>NC_143065.1:23562500-33562500 GCF_052426305.1 Pelodiscus sinensis
AATCCTCTCATATCTGCATTTATAAATATTTTCCACTATCAATTTTAAAATTGTATATTTTTTCTGTCTCTGTTAGTGGTGGATATATCTGACATTAGCCCTTTAATTACACTGTATTTAGATACTAATTACTGCACAGGACCCACTGTAACTCAACCACTTAGAATAGTAATTCTTAACCAGATTTTTTTATAGAAAGCATAGCTATATATTCAGTAATGGCGAGGATAATTCTTTGAAAACATACATAGAGTTTTGTTTGTCAGATTTTTACCTTTTGTGTATACCTATAGATGTAGCATACTGGATAGTTTACATTTTGTGTATACCTATAGATGTAGGATACTGCCTTCTATGCTGGCTATAAGGGCCTGATTCTTCTCACATTTGCACTGGTTTACATTGGCGCAATGCTATTGGCTTCAGTGATGTTATTCCTGGTGTATACTGGAGTAAGTGAGTGGGAAATCAGATGGACATCTTGTAAAAATTTTGCATTCTATTATTACTGAGTGTCACCATATGGCATGTCATAATTTAAAAAATTTTTTTTTTTTTTTTTTTTTGCTTTAAGAGAATAGTATTAGTTATAGCAATAAATTTTGTCTAGACAGTTTTGTGACAAGTCACGGTGATGAGTAGCTGGATATAGGTATGTAATAATTAAACCTTAGCCTCATCATCTTATAGCTCATGGAAAAGTTGGTGTGTCCTTCTGATTACACCACACTAAACTCTTGGTCCTGGTAGATGGACTGTTTTTTCATATGGTCTGGATTCATAGTACATCAAATTTCCTGTGTTCCAGGACTACTCAGACAAAATTGAATCTAATAATCATATAAGCAAATAATTTTACTTTTGCCTTTCAGTTTTAATTTTTAAATGGAGAGATTTTTCAAAGGATCAGACTAAAAGTATCAAAGGTATTGGAGGATTAGAACATTTTCTTATACATACATAAAAGTTAAACTATAAAGGTGATTCAGCCTTAGTGTAGATATTGCTTGAGGGAATTGTCCTCATTGAATCAAAGGTTAATTCTAAAATTGAGAGAAGATTACTTCAAAGTTCATAATACAAAAAGAAACACTTTTTCCATTTGTGATACATGTTTCTGCTTTATTAAGAGACAACCCTAGTTTTTTAGCATTCATCAAAACTTCCCTAATTTGCACAAATAAGTTGATGTATATGTACATGATGATAAAAGATTTGGTCACTTTGCTTTGATTATATTTGATGTATGCAGGACATTGCAAGCTTTGTTTTCAGCAGCAGAATATGAAATACAAATACTTATTTTTAAGTAAAAGGATTTTAACATACTTCAATGCTTTTTAGTTTTTGAGGTAAATTATCCTGTGAATGCATATATATCTCAAATTTAAAACAATAACATTTACAGAGGCATCACTATTGCCTTGTAGAAGATATTCTAAATAAAATTTATCAACCTCATTACTTTAAACATTTATTTGGACTTCAAACTATTTCAATATTTTCTCTCATATTCAGTGTTAAAATAGCTATTTTTAGGGCACATTGGGTTATTTTCTATGAAGGATTTTTTTTAATTGTGCAAAAGTATTTCTTTTTGATTAAGGACAGAAAGTCTTCAAGCCAAAAACAGGATCTCAGGAAAATGTGTACATATTTTGACAATAATTAAAGCTCCTGCAACACTGATCATCTCAGTGTTATTTCTAAACTAAATGTTTCAATACCAGCTCTAAAAGTATAGTAAGAATATCTATATATACATTTAATTGCATCAAAATAGCACATCCATCTGTGTGCTTTGTTCTAAGCTTGCTGAGTGAGTTGGAAATAAGGAATGTGCTTTGCAAACTCAGCAAGTTACTAACAGCAAGCTTTTTTGAATGTTTTTGAACAAATACTGTAAAAAGTAGCTGAGGAAAACTATCCACTGAATTAGTTAGAAAACTTTAGCAAAATAATTCATTTGTAACTAAGGTAATAGTGTCATGTCAAAGTCAACACAAATGCATTTACTCAACAAATATAATTATGTGAATTGACCTATTTCCCTTTTTTGTTTTACCTCTGTAGTTTTATTACTGAAGAGACAGTCCCCTGAGAAAGGTAAGCATTGCTATAACTTTCATTGCATTGGAACAGTGTGGTTCAGAACTTATATCAGCCTTTTATGTATTTCTGCTGTGACAAAGAAGATCTCAGTACATTTGTGTGAGTGTTCTGGAGTCCCCCAAAGTTACTTTTTTCTGTTTGTTTTTGTGAACTGGGAAGCCAAACATAAAATGAAATGAAGTGGCTGAATACTCAGATCTTTAGCAACAGAGAGGCAGTTTTTGTCTTTGGTTTTCCAGTCTGATTAATCCTGTAATGAAACAGAGTTGGCAATCTGGGTAGCTAGATCCCATGATGACAATGGTATTTTTAAAGTCTCTGTAGTACAGCAGTGCCCCTTCAAGGAAATCTATTCTTGAGTTGTTGTTTTTAAAGCAGGTTGTCTTTACATACCACTGTAATGTCATATTTTATTATGGTTTGCAATGCAGTTCAGACACGGCTTCAGCAGTACTGCCTAATTAACAAGATTTTTCAGTCCCAGAATATGCGATCAAGACATTTTCAACAACTATTTGATTGTCACTATGTGAAAGCTGAGGTATGAACAAAGGACACTTTGCTCAATTGTTACTAAACTGAAAGGTTATCCAAAATGGGCAGCATCTGGTTTGCACATATAATATTAACATTTCTGGAAATTCCTGAAGTGTCAGTCTAGCAAGGCAATAAGCATGTTTAACTTTAAACCTACAATTATATTGACCTTGATGGGAATAGTCACATGAGTGACATTAAGCATTTGCGTGCATAATTTTCTTGATCTTGCATTTTTCAAATGCAAAACTGAGCTTTTTAAAAAAGAGAACTAATAAACTATTTCATTTTAACCTGAGGAAAAGAGCTATATATTGAAGCAATTAGTACTTGCACTGGAGTTTTAATATCTTATTGGATATTGAAAATCAAGGCTAGGGTTGATAGCGCTGATATTGTTGAAGCTATTTCAGAAGATTTTTTCCCCCAACATGATATAATGTGATTTTCTTAAAATATCCCATTAAAATGTCTAGCATTGATTTCACTGGTCACTGGGAGATTGATGCCAATTCTGGGAGATGCCAGGCAATCCTGGAGGGCTGGCAACCCAACAGGCATGCATTTAAGATAAGATTCGGTAACAATACCATAGAGGAGAAAAACATTTAGAGCCTTGAAATTAGATCGTTGAGGTTACATTGAGACTGTTGTAAGTGAAAGGTGAGATATGTTCTGTAAGGGAGAAGTAAACAAAGAAAACTAGAATAACTAGGGATATGTCTACACTAGCCACCCTAGTTAGCTGTGGAGGCCTCTTGCAGGAATTCCCTGGGTCCAGCTCAGGGAGTATAGGGGTGGGGAGACCCAGGCAGGCCCGCCCCCGCGGTACTCTCAGGCTATGTCTACATTATAGTCTTCTTGTGTAAGAGAGTGTCCACACTGCATGGATGCTCTTGAGCAAGAAATCTCTGATGGCCATTCATAGAATGGCCATCAAAGCACCTGTGCTTTTTTGGATAGGCTGTATTTGCACAAGAAACCTCTGCAAAGTGTCCACACATGCCTTTTTGTGCAACAGCTGTAGCGCAAAAAGGAGTTATGTCTCGTAGAAGGAGGTATACCTACACTGCAAAAAGCCCTCTGTTCTGCCATTTTACTGTCGATTTCCTTGTGCAAAAGAGTATTTGAGATGTGGACACTCCGCTGGTTTTTGCACAAAAACCTTGTAGTGTAGACGTAGTCTCAGGACCCAACCCAAGAAGGGAGAGGGGGACAGCACTGGGTGGCCAGGCATGGCCACTTTGAGCAGCCCAGCATTGCTGGGTGAGGGCAGTTGTGGCTCCTATGGGGGCACGTGGGCAGGACTATGCTGCCTGGCCTCAGTGGTGCTTCTGGGAGGGAAGGGCACAGCAGTGTGATCAGTAGGGCTTTCCCCCTGGGTCTGGTCCTGGGGCTAAGGGGTGAAGGGTTTGGGGCTGGGAAGCCACTTACTTGGGCTAGTGGCTGGCAAGATAGTGATCCCCATCCCTCGCTGGCCACTCCCTTCCTGGTGTGGCTGCCCCCAGTGGCCACTTTGCAGTATAACTGTTCCCTGCACTCATTACCCCCTGTTGTAACTGTGCTGTATCACATCCCTCCCTGCCCTTTCCATTTTATGGAAAACAAGTGAATACCAAGCACAACCCATTTTCCTGGCAGAACCAAACCCTGGCCTTGCTTTAAATTAGGATACGAGGAAGCTGCATACAAAATTTAGTGCTAGCCATTATTGTTTAGGAGGAGTTTTTGAAGAAATGGACTCACAGACAGATAGATACTCAAATCTCTAAGGGTGCGACTACACAGCAGGGCTTATCTCAGAATAAACTACCCAAATTGAGCTAAGTCAATTGTGTAACTTATTTCAAAATAGCTTATTTTGAAATTGGGAGTGTTTACACAGCATTTATTTGAAATAGAGCACTCTTCCTCCAACTTCCCTTACTCCTCATACAATGAGGATTACAGGAGTCAGAGTAAGAAGTCCTTCAGCTTCACAATATTTTGACATTTCAAAGTAACTGCCTTCTGTGTAGACATGGACTAAGTTATTTCAAAATAACACTAGTTATTTTGAAATAATGTTGCTGGGTAGATGTACCCTAAGATAGATAGATGGATAGACAGGCAGATAGATGTAATGTGTGTTTTTGAAAGGAGATGTTCTTAATTTTATAAACACTGATATTTTATAAGGCTATGTCCAAGAATATCAGCACAAACACTGGCATTTGCAATGTGCTGAATCGCTAGTAATTATTTAGATGAAAAACTTTAGTTACTCTGTACTGTGGTTATCTTAAGAAACCACGTAGTAAAAAGGCTTTGTGGATAAGTCCCTTTGAATCAGCAAGCTGCTTCAGATTAACAATTCTTTTAGCTGCTGCCATATATTTTTATCCTATACAATAACAAATATGATTATCACAGAAATACCATGTTTTCCTTAACCTGTTCCTAGCTGGGAGACTCTACGGTATGTGTTCTGAAGTCCAGCTAACACTGAAGATTGAAGTGTAATTACAGTACAGGCAATCTCATCTCTGGTAATTACAGCTGTCACCATCGATTCAATTAACCAGGATAACTAACTTTGCTGAGCCAAAGTCGTCAAAGCTTTCTTGCTAAATCCAGATTGCTTCATAAGGGGTTTTGTTGGGTTTTTGTGAGTTTTCAATTGCCAAAATACTGAGACTTAAAGAAGCAGATAAAGGTGGATTTCAGGATAGGGGCTAGAAAAGGAATCTCATGTCATTACATTTTAAAAAGAGAAATTGTAAATGTTCTTTCAAATCAAGTATTGGAAATGAAAAACAGGTTTTTGGGTGGAAGAGAGAGAGTCCTAAAAGGCTGCAAGTTAGGGCAGAATTTAGCCTAATGCTTCTAGTAAAAGGATAAAACAGTATATAACAGCCAGACTTCTATCTTTGTGTCCTATCTCTGCACCCTTCAATGGAGTTTCTCAAGATTTACACTGATGTAACTGAGAGCAGAAGCTATCCTAATTGCTTGACATATCCTCCCTCCCACTCACCTGCCTCCCTATCCATAATACCTGGAGTTGGTTTTAGATATATAGAGCTCTGCCTGGATACAGTATTTTGTATCCACATCTGCATCTGTAAGTGCAAAAATGAGCCGCAGCTATCTGCATCCACAACCACAGATGCAGATAACTGTGGATATAAAGCAGATATCTGCAAATTTACAAGGTTCTAGATACAAAATTTGTATCTGCATCTGTATCTATCAAAAATGATATACCAACTTGAATTATTTACTGTCTGTAATAACATCTAGAGTTGATGGTATGATTCATTGTTATATATAATACTTGAGCCCTGGTTTGAAATATAGGCAGGAAGAAATGCTGATCCAACAAGAAAAGGGAATTATAAGCACTTCAACACCCAATTAATATTTTACACAAGATTCAGCCTTAAGACACAGCTTTTGTCAGATACTACTGCCCTGGGACTGGTTGGTATTGTAGTGCGGGACAAGGAAAGGAGAACTTCCTTCCCAACAACCTGCTTATGCTACAGTTACAACTTCGGAGACATTAGAAAGTGTTTCCTCCATCCTCTTAGTTGCTGACATTGTCCATCTGAATTCAGGTTCTGGTACCTTATTCTCATTAAATAGTCCTGAGCCTACGCATCACACTCTGGCTTGTAGGATATAGAGAGAGATCTCTCAGTGTATTCACATGTTAGTCTATAGATCCCCTCAATAACCAGATGCCAATAACAAATAACAAAAATGCCATTTAGGAAACTCTCATGGAGGAATTGCCCATGAAAGTATTCACCTATCTGAAGAAAGACAAATACTATGTACTATTTCAGCATATAACCTCCCTTTGTTCAACATGTTATAAAAAGAATGAATCTAGACAACTAAAATCGGTGGCATTATTCATTAAAATGACATAGTTACTTTATGTTCAGTACTTTCCTTGTAGCTGTATTTATGGCATTACTGAAGGGGAAAGAATACAGGATGTACTCCTCATGGGACCATATGTACAGTTGCATCTGACTGGTGTATAAAATCAACCAGAGAATATAGTGAATGACTGTGTACTGGACATTATGCTCACTATAATGTCATATATTATACCGTCAATATGTATAATTAGAATTGTGAATCTAAGTCCCATCAATAGATGAGATATTGTTATAGGGATATAAATAGAGAATAAGATTTTTTGCATTAGGCATATGAATGGGTATGACTAAGAAAAATATAGAAGTAACAAGACAAAAATTAATGCTTGTTGTTATGGGTAAATCAATATTTGGGAAAGGAGGGCCTAGAAAAATATCCCAACCTTACTCTGATCAGTAGAATTGTCAATAGACTTACTCAACTAGAATTTCATCACATTTGAAAACTATTATGTTTATTTCCTTAACATATTTGTAAATATTGTATTTTTACTAAAATGGTAATTTTAGAGGATTATACCATACTGACTCACTGTTTTAATCACTGAAATAATTTGCCAAGAGTCATAGCATTTTAACCATTAAAATAATTTACCAAGAGTCATAGTGGATTCTCTATCACTGACCATTCTAAATGAAGATTTGATGTTTTTCTAAAAGTTCTGTTCTAGGAATTATTTTTGGAAAGTTCTAAAGCCTGGGTTGTACAGGAAGTCAGACCAGATGATAACAATAGTCCCTTCTGATCTTGGAATCTTTGAATCTATTGCTATGAACTGATATATCTTTTACCTATTGCCCAACTCTCTATGGCAGCACCTATCAGCGGTTAGGTGAGTCTCTAGCCTAGTGCATCCTGGGAAATCTCAATTGATCAAGAAGACAATTCTTGAGGTCTAGGAGCTAGAAAATGAGGCCAAAAGAATACAGTACAATTTTCTGTGTGTTCAGCCTGCTAGGCCTGTATATTTGAAAATGTTCATTCTCTCTCTAAGCAACCTGCTATATATCCTGCTGTATGTTCTTTTATGCTTCCATTCATTGGACAAGAAGTTTTGCAGCGAAAAGACATTTTTTACTTATAATAAAAGCTATTCGTTCATTAGTTATGTAACAATTAAGTCCTATTAAGATTAATAAATTCTTGCATTTTTTTGTTTGACTGATTGGTAACATGTCTGGGTGTCTCCTTAGAAATATCATACATGTTTTTCATTTATGAACTTAATTTTCCACTCTTCTGTGTTATTCTCTTCCTGGTTTGGTTTGTATGTTCTTACAATATCTGCCAAAAGTCTGCCACATTGCATAATGAATATCCCTTGCTCACACTTATCAGTGTATTGCGCACACTTATCAGTGTCAGCCAAGTTAGATGGGAGATTTGCCTGTGTCCCTCTTAATTGTAAATTTTAGGGTAGGTTCTCTTCCACACTACCGATCTGTTAGGTTCTGCCTGTTTCTAAAGATCAGCACTGGATCCAACACAACTCAGAGCTGTTGACAGGTGCTCCAAATGCACCAGTACCACAGAAATTGATCTGATACTGTACATTAATAAAGTGGCATACATATACCTCCTACAAAGCATATACACATTCATACATTATCGGGCAGCAGGCATGCTGCCTGCTGTGACAGAAGATATGATCTGATATAGCCTCCCTATATAGTATTACTTAGCATTTGTATTATAACAGTGCCTAGAGGCCCCATTGTGGTGTTGCTATACATTCCCATAGGAAAGGAAGTCTCCTACCCCCAAAGAGCTTACTGTTCACAGGTGGAATTTTCAAAAGTGATCAGCATTCCCCTAACTCTGCTCCCATTAAAGTGAATGGTAAAACTTCTACTGACTTCAGTAGAAGCAGAGTAAACAAATGTAGGGTGCTTTTGAAAATCCCATTCAATAGATAGTACAACCCCCAAACTATTAGTATCCCTTTTTTACAAATGGGATCTGAAGCACAAAGAATTGGTGACTTGATTATAGTCAGCATATCACAGAACAGGGAATTGAACCTTTCTCTCCTGAATGCGGACGAGTGCCTGAAATATCATCTCCTATTGATTTCAACAGCAGTTTTGTTGGGATTGTTGGGATGTGTTGGGATTGCAGGAACAAGCCCAGAATTTCTTCCTTTTCATGTCACCTTGCTTTAGGCCACTTCTGTTCAATGATTTGTCTTTTTCATATGTTTTCACATTTGAATGGGTGTGCTTTGCATTTTATTATTGTCTAACATTGTCCATTATTGGGTGCACTGATTCACATAACAATGTAAACAGAACACAATCTATGAATTGATTGCACAAATCCATGTCCTGCAATGTCACTGAATGACCTCCTATCTGATTGAATAGTTTAGTATGTGTGTGTTTTATTAATGTACAATATCAGATCTTTAAATATCTTAGCAAACACTGAAAAGAATCATGTTTCAATATTTCTTTGTTCATTTTTTTCTTTAGAGAAAAATTCAGATTTTTTTCCCTTTCAAAATGTAACTCCACAATTTCTCTGAAACTGTACATCTTTCCCACTTCTACACAGCATTAGCACTTGTCTCCATATGCTTATTGATGGTGCAGTTAGTTTCTTCTGATATCATATTATGAAAATATCATGCACAGCCTCACAGTATAAATAAGGAGCCTTCGTCAATTTCATTTCTTTTGTTCAAGTTTTGAAAAGCACATTTTGCAAACATAGTTGTTTTAAAACAACTGATTCAATTGGATGATGAATGAAACAAGATGCAACAGAGGAAATTCCCCAAACTGCTAATCTTAAAGGTCACTGACTAAAGTAGTTTAACTTCATAAAATGGGATCCTGAGTCCTGTAAGTTGGCTAGGAGAATGTCAGAACATCTTGCTCTGAAGAGAGGTGAAAATCTTTGCATGTCTAATAGCCAATGTATGGCTCTGATCATTTATGTGGTTGTTTTTGTAATCCCAAACAGCTGTTTGGTTAATTGGAAAGACTTTTTTAATAAACCTGAATGGTGGGTGCCTTTCAAGTAATGTAATTCAACAACTGAAGCCTTGCCTCAGAGCTGAGACAAGGACACTGCTCTGTCTTAGCAGCATTACTCATTTTAAAAACAAATGCTCCTCTTTATATTTTTTACTAGAGATGTCAAGATCAGGTACTGGTGAAAAGAAAAAAGTTAAATTAATTTTAATATTACTAAGATCACTGTCAACATACCTTGTTTTACATGATGTCTCAATCAATTTGTGCCTAAGTGGAGCTTAGCAGCATCTCCTACAAGTCCCACCAGGCCCCAGGTGAAGTTTGCTGAGGCAATACAAAAGTGCAGGGTTAACCCTAAGTTAAGTTTTCTTTCATAAGGCATGTGCCAGCTCGCTCTATGACTGCAATCCTGTTATCTCAAGCCAAAGTTTTGTTTTCACTCATACCCACACGTATCTAAAGTGCAACCCTGCACACACTTGCTCATACAAATAACTTTTATGGATGTGAGAAGTGAAGTCCCTTTTAAAGCAATGGGACTACTTCCACTACACTCAGCAGCAATGGGATCTGTTCTGCAGTCTCTAAATAAACATTCATATGGTCAGTCACTTTATTTGTATACATTAATCTTTTCCAATGGTAAGAATGTTGTGGTAGAAAAGCTTTTCTCCCCAAAGATTGTTAGCCGTAATACAAACTAAGAAGACTTCAATTGTCAAATTGTGTTACTTGAAAAGCATTCAAGTTGACACATGCATGCTGTCATCCAAGGACTCTTTAGCAAGCTCTAATGCAAGGGGGCCCAGAGTAGGACAGGAGCATAATGGACAAGAGGAATTAGGTGGTGGTACATAGTGGTGCAGAGACTGTGGACAGCACTTTTGCTATAAGTTAAGCAGCTCCATAGTGCTATGGATATTGGAGCAGCCCAGAATCAGTAGGGTGCAATGATTACTTAACATTAGTCTCTCTTCACTCTGAGCTAAAGCTTCAGAGCGGTAGCTGCGTTAGTCTGGAATTCGGATGTGTCTACACTGCATTCCTCATTTTTAAGGTGTAAGGGTTATTTCAAAAGAAAGGGTTTCTTTCAAAATAACTGCATCTACATGGCATTTTTTATTTCGAAATAGTGACCAGACACGATTATGCAAATGAAGCATGGGAAATTCAAATCCGTGCTTCATTTGCAATTTCGTTTGTCTGCATTTGCATTCCTCTCTTGAAAGAGGAATGCAGTGTAGACATAAAAACTTAAAAACCAACAAATAGACTAGTAGCACCTTAAAGACTAACAAAACATTTAGATGGTATCATGAGCTTTCATGGGCACAACCCACTTCTTCAGGTGACACAGTGGGTTGTGCCTACAAAAGCTCATGATACTATCTTCATGTTTTGTTAGACTTTATAATCCTACTAGTTTATTTGTCGTTTTTTACGTTTTTCACTCTGAGGTGTAAGTTTTAAGCTTTTCTTGTGCAGTGCCTCATGAAAGAATTTTCCCAAGTGATCAATGATTACCTGGGTACAGTAGAGATGCATGAGACAGGAAATATGAGTCACTGCTTAGCATGGGAGGGGGGAAGAAGGCCTGAAACATGCAGTCTAACCTTTAAAGAAAGATCATAATGGGGAAAGAGGAATATTTAATAGGTCTTTACCTACAAGTGTACATTTTAATAATTTTTTCAGGGAAAGTAACTGCATAAGAGGCTAATTGTTATATTGTGCAACCCAAACTATAAGAACATCAGAGCTGCCATAGTGGGTCAAATTTGCCCAATATCATGTCTCCATACCATTCATGATTTTATAAACCTCTGTTATATCTCCCTTTAGTAATCTTTCTTCTAAACTGAAGAGCCCTAATCTTTTTAGTCTCTCCTCATATGAAAGTTGTTCCATACTTTTGATCATTTTTGCTGCCCTGCTCTGAACATTTTCTAGATCCACTATATCTTTTTTGAGATGGGGGCAACCAGAACTGCACACAATATTCAAGGTGCAGGCACACCCATGGATTTATACAGTGTCATTTTGATATTTTTCTGTTTTATTTTTTATCTCTTTCCTAATACTCCCTAAGGGTATGTCTACACAGCAAAGTTATTTAGAAATAACAGCCGTTACTGGCCCGGATGACAGGACTCCGGCTAGCTGGAGCAGCCCCCCGCCCTTGGCCCAGAGAAGCCACAGCTGGCTGGAGTAGCCCCACAGCGCAGAGGCACCCAAGCTGGCTGGAGCAGCCCTGCCACCCATGGTGTGGCACGGCAGGACCCCAGCCAGTTGCAGAAGCCCCGGAACCTGTGGTGTGGTAGGACCCTGGCGGCCAGAGCAGCCCCACTGCCCACAGTATGGCAGGATCCTGGCCAGCTGGAACAGCCCCACTATCTGTGGGGGACTGGGTTGGCAACCCTTGGCTTGATAGTTCATAGCCCTAGCAAGTCTGGTCTTTCTGTATAAGTTATCAAGCTTCAGAGGTGTAGCCAAGTTAGTCTGGAACAGGAAAAACTTAAAAAACAACAATAGACTAGTAGCACCTTAAGGACTAACCAAACATGTAGATGGTATGATGAGCTTTCATGGGGCACAACCCACTTCTTCAGATGACAGGAGTGTTAGAAGTCCAGATCCAAGAATAAATAAGGGAAGGAGGGAGAGGGAAGAAGAAAAAAAAGAGAAAGAAAAAGGAGGAAAAAAGAAGGGAAGGAGGAAAAAAGAAGAACAGATAATCTTCAGATATGTAGCTGAGTTAGTCTGTAACAGGAAAAACGTAAAAACAACAAATCGTCTAGTAGCACCTTAAAGACTAAATAGTTACAAGAGGCTGGTAAGAAACATTAGCACCTCCATTGTTTGGTTGGTAGATTAAGTCGTAGGATGTGGAAAGTAATGTGCAAGCCAGCCAATGTCTTTTTTCATAACATTTGCATGAGAATTAAACTTGTAAATGAAGATAAGTTCCAGTCCTTCTCTGTGTATTTGGCTTGTGGAATTTGTCTGAAACAAAATGGTGACTTGGAGATCCATTAATGAGTGTCTAGATAGATTAAAGTGTTCTCTAACAGGTTTTTGTGTATTGCCTTTTCGGATATCTGATTTGTGTCCATTAATTCTTTCAGACAGAGACTGTCCAGTTTGGCCAATATACATGGCAGTGGGGCATTGTTGGCATTTGATGGCATAGATCACATTAGTGGATGTGCAGTTAAATGAGCCTCAGATTTGGTGGCTGATGTGGTAGAGTCCATTGATGAGATTACTGGTGTAGATATGTGGGCACAGTTGTCACCTGGGCTGATTGTAGGGGTGGGTTCCTGGATGATTATGATGGAGGTGTGTTGCATGGTTATTGGAAAGAATTTGCTTGAGATTAGGGGTTGTCTGTAGGTGAGGATTGGCCTTTTCCTCAAGGCCTTTGAGAGTGAGGGGTCATTTTCCAGGTTAGGTTGTAGATTGTTGATAATACATTGGAGGGGTTTAAGTTGTGGACTGTAGTTGATGGCAAGTGGAATTCCGTTGTTTTCTCTTTTGGGACCTATCTTGAAGTAGTTCATGTCTGGGTACTTTTTTGGCTCTATTGATCTGTTTTTTCACTTCTCCAGGTGGGTATTTCAGTTTTATTAATGCTCTGTATAGATCCTGTAGGAGTTTGTCTCTGTCTGTGGGCTAGGAGTAAATCTGGTTGTATCTTAGGGCTTGGCTGTATACAGTAGATTGAGAAATGTGTCTAGGATGGAAGCAAGGGGCATGAAGGTAAGTGTAGCAGTTGGTAGGTTTCCAATATATAGTGGTGGGAATTTATCCATTATTTAATTGTACTGTGATGTCAAAGAAGTGGATCTCTTGTGAGGACTGATCCAGGCTGAGGTTGATGGTGGGGTGGAATTTGTTGAAATCCCTGTGAAATTCTTCAAGGGTCTCTTTCCCGTGAGTCCACATGATGTAGATTTCATTGATGTGGCGTGAGTAAAGTAAGAGTGCTAAGGGGCGAGATTTGAGGAAATGTTGTTCAAAGTCAGCCATAAAGTCGTTGGCATATTGTGGTGCCATGGGTGCCCATGGCTGTGCCACTGACTTGAAGATACAAATTGTCTCTGAATGAGGCGTAGTTGTGGGTGAGGACAAAGTCACATCTCTGTAACCAGGTGTGCAGTGTTGTCATCGGGGATGCTGTTCCTGATAGCCTGTAATCCGTCTTCATGTGGAATATTGGTGTAAAGAGCTTTTATGTCCATAGTGGCCAGGATGGTGTTTTCAGGAAGATTACAGTTTTGTGGTTTTCTCAGGAAGCCGGTGGTGTCTAAAAATAGCTAGGAGTGCTGGTAGCATAGGGTCTGAGGAGAGAGTCAATATAGACAGAATTCCTGTTGTAAGTGTTACCAGTGCTTGAGATTATGGGTCATCCAGGATTTCCAGGTTTGTGTATCTTAGGTAGCAGATAGAAAACTCCTGGTCAGGTTGGGGGGGGGTGTTAGTGTAAATTTGGTCCTGAGCAGCATCAGGGAGCTTCATGAGTATAGCTGGTCCCCGAATTATGAACGCATCAACTTAAGACCATTTGTATTTACGACCAACCTCCTATATAGCCGGAACCCAGTTACGAACGAAATCTGCACTTCCGAACAGCAGGGCCATATGGAAGTGAATGTAATCTGATTTATGAACAGATCGAGTTATGACCTAGTGTTTGGTACGTAACTCGTTCGTAAGTCGGGGACCGGCTATAGTTGTTTCAAGTTTTTTTGGCATTCTTTAGTGGGATCACAAGAGAGAGGCTTTTAGAATCTGCTGTTGGTGAGTTTCTGAATGTAAAAAACATTGCTTGAGCCCTGGCATTTAATTGCTTGAGCCCGACATCTCTTTCCTTAGTAATTAAGCCTGGGAGGTAGCATTACAACAGACAGAAGACTGGCTCCAGGAATGAGCTTTAGGCTACCAGCTTACCTGCTTGTTTGCTATGCAGTTTAGCAGATAAGTCTTTGTGTAGTTTTTGGTTATTTGGAATTTTTTATTGTTTTGCACTTGCCCATTTGTCTTTCCTTAAATTTTAAAGGAAGTTTTTATTCCTTTATAAGATACCAGGCAGAAATGTTCATAGACACAGCAAATATTAAGACTACCATGGAGTATATATGCAAAAGGTAAATTTTAAGCACATACAAAAAAAGTGTCTGCATCAGAAATCTGATTCTAAGAGTGACACTAGCACAATCATGAAAAGAAAATGAAGCTCTGTGAACTAAATGGCAATCAGAGCCACCAACACATCTTGAATATCACAAAGAACTGCTCACAGTCTACAAAATTAGAATTATTTCCTGGAACTATTTTGCAAATAACTTGGAAGCAAAACAAATTGTAAACTGCACATAGGAGTATCATGAACAGAACAAGAGGCTATATTTGTACACTACATTATTCACTGTAAAGGGTTTACTTATTTCCAGCTAGTTTATAGGCTGTGTTAGAATTACACTATGTCCCATGAGAACAGAGTCTTAAGTAATCCAAGAAGAAACCTTGTTACCTCTCATGATAGCATGTTCTCAGCACTTCCCATGATGGAGAGTCAAATGAAATATATCTCATATGGAATTCCAATACTGCTTGTAGGCAACGAATGAAATCACTTGAATACTTCCAACAGTGCTGTCTGAAAATGAGGCTGAAGATTAAATGGCAAGGTCATATGTCAAACATTAAAATCCATGAAATACTGATATTGCTAAAAATGAAGCTATGGAAGTGAATTCAGATAATAGGTCATGTACTGGGAGGCCCAAGATTACTCTTTGGTCAAATGATTCAAGAAAATTGCAGGCATGGAATGCTTTAAAAGAGTCTCCTAATACTTTTAAAGCATGCCCCATTTCTACATATCCTGCAGCACAGATTGCAGTTACACAATAGCGAGCAGCAATGGAAAAGGCAGTCTGAGACTCAACCATCAATATACTTTGCATACCAATGATAAACCTGTGTGGGAAAAACAAATCCTAACAAGACTTGTAATGATAAAACATGCAAGCAGCAGAGAAACTCAGGAATTATCAGTGTAGATTGTAATTTCTTCTTCAGCCTTAAATAAATCTTCTGCTAAAAGATCTCTTACTAGAGTCATCAAGAAAACAGTGGGTCAGTCAGTTCAACATTCCTCAGCCCTGCAGCATTGTGCTACATCACAAGAACCACAAAGTGAAAAGACTCTGCTTGTGTTGTCCAATCTGAGAGCCATGCAGAAAGAAGAAAAAAGCAAATTGAAAAGGAAGTTCAGTATTTACAATTTCTATATCTTAATCATCAAAGATATTCATAACCTAGATATAGACATCTGGGCAGACCCCCAGCTGGAGTACATTGCCTTCGCTTCCTTGGTTTCAGTGGCCTTATGCTCATGTACACCCTGCCGAGGAGCTGCATATTTATTACTGTTGTCTTTAAAATCCATTATTTTTAATCCAAGAGTGTCTCTGTAACTAATTAAAACAAATTAGGTTAATTCTTAAAACAGAATCTAATGTCCTCTGTTACTATGAAAATGACTCTGTCTAAAAACCTGCTTCATTTTCAGAGTTAAATGACTATGCGTAAGCCAAGAGTAATCTATTGCTAGAATCAGAGCTCTTGACAATGGGTATTTTCCAAATGTAGATTATATGCACTTTAAATATATGAGCATTAGAAAATGAAGTTGAAATAACTGACTTGTGAACTATGGCCAAATAGAAGAGTACTAGCTGGTGCAAACTATGAAACAGTTACTTGAATGAGAAGACAATGAGGAGTCCTATGGAACCTTAAAAACTAACACATTTATTGGGGCATAAGCTTTCATGGGTTGCAGCTGAAAGTTTATGCCCTAATAAATTTGTTAGTCTACATGGGGCCTCAGGACTTCTCATTGTTTTTGCTGAAATGTACCCCTCTGAAACTTAATGAGAAGGAGATTCATTGGAAAGGATTAACTCTGAAATGGTAAGTGTGTGAGAGAGACATATGAACACAGAATTATTATCATGTCCAAGCTTTTCATGCCCTCTAGAAGCAAAGAGAGTAATTTGTATCCATTTTCATTTACCAGTCATGCATTCTGAAGTGATGGAGTTTGGCAAGAATATGATTTAACAATTATTAAATGAGCCCCATTGTAAAAAAGTAAAATAAAAACCACTTGGAAATAAACTCATTTATCTGATTACATGAGACTAAAGAATGCTTTGAGAGCAGTGGAGAACTGTCATTTACAATATTAACATTTATTGAATGAGCAAAGATTATAGTGACCTGAAAAACAATACGCAAAAAGCCCTTGGTGATTATACAGATAAATGTACCAGTCTTTGATTTGGAGGGTTGTGCTCTGACATGTTATGGCAATTTACAATTGCTACCCAAATGTTCTTTTGGAGATATTCACTGGACCTCCAACTATAATAGCTGAAACTGAAATTTTAAGGCTTCATATAATGTGATTTGATTGATATAATAACTCCAGTGTTTCTTTTTAAAGATGAATCTTTACAAATTGTAAAGAGAAATCCACTCACACTGCATATTTTGCACAAGTAGTATGTTCTTTATTTTTTTATTTTCACTGGATGGCAGCATGTTAGCATCAGTATTTGCCTACCCATATGTTCCATATCCTTATAAATGATTAAGGAAAATTATGTTTGTTAACTATGTGTATTGATATTTTACCTTCTGTGAATTAAGGCAATCTTAGCTTTAAAAAAACCCAACACCTTAGTCTTCCAATGTGACAGCTGTTGTTGTTTTTTTTAAAGCTTTCTCCATATATTTAGATTTCTGTTCAGTTTTATATGTACACAGCTGTATTCTGTATATAAGGCTGCTAAAATAAAAAGTATATTTAGTTAGCATACTGAAATTGGCACACTAAAAATCATCTTTCCAATATAAAAAATGTGTGAATTATGTATATAGGTTTTGGAGTCAAATGATATTTCACAATAATCATATGATAATAAAATGTATAATTAATAATAAAAATGCCAACATCTGTTAGCCTATTAATACAGGCTGATTTTAATGTACTATTTGGAATGTGTTATCATTAACTTAATTTATATTAAAATCCCTCAAATTCAATCTGCTTTCATTAGTTGCTAATTTAGGTTGGCACATGGCGTAGAGAAGGTTCTATTTTTTTCTTTGTCTATAATCAAATTTCACAAATGTTTTTAAACCTGCTAAAATAACCCAAATGTCCTATCAGCAGATGGATCAGATTTGCCGGCTGGGTTACTCTCAGCTGTGATTGATTGGCCATCTAAGCTCGAGCTGGTATCACTCATTCATTGGAACAGTGCCTCTCTCCATGGACACTGTGTGTCTCCTGATGCCCTTCTATGCACTAACCTGTTTGTTTGCTCCATCTAGTCCTCGTTGCCAAAGTACAATGCATTCAGAAGCCTGTGCAGTTCACAGCTGCAGCACAAATTCCTTTGAATGTACAGGGCTAATTTATACAGTCATACAATGGCTGTTCATAAACCTGGGATATAGTTCTGCTTCTCAGTAAGGGGAAATGTGTAGCCCTGGTCTTAAAAGTCAGATTTCCATAAAGGCTTGACCAGTAACCAGATGTCTTTACTAAATGAAAACCTTTTTTTTTTTTTTTTTTTTTTTTTTTGTTAAACATTTAACAGGAGAGATATTGGACACCAGGGATAGTTTGTTGTATGGCAAACAAAAAGAGGATGTAGTAGAGACGAAATTCCCATGCACACACTATCATACCATCTGCAGGGAAAATTCTATATATGGAGCTAACTATGAGGAATTGCAGAAAAGAAAACTATAAAGCAAGTCTGCCTGTCTTTTAACATGCAAATTAAAGGCATTCTGTAGTAGTCTGAAAACTCTCTGGGGATTTGCAGTGGCCATCTGAAAGCTGTGAAGCTTCACAATAACGTGACCGGGTGAAAACATCTGGTTTTGGATGAAGATTTCACAGAAATATCCCATTTCCTCAGCATGAGCTGAATTGGGAAGTGTTTTGTCACTTTTGTGTTTTGAGTCTGTTGGTGGCATGTGTACCTATAGTACTTCACTGAAAAGCCATTCAGTTTTACTGAAAACAGCAGGCTCAGCAACTCTACACAGAGATCCATCCCATTAAGCTTTCAGAAATCCAATATTTAAACATTTGGTATAAATGCTGAATGTTTATTTTTAAATAATCCATAAATTGTGGGTCTTGGACTGTTTCTTAACAATGTACACAGGAGATTTTCTCTTCTTTGCCTTAGGATAAAGTTTTCCACAAAAAGGGCACAATCCTCTTCTGATTCTGTTGGTTAGGAGACTTGATGATCTTCCACCTCTTTTTATTTTCTTTAAATGGTATTAAAATAAATGAATATGTACAGCTATAATCCCAAGCAGCTCTGTTTCAGTGAATGCAGGGGGGAGCAGCTCATGGTATATTTTTGTTGGCTTTATATAATTCACAAATCAGAATTAACAGGTCATAAAAATGTACTAATTACTTGAAGAAATAAAGAAAATCCAAGATTAATGCTAACCACAGCACTAAGTCATCTTTCTTTGGGTTATAATGACGTTGTTATATAAATGAAAAACCTCCAATCTTTGTATGTGTTTAATTAAAAGCAACCAGCAATGTCATTTTAAAACACGATGAAATATAATCATTCAAATCATTTGGGCTTAGCATTTATGATGGTTTCTCTTTTTTGTATTGATTTCCTCATTTGAACATAGCTTAGTCAAACTGTACCATTGGCTAAAACGGAGGCGGGGAACCTAAGGCCCGGGAGCCAGATGCAGCCCCTGGCTTGCTTGGATCCAGCTCCTGAGGCTTAGGGGTCCTCCAAGATTGGGGAGCCCATGCTGGTGAGGGGTGCACTTCTTTATTTCTCACTTGTGAAATCAGGCCCCTGACAGATTTTGCTGTGGGTCAGTGGCCCCCAACCCAAAAAAGGTTCCCCACCCATAGGCTAAAAGGAGTATTTATTGACCTCCGTGGGTATTATATGCAGCAAGCCAAGAGAGGACTGTGACGCAAATAAGACTGTAAAGGCTTTTGTAAATCTAAAAACCCAGAAAGTGATGGGCCCTTCAAAGGCTTTGTTTTTACATGAACTGCTTCTTTGTTCCATAATTTGTTTGAGGTCTTAGCTTGGGATAACTTTTCAAGCAGGCTCTGAAAAGGGTAGAGCATACGAGTTGGGTGCAATACCAATGTTAAAATTGGCTAAATTTGCTTTTTTTGTTTGTTTGTTTTATTTTTTAAAACCATTGATTCAGTGCTGAGTATATATACCTAATGGCCTGATCAATGGCCTCTGATGTCAATAGAAAGACAGCAATTGACTTCAGAGAGCTTTAGAGCAGACCCTATAGCAAGCAAACATGAAGTAAAAAACTAGTTTTTCAACTGTCAGAGCGTTGCGGATAGACAACAGGCATGGTGCTGGGATTATACCATGCTTACTATAGAAAATGTGTTAGTTTGTGTTCTCTCACCCATCATTTGTTAGACTGTGAGCTCCCTGGAGCACGAACAATTTTGTTTTTGTTTTTTTAATTAAAGGTTCATACAGTATTTAGCACACTGGGACCCCGATTCTCCAAGGTCTTTTAGTCCTGCCCCAACACAATTAATTAACCAATAAGTGTGAGGGGTCTTAGCAGACCTTATCAGCATCTAGTAAGCACCTTGTAGGCGCTCAGTCCCCTACACATATAACCTCCTGTAATGGTTGCTTAGCCTATAGCCTTCACAGTCATAGACAAACTGTAGGATGTTCTACTATCAAAACAGAGGCTTCTATCCGAGCCTCCTTTAACAGCAGTAGAAATATGGATTATACCACCTGTAGATCAGCCCCCAGAAGGTGATGGAAATGGAAATGCTTAAGCAACTCTCTCATTGTATGCTGTAAAAGACTTACCATATATTCCCTAGCCTATAGGCAGAGCATGGCCAATAGTTAATCTGGGCTGCATCCATTGAAATTGGTGGCAAAACACCTTTTAGCTTTATTAGGAATAAGAACTGGCCCTTTGAAAGCAGAAATAAGGACAAATTAAAGTTCTTCTGGATAATATTATATAATACACATACTGTATGTAATATTCCTACCAGGACTGTATCAAATTCTAAAATGAATGAAATATTACAACACAAAGACACCATTCCCATTGGTTCGTGTGTGTATGTTATATCACATAGGTAAGAACTGCTCATATTTTAAAATATATTTTTTTCCCAATTGCACTAGGAAGCTATGGATAGCCCAAGGTCTGGTTTAATTATTTTAGCTGGTGAAGAATCCATTAATTATATGTCTGATATCTAAGTTACATCATCTGCACAATGGGCCCCAAGAGTTAAAAAAAAAAAAAGCAGACCAAAGTATCTATCCTGAATTTTATTTTTCATTTGATAGTTATCCTACAAGCCCTCCTCTGCCATTTCCCTCTATCCATCCTATGAAGACTGATATGGTGAATATTATTCTTTAATGAGTGATTAAAATGTGCATGTAGCACATTAGCACGTTTTCTCTGTGCAGTTAAAGTTTATAATAATGTAGCTTTGAGGGATGTAACTGCACCTTTGTTGAGAGTTTTAGCTCTTTTAATCCCTCTGAATAGTGTCCATGAAAAAGATGAAGCATATCCTTTTGAGGCAATATCTTAAAACATCCAGGGACTTTTGAACACAATGGAACCTATTTTGCTAAAGCTATTTTTTCATCAGCTGAACACTCATCTTATGAGAAGGTGTAATGAGTATATTAGGCACCATTTGGGGCTATTTTTTCAGCCAAGTCAAACCTTTAGGTTTCAGTGTCCTGGCTATCACAGTGTTCATGTGATTACCTTGTTGCACCTTTCCACCTCCTCTGCTGATTTAAGATTTGTTATTCTCAGTTCACATCTAATTCTGACAAAAGAAAAAAAAGATAAATGTTTTAAGGGAATCAAATGGAAATTTACATTTACTAAATACGGCTTCCACCAGCTAAGGTTTTGCTAAGGAAATTAGTGCTAAAGCAAACTGTTCAAAGTAAAGTACCCTCCAGGTAAAAAATTTGGGTGACCTATCAGACATCACAACTGATTGCTAGGTAACTCGTTTTAACGTGCAAAGCCACTTCTGAACTGTATAGCTCTTGATTTGCATATGATAAATCCTGACCAGTTCAATGAGATAAAAGGTTATCAGTGGACAGTCTGACAGATAAGAATTTAATTATAATGATAGCTTTGTCCTCAGAACCTTCATATGGCTTTTCAAACTCAGGTGATCCTGTTTCTCCTATTAAAAGCTAAACTTCATTAAAATAATGGAAACTCCATGCTTCTAACAATTCCTGCACAACACACAGCATCATGCTTCATCATCCCCTCTTCTCTCCACTCACTCCTAATCAGTGAATGCTTCACATGCTGAATGTATTCAACTAAGTTTTAAGAGCACATCGCTGCCATCATCTCTGCCTCCATAGGGAACCAGGCTTATGTACCAGTGGTTAAACTATCCTGAGACATAGCACCAAGTCCTACACACATGAATGCAATCAGGGCTCCTTCTGAGCTGCTATAGAGGACTTACTACAATTCTCCACTAAATTTGCTTTTAATTTTCAAAGTCTCTTATGGTCATATTATTGGAAGCCATAGTAAGATGGAAGCAGGGCAAACAGCAAGTATATCAATGAACTAGGTTTGTACTGGGCGTAGCTCCCATGTATCTGTGCCTCCTAAGCTTTATAGAGGACTTACTAACTGATAAATTCACCTTTAATTTTCAGAGTCTTTTCTGGTCACATTTTGGAACCAACAATAAAATAGAAGCACCATTATCTTTGTGTAAAGGGAAAATGTTGGGGAGGCATTAAAATAATGCTTTAGTTTATAAAAAATGTTTCATAATAGGCAACAAATGGAAAGAACCACATCAGACTTCTATAGCTGCACACATTTAAAATGTCAGAAGACAAGACATAAAAAGGCCGTAAAGGCTAGTAAGATGAGATCCCAATACTTTATTTCATTCTGGATTTCAAGGGCTGTCATGAGTTGCAGGAAGTTGGTCAATCTTCATACGCAGGCACATAAAAAGAATGTTTTGTGCATGTGTGAATTATAGTGGCAGCTGGCAGCTAAAAGTTAAGGAAGGCACTAATAGCAAGGATTGCCTGCATTCATCATTGTGGATTTACTTAACTGTGTTGCTAGTCAAATAGGCACCTTTCAAATAAATATGACATTAGCTGGAGTAAGTATTCATCATCTAATTTATTTGGCATAAGCTATGGATATGGCAAAAAGACCGCTTAAAGACAAATATTTTTGTGGGTAAAACATGTTTTAATCAAGGCTTCACTTATGGCCATAAATAGCTAAGCGGAATACCATTTAATTGAGAAACAACTGACATCACAAATATATTTTCCTAAACTCTGAGCCACTAGCTTGTCTAGTCACTGCTGATTCAGTCTCAAGCACACATCTAGATTTCCTTTGGCTATCCAAAAACAGATAAAGTGATTTGTTTTACTATATTTTTATTAGTCTAAACTTTGTAATTACAATTTTCCTAAGAGAGTAATATTTTGTATATAAAGCATGCTTTACAATGTATTGAATTTTAACTACAAAGATATACACCTTCATAAGTAGAGGCTATTAAAACAATTTAATAGTGTGTCAACATGCACCGATATGTACATAAAAACAGAATCATTGGGTTTGTTTTAATTCACTAAGCCAATTCAGCTATGCACTGTCAAGTGCTGTTGAGAATCACTTTGCACTAACAGGATTACATGACTGGAATTGTTTTCAGTTCAAGTCTTAATTCTCTTGAACGATACACAGAGTTTACAGGAATGACTGACATTTTGTGAACACAAGAACCAAGGAACTGTGTCACAAATACTGCACTGAAGGTTGAAAATTTACTTCCATTATATATTGTATATAGAGTGACTATATAAGTGTTTGTTAAAGTACGTGGAGGAGTGAAGCTGAGTGAATAATTCACAATGAATCATTTATCAGACAAATTTAGCCTTTCTTCTGCTTGTAGAAAGCCCATGAGCAGCAGCTCACAGCTTTCTCAAATGTAATTGCAATTCAGAGCTGTTTTTGGATTGTTTTTTAAATTACCAAAACCATAGATTGGTTGCAGATGGTTTCCGAAAAGCATAAAATGTTTGTTATTCCTGCTGTGTTGGTTACTTGTGATTGGACAGGTAAGTCACATGGAATTTTTTCTGTCCTGTGGTTGGGTGACTTTGCAAGCACTTCCTATTCAAATATTAGTAGTGCATTTACAAATATAAAATTTGCTTTCCATTAATATCACCACATATGAATACTGAAATTCACTTTGCTGGTTCCACTAAAACTAGACTGCATGGCTATCTGTGAAAATTAAACATAACTGAATATTTGTAGAACATTTTTTTCAATATTCATATTTTTAGTAGGCATGCTAGGTAATTATGTAAGTTCAATAACAGGTAGTCAATGGTAACTACCATTACATAGATGTGCAGCAAATATCTGCCATCTGAATTACACTACCTAATGCATTGCTGCAGAAAGTACACTTCAGATACAGCTGCACTGAGGATATCTTTAATGGTATAATTCCTATAGATAAGAAGTGAAATACTGATCCTACTGAAATTAGTGGGAGTGTTGCCATTAATTTCAACAGAGCCAAGATTTCACCCAGCCATGGCTGTCCTCTGTGAAGCTGGTGGCACAGTGTACAGAGTTCTGCTGCTTTCTTCGTTTAAGACAGCTTTGAGAGTTCTTTATATCACAGATTTGATCTGTTCCTCCCCCGCCCCTACATTTAGTGCCATTATCTGCTTTGAGATCTATGAATTAAAAACTTTATATAAGTTCTACGAATTATTTATTATTACTGTTTTCAGAAGTATTTCTCAGAAGAGCAGAAATTCTACGAATCAAGATCCTAGGGTCAGACAATGTTGAGTGGCTGACACTATAATAGCAAAGGAACTGTTTCAGATGGAAAGGTGGCTGTCCCCTATTTGTTCTGATAACTCAAAACTAAGGAGGATATTTGGAGGATGCCAGTGAGTAGAGCTCCATCTCTAACCAGAAGGGAATGATCAAAAAGTTAATAAAATCAAATTCCCATTGAGAGCTATTAGAAGAAAAAATGCACAGACACTGAATCCCATTAGAAAAACCAATGGGCACTTGATACTTAAAAACATATAAAATATTTCCTTGGAAACCTTTTTAGAACTCTCATGTGTTGCCAAAGGTTATGCCTTGCATCTTTCTCTTTTTATATAACAAACATGCCGGTACACCTGGAAAGCAACCAGCTGTGTTCTTAGACACAGAGGGTGGATTAGGTTATAGGAAGAGAGGAAGATGATGGGAAATTCTCATGAGGCAAGTTGAATTATTTTGAAGTTGAAAAGCTTCAAATGGCAATGTAACCTGATGATGTTTAAATGTGTAAGCATGTTTAAAGAGCAGCACTATTTGGTTTCTCTCTACTTAAGAGAAATTTAAATCCTCAGTAAATAACTCCTTCTCTTCAAATGCTACACAAACTAAAACCACACCATCTAATGCACACAAGCTCCTTCTCCCGGTGCACCAACCAGATCGTTTAAGGAGGGATGGGGAACTATTCTTACTTTTTAAAACGAGCAGATTCCGCCTTTCACAACAGGGATTACAAAGAACCAAATTCTGCCTTCAGTTTACATGTACAACAGGATTGCATGGATGTATCGGAGGGCAGATTTAAAAACCTGTGTAAGAGGATGGTATGGCACACCTCTCTCATATTAATCACCTTGGAACAAACAGGCACACCCAGGGTACGTCTGCACTGTGGTGCTATTTCGGGATACTTCTGGTATCCCAAAATAGCTATTCCTCATCTTTTAAACAAGCCCGTTATTTCAAAATATAAAAGGCTCGCTATTCTGACATCCCTGTAAACCTTGTTCCACGAGGATTAAGGGATGTTTCAGAATTGTGGTTTATTTTAAAATTTGGTGCTGTGAAGACAGCACCAAATTACAAAATAAGCTATTTCAAAATTAACTTGAAATAAGATAC
Organism: Pelodiscus sinensis; assembly: GCF_052426305.1. NCBI lineage: Eukaryota > Metazoa > Chordata > Testudines > Trionychidae > Pelodiscus > Pelodiscus sinensis. Next base: position 23,588,192 of record NC_143065.1, read on the forward strand.
GCAATTTGTGTAGCTCAAATTGTGTATCTTATTTCGAGCTAAGGGAGCAGTGTAGACAGACTGTGTAAGAGATGTAGAGTGAAGGCAACTGGGAAAATAAAGAGCCTGTGAAGATTTTGAAGAGATTTGTGAACAAGTTAGGAAATTCCTCTCACATTCTTCTAAGAGTTTTTAGTCACAGATGTTAATGTGAATGTGTAACCCACACACCTAAAAAGTGTGGTTCACTGTCCAACATAGTGGCACTTACACCGAGAGATAAGAACAAGTGAGCTCTACAGCCTAAGCTGAGAGGCAGCTGGTTTTATAGCTCAAGCTGTAGAGCAGTGGTCCCCAACCTTCTGGGGCTGCCGGGTGCCCGGGGATGGGGCCGCGCATGTGCCGCGTGCCCAGGGGCGGGACTGCACATGCATCGTGCGCCTGGGGACCGGCACCGGCATGTGCCACGACCCTGGGGCAGGGGTCGCCTATGCATCTTGCACCCGGGGCCGGCACCAGCATGTGCTGCGACTCCAGGTAGGGGCCGCCCATGCGCCCGGGGCTGGCACCGGCATATGCCGCGACCCCGGGGCAAGGACCACCCATGCGCCTGGGGCCGGCACCGCCCATGTGCAAGCACTTGGGGCTGGCACTGGCAGGTGCCATGCGCCCTGGGTAGGGGCTGCCCATGCACCCGGGACCAGCACTGGCATGTGCTGCGACCCCGGGCAGGGGCCGCCCATGCACCTGGGGCTGGCACTGCGCTTGTGCCGTGCACCCAGGGCAAGGGCCACCCATGCACCACACTCCCGGGGCCGGCACTGCACATTTGCCATGCGCCCGGGGGCGGGGCCGGCCCAAATTGTTCGACAGGCGCACATAAATGGCCCGGCAGGTGCCATGGTGCTCATGGGCACCACGTTGGGGACCACTGCTGTAGAGGCTCCTACACTAAGGTGAAGAGGTCCCAAGTTTGAATCCGCATGCACAAATGCATTCCCTCAAAGATAAAACTGCTAAAACAGGGGAGAGAGTAAAACACAAAGTATCAAAATGATAAAGTTCCCTTCCAAAAGGTCACTGCTGGCTGGGCAATGTGATTGTACTAGTTTGAGAGTGTATGATCATGGTGTGCAGGGAAGGAGGATACACGGCTCAAATGCAGGGCCCTCCATCTCCCCTGTTGAAGTTGTTCCACTGTGGCTAATGAAAGAATCATTAGGCCACAGAAAGTGAATATGAGAATGACTCTGTAGCCCAGTGTTGTGAGCAATCAGATGGGTGGGACAGAGGACTAACCCCTTATATAGACATCTCCCATTAGCTAGCTTAGATGAGGTGTTACCCTGCTGGTTGGTTTCTACCTCTCCCTCTTCTTGTATAGGAACCCCAGGTGCCTTACCCAGGCATGGTGGCACTCAGTGTCACCAGGTGTAAGTTCCTTTTGTGTATCTAACCCTCTGTACTTTGCAACTAACTGCCTGCTGCTCCGAGAGGGACTCATGGTAATGCTGAGGGGGTACCACCAGTGCAAGGGAGATGTTGGCATAGTCTTTGTAGTTCTCTCAGGGTGCATCTACACAGCACCCTTGCTCAAAATAAGCTACACAATCTGTATTGCACAAATTGCATAGCTTATTTTGAATGTATTTCAAAATAGCTTATTTCATAATTTGGCTATCAATACAGTGCCAAATTTTGAAATAACTCACTATTCTGAAATGCCCCTTAGCCCTCAACGAGGGTTACCGTGACGTCAGAATAAGCCACCCATTATTTCAAAATCTATTTTGAAATAACAAACTGCTTCAATAGATGCAGAATAGCTATTTCAGGATACTTCCGTTATCCTGAAATAGCTCCGGAGTGTAGACATACTCAGAGATCATTTAGAAGGAATAAAGAGTGAGAGAGAGCATGCAGAACCCTCCATGTACGTGCCCGAAAGTAAAATAATAACCAGGTGATGGAAATGCCTCAGCAGCAACAATGAGTGTCAAATCAGAAAAGCAGAGCTGTTACCAAATAACAGAGATGATTTTATAATGAATCTAAACTACTGCTGATCAAACTCCAGATACACTTTCATCGAGAGACTATATTCAGTACGGTTGGTTCTGCTCTTCTAAATATTAGCTGTGCATTAAAAACGTCCACAGAATAAGATTCAATCCAGCAAGCTGTAATAATAGAACTTTTTGGCTGAAATGTAAACCTACAATGTTTCAGAAATTCAGAGGGAAGACAAACTTTACTCTTTGTTCCCATCCCCACTACCTTGAAACATCATCCTAATCTCTGCCCTCACATGCAAACCTCATGGTCAGAGCAAGATGAAATGTTTCTTATCAACTATCCTTCTCCAGCTCTTTTATCCCAAATGCAAGCGTGTTGTCCTTTTGTGTGTCAGCTTTAAAATTGGGAAGAACAGAAGTGCGGGAGTAACCTCTCAGCACCCTCAGCAAGTCTGATGTTCCTTATGGTTTGTCCTCTCTGTCCTCTGTCCATCACTGCCAACAGCAAATCTTGTCTCAGCTCCCCACAACATGTAAATCTTCATAAAATAGGTGGCATTTTGACCTTATGGTACAAATCTTTATCCAATAGCAAAAACTTGGGATATTGCTGTTGTACACTTGAGAATGTTTTAAACCCTCATTGAAGGAGGCAGAATGCCCAAACACCTATATTTTAAGGAAGAACCTTACCATATATACCTGAATTGTTATGACACTATGTTGGGAAATGTATTCCAATGTTAACACAAAGTATCTGCAAGAAAAGACCCATAAATCATTTTTTCAGTGGGTCACGAACTTAAAACTGTGCATTCATTTCAGCAGTTTCATTAGAACAAAGCTTTATTTTCTTACAGAGAAAACTCTAGTACACCTTGAAGTAACAAATCATTCTTTTGTTTCAATGCTAGCTTGCAATTTCACTGACATTGCTGAAAAAAGCCATACTTGTCAAATGTTGCCTAGAAGTGGGTAAATTGAGGAATGATGGAGATGTTGCCACACTTATTGAGACATTCCAGTTGGCATCAAAGGAATGTTATGCAGGTTGAAGATGAGTTACACCAATGGTTAATGGACTCAGAAACAAACTATATGCATATTAGTCTGGAGCTCAACTTCTAACAGCTATTTAAAGATTTCATTACTATAGTTATCTTGTCACAGTGGGGTGCTGATTGATAGGTGTGTCACAAATGTGTTGATGTCATTACTTTGATAGTATGAGGTTACTGAGTCAATGTAAATTTACTTAAATAGATTTCCTTGTATAGGGGCATTGTAATCCCTTTGAGTAATACAGTCTATTTAGATATATATTCTATTGAGGGTGTATAGTGAGACCATATAAGATCATAGTACGTGACTAACCTAGTAGCATACCCTTATCTTCCTGGATTGTATTTTGGTTTCTGAGTCTTATTCATAATATTTAGCTTCCACTTCAATCATCTGACAAAGTAAGCTGCAGCCCACAAAGGCTTACACCTTAAAAATGTTAAAAAACAAGGAATGATCCTGCAGCACCTTAGGGTACGTCTAGACTACATGCCTCTGACAACAGAGGCATGTAGATTAGGCTACCCGGCATAGGAAAATGAAGCAGCGATTTAAATAATTGCCGCTTCATTTAAATTTAAATGGCTGCCGCGCTGAGCCGATCAGCTGCCGCCAGAGGCATGTAGTCTAGACGTACCCTTAGAGACTAACAAAACATGTAGATGGTATCCTGAGCTTTCATGGGCACGATCCACTTCTTCAGATGAATGGAGCAAGGCGTCCAGAGGTACAAATAAATAACAGAAAAAGAGGGGATGGGGAGGGAAAGAGAAGGGGAAAAAATTATGTCAATTATAGTGTCCATGCTAAATGAGGGTAATAGAGTGGGCTGTAAGTGCCTGATACTTACATTCAACACCCTACTAACATAAAAAGTTATCAGCCTATCCAGTTAAACACCCTGATGACATCAAAAGTTAAAAAACAGCCCACTCTATTAGCCTCATTTAGCACAGTCACACGAATTCACAAGATTTTCCCCCCTTCTTTTTCCTTTCCCATCCCCTCTTTTTCTGCTATTTATTTGTACCTCTGGACCCCTTGCTCCAGGCCCCTGAAGAAGTGAGTTGTGCCCATGAAAGCTCATGATACTAAGTACATTTTTTTCATCTCTAAGGTGCTGCAGAACCATTTGTTTTTTTCAGCTACAGACTAGCACAACTGCCCCTCTGAGACCCTAAAAATGTGTTAGTCTTTAAGGTTCCACAAGAATCCTTGTTGTTTTTACCCAAATCAGTGTGTCATTTTTACATTAGGGGCCAATTCTTCCCTGAGATATGCATACACAGGTCTCATTGATGTCAGTATGCAATAAATGGAGGTATTTCTAGGAATTATTACAAACTAAGGCTGTATGTATGTTTCTAAAAACTTCTTCTGATGCAGTTCTCCACCTTCAACCGTAAGAATGGAGGACGTGTTAGTACGGACAGAACACTACTAACCTTTCCACTGTTGTATAATTTGACCTTGCTTATAACATTATCCCATTTTAAAAAGCTCTAGATTTCCTGGTTTTCAGCGTTATAGACCTTGGAGCCAATAATGCACTTATCAAAGTTGATAGAAAAACTCCCATTGACTTCAACTGGAATAAGATTGGGTCTTTTGCTATGATTAAAGTTTTAGGTGAGGTTATAAACTCTGTGTAAATAATAATGAACTGTCATACAATATTAAGTGCTAGCAAATCAGTCAAGTCATTTTCTTAGACTTACTATAAAAAGTGATGTGGCCTTGGACATAGCAAGTATTAAAACTAATGATAAAGTATGATACATTATGGCCTTGTCCTTGAAAGTCTGGAGCTACTGCAGCTTCTAGTGCTTTATACTACTGCATATCCTGTTTATAAAGAGCTGGCAGAAATATGTAATTTTCTTTGATTTTTAGCTGTTCACTTTGGCTAATTATGTATGATCGTGCACTCAGTTGTCTCAACCAAACAGAATACAGGCAGTCCCCGGGTTACGTACAAGATAGGGACTGTAGGTTTGTTCTTAAGTTGAATCTGTATGTAAGTCGGAACTGGCGTCCAGATTCAACCGCTGCTGAAACTGATCAGTTTCAACAGCGGCTGAATCTGGACGCCAGTTCTGACTTACATACAGATTCAACTTAAGAACCCCAGGCATCCCCAAGTCAGCTGCTGCTGAAACTGATCAGCGGCTGATTCCAGGAAGCCCGGGGCAGGGGCTTCCTGTAGTCAGCCACTGGTCAGTTTCAGCAGCGGCTGACTTGGGGACGCCTGGAGCAGAGCAGCTGGGGTGCTGCTGGGTTGGTCCAGTAGCGTCGCCACTCCTCGGCGCTACTGGACCAACCCAGCAGCACCCAAGCTGCTCTGCCTCAGGCGTCCTGATTCAGCCACTGCTGAATCTGACCAGCAGTGGCTGAATCAGGACGCCTGGGGCAGAACAGCTGGGGTGCTTCCCGGTTGGTCCAGTAGCCCCCAGAGCGGCGCTACGGGACCAACTAGCAGCGCCCCAGCTGCTGTACCATAGGTGTCCGGAGCAAAGCCATGGAGCACGGGGGCAGCGGGACAGCCCAGATGCGCCGTGGCTGTCCTGCTTCCCTCGGGCTCCGTGGCTTTGCTCTGCTTTGCTCCCCGTCCCCCTGGTCTGCAGACCAGGGGGACGGGGAGCAAAGCGGCGGAACACGCGGGCAGCGGACAGCCCAGACGCATCTGGACTGTCCGCTGCCCGCGCGCTCCGCGGCTTTGCTCTGCTTTCCCCCCCTTCCCCCTGGTCTGCAGACCAGAGGGGGGGGGCAAAGCAGAGCCAAGCCTTGGAGCGCGTGGGCAGCGGACAGCCCTGTCTGCTGCCTACGTGTTACGCCGCTTTGCTTCCTCTCCCTGGTCTGCTGGAGACCAGGGAGAGGAACGGCCCCGTTCGTAACTGCAGATCCGACATAAGTCGGATCCACGTAACTCGGGGACTGCCTGTACATTTTTTCTTCAGCTATACAAATCTCAGCTCACTAATTGATTGTGGTCATCTGCTGTGTACAAACACTATGAAGTTATTTCTCAATGACCATGCTATCAATATGCAAATCACTCTATTCTGATTGGTTTCCGTACTTTTCAAGTTGTTTGTCTGGCAGCCCTGTAGTTTATCACTTTTTACAGAGCAATCATATAATCCAAAAGTGTACACACACAAAGAAAAAAATATCGTGCAAAAGCAAAGACAGTTGGGCTGTCAGGTTGCTGGAAGAGAATCGCAATTAAAAGTTTAAAAAAGCAGTTACCTTCTTGAGACAGCTGTGCCCATTTGTGAGTATTATGCCAAGCAGTAAGTGCTGCTCATGGCAACAAGCTTGGCAGTGAGCATTTGCAGGGTTAGGTCTGTGGATGAAACACATTCCTGAAAGTCTTAAAGTTTATGCCATGCAAACACTCAACACCACTTTCCACTTCAGTATTCGGTATTCATCAACGCTGAGTGTGCCAAGTGAAAGTGTTTAGCAAGGGTATTTTAAGGAGTGCTATCAAATAGTTTTCAGCTTAAAATATAGATTTTGTTTTGTTTCAGAATCTTGATGTGGGCTTGTGCATGTATAACCCACACACCTAGTGGGTGTGGTTCACTGTCCCATGTAGTGGCACTTAGACCATTTACAGCGAAGGATAAGAACAAGGGAGCTCTACAGACTAAGCTGAGAGCCAGCTAGCTTTATTGCTCAAGCTGTAGCAGCACCTACACTAAGCTCCAGCGGGTCCCAAGTTCAAATCTGCCTAGTGTTGGTTACACGTGTACAGTTAAATATCTGTCTAAACTTTAGTACAGATCTTGCAAAGGCCTATGCACTTACACAACTGTACATATTGTTAATAGTCACACAAGTCTGTGAGCCTTGACTTCTGATCCTGCACTGAGATGAGAGTTGGCAGAGTCTATGCGGAGCTCCGTTCAAGTCATTGGCGCCCTGTGTGGGCATCTCATTACAAAAGGGGAGCCACATGCACAGGGCTGGTGTAAGGCATGTGCAATCTGTTCCCATGCACATGGCTCACATGCTGGTCACCCACATGTGCCTATCTGGGCAGCATGTCCTGCCTGAGGCACATCCTGAAGCTGTGTGCTGCACATGGCAGCAGCAATCCCCTTGCCCAGCAAGGCCGCTAGCCCATGGGATAGGATAAGAGGAGGACGCTGCCATCGACGGCAGCGGCAGTGGTAAGGGTGCCCTTGCCCCCTCTGCTGCTGGCCCGGGAGCTCTTCACGCCACTGTGGGAGCAGCTGCTGCTTCCCCATGTGGGAAGAGCTGGTGCCCCAGGTCCAGCACTCCATTTGAATCAGGCCCTGCAAATAATCACACTGGCCCTGCACGTGCCCCAGTTCAGTAAAGCACTTAAGCATACGATTAAGTCAAAACCACTTAAATGGGACATAAGCACATGTTGAATATTATCAATCATGACATAAGCACATGTTGAACCAGGTCTTCAATAGGCAAGTTTGATCTGAACAAGGACTTCTAAACAGCTCTCAGTGTGAATGGACAGAAATGCGAATATGATCCTTAAAAATGTCAGTTAAAGCAACTTAAAAAATATGTATAAATATTTCCCTTGCAATACTGGAAACTGAGAAAGCTAATCTAACTGCTCAAGATCAAAGTAAGCAAACAATAAAAATGAAGAAAAGTCAGATATTTAAATGTCTTTCTCTTTTACTAATCTATGGCACTGTGGATCACATAAATAAGGAGGTTTTTTAATATAACATTTATATTGATATGGCTTTACAGTATTTAGAACAGGTTGAATCATCAAAACAGTCAAAATAGTTTTAAAATGTTTAAACTTCACAAAACTTCTCCAATTATTTGTCAGCTATGTTCAGTTTTACCAATTGCATGAGGTTTGAAAAACAATTGCTTTAAAAATACCATGAAGTTCATGGAAGAAATTATATGGGGCAGTACTGAGCCTTTACACTCTGGGATGCCAAGCTACACCAATCCAAGACTCACAGTGCCTCCCCAGCTTCCCGTCTGCTCCTGTGAGAAATATATTCTCACACTCTTTCAGAATGGTTTGTCTTATTTTTCCCCTTGAAATGGTGCAGTTCTGTTTGTAGGCACTTTGAGGAATGAGGAGGAGGGAAGGTAGCACAATTGTGCAAAGAAATGTGGTGGAAGAGATTCTTTTATTTTCTCCCTGACTCCTGACTCCATATATGATCACATTAGGGTCAATCAAGATCTCACGCTTGACACTGTTTGACTAGCTCTAGTCCTGTTAATGTTTTAAATGATAAAAACACAGTGATATTTGCAAATGCAATCCTAGGTTATGTCTACACTAGAATTAACTGATTTTTTTTTACCATTGGTACCACCACACTGGTAGGAGAATGGTGTAAGCCCTAGTGTAGATGGGCAGAGCTATTTTTAACCTCAGATAATGTAGACTAGGCTTCCCCAAGCTGTGTGTACAGGAATGCTGTTTTGGCATTATATTCATATAGACATTAGAAATGGCTATGTGGAATGTTCTGCAAGATTCTCCAAATGCCTATGACAGCTACAGGATAACTAAAGTCTCTCTACAATGATTCCTCTTGGGCACCAGGGGCTGCTGAGGCCCTTTCACCAAGGGTAGATTGACTATCTCCTCCTCTCACAGTGCTCTCAGTGCTCCTTCTGCTGCAGCTCAAATAGCTGGGAAATACTGGATAGGGAGTAGTGAAGTGGCTGTTAGCACACTTGCCTTAGGCACCCAGAATAGTGATAGAAATGTAGCCGTGTTAGTCTGGGGTAGCTGAAGCAAAATGTAGGACAATGTAGCACTTTAAAGACTAACAAGATGGTTTATTAGATGATGAGCTTTCGTGGGCCAGACCCACTTCCTCAGATCAAATAGTGGAAGAAAATAGTCACAACCATATATACCAAAGGATACAATTAAAAAAATGAACACATATGAAAAGGACAAATCACATTTCAGAACAGGAGGGGGATGCAGGGGGGGGGGGAGGAAGGAAGGTAAGTGTCTGTGAATTGACGATATTAGAGGTGGGGAGAGTGGGATGTTTGTGAGTTAATGGTGTTAGAGGTGATAATTGGGAAAGCTATCTTGATAATGTGTAAGATAGTTCAAGTGTTTGTTCAATCCTCTTTGGAGAGTGTCGAATTTTAACATGAATGACAGTTCAGAGGATTCCCTTTCAAGTGCAGATGTAAAAGGTCTTTGTAGCAGAATGCAGGTGGTTAAGTCATTGAGAGAGTGTCCTTTCTGGTTAAAATGGCAAGAAACTGTTTTTTCTTTGTGATCTTGTCTGATATCTGTTTTGTGGGCATTAATCCTTTGGCGAAGTGTCTGAGATGTTTGTCCAATGTACATAGCAGACGGACACTTTCGGCACATGATAGCATAGATTATATTTCTGGATGCGCAGGAATATGTGTTCTTGATCCTATAACTCACTTGGTTAGGTCCAATAATGATATCAGCAGAATAAATATGTGGACAAAGCTGGCAACGGGGTTTGTTGCAAGGGAAGGTACCAGGGTTGGTATTAGTGTGGTATGTCCTGTGGTTGTTGGTAAGAATCATCTTGAGGTTAGGTGGTTGTCTATAGGAGACTATGGGTCTGTCTCCCAGAGCCTCTTGGAGTATGGTATCCTGTTCCAGTATAGGCTGTAGTTTATTGATAATGTGTTGGACAGGTTTAAGTTGGGGGTTGTAGATGATGACAAGTGGTGTTCTATTGTTGGTTTTCTTGGGTTTGTCTTGAAGTAGATGGTTTCTAGGTATTCGTCTGGCTCTTTCAATTTGCTTTTTTATTTCTCCGGGTGGGTAGTTGAGGTTTATAAATGCTTTGTAGAGATCCTGAAGCTTCTGGTCTCTGTCAGTGGGATTAGAGCAGATGCGGTTGTATCGAAGGGCTTGGCTATAGACGATGGATCGTGTGGTGTGTTTTGGATGGGAGCTGGAAGCATGTAGGTAACTGTAAGAGTCGGTGGCTTTTCTGTAGAGAGTGGTGTCTAATTTTCCATTGTTGATTTGTACTGTGGTGTCCAGGAAGTGGACCTCTCGTGTAGAATGGTCCAGGCTGAGGTTGATGGTGGGGTGTAGGTTGTTGAAATCTCTGTGGAATATCTCCAGTGTTTCTTGGCCATGCGTCCAGATCATAAAGATGTCATCGATGTACCGTAGGTAGAGAAGGGGAGAAAGAGGACGGGAGTTGAGGAAACGTTGTTCTAGGTCAGCCATAAAGATGTTAGCATACTGTGGGGCCATGCGTGTACCCATGGCTGTGCCGCTGATCTGGAGGTATAAGTTGTTCTCAAACTGGAAATAATTGTGGGTGAGAACGAAGTTACATAGGTCTGCTATCAGGTTGGCAGTAGTGTCCTCTGGGATAGTGTTTCTAATTGCTTGAAGTTAGGAGTGGTCAAGCTACCATGCATTCATACAGATATCAGCTTCAGGCTCGGGTCCTCAGACACCCATATAGCATCTCATCATCCACTCCCAATCAAACCCAGCTACAGCCACTTCAAGGCAAAACAAAAGCCCTCCCTTTACATAATTTTCATTCAGATCCACAGCCTCAGACATCAGCCCATTCTGCAGATTCTCAGTTGCTAAAAGACCCCCAATTGTCACAAATAAACAGGCAGTTAAACTTCTCCAAATTTAGAGAAACTTTTTTTAAAATGTGTACTTTGTATAATGATTTCCCTGCATAATAGCAATAATGTGTGGCTGTGAGTAGTATACTCACAGTTAATGGCTTTTAGGTCTGGTAGATACTTCATCTGGCAGACTAGTCATGATTACACATTATCACTTAATTATGCTGAAATGATATAGGCTTATCCAGTCAGAGTGCAGGATAATACAGAATTACTGAACCACAACTGTATGGTAGATTTCAGTAACCATTCAGCATGCCCTGCCCTGCACTTCAATTGGATACAAACTGCATGGTTGTTTTAGTAACTATATAGTGTGTGTAACCCTACTCCAGCTGTCCACCCTACAAGCCAGTCATGGGCACTTCCAATTTCAAAATATGCCCAAATGACAAAAAGAGTTAAATGTTCGAATCCAGTCACTTACTGGATTTACGGGCAACAATGAGTTGATGATGCTTCCTGTTGATAACAATACTTATCTCTCATATAGCACATTACCCATCAATCTCAAAGCCCTTTGCAAAATAGAGGATCATTCCCTTTATTTCACAGATGGAGAAACTGAGGTCAGAGTAGGAATCCAAGTGCCCTGACTGAAGCCAGTGTCTTCTCTACTGAGCTATATTGCTTCCCTTCTTTGTTAACATCAAAAGCTACTTGATGTACTAATAAACTCCTTGGCTTTGGACTTTATTTAGCCTAGGATTCAGTTATTGCTTCATAAACAAGAAGCATCCTCAAGTGATTATCTGTCATTTATATCAACATAAACATTATTGAAGCAACACACAAAATATTTCACCATTGCTGGACCAAATTCTGCACCAGGTAACACTAGACATCAAAGACTTCATGGCAGTTCTCTTAAGAAGAAAGATTTGTTTTTCTGGTGTCCTGAGCTAAAATTTTCTACTTTCCATGCTGTTACATAATGCACCAGGCAGATAATGGCTGTTCGGCCCTCCACAAGTGGCAATGTCTCAGTGGTCCTTTCAGAATTAGCTTTTAAAGAGCTTTGGGATTTTCTAAATAACTTGGCTGTCTTCATGTTAAATGATATTATTACGTGAGCAGGGCATTTGTTGTAAGTATTATGTTAGGAAATTATGAACTAATTTAAATAGGCAGTGACATTTGTATTGTTTGAGCTTTAGAAAGTCAGCAGGCTAGATTCTGGGCTGACCTGCATCTTGAGTAAACTCACTTTTTATGAGTACAGGCAGTCCCCGGGTTACATGGATCCGACTTACATCGGATCCCTACTTACAAACGGGGTGAGGCAACCCCGCATAGCTGCTTCCCCCCAGCATACCAGGGAGACGCGAAGCTAGCACCCCCCCCCCCCTCCAGCAGACCAGGGAGACGCGGAGCGGCTTTTCTCAGCAGACACCTCAGCTTGAGAATAAAGGACTGAGAGAAGTGAGGTGTGGGAGAATAAAACTGAGCTCTGGAGAAATGTTTGGCTAGTTTCCCCTACAATATGTACCAGTTCCGACTTACATACAAATTCAACTTAAGAACAAACCTACAGTCCCTATCTTGTACATAACCCAGGGACTGACTGTATAGCTTGAGGTATAAATCAATGCAGAATTAGCCCAGTATCTTTTCCAGGTTATGACTCAATAACTGAGTTTTTACATTAATATGATTACAATTTTATTGCATGGAAGACTTTTCTGCATCTATATCACAGATCTCAACCTTTTAAATTTTATTTAATTTGTATTGATTTTGCTGCACTTTTATAAGCAGACATCACACATCTGAGCACACACAAAAATGATTACTTAAGTGATAATTTAAAAATAATGGATGTACATTAGCACATGAATGATTAATTCCCCTTTGTGAGTACAAGCATCCAGGCTATGGCTGAGTAAAATATTGATGGTACAGAGGAAATGAGCTGTTTCTTAATTTGGTTTTGTTCTGGTAATGTGTAACTAATGTTGTTTCCTTCTAGCAATATGCATTTAGTGACCCTTTTAAATTTTAATACCCAGCGATAGCTAAACGAATAGCTGCAGAAGGATATACAGGGTGAATTTTTAAAAGGTATGGCTATATTTCACATGCATTAATTCGGGGTCCTCTCTAGCACATATAGTACATGAAAGCTGTAGAAAGTCCTGATAAAGCCTCCACACCTGAGCTGGGTTTTCAGTAGGAAACCAATACAACCTGTAGTCATTTTGCAAAAAGATATAGCTATAGGAGAACTGCTGAAGGGTGGATACTTCATTATAATATCACTCCAATGCTCTCATTGGAACACAAATCCCAGGTCACCAAGACCTAAATGGTTACCTTAAACCATTGTGAGAGTAACTTTACTTATACCATCAGTAGATATAGCAGAGCTCTGTATTCTAAACCACAGGCATGGATACATTTCATCATCTGATATTTTGACATTCTTGGATGGGAATCCAGCTCCTTTTACTCCAAACTAATACAAAGACTGGTTCCCTGGGCCCTGGTCTACTAAAGCAGAGCTTGTCCACACTACCAAAACAGTTATTTCAAAATAAGGGGCTGATATTTCAAAATAATAACTCCTTTCCTTGGAGAATAAGCTTATTTTGAAATAGTTTGTTTAGAGTTATTATAGCAAAATAAGTTATTTCAAAATTATTTCCTAGTGTAGACATGCCCTGGTATTCCTACTCTCTTGCCCAACTGTTAGGCTATGTCTACACATCAGTGTTATTTCGGAATAACTGATGTTATTCCAAAATAACATAGTCCGCATCTACACACAAGCAGTTATTTTGACATAATGTTGAAATAATGTCGAACTGGAGGACTGCTTACTCCAACTCCTGTAAGCCTCATTGTACAAGGAATAAGGGAAGTAGGGGGAAGAGTGCTCTATCTCAAAATAACTGCTGTGTAGACAGTGCCAAAGTCGAAATAAACTATTTCAACTTAAGCTACACAACTAGCATAGCTCAAGTTTAGCCCTGCTGTGTAGATGTGCCCTGAGAGTGTTAATTTTCACTCTAAGGTTGTGATATACTAGTTTTCATTTGGACTAAGTGCCTTCTAACATTGCATTTAGATAAGCAGCCTCTTCAGGCAGCAACTGACACTTCTTTCTTCATTAAGCTATTTTTGGAATGGAAACAGTGGTGCAAGCAATACAAAAGACCCAATAGTAAAAATGCCATTCACTACGATAAGGCAAGTTTGGCCCAAAATTAGAACCATTAAAGAGGGATCATTTCCTTTTGTGCTTATGAGGGTCTTCACATTAAATAGTAGGAACAGCTTTCTAACCATAAAGATAGTTAAGTGATGGAAAAAGTTACCAAGGAATTCTCTCCACTGGAGGATTTTAAGAAGAGATTAGTTGAACACCTGTCAGGTCTAAGTATACTTGGCCCTGCCTCTGCACAGGGGGATGGACTAGATGATCTTTCAAGATCCTTTTCATTACTATATTTTTATGATATTGAGTGAAGATGGAAGCAAAGGCGCTGCAGAAGATGCAGCAGACTTGTGAAATTAAAGTATCAGGAGTCTGGTGATACCAAAAATCAGAATTGTTTGCCCTTGTGCTTGCCACATAGATGATACACTGGCATTATAACACTGATGCCAAAGCTTAAATGTTTGACCTATATTTTGTATACTAATTTACCTTTCATAAGTGGAAATTTTTATTCTGCACTCATACTAACTTGAAGAACACAGAATAGAGAAAATTAAATCTTTTATGAGCAGTTCCATTGTGGCTATTCAATGGAAAGATTTTTGCAGCCAAATATTCAGATATACCAAACAGAACATTGATGTTCACTTAAAACCAGAAATATCTATTCAAGCAAATGGCTATGTCAGGTAAGGCCAGCAACTCTGAAAAATAATTAAGAGAATCTACCTATATCACCAAAGTAAAATGCTAGAAGATAAGGTCTTATATTGACATGTCAAGGGGTATAATACTAAATGTGAACCCTAATGAATATTGCCAAAGGCAAAATGTCATGTCGTTACTAATTACATGTGTACTATAAATGTTATAATGGGTTAGTAAAATAAGAGTAACTATCAACTTGATCACCTATGTCTAAACATGCACCTATGCAGCTAGATTTAGCTAAGTGTCTAAATTCAGCTGGTCAGGAGTACCTGTGAGGAGAATAGAAAAGCCTTTTCTTAGAGTTTAAGCAGATATTAAACAGAAATTAAACGGTACAGTGACAAAAGTAAAATCTCTGTAAGTGGCATGGAAACTTTTCAAAGACACCATAATAGAGGCCCAACTTAGATGTATACCCCAAATTAAAAAACACAGTAAGAGAACTGAAAAAGTGGCACAGTGGCCTAACAACCAAGTAAAAGAAGCAATGAGAGATAAAAAGACATCTTTTAAAAAGTGGAAGTCAAATCCTATTGAGGAAAATAGAAAGGAGCATAAACTTTGTCAAATTAAGTGTAAAAATACAATAAAAAAACCCAAAAAGGTGTTTGAAGAACAGCTATCCAAAAACTCAAAAAGTAATAGCAAAATGTTTTTTAAGTACATCAGAAGAAGGAAGCCTGCTGAACAACCAGTGGGCATGTTGGACGATCAAGGTGCTAAAGGAGTACTCAAAGATGATAAAGCCATTGCAGGGAAGCTAAATTAATTTTCTGCTTCAGTCTTCACAGCTGAGGATATTGGTGAGATTCCCCAACCCGGGCTATTCTTTTTAGGTGACAAATCTGAGGAATTTATCCCAGATTGAAGTGTTGTTAGAGGAAGTTTTGGAACAAATTGATCAACTTAACAGTAACAAGTCACTGGGACAGATGGCATTCTCCCAAGAGTTCTGAAAGAACTCAAATGTGAAATTGCAGAACTAATAACTGTGGTTTGTAACCTATCCTTTAAATCAGCTTCCGTACCTAATGACTGGAAGATAGCTAACATGACATCAATATTTTAAAAGGGCCCTAGAGGCGATCCTGGTAATTACAGACCAGTAAGTCTAATGTCAGTATTGGGTAAATTAGTTGAAACTATAGTAAAGAATAAAATTGTCAGACACATAGATGAACATAATTTGTTGGGAGAAAGTCAACATGATTTCTCTAAAAGCAAATAATGCCTTACTAATCTACTAGAGTTCTTTGAGGGGGTCAACAAACACGTGGATAAGGGGGATCCAGTGGATATATTATACTTAGATTTCCAGAAAGCCTTTTACCAGGTCCCTCACCAAAGGCTTTTCAGTAAAGTAAGTTGTCATGGGATAAGAGGGAAGATCCTTTCTTGGATTGAGAACTGGTTAAAAGACAGGAAACAAAGGGTAGGAATAAATGGTAAGTTTTCAGAGTGGAGAAAGGTAACTAGTGGGGTCCCCAAAGGTCTGTCCTGGGACCAATCCTATTCAACTTATTTATAAATGATCTAGAGAACAGGGTAAACAGTGAGGTGGCAAAATTTGCAGATGATGCCAAAGTACTCAAGATAGTTAAGACCAAAAGGAGACTGTGAAGAGCTTCAAAAAGATCTCACCAAACTAAGTGATTGGGGAACAAAATAGCAAATGAAATATAATGTTGATAAATGTAAAGTAATGCACATTGGAAAAAATAATCCCAACTATACATACAATATGATGGGAACTTTAGCTACAACTACTCAAGAGAAAGATCTTGGAGTCATTGTGGATAGTTCTCTGAAAATATCCACTTAGTGTGCAGTGGCGGTCAAAAAAGCAAACAATGTTAAAAAGGGATAGAGAATAAGACCGAGAATATCTTATTGTCTCTATATAAAACCAGGGTATACCTACATCTTAAATACTGCATACAGATGTGGTCGCCTCATCTCAAAAAAGATATATCACCATTGGAAAAGGTTCAGAAAATGGCAACAAAAATTATTAGGGTTTGGAACGGGTCCTATATGAAGAGAGATTTAAAAAACTTGGACTTTTCAGCTTAGAAAAGAGGACACTAAGGGGGATATGATACAGGTCTATAAAATCATGACTGGTGTAGAAAACTGGAATAAGGAAAAGTTATTTACTTATTCCCATAATATAAGTCCTAGGGGGTCACCAAATGAAATTAATAGACAGAAAGTTTAAAACAAACAAAAGCAAGTTTTTCTTCACTCAGCGCACAGTCAACCTGTGGAACTCCTTGCCAGAGGATGTGGTGAAGGCTAGGACTTAGGGTTCAAAAAAAGCTAGATAGATTCATGGAGGTTAGGTCCATAAATGGCTATTAGCCTGGATTGGTAGGAAAGGTGTCCCTAGCCTCTGTTTGTCTGCAAATGTGAGAGGGATTATGTGTGATTACCTGTTGTGTTCCCTCCCTCTGTGGTATATGGTATTGGCCACTGTCGGCAGACAAGATACTGGGCTAGATGAGCCTTTGATCTGACCCAGTATGGCTGTTCTTATGTTCTTATATAAACTAATACAGATACCGTTTATTCTTCTGTCTTTAGTGGTGATACTAGTCAGCCATTTTCTATGTATATGACATATGTCAATTTTTTTCAGATTTTTGGTATTTTCTGCCCTTGTCACATAGAGAATTTAATGTAATAAAAAAACCTTCCAAATATTAATCAATACCATAAGCTATTGTCAGTGAATTCACTTCGTGTGGGTTCTGAAAATTGTTATATGAAACCAAAATGATTTATGTTGGATTTTGTGAAGTATGGCATGAGGAATATGATACTATTCCACAGATAAATTAATCTGATAGTATTTATAACTGGTGAGCAGTTGCCTCACCCATTAAGTACAGGTTTCAGTACGCAATAGAAGTTACATAGAAAATAGTTTGACTACAACATTGCTTAGCTGTTTAGTGCTATCTATGAAACTTGAGTTACTGCTAAAGTTCTAAGAAAATATTTGGTCTAAAAATCAATTCTGTAAGTGTCAATATAGTAAATATCTCAGCTTTGAACATTTTTACTGATAGTGAGTAAAGTATCTTTTAAGACAATATACAAAGTGTTAAAATGTGATGCTGATGATGTAAAAAAATGGTAAAATTACAGTTATGTTTTCTTTTAACTTTACCATAAACAAAAAGGAATAATGAATATATTAGTCTGAGCCAGCCATTAGAGTTGCAGGCCTCCATGAAATGGCAGGCGGTCAGCCACACAAAATCAGCTGCAGGATCAATACTTTTGGAGAAAAAAATCATTTTGTGTAATACAGATATTGCTATATGTAAGTAAATATACTTCTGTTGTACTTCTTGTTATTTTGTTTGCAGATACAGAGCACAAATATAAATCTAGTACAAAAGATTTATTTTATTCCCAAAATGTCCAATTTTACTACCAACAAGGGAAACTGTAGTGGTACATCTAGACAGCGGAGCTATTTTGGGATACCGGAGGAATCCCGAAATAACTACCCTGCATCTTTTAAACACGCCCATTAGTTTGAAATATTTTTCGAAATAATGGGCACGCTATTCTGGCATCCCTGTAACCCTCATTCCACGAGAGTTAAGGGATGTCTCAAAATAGCACGTTATTTCAAAATTTGGTGCTGTATAGACATGCCAAATTTCAAAATAAGGGTATGTCTACACTACCCCGCTAGTTCGAACTAGCGGGGTAATGTATGCATACCGCACTTGCTAATGAAGCCCGGGATTTGAATTTCCCGGGCTTCATTAGCATAAGCGGGGAGCCGCCATTTTTAAATCCCCGCTGCTTCGAACCCCGTGCAGCGCGGCTACACGGGGCTCGAACTAGGTAGTTCGGACTAGGTGCCTATTCCGAACTACCGTTACTCCTCGTGAAACGAGGTGTACCGGTAGTTCGGACTAGGCACCCTAGTCCGAACTACCTAGTTCGAGCCCCGTGTAGCCGCGCTGCACGGGGTTCGAAGCAGCGGGGATTTAAAAATGGCGGCTCCCCGCTTATGCTAATGAAGCCCGGGAAATTCAAATCCCGGCTTCATTAGCAAGTGTGGTATGCATACATTACCCCCCTAGTTCGAACTAGGAGGGTAGTGTAGACATACCCTAAGTTATTTCAAAATACAATCAAAATAAGATACACAATTTGCATAGCGCAAATTGCTTATCTTAATTTGAGTTTAGAATGCAGTGTGAGTATTGGTGACTGCAAGTCTGTATTGTACATCTGTATGACAAGTGAAAGTTAGAACAGTAAAATTGCAGATGCTTCTGAAGACTTTCCATTAGTCTTGGAAACATGCCATTAACTTTAATTAGAGTATTCTGCTGCTGTTGCCCTAAATCCAGGATTCTCAAACTTCATTGCACTGTGACCCTCTTCTAGCAACAAAAATGACTACTTGACCTCAGAAGGCAGGGACCAGGCCCAGCCTTTGGGCAAGGCGAGCAAGGCAGTTGCCTTGGGCCCCACTCAATCAGGACCCTACGCATTCAGGGCCCAGCACTGCCCAGCTCCTGGCCCTGTCCACCTGTCCAGGAACTGTGTGGCTCAGCGTGCTGCCTCGGGCCCCGCACAATCTTTGGCCGGGCCTGGCGGGGACCAAAGCCTGAGACTGGCTGAGCCCTACCATCCCAGGTATAGGGGGAGCAGAGAGGAACCAAAGCCCAAGGGCTTCAGCCCCAGATGGGGGGGCCTGTAACCAGAGCCCATGACATGCATGGCCAAAGCCAAAGCTTGAGTCTTGTCACCCAGGAACGAAGCCCTCAGGCTTCAGCTTTAGCCCTGGGCCCCTGCAAGCCCCTAGCAATCCCATTAAAATAGGGTCAAAGTCCACTTTGGGGTCCTGACTCACAGTTAGAAAACTGCTGCCCTAAACGTTTGAAAGAAACTCTTTGTCAAATGATAAGTAATGTCATGCACCAAACTAAGAAGCTAATCATTTTCATGTTTTCTTGTATTATTGTGAGCCTTATGAAATCTGACACTAACAATACAGCTAAAACATTCAGAAACACCTGATATTTAATCAGCCTCCTAGTGATTTCCATTAATTTAAAAAACAAAATAAAAAATAAATTGAACAATAATACCCTTTGAGACAGGCCAGATGAGCTAGAATCAGAGGTTAACTCTGGTCTTACAAAAAACTGTCAAAAGAAGCAAGTAATAAAGGTTTTCCCTCCCAAGTACTGACATTGACAGTTCATAAAAGACTTCTAGTTGCCCAGATCTCTTTAAAAATTAATAAATGATTGCTCTTTTTGCAGCCGAAGTTCAGGATCTTCACAAAGTGGATTTCTCCCTAGCTAGTCTGCCCATACCACATTCTATTTCTGTTTAGATTATCTTACTGCATCTACAAGCATTGTTACGGATCCTGGCCCCCAAAAACATAGCTGACTTGTGGTAGCACTCTGGAGGGGCCACCCTTGTATCCCCACCAAATTTTTAATTGCTAAATGGGGTGCCCCCTCTCTGGTCCTCTGAGTGCTCAGCCCTGTGCTTCCTTCCCCAAAGGTACTAGTTTCCTATGCCCAATGGTGTGGCTACCTAAAAGGCCTTGGAGATACTTCATATAGGGCCTGATTCTGCTTATTTGAATAAATGGGCTCTTCAATGTTGATTTCAATTACTGTTCCTGGCTCTCGAAGAGAATGATTTAATTCACCACAGCTGGAGCTGGCCTTACTTCATTCAGCTGGGTCCCTGACAGAGCCTGCACTGAGACAGGCAGCTGGACTTCTTCGCTCAGACAGTAAATCCTCTCACTGCCAGCCACTGGATGGGGACTAGACAGCCTGTCACACTTGGTTTATTTACAGGGTGGTTCATTGTAAAGGACTTGGAATGATGTCGTTTTTACCACGGCCGCTTTCTTTGCAAGGGAGCGCCAAGGCAGAAATTTTCTTCAAAGAAAGTTTGCTTTGCACTTCATTTAAAATCAAAAAGTGCAAGGTGAAAAGGTGTTTGTAAAAGCTATTTTGCCAGTTTCTATAGACTTTTTTTTTAAAGGCTCAATGTTGTGGCTAGTGCTGGGGTATGCTAGGGCCTTGCCATGTTCACTGTTTGATTTTATTTTCTTTGACTTCTAAGCACCCAGACTTCACTTTAGGCATTTGGCAATGAGTAAAATATACAATACAAAGAATTTACAAACAACAGGCCAATGCCTTACTCCATCTTTACTGAGGCAATCTTCACTCTGTAGCCAGCTGAGCGAAGCTAATGTTCAATGTCCCTGTAAAAGCAAAGAATGGACATTCTTTGCCCACAAACAGCAGAATCTTTCTTGTTAGTGACTAGCTGAACAAGGATGTAGGACAGAAAATAGGCCATGTGCAACATGAAATACTTGTAGGTCTCTTTTATTATACAAGCAGTCCCCAGGTTACATACAAGATAGGGACTGTAGGTTTGTTCTTAAGTTGAATTTGTATGTAAGTCGGAACTGGTACTTATTGTAGGGGAAACTCTAGCCAAACATTTCTCCAGAGCTCAGTTTTATTCTCCCACACTTCACTTCCCTCAGTCCTTTATTCTCAAGCTGAGGTGTCTACTGAGAAAAGCCGCTCTGCGTCTCCCTGGTCAGCTGGGGGCGGGTGCTAGTTTTGCGTCTCCCTGGTCTGCTGGGGGGAAGCAGCTAGTGTGGGGTTGCCTCACCCCGTTTGTAAGTAGGGATCCGATGTAAGTCGGATCCATGTAACCCAGGGACTGCCTGTATTAATTTTCCCTATTGCATTGCATCTGCTTCCATCAAGTGGATGGGAGGTAGGGACAACAGACTGGAGGCTGATAGTGGATTTCAAGATTATCACTTTACAATCTCAATATATAGCTCTCGTGCATTCCACTCACACGCCAAGACCTACTGATTTCAGTGGTTGTTTAGTGTGTAAGGAATGAGAGATTGGATCCTCATTGCATTTTTATCATTTATATTTCTAGATAGTGTAAGCATATTCAGACATGGATACAATACAGTTGCCAAGGTAGAGGGATGGTAGAAATCCCATCCATGTTAGCAGAAACTTATCCCCATGGCTTTGAGACAACAGGTATGTCACTTAAGGCTGCCACACATCTGGAAACACAAGGCAAGCTAGGAAAACAATTATTTGAAAATGAGAGTTTGACAGTCAGAAGCATTTTAAGAACAACTTTCAATACTACCATTATGAAGATGCTAAAAAGGTTACATGTCTATTAGACATATTTTAGAAAACTCTAGTAGCTAAAGATCTCTACCATAATATTTCTTGAGCAGTAGTACAAATCTTCAGGTACTTACTGATTCCCTCTAGCTCCCTGACTCCCACCATCCTCCTTTTTTTCTATCCCCCGCCCCTTCTCTCCTATTTATTTTGGGTCTGCACATCCTAAACTCAAAACTCTGGTCATCTGAAGAAGTGGGCTGTGCCCACGAAAGCTCATGATACCATCTACATGTTTTGTTAGTCTATAAAGTGCTACCAGACCATTTGTTGTTATTACAGAAAATGTGAGGAAATAACATTTTTTTTAATGTTATGGAGAACTATGCTAATGTTCAATCTGGATTGGATATTATTTAAAGATAAAATTGTAATCTCTACCTTTATGCTTGCTGTCTGTCCATGCTGTACTTGTTATAAATTGTTTCCTGGTATCATACAACTCAGAAGTCTTAAACTAGCAATTTGCTGCTAATTTATTGCTGTAAATCACGAATGGCGGTGTTCCACTTATGACTAATACTATTGGAAAGCCAGGACTCAAATAACAAAAGTGGCTGGCCCACTTGTAATTCTCTGCCTGTCGAACAGGCTTATGCTCCCCAATCCAGCAGGAGCTGGGTGCACTGGATAGATAGCATGCACAAGTCTGAGCATAGATCATCCCCACTCAGGCAGATTAAAGCCTGATGTTAATAGGTTCCAAAGGGAGGGCTGAAGAGTCAGCCACTAACAGGACTATGGCTGTGATGTGGATTCATAGGGACAGGAGGCTAAAGCAAGGAAACCTAAACCAGTCCTGTTTGTGGTGGGGGCGGGGATGCAAAAGGTGTGATTGCACGCCCCCATGGTTCCTCATGGTCCCAATTCTGGCCAGGCTGGGGAAGGCTGCAGCAGCTTGTTGTTCCAGCCTCTCCCCGCCCCTGTCCGACTGGCAGGGCATAGGCTGGGACTGCATCTCCTCTCTCCACCAGGAACTAGGCCCAGCCCCACCCCGACCTCACTCCTAGGAGATGGAGAAGGGAGGGTAGAAATCAGGCCAAACCTTCCTCCCAGCCAGCCATGGGTTTTTTATTGGAGTGTACATACCCCAAATTACAGTGACTGGAGTCCCAGCCTGGCCCCTGGGACCACGTGGACAGGAGCCATCACACACCCCATCCCTGCTCAAGTGCACTATCCACTATGTGCTCTCCAGCTCTGCACTCGCCCTATTTGCTGACCCCATAGGAGAGTCAGGCTGTGGGGAGAAGGGGTTGGCTCATCTAGCCCCCAGGCTCAGGTAGCTGTTTTCCTACTCCCTGTCATTCACCCATTGACACCTCTTGTCAGGGGATTAACAGCACTACATTGTTCTGGGTGATGAGCTACTTTGCATATTTAAAGAGACAGGACCAGACCCAGATTCGGGGGGGGGGGGTCACAGCTTTGGACTCACCCCTGCAACAGGATTAGCACAGACTGTAGCCCACAAAAGCAAAGTCACAATACGATGCAATTTGTCCACTGTCTGCTTTGCTGGGCCTGTCCACATTGGGGACTCGCAGCTGCCTAAGTCTGGCCCATGGGGAGCGCATAACAGGGCGGATGGAGTTTTGGATAGGGCTCCCTGCCACTGGGCTCCAGCTGCCCCATGTGAGTGGACAAACAGCAGGGTGGCACATGTGGGCATTCCCTGTCTGTGCCTTGTTATGGTATTCCATGTGCATGCCTTTTCAAAAGGGCACCCCGTTACGTGTGGGGATATCAGGGACTGATCCCTTTCCAGGGGAAAGAGTGATCACACCCACCTAAGGATTGTAAAGTGTTGTACAAAGGGGAGAGCTGTCATTACCCCCACTGTAAAGAGGGAAACTGAGACACACAGAGGCTAATAGCTGATTTTTCTGCTGCTCCCAATAGAACTGCTGAAGTCTGCCAACTGGGTCCACAGAGATCTGCTAAAGACCATGGCAACAAGACAGTGCCTAAGGGTATGTCTACACTACCCCGCTAGTTCGAACTAGCGGGGGTAATGTAGTCATCCGCAGTTGCAAATGAAGCCCGGGGTTCGAACTAGCCGGCATTTAAAAATGGCGCCGGCCGGCTTCATGCAAATGAAGCCCGGGAAATTCAAATCCCGGGCTTCATTTGCAACTGCGGATGACTACATTACCCCCGCTAGTTCGAACTAGCGGGGTAGTGTAGACATACCCTAAGTTAGGAGTAGGCCCAGGAGCCCCAACTCCTACTCCACTACTCTAACCACTAAACACATGCCGCCTGACAGAGAGGATAAGGCCAGGGTCCTGCTCACTCCCCAACAAGGGAAATGCAATCAAAGACTATGGCTTTGCTTCACCAATGCAAACAACATTAGACTACCCTGCCTCACACAATGCAGCCCATCCAGCTGCTGCTAGTTCCAGCACCATGTCTTTATGTCAGATTCTCAGAAGCTGGACAACAGCATTTCTGCCCCTGAAACTTCCATCTTTCCCTTGAGGTAGAGGAGCTGCCTTCAGCAGGGACATTAATGTTCCGTTTTTATCTGGGCCTTCTGCGGCTGCTGCTGTCCATGGGTAATGCTGAAACAGGATGGGACCATATCCTTCACTACCTACAGTTAGAGATATCATTGGTTAGAGCAGGGAGGAGGCGGTACTAGGATGGCCAGGCCCTATTCCTAGCCCTGCCAGGGGAGTGGAGTTTAGCTAGAACGAAGGGGTTGGGAGCAGGATTCCTGGGTCCTAGTCCTAGCTCTGGCAGGGAAATGGGGCCTGATGGTCAGAACAGAAACATTTGGATTCCCAAAGTCTCTTTCCAGCTCTGCCACTGAGTTCTTTGGTGGTCTTGGGCAAGTCCCATGGTCCCGGTGGCTCAGCTGTTCCAACTCCAAGATGAGAACAGTGGTCCTACCGTGCATCCCAAGGCATCAGCTAGCTCAGTGCTGCTTTAGAAACTGACCTGCACTAAAAGCCGAGCTTGTAACAGCCCTCAGCCTGGAAGAAGCTCATTTCTGGCCACTGTGTGGGCTGCTTTTTCTCCAAGGCACCAAGACGAGATTTATGGGTTCCCTCCACCAAAAAAGTGAGAGTGGGAGCCAGTTAAACCTCACATGCTTCCGGGAGGGGAGGAGGGGGGGACTTTCCTGTTGGTAGTGCGGCATTCTAATGAGTGAGTCCCCCCAGGTAATGAGTGCCCTGGGTCTCTGCCAACCTACCTTGGAAGCCAATAATGACACAAATACAACATGCATTTCAGCCCCCTCTTGCCTTGGAAGGAGTCAGAGCTGACTTCAACTCTACCTGGCTAGAACCCGGCTCCACAATTCGCTTCTTTGGGTTGCACTAGTGTTTGTGCAATTGAGGTTCGGGGAACAGCCCCGGCCTGTATGCAGGGTGTGTGTGCGAAGGGTGAAAATGTTCCCCTCATGATCCCCCAAATAAGAGTGCTCCAGCTAGCTGAGAGACACTGGGGTTGATTTCCCCTCCCACTTCCCCCAGGGGCAAGACTGGAGACAGTCCACATTTAAAAAAAAAGCACATGCCCCCACAGAAATTCCTGCATATGGGCCTGTAAACATTCCTCAGATCTCCAACTTGCATATTAAACCCTTTTTAATTTTGTATAAGTGTAAAGCCGATAGACCCAGGTGAACCTGAGACCTTAGGGGCTAAAGCCATGTGCTTCTACTGCATAAGTTAAAAGCCAACTTGCTCTCAGCTAAGGCTATAGAGCACACTTTTCACTCTCCCTTTCTCCCTTGTCTCAGTGCCTCTGGGTTACAGTCTTCCCTTAGCTGAGGCTGTAGCACAAACTTTGCTCCCCCTTTCTTACTGGTCTCAGTGTCTCTGGGTTACATAAGGAAGGGGTAGTACTGAAACACTGCTAACTATCAGGTGTAATCTGTAGGTTCATATTCTTGTACCAATGATGATATAAGAAATATCACTTTGGCCTTCTTATTTTTAGTATGTATCCTTCTGAAAATCCAGAGAAAGGCTTCAGGAAAAGGCCGCTTTAATAATCAGTGCAGATGAAAAGCCTATTTTTCCTTGAACTGCTCTGCATTTATTCATGTGGTGCTCAATATACAAGTCTGTGACTATCAGCCCTACCCTTAGTACCGCTCCCCAGTGTGATATTGACTGGGACTAATGCTGCATGAAACCAAGAGCTGCATGAAAAGAATGTTTTGTAGATATCAGTATGAACTAATATCAGTGCAAACTATTATTTACTGCTGCTTAGGGGGAGTTGGGAATTAGTCACTAAATATCACCTTAAATCCAAAATTGTAAGCCCTATGTTCAAGAAGTCATAATAACTACAATCTATTTCATTTTTTAAATCTTTGTTTATTAAAGAAGCATAAGTCACAATGTATCTGTTCATTCTGCAAGGATAATTCAAATATAGTTAATACAAAAAGAACTGTGCACATCTTCACAGTGATTAATTACATATCTAATAGTTCTTTACAGCAGGGAGATGCCTTTTAACTCCATTGAAATGTATTGGATTACGAGCATTTATTGAAGGAAAATAATAGAACAAATGGCAACATTATTGTGATTTGATGATGGCACCATAATTGACACCCCTATTCTTACAGAAAATGCAACTGGACCTTAAATGAGCATAAGATATCAAACATCAGTTTTACATTTTATCCAAAGGCCATCACCTCGATGTGTCAATGTGCTGCAATGCTGGTTTAGCACTGACTCCTGCTGTAGAGTGACATCCATACTATTTCCTAGATTATGTAGGCGTTCCTACAGTCACGCCTTTCAAGCACATCTTGCTGGTTTATGAGCTCTGAGGTTGGTATCCCACATATACAAATTAGCAAGAATGAAGTGCATTTCCACTTTCTAGCCAGCCATGAATACATTGCTTTAGTGATTTCCATATCAGATTTTAGCTCCTATTTTAATGAATTATACACAAATTCATCTCAGGTTGTGAGGCCAATGACATCAATGTAGTGGAGTGGACCCTGACTTCTTGCTTTTTCTACCTCTGTTAACATTAATGGTAAAGTCTGGTACTCAACATAACAATTTAAAATAATTTAACATATGTTAATTTAGCATAAAATATCTGTGTATTAATAATATCTTAAAGAAGCAAAAACTCAATTTGCAAATCACTGACATAATAGAATATCATTGTTATACCAGTGTATACACTGTGAATATTTTGGTCTCAAATTTAACATACTTTATAAATTGTATAACAATCATGATGATGGTAACCTCTATACGGCACTTTGATTAGTAAAAGTGCTTTAGAAAACATAAAACAATGAATCTGAAAGATGCCCCTGTGACATAATAGGAATAAATCACTATTATTTCCATTTTGTAGCTAAAGAAACTATGTCAGCGAGGTTTTGGCTCAGATCCAATGGAATTTAGGCATCCAATACAGCTGTGGGCAACCCACAGCACATAGGCCACATCTCTGGCATGTGTACGGGGTGTGCCAGGTGTGCCCAGGCACACCCTAATGTCATAGGGTTGCCAAGTGTCCAGTTTTCTACCAGACAGTAGAGTTTTTTTGGGCTCTGGCCAGTAAAAAAAATCCAGAAAATACCGGACATGTGCAATGTGCAATGTCCGGTATTTTCTGGTTTTCCGACTGGGTGCCCGGAAGCCTGGCAGGAGGAGTGGCTGGGAGGTGGAGCACGATCGGCGCTGGGAGCCCTGGTCGCATGTGAGGAGGAGGGGCAGCCTGGTCTATGCTCCTGCGTGCTGGTCAAGCATGTGGTGGATCTGCAGCCGGAATGACTCGCGCTTCGCCTGGACTGTGCGGGGGGCGGACGCGCCCTGGGATCTGCACTGCCCAGGTCAGTCCCCACCAGCTGATATGCTCTCCTCCCCCTCCTCCCCCCCCAGCTACCTCCTGGCTGGCCGGTTGGTTCTCCCCCACTTCTCCTCCTGATCTTCCCCGGCCAGCCCTGCTGCACCCGCCGCCAGCCCTGCTTCTGACGACCAGTTCTCCCCTCCTCCTCCGGAGCTCCCCCGGCCAGCCCCGCTTCCGCTGGCTGCCCCCCCTTTGCCCCAGTCTCCCCCGGCCAGCCCTGCTCTGCCCTTCTCCCTACCCCCACCGAACAGCTCTGCTTCCTGTCAGCCGCTCCCACCCCAATCTCCCCCGGCCAGCCCCTGACCCCATCCCCACCACCAGCTCTGCTTCCCGGCCTCCCCCTTCCTCCCGGCCAGCCCCGCTCCCCTCCCAGCCAGCCTCCTCCCCCCTGCCAGCTCTGCTTCTCCCCCCGCTTCCTCCCGGCCAGCCCCACTTCCCCTCCCACATGAAGTGTGTCCAGTATTTTTTTTAAGACTACCCACTTACCCTATAATGTCTAAAAAAAAGTGGCTTTGAGTTTTAATTTAATCCCATGATACGCTCTTTTAGTTTTAAAGTATGGATTGCTGTATTATGCAATACGCGCCGAATTGCACATGTAAAAAACAAACTAAGAAGTACAATGTCCCATACTTAAGTTTGTATTTTTTAAGTAAAGTTTAGTTGTTAATTTAAAAAAAATTAAGTTTAGTTAAGTTTTAGTTTCTTTAGTTTGATGAATAAAAATAATGTCCTTTATAACTGAGTATTCAATAAATGTTCACCTTTAAAAAAAATAAAAAATTAAATTTCCTGGGTGCACACCCTAATGAAATGTGCTGCGTATGCTTATGGGTCACATGTGGCCCATCAGGGTTCTATATGTGGCCTGCAAGACATTTTCTTTACTGTTGCCCACACACACTGGGTTGCCATTTCCACTGGTCTTTGTCCATTTAGGGTTTTTTTTTCCTGCAAGTATTACGAACGTGACAGGCACATAAAGCAAAGGTATGTGAAGTGAGGGGTATATGTTGATTGCACACAATACTGTGAATGAAGTACACTCCCTCTGCATCCAATCAAAGCACTGCAATGGTTCAATCGGCACATCCACAAATTCTAGGTACTTAAGCTCAGTTAGTAAAACTACCCTATCCCAGAAGACCATCTTGGTTATAACAATCTTGCAGCCCTCTGAGATGAAGGAGGGCCACTCATGTAGCCCACTCACTAGCCTAGATTGCCTGTTGCTGATCTAATACCTTTGAAAATCTGGATCTAACAGACTTCTTCAGAATCAGAGTGGAAATCAGTATTAAGGCTAGGATTATAATTCAGGCATGGCTTGGTCCCAGTCCTGTTGTCAGACTGCTTGATCGTATCTTTTTACTACCAGATTTCACTGATGTTTCTTTTACAAATCAATCATTCTAGAGATAAATAACACCTACAAGCCTCATTTCTTTTAATTCCATTAACATATTTGAAAAAAGAAATATGTTGGTGAAATCCAAAGGTTCAGAGTTACAATGAGGAATAAGGATAAGGATAAATCAAAGTTAAGGCCTAAATATCTTGACAATACTCCTTTTAATATGCACAATATCGACAGAATAGTGATCTGTGGTGCCAATGAGGATTTAAGGAGCTTTTCTGCACATGTTACTGATGGTTTCTGATGGCTTATCATGTCACTAGCAGCCTGTATATATTTGTTTTAAAACCATTCATTAAACAATTCCCTTACTGAATTGTGTATGTACAATAAAAGTGCATATTTAAAACCTTATTTACAGTGGTTACTGCTCATGCACAATATCAGATTTCAAACCTTACTAAAGCATTGTATTTAATATTTTAAAATAAACCTAGTCTACATTGTATATCAAAATCTTCCAAAATGTCATGTGTTAAACTGAAATCCCTTTCAAATGTATATGAGCATCAAGGCCATTCCTATCAACAGGCAACATATGCAGCAGTGTGGGAGACCACAAAATTTGGAGCAATTCTGTGATGCTTAGGCAACTGAATGCTTTGTATGGGACAGTGTTGGCTCTAGTGGCTAGTCCTATTTCCCGGTGGCCCCTCAGGGTAGCTGTACCCAGCAGGGACACCTGCAGGACCCAGAACACCCACCTGCTCTGCCCCACTTCCATTCTACCCCTCCTCCTGAGCAATGTGGCCTAGGGGATTGGTAGGGGGACTAGCAAATGCTTATCGGATAGTCGACAGGCTAGTCAACTAGTTGCTTCCTCCCCCCTTGCTACCTCTATCAGAAAGAGGCAGCAAGGCAGAGGAAGAGGAGAGGGTACTTCAAAGCGGCAGCTCTGCATGGAGCCTGGAGTCAGCTGAGGACTCCCCTGCTGCCCCTGGGGTCCGTGCAGTACTGCTGCTTTGAAACACTGCCGGGAGCATGGCATCAGGCTCCATGTGGCATTTCAAAGCGGCAGCGCCAAGTAGAGCCCGGGATCAGTTTGGGCGTCCCCAGCTGACTCCAGACACCATATGGTGCTGCCACTTTGAACGCTGTGTGCAGCCTGATGTCGGGCTCCAAGCAGCATTTCAAAGCGGCAGTACTGCACAGAGCCCGGGGGCAGCAGGGGAATCTCCCGCTGACCCCAGGCTCCCCTAGGGCTGTTGCTACACTTCAAAGGCGGAGGCGCCCTATCCACTAATCCAATAGTCAATACAAATTGCATGGACTATTTGATTAGCCAATTACTCAAAATTTAACATCCCTAGTGCCAGCAGCAGTGGCAGCAAGGGAGAAGCGGAGAGACCAGGCCCCGGCCCACTCCGCTCCCCCAGCCACATCATTCTGCTTCCAGGTGCCAGTGAGTGAGAGGGGTGGTTCCATCTCTTCCCTCAAGCCTCTGCCCCAAACGATGCGCTGGGAGCTAGGGGAATGGAGTGAGCTGGGCAGGGTCTCTCAGCTTCCCCTGCAGCCAGTGAATTTGGGGATAGGCCTGATCTCTGCTGCTGCCCATCTCTGCTCTACTCCTGCCCCACAACAGCTCCTTCCCTCATGGACCTGAAAACAGAGAACCCCTGCAGAGGGGCCACCCTTCCCACAAAGGTCTTCAGAAGGCACCAAAATGTCTATGGATGGCCGTGATGAACATCCTCTGATGTTATAACAACATATTATCACATCGATTCAAAGTGTGGATTAAAAAAATTGATCATATAAGCTGCTGTCTGAAAAGTTAAGGGCCAGATTGTGAGTGGCAGCAGATCATAAGGAGTCTTCCTTGCCATTTGCTCACCTGAGTTGGAAGCATGCAGATTGTGCAAGGCTAGTGCTGATGTCTGCTAGCTTTCCCATGGAAACTACTGTAGAAATAATCCTACATTTCAAGTAAATTTTGTGAGGTACATTTTTTAAACAATCAGTTTCAAAACACTTTTAGAATGAGATTCAGTATGAAAATACTGGTACACCCTTGAGGACTGCAATTTTACTAGTAAGAAATGCTAGGGCATGCAGAGAACAGGCAGACTTACCCTCTGACCAGTTTTAGTTTTTTTGGCATGACAGTTTACATAGAGGAATATGAAAGTTCTGGAAAATAGAGGTTCTGTGCAGAGTATATACTTCTGAGTATAAAGACTGCAGAGATATTTAGTGAACTGAATCCTTCTCCTTGATGAGTCATATTGCACACTATAAGCTTTTTCTGCCCTCAGGTTTGCAACTTGATTCCTAATCAAGGCAATAATCACCATTCCAACATCTTCAGTCAGTGTGCAATTTTTAATTCCTGCAGCCTAGGGTTGTTCCCTGAGAGCAGAAAATAAAGAATGTCCTTATGCCTCAAAACAGGAAAAAGCTTCTGGGTCACAAAATAGCTGTGCTCAATGTCTGCTGTAAAGAAGCCTGCAATGATGTAGCTTTCAGCCTGTCGCCACCAGAGAACATCAGAGTGAAACAGACAAAGGATTGATTTGCCAGAAATGTCCTATTCCCATGACTGGGAGATTTTTTTTTCTTTTGGAACAGTCACAGAAGAGAATTTACTGAGGGCCAAATCCTGTAGTCTTTACTCAGTGTACTTGGTTCTCAACACACAAAACTCCCAGTGTGAAGGGAATGTCAGTTTGGCAAAGTACAGCCTTGCAGGATTATTTTTTCAGTGTAAAAAACACCCAGTCATAAGTTCTGTGAGGGGAAAAATATGGGGAAGAGCAATTCAGCAGCAACCCGCAGGGTATTTACTGTTGTTCAGCTTCAGGAGTTTAGGTGCACCAACTGGGATAGGTGGTTCTAAAGCTTGAGTAACTCCTATGTTTTCTCAGTGACAAGCAGTAAATTATTTTTAAGATGAAATTCTATTTTCCCATCATAAAATAGATAAAAGATTATAAAAGTTGGAGCATAATAATTTTTTCTTCTTTCTTTTTTTCAGGGAGCATCAAAAGTATTTCATGCCAGGTTTTAAGTCATTCACATTCCACCTGAAAATTAATAAATAATAGCTGACTCCCAGAATTAATTTCTAAGATTAAAACCTTTGTTTCTGAATATATGACTTTTTTTCTGCTGATGGACTACTTAAAATGATATCACTTCAAGGACATCTTATTTTCCTCTCCCCTTTCACTATAAAACTGACTTTCATTAATCTGCAAAATTATACTGTACTGAATGGCTTTCATTCAAAGTAGACATGAGAGTGCCTGTGTGTACACACATAAAAAGATAAAATGATGTTTGATTGCCTCTTCCCAGCTGTTTACCTTAGAGGTTCTAAAGTGGTGGTGTGATAGGGAGGAAAGAAATTGCCTGACCAAGAAAAACTAAGCCTGAACTTTGCTGGAAGACTGCATGCCGATCCTTTTGGCAGCAGTTGTTTGTCCTCAGGATGTCTGAAATAAGCCCTGCATAATAAGGGGGGCGGGCGGGAAGCAGGCTCCTTCATGACCGCTGCACACAGCTAGCCAGTGTGGCTGAGGTGCTTGGAGCTGGCGTAGCAGCTCCTTGGAGGTGGGGGGCTGAGGAGGAGGAGAGGCCACTGAAGGGTCACCAAGCGCTGGGGGCCTCAGCAACAGCAGCCAGTGAGGGCGATCAGCCCAAGCTTGCCTGCCTCTCCGAGCCTAGGGGGGTGGGACCCTGGGCTCCAGCCGCCTGATTGTTGGGAGGGAAGCAGCCTCTCGTGATGGATTGACTGGAGATGGATCGAATTACACCATTTGCTGGGCTCGCGTTTGTTTTGCTCCCGGTTTGTCCCAGCGCGCCTAGAGCCGGCGAGTTTCAGGGTTACGCTGGAGAAGCCAGGAGCTGCCCCCGGATCTGTGGTTTCGTGGAGCGCTCTCCCGAGCCGGCTTTCCTCCTTCCCCCATGAGGTAAGAGCTGCATTTGCAACCCTGAGCGCCGGCAGACCTGAGGCTGAGCAGCGGCAGCCGCCGCATCTCTTGCCTTCGCTGGCTGCACAGTGCCCGGGAGAGTTGAGCTCAGTTTGCAGCGAGCATTGCCAGGCTGGCGGGTGAGGGACAAAAATAGTCTGAGCAAAGGTTATTTTTACTCGCTTGTTGCCGACTCTGCGTGACTTGGGCGGGGGGCGAGGAGGAGACAGGAGAGAGTAAAAAGTTCCAGTTTGCAGGGCCGGTGCCGAGCCCTTCCCCCGCGCGCTGTTTGCGGTTGCGTTTGAGGCTGCCTCCCCGGGCTGCGGCGAGTGGGTCTCGGGAGCCTGCTGAGGTTTATTTGGGGCAAAGGTACGTGGGTCCGAGGCCTTTGGAAGCGATCAGGGCGTTGAAGCTCAGCCTCCCTGCGTGACCAGCGGGCCCTCCGGACAGCTGTGGCTGTGCTGGGGGGGTTGCTTTGGCCGCTTCCCCCCCCCCTTGTGGCAGCCCGCGCCAGGCAGAGTGGGCTGGGGAGGAGGCAGCGGCCAGCGCGAACCCCGAGCAACCCGCCTACCCGGGCGCTCGCGGCCACCCCAGCCTCGCCCCCGGGAGGGCAGCCGCGCGCGGGGGCGGGAGGCAGGAATCGGAACTACCTGTTACTCCTGCGGCGCCGCCTCTGTGGGGTTCCCCCAGCCCGAGCTCTGGCGCGCTGGTCAAGCTGGCGAAGCCGCCAGTCCTGCCAGCGCCGCGGCTCCCCGGGCGCTTGCCCCGAAGTCCCCCCTCTCCTGCTTCGCTCTTCCCTCCCTGAGCACTTGGAGGGGCTGCGCGGGTGCGTGTCAAGTAGCCAGCAGCTCCCGAGCCCAGCCCTGCAGGAGCGGCGTCTGGTGGGGGTGCGCAGAGCCCCTGAACCAAACTGCAAACCCCTGGCCGAATGGATCCACGTCAAGCGCCGCGGTAGCACCCCTGTGCCCGCACCTCTGGGCAGCGCTTGCCACGCCTGGGCTGGCAGGCTGAGCAGGGCATGCAGCGCCAGTGCTCAGCGAGCCCTCATTGTGCTGCCTGCCTGGAAGGGTCCTCTGCTTGGCAGCTCCTGCCGGCTGCTCCCATCAAAGTCGGAGCCGCGTCAGGCCCGTCTGTCCCCCTTAGAAATAATTTATTGGATAATCTTGACCGAACCTTCGTAGCTCCTCCAGTAGTCGGGACTAGTCACGCGTTGGGAGCCAGAGGGAGCTATATTTCAAGCTACCATCAATTATGGATGGAAACAAATAAGAGAGTCCATTCTGCATTATCCTTTTGCAATGGCAGGAATATCTTAACCCTTTCACCCTGCTTTTCTGATGACAGCAATGTTTTGTTTAAGTATAAAGTGAGGAAACTTTGTATCGGCTTTGCAGCAGCTTATATTAATTAGAAATGGGTTGCAGCACCCTTTATTATTTATAAAACCTAGGTAGAAATGAAAGAGTGCACAGGTATTTCTAGATGGAGCTTATGCCTGTGTGTGTTTTTTAAAGGTTTTTTTTCAAATGCCTGTCATTGTGGTTTGTATTTTATGTCTCCTTCTGTATAAAGTATTGTATGGCTGAAAAAGGCAATTAAATGGTTTAAGCTTCTGAATTTCATTAATTCAAAACACTATAGTTCTAAGTGTTATCCCATTTGTTAGCATGAATATACCACTCCAGTAAGGTAGAGGACATAGAGGTTCTGTGGTTTCCAAATTGTCTAATACTATTGGCTGAATTCTGCTAGTCTTAGGTCTATGAGAAAATCAAGCAAAATTTGCCCCAAAGTGTATAAAATAGCTACATGTGCACACACGTGTGCAGAAGAATGTATTTACTCAGGCTTGTGTCAGCAGTAATGTGACTATTCATGATGTATACAGATTTAGTACTTACTATGTATTCAGTATTGTAGTTTGTATGTACACCCCAGACAACCTGAGCAAACAATATAGAGAATTTGCAGCAAAAAACTGTCACTCAAAAATTAATCATCCTTGACTTATGTAAAATCCATGACATTTTGCTTAGTTATTTTCAGGGGAAAAAACATGTCTGCTAGAATAACTTTAGCTCTGCATTAAGTTGTTAGTGTTCCACAGAAGCATACAAACCTTTTAGTAATGGTATTAATTCTTCCTTCTATTAAATGTAATTATCTTGGTAGAATTTCTAATTCTTCAGAGTCTTTTTAATACTTGTGAATTATTCTCATGAAAATACTTTTATTGGGGATTTTTCCAGGATTCCATCTTCATATTTTAAAGGAGTCTGGAAGCTCACTATAGTGGCAGAAGCTTTATTAACGCTATAAAAATCTTTCCACCTCTAATGTGTATGGATCTTTTTCAATAAATTAAGCTGTGTACATCATGTTTAATATAGTAAGTGAAGGCATATTCTGTTATGTTGGCAGATATGGTATAAACATTTACTCTGGCTTGGACAAATAGAAATTGTCAGACGAGTCCTGTGATTTTTTTTCTATATAATCATAAATTTTAACACATTTATATATTCAGCTGTTTTTAAAATGGAAAGAGTTTGCAGTAGGAATTTACTAGCATTTTCAAATAAGCAGATTGAATTTGTTTTCAAAGAGACAGCCAAAAATGTAACCCAGAGTCTTTAAATTGGGTTATTTAACAGGCTGCTCACTTTCATCTGCATCTTTAGTTACATTGAACTATCATTCTCCTTCATATCCTGCAGTCTGTCACTACCTCTGTCCATTTCTACTAGGGATGCAATGAAGACATCATCATCATCGTCTAAACATGCTATGTGAGATGCAGGAGAGTGTGCTAAGAATACAGTGATCAGCCTTGTCACAGCTCCATAGCCAGCTGTGAGGCTGCGTTTGTTTCAATCACTGATACCTATTTGGCTGGACTATGTAACATTTCTGCCTCTTTTGTATGGTTGATTTAAGTTGACTGTGGTAGCAAACACTTTAGCCCTTGGAACTGCTAGAACTCTGATCTATGAAGTTCACACATTTAGAGAATGCTTAATTTATGTGTCCAATTCACTGTGTCTAAAAGGCTCCCAGCTCAGATATGCACTGACAAATGAGATACAGGATGGTAAAGTAGTAGTAGTAAAAAGTCATCTTAAAAATCTTAAAATACAAGGCATGTAGGTATGACTACTTATAACAACTGCTGGTCTGATTACATACATGTTTTAAATTTACTGCACTTATCACAGGACTGGGTCCTGCTAACATTGAAGGCAACAGGAGTTTTGCCATTGGCTTAAATGGAAATAAGCTAAGCATCCCTCTCCCCGTTTATGTACATCTTGAAAATGGCTCTCACACACTCACTCTCATTCACTCACTCTCTCTCTTCCAACAAGGGCATATGTGAATATATTCAGTTTTCACCATGAATGTTATAGTGAGTAAAGTAACTTGGGGTATGTCTACACTGCAACACTATTTCAAAATAACTAGCTCTATTCTGAAATAACTTAGTCCACGTCTACACAGCAGGCAGTTATTTCATAATTGTGTCAAAATACTGTCACGCTGGAGGACTTCTTAGGGTGCATCTACACTGCAGGGCATAATTCAAAATAAGCTACAAAAATTGAGCTACCACAATTCTGTATCTTATTTTGAAATAGCTTATTTCAAATAGGGAATGTCTACACAGCACTTATTTCAAAATAGAGCACTCTTCCTCCGACTTCCCTTATTCCTTCTCCAATGAGGGTTACAGGAGTTGGAGTAAGAATACTATCCTCCAGCTTGATAGTATTTTGACACTATTTCGAAATATCTGCCTGCTGTGTAGACACGGACTAAGTTATTTTGGAATAGTGCTAATTATTTCAAAATAGTGTTGTAGTGTAGATGTACCTTTACTCGGACTCCTGTAACCCTCATTGTACGAGGAATAAGGGAAGTGGAAGGAAGAGTACTCTATTTCGAAATAAGTGCTGTGTAGACACTCTCTATTTCGAAAGAAGCTATTTTGAAATAAGCTTTGCAATTGATGTAGCTCAATTTGTGTAGCTTATTTCGAGTTAAGCCCGGCTGTGGAGACATGCCCTTGGTTTCAGTTTTTGTCTTTGTCTTGTAAGACCAAGGAAATACTTCCAATGAAATACTTGCATTATTTGTTTATTGCACCTCTGTTCTCTTATATTTTCCAGTGCATTTGTTTTTTGTTTTTTTGCTTTGATGGGGTACGGCCCTTTTTTTTGCTTAGCAAATAAATAAGGGGATGATCACATGCTTGTTCAACATACTGTAATTCCAGTAAGAAATATAGACATCCATTCTATATGTGGTTAAAACAGTTCAAATGTTGATTTAATCAAAACTGCTGTTAGAGCAGATTATCTTTTATTGCATCAGATAAGCTTGCTGCAGTTACTGTTAAAATCCATCTAAGCCATTTTATTAAGTTGTTACTTATTCTGTGAATAGCTGCCAGATTCAAGTTCGAGTTCTCATGTCACATGAAAGAAATCGTCAGTGAAAATCATATTGCTAGCCCTATGATGCTATTTTCACTAGCTGTGTGTATTGTCTGCCTTAGCCCACTTTCCCTTGTCATGCCTTGACAGTAATTATAGTACAGCTAATAACAAAAGTTGATTCAGTTTATTCAAACAAGAAAACTATTAAATTGTCTAACTTCCAAAGGCAAATGTTTGTGTAACTAGAGAGATCAAATCTGGAGTGTACATATGTAACATATGAGGTGTGTTTATTTCCCTAACTTTTCTGTTCCATTAGGCTTTTGTTAACTAACCTAGATTAGCATTTTAACAACCCTGAAGTGAACTTCTGCCATTCTTTCTACTTGGACACTGTGTGTAGATCATCCATCATTCTGTCCTTGGCCACAACAGGCTACTGGCTCCATAACCATTTGGAGCTACACAGAAACTATTCGACTGTGAACAGCACAGCTGGCTACAGCAATTTTTTCTTCCATACCCCTGGCAGCATTGTCTGGCTATGGTAACTAAAGTTAACATCCAGAACATGAAGTGTCTTTTGTTTGGCAGGTTTAGGCCTGCCCTGAGGCAGCTCAGGCACCACACCTGCAGAAAAGTCACAAAATGGCCGCTAGAAAAGAAAGACACCAAAGGACAATTTTAAAAAATCTGGCTTTGAGATCCCAGTCTGTTGCTTACAGCTTGATTATAAATTCAGTTATTACTTGACTGAGAATATTTTATTCAAATCCTACTTGGTTTCAATTTGGAGATTACAGAATATGTTGAAAAAGGATAAAGGAACAGAACTTGCTTAGACTCAGCCAGTCAAACTGCCAAAGAGCACAGAAAGAGAAGAATTCTTCCATGTATTCTGCATGTTATTGCAAAAGCTATTTTCTTTCCACAATGGGAAACATGTGATTTAGCAGAATTAGTGCCCAGAGTCTAATAGTTGCAACAGATGCTTTTCTCAGTTTGTTTTGTAGATTTTGGTACTTAATATAAAAGAACTACATAAATTCCAATATTTATTGCTTTACTCCTAAATCGTGCTAGGCAAGTCAGATAACCAGCAGGTGAGCACAGTCAGGGCTCTATTGTAATCTTATTTATTGGCGTGTTAGCATATTCAAGCAGGTTGGCCTAATACTATCTCTTGATAGAAATCCATGGCTTTCCTCCTAGAATCTAATTTGCATTTCAAGAAAATGGAGGTCCAGAAGAGTTGTCAAAAAAGGTGAAGGGGGGGAGGGAAGAAGTATGGGTCAGAGAAAGTGGAAAAAGGGGAGGAGCACAGGACTTCAGTAAGCAAAGTGATATTTGTTCTTTTCAGAAT
This sequence comes from Pelodiscus sinensis, assembly GCF_052426305.1. Taxonomy (NCBI): domain Eukaryota; kingdom Metazoa; phylum Chordata; order Testudines; family Trionychidae; genus Pelodiscus; species Pelodiscus sinensis. The sequence continues at coordinate 23,626,990 of NC_143065.1, forward strand.
GTTGAAGAACATTGTAAATTAAATCAGTCTCTAGACAGCTTTGATTTATATACTAAGGGCTCATCTAGACTACGGGGAACGGTCGAAAGAAGATATGCAAATTCCATAGGAATTTGCATATCTTCTTCCAATTGCAGAGCTTTCGAAAGTGAAAGTAGTTAAGATGCGGCTTTTTCAGTGACCCCCTCCTTTGTTGAAAAGCCGCTCTTCCTCAAAAAAAAGGAGGTTTACGCGGTTTTTCGACAAGGGGGGGGTTCGCCGAGAAAGCCGCATCTTAACTACTTTCACTTGCCAAAGCTCCGCTTTCAAAAGTGCTATCGAAAGAAGATATACAAATTCCCAAGATTACAAGGGTCATATTTATAAACAGATATTCTTCTTGAATAATGGGTAATTACTGCATAATTTTTTCCTGCCGTTTTTGTACTTTTCATAAACACAACCTATGCAGTTCATCTCTTTTTTTCAGGTGAAATAACTGTGACAATATCCCTCTTGTAGTATTTTCATTAGTAGTAATGTACAAGATCATGTCTGAGGCCCTTCCATTGGTAGGATTCCCCTCGGTGTTTACAATGCCATAATACAAATGGTACTTAACTCATTTTTCCAAAAGCATCTCTGCAGAAGAGCCTTAATGAGATTCATTTCCCCTGTATTGGCATGCAAAGATCCATCCCATGCCTGGTCCCATTTCCCAAGAATGTTTATTGACACTACTGCCGCAGCAGTTAAGTCAGGCTCTAGAAATACCACCTCATGGGCTGATGGTGTTGCTGCTACTTCACTATGACACACACTGGTCATAGAGTTAGAAGAAAATTCTCATATTCTCATTTGAAATCTTCCTTCAATCCTCCAGTCAAAAAATATTCAAGCAACGGCGTGCCTGTGTGTGCTTTGACTTGGCTGAAGAGAATTATATATGTACTTACATTTTAAATGTCAGAATAAGACCGAAAGCATATATATGAGGGGCAAACTTCAGGAAGGTATAAAATCTTAGCACGTGTTTTGAAAACATTAAAGTGTTAATAAAGTTCCTCTTACTTGTTACCCATTATTGTAAGCTGTATTTAAAAAAAAAATTAAAAGGAACAAACCTGCAGTACATGCATACACAGTTGACTAGCACACAATGAAGTGGACGGGCATAAGATCTTAATTACCACTCTGACCAGATCAGGCTTGGTAGTTTACAGAAGTGATGCATTTAACATCTAAGATCATATAACAACAAACCAGTACAGGATCACTCTCCATTCCCTGCAGTTGGCTCACAGACAACTTCCCCCCTCTCAAATATAGCTATTCTGTGTATTAGCACCTGGAGAAAGGGCTCTGAGGTGAGAGGTGCAGGGATAAGTGTGTGAAAGTTGTCAACAGTGAGAGAACATTGTCCCCATGTGCCTCATGAAAGGAGTAAAAGAAAAAAATCATCTTTCAGAGTTGAATGGTTTAGTTCAATTTGCAAAGATCTGCTTCTCCATGACATCTCTTTAAATCCAACACATGTGTATCGAAGATTAAGACTCTTGAAAGGTTAGTCATTTGTTTTTGCTGACTAAATTATATACTTTCATCATGTAAATACTGTGCAGATATTTTTAGCAGTACAGTTTTTGATTTAATGATAACCTAGGACAAGGATAATCAAATCACATTCTTCAGAGATTAATTTGATTCCCTGCAGAGGTCAGGATGGAAATTTTTGCTCTTTATACACAACTGTTCTTGGGATATAAACGAGTAGTCGAGTATGCCTAGGCTTATCCGTTAATTTTCTTGACTACTCATATTCCCTCCCTTTCTGCCTCTGTATCAGAGGCAGCCAGGGGAGGGAGGGAGCAGGAGCCAGCTTAAAACTGGTTCCCCCCAGCTCTGGCTCCACAGTGCCTCCTACTCCCCACACTGCTGCCTCTATCGGTGGCAACAGTGCTGGGAAGGAGAGAGCAGGGCCAGGAGAGGCTGCTATGAAGCAGCCTCTTCCCACGGTGGGACCAGGATGACCCGCATCCTGCAGAGCAGCCTCTGTCCGTGGTGAACTTGGTGAACTTGGGCCCACTGTGGGCAGAGGCTGTTTCACTGCAGCAGCCCCTGACTGCGTGGAGTCCAAGCTCCCCGCGGACACAGGCTGGAGCAGCCTCTGTCTGTGGGGAGCACGGACCCCCCCTCACAGATAGGGGGTGCTACAGGACCAGCCTCCATCCACAGTGTGCCCAGGCTCACCAAGGACAGATGCTGTGGGGAGGTCAGGCTCACCGTAGGCATAGACAGAGGCTGCTTCACATAGCCTCTCCATGCTGCTTCCTCTGATAGAGCTCAGATCCACCGCGAGATTAATATTGATGCCATGATTAGCCTTTAGCCATGGCCAGCCCAGGCCACTGCAGACAGAGGCTGCTTCGCGGCAGCTTCCCCCCTCTCCCGCAGCAGCCTCTGTCCGTGGGGAGCTCAGACCCTGCAGACGGGCTGTTGTCACCTCGCGCTGCTGCCTCTGTATCAGAGGCAGCAGCGCGGGACAGCAGGCAGCCAGTCTGTGAGGGGAGCTGGTTTTAAAACCGACTCCACTTATGGACCAGCTCCCGCCTGGCACTCCACAGCTTGGGGTGGCAAGGGGTTCCCCAGGAGTGAGGCTGGAGTACGCTGGCTGCTGGCTCCGCTCCTGGTGACTATAGAATAGTCGAGTAACTGATAAGAATTCGTGTGGTTACTTGACTATTCAGTTACCTCCTATCCAACATCCCTAAACTGTACACATGTTTAGAGGTGTGCCTGTGGGTGGTGTTTTCCTTCCCCTGAAGCATCAGGCTTTGCTCCCTGCCAAAGACAAAATACTGGACTTGATAGAGCAGTGGCCAGGTATGGAAAAACTATGGCCATGTATTTATTTAATTTTTTGGAGCTAGGAATATCTCTCAGGTGTGTTTTGAGGATAAATGCATTTAAGATTTCGAGATGCTCAGATGCTACAATGATGTGGGTGACAGATATAAGAACCTAAGACAGCTGGTATAGTCTGACTCCCATCTACAGGCTACAGCTATCCTAAATTGTGCCCCTGTTGCTAAGACATTACAGTGGTGCAAGAACACTTACCATTCCCACACCAGTCTCTGAACCCCGCCTGCTCCCTCTGCAAGTGCTTCCTGTTAGGGTGAGAGAGTAGAGCCAGCTTTGCAGCTCCCAGAGATGTCCTTTTGCATCAGGAATATCCTCCAGTGGGTACAGGACCATAATGTATCACCCTCTCTTACTGAGTCTGTGTATGTGCATGTATATAATACGTTTGCAAATATACACTCACAAACAACAAAAGTAGCAAATGTAGTAATGTAATCCAAATGTTCAATGGCAGGCTAAAAAGAAATAGTTTTCTGTCATTATGTGAAAATTTAGCATGACTGGAACAGAGTCTTGCATTTGATTAGGCAATTTAAAAAAATGTAAGAGACTTTACACTTGAGGGAAATGCTGCAAAACAACTGCACAGTACATGTTATAAAATTGGTTTGCCTTCACCAGATTTCCATGTTTTTATGCAGTGTCTCAAATGATAACTATGAAAGGTCACAGGGTAAATAAATGCTTTTTGATGTCATAGAGCAAATAAAAGCAACACAGTAAAAAAATTACACATGCTTTTAAATAATCCGTGAGAGAGAGGAATATAATTCACAGTGCATTCTTTTTTCTAGCGCAAGAGAAAGATTCTGTACACCATTCTTTCCCTGTTGTAGTTAATCTTTAACACTTAAGATAATAGTAAGAGTTAGGTTTGAGCTCTTTCTTTGTATACTTTTTCACACCTGTATTTGCAGAAGCAGTTGACTGGTCCTAAAAGTGTTGGAGCACATGTTTTGCTTATCCCAATGGGACAACTTAATGAGCAATTACTAGATTTGTCTTTAGAAGAGGCTTATGTATATTCAAAACAGTGGTTCACCCATTTTTGCAGCCTAAATTAAATGTGCAAAATTTGAGTCTGGCTAAAGTTCAGTCTTCAATGTATATACTAGTAAACTTGATCCCAGGGCTCTTAGGAGGCTGTGACCTGTTTGTTCCCACATATGACTCTTCTTCTCTTTCCCTTCACTTTTCTAATAGCCATTTACTTCCTCTTTGAAGTGTTGGCACCACTAATGAGCCTTCCCTAAGCATCACCTCTAGCCAGCAGCCCCGACCACTGACATCTGGCAGTTCCAGTTATCTTTCATCAGTCCCAACCCCGAACCAGGGCCACCAATACAGTGCTGGAGGTTTGGGATGGGAAGAAGGATATTTTTCATCAAACAATATTCAAAACTGTATTGTCTGGGCCACTGGCTATTAGGCAACAAAAATGCCTCCTCCAAAGTTCAATTCTCCTGAACCTCAGCATTCTGTTCCAAAAGACACTATGGCTACGTCTACACTGGCCCCTTTTCCGAAAGGGGCATGCTAATTTTACAGGTCGTAATAGGGAAATCCGCGGGGGATTTAAATATCCCCCGCGCCTTTAAATAAAGATGTCCGCCGCTTTTTTCCGGCTTTTAGAAAAGCCGGAAAAGAGCGTCTACACTGGCCCCGATCCTCCGGAAAAAAGCCCTTTTCCAGAGGATCTCTTATTCCTACTTCAAAGCCAACTACCTACATGTGCCAGCTCCACAGACCTGCTGCCCCCTCCCCCCCCCCACTTGTTACCTCCTGTAGAGGTGGGGGGAAGGAGAGCTCGGTCAGGCAGGAGCTGGTGCTGGGGGGAGCCAGCTTAAAAGCCATTTCCCCCCAGCACCAGCTGTGGGGTGTCACCTGCTCTCTCCACCCCCCTCGCTGATGCCTCTATCTGTATTAAAGCCTTATATAAATATTTGCATCATCATTAGAGAGCGTGGAAATTCTTTAGATTTCACTCTCAAAGGAACTGTACACAAAATAGTGTCAGTGAAAAACACTGGGCAAATTTGACATCCATTTAAAAATCACAGGAACATGGAAGATCTCATGAAACAGAGATTAATGAGCTAAAAAAAATACAAGAAAAAATACCTGGGTATTTATTAACCCTAAACTATTATTTTGATGATAAGATTGAGCCCTGGAGGTCTAGGTCAGAATACTGAGTAGAAACTTGCATTATTGCTGTCTTTACTGCACCTGTTCTGGGAATAAATGGAAGAGGTACATCTCCACGGCTGACATTATGGCACTTTTCTTGAACACTAAAAGCAAAGCAGCTACAACACGACAATTCACTCTTTATTTTCACGCCATAATGCGTGGATGCTGTAACTCGTAAATCCAGCATGCCATGAAGCAGTCTCAATCCAAGGCAAGGAGTTTAAATTAGTAAAATGTGGGTCTGTTAAGATGGTTAATCAGGATATTGCATAAGCAAATGTACCTTGCACTTTGTCACCAAGCTTAGGCTCTGGCAAATTGTCAAAAGGAGTATGTCCCGCAGGCACTATATAACATAGAGAACAGTTCTGGCAGCCCACGCAGCTTCAAAACAAAGTTTGCTTTCAGCTGTAGAACATGTGTATTTCCCTCACAAAGGACAGAAAATGGAGTAACATGTCAAAAATCATCTTCAATAACAACTAGGGAACTGTGTCCCCTGCTTGCTATGCTCGCTAACCCCCCTCTCTTTCAGGATAGGCAGCCCCAGCTCTCCCCCCAGCTGCCAGGGAGGGCCAAGCCAAGGCCCAGCCCTGGCTTCCCCCCGCCGCAAGGGGGAAGGGGCCAAGGCTGGGCCAGCCCTAGCTCTACCCTTTTCTCCCCTTCCCCTGCTCGTGGCTGTGCCTGCCCCAGCTCTCCGCCACGCCCTCCTGGCCATCAGGCAGGGCGGAGGCCAGGCCACCCCCGACTCTCCTTCCCCCTCCCCAGCTGTTGGGCAGGGGTGAGGCTGCGCCAGCCATGGCTTTCCCCCACGCCCAGCTGCCGGGGAGGGCTGAGACTGCTCGAACCCCTTGCTCCCTCCCCCCGAGAAGGGCTGAGAAAGCCCCCACCCTCTCCCGCATCAGTCTCTGTCCATGTGGAACTCAGACCCGCCCGCAGACCAGGGCTGCTGCTCCCCTGCACTGCTGCCTCTGTTTCAGAGGCAGCAGTACAGGATGACAGGCAATTTAACTGGCTCCCTAATGGACTGTCTCCTGCCTAGCATCCCATGATGCTGCCTCTGATACATGGGGCTCCCCAGGAATGGGGCCGGAGTGCATTGGCTGCCGGGCCTACCCCCTGGGAACTACAGAATAGTCAAGTAACTGATAGGCATTCATGCGGTTACTCAACTATTTTATTACCTGATATCTAACATTTCTAATAAATATAAAATAAATCAACTCAATACTTATATTTCTGTGTATACTGTACAGATCTGTATAAATAATCATATGAAATTTTAGTTTGTATTGACTTTGCTAGTGCTTTTTGTGTTGCCTGTTGCAAAAGTTGGCAAATAGCCAGATGAGTTGAGTACCCCTGGAAGATCTCTGTGTACCCTCAGGGAACCAACCTAGCCATTTAGCAAGCTTTCGGCCACTTTCTTCTAGAGTAAAGGGAAGTGTTTTCTCTCTGTAATGTTAAAAGGTTGCAGACAACTGAAGTGTAATTAACAATACTATAAGCCAATTAAGATCAAAGTTGCAATATTCAGTACTATAGTTTCATCACTTTAATATTAAAATTTTTTGTTTTACTTTGACATAGATCAAGAAGTGTTGATGGCAGACTCCTTTAAATAAGTCACGCAGTATCTTAGAGACAGGTCTTCGATCTGCTGTTTCAGAATCAGTTAATATCATGGCTCCAAATATTCAGTTTCTCCAGAACTTTTATAAAAATTGCCCCATAAAAAAGTATGAATGTGTGTATATTGCAGGATAAAAAAGAGGTGTCATCATAATAAAGATGCACATTTATATGGTCCAAAACATAAATACATTTTCTTCAATTAATTTTATGACTGATGTGTTTAATTCTACGCATTCGATAAGTAAGCTCAATTGCCACAAAGTGGTATAAATATGTGACGTCGTATTATAGGGCCAGAATATTCTCCTTCTGTACTCTGATAATTAGCCTAAATTGGTACCAAGCTCTTAAAAATGGATTTACCATAGCACAAGCCAACCTGTGAGACATGTAGAATAAATATCCTATGCCAAATGTTGTCCTAAGTAACATGCATGCTGACCACTAAACTCAGTCCATATTAAAAAGAGATTTCCTGTGGAAGAAACCAGCTTTTGTCTACCTTCAAAAGTTTGTACCACCTTAACTGTACCAGTACAGTTAAATCAGTACAATCCCCTCCTACGTGGACATGCCTATACCAGTAAAAAGATGCTTTATTCCCTTCCTGTATGGGAATAAGCAATACCAATATAAATGTATTTACACCATATAACTTTGCTGGTGTTGAGAGATGAATCTGAGGGAAAGGGGAGTGGAGCAATTAACTGATGTGACTATATTTGCATAGTAAAAGCGGAACAACTTTCGTATATAGACAAAGGATGTTAAATTGTGGTTATCTGGGTTATCATGTAGTCGATACAATTTGTGTTGACTACATGATCAGTCAATAAGGATCGCTCTGCAGAGCCACAATGCGGGTAGCTCCAGGAGCTGGCTGGAGCTAGGACTGAGCAATCCCGGCTTGTGCCTGATCTGGGAGTCACCCATACTGTGGCTCTTCATTTTAAATGTAGTAAGAGCCGCCGGACTCTTACCACATTTAAATGCAGAGGTGCAGTGTCCCGGAGCAGCATAAGCCGAGACTGCTCAGTTCCAGCTCACACTGGACAGGGCTGCCACGAACAGAGACTACTCTGACACCAGCTCTCTGCTGGGACCACCCGCAGACAGGGGCTGCTGCTGGTGCAGCCTCTGCCCACAGCGAGCCTCTGCCTCTAATAGATGCAGCAGGGCGGGGGGGGTGGCACCGCAAAGATAGTGCTGGAGGGAAGTGGCTTTTAAGCCGGCTCCCCCCAGCACTGGCTACTGTTTCCCCCCTCTACGGTCGACTACTCACTAACAGCCCTAATATAGACAAGTTGGTGTCTTGTATGGAATTTCTTTGTTTTGTTATCTTTATTGGGAAAATATTGCACCTCCTATCAGATGCAGTTATTGGCCGAGTGATTGTAAAATTAACCATAGTTGTCACTCGTAGAGAAGTGTACTTTTAGAGAAATTTGCATAAAAACTACTGAATATTTATACTGCTCTTGTGGTCAAAGATGTGAACATCATCATCCCCATTTCACAAAAAAGAAAATAGAGATTTTGAGAGATTAACCAAGGCCACAACTCAGGATTCGAGCTCAGACATCCCCGTCCCCCAGTCCTGTGCTGAGACCACTACACTGTACTGTTTCTGTGTTTTGAATTGGAATATACCAATTACGGAGTTTTCAAAGTTCATGTATAGATAAATGGGGCCTGATTTGCCATTAGCCTGCACCTTACACCTGTCCAAAGGATGTATAATACTGTAGTGTTTTAGTAACATAGTGTATCCAGTTCACTCAAGAATAGATAACTACTACATAAGGTGCTTGGCAACAGAAAATAAGGTTTAACTTTGATATGGTTGACTTTTGGTGATAGGATCTAGATCCAGTAAAAAGTTTGCAAAGCCCTTGAGAAGGATTGCCTGCCACAGAAGGCAAAAAAACCCCAACAACCTCAAACAAAACAGCTTACTCCCTGCAGGGGGGAATAGCATCACCTCTAGTCCCCTGTGTCCTGCTACTTCAGCTTCTCAAGCCCTTTTGCTCTCTCACTAGGGGCCATTTATTACCCATAGGCTGTACATAGAGTGAGAACTCCCGAACCCACTGAAATCTGGCAAAAGTATCATTGACTTCACTGGGGATAGGATTTCACTCACAGGCTACGTTTATACTGCTTCCTTCTTGCGCAAAAGCCTATGCAAATGAAGCATGGATTAGCATATTGCCATGCTTCATTTCCATAATTAATTAGGGGCCGTTTTTGCACAAAAGCCTCGTTTTACGCAAGAACCGTTCTTCCTGCAAAAATGAGGAAGAACGGCTCTTGTGCAAGAGAGGGTTTTTGCGCAAAAACAGCCCCTAATTAATTATGCAAATCAAGTGCAGCAATATGATCATCTGCACTTCATTTGCATAGGCTTTTGCACAAGAAGAGTGCAGTATAGACATAGCCATAGTCTTCTAAACAAAGACTCATCCACCAAAAGGCCATCCAGGAATATGCTTAGCAAGTTCCCTCAGAGCGTGATTGATTGCCATACTAGTGGCTGCAGGAAGAGGGTCCATCCCCCTTTGGAACGGGGAGCAGCATTCACAATTGTGAAGCCCAAGAAATGTGCTGAGCATCTGTGAGCCAGCAGCGACAGAGGAGAATTGGACCTGGAGAAGATCTTTACATTTGTGCTATTATTGGAATGAAAATGCAGAGAAGCACCCGAGCACTCAATGGCACATTTTTGGGAGTAACACATGCCTATTTGTACTAAGATATTATGTACATGTTAGTTGCTTGGGGCATCCTTATTTGCAAATCTCAAACTTTGAACGAGCAGGCAAATTCCAGATTTATTTAGGAGTCTTGAAACCAACCTCGGGGGGAGTCAAAACAAAAAATACACAGATGACTTTGCCAAACTGGAACCTAGTATTGCAGTGGCAGGCAGTAATCTGGTAATATAATACCCTTCTTCCAAGACGCATTATTTCTCCCCAAAGTATTTTTTCCTCATAAAACCTGGCTTTGCCCCATGCCAAGTGCAGAAAGAAAATGGCAAAGTCTCGTTTAATGTTTTTCATTATATTAGGCTTTTTTAACCCCCAAGTTTCTTTTATTACCTGGTTTCATTTTCCTGCCTAGAGAATATTCAAAGCTGATTAATAGCTAGGCTTGTTTCTTTCTAACCTGAAGTTTTCTTTGCATTTATCCCACCATATCCCAGTCTGTGTGTGATAATTTATAAAATATTCATAGTATAATTGATTTGGCTATGATTTTTAGAGGGGAAAATTGTCCGTTTGGTTTTAATCTTATTGCTTTTCTACAACTGGCTTACTTTCCCTTCCCCCCTTTCCTTTTAAATGGCAGAAAAATGCACCAATGATCAATGGAATGTGACACGTAAATGGACAAAGTTTTGGATAGACGAGTGGATAAAGGAACACCATCCTTTTCCCTCGTAAGTGTGATTGTTTGAAGCCCAACTCATTTATTAAGGAAAATGGTATTGGATTCCACCAATGAGAGGTGGCATTCGTATCAGAGAATAACAGGAACTAATCACGAATAGGTATCTAAAGATTTGGGGTAACTTCTTGGTTTTTGTACAGCCAGCCCTTTACTTGCTGGGAAACAAACAGCGAGCACTGGTTTTCTTTTACAACCTGCAAAATCCTAGTTAAGGCACTGCACTAGAGCCAAGAGGCTCTTGGTTCAATTCCCATCTCCACCTCAGACTTTATATATGACCTTGGAAGAATCACCTGACCTCTCTGGAAAACCTAGGAGCTCCCATTGCTCTCAGAGAGGCTTATTGGCTGCTGAGCTTTTTGGAAAAATCTGCCCCAGTTGTAGATGCTGAGCCTTTCTGAAAATCCTGTCATTGCTTCAACTCCCCATTTGTAAAATGGGATTAGGAGTACTTTTACTGCCAATATTTTCACCTACAATAAAGAAAAATATTGGTGATACAATTTGTAAGCACAGTTAATTAAAGACCAGTTTGAAGCCTGGCTGAAAAGAATCAGACCCGGAGAGCATAATCACTAAATTTTCTTCTGGGCAGATATTTCCAGCAATTCATAAACAGGTGATTCTGGTGAAACAGATACCTTTATATTTGTATTTGTATAGTCCTCTGCAGACCGCCACTAACACAGATGAATGAGGTATGAATTATGTATGTTTCAACAATAGCATATCTGTGTGCAACAGAAGTATGTACCTGGCTGGCAAAGCCAGTATTTTGGTGGCCAAGTTGAGTAAATTTTCTTTTCACCCCAGGAGCAGTTTTATTCCTTCCTGGCAGACCTGATCCCTCTTATTGGGGTCCAAGCCTCCAAGGTGTCATTGTGAAGGTATTTGGATCTACTGACTAAGTGGCTGCCATTTCTCTCCTACACAGATTGGAAGTGCAGGCTGATTCTCATTTTCTTTCAATGCTTTTAATATACAGAAAAACAAAGAACTCATCACCACTGTAATTACAGGTGACCGAATCCCTATTGGATCTACTCCCTCTTCATGACAAAGTAGATAAAGAGGATGGATCACTTGATGATTATCTGTTCTGTTCACTCTCTTTGAAAAGTGGTTCTCAACCAGGAGATTGGGGTCCCCTGGGGGAGGACCATGAGCAGGTTTTAGGGGGTCTGCCAAGCAGGGCCAGCATTAAACTCATTGAAACCCATGGCAAAAAACCAAAGCCCCACTGCATGGGAAAGAACCCTGTGGCCCTGAGCCATGCCACCTAAGGCTGAAGTGGAAGACTGCACAGTATAGCTTTGTAGGAGCCCTGTAGCATAGCGTCTTATGCAGTTGTCCTGATTGCTACCCCCTAACTCTGGCCCTGGCTTTTATATACAGAAAACTAGTTTTTGTGGCACAGGTAGGCCATGGAGTATTTATAGCAGGGCTACTTAACATTCGGCCTGTGGTCCGCGTGGCCCGCAGTCTGTTTGCGGCCCGGGGTAAGGTTTGGGTTTACACGGGTCTCAACATGCAGCCAACGGGTGGGAGCCAAAACAAAAAGTAGTCAATATAATGGTCTTCTGTTGATATGCGTCTTAGTAGTTAAATTTCTGGACTGTCATTGCTTATTAAAAGTCGGTGGAAATCAGATAAATGTTGCATTTTATTGATATCAGCAGAACTGACTTAAATGGGGCCTGTGTGTTCTGTAGTCTTCCCTTAATCTTTGTATTCATGCCCATCAGTGTGAAAGAAGCTATTTGTGTATATTTTTGCATGTATATGCAACCACATTTAAGTTGTGACTGTTGGCATGTGCTGTATCATTGTGGCCCCCGGGGCATCCAAAGTTGAGCAGCTCTGATTTATAGCATTGGGGGTAGGGAGTTGGGTCAGAAAGAACAAGTTTGAGAATTCCTGCTCTAAAGCACCTGGCATTGGCCACTGTCAGACGACAGGGCGAGATGGATGTTCAGTCTGATCAAATATGGCTGTTCTCATATTCCTTTGATAAGGGTGCGTGAGGTAAAAGTGTGTTGGAAGGAATTATCAGACATAAAAATAACCAGCTTTTTACATTTATATAAAGTTTCTACCTTTGGATCAATTCTCTTCACCCAAGGAAGACTGAAATGTGAGTTTCTCCATGTCTGTCCCAGAAAATTTCATTTTGGGGACTTTTCCATTACTCTGCTCTTGACCACTTGGATTTTAATGTGCTATTGAGAAGACTGATTATCACTTTGCCCTTTAGTTTAGGAGGGGAGGTCTTTTCTTTTTAGCAGTTATTTTTTTAAGTCACTATAATTTTTATCTGCACACATATATCTGCCCTTTGTTCGTGACTACCATTCTTTTAATTTTCTCAAGTCAAAAAGAAGCCCTGTCTCAAGTACTCTTGTTTGTGTCAGAGGTTACATCAAAGTTTGTTCAGATGTTTTCTCCAATCATTTAGGGAGGAGGGGAGAAAGAGGAAGAAATCCTTCCTGTGTCTACTATACCTACAATCCACAAAATATCTCCATAGTTGATGGGAAATTCCAGAAATCTCTCTGTTTATTTATAGAAGGGGCAAGAGTTCCAAAAAATCATGGTGCAAGGCACATGAAATTGATGCATCTCCTGATCTATCTAGCTAGTATATTTCTAAATCCTACCAAGCCAAAAGCACTCTTTGATCAGTTAGAATTGATGCCCCTTCCACTTACCATAGGTCTCCTCCTGGGTAGAGAAAGGCTTCGGGGAAGGAATTCTGCAAGGGTGCATCTACACAGCACCCTAAACTCAAAATAAGATACACAATTTGCACTTCACAAATTGAGTATCTTATTTCAAATCTATTTCAAAATAGCTTATTTTGAAATTTGGCATGTCTACACAGTGCCAAATTTTGAAATAACACACTATTGCGAGCTGTCCCTTATCCCTCATGCAACAAGGTTTACCAAGATGGTGAAATAGCATACCTGTTATTTTGAAAAATACTTCTGGTATCCCAAAATAGCCGTGCAGTGTAGACGTATCCCAAGATTCTTTAGCAGACATTATGCTTGTGTATTGGCTGTATTTGACGTAGTACATCTTGAGATCTTTGACGCCTTTCTTCATTCATTTCCCTTTTTTTGAGAGCGGGATTAGCATTTAGAGTTTGTAAGAGCCAGAGTTCTATTTGCAGAAAGAAAAATGTTTGCAACCGTTAATAATTTTTATGTATCTTGGAGTCACCAAGCTCCAGTATCCTACTCTGAGGTGTACTTGAACAAGAATTTATTTAAGTGCATTCGCTAGTGGTAGACGCTTCATCTGAGGAGGTTTCATCCAATGATAGTAATAGGAATGATTAGTGTTTATTAACTTCTGCTTATCAATCTGCTTATCAGTCTCTTGTAAAATGGTGACCCATCAGTCCTGGACTGATGGACTTGAGATGCAGAAGCATCATTAACAATTAAAAATGCATCTCTTTCAAGTCAGCCTGTAATGGATAGGATATCATATAAACATTGTGAATTATTACTTCCATCTATGCTGGTTTCACCTAGTCTAGCATGAGCTCATTCCAGTCTGCTACCATATGTATTGGACAGTCCTTGCACGGAACCAATCTGGGGAGGGAGACCAACTTTTTCTTCTTAAGCATCTTAACTTTCAGTAGCATTTAAGCACATTTTAACTGGTTAGCCAATTGTTAAATGTCATTGCGAGTAAGCCCTGGGGCGTCTCACATGCTTAATGTTAAGCATGTATTTAAGTGCTTTGCTAGATCAGGACCTAACCCTTTTGCTGGTAACCCATGTACATCTCTTATTGCAATTCCCAGAAGTACTTGGAATCAAGGGATCAGTTTTATTTTCCTAAGACGAATTATTTTCTAGAATAAATGGTGTCAGCAACTGCAGAACATAGTGTTTATGATCCAGTCAGTAGAGATTTGTACCTGCAACTCTGAATGGAACTAATGCTTTGGAAAGTTGCCATGAGGTATGGTACTGCAGTTGCCATGTTTCTGATGTGAAATAAAATCGATGCCAGCCCGCTTTCAGTAATTAAAAATCCTGTTTCACTTTGAGACATGTTTTCATTTATGAAGTAGTTTTGTTGCCTACTAAAACACACGTGTGGTGTCAGTTGATGAAATTACATTTCACTTGCTCCATAAAAACGTGGCATATAGCATTTAGTATATGCATTTTCGTAGTGGATGTAGTGATTTTAACATAATGTATAATCTTTTGGGTGCCTAAGACTAAACAGGAGCTACATAAGTAGATTTGGAAATATTAGATTTTTAAATATTGGTAAACATCCATTTTGTAAGACACACATAAAGCAATGAAAAAATATTTCCAGGGATGATAACCAAAATTTACAGAAAGACACAAAGTCAAAAATATGCTTCTTGAGAACTTGTAGTATTTGATTTTAAAGAATTTACTGTGTTTATTTTGATGTAATGTTCACATTTTGTGTTTTAATGATTATAAAGCTTTAATTTTTTGAGTCTTAGCATCTATTATCATTAAATAATTATTATCTGATTGCCCCTCAGCATCCCACATCTTTGAAAACTTAAATTAAAAAATGCTTAAAACTCATCATGTTGCATAAGTGAACATTTAAATTGATAACAAATTATATGTAAATGGACATTATAAAATAAAAGTTGAATGCTGCCAAGTGTATATATCTGAAGAAATGGGTTGTGCCCACGAAAGCTCATGATACTGTCTACATCGGGGTGGACAAAAGGGCCTCCGTGGGACCGATCCGGCCTGCCAAGCGAGTTGATCCAGCCTGCGGAGGCACTGCTGCTTCCCCCGCCCTCCCAAGACAATCAGGGGTGGGAGGAAGCATGCAAAATCTCCTCCCACCCTGCCCCCGCTCTGCAAGGAGTCTTCTCCCACCCTGCCAGGAGCACATGGCACTTCTAAGTGCCACACACTCTTTGCAGGGTGGGGACAGAATGGAAGGAGACTCCACATTCTTCCCCCCACCTCCTGGCCAATAAGAGCTTGGGGGTGGGGGGAATCGCATGAAGTCTCCTCCCACCCTGCAAGGGGCTCAGTGCTTGAAGTCTACCGCCAGCTGCTGCTCAGCTGGTGATTGACTCTAAGCATGGTGGTCCCTTGCAGGGTGGGGGGCAGGGAGAAAGAAATTTCACCCTGATTGACCTGGGGGCAGTAGGGGGGATCACATGTTCAGAACAGCTGGCAGTTCTCTCGGGAGGGGGAGAGGGGGAGGGGTCAAAGACTTTGCACGTTCCTCCACCCCCAGATCAATCAGGGTCTGTGGGTGGGGAAGCACGGAAGTGTCCTGGCCCCACCCCTTCCACCCCCATTTATCCACTGTGGATAAATGAGAAAAGAATCATTGAGACCAGAGAGAGTGCATGAGAAGTATTCTGTAGCTTGGTGGTTAGAGTGTTCACATAGGAGAGACAGATCTAGATTCATGCACTGTGGAACACTGGAGATAGTGAAAGTAGCCCACCTTAGATTATCCCATAGCTCAGAGGGTAGGCCACTAAATTGAGAGATCCCAGATCCAATTACATTTCCCCCTCAAATTTGGGTAATTGAGTAACTGCTGAAAATGTCAGCAGTTACACAGTTACATGAACCCGCAGCACAGGGCAGCAGCCGGCTCCCTGCACGCACCATCTCCCACCTGCCTGCAGCCCTGCTGCTAGGGAACCTTACTCGGCTGCCTCTGATATACAGGTCTATTGGTTAACTGTGTAAACAGTTATCCTGTTACATCCCTACTCCTCATGTGGCCTTGAACTGGGGTTCACCTACATCCCAGTTGAGTACCCTAACTATTGGGCTCAAAGTTATGAGGAAACACCACTTCCAGACTCCCACAGGGGCCCAATCTATTGGCAAGGTCTGAGCATATGTACTGGACCAGGACCGCAAGCAAGTTAGGTCTTCTTGTTCTTATCTTCCCATGGTTCATGCGTCACCTTATGTGTCTGGACACTTCACATGGAGCTGCAGCGCACACGCTCAGAGGAAGAAACCTAGGAGGCCTAGGGAGCTTTTACTGTAAAACTTTAGGCACTAAGTGAGCTTAGGTGCATAAAGGGTTTGAGTGAAATAGAGTAGTGGCTTTGTGAATCTCAGGCCTGATTCAGGGATTTAAATATCTAATGTAGTAGGCAGACACCTAAGTCCTTTTGTGAATCTAGCCCTAAGAATATTAGACTTAGATTTAAAACAAGCTTAAATCTAAACCATGGCTTAAGGCTTACACAAATAATGTATCTCTTGATGTTAGTAGATAAGATTTAGGCAATTTATGGGATCGGGCTTTATTGCCTGACATTCAGTAATGGGGGAAGGGAAAGAGATTGCAGTTTAATTAAAATTCTAATCCTAACTTTAACAATGTTCTCACCAAGTCAGCAGCTTGCATGTATCCTTGTGAGCCTTGTGATTTAGCTAGGATGACGTTTATCAGCTGCCTCTAAATTCAACTAAAATTTAACAAACATCAAAACAGTTTACAAAAGCTTTTGTCAGCATTGTCACATACTAGGTTTCTGTTAACATGCACAAAAAGGGCCTTTCAGAAATGCTTGTTTACTCCACTGCAACTAACATTAAAATATAAAAACCTCTTGCTCCAATAAGAAGTCACTTTTATTGTCCTGTAGCATTGAAACTTCCTTCATAGCTGTGTTTTTGTTTTTCAGGTAGTTAAACAGTATTACCAAGACTCTGATGATATTTTTCAACAGCCATGAGGCTGCTTCTTCTCTGTGCCTGCGTGATTCTATTGACTGTGTCACAATCCCTAGCTGTCAGTTTTCCTGAAGACGATGACCCTATTAATGTTGTCGACTATCATTGTAAGTAATCAGAAAGTACTTGCTGTGTAAATACTACATGATTATTTTTGGTTAATTAATTTTTAATTAATTAATATGTACACAAGTCCAAATGTTTATTCTTTTGCAATTCACCAAATTTATTTATTTACTAACTCTTACTTTTCTATGAAAGCATAATAATGTAATTAAAAAGAACATTTGCTGACATTGGCCAGCTGTTATTCATTCATATTCAAGACATTACTCAAGGAATTTAGTTTAAACCTTTCTACACCTAGTATATACAGCTAATCAATGCTGTATATTGATTTTTTAGCTCTCTAATCCTGAGTGATGGTGTAGCCCATTTTTACTTGCAGATTCAAGGCAATATCCAGTATTTAAAGGACGCCCTTCAGGCAATGAATCTCAACACAGGCTGGACTTTCAACTGATGTTGAAAATTCGAGACACACTTTATATTGCTGGCAGGTAATTTTCCTGTCGTCAGTTTATTAGATTTAAATTCTTTTCTCCTAGGTTTATGTTAATGTGGGCAATTTGTTCAAAAGTTAATCGGTGGAATTTGAATGCGGGGGAGGGGAGGCGGGAAGTCTCCCAGAGAAATGAACAGTATCTGTGCCCCCTGTTTAAAATTGGTTTTGGAGACCAAAGGCAGCAATATGTTGCTGCAGTTATGCTAAACCATTTTCCTTCTTTTACATTACAGTGCTTATTAAAATGTATACTGATCACTTTTAAACATGGAATGACACTTCAGTGATACAGGAAAAGAATCTGAAACCTTTGATTGCTGATACAGAGTTGGGCTTAGACAATATGGGTATGTCTACACTACCCCGCTAGTTCGAACTAGGAGGGTAATGTAGGCATACCGCACTTGCAAATGAAGCCCGGGATTTGAATTTCCCGGGCTTCATTTGCATAAGCGGGGAGCCGCCATTTTTAAAACCCCGCTGCTTCGAACCCCATGCAGCGCAGCTACACGGGGCACGAACTAGGTAGTTCTAACTAGGAAGCCTAGTTCGGTCTACCTAGTTCGTGCCCCGTGTAGCCGCGCTGCACGGGGTTCGAACCAGCGGGGTTTTAAAAATGGCGGCTCCCCGCTTATGCAAATGAAGCCCGGGAAATTCAAATCCCGGGCTTCATTTGCAAGTGCGGTATGCCTACATTACCCTCCTAGTTCGAACTAGGAGGGTAGTGCAGACATACCCTCTGTGACAAGACCTGAATAGCTGAAAAAACACAGATACAGGCAGTCCCCGGGTTACATGGATCCGACTTACATCGGATCCCTACTTACAAACGTGGTGAGGCAACCCTGCATAGCTGCTTCCCCCCAGCAGACCAGGAAGACGCGAAGCCTTCGCTCCCCCCCCCCCCCCCCAGCAGACCAGGGAGACGTGGAGCGGCTTTTCTCAGCAGACACCTCAGCTTGAGAATAAAGGACTGAGGGAAGTGAGGTGTGGGAGAATAAAACTGAGCTCTGGAGAAATGTTTGGCTAGTTTCCCCTACAATATGTACCAGTTCCGACTTGCATACAAATTCAACTTAAGAACAAACCTACAATCCCTATCTTGTATGTAACCCGGGGACTGCCTGTACTATCTAAAAATTTACTCTGCTGTGAACCAAAAATGCTCAGTGTTGACTCAGAAAAATCCATAAGGACTTCAAAATATATTCATATTCTAGGAAATGTCCTAAAAATTAGATCTATAACAAAAACCATTTATACACTCAACATACACATGCATTCACATGATGTGTCTTATGCCCTTGTTTCCAATAGAGATCAAGTTTATACTGTAAACTTAAATGAAGTTCCCAAGTCAGAAGTTACTCCAAGCAAAGTGAGTAGATGTAGAAAAATTGATTTGATTTTAAGGGAATTTTCAGGTCAAAAATTAAACCTTTTTTTATTTGATTTGATTTAAACAGAAATTAACCTGGAGATCAAGACAG
The DNA here is from genome assembly GCF_052426305.1 of Pelodiscus sinensis. Classification (NCBI taxonomy): domain Eukaryota; kingdom Metazoa; phylum Chordata; order Testudines; family Trionychidae; genus Pelodiscus; species Pelodiscus sinensis. Next base: position 23,645,976 of record NC_143065.1, read on the forward strand.
CAGGACAGAGAGAACTGTGCTATGAAAGGCAAACACAAAGTATGTTTATCATATACAGACCACTAAAAGTAATACTATCAAGTATAGGCAAGAAATATGTTTTTAATTCAAGTTGTTTCTTCTTTCAGGATGAATGCCATAACTTTATTAAAGTCTTTGTTCCCAGAAATGATGAGATGGTGTTTGTCTGTGGTACAAATGCATTTAACCCTATGTGCAGATACTACTGGGTAAGCACATTAAATAATATGCCATTCATGTATTATTTTATTGGTTTACAAAGTAATTGTGTTGTGATAGTTGCAGAAAAGGACCTGGGGGTTACAGTGGATGAGAAGCTGGATATGAGTCTACAGTGTGTCCTTGTAGCCAAGAAGGCTAATGGCATATTAGGTTGCATTAAGAGGAGCATTGCCAGCAGATCCAGAGATGTCATTATTCCCCTTTATTCGGCTCTGGTGAGGCCACATCTAGAGTATTGTGTCCAGTTCTGGGGCCTCCACTACAAAAAGGATGTGGACGCATTGGAGAGGGTCCAGCGGAGGGCAAGCAGAATGATTAGGGGGCTGGACCATATGACCTATGAGGGGAAGCTGAGGAAGTTGGGTCTGTTTAGTCTGCAGAAGCGCAGAGTGAGGGGGGATTTGATAGCAGCCTTCAACTTCCTGAAGGGAGGTTCCAAAGAGGATGAAGAAAGGCTGTTCTCAGTAGTTACAGATGGCAGAACAAGTAGCAATGGTCTCAAGTTGTGGTGGGAGAGTTCCAGGTTGGATATTAGGAAAAACTATTTCACTAGGAGAGTGGTGAAGCACTGGAATGGGTTACCTAGGGAAGTAGTGGAGTCTCCATCCCTAGAGGTGTTTAAGTCTTGGCTTGACAAAGCCCTGGCCGGGTTGATTTAGTTGGGATTGGTTCTGCCTAGAGCAGGGGGCTGGACTTGATGACCTTCTGAGGTCTCTTCCAGCTCTATGGTTCTATGATTCTAAGCTTTTTGGTAAGACTGCAGAATATTTCTTTTTCCAAGTGTCATGGAATAGAAGGTAAAAATAGAAAGAGTACATGGATAGAGTTAAGGTCTGTGTAAAGGTAATATTACCGTTTCATGCTGGCATGGAGAACAGAGAGGCAAATCACCAACAGTTTATTTTTCTTCTCCAGCTGAACACCTTAGAGTACGATGGAGAGGAAATTAGCGGATTGGCAAGATGCCCATTTGATGCCAGACAAACCAACGTTGCCCTCTTTGCTGGTAAGAACTTTTGATTAATGATGCAGAAGGTGCCAGAGGGCTGTAAAAGAGAGCACAGAGAAGCTGCATGTGTCACAGTGCCTCAGATTTGAAGATTTGAGAAAAGCACCTCAAAAGGATTAGAAACTAAATTGTTAAAATGTGGGTTAGAGTAATTTTTGGGAGTGTGGCAGTACAGAGAGAGAAGATTATAGGCTAGTAAGAATTCTATGTATTATTAATGGCCCATTAATACCACATTTTGACTGTTGTTTTAGATGGAAAATTGTATTCAGCAACAGTAGCAGATTTTCTGGCAAGCGATGCTGTTATTTACCGCAGCATGGGAGATGGATCTGCCCTAAGAACAATAAAATATGATTCTAAATGGATAAAAGGTAATTTTGAAAAAATTACTTTCCCAAGTGGCATATGTAATTTTATTGGCCTTCTGGATTAAGTGTATCATATCCAGTCTGTTTCTATATAAACACTGTTAATGTACATGCAATGTTTGGTATAGCAAGATCAAAATGATAAGAAAGCAACATTTTGCTGATAAAGCACAATCTTTGTTTAAAATGTAAGAGTTCTCCCTCACTCCCAGTTAAATAGGTTAATGAATGAATCTATAGTAACAAAGACCTTCACTGTAATACAATTCCTTTGAGGCCTTTTTACAGTCCATTAGCTGACATTAAAGACTACAAGTTCATTTAAGCTTGAATGCACCCATATTTGGACTTCCTAAAGTGTCTTGAATATTGGAGTTCACTTTAGTTGGTATGTAACCAAGGGAAAGCCTTTAAGTCATGCAGAGCAGGCAGTGTCTTATACTTATTGAATGGTTATTTTAGGTAAACAGCTTTCTCTTCATTCTTTCTTGCAGAACCACATTTCCTCCATGCCATAGAATATGGCAACTATGTTTATTTCTTCTTTCGAGAAATTGCAGTAGAGCATAATAATTTAGGCAAGGTAGGTATATAAAGTCAGTATGTCACAATCAGCTGTGAAGTATCAAAAATCTTATGAGGGTGAGATATAGTTGTCATGGTAAATACCTTCAACAACTAAGATCATTTACATAAAGTTTTTTCATACAGAAATGTCAGAAAAAGCAGAACAAAGTATAATGTGATATCTTGAGCCTTAAAGCTATTTGCCTTCACCCTGTCTTGTTAACAAAATTCTCCACAGGTATCCTTTAGTGCTACCATTTCCTTAATTCAGGAAATGAGCAGATACTCTGTTTTTGCCTGCTGTTTATAAAAAGTGGGGAGGGTCAAAAGGTGGCTCCCTGATGCCGCTAGATAATGAATATTTTAGTCATACTAATGCAACATATGATACTTCTGCTTCCCCATTGAAGGATATTCTGTAGTAAATTACTAAACCATTTACACATGGTTAATTAAAGTCTATAAATCTCACTAACAATATGATTTTGAAAAAAGGTGAAGGCAAGACTAGGAGTGTTGTGTTGGCTCAATGATGCATTAAAATGCTTATGCACTAGAAGCTAAATGTTCTTTGCTTTCTTCCTTTCTGTACAGACTCAGAAAAGCAGCTATGTAGCTGCAACGTTCCTGTTGACAAAATGATCCTTGGAAAATGGGGGTACTTTTCATAGCATTTCATAATCCAGTTTTCTCTTTACCTTCTGTGCCCTGTATAGGCTGTGTATTCCCGTGTGGCACGCATATGCAAAAATGACATGGGAGGCTCCCAAAGAGTACTGGAAAAACACTGGACTTCATTCCTAAAAGCTCGACTCAACTGTTCTGTTCCTGGGGATTCATTTTTCTACTTTGATGTTCTGCAGTCAATCACAGACATAATAGAAATCAATGGAGTGCCTACTGTTGTCGGTGTATTCACCACACAGCTTAACAGGTGAGAGATGAGCAACCCTAACATCAAAAGAAGCTCTCTAGTTCCCTGTTACAACTAGGATTGTTACAAGAATTCAGACTACAATAGTGCTAGCTTTTTTATTATTATTTTATTTTACAGCATCCCTGGTTCAGCAGTGTGTGCTTTCAGCATGGATGACATTGAGAAAGTGTTCAAAGGAAGATTTAAAGAACAAAAGACTCCAGACTCTGTTTGGACAGCTGTACCTGAAGACAAAGTACCAAAGCCAAGGTAAACGATTCTTGCTCATGACACAATAATATTATTCCTGTAAATTGCTATCTTTAAATCATTGACACATTGGAGAAACTAGTCATGTCAAACTGAAGCAGCGGCTTTGTCTTGGACCTTAAGTATTCTCATCAGCAGCCTGCCCTGCTCTTTCAAGATGCTTACCCTTTCTCATTAACTTAAAATACTGAGAGAGAAAAAAACGTTGCTTTCCTTTCAGACCTGGCTGCTGTGCAAAACATGGTCTGGCAGAAGCTTACAAAACCTCCATTGATTTCCCAGATGAAACTTTATCCTTCATCAAATCCCATCCACTGATGGATTCCGCCATTCCATCAGTCATTGAGGAGCCCTGGTTCACAAAGACACGGGTCAGGTATGACATCTTGGTAAAATAAATTACCCCTGTACATTAAAAAAAGAAACATTCTTCTGAGGCCTATGCAAAGAATGACGCTTCCATGGTCAATCTTCTAGAGTTCGATTTAGTGAGTCTAGTGAAGACGCATTAATTTGAACTCAGAGGGTGCCCCCTTTGGTGCCAGTAAACCTGCTCCTCACAAGGAGTAAGGGAAGATGACAGGAGCATTTGCTCCCATTGAGCTCCTGCCGTGTGGATGGTGATTTAAGATACATCGACTCCAGCTACATAATTAACGTAACTGGAGTTGCATATCTTAATTCAACTTTCCCCTTCAATGTAGACCAGGCCTGAATAACTATGTACCTTTTGGGTTTTGTAGATACCGATTGACTGCAGTTGCTGTCGACCATTCAGCAGGACCCTACCAAAACTACACAGTCATATTTGTTGGCTCTGAAGCAGGAGTGATACTTAAGATCTTGGCAAAGACCAGACCTTTTTCTTTGAATGACAGTGTATTACTGGAAGAGATTGATGCTTATAATCATGCAAAGTAGGTATTATTTTACGAGACCTGCTGTCCAGAATATCAAAGATATTCCATTGTGTTTCTCACTGTGTCATTTTTTTCTTGCTGGCTAACAAGTAGTGGTGTTTCTCTCTTTTTTTTTAAACACTTTCTCATCAAGCTCCTCACTCCCACTATTTATGAAGGAGATATGCTGCTGAATAACCTGAAAATATTTTAGTACATACCATTTTGTGGGTAGCAGAGAACATTTTCATTCCATGCTGTTTAGGAGAAATTCCATCAGCTGCTTGATACCAAATACCAGTACTATACACTATTACCTTAGCTAAGGAAGTCATTTAAAGAATTTGAGTGTTCAGTGGTAAATAAAATAATCACTAATGAAATAAAGATTGTTTGTTTTGTAAGCAAAGAATGTGGGTAGTGCCATGTGAAGTGTTCCATTTAAATTCCAAATGGACCAAGCACAGATTTTTAGTGTCTGCTGTTTGGCAGGTATATTCAACACAGGAAGAACACAAAACCTGTGGATTTAGAGCTTTCCTATCTGGATCACAGAACTTGTCACCCAGCTGCAGGTCCGGAACCAAAAAACAGCTTTGGTAATCCTTAGGTTGTATGGTTTAAAAGTAGATTAAAATACAATGATGTGTAAGCATTTCTAGGGTGCTCATTGTTACAATGTCCAAACAGTAGTAGTTGTTGAGAATAATTTTCAGAACCTACACAGCTGTAATTGATTGACAAATAAAAAATGTTTCCAGTGCAAGCTTTACACAAGATACTCTGGTTTATATTAATAACTATTTCAAATTATTCTTACCAAACAGGTGTAATTCAGAAAGTGAAGAGGACAGAAAAGTCATTTCCCTTCAGTTAGATAAAGAACACCATGCTGTATTTGTGGCCTTTTCCAGTTGTGTGATTAGAATTCCCCTCAGTCGCTGTGAGCGTCATGGATCATGTAAAAAGTAAGCCTACCCTCCTGAACTCTCACGTAAAGCAAAAGCAAAGAAATTTCTGGTGCTGGAAGAAAACCATTATTTTCTCTGGTTTGATCTTGCACAGGTCTTGTATTGCTTCCCGAGATCCTTATTGTGGCTGGCTAGATCAGGGGGTGTGCGGAAGAGTGAAACCTAGCATGTTGTAAGTGCTATTTTTAATATCAACCCAGTGTATCTATATGTGTGCATACACTCATTCATTAAATCTCTTTTTTTAATGCTCTATAAATACATTTCTCTTTGTACATGTTAGAAACAGAATGCTAAATTCTGGTCCAATTCTGTATCTTCACTTAGGGAAGATTTTGATTTCAATGTTCATTTTACCTCTGTAAGGCCTATCAATCAGACCTATAGGAAGGGCTACCTGGAACATGATGCAGACACATTACTGATCATAAACATTTATCTGTTTAGCAAAGAGATTATATTATTGTTATTAATCACTTCCAGGAAACCACAACAATCAAGAATGTATTTAAACTTGAATTAGTCCTTTTCTTATTTTCATAGTCTCATAGATAGATGGGGAAAAGTCTCCTCTACAGCTTAAATTGTCTCAATTTCTTGGACTGTTGGAGTGAAATTTGCTCACTTGATTTTTACAAAGGTGAAAAGATATATTTTATAGTAGAAAGTGTGTATAACTTTTCTATAGCCCATCTGTACCTTTCCAAGGGCATTTTGCAAAATCATGCTCATGAAGTACATTTCATTAGCAATTGTAACTTTAGATGTGATATTTATAATGGGTCAATATTATCTTTAGATAGGCATGCCAAACTCTAGTTGATACAGTTCTAGTTGTATGGATATAACAGCAAAGAAGAATGGTTGTCCTTATATATAAAAGTTAACAATTATTGTGAGAACTTAATTGCTTAGTGTAAGTCCTTAAAATTTTAAAGCCTGTACATAATTTTTTTATGTAATATAGAGTCTTTCTGCTATCATGCAACTCCCCTTTTCCCTAAAATTGCTGAATAACTGTGTGTCTGGTTTATGCTTTCAGAAGAAAATCATTTGTTTCTCTGCTAATGCTATTAATTGCAGGTTCTCTTTGTTTGTTTCATACAACCACAGCACTGGAGGATATGAGCAAGATGTAGAATATGGCAATACAGGACAGCTTGGGGACTGCCATGGTAAGACACAGTCACTGCTTTTAATTTATAATGTGTCAACAGGAGTTTGTGGCCACGCTTCACTGTGGATGTTAAATTTATGATGATCCATTCAGTGACACACTGCACGCGCCACCTAGTGTTACCACGAATAGTCACAAAGCTGAGCTATTTCGGCAGGGATAGCAGAGATGTTTTACCTCTTCCTCTGTACTCCCCCCACCCCCCACTTTGCTATCGACTCCAGAGAGCTGCAAGGTATTGAACAATTTCCCTTTTTTGTAACAGATCGTATTTTCTTTTTTATTTTCAGTTACTCAGGTCTTAAAATCTTTTGCTTTCTTTTGGTTACTTTTCACTGATTACTTGTTCCTTTAATTCTTTTAGAAATTTTGCCTACTACAACTACACCAGATTACAAAATATTTGGCGACCCAACATCTGGTTAGTTTTTTTTAATTTTTTTGAATTAATGACCTTTTCTTTCCTTCAGTTCAGCATTTTCAGCCCTTTTTTCCCTTTCTTTTGCGCAGGTGACAAGTCTTCATTTTTGTGCTTTTACTCATGTTCCCACTGATAGTAAACCTAGCTGGACTCTTGCTCAGCACTTCACCCTGTGTAGCCGCATGTTAACAGCTCATTATTTATTGAGACACATCCTTTATTCAAGAGCCTGATTAACATAGATGACATCTTCACTGCACGAAAGTCCACTCAGCTTTACTCTTTCCTCCCCCATGCATTTGTGAATGCCCCTCTCTATCCTTTCTAATATATGGATGGCAAAATCTCATCATCTTCCTTTTTCTCTTTTCCCCTCCCCCAATCGTATAAAGCAAATACACATTTTCTAATATGTGTATTTCTGTGTTTTGGAAATGTTTTGATAGCTATGCTAATGTTCATCATTTAACATCACAAACGGTATAGCACAACAGGGGCTAGAACAGACACATACTGGTTGGTGCAGTGTTGTCCTAGGACCTTCATACCCTTTCAGCATTTTTTTCACAGCATTTTTATTGCAAATCCCTAATTTCCAGGAACATAGGAGCCAATGTTGCTGTATTGAACTCAGTAGTAAAACCCTTATCCGTTTCAACAGAAGCAGCCATTATTTTCCAGAATTTGTTCCAAACTGAAACTTGCACTCTAGGGGTTCGGCTCTAGGGGACATTCTTGTTTGACAAATCTGAAGGAAATCTGTTTGGCTGTTTAAATTGTGGGAATGCAACAACATTTGGTTTCTCATAGTATTTGTTCCTGTAGCGCAACAAGAGAACTGTGTTTGATAAATATTTTGCAGATTTTATTTCCCATAATATAATTGTGTGTGTAAATATGGGGGAGGGTGACAGGCATATTACTGAAGTGCTGCTTTACTCACATGAAAGTTTACTTCAACTTTCAGTCTGATTTTTTTAAAGACAGACATAACCTGATGTTTGAGCCCTGAAATAGCTCATATTTAAGTGCTTACTCTTTCAAGGCAATCCCTACTTGCAGGCACACATGGATAAATCTGTCTAGCCCTGTGCACATAAATCAGGGATTTGCACCTACACAGTAGGCTCAGTGTAGACTATTAGACTTAATAGGTTTGCTGCTTATGAACATTACCACATAGGCCATAATGACTTTATACACTAAATTCATTACTAAGAAGGATCTAGATAGCATATTCCCTAGGAGCCATTACAATATAAGGGGTAAAAAATGTGTATCAGCTCTAATGGAGCTGATCTGGTTTCCCAGGAATATTTAGCATTTTGGCCTCTCCCAAGGTCACTAATACATATCTTTTTAGAGATTTTTAAGACAATGAACCAGCTTGTCTAACAGTAAGCAATACAGCAATAAAGTAGAAATAAGTTGTGCTTTTCCCCTACTCCTTCAGTTGCTCATATCTTCCCCACTACCTTCCATTTGATTTTCCTGGTTTTTGAATAACAGCTTTAATGTATAATTTGTACTTTTAATCTGATTTTTGGCAGCCGTATGCACTTCTGTAAAATATAGGTCATATATTGCCCTAATATCTAACTCCCATTAAATGCCTTCTTGAGCTATAATTTAGAAATACCACAAAACCGTGAGGAAAGCCTGTTTGTAATACACATTAATAAAAATCTGTTTGCCATCACAGACATGGAGTTATCCACAGCTTCCATTACCACAATGGCAAGTATCCCAGTTATAGCACCTAAAGTGACTGGTTCCTGGAAACCTAAAGTGACTGGCTCTCGGAAATTTGTAGTTCAAGATGACCCAAACACATCTGATAATCCTGATCCATTATCAGGTGTCCCAAAGGGTAAGGCCTTACCAGGGAATACATTACAGCTGAATGGAAACCTGATAAGCATCATTAGAATTTTGAAAATGCTGGGACAAGTATGATTTACTCTATTTCCTGTGAACATACAGAAGGTGCAATCATAGTCCTCTTGCCCATTTAATGTATGTGGGCAAAGTGAAGTTCATAGTTTGCAAAACTCCAGCTGAAGTCAGCAGGAATTCTGGGTGCATGGCAAATATAAATTCAAACCTTACGTTACTCACCTACTCAACAGGTGATTGGTTACTAGAGCTAAATGAAATATTTCAGCTGAAACTGTTGCTAAAAGAAGCAGATTCAGATCAACCAAAATATTTTTCACATTGATTTCACTGAACTGTGGTTAAATAAACCCAAACAAACAAAACTGAAAACAAAAGCAAAACATTTGTTTCTACACTTTGGAAATGAAACATTTTAATTTTTCAATTTGAAACAACTTTTTGATGTAAAATGTACTTTGTGTTTTAAAATATGCAAGTTAAAAACATGACTTTTTTTCTTTTACCTTTTGGTTTACGAAAATTTTGGAAAGAAAATCATTTTAGGATGACCCAAAACAGTCTTTTAGAATGGCTAGTGAACTGAAAAATCCTTCAATGGGCTATAGCACAAAAGTAGCTCTAGAGTTTGGATGAGACTGCTGGTCCTCTCATCCAAGCACACAGTGCCTTTATGTATTGGCTAATGTCTAAAGTGCAACGTAACAGCCCATTTGTATGTGGACAAAACTGCTCAGATGAGGTCCAATGTTATACTTGTTGAACACCCAAAACTCCCATTCAGTTTAGTGAGTTTGCAAGGAAAGCAGGTCAACTTTGAGGCTGAAATTATACATTGGAGAGTGGAGCATGTGCACTTGCACACAGATAGCTGTGTAGTCTCTCAATACACGTTTCCTACTCATCTGAAAACTAAGAATATATTGTAAAGTCTGATTTATAGATTATATACAATCCATCAATTGCTTTGCCTCCTTTCAATCAAGTTAAACTTTGCATAGGTTATTACAGAAACAAACATTTCAGATTGGCAAAAAAAATATTACAATCAACAACTGCCAAAACTTCAACTGAAATTTGTACTGGTACATAGAATATCTTGGTGACTGATATATTTGCAAAATTCTGTATTTAATGAAAAAGTCACAAGCCAAGGGAAGATCCTCAATTCTACAAGTCACCCAAATATATCAGGTTTCCCATCAGCCATTATGGCAGTACATTTGTCATTTTAACGTCTTTCGGTTGTTCTCAGTATTATTTGCTTTAAGTTAATATGTTTTTGTTCTAATTTGCTCATTTCTTATTCACATTCTGTGACATTACTATTAGTGAATCTTTCCTTTTCTCTTCTGCACAACACCATTAAAACCTATAACCCTGGACATTAACAATATTTGAAGGCTTTACCTCTAAAAACAAGTCAATATGTTTAGAGCCCTTTAAATCCATGGATGTTTGCGGCTGTTTTTTGAAGATATGGATGTGGCTATGGATACAAATTTTGTATCCACTCTGGGGCTCTAAATATGTTCCTATACTCTCAACTCTTCTTCATTTTACCTTCCCTGGGTATAGTTAACAGAGTTACTTCTAGAAACTAACATTGTCTTAATTGCAAGCTGACTGTGGGTGATTTAAAAATAAAGAATTAAAAAATTGAGAGATACTGTGATATGTGACGTATACTAATAATATTTATTCATTCTTTTAGATTTTAACAAACTCTAGTGCTTTTTATTAACCTTATATTTTTAAATTATATGCAGTTTGGAATACTCATTACCAAGTACATAAGAAAAAAACATTAAGATACATGAATAAAATAGTGTAATCTTAAATTGAAAAAAAGTAAATAATCATTCAGAGTATGGTTCTCTAAGCACAGCAAAGTATAAATGTATTAGTTCATGTGTTTTGCACAATAAGAACATGCTTATAAACACCACAATATGTACATTATTCAGTCTTACATAACATTTACATAATCCTATCTCTCCTTTGATTTATGAGTTGGGTAAGAAATTGAGATAAATATTCTTCCATGAGTTATTAATTGCAGTCTGGCAGAGTAGCACCTTCTAACCCCAATTTTCCAGCAGAAATTGTTAATACTAATAACATACAAACCAACATTTGTGAGCCTTAAAGGATATTGTGGATAAGGATAGACACTAGAATGGAATAGAGTGGAATGCTGGCAGGCTTTTCTCATTTGTAGATGAAATGGAGAGTTTCCATTTGCAATACTCAATACTAGCACAGTAACTTTTATTTTAGAAAAAGTACACACTCCAGCATGAGAGAGGATAGAATCCAGACTATGTTAACAAACACTCATCTAATTATATATCCTTGTCCTTCATCAAGGCAGGCAGCTGTTGTTTTGGATCATGTAAGTGTGACCGATATTATTTTAATGTACCACATATGTTTGTTGCAGGTGTAAGGTGGGAAGTACAGGCAGGAGATTCCAACCAAATGGTACACATGAACGTCCTGATCACTTGTGTCTTTGCTGCTTTTGTACTGGGAGCCTTTCTTGCAGGAGTGGCAGTTTATTGCTACCGAGATTTATTTGTACGGAAATCCAGAAAAATACACAAAGATGCAGAATCTGCTCAGTCCTGTACTGACTCCAGTGGAAGTTTTGCTAAATTGAATGGGCTATTTGATAGTCCCATCAAAGAATATCAGCAAAACATTGATTCACCAAAACTGTACACAAATCTGTTGAGTAGCAGAAAAGAACTGCCACCAAGTGGTGATACAAAATCCATGATAATGGACCACAGAGGTCAGCCTCCAGAATTAGCTGCACTTCCTACTCCTGAATCCACGCCAGTACTGCAACAAAAGACACTGCAGGTGATGAAGAGTCAGTCAGACAAGGCACATAGCAACCTCAATACTTCAAGAAAAGAAACCCCTCTTAAAAGCCCTCAGTTTTTTCCTTCTAGTCCTCCGCCCCATTCTCCATTAAGTCATGGACATATTCCCAGTGCTATTGTTCTTCCCAATGCTACCCATGACTACAATATGTCATTCTCAAATTCTAATGCACATAAAGCCGACAAAAAGATGCAAAATATTGAGCATCCACTTACAAAACCATCAAGCAAAAGAGACCACCGGAAATCTGTTGATTCTAGGAACACCTTGAATGATTTTCTGAAACATTTAAATGAAACTCCTAATAATCCCAAATCAATTATGGGAGACATTCAAGTGGCTCACCAGACTTTAATGCTGGATCCAATGGGAAATATGTCTGAGATTCCACCTAAAGTTCCTAACAGGGAGGCATCTTTATACTCTCCGCCATCTACTCTTCCAAGAAATAGTCCAACAAAACGGGTGGATGTCCCTACCACCCCAGCAGTACCAATGACTTCTTTAGAAAGACAAAGGGGCTATCACAAAAATTCTTCACAAAGGCATTCAATATCTGCCCTTCCTAAAAACTTAAACTCACCAAATGGTGTTTTGTTATCCAGACAGCCTAGTATTACCCGTGGAGGGTACATGCCTCCTGCTACAGGCACAAAGATGGACTACATGCAAGGGACGCCTGTCAGTGTTCATCTACAGCCTTCTTTATCCAGACAAAGCAGTTACACAAGCAATGGAACCCTTCCTCGCACAGGGATAAAGCGGACACCATCCATAAAGCCTGATGTGCCACCAAAACCCTCATTTGTTCCTCAAACAACTTCAGTCAGACCACTGAATAAATACAGCTACTAGGACTGGTATATTCTATTAGTATGTGGTATTGACCTGTACAGGTTGTGGGATGATGTTGTGGGAGAGACATAAGACAGAGATTTGCTTATAATTAAAGAGAACAAAGTGGCCAAAGAAACTGTCTTTACTTCAGCAACATCTATGTCTTGCCACACATTGCTACAGCAAGACTTGCTAAAATAAACAAAGGAAGGTGCTGGTCATTAAATTTCTTTTGTTTGGAGCTAAGGAGACATGTAGCACAATGGGAGTGGGGCTACTTTATTCTAACTAACTGATAAAGTACTTGGAAAAATCTGTAAGCAATTACTTGAAAATGGGTTCAATTTTAGACTGCCGTTACACGTGGTCTTCCCATTAAATGTGAACATTTTAGTATGTATGCATTCACCTTGCCTCTTGCACAAATGTCGGAAAATGGTAATGTCTCAATGAATACCTGGGTTAATAAGCAATTTGCTGAAATTCAGTCTCTGGCCCAACAGTAGCATTGTTTGTTTCTACGTTTGGCATTTTATTTATGCCATGGATAAAGCTCTGTATGTGTGTGTGTGGGTGTGTGTGTGTGTACTGTACACACTAGGTTGTATGTAGATTGCCATCGCATCTCTTATGCTGTAGAATTGTTTACATTGATCATGACTGAACAAATGACTCTCTTCCTTCTGCAGTCCATTGGGTTCAGTTTGGAGACAGCTAAAGAGGAACTGTGCACCTCAGTCAGCATTCCAGATTCTATAAATTGCCGAATTAGTAATCCAGTGAAAGCATACACTTATGTTAATTCTAAAATAACATGATGCTGCTATTAATTCAAATCTGTGCATTTCAAATCTAGTGTGTGTGTGGGGGGGAGGGATGTGGGGAATCTCACTGTACTTCCACAGTTCCTCCATTAAATACCTGGCCACTGTGAATTTGAGCCCCTGTAATTCTCAGCGAGGGCAGCTAATAATTTAGAACACACTAGGCATTGCCTGTATAATAAAAGGTTACCTTTTTGTTGCTTTTAATAACATCTTACACTCTGATAGACCCTAATCAATATCAAGGAAGAAGCACTAATTGGCAGAAGCAGAAGCAGTCTGTGAAAACTCAACTGTAGTGCAATCAATTTGTTTATGTTGTGTAATGTAAGTATTTTCTTCAAAGTCATGCAGGTAATGACGATATTCTGTACATATTATGTGTGAGTTTACCTGAATCTGTGCATTTTGTGCCTTATTCATGCGAATGATAAAAGTACTAAGAATCAAGTGTCCTCCATATAGCACATATTTCCTCAGTGCCAGTTGTAACTCTCTTAACAAGCACCCAAAAAAGATAAAAAAGCAAGAATAAATTAATGGTAAATAAAGGCAGCCGATAAATCAAGAAGACAGCAGTATTAAATCACCTTGCCATGATAAACATTCCACTGATCAGTTATAATGTGAAATCAAGTAAGGTTTCTAAGGTAATGGAACACCTGCTAAAGTTGTATAAGCTGTTCAGTAGGTTTTACAGTATCCACGTGCAGGTTAATGTTCAACACAGATGGCTGTTTTAGCTTGCAGACTACACTCTGCCATATTGTTTATTGAACATAACTGTAGAAGTAGCCATGGCAGAGGAATACTCGTTAACTAGAAAGACAAATAACTTCAGTCGGTTTCTGAAACAATGAAGATTTATATTACATATCAGAGGAAGAGAAAAGGTTAGTCTGAAAAGTAGATCACTGTTACAGAACATAGAATAAAGAATAGAAATTATTCCTTTTTTATTTCCTCTTCACATGAAGGCTGTTTTTGGTAAGGAACTTTTATTTCCTGAGACCTTTGAATCCAAAATCCTGTGATCTCTTTTCTTAAACATTTCAGTCTTGCGACTAAAACAGTACAGATTAATAACAAAAAACCAAAATCTACAGTCTCCAAATGACAAAAATGGATTTGAAATCACTTTACAAATATTAATTAATACAGACTTGTGTGGAACTGAAACATAAATGTATGTGAACCCTGATATGAATCCTGATAACTTTCTGTAACATTGTGCTGCCTTGTAGATGGTAATGTGAGTTCTATCAGTATTTATGTTGAAATTTCTAACATTCAACCTAGTCATTCTGTTAATTTAATAATACAAAAGATGCTTTATCCATTTGTGCAAAGGTAAACGCAGATTGTATCTTTTTTAATGGTACGGCATAAAAAGTAACCCTAAAAATGAAGCTGCTCTATACCACAGAGTACTTTAACATGTATAGATATCTTGTAAACTTGTATTGTGGATGTGTAAATAATATGTTCTTTGGGTTTTTAACACCGCATGTAAAGTCAAAATAAAATATTCAAATCTACTGAATTTTTAACTTTTTTGTTACTGAACATATTTATAACATGTTTTCCCTTCAATAAGATAATACTACTTATTTTTAATAGCTTCATTAAGAAACCACAGACATCCCCTCATCAGCAGTAGGGTATCATGCAGATGGCAAAAGATTGATTATATAGTACACAGGTGTACTTCTGTTTTTATAACGGTCTAATGCTGACATGAAGGCTCTTGAGAGCCTTACGCAGACAACTGTTATACTCCAGAGTTAAAAATAAAACATCAAAACGATTGGTGTGGGGAGGGAAAATGTAATATTGTCTCTGATTAGTCCACATGATTCATTACTCAGATGCATTTTAATTCAAAAAACACAACACTCCCTTCTAAAATCTATAATGGAACTTGATTTCATGTTTACAAGCTGGCAGATTTGCTTCCTGTAAATCTTTCTCTTTAGTGTCTGGTAACCCTTCTCTGTTCCGTCCCTTATGCAAATGCAGCACACTGTTAAGTCGGACACTTCCCCCCCCCCCCCCCCAGATAATAAACTGTCACAAGTTCCAGAAAAACCATTTTAAACTTAAAAGCAATCAAGTATCAGCACGTCCCTAAGTAACTGATGCAGTTTACTACTGTTTGTATTTGGGACTGGTGTAAAACTGGCAGAACTATACAACAATGCACATCCTTTAAACCATACAGTTGAATGTATTGAATATGTACCAACATCATGGTTAATTTAAAAATAAGCAAGGCAATGTAATAAAGCAAATTTCGGTATTCTTTTATTAATACAATTCGCTTTTAAGTAATTACAAAGCATTTTTGTTCGTGAAGTTTGTTTTTCAGATCATTAATAACCTGTACTTACTGTTCAAGATATACCAAAGGAGTGGCACCTGAAAGTAGTTTTACTAAAAACATGTTTTCTGTTAGCCACAGGATGAAAACTTGATAATCAATATATATTTTCTAGACCAAAAACAAAGTTAGATTTATTTGTAGCCCATTTTAGCTGCTGCACATTTAAATCTGTATTTAATTTGTAATTTTCATTTTTCTCAACCTAATTACTTTTCGCCCTTGCTGAAACTGAATAGTCAGACAGTAATGGTATAAAATGACCAGGAATCAGTGACTCAACCCCTAAAATACATTTAGTTCAACACAGTAGGATGTTTTTGTTCATGCTATCTCCAAGCCTTCTATATCCATCACCAGAGTCCACATATTTTTATATTGAAGTTTTACACATTTCCCAGAATAATTTGTCTTTTATTAGTATATTACACAATAGTTCATCAGTACAGACACTCTTAGGGCATGTCTACATGGCAGCATTGTTTCAAAATAATTAACATTATTTCAAAGCAACAAGGTGAGCATCTACACAGCAAGCCTGTTAGTTTGAAATCATTTCAAAATAACGAGCTTCTTATTCTGAAATCTGTAACTCATTTTACGAGGAATAATGTTTATTTCAAAATACTTCAGCGGAGTAGCCAAGTTAGTCTGTAAGAGGAAAAACTTAAAAAACGACAAATAATGTAGTAGCACCTTAAAAACTAACAAAACATGTAGATGGTATCATGTGCTTTTGTGGGCACAACCCACTTCTTCAGGTCATCTGAAGAAGAGCACACCGAGCCCCTGCCAGGAGGAGGAGGAATTGGAGGGGACCCCATAGCACCCTCTCCAACAAGCAGCATCTGCCACTCACACACACCTCCCTCAATACCCTCCCCTACTCCAGTGGGCAGGGATAGAAGTCCTTGCTCTGTGGGACGCCACCACTGCTAGATCCAGCACGTGCATGGCATGCAGGGAAGCTGAACTGGCCCATCACCCTCCTCCCGCCCACAGGCTCCTGTCCTGACTGTCACCTTCCCATGCCTGCTTGTCCCTGAGGCCTAGCAAGGCTCCCCCCTGGGACATCTGTGCCCCTGCATATCGCCTGTGTCTGACTTAAGACCTTTTGGTGTTGGCTCAGCGATGAGGGCTAGACTTCAGGCACAGTGTCTCCTGGGATGACTGTCCTACTCTTTGTTCTTCACAGCTGGACCAGCTGCGAGTGGGGTGTGAGCCCCATCTCCTGTGCCAGCCCCAGGAGACCTGCAGGTGCTGCTGACCCCATGAGGACCTCGAGCGGGAACACATCACCTGCCTCAGTTCTCTACAGCAGTCTCTGGAGCAGCAGGACTGGAGGTTGGACATGGACCTGGAGAGGCATCATGCTGACTGGGAGCTGCATCACACCACCTGGCAGGAGCCACCCCAGTCCCATACAGTGCTGCCGTCAATTGAGTGGTCCAGCAGCTGATCTCCACACCTGCGCCTTCCCAAGTCCCTGCCACACCCACTCCTGCCCCTCCGACTTCTACCCCTAGACCGCCCCGTGGCTGCTGAGGGCCCACATACAAAGCAGTGGGAGCACCTGAGGCCGGTGCCGGTCCCACCCCATCCCTCACCTTCCCTCTTCCTAGGTTTTTTCCCAAAAAACCACCCCCGTTCTAGATTTCCCAAATAAAAACCAGACAGTTCATTCTTTCAACAGCGAGCAAGGTCTTGTTTATTTTATCTGCAGGGCAGAGAGGGAGGAGGGGGGGGAAATGAGGGCAGGGGGAGGGAAGGGTGTGGGAGGAAAGGCACACTGGGGCACTGCAGAGGCCCCTTGTGCAGAGGCTCGGTGGGGAGAGTGTCTAAGGTATCCTTGTCTGAAAATCTTCCTCAGAGCTTCTCCGATGTGCACAGCCCAAAAGGCCCTTGTGAGCTGGTCAGCCTCTGCCCCCACCCTGGCAGGAACGTCTCTCCCTTATTCTCACAAATATTGTGGAGGATACAGCAGGCCACCATCACTTGGGGGAAGTTCCGGTCACCGAGGTCTAGTCGGGTGAGGAGAAGGCCACTGCTGGTCGTCCCACCACTCCATGATGATGTGGGCTCAGCAGTTGGAACTGGTGTCCCATTGCCAGAAGCAGCAGTGCACACTGTGCAGGGGAAGGCGGGAGGGGCTGTGTTGCATGAGCAACATGTGGAGAGAGGAGAGGAGGTGTCCCGGAGGGAGTGGCGGGTCCATTTCCTGCAGAGCCATGAGGGCAGCCTGCAGTAACTGCACCAAGTGGTGCAGCATGAGGTCTTTCAGCAGGTCCAGCTCCAGGGCTGGAATACTGTGGCATCCACAAGGGCAACCAGAGCAGGCAGTGAAAAGAGTTTGCTGTCCCTCAAAGAGGTAGGCAAAGGTGAAGAGCCTGAGACACGACTGTACGGGGGGGGGGTCCCTTTAAGCATGAGTCTCAGCTAGCTTCAGGCAGCAGATGCAGGAAGTGACTGCTATTCTGATGCCTTGCCTGATGTGCTCCTGGGTTGGGCCTTAAATGCAATTCAGCTGCCAATCAGTGTGGCTGCTCTATTTCGAAACAGCTCTTTGCTATTTTGATGGGCATTTGCTGTGTAGATGTGCTATTTCAAAATAGATTTTTTGGGAGTCTTTAATTCTGAAACTGCTTATTTCGAAATAAGCACATAGTGTAGACATACCCTGTATGTCATAATTGACACAACCTACTACCATACCAGCCTGAGAGAATGCTTTCATTCAGAACCGAAATTTAAAAACTGAAAAAAGATCCTTTCAAAACTTCATCAGTAAACCAAGAATCAAAAGAGAATCCAGTACAGGCAGTCCCCGACTTACGCGGATCCGACTTACGTCGGATCCGCAGTTACGAACGGGGCTGCCCCAGGGTACACGGACTGCGGGACCTCGCGGTCCTGCCGCCCGTGTACTCTGGGGCTTTCTCTGCGTCTCCCTGGTCTGCAGACCAGGAAGACGCAGAGCAAAGCCCCGGAGGGGCTCGGGCAGCGGGCTGGCCCGCTGCCCGAGCCCCCTCCCCCGCCCCCCGCGGCTTTACAAAGCCGCGGGGAAGCCGGCAGCGGGGCAGTCCAGGGGCGCCTGGGCTGCCTCTGCCCGAGCCCCCCTGCGGCTTTGCAAAGCCGCGGGGAAGCCGGCAGCGGGGAAGTCCAGGGGCGCCTGGGCTGCTCTGCTGCCGGCTTCCCCGAGGCTTTGCAAAGCCACGGGGGAAGCCGGCAGCGGGACAGCCCAGATGCCCCGTGGCTGTCCCGCTGCTGGCGTCCTCAGAGGCTTTGCTCCCCGTCTCCCTGGTCTGCTGGTCTCCAGCAGACCAGGTAGATTGTGAGCAAAGCCGCGGAGGACCCAGGCGGCGGGACCGCGGTGCGTCTCTGTCCGCCCGTGTCTTCCTGGTCTGCTGGGGTGGGGGGGGCGCAGCTAGTACGCCCCCCCCCCAGCAGAATAGGCTTTTCTCCGGACGCCTGGGGCAGAGCAGCTGAGGCGCTGCCGGTTGGTCCCGCAGCGCTGCTCTGGGCGCTACTGGTCCAACCCAGCAGCACCCCAGCTGCTCTGGTCCTGATTCAGCCACTGCTGGTCAGTTTCAGCAGCGGCTGAATCAGGACACCTGGGGCAGAGCAGATGGGGTGCTGCTGGGTTGGTCCAGTAGTGCCGAGGAGCGGTGCTACTGGAGCAACCCAGCAGCACCCCAGCTGCTCTGCCCCAGGCGTCCTGATTTAGCCGCTGCTGAAACTGACCAGCACTGACTACAGGAAGCCCGAGGCTCCGGGCTTCCTGGAATCAGCTGCTGATCAGTTTCAGCAGCAGCTGACTTGGGGAACGCTTGGTTCTTAAGTTGATTCTGTATGTAAGTCAGAACTGGCGGTCAGTTTGAGCAGCGGCTGAATCTGGACGCCAGTTCCGACTTACATACAGATTCAACTTAAGAACAAACCTATAGTCCCTATCTTGTACGTAACCCAGGGACTGCCTGTATATCGTCCCAAATCAAAATATACTGCAGATTACTTTGTCTTTTAGCAGTGACGACAAAGCTGTTGTAGATACATGCTCCAGCTTGGAAGGGAACAGAATAAGCAGGAGGGGTTATCTTGACCCTGCATGTTGGGAGGGAGGGTTGATGGGTGGTTGCCAGAAGGGAGAGTTACGTGTCTAAGAGTGCAGTTTGATTTGTCTCACAATAAAAAAGTAAATATTAAGGTACTGAAGCTAAAACATAAAAGATGCTTTGCCCAGTAGGTGGACGTGGCACTGATTGTGGCAAGCATGTGTCCAAGTAGTAAAAGTTTAATCCAAGGGCTCAATGCAGAGGACAGCCCTGCCAGTTTACCCATTGCCCTTCATATGAGAGCACTAGAAAGAGAAAAAGGCTCCTGCTCTCCTTTATGTCTCCCTTTCCCAGCTTCCTGTAGAAAAGGCAAATGTGGGGTTTTTTTAAATAAAAGGCAGATGAATAAGGCTGTGTTCAGTGACCTAGGGTTCCCAGATGCCCGGTATCGTACCGGACAGTCCGGTATTTGCGCACTCTGTCTGGTAAAAAAAATCAGACAAAACCAGACACGTGTCCGGTATTTTCTGATTTTTCCAGCTGCACACGGGCCAGAAGCCAGATGTGGCTAGGAGAAGCAGCTGGGAGGCGGGGCCGCAATTGCCTCCGGGAGCCCTCAGTTGGTTGAGTGTGAGGAGGAGGGGAAGCCTCCTCCTCGCTCGTGCGTTGCCG
Organism: Pelodiscus sinensis; assembly: GCF_052426305.1. Lineage (NCBI taxonomy): Eukaryota > Metazoa > Chordata > Testudines > Trionychidae > Pelodiscus > Pelodiscus sinensis. Next base: position 23,666,373 of record NC_143065.1, read on the forward strand.
GGACCCTGTGCGGGACAGGCAGTGCCCCTGGATCTGCAAGTGCCCGGGTCAGTCCCACTCCCCTTTGGCCGATTTGCTCACCCCCCCCACCCTTTGCAGCCACCTGGTTCTCCCCCACTTCCCCTCCTGATCTTCCCTGGCCAGCCCCCCTGCACCGCCCCCAGCTCTGCTTCCTGCTCCCCCTTCCTCCACCTCTCCCCTTCCTCGCGGCCCCCAGCCCCCCCCCCAGCTCTGCTTCCCGCCTTCCCTTCCTCCCGGCCAGTCCCCTTCCCTTCTGCCCACAATCAAGTGTGTCAGGGGTTTTTTTTGGGGGGGGGGGTGTCTACCTGGTAACCCTGGTGTTCACGTGGTTGGAAGGAGGACAATTTTTGAACTACTCACAGCAAAATTCCATGCAATTTAAGGCTGTTGGAAAATTATGTCTTATTTAAACCATTCATATAATGAAGTTTAGCGCTAGGGTAGATGACAGACGTTCGGACTTGTCTGTCCAAGTCCCATATTTGCCACTGCTTCACTCTGTGACCTTAGCCAAGTAGGCTTAATCAGCTTAACATTTTCATCATGCTTTGAGATCCTCAGATCAAAGCATTATATTAAGTATATCAAGTTTACATATTTGAATCAAGTTTTTGCTTTATGAAGTTCTGCTTTCTCCTCCCTCTCCCATTGTGGGCCCTGCTGGCCTTATTCTTACAAGTAAATAAAGGGAAACAAGATTGCACTAAATGGGACTTTCCTGCGGAAGGTTACGGGGACCTGCAAAGGGACATGTAGTAGTTTCCCAAGTACGTATATTCAAATTCCCTGGGATGGAAAAATATTTTAAAATTAATCAAAACCCACTAGCCCCGTAAACACAGCATCTGGTGTTCAATTGGCAGGTGAATTTCTAGAAGGGCAACTGAGTTTGTCTGCACAGTTAAGATTTCATATTAAAAAAAGCAAGCAAGAAAATAAAAACAAATTCTGAAAATCCTTGAATGGCTTTTTGCTTGCTTGCATTTACTAGATAGATTTTTATTCTTAAAAAACCTGAACACCTACCCACTTGGGGGGCCAGAATCTATTCTCACTATCTGCCATACATTCCTGCCTGCAAACACCTTTGTGAATTTTTTCAGACATATTGCATTGTGCTTCCACAGCATTATGCTTCCACACATCTGAAATTATAATCTGTCCTGAACCACAGACTGATGGATGTTTCTGCTCTGCCTGAAATGAAATTTATTGGAAGCTCTGATTTTATTAGTGCTTTCTGAATTCATATGATGACCTGATTTATGGGCTGATTGCTTGCTTTTTTCCTACAGTCAGACATGCTTTGTGAACTCTTTCTTGAAATGGTAAGTAGGTCCACATAATGGGGCTATCCAGATGATGTAACTCAGCAAAACATATATACAATTGTAGGAGGCCCTCCAAGCAGAGCCAGGGAAACCCCTAGCATCCTAGGGTGCTACTGACTCTTCCTCAACAGATTGGCACGTCTGCTCCTGATGCTTGCCCTGGGAGATTTGTATAGTTTGTTGCTCCATCTTGTGTAATACTTTGAGGAGGAGGTGAAGAAAAAAAAATCTTCCTGGCTATTGTCAGAAATGGCACTATCACTCAACCAGGAGGGGGGTTTACTGGGGAGAAAATTTGAACAGCATGAATACAGTGAATTCTTACAGTCCCGATCCTGCAAAATAAACTGCTAGCACAGAGCCTTGTGCCAGGGCGGAGACCCACAGACATCAATAGCCTGTACAATAGGGATGTAAGCGAGTAGTTGACTACTCAACTACCTAATAAATATAAGCTTATTGGGTAGTCAAGTGGAGTACGTGATTACTTGCTTCCCCCTCCTTTCTGCCTCTGTTCCCCCCAGCACCATCTCCCCAGTGCTGCCTCCCCCCCCCCCACTGCCTCTACCAGTGGGGGAGGAGTAGGTGAGGCTACTGCAAAGCAGCCCCTGTCTGTGGTGGTCCCAGCGGGGAGCCCCCTCCACACACAACAGGGGTTGCTGCCGTGAAGCATCCTCTGTTCATATTGGCTGGGGCTGTCCACAGGAGCTACTAGATCCAGTGCAAGCCAGGACCAAGCAGACCTGGCTCATGTGGGTACAGGATCTCTGCACCTCTGCATTTGAAACGTAGTAAGAGCTGCCGCAGAAGCACAGCGGTCCCTAAGGGAGCCTCCCCTTATTGACTAATCATGTAGTTAATACAAACTGTATCGACTACACAATTAGCAAAATACCTGTTCCTTAATATCCGTACTGTACAAAGGTATAAAGGGTCACACTAGTGGATCCTTTTGTAGATCAGGCTTAGAAGCATTGTAAGTTTAGGGTTGAACCATGGTCAGAAACAGGGCAGCAAACTAAACCGATCACTGTAGCGGTGTGACACTTCTTAGAGCACATATAACCCGGGATAGAAATGGAACAGCCATCTAACAAGACATATAGTGCTGGGTTTTGTTTTTAAGTGAGTCATGTGGACCACAATCATTTCTTAGCTCTAACATTAATGATCACGTAAAGAAAAATTATTGAGAGCAGAGCTGAGCACATGCACCACAACAATCAACATATTACATGAATGTAACTTCCTTTTCTGTGCATGAAATATCCAGGAGATCATAATTTCCTCAAAAGTACTTGCTGGTTACATGCATTCAAGGAATAGCTTCACATTTTTTATGAAGGTTTGACTGACTATATTAAACATGTTGACTATTTTAAATTCAATCTATGTTGTATAATAATGAAACAAGATATACTGGAATTGATAATTTTGGCAGCAATGATGCATGCATATAACTTAAGACAAATGAACTCAGTGAGAGTAATCAGGTAAGTACATTTAAACATACACAGAAGTATTTATGAAATCAGGGTATTCTTTAGTACAATATTTTGCAGAGGACTTCTGTTCTAGAACATAACAACAGCCATACTGGGTCAGACCAAAGGTCCTTCTAGCCCAGTATCCTGTCTGCCGACAGTGGCCAGCACCAGGTGCCCCAGGGAGGGTGGACCGAAGACACGATCAAGCAATTTGTCTCCTGCCATCCCTCTCCAGCCTCTGACAAAGAGGCCAAGGACACCATTTTATCCCCTGGCTAATAGCCTTTTATGGACCTAACCTCCATGAAATTATCTAGCTTCTCTTTAAACTCTATTATAGTCCTAGCCTTCACACCCTCCTCTGGCAAGGAGTTCCACAGGTTGACTACACACTGTGTGGACAAGAACTTTCTTTTATTAGTTTTAAACCTGCTACCCATTAATTTCATTTGGTGTCCTCTAGTTCTTCTATTATGGGAACTAATAAATAACTTTTCTTTATCAGCCCTCTCCACACCACTCATGATTTTATAGACCTCTATCATATCCCCCCTCAGTCTCCTCTTCTCTAAACTGAAAAGTCCAAGTTGTTTTAACCTCTCCTCATATGGGACCTGTTCCAAACCCCTAATCATTTTAGTTGCCCTTTTCTGAACCCTTTCTAAGGCCAAAATATCTTTTTTGAGGTGAGACGACCACATCTATACACAGCATTCAAGATGTGGGCGTACCATAGTTTTATACAGGGGGGCTACGTCTACACTGGCCCCTTTTCCGGAAGGGGCATGTAAATTTCACTAGTCGTCGTAGGGAAATGCGCGGGGGATTTAAATATCCCCCGCGGCATTTAAATAAAAATGTCCGCCGCTTTTTTCCGGCTTTTAAAAAAGCCGGAAAAGAGCGTCTAGACTGGCCCCGATCCTCCGGAAAAAGTGCCCTTTTCCGGAGGCTCTTATTCTTACTTTGAAGTAAGAATAAGAGCCTCCGGAAAAGGGCACTTTGAAGTAAGAATAAGAGCCTCCGGAAAAGGGCACTTTTTCCGGAGGATCGGGGCCAGTCTAGACGCTCTTTTCTGGCTTTTTTAAAAGCCGGAAAAAAGCGGCGGACATTTTTATTTAAATGCTGCGGGGGATATTTAAATCCCCCGCGCATTTCCCTACGACGACTAGTGAAATTTACATGCCCCTTCCGGAAAAGGGGCCAGTGTAGACGTAGCCGGGCAGTAAGATATTCTGAGTCTTATTTTCTATCCCTTTCCTAATAATTCCTAGCATCCTATTTGCCTTTTTGACCGCCGCTGCACACTGTGTGGAAGTTTTCAGAGAACTGTCCACGATAACTCCAAGATCTCTTTACTGATTTGTCGTAGCCAAATTTGCCCCCATCGTACTGTATGTATAGTTGGGGTTATTTTTCCCGATGTGCATTACTTTACACTTATCCACATTAAATTTCATTTGCCATTTTATTGCCCAATCACTCAGTTTGGTGAGATCTTCTTGGAGTCCCTCACAGTCTGCTTCTGTCTTGACTATCCTAAACAGTTTGGTATCATCTGCAAACTTTACCACCTCACTGTTTACCCCTTTCTCCAGATCATTTATGAATAAGTTGAAAAGGATTGGTCCCAGGACAGACCCTTGGGGGACACCACTAGTTACCCCTCTCCAATCTGAAAATTTACCATTTATTCCTACCCTTTGTTTCCTGTCTTTTAACCAGTTCTCAATCCAGGAAAGGACCTTCCCTCTTATCCCATGGCCATGTAATTTACACAAGAGCCTTTGGTGAGGGACCTTGTCAAAGGCTTTCTGAAAATCTAAGTATACTATATTTACTGGATCCCCCTTATCTGCATGTTTTTAACCCCTTCAAAGAACTCTAATAGATTAGTAAGACAGGATTTCCCTTTACAGAAACCATGTTGACTTTTGTCCAACAAATTATGTTCTTCTACATGCTTCACAATTTTATTCTTTACTATTGTTTCAACTAATTTGCCCGGTACTGAAGTTAGACTTACCAGTCTGTAATTGCCCGGATCTCCTCTAGAGCCCTTTTTAAATATTGGTGTCACGTTGGCTACCTTCCGGTCATTAGGTATGGAAGCCGATTTAAAGGATAGGTTACAAACCACAGATTATAGCTCAGCGATTTCCCATTTGAGTTCTTTTAGAACCCTTGGATGAATGCCATCCGGTCCCAGAGATTTGTTAACATTAAGTTTTTCTATTTGTTCCAAAACCTCCTCTAATGACACTTCAATCCGGGACAGTTCCTCAAATTCATCACCCACAAAGGACGGTGCAGATTCGGGAATCTCCCCAACGTCCTCAGCCGTGAAGACTGAAGCAAAGAAATCATTTAGTTTCTCCGCAATGGCTTTATCGTCCTTGATTGCTCCTTTTATAGCTCGATCATCTAGGGGACCCAAAGGTTTTTTAGCAGGCTTCCTGCTTCTAAGGTACTTAAAAAACATTTTATTTCTTTTTGAGTTTTTGGCTAGCTGTTCCTCAAAATCTTTTTTTGCTTTTCTTATTACATTTTTACACTTGATTTGACAGTGTTTATGTTCCTTTCTATTTATCTCACTAGGATTGGACTTCCACTTCTTAAAAGATACCTTTTTGTCCCTCACTGCTTCTTTTACATGGTGGTTAAGCCACTGTGACACTTTTTAGGTCTCTTGCTATGTTTTTTAATTTGGGGTATACATTTAAGTTGGGCCTCTATTATGGTGTCTTTGAAAAGTTTCCATGCAGCTTTCAGGGATTTGGCTCTAGTCACTTTGCCTTTTAATTTCTGTTTAACTAACCTCCTCATTTTTGTGTAATTCCCCTTTTTGAAATTAAATGCCAGGGTGCTGGACTGCTGAGGTGTTCTTCCCACCACAGGAATGTTGAATGTTATTATACTATGGTCACTATTCCCAAGCGGTCCTGTAACGGTTATTTCCTGAACCTGATCCTGCACTCTACTCAGGACTAAGTCGAGAATTGCCTCTCCCCTTGTGGGTTCCTGCACCAGCTGCTCCAAGAAGCAGACATTTAAGCCATTGAGAAATTTTATCTCCGGTTCTCTTCCTGAGGTGACATGTATCCAGTAAATATGGGGGTAATTAAAATCCCCCATTATTATAGAGTTCTCTATTTTGGTAGCCTCTCTAATCTCCCTCAGCATTTCAATGTCAGTATCGCTGTCCTGGTCAGGTGGTCGGTAATATATCCCTACTGCTAATTTCTTATTATTGGAGCATTGAATTACTATCCATAGCGATTCTATGGAACATGTTGATTCACTTAGTATTTTTATTTCATTTGATTCTACACTATCTTTCACATACAGTGCCACTCCACCACTCACCCGGCCTGCTCTATCCTTTCTATATATTTTATATCCCGGTATGATTGTGTCCCACAGATTTTCCTCATTCCACCAGGTTTCGGTGATGCCTATTATGTCAATGTCCTCATTTAATACGAGGTACTCTAGTTCACCCATCTTATTAGTCAGACTCCTAGCATTTGTGTACAAGCACTTTAAAAATTTGCCACTCTTGTCTGCCCTTCCCTGATGCATTGGATTCCTTTGTATGCGGTTGTCTGCCTGCTCTGGCCCATGGTTTGCCCTCTCCCCTCCTCTCTTTCTGACTACAGCCTAGAGAATCTTTATCAATGGATTCTCCTCTAAGAGAAGTCTCTCTCCGATTTACATGCATCTCTGCACCAATCGGCTTTCCCCCATCTCTTAGTTTAAAAACTGCCCTACGGTCTTTTTAATGTTTAGTGCCAGCAGTCTGGTTCCACCCTCGTTTAGGTGGAGCCCATACTTCCTGTATAGGCTCCCCCTCTCCCAAAAGTGTCCCCAGTTCCTAATAAATCTAAACCCCTCTTCCCTACACCATCGTCTCAACCACGCATTGAGACTCTGTAGCTCTGCCAGCCTACCTGGCCCTACGCGTGGAACTGGAAGCGCTTCCGAGAATGCCACCATAGAGGTCCTGGATTTCAGTCTCTTTCCTAGCAGCCTAAATTTGGCCTCCAGGACATCTCTTCTACCCTTCCCTACGTCATTGGTACCTACATGTTCCACGACCACCGGCTTCTCCCCAGCACTACACATAAGTCTATCAGATGCCTCGAGAGATCCGCAACCTTCGCACCAGGCAGGCAAGTGACCATACGGTTCTCCCGGTCATCACAACTATCTATGTTTCTAACGATCGAATCACCCACTACTAACACCTGCCTCTTCTTAACTGGCGTTCCCTCCCCCTCAGAGGTATCCTCAGTGCGAGAGGGTACCGCAACATCCTCTGGGAGGAGGGTCCCAACTACGGGATGGTTTCCCTCTGCTCCCATTGAATGCTCTGTTCCCTTGAGACTTTCATCCTCCTTAAGAGCACTGGGGCTCTCAGTCTGGAGGTGGGACAGTACTACAGTGTCCCGGAAAGTCTTATCAACATAGCTCTCTACCTCCCTTAGCTCCTCCAGTTAAGCCACCCTGGCCTCCAAAGCCTGAACTCGGTCTCTGAGGGTCAGGAGCTCCTTGCAACGGGTGCACACATACACCACCTGCCCACAGGGCAGGTACATGCATGTTACACTTGACGCAATAAACAGGATAGCCCCCACTCTGCTGCTGGGCTTCTGTCTCCATTTTTCTAATGAATAAGTTTAAGTATAAACTGGGATTCTTTTTAAATCTCTGGAATATAGATTATTCTAAGAGTTATGTTTTAAAGATGTTTTAAAGAAGGTCAGAAGTCACTAGTGCCCTCTAAACTCCCTCTCCAAACTCTCCTGTTAGCTGTTCCTGGTCACGCTCTCCCTGGTCGCTGAGTCACAGGCTTATATAGCTCTGGTAGCCCCTCCCCCTGACTGAGGCTCAGCCAATTAACAGAGGCTTCTAGATTTCAAACCTTTTAGAAGCTCCTTCAAACAAACAAACAAACACAAGCTTAGCACACAGCAAATAACTCCCCCACACACAAACACACAGTCCAGACAGCCACTTACCACAAGGGTCCCGTTTTTACTCCTCTTTTACCTGGAGAACTCCCTCTCCAAACTCTCCTGTTAGCTGTTCCTGTTCACACCAATTATAAGTTGTATAATTATAAGAACTTCTAATTATAAGTTCATGTAATATATCAGGATATTGTATATCCAGATCACTGCTCTTAACATTTTAAAATGATCAGAGCCTTTCAAAGTGTCCCCTTTGCAAAAATGAATAGTTTAAGAACTTTGAAGTCTTTTTTGAATATATCAAAACTGCTTGAGCATTCATGAAATTTTCATTTTTGAACTTTAATTGGAATAAAGTTTCTTGTAATCATCACTTTGCTTTACCAATTTTTTATGAGAGATCTTTTATATTGAATAGTTCTTTTTTCTCATAAAAGTTTAAGTCTTCATCTTCAGGCCTTTGAACCATTCTTCCCCAGACTGAGGAGAGTTTGGAAACAGACTATTAGTTTTACAACAATCAGCAATAATTCTCTTTAACATACATGATGTGTGCATCTGTAATAGAACTTCATTGTTCAGTTCCCAGAGACACGAGCCAATTTTAAAATGCAACTCCACGTGAGTCATTAAAGTGGCATTGTCAAAATCTAGCTTATGTAAAGTACAATAAACTGTGAAGAAATCACATGTAATTTCAGAGCTGCTCCAGGACTGGGGCTGATAGTCTGGAAAGATCTTAAAAATTACATTTCCATTGTCCACAATGGTATGCTCTGTGTTACGACACCAGGCAGGTTCCTGATTATGTATATGTGTTGCTGAAATGTTTAGTTGAAGGAGATTGTCTCCTTCCTAAAAACAAATAACTCCCTTTAATTCTCTTTATGCGTATACATGAAGGAGGAGAAAGCATCTTGAAAGTCTTTAGCTGTGCCCACTATGAACAACCTCACTGCAAAGAGTCAGAGTCACCTAGGCCACAAAGTGCAATTGCCCCCCCCAAAATATAAATATACATATATGGTGCTTGTCACATTTCAGAATAAAACCACTTAGAAACCACTCACGCGAGTTTGAGGAAGGAAAATTGTTTTGATCTGAAATTGGCTGACAAAGTAGACAGCTTCATGATGTTGGCTTCTAATGAAAACTTGCAGCAAATGCCACACTGGCGAACAAGGTCAGTAGTTTATACTGAAATCCAGCATATTACTAGCTTCTCTATAGACTTTCTCTTCTGCTTGAAGCAGAACTATAACTTGGACAAAACTAACACTCTTTAGAGGGACTGATTTTATCTTGTTCATTTGTTTGTAAATAAATTCCACTTCTCTACAGGCTGCTCCAAAGGCCAATAGCTAATGGCAACTCAGTCTATGCCCTGTCCTCTCTGCCTCAGACCCAAGGTCCCTCTGTCAGGGCAGCTGTCCACAGAAGCCTGATTCTTTCATTTTCATAACCTCCTTCCAAATTTGATAGTTCTGGTAACAGTTACTGGTATGAGCCCTATCTACAGGAAAGACAGTTAAATCTTTCCTTCCCCAGTCCAGTGGTAGGTTGTCCATCCCATCAATAGAAGATGGGCACCTAACATCTATTTGGGTCCCTGAAATATCCTCAGCCATTTGTCCATTTAATTCTTGGCCTTTCCACTGGAACCACCAATCAGGACACCAGTCTTGGTGAGAACCACCAATCTACCAGCAACAGGACAGAACAGCACCATCTACAGGAAACTAACTAAACCACTCCTCGTCCAGAGAAAAGCACCAAGGCTAAACAGCCATTACACCAAGATAAGGGATGGCTTTCAACCTACAGCCTACAAAGTCCTACGTGTTTAACCATTGTTTGGATTGTTCAAAGCTGTCAATTGGTTTGAAAGGTTTTCAGTGTATTATTTTGGGGGTGGGTTGGGTTTTTAGAAGGGGTGAGATTTTTAAATATTAATACATTTAGGAGCTTTGTTGTTGCTGTTCAAACCTAAAAATGTTTCAAAAGTTGGCCCTAAGAACTCTGGCCAGAACTCTGATTTTTTTAGATTTCATAAGTTTGTGCAAGGCCAAAAAGCATTAATTTTATACAGTTATTAAAACTTAGAAGTTAAATGGAAGTCCATGAAAGTCAAAGTATTTTTTAATGTGTAATTTCCCAGTCTTTTTCAAGATGTACATATTTTTGCTCCAATAACCAGCAAAGCTGTAAAGGGATCATTAAGGTCTTTTGACTCAGTGAGGAGTAAGGGACTCATTAGCATGTAGCTAACAGACATGATAGACTAATAAAGCTATTACAGTCTATCATGTTATTGTGACACTAACTCTATCTACCAAAAATTATTGGGGAAAAGGTTACTGCCTATGCAGTCATTTTTCCAAATGCACTAAACTGTTAGTTTTTTGAGGGCAACAATTTATTGGCCACAGAGACTAATCACCTGCTAACTCCCATTGTAAAGAACAAAGATGGTTTTCTTTTTGAACCCCAAAGCAGCTTTTGAAACCAGCCATTTCTACATGCTACAATGACAGTGGCTATACCTAGTTTTATTTTATGTGCAGTAAAACCTGCAAAAGAGATTGCCTCTATAAAGGAACATAGTGACTTAAGAGGTCACCCCAAAATATTTCCAAACATTCTGCATATTTTTTCTCTACCTTTATGATAAAACTGTCTCTGCTTAGCAGCCAGACTTTGAAGATCAGTTAGGACAGCTTTACACACTGGGGTTATGCTTGTGGACTGAGACGGAATTCAAAATAACTCTCACTACATCATTGGTAAAGTGATCTCTTGGATATGTACATGGAGTCTATAAGCCTCAGGTTATCTCCACTTTTTGCTTTTAACTGTGGTCATTAAACACATTCAGCATCACATTCCTGACAGTCACTTAAACCAAATGTGCACAATCATGAAGGGGGAGGGGAGTAACTATGTAAAAGACTCAAATTAAAACAAGAACGAAAAAGTAAAACATCCAAGGCATCACACTGGGTTTAGCTACCTAGCTCCATCCCAGTGGAATGCCAAGTGTTTTTACATCTACAGTGTCTGCAAAAGGCAGAGCTAATGTGCTAAAAACAGAATTTCATGCCACAGAATTCCTTCTATGAGTTTAAACCCTCATATATATCACAAACATCTCTCTTTATTCCTCAGATATGTAAACAGCCTAGAACTCACCTGGCAAGTTATTACTGATCATGTTAGGCAGGGATTTACCAGCATCACCTGTGTTCTCATCATTATAGCCACCTTATCCTTAGCAGACACATTTTGGTCTTGTTAAGTAAACAAGACTAGCACTCTGAAAAGTACCCTGAGCACTTTATATTAGGTACTGGACTCAAATGAGCATTTCAATTAGATTCATTAAGGAAGTTATTACTTGTTAATTGAATAGCAACAGACTGCTAAGGATCACTTATTGAGGTCTGCTAAGTATGTAAGAGAGAAATCTACTCCTCCTGTAATTCCATCAGCAATAAACTAGTGTAATTAGATTCTTACTAACAAACTCAAATTGCCAGGAATGTTGAAGCAGATAATTGGCACTTACTACAGGTATTTTCCTTAGTTAGTGCAATATCAATTAACATACTTGCTAAATGTCAGTTTAAAGGCTTAACAAATTATTAATACCAATGGACTCTGGGTCACCTGGTTAAATATCATTTAGATATTTAAACTTTCATAGTAAGAAAAAAATTAAAATACAAGTCTACTAATTGCTCCTTTTTAATACTACATATCACATACTGTGGTATTCCTTTGGATTTTAACAGCCCCTTGCATCATAGTATCTCAGATCTCTTGGCAATACAAACGAATTAAGTCTCCTGTATGCTTGGAAAATCTTATTATCCCCACTTTACAGATGTAGAAATTGAGGCTGAGAATGACTGAGTGACTCATTCAAGATTCAGAAGGATTGTGGAAACCCTCGTGTAAAGTCCAGTAACAACAGTAGTGAAGGTGCGGTGGCAATGACTTCAGTGCAGGCTAATATACTCATGCTACAATCATAGCTTCATATGCTAGATACTCTATGTTAGACTCAAATAGCTTCTGTTGCTTTCTACTAGTTTCACTTGCCCTAAGAACCAGTAGACCAAATATACTGCTTGGTTCCAAAATCTAGTTTGGCTAGTGGAACAAGTTGGGCATTTTCAACTGGAATGTCTGCTCAGAAGAGGCAGGAACAAAACTCTATACCCCTTCTTCTGATCCTGCACTTTAACTACACAACTACCCACGCTCTGAGTGTGCTAACTCCTTGTCTGAAATGGGAACACTGTGCTTTCGGCTTAAGCTCACCCCCATTTTAGCCACAGAAATGGACCATCTAGACAATGGACAGGGCCCTGTGCTTTTGGAGGCCCTCACCTCTTATTAATGCCCTGAGAAACCACTTTTGTGTGTGCACATGCCCATGCCCACTGACTGCAAGCTTTGTAGGTCAAGGACCATCTTTTTGTTCTGTGGTGTCCATTGCCTAGCATGGGGTGGAGGGGGGGGAACCCATTCTGGGCAACGAGCCAAGATATCAGTGGAGCCAGTGCAAAGAGCTGGGGGGAGGGGGAAAGGACTGCCCCTTTTGCCCGTTTAAAAGAAGACCTGGTGGCATTTGGTCAAGCAAAGAAAAAAAAAGCTCTGCCCCTTTAAGAAAACACGTTTAGATGCTTTTTGGTCACATCTTTAATGGCCGCGCTGGACGGCTCCCCTGCCCAGGTCAGCACAGGGAGCCGGGAGGAGAGGGCCATTTTGGGGGGTGCTGGGGCAGCTTTATGAGCCACAGGAGGGGCTTCGTGAGCCGCACCTGGGGGAGAGGAAGAGCCGCGGGTTGGCCACGGCTGGCCTAGCAGAATGAGGTCCTGATGTATGACTAGGGATCCTCAGTGCTACTATAATTAATAAACAAATAAAAGTTTTGGGTCCAAACCTCCTTTGTCCCATAGTGACAGAGTCCTGATTCCCCTCACAGAACTTGCCTGCATTCTTCCACTGGTTACACCTCCCTAAACCAGGATCTGGTCTGGCAACGATGTTACTGGATGAGAGAGCCCTGGGACATAAGGGTCAGCAGCCGAAATCCCTGCAAACGGCGAGGCTGGTGGTAGCAGGGCCAGGGCTTCGGCAGCCTGGTGGCGGTAGCGGGGCCGTGGTAGCAGGGGAGGTGCAGCCCAGCAACCCAGTTTGGACTGGGGCAGCCGTGTATGCCATCCGAGCAGCAGGGGCTGCAGCAGTTCAGCAGGCAGCATGGCCAGTCACAGTCAGCCCAGCAGATAAAGCCCGTTGAGAGTTGTGGCAGTGGAGCAGGGGCCATGGCAACCCAGCTGAGGCCAAGCAGGCCAGTAGCCCAATCAGGGCAGCATGCCTGACTGGCAGAGGAGCTGATACTGCTGCTGCAAACCAGCTGGGACTAGGGCAGCTCAGCCAGGGGCTAGTATTGCCCAGCAATGGAGCTGGTGTTGTGGCAGTAAGGCCAGGGCTGCATGACACCATGCCAGCAGCGAGGCCTGGGCAGCCATTCTGGAAGAAGGGCCAGAGCAGGGAGGGACAGCAGGCTGAAGGGGACAGTGGCAGAGGACCTTCCCTGGTCCAGCAAATTCCCTCATCAGGGACCTCCCAGGCCCCTAGGGTGCCAGACCAGGGAGGTCCAACCTGTAATAACAAACTTCTAAAACCAACTCAGTGTCAAAACTCCCCTTCAGCCCAATGTGACTTATCAGTGTCTGCCAGGAGCCCAGCATATCTCACTTCACACAAAGCCCCCACAAAACCTAGGGCTGGCTCTGTGCCCCCCATTACCTGAAGAACTTTGATGCATTTGAAGGATAGTTAAGTTCCACATGAACTACATAGAATTTAGGCATCTGGGGAAAAGGCAATTTCCAATAATAAATAACAAAGACATTCTAAAATACTTTTAAAAGTTTCAGTCCCCTTATAAATTAGTGTTTGAGATGATACTCTAGTCCTTTGGAAGCCTTTTCTCTCTCCACCAGAAACAATGGTCTGTCTTCCAAGATATCTGAATAATGTCTCTGCTCCTCTTGTAACATCTTCTTGCCTATTTCTTATGCATAATAATGCTAATAATCTCACAGCTTTCAGTGACATTTTTTCCCATAAGTGAATACATAGTTTTATGCAGCGCTGTTTTGTTCACTGCCTTCTCTTCAGCATGTCTTTTTATTAAATGATATATCTACACACACACACAATTAGTTTATTAGTTTCTATTATAAGTTGCTTGTATTGTACTTAATAGTATACATCTGAAACATTAACTGATATATTATAATCAATTAATCTGTTTCAGATGTATGCTATTAAGTGCAATACAAGCAACTTATAATAGAAACTAATAAACCAAGTGTGTGTGTGTGTCATTTAATTTAAAAAAAGACACAGAAGACAATTTATATTATTTAAATTGCAGCAATGCTTAAAAGGCCCAATCAAGATTAGGGTACCACTGTACTTTATGAAGGTATATGAAGGCATGATCCATGTCCCGAAGACCTTACACTATACAGGCAGTCCCCGGGTTACGTACAAGATAGGGACTGTAGGTTTGTTCTTAAGTTGAATCTGTATGTAAGTCGGAACTGGCGTCCAGATTCAGCCGCTGCTGAAACTGACCGCCAGTTCTGACTTACATACAGATTCAACTTAAGAACCCCAAGTCAGCTGCTGCTGAAACTGATCAGCAGCTGATTCCAGGAAGCCCGGGGCAGAGCAACTGTGCCTCGGGCTTCCTGTAGTCAGCGCTGGTCAGTTTCAGCAACGGCTGACTTGGGGACGTCTGGGGCAGAGCAGCTGGGGTGCTGCTGGGTTGCTCCAGTAGCACCGCTCCTCGGCGCTACTGGACCAACCCAGCAGCACCCCAGCTGCTCTGCCCCAGGAGTCCTGATTCAGCCACTGCTAAAACTGACCAGCAGCGGCTGAATCAGGACGCCTGGGGCAGAGAAGTTGGGGTGCTGCCGGGTTGGTCCAGTAGTGCCCAGAGCGGCGCTGTGGGACCAACCGGCAGTGCCCCAGCTGCTCTGCCCCAGGGTCCACAACAAAAGCCTGGTCTGCTGGGGGGGCGCACACTATCTGCGCCCCCCCCCCCCAGCAGACCAGGGACACAGGGAGCAAAGCGGCAGTGGGGGGTGCCTCGCCTCTGAGGCTTTGCTGTGGCCGGACTGCTTTGCTCGCGGTGTCCCTGGTCTACTGTAGACGGTCCCCAGCAGACCAGAGGCACCGGAAGCAAACCCACAGCCGCGGTGGGGTCCCTCCGCTTCTGAGGCTTTGCCAGAGCAAAGCCTCAGAAGCGCAGGACCCCCCGCGGCTGCGGGTTTGCTCGCGGTGCCTCTGGTCTGCTGGGGACCGTCTCCAGCAGACCAGGGGCACCGGGAGCAGCTTTTCTCGCCCCGGAGGTGGCTGACCGCTGCCTGTGAGCTCCGGGGCGAGAAAGCCCTGTTCGTAAGTGCGGATCCGACATAATTCGAATCCGCGTAAGTCGGGGACTGCCTGTATAGTTAACCAAGAGCCTTTTTAATGGGAAATGAACTTGGTATCCAATAAATTATACACTACGAAGTACTACGTGCAGCTGTGTAGCAGAACTGTGTATTTTACACTACATCCACAGCTTGGATTTCTGCAGCTACTTTCTCAGATTAATTCAGCTTCACAATGCTCCCATAAACTAGGCAAACAGTTTCCCCATTTTTCAGACAGGGTAACTGGGGCATAGTGAGGTTGAGCAAGTGAGTGGTAGAGCTGGGAATGGAACCAAGAATTTAATTCCTAGTTCTGTGCTCTAGTCACTGGACAATGAGGCTGGATCCTCAAATAATAAACCAGGGATAGGGAAACTGACCGATCCAGCACACATCTTGCTTTGATCTGGCCACAAGGCTTGGGGCTCATTCCTGCCTTCCCCTCAGTGGTGTAAGCCAGCCAGCCAGAGGCTGGTTCTACTTGGCGTGGGGGAGGAAGCAGCTCTCTGCACTACAGGGAAGTGCTCCCTGCAGACTTCACCCCCGTAACCTCCATTGGCTGGGAATTGTGGCCAATGAGAATGATGGGGAGGGAAGTGCCTGAAGGGAGCTTTCTTGCAGCACACAGAGCCATCCAAAGTCACCTGTGATCCCCCAGGAGCTGTGCTAGGTAAGTGTCCCAATCCCCTGATCCCTCCAGCTCAGACTCCACACCTCCACTGTGCTCCTGCACCCTCCCTCCTGCCCAGACTCTGCAACCTCACCCCTAGGCTGCTTGCTGGTGGCCCCCTCATATACACCGAAACCCTCATTTTTGGTCCCACCCCAAAGTGTGGGGTGGCCCCACAAAACCCATTAGTCCAGCATCCCCAGAAGAGATAATCCAGCCCTGCAGTTAAGACCTGAACCTCAATGCTCCTCTCCGCACCATGTGGCTGAAACTTGTGGGGAGTGTCTTTTTTTTCCTGCTTCTCAGTTGGATGCCAGGTCAGTGAGGGTTATAGTGTTTTTTGTCTCTCCTGACTAATTCGTCTGTAGGTCAGAATCTTCAGTGGCCCCTCGACTCAAAAAAGGTTCCCCACCCCTGTAATAAGCTAACATTCCTTATGTTTGTAAGCTATCTTTAAACATCTTCTTAATAATCACTCTTAGAAGTAGCTTTTCTCTCATGTAGAGGGTTTTGTTAAAGAGTCTCACTCTTTCTAAAGTTTCTCCATAATCCAAATCCCCACGTATCAATGTCAGTGCAAATGCATTGTGCATGAATAGTATTAATAGTCTGGATCTGACTGATGGCGTCAGAGGAGTTACACTAGGGTTGTATTTGGCCTACAGCCTTCAACTAATTACAAAGATTTTCCGTGTTAACCTGACCACGTACAGTATCCAGGCAATGAGACGATGTTCCACAAAGCATCCATCTCAGGCCCATTTATGTTCCCATTGTTTCTTAAGTAGTAACTATAAAATCATTTCTACATAAAAACTAAGAGGACCCGCTTATGCCCACAGAGAACCTGGCCCTTTTAAAAAAGCAAATCATGAAACAACATTGTGTGCTATGTCTTCAAAGCCAGAGTCAGCGTTACGAACCATTAAACATAAGAAACATCTTATAAATATGTCTTAGAGAAAGGGTGACAAACGCAGACGTGTTCAGAACTGCTGACATGATTACAAGCAAGTGCTGTAATAGTCCTTTCCTTTCTTTCAAACCGATGTTAACAAGTAAAACATTTTACTCGTCTTTTGTTTACTGGGGTAATATAAATACTGCATGGACTGCATTTCCTTGCCATCTAAGTATTGTCTACATGATGGCAGCTTATTCTAACAGTGTTTATAATTTCAAAAGAGTTGAAAGCTCTGTGGTGGAGCAGGAGGGCTTGGGGTCTTATTTATATGTGAAGCGTGCTGTTCAAAAGAGTTGAAAGCTCTGTGGTGGAGCAGGAGGGCTTGGGGTCTTATTTATATGTGAAGTGTGCTGTTCCTTAAATAGCTGAAAAAACTGCCAGTACTTCAGGCCAATTTTTTCCCTAAGAACTGCAGTGCAGATCACCAATATGTGCCTTAAACACAGAAGGTAGCATTTTTAAAAGCACACAAGGGACTTGGGAGCCTATGTTTTTAAAAGTCCCATAGATATTTAGGACTGGATTCATAAGGGGGATTCAAGCATCTAACTGCCATTTTATGCACCTCGGTCTGATATTTGGTTTCAGCTCAACTGCTCCAGTATATGCGTGACAGAGAAGCGCAGTTCTGTCTCCTAAAACCGCAAGCAGGCTAGAGACAATTGTTAGGCTGTATGGGGCCAAAGGAAAATGAAATGATTTCAATATTTTTGTTCAAGGACTAAGCTAGGCCGTTTCTACTAGAAGATTTACTCTGTGTTGCTCAAGTCCTTAACTCATAAATTTTCTTTTGCTTCATTTAAATCATTGCTCTAGGGTCGGGCGGGGAATCAGGAGTTCAGTATGGAGGCTGCTCTGGGGAGAGAGGACAACCCTCAGCCTCCTCTCACTGCAGTAGCTTGGGGCTAGGTAAGAAACACTTGTCCATGGCTGCTGCAGCTGCAGTGGACACAATCAGGGGAGGGGTGCATGTCTCCCAGCTGGGGGACAGACACACAGACTCTCTGAAATATACAGTAGATAGTTGTCCCTTTCTCCATTCCTGCCCCCTTCTGGCCCAATGGGGTTAAAGCTGTTCCAGTCCTCATCTCTGGCCCATTGCTGCCACCCTGTGGTCACTCTGCAGTATAACACCCTCCTGCTAGACCCCTTCCTTTCATTTTAAGAAAAACAATTGAATTACATTCCAAAACATGTCATTGTCGCCCGACCTTGATAAGAGGAAACGGCATACCAAATTTGGTGGTCTTAGAGGTTTCCATTTAGGTAGGAAGAGTTCCTAAAAAACAAACAGACTCACAGACGGAAAGACAGACAGATGCACATTTCTAATATATATATATATATATATATATATATATATATGCTTATCTTTCTCTTAATCAGGTCAAAGAAAACACTTCCTGTGTGATGTTCTGGGAAACAAAGGGACAAATAGGAGAAACAACAGAGGAGAGCAACAAAAAATGATGAAAACATGATTTACAATAAAGATTGAAAAAAATGGGTTTGTTTCATCTGGAGAGAAGATTAAAGGGGAAGGGGCATAACAGTCTGCAAGTAAAAGTCACTACAAAGAGGAGGGTGATAAATTGTTCCTCTTAGGACAAGACACAAGATAAACTTCCTAACTGTAAAGATGGTTAAGCACTAGAACAAGTTGCCTATAAAGGTTGTCATTAGAGATTTTTAAGAACAGGTTAGAGCAGGGGTGGTCAATAATATGGTGGCTGTTCACCAGGGTTAGCCCCTGGCAAGCCGTCACCACAGTATTTACCTGTTCCTCAGCACATATGGGAGCTTGCAGCTCCCACTGCCTGCATATCACCATTCCCAGCCAATAGGAGCTGCGAGAAGCGGTGCAGACTGGAATGCCACTTCCCACAGCTCCAAATGGCTGGAAACTGATCTGCAGCCAAAGGGTGATGCAAGCACCTGTACCTCTGGAGTTCAGGTAAATACAGCAACAGTGGCCCACCAGCGGCTAACCATGGTAAATCAGATCCAGCCTGTGTGGGCCAGTATTTGCCCACCACTGAGATAGAGATACACCTGCCAGAGATGGTATAAATAATACTTCGTCCTGCCTCAGTGCAGGGGGCTGGACTAAATGACCTATGAAGGTTCCTTCCAGTGCTACATTTCTATGATTCTGCTATCTTGCTGGAACACACCAGTTCTGACTTCCTATTCATATGGGAAATGAAACAAGAAAATGAAAGGCCAAGTGTTGTTCAGTTTAGCTAGCATTAACAGGCCTGCGCTCTCTAGATTAGTGGATGAAATATTAGCACCAAGGAACACCAAGCAGAGAGCAGCAACTGGCAAAAATATCTATTCTAAAGCAATTTTCATGAGGTTTACAGAACAGGAACTGCAAATGGAAGAGCACAGAAAGGGGAATTCTAACAGGTTGCATGTTGTCAGTGATTCTCTTTCGAGTTTCAGTGAATCTACTAATGTAATGCAAAGGACCATAGTCCAAACAGCAGCAGAAGGAAGACAGCCTCTAAAGAGGGTGTCTCTGGACAATTTAATTTTAATATGCTGGATTTAAATGGCGATTTGCTAGTCTATATATATTAGAGAAAGTAACAGAACAGTGGAAAATGAAGTGTAAAGTATCAAGATCTAGCCCCGTGTTTGGTGTTGCATGTCAGAAAAGTAATGAAAAGGCTCAAGTTAAGGAGCTTTAGGGTAAGAGAGCCAGATTTATAAAAGGAACAGATGAGTAACCTTGATACGCATATATACATAGGAGGATAAAGCTGTGATGGTTAGAAAGCAAGAACAAGAACTGAGCCAAGGAGCTCTGGAGATAAAATGTTCTTGACTGGATAAGGAAGAGAAATAAAGCAAAAAGCAGCTCAACGGCAGCCTCTGCCATTTGCAAACATGTAACAAGGAGTCTGAGAATAGACACAATGACAGCTGCAGCCTAATTGAAGGGAGACTTGCCTAACAGGTTGTCAGACTGCTGCGTGGCTTCCGTCCAGGCCACGTTGCTGGAGGCACAATGTTAGAAACACTGACAAGCGTTTACTAAAAATAAATATATTTTTTTACAACAAAGAGAAATATGGCTCCAAGGAAACTGGTCCCAGGATGGTGTTAGATCTCTCAGAAAGAGGAAAGTGTGCAGCACAGAGTGTCATAGTCCCAAGGCCCCCAGGAAAGACGCAGGCAGCCTGTTAAGCAATATTATAATGGTGCTGTTTTGCCAGGGGTACTGGCTTTGGGTGTATTGAAAGCATAACATTGTAGGGGCGAAGAAAATAACTACCAAATTAGCAAAGAGTGTTGACTGATGAGGGGAGAAAGCAAGAAATGGTACCAGGGTGGGTGGGGGGAGGAGAGAGGCAAAAATCATAAGTGAGAGTTTCAGGAACACAGAACAGAGGAAATTGACTCCCTTTTCCTTGTGGTTAATAGGAAATGGGAGAGTGATTATTTGGCAACTGGAGCTGGGATTTGCAGGGAGGTGACAGAGCATAGAGGCCAGAAAGGGGTTCGAGCATAATACTGAGCATGTCAGCATTCTCAAGGAACAGTTCACAGGAGAGGAGGCTGCTGGATTAAGTTTAGGGATTGTTTAATGTTAGCAGAAATATGCTCAGGAGAAATAAGGACAAGGCAGTATTAAGCCAGAACCTCTGGAGCAAGGCAGTAACTGCCTTGTACTGGCGAGCCACCAGCCTCATTTGGGGGCAGGGTAAAAGCACTCTTCAGTCAGAGGAAGGCCTCAAGCTATTCAGGAGGATATTTAGGGTGGCCACAAGTGCACAAACCCAAAGACCTTGTGCCACCCCCTTCCAATGTCACATTCCTCCAAGCGCCAATCCCTGTCCACTCTATTTACCTCCCTCTGTCACTCGCTCTCTCCAACCCTTACTCACTCTCACCGAGCTGGACGAGGGGGTTGGGAGGGAGTTTAGGTGCAAACACTGGGGTGGGCAAGGGATTCAGGTGCAGCGCTTACCTTGGACAGTCCCCAAAAGTGACCAGCACATCCCTATGGCAATGGCTCCTAGGAAGGGGGATCGGAGAGTTTCCAAACACCACTGCCTGCAAGCACCACCCACCTCCAGGCTCCCATTGGCCACAGTTCACAGCCAATGAGAACTGCAGAGCTGGCATTTGGGTCAGAAGCAGGGCATGGAGAACTCCTGCCCTTCTACCAGCAACCACAGGGATGGCGCTGGCCATCAAGACAGGTAAGGAGCCTGACATAGCACCACTACACTGCCTGATCTCCCAGTTTGGCTGAGGTATCCTCCAGGAGATAGGCCATGATTCCAGGAGACTGCCAGGAAAACCAGGAGGATTGGCATTTTGGCAACCCAAAGGGGGTTCTTTGGAGCTAAGAGAAATGCTGTTTTTAAGAGGTTCAAGTTTGGTCCAGGATCTGGACTTGTTTACAGGAGAAAACCATTTAGTTTGCTGCAGCTAATCTGAAATGTTAACTAGAGAGTATTGTCACATCCTACACAAGCATGGCCATCCTTAGGCAAAGATTGTCATTTTGTTATGTGTGCACAGTGTGGGTCCTTGAAACACGACTGTATTACTGTTAGCATCATGATTTAATAAGCAAATATTAAATGTAATAATAATAATAACAGTGTCTGAATTTAATATGGACAAAGCTACCAAAGGGTATGTCTACACTACAGCACTAATTCGAACTAACTTAATTCGAATTAGTTAATTCGAACTAAGCTAATTCGAACTAGTGCATCTAGACCTAAAAACTAGTTCGAATTAGCATTTTGCTAATTCGAACTAGGATGTCTACATTGAGTGGACCCTGAACCGAGGTTAAGGATGGCCGGAAGCAGTGCCAGCAGGGCATCAGGTTAGGACTTAGAGCGTGGAGCTGCTGTCTCAGGCCAGCCGAGGGCTGTGCTTAAAGGGACCCGACCCCCACCCGGGACAGACAGTTCTCAGGGTTCCCCGCTCACTTGTCTAACTCGATGAGGGACAGCAAAGCAGTCCTGTCTTGGAGTGCCCTGAGTGCCCAAACTCGGCACATCACAGCACTCGGTCATAAGCCCGGCTGCACTTGCTGCAGGCTGCCATTCGGGGGAGGGGTCAATTGGGGGGCTGCAGGAGAGCTTCCACCCCAAGGAGCCCACAGAGCCACCCCAGTCCTCCCCATCGGGGGCTCATACCCGATTCCTCCCTCACCTCCTTCCACTTACCCCTCCCTAGCCCCCCTTCCTGATGTACAAAATAAAGGACACGTGTGTTCAAAAATAGAAACTCTCTTTATTGAACAAAACTCGCAGGGGGGGGGATTAACCTCTGGGGAGACTGGGAAAAGGAGGTGGGAGAGGGGAAGAGAGAGGGTGGGAGAGGGGAGGGGGAAACCTGGGAGGAGGGAGCTGGAAGGGGGAAGCCAGGGGAAGAAGGAGGGGGGGAAGTATCAAACTATGGTACACCATATCTTCAGTACTGTGTACAGATGTGATCTCCTCACCCCAGAAAAGATATTTTGGCCTTGGAAAGGGTTCAGAAAAGGGCAACTAAAATGATGAGGGGTTTGGAACAGGTCCCATATGAAGAGAGGCTAAAGAGATTGGGACTTTTCAGCTTAGAAAAGAGGAGACTGAGGGGGGATATGATAGAGGTCTATAAAAGCATGAGTGGTGTGGAGATGGTGCATAAAGAAAAGTTCTTCATTAGTTCCCATAATAGAAGAACTAGAGGACACCAAATGAAATGAATGGGTAGCAGGCTTCAAACTAATAATAGAAAGTTCTTCTTCACAAAGCAAATAGTCAACCTGTGGAACTCCGTGCTGCAGTAGGCTGTGAAGGCTAGAACTATAAGGGTATGTCTACACTACCCTCCTAGTTCGAACTAGCTGGGTAATGTAGGCATACCGCACTTGCAAATGAAGCCCGGGATTTGAATTTCCCGGGCTTCATTTGCATAAGCGGGGAGCCACCATTTTTAAATCCCCGCTGCTTCGAACCCCGTGCAGCCCCTACATGGGGCTCGAACTAGGTAGTTCGGACTAGGTTCCTATTCCGAACTACCGTTACTCCTCGTGAAATGAGGTGTACCGGTAGTTCGGAATAGGCACCCTAGTCCGAACTACCTAGTTCGAGCCCCGTGTAGCCGCGCTGCACGGGGTTCGAAGCAGCGGGGATTTAAAAATGGCAGCTCCCCGCTTATGCAAATGAAGCCCGGGAAATTCAAATCCCGGGCTTCATTTGCAAGTGCGGTATGCCTACATTACCCTGCTAGTTCGAACTAGCGGGGTAGTGTAGACATAACCTATCAGAGTTTAAAGAGAAGTTAGATAAAGTCAGGAAGGTTGGGTCCATGGAGTGCTATTGGCCAGGGGGTAGAAATGGTGTCCCTGGTCTCTGTTTGTGGAAGGCTGGAGATGAATGGCATGAGGCAAATGGCTAGGTCATTGTCTTCGGTCCATCCCCTCCTGGGTAGCTAGTGTTGGCTGCTGTCGGCAGACAGGCTACTGGGCTAGATGGACCTTTGGTCTGACCCAGTACAGCCATTCTTATGTTTTTATGTTCTAAGCTCAGGGCTCAGGGTCGGGGGTCTCACTAGACCACGTTGATTTCATGTAAACCTGCTCCTGGGTGGCCAGGCTGGCAGCTATCATGCCCTAGACGGCCACTTTCCTGTGCCTAGTGCGGAGGTCGTGGACGTTGGAGGCTTCCCCCCAAACCTTGATGAGGTCCACGATCTCCGCACTAGACCAGGCGGGCGCCCACCTCTTGCGGCCCCAGGCAGGCTCCTAGGAGCTGCCAGCCTGGTCCCGGGAAGAGGCGGAGGGCTGGGTGGCAGCGGGTGGCTGGCTCGTGCTGTGCCAGGTGCAGGGTCTGCTGGCTGGGTGGTGGCAGGTTTGCACCTGGCACGGGCACCGTAGCCAGACCGTGCCCCTTTAAGGGCTCTGGGGCTGGGAGGGGGGCAGATGAGTTTCCCTGGTGGTGCCCAGAGTGGCCACCAGAGCAAGCTGGGAAGGGCTAGCCTCCCACTAGTTCGAATTAAGTGGCTACACAGCCCTTAATTCGAACTACTTAATTCGAACTAGGTGTTAGTCCTCGTATAATGAGGTTTACCTAGTTCGAATTAAGCGCTCCGCTAGTTCGAATTAAGTTCGAACTAGCGGTTTGCATGTGTAGCGCCTATTAAAGTTAATTCGAACTAACGGCTGTTAGTTCGAATTAACTTTGTAGTGTAGACATACCCTAAGAGAACAGAGAATAAGCACCACTAATTAACCACAGTCACACACCATTAATATACCTCTTAAATCCTTGCTATATTTACTTGTGGTTACTATTCTTCTTTACTCAGGACAAATCAAATTCACACAAATAAGTGGTTAGGTGTAGATGCTCTGCTGATTAACCATTCCTGATTTTATTCCTAAAATACCTAATTACATTTGCAAGAAATAATCAAATATTTTCAAACAACAAATACATTCATAAAAAATCAAAGTCTCTGCAAAATGAAGAAGGGTAACATTCATAGAATGAAGAATGAGTCAGGAACAGTTCATTCCTCTGTATATAGAAATGGCTAAACGAGGGCTTAAGCACATATCTGAGCCCTGAATCAAATCTCTATCGGTATTTTTCTTCAAAGTAATATTAGAGGATTTGATCCTTGGGTGCCCAATAAAATCAATGGGACAATCACTCGGCTAAAATTCCCTGAAGCACTTTGAAGATGTGCAGCTCAGCATTTAGCAGGATGTCCCTTCCTCGTGCACATCAAGAGCAGTACAAGAAGCTAGTCACTGGCTGGAGGAATCTGGACTACAGGAGTTCACAGCAGCCAAGTGCTCTGTATCTAAGTGAGATAATGTCAGGGCTAGGTTTTCACGGTGGTGGTGTTTAAATCCCCACGTGCTGATCAGAATTTTTTCCTCAGAAAAACAAACGTGAGTTAAGTTTCCCTCATGATTTCTCCATTTATTTTTCAGCAGCACAGTTCCCAGTGCCTTTTAGAATTTAAAATAACAAAGCAAAAATTGAGCATCAGGGAGACTTACAGCTTATGAAACAAAAGTTACAAACCAGAATCTGAGTCAAATTCTCAAGTTTTCTGACTGGCAAGTGCTTTTGTGAGTAGACAGGCAGTTACCCCTTTAGTCCATATGCAAATACCATTTTATGCAATCAGAAAAATAAGCCTTTTGAATAACTGCAATTAGAGATAAGCCTATATCAAATCTGTGCACCCAAGTAGCACTGAACTGTGCATGTTTTGAGTGTACTGTATTAAAGCTGGGCATTGATCAACCAGACAAAACTATGCAGCTCATTTCCAGCCCCAGATCTGGCTCCAAATTTCAGTTAACCTAGATCTGGATTTTGCAGAGTTTGAAATTCTGATTTGGATCCGAATTCTGCAGCTCTGGCCAATTTCTCAATGCACCATAAGTGGGCCATTATGAGATATGTATTGTCATTTTGCTTACATATCTACATCTCTGTCATTTGTCCTCACACATTCATCCTTGAATCAGAAATTAAGAGACCTCAAGATTTCATAAACAAAATATTGATTTTTCCCAAAAACATGAGCGTCGGTGACATGCTGGTCCTGCTCCCATTGAAGTTAACGATAAAACTCCTACTGACTTTAAAGGAATCAAGATTGAGTCCTATAATGATGTTTTTTCCCTCTTCTGAGTCAGAAATATATGCTAATGCTATGTGTGTGAGAGAGAGATTTCAATAGACATTAAAAAGCATTAACACCTCTTTGAATTCACTGCACTCCCACCTAAATAGCACCTTTATGCACTCCTGAGGCTCAGGACACAGAATAACTGACCTCTTGCATCAAGCAGTTTTAATCATAAGTTTGCATCTTGGAACTACAGGTCAGGTTTGCTCTCAGCTCATCGTATGAGTGCATAGTGGGAGTGAGGAGTTATTTTCTAGGGCATATGAGTCAAATGCTCCATGCTGATAGAGAAAATGGCATGGCTATAGAACGTAAAGGAATTACTGCTTCTTTACAGTCGCCCCGCTTCAGCGGAAATCTGTGTAGGAAATAGCGTAGAATCACTTTCTGACCGAGCAAACAACTCATGAAAGATCTTGCAGGCAACAAAAGATAGGAGGAGGGAACAATATGGGAATATAAAATGCACATGTATGTTTTATCAACTTTTTACATTTAAATTTTAAAAGTAGAAGTCAAGCTATGATACAAGTGAGCAAATTCAGAGGTGGGAATATCCACAAATTAACAACGTACCAAACCCACTTTCTCTAGGTCTGCATTTGACCCAAAAAGTCCACATAGCCAAGTAGATCATAAAATACTGTTGCCCATTTTGACTTTAGAGGTTAGCCAATATGCAGAGCCATGCCAGACATTTCTGTTAGAAAGATAAATGGATCTAGTCAGTTATTTCTTGGGTGCCATCCTGTTTGTTGACAAAGAATTAACACAAGACCTATTACCATGAATGTAATAAGAATCGAACACTAGGCAGTTTCCTTGTTCAGAAATCTAAGCCTACTTTCAGATAACACTGTACACCATTGCAATTTTCACCCTGTGTTTCCTCCATTGCATGCTACTTGTACTTCTCTGTTTTTTCCTGCTATACCTCTGCTTCTTCATACATAGATATACACACACTGCTATAATCCAACCAATCCCCAGACCCTACATTTGTAATCGGATCCCTGAGAAAACCCTTGGTCTGCATGGCTCAGTAATTGTCTATGCATGGGATTGTTCCATAATAGCTATTCTAGAATAATTCCATAGGACATTCTTATTCTGGAATAAGAGTGTCCACATATCCCTGGTCTACGTTAGGGGATAAGTTCAAATTAAGATACGCAACTTCAGCTACATTAATTGCATAGGTTAAGTCAAAGTATCTTAAGTCAAATTTTGGTGCCGTCCACACTGCGAGAAGTCAAAGGAAGCACACTCCCCCTTTGACTTCCCTTATTCCTCATAGAAGCAGGACTACCAGCATTGGTAGGAGCACCCATCTCAGTTCAAACTAGCGTGTCTTCACTAGACCCACTAATTCAACCCTCAGAAGATCAACTGTGGCTGCTTTGATCTTCTCTGTTGTGTAGACATGGCCATATGGAGTTTATTAGGAATAGCTATCATGCTTTAAATTCACACCCTAAGGTCATATGTACACTACGCAGAAGATTGACGCTGCCACAGTCGATCTTCTGGGCTTCGAATGAGCAGGTCTAGTGAAAGGCCTGCCAATTTGAACTCAGAGGGCGCCTTCATTGGTGCCAGTAGTCCTGTTCCTAATGAAGAGATGAGGAGTAAGGGAAGCCATCAGGAGCGTTTCCTCCTGTCAACCTCCCGCTGTGTGGACGGCATGAAAACATGATATAAGATATGTCGACTCCAGCTACATAATTAAAGTAACATACACTTTTCCCTTTAGGGTAGACCTAGCTTTATTTAATCAAATTAACTTTCAAATGTAGACAAGATTTTGGCTTCTATTCCAGTCTTGCATTGCTGCTCTGTGATTTGAAGAGTAGCTTGTCTTGGTTCAGCTATCAGTAAACAAAGGGGCTTTTAATTGTTTCCCCCATTTGGGTCGAATGAAACATGCTTATCTTCTATCCAAGACACTCTTACCAGCTGCTATCACCATAACAGCATAATAATATGATTGCTAAACTACTGCCCAAAATTCTGTGGTAACGAGCATCGCCAACATATACCACTTCTTTGGCATAATGGAACTTTCTACCTGAAAGGTAAATATCATCTCTGTAAGGCTATGTCTAGACCAGTGTTTCTCAAACTGTGCTCCGTGGAGCCCACATCTCCAGGGGCTCCGCGAGGTTGACAAACTGGAAACATTGATAGGTACAACACATACAATCAGTGTACCGCTGGGGCTCTGCACACCTTTTTTCGCATGAAAAGGGCTCTGGAGAAAGTTTGAGAACCGCTGGTCGATATATGTAAATTAGACATATCAAAATTGCAAATGAAGCCGGGATTTGAATTTCCTGCACTTCATTTGCATAATTGTGTCACGGCATTTTTTTAAAAAATGCTATTTCGAAATTGAAACCGCGGTCTAGATGCGGTTCTTTTGAAAAGAAAAGCCTATTTCGAAAGATCCTGTAAACCTCATTTTTGAGGAGTTCAGAATCTTTCGAAAAAGGCTTTCATTTTCAAAAGAACCAAATCTAGACAGCGGTTTCACTTCCAAAATAGCGTTTTTCAAAAAAACGCTGTGATGCGATTATGCAAATGAAGCACAGGAAATTCAAATCCCAGCTTCATTTGCAATTTCAATATGTCTAGTTTTCATACCTCTTTTGAAAGAGGGATATAGTCTAGACATAGCCTCTGAGATGGAGTTTTCTGAGGCTTCAGCCCAAGACTGTTGAACAAACTTCCACAAAAAATAAGGATCATCACAAATCTCACTACTTTCCACTCCAACTGCAAGGTACACTTCTAACATTAACAAATAGCAGCATGTATATTCAAAAACCAAACCAACTGTACTGTACAACAATTCCCTTGGGGAGAGAACTTGAACCACACATTGCAGATGTTATACATGTGACTTAGTGCACTACTGAAAGGCGCTCAGAGATGATGGTGATGGAGAACCAGTTTAAGAATCCATAATCCAACAGATTGCTAACATACTTTAATCATGGCTGGATCTTTAGCCTTATCCAAATGACCTTCCAAATAAAAAAAGCATTCAGCCTCTACTCCACCAAATACTCACTCTCACCCCTGTATGTACCTGCAATAGAAAAAAGGTACATTGACCTTGATGCGAATTCACTGTTACCTTGCATCTTGCATAACACTGTTGGATTATTTAGAACCCTAGCATCTCAGGCTGACTTCACACAATCTTTGCATAATTGCAAGTGAGCACACAAGCACACAACTGCAAGTGAGAAGTCTGATGATAAATCTGGCCCTCTCTTCAGTCTGCTGTGAGTATGTACGCAATGCCTTAATGTCTGGATGTTGTCTGTTGTGCTGTAAAGTTATCTGTGGAATGTTTGGACCCATTTTGTAATGCTTTGGTTTAATGGATTCTTATCTAAGGGTTGTTTATTCAATTCCATTATTTTATTTAACCACTTTAAATAATAGTTTCCCGGTCAAGTAAAGTTATTTTACCTTTTTTTAAAAAATATAGATATGCCAACATACAAGCTATGCAAAACAGAGGTGAAATTCATTTCAGTTTAGCACAGACACACACAAAAACAATAGGAAGGAATGCTTTATCTACCTTAACTTGTACTAGACTTTCTAGTACACCAAATGTTCAGCTAAGAAGAATATAAATCTGAACTGCTATAAGAACAGAGATTATAGTTTGCTTGTAAGACCTTAAGCACTTCTTGTAAAGATTAATATTAAATACATGCACTTAATGATTAGCACTAAATACCATATGATTTACATCTTCATAGATACAACTAATGGCCTGTTAGTGAACAACTACTGTTATTTATTGAGAGCAAATAATGTTCTAGGTGCTGCAGAGAAAGAGAGAGTCTTTGCCCCCATGAGGTTACGGTAAGATTTGATCCTTTGATCCTGCTGACTTCAGTGGGACTGCTTGTTATGAATAAGATCAACAGGGCTTGGCTGAGACCAAGCATGGCAAAATTCAGCCCCAAACAAGAATCTCAGAAATGTACAAGTTTGCATAAGTGAGGCATTAAAATTAATATTCTGATGTAATCTTAACACACAGCAATCACAACTCTCACTGGGATAACACTGGATTTCAGCTGATAGGAAATACAGGGCATTGCCTTAACAACAAGCACTTGAAACTTTTTAACAGAGCCCATTACGCCAATTTCTCATACTACCAATCACAATAAGGCAAGATGGTCTAGCAATCAGAGCACAGAATTGAGGAGTTCTAGTCCTTGCTGTGCCCTGGATGCTCTGAGCCCTTTGCCAACTCCACTTAACCTCTCTATGTTTCAGTTTTCCCATGTATAACATAGAATCTGTATTCCTTACCCTTTTTCAGAAAGTGCTTTGTGGCCCTCAGATGAAAAGCACTATCTAAAATGCAAATCACTATTAAGCTGTACAAAAATAAGTTTTACAGCTGCTGCATGCATGGAGAGTTTATACATACGTACCAGAAAAAAAATCTTTTCAAAATTCTTAGGTTTTGTTACAGATTCTTGAGTTTTTTGAGCTCCTGGCATAAATACATGATTATGTATTATTATTCTAATAAATAAATAAGTTCAAGCTATTCTAATTTACAAAAGTAACTTATTATGTATGGTATAATGATTCAATCATAAATCTCTAAAATAATTACCATATTTCCTAAAAAAAGCCCTCTCTTGCTTATTCAGACTCAAGGTGATTTTCTCTACATTTGTCAGTTCACTTAACCCTGTGTATCTTACTGCAAGCTTTAATCCCTTTGCACATTTCCATTTCAGCAGTATCATCCTTTTAGCAATTGCATTCGCTCTTAATAGAAAATTTCTTTTTGTGGTTCATTTATATTCTAGAAACTATTCAGGTCACCTAGTGCAAATATTTTCAGATCACTGGGAAATGTCATTGTCCAGAATCACATTCACTCTATTTTTTTTACCACTTCCCAAAATGAACATACTATGTATGAGGTGTTGAGATAATCCTGGTTGTCATTCATCTTCTTTTTAACTATGGAAGCAAAACACACAGTAAATGAAGTCTGATTTGCATGAAATTGTGCATGCCCGCATATCTTGGTAATAATCTAGGGAACAGACATTCTTTGAGCTCTGTCACTCATATTTTCTATTTTTAATTCATTTTCTCGGTGTCATTTTCAATACATATTTCTCTGCTGAATTCAGGGAACAATACAGTAGGGTTCCCTTCACACCTACCAATTCATATGGTTTCTAACCCATGCAGTTGAAACCTGTAGTGATGCATGCACATTAGAGCTGGTTCAATTTTTTCAGAAAAACTTTCTTTTTTGCCAACAAATGCAAACTACAGTTGACTAAAACATTTTGAAAATTTGTGCTGAATTCTCCAAATTGTTTTGGCTGAAAAAACCTATTAAAAGTCCAAAACAAATGAACTGTTTTATTGACATCTTTGAAATTAAATATTTCAGTTGTTCAGTCTGAAGTGACTTTTTATATTGAATTTTTATTCCATTTTATAAAAAAATAAGTTAATGAAATGAAGTATTTCCAACATGCAAATGTTTCATTTTACGTATCTTAAGACAAAAATTGTTTTTGACTTTTCGATTTGCTAGAAAATTTTCATCTTGGATTGACTTGAAACTATTTTGATTCTACTTTTTTAGATTGGTGAGCAACCAGAAAAATCAGTTATAAACACCACTTTTGCCCTTAACTTATGTTTTCATTCTGTGAGCACAACAGCACCCGTCTGAACTTTAGAGCACAACAGCACCCAGATGAACTTTAGAATAAAGTTCAGACCTTTTTTCTAAGCTCCATGTGCTGTGGTGACATGTTACTCTTTTGTGAACTTGTATTTAGATTAGCAGCACAACTACCTCAAAGACTGTCCTATAAACTGGACTTCCAAGCAATAGATGGAGCAGAAAAAATAAAGTCATTGTTTCTCACATTAATTTGCATCTCTTGGCTGCCGGTGCCACTAACTCAGCAGACATGGGTTGAACACCAATGGTGTCAAATCTTGAAGGATTTAAGATCTTAAGAACTGCAGTGCAGTCAGTGTTTCTTTGTTCCAATTATTTAATCTTGAAAATGCTATTTTATTTCCAGTCTCCAATGTATAAGGCAGATATGCAACAGAGCCTCGGGAGCCACAAGTGGCGCTGTAATGCATCTCCTGCAGCTCCTTGCAGCACACGATAGTAAAACACTTTGTGATTTAAGTGATTAATAGCTTAGATTGGTTAATAATCAGGATGCTTTTACTGTGTTATTAACCAATTTAATGGATAATATAAAAACACTTGGTCAGTCATTTTGTTGTGAGAGAGACAGTGTGAGTGGAACCTGTGTGTAACCTGCAGCGGGGGGGCTGAGAGGGCCTGCCATGGACAGGGATTGCTCCAGTCAGCCGGAGCAGCCCCTGCATGTAGTATGCCCCACCGGGGCTAGAGCTGGAGCTGCTCCAGCCCCTACCGGTTAACCAGAACCAATCAGCCTCACCTAATGGTGAGGCTCACTAGTAACTATTTACATCCCTATCTCACACTGGCATGAACTGGAGTCCAAAACAGCACTGGAGTGAGGAGGTAACCTAGTGGCAGGAATTCTGCTAATACTTTTCCTTGGAGAGGATGTGTACACTGGAGCAAGGAGCAAGCTGTGCAGCGTGGGCTGATAGACCTGCAGGAACGGGACACAAGCTAGTGAACTAAAAATAACAGTGTGACTGTTGCAGCTGTGCCAGGGTGCGTCTACACTGCACCTGTAGCTTGAAATAAGCTACGTCATTTGAGCAACACAATTTGCGTAGCTTATTTCAAGTGTATTTCAAAATAGAGCGGAAATGTCCCTTAATCCTCGTGGAATGACGTCAGCCTAGCACGCCCGTTATTTCAAAAGCTATTTCGAAATAACAGGTTCACTGTCAAGATGCAGAAAACTCTGTTTGGGGATACCGGAAGTATCCCAAAATAGCACCACTGTCTAGACACACTCCCAGAGACTCTGTCTCAGCCACCTGAGGAAAAGCCCAACCTGCTGCCTGAGCCACCACGTGCATAGTGCCACAAGTCTATCCTCCCATGCTGGGAGACAGGCTCCCTGCTGCAGTGTACATACACCCTCAGGTCTTACTGCAGTGGCAACATTGGGAGCACTGAGTGTGTATGGGGTTTGGGCCACAGAGGTGATTTTCAGCACCATGTGGATTAGGCTTATCCCCACCAGGTGCTATAAACCGGTGGTGGGGAATGGTTTTGGGGTCAGTGACCACTGACCCACAGAAAAATCAGTGAGGCACCATACTCAAGTGAGAAACTTACTCATGCAACTTGGGGCATCAGGGTTCCCTTCCCACTCTAGCCCCATGGTGGGGGTGGGAGGTGGTGCCAAGGCTCAGGATTTATCCCCAGGGCTGGATTAACTCTTCGGTGGGCCCAGAGCCAGTAGGGTTTGTGAAGTCACCTAAGCTCTAGGATGGGGCCAAAATGAGGGGTCCGGTATGCAGGATGGGCTGTCGGGGAGCAGGCTCAGGGATGCTGAGTCTGGGTGGGACATAGAGTGCAGGAGGGTCTGGGAGTGCAGGGACTGGGGGGGTGCAGGAGTGAGGTGGGGGCCTGAGTCTGGGTGGAAAGTAGGATGCAGCAGTGGGCTGGGCGTGAGGATCTGGGAAGGAGGGAGGGAGCAGGAGTGAGGTGGGGGTGCAGGATCTGGGTGGGAGGTAGTGTGTACAGGTGGGAGCAGGGCAGCAGAATCTGGGGGGAAGGGAGGAGCAGAAGTGGCCTAGGGGTAAAAGGTTTGGGTGGGAAGGGGAAAGGGATTCAGGACCTTACTTGGTGCAACTCCCAAGAGGGACACAAATGGCTCTGTGCTGCCCTGCTCTTGCAAGCCCTGTCCCACACTGCTCCCATTGGCCACAATTCCAGCCAATGGGAGTGGAGTGAGGAAACCTACAAGCATTTCCCTGCACTGCCTTCCCCCTGCAGTGGGAAGAGGGAACAGCAGCATGCAGAACCACTTCCTCCCCTAACCCCTCCAGGCAGAGTTGGGGAGAGGATTTAGAGAAGTGATTATTCTCCTTTATTTGGCTCCGGTGAGGCCACATCTGGAATAACGTGTCCAGTTCTGGGCCCCCCAATACAGAAAGGATGTGGACACATTGGAAAGGGTTCAGCAGAGGGGGAGCAAAATGATTAGGGGGGTGGAGCACATGACCTATGAGGAGAGACTGGGGGTATGTCTACACTACCCTCCTAGTTCGAACTAGGAGGGTAATGTATGCATACCGCACTTGCTAATGAAGCCCGGGATTTGAATTTCCCGGGCTTCATTAGCATAAGCGGGGAGCCGCCATTTTTAAATCCCCGCTGCTTCGAACCCCGTGTAGCGCGGCTACACGGGGCTCGAACTAGGTAGTTCGGACTAGGGTCCTATTCCGAACTACCGTTACTCCTCGTGAAACGAGGAGTACCGGTAGTTCGGAATAGGCACCCTAGTCCGAACTACCTAGTTCGAGCCCCGTGTAGCCGCGCTACACGGGGTTCGAAGCAGCGGGGATTTAAAAATGGCGGCTCCCCGCTTATGCTAATGAAGCCCGGGAAATTCAAATCCCGGGCTTCATTAGCAAGTGCGGTATGCATACATTACCCCGCTAGTTCGAACTAGCGGGGTAGTGTAGACATACCCTGAGGGATTTGGGTTTGTTTAGTCTGCAGAAGAGAAGAGTGAGGGGGGATTTGAGAGCAGCCTTCAACTTCTTGAAGGGAGGTCCCAAAGAGGATGGAGAAAGGCTGTTCTCAGTGGTGACAGATGGCAGAACAAGGAACAATGGTCTCAAGTTACAGTGTGAGAGGTCTAAGTTGTATATTAGGAAAAACTATTTCACTAGGAGGGTGGTGAAGCACTGGAATGGGTTACCTAGGGAAGTAGTGGAGTCTCCATCCCTAGAGGTGTTTAAGTCTCGGCTTGACAAAGCCCAGGCTGGGTTGATTTAGTTGGGATTGGTCCTGCCTTGGGCAGGGGGCTGGACTTTGTGACCTCCTGAGGTCCCTTCCAGCTCTAAGATTCTATGATTTAGTGCTAGCTCCCTGCTGCTCCCCCCCTCCCCCCCCCCCCACTGCAAGGGTGGAAGCCCCGAGCCTCATGGGCTGAATCAAGAGAAGTCAGGGGCTGGATCCGGCCATAGGTTCCCCATCCCCGGTATAAACTGTGCCAGCAGCCCATGTCTTACCTGCCAGTTTTCAGGCACCTAGCAACCATGAACAGTGCCCAAACCAAAAGCTCAGCTACCATGGGGCGGGTGTAGGCACTGGCTCCTTAACCCTTACCTGCTCCTGCTCAGTCAGGGCTGCCTCCTATCTGCACATAGGCTCCCTTGAGAAGATGCAGCAAGTGATAGGGAAGGGGGAAGAGGAGTTAGTAATGAGGGATCTCAAGGAAGAGGTGGAGCAAGGACAAGGCCTCAGGAGACAGGTGGGGTCTCAGGGTTTGGTTACAGATATTAGAAAGGGAACCATTGTTTAGAGACCCCTCCTCCCGTGTCTTACTCCTGCAACTGGGATAGGAGACTGTAAAGCTGCTGGCAGCAAGGGCGAAGGCTGGAATGACTAGAGACAGAACAAGCAAAGCCAGGGCAGCAAAAGGGGTGATGCCTTGCTCGATGCAAGTTCTGGGCTTATTGCCTACCAGTCAGTAATCAGAGCCTGGGAACTGCAAGAGTTAGTTTAAAAGGGGAAATAATTAAAATATGAAGTTATGTTCGCTTAAACCACATAGTGTCCTAAATGGATTGTTCCTTTCATAAGTGATATTATCTCCAGGAACCTGAGTGAAACCGAGATCTGTTTGATACAGCATGTAAGCAAAGCCACCAGGAGAAACTAAACAGCTAAAAGGAAAGAAAATGAGAGCTGAGGACTGGGACTTTAATTTCTTGCAATGCTACACTATGTGCTGCTGGGCCATAGCCAGCCTCTGAAAGCACTTTATGCTCATCTTTTCCATATTTTCCCAGTTGGATAGACAGAGCCTGATTCTAGAACTGCATCTATCAATTTTATGTACATGATTCACATCTCCAATACAAGATGTGCCTTTCAACAAAGAAATGTCTCGCTATAGGTAACAACAAAAGAACAAGACCCCCTTCCCCTTTATATCTGAGATCAGACACTGACTCAAACACAAAAAACATCAGGAATTCCCAGGGATCGATGAAGAAAGGTATATTACTATGGTTTCAGGTATATATACTGTATTCTGTCACTAATCCTTTCATACTCAGCTTGATTTATTAGTCTTCCTTGGCATTCTATCTTGTAGACCTGCCAGAAGAGCACAGTGGGATGAAACAGCTGGTAAATTTGCTCGAATTCTATTATGAAATATCTTCCATTCAAGTTTCAGTGAAAAGTAAACAAGTCTTTGTCTCTAAAAAGTGATTCTCTTCACTGTCAGAAACACTGGCAATCAGCAATAGGCATTAGGTCTTTGTTAGAGCTGTCAAGTGAAAATATTTCCTACTGTGGACCTCTACGATGGACAGAAGGTCATGTGACTCTTTGCAGCTTCAATGGAAAAACACGTATTCACAGAAACATGTATTGTTTTTACCTTTTCACTTTTGTGCAAGGACATTTGTTGAGCCACATATCTGAAGAAGAAAAAACTGGGCAAATCTCGCTGCCAAGTAGGAAAGGGATTAAGTATGCTGTTAAATATGTAAATATGTAAAATTGTCCACCCTGAGCCAGTAACATGTGGCAGTTATATGGATAGCACAGTATGCATCTGCAAATAAGTAAAACTCACATAAACACAGAGTTGGCCTAAATCCTTCACATAATCCCTCTACGGCTGAGAGCAAGGAACATAGGGAAGAAACCGCTATTCCAATCTACACATAGGAATACCATCTATTCTGCAGGCTATCAATTAGGGAAGGATGAATTCCACCCCCTATCAATCACTCAAGCTGTGTGTGGGCACAAAGATGAATTTCTCCCAACATGGATTCTTTAGCTATTGCTTAATTTCTACAGGAAGATATTTTTTCAGCCAACAGTGGCTTTGAAAGGGGGATATGCTGGAGAAAAACCCTTGGTGGGATAAACTGCAGCTCTTTACTGTATTCCTCCACAAAGGACATTTTTTTAAAATTGCGCTTAGAGGGCTGCTTGACTTTTGCACATTCTTATGCTGTGTGAGAAATGAGAAAAGGAATAGGAAAAAAAAGAGAATGGATAATGAACACATTATGGATTGTCTCTATCAGAAAGAGGATAATTCAGGTTTACTCTCTGGTAAAGAGGTGGGATGCATTCATTCAGGAATCTAATGCATAGACTTATTGTACAGCACAGAATATATGTTTAAGTATGTACACCATATATACACAGTGTATAAAACTTGCACCTTACAGAGACAATAATAGTGACTGCATAGTTAAAGTTGTCATGAAGTTAACACAAAGCAGGACTAAAACTCCCTTGGTCTCACACTGATGACTGAATTTAGTCTCATGAGGACTAGTTGATTTTCCATATAATTTTCACAGAAAATATGGCAAACTTCTGTTTGAAAAATGTGCTGCATTTGAAATTTTACCCTGATAATCTCATTTTGGGGGAGGGGGGGGGGATTCCTCTGATCAGTCACAGTTTGCTTAAATACACATCTCAGCTTTTAAAATATGACAATTAAACTAAGTTATTTCCCATACTCAGTATAACCTAAGGCATTACTACCAGAACAGGACAGCTCAGTACCATCAGCTATTTCCTTTTCTGATGTTACAAGGGACAGCTGTAAGCTCACATACGGTGACAACACAGATGTCAATTCTCTCCCCCTGCCTCCTCTAACAACAAGGGGTCATGAAGGAAGTCAGGAGAAAGGAGCAGGCATTGAAGCTCAGATCATCAGAGAGCCTATTTAGAAAAGCTGGACGTACACAGGTCCACGGGGGTGGATGCAATGCATCTGAGGGTGCTGAAAGAGTTGGCTGTTGTGATTGCAGAGCCATTAGCCATTTTCTCTGAAAACTCCTGGCTATTGGGGGCAGACGATTGGGAAAAGGCAAATGTAGTATCTATCTTTTAAAAAAGGGAAGGAGAATCTGAGGAAGTAAAGACTGATCAGCCTCACCTCAGTCCCTGGAAAATTATGGAGCAGGCCCTCAAAGAATCCATTTTGAAGCTCTTGGGGGAAAGGAAGGTGATCAGGAACAATCAACATGAATTCACCCAGGGGCAAGTCATGCCTGATTAACCTAATTAACCTAGTTTCCTTCTACGATGAGATAAATGGTTCTGTGGGTATGGGGACAGTGATTGACTTGATATACCTTGCCTTTTAGCAAAGCTTTGGATACAGTCTCCCATGGTATTCTTGCTAGCAAGATAAAGAAGTATGGCTAGGATGAATGGACTATAAGATATAGAAAGTTGACTAAATTGTTTGGCTCAATAAGTAGTGATCAACAGCTCAATATTTAGATGGCAGATGGCATGAAACAACCAGGGGTTGGTCCTAGTCCAGTTTTGTTCAATATCTTCATTAAATATCTGGATGAGGGGATGGGTTGAACCCTCAGCAATTTCACAGATGAGACTAAGCTGGAGGGAGAGGCCGATACATTGGAGGGTAGGAAAAGGGTCCAGATTGACCCAGACAAATTGGAGGATTGGACCTAAATAATCTGATGAGGTTGGACAAGGACAGGTGCAGAGTCCTGCATTTAGGACGGAATAATCCCATGCACTGCTACAGACTGGGGACCAAATGTCTAAGCAGAAGTTCTGCAGAGAAGGCCCTGAGGATTATGGATGAGAAGCTGGATATGAGCAAACAGTGTGCCCTGCCACAAAGGCTAACGACATATGGGCTACATTAGCAGAAGCATTGCCAGCAGATAGAGGGAAGTGATTATTCAGCACTGGTGAGGTGTCCAGTTTTGGGAGCCCCAATACAGAAAGGATATGGACAAATTGGAGAAAGTCCAGCAGAAGGCAACAAACAATTTTAGGGGGCTGGAGAGCACATGACTTATGAGGAGAGGCCAAGGGCACTGGGCTTATTTATTCTGCAGAAGAGAAGAGAGAGGGGAGATTTGATAGCCGCCTTCAACTACCGGAGTTCCAAAGAGGATGGTGCTAAGCGGTTCTTTGTGGTGGCATAAAACAGAATGAGGCACAATGGTCTCAAATTGCAGTAGTGGGGGCTCTAGGTTGGATATCGAGAAAAGATATTTCACTAAGAGCGTGGTGAAGCACTGGAATGGGTTACCTAGGAAGGTGGCAGACTCTCCCTTAGACCTTTTTAAAGCCAGGCTTGACATCCCTGGTTGTGATGATTTAGTTGGGGCTGGTCATGTTTTGAGCAGGCGGGTTGACTAGAGGGCCTCCTGAGGTCTCTTCCAACCTTAATCTTCTATGATTTTATTATTCTAATAAGAGCACCCATCTGACAGCAGATTTTCCTTCTGGAGAATCTGGTTCTGGTTTGCCAAAGCAGAGCACTGGTCTGTTAGAGCTGGGCAGCTCCTTTGGACTTGAACTCCCGGTGAGGAAGAATAGGACCTCTCAGGGAGCAGGGATGGTGCTTCATGCTGCCCCACTTGGTCACAAGAAGGGAAAATTTCCTAGTAGCCGGTTAAGCCATTTTAACAACCCTTTTCACTGCCAGAGCTGCACAAAGAGTTCATATTGCAGCTGAGAACCAGATCCCTGGATGCCAAACTGCACATTGCACTAACTGAAGCTGTACAAAGCAAGCATTCAATCCTCCATCTATGCTCTACACTTCAGTTCCTCTCTCAGCATCAGATGGCTCCCTTGCAACAGAGTAAGTGAAGCGTGGTGTCAGATTGCCAGTGGGAGCTAGAGACAAGTTTATCTGTCAGAGCCTGCTGGAGGCTCAAGAACAGAGAGGAGTAAGATGTATTTACTCCACTCCGCTTCCCGTAAGAGTAGGCTCCACGGGAAATGTTTCCCTTCTCCTTTCCCCGTCCCCTCAATGCACAGGGCACAGAAGTTTTAAACAAGAGGAAAAACTTCTTTAAAAAAGCACTTTAGGGGCATAATCAACGTAGTGAATCAATGGATTTTCCCCCAGGAAAGCACAAGCTCCGCTCTTCCTTCTGTCTTGTCGCACAGCTTCAGACTTTTTGTTCTGTGGCAAATGCTCTCCATTCAAGTGCATGGCATTTTCTGGGCACTATGTCTTCAGTATAGTCTTTGGAGCAATGTGATTTTTTTTTATATGGTGACTTAAATAATCAGCAGGCAGTGCTAAAATACACCATTGTGCATTGACATTGTTAAAGTGCAGGAAGCGGCAGGGGATAAAGGGGAAGGCTGCATGTCTTGGTGGCCTTGTTTTTCTCCTTTCTTTGAGAGCTAACTCTTTATTTTCTGCATACAAGTATCCCACACAGTTAAAGGCAGCCCTAGTTGCTGTAGCCAGCTCTTGTTCCTGTCCCTAACAGTGCAGAACCACAATGTGGGCAATCTAGCATTGGGTTTTTAATAATGTCCCAAAAGGAAGTTGTTTGCACAACAGCCCTCTGTGCCCCAAACACACACACACACACACACACACACACACACACACACTCTCTCTCTCTCTCTCTCTCTCACTCAACAGGCAAGTAACCTACATCGTAGCTTCAGGCCCCATCCTTTCAGATTTGGCATGTACTGTAATGAGATCAGCAATTTGGGAGAGAGACACAGCGTCATATTTGAAAGAAGTAAAAGAGTTCTCTAGTCACAGCTGAAACCATTTACTTTAGTTACCCATCACTGTTTTCCTTTTTAAGTGCTCAGCCTTTTTAATGCTAATCCAAGCTTACCATCTCTGCCAGACAGCCATATGTGACCCCTGTTCTTTATAAACATTACAAACTGTGCAAGAAGATTACGTGGATACAGGCAACATCCTTGCCTTTTTATAAAGCTCAATTTTACCAGTAAGACAATACCAATGTCTTGCATATTTTCCTGTCTTCTTTCTGCTGGGTGAGGTAATTAATATCTTTCATTGGACCAACGACTTTTGGTCTTATCTTCACTACCTGGCTAGGTTATTGCAAGGCAACTTACATTGACCTAGCTGTGGATGTGTCTAAAGCTATGCTGACTTTACACCACCTCCCCGAGCAACATAATTACTTAGGGTATGTTCGAACTAGGGGGGGTAATGTAGTCATACGGAGTTGCAAATGAAGCCCGGGATTTGAATTTCCCGGGCTTCATTTGCATAAAGCCGGCCGGTGCCATTTTTAAATGCCGGTTAGTTCGGACCCCATGCCGCGCGGCTACACGCGGCACGGACTAGCTAGTTCAGATAGGCTTCCACGAGGCGTACAGCTAGTTCGGATTAGGAAGCCTAATCCGAACTAGCTAGTCCGTGCCACGTGTAGCCGCGCGGCATGGGGTCCGAACTAGCCGGCATTTAAAAATGGCGCCGGCCGGCTTTATGCAAATGAAGCCCAGGAAATTCAAATCCTGGGCTTCATTTGCAACTCCGTATGACTACATTACCCCCCCTAGTTCGAACTAGGGGGGTAGTGTAGACGTATCCTAACATCAGCTATTACTGGCCTCCAGTCCCATGACGGTTCTCACAGAGCGCTCTGTCCCTACTATGAACTCACCTTAAACACCCTGCATATTTTGGAAATTCCTTTTCCTGGCTGCGCAGCTGGGCGAGCACACCTTGCAGCTCTCCACTGTTGCATGCAATTTCCCAGCTGCCCCTGCCAGGTACATGTTGCAGATACACTCCTGCCTAGAACACAGGAGATACTGGATCTCCTGGATCTGTGCAGACAAGAGGCTGTGCAGGCACAGCTCTGATGCAGCCTTGGAAATGTCAGTATCTATGAGCAGATGGCTCTGGGCATGGAGGGAAAAGCTACAGCAATGCCATGTGAAGGCCAATGAACTGCGGGGCAGAGCCACAGACCTGCTGCTTTTATAAAGGACTGCATCCCATCCTCAGCCCCCAGGAAGTGTACTGTGCACATGCACAAGCAACATCATAACTATGGCAGCAGTTTGCAAAAGTAACTTAGGTTGACATAATTATGTAGTGCACACATGGGCTACATCTACACCACAGCGGGGATCAATGCCCTGAGATTGAGCCACTGGTTGTCGATTTAACAGGCCTAGTGAAGACTTGCCAATTCAGCTGCAGATTACTCTCCAATTGACCCCCGTACTTTACCTCAGATAAGAAGAATAGAATAACAGAAGACAACAGGAGAGTTTCTCCCTTCGACCCTTCCCAGTACAGCCCCAACCATAACTCAACATAAGGTCCGACAACCACACCTACATTTATCACGTAGTCACAGTTATGTAGCTTAGGTTGATTTTCTGTGGTAGTGTGGACAAGGCATGGCCTTGGCGAAAGAGACAAGCTTTCAAGCTGCAAACTGAGCTCTTCCTCAGTTCTGTCACAGTTGAACACTAGATTAGATAAACTTAAAAAACAACAAATGGTCTGATAGCACTTTATAGACTAACAAAACATGTAGATTGTATGAGCTTTCGTAGGCACAGCCCACTTGTTCATGTTTCGTTAGTCTATAAAGTGCTACCAGACCACTTGTTCTTTTTAAAATTTATCCTGTACAGACTAACTTGGCTACCCCCTAAAGATACTAGATTAGATAGTTTAGCATAAATAGTTAGCACATATTCTAAGGGCCCATTCATGGTGAAGTGGCCCATTAAGATCCCTGCAGTCAGAGGACAAAAAGGGGTGTTAATGAAACAAAATACAGGATTATGTAGCACTTTAAAGACTAACAAGATGGTTTATTAGATGATGAGCTTTCGTGGGCCAGACCCACTTCCTCAGATCAAATAGTGGATCTGAGGAAGCGGGTCTGGCCCACGAAAGCTCATCATCTAATAAACCATCTTGTTAGTCTTTAAAGTGCTACATAGTCCTGTATTTTGTTTCAGCTACACCAGACTAACACGCCTACATTTCTATCACTATTCTACATGCAGGGTGTTAATGAGTTACAGATTGCTGTAAGAAAACATAAATCCAGTGTCTTTATTCATCCACTGACTTCTGCCTTTAAAGTAAACCCCAGGCACTGAGCACCACACAGCAGAAGCTTAGAAGCGAGAACTTCTTCATACAATAGAAGTTCTAGTGGAGGGGGTTTCCTCTTCCTCCCATAAACAAAAGGAAAAACTATGTAGCACTTTAAAGACCAACAAGATGGCTTAATAGGTGATGAACTTTTGTGGACCAGACCCACAAAAGCTCATCACCTATTAAACCATCTTGTTGGTCTTTAAAGTGCTACATAGTTTTTCCTTTTGTTTTTGAAAGATCAGACTAACACGGCTACCTCTCTATTACTCTTCCTCCCATGTAATCTCTTCCCCTCTTCACATTAGCACTAGAACAGCTCCAAGAGGGTGATAACCTAACTTGAGGCCATGAGACCACTTCTCCCATGTCTTGTGAAAGTAACAACTGCCACGTTACTTCTGCTCACCTCATAAGCAGATGCCCTCATGCTGTGCTCATGCTATCTTCATTGGCTACATTGCTGATCAGCACACTATGATCCATTGCAGCACTATTTGCTGCTATTACGAAAATAAAGTTACAGGTGGCTAGAGGAAGCTATGGCGATGTTCCTGCTTCAGACAGAATTAGGAGTTTTCAATGTTCCTATAAAACAAACAGGACTAAGAAAATACTGACCTGGGGGCATATGTGCACACCAGGGCCCAGTTGTATGTAGTGCAGAATGCTACTAGCACAGTATTACTGCAGTGGGCACTGAAGCATTTCAAGGGAGGCTCTTGGCAGCAAGCAGAATCCATCTCAACGATACTGTGGTATCAAAAGATAGTGGAGAAAAAGGTGCCAATAAGAGTTGCATGTTAACCCAGCAATGCCTTCAGCCTG
Source organism: Pelodiscus sinensis (assembly GCF_052426305.1). Taxonomy (NCBI): domain Eukaryota; kingdom Metazoa; phylum Chordata; order Testudines; family Trionychidae; genus Pelodiscus; species Pelodiscus sinensis. The sequence goes on from NC_143065.1 coordinate 23,709,933, forward strand.
CCCCTGAATTACAATAAATAAATATTTACACTGAAACCCAAACAAAAGACTCTCCAAATGGGAGCGTAATCTTCTGGTGTAGACAAGCCCTGATAGACTGTTAGCAAACACTAGGAAGGTAAGATATGGAATTGACACAACCACACTGATCCTCCAGTAGTTCAGACCTGCCTAACAACTAACAATAAGTGAACATTGATTGCCATGGCCTTGAACCAACACAAACCTTAAGTTTACCATCTACATGTTTTGTTAGTCTTTAAGATGCTGCTAGACTCTTTGTTGTTGTTTTTTAAGTTTTTTCAGTTACAGACTAACTCTGCTACCCCTCTGAAGCTTAAGTTTACACTTAAGTATGGCAATGGTCCTACTGAAGTTAAAGCGCATGCTCTGGTACTTTACTGAATCAGAAGTTTATTTGGTTATTGGATAAAATGCTCCAATCATACCCCCATACCTCTTACAAACACCAAACCAAATGGCAACCCCTTTTTAGCTCCCACTTGGTGAGAATAATATGAGTAGGCTTGCAATCCAAAGGGGGTGAAAACCAAAAACAAACAACCAAACAACAAAGATTACATTTTGGAAGAATGAGGGAAGGCCAGTGAAATAATTCAGTGGGCAAAAGGACACAAAAGGGAAATGAACAATGGTAACAGAAAAATGACTGCATTCCCAAAGTTGGACATCACCTAGTAATAAATACGGTAGAAGGAGATAAAGGCCAGTGTCAATGAACAGGGAATTACAGAAAATAATCAAAAAGGTAAGAAAAAGGCATGAGATGGAAGAGTAGGCTGGGAAGTAGAGAGAATAAAGCTATAGGAGAGTACAATGGGCATAAGGCAGGCTGAGATAAAAGGTGAATGAAATATTGCACAAGGAGTAAGACAAGAATTTTTCAGATATATAAAAAGCAAAAGGTCAATAGGGCATCTAAGAGATCACCAGGATTATTTAGTGACCGAAGCAAAAGACTGTAGAAAATTGAAATTAATTCTTTACTGGAGTGCTCACAAGAAAGAATGGAGGAGTGAGACTAGAGACAGAATGATATTTTCTATGAGAAGGAAAAAACACAGAAGGAACTCAGGGTCACAGCAGAGCAGGGAATAAAGAAATTACAGTGAATGCAGCTGGAAAAGGCACAGATAGGTGCCCTTGCAGAGTAATAAAGAAGGCAACGGGGACTTCTAAACAGTGACATTTAAAATGTTCTGTTAGAAACTGGAGCACGAAATTAGTTCCTATGCCTTCATCCAGTGCTTTCTTGTTTGCTCAGCATGGGCAGAAGCCGTCATACCCTTCCAGTTTGGGACCACTCCGGAGACTGAAATGGCCCCCAGAGTACTGCTCTATGGTACGTCCACCTTCCTGATTCTGCAAAAGGTTTACAACATAAGCCAGAATGTGCAAGTACACTACAGTTCCCAACCTCTGACTCTATCCCGAACTGACAGGACTTGCTGGGACTAGATTAAGAAGCAAAATATTCTCCCCACATTCACAAGTCAAGAACAGATGTAAGATCGAAGGTAAATTACACACCTGTAAGTTTATTTGGAATAACAGGAAAATGTTGCATTGGAAACATAGTGTTGCCAGCTCTTTAGCTGAGCCAATTCAAACAAAGCTAAATCAGATTCGCCTACACGTGCACAACATGTCTACACTTAACAATGAACACTAAACAACCTCACTTTTGCTGGCATCCAGCCACTACAGTAACTACCCCACTTGTGTGCATCTACACTTTGCTCCTTTTGTCGGCAGTTCACATCCTCAATGGAAGTACTTGTACTGTCAGTGTGGGCAGGGTTGGCCTTACCATGAGGCAAACTGAGGCAGCCGCCTCAGGTGCCAGACTGTGGGGAGGCGCCACTAGGATCCAGAGAATTGAGACCGTTCAAAGTTTTGGCCCAACCGAGGAGTCATGGGGGCATCATTTGAGCTCCCCTCCTCAGGTGCCAAAATGTTGTGGGCCAGCCCTGAGTGTGGGGGTATGGAAGGATGGCTTCTGACAGCTAGTAACAATCTATAGAAGCAATGCAGTGTCTACACTGACACTGTGTTGACCTAACTACCTTGACATTGATGCTAGGCCTCTCTTGGAGGTGGAGTTATTAAGTCAGTATAGCTGGGCAGTTATGTGCTCGGAGCAAAATTTTACTGTAGACAACATAAGCTGCCTTGCAGTGACCTAACTGTAGCATAGACCAGGCTTTAGTGGCAGAGGCTGGTCTGCCACTAATCTGCTGCTCTAGTTGAAATTTTAGTGTGGTGCTCCCTATCTATCTTCTAGAATAGAAGCTCTCAGCCAGGGGCAGACTTTGGATGGGGGTGGAGAGTGCATTAAGCTTTCTGATGGTTTGGTGGTTGACAGAACTAGCAGGTCCAGAACCCAGGCTGCACTGCTACTCACTTGTGTTTGGCCCAGCTGCCCTTCCATCATGATCAGGGGGTGGCAGTACCAAATCTGAAAGAGCAGCATTGCCACACCACAGAGCCCAAAAGGCAGTTTTTAGTGACAAAACACGGTAATGTAGCTAGAGCCCTATCCCTCGACTTCTATTTAAAAAGGGAAAAACCCTCCCTTTGGGAAAGCAATATTCTAAGTTTCAAGCTGCACAAGAGCAGAGAACAATTACATACCAATGGTCAGCTCCTACCTTCTCCCACCATAATGCTTATAGATAGAGTGGTGGGGAATTTTAAGAAATTATATTGTAGAGGTCCAGGGGTGAGGTGGGTGGATTGGATGTTGTAACAAGGCTTTGGGAATGAATATTCTTATATTCAGTTCTTGTCTCTTTTATTGACTTATGTGGCCTTGAACAAGTCATCCAATTCCTCTGAACCTCAGTTTATTCTTCTGTAAATTGGTATGTTTCTTCTTTACCTCTAAGGTGTGTTAAGCATAAATTAACATTCATACCTGTTTTTAGTTCCTTGCTGAAACAGTGTGTCCTTTCCTAAGCATTGTGGGTAAAGGTGTGATCCAAAGAGGGTGCTCACAATGGATCACACCTCTACCCACTTCCTAAACAGCAAACAGTGTCAAATGCTTGGAACAACACTATGCATGTCCTGGGCTGCGAACTGTTCTGAATTAACAAGCAAGAAATGTGCTTGGTGGAATACAGGGAAGGGGGTGTCAGCATTTTGCCTCTACTAAATGTCGTACTTCGTTCAGATTTAGAAAACAACACACATGGGCCGACTGTAAAGATCAATATATTCCGGCAGCTTGCGGCGTACTCAGAATTAAAAGAAAATAGAGTCAAAATGCCAATGTTTTCCCCTCCGATTGTTTTTATTTAATGGGGTATGTTTCTTTCAGTCATTTCTCTATGTTTGCTATTAGAACACAAGGTGACCTTTCTATGCTTAATTACCCGAACAAAACACAGAGAACATTAATGCCAAAAATGCCCCTTGTGCTTTCTACTGCATTTGCAGATGTTTGAAATAATCCATCCTAATCTCTTTTTCCCTTAGTTTAGGTGAATCTAGTCTGATCCAAAAAAAAAGGGAAATGAAATGGAAGAGTGGGGGAATTAACAGATGTTGCAAATATATAGTATAAGTGTGTGCATATAGCAGAATGTTTTCTAATGGGCTTTGGCTAATTAGTCCAGAATGGGCACTTGATATTAATGCTTTCCATTTCTATCACAGTTTTCATGCAAGGAACTCAAAAACAGCTTATGAATGTTAATTTATTCTTAACACACCTTAGAGGTAAAGAAGAAACATACCAATTTACAGAAGAATAAACTGAGGTTCAGAGAAATTGGATGATTTGTTCAAGGCCACGTAAGTCAATAAAAGAGGCAAGAACTGAATATAAGAATATTCATTCCCAAAGCCCTGTTATAACATCCAATCCACCCACCTCACCCCTGGACCTCTACAATATAATTTCTTAGAATTCCCCCACAACTCTAACTCCATCAGCTGTATCAATGATTGGAGCTGCAGTGCTGACTGCTGGCATTTTAACCACCTTGTCGCAGCCTTTGTCAACTGGTGCTGGTATGCCTCGTGAAACCAGGTTTACATGTGCTGGTCAACAAAGGATTCCTTGTCGACCTCAGCGTGTCTAGACTGCCCCAATCTGCCGACAAACAGCTGATCACCAGCCGGTCGGCAGAGCACGGCAGCCATTTTAATGTAAATGAAGCCGCGATTATTTAAATCGCGGCTTCATTTCCCTATGCCGGGTAGCCTAATCTACATGCCTCTGACGACAGAGGCATGTAGTCTAGACATACCCTCAGAGTATGCCTGAATGCTACTAGCCTGTCTATGGCACTCTTGCAGCTGATACCACTAGTTGCCTACACTAGTGTATCACTGGCAAATTAAAGAAAAATCTAGTAGAAGGGTGAAAGAGATAAAGAAACTATAATAAATAACAACTATTTTTTGGACAAACTAATGTGTGGCAAACAAAGTGTTAAAACCAGCTGTGTACATGACAAGGCATGTAAGTGGTAGACTGCTTGATTGTCTGATATTCCTAACACTGTACTTTTGCACATCGGGTGCCTCGTGCATGAATGAAGATGGTGTTTTGAGGCTTTGCTATTTATCAGAATTGTACGTATTTCTAGAGGAAACGAACAAGTAATATTAATTTCACTACCATTGTTTTATTTCTATCATAAATGCTTAGGGCACCTATTAAATTACTATTTCTTTATTTAGCTCTTCTTTGATTGTTTAATTGTTTTCTAATAAACATATGTTGTTACCCAACTGAATTTCTATTTGAATTACAAGATTTCTCATTTGCAGTCTAGGCACAAAAAGAGAATAGCTCAGTTTCGTTGCACAGCCCTCTAGCCTGATGCCCACATCGACACGGAGGCAATTCATATAATTCAAACAGAGACACCCCACAGTGCCATGTACATTTAGAGAGAAGAACCATTGAGAAATAAGAGGAATATTTAATACACCAGAGAAATGTCCCTTAGGCAATGAGAGTTCACCAGCCACTTGAGAGGTTCTTGAGATACATACTTTATAGCACAGCCAATCCACGTAAATTCAGTTATTTTTCTGCTTCCTACTATGGAAGAGGACTTTCTTATACACAGTCCTCAATCACTTATCACTGTAGTCTCTAGGTGCTGTGATTATACATGTAATTAAAAGCTTCAGAGGGGTAGCTAAGTTAGTCTATAACTGAAAAAACTTAAAAAACAACAAATAGTCTTGCAGCACCTTAAAGACCAGTAGATGGTATCATGAGCTTTCATGGGCACAACCTACTTCTTCATCTGAAGAAGTGTATTGTGTCCAGGAAAGCTCATGACACCATCTACCCATGTTAGTCTTTAAGGTGATACATGTCATTAAAATACCTATGGCTTATCCTGTCTTCCAATTAAATAATACTTTGTATTTACTTAGCATCTCCTCTTGAAATGTCTGAGACTCCTGGAAGGTAGGCAGCTATTGCTATTTAATAGATGGGGGAGTCAAGTTTATGGTAAGTTTTTAGAAGTGGCTTCTCATTGCTGGCGTCCAACTCCAGAAACCCTGGGCCCAGTTGAAAGGTGCACAGCACCAATTCAAAACATAGACCAAGGTACCTCCACTTACTTAAAAGAATTGGATCTGCCCCCCAATTAATGGGGATTTTTAAAATTTTTGGACTAACTGACTTTGCCACGTGTCAGAGGGGTAGTCTGAATCTGTATAAACAACGAGAAGTCCTGTGTCAAGACTAACAGATTTATTGGAGCATAAGCTTTCGTGGGCAAAGACCTACTTCGTCAGATGCATGTGATAGTATCTGACGAAGTGGGTGTTTCCTCATGAAAGTTTATGCTCCAATAAATCTGACTTACCCAAGGTCACAGAGATATTGATATGACAGCTGAAAATGGAACCCAGTTCACCTGAATCCCAGGCACTGGGTCCAATAAAATTGCCATCTAAGTCAACAAACCTTGCATGAAGTACAAGGACCAGTTATTCACCACTGACTGGAGTATCATACCTAGTATGGATACTTACCTCTTCTGTGTATGATGCTTGTATTACACATGGATTACCCTCACACTTTTAAAAGTATGTGGTGATAACCCATTAGCTTTTAATCATAATTAAAAATTAAAACTTAATATTGTCTTTGTTGCCCTACATTGCACTCACTTTATGGCAAAAATCCTTTCTTTAGCACCATTATTAATCCCTTTCCCAAAGGAAATAATTAGATTTTTTCTTCAATATAGTAAGAGTTTTATGGGGGGAGGGGCACGGATATGATTTCATTTCAAGAGTTTCCTTTTTTTCCCCCTCTTCTGTTTTCTACCACTTCCTAGTCTGGGGTTCAGTTTGTATGATCTGATGACAATGTGCCCAATCCTGACGTTCATGTCATAGCACCACTGATTTCAATGGGTGTTTCAAGGATTGCATGAATTGGTTCATAATTAATCAATAAATATCATTCACAACAAGGTCGTCACATTATGACCAACTTGTTGTCACAATAGATGTGTCATTGAGAGAGCAAGAGAGAAAAGGTTACATATATAAGGTATGAACCTCTGAAAATATGATCTCCATATGTTCCTGGTAGTGGCTTGCTTGCCCAAGTGAACCATAACTTATTTCTTTAATTGAAATAACATTCTTGAAATTTCATTAAAACAAATTTCATTAAATTTCATTTCATTTCATTAAACAAAACCACAACTATTAATTTAGGCACATATTTAACTGAGCTGTGCAACTCTTGGTAGCATAGTTTAATAAATGTCCCTCATATTTGCAGATTTCATATCTGCTATTTAGGTGAAAGCAGGGGCTGAACTGCTACTTGCTATGAGGCAGCTAAAAGGAGGGGTGGGTGTGCCCACTACAAGGTTACGTCTACACTGGCATGATTTTCCGGAAATGCTTTTAACGGAAAAGGTTTTCCGTTAAAAGTATTTCTGGAAAAGCGTGTCTAGATTGGCAGGACGCTTTTCTGGAAAAGCACTTTTTCCGGAAAAGTGTCCATGGCCAATCTAGACACGCTTTTCCACAAAAAAGCCTGGATCGTCATTTTCGCGATCGGGGCTTTTTTGCGGAAAACACTACTGTGCTGTCTACACTGGCCCTTTTCCGGAACATGCCACCAGTAAAACATGCCACCAGTGCTTGGACAAGACACACCACCATCATGGTAAGAGGTCTCGGAGGAACAAGCCTCCCCCCTTCCAGACTTGAGTGAACTGAGCTGGGGGGAAGGGTTAAAGGACTTGAGTCAGCCTGTTTCACACCTGCCAGGTGTGAGCTGTGAGACTGGCCCAACCTGCCCCTTTCCCCCTTTGTTTTATGGACAGACCTAAAGACTCCCTGAGAAGTCTTTTCTTTTGTTACTCTAGTGGAAGCTGGATTCCTTGGCCAGTCCAGCTGGTGGCTAAAGAGTTGAAATCACAGAGAGCTGAAATCACTGGTTTGGCCGAGAGCCAGACCTTTTGCAGCCAGTGAAGCGGCGGCAGGTGAGGAGCGGCAACTAACTGCGGCGGCAGGCACCCAGCGGAGCATCCAGTGGCGTTGGATGAGACAGCTGGTGGAGCGTGGTGGAGTTTCGTATAAGGTGCCGCTATCTATCCCCTCACCCCCATTTCTACCCAGGTTGGGAGGTGAAACCCTGCAGGTGAACTTTGGGACTCTGGGTGGCAGGGACAGAGACTTTTGGGGTGTCGCACTCTTTGGACATCGAGTGATTCTTGGCTGGGAGGGGGCTTGGCTCATGTTTGGGTTATGAACTCTGTGTTCCCCAAGTTAATGCTGTATGACTTCTCTCTCTGTCTCATTAAATGTTTCTTTCCTACACTCAGAATCAGTGCTTGCGAGTGGGGAAGCATTGCCTCTCAGAGGCGCCTAGGGGTGTGTGAATTTCCCAGATCACTGGGTGGGGGCTCAAGCTGGTTCTATGTGAGATGGACCCCGAGATATTGAACCCAGCCCTGGTTACTGCCAGGCCTACCCGGCAGAAGGGTTACATTGGCATAATGGGCCTGGTCTCATCAATGAGACCATTTATGCTGATGTAACAGCACTGAGAATAATGGATTTACATCACTGCAAGGCTGGATCAATACAATTTTTGACAGCAGCATAAAATTGGAGAAACTCAGTGGTTTGAAGGGAGGGAGCAATGAATGAAATCCCGGTTCCACTACATAAATGGTGAAAATCCTATTAGCTTCAAACAGGGCCAAGATTTCACCCATTGTTCTTAGTTTTGATCCTGCATACCTTGCAGGACCAAATTCTCAATTGGTGTAAATCAGTGACTTGATGAAAGCCAAAGGAGGATCTGCCCCACTCCCTGATGTAAATACTGTATTAGAAAGATCAGATATGTTCCTGTATGTACCGAGGTGACAAAGAAAATTAAAGACTGGATAGGTTTTTCATATCAGACTGCTGAAGACTAATTATAACACTGCTTTCCTGCAAGCCAGTGATTGTAGGCTAATCTTCTGTTATGAAAACAGAAACCAAGGTTAATGAGGCTAATTGTGTTTACCAGTGTTTCGAACAAAAATGAAGCCAACTCAATTTTGAAGTGAGTTCTTTGTCAGAAACAAATTGTGGAAAATTGCTACAGTTGTATCAGCATTTCCTAAAATTGCTTCATATCATGCTTCGGAAACTAACATTGTAAAACATGAGCTAGCAGTACAGAAAATGACTCTTATTAGGCACTAACTATATCAAGTTCCAAGTGCACCGCTGTGTAACTTAAAGTGATGGTTGAGATGTTGAAAATAATGCAAGTGGGAGTCATTAACAAAGTATCTGACCCTCAGTCTAGCGCCACTGCATTAGTAAAAGAGAAAAATGAAAAAAAATCAAGATATGCAGCAATTTCTATCAGGCAAACAATAGCTCTGAGTTTCATGTCTTGCGCCAAGCCTGATTAATTAATTACACAAGCTGGAACAGTCAATAAATGAATTTGTTCTGGCAAATCAAAATTTACAAGCAGATATAAAGGGTTTTAGAAGAAATTGGTTTGTGTTTTCCTCTTTTGAACTAAAATTCAAACAATTACTCAAAGCCTGTGGTTTTCAACCTTTTCCCCATTTATGCACCCCTAAAATATTATGAATGAAGATGCAAACCCTTCTGGAAATATTAAATATAGTCTGCAGACCCCCGGTGGTCTGCGGACCACAGGTTGAAAATCACTTTCTGTGGTAATGACTAACTTTTTTGGACCCCTCTTACATTGAAAACTGTTGGCTAAAACAATTCAGCAGCTTTAGTATCAGCAAAATGAGTAGGGGAACAATAATAAGTTTCTCACCATAGTGAGAGCAGCTGTTCTAGGAGTATAACTGTCCCAAATACTCCTCCATGTTGATTCTTAGTACCCCCTGCCTTCCATTCTTGGGTTCTCTACTTGATCAGAAAATTCCCATTCATGCCAAACAACGATGCATCATGGTTTTGTGACATGGAACTATAATGAAACCAAATTAATTTTCAACTCAATGTTCAATTGAAGCTGGCATTGACTAGTTAACCACACCAGTGTTTTCAACAACAACATAATGTCTGAGGGTACGTCTACACTAGCTCATTAGTTCGAGCTAGGTAGGGTAATGAGGGCAAGCAGAGTTGCAAATGAAGCCTGGGATTTAAATATCCCAGGCTTCATTTGCATGTTCCCGGGAGTCACCATTTTTAAATCCCCTTTAGTCCGAACTTCATGCCCTGTGCCCTCATTCCACGAGGAGTTACGGTAGTTTGAATTAGGATCTTTAATTCGAACTACCTACTCCATGCTGCGTGTAGCCATGGACACGGAGTTCGGACTAAGGGGGATTTAAAAATGGTGACACCCGGGCACATGCAAATGAAGCCCGGGATATTTAAATCCCGGGCTTCATTTGCAACTCCACTTGCCCTCATTACCCTACCTAGCTCGAACTAACGAGCTAGTGCAGATGTACCCTGACATTTTATCTTGCTGCAAATTCCAGAACTTCTCTTGCTCTTTGCACCAGAGTAGAAGCATATTTTGGAGTTTGCAGAAAGACCTAACTCTGGTGGAGACATTGGGAGAGCTGTTGTGGATATTCCTAAAAAAATCCACCACGCTCATCCATATAGGCCAGGTCTACACTACATGTGAAGGTTGAAGCAAGATACGCAACTGGAGTCAATGTATCTTACATCACATTCCGTGCCGTCCACATGGTGGGAGACCAACGGGAGCAACCACTCCCATTGGGTTCCCTCACTCCTCATGAAGAAGAGGAGTACTGGAGTATCAGCACTGATGGGTACACCATTTGAGGTTGATTGAGTGAGCCTATACTAGACCTGCTAAATTGAACCCTGGGAGATTGCATGATGTCGATCTTCCATGTAGAGTAGGTGTGACCATACTATGCTCAAAAATACCCACTTGGAAGGGGAGAGGAAAAAATACAGAAGTGGGGATGGAGATTCAGAGAGGAGGAAAAAGAGATGGGTTTGGTTCGGGCAGATGATAGCAACAGGACAGAGAGAACAGAAAAGATCCAGTAAGGAAAGATAAGAAGCAGCAGCAGAAGTGCAATAAGAAGATAAAACACAGAAAAGAAGGAAGAAACACAGAAATGAGGAAGAAGGGAAACGGAAATGGAAAAGAAAGTGGAATAAAAGAAACGAAACCAAATAAGAAGACTTTGTACAATGCTGAGTTCAGTAAAGGTTACACAGTATTTATCCCACATTTCCTATTAGAAAAGGGCTTATGGGAGGGAAATGGGTTGGGTGAGAGCCTATCTAGGATGAAGAGAGCCTGCTGGTTGGTGTGAACAGCACACCAGCACCTGTGTTTGACCCCATCTAAGATCTGAACTCAATAGTAAAAGGCAAAAAAGATTTGATCTCTTTTGGTTTGAAATAGAAGCCGGCAGCTATCCAATCCCACTGGCTCCATTGATTGGGGTATTTCACAGCTTTTACTGCATTTGCTCAAAATCTAAGCTTCCCTTTAGAAAAAAACCCGAAATCTGCAGTCCAAGATACAGCCTTCACTATGTAAATCAATGTGCTGCTGTCTTGTTGAATCTACAGCCTGAGGTATGAACATCGCCCATTCATCTTAATGGGATATTAACCTCAAAGCCCCTTTGTGACTATCTGAATGTTAATACTATCTTACACAACTGTCTAACAAACACTGGGCTTGAGTCACAGACATGTCAAAAGGAGAGCTGGATCTAGGTTTGATTTTCCACCTGACAACCTGAAAAAAAATCCACCAAAACAAAATCCCAGATCTTCAGACTATCCCCATCTGCCCCCTAAAACCTCTGACGTTTGTGTTTGAAAGTACCTGGGATTATGCAGTTGGGGGTGGGTTAGTGTGGGGGGGAGGGGAGGAGCAGGGAGTTAATTGGCAGGAACTCTCTTTTGATAGTTTTTCATGTTTTCTCTTCCTTCTCCCAGATTGTAACTGCTCTAGTCCCATTTGGGTTTAGACTATTTTTTGTTCATTTTTAAGGAGCCAACACCAACACACTTACTCACATTCTGTAGTTACACTTACGTACTATACTTCATAAGCAACCCCAAAGAATTCAATGGTACTGTTCATGGTGGGCTTCATCCTTCATGTGCACCTGCAAAGGATTAGCATCAGTAAAGAGCCCCTTTAGTCTAGTGCATGTGTTACCTGTCTCAGTGGCTGTTCAGATAGGGGAGCAGCGACAGTAGGAAAGAAGGGACAGAGCTGGGGTTTCACTCCCCCATGCTCCAGCCTGTGCACTGGAGTCAGCAGAGAGGGGGAAATAAACGGAGCCGGCAAAAGAATCGGCACCAATTACTGGAGCATGGGGGAAAAGACAGGGATTCGGATTCAAAATCTAGTTCCCTGCCCCGCTCCTGGGACAGTGCAGTTATGTGCAGCTCCTTACTTGGGGTGTGTTGTGAATCAACAGTCCTGCCATTGGTAAGGCATTACACCATGTGAATGAGGGTATCACAGAATGAGGCTCTAACCTGGGGACAAATCTTGTAGGCCAAGTGACCGGTGTTGCCCCCATATTTTGAATCTCAACTTGAAACACCTAAAAAGTATCTGCTTTTCAGAAAGTGTTAACACCTTCCCATCTCTGGGGCACCAGCTGCCTCTGTGGGCAAGGGGAGGACAGAACTTGAACTGACCGCACTGCACTGTCCAGGCAAATACCCTACCTTCAGGGCATCCCATATGCTGCCTTCCTAATGCAAGAGCCTGGATCTAGGTTTGATTTTTTCCCCCCCAAATCAGTTCCCTTTAAAAGTGTCTTGGGTTGGACCAACACATTTTAGCCACCATAAAACACTAGTCACTTTTGAAAATCTTAGGTAAAGTCTCTTCAGAAGTCCCATTTAAAGCCATGACAGCAAGATTTGGTCCTGAATTAGGACTTCAGTACTGCACCGATCATCACAGGCCATTACATAGCAATTCAAAAAGACTACACCACAAAAAACCCATGAAACTGTTCAAATGAAACAGTCACTACCCCAGTTAAAATCCTAATTAAATTTATGGGGATAATAAAGATCTAAAGGAATATCTGCAGGAAGATTAAATAAACATGATAGGGTACAAAGAAACTGAACAATGAAACAGAATCCAGTTCAGATGGATCAAGTATAAAAGAATCTTATTATTACAATGAAGATCACTTGCCTACATATATAATTAGAAATTCATATACACACAAAAAGATAAAAGTGACCAGCTAATCCAGCTGTAACCAGCTATAATACAGCATTGTCTATATTTTTAAAAATCCTAATGCTCTCCAAAAATAGGCATAACAGGGTGTATTAATGAAGTCTTCGTTTGAGCAAAACAAGCTGCCTTTATCCACTTCTTAGTTTTTCTCAGACTGCCAACAAAAACCCTCATGAGACATGTCATCTTAGTCCGACTCTTCCACCCAGACGTCTGTGACTAGATGAAGTTAAGCCTGAGACAGAATAGTAACAATGATATCCAAAGAAGCTAGCTCAGATTTCAAAGTCTAGTTTTCTTCTCATAGCTTTTGCTGCTCAGGCTATAATTGGAAAACACACTTGGATTCACCCCCTCCCCCTGCTTTGAAAAGTAATGGCCCACAATACATTTCAACCTTATTTAGAATCCAGTTCATATCTTAGACTGAAATAAATGTTCTGTGAGAATGTGACAAACAAACTTTGATGGAAAATTTGCAGGTGTTTTAAAACAGGGGAAGGCATAAACATTTCAGATACATTTGGAAGTCTTCATAGATCTACGTGGGAAGATTTTTTTTCCCCTGAAATAAGCTGATGAGAGGCAAGATTTTATAAGGATCTCTTCTCCCTACTCCTTGCATAGGATTAATTATTACTTACTTTTCTAATGCCCATAAATTGAACTGCAAAATCAAAACAAAACATTTTACTGGCACAGACAAAAGACTAGATGACATTAAATTTTACCTACCCCAAAACATCAAGAAGAAAAATGTGTACATTCTTCAGGACAGAAGAGAGATATTGTTGACAAATTTTCCATAGTTTTAAATCCATCTATTAATATTTTGTTTGTTATCACAGTACATCATGTTGAAGCATCTCCCTGCTCTTTTTGCACATATATATACAAGTTCTAATTGGCATATGATCAATTACCAAAGATGTCAAGTGCATTATCAAGACTAGTCAAGTATGAAATACTATGGACAAAAAAATATTTCAAAGCAAATATCAACTGACCTAGTTTCACAGCCCATTGTTCCGCATTATCAGGATTTCACTAACAATTTATATTTGTTTCATCTTGTCAGAATGACAAGGAGTTTATGAAATTCATTGATCTACAAGCAAGAATTAATTGTAGAATTCAGCCACTTCTGTCAAAATAATATACTTAGTTGAAACCCGGTATCTTTCTTTTGTATATCTTTGTTGATGTCTCCCAAATTAAAATTCAAATCTTAAAGGCAGAACTCCCTAGGAATCTCAAAGCGTCAACTGGAACTTTAACAGTTTTCTCTCATTTTGTATTCCATACTGAGCCCAAGGTCAGATAGGAAAATATATTCCGTGAATAAAGGAATAATTATTGATGTAATTGGCAATGCAAATGAAAGAAAATCATTACTGTTTAATTAACACTACATGTGTCAAAAATCCAGTAAGAAAAAAAGGCTTGGAAAGAAAATAATTTTTAAAGTATAGAAGCTTTTTATCTCCTCTTCTGAACAGAAGCCACAAGCATTGTACGTTGCATAATTTCTTTTTATAAATAATTCACTCTAAGTTTTGGACATTTCTTCTAGTACACATTTAAATCTCAAGAAAGCTGAGTGCTAAGAGAAGCTTAATTAATCATTCTCTGTTCCTTGAAGCTAATTTTCAACTATGGTTTCTTGATGAAGAAAAATAATTTTTAACTTTAAAGTTTCACAGTAGAACTTTTACTAACATGTCCTGTTGGATGTTTCCGTTGCTTGTATATTATTTTTAAAATCTAGATTTTTTTTTAAAATTGTACATTTTGTAAAATTAGGAGTACAAAACCTGATCCCATTAGAGTCAGTGGGATCAGAATGGGAAGTGGATTGGCCTCATAGAGCCCAGTTGTAAAGTTTAAAAATTTCTACTATTATAATATTAATATTATTTCTATTTAAAAATTCCCACTAATACCTTCATATTGAGAGATGTTTTGGAGGCCTCGGTTCAATTGCATTATTTTTATTTATTTGCCATGGGTTTTGGGAGCTGAACACATGAGACAACCTGGGCTTGATGTAATGATGAGGCACAGTTCACCCAAAGTCCACCTGAAACCTCCCCTGAAAACAAGGTCCAAAGTGGCTTCTTATTAATGTTATCACCCTACATTTATTTGTATTGCAAGAGCACTCATAGGGCCTGTCTACCCAGCAGTGTTATTTTGAAATAACAGACTGCACATCTACACAGCAAGACGGTGATTTCAAATAATTTCAAAACAATGGGCTTCTTCCTCCAACTTCTGCAACCCTCATTTCATGACGAGTAAGGGAATTCGAAGGAAGAATGTTCTTCCTTCGACCTTCTGCTGTGTAGACAGCGACAAAAGCTGAGTTAAGGTACTTTGACTTCAGCTATTTAATTAACGTAGCTGAAGTTGCATATCTCAACTCGACTTTAGCCCACAGTGTAGATGTGCCCATAGCGGCCACGATCATGGAACAGGGCTTTATTGTGTTAAGCACATAAGACATACTGTGCTCCCCAAAATTGACTCACCCCAAATCAGTGACTATTTATGAAAAGTTGGCCTTGAACCAATGGCATGAAATGTAAGGTGCGCCTATATGAGCCCAATCCTGCCAAATCATGAGTTTGGGAACATGCAATATTGGTTACACTCCCTTCATCTTGGATTCATGGAGTAAGCACTAAGCTTGAGGCTTTGCAGGTCTGCACTCATCTTAAGCGTGTCATATAGTTCAATGATTAAATATTGCTTATAAATAAAAGAAAAGTAGCTAAGATGAGCGAAGTGATTTTGTAAAAATATTTTGCATTAAAGGTGCATATTGTGACTATCACAAGTGTTTAGAGATGTATAACTTTGAAATGAAGAATCACAGATGTAGTGCTAGCCAATGTACAGCTCCTGAATAAGCTGATTCACTTAATGTCATTTTGCAAAGAAATACTACCATGCTTACAATATTCACTGACAAACCTAAAAGTGGTCTTATTATTTTTCATTTTCTATAACCTAACCCTCCCATCTTTAAAGAAAATCAGCAGGTGTAAATTAAACTGTGTGCCAAATTTTTAACATTGAGGCAGCCTGCATGCTAGAAATGTGAATATACTCATCACATTTGCACATGTAAGCGCCAGTTCTGAGTGCTTAAAATGGAATTTGTGCATGGGAATTGCCCAAATTGCATGCATAAATCCAGGTGTATTCTTTTAAGCGGCGCTCAGTGCTTTAAAATGTGGTCCTATGTAAATAAGACTTGATGGCTACCTTGAGGGAACATACTGCAAGGCCAAATTTTATCAACATTAGTTTTTATAAAAATAAGCTTTTACAGAACGTTTAGACCAAACAAATATTTCAATATTATTTTTATTGTAAAGAAATCAAAATGGAAACAGTTTGTTGTTTCCATACATTTATTTTCCCAAGTTTTTTGTTTCCTTGGGGGGAAACCTTTTGTTTTTAAACAAAAAAGAAAGCAAATATAACAAATTTTTAATCCAAACATTGCAGTATTGTGCCAGTAAAACAAACAAACAAACAAACAAGTAATGAAACTAATGAATCTACTTTCATTTTCCAAGCTCAAAGAATTGCAAAAAGTAAGAAAGCCGAAGAAATAGTTTAAGTAAATGAGATTTTTTAAAGTTATTTCAATTTTAATGATTTAAGAGGTTATTTGTACCCTAGGTAAGAAAGTCTATGAGGTTTTAGAATGATTTCTTTTAACCTGACTCTTTGTAAGCTCGAAAACTTCTCCCACCAACAAAAGTTGGTCCAATAAAAGATATTACCTCACCCACCTTATGTCTCTAATATTTCCCTGGTTTATGTTGAACATGGAATACTCGATCATTAATAACCAATTCCAGTGCATAAGATGTTGTGATTTATTGATTCATAGGTTCCTATTGTAGGCAAACATTTGGGATCTTGCCAAGTCCTTTGCTTGGGTATATCACAATTATTCATCTCTGGAACTCTGTCCTGGAAACCCATAAAAGACAATATTCCCTTTTATGCTGCCCCACTCAACACAGTCGAAAGCTCGCTGTACAGATAGATTTTTAATAAAGAAGGACAATGCAACCATCAGTTTTTCAACAAGACAAAGCAAATTTAAACCACCCACTGAACTCTACCATAACAGATGTGACATTCCACAATGCAGGGGGTAGAGGGCAGATTGAGAGTCAGTTTATTAAAGGCTGGCCTGAAGAGAGTACATTCATTGGGTGAAACCATGGGGGTGTCTCTGGATTGTTAAACCTTTGTTTAGTGGCACCGAACTCTTCAGAGGACTGACAGTATCAGGAATAATTAACTGCATTATAATTTGCTACAGTGTTAAGCACTGTGCTTTCCACATTTTGTGTTTTTCTTTGATTAGCAGCCACAATCAAGGAAAACAAGCCTGAACACTGAAATTCACAGACAGTTTTCATGGTTGATGAGCGGGCATGGTTTTATTCTTTAGCACAAGCACTGTATTATCCTTCACTTGCACAGAAAAAGATGTCAGTACGAGGCATGCTATATGTGACAATTTAAATTTGTGCCGAAGGCATGAAGCAGTGCAGTGCCACAGTCTAGTGATACTAGCAACCGCAGACAAGCTGACCTCAGCTGCAAGCCTCAAAAAATAGGCTGTCACTTAAATACTAAAAGGAACAAAGCCTCTCTTAAAAGGACTGTCAACTACTTTATTTTTAAAAATTTACATATTTTGGCAATAACTTTTCAGAAGCTTGGAAACAAAGAAGTTCCTTCTTTGCAGCTTCTATTTTTACCATTTTAAAAATTATCTTATTTAATGATTTAAAAAAAACGATGTTCAAAGACATAAAATATGCACAAAGAGAATAAAATGATTATGTGCATAACTAGCAATGGACAAAGCCAGCACAAGTTAAGTAAATTCCTAACTCATCCAATCTTCTCAAAAGCATGTTATAGCAGTTTGCAGATAAAAATGAAAACATGAAATTGGGCAGAGGGGAGTGAGAAATACAGATAACATGGAGGAATAAGTCTGAATGCATATCTTACTACAGGCAGTCCCCGGGTTATGTACAAGATAGGGACTATAGGTTTGTTCTTAAGTTGAATCTGTATGTAAGTCGGTCCAGTGTCCCTCCCATAAGGTTGGGGAGGGGCTCCGCCCGCCCACCATCCCATGATTTCAAATAGGTCCAGATTCAGCCGCTGCTGAAACTGACCGCCAGTTCTGACTTACATACAGAATCAACTTAAGAACCCCAAGCGTCCCCAAGTCAGCTGCTCCTGAAACTGATCAGCAACTGATTCCAGGAAGCCCGGGGCAGAGCAACTCTGCCTCGGGCTTCCTGTAGTCAGCGCTGGTCAGTTTCAGCAGCGGCTAAATCAGGACGCCTGGGGCAGAGCAGCTGGGGTGCTGCTCGGTTGCTCCAGTAGCGCCGCTCCTCGGCACTACTGGACCAACCCAGCAGCACCCCATCTGCTCTGCCCCAGGCGTCCTGATTCAGCCGCTGCTGAAACTGACCAGCAGCGGCTGAATCAGGACCAGAGCAGCTGGGGTGCTGCTGGGTTGGACCAGTAGCGCCCAGAGCGGCGCTGCGGGACCAACCGGCAGCACCCCAGCTGCTCTGCCACAGGCGTCCGGAGAAAAGCCTATTCTGCTGGGGGGGGGGGGCGTACTAGCTGCGCCCCCCCCCCCCCACCCCAGCAGACCAGGAAGACACGGGCGGCGGACCGAGACGCACCGCGGTCCCGCCGCCTGGGTCCTCCGCGGCTTTGCTCCCCGTCTCCCTTGTCTGCTGGAGACCAGCAGACCAGGGAGACGGGGAGCAAAGCCTCTGAGGACGCCGGCAGCGGGACAGCCGCGGGGCGTCTGGGCTGTTCCGCTGCCAGCTTCCCCCACGGCTTTGCAAAGCCTCGGGGAAGCCGGCAGCGGAGCAGCCCAGGCACGCCTGGGGTGCCCCACTGCCCGAGCCCCCCGCCACTTTGCAAAGCCTCGGGGAAGCCGGCAGCGGAGCAGTCCAGGGGCGCCTGGGCTGCCTCGCTGCCCAACCCCCCCCCCACAGCTTTGCAAAGCCGCGCGGGGGGGGGCTCGCACAGCGGGGCTGCCCCACTGCCCGAGCCCCTCCGCGGCTTTGCTCTGCGTCTTCCTGGTCTGCAGACCAGGGAGACGCAGAGAAAGCCCCAGAGTACACGGGCGGCAGGACCGCGAGGTCCCGCAGTCCGTGTACTCTGGGGCAGCCCCGTTCGTAACTGCAGATCCGACATAAGTCGGATCCGCGTAAGTCGGGGACTGCCTGTATATATTTTAGAAATGTGTGTGTCTATCTGTCCATGAGTCTATTTCTTCTTCCTAAACAGTAAGGCTGTGTCTAGACTGCATCCCTTTCCCCCCCCCCCCCCCGATTCATTTGCATAAACATGGCTGCCGCTTTTTTCCGGCTCAGAGTTTTGCCGGAAAAAACCGCCAGTCTAGACGGGGATCTTTCAGAAACTAAAGCCTTTTCCGAAAGATCCCTTATTCCTTATTTTAACACAGCCATGTTTATGCAAATGAATCAGGGGGGATTTAAATCCCCGCTTCATTTGCAATTGCGATGTGTCTAATTTCCATCCCTTTTACGGAAAAGGGATGAAGTCTAGACACAGCCTAAGAGCTAGGACCATCAAATTTGGTATGCAACTTCCTTTTACCATAACTCAAAGCAAAGTCAGTGTTTGATTGTGCCAGGATAATGGGAAGTGCATGGAATACGTTGTTTCATATCAAATAGAAAGGGATGGTTGTGATAGCAGGCACAGTTATACTCACAAATGACCTCAGGGAGCCAGCAGTGAGCAGTCCCTGCTACCTTGACCTGCCTCAGGGAGTGTTGGTGGGTGGCTTGCATGGCCCCCCTCATTCCCCAGGCCAGCCCTGTGTTGAAGCTGGCAGGGTCCACAGCCCTCTGCCCTGGGCCAGCTCCAAGGCGTAGGCAGGGTGTGAGCCTCATTCCCACCCTGGGCTGGCCCTGGGGAGAAGCCAGATGGTGGAGTGCAAGGCTCCACCCACCCCAAGGAACAGCTGGTGGGTGGAAGTTGGTGGCCACTCCCACCTCTTACCTCCTCCCTCTGAGCCTCCCCGCCTTCACACCCCCTGCCACAAATCCTGCATCCCCTACCTCTGCCTTGAGCCCCTCAACCCCCAACCTTGACTCCTGCACACCCCCATATCTTCAGCCTCCTGCCCTAAGTCCCCCACACTCCCATGCTTCTGTCCTGACACCCCCCACACTGCCAGTCCCCTACCCTGAAGAACCCAAGTAACACGGGTAAGTCTTCTAGTCTACTATATATTTGATAGAGTTGGTCTGTCTGTGTCTGTCCATCCGTCCATCCATCCGTCTATTCAAAAACTCCTCCTAAACTCCTAAATTGTGAGGGTCCCTCCTTTTCTCTCCACTCTGTTCATCAGAGGAAGTGCTCATCATGAGAGTGCACAGTACTGTATATATATTTTTGTTAGTATATACATGCTTCAGCACTACTCATTTTTCTTCAAAAACAGCAAGAGCTAAAATCACCAAATTCAGTATACAGCTTCCTCTTATCCAGGGGCGGCCTGTGCCTACAGGCAAACTCAGCAGCCGCCTAGGGCGCCAAGTTAAATGGGGCATGAAATTCAATTCCCTGCCACTTCCCCTTCCTAGCGTCGACCCCAGAGGAAGGCTTCCCTGCGCCGCAGGAGGGGTGAGTCGGCCCCAGAGGAGGAGTGTGGGGAGTTGGCCCTGGGGGCGGCACACGCCGGCTTCCCCTGCGCCGCAGGACAGGGGGGTTGGCCCCGGGAGAGGCGGCATTTGGGGGGTTTCCCTGTGCCGCGGGAGGGGGATCGGCCCCGGTGGAGGCACGTGCTGGCTTCCCTTGCTCCGTGGGAGGGTGAGGGGGGGGGGGGGTCAACCCTGAGAGAGGCGGCATGCGGGGGTTTCCCCATGCCACGGGAGGGGGGAGTCAGCCCTGGGGGAGGAGGCATGCAGGGGTTCCCTGCGCCACGGGGGGGTTGTTGGCCCCAGGATAGGCACACGCTGGCTTCCCCTGCGCCGGGGGGGGGGGATTGGCCCCCGGAGAGGTGCGCACCGGCTTCCCTCTAGGGAGGAGGGGAATCCTGGGAGGAGGCAGTGCAGGGGACTCTCTCCCCCCACTGGCATCCTGTTCCCTCTCCCCTGTCCCCACTCTCCTGTCCCCAGACACAGAACTCCATCCCCAGCCCCCCTCTCTCCAGCGATGTGCTGGTAATGGCAGTTAAACCAGGATAGCGTAATGTACTATTTTGGATTTGTGATAATAAAAATTATAATTAACATTTGTCATGCATTTTTATTTGAAATCGTACTGAAATATCGTCTAACTGTTGTGTACAAATCTATTCTGAAAATTTAATGTGTCTATTTTAATCTGATCTCAGAAACATTGGTTGGATGGACAAACCGAATAATTATGCCTGTTTAAATAAATATGCTTTAAAAACATTAAATAGAAAATAGGGGCAAAATGTTTCCCAGTTTACCAAAAACCTCAGCCTATATCTGCCTTTGGGGTTGGGGGGGGGACGCCGATTGCATGGTTTGCCTAAGGTGCCAGTTGCTGGCAGCTAGTCTAGGGCCGCCCCTGCTCTTATCATAACTTAAAGCAAGGTCAGGGTTTGGTTGTGCCAGGAAAATAGGATGTGCCTGGAATGGGATTGCGTCTCAGAAAAGCCTGCGGAAAAGAAACAGAATCACCAGGGAGGTGAAAGGAGCTAGCTAGGGGTTCAGTCCCTGCCCCACATCTGGGACTGCCCCAGCCCCGAGCCTTCCACCCCCAAAGTGCCCTTTAGAGAGGCAGGGGGGCTGTAGCTTTCTCTCCCAATTCTTACCAGGACTTTGCCGGCTGTTCCAACTTTGACAGGGAGAGAGAGGAAAGTGCATAGTCTGCTGCATTCTTCACTCTGGCTGGGGAGCGCAGGCAAACCTGGACCTGCCACAGCTGGGGGACATACACCCCTCCCCTAGCTGTGCCCACTGGAGCAGCAGCAGCCATTGAGAGGTGCTTCTTGCCTGGCCCCAAGCAGCTGAGGTGAGAAAGGGATGGGGTAGGCCTGCATCCTTAGCCCCACCACAGAGCAATGATTTAAATGAGGCATGTACATTTTCATTTCATTTTCCAAATAGCATACATTAATGGAATTAAGGACCCAAGCAATGCTGGGAAAATCGTCTAGTAGTATATGAAAGATTAAATCCTTACCCCACTAAAGTGAATGACATCAACTGCAAAGAGGCAAGGATGTCACTCAAAAGTACTGTGCAACCACGACACTACAGTCAAATTCAGATAGCAGTGCTCACCATTGTTTCAAATGTACCTTCCTTAGTTGTTTGGATGAACACCTATTTTGTACCAGTATAACTGTGAAGCAAAGTAGTGGGGTTTCTTCCACCCTCCCCCCAAAATCAATACCAGTTCAATTCCTAGCATGAATGCAGTTACAACAAGATGAAGGTGCCTTCTACCAGATTAGCTTATCCCCATCTCATACAAGAATAGTGATAGCATATTTATATGGGCATAGCTGTACCCATACAAACACTTTAACCAGGTTGGAATATAAGCTTCAGAGTAGTCGTGTTAGTCTGTTTTATCAAAAAACAACAAGGGGTCCTGTGGTACCTTAAAGACTAACACATTTATTGAGCATAAGCTTTTGTGGACTTTGTCAGATTCATGAAGTAGGAACAAAGTGGGTTGCAGCCCATGAAAGCTTATGCCCAAATAAATGTATTCGTTTGTAAGGTGACACTGGCCTCCTCATTGTTTTAGACTGGTTTAGTGGTATAATCCCCCATAATGTGGGCACAATTACACTCATAGGCTATGTCTACACTACAAAGTTAATTCGAACTAATAGACGTTAGTTCGAATTAACTTTCATAGGCGCTACTCTAGCGCTCCGCTAGTTCAAACTTAATTCGAACTAGCGGAGCGCTTAGTTCAAACTAGGTAAACCTCATTGCACGAGGACTAAGCCTAGTTCAAACTTACTAGTTCGAATTAAGGGCTGTGTAGCCCCTTAATTCGAACTAGTGGGAGGCTAGCCCTCCCCAGCTTTCCCTGGTGGCCACTCTGGGCACCACCAGGGAAACTCATCTGCCCCCCTCCGAGCCCCGGAGCCCTTAAAGGGGCATGGGCTGGCTACGGTGCCAGTGCCAGGTGCAAACCTGCCAGCACCCAGCCAGCAGGCCCTGCACCTGGCACGCCATGAGCCAGCCACCCGATGCCCCCCAGCCCTCTGCCTCTTCCCGGGACCAGGCTGGCGGCTCTCGGGAGCCTGGCCAGGACCGCAAGAGGCGGGCACCCGCCTGGTCTAGTGCAGACATCGTGGACCTCGTCCATGAACTCCGCACTAGGCACAGGAAAGTGGCCGTCGAGGGCAGGAGAGCTGCCAGCCTGGCCACCCAGGAGCAGGTTTGCATGAAAATCAGGGTGGTCCACTGAGACGCCCGACCCTGAGCTTAGAATGGTCGTAATGGGTCAGACCAAAGGTCCATCTAGTCCAGTAGCCTGTCTGCCAACAGCAGCCAACCCTAGTTACCCTGGAGGGGATGGACCAAAGACAGTGACCAAGCCATTTGTCTCGTGCCATCCATCTCCAGCCTACCACAAACTTTGGCCAGGGACACCATTTCTACCCCTGGCTAATACCACTGCATGGACCCAACCTCCATGACTTGATCTAACTTCTCTTTAAACTCTGTTATAGTTCTAGCCTTCACAGCCTCCTGCATCAAGGAGTTCCACAGGTTGACTCTTTGCTTTGTGAAGAAGAACTTTCTGTTACTAGTTTGAAGCCTGTTACCCATTCCTTTCCTTTGGTGTCCTCTAGTCCTTCTATTATGGGAACTAATGGAGAACTTTTCTTTATGCACCCTCTCCACACCACTCTTGCTTTTATGGATCTCTATCACATCCCCCCCTCAGTCTCCTCTTCTCTAAGCTGAAAAGTCCCAGTCTCTTTAGCCTCTCTTCATATGGGACCTATTCCAAACTCCTGATCATTTTAGTTGCCCTCCCCTCTCCCCGCCTCTCTCTTCCCCTCTCCCACCTCTTTTTCCCAGTCTCCCCCAGTTTTGTTCAATAAAGAAAGATTCTATTTTTGAACACACGTTTTCTTTATTTTGTACGTCAGGAAGGGGGGCTAGGGAAGGGTAAGTGGAAGGAGGTGAGGGAGGAATGGGGTACGCGCCCCCGATGGGGAGGACTGGGCTGGCTCTGTGGGCTTCTCGGGATGGAAGCTCTCCTGAAGCCCTCCAATTGCCCCCTCTCCCCAGATGGCAGCCTGTGGCAAGTGCAGCCAGGGTGATGGCCGAGTGCTGTGATGTTCCGCGTGTGGGCACTCAGGGCACTCCAAGCCAGGACTGCTTTGCAAGCAGGGAACCCTGAGAACTGTCTGTCCCGGGTGGGGGTCGGGTCCCTTTAAGCACAGCCCTCGGCTAGCCTGAGACAGCAGCTCCACGCTCTAAGTCCTCATCTGATCCCCTGCCGGCACTGCTTCCGGCCATCCTTAACCTCTGTTCAGGGTCTACTCTGTGTGGACATGCTAGTTCGAATTAGCAAAACGCTAATTCGAACTAGTTTTTAAGTCTAGCTGCGCTAATGCGAATTAGCTTAGTTCGAATTAGCTAAGTTAGTTCGAATTAGCGCTGTAGTGTAGACATACCCATATAAATTTACTCTAGCTATTCTTGTATGTGATGGGGATAAGCTGTATTTGTAAGATACTAGTCTAGTTAAAGTAATACAACTTTTACGTATAACCAAAGCCGAAACCCAGGTGTTATCTTATCCAAATGATGGATGCTGTTATGGGTAAGGCAGCCATCTGTTTTCACACTGTTGGACACCTATCATCAAACACTGTGTTTGTTTTGCATTTTGAATGGAGCACAGATTAACCCCACTATTTTTTATTTACTTCTGTGTTTGCACAATATAATCATCACTAGCAGACGCACAGCTGGGGGAGAAAATGAACCCCAATCATCTGGACCATAAACAAATAATTTCACCAGTGTATGAACTGCAGATTCACTTCCTATGTTAGACAACAGCTGCAGATCCCCAGATCTAACAAAAGAGAACATTTAAAAAAAAATGTAATTAGTCGGATACAAAGTTTTCTAAGTTCCTTATTGGCCAAGAGATGGATGTAAAAAATTAAATATAACAGCTATGTACGATACAATAAATAAAAGAGCCTTTCCCCCACTTTAATTCCTAGCACTTTAGATCAAGTCACATATCTGAGTATTACTCTTGCATGCAGCAATATCACTTTAGGCTGTTCACAGAATAGATGACTCAATTATTTCCTGACATTATACCACTATTATAAAATAAACAAAAAACCTGTGTAGTTCATTCTCGCTATAAGACTGGTTAATAACTAAAAAGCTACTGCTGATGCAAAGCTTTAAATGAAGCTTCCAATCATTACTTTGTAATCTACTGCAAATCCCACCAGACACCTGGATTTCTTTGTGCAAGTGTACTGATTTACAACATGCTGTGTAGTAACTTTGCTATAGGAAAGAAGCTGATTTAGGGCAAAAGCCTGATCGCCCAACCTCACCTCACTCCAAATGTGGTCCAAATGAATAGGGGTGGGGACAGAATGCGAGGACCCTCATGCGGAGTCTGCAGCCACTGTACGTCAGCTACACATTCCTGTTCAGCAGGGGATCACTGCACCTCAGCATGCAAAGGGCTTTGGAGCTAGTCTGCTGACACAAGGATCCTGCAGCCTTACCCTGCAGGGCCATTGCAGCTCAATGGCTGCACTGGTGTCAGAAAGTGATTATTCATGTTATGATTTGGGGCCACTGAAATGAGTGGGGAAGAAAACTTTCTAGATATTTATGTCCCTCTCATACTAGATCTGGGATTGTAAACTCCCCAGAAACGTAATGAAGCACCCAGACTTGTAGGGGAGAAAAGCTTTGTGATTTTTCTTATGATGTCTGGGTACAAAAACTAGGCAACTGTTTCTGTATTTCACTCAATACAACACAGGAAGAAAATCATTTAATGATGCCTCCGATATACAATTACTAAATGGATCAGGCAATCTGGGCTCAAATTAGATCTGATTAGATACTAACTTCAGTGATAGCCAGGAAAAAAACACCAATCTGATTTTCATATGTGTATACAGAGGTGCAGAAAGTAGGCAAGTAGGGTGGGCTGCAGCACCTCCAGATTTTGTGGCCTGCACCAAGATCCTTCTGCCAGCTCCAGGAAACCCCAGCTGCTGGCTCTGTGGGCTCCATGGTCATAGAATCATAGAACTGGTAGAGACCTCAGAAGATCATCAAATCCAGCCCCCTGCTCTAGGCAGGACCAATTCCAACTAAATCAACCCGGCCAGGGCTTTGTCAAGCCGAGACTTAAACACCTCTAGGGATGGAGACTCCACTACTTCCCTAGATAACCCATTCCAGTGCTTCACCACCCTCCTAGTGAAATAGTTTTTCCTAATATCCAACCTGGACCTCTCCCACCACAACTTGAGACCATTGCTCCTTGTTCTGCCATCTGTCACTACTGAGAACAGCCTCTCTCCATCCTCTTTGGAACCTCCCTTCAGGAAGTTGAAGGCTGCTATCAAATCCCCCCTCACTCTTCGCTTCTGCAGACTAAACAGACCCAATTCCCTCAGCCTCTCCTCATAAGTCATATGCTCCAGCCCCCTAATCATTTTGGCTGGACCCTCTCCAATGCGTCCACATCCTTTTTGTAGTGGGGGGCCCAGAACTAGACACAATACTCCAGATACGGCCTCACCAAAGCCGAATAAAGGGGAATGATGACATCTCTGGATCTGCTGGCAATGCTCCTCTTAATGCAACCTAATATGCCATTAGCCTTCTTGGCTACAAGGGCACACTGTTGACTCATATCTAGCTTCTCATCCACTGTAACCCCCAGGTCCTTTTCTGCAGAACTACTACTTAACCGGTTGGTCCCCAGCTTGTAACTATGCTTGGGATTCTTCCGTCCCAAGTTCAGGACTCTACACTTGTCCTTGTTGAACCTCATCATATTTCTTGTGGCCCAATCCTCTAATTTGTCTAAGTCATTCTGTACCCTATCTCTGCCCTTAAGCGTATCTACCTCTCCCCCCAGCTTAGTGTCATCCGCAAACTTGCTGAGGGTGCAATCTATCCCCTCATCCAGATCATTAATAAAGATATTCAACAAAACCGGTCCTAGAACCGAACCTTGGGGCACTCTGCTAGAAACCAACCGCCATCCTGACATCGAGCCATTGATCACTACCCGCTGGGCCCGGCCTTCTAGCCATCTTTCTATCCATCTTACTGTCCATTTATCCAATCCACAATCCCTTAACTTGCTGGCAAGAATATTGTGGGAGACCATATCAAAAGCCTTGCTAAAGTCAAGGTATATCACATCCACTGACTTCCCCATGTCCACCGAGCCAGATACCTCATCATAGAAGCTAATCAGATTGGTCAGGCACGACTTGCCCTTTGTGAATCCATGCTGACTATTCCTAATCACTTTCAGCCCCAAGGGGCTTGGCCAGTGGGGGCTCCACTGCTGCTCAGGGTGTTAGCAGCTCTGCTGTAGCTCCCGGGACCCCAACCATTGGCCCCATGCTCGGGGTTCCACAGCCACCCCCAGTTGTGGTCCCTGCCTGGAGCAGTGAGGGATACATAAGGGTAAGGTCGGAGGACGGCGAAGCACAGTTGAGCACCTGCAACCTAAAAATTGTTCCAGCACCCTGGGTCGAGGAGTTTTGAAGTTCAGGCAGGCTGCCCAGTGCTGGAATTAAACAGCAATTGTTCTTGCATGTATCACAGCAGCAAGAGATTGTCTAGACTGTACTCCCTAGCATCATCACTGCAGTTTGTGAATCACAATCACTTAGGTCTGGTCTGCACTGGAGGAGAAGGTTTACCTAAGAAATGCAACTCCAGCTGGAGTCAACATACTTTAAATTCCCATCCACACTGCAGGAGGCCAACGGGAGCACATACTTCCACCAGCTTCCCTTACTCCTCACAGAACAAGGAGTACCAAATGTCGGCAGAGGCCTTCAACATGGGGTCTACATTAGACCCTCTAAATCAAACCACAGATGCAACTTTGACCTTCTGTATAGTGGAGACATAACCTTAGACTTTGCCTTGCAACATCAGTTATGCTCTAATTATCCAGACATATGTACTGAATATTGTCTTTGTGTCCGATCCTACACGGTGCTGAACACCTCCTTCTCCCACCGAAGTCAGTAGACATTGTAGGTGCTCAGCAACTTTTAGGATTGAGGTCTGATTCTGTTAGATTTCAACACGCGAGCCCATAGTTTTGAGCACTGCCACGGGTGTGCCTAGGAAACAGTCCAAGAAACAAAGGCCGGCTTCATTGCACTCGTTTCCTTCTCTTGGGCCTCATCTGCTCACTGAGGTGAAGAGTCTGAGAGGACAAGGAAGAAGTTTGGAACACACAGGCAATCAGACTGGGCAAAGAAAGTTCTCAAAATTGTACAAAGGTCTCTGAATGATGAAGGGTCCCTGCCTTGGCTCCTTCTGCAAATGTTCTTATCTGCCTGACTCTTCTCTGCAGTTTTCTTCCACGTGAAAGGGGCATGGGGAGGAGGCATTACTTGGGTCTCAGTGCACCCCAAGTAAGGGAGTTCTCTGGTACAGTTCTGAGGGCAGAAGTAGTCCTGGTTGGGCCCCATTTTACTCCCCTGCACCAGTGCTGCCATGCCTGCAGGCACAGCTGTGAGGTGTGCTCAGGCCTACCGATGGGGGTGGGCAATGGACGCAACTGCCTTGGGTCTTTAGATCACTGCTGGAGCCTTGAGCGGTGTGCTCTAGGTGGTACTGGTAACTGATGGACGGGTCAGTCAGGCTAGTCCCCAGCCCTGGCCCTTCTGCTCAAGGCCCTGCCCCTTCTGGGAGCATGGAGCCGCCCTCCCCTCACACATTTTGCCCACAGGTCCCGGAATTCTGTCGTCCCCCTTCCCCGCCCCCCGGTGTGTTCACAGCTACTCCACAATAACAGATAACTTCGGCAAGCACATTCCTATTGCTGTAATTGTCTGAGGGTATGTCTACACTACCACCCTAGTTCGAACTAGGGTGGTAATGTAGGCAACCGGAGTTGCAAATGAAGCCCGGGATTTGAATTTCCCGGGCTTCATTTGCATAAAGCCGGCCAGCGCCATTTTTAAATGTCCGCTAGTGCGGACTCCGTGCCGTGCGGCTACACGCTGCACAGACTAGGTAGTTCGGACTATGACTACCTTGTAGGAGTAACGGTAGTTCGGACTAGGAAGCCTAGTCCGAACTACCTAGTCCGTGCCGCGTGTAGCCGCGCGGCACGGAGTCCGCACTAGCGGACATTTAAAAATGGCGGCGCCCGGCTTTATGCAAATGAAGCCCGGGAAATTCAAATCCCGGGCTTCATTTGCAACTCCGATTGCCTACATTACCACCCTAGTTCAAACTAGGGTGGTAGTGTAGACATACCCTGAGATACAAATAACTCGGGGATTCTCTACACACAGAATTACACCAGTTTATTTTAAGGTGTGATTTTAAACTGATAAAGGCTTGGTCTACACTTTCAAATTAGTTTGACCTAGCTGCATCTCTCAGGGCTATGAAAAATGTTGTGCCTTGAGTGCTGTAATTAGGCTGACAAAATCCCTAGTATAGATGCAGAAAAGTCAATAGAAGAACTCTTCCATCTACCTAGCTACCACCTCTTAGAGAGGTGGATTAACTACATCAACAGGAAAAAAAACTCTTCCGTAGATGTAGGAAGCCTCTACCGTGTGGTGCTATAGTGGCACAGATGCAGTATCTTAGCTGTGCTGCTATAGTGACTATAGTGTAGATGCATAGAGCCCTGGGCGGATACAAAAATGTGTATCCGCATCTGTATCTACATCCACAGAAAAGAGTTTCAGATATCAGCACTGACATCTGATACGTGCAGATATAAAGCAGATGTCTGCAAATTTTATGGGTTATAGACAATGTTCCCTCTAATTTTTTTCCATCCATGTGCAGAATAAATTTTATTATATGTGCTGCAGCATGTGTGGATGTACGCCACCAGGAGAAACACATGCTGCTGGCTTTGGGTGCTCTGCTAATCGCCAGGGTGGCACCTTAAACTGTCCTGGGGGGCTGCCCAAATGCTCAGCTTACTGGGAACACTGGTTCTAGATACAAAATTTGGATCTGTATCTGCAAAAATGAGCCATGGATGCGGATGCAAGGTTCTACAGATGTGGTTTTAACTGATACAAACCCCATGTGAAAATGCTTTTATTTTGGTTTGATCATCTAGGAACACATTTAAGCAAAACCAAAATAAACTTCACGAAAACCAGAGTAAGAGTGTCCACGTAAGGTTTGGGGCTGCGCTAACTAAACTAGAGCAAGTTTGCATATATATCACCTTTCCAATGTGTATTGGGACAAAAAATACAAAGGCACACAATAAGTATTAACGGACTGTGAAGCAGAACACTAATCCTTCACCCTTTTGACCCTGCACCACATTGCCAATGAGTCAAGCACCTTCACTTTGCTTAGCCAATATAAATTACATGCACTATGTTCTTTGTCAATAAGCTTTCAAATGTTTCTCTTACCATTAAAAGGCATTTTCTTGCCCCCTCAAGCATCAGCAGAGTTTCATAGCTGTTCATGAAAATTAAAATTAAAATTATCGACAAGCAGCTCATTGCTTTTAGGCAAAACACAGCTTCACTTACTTTTCCTTTTCCTTGCAAAAGGAGTGCAATACCCACAAAGCTTAGATTGCCG
Organism: Pelodiscus sinensis; assembly: GCF_052426305.1. NCBI lineage: Eukaryota > Metazoa > Chordata > Testudines > Trionychidae > Pelodiscus > Pelodiscus sinensis. The sequence goes on from NC_143065.1 coordinate 23,740,563, forward strand.
CCTTTTCAAAAAGGAGACTTTGTAGGCATTAAGGGTGCAACTTCCAAAGCTCCTAATGTATGTAGGTGCTTGGTTTTAATAGGATTTTGGCATTCAAATCCCAAAGGTGGCGGTGAAAAAAAAATTTCACCCTAAAGATCCAGTGGCATCTTCCATAAAAGTAAGGATTTGCCTTTGTTTCCTTAACCAAAATTTCTCATGCTCTACTGGTCATGCTCCTAAACACTGAATTTCTACAGTCCTGTATATGTATTGTTTGTGAAGAGCATCAACGTAAAAGGTGAAATAGTTACCATTGTCATAACAAAGACAGAAGAAATCACTGTGTACACATGGGCACATTCTCCTTAAAAATCATAGCTTCCCTTGGAACAAAACCTACTTACAACAGTGCATTCTTTCTACTGCTAATTTATGGAGGGCCCTAATCTCAAAGAATGGTCTTTCAGACAAAGGAATCCTGTCATTTTGCTGAGCGAAAATTAAAGACTGGGGACAATTAGGGATCGTTCTGCCTTTGCCCAGGAGGAGGTGGTCAACTCTCATACAGCACAAGCCCCCAAAGCAACAACATATCATTGAGAAACTCCAGTGTGATCAAAAACAGGCAAGTGTGTCCAAACCTGCTCTGCGAGATAGAGCTTGCATTGCATGTGTGCGTGTGTATATTTGAGATAGCAGAACGATGCCTATTATTGTTAGTGAGCAATTGATACAGACAATGGAGGGTGGAAATGGTGGAGTCTATCCAAAATAGGATTTGCCTGACCCCTTCGAGATGCATTTAGGGAAGCAACATCAAGCACTGCTCCTTCCATCGGGGCAAGAAAGAATACAGGAGCTTTACACAGTTCTTTTCCCAAGGGAGGGTCCCAAGATATTGGCGAAACATTCTTCACTGTTCTAGGACCCCTCACAAAGTCCCATCAACTTCAGTTAAGCACCACAAGCATTGTATACTCTCTGACCACACTGCAGGATCAAAGCTCCAGTGAGTTATTTGCCCTACTGATAATAATCAAAACTTGGGACATCAGACCCACAAATGAATTCACTTCCTAGACCTTTAACACTCCTTCAAGAGAATTTTCCCCATCTGCTCTCTCACAGCTCAATGCTCCTGGCCTTACTGAAGACTCAGAGCCAAATTATGACTAGTTCTGTAAAAGGGAAAAGGGCACAAGTTGTCTTCCCTGAATCCTTTAAATTAGTTAAGCCCCTTTACTTTGGCAACTGTATCTCAGTTCCTTAAGGAAACTGCACTGCATCTTTTTTTTACAGTTTCCCCAAATAAAAATACAAATCACATCAAATTCGGTGTCTCTGCCTTGTATTCAGCCTTGGGTTACTAGCCCCAGAATAACTTTTGACTCACTATGATTTATCTGGCTGATCAGAGGTTACTATACACAGAAATGCAATTTCTTCCTCACCCTTGGCTCTGTCCTTCTTGGACAACTCCGACTGTTGCCAACAATCGGCAGCATTCTGCCGCTAGCCTGTCTCCAAGGATTGTATTCACCTGGTGTGTCGTCTGCTGTACTCTGCTATCTGACAAGGAGTGATGCTCCTTTACATAGTAGCATAATTACTGATTGATTAGTAATAGAGTTTTTTATTCATTCATTATGGTTCTGGTTCTCTGTTGCTATTCATGAGCTAAATTTGTTGGATACAACACGATAAAGTTTTTGCAGTAGTCACTGAAAAAAATGTTTGGAATGTTGCCTATGTAAAGTATTGTTCAAAATTACATGTTTTCACTTAGGTTCATTCTTGCAGGTTAGTTTAAATACCTCTGCTAAAGTATTTATTGTAGCCTTTTTTGAGTTCAGTGATCTGATGACCCTTTTCAAGTCTGTCACTGACTATTTCAAAATCACAGCACTCAGAAGAATGCAAAGATTTGCTTGCATCCCTGATTAATATAGTGTTAAATAAAAAAAATCCTCCAAATCACAGGATGTAGTAAATGTCAGTTTACTTTGCAACAGTCTCATATTTATCCAATGTCCCGTCTGACATGAATACAAAGTGTCAGCAGCCTCTCATGTAGATCTTCCTCTGTTTTTTGATTAAGGCCCCAGAATAACCTCCAGTAGGTAAACCTTTCAAATCACCAAGCAGACCCATTTTCCACTTCAGCTGTTAAAGTTAAAGCTGCTTGAAAGGGATGTTGCTTGCCACACAGCTGAATCTTGCCCACTCAGGTTCAGAAGCCACATGCAACTTTTTCTCTTCATTACGACAGAGGTTCAGATATTAGCAACAATGGGAAACATTTTTTTTCTCCTGGTATGTTTATAATTTAACGTGTGTGTTGTCTCTTCTGCTTTTTAATTCTGAAAATACTTGTAATATTAGGTTATATTTTCATGGGGGGGGGGGGGAGAGGGGAAAGAAGCCCAAGAAGACACAAGACAGACCTGGCAGCTGATATGTTACAACTCGTAACTCAGGAGTTGTACGAAATCAAATAAATTTTAATCAGGAGGAGTTTGGGGAACTTATGGATGATACAGGCATAGGAGGATCCATCAAACAAAAAATAATCACCCAATCAACCAACAACTCTGCCATAACAGCAATGGACCCAATCCCACACACCAGTTAATGGCGAGGTTTCATTATTCACAGCAAAGGGAGCATGACTGGACTCAAATAAGCAAGAACATAACAACCACCCATGATTAAAAAGATATTTCCATAGTGAACAAATTTGTCTCTCTGATGGAGGAAAAGAGAGGTTTCAATTTTTCTTACTAGCTACCCCCACAGCTCCTATTAATGTTTATGGCATGGAAAAATCCTACACAGAGACTGCTTTTTAAACTATGAATCTTTTTTTATTAAATAAAAAGTTTGTTCATTATCTAAAGCCAAAATTTACAAGCTAGGATGCATAAAATCAGGTCTCCAGATCTGTAGTTAGTGATATCAGCTACTGTAGTCTGATTTTTAAAGATGTCTGGAGCTCTGATTTACCAGAACTTCTGCAAAATTAATTGTCTAGTTTTCATTTTAGGTTCCCAAAATTAAAAAATTTGAATTAATGACACTCAGGATAATCTAAATGAGAGTGAAGATGGCATATAGCAGTAAGGCAGCCAGTGAATATACTAGAGAACATTACTCTGTTAGAGAAGTATACTAAAGGAAAACCAGAATTGATCTGTAAACAATGAATTTGCCTCATTAACATCGCTCCTGCACTTGATAAGTAACTCCCTTCTTTTGTTATATATTTCAGAGGCAGGGATGTGTGTTTATATATATATATATATATATATATATGGGATGTGATAGTGTATACATTTAAACAGTTAACTGATGAGCCTGGGCTCATTGGTTAACCTTCATGGTTACACACTAGCCATCTCCCCCTTCCCCTGCCCTGTTTTGCTGACTCTGTATCAGAGGCAGCAATGGGTGGGGGGAGGGTTGGGGCAGGCAAGAGCCAGTTCACTTGGGAAAATGGCCTTTAAGCCCTGCAAAGGTAAGCTGCTCAGGTGTTAGCTTCAGACATGGGTGATGGGGCTCAGAGTCTGAAGCTTCAGCTTTCTGCCCTGGGCCCACGCAATGCTAATGCTGATCCTGCTTGGCAGACCTCCTAAAATCTGTGCATGGCCCCCCATTGGGCCCAGGATTCCTTGTTCAGAACAACTGGTCCAGATATACTTGGTCCTGCATCAGGATGGGCGGGCAAGGCTTGAGGTGACCGCTCAAGGTTCCTTCCATCCATACAATTCTGTGATTCTACAAAAGTGGGAGTTGCATATGCGTGTGTGAGGACAGAACTGGACCAATGATTGTAATTAGGGTGGCCAGAAGTCCTGATTTTACAGAGGCCCAACTAGCCAAACTGCCCCTATCTTACCTAGACACTGATTACCCACCAACCCAATCCCAATTTTTTGCACTTGTTGTCAGGTCACACTAACTGTATTTACTAAAGTTCAACTGAAGGGCCAAATTGTTCCTTCAGTTACAGCTGCAAAATCACTGTATGGGTTTAAGCTCCGATTTCACTGGGGTTGCCTGTATGTAAAATAGGTATGAATTTAGCCCATTGAGTCTATTATAAATGTAATTGATTAGCCAAATCTATAAATGAAACTATACACACAAATGATGTTGCTTATAAGCTCAGCAAATAGACACACAGAAAAAGTTTGGATTTTAGGTTCATTTTAAAAAATATTACAAGTGATAATTTGACATTAACCACAATATAGTTCTACTGGCCAATGAGCTCATCTAACTTTTATGTTCCCAAAACAAAGCCTCCAGAGCTACTGCCTTCTTACTGACACATCACAACTGCATATCATTCTTAGAACAAAGGCCAGTCTCTAATAACAGCTGACTTCACAACTCAGTCTCTTCTGTTTGCCTGTGTAAACATGAAGGTAATATTTTCTTCTTTTAGTATTCCATGAAAACAGAAACTTGGTGGGTGGTTTTTGTTTTAACCTTTATTTTATTTTTTTCCCCTCTTTCCATTTCAGCTCTGGAGCTCTGATGTTCAAGTGACACTGGATACCCCTTAAGGGCTCAAAAAAAGTTCAAATAGGCTTCATAGCCTAAGCTTGAAATAAAGGTTATAGAGTAAAAAATATTCCCTTATTCTGTGACTTTGTAAGCCACAGCTGTCATTTGGTTCACCTCTCTTTCCTCAGGGTAAAGAGGCACTGAAATATTACTGTGATGAGTATGGTAGAAATGTTTAGATGGATTCGACAAGAACAGCAAATACCTCTACTTAGTCACCTGGCACTTAGTGCTATTCAGGGGAGCCAGGGAAGGGAGACTGGGGGAAGGTGAGGTGGACTTCATTAGCCCCAGGGCAGCTCCCATTGCATGCAGGATCCCATTGATATATTTCGACCTAGATGAACTCTCTCAGGAGGACTGTGATAACTGCTTTAGGTAGTCAGCCAAGTAAAGATAGCTATATCTATTTCATTGCTCAATTGCCTGTTCATGCTTTTGAATAGCCTGAGGAGCTTCAGCAGTGCTTCCATACCAAGGCTGTGTAGATGGCCACTGGATTATTTACTAGAGGTGAGAATGTAGCTTTGTTTGGGTTCCTGATATGCACAACTGGGCTAAAGATTAGGGAATATTAGAAAATCTGAGATGTTCGCACGAAAGACTTTCTGCAGCAAGAGCATGTATAAAAGCATGAAATTATGCCTGACTGTGACGGGGCAGCCCCTCCCCCCCCGTCCCCTGAGCCACGCCGAGCAAGCGCTGCTCGGCATTCGGGGGGGGGGGCCAGCACGGGATTGCGCGGCTTGTACGCAAGCCGCGCCAAGGTTTAAAGCGCCGGCAGCCACGCCGGCTCGCGGCCACGGCGCGGCAGGAGAGGAGCGGCTAGGGCGGAAGGAGTTCCCCCGCCCTGACAGGCCCTGACGGCCGCCAATCGGCGGCAAAGGCGGACGGACACTTCCCCGCCCCGCCCCGACCTGGGACGTCAGGGGAGGCGGCTACGGTGGGACATTTAAAAGCGCCACCGCCATGGCCAAAAAGAGGGGAAGGAGAGGGCAGAGGAGCTGAGCACAGAGCCGTGGGAGGGGAAGATCGGGGCGGGATCCCCGGGGCTGGCGGCAGCCCCAACCACGGACCACTAGCACGCAACCCCACCTGGGCAAGGGTCGCGGTAGGGCCGGCAGCCTGTCAGCCAGGTATAAGGTAAACACCCCGAGCGGGGAACGCCGGGGGTGGGGAAAGGAAGCAGCCCAGGGCAGAGCCCCTTAGGGCTGGTGGGCTGACGAGTTACGGCAGGAGCCCCGTCAGCCGGACCGGAACAAGGTAGTTCCGTGTCCTTAGGGCCCTGGGCTGGGGCCCGTGAGTGAGGGCGGGCCCGGGCTCCCCTTTCCCCCACCCCACGGTTGGGGGGACTACAACCGCACCAAGGAAAAAAAGGTGAATCGCCTAAAAGTCCGGCTGAGATCTGGAGGTACCGGCCAGAGACCGGGGTATACCGGGGTACGCCAGGGTACACTGACAATGGTAAAACTGGCAGAGATGTCATCCACACTTCATTCTCATTCTTTGCACTGCATTATTATTAGTAAAAAAGAGGCTGGAAGCAATCACCTCGTGTAACGTAGTGCTTCCTGCTGGCCTTTCATCTTTTGGTTCTCGTTTTATGCGGAGGGATAAATAAAACTTTCTAATTCACTTTCCCCACAGCACTCGCAACTTTATAAACCTCTATTCTGTCCCTCCCCTTTAGTTGTCTTTAAAAAGACTGGTGTGTGTGTTTTGCTCTCTCGCTCTCTCTAGAGGCTATGTCTACACTGCCACCCTAGTTCGAACTAGGGTGGCAGTGTAAACATACCCCCTGAGGGTTAGGATCAGAGTATTGCGTGAAATTACAAAAAGTTATCTCTCAGCTTCTTCTAAGCAAGCACATTTACTTTTAATGTAAAAGCATTACCAAGGAAATAGTAAAATAAAATAACCTGTTAAAAAATGCTTACCAGAGGTCACCCTATCTCCAATGTATGGCTCTACTAGGTTTCAGTTCTTCAAAATCCACAACTGGGTTTTCTCCATGGTTACAAGCACGTCCATCCATGACCAAGCAGAAAACTCAATTTTTTCCATAGCTTGGATCTTTGACCTCAGCTTTCTGTAGTAAGCAATAAACAGACGTTGGCCCTCTCCTCAGGTGTAGCTTGAAAAGGCTGGGCTTTTGTATAACCAAAGACATGGGATTATAGTAGCCAATCCCCAGGATCCTCTAACATTTACTGTCCCCAAGAACCTATATTTATCTAGTGTGATTTAACATGGTCTTTTGAACTCCTTGGCACATCCCAGGTCTCACATTGGTCATAGTTCCCCTCTCCCCCTTTAGGGCCCTTACACCTTAATACAATATGGACTCGCAAGGACAGTGCAAGAAATTGCCCATATCTATCACAGTATAGAGCTGGACAGGCACAAAGTTGAAAATCTGAACCCAACAAATATTTTCAACAGAAAAATAAATTGCAATTAAATAGATATTTTCACTAAAATATATTAAGGTTTTATCCAAAAAAAAGATTTACATTTCAAACAGAACCTGAAAGCCACTAGATATTTTCCATTTTTGAGTTTTTTGTTCCTTGATGAAAATCCAAACAATTTCAAAAAAAAATTTCTATCATATGAGAACTGTGTGTGTGAAAACAATGCATTTCCTGACCAACTCTACGGACTGGGAAATGGCTTTCCATGGAGGGAAGGGGTTTTTCATGGGAATCTTCCCAGCCACTGGTTGCTTTATGCATAATGGGTCTCTTAGAACTGTATTCCTTGACTTCTCCGATCATGGGAACAGGAGCACAGATTATCTAAAGGGATTGGCCCTGTTTGCTCAGACCCACTGGCCTAGTAAGCAGACAATGCCCCAGCTCACAAAATAGGGTATTCTGTCCCCTCATGAAAGACAGTAGCAAAGGGCATTTCTCTCCAGCCAACCTCTCCAAATCAGAATCCTACCAAAGCTCCCTCAGGGATGCCTGGGATAGAGATATAATAGCTTATCACTAGCACCATCCAGTCTGGCTGCTCTGGACTGCCTATAAACTCTGGTCTGCATGTAGGTAACAATCTAGCTGTAGGGACAACAATATACTATGTCTGAGCAATGGCACAAAAGCAAATCCAGAACATTTAAGTCACAACTTGGTTCTAAATACATATAATAGTAGTCACACTGGGAAATACTATCCTAAGTGAAGTACTGGGTCCAGGTGGTAAATTATCTTGCTCTTTGGAGTAGAAATTGACTCAGAAATGAAGAGATAAGATTATCACTCATCCTGTAGAGAAAAGTGTGGCCTCTATATTGAAATAAGAGATGGGTTCAGTTAAAAGAATTAAGCAACTCCTAAATTACATAAAGCCAGATGTGCATAGTATGCACTGGGAATCATTATAAATCAGCAACTCAGGGCATGTCTAAACGGGGAAGTTATTTCAAAATAACTCCCCTTATTTTGAAGTAAGGTGAACGTTCACATTACCAAGCCTGTTATTTTGAAATAATGGGCTTGTTATTTCAAAATAACTCCTGCTTGTGAAGAGGAATAAGCTTATTTCAAAATGGTTATTTCAGGAGTTATTATTTCAAAACAACTTATTTCAAAATAACCTGGTAGTGTAGACATAGCCTCTAGAAACAAAACAATCATGCCTGCTGTTCGTAACAAGTGGCCCATATTCATTGTGTGCGCATCTAAAACAAACAATGGCATATCCATTGTTATGGGCTACAAAACAACAATCAATTGTTACTTAGGGTACCTCTAGACAGATTTCGAAATAACGGGTGCACTATTCCGGCATCCCTGTATCCCTCGTTCCACAAGGGTTAAGGAGCGTCTCAAAATAGCATGTTATTTTGAAATACATTTGAAGTAAGCTATGCAATTACTGACATGAACAAAGTGTAACCTGATTGTATCTACTGATGGTTTTTAAAAAGGAATATGCAGGGAAGGGATATTTAAATTTGCTATACTGCTGTTAATGGTGAGGTCTCTGTAAGAGACAAGCCCCTCCCTTCCTAGACACATACTCAACCCTGCATACAGCCAGCATTCAGGAAAGTTTCAAGCAGGCCAGTGTTTTTCTTGTCTCCATGGCTACATCTACACTGGCCACAATTTCCGGAAAAGCCATGCAAATCAGGTAAGTCAGGATAGGGAAAGCCGCGGGGGATTTAAATATCCCCCGCGGATTTAAATAAACATGTCCGCCGCTTCGAAGTAGGAATAAGAGATCCTCCGGAAAAGGGCTTTATTCCGGAGGATCGCGCCAGTCTAGACGCTTTTTTCCGGCTTTTCCCCAAGCCGGAAAAAAAGCGGCGGACATGTTTATTTAAATCCGCGGGGGATATTTAAATCCCCCGCGGCTTTCCCTATCCTGACTTACCTGATTTGCATGGCTTTTCCGGAAATTGTGGCCAGTGTAGACGTAGCCCATAAGTTTTAAGGAGTGACCTGAGCTTCCAGCAATAAATGTTTAGTGTAGACTGCAAGGCCCCAGGGCTACAGCAATCAGCCCAATTAAAGGTGCAATTAGTAGCAAGTTTAGTTGAAAGTAGTACAGCAAAGAAAGTAGTACAGCAAAAGAGCAACAAGTAGGCGAAGAGACTGGCAGAAAGAATCGAACAGAGAAGATAAAACAATGTTGCTACCTCATCGGCCCTCTGCTTGGTAGGACAAAACGGGGGGTTTGCCCACACTTAACATTTTACAGCGGAGCCACGGATATGCTTTAAACCAGTGGTCCCCAACCTTTTCAGGTTGGCGGGCGCCAGGGGGCGTGGCCGTTCGCCCGCCGGGCGCCAGGGGGCGGGGACACTTGCCCGCCCAGGGGCAGCCCCCCCCAGCCGCATGCCCGGGGGCGGGGCCCCCCCATAGCCACGGGGCCAGAGCCCCCCCCCATAGCCGCGCGCCCGGGGCCAGCGCCCCCCCCCGTAAGCGCCGCACGCCCGGGGCCGGCGCCCCCCCCCATAAGCGCCGCGGGGCCAAGGCCGGGGCTGGGGCCAGGGCACGCACGGCGCCCCCGAGGGCGGGGCCAAGGCCGGCGCCGGAGCTGGCAAGGGTACGCGCGGCGCCCCCGGGGTCGGGACCAGCCATGCGCCCGGGGCTGGCACCTGCCAGCCCAGATTGCTCCGCGGGCGCATGTAAAGAGCCCGGCGGGCGCCACGGCGCCCACGGGCACCGGGTTGGGGACCACGGCTTTAAACTGAAAGTGTGGCCAACAGCAGGAGCGCTGGGAGAGCGATTTCCCAGTGCACTACATAAACCACTTCCACAAGGGGAGCAGCTAACAGCACCAGCCTGTAGCCTGGTTCAAACTGGAGCGTTACAGTGCTGTAACTTGCTGGACTTGGGGGGTGTTTCAGCGCTGTAAAGTGCCAGTGTACTTAGCCTAAAACAGAAGTGAGCAATAGAGACTTCTGCTGCTATCTGCATAATTTAGCATAAATGTGAGTTTTTCACGTTCTAATGCTGGGATAAATTAAGAATATATTTTACCCTGTAGATTGTTAAAAGAGATAATGAATCCTCATAGAAGAATGTGTTTGCAAATAAAAAAAATTTCAGCTAGGCTCCATATAGTCTATATTCTCTGTATTTTCTCTTCCCTCCACCTTTTTTTTTAATATATATAAATATTCCTATTGAAGCAGAATTGTTGTCTTGGGGTTTCAGTTGCTCATGGCGTTCATTCTTCACTTGAAGTCAGTCCTCTGTTGGAGATGTCATAATCATTTGCAAAGCAACCTACTATGATGTCACATGCAGAGGATTATAACTTTTGGAAGCAAACTGGCAGGAGGCACAGATGAGCTCTTAAGAAATAAAGAGTCGGTTTTCATGCAAATGTCCTCAGTTAATAAAGAGCAAGAGGCAATGCAGATCATAGTGGCTGTTACAAACAGAATTATTTCTAAATGGATTGATTTTCAAAAATGACCATGGAAAAACTAGCCATCCTTTAATGAACTGCTTGACAATATCTCACTGAAAGTGATATTTACAGTCAGATTATTAGGTTATAGGGAGAGCAAAATGCAAGGAAAATAAGAGATTATGTAGGGGTCACATGAAGTTATTCTTCGGGTCACTTTGGATGAAGATGTTGGCAAATGTATAAAGATATTTTTAATCCTATGTAAGTTTGGATCCTGCGCTGTCTTTCTGAGCCTTCACTGAGCTAGTGAATTTTGATACTGGTTTGACTGATATTTGATATAATGATCCCTGGAGCAGCAAAAGCAATCTTTAAGCAAGCATGCATAAATAAAGGCAGCATTGTCAGAGGATATGCAGCAACATAACGACAACCTCTGCGTTATTTCATCTAACGAGGTCTATCCTGTAACAGTAACTAGGCTCGCAAAAGAAGGGCTGCAGTGTTTCAACATGTCAAGAGAGCCATCTCACTGGCCTTTAAATGGAGAAACCCGAGCAGTGCTATGAACAAGCTGGAGGGCGGGAGAGGGGGGGATTCCTAGAACCAGATTAGCTTTTACTGGAATCCTCCCCTCTCACTGGGGTGTATGCATTAGTAGAAAGACAGAGATTGGATAAACTCTGCCAAAAAAAAATAAAAATCTTTCACTACTAGCAATCTGCACAGAATGTTCAATGTTCCTGCCTCATCATACATCTACCAATTGCACTAGCATCAAACAGTAATTGTTCTGCCCAGCTACTTGTTTTGAACAATGCAGCATTTTGTTCTTCCTTCACAACAGCCTCTTAAGTCATTTAAGTTTTAAAATAAGTGTTAAATTTCTCTCAAAGTGAATGGATATGAAAGGAGTTCTTGCTGAAGTTTATATATTTATTTCTGGTTTTAGAGGGCACAATCGTTTTTATTAATTCATAGGCTTTACTATGGCATTCATAATCCTAGCATCAGAACAGTGATGAGAGGTATTCCGAGGTAAGAAAGTATTATGATCCCCATAATTACAGAAAAGGGTCTTAGGCAAGACAGAGATTAAGGGACAGATTTTCACTCACAGCCACTCCTATCTTTATTTATGTTCTTAAATGGCAAAGGAGTTCTTTTAGCATCATCTAACTTACTCAGGCCACGTCTATACTTACACCCTGGAGATCAATCATCTGATGTTTGATTTAGCAGGTCTAATTAAAACCTGCTAAACCAAACACTGAGGGTGCCGCCAATTTGGAACCAATAATTCTCGCAGTCACTAGGAGTAAGGGAAGCTGATGGAAGCATTTGCCTCTAGAGTTGTCAGGTGTCCGGTATTGACCTGGACAGTCCAGTATTTTCGCCTCCTGTCCGGAAAAAAAATTAAGAAAATACCGGACACCTAAAATGTCTGGTATTTTCTGATTTTTTCCCCAGCCAAGAAGGCGAAAATACTGGACACCTGGCAATCCTACAACACTCAACAACTGGGCCCAGCAAGTGGGCCCAGCCCCCAGCCTTCCCCTCCCCCCGGCCCCTGACACCCCCAGCCTCCGGATCCCCTGCTTACCTGGTTCCGCAGGGAAGCTACGTTCTGGCTTGACCAAGAAAACAAAATGGCCACCGGCAAAAAGTCTGAAGACCAAGGGGAAGCAATGCCTTCCCTGGGTCTTAGTGCTCAACTTCTCCCGTTCCTATCCCTAGTCTGACCCCACTCTGAAAGGGGCCATGCTGTTTTAATGCTGTTTTATTATTTATTTATTTTGCTTAATAACTCTCAGAGGGAACGTCTACACTACAGCGCTAATTCGAACTAACTTAGTTCGAATTAGTTAATTTGAACTAAACTAATTCGAACTAACGCATCTAGAACTAAAAACTAGTTCGAATTAGCGTTTTGCTAATTCGAACTAGCGCGTCCACACTGACTGGACGCAGGGGGGCATTTAAGGGCAGCTGAAACCAGTTCTGGCAGGGCCTCAGGTCAGTAGTTGCTTTGTGTGGCTGCTGTCTGAGGCTATCTGAGGCTCGTGCTTAAAGGGATCCCCCCGGACAGCCAGTTCTCAGCTTTTCCTGCTTGCTTGCCAACCTCGCCGAGGGACAGCAAAGCATTGGTCTCTGCGCCCGTCTGTGTCGGTGCTTCCCTTCAGGGACACCGCCGCAGGTGGCAACATGGAGCCAGAGCTCGCCCTGCACCTTCTGGTGCACTTTCTGGACTTGCTGCTGCAAGCCTGCCACCAATGGCTCGAGGCTGCCTGGCACCTCCTGGTGCACGTCAGCCCCCTGCCTCTCCGCCTGGCCGCCCTGGGGGCCATGGAGGAGCCACGGCGGCGCCCCGGCACCGGCGTGCCCCGCCACATCTGGCATCTGGACACCAGCACCAACTGGTGGGACCGCATTGTCCTGGAGCGCTGGGAGGACCAACAATGGACCCAGAACTTCAGGATGAGGAGGGACACCTTCCTGGAGTTCTGCGAGTGGCTCGCCCCTGCCCTGCGCAGAAGGGACACTCGCATGAGGCCCGCCATCCCCCTCCAGAAGCGGGTTGCCATCGCCCTCTGGAAGCTCTCCACGCTGGACAGCTACCGATCCGTCGGGAACCAGTTCGGCGTGGGGAGATCCACCGTCGGGGCTGTGCTCATGCAGGCATGGCACTCGTCGGCCACTGCGCCGGGGAGGAGGGGGGCTGCGAGGAGGGGATGGGCCGCCCCAGGGACAAAAGGGGGGGCAGGAAGAGGCGAACGCGCCCCGCACCCGAGGGGTCGGTCTGTCCCGGCCGTACTACACGCCGCCAGAGGGGTTGCTTCCAGGAGTGGGGCACGGGGCACTGCCAGGGCACAAACGCTCCCAGCCACCCAGGCGCCCCACTGATTGGCGCTTTGCTGTGTCTCTCTCCGCAGGTGGTCAAGGCCATCAACCGGGTGCTGCTCCACAGGGTGGGCCGCCTCGCCGACCCGGACGCCGTCAACCGGGGATTCGGCGCCCTCGGCTTCCCCAACTGCGGGAGGGCCATCGACGGGACGCACATCCCCATCCATGCCCCGGAACACCAGGCCTCCCGATACGTCAACCGCAAGGGGTACTTCTCCGTGATCCTGCAGGCCGTGTGTGACCACCGGGGCCAGTTCACGGACATTAATGTGGGCTGGTCCGGCAAAGCACACGACGCCCGGGTGTACTGCAACTCCTCCATGTGCCAGCGGCTGCAGGACGGGACCTTCTTTCCCGACCGCCACATCAGGGTCGGGGACGTGGACATGCCCGTGTGCCTGGTGGGGGATGCCGCCTACCCACTGCAGCCGTGGCTCATGAAGCCCTACACGGGGCACCTCAATCCCTCCCGCCAGGCCTTCAATGCCAGGCTGACCAGGGCCCGCATCGTGGTGGAGGGGGCCTTCGGGCAACTGAAAGCCCGATTTAGATGCCTCCTCACCCGTCTGGACCTGGCCGAGCACAACATCCCTCCCATGGTGGCAGCATGTTGTGTGCTCCACAATTTATGTGAGCGAAAGGGGGAGGCTTTCCTGCCAGCCTGAATGGCTGAGGCTGACCGCATGGCTGGACACTACGATCAGCCCCGCACCGCTGCCATCCGGGAAGCCCAGCGGGGGGCCGTCCGGATCCAGGAAGCCCTGTGGGAGAGCTTCCTGGTGGAGGAGGAGGACTGACCTCTCCCTTGCATGCCCCACTGGGGCCTTCTTCCACCCAACCCCCCTTCCCCTTTCCCCTCCCTACCTACTGTCAAATAAAGACACCTGTTTTTCAAACAAAAATGTCATTTTATTTAACATAATTGGGGTGGGGGGAGGGAGGAAAAAGGGTGGGAGAGGGGAGGGGGAAACCTGGGACGAGGGAGCAGGAAGGGGAGGAAATGGAGGAAGGGAAAGGAAAGCTCAGGGGTGGGAGTCCGGCTGCCTCTCCCGTCTCGCCACACTGCGGGTCCAGGGGCATCGGTGGGGAATGGTTGTGGAGGATGGGGCAGGAGGGACGGGGGGTGTGGAGGAAGCAGGAGCGGGAGCAGGAGGGGGAGCAGGGGGAGCAGGGAGAGCAGCAGGGGAGCAGGAGCAGGAGCAGGAGGAATTGGGAAGCGGTCCAGCAGGCTCTGGAGGTGGCCTCGCAGGGCACGGCCCTGTTCCTCCAGGGCCTCCAAACTCCTCCAGCGCAGCCTCAGGTCCCCCTGGACCCAGTGGTCCTGGAGACGGAGCTGTTGCTCCAGGAACTGGAGGTGCCACCTCTGGTACTCCTCTTGGTTCCTGGCTCTCCTGCTGGCCCGGGCACGGACGGCTGCTGCAGGCGAGGTGATGCGCCCTGCAGTCCCAGGCGCTGCGGCTGTGGTGCAACAAGAACAGCGGTCAATTACCCCAGGGGCCCAGGTGTGTGAAACCCAGCTCCCCTCTGCAAGGCCAGGGCCCCTGCAGGATCCCCAGCTGCTGCTCCGTGGTGGGCAAGGCCCAGGCGCACAGTCCCGGGGCTCCCTCTCGCCCCAGCCCCCCGTACACATAAGGGGAGCACAATGGTACTCACAGGTGGACACCTCCCCGGCCTCGGACGACACAGGCGAGCGGCTCTGTGGGGTGCCTCAGGGGTCTCAGGTCCTGGGCAGGCTGCCGGCAGGCTCCTGGCTCTTGGAGCCCTCCTCCTCCTCCTCCGTCTCCTGGAGCAGTCCCTCTGCCCCGGGGTCTATCACGTCCCAGGGGGCAGGGACGGCATGAGCCCCCAGGAGGCGGTCCAGGGCGTGAAAGTGGGGGCAGGCCTCCGGGTTGGCCCCTGGCAGGCAGGCCCGGGAGTAGGACTGCCGCAGGTCCTTGATCTTGCAGCGCACCTGCTCCCGGCTGCGCTGGTGGCCCCTGTATTTTTGGTTAAACCATCTGGCAACCCTATTTGCTCCCCTTGACTTCCCACTGTAAAGACGGTGCCAAGATTGGTTTAAGGTTTGTCATAGCTGGAGTTGCACATCTGAAGCTGACCTTCCAGGTCTAATATGGACCTGGCCTAAGGAACTTAAATTTCATATTTAAAAGGACTTTATGCTTCTAAGTGCCTAAATTGTTTTTCAAAATTAGATCTATGCTCCTAAACCACTAAAGCTTTGCAATGCTAAGTTTAACCACACCTGAATACCTTGGGATGTCTGGGCCTAAATGATCTGCCTAAGATTGCCAAAGAAGTTTGTGGCAGAGCTGGGAATAGATCCCAGTGCATCTAAATTCTATCTAAGGATGTCAAACAAAAGATTACATAACCACACTAGTGAAAAGAGCACCATAGCCTTTCCATTGCGTGCGTTTGGCAAGAGTAATAAAATGTCATAGCAAAAAAAGTATCTGATCTTTGCAAATTATGTGGCTGTTGCCCTTTATATAGACCGGGATTGGGAACATTTTTGGGTTGGGGGCCAGTGACCTACAGAAAAATCAACCTACACACAAGTAGAAAACCCTCACTGTGGCCTGAAAGGGAGAAATACACTCCCCAGATTCTTTTCACATACCAGAGTCTAGGGGGCCCCAGCACAGTAGATTTTGTGTGCTCCAGCCCCAAAGCTCACCAGGCAAGCCGGGAGCTGCATCTGGCCCCCAGGTCTGAGGTTCCCCGCCCCAATATAGACTGACCATTCCAATTCAAGAACAGGAAGTGCGAATACACAAGTACTGTAGCAGATAATGTTTTAGTTAACACAAAACAAACAAAAAGTCAGCATGGTTGGGGTGTCAGAAATGAGATAAGAAAATGATACACAGATAGAAAGATTCAAAGGGGAACCACCAATATAAATAGGCAATTTGTGAAAGCTACTTTGACATTCAAATGTGTGTATATATTAAAAATATATTCAGGATGTGAATGGTTAACTCGCAGGCCAGCACAGCTGGGCCTGCAGCGTGATGCAGCGGGCCCTGCTTGACTGAAGCAGCGCTTGATCTCAGCAAGGGTGGAGAGGAAGGAACCTGCTCACAGGCAGAGGGCCACTTCAGACCCAGCTGGAGCAGCCCCAGGCCTCGGTGAAAGGGCCAGGCCTGTTGCGTCATGCAGTGAATGTGGGGGGTGGTCGAGCCCAATTGGGCTGGATTGGAGCAGATGCCCACCCCCACCCACGTTTAAGGTGAAACATAATGTTTAGCTAGTTAACTGATTAAATGAGATTTTACATCCCTAATACATATCTGTGTTACACAGCTATAAAAGGATAGAGTGATCTATAGCATATACATATAATCATTGGGCACTTCTTTTTTGACTACTGAACTCCTCCACTCATATGAAGGATTTTTTTTTTTTTAATCTCCGGAGTCTGAAAGTAGATTTTGGATTAATGCAAAACAGCAGAAAGAAAACAAAGAATCAGCACTAGCGGCATGGGGGGGGGGGGGGGGGAACAGCAGTAGCTGCAATACATGCCCCCGATGCCCTCGATTGCTTTAGCCAGTGACTCAATAACTGTCATCACATTTAGCTGGTTTATATCCACTTCGCAGATACACGCTTTCCCCAAATATCTATGCTTGGTAGGTTACTGTTGCAAACTGGGTAATGCACATATGTCAAAACCATAAGTCGCCAGTGAAGCAGAGACCATCAGCCCATTCCGAACAAGTCCTGTGCCCACTGACAGACGTACTATTGACCTTGCCAGTGGCTAGAGCCCGCAAGCCCAAGTTCAATAAAGTCAAGTGGACTCAATGCCACGAGAAACTCCTTAACCCAATACAACACTGACATGTGATTGCTGGACTAAACACTCTCATTTGTCAGGCACATTGGCTTGCTTCACTCCAGAAGTGCAGTTTGAATGCCTCTCTGAGCATCCTCATGCCCTTCGCCTGGGTGCATAACCAGGACTCTGAAGTGGGAAGGAGGTGTCTCCCTCAAGAAGGCACAATACCCAGGATGGGGACGGGGGGGATGACAACAAGGGAAGAACTGGGCATTTATTTAAAAAATATCTGTGGCCAGAGAGAGGGCATCAAATCCTCTTGTGTACTGATTCAAATTTCACAGAGCAAAAATAATTATCCAGGCCTTTATCTCTGACACAAAATGAAATAAAGATGAATTCTAACACTCAATTCTTACAGAGAATACCAGGGAAGCAAACCGTAAAACTGAGATCCTGATGGTAAACTGGATCTTCTTATGTTGAGCTGATGAAAAACTTGTGGGAAGGAGAGAAATCAAGTGTTCATCATGGATGAGGCTCTCAGACAGCTCATGGTTATTCATTCAAAAGCTAAGGCCACGTGTCTTTAGCAGGAAGCCCACGGACACTGAAATACCTTCTGTTCTGTGGTAGTGGTGTTCTTAGAAAACTTCTATAAAACTAAGGACTGTTTACCCGTTGTGCACGTTGCGTCACTGTGAAAGTTACCCAAGATGGGTAAGAACTGCACTACATAGCCCCAGGCTAAAACCCTCTCTAAAGTAAAAGAGAAACTTTTCCTCCCTCAGCCAATTAACAATTCATAGACTTATGCTGGTGTTTTCCTCCCTTCCCAATAGCTCTGCAATACTAACTGTTCACCAACAGGTACTTTAGAAGACAGTAATGAAGACTGGATCCTCCCAAAACATGGAAATTATACTCTGACTTATTTGATGATCAAATACTTAACTATGTTAATCGGCTGTTTTTGAAATCTGTCCTTGGGGTGGTGGGCCTGGGGCAACCTCTCTCCAGTGCCCCAGGCATGAGGCCCATGGCAACTTTCCCATCACAGGCCCCATGGCGCAATGCAGCCAGCTGGGAAATGGCAGTACGGCAGAGTGGAGCAGGCTACTGGGTCACTTCAGCTCCTGCCACCACAGTGAGTGTGGGAGCGGTGCCGACCACAGCTGCCGCCCTGCCCTAGCTCTCCAGGTAATGCCCTGGGTCCCACCCATAGGACGGTTTGGTGGCCACTGCAGTGCTCCCAAAAGCGTGGAGCCTGGGACAACTGCCCCAAACCATCCTATGGGATGGCTCTGCCTATCTCTGTGGTCAGTCACCAAATAGTTTCACTGGAAACATTCAACACACGAGGTGGGTTAAGTAATCTCTTATGGGACCAGCTTCTGTTAGTGAGAGAGAGAAGATTTCAGACTTACAGAGCTCTTCTTCAGGTCAACATCCTTCTGGGAAATATTTCAGTTATTCAGAGGGTAGAGGGAGAGAACACTTCTCAGAAATATGAAATTAAATCTTATCAGTTATCTTCAGAAAACAAAATTGGATCAGTGGCATTACAGCACACACACACACAGCATCCAATGACCTCCTGGAGCAAACAAAACAGATTTAAAGTTGGAATGACATTTAAGGTATACTCAGGTAGAGAAGGCAACAAAATACGTCAAAAGGAGAAATGGTGCAAAGCAGCTCCTGCATTGGGTATTAAGGGAGTTAAAAAAGAGTGTTCAGAAATAATGGGTATCAATCAGAGCCCACCAAGATTAATCATCAAAATAATTTTGTATCCTAATTCAACCTTCCTAGGAATTAATTATAATGCAAAGCTAGTAATCTAGACTTTACCTCTAAAATAAAAGAAATACAATTAAATTTTAATATGGAGAATAGTGGTGCAATTGCACTGAAGTCATTTGAATTGTACCATCAGAGAATTTGGCCCTTAACTCATACACATCGACCTACAGATATTATAAGGTTACAACAGACAAGCAAAAGCTTTCTTTAGCTTTCAGATTTACTAACCACCTGTCCTATTAGTGCAATGAATAATTTCCAGATCAAGTGTAATATCTGTTCTTCAGTAGAAGAGGACGCCGAAGGATGCAGAAGACCTGGGAAAATATTGGGTCTCCCCCACCAAAAGACTCTGGCACTCTTTAATCCACCCACCAGGGGGACATGACCAGGGGACCACCCACTCCACTCCCCTAAAGGTTATGTGCCCCCTGGCAGAAAGCACCACAGAACATCTGGCGGGAGTCAGAGACGGGGAAAGCATAGGCTTCATCCCCCCGAGTGACTATATATTTACTACCCCAAAAAATAACTGAGGACATAGGTCTAGGCTACACTGTGAGGTGCGCTCTTGCCCTAATAATATAGACTGTGTTGTTACCAATGGTTTGCCTGTTCTCAAGGGAAAGCGCCTTAACAACTAAATACAGACTGTGTTACTAAAAACAACCACTCACTTGAATCCAGGACCAGGTGGGACACACTCGTTATGTTCTAATTATATATCAAAATCCACCTGCTGTAACTTCCCCCAACCCGTCATCCACCAGAATCCACATATGTACTTGTCAACCCCTGTACGGGGCACAACTTGTATAGTCAAGGTGATGCAGGTCCCTTATATGTGTGGGTCACTCCGACCGGGTACATGATGTAACATGGCAATAGGGCACTGAACAAGTACACTGGGCTCAGGCGGCACGTTACTGACCATGTTCATTATGTACCCACCCTCCCCCTCAACCCAAATTTGTCACCGGATTCCCTATTCACTCCACAACTGTTAAACTTGTAATTTGAACTTGAAACATTCGCTTAATAAAATTTGTCAATCTGTTCTCAGTTTAATACCCAATGTGTTCCTAAATAGCCTCGCCTAGTCGCATTGCTAATGCCCTCATACTACTATACCCTAGCTGAATTTGAACTGTTTTAAATATGGCCTCAAACTTGGTCATCATGAAACAAAGCACACTGAAGCATCCTCTTGATTAGTGTCTTTACTGTCAGAGAGATTTACTAAAAGAGTCCCTGACAAACAATCAAAAGGCACTCAACATGAAGTTATAAAGCACATTCTAAAGGACATTTAATGCCATTCTCTAGAAAGGAATTTTTAAAGCCTCATTTAGAGGATCATACAAAGTGCTCTTTTTGTTAGACAAACGAGTACATGCTTTGCCTCTTGGAAAGTGTGTGTACCTCATGTGTTGCTCAGCTAGCCAATATCCTGCAATAGGGGCAAAAAGTCATCTGCCCCAAGGCCCCGTGACTCTAAGAGGCTGCAGTGGTGGATGTAGCCCCGGCCCTTTAAATTGCCACTGGAGTGTCATGTAACATGCTCTGAGCAGCTCTAAGGCTTAGCAGGTGGGGCGCTGCAACATGGTCCAGCGGCATGGACCATAGCCGCTGAGGGCTAGCTACCCCAACATCACTCAAAGCACTAAACCTTCCAAGAACATGGAACAGTCCCCCACCTCCACCTGACCCAGGTACCCAGAGTAGTTCCCAGAGTCGGTTCCCCCATGCAATACACAACACCTATTTGTCAAAACATATTGTAGTGCTTTGGTGCTTACAAGCTTTGCTGTAGATAAAGCAGGGCTAACAATGCTTGTACTTTTTTGATTCTTGTCAAGCTATTTGCCAGGAAAGCACATTTTGTTCTTGGATCCTATCTTTGTATTTTGAGTTAGTCTCATCAATGGTCAGGGGAGCCCTGTATGGACAATGGAGATTTGATGAATCTAGGAATGAGGTAATTTATGTTTGAAGATACACTTTGCATTTTTTTCTTCTAAGTTATGCAAATGCATTAACATGACATGCTGATTCTTTTCGTGTTGAACAGGGCCCTTAGATGTTAGAGAACCCTCTACTGCCCCAGAATATTAAATGAAGCTCTAACAGCATGCTAAGTGAGACTAAGGGGGTATAAAGAGCACTGCATAATCCCCTTTGCAAGTTTTTTATGAACTTGTTCCCTCTGCATAAAATAGTAGTACAATATTTAGACAACATTTAAAAATGTGAACAACAAACAAGAATATCAAAGTAAAGGCAAATGCTCCTTCTTTAACTTTCGCCATTTTAATTACGATGAATTGCAGCATATGTTACACCGGTGTTTGTACAGTGCTCACCACAATGGAATCATCCCAGCTCAGCTAGAGACATGAGGAGCTACAAACACCAACAGGTACTATGGGGTACTGGATCAAAAACAATACAAGAAGTTATCCCAGGCTATCAACTTCATCTTATTTAAATCTACACAATCCTAATGTTACAGTGTTTAAAACTTTTTAGAAAGTATAAAAAGGCAACACAAACTTCAGGCCTGTACAAAAAACCAAACCAACCTGATAACTTTCTTTGACAGGGTAACAAGCCTTCAAAGGAGGAAGTGGAAGATGTGGTATATCTTGACTTTAGTAAAAACATTTGATACTGTTTCACGTGACTTTTTCATAAACAAACTAGGGAAAGGCATCTTAAATGGAGCTACTGTAAGGTGGGTGCAAATCTGGTTGGAAATCCATTCCCAGAGAGTAGTTATCAATGGTTCACAGTTATGCTGGAAGGGCGTAACAAGTTTTCTATAAGAGGCTGGCTAGCCATCTGTCTTGGAGGTTGAAGACACAACAAATTCTGTGTTAAAATGGACTGTAAGAGTCATCTAGTCTAACTGCTGGATCTATGATTCTATGACACGTGTAAAGTGTTACAATAGTAGATCCTATATCTGGTAATGGATCAACTCATACATTCACAACAAGTGGAATTTAATTGGAATGGCACATTTATGTACAATATTAGACAAAGAATTCTCAATAGGGTAGATTGGCAAACACAGTGTATCAATATGAGGTATCAAGATGCTTTTGGAAGGCATTCAGTAACTGTAGAAATTCTGTACTTGGGCAGATGGGATCCTGTCAGGGTGGTTTTTGCTTTTTCGTTGCCTAGGTCAACCAGCTACATACTATGCCTCTAGCACAGAGATAGCCATTGAACTGATCTCTCTTTAAATTTCATTCCCCAGTCACTCTTAATAAACCTCTGCCCCACAAAACCCCGCTAGGGACAATATAGTACCACAGTGATACAGAGCTCATGTCAATTTCTGTGACACTAATTTAGGTATTGTTGGCATTAGAAAGTCTACTCTCGGAGAGTGCAACCTAAAAACCGGGAGTATAGTTTAGGGAATATCAGATTAATTCAGAAAAATCTAGGGAATTGGAATGTTCTCTTGTTCAGACATTTTCTTTTTTGGAAGGCTGACTTCAAATACAAGTATCAGATACCCTAAAAAGATAGTTCAGGAGACACCCACAGTGGAAAGTTTTGTTAAATTAGCAATGTTTTTAGCTAAATTATACCTGCAAATTCTATCAACCTCAGTTTGGACAAGCTAACCAAAAAGACAAAGTAATTTATGGGATTAACTCTGCCAAAAACAAGGAAATTTAGAATTACAGCCTCCACTAACATTTTGTAATGTACTCTCTGGAGTCTGGATATTAAGATGAGTGAGTGAGTTCCCTGAATGCAGGCACTGCTGCTAACATCACACAACGAGATATAGTAGGGATAGTTTAGTGACTTGACCTGAATTTCCTTTCTTGTGACTTAAACCAAAACATATCTTAATTGTTTAAAAATGTCTATCCATCATATTTTAATTAGAAATTCTAAGATTCTGATGTAGCCCAGCTGGGATGGGGAGGAGGGATGGGAAGGAGCGGGAAACAATGCGATGTCAGCCCAAGTATGCTGAATGCATAATTGATCGTCTTCAAACCACGCTTATTGACAGCTTAATGGCACCATGGCATTACTATGCCAGTGTAACTATATCAGACATTTATGTGAACACAAAGTGTCTTAGCAGGGGAATAGTTCTTTCATTTCCACTGAAACATCATTTCAGTGTCTAATTCTCAAGAGGAACTGAAGCTGCTGAGTGCCTCAAACTAGGCATTCAGTCACCTTCCCTGGGTTAGGCCTCCAACTGCTGTGACAGTGAAAACGAACCTTACAGAACTGAGGCCATATGCACATAAGCTACCCTTAAAAATACAATAAAATTATGCCTAGGCCTCATTTTCAAACAGCATTGTCGAGTTTTGCAGGTCCAGGTTTACTTCCACAATTAATCATGAGCTCAGTTACTAGAATTCAGCTGACAGTTATGCTGCTGCCCACACACATTGTATGTATTACACTCCGGGGAATTAGATATCCAGGGTGGAATTTTAAAAAGTACTTATCATGGGCTTAACTCTCCTTCCAGAGAAATCGATGGGTATTTTCTCTTTGCCTCACTAATTCCATTGACTTCACTGGGAAGCGACCTAGGTAAAGAGTGAGCACTTTTGACAATCTCATTACTAAATGCTAGTATCAGTGGGGTAAATTTTCAAAGGCATAAAGTGGTAGTTAGGTGCCTAAGTCTCACTGAAGGACACAATGATATTGGTTGATGGCCAAAGAAAATTAGATATTTGTGCCTTTGAAAGCCTCCCATGCGCCTACAATCATGTCTGCAATTCTGCATCTGTAAAAAGGAGGTCCCTTTAAACACATATACATGTACACACAGAGTAATGCAAAAGAAGCATTTGTAGAGGAGCTGTTACTGGGGCTTTTTACTATCGAAACAAACCCTCTCTCTTTGGTGTAGTTAGATTTGTGGTAACTAATTAAAATATGCATTCAACAATATTTACCAAGGCAACACTATTTAGCCTCCATAATACTTTAAAGGCTTTAATATTTAGGGCAAGTCTACACTACAAAATTAAATCTCAGAGGGATAGCTGTGTTAGTCTGTAACGATCAGTCCTGTGGTGCCTTAGAGTCTAACAAATATATTAAATCATGAGCTTTCGTGGGTAAAACCCACTTCATCAGCTGAGTTGGACAGCTCAGGATCTAATATATTTACTAAAAAATTAAGTCAACCTACATACAGTCATCATAGTAATCACATTACTTGCGTGCATCTACATTTTGCTCCTTCTGCTGGCTGTGTGCATTTTCCCCAGGAGCGTTTGCATGGATTGTACTGTTAGCATGGAGCATCGTAGGACAGCTCCTGAAAGCCAGTAACTGTAGACGTAAGTAATGAAGTGTCTACACTGACTTTGTGTTAACCTAGCTACATTGATCTTTACTCTACACCATTTGTGTGGCATTATATAGGTGGTGCAGCAGAGCAGTTATGTCGGGAGAAGTGAAATTTTAATGTAGACATTTCCCCACTTAGGTTGAGTAAGCTGCTTTGTGTTGACCTAACTCTCTAGTGCAGACTAGTCTTTGGGTTTAGCAGAAGACACCTCTGAATCTACACTGTAGCTCAGGGCTCAAGATGCGACCCACAGACTGGATCCGTCGCGCCTAACACTTTGATCTGTCCTGTGGACTGCATCTGGCTGCTTTCTATTTATAGCCTGCTGCCCATGCCAGGGAATTTCCAGGTGGTGGCTCAAGCAGCAGGATCCTATTTAAATGGCTTATGGCTCCCAGTCCCAGCGCTACACTGGAAGGGGCTGGAGCCATGAGCCTTTTAAATAGCCACAGCAACCCAGGCACCTGCCAGGTAATGCGGTAGCAAAGGAGCCAGGAGCTGCAAGCCCTTTGCTATGTTTTCACTTCAAAGCCTCCAGTACCAGACAACTATGGAGGGAGGCAAGTCCCCAGCCCCGCCCCTTCTGCCCCAGGCCCTGCCCCTTCTCAGCCAGCCCATGACCAGTACCATAATTCATTAAGTGGCCTCCCTGAGAAAATTATTGCCTATCACTGCAGTACCTGCTTCATATAACAGCATTAGTATGTCACATTCATAACACATAAAGAAACCAGAGCAGTTCTACTTGGTATCTGCTGGAAGGATCCATAAACCTTATACTGTATTTAAGGTGACAATTCTCTGATTTGTAGAGATAGTTGTTCTGAACATAAGAGTATTTTGTGTGTGCATGTGTGTACTGGTACTACAACATACACACCTCCATTTGGCCCCAACACATTGCATATATAGTTGTCATGGCTCATATATTTCAAGATCAGTGGAGTTGTTATGGTACCTCATACACGTCATACATTGAACACAGTCATACACTGAACACAGTCTAAAGGTATCACCTTCTATTTAATCACAGATCCTTTGGGCATTAGGGTGGAAGTATGAGTAAGTGGGTTCACACCAGCACATTATAGGGTCTGTCAAACCCTCCAGCAGACTTCAATATCACTAGAGCTGCTGTGATAATGTCCAAAGTTCTTGCATAAAATTATTGAAATGCTAATTAATTTTAACATGAGATAGATGAAAAAGTCAGCCTCCTACTAGAACCACTCAAAAGTCCCAAGAAGTACTGTCCTTCGGATGAAGCATTAGACCAGGACTTGGGAGACCCAGGTTCTATGCCCAGCTCTTCTATTGATCTGTGTCACAAGTTACTTTGCCTTGATTTGCCCTCCCAGCCTTCATCTTTCTTCACTATTTAAACTGTAAGTTCTTTGGGGTGGGAACTATTTCTTACTATGTATTTGTGCAGTATCCAGCAAAATGGGGCCATGATCTCAGCTGAAGCTTGTGTAATGCAAACAATACAATTATAATGGTAGCCCTACCATAGCTTCACATAGCCCCAACTGCGTGACTTAAACAATGCTTTTGTTCCCTTTGCATTAAGCAACTAAGGTGAGAAAAGGGCCCTATAAAACATAGATATTTTACACAGGAAATCACTTTATCTTACCGTAGTGTTCGTTTTTCATTAATTTTTAAATTTTGTATGAATTCATAAATAAAAGAGTATTTTGAGATAAAGCATTAGACCACTTCACTAGATAAAAAGTTGGTACTCTCACAAAATATATCCACAATTCCTATTTTTGTCTAAACAGTTTCCTTTTTAAAGATAATACTGATGTTTTATTATATCTGTTATAGCCTATACTTTCAAGTGCTTTTCTGAGCTACCACATGGAGTCAAGCCAGCCCAAAAAGGAAAACACCTTCCTAAAATGCTTAAAATATTTGTGAGCAGCATTTTTTTTAAATGTATATAAGCAAACTTTGATTTTCAAAACACAGAATATCTGCCTTTATGTAACAATATTCATGCATTTCATGGCTTTAATAAGGAATCACTTCAGTTAACAATAGAAGATGGCAATAAAGCTATTTGTATAAGGAAAGACAATTCAGATCAAGCACACTCAGGTTTTCACTATAATACAAAGGAGTTTCAAGATTCTGTGAGAGAATTAAAGTGGTACTAATTAATATCCCTTTAATCTCAGGCCCGTCAGTACATAATACTAAATGCAGCAGTGATTTTCTTAGAAACCATTTTACATTTTCAGAAGCACATGAACTCCACCTGAACCACATGCCTGAAATGCTTGATGTGAACACAAATGTATTGTGTACAGACCCCTGATTTGCTTGTGTGTAACTCAAGGTGCACACTAAAACTAACCACCATTTGGCTTCTATTTTCAATTTCTTGAATGTGAAATTTAGCAGAGTGGCACTGAAGAGCACTTTTGTAAAAGATGCACCTAAACATTTTACACTCTAGATCAGTGGTCTCCAACCTTTTTACACCCAAGATCACTTTTTAAATGACAGAACAAGCCAGGATCAACTGCCCCACCCCTTCTTTGAAGCCCTACCCCTTCCTTGAAGCCCCGCCCTCTCTATTCTCCTCCTCTACATCACTTGCTATCCTCAACCCTTATACTGCTGCTTTTTTTTTTTCCAATTCTTCTGTAGGAAGGTTTTTCCAACATTTGGCCTATCTAGACTGGACCAAATGTCAGAAAAACCCCATCTTTTGGAAGCCCCCTTATTCCTCATGGAAAGAGGAATACAGTGGTTACCGAAAGAGCATGTTTGCTCTTCCACTAAAAAAGCAGAAGAACAAACACATCCCTGGATGCAGAAGAGTTTTTCGGGGATATCTCCAGAGTCCTGAAAAACTCCTGCAGTCTAGCTGGACCCTCACTGGGTTGAGTCAGGATGTGTAGGCTCTGGGGTGGGAATGAGGGATTTGGGTGAGGGAAGGGGTGAGAGGTGCAAGCTCTGGGAGGAAATCTGGATGAAGGAGGAGATGGAGAAGGGACACTGGCTCGGGGAGGGGGCTCCAGGCTGGGCAGTGTTGGGGTCAGATTTAGGGTTGGGGTACTAAGCAAGCCGCAGACTTGTGGATGTGAGGGTGCAGGAATTTGGATTGGAATATGTGAGGGGCTCAGGGCAGGGGTTCCAGTGTAAGAGGCTCAGATCTAGGGTCTGGGTGGGAGGTGCAAGAGTGTTATGATGCTGTGGCCAGATGGGGGCTTGGCCCCAATTGGGGGCTTGTTGGCCAGGCTTCATTTTTAAATAAAATACTACATCAAACACAAAAATTTCTGCATTGTCTTTATTTATGAGAAGGGCAGGGAACCTTTTTTGAATCAGGGTCACTGACCCACAGAAAAGTCAGTTGGAGCCACACAAGTGAGATGCAATAACTCCTCCAAAAACACCCCAAGCCTCACTAATGTGGCCCCAACTGTGCTGGTGGGAGCAGGGGACATGGTACTGGGAAGGGTGCTAGTGGGTGCTGGGGCAGGGGACAGGGTGCCAGTGAGGGAGAGGAGAGGAGATAGGGTGCCGAGGGGGGGGGGGGGCAGGTGACAGGGTGTTGCTGGGGGCAGGGAGTCCCCACTCCCCCCTCTTCACTCCCTGCCCCCCACAGAGGAGGTCAAAGCCCCAGCACACGCCTCCCCTGGGGACGACTCTCCCCTCCCCCCCGCAGAGGAGGTTAAAGCCCCAGCTCACACCTCCTCCAAGGACGACTCTCCCCCTCCTCCCTGCAGAGGAGGTTAAAGTCCCAGCGCACGCCTCCTCTGGGGACGACTCACTCCCTCCCCTCTGCAGAGGAGGTCAAAGCCCGGGTGCATGCCTCCTCTGGGGACTCCCCGCAAGTTCCCGGCACACCACACCACAGACCTGGGGAGGGGAGCAGCCAGCTCACTTCCGGAACCCCTGGAAGTGGCACGCAGATGCTAAACCTCTGTCCACCCTGCAGGAAGCCGGCACCCTCCATTGTCGCTGGAGGTAGGTAGTTAGGTCACCAGTTGCTTCCAAGTGCTCTTGCCTAAGACTAGCTGAGAGACGTGCTTAGAGGGACCCCTCTGGACAGCTGTTTCTCTGCTTCTGCTGCTTGCTTGTCTACCTCTCCGAGGGACAGCAAAGCTCTCACAGTGCCTGCTGTGGTTGTCCAGCTTTTTTGGATACCACAGCAGTTTTCTTTTTGCCATGGAACCGGAGCTGTCCCTGGGCATGCGATGGCCCCACATGGCCATGCTGCAGTTTCTGCAGCACTTTGTGCCGGCTGCCTTCATGGCCCTGCATGAACTGGACATGGAGCTCATTCCGACTGGTGGGACCATCTGGTCATGGAGTGGTGGGACGACCAGCAGTGACTCCAAAACTTCCACATGTGGGAGGACCACCTTTTTGGAGCTCTGTGCCTGGCTCGCCCAATGCCCTCTGCCGACACGGCACCCACCTGCGGCCCGCCATCCCCCTGGAGAAGTGAGTTGCAATCAATCTCTGCAAGCTCACCACCCCAGACAGTTACCAGTCGGTGGGCAACCAGTTCGGCGTGGGGAAGTCAGAGCCTTCCTCATGCAGATAAGGCACTCTGGGGCTGCAGTCCCTGGTGAGGGGGAGGGGTGTCCTGGAAAAGTGGGGCCCTAGGGAAAGGGGGTGGGAAGGAAGAAGGGGTTGGAGTGGAGGGGAAGCTCCATCCCCGGGGGATTGTGCCATTCTGCCCTCACAGCCCCGCTGCTGGGGGGGGCTCATAGAGGGTGGCTCGGAGGATGTTTGGGGGGGGAGGGAAGTGGGGCAGGCACCTCCCAAAGGCTCAGGCACTCCCTCTCATTCTCTATTTTGTGTGTTTGTTGGTCTCCTTCTGCAGGTTGTGAGGGCCATCAATGCCATCCTGCTGCACAGGGTCATCCGCCTGGGAGATCTGGACCCAATTGTCACAGGATTTGCTGCCATGAGGTTCCCGAACTGCGGGGAAGCCAATGATGGAACCCATATTCCAATCCGCTCATCAAGTCGTCGAGCGGCCCAGTATATTAACAGAAAGCGCTACTTCGCAATGGTGCTGCAGGCCCTGGTCAACCACCGTGAACATTTTACTGACATTTTTGTCGGGTGGTCGGGCAAGACGCACAACGCCTGTGTATTTTGCAACTCAAACTTCTACAGGAAGCTGGAAGCAGGCACATTCTTCCCTCAGCATGACTTTGTAGTTGGGGACATGCAGATGCCACTGTGAATCGTGCGGGATGTGGCCTACCTCCTGATGCCGTGGCTGATTAAACCATATTCCGGCCACCTGGACCACAACAGGGACCAATTTAATTCCCACCTCAACCGGA
Source organism: Pelodiscus sinensis (assembly GCF_052426305.1). Lineage (NCBI taxonomy): Eukaryota > Metazoa > Chordata > Testudines > Trionychidae > Pelodiscus > Pelodiscus sinensis. Next base: position 23,770,159 of record NC_143065.1, read on the forward strand.
CGAGGATGCAGGTAGAGTGTGTCTTCTGTCATCTCAAAGCATGGTTCAGGTGCCTCCTGACCCGCCTCGATGTGGGGAAGCACAACATCCCTGATGTCATCTCAGCATTTTGTGTCCTCCACAACATTGTGAAGAGGAATAGGGAGGCCTTCCTACTTGGGTGGAGGGCAGAGGACGGCTGCGAAGGGAGACCCTTTTAACAGCCACTGACAGCTGCCATCCACCAGGCCCATCAGTTGGGGATGCCCATCAAGGAGGCCCTGAGGGAGTGTTTCTCTCAAGGACTCCAGTAACTCTCCCTGGGGCCTCCCCACTAGGGGCCTGGGCCTTGCTGCAATATTCCTTTCCTTCCCTCCTTCCAATACAGTCAATAGACACACCTGTTTTGATTTCAAGATAACAAACATAGTATTTAACTTTCAATTAAAAAAAAAAAAGCTGGGGAGGAGGTGGGGCTGATAACCTGGAGAGGAGAGGGAGGAGGGGGGCTCAAGACTGGGAGTGGGAGGTGGCTGTAAGTGCCACCTCAGGTGCAAGGACCTTGGAGAACTTGGGGTTGGGTGGGTCCTGGGAGCACAGAGGGTAGGTACGAGGGGGTGCTGGAGCAGGGCCAGGGATGGCAGGGGGAGCAGGGGGAGTGGGCATGGACATCACTTGGGGATCAGGGGGTAGGGAATGGGCATACCGGGGAGGCAGGAGGCAGATGCAGGGACAGCAGCCGGATGTGCCATCATTTCACGCATGATGGCACATATGTTGTTGCTCTGCTGTACGAGACATGTGGGTCTGCCACTCAGTGTCCTCCCAGACCTTCTGCGCCAGCCTCTGCTGCATATTGCGCAGGCCACCCACATACTGCCTCATCAGGTCTTTGTGGACCTAGAGCGCTTTTGGGTCCCACAGGGTCAGGCGGCTGGCTCGGGAGGCACGGCTCGCCCCTCATAAACGGCTGGTCTGGCTGTAGAGAATAAAAAGGGAGAGGCGGTCCGTCATCCATGGAGACACTGTCCCTGAGGTTGTGCCCTCCTCTGTGAGCAGCCAGCAACAGTCCTCAGCCCAGAGGAGGGGGATGTCCCAGGAGCAAGGCCATGTGTGTCCTGCACAGCAGGCCCTGCCTCACAGGGGCCCCGAGGTGCTATGGGGATCATGATGGTCGCTTCCACCCCCCACCATGGACAAGCAGGCAAGGGAAGGGTCTGGACAAAGCAGGATCCCATGAGCAGGAGAGGGGCCTGGAGCAGCCTGGCCCTCCCTTGGGACCGCACACACACCTGCACCTGGCAGCACTGTCTGCGGGAGCGGGTGGTGCCTCATGTAGGCAGGCATGCCCATGTGCTGTGTGCGGCACTCCCTCAGTGTGTATGGGGTCATGCCTGTGCCCTTGTGGCGGCGGCTGGTGGTGGGAGGGTGTCCTCCCCTGAGCCTGTGAGAAGGATCCCAGGGATGCTCAGGGGCTGCCTCCTGAGGCCATGTGGTGCACACTGCCATTGCACATGGTTCCACGTGCACGGACTGCAGCACGATGTCCAGACTGAGCAGGCTAAGTGATGACTGCACCCATCCCCTGTGCGTGGAAAACTGAGAGCTCTCACCTGATGATCCCTCTCCGCTGTCCGATGATGCCTGAGACATGTCCTGGTCCAGGGGTACCAGCTCCAGGATCAGCATGACAGTACTCGCCATGTCCTCCTCCTCCTCTTCTGCAACCTCTGGCTGGGCGATGATGGGAATCTTGAGGCCAGAGTCAACCACCTTGGGTGGGGAAAGGGCTTCCCCAAGCCCCAGGATCTGGTGCAGCTCCTTATAATATGGGCAGGGAGGGGGATCCTGCTCCGGAGTGCAAGCTGCGTTCCCTGGCCCTTGCATAGCCCTTGCAGAGCTCTTTAACTTTAATCCGGACCTGTCCTAAGGTCTGGGAGGGGTGTCTCTGCTCTGCCAGGACCTCAGCCATGAGCCCATAGATTTTGGTGTTTTGGCATCTGGAGCAGAGATCTCCACAGCTCCAGGAGAAACAGGATCTCCGCTCCAGACCAGGAGGGTGCCCGCCACTTGGTACCCCTTGGCGGGTCCTGGGAGCCCTGGTGCTGCTCCCTGTGAGGGCCAGAGAGGCCTCGGGGGGCTTGTGGCAGTGTAGACTCTGCAGTGTAGACATACACATACAGGAGAATCCATCTAGTAAAAACAGACCCATGATCATAGTGTCTGATGCAAATCCTCATTGAAGTTGGTGGAAAAACTCCCATCGGTTTTAGTGGGTTTCGGATCAGGCTGATAATACATATGCAATCTATTAAAATATTGATAAATAACCTTTTATTCTTTTAAATGCTATCTTTGGCAACCAAACAGGAGCATTAAACATTTTGCCTAGTAAGATTATTTTACATTACTGGATACAAAAGAGGTCAGTGAATCTAGTAAGCACAAATAATAATAAGTGTCTGGGTATCACCCTAGCAATTTCAGATGTGCCAGGACCCAAACGTAAATACACTTTCAAACAAGACCTAATGAACCACTCTTCCCGTTGCCTTCTAACAAAAATAATTCCAGCTCTATTTATGTATATCACAGTTGTTCCTTGCTTTTACAGTTCAGAATAGGATCTATATAAAGAATTCACTGGGATTTTTTTTTAAAGCTGTGTTCGTAGTTATTCAATATGCTACACCACTGGTATTAACAATAGCTGCTTTAACACTCTCAGTAATGTTTATTCAAGCATCTGTACCTTGTACAAACAGATACCATATTATTTCCCATAATAGATTTTATGTATATTTCATATTCCAAACTTGGATTTAATCCTCTCCCAAGACATTGTCAGTGCCTAAATTGGTGGCATATAAACACCTGAAATGTACATTTACATTTTTTCATATAAACCAGCAGTTTTGTCCTTGCGGTTTTAATCTCAAAAGGCTTGCTACTTGACATTGGTTAGGCTTCTGATATGTTGAAACTAATGTCTATCATGATAAGAGAGGTACCGTCTTGCTGTCTCTGTGTCCTCCCACATCTGTTCATAGTAACCCATTGTGTTAGACCGTAAGCTCCTTGGAGTAGGGACCACCTTTTAAGTTCCATATTTGCACAGTACAATGGAATCCTTGTCTACAACTGGGGCTTTTAGGTGCCCCATAAACACAAATAAATAAATACTGGGCTTGAGCTGACTATACCTAATTTTTGAAGAGATATTATCAAGGGGGGGAAAAGGGTTGGGGGGGGGGGCTTGTTTTTTAGTCCTAACAAAAATCTTTGCAAACTGGGAAAAACAAATTTGGGGAACAACAGTCTAAAGAAATGCTGAATCAATTACTCATTAAATAATAACTTATTTGTATCCATCAAAAGGGAGAACAGAAGTGGTCCTTTTAATCTTACCCATGGGAGAAGCTTCCATCTCTTGAACCGTATCCAAACGACATTTGTAAGCTACACAATAAAGCCCATGTTCAGAATGAATAAATATTCTGCTGAATTAAAAATTACTATTTTTCTGAATACTTAAGTCTGACAACTGTTGACAACATGAAAGCAGAGCATGCAGCTACAAGGTTACTACTAAGAAAACTTCAGTCATTGCAGGTACAGCTGATCAAATAAAAATGCTGCTAGCTGTGGTAGAGCTTGCCAGGGAAAATTCACTATGCACACATTAAGATTTGTTAAAAGAGAAAATGGTTATTAACCTTCCAGAACTTGTTCTTTGAGATGTGTTGCTTTTGTCCATTCCACTCTAGTTGTGCACAGAGATTTGCCTGAGATTTTTCTCTTTCTTTTAGTGGTATCTGTATAGGGTTGGTTCTAGTGCCTCCTGGAACCTCCATGCACATGCACCAATATAAGGGAGACCAACGGCTTTGCACACTCTCAGTTCCATCTTGCCAGTAATTCCAACAGAGGGGTAGGAGGGCAGGTTATGGAATGGATATGAGCAACACAGCTCAAAGAACAGCAGTTACAGAAGTTTAGCAACCAATTTTTCTTCAAGTACTTGCTCATGTCGATTCCATGTTAATTAACTTACAAGCAATAGCACCAGAGGTGGGCTTGGAGTTCTCGGATGTGCTGATTACAATGCCCCCCAGGCCTGTTGGGTGATGGCACAAAGGTATGAACCTATGGCCCTATCACAACCCTGTAGAGGACCTGGGCTGGTAACTGTGTGAGAAACGTTACTGATGAAACTTTGGGTCTTGTAGAATGAACTGTGACAATGTCTAGAGACAGAATCTTCACCTTACTCATAGTAAGCCCAGGAGAGGGTGGTTATCCAGGATGAGAGTCTTTGGGATGATACCAGTAGTCCTTTCATACTATCTGCAGCAACTACAAAGAGATATGCAGATTTGCAAAAGGGCTTTAGATACAGAAGGTCAGGGCCCTCCTAATATCTAACGTGCAGAATTGACGTCTCTCACTACTGCTGTAAGGCTTCAAAAAGATGACCAGCAGAAAAATGTTCTGGTTCATATGGAACTGCAGTACCATATTTGGTAGGAAGGCTGGGTGGGGGCACAGTTGGTCTTGTCCTTGAAGAACACCATATATGGAGGATTCTGATGTTGCAACTTTGACCTTCAAGATCTTTCTGGGCAAAGTAATCACCACCAGGAAGGCAACTTTCCACAAGAGGAGCAGTAAGAAACAAGAGGTCACTGGTTCAAAAAGGGGCTCAATGAGATTCAACAGCGTGAGGTTTAAATCCCATGGGGGAATCAGGTCCCACACAGGTAGTGTCTTTCCAAACCCTTAAGAAACCTGATTGTCATCTCCTGAGACAAGACTACCCTGCCCTGGACTGGAGGACAGAAGGTTGAGATAGATGCCAAGTGAATTTTAATGAATGACAGAGCTAGACCTTGATGCTTTGGCTGGAGCAAATCGTCCAAGAAAGACTGCCAACAAGACAGACGGAAGAAGATTTGCCGGATCTGATCTGAGCAGACCTGCTCCTCAGGGTACAGCCAGGCAGAAGCCACACCATCAGGTGTAGGAGGCATAGTTCAGGTGCAGCAACTGGCCTCACATTGTGAAATCAAGTCCAGACTAGTGGTATCATTACTGAGAAGTTCCGAGGGGTCCAGAAGCATGCTGAACCAAGTGCTGGTGTGAGCACACCAGAGCTTTCATGATAAGAGCCATGGAGCACATTGTAAACCAAGGGGATGAGTGAAGGCATACAGCAGTCCATCTGCACACAGGAGCAGGAAGGCATCAGACTGGGAGCCTTTTCTGAGCCCGCACGCTGAGCGGAACTGGCAGTATTTCCTGTTCTGTCTGATGACAAAGATTCACCAGGGGAGTCCACCACTTCCAGAAGACAAAACTGTTAACCTCTGGGTGATGAGACCACTTGTGGCAAGAGGAAAAGGACCTGCTGAGGCAATCCACCAATGCACTCCAGTCTCCTGGGAGGTTTGCAGCTTTGAGCTGAATGGTGGGATTGACACAGAAGTCCCACAGTCAGAGAGTTTCTGAAAAACAAGCTCCCCTTTGTTTGTTGACATAAAACACTGAGGCTCTGTTCTTCATCAAGACCTGCATAACCTTGTCTGAGGGCAGGGAAGCATATTGCCCTGAGTTACCTGACATTTATGGGGGTTCAGAATCTGCCAAAGTGGGTCTTCCCAGCCCAGATCTGATGTGGCCAAGACCTCCTCTCAGAGACGATGGAAGAGCCCATACCCAATTCCATTTCCAGGTGGTGCTCGAGGGCTGGAGACCAATGTCATGGCAGGGATTGCTGTAATACTTTCCTCTGGAAGAACCCAATCTGACTTTCTGTTCCTTGTACCTTTCTGTTCTCGGTAGCACTGACAGGCATGGGAATTTGAGGGATGGGTAGACATTGGGAGAGAGAAGCTGGAAAGCCTTCATAGTCAAGGGGACATGAGGTACCAGGGTTGGCAGTGGGTCCCAGACAACATTCCCGCTAATCTTTTCCATCCATGTGCGGAATTAATTTTTTTAATGTTCACCAAGTCTTGTGCGAAACCAACAGAAACAACAAACCTAGCTGTGGGCACTCTGCTAATCAGTTGAGTGGCATTGGAATGTCCCCTGAGTGGCCGCACCAGTGCATAGCAAAGAATACTGGTCCTGGACCAGACTCAGTGCCCTAGGTAAAGTAGCAGGAGCCAACCATTGGGAGGACATGTGGCCTAGCACGGATGCATCAGTTGCTCCTCTCTTAAATGTCTTCAGTTCTGGAGAGCACCCTCTCTCAGCACACAGTTTTCTTGTGTTTCTCAGCACCAGGGATGGAGAACGGTGCATGGCGGATGGTCTGAGGGCTGCCTCCATTAGCAGAGCTTTGTCTGTCTTTCTGAGTCCATAGTCTGAAGCCCCTGCAGCTTCCCTGAGGCGCTTTAGAGAGGCCAAATGTGGGTCGCTCACAGGCATGGACTTACCGCAGGAGATGCACAGGTTGAAGTCCAGAGACCGGAGCATGCTCAGCCCCTAGGACAATGTCTCTCTACAACTGAGACTGCTGTCTAGACTATGCACATTAAGACTAATTGGTAACTAGATTTGCTAACTACAAAAACAATATACACTAGAGATCAGAGTCCAAACCCAGCAGGGAAGCCTTGCAAGAGCAAGAAGATCGTTTCAAGCAACCATCAAGGACAGAAAAAAAAGGAACTGAGAGAGTGTGGAGCTATTGGAGCCCCTTATCCTGGCCCATGTGCACAGGGCTGGCCTTATGGACACCATCGAGGGAAAATTCTCCAGCAACTGAGCGTGTGATGCAGGCATGGCTATCATGTAATCGACATGCACAAGCATTTGAAGAAGAATTAGGCTGTTAATGATTTTGAGATCTATAGAGTGGCATAGGTCATGCAGAGCCTTCCAAAGAATTCAGTCAATGGAAAATTTGATCCTCCATCTAATTTGATCAAAAGCTCTGGAATCAAACTATTTGTATGTGTAGCAATCTCCAGGCCTTTATTTCGATCAGAATTTAGCACTTGATTCAACAATACCTGCTTCACAACTGCAATTCAATCAATGACTAAAAAAAGAAGGCATTTAATTAAAAAATGTCAATATAGAAGGTCCAGCTAATGATTAATTGGAAGCTGTGTAATTCAGGTCATTGTTAACATTAGAAGCATTATCTGTTACATAGGATGTGTTAGATAACTTGGAGGACATACATAGATGGCAAAAAACCCACAAATGAAATCACTTCTTGTGATCAAAGTAACAAGAATAGATACTTCAAAGGAAGAAGAAAAACCACTCCAACACACACATGAAAGAAGTTATTCCTCTTCTAGTTTACTAGTAGTAGTATACACTGCCCAATATCTACCCTACTGCTGCACTACATGGAACCAAGTTTCAAACTGAGAATCTGACAGCTGTACAAATTATTTCTAAGGCACAACAAAAAATGCAGGGATTATTGCCTTGATTTTGTTTTGAGTGATTCATTCTCAATATGATGCAACATAGCTGCCGTTTGATGGAACTGAAATTTGGCAGAGGAAGCACAACATAGATGAGTTTTAGGTTAAAAGTAAGTTTAAAAAAATCAGCTAGTCTGAAAACCTGGCTTTTGCAGAGACTAATGGTGAGCTACTTTCCCAAAAATCACTGCAAACCCAGTCTGATGGCCTTCTCACCATTCTCCCATGGGTCTGGCAGTGCAATTTTACAGTTCTTAACCTGTTATTGTTAATCGGAGTCCCACTGAGACCATTCAGTCAATGAATGCCTCCCTCCCATTCCCCAAGAGTCCTTGGGCCAAGCATCATAGGTACAGTTGTTATAGTCTTTTCTCTCCTCTGCTTTAAAGCTTTTTTGCTCTCCTCCTCCCCCATCCCCACTTACATTGCCACCACTGATAGCTCCACCTGTCTGCCCTATACAAAAGAACGTGGGTGGCACGTATCATAGGCAAGGGAAGGCTTTGCCTTCCCAAACTATCCATGATTCCACTGTCTAGGAGTGCTGGGGCTGCGGTGCGGCTGTCTGACTCTCCAGCTACCAGGGAGGGCTGGGGGCATGGCAGAGCTTCCCAGACCGCCTATTAGCTGGGAACAATTAGGCTGCAGCATGGTTGGTTGCCCATCTCTCTGGCCACCTAGTGATCCAGCAGGCCAGAAAGTGTGAGGCCACAGCACTTGCTGGGACAGGTGAGACTGATGAGTCTGGGGATGTTTAGGGTTGGGGTCAGTAATCAGGGGTGGGGGCCAGGCTTGGCTCCACCAGGGGGGAGGTTGTAGAAGGGGAGGGGCCTCGGGCAGAAGAGTCGGGGTTGGGGCTTGCCTTCCCCAGCTGGGCGCTCACCATCCATCCACATAAAAGAGGCTACATGCTGCAACTGGTGGTACTACTGGCTGGGCTCACTGCTATGGAAAAAGAGAACAAAGGCTACCATAGCCAAGAGCTCTGGAGGCATTAACTGTTCCCACAGTCACTAACGCAGGGGCCACCATGAGAAGACCCTGAGTTCCACTTCAGTCAGAAAAGAGTGTTGGTGCTGATCTCTGTCCATGTGTCTTTCCTTGTCAGTACGATTCCTCTCCCCTACTCTCAAAGCCCCCCAACTAATAATAAATAACTTCACCCTCGGACAATAGTTTCCATCCATAGATCTCAAAGCACTTTCCAAAAGGAAGAGAAACATATACATGAAACACAGAGTCACAGAAAGGTGAAGTGACTTGCTCACTTCCCAGACTTTGTGTCTGTCTCTCCCTTTAAACACACTGCCTCAGGAGAGCCCACCCCAGAGACTGAGAACAAAACAATACAAGGCTTTTCTGCTAATGATAGCTCAGAACAAAGCTTCCTTAGAATTGGAAAATGCCTGTAATCTAGCCCCCACCACAGGTGTCTCTATAAGATTATAACCAGGTAAACTCAAAAATGGTAAATATAAGGAAATGTGACACAAATAGCTTTCACAACTTGTATTTGGGTGGGGGGCTTCAGAATGGATTATTTGGGATCATCCATCAATTTGATACCTGCCTATATCTGTCTTTAGAAACCATAGGGTTGCTTTGTTTAATTTTGCGGTCAGCTTTGTTTTGTTTATAGATCCTTTTGTGCCAGGCTTTGTGCACGCATTAAGTAAATATTCTCCATGCTTGTAGAAGCATGCTGGGGTTCAGCAAGATCTCTCTCACTTAATAACCAAATGAAAAGTTTAATCACCAAAAAACTAGCTTTCAACCTGCAGGGCTAGAGTAAACAAAACAAAAACTGAGGGTATTCCATATGCATTTTCTCTTTAGTGCTTCTGTTATCAGGTTTGCTAGTCCAAACAAGTGTGTGCACTTCGTATTTAGTCCTGCAAATATCAGCTCAGCAAGTGGAAACAGGCAGCATTTACTTTTGCTCCACAGAATTAGTCCAAAAACAGGAAATAATTATTTATTCCAATTCCAGAAGAATGATTGTTTTGTTACTTATTACTGAGGATATATGAAACAGAAAAAACACATACTAATAGCTTGCTGCACACACTAACTCAAAAATACCAGTCAAGTATCTCTGAGCAAAACACAACATGGAAACCACAGAGGAAAAAAAATATGAGTCATGCCAAGGTGTCATTTTTTCTTTTAAACCACAGAGACAAGATAATATCCCAAGATGGGACAATAAAGCTGTGTTAAAAACACTTGCCATTAACAGCCATCTGCTGCCAGCAATAATGGGGGTAAATTTTATGCACAGCTGACAGCTTTGCATCATCCCCTCCTCTTCCATGAAGAAATCTCTCTCTTCAGTGTGCAAAGCTTTTAAGAAACAGGATCTATCCAATGCATTTACAGTTTCGTATAGGCTGGTGCTTGTATTAAACATTCTGTTCTGGATTTCCAAAGTATACACATGATTTGGAAACAGAGTATGCTAATAATATTGTAGTCTTCTCTAATAATATTGCAGTCTTTTCTAATAATATTCTGTTCATGACAGTGTTGCCTGTAAAAAGCAAGAGATAAAGTGTGCTCCCTGCCCTTGACATACTCAGGTGTTAAGAAAAATCAAGAATGCTTTTCCTATTCCCTGAGAAATAAAGATATAACCCTGCTACAGTCTATCCTTCTTGATCAGAATCTCTCTGGTGTTCTGATGCTGTTTCTCCTGTTTGAACTTGTCTCTCCAGAATATTCAGTAAATATATTTCATGTTCACACCAAAGTTAAAGTTACCTTGCTTTTGTTTTGCTGTTATGTTAGAAATCTTAAAATACACAGGCGCAACAAATGGCAGGGTCACACCTCCCTCATTTGCAGTCTCACAAAAAACATTTATGCAGAAAAAAAATGCAGAGAAAACTAAGATTCCATTAACATTCAGGCTGTACTGTGACTACCACTACCCTCAGATCTGATCTAATCCTAATATACATTAGGAAAAAAGGGCCAGAAAAGGAAACTGAAGAAGCTAAAAAAAAAAACCCATCCCATTTGCTTATTGCTTTAGAGAGCTATATTCATGTCTTTCAATTCATAGGGGTTTGTAGTCAGGTCTGTATACAGTATCTGGAATACACATTGAGAAAAGTAATCCACCTATTCCAAATGCTACGTCCCTTTAAAAAGACAAAGCAGGTGAGGGGATATCTTTTATTGGACACATGGCTGTTGGTGAGAAACAAGCTTTTAAGCTCATACAGAGTTCTTTCCAGATCAGATCAGCCCTCGCCTGCCTTCTCTCTCTAATATCCTGGGACCAATACAGCTACAACACAACTACATACAACATGTTCTCTTAAGTCAATATATAGAGCCCTGAGCAAATATAAAATTTTGTAGTCACATCTGTATCTGCAAATATGAGCCGTGGATATCTGTGTCCACTGTGGATGCAGATACCCCAAGATCTGGTTCCTTAGAAGATCTGAGACCCACTAGGGAGGAATTGTCTGCCCAGCAAATGAGGCCAAATTCTATATTGATAGAGCCCTGAAAATCCATGGATGTCCACTTTGTATCCACAGGTATTTGCATCTGTGGCTGTGGATGCAGACATCCCTGGCTCATTTTGATGGATACAGATGCAGATACAGATTTTGTATCTAGAACTCTGCATATTTGTTGGTTGGCCTCCAGTATCCATCTCACCCTTCCTTCACTAATGGTCAGAGCCCTACATATAAGATCACTTGTTCCCCCCTCAAACCCATGCATGAGTCTATCAAATTTTGCTAGCCTTCATGTAGTCCCCCATGAATTATCAAACAGTAATCATTTCCCACCATTCTTCAGGGTCTTTGGCACCTTTATTGCAATAGCCTTTGTTCTTGTACCTAGCAGGCATCACACTATCTTGTTTTCCTTATCTGAGCTACAGATGATTTGGACCACATTCCTCTTCATAGAGTCAGTCAGAATGATTAGCCTCTTTTCTGTGCTCTTTCAGGGCTCACCTCCTTATCAGCAGGCCTACTGCCAATTACCTGGGGCTCTTCTGAATCTGATCTCTATCTTGTTGCAATTGGAATATCTGTCACAGGTACTAAAGGTTAAATGGCTCCATCCTATTTCACTTCTGTGTTTTCTATACAGCTCCTGGTCTTCTCTGAAACCTTGTTCCTCCAACTTCATCAGCTCTGAGATCTCAGTTTGTCCAGCCTTGTGTAATTACTGTTCTCTTTGGTTCCCCTATGAAATTTGCTTTCCTTTGATCTCATCATTGACTTTTTCTGACCCTTTGTTCTTTTGCTTTAAAATGGAAAGAAACTGGCACATCATACATGTGTAGTAGGCCTTGTGCTTTTTCATTCAAAAATAGGAACATGACAAAATGTTTCACATCAAATTATTTTGGATAATTCAGTAGCCATCCTTGATAATAATCACTGCTGCTCACTTCAAGATGCTTCTTCTGTAGTGGGAATTCCCATTAGCAAAGGGCTAAATTCTTACATGTCTCCTACTCTTTGGTGAATTACTTTTAAAATGGGTTTATATGTAACTTACTTCTGACCGGTGCTGAGTGCTAAACTACCTTCCGCTCAAATCAAAACACAATTTCTATTGGATTTGCTTTTTGGCTGATTCCCCATCTCAGAGCCAACAGATAGGAATGGTTCAGTGAAGCCATTTGGACTTCCCAAAACTTTGTTAGTCAAACTGTGATTGCAAAATGAAACAGAGGTGGATTCAGCTGCATCTGAACCAAAGTTCGGGTGTTTCGAATAGAGAGCTCTGATCTGACCTATTTCTAAGTAGGATCACACTAGTAGGGATGGGCAAACTGGTTTAAGAACTAACCTGTACCTTCCTCTAAAAGAAAGTGAACTGTAATGAACAGTGCATACAGCATGTCTACCAATTGGTGGTGCTATATCTTTATCTTAGTGAGAAATTATTGTCTGCTTTGCTATTATGTCATTGTACCTGAAGGAGTAACAGGTAGAAGGATTGTGTATGAAATTTCATTCCTGCCTGGTGTGCTAGAATTATTTGTAGTGTCCCAATAAAGTCTTTGGTTTCTGTAAGTGGGCATTGAAACTTAACTAAACCCTGAGATGTAAAATAGTTTTGATGACTAATCTTCCTCTTTGCTTTCCCCTCCCCAACTCATTTTCAGAGGCCTCTTCCTGTGAAGACGGACAACAAAAGAGATGAAATAGTCCAATACTTGCTGTCAGGAATCTCATAAGAAAGTCTGTTCTCAGATGATTTCTAGCCAAATTTTTAGCAGGTTGGATTTAGATTCAGGAGGTTTGGGTAAAATTCCCAAAGTCTAGGTGCTCATATCTTTGATTTTCCCAATACCAGCAGTGATCACCTCTTGAAAGTTACTCTTAATAGTCTCATTTGTCAGCCTCTGGTTGGATATGAGAGAGCCATTTCCAACACATGAAGCATAAGCGTAACTGAAACTTAATCTAAAATAATGAATTAGTTTCCCCTTCCACAGCTGGTTGTAATGAGATAGCCTACATTAAAGGAGAGAGAGGGAGAGAGAATGTGCAGAGGCAGAAAGGCCTTCAATATACATGACTCATTTCTTTTTCTTGAGTGTAGAATAGCCAGAATAGTGGAAAGTGATTCACTCTTCCTATACACCAAAAGAAACATTTGTATGTGCAGGTTCATTTTGCTGTCGATAAATAGAGAATAAAAGAGGATGGGCCAATGGGATTACATCGAACCAAGCTAATAGCATACATACAATAAATTAAGTGTGCGTCTCTTAGATTGTAAAATCTTTGGGGCAGGGCCTATATTCATCGGTGCTTGAAGGCCTGGCACAGAATGCAAGTTGTACCTCTCTTAACTGGGACTCCCTGGTCTGGCAATATCCGTGGTCCAGCACGGACCATGGATGTTCCTGGACCACAGAGCCCAGAAACAGGGAGGTCTGGTGGCAGGCAGCAGTGCCAGCTGTATCCATGGAGTTCTGGCCCCATCAACAGCTGTGGAGCTCCCGCTCTGGCACCCTTCTGGCTCCAGCAATTGGGGAGCTCCAGCTCCAGCCTCAGTGGCAGCAAGGGAACTATGGCCCCAGCTGTGGACCTCCAGCTCTACCTCTACACTTGGTCCCCTGCCTCGGCCCTGGTTGCGGTGCTCCGGCCCTAGCCACAGAGCCAGGTAGCTCTGGGACTCTTCCTCAGCTGCAGAGCTCCAGCCCCGGCTGTGGAGCCAGGCAGCTGAGGAGCTCTAGCCATGATGTTCTGACCCCAGCAGCATCTAGAGAGCCCCATGAGGCTGGGGCAGAAGCGGGGACAGGCTTCTGTGGCAGCACAGACCAGGAGGAGAGGAGCCTCCCCTGGTCTGGCAAATTGTCTAGTTCGGGATCAGTCAGGTCCTGAGGGTGCCGGACCAGCAAGGTCAAAGCTGTAGTATGGATTATCATAAGCAAGGCCATCCCTAGTGGGGGCTGGGACAACCCCTCCCTGCCCCAGACTCCTTCCTGCCCCTGCTGTTCCCCTTGCACTCCTTCCCCAGAGCTATGCACACCAGGGGATTACCGGGGGACCTAGCACAGGCTGGTAGCAGGGGTCAGGCTCTTCCACACACTCCAGTGTGTTGGGAGCCTAGTAAGCAGAGCGATTCAAGCAGCAGCCTGCACCACGCAACCCCCCCCCCCCCCTCCCAGACGGGTCACTCTACTTCACTACAGCAGCAGGACGCAGAGTGCCCCGAGCCTGGCCCATTCTGCTTCCCCAAGCCCTGCATCACTTGGGGAAGCAGAGCGGGCTGGGCTCTGTTTCCTGCTGCTGCGATGAAGTGGATTGACCCAGCTGGGAGATGGGCAGCAGAGCGGCACAGACTGCTGCATGCATTGCTCCATTTCCTGGGCTCCTGCTGCCCTGGTGAGAACGGGGTGGGGAAAGGGAGGTGACCCCTGCTGCTGCCTGATGCCAGCCCCTTCCCAGGTAATCTACCAGGCCACCAAGGGCCCCGTCAGCTCCCATCAATATGGGGAACCATCCTGGCCAAAGCACGGGGCTGGTGGTGGCCACCCCAAACCATCCTACCAAACGGGAGGGCTCTGATGATAAGTAATAATAATAAGAAGAAATGTACCTGACTCTCAGTTGTTCATATCTGTGCTAAACTAGTGTCACCTTCTTTCCTGAGAAAATAAGAGCTAAAACAAAACTTGGCTGTCAGTTGAGTACTTGGGCCATTTTTCAGTTTCCCATCATCTCCATTCCCTACAGCCCATGCCTTGGGCTTCTCAGACTCCAGCATGGGGCTTTCAAATATCATTTTTCAAAATAATATAATTTCACTCAAAAAAAAAAAGAAAGGGAACCTGCCCTCCTGATATCTTAGGTGTAAAATATGCAGCAACCTGCTGTGCACAGTGAATTCTGAAGCATCTGTTCTAAGGTTTACTTTAACATTTATCATTCTAAATTGGGATGTTGCTGTCTTTGGAGGCTTTTAATACAGGCTAACTCCTACTTCTGCATGATGTACACATACATTCTACAAAATACAGTTGGGCTGGGTGAAAAGGGGAGGTTTCCTGGTAAGTGCCTTTTAAACTTGTGCGTGAAAGGCAGCAGCAGCCTTTCCTGTTCTGCCAACCAGAGCAGAAAATATTTTTGGTTGACCCTGCCTCTGCCCCTCGATTGAGGCCTTTCCCTGTATGTTCCATGTAAATTGGGGTTTCTCAACTTTGGAAGCCCCGGGGGCCACAATGATACTCACAGCAACTTAAGTGTGGTTGCAGATGTATGCAAATATATGCAAATAGCTTATTTCACACTGACAGGCAAGAATACAAAGATTAAGGTAAGACTACACAACACACAGGCCCCCGTTTATGTCAATTTTGCTGGTATTAATGAAATGCAATATTTACCCGATTTCCACACATATAACAGCACTTTTAATGAGCAAGGATAGTCCAGGAATTTAACTACTAAAACACATATCAACAGAAGACCATTATATTGACTACTTTTTTATTTTGGCTCCCACCTGCAGGCCACATATTGAGCCCCATGTAAACCCAAACTGCACTGAGGGCCGCAAACAAACAGGCCACAGGCCACATGCGACCCACAGGCCGCGTGCTGAGTACCTCTGAGGTAAACTGTGCACTTGGGCAACAGCGTAGGGTTGCGAGATGGTTGAAACAAAATACTGAACCCCCTCCAAGGACTTAAGCCAAAAAACCAAAATTTAAAATAAAACAGCATTAAAACAGCATGTCCCCTTTAAGTGCAGGGATAGGAACAGGGGAACGGTTGAGGTCTAAGACCCAGGGGAGGCATTGCTTCCCCTAGGACTTTTGGCTGGCAGCCATTTTGTGCCAGCAGCCTTGCGGGACCAGGTAAGCATGGGGGCTGGGGTCGGTGTTGGGGGCCAGAGGGGGACTCGTGGAGGGGAGGCTGGGTGCTGAGTGTTTGTAGGGTTGCCAGGTGCCCGGCATTTTCGCCTCCTGGCCAGGGAAAAATTCAGAAAATACCGGACATTTTAGGTGTCCAGTATTCTCTGAATTTTTGTACCGGAGAAGAGACAAAAATAGCAGACTGTCCGGGTGAATACCGGACACCTGGCAACCCTACCCAAGAGAGATTCAAATGTTACCCAGCTGAATAGCAGAGCACCCACAGCTGGCAGCAAGTGTTTGTACTGGTGGTGCACATCCACACATAACTAGGTGCACATATTTATTCTGCACATGAATGGAAAAAATGACAGAACATTGCTCCCCGCCTTCAAAAAAACCAAAAATCTGAGCGCTGAGCAGCACTTCACAACTGCTCCCCTTGGAAATTGGTGTCCATGGAAACCACCTTCTTTGTGCACTCCTAGAACCGGTCTAGTGAGAAGTACGCCTAGATCATTTCACTGGGCTGGTGAATACACCTGAGAAGGGCTAGAAATGGAACTCAGATCAGACAAATGAAGCAGGCCTAGTTTTGATCAAGCTTTCTATGCTTTTCAGTGCCTTAATTTAAGGGAGTGATTTTTCACTTCCCAGACAGGTACCCATCTTCATAAGCACACCCCTACCCTTTCTGGAGTCATCTGTACAGCATTATGCAACCAACCGCAATTTCTCCAGCTATGAAACCATTATCCCTACCTTTGCTGGTGGTATGAAACTTCTCTCTTATTGTAATGTATTATTTCTAATAGCTAGACCACACATGCTTCCCATGATTAGGGCCTGATAGAAAGACAATCATTGACTCCAGTGGGATTTAGATCAGACATATAGGAAAGAGCTGACCAGAAAGATTGATCTGCTGACATAATCAAGAGGCAGTAGCAAATTCAGACCAAGTCATTTATGAGCTGGAAACTATTATACCAAAAAGGTTTGCAAAACAAAGGTAAAAAAGTCATCATTTTAAAACTCTCCTGAGCTTTACACAGTTTTAGAAGGATCTTTTTAATAGTGCTGGTGAGGGAACCTTGTCAAGAAACCATATCAGGTTGCCAATTTATTCCCAATTAACCTGACCCACGATCAAAATTTTACTGTTTCAGGAATTGAAATTAGTCTGTATTTGCCTCCCAACAAGAAATTCATTGTTTCCTGTGCCCCTCTCCATTTGTAACCTACATCTTTGCAAGCTGTACTAAATCACATTTCAACAGTAAAACTTTTAGAGATAATTTGATTTTACACAGTCAGTCAGCCCTTGAGTATTAATAATACTTTTGATTCATTACATACTTGTCTGAAAACATTAGCACTCAGGTAATTAACTCTTCCGCTGGGTGTCCAGTTTATCCTATTGAGTGAAAACAGATTGCTCCCACAGCGACATGTGTTGCATGTAAACAAGTCTAATTCCTGAATCTCTACTACAGTCAGCAAATTCATGTTCAGGACATAACAGTTACATGATTTGGGGGAGGGGACGCTTGTGGAAGGGCACTTCTTAGCCAAACAGTTCACACATCATTACTGAACAACTAGAAACCAGTACTCTGCATGGCTCCAGTCAAACCGAATGGCTGAATTATTGTGACATTATTAAACAGGTAATTAGTTTCACACGCCATTGTTAATCACCTCAACCTCACTACCAAAGTCTTATAAGGGTCTTTTTTTCAAAATTCAGACCTATTTGACATGCTACCAGCTATAGGGTGTTTTGAGCACCCATGAATAAAAATGTAATCTTGTCAAGCTGAAGACACCTGCTCCTAGCAGGAACACAGCTTATGAACTGGCAAGTCTTCTGTTACAGAACTTGAGAGGCAGTGATTTTCCATCTGGCTATACCAGTACCATTAGCTCGGCTGCAGCCACTGTAAAGCTACCTGAGTATGAATTACCTCATCCAGCACAAGCAGGTAGGAGCAGGATGTGCAAAAATGTATAAACTGGACAAAAATAGTCCCATTTTCACTGTTTTTAAGTAGAGCCCCACAAATCCATGGATACCTACTGTATATCTGTGGATGCCAATATCCATGGCTCATTTTTGCAGATATGGATGCAGATACAAATTTTGTATCTAAGAACCCTGAAAATTTGCAGATATCCACTTTATATATGGGGCTATCTGCACCCGTGGATGTAGACGCAGATATTCACAGATCATTTTTTCAGGTGTGGATACCAATTTTGTGTCCACACAGGGCTGTATTTTTAAGGTACGTTTTTTAAGCCAGTTTTTACTGGAAAGCATCTGTCTGTGATGCACCATACATTGTGAATACCACCCAGACCTGTGTATCTCTAGCACTCAATATTTTACTCTTAATTCAGAGGCTAGGTCACAGCCTAAATAGCACACAGAGATAAGTTTCACAAACCAAGTATTTTTCATGTCATTTGGGCTTTCAAACACATCATTTTATTTCCATCATAATATTTGGATTTATTTTTAATGTTTTATTAGCTTCCAATTTTATCTTCCATAGCAGGGGTAGGAGGGGGAAGATTCTCTTTAGAATTATAGTGTTTCAATTCAGACAGTGGCTAGCTAATTTCAGCCACTCATTTCTTGCTATCATTTCTGCCCTCCCGAGACCTCAATCAGTAAAATCCGCTCTTCATCACTTTATCATATATATGCAAATATTACATTTACAATTGTGGACCCATCCTGACCATTCTGTTCCTAAGCCATTATTTTAAGTTGTGCTTTAAATCCATTTTGCAATAAACATGGGGTATGTTTCAGTAACAAATGATTTTATCCTGATTAGTAAATTACTGTTGTTTCCAGTGTTTCATTCTAACTACTACTTGTTTAAATTCACAAGAAAACAGAGCACTTAGTCACAGGATCCTTGTTTTTTTCTATTTTGTCAAAGCAAGGTCTAACTTATTTTCTGGGAAAATGGTTTTCAGCTGAAAGCGAAAAATGTTGCATAACAGCAAACATATACCACGGGAAGAACTTTTAACAGTAAGATTACCACTCTCTTTTGTAACTAAAACGTTAAGACTTTCTGGTGAGAACAAGTTATTTGCAGCACTATGTATCTTATATTGTTTGCCTGTATACAAAAATGTATGAAAATTCTGCTAATGTGATGCTTTAATACAGATTAAGGTAGACTAAAAGAGGAAAATACAGAACATTTGGGATTTTGTTATAGAGTGGACCAACATTAGTACCAACTAGAATTTTGAAACAAATGTTTGAAAATTTAAAGCCAAAGCTTTCTTGGACAATTGACAGCCTCACTGACACATTTCACTGGGAGGGTACATAATTTTATATGCATCAATACATGATGGTGTGATAACTGGGATGGCCATTTATATGGGATGCAGAAGAGATGAGTGTGTCGTGCTTGCCACCCTAAGCAAGGACCAATATATTCTTTAGTACCTGTTCTGCATATTTCATTTCATATTAAAAATTAAGCATGTTTAAAAATGTGCTTTATCTGCCTGCCCTACTGCACAAGCCTTGGAAGATGAAAATGGTAACTAACGGAATTTAGAATGATTTTTTGTAACTTTTGGACCTTTCTGTGTAGAATGATTTTGTGATTTTTCAGGAGAAAATACAAGTGTTGTCACATTAGAAAGCTGAGAGTCTCTTCTTTCTAACAGTAACCAGTTCCCATCTATAGGCCCGATAGGCAAACAGATATTGCACACCTACCATACATGCAGAATTAAATATTCTCTGTTGAATCTCAGACCATTAATGTGATGGGGAGAGAGAGTTTTTCCTTTTTGTTTATTTAAATAGAAGCTGCTTGAAGTTGCTTTAGAATCTATTAAAAGCAGCCCCAAGAGAGATTAGTGAGCAGAGTACATGGGAGGTCGTCCAAAGTAAAATATAAAAGCAGTTTAATGCTCACCTATCACTATCACTTTTACATATCTATGATGGATATAAAATTGAGGTGCATACATGTGAACTCCAGCTCTGCCTTCTGTATTTACAGGGATCCTGTTTTGTTTAAATTAACACTGACACGTAAAACTAGGCACAACAGTAATTAAACATTTTGCTCTTAAAACACTTTTTCCCAAAGAGAGTGTCCCACCACTGGAGAACTATGTGGAGCATTCTAAGGTCATATAGGAAGCCTAAACAAATGTAAGAAACAACCCCATTTAACTACAGAAGTGTGTTACCTACCATCTCTGTGCTCATGGGGATCCAGGGAGTGACACTCATGGAAAATCATCCCCCTCTCTCAGGCCTCTGCTAGAATAAAAAATAAAGCAATGAAAAGGCTGGGGAAGACACACCTAAGCTGCTACAGACAAGGGTGACAGAATTAAGGAAACACCCCAGCCTCATCTGCATTGAAGATAGAACAGAGGGACATCTCATTAGCATACAGAATGGAGACCAGCTCTTCCAAGGCAGGAACCACACTGAACTATGGGATACCGAAAGAAGAGCAGCACGGCCTGATGGGAATCTCTGCTCCAGATGCTAATGAACCCAGGCCGGCTCATAACTAACTTAGTCATTATCAGACCAGTTCTAGTAACGATCCTATTGACATCCAAAATACTGAAACTGACCAGTTGCATTGTGAGCTTGTTCAAGGAACACATAACCAGGTGTGATCAGTCTCTATTGTCTCGCCTCTGTTTCTCTTTGAACTATTGTCCCAACCCCTATAAAAACTCCTATCCTTGCCCAAGAAAAACTGTTCTGATAACTGGATTTAAACTGCATCAATTCCATTGAGACTTCATCATCTCCTGTCTGATCATGCTGTGGGCTCTGCTCTGCTTGTCTCCTGCCTTCTGGACCCCCAGTTCCCATCACCATCTGGGAATCCTGATCAGTGCAAGCTCCATGGAGTGGTGAGATCTCTCTTTTAGGGTTGCCAGGTGTCCGGTATTCACCCGGACAGTCCGGTATTTTTGGCTCCTGTCCACTAAAAAAATTCAGAGAATATCGGACACCTAAAATGTCCAGTATTTTCTGAATTTTTCTCTTGCCAGGAGAAGAAAATGCAGGGCAGCTGGCAACCCTATGAACACTCAGCGCCCTGCCTCCCCCACCCCATCTCCCAACACACCCAGCCCCCTGACCTCAGCCCTCATGCTTACCTGGTTCCCCAAGGCTGCCTGCACAAAATGGCTGCCAACCAAAAGACCTAGGGGAAGCAATTCTCCTGGGTCTTAGTGTTCAACCGCTTCCCTGTTCCTATCCCTGCATTGAAAGGGGACATGCTGTTTTATTTTATTTAATTTATTTATTTATTTATTGGCTTAAGTCCCTGGAGTCTTTTTTTATTATTATTATTTTTGCTCAACAACTTTGAGCTTTTTTTCCCTCCTTCAACAGAATATTTCCTGGTATTTTTTTTTGGGGGGGGGGTTGGTATTTTTGTTTCAACCATCATGCAACACTACTCTCTTTCTCTCTCTCTCCTCCCTCTCCCCTCCCAAGCATAGCCTCCTGACACTGCCCTATGTAAACTATTATATGGTTAGCTAGCCCTAACATCTGTAATCAGTTTCAATTTAGATTTAATATTGTAACTGTTAGATTTAATATTATAAGTGTTATGTGTGTTTGGCTTCCTATCACTACCCAGAAATAAATAACTTTCATTGTTAAGCTGGTTGCTTCTCTCTCTTTTGCTCACTCTCTCTCAAGTGGTGTTGTTTTGGCTTCCCCATTCACTCTGCAACAACGCTTCTTATACCCAAGCTAAAGATCCCTGTAGTGCCCAAAATCCTGTGGTGTTTGCTCATCGTGTGGTTTACCAGTGAATGATTGTGGTGTGAAAGTGGGGATAGGGGGTGCTGAACCTGGGGGATTATGAGGATGGCAACTTAAAGTGCTGTTTAATCCAGCCCACTGAGTCCAAAGGCTCATAAGGGTGCAGTGTGGCATTGCTGTTAAACCCAGCCTGCTGAATCCAGAGACATAGGAGGGGTCAGCTTGTGAGTGCTGATTACCCAGTCCTCTCAGACGTGCTCTGTTAGTGGGTGTGAGTGTCTGTGTGTGTTGCTAAGATGGGAAGAACCCCATCCTGAGGAACCTAGTTCCTGCAGGAGCGCTCCAGTGAGAGGGGGAATTGGCAGCAGAGAGAATTCAGCTCCATATGAGCACAAGTAAGCACAAGCAGCACACTGATAGAATTGTTAACCTCCCCCAGTCCCATAAGAGTAACCCTAATAAATGAGCATACCCCGGAGTATTGGGCAAATGTGGTTACAAGTGCTTCTCATGGGACCAAGATTTCCTCTTATTTCACAAATGGCTAAAAGTGTGCTCCTTTCCCAGAATTATAGTCAAGTCACTAGAAAATAGCAAGTTTGACAAAATAGTCCAAAGCCCATTAACAACTGTAATACTGTGCTAAACAGCCATAGAAGTTTAAATCTGCCAAAATCACTGTCTCTTGAGTCTGCCAAGAGTATAGATATTTCACATCTGGAGAAATATGCATTTGCAGTTTGCCACCATCTGGACCCTGCAACCAAACCAGCATTGAAATGAAGGGCTGGTGTGAGACATAGTAAGTGACACCACAGTAAAGTCATCTGGCTTCTGGGAAAACCTTTATTTCTAATAAACATGGTTATGGAGAAGCTGCATTTTTTGCTGTTTTAATAAAACACTTTAATATAACGGATAGTTTATTATGTATAATCTTTGAACAAATACCCAAGTATCTATCTTGCATTTACTTTGAAGGTGAGCCAAACAACATATATTCAGTCAATTTTAAGGGATTTAGTGGAAAAACTATTAATGCCCAGGAAATGGGATTTCTTCTCAGACTTGTGCATGTTTTTGGGGCATAATTTCCTTGTGATGTGATTTAAAACGAAGTCATAACTCATTAATCTGAATTACATGGGTGAGCACATACCTATCAAATAGTGATGAGTCATGAAAAATCAACCTTTAGGATAGTTTCGAGAACTTCCATGCAGATTTGATGCTGCTCCTTGAAACTGTACTCTATGTCAAATTGAGTTTGAGCAAAGAGGATCACCAAAAATCACTATAATTTTCTGGAAAACAAAATAGCTTCAGAAATTTTGATTAGGTATAAAAATATAATGGGCATTTCCAAATTTTTAAGATGTCAAAAATCCAAAAGTTTTCTTTGAATATTTATTTGGGGGGAGGGAAGAAATGGGATGTCAAAAATTGATTTTATTGATAAAAGATTTTTCATCATGAACTTGAAATTCCGTAAAAGTTGATACCTGCTCTGAAGCAAAGTAATATGTGGCAAGAACCCAATAGGACACAATTACTACACTAATACATTCCCAATTAAAAACATGCTTGGATATTTTCCACAGTAAAGATAATCTGCATTATATAAAGGAAAGAATTGTGAAGCTAGGGTTTACTTCCCAACTTTTCCTGGTTCAATAAAAGTAGTGCTATTTCAACCTAAGTTACTATTCCTCCACATCTGAAAAGCAGAAGTTTGACTCTCTTGACAAGTCTCTGGATTGAGCACATATTATTTTATATTAATGTCTCTTTGGGATAACCCTCAACAGATCTCCAGTGCCACAGAGGAAATGGTAATGCTCAGTGATGCTGCCTTTTTAAAGTCCAAGTTGATTTAATTGATCTTAACATTGGTAGATTCATAGCAAATTGAGACACCAACCCAATGGTTCTCCACAGTCTTTAAACCATCAGAGCTGCCTGCACATGAGTAGGTTGCTGCTTTCTATGTAACCACTCTTGTTTCTGTCCATCTCCTACCAAAATAGACTAGTGTTCATCCCAACTAGAGATTTACAGGTGACCCTAATAGCAATGAGCAAGAGATGAAGTCTCTCTGATCAGAGCCAATGTCTGTTTTCAAGCTACCCATACAGTCTCTCATGGATTAGATATCACATAACCAAGTCACCCTCCCCTGCTGTAGAGAATATGCATTGGGGATGTAATCGTGTAGTCAATTAACCAATAAGCACCAGCTTATAGGTTAATGCTATAGACTAAATGCATTTCCCCCCTCCCCCACCGGTAAATTTTTTTAGCAGGCTGGTCAGCAGCCCGGCTCAGTCCTGGCTTGCAGTGGCTCCAGGACCTACCCCTGAGGTGGTTCTGCATTTAAAGTATGTTAAGAGCTAGGCAGGCAAACAGCTCAGCTCAGTCCTAGCTCGTGCCAGGTCCAGGAGTTCAAACCTCCCCCCTGCACAGGGGCTGCTGCAACCCCACTCTGTTGCCTCTATATCAGAAGCAGCAGCACTGAGTGAGAGGCAGCTGGTCCACGAAGGGAGCTAGTTTTTAAACTGGCTTCCCTCGTGGACCAGCTCCCGCCTGGCACCCCACACTGCTGCTTCTGATGCAGCAGTGCTGCATGGCAGGAGCTTCTCGGGAGTGGGGCCGGAGTGCATTGGCTGCTGGCCCCGCCCCTCATTACTCGATTATTCTATAGTTCCCAATAAGAATTCACAAGGTTAATAGACTATTCAATTAACCAATATTTAACATCCTTAATATGCATGTAAAAATGAAAAGACATGCATGCAAGTCATTTTGTTTGTTCGAGGAAAATTATCTGAAATTCTTATTACATGGTGCAAAATATAACCTGGAACTTCCTCTCTGAGTTCTAAGAATGGCTCTGTCCTTCCACACACTAAGCATCATAAACTGATGCTTCTGAGCTTTCTTTCAGCAAAACTGATAAAAACCAATGGTTATCATTATCATTTGCATCATTTACATACAGTCTCAAGGACAATAAACAATATAAGCCACATCTGCATATGTCTGTGGATTTGCGGGGCTTCATATAAAACATATCCCTGGAAAGAGACCCAATTCATAAAGATCAGACCCTTGAAAAGCATAAGTGATATCAACCAAATGGGAGGTAAGGGCAATCAGAACATCCAGGATTGTTTCAAATCAAATTAATCCCTTTCCTCCCTGTAAAACGAATTTATTTATTGACCAAAAAAAAAAAATTTTTTTTTTTTGGCTTGAAACGATTGAGATTTCTCAGGGAGAAAAACTTTAGCAACACTGTCTCTTCCTTGAGAGTTGTCAGAGTTAAAGGAACTGATCGATGATACTGGAAAACTGAGAATTATATAATTAAAGAGGGTTTTCATGTTAATGTTGAATCATATCATTTAAAAAGATGACCGTATATTCCTGTCTATATTTTTGAATGCCAAAAACAAATAGAGTAATATAGGATATTTACACAGGATCAGCAGCATCACTAGAAGGAAACTGAACAATATTTTGGTTGAGTCAGCACAAAATGCATTGATCAGTTTCTAAATTACTATTATCATGAGTTTTAGTAACTCTACAGTGTATATTATTAGCAAATCAAGTGCCATACACATAATGATGCAATAAGCCTGGTCATAACAGGAACATGATTATTGATAACTAAAGCACTACCACTATCTCTTTGATTATTATGTGAGCCCATTATTTCTAGGGTACTATATATTGGGCATTTATTTTGTACATTAAAATTTATCTTTTGTCATAAATGTCCATTACAGGTTTCTATAGTTGCAGAGAACATAATTTCCCAAGCAAGCTTTTTTTGGGGGGGGAGAGGAAGTAGGTGTAGTGAGAAAATTAGCAACATGAGCCTGGTTCAAATCAACAAGGCAACAATGCAGGATGAGAAAAGGTTCCTGCTGGATGATAGTCATCTCCATGAGTTCTCTACTGCAGAAAGCAAAGATTAATACAGACCTAGGGACAAGTGATCAAAAATAGGAGCAACTTCTAACTATTAATTTGAAGGCTTTTTTCTAGGTCTGTCTTTTTTTTTTTGTAAGATATTTTAAAACAGTGGTCTCCAACCTTTTTACACCCAAGATCACGTTTTAAATCTCCGAACAGGCGAAGATCTACCACCCCGCCCCTTCCTTGAAGCCCTGCCTCTTCCTTGAAGCCCCGCCCTCTCTATTCTCCTCCTGTCCATCACTTGCTATCCCCAGCCCTTACTTACACACTCTGATAAACAGTTTATTTTTAAATTATGCGATGTATAAAATTAAAATCAAGTGTTTATAGTTATGAAATAAATGGTCTGGTTTTTATTCATGCTATTTAAATCTAAAATGAAGCATTTATAATTATATATTTTGTGGGAACAGAGTTCTGCGGCGGGGGGCAGGGAAGAGGGAACAGAGTGCTGGGAGGGAAGAGGACAGGGTTCTGCAGCAGGGGACAGAGTGTCAGTGGGGACAGGTTTCTGCAGCTGGGGAAAGGGTGCCAGTGGGGACAGGAATAGGGACAGAGTTCTGTAGCTGGGAACAGGGGAGTGGGAACAGAATTCTGTGGCTGGGGACAGGAGAGTGGGGACAGAGTTCGGGGAGTGGGGACAGGGGAGTGAGGAGTGGGGACAGGAGAGTAGGGACAGAGTTCTGTGCCTGGGAAGTGGGGGCTGGGGAGTGGGGTGCCAGTGGAGGCAGAAAGTCCCCTGCATCTGCCTCCTCCCAGGATCCCCCCCCAGAGGGAAACTAGCGCGTGCCTGCCCCGGGGCCGACCCGCCCCCTCCTCCCCCGCATCGCAGGGAAGCCTCGCGCGCGCACTCCTGCCCCGGGGCCGACCTCCCCACGCATGAGCGCCTCTCCCGGGGCTGACTCACCCCTCCTGTGTGGTGCAGGGAGCCGATGCTCCCTCCTGCAGTACACGCAGCAGAGCAGCTAGGCGCTAAGCAGTGGGACTTCTGTCCATCCCCAGGAAGCCTATATTACCTCCATTTTCACTTGAGGTAGATAGCGGGGCTTCTCGGGGGTGGGAGGGAAATGGGGGCAGGGCGGACAGGACTGGTCAAGGCCTCGCGATCGACCTGTTGGTGACCACGGCTGTAAAGTAAAGGGCCAATAATCCTCAAGTAATGGCCAAATTCCAACTCTGATTACATTTAAAGCCATAGGGAGGGAGGGAGACTGTTCTTCACTTCTTCCCCAAAATTGTTGGGTCATATTGTGCATTTCTAACCAGAAGCAGTGTACCACCCTAGCAGTGCCTATTTCAATCTGTGTACAGTTTGTCTAACCTATATGACACAATCTTGTACATAGCTGTGACACTCTGAAAACTTTTTCCAGCCCTGAAGAACAGTGTGCAGCTTGAAAACGTCTCTCTTTGGTTCAAATAAAATCTATTGCTTCACCCACATTGTCTCTATAGTTTGTAGATCAACTGTAAAGTACCTTCAGAAAGCAAGCTCTCATCTAGGTTTATGGTGACCCTCAAAGATTCAGACGCTCCAGCTGAGTCCAGACATTTATCCAAACTGTTTGGATCTCGGATGTCTGGAAATCTAAGGAGCAGGCATTTGAAAGACTTCTAGTAGTTCTCAGATCCATTCAGACAGACTATTAGGACAGCCAGTCACTATAATTATCTGTGAGGTCAACAAACAATTACAAGACTTTACAAGGATAAATCCTCACAATGCAACCTTTTGCAGGAGGTATTATCCCTATTGTACTGATGAGAAAACAAGACATCTCTCACTGCTTTTAGCATAGCACTCAGATATATCTCAAGGGACAGTGATAGAAAGTGCATCAAATAGAGCTATGAATTTTGCTTGTGTGTGTTCTGTTCAGACCCTTCCTACTATTTAAATGAAGACTTGTGTCCTTCAAAATCCTTTAGCATGGTACAAACTGTTTTTTAAAAAGCATGCCACTTTGAATATTCAAAGTGACTGTTTTGAACCATGCCTTAGTAGCAGTAATTCAATGTATTGTCTCTTACTATAAATTACAATGGTAACTGATGAGCAGCCATACAGGGAGACAAACAGAGCCCTGAATGGGAGACCTTATCGCTTTAGACCCATAAACTTCTTGAAATCTGAAACATGTTTGGAAAGGTTTTTTTTTTTTTTTTTTTTTTTTTTTTTTAATAAATTGTGGTACAGACATAAGATTTTCATTTAGAAATCATTGCCCCCACCAATCCCATGAAACTTTACTTCTCGTTCTATTATTCTTCATTGCTACCTGTTACAAAAGAAAATTTTTAAAATAGCTAAGTAACTCAGGGTACGTCTACATTACAGTGCTAATTCGAACTAACTTAGTTCGAATTAGTTAATTCGAACTAAGCTAATTCGAACTAACGCGTCTAGAACTAAAAACTAGTTCGAATTAGCGTTTTGCTAATTCGAACTAGCATGTCCACATTAAGTGGACCCTGAACCAGGCTTAAGGATGGCCGGAAGCAGTGCCGGCAGGGCATCAGAGGAGGACTTAGAGCGTGGAGATGCTGTCTCGGGCTAGCCAAGGGCTGTGCTTAAAGGGTCCCGACCCCCACCCCGGACAGACAGTTCTCAGGGTGCCCCGCTTGCAAAGCAGTCCTGGCTTGCATTGCCCAGACTACCCACACTGGGAATATCACAGCACTCGGCCATCAGCCTGGCTGCACTTGCCGCAGGCTGCCATCTGGGGAGAGGGGGCAATTGGGGGGCTGCAGGAGAGCTTCCACACCCAGAAGCCCACAGAGCCAGCCCAGTCCTCCCCATCGGGGGCTCGTACCCCATTCCTCCCTCACCTCCTTCCACTTACCCTTCCCTAGCCCCTTTTCTTGATGTACAAAATAAAGGACAATTGTGTTCAAAAATGGAATCTGTCTTTATTGAACAAAACTGGGGGAGACTGGGAAAAGGAGGTGGGAGAGGGGAAGAGAGAGGCTGGGAGAAGGGAGGGTAACTAAAATGATCAGGGGTTGGGAACAGGTCCCATATGAAGAGAGGCTAAAGAGACTGGGACTTCTCAGCTTAGAAAAGAGGAGACGGAGGGGGGACAGGATAGAGGTCTCTAAAAACAGGAGTTGGGTGGAGAGGGTGCATACAGAAAAGTTCTTCATTAGTTCCCATAAAGAAGGACTAGAGGACACCAAAGGAAAGGAATGGGTAACAGGCTTCAAACTAGTAACAGAAAGTTCTTCTTCACAAAGCAAAGAGTCAACCTGTGGAACTCCTTGCTGCAGGAGGCTGTGAAGGCTAGAACTAGAACAGAGTTTAAAGGGACGTGAGATCAAGTCATGGAGGTTGGGTCCATGGAGTGCTATTAGCCAGGGGGTAGGAGTGGTGTCCCTGCCCAAGGTTTGTGGAAGGCTGGAGAGGGATGGCACGAGACAAATGGCTTGGTCACTGTCTCCGGTCCATCCCCTCCAGGGTCCCTAGGGTTGGCCGCTGTCGGCAGACAGGCTACTGGGCTAGATGGACCTTTGGTCTGACCCAGGACAGCCATTGTAAGCTCAGGGCTCAGGGTTGGGGGTCTCAGTGGACCCCCTTGATTTTCATGCACACCTGCTCCTGGGTGGCCAGGCTGGCAGCTCTCCTGCCCTAGCTGGCCACTTTCCTGTGCCTAGTGCGGAGGTCGTGGACGAGGTCCACGATGTCCGCACTAGCCCAGGCGGGTGCCCGTCTCTTGCGGTCCCGGGCAAGCTCCCGGGAGCCGCCAGCCTGGTCCTGGGAAGAGGGGGAGGGCTAGGGGGCATCGGGTGGGTGGCTCGATCCGTGCCAGGTGCAGGGTCTGCTGGCTGGGTGCTGGCAGGCTTGCACCTGGCACGGGAACCGTAGCCAGCCCGTGCCCCTGTAAGGGGTCCGGGGCCGGGAGGGGGGCAGACGAGTTTCCCTGGTGTTGGCCAGAGTGGCCACCAGGGAAACCTGGGGAGGGCTAGCCTCCCACTAGTTCGAATTAAGGGGCTACACAGCCCTTAATTCGAACTAGTAAATTCGAACTAGGTTTAATCCTCGTGGAATGAGGATTACCTAGTTCGAGCTAAGCGCTCCGTTAGTTCGAATTAAGTTCGAACTAACGGAGCGCTAGTGTAGCGCCTATGAAAGTTAATTCGAACTAATGTCCGTTAGTTCGAACTAACTTTGTAGTGTAGACATTCCCTCCGACTGGGATTTTCTAAAAAGTCAGAAGAAAAGTCAGTCTGTTCCAAGGAAAGTTAATTGGAATTGGACACCTGACTTTGTCAGCCCATTGGAAGTCCTAGCCTCAGTACTGTAGTTAAGACCAAGGAACTTTCTGGGTAATTTGGTAAAATGTTCCTCTGAATGTTAACAACCCAATTCTCAGAGGTGTTGAGCCACTTTTCACTCCTATGGAAGTCAATGGGAGCAGACAGGTGATAAGTACTGACTCCAAACATGTCTGTGTGGATAAAATAAACATAATTGTAGATGGTGAAAAACTGCTTTTATAAAACTAGCCTTTTTATTGAAAAAGAGAAGTCAATTTCTAGTTTGAATCCATCTTAGCTTGAGAGGGACAGGCAGATGTTACAACAACTGGCCAAAACCATGGCATATCCAAAATTTTGTTTCATTATAAATTAGAGCAAGAGTCAAAATTTGGGAATTTTCAATGAAACAAAAATATTTTGGTTTGACTTTAGAAGTCAAAACATTTAGACCTCAAAGTGACATTTATATTTTGATAATATCCTATCAAGAATTGGTGAAATCAATATGATTCCATGAAACATCTGGATCTACTCACATCAGCATTTTCCAGTGGAAAACCGTGCCAACAAAAGTTTTCAACCACTCGAGCTGTTACCATAAGTGCCTCTTTGGCCTACAAGAAAACGGACTTGAAAGTTTCAGTCTTGTCCTTTGCAAATAAGTGTCCACGGCATCACAAATCCCTAGCTTGCAAGATGAACAGCTGAAATGACCATGTAGATGAAGTTCCCCTTTTCCTTCCAAAGATGGGTCCTTCTGGGTCAGGTTTGAGGCACACTTGAAAGGCATCAAATGAGAAGCTTGCATTGCCTTAGCTTGTGCTGTACAAGCTCTGTGGATGAACAGGGGACTTCAGCTCACATCTATGAAAAATATGCCCTAAGAGATAAATAGGGGAAGGGAGTCCATTGCAGTCAGAATTATTTCAAATGACAGGTGATTAATAAAATAAAGCCTTGGATAGAGAACCACACTGCTCCGTTGCTTTTGAAAAGGTATTACACATAATTAGTAAAAAAGCCAATAATACAAGAGCTGTTTAATTTTTCAGTGATTTTATATTTGTTTTCTTAGCGGCACCTGCAGGAGCAAAAAACAAGAACAGTTTCTCCTTTCTTTAATCAGACAGCCTGGCACATCCTCAAATCCAACCAGTCAACAACAGCAGACGGTTGCCCTTCATCTCACAGAGAAGCAGCTTTAACAAAATCCTCATCCCATCATTAAAAGTGGTGCAAGACTCAGCAATTTTTCCCTACTAGTTATTTGGATCCACGTAGGTTTATACCCAAAACATAGACCTATACTTGTACTGGATCACTGAGAGCTCAGACTGGTCAGAGGTGACAGACCGGAGATAAGGAAGAGATGCAGAGAGCACTGAACTAGTGCTGCGATAAGCTGTAGAAAGAATCACAAAGGACAGGAAAAGGTGCATGGGAGAAGGGGACTATCACCTCCCCAAATCAAAGCAAAAGGCCATACTCTAACACCATGTGGCATGTAACCTGGAAATACAACCTAGAACAGGGGTGGGCAATAATTTTTAATGGGGGGAGGGCACTCCAAGATTTTGGTAAGTAGTCAAGGGCCGCACTTCTCTGGAGGAGACATGGGGGCAGGGATGGTGGGTGGGGTGTAAACGGGAGCTCGGGATAGAGGACTGGTGTGCAGGAGGGAGTGTTGGGTCTGAGGAAGTTTGGGTGAAGGAGGAGGTTATGATGTGGTCAAGGGACTTGGTGTGAAGGGTCCAGGAGGGGTTATAGGAGCAGGAGAGGGTTCTGGCCTGGGGAAAGATATGGGGGGGGGGTCTGAGAGGGAGTTGTGAGCTGGGAGAAAGAGGGAAAGGGGGTGCAGAGAACTTGGATGGTGATGTGGGCCAGGAGAATGGGGGTCAGGGTCAGGGAGGGGTATGTGTGCAGGAAAGGATTCTGGCCTGGGGAGGGGTGTAGGAGGAGGTGCAGGGTCTGGGAGGGAGTTGTGACCCGGAGGGCTGGGGAGAGGGGATACAGAGGGTTTGGGTGGTGGCCTGAGGCAGGTAGTTGGGGACAGAGAGGGAGTGGGGTGCCAGAAGCAGGCTCTGGCTGAGAGGTGCTTACCTAGGCAGCTCCCAGCCAGCTGCTCAGCAGACTCCCTGCCTGTGTACTGGGCAGCTGCTCCAGATGCCTCTGCTCCAGCGCGGGCGGGGGGAAGGGGGAGAAGAGGAGGCTTCATTCATTGCCCCTGCTGTCAGCAAAATTTCTCAGTTCCTATTGGCTGGACACTGGCCAATGGGAGCTGGAGGGTTTTGCTAGGGGGCAGAGACAGTTTGCTAGGGGGCAAAAAGCTTTCTCCTCCCTGCCCAGACAGCCTGCTCTTTAGAGTGGCTGCAGCTGCTATGTAGTAAGGTTGCTGGCGAGGCAGCTGCAGGCCAGATCTGGCAGCTTGGTGGGCTAGATCCAGCCCACTAGCCATCTCTTGCCCATCCCTGGCTTAGAATCAATGGTTACCAACACGCTAACGTCTTCTACCCATAGTAATAAAGGAGTTAGGGGGCCTTGAAGGAAGGGTAGTGTGGACTAAGTTACACTGTGGCAACAATCTTTACATATTTCCAGATGGACCCTGTGACAGACCCTCGTGGGTCCACACTCCCAAAGGAGGGGGATCGCCCCCCCGAGGCAGAAAAGACGGGCTGGCAAACGCCGGACCACCCTGGGGGCGGGACCATGGCCCCACAACCCGATGGCGCATAGCGGAGTGATGCAGAGGGGGCAGGGCGCCGTCCCGGGGCTGCTTGAAAAGCGGCCAGGTGAGTTGACTCAGGGGGGCCGGGGAAGGAGCCTCCGACCCCCACGCAGGAGGAAGGACATCCTGCCCCGCTGAAGGGATGTAGGAGCAGCGTAGCGGCCCCTAGGGCACCAGCAGGCTGGGGCCAAGGAGCCGGATGGGGTGAGTGCTCCGGTCGGGTCCGCAGGGGGGTCGGCGCTGGATGGGGAGTGCAAGGAGCCTGGGGCAGTCTGCCTCTGGCAGCCGTGGACAGGCGAGTTTCGGGGATTGACCCCGCCTGTCGTGGGGGAATGCGCTAATCCCTCCACTTAGGGCCCCGGGCTGGGACCCGGTGGAGAGGGAGGGCCCGGGTCCCCCACTCCCTGCCCCACCCCCAGTCAGAGTCAAGTTGACTTGCCGCCCCTCCGGGGTTTCCGGACAGGTGCGGCCCCCCAAATTGGACCCTAGTGGGTGTTGCCCTTGCCGGCTGGGCATCCGGGGATAGGGCCCCAGGACCGGTGTAGGGGGGTAAACCCCCCCCAAACCTGTATCAGGGACAGGACCCTGAGACCCTTACCAGGGTCATAAAGGTGGGTTCGCAGAACCCTGTTGCCGGGCAGCGACAGGTGATCGCACCCACGGTCCTCTCCGAAGAGGTTGGACTCCGGGACCCACAACACCGGATCCAGACGGTGGGTCCGCTGAAACCTCCTGCCCACCCGGGAGGGGGCGCTCGCACCCAACAAACCCGTCACAGACCCGTTGGGTGAGTTACTGCCTTTAGCAGTTAAAACAAAATTCGCCACACTTTCCTAGAAGAAAGTAACTAAGTTATTTGCCCATCCAATATTCAACTGCAGTGTACCTTTAAATGGAGTGTGCACACAAACCTATTCATTCATCATAATGTCATATTTGTCAGCCATCATGAGATAATTTTTACTTTTGCAAGATGCCATGGCAATTGTCACTCGCAGTGCTTCAGGTTGTACCATATTATAGCACATAGATTGTCTCCAGTTTTCCGTCAGTATCCTTACCTGTCACTTCCAAAGGCAAGTCATCTGCTCCCATTGCACACCAAAAAGCTGCCATCGGTTCTATGATTATATATTGTTCCAGTCTCTTGATACAGGAGAGCCAGTTTTCTACTGAGCTGTCAACCAAGCCCATTTCCCCTCAAATAGCCAGGCACTTAACCCTTATTTTTATTCCTCTCTACATCAGCAGTTTATCCACAGTCCAAGTGCCTGTAGTCTGCAGTTTGCTTTTCCTGCTTCACAAGGCACCGGCAAGTCCCTATTTTACTGTATTCCTGGATCAGGCTCTCAGCCATGTTGCCTGCTGTTCTATTTGCTCTGTACATAACATGCATAATATGAAGGAACTACAGTGTCACAGGTTGTCCTAGTTCAGTTAATTTATGCCCAGGCCAAGTAGGCACTCACACAGACACAATCGGTCTGTAAGAACCTTGCTTTACCAATCAAAATAATTCTGTTCCACAGCTCCTGATAGGTAAAATATGACACCTTTGACAACTTTAATGGAACAGTCCAACATAACCTCCCACAACACAGGGAGGTCCAAACAACCCTTTTTATTAACTATACCCAGCACACAAGGCTTAGCTATATATACACCCTGGGTTCTGTGACTTCTGGCACACAAAAGACAGTCAGAGCCACTAAAAGGCTCACAGACTAGTTAAAGGGATACAATTCAGCTGTTATACACTGCAGCAATGAAGGACTTTCCAACCTAAAGAGAACAGCAAATCAACTTCCAATTTTTCTATTCCGCAGCATCTGTATTGTAGCCTGGTGAGTCAGACTGTAAGATATGGAAAATATCATTCGAAAGTGCACATGCATCCTCACCATTGCATCTGCAAGGTGCTAATGCTAGGTCTATACTGTACACCTTACAATGGTGCAGCAATGATGCTACAGTTGCGCCATTGTAAGGCACACGTTGTAGCCCTTTACTGCCAGGAGAGAATTCTCCTGACAAAATAAATGAGGGTCAATAGCTTCGTCAGTGGGTGAGTGTCTGCCAACTGAGTGCTGTCCCCACCAGTGCTTTTTGGCATTAAAATTTTGTCATTCAGCAGTGTGTGTTTTTCACATCCCTAAAATTTTAAAAGATGGAAGTACAGTCTAGATATAGCCATAGTGGCTGCATCATGATGCTGCTGAATCAGCAGACCATCTGATCCAGCAAAGCATGCTGTCTAAAGTCTTGAGGAGGAAACTTGCTGACTGAAAGTCTTGGATTTTAGAGCAATGGGGCAAAAACAAAATCAGTAGATGACAAGAGACCAAAAAAAAAAATCAACCAATGTTACAACCCAGCTCTGGCGGGAATAGCTACACTGCACGGCATTTTCAAAATAAACTATTCCAGTATAGTTATTCCAAAATAGCTTATTTTGAAATAGCACATCTACACTGCAGGGAAGCCTCAAAATTAGTCCAAGGCAGGCTTCCCTAATGAAGATGTGCTATCTTGATTTAGAGCCCAAGGAGGAACTGGGGAGGAATAACTTAGAATGGCCCTGGTGAGGGACTATTTCAAAATAGCAGCAGTGGAGCATCTACACACGCCTTAGTTTGAAATAGTTATTTCAGAATAGACATTATTCCTTGTAGAATGAGGTGTACAGAATTCAAAATAAGCTGTCTGTTATGTCAAACTAACGGAATGGCTGTGTAGATGCTCTCATTGTTATTTCGAAATAATGCCAGTTATCTTGAAATAACAGTGCAGTGCAGACACACCCAAACTGACTTCTGCTGATTTCTACCATCTCAGAGACCTCTATGAGTGTCTTCTGGCTACTGCATAGCTTTTTTATTATTTTTTTTAAACAGAATTTTGTGTACTCTCACCAGAAAGGTTAGTTGGGTCAGCTCTTCCTCAGCCCTGTATAAAGTTGTGAAGGCTAAGACAGAAATTAACTCCACCATTGCTGCAAAGCCAGCAAGTTTTAAAAACAGCACAAATGTGGTAAGAATTAGTTTTGTTTTGGACCTTAGTGCTCTAGAATCCAGGACTAAAACTTTGAGGAGGAAACTTGCTGACTGAAAGACTGCTCACTTTCATACTGCCAGATATTACATTTGATCTATCTTACCACCAAAAGGAAAAAGTAATTGTATTCTTGGCTTCTTTTCCATGGAACTATGGGAAAAGACTCCCACAATTAGCAGATACACCAGAAGTAATGCATACTAATCTCAAAGCAGCAATATACAGAAAATATGTTGTCCACTCTGGATGTACTGCAAGTGTTGATTTGTTAGATTTGATCACAGTTCCATGTGGAAGGGTATGTTTCTGTGGATTATGGAGTTGTCAAGAGTGACTTTAAGAACTGCCAGGGGTATTATTTCAATTGCTGGAGGAGATGGGCTGATATAGAACAATATCAATGCTGGTAGCAGAGGAGACATTATAATCTTATCAGCACCACTAACAAACGGGTATGCACTTTACTGCTCTTCACTGTCAAAAACAGTATCATCCAAGTACACGTGAATGCTCGTGGTAGCATGGAGCAAGATGACATTCACAGAACATCAAATGGGGTGCAGTATCGTCATTGCAAGTTTGAAGATATTTTATAGCAAGTGGCTTTAAATAGCTGCAGGATAAAGGAATACCTGCTTTAAATACCTGGAGAGTAAAGGAGTTCCTACATCAATGGCTATTAGTCTCCCTACCTCTGCCAGAGTCCTGGAATGAGCGACAGAATAATGGATCACTTGATGTTCCATTACCTGTTCTGTTAATTCCCTCTGGGGCCCCTGGCATTGGCTACTGTCAGAAGACAGAATACTAGATGGACCTTTGGCCTGACCCAGTGTAGCCGTTCTAATGTTCTCATTAAACATTAGCCTGCAGATCCACCAACTTAAGGCTGCATCTGCTCAGCTAAGTCAATATTTTAGGTGTCATAGCTGAGGTGACTGGTGACTAGAGTTTTTGCTCTCCCAACTTGTGGCACAGCCATCCTCTAATGGCCAGACCCAAGAGGGGCAAAAGGCTCTTTTGCATTTCATAAGCCAAATGCAGGGTAATAATGAGGCCAAAATCCCAGATCCAAACACCCCGTGGGACCCGCTTAGGAACACAATGGTATTTAAGTTTTGCATTTTGGGCCCATCTTACCACCGTAAATATACTCTGAGTGATCAAGAAATGGCATTTGTCACCATTTGTGACTCTTCATGTTATTACTAGGAGGGTAAGCAAGACTTCTGAATCCTCACTATTTAGAA
Organism: Pelodiscus sinensis; assembly: GCF_052426305.1. Classification (NCBI taxonomy): domain Eukaryota; kingdom Metazoa; phylum Chordata; order Testudines; family Trionychidae; genus Pelodiscus; species Pelodiscus sinensis. Next base: position 23,807,003 of record NC_143065.1, read on the forward strand.
AGGTGATTGACTATAACAGTGTCATAAATGTGTCATCCGTTCAAGCAAAGGAATAGAGGAATATTACAAGTCCTTCATTCTAGGGGAGTGTTACAAGTCCTTTGCTGAGACTGTGTACATTCTAGCTGAGAAACCAGTCGTTATAGGAACTCAGCTACCAACCCAGGAACTCCTTGATATGATTCCTGGGATCATATCAAGGTATGGCAAACATGGGAGGGGGGGGTGTCTCATTTCCATATGTGAAGGGCAAATCTGGAGAAGCAGTGTGACAACACTACCAGGACAAGCAGTAGTTGCTGGAAGAAAGCAAGGCAGCATCTATAAAGCAGCTACACCTACATCATCAGGAGCCATTATGGTGGTGGAAGTGACCTTCTCGACTTTCATTACCACCAACTGAAACACAGACAGCTAGACCCTCCGCACACCAATTCAGCTGCTTGACACACTGGAAAGTTGGCCTAACTGAATCAGAAGGGCATCTGGAAGCAGACTATAGGTGGTGTCAGTGCAGCAAGGCACATGACATCTTCTCCAGTCTCCTCCCCACCAGAGGGGACATGCTGAGGATGGCCCTTTGTGGCTGGAGTTCACTCTGCTCCAGCAATCCCCAGCCAATTTAACAGTCCTAGGGGGAACCTTTCCAGCTGATATAATTAAGAAATAAGAACAGGCTTTTGGCTGCTGTAAGTTACACCCGAGCCTAAAATGGCTCTGAGTTAGCCCAAGTGTCCAAGGCACATTTGTTATATTTTGGCTGCCTGCAACACCTTATTGTTGCATGCTGCAGTAGGGCGTAAGGGTGGTTACTTCTCCTACCTTTGCTGGAGGAAGAACAGGATCTTATGTGAGAAAACACTTGCAAAAGAACAATAAGCTCCATGGACCCTCCCTCCATACAGGGCAGAGACCTATTTTTAATGGTAGAGAGATCTGGGCTTATTAACTATTTATTAGCTGCAAAGCAGGAATGGATAACACATTTACAACTTTTAAAATTACTATTACCTGTTCCCACCTTTTATTCTTTGGGGGCACAGCTGCTATCTTTTTATGCATGTACAGTGTCCAGTGAGACACTACTGCAATACAAATAAGTTTTAAGAATGACAGCAGTGTTTCTCCTCCTTTTATAAAGCAAAAGCTCACCTGCACTAAGCAAATTAAGAGGGGTCCTATGGAATTCAGAATGACTTGTAAAAAATCAGAGTTTTGATTCATGGAATTTTTGACCTTTCTAGGATGCAACAATAAAATAATTCTTACTAACAGGAATAAAAAGATTACAGGTTTCCCAGTGCTCATTCACTGAAAACTGTGCCTGTGCAGCAAGTTTCCAGTACTGCAGTAAACCCAGTTCTCAGTTCTCTAAGCCTCTGATCTCTAGCTTCTCACAGATCTTAAATCTTGGAAGTCTGAGCAGAGAGAACAAAATGTAACTAACTAGCATGGAAAACAGACTTGAAAACAAAAGGGGAAAGCTATGTTTAGACTGAACATGCAGGAGCACAGCTAATACAGAACAGGTGTTTCAGTTCACTTAAGTCTCACCAAAACACAGCAAAAACCTTAGGAAAGGGTTGCACGGCCTCTCCTCTAATATTTCCTTCCCTAATCAATTCAGAAGAGTGAAATCTGGTCATTTGGCTTAGATAGAGCAGGAAGATGCTGCCACCTACAGGTACAAAGATCATGAAGCAAAATGCAGGACAATGTAGCACTTTAAAGACTCACAAGATGGTTTATTAGATGATGAGCTTTCGTGGGCCAGACCCACTTCCTCAGATCAAATAGTGGAAGAAAATAGTCACAACCATATATACCAAAGGATACAATTTAAAAAAATGAACACATATGAAAAGGACAAATCACATTTCAGAACAGGAGGGGGATTCGGGGGGGAGGAGGGGGGGAGGAAGGAAGGTAAGTGTCTGTGAATTGATGATATTAGAGGTGGGAAGAGTGGGATGTCTGTGAGCTAATGGTATTAGAGGTGATAATTGGGGAAGCTATCTTGGTAATGGGTAAGATAGTTTGAGTATCTTACCCATTACCAAGATAGCTTCCCCAATTATCACCTCTAATACCATTAGCTCACAGAAATCCCACTCTCCCCACCTCTAATATCATCAATTCACAGACACTTACCTTCCTTCCTCCCCCCCCCCATCCCACTCCTGTTCTGAAATGTGATTTGTCCTTTTCATATGTGTTCATTTTTTTTAATTGTATCCTTTGGTATATATGGTTGTGACAATTTTCTTCCACTATTTGAGCTGAGGAAGTGGGTCTGGCCCACGAAAGCTCATCATCTAATAAACCATCTTGTTAGTCTTTAAAGTGCTACATTGTCCTGCATTTTGCTTCAGCTACCCCAGACTAACACGGCTACATTTCTATCATTAAAGATCATGAAGACACTAAATCATAACTTCTGGGTCCCCATTATCAAATGCAAAAACTTAATTGGGAAAAAACTCTCCACTACATTAGATCCTGAAAGTTATGAGCTGACCAGCAGCCACACACACCTGAACTACCTGAAGGGGGGGTTCCAAAGAGAATGGAGTGAGGCTGTTCTCAGTGGTGACAGAAGGCAGAACGAGAGCAACTGTCTCGAGCTGAAGAGGAGGAGGAGCAGATTGCATATTAGGAAAAGCTATTTCACTAGGAGGGTGATGAAGCAATGAAATGGGTTACCGAGGAAGGTGGTGGAATCTCCATCTCTAGGGGTCTTTAAGTCCTGGCTTGACAAAACCCTGGTTGGTATGATTAAGTTATGATTGGCCCTGCTTTTAGCAGGGGGTTGGGCTCAATTACATCCTGAAGTCTCCTCCAACACAATGATTCTATGATCTGGAACCAGAAGTATACAATCAGGCAGTAGCAGAGACCCAAACAAGCAAATACAGTATAGTGCTGTAGTAAATGCAAACTGCTTAAAAAAAGGGAAAAGGTTTTTTTTAAAGTTTTGACATGGTAAGGCAACTGTTTTTGTCCTTGGTTCCAGTTAAGGTGGTTAAAAGCTGTATTAAGTCAATGTTTGATTGTTAACTTTTGAAAGAACCACCAAAATGTTGATTATGGGTACGAATGTGATTGGGCAATAGTTAACCGTTACCTGGGAGCAGCCCCCTGCCTGGCACTAGTGGAGGGCTGTTCCAGCCCCATGGGGCTGCTGGCTGCCAGCCCATGTGAGCTGAGGGCTGGCATCCCAGCACAAGGCTGGAAGCAGGTGACCTGGACCAGCTTGGCCACTCCACACCACCCCTGTTTAATCAGTTAACTGGTTAAACTTAACATTATTACATACCTAGTTAGGAATTATGAACATTTCGAATTACAAACAACCTCACCACCTGAGATGTTCGTAACTGTGAGGTTCTACTGTATCTGTGTAATATTAGATCAAGGTAGTTTTTAAATGTGTGATCACTGACCACAGTCCTGATAAATGTACACCCAGACTACAAGCACATGCTGTTCAAAAAACCTGGCCCTTCACTTGCTTGCTGCTTTTCCTCATTAGCTTACTTTGGGTTTTTAAAGGGGAGGGGGAAATAAACAATGCAACTATTTTACTGTATGATTGTATAAATATTCATTTGGGTAAGCCAGCCTGTGACAGCACTTTGAAGTTATGAATGATATAGCCAAACTCCCCTCTCCAGGGACTTCAAGGATCAGATTTTTAAAAATGGACTATGGACTGAACTCTCTCAATTTTGTTTTTGAAAAAATAAAAATAAAAAACCTAAGTGACAAAGCTTTAGAAAACCAAAACAACCATCTGTCAACTGAAATAAACCTAAAACCCCCCCGACATGCAATGAATAGTTAGGTCACGAGTAGGTGAAAACTGACCAATGTGGCCAGACTACTCTGCAAACTATAACTGGGCCAACTCGTGGCTTGGTGAGACCTCATCTTGTGCTTTGCAACGTAAGTTTTCATTTTAAGAGACAATTTACCATTAGTATTTAAGGTAGTGAAGAGAGCCTTGTGGAGGTCAAGCTGTTGTAAAAGAGAGGCACCGCATACCATAAGTCTACAAGACAGCTTAAAAGAAACAGGAGTGAACAGCTCTCCTCAGGGAGGTGAAGATTCTAAAGCCTAATAAAGAACATGTGAACTCTCGGATTACAATCTGCTTCACTGTCTATCAAAGCAACAATGGAAGTTCCAGCATAAAAAGCTCAGAATAGGGTTAGGTGACATTGTGGTTTGTTCTCACTGGTAAGGAATTAGGTGTTTGAGTGATCTCAGGGAGATTCACCCTCAGACACCTCCAATGTTTTCAGTAGAAAAATCATCTCTGTGTGACATATTTTTCGCCTGATTTTCCATTGCCCTGATTGTTATTTAGCCAATTAGATCTGTGCAAAGTGAGCACAAGATGGGTGTACAAAACTAGAATGGCAGGGGCCTTACACTAATGTAATGATTGCACAAGGTGAAAGACGGGTGAGAAACAGGCTCTTCCTTCATAAACATTAACCATGGTTCACTTCTATCAGTGGAAGCCAGTCAGAGGGCCCACAGAGGCAGAAAGTCTGTCCCAGGGCAACAGCAGTCATGGCACAAATCTTCAGCAACACCACTCTTCCGAGGAACATGGGAAGTCTCCATGGAGGCCAGGAGAGAGGATCTGACCAAAACAGATGCTGATGCTGTCCATCCCCTGAGCATCCGTGTCTGGAGAACTCATATGAGCCCTGCTCCCTTCTGCTGGATTTCTGAGGTGAATCTCCTTCTTCAGTGCAGCTGCCCACAGAGTTGCAAGGGAACATGCAAACTGCACTCTACGACATTCACAATCACTAGATGTGATTTCATGTCTTCACTACACTGTACTAATATTCTGTATTATCACTGCCGTTATCAAGAACAATACTAAGCACTGATCTAGTTTTGTTCCATTGGTGGGATATTGTTGCTTGTCAAAAAAACATATGCACTGGAGGGAAAAGAGATGTGCTGTGACACCTTCTCCTCTCATTTGAATTGGTGGGAACCCACTGGCTTCAGCACATTTACTCCCAGTATAAAGGGAAAGAAGAATCTGGCTCATGTACAGAAATATGGCACAGTACATACAAATTCAGAATAATTTACAGTCTTAAAAACAAAGTGGTAATTTCATCAAACTCACTTAACCTGTGTTGGGAGAGACAGCAGAAGCTTGTGCATCAACAACAGTAAGAACAGGTGCTAGACAGTGACAGGCAAATTCCCACTTGGATGCCATTCCCCTCATCTTGTCTAGCTGAACAGAGCTGAAAAGCGATTCTGAAAAATGAGCAAGATGTGAAACTTTTAGTCTAGAGGATTTCAGATTATGGAAACAAGCAGAAAATATATAGGCCCAGATACTGCAAGGAGCTTTACATGGGCTGCGCCTATAACAGGAGGAGGCTTCTTGCAGGACTGAGACCACAAAAACCAGAGAAAAAGAGCAAGAATCCAGTCACTCTCCTCTATAACATTCTGCACTACAACTGCTTCACAACTGCCCATGGAGACATTCCACATTTAAAGTTACAGCACTGAGATGACAGACTGAATTCCTCCTTGTATTCATCCCCACATATACCACAGATCATATATGGAATCAACATCGGCTTTTCCTACTGGCTCAGTCCAATGATTTACTTCAGCTACCTTCATTGCCAATGCCTAATACTTCTGAGGAAAGCAGACACCTTTACCCCATAAGGCACCCACCACAGCCAGCTGAGAAAACAGTTCCTTTTGGATCCCAGCCAGCACTCAGTTTACACTCTAGAGGTCATTGTTTGACTTCCCTTAACTCTCATACCTACCAACGCCCTTAACAGTATGATTATCAAGCCTTTTTATTCTAACCTCAGTAATTGTTCATATTTAAATATCATAGCTCCAAGGCATCAGTATATGGTTATGTCAATACACTGGCTCTTAAGAATGGTAGCGTGACTTGCATGCATTAGAGTGGTAACTGAGGGGCACAAGATGTTAGAGAGACAAGGTGGGTGTGACGGGTCGCGCCGCCCCCACACCCCACCCGGCGGCCCGCCCCGCACTCAGCCCGCGATAGCGCTGGCTCTCCTGGGCGCCACCCAGGGAGTGCGGCAATCCTGCAGGGCCTGCTCCGCTGCCGCGGCCTGGATAACGGGCAGCGCAGCAGGGGCGGGGCGACGCCAAGACGTCTACGTGAGGCGGGGGCGGAGCCTGACAACGCGGCGTCTGACGTCATCAGACCCGGACGCACAGCGGGGGAGGAGCCTGGTGACGTGGCGTCATACGTCACCAGGACCGGACGCCGGCGGGGGGATTTAAAAAGGGCGAACGGAGGAAGGAAGGGGGGGAGCGAACGGAGGAAGGAGGGAGACGGAGAGCGAACGGAGGAAGGAGGGAGACAGAGAGAGAACGACGGAGGAAGGAGGCACGGAACACAGAAGGAGAGGCACACCGCACAGGAAGGAGGGAAGTGGGGTAGCACAAGGGGTGAGGGGGACTACATAGAAGGAGGGGGAGCAGAGACAGCGGGGAGCCGGACAGACTCGCTCGTTACACGTGGTGGAGAATGTGGGCAGCTAAACTCTAACTAAAGTCACAAACCCTAACAGCAACCCCAACAACAACTCACAGAAAAAAAAAAAAAAAAAAAAAACCCACGGGTGGAAGAGGTGAAGGTACCAGGACGAGCAGCCCAGCAAAGCTGTGACTGGGCACAACGCGGAGCCATGGACGCTGCCGACGTGTTCAAATGGCTGACGGACAACCAACATCAGCAGCAGCAGCAGCAGACGGCCCACCTTCAGCAGCTGGCCACACAGCATCGGGAGCAGCAGGCCCAACTACTGCGTGATGTGACTGAGCAGTTCCGGGCGCAACAGGACCACTGGGTGAGACAGTGGGAAAATGCGGGCCGGGGGCCAGCCCCAGCGGTCGGGGGGGAAGGGGCGGAAGGTGGGGCCCTAGCTCAGCTCCCCATAAGACTGACTAAAATGGGCCCTGCCGACGACCCTGAGGCCTTCTTGGTCACTTTTGAGAGGGTAGCCACAGCCGCCCGGTGGCCAGAGCAACATTGGGCTACGCTGCTAGCTCCGTACCTCACGGGCCCAGCTCAGCTGGCCTATCGGAGTCTAGACCCGCGAGACGCCCTACATTATTATAAAGTAAAAGAGGCAATCCTGGACCAGCTAGGGGTCACCCCAGAGACTTATAGACAGCGGTTCCGGCAGGAAAAATACGCCCCGGGGGCCCGCCCGCGAGCCGTGGCGCAGCGGCTAAGAGAGGCAGGTTGGCGTTGGCTGGAGCCCGAGCAGCGATCAGGACCCCAGGTAGCGGAGCAGGTGGTTTTGGAGCAGTTCCTACACATCCTTCCGGGGGAAGGCCAGCGGTGGGTGAAAAGGCACCACCCTACGTCTTTAGCCGACACGGTGACCCTTATGGAGGATTATATGTCAGCCGAGGGAGGCAGGGAAGGAGTCGGATCGCGGGGGGAACACTCCAGTGGGGCATCGAGAGAGACCAGACCCCCACTCCGGCAAGGGGAGGCAAGGGGCCCGGCTGCCCCCCTCAGCCCCGGCCGCGGTGGGGGCAGACGCCTAGCACCGGTGTGGAGCCGACCCGCGAGGGAAGAGCCAACATCCCGCCCTGCCGCCCTGGAGGATCGGAAGACCAATCCCCCCCCGGCACGGGGCCCCGGGGGAGCATGCTACCAATGCGGCCAAGAAGGACATTTCAAACGGGACTGCCCGCTGATGGACTGCTCCTGTACGCAGGTAATGGCGGGGCAGAACAGGTCGGGGCCCCAGGCCGCGGGAAAGATACTGCGTCAGGTGGAAGTTGAGGGCCAGATAGTCACCGCCCTCGTGGACTCGGGTTGCGGCCAGACTCTGGTCCGAGCTGACCTGGTTTCCCCCAGGGGGCCCCGGGGACCCCCCGTGTTCGTCCAATGCGTACACGGGTGAGTCGAGCCATACCCCACTGCCTGGGTGCACTTAAAGGATGGGGGTTCGGAAGGGACGGCCCACGTCGCCCTTGTACCGGGACTAATATACCCCGTGCTCCTCGGGAGAGACTGGAGCGGGTTCAGGCAGGCCCTCCGGGAGTGGCAGGGGGACCAAGCCGCCTTGGCCACAGAGGACGCAGAGGCCCCAATGAGGGGGACGGGAGCCAGGGCCGGGGAGGGCCCGACTGGCACGGAGGGGGAGTGGTCCCCTGACTTCGTCCGGGAACAGAGGGAGGACCCCCTCCTGCAGCAAGCGTGGGGCAGTGCGGCCACAGGGGCGGAAGGAGAAAGGACCTACCCACGCTTTGAGATCCAGGACGACCGACTATATAGGATCACTGAGGGACGGGAGGACGGGGAGGTGGTCACGCAGCTGGTCGTACCAAAGCTACATCACAAGCGGCTGCTGGACCTGGCTCACAGCAACCCCTGGGGCGGGCACCTGGGGTATGAGAAAACAGTGCAGCGGCTCTTGCAGCGGTTCTACTGGCCTGGCATATACCGGGCGGCTAAAGACTTTTGTGAATCTTGCCCGGAATGCCAGAAGATGGGACCAGGAAGGGTGGCCAAGGCCCCGCTAGTGGCGATGCCGGTAATAGATGTCCCATTCCAGAGGATCGCTATGGACCTGGTGGGACCATTGGAGCGGACAAAGAACCGGTACCAGTATATCCTCATGGTAGTAGACTACGCGACCCGATACCCCGAGGCAGTACCACTCCGGAACGCAACCGCCCCCACGCTCGCGAATGAACTGATTAAAATCTTTTCACGAGTAGGCATACCCGGAGAAATCCTCACTGACCAAGGGACGAATTTCACCTCGGCGCTTATGAAGGAACTGTGCCGCCTGCTGAGGGTAAAAACCTTGAGGACGTCGGTCTACCATCCGCAAACCGACGGGCTCGTGGAGCGATTTAATCGAACACTCAAAGGGATGCTCCGGAAATTCGTGGAAGAGGAGCCTAAAGAATGGGACCGGGCCCTGCCGGCCCTCCTGTTTGCAGTAAGGGAAGTACCCCAAGCCTCCACGGGGTTCTCCCCGTTCGAGCTCCTGTATGGTAGGCAGCCCAGAGGGATCCTAGATATAGTGAGAGAGGCTTGGGAGGCGCAGGAGACCCGAGTGCAAGGAACAGTACAGTATATCCTGAGGCTCAGGGAAAGGCTACGTCGGGTGGATGAGTTCGCCAAGCGTAATCTGGAGGAGGCCCAGGGGAAGCAGGCCCGCCACTATAACCAGGGTGCCCGGCTGCGCACCTTCCAGCCCGGGGATAGGGTCCTCCTCCTGTTGCCCGAGCAGTCCTCCAAACTGCTAGCTAGTTGGCAGGGCCCCTTCGAGGTGGTCAGGAGGGTCGGGGACGTGAACTATGAGATCAGGATGCCCGGGAAGCGGAAGGCAACCAATATTTATCATGTCAACCTGCTTAAAGCATGGCGGTCCCGGGAAGCCCTGGCGGGGTGGGTCTTAGAATCAAGGGGAGAAGGAGTAGCCGCCCGGTCCCGCCTGAACCCGGACCTCACACCAGGGGAGAGCAGGGGGCTACAGGAAACCTTGGAGAGGTTCTCACAGGTCCTGACGGAGACACCAGGACGGACCAACTTGATTCATCACCCGATCGTGACCGCGCCCGGCCGCCCCGTGAGAGAGCCGGTCAGGCCGCTGCCCAGGAAACTGTGGGGGACGGTACGCGACGAGGTGGACAAAATGCTGCGGTGGGGTGTGATCGAAGAATCCCGCAGCGCGTGGAGAAGTCCCATCGTACTGGTCCCTAAGAAGGATGGCACCACCCGGTTCTGCATCGATTTCAGGAAGGTCAACGCCGTGTCTGTGTTCGATGCCTACCCAATGCCGAGGATAGACGAATTGCTGGAGCGACTGGGGAATGCCCAATACCTATCCACTATCGACCTGTCAAAAGGGTATTGGCAAATCCCGCTGACGGAGGAGGCCCGCGAGAAGACCGCATTCTCCACGCCGTTCGGCCTGTATCGATTCAAGCGGATGCCCTTCGGCCTCCATGGCGCCGCTGCCACATTTCAGAGGCTAATGGACCTGGTGCTCCGGCCCCATGGGGCGTACGCGGCAGCTTATATCGACGATATAATCATCTTTAGCGCTACATGGGCCGAACACCTACAGCAAATAGAGGCAGTATTATCCTCCCTTCAAGAAGCTGGGCTCACCGCTAACCCCGTGAAGTGTCAGTTTGGCCAACGGGAGGTGTCGTACTTGGGGTACACGGTGGGGGGAGGGCAGATACGGCCCCAGATCGGGAAAATGGAGGCGCTGCGAAACTATCCCCCCCCGAGCACGAAGCGCCAGGTCCGACAGTTTTTGGGGCTCGCCAGTTATTATAGGCGTTTCGTGCCCGATTTTGCGACCATTGCGGCCCCGCTGACGGATCTAACTAGGAACGCGGCTCCTAAGAAGGTGCAGTGGGACCCCGAGTGTGCCCAGGCCTTTGAGACCCTAAAACAACGGCTGACCCAAGCCCCCGTGCTGGCACAGCCCGACTTTTCTCGCCCATTTATTTTGCAAACGGACGCCTCCGAGCGCGGGCTCGGTGCGGTATTGTCCCAGGGCGAGGGAGAGGAAGAACACCCTATAGTATACGTGAGCCGCAAACTGCTCCCGCGGGAGCGGCAGTATTCAACAATAGAAAAGGAGGCCTTGGCGGTCAAGTGGGCCGTTGACATGTTACGATATTATCTCTTAGGCAGTACGTTCACGGTGGTGACCGACCACGCACCTCTCCGGTGGCTCCAGGCTATGAAGGACGCCAACCCCCGCATCCAGAGGTGGTACCTGGCGCTGCAGCCCTACCGGTTTAAAGTGAGCCACCGGGCAGGGAGAGACCATGGGAATGCGGACTTTTTTTCCAGAATACCCGAAGAGGCCGCAGAGACACAAGGAGAGGAACAGGCGAACCTGGAGGGGGAGGTGTGTGACGGGTCGCACCGCCCCCACACCCCACCCGGCGGCCCGCCCCGCACTCAGCCCGCGATAGCGCTGGCTCTCCTGGGCGCCACCCAGGGAGTGCGGCAATCCTTCAGGGCCTGCTCCGCTGCCGCGGCCTGGATAACGGGCAGCGCAGCAGGGGCGGGGCGACGCCAAGACGTCTACGTGAGGCGGGGGCGGAGCCTGACAACGCGGCGTCTGACGTCATCAGACCCAGACGCACGGCGGGAGAGGAGCCTGGTGACGTGGCGTCATACGTCACCAGGACCGGACGCCGGCGGGGGGATTTAAAACGGGCGAACGGAGGAAGGAAGGGGGGGAGCGAACGGAGGAAGGAGGGAGACGGAGAGCGAACGGAGGAAGGAGGGAGACAGAGAGAGAACGACGGAGGAAGGAGGCACGGAACACAGAAGGAGAGGCACACCGCACAGGAAGGAGGGAAGTGGGGTAGCACAAGGGGTGAGGGGGACTACATAGAAGGAGGGGGAGCAGAGACAGCGGGGAGCCGGACAGACTCGCTCGTTACAGTGGGTGAGGTAATATCTTTTATTGGACCCATTTCTGTTAGTGAGAGACACAAGCTTTTGAACCACACAGAATCTTCTTCAGGTCTGGGAAAGGTCAGCATCACAGCAAAATGCAATGCAGAGCAGTTTATCATAAACAGTTTGTGCATATTGTAAGAGACCATTCAAGACAGAGTGGAGCATTAACACATCATAGGACAAAAAGATGGGATTCATGTGGTACTAAGTCATGAATCCAGAAACTCTGTTCAGCCCAAGATTTTTAGGGTGTGTTTACACAGCAAAATTATTTCAGAATAACAGCCGCTATTCCAAAATAACTATGTGAATGTCTACACAGCAATTCTGCTATTTCAAAATAAGGGACGACTTATTCCGACTTTTGTAAACCTCATTCTACAAAGAATAATGCCTATTCCAAAATAGCTATTTCAAAATAAGGTCTGTGTAGACACTCCACTTCTGCTATTTTGAAAAAGCCCATCACCAGAGCCATTCTAAGGTATTTCTCCCCAGTGCCTCCTAGGGTTCTAAACCAAGATAGCATGTCTACATTAGGGAAGTCTGCCTTGGGCTAATTTTGAGGGTTTCCTGCAGTGAGATGTGCTATTTCGAAATAAGCTATTTTGGAATAACTATTCCGAAATAGCTTATTCCAAAATAACTGCAGTGTAGATGTAGCCTTAGTGTCTAGCAGAGTAATTAATTTAAGGTCCTAGGCTCATCTTTTGAAAGATTTGTGCAAGTTTCCTTTGATGAAGAGTGTCAAAGGAGTTCACAAATAGGTAATAGGGTGTTTTTTGCTATTTTTCTGTGTAAGTGCAACTTAGAGAACGTAGCATAGAGATTGTCCGCTCTCACCCACATATTTGTCATTGGGGCATTTAGTGCACTGGATGAGCTGCACCACGTTGTGATAAGCATGTGTATGATCCTTGGATCTCAGAAGATGTGTTCTCAGGGGTGTTGATCATTGTACCAGATAAGTCTGCAGGTTTTGCATCTGTTGTCCTGGAAAGGTTTGATCCTCCTTTGATTTGGTGTGCCCTGGCCTGTAGGAAACTTACAACCAATGAACAGCTTGGGGGAAAGAGGTGTCTGAATGCCAGAAGTGGAGGTTCAGGGAAGATTTTTCAAGATGGGGTCCCCCCATCCTGTATGGATTATAGTTGTTTGTTACCTCGTGTGGATATTATGTGGATTCCAGTGTGGAACAGTATGTGACCGTGCAGTCAGAGGAGGGGGCTATTTCTATATTGAAGCAGCTTCTCTCAGGGCATTTGGATGGCCCATTCCATGATGTGATCTACTTAATCTGGTGGAGATTTATTTTGGGAAAGTGGTTTTAAGTGTTTAAGATGTAGATCCTGGACTTTCTCCTTGGGAGCATATTCCACAGAACATATTCTGAGGGTCTGTCTGTAGGGAACAGATTTCTTGGTGTGTTTGTGATGGTTCCTGGATCTGGGAAGGCAGGTGTGATGGTCCATTGAGTCTTTTGCAGGGTTCCACATGTGGTGCATGAAGCGGATTGTGGTGCCCAGGAAGTCAAGCTCCTCCTGGGGCTCTTGTACATTTCAGAAGCAGGGAGCACAGGGACAGTAGGGGACTGCTTGAGTCCCGCAGCACTTTTGCCTTTGAAATGTAGCAAGAGCTGGCAGGCACCCTTATCAACTTATTGAATAGTCAATGAAAATTACATCGACTATTTGATAAGTTGATTAATCTAAATGTAACATCCTTAGTGTGTTATATCAATGTTGTTAAGTATTATTAAGATTTGACTGGGAAGCAATGATATGATAATGTGAACTGTGCCAATAAATGTTTCAGCTTCCCAGATGGGAACACTAAAGCAAAGGAGCTGCAAACACCATGTTATTCAGAAGCAGCAGAAACTGATCTCAGCATAAAGGGGCTCTCTTCCTGGCACATAGTAACCCACTGTGGTTCTTGGACTCCACAGAGGTCAGCACCCATGAAATCTGGCACTCCCTCTTTGAAGCTGGCACACATGAAGGGTTCCTCTGGCCACTCCCTGCTGCACAGCTGGATCAACAATTGTTTATATAGGTGTTGCAACAGTGAGGACAGATTGGTGACTGGTTTAGGTGCATTTTGTAACATGGCTCTGATTTCTCCATGTTTGTCTTGTCTTCCCACAACACATGGAAAATTAGTGACTTTCGAGGGAGTCTATAGACTGTGTAAATCCAGGTAATATATTGTCTTTGGGCTTGCCTACATTAGAAAGTTTTACTGCTTCAAGTATACTGGTGTAGCTAAAGAAATACTACCTTATCTAGCAAGTTCTCAGTTAATGCATCAACATATCACAAGATAAAAAGAGATGGAAAATGAGAAAAAGATAAAGGTACTGGCAACAATAAGGAAAGAAAAACAGTTGTCAGAAGAAAAAATGACCCATCCCCAAAAAACTGGTAGTCTTTTTACTCATTAATCTCAGAAGCCCAGTAATCTCTGATTAAGGATTTTTGAGCAGCTTCAGATTTCAGAAACCGGGCATACACATTTTGCCATCAGTATTTTTATATTGACAAAAATAAATTGAAATGGGGGTGATGCAAGGAAAATTGTGCTTACTGGTTACAATTTTTATCGCCCCCACCCTCCACATCCATTTTCTATTGGAATAAAATCAATTCAGGATCTTACCTTACAGGCATTTCTTTCTTCATGCAATTTCCCCTTCAATACCTCAGAGACATGTTGTGTGGGCTAACATTCTGTATCAGTAGTTCTATATTTTGAGTTAACCAAACTGATTATCTTGCTGATGTAGATCTAGAATAAGCCCTTTGATCCCCAATCAAGAGTATCAGACAACATTTTTTTAAAAGTGCAATCTAAATTTAGGTTCCTTGCTAGCCCGATTTCCAGTATTTCCAGAACCCATATGAAGCTGACTTCAGAGGAAATGCATGATTTAAGTCAAGATTACTGTCAGCTGTTCAGTGTTTTTTAAATCAGATTACTTTTTAGATGAACTTGAAATATGAACTTATCAGTCTTGGCACCTATTTTAAAGTTGGAGACATAAGGTATCTCTACACTACAGCGCTATTTCGACTTAACTTATTTCGAATTAGTTAATTCGAAATAAGATAATTCATAATAACTCATCTAGACACAAAAACTAATTCAAAATAGCGTTTTTCTAATTCGAAATAGCACATCCACATTGAGTGGGCCCTGAATTGAAGGTAAGGCTGGCTGGAACCAGTGCCAAAAGGGCATCAGGGTCGGACTTAGCATGTGGGGCTGCTGCCTCAGGCTATCTGAGATCTGTGCTTAAAGGGACCCGACCCCCCATCCCAGACAGACAGTTCTCAGGTTTCTCTGCTTGCTGGTCTACCTCGCTGAGGGACAGCAAAGCATTTGTGTCCTGGAGTGTTCTGCTTGCCCTCACTCGGGCCACCACGGCACTCTGCAACATGGAACCAGACCTGCGCCCGGAGACTCCGCTGCATCTCATGGACACGTTGCCAGCAGCTTGGTTGCACTGTCTGCCGGCTGCCATCCGGGAGCACCATCGAGGGGCTGTCAGGATCCAGGGGGCCCTGAGGGAGAGCTTCCACCCTGAGGAGTGAGTGCTAACAGTCTCCTCGGTCTGCCCCACTGGGGGCTTGTGCCCCATTCCTCCCACTCGTCCTTCCATTTACCCTTCCCTACCCCCCCTTCCTGATGTCAAATAAAATACACATATTTTCAAAAATAGAAACTGTCTTTATTTAACACAACAGGGAGAGGAAATGAAACTCTGGGGAGACTGGGGAAAGGAGGCGGGAGAGGGCAGGAGAGAGGGTGGAAGAGGGGAGGGGGAAACCTGGGAGGAGAGAGCTGGAAGGAGGAAGCAAGAGGAAGAAGGGGGAGGGGAAGCTCAGGCTCTTATCAGGCCACATGTCTCCCAGCACGGCGGGTCCGTGGGCCTTGGCATCCCCGGGGGGATGGGGAGGAGGGTGCAGAGGTTGAGGTAGGAGGTGTGGAGATTGAGGAGGAGGCTGTGGAAGTTGAGGAGGAAGAGGTTGGGGGGGCAAGAGTGGGAGGAGGAACAGTAGCTGCGGGGGCAGCAGGCATAGAACGCTCTGTAGCAGGGCCTGCAGGTTTGAGCACATGGCACGGTCCTGAGCGAGCTGCTCCCGGCGGAGCTGCAGGTCCTCCTGCAGCTCAGACCTGGATAGTGTGGTGCAGCGCTCACAGGGCCCCCAGGTGCTGGTCCCAGTACCCTTGCCGCATGGTGGTGGTCCTGCTGAGGTCACGGGTGCGGGAGGATGTCTCAGGCGGGGTGGTGCGGCCTGCATGAGCAGCTGGTGCTACTGTAGAGAAAGAAGAGAAGTGGTCAGTTCTCCCTGTGGACACAGTAGATGATGCCCAGCCCCATCCCCCCCCGCCCCCGCGATGTGAGGGCGACCGTGCACTGCACCGTCAGAGCCGATGTGCTTGCATAGAGGCCATGGTCAGGATGTCTGGCTCTCCCCAGAACTGGGAGCTGCCCCAAGACTGCACCCATGCCCTTGTGCTATGTATAGTGCAGCCGGGGCGGGGGGAGGGGAGGGCAGGAAGGGGGAGATGTCTCCTACCTCTGTGTAGAGGGGGCGTGTGAAGGGAGAGTGTCCTGCTGAGTCCTGCCCCAGGGTTGGGAGTGTGTCAGGTCTTTTCACACACGCAGGTGCCTATTGGGCCACGGCCCCTGGGTGTCACGCAGCTGGAGCCACCTGCCCACGGGTGGCATGGCATGTGCTCGCACGTGCACAGGTGGCTGCGTGATCCGTGGGAGACTTAGCCCACACGTGCGGTCCCTGGTCTCCCTCTCTGCCTCCCCCCCCCCCGGGTAGGGGACAGTGCTGGCACTTACCTGTTGTGGCCTCCCTGGACGACTCTGCCGACTCCGGTGCTAGGACAGCTGGTGGTGGCCCCTCTGGTGCACCCGGGTCAGGGCCCTCAGCTCCCGGCTCACTGCCTCCTGGGCGGATGCGGACTGCCCCGCTGCCCAGGAGTCGGTCGAGGGCGGGGAAGTAGGGGCAGGTGGCAGCCCCTGCTGTGGCACCGCCCCTGGTGGCCCTGGAGTACGCCTGCCGCAGCTCCTTGACTTTCAGGCGTACCTACTCCTGGGTGCACCTGTGGCCCTTTCTGGCCATGGTGGCTGCTATGCGGCCGCGTTCCTCCGCCTAGTGCGGAGATCATGGAAGTTGGGGGCCTCCCCCCAAACCTCAATGAGGTCCATGATCTCAGCACTAGCCCATGAGGGCGCGCACCATCTACGGCCCCTGGCTGGCTCCTGGGTACTGGGAGACTGGGCGGGGGACGGCTGACTGCCACTGGCTGACATTGTGCGGCTACTGGCTGAGGATCTGGGGCTGCTGGCAGGCCTGGCTCTTGCACGTGCCCAGTGGCCAGACTCTACCCCTTTAAGGGCCCCGGGGAGAGGAGAGGAGTTTTCCTGGTTGTGCCCAGAGTGGCCAACAGGAGAAACTGGGAAGGGCTGAAGGCCCCCTAATTCGAAATAAGTGTCCACACAGCACTTATTTCAAATTAGCTATTTCAAATTTGGTGTTATTCCTCGTAGAATGAGGTTTACCAAATTTAAAATAAGAGCGCCACTATTTCAAATTTATTTCGAAATAGCGGTTTGTATGTGCAGACGCTATTAAAGTTAATTAGAAATAACGGCTGTTATTTTGAATTAACTTTGTAGTGTAGACATACCCATAGGTCAAGTTTACAATGGCAAGTTACTGTGCAGTAAAATCAGCTCCCAGCACTGTAACTCCTGAGCAGGTCCATACTAGGACTTAAATCTGAAATAACCCCCCCAAGCTCAAATTTATAAGCAGTGCATCTGTAAACACCACCAAGAAGATCCAAACCTAGGACTTCTGGAGCTTAGTGTGGGAGCCTCTACAGCTTGAGTTATAAAGCCAGCTAACTCTCACTTTAGGCTTTAGAACTCACTCATTCTTATCTCTTGCTGTAAGTGGTTTAAGTGCCACCACATGGGACAGCAAACCACCCCCACTAGGTATGTGGGTTATACATCCAGTCTACCAACTCAGTTATTTTGAAATAATGGGCCCCAGAATTTGAACTCTGTACTTCTGCTTTTCATGAGGAGTAACGCTAATTCCGAAATAATAGTTTTGAAATAATATTAACATAGATGCTACAGTGCTGCTCACAAAATTAGCGGCACTGGAACTACCATTGCTTTACATCTGCCACTGCAGATATATTCATAGTGTATCCAAAAAGCAAACACTGTGGAGGCAGCAATAGATTTTCAGAAAGCTGCAGTGGAATATTAAAAATGTGTTGAGACTATTTTCTGTCCTTTAGTATGGCACAGACTGCCCTAATGGAGACTACTACTTTGCTGATAAATAAGCCACTGAATGTACAAGCCGTGTTAAGATTTGCACATTTCCTTCATGTTGCTGAAAGGAGAATTTTTTCTGATGCCCATAAATGAGGAGCATGATAGAATTATAGAACATTGTCAACAAATATATACCTTGAAAAATGACTTCCTAATTTGAAACAGATATATAGTTCTCATCCCAAATTTCCAAAGTTCTTGTGAATTTCAATTCATCAGCAAATCTTTCTAGTCATGAAGAAATCTCAACTTTCTTATCAGTTGAAAGGATAAATCTGAAAATTATGTAATTAAAGACAACAAATATTAAGACATTACACCAAATACTGACATAAGTCCTTTTTTGTGCTACAGTTTTGCTAAGTCTATTCCCTACAGAACCATCTTCTCTCTTTTCCTGATCCAAACACTTGCTTTGGAGAATGCTTTTTTTGCCCTGCTCTGAAGAGATGCACAAACAACAACCATTTCTTATGATGGAAAACTAGTGGGCCTCAGCCAGCAACATATAAATGTAAATAAAAATTTAAGTGCAGATGGAAAAGAAACGCAACTTCGTATGGCTTCTTAAAAAAAATTATGACCTAAGACATCAAGTCATCCATTATCTATAACAGGTTAATATGAGTGATAAACTGCCCTTGGCAGTTTTGTTTTGGGGAACAAAAGTTTTAGCTTAGTTACTGCCAAACAACTTCCCCGGTCTTCATGTTTTAGCATATACAGAGCTATGCAAGCTGCAAAGCAAATAAAATCTTTTCTTTGCTCAAGCCTTTCTAACACTCACATGTCCAATAAGTAAAACATCATAAACATTAGTAATAAAACAGATTAACACTGATACTTTGTACTTAAATAGCGATAAGAATCTCAAAACACTTTACAAATTTTAGTTAAGTCTCAGAACGCCTTTCCAGCTAAGCTACCCTTATACACATTTTAGGAGAGGATAAATAGTCATAACGAGAGATTAAATTATGATTAACATATGGTCCACCTCTATAAAGTCCTTACTTAGGGGCAATGTAAGGTGAGAGAAAAGCCACAACCACAAACACACAGAAAGGTTTCCCTGCCAGGAAAACCAATTCACAACAAAGAAAGAAAAACAAGAGCTCTGTTCAATTGGCTCAGATGGCGATCAGGTGTCTTCCTCAAAAGACATAAAAAGCAAAAAGATTACACAAAGCAAACAGAGTGGCTGTGTCTACATTGGCATGATTTTGCGCAAAAGCGGTCAATTTTACGCAAAAACATGCTGCCTGTCTACACTGGCGGGGAGTTCTTGCACAAGAACACTGACGTTCTAATGTATGAAAACAGTGCTTCTTGCTCAAGAACTATGATGCTCCCGCTCAGAAATAAGCCCTCTTGCTCAACTGTTCTTGTGCAAGAGGCCAGTGTAGACAGGCAACATGAATTTCTTGCGCAAGAAAGCCCGATGGCTAAAATGGCCATCAGAGCTTTCTTGCACAAGAGAGCCTCTACACTGGCACGGATGCTTTTGTGCAAAAGCACATCTCTTGTGGAAAGGCACATGCCAGTGTAGACACTCTTTTGTGAAAATACTTTAACACAAGAACTCTTGCATTAAAGAGTATTAATACAAAATCATGCCAATGTAGACACAGCCAGTAGGTTTACTTGCTCATACCTTTCAAGGTAACCCAGCAGAACAGCTTGCTTCTTTTTAGAACATACTCCACCTGTGGAAAAGAGTAGGGTTTAAATATTCCCTTATTTCCCAGGAGGCCTTCCCCAAGGTAACATCTACAAACATGAGCAGACAAAAGTCAGGACTATGCAGCATTTTAAAGATTAACAAGATGGTTTATTAGGTGATGAGCTTTCGTGGGCCAGACCCACTTCCTCAGATCAAATTGTGGAAGAAAATTGGCATGACCATATATACCAAAGGGATACAATCAAAAAAAGTGAACACATATAAAATTGACAAATCAGATTTTAGAACAGAGGGAGGCTGAAGGGGGGAGGTTAGTGTCTATGACATGGGTTCCCAAACTGGGGGGCATGCCTCCCCGGGGGGGCATGCAGATATTCCAGGGGGGCACGCCCCCCAGTTTGGGAACCCATGTCATAGACACTAACCTCCCCCCCTCTGTTCTAAAATCTGATTTGTCAATTTTATATGTGTTCACTTTTTTTGATTGTAACCCTTTGGTATATATGGTCATGCCAATTTTCTTCCACAATTTGATCTGAAAAAGTGGGTCTGGCCCACGAAAGGCTCATCACCTAATAAACCATCTTGTTAGTCTTTAAAGTGCTGCATAGTCCTGTCTTTTGTTTCAGCAAGACCAGACTAACACGGCTACTTCTCTATTACTATGAGCAGACAAGTGAGGGTTATTTAGAAAGCCACAAATATCTGCATGTAAATTGAATGTCAAGTTCACAATTCATCACCCAATTACCCAACATTCTCACTGGGATGATTTTTAGTCTTTGGTATAGAAAGGAAAAAAGCTGCAAGTTTTAAACATTCACATCTTCAAAACATATTAGAGAAATTCATTTTTAAAGAGGGTTTGTTTTTAATCTTAGCAGCACTGTGCTTGGGACTTGGTAAATAAAGGTAGATGTGTGGCTAGCAAGAGCAGCTCAAGAGCCTGCAAGGTATGATAACAATCACAGGTTGAATAGGCTTTATTTTTAAAAAGTGGGTACCAAAGTATTTCCTAAGGACAGCCAAAAACTTAGCATGGGTGTTCATTTATACCAGTGTAGAAGTATAACCTACTAGCACAAGGCATCTTTATAGCACTTAGAACTTCATCCACACTAGGATTTTTACTAGTGGAAAGGAGAAACAAAATACACTCCTAATAGACATAATTATCCCAATGCAACTGGTGTGTAGATCAGCCTCTATTAATTTGCCTTTGATAAAAAAGTGAGGGAAATAGCCTGTCTAGGGCTTCAGCTAATCTTAACAGGTCACTGAAGAAAGTTGCTTGAGTTTTTCTGTCAGATGAGCTGTAAAACAGGATAGAGACCTAAACCAAAACTGGATTCCCAATGTGAGCTATTCTTGGTCTCTTAAGCAATCATCAATAGGAATTAATGTATTACTATTTCACACTCTAAAAGGAGATGGATAGGAGGAAAACATAAGAAACTGACAACAACAAGGAAAGGAAACCAATGAGCCAATGAAAAAGTAAACCTTCTCCAAAATGGTGATGGCCTTCACAGTCATTAATAGCAGCATGCAGGAAAAAAATGCTAGTTAAGGAACTTCAAACAATTTAAGATTTCAGAAACCAAGCTGTCAAGGCTGTTTCCCCACTCTAGCATGATGAATGCAGAAGTGGGGACCCGCAAAAGTACCCCAAAGCCTTATCTTTCCAGGCTTTGGTATAAAACTTCCCCCCAAAAATCCTAAAGACCTAGATTTTGGGGATAAAAATCCACTACCACCATCAAGTGCTTCTGAACCCACAAACAGGGGTGGACACTTGAAACCAACCCCAGGGCACCCAAGCTCTTTTCCCCAAAGAGTGTGAAAAAGAAAAGAAAAAAATCCAAATTGCAATCTGTGGCTGCTATCCCCTAGTAAGAGGTTTACAGATCCCACAGACAGATTTTCACAGTACTGAACCTTATTAACACAGGTTAATAAAAAAGAAAGAACTTTTATTAACACAGTACTTCTGGTATAAGCATAGTTGGATTGGCTAGATCGTAAGAGCTACCAATTAATAAACTCATGGGGAATTCCGCCATGGGACAAAATTTAGTTACAAAAGAGAGGAAAACCCAATTCTAAATGCACAGACATCAGAGTCCCATTCCCAAACCATAAAACAATAAAACCTAACAGATTTATCTAGACTTAGCCCTACTTACAGATGGTGAAGAGTCTTTTCTTGGAGAGGGACATGTCTGTCCCCCTCAGTATCTGGAGAGTCAGCTGCCTCAGAGACAAAGGAGGAAAAAACCAAAAATTCCTTTGTCTCAGTTTGAAATCCCTATCTACATTTCTATTGGCTGACTGCTACCTGGCTAGGTACAATTAACCCTTTAGTCCCCAGGCTGCTGGCCATCCCTCATGACCATGACACAAGCACACATGCATTTTGACACCAGTGTTTTTACACTGAGTAAAACAAATATAAGATGACCAGTAGAAGGAAACTTTTGCTTCCTGGTTACAATATTTTCATACCCTTGCTGTGTTTTCTTGTGGAATAAATGGACTGCAGGATGCTACCCTGCATCAGTGGTTCTCAAACTTTTTGGCCCATGGACAACCTGGCTCAATGTAAACCTTTCCATGGACCACCAATTACTAATCGAAACTCACCGTTAATTACACCTGAGCCATTTTGCTAGTGCTGCAGCTAGGGAGAGTGGTTTAATTTAAATTATTAAACAGATTAAGCACTTTAACTTTCTCATGGCAGTTTATCAAACTTCATTTTAAATAAAGTAAAACAATAATTTATGTCCAAAACAAAAGGTTTCAATGTTTTCTTTATTTATGGAAGGTGTGGGGAACCTTTTTTGAGTCAGGAGCCACTGAGCCACAGAAAAATCAGTTGGGGACCACATAAGTGAGAAGCAAAAACAAACAAACAAACTCCTCCAAAAAACCCCAACCCTTACTGATGTGGCCCCCAACAGACACCTTATTCCTCTGCAATTCCAGCCCCACGGGGCAAGGGGAAGGGAAGGGAAGAGGCATGGAGGACTGAGGTTCAGGGCTTCCCATAGGCCAGACCGACTTTTCTGGGGTTCCACAGTTAGTGGATTCTATGGACCCACTTAGGCTCTAGAGAGGGGACAAAATGAGGGGTTCAGTGTGCGGGACAGAATCGCCAATGAGTGGATAGGGATGGGGTGCAGAAGGCAGTGAGGATACAAGGTCTGGGTGGGAAGTAGAGTGCAAGAGCAGGTTGGGGTAGGGTGTCTGGGCCAGGGGCAGGGAGTGCCTAGGTCTAAAGCTGGGGGGCAGACTGGCTGAGGGGCTGAGGGGAGATGGGGAGCAGGGTGGCCCTAGGAATAGGGCTCAGGTCAAGGTGGCTGATGAGGTTCAGGGAAAAGGAGGGACAGGGAGGCTGGACGCTGGGGTGTCCAGCCCTGCAGAGGATGGGGTCCTGTAGGGGTCCACTCCATGACACCCCCGGGAGCTGAGCTGCTGCTTGGCTCCTCCCTCCAGACTGAGTCCCTGTGGGTGCAAAGCCCCCTCCTGAGTGTGCAGGGTTCTCAGGGCCCTCAGTCTCATCGCAGCCTCCTCTCACTGCTGCTGGGTATTTGTCCTTCTGTACATAAATGTGTCACTTTCCTATATTCATTGTGCTACTCTGGTGTGGGTGTGTTTACTCCGGGGGGGGTGGTGGAATGGGTGCCCTTAAGGTGGAAGGAAGTTTCCCTGCTGCGTTCCTGCATGAAGGAGGACCGACAGAATTGCTGGGCCCTTGGGCAAGGTGCAGGGGCCAGATTCATGCCCTGCAAGGTACATGTGTAACCACCACCAAGGCGGATTTGAACCTGGGACCTTGGGAGCTGACTCTAGGAGCCTCTACCCGCTGAGCTAAAAGCCAGCTGGCTCCCAACCCATTCTGTAGAGGTCTGTCAGCCGACGGTCAGGGCAGTGAGTCCCTTATGACCGGCTGAAGTTCTTTAAATTGTGCTTGGTTCTGTTACAGCAACTGAAGGAGTCAGGTTAAAGCTTAAACAGTTACTATTTATTGTTACAGGGTAAACTTAGTTGTTAAATGCTACTACTGTGTTACAGATAACACAGACACTACAAAGGACAGGACAGAAATTACACTAATAAGTCACTTACAGGTACCATGAAACCCTTTGGTTCTCTGAGCTCTTATTAAATGCATGCAAAATAGACACATAGCAGGTATATATTCTCACCCCTGCGTTCCAGACTTGGCGTGGCCAGCGTCTTTCTCTCAATCCCTCGGGAAGAAGTAGGGCGAGGTTGGGCGTCCCACAGACCTCGGGAGACAATCAATACCTGCCAGCAGGTATAGATGATTGGAGCTCAAATGGGGTGGGCTGCTGAACCTCTTTTATACCCCTTGGGTCATGTAGGCTTCTTCCTGGTTTCAAGTGGCCAATTAGGAAAAATGGCTTTGAATGCCAAGTTTCCCACGAAGGGTGCAAAGCATAATTTACACCTGGGAAAATGCAGACAATGGGCACCTCTGGTATGTGATGGGCGAAGATTCCTCTCTGGGACAGTGCAGGCGTGTCAATTACTGGTACTAGCCATCAGGGCGACGGGAGGCCCCGGGTCGTCAGCTAGCCCATTTACTGTCTGGTTTCTGTTTATGGTAGAGTCAGGGACAGGCAGCAAACCTGTGTTCCCAGGGCATCAAAGGCTGACTGCCTTTCTCTTGCTCTCTGGGGGGGGGGGGGGGGAACAAGATGGGGGTTTTGTGTCTGGCTACAAGGTCTCTTGATCTTAACTGTTGCAGTGGTCTAGGTGCCGCTTGCAGTACTCAGTAACCACACTAGGTGTGTGGATTACACATGGCCTTGGGCAGTAGGAGAGGCTAGGGGCAGCCAGTCCTTGGCACGGCCCAGACCACACTGTGCCTCTCCCTGCCAGCCCTTCAGCACCAACCAGTGTGCGCCAATCAGCACTCTGGCAGTGATTTAAAGGGCCCAAGGTTCAGATTACCACAGTAACAGAAGCAGCTGCTGGGAGCCCCAGGCACTTTTGAATTGCTGGGCTTCGGGTGCAAAAAACTCTGTCAGAGACTGGAAATGGATGACAGGAAAGGGATCACTTGATGATTACCTGTTCTGTTCACTCCCTCTGGGACACCTGGCACTGGCTACTCCCGGCAGACAGGATACTGGGCTAGTTGGACCTTTGGTCTGACCCAGTATGGCCATTCTCATGTTCTAAGATCTGTCAAGCCATAATGGTTTTTTTCCATGGCCATCTGAAGAACTGTTGGCCACTAACATTTAAAAAAAAAAGAAAAAAGGGAAAAAAAAGTAAGTGGCAGATGAATTTTGATAATGGAGTAATATTGGCCGCTTGCACAGAATGCATAGACATATATAAAACAGAATGATTTAGGACCTGAAATCAAGAAACTGCACAATTCAATTCTTTTTCAAAGTGATTTTTTAAGGACTGCCATATTTAGATTATAAAAGCAGACAAAAGCATTGTTTTGAATAAAAGCGACTGACAATTGGTTAAAGTGAAAGAACACTGCCATTAGAATCTTTATTACTAATCTGAAATATAATGTTTTAAATCAACTTAATTTTCACCCAACGCTGTGCAGATGCTACACAGGAGACATATTTTGTATCCACAATAAAAATGATGAAGGGCCCACCATGGAGGTATTCATACAAACAATCAGAGATCACTTTCACTAGAGAGAGACTGTTCCTTTCCTAGATAGCAGAGTTTTTTGCACCCAAAGCAATGAACTCCTAACTACCTGGTCAAACAGCAGTTTTCAGATGGTGACTATTAAAGGAATATTCAGTAAAGTTTTGAGAAATATGGTATTAAAAGATGGAAAATGGCCATGCCTTTTGCGACAGCTTTGCCAATGTGAGGTGTCTGTAGCCAGACAGGAACCCCCCCTGTAACATCCATCTTTGCTTGCCTGGAGCATGCAGGGCACACAGAACAATAAAAGCCTTGAACAGAAGGCCCGGATATGGTAGGCTCAGTGACTATGAATGGCTGTAAACAGAGATACGCCAATTGCTGACCAAGAGGCTGCCGAGGAGTGCCCTTGACTGAAACCCATATTGATACGAACACACAGCCATCCGCGGGGGGAAGAATCTCTCACCCAGTAAAAAAATGTCCAGTATTCACAATTTAGTTATCTCTCTTACAAGTGTAAATTAAGTTGAAAGTTGCTTGTAAGAACTGGCGCCACAAAAACAGACCAACACAATTTGGCATCTTAGATAAGAAAGAGGATATGGGCCCCTATGGGTATAAAGATGGGTCCAGCAGCACATTTTCTCTGAGCGTCAATCTACCATCTATCTGCTGGTCGGGTTAGGTGTTTGACCTCCCGAGGTTCCACGGGGATGCCCACCTCGTATTCATCTTTCCTAGGAATTGAGGGACCGGCCCTGGCTTGACCTGCTGGAGTCGAGAGGCATAGAAGGGGGTAAAAATTGTACCTGAATGTGGTCCTTTGTCTTAAGTGTACACATAGACTTAGAGCTCTTTAAAGATTAAGCTGTCACTTGGTACCATTATTTCTATTTTCTATCTTTATTTTCTTTGTAACCATTTTTAAGATCTATATTTGCTAGCAGTTAAGAAAGAGAGCAATAGCCACTGTAACCATATGCTTTATAAGCCTTTTTAATAAACCTGTAACTGTTTAAGTTTTAACCTGACTCCTTCAGTTGCTGTAACAGAACCAAGCACAATTTAAAATAACTTCAGCCGGTCATAAGGGACAGGTATAGGAAGAGCTTGGGTGTTTTGGATCATGTCACTCCCAGGTGACAGATCCGTTGGGACATCTCTCAGTATTCCCTAGACTGCCCGCTGCGAAGGGATCCTGAATCCTAGCAGCTGAAATCTGAGATGTAATAAGCTCTTCCTATAAACTCGGGGCGTCTGTCAGCCTGTTGGCTGCCCTCCGCGACGGGACCCCAGGCCTAGCAGTAAAGTCACAGACGTTAAACCTTTTCTCTCTCTCTCTCTCTCTCTCTCTCACTCACTCACACACACACACTGCCCTGACCATCAGCTGACAGTGTCTCTCATTTTCCTGCTGCCTTGCTTGTCTATGTAATACTGCAGAACCACAGTGGAAAGCCTGTTACAAATTAGCAGAAGTAACCAAACACTATTAAAGAACCCAGTCCAGGATATCATGGCACAACTTACTGTATTCATATATTTTTAGTCTTATGTCTACAGAGCAATTTAAACACTCACAGCTTGTCCATGCTGGCTAGCTGACAGCCACACTGAGCCCCCGGGCAAGAGTAGTGAGCAGCTCCACACTCCCAGAAGTGTGGGGGCTCAGGCAGAAGGGGCTGGGCTGAAGGCAGCTGGCCCTCAGCACCACCTGGACCACTGCCAGGCCCCCACTCTCCAGCACAGTCAGGAGCACGCCATGTGGCAAACCCACCTCCCCAGGCATCCCTAAGAGCCACCTCCTGGAGAACACTGCGTGGCAATGTAAATGGTTCAGGGCTCCGGGCACTGCTGCCACAGCAGTAACAACAACCAGAACCCCAGGCCCTTTGAATCACTGGGCCCCCAGAGCAGTTGTCCTCTTTGCATCCTCCTAGATTTAGGCTTGTTAGTTGATTTAGTAACCTGAGTCAACCTGCTGCAGGTATTTAACTACAGGGTAGACATATTCATAGGATACTAATAAAGAGATTGGGTTATACATATATTTAGAGTTTATTTATATACTAAAAAGCATGCCCAGGAGCACTGATTTGAATAAATACTGTGAATTCACTTGGCTGGTATTTGCAGCTATTTCCATTCATCCTGCACAAGCAGTCAAGTTTTTACTCACAGAAACCACTTGTGCAAAGAGGAGTGTTGTGAGCTCACCATATCGAGAGTATTTGCACAAGTATTCACACCAGAAGTATTTGTGGGACTACCTTAAAAGATCTCCAGGGCTATGTCTACATTCGCGGCTTCTGCGCGAGAAATATGCAAATGAGACTAAGCGTGGAATATTGCAGAGCTTCATTTGCATACCTAATGAGCCGTCATTTTTGCAGAAGAGGCTCTTGAGCCAGAAGGAGCTGTCTACACTGCCCCTCCTTGCGCAAGAAAAACCCTCTTGCGCAATGCCACTACGCTGATTATTTTCAGGAATAACAGCATTGCACAAGTGGGTTTTTCTTGCACAAGAAGAGGCAGTGTAGACAGCTCCTTCTGGCACAAGAGCCTCTTCTGCAAAATGGTGGCTCATTAGGTATGCAAACGAAGCTCTGTGATAGTCCACGCTTAGCCTCATTTGCATATTTCTCATGCAAGAAACTGCGAGTGTAGACATAGCCCAGGGGTTCAAGAGTTACCCAGTCAATGAGCAAATCCATCATGTGTGCTAGATGACTAATAATAGATGGTATGTTTGCTAATGAGGCTCCAGCCTGACATCCTTTGATTACTAATCACTTTAAGACTCCCTTGACAAGGGCACAGGACTAACTCAGGGAGAACAGGGGTTTAAAAAGTCAGCTTACAAGTGACTAGAAGAGCTAGTGAATAGAAGCAGCAAATAGAAGAGAGTTTTGTGAGGGAGTGTGACAGCCAGAAACCTCTAATGACCCATCCGCAAAAAACACACACACAAACCTAGAAAAAACAAAACAAACCAACCAAGCTGCTGCTAGAATCAAAATGATGCAAGTAGAAATCCAGCAGCAGAGTGAGTTGATTGCCCTGAATGCAGCATTTATGATTACTTGCCTGGTGTGGAGGTGGCATCTATGTGAGCATTCTGTATAAGAAGCTCATGACCCTCAGACACTTACTAGAGTCCCTTGAGACCAGAATGACTGAACTGGAGGAACATAAAGGAGACAGAGAGGTACACAGATGAGACTTTCTGGGACCCAGAAGACCAGTCCCACCCCAAGTCCAACAGCCTCTGTGCTACGAAGGAGGAAAGTCTCAGAGAAGAAGAACATCGAGCTGGAGCGGAGGGCAACAATCCCATACTTGGGATTCTACTTCCCAGTGATATCCTGGTACTTTCTCACACTGAGGATCTCTCCCTGTGGGAGGGACCCCTGTTATTAGGAATAGATAGGTGTTGATAATGGAAAATTTGATTATTAAAAAGTATACTTGGGTTTGCGATAAGCGAGAAATCCGCATGGTGAATTGTCTGGCAGGTGTGTCAAGTACTGTTTACCCCTTTCCCACAACACAAGAACCAGGGGTCACCCAATTAAATTAATTAATGAAATTAAATCTAACATAAGGAAGTACTTAGAATCATAGAACCATACAATCATAGAGCTGGAAGAGACCTCAGAAGGTTATCAAGTCCAGCCCCCTGCTCTAGGCAGGACCAATCCCAACTAAATCAACCCAGCCAGGGCTTTCTCAAGCCGAGACTTAAACACCTCTAGGGATGGAGACTCCACTACTTTCCTAGGTAACCCATTCCAGTGCTTCACCATTCTCCTAGTGAAATAGCTTTTCCTAATATCAAACCTGGACCTTTCCCACCACAACTTGAGACCATTGTTCCTTGCTCTGCCATCTGTCCCTACTGAGAACAGCCTCTCTCCATCCTCTTCGGATCAGGAAGCTGAAGGCTGCTATCAAATCCCCCCTCACTCTTCACTTCTTCAGACTAAACAGACCGAACTCCCTCAGCCTCTCCTCATAGGTCACATGCGCCAGCCCCCTAATCATTTTTGTTGCCCTCTGCTGGACCCTCTCCAATGCGTCCACATCCTTTTTGTAGTGGGGGGCCCAGAACTGTACACAATACTCCAGATGTGGCCTCACCAAAGCCAAATAAAGGGGAATAATCACTTCTCTGGATCTGCTGGCAATGCTCCTCCTAATGCACCCTAATATGCCATTAGCCTTCTTGGCTACAAGGGCACACTGTTGACTCATATCCAGCTTCTCATCCATTGTAACCCCCAGGTCCTTTTCTGTGGAACTACTACTTAGCTGGTTGGTCCCCCCAGCCTGTAACAATGCTTGGGATTCTTCTATCCCAAGTGCAGGACTCTGCACTTGTCCTTGTTGAACCTTATGGGTATGTCTACACTACCCGCCTAGTTCGAACTAGGAGGGTAATGTAGGCATACCGCACTTGCAAATGAAGCCCGAGATTTGAATTTCCCGGGCTTCATTTGCATAAGCGGGGAGCCGCCATTTTTAAAACTCCGCTGGTTCGAACCCCGTGCAGCACGGCTACACGGGGCTCGAACTAGGTAGTTCGGACTAGGCTTCCTATTCCGAATTACCGGTACACCTCGTGGAATAGGAAGCCTAGCCCGAACTACCTAGGTCGAGCCCCGTGTAGCCGCGCTGCACGGGGTTCGAACCAGCGGAGTTTTAAAAATGGCGGCTCCCCGCTTATGCAAATGAAGCCCGGGAAATTCAAATCCCAGGCTTCATTTGCAAGTGCGGTATGCCTACATTACCCCGCTAGTTCGAACTAGGGGGGTAGTGTAGACATACCCTATCAGATTTCTTGTGGCCCAATCCTCCAATTTGTCTAAGTCACTCTGGACCCTATCTCTGCCCTCCAGGGTATCTACCTCTCCCCCTAGCTTAGTGTCCTCTGCAAACTTGCTGAGGGTGCAATCTATCCCCTCATCCAGATCATTAATAAAGTTATTGAACAAAACCGATCCTAGAACCTAACCTTGGGGCACTCTGCTAGAAACCAACGCCATCCTGACATCAAGCAGTTGATCACAACCTGCTGGGCCCGGCCTTCTATCCAGCTTTCTATCTATCTCACTGTCCATTTATTCAATCCACATTCCCTTAACTTGCTGACAAGAATACTGTGGGAGACGGTATCAAAAGCCTTGCTAAAGTCAAGGTATATCACATCCACTGACTTTCCCATGTCCACAGAACCAGTTACCTCATCATAAAAGCTAATCAGATTGGTCAGGCACGACTTGCCCTTTGTGAATCCATGCTGACTATACCTGATCACTTTCCTCTCTTCCAAGTGCCTCAAAATGGATTCCTTAAGGATCCCTTCCATTATTTTTCCAGGAACCGAGGTAATACTGACCGGCCTATAGTTCTCTGGATAATCCTTCTTCCCTTTTTTGAAGATAGGCACTACATTTGCCTTCTTCCAATCATCCGGGATCTCTCCCGATCTCCACAACTTTTCAAAGATAATGGCCAAAGGCTCCTCAATGACATTTGCCAACTCCCTCAGTACCCTCGGATGCATTAAGTCCGGACCCATAGATTTGTGTACGTTTAGCTTTTCTAAATAGTTCCTAACCTGTTCTTTACCCACCAAGGGCTGTCCATCTTCATCCCATCTTGCATCACTTAGCGCATTAGTCCGGGAGCCGACCTTGTCCGTGAATACAGAGGCAAAGAAAGCATTGAATACTTCAGCTTTCCCCATATCATCTGTCACTAGGTTACCTCCTTCATCCAGTAGGGATTCCACACCCTCTCTGATCACCTTCTTCTTGTTAACATGCCTGTAGAAACCTTTCTTGTTATCCTACACATCCTTAGCCAGTCGCAATTCCATTTGCGCTTTTGCCTTCCTGATAACCCCCCAGCATTCTCGAGCTATATATTTAAATCCCTCCCTGGTCATTTGTCCAAGTTTCCACTTTTTGTGAGCTTGCTTTTGTGCTTAAGTTCACCAAGGATTTCCCCTGTAAGCCAATCCGGTCTCCTACCATTTTTGCCTCTCTTGCTACGCATCAGGATGGTTTCTTTCTATGCCTTCAATAAGACTTCTTTTAAATACTGCCAGCTATCCTGGACTCCTTTCCCCTTCATGTTAGCTTCCCAGGGGATTCTGCCCATCAGGTCTCTGAGGGAGTCAAAATCTGTTTTTCTGAAGTCCAAGGTGTGTGTTTTACTACTCTCTTTTCTTCCTTTCGTCAGGATCCTGAAATCTACCATCTCATGATCATTGCCTCCTAGGTTGTCACCCACCTCTACTTTCCCTATTAGTTCCTCCCTGTTTGTGAGCAGAAGGTCAAGCCGCGCATGGCCCCTGGTTGGATCCTTGCACTTGTACCAAGAAGTTATCCCCAACATTCTCCAAAAACTTCCTGGATTGCCTGTGTACTGCCATACTGGTCTCCCAACAGATGTCAAGGTGATTAAAGTCCTTCTTCATGTAACAGTGTCAACCTGTGAAACTTACTGCCAGGCGATGTTATAAATCAAAAGTACAACTGGATTTTAAAAAATAACCTAGACAAATTCATGGAGGATAGGTCCATCAATGGATATTAGTCAAGATGGTTATGATTCAACCCCATTCTGGGTATGTCCCTAAACCTCTAACCACCAGAAGCTGGGCCTGAGCAAACAGGGAATGAATCCAGAGGTGAAAGAAAGCCGGTGCAGCATTCCGGAAAAATAACTAGCCAGCTGGGGTACTGCGCTGCAGGGGGAGAGGCGGGACACTCCTAGCCCAGCTTCCTGCACGCTGTGGCGCTAGAAGTAGACAGCGTGGTATGTATGGGTATGTCTACACTACCACCCTAGTTTGAACTAGGGTGGTTAATGTAGGCAACCAGAGTTGCAAATGAAGCCCGGGATTTGAATTTCCCGGGCTTCATTTGCATATTGCCGGATGCCGCCATTTTTAAATGTCCGCTAGTTCGGACTCCATGCCCGCGGCTACATGCGGCACGAACTAGGTAGTTCGGATTAGGCTTCCTATTCCGAACTACCGGTACATCTCGTTCCACGAGGAGTAATGGTAGTTTGGAATAGGAAGCCTAATCTGAACTACCTAGTTCGTGCCGCGTGTAGCCGCGGGCACGGAGTCCGAACTAGCGGACATTTAAAAATGGCGGCGCCCGGCAATATGCAAATGAAGCCCAGGAAATTCAAATCCCAGGCTTCATTTGCAACTCCGGTTGCCTACATTAACCACCCTAGTTCGAACTAGGGTGGTAGTGTAGACATACCCTTAGAGGGGCTGGCTGGCATAAGGGGAGAGGAGGAGCATCTGGGACTGTCCCAGCCCGGAGCTCCCCACTCCCTTGCTGTCACCCTTGCCCTCCTGCAATGTCACCCCTGCCCTCCTGCACTCACTCTGCCCTCTGCCCTGAGCCTCCTCTGCATACAACCCAACCCTAACTCCTACATTCCCACCCCCAGCCCTAACTCCTGCAACCCCACATTCCAACCCCCTTCCCTGAGCCTCCTCATATACCACAGCCTTGACTCCTGCATCCCCCCAAGCCCCTTTACCCGATCTTCCTCCTGCACCCCCACCTTGACTCTTACATTCCCGTCCTCAGCCCCAACTTCTGTACTTCCCACACATTCAAACCCTCTGCCCTGAGCCCCCCCATGCACTCCACCTCTCACTTACATTTCTTACAGGTACTGCTGTATGGCCAATGCCGCCCCCCTCCCCTTACTGTATTTAGTACCCCCTAGAGGGGGGCAGGTTGTGATAGGACAGTACCTGTAGGAAATTTAAGTTATTTTCACCTCTGGATGGATCATCAACAAATTTCCCTTTTCTCTTCATCCCCTTTGAAACATCTGACATCAGACATTATCAGAAGATAGTCTGCCTAGCCAAATATCCTGTCAGTCTGACCATTCTTATGTAGTCCTGAGGCACTTACTATTGAGAGTCTGTGAACAATCCACAGGATGAAACATTTGCAGAAACTGATCAATGAACAAATTTGTAAAAGCCAAGCTTGCAAAAAGTTAAAAAGGGCTAAATTCATTGTATCAGTTGTTGGCTGTGAAATCCTCCCCTCTGCTCTGCTACTGTACATTTACTAAAAGTAACAATACAAGAATATTACAGCACTCAGCTTATTAAACCTCTACTGAGAGGTGGGGGCAAGGTGGCCAGGGGTTTTGTGAGAGCTCTCATGTTTGCAGCTCTGGGAAGGGAGAATTGGAGATATTTTATATAGCGTGTGTTTGGACTCAAGGACTTAAACACTACTTTTAATGTGGGTAGGGTTTTTTTCCATTCAGTAAAGGGAGCAGAATATTACTCTTCCTAATTCATCGCTGAATTCCTTACAGTCAGCATACAATGACATTTCCTGAATTTACTGATTGTCCACTGGTCAGCCCAGAGTTGACAGCTTAGGAGATACAGTTATAGGCAGTGGGCTAAAACCTCAGCTGTGTAAGGGCACTTTTGCACCATGCCACCAACACAAAGCTGTCCCACAGCCTCCTTAACCATCCTTGGCCGACTCTTTCCTGCATCTAGGGATCCCTCCGGGGGCACAGAGCCACCTGGCCTCTTCACTCGGCTGACACAGGAGGCCTGGCCAGAGGAAAAGTCTTCACTGTCGCTCAGCAATCCCTGGCTGCTGTGGAAGCCCCGAGTTTTTCTGCACTGAGTTGAGGGGACCAGCCTGACATAGACCATCCCAAAATCAGGGGCAAAAATCTAGCTTTGCACCCTTTGCATCACGCTGCGCTGAGCTTTCCTTTGTAAGGCTGAACAGGAAACAGTTTAGCCACCCTCTGAAAACTGTTGAGATTTTTAAATTTTTTCCTATACAGCACTGGGACAGAAATGAGACCTTCTGAAATTATTCAAGAAGAGAGAGAGAGAGTCCCTCCCGACCCAGACTAGCCAGGGCACTCATACGGGAGGTGGGAGGCAGGTTCAAGACCCTGGCCTAAAATCAGACAGAGAAGGGATCTGAACCTGGCTCACTCACATCCAAGGGGAGAGCTATAACCCCCAGCATTTAGGGTCAGTCTCTCTCTCTCTCTCTCTGTCATTTTGAGCAGAAATTCTATTATGGATTAAAAAAAACCTTCCTAACAAAAGTTTAGTCAAAACTGAGGCTATACCTGCACTACAGAGCCTATGCTGGCATAGCTCCCTATTATACCCACAATCCATGCCAACAGGAGTTCTGCCAGCCTAGGAACAGCCTCCCCAAATGACAACATAAGACGATTTCTGAGCTGCATCTACATTGGAAGCAGAATCTAGCTATATCATCAGGCTGTGGGTTGTTGTTTTTTTTAACATCCCTAGCTGATACCGCCATGCCATTGTAAGTGTACATGTGTAGACCTGGTCTGATGCAGTCAAGTGAATAACAGCTCAGGATCTGGGTTGGTATCACTTCAGAAGTACAGTACTTGCACAAGTTCCACCCTAGCATGAGAACATCTATCATAATTTCTCCTCACTACTCTGGTGCTTCAGTAAAAATTCAATGGCTCATCTCTATTCCATCATGCCAATAGCACCATCTTGAATGCTCTATAATCTACTACACTGATTTTTCAGCCCCTCATTTTGGATTCGGGGATAGCCTCTGAACATGCCTTGTTATGCACATTTTTAAAAATTAAATTCACTCTGATGAATTCGGTCTTCACATTCCCTGCTTTCTCACCTTCCTCCTCAATTAGGAGCCAACAGTTCCGAGACAAAGAGAGAGAATACAAGCCAAAGTATTTTGTTAAGACTGGAATGTTTTCATGAATGTGTTTCTGATAGAATGGCCAAGAACCCATTATCTGGGTCCACAGAGTCAAAACATCTAGAATTATAAGACTTCACATCCAAGTCTGAAAGAAATATTAGAATCTTGTCTGGGGGATGTTTAAGCCTTACCCGAAATATTTTGGAGATATATCCAAACCCTCAATGAAGACAGACACCTCCATCCCTTCCAAGCTGATAGCTCCACCCCAGACACACTGACTGGTTTCCACATTAGCACCACCAATGCTGCACTCAGAAGGGAGTTATTTTAATTATTTTCTTTTGGAACTTGGCCCACATTGACTTTTTCTGCTGCATTGGAGAGAACTGTTTGCAGTTGGAAAAACAGTTTCTTAATCTCGTTATCCATGAAATTTGACCACTTCTCTACTGTGAAATAACTTGAACCATTGCAAAACTGGACAAATGCCAAAAAAGTAAGTTTTGCTTTGGATGGGGAAAAAAGTTTCTCTCTCAGCTCTAGTGAATCCACTGTGTCTCTTTTAAGGGAGCCTGGAGTAATTCCTTACCTGTTAATCTCCTGAAACAAACTTCTTATTGTTTAGTTCAAAGGGGAGTCTTATATAGCTAGATCGCCTTCAATATTTTTCCCCTTTCCCAGGACTTGCAAATGAATAGCAAATAACTGCATAAAGGCAAACCCTGCAGTAGGTAGAATACATGTATTTCCATGATGACTGGAGTGGGGAGTAAAAAGGCAAAAGTAGGACCTCCTGCAAGTCTTCTATATGTTCAACTCACCAGAGATACATGGACACATGAATCTTCTGTTAAGATCCAACGGCCTTTTAATAGCCCACTGTGGTTGGGGACACAACTATAGCCAAGGCACCTGTAACAGCCAGAACAGCCCTGTTGTCATTCTATGTAGGGGACTCCATTGTTTACCAAACCCTGTTCCTCTCCATCAGCATCCGCCACTTAGCCTTAGCATAGGGTATAGTAGGAAGGATTCGCCCCAAGTAATTTCCAGTGTGCAAATCATCTAAATCCCTATCACCCCATTTGTTGGTCCCATGCAATGGCATTTTGTTAAACAACTGCATGTACATGTTTGCAAGGGCAAAAATAGCATCTTCTTTGAAAGTACATTTCATTTGGTTTGTCACCGAAATTCCAATGTACTTTAAAAACAAATAGCTGTAGGAGATAACACTATAGGTCAGGGGTGGGAAATAATATGGCAGCAGTTTGCCAGGGTTAGCACCTGGTAGACCACCGCCACTATATTTACCTGCATGTCTGCAGGTACCAGTGATCACAGCTCCCATTGGCTGCGGATGCCAGTTCCTAGCCAATGAGAGTGGTGGGAAGCGGTGCAGACCGGGACACTGCTTCCCTTAGATCCGACTGGCCAGGAACAGTGATCCACAGCCAATGTGGGCTGTGATCGCTGGTACCTGCAGCTGTGCAGGTAAATATAGTAGTGGGTGCCACCAGGAGCTAATCCTGGCAGACAGGATCCAGCCTGCAGGCTGGTACAGGCAGTCCCCGAGTTACGCGGATCCGACTTACGTCGCATCCGCAGTTATGAACGGGACCCTCCCTCTCCCTGGTCTCCAGCAGACCAGGGAGAGGAAGCAAAGCAGTGGAACACGTGGGCAGCGGACAGCCCAGACGCGTCTGGGCTGTCCGCTGCCCGCATGCTCCGTGGCTTTGCTCTGCTTTGCTCCCCGTCCCCCTGGTCTGCAGACCAGGGGGACGGGGAGCAAAGCGGCGGAACACGCGGGCAGCGGACAGCATAGACGCGTCTGGGCTGTCAGCTGCCTGCGCGCTCCGCGGCTTTGCTCTGCTTTGCTCCCCGTCCCCCTGGTCTGCAGACCAGGGGGACGGGGAGCAAAGCGGCGGAACACGCGGGCAGCGGACAGCATAGACGCGTCTGGGCTGTCAGCTGCCCGCGCGCTCCGCGGCTTTGCTCTGCTTTGCTCCCCGTCCCCCTGGTCTGGAGACCAGGGGGACGGGGAGCAAAGCAGAGCAAAGCCGCGGAGCCCGAGGGCAGCAGGACAGCCACAGTGCGTCTGGGCTGTCCCGCTGCCCCCGTTCTCCGCGGCTTTGCTCCGGACGCCTGTGGTACAGCAGCTGGGGCGCTGCCGGTTGATCCCGTAGCGCCGCTCTGGGCGCTACTGGACCAACCTGGCAGCACCTCAGCTGCTCTGCCCCAGGCGTCCTGATTCAGCCACTGCTGGTCAGTTTCAGCAGCGGCTGAATCAGGACGCCTGGGGCAGAGCAGCTTGGGTGCTGCTGGGTTGGTCCAGTAGCGCCGAGGAACGGCGGCGCTACTGGACGAACCCAGCAGCACCCCAGCTGCTCTGCCCCAGGAGTCCCCAAGTCAGCCGCTGCTGAAACTGACCAGTGGCTGACTACAGGAAGCCCCTGCCCCGGGCTTCCTGGAATCAGCCGCTGATCAGTTTCAGCAGCAGCTGACTTGGGGATGCCTGGGGTTCTTAAGTTGAATCTGTATGTAAGTCGGAACTGGCGTCCAGATTCAGCCGCTGTTGAAACTGATCAGTTTCAGCAGCGGCTGAATCTGGACGCCAGTTCCGACTTACATACAGATTCAACTTAAGAACAAACCTACAGTCCCTATCTTGTACGGAACCCGGGGACTGCCTGTATTTGCCCACCCCTGCCCTAGCAGCTTGCAACTACAGCAATGAATGTCTCCTATTCCCTTTCCTCTGTTTCCTCTGTTAAAGATTTTCAGTTTTTTCCTCTTTTCCATTGCATTTTACTGTGGTGTGTGAAATCAGGAGTCCTGCAATGTACCAAAGTCAAATAAGATTTTAAATGTGAGCATGTCTCTCTATCTGTTTCCTATTAGTTTCTATGTCTCAGAGGGGTAGCTGTGTTAGTCTGTAACTTAAAAAAAAAAGTGTAGTCCTGTAGCACCGTAGAGACTAACAAGCTTATAATACTATATAAATTTTTTGTTAGTCTCTAAGGTGCTAGAGGACCACTCATTTTTTAAGTTTTATTCGTTTCTATGTTGGCCAACTTAAAGAAAAGCTGACAGAAATCCCTTCTTTCCCCTCCCCTCCTACAACTGAGTCACACAGCAGAAAGTCACATGGAGAGCTTGCAGAACGAGATCAATAGGTCACATTGCAATTTCATTCTCAGTGATTTCAGGGGGGATGTGAAGTTCGTTATTCATGTTCCTTAAGCTTTTAAACCTGTGAGCTTCTAGGCTTCATTCCCCGTCATAAGCCCACC
This sequence comes from Pelodiscus sinensis, assembly GCF_052426305.1. Lineage (NCBI taxonomy): Eukaryota > Metazoa > Chordata > Testudines > Trionychidae > Pelodiscus > Pelodiscus sinensis. The sequence continues at coordinate 23,845,281 of NC_143065.1, forward strand.
ATGAGCCCAAGAGATGAACAGCAGCTTTCCACTCACACTATACACCCAAAGAATCTAACTGGCAGCAAAAAGCTTAATAAAAAACTAGTATTGAACTGTACTTCCTATCTCATCATGGCTCCTCTGAACTATAACTGCTACTTTACTGTAACTATAAGACAACGGGGGCCATCAGGCATTTGTACTGTACATTTATCATTCATTAATTGATCAGGAAGACACTCTGGTTATGTTTTTTGGTGGGGGCAGAGGATTAAGGGATTCAATACAACAAATATCAGGAATTCTATTTTTCTATTTAAGGGTAGGGTTGTTAAAATGTGTGCGTTTAGGTAAATGTGTAACCACTGAAAATTTCAATGGTTACAGATTTACACTTTGAGGAGGAAGCGGCTAGATGTACCATACCACCAAGCCCTATTCCTCTGATACAGAAGCAGCATTACGGGGAGGGAGGACAGGCGACCTCACTGGAGCCAGTATGCACGAGAAGCTGGCCTAAACGCTGGCTCTTTGCACACTGGCTTCTGATGCCTATCCCATGCCACAGTCTCTGACACAAAGGCAGCAGTGGGGGTGGGGGGCTGCACGTAACCATGAAGATTAATTGATGATCCCAGGCTTATCGGTTACATGTTTACACTATCACATCCCTATTTAAAAGTATACCTCCACTTCAAGCAGGAGGTATAATTCTAAATTCTAGGAGACGGACATGCATGAGGTTTGATCAAGCTAGTGCACAAAAGAGAGAGTGTAGTGGCAGCAGTGCGAAGAGCTAGCTGCTCCAAATATATACCCACCTCCGCTAAATCAGCTCCTCCCACTTTCACATCCCCCTGGCTACATTCAGCTTCTGGCATACACCAGCTTGATCTCAGCTCGTGTATGTCTCCTCAAGCTAAGAATTACACTCCCAGCTTGAAGTGTAAACAAACCTAAAACTACAGGCAGTAGCGTAGGACTTGAAAGCATGTTTAGTAAATACAGAGAGCAAAACATATTACAAAAGGTAAAAGTCATTTGTCTAAGGCTGAAAATTTTCAAATATATTTTGTGACTAAATGAATTTCATAGACTACATATTTTGTTTAGGCCAGATCCTAAGATGACGCAAATTGGTGTGTACCTCTCAATTTTAATAGAGCGGTGGTGATTTTCATAGATGAAGTTAATTTTAAGGCCAGAAGAGGTCATCGTGGGCACATCTACACAGCAGGACAAAAGTTGAATTAAGCTACGCAACTTCAGCTACGTCAATTGAATAGCTGAAGTCAAAATAATTCAGCTTTTAGCACTGGCTACAGAGCAGGAAGTCAAAGGAAGAACACTCTTCCTTCGACTTCCCTACTCCTCGTAAAATGAGGGTTAGGAGTTGGAGTAAGAAGTCCTCCAGCTCAACAGTATTTCAAAATAATGGCTTGCAGTGTAGACACACTCACAGAGTCTAGACTACATCCCTCTGTCAAAAGAGGGATGTAAATGAGCCCAATCGAAAGTGCAAATGAAGCGTGGATTTAAATATCCCACACTTCATTTGCATATTTGCGTCCGATCACTGATTCGAAAAAGGGTATTTCAAAAGTGAAACCGCAGTCTAGACGTGGTTCTTTAAAAAAAAAATCCTTTTTCGAAAGAACCCATAGTCCTCACTTTTTTAGAAGGCAGCAACGGCTCCGGGGGCCTGCGGATGCTCCCACAGCAGCTGATGGATTGTCTACACTGCTTTTTTTTTTGCACAAAAACCTCTTCTGCAAAAAGGATCGGAAGAGACTATGCAAATGACAGCATGAGAAATGCTAATGAGCACTTCATTTGCATTGCCTCTGCCGACAAATTCCTGCAGTCTAGATGCAGCCTAAGAGGCTGATACAATTCTTCAACTCTTGAGAACACCTGAAGAGGCCAGAGGGAGCAGCAGGAACTGATATTTCCTGGCCACTCTGCTCTTCTCTCAATTGTAACCAAATTAACCTCCTGCCCTCCCACAGGGATCTGAAAAGGGATTCCACCAGCCAACACAGGAGGAGGAAAGAAACAGGTTCTGCTGCTTCTCACCACTGCCAAGCAAAGGGAGCGCTGACTGAGTGAGCCACGACTTCATTTTACCAAGTGAGTTGCCCAGCAGCAGTTTGACTGTTGTGCGATTGTCTGGAATGCTTCTTAAGGGATGCCTTTGATAGACATCATGTTTAGTCATTTGTGAAGAAATACCAGGCTTTGTTACTTTGTTGGATTTGCTTTGCATGCTGGGTATCGATTTTCCTTTTGGAGCTGGCATGCTGTGAAGAAAAGGTTTTGGTTATGCAGCTCCCCGTTTCTACTCTACCACCACAAACTGAGGCCAACTGGAGGGCATAATGAGTGACTTCTTATCTTTCAGATTAGATGGTAAATTGAGTCGGACATTTTTGTTACTGTTACGGACGGATGTGGTGATGCTAGCAGAGGTCTGTCTGTGTGCTGAGGGCTGACCTATTGATCTAACTTTGCAGCAGTATATTCATCCAATGTGATAACGGTGCTGAAGTTATACATGGAAAGTTTTTTTAAAAAATACATATTGCTTTTCTGATCTCCTCAAGGAAATTATTTTGACCTTATATTGCTGAGCGTTCCCCCAGAGTTATACTGCCAGAGCTCCTTTGTGGCAGTGGAGTTTATTAAAAAAAATGCCTGTTGCAAGATTTTCAGATCAGAAACTAGAAATGCAAGTCGGAGGCTCCAGTTCAGCTGATGCAGTGATAGCTCTCTTAGCAGGGAGAAATTACTTTTGTGTAAGAAGCAATACCTAACTTGTTTCAAAACTCAGCCTCTGGCAAATCCATCATATAAGGAAACATTCCCCCATTTCTTTGACAGATTAGCCTGGGGCTGAAAGTTAATCTAATGTGTCAGAAAAGTATACAGTAGGTAAAGAGAAAAGAGGCATAGCTAATCCCCTCTCAGCATTTTACATTAGGTCATATTTTGGAGGGGAACCTATTAGCTTATAGACAGTGGAAGTAAAGCCATAATAAATCTTCAAATTAAAACAGAAAGAGGGCATAAAGATATGCTATCAATAAAAAAAATAATAAGTGTGCAGATTCAGTGGACTGGAAGCCGTAAGCTACACTAGTTCTTTAAAAAACTACTGCCACCAGCTACTGCCACTAGCTAAGATCTAAGACCATTCATTTTCTTCATTTCAGATCAATTTTCTTTTCCCTGATCCCTCTGAAAAATTAATAACTGGCTTCTCCTACTATAATGCATACAAGCATGGATTTAGGCTATTAAAATAGTTTACCAAACGTAGCAGTTGCCAATGGTATCAATATTGGATGTTGTTGTTCCTATCCTACCAGCAAGGATTTGTTTCATTTTCTTCTTTACTGATGAGGTCCTTGACATTATATAAACTATCACTGCTCATAATGAAACATACAGGGATACTGAAGTTTCCACTGTAGACTCTGAGATAGACAGAGGTCATTAACTATCTGAAAGCAGTGGAGTTACTCCAGATTTACACCTGGGTGACACAGCTTTATCTGGTACAGTGGCTAAGATTGTCAATTTTTTCAACAGTATTTTCCATTAGAAAATTTAGTTTTGTTGAAATCTAAATGTTTTGCAGTACTGATTGATGAAATCAGAAGAGTGTCAGAACATTTTAGCTCAAAAATTTAATTTTGTTTTGATTTTTACACATTTTAACATTGTATCAGATAGAAAACCACCATGCTGAAATTATCTGACAGGCTCAAAAAGATTCAATGTTTCCAAACGGAAACTTTTTTGAATTTCCACTCCAATAGAAAAACTTCATATTCAACATTTAGTTCCAAATTGGAATAAAACTGCAGATTGCAAAGTGTCAGAATTTCTCATGTGATAAGAAATTATGTTTTCTGATGCAAAGGATTTAAAGATGATGAAAGACTGCACAGTTATTACATTCTAAATGCACCGTGCCATTAAGATACAACTTTTTGTATTGACAAGTTTCTTGAGCAACATCAACACTCCTGATTTATCTGCAAAGTGTTTATTAAAATAAAGCTGAGAAACTGTTAGAAAGGCATGTAATTACTAATCTCAGCATCATTTATGTATTACAGTAACACAACAGTTGAGAACAAGGTGATATCCATGTGTTAAACTAAAAACCCTATTAAGATTCCTGTATGCCTTACAAAATGTCATCTGAAATATTTTAAATACTTAAATATTTTACTTCCAATTCCTAAACACTGACTTTTTTCTGCTAATGCACTAATGCTAGAATAAGCACTGTCAAAACAAAGGTTCTCTTATAATGCACACTAACTTAATTCAGTGCAGGGTTGTGGGGTTTTTGGTGGCCCTTTAGCTGACAAACTGGAAGATTCTAAATCCAGTCACAGTTTCCAGCAAGGGCAATCCAAATCCAGTTCCATCGATCTTTACTGAACATTAATGGTACCGCAGTTATTTAGTTAGTATATTTTTTAAATTTTCACTAATGTTTTGTACAAGTCAAAAAGTGAGTTCTCCTTATCACACAAGCCATCAAGCCTAGACCCAACAGTAAAGTGCTTATGTGGAATCCCCAGGGCCAGACTTGCCCGTGCACCCTGCCGGAACCATGCACAGGACGGGCATCACCCCAGGATCTGTGTGCACCAGGGCCAACCCTGCTTCCCGCTGGTCGGTCCTCTCCATCCCCCATCTCCCCTAGCCAGCTCCGCTCCCCCTAACCCTCTCCTGGCCAACCCTGCTTCCTGCCAGCCAGTTCCCCCCCAGCCAGCCCTGCTCCTCCCAACTCCCTCCCGGCCATCCCTGCTCCCCGCCAGCCAGTCTCCCGCTCCCCCCAATCTCCCCTGGCCAGCCCCACTCCCTCCGACCCCCTCCCAGCCAGCCCTGTTCTCCTCCCGACTGGTCCCCCCCCTTCCGTTCTGAGATCATGTGTGGTGTGTCCAGTATTTTTTTGAAACCCTGCTGGTAACCCTATATCTAAACTTAAATACTGCTGCTGTGCTTCAATATAGACATTTACTACAGCAGTGGGTAGGTTTCTCCCATTGCTGTGGTAAATCTACCTCCACAAGAGGCAGTTGCTAGGTCAACACTTAATTTTATTTACATGGGGTCTTAAGTCAACTTAACTAAGTCACTCAGGGTATGTTCGAACTAGGGTGGTAATGTAGGCAACCGGAGTTGCAAATGAAGCCCGGGATTTGAATTTCCCGAGCTTCATTTGCATCTTGCCAGGCGCCGCCATTTTTAAATGTCCGCTAGTGCGGACTCTGTGCCGCGTGGCTACACGCGGCACGGACTAGGTAGTTCGGACTAGGCTTCCTATTCCGAACTACCATTACTCCTCGTGAAACTAGGCTTCCTGGTCTGAACTACCTAGTCCGTGCTGCGTGTAGCCGCGCGGCACAGAGTCTGCACTAGCGGACATTTTAAAATGGCGGCGCCCGGCAAGATGCAAATGAAGCCCGGGAAATTCAAATCCCGGGCTTCATTTGCAACTCCGGTTGCCTACATTACCACCCTAGTTCGAACTAGGGTGGTAGTGTAGACATACCCTCAGGGTGTGGATTTTTCACAGCTCTAAGTGACATTACTGCATCAAACTAATCTTCTAGTATAGACCATCCCTGAGAAAGTCATCAGCTGCATGCCTCAGAATAGCACACTGCAGGCATTCAGCCTGAAGTAACAAAGGGAGTAAAGCATTTTGAGATTATAAAATATAATTTTGTTCTAAGTCAGAACAAAAACTGAAAATGTTGAAATTTTCCTCAAAAAAAAATTCGGAAAAAGATTTTTTTCAGGTCAATCAGTGTTTCAATTTCACCTTTTTATTGCGTGAGAGAATAAAAAATAATAAAAATGTGTAACAAACACAAACATTCTGAAATTAACATAACTTTAAATCAAATCATTTCATTCACAAAACTTCAAAATGGATTGTTTCGACATTTTGGGAACTTGTTTTGGTTTTCTTCCAAGATGAAATACTGGCAAAAAGCCCACAAACAACTTGATTTCATGAAACATCTTGACTTTAACAGAAGAGCATATTCCATATGGTCCTACTGAAACTTGCTCAGCCAACCGTAACAGAGATACCACCTTCAGGGTGTAAGAATGGGGAGCCAACCCATAAAAAGGGGAGGGAGTTCTCTCAAGAGGATCCATCAAAAGTCAGTGTAAGCCCGGAAAACAAAAAGTAACAGAAAGCTCTGCTGGTCTAAAGTTCAGTCTAGCCTCCACTAAATGGAATGATCCCTGAAACACCTAACTGTCCAACACTAAATCTTGAGCAACCCATCAGTATATCAGTGATAGCTCTCCACTCTCCACAGGCTAGCCAGATATTACCATCTGACCCAACTGGCACCCAGGAGGCCTGATCTAGTTATCAATTGCTGTTACAGGATGGGCATTACAGAGCTAATGCATCACAACACTCCTAATGAGTCCAAATGGAGAAGTACTCTTCCTATTACTCTTCGATCAGAGGTGGCTGTCGCCTCCTGATTCAATGGGCGCACTCTGCTGCTTCCTCCTCCTCCCCCTGCCAAGGGAGCACAAACTGACCATAGCACTACCCTCCGCTCTGGCACTTCAACCCTAATCCTGGGGCACTGAAGAAGGGAAGTTCGGGTTGGAGAGGCTGGAGAGATCCCATCCCTCAGAAACAGCAGTTTCTGTCCAACAGAGCTGGGGTCCAGATCCTCCATCTGGGCACTGCACATGGGGTCTCAGTGTCATTAGATCAGTTTTGCTCAAGCCAACCAGTCCGGCTGATTGAGTGGCAGCTAGACCAAACCTGCGTGATGTGGATAGCTGGTGGACCCCAGTCACCACACAGGATTGGAGCCACGGATGTGGGATTTCTGTGGTGTAAGTGCTCCCATGAACCTCTACTAAAGCGGCCCCTGTTACATCACCAGCCAAATCATGGCAGATGGGTATAATCAAAAGAAAAATACTCACCCTCAGGACACTATTCTTCAGGGGCTCCCCTCAAAAGCCTTTCTTCAAAGCATTTCCTCTTGGGATGAAAGTTAATCTTGTGTGTATTCCTCTGTGTGCTGGCATTTGCAGCATGGCCAGAGGAGCCCATCTGAGAAGCTCTTTCATTTCAGGAGAACAGTTGCACTGCTGTCAGTGTGGTGCTCGTGACTGTGTGTGTGTGTGTTTGAAGCAAAAAGGGAATAACAGATGTGTGGGGGCAGATCCCAGCAAAGAGTAACTAACCTGACGACAGCCCAAATGCAAAGAGAGGGTGCTGCCTACAGTCTGCCTCAACGCCTGATATATGTTGAGACTAAAAGTACAGCCTAGATTAATTGTTCCCTTCTAGGCCACGCGATGGAATGAAACCATAAGCAAAATGTCTGTAATTACATCATTCTTTCACAAAGCCAGGTGTGTCCAGGGACACAGTTTGTAGTTTGTCCAGTGATATGAAGAGGATATTGGGTTTAATGGATTAGTTTCTACATGTTCCCTTAAGCCCTCCTGGATGTTACTGTGATCCCAGACTAAGGTTCACACTTTCAAGCTCTTTATCATAGTCATGAGATAAAAAATCATCACATTAAAACACACACACACACACACACACACACACACACACACACACACACACACACACGATATTCTCCAAGGGCCACATGAATTCAGGAACCAGATCCTACAAGAGAGCATCATATCGTGTTCTCATTGTTCATCTGTGTTCCCATTAATTTTTCCCATGAATTTTCTTATGTGCACCAACATGGAGGTGATGTGCAATACTGAGGTGATGTGCGACACACTGACTCCATTCATGTGGCAGGAGTGGGGACAAGGGGTTCTGAGTGTATGAGAAGGCTCAGATCTGGGGCAGATGGTTGGGGTGCAGGAGTGTTAGGGCTCCAGGTGGGAGTGCCGGCTCTAGGGTGGGGCTGAGGTGGAGGGACTCCAGGCTGAGATAGAGAGTTGAGGTGCAAGGGTTCGAGGGCTCTGGCTGGGGGGGGTGGAGCAGGATCTGGGGTGGGGCCAGAGATGAGGCCTTTAGGGTTGCAGGAGGATGCTCATGACTGCAAGGAGAGGCCTCTTTCCCACAGCGATGGCAATTGTGTAATGGGACCAGTAGGTAAGGGCTCTTCCTTGCCATCCCCTGAAGCTTCAGGGCTCGGGGAGAGATCTCTCTCCCTGCAACAGCCCTGAGCTCCTTTGCAGGGCTTAATAGGAAGCTGTGCAGCTTAGGGGGGAACTTAGCTGTTCGTCAATTTTTATTACTATTTAGACTTTACTTCAAGTTCCTGAAACTTACTAGTCATATTTCAAGCACCAAGGAAGACATTTCCTGGACCAAAAAGAGACTCAGACCTTTCCCTTTCTACATTCATTCTTTTCCTATTTTATCTTTTCCTGTGTTGTTTCCTCTTTCTCTTCTATACTAGCCAATTAGCCTGAAGCATGTAGTGTAGACGTAACCTGATTGTCCATGAAACGGGATGAAAATCAAGCCGCATCCTGGAGTGCATGACTGCTACCCCCCACACCCTTCCGAAATTCTGTCCTTGAAGACAGCTCCTGCTTGGCACTCCTCACTTGGCCAGGCACGGAGTCCTGAGGGAGGGGGGGAAAAAAAGAAAAAAGAAAAAGTAAGGCTCGGGCCCACCTTACCTTTAAACTTTCCCACGGGCCTCCTGCAGTACCATTGCGGACCACAGGTTGGGAACCATTGGGCTAGGCAACTTCCAGAAAACTGTTTGCTATAATCACACTCATCTACACACTTCCTGCCATCCCTACTGTCTCAGTGCCAGCTGATTTTGTGAAGGGGAATGCTTTTGTGAAGGGGAACGCTCTCAGAAGCTCTTGGAGGACAGGGTTTTTGTCAACTGTAAAATCCTATCAAACCACAAGCAAAGACCAGGCAAGGGAAGCAAAGGGACCAGGCAACACGTAGCTGAGTAGAAGTGAACACAAGAAGTTCCTGAAAAGCTGGCATTGTGGCAGTGCTACACATTTCAACTTAAAGCTTCAGAAATGCCCGCGGGAACGGCATGCAAAGAGGAATGTGCTTGTTCAGATAAACCATGGCAATGCTTTCCCTACGTTTGCTCTAAAACCCACACCATAAATCCTGATTCATAATGAACCTGTTAGATCTGCCCATGTCTCAGAGGACCAGGTGCAGGAGGAAGCACGGCACCAGGCTGCTGGAGACCTGGCTGTAGAAGAAAAACCAGGGTGGAAATGCAGGGCCTGAGAGCTGTCACTGGAAGCCCTCAGAGCTAGACATGCCGTAGAGCTGGCAGTGGGCAGCAGCTGCAGCCCAAGGACACAGGGAGGCAGACAGGACAGCACAGGGGGGTAACACTGGGATTCAGGAGAGTGTGCTGAGGACACCTTCACCTTTTATCTCTGGCAGCCCTAATAAAGGAATCCTACTCACTCAAAACACACAAGTGTTGGGGGACACCCACTGCAGACTAGGGCCTGAAGAGCCAAGTGCTGCAAAGCCCCTCCCCAAGCTTGTGGACATCACGAGGACTGGAGCAGTGTGGCACTCACAATGGAGGGGGTTACAGCATGGAAAACCACAAAGTGAGATTATCAGCGGGATCTGGAAACCAGCTGTACTCTGAAGATCTCACATGTAACATTCTGCAATGAGCAGTATTGCTCCCTTTAATGGTATTTTTACCCTCCTAGCAACTACTGGATTTTCTCCCAGCTCGTTGCTTAATCGAGTTAACCAAGGCCAGGTGCATGCTTATCATGCAGAAGCTTCTCTCCAAGACAGACAAAGGAGATCATAGGACTCCTGTATGAACTCTTCCCCATGCACTTGAGCAACTCTCTTTCCTATTATGCTCTCTTAAGATAAACTGCCATTGTCTTCCATTCTGAGGTTCAAAGTAATTCAAGCAGGGGATAAGGCAGTGGTGAGAAACCTGCAGCCCACTGGGGATACACCTGTGGCCCACAGACACCCTGGCTGCCCCCCTCCTCCACGTGCCTCTCGCACAGTGGGGCACCGGAGCCCCACACTTCCTGCTCCTCTACCTCTCTCCCAGCACTTTTGGAGGAGCCATGAATCACCTGATTAGCGCTCTGTCCCAGCTCTTTCCCTCCCTCCCAGAGCTGGAATGCCACAAACCAGCTGTACATTGGGGAGTAGACGGGGGGGGGGGGGGGTGTATCATGGGGCTGCAGATGAAATCCCAGTGGATCATGAGGCTTTTGCAGGCCACGGAGGTGAAAGGGGCTTCTCGTGTGGCCCACCCACCATTCCTGGTTGTCCATCCCTGGGACAAGACCTTTGTTATTTCAGGGACCTATCTACAAGACAACTGGTTCAAGAATACCAATTGATAGCAGTCTAGTATGGCTTTGTTGTTGATCATTTGGTCAATTTCCTCCCCCTTCCTTTTTCAACATCTTCCTAGGAATTTCTTCACCCATCTGGTTTTGTGACAGCAGCTGATGGCCTAGCCCACACTTGGACATGTTTTGTTTGACCGCTAATAATTATTCAGCAACCCAGATAACAGCAGTAGAATAAATCCATCAAGAAATTAATATAATAAGTGACAGTTTACAGCAAATCTACTCAATGCTCCTAGCAATCTCACAAAAGCGGCAAGCTGATTGTCAATTGCCTTATGAAAACTATTTTGTGACAAGTCAAGAGAAAAAAACTGCTAAAACACAGGACTTAAAAACCTGAGGGTGGAAACAAAAATGGATTACTATAATTTATCAAAAAGATTAATAAATGCCATTCTGGCAGAAGACAGAGCTGGCACAGTAGGACAAATGCACATCTCCACAGCTTGCAGTTCCTAAGAAAAATATTTGACCTTTTTCTATACAATTTCAGAAATATTAAATTAGAGCTATGAGAAGATAAGCTGCAAAGGCTGAGAAAATATGCAGCCTTCTTATAAAGGTGACAACTAAAACAAGATGGGAAGAAGTTGTAGAAACTAGATTACAGGGACTCCGTAACAGTGGCATTGGAACATTGGAGCATTCCCCATCTCTGATGCCTGAGATGGAAAACAGAGAAGTCATTCAAGCAGCAATGACTCTAGCTGGAATTGAAAAGGGACACCAGCTTTACCATGAAAAAGAGAGACATTTGCAAGGATGAGCTATACAAGATGGCTCAGCTAGGCCACGTCTTCACTACGTGAAAGATCGACACTGCTCTTTGTGAGGAGTCAGGGAAACCAATGGGAGCATTTGCTCCTGTTGATGACGCAGAAACGTGATATAAGATAGGTCTACTCGAGCTACATAATTAATGTAACTGGAGTTGCATATCTTAATTCAACCTTCTGCTGTAGTGTAGACCAGGACCCCGAGAAATCCTTGACAAAAAAATCACGAAGTACAACCACTACTATATGAGCTGTGCATTAAAATATCAGAGGCTCACAGCACCATTCAAGTGACCACTTGGGGCTGTAATCAGGAAGGGTCGATCCGATGGGTTCCTGCTCCATCGATGTTGATAACCAGAAGGCTGCTTGTGTGTGTGTTCAATGATGCATGCCATGTTGATGTGTGCACTTAGTCTCCACTGTAGACCCCAAGAGAGCCCCCAAAGACGACAAATCAGATAAGGATCAAAGGTGCCCAGCCAGGTTTATTGTTAAGCAAAGTACAGTAATAGTTATCAGTAGACTCTACTGAACCACTATGCATATGTAATTTGTAACAGTGGAATGACTCAATCAGTGGGAGATGTCACTGCCTCCCCTGCCGGTCATCCAAAGACTGTTCCCACAACACACCACTTTATATATAAGTACAAACAAGTTACACATCACTCCTGACGTGTCAGGTTGCCACCTTCTGACACTGTCAGGTTACTACCCTCTAATGCTTCTTAGATAACACCCATCACCCCGTACCTTGTGGTTTCATTAGATTATTTCTATCCATCATGCTGTCATTTTAGACCCTTTCCTGAACCTAAGTTAGTATCTGTTGGGAGTGTGTACCAATGTCTTTTTTAATATGCTTTCAACTTATGACCAGTAACAATTATTGTTCTACACCTGGTCCTATTACCAATCAGTGTTTTGTTCTCTCAGCCCTGTTCATGCCAAGTGCTGTTAGACCAGGGCCTCTTGCTCATAGCTTAGCTTTGCTTTATGTTAGCCACGTTTTGTCTGTTGTTAGCTAGGCTTCTAATAAGGCCTGTGCTACATGGGCACATGTTTTTGGCCTTCATCTTACTACAGGGGCATGTCTGCACAGCAGGTTTAAACTCAAAATGAACTATGTAACTTAAGCTACATCAATTGCATAGCTTAAATCGAAATGGCTTATTTCGACTTTGGGCACATCTACACAGCACTTATTTAGAAATAGAGCACTCTTCCCCCAACTTCCCTGACTCCTCATACAATGAAGTTTACTGAAGAGTAAGAAACCCATTATTTCAAATGTATTTTGCTTGCTTCTGTGCACTAACGTTATTCCGAAATAATGCTGCTGTGTAGACATGCCCGTGGACCCCGCCAAAACGGAAATTGCACAAGCACCTAAAAGAACTATTAAAGCTCATAAAAAGTCCTACAAAAATATATGATACTAGAATCTCCAGCCACTGAAGTACAAAGGATATTTAACATCTCTCTGACATTTCAACAACAACAACAAAAAGCAATAAAGCCCAAATGGAAAAAATAAGTTTTCTTAAAAGCTGAAACAACTGATTCAACATCTTCCCTTAAGGCTCAGACTCCAAATCCTTCATTAAATCTGGAGGTAAACCCAATATATGCCGAAAATGGGATCTTATTTTCAAAAGCTGCCATCGCACAGAGCCCGAAATAGGCAAATCTTTCTCATGCTGGATAGCTCGAGAAGTAGAAGAGAGAGTCAAAAGAGTGCACAACTCATACCGGAAATGTCATTTAGAACAGTTAATATCTAAAATATGGTCCTGATTTTGCAAACAGTGGCCTACAGATTCCCCATTAGGGCCCGCATATATATATCCATGTGCATGCTATGCTCTGCAGGACCAGGGCCTGTAATTTTAGTTCTTTGGTTTAGAATTACACACATGCATGCACACACACATACAAAACCAGAACAGAATTTCAACTGAATAAGGGTCAGAACAAAACCAGGCTTGAACACATTCAACAGTTGCCAGATAGATGAGATGGAGAGAGAGAGACAGGATTCAGAACCTGAACCTAGCGACATATTTGTACAGTTAGACTCAGGTTTTAATGGGATGAAATGCAAACTAGAGTGTGGACAAGCAAGTGTCATAAACCTTGAGATTTTGAAAGCCAGATCCCGGGCCTACATTTTGCAGTTTGAGTCTGTGTGACGGGGTGGGACCCGCCTACCCCACCGAAGCGGGTCCACCCCGCACTGACCCCGCAATCGCCCTCTCGCTCATGGGGGCGGCACAGCGGGAATTGATCGCTTGCAGGCGGTGTAGCGCCACCGCTCATCAGCTGGGCAGCGGGACAGCTGACGTTGCTAGGCAACGCGCCCCTCATGGGGGGGGTAATGGCGGCCGGAAGTGACGACAGGGCGCGGAGGTGACGTCAAACGCCCAGGAGGAAGGGCGGTGGGATAAAAACCCACAGGGAGTACAGGGAGAAGGAGGCGGGAGGGGTAGAGAAACGAGGAGTACAGGGTAATTGTAGAGGGGGACTGAAGGAGGCGGGGTGGAAGCAGCCCAGGGCAGGACACGGAGCCGGCGCACTGGTGGGTTAAGGTTATGGACCCCTCCGGTGGGACAGGTCCGTGAGACTCTGTCCTTAGGGCCCTGGGCTGGGGTCTGGGAGTGAGGGTGGGCCCAGACCCCCCACCCCACACACCCAAGGCGGAACAAACTTTAAAAATGTCTATCGACCGTAGACACGTAGGATAGGAGGGCAACAAAAGGGAAAGGGGCAGGACCAGACCCCCACAGTCTATCTCCAACTACAAACAACTTGACAGGAGTTTGACTGCTGATGAACAAAGACCACAGCCCACCATGCTAGCCAATATTATTGCATTGTTCACTTGTACTCCCCCATTTGTCTATAGCTATGTGTTGTCTCTCTCTTGTCTTACAGTTAGGCTATGTCTACATTGCTGGCTTTTGCTGGCAGAAAGTATGCAAATGAAGCACTGATTAGCATTTTGGTTGCACCTCATTTGCATAATCAAGTCAAGCCTTTTTTGCACAAGAGGTATTTGCACAAAAACAAGCCGTGTAGACATTCCCATTTTTGCACAAAAAACCCTTTTTGCACAAAATCCTTATCCCTCTCCAGGAGCAGGAATGGTCTTTTTGTTCTGCATTTGTACAGAATGATGGAGTCCCAGTCCATGACTAGAGCTCCTAGGTGCTGTGCTAATAGAAACAATCATGAACAACTACTTTAAAATGAGGTCTCAGGTAAAGCAGTCTTAAATAGATGCCACAGTACAATAAAAAGGTGAGGGATAGGGGAAAGAGCAATGCTGCATGTCCTTTGTTCCTTTCTCTGAACGAATGTTTTCTCTGTCCCCTTTTTCCCCAATCTGGAGAACTTCAGAGGATACAAAGACTTTTAAAGGACTTCTTGTGCCATCATTTCTGCATCAAGTTAAAATATTAGTGTGTTAAAAATTGAAACTTGTGTACTTCAAAATAGATGTTCCTGTTATATTGCTACCTCTTATTTTGTAATATGAGAAATGGGAGATGGAAAAATAACTATTGGGCCATCTTTCTCTCCCTAGCCAAGGCAGGATTATTTCCTACAGCACATTTTCTTATGCTTTACCCATCACATTATTTTTCAAGAGCCATAAATAAGTTTTTTTAAAAATACAGTAAGTTAAAATGGAGGGTCTAAACTATAAGATTTTCCAACATGCTTGCAATAAATTACCATGTGATCATGCCACTCAGTATGGAGAACTTCTCAGGGACAATTTCAAATATGTAAGAGAAAACAGGGAATTATATTTGCATTGGTTGCTATTGAGTGAGTTCTGAGGAAGGCAGGCAAGGATTTCCCATTATAAAAACATGAAGACCTTAAAACTAACCTCCTCCACCTGTGCACTTAATCCTCCCTGACTACAAAATGGCTTTAAAACAAATGAGCTAAGACCTTGTAACAGACTCAGACCATTTCCAAGCTATGCACAGCTACTCTATATGAATAACTAAATGCATTAGTACACTTTCATTCTCTGTGCACATTGAACAAAAGGACAGAGCTGTCTGGATGTCTGATCTAAATACTTTCATAAGCAGCACATTCTGCAACTAACAAACAAAAAGCACAACAAGATAATGCTATATATACTACACAACTCAAAGAGTATCTATTCTGTTTTCTACACAGGATGCTGTGGATCATACAATGTTTTTGCTAGATCTGACGAAGCCAACTGCCACTCATCTATTACAAAAGAAAATAAAGAGAATTAAAGAAAGAGAATTACTCACTAGTGTTGCTGGTTGTTTCTGCCTTGAGGAAGAATGACCTTTATGTCTAGAAAGGCTGTCAGGCAAGTTCAGGCATGTAGGCTATTGCACTGATCTGTAGGGAATAGCTTCACTAGTCATCATCATGAAAAGCTGTAGCTTTGTATCTAGAAAAGGGCTCTGTACATTAATGAAACAGTCATATTTTTAGGCAGCCCATTAAATCCCTTAAAAGGATTCTGTCAAGGGATTCCTTAACTGTCATAACATCTGCCTCATGGAGGTTATGGGGCACCCAGACCATCTCTCTACTCTGAGTTCCAGTCCAGGGATCCTACAACAGTAGCTACAGTCTAGTTCCTCACATTTCTTGTTACATCCTTGGACTATTTCCTGTCAGGGCCTGTTTCTAGGCCCTTTCCCCAGCTCTTTCTAGACTCACTTCTCAGGCTCTTTGCCCCTTCACGGGCAGAGTTCTACCAAGCTATTATACTAAGCAACACCTCCATGGGATTTCTCCCTGGAGGCCAAGTGCCTCTGCCTCCCCAAGGTTCTCTGCAGGTTTGTGTCCTGTCCTTTCACTTTTGCCCTTTTGTCAAAGCTCACCTGAGCTTACTCAACCCCAAGGCTTCCCAGCCTCTCCCACCCTGGCCCTTTGCCATAGCATTCAGGAAGGATCCCTTCCTCCTGGATAATCTGCCTTTCTTTCACTGCCCTGAAGTGCTTCCTTTATCAGTCATCCACTCCCCTCAGCTGGGCTCATCTTAGCTTGGGCCTGGAGCACCCTGCAAGTGCACTAATTTCTTTCTCTGGGGAACTCTGCCACTGAGGACATGCAACCCATCACACAAACATAGTCATACCACTATGGTTTGCTGACCAAAAATAGAGTATCTACAAATAGTCATGAGAACCACTTCTGCTTTACAGACATTCTGTTGGTAGCTGAGATTTCTGTCCAAGCATCCAAATCTGTCTTGGCAGGCTCTCACAAATAGGAATGTATCAAGCAAGATTGCTGTACCCCAGGATTTTCCCAGTGAAACTCTCTCTTACAAGGTACTTATTGACTCTGCAGACCAGGAGGACGGGGAGCAAAGCAGAGCAAAGCCACGGAGCCTGAGGGCAGCAGGATAGCCACGGCGCGTCTGAGCTGTCCCGCTGCCCCCGTGCTCCGCGGTTTTGCTCCGGACGCCTGTGGTACAGCAGCTGGGGCGCTGCCGGTTGGTCCCGTAGCACCGCTCTGGGCGCCACTGGACCAACCCAGCAGCACCCCAGCTGCTCTGCCCCAGGTGTCCCCAAGTCAGCAGCTGCTGAAAATGACCAGTGGCTGACTACAGGAAGCCCCTGCCCCGGGCTTCCTGGAATCAGCCGCTGATCAGTTTCAGCAGCAGCTGACTTGGGGATGCCTGGGGTTCTTAAGTTGAATCTGTAAGTCAGTCAGAACTGGCGTCCAGATTCAGCCACTGTTGAAACTGATCAGTTTCAGCAGCGGCTGAATCTGGACGCCAGTTCCAACTTACATACAGATTCAACTTAAGAACAAACCTACAGTCCCTATCTTGTACGTAACCCGGGGACTGCCTGTATACACATATACACAAGGGCTATGTCTAGACGGGCCAGTTTTCCGGAAAATCAGCCGCTTTTCCGGAAAAACTTGCCAGCTGTCTACACTAGCCGCTTGAATTTCCACAAAAGCACTGACTTCCTACTGTAAGAAATCAGTGCTTTTTGCAGAAATACTATGCTGCTCCTGTTTGGGCAAAAGTCCCTTTTGTGCAAAACTTTTGCGCAAAAGGGCCAGTGTAGACAGCTGAGATTTGTTTTCTGCAAAAAAGCCCCAATCGGGAAAATGGTGATCGGGGCTTTTTTGCGCAAAAGCGCATCTAGATTGGCCATGGACGCTTTTCCGCAAAAAGTGTTTTTGCAGAAAAGCATCTGTGCCAATCTAGACGCTCTGTTCCGAAAATGCTTTTAACGGAAAACTTTTCCGTTAAAAGCATTTCCTGAAAATCATGCCAGTCTAGATGTAGCCAAGTGGGAAATACAGAGCTGTATGAGGTGGCATAATATAAAGACTCCCATGAGTTTGAGAAGGCAGAATTACTTCTAAGTAACAAAGCCACTAATTAGTTATTCAGGTCATCCCAAATAAATGCTGATTAAAACCTTCAGAAAAATCACTCACCATTATGCCACTGATTGGAATCAGTCAAAACCCTTAGCAAATTGTTCCAATGGTACATCGTTCTAATTACCCCCTAGCTTCAGCTTCCAGTCACTGTTTATCAAATATTTGTTCCCCATGTAGGTAATCAAGTCATCCCTTAAATTAAGCTGAACACATTGAGCTCCTTGAGTCTATCACTGTAAATTTGGGTTTTCTAATCCTTTAATCATTCTCATGGCTCTTCTCTGAACTTTTTGCAATTATTTAACAGTCTTCTTGATGCAAGGACAGCATAACTGGACAAAGTATTCCAGCAGTGGTCAGTCCAGTGCTCAATTACATCTCTGTTCCTACTTGAAATGTCCCTATTTAGGTATCTAAGGATCACATGAGCTCTTTTGACTACAGTGTCACCCTAACTCATTTTCAGCTAATTATCCACCACAACTTCCCAATCTTTGTAATAATTCCTCATCCTATAAGTATAGGCTCCATTCTTTATTCCTAGATGTGTTTATTTTGCCTCAATAAAATGCATATTGCTTGCTTGCAACCAGTTTATCCAATGATCACTTTGTATCAGTGATTTGACCTCTTCATTATTTACCACTCCCCCTCATTTCAGGAGCACCTGCAAATATTATGAATTATGATTTTATCCTTTCTTCCAGATCACTGATAAAAATGTTAAATATCATAGGGCCAAAAACTGATCTCTGCAGAACTTCACTAAAAACACCTACTCAGTGATGAATCCCCATTTTGAAGGAGGGATAGCTCAGTGGCTTGAGCATTAGCCTGCTAAACCCAAAGTTGTGAGCTCAATCCTTGAGGGGGCCATTTAGGGATCTGGGGCAAATCTGTCAGGACCTTGGGCCTTCTGTGAGGAAAGGGGACTGGACTCAATGACCTCTCAAGGTCCATTCCAGTTCTATGACATAGGTATATCTCCATATATTTATGACATTTTAAGATGTGTCTATTAGCCATCTTTCAATCCATTTAATGTGCCATGTTAATTCTATATTGTTCTAGTATTTTTAATCAAAATGTCGAGTGGCATCAAATCCAACACCTAACAGAAGTCTAAGTATATTACATCAACACTATTACCTTTATCAATCAACTTGTAATCTCATCAAAAATATATACATTACATTAATTTCACAGGCTCTGTTTTCCATAATCCCATGATGATTGGCATTAATTATATTATCTTCTTTATAGGGATGTTAGATAGTGATTAATTAAATAGTCATTTAACCGCATGAAATTTTAGCAGTTACACGACTATTTGATAGTCCCTGGGAGCATGGCAAGCAGCCAGTGAGCTCCTGGCCCCACTCATAGGGAGCCTCCTGAATCAGTGGCAGCAGCATAGGGGGACAGGCAAGAGTCAATGCTTGGGGGGAAAGAGCAGCAGTGGCAGCAATGCAGAGGGGAAGAAGGAGGGGGGGCTTCTGAGGAGGAGCCTCTGTCCACGGCGGGCCCAGGCTCACCACAGAGGCTGATCCATGGGATGCTGGTGCAGCTTCTGTCCACGGGGAGCTCCGGGCCCCACCATCCCGTGGCAGCAGCGCAGGGCAGCAGGCAGGAGCTGGTCCGCAAGGGGACTGTATCAGAGGCAGCAGCATGGGGCCAAAGCAGACGTGGGGGCCCATGGACAGAAGCTGCACTAGCATCCCACAGAGCAGCCTCTGTGGTGAGCCTGGGCCCGCAGTAGACAGAGGCTACTCCCTGGCAGCCTCCCTTTACCCCCTCCCTTACCCAGCCGCACAGCTGCTGCAGCTCTATCCCACCAAGCATGGGATCCTGCCTGCCCCTTTGCTGCCTCTGATAAAGAGGCAACAAGGGAGGAGATCCATGTAGTCAGTAAGATTAACTGATAAGACCAGGCTTATCAGTTAATCATGTATTTGACTACAAATTGATATCCTTGCCTCCTAAATCTTTGTTCAAGGTGCCCATGTCAGCTACTCCATTTTCTTTCCTAGAATCAACACTAGACTGATATGCCTATAATTATTCAGATCGTCCCCTTTTTAAATATTGGCACATTAGCTTTCTTCCAGTTTATGGAACTTCCCTAGGATTCCAAGAATTATTGAAAATCAACATTAAAGATCCAGAGATCTCCTTAGCTAATTCTTTTAAAACTCTGGGATTCAAATTACCTGGTCCTGCCGATTTAAATATGTCTAACTTTTGTAGCTGCTATTTAACATCTTCCTGAAATACTAATGGAAGGGAAAGAGTGTTAGTATTATATGATGAGACCATATCATCTATTCCCCCTCCAAATATAGCACAGAAATATTTATTGAACACTTCTTCCTTTTCTGAATTATTATTGATAATTCTCCCATTCCCATCTAGTAATACAGCAACACCATTGTCAGGATTATTTTTGTTTCTAATATACTTAAAAACTCCTTATTGTCCTTAACTTTGCTGTCCATAGATTTCTCCTGGTTTCCTTTGCTTCCAATATCAAATTTATGAAATTCCTAACTTCTGATTTACATTAATTACTATCTCCCCCCCCCTTCTTCTTCTTCTTTAATAGCTTCCTTCAGATCCCTGATAAATCAGGTTGGTCCGCTACCCAATACAGCCCTCTTTATCAGTTGTGGCTTTTGGGGCTTCTGGAAAAGTGTTAAACAATTCCCAATTACCATTCACATTTTTCTTATTACATTTTTTACTCTCAGTTGATCTGGCTCATAATTATTTTTAGCTTTGTGAAATCAGCCTTTTAAAATTGGCTCTTCTTGGTCTGGACTTTATTCTATTTGTACAAGATCAAGTCATGATTTCTTGTACCTAAGCTACTATTAATTTTTAGTTCTGTGATAATCCTCTTCATCTATCAAGACAAAGTCTAGCAAAGAATTCTGCCTTGTTGGAGGCAACATTTTTCTGAGTTAGGAAATTGCCATCTATAATAGTTTGACATTCCAGTGATGTTTTAGTACTGGCAGCATGAGACTATGTCGCTCAAATTGAAGTTCCTCATGATCACACAGCTTTTTTTTCCTTGCACACTACAAACAGGTGCATGAAGAACTGGTCATCCTGTTCCCTAGTGTGATTTGATGGTCTGTAGAAGACACTACCTAATATCCCCATCTTGTGCTTTACCTGTCAGGATCAATGTTCTAAGTATTTGAGATAATTTTCTTCTGAGTTATCAGTGACTTGGAAACATTTTTGACAGTATACAATTCCCCCGCATCTTTTGCTCACTCTCTCCTTCTTATGTAGGTTACAGCCATTGATTTCAACATTCCAGCCATGTGACTCTTCCCTCCAGGTTCCACTAATACCAACTAGATGAAATTTATGCTCATAAATAAGCTATTCCAATTCCTCTTCTTTGTTTCTCCGTCTCCGAGCATTGGTGCAGAGGTAAGTAAAGAATTTTTGTCCTCTTTGTGTCCTTTAGTTCCTTAATTAATTTTCTTCCCAGGATCTCCATTTGTACTACATGACTGCTCATCTCTTCCTTCCTTTTACCCTTCTGGGCCCTTAAAAGGGCTGAGAGAGCGTGCTATTATCCTCTGCAGCACAGCATAAACTGCTCAATTCTAGTCTTCCATGACCACAAAACAACATTAATCAATACAACAACCTCAGGCCTGCTGACGGGGGTGGGGGAGCACAAGGGGCAATTACCCCAGGGCTCAGCAATACAAAGCAACCCAGAGCTCTCCATCACCTTTGCTGCCACTGTAGCAGCCGCAAGAGCCCCAGGACCTTTAAATCACTGCTGGCACACCAAGCAGCACACTCCAGGCATTACTGAGGGCTACATGAGAGTGACATCACGCTGTCCAGATGTCACCCTCAGGTAGCCCTCAGTACTGCCTGGAGTGCCTAACCTCAGCTCCACCCCTTCCACCTGAGGCCCCACACCTTGCAGGAGGCACTGAGTTGAACAACCCACTTACATGTAGAAAATCTAGCGGCAGGTCAGGTCTAAACATTTCCCATCCTGGACCCCAAGCTATGTTCTCCTTTAGAGCAGAAATTCCGTCCATAAGAGAACCTCACTTCACAGCTCTGGATGCCCTTTTTGGTTCCTTGCCAGCCTGATTCTCAGTCATGTGATTCTACCACATGACTCCTGCATTCATTCCCTTGACCTGGGAAACCAGGCAACCCCAAGACACCAAAAAGGTTGAGCCCCAACCCATCTGCAAAGCCAGCTCATGTCATAGTGCCACAGTTTAAGAAAGGAAGAAGAACCATTTTTCTGGCAGGTAGTTTACTTTTCAGATGCAGCCATTTGAAATGTTGCATTAAGGCTTGGATGGGGGCAGCGTTTAGGATTGCTTACATGGCAGAGGGCAGGTGTTGTGGGCAGTGACGCATAAAGTACTTCATCACATTGCTCTTCAATTTATCACATGGTTAGTATCTTCGCATGTATGTGCCATATAGACACATATGCATTTTTTAATTATAAATAAATAAATGTGGGTGTGCTTGCATATGTAGTGACTGTGTAACAATTACTGTGGTTTTGTTAGGAGATCAACTGTGTGCTCTGTCCAAGAGAATGTGGAGATTGCTCAGGAACAGACAGTAAGGATAACATAGAGATATCTGCAATGGTATTAGAAGTCATCTTGGCATCCCCTCTAATCACTGAGATGCTTAATGTAGGGCTACTGCTGAAAATCCTACTCCCTATAATTGCAGCATGGTTGGAAGAATTGTAAATAGAAGTAATACTGTGTGTCAACTCAAGTGTTTACTGGGATCTCCATACAGGAAACTTCCCTTCTACAAAGCTTGTAGGGCTGTTATCTGAGTATGTTTAGTTGTTTTCCAATTTTAAGACACTCTTCTCTACACAGTTTTTTAAAGATATGCCCAACACAGTTTCCCACAAGATCAAGCTATAAATCTTAATTCTTCTGTGTTGTATAAATACCAACTGAAACAACTGGAGCCCCAGCAGTGAGCAGGACATCATTTTACAGATCAGACAGAGTGCTTGCTGGGCTGAACAAAAAAGGAGATTGCAATAACCTTGTGCCTTTAAGACAACAAGTACTAATTAACAGCTGACACTAGCAAAGCCCTTTCATTTTCATCTGTCATCTGCTGCCAGACCATTCCAATCATGTTTTTTAATTACTTCATATTCTGCAGTGGTAGTGGCACTCGTGATATTTATCTTAAACTTGTAAATCTTTGGTGCTGTTACAAAATACCATAAAGAGTCATTTTTAACCATGGTTAAAAATTGTCCACTGTATGTCTTTCACACAGAAAAGTAATTTAAAATTTTGGCATGAAGCAGCAACACATTTTAGAACAGGAAGAAAATTTTTTTATCCCTCTCTTGTTTTCATAATCATTTAAATGATTTTATTCTCTCTTCTGCCTGCATGCACAATTGTCTATAAACTTTAGTGGGAGTTACATGAGAATCAATGAGAAAACACAACCCTAATTTCCTAACATGCTTTCAATATGTCTCCTTTACCTTCATTTTGGATTATCTGTGTTGGCCATAAATTATTTTAAAATGTATATGGGCTTTAAACCATTAAAAAGTAGTCAAGTACATATTTGCGGTTTGCAGCAGGTGTTTTGTGAATCAATACAAAAATATGCTGCTTACATCAATTTGATTTTAAACTTAATAGGCAGCACACTAAGGGTAGGTCTATACAGCAACATTATTTCAAAATGAATAGCGTTATTTAGAAATAACTTAGTCTCTGTCTACACAGCATGCAGTTATTTCAAAATAATTTCGAAATATTGTCAAGCTGGAGGACTTCTTATTCCAACTCCTGTAACTCTCGCTGCACGAGGAGTAAGGGAAGTCAGAGGAAGATTGCTCTATTTCGAAATAAGCGCTGTGTAGATGCTCCCAATTTTGAAATAAGCTATTTCAAAATAAGCTACGCAATTGACATAGCTCAACCTGTGTAGCTTATTTTGAGTTAAGCTCTGCTATGTAGACCTATCCTAATATACTAGCTACTATTAACTTAGTTTGTTTGACTAGATTTCAAATAAAGATCATCCACAGATGTTGATACTTCAGACACTGCAAAGAAAGCAGATGAAGCAATAATTTCAAGGAGTGTTAGGGAGTCACTTTAAAAAGTGTGTAAAGTACAAGCACTGAGAATTCAGACACAGTAGCTATATGATGGACAGTTTGAAGTATTTTGCGCCTAACCGTTACCACCTACACAGGAGATTCTCTCAGTCCTTTAAGAAATGAAGGACAAATGAAGGAAACACAATAGCTGCTTTGCATATGTATTAAACTCAGCTTGACTTGTTTTATCTAAAGGCACCAGGCAGTGGTGGCAGTAGAACCATGTGAAATTGTAGCCAGAAAAGGATGGAGTTGGTTGGACTGTGTCACATGCACGCATGAGATATCAGATGCTCACTACAAGAGATGAAAACAAACACATAACTCCATCCACTTTGAAAGAGTAACGTATTCAGCTAACAAATCATCCATTAAAAGCACTGAGACCATAAGGAAAATTACTGCTCATTGTGTCCTGTTTCAGATTGGCAACCCAGACAGCTATAAACCCTGCTCAAAACCACAATTGTAGCATTTTGGTTTTTATTTTCTTTGGTTTTCATCTCACTTCCAGTACAAATAAGAATTACATAGTTTTCAAACACTGTGGCTGATGTGCATTTCACATTGGTCTGAAATGTTATAGGAGCAACAGTCACAAAGATATTTCTGTTATATTCTAGCTACTGAGTTGGACTATTTGCTAAAAACGGGTAGAGTTAAACCAGTGCTGCAGATAGCATTCAGAAAATTGCTTTCCAAATTTGCACTGAAGCCTGAAGCTAAGAGTCACACTCATCCCAATCAGCCATCAGAAATATTGTAGACCACAGGAAATTTGTTGCATGTATGCAAAATTCAAGTCGCTTTGATTAGCCAAACAAACTACACACCAAAAACTATTTGCACAAATTTTTAGGCAGATAACTTTGTACAAGAAGTACATGTTATTTTCTCAAAATCTATACAGTTTACACCTAGAGAAGTGAAATTCCTATAACTAGAGTTGGCAATATCATTTGTAATAGCACTCAGTGCTTTTAATGTAATATTTTAACAATATCTTCCCTAAAAATGCCAGCTAACTCTGTTGGTTCAAAAGTGGGCCAGATGAACAGCAGACCTAATAGTATTCTTTAGTACAACATCTTCCCGTTTTCTTCTCCCTGACCTCCCTGTCTTCTTGTGCTCTGAATTTAAAGGTCCTGGAAGATCTGGCACAAACCAGTCAGTGTTCTGTGCTCTCTGGATTTATGGTGCTAGCCCCTTAGATGTTCCCTTCTCCCTATTCTCCCACTGGCATCTTGCAATCTGCCCCAAGCAAGGAGCTAGGCATAGCTATGCTGCCCAGAAGCAGAACAGGAATTAGAGTGATTCAGAGCCACAGCTTAGAAGCTGCTTCCACTCTCCACACCAGCTGGAATGTTACGGGGGTAGAGCCATCCTTCTACCCATGTATGTAGGCAGGTACATTAAAGTTAGGCAGCAACTGCAACTTCCTCATTCTGTTTCCCTCCCATGATGCAAGCAGCAAGAAGGCTCTTTTTACTCCCTTACTCCCCTCTTTGGAAAGCTTTACCATGGCTGGAATCTAATCATGCATCTGTCAGAAATATCATACTAATGCCACAGACATGTACCAATGCAACATGAAAAGTCTTAGAGAGAGAGCCATGTTGGTCTATATCTGCAAAAACAATGACGAGTTCTGGGGTACTTTAGAGACTAACAGATTTGTATAAGCTTTCATAGATAAAACCCACTTCATCAGATGTATCTCCACTAATATGTGTAACAAATGCTTAAGACCACTTGCATAACTATTTCTCTCCTGACATATCTGCATCATCAAATTAAGTGAGTTTTATACATATATGCATAAAATCCACACATTTTTATAAAGAAATAGTGGAAGACCATCACAGGGGGTTTGTTGGAAGCATGGCAGACCAGATGATCTACAACAGGGGTGTCCAAACTTTTTTCAAAGAGGGCCAGATTTGATGAAGTGAACATGCGTGAGGGCCGGCCATTTTGCCTGACATTCTTTGAACCATTAAAATTAAATGCAAATTAACTATTTTATGCAAAGTTTATTGCAAACGGCATACTTTTCATTTCGTCACATGGATGACAAATCTAAACAGGTGTTAAATCACTCTGCCTTTCATATCTGAAGGCCAGATGAAAAAAAAAATCCAGGAAGCTGAAATATATGTCAGGAACATTGTAAAGTACATTACATATTATTGGTAATAAAGGTTGTCTGTCAACTTTTAAGTTCAAAAAATATGAACAGGAACATAACACCAAGTATACATGTTGTGTCCAAATATATTTATAACTGATTTAGACCAACTGACATTAACTAAAATTTTACAATGTATTCATCTCAATACATATGGATTCATTGGGGGCCATAAAAGATAGATATTGCCAAATTACCTGGGGGGCCATATTAAACCGGAACATGGGCCGCAATTGGCCCGCGGACCGGACTTTGGACATGCCTGATCTACAAGATACATAGTTGCCTAAATCCCATTTTGTGCACTGGCACAATCTTCAGCTGCGGCCTAATGCTATAGCTGCCTAATCATGCTTGGCACCTAAACTTTTGATGTAAAAGTTTCCTAGGCAGCTATGTTCCTGCCTGGGGGCAGGTATGCTGCTGCCTCCCTCTTGGGCTATGTCTACATAGTAGCATTATTTCAGAATAACTAATGTTATTCCGAAATAACAAATAATGTGTCTATGCTGCCAGTATTTATTTTGAAATGATGTTGAGCTGGAGGACTTCTTATTCTGACTCCTGTAACCCTCAGTTCGACTTCCTGCTGTGTAGACAGCGCCAAAAGCCAAAATAAGATATTTTGACTTAAGATATGCAATTAATGTAGCCCAAGTTGTGTAGCTTGTTCCAACTTTAGCCCTGCTGTGTAGACATACACTCCATGTCTGAATTATCTCTTATCCATGCCTTGTTGCACTCCACGAACCAGGTAAGACGAGTGAAAAAACACCCATCTGAGCAGCTCTGTGTCAGAGACTTACCCACTATTCAGATTCTGGGGGTGGGGGGGGTCTTCACATTATAACTTTTACCCCACTGGCTACAGCACTTATCTTTGATGTGGGAGACTCAAGTTCTCCCTTAGCCCATGGGGAGAAAAAAAATCTGAATATGGGCCTCCCACCCCTCAAGAGAATGCACTAACCACTGGACTATGGGATATTCTGATGGGTGTCTCCTGCAAACTCTCCTGTTGAAGCTGTCCCATGTTATCATTCCTCATTAACATCAGTCACTAGGTAGCTCCCCACCTAGCATGCTGGCTTTTGTGGACCATGTTTTTAAGCACCTATCTCTTCCCATTCATTGTATAGGTGCCTAACTCGGGCTTTGTGGAGCTCTGTTGTTCTAGTGATTTTCCTGGTGCCTAAAAGTTAGGTATACCTCAAGTCTCTTTGTAGATCCAGGCCAAAGTTACTAGCCAGGAGCTGTAGGTCCAGGCATCTCTCTTCTCAAACTCTTAGCAGTTGGCAGTGCCACAGAAATTATAATCCAGTCCACAGTCCAATCTTCATTTGCACCAGTGTAATCACTGGTTAAGTGGAGTCAACCTGTCTTTAGGAAAGGTGAAAGGCATGACATTATGGCAGCTAGGTAGTAGCAGCAAATGTCTGTGTTAGTCTACAACTGTGTGGCTATAAATTTCAGTTTAAATGCCATATGTTCATATATTTGTGTCTTGCAAGCACCACCCTGGTGACACAGTGAACAACAACTGCAGCTCCTCTGGGTTATATTTTGAAAGACCTTTTTTTCCTGAGCAGGTGGAGAAACACCAAAAGGCCAGTCTACAGACGGGTCTTAAACACAAGCAGCACTATTGACAGCATAACAAAAGCTCTGCTGCGATACTACACAATAGAGCCAAACGCTTAGATACCGTTTTTGGTTTCATGTAGCAGTCACACTTTACAACCCCATCTTATTCAATACAATACAAGGGGGGGAGAGCTTTAATGATAAGTATCAAAATATAATTCAGCCACATTTAGTGCTGTGGAAATGAAGCCACCTCTCATAGTCTAGAAATGACAGCTCTGCATTAAAAAGTGGCCCCAGACATGCAAAGGCTCCAGGAAAATCTGGAGTAAAGGCACCAAAAATCAAAATGCAGCTGCTCTTTTTACTGTTTAAATCATTATATATTAGCAACAACTCTTCTTGTTGGCCAACACTCAAAAATGGCATATGGCCAATAAAAGGTTCAATGGAGTTTCCCATCTGTCGCTAAAATCAGCCATGGCTCCAGCTCCTACAGTTAGTTCAGCGCCATGGTTGTTTGTGTTCTGGATTTCTATCATTCACTCTAACAAAATCATTTGACCATTCAATCTGCTGAATATACTGCCTAAGCAAAAGTATTACATAATAAGCATTTCTAGAATATGTGGAGAGACAAGATGGCTGATAACTCTAACAGTAACTGGAGCAAAGGAACAAAATTAATAAACTTTAGGACATCTTAATTTACATAATCTAAATGTGGGAAAAGAGTATTTTAGTAATATAGCAAACACTATAAGAAAAAAACTTTGCAGTTTATTTCTGTAAAAATGACAGCTAAATACATATCAGCTGGCAAAAGGAAATGTGGGTCTTCAGAGACACACTGTATCCACTTATTTATTACAGACATTGGGTAAAGATTTATTTCTTCATTGTACTATTTCACCTACTTCAAAAGCAGACAGATAACTTTTTGAAAGGTTTCAAAGGGATAGCCGGGTTAGTCTGTAACAGGAAAAACAACAAATAGTCTGGTAGCACTTTAAAGACTAACAAAATATGTTTGGTTTCACTATGGTTTTCAGATACCTTGGTAATGTTTGCTAGTTTATGTTAACATCTTAACACAAAGTTCTCGATAGCTATCAGACAATTAAAGCAACAGGGAACTAAGGAGATGGATTATTTTCCCCTTTCCCCCACACTGATGTGCAAACACACAAGTGCCATGAAGGGTAGTGCTATGCTAACATTTGGATGTGGATTTTTTAAGACACCATAATTTAACATGTTGAGAGTCAAGTCTGGATTCAGCTCATTAATAAGATAATGATTGTTTGTAAAATTTAAATGCAGATTATGGCTCTGATTTGATACTGCCCATAGTTATAAAGATGTTTGGACCCAGGATTAGGTAGGAAAATGAGCAGATTTCTGTTTTCTCAACTGGCAGAAATAGGCATTGCCTTTAAGTGCAGTGCTTTAAAAAAAAATTATGCTGGCAGCAGAAAGCAGAAGAGAAATTCTGTGTTGTTTGAGACCATGATGTTACCAATTCTCTTCCTAGACTCTGACTGCTCTGCACCTGTCAGAAAGGCACTGCCAGAGAGCTTGAGAAGTGCCAAGGCAGACTCATGGCTAGTTCCTAACATTTATAATTTGTGAGAGTAAGCGTGAGTGGGGAAGGAATGAGGAATTGAGAAAAGTATTTACTCAACATTCACCAAATCCTTTGTGAATTGGTCTGAAGCTGGCACCAACTGACAGCAATGAGCTGATTTGCATAGAAATGGGCTCATAACTTCAACAGATGACAAAGATTTACAAGAACAGACTTCTACTACAAATGGGTCCTTTGCACAGTCTACTTTTGCTCACTAATAGGGAAATGGAGGAGCCTTAGCATTTTTTAAATTTTAAATTTAAACTTATAAACTTAAAATCCTGTCTGAATTTCAAACTCTACAAGCCATCGCTCATTTAAAAAGAGTGTTACTACCTCCGTGACAGAATGAGGCTGAACATTTTTCTAGACAGAGACTTCATTCTCACACCTGCCCAAAGTTCCTAGCAGGTTGCTGTGATGTGCAAATAATCATCTATTTAGCCCCAGAGGAGGAATGGAGAGCCCATGGAAGGAGCAAGCTTAATTTTCAGTCTCAAAATTTAAAATATTCACATATGCACTTAAGGTTCAGGTGTTTTAAGAATACAGGCAGTCCCCGGGTTACGTACAAGATAGGGACTGTAGGTTTGTTCTTAAGTTGAATCTGTATGTAAGTCAGAATTGGCGTCCAGATTCAGCCGCTGCTGAAACTGATCAGTTTCAACAGCATCTGAATCTGGATGCCAGTTCTGACTTACACACAGATGCAACTTAAGAACCCCAGGCATCCCCAAGTCAGCTGCTGCTGAAACTGATCAGCGGCTGATTCCAAGAAGCCCGGGGCAGGGGCTTCCTGTACTCAGCCACTGGTCAGTTTCAGCAGCGGCTGACTTGGGGACGCCTGGGGCAGAGCAGCTGGGGTGCTGCTGGGTTGGTCCAGTAGCGCCGCCGCTCCTCGGTGCTACTGGACCAACCCAGCAGCACCCAAGCTGCTCTGCCCCAGGTGTCCTGATTCAGCCGCTGCTGAAACTGACCAGCAGTGGCTGAATCAGGACGCCTAGGGCAGAGCAGCTGGGGTGCTGCCGGGTTGGTCCAGTAGCGCCCAGAGCGGCGCTACAGGACCAACCGGCAGCGCCCCAGCTGCTGTACCACAGGCGTCCAGAGCAAAGCCGTGGAGAACGGGGGCAGCGGGACAGCCCAGACGCACTGTGGCTGTCCTGCTGCCCTCGGGCTCCGCGGCTTTGCTCTGCTTTGCTCCCCCTCTCCCTGGTCTGCAGACCAGGGGGACGGGGAGCAAAGCCGTGGAACACGCGGGCAGCGGACAGCCCAGATGCGTCTGGGCTGTCCGCTGCCCACATGCTCCGCGGCTTTGCTCTGCTTTGCTCCCCTTCTCCCTGGCCTGCAGAGTCTGGGCTGTCCGCTGCCCGCGTGCTCCGCCGCTTTGCTTCCTCTCCCTGGTCTGCTGGAGACCAGGGAGACGGCCCCGTTCGTAACTGCGGATCCGACATTAGTCGGATCCGCGTAACTCGGGGACTGCCTGTATCTAGAGATTTGAAAAACTTTTATGAATCAGCAGGCCTGTTTTGTGCAGAAAGATCAATCTTATGCAAGCAGGCCCTTGTTTCTGTCATTCATAGTTGGCTGTAGTACACAATGCTTCACATGGTACCATTTCAGTGACTGGTGTCCATTTTGCCGACAAGTGGATTCCAGAGGCACAAATGCCAAGCATCTCACTGGGAATGAAAGCCACTCTGCACCTTGCAACATTGGCCCTCATTTAACAACATCGCTATGCAGACCCATTTTGGATTTGGCATGAGACTGCCTCAAATCCCCATGCTCCTAGTGCAAACAGAAGTTTGACCCAAGCAAGAGACTGTCTAATGAGCCAGATTCACCCTTGCACTGTTATAGGAGTCCTGGGGGCTACCCTAAGTTGCACTCTGCTGTAATAAAGTACTATTAACCACTGCAGGAGAACTAAACTGCCCATCTACCCCAGCCTGCTTCCCATCCCAAGCCACCCTATCCTAGAACAGCCCCTGTACCTGGGCTCCTGTGGAGATCACTCACAGCAGCCAGATCTTGCTCTACCCCAGACTCTCTTTAAAGGAGGTATTCTGTGGCCTAGCTGTCACAATGGGACCACAGAACAGCATTCAACAGGACTCATTGTCAGCTTCCTGCCACAAGGTCATATACTGGTTCTGAGGGATAGGGCAGAGAGACTGAGTTTCCTTTCCTGCTTTTTAAACCCTTAAACTCAGTTCTCTCGGGCAAGGACAGAGAGTAGGAAGAACAGCCAGCCAGGTCAGCACCCACCAACCTCCCCTACCTCAATGACACCATCAGGGCAAGCTTTGGAAATCAGAGACAGGGACACATGGGTGCAGCCACAGGGCAGACACAAGAATGGGGAAAAGGGGCCAGATAAGGGGAACATAAGATGACGATGACATGGGGAACCAAAGAAAAGGAGGCAGAAGGAAAAGCCTCCGAGGTGGAGAAGATGAGAGGAGCCAGGGAGGTAAAAGGAAAAGCAGCACAGCAAGGAGGAGGGAGTTGTTAGGAAGAGGAAACGGGAAGAAAAGCAGAGAACATTTTTTCATACTAGCTGGGAACCTGTGGCCACTAACAGGTTAACCAATTACCCAGTAAGCATCAACCTTAATCCACCGGAGTGAAGTGGCCTCCCCACCAGCCCCCATTTAATCAATTACCTGGTTAAATTTAACAGTTGACCAGTTAATTAATTAAATGGGATTTTACATCCCAAGGGGCCACTGCAGGCTTTGCTGACTTTTAGGCTGTGTCTACATTGGTGTGATCTTGTGCCAAAGCGGCCTCTTTGGCGCAAAAACATGCTGCCTGTCTACACTGGCGGGGAGTTCTTGTGCAAAAACAGACGTTCTAATGTGTGAAATCAGGGCTTCTTGTGCAAGAACTATGATGCCCCTGTTCAGGAATAAGCCCTCTTGCGCAACTGTTCTTGCGCAAGAGGCCAGTGTAGACAGGCAACATGAATTTCTTGCGCAAGAAAGCACAAGGGCTAAAATGGCCATCAGAGCTTTCTTGCACAAGAGAACGTCTACACTGGCACGGATGCTCTTGCACAAAAGCACATCTCTTGCGCAAAGGCACATGCCAGTGTAGACGCTCTCTTGTGCAAATACTTTAACGCAAGAACTCTTGCGTTAAAGAGTATTTGCTCAACATCATGCCAATGTAGACGTAGCCTTCGGGTTTAATATTATTTTTCCTGTAACCTTTCTTCGAAGAAAATATTCTCAATCCCACAAAATGGTCAGCCATATCTCCAACTGCTAGACACCAGATACCCTGTGTATCTGGAGAACTGCCCCTGGCAAACATTTTCACATGCTGGCACCTGTGCAGACCCTCTCAGTGTGTGCTGATGGCTTGTATTAGTGTGAAGTTCACTGACAACCAGGGAGAATAGCTCCCAACCTACCAAGGAACCAATATGCAGACAGTGGCCTTTAAATTAGAAAGAGTTGGATTTTCTGAAAAAAATGTTAAACAAAACAAAAAAGAATTGGAAATTTTAAAATTAAGTTGGTTTTAGCTTCAAATTTGTACCCACCATGGAAAATATTGCCCACTTGTCACTCAGCTGGGTGTGTCCTCAGCCCCAATACCTGCACTGTCATGCCCAGTCTCTTGCAAGAAGTTTTCTTTTCTAACACAGCTTAGAAAATAAACATAGTCCTTTTCACTCGTTCCTTAGCCTGGCTTCTGGGTCACCTAGTTCAGGGGTTTATGCCACGCCTTGTCCTAGTAGCTTCATAGTGTCAGTCAGCTCTACTCCCCAGATGCAGGGCTGCTTCTCTGAACCCCTTGTTCCACAGATCCACTACCATTCCATCAGTACCTTCAACATGAACCCCACAGCCCTTTTCCCTTAACTCTGGTACAAAGGGAAGGAAGAGGTGGCTATCTCCTCACTGTATTAGACATTAGGATCCTCACACCATTCCCCACCTCCTTTGTGACCTGCTTTCTCCTAATCCAGTGTCAGGGAACTGGACACCAATGGAATCATCTTCTGAAATGGGCAGCTGGCAAGGTGTGACAAAAATCTAATCTACCTGTTAGGTCACTGGGCTGTTGAGAAGGCAAAAAACCCACGATTACCAGGGCAACCTGAAGGGGAAATTCCTTCTCGGCCTCAAAAAGGGAACTAGCAAGGTTCCATACCCCCAACCAACTACTCTAATGACAAAAGAGAGGTTGATGGTGGGCAGCATTGTCTTACACTCATAAAATGGTGCCAGTAGATGCCATAGAGCCCCCTTCTCTCCTCATATCCGAGAGGAAGCTGAGTATCCACTGGGAGAGGAGCAGAGATCCTTTGACGGGCCAAAGGTTTTCCTTCTGCCTCTGGGCAGACAAAGCCTTCCCACTTCTGAGACTGTGAGAGGGAAATTTCCATGAGCATGTCCCAATGCACACAGTGAAAATAACAATAAAGATTTGCATTACAGACAGAGACAAGAACTGCAGCACTGAAAGCTGTAGACCTTCAAAAATGCAAGGGCAGTCTTCCAGATTCAGACAAAGTAACAAAATCCAAAGTACATAGATGGTATTGCTGCAATGCACTACATTTTATCAATCGATTTCTAAAACAGAATGTCTCCTCAAAGCATCAGAACCTATTACACTGTATACTCTGTTTCACTGGATAACATCAGCACATACTAAGCACTTGGTAGCCTATTAGAGGGATAAAACTACCCGTGAGCTTTCTCCAGAGATCCCTGTCAATAATTATTGTTATTCTAGTGATGCTTCATAATTGTATGAAAACATGAAAAGAGATTAAAACATTGGCGAACAAACAACTGGTGTTATTTACATATAGATTTTTGTGCAATGAGGTTAGATGATTTTATCTCTTGAGCCATCACAACACGCTTTGCAGATGATAAGCAATGGTTATATTATTCTGCACTTTAGCTGACTGGAATATAACTCACGGTGCACTTGCAAAGTCAAGGTCAACTGAAAGTTACAGATAAACCCTGCTACCTTGTAGTGGGCTAATCCTCAGACAGAAAAATTCACACTCATAAACTCAGCAAGCTCATGACAGATACAGTGGCTCCCAGCTGGTGCTACCATTGACTTCTCCCATTAGTGATGACATTAGAATAATACAAGGAAATGCAGCCTGATTGTGGAAAAAAATCATAGCTCAGATAGGGGCATGATCTTAGGGCTGGAAGAAAAAAAAAGGAGAGAAAGTAAAGAAGAGAAAGTGGGAAGGACTGCAAAAGAGAGGGAAAAAATGAAAGGAGCAGCCTTGATTATTTTGTGGTTAAGGCAATGGGCTGGGACTCAGGAGATCTAGGTTCCATTCCTAGCTCTCTCACAGACACTCTTTGGATCAGACAAAATCTCACTGATTTCACCATTCCAACTAGAACTCCTACTTCCTTACCACACACAGATGCTCATGTGCAGTACTGATGGACTGATGTCATCCTGTTTATTAGTCACTTATTCATAACCTTTGATAATACGAAATGGGTCTCCCACTCATCCCTGAACTAGCCAAGAACTACTACTCAGAAGTCACAGCACATTCTATTAAATCAGTTAAATTGGATCCATCTGCATCTCCTGACATCCATGAATCCTAATGTAATTGAGGGTACGTCTAAGACTGCATGCTTCTTTCGAAAGAAGCTTTTTCGGAAGAGATCTTCTGAAAAAACTTCTTTTGAAAGAGAGCGTCCACACAGCAAAGCACACTGAAAAAGATATCTGCTTTTTCTAAAAATAGCATCTACACTGAATGGACGCTATCTCGCATTTAAGCTCTGACTACACGTGGACAGAGTGGCCACCGGGGCACCTATGCTTTTTCCTCTTTCCTCTTCTTTCAAAAAAACTCCCTTTTCCCCATCCACACACGCCTTTTTCCGAAAGAGTTCTTTCGGAAAAAGCATTCTTCCTCATAGAGTGAGGTTTACCAATGTCGGAAAACCCCCTGCATTCTTTTGATTTTCTTTCAGAAGAATGCGATAGCAGTGTGGACATAAGTGAAGTTTTTTTGGAAAATCCCTGCAGTCTAGATGTACCCTGAGAAAGGATAAGTAGGAAGTCACAATTTACCCTATTTCATTCCATTTTCCCACCACTGGCATCTCTATCAAATCTTTTATACTACAAACATTACTACATACTCTTTTATACTACAGACTTCAGCAGGCACAGTTATGTCACCCAGAGATGCGATGAGGTGAGATCCATGACTGCAAAAAAAGCACAGCTTTGCAGAAATAGCCTGTTTCATTCAGCGTGGATGGATAGAGAAGATATAAGATATACAGATAAAACTGGCATACTGTACTGCAAAGTGCTTCTAACCTGGAGCCAAGTGTACAGCAAAACTCACACTTGTACACGTGGCTCCGCATTAGAAGCACTTTGGGCTCCAGTATGCCAGTTATGGCTATACTGGTAAAGCACTACAGTACTCATGAACACCTGTCTTATACTGTCTCTGTCTTTTCAATCTCTCCTACAAATCTTGCCATGTGTTATACTGGAAGGTATTAATGGCTATCATCTAGTAGGTCCCAGATCTACAGACAACCAGAGACCCTCTTAAGGCTGATGGGTTTGTTAAAAACCCATTTATCAGCCTAAATGGAAGAAGCCCCTTTAAGCAGTGAAATAACTGGAGAAAATAGAAATTGCTGCTTAAGTCAGGGCTAGGCAATAATTTTTGGTGGGGGGCGGGCACTCCAAGATTTTGGAAAGTAGTCAAGGGGCACACTTTTCTGTGGAGGAGATGTGGGGTCCAGGATGGAGGCTGGTACAGAAGGTTGCACAGGGTAAGGGACTGGAGTGCAGGAGACTGTGTGAAGTCTGAGAGGGAGTTTGGGTGAAGGAAGGAATTGTGACCTGGGTCAGGGTTTTCGGGTGCAGGATCTGGGAGTGTCTTTGGGTGCAGAAGAGGATTCTGGCATGGGGGAGAGGTGTAGGAGGGGGTACAGGGTCTGGGAGGTAGCTGTGACCTGGGACAGGGGGGTGCAGAGGGTTTGGATGGTGACCTGGGGGAAGGAGTTGGGCAGCTGTGCCAGAGGCAGGCTCTGGCTGGGAGATGCTTACCTAAGCATCTCCTGGCCAGCACCTCCAAGGCAGGCTGGGCTCCCTGCTTGCCGCAGCCCCAGATCACTTAGAGCTGAAGGTTATTTCCTCCATGTGGCTCTCAGCTCCAGGAAGGGAAAGAGGCTTGTGCTGTCCGCATCGCCCCTAAGCCAATCTCTCAACTCCTACTGGCTGGTTGTTTCCAGCCAATGGGAGCTGAGAGAGTCACTGGGGTCAATTCCTATTGGCTGGTTTTTTCTGGCAAATAGGAGCTGAGGTTTAGGCTGCAGGCAGGGAGATCACACGAAGTCTCCCCCTTCCTCCAGGGTAGAGAACCAATGGACTGTGCTTTAAACCAATGGCAGCTGTGTGCCTGTGGGTGCTGGCAGGGTGGTCTGTGGGCCAGATCCGGTGACTTCGGGGTCCGGATCTGGCCCCCAGGCCTGGCTTAAGATAAGGGCCTCTTGGCAAAGCCTGAGCAGGAACAAACCATGTGGGTTGAAAAGTTTTATTGGGATTGGATGCAAATGCAGGATCCACATGATTGCTTGGCAAACTGTGTATATTGGAGGAAAAGTCCAGAAAGCTAGGAGACAGTGAGAGAGGCAGTCTTGAGTGTGGCCCTGATATAGGGTTGCCAAACCCCCCTCCCACGCCCGGACTGTCCTGGGGTCTCCAGGAATTAAAGGTTAATCTTTGAGGGTATGTCTATACTACCACCCTAGTTCGAACTAGGGTGGTAATGTAGTCAACCGGAGTTGCAAATGAAGCCCGGGATTTGAATTTGAATGAACTCCAGTGGAACGAGGAGTAACAGTAGTTCGGAATAGGAAGCCTAGTCCGAACTACCTAGTTCGTGCTGCATGTAGCTGCGGGGCACGGAGTCCAAACTAGCGGACACTTAAAAATGGTGGCGCCCGGCAACATGCAAATGAAGCCCGGGAAATTCAAATCCCGGGGTTCATTTGCAACTCCGGTTGACTACATTACCACCCTAGTTCGAACTAGGGTGGTAGTGTAGACATACCCTAATTAAATATTATGTAATGTGATGAAACCTCTAGGTATACAGCCAACCAATGGCAACTCCACCCTGGGGGAGAGCAAGACAAAGTTCCTTGGAGCACAGGACTGGCTGGAAAGTCAGTCTTAGAAATTGTGAGCAAGAAAAAGGCTTATCAGTGTTCGATTCTACTGCAGTGAGAGAAAGAACTTCATGCACCTTCTTTATCAATAGAGGAGATAGACAGGAAGAAAGAAAGGGTGGTCAGAATTGAACACAGAATCGTAAGGGAGGGCATACCACTGAATTATATAATAGCATTATTATAGTCTGACTATTTGCTGTTCTATTCCTTTACACATACAAAGATTTTGATTGCTTTTTTAACCACCTGATATGCACATTCATGTGTCTATCCAGATTATGTGAGGACAGTATAGTATTTAGTATCAAAACAGCAAGAAGAGGTGAGGATCATACAAGCTTGATACCAAGAAGGTACCAAGCTGGGAAGGGTTGCGACTGCTCTGGAGGATAGGGTCAGAATTCAAAATGATCTGGACAAATTGGAGAAATGGTCTGAGGTAAACAGGATGAAGCTTAATAAAGACAAATGTAAAGTGCTCCACTTAGGAAGGAACAATCAGTTTTACACATACAGAATGGGAAGCGACTGTCTAGGAAGGAGTACGGCAGAAAGGGATGTAGGGGTTATGAATATGAATATGAGTCAGCAGTGTGATGCTGTTGCAAAAAGCAAACATGATTCTGGGATGCATTAACAGGTGTGTTGTGAGCAAGACACGAGAAGTCATTCTTCCGCTCTATTCTGCGCTGGTTAGGCCTCAGTTGGAGTATTGTGTCCAGTTCTGGGCACCGCATTTCAAGAAAGATGTGGAGAAACTGGAGAAGGTCCAGAGAAGAGCAACAAGAATGATTAAAGGTCTAGAGAACATGACCTATAAAGGAAGGTTGAAAGAACTGGGTTTGTTTAGTTTAGAAAAGAGAAGACTGAGGCGGAACATGATAGTCGTTTTCAGGTATCTAAAAGGGTGTCATAAGGAGGAGGGAGAAAACTTGTTCATCTTGGCCTCTGAGGATAGACCAAGAAGCAATGGGCTTAAACTGCAGCAAGGGAGGTTTAGGTTGGACATTAGGAAAAAGTTCCTCACTGTCAGGGTAGTTAAACACTGGAATAAATTGCCCAGGGAGGTTGTAGAATCCCCATCTCTGGAGATATTTAAGAGTAGGTTAGCTAAATGTCTATCAGGGATGGTCTAGACAGTATTTGTTCCTGCCATGGGGGCAGAGGACTGGACTCGATGATCTCTCGAGGTCCCTTCCAGTCCTACTATTCTATGATTCTATGATTTTAGCTCCCAAGATTTCCCTGTTGTTGCCAGGCAGAGCTGTCCCATCCATAGAACAGTTTGGGGTGGCGCTTTTGGGGGCCCTGCAGTGGTTGCCTTAACCTGGGGGCGGCAGCAGGGATTACCCCCCAACACACACACACACCATGCTCTGCTCAACCCTGCTGCCCTCTCCCAGCATTTTGTGCTCAGCTTCTCATGTGTGACCCCTTGCTGCTGCCCTGCACCTGGCCTCCCTGGTAATTCCCTGGCTCGTATTGCTGGGAGAAACAGGGAGTGGATGGGCGGGAGGGATATGCCCCACACCCACCTTGGGATGCCCATGTAGTCAGGAACTTCCTTTTGTTAATTTTCTCTACCAGAGTCTTTCAGAGATATTTGTTTCAGAAAAATATTCAACCACTGCACATTTTGGGGAGAAATCTAGTATTGCCAACCCCAGAGGTTCACCAATTATGAATTAGGTCCTGCAACATAATGAGATTGGCTTTAAAAATCAGAAGGATTTTTTAATTAATTAAACATTTAATTAATTCTGGAACATTGTATTTGCTTTTTAGCATGGTATCCCTTTGGGTTAAGCTTCTCAAACTTTTCTTCACAACTGGGAGGGACAAATATATTTTTAAAAAACGAAAGCCAAGATTTTCATGTAATGGCATATGTCTTGGAGTTTGGACATTTAAGAAAAATGGCAATCTTCATGAGAATTGGCAACACTCAAATCCTTCCTTAGGAGAAAGGATATTAAAAGGATATCATCAGTGCCAGGCTTATTTATCTTTTTTCAAACTAAGGATTATATAGTTACACTGCAGACTTATTTTAACACTGAAATGCAGCAGTGTATCTATCTAAGTGTTCAGGCAACTCTCGTTACAGTATTATCTGAGCACCTAAGTGTAACAGAGACTGAGAATTTATTCTACAAAAGCTATTTTTAGAGACTAATATTTTAAATAGATAATTGCCCTAATTAGGAAAGGGATTGGGTAAATACGACGCATGAGCACACAACGGAGAGAATGCAAACTGAACAGCCTGATAGGTACTTCTGTTGCTCATATATATATATATATATATATATATATATATATATAT
Source organism: Pelodiscus sinensis (assembly GCF_052426305.1). NCBI lineage: Eukaryota > Metazoa > Chordata > Testudines > Trionychidae > Pelodiscus > Pelodiscus sinensis. Next base: position 23,884,958 of record NC_143065.1, read on the forward strand.
ATATATATATATATTGGGGTGCGTCTACACAGCAGGGCTTAACTCAAAATAAGCTATATAAATTGAGCTACGTCAATTACATAACTTATTTTGAAACAGCTTTTTTCAAAATTGAGAGCATCTACACAGCACTTATTTTGAAACAGAGCACTCTTCCTCCAACTTCCCTTATTTCTTGTACAATGAGGGTTACAGGAATCAACATCCTCCAGCGTGGCAGTATTTCGACATTATTTCCAAATATCTGCTGTGTAGACGGGGGCTAAGTTATTCTGAAATAACACTAGTTATCTTTGATTTGTATATTTGCACTCCAATTCATCTCATGAAGTGGGTTTTCCCCTCAAAAGCTCATGATTACATATATTTTGGTTAATCTCTAAGGGCATGTCTACACAGCAGGGCTGAACTTGAAATAAGATACACAAACTGAGCTACATCAATTGCGTAGCTTATTTCAAAACAGAATTTCGAGTTTTGGTGCTGTCTACATAGCACTTATTTCAAAATAGAGCACTCTTCCTCCAACTTCCCTTACTCCTCATAAAATGAGGGTTACAGGAGTTGCCGTAAGAAGTCCTCCAGCTTGACAATATTTTGACATTATGTCAAAATAACTGCCAGCTATGTAGACATGGACTATGTTATTTAGAAAAAATGCTAGTTATTTCAAAATAATGTTGCTGTGTAGACGTAGCTTAAGGGTATGTCTACACAGCAGCATTATTTCTGAGTAACTGACTGAAATAATATAGTGCACGTCTACACTACAAGCCTTTATTTCAAAATAATGTCAAGCTTGAGGACTTCTTACTCCAACTCATGGTGTCCCTCATTTCACATGGAGTAAGGGAAGTTGAAGGAAGAGTGTTCTTCCTTCAACTTCCTGCTGTGTAGACAGTGCCTACACAGGGCTCTGCAAGACATCTCCAGTCTCTCCACAAGGTTGACAAACTAGAGACATTGATAGATACAACACATACAATCAGTGGACCACTGAGGCTCCGCACACATTTTTACTCATGTAAAGGGTTCCAGAACCCAAAAAGTTTGAGAACTGCTGGTCTAGAAGCAACTTAAAGACTAACAAAACATGTAGATGATATCATGAGCTTTCGCATTTCTTCAGATGAATGGAGTATTAAAAGTCCAGTTCCAAAATAAATAGGGACGGGGAGGGGGAAGAAGGAAGGGGAAAAATAGTGAATTAGAGTATTAATGTTACATGAAGCTGATAGAGAAGGTGCAAATTGTTCTTAAGTACCCATTGTTTGGTTGGTTAAGTCATTAGGATGTGGAAAGTAGTGTGCTAGCCAGGCAATGTCTTTATTCATACCTTCATGGTGGGTCCCAAACTTGTAAATGAAGTTAAGTTTCAATGCTTCCCTGTGTATTTGGCTTGTGGAATTGTCCTGAAACAACACAGTAACTTTGAGATCCATTAATGAATGTCCGGACAGGTTAAAGTGTTCTCCAACAGGTTTCTGTGTGTTGCCTTTTTGGATATCTGATTTGTGTCCATTCATTCTTTCCTGTAGATATTGTCCAGTTTGGCCAATATATATGGCAGAGGGGCATTGCTGGCATTTGATGGAATAGATCACATTAGTGGATGTGCAGTTAAATGAGCCTCTGATGTGATAGCTGATGTTGTTGAGTCCAGTGATAAAATTGTTTGTGTAGATGTGTGAACAGAGTTGGCATTGGGGTTGATTGCAGGAGCGGGTTTTTGGATGATTATGATAGAGGTGTGCTATGTGGTTACTGGAAAGAATTTGTCTGACGTTAGGAAGTTGTCTATAGGCAAGGACTGGCCTTTCCGCAAAGGTCTGTGAGAATGAGGGGTCATTTTCCAGGATAGGTTGTAGATAGTCAATAATGCGTTGGGGGGGATTAAGTTGTGGGCTGTAGGTGATGACAAGTGGAATTCTGTTGTTTTCTCTTCTTGGCCCGTCTTCAAGTAGTCATATTGGTTTCTGTTATTTCCACTCCAATTCATCTAATGAAGTGGGTTTTACCCATGAAAGCTCATGATTCTATATATTTTTGTTAGTCTCTGAGGGTATGTCTACACTACAGAGTTAGTTCGAACTAACTTAGTTCGAATTAGTTAATTCGAACTAAGCTAATTCGAACTAACGCATCTAGAACTAAAAACTAGCTCGATAAGCGTTTTGCTAATTCGAACTAGCATGTCCACATTAAGTGGACCCTGAACAGGGCTTAAGGATGGCCGGAAGCAGTGCCGGCAGGGCATCAGAGGAGGACTTAGAGCGTGGAGCTGCTGTCTCAGGCTAGCCCAGGGCTGTGCTTAAAGGGACCCGACTCCCACCCCGGACAGACAGTTCTCAGGGGTGCAACGCTTGAAAACCAGTCCTGGCTTGAAGTGCCCGGAGTGCCCACACTGGGCACATCACACCACTCGGCCATCAGACCGGCTGCACTTGCCGCAGGCTGCCATCTGGGAAGAGGGGGCAATTGGGGGGCTGCAGGAGAGCTTCCACCCCTAGAAGCCCGCAGAGCCAGCCCAGTCCTCTCCATCGGGGGCTCGTACCCCATTCCTCCCTCACCTCCTTCCACTTACCCTTCCCTAGCCCCTTTTCTTGATGTACAAAATAAAGGACAATTGTGTTCAAAAATGGAATCTGTCTTTATTGAACAAAACGGGGGGAGACTGGGAAAAGGAGGTGGGAGAGGGTAAGAGAGAGGCTGGGAGAGGAGAGGGCAACTACAATGATCAGGGGTTGGGAACAGGTCCCATATGAAGAGAGGCTAAAGAGACTGGGACTTCTCATCTTAGAAAAGAGGAGATGGAGGGGGGACAGGATAGAGGTCTCTAAAAGCAGGAGTTGGGTGGAGAGGGTGCATACAGAAAAGTTCTTCATTAGTTCCCATAAAGAAGGACTAGAGGACACCAAAGGAAAGGAATGGGTAGCAGGCTTCAAACTAGTAAGAGAAAGTTGTTCTTCACAAAGGAAAGAGTAAACCTGTGGAACTCCTTGCTGCAGGAGGCTGTGAAGGCTAGAACTAGAACAGAGTTTAAAGGGAAGTGAGATCAAGTCATGGAGGTTGGGTCCATGGAGTGGTATTAGCCAGGGGGTAGGAGTGGTGTCCCTGCCCAAAGTTTGTGGAAGGCTGGAGAGGGATGGCACGAGACAAATGGCTTGGTCACTGTCTCCGGTCCATCCCCTCCAGTGTCCCTAGGGTTGGCCGCTGTCGGCAGACAGGCTACTGGGCTAGATGGACCTTTGGTCTGACCCAGGACGGCCATTGTAAGCTCAGGGCTCAGGGTCGGGGGTCTCAGTGGACCCCCATGATTTTCATGCACACCTGCTCCTGGGTGGCCAGGCTGGCAGCTCTCCTGCCCTAGCTGGCCACTTTCCTGTGCCTAGTGCGGAGATCGTGGACGAGGTCCACGATGTCCGCACTAGCCCAGGCGGGTGCCCGCCTCTTGCGGTCCCGGGCAAGCTCCCGGGAGCCGCCAGCCTGGTCCCAGGAAGAGGGGGAGGGCTGGGGGGCATCGGGTGGCTGGCTCGATCCGTGCCAGGTGCAGGGTCTGCTGGCTGGGTGCTGGCAGGCTTGCACCTGGCATGGGCACCGTAGCCAGCCCGTGCCCCTTTAAGGGGTCCGGGGCCGGGAGGGGGGCATAGAGTTTCCCTGGGGTTGGCCAGAGTGGCCACCAGAGAAACCTGGGAAGCCTTAGCCTCCCACTAGTTCGAATTAAGGGTCTACACAGCCCTTAATTTGAACTAGCTAGTTCGAACTAGGCTTAATCCTCGTAAAATGAGGTTTACCTAGTTCGAACTAAGCGCTCCGATAGTTCGAATTAAATTCGAACTAACGGAGCGCTAGTGTAGCGCCTATTAAAGTTAGTTGGAACTAACGTCCGTTAGTTCGAACTAACTCTGTAGTGTAGACATACCCTAAGGCTACGTCTCGACTACAAACCTCTTTTGAAAGAGAGCGTCTAGACTACAAGCAGATTTTTCCAACAAGCGAGCCACTTTTTTGAAAGAGAGTCTAGACACTCTCTTTCAAAAAGCACACTTCGCATTCAAGAGCACCTTTTTTCAAAAGAGTACTTTCGAAAAATGGCGTTATTCCTTGTAGAATGAGGTGTACCACAATCGAAAAAAATGCCACATTCTTTCGATTTACTTGTGAAAGAACGTGGTTTCAGTCTAGACATAGGTGAAGTTTTTTCAAAAAAAGATTACTTTTTTCAAAAAAAACACCTGTAGTCTGGACATACCCTGAGGTGCCACAGAATTACTCGTAAAACCAGAATTATTTCTTTTTAAAATTACAGACTAGCACAGCTACCCTTCTGAAATATTTGTTCAAGTGCCATTAGAGCACACATTCTTCCAATGAGAGCAGCAAAAGTCATTTCAAACAATAAAAACACAGATACCATAAAAGAAACTGAATAAAAAAGATTCTCTTTAAACACATGGATCTCCCATCAGCAGCAGACACTAGAAAGCTGTATTACAGTATTAATTTAGTAATGGGTGGTCAATCAGCTTACCTTTATGGAAGAGATCCAGTGGATGGTGACCCTGTGTAGGAAGGCCTCCTTTTACTGACCAACACAGAGGAAGCAAGAAATTATGTAATTTAAACAGTGACCAGATAGAGCTCCAGAAAAGTCCACCTCTTTTTGCCTCTGGTAAAAGTGCACCCATACAAAAAACAGGAATCAGAAGAATATAGATTTATGTTTCCTTACAGATAAATCTATCAGGGTCAAGATGATTTCCATTCCTACCCACTGGATTTCTCTCTTCTTATCTGAGAAAGAGGAAAAAACGTAAAGCTTTTGACAAGATTTTCAAAGGTAGCTAGTAATTTTGGGTCCCCAATTTGACACCTTTCAGTGGCTGATTTTCAAAAGGCATTGAGCACCCACCCATTAAAAATGTCTCAGATTAAGCACCCAAACTCACAAGCCATTTTTGCTGATTGAGCTGGTTCAGAATAGTTTGTTATAATTGCCACTATCCACTCTGTCCTAATAACGTTTTGTAGACATAATCTCTTCTTATAAAAAGGGGATAGGGGAATCACGCTGCTGCACTTTTGCAGGAGAGTTACTAAATTCCCATCACATCTTGTACATACTACATGGTGGTTGATCATGCATTAGCTAAACAGCATGAGGATAAGGAGCAATACACTTAAAGGATTAGGATGCAATGAAGCAAAACAGTGTTTTTCAATTTGCGAGAGAAATAAGCCTAAATATCTAAATGTGAATGAGCATTAGCCCTGCTGCTAAGAAACAGCCAGTTACAATATTGGCACTTTACAATGTCATTTTACATAATTGGACAGTAAACATTTATGGAAACTAAATTCATAAATCGATTCAATAGAAACCTAACTCATGGCTTTTCCTTTGGAGTAGCCAATAATAGTTTTGTGAGACCTATTAAAATACATTTTTAAGCAAGAAAGCTCTGTAGGAATAAATGGTCAGTTTTCAGAATGAAATGAGGTAATTAATGGAGTCCCCCATGGGGTCATACTGGGACCAATCAGATTCAACATACAGGCAGTCCCCAAGTTACGCGGATCCGACTTATGTTGGATCCGCAGTTACGAACGGGGTTTTTCTCGCCCCGGAGGACGGGAGCGGCGGGACGCCCAGATGCGCTGCTGTCCCTCCGCCCGCGTCCTACGGGGCGAGAAAAGCTGCTCCGTGTCTCTCTGGTCTGCTGGGGGGGGGGGGAAGCCCCCCCCAGCAGACCAGGGAGACGCGGAGCAAAGCCATGGAGCACGCAGGCAGTGGGACAGCCCAGACACACCGCGGCTGTCCCGCTGCCGGCATCCTCCGAAGCTTTGCTCCCCGTCTCCCTGGTCTGCAGCGGCTGAATCTGGATGCCAGTTCCGACTTACATACAGATTCAACTTAAGAACAAACCTACAGTCCCTATCTTTTACATAACCCGGGGACTGCCTGTATTCATAAATGATCTGGAGAAAGGGGTAAACAATGAGGTGGCAAAATTTGCAGATACAAATCTGATCAAGATAGTTAAGTCCAAAGCAGACTGTGAAGAGCTTCAAAAGGGAGTCACAAAACTAGATAACAAGGCAACAAAATTTTAACGTTGATAAATTCTAAGTAATGCATATTGGAAAACATAATCTTAACTTGGGATGTATCAGAGGCAGCAAGGGGGATGGGAAGCAGGAGTTGGTGCTTCGTGGTAGCCGGCTTAAAAGCTGGTTTCCCCCCCAGTACCATCTCTGTGGTGCTGCCTTCCCCCTCTCACTGCTGTCTCTATCAGAGGCAGCCGTGGGGCAGGAGGAGAGGTTAGGAGAGGCTGCCGCAAAGCAGAGGAGGCTGCTGCGAAGCTGCCCGATTCCCTGCTAGGATCCCCCATGGACAATGGCAGCTGCGGGTTGGGCAGGCAGCCCGGCTCAGTCCCTGCTCCCGCTGGGACCAAACCTTACTGTGGCTCTGCAATTTAGAAGGTAGTCAGCACTGGGCAACCTGCCCCTTGGCTCCTACTGCATTTTAAATTGCAGAGTGGCAGTGGAATTTAGTCTTGGACCCAGAACGAGCAGAGACTGAGCTGGGCTGCCCATCCACCCGGCTCATATTACATTTCAAATGCAGAGCTACAAGAGTCTCAGGTGCCTTCCCCTATCGACAAATCGAGTAGTAGATAAAAATTCTAGTGACTACTTGTCATGATCATGAGAGTTAGCCAGCAACCTGGGATCTAAAAAGTTAACTATGTCCCTTACTTAAGCCAGGTAGAGTTGTACAATAGGAATGTAGATAGGAATTTCAAACTGGGACAAAGGAATTTTGGGGTTTTTCTCTCCTTTGTCCCTTGGCAGTTTCTCTCCAGCTATTGAGGGGGACAGACACTATGTCTCCCTCCAAGAAAAGACTCTTCATTATCTGTAAGTAGGATAAAGTTTAGATAAATCCTTAAGATTTTATTGTTTTATGGTTTGGGAAATGGGATCTGACGTCTGTGTATTTAAGAAAATGGTTTTTTGCTCTCCTTTGTAATTAAGTTCTAGGCCCATGGTAGGGTTTCCTTCATGAGTATATTAATTTGCGACTTTTCCATCTAGTCATTATGCTTGCAACAGGAAAAATTTGGTGATAATAAAAGTTCTTTCTCTTTTCTTTTTATTAACCTGGTACGAAGAGGTTACTCACCTTGTGTAGTAACGATGGTTCTCCGAGATGTGTCTCCATGGGTGCTCCGCTCAAGGTGTTGGGTCCCGACCCGGTGCTGCTAGTCGGAGATTTCCAGAGCCGTAGCCGGGCCGGACCGCGCATGTCTGAGAGCAGCGCGCGGCATTTGCGCCTTTGCAACATCTCGCGGTCCGGCCCTCCATCGTCAATTCCTCTCACCGCTTGGTCTGTGAAAGATAAAGCAGAAAGACCCAGAGCAGGGAGGAGGGTGGGGCATGGAGCACCCACAGGGACACATCTGTGGGTGCTCCACTCAAGGTGACTACAAAGCAGTAACCCAGAATGCGCTCCAGGTCAGTTATCTTCTACTGTGGATAAAACCGCAGAGGCCACTGCGGCATCTGAAGCCCACCTTCTATTTATGGCATAATGACGCACAAAAGTTACACTAGAAACCCAGGTAGCCATGCGACAGATGTCCGCAAGGGGGACTCCCCTCGTGAAAGCTGTGGATGTTGCAACTGCTCGCGTAGAGTGAGCCCGAGGTAAAGAAGGAAGAGGCTTGTTCCGGATCGAATGACAATTTGTAATACAAAGCGTAATCAATTTAGCAATGCGTTGAGTAGAAAGTGCCTTGCCCTTGGTTCTCTGTGCCGTTGATACGAATAGCCTATCCGTGCGCCACCATTGGCGGGTTCTGTCTATATAGAAAGAAAGTGCACATCGGACATCGAGCGTGTGGAAAAGAGCGTCCTTACTTGAAGAGTGAGGCTTGGGGTAAAAGGCTGTGAGGACAATAGGCTCGTTAATGTGAAAAGGAGAGCAGACCTTGGGGATAAAGGCTGGGTGTAATCGTAAAGTTACCACGTCTTTAGAAAAAACCGTGAAAGGAGGGCTTGCCATCAATGCCCCAGCTCACTCACTCTTCTCGCTGATGTAATTGCCAGTAAAAAGACCGTTTTCATGGTTAGCATATGTAAGGAAACCAACGCTAGAGGCTCAAAGGGAGGGTACATAATGATATCCAACACTAGGTCGAGATTCCAAGAAGGGGGAGGCACCCTTCACGGTGGGTATAAATTCATGAGCCCTTTTAAAAACCTCTTTGTAATTTGATGAGAGAAGAGCGAGGAACCCTCTACTGGATGGTGGAAGGCACTAATAGCTGCCAAGTGCACCTTTAAAGATGACAACGCAAGTCCCGAATTTCGTAGATGAAGGATGTAGTCAAAAACATGATGCAGAGGAGATGAAAGTGGTTGTATGTTATTCTGAAGACACCACTTAGAAAATTTCTGCCATTTCGCCAGGTAAGTGTTCCGTGTAGATTATTTCCTGCTATGTAAAAGCAGCTCTTTGACCTGTTCAGAACACAGGTTTTCGTCTCCTTTTAACCACTCACGAGCCACGCCGTCAGATGTAACGACTCGAGTCTGGGATGTAACAGCGAGCCTTGCTCCTGAGAAAGAAGATCTTGGTGGAGAGGAAGGGTGTATGGTGGCTGTATCGACATTCTGTGTAAAAATGGATACCAGGCTTGTCTGGGCCAGGCTGGTGCTAGCAAAATGACAGTCGCCGCCTCTGCTTTGATTTTTTCCAGTGTCCTGGAGATAAGGGCCGTGGGGGGAAAAGCGTACAGGAGTGCCCTCTTCCATCCGACCAGAAGCGCATCGCCGAGGGAGCCCTTGCCGAGCCCTGCTCTGGAGCAATATAGGTGACACTTCTTGTTGTTGGTCATTGCGAAGAGGTCTACAAGTGGCATACCCCATTTGCGAAATATCGCACGAACTACATCTGTCCTCATTTCCCACTCGTGGTCTGTGGGAAACCGTCTGCTGAAGGAATCCGCAAGTACATTGGCGGTGCCAGGTAAGTACGATGCTATTATGGTTACATTGTTCTGTATGCACCAATTCCAACACCGCACCGCCTCGGTGCATAGGGAGCGTGAACGTGCTCCTCCCTGCCTGTTCACATAATACATCGCTGCTACATTGTCCATCAGTATCCTTACTGTAAGACCTTTGATATGCAGGAGAAAATGTTTGCATGCATAGAAAATTGCCCGAAGCTCTAATCGATTGATGTGAAGGCGCCTCTCGCTGAGAGACCATTTGCCTTGAGTTCGTTTGTTGCCCATGTGCGCACACCAGCCGAGGAGTGAGGCATCTGACATTATCTGTACCGATGGTTGTTGTCGGTGGAATGGAACTCCCAACAAAAGATTTCATGCTTTTGTCCACCAACACAGAGATCTTTGAACTTGTGAAGGTATCCATACTGTCTTGTGAATGTCGTGCCTCATGGGCACATAAACCGTCGACAACCAGTGTTGGAGGTTCCTCAGATGAAGTCGTGCATGCGGAACTACAACAGTGGCAGCAGCCATGTGTCCCAGGAGACGGAGGCAAGTGTGAACAGGGACACTCACATTCCCGTTGAGTATGGTGATGAGATCTTTGATCACCTGAAACCTTTCCTGCGGTAAGTATGCCCTCACCATGCGAGAATCCAGGTTCGCCCCTATGAACTTTATAGTCTGCGTCGGAGTAAGAGTTTACTTCTGTTTGTTCAAGAGAAGACCGAGGGAATCGAATGTTTGTTCGACCGTCGCCACCATCTGTGAGGCTTCTTGCTGCGTGGAACCTTTTATTAAGCAATCGTCCAGGTACAGGAATATTACCACCCATAGCCGACACAGATGAGCTGCTACGACAGCCAGGGTCTTCGAGAAAGCTCTGGGCGCTGAAGCGAGTCCGAATGGCAGACCCAATACTGAAAATGATCGTCGCTTATCACAAATCGGAGAAAACGTCTGTGAGCAGGATGTATTGCGATGTGAAAGTACGCGTCTTGTAAGCCGAGAGCAGCGAACCAATCATTGTAATCGAGGGACGGGATTATGGAATTCAAGGTCACCATTTTGAAGCGCTGTCTGCGGAGATAACGATTTAGGCGGTGTAGATCGAGAATGGGTCTCCAGCCCCTCGTTTTCTTTTCCGTTAGGAAGTATCTTGAATAAAACCCTCTTCCCTTGAACTGATCTGGGACCCTCTCTATCGCTCCGATGGAAAGGAGATGATGAGCTTCCTGTCGCAGGAGGTCTTCATGAGATGGGTCCCTGAAAAGGGACGGGGAAGGTAGGGTGGTGGGGGGATGGAAGTGAAGGGAATGGTGAAGCTGACCTTTATGACTTCCAGTACCCATTTGTCTGATGTTATTTTGACCCATTGGTGATAATAGGGTCGTAAGCGATGGTGTAAATTGGGGTCTGTGTGCGTAACAACAATTGGTGGAGTTCGCATGCCCTCGATAAAGAAGTCAAACTTGCTGTTTTGAAGCGGACGTGCCGGACACTCTAGGTGATGGTGGACGCCTTCGCTGAGGCCGCTGTCTAGGGCATGACTGGTCAAACGTGCGATTTTGTTGCCTACGAGACTGGTAATCATACCGTCTCTGATACGGAAAATAATGATGATGACGAAACGGTGGGACGTACATTCCCAGCATATGGAGTGTCGTTCTTGAATCTTTGCCAGTATGAAGTACCTCATCGGTCTTTTCCGCGAATAATTTTACCCTGTCAAACGGGAGGTCTTCGACCTTGAAGTGTAACTCCTTGGGTACCACCGCTGTGGTGAGCCAGGACAAACATCTCATAGACACTGCTGTTGCTACCTCTCGAGCCGCCGTGTCTGCCACATCCATAGCTATCTGGAGATTTGCTTTTGAACACGCATAGTCTTCCTTGAGGATTGTCCGTAAGAGCTCTTCATCGGCCTCCGATGTTCTTTGAGCCAGGTCTGTAAGCTTCGCGATATTATTGAAACTATGGTTTGCCATCAGAGCTGCATAATTCGCGATGCGAAGAAGTAACGTGGCCGATGAGTATACTTTGCGGCCAAATATGTCCAACTTCTTGGCCTCCTTATCTGCCCCTACATTTTTCAGCTGTGGGTTCTTAGCTCTTTGAAGAGCTGCATCGACGACCAAGGAGTTCGGCTGAGGGTGAGTAAAGAGAAATTCTGAATCTTTAGAGGAGACAAAATAACGTTTTTCCGCCGGTTTCTAAGTTGGAGCAGTCGAAGCCGGGGTATGCCAAATTTCTGCTGCTGACTGGAGGATTGCCTCATCAATAGGGAGAGCAACCTTAGATTGTTGCTTAGGATGTAAATTTCTCCAGAGTTTGAATTGTTTCGTCGGGACATTCGATAGCTGAACGTCCTGAGACTGAGCCACCCTCCTAAAAAGATCCTGAAATTCTTTTGTGTCGTCAGGAGGAGAGGAATCCCCCGCAAACACAGCATCATCTGGGGAGGATGACGAAATATCTTCTGGAGATACAGATGCGGGTGATTGTCTGTATCCGAAATTTGTCCTTCCTCGGGCTCTGACAAGTGAGCTGGGGCCAAGGGGGTCTCCGGACGAGGTCTTGCCCTTTGACAGTCTTGGATTGGAGGTGATTGTCGTGATTCATAAGGAGTCTGGCAGCAGCATAGATGAGAATGATACTGAGATCTACCATAGTCATAAGATGAACCGTGACTCCTGTAATCCAAGTGCTCAGGGGACGATCGCCGCGAGGAATATCTGATAACGTACCCGCTGTGATAAGATCTCGGAGGGGAGTAACTAGGTGAGCGAGATCTATATGATGATCCCCGATGATAATAGGGATACCGGTCGCAATGACCAGAATGACGAGACCTCGATCTCCATCGTGGAGAGGGCATTGCTTGACTGTGAGACGCCAAGTAATCTCTGATCCTCACTGAATGACATGGTGAAAACGAAGGTTCAGGTGATGGTGAAATCGAGTGCCTTGGCATTGACTTCCTAGCAGCCTTTGTAGGGACCTTAGAGGCAGGAGCAGCTTCCCTCTCTTCTATTGGTAAAGAACGGGGGGAGAGGGGAGGGGATTGACCCTCCGTCATGTGCACAGTGCTATCATGCCACTGTGCTAGGATCCTACACGGCACCGCGGGCAGCTCCCTGTCCGCTGAGACTGCTGATCGAGCGTGATTTCCCGGTGCCGACTCGGCACGGTGCGGGACGCTCTGCTGTCAGGCCTGTTCGTGCTGCTCCCCGGGCCCGTCTCTCATTGCCGACTCTGGTGCCGACTGCAGCACCGGCTTGTCCTGGTTCATCGGAGCCGCTTGTGGTGCCGCTAGAGTTTGCGGCTGCGCAGACGGTACCGACTCAAGCACCTCTGGCGGTGCCGATCGCTCCCGGTGAGCCGAACGCTTAGAGGGGTGCAGAGCCGGTGCCGATGACGAGCAGCTCGGAGGTGCGGGCATCACCAGCAGCGGCCGGTGTGTTGTTTCTGGCTGTCCCGCCATCCCGGACGTACCAGGCTTGTGTCCCTGACTGACCTGAGACAGTGAAGTGGGTGGAAGAGAGCGTGTAGGAGAAGCTCTCTTCCTTTTTGACACCATCACCACGGGCGATTGCGATCTCCTTTTCTGCCCTGTGGGAGGTTCTGAGTCCTGGTCATCAGAAGGCTGTAAAGCCTTATTGCACAGCAGGAGTTTTAATCGCATGTCTCTCTCCCTGCGTGCTCTTGGTGTCAATTTCGCGCAATGGGCGCATTTCTGTGGTACGTGCGATTCTCCTAGACATCTGATGCAAGCTTCATGCCCGTCAGACGCAGGCATCGCGTCCTTACATTGAGCACACCATTTAAACCCGGGTGACCCGGGGATGATGTTCACTTAGTGTAACTATATACAAGTAATCTAATAAACTAAGAATAATAACTACAGAAAAATTTTTTTTGAAGAAAAACTCTTAAACTGCTAACTAACTAACTATATGTACTAGAGTTAAACTATCTATGATTTCTTTTTTTTTTTTTTTTTCAGAATAGCTTTTCTGTGAGGAGATAAACGGCGCTCCGCCAGCAACCACAGGTGGTTGAGAAGAACTGACGGGGAGGCTGGACCGCGAGACGTTGCAAAGGCGCGAACGCCGCGCGCTGCTCTCAGGCATGTGCGGTCCGGCCCGGCTACGGCTCTGGAAATCTCCGACTAGCGGCACCGGGTCGGGACCCGACACCTTGAGTGGAGCACCCACGGGGACCACTCGAAGAAGAATGATTAATTTTTGTGTCCTGGTTTTTACTTTAGGGGTGAGATTTCCCAAATGATCTCTCCCTTGATTCCCTTACCATTACTTGGGTGGTGGCAGCAGATTTTATCCCCAAAATCTAGGTTTTTAAGATTTTGGGGGAAAGTTTTATACCAAAGCCTGGAAAGATAAGGTTTGGGGTACTTTTGCAGGCCCCCCACTTCTGCATTTATCTTGCCAGAGTGGGGACACTACTTGATTAGTAAATTAACCCAATTTTAACATCCCCAATCCTAACTAAATGTATAAAATGATAGGGACTAAATTAGCTGTTACCACTCAGCAAAGATCTTGGAGTTATTCTGAATAGTTCGCTGAAAACATCCACTTAATGTGCAGCAGCAGTTAAAAAAGCATCTAGAATGTTAAGAATGTGCCCTTGCTTCACGTGAGTGTCATGTTAGTAAATACTGGTACAAAATAACCCACCAGGCACACAGAAACCAGTGGAATCTGGCAACCTCGCTGGTAGACAACGGGGAACCAAATGTTATGCAGGCCGCACAGAGAACTCCAGTGGGCCACGTGTCACAACAGGTTGCCCACTGCGGGCTAACTGGACACACCTCTGTGCCTTGCCTCAGGGTCCCAGAACCCATTGCCAGCTCCCGGCCTCACCCACAACTTCGGTCTGTGAGTTGCCCTCGGGGCCTGGCACCTTTCAGTGGGCAGCCTGTACCTGAGGGCAATTCTTGGGAGCAGCACGGGGGGGGGGGGCGTTTGCCGATGGGAATGGCGGCGGAGGGGCAGTTAGCTAGGGCGTATGTCTACCACAGCCAGTGGCAGCCTTGGCTAGGGGGTGCCCGATGCCTGGCTCGTTGCTGACCGCGCGGAGCAGCCGCCCGGCGGAACTAACCCGGCCCAGAGCTCAGCCCGACCTCCCAGCTGCACCACGGCCTCGTGCGTCTCCTGCTCGGGCCACTCTCAGGCCAGGCAGCCGGGAAGCTGAGCCCGGGACTGGCGGTGTCGGGTCGGGCTGCAGCAGCAGGCGAACTCTCCAACACTCCCCCCGCGTCCCGCCCGGGGCTGGGGGAAGCGACCAAACCGCCCCCTCACATGATCCCGCCGGCCCCTAATCCCCTCTCCGCCTCCCCGGCATCTCAGTGCGCGGCGCAGACCGGGCCATGAAGGGAGGCTGCGTGCAGGGCTGGCGCAAGCGGGCAAGAGGAGGCCGGGCAGCCTCCCTCCTGCTGCTCCTGGGAGCTCTGGCCGCCTTTCCTCTGCCTCGCCGGGGCGCTGCCGCCCTGCGGCTTCGCCGGGACACAGGTAGGCTGGTGGCGGCACGGCAGGCGGGGCGGGGCCGGCGCCGTTCACACCTCGGGAAAGGGGCTCAGCCGGGTGGACAAGCGCAGTGGGTGCAGGACCTGGCCCTGGCACGGACCGCTCGGCGTTCTAGAGCTTTGGCGCCGAGCCATGCGGGACGCGGACAGGGCGCACGGGAGTTCCGCGAGGGGGGAAGGAGCTGGGACCTTTCATGTCGCTCGAGAGCGATTGCTAAGGAACGCAGATGTGTTCAACTATTCCCGTACGGTCCTGAGTTGCCGCCCTTCCTTCGCTGGCTCTTTCCTCCCCTGCGGGTGGGAGGGAGCCGTTGGCTTCTTTGCCAGGACAGCTCCAGCCTTGCCGGTAGCACCCCCACCCGTGTTCTGCCTCAGTGAAATGTAACCGGAGGTCAGAGTTGTACTGGAAACCCTGGCGAAACTTTAAAATCGGTTGTTCTAGAAAGGGGGATGAGAGGATCAAAGTCTTAAGGAACGCCTTTCTTTAGCGCAGGCTGCACCGGTTTTGCGTTCGGGAGTAAAATTCTTGACACCATGCCTACCAAACAATTAATAAATCATTTAAAATAGGTGCCTGTGTTCCACTTGGAATTCCACTGAAGCCATCCTCAAAAGTTTTATAACTAGGGGAGAAGACTATGTTGGATAATACCCATAAGACCTTTGTATTCTCTTTTCAGAAAATGAAACACAATGCATTCCTGCACCCTCCTCAGAATTTCCAGACGGATTTTTTACACAACAGGAGCGAGAAGATGGGGGGATCATTATCTATTTCATAATTATTCTTTACATGTTTATGGCTATATCCATTGTATGTGATGATTACTTCCTTCCTTCTCTAGAGATCATTAGTGAATGTAAGTTATTTAAGTTTGTTATTTCTGTAAAATTGAACAGCTATTGGCAAGATTGTTCTCTTGGTAGAGTTTCACAATATGAATACAACTCAGAAATAAGGGCAGAAAGTTCAGTGTTCAATATTTAGTTTAGTTGTACAGGGAGAAGGTGCTTAAGGCTGGTTAACTACAGGAGTGTAAGATTGACATACAAGGCTTAGCACTAAAAAGAAAAGGGTAAATAAAGTGATTAACTTCAAAGTGATTAAAAATGAAAATACCAGATGTACTAGACTAAAGCAGATAAACTTTTCTGCAGAAGCCAGTACCTTGGGAAAAGCTGACAAATACACACTAGTACCCATAGGATTCCTGTTGTATGCATCATGTAGATAAATTGGAGTGTTCAAAACAGAACCACAGAATGATTAAAGGATTAGAAGATTCCTTATAGTGAAAGACTCAAATTCAATATATTTAATTTGATCAAACAGATAATTATGGGGAGATTTGCTAACAATCCAAGTACCGACACAGGGAACAAAAAAATTATAATAGTACTTCTCAATCTAGCAAGTAAAGTGTAACTATCTAGTGGTAGGAAACAAGCTAGACCAGTGGTCCCCAACGCAGTGCTCATGGGGGCCCGCCAGGCCATTTATGTGCACCCGCAGAGCAATCTGGGCTGGCCCCGCCCCCGGGTGTGCAGCAAGTGCCAGCCCTGGGCGCATGGGCGGCCCCTGCCTCAGGGTCATGGCACATGCCGGTGCCGGCCCTGGGCACGCGGTACCTGGGTGGCCCCTACCCAGGGTCACAGTACATGCCGGTGCTGGCCCCGGGCACGCAGCACATGCTTGGCCCCCCCCCCCCCCCCGGCTCATGGCCCGTGAGCAGCCCCACCTGTGGACGTGTGGCGTGTGAGCAGCCCCACCCCCAGGCGCCCAGCAGCCCCAAAATGTTGGGTACTACTGAGCTAGACAAATTCAGACTCTAAATAAAGGCGCACGTTTGTATTGGGCTAATTAACCATTGGAACCATGTACCTCAGATTGTAGGGGAATGTCCATCACTAAGCATTTTAGAATTAAGACTGAATTAGACCAGACCTTTTAGAAAAAAATCGGAATAGGAATTAGTTCAGGGAAGTCCCAAGGCTTGCGTTACACAGCTCAGACTAGCTAACATCCCTAAAAGGAATCTATCGGGTTAACTGAATAGTTGAGTAACTGCCTCAATTCTTATCAGTTACTCAACTATTCTATCGTCCCCAGGGCAGTCAGTGCAATCCAGCCCCACTCCCAGGAAGCCCCTTGCCATGACGTGGGGTGCCAGGCAGGAGCCAGTCCACAATAGGAGCCAGTGTAAAAGCCAGCTCCCTGTGCAGACCAGCTGCCTGCTGCCCCATGCCCTCTATTACAGAGGCAGCATCATGGGGTGATAGCAGCCCGTCTGCTGGGGGTCCGAGCTCCCCACAGACAGCAGCTGCTTTGCGGCAGCCTCCCCTGACCCCCTCTCCATGTTGTTGCCTCATACACCCCCAGGGACTGTTTTGCTGACATAAGTGATAGTATCAGACAAAGTGGGTCTTTGCCCACGAAAGCTTATGCTCCTACACTTCAGTTAGTCTATAAGATGCCACAGGACTCCTCGCCGCTTTTATAAGTGATAGTGTTATTCACACTATGTTGGAAGGAGAGCTTGTGGAGATGGTTTTACTATGTGGACAGGAGAACTCTCTCATTGGCATACAATAGCTACACAAGAATTCTTATAGTGGCACAGCTGCCTCAGTACAACTGTGTCACTGTAAACTTGTGAGTATAGACATGGCCTAATTCTCACACAATAGATCCATGAAGCAAGTAGTACTATATGCATTTTACAAATGAATAGAGAAAATGTGAAGCTGAAACTAGTTTTCAGATGTTTTATGCTTCACCAAGTTGCTAATGCTGGACTTCAGTAGTTTTTTCTACTAATGTGAAGAAAAGAAAGCAACAGCTATCACAGTGAACTTGGATTTAAATCTGACAATTAAAATTTTCAGCCACAAATAAAAGACCTTAGACTTACCAGTTTATAAATCTTGTGTGCTTTACTATAGCGCAAAAACTATTTCAATACTTACAGCTATGCACCAATCTTTAGAAAAGTGTATTAAAATGTTCTTAATCAGTTGTCTGACATTTGAGGTCTCCAAGCATCTGTGTTATAGCTTATTTTGTAACCTATACATGACACTTTTTCTGCTAAGAATGTAAGGAGCTGCCTTTTATGCATTAGTAGTAAATAGCGTGCATATAAAATTACTATTAAACAAAAGTTACTCTTATTCCGTCTTCAGCTCTTGGCCTCTCTCAGGATGTTGCTGGAGCAACTTTTATGGCAGCTGGTAGCTCTGCTCCTGAATTGGTCACTGCTTTTCTAGGTAAAACGAACAATTCTTTAACAATTCAGAATATATAGTTTCCCATTTCCAATCCACAAACATGCTAACTACATTAAGCACTGTTTTGTTTACAGGAGTATTCGTGACAAAGGGAGACATTGGCGTCAGCACCATACTCGGATCTGCAATCTATAACCTTCTTGGTATCTGTGCTGCTTGTGGGTTGTTATCTAGCGTGGTACGTAAAATACTGATAGTTCCTCTCTTTAGAGCCAAAGGATTGTAATTTCCCATGGTTTACTGACAAAAGCCTCAAAGCAAGTTTAGTATAATAGTTCAATTTATTATTCAGTAGCAAAACAAAGTAAATCAGAAGATAAACTCCCCAATAAATTTTTAAAAAATACTAATTACTCTTGAGTTACTATATTGATACAGAAACATTAAGGCAGCATGTATATTATTTGGTGAAAGAACTGTAGCAGATCTGAAAAAGTAATTTGTGTTCTGCAGGTTTCGAGGCTGTCTTGTTGGCCACTGTTTAGAGACAGTCTGGCATATATAATTAGTGCAGCAGCAGTCCTTGCAATGATATATGACAGCAGAATTTACTGGTAAGTGCACAATGTGTGTTGAATTCATGTTGATTAGAAATTAGCAAGTGTTAAAATCAAAGGGGTTTTTTTTTAATCAAGC
The DNA here is from genome assembly GCF_052426305.1 of Pelodiscus sinensis. Classification (NCBI taxonomy): domain Eukaryota; kingdom Metazoa; phylum Chordata; order Testudines; family Trionychidae; genus Pelodiscus; species Pelodiscus sinensis. Next base: position 23,903,453 of record NC_143065.1, read on the forward strand.
ATTAACTTCAGGTATCGCAATCTGTATTGTACACTGACAAATTGATATCTTGTAGGTTTAAGAATTGTATACTGAATCCAAGGTTCATGAAGTCTGTTACATTAATCATACTGTGGATTCCTGCTTATAAATCTCAACCAGCATAGGCGTCCTTCACTACACTTCAAATGTGCGCTGGTGTGTCCCCTCCCTGGCACAACCAATAGTCTTCATATTTTATTCACTTGTTAATCTCTTTTCACTTTCAAAGACCATTCAAATCCTCAACATTTTTTGTGAGCTGTGTTTACAAGTAGTGGGCTCACTTCTAGTACAAAGGGACAAAACTATTTAAATCAATGAAGTTGGCACCCATTTGCACCAGACAAGATTTGGCCTAATGTCTCTCCTTTACAAGTTCCTCTGTGTAGCGTTCAGCAAATTTGCTAAAATCCAAGAATAGAGCTCTGAAATTTCTGGTATCTATGGCAGTGTTCAGACCATGCCTTTGGCTGGTTAGCACAATAGGACTCAATATGGCAAATATTTACTTACCAGTTGAGAGAGACTAGCATATTTTTGCAAATAAGTGTGGGATTGGGGCTGTATCTATTAATCAAACTGCTATAAAATAAAGAGAAACATTAGTCTCCTTTATGGTATCTATACACAACCTGGTAAATCAGAAATATTTTCCCAATGCAGATTATCAAAAACATTTGCTCCTACTTATTTTTCTTCTGCTACCAAAGCCAAGTAATTATCTCCTTAGTGGGCAATCATTTAAATATTACTTAGCTAAATAGCTTTTGTTATCGAGTTCTTTAATTGAAGATAAAAAACTAGTTAGATTTTTATATCAGACCCTATTTTTCTTTATAGGTATGAAGCTGCTGCCCTGCTGCTAATTTATGGGTTATATATTCTGGTGTTGTGTTTTGATATTAAAATCAATCAGTATATTATGAAGAAGTTTAGTCCCTGCTGTACCTGTTTTGCAAAAGTTATGGAAGAAAATATGGAACAGCAGCTATTATTTGGCTGGAAGGAAGAATGCGAACCACTAATTCGTCGACAATCAAGAACAGATAGTGGAATTTTTCATGACGAATCTGACTACTCACAGCTCTCTATAAGTTTACATGGGCTTGATGAAATTTCTGAAGGTATTAATACAGAAGACTGGTAGCGGTATCTAATTGGGGAGGTCTGTTTCCAGTATATTGAAAGACCAATTTCAAATGGCGTAGACTATGAAAGAACTCTAGTTGAGTAATCCACTACTATTCCTTCTTGGAATCTGACCTTTAGCAAAATAAAAACACAGGGCTGGTTGTATAAGATTATCCACTGGAGGAATGCCAGAGCAGTCATTCATTTGAGCCATACATGAACTATAAATAATGGAAGAGTAACTTACCTAGAGATTCTTTGAAGTGAATATTTGAAACTTCTCAATAGCTAGGCTAATAAATATTTTGATATAAAACTGCCACCTCCACTATGTGATACTCTTTTTCTGTGAAAAGGGCAGTTTTATAACCCCAAAAGATGTGCTATAGTTTGGCATAGCGATGGAAGCAGATTTTTTTTTTTAAAGTGACATGACTAATCATTGTACCTATGAAAAACTTCACTTACGCACCTACTCAGTAAGAAGGCACCAAACCCACTACAAAAAAGCTCATGTTACTTAAGTACACATAGTAACCCAGGTGACATTTCCTAGTAACAAAAATGAAAACTTTGAGATTGTATTTTTGTATGCTCTTGTAGCCTCAGGTTATCTGATTTTACACTAACATAGCTTTATTACAAAGACAATTTAAAATGGCTTACCTTTTAATCACCAACAGATCCTCCAAGTGTCTTCACCATCCCTGAAGCAGATTTGAAAAGAATTCTCTGGGTGTTATCTCTTCCTATTACTACTCTACTCTATTTGACCACACCAAATTGCAGAAGACAGATTTGGAAAAACTGGTTCATGGTGACATTTTTCATGTCTGCTGTGTGGATTTCTGCATTTACATACATCCTTGTATGGATGGTAACAATAGTGGGTATGTTCTTTACTTGCTGCTATATCACGTCAACTGACTCAGTCACTGAGAAGTAAATGCTTTTCCTATCTAAATAGTTTATTTCCACAATTAGGGAAGGTTAGAACTTAGTTTTGTACTCTTCTGAAAAAGCTTAGTCTCAGACTGTATGCTCATAGCTCACAGAAAATGCAGTTGAGAAAAATAATTACAACTTCTGTGGTCATTAAAATTGTTCTTTAAACAGCATTACAGGCATGGTGTTTTAAACCGATTTATCAAGCAGACATCATATTACCAAATTTATCTGCCAAGACTGGAGATAAAGGTTCAGTTCCTCTCATACAAGAGCAATTATAAAATTTTAAAAACCATTTTGTTGCAAGAATCAGAAGGGTTAGATCAATAATTATCATTTAGAGCACTAAAAATAAATTAATTTCTTTAAGTGACCAGTAAAGATTTAACAAAAATTGGGATTTGCCTTTTCTTGCAGCTCTGATGGGGAAGACTAGAATTGTGTGTATGTAAATTTAAACCTTTACATTATGCATGTCAAGCAAACTCAGGGAAAAAGAGTATTTTCTGGCACTCTCATGAACTCACATCTTAAGCGAAGGGGCAGAAGTGTTAAGTTTCTAATGACGTCATCCTGTCTCCTTGGTGTTTTAGCAATAGGAGTTGAATAGATGTAAAAGCACAATAGTGTATCTGGACATTGATTACTGCATTCCCTGTTCAATTTCTCAACTTCTAGTCACAAGTCATAATTTGACTAAATTCTCCAGTCATTACTTTGAGGAGAGACATGAAATTTAAATTAAAATCAGACAACCTTCTAAGCTTTATCTTAAAAAGCAAATGTGCATGGGGGAAGGGGATAACAACCCTGGCATTTCTCCTTTGTAGCTCACTTTAAGTCTGCCAACATAGTCTAGTAATTCAACTTTAACCAAATATCTTAAAGAAAAAGGAAACCTCCGCAAGCATCTGTTGGCAGTTTGACACAACTAGATGTCAAATGGTTGAGTGTACTGATTGAGATCATTCAGCACTTATTACACTCACTCGTTTATAAACACATCACACTCATAACGAGGTAAAAGCAGGTAACTTACTCTAATGAGTTAGGAATCTCTGAAAATCTCCAGTATTGCAGGCGAGAGCTATTGCTGACCTGCTATTTAGAGCTATGACAATGTGATTGTAGTATGCCAAAGTTTCAAAAAGGACAGTGTGCTGGTCTACTTTGACAGGTGATTAAAGGTGGTATTGGGAGGGGCCTGTGTCTCACCAACCTCAAACTAAGTTTATTCTATTTACAAAATAAAGCTTTAGCTTGCCCTGTAGAGTCAACCTGGATTCTTTTCACAAATCAATTTTTGTAGAAGATAATGTAATACACCTAAACTGCTCCTTGATTTCACAGAGTTTGTACAGGAACTTAATACTGGTGCATACAAAGAACAGAATAATTTTCAATCCTAACAGAAAAGTAGTTTTACATTCCCATGTTAAAGTTTTGCCTCTGACCTAAACTAATATATCTTGCATGCAACTATAGTGCACCCAACTTTATAGACAATCTAGTGCAGAATTCATTCTAGCAAAACTACTTATTACTGTTTGTCAAAACTTACTAGTAAAGGCCCACAGCAAAAAAAAAAAAAAAATCAAGGTAGAAAAACTTCCAGGTTAAGGGATCAGTGTAGGAAGAAAGTCATCTTGTAAACCAAGAGGGTAAAAAAGAAATGGTATGACAAGAGAGCTGAAGCATACATCTTTTAGCCCAAGATAGAAAATAACACTCTTCAGAGTAAAGCGAATTAAGATTTAAATTATTCATTACAAACAAGAGTTTAAACAAGATATCAAATCCTTCATTGTTCCTCCCAAGTTTTATGAATACTGCATTAGGAGACATCATCTGCCTGATACTAAAATCAAAACTACAGGGTACTCAAGATTAGCCCCAAAATATAGAATCAAATCCAAGTCCATCAGTTCTAGCCCTAAATTTTAAACAACTGGAACACAAAGATGTAAGTTAGGAGTTAAACTATTTTCAAAATATTAATGGTTTCTACGGGGGGAGGGGGAGGGGAAAGAAAGTTAATGTGAGAAAACTAGCATTTACCCTGTAGGAAATATAGGCTTCTAAACAACTAGAAGTACTGGAATTATATTTTACTTTGCATTTTTCTACACATGACTTAAGACTTGGAAAGTTACATTTTTCAACTGAAGTTTCACAGCAATGAATTTGGACAATACAGTAGTAAGGATTATTTCAAATCTTTTCATGTCTCCCCAGAGAGTTCATGTGCTTTTTTTCAAGAGAGAATGATTAAAGGGTTACTGCTTCATGTGACTTCCAGAATCATGTAATAAAATGCCCAAAACATAAGGGATTAGTCTATTTGCAGTAGTTCAAAAGTGAAACCATTGTCAGAAATGGCCTTCTACCTGTGAGTGGGCATGACTTATTTTCAAAGCTGAAAACAAATGCCATGTCATGTTATCAATATTTTGGTGTGATGAGACAGGTGCTTGCTCGTTCAAATAACCACCAACTAGTTAAAAAAATTAAAAATCAGTGTCAAGCTGTATGATTTCAGTAAATAAAGTTAAGCTATCCTGAATTTTTACTGACTCTGATAGTGTCTTTTTGGAATTAACACATAAGTACCAATCCTTCCTTTCTCTGGTAAGCATGGATTCATGGCAGTTTCTTTGGGCACGGCTTCAGCAATTAAATGTGTTAAGACTCTGTTTCCTTGTTTTTTCCACTATAGGTGATACCCTGGCAATTCCAGAAACAGTAATGGGTCTTACATTACTAGCAGCAGGGACAAGCATACCAGACACAGTTGCAAGTGTACTGGTGGCTAGAAAAGGTAAGAATTTTAATTCATGTTTACTCCATTAAGGGCAGAGAGGTCTCAACATAGATACTTCACTAGATCTGAAAGATTGATAGAGCAAGTCAAAACTGCTACTGTGAGCATCTAAACAACATACATTAATATAAAATACTGAAGTTCATCTAAGACACAGGTGGAGAACCTAAGGCCTGATGCAGCCCCTGGCTTGCTTGGATCAGTCTTCCTACCATGGGGCTGGAGCACACAAAATCTACTAACCTGCACTCCTTAGGCTCTAGTGTGCAAACGGAATGTGGGGAGTGTCTTTCTCTTCAGTTGGGGGCCATGTCTGTGAGGATTTTTTTCTTTTTGCTTCTTGTGTGTGGCCCGATTGATTTTTCTGTGCATCAGGAGCCCCTGCCTCAAAAAGGTTCCCCACCCCAATCTAATCTTTTGTAGCTTAGCCATCCAAAATTAAAAATGAAAAAATACCAAATATTCTAGGAAAAGTTTGATTTAGGGATGTTAGCAATTGTGTAATTGAATAGTCATAGAACCACATGGAATTTTAGCTGTTACACGACTATTCGATAGTCCCTGGGGTCGGGTCAGTGCACTCCTAGCCATTCTTGGGGAGCCTCCCTGCCAACCCACGCTGCTGCCTCTGATACAGAGGCAGCAATGCAAGATGATAGCAGCCCCTGCCGCTGTGGGCCTGCGTGCCTCACAGAGGCTGCACTGTGGGATTCAGAGCAGCCTCTGTCTGCAGGGAGCTTGGGCCCGTTTCTGAAAGAACTGCTTCATGGCAGCCTCCCCTGCACATACCACCCTCACCCTTGAGCATGGCAGCACTGCAGGGGTAAGCAAAGGGGAGGAAGGTGGCACCATAGAGCCAGTACTGTGGTAAGCCAGATCCTCCCAGCACCAGCTCCTGCCTGCCCCCTCCTCATAGGAGGCAGCAAGTGGAGGGATGGGCAGGGGGGATGCAGAGCCAATACATGCAGGGAGCTAGCTTGATAGCCAGCTTTCTATGTTTATCAGCTCCAGCCTACCCTCCACACTGTTGTGTCTCTATCAGAGGCAGGGAGGGCAGGCAGATCCGGTGCTCGTAGGGAGCCAGCTTTTAAGCCAGTTCCTCCTGGGCACCAGCTCCTGCTTTCCCCACCCTACCTTGCTGCCTCTAATACAGAAGCAGCAATGAGGGAGGAATGCGTGTAGTCAACAAGATTAAGTGATAAGCCTATGCTTATTGTTTAATAGTACAGTCAACTACATGTTGACATCCCGAGTTTAATTTACTGTTGTACAGTAAACTTCTAATAATCTGGCACCTTTAGGACCCAGGGGGTGCCGGACTATCAGATATGCCGGACTATCAGAAGGGGGGATTATGAGGGGTCTGGAGTGGGGTGGGAGGGAATGCCACCCCAGACCCCTCATAGCCCCCCCCTTACGATAGTCCAGCTCTGCCCCAGGTGTCCCTGATTCAGCCGCTGCTGGTCAGTTTCAGCAGTAGCTGAATCGGGGATGCCTGCAATAGAGCAGCTGGGGTGCTGCCAGGTTGGTCCCGCAGCGCTGAGGGGCAGCGCTACGGCATCAACGCAGCAGCACTCCAGCTGCTCTTGGGGACCCCTGGGGCAGAGCAGCTGGAGTTCTGCCGGGTTGGTCCCACAGCGCCAAAGGATGGTGCTGCGGGACCAACCCCGCAGCACCCCAGCTGCTCTGCCCCAGGGATCCCCGATTCAGCCGCTGCTGAAACAGATCCGCGGCTGATTCCAGGAAGCCCCGGGCAGAGCTGCTCTGCCCCGGGCTTCCTGGAATCAGCCGCTGATCTGTTTCAGCAGCGGCTGACTTGGGGACCCCTGGGGCAGAGCAGCTACGGTCCTGCCGGGTTGGTCCCGCAGCGCCAAGGGGCGGCGCTACAAGACCAACCCCGCAGCACCCCAGCTGCTCTGCTCCTGGCTTCCCCGATTCAGTTGCTGGTCAGTTTCAGCAGCAGCTGAATGGGGGAAACCTGTCCGGCTGCCCCAGCACTTCCGGGTTCCTGATGGTGCCGGACCATCAGGAGTCCCGGAGCATTGGATGCCGGACTAATGGAGTTTTACTGTACTATGTTTTTCTCCAACACTGCAAGTTTATGTTCCAACATGAATGACTGATCTCACTGTAGATGCTTGGAAAAGTCTCTCTAGTACAATAAAAGTAAACAGATACTTGGTGTTTTTTCTTTTGCAGGAAAAGGAGATATGGCTATGTCCAACATTGTAGGATCTAATGTATTTGATATGCTGTGTTTGGGAGTACCCTGGTTTATAAAAACTGCCTTTGTAGATACATCAGCACCCGTGGAAGTGAATAGCAGTGGTTTAACTTACACAGCTATTTCTCTTATTTGTTCCATTATTTTTATTTTTCTGGCAGTCCACCTGAATCGCTGGAAGCTAGATAAAAAACTGGGAGTAATCTGTCTAATAGTTTACTTAACATTTGCTACACTGTCAATTTTGTATGAACTTGGAATTATTGGAAACAATCCTGTAAAGGTCTGTGGTGGCTAGTTTTAGCCAGTAACTCTACTGAGGAAGACACAAAACAATGAGAAGAGAGGGTCAATTTCTTCATTAAGTCAAATAAAAAAAATTCAAAACTCCCTTTGGGCTCTAAAAACTTATTTACAGACGTTCTAGATCATGGCATAAAAGTAATCTTAAAAATAAAACATCACCACGGCCTAATTGGAGCCCTTTCTTTTAGAGTGAAGAATTACAGTGCAACTACAATGCATATGTAAAACCAAAATTCTGGAAGGGACCTCTAATTTTTTACATTACAATGTTAACACAATCTGGGGAAATCAAACATTAAACAAAATCCCACTATGCAATCTTGAGAACAGAGAAAAATGGCTTATTTTATTAAAAACAGTATAACCATTCATTTAAACTGAATGACTAGAGACACTTGACCTAATTTTTCAGAGGCACCAAGCATCCACAGCTAAGAACCAACAGTTCTCACCGTCTTTAAGGGGACTGCAGGTGTTCAGTACATCTGAAAATCGGGCAAACTGTCCTTAAAAACCAAACATAGTAAGATTTAGTTAACAAGAATCACAGTATATTAAACACTATACTGTTAAAGGCTGGTGGGATTTAAAAGTTTGTTTTTACAGCTTTTGTAAGCATACAATGTTACTAAAAATGACTTACTAGGTTACAGAAGCTAAACAGACATAGGAATGTTCCTGAACATAGTTTTAAATTATGCATTGCGATCCAAGCGTACATCAATTTCTCTGCCATTGATTTTTATGCCGTTCATTATTCTACAGGCTTTTTCAGCAGATTCTGGTGAGTCAAACCTGACTGTTCCACAGCCTTTTGATTTTCCATTCTCCATTTTTATTTCAGCAAACATTACATGACCTGAATAAATAAGTTAAACAGTGGTTACTATAAAGGCTACATTGCACTATTAAATTAGAGATCCAAAAACAGACTAAGGTAAAACATTTTTAAAAAGTTTTTAGGAGGAATTTAAGCTTAGATGTTGAAACAATTTAGAAACATACTACAGGCAGTCCCTGGGTTACGTACAAGATAGGGACTGTAGGTTTGTTCTTAAGTTGAATCTGTATGCAAGTCGGAACTGGCATCCAGATTCAGCCGCTGAATCTGGACACCAGTTCTGACTTACATACAGATTCAACTTAGGAACCCCAGGCGTCCCCAAGTCAGCTGCTGCTGAAACTGATCAGCAGCTGATTCCAGGAAGCCTGGGGCAGAGCAACTCTGCCTCGGGCTTCCTGGAATCAGCCGCTGGTCAGTTTCAGCAGCGGCTAACTTGGGGACGCCTGGAGTAGAGCAGCTCGGGTGCTGCTGGGTTGGTCCAGTAGCGCGGCCGCTCCTCGGCGCTACTGGACCAACCCAGCAGCACCCCAGCTGCTCTGCCCCAGGCGTCCTGATTCAGCCACTGCTGAAACTGATCAGCAGCGGCTGAATCAGGACTCCTGGGGCTGAGCAGCTGGGGTGCTGCCGGGTTGGTCCAGTAGCGCCAAGGAGCGGTGCTGCGGGACCAACCGGCAGCGCCCCACCTGCTCTACCACAGGCCCCGGGCTTTGCTCCACATCTCCCTGGTCTGCTGGGGCAGGGGGGGCACTAGCTGCGTCCCCCCCCAGCAGACCATGGAGACGCTGAGCAAAGCCGCGCAGGACCCAGCCCGACCCGCGGCGCTTCCAGCTGATCTGGAAGCGGCCGCGGGTCCGGCCCCGGGTCCTCCGCCGCTTTGCTCCCGTCTCCCTGGTCTGCTGGCTCCCGCAGCAGACCAGGGAGACGGGGAGCAGCTTTTCTCGCCCCGGAGGAGGCGGGCGGCGGGACCAGGCATCCCGCCGCTCAAGTCCTCCGGGGCGAGAAAATCCCCGTTCGTAACTGCGGATCCGACTTAAGTCGGATCCGCGTAACTCGGGGACTACCTGTACCATCAAATGGGCTAGCCAAGTGTAAGACTTGCATCCATTTTTATAGCAGATTGTCCCAAATATTCAATCTAAGGTGTCAATTCAACAGCTTTATATTTTTATAAATATGCTATTCCACTATAATCAGGCAGCATTTACTTATTGAAAAGAAACATAATGCGTCAAAACAGCAGACAAGAATCAGTATGAAAATTCCCTGGTTTATGCTATTACAACAGTCCTTCTCTCATATCAGTGTAAGACTGAACATGAATATGTTTCAATTAATTGAGCTCAACTGCGAACACAGAAGAATCTCATTAGAATAAGACCAGTTATAAAGCCCTTTCAGCCACAGTCAGAGCAGTTTAAAGATGTTAGCAAATCAACATGGTGATGAAAGACTTACAAGTCTAATCTACTATATGTATTACTATAAAACAATCATAGTAACACAACTTAATCTGTACTATCGAAATAATTTGATGACTTTTTAATTGATGGATATTCCTTTATCCTCAATACACTTTCTTTAGACGAATTAAAATAGAAAACTAGCCATTTTAGGAAAGACATTTTATAGTGTGCTGTCACTTTAGCCACAACATGCTAACAGAGCCAAACCACCAGAAGTAGACAAGTTTCTAAAATGTAGGCTTCATATTTAAAAGGCTCACAATATAAGACTGACTTTTCACAGAAAGAAGAAACATTTAGAGACTGATATTTTTGTATTTTCTTAACATTTGCATGATATACAGATTTTGCTGATTAGTATTATTCTGTACTTAAAATCATTCAACTGTTACTATGGTAGCTGCTGTGAAGATTGTCAAGGAAAAGCAAATGCAGTCCTAGGGCTCCTCTATGTTAAATCTGAACAGAAATTGCATTGTTTAGAAATATAGATACTGTGGGCACAGGTATAAAGATGCTTTTCATTATAGCCGATTTCTGGAAATTTATGGATAAAAACTATTCTGATATAAGAACAGTACAACTGCATCTACACTAGGTGGTTGTACCAGTAGCATTGGTTTAGAAACAGATATAGCTAAAGCAGTACAAACAACTGTATTTAGACTAGGGATGTGAAAGTGCAACTGTGTACATGGTTACAGACTCCCCCCTATGTGTGAGGAGCTGGCTTAAAAGTCCAGTTTGAACCCAGCTTCTGCCTCTCTATCAGAGGCAGCTGGGAGGGGCGGGAAGGCAGATGGGAGCTGATGCATGCGCACTAGCTCCTAGGAGCTGACAGTCTGCTATGTGTAACCACTGAAAATTTTCAGAAGTTACATGTTTACTTAAATGCATTTTAACATCCCTAATTTAGACAACCCTTACACAGAGATCCTATTTTCACACATATCCTTAATCCCTTCCCCCATACTGACATCTGCAGAATGGCCTGTAAAGATTTTTCAACATTTTAAAGGATGCATCTTCCAATGTTTACAATTTTGTTTTAACTTTTAAAATGCAACATTAATGAGGTTAATCTTAACCTCCTTTTCATGTGTAAAGTAATTGCAAAAATGGTAACTGCAGATTTTAGGTAAGGAACAATCTTTTTGTTTTGTTTCTACAACACCTCGTACAACAGTGCTATGATTTGAAGATAGCCAAGAAAGTAAGTAAGTTCGGGAACAAAAACAGCATCAAGAGACTGGAAAATGATTTAGCATCTTATTGCACTTCTGCCAAGTAACAAATACAGTCTCAGAGGTTATGGGGGAGGGGGACCATGTCCTCCCCTCATAGCATCAAATCGCAAAGACTGGATCATCTGACTTGGGCTTGCGCTACAGGGCTAAATACTAAAGATGTTGAATTGCATTTAGTCAGCTAATCAAGTAGTCATTGGATCAAACAATTGATAAGTGAGTAAACTGCAGAGCCACAAGGGGATTAGCTCCTGCCCCCAGGAGCTAACCCCACTGCAGCTCTGCCTTTTAGATGTAATAAAGAGCCTGGCAGCTCTTACTTGATTTAAAAAGCAGAGGTGCACTTTCTGGGACCAGGTGCGAGCTAGGACAGCTGAGTCCTGACTTGCAACCGACCTCTTCTGCCCCACCCGCTGGGGGGTGGAAAACCAGCTTTGAAGCTAGCTCCCCTCCCAGCACCAGCTCCTGCTCCCTGGAGAAGAAGCGACTAGTTAAGTATGACTTGGCTATCCGATAAGCCTAGGCTTATCGGGTAGTTGACTAGTCGCTTACATCCCTACTAAAAAACAGCAGCGTAGATGCTCCCACTCAGGCTGGAGGTTCTGAGATTTCCGCCATCCTCCCAAGTTTCAGAGCCTTAGCTATTTAGCTATGTAGCACCAGCCTAAGTCAGTTGACCTGGACTCAGACTGACGGTTTCAGGTTTTCTGTATTGTTTTTGCAGTGCAGAGGTACCCATAGCATCCCAGCAACGAACATCTCTGCATGAAGTCAAAAGCAGGAATACCTGACAAACTTATGTACATTTGCTATCAAATTTGTACAGAACAAGTGTTTATGAACGTCTTTTAAACATATCAGATGGCAGTGCTACATTGAGAGTTATTTCCTCCTCCCTAAAGTAAAAAGTTACTTGGCAGACCAATTAGGTTCAGCATTCTGAAAGTGAGTTTTCAAAGGGGAAAAACATGTTTGTTCTTATATCTAAGCTCCATGATTCATGCATTTTAGCCAGGGCCATCCTCAAGGGGCACAGGGCCTGAGGCAACCCTTCCTACCCCCTGCTTTGTCCCACTCCATCCCTTCCCTCAAGCCCTGCCTCTGCTCCACCTCATCTCCAAGCAATGTGACTTGAGGATTACTGTGGGGCCTGGTCTGGAATAGCAACAGGGATCAGTCCCTGCCCACCTTTCCTTGGCAGTAGGAACTGGAGCAACCTAGCAGCAGCCTGTTCTGCTTCGTCCCCCCTTCCGCCATCTCCCCACCCGCTGTGCTTGCTTCACCGCAACATGGGAAGTGGAGTATCCTGGAGCCAGGGCACTCTGGCTTCTTGCTGCCACAGTGAAGCCAAGCACAGCAGCTGGGAGATAGGTGACAGGGTGGAACAGAGCAGGCTACCAGGTTGCTCCAACTCCTGCAGTCAGTGGGCGGGAGCATGACCCCTGCTGCCACCCCATCCCAGGACCCCAGGTAATCCCTCAAGCCCCACCCATAGGATGATTGAGGTGGCCACTGTGGGTTCCCCAAAAGCACAGGGTCTGGGATAACCCCCTGAACAGTCCTGTCAAAGGGATGGCTCTGATTTTGGCAACAAGGCCATAAATTCTTTCCAAATTACCTGCATAAATGCTGAAGACAGCAATCCTGCACCTCTTCCATACACAAAGCCAAACAAAAACAATAACAATTATTTTATTCCTTTTAATAAGCCACTACCTTCAGCTAATACATATGCCAGGCCTATCTAACTGCACAAAACAATCTGCCTACAGCTGTAAGTCACACCTAAAGTTGCCATGGTAAATTTTATTTAATTTCTGGAAATTAGAGTATGAGAGTAGGATAAGGCTGGCCAGACTACTCTTCAGGATATTTAACATTTTAACTAAGCAACAACCATATCCCACTGCTCTTGAAAGAATGAAAATTTCCTGATTTTATGGCTTATGCAAGACTACCACATTTGCAGCCTTCCATATACTTACCACACTGACTGAATTTCTCTTTTAGCTTCTGCCAGGTCAAGTCAAATGGAAGCTAAAATGAAAACAGGTATTAATAATATAGACAGACACAGAGTGGAAAAAAAATAGCTGGTTGTTTGAATTCATATGCTTACATTTCTGACAAATATCTGGTTGCCTTTAGAACCTCTCTCTCTCACACCACTTCCCATTGGGCCAGCCACAAATCCTCGATCCATATCAATGTTCCTGTCCAGGCCGGCTCCCATAGCTGGTCCCATTCGATCAAAACTGGAGCTCATTCGGTCCATCCCCATTCCCATTCCTCCAGTCATACTATTCATGCCACCCATTCCACCACCTAGGCACAAAGAGGAAGAGAAGATTCAGCAAAATGATATAAAGTAGTGCATACAGAAACATTGATATAATACTAGTCTATCTACAAAAAAAAAAAAAAAAAAACACTCCGATGAATAACACAGATTTTGTTTGATCTCAGGAACTGAAAATTGACTTTCAAATTTCTCTAGTATGGTCCCTTGTATGACTTAGTCTTAAAACAGGGCTAATTTGAGCATCAACCATTTAGTAAATCCAGGAAGCCAAAATAAAAATGTCAGTGTTGCTGAATGAATACACACAGAGATTTTTACCTGCCCGATGGCATCATCTTCTAAAGCAGTGGTCTCCAACCTTTTTACACCCAGGATCACTTTTTAAATTTCCGAACAGGTGAAGATCTACCGCCCCGCCCCTTTCTATTCTCCTCCTGTCCATCATTTGCTATCCCCAGCCCTTACTTACACACTCTGCTAAACAGTTTTTTTAAATTATGCGATGTATAAAATTAAAATCACATGTTTATAGTTATGAAATAAATGGTCTTTTTTATTCATGCTATTTAAATCTAAAATGAAGCATTTATAATTATACATTTTGTAGGGACAGAGTTCTGCTGCTGGGGGCAAGGGAGAGGGAACAGGGTGCTGGAAGGGCAGAGGACAAGGTTCTGCAGCAGGGGACAGGGTGCCAGTGGGGACATGTTTCTGCAGCTGGGGACAGGGTGCCAGTGGGGACAGGAATAGGGACAGAGCTCTGTAGCTGGGAAAAGGGGAGTGGGGAACAGAATTTTGTGGCTGGGGACAGGGGAGTGGGGACAGCGTTCAGGGAGTGGGGACAGAGTTCTGTGGCTGGGGAGTGGGGTGCCAGTGGAGGCAGAAAGTCCCCTGCGTCTGCCTCCTCCCAGGATTCCCCTGCCCCCAGAGGGAAACCAGCGCATGCCTACCCTGGGACCGACCCACCCGCGGCGCCGGGAAATCCCAGGTGCGCACACCTGCCCGGGGTCCAACCCCCTGGCGCAGGAAAACCTCGCGCGCTCCTGCCTCAGGGCCGACCCCCCCCCGGTGCACGGAAGCCCTGCGCGTGCACACCTCCCCCGGGGCTGATTCACCCCTCCTGTGCGGTGCAGGGAGCCGATGCTCCCTCCCGCAGTACACCCAGAATCGCCGGAAGTGGCGCTAAGCTGAAGGACTTTTGTCCATCCCCGGGAAGCCTACACTACCTCCATTTTCACTGGAGATAGGTAGTGGGGCTTCTCAGGGGTAGGAGGGAAATGGGGGCGGGGCGGACAGGATGCCTCGCGATCGACCAGTCGATAGTGATTGACCTGTTGGTGACCACGGTTCTAAAGGAAGATTTCTCTGAACATTAAACTGGATTGGTATAGATAGCCACTCCTTAATAACAGAAGCCTGGACTCTCCAACAGTAAATACTATATTAAAGCATATTAGTATGCATCAGGTGTGTGGAACTATTGACACTCAGATAAATATTTGTAGATTCATAAAATTTTCAAACCATTAAAAATATAGGAAGGACAGGAGCTTCAACTTTAGCCACATGTCTCAAGTATTAAGGAGGTCGATTTCCTAATGTGCCATTCAAGTTGGCCAATGTCAAGGCATTGATGTCATTCAACTCTCTCACCCTGAAGGTGATTTATTGAGGATGAATTTTGCCTTTCGTAAATACAGGATTAGAGCACTACACAAAAAGTTAACTGAATTATATCTGAAATTCTACACCACAAATGGTAGTTGCTAGCATGATTTGCTTACCGCAGAATTAAAAAAAAATTGGAGTTGTTTGTAGGGTTCCTACAAATAATTCACCCTACCTTTCTTCTAGTAAAAATGCTGCTGCTCCTTTCACCAAAAATATTTAGTATACTAGGAAGCTTGACACATTCCAGCATCAGATTAAGAGTTAGAAAGAATGTAGTGGACAAGGCAGAAACTCAGTGTTACTATACAATTAGGGCCCTACTAAACTTATGGTCCATTCTGGTCAATTTCATGGCCAGGTTTTTAAAACTGGCCAGTTTCACATTTTCAAATGTTTATATCTGAAACTTCACTGTGTTGTAACTGCAGAGGTCTGACCTAAAAGGGCATTGTGAGAGGGAAAGATCACAAGCCATTAGGGAGGAAGAATAATGTCCATAGGACTACCACTCTCACTTCAGAACCTAGCTTTAAAGGCAGTGCAGAAGATAGCAGCCAGAGAGCTTCCTGCAAGCAGGGGAGGTTCCTGGAGGTGGGTCTGATTTCTTCCTTCCTGGGAACACCAAGAGTTCCTAGCTGCTGGTCTCAGCTGAACAGGAGATGGACAGGACTTCATCTTCCCCTGTATAGCCCTTGGACGGAGATCAGACCCACTTCTGGGTACCTTCCCTGGCTGCAAGTAGGTCCACAGCTGTGCTGCCTTAAGAGCCAAGCTTCCTGCAGCTAGGGGAGGTACCTAGAGATAGGTCTGATCTCTCTTCTGAGAGTGGCTGTCCTTCTCCAGCACAGGGATTAGCAGTAGGAGCCCCGAGCAGAGATGCACTCAGGCCTGCTGCACCCTTCTGGATTTCACAGGGAGAGGCCTGATTTCACAGTCCATGAATTTAGTAGGGCTTATATATAAGAAAAGCATCTTTAGCAAAAGAACATCTGCAAGAACAATTAGAATTACAATCACAACATGTTTTCTCTGCCATTGACAAAATATTCAACTAGAACAACTTATTTTCAAAAATGTTCTGCTATATAGATATATCGATCATTTACATTCTGTTGGAATCAACCTACTCATTCCAGATCCTACTGGGCCCATGCTAGAAGCTCCCATTCCTCCTGCAAAACCACCAACCATTGCACCACCTAAACAAGAATAGAAAAAAAAATTAAGTGATACATGCTAAGACTATGGTTGCAAGATAAAGCCAGACAATATTAGCAACTAGAATGGTTAATATTTAAAACAAACAACACAGGACATGCTTACCTTATGATTCTTCTCTATGGACTGGTTTCACCTGTGTAGATTAGATGGGTTGGAACCTTATTATCCAAGATGGATGGGAAGCCTCTAATAGTGACTTTGATAGCCGTTAGCCTCTAGGTTTTTTTTATAGATTTTAAAGTGCTTTTAAAAGCTTCTCTCCAGGTAAAAAAATTCTTTGGTACAGCCAAGTTACCATTAGGACAAGCTAGATGGAATAAATAAAATGATCCTGCAAGAACACTGAAGCAAGGCTAACAGGACCACCTTATTGTTAGATATAAAACAGAAAGCTCTTGGCATTCTCACTCCAAATGATGTACGGTAACTAATACCAGAAGAATTACTTCAAAGCTTTTGCTTCTTTCCCAAAGGATTCAAATAAATGCAAAGGCATTACTTATTAAATACTCAAGTACGGATTCCACAGAGTTCTGGGAAGCCTACAGTGGGTCAGTCATGCCTTTAGGGAACAGTTCTAGGATTGTAAAAGAAAAAAAGTCACACCAAATTCATTAAACTCCTAAGATCTATAAAAGCATGAATGGTTTGGACCCAAAAAAAAAAAAAAAAAAAGTTTGACATAACACATGAACCTGGGATCACCAAATAAAATAAAGTAGCAGCAAGTTAATTTTAAGCTTAAGGAAGTACTTCATGCTACACAGTCAACACTGTGGAACTTGTTGCCAGGTGGATGGTATAAATGCCAAAAGTATAGGTGGGTTCAAAAAGAACTAGACCATCAATAGCCATTAGTCAACGTACTCAAAGATGCAACTCCGTGCTCTGAATGTTCCTAAACCTGAGTGCCAACAGTTTGAGTGGACCAGAGATCACTCAAACTACCCTGCTTGCCACTGTTGGAAGACAAGCTTCTGAGCTAGGGGGACAATTGATCTGACCCACTATGGCCATTTATATGAAGGAGAATAGCACTCTCTAATAAACCTAGAACTTACAAGAGCAGCCGCTCAGAGACAAGTCCTGCTAGTCTGTGACAAAGGCAGCATTGCTGTAACAATAGATCTTGATATGAGAAGACAAATGAGTAGGATTCTAATGCCACCCAATGCATGTCCACAAACTGAAACATGCTCATTCCAGCACTATCGGCATAATCTTGGCTTTGTCTTGATTTTACACTTTTCACAAGTGTATATGCTGTAGGCTAGAAAGAAGAGCACAAACTTCCTGTTGATCATGCTTCTTTATATACTGAAGAATCGAACACAAACTAGACTTTTTGTTTGTATGGTCTGTTTTTTTGGCCACAGAAAGTCAGTCACCAACTTACCCAGACTGCACACTCTGAATACCCAGATTCTGAAACTGTTCCCCAGACTGGATACTTTGTCTGCATAATGAACCTGATGACAGACTGTTAGCTTAGCAGTTCAAATGGAAAGATGATTGTCCTCTGCAAACTTGGACAGAAGGATAGTCTGAGAGGAAGAGCTTGTTTTCCCTTGGCAATTTACATATACAGTAAAACTCCGATAGTCTGGCATCCAACTGTTCGGCACTCCCGATACTCTGGCATCAAAATGCCAAGCTCTCCTGACCAGCTGATTAAAGAGCCTGCCGCACAGCACACGTGCTGGCTGTAACCAAATGGAGCATAAAGATTTTGGGGGGGAGGGAGAGAGGGGAGTGGGATCCTGTTACAGTATGGAGAAGAGTTTTGCTTCAGCAAAGGGAGGTGAGAGGGAGGAGGATCAGGTTACAGCACGGAGGAGACCGAAGAGGAAAGGGGAGGGGAGACGGAGGGAGATTGTGTCCTGGCCAGCTGTTAAGCCATGCAGCTGTACCGAACCTCCGGATTCTCCAGCAAATCTGATAATCCGGCCCCACCTAGGTCCAAAAGGTGCTGGATTATCAAAAATCTACTGTATCTACCAGTGTTACCTGACCTCAGCATAATGTGCTAATTCTGGCTGAACTCATTCAATGCAAGCAGGTCTCTTCACCACGCCAGCAGGTGGTTATAAAAAGCTCTCTGAAGCAGAATATTTCCTTAAGCCAGATGGATGTGTGTGTTTGGGTCACAAGCAACACATTTTGTGACCTGTACAGGAAAGACTATTTCATACTCATTGCTTTGGTTGCTCTTCATAATAAGGAACTGTTTGCAGAGTTTGAAACTAGGGTACTAACTCCCAGCAGGGTACAATAAGATCAAACAATTTTAGCAGAGCTCAGATTGCTAGAGAAATCTACCATGCTCCTTGAGCTATCAAATTTTATCCTCAAAATGATTCTCTGAAGGGGAATACTCATCTCCATTTACTAGGAGCAAAAAAGTTAGTGCAAAGAGCATCCCCAATTAAAAAAAAATCCAAGATCATCTCTTATTAGGGATGTGATAGTGTAAACATGTAAAAGGTTAGCTGATGAGCTGACCTTCACAGTTACACGCAGCAGCCTTTCCACACTCCACAGCCTAATACAGAGGCAGCCAGGGGAGAGGAGTGTGGCACTCTACAGGAGCCAGTGCACGCAGGTAGCCAGCTCCCCATGAGCATGTCTCCACTCACATGTAAATGTATAACTGCTGAAAATTTCAGCAGCTACACATTTACCAAAATAAATACATTTTAACATTCCTAATCTTGATTCTAGCCATAGCCTTTAATACACAAAACTTCTAAATAAGCTCATCTATGCAGGTGATTTAAATTTGTTCTAGATTCTTGACTGCAGTATCCTGAAAATTCGTTAAAGGGGGGAAAGTTTTTTACTTCAAACAATACTTCTTGAAATGGACAATATACCATTGTTGGTGCACCATGGCCTATTTTCCTTAATTAAGACAACATCAGCTAAGATACTGGATAGGAGGACCCAGAGTCTTCCTCAGCCAAGTACAGTATAAACCAACAGTTATGATGGAAAGTCCTAATTTTTTTTTCCTTTTGGTAGTAAAAAGTAAGTTATAGGTCCTCTGAGATTATTTCAAGTTTTCACAAAGGCTATATCTAGACTACATTCCTCTTTCAAAAGAGGAATGTAAATTAAGCAAATCAAAAATACAAAGGAAGCGCGGATTTAAATATCCCACGCTTCGTTTTCATATTCATGTCCGAGCGCTTTTTCGAAAGGGCTTTTCGAAAGTGAAAGCGCAGTCTAAACGCGGTTCTTTCGGAAAAAACAAACCCTTTTTCAAAAGAACCCATACTCACTTTTTCAGGAGTATGGGTTCTTTCGAAAAAGGGTGGGGTTTTTTCCCCGAAAGAACTGCGTCTAGACTGCGGTTTCACTTTAGAAAAACCCTTTTTCAAAAAAGCGCTCAGGCGTGAATATGCAAATGAAGCGTGAAATATTTAAATCTGTGCTTCCTTTGCACTTTGCTTCATTTACATTCCTCTTTCGACAGAGGAATGTAGTTTAGACGTGCCCTAAGTGAGGACACAATTCCAATATACAAATCAAGAGAAGCAGATATCTTGGTATCTCTCAAGTATTTCCGTTCTCTGACACTGCTATCTTGCTCAGTGGTCCCTAAAAATAGTATTGACCACAGGAACCTGGAATACAGACTCTGTAGGTACAAGTCAGCTCAAGACACTGTTCACTTTCAAATATGCCCTGGCTTGTCCTATTACAGAAGCACCAAGAAAACCAAGAATATTGCAGAACCACCCCCCTACCCATCCTGCATTGAGTATGCTTTATTATAGTCAGCCGAAACCTGCTCCAATCTACTGCATACAGAACTCACACATCCAAATTTTCAAAAAAGTATTAGAAAGCACAGACTTAAAATTAGCCTCTGTGAGATCAATGTGCATCATCGACACAAAGGACAAAATTGATAATAGCGTAAAACATGTAGGCTACGTCTACACTGGCATGAATTTCCGGAACTGCTTAAAACGGAATACTATTCCGTTTTCAGTTTTTCCGGAAAAGGAGCGTCTACATTGGCAGGCTGCTTTTCCGGAAAAGCCCTTTTTCCGGAAAAGCGTCTGTGACCAATGTAGACGCGCTTTTCCGGAAAAGAGCCCCAATCGCCATTTTCGCGATCGGGGCTTTTTTCTGGAAAAGACTACTGGGCTGTCTACAATGGCCCTTTTCCGGAACAGTGTTCCGGAATAAGGACTTATGCCCGAGCGGGAACAGAATAGTTTTTCCGGAATAGCGGCTGATTTTGTACAGTAGAGCGTCGTTGCTTTTCCGGAAATTCAAGGGCCAGTGTAGACAGCTTGCAGCTTATTCCGGAAAAGCGGCTGATTTTCCGGAATAAGTGGCCCAGTGTAGACACAGCCCTGCAGTCAGAGCTATGTTTGTGTTTCCAATTGAGATATTTGGTCTGCAAATTCACAGCAGCTATCATCAATTTAAATATATTCGGTTTTGAAGGTCTTTACTTTCAAGGAACTGTTCAGCCACTTTAAATCCAAGATGGAGCAATGATTTCCTGTCATGTTAAAACAGTGGCCCCAACCTTTTTGATACCAGGGTCTGGCAAACCCATTCACAAACTTGGTGGACTGGTAACATTTTATATTGCGTATTATGTAAATGAATGTGCAAATAAAACATTATCAGCCCGCTAAAAGCCCAGCCCCCAGAACCCCCAGTCCCAACCCCTAGAATCCCCCACTCTTCCACTACCCCACAGCGCCAGTCAGACCCCAGTGTCCCCTGCACCCAACCCCCTAGTGCCAGCCTCCTCTTTCCAGAGCCCCACTGCACCCAACCCCCAATATTAGCCCCATACCCAGAGCCCCCCCAGTGCCAGCACTGCCCCATAGTCCCACCCCACTATTAGCTCAGCCTTCAGAGCCCCCTAGCACTAGTCCTGCCCACCTCACCTAGCCCTGAGCTGTTGCCCATGTTGCGGCAGCTATGGAGACCAGGGCTGAGGTACAACGCCCAGTGCCAACCCTCCTGCTGTGGCTATTGGGAGAGGCGTGTCCTGCCCTGCCTCTCAGCCAACCAGAACCATGCAGGGGAGGGTCTCCTTCGGCCACAGAAGAGCCTGGTGGTTGGGAACCGCTGTCTTAAAAGATTGGGACTAGCCTAAACCAGATACCAAAAAACTGGATGACTTCTGAAAAGAGACAAAATTAACCAGAACATGGAAATAATAAAATGATTTGCGAATAATCTTTTTTTGCCCTACAAGAAAAGACTAAATCGTCCCGAGACACATGAAGGCAACTCAGAAATTCAAGATGACCCAACAGTCTGTGATGTAGTCCTTGACGATGCCCCATTTCAAACAGAGAAGGTAGGAGGAGCAGCCATTCGCAGGCTAGAAGAAGCAGAGCTTCCAAAGTGATTTATGATAAGAATGGTTCTATAACTTGACTTAAAATCCCCTTCTAGACAGTTGTTTAATTAAAAATTAGTAATAATGCCTTGTACTCATGCTTGAATTTCCTTCCGGGGAAAAAAATGCCAGTCTTAACCAGCCCCCTCTGCCCCTTCCAATGATGCATCCATATTATCATGAAAGATTTCATCAATGAAGTCTCACACTTAATTCCCCCATCAAAGGTGATGCATTACCTGAAGAGAAAGCTTATCTCTTTGTTCACTACAAAGGGAAGTAAATAGCTACATTTAGGCAGGATCCAGGGTCATCCTTGCACTTCTGGTCATCATAGGCTCTACTTCTGCCGAATAATTTTTGTCCCAAATGAGCAAGTGAAATCACGAGAGTACTGAAACCTGCTCAGTCAAAAAAAGAGCAACATCCTTGCACAGGACATTGTGACTCAAACTGGAGAAAATATCAGCATAAACCTCCTGAGCTAACTTTTTTTTTTTTTTTTTTAAAAGAAGGAATTAGATTGGACCTGTGGAAAGAAGAAAAGGAGGCAAAAGCTAGAGGTTGCTAAATTTCACTGTTCCTATTGGATGCCTCCTACCTCATGCGTAACCTGTCTAGTGTGCACTAATGAGACAGGGCCACAGAAACTGAAAAAGTTTTGGACAGCTGCTAAGACATTTTCAGAAGGATGCCCTAAAATGTAAATTATTCAAATACTCAAAGTTACTAGCTGCGTTAACCTAAGATACACTCTTTGGAAGTTGAAAATGACGAGCAGACAAATTTTCTAGCCAGTTTACTTGTTGAAAGAAATAAAGTGCACACAACACATTGTGATTGATCATGAAGAACTCAAGTTTGATAAAGTTACTATACCCATTCTTCCAAACGAATCTCCAAAGCCCCGGTTCATTGCCATGTCACTCCGACCAAAATCTCTGTCCATACTTCCTCCCATTCCACCACGGAACATTTCTGCTGAGAATATACCAACAAGCTAGCAGAAGTTGCAATAAATTTTCTGTTATATTTTCAACATAAGATGATATAAATTACAGATTTCATGACTGCTCACTTAAAGGGAAAATAGTTGAAAACACAGGTCTGAAGAACTCAGATGTAAGTTTGCTAACTTACCTCCCATGCCAGTTGCCATGCCTCCCATACTGGTTCCAATGCCTCCACTCATTCCACTGCCCATATTTCCTCTGAAGTCATCTACGCTACCCATCCCTACGGTAAGAAGAGAGTTATAGTAACAGTAATCAATTAAGAACAGAAAGGGAGGTAAAAAAAGGACACCTACCTCCCATTCTGCTGACTCCGCCGAATCCTCCCATGTTAGCCATTCCTTTCATTCCACCAAACCCACCGATGCCTGTGCAATAAGGAAAACGGTTTTCTATGCTATATTTTAAAGAAATTAACAAAAAATAAATAAGAGACACATATACCTCCTCCCATTCTGTTCATTCCTCCAAAGCCTGGGCCATCCATTCCCATACCTTAAAAAAGAAGAAGTTATACATATAGTTTAGAATACAGAAAAAGTTCTCTATTTAAAAACTCAGAGGAATTCTGCACCAAAATAAAAATTCTGTACACAATATTTTAAAATTCTGTATAAAATATTGTTTTGACACAATACGGTCACACCAGTTTCAATTACTTTGGTAATGTATTTCAAAACATTGTCAGCAGCTATGTCTGTAGCAACACAGACAAAAAAATTCCCAGGAGTGCTAAAGAAGCCCCAACAACAACTCAGTTCCTGTTTCTCTGCTTCTTCTCTCCTGCTCCTAGAGCTCAGGTGGAAGAGCCAGGTAAAGGGTTCCCTCCTAGTCCAAACACCCACACCTCAATGATCTAGAGGGAAAAACAGCTTGATGCTGAGTCCCAGGTTTCTACAGTTTCCTACATGCTGTCTCCTTCTTCCAGGGCATGCCAGGAATCCTCCAGCTCCCTCCCCCTCACGAGGATATTCTATTTGCAAGCTGGGCTCTGTTGGGTCAAATATCTATTAGCTCTGCAGCCCACTTTTGTGGAACCAAAAAGCAATTCTGCACAAATACTCTAATGTGCAGATTTCCCCCAGGACTAAGTCAAATTCACATCATTCAAGGTTTACTTTGTTAAAGAGAAAAAGAAATAAAAAGTACACTTACCTCCTGGACCCATATTTCCCATTCCACCACCCATGCTCAACTGGGTTGCACTGATGGGCTGACCACCTGGTCCAAGTCCCATCCCAATACCTCCAAGACCACCTTTGAAAACGAGATAAAATAACACCACCCAGAGTCAGGATTAAATGGTTCACAATCATGCTGAAAGGCCATAACAAGTAGGGTTCCACAGGGGTCTGTTTTGGGACCGGTTCTGTTCAAGATCTTCTTCAATGATTTAGATAATGATATAGAGAATACACTTAAGCTTGCAGACACCACCAATCTGGGAGGGGTTGCAACTGCTTTGGAGGTTAAGGTCATAATTCAAAATAATCTCGACAAACTACAGAAAAGGAACCATCAGTTCACACAGAGAATGGAAAGTGATTGTCTAGGAAGGAGTACTGCAGAAAGGGATCTAGGGGTCATAGTGGAACACAAGCTAAATTAGAGTCAGTGTGACACTGTTGCCAAAAAAGCAAACTTGATTCTAGGATGAATTAACAGGAGCGTTGTGAGCAAGACACAAGAAGTCATTCTTCTGCTCTACTTAGGTGTCAGCTGGAGTACTCATACCGTGTCCAGTTCTGGGCACCACATTTCAAGAAAGATGTGGAGAAGCTGGAGAAGGTCCAGAGAAGAGCAACAAAAAATGATTAAAGGTCTAGAGAACATGACCTATGACGGAAGGCTGAAAGAACTGGGCTGTTTTAGTTTAGAAAAGAGAAGACTGAGAGGGGACATAATAGCAGTTTTCAAATATCTAAAAGGGTGTTAGAAGGAGGAGGAAGAAAAATTATTGTCCTTGGCCTCTGATGACAGGCAAGAAGCAATGGGTTTAAATTGCAGCAAGGGAGGTGTAGGTTGGAGAGGAGCCAAGGACAGGAGACCAAGCAGGGTCCATGGTGGTGAGAGCCCCTCCCCCACTCCTAGGAGAGCAGCACCACTCAGGGCGGGAGGGTTAAAACTTGGCACACCACTTCAGAAAGATGCTGACCCCTGGTGTAGCCGGTAGCATTAACTGATAAGCATCCTCTTATCGGTTAATTGTTTAACCAGCTACAATGTTACATCCCTACTTTCTGATGCTGACTAGGGATGTTAAATATCCGTTAACCTCATGAATTCTTATTGGTTACTCGACTGTATCAGAGGCAGCAACGTGGGGTGCCAGGCAGAAGCTGGTCCACAAGGGAAGCCAGTTGAAAAACCAGCTCCATTTGCGGACCTGCTACCTTTCAGTCAGCGCTGCTGCTTCTGATACAGAGGCAGCAGTGCAGGATAGCAGCAGCCTCTGTGCAGGGGAGGTCGGAGCTTCTGGACTTGGTGCAAGCCGGGACTGAGCTGGGCTGCTTGCTTGCCTAGCTCCTAATACACTTTAAATGCAGAGCCGCAACAGGGATAGGTCCTGGACCTGTTGCAAGCCAGGACTGAGCCGGGCTGCTGGCCAGGCTGCTAAAAATTTACTGGTGGAGGAGAGGAGGAAATGCATGTGGTCTATAGCATTAACCATACATTTTTGCTGATCAGTTAATCGACTACACTATTTCACCCCTAATACTGACATCACACAGTTCCACACTGCACATCAAATTGAAGGAGTAAGACAAATTATAGCCCATACTCACGAGGTAACTGTGGTGTCTTGTTCTCCACCACACGGAAGTCTTCATGAGGAATTGACTTGTCGTCCTGTTGTGAAATGAGTATCAGGAGGGATTTCATTAACATTTTAGCTTACTTTTAGCTAAGATACAAAAGAATAGGCAGACAACTCACCATTTTTACATGCATGGGTCTATCAAACAGGAACTGTCCATTGAACATAGCTGAAGACCAAGTCAAAGAAGTTTGATCTGACAACCAAAGGTAACCTATCTACTTCTAAAGATTCATTTTTATAATTCAGCTTATCCTTCTCCTTCATTCTTCTTAGTGGTTCCCTCCCTCATTCTCCAGCCAAGAAGATCAGGTAGTTAGAATGATTGTTACAATCTACCACTCAAAACATTTTTCAACCCGCTGGACTGCCAACTCACCCTCTCTCTGTCTGGTCCAATGATCATTTATTTAAGCGTTTAGCCACAGCTGAACAGTCACTGGGTATGATTCAGTAGTTAGGCACTAACCTGTGAAGTGGCAGACTCTGATACAGTTCCCCCGCTCCATTCTATCATCATTTATCCACTATGGAATAGCTTAAACAAGAGAAGCTGAGGAAGCCCCACGTCAGAATATCCTATCGTTCAGTGATAAGAGCACTTTCAGTTCAACCCTCCTCTCCAAAAGGGAGGCAGGAAAGACAGGAATTGTATCTATGTTTCCCACATCCCAGCTAAGTGCTCTAGCCATTGAGCTAACAGTTATAAGATAGGCACCACCACCTCCATATCTGATGCAGCATGTGCCCAGAAGCTGTCTCAAGCCATAAATCAACAAATTCCTATCTTCGCTGGGTTCATGAATTGCTCTGGGTCTTTGGCACCTGGACACCTAGAGCAGAAGCAGAAATACACTAAAGTCTAAAAATTAGGTGCCCAGGGAACTTGTACCAAGTTATTTTAGGCATTCACAGAGTTAGGGGTAGCCAGAAAGGAGTTATATGGACTCCAGTGGTGCCGTGCATGGGGATTCAGGTGCGTAATGATGAAGTTTAGTTGCCTAAGCTGTTTTGTGGAGTGTATGCAAAGCCTTTATATACACACAGAAACTGATGTTTAACATGCACATAAACCAGCTACAATATACAAGGATATAGTTTAGCTTTAAAAATCACATACAGGTTATACACCTCCCTAAACCAGGACTTTCTGGTCTGGTAGGACCATGGATTTTCCTGGACCACAGAGCCCAGGAACAGGGAGGACTGGTGGTGTGACAGGAAGGAGCGGTGAGGGGAGGGGAAGTAGGGTTGGGCTGGTGATGCAACTGGGAGCCCTGTGTTAGCAGGGACAGGCTTCAGGTGCCACGGAGCTCTTACCTGGGGTGTTCCAGCCAGACACGTGGCAAAGAGGCTGGGGCTGGAGCTGGGCAGCAATAGGGCCGGTCTGGAGCCCTAGCCCAGGGGCAGCATGGGCCATAAGGGAAGGGACCTTCCCTTGTCTGGAAAATGCCCTTGTTCAGGTCCGGTCAGGTCCTGAGGGGGCCAAACCAGGGAGGCCCAACCTATACATTCATATGTTATCCAATGCAAACTGAATACACATTTAAAAAGTTGCTCCTTTAACCAGATAACTAAATTCTTTAAAATAAATAAATAAATGGATACATATCGCCTGAACTGCTTCAATTGCTTGTTCAAAAGTGACTGTCCCCATTCCTCGACTCTTGCCATCCTTGTCTTCTTTGATGTCTGCACGTTTTACAGTTCCAGCAATACTGAAAACCTCCTTTAGTTTCTTCCAGCCAACTTTAAAGTCAAGCTGAATATATAAAATTAAACAAATTACAATACATTTATCTTGTCTCTAAATAATTTAGAAGACATTTTGTAGCATAGTAACCTTTTAGACTCCTAAAATATGACACACAGGAAAACACTATGTTTTTTATAGCACATGCCCACCACATGGTTACTTAAGTCTAACAAGTAAAATCTCTTTGTGCAAATTCTGAGCTAGGAAGAGAATAAATAAGAATGAAGAGAATTGGAGTAAACTATCACTTCAAAAGAATATAAGAGTGTGTTACCACAGGGTAACTAGCAAGATTCTCTGCACAAAGTTGGATTCATATGACAGCAAATACACTTGACAACTAACAAATACACTCAGTTTTAAAGAGCAGCTAAAGTTAATTACTAGAAATAAACCAATCTGTAAGTACTATTTAAAAAATTGGAAGGAAGGACTGAAACAGAGCAAAGACTTTCAAAAAGACCAGATAGCATAGTTTACTGCTACTTCGGTTTATAAAACCAAAATACTTATATCTGGACACATGCATGCTCTCTCATTCTTTGGCTTCTGGAAAGAAATACCAGGCCTTAAAATTAGTTCATATGCATTAGTTCATATGCATTTTCTTTTAAAATGACAGTGAATGGATATTCTTGTGTACTGCCCAGAGATTGATGCTATTGAATGTAAGGATTTTAAGTAGGGCTGTCAATTAATCTGCGTTAATTTTTTTAATGTGTTAATCGCAAGTGTTAATGCTGCACTGTCCCTTTGAAGCGCCACTCCAGTGCTTCAAAGGGACTTTGCTATAGCGGAGCCAGGGATCAGCTGGAGTCCCCAGCTGATCCCAGGTTCCTAACATGCTGCCCCTTGGAAACGCCGCCGCGGGGCAGCACTGCATGGAGCCCAGGGTCAGCTGGGGACTCCAGCCGCTCCTGGGCTCCATGCAGTACTGCCCTGTTAAAAAGCTGCTGCAGCATTTCAAAGGGGTGATGCACGCTATTAATCACAATTATATGCAATTAATCTCAATTAAATTTTGTAATCGCTTGACAGCCCTAATTTTCAGATAGACTAGACATTAACATTTTAAAATATGTGCTTAAACTTACATTAGCAACAAAAATCGTGGACCCAAGCCTGCCAGCTTGCAAATTACTGATAATCTCAGGAGGAATGTTTGGATTATTGAGAATTGAAGGGGGCAAATTCATCAATCCAGGTGCCATATCTGGCCCATGTCCTCCTGGGAACGGTCCTCCCACACGCTGTAATGCCCTACGTGCATGTTCACCATCAGGATCCTAGAATACATTTAAAAATAAAGCTAACATTTTCATCAACAGCAGGACTGACATTTGAACAAAAAGAGCATTATTTTCAAGTTTCACAAAAACCCCATCAACTAATATCCTTGTCAGCATCAGCAGAGGGACCAAGCACTTAATTAGCATGGAGACCTAATTCCCTCACCTCTAGAGGTGGGTCCTTTCAGATGAGGGTTGAGGCATATTGGCAAAGCACTTGTTGAGGAAGCGTGCACTGCCACTTCACATGCTGTACCTAGCCTATGGACAAGTAGAAAAGATTTCAATCTAATGGGCTGTCAGTCTAATACCTTTTTCCAAGCACTGAATTCATTCAATGAATTTTTTGATTTATTAATTCCATGATAAAAAAAAAGTAACAGAACATTCCAAATACCTATTATAGGACCCAACACTATACTGCACTGAAAATTTTGACACTTATTTGAAATCTCAATTTGCACAATCTATTTTCACCCGTCCCACTACAAAATGGTCAGAACAATCTGACTAGCAGACTAGAGTTAAGTCATATTTTAATAAAAGTATAAAAATTGAAAGTAACAGCCAAAATGATGACATATCTCCTAACTTCCTACCACTTTCCTCTACCATTTAAAAAAAGGCATTTGCTTATTTTGGCATATGACGTGTCCTAAGGACTGGAGTGATTGTCACATAGGTTTCCTTAGACAACAAGGGCTCTGCTGGTCCCCTGTCACTGTGCCTTCTGTGATCCTAAGAGGCCTCTCAAATTTAGAAAGTAGTAAATATGTATAGCTAGCAGATCACTTAATGTTAGTGTAAAGCCATTTTAGGTAATCCTAAAAAAAGATGGCATCAATTTAAGCAGAACAAAGTAACATGCATACCTCTTTAATGTTCAGGGGTCTTCCACTAAGATCATATTTGTTCATTGTTTCTAGTGCTTTCTTTACAAATTCTTCATCTTTGAATTCAACCACCCTGAAGAAGGAACAAAATATTTAGAGTACTAAAAGTAAAGTTAATTTTTCAAAGCTAGGAAAGTATTTGACAGTGATGTCTTTACACACACACACACACACACACACACACACACACAAAAACTTACCCACAACCCTATATCCACGATGAAGATTCATTAACACATGTAAGGAGAAAATAAAAAAAAAAAAAGATGTGAGTCAGTAAATTTAACTAATAAAATATTTTAAGATTCCATATTACTGTTAAATAATGGTTGAAATTTCAACTCCAGAATTTAAACATATGCTTTTTACTGGTAGCCAAAATTTGATTTCACTGTTTCTTTTGAATAAAGAATACTGCAGTGGAAATTACAACTAAAATACAAAAAGACAATACACTAAACCTTTTTTATTCTCTTTGAGCCAGACCAGAATTGGACTATAGAAAAATGCCACACAGATTAATAAAAACAGTTGAAAGAACTGGATCAACACATACTGGATGCAGTGTGTCACTGGTTGCTGACTTTTAAGTACAAAATTAAATTCCACATTCATATCACATACAAGGATTTTGTGTACCTATCCAAATTATTTTTAAAAAGTTGTTACTTTTCATGAAAATAAATTACTGACTGCACCAAAACCCATTTAATAGAGCAACCAGTTCAGGATTGCTGTAAGTGAGCAGCAATATAAAGACTAACCCGAAAACACACAATTGTTTTACAAGTGTTAGGGAAAACATTTACAACAATTTTAGAATCAAACCTGCATTTCTAGGATCATACAGCAGGTTAAGATATACTATAGTTCAAACTTTTGACTGAAAAAAGACAAAGGAGCCTTTAACAATCTTCATTCTCAGTGCTTCATCTCCTTCCATTCAGTTTAAAAAACAGGCAAATTCAGTAATCCGAAGTGTTCAAAGCACTAGTCCTGTAAACTGTCAAATTAGATACTTCAAACAGTATAGTCTTAACATTTTATACTTAATGGCCTCAGATAAAAATATTTCACTTGCAAAATGTGTCAATTCAGTAGTTCTTTTTGAAGTCCTTTACATAAAACAGATTTAGAACACAACAAAAATCCTAAAATAGAGTGTTGGCTGAAAAGTATTACCTTAGGAGAATTAAGTAAATGCCATTTGTTGACTTTTATAAAATAGCTTGTCCCTTACATCCAGCTAGTTTGATTTACATGAAAGTGTCAGACTGATTCTAATGCAGAAGCCTCAAGTCTATCATAATAAAATAAAAATGAAACTTACTTTCCAATAACTGGTACAGGTATTATACAAAAATAAAACTGCTGAGGAACTTTTAAACCTCTAGCAGATTGTTGCCCACGGCACTTACCCTTGATTTTCCTTCAGCATCCTTAAACAGCTCCACGTATGTAACCTCACCAACTACATAAGACATACAAAGGGAAAATACCAAGAGACAATGCATTTAAACACCAATATCTTGCTTTACTGTGCCCCTGTGCACAACTCTACAGAGAAGCACCTATTATTCACCAACAATCAAAACCAGACCAACATACCTCCTGTCAATGGCTATAGAATTTAGCTAATTTTCAGAAATATGCAGCAGCCACATTCTCAAGAGCTATACAAACAACTATATTTAACCTAATTCATACTACAGATCATATTTTGGCCAGTATGATATAGTTGGTGAACAAATTCAGATACACACTTGGTCCCTTAACCTAACAAATTAGAACATCAACATTAGCACTTGTCAGTGACATTTGTCATCCTACTCACAACAGCTGTTTTAAGGTGACTTTCTACCTGAATGTCTTCAATCATAAGAGTTTGCCTTCAATATAATAACCAAATTTACAAGTCAAATATTTCACAGCAAGCCACACACTTTCTAAAGTTTCGATGAATAAAACCAATCAAATAGTCATGTCACCTTACAACAGATACACCAAGCACAGTTACAAAAGTTATTGGCATTATTTAACAGCCTAGAAGCCAAGTGTGCTTTGCATTACTTTTGAAGAATCAATATTTTCAAGAAGGATAAAAGGTCTAACTTTTTACAGAATTCTTATTAAAGTTATTTTTCCCCAAACTGTCCAGCGTAAAAAGTTTGGGGTGTTCAAATGACTATCAAAACTGCAACAGCAGTAACACACTTTTAATAGAGATCTCCAGACAGTCAGTCATGACAGTAGTGACAATGCAGACAAAGTTAATTCCACAGCCAGATTCCACCAAGGAAATACAAAACATCATTTGAAATACACACTAAAGTGTATTGCTTAAATACAATAGCCCTTTTAAAATCTACAAAGACTACAACTAGACAAAACACAATCTCTTTAAAAAGTCATGAGGGCATGCATATTCTCTCTACTGTCACACTAGAATGGCAAAAGATTGTAAACCCTTCATTTTCCCATACTATTCCTGCAATGCAGTTGTCTCATATGAAGGGGGAGGGAGGGGATATAGATGTATCAAGTAAAGGCCAAAAAAAAAATGCAAGTCAAATCTGTGTGGCTCAAAGGACAAAAATATTTTAAGTTCCTCCCCTTCCTATATGAAGTGAGTTATCAGTAGCGAATTACCTTTCTCTCTCATAAGATCTTTAATAGCTTGCCATTTCATGTCATATGGGATGTTACTAATGAAAACTCTGTTCCGGTTAATAGTCTTCTTCTCTCCAGTGCCTGAATTCTTGTCCTTTGAATAAGGATGGAATCTATTCTTGTTTCCAAGAGATGGAATTGCCTTCGGTTTTGGAACATACTTTTCCTTCACAGGTGCTTTCTCTTCCTTTGCTGTCTCATCATTATCCCTATATTTTCAAGAGGCAGACAAATTAGTGTTGCTTTTAGATAAATGTTACGATTCTATACTTATAGCATGTCAAAAAGTGGAATTTGCCCTATCAACTTCGCAACAACCATCCAGAACTCCCTACTTCAAGATATTTTAAGCATTATTCCATTTTAAACCATCTCATTTCATCAACACACTATTTTTGTGCGGCAACAAAGTTGTAGTTTGCAAAGAAAGGCCACACTGTTCCATTGTAATTACAGTAGTTAGTTAAGCTGTATTTCTGTTCTAATATACCGATCAAGATCCAGCAAGATGATGTTATAAAGAAACTGATTAAAAATGTGTGTAACTGAACTGTATCATCCTAATTATTACAAGCCTTAAGACTTAGGTGTTTTAAATAGTGTACTGAAAAGACTTTGTGTAAGACACCATTTACAATTACATATTAACTCTCATATCTATGTGTTACAAGATCACAGAAGAAATGGATGCGGAACTCTTGCTTAAGGTATTATGGGAGCAAAACACTAGCTTCACAACTCCTCACAAGCTGTATTTGAAGGACCTAAAAATTTACACCAGTTTTGACAAATTTAATACATTGCTGCACTGTTTGGTTTATGTGTATTGAAGACTTATGAAATTAAGAACTAAGATTCACGAATAACTACTTCTTGAAATGTAATCGACATACATATCCTGAGTGTGAAATTAAATCAATTTATTACTGTCAAGCTACATAAATAGGTCTATATTATAGAATTTTTCATTTATTATCCATCCACAAAGAAACTCCAATTTTATAAATTCAGAGTGGCAGCACAGGAAGTTCAACAACAAAGTTCCTGAACCTGCATACACAGATGCAAATTTGTAACTACTAACCTGAGTAGGTCTATTATTAACATTGTAAGGTTAAATAGTACATAATTAATTACAGTACAGGGTATCCCCACTATAAGTCACCCCAGTATACATCTGGTCTGCACTAAAGTCATGGATGCTAGTAGGAAGTGATGCACTGCAAGTCCTCCCATTCCCCACTCTTAGGTCATTAAAAAAAAATCCCAATTTCCGCAAATGGAAGTCGGGCGCAGGGGGGAAAAAATCCCCCTTTTAAGTTGCTTTGCTATAAATCCCAAGTTTTTGGAACGTATCTTGGACTTATATTATTCTAATACAGGCCATTCTCGCTATATTGTTCACTTTCACATGAATATATCTTGTTACAGAATTTAAACAGACTGGAATTTGTCATACAGGTTTCCTTCTATCCACCTGCACAAAGGACTCATGGTTCTAAGCCAAGATGGCTTTACAGATGGAGGGGTACAAAATATAGCAGCAATACATCTCCTGAAAAAAGCGGTATAAACACAACAAGTGATGGTATTTAACGACAAAGGTTCCATTGCTCCAGTGTGACCTGTGGCTTGCCATGGAGCGATGAACCCTTACATGAACTCCCACTCATAACCCTTACATATGTTTTCTGTACATGACAAGGGGTTATATGTATGTAATACCCTATAATTTTGCTGGAAGAGTTGGAGAGTTCGTGTAGAAAGCAATACATGATATGATTTTGGGTAACAGGTTTTACTGTTAAGTCACTGCCATAACAGTTGCATTCTCAGAATGTAGTTAAAAAGTGTGACTGCAACCATATTGTATTTTGATGTGTGCACAGCAGTCTGAAAACACCAGGCTCTACATATGGCCTGAAACCAGATTCCTGTTTGTATTGTTCCTGAACATTTTAGAGCCAGGTGAACAACAACAACAGAACAGTACACCAAGGTGTGTAAAATATGATCTACACAAATATCATATGTGGTCAAGACTACCATGAAATAAATGCCTTCATTCTGCACTCCTTTCATAAATATTCTTATTTTTAATCTGACCTCAGGTGTATTTACCACAATCCATACTTAGCTTTCAGACACTAAACATTAAAGACACCTGTAACAAAATATGCTTTCCTCCCAGATGTGAGCTGAGGAGTTGAAAGTTTTACTGATTTGAGATCAAAGATTTCCTTGATTCAACCAACAATTGAAGGTGTAATATAAAGAATCATCAATACCAGAAAATCCACTTGTTTTATCACACTGAAAACTGAAATTCTGAGCTCCCTAATAATATTGCACATCTGCCGCTGACAGTTCATTTCTTACTGGATCTTAAAACACCACTGTGATTTACAGGAAAACTGTTGATTTGTAAAATCTTTTTACAACTGTGTTATCAGTACAGATTTCTTTCTATCCACTTGCACAAAGGACTCATGGTTCTAAGCCAACATGGCTTTACAGATGGGAGAAGAGGGTGTGTACAACAATTAGCAGCAATGCAGCTCCTGAAAAGTGTGGTATAAACAGAGCAAGTTTATATTTGATGACATAAAGGTTCCATTGCTCTAGTGACCTGTGGCTAGCCCTGGGAGAGGATAAACTCCCACTCATAACCCTTACAGAATCGCATACTTACTGTCTGTGTTACACGCACAGACTTGGACTCAGCGAACAGACACCACCTTTGGGAGGGGGAGGGCAATAGGCACCGCTCTCAATGATCAGACCGAAAAACCTGGCCGTCGTTAAAATAATGACATGGCTCTGCTTTGCCGCAGGGCCACGCTCGCCGTATTCCCAAGAGGTTAATGGGGTAAACTACCCTCCCCTAGCGCGGCTCCTCACCGCAGGGCAGCCCTCATGAGCCTCCCGTCTCATCCCCTTCACCTTAACCCCCTTCTCCTCGCCGCCAGACTACAGCCTATACCACAACTACTGAAACTAACGGGGGGGAAGGGGTTCCCGCTTCTCCCCCCAAGTGGTGGGGCTCCCCTGGAATAGCCCACTCTTCAGGGGAGGGGAGGGGAGGGGAGGGAGAAGAGGGGACGGGCTCTTCTCTACCGCGGCCTAGGCGGCCACTAAATCCCCGCGCTCAAGTAGCCACATAGCCCAGGCCCCTCCCGCTCGCCCCCGGCTCGGAGCCCAGGCCCAACCCCGCACACACATTTTGACGCCATTGGCGCTGCCCCCACTCTCGTTCGCTGCTGCTGTTGTTGTCGTTGTCGTCGTCGTCGTCGCCGCCGCCACCACCTCCTCATCCTGCTGCGGAGGCTGGTTGTCAGGGGCGGTTAAGGCCGCCGCCTCCTCCGCTCCCCCCGGTGGCGCCGCAGCCTCCGGCTTATCGTTCTCCGCCATTTCCTCGCCGAGCTCCTGCCGCTACCGCTGCGTTTGAAAAGGCCCCTGAGCTCCTGGACTCTCCGCGCCGGCCCGGCCAGCTCTCGCGAGAACGCGTCCGACGGAAGGGGAGCGAAGAGGGCTGCTGGGTTGCCATAGCGACATCAGAGGCCTCTCGCCCTCCTCTCTCCCAGGCGGGGACGTTTCACGGGCGCCGGGGCAAGGCCGCCCCTTCATTACCCCCCAGGGTTGACAACGCTACTGAACGCTATTCCCAGAGACCAATCCTGCAGGACTGGCAACCCTACAGCCGCTTCCAGCTCCTGTGTTGAGAGTACCCCTTCCCACAAGACATTTCCCAGCGCTCTTCCCGCATACGCCCGCCCTGTCCCGTCCCCCCCGCGGACCTGCTGCCAATTCTAACTACCCCGAGACCCTTTCCGCCCAAAAAATCCTCTCTGCAGCCATAAATGTTCAGCAACGCCCCCAGCCTCACCTAGAGCCCCCAAAAAACAGTCCCACCTTGAAATAGCCAATAACCCCCGCTCTCTCCTCGGTTCTTAAGTCCAAAACTATAACAGGGTTCAACAAATAGCTTGATAAATTCACGAAGCTGTTAGCCAGGATGGGCAGGGATTGTGTCCCTAGCCTCTGTGGAAGCTGGGAATGGGTGGAAGCTGGAGAGGGGTCACTTGATGATTGCCTGTTCTGTTCATTCCCTCTGGGGCACCTGGCACTGGCCACTGTTGGAAGACAGGATATTGGGATAGGATGATAGCCTCTTATGTTCTTACAAGCCGACCCCCAAAACTCCCATTGCTATATTTTCAGTCACTTGACACTGATACCACTTCACCGCCAAAAAACATAATTGGTTTTCACCACTTAATTGTTCCATTAAATGTACCTAGGATTACACCAAAACTATCTGCACTCAGCACTAAGGCTGTGTCTAGACTGCATCCCTTTTTCGTAAAAGGGATGCAAATTAGACATATCGCAATTGCAAATGAAGCAGGGATTTAAATCTCCCCTGCTTCATTAGCATAAAAATGGCTGCCGCTTTTTTCCGGCTCGGAGCTTTGCCAGAAAAAAGCGCCAGTCTAGACGCGGATCTTTCAGAAAATAAAGCCTTTTCCGAAAGATCCCTTATCCCTCTTA
This sequence comes from Pelodiscus sinensis, assembly GCF_052426305.1. Classification (NCBI taxonomy): domain Eukaryota; kingdom Metazoa; phylum Chordata; order Testudines; family Trionychidae; genus Pelodiscus; species Pelodiscus sinensis. Next base: position 23,940,019 of record NC_143065.1, read on the forward strand.
AATGAGGAATCAGGGGAATCAGTCGAATCAGCCTAAAGCCGGCCCTGTGGGTAAGTCTATACAACAAATAACATCCTGCAGGTCATAGCCTCTTAAAAATGAGGGATAAGGGATCTTTCGGAAAAGGCTTTATTTTCCGAAAGATCTGCGTCTAGACTGGCGCTTTTTTCCGGCAAAGCTCCAAGCCAGAAAAAAGCGGCAGCCATTTTTATGCTAATGAAGCAGGGGAGATTTAAAGCCCCGCTTCATTTGCAATTGCGATATGTCTAATTTGCATCCCTTTTATGAAAAAGGGATGCAATCTAGACACAGCCTAACTGTCCAATAGCTATCATTCAGTCTGAAATGTTTCTCCCTCCCTCCAAAATTATCCACCTAGCTTTCAAAACAATTGTCAGTAAAAGACCATAAACCAAATACAAATGGATAAGCAGGGCCGGCTTTAGGAAGTGCGGGGCCCAATTCGAACAGTTTTGACAGGGCCCCGGCAGCCAGGATTTTTTTGTTGAGTGAAAAACAAAACAAAACACAAAAAAAACCACCGCACATAAAAAAAGAGTCACAGCCTCTTTAAATTCCCAGCTACAGAGCAGAGTCATGTCTCGCCTTCCCACCAAACCCCAGGGCCAACCCCCCCTCCCGCAGCGCAGGGAAACCCCTGCGCTCAACTCACCCCTCCGGCAACGCAGGGAAGCCGCCACCCTCCTTCTCCGGGGCTGGCACCCCCTCCTGCAGCGTGCCTGGCACGCCAGCAGACTTCCAGCTTTAGGGCATGTGGCCCTCTTAGGCGCAGGGTCCGATTCAGGGGAATCAGTCGAATCAGCCTAAAGCCGGCCCTATGGGTAAGTCTATACAACAAACAACATCCTGGAGGTCATACATAGCCTCTTAAAAATAAGCTTTGTCCTGTACTTTTAATTGTGCTTTTTTCCACTAACTTATCTCCAGCCTTAGGGAGGTTCCACATATCTGTACCACTGTTTGGTTTCTCAACTCTGTGGACCAAATTCATCCCACCATTGGTGCTATGCACAGCACAGGGATAACGTATCTCCCCACTTACAGGGCTTCCAAGCAATGCTTTTGACTTCCACACATGCCACCACATCCTTATACAGGTCACATCATCCCCAAAGGCTTCCTTAGTTTTTGCCCTGGTAGCAACTATTTCCCTATGAGTAATTCTAAAAGAAATGGCCCTGGCAAAAGAACACCCTCACCACTTTCCTTGCAAATCTCTTGAGGTGAGGATTCCTGATGAGGATAGCAAAGAACCAGCTATACTGTACTAACTTTGTTGTTGTGTGAGGGACCCTATTTCACATGTATTCCCCAAAGGGGCCTTTCAGTGGCCTCAATGCAAGAATGGATTTCTCCATGTCTAATTGTGACACTACCACCAAACTATCTGCTCTAAGCTCATAGACAACAGAAAGTGTATTTTTCTCCAGGCTCTTCTCTATATTTTTCTATGGTTAGCATTATCACTTGCTACACATGAAGATAGAGTGCTGTTTATCTCACTCACTGGTATTTATGCTGCTGGATGGTTCTTATTGTTATTGAAAGTTTAATTTTTTGAGGATATTCAAAGCTTCTGGATGGACATTATTAAATCTACATAATAAAACTCTGCACAGCATTTTCCAGACATATAAGAAGATACAGTCAATACCCCAAAGATCTATAACCAAAAGACCCAATCCAGTCTCACACTGGCAATAGGTACATATCAGCTTTCAAACTGAAAGATATTCCTTTCAGCATAGGCTGATTTGACTCCCTTTCCCAATCCATTTAATCCTACTTTCCCCATATCATTTGAAAAATATTAACATTAAATGATTTTGGATTTAACTTAGAAATTTAAAAAGCAACTATCAATCTGATATCTCAGTATCTTTTAAATGAGGGAGAATATTATATGCCCTATGGCGAATTATTTTAGACCAGTGGTCCCCAACCTTTCGGGGCTGCCAGGCGCCCGGGGGCGGGGCCACTCATGCACTGGGCACCTGGGGGTGGGACCACCCATACGCCACATGCCCAGTGCCGGTGCCACCCATGTGCCGTACTCCCGGGGCCGGCGCCGATCCTGTGCCGCGCGCCCAAGGCGGGGCCACTCATACACCGCACGACCAGGGCCAGAACAGCCCATGCGCTGCATGCCCAGGGCCGGCGCCACTCCTGTGCTACGCGCCCAGAGGCGGGGATGCCCATACACCGCACGCCCAGGAACCGGCAGCGTCCATGTGCCACGCGCCCAGGGGCAGGGCCGGTCCCGATCACTCGGCGGGAGCACAGAAATGGCCCAGTGGGCGCCATGGCGCCCGCGGGCACCACGTTGGGGACCACTGTTTTAGACCATTCTAGAGCTCAAGATCTACCTCCTTTGTGGGCTTCTCTTTTGGCCTGTATTATCATGGCTATGACGCCACCAGCCTTGACAATATTATGGAGATTTTGGAGGAAATCCTGAAAATGTAAGAGAGATACTAAAAAGCCTAGGTTCCAGCTATGTCTACACTATAGGGACTACTCCAGTATAGCTATGGAGCTGTAGCTGTGTCCACATAACCCCTTAGTGTAGACAGGCAACAGTGGCAGAAGGGTTTTTCCCCCATTGTTGTAGGAACACAACCTCCTTGAGCAATGGTAGCTAGTGCAACAGAAGCATTCTGCCTTCAACCTAGTTGCTTCTGCTCCAGGGGTTAAGCTGGCATAGCTACAGTGCTTGGGTTGTGGATATTTCATGCCCCTGAGCACAATAGCTATGATGGCCTACATTTTAAGTGTACATCAGGCTCATCATAAGCCTAAAATTAGGTAGGTGTGGCTGAGTGCATTCTGCCTAGGGTGAATGATAACATGCTATTCAAGCTTTACTAAAAGCTGCACAGTTGCTGGATGTTTTTGCTATAATGATGAGTAATGAACTGATTAATGTTGTCTATAAATTGTTGTCAATATGTTTTAGAGCTATCATTGCACTGAGATGAAAGGGAGTAATTCACGCCTTTATATTATTGGACCAAGTATAGAAACCTGAGGCTTTGCACAGGGTAATCTAAACAAATGTTCAGGAAAAGGGAGTTTATACCTCAAACCTAGTGTATTGATTTAACGTGGCTAAAGGAAGATTCCTCTGCTGCTTTTTAGCCCATATGCTCTAGTAGGAGCTAAGATTCTTGCATACTTCCTACATAGAGGTTTAGACCTTTGTACACATGTTGAGAGAGCTGTACTGGCTCTACTATCTTTCCTGCACCATGCCATCAGATTTGACAGTTATGCCTTTGGCCTGGTCTATATACAGATTTTGCACTGGTATAACTATATTAGTTAGAAACGTGATTTTTTACAGATATATCAGTACAATCCATAACACTGATGCACAGTGTAGCTAATTCCTTTTCCTATACAGGAATAATGTTAAACTTAAAAAACAACAAAGAAATGGGCTGTGTCCACGAAAGCTCGTGATACCATCTACATGTTTTGTTAGTCTTTAAAATGCTACCAGACTATTTGTTGTTTTTTAAGTTTATCATGTACAGACTAACTCGCCTACCCGTCTGAAGGAATAATGTTGTGTGTATACCAAAGTTTGTAGTGTAGACAAGTTTGGATAGTCTAAGGTAAGAAGGACTATGATCTTCCCGCAACTCCATTGCACCCTATTAAAAAAACTCTTTTCCTGACAGATCGGTAAACCTCCTTTTTTGGAGCATAAGGATCTGGCGGGAAAAGGGTTTTTTGCACAAAAAGAAAATGTCCACACTACTTTTTTTCCGAAAAAGCCCTTTGCTCAAAAATGCCTTGCATAAATTATGCAAATGAGGCATGGTGATATGCTAATCTGCAACTCATTTGCATACTCACGGCTAGCAAAAACGGCAATGTGGACGTAGCCTCAGAGGAGTGGATTTTTCACATCCCAGGAGACAGCTAATCCAAAGCAAATTCTTTGCACAGACCAGGCCTCAGGCTTTTTTTTGGGTAGGAGTGGAGGAGTGGAATGTGTATGGTTTGTTGTTGGGGAAGATCTCCCCGTTTGCTGGTGTTTTAAAAATTATTTTCACACAAGGCCCCATTCCAGCAAAACGTGCAAAATGTTTAAGACATGACAAGTCTCACTGAGACCAATTTGACTACTCATATGTGTATAATTACGTATGTGGCTAAGTGCTTTGCTGGATAGGGGCCCTGAAATCTAGAACATCTTTTTTTTTTTTTCATTCTATTCCTGATTAATTTTCCTGTGTCCAAAACATTGTTGTCTTATACTTCTTACTCAGAAATGGATCATCTGAGATTTTGGTGTACAGTGTCCTGAAGGGCATGGAGGAGAAGTGAAGGGAATTAAGAGAGGCACAGAGAGGAACCGGGTGAGGTAGAGTGGTATAACATTGTTAAAAAAATTAAACATGAACAATTACTAGATATACATAATTTAGCATTTCAGATAGATAAAAGTATTTCTCCATCAACCTATTCATTCTCTTCCATTTTCCACTCCCACTCATATATCACACACCTCCTATAGATTTGCTGAAAACTCTAGGATGGGAGCCTAAGGCTACATGTAGACTGCCACTTTTCTGCAATTTGCGTAACTTTTTCCGATTGTTTTTCAGAAGAGGCTTTTCAGAAATTTGACCCATCCATACTGGGCCAAATTTCAGAAAAACCTCCTCTTTCAGAAGAGCCCTTCTTCCTTGTGAAATGAGGAAGACAGGGCTTCTGAAAGAGCGCGTCTGCTCTTCCGCAAAAAAGTCAGAATAGTGGACTCATTCCCTGGATGGGCACTAGCTGGGAGGGCAGTCAGCACAGGACCCTGAAGTCACGAGGCCCAAGGCAACCGCCTTGTTCACCTTGCCCTAAGTCCAGGCCTGCACCTCACCCAGGGCAGTGGGGCTCAGGCTTCAGTTCCCCCATCCTGGGGTCGTGAAGTATTTTTTGTTCTCAGAGGGAGTCACAATGCAATCAAGTTTGAGAACTCCTGCCCTAAACATTAAAAAGTCTGAAAATAAACAGTGACAGCATATAGCCTGCCACTCATGCTCACCCCACTTGCCTTGTACCACCTAACCAGCCTTAATTTTGTCTAATGAAATTTGTAAAGATCAAAAATATGAAATTACTAGATGACTATAAAATCTCAATTCCTATTCAAGGGATGCATTTTCAAGATACCCTTAATCCTCTTTTGGAAAGCAATCTAAGGTCAAATCAGTGCAAACTCTAAATGAAGTCAATGGGGAGTCCATTGCTGAATTCCATAGAAATTAATCCTGATGAAAAATGGAAAATGAGGGAGTGATGAAAGTTCTATATGTTGAAGTATCTAGGACACTCACAGAGTTAACTAGTTTGCCTTCCAAGAATTCACCACAGGGGGGAATGATGGTTTCATTTCTTTTCATCATTCATTGTTTTTCCATTCTGAAGTACAACACCTTAGACTGTACAGAGAGTCTTAAAAACCAGACCTACTAGTGTACATCTATACAGCAGCACTATTTTAGAACAATTGACATTATTCTGAAATAATATAGTGCGCATCTACACTGCAAGTCTTTATTTCAAAATAATGTCAAGCTGGAAGACTTCTTCTCCAACTCATAGTAACCCTCATTTCACGAGGAGTAAGGGAAGTTGAAGGAAGTGTTTTTCCTTCAACTTCTTGCAGTGTAAACAGCACTTAAAGCCAAGTTAAGCTATTTCGACTTAAGCTACGCAATTGATGTAGCTGAAGTTGCGTAGTTTAATTCGACTGTAGCCCTACTGTGTAGACATATGCATACTGACAACCAGCAGCTCTCTCATTCTCCGCTGCTGGCTACTCACTGCTTCTCCAGTTTGGTGTCCATGAAAAATGGAAGTCAAACAAATAAAAATGCAGGGAGGGAAGTGTTTGAAATAGAACCACAAGAACCAGTTTCAAGAACCAGTTGCAGGAGATCAAGCTACTCAAGCCTGCAATAGTATACATTTGAAGAGCATAATTACTATCATTTTAAATGATTCATTTCAGCATCTATTCGAATAAGAGGAAAACAGCACGAGGATTTCCCCAAATCATTCCAAGAGGAGGCAGGGGTGAATGAACTGCACTTCCACAGCTAGAACAATATAGATCTTGAAGGCTCTGCAGGAGGCAGGAGCTATCCATATAGAGGCTATCTCCAGTGGCTCAGGCATGCCCTGCCCCCCGATTCCTAGCCAGGTAATGCCATCCATTTGAGTCATATTACCATTTTAAAGGAGCTAAGTGTCTTTACATATAAAAATCTCTTTTAAAATTAACTTTATATATGTAACAATTTCAGTAATAAACATAATTTATGATGTGATCATAAAGATCCATTAAAGGAGAGCAATGACACAGGTTTGTTGTGGTAGAAGTGGTAGTAGTAAACATTTCTATTAGGAAAGTGCCCAAAGACTTATGACTTTGTTGTGCTTGGTACTATGCAAACAAGGAAAAAAGAGATGACTATATAAATATATTAAGATCCATCAGGAAAAAATCCTTCCCCCTATTTCTCCAGAAAATAACTTTACAAATAATATTTATCATATTTATTTAAAAATATTTAAACTATTTTATTGAAGCAATAAAAAACCCTTTCAAGATAGGTATTTATATCAGGACTTGTCCTGTCTCTAGCCTTTAGCCTTATGCTTTAGCACATTCCTAAGGTGTACAACTTGCCACTGTATTACAAACTTTGTCAGCCTTGATACTTACTTTTATACCTGTCCTGTGCCACTGAAATCCACTGCATTTCCAATAGGAGTGCTAGCTGCTGGAATGCACAGAAATGGAATGATCAGTTAAAATGTGCTTGAACAGGTTTTTTAATTTGATATATGTATCCAACTTAAAAACAATTCTTCATCTGGTAGCTGCATGTTAATACTACCTTCTAATATGGTAAGTGGAATTCTTATTTTTTTTAAATTAATATTTACATAGATTTATGCTAATTAGATACAAACTTGATAAATAGGCTTCAACACTAATAACTGCTCCTGGGCATGATTACTGTTAATCATTATTTATTATAAAATTGCTGGGAGGAGGGATGCTGGCAATGCAGGAGACAGATACAAAATAAAATACCTTACACAAACCAGTTGACTGTTATGGGCTAAACCTTGCTCATTTACACCACACCAGTTGCTTGTAGAAGAGCTGGATTTGGGCCTGGGGTATTTAACATGACTCTTGCTTTCTCATTAATGACTAGATGGTAGTTGAGATCAAAAGTAGTAACAGTGCTCCCCATAGCTAATACCCCCTCACTCAGGAGATCCAGGACTGATGCCGCTAGGATTTTAGCAATGCCCTGATTATAAACCAGCTGCCTCAGAAATTGCTTGACAGTTAGTTCACAGGTCTGGATATTGGGCAGCAGCTAACTCTGTCTCTGAATCAGGAGGATTGATACAGCTATGGGGATGCACCTTTCCCTTGATAAATAAAATAAAATATTACTTAAACAAACAGCATCGGAGGGCTCAATTAACAGACAATACAGCTGTCCCACACAGACTGAAAGGACAGAGCCCTGCATTGTTCTGGAAATATGCAATTTAATGCCAATAGTCACAAAACACCTAGGTCATTTCAACACCCCGCCCCCTTCACTTGCTCTGCTTGAAAGCCGGGCTTGAGAACAGCCTTCTCTGTGACATTGTTGCTTTCAAGATAAGGACCCTCTGACACCCTAACAGAGGCGCTGTGCGGTGCCTAGATGCCATGTTAGCAGGACCTTGTGTTTCAGGAGGGAAGGTAGCTGCAGGCTTCGGCGAGCTGAGGAAGCGCTGGGCAGCCGCTGTTGCTGCAGCAGCGCCTGTCTGGGAGTGCAGCAAAGATTTGCTGATGCCTCTCACGTAGTATTTTGCAGGAAGTTTCCATACGTCTTCAGTACAGTAGATACAAAGGGGGTTTGGAGGGAAGCAGGGCTGAATTATCCGAAAAGGCTTTTTCTTTTTCTTTACTTTTTTTTAAATCGGTTTGAGAATTTCCATCCGCATCTTAACCCAAGTGCTTTGAGAGAAGTCCCCGAGCCATGCGTCCATCCCTCTGAAGAAACGCCCACAGATGACCGCTAGCGCCCCTGGAGGGGGCTATTGGGGATGTGTAGCTCGCAGAGCCTCACTTGGTTTATGACCACAAGGGAGGATCGGCTCAACCGCTACCCAGTGAGCCACTGCAACTTGTGCAGTTCACCAGCATGGGGACAAGGGATACGGAAGAACGGGGTCTGTATTGCGAGGTTTTCATTCAATAAGGCTACTTCTTCTCTACCTAGTTACAAAACAAGGAACGGGGGGGGGGGGGCACATCTTTGGCTGGTGTTGTCTTATAATTCTGCAGGATATATTGAGCTTGCTATGCTGTTGTATTGATTTTCTACCTGTGCTGTAGATTTGCTTTAAATAATGCATATAATGCCGGTATTATGGCCAGCTAAGGGATATTCTCCGAGGAAGCCTGTCTTAGGGTAAGACAAAACAGGCAGTTTTTAGCAGAAATTGGGGGGAAGGGGAGGGAGGTTTCAATACCACTCCTTGACATTTGATGTAAAATATAGAGTGAATTCTATGTTTGTGTAAACACATAAATATCCAGGTGCAAAAGGCTGCCACACAGAAGTAAAAGCTGTAGGTATAACTGTGTATCAACAGTTGCCTTGCATATACTCCATACATTATGGTACAAATATACTACATTGACACCGAATCTTGGGGTTTTCCCCCCTATTCTGTTTCTCACTTATCCAGACATCCCTATCTCATAAGAATAAACAGTGCATTACAGAGCAAAAGATCTACCACCAAATGGATGTTTTAGGTACTGTGAATTTACTAGGAATCATATCCTGTCTTTACAATCCGTTGTCTATTTGAGAGGTGGAGGTGGTAAAGGGGATTGCAGCGTGGAATGGAATTTACTTCTGCTCCAAGAAGGTGCAGTACGCCCTGTGATTACATACTGCAGGCCACACCACATCTTACTAAATTCTCAGAATGGCTAATTATACCCTTGTGTTACCAAAGAGGGCTGGGTAGCCTGGCACTGGGCCCCCTGCATAATACTCTCTTGAATGCCAGGTTTGGGACTGTGACCTGCTAGCTGTATAGGGTGGGAAGAAGAGGCTGACTTCCGTACAGTGATTTAGGAATGCAGTGTGCATATTAACTGAAATGAGTGTAGCTCTTCACTCACAGAGCCCTTCAGACCAGTGTTGTTATCTCAGATGGTTCGGATAAACTTCCTAAATCATGGAAACGAGAAAGAACTTTTTGAGATGTACCTGCCACTAATCCTCTCCCTCCACTATCTTCTTCAAATTCCTGCTACAGCAGTTGTACCACTCTGAGGTGCCACTCCTCCAGAACCAGGTTTTGAAAGATATGTTGATATATAAAGATGCATATAGGTATCTAAGAGCTAATGAAAATCCCATTCAGTATCTTTCAGCATCTTTAGGCACCTAAATGACTTTAAGAATTCTTACAAGTATTCATCTGGAATCCAGGCCATTTGAAGAATGACTGGGCCACTACTTCACTGCTTCAGCCGTGCAATCTCCATGACTTCCTGAATGATAACCATACGAGTACCATGAGAGCAGGAACGACTTTTTATTCCTATTATGTGAAAACCATGATTTACTGGGTCACCTGAAACTTATTATGAACAATTAGTTTTTTAACATGGGTTGGAATAGGGTAATGTGAATTTTCAGTCAACTAGAGCTTGATCATTCAAGGATCTGAGTCCTCTCAACTCCTGAGGACTCCAGTAGGACTTTAGTATACTCAGCACCTCACAAGATTGGGCCCTTACACAGTGATCTTTACAACAAAACCTGAGGATAAAGGAAGATTCTTGAGGAAGTATTGTTATCAGCAACCTATGAAGGCTGTGGTCATACTTCTCAGACCCTTTCCCAAGAATGTCTGGAATTACTGTTGACATTTTCTTTTTCTAAAGTCTGGAAATGTGAGAGTGGTAACTAGGGTTGCACAAAAAGTTCATATTGAAACCCTCAAACCGCCCATAATCAGGATTGGAGCCTAATGGAACTTTAAATATCAGTCCAGGTCCACAAACATTTGATGAATATGGTTAGATGCTGTTACAATAAATGTAGGCACTCCAACGTATCTATTCATCTAGCTTCTATATAGTACTCGCTACTCTCTTTTGACTTCTTTAGAACCATTAGTCCAGCAATCTCCAGCTTTTTCCTCACCCTCTGCTTACCTTTTCTGCCTTTTGGGATGAGACATTTGTACCACTTCTGCTTCCCCCTTGCTCTTAGTAGCCCCTTTTCTGGTCTTGAAGAGGCATCAAATGGCCTTTTCCACTATAGCAGACCATTCAGAAGTCCTTGCCTCTCCGAATCTAGAGAGATTTTGAGAGGTGGTTGAGTGAAACTACATGGACACCAACTAAAACCTGGACCAATAGAGATAGGTTTGGTGGCAACCCCTGACAAATAGACCCTACGGCTGTGTCTACACTGGCATGAATTTCCAGAAATGCTTAAAATGGAATACTATTCCGTTTTCAGTTTTTCCGGAAAAGGAGCGTCTACATTGGCAGGCTGCTTTTCCGGAAAAGCCCTTTTTCCGGAAAAGCGTCTGTGGCCAATGTAGACGTGCTTTTCTGGAAAAGAGCCCCGATTGCCATTTTCGCGATCGGGGCTTTTTTCCGGAAAAGACTACTGCGCTGTCTACACTGGCCCTTTTCCAGAACAGTGTTCTGGAATAAGGACTTATGCCCAAGCGGGAGCAGAATAGTTTTTCCGGAATAGCGGCTGATTTTGTACAGTAGAGCGTCGTTGCTTTTCTGGAAATTCAAGGGCCAGTGTAGACAGCTCGCAGCTTATTCCGGAAAAGCGGCTGATTTTCCAGAATAAGTGGCTCAGTGTAGACACAGCCTACAAATTCTAGTTCCTATAATACAATCCCCAATCTCTGATTTAGTGGTTACCTACTTTGTGAGATTAGGACCTTTTAGCAGTTACGGTCTTTTTGCTCATGATTTTAGACCTATTTGAGCAGATGGCATTACGTATGCATAACTGTTGGCTGCAGTCATCAGTAGCTAATCTGTAAGCAGATGTATAATGTAACATATCCCAAACAAGTAAAATATTACCTTTATATGGTACATATTTAGGGCCAAATTCTCCACTCCGATCTGTGGGCAGTGGAAATACTGCATCACTTCTGCTCAGGATGGGGAGAAGAGCTCAGAGATCAGCAAAGAGACACAACATGGATTGAGGGGCCCAAAGCCCAATTCACAAGAAATGTATACTATTCCTCCATATAGCCAATGACATCCTCAGAGCCACTGCACCCCACTGTCACAGGTTGGGACCAAGAATTCTGTTCTTTAGCCTGAAGATTTGAAGCCATAATTGCCAGTGATGAACCAAATAATAAATACAATAATATCAGGGTGGGCTAATAACAAATGTTTAGTAAAGCAAGCATGCAAGGACCAATAGCAATGCTTGTTTCCTAGTCTGCATGAGAAATCAGCCCAAATATTGATCTAACCTGATTAATTAAGCCATAGGTTTCAGGGAATAACACTCAGATTGGTGATTTAACACAGGTCTTACATGTCTCTTCTTCATTCCTGAAGTATGTGATCATTCCAGCTCATGAAAATAAATAGCGTTCCTTCCAGGTTTGGTTTGTAAGCTGTATCTTATCTTCTGCACGTCTTACCTCCTTCTGCGCTCATTTCTTAGGGAAAACTTCCATTTATTCCAATGGGAGAAAATTTAGCCCGACTGCAAGATTGGGAGTTTAGTCTTGATATAAGGCTCTGGGAAATTCAGCACAGACCACTGATTTCTATGTGCTTCACACAGCCATACGTGTCTCCCTCCTGCTGAACTAATTGCAGCGTCAAGGCTATCATTTGTCTCACAGATTTTTGTGTCTTTTATGGACTGTACTTTTTCTGGCACTATGTCTTCCTGCTTTAGTAATTTCTCAGGATACTCCTTTCAATTTTAATTTCCCAAGTGTCCTTGGGATCCTGGAAGGATAACTTTTTCTGTCTGGAGCCTGTTACACATAACTGATTTGTGCAACAGTTTGAGAATTCTGTGATTTCACTTTCCAATCTCTGCAGCTGTTAAAACTTTTGGAAACACTGGAAATATGCCTCACATGAAAATGTGTGCATCAAGTGATTTCATCTATTACATTTTTTCATCATAAAGATATCAATTATTATTATTCAATTGTTATTGACATTATTTTTGGTGACTATGGGTCATACGTTGGCACCTTGTCACTCACTGAGTCATACCACACTCCACAAGTTGTACCATTTGTTTCAATGGCACGACTCAGAGAAAGGCATCACTTGACATGAGTGAAGGTCTCATGGCTCAGCTGTGATGAATAAGCCTCTAAGTAAGAGCAATGACGCTGCTAATGAACAATGTGCAGAGGTTTGGACTGGGAGTCAGGGAGAGGAGAGATGGTGCTTAAACCAACATTTTCCAAACCTTAAAACAGGCTCAGGTGATAGAGCCAAATCCCCAATGGGTATAAATCAGTGGAGTTTGAAGTAGGGATGTAATAGTATAGTCAATTAACCAATTAACCAATAAGAAAATGCTTATAGGTTAATGCTATAGGCTACACACATTTCCTCCCTCCCACATACATTTTTTAGCAGGCTGACCAGCAGCCCGGCTCAGTCCCAGCTTGTGCCAGGTCCGGGACCTGAACCCACTGCAATTCTGCATTTAACGTGTATTAGGCAGCCTGTCTCAGTTCTGGCTTGTGCTGGGTCCAGGAGCTCAGACCTCTCCCCGCCTCTGGGCAGGGACTGCTGCTGTATCAGAGGCAACAGCACAGGGAGGCAGGCAGCCAGTCGACGAGGAGAGCTGGTTTTTAAACTGGCTCCCCTCATGGACCAGCTCCCTCCTGGCACCACATGTTGCTGCTTCGGCTAGAGAAGCAGCAACACAGGGTGACAGGGGGCTCCCCAGGAGTGGGGCTGGAGCTCAGTGGCTGCCAGCCCCACCCCTGGGGGACTATAGAATAGTCGACTAACCGATAAGAATTCATGAGATTATTCGACTATTCAGTTAGCTGATATTTAGCATCCTTAGTTTGAAGGAAGTCAATAGCTCTACAAAATCTGGCCCAGAGTTTTTAACTTTATCCTTCCTTCCTTCTTTTTGTTGTACCCTTACTTCTTATTATGGACTAAGTTAAAGAAGAGATGTAAAGGGAAAAATATTATGAAGAGAAGCAAATTCCCTTTGGCTTTATTTACCATTATAAAGAAGCCCCTCCCCTCCCCCAAAAAGGGACAAAAGTCCAATTTCTTTCTGCTTTGCAGATTACCTATAATGCTCTGACACCTTGAAGTCTGCTGAGTTGTGGCAATGCTGATGAGGAGGGTGTGGCAGCTGAATGAAAATGGCAGGAACATTATGCCTATGGAAGGTTACACTTCTAAAACGGTGGAATGGGTGCTCTCCAGCCTCAGACTCAAGGCATCAGTCTGTGTGTATGGTGGGGCCTTGGCTATGTTCCCTAGTCCACTTGGTCACACCGTTTTGCAGCCTTTAATGATCAAAACAAAGGCTAAAGAGCCCCCTCCCACCCTCCTCCCCACTATACAAAGGGAGCACAAATCCCGGCATGAGCTATCCCCAGTGTGAGTGCACTAGAAAGGAAAAAGGGCTCCCTGCATGCCCTTCCCAGGCTAGTACACTCAGGCAAGGACAAACCTAATTTGCAAAAGGGCCCAAAATACACAGGGTTATTCCTTACACTCTCTTGCCCAAATTGCCAGTGAAGTCAGTGGATGTTTTTAATATGCCAAGAATGAAGGATTGAGCCCTTGGTGTAGTGCTTATACATGATGCTTTGAAGGAGGAATAAGATTTGTATTCTTGTCTTCTCCCTTTAACCTTTCCACATACACGAATGGTGAAGGGATTTCTAATTTTAGTTTGGTGGGGACATATCCACTGTGTACCCTTTGAAGCTGGCACATGGCTCAGCCTGTGAATCTGAATGTAGATTTCAACAGTTTGTGGCCCCAGCCAAACTCTACTAAAGTTTATAAACTAGTGAGTGACAATCACACAGGGACACGTATTAAGAAAAGCAAGTATGCCACTGCACAAGCTTATCAGCTTGCACATAGCACCATTTACACATACCGAGTTAGAATTTAAACATTCAGCAGGTTATTTTACAAGCATTTTTAGGCATGCAAATGAATGGATTTGTGTGGAATTGGAGCCCAAAATAAATGCCCAACAATATTATATAAACATGACATTTTCATACTTACATTTGGTTCAGTGCAGTTAGTTCTCAGCTAAAATACATGTGCCCAATCCACCAGTTTTAGTCAGATGAAATGCCGGTTGAAGTCCATGGGTGTTACACCAGATTAAGGACTCAGATACTGACAGTGCAAACTCTCCAGCACAAGTTTCCCTTTTAGCAAGTAAATTGTCAGTTTTTCATTGTCATTGTCAGGATTAGCAACTCCAACTAGCTTTTGTTCAGGGGCTGCCAATTTCTAATGACAGAATTTCCAGGCTGATCTGGGTGTAAAAAAGGGTGCTTTCACTATTGACACCCGTGGAGTTTGTTTTTTAACATTTTTGGTATAGTAGTAGCTCAGAGCTCTGTGTCACATTTGGCTGTAACCAAACTGACTTCACTTTTGTGTACAGGCAAAGAGGGAATACAAGTGAAAATCCTGAAGACTCACCAGGATGTGACACCCAATGATGAGCAGTAGCTATTGCAGCAACGCTTCAGCCAGCATGAGTGTCAACGAAGTGTCTGCCTTCTCACTGACTTTAGAGCAAAAAACTGGCTTTGCCTTTGTAGGGATTCTGTGTGTTTTCTTGGGATTACTTATTATTAGATGCTTCAAAATCTTACTGGACCCGTATAGTAGCATGCCTTCTTCCACTTGGGAAGATGAAGTCGAGGGGCTGGATAAAGGAACGTTTGAATACGCTCTTGCATGAAAACTCAAAAGAGTATCCTGCCTTACCTTTGATGTTGATTTCATTTTGGAAACCTAGTACTGATAAATTTGTACTATATACCTAAGTTTTGAAGTTATGATGATGACATCCATTTTGTTAAATAAATATTTGTTGCAAACTCATGAAAGCATTTCATACTGCTTTTATTGTGCAAATTCACCATTTGTGGAATTGTGAGTAAAAACAGCTGATGTAAAAGAAAGACTTTAAGGAGACAATTCACTAAACATTCAGTGGGGAGGAGGACTGGCAGAAAAATCTCCTGAGAAACACCTATCATTTGTTGCTTTATAGCAGGGGTGGGCAATAATTTTTGGTGGGGGGCTACTCCAAGATTTTGGTAAGTGGTCAAGAGCCACACTTTCCCGTGGAGGAGGTGCAGGGTCTAGTTCGGCGGTTGGGTGCAGAAGAGTGCACGGGGTAAGGGACTAGAGTGCAGAAGACGGTGTGCGATCTGAGAGGGTGTATGGGTGCCAGAAGGGGTTGTAACCTGGGTCAGGGGATTGGGGTGTAGGGTCAGGGCAGGAGTGTGGGTGCAGGAGAGGATTCTGGCCTGGGGTAGGAGTGTAAGGAGTACAGGTTCTGGAAGGGAGTTGTTACCTGGGGCAAGAGGTGCAGAGGATTTGAATGGTGATCTGGGGGAGGGAGTTGGGATGCAGGAGGTCTGGGGTGCTAGAGGCAGGCACTGGCTGGGAGGAGTTTACCTAAGTGTCTTACCCCAAGGCAGGCGGGGTTCCCTTCCCGCTGCAGCCCCAGCCCACTTGAAAATACAGGCTGCTCCCTCCAAGTGGCTCTCAACTCCAGCTGCCCCGTGTTTCAATATCGTGTTGCTGACTTTTCCCAGGCCAGCGCTAAAAATTTTCCAAATCTGATGAAAAATTCCCAGATTATTTTTTCATAGCTACACTAGGACCAATACATTTTAAGTACTCCTCACACTCTGGACCGGTATACATTTAATTAATTTTGATAAAATTAGAGGGATGCGACACATTAACTTTTGTTAATTCACCTTTTAGGAAATGTGGTTTTAAGTAATTTGTTGCAATTACTTTGAAAAGTTTCACTGACTCTGGTTTAATGCAATGAATGAGTGGAGATTTGCTTTGAAAGAGAGCACTGAATTTGTTCATGTAATCCAAAACATATTTCAAAAATAGTAGATAGGATTTAAGTTCTGGATTACACATTGCATCATGTATTTCTTTTGCTTTTGAACTTTTTTGATCGACACACAAGTTGTATCTAGTTAAAAAGGGCATCTCACAACACTAATATTCTGTTTACACAAGGGTGTACTGCTAACCACCTTGTTTGACTTGGTTTTAACATAGATAACTTTAAATGGAGAAAATATTCAACCATCTCCTCAATTTCTTCTTTCTTTTTAGTGCTATGTGCTGGATAGTTAGTGATATTTGTTATAAACTGCTCTACGAAATCAGGCAAAACTGTAGAAGCTGAACTTGATATCAGGGCTGATGTATGGCAAATACATCTCAGCAAAACAACATTTAGAACATCCTCTCTAAGTTTAGAGAAAAAGGAATTCTTTGCTCCTATCACCACATTTGCACTATCACAAGCAACACCCAAAATATTATTCAATGGATTTTTTTTTTAAATTGACTCCTTGAATTTAGTATAAATGCCTTCCGCTGTACAATTTTTAGCATCAAGTTCAATGAGTTCTAATAATTGATAGGCAACCCTATTGACCAATTGAGAGCAGTTTTAGATAAATCTGAATCGTCCGCAAATTTTTATTCCAAAGGAATGACAAAATGAACAGAAATTTTAATTTCATTGAAAATTTCCCAGGACTTAACAGATTTTCAAAAAAATTCCCAATTTCCCATTTTGACACATTTTACTCAAAAATTCCCAGAATTTGGGAAATTTCTCAGGATATAGAAACACTGCAGTTGCCCCAATCGCTCAGGCCAATCTCTCAGCTCCGATTGGCTGGCTGTTTCCAGCCAATAGGAGCTGAGAGATTGGCTGAGGTCAGTTCTTTTTGGCCGGTTGTTTCTGGCTAACTGGAGCTGAGGATTGGGCTGGGGGCGGGAAGATCGTACGATGCCTCTCCCTCCCTGCCGAGCAGAGAAACACAGGGACTGTGATTTAAACCTAGGCAGTGGCATTATTGAGGGTCCTGGCAGGGGCCAGATCTGGTGGCTTGGCAGGCTGGATCTGGACCCCAGCCTGTATTTTCCCCAGCCCTGCTTTATAGGAAGAATTCATGCCACAACATTATATCAATGGTAAAGAGGGAGGATAAAGGATGGGTGGGAAATGTTTTTGGATTTGAACATCATAATTTCTCCCTACTCATCCAATGTGATTTAAGTCCAGTAACTGACCAGGGAAACCTCATATGCAAAAACTGAACCAGCCCAATGTACTGTACCAGCTTAGCTTGCAAGATTAAACAGTACAAAAGAGTCACAGCACCAAGGAGAGTTGCCTGTAAGAACTCACATGTCTTGTTTTCAGTCACACAGTGTACGTCTACATAGGAGGGCTAAATTCAAATTAAGCTATGTAACTTCAGTTACATCAATTGGACAGCTTAATTCAAAATAGCTTAACTCGACTTTAGGTGCTGTCTACATAGCAGGAAGTTGAAGAAAGAAGAACACTCTTCCTTCAACTTCCCTTACTCCTCGTGAAACTAGGCTTACAGGAGTCAAAGTAAGAAGTCCTCCAGCTCGACATTATTTCAAAATAAAGGCTAGACATACCCTACACGTGCTCATTGTTATTTTGGAATAACGTCATTTATTCCAAAATAATGTTGCTGTGTAGACATTCCCTAAGAGAACAGAGATAATGGTTTTTGCAGTTGCCAATGAAAGTCCTGCCCTCAGACACCTGGAGGTGCTGTCACATTGGCTAAATCCACATGAGAGATGCATGCTGCTACCATATCCAGTGTTTCCACAGTCTTTTCAGAACAATGTGCAGTGCCGTTTCTTGCCCCAAGTCTGAGAAAACTGTTCACACTTGCTGAAACAAAACTTCACTTTTCCTACTCTAATCAAATTTATAGATGGCCGAGCAAGAGCTATTGGTGGGAGGGATAAATGTCATTAAAAATGTGTTGAATGCTATACATAAAATATATGGTGCAGGAGTTAGAATGGCCTTAGTTGTTCTAACTTTTGTTGGATAGGAACAGCCCCATATGGCCATAACCCCACCTGGGGATTGCCAGAGTACAGAGGCTGTCTGCAGTCCCTCTATGCTAGTGCATCTAAAAAGGACGGAACATAGGTCTTGTTATGCCAGCTGCTCACTGTCCAGTGATTTCCCCCGAAGACAGAAAAGCCCCAGCAGGCAGGGTGGGCAGTTTTTCAATCTATTTGCGCTACCAGAGTGGTGCAAAGAGGCTAATCAGGGTCCAAGACCTGGCCCTGCCATTGAATTTTATTTGGATTGTTACTCTGTGAAATTCTGTAGCAGAAGGTCCCAGTAAGATAGAAGAAGTTATAGAGGCTATGTCTAGACTGCAAGCCTCTTTCGAAAGAGGCTCTTTCGAAAGAAAGCGTCTAGACTGCACACGGAATTTCAAAAAAGCTCTCTTTCTAAAAAACCTGTTTGCTTTCAAGAACGCCTTCTTTCGAAAGAGCACTTTCGAAAGAAGGCGTTCTTCCTCGTGGAATTAGGTTTACCACTGTCGAAAGAAAAGCCACATTCTTTCGATTTAATTTCGAAAGAACGCGGCTGCAGTCTAGACGCAGGTGAAGTTTTTTCAAAAAAAGGCTACTTTTTTCGAAAAAAAAAAAGGCTACTTTTTTCGAAAAAAACCCTGAGTCTGGACACAGCCAGAGAGAAAAAAACAGAGGCTGAGTAGTAATATCTCGAGGTCACTTCACAATAGCAGCTGTGAGAGACTGGCAGTACTTGACAGTCATTTGATTCCACTTTTGAGAAACTTGTAATCCGACTTTTGTATATGCATTGTCATTCTCTCTGAACAGTTAGGTGTAGTAAGACATGCAGGAACAAGCAGACGAGATGTAGTGATTGTTAGTCTGCTAGACAAAAAGAGACAGTGAAGAGAACTTGGTTATGCAAAATGTCATTCACAAGGGAAAACACTGGATCCTACGGGAAAAGCCATGGACATTGTGCCTGCAGCTAATAGGAAGAGAAAGAGCCAGCCATTGGCAGTACTGATTCTTGTTAGTCCTCTCCATCCAAAATCTATTTCACAGAACATAGAATCATAGAACACTAGGACTGAAAGAGACCTGGAGAGGTCATCGAGTCCAGTCCCCTGCCCTCACGGCAAGACCCAGTGCCGTCTAGGCCATCCCTGATAGATGTCTATCTAACCTGCTCTTAAATATCTCCAGAGATGGAGATTCCACAACCTCCCTAGGCAATTTATTCCAGTGTTTAACCACCCTGACAGTTAAGAAGTTTTCCCTAATGTCTAACCTAAGCCTCCCTTGCTGCACTTTAAGCCCATTGCTTCTTGTCCTATCCAAAGGCTAAGGAGAACAATTTTTCTCCCTTCTACTTATGGCACCCTTTTAGATAACTGAAGACCGCTATCATGTCCTCTCTTAGTCTTCTGTTTTCCAAACTAAACAAGCCCAATTCTTTCAGCCTTTCTTCATAGGTCATGTTCTCTAGGTCATGTTCTCTAGACCTTTAATCATTCTTGTTGCTCTTCTTTGGACCTTCTCCAATTTTTCCACATCTTTTTTGAAATGTGTGCCCAGAACTGGACATAATACTCCAATTGAGGCCTGATAAGTGCAGGCTAGAGTGGAAGAATGACTTCTTGTGTCTTGCTCACAACACTCCTGTTAATGCATCTCAGAATATTTGCTTTTTTTGCAACATCGTCGCACTGTTGACTCATATTTAGCTTGTGGTCCACTACGATCCCTAGATTCCTTTCCTTTCCTTACACCATTAAACAATAATAGAATACCATTTATTTAAATATTTTGGATGATTTCTACATTTTCAAATATATTGATTTCAAGTAGAAGACAGAATACAAAGTGCTCACTTTATTTGTAATCATCAATAAACATACTTGCACTGTAAAAAATAAAATAAATAGTATTTTTCAAATCACCTAATACAAGTACTGGACTGCAATCTCTTTGTCATGACAGTTCAATTTACCAGTGTAGAATTATGTAGAAAAATAACTGCATTAAAAATAATGTAAAACTTTAGTGCCTACAAGTCCTCTCAGTCCTACTTCTTGTTCAGCCAATCACTCAGACAAACAAGTTTGGTTTCAATTTGCAGGAGATAAGGCTTCCTGCTTCTTGTTTACAGTATCAAAACACTCAATTGCAAAATCAAAGCAGTCTATGAATAAATAAAACATGCTAATTTCAAATATTAAAACTCCTTTTCCAATTCTTCTATGTGCACTGTTGAGACAGATGGACTTATGGTTAGGCACTAGGTGGGGGTTTGGAAGATCTGGATTAAATACTCAGCTTTGCCACATTCACCGTGAGACCCAAGCTTAGTCACTTAGGCTACATCTACACTGCAGTGCTATTTTGGGATACTGGAATATCCCGAAATAGCTATCCCACATCTTCGGAGCAAGCCTGTTATTTCAGACTCACTCTTCCGACATTCCTGTAAACCTCATTCTATGAGGAGTAAGGGACATTTCAGAATAGCACTTTATTCCAAAATTTGGTGCTGTCAATGACAAAATAAGCTATTTTGAAATAGTATTGAAATAAGATACGCAATTTACCTAGCTCAAATTGCATATCTTATTTTGAGTTATGGTGCTGTGGAGACGCACCCTTATTCTCTTTGTTCTTCTATTCCCCATTTTCAAAACAGAGATCTTAATCCTATCTTTCTCTCACTCTGGGTAGGTCTATACTACAGAGTTTTTTCAGAAAATTTTTTTTTTTTCCATAAACTTCAATTATGTCCACACTGCAATCTCATTCTTCCAAAAGAAAATCAAAATGAGGTTTTTTTCCGACTTGGTAATCCTCTTTCTACGAGGAAGAAGCCTTTTCCAAAGAGCGCTTTTGTAAAAAGGCATGTGTGGACGGGGAAGAGGGAGTTCTTTCAACAGAAGAGGAAAGAGGAAAAAGCACAGGTGCCCTGGTTGCCACTCTGTCCACAGCTGAAATGTGAGATAGAGTCCATTCAGTGTGGATGCTATCTTTCAAAAAAGCAGATCATTTTTTCGATGTGTTTTTGCAGTGTCGATGCTCTCTTTCAGAAGAATTTTTTTTGGAAAATCTCTTCCAGAAAAGCTTCTTCTAAAAGAAACCTGCAGTCTAGACATAGCCTCTGTTGCTGCATAAACTCCAGTTCTGCAAAGGTGTGACGGGGAAAGCGTTCCCCCTCACTTGCAGCCGCAGCGCGACAGAGGCGCACGGCGGGGAAGCAGCTGAGCGCCCCGAGGGAGCCGGCCGTTTGGCGGCCGAAGCACTCAGCGTGCGTGCTGCCAAGCAACCCGGGGAAGCCGGAGGGGGCGGGGCGCACAGCCGGGGGTAGAACCGCGGCAGCGGGCGCACCGCCTAGGGCGGGCATTAGGACCCTGAGGGACCCGGGCGGCGGGAGCACCGTGGGAGAGGGCGGCCCCAGTGCGCCGGGTCAAAAGGGCAGCAGCAAGGGGAGAGAGGGAGCCAGGAGGGAGCGGGGACTGGCGGCGTTCTCTCCTCCTGCGCAGGCGGAGCAGCAGGCGGAGGGCTCCGGACGGAGCAACCAACCACTCCGGACCTGTCCGGGAACGGGAGGACCAAGCCCGGCGGCCGGGGAACTTTCACCGGGAGCCGCGGCCACCATACCCAAGGACCAGAGTGGGCCGAGCCCGAGTAAGGACATTCCGGCCCCGGTGACCCGTGAGTGCAACCCGGGAGCAACCCCCAGGGATGACGGCAAGCCGGCGATCCAGGGGTTCGCCGGAGGGGAAAAGGACAGAGAGAGAGAGACGAGGGAGTGACGGTGAGCCACCTCACCACAAAAGGCATCACTGATATTTAGCTTTATGCACATGAGAAGTCTCAGACGAGCCAATAGTGTCACTCCTGTGCTTAAGCTAAACATGCATTTAACTGTGAATGGACCTCCCCGCTAAGAACTATCATAATACAAAAAATAAATAATCATAGTAATAATGAGTAGTACTTTATTCCCTGAATCTTTCCATTGACTTTAATAGGAGTACCTGCTGGACTCACTGTTCACATTCCAAATTCAATTTGCTAAAATCAGATTTCATGGAGTTTTAGAAATTTCTATTCATGTCAATGTAATTCAGTTACCTCTTAATGTACATTCTTCCTCGACCCTAAAGTATGAAAGAAAAAAAATCTAAAATGAAATGATTCTTGATCTTAAAGAAAATAAACAAGACAGACATACTGACATGCCAATGCTCATAAACAGATTCATAATTGAGAGACAGTAATTGATACAGCAGCCTAGAAGCCTGTAGCTGCATTTTATAAATTCTAAAGAAAAACCAACCTATATTTCTCCTTTGACATAGAGGCAGTTTTATTTCTCCCTTCCCAGAATTAACAGGTTCATTTACTAGTAGTTGATATTTAACAAGCTTGAATGTCACTTTGTCAGTCATTTAAGAGTGTTTTAGAGCATGAGTCAAAGACAGGGATTGGGTCCGAAACCTGATATTTTTCCACAGAAGAAAGAATTAGCCAATGAGGTAAAATCCATGATGCTTGAGTGTGAAGGACAGTTTATATGCAAAAGTAAATAAAAGGCAGACTGTCCTTCACTGGAGCAGGGGGACTGAGAGGTAAGCTACACTGCTCAGAATAGTTTAAGTTTGTTAACTTAAGTTTGTTAACTTATGCATAATTCAATAATACAAATAGTACTGAATTTAAAGGAAAACAACAGAATCTAATCTTTGGACATCTACTGCAAAAATAAATCATTTGCAAAGGCAGCAGAAAGGTAAGAACGTTTTATTTTCTTGGCGGTGGAAACACTTACTGTAGAAGTATACTTGGAAGATGAAATTATGGGTCCATTGAAGATGTTGAAGATTCCCATTGACTTCATAGGCACAGGCTTTCACCCACAATGTACAAGTACAGAGTTAGAACCAAATCTGCTGTTGACTATACTAGGATCAGGTTCTCTCCCTTATTCAAGAAAATATTTCATTTCCATGAACTCTTTTATTATTAAAGATTTTTACATTAAGGTAAGAGTCATACAGCAAATAGTGAGAGATTATCAATAACACAACAAATGTGACATGGATCAGAGATGACCAAGAAAAAATTAGTACCAAAGAAGCAGAAAGATGAAACGGCTTGTTTCTGGTGGAGTTTGCAAAACATGTAAGCAGGAAAGAACAACTTTCTTTGAAAAAACAGTATATAGTGGATTAGAGAGACATTTTGTTACGAAGGAAGTTTACAGCAGAATATTTGTAAATACACACATACAAGTACAGCACAGCATAGATAGGAGCTACAGAATCTGGATCTGATTTGCATTCAAGTGCTATAGCTAAGTATCATAATGAGAATGGAGAGTATTCAGTTAAAGGGCTCTTCATGTTATATTTCCCTTGTGTGATTATTAGACATTTTATAGAGGTAGGCATATGTGGACCTATTAATAGATATGGTTAATTTATCTTTCAATTCCCAGTTCATTCTTCTAATGGATTTATTTATTTAAGCATGTGCAGTTGGTATAGACCTTTTATAATATTGCATGCTTTTTCTCCAAAATGTCCTATCAGATTTACTTTCGAAAGGACTCCAGGCTCACCATGAGTTCAATAGGAACAGGATTGGACAGACTCTTACCAAAAGACTGTAAAACTGCATTTCTTCAGTTACTAAAAGTAGTTATCAATATATGTCTCTATTGATCTGGCACAGTATTAGTAGATCACAAATAATTAGTTAATACATACCAATAAGGGAGAGAGGGTGAGGGCTAGCTCAGTGATTTGAGCATTGGTCTGCTAAACCTAGGGTTGAAAGTTCAGTCCTTGAGGGAGGGCCATTTAGGTATCTGGGGCAAATCTGTCAGGGATGGTACTTGATCCTGTCATGAGGGTAGAGAACTGGACTCAAGGACCCTTCCAGCTCTATGAGATAGGTATATCTCCATTTATTATTAATAATAATAATTCAGAGTAATTTAACTTGACAGCTTGTGCTCCTTGGACCCAATCCTGCAAATTTAACCATTTGGGGGCCCCAGTTCTGCATCCCTCACACATTTAGCTCTGATCATCTGCCACTATTTCTTTCAGATAGTCTTAAATGGGTATTTGGGGACACAAGGAATGCAAGATCAGATCTGTAAATTATTTGTTGAATCTGGTATTGCCTAAAACTATTGAAAATATATATTTCAATAATTAATAGCTGTCATTTTGCTTTAGTTACTTGGACACATTTATTTATTGTATTTTTTTACAATTATATAAAAACATTGTTTTGATAGTTTCAGCTCTCTCACATTCATTCCTTTATGTGGCATGACTTCTAGAAAAAACAATGAAGAGTCCTGTGGCACTTTAAAGACTAACAGATCTATTTTGGCATAAGTACATCTACACTGCACACTTATTTAAAAATAAGCTATTTGGGAAAAAATACTCTGAAATAGCTTATTTTAAAATAGCACGTCCATGCTACAGGGAAGCCTCAAAATTAGTCCAAGGCAGGCTTCCCTAATGTGGATGCGCCACCTCAATTTAAAGCCTCAGGAGGCACTGGGGAGCAATTAGTTTGAATGGCCCTGGAGAGGAGCTATTTTGAAATTGCAGCAGTGGAACGGACACTACTGCTATATCTAAATAGTTATTTTGGAATAGGCGTCATTCCTCATGGAATGAGATTTACAGAAATCAGAATAAACCATCCATCATTTTGAATTTATTTTGAAATAACGGAATTGCTGTGTAAACGCTTGCATTGTTATTTCAAAATAACATCAGTTACTTTGACATAACTGTGCTGTGTAGATGCACCCAAAGTGATTTTCACCCACGAAAGGTTATGCCCAAATAAATCTAATAGTCTTGAAGATGCCACAGGACTCCTCATTGTTTTTGCAGATACAGACTAATATGGCTACTCCTCTGAGACATGACTTCTAGAGATATCTAAAATTAATACTTTTCAGTGCTTCAATCAACTATTCATAAATTATCTCACATTTTGGGACTACTGAAATTTGTAAAGGCTTATGTTTTTACTTTTAATAATCTAATATAGTTATTTTAGAAAACTTTGGATTTTGAATAATCATATCAATTTACTTCTATACTATGAATTAAATTAACCAATGAGCAACGGTAAATAGACCATGTGCAGGCACTGTGGTGAATTGCACTCTTGTAGCTAGATGTTGCATTCCTTTCCTCTCCAGTGAACCATCATTCAGAGAAGTACAACATTTATTCCTTACAAAGATAGTGAATTGAGGAAAGTTACTTTTAAGTACAGTTATAACCTATTAGGGTCTGATCCAAAGTCCATTGAGATAGATAGCAAGACTCTTTTTGATATCAAATTGCCTGAAACTTTGGATCATGCCCCATTTGTAAAAAGTTATAAGGCTGCTGTCTAATTGAGTTTTTAATAAATTATGAAAGACATACATGACTGTGCAAGTTAATTAAATATAGAAAAGTTTTACTTATATGTTGATGACAGAATTATGCAAGACAACCCAAAGAAGAATACTTCGGAGTGAACACTTCAACAAGGTCTCCACTGAACTTTGTTTGATTAAGAATAAAGCCATTTCAAATGCAACATTACTGTTTTATTGCAGATAAAGCAACCCTACCTCCGACTCAGAAGAATAGGAAGCTTGGAGACCTGAGCACATAACATTCCTGAAGATGTCAATGAATAATTCTCTGAACATATTCTTGGACCCAAGTCCAAATAGATTTCAGGTTAATATAATTAACGAAAGCCATGACAATAATGCAATATCCCAAGAGGATGCTGATCCTCCACATTATGAAGAAACATCTTTTACCGAAGAAGCAAACAGCAGACTCGGGGTCAGTCACAGGCCTGGAAACAGAGCATTATATGAAAATTTTCTTCAAAATGGGGATACTGTTAAATCTGATGGAAATTTACATCCCTGTGATACTCACAGTAACACATATTATCTAAAAACCTTTGGCCATAACACAGTGGATGCCGTTCCTAACATTGATTATTATCGAAACACCGGCAGCATCAGTGGAACCAAAATGAACAGACCAAGCTTGTTAGAAATTCATGAACAACTGGCAAAGGTAAGTTGAAAGCGACGATATAAACATTTCCCATTACATTTCCAGGCTAATTCTGTTTAACAATACATTCACACCCTTATTTTTTTAAACCTGTGCCATAGTAAAAGCATAACTAAATACTTTCCTTATTTAGACTTACTCCTGCAGTATGTTCTCTTTTTTATATTCTGCTAGGAGTTCAGATGATCTTTGCTATAAAGCCATAGGATTTATGTTTGACTTGCAGTTAAGTGGATAGAAGTAGCAGTATAAGTCATAATTTAACCAATATTAAATATGAAAATATCTATTCTAACCTTTAATCTAACACTCTGCTATCACTAGAGTTCTATTGATTAGTTTGTTGTGTACATTTGATAATCTGGTAATAACTATTGTATTACAGTTTTATAATGTGTAATAAATACTATCATCAGCTAGTCAGAAATACAATGCTTCATGCATTTACGATATGAACAGAAGCTACCAAATTATAAGAAAAAGTGAAAAGATGCAAATAAAAATGAGCTTTGTACGCATAAAAGAATATGTGTTCGTTTTGAAAGAACGTGCTTTAAAGAAAAATATGTTAACAGGAGTCAAATTCATCCTTAAGCACTGGTTATCCCTGGAACTCAGTGGATTCACTCTAGGGATGAATTTGTCCCATACTGTTTATTGGAAGAATGATTTTTGGGAGGGTCTAAGAGGCATGACGTGAGGGACTGTCTATCAATCATTTAGGCAGAAGTCATTTGGCTAAATCTTTTTTCACTGTCCAGTGCAAAAAAGTTGTTTATACTTCACTCATATGCAATGGCAACAGAAGTATAGAGGCAAGACTGACTTACCAAAAACTAGCTAGAACCACAGGATAGGGTACAGTTGCTCTTGACAAATAAGATGCCTAAACTGTTAATTATTTTCTAGACCTGGGGTTATTTCTCCTCCACCCACCTTCTTTCTAGGGGGATTATGGCTCTAGTTTTGATTAACTGAATGAATAGGTGAGTTTACCATTTATCCACAAGATTGATGGGGCTAGTGAATAGAACTTCTCCTCCAGCAGTCACTCAATGCATGCTCCATTTTATCTACACAGCCACCTCTGGTAAATTGATCATAAATTTACAAGAAAAAGACCCTTTGTCATCATAATCCTTGTTTTCTTGCCTTTTGCATCTGCTTTTCCCAAAATGGTTCACCTTTGAAATGAATTATGGGGGTCTGATCCTTCATTGCTTGCATACTCAAAACTCCCCTGAAATGTAGATGAAAAGTTTGTAACAGCAAGCCCCAGACTGAATCAAAATGCAATGGTTAACCCTTTGAATTGTAGGGTTTCACTAATGTCTATACTACATCAGATGCACCAGTGTAATTTTTTTCTATAAAAAAAATCTTAATGGATCATGGAGGCCTGACTTGCACTGACTTGCTCTGTAGTTACACTCATCTAAAGAGAGGGAAGAGTAGGTGCAAACACACCTTCACCAAGAGTTTTAGGCAGACAACTAGATCCAGCCCTCTATATAGTTCTTCACTGCAATTAAAAAAGTAACTGAAAGCTGACTGGTTCTACTGATCTGGGTAAAAGTAGAATCCCTCTCACCTCCCAAACCATGGTGATGAGTTCTCTATAAAAGGCATCACTAAGATGTAACCTTCACCCCGGTTAGAGCTGAAGTCAAACCAATTGTTGTCCTCTGAGGTTCTTAACTGTTCAGATAGATGTGCCTTAGGGTGCGTCTAGCTTGGAGGGTTTTTTCGGAAAAAAGCCGGTTTTTCCAAAAAAACTTCACTTACGTCCACACTGCTTCATTTTTTAAAAGAAAATTGAAAGAATGCAGGGGGTTTTCTGATATTGGTAAACCTCATTCTACGAGGAAGAACACTTTCTCTGAAAAAGCTCTTTCAGAAAAAGGCGTGCGTGGATGTGAAAGAGGGAGTTTTTTCAAAAGAAGAGGCCTCCAGGAAAAAGCACAGGTACCCTGGTGGACACTCCATCCAAACTAATCACAGCTGTAGAGTTCCTGTCTCCTGACAGCTCTTAAAGCTGCAGGCACCCAGGGCAAGCCTTGTGGCAGGAACCGGCCTTGCAGCAGCACCCTGACCATGTGACTCTGACTGCTAAAGGCCTGCTGATCCATGGCATAGCTACAACCCCTCCAAAATCCCTCTGGCCCACACAGGGAGCAGCACCTGGGCTCTGAGGACCCACCCAGGGGCACCAAACACTGGGTACCCTCCTGGTCTGGGACGGAGAGTCTGTCCCTCCTCAAGCTGTGGGGCGAGGAGGAGAAAATGCAGGATCTCCGCTCCTGAAGGTGTAATGTGGACATATACGGGTGCATGGCCAAAGCTCTGGCCCAGAGGAGACACCAACCCTGCACTTTGGACCAAGTACAGAGCAAGGTGAAGGAGCTCTAGCAAGGGAATATCTGGGCCACGGAGCGCAGCTCTCGGGCTTGGAGACACCCGTGCTCACCCATCCGGAGCTCCTGGAGGAGGAGGAGGAGGAGGATGACGATGACCAACAGCTGCAGGAGGACAACACTGGCAGCGTCATCACCCTCAGCCTGGAGATGTTACCCCAGGCCCTGGAGAACTCCCAAGCATCTTCTGACGCCAGGGAGAGATCATCAGGTGAGTGCTCTCATTTTGTCACACACACAGGGTGGGGGAGGCAGGCTCAGAGGGGATGGAGTGCGATCATCGATCAGCATGCTCTGCCTGGACAGCGTGCTGCTGTCCGTGCACGTGCAAGCACATACAGTGGCAGTATGCACCACATGGTCTCAGAAGCCAGCCCTGGAGCACACACAGGCAGCTGCTCACAGGCTGGGGGGAGGCTCCACACAAGTCTGACCCCTGGGAGGGATGTCCTTCCCCTGCCAGCCACTGCTGGAAGCAGGCTAGGCACAAGGGCGCACGCATGACCCCACACAGACCAAGAAGTGCCGCACATAGCCATGCCTGCACGCGTGAGGCCCCACCCACTCCTGTGGACAGCGCTGCCAAGTGCAGGTGTGCATGTGGGCTCCAGGGAAGGCCAGGCTGCTCCAGGCACCTTTCCCGCACATGGGATCCTACAGTCTAGATGAACACTTCCCTGGCCTGCTTGTCTATGGGAGGGAGAAGGGGGCAGAGAACAGAGTTGAAGGCCCTCACAACCTGCAGAAGGAGACAAAGAAACACATAGAATGAGAGGGAGCGCTTGATCCCTTGGGAGGTGCCCGTCCCCTTCCTCCCCCCCTCAAACACCGCAGGAGCCATGCCCATGAGGCTGCCCATCCAGCAGCAGGGTGGTGTAAAGGTGCGATGGCATAACCCCCACAGGGACAGGGCTTCCCCCCACCTCCACTCCACCCCCCACAGAGCTTTCCCTAGGGTCCCTGTTTTCCAGGATTCCTCCGTCCCCCGCAAGGACTGCAGCCCAAAAGTGCCTTACCTCCATAAGGAGGATCCTGATGGTGGACTTCCCCATGCCCGAACTGGTGGCCCATCGACCAGTAGCTGTCGAGGGTGGCCAGCTTCCAGACAGCAAAAGCGACCAGCTTCTCCAGGGGAATGGTGGGCCATAGGTGGGTGTTGCGTCTCCAGAGCCGAGGGGCAAGCCAGGCACACAGCTCCAAGAAGGTGGCCTTCTGCATGTGGACGTTGCTGAGCTACTGCTGATCGTCCTACCTCTCCATGACCAGCTGATCCCACCATTTAGAACTGGTGTCCAGTCTCCAGAATCGTCTCTCCACTGTGGGGTGCGGGTGCAAGGGCATTGCTCCCGCACCCAAGCAGAGGGACTCACAGATGAGCTCTGAGTCCAGCTGGGGCAGAACCTGCAGCATGGCTGCGTGGAGCCATCGTATGCCCAGGGGGCAGCTCCGGCTCCATAGCAAAAAAAATAAAATATGCTGTGGCATCCAACAAAGCTGGGCAACCAGAGCTCACACTGCTAAAACTTTGCTGTCCCTCAAAGAGGTAGGCAAGCACGCATCAGAACCTGAGAAACGGCTGTCCGGGGGTGTCCCTTAAAGCATGCATCTCAGATAGCCTTAGGCAACAGCACCCGGAAGCAACTGCTGACCTAATGCCCTGGCTGACGTGGTTCCAGGTGGCCTTTTATGCGAGAGAGCATCCAATGAGTGTGGACGCTCTCTTTCAAAAAAGCAGAGCGCTTTTCTGATGCACTTGTGCTGTGTGGACGCTCTCTTTCAAAAGGAGTTTTTTTGGAAGATCTCTTCCGAAAAAGCTTCTTTCGAAAGAAGCTTGCTGTCTAGATGAACCTTAGGGAAGAAGAGAGGGTTCATATCTAGCTTCCAACTGGGATTAGAAGAGCCAAAACACAGGAAAAAGCCCTGTTCTCTCTCTCTTTCTGGACATGGTGGAAGCAGAAGTCTATAGAGAAAGCCTGCTCTCAATACATTTCCTACTCAGTTTTGCATATTTGTGAGGTATGAATAATTTGGAGATGCATTTGACTTGTGAATACTGATTCAAATGCAGTTCAAACTCCAAACCTCTTGAGGTTCACCCATCCCAGAAAGGGTCAGTTAGCAGTACTGAAATCAAGCCTAAAGTTAACCATTTGGAAAATCAGGGCCTGATTCACTCCCATCTCCCACATTGGGACTCCCATTTACAATAAGCACCCTGCCTGAGCTTAATATAAATGAGAATCAGGTCCCTTGCACAGTCATTTACTGCTATGCATTATGAATGCCAAGTGAGTATACAACACTATCCCTGGTGTAAATAAGTGGAGAATTCCAATTTGGTAGCTCCACTCATTTTTCTGATGTATAAGTGAAAACTCAGGGGACAAGAGAGTGGAGAATCTCGCCTTCCATTCTTAGATAAATTCTTGTATTATATAAATACATTGGTGCATGTGAAGCAGTACAATGAAACCCAGGTGTTATGGGGTTTAAAGCTTGACCATGATAACTTAATTCAGTCAGAGGTTTGCTGCTGGACAGCTTTTCAGTTTGGATACCAGTTTTTGTTTACAGAATGTAGCTGTTTATTTTGTTCTCTGAGGTTTTTTTAGTGAGTGAGTGTCAAAGCAAGAACAGTCTGGCTCATTTCAGAATCTTCACAGCATCTCTGGGATAGCATTTGGATGCAGAGGTGCAGGGCTTTGGGTGCGGGAGGTAGGGGGTTAAGACTGGGGTAGGAATTTGGGATGTGGGCTCCAGCTGGGCACTGCTTACCTCAGGTGGCTTTTGGGTGGTGGTGCAGTGGAGCTAAGGCAGGCTCACCCCTGCCCTTGCCCTGGACCACTCCCAAAAGTAGCCAGCAAACTCCCTCCCAAGTCCTGTTGTGCACCCTCTGTGCTCTGTGAAGAAAGGATACAGAGTGGGAGGGGCATGTTGACATCAGCACCCCCTGCCACCCACAGAAAGCAGGAGAATTCCCATGGGAGGGGCAGCTCCAAGGCAAAGGGCAGGAGAGGAGTAGCAGTGGGAGGGCGAGGCAGCTGAAATGGTGGCACTTGATAGCCTCTTGGCCAAACCAGTCAGGATCACCTGTCAGAGGCTCCAAGGTCTACTGCCCTCTTCCCCCTCCCCCAAACATAGTGCTTAAAGGACTTAGAGAGACTGCACAAGGTACGCCCATCTTGCTAGCAGTGGAACCCAGCCCTTTTAGCTCCTACTAACCATAGTGTAGAAGGAACTTATTATGTGAGTCAACCTGTTGTTTAAAAACTCTAATGGTGGTTCTGAAGGATGGAGTAGCAAACATGGAAAACTAGCTTCTATGACTGGTCATACACTGGGGTGAAGAAGAAATTTGCAGTATGCATTCTCTGGTGTTACTCCTATCTGTTAGTGCTGGCTTAACAGGCTCATCAATCTCTATATATGGACCAGTCTCCACTAAAGTGGGACAGAGCATCACACTGAGTGGTGTGGCTTACATTAGCAGCCCTTGCTGTGCTTTTGTGGAAGGATATTGGCCTTACTAAATACATTAAGCCTAAATTTGTAAGCCATACGACCACTATACAAACCCCATACAATGTACCACACAAAGCCCTGTAATCCTGCACCACTGCTAGTGTTTCATGCAGAGTGTGCGCCATACCTGGCTGCTGAATTACATACCTACACCTATTTGTCACAGTGCAGTTCATATGGAGGCAAGCACATCTCACTAGGAGAAACCTAGATTCAAACAACAAAGCCAAACAAAGTTGTCAAACATAATTGGCTTGTCGGAGCCTACTGTGGGTGGCAAGAAGCGACATAATTTATGACTCCAGCTGTCTGAGTCCAACATAAGCCTTCCTATTGTGCTCTGATGCTGGTTTAACATCAGAAGATGAAACATTCATGTTTAATACATTTTAAAAAATGTATAATTTTTCTGATGTCAGAATTTAAGCAGGCTGAAAGGAACCTCTGAGATCCCGCTCCTTCACTACTGGAATCAAAACGTGTGTCATCTTTTAGCAAGATGTGCCACTTTTAGCTCACAATAAGCTCCAAAATGCCAATTATAGTTAAAGAACTATTTTGTAAGAACTATTTCACAGCTGGTAGTGGGTGAGAATTGCTTGGGTCTAACAGTTACCCCACCATAAAAATAATTTAACCTTCCTTCATCTCCTTGGCTGTTCTCCACACTTATTATGTAGATTGGATGCTCACATCATTACTAGCCTCACATGATACTAAAGCTGAAATATTCTGAAATGAGGAAGGGAAAATGTTAAAAAGAGCAATAACTTTTGATTTAGGTGACTTCTTGAAATGTTCTGTCACCTTTACTCCTTATCCTTGATGCATGAATTGCCCAGGTAAAGCCATTTGGTAAATAAATAATCATTCCCTAAAGCACTCCAATTTAAAATGCATAATGGAAGGTTTAGGACCATAATTTACAGCAATGGAATGTGAAAGCACAAATTAATTCCCAGTATGTAAGAAACAACTGGTTTCAAGTGGCAATGCCAGAACCTTTATGTCTTTGATTACTTAATCCCATGAATGTGCAACAAACAGAATTATGGCAGCTAGTGCCCCTCGCTTCTCCTTAACAACTGACTGTATTTTGAGTGTACATAGACACTGTTATCTGAGGTGGAACTATCTAAAGCACCTATGTGATTTAGGAGCACAACTCTCAGACTTTCTATGGGGTTTGTGCTCCTGAATCACATGGATAGTTTTGAAAATCACCCCCACAGATTCTCTCCAAAGAAGTTCAGCATTGTTCCTCTTCATCAGATAAGGTAATAGGTAGCACTAGTAGGAGAATATAGAACACAGTCTGGTCTGATATGCAGGTGTATATATAACAAAACTATCTATTGTTTGTTGTATCTGAGGTCAGAGCTAAGCCTGAATTTTCCACAACACACATACTTCATTCCCATTAACTTGGCATTATGGGTGCTCAGCACCTTTGAAAATAAGATGGCATAAGTCTCAAGTCTCAAAAACTGAGGTGGCTAAAATTAGAGGCCACTTTTGGAAATTTTGGTTTTGCTCAATATCAAACACTGACTGAATGGCAGATCCAGCAGTAGATTTCACTTCTCCTGACTCCCAGTCAGGTAACCCATCCCCTGAAGTACACTGCCTTTCATAAGCAGAGGTGCTTCTACTTTATGATACAACGTTAAGTGTATGAGGCTCATTGTGAGTAGATGTTCCTGATTTTATAAGATGTGAGATAAAGAGCATTGCTCTTAGTGTGTTAATGGCTGTAATGAAGTATGTTTCTGTAGTGTTATTATAAGTTCTTCACTGTTTTAATTACATGTACAGCACATACAGTAAATTCTTATACATTATATATTTCTACATGAATACATATAAATGTATGCTATGGTCAAATTCTAGTTGGGCATGCACATGCCAGCTGACAATATGCAACACACACTGTGTTGCACTGTATGGTGGGAACATACTCTATACATTTGCCAATAAAGTGGCAGCACAAAGCCCATTCTCTAACTCCTTTTCCCCATACACTTTTCTCTTCCTACCAAGGGCCCATGATTTCTTCACACTGGTGGCCTTCTTTTACATCCTCCTATCTCCTACACCTACACTCCTCCCCCCCTCCCCCACACACACACAGCTCCCTGAATACCAACTTCTATCTCCCTAATCTTCTCACTTACCACAACAGATTATTTAAACTCATAAAAGCCTGCAAGAACATGTATCCCTCTTCACACAGGGCATAACCTGTACCTGGATGTTGTCTATCCTTATGCTGATTCTCCCAGAAACTTTTACAGGTTGAACATCTCTAGTCCGGCATTCTCAGGACCTGACCAGTGGCAAACCAGAGAATTTGCTGAACCATGAGAGGTCAATATTGTTTAGCAGCATTACTAGCATTTCCACTAATTACAGGCTCCTTACAAGATATATAAGGGTTAATCAGAATTGCATAACAGCACAGAACACTGAGAACAGGACTAGTGGCTGTAAACAAACTTTATGGGCCCATGGGAAACTTGCACACACCCATGATAAGTGGACAGGCTAACTAAAATCATGCTGGACCACAGATGTTGCCGGACCAAAGAGTACTGGACTAGAGAGGTTCAACCTAGAGGCTCTTTATATGATGAAACTCAGAGGAGAGCAAAGAAGCATAATTTAGAGGTTAGGGATATAGTTTCTACACTGGTCCACAGATACTACCTGACCAACCAATGGCTGCTTGGTACAATCCTCTACCACAACATATTCCTCTGTGAGCTGCAAGCTGCAGACCAGAAGCTGACGTTTCTCAAGAGCTAAGGGGCAGGGCACTGGAGTTTTGGGTTGTACTATCAGAGAAACAGAGATAGATCCTATTGTACATCCAGATCTGAACTTTCCCAAAACTCTGAGATACTGGTTCAGGCACCATTCTAATATGTGTATGGTGGAAGTTTTTCAATGTCAATGAGCACACACGAACTCTGCATCTGGCATGTGATTATGGCATCAGTAAGCCAGCACCTGACTTTGTATAATTATACTTCTATTATAGCTAATCAAACAGTAGAACAGATTATTCAATTAATATGGAATTCACCAAATAAATTATTTGCCAAGTAGCAGTCAACAAAAGCTAATTTCTTTAGTCAGCTTTAATTCTTATTTTATATAAAATATATTTATTATGAATAACAATAATTTACATTTCATTGCCATTTAGAGGCCAGCCACATCAGGACCTCAGTATACCATATGTTATACAGAGATATATGTATAATATATATACACTGTACGCTGTTAATACTTACCCATAAACACAAATAAACAGTGTTTAAGTCCAGGCTATAATACATTTATTCATTGTGATTATATTTTGAGTACTTCTGCTACTATTTAGTGAGAGTAAGAGGATAACATTCTCTTACAAAGAAAGCAAAACACAATTTTATTTTGAATCCCTATTTTTCATGTGTTCCATATGTAGCTAGTTGTCACCTGCTGGGTATATTGTTTATCAACTGTACAGAATGTATGTGTTTTGTGTGTGATCTTTTAGAATATAGCAGTGAACCCTGGTTCAATCGACAGAGTTACAAATGGAGATGGTTCTCCAGGAGAAGAAGCAACAGCTAACAAGGAAGAAGAAAGCAAAGGGGGATTCGTGAAGTTTGGATGGGTGAAAGGTGTGCTGGTGAGAGAAACATAAATCTTCCTATCAGAAAAGTACAAAAATTAAGATATTAGCAATTATAAATTCCCTTTAAAAACAGAGGGATTATGATTTTAAAAAGACTACTAATTTTCTGCAATGTACCGTATCAAGTTTCTAGCTAATCATAATACCGTTCGCAATTTTATAGTGAAGCAACATTATTTGTTTAAATTTTAGGTGAGATGCATGTTGAATATCTGGGGAGTGATGCTTTTCATTCGACTGTCCTGGATTGTAGGTCAAGCCGGAATTGGTATGTATTTTTTCAATATCATTTTGAACAGCATAAAGAATAAAAGGTAGAAACTATACATGAACACAATTAATATGTAATCTGAAATGTGTGTTTACCTGATGCACTAACTTTGGTCTTCCAACTAGTCTTCCTACTAGAATTTTCCAGACTCCCAGACAAATTACTACTTAGCAGGATGTGTGTGTGTAAAATATACACACAAACATCTAACAATCCCCAGCTTTGGTGAAATGTTGTATTTAGAATCAGTAACAGTTCTAAACTTCACAGCTGAAGCTGATTAATAATATGCATTCTCATGTACAGTTGACCTTTCTACTTCATACTTTGCTAATCCATAAACCCAAACTGTCATTCACACACTATTTTTAACTACAATGCAGAGCCAGATACTGGTGACACCATGAAATAGCTTATTAAAACTCAACTATACTTTTCAAATAAATTAACAAAGTACATTCTGCAGTTCAGGATCCATTGTAAATGCATCCTACCCACTGAATATAATGTAATGACACATCAACTTCAGTGCGAGTAGGACCCTGGGGGCTCTATTCTGCCTGGTATTGAGTACCCTAATTCCCACTGAAGTCAATGAGAGATGAGTGTGCTCACCACCTCACAGGGTCTTCACCACTTTATAGCATCAGGCTTTTATTCAAGAATGTAAAATCAGAATATCACGGAGGTTAAGGCTGGAAGGGATCATCAGATCATTTAGTCTGACCTCCTGTATATCACAAACCTCCACAACCACCCAGCACCAGCACCCTAAACCCAACAACTGAACAAGCAAATGAGACCACAGTATTACAGCCTTTAGAAGACTAGATTATTATATGTACAGGCAAGAGAATAGGAGGGACAAGGTGCACCAAGACTCTACAGCCCTGCAATTCCAGGGAAATTATTAAAATATACCCTGAAAATCCTGGCAAGTAACCTACATCCACATCCTGCAGAGGAAGACTAATCCTTTCTGGAAGTGATAGGGGAATTTCCTCCCAACTCCACATATGGCATTCAGTTAGATCCTGAGCATATGAGCAAGAAGGCTGTGAGAGAGAAGGCTTGATGCCAGCTCAGAACCCTGGTCTACCCCATCCTATGATTCATAACCAGTCATGGCCATCTCTGATGCTTCAGAGGAAGGAATTAAGAAAAGTCCTCCCAGAATATATTGGGGGAAGGAAGAAGGAATCCCTTCAGAACCGCTGCCGGTGGTCAGCAGGGACCCTGAAGCAAGACCTTAAGGAATAGTAGATATAAACTAGAAGTGAGCCCAGAATTGTTGAACCTTGCCCACCCCCATCATACGCCACATTATACAATTGCACTTATATTTGTCCAACTCTCTCAAACTCATTGTTTCCCTCACAGCTCCTATTAGGAGGTTGTACCAGAACTGTCTTCCCCTACTTCTAATTCCCAGCCTGCACTGGTGCATGGCTAATTTATATACATATGTTCTTATACCCTTCTAGCTTAAATAACTCTTCACCCTCCCTGGTATTTACTTCCTAATGTATCCATCACTCTAAGCCCTGATCTGCACTGAGACTTTATTTAGAAATAACCCCCACTCCCAAGATCAAATTTATAAGCAGAGCATCCACACTACCACACTAATGGGCTGAGGAATTCAAAATCTGTACTCCTACTTTTCAACAAGAGTAACGCTAATTCCAAAATAGTTATTTCGAAATAACGGCAGTGTGGATGCTCTGGTGCCGCTATTTCAAAATAAATTAATCCCTAGAGTAATTCAAACTAATTACTCCCCAATTCTTCCTGGGGCTCTAAGTCCGAGGTAGTGCATCCACATTAATGGCACCTGCCTCAGACTAATTTCAAGGCTTCCCCGCAGTGTGGACATGCTAGTTTGAATTTGCTAACTCAGGAATTATTAAGTCAAATTTAGTAATTTCAAAATAATTTCCTAGTGTAGACATGGCCTACCTGCCCTAGTAGCTATTCTCTGTTCCTGTTTAAATTACTCTTTCCTGAACATGGGTGACCAGAATTGTACCTAAGATCTGATGTGGAATATTACCAGTGCCCTGGACAATGTCATTAGTTCTAGCTCTATTGGAAATGCTTTCCCTAAAACATCCAAGCATCACATTTGCCTTTTTACACTGGTGGCTTATGTAGAGCTGACAGATCCAGGTCATCAGCAAGAGGGATTGAACCTGGAACCTTAAGGCCTAAGATGTGTCTCTACAACATAAGCTAGAAACTAGCTGGCTTTTAGCTGACCCCAGGCTCTGCTGAAATGCCTCGGGGCTCAGGGCTCCATGGTGCTGCCCCTTTGAGGCAGCATTTCAAATGGGCAGCCACCACACAGCAGATCCCCGGCTCAGTTGTGCGGTGCCACTCCTTTAAAACATCGCCTTGGCATTTTAAAGGGGCAGTGCCGCACAGCTGAGCCCGGGATCACCTGTGTGGCCGCTGCACCTTTGAAACGCTACCTTGGCATTTCAAAGGGCAGCTGTGGAGCCCGAGGTCATCTGGGGACTCCCCAGCTGAGCCTGGGTCCACGCAGCATTTCCCCAGAACCTGGAGTCAGCTGGGGAGTTCCAAGCTGATCCCAGGTTCTGGGGAAATGCCACTCGGAACCTGGGGTTAGCTGAGGAGTCCCCAGCTGACCCCAGGCTCCATGGTGCTTTGGTGTTTTAAAGGGGCAGCCATCACACAGCTGAGCCGCGGCTCAACTATGTGGCACTACGACTTTGAAGTACCCCTTTCTCCAACTTTCCTGCCTCTATTTCATAGAGGGAGCAAGGATGGGGGGAAATGGACTAGTCAACTAATCCTTAATATCCTTAGTCCCCAGCCCTCACAGCAGGATCAAGCACTGTCTAGATAATCCCTGATAGATGTCTAT
Organism: Pelodiscus sinensis; assembly: GCF_052426305.1. Lineage (NCBI taxonomy): Eukaryota > Metazoa > Chordata > Testudines > Trionychidae > Pelodiscus > Pelodiscus sinensis. The sequence continues at coordinate 23,979,159 of NC_143065.1, forward strand.
CCAAACTGCTCTTAAATATCTCCAGTGATAGAGATTATACAACCTCCCTAGCCAATTTATTCCAGTGTTTAACCACCCTGGCAGTTAGGAAGTTTTTCCTCATGTCCAACCTAAACCTCCCTTCCTGCAATTTAAGCCCATTGCTTCTTGTCCTATCATCAGAAGCCAAGGAGAACATTTTTTCTCCATTCTTCTTGTAGCACTCTTTTAGATACTTGAAAACTCCTGTGTCCCCCCTCTGAGTCTTCTCTTTTCTAAACTAAAACAAGCCCAATTCTTTCAGTCTTCCTTCACATATGTTTTTTAGACCTTTAATCATTTTTGTGCTCTTCTCTGGACCTTCTCCAAATCTTCCTTGAAATGTGATGCCTAGAACTGGACACAATACTTCAACTGAGGCTTAATAAGAGCAGAATAAGGCAAAAGAATGACTTCTTGTGTCCTGCTCACAACACTCCTGTTAAAGTATCCCAGAATTATGTTTGCTTTTTTTGTAACAGTGTCACACTGTTGAACTATGTTTAACTTGTCGTCCACTATGACCCTAAATCCCTCTTAGCAATACTCCTTCCTAAACAGTCACTTCCCATTCTGTATGTGTGAAACTGATTATTTCTCCCTAAGTGGAGTACTTTGCATTTGTTCTTTGTACTTTGGATTTGTCCTTTGTCTTATTTACCTCAGACCATTTCTCTAGTTTGTCTGCAAGATCATTCTGAATTTTGATCCTATCCTGCAAAGCACTTGCATCTCTTCCCAGCTTGGCATCATCTGAAAACTTAATAAGCATACTCTCTATGCCATCATCTAAATCGTTGATGAAGACATTGAGCCAAACCAATCCCAAAACAGACCCTGCGGAACCCCACTTGTTATGCCCTTCCAGCATGATTGTGAACTGTTAATAACTACTTTCTGAGAATGGTTATCCAGCCAGCTACGCACCCACCTTACAATAGCCCATCAAGGTTGTTTTATCTTAATGTAAATGGGTATTATAGAATAACTTTAACTAAAATTTTGAATCTATAGTCTGACCATGCCTGATCTCTGGAGTGATTCAGAATCTAAATGGGGACTGGATATTTAGTCTGAAGGAAAACTTCAGATCCAAGCACCCTTTCAAAAGCTTTTCAGGGACCAAAATCTCATCTCAGGCAACATTTCCATTGGCATCATGGAAGTTTTGCTTAAGTAAGGATTGCTAGATTGAACACTTAATTTGCAATTAAGAAGTCTTTGTGTAACAGATCTCCTGAAAAGAGAAAAACAGCATAAACTCAGAAGTATGGTTGAAAAGTCAAGGAAGTTCCTGAAAGAAAATGAAAGACCTCTGCCTACGTTTAAAATATTCCACATTTGGCTCCAGTACTATGCTTGGCCCTGACAAAAGGGTACTTGCTGATTTTATGATGCATACCAAATGAGGTTTTGCAGCCATAGGCCATGCATAAGTGTATGCCTTTCCATGAAAACTCTGCATCTTAACATTGCCAAGACTTTGCTCCCGGGCTTCATGCAAAATTAGTTTTTAAGGGCAATTTAGTAACTTATTGAGATCATCAAGAAGCATTACTTTGTTCTGAGGTGTGAGAATAGCCATAGGCAAGAGTAATTCATTTTAATGTGATTTACTTAACATCCATATGTCTGGGTTTCAATATGAACTTTAATCAGATCTTAACATTACTTTGCACAACAGCAGTTACCATGGCCCTTGGTTTCACATTTCATTTTACACTTGTAATTCACTAAGAATCAAACCCTCCCTTCTTATTGTTTATTGCTTCGTTGTTTTATTTAAATGACATGTCTTGTATGTAAGCAGGTCAGTTTCGGTTTTAAAACGGGACACTGAATTCTGTTTGAATAATCTCCCAATGCACTTTCTGAATATTCTATAAGCAATGAGCATTATGTCTCAAGAGAAATTTATTTAAGGACAGTAGAAGCTTTTCATCACAATGGCTTGGGAATTTCACTGGTCACTGCTGTTAAAATGGAAGTTTAAATGAGTCAGTTACACTACCATCTGGGCCCCATTCATATCCCTATTATTAGAAGGGAGAAGAGAGCAAACCATTTTCTTGCTAAGTTGTCTTGGGTGCAAGTTGTTAAAGAGGAAAAAATATGTTGAAACACAATTCTTATGATTAGAGAACCTTATCAACAATGGAAAGAGTAGTTAAATCTCCTGCTGAGAGGGTTACAGTTACAAAACCATCATGCTAATTGGCACCTGCCATTTTGCAGATCCCCAAAACCTGGTAGTTAGACAGAGGTGAGAAAAAGGGTCAAGTGTAGACCATTAGAAAATATTACTCAAAATGTTATAATATAATAATGAAATGAATAATATTCAAACTTTTTTGTTTTGCCTAGCTCATTTATCCCTTGCACTGTGCTTGTTGAATGTTTCCTTCTATTCCGAATTAGTAACACATTCTGTCCAGACACATCGATTGTCTAATGAGCAGAATATATATAGACTTATTTACTACCTTTGTTTTGATAAAGTATGTTATATCAAAATGTAATTGCAAAGCTCTGGATGGTACTTTATACTAATTACAGGGAAAATATCCAATCTACTTAGAGTGATATGTCTAAATTATTCAATTTAATGAGTTAACCGTTTATTAAAAAGTCAGATCCTGCCATTCACCAGCATGCAAAATACCCATTGAATTCAGTATAAAGAGAGTTGGCAGTTTTTCAAAAGGACATTATTAACAGCCCAAAAGAAAACTATACCACTGTGTAAGAAAGATAAAAAGTATGATAAGAGACCACCTTGGCCAAACCAGGAGATCTTGAATGATCTAAAAATAAAAAAGAAGTCATATAAAAAAGCGGAAACTAGGTTACATTACAAAGAATATATAAGCAAACAACGCAAGTATGCAGAGGCAAGATTAGAAAGGCGAAGGCACAAAATGAGCTTAATCTAGCTAGAGACATAAAGGGTAACAAGAAGACATTCTACAAATATATTAGAAGCAAAAGGAAGACCAAGGACAGGGTAGGCCCATTGCTCAGTGAAGAGGGAGAAACAATAACAGGAAACTTGGAAATGCAGAGGTGCTTAACGACTTCTTTATTTCTTTTCTTTTTTTTTTTTTTGGTCAAGAAGATTGGTGGTGACTGGATGAGCAACATAGTGAATGCTAGTGGAAATGGGGTAGATTTCGAAGTTAAAATTAAAAAAAATAACATGTTAAAATTACTTAGAAAAGTTAGATGTCTTCAAGTAACCAGGGCCTGATGAAATGCATCCTGAAATACCCTAGGAGATGATAGAGGAGGTATCTGAGCCTTTAGCGATTATCTTTGAAAAGTCATGGAAGTCGAGATAGATTCCAGAAAACTGGAAAATGGCAAATATAGTGCCCATCTATAAAAAGGGAAATAAGAACAATCCAGGAAACTACAGACCAGACAGTTTAACTTCTGTGCCAGGAAAGATAATGGCACAAGTAATTAAGGAATTCACCTGCAAACAACTTGAAGGTAATAAGGGGGGTTGTAAAGAACAAATCATGTCAAATCGATCTGATAGTTTTCTTTGATAGGATAACAAGTATTGTGGATAAGGGAGAAGTGATGGATGTGGTATACCAAGACTTTTTAAAGAATTTGATGCGGTCTCACATGACCTTCTTATCAATAAACTGGGGAAATACAAACTAGATGGAGCTACTATAAGGTAGGTGCATAACTGGCTGGACAACCATTCTCAGAGAGAAGTTACTAATGGTTTACAATCCTGCTGGAAGGGCATAACAAGTGGGGCTCCACAGGAGTCTGTTTTGGGACTGGTTCTTTTCAATATCTTCATCAACAATTTAGATATTGGCATAGAGAGTACGCTTATTAAGTTTGCAGATGATACCAAGCTGGGAGGGGTTGCAGCTGCTTTGGACGATGGGTTCATAATTCAAAATGATCGGGACAAACTAGAGAAATGGACTAAGGTAAACAGGATGAAGTTTAATGAGGACAAATGAAAAGTAGTCCACCTAGGAAGGAACAATCTGTTTCACACATACAGAATGGGAAGCGACGGTCTAGGAAGGAGTACTGCAGCAAGGGATCTAGAGGTCATAATGGATCAAAACTAAATATGAGTCAACAGTGAGACCGTGTTGCAAAAAAAGCAAACATGATTCTGGGATGCATTAATGGAAGTATTGTGAACAAGACATGAAAAGTCATTTTTCCGCTCTACTCTGTGCTGATTAAGCCTCAGTTGTAGTAGTGTATCCAGTTCTGGGCACCACATTTCAAGAAAAACGTGGAGAAATTGGAGAAGGTCCAGAGAAGAGCAACAAGAATGATTAAAGGTCTAGAGAACATGACCTAGGAAAGAAGACTGAAAGAACTGGGCTTGTTTTAGTTTAGAAAAGAGAAGACTGAGAGGAGACAGAATAGCACTTTTCAAGTATCTAAAAGGATGTTACAAGGAGGAAGGAGAAAAATTGATCTACTGGTCCTCTGATGATAGGACAAGAAGCAAAGGGCTTAAATTGCAGCAAGGGGGTTTAGATTGAAAATTAGGAAAAACTTCCTGTTGGGGTGGTTAAACACTGGAATAAATTGCTTATGGAGGTCGTGGAATATCCATTACTAGAGATACTTAGACATCTATCAGGGATGATCTACAATACATGGTGCTTGGTCCTGCCTTGGGGGCAGGAGGACTGGACTTGATGACCTCTTGAGGTCCCTTCCAGTTCTAATATTCTATGATTCTTTGATTCTTCTATTCTATGAATTTGTGTGGACAGACTATAATTGGATATGGGCCAAAGAACTAACTTTGTATTCAGAAATCTATACCAAATAGATACATCCTGGATTAAAATTAAAACTCACGAGTCAATAGTATAAGGGTGATGTATCATTTAGGCTATCTAACCTTACGCTACATATCAACTCCTTCACTACGTTGCTCTGTCTTAAAGTTCTGTATAATTTTATAAACAAAGAACATTTATTTGCAGATTAGATAGCTATAAGAATCCACTATGAAATGAAGTCAGCTATCTGATCTGAAATGAAGCCAGGAGGTAGAACTAGGGCAGATAAGGCCATACATTATATCTCTAATGATTTGCTAGTTACAGTATCCATGTTTCAGTTCAGACCAGCCATGGCCAATATTTACTGCTACAGACTAACTGAAGCCTTCCATTTTAAAGTGAAAATGCATATACCTAATAGGAGCAATAGAGTTACAGAGCCAGGAAATGCTCAAGCAGGGAAGCATGAAGAATACAGCCCAAGATACAGATAAGAATTGTTTCAGATTTTGCCTCAGACTTGAACCAAAACTTTTCTTGTTCCTCTGTATTGGCAGAAATGCAAATATTATATTAACAGCATTAAAACAGAGAAATTAGATAAAAACAGAAATACTCTTCTTAGAAGGTTGCAACTTAACACTACCTAATTTCTTAGAATTCAGAACACCTCCACACAAAATCCCAGGACAGAGAAAAAACAAACAACAAAGCACAGCTCCCTTATATTTCTTCCTTCCAGCTTGGCTATCTACTACAGACTCAGATAATCCAGATCATCTGGCTCCCTTCAGAGTTGAAGAAAGTGCAGGAAATCCCTCATGCTTAAAGTGAAAGTCTGTCATTTTAATATCCTTCCAGCAATATAACCGACAAAATAAGAGAAAAGTTGTTATAATATTTCTTGCTCAACTAGAAGGAAAAAAGTAGTCTGGAAGAAAAACCTCAGAGGAAGACCTATTTCATGTGCTTTCTAGTCTGGTTTTGCAGGCTTAAGAGAACCTGCAAATTGCAATGTATAGCATTGTGTGAATGAGGCCCAGAAAAACCACTCAGACTACCTGAACTGAAAAGAATCTTGGAAATGTTTGAGGTTCATTTTTACTAAAATAACCCTCCAAGTATTTGATTAGTCACACGTAATTCCACAGTATGCTGAATTTTAGTTAAAAATGGATTTCAAAATTTAAATTTTCTTGTCCTCTTATTAAAATGAAGATTCTCTTAGAGCTACATCCTTTTCTAATTCCAACCCAACTCTTCCCTACAGTAACTATGGTAATTCTTTACATGAAAGGGAACATTAGGACAATACAATGCTAAGATGAGCAAATGAAAGTGAACTCTTGTTAATGCTAAGTGTAACACGTATTTATATATTTCTATCTTACGGCACACCCGTGCAATTTATTGTCTCTCCCTGTATTCAGTACTTTGCATTTTTAACAAGGAATCTCCCCTTCTTGTTCTTACCTCTGCAGACAAAGTGCAGTTTGGTTGAGTTATTTTTCTGTGTTTGCTAACCCTCTACCTTGAGGTCATTTGTTACTATGATCAAGGCTAAATGTATAGCAGACACTTGACAAAGGTGCATATTCATGTACTATTGTTGTGGCCCATCAGCTGGTCAGATACCATAGTAATAGGAGTGATATGACAAAGCAGAATAAAATGGAAACCAAATTATAACATTTTCTTGTACAGAGAAAAATAAAACTTGCCCAAGACACATTTTTAACCCCATGACTGAAATATGGCTCTCTAAAATGAGTATAGCTTGTTTATTCCAACCATCAATTCAAGAAAAAAAGAAATTATAACATTGCTTGGTCGCTTAATTTTTGTATTGTCAAGGGATTGATCAAAGAAAGGCAGGAGGCACCCAAGAGAGTTGCTTTTTCATTATTATTATTTCTATTAGTTTCAAGAAAATCTCTAGAAATAATGAGAGGGTCCATGACTACTATCAGCAAACTTCACTGCTTGAAGACTGATGGATGCTTTGCTATTGTGATAAAGTAGCTACAGGGACCAGGTGGAATTGCTGACAGACAATGGTCTACAAACTATCATTTCAGTTCAGAGCTCTGATTCTGGTTTGAAAGTTTAAATTAAAGACAGAATGATTTAGACTAGAGGAATATGGATCACAAATAAAATATTTTATCTTTTCATTACCGACAGGTCTTGGAGTTGTCATAATTCTTCTTGCCACCACAGTAACCTCAATTACTGGGTTGTCAACTTCTGCAATAGCAACTAATGGGTTTGTCCGTGGAGGTAAAATCTTTAGGGTTTCTTATGCTCTCAAGACTCAAAAAGGTTTTAGTATATTAAATTATAAGAGAAACCAGAAGTCTTATTTCCTAAAATGCCATCACTGGACACCTAGACTGGAGGACAGCCAGCAGGTAATACATCTAGCCAACACTATCCACAATTTTCGAATGTCTGAGTGCTATTCTAATAAATCCAGGTTTCACTTCAGTTTCTGAAGTACGTTTCAGATGTTCCTGTCCAAGGCTGGAGGAGGAATGGATTCCATTTTGCCCTGGAGTTCTTTTGTTCTTACTCTTTTAATGCTTCTTATTCAGAGCATTTCAGGTTGCATTTCCTGGTGAGAGGGAACATTATGAGCCTCATTTCCTTTAGCTTAAAGGCTGATGAAAATTGACGGACACATTAACTTTTATCATTTCCGGCACATTTCCTTATAGAATCCTTTTACATTTCAGGTGCTTCTTGGAACGTAAGTGATTACTCTTGGTGCAATCCTAAAGTCTAGTATATTTCAGGTACTTCATGAAATTTGTTGTATCTAAAAGTTTAGTGCATTTCAGAGTCTTGAAGGTACACCTGCTGTTTTTCTCGCAGTGGATGATGGTGATTTCTAACTACAGGATTCAAGTGCTGAGCAGGTATTTAGGTTGAATATATTCTTTTTGGGATTTTTCAGGTCTTGGAATCGTGGTTATTATGCTGAGTGTGGTAGTAACAACATTAACAGGTATCTCAATGTCTGCCATTTGCACTAATGGAGTAGTAAGAGGAGGTACGTAAATATAACTGTATGGAAAATATGGAAGTCTGCAGTACTGATTTAGAACAAAATAGAGAGATTGTAATGGTGTTAGCCCAATAATATAAAGTAAGAAAACACAATCTTTTACTGAGCTAACTCCAAAACAACATCTCTTCAGAAACGTTGATTTTAAAACATTCTAATATTAAACATTATGGCTCATTATGATAGGAGGAACTATCTAATTGATTAATTGAGGTTCCACCTATGTAGAAATACAAACAAATTTCAGGTTTTATGGCTTAACTTTGTGAAATATTTAGGGAATGTATTGTGCATGTTTGTATATTGATGAAAGAATGTTTACGCTAACAATGGGAGGAACCAGGTAAGGAAAAAACCTTTCAGTGATGATGTTTTTTATACAGTGTCAGAATTTTAACTATATATAATTAGTTTCTGGTTTGCATACCAACTAATATATGCTAAAAAGATATCAATGAATCCAAGAGCTAGTCATTTTCAATACGTAATATTTGAAATTATGTAGTAAGTTCCAAATGCTGAGTTTTTGCAGTTTCCTGGGTCCATCCACCCATACTTTTGCTCCTCTCCATTAACTGGGCAAATCCTACTTGCATTTCTCAAGCAAAAGACAAAACTTTCATTGGTACTGCTCACATGAGTAAGTTGAGCAAGATCTGTCAATAGGTGAATTATGTTAAAGCAACAGTTTCTTCTGTTGGCAGGTGGAGCTTACTATCTTATCTCAAGAAGTTTAGGACCTGAATTTGGTGGATCAATAGGACTTATCTTTGCCTTTGCCAATGCTGTAGCAGTAGCCATGTATGTAGTTGGATTCGCTGAAACTGTTGTAGAGCTTCTTAAGGTAAATATATAAGTATTTGTGGCATGTGGTTAAACCAGGGGATTCTGTCACCTTTGTATAATGATAATCCCCTTCTAAATGCTTTAGTCTTTGGCTGTTATTTAGATCTCTCTAAATGAACCATGAATCCTACTTAATACACTTTTCCATCACTTCTAAGTTATATCAGAAGTGTTTTATATAGTGCTACAAGGCTTCAAAATCACTAACGGGAATAGGTTCCTAATTAGTCAACCACTAATTTTTACTACTAAGTCCCAGCTAGCACAGGAAATCATAAAACCACTGAAACTAATTTACTCATTCCGTTCTATCTTACCTGGTTGTCTGATTTATCCATCTTAGCATATAAACTGTGTTTTTACCTGTTCCAGAGCAGTGATGCATTGATGGTGGATGAATCCAATGACATCAGAATAATAGGTTCCATTACTGTAGTTCTTCTTTTAGGCATTTCTGTGGCTGGTATGGAATGGGAAGCAAAGGTAAGCAATAAAAGTTATATATAAATAAATATTATTTTGACGCAGAATGTGTTATATAAGCATAAGACAAGATTTGGGGGGTAGAACTTTACATACGACAGATGGGAGTTTGGAAAGCATTCAACATTAGCTTACCTGCTGTCTTTGAAGTAAATGGGAGCTACCTATTGATGCCAGTGGAAGCAGTTAGGCGATGGGCTCTCTCTCTGCCTCACACCCACATTTGTGGAGAAAGAGGCGTTTTTGTGTTCCACAGGCAGTTTAATTTTATTTGCTTTTGTAATTTATGGTAGGATCATCTACAGCCTGGGGTACATGCCCCTTTTATCTTTATAGCTCTATAGAAATAATAATAATCATAAAAATAATGCATGGTGTAGCCAGGCTGAATCTATGTAGAATTCTGGCTCAAAGGTGAGTTGTTACATTGCTATCCAACATGCCTTCCTGTCTGCAGTACAAATAGTAAAAGTTTCAGTCATGTGTATTAATGGGAGAAATACCCACAAAATAAAGGAATTGATATAACTAAGAGGGTGGAAAGTGCCTTTCAAAATCAGGTCCAGAATAGCAGCCTTATCTTTATGTTCTGCCCTGAATTGACAGCCACTTGTAAGAGTGGTCAATTATATATTATAACAATTTCCTGAAACTAAACAAGCAATATAAAATGTCTTTATCTAAATATTTATTCATCAGCTGTTTCTTTTTTCCTCTTCTTATAAAGGAACCAGACTTCAATATAAAGCGGTGGCCATAAATTTCTATATTTCATATCCATTCCATGTTACAAAATATTTGTTATTGTCACAGAGCTCAAGGCAGTTTGTCTATGTAGTCATCTTATTATTGAATCATCTGCTCAATCAGTGTCTGAGTCTGTTCTAATATTGTATAAATGTGAAATAAATAATAAGTGTTACATAAATACCACTACAGGCATAGCTACCACTGTATTCAAAATAAGAAAGAGTCCACTTTTGTCTCTGTTAACAGGCTCAAGTAATTCTTCTAGTCATTCTTCTGATTGCCATTGTGAATTTCTTCATTGGGACCGTCATTCCAACCAACAATGAAAAGAAGGCAAGAGGCTTTTTTAATTACCAAGGCAAGTGTTGCTATGACTAAATAATATATAAAATACATTAATATTTTTGGCTGACTCCTGCAACCTTTAGTTCTGCAAAATTCCCATTCAGAATGGATGAAAACCTGATCTTGTAACCTAAGATAAATGAGCATATAAACTAAGTTAACCCATTTTTTAAAATATATTTCAGGGTCACTGGATTTAGTCCATTTTTATTTTTGAACCTGTGAATTGCTCTGAAGCTGACATTAGCAGTTTGGATTATTTATATGTGAACACACAATATTGTCTGTTTTAACCTGAATGTGGAACATGCCTGCTATTTCAATACTGAGGTGTAGTTTTTTGATTTGGAGAAACATGCACTGCAGGGAACTAGAGTGAGATTCCATATCAAATTCCATTCATTTCACTTATGAGCTACAACAGATTGGAACCCATTCTTCCTAAGGCGGAGGGCTAGTTCATTTATACATCAGATAACTTCATAATCAAGGCTTGGAGATACATTTCATTTTCATTTGTCTTTGCAGCCTCAATATTTTCAGAAAATTTTGGACCAGATTTCAGAGGTGAAGGATTTTTCTCCGTCTTTGCCATCTTCTTCCCAGCAGCTACTGGCATTCTCGCAGGGGCCAATATATCAGGAGATCTGAAGGTATGGGCTTTATTTACTTCATCATACTTGTTAGGCTACAGAAGGGCAAGAATGAAAAATTATTGAAAAAGTATTAACACTCTATGTGGTTTCAATGAACAAGTAATTCCATACGGCAAAATTTCCATTGTTAAATGTTTTATTATCCAAGCACATTAGTTCCCTTTTTCCTTTTAATGTATTACAAAATTACTTCATTTAAATTTGGAGTTTCAGTAACTCAGAATAACATAACATTAGCAGATCCATTATGGAAATTAGCTGTATAATTCCATTACAATGGCTTTGCTAATTCCCCTTATATCATACTGAAAAGTATACCATAAAACTCAAGTTTACACCTATAAAAAAAAGGAACTGGAAAGCTCATTCAAGAAAGGATCATTTTGGTGGAATCAACGAGACCAGAACTTTGCATGTTCCTTCTTTCCTCTTCAATATAAAAGTTAGCCTGAAAGATTAGTGACCTAAGCTATGTCGAGACTACAGAGTTTTGTCAAAAAAATTGCTATTTTTCCGACAAAACTTGCGTTACGTCCACACTGCAAGCGCGTTCTTTTGACAATAAATCAAAAGAATGGAGGGCTTTTCGCGTAATTGGTAATCCCCATTCTACAAGGAAGAAGCCTTTTTGTGAAAGAGCTCTTTCACAAAAATGTGTGTGTGGATGGGGAAGAGAGAGGTTTTTTGGAAGAAGAAGGAAGAGGAAAAAGCACAGGTGCTCTGGTGGCCATTCTGTCCATAGCAATCACTGTTTACATGTGAGATAGCATGCAGGCAATCTGGACGCTATCTTTTGAAAAAGCGCATTGCTTTTACAATGCGCTTTTGCAGTGTGAATGCTCTCTTGTGCAAGAAGTTTTTTCAGAAGCTCTTTCTGAAAAAAGCTTCTTGCGCAAGAAGCCTATACTCTAGTTGTAGTCTCAGTGATGTTTCCAATATTTAAGCAAATGGGTAAATTAAAGATTTGATATTAGTTCTAACTATGAATGCCATCTATTTTTTATGGCTTTATGTTAGCTATTTTCTGATACCCAATACCATAGCTGATTGAATTGTACTTCCAAAATACAAAAAAGGGGCTTTTCTGGCTTTGTGAAGCATCTGGTGAAATAGTCCCAATACTTGTGAAAATATTCAGTACTCAATAATATTCAAAGAATATCACAAAAAATCCAGACACGCTAAATCGAACACTGAGGATGTCTCCAGCCGGCACTTGTATTCCTGGCAGTCAAAGGAGTAATGGAAATAGACAGGAACATTTGCTTCTGTCAGCCTCCCTATGTGAAGGCTGTGCTAAGCTCAGTTTAAGGTATGTCAACTCCAGCTATGTAAAATATCTAGAGTTGGCATACCCTAACCCAGCCTTCCAGGTCTAGTGCTCAATTCCAGTCAAAGTGAATTGATACTCAAGTATTTGTAGAACATTCACAAACTGGACCAGCTCTAAGGGCCAGTTGTGTCATCCTTACTCTGAACAGTGACATTGACTCATTATCTTTAAGGTCTGAAGGGCCCATCAAGATAATCTAATCTATCTTCTGGGACATTGCCAACTACCGAAGCTGACCTGTCCACTCCAGGAGACCTATACCCTCTGACTGAATTACAAACATCCTCAAATCTTGAGCTTAAGATTCCAAGTTACAGAAAATCCACCATTTACTGTAGCTCAAAACAAGGGTAAATCTACACAGTAGCATTATTTCGGAATAACTGACATTATTTTGAAATAACAAAATGAGCATCTAGACAGCAAATCATTATTTCAAAATAATGTTGAGATGGAGGACTTCTTACTCTGACTCCTATAACCCTCATTTCATGTGGAATAAGGGAAGTTGAAGGAAGAGTGTTCTTCCTTCAACTTCCTGCTGTGTAGACAGCACCAGAAGACAAATTATGCTATTTTGATTTCAGCTACGCTATTGATGTAGCTGAAGTTGCATAGCTTAATTTGACTTTTGCCCTGCAGTGTAGATGTGCCCCAAGTGACCTGTTCCCCATGCTTCAAAGAAAGGCAAACTCCTCCCCCCTCAGGATTTTTACTCCCCAAGCTTGGTTTGCCTTATTTTCACTGTAGCTGCTTTTGAAGCCAAGTGTTACTCAAAAGGAGTAAGTATGATAGAATCCAGTCAACAGCATTAATGATAGATATTTTTAACATGATTATTGTTGGACTAGAAGCATTCTGTTGAGATTGAATCAGCCCTTCCTCATTCCAGCCTGAGAAACTCCCCATTATTTCATCACATCTACTGTCCGCAAGAAAAGCAGCTGCTTTGATTTAGGCCTTTGACAGGCAGGCCACTGATGTGAAAGGAATTATACACATCACAGTAGAGCTTCCATAGCAGTATTGTTTCCTTCCCAGACCATGTGGAGTACTCTCCACAGATCTTAAGAACCAGTCTAGAACTAGGACAGGATGGGGGAGTGAATGGGTTGGCTGTACACATAACATTCTCACCGAGGCCTGCCAATTTTGGTTGGACATATTCCTGGAGAGTTAATCGCATGACATAATCTTTAAATAAATATTAATCTTTAATTTCTGGAGAGTCCAGGCCAATCCTGAAGGGATGGCAACCCTATTCCCATTCCACACTGGCCCTACAGAACTGTATGTACATTTCCATACCCTCCATCCACATGGAAAATTCCCCACTAACCATACTTGATTGTGTCAGAAGTGATCTAATGAAATTAACCAGTCTAATAAACATACAACATAAACTTATCTCAAATTTTAGATGAAATAGTCAAATTAAAATGCCTCTAAAATGTATAGCAAACCATTATGAGGTTGTTTCTCTAACAGCCTGTCATTCATTCATTCACGAAGGTCCTGATCCAAAATTCAGTGAAGTCAGTGGAAGCCTTCGCTTTGACTTCCAGGGCTTTAGCTCAGACCCTGAAAGGGTGATGGCATATTAAGTAAATGTCCTTCGAGTTGACGTTTTAAGACCCCTATACGCCTATGTAAGGGCTACTTGACACATGAACACTAGTATGACATGCATTAAAAGTCATAAAGACTGGAAGTTAAAGATTCATATGCAACTGAAGTGATTTGTTTGTGGGTTTTTTAGCCCTGTGAAACTTTACTATATTAATTCTTGTTTGATAATGTTAAAAGATAATGTAATTAAGTCATTCCTCAATATTAATCCACACAATAACTTGCAAAATTTCGTTTGAAAAAACAAATCCATTTAAGAAAGGTCCCAAAAATTCTGACAGATGTAAAAATATGCATGCTCTGTTAAAGTTAAAAAAAAAAAGAGTCCTCATTAAATCAATTTAAAAAGAAAATTAACAAAAAAAATTGCTTCCTAAACTGAAGTATATACTAAGTTATAGCCTGCAAGAATGTTTATGGTATTAAAATCGCCTAAAAATCATAATTAATAATGGAACGTCTTAGAGCCCTTTATTCACAGAAGCATGAACAGTGCTGATACAGGTTTTCAGTGACAGTTTATAGAAGAAATGCTGATCCAACAAACTGCCCTCTCTCAGCAATAACACACAGCAGAGTTTGCCTGAATAATCTAATATAAAAGTAAAAGCAATCTGAAAGGTAGGCACTCACTTTGAACATAACTGGTGATTATGAGTTTTCAACAGTAATAATAGTGTCTGTCTTTCACAATGACTATTTACCCTAATCTTACTGGCTAATTGAACTGTGCAATTAAATGGGTAGTTTGAATGAATGCTTAAAGCCAAAGCATAAGGGCGCCTGCTGTGGTGATGCAAATGGGACTTAGGGTACGTCTAGACTACTGCATTTTGTCGACGGAAGTTTTGTCGACAGATACTGTCGACAAAACTTCTGTCGACAAAGAGCGTCCAGACACATTGAGTTCTGTCGACAAAGCAAGCTGCTTTGTCAACAGAACTCCATAGTCTGGACGCAATGTTACAGGCAATAACACTTTCTGTTAAGAGTTCTGTCGACAGAAGGCGTTATGCCTCGTAAAATGAGGTATACCAGCGTCGACAAAACTGCTGAGTTCTGTCGACGTTATGTCGACAGAACTCAGCGGTAGTGTAGACGCTGGTATAGTTTTGTCGACAAAAGTCCACTTTTGTCGACAAAACTAGGTAGTCTAGACACACCCTTAAAGTTCCCCTAACTGTTCAGCTAGGGAGCACCACAGTGTGGCATTACCCTAAATGGAGTTCTGGATTGGTCATGTGTCCTTCGTAGAGAGGTGAATTCCTTGTGTCGATCTCACTAGTAACAATCCCACCCTCCTCCAAATATTTTCATGTCACCAAGTGTCAGTACCAAAACTTGCTAATTTGTAAATAATCAGAATATAACCTCTTAACTGACAAATACATAAAGGACTCACAATAATCTTTGCAATTAAAATTTTTAAGGACCCACAAGATGCTATACCCAAGGGAACAATGTTGGCCATTCTGATTACAACTGTTGCTTACCTAGGAGTTGCAATATGTGCAGGTAAGTAATGAACATCTCTTTTATGCCATAGATAATATAGTTAAGTAGGTTTAGAGCTCTACAGGCATATGAATGGTCAACCTCATCATTTCTTTTGATCCAGAGGATTTGCTATGTAGAAAGACAGCTGTTTTGGCTTGATAGTATTTAAAATGCAAAACAAACTATTCCATAAAAACAAAAATCTCTATATGGCATCTGGATGGAATTTTACCAAATGTTAGCTTACATATGTGCATAGAGATTCTTCTTCTATTGTAAAGAAAATCTACAATATCAAACGATTCAGAAATAAAGACTATTTATGTACAGTACCATAAGCAGAGCCCTGCAAATCAGAGGATATGGCTGCAGATATTTGCAGCTCATTTTTGCAGATATGGATGTGGATGCAGATACATATTTTGTATCAGCACAGGGCTCTGAACATAAGAAAAAAGCAATTTGGGATTAAAAGGCAGGAATAGTACCACAAATCAATCTGCCCATGATTTTGCTCCTCTTTCATATGAAAGTTCTCCAAGTGGCCTCCAGCTGTTCTCCTGCTCGTATTACTGCACATACTAGTGAAAGGTTACATGCAAATCTGAATCTTCACATCTCAAGACAGAAGAAATCAATTATTTCCCTAAAGAAGAAATGTTAGGTCACAAGATGCCCTATGGCACTGGAGTTTTGAAATGACAGTTCAACAAAACAGACACAGTACAGAACACAGATTTGTACTGTATCTGTCATCTGTGGAAGGCAAACATTAAGTTACATTCTCATTACAAAGGGTGCACTAAATCTTTGATCAAGAAATAAAGGTTTCTTTCTTTTTTAATAGTGCTGCTAGAAACAATTTAGTAAGTGGCAATCCTCTCCCCTGAACAGGTATGTGTGCTAGAGCCCTGTGGGAAACTTCCTTTCATAGGAGAGAGAAAACCAAAGTCTTATAACTTTTTGGGCATTTATGAAACATAGAAGTGCTGTACGTTGCCCTATTTGTATTCCAAATCTGGTAATCACATTCTGGTAGCCTCTGTTCAAGTTCACAATCCAGAGAAGTGAACTTATCCTACTGAAAAGTAATACTATGCGGGATAAAACTGCCATTTGTACACTGTCCATGCAGCTAAGCTCTAAAGTGTGGAGAGAACATTCTTTGATTGTCATAAGAAAGAGAAATAATCATATGCTGTTGTTTCCTCAGCTGCGTGTGTTGTACGTGATGCTACTGGGAACACCAATGACACAGTTGTATCTGGAATTAACTGTAATGGATCCTCAGCCTGTAGCCTTGGCTATGACTTTTCCAGCTGTAAAGTCCAGGAATGTCGTTATGGGCTGATGAACAATTTCCAGGTTTTAAAGTGTTTTATTTATATAAACACAAAATCATAAACTATGCAAGCACACACAAAATGATGCACTCACATTATAAATCTACAAACTTTGTTTACTGACTGTTAAAGTTGCATCAAGACGAACACCCCTAACTCAAATCCTGAAAACTGTAGCAGTAAGCTACAAAGAGATAAGTCTCCTACATTGCTTGCCACTATCACATAGCCTACAACACTCAAGAGCTCTCTTCAACACTTCATAAGGCTTTTAGTTTTGCCTCCCAAAGATATTAAAAAGCAGTCCATGCCCCTGCATCATGAAGCTGACACTCTAGTGAAAAGCCTTAAAGTAACCTTAGGTTGCCCTACATTGCATACATTTGAGAAGTTATTTTTCCTTGAAGTTGCTAAGGTCACTGCTAAGGTTTTATGCTGATTGCAATGAGAGTTAGGCACAGAAATACCTGTTCAATACCTGGCTCCTAGTCTTTCTATGCCTTCAGTTTCTGAATTGCAATCGGAGCTGTTATTTCCTTATCTCATAAGGGGGTTTTGCAGATGAGGTGGTGAGGCACTCTGGTAACTGGGATCATATAAATAGCTATGATGGATAGATGTATCCTATTCACAAGACTGACAGTTCTTTACTTTTGTTGTTTCTAAAGGTTATGAGCATGGTTTCTGGTTTTGGTCCTCTAATCACTGCAGGAATCTTTTCTGCAACCCTCTCATCAGCTCTAGCCTCACTTGTCAGTGCACCCAAAGTTTTCCAGGTACAATAAAGAGCATCAATTTCCTTCTACCCTACTCTGCTCCCAAGATATGTAATTATCTGAACTATATCTTCTTACCAGCAGTAATATAAAATATTTGGAAAGGTCTAATTATTTTACTATAGCAAGAGGCATGGTCTACTAGGGGATTGAGAAGAAAGAGCTGTGGGGTTCCTGCTATTAAATCCCAGCTCTGGTACAGACTTGCTGTGTGATTTAGATAAGTCACTAATTTGTGCCTCAGTTTCCCTCAGTTAGCTTTCTCTCCCTTGGATTTTGAGAGACTTATTTGGTAAGTGTCTGTAACAAACTGAGTGAGTGTTAAGCATCACTCATTCTGATTAGCTACTATACTATACTGTAGGGCATTGATTATCACCTTATTTCAGTGCTTAGATACCATGATAAACTCCATTGAAATACCTGAGATAGATATAATTATTTCTTACCTGAAGCATGTGTTGTTTTGGGCCAGTTTTCTCTGTTATGAAGTAACTTTTTCTGCTGCAAAAAAACCCTATTAAATTCTGATTTATCTACCAGGCTCTTTGCAAGGATAACATCTACAAAGCACTCCACTTCTTCGCTAAAGGACATGGGAAGAACAACGAACCACTCAGAGGATATGTTCTTACTTTCATTATTGCTATGGCATTCATTCTGATTGGTTTGTATATTTGTTCCAAGAGCCCCCCATAATTTAGAAACAAATGACTGAGAATTTAAATTCATTTCTATAAAATATCTACTATTAAATTAAATTAAATGCCAAGACGGAGAGGGATTTAATATGTTTTTAATTCATTTCATTTTGTAAAAGTCAAAACGGCAGCTACTTCAGAACACATTTTACATTGTCACTGGTTATTAATGCATCCTAGTCTTAAATCAGTAATCAAACACTCATTATAGATGCTAATTGGTGTGCCGCTCAACCAATGGTTGAGATAAGTCTGGCCACACACTACTTTTGACCCATCTAACTATGGCTCAGGGCAAGAACATTTATTAATTTGGCCAGTGACCACCTTCTATCAGATCATCAAAGCAAACAGGACAAAGGAATCTTAAGCGAATCCATTAGGAAAGTTACTGTACAATTAATCAGGGCCAGGACTATTACATTTTGTGGGGCTCCATAGTCTGCACATTGGGGAAAAATGAGGGGTTTAGTTTGCGGGAGGAGGCTGTGAATTGAGGCATGGAGGTGTGGGAGGGAGCAAGGGGTCCAACTGAGGGTGCAAGCTGGGAATGGGGCATTTGGGGTGTAGGAGGAGGCTCTACACTAGTGACAAAGGGCTTGGAGTATGGGAGCAGGCTCAGAGCAGAAGGGTGGGGTGTAGGTGAGAGTTAAAGTGCTGGACTGAGCTCAGGGCTGGGGTTCAGGTGTGGGGTCTCGGAAGATGTTAGGAACTTAGGTGCAGGAAGAGGCTTAGGACACAGGATTGGAGTGCAGGGCACTTACCTGAAGCAGCTCCCATTTGGTGTGTGCGGGGGGGCGGGGAGTGAATAGGTAGTTCCATGCAGCCTACACAGCACCATGTTTGCCCACAGACCCTACCCTCCTACAGCTTCCACTGGCCAGGATTCCCAGCCAATAGGAGCTGCGGGGGCAGAGCCTCCAGGTGAAGACAAGGCAGGGACAGAGTTTCCTGGTGCTTGTGGCTCCAGCCCAGGGTGGAAGAAAAGGAGGAACATCAGGGTGTGGCTCTGCCTCAAATTCCTTCACCTTGCTATGAAGGCCTAGCCCAGAACACAGGAGTTTTAGTGGCTGCAGTCTGGGGCTCTGGGCTGCAGCCTCTAAAACTTCTTTCTTAATCATGTCCTGCAAGTAATAGGTGAGACATTAACATCCACTCCAGCTAATGTTAAATTGCAGTGAAAAGCAAAAGTAATAGTGAAATTGTATAAATCCAGTACTTCAATATTTAGCTCCAGGCCAGAGAAATCTATAAGCCAGTTAAAAAATTAAATGGGGCTTGAATATAGTCCACTGAAAGTAATGGCAAAAATTCCTTTATCCTCAGATTAAGAAGGATCATGCCCATAGTGTGAAAAGGAAACATAAGTGGAAGTGCACTATGGCAGTTTGTTATTACCGCCATTATGGCATTATTGTCAAAGGTGCTGAGCATCACAGCTCTGATTGAGTTGAATGGGAGAGGTTTATATTCATCACCTTGGGAAATCCAGCACAAATACTTCTTCGTGCACTTTTTATTTGGCATTAATTTCAAATCTCTTTTAAGAGATCTATGCAAACCAAACTGATTTTGCAAACCCTTGCACTCAGCAAATTCCCATTGACTTCTGCACAGCTCTTCATTTACAAATGAGCTGGTCATACAGCATTGATCCTTGGTGACTCCCACTACTGCTTTCCAGCATTTGATCATTATTAGCAGCAGTTTGGGCTGTCTGGAATTCATTAAGTTAATTTTTCATAAGACTTCAAATTCAAGCTGCGTGGAAAGGAATAAATTCTCTCTCTCTCTTTTGTTTTTAAGAAGTGCCTCATCTGCTCAATTACATTTTTTAAATACTTAAAACCAAAATTAAAGGCTAGATTGTGATGCCCTTCCCCCGATAATCCTGTATATCACAAGTATCATCACTAAAGTCAGTTATTTCACTCATGTAGTCGGATAATACCCAATTTGGGTAAGGGTGTCACAATCTGGCCTAAAATTAAACCCATTAGAAAGATACTCTGGTTTTGCAGCTGTAACTTGAACTTCTTCAATATCTAAGTGTCAGTTTATTTTGAGGAAATAGCTGTCTCACCCCAGGCCCATCAGAAGCATATGAGTATGAAAATTAATTTGTGCTTGTTTCTTGCAGCTGAATTGAACACCATTGCTCCCATCATCTCCAACTTCTTCCTGGCTTCATATGCACTTATTAACTTCTCCTGTTTTCATGCATCATATGCAAAATCTCCAGGTTAGTTATGCAAGCTGAATGTAGGCATCACAGTCTGCAATAGCATAAAAAGTTGCCTTAACATTTAGCTGATGTCCAAAGAAAGCACCAACATCTGTAAAGTGACTAAGTTACATGACAGAGAAAAGGGTGGGTGGGTCATATCTTTTATTACACCAACTTCCACTGTCGAAAGAGACAAGGATTCAAGCTCCTCAGAACTCTCCTTTCCCAGATGTAAAGAGAAACAAAAGATATTAGCTCCCCCACCTTGACTCAGTCATGTCTCATGTCTCTCTCATGTCCTGGGACTCTCATGGGTCACATGGGTCTCTCTCATGTCCTGATATCAACATGGCTAATAGCACTGGAAACAAATAAGATATACGATATGTAGCCTGATCATGCTCCCACTAAGGACTGTGACTTATCTCTATACGTTATGTATCTCTGTCTGTGATTTGGCTCTGGAAATATATAGCCTTATGTTCCCTGCAGCTGCACAGTACAGAAGGGAGCAAACCAATGGGAAAGCTGTGTTGAAATCCAGTGAAGGATAAAAGTTACTATATGGGATGTTTTCCCTGTTACAGAATCACTTCCACCTTCCCCTCTGCAAAACTCCACATGGCTCATCTGCTACTAGGGGAAAGTGGGTTGGCCAGGAACGTGTGTGTGTGTGTGTCGGGAGGGGTGGGGAGATAAAGACCACATCAAGTAGCATGATCTTCTCTCCAGTAAATGCAATAGCTCTACAGGGCATATTGTAGTAAGATATTAATAACAGTAAGACTGTTACGGAAATTGATAGCCCTCATAGGGGGTTACACAGAGCAGCAATGAACCAACCAAATAGTGGCAGCCTGGCTAATGGATCTGCCATACCTAGTAGCAGGGCTTTAGAGAAATTATTGAGAGAGCTTCCACATGGATGACTGGGATCCATGAAATAGGCATCCCAGATATCAACAGAGGTCTCACATTAATGTTTTGATCCAAGCTCTGATCCATGACTAGTCTATATCACTAAAAATCCTGGACTGAGTAGGAGGGAGAAGAAGAAGAAGGCCCTTTTTCCAGTTCTATGCAACAAGCCCTGCCTATTCATACGTTGGGTTCATGTAGATCTATAGCACCATGGCCAGAGTAATCCTCTTCATTTTCATGAATGAAAGGTTGACAGCCACAAATAAGGACCACCTGAATGGTGCCCCTTTTGACCAACAGCAAAGGCAATTTTCCACTGCTGCAAATCAATTATTCAGTTCAAACAGTAGAGAAATACAATCTTTATTTCCAATGTGAAAGACACCACCGTGGCAGAATAAACACATATATTAACTCCCTTCTCCCAAGTCTGCATGCTGCCAGTTGTTCAGAGGGCAGAAAAAATAAGCACTTCTGCTAATTATCTACAGAGCTGAACAAATGCAGATCTGCTCTGTGCTGCTATAGAGCTCAGTACAAATTACCTCTGGTGCTCTTCATGTGTGCATCAGTCATGACTCTGTAACTACTTAACATTTCATATGAAACCATAGCAATTTCCTCCCTTAATTTTCCTTGCTTCCTTCAGCTAATTTCTTTGTCGCCTGCCAATTTACAGTGATAGATGCTCCTAATTGTAAGGCTTCAGGACAGTAAATTTCTTCACAGCGGTGCCCTCCCATTCCATCATTATTATTGTGATCCATGCCAGGGTTCTGGGGACCTCCTTATATCTTTAGTGTTTTTTCTCTTGTCAAAGACTCTGTTCTGAAGAACACCTGGTAGAGACCCACAAACCGTGCAGGTTCACTCTTTGACTCATCATTCTAATTGTTAGCAAGGGAAGTATTTAATATCACAGCTCAAGAGCCGCGGGAATAGTACCTTTTTAAAAGCCAATTGCAATTTTTTTGCAGTGATCCCAAATGATTTCTATGTTTAAAAGGCAGAAACACTTACAATCTTGGGATATATTCTCCTCTTGGTGCATGTGTAAATCTCATTAACATTAATGAGTTATATAAATGCATCAAAAGGAGACAATAACCTATTACCTGCAGTTATAGGAAAATCCATTTTGAGTTCTGAATCAGTGATCTATGATTTGGCCAAAGCATATAAATGCACTCGCTGTTTAAAACCAAACTGGACAAGGCAATCAAAGAGGTACTGTAGGGAACAATAGTAACTCAATATGACTTAAGAGACCCTAATGGTCTGAATATGCAAGAGATCTCAACTCAGCCGTCACCTTTTGCATACAAAACTGTCATCAATTACTTAAGAGAATCACTTCCTTCTTCAGGCTCTGCAAATATACATTCCATCACCTGTGTAATGCCCACAGGCAGTCCTGAACTTGGGACCTCTAGAGCTTGGTGCATGAGCCTGGACAGCTGAGCTAAAAGCCACCTGCTTCTCAGCTCAGGCTGTGGGGCAGTGTTTCTCAAAGCAGTCCACGGCCCCACTCTGAGAAAGCTGCTATTGGGCCGCCCCAGTTTGTTTACTTACCAGCTCTGCAGCCATGGAGCCTCACGCTCCCCTTGGCTACAAATGGCAAACCGCATCCAATGGAAGCTGCAAGGCTCTGTGGCTGTGAAGCCAGTAATAAACAAACCAGAGTGGCCTGGTAGAGGCTTTAACACTACTGTACAGCAAACTCCCTCTCTCTCTGTCAGTCTAGGTCTAGATGCAATTTGTGTAGCTTTTCCCGATCACTTTTACGAAGAGGCTTTTCTGCCTTTTTGCCCAGTTTAGATGAGAAATGAGGTATACAGAGCTCCCCAAAAGAGTGTGTTTGCTCTTCTGTGAAAAAAAGCAGAAGAGCAAATGCGTGTCCTGGACACGGCAGGTATCCTGCAAAATCCTTGTAGTCTCGTTGTCTAACTGCCACTACATGGGACAGTGAATCATACTCAATAGGGTATACTCTAGACTTGCTTTCACTTTCGAAAGGAGATATGCAAATTTGGCACTAATTTGCATATCTTCTTCCGATCAATTTTTCGAAAGCAGGTTTTTTTGAAAGTGAAAGCAGTTTAGACATGGTTCTTTAAAAAAAAAAAACTTTTTTCGAAAGAACCTGTAAATCTCAGTTTTTGAGGAAGAAGGTTCTTTCAAAAAAAGTTTTTTTTTAAAGAACCGTGTCTAAACGACTTTTGTTTCTGAAAAAAACATTTTTGAAAAAGTGATCAGAAGAATGTATGCAAATGAGTGTTGAATTTGCATATTTCTTTTCAAAAGAAGAACATAGTCTAGATGTACCCTAGGTGTGCATCTACACTCAACAGCAATGCACAAATGTTTGATAGGTATAAACCTAGAGGCCCACCATTTTCCAGTGTAGTCCCTAGAGGCCTTTTCCATCTCTGATTTCTCTGATTTTAATTTAAACAGGCTGGAGACCTGCATTCAAGTATTACAACATGTGGGTGTCACTTTTCGGAGCCATGTTGTGCTGTGGTGTAATGTTTGTCATCAACTGGTGGGCAGCTCTCATTACTTACGTCATTGAGCTCTTCCTCTATATTTATGTGACATACAAGAAACCAGGTGAGATTGGAAAAGTTGCTTATTGTTTTTGTTCACTTATGTCATGCAGTTAGTTATGGTAACTGTAATCATCCTTAAGGCTATTGTCTAGACTCTATGGTCATTCCCTTTTCAACAGAGCTTCTGCCTTAAGGAGAACTGGAGGCCCCCAAGCACTATGGGCAGAACACAATGAATTACAGTGAAATCCCACTCTACAGATTACTTAAAGCAAAAGCTCTTTGTATTTTGGGTATTACAAACAGCCCAGGGTAGCTCAAAGACTGGTTTAAACACAAAGTTGTACCAGTTTAACTTAAGGTATGATTTTAAACCAATTGAGTTAAGCAGATGTACGTTGTTGGTGTGGATGCTCTGAAATCAGTTTGATAAATGGGCACAATCTAGACTGATATAAACTTAGTGTAAACAGATATTAGAGCATTCATGCAGAGGTAGGCATAGGTTTCACTAAGGCCGCTTTTAAATTTGATTCAAGTTAAACCAATGTATAGAAAAAAGTGTATAGAAAAAGCCCAAGACTAATAGAGAATTTGGGACAAATAGGCAAAAAAAAATTATCACTAAGACATGAGTATACTACTTTAAAGTTTCCAAAATATGGCTCTAATAAAGGTCCTTTCTCTATAGCACATATACAGGCAGTCCCCGGGTTATGTACAAGATAGGGACTGTAGGTTTGTTCTTAAGTTGAATCTGTATGTAAGTCGGAACTGGTGTCCAGATTCAGCTGCTGCTGAAACTGACCGCCAGTTCTGACTTACATACAGATTCAACTTAAGAACCCCAAGCGTCCCCGAGTCAGCTGCTGCTGAAACTGATCAGTGCTGATTCCAGGAAGCCCGGGGCAGAGCAACTCTGCCTCGGGCTTCCTGTAGTCAGCGCTGGTCAGTTTCAGCAGCGGCTGACTTGGGGACGCCTGGGGCAGAGCAGCTGGGGTGCTGCTGGGTTGCTCCAGTAGCACCGCTCCTCGGCACTACTGGACCAACCCAGCAGCACCCCAGCTGCTCTGCCCCAGGCGTCCTGATTCAGCCACTGCTGAAACTGACCAGCAGTGGCTGAATCAGGACGCCTGGGGCAGAGCAGCCAGGGTGCTGCCGGGTTGGTCCAGTAGTGCCCAGAGCGGCGCTGCGGGACCAACTGGCAGCGCCCCAGCTGCTCTGCCCCAGGGTCCGGCAACAAAAGCCTGGTCTGCTGGGGGGGGGCACACTAGCTGCGCCCCCCCCCCCCCAGCAGACCAGGGACACGGGGAGCAAAGCCGCAGTGGCAGCGGGGTGCCGCGCCTCTGAGGCTTTGCTCTGGCAAAGCCTCAGAGGCGCGGGTCCGCACTGCGGCTGGGGCTTCGCTCCCGGTGCCTCTGGTCTGCTGGAGACCGTCTCCAGCAGACCAGGGGCACCGTGAGTGAAGCCGCAGCAGCGGCGGGTTCCGGCGCTTCTGAGGCTTTGCCAGAGCAAAGCTTCAGAAGCGTGGGAACCCGCCGCTGCTGCGGCTTCACTCACGGTGCCCCTGGTCTGCTGGAGACGGTCTCCAGCAGACCAGGGGCACCGTGAGCGAAGCCCCAGCCGCAGTGCGGTCCCGCGCCTCTGAGGCTTTGCCAGAGCAAAGCCTCAGAAGCTCCGGAACCCGCCGCTGCTGCGGCTTCGCTCACGGTGCCCCTGGTCTGCTGGAGACGGTCTCCAGTAGACCAGGGGCACCGGGAGCAGCTTTTCTTGCCCCGGAGGTCAAGGTGGCGGATCGCTGCCTGTGAGCTCCGGGACGAGAAAGCCCCGTTCGTAAGTGCGGATCCGACGTAAGTCGGGGACTGCCTGTAATCCATCCCTTTGGGAAGCCAAAAGGAAATGCCCTAATCACAAACTCCAACTCTCTTTAGGAGGTATAAACTCTGTTACTGATTCCTAGATTAAAAGGATTTCAAGCTGCAGCTTTCATCTGGCCTTCTCAACCAGCCCTGCTGGTGCTAGAACCACCACTGAGGAGAATCTACTGAGGGAGATTTTGCTCCCAAACATATACTGCTTTATCAGACTTTTGCAACTAGCAGTCTAGCTCAGCTGGTCTTAGCAGACTCACCTGTGCAAATGAACCAAGCTGTTCTTTCTTTTTTTTAAATCCAGAAGTGGATCATCTGCTACTCCTCCATTTGAAGTCTTACATCAGAACAGTCACTACTTTCAGGCTATTTCTTCACTGGAGAGTTAACTGGGGCTCTTATCTTAGTGTGGCCCAGATCTTCTCCCCCTTACTGGAACACACAAGACTCTCTCACCAGAGTTTGTGATGCTTTCCACCTGGACTAGCTAGGTGTGAATTATAGAGCCTGGATTCTACATTCACTCGAATTCTTTACCCACCCATTTTGCAGTGAGGATCTAGGCTACATCAGTGGAGTGCAGATAGTCCTCCAATGCTTAGAAGGATGAACAAGAATCCTAGAGCACCTTGTCTTATTGAAATGCAAAAAACCACAGACTATGCCCTCAGAAGTC
Organism: Pelodiscus sinensis; assembly: GCF_052426305.1. Taxonomy (NCBI): domain Eukaryota; kingdom Metazoa; phylum Chordata; order Testudines; family Trionychidae; genus Pelodiscus; species Pelodiscus sinensis. The sequence continues at coordinate 24,005,634 of NC_143065.1, forward strand.
CTAGTGACAGGCACAGGGAAATGCAGAACCAAAGAGGACAGTGTGGCTACGTCTAGACTTCATCCCTTTTTCGGTAAAGGGATGTAAATTAGGCACATCAATATTGCAAATGAAGCCGGGATTTCAATTTCCCGTGGTTCATTTGCATAATGGCGGCCACCGCTTTTTTCAAAATGGGGCTTTTTCGAACCCTCCCCCCAAAAAGGCTGTTTAGATAGGGCATTTTTGACAGAAATGGGATGTAGAAATGCTGTGTCTTAAAAGAGATGTAGTCTAGACACGACTTGTAACTCAGGCAGGACTTTGATCTATGGTGGTTCACACTAGGCAAGACTATCCAGATGTTCAGACCTGGGTTCCAATCATCTGGGCTAACTCAGCTGTGAAGACATACAAAAAGCAGCAAGCTATCCTGCTTACATATCTGCATAGAAACTCTCTCCCTCTGTCCCACCAGGAGAGGAACACTTCTACTAACCACCTATATAGAATGTTACATTCTTTTTGGCAGCTTAGTGATACTCAGCAAGGCGTGATGTTCTTTCCTACATTGGGAAGGAAAAAGAAAATGAAAAAAAAACATGTTCAGAAATCAGAAAGTTGCATATGATATTAATTCTACACTGGTATAACTGGTAAAGCTCCCCATTTACACAGGCATGACCACAGCATTTAGAAATAATTTACTTCCACTCTGATTTCTTCAGCCAAACATCAGTATAAGTGAACAAGAAGGATATCAGCAGCAAAAAGATGTGGCTTTTGGAAAGTGATTACGCACAACTGAATGATCACATTCTGCCAGACTAACAGCCTTGAGCATTTTAGCAAACAGCTGGGAATTTAAGCTAGATTTTTACACATGCCCATAATTAGACCTGCCACTTGCTGGATTTGTGCAATAACTGCAGGACTTGGTTCATGAACATTAAGTTTGCCAGGATACACGGGACCAGTCCCTGCAAGTTCACATTTGGAATTTGAAGGAACATTCCCTGGCTTTTCTCCTGCCACAAGCCCAGGACTAACCCCCTTCTTATTTCAGATGTTTTGACACACCCCTACTACTTACTTCTCCTTTCTGCTCTTAGAATCAGTCTTAGGGAACACTGATGGGCTGCCTTGCCAGCAGGCCCTTTAGGAGGCACAATGGTGCACAGCTTCCGCTCTCTCCAAATCTTGAGAGTTGCTTTGCAACTATGTTTAGGATCCTGGGGCACTAGTATTTCCTTTCCTTTCTTTCATTGGTCTAGGGATGAACTAAAACTTCTTGCCCCCTGCATCTCTCAAGTCCTTATGTGCATTAGAAGTTCAGCAGCTGTGCCAAGAAACCCAAGGTGTGTTGGATGCAGAGCTGCCACTTGGCTCTTGTAACATGGCAGGACTCACCACCATGGTGCCTCCTGCTGGTCACTTGGGAATTAGCATACTGGAGCACCCCTTTTGGCCAGTGTTTTGCCTGATGTTACCTTTTTTTCTCACCACTTTGTGTTAGGGCCCATGTAACTCCAAGACCATAGCATCCTCCCCTCTGGGTACTGCTTGACTGCAATGCCTTCACACTCTGAGGTCCTCCCCGCTAGGGAACCTTCAACCCCCTATACCCACCTTGCTCCAGTGGCCCTACTGCCAGTCTTCATCTAGCTTCTGCCTTAGGGGCAAACTGCAGTGGTATGGATCTGCTGCCTTCAGCTGCCCTGGTTGCCTCCCTGCAGCCTAAGTGCCCTCAGGCCTTCCCTTCGGCCCTGCAGCCTGGGGGTGTGCAAACTGAGTGTCTTATTTGAGCTACACAAATGGGGTATCTTATGTAGATGCTATTTCGAAATAGCTTATGTCGTCATTTGATGCTGTCTACACAGCACCAAATTTCAAAACAAAGCACGATTCCGAATCATCCCTTACTCCTTGTAGAATGAGGTTTACAGGGATGTCAGAATAGCAAGCCCGAAATAACGGGCTTGCTGTGAAGACTAGAATACCTGAAAATAACGTTGCAGTGCAGACATACCCTGGGAGCTTGCCTGGCCAGAGCTTCCCCAGATCTACCCGCCTTTCCCCAGTCCAGCTCTGTATCAGGAAGCCTCCTACTTCCCTGGCAGCTAGGTCCCATCTACTCCATAGCTGGAGCAAGGCTGAGTGAGCCTGGCCAGCCATCTCTTTTATACAGCCCTCCTGGACTCTGATTAGCTGCTGCAAGGCCTCTAATGATTGGCCCCCTAGTTGTTTTAACCCTTTTTATGCTTGGAGCGGGGTGACCATCTCACTACAGCTCTGCACTGAAAATCTAGCTCCAGAAGGGAGCAGGACTATTGACAATGCCCAGTGCACGCCCTTGAAGGGTGAGGCGATCGAACAGGTTGGCTGTTAGGTGTAGGGAGAAAGGACAATGGCATGTTATATTGTTACACAAGTATTCCCTTACCATGGCAGTATTCTTTGTCTCTGAGACACCATAAATTATAAAGAGGTTGCAACAGTAAGCATTCAGTAGCAAAACAAGCTGGCTTGTGATGGGCTGGCATACCTTCAATTTTCTTCTTTGAAAACACGTGGTTTTCAACTCATTGGAGCTAGTAATGTGCCTTTCTAATGGCTTCATTTCCTCTGCTGAAATATCACATCAAATGCAAATGCTTTACTCAGGGGTGTCCATTTTATGTGTGGGAGAGAGGAAGAAAGTTAATGGAACAGAGAGCAAAACATCTCTTAAGCGGAGGAAGAACATTTCCTATGCTTTTCACACAAAGAATGAGGCAGGATTCATTTGTACGTTTGTATTTGTATCACGCCTCTTTCACGTACACCCCGTATTTGTGTGGCTGAGGGCGATGGCTCATGGAGAAGCGCATGCTGACATTTGTTACAGAACTTAGAAAAGAGTTTTATATGCTGTATTTTTCTTTGTCATACACAGAGGTAAATTGGGGCTCATCTGCACAGGCTCTTTACTATGTTAATGCATTAGACAGTGCACTGGAATTAACTGCTATAGAAGATCATGTGAAAAACTTCAGGTAAGGTTTGCAGGGAAGTAGTGAATGGCTTAATCTGGGGTTAGACAGACTCCCAATTAATTGTAAACTGTTTTCCCCTTCTTCCAGACCCCAGTGCATAGTATTAACGGAAGGACCCATGACAAGACCTGCTCTATTAGACATCACACATTCATTCACAAAGAACAATGGTCTCTGCATCTGCTGCCAAGTATATACGGTAGGGTCTATGTATGTGAACCTAAACATTAAAAGCAAAATTCTCCAGTGTGCACTGAAGAGCTCCATTCTCTCCTCGTTTGGCTCACAATGCTGCCATTGATGCTGAGTACAGCATGTCAATGAACTTTGTCATGTGTCTTGACAAGATGGCTATCAGCTGATGTGGAGCCTGCTGCTTACTGCCTTATTGAGATGTGTCTCGGAGTTCATAATAGACCAAGCAAAAATGAGAAAAGGTTTGGAAAAATATGAATTAGAAGGAAAAGCTTTAAAAAATAGCTACACAGAGGCTAGAGAAAAGAATGGTGGGAAAAGGAGGCAGCATGGTCTCAGGAATAGAGGATATAAATCAAAATACCCAAGTTCTAGCAAACCAGCTTTTGGGAGAAATGAGATTCTGCTCCAGAATATTTTGAAGAATGGAGCTACCTAAGTACACCTTTTTGTTATTATATGATAAGTAGCTACCAGAGATAATATAATATTCCTTTTAATAAGTAACCTGGTTAAACCTTAGGTTTAACTGGTTAACTGATTAAGTGGGATTCCAGGGGGGACTGCTCCAGCCCAGCTGCTGCTCCTGTCCCCTCTTTCCTGCAAGAGAGGTGGCTGGCTTCTGTGCCTGGCTCCCACATGCATGGGGTGGCCACCTCCAGACCTCCATGGGGCTGGAGCAGCCCTCCACCTGTGGTGGGCCACAAACAAAGGCTGCTCTCAGAGACTAGTTCACTGGTTACCCGTTCACATCCCTAGTATCTACAACTATGTGTTGGGAAAAGATACAGTAAAGATTATAGGGATCTGGTCTTTTAGTTAGGAGAGAACCACAAACAAAAAGCTTATATTGCTACAGTGAAAAGTGTAGTTTAAATGTCAGGACAAACTTTTTAACTATAATAAAACTAAATACTAGAACAAGCTGCAAAGAAGGGTTATAGACTTACCTTTGTTAGAACTAGTCAAATACAGATAATGCACCCTTTACCTAGTAATAATTAAATCAATGCTACCAAAATGCAGAAGTGTGTACTAGAAGACCTAGATAAGCTCCTTTCCAATTCAAACAAGTCTTTGGGCTTCTCTGCATGGTGCCTTAGATTGCACTAAAGGGGTGTAAATTTTACTGCAAACCAGTGTGTTGTGTAGCAATTGGCCAACATGGACCCTGCTGCCACACACCAAAAGATCCTCAGTGCATGTTAATGTAGTTCCATCCAAATTGTATTACAGTACATTGTCATACCAGAGAACTTGTAGTTCATGGCAACAAGTGAGACGTGGGCCAGTTAGTACGCAATATGTAGTGAACATTAGAATTTACAACCTTCTAGTGAGGGCTAATATACTACACCTAAACTGCACTTTTAAATCGGAAAAAGATATGCAAATTGCATACTGCAAATTTTTCCAATTTACTTTCTAAAGAGACTCTTTCGAAATTGTGAAAGAAAGTGCTCTTTCGAGCCATACCTTATTCCTCATAGAACTAGGTTTGGATGGCAAAAAAGCATATCCGTTCTTTCGAAAAAAAATTTGAAAAAGCAGATGCGTTCCTTGGACGCAGCGTTGCTTTTTCAGGCTACTTCCAGTAGCCTGAAAAGCAATACAGTCTAGACGTAGCCTAAGTTTGATATGTCCTGCATGAGTATATGGGCCTGATACTACATTGCTGAAGTTAATGGGAGCTTTGCCGTTGATGTCCATGGGTCTAGACTAGAAAACTTCACATAGTGTGGCTTCAGCAAGTTTTCTTATTAGGCATCTTCTTATAATATTATTAGTTTTCATATAGCATTAGAAGATTTTGTTTCTGCTTATAATACAACACAAGGTGGTTGTGCTAGTGCAAACATTTTTGTTGGTTTTTCTTTCTCTAACAATTTAAGCTAAATTTAGTTTAGTGGATAATAAAAGTGTGATACAATGAACCTCTGTGATTTGTAAAACTAAAAATAGCCTGGTGATAAAAACAGCTATGTGTTGTCAGTGGGAATCCCGTAATGATTACAAATATTGTAGCTGTTGAATTTTACCCAATTAAACTATCAGATGATCACTGGAAAGACACAGTAACAAAGGAGTTTGTGTGTCCAGATGAGTAAAGTCCAGTTTGCTCTTACTGGCAGAAGATAGGGTTTTAATGACTATGTAAGATCCACTGAATCTTCCTGTAGGATTGCTTATGTAGTTAAGTCAGGTAGGGAGTTTATTCGCCCAGAGATACTTCATCACACTATTGTTCTAAGATGTTACAATTCTGAATAGTCTTTTTTTTCTGTCAGAATCACTATATTTAAGTAGCATTAACAGCCTTGGTCCTCTTGAACTGAATGTGAATTATGTTACCAGCACAGTTCTTTTACAAGCACTGAATCTCCATGGACTCTTTTTGGAAATATATTTTTCTGACTTCTCTCAAACAACAGACTAGGAAACACCTTCAAAATCACAGTGCAGTATATAAAACAAAGTCTTCTTACTAATATTTTATTGCATACCACAGGGACCACGCAAGCTATGTGTTAAAGAGATGAACAGTGGCATGGCAAAAAAGCAGGCCTGGCTTACAAAGAACAAAAGAAAAGCATTTTACGCTGCAGTGGCAGCTGACAGCTTTAGAGATGGAGTCAAAAGTCTTCTTCAAGTAAGCTTTTTATTTACAAAACGCGTTCAAGAGTATTACATCAAAGCTTCCCTGACATTTTTACTCTTTACTTGCCAGAAGGTCCCAAATATATGAATAACATGTTAAAAATGTAGAGGGTGTCCTGATGATACCTCTGTTTGTAGTATAGTTTACTTCAAGAACAGATTTGGTTCCAGGCTATGGAACAGTGAAACAAAGCGGGGTGATTCTATCCCAAATGAATGAGTCCCTATTACGAAAACAGAGGTGCCTTTAGGGCACCATACCAATGTCTGCACCTGTAGTCAGTGCACAGCAAACGAATTCTGGTGGTTGGTAATATGTAGTACATTAAACATTTGATAATGTTTTTGTATTTCATTTCACAGAAAATATTTTTATCACTTTATATAATTTTGCAAAAATAGTGAAGCTCACTTCAATTAATAAAAATTCACTTCCTGAAACATTTTCCTAACACTCCAAACATATTCCAGATTGCTTTTAAACAGTCCATTAAAATTAACCTAACTTCACTGAAGATAGCATTGTCAGAGGCTAAATTGCTACCACTTTTAGATCCTCCATTTCCTTGTCTTTCGCAAGCACGTATGTAAACATGTACATCTGGAGATAAAATACGGGGGAAGAATCTTATCATTTTCATGTGTGAAACACCCATGTGAATCTCAGTACAGACCATGGACACCCAAAAGACTTTTTGTCAGTTCTCTTGTAACAGCCACTCACTGGTAGGATTTAGGATACACCTCACCAAACTGGCATACTCTGGTCCAGCAACACGGACCATGGATGTTCCTGGACCAGAGAGACCAGGGAGCATAGTGGCAGGAGAGCTGGCAGTACGGGGCTGGGGCTGGAGCTGGAGTCTGTGGCAGCAGGCGGCAGTGGGGGGCTGGGGCCAGAGCCCATAGCATCCTGCAGCAGCTCATGACTGGGGCCAGAGCCCCCAGCAGCCTGGCAGGAGCCAGAGTCAGAGCCTGTGGCCTGGCAACTCTGAGGCTGGGGGCCACCAGCAGCCCGGCCAGGATTGGCGTCAGAGGCAGCAGGGCCAGCAGCCTGTCCAGGGCCAATGGCAGCTCGGCTGGGGCTGGCAGTAGGAGTGGTTGGGGCAGTAGGAGAGCTAGGAACACTGAGGGGCAGCAGGCTGGGGAGCCAGTGGCAGGGGAACTCCCCTGGTCTGGCAAATTCCTTCATTTGGGACTGGTCAGGTCCTGAGAGTGCCGGACTAGGGATTGGGTTTTATCATGTTTGTTCAATGGATGGCAGTGGGGAGTAAGAGAATGTATTAATAAGGCAATGTGTTAATAAATCTTTCTATTGTAATAAAGCTCAGTGAGATTTTATCTGGAGTTTGTGTACAGAACAGTTTGCCAAGCAGTAGTTTTTTTGTTGCTTCTAAGAGCTATTATCTCCTAATGATCTTTTCTTCCATCTTTTTTAAAATGCCATGATCAAAATCAGGTATATGAGTGCAAAATAAACACTTCCCTTTCAGTAGTTTGGGAAAGTGGCCATACCACCGGTAGATTATCATAGAGAAAATCGTTATGAAATTGTTTTGTAGACAAGCTATTCATTTAAATGTGTACAATATGAATGTGTCAGTACAACTCACAAAAACAATTTTCCCATGGCTCTGTCCATTTCCCTTTTGATAGCAATACAAATATGCAAATGCAATATCTCAAGAGCCAATATATTTGTGTATTCTAAGAAAATGTTCCTAACAGATTGCATTTTTCAGTCTACGCTCATACTTAATCAAATTAGATTAACTGGAACTATGGGGAAGCAGCTTGAATCAAGATTTGGTCACTTTTTACATCTGCATCAAGCTTTTAGCACTGTCTACCTAAAAACCATCTCTACCTAAAACGTGCTTTGAACATCTTGTTGGAAGAAGCCTGGTTTGATGTCACATCTTGCCAAAATCTCCTCTTCTTCCTGTATATTTCCAAACTATTATATATATATATATAAGGTTTGCTCAGTTACTTTCAGATCATCTCACCTAACTGGTAAGAATTCCTAAACTAAAGCAAAGATTTATTTTTTAAATAAAGGACTGCCACTTCTCCCTCTGAGTACTTCAGGTCCTTAACGGAACACCAAACACTTGCTTATTTATTTTATGTTACAAGCCTGATGCTGTTGTGTTAGAAAGGGCATACAAACAGCAGCACAAATTGTCTCTTGGTTTTAAGTTACTGAACCATTTTCATGAGAGCATGTCAGAAGAAATGCAAATGAATGCTAATTTAGCAAAACTACATTTCTTTCATCTAAAAGCCATTTATGACTGGAATAATGTAGACCTAATCTTTCTACTTTCTGCTTGGGTACAGGCATGAAGGACATTCACAAAATGTAATCAAATCTTAAGAATATCCAGAACATTACTTCAGTTATCTTTTGCCATTACTTCTCATTTACAGCAACAGCCTGTGCATATGTACCTTTTCATGCAGTATTTTTTAATATCACTAGGCCTCAGGTTTGGGTAGGATGAGACCAAATACCTTGGTACTGGGATTTAAAACAGACTGGCGGGATGCATCTGCTGTACAAATTGAAAACTACGTGGGTGTTATACAGTAAGTTTTGTTTTCATCATAATATTTCTGTGGACTCAAATTATTTTGCATTTCTAAAAAGAAAAGATTTTTTAGATAATAAAAAGTATTCCTAGTAAGTAAAACTGAAAGTATGAAATGCTAGCTGGTGGTCTAACTTTTCACCTTTGGAGTTCTGAGTTCCATCTCCCTCTAAGCTCATGAATGAAAATACGCTTAACCAAGTTCCTAAAGGATGAACATTCAGATGACAAAAGTATCCCCACTGTGGCACACCAGGCAACACCTGTGCAGTGAAGGCCCATCAGTTCCACAGTGGAGATGCTTTGACAAAGCTGCATATGAGAGCTGCACAGTTCTCAGTTTTGTAGAACTACATTTTCTTCTTATCTGTGCACTGGGAGCGGGGGAGGGGGAACCCAGCACAATGGATGATAAGAAAGAATAATGGCATTCTCCTGTAGGCCCAAAGCACTGTGGAAACCCCTTCCTTCATGAACCATAAGGCCAAGGCTCAGCAACTTTGTGGGTTAGGTTATGGCCAGGGTGCAGTAGCCACTCAGAAGTGAATTGCTCCTAGCATGGTCTAAATTTCCAGCAGCACATCTGCCCACAAGCTACTGCTGGTTCAGTCAGCAGGAAAACCTACTCCACATCTCATTATTCAGTGGGATTGGATAGAACACTAGCATGGAGAAGCTACTCAAGGGTGGCACAAGTCCTTAACAAGTCCTTAAAAAGCCGTCAAGGGGGAGCTTGGAGGAAAATGTGAGAGAAGGTCAATTTCAGGGGCAGCATCTCTGTTTCTCACAAGCACCAACTCCTCTGTCTTGAGGGAGATCACTGGAACCTTGCAAATTGACATTCACTTAATTTGGGCCACATTTCACCTCCGATGGATTTAAACATTGCAGGGCAGTGTGTGGTCCACAAAGGCCAATATCAAGCATTTCTCTGAATGTCTTTAAGTTAGGAGCTCTACACAACATGTCTGCTGTAAGCAGTAGTGTACATAAGAGCAAATGTGGGTAAATGGAGTTTAACTATTTGTCCTTTGGGGAATATGGAATTTAGTTTAGGTTACCCACCTTTTTTTTTTTTTTTTTTGGCCAAATCACTGGTGAAAAAGTGCCCATAATACTTTTATTTTTTATTTCAGCGATGCATTTGATTTTGAGCTTGGTGTGGTTATCGTCAGAATTAGCCAAGGCTTTGATATATCTCAAGTCCTCCAGGTTCAAGGTAGGTAGTGATGGAATAATGGAATTGCACTTAACATCTATTCTTAAGGTATGCTTCTTTTTAAAACTACCATTTTCCTATGGGTTTCCAAACATATCAATTTGCGGAACCCTGCTATATGACTTGATAACCTATAGCTTAATTAATGTAAGATACCCACAAGCTGAGCATCAATAAAATATGTGCAACTGCTGGAGCATCCATTTTCTCCATGTTAGTGGGAAAAAAATTAAATCTCCACTGTTGGCTTGAAATCTAGTCATTCCAAAATACTAAAGCAGCTAAAGCAGTTTCAGATATCTGTCCAAAGAGGGAAGTTGTGCCAGCAAAAGTCTGGCATGGATTCCTTGTCACATCCCCATGGTCTAAGGGATAAGACTGTGGCTCTCAGAATCATACTTTGGTTCCTGTCCTTCTCCTGAGGCAACACAGCTAGCTACTGTCTCTTACTTGTAAGCATGTAGTATGGCCAGTATCTTTTTCTGTGGCAGGGTTCTTCTAGTAGAGGTTTCCTGGAGCCACACAGTTACCATTACGTTCTCTTTTCATCCTTAGGATGTGTAAATTTGGAGGCATCTCCCAGCCTCACAAGCACACCTAGGGTATGTCTACACTACCACCCTAGTTCGAACTAGGGTGGTTAATGTAGGCAACCGGAGTTGCAAATGAAGCCTGGGATTTGAATTTCCCGGGCTTCATTTGCATATTGCCGGGCGCCGCTATTTTAAATGTCCGCTAGTTCGGACTCCGTGCCCGCGGCTACACGCGGCACGAACTAGGTAGTTCGGATAAGGCTTCCTATTCCAAACTACCGTTACTCCTCGTGGAACTACCGTTACTCCTCCTAGTTCATGCCGCGTGTAGTTGCACGGAGTCCGAACTAGCGGACATTTAAAAATGGCGGCGCCCGGCAATATGCAAATGAAGCTCGGGAAATTCAAATCCCAGGCTTCATTTGCAACTCCGGTTGCCTACATTAACCACCCTAGTTCGAACTAGGGTGGTAGTGTAGACATACCCCGAGAGTGGAAAATAACAAACAACCCACCACCCCCTTTCCAGAAGAACCCTCAGGGCTTCAAGAGAATTATTTTTCCTCTGAGAGTTAGTCCACTCAAGGGGAAACATCCAACTGAGCGATGGTGATTAATCCACTGTTCATAAAATGAAGTATTTTTTCTGTACATGAACTGGAATGGATCTAATACAAAAATGAGTATATGTATAATCATAAAACAGCATGATGGCTCTTTGCTGCCATCAGCTGGAAGTTTGCTTTTTTCATTTTTCCTTGCAGTATCCTGTTGATACACATACCAAAATGTAGTCATTATACCTAAGGGAGACATGTAGAATAGTGAATTTTTTATGCAAGTAACCACAAACCACAACACTAAAGCCCATCTTCTTTAGTGGGCAAGCTAATTTTGTAATTCCTAATAGCAAATCCCCTTTTAGGTAATTAAGGACTAAAATTCCAGCACTTCCATTTAAAAAACTAGAGCACTTGAGTACGCCACTTCAAAACACACTTTTAAATTCTAAATCAGCCTCTGTGGTCTTCCCTGTTGATATCCCTACTACTTCGATGTACTTGTCTGGGAAACAGTTAAAAATTGACTCCTATTTTAAAACTCTCTGGGAAAGCACATTCTCTAAGACTCCAGTGTAATAGCATTTTTTTTTTTTTTGCCAAACTCTGAACATTTTCTACAGATTGGACCTCCCTAGTCCAGCACCCTTGGGACCTGACTAGCCCCAAATGAGGCAATTTGCTGGATCAAGGGATCAGGGTGGTTCCCTTCCACTGGCATCCTGATAGTGCCCCTCCCCTCTAGCTGGCTCCACTCCAGCCCCACTGCCACGGGGCTCCAGCCTGGCTGCATATGGGGCTTGGGCTCAGCAAGCTGCAACCAGCTCTCTAAGGACAGAGTTCCCCAGCCACCACGGCCCCACTTCTGCCGCACTCCACCAGGGCTCCCCTGGGACAGAGCTCTGTGTCTGCCCTGCTGCTGCTGCGCTGGGACAAGGCTCCATGAAGATGGGGCTTGCCAGTCCCACTGCTGCCTCGCCTGGCTGAGGCTCCCAGGGGATTGGGCTCTGTGGCTGCCCCGCTGTCCTGGACGGAGCTCTCTGGGGACAGGGCTCATCAGGTTGATCATAGGGCTCCCCTCTGTTGGACCCACTGGCTGGCTCGCATTCCCAGGCATCAGGGCTCTTTGGTCCAGCAACATCCTGATCCACAGATGTTGCTGGACCAGAGAGTCACAGATTTAAGAGGATCAACCAGTAATCTATCAGAATGTTTTATTACATTCACGATAGCATTATGTTTAAAAGCATAACTGAATCTTTAGTTTTGAGTAAGTGTGTGTCAGTGGTTATCATCACGTTCTAATCAACACAGGCACTATGCTATCATACTAGAGTCTAATTTAAAGGAAATGTTAGCAATTCAAATGCCAACAGCACTAATAAACTGTAGTGACTGCAGATGATTACATACACACACAGAAGTAATTTACTGGCCAAGGAAGATTACTTCTGCACCATGTCTCACTACAATGAAAACACCTTTCCTTATTAAAAAAAAAAGAGCTTATTACAGACCAAATGCTTATTTTATATTAACTAGTGCTTCACCATAATAAATTTAGTAGCAGCAGATGCTACTTTTCCTTGGAGAAAAATCTCATTTTCTCCAAAACAGAAGCTATTTTGTATACCTTATATTTATAGAATAGTTTAGCTGACTCTTCTGTCTCTGCAATGAGCATTTCAAAATGCATCAACATCAGATAAAGTACTGCAATATTTCCAGTATTTACTGTGGTCACATATTCAGTGAAAGTACACAAATATTTATGAGCATCCCAAAATAGGAGTCAGCCTGCTCTTGTGATTACTGAAGGGAACTGAGAATTAGGCAACTAGATTTTATTCACAATTTAGAATCTGATCCACAGCCTACTGAAGTCAGTGAGAAGACTCCATTAACTTCAGAGGGCTGTGCATTGGGACCTTACTTAGTAACCTCACCTCAGCCCTGCCTATTCTCTGTCTCAGGCACGTAGTAGTCTAATCTCCTGTGGGCTATAGTACTTTGTTCTAATTTTGGTTGTTGGGTTTAGGGCATGTCTACACTACACAGAATGTCTACACTACACAGATTATCTGCCGCGGTCGATCTTCTAGAGTTCGATTTAGCAGGTGTAATATAGACCCACTAGATGGAACTCAAAGAGTGCCCCCTTCGGTGCCAATGCTCTTGCTCCACACAAGGAGTAAGGGAAGCTGATGAGAGCAAATGCTTCCATCGGCCTCCTGCTGTGTGGATGGTGCGGAAACATGATGTAAGATATGTCGACTCCAGCTACATAATTTACATAGCTGGAGTTGAGTATCTTACTTTGACCTTCTGATGTAGTGTAGACCAGGCCCTAATGCGCAGGTGCTGGGTGATGTTGGTGTTAAGAGATATATAGAGGTTAGACTACAATCTGGTGTTCCCTTCTGGCCTAAAACTCAGTGCGACACATGGGACCACGGACAACAGGCTTTGCAGGGCTTGGGCAGAAGGGACGAGGCTACGGACTGTGAGCCCTCAGCTCTTTCGCCAGACAGTCCTCAGCACCACCTGGACCACACCATGCAGGGCTCCAATGGCAATTTAAAGGGCCCAGGGTTCCAGCCACTGTTGGTGCTGCAGTAGCAGTGGCAGTAGCGTGGAGCCCCAAGCCCTTTTAAATCACAGGGCCTTGGGGTAACTGCTCCTTTGCTTCCCACCATCAGCAGCCCTGAACAAATTATTTAATAAATCTGTGCCTGTGTTCCCCAAGCTAGAGAAAATCAACCTTTATAAAGTGCTTTGATATCCTTAAAAGAAAACAGACCCAACTAATACTGCTATTTCTAATCCAGTGGACTAGCGAACTAAAGATAGAAAGCAATGGATAGCAGTGCAATATCTCTAGAGAAGTATGGTGCACCCTGAAATAGAGATTTTGCAGATTGAGTTTTCAGTTATCTGCTAGGAAAACCATTTCACAAGAATGGATATTATCCCAATATTTACAGTGGATACTAAGAATCACAACAGATAATTATAACTCTCAATGTTATTGTCATCAATTGTTTAGTTTAAACTGTAAATTATTGTGTTACTAGTTTTCAGCAGTGTTGTTTTCAATTAACAGAAGAATTAGAGAAGTTAGAGCAGGAGAGGCTGGCACTAGAAGCTACCATTAAAGACAACGAATTTGAAGAAGAAAATCGTGGTATCCGTGGATTCTTTAGCAAAGCCAAAAAACTCAATATTACAAAGCATGTAACCAAAAAAGGTAAGATCTTAAATGATGTAAAAGAACACTTTATAACACTTTAACTGATACACAACTATACCTTCATTATAAAGGAAAGCTTTTAAGGTACAACAGCCTCCTTTGACTTTACCTAGGGGAACTGGAATTTAATTCAGACAACACATTGGGAAATTCACCAATTGAGTATTCTCCCGAACATAAATGTATTAGTTGGGATAGCAATATACCCCGTAATAAGGTATATAGTGACCTCTGCTGATACAAGGGTATGTCTACACTAGCTCGGTAGTTCGAGCTAGGCAGGCAAATGAGGGCAACCAGAGTTGCAAATGGAGCATGGGACTTAAATATCCTGGGCTTCATTTGCATCTTCCTGGGCGCCGCCATTTTTAAATCCCCCTTAGTCCGAACTCCGTGCCCGCGGCTACAAGCGGCACGGAATAGGTAGTTCAAATTAGGATCTCTAATTCGAACTACCAGTATTCCTCGTTTCCATATTTAAATCCCGGACTTCATTTGCAACTCCGGTTGCCCTCATTTGCCTACCTAGCTCGAACTACCGAGCTAGTGTAGACATACCCCAAGATGTTACCAGATATGACAGACTAATTTCTTAACTAATTTGTGTTCTTAACTAATTTCTTTAAAGTTCCACTGGACTCCTCCTAATTTCTTCTGTCATTTTTCAGATGAAATGCATGTCTTTGTTTTTTTACTTTTAATCTAACTGATAAAATTGAGTATGGTTACTATATGTCTGAACAGACCCAGATTAACAAGATCTTATTTGTAGTGATGTCATTTTTCTGAAGTTTTATAAAAGTGATGAAATGTGAACAAAATTCTGTGAACAATTAAATTCAAACTCTCTCCTGAACAAACTCAAATGTACACCTAAAACTCAATGTGTGGATGAAAAATGTAAAAAATGGTTCTGATTCTATGTTTTGAATATATTACCATATTAGATGAGCGAACCAATGTATGCATAAGCACTGAAAGCAAACGTGTAAGTGCTATGAAACTATTTCAATGGCCTGTGAGTAGTATAATGTGACAGGATCTAGAATATTAAAATGTATATGGTAGATAAACAAACCTATATGTGAAATATAGTAAATCTACAGCAAAGTGCTTACTGAATTTAAATTCTCATTTCACAATTGTTAGGGTATGAGAATGACCCATCCAAAACCATTTTTGCATTTATAAAAATATATTTTGAATTTTCTATGACAGAGAATATGGCCTTTCTGTACACCCAACTCCCAGAGATATCAAGAAGATGACATAGACTATTAGCACAAAATGTAATCAATTCTTTACATGGCAGTGCTCAGTTAATTTTACATGTTAGAATAGAATCTCCTTTCATAACAAATGCTACAAAATATGGTGTGTTCCATCTTCTCTTTTCTCTTCAGTTCAAAAAGAAAAAAGAACTGGTTGGGAATTCGGCATGGGAAATATCATTTTGGCAGAATCTGCCCTTTTAAGAAAATGGAAATATTCAGCAGGAAAGGATTTCTATACCACTCTAATAGGAAATACATATTGAACACTTTTGCCCAGCATATTTTTCAAACAGAAATATAGAAATACATTATGTTAATAAATATTCCTATCTTCCTATTTTGTTGTTGGAACTACCAAAATAGATGCCCTACTACACAGGAAATCAGATAAGTGTTTTATAATTACCTTGCAAAAACTCTAGGAACATTGGAAGACTGTACAAAGCATCTTCTGAACTTAATACATCAGAGCAAAACCTATACAGAAGCCTGTCTGCTCCACTTTAAATATTGGTCTGACACTGTCTCTGAAATCATTCGAAGATAAACTGTAATAAAGTCATTGGCTTAAAAGAATGATGGAATGGGAAAAGGTGTTGTTAGTGAATAGACAAAATGTACATTTTTAGATAGAACCAACATTGCAACATAATGCAAAGCATATTTTTAATTAATACAAAGGACATTGTAAGTTTGGGATATCCATTATGTAATGTATGTCCCATGCTTACATTTTCCTCTTATCCTTAGGGATTGTCTACATGGAGAAATCGCCCAGAATAGCTATAGTAGAATTGAAAAGCTTTGGATCTTTGGCCCAACTCAGCCTTCTCTGTATCTAGTTTGTTGTCCACATCTCCCTTTAGCAAACCCTATCATGTATTTTATGGAAGATTCTATATTTTGCAACACACGAATGTGTTTGTAATATAAAAGGTTAAAAATTGTTATTTCTTACATTTTTCAAAACATTTTATCTGCCTGTGTTTCAATTAAGAATCGATTTTAGAATAGGTTATCTACTTCACAGAAATCTGTTTCCTTTTACAGCAGGTACAATTTCATGCAATAAAGTCTCTCTATCATAAAAACTAACAAATGACAGCAAACTTTCCCAGACACTGCAATCCAGTTGGTACCTTTGGAAGTTGTGTATACTGACACATTAAGATTAAAAAACATGATTTAATTGTACAGTAAAGGTATCCTGGGTTAAGGCCTAAGAACCATGTTACCAAGACAGTTCAGGTACCTCCAACAGTTGTATGCATAAATATGCATTAATATTTGTAGGCGTGGGTGCTAAATCATTGCAATACATTATCTATGTAACAATTAACACTGAATCCATTTTATGCCATGATCTGAAATCAACACAGTGCTTTATAATCCCACATTTTAAAACTATCATAGATTCTTTCTTTAATGTAAACGGTAATATGACTATTAAGAGATTAGACAATATTTCAGTAATCATTTTTTACTCCCTGGCAAACATTTCATTATTTTGTCCAAAGGGTTCCAATTCCTAGAAAGAAACAGAAAGCAAGAAAAATCTCTCTCCAATGACTGTGTTTTATTCCTTGTTTTCTAAAAACACATTTATCAGAAAGTTACTTTGCTTCAGTTCTCAAAAGAAAAGAAGATACACAGTCTTCTTTCTCATTACAGACAGCAGCATTAACACAATCCAGTCTATGCATGTGGGTGAATTCAATCAGAGGCTGCTAGAAGCCAGCAATCAGTTTAAAAAGAAACAAGGGAAAGGAACAATTGATGTTTGGTGGCTGTTTGATGATGGAGGTAAGAGATTCAAAAGGACACTCCAGGGAGAAAGATTTTTGCATTGCCAAATATAAATGCATAATTGGGAATTTCTGTAAAATGATAACACTTCCATGATGTAGGGTTTTTTCACACGGCTTAAATATTTTAAGATAAATTTGCCTATGTCACTACTAGGGATGTTAAATATCGGTTAACTGAATAGTCGATTAACCTCATGAAATCTTAGTGGTTAGTTGAGTATTCTATAGTCCCCGGGCAGCCTCTGTCCAGGGGGCAGGGGTCTGAGCTCCCGGACCAGGCACAAGTCAGAACTGAGCTGCTTTAAATGCAGAGCTGCAGTGGGGGTAGGTCCAGGACCTAGTGCAAGCCAGGACTGAGCTGAGCTGCAGGCCAGCCTGCTAAATTTACTGGCAAGAAGTGGGGGGGAAATGTGTGAAGTCTTTTGCATTAACCTATAAGCTTTTGCTTTTCGGTTAATCGACTATACTATTACATGCCTAGTCACTACCAAGTAAAGGAGACAGTTTTGTTTTTGCCACCGGTGCTGACTTTCGTTTTGCTGGGAGGTTCTTTGCCCCATGGGCTCACACTAGGTCCAGCTCTTCCTGTCCCTGCTCTGCTTCTTCCCACGTCTCCCACCATCACTTCTCCTCTTCCCATTCCTGCTCCATCTTTCCCCCCAGTGCCTCCCACCCACAATGAAGTCGCCCCTCCCACCCCTCCCCCGCTGGGTGCTCCAGAGCACTCAGGAAGTTGGCGTCTATGGTTTTTAACACTAATTATACTCATTTGATCTCCTTACGGTTTAATATGTTTATCCAGGTTTAACACTCCTAATTCCCCATATTCTGACTATGAGGAAAAAGTGGAAGGATTGTAAATTAAGGATCTTCACTGGAGGAAAGATCAACCGGATTGAAGATGAAAAATTAGTGTAAATTTACTTATTTTTCCCACTACTGTTTCAAATATTTTGATTGCTTAGGAATACTATTTGCATATAGTTCCCCCTAATATTTCTGAGCAGGTACAATATACTCTATTTTGGACAGCAATAAAAGTATATTTCATATAGAAATGTCTAGATCTTGACAAAGGCTTTATGGGTCATTAATCTTAAATGTAAATGATTGGCACAGGAGGGTCAGACGTCACATATTCTCTTCCTAATAGGTCATGTTCCCTCGCTACAGAATGATACTCCTTAGTTTGCACTGTGAAAATCATTGTATTGTATCTTTGCACTATGAAAATCATTGTATGTAATACAGAGTCATCACCACTTGAAACAAAATTCTTGGTGTATGCCCATTTAATCTGTGAATCCAGAGACGCAACTAACCTCAACATCCTACCCATCTATAAAGCACTAAAGCTTTCCAGAGGAGCCAAAAGAGAAATGATAATGTTTAAAAAAATTATCATCTGAGGAGACTTCAACATCATCACAGACAACATTTTTGATATTATAACACAAACCAAACTCTCCATTTTAGAATTCTCACAATTAATCTCTGCACCCATTTCTACCAGCCAAACATATTCTGGATTAGATGTAGACATAAACTGCAAGAAATACTCCTCTCCAAGCCTGCTTAGATAGCTTCTTCCTCCAGGTGGAAATTAAAACTGCCTTCTTATACAAGAAGAAATCACCACAACGATCTGCCCTAGTGAATTCTTAGCTCCTGACAAATACCAAAAATTAGTTATAGAAAAGAAATCAAGGAATTGGGTAAGTGAATTGGGTAAGTGAATCAAGGAATTGGGTAACCCTTCCCTGACTACTACTGTAGACAAGCCAATTTCAGAACTACAGGCAGTCCCCGGGTTACGTACAAGATAGGGACTGTAGGTTTGTTCTTAAGTTGAATCTGTATGTAAGTCGGAACTGGCGTCCAGATTCAGCAACTGACCGCCAGTTCTGACTTACATACAGAATCAACTTAAGAACCCCAGGCGTCCCCAAGTCAGCTGCTGCTGAAACTGATCAGCAGCTGATTCCAGGAAGCCCGGGGCAGAGCAACTCTGCCTCGGGCTTCCTGTAGTCAGCGCTGGTCAGTTTCAGCAGAAGCTGACTTGGGGACGCCTGGGGCAGAGCAGCTGGGGTGCTGCTGGGTTGCTCCAGTAGCGCCGCTCTGGGCACTACTGGACCAACCCAGCAGCACCCCATCTGCTCTGCCCCAGGCGTCCTGATTCAGCCGCTGCTGAAACTGACCAGCAGCAGCTGAATCAGGACCTGGGGCAGAGCAGCCGGGGTGCTGCCAGGTTGGTCCAGTAGTGCCCAGAGCGGCGCTGCGGGACCAACTGGCAGCGCCCCAGCTGCTCTGCCCCAGGGTCCAAAACAAAAGCCTGGTCTGCTGGGGGGGGGCACACTAGCTGCGCCCCCCCCCCCCCAGCAGACCAGGGACACGGGGAGCAAAGCCGCAGTGGCAGCGGGGTGCCGCGCCTCTGAGGCTTTGCTCTGGCAAAGCCTCAGAGGCGCGGGACCCGCCGCGGCTGCCGCTTCAGTCCCGGTGCCTGTGGTCTGCTGGGGACGGTCCCCAGCAGACCACAGGCACCGGCACTGAAGCGGCAGCAGTGGCGGTTCCCCACGCTTCTGAGGCTTTGCTCTGGCTCTGATACCGTCCCCAGCAGACCACAGGCACCGGGACTGAAGCGGCAGCAGCGGCGGGTTCCCGCGCTTCTGAGGCTTTGCTCTGGCAAAGCCTCAGAAGCGCGGGAACCCGCCCGGTGCCCCTGGTCTGCTGGAGACGGTCTCCAGCAGACCAGGGGCACCGGAGCAGCTTACGAACGGGGCTTTCTCGCCCCGGAGCTCGCAGGTAGCAATCCGCCACCTCGACCTCCGGGACGAGAAAGCCCCGTTCGTAAGTGCAGATCCGACATAAGTCGGATCCATGTAAGTCGGGGACTGCCTGTACATGCAAAACCTATAAGAGTCAGATAACCTTAAAATAGGGCACGTAAATAAAAACTATAAAATAATCAAGTTATTTCTCCTAAGGCTGGAAAGGAATATTTTATATATATATATTGTTTTTCTATTTTTAATTTTTTGGGTACTGCACAGATACTTTAGTAATGGGACCACATAAGTGCATAGATTGATAACATTCCAATTCCAAATATTACTTATCAAACCTGTGGGCCAAATTCTCTTCTCCAATCAGTACGGTGGTGTTATGTTTATTCAATGCACACAGGTTCTGATAACTCTGATGATAGAGCTGTGCGCCATTGACTGGAAGAGATAATTCTCCCTGTATTTTTTTGTATGTGACAGATCTTTTTGAATTTAATCTTTTAAAATATTTGATCAAAGTACCAATGTTTTCCCGAAAATACAAAAATATATCCCTCTGGATGCTGCCCTTGCTTTCTGTAACTTTATGCAATTCTACATCACTCAGGGCTATGAAAAATTACATGTAAAAAAATTAAAAGTAAAGTTGACCTAAGTGTAGAGTTGCCGGATGGTTTTTAACCAAAAATACCGAAAGCTGTTGAGCGAGCAGAAAAAAAAAAAAAAAGATCCCGAGAGTTATTAATTAAAAAAAATCAATCAATACCAGACATAGGGTTGCCAGGTGTCTGGTATTCACCCGGACAGTCTAGTATTTTCGCCTCCTGTCCGGTAAAAAAATTCAGAGAATACCGGACACCTAAAATGTCCAGTATTTTCTGATTTTTTTCCCCGGCCAAGAGGCAAAAATGCCAGGCACCTGGCAACCCTACAAACACTCAGCACCCAGCCTCCCCCCCCGAGCGCCTCCCTGGCTCCCAACACCCCCAGCCCCCCACACCAGCCCCCATGGTTACCTGGTTCCGCAAGGCTGCCAGCACAAAATGGCTGCCGACCAAGGGAAAGCCCCGGGGTCTTAGTGTTCAACCACTCCCCTGTTCCTATCCCTGCACTCACTCTTAAAGGGGACATGGTGTTTTAATGCTGTTTAATTTTATTTATTTATTTTGCTTAATAACTCTCAGGGTCCTTTTTTTGTGTGCTCAACAACTTTGGTCTCCCCCCCCCCCCCCCCTTTTATTTCCTTCAACAGAACTTTTTCCCAGTGGGGTTTTTTTTTTTTTTTTTTTTTTTGCAGGGGAGGGGTGTTTGGTATTTTTGTTTCAACCA
The DNA here is from genome assembly GCF_052426305.1 of Pelodiscus sinensis. NCBI lineage: Eukaryota > Metazoa > Chordata > Testudines > Trionychidae > Pelodiscus > Pelodiscus sinensis. Next base: position 24,026,851 of record NC_143065.1, read on the forward strand.
TTTGGCAACCCTACCTGGCAACCCTACCTAAGTGCCAGTTCTGCCAACCTACCTACTGCCTCTCAAAGAGGCTGATTTACCATTGTGACAGAAAAACATCACTGTATCATCTACTTCTCAGTGCTTCATCAGCAGAGTAGTGTTTCTAGTATAGCCATACACAATTTTATAAACTGTAAACCAGGGTAAATGCAAGCAGAAACACTAACTGAAGCATCTCAGATAAATTCACTTGTCATATAATTAAGTTAAAATACTAGATGATTACTTTTCATGATTTAACTCATTTATGAGCATTCTTTGATCTGAGGTGCTTAAAAATGCAGTGATAAAGTGTTCTCCCCTTTGTTTTCAGGATGACTTCACTTCTAAGCAAATTCAGAATAAAATATGCTGACATTAAGATCATTGGCAACATCAATATGAAACCCAACAAAGAGAGGTAAGAAACATTTCCAAAAACCCATTATTTGACTGCAGTTTCTAAATCTGGGAGTTGTTTCTTTTATACTGATTATAAAAATATCGAAGGATGAAAGCAAGAGCACTAAAAAAAGGCTTTTAAAAATCACAGTACAAAGGTTTGCACTACAAACGGCCTTCCACTTTATGTTGCAATCATAAGCCTTTATTTTAATACAAAGACTAATTAGAGACCCACAGTTATGAGCCACTGAATTTAATAGACATCATTTTATAATTACTTTTCATATCTGTTTTTGTTTCCATGGCCTTGACTTCATCATGCTATTCATCAGATTGCGGCTCTTTTGTAGACTCATCTTCCCTTCTGATTGAGACTTTCAAAGTCCTCTTACATTGCCCAGGCATTCTGTAGTTTACCATCTTTCAGGCCAAACACACACACAGCTCCTTCCCTAGAGAAGGATGGTTCAGCTCTCTCTTATCATTCAAATATAATGAAGGCAAAACATTTTTTTTAAAGCTAGGCAAATTTATTCTCTAGATAAGTCAAGCAAGGAATGAAGAATAATATTCAAGAAAATCCATCTCTGAGTGACTCTTGAGAGCACAGCCAGAATTAAACATTTTGCTGTCCAAGGCTAACTAGAAACTACTGTCCCTCACAGCCACTTCATATTTTCTACCTTACATTTTGCTGCATTTGATGATTACCCCTGTGTTGCTCACCCCTGTATTTCAGAACCTGTTGTAGATAATGACAATTCAGCAGGTAAATGTGCCTCCTCCCTTCTAAAACAAACCACCATCTCTGGATTTCTGTTGAACTTTCCCCAAACTGAGTAAACTTTAAAGAAAGACTTACAGGGTTAAGTCCCAACTCTCCCATTGTAAATCTTTCCAAAATGAAGTATCTCCTCATCAGTGCTCAGAGAAGGATATACCTCCACTCCATCAGAATTCAGTTCAAAATCTCTACTTTGTTCTTCAAGGTCCTCTATGAAATGCCAGTTTACTTGCACCTCCTTCTACTCTCCAGCCTATTTACCATGCTTCTCTGATACCATACTTTCTTTCTGTTCCACAACCATCATCTCTGGGACTTCATGTATAACCTTGGGCAAGTCACTTAACCTCACTGAGTCTCCATTTTTCTGTCTGTGTAAAATGGTTATAACAATACTTATTTGTTTCATTAGTGCTTGTACAATGATTGGTTGGCAGACATCACAGAAACGAAGAGTGTTATACTATTGTGAACATATAAAGTGTTTTCTATCTGACATCTTAATTTCAGAAAAATCAGCAAAGCCATTTAAATTATTCATCCCCTTTCTTATTCCACAGTATATATTTTCTTCTTAATTTTACCCAGAATTGTGAAGAGCATTATTCTTTTCTTCTTTCTTGTGTTAACTGAATAATGATCTTCCAAAACAATATTTGCAAAGGAATCAAACAAAAATACATTTGGCATTCACAAAAGCAAACTCATTTGCAAATTCAGCATTATGTATAACATATAATAAATGTATATCATGACTGGACACTTGCAATAGTGCCATATTTCTCCCTAAACCCATGTGCAAATCCCCTAGATTTTATTAAGAGATGTGCACTTGGATTAAAGGCAGATTAAGCTCTGAAGTTGCTGCTGAAAATTATAAAATTATATATATAGATTGGCCTCTGAGTACAGTAATATCAAAATGCTTTTCAGTTGTTTATGAATTTATTTTAACGACACCCTTGCAAGGTAGAAGGTGTTAATAACCATATTTTACATATGGGAACTGATACACAGAGAAATTTAGAGGCATGTTCAAAATCACACAGGAAATCTGTAGCAGAACTGGGAATTTAACCCAGATCCCTGAGGCCAGAGCATTAGCCATAGAACTTCTTTCCATCTGCCATTAAGATAAGTTTACACAGACTAGCTATTAATTTTATTAAAGCTATATACTGATTATTCAGGTGACTTCCAACACTACAAAACTCTGAAAAATGTTTAAGTGTATTCAGTGTTGGGATAACATCCCACATTCTTTATTCAATTTAAATTCTTGTCTACATTAGAACTTACTTCAGTATAACTTATGCCATTCAGAGCTATGAATAATCCACATCCAAGTGGTGGAAGTTATATTGACTAGTGTAGATACCGCTATGGCCTGTTCTTACACTAGGACTTCATATCGACTTTAGTACATATGGTCAATTTTATAAGTGATGCATCACCAAGCCTCTCACGTTGACCTTAGGGCTGTGGAAGTCGATTTCTGTACTCATCCTTTTCATGAGGAGTAATGCTATTCCCAATCTTGTATGGTTGAATTTATACTAGTGTAAATGCAGCATTGCTTGAAAGTCGAGTCTATTGTCCTCTGGGAGGCCTTCCACAGCTCCCCGTTCTGACCAGACAGGGGCTGCTTTGCCGCTGCAGCTGATAGAGGCAATGTGGGGGGAGGGGCAAAGGGCACCAAAGAGATGGTGTTGGGGGGAACAGGCTTTTAAGCCGGCTCCTGCTTCACCATCCCCTTTGCTGCCTCTGATACAGAGACAGGAATGGGGAATGTGAGTAGTTGACTAATTGACTACTCTTTTACATCCCTAACCAATACTTTCCAGTTTAGTGAAAACGTTTCATCATCTTAAACAGGCTATGCTACAAGGATACCAATGGTTGCTGCAAATTTGCTGTACACATACGGTACGTCTAAACTACATGGCTCCGTCGACGGAGCCATGTAGATTTGTTGTTTTGGCAAAGGCAAATGAAGTCGCGATTTAAATGATCGCGGCTTCATTTAAATTTACATGGCTGCCGCGCTGAGCCGACAAACAGCTGATCAGCTGTTTGTCTGCTCAGCGCGCTAGTCTGGACGCTCCCCTGCCGACATCAAAGCCCTTTGTCGGCAGCCCGGTAAACCTCATCCCACTAGGAATAACGGGGCTGCTGACAAAGGGCTTTGATGTTGGCAGGGGAGCGTCCAGACTAGTGCGCTGAGCGGTCAAACAGCTGATCAGCTGTTTGTCGGCTCAGCGCGGCAGCCATGTAAATTTAAATGAAGCCGCGATCATTTAAATCGCGGCTTCATTTGCCTTTGCCAAAACAACAAATCTACATGCTTCTGACAACAGAGGCATGTAGTCTAGACACAGCCATATGGGGCCAAAAGTACCTTTTAGTTTTACCGATATAAACTCATTTTAAAGTGGTGGCACAGATGTATTTGAGGGTATAATTTGGCTCCAAATGTTTAAAGATGTTGCATGTCATTCAGCTATAATTCTGCAGTCTGTAGGGACCTGCCTTACTTAAATTATCTGTGAAATAATGAGTTAGTACCCTGCTGTGAGGCCTTTTTTTATAATTCCTGTTTCAGCTGGAAATTCTTTGAAGAGATGATTGAACCATATCGCCTCCATGAACGCTGCAAAGATTTAACAACTGCTGAGAAATTAAAAAAAGAGACTCCATGGAAAATTACAGATGCAGAGCTGGAAGCATTCAAGGAGAAGGTAAATCTTTGCCTACCTTTATTTTATGTTGCTGGCTAGCTAGTGAACAAATCTGAAATATCAGCTTAAGAATTTGATATACATGTTAACAATGTATCAGCATTTGATTTTTTAAGAATTGGGTCTGTATTGTAAATATTATATAAAAATGATTTTTCCTTTGAACTCTGAAGGCAGCCTATCTAGAATAGTCAGTGTGGCTTTAGACATTTAACTCTGCAGGTATACGCTCATTCATGGAAAGCCAAAAGCAGGATTGCTACATGAAGCAACGGAATGGTGGGTTTTAGCTATGAGGGCAAGCCAAAGAGAGGAGGCCTGTACATTTAGGAGATGAAAGAACTTATTGAAGTATTTAGAGAAGGCTCTACAACACTGGGGAAAGAGTCTTAGACTCTTTGGCTCCGTCTAGACTGGCTGCGTTTAGACTGGAAAAACTTGCCAGCTGTCTACATTGGCTGCTTGAATTTCCGCAAGAACACTGACGATCTCATGTAAGATTGTCAGTGTTCTTGCGGAAATGCTATACTGCTCCCGTTCGGGCAAAAGCCCTCTTGCGCAAAAGCTTTTGCGCAAGAGGGCCAGTGTAGACAACGCGGTATTGTTTTATGCAAAACCGCGTCTAGATTGGCACGGATGCTTTTCCGCAAAAAGTGCTTTTGCGGAACAGCGTCTGTGCCAATCTAGATGCTCTTTTCCGCAAATGCTTTTAACGGAAAAACTTTTCCGTTAAAAGCATTTGCGGAAAATCATGCCAGTCTAGACGTAGCCTTTGTTATTAACATCGGACTCAAATTGGATAAAAACCTATATGAATCAATGAGCAACATGAAACTGCAGGACCACTCAAAGAAATAAGAACAGCAAAAACAAACTTTAGGTTTACTGCATGGGGAAGTTTTTTTCCCTCACCCTTCTAGGTTAATCAAAAGTTGGAATTCTCTGACCAAGAGGAGAACCCGGATGAAAATTCAAGAGGAAAAAATTAAATAGTTATTTGGATACCATTGGCACGTGAAGGTATCATACATGGGATAAATGCTTAACTAAATTATGGTATTCCTACACATTAAACACAGGATTAAATTAAGGGCAAGATTTCAAATTGAGATGGAATATTCCTTAAGAGGAGATTGATATGAACTATACCTTACTTATGTTTTCTTTCTCTAGAGTATTGGACAGGTGAATTAGGATGAGGAGGATAGATCAATTGCTTGTAGGTGAAATTCACACTTGTACGGATGTCCCAACTTAAAACCATTAGGCATTACTTTTCCCTGTCCTTTTCTTCTCTCTTAAGTGTGTTGTGTTTTGGAAGTTTTTGGAAACTCAGTCTGACTTTGATGTAATCCAAGTTAAACTTCAATATAGCATTCATGTGTGCAAATTTATAAAGTCCATAAAATTGCATTATACAATTATAATATTTTATTTCCTATTTATTATTATCAGTCTTGTAGAAAATTTTACTAAAATGAATAACCTCTGCTACATTGCAAGTGGCTTATTTATTTACATAAGTATTTGATACCGATTGAGATGGCACTTTGGCACCTGGCAAATTAATTGTAGCAACCTATTAAACTGCCAACTACAGACAGCAGAAAACAGACTATTTTTGTTTCCTCAAACAGCCATAATAAGTAGTCTACTACCATAGTCAACAGTCAAAGAAATATATGACAGCCATAATCCATAGACCCATATTTGACCAAAAAAAGCTGGCTCTTTCAAGCTCCGTATGTCATCACTGTGACATATCAGGGAACAATCCAGACTAAAAAGCAGATCGTATCACCCTGCTCTGCAAATCTGCATGCCTTACATTGCCTTGCTTAAGGAGTTCCCTCTTGGGCTGCTTACAAGCCGCCTTACAGCATGTAAGCCACACCCTGAGGCTATGTCTACACTGCAGTCTTCTTACACAAGAACTTTTTGCGGAAGAGATCTTCCACAAAAAGTTCTTGCGCAAGAGCGTGTCCACACTGCCACGTGTTTTTGCGCAAGAGCTGTGCTTTTGCACAAGAGCACCCATTTCAGTGTGGATGCTCTCTTGCGCAAGAAAGCTCTGATGGCCATTTTAGTCATAGGAGTTTCCTGCACAAGAAACCTCTGTTGCCTGTCCACACATGCCTTTTTGCTCAAGAGCTCTTGCGCAAAAAGGCATATTCCTTATTTTTTGAGGAAGACCAGCTCTTGCACAAGAGGGGGTTTTTGCACAAAAAGGAGCTGTCTACCTAGCTCGTTTTTGTGCAAAAGCCTCTTGTGCAAAAATGGCTGCTCATTACTTATGCAAATGAAGCGCAGCAATATTCCACGCCACACTTCATTTGCATATGCTTTTCCGCAAGAAGGCTACAGTACAAGGCCATGACTCTCACCAGCCTTGATTATATTGCAGGGTAGTGCTAACACACCCTGAGGCTTAGGATTTCCCCCAAGAAATGTATGGCCTGTATTGCCCAGCCAGCTCCTAGAGAACACCAGTTATTTTAAGTATTTTATTTCTTTAATAGAAATAATATACACACAATTTGCCATTCCAACAGAGTTCTCAGACACTTCAATTTAAACACAATGAATTAGATAAAACAGTAAAACAAGTCTATTAACTACAAAAAGATACATTTTAAGTGAATGTAAGTAATGAGGCACAAAATTAAGAAGTGATTGCAAGAAAAATAAAGATAAAACATTATTGGTGCTTAACTTAAACTGTGTTAAATTCAAAGCAAAATTTTCTGACAACTTGCTTTCAGCAGTTGTACTGACCAAATATCTTACGTCAGAAGCCCTTATTCCAGAGTCCAACAAACGCTTCCTCTGCTGTTTCAGGTGTAGTGAATGTGATGGGCGGTGAGAGAGAGGCCCCTCCTTTTTATAGTTTCAGTCCCTCTCTTGAAAAACATTTCCAGTTGGGTAACAGGAGACAAAACATCTATGTAGAAGGATGTTCCCTGCTTTTTCAACCCCTTTTTAGTTTCCTTTGTTTCCCTTCCTAATTGATAGCTGTTTAGTGCTTAAATGCAAATGAAGCAGAGCACACGTTCCTTTGTCAACCTCAGTTTGAAACATGTGTTAATAACACCGTACAGTGTAATCTTATAAGTTCACATGCAATGCTGCAACAAATATTTTATCAGGATGATACTAATCAGCAAATTATGAGTTTTTAAATGATACCATAAAAGGAATACTTTGTACAAAGATTATTACAGTAGTGTGTAGAGTGTGAATAAAGGAATACATTATATCACAAGCACACAGAATAATTTCCATACCCAGGAAACTGCATTGTCTAATGGAATCTAATGTTTTTTTTCCCCAGAGTTACCGTCAGGTCCGTTTGAATGAACTCTTACAGGAACACTCAAGAGCTGCTAATCTCATTGTCCTGTAAGTTGCACAATTTTAACTCAAAAAATGAATAAATTAACCTGTATATAGGGATTTTTGGAAATGACTAACAGAAGGATGTGCATTAATTCACGGAAAGTGAAAATTACTAAGATTATTTTGAGGGTTTTTGCAGGACTTGACGGAATAGAAGCCTAATGCTGGTTCTCTGAACAAAGCTGAAGCTCACCCTTAGTTAACAGTTCTTAGTAGCTTAAAATGAAATTCTACTCTGAAAGGCCATGTCTACACTACAGATAAGATTGAAGTAGACACAATCGATCTTCTGAGATTTTCATTAGTGGGTGTAGTGAAGACACATTAATTCGAACCGAGAAGGTGCTCCTGTTGATGCCAGTAGCTCTGCTTCTACGAGAAATAAAGAAAGTCAAAGGGAAGGTGTGCTCCCTTCCATTTCCCACAGCGTGGATGGCACCAAAATTCAAGTTAAGATACTTCAAATTAAGTGACGTAATTAACGTAGGTAAAGTTGTGTATCTTAATTCGAACTAATCGCCTAGTGTAGACCAGAGAAAAAAAGAACTGTATGAAAATGGCACTTTCCTGCCCAATTACTCACTGCATACTCAGAATTGTATCTGCTTACTGTAGTGCAAAAATATATTTTTAGTTCTTACAGTTAACATTATGAAGTCAACTGATACAAGAAAGAGAGAGTGAATCCCTACAGTTTATGAGAGAATGGTTAGCTAGGTTTAAGCTGCAGCAGGACTGATCTGTTTTGCCCAGGGAAAACCCAGCAAGGACAACTGAATTGCACAAGTTTTAATCAGGATATAAATTTGGATCGAATGATTTTTAGGTGAGGATCTAAGAATCAGAAGGATGTACTTTTATGGTTCAGGTTGACAATTATACAGTAATGGCAATTAGAAAAATTGCTTACTTTTGAATTTGTCAAATAGAATAATCAACAAATATGGATCCATGAAGCTATTTTTAGGAGAGCCACACTTCAAAGCAAAACCACAGTTTAAGTGCTTGAATAAACTTCAGTCACCGTTTTGTTTTAAATCTCTCTGGCTCTGCTACTAACACAATCTTCTGGAGGCAGAGACTGCATTTGCAGAATATATGGAAAACTGTTCTATAATGTACAAACTAGATTTCATAGGTAAACTATGATAAAAAAAATGTAGGCAGACCTTGGTTGATACAGCGCTGATGGAATGTATCATTTACAAGTTTTATATTTTCTTTCCTCTAATTCTTAGCAAACATATAACTAATCTGTGAGGGTATGTCTACACTACCCCGCTAGTTCGAACTAGCGGGGTAATGTAGGCATACCGCACTTGCAAATGAAGCCCGGGATTTGAATTTCCCAGGCTTCATTTGCATAAGCTGGGTGCCGCCATTTTTAAATCCCGGCTAGTTCGAACCCCGTGCCACGCGGCTACACGCGGTACGGAGTAGCTAGTTCGGATTAGGCTTCGAACTAGCCTAATCCGATCTAGCTACTCCGTGCCGTATGTAGCCGCGCGGCACGGGGTTCGAACTAGCCGGGATTTAAGAATGGCGGCACCCGGCTTATGCAAATGAAGCCGAGGAAATTCAAATCCCGGGCTTCATTTGCAAGTGCGGTATGCCTACATTACCCCGCTAGTTCGAATTAGCGGGGTAGTGTAGACATACCCTGATTTCTGTGACTCCAGTCCTGCAAACACTTAACTTTATATGCTTAACTTTACAAACATGAATAGCCTCATTGCTCGCATTGGGATTACTCACATTAGTAAAACGAAACATATATGTATTTCAGGATTAGGGCCCAAAAGAAACCCCATATTATAAGATTCACATTTTGAATGCTTATGCTTAGGCTGTAGATTGGTTATAGTATGCTACTCAAGATAGAACTTACTGAAAAGCATATTATCTGGGGTACTCTATACTTATAACATTAATATCATTCCTTTTTTTACTTCAACAGGAGCTTGCCTGTGGCAAGGAAAGGAGTAGTATCTGATCACCTGTATATGGCTTGGTTAGAAATTCTCTCCAAGAACCTGCCTCCAGTCTTATTGGTCAGGGGCAACCACAAAAATGTACTAACTTTTTACTCTTAGTAAAATATAAATACCTAGAATATAATGTTTGATTTCAACACAGGTATTTTTAAAGACACACCATACTAAAAGTTGAGTACTTAAGACCTAGAATTTGACTTACTGATGGAGAGTGTCCTCCAAATTATAAATATCCTATTTTTAAAAAAACCACGATGTACCACATATCTGTCACCAAAAAATTTAAAAGCTACAATTATAGAATCTAAAATGCTTTAGGTTTCACTGCTGTAGAGCTTATTAATAGCCTTTAGGGGGCAAAAAATATTAAAACAAACACTATTTTCAGAACTGTGCTGATATCACTGCCTATAGTAGGGGTGAGAAACCTTTTTTGGGTCGAGGGCCACTGACCCACAGAAAAATGAATCAGGGGCTACATGCAAGTGAGAAGCAGCAAAAAAACAAAAACTAAATCATACTCACTGACATGGCCCCCAACTGAGAAAGAGAAAGACACTACCCACATTCCCCTTACACACTAGAGCCTAGCAGGGACACAGATTAGTAGATTTTGTGTACTCCAGCCCCATGGTGCAGCAGCAAGGGGTCTAGAGTACCAGCGCGAGCTCCCCAATGCTAGGGTTCCCTGAGCCTCAGGGGGGCCAGTTCTAGGCAAGACAGGGGCCACATACGGCCCCCAGGCCTGAAATTCCCCACCCCAGCCTATAGCTAGGCTTGCTAGATGATTTCACCAAAAATCCCGAACGTGGCAAAAAAATCCAAAACGGCAGACCAAACTTAGTTGAGCAAAAGAAAAAAAGGGGTGTGTGTGTGTGCTGCGTCTTTAAGAATCTCCTCACTCCCCCACACCAGATGCAGCAGGGGAAGATTGTCCCTGCCAATCTTCTGTACAAAAGAAACAGAAAATGCCGGACATTTTACATGTCTGGTATTTTCTGTTTTTTTTTTTTACTGGACGGGGCCAGAAAAAATGGTCTGTCCAGGCAAAAACCGGACACTGGAAATCCTACCTATAGCAATGCACAAAAATGACAATAAAGTAGACCCATATTGACAATATCTGTAAAGTTTCACTGCATTTGACTAAAAATTATAATTTAATTTGGTATACACACACACACACACACACACACACACACACACACACACACACACGTATCTCTTAAAATACTATTTAAGCTATGTTCCAAATTATATCATTTCTCAAATTACAGACTATATAAAAATGTATTATGGCTAAACACACGTCTCTTTGAAAGTATACATCTCTTTAAGATTCCTACCAGTTACTCATAAGGCATTATTTACAAGCAGTTTCTGAATAACTAGCTGACAAACAGAAAAGTTAGTTTTATGGAAAATTAGTTTCTAAATGATAATAGCTGATCATGAATTTTCAGACTACTGTATGGAACCAAATTAAATGTATAATTGAAATAATCACATATGATTATGAAACAGATTTCAAAGTTAATAAAATACTAAAGTAACATTCTGTTAAGATTTGTTATGGACATTGTGGTTTCCCCAAATGTATAATCTCACATGATTTAGAGAATCTTATTTTATACTGATTTGGTAAATTGCAAAACAAATTATAATAAAATAAACTTAACATTTACTCTTTAGTTGAACGTGTTAATTTTTCTGGCAAAAGAGATTATTCCTTTAAATGCTGGGCGTTCTAAAGAACATTTGTTAAACATTTTAACTTGAAATAAATAATTGAAGTCCACGAAACTATCTGTGTGCAATGTTTTTTCTGTAATATATTCAGGAATATTTCAATAGTAGATTACCTCCTGCATTATCCTTAAAATAGGCTATTTTATTTCTATTAGAGAGAGAACATATGTATAATTAATATTTTTAAATGAAAGGCTTGTCATGAAAACACTGAAAGACAGGAAAAAACAGTGGTGTTCTGCAGGGATCTGCTTTGGGACGACTATTAAGCTTTTCATAAATGTTCTTGAAAAGGGGGTAAACAGTGAAACAAAATTTGCAGATGATACAAAATTACTCAAAATAGCTAAATCCAAAGATGAATGCAAAGAGTTACAAAGGGATCTCATAAAATTCAGTCAACAAGGGCAGATGGAATTCAGTGTTGATAAGTGCAAAATAATGCACATAGAAAAATATAATACCAACTATACATACAAGAATAATGGGGTCTAAAACAGCTGTTATCATTCAAGAAAGAAATATTGGAATCATTGTGGACAGTTCCCTGAAAACATCTGTTCAATGTGCAGTGGTACTCTAAAAGCTAACAAAATATTGGGAATCATTAGGAAAGGAATAGATAATAAGTTAGAAAATTAGGGATATAAAATCCCATTTAATTGGCTGGAGTGGACCCCCACCCACCTAGGCTGGATGGCGTGGCCTCTGCCTATGATGTACCTGGGCTCACTGTGGATAGGGGTTGCTTCAGGTGGTCAGAGCATCCCCTACCTGTGACAAACCAGGGTCTTCAGTGGGTGGGGAGCTGCTCCAGCTCCTACCAGTTAACCAGAATCAGTAAGCATCACCCATTAAAGATGATGTTTACCGATTAACCTTTCACATCCTTACAGAAAATATCATATTACCTCTGTATGAAGTCATGGTATGTCCACATCTTGAAATACTGAATGCAGATCTGATTACCCCATCTAAAAAAAGTATATTGTTCAGTTCTGGGCACCACATTTCAATAAAGATGTGGAGAAATTGGAGAAGGTCCAGAGAAGAGCAACAAGAATGAGAAGATGACCTATGAAGGAAGACTGAAAGAATTGGGCTTGTTTAGTTCGGAAAAGAGAAGACTGAGAGGGGACATGATAGCAGTTTTCAGGAATCTAAAAAGGTGTCACAAGGAGAAGGGAGAAAAATTGTTCTTCTTAGTCTCTGAGGATAGGACAAGAAGCAATGGGCTTAAACTGCAGCAAGGGAGGTTTAGGTTGGACATTGGGAAAAACTTCCTAATTGTCAGGATGGTGAAACACTGGAATAAGTTGCCTAGGGAGGTTGTGGAATCTCCATCTCTGAAGATATTTAAGAGCAGGTTAAATAGACATCTGTCAGGGATGGTCTAGATCAGGGGTGTCCAAACTTTTTTCAAAGAGGGCCAGATTTGATGAAGTGAACATGCATGAGGGCCGACCATTTTGCCTGACATTCTTTGAACCATTAAAATTAAATGCAAATTAACTATTTTATGCAAAGTTTATTGCAAACAGCATACTTTTCATTTCGTCACATGGATGACAAATCTAAACAGGTGTTTAATCACTCTGCCTTTCATATCTGAAGGCCAGATGAAAAAAAAATCCAAGAAGCTGAAATATATGTCAGGAACATTGTAAAGTACATTACATACTATTGGTAATAAAGGTTGTCTGTCAACTTTTAAGTTAAAAAAATATGAACAGGAACATAACACCAAGTATACATGTTGTGTCCAAATATATTTATAACTGATTTAGACCAACTGACATTAACTGAGATTTTACAATGTATTCATCTCAATACATATGGATTCGTTGGGGGCCATAAAAGATAGATATTGCCAAACTACCTGTGGGGCCGTATTAAACCGGAACACGGGCCGCAATTGGCCCGCGGGCCGCAATTTGGACATGCCTGGTCTAGATGGTACTGGGTCCTGCCTCTCGAGGTCCCTTCCCATTCTAGTGTTCTATGATTCTATGGAAATGCCTAAATTACAATAGGGTTTCAATAAGGACAAAGTAATTTTAGAGGGTGGGTCCATCAATGGCTACTAGCCTGGATGGGAAGGAATGGTGTTGCCTTTTAATTTCCTATTTTTAACCAGAAAGGGAAATGTTTATTGATAGGACTTATTTAGGCATTTGTAATTCTCACCTGGGTTTTCCAGCTGACATGTTACTATGTGATTAAATAATAATCAAAGACCTAGCTTTTATATAACGCTTTTCATCTTTAGCTCTCAAAGAACTTTAAAGTAAAGCATAGCGCGGTACCTAAGGTTACCCAATGGGCCAGTGGCAGAGCTAGTTCCAATCCAGTGGTCTTTGCACTTGGCCACATGGTTGCTATATGATTCTGATGTTCTCCTGCCCTGCTCTGTACATTTTGTTACAGTGGACTGGGGACAATGTTGTACTTTGAAATGTTTGCAGTATATATTTGCTAACAGAGCTAGTGAGAGATATTTCATCTGTGGTCTATGTCCCAGTTTCATAATATGTTGGTTACAGTAATTTTATGTACAGTAATTCCTCATTTAACACTATAGATGCGTTTCTGAAAATGTTCGTGCTAAGCAAAAACATGCTATGTAGGGTCAATTTTCCCATTAAAAATAATGGAAAAGGTGGTGGGGGCAAAGTCAATTTTTTCTTGGTGCTCGGTCATCAATGTCAACATTAGATATCTAGCAACATAAGATACCTAGCAACATAAGTCGCTGCAGTTTGTTAAAACACAAAGATAAACACGTAAGTGAACAGAGGAGCACTGTGACCACGTGCATTCATCCGCTCCTGTATATTACTACTGTTTTCACCAACTTATACTGCCGCAAGGCTCCAGGGACAAGGGTCTCAGAGAGGCCAATACACACCTGAGGAATGTGTCTGGGATCTGCAAACCAGCCAATATCATGACTGCTGACTTGGGATACAGGGATAGGTCACTGGGCCATGTGACCTGCTCCAGCTTGGAAGATATCAGGGATGGATATAAAAAGCTATGAGGCAGACTCCATCTTGCCTTCAATTCTGCTACTTATTCCAGATGCGAGGAACAGTGAGCTGGGAAGAATCGTGGGCCCATCCTGACATAGGATGTACACCAGAGACTTTTAAGATTTTTTTTTAAGTTTATAACATCTCTGCTAAGATGAACTTGGTGATTCCATGTATGTAGATTTAAGCCAGGGGCCTGAGGGACTGCTTGAAATGTGGCCAGCTGAAGTTGTTCAGCCCTGCAAGACAATTAACTGTTGATATGTAAATACAGCTCATACTGAGATGGGGAAGGAATCCGGGGTGTGGTTATGTAGATACAATTCAGCCAAGGCTGATGGAGGATCAGTTGTTAGAATGGAATGTGATGTATGTAATGAATTTGGGCTGTTGTGGGGTCACAAACCATGCTACCCCTAAATGTGGGAACTGTAAAATATGATACCAGTGTTTGCAAGAGAGACACCATTGTAAGGGGTCTCAGATGAACAAGCCTCCCCCTTCCAGAGTTGAGTGAACTGAGTTGGGGGAAAAGGGCTTGAGCCAGCCTGCTTCATGCCTGCCATTGTGAGCTGTAAGACTGGCTCAACCTGTTTCTCTTCTCTACCCCTATTCTAAGGATAGATCTAAAGCAGACTCCATCAGGAGTCTTTTTGCTATTCCAGTGGAAGCTGGAATCTTTTGCCAGCCTAGGTGGTGGCTAAGGAGTTGAAATCACTAAGAACTGAAGTCATTGGTTTGGCCTAGAGCCAGACCCACAGCAACCAACAAGACTGCTGGAGGGAGCGACTGGCGGGTGGCTGGTAGGAGCAGTGGCAGGCAGGCAGCCAGCGGAGTGGCTGGTGGGAACGACCACCAGGTAGCCGGTACAAGCAGCAACAGGCGGCTAGCGGAGCAGCTGGTGGGAGTGATCATCGGGCAGCCTGTGGAGCAGATGGTGGGAGCGACTGGCAGGCGGACAGTAGGGGGCTGGCAGGAACAACCAGCCAGAAGGAGCAGCACACAAGTGGCATCACATCAGGCTCTATGAGGGGAAGTCATCAGGGTGATGTGTCTGGGTCCGCACTGACTGGACAGAACTATAAGTGGGGCATTTGAAGTGGGGTACGGAGAAAGTTTGGGTATGTAAATGGGACCCTTACATTGTAGGATTGGTGAGCTTGAGAAGCAAGGGACATTGCTCAATCCATTTGAGCTGGGGTGGTTACTCACGGGTTGGTTATGAACTCTGGTTATAGTATTTTCCCAAGCTAATGCCATGTGACTTCTCTCTCTCTTTCATTAAAAGTTCTTTTCTACGCTCAGACTCTGTGCTTGCGAGTGGGGAAGAATTGCCTCTCAGAGGCGCTGGGGGGGGGGGGGGTGAATTTCCCAGGCTACTGGGTGGGGACTCGAGCCGATTATGTGTGAGATGGACGAAAAGGGACCCCTAGATATTGAACCCGGCTTTGGCTGCTGCCGGTACTACCTGGTAGAAGGGTTACATAATGTATTCCCCTTAACAATTTTACTTTCATGCTTTTCTTTTTTATTAATAAACCTTTAGATTTTAGATTCTAACGGATTTGCTCAGTGTGATCTTGTGGATAAGATTCAAAGTGTAAATTGACCAGGGATTTGTAGCTGGTTCTTTGGGACCGGAAAGACCCATTCGGGGTAGGTGGGATTGGGTTCTATAACCCCTCACCTGTACGTTAGGCCTGCGGCTGATTGTGGCACAGGGAGAACTACGGTGCCTGAGGGGTTTTGCTCGGTGTGACCAGTTTGTGACCTGTTTGGGAAGGTCTGTGGTCTGGGGCTGTGAAGAGCCCTTGTTTTGAGGAATTCGCCCTGAGCAGACACCCTCAGTGGTGCCCAGACCCAGCCCAGTCCATCACAACATACCACCAGCTAGCAACTTGCTGGATATTACTTTGGTTAGGTAGTCTGAGCAGTGCGTGGAGGTGGAACCCTCGCTCTCATTATTCACCCACTTCAATCAGGCTTCCTCACCCATATTCCAGGCTCATCCACTTCACCCCTTTTAAATTAGACCCCTTCACAGTCTGACCAGGCCTGCCCCCTCACCCTCTCGGTTTTTGGATATTAATGTTTCATTTTCTGGACATTAATTTCAGCCCTTCCCCAGATCCTATCTCATATGGAGAAAAGCTCAGATACTCCAGAAGGAGCAGGGTTCCCCAGATTACAGAATACACAGAGGGCAGGAAAAAGAGATCTCAAAAGCATACCTCTCTCACCAACAGATGTTAGTCCAATGAAAGATATTATCTTATCTAACTTGTCTCTATAGTAATTTTAACTATTTAGAAATGACACTTGAAACAAAAAAACACTATGCAAGCATGCAAGCATTTTACTTCTGGGCCAAAACAAATATTCTGAGCACAATATTTTAAAATTCTGCAAAATATTGTATATTTCTTTGTCAAAATATAATACAATCAAAGAAGTTTCAATTATTTTGGTAATTTATTCCAAAATACATGTAAGCAGGAATGTCTGAAAATAGAGACAACAAAGATTCAGGAAATGTTTTTTTGACAAATAGGTTCCTTAATAGACATATCCAAACACAACTGTGAGTAATAATTCATTTAAATAACAATACAGAAACTGCATTCTTCAGAAGCAATGCAAAGGCTTGGGGTAGTTGGGGTAAAAGAGAAGCTGAGAGAGAGGGAAGTAATTACTAGGAAGGAGCGTGGAAGTAAACCTGGAGGATTGTTAGGTGTGAGTTGGAGAAATTGTTTTTCTTGGGGGAGACAGAGAGATTGTTAGGAAATTGGGAAATCTCCCCTGTACAGACCCTGGCTAACCCCTAGTTTTTCAGTCTTCTCAGGCACATCAGCCCCATTATCCCATGTGTCCCTGCATCACCACGCCCATTCAGCTCTTGCCACAGTCTGTCTCTCCCAAAAGCCAATGATCAGCCCCTTTTGCCCCTCCGCTCCCCATATCCTGTGCCTCCTCACCTGGCCTGCATGCAAGAGACTGTGAGGAATGCTGCTTCTCCAGAGCTGGCTGCTCTCTTTTCTGGCATCACAGCAACCAATGGTGGGTGAAAGGTGTAACTGCAGTGCTTCTGCAGAAAAAAGCAATTTGTAGAGAACACCACTTCTGCATGTGTGCAGTGGCACAAAACATCCCCCGGGGAGTAGCATTTCCCTTTTTTTCTTATGGTATGAAAGGGAGGACTGGTATATATTCATTTTAGAAAATACCTAATTAGACCAAGATTTTATTTTTGTTCCTTTTATAATCTGAGACTCCATTAAGCTGGAAAGTGTATGCACACTTCTACAATATTCATTTACTTTGTGAACTTACCACTTTCCCTGTGTTCTTTCACTTTCACATGATTTTAAGGTTTTACATGAAGCATAAGGCTTGAAAGGACTGTAAAGCCATCTAGTCTAACCCCCCTGCCAAGATGCAGTATTTGTTGTGTCCAAACCATTCAACACACTTGTTAGCCTTATTTTAAAAATCTCAAGTAAAGATTTTCTCACAACCTTTCTAAGCAGTCTGTTCCATTGCCCTCCTGTTCTTACAGTTAGGAAGTATTTCCTGCTATATTTTCTCTCTTTTCATTGACCCTTTGGTGAAGACTTCAAAATGAGGGACAGACTATTTATAAAATAGTCCATTGCTGTGTTAATTAAAGGGTGTTATTCTACCCTGTATATACAGGTTTGTCTGTGAAAGCAATCAATTGGGGTTTGCTACAGGAAAACCCAGATTGCTAATTTTCTATGTAGATGTAATAGAAGATTTACCCAGCATTGCTCAGGTCCTTAACTCAATTAATTTTTGTTTTCTGAAAAATAAAAAGTATATGCTTCATTTAAATCATTAAATCAGGGTGCAGCTTGAGATGAGGGGTTCAGCTCCCGGTGAGAGAGGACACCAGCCCCCTCTCACCATAGCAGCTTGGGGTCAGGTGGGAAACACCTCTTCATGGATGTTACAGCTCCAACAGGTACAGCTGGAGGAGGGGTGCATGTTCTCCGGCTGGGACAGGTCCAGATATGTCTGCCCCCTGCAATCTCCAGCTAGAGTGAGGAATGCACCAAACTGCACTTTTCCCTTGCTCCCTGATGCAGGGGAACAGCCAGCAATGTCACCATATGAATGGGGGGGGGGTGGTGTTCAGCCACCCCCTGCCCTCCCTAAAGGACACCTGAGGTGGGAGGCTTGAGACTGAGGCAGTCCAGGGAGCTGGGTACCCCAGCCAGCCCATTTCACCTGCCTGGTGATACCGACCCTTTTCTGTACAATTTCATGAGATGCAAGCCCATTGCAGGCATATCCCATTTTCTTGGCACAACCAAACCCATATCTTACTTTTAAGTTATGATAAAAAGCTGTGGTGGTCTTAGCTCTTACCATTTAGGAATTCTTGGACAGACATTCTCAAATATATACTAGACTTTGCTTTTTTTCAGGGGTGTGCATGTGAGTAAGAGAGACTAAATTCACTAACCATTTTGGTCAATTTCACAGTCATAGGATTTTTTAAACAATACATTTCATTATTTCAGATACTTAAATCTGAAATTTTGTGGAGTCCTAAATCAAAACAAAGTTGGGGGAGCGGAGGGTCACAAGATTATTGTATGGAGCCTGAAGTATTGCTATCCTTACTTCTACACAGCTGCTGGCTGCAGTATTTCCTTCAGGGCTGCACAGCTAGAGAGGAGCGGCTGCTGGCCTCCTCATGAAAATCAATTTTTCACTGATCATATTTGTTCCTTACAGGTTGGATTTGGAAGTTGCTATGGATGGGGGGTGGGTTTTGCCTTCATCTGACACCGAATACTTTGTTTCATAATCACTTTTAACAACATTCTACAAGTATGTAAAGTAGAAGTGACAGTGTGATGGGGAAGGTCTTCTGTCCTGATTCTGTCACGCTAGTGTAGTGACAAGATGCTCTTGTGGATAAGGGGCTTGACTAGGACTCACGTCCAAATGGTGTAATTCCTGCTTCTACCACAGCTCTCTCCTTACTTAATGTCTCCATTTCAGAGACTGGGAGCTGAAACAAAGCTCCTACCTGGGCTACCTATTCCCACTTTCAGCTATTGTTTTGATCCCAGTGTTAGATACGGCGGGAGCTTGACTACCTCTCCTCTGAAACGCTGTACCTCTCGGTTGCCCTGTCAGGCAAGGGGACCGGCTCGGCGGGAGCTACCGACAGATCCAAGCATCCCCGCTACCTGCTGTAGCACCCTGAGTTTTCCTGGACGGCTCCCACCTCCCTCTAGCTGATGAGTGAGGACCGCGGCCGAGGTGCTGATGCCTCGGGGGGCGGGCACCGAGCGGAAGGCGCAAGTCTGGCTCCCCACGGACTGGGACCCTTTGCAGGCAGCGCCCCGCGAGCCGCCAATGGCTGCACTGGCCGGTGACGACCGGGGCGGCTGCGTGCGCCAGGCGAGGCCTACAGCCAGGCAGCCCAGCCTCCGCGGCTGCTGAGCAGCCAATGCCGCTCTCCCCCGAGCTGCGACAGCAGCAGCGGGCGCCATGCTGGCCAAACGCCTCCCTCGGCAGCTCCTGTCCCTCCGCCTTCACAGTAAGGGGAGCGCGGGGCCGCGCCGTTATTACCCCTGAGCCGCGCGGCCATAATCCAGAGGGGCTGCACGGCGGGCCGGGGGAAGGGCTCTGGTGCTGCCGGGCCGGGGGGGGGGGGGGGCGGTTTTGCAAGGCGGCGGGGAAGGGTAGCAGAGCTCCAGGGGCGGGGAGCTTTGCAGGCCTCCGGCGCTATCCGACTAGCTGCTGAGGGCGTCCCTGAGGCGCTTCCCGCCTGGGCCCCAGCCCCTGAGCGGGGTGCCTGACTGGCAAAGCCTCGCTCCAGCACCACCACAGCCAGCAGGCTCGGGGGATCTGGGCGGGGCGTAGGAGAGCCCATTCTCGGCCGCTGAGGGGGAGGGGCAGCGGCAGCTTGGCCTCAGGGGCCGGGGCGTGGTAACGGTTCGAATGGCGCGGGCGGGAAACACTAGCCCCGCCCCTTCATTCCGCGCTGTCTCCTGTCCTGTCTCGGCCGCTCTCCTCATGCCGTGCTCCGGAGCAGACCCCGCCGTGTCCCCCAGCAAGCGGCTCAAGGCCTCGGAGCCCGACCTGCGGCTCCGCTTCGCCAAGCTCTCCGAGCACGCGTGTGCGCCTTCCCGGGGCTCGGCCCGCGCAGCTGGCTACGACCTGTACAGGTGAGAGGCGGCCCCCGCCGAGCCCTGCCCGCCAGCCCGCCCTTCCTGCTCCCCCGCCCGGGGCCATGGCCCCATAGCCCCGAGGCCGCGCCCGTTGAGCTGGGTATCGGGCGAGTGGCCGCCATGCGCCCGGCGGAGCCCGCCACAGTCTCCCGCCAATGGCCGGGTCTCCGCTGGCCCACAGAGCCCCTTGCCGAGCGGCGCTAGGGTCTGTGCGTGGGCTCGCTGGACTGGGAGCGTGGCGCTGCGTTCTGCGGACTCGGGAAGGAGCCCCTCACATCGCGGGAAGTGTCTCTACAGGGTGTTGCACGCTGCAGCTGCAAGCTTGTGTGGAGACAAGACCTTCCTGTCATCACTTCTACAGGCCCCTCATTTCCTCTTTCCACTCGTGCAGCAGCTCCCATCTGCCCCCTGACCCAGGTCACCCTGCCTTTCGAACCCATTCAGTGGCTTCCTAGGCTCTTCCTCGTGCCTAACTCTCTGCTTGTCGCACTTCCCCCTTTCTTTGTCCGGCTACCTCTTGTACCTCCTACACTGCTGCGTTTGGAAAAGACTTCCTAATGCATCCACAGCCTTCGCTTCCCTCTTCCACGTGCTTGAACGCCAATTCTTCCACAAGAGTCACATGTTCTAACAGGTACCAGCAAGATGAGGTTACTGCTACCAGCCTTTTGCTAAATCCTGTAACTTAGATTAGTGCAATTTATCACACTCTGCCAAGGCCAAATATCTGCATCAAATTTTGCATAAGTGAGAGTGAAAGAACCTCAGACTAATTTTGTGATGGGTTGGGGAACCCAAACTAATTTTAATGTATGTAGTTATGAATTTCTGTATTTTGTCATTAAGAACATACATAGTATGTTATGTCAGACCTAAGGTCCATCTAGCTCAATATTCTGTCTGACTGATTAATGCTAGGTGAACCAGAGGGAATGAACAGACCAGGCAATCATTAAGTGATCCATGGCTGTCACCTGTTCACAACTGCTGAGAGTCTAGGGCTGTGGACACCAACAGGTCGATCACAAGGCCTTGACCAGTTGATTGTGAGGTGTCCTGCCCGCGGGGGGGGCCCCCCCATTTCCCCACTACCTACCTCAAGTGAAAATGGAGGTAGTGTCAGCTTCCCAGAGATGGACAGAAGTCCTGCAACTTAGCTCCACTTCCAGCGATTCGGGGGGGAGAATCCTGGGAGGAGGCAGATGCAGGGTACCCTCTGCCTCCACTCCCCTCCCCGCCCCCTGTCCCCACTGCCCAGTTCTCTCTCTCCAGCCTCAGAACTCCCCGCTCCCCTGTCCCCAGCTACAGAACTGTCCCCATTCCCATCCCCACTCTCTGAACTCTGTCCTCATACCCCTGTCCCAAGCCACAGAACTCTGTCCCCACTGGCCCCTGCCAAAGCACCCGCTAGCACCCTTCCCCAGTACTATGTCCCCTGTTCCCACCAACACAGTTGGGGCCACATTAGTGAAGCTGGGGGGGGGGGATTGGAGGAGGGTTTTTTTGCATCTCTGCATCTCACTTGTGTGGCCCAAACTGACTTTCTTGGGTCAGTGACCCCTGACTCAAGACAGGTTCCCTGCCCTTCTCAGAAATAAAGACAATGCAGAAACTTTGTTTGACACAGTATTTTATTTAAAAATGAAGCCTGGCCAACAAACCCCAAATTGGGGCCAAGCCCCCATTTGGCCACAGCATCATAACACTCCTGCACTCCCCTTTTCCCCCAGACCCTACATCAGAGCCTATCATACACTGGAACCCCCTGCCCTGAGCCCCTCAATACTCCAACCCAAATTCCTGAACCCTCACATCCAGAAGTCTGTGGCTTGCTTAGTACCCTAACCCTACATCTGACCTCAACACTGCCTGGCCTGGCGCCCTCTCTCCAAGCCAGTGTCCCCTTATCCACCTTCTCCTGCATCCAGATTTCCTCCCAGAGCTTGCACCTCTCACCCCTTCCCAAACTCAAATCCCTCATTTCTACCCCAGAGCCTACATATCCTGTCTCAACCCAGCAAGGTTACGGCTAGACTGCAGGAGTTTTTCAGGATTCTGGAGATATCCCAGAAAAATGCTTCTGCATCCAGGGATGCATTTGTTGAGCAAACATGATCTTTCGGTCACCTCTGTATTCCTCTTTCCACAAGGAATAAGGGGGCTTCCAAAAAAGGGGGGTTTTCTGACATTTGGTCCAGTCTAGATAGGCCAAATGTTGGAAAAACCTCTTCCTACAGAAGAATTGGGAGAAAAAAAATCAGCAGTATAAGGGTTAGGGATAGCAAATGATGTAGAGGAGGAGAATAGAGAGGGCGGGGCTTCAAGGAAGGGGCGGTAGATCTTTGCTTGTTCTGTCATTTAAAAAGTGATCTTGAGTGTGAAAAGGTTGGAGACCACTGGTCTAGGGACAACATTCTTGCCCATCCTGGCTAACAGCCACTGATAGACCTATCCTCCATGAATTTATCTAGCTCTCTTTTGAACCCTGTTGTAATCTTGCCCTTCTCAACATCCTCTAGCATGGATTTCCACAGGTTAACTGTGTTGTGTGAAGAAGTACTTCCTTTTTTTGTTTTAAACCTGCTACCTATTAATTTCATTTGGTAACCCCCTGTTCTTATGTTATGGGAACAAGTAAATAACTCTTTCATATCCTCCCTTAATTGTCTCTCTCTTTCAAGCTGAAGAGTCCCAGTTTTATTAATCCCTCCTAATATGGCAGCAGTTCTATACCCGTAATAACATTTGTTGCCCCTTTTTTTAAATTCTTTCCAATGCCATGATACCTTTTTTTGAGATAAAGCGACTATGCAGTATTCAAGATATGGGATAGAAAATGAGAGACTATCTCAAGTTACAAAGAAGAAAATACATTTGTTTGCTTTATTTAGTGCCTATGACTATGTGATTCCTGCAATGGAAAAGGCCATAGTGAAAACTGATATTCAGATCTCCCTCCCTTCTGGATGTTATGGCAGAATAGGTAAGTTAGCAGACTTCTATGAAACAATTCACTTGTCATCATGGCTTGTCTTGAGACTTAAGTCTCCATGCAGAAATTGCACCATTTAACTGTGTCTGTTTCTATATGTATTTAGTTAAATGGATGCCATTCTTATTCAAGGATGTTCTTAAACCAGTTCGAGTGGCTGCACAAGAGGATTGTACCCATTAACAGGGCTCGCCAAACCGTGACGAGCCCCACTCGCCAGCCACGCTGTCCGGTGATCTGTGCATGCGCAGATCGTTCTGTGCATGCGCAGATCGTTCTGCGCATGCGCAGATCGTTCTGCGCATGCGCAGATCGCCCGAACCCAGCTCTTCTGGGTTACAATCTACTTGCCACAGGCGAGTAGATTGTATTATTTGTCGAGCCCTGCCCATTAAAGTAAAATCTTCATAGAAGTGATTGTGGCTAAATGGTATAGTTCCTCTGTATAGACTAAATACTACTGGACTCATTTTAAATTAGCTCGGGCCTGGTACCCTAGTTAAATAAGCTGCTTACTCATTTACCACATCTTTTGGAGAACTGGAGGATGATTCATAATAAACTTCATAAAATATTTTGCTAAGAAAAATGTTATATAGCTAATTTGTGTTAATCTAGAACCTCCATATTTTTTTTCTATGTAGTGCCTAGTGATGTGTAGCATTACACACCTGCTGGGCCAGTTACACAAGACTGAAAATGATGTAAAATGGGAGGGGTCACAAAATACCTTTCAAATACTGTATTTGGTTAAAAATAAAATATTTTAAATCTCAATATTGAAAAATAAATAAAAATACAGTACTACTTAATTTGCACACCTTAATGGAAATAACTTGGATTGCTTTTGGTAGGCATGATACATTAATTGGTATTATTCAGGTTATTACTGGAACATAAGCACTTTCAGAATTCCCTTAGATTCCTCACCAAGTTATAGACATAGAAAACTTGTATAATCTAACATAGCTATTTCTTCAGCAAGGTGGTAGGATAAATGTTTCTGTTTTTAAATATTTGAGTTGCTTTGAGTTATAAGTACTTCAGTAATGGTTGCCTCATCACACAAACTTTTATAGTTGACACTAGCGGTAGTTCTTCCCGGTAACAATTGAGGTATTTCCTTAGGCTTGTCCTACTGTTTTTCATTCTTTATAGAATCATAGAGCTGGAAGAGATCTTAGAAGGCCATCAGATCCAGCTCCTTGCCCAAGGCAGGACCAATTCCAATTAAATCAACCCAGACAGGGTTTTGTCAAGCCGGACTTAAACACCTCTAGGGATGAAGACTCCACTACTTCCCTAGGTAACCCATTCCAGTGCTTCACCACCCTAGTGAAATAGTTTTTCCTAATATTCAATCTGGACCTCTCCCACCACAACTTGAGACCATTGTTCTGCCTTCCATCACTACTGTGAACAGCCTTTTTCCAGCCTCATTGGAACCTTCCTTCAGGAAGTTGAAGGCTGCTATCAAATTCCCCCTTCATTCTTCTCTTCTGCAGACTAAATAGACCCAACTCCCTCAGCCTCTCCTCGTAGGTCATATGCTCCAGCCCCCTAATCATTTTGGTTGCCCTCCGCTGGACCCTCTTCAATGCATCCACATCTTTCCTGTTATTGGGGGCCCAGAACTGGACACAATACTCCAGATGTGGCCTCACCAGAGCCAAGTAAAGGGAATAATCACATCTCCAGATCGACTGGCAATGTTTCTCTTAATGCAACCTAATATGCCATTAGCCTTCTTGGCTACAAGGGCACACTGTTGACTCATGTCCAGCTTTTCATCCACTAATCCCCAGGTCCTTTTCTACAAAACTGCTACTTAACCAATTGGTCCCCAGCCTGTAACAATGCTTGAGATTCTTCCATCCCGAGTGTAGGACTCTACACTTGTCCTTGTTGAACCTCATCAGATTTCTTGTGGCCCAGTCCTCCAATTTGTCTAAATCACTCTGGACTCTATCCCTGCCCTCTAGCATGTCTACCTCTCCCCCTAGCTTAGTGTCATCCGCAAACTTATTGAGGGTGCAATCCATCCCTTATCAATATAATTATTTTGTGCACATATTACGTAGATTTATAAGTAGTAAAGGGCAGAGTATACTGTAGTCAAATGTGCAATGACATCAAAAACTCCAGCAGCCATCTCAATCAGAAAATGACTACTTAGTGTTTCTAACACAGCTTAATAAATCCTCTAAGAAGAGCGATGGTACCTTTCTTTCATACTGAGTCAATTAAAAAACTTATTGGAAAATGGGTGAAACTTGAAATGGGGCTTAAATCTTACCTAGTAAATGAGCAAAGCAGCCTAAAGTAAAGCTTTAGCAACATTTATAATAAGAACTGTCAATTAACATGTGTTACTAGATTGCAGGCTATACCAGAATTGCAGTTTTAAGTGAACTAGGTATATTATTTTGTGTAAATAAGAATACATTTGCTCTATAGCTGACTTCTGTGGTTGATTACCATGGAATGTGTTTAAATAAGAAGGGCCAAGGATTAATATCCGCGTCCATACTCTGAAAAGCCATCTAGTAGTGTTTCAAGATAAACATGTTTCAGATAGTTTAAACTATCACACACCCAATTCATTTAATTTGCAATCTCACTATAGCCTTTAACTATTGATTTTTGTAACTTTCTGCAGCTATATAATGACGCTGTAAATTTCATAGGAGTACATGTAGGTTTTGAAATGCAGTAGGACAGTTTTTGGTGGTGGGATTTACTAGTTTTTGGTAACCTATTGTACATACAATGCATACTAAAATTCATTTTCAGCAAGTTTTCTTCAATGTTGAAAAATGTTTTTGATTTTTCTAGCCCCACGTTCTGGATTAGCTGCAAAACACTTCATAGATGTTGGTGGTAAGATGTTTATATTCCTTATACAATCTCTATATGACTTTTTTTTTGTCAGATTGATACTAAAACTATAAAATGACAACTACAGATTCATTAATAATATTACTTTTAAGGGTTTCATTAAAATAAATGGAAATGGTGATTTAAGATTTTTCAATCATATACTCATCCCAGTATCTAAGTTCCCAAACTATTTTGGACTGAAGTTTGCTTAAGGCTTGCAGTTTCTTACCATTCTTCCAGATCGATTCGGATTGATAGAAGGGAAGTTTAGTCATATTTTCAGGCTCCAATAAATTCATAATTCTGTTCTAATCTGTGTATTGATTTTTTTTTCCAGATGAAGAAAATAGTAAACAAGTGGTATTCTCTCTAAAGTAATGCATGATATAGCCAGTGTGGAATGGGCCAAATGCCTGTCTAACAAGCATTCGTCAACCAAATGATAACAATAGAACTAAATACAACATATTTCCCTGTATCTCTCAAGTTTAAATAAAGCACAGGACCAAATTCAACTCTGTAATGAGCCCATTTACATTAGGGTTGAATTTAGATCTTTTCACAACCTCCTCCTGCAGTTCAATTGTTTACTGTAGGTAAATGCTAGGAATGACTCTAGTAATTCTCCTAGTATTTTTTTCTTGTTCTGCATGATCCAGGCTTTCTAAAAGGGCTTGCTACTTTGCACTTTCAGCTAACTACTGATTTTCTTTTATATCTGAAGTCCCTATTTGTTTTTTTTATTAAAACTAATTGTTCTATTCTTTCCTACTTATTTTTCTGCCCATAACTTTAAAACAAAACTATAAACATCTCAGAATTTTAGACCTAATTTTAAATGCCCTAAGTTAGCCATCCTTTTATTACTGTTTTTAGTACTTCCATGTTCTTTTATTAATTCAGTGCTTTTGATGCTTTGGCAGTAGTCTTAATCACACTATTTAGCGATAAATTATAATAGTCAAAATGTTGGCTGTTTTGGACAAGCGCAGTTTCGAAACGGAAACTGTGGCTTAGCCACGGTTCTGCCGACAGTGGGGTGATTTTTCGACAGATCCCATATTCAAAAAATGAGGAGTACAGGAGCTGTCGAAAAATCACCCCACTGTTGGCAGAACCGCGGCTAAGCCGTGGTTTCAGTTTCGAAAGGGCGCTTGTTCAAAACAGCGTCCGAATGTGATTATGCAAAGGAAGTGCAGGATATTTAAATGCCTGCTTCATTTGCACTTCCGATGTGTCTAATTTACATCCCTATGCTGACAGAGGGGTGCACTTTAGACACGGCATAAGTGATGTTGTAAAACTAAGTAATAGTCCAGAAATTTAGGTCATATTTAAAAGCCATTTAGATATTATGTTCACATACTCAGTGTAGTAGGGCCTAACAAATTTCAGAGCCTAAATCCCATCAACTTCCAATGGGATTTATGCTCTTAAATCAATTATGTACTGCTATACTGAGTGCAGAAATACCTTTAAATATCTGGACCATAGTGCTTTGTGGTAAATAGTAAAAGCTTATTTGTGTGCACCATATACACTCAATCATCCTACCACATTGCTTCCATTCAAAAAATGCTCTGAATTAGCTGATGTTCTATTTAAAGAAGAATTTCAGCAAGGCTAATTAGATTTTTATTTTCATATATTACAACCAGGCTACCTTTTCCATGCCAGTGTTCATAGATACTAATGTGGTGGGGTCTTTTTAGTTTATAATCATTGCAATTTAGACTTGCATTAGGATATTCCAATAACTTTAATATCAACTCTAAGTATATCCATACATACGCTAATGTGCTGAAGTGTAACTACTGATTTAAATTAATATTTCATGACTTTTTCATCCTTGATATTCATATATTGCATTTTTAGATGCAACTTTTAATTACTCCCTTTATTACAGCTGGAGTCATTGATGAGGATTACAGAGGAAATGTTGGTGTTGTACTTTTTAATTTCGGCAAACAAGATTTTGAAGGTAAGTGTTAGATTGGGGAAATCTGTATTTAAGGTTGCAATCAGCCGTCTAAACTTGTTAGTATTCCTTAACAAAAACTAAAGCCCTTAATTGTTAACTCAAGGTTACGTGCATATGCTTTCCTGTTCAACCAGTAATGTATAGAAAATCAAATCCTTGTCCACACCTTACAACATGCAACCATGAAGTCTTCTACTCCCAATATAACAGTGACATGGATAGACTTTGTAGCTCCAGCCCTAAGCTACCAGCTCTGAACTGGGGCAATTTTTTCATCAGGCAAATTTCCCTATGGCTCTCCAAAAGAGGAATCCCAGTCTGCTGCATCCAACTGTGACCATAGTTTGGAATGATGAAGACGTTTCTAGAACTGGGAGGGGAGGGGAGAGGAGAGGAGAGATTTTACCGTCATCTATTGTGTCTTCCCTCTCCATACACACACAGATACTCACCTCTCCAATGCTTTACTGTCCTACTTCCCCGTGTCAGAGTCCGTGGGGATTATTGTTGTTTAGCTAGAGAAAAGTAAAGGAAGGTGAGGAAAACATGGTTGCATTTCCAAAAGGGAGTACTTAATGCATAGTCTACAAAAGTTAAATCTGTTTCTTGAAAACTTGCATTTCTGAAATTACTAGACATGTTAAAGTATAGCTGATTAACCATTTAACCGATAAGCTGATGCTTATCGGTTAATGGTCTTGGTTAAACTCAGCAAGCTCCCAGGGAGGAGGCTTTGCTGCTGCAGAGTAGCCGCCTCCCCAGGAGCTAGGCTAGGGGCCCCACTCCCAGGGAGACTTGGCTGCACAGATAACTATGTAACCACTGAGATTTTCAGCCATTGCACAGTTACCCTACTATACAGTTTAATATCCCTAGAAGTTACTCAACTAAATTTGTTAGTATTGAGAAGTTGAGTGCACTTTAGTCTTGCTTAAAGTGCAAATTTCTGTACATAATCTAAATTCAAATCGCTGTAGATGATTGCCTACATTAAATTTGAAATTTAATGTTAATGATAATGTTTTATGGGCGTGTTAAATATGGAGATTGATGTTAAATTGGACTTGTTGCTTTAAAAAAAAAAATTAACTTCTCTCTCAAGTTAAAAAGGGGGACAGAATTGCCCAGCTAATCTGTGAACGCATCTTCTATCCTGAGCTAGAAGAAGTTCAAGTAAGTTACTGGAATGAAACATTTGCATTTATTCTATGACTGTACAGGAAGAGTTGTATTTGATCTCAAATTCAGAGAACAAGTTAACTTTTGGAAAAGCAATTTACTTCCATTGCTGTCTGTAACATGTAAGTTACCATTGTTTAAAATAAAACTGCAGATATTTTCCTTTAACACTTAATTGTAAGACATTACAAGTCTGTTGGAGAGGCAGATGATGTGAAGAATTTAAAATCTGATTTGTAATTCTTTTACTTAAACTTTGGGATTTACTAGAAATTTAGGATGGTGTCACAAATTACAGAACTCTAAGCAGACAGCAACATATTAACAACTATTGCAATTGACCATGTCAGTACAGGAGACGAAATGGGGCATTAATCCTACCCTGAACAACCAATTCAAAGAAATAAGATGAAGAAAAGGTTGATGCATTTTTCTTGGAGATGAGCTATTAGTTTTAAACTACTGAAAATAGCACACTGACACACCTTTAAAATATATTTTTACAATGTCTTACATGTCCAAAATAGTCTGTTCTGTTGACTCCTGAACGTTAGTCTAAAAACTTGTAGCTTATTTATGCATTTAGTGCAGAAAAGGTCTGTTCTACAAAATAAAACACTTTTTTTCTCTCTAATGGAAGATGAAGCATACAAAAAACCAAATGGGTATACGTTACAAGTATAAGTTATTAGAAAGTTAACCTTATTAATCTCTCTTTCAGGCTCTAGATGATACTGTACGTGGCACTGGCGGCTTCGGTTCCACTGGTCAGAATTGAAGAGAGATGTTAGATGTAATTAATTGTTGTTGTATTTGGATTTTGATTAAAGGTTTTTTTTGTAAAATGTCTTTGAAGAATTGTTTCAAAGGGGGATTGGGATTTTAGGATCTGGGAGAGTAAGGGACTTTAACTCAAGCATTGTATGAGCATCTACACATCTCTCCCTTTTGCCCACTTCCAAACTGATAGCAAGTGATGTTGAACAATGTGTTGGTTTGCAGTACAGAGAAATCTGCACAAGATATTTGACACAAGTTAACGTCTTGGATCCTGCATTAGTGTGTCTATTGTATTGGAAATTTACTGGTGCTATTAAATTGTCACCTGTGTTCAAGATAGCTTTTTTTTTAATAGTTTCAGATAAATATTCCTTTGAAACAAAAGTATGTGAGGCTACCTTGCAATAGAGTGAAGAAAAACAAAATTGTTTTAAAGTGAGTTGTCTTACACTCTAATACTATATAGATTAATAGAAAAAATTAGTATTCAGCAATCAGTACTTCTGCAGTCTTAAGTCTACCTTTCCAATAAAAGTTTGACTCTCAAACCAATGAAACATTGAAAAGATGCTTAAATCCTTAAGTCTTCCATGTAAATAAACCCATAAGACTTCAGTGTAATGCTCAGAAGACTTTTCTTTCATGTTAGAGAAATATAATCCCCAAATGCTATACAGATGACAAACTGTCATTCAGCATGCAACAAACAGAAGGTTTGTTAGGCTACATGTCCATTACAACTGAAAGTCGACTTAAGCTACGCAACTCCAACTATGTGAACAACATAGCTGGAGTTGATGTACCTTAAAATTGAGTTGCAGTGGGCTCTACTCTATGGTGGGTCGATGGAAGAAACTTTTGTTGACTTCCTTTACTCTTCTCATCCAGTGTAGAGTAACAAGGTCAATTTTAACTAGAGCTGCCAAATTGACCTTCAGTGAATTAATCTCAGAACTTCAATCCAGGCTGTACTGTAGATGTAGCCTTAGGGCTTGTCTTCACTACGCTGATGCTTGATACTGCAGTGATCAATCCACTGGCTGTCAATTTATTGCATCTGCTTAGATGTGATTAATTTCTGAGTGCTTTACCAACCCTGTCAGTACTCCCCTAGGATGAGAAGAGTAGCTGTTGTCAATGGGAGAGCAGCTCCCGCCAACCTTACTCACTGTAGTGTCTTGCATGTGGTATGTCAACTTCAGCTATGCTGTTTGGAAGAAGCGTTTGCTGGCACTTCCTTCTGCTCCCTTCCTCAGTTGCACGCATTTAATATTGATGCAGAGATTCTACCCTTCAGTAGTAAATCTATATGTTTCCACTTGGACTTGCCTAATTTGCTTCCAACACTACACACATGGTATAGAACAAGACTTAATAGTAAAAATGGCCATTTGCTCCCACTGGAATTTATAACAAAGTAGGGTAGCTACCCCATGTCTTTCCCATCTTCCCAATGCAGTGCCCAAATCCTGCACACACAACACAGTATTCAGCTGGATTCATTGACACCCACCTCTTGCCAATCAGATTTGGTTTGTATTTATGTAAGTATTATTCCCATCAAAGCAGGGACATTAACCTAGGACAGGGGTTCTCACTATAAATGTTTTGGTGGCCTCAGTGCAGCCACCAACTCTTGCTGGTGGCCACTCTGACAATTTTTCTGAATGTACTCAACGTATTTTAGGAAAAACACATGCACATGTGTCCTAATTATGGTAATATATTGGTCGTGTTTTTTGCAGATGCAGAATGCATATTTAATTTATTTATTTCATGTTCCTACACAAAATAGAAAAATAAGGTGCTTTGTGGGTTCCTCTATTTGTGTTTCTTGGTTGTCTCTCCATCCTTTAGATTTACTAGTGAGAGAGTCTCAGCTAGATGTCAAATGAGCTGTCCTGAAAAGTGGTTTTTGTATTTGTTAATATCACTTTTCAGGGCAGCTGACTTGACATCTAGCTGAGAGACAGTGAAAAGTGGTATTTTTCACAATAGCCATACTCAGCCTTGGTAAGCTGGGAGACATAAGTTGAGAGGCAGCAAGGGCCGGAGGTGTGGGATCAGGGGAGGCAGGGGCTTTGGAGGATTGGGAAGAGAGAGCTCCAGCGTCAGAACCCAAATCCCTGCAGCCAGGGGCTAGAGACCACTGATGCATTACTGTAGCCTGCTGCTTACCACCCCAGAATTGAAGCCCAACCCTGCTGTGTTAAAGAAAGTGGGGAATTCACACCAGCTGCCTGCTCTTCCAGCACATGTGGATTCAGAGGAGGGCAGCCCACAGAACAGGGGTACTGCCCCTCCCACTTCAATCACTGTGCAGGAGACTGGTTTTTCTCCAATGTGGCCACCAGTAGCTTTGTGCAGCCAACCTAATCCAATGAGGAAAGGAGCTCTTACAAGCCAGTTTAAAAATCTGGGATGTGTGGGAGCAAGTGTTAAAAATGTTAGCATATGGATTTAATCCCCTTTTAATAGTAAGTTTACTGTCTTGGCTGAACAAACTTAAGGGGGATGGCTTTTGCATCACTACAGTCTACAGAAATGGTGTCAATGTTTTCTTTGAAGCCATGCTAATTAAATACAAACCAGCTTTTTAAAGAACAAGAGGCTGGACATGATAATGATACTTGCTGTGGTTCTGTTACATCAGATGAAACCTGGTTTTCAATATGTAGTGACATGAACAATCTGTACAAGCTTATGAAAGTAGTTTGTGTAATTCTGTGTTGGGCCTCCATAGTTAAGGAAAAGCTAAGGCTAGATGCGACAGGCTAGATGCTTGAAATCTGTGGCTAATTTATGAGGAAAATCGATTGGGTGCTTTCAAGTGTCCAACTTCAAGTTATTAAATAGGCAAGGCCTGTAGGGAGAGGGTGAAAGGTACCAAGAAATCTGAGGCTCTCCTAGATATTTCATAATAAAATCACTTAAAATATTTATGCAGGATGAAAATTATCCCAATTTTTCTCTCTTCCCCCACTTCAAGTTTAGTCTGAACTTGATTTCTCAGTTCCTGGGAACACTTTAGAGGTAGTGCTCTATAGCCCCAAGAGGACATTGGGTGTGGACACACAGGGTATGTCTAAACTACATCCCTTTTTCGATAAAGGGATGTAAATTAGACATATCGAAATTGTAAATGAAGCTGGGATTTGTATTTCCCTGCTTCATTTACATAATGGTGGCCGTGGCTTTTTTTCGAAAATGATAATGAGGGTTACAGGATCATTTGAAATAGGGTATTTGTCGAAAGATCCCTGTCTTGACCACTTTTTGGAAGAAAAAAACCCCAGTTTTTTTTAAAAAAAAAGCTGTGGCCACCATTATGTAAATGAAGCATGGGAAGTTCAAACCCTAGCTTCATTTATCGAAAAAGGGATGTAGTTTAGACACACCCATAAGGAGGAATACAAAGCAGGGATGACTCCTTTACTAGTGCTCTTCAGCCTGAGTAAGTGGGTTGTGGTGCCTTTTGGAGGCAGAATTAAAGATTAATGGAAATTCTCTTGGTTAATCAAAGGTCCTTTCCTCAGGGAAAAGGAAGGGAAATTATAACACAAAGATCTGGTTGTTCTCTTTCAGAAATGGTTGTACCCACTATGGCTACGTCTACACTGGAGCATTCTCACACAAAACTTCTTTTGCGGAAGAGTTCTGCGAAAACTCTTCCAGAAGAGAGCGTCTACACTGGCATGTGCTTTTGCGCAAGAGCATCCATGCCAGTGTAGACGCTCTTCCACAAGAAAGTTCTGATGGCCCTTTTAACCATAGGGCTTACTTGCGCAAGAAATTCATGTTGCCTGTCTACACTGGCCTCTTCTGGAAGAGCTCTTGCGCAAAAGGGCTTCCTGAGCGGGAACATCAGAATTCTTGTGCAAGAAGCCCTGATTTTATACATTGGAACGTCAGTTTACTTGCCCAAGAACACACGGCCAGTGTAGACAGGCAGCAAGTTTTTGTGCAAGAGCGGCCGCTTTTGCATGAGATCAGGCCAGTGTAGACACAGCCATTATGGCTGTGTCTAGACTGGTAAGTTTTTCCGCAAAAACAGTTGCTTTTGTGGAAAAACTTGCCAGCTGTCTACAATGGCCGCTTGATTTTCCGCAAGAACACTGACTATCTCATAGACTCAGACTTTAAGGTCAGAAGGGACCATTATGATCATCTAGTCTGACCCCCTGCACAGTGCAGGCCACAAAATCTCACCCACCCCTCCTAGAATAATCCTCTCACCTATATCTCAGATATTGAAGCCTTCAAATACTTTGAAGACCCCAAGATGCAGAGAATCCTCCAGCTGTGATCTGTACCCCATGCTACAGAGGAAGGCAAAAAACCTCCAGGGCCTCTGCCAATCTACCTTGGAGGAAAATTCCTTCCCGACCCCAAATATGGCGATCAGCTAAACCCTGAGCATGTGGGCAAGACTCATCAGCCAGACACCCAGGCTACGTCTACATTGGCCCCTTCTCCGGAAGAGGCATGTTAATTTCCAACTTCAGAATAGGGAAATCCGTGGGATTTAAATAAACATGGCCGCCGCTTTTTTTCTGGCTTGGGGAAAAGCCGGAAAAAAGCGTCTAGACTGGCGCGATCCTCCGGAATAAAGCCCTTTTCCAGAGGATCTCTTATTCTTGAAGTAGGAATAAGGGAGAAGGGGCCAATGTAGACGTAGCTCCAGAAAGTTCTCTATAGTAACTCCTATCAACCCTCCATTGACCTATTTCCCACTGATAATGAATGGTCAATTAGTTACCAAGATCATGTTATCTCATCAAACCATCCCCTTCATAAACCCATCTAGTTTAATCTTGAAACCAGATAGATCTATTGCCCCCACTACTTCCCTTGGAAGGCTGTTCCAGAACCTCACTCCTCAAATGGTTAGAAACTTTCATCTAATCTCATGTAAGAAATCAGTGCTTCTTGCGGAAATACTATGCTGCTCCTGTTTGGGCAAAAGCCCTCTTGCGCAAATGCTTTTGCGCAAAAGGGCCAGTGTAGACAGCTCAGTTTTGTTTTGCGCAAAAAAGCCCCGATCCCGAACATGGCGATCGGGGCTTTCTTGCGCAAAACCGCATCTGGATTGGCACGGACACTTTTCCGCAAAAAGTGCTTTTGCGGAAAAGCGTCTGTGCCAATCTAGACGCTCTTTTCCTCAAATGCTTTTTAATGGAAAACTTCTGTTAAAAGCATTTGCGGAAAATCATGCCAGTCTAGATGTAGCCTATATGTTTTAGAAATGTCTGTCTATCCAGTGTGAGGCTTTTAAAGAACTTCTAAGCCAGTGGTCTCCAACCTTCTTATACCCAAGATCACCTTTTGAAATGTCAAAGCAACACAGGATCTACCTTGCCCTTTCCTCGCGACCCTGCCTTTTCCTGGAGGCTCCGCTCACTCCATTCCCTCCTGTCTCCATCGCTTGCTGTCTCCCACCCTCACTTCTTCACTAGGCTAAGATGCAGAGATGTGCCTGAGGGATTTGTGAGCAGGAGGGTTGAGGTGCAAGCTCTGGGAGGGAATTTGGGTGCAGGAGGGAAGGCAGGGTACTGTCTCTAGGAGGGGGCTCCAGGCTGGGGCAGAGTGTTGGGGTGTATGGAGCACTGAACAAGCACCCAGGGCAAGGAGAACCCCCCTGAATGATTATGGGAAGTAAGGCTTTGCATTTCCCCCATAAGTGACTCCTAACAGGAAGCTGCTTCCCAAGCTGGATGCCCAAGGAAAAAGCCTACATGGGTCAGCATGCCACAGAGCTTGGTAGAGTAGTAAGCTCCTGCTGATTTTCTGGCCCCCTACCCTCAGCCTCCCACCTACTACTCTGATTGCTGCACCATCCTGTCCTCAGCCCCCCAAACCTTCCTGCCCTCACTGCCTTGAGCCCCTCCACCTCCTAGCTCCCTTCCTACTCCCCTGAGCTCCCAATACCTGCCCTGACTCTCCTGCACCACACTTCCTCCCCTGAGACCCTCAACCCCTGCCCTGAGCTCCCCTCCCCACCTCTCAAGTGCTTGCCCTAAACAATAATTTAAATGTACATTTTTTAAAAAATTACTATAATTAAGGTCTTGAGCACCACCAGGTATGTCAGCTAGTAACTAGATAAATGAAATCCAAACCTCATAGCCAAACTCTAATCAATCTACAGAAGAGCAGCTTTTGAATTCAAAATGCTTGGATTCAAATCCATGCCTGGGATTTTACTCCCAGGGGACTGTTTTATAATTGGAATGAAAATGCAGCTGAGAGCTTCAAAGGATAAACATTTTTACAACATGTGAAACTCCTGTAGGGACAGGTTATTGCTATGCATTTCCCACCATTCAGTATCTCCATTGGGGCCAAAAAAATCTTACAAGGATCACCTAAAAGTTCTCCAGCTCATTCCACACCATATTGAATCTAAGCCTTAGATATAACATGGTTCTCAATCTGATTCTGCATAGCAACAACTCATAGCTGTAACAGTAGTGGAGGTATGCTCAGAATTCTTTTTATATGCAGAGTAGTTGCAGCTGTGTTGGTTCCAGCATATTAGTGAGACACAAGATAGGTGAAGTAATTTCTCTTCTTGGACCAACTTCTTTTGTGAGTTTAGAACTTAAACAGAGTTCTTCTTCAGGCCTCAGAATTATTTTTGGCCCTTTCAAATGTTTTCCATAAATTGGTCACTAGGTGGCACTGAAAGTTTGCTTTTCCATCCTGCATCTTTTCTTTTCTTTTTTTTTTTTTTTTTGCAAGAGATATTTTTCAAATTGTTCATCTATAATTAAGAGTGGATGACTCCCAATGGGACGGTGTTGGCAGAAAGCAAGACGCAGCAATATTTGAGTGAAAGCAGGCAAAAGTATAACCATTTATAAAGGAACAATGACTATAATTTAAATAAGATTTGGGTGGTTACAGTGTTTGCATAATCCCTCCTGGCATACTAGAACAGTAGAGAAGCCTGTGGCTTTGCTCTCCTGCTGCGTTTCAAACAAAAAAAATGGAAAATTGTAATACCAACATTTTATCTAACTTCCATATTCTCTCTTTTCTCCCTTCCTCAGCCCTTTACTTTTAGTGGAATGCAATTCATTCAATGGTTGAATTATAATCTGGTCTATAATTATAAACTAGTTTTGAGCCTATTTAAACTCTATTGGGCTCTAATTTGGTTGCCCTTTGCTCTAAATTTTGAACATAAATGTAAAAAAAAATGCTTAACACTTCACTTAGTAAAGTGCAGATGACATACAGTAACATGGCAGGATTATGGGAATCTTTAGGAAGATTCTAAAAATCTTTAGAATTTTTATTGGCTGGAACTCCTGTGATATAGTTTACAGGTACTCTGTAAACTATAGTCTTTTTTTTTTTTTCAAAGTGCCATTGTGTTTTGGCTTCAAGATAGTTAAATAAGTTTCAATATTAAGTAAACTTCTATGGCCCTGCCTACTTCCTGTCCTGTCAAACCTTCCTTGTAAGAATAACAGTGTCCTTTTATATGGGAGAGTGCAGTATGATGTTTTTGGCAGGCCCAATATTTTTGACTTGCATAAGTTTGTGACCTTAAGTACAAGAAAAGTGAATGCTTGCTTCAGTTCGTTATGGTTTCTGCCCAAAAAAGAAAAGTGCCCACTTTTCTGGTCATTGTAGTTTTTGAAGAATTATCAACACAATTATTCTTCTTTATTGTACATGATTGCACTGCCTTATGACAGGATCAGAACTAAAAATGGGATTGTTTTGTAACTAGTTATATGAAATGCTAAATCTCCAAATGTATAGGACGAACATCCTGATTTCTAGAATTGACACAAATGGCCCTTGCCTGGCTAGCAAGTACTTGGCAACCTTCTCTGTAAAGATCGAATTCTGCACACCATGTATATATAAGCCTGGGACTATGGCTGGATAAATGGTTCATTGCATGACTGAAAACCACAGGCCCTAATTTTGAACTGAATATTGTTTGTCATTTTTTTTATTTTTCATCTGCTTTTATTAATTACGTGCTTATTTTGTTCTTTACAACTGAATTTTATGATCTATGCCTCCCCTTTCCCCTGTGCTTCATTATAAAGTGTATTAGTCAGAAAACAACCACCCACAGCTTCTTATTAAGAAGTCTGAGCTGAATTTTTGACACATTGATTCTGCAATTTAAGATCCCCAAATAAATAGGAAGTGCTTAATTTTAATACTTAAAGAATGGAAGATAGAATTAAGGTATATTAGCTGTACATGCCCCTGTTATTTTTTTCCAATATGTTTTGATGACTTTTCAGTGATGTTACAAGACCAACATCTAATTATGGATTCTGTACTTAAATGTTAATGCCTATTTAGGGTTGTGTGTGT
Organism: Pelodiscus sinensis; assembly: GCF_052426305.1. Classification (NCBI taxonomy): domain Eukaryota; kingdom Metazoa; phylum Chordata; order Testudines; family Trionychidae; genus Pelodiscus; species Pelodiscus sinensis. The sequence continues at coordinate 24,065,337 of NC_143065.1, forward strand.
ACTATAATAAATATTGGTTATCACCTAGTTAGCAATTAAAGCTGATATGTTTGAACTGAAGAAAATATTCATCTTGATTAATGTTGATTACAATAAAGTTTGAAAAAAGGAAGCAAAAAAAACCAAACAGTCATAAAAGAAGAAACTTGGGCCAGATTCTTTTAACATGAGCACTTTGTGGTTTACAGATTCCTGGCCAGTCAGAAAGGTTGTCTCCAGCTCTCCAAGACAAAATAACTGTATGTCCTACTTGGATGAAAACCTCTCCCTTTCCTTTGCAACTAAGCTTATTGTGCACTCAGATTCTAGTGAGCAAGGAAGTAAACACAATACGCTGTGCAACTCTGCTCATACACCTGAAGACTGACCAAAACATCCCTGCTATGCCAATGCAGGATTGTGCTAGAACTGCTAATATAAACCTACTGTAACTTATTATAATAACGTAATCAAAACAAGAAGGAAATAAGAAATTATATACCTAAGGCAAGCAAGCAGGTTAGTAATATAGGCTACAGTGTCACCTTGGGTGTGTCTAGACAACATGGCTCCATCGACAGAGCCATGTAGATGAGGCAGGATGGCAAAGGGAAATGAAGCTGTGATTTAAATAATCGCCACTTCATTTAAATAAATATGGCCGCCACGCCGTGCCGATCAGCTGATTGTCGGCACAGCGCAGCAGTCTAGATGGCAGTCTACACAGAGCACTTGTGTAGAGTAGACCTTCTCTTTGGGCTAGGGAAACCAGCCCTGAGTGGTGGAAATCACATTCTCATGCTGGTGTGGGGTGAAGAGCAGTGTTGACAGAACTTTAGGATGCATAAAGCAACTTTCCTGGAGGTGTGTGTGGAGCTGGCCCCTGAACTGTGGTGCAAAGACACCCAAATGAGAGTGCTCTCTCAGTAACAAAGCATGTTGTGATTGCTTTGCGGAAGCTGGCAACTCCCAATTGCTATCGTTCAGTTGCAAATCATTCTGGAGTGGGACAGCATTTCTGCAAGCATATAGGGCAATACGTCACATTTTGCTGCATAGGACTGACTCTGGGAGATGACGACATACTGGTTGGCTTTGTGGAAAGGGGCTTTCCATATTCCATATTCCCATTGCAGTGCCACCCCACCTTGCCACAAAGCACATCAGTCGGAAAGGGTAGTTCTTGATGGTGCTTCAGGCTCTTGTGGATCCCCATGGGCATTTTACAGACAAATGTAGGGTGGCCTGGAAAGGTGGCTTATTGGTCTAGGGGCGTGATTCTCACTTAGGCTGCAAGAGGGCCGGGTTTCAACCCTTGGCCCTGCTCCCTTGTACTTAGCACTCTGGAGGCTCTTTGTCTGGACAAACTGGAGAAATGGTCTGAGGTAAATAGGATGAAGTTTAATAAGGACAAATGCAAAGTACTCCACTTAGAACAAAACAGATTCACACATACAGAATGGGAAGTGACTGTCTAGGAAGGAATACTGCTGAAAGGGATCTAGAGTCATAGTGGACCACAAGCTAAATAAGAGTCAACAGTGTGCCACTGTTGCAAAAAAAAAGCAACCATGATTCTGGGATGCATTGAAAGGAATGTTGTAAGCAAGACACAAGATGTCATTCTTCCGCTCTACTCTGCACTGATTAGGCCTCAGTTGGAGTATTGTGTCCAGTTCTGGGTACCACATTTCAAAAAAGATCTGGAGAAATTGGAGAGGATCCAGAGAAGCGCAACAAGAATGATTAAAGGTCTAGAAAACATGACCTATGAAGGAAGGCTGAAAGAATTGTGTTTGTTTAGTTTGGAAAAGACGATTGAGGGGGGACATGATAGCAGTTTTCAGATATCTAAAAGGGTGTCATAAGGAAGAGGGAGAAAACTTGTTCATGTTGGCCTTTGAGAATAGACCAAGAAGCAATGGGCTTAAACTGCAGCAAGGGAGGTTTAGGTTGGACATTAGGAAAATGTTCCTAACTGTCAGGGTGGTTAAACACTGGAATAAATTGCCCAGGGAGGTTGTGGAATCTCCATCTGTGGAGATATTTAAGAGTAGGTTAGATAAATGTCTATCAGGGATTGTCTAGCCAGTACTAGACTGGTCCTGCCATGAGGGCAGAGGTCTGGACTCGATGACCTCTCAAGGTCCCTTCCAGGCTTAATAGTCTATCATTGTGTCCAGTTCTGGGCACCACATTTCAAGGAAGATGTGGAGGAATTCCAGAGAAGAGCAACAAAAATGATTAAAGGCCCTGAAAACGTGACCTATGAGTGAAGACTGAAACAATTGGGGTTGTTTAGTTTAGAAAAGAGAAGACAGAGAGGGGACATAATAGCAGTTTTCAAGTATGTAAAAGGATGCTACAAGGAGGACGGAGAAAAATTGTTCTCCATGACTTCTGATAAGAGAAGAAGCAGTGGGTTTAAATTGCAGCAAAGGAGGTTTAGTTTAGACATTAGGAAAAACTTCCTAACTGCCAGGGTGATTAACACTAGAATAAATTGCCTAGGGTGGTTGTGGAAACTCCAACATTGGAGATATGTAAGAGCAAGTTAGATAGACGTCTATCAGAGATGATCTAGATGGTGCTTGATCCTGCTGTGATAACATGGAACTGAACTTGATGACCTCTAGAAGTCCCTTCCTGTTTTAATATTCTATTATTGTTTGCTCCCCCCCCCCGAAAATGGATTATAGATGCTCTCCCTCAAGGATAGAAACATTCCTAGTTAGGGGAGCCCATTGTTTATTATGCCTTCCCAGTACAAAAAGCGCTCCTGGTCTCCTCCTGTAAGAGTTACTGTTGGCAATCACCCAAGTTTCAAGTGGTGCTCCATTGTTGAGGCCATTAAAAGAGGCTAGGAGAAATGAGAGGTGTCCCTCCTCCCTTTTGTGAAAGGGATGTTCAAGGATAACCAGGGCCAGCATTAGTCACAGAAAGATTGGATTAGCTTTTCTGAAGGGGAGATTAGGTATAAAGCTTCAGCTAGTATCATGAGCTTTTATGGACATGGATGAATAACATCGCCCTCCCACATGCATACCAATCTGTGTCTTAATCTCCAAACCCTTTTAATTTGTTATCATGTTAGATGATCCATGAACTAGAAGGCAATCACAGTAGCTTCAGATGCTATTCTTGAAGAGTTAGCTGGTAGATTCTCATAAAACATGCTCCTTTCTAATAAACAGAAGAGGAATCTTCAGCTTAACTAGGGTCTATGTAAAGGAAAAGGTGCCTGCAATCTAAATGCACATATTATAGTGGGAATTAAAGTTAAATGTGTTTCTGATCACCTTTTCTAATTGTGTTCTGCAAAGTGCAGTCAAATAGAAAGGCACAGGGATAACATTTCTGTTGGGCCACCTTTAGTTTAATAGCTTGGTTGTCTCTGCAAATCCAACCCTTTAAGAAATTCAAGGGTGACACTAGCCTGAGCTCAGCTTCATCACGGGTGTTTTAGTTATGATCTAGTGAGATTGCGATGACCCATTCTTGTCATCATATTGCCTGGCCTGACCCTTGGATGCATGGAGCCCTGTGAGGCATAGACTTGATAAAAAGACCCAGGCTATGTCTACACTGCCACTTTTTATTGGAAAAGGTACGCAAATTGCACGCCACAATTTATGTATCTTTTTTTCAATAGTTTTGTTTGTAAGAAGAGGCTTTTCCAAAATTTTGCCCATCTACACTGGGCCAAATTTTGGAAAATCCTCCTCTTTCAGAAGAGCCCTTCTTCCTCGTGGCACGAGAAACACAGGGATTCTGAAAGAGCACATCTGCTCTTCCGCAAAAAAATGCTGGAAGAGCAGATGTGTTCCTTGGACGCAGTGGAGTTTTTCTGGGATACCTCCGGTACCTCAGAAAAACTCCATAGTCTAGACATAACCCCAGCTACTAAAGGCAACATGGGCGGTGGACGGAAGGGGATGCACTGTCATATGGCCTCCAAAATTTGCTGTTTGGATTATAATGAGCATGCTCAATAATACTGCTGATGCTGGCTGCCCTTGCTTGGTCCCACTAGCCCTCAACAGCAGGAGCAGGTTGTCTCTGGTTAGAAGACCAGGGAGGTATATCCCTACTACCACTGAAGGCACCCTGGGAACTAAGGTCCTCCTATATGCACAGAAGCTGTAAGTGCCTAGCACCAGTCTGACATTGCTCTCAGCCAATCAGCTATGCTATGCATGTCACAATCAATAGCCTGACCTGCAAACACATGAGTAATCTAGTCACAAGTAGTACTGATAGAAATCAATAAGACCACTTGCATGTGTAAGTGACTCTAAAAGCCTAAAGGGCACCATTTCAGATGGGGGAGGGGGGAAATGGAAGGAATGAGGACAATGGCTTCACCAATGTTACTGAGTATAAACCAAGCAACAAATTGGGGAAAGGTGATAGGGACCCTATTTGCCTTCCCCACTTACACATCACCTCTTTTCAGGAGCTAATAAAGCACTTGAAAAGTCTGGTATTTTGGCAGCTAACTTAGCAATTCACTGACAGGAGCACTACTGTGGCAAGTCACTTAAGGGACATTGGTTAGCCTTAACATTTTGATATATATTCTTACTTTGCTAGTAACTCTGCAGAGGGAGAGGGACTCTGTCAGGACTATCTCAGCTCTGGGAGGAGAGTGAGATCTAGTGGTTACAGCAGGGGCAGCTACATTTAGGCTCAATATAAAGAACATCAGAATGGCCATACTAGGTCAGACCAACGGTCCATTTAGCCCAGTATTCTGTCTTTCAATAGTAGCCAATGCCAAGTGCTTCAGAAGGCATGAACAGAAGCAATCATCAAATGACCCATCCCCTGTCAGGCTATCACCCATTCCCAGCTTCTGCCAAATAGGCTAGGGACACCATTCTTGCCCATCCTGGCTAATAGCCATTGATGGACCCATCTTCCTTGAACTTATTTTGTTCTTATTGGAACCCTGTTATAGTTTGGCCCTTTCCACCACCATCTGGCAAAGAGTTCCACAGGTTGACCATGAAGAAATAATTTGTTTTGTTTGTTTTAAATCTGCTGCGTATACATGTCATTAGGAGACCTTTTTATGTTAGTGAAGGAGTAAATAGTATTTCCTTATTAAATTTTTCCACACCAGTCTTGATTTTCTAGACCACTAACATATCCTTCCTTTCGTCATTTCTTTTCCAGTCTGAAAAGTCTCAGTTTCCTCTCTCCTCATATGGAAGCTTTTCCTTACCCTTAATAATTTATGTTGCCCTTTTTGTACCTTTCCCAACTCCAATATGTCTCTCTTTGATACAGTGGCCAGATATGCATGTAGAATTCAAAGATGTGGGCAAGCCATGACTTTATAGTGAGACAATCTGATATTTTCTGTCTTATCTGCTTTTCTACTGGTTCCAATATTGTGTTAACATCTGCTAAATGTGCAGTGGCTTTCCTAAAAGTTTTTAGGAAACTATCCACAATGATTTCAAGATCTCTTTTTTTTGAATGGTAACAGTTATTTTAGACTCCCATCATTTTGTACGTAGAGTTGGAATTATATTTTTCTATGTGGATGGCTGTGTGTTTATCAACACGGAATTCCATCTGTCCTTGTGCTACCCAATCACGCAGTTTTGTGAGATCCCTTTGTAACTCTTTGCTTTCAGCTTTGGACTTAACTATTTTAAGTAATTATGTATCATCTGCAATTTTTGCCACCTCCCTCTTTACCTCTTTTTCAAGAACATTTATGAGAAATGCAACAGCAGTGGTCCACCATTATTTATTCCTACTTTTCCCCCTCTATCTTTTAAGTGGAGTATCTGGTAATACTTTCATGATCATCTAACAATCTTTCAATGATTTGAATGACAAATGTTTTGTTAGAGTTATCACCCTGCTTCCCTCTGATTATAAACAAACTTCCTGCCCCAAAGGCAAAGCTGGAAGCAGCCCTAGCTCTGTCGCAAGTTAAAAACTGCTTTGGAGCTTGGGCATGTGCTTTAAGCAGACCTCAAGTATGAAATCCAAGGCTGAAGATTTCAAGGGGGCGGGAGAGGGAGAGAGAGGGGATACAGACATCCTGTACTAAATGGCACCCTTAAATGGGCAAGAGGATTCCCACCTAGTTCCTTTTGTACCGTGCAATCCTCCTCCAATCTCCTAACCCTTTAAAACTGCTCATATTCAGAGGCAGCGAGTACAATAGGTGGGAGAAGGCATTGCCTTCCCAAACCGCCAGCCTGACAACCCCAGAACATCTTCTGTAGGCGTACTGAGGGTGGAGTGTTGCTGTCCCCAAGTGCCTGCCCTCCCCATGCTCCAGGAACTGGAGTTGCGCATCCTCTCCCCTCCCCATAGTGCAGGGGATAAACTGGAGCCACCCATGGTGCTGGGAGGGGGGTGGTGGCTTGGCTCCCGTGGGGGCAGAGCCTTAAAAATGTAAAAACATGTCTTTAAATTGTTAAAGTTACTGTGCATGCCCAAGACATAATTTCCAATGTGTAATAACACCCAAACCAATATCAGTTTTCACTGTAATATTCATTAGGACTCATTTATTTAGCTTGGATACTTTGACTCTTGAGGTGTTCAAAAAAAGCTGATAGTGTGGATTATTTTATTTCTGTAACAGGGAAGTGTATTTCTTAGTGCATGTGTGCGCGTGCGCGCACACACACTAACACTATACAAAGACACGGTCTGGAAAATTTCATTGGAAAAGATTAAAGTTTCACAAAACTATGGTAGTTAGAAAGAAGAGAGGGTCTTAAGGGGGGTTAGAATGGAAACACTTGGGAGCCTTAACTGTATCGCTGCCTCACTCGCTTTGCTCAAGTCTGAGCAATTTTAAGGATTTTTAACAGTATAGCTGGAGAGCTCCTGACAAATAAAATTAGTTGTCTTAATAGCTGGATAAAGCAGAAGGGACATTTCATTGTAAACATCTCGTCAGTAAACATCTGTTCAGTGTTTTTTATTCACCTCGGAAACATGCTGGAATGATTATTTTTTCAGTAGGTTTCGAGGACATCCCATTACTAATAGCCAAAGAACTTTGGCACAGTTAATGGGAGTAAGAGTCAGAGAGAACAGTACAAGTGACGGGGCAAATTCTGAGCACTAGCCAAATGAAATGCAATTGTTTGAGGAGTTTTATGTGCTGCTCGCTGCTGCCGAATGACTTATAACTATGTCCAAGGAATAATTATTGGAAGAGACAGCTGTGGGGTGGGACACTGTTAACCTCATATGATCTGAATGCAAAAATAAAAGGTTAAATTTGAGATACAGCACAATCATAAGGCTAGGTTCCTTCACCTATTTTCTTTCCATCTGAATTAAACAGGTTTTTTTCCATTTTATTTTTTACTTTATTATTTCACAGAATCAAGATTAAGTTATCCCTCACAGTGACATAGAATCATAGAATAATAGGACTGGAAGGGACCTCGAGAGGTCATCGAGTCCAGCCCCCCACCCTCAAGGCAGGACCAAGCTCCGTCTACACCATCCCTGACAGATGTCTATCTAACCTGTTCTTAAATATCTCCAGAGAGGGAGATTCCACCACCTCCCTTGGCAATTTATTCCAATATTTGACCACCCTGACAGTTAGGAATTTTTTCCTAATGTCCAATCTAAACCTCCCCTGCTGCACTTTAAGCCCATTACTCCTTGTCCTGTCCTCAGTAACCAAGAGGAACAAATTTTCTCCTTCCTCCTTGTGACACCCTTTTAGATATTTGAAAACCGCTATCATGTCCCCCCTTAATCTTCTTTTTTCCAAACTAAACAAGCCCAGTTCATGAAGCCTGGCTTCATAGGTCATGTTCTCTAAACCTTTAATCATTCTTGTCGCTCTTCTCTGTACCCTTTCCAATTTCTCCACATCTTTCTTGAAATGTGGTGCCCAGAACTGGACACAGTTCTCCAGCTGAGGCCTAACTAGTGCAGAGTAGAGCGGCAGAATGACTTCACGAGTTTTGCTTACAACACACCTGTTGATACAACCTAGAATCATATTTGCTTTTTTTGCAACAGCATCACACTGTTGACTCATATTCAACTTGTGGTCCACTATGACCCCTAGATCCCTTTTCGCCATGCTCCTTCCTAGACAGTCGCTTCCCATCTTGTATGTATGGAACTGATTGTTCCTTCCTAAGTGGAGCACTTTGCATTTCTCTTTATTAAACCTCATCCTGTTTACCTCTGACCATTTCTCTAACTTGCTAAGGTCATTTTGAATTATGTCCCTATCCTCCAAAGAAGTTGCAACCCCACCCAGTTTGGTATCATCTGCAAACTTAATAAGCGTACTCTCTATCCCAATATCTACATCATTGATGAAGATATTGAACAGTACAGGTCCCAAAACAGACCCTTGAGGAACTCCACTTGTTATCCCTTTCCAGCAGGATTTAGCACCGTTAACAACAACTCTCTGACTACGGTTATCCAGCCAATTATGCACCCACCTTATCGTGGCCCTATATAAGTTATATTTGCCTAGTTTATCAATAAGAATATCATGCGAGACTGTATCAAATGCCTTACTAAAGTCTAGGTATATGACATCCACCGCTTCTCCCTTATCCACAAGGCTCGTTATCCTATCAGATTAGTTTGGCATGACTTGTTCTTCACAAACCCATGCTGGCTATTCCCTATCACTTTATTACCTTCCAAGTGTTTGCATATGATTTCCTTAATTACCTGCTCCATTATCTTCCCTGGGACAGACGTTAAACTGACCGGTCTGTAGCCCGTGTAATAGCCTCTTGAGGGAAGTGGTGGAAAAATCCCCCTGGCTTGGTCCATTTAAAGTCAGACAAGGCAAAGTAGAAGAATAGGGTCTTTTCCTTGATTTTCATGACTGAAGGTCCTATTCCTATTCACACCACTCAGGGCCAGCCCACAACATTTTGGCACTTTAGGCAAAGAGCTCAAATGACACCCCCCCATGCCACCTTTTCTCCTGCCTACCTGTTGTGTCTCTTGTGCCCTCCTTCCTCTAGCACAGCACTCCGCCATCTCTGTGCATCTAGAGCAGAGAGAATACATATGCACCATAATCAGACACGATTTTCTACACTCTGGGTCCTAGTGGCCCCTTCCCCCCTCCAGTCTGGCACCTCAGGCAGACGCCTCAGTTTGCCTCATGGTAAGGCCAGCCCTGACAACACTACTGCTATCCGGGAAACATCAGTAAATGTTTGCTTTTGAATATGCACAGTAACCATGTATGAGAGGACAGTTAAAAAAAAAGGGCCAATGCTCTTCTTGTGCATACCAGCCCACATTGCTGAATATTCTCAGAAAACCTCTTTGCCCCAGGAATCTGCATTTCCTGCAGCTCTCTTTTCCCTCTGTAGTAACTGTACAATTACTTCCGGTGTAATACATTGGAGAAGAACAATTTGCCCAGGATGGGAGATACAGCGCACTAGTGCAGAATACATTAATTTCCCGATATGCTATTTGGATGTTGACTATGAGTTCCGCTCAATGGAAATTAATTCCCTACTCTTGCCCCTTGACTCACAGGGAGACCTCCCCTGCTCCCTTGCACAGGAGGCAGGAATTCACCCAGGGTATGTCTACACTACAGAGGATTTTTTCAGAAAAACGGCCATTTTTCAAAAAAAAAAACACCTTCAATTACATCTACAATGCAATTGCATTTTTCCAAAAGAAAAATGGAAAGAACAGAAGGGTTTTCCGACATTGGTAATCCTCATTCTCAGAGAAGAGCCTTTTTCTGAAAGAGCTCTTTTGGAAAAAGGTGTGTGTGGATGGGGAAGAGGGAGTTCTTTCAAAAGAAGGGGGAAAGAGGAAAAAGCACAGGTGCCCTGGTGGCCACTCCATCCATAGTAATCACAGCTGAAATGCAAGATAGCATCCATTCAGATCGCTTTTTGGATGTGCTTTTGCAGTGTGGATGCTCTCTTTCGGAAGATCTCTTCCAGAAAAGCTTCTTTTGAAAGAAGTCTTCAGTCTGGACATAGCCCCAGAAACCACTTCAGCATGTTATTAGTAAGAAATTGCCATCCCTCCAGCATTAGCTTCTCAGCTACTGGGCAGGAGTTTCTTCCCTTTGCTTTCAGGCTGATCCTAACATGAAGCACAAAAGTCTGTCCATTAGCCCAGAGCTCTCAGCTGCTCAATCTGTGTCCCCTCACTACACATAGTATCTCCCTCAGCAGCCTGTGCAATTGTAGGCTCACATATCAGGAGCTCGTAGCTGGGTGCAGGGGCAGGATTTCCTGCCAGTTCTCTAGCCAACTAGAAGCTCTGTAAGGATGGTGAGGTCAGCTTCTCCTGTTTGCTTTCTCCCCTGCACACCAGGGCTCTGGGGTTAAGGGCAGCATTTACAGCACTGCTGCTCGTCTGTGGCACTGGGGTCCCCATAGATAGCAGGCTACTAACTTTCAGAAACAAGTCATATGTCTATAGGAGCATGACAAGCATGGCAAGCCAAGTTCCATAATATGACCCAGAGGCTACCCTTCTCAATTTTAATACACAGATCCAGCCAATGAAAACCATGGATTCCATCATGCAGTGTTCTGACTGGATCAGGATACTTCTCCACAGCTCAAAACAGATCATTACATCAACATTAGAGTTCCTTGATTGATCAGAACAATAATTTGTTGAGTGATCTAATAACCTTCCCTCCCATTTCTCCTGGGGTTGAATGTGCTGCCTTTGCAGTATTCCTGATGATTCACAAAGCTAAAAGAACTCCAGCATGGTAGTTAAAACAAGAGCATGCACAGGGGTGGCCACTTATGTCTCTATAGGCCATGCCTTTGGGTTCCTGAGGAGGGTGGCCACATCTGGTCTCTTTTATGCAAATTTGATCTCTGGCCCTTAAGATTTTGTTAATTCCCTAATATAGGCTTCAATTGGGTAACTCTGGGTGTGCCTGGTTTAATCAGGTGATTAACTAAAAAATGTATGCTATTTGCCGCTTCAAACACCATAAAAACCAAGCTTGTAAGAAAAACCACTCCCAATAGCAAGAGAGTTGGCTCTGAAAGAAACTCATTTGATGCAACAATTTTGGACACAGCTGTACATCTCTTATGTGAAATGCATTTGAAATATATCATATTTATTTATGAAATTGAGCGTTAAATTAAAGCCATGTATTGCTGCAACATAATAGGCAAAAGGTAGTGTAAGCTAAGATGGGAAAGCCAGGTGGCTTTAAATATACACTTTTTTTTTTAAAACAGCAAGCTAAAGGTTAGGAAATGTATCAGTGTATCAGAGCACTTCTCTAACTTTTGGACTACTTTTATGGAAAAATATAGCTGTCTTCTGGAATTCAGGAAAACAAAACAAAACACTGCATGGCTTAGATTCCAGCCTTTTCAGTCTGCTTCAAAATGGCTGCTGTATGGAGAAGCCTTCTTGAAATGAAGGTTTAGGGGAATAACTGGTTGAGAATTTGAAAATGGAAGGCAGTTTGGGTGAATGTGATCCTGAAATCATAGAGTTCACAATTCTAAGGATAGAAGGGAGAACAGCAAAATAGAGACAACGGATTTCAGGAAGGTGGATTTTGGTAAGCTCAGAGAGCTGATAGGTAAGGTCCCATGGAATCAAGTCTCAGGGGAAAAACAGCTGAGGAGAGTTGGCAGTTTTTCAAAAGGACATTATTAAGGGCCCAAAAGTAAGCTATTCTGCTGTGCCGGAAAGATAGAAAATATGGCAAAAGACTGCCTTGGCTTAACCACGAGATCTTGCATGATCTCAAAATAAAAAAGGAGTCATATAAAAATGGAAAGTAGGACAAATTACAAAGGATGAATATAGGCAAACAACACAGGAATGCAGGGACAAGATTAGAAAGGCAAAGGCATAAAATGAGCTCAAACTAGCTACAGGAATAAAGGGAAACAAGAAGACTTTTTATAAATACATTAGAAGCAAGAGGAAGACCAAGGACAGGGTAGGCCCACTGGTCAGTGAGGAGGGAGAAACAGTAACAGGAAACTTGGAAATGGTAGAGATGCTTAATGACTTCTTTGTTTCGGTCTTCACCGAGAAGTCTGAAGGAATGCCTAACATAGTGAATGCTAGTGGGAAGGGGGTAGGTTTAGAAGATAAAATTTAAAAAAGAACAAGTTAAAAATCACCTAGAAAATTTGGATGCCTGTAAGTCACCAGGGCCTGATGAAATGCATCCTAGACTACTCAAAGAGCTTATAGAGGAGGTATCTGAGCCTCTAGCTTTCATCTTTGGAAAATCATGGGAGACAGAAGAGATTCCAGAAGAATGGAAAAGGGCAAATATAGTGCCCATTTATAAAAAGGGAAATAAGAACAACCCAGGAAACTACAGACCAGTTAGTTTAACTTCTGTGCTAGGGAAGATAATGGAGCAAGTAATTAAGGAACTCATCTGTAAACACTTGGAGGGTGGCAAGATGATAGGGAACAGCCAGCATAGATTTGTAAAGAACAAATCATGTCAAACCAATCTGATAGCTTTCTTTGATAGGATAACGAGTCCTTGTGGATAAGGGAGAAGCAGAGGATGTGGTATACCTAGACTTTAGTAAGGCATCTGATACAGTCTCGCATGATATTCTTATCAATAAGCTAGGCAAATACAACTTGGATGGGGCTACTATAAGGTGGGTGCATAACTGGCTGGATAACTTTACTCAGAGAGTAGTCATTAACGGTTCACAATCCTGCTGGAAAGGTATAACAAGTGGGGTTCTGCAGGGGTCTCTTTTGGGACGGCTCTGTTCAACATCTTCATCAACGATTTAGATATTGGCATAGAAAGTACGCTTATTAAGTTTGCGGATGACACCAAGCTGGGAGGGGTTGCGACTGCTCTGGAGGATAGGGTCATAATTCAAAATGATCTGGACAAATTGGAGAAATGGTCTGAGGTAAACAGGATGAAGCTTAATAAAGACAAATGCAAAGTGCTCCACTTAGGAAGGAACAATCAGTTTCACACATACAGAATGGGAAGCGACTGTCTAGGAAGGAGTATGGCAGGAAGGGATCTAGGAGTTATTCAGTTTGTGGTCCACCACATGAGTCAGCAGTATGATGCTGTTGCAAAGAAAGCAAACATGATTCTGGGATGCATTAACAGATGTGTTGCAAGCAAGACATGAGAAGTCATTCTTCCATTCTACTCTGCGCTAGTTAGGCCTCAGCTGGAGTATTGTGTTCAGTTCTGGGCATCACATTTCAAGAAAGATGTGGAGAAATTGGAGAGGGTCCAGAGAAGAACAACAAGAATGATTAAAGGTCTAGAGAACATGACCTATGAAGGAAGGCTGAAAGAACTGGGTTTGTTTAGTTTAGAAAAGAGAAGATTGAGGGGGGACATGATAGCAGTTTTCAGGTATCTAAAAGTGTGTCATAAGGAAGAGGGAGAAAACTTGTTCATCTTGGCCTTTGAGGATAGACCAAGAAGCAATGGGCTTAAACTGCAGCAAGGGAGGTTTAGGTTGGACATTAGGAAAAAGTTCCTAACTGTCAGGGTAGTCAAACACTGGAATGAATTGCCCAGGGAGGTTGTGGAATCTCCATCTGTGGAGATATTTAAGAGTAGGTTAGACAGACATTTATCAGGGATGGTCTAGACAGTATTTGTTCCTGCCATGGGGGCAGGGGACTGGACTCGCTGACCTCTCGAGGTCCCTTCTAGTCCTAGTATTCTATGATTCTTTGATTCTGACCAATATACCTTTGCCACCCAGTCACTGTACAGAATCTACTGGGTGGCAAAGGTATGTAAGAAACTAGGAGCAGTCCTAGTTGGGTCATTTTAATTTTGCATTATTCTTATGAATTCAGTGAACTTTATATTACTTTATTATAACTCTGTTTTTTTTCCTGTTTTACTTGAGGAAGTTGGAAGGGCAAAGTTGAAATCAGGTCACTCGAAAAAGATAGAATGACAGAGAGTTAATTTAGCATGGAGGGCATTAGTGATTTTCAGAATTGCTGGTGAAATCCTGACTCCTGGGCTATGTCTACACTGGCGGCTTCTTGCACAAGAACATCTTGAAGTCTTGCGCAAGAAAACGTCCACACTGCCATGTGCATGCTGTACTTCTGCGCAAGAGCTCTCATGGCAGTGTGGATGCTCTCTTGTGCAAGAAAGCTCTGATGGCCATTTTAGCCTGAGGGCTTTCTTGCGCAAAAAAATCTCTGCTGAGCGTCCACACTGCCCTTTTGCGCAAGAGCTCCTGCACAAGAGGGCTTACACCTGATAAAAAAAAGAGTGTAACTGTTGCCTAAGGAGCCCTCTCTTACCACGCCATACTGTAAATTTCCTTGAGCAAGAGTGGGTGGGCAGTGTGGACGCTCTGCAGATTCTTGCGCAAGAATGGCTGTACTTGCGCAAGAAGCCGCGAGTGTAGACGTAGCCTTGGAGTCAATGGGATTTTGCCATTGGCTTCAACTGGTAAATGATTTCTTTCTCACACACACAGGCTATGTCTACACTGTACATGCTACACTGTAGCCTTTTTGCGGAAAGCTTATGCAAATGAAGCTCAGCATGGAATATCGCTGCACTTCATTTGCATAATTAATGAGCAGCCGTTTTTGTGCAAGAGGCTCCTTTTTACCATGTAGATGGCTCCTTTTTGCACAAGAGGGGTTTTTTTTGTGTAAGAGCCATTCTTCCTCAAAAAACCTCAGAGTGGGTCAATTAACCCTCCTCCTTCAGTCAGAGGGGCTGGAACAATTTTTATAGTGAGGGGAGCAGAGATCCATTCAACCAAACTGTAGCTTTTGTATATGATGGAAAACACTTCAAGCCAGGGGTGTCCACACCATTAGCTCCAGCTAGGGTTGCCAGGTGTCCGGTTTTGAACCGGACAGTCCAGTATTTGAGCTTTCTGTTTGGGAAACAAATTGAGAAAATATAAATGTCCAGTATTTTCTAAAGATATAATGTAGATTGTGATGTAATGTTAAGTGTCCGGTATTTTTGTTGAAACCATCTGGCAACCCTAACTCTAGCACCTAGGCTTTTAGTCTTGAAAGACACATTGAGGTTGAGATTTTGATGATGTTATCTCAACACTTTCTACATGCTGGGCTAAATTCTTTCAAGATGTCTGGGGCACCATTCTTTCATAGTGCCTTCTGGGCTAGCCTTTTTCACCCTCTATCCCATGACACCTGAGTCACCCTTCTCAACATTGAAATAATTTTGTCCTCCTCAGCTATATTCAATTCTGTAAAGCAGTAGCTATCTACCCTATGCAAAAAGTTTTTGTTTCTTTGTAAAGTGCATTTGAGTCATACAAATACCTTCTTTTTCGTTAAATCAACAATAAGTAATAGCCATCTGCAAAGTTGGTAGTAAAGTACACTCTGACCTGAAATCATGTGGAGTCAGTTTGTTCCCAGCTGAGTGCCTGGCATAGAAGTAGCTCTGTATGTTTCACCATTTCTGTTCCTTACAGAATTATTTTTTGTATTGTGCTTAAGACAGGTCATTTTCAAGCTTACAGAGCAATATTGCAGCTGCGAATATTCCCAGAGAGGGTGTGAGATACTGCAGCCTCACAACATGTTCTTTACCCTGAGTTTGCTACATGGATGACCTACCCTAGTCGTGCTCAGGCTAAACTTGGGAACCTCAGTCAGTTCCAAAAACCAGAGTTCCCATAACTACATAATGCGTGGCTATCATCTTACTGGACTAGCCACAAATTGACTAATGTCATACTAAGGATGGTGAAGTTGTAGTATGACTAATTTCCTGGGAAGGGTGATTTGTTCTTTACTGCTGAAGTACTTTAGATATCAACATACACAAATATTAAGTCCCAGTGAGACAAATGGTCTGACAGTCATGTACAGTACAAAAGGCAATTCACTGTGAAAGTTTCCAGTGTCTTTAATTCAATCTGTTATGTGTAAACATTACAAGGCCCTGAAAGCTGTCAGTGAGGTTATGTACCATCTGTATGGCTGCCACTAAAAAGCACAGGTCAAGCTAAGACTAGCATATAAGACTGCACATTTCGTGGTCTTACTTTGGGGGTTTGGCAGAGCATTAGACCAGTGTTTCTTAACTTTTTTTTTATAAAGTACCCTCTTTTTAAAAAAAAAAAAAATTTAAGTACCCCCAGTACCTACTGTTTTCAGACACAATTTTTTTTCTACTATTGCAACACATTTGTTTCAACAACTTAATCGTAGCCAGGCAGGTGATGAAATTTTTGGGTGTAAAAAAGTACAAAAATAATAAAACACTGTAAAACTTAAAACAAAAATTCAGTTTTCTCCAAATTTCAGTTGTGTTGATGTACTCACCACCCCAGACTTCTCTCAAGTACCCCTAAGGGTACTCATACCACTGGTTGAGAAACACTCCATTAAACTGAGGTATTGTTCCCTCTCACTTTTGTTTTTTGCATGAGTGAGAGACTGACTCAAGATACATTTAACAAGCACAAGTCTATCTTCCCCATCTGCAGAATCAGTCCATGTTCAGCTAATCAACAAACCTCACTTTTTAAGAGTGTAACTCTTGCTTAAGAGTGGATTTCTTGTAGCAACTACTGAACCCAGGTTTCAAATCATTACAGCTACTTCATCCCTACTGGCTATATCAGCTGCTCAGCTTTGGAGACAGCAGGGCCTGTTTACCTTTTCTTCATCATCTTGAGCACATTAGCAGTATCCTTCATCATGTCAGATCCACTCCATACACCTTCCAGTTACTAGAGTATAGCAAATCCCATGTCTTATCCCTCTGTAGCATCAAACTCCAGCTAATCAACACAACTTGTACCAAATGTAATCTAAAACCTACCTTCCTTACATTTAACATCTCATTGACATCAAAAGCTAAATATGGGACTCCTCCAGCCCACTCAATTAGCCTCATTAGCACCAGCAAAATGCAGGACAATGTAGCACTTTAAAGACTAACAAAATGGTTTATTAGATGATGAGCTTTCGTGGGCCAGACCCACTTCCACGAAAGCTCATCATCTAATAAACCATCTTGTTAGTCTTTAAAGTGCTACTTGTCCTGCATTTTGCTTCAGCTACCTCAGACTAACACGGCTACATCTCTATCATTAGCACCAGTACCACAAATGACAGGTACTTTTCCCCTCCTCTCCCTTTCTTTTTATGTTATTAATTCAGAGTCACCTTTTTTTCTACACTCAAGCTCATCTGAAGTGCATTTTACCCATAAAAGATTATGATATTAAAAATATATTTTTGATAGTCTCTAAGGTGCCACAGAGGCTACTCATTGTTTTTAAAGTTACAGACTAACACAGCTACCCTCTCAGACTTTTTCACATGTAATCAACCTAATCAAATATACACCAAACAATCCTAGACAATAAGCTGCAACCCGTGTTCCCCTAGAAAGGGCTGCTTGTTTACCATTAGGGTTATTGATCTATATCATCCTTATCTCATCAGTATATGTAGCTGTATGTTCAACACAGTATCTGTTCATCTGAAAAGAGTCTCTAGGTTTGCTTCTCTAGCACCATTTATTCAGTCAGCAGAAGCAGAGTAGTCACTAAACAAAGGCAAGGTGATTTTTTTCAACACTACCTTGCTCCTATTCGGCAGGAAACACGAGGGGCATTGTTTCTGCTAGTGGCAGTGAATGCTTGCTAACAGTCAGACAGTTCTCCTAATCAGGCAGGGTTCTGAGAATCTCTTTGGGAAGGCTGTAGGACCTTTCTGATGCATTTTAGGGTATATTCCCAGTGTTCAGACACCCCCTTTCCTCCGTGACCTCTGGAGTGATCCTTGCTACAAGGGAGTAGCAAGCCCACCTTATGTGACAGACTGCGAGCTTCAAGCCTCCCAGAGCTCCCACAGAGGTGGGAAGTATCAGAGGGGTAGCTGTGTTAGTCTGAATCTGCAAAAGCGGCGAGGAGTCCTGTGGCACCTTATAGACTAACTGAAGTGTAGGAGCATAAGCTTTCGTGGGCAAAGACCCACTTCGTCAGATGCATGTAGTGGAAATTTCCAGAGGCAGGTATAAATATGCAGGCCAGGATGAGGCTGGAGATGAGGAGGTGGATCCAATCAAGGAGGATGAGGCCCACTTCTAGCAGCTAATCTGGAGGTGTGAATTCCAAGAGAGCAGAAGCTCCTTTTGTAGTTAGCTAGCCATTCACAGTCTTTGTTTAATCCAGAGTTGATTGTGTCAAACTTGAAGATGAACTGTAGCTCAGCAGTTTCTCTTTGAAGTCTGGTCCTGAAGTTTTTTTGCTGCAGGATGGCTACCTTTAGATCTGCAATTGTGTGTCCAGGAAGAGTGAAGTGTTCCCTTACAGGTTTTTGTATGTTGCCATTCCTAATATCAGATTTGTGTCCACTGATTCTTTTACGTAGGGACTGTCCAGTTTGGCCAATGTATATAGCAGTGGGGCATTGTTGGCACATGATGGCATATATTACGTTGGTAGATGTGCAGGAGAACGTACCAGTGACAGTATGGCTGATCTGGTTAGGTCCTGTGATGGTGTTGCTGGTGTATATATGTGGGCAGAGTTGGCACCGAGGTTTGTTGCAAGGATTGGTACCTGAGTTCGAATTATTATGGTGCGGTGTGTAGTTGCTGGTGAGAATATGCTTCAGGTTGGCGGGTTGTCTGTGGGCAAGGACCGGCCTACCTCCCAAGGCCTGTGAAAGAGAGGGATCATTGTCCAGAGGTGGGATAGCTCTTTGCTACACCTGATGGACAGCTCAGACTACAAGCTGCACTAGAGCCTGCAGGGGTCAGATCTGCAGGGGAGCTGACAGCCTCCACGGGCCCCCAGGCAAGGTGAGTGTGGGGGCCCACTCTGTCCCAGAAGGGGCAGGGCCTTGACAGAAGAGGCGGGGCTGGGGCGGCTCGCTCTCAGCACTGTCCAGATCACAGCCTGTCCCTCTCCCCACCCCCGGCTCAGAGCCACACAGAGCGTGTGGTGTGGCACCCTGGTGGCAATTTAAAGGGCCTGGGGGTCAGGCCTCTGTCATTGTTGCAGTAGCATCAGCTGGGAGCTCCAGGCCCCTTTGAATTACTGGGCCCACGATACAGTTTGAATACATGTGGCCCGTGGGTGGGCGCCAAAACAAAAAAGTAGTCAATATAATGGACTTCTGTTGCTATGCATTATAGTAGTTATATTCCTGGACTGTCATTGCTCATTAAAAGTGCTGTCATATGGGTGGAAATTGGGTAAATATTGCATTTTATTAATATCAGCAGAATTGACTTAAATGGAGCCTGTGTGTTGTGAAGTCTTGCCTTAATTTTTATATTCATGCCTATCAGTATGAAAATCCATTTGCATATATATTTGCATGAATATATAACCACACTTAAGTTGCAGCCCTCGGCATGTGCTGTGAGTATCATTGTGGCCCCTCAAGCTTCCAAACTTGAGTAGCCCTGGCTTAAGCTACAGTTGGAGTTCACAAGGGACAGGTCTGAATGCACAGAACTGTAATGTGGCAAATATAACATCATTATTGAACTAAATGTTGGCAGGAACTACTAATTCGGCCCTCCTTTCTAATAACCTTTTAATTTTATAAATTGTCCTGGAGCTGTGCAGTCAATGAAAAGCACACAGAAAAGTCACCCCAGAGCTTGAGTTATTTATTGGTTTCAAGCTAAAGCACTTCTGGATGGAAGGCGATCTTTTCCTCTGGCTGCCTCTCCCTGCCCATGTTTCTGTTTCTTACACTGGCTCTCTGAAGACTTCATTCTGAGCCCACTGAAGTCAGTAATAAAGCCCCGACTGACCACAATAGTGCAAGCACAGGCATTAAATGCCCACTACACTGTCTCTCTGGGTATCCTTTGACACTCCTCTGGATCTCTGATTCCCCCCCCCCCCCACCCATGATCACAAGGCATGCCTGTCTTCTCTGTGTTTGAGACCATCTCACATTGCTTCTCTAACTTGTCCCTCCTTTGTTCCCTCTATACGCCTGAACAGAGAATTCTTATTTGGTGGCATTTTGCATTCACTCTCCTAAGCAGGCATTTTGTTCCTTGCTGTCCTGCTCCTGGAACAGGCATTCACAGCAGTGTGAAATGCTGCTAAATCAGCATGTAGCACTGTGCTCTCACCTGGGGCTAGTGTAAATGACTAAACAAGAGGCAGAACAATGGTGCCTGGGGCTCTGTCTACTTGTACTCCAGGCACAAAGGAGCACAGGATTCCAATGCAGAACTAGAGAGCAGTCTCCTTTCTTCCATTCTGGCCTCTCCTGTCGCTCAGAGGCCTCATCCCATGTGTTGGAGCCCATCCCTGCCATAGTTTTGAGGTGCAGCCTTCAACTCTCTGCCTCACTTTTCCCAGCTGGGAATGGAGACAATGATCTGCCCCCTGCTCACAGGGGCATGGAGAGGACGGATTAGTTAGTGTTCGTACTCTTAAGATCTGGGCTCAAATCCTGACCCCACTGAAGCCAATGGGAATTTTGGCACTGGCAGGTGCTGAGTACTGCTATGTATTTCTCAGCCTCTTAACAACCTCCGCAAATGGAAGGTGGAGCCTGAATTACCTTCTCACTCCTAGAAGCAATCTCTCTACCTCAGGGCTGAAGTATATTGGCCTCAGTTTCTGATGTTCAGGATGGCAAAAGGAGTGCGTAGGCAGATTTTAGCCCACACTATCCAGGGATTAGTCCTAGTGCAGGCAAGCCTGCCAACACAGGGGAGGGAGAGAGACAAAGGGGGCAGTTATCCTGGGGCCTGGTGATTCAAAGGGGCCCAGGGTTGCTGGCCACCACCGCTGCTACTACCATAGCAGCAGAAGTGGCTAGAGTTCTGGGCCCTTTGTATCACCACTGGAGCATCGCGCCAGACGCTCTGGGCAGCTCCGAGGGCTGGGGGTGAGGTGCACCATGCTCTAGGTGACACTGGAAGGCTGGCTGTCCCTGGCCCCTTCCTTCCAACCAAGACCCTGCCCTTTTTGGTAGCATGGAGCCGGCCTCTCCCCTTGTACAGGGGCCCACAGAGGCTGTCAGCTCCCCTGAGCTCAGGGGATTTCTCCATCATGCACAGAGCAGCAATGCTTCTCTTGGCATAGGGGATGTTCTGGGGCAGGAGGGTAAGTGGTATGGCTGGGATGAGTTTGCATTCTAGCAATGCTGCTGCCTTGGGCTCCAGCAACAAGCGCGGGCTTCCCTTGCAGGCTCTGCTGGGCACACTGCATAAGGGAGGCACAAGCCAAGTTATTGTGGGCTAATCTGCTCTACAATGGGGATGAACTGGCCGTCAGTGTTGTAAATCAAATGCACTCCACTATTAGGACATACACTTACTTAACAACAACACAGCCACCAATATAACAAACAAACAAAATGTTCTGCTGCAAGCGGAAAAGGGCTGCACTAATTCAAACCAAATTCAGAAAAGAAACTCCTCCCAGGCGGGGACATTTTCTGTCAAGTTTCAGCCCTGGGAGAATTTTTGCAGCTGAGCGATACATTCTTGCAAAGAGAGATTAAGGGTCTCATCAGCACAAGGCTCTGACATAAGGCGCAGCATACAACAAGGGGAAAGATTTAATCTGTAGGGTTGGGCTGATCTGAATAGACCATGCAGAACATGAAGGATGGAAAGGGTTAATGGCAATGCTTGCCCAGTGAACATTTCCTAACATTGCCACTTTTTACTCACAAGTTACAATTTCTCTGTTACTATAGAGGCAAGTTGTTGATATTGGATTCATTTTCTGGTTTATATTCCTTTTTGTCATTTTTCCCATGAACTAATAAGCCACAGTGGATTTGCAAATATGAGCAAATGTGAACATTATACAAAACACTTTTATGTTCTATTGACATTTGCTTTCCACCCTAATAATTTAGAGCTGTTAACAAAAAAATTCATACTCCCATCATTTTTATTTCCCAAGTTTACAAAGGAAGAATCACGAGTAATTTCCCATAGTTATTGTTTGTAGCACAACACATGGTCTTAATTATTGGGATAAGAAACACAGAAAGGGTTTTGGTAAGGATAAATTATTTATCTATGGCTTTAATTCAAAATTCATTTTCTGCACCATAATTTTACGTTATATTGATCAGACATTATTTTCTTTTAGCGTTTTATTAACATGATTCAGACGTTCTTATCAAGACTCCTGCTCATGAGAGATTTGCCCTGCTTACACATATATGGACCAATGAAGCATATGCAGAGCAATCGTCCACCCGGTCCCCCAAGTACACCTGACTTTAAAACACTTTACCTCATGTACAAATTGGAGGCAATACAAAATGTAGTACTCAGTTCTGTTCTTACTTACTGCTTCCATGGAAGGCAACAGGGATTATAGCAGAGATCAGAATTTTCCCGGACCTATATAGTGCCAGATATAATCCAGGTCTTCATAGGACTGTAGGGCTACAAAGGACCATGTGAGGTCATCTAATCCAGCCTCCTGAACTGAGCCAGAATCAATTTTATTTAGGCCTTGAAAGGTGTTTATTTAACTTGCTCTTAAAAACCTTCAATAACATTCCTTGGTAACATATTCCAGTACTTAACTATTCTTACAGTTAGCATTTCCCCCTAATATCTAACCTGCAGCTCCCTTACTTTAGATTAAGCCGCTTTTTCTTTTTTGGTCCAACAGTCTATGGACATAGGGAACAATTGATCACAATCCTCTTTATAACAGCCCTTAACAGATTGAAAGACTTACTAGGTTCCCCCATCAGTTGTCTTTTCTCAAGAAAACTCGTGGGCTTCTTTTGTTAACCTTTCCTCACACATTAGGGCTACGTCTACACTGGCCCCTTTTCCGGAAGGGGCATGTAAATTTCACCTATCGTAGTAGGGAAATCCGCGGGGGATTTAAATATCCCCCGCGGCATTTAAATAAAAATGTCCGCCGCTTTTTTCCGGCTTTTAAAAAAGCCGGAAAAGAGCGTCTACACTGGCCCCGATCCTCCGGAAAAAGCGCCCTTTTCCGGAGGCTCTTATTCCTACTTTGAAGTTTATACTACTTTGAAGTTTATACCTATACTACGATAGGTGAAATTTACATGCCCCTTCCGGAAAAGGGGCCAGTGTAGACGTAGCCTAGGTGTTCTTTTATCAGTTTGTTTTTCTCCTCTGGACTCTTTTCAGTTCGTCCACATCTTTCACAAGATGTGGCACCAAAACTGGATACAATACTCAAGCTGAGGCCTGATCAGTGCTGAGTACAGCCCTCCAATATTTTCCATTTTTGACCTATGATATTCCTGTTAATACATCCCAGAATATTTGTCTTTTTTGCAACTGTGTCATATTTTGTTGACTCCTATTCAATTTGTGATCCGCTGTCACTTTCATATATGTTTCTGCAGTACTACCACCTCATCAGTTATTCTCCATATTGTGTTTGAGCATTGTTGTTTCCCCCCCTTTCCTAGGTATAGTACATTGCACTTGTCTTTTAAAACTTTCACCTTCTTGATTTCAGATTAATCCTCCAATGCATCTATGACATTTTGAATTTGAATTCTGTCTTCAAAAGGGGTTGCAATGGGATGGCTATTACTTCTCAACATAGCGTCTTCTAGATCAGGGGTGGGGCACCTAAGGCCCAGATGTGGCCTCCAGCTTGCCTGGATCTGTCCCCTGAGATGCAGGACCCCCCACAGCATTACGGAGCCTGCACCAGCACTCCAGTCCTCCTGCAGCTCCACTGTGGGGTTGGAGCACATAAAATCTACTAGGCTGCACCCCCCTAGGCTCTGGTGTGTCAGGGGAACGTGGGGAGTGTCTTTCTCCTTCTCAGTCGGGAGCCACGTCAGTGAGGGTTTGTTGGGGTTTTTTTTGCTTCTCACTTGTGTGTGGCCCCCAACCGATTTTTCTGTGGATCAGGGGTCCTGATCCAAAAAACGTTCCCCACCCCTGATCTAGATGCTTTCAGAGTACCAGCTGCCAGGCTGGCCTGCACACAGCTGACTTTTTGCTCCTCTTTGCCCCCATCAGTGGCCCCACTGATAGGGTTTCCACGTGTCTGGTTTTGAACCGGACAGTCTGGTATTTGAGCTTTCTGTCCAGGAAACAAATTGAGAAAATACCGGACATATAAATGTCCGGTATTTTCTAATTAAGTAAGTTTTATTATTATCATGAGTATCAGTATGTAGTTGCGTATGTCTGGCTGGTAGACACGCTCATGCTGCGTGAGCATCTCTACCAGCAGTACGCAACTACACAGTAGAGAGGAGGGGGGTGCGGCCAGGGCGGGATGGTATCCCCAGGGCCGGACTGGCCCGTGCACCCTGCCGGGACCGTGCGCAGGACAGGCAGCACCCCGGGATCTGCGTGTGCCTGGGCCAACTTCGCTCCCCACCGGCCGGTTCCCCCCCGCTGCTCCCATCCTGGCCAGCCCCGCTCCCCCTGGTCCCTTCCCGGCCAGTCCTGCTTCATGACGGCCGGTTCTCCCCCCTCCCCGATCTCCCCAGGACAGCCCCGCTCCCCTGACCCCCTCCTGGCCGGTCCCCCATTCTCCTGATCTGAGATCAAGTGTGTCCAGTATTTATTTATTTTTTGAAACCATCTGGTAACCCTACCACTGGGCCCAGTGCAAGATACCCCAGTAAGTCCTGGCATCTACTTTTAACCCTCCTTACAAATTGATTGCTTGACAATTTATTCCAGTATCTTTCAAGATATTGAAGTTAGGAAGGCAGGCCTGTAATTTCTCAAGTCCTCTGTTTTCCCCTTTAAAGATAGGTACTGTGTTTGCTTTTTCTCTAGTATCTGAGACCTCAACTATTCTCCATGAGTTCTCCAGGATATTTGGTAACAGTTCCAAGATTGCTTCAGCTAGCTCCTTAAAGTACCCTATGGAAAAGTTTGTCAGGTCCTGGCAACTAGAATACATCTAATTTATCTAAATAATCTTTAACCTGTTATTTCCCTATTCTGGCCTATATTCCTTTTCCCTTGTTATTACTCTTGATAGTGTTAAACATCTGGTCACAATTAAACTTTTCAGTGAAGACTGACACAAAATTGGCATTAAACTCCTCCATCTTTGTGGTGGTGTCCTTGATTAGCTCTCCTTGTTCACTAAGCAGCAGACCTGCACTTTCCTTTGTCTTTCTCTTACTGTATTTATAAAACCGCTTATTGATTGTTATGTCACTTTCTAGGTGTAACTCATTTTGAGCCTTTGTACAAAACCGGTATTTTCCTTAATGAGAAGTAGGTTCTTTAGGAGTGCGTCTATTCAGCAAAGACAAATCAACAGCTGGCTAGTGCCAGCTGATGTGGGCTCACAGGAGTTGGACTGCAGAGCTGTATCATTGCTATGTAGACATCCAGGCTCAGGCTGGATCCTAAGCTCTGAGCCCAGGGTGCCCAAAAATCTCTAGATCTGATCCTCCACTACCTCATGTTGCCCTTCATACCTCTGCAATGCAACAATGAAACACGGCCATTTTGATTGTAGTACTATCTAGCTGCCAGGATGAGTCAGGAAGATAGCTCTAATTATCTGCGGCCCCAGAGCCTGACACCCAGTAGCATGGTATGGTTGTTATTTTTTTCCCAAATGTTGTCATAGCATCTAGATACTTAAACGAACTGCACAGCTGTCTTTTCAGGGTACAGGGCTACAGTCGAATTAAGCTACGCAACTTCAGCTACATCAATTGCGTAGCTTAAGTAAAAAATCGCTTATTTCAGCTTTTGGTGCTGTCTACACAGCAGTAAGTCAAAGGAAGAAAACGCATTCTTCGACTTCTTTTACTCCTTGTGAAATGAGGGTTACAGGAGTCAGAGTAAGAAGTTCTCCAGCTCAACATTATTTTGAAATAAAGACTTATGGGCTGTGTCTACATTGGCAAGATTTTGCGAAAAAGCAGCCGCATTTGCGCAAAATCTTGCCACCTGTCTACACTGGCTGCAAGTACTTGCACAAGAACACTGTTCTAATGTAGGAAATCAGTGCTTCTTGCGTAAATACTCTGATGCTCCGGCTCAGGGATAAGCTCTTTTCCAGAACTGTTCTTGCACAAGAGGCCAGTGTAGACAGGCAACGTTAATTTCTTGCACAAGAAAGTCCGAGGGCTAAAATGGCCATCGGAGCTTTCTTGCGCAAGAGAGCGTCTACACTAGCATGGATGCTTTTGCACAAAAGCACATCTCTTGCGCAAAGGCACGTGCCAGTGTAGATACTCTCTTGCGCAAATACTTTAACGCAAAAACCCTTGCGTTAAAAGTATTTGTGCAAAATCATGCCTGTGTAGACGTAGCCATGGTGTAGATGTGCTCTTTGTTATTTTAGAATAATGTTAGTTATTCTGAAATAACGCTGCTGTGTAGACATAGCCTAAAATAACACATTTCACACCTGGATACAGGAGGTGGCAGCTAAAAGCCTCTGTGAAGGGAAGAGCTGTCTTTGTCAAGGCTATTTTAAACATGTGGACTGGGCAACCTGTACATTTCTTTCTTGATGAATCATTTTCACTTTGGATTCAGCAGTGAAAGGAGGACTCATCTTTGAGTAGTTACTATGCCACACTTGACATTTACGAGTTTTGTTTTATAGTTACCTGGATTTGACAAGTCTCAGGGATTTTAAAAAAATGTTTCATGAGTTAGCTTTATTCCTTTCTCTCCTGGAGCAATCAGCACTTCCATAGAAAAGCTGGCTTCACTGCCTGAAAATTACACATAAAGTCTCTTTTTACTTATGTCCCAAAATGTTTTTTTTTTCTGGAAATGGTACTGGCACATAGGCAGTAGGTTGACATGCAGTGTTCTGGATAACTACATAGGTACAGGAGTGGCCCTAGATGAGCTGCCGGCAACTGGCACCCTAGGTGAAACACGCAATCGGCACGCAATTGGCGCCCCCGCCTCCAAAGTCCTCAATGGGCTATTTATCTTGGCACCCTAGGTGACTGCCTAGGCTGCCATATTGATGGGCTGCCACTAGCCTTTTGAGCCAAATTCCACTCTAAATGGGACTGCATGAGGCACAATTTAGAGGAGAAGTGGCCCTTTCCTTTTTAAGGTCCTTCATATTCTTCCTTCCACATCCCAAACCAATAGTGCCTAAAATATGGCCCCCAGTTGGTAGTGGGGAGAAACCACATCTGACTTACTCAAAAGAATGATCCTCCCAGCTGCTTAAGACATTTCATCTTTCTCCATAGCTTCTCTGATCTTTTCCCTAGCAAAGTGTACCCTGATATTTATGTATTACATCACATAGGCTACGTCTACACTAGCAGCTTCTTGCTCAAGAACTCTTTTGCGGAACAGTTCTTGTGCAAAAACTCTTCAAGAAGAGAGCGTCTACACTGGCATGTGCTTTTGCTGAAGAGATGTGCTTTTGCGCAAGAGCATCCATGCCAGTGTAGATGCTCTCTTGCGCAGGAAAGCTCTGATGGCCATTTTAGCCACAAGGGCTTTCTTGCGCAAGAAATTCATGTTGCCTGTCTACACTGGCCTCTTGAGCAAGAACAGTTGTGCAAAAGGGCTTATTCCTGAGTGGGAGCATCATAGTTCTTGTGCAAGAAGCCCTGATTTCATACGTTAGAATATTAGTTTACTTGCACAATAACACACAGCCAGTGTAAACAGGCAGCAAGCTTTTGTGCAAGAGCAGCTGCTTTGGCGCAAGATTGCGCCAGTGTAGACATAGTCTTGATGTATATTTGCGTCTATCTGGTTTTATTATAGAGATGTTAAAGCTTTTGATTTAAGGCAGGAAAATGACTTGGTCCAATGACCACAAATCTGCCTGGACACCAGAGGATATAGAAGTCCTGGTCATGAACTCTGAGCTGCTGTCTACCATGGTGGCAGCCCATGTCCACATTTTCATCTTTGGATCAAGAACCATCAAGAGATCTAGAGGACACCACAGCTACCATAAAAACATCACAAGTATTCAGAGAACATCATCTAACGTACTTGAATCTGGCTACCTCCTGAAGCTCCTGAACATTAGTTTTACAGTGCATTTCACACAAGGATGGCAAAGAGCTTTACAAAGAAGGGAAAGTTTTACATACGGGGAAACAAACACAGCAAGTCAATGACTTACTAACTCCACAAAAGCAACTTGGGAATAGACTGCCCCTCATAGTCATGTGTTTCAGCCATGAGAGCATGACACCTCCCCCATGCGTGCCCCATTGTCCTGACCAGAGCCAGACGTGGGACAGTAAGTCTGTGTTTTAGGCCTGCACTCAGCACATACAGTCAACAATGTTGATCATCTGAGACGCTTTGCACTGACCACCTACCACTAGGGTTGCCAGGTGTCCGGTTTTGAACCGGCCAGTCCGGTATTTGAGGGTTCTGCCCAGGAAAAAAATAAAGAAAATACCAGACGTATAAAATGTCCAGCATTTTCTAATTAGGTAAGTTTTATTATTATTAGGAGTATCAGTACCTAGTTGCGAACTGTCTGGCTGGTAGACACGCTCACACTGCATGAGTGTGTCTACCAGCCAGGCAGCATGCATCTATGCGAGGGGAGGGGCTGGATGGAATCCCCGGGGCCGGACTTGCTCATGCTTTGCTGGAACTGTGTGTGGGACGGATAGCGCCCTGGGATCTGTGCGCACCCGGGTCAGTCCTGCTGCCCGCCAGGCGATTCTCCCCCCCAGCCAGCCCTGCTCCTCCTAATCCCCTCCCAGCCAGCCTCGCTCCCCCTGACCCACCTCCCAGACAGCCCCACTTTCCATCGGCTGGTCCTCCTCCCTCCCCCCCGATCTCCCCCAGCCAGTCACCACTTCCCCCAACCAGCCCTGCTTCCCCCCCAGGTGGTTCTCCCCCCTTCCTCCTCCTGATCTTCCCCAGTCAGCTCTGCTTCCCCAACCCCCTCTCTGCCAAACCTGCTTCCCGCCGGCTGGTGTCCCCCCCCCCCCGATCTGCCCTGGCCAGCCCCGCTGCCCCTGACCCTACCAGCCCTGGTTCCCACCAGCCGGTTCCCGTCCCCCATCCTCCCGGCCAGCCCCGCTCCCCTCCCAGCCCTTCCTCCCCCATCTGAGAACAAGTGTGTCCAGTATTTTTTTTGAAGCCACCTGGTAACCCTACCTAGCACCCAAATCTGGTAATTTTCATGGATCGATGACAGCAGATTTGCATGCAACAGTGACAGAGCACTATATAACTGTGACAAACCAGCAGTGTCTAATGGCTAATTCCTCTATTAATTCATTCTAGTTTCCTGTAGTTTCACACTTGTATGGACAGCATAGTTTATTTCTACTTTTCACTGGTGCCTTGCTTCTCATTTCCTGTTGGCCACTTGTGCTATCATCCTATTCTGTAGCCTCACCCTTTATATTCCATGCTTATATTCTGCCTGAGACTTAAAACCAGCTTCTGCTAAAATATTGTCCAGCTTTAGTTTGTGAAAGAAATCTCATGATTGGGGTATTAGTGACTATTATTAATTATTATTATTATTCAAGACAGGTTTATGTCTCCAGATCACTTTAAAGAGAACGAGCAAGAGAGTCTCTCCAGCTGGCTGTTCAAAAGGCAGCCATTCTATGGCTAAACTGGCAGCCCTAATTTTGTGCTGTGGCTTGTAACATCACTGGCAGTGCTGGACTGTGGGCAGCAGCTGGACTGAAAAATGATGCCAAATGGCTCTGAGTAGTTCATTAAAATAGCAGGTGAATATTACATTTTCCCACCAAGTGTGTTGCACACCATAGCCCAGCACAAAACCAGGGGGCCCATATTCATCCCTGGTATAAGTATTGCTTTCAGATGTGAATTTGTCCCCAGGGCTTAAAATGTGTGGTTGGGTCTAATCTGCTCCCATTGAAATCAGTGGTTTAAACCATGATGGACTTGGCTCAGGCCCCAAAACCATATATACAACCTCAAACCACGAGCACCGGGACACCCCCATTGTGGGATTGGATTTATTAGAGCTGTGCAAACCAAGGCAATCTCAGGGTCAGCAACGCCTGAGTGGAACTTGAAGCACATGCATATTTCCCTTATTATTCAGGACTATTCACATGCTTTAAGTTAAGCACATACTCACATGCAGTGATGGGCTGAGCCCTCGCTTTGTGAACCATTTCAGCGCAGATTTAGAATACGTGGCCTCACCCACACACTATCTTCTGCGATTTTTCTTTCAGGAGTGAAATGCAGCCAAAATGCTGCAACTTCTTGGTTTCAACTTGAAACTAAGGGCAGCCTCCAAGTTTTATATGGTTTCCACCTAAAATCATAAATCATCTCTACTGCACCTGAAATTTGTTCCAAATTTGCTCAAGAGTTGGCCCAGCTTTGCCTGAAAGTTGGCCCAGGATTGCTTGAAACAGAGCCCAGTTTCAACAAGAGGGTCATGAACCTTGATAAACCTGGCCTAAGTTTTGGGCTTGTAACAAAATCCTAACCACAAGAGTTTCACCTGGTTTGGGATTTATTACAAAGGCTTCTCACTGAGCTAGTATTTATTATGATTACAATTAGAACACATTTAGGCAGGCCTGTGAGTCTATACAGCTCATTACAAACAGAAAAATCCCAGGCGTATTTCCTGCCTTGCTCATGACGTAAATCATAAACTGATTTCTGTTTAATTTATATATATGCATAACCAACCATTCATCCTAGGTGACCTCCTTAGCTACTATAATGGCTTGTTGAAGAAAAAAAATCACCTTGAAGAAGGGTTGATTAGGACCCATTGGAATGACATGACTTAAGAAAACAAAGTTGAAATCTTGTGTTGATAGACACATCAATAAAAGCCCTGTTTTTACTGATGACCAAACCAAAATGTTGGCCGAAATGTTGAGTTCATCAGGTACATGCTCAGTTCTGATTGCAACTTGGATCTTCCGAATACCCAGGGAGGACTGGTCTAAGAATTAAAGTCTGGGCCTGGGACTCAGAAGAACTGCATTCTGTTCCTGAGTCTGCTCCAAACTATGCTGTGGCTCTAGGAAGATGAAGCAGCTGCATAGAGGTTTTTCCACCATGTAGCAACTCACCCTGATTTAGGGTGGCCACTCCTCCAAAATTGTCTTGGGTTTCTAGGAATTAAAGATGATGGCATGTAATGAAACCAGGTTGTCACCTTTCCCAACTGGATGGACCAAACACCTTTCATAGAAATGACGTCTGGTTGGCAAAGTTAGCAACCCTAGCAGGAAACCTCCAGGAATATGTCCAGCCACAAGTGGCAACTCTACCCTGATTGCAGCGATCAGCTCTGAGTACTGAGGGAGAGCTGGAGACAATGTGCCTTATACTACCACCTGTACGTAAGTGAACAGCTGGCTGGGCACATGAAAAGGGGGCTAATTACCCTCTGTATTCCTCTGGGAGGAATTGTGCCTCTGAAGGACAACTTCCTGAGGCAGCAGAGCTATGCGCTTTCCCATACTCTAGGCTGAGTCTAAAGGCCTTGCTGTATGGGCTTGGGCAAGCCTATTAATTCACCTGTCCTCCAGTGAGAAAATACTTATTCTTGTGCTTAACTCTGTTCATATTGAGGAAGGTGCTTAAGTTAAGGACACACTTTCTTGAAGCAGGAGATCTGTTTTTCACCTCCTTCTCTATAAAATGGAGCTAACACCACAGAGGTGTTGCAAGGAGCCACACTAAGGCTATGTTGACACTCGGGGCTTTTTGTGTGAGTAATATGCAAATGAGGCTAAGCATGGAATATTGCCAAGCCTCATTTGCATACCTAATGAGCCACCATTTTTTTCAGAAGAGGCTCTTGCACAAGAAGGAGCGTCTACACTGCCCCTTCTTGTGCAAGAAAAACTCTCTTGCGCAATGTCATTACACCTATTACTTTTCAGGAAGTACGGCATTGTGCAAGAGGGTTTTTCTTGTACAAGACGGGGCAGTGTAGATGTTCCCCCTTGCACAAGAGCCTCTTCTGAAAAAAATGGTGGCTCATTAGGTATGCAAATGAGGCTCAGTGATATTCCATGCTTAGCCTCATTTGCATATTACTCACGCAAGAAGTCGAGGCTACGTCTACACTGGCATGATTTTGTGCAAGAACTCTTCCAGAAGAGAGCATCTACACTGGCATGTGCTTTTGCACAAGAGCATCCTTGCCAGTGTAGACGCTCTCTTGCA
This sequence comes from Pelodiscus sinensis, assembly GCF_052426305.1. Lineage (NCBI taxonomy): Eukaryota > Metazoa > Chordata > Testudines > Trionychidae > Pelodiscus > Pelodiscus sinensis. The sequence continues at coordinate 24,097,390 of NC_143065.1, forward strand.
CAAGAAAGCTCTGATGGCCATTTTAACCATTGGGCTATCTTACGCAAGAAATTCATGTTGCTGTCTACACGGGCCTCTTGTGCAAGAACAGTTGAGCAAGAGGGCTTATTCCTGAGTGGGAGCATCATAGTTCTTGTGCAAGAAGCACTGATTTCATTCATTAGAAAGTCAGTGTTCTTGTGCAAGAACTCGCGGCCAGTATAGACAGGCAGCTGTTTTGGTGCAAAAGCGGCTGCTTTTGCGCAAGATCACATCAATGTAGACACAGCCTAATATTTGCGAGGTGGTCAGAGACTACAGGGCTGTGAGTCATAGTGATGTTATAAACAAACGTAATAAATTTTAAACTGTAGTGCACAGATATATTGGTGTTCTGGTGGTTGTTCACTGTCTGTGCATGAGAGCCTTCATCAGGCCTATGTGAAAAAGTAATATAGTTTTCGGATACTTAGCAAAGGCTGGACATAGTACGTGTCTGCTTTGGTAGAAGCAATGGGAAATATTCAGCCATTCTGCACTCTTTGGGTATGTCTACACTACCCCACTAGTTCGAACTAGGGGGGGTAATGTAGTCATACGGAGTTGCAAATGAAGCCCGGGATTTGAATTTCCCAGGCTTCATTTGCATAAAGCAGGCCGGCGCCATTTTTAAATGCCGGCTAGGTCGGACCCTGTGCCGCACGGCTACACGCGGCACGGACTAGATAGTTCGGATTAGGCTTCCTATCCGAACTAGCTGTACGCCTCGTGGAACGAGGTGTACAGCTAGTTCGGATTAGGAAGTCTAATCCGAACTAGCTAGTCCGTGCCACGTGGCTACACGCGGCACAGGATCCGACCTAGCTGGCATTTAAAAATGGCACCGGCCGGCTTTATGCAAATGAAGCCCGGGAAATTCAAATCCCGGGCTTCATTTGCAACTCCGTATGACTACATTACCCCCCCTAGTTCGAACTAGTGGGGTAGTGTAGACATACCCTTCTATATTTAAATGTATGAACATTCAGAGTTGTGACACCAATAAGATTGAAACAGTTGGCAAGTGCACGTGATTATTTTTTCAGAAATGGAATAGTCTTGGTGCATTACAGGAAAGGCCCTAATCCAGCCTGCCCTGCACCTGCCTGTATCATAGATACATTTCATCTTTAGAAAGGCATTTCAGAAGCAGAAAAGAGTCTCTGCCACACAGAATACAACATTTCAATGATATCCATGGCCCCAGTGAATTCAGCAGTTGATTGAGGGCTAGTGGGGCCAGAAAGAGATTTGGGTGGTCTAACGTGGGAGTCTAAGGTGTTTCTCTAGCAGCATTTAAAAACATAAAAAAGCAATGAGTAAAAAATGAGCATTTTGCTCATGCTGAAGCGAGACATTGTCCCTTGAATATGGTAATAACGTTGCCACAACCAAGGTGAAGTAGCCACTAGGAGAAATGAAGTCTTGGACTGTGAAAATGTGAGTTGAGGATGCTCATGCTTCCTTACATGCCCGTATCTCCCTTGCCTAAACTACTGGCATGATGAAAAGCACAGGGGACAGAGGGTAAACTACCAGTCACTTTTCTTTACATAAAACACTGGCTTTCCTTAGTCCACTGCAGGCTCACCCCCGCCTCATGCCACCAGCATCATTGCTAATTAAGGGATGTGAAGAACCTCCTTTTCTGATCTCTTCCAGTCAGGTGTTGCTGGAAGTCAGCTGACATCTTGCATTGCTAATGCCCCACATGTACAGGTAGTCTGGGTTCAAGTACTTATATCTTGAACCTAGATCACATCTGATCACTGGGAAGCAGTTTGTGTGCTAAAGGATCTATTCTTTTCTAGATGCTCATCTTCCTGGCTGACTTAACTCAGTGCACTGCAGAGGACCACTGTGAAGAATACCCTTAGTGTCATGCTCCAGGAAGTGGAGGGTTAAGAGATTTGGGGATGTGAAAAGTGGCTGCAAATGAAAGCTTAGGGGAAGAAAACATTGCAACGGAACCTACATTTAGGGCTAAATGTGGTCAGGCTACTTCATGGCATTCTGGAGTATTAAACAACTTCCATAAATGGGCCTAATTCTGATCTCAGTTACACCAAATAACTCTTAATGCAGCCATGGAAATCACTTTGTATTTACACTGGTGTCATGGAAATCACAGTCTGACCCAATATACCACCTCTTGCTTTGAGGTGGGGGGGGGGGGAGGGGGGAAAGAGGGGAAGATTCTTTTAGTGAGAATGCATCAGGGAGAGCAAATCACATAATTTGTGATCTTTTGCCTCAGAGATGAATCTGAGCATTAGCAAGACTTTTGCCTGCAGGTTTGAAGGGTCTGAACCTTTAATATTACTGTTGGCCAATAACTGTATTTCATAATAACTACAGGAAACCATCACCAGCTATAATCCCCAATGACAATGAACTGGGGGAGAGTAATTCTAAAATTTGCTGACAATTAGTTCTGACTCAATTGTAAAGTGAAAGCATGAGTGGTCTTTGGCAGGGCACTTTCCTACTTCATGACCGTTAACAATGGGACAATAGCATGACGGACACATTCTTTGCATTCTGAACTTGTTGGGTAATACCTTCTGAGAACTCTGAGAATAATGTCTTGTCTCACTGGTTTTATCCTTTGCCCTTTGGATTGTATTGCTTCTTCTTGTTCTTTACAGCACACCAGCCAATATGACTCCACCTTTTGTTGACTCATTTTGTGCACCAGCTCCGATAATAGCAGGAGGAACATGCGAAGCAGAGTTTGTCATTGTGCAGATGAAACTTGAGGGTACAAACATTTACCCAATATGCAAAGTAGGGGTTTAAGCCAGGCATCTATATGTTCCTCCCACACTTGTGGAGCAGAAGCTAATGGATTTTCTAAAAGTAATATTTTCTCTGAGGTGTTGTTTTGATATGATCATACTAATGTAGTGCCTAGTCATCTGTTCTGGAGAACACTTCGAAGGGACACTCAACTTTGATGCAAAAATATTACAAATGGCAAAATTCAAGCCACTTCGAAGAATAAAGTTCACACTTTGTTCGTACAAGTTCACAAAGGTCACCCAAGTGAGGTGCAATATTCGTACCCAATCCTAGTTCCCCTCAAATCTACAGACCATGCTAAACCCCAGAGAAGGTGGTACAAAATGAGGTCTGAAGATCATGGGCCACATGGTATTGAACATAATCCATTTACTGCCTCCTTCCTTGCTGGGATTGTGCAGTCAGCATGAGAAATCTACATGTGCAGCTGTGCAAAAGCAGTGTGAGTACCGCTATGCTGGCTAGAACATGGATACTGAATAGAATGTTCTTGGTCTTTTTATTGGATTTATATGGATTTGAATACATATCAGAGGTGAAAGTAAGTGGGCGTGCTCTGGTTGCGCCGCTCTTGCAAGAGCTGGCTGACCTGCAACAAAAGCCTGCAGGGAGCTATTTAAAGAGCTGGCAGGGACCTGGAATGCAATAGGACAGTACCTGTAAGAAATGTTAAGTTACTTTCACCACTGATCCTTATAGTATCTATATAGGTTCCAAAGAATATGCATGTGGCATTTTAACTTGGGTTGGAATGTACTGATTTTGACTGAAGTAAATTCTGATCCCCAATACTGTTATGAGGCTTTATTCACTTTAATACTGTGGTGTTTAAAATGGAAACCTAGAAATTTGATTTTAAAAGTTGACTTGGATGTGAAAGGCTCAGAAGAGAAAAGTCCTGCTTTGACACCTGGTTTGATCATAGGTGAGTTTGAAACATCACTAGTTTTACGTACACTGGTTAGAATCAACATTACCTAGAGAGACAAAGAGTCACAGACAAGTATCAAATGTATCAAACTCCTAGAAGGCAAGCCTTGCATGAACCTAGAGCTGTTATAGAGCCCTAAGCAGAATCATTGACAGAGAAGCAACATCAAGAGCTCTTCAAGTCCAGTCCTCTGCTTTCGTGGCCAATGTTCCCTTTATAGTTTTCCATCCATGTGCAGAATACATTTGTGCCAATGTGCACCACAAGGAGAAACAAAACTAGCTGTGGGAGCTCTGCTAATCAGCTAGGTGGCACTGGAATCTCTCCTGAGTGGCTGCACAAGAGCACAGCCTACAGAGAACACTGCTCATGGCAGGACCAAACACCATCTTCATCATCCCTGATAGGTGTTTGTCTAACCTGCTCTTAAAAATCTCCAGTGATGGAGATTCCACAATCTCCCTAGGCAATTTATTCCAGTGCTTAACCACCCTGACAGTTAGGAAGTTTTTCCTAATGTCCAACCTAAACCTCCTTTGCTATAATTTAAGCCCATTGCTTCTTGTCCTATCATCAGAGGTTAAGGAGAATAATTTTTTCCTGTTTCCTTTTATCAACTTTTCAGACACTAAAAACTCTGTGTCCTCTTTTCCAGACTAAACAAACTCAATATTTTCAATCTTCCCTCACTGGTCATGTTTTCTTGATCCTTTTATCAGTTTTGTTGATCTTCTCTGGAGTTTTTCCAATTTCTCCACATCTTTCATGTGGTGCCTAGAACAAGACACGATGCTCCAGTTGAGACCCAATCAGCATGAATTAGAGTGGAAGAATTACTTCTTGCGTCCTGCTTAGAACACTCCTGCAAATACATCCCAGACTGATGTTTGCTTTTTTTGTGACAGTGTCACTCTGTTGAATCATATTTAACTTGTAGTCCCCTATGACCTGTCCTAGATAGTCACTTCCCATTCGGTATGTGTGAAACTGGTTGTTCCTTCCTAAGTAGAGTATGTTGCATTTGTCCTTATTGAACCTCATACTGTTTACTTCAGACCATTGCTCCAGATCATTTTGAATTATGACCCTATCCTCCAAAACATTTACAACCCCTTCCAGCTTGATATAATCCACAAACTGTATAAGGGTACTCTGTGCCATTATTTAAATCACTACTGAAGATATTGACCAGAACCAGAACTGATCCCTACAGATCCACACTTGTTATATCTTTCCAGCACGACTGTGATACATTGATACCTACTTTCTGGGAATGATTATTCCACCAGTTATGCATCCACCTTATAGTAGCTGTATCTAGATGGTATTTCCCTTGTTTGTTAATGACATTTAGATCATGAGAGGCTGTACCAAATGCTTTACAAAAGTCTAGCTATACCACATCTACTGCTCTCCCCCCGCCCCCATCCACATGGCTTGTTATCCTGTCAAAGAAACCTATCAGTTGGTCTAACTTGATTTGTTCTTGACAAATCTCTGTTGTTACTTATCACCTTATTACCTTTTAAATGTTTGAAAATCAATTATTTAATTATTTGCTCCATTATCTTTCCTGGTATAAAAATTATGCTGACTGTCTGTAACTTCCTACGTTGTCCTTATTTCCTTTTTTATAATTGGCATTATATTTGCCCCTTTCCAGTCTTCTGGAATGTCTCTTGTAGTACATGACTTTTGAAACTAATGGCTCAGACATCTTCTCAGTCAGTTCCTTGAGTATTCTAGAATGCATTTCATCAGGCTCTGGTAACTTGAAAACATCTCATTTGTCTAAGTAATTTTTAACTTTTTCTGTTCCTACTTTTGAACCTACCCCATTTTCACTAGCATTCACTATGTCAGGTTTCTTGGTGAAAACTGAAACTAAGAAGTTATTAAGCACCTCTGTCATTTCCATTATTGTTTCCCCTCTTTATTAAGTGATTGCCCTATCCTGTCCTTGGTCTTCCTCTAGTTTCTAATGTATTTATAGAATGTTTTCTTGTTACCTTTTATATCTCTGGATAGTTTGAGCTCATTTTGTGTGTTGGCCTTTCTAATTTTGCCCCTACATACTTGTGTTGTTTATATTCATCCTTTGTAATTTGACCTAGTTTCCATTTTTTGTGGACTCCTTTTTGACATTTAGATCATCCAAGATCTCCTGGCTAAGCCATGGTGATCTTTTGCCATACTTCCCATCTTTCTTATGAAGTGGAATAATTTGCTCTTGGTTCCCTTAATAATGTCTTTTTGAAAAACTTCCAACTGTCTTCAAATTGTTTTTCCTCTTAGACTTGACTTTCCAAAGGATCTTATCTACTAACTCCTGAAGTTTGCTCGAGTCTGCCTTCTTGATATCCATGGTCTTCATTTTGCTGTTCTCTCACCTATCATAGAATTATAAATTCTTGTAATTTCACAATCACTTTCACCTAAGGTGCCTTCCATTTTCAAATTCTCAACCAGTTCCTCAAAATCAAATCTAGAACAACCTCCCTCCTAGTAGTTTTCTCCACTTTCTGAAATTAAATAACTGTCAAGAACTTGTTGGATAATCTGTGACTCGCTGTGTTATTTTCCCAACAAATGGCTGGGTAGTTGAAGTTCCCCCTCTCCACCAAGTCCTGTGCTTTGGATGATTTGTTAGTTATTTAAAAACAGCTCTTCCTGATTAGGTGATCTGTAGTAGAACCCCCCTACTTAACTACAAGCTAGAAAAAGTTGCATTAACATACTGCTTTGATATGAAATCCCAGAAAGAGCTGCTACCTTGAAACTGGTCTCAGACCTGCTACAAGACAAACAAATTGGGTACTTCGCAAGACAGTTTCAAAGGGAGACTATGGAAACTGTCATGTCCTGCCAAAATGCACATCATCTGCCAGTCTCACAAGACACTGTTACAACACAAAGTCGCGATCAGGTATATATAGTAATGAAACATTTTTGTTAAGATGTATGTGAACAGAAATTATATTACAATATTTTGGCATAAATATGGTATAAGTTATGTCCAAAGTTGCTGGCTAGAAGCCACATAATTATTTATAACTAAAAAAATGTATCACCATCTCCTCAACTAGAATGAAAACTTTTATGTACAAACCATACAAAAGCTCCTCCTCCACTTATCTCTGTGAACCCACTACCAAGACAAGAAGTACAAGAAAACAATTGTATTTAATGATTTTTAGGCTCCACAAACACTATTAGCTTAGTGTAGTGTTACTGTTTGTTGTTCAGCCCAAAGCCAGAAGTAATTAAGAAATTAAACTCACATTAATTATTGAAGGTAAATGTTCTAAATTACATTGACAGGAATACAGAGACAAATCTCAATCCATGGCCCAATTCTGCAAGGAGACACACATGAGCATCTATACACAAATCTGTTTGCAGAATTGGGCCTTGCCTTCAAGATTTTGTGGCACACTGGAATCATTCAAAACTTGTTTAACTGACAGAGAACCTTCTTATTCCTAAACATCTTCTCTTGCTTCAATATATTACTCCACAGCAAAGAAAATACTTTAAAATAGTCTCTCTTTTGCGGGACCTACAAAATCACAATATTTCAAACTGGGGTTACCAGTTTTGGTTGGATGTGTTTCTAGAGGTCACATACATGACAATCTTTAATTAAAGATTAATCTTGAATTCCTGGAGACTCCCAAACAACCCTGGAGGACTGGCAACCCTATTTCAAACTGCCTTTTTTCACCTTCTGCCGATTCGGTTAACAAAAATGATTTTCAGAGCTATACAGACAACACTGAAGCTCCTAGAGCACAATCAAGCATGTTTTGGCATGAGAAGATGTTGTATAAAGATTTAAATTTTAAACAAATTAACTTGGCAGTGTGATTGTAGATTTCTCTAAAATCCTTTTAGTCCCTCTCAGTATTTTATACACAGGAAAGAAAAAAGCCATATAAACTACAATGTACATACCTTCACGGGCTTTAAAAATATACTCACACTACCTGTTGAAGAGGGAATGGTATTTGTAATAGTAAAACTGAAAATGTTTTTCTACACCTATTCTACATGTGGAAAATATGCTATTCAATGGCACTACAGTAAATAAAACCAGACATGGTCTATTGAAAACATCATGGTGATCCTCTGTGTGCCAACATCTTTTTATATTATTAAACTGGTTATGGAGAAAAAAAATCTGAGATAAATCTGATCACAGAAAATAATACCCCTCTGAATGAATTATTACAAAACATTTCCTTTTCACAAATTATTATGGCTCATTATATTTCCATATATCAACTACAGTGCTGTCCAATCAAGTTTTTCCATTGTATTTTCAGAGCCATGAATTGTTTCCTTTCCTTTTGGGTATTACATTGTCACATATCAATGGAATGTTCTTTTCCTGCTGAAGTGGTAGCTTAGACACTTTATGGACAAACGCTGGCACCTTCACTTTCCGCCTGTCATACACTTTGTATTTGATTTCAATATTGGATGATCCCTTTGTAATCAGCCTTAGATTATTTGACAATTGATGTTGGGAGGAGAAGGGAAGAACGGAATATTATATGCATGCCAAAGGGGCTTTAGGAGACAAGACTTTTGAAATGAAATGCACATGTTTTCCAAATAATGGTTTAACATCCGAATTTGCATGTTTTGGCTGTTAGAGTTAATGATCGACAGGACAATTTAAGTCAGGTAATTGGAAAAGTTCTAACTTGCCCTTTGGGAGCCACACGTTCATTTTAAAGAATTCCACTGCTGAATTAATATTGTGAATAATTCTGTATTTCTCTTCTATCTTCCTCTCTAGGCAGACTGAATAAACTACAGATGCATATGTTCAATAGAGGATCACCTACACATGCGGTGTCTCTCATACTACTTACTATACAGGAATGCATGAAGCATCAATATGCAGTCTAGTGTACTGAAGAACTTGTACTAGCAAGAACACAGAGTCACAGAGTAAACTAAAAAAACCCACTGTTTTATTGTGACGTTGAACCCTTGTTGATATGAATGACTATGGGTATTCTTGACATGTATTACATAATGTCATGCTGTAGGATGGCACTGATTGTCATCTGACTTCTGAGAATGTTTAATGGTCCCTACTGACCTCAGTGCATTTTGGTAAGTCACAGAAATTTCATCATCAGGTTTGTGTATACAGTTAACAAGTAGTTGGTCTTTATAAGCACCATTACAAACCCTCACATTAAGGGTATTATTAATCTAGTTTACAAATGCTTCATTGATAAAAATAGCATGATTACAGTATACACACACTTAATTTACATGTATTATAGGCATAACTGAGATAAACTACAGAGCTAACTTTGGTTGATTGAAGTATGTAGACTGAATAATTGCAATTTTGGCTTCTAAGTTGTGTAAATATTACAGTGCATTTATAAATCTAGGTTGAAAATTTACTAGCACCAAATGGATATCATAAATGGCTGACCTAGTAAGTTGTAGTTGGAGAAGCAAAGTTTAAGAATTACAAAAATAGAGAAGTCCATCAGTTGAAAGCACATTCATGTACCTCTGCTGAAATGATGTGTCTCAGCATCAGTGGCCAACTTCCAATGATAAAAGTCCCAGTTTTCAAATTCAACATATCAAGGTAGCTCAGCTACACTTTTTAAGAAGCCTGAGAAAGTGGTTGTTTTGAGCTAGGGTATTCATCCTGTACCTGGCTTACGTAATAATATAATAGTGCTCATTCATGCAAATGTACTCATGAAAGATTGTACCTATGATATGGAGAATCTGATTGGGAGAAACATTCAGTCCTACCTATCTATCTTTGGTTTTAATTATTTGGTCTTTGGTTGATGAATTAATGAAGCACAATTTGAATTTTCATTTTCAGGTTATCTCCCAGCTCACCACTGAGGTAGTCTTTGTCATGTTTGTCTTCAAGCTGGTTAAGTTCCTTCTTTTTATAGAGTGGAATGCTACTGATGTGTAATGAGTAGGTTCCAGGCATTGGCTTCTTCTTTGTGAAATGAAGATAGCTTATCCCTTCCTTCTGGTTGATTCTAAAGAAACCATCTTCATTTCCAGAGTCAATTAAATATCGATTATGATTTGTCAGTGTTGTGAGAGCGGGAAGAAGTTCCAGGATGCGAGCTTTGCTATTAAGCCCAGAAACGTTGAAGGAAAAGAGGGCTGTTTTTTCACTATCCCAACTGGCAAGACTGACTTCTGGTTCCACTTCTGGTTGATCCTGCAAAAGAAAAATAGCATTAGTCTCTGCAATTTCATGCATTTATAAATATTTATTTCCAACTTAATAGGTCATCTAATTTAAAAGTTGAATAGAAAACTACTGTTGCCTGTCAAACCCTGGCAACCTCATTTGCTCCATTACTAAGTTGCCAAAATTCTAGGTCAGAGCAGGATTTGACTCTTGAACTAAGCAGTTAGTCTTGTATATGAAGGCAAAAGTAAGTCTTAGTTACTAGTAACAAGCATTCTCTGTATGTCTCATCTCATCTGTATGACATTTCAAAGTTCAGACTCTTCATTCACCCTCCACGTGTGCTGGGTGCAGATATCAGTGTCACACTCCCAGTCAAAAGCAGTCGTGAACTAAGCTGTATAAGGTAATGTGGTTTGTGAAGCAAGCATGTTGTGTACGATAGGGGTGGGACTTATTTTTCTTCTTTGCAAGCTTTCCTCTACCTAAACCCTCTGCTGGAACCCTCTGCTGCTCTAGTGCCAAATGCTGAAGAACTTGGGAGTCGAAATATTGTATGTTTGAAAGTGGGTGTCAGCTCTTCCTTCAGAGGACACATTTACATTCAAGTCAGAAGTGTGTTTTCCTGCTTTGACTGATGTACACACATTGGTTTTAACTGAGCTAGTGCACTGAAATAGCAGTATAGCTTCTGTTGTTAAGTCATAAGAAAGGTTAAGTGCCCTGAATACAACCCAGGTATTGGATGGGATAGTATTCAGCAGTGTACCTGGATGTAGCCGCTACATTGCTATTTTTAGCCCTATTAAAACTAGTGTGTGTGTGCGCATCTATTCAAGAGGGACATTATAACTGCAACTCCAGTGTAGATTAGCCTAAGTCAAGGTGATTGAGCATATAAAATAAACTCCACAGAGATAAGTTATTAGCAACATTTCTCTAAGGCAGAGATTCAAGAAGCACAAAAGAATGTCATCTGGAATGATAGTAACCTGGACATTTCCTGCAGCAGGATTAAAATGCTCTTCACCTGCCAGCAAACAGCCTAAGCTTTGAAGTCCTAATGATTTTTTAGGAACAGTTATCAAACCGATGGCATTCCAACTTAGCCTGCTTCATAACACAGCTCCTCTTTCAAGTATATTTATTATGGTGCACTAAATAATTGATCTTGCAAAATTACACATTTTGCACCAATTTCAAGGGGTACAGAAAAGTGCGCCCAATCCCTTTTCCCACATTTGTGTATGCATAGCACATGCCCCATGTACACAACTGTTGGTTTGTACACACAAACCTGAGCTATTCTACATGTATGAAGGGTGTCTCTGATATCTTTTCCTGTGCTAATACAGGGTGAGATGCTGCATATACAGATATACATAAGCTGAGAGCATATAGGACCCTTAGCTTAGTAAGTGTGCATGTGGCACAGAGATGTTTTAGAAAGCCCTTTAAAGATCTGTACAATGTGAAGACCGTAAGGACATAAGAATGGCCATAGGGTGTCAGACCAGAGGCCCATATAACCCAGTTTCCTGTCTTCTGACAAATGGCCAATGCCAAGTGCCCCAGAGGGAATGAACAGAACAAGTAATTATCACGTGATCCCTTTCCTGTCACCCATTTCCAGCTTCTGGAAAACAAAGGCAAGGGATACCATTCCAACCCATCCTGCCTAACAAACATTAATGGACCTATCCTCGATTAATTTATTTTCTGGCAAAGAGTTTCCAAGGTTCACTGTGCATTGTGAGAAGTAGTACAGTAAAACTCTGATGGTCCGGCACCATCAGGAACCCAGAAGTGCTCCGGGCAGCCGGACCATTGGAGCTGCTCTGCTCCCAGCTTCCCTGATTCAGCTGCTGCTAAAACTGACCAGCGGCTGAATCGGGGAAGCTGGAGGGAAAGCAGCTGGAGTGCTGCCAGGTAGGTCCCGTAGCACTGCCCCTCGGAGCTGCGGGACCAACCCCGCAGCACCCCAGCTGTCCCCGATTCAGCCGCTGCTGAAACTGACCAGCGGCTGACTCCAGGAAGCCGGGGCAGAGGAGTTGGGTCGCTGCGGGGTTGGTCCAGTAGCGCTGCCCCTCGGCGCTGTGGGGACCAACCCAGCAGCCCCCCAGCTGCTCTGCCCCAGGCATCCTGATTCAGCCGCTGCTGAAACTGACCAGCAGCTGACTCCAGGAAGCCCAGGGCAGAGTTTCTCTGCCCTGGCTTCCTGGAGTCAGCTGCTGTTCAGATTCAGCAGCGGCTGACTTGGGGATACCTGGGGCAGAGAAGCTAGGGTGCTGCCGGGTTGGTCCAGTAGTGCCACTCCTTGGCGCTGTGGGACCAACCCAGCAGCACCCCAGCTACTCTGCCCCAGGCATCCCCAAGAGCAGCTGGGATTCTGCCGGGTTGGTCTCACTGCGCCAAGGGTCGGCGCTACTGGGCCACCCCGGCAGCACTCCAGCTGCTCTGCTGCAGGCATCCCCGATTCAGCCGCTGCTGAAACTGACCACCAGCGGCTGAATCAGGGACGCCTGGGGCAGAGCCAGACTATCGGAAGAGGGGGCTATGAGGGGTCTGGGGTGGCATCCCCTCCACCCCATCCCAGACTCCTCATAGCCCCCCCTTCTGATAGTCCGGCATATCTGATAATCCGGCACCCCCTGGGTCCTAAAGGTGCCGGATTATCGGAAGTTTACTGTACTTCCTTTTGTCTGCTGCTTATTAATTTCATTTGGTGACACCTATTTCTTGTGTTATGGGAAGGAGTAAATAACTTTTCCTTATTCCCTTTCTCTTCATCAGTCATGATTTTATAGACTTCTATCATATCCCCTCTTTGCTCTGTCATCTCTTTTACAAGCTGAAATGTCCCAGTCTTATTAATTTCTCCTATGAAAGCCGTTCCAAACCCCCTAATCATTTGTTGTTGTTCTTTTCCAAACCTTTTCCATTTCCAATATATCTTTTTTGACCGTAGCAAAGGCCTATTTCCTTGCAGCTTATGTGCATTTCAATGCAAAGCCTGCCACTGTCAGTTTATAGCTGTCATAAAGTAGCTAGAAAAGATGGAAGGGAAGAATTGATTAAATAACCTTGGATCTGCTGCCATTTCTAAGCTAAGTAAAATTTTTCAAAAATAAGAATATGAAGTTTACAGTATAAATTGATCGAAGGAAGTTTTTTGGCCTTTGTCATACAAGAGTTCAGACCAGATGATTATAATAGTCCCTTCTTGCCTTACAAACTACAGAAGGAGCCAAATCCTGCAGTCCTCAGATGAATCTCCCATCAAGGTGAGGGAGAATTCTTCCCAAGTCAGAATGCAAAATTTGATCATTGCACATGCAAAGTCGAACCTGCCGCTGCAGCTTCTTGTGCATAGGCATTTTAGGGTGCTAGAAACAGTAAGAGTCTAACTTTTTTTGCTAGGCAAGTTAAGAACAGAACAAGGTATTGGTAGCTTTAGCACTGAAGCTACTTGTTTTGTCAATTCAAAACAAACTGTAAGGATGAGGTTGACAGTGTTTATTTTCCTTTGAATCTATTTTAAAAAACGTTTGCTAAAAATGAAAAGAAAACAATCTCCCATTGGACTGAGTGAAAGGGAATTTGTAAATAGATGCATCTAATCACATGACACTTTTTCATGTAAATACAGGTGGTTGTGTTATCTATTATTATTTGGCGCAAGAGGCCAGTGACAATGAGGAGTAGAGGTAATTCATGGAGCATCACAGCAGTTTGAAGTTATTTACATTTCACAATTACCCCAATCTAAGGAACTACATTAAACTATTGCTCACTCCAGCGGCTTTCCAAAATTTTTTTAAGATTCAGCTTCCAGCTCTGCTATCTAGGCCACACAAGGAGAACACTAATAGCTAGACTGTCTCTGACAGCCTTTGGCCCAAAGCCAGAGTTGTGGGTTACCAGAAGCACATCCCGATATCTTGTGAAAGGCTGCAGTGACTGGACAGATCAGAATCCACCTGGTTTCAGTAATTAGCCTCTGGAACATAATATGTTCTTTGGAGAGGATCCCACCTGCTCCATGCTCCACATAGTCCCTGTTAGTGGGAGACTTGCCCACTCCCAGAACTAAGAGTCTTTGTTCTGAGACCACATGGTCACAAAAGTGTTCTACATTCATGCTGTCCTTTGACACTGAAAACTGTCCCCCTTCTGAGCTCATCCCTTGCTGGAAAGTTGGGTGGGCATTTAACTTACGTGTTTGACAAGAAACAGGAAATGAGCAAGTGTGTTAGGAAATCCCACAGAGGTCCACTCCCTGATGACTGTAAGTGTCTTCAGAAATTCCCCTACAGACATGCAAAGTCTCAGAGCAACTCCTTGGGCCATGCTGAATTGACATGCCCGCTTGTGGTCTGAATTTTTTCCCTCTGGATTCTATGCACCCTATGTCTCTCATTCTGGCTCCAGAAAACAGCCCAAATCTCTCCCCAAGAAGGACAATTACCTCAGCTTCATTTGCAATGGTTTCATTCGTACTTCTGCGCTTCCTTCCTCTCTTGGGATAACCGTTGATTTTACATTCATAGCAAGCCTCAGGGGAGAGAGAGTTGTCATCTATTTCACCACTGACTGGCAACTCTTGACCATGACCTTTACCCATTCCCACTCCAGAAACACAGTGCCTGATGAATTAAGAAGTACAAATTCCATAAAATTAATTATACCCCTAAAAAAAACCCCTGGAACCCCACATCACACAACATTAAGAACTTGTTTTGCTCTAACACACACACACAAACAACAGACAATTTAGCTGGCTTTTCCCAAGCAAAATTTCTACTGTAGCTAACAGGCCAAATTCTCTTCTCAGTCACGCTTTGGCTGTAGAGAAACTGACTCAATGGGGCTTAGTCTAAGAAAGGCCTGCAATGTTTGGCCCTATGTTAATACTTAATGATGGATAAACATAGACCCTGATTTTCAAAGACAGTGATTTCAGGTGCCCAATCCAAGAAACCTTGATGTGTCCTGATGTTGAGGAAACACTGAGCCTCTCATCTCAAGTTGGACACTCATATATCACTAGTCAGTTTTGAAAACTGAGGGCAGGATCTTTGTCCCATCCACCAAAGCCTAGTTTCTTCCCACACCTAAAAATCTTGATGAAGCTACTGCAATTTTAGCTGCCCAAAGACTTGCAGACCCAGGCCTGTATTTTGTAGGTTGTGCATGGGCCTTAGTCTCAAATGTTCACACTACCATGATGATATGCAGAAAACCATTCCTCTGGAAGTTGGATGCCATTCAGCTAGAAACTCAGGATCACTCCAATATAAGGATAGTTCATTCTAACATCATCAGTAAAAGACTGGGAAAACACCGATTGTCTTTCCCCTCTTCATAGAGAGGGCCTCAATGCCACAAAGGATTCAAGTGTATACTGCGGGGTGGAATCTCCCTAGTGCACAGCTCAGATAAGCTGGTTAGTTGCTGGAGTTCTTTGTAGTGAGACAAAAGGCAAGGGGGAATCTTCCCTCCCAACAGGATGGACTCAGCAGACACTACTCCAGCTTATATTTTCTTTTGTAGCCCTGAGCCAAACCTCCTTGGCAAGGACTAGAGAATCCATATTACTGTAGAGCCTCCAGCCCCCCTTTTACTTCTCCTCTGGCCCTGCCTCACCTCCCTTGCACAACTTGGCTCCAAGCACAGAAGTGAGAGTGAGAGTGAAAGTCTTGTGCATCTTCCCAAGCCTGACTCCTTTCCCAGCAGCTCTTTGGCAACTCAATAGCCAAAGGCAGGGGAGCAGATCTTGCCCCGAATGTCCACAAGTTTAAATATGAGAAGCCCTTACCCATGTCCTATTCTGAAGTAACCAGGTGGGCATCCACAGACATAGCCACCTTCAGTATTTGAACAACCATAACTGCATGGGGCTTGTGTAGAGCTGCATTCATTGACATCTTGGCAACCTCCACTAAACTGTTCATACTGAAATCCGGTAGGACACATACATTTATAGCTTCCCAAAGTATTGTGACAAGATGCTCCTCCACAAATGTGTGCACTGAGGCATTCGTTTTCATCTAGAAAGGAAGTACAGTAGATTAGAGACGGGCTTTTATTTTTTAGGACTATCCCTCTCCTTCGTAGCTTTAGAAAGGCCCAACTTTAATAGCTGAGCAGATTCAAACATGCTGCCCGATGTCATGATGGCTGCTGTTCTGTGACAATATTTAGCTATTCATTCTGTATTTTAAAGCAATCCCTTACATTTCTTGCAATACTGAGTTATGGCTTGGCGCACAACAGAATTGCCTGGGCTAGTCATACATTGTTCAACACATGGGAGGAACCAAAGCATTCTTCAGTGATTAACTAAATGTGTGTTGCAGCAACATCAAAAAGTCCTTGTACACTTCACGTAATAAGCTCATAAATACACAAATGGTTTACAGAGTCAAGACTGCCAAATGGTATGAAGGAAAGGTCTTGCAAAAGCCAAGGACACAAGCTCTTCTCCTGTGGTATGCCCAGGGGTCCCAGGTTAATATCTAACCATAAGGTAGACATTCATATTCTTCCAGTCAGGAAATATTAGAACCTAGTGCCTGACCGTGACTCCCTGAACTCAATTGGAGTTTTGTCATTAACTAAAATGAGGGCAGGTTTGCGTCCTATGTCACTAAATGTGGCTTGAAACTTCATACTCAATTGCACCTGAACTAATGTTTATCTTGCATACTTTATGAATTACAGTAAGTTTGAGCTATGAGAAGGTTACAGTAACACAGCAAGTAGGGGAGGTGAACTCATTTTACCTAATTTTGAATCATTAGAATTTAAATACTGATTTCCACATATAGTGGGGATTGCGGGGAGGAAAATCCAATAGTAGAATAGATAGGATTCTCTAGAGATTGGCTCATTGTTTCTAATAAACATTAGTAGCACATGTATCACTTTAGAAAAATAGGTTTCTAGATTCTGAGGAATCTTTCCACAACACCTGGGTTTCAATTGCAAGCATTAGCTAGTTGGTGGGGCTCAAAAAGTTCCTTCATCCTTGATACTCAAGACAGCTGAAAATTATAGCTTATACTTTCAGGTTGTTTGAAAAAGGGTGAATTAATTCTAATTTAAATCAAATCCCCATTTCTCCCACATTTAATCAAATCTTTCCATAACCAAACAATTTTTGAATCAACCTCAAATTCCCTTTCATGTAAAATGCACTGAGCACTGGAGCAGAACTGTCCAGACTCTCCATCCAAGGCTGTGTAGTATGTCAGAAAGTTGAGTAAGCATAATTAAAAGCAGAGACCTCCCTAGAGCTGCAGAACGATAACGAACAAAGGCATTTTTATATGCTCTTAAAAGCAAACCAAGCCAAACAAAGAATTATGAGGCCCTTAATTCTCAGAGACAGGGTTATCATAAGTATCCTTTTATCCATCCAGGCAAAACTGTAGCGTGTGTGGAGCCCAGCTAAATCGGACTGAAAATACACATGGTCCTAGCCAACAGAAAAAACTTTAATGTGTCTCTTATTTGAATACAGAACATTAATGTGTCTCTTATTTGAATACAGAACATTCATAGTGCCCTGCTGCAATATAATACAGTGTTATTTCCTGGACTTCTGAGACACGTAAGGCCCAAATCTGTCTGCTGAAGCCATACTGAAGAGTAATATCCTATGGGCAACCCCACTGATGTGGGTCACAGAGACTTGGGATGCAACCAAATTTTAGAGGGGGACCGAATGCTTCATTTTAATCTGCAGGTGACTATTTCTTAACATACTGAAGAAGCAATAGCAGAAACAATGCTGGCTAAGTGCGTGCTCCTTGCAAACTTTACTCTTAAGTTTTGGGGAAATATATTTGGACCGATATAGTCAAATTTGGATGAATTTAACAAATCATGTTTCAGATTTATAATGTGGACAAACCTCCACAAATGGTTCGGAGAACCATTCATTCACACATAGGATTGCAGCAGATTTTAAAGCTAGTTCTCATCTACAGCTATCTAATTGTTGGACTGTAGCTAAAACATGGAAGTGCAGATGTAGCTGCTTTATCCTGGAATATTAGAAGCTTATGAAGTACTGTGCTAGTAGTCTAATCTTACAAGGTCTATTGCAATCCAAATACAGGTTTGATTCTGCCCATTCCTGTATGTCACAAAGTCTCAATGAGAGACTGGTCTGAGTGAAGACCGAGAGACAGCTGAGTCACACTAGCTACATTTGGGCCATAGATTCAACAAAGTACTGAAGCATATGAGTAGTAGCTCCACTGAAGTCAATGGAACTACTTTCTAGTCAGAGCTAAGTGGGTGACAGAGTCAGTCCTTGGCCAGTAAATTACAGTGTGGGGGGGGGGGGGGCAGGGGGTTGAGAGTGTTCAATGTCACAAGAGGGGCTCAGTATTGTACCAGGATTGCCTTCTCTTGGACAGAGTTTTATGAAACACATAGCTAAAAAAAAAAACAGAGACAACCCCTCCCAGTCTTGCTGCTCACACAGTTACGCTGTATCTTATTTTGTTAATGAAAAAAAGTGACTTGCCAACACATTGGTTCCACTGGTAATGCTGGAGATATCCGTGTGGGCAGCTACACCTGTATCCTCCAATTATATTCTGGCAACCATGCTGGCACCGGTGGTTTCCATCACATTCATCAACATCTAAAAGGGTTACACACAGTCTGAGTTTCAGGATTTTTCTCTTCTCAGCAGAGTTATTAAGTGATACTGTTTTCTCCATGGCTTTCTAAATGTTTTTTTTTCTTTTTTTGTCCTACTATCCTCTAAAAGTAATGTCATGTGATTCATGAGGAGAATTTGAGAAAGGTGGGCAAACATGAGTGGCAATAAAAATCTATCAAACAGAGGAATACCAGGAGAGGAGTAAATTAACATCAGTGGTTTGTTGGGTTAGTTCTCTCATCATTTGGGAATTATTTTATGACACAAAATGTGATCACCTATTTTAAAAATGCTTTTAAAGTGGAATCCTAGAAACAGTGACTTGTGAAATTCTGCTCAGTATTTAAGCAGTATACAATAAATGTTGATGCTTTCCTTAAAAATGGAGAGCTTATGTTTGAATGGAAGCATTGGCAGAAAAATATCTAAGAGAAGGCCCATTTAAAAAAAATATATATATTGTGCATGTTAAATGTGCATGATATGATTAAATACAATTTGCCATAAAAGGACTAGGTTTTATCAAACATTTCATTCTTTTTCTTCGTACATTCTATTAACCTTCATTACTCAAACATCAATAACTCTTCTATGTCACACAGGGAAGAAGTGAACTGCATGCTGAAATTGGTTTTGCACAGTGCTCCTCCATGCTTCATACTGTAATCCTTCCTCTAAATTAGACATGGAGAGCCAAATTCAGAGTTGTTTTAAGTCAATGGTGTTGCATTCACTTGCTTATTGCAACACTGAATTAGCTCAGGACACGAATGTCTTCAAATAACCGAGTACAGCTCCTACTCATGTCAACAGATGTCAAACTGCCGAGACCAATGTTTGCGACATTTTTGCATACTTACATAACACACATGATTACTGTTTCCTTCTTCTATCAAACATGCATATATAGCCCAACTGATTTGTGCACATCCATTGAACTCAGTGGCGTTGTCTTTGTTTTCAGCAGGACTGAATAGGATCCACAGAGAAGTAATTTCTTTTACACTCAGGGTGCCTCTACACAGCACCATAAACTCAAAATAAGATACGCAATTTGCTCTATGCAAATTACATAGCTTATTTTGAGTCTATTTCAAAATTTGGCGCAGGCTACACAGCACCACATTTTGAAAGAAAGTGCTGTTTCAAGCCACTGCTTACTCCTCATTCAACGAGGTTTACGAGGATGGCGAAATAGTGCCTCTGTTATATTTTGGAATAGCAGATGCATTCAAAAGACATGGGGTAGCTATTTCTGGATACCTCTGGTATCCCAAAATAATTTTCATGTGTAGACATACCTTCACAGACAGAGCCATCAGAAAATCTAACCTCATTGTTGCCTTCTGGAGATCCAGTTGTTTGAAGGTACAGGCAGTCCCCGACTTACGCGGATCTGACTTACGTCGGATCCGCACTTACGAACGGGGCTCTCTCGCCCCGGAGCTTGCAGGCAGCGGGACCGCCCAGAGCGCAGCGGTCCCGCCACCTCGACCTCCGGGGTGAGAAAAGCTGCTCCGGGTGCCCCTGGTCTGCTGGGGATCGTCTCCAGCAGACCAGGGACACTGGGAGCAAAGCCGGGGAGGCGGAGGGGTCCCGCGCCTCTGGGGCTTTGCTCTGGCAAAGCCGGGGAGGCGCGGGACTCCGCCGCCGCGGCTTTGCTCCCGGTGTCCCTGGTCTGCTGAAGACGGTCCCCAGCAGACCAGGGACACCGGGAGCAAAGCCGCAGCGGCGGCGGGGTCCTGCGCCTCTGAGGCTTTGCCAGAGCAAAGCCTCAGAGGCGCGGCACCCCGCCACCGCTGCGGCTTTGCTCCCCGTGTCCCTGGTCTGCTGGGGGGGGGAAGCGTGCAACTAGCGCGCCCCCTCCCCCAGCAGACCAGGCTTTTGTTGTGGACTCTGGGGTAGAGCAGCTGGGGTGCTGCCGGGTTGGTCCTGCAGGGACCTACCTGGCAGCCCAGCTGTTCTGTCCCAGGCTCGAGATTCAGCCGCTGTTGAAACTGATCAGTGGCTGATTCCAGGAAGCTGGGGGCAGAGCAATTCTGCCTCCAGCTTCCTGTAGTCAGCCCCTGGTCAATTTCAGCAGCGGCTGAATCTGGAGCCAGTTCCGACTTACATACAAATTCAACTTAAGAACAAACCTATAGTCCCTATCTTGTACGTAACCCGGGGACTGCCTGTATATCAAAGCCAATACACAAATAGCAACAACTCCCATAGGAACATAGATGCTAGGTTTGTACAGTTTTTGGTGGTGCCCAGAATGCATCCCATCAATAGGATGGACAGGGCAACTGCCCTAGGCCCCCATGCGTTAGTGGGACATGGGGGTTCAGGCAGCATCAATATGACTATAGTGTCTGGTGCCCCGGGGATTAGTGGGGAACCTTGCGCTGGCAAAAGCAAGTGACCTAGCCTCCGCCTGCTCTGATAGCTCCCAGTGTGGTTCGGGGGAGGGGATGGAAGCTGGAAGGAGGCATGGTGGGGGGGGTCGAGTGGAGTGGGGGCAAAAGCCTGGAGCAGAGGGTAGGGGCTGTCCTGAACCCTGTCCCCCAAGGAGTGGTCTGGCCCACCAGAATCCCCCCCATTGCCCTGAGCACCCCCTGGTCCTCTCCCCCTCCAGGACTATCCCTAAGGATGTACAAGGAGCTGGCACAACCACCCTTCTGCCCCTGGCCCAACCCTCATTCACCTCTATTCCTGGCTTCCGCCCTCTCCCCTAAGCAATGCCAGGAGCTGGCAGAGTGCGATAGAGCAAGGCGAGTCAGGGCCAAGGTCACTTGCTGCTGTGAGTGCTAGGCCCTCTGGCTATGGACAGGACTGTGAAAATATAGGCCCTAATATCGGTGGAGCTGGGCCCATATATCTCACCACCTCTGTGTGGGAAGGGAAGGACTCCACAAATTCTGGGACAAAATTCAACTGGAAGTGACCTAACAGTGTTCAGTTTGGCACAGAGGCCATTGGCTCTACACAGAGGGAAGATCACCATCTCATCATGCCTGTTGAGAGAAATGAAGGGAAATCCAAGAGGAAGTCTCTTAGGGTATGTCTACACTACCCCACTAGTTCGAACTAGTGGGGTAATGTAGGCATACCGCAATTGCAAATGAAGCCCGGGATTTGAATTTCCCGGGCTTCATTTGCATAAGCGGGGTGCCGCCATTTTTAAATCCCCGCTCGTTCGAACCCAGTGCCGCGCGGCTACACGCGGCACGAACTAGGTAGTTGGAACTAGGCTTCCTAGTTCGAACTACTGTTACTCCTCATGGAATTCAAATCCCGGGCTTCATTTGCAATTGCGGTATGCCTACATTACCCTCCTATTTTGAAATAGGAGGGTAGTGTAGACATACCCTTATTTCCAAATTTCCCTGTGAGACGGAATAAGTTTATGTTAGGGCTGTGAAAAGTGAACACCTTGGTGGGTGATGCTCACCGGTTAACTGGTGGGGTAATCGCTCTAGCCCAGCCGAGCTGGAGTGACTCCCCACTCTGTCTCCTGTTCTCCCTTTAATTGGTTAACTGTTAAACATCACAACTAACTGGTCAACCAATTAAACAGTATCTTGCAGCCCTAGACTATATGCTCTTTTCTTTGACTTTACGATGATGGATGCCCCAGGCTTATGTAAGACAATACATGACCAGAGACCTCCAGTTGTCCATACTA
This sequence comes from Pelodiscus sinensis, assembly GCF_052426305.1. Lineage (NCBI taxonomy): Eukaryota > Metazoa > Chordata > Testudines > Trionychidae > Pelodiscus > Pelodiscus sinensis. The sequence goes on from NC_143065.1 coordinate 24,119,693, forward strand.
TTACCTTCACAGCTGACTCCAGTCTGGTCAAGGGAAAAGCCACGTTGGCATTCACAAGTGAAGCTTCCTGGTGTGTTCTGGCAAACACCTCTTGCCCCACACAGATTGATTTCAGAGGCACATTCATTATTATCTAATAGAAAAACAAATGAAAATATTAGTGCTGTTTTACAAGGTGATTGCTCATCTATAGTAGGGAAGTTCATGAAAAGTAGAAAAGAAACACAAGTGACCCAAGACACTGACATTACTGATTGTGTGTTCCTTTCCATTCTGTACCTTGCACCACAGAAATGAGAGAGAGAATTCCCTTCTTTTTCACTAACAGGAGATATCATTTGAAGGAAACCACTCTCAAATCTTCATGCTCAATCTTGGCTGATATTCTGCTTTCCTTGCATACCCCATGGACACTGATGCCATGGTAGCACAGAATACTAGAATCAAAATCCAGATCGAACAAACTTATTAGGTCAAATTCCATCCTTTCTGGTTGCCCCAGGATATGTGGGAGCAGAATTTGGCCCACTATTTCAGAACAAACTGCCTCCACTCTTGCACTTCATTTCTTCTGTAAGATGAACCCACCATCTTGTTACAACACTGTCAGGAGTGAGATGCCATAAGAATCCTCAAACTGGAATTTCCACTTAATGAAGAGTAACATCCAATGTTACTTACCAATACACGCTGTATGATGCTGAGTGAAACCAGGAGGACATTTACAAGTGAAGCCCCCTATCGTGTTGACACACAGGAACTGGCAGTTATGCTGTTTTGTTGCACATTCATCGAGATCTGGAAGAGTAAGCCAACATTCCATCCATGTTCAGTTCCTACTAAGGTGCTGACATTTCAATGTCGACATTGAGAAAAGCGGCTGCAAGTTAGTGGTTAAATGTACAAATATTTTGCTGAAAAGTGAAATGCAGAAATACATTGCACAGGCCTGGTGCAGTGGTCTAGCAGAGCAGAACTTGTTAATAGGCAGAGGACCTAGCCTAACATGGCACACCTTTTCCCATCATTAGCTATGGGGACAGGAGAGCTTCAGGAAGGTAAGAGGAGAATACTCTCTCTCCTGTTTCCTTCTTGGGTGCGTCTACACAGCATAATGGCTGTTATTCTGAAATAACAATGTGAGCGTCTACACAGCAATTCCATTATTTTAAAATAAATTCAAAATAACGGACATCTTATTCCGACTTTTGTAAACCTCATTCCACAAGGAATAACACCTATTCCAAAACAGCTATTTGGGAATAGTTGTAGTGTGGATGCTCCATTGCTGCTATTTCGAAATAGCTCCTCCCCAGGGCCATTCAAAGGGTATGTCTACATTGCATTCCTCTTTCGAGAAAGGAACGCAAGTGCAGCTGAGCAAAATTGCAAATGAAGCACAGATCTGAATTTCCCATACTTCATTTGCATAATCGCATCCGGACGCTATTTCAAAAAAAGAAAGGCCATCTAGACATGGTTATTTTGAAAGAAAACCCTCCTTTTGAAAGTACCCTTAAACCTCATTGTATAAGGAGTAAGGGTAATTTAGAAAAAAAGGGTTTTCTTTCTAAATAACTGCGTCTAGACAGTGTTTCCTTTTTCAAAATAGGGCATTTCGAAATAGTGCCCGGACGCGATTATGCAAACTAAGCGCGGGAAATTCAAATCCGTGCTTCATTTGCAATTTTGCTCAGCTGCATTTGCATTCCTCTCTCAAAAGAGGAATGCAGTGTAGACATACCCAAAGTAATTACTCCCCAGTGCCTCCTGGGGGCTCTAAATGGAGATAGCGCATTCACATTAGGGAAGCCTGTCTAGGACTAATTTCGAGACTTCCCTGTAGTATAGACATGCTATTTCAAAATAAGCTATTTTGGAGTATTTCTTCCAGAATAGCTTATAAGCATTCAGTGTAGATGTACCCCTTAACACCCATCTCCCAAAAATATTGGCATCACGCTTGACCCTGAACTTTCATCCACACTTCTCCTGTCTACAAAACTGCCGTTTGGCAGGAAGACACAATAATGTAGAGGTTATGGGCCAACTGCAGGAGATGGTGGGCGAGATTCTGTGGCCTACAATGTGCAGGAGGTCAGATCAGAAGATCATGATGGTCCTTCCCACCTCTGAGTCTATAATGACTAATCATATAACTTCTTTGGCTCCATCTCTCACAAAACCCTCATCTGTGCCTTCATTTCCCTTCCCCTTGGCTAGAGCAATTAGTAGCTCCATGGCTCTCTCAGGTCCCAGTGCCCTGGGCTAAACACTGTAGCTACCCATCCTCTCACAAGTTCCAAAAGGAACTACCAATAAATCTCACTTCTCAAACAGCCTCACTGGTACCCCCATGCAGATCCCGTTCAGGGATATTCTCTGTCTCCTCCATGCCACTGCTTCTGTTCATCTAGAAACCTGCCTCCTCTTTGTCTCTTTCTAGGAAACCAATGGTCTGTGACGCCTCTTTTCTGCAGGGTCTGCCATCTGGAGGAGTCTCTTTCTATCTGCACATCTCATCTCTTTTCAAATTTCAGCTTAAACTGATGACATTTTCTTTCTGGCTAGTAACTTCCATTTTGCTCTCTATTTGTAGCATTATGGCCAAATGCTGACCTGTACTCATCCTACAGAGCCAATTTTTTCTATGCTGAGAGGTGGAGTTCCTCCTGCAAACAGGTGGTTGTGTATTTTTATACATCTGTAAGTGCACATATATTTTCTGCAACTGAATAGGCAAGTAAGTAGCTGTGCATTTAAATATTGTTTGCATCTGCCAATGCCCAATTGTATGAGTATTTGGAGTAAAGGTGCACAATACTGCAGAAACACATTTGGATACATATTTTTAATATACAAATTACACTTCTCTAGTCCAGCACCCTCGAGACCTGATAGGTGCCAAACCAGAGAATTTGACAAACCATAGGAGGTCAATAGTGTCTAGCAGCATTACCAACACTTCTACTCTTGATGTTCTTTTAGAAGACATTCAGGAGTAAATTAGAGCTAAACAAGAGCACATAATACTGAGAGCCAAGACTGCTGATTGTAAACAAACTCGATGGGACCATAGGAAACTTGGCCATACCCATGATGAGTGACCATCCAGCTAACTTAAATCATATCAGATCACAGATGAAGCTAGACCAGAGAGCGCCAGACCAGAGAGGTTCAACATGTACTTGCAAATGGGGCGCTACCATTTGAAAATCTGTTCCATAATTTCTATAATACATTGTCAGCTGGCCTGCTTTATTCATTGTGTGAAAGCATTTTGAGGTCAAGCTTCCAATCCTGCAATGGCTTCTAGTTCCCTTCATGTGTAGTTCTATATTAAATAGAACATTTTATGCCCTTTATGGTCTGTACTAAGGCAACCTACAGAAGCATCCAGGCCATCATTATGATTTTTGTGAAAGATGCTTCTACAAAATAAGTGCCCATTCCCACTGAAGTCAATTGTCTCCTAAAGGAGCCTCAGCAGACTATAAGCTGTATTCTGCTGTCGTGGGCTGTAATTCCAAAGGAAATATTTAATCAAGAATGATAAAGTAAAATGGCATTTCCAATGCCAAGTTTGGAATTCCTCTTATCATCTACATGGGCTTTAATCAGCATTTTGATATTAATGCCATTACATAAATAAATAAAAATGCAACAAATGTTTTTAATTCTCTCCTGCAGTTCCCTCTCTCATCCGGCGTTGCAGGAATGGTTAGATAAAACACTACTGATGCTTGAGAGAATATTGCAGAACTAGTTGATTTTTTTTGCAAACATCCAGTCTGAGCTAAAATAACTGGCATAAATTAATTAATTATTGCAAGGCATGGCTTAAATCATGCATTTCTCAGACAAATAGCTAAAACCAGAAGAAAAAATATTTTCTACCATGGAGTAAAACCAGAAGAAAAAATATTTTCTACCACTGAGTAAATATTGAGAAAGAAAAAAAGTCAGAAAATAAAATTCACTGGTAAAGTTACTGACAGGAATATTCCAACTGTCTCCAATGTTTCTGGGCTTGGCTCTGTTCTCATATTTACTCCAGTTGTAGACTGTTCAGATCAGTGGCTATACTCCTGATTTGCACCAGAGGCAGTGAAATCAGAGTCAGATCGTTGGCATGTCCTGGGTAGCTATTTGTCTGGGAAATGCAGAATTCTTCCAGTCAAACTTTTTATTTTCAGTTTTTACCTTTGCAGCTTCTCCCATCCTCTTGTAAAATGTATCCTTTTGGACACGAACACTGGTAACTCCCTTCTGTGTTCTTGCAGATGAAATTGCAAGGCTTAGGGGACTGGCTGCATTCATTCAGATCTACAATGAGAAAAAAACAGACTCTTTTTGGTGATATCAACCAAGATTTGTAATGAAGAATTACAAATATCCAGGGGGCTATTTAGCACAAAAATATCTTCCCAAAGTCTGCTATCAAAGTGATGTTTTGTTTTCCTATGGTGAAAGAAATAAGGGTTGTCTTATTCCTGTAAATATCCTTTCAGGTTTATTCTTTAGCTATGTACAATAGGTATAAAATAACGGAAAACCTACCTTCGCAAAGGGTGCCTGTTATATCTGGAGTATAGCCAGTTTTACAATGGCAGCGATATGAGCCTCTCTCATTGATGCATTCTCCATTACGGCAGACATCATTAATAACCTTGCACTCATCAATATCTGTAATACAACAAGTGAGTTGTCAAAGTGATGACAAATAATAGGCAATTACTGTACCTGATTTTGGTGCGACTCCTATGCTTTGACATGAAACATGCAAAATACACATAATGAAATGCTCCACACATTTTGGAGGCTTGTCTCTTTAGAAAAAAAAATATGCAAGGATATAAGCGAGTTAGCACAAATTTAACAATTAAATGTAACGAGCAAACTTAAAATGCAAATGAACTAGTGTAGGAGGTGCTCTTAATAATCCCACATAAAAGGCTTGTGCCTGATCCCATTTAAGCTATCGGTGAAGCTCATGTCTTTGTTTAGGACTTGGCCCAAAGAAGATTAACAAGGATACATCAGCATATTTCCAAGGAAATTTGTGTAACATTTTCAAAGTCACTAAATGCTTAAGTTCAATTTCAAAGATCACATGAGGCCAAATTCCAAAATTATTTGGGTGCCTAAAGATTAAGATGGATGCTTTTGAACATTCTAGTAGACATTTATCTGCTTTTTGAACCTACCTCAAAAGTAAAAGCGCCTTAAGCACTTTTGCATAAATTCTGCTGCTGACTGCTTGCAACACCACTGAAAAATCACTGGGGCCTATATAGACCTAGCTAAAGTCCCACTTTTCCAATGGTGTGTATTTTAAAGGAAGTTTTCCACCTTGTCTTTGCCAGGGTTTTTTAGTTATCACAGCACATTAGAAAGAAAACTTCACCAAATGGTGCAATATTGGGCTTAAAAGGACTTGTCTCTCCAATGCTCCCACACTGTTCATGGGGTGCACGTATGCAACTTGCAACTCACCAACCGAGAGTATGCTGGGTGTCACACTCAGCAGGAGCTCTTGATCTTAGAGTGGGAGGGAACAACATTTCTAAGAGCTGGGGGAAAACATGGATGCTCAGCATCAATGATAAGTGTGCTGAAATGTCCCTTGTACCTGGATTATCCAGAATGCTCAGTGGTGTGTTAAATTGAAAGTCCATTGTATGGTTTCATTAAAGATAACTGGACAGAAACAAACAGGAAACCACACCAAACAATACTAGGATCAACATTTCAGCTGTCCTCCATTATGCACAGGCACAAAGCTCATATCTCAATGTGCAAACATACATTTTCACATATGCCTATCAGGTGTCTGCACACAAATATACATCTTGCTAGTGAAGGATTTGGGGAGCCTGCTGAAATTTGGGATTTCGTTGGTGTCTAACTGCCTGAGTTGGCTGCACAAACACCTCTTTGCTGATGCACTTAGGTTGGTAGCAAAGTCTGTATTCTGATCACTGAAAAGCTTGCAAATGTCTATGGGTTACAATAAGGGATTCTAGTAGGCTCAAAGGTATGGCAAATGGAGTTCATACTTTGTCACTTCATTTCATAGTCACTGATTACAGGTTTGCCCTTAAACTTTGGCAGACAGAAATACCTGCTCCATTGGTCAAGTATCCTCGGCCATGGGGGCAAAGCTTTTTAAACGCCACAGTGCCTAAGAAGGGGCAGATCTCACAGTTCGGTCCCCAACCGCGCCCACCATCGCAGCAGCATTCAGACTTCTTGACAGAATTTCTATTGCTCGATCCAATCTGACACAGACTTTGTAACACTTCCATGAAGCAGTAGCCTTCTCTGTTGTCTGAAAGACAAATTATGCAGCATGTAGACTACTAGTGGCAATAACTGTAGAAGGGTCATGACATATTAGAATTCAGTCAGAAATATCAAAGAAAGGGAAGCATACTTAACCCTGGGAGTGTGGAATTGAGAATGAAAGTCTGGCTGCAGCAAGAAAGAGAACATGATGTCTGAGGGAAACAAAGGAGACAAGAATTTTAGTAAGAGGGTAGGAGTGAAGCTACAGAGTGCCTAGAAAAGACGTGTTTCTGTTTGAACCCAGAGAAGAAGGGCTAACTGAAAACAGAACTGTCACAGAGAAAAAGGACAGAGTTAATGCCATGCTGATTGACTCTGACTAATCAGCAGGAGACTTTCATAAAAATCCAGTACAACCTAACCAGCTGATACAAGCACACAATTAGCAAATGAAGCATTTAGTGCCAGGATGGCACCTAGTTATAAAGGGCCCCATCCTACAGACACTGTAACTTTGCCTTGGGTTATCCCACTGAGTTCAACTTCTTGAATACATCTTCAAAAATATGAGTATATTATTAACAAGTGTAACAATCCCAATTTACCACATACCAGAGATATGGGAACCCTCAAACTTCCAGTATTAAAGATGATGCTAGTTGGCTTTGCTAATGCAGCTACCTGGTACTTACCAAGGCATTCATTCTGGTTATCACTGGCAATGAATCCTTCGTTGCATTCACATCTGTAGCTTCCTCTTGTGTTGATACAACGTCCATTCTCACAGATCCCAAATTTGGTTTGACATTCATTTTCATCTATATTTTTTAAATTTCATGACAAAAAAATAAAATCCATAAATATTTCAGTAGTAAAAAAAAAAAAAAATCAGCATGAAGGTTTGAATTCATGGAGGCTAGGTCCATCAACGGCTATTAGCCAGGATGGGCAAGCATGCCACCACATGCTCTCAGTGTCCCTGGCCTCTGTCTGCGGGAAGGATGATTGCCTATGGATGACATGGGACGATTGCCTATATTGTTCATTGCCTCTATTGGACACCATCAGAAAACAGAATATTAGGCTAGATGGACCATTGATCTGACCCACTATGGCAGTTCTTATATACTTAAAGTGGTGCATTTCTACTGGTTAAATGTGAGGAAGGGAACAAATGGAACAAACTGACATAAGCAATGATTTTTTTAAAACACTGACATTTAGTGTTTCAAGGATCAGATTAATCTAAGTAGATGACAGGTAAACCCATACCACACTACTTCTCTGCAACATAGTACACACTATTTAGTCATTCAAAAAATGTCTTAGCCATTGCTGGTTCTCCTGAGTTCCAAACAACACTGATTACAGTCAAGATGCTACTTAATATGGTATTTTAGGGAGAGGGTTATTATTGATTAACTTCATGATTCATTATAATTTAGGATTATTATTGATTCACTTTGTGATTCATTATAACTTAGAGCTCTAATTTATTTACTATTTGTATGGAATGGTGCTTTATAAAGAGAAAAAGCAAATTATGTATCTAATGGATGTGTTTTCATGTCTCTAGGGTTAGGGACCTCATTGGAAGGGATCTATGTATGTTCTTATATTCTGATATCATTAAAGAAGAAAGACAAGGCCAGATCCATTGGCTGCTGTAAATCAGCATAACTTGGCTAAGTTTATCAGTGATACACTGAGGCTAAGTCTACACTACAAAGATAAATCAGAAAAAGAAATGCAATTTGCAGTACACAACTTGTGTATCTTTTTCCAATTTACTCCCAAAAGAGGCTTTTCAGAAATTTGGCCTGTCTATACGGGCCTAATTTTGGGAAAAAACCCTCCTTTTGAAACATCCCTTCTTCCTCATAAAAGGAGGTTTATAGGGATGCTGAAAAAACATGTCTGCTTTTCCAAAACTTTTTTCAGAAAAGTAGACATGTTCCTTGGATGCAGCTGAGCTTTTCCAGCATACCTCCGGGTACCCTGGAAAAGCTCTGCAGTCTAGACATAGACTAGATGCACAGCACCTGAAAATGTCTGATTACAGAAGACATTAAAATCTTTCAGAAAGATTTCTGAAAAGGACAGTTTAATGCAGCGACTTCTGACATTTTTATCAAGAGGTAAATGCAATTAAATAAGTATTCTGGCAGCAACTGGCGCTACTGCTGGGTATGGTAAATCATGGACAATCACTGTGGCACATAAATGACTTAAATCAACTGAGTGCTCATTTTGGGGACTGTACCTCGCAGACAGAGGGAAGCAGGACGTTGTTTTTGATAAAATAATGTGAAATACTAAAAAGTCATTTTGAAATACTAAAATTTGCCAAAATGTGTCTGCTCTTTTCTTTTCTGGTTTTCTTCTGCTTGAATTTTGGGTATACCTGAATTTTGAATATATCCCACTGAGGAATTGATTTTCTACTGCCTGTCTAGCAAGGGTGGGCAAAAGTATCTCAGTGGGCTGGATCTGGCCCACCTAGGGCTTTGATTCAGCCCTCAAAGCAGTTCCAGGCCCCACACCCTAGTGGGGCAGTCACCCAGCAGCCACAAGCCCTTTAAACAGCAGCAATCGAAAGGCCTCGCAGCTCTTGGTCCCACTGGCCTGTTGGCTGAGACCTGCCTGGGAGGCGTGAGCCCTTTCAGCTGCTTCTATTCAAAGGGCTTGTGCCTGCCGGGTGACTGCCAGGCAACAGGTTAACAGCAGGGACCAGGAGCTGCCAGCTGTGTTATGTGAATTCTAAGCCTCCATCCCAGACAACTGTGGGAGGAGGCTAGCCCCCAGCACCCTGCCATTTGCTCCAGGTCCCTTCCATTGGCCAGAAGTCAGGAGGCAGAGACCCCAGGCCAAGCAAAGATCCCAATGGGGTAGCTTTCAACCCCACCCCTTCCGCCCGAGGCCAAACCACTTCCGGGTCGGATCGTGGCCACTTCCAAAATTTATGAAGTGGCCTCCCTTCAAAAATTATTGCCCATCGCTGCTGGTCATTAACTTCTGTGCAAAGGGAGTATACATACTGCCTGATTCAAATTCTCCATTCACTAATACAGTTAGCATTTTACACCTCTCTTCCATGTGTGACTGCACATGTAAGGCAGTGTAGAAGTAGGCTCTGCACAACCCTTTACCTGAAATACTGGGAACAATTATACAGTTATATGAGTGATTTTAATCAATTAGTCAAATCCAAAATTGCCATTTTTTCTCCAGAACCTGGCTCTGTAACCTGAAATTCAGCTCAGTTCACCTGAGCTGAAGCTATTACCTCATAGAGATTTCAACAGTTTCACTTACCTATGCAGCCCTCACCATCCTGTCTCCGCTGATATCCTGGTCCACATATGCACATATATGTGCCAATCAGATTTTTACACTCCATTTGTTTTGAGTCACAGTCATGAATTCCTTCGTCACATTCGTTCAGATCTGAGAGTATTAATATGACAGAATTATACATACGTAAAGAGAGAGATTCTCTTGGAAATGCATAAAAACGAAATCTTCATTTTGAAAGTGAAATCAAGAACAACTTTCTGCTGTGCTAAATTAATAACCAGAAACTACTGGTCTAGCGGTAACTAATTTCAGTTAGGAAGCAAACCCTTTAAACTACCAAGCTTTACATCTACTGTATATTTGAGAGAGAGAGAGTGAGAGTGTCTGTTCAAGAACTCCTCTTATACGGTAAGAGCTAGGATCACCAAATTTGGTATGCAGCTTCCTCTTATCACAAGGTCAGGCTGCAACAGGACAATGGGATTTGCACCTGGAATTTGATTGTTCCTAATCAAATGGAAAGGGAGGGGTCTGCTAGCAGTGACAGTCATGCTGCTGAATGACCTCAGCGTGCCAGTCACACCGGAAACAGAGTAGACAGCTAGGGGCAAGGGTCTGGCTGTGGCCCCTGCCACTCCAACCAGCCCCAGGGATCTGGGTAGCACAACCCCAGCTGCCCCAGCCAGCCCTGGGGAGCTGTTGCCTGGTCAGTGTCACCCTCACCACCACAGCACTGGGGGCAGCATGGTCCCTACTGTGCTGGCCAGCTAGCTCAGATTCTGGCCTACTGATTTCAGTGATGCCCCTCTCACTCCTGGCCCTGAGTTGCCCATACTCCCGAATCTCTGCCCTGACTGCAGCACCCCCTACCCCCAGCCCTGAGCTCACCACTCCTTGCGCTATCCGAGCAACGCTGAGTAGATTCATGTGTTTTAAGAGCAAAAGGAACCAATATGATCAACTAGTTGGACCTTCTGCATAACAATAGCAGGCCTTAGAATTTCACCTTAGGTTTTAAATCTTCTATCTCTAGGGCTCCCTAGGGTTGTTAGCACTGAGAGAATCATACCCCAATCTGTCTGAAATCACAGTATCATCTAACTATGAAATCTTACCTTTGCACATTCTCTTGTCTTCTCTGAGAACGTAGCCAGCTGGGCACTTACATTCATATGATCCGTAGGTGTTTACGCATCGGAAGGCACACAGTAGAGAATTCTGAGCACACTCATTTACATCTGTAGTCAGACAAATAACCATATGCAAAGTGAAATTTGCTTTTGCAAAAGACACCAGCTGAGAAAGTATGCTGTTTAGTTTGGTTTATAAATAAGAGATGCCAAACTGCTCTGAGTTACATTTTACTGTCAGATCTGTGCTTCTACTGGCTGGCTAAACACTTCTGCATAGGAGCAGGGTCACAGACATTCCTGGTTGCTTAGAGTTTCTTATGTGAGCAGGGCAGCAGAAATCACTGCCTGCAGCATCAATCAGGCAACAGCAGGAATTTACAGCTTTGTACTGATAAAATACAGCTAGTGGTAAACCAACACCTGCCCCAGCTCTTATTTAACTTACACATATGTTGTTGATACTAGGCATTTCATTTTAGCTACCAACCAAGACAACTGACTCTTCTGTAACCTGCATTTAATAAAAGATCCTTATTGTGACCCCCAGTACCTGAAGCATATTTATTTATTATGTGCTGTGTAAATTGAACTAAACTACATTCTGGTGTTTATGCACTTCATCTACCTCTCACTCAAGTCAATGGGAATTTTTCCACTGACTTCTGTAAGAGCAGGATGGGGTCCTCAGTGCTTATAATAAGTGGCACAAGCCAATCCAGTGGAAGAATTACACTCCTGTGCACTGCTGGAGAGAACTAGGTTATGCTAAAAAGTTTGAATTCTCACATCAAAGCTGCATGCATAGTGAGTACAATCAGTAACCTTTCTGGAGAAGGTACTGAATGGAACTTGCTTATGTTATCCCCATCTGGGCAATCCATCAGCAGGCACTAGCTCTGAAAGTGAAGAAGCTGCTCACCTATTTTTCCCGCTAGAAAAAGGGTAACATGGTAAAAGGATTCACATTTGGATAGGAAGCAGAAGCAGTATTTATTCCTGTATTTGCAGTGGGGAGGAAGCAAAGTCTGACACAGAATGTTGGAATCACTGCACAATAGTATTCCTAGTTTGCCTGCTTTGTTATCTCTGTACTTACCAATTGTTTCTGAAGTTACTGGTGTTTACCAGTAAACTGTAACTGAAAGACCCTGCACAGGAGAAGTCTCACCTTCACATGTCATCATTGGTCCCGGCTCAAATCCTTCATCACAGGTACATTCAAAGCCGCCTATAGCATTCTTACAAGTTCCATTTCCACATGGATTTCCCACAGAGCATTCATCAGTATCTGCAAGCAATTAAAACAAGGCATGAATATCCCACAGGAGGCTGAAGCTGTAAGTGTTTGATTCTGACCATGTGCAAGGATTCTGCATTATTCATGAGCAGAGTTATAACCCAGGATGCCAAAGTGGAGTCACACATACTATTACTCTTTAATGTTCTACTTGGGGAATTCAGAGTCATTAAAATGGAAAACAACACTTATACTTACCCACACACTGAACTCCCTCAAGGATATAGCCAAAAGGACATTCACAGCGGAAGGACCCATCTGTATTGATACACTGCCCCAATTGACAGTTATCTGGGTCAAGGCACTCATCCACGTCTTAGCCCAGAAACAAAAATAAAAGGACTAGAGTTAGTGAAATTAATTGTCATTTTGAGTCTAATCTAGAACGACAAACATGAATTTAGAATGGAATATTCCACAACTCACAATGAAAATACAGTATCTGAAAAGCGATTAGCTCAGAAACTTGCATGCCAAATTTTCAAAGGGTGGCACATAAGCATTAACGGTTGTAAAGGCTGGTTTAAGAGCCTTTTTAACAGGAGTCACAGTAAGAAAAGGCATCATGACATAAATAGCCATCTCACTCTCTGGATATCAAAAGAGTTACCAAAAGCTTTGGGCTGTTTGTCTATGGAGGGAATTAGACCCAAGAATGTATACTGGGGAATCAAGACTCCGTGGTTTTCAGTACTAAGAAATTAAAACCATTTCTTACATATGATCTATAAGAAGGGAAAATATGTTGCTTGGATCCAGTCTTTAGGTTCTCCAGATTCCCCCTGGTATGTCTGGTCAACAGGATGAAAGACAGAGAGTATTCTCCTCAAGGATAATTAATAGAGTGGGAGAGAAGTTCAAGTTTGAATTTTACATTTGTATAAATAACTCCTTGCAAAGTGTCTATGCAAGACAAATCCAGGGCTTTTGAAAATGTTCGTAGAGAAGTGATTTTGAATTGGAAGGGACAGTGGCTGATGGACACAAAGTTGCAGGCTAGAGTTATGACCATACAGTAACATTCAGAGCACTCATCACTTACCAACCCGTTCATCTCCTGGTCCAAGAAGGATGCCAATTCCAAATGGACAAATTTGACGAAATGCCTCTGTAAGTGAAATGCTCATATTATCCCAAATCACAGCAATAAATGTTATACATTCATTATCAGGTTAATGTGCAGTGGGTTGCATTCTTACCATTATAGATGGACAGTTTTCATTTAGATCTTATATTCAACAGGGGTGTGCATGTATGTACGCTCTCAAATGTGATAAACTACACATAATGAAACTACTTTATATATGAAGTAATTATTTTCATTTCATTTACCATTTATGTATACAAGTTTACAATTTATTTTATCTGTATGGCAGACATTAAGTAAAAGATTTCTATTAAAAAGCAGTAAGATGGCAATGACTTTGCTTTTTTTTCTTGTAAATAAAAATTCTGAAGAAAATACAGCCTGATCTGATTGTAAACCAATTTATTAAGTCCTGTGGAGCCACAAATTAACAGCTGCCTTTTATACATCAAGCACTGAGTTTATTACAGATGGGTTAAGGTTGTGATGTCTCAGTTCAGCTTAGACTTATGATAGAATTAGTTTGATGTCAGCAAACTAGTTGAGCTCTTTTTGCAAGACTTTAAATAGCACAAATCTTGAAAGATGAGGTTACTGCCTGCTATTCGGCATGGCGAGCATGTTTTCTCTTGTTTATGAGAGTCACTTAGCACACGCTGGGCACTCAAAAAATAAATGAAATCATCATAAAATTCTACTACACTGAAGCAAAAACCAGCAAGAATGAATATGCTCACAAGATTTCCATCAATTCAGATCCAGAAGATAAAACCCTTCTGATTCAGACACAGAACAAATAAACCCACTCCTCCCACCCATTGCATTTGTGCAGGAGGGTGGAGTCTTGGATTTGAGATTTAGTTCAGACCCACTCTGAGATATTATTTATCTACTCTACACTATAACCCTTCCTTTCATAAGATACAGTAACATTCTACTTTGAAGTACTTCAGTAAACTGTGAGTAGGCTTACAGCATATCAGACCTATATTGTGTTTAGACATAGCTGTAGAAGTTTTGTCTTAGGGATTAATTTAGTTACAGGTTGCACCTCTCTGGTCCGGCACCTTTGGGACCTGATTAGACCTGAATGAGGGCATTTGCCAGACCTGGGGAGGTTCCCTGCTACCAGCACTCCACCCACCTCTCCTCCCCACTGCTGGCCCTAGCCCCCCTCCACACTGCCACAGCCCTGCTATTAGCGTTGCCGTGGCCCTAGCCCTGATATCAGGGCTGCTGCAGCCCTGACCCCACTATCCAGGTTGCAGTAGCCCTGGCCCTTCTCCCCACTCCCAGGGATGCTGCACCCCTGGTCTGCCTACCAAGGCTGCTATGTCCCTACCCCCGGTTCCACTACTGGGGATGCCTGGCCTCTGGCCCCACAACTGGATCTGCTGTGGCCCCAGCTGTGCTTCCAGGACTCCAACCCCAGTCCCAGCCCTGCTAGGCTCTGAGCCACCAGCTCTCTTGCTGCTGGGGCTCCCAGCCAGGTTTCCCTGGTCCAGGAACATCTGGGGTCCTGCCGGACTACGGATGTTGCCAGATCAGAGAATCCCAGTTTTGGGAGGTCCACCCTGTACCTTTTTCTGTGATGGTACAAAATGAAATGAAACAAAGCCTTGATCTTGTCATCTGATTTTGAGTCAGACCCAGAACAAATAAACTCATAGTCTGTGTCTAGACTGGTAAGTTTTTGCGGAAAAACTTGCCAGCTTTCTACACTGACCGCTTGAGTTTCTGCAAGAACACTGACAATCTCATGTAAGAAATCAGTGCTTCTTGCAGAAATACTATGCTGCTCCCGTTCGGGCAAAAGTCCTTTTGCGCACAGCTTTTGTGCAAAAGGGCCAGTGTAGAAAGCTCAGATTTGTTTTGCGCAAAAAAGCCCCGATGGTGAAAATGGCGATCAGGGCTTTTTTGCGGAAAAGCGTGTCTAGATTGGCATGGATGCTTTTCCGCAAAAAGTGCTTTTGCGGAAAAGCATCCGTGCCAATCTAGATGCTCTTTTCCACAAATACTTTTAACAGAAAACTTTTCCGTTAAAAGCATTTGTGGAAAATCATGCCAGTCTAGACATAGCCATAAGCTTTGGGGTTGAATCCAAAACTTTCCCCCACCCATGATTCAGACTGGGACAAACCAATGTGTGGGTAGTGGGGCCAACAGCCTCACTAGGCCCCTGGGCAAAGCGGGGTGCTTTTTTGAAAGTATCTGAATTTAAGAAGTATGCAACCACTTCTTTCAAAAAAGCGAGATGCTGTTTCGAAAATGAGCATCCAGGCAGTCTGGATGCTCTCTTTCGAAAAAGCCTTGTTTGCATTCAAGAACAGCTTTTTTCAAAAGAGCAGTTTAAAAAAAAGGTGTTCTTCCTCGTAAAATGAGGTTTACTGCGGTTGAAAAAATTTAATTTCGAAAGAATGCGGCGGCAGTCTAGACATTTTTCGAAAAATCCCTGTAGTCTAGACACACCCACAGAGTGGGGTGCTGCTCCACACCTTAGAAGAGGCAGGGTCAGGCAGCCCTCAGCACCACCCAGAGAGCGCTGCAATCCCTCCCTCCAGCAGTCTTCAATGCTGTCCTGACATGGTGCTTTGGCAGCAATTTAAAGGGCCCAGGCTGTTATATCACCGGCCCATGGGGCAATTGCCCCCTTTGACTCTGCCAGTCACTTCAGGAGAACACTCTGAAGCTCACCATGTTTTTCTACCTCACTCTAGCCTTTTGGCTTGTACACAGATAGGGCAATTTATTCACTCTTATTTAGGGAAGAAGCCTTCAAAAACAGCACAATCAGGAAAACAGATGATGTGTTTCTTGCTTCAGAGAGCATAGTCTGCTCAGCATCTCCGCGATTTGTTCATGAGCTGACTGGTATTAACACGTCATTATAAACAGTAATACTGTCTATGGCAATCTGTCATTCTGAATTAATGTGCCTGTAACACAACTGCCCTGTAACAGCACTGACACTGTGAATTTCCTAGGGGTTTGTTGAGTAAAAAATTGTACATCAACACTTCAGCTGAGTCAGAATGTGCTTCAGAACTATCCTGATGGGGTTGCTTTCCTAAATCAGGGCTGCAGTGAACAATCAATTTCGCTGTTCCCCCTGTGCTTTGAGTCTTCCACAGTTACATGATGGAGAAAAATGTTTACAAAATAAGAAAATGTTGTTGTAAACCCACAAAGACTGGCATGGAGACTCAGAGAGACAAGTGTAATAGTTGTGCTTGCTTTTAGAGCTACAAAAAACAGCGCAGCCTGACTAGATTTCGAGCCTATGTGGCGTTTTCTATTGCCTGACAAGGACATAATACTGTTTTACCAAAATTTTAAAATATACAATGCACCGCATTAGAAAGCACCAGAGCAGATTACGAGCAGACTAATCTCACATACTTCCCATGAAACAACCCTGAAATGCTACAAATATTTTTTGAGAAATGGGTATGTTGTGAGCCTTTCCATAGCACAAAGGCTTTGACATTGTTAAAACAAAATAATATGCCATGCCCTGAGGAAGACCTTTCTGTTTTCTAATCCCCACATCCATGACTCTCAAAGCCACTGTTTGTCTTTGGAGTGCCTATAATGCTATTTTATTAGCTCAATTTACATACCATCTCCTTCCTCTGGACAGAGCTCGCATGGGTCACCCCATCCTTGTCCTTGCAAGGCGCAGCAACATTCTTGCTTGGAATGGTTTCTGGATTTGGGAATTGAGCATTTCCCTTCTTCAAATTTGGTAAAGCAATAACTCACTCTCAGATCTGCACAAACAAAAGCACATTATAATACAGTTCTGCATTAAAGGCATTTGGACTTGGTGCAACTGGCATGTGAAAATCAAAACTTAGGCTAATTACAAAAATACTTCCATTTGGATTATCTTAAAAAGCATTGCCGTGGCCTGTGATTCCAGTAGATCGAAAGAGAAAACAGAGCCTTTCCTATACCAGCCAAGGAAGAAGAGATCAATGGGAGAGAGATGCTACTCTAGTCATGGAGAAGAGGGGGAATTCCCTACTGCTTTGGAATAGGAGAGGGAGCTGTGCTCCTCCCAACCTCACTCCCCTCTCCTGTAGCCTCTGACTATTAGCTTCATTTATGTACATATTCTACTATTAGAGCAATGAACTTCAGTTAATAAACCACACAGAAACTAAAAGGCACGAGACAACCCATGATGATAACACTTCATGTAAAAAATAACGTAGTGGCAATTTTCAATAGGGCCTTTGGTTCTATGGTACCACACTTTGGCTATGTCTACACTACTGAGTTTTTTCGGAAAAACAACTGTTTTTCCAAAAAAACTTAACTTACATCCACACTGCAATCATGTTCTTTCAGGAAAAAAATGAAAAGAACAAAGGGTTTTTTCCAACATTGGTAAGCCTCTTTCTACGAGGAAGAAGCCTTTTTCCAAAAGAACTCTTTCCAAAAAAGGCGTGTGTGGACAGGGAAGAGAGAGTTCTTTCGAAAGAAGAGGAAAGAGGAAAAAGCACAGGTGCCCTGGTGGCCATTCCATCCATAGTAATCACAGTTTAAATGCAAGATAGCGTCCATTCAGTGTGGACACTCTCTTTTGAAATAATTTTTTAGGAACATCTCTTCCGGAAAAGCTTCTTCCGAAAGAAGCCTGCAGTCTAGACGTAGCACTGTGTTTGTACATGTTGGGTAACCTAAACACAGGAACAAAAAGGGAGATCACAGACCACATGCCTCCAGCAGGAAGCAAGCTGGCAACTCCTTAGGCTGGCACTCAGACAGCATAAGGGTCAGCTGCAGGAGCAGCTGCTCAATCCGTTTTCTGGCTGCAAGCTTAGTGCTGGGCACCACCCAGACTTCAGAGAAGCTTTAGGTAATGTGAAGTTTGAAACAGAAGCTTGTTTGACTCAGTATACTCAAAAACCAAACTTTCTGCAGAAAAAGCACATTGCTTGAAGTTCAATGCACAGATATCAATGAACTGTCCTGTGACAATCAACATGAAACACTTGTCCTCTTTGATAAAAGATAAGATGAAATTGTATTTCTTCAGCAATTATTTGCTTTGTGGTGGGTGATTTTTCATAAGATTGATAGCACAAAGGCTTTACACAACTTTTTAAATAGCACTGCTATTTTCACAGTGCCAACTCAAATGTTTATTGCAGGTTAGATTCATCGCATCAAAACTGCAATCTCATTTAGCTACCATGGAATGAAGAGCTCACTCCAGTTTTAACGAGCATCCCTGTCTTGGGCCAAACATAACTACAGAGATCCTGGAAGCCTTGGCCACTGGTGAGTCTTAGGTTGCATTTGTGAAACAAGGTATCTGTTTGTGAATTGGGAAGTTTATATTTACAGTGTATTTAAGCTTCTTCAAAGCCTTCAAGATGTCCTTCCCCTTAGTTTGCTGCACTTCTGAGCTGGCAGTAACAAGCCTACATCTTTCTATTCTGAGCTGTGCATCTTTTGATCATTTTATTTAGTCAGTTCCACATTTATGCTCAAAACACCTCATGTGATTCCAGCAGAACAAAGGCATCCACACCCTTTTTAAGCAGAGGGTATTTACTGTTTTTATAATACTGCTTTCAAAGTCTTTTCTAGTCTTTTCTTTACTGCATCTTTCAGTGAGAACAGCCTATATCTGACACTACTTAACATCTGCTAATTCCTTTTCACATCCGCTCTCTTCTTCTCATCTTCTCCATTAGTATTAACCTAATGTAAGTGGTTCTGTATATTTATCCTCAGCTCCCATTCGTACACTTTGTCTGTTCAAAGTTCAGAGTAGCCATCTCTGTCTTTATTTTCCACTTTTCCTCCTCTCTTTTTCTCCAAGCAGGTGAGGAAAGAGTTCAAGAGGGTAGAGTTTCTTCGCTTCACTTGTAACTGCTCCTCTCTCTCTTGTGCTGAGGAGACAGTGTGGGAAAGAATCTGGACCAGAGTACACAAGCATCAAACTTTCTTTCTGAAAAACACTATTAGTTTCCACAGCGTTCCTGTTCCATTAGAAACAAGCCTCTAGTAGTTTTAAGTAAACAAAGCAAATACATATATAAAGACCAAAAAGCATGAAATAACTTGCCTTGACATCTTCTTCCAGTGGAAGACAGTACAAACCCTTCAGGACACAGGCATATGAAACTGCCTGGGGTATTGCTGCATGTGCCCAAGGCACAGATTTCTGGCTCTTCTGCACACTCATTAATATCTGCATGAAAAGTAACACAATAGTTCAGAAATCAACACTGCTGTATTGGCAGCTGTAAAACACAAACTGTAATGGACAATACCCAGCAGAGTAACTGAAATCTAGCAGGCATTACACTGCATAGAGCAAATCCCCGTGCCTTAATGAAAATAAACGTTGGCGCTCTATTGATAATAAATCCAGGTGTATAATCTGGGACTAATTCCAAAGACATTTCCAGTGGGCAAGCCCTCCCTAATGAGACATCTCCGGGACACACAGACTTTTAAAAATATCTTTCCAGATGTCACATCCCGCCGTTCGTATTCAGAGAGATTTTTGAGTAAGTACTGAGTGATGACAACACAGGCTATCTAGCATCACATATTACCAAGAGAAAAGTAACACTGGGCATTTAGATATTACAAACAATAGTTATCTAGATAAATTAATGGGTTGCCCCCCCCCCCCCCAAGTAAAAGTCTCTGTGGCTGCCTAACCTGAAAGGTTTAATTAAATTATAGTTTTTTAAAAATAAAACAATTAATTTTTTCGTCACCTATATAATACTAACCACTCCAAGGTTCTTGACAGAATTGTGGGCAAGGACAAAGGGATGGGGTGGAAGTTAGCATCCTCCAGCCAGCCCTACAGCGCTGCACAGCCCATGCCACCCAGGGCTCCAGTGGTGATTTGAACAGCCCAGACTCCAAGCACTAACGTCGCCGCAGGAGCAGTGGTAGCAGCTGGGAGATGTAGACTCTTAAATTGCTGGGCCCCAGGGCATTTGGCCCCACCAGCAGCTCTGGCACGCATGTACATAAAGTTTACAGGATACTTAATTTTGTTGGAATTATTTTTTCATATGATTAGGTTCAAACACATAACGGGTTAAAAATGATACCAGAAGGCCTAAAGAGAAGCATGCCTACACATATTATTCAAACTGAGAGCTGCTCTTAATCTGACTACCATTAAGAAATACAAATGACTTTTACATACCTTCACACCGGTCATTTTGCAAAATATATCCAGGAGGACAGATGCATCTGTATGTCCCATCCAGGTTCTGGCATGTGCCAGGTGAGCATCTCCCAGGCTCCACTGCACACTCATTGATGTCTACAAGCAAAGAAATGAAGGAACAATTGGCTTATGTTCAGAACTGTCATGAGGCAGCTCTAATCCTGGTCCCATCAAGATAAGTTCAAAACTCCTGGCAATGAGGACGGGCGTATCCGTCACTGGAACGGCTCTGTGCAGGCAGGAGGTATCCCTTTTTCACAAAGAGATTAATGTGCTATTCGTTAGCTTATAAATCAAGAAAGATTAAAGATTCCTCATCTTATCTATTAATTCCCATGTCAGGCCTAGTCAGAGGTACAAGTGGATCAAATACATCTCACAGGGAGCAGGCACCCAAGAAATGTGAAGTGCTAACACATGCTGAACACTTTTATTAAGCACCCAAAGCCTTCTTTTACATTGTTCTCTCTCTCTCAAACAGTAGCCCTCTGCAACTTGTTTTCCAGGCATCCACTCTCACCTTCTTTAAAACCAGCTTCCTCCAGAGGTCCTGCCTACCTTCTTCCTTTCACCACTATCTCCCCTTACCCTGACCTGTGCTGTGTCCTGTTGTCTTGCTTTGTTATCTGTCTTAGGACCCAATCCTGAAAAAACAATTGTGTGTATGCTCAGTCTGCTGCATTGCGCCACTGAAGTCACTGGGATTATATGAAGACACAAGCCGGAAAAGGCTCTACCAGACCAGGCCTCTATGCAAGAGTGCAGGCTGGCCAGGAAAGGTGCTATATTATACACTGGTAAAGTGCCATGGTAATGTGCAGAGCTACTACATTAAAAATAATTAATAGCTATTATAAAAGAATGAAGTGAAATCTGACTCCTGTGAAAGGAGACGACTTGGGAAAGTTACTAGACCTAACTATTTCCTTGAAATATATGCAAGATGAATTTTTTAAAAAGGTTTTAGTTTTGCAGGCACTAGCCTGCAAGATATTTAACAAAAACTTCCCAAAGAGAGGAAATGTAGATAGCTTTAGCCAGTCTTAGAGTAAAAATTCCTTCCAGGCTCTATGCACACTAACTTAATGAGTACTGCAAGGAGTACAATATTACATAGCAGCGTGCTCCTATAGTATTTGTGCTTTCTTAAAAAGGCACAATGATAGCAGGGAAAGTTCTTTTCTACCCTGCCTCTGTCTCACAACTTTAGTACGCACTGTGGGCTGAGGGATTACAGTCCTCTAGCCACAGTAAACCAAAGCTAGATTAAAAACTCACCAACGCAAGTCCTGCCCTCTAGGGGCACTTCATACCCATCATTGCATAGACACTGGAAAGACCCAACTGTGTTTATGCAGCGGCCATTCCTGCAGAGCATCCCATTTCCACTTGCACATTCGTCCACATCTAAATAAGAAAGCTAACATGAGAAATGCACGGCGAATATGCACAAGGATTAAAAACATGCAAGAAGGAATTCTGTTTATTACACTGTCTTTCATCCTCACGGCACAATATTGATCAAGAGTTGTGCAGCCCTGAATGTATCGGTCTCTGTATGTAAAACATTATCCCCAAATGTGGGCCCTAATCCTTCAAAGGGATATGCACACATGGGTTCTTCCTCCCTCCAGGAGTCCCATTTGCCTACATTAGGGCCACCGACTGACACAGCCTTTCCCACTCTAGAATCCCGTTAATTGGAGCAGCAGAGATTTTAAGTTCACAATGTTCCTGTCCCTTGTCACCTTCTGAGGATAGTCACAATAGCATCTTCTGCATCATAAAGGTTTTTGGTTTTCTCAAAACACTATTGAGGAAAAATTGCCATCATTTGATTGTTTTATAGGATTCCCCCTTCCTCAAAAGACAGACTGTATTTAGAACAGACTGTATATTCTGACGGCACATGCTCAAGTTACTGCCAGAAAACAGGAGTAGATTAGCGAGACAAGGTGGGTGAGGTAATACCTTCTGTTTTATTTTTATTGGTCCAATAAAAGATATTACCTCATCTATTTCGTTTCTCTAATATCCTGGGACTGGCATGGCTACCTCTGTACTGCACATAGTATCAGACTGATAAACGGGCTTCCAGAGGAAAGAAATTGCTCTTTACCTCTCATTGTACTGAATATACAGCTGGGATTCTAATTCAGCAGAAAAAGATGGTGTTTGTGCCTCTGTAACTAGAATAACAGAGTCTTAGAAAAGCTGGTCTGGTTTCAGCAACAGTTTTAATATCTCCTTACCTATGCAGTCATTATTGTGTGACAGGATGAATCCATTATCACAGCGGCAGTTGAAAGAGCCAATGGTATTTCTACATGTTCCATTGCCGCATGGATCTTTCTCACACTCATTAATATCTATGAAAGAGAAGCAACAGCAAGAACTCTTATTACTATCTTATTACTGAAAAGGGAGGCCAGATAGCCAAACAATGTGGAGAAGAAATGAACTGATCCTGTATAATTAAAATAGCAAATGGGAGAATAAAGTTTAAGCTTTCCTAAATAATGGAAGATTTGAGAGAAGGCTATATACTTAATTGTTTCTTGAGCAAAGGCCGATCCACAATTTGTTTACAAGCAGTTGACATCTTGCCCTTTCCAAATAAGGAATAAATTAATCTTACCTATAAGGGATAGGCAGTCTCCCCAGTAGTTTTTAAGTGTCTGGTTAACTCTAATTTAAACACATCCAAAATGTCAATAAGAAAACAGGGTGAAACTGAGGACAGAGGGTGTGTTTCTTCCCTCCCACTCTAACAATGTCCACATGGAAAAAAAAAGACAAATTGGCCCAATCTGACCAGTCTTATCTGAGATGAGCACTACAGAAGCAGATGCTTAGAAGTTTAGATGCATTTATATTATGACTAGCACAAGTGGGCACAAGTCCGCTGAAATCACCAAGTAATTTGGCCCTAAAACTGTAGCTTTCAAAGGATTTAATATGAAAACTCTTGCTTTACTAAAACAGATTTGTTTCTGCCTGGCACAAAGTCAGGCCTTTATATGCTTCAGCATTAGACAGTTTTACAAGTACTGCATTGCAATGTTGCACTGTTAACCTGTGGAACTCATCTCCCCGAGGTAGGAGTGAAACCAAGAAATTAGTAACATTCCAAAAAGACTGAACATTTATATGAAGGACAAAAATATTCCCGTGTAGCTATGTTAGACAGGATACTTTTTAAAGTCATAGGCTCTATATGCTTCAGAGCATAAGACAACCACTAATTGATGCAGAATAAACTTAGCCAATGGCCAGTTCTATCCATAATTTCCAATTGAGTTATTTCTTGCTCCTTTTTCAGAAGAATCTGTTACTGATCACTGTCAGAGGTAAGTTAGTAGGTGAAAAGTGTCACTGGTCCGCTCTGATTTTGCAATTACTATGACAGACGAAGGCCTCAAACTCCATATTCATTTAACAGCATAACTTGATACTTGCCCATGCACATTGTTTGGTCGGCATTGGTTTTGAATCCCGAGTGACAAATACAATAGAAACTTCCAATGGTGTCAATACACTGGCCATGACTGCAGATATTGGGAATTTCTTGACATTCGTTGCGATCTGTAAATAAAAGACATCCTGAAAATTGTTCCATAAACCACAAAGTTGGAAACAATTGGGGACAACTACAAAAAGTAGTGTCCAGTTCATGGCTCTAATTTAAATGACAATTGTTCTCTCATGGCAATAAAATACTAATTTGTTAAGCACAAAATGTATCGGCTGCTCTGTGGACCCAATCCTGCAATGTGGACCCTCAACTCCCATTGACTTTAGTAAGGCTGCTGGGCACTTTGCTCAGAGCTTTGCAGGATCAAACCTTTCATCAACCACTTTTATTTTGACTGTGATTGTTCCACCTTATTTTCATTAAATATAAAATAAGGGCAAAATACAGGGAAGTAATGCTTGTGCCAATTTGTATTAGGGTATTGTGGCTCATATCAGAACCTTCCCTGGTCTTCCTGTTCTGCTATAATCAAGGAGTTATAACAACAGTTATGGAAACAACATGTTAACTATTTGCACGTGTTGCCATGTATCTTAACAAAACAAGCTTCAGTTCTCAAAGTGATTTTCTTTTCTGCCCCTACACCCTTTTCCTACGAAGGTCTTGCAAAACAATGCAAACGTGCACTGTAATGAAAAGTGCATTTCCTAAAACTCAAAAGCTAAGGAGAAGAAAATCCAAGGAAAATGTTACCTAGTTCCTCCGTAATTATTATTTTGTCCAGAAATGTATAAAATGTTTAGAACTACTTGGCACACAATTCTCGGTAAAACTTTTGTGATTCCTTAAATAATCAAGATAACAAGAATGCCATTCTTGCTATGAAGTAAGACTTGTTATGAAGTAAGTGAACTATAATCCCTGTCAAATAAGTATATTAAATAACCTCTAGGGCCTTGTTTAAATCCATAAAACGGTGATAAGTCTATTCTTAAGCTTTTTAAACTAGCTTCTGCACATCACCTAGCAGATAAGACCATGTTGTCATCACAAACTCCAAAAATGCAGAGATTTGTGAAAATCTGAGAGGTCAGTAGTGTGCTATACCTAAGGGTAAGGTTTGGTTGCAGTTTTTTAAAGTAAAAGTCACTAACAGATTACAGAAAATAAACAGAAATTCATAGCAGCTGTGACCTGTCTGTGACTTCCACTAAACGTAACTGGGGGGAGATGGGACAGGAGGGAAGAATAGCAGCTGGAGTCCCATTTGGCATTAGGTGGGGAGGGTCTGACAGCCTGAGGTCTGCCATGGCAGTTGTGATGGGAGAACTGCCCAGCCCTGGCTCCAGCTCCTGGAGCAGTCAGCTGAAGATGAAGAAATCACAGAATCTGTAACTTCTGTGGTTAAATTGTATCCTTAGTTATAACACATTTAGCAAGTGACAATGTAAACCACAGTAATTATATAGAGGCAGAGGAAAATGGTGCATGTTCCCCAGGAAGTGGTTTGAATTTTCAGGGCTAGAAAACAGTAGTTTTCCTTACCCACACCTCCTCAGATAAATCACAGATAAATGGTTAAGCACAACAGTCAGTTCAAAGAAAGAAATATGGGTACAGAAGGCCTACTGAGATACCTAAGATGTAGAAAATCTACTCAGTCTTCAAGAATTTTCTGACTGTAACATTGACTATGGAAGTTCCTCTAGTTCTGTTAATTCTTAGTTTCATTCTCATTTTTCAGATTAATTAAATAAAAGCTAGACACATTTTATTTGGCTCTGTATGAGATTCAAATAATCTTTATATGTTGTATTAATTATTATTATTATTATTATTATTATTATTAGTAGTAGTAGTAGTAGCAGCAGCAGCATTGCCCACCACTAGTCTAGATGGTGCTTGGTCCTGTCATGAGTGCAGGGGTCTGGACTTGATGACATTTCGAGGTCCCTTCCAGTCCTATGATTATGCTACTCCATAGCTAGCTACTGTGATCTGTTATGGAGGTATACACAAGCATCCAACCAGCTAACAATAGTCACACAGTTAGTACTGTACTGAGTGCACGTCAAGGCCTATCTTTTAGTTCAATTTTACCTGTTACCATTCAAGAAAATACTCTATTCCATGTTGGATTCAAAGGATATACTCTTTTGACAGAAGACATTTCAAAACCCCTCTCTGGAGGTTCTTTGATTAGACTTATTTTGCAATCACACACCTGGATTTTTGCAGGCATGAAGTATATAAGCCATGAGAGAGATAAAAAGAATTTTTTTCAAAAGCATTATTGTCAGAAAGCAGGACCTTAAGGTACGTCTAGACTACATGCCTCTGCCGACAGAGGTATGTAAAATAGGCTACCTGACATAGTCAATGAAGCAGGGATTTAAATATCCCCGGCTTCATTAAAATAAACGGCCGCCATGCTGTGCTGGCTCAGCTGATCATCGGCACAGCGCGGCAGGCAAGATGCGGTACGGTCGACAGGGGAAGCCTTTGTCCACCGCTCCTGTAACCCTCGTTTCACAAGGCATAAGGGAGCGGTCGACAAAGGCTTCCCCTGTTGACCGATCTGCGTCTTGATTGCTGCGCTGTGCCGACAATCAGCTGAGCTAGCAAAGTGCAGCGGCCATTTTTATTTTAATTAAGCCAGGGATATTTAAATCCCCGCTTCATTGACTATGTCAAGTAGCCTATTTTACATGCCTTTGTTGGCAGAGTCATGTAGTCTAGACATACCCTTAAAGCTCAAACATATAACATACAAACACTCCAGTAGAGTGGTGGTCCCCAAACTGTGAGGGGTTCCCTCCTAGGGGACATGGAAGAATGTTCGAGGGGCATGGTGGGACCCAGGCCAGCCACATGGAGAGGAAGTGCCACACTGCCTCCAGCTTTGCTCCAATCCTGACGGCAACTGCGACATTGGCTCTGCTCCTGTTCCCCACTTTTAGCCCTCAACCCCCCGCACTCAGCCCCTGCTCTAGGTACCCGGCTGTGGCCCCACTCCTAGCCACATTCCTCAGCCTGGGAAGCAGAGGGGTGTGTGGATACATTCCATTTAGCATGACACACAAATCCGATAGCCTTTTAAAGAAGGTATATGTTTTAAAAGAGTTTATTTTTAAAGCCACTGTTTACTGCAAGGGGGCCGCAATGATACACACAGCACATGCCAAGGACTGCAACTTAAGTGTGGTTGCATATACATGCAAATATATATGCAAAAATATGCAATAGAATATTTTACACTGATGGGCATGAATACAAAGTTTAAGGCAAGACTGCACAACACACAGGCCCCATTTAAGTCAGTTCTGCTGATATTAAGAAAATGCAATATTTACCCAATTTCCACCCATATGACAGCACTTTTAACAAGCAATGACAGTCTGGGAATTTAACTACTAAAACACATATCAACAGAGGACCAATATATTGACTACTTTTTTGTTTTGGCTCCCACCTGCGGGCCGCATGTTGAGTAGCCCTGGTCTACTGCATACTGAGTCACAAACAAGCCTGCAAATACTCACCAGTACATAGGCCTGTTGATGTGAACCTATAGCCGGGTTTACAATCACAGCGATAGCTCCCAGCCGTGTTGACACATTCTGCGTTTGGCTGACACACATGTCCATTCAAGCATTCATCAATATCTTTTAATGTAAGAAAAAAATATTACTTTTAGGAAAACCTGACAACGAACAAGAAAATAAAATGTATTTTTAAATTCAAAGAGATGCTCTCTAACCTACATGTAAGGAACCTACATGTTTTTGTTTGGTGCCAAATGTAATTTTTTTTTAATGTAGTGAAAACATGTCAGTGAGAATAAGTTTTTAGTTGGATGTAAATGATCCTGATGCAATCCACTGCTGAAATTCATCCCTTTGCAGATAGCCAGTCCCCCTCAGAAGTCCAGAGAGGCCTGGGCCACTTCCAGATTTTGAGGTCCCTGCCACAGTAAAAATTAAAAATAATGACACTGATCAAGCGATGGTCCTGTAGCACCTTGGAGACACTGATCTAGTGTCAGACACTAGCAGTGGTTTGTTTATTCCGTGGTGTCCAATCAGTTCTGAAGCAGTAGCCACTATTGCTAACTAGCCACATTGTTCAGAAAATGTAAATAACTGTTCAGGCCAAATAGCCACACTTTACATGCCAAACTACCACATGTGGCTAGTGTGTTGGACCACAGGTTTATATAATCAGCTGATCTGAAGGGACACATTCATCACAGTCTAATCTTGTGTCATCAGAACGGATATATTTTATTAGTATTTATGAATGTTTCAAAATCTTCAATATGACAAAAATCTGTATCAGTTAACAAAAAAATTACATTTTTACCAACTCACATCTCTTATTTGCTTACATTTGAAGTTCTAAGATGAGAGGGTGAATCACATTTTGGTAGGAGAGGGATGCACATAAAGACAAGTTCAAAACTTTTCAAATGACAATTTTTTGGTTTGTTAAGCTCTTTGGGTTGGTGCTATCTCTTCTCTATAGGTTTGCACAGTGCCTAGCACAGTGGTACCAATCTTGGTTGGAATCTTCTAAAAGCTGTTGCAAGACAAATACCAATACCAAAATGCCACATGGGTTCTTCAGAAATGCAACAATATTTTATTGGCAACCCTAAAAAAATATGCAGTTACACGACTATTCAATTAGACCATATCGAACATCCCTAATTTTCATTAGGAACGAAATATCAACTTGGAAGTGAACACCGGTCTTGATCTGACATGGGAAGACCACCCACTGTCATATTTACATCCAGACCGCGAAAAGTAAAAAGATTCACTTGCCATTCACTTGGTTGGCTCAACCTCTTTCAAGATCTATATGCTAGTTGGAAAATCTGGAACTTTCCTTCCAATGAAAAAGAAACATGGCACCAAACTTTCCAGCAGAAAGCCAAAATGTTTTCATTAAGACATACCTGACCCTCAGTTCTCTGATCTTAGTATGGATGAGTTTACAAGTACAACAGATTTCTCAGTGTTTCAGTTACCAACTGATGAATGATCTGATTTCTATTTGTGATGGAAGTACAAGCTTATTACCTTCGCAGATCAGCAACTTGTCATTATAAAAGAATCCCACTGGACACTCGCATCTGAAGCTGCCAACCATGTTTATACAGACTCCATTCTCACAGACTCCAGGTATCTCCCGGCATTCATCAATATCTGTAATGATTTTTAAATAGTCTGAAACTGTCAATCCCCACCTACCAGACATGTTTTGTAATTCTCACTGGAGAATATCACAATGATTACATTAATAGCATGATTCTATTACAGTGTGAAAAGGTATCAGACATACAATAATTCCTTCATGTGCTGGAAAACTAAATAGTCTATTCGATGGCTCTCATTTTTCACTGTCTACAAGATATGCCCAGCCCAAGGCAAGTTAGGCCTGCACAGGACTCTCCAGTTCCATCCCCTTGATAATCTGTTAAATTCCAGCTCCTGACTTGTCTCCTGCTATCTGTCATATTGGAGGTAAGGCTACAGGTGTAAGCAATAGCAGAGCCATCACCACCAGCCTGCATCCCTGCAGAGTTCCTCTGCATCGAGGCAATTATCCACTTGCCATTTCTAGCCACTTTAAGGCCACTCAAATGGAGACTCAAATGGAACAATGTGTCCTTAGAAAACCAAAGAATCCATCTTAATCTATTTTGTTGTCAGCCGAGTGTAATATACAGGCAGTCCCCGACTTACGCGGATCCGACTTATGTCGGATCTGCAGTTACGAACGGGGCTCCCCCGGAGGACACGGACTGCGGGACCTCGTGGTCCTGCTGCCCGTGTACTCCGGGGCTTTCTCCGTGTCTCCCTGGTCTGCAGACCAGGAAGACGCGGAGCAAAGCCGTGGGGGAGGGGGGGAGGCTCGGGCAGCTAGGCAGCGGAGCAGCGGAAGCCTCGGGGAAGCCGGCAGCGGGACAGCCCAGACGCCCCGCTGCTGTCCCGCTGCTGGCGTCCTCAGAGGCTTTGCTCCCCGTCTCCCTGGCAGACCAGGGAGACTGGGAGCAAAGCCGCGGAGGACCCAGGTGGCGGGACCGCGGTGCGTCTCGGTCGCCGCCCGCGTCTTCCTGGTCTGCTGGGGTGGGGTGGGCGCAGCTAGTACGCCCCCCCTTCCCCCCCAGCAGACTAGGCTTTTCTCCAGACGCCTGTGGCAGAGCAGCTGGGGCGCTGCTGGTTAGTCCCGCAGCGCCGCTCCACCCCAGCTGCTCTGCCCCAGGCGTCCTGATTCAGCTGCTGCTGGTCAGTTTCAGCAGTGGCTGAATCAGAACGTCTGGGGCAGAGCAGCTGGGGTGCTGCTGGGTTGGTCCAGTAGCGCTGAGGAGCGGTGCTACTGGAGCAACCCAGCAGCACCCCAGCTGCTCTGCCCCAGGCGTCCCTAAGTCAGCTTCTGCTGAAACTGACCAGCACTGACTACAGGAAGCCTGAGGCAGAGTTGCTCTGCCCCTGGCTTCCTGGAATCAGCTGCTGATCAGTTTCAGCAGCAGCTGACTTGGGGACGCCTGGGGTTCTTAAGTTGATTCTGTATGTAAGTCAGAACTGGCAGTCAGTTTCAGCAGCAGCTAAATCTGGACGCCAGTTCCGACTTACATACAGATTCAACTTAAGAACAAACCTACAGTCCCTAT
The DNA here is from genome assembly GCF_052426305.1 of Pelodiscus sinensis. Classification (NCBI taxonomy): domain Eukaryota; kingdom Metazoa; phylum Chordata; order Testudines; family Trionychidae; genus Pelodiscus; species Pelodiscus sinensis. Next base: position 24,150,162 of record NC_143065.1, read on the forward strand.
CTTGTATGTAACCCGGGGACTGCCTGTAAACAAAGTTTCTTCTGTACTAATAAAAAAAGCTCATTGTTCTCTAACAAGCCCGATCAAAGAACTCTCTGAAGTCAATGGAAAGACTCTGTCTTTAGAACATGCTGTCTGTCCTTCATCAGCATAAAGAAACAAAGTGGGTTTGAGTTCCCGTGTTTCTTGGGACTCAACTTTACATCCAACTTCACCAGCTGGTAAAGCTTGGTGTGTTTTATGCCCTTTTACAAAAGTTCTGAAGGTACCATATGTTAAAGGCCTGCAACATAACTTTGCTTTCACATTGATTATGTCCAGCAATTGCTTTTCCTGTTTTGGTAGCTTTGTAAAGGCAGTTCATTGTTTCTATTTCTAAAACAAAACATAAATAGTGCAAATCCCTTACTAGGTTCATTAGCTATACATCTCTTTAGAAATCTAACTTCACTATACAGGTTAGAAAATCCAAGGAAACCTTTTCCTTTTGTAAAGGATGCTGTCTGTGGGGATCCACAGAGACCAATGAACATTATGGGGAGGGTTACACTAGACAGCTCTTTTCACACTTACGATATTTAGTTTGTGATTTTGAAGGGACCAATTTTTGCTCCCAGACCAAGCTTTTAATTTCCTACACAAGATTCGATGATGCTGTTGATTTTTAACCTGCTGATTATAAAAGAGGTGAGTCAAGGCAGAACCTAACTCCATAACTCCCACCATCAGAAGCAAACATCCCATATATGGAGACAGAACTCTAATGGAAAATAAACACAATGGCAACCAAACTCATGAGGCACTGCACAATGTGGACTGCTCCTGCAGTGGTATAAGCCAGTATGCCTACTTCAGAGGTTGTCAATGTATTCACCACTGTTGCTCACATATGCCGTTCCCTGTGGATTATGTGGGCCACATCTACACACTATATGGACTACCTATATGGCTCTGGGGATGTATCATGGACTGCAGCTGGGTGCTGATTGGGCCACAAGTGGGCTGAGAATCACTGACCTAGTGCGTATAAGGAGTGGGAGTGGCTACTACTGTCCTGCTGAAGTGGTAAAGGGAACAGTTTGGCTATCTCAACCTAGCAAGGCCTACAAAGGTCCCAAGAGTCACAGGGAAAGTGTGTGTTTTCTGCACAATGCAGCCCTGGCCAAGCACCTTTGTCTCACCAGTGTGGCTGATGGCTTGGAGATCCATTGGCTAGGAGATAAAAGAGGATGTCAAAAGTCAACTGCACTGGCTGCTGTACTCCAGCTTGAACAGGGCTAGCAAAATAAATACTAAGCTGCCAGGGGGTTCAGGCTGCTATTAACTGCTTAATGCAAGATCTGCATATGGTGCACATGTACACCATGCCTAGGATGACTCCATCCACATCAACTCAGTTCACATTACATCATGTTGTGCAGACATAGCTCAGACCATGCAGGACCGGACACAACCTCACATGAGTTCCTCTGATTGAGCAGCTAGTGGGGCATGTACTTTACTACTTGCCTCCTAAATCTGATTTGCTAGTCAGAGAGAGCATAATAATTTTGGTCAATGAGGTATTATGGTAAGAGATCTGGTGCTTTGCTCCTCCAAAGATCAAGAACACAATGTACAATATGTTCTGAGTATTTTTTTTATTATACACTGTATCTTATCAGACACTATTCTACCAAGCTACCTTTTATAGGACTTGGTAGTGTTCATCACCATAGTATTAGGGATGTAAGCGATTAGTCAGGAACCAGCTGGCCCAGCTCACGCTGGGACCCTCTTTCTTGCTGTGCTTCAACCTTTTGAATGTAAAAAGAGTTGGCAGACTCTTAATATATTTAAAGGGCAGAGCTGCAGTGGGTTTCTGCGGTTCCCCCACTTATCGACTAATTGACTAGTCAATGGAAAATCTATCGACTAGTTGATTAAACAAAATTTAACATCCCCACATAGTATCTGAATGATAATTCACTTTGTTGCTGTCTACATACTGTATTTCTGCTTGCTTGTTGTATGCTGCTTTTTCACCTCTTATTTGGCTTTTTGTGGGAACAAAAACCAAAGGAAGCCCCCACTAAGGGTGAATTTGGCTTCATTGACAAAACAAAACAAGAGAGAAAATGAGGAACTCATTTGTCACACACAATACCAATGTTACACACGTTACCGCATGTGAGAAACATTCCAGCGGCCCAGAAAAAGGGATTGTTGGGTTAATTCAATACGCTGAGGAATTGGTGTGAAACGTCAGATTAAATCTGTGCTTTAGTCAAAAGGAAACACTCATAATTCCTCTGAAACCAAATGCCGATTGGCCTGACTCCCAGAACCTCTCTGCTCTTCGCTGTCTACAGGCCATTCATCTAGCTCGATTACCATTTCTTCAGAGCTTTCCATTACTCTGATCACAAGCAGCAGTAATCAGGGCTGCCAGCTAGGAGGAGCTAGGCGGAAAGTTTGCAGGATCTGATTTAAGACAAGGGTTAAGGGTTGCACAGAAGTTTGAATTTTGTGGCATTGTCTCTATTCCTCTCCAGGAAAGTAAGGGTGTGAAAAACAAGGCCTCCCTTTCACGAGTGCCTAGGTAAGGTGGAATTTAACTCAAAACAGAGTAATCACTACTCACCAACTGGTAAACCTGTATAAATGTCAATGAAGAAACCAGGCCTTTGACTTCCACAGAGTGTTGAAAATTCATCTGTTGCAGGAAAAAAAAAAAAAAGAAAACACTTATCTTAAATGTATCAAAGTAAGCGATTAATTTCACCCCCAAGCCTGGAAAAACAGTCTTCACTTGTTTTTTGTATCTTTTGAGGAACAGATTTTCAAAGACAGCATGGGCACCTTACATGAGTGCATGCTCCACTGCAGGACTAGGTACACACTTGTCCGGTTACCAGAGTGCATTGGACTTTATCTGAACACATCCAGGTCTGTATATCACAAACCTGCATTGTAAGCAGGAAATCATCAAAATATTTTTTAAAATTGACAGTGACCAGGCTGGGGCCTCTGAGTCTATTTAGTGCCAGCTCATCAACACAAAGCAGAGGAACACCTGGCAGATCCAGCTTGCTAATGAGTCCCTCAGTGTGGAAGAACTATGCAGCGGCAGAGGACTGTAACAGTGACTCCTATGCTACATGCTTCCTGTACACCACATAGGAACCATGTCTGGAAAGGGCTGAGGTGCTCCTGTAATCCCTGGCTGCTAGAAAGCCTCTCTGAGGCTCATGAAAGCCATGGGTAAAATACAGTTCTGATTTTTGATGAGGCCTGACCTGGGGGCCTGGCTACCCCAGGAAAAGGGGAACATACAAATGGCTTAGCACCACTTCTGATCCCACTCTGGTCACATGCCAAACCCAGATTATCTGACCCATATAAGTTTGTCAAAGGGGACAGATGGACAGTCAAGCAGAACCAAGTCCTCTAGTAATTCATGGAACAGATACTGCTCCTCAATGACCTACTCATGTACCTTAATCCTTCTCCAGGGCATGAAGAATTTATCATTTAATATTTTTAGATTATATACATACATAGACACACAGCTGTATGCAATATAGAACATTTTCATCTAACAATTCTATAGCAGCTTGCAGAAACCATATTGTAAATGGGAACTTCAGCTATCTTTCAAATTCAACACACCTGTGCTAGGGATAGGGCACTGTTCACAAGGCTTATTCCATGCACGTCCAATATTGTAGGAACAGCAGCACATTTTCTTGGTCATATTAAAGAGCAGTTCTCCATCACAGGTTTGATTGTCAGCATAATAATTTCTGTAGCACAGACTCCTCCTCATATCTGCAAAGAAACCAAAAATATAATGACAGTACTGTGTGCGTTAGCAGCTTTGCTGAAGTATATGAAATGTCTATGAGAGACCATCCTTATTAGACAGCCTCCTTTCCCAACTGTGCTGAGCCCAGTTCTGTGCTACCATTCCTAGGTCACCTCTTTTAAACATCTGGTTTGTAGGTCCCTCCAGTGGTCACTAAAGAAAGCTTGTTCTGTAGTGTTTTTATATTAGAAACCCACCCCTGCCTCTATGGATTAGGGATGTTATAGTGTAGTCGATTAACTGATAAGCAAAAGCTTATAGTTAATGCTATAGACTACATGCATTTCCATCTCTCCCTTTCCCTGCCAGTCAATTTCTCAGTTCTGGCTTGTGACAGGTCTGGGACCTACCCCTGCTGCAGCTCTGCATTTCAAGTGTATTAAGAGCTGGGCAAGCAGGCATTCCAACTCAGTTTTGGTTCACGCTGGGTCTTGGAGCTTAGACCCTCCCTAGACAGGGACTGCTGCCACCCGGCGCTGCTCAGAACAGCAGTGTGGGGTGACAGGCAGCCGGTCCATGAGGGAAGCTATTTTTTAAACTGGCTCCCCTTGCAGACTAGCTCCCGCCTGACACCCCACACTGATGCCTCTGATACAGTGGCTGCCAGCCCCACCCCTGGGGACTATAGAATAGTTGAACAACCGATAAAATTTCATGAGGTTAACTGGACTATTCAATTAACCAATATTTAACATACCTAATATGGATTCACCCCTAAAATTAACCATACAAATCAACCCCCTACAAAACTGGCTATGGCTCAGAGAAGGTTCACTAAGGCCTGCACACCCTGGCCCAGACTTGAGCAAACCCGAGCACCTTTGTGGCTGATCTTAAAATCATGCGCAGTTTGTGACTTCACATTATTCTGATGCAAAACCCTGTGGTTTTCCCACATTTCAGAGAGAGATTTTAGGTCTGTGTGAGCTCAAAAGTCAAAGTGAAAGATGGAAAGGACTGAACTGAGCTAAAAGAAACAAGATTGCCACACCATGCAAACCTCAGAGGAGTTACTGCAAAGCCTCTATGTTGTGTTAGATTTTGAGAAGTGGGCCCAAACTGTACTCACTCACATTGTTTAAGGGCTGCGTGTCAGGAACTAGAGCATTTGGCCCATCTTCTCCTGATGTCTTTATAGCAGTTCAGGTGACTACTCTATCGATGATTTTACAACAATACATATTCAAGGTGAGATTGTGCCTGGCCCTGCACAGGTTGTGAGGGAAAGTTTATTGGTGCATCCATTTTGTGCCCCAGGGTAAGAGCCCAGCACTGTAATAGTTCTTGGGTACAAGGACAGGCATCATGAGGAGTCTGTGATTCTATTAGCACCACTGATGTTAGACTCTCCAAAGTGGGAGATATAGGACAAGAGCACAGCCATGTCTAGCGATGTCTTTGTGGGCTCTGCTGGTGTGATGTACATCGTCCCTAAAATAGACAGTGGCTTTACAGCTCCAGTCTTGCCTTAATGCTTTACAAAGTCATGTTTATTAATCTTTTGTGGCCTAATCTTGGCTCACTAAAGTCAATGGAAGTTTTGTCACCGACTTCAATGGGAGCAAGAACAAACCCTTGATGTTAGTAATTTCCACCATGAAATCATTACAGACATTCATCAATTTTTACAATGCACCCTCCAGTGGGGAGGTCTGCACAGAGATCAATACTATGATACAGCCCTACGTGCTCATGAAACCTCACTCTTGCCAAGGGTGAAATTCATTCCATACAATGAGTAAATATGGCACTTTATGCAGTGGCTGGAAGAAAAAGGGAACATGTCTTTATGCTGACCTAAACAGACTCTATGTTGATCTGTGAATTGTGGTTTTCAGCAAACCTCTGACAAAAACCTGTCTTTATTGACTTAGTAAAAATAAAGAAATAAGCAAGACCTCTGTTGGTGTCAACCAGCATTAACTCCCTTCAAGTCAATGATAATTCTTTTGTATAAATGAACTCCATGGAGCTATACTGATTTACACCATCTGAAGCCCTGACATGCAATATAGAAGGAACAGTTTAAAAAAACATACCCATACAGTTGTTGCCACCATTGACTTGCATGTAGTCAGGAGGACAAATACAGGTGTAGTTCCCAACTGTGTTATAACAAGTGCCAGGCCCACAAATACCAGGTGTTTCACATTCATTAATATCTATAAGAAAGCAACAAGATATTAAATAATTGCAGCAGATTTTGGTTTACATTTTTTTGTGAATCAGTGAATTTGGGTAAAACCATCTCAGCAGCACTCGGGTAGCAATGCACTCGCTGGGGGCACGTCAAGGAAATCTGGGCTGCTGGGTCATGATGGGGCAGGGCTACATCGCAGAGAAAGTGATTCCATGATTAGCCATGTCTAATGAGCCTAAGGGCTGCACAACCAGTTGGAGCATGGGCCCCTGGCATATTCAGTGGGTCCAGAACAGTGAACCTCTATTTCTTCTTTGCACCTCTTATCCAGAAATATTTTAGAGATGCTTTGAAATAAGGTGGTATCAGAACAGATCACGCATTCTACACTTCTAGCCCCTCTAGCTCTTTGTGACAAGAGGGCTCAGTGATCATCCTGTCCAGGTGTGTCTGCATTCATAAGTCTGACGGGGCCTACAGGTAGTGCACAAAGGCAGAGAGCTCATTTGAACAGACACGGGATGCTGCAGTGTTGACTGCTCAGGCCACTCGGGAGTTTGAGTTATTGTGCAGAGAAGGTGAAAGAGCTGCACCCATCAAATAACGCTACTCTTAATTCATCATGTGGTTCCAAGCCAAAAGTACAGGATAAAACTGGAAGCTTAAAATATATTTTAAAAAAAATCACTAAGTAACTTTCTGCATTTTACACAATCTATAGGGACAGATGGATTTCTCTCTCTTCTCTATTGCACTGGAAACCAGTTTCCAAGTTCTAAAATGGTGCAGAACTTCACAGAAAGTCAGGGGCTATGTCTAGACTGCCCCCTCTTGCTCAAGAGAATATGTAAATGAGGCAAAGCGGTAAATATTGCCACACCTCATTTGCATACTTAATGAGCTGCCATTTTGTGCAAGAGGCTTTTGCGCAAAAAGGAGCCACGTAGGCTGCTCTTTTTGCACAAAACTCCCCATTTGTGCAAGAGCCGTTCTTCCTGAAAAAAGCAGCAGAACAGCTCTTGCGCAAGAGGGGGGTTTTGCGCAAAAAGAGCAGCATAGACGGCTTCTTTTTGCGCAAAAGCTTCTTGCACAAAATGGCGGCTCATTAAGTATGCAAATGAGGTGTGGTGATATTCACTGCTACACCTTATTTGCATATTTTCTTGCACAAGATGTAGCCTGTATGTCTTATTTTTAATTTGTAAGCTCTTTGCCTGAATTTTCCTATAGGTTTTCACAGGGCTCAATGTGTAGTGGGCAGTATGAGAAACAAACAATAATAGCAATGAGCTGGGAGGCTGAAGGCAATATGGAAAATGAAAAATGAGTGATCAGATTTGGGGAGTTAGGCTAAAACTTTGTACAAAAGTACAACCTGGTGGGTGAGGGTTTAAGTAGACAACTGTGATATTCTGAATGCATGCACTGCCTACAGGGGAGTAGGGAAGAGGGAAAGTTGTAATATGACAAATGTTTTCAGTTGGAGACTCAGATCATCACACTTTAGCCTGTAGGAAGAGAAACAATGAGCTGTGGTTAAAATGGACGATGCCATTTCAGCCAGTGCAACACACACAAGCAGTATGCTGCTTGTTGGTATTAATGTGTGGTCACGTAAAAAATTACATTGCGGATGGACAAGTGGCTATTTCTTAGAGATGATTAAGAATGATATTTTTATGCAACTGACAACTGCAAACTTAGATTCTGTATTTTTGATGGAAACCAGAAAATTTTAGACAAATTTCCATTTAATCAAAAACAAATTTTCTATTGAAAAACTTTTAAAGGAAAAATTCTGCCCAGTTCCATTATTTCTGCAATTGCAAGGTTAGTTTGTTGGTGCATTTTTAAGGAACAGATAATTTAGATGCTTGCTCATTTGCCAGTACTTGATAAGAAATAACTACCAAATGTCAAATAAACCGTGAAACTACATACCATCACACACTCGAGTGTCTTCATTCAAATAGTAGCCATTTGGACACTGACAGTGGAAACTACCAAATGTATTAATACATTTTCCTCCTTGGCAAAGTCCCGGTAGTTCCTGACACTCATCAATATCTATTCAAAGCAAAAATATCAACATTACTCCACGCCATGAAAAATCAGGGTAGTCATAGAACATTGCAATTTCAGACATGTAAAAGCATAAAAAATTAGCATTACCCTCCAATATAACTGTAATAGGGTTTGGTCGGAATCCTTCCCCTCCAGGACACAGAACTTTATACTCAGCTGAAAACAAAAGAGATTCCATGAATTTAAAATACTTAAACATCTTTATCACACTGATCTCTGAGCTTGTAAATCTTATTATAGAATATTAGAAGACAGCCTGAATCTAAAACAAGCCCCCACTGTACAAAATCAGGTATTGTTTTTCTTGTTGGCTAACGCAGTCAGGTGTCCAAGTAATCACCCAACTATGACAGAACTATACAATTCTCCTGCTGATTGATAACATATCAAAGCCAGCAGATTTTGTACTATGACTGGCATAATTTCAGGCAGGTTAGTACTTGTACATATTCAGGCCATAATTTTACTAGCACCCCCATTATCTAGAGAAAGTAAAGGCGGGCATAAACAAGCAGGCATGTATTGTTAGGTGTAATCCAGTAAAGGTGTCTTACTTGAATTCACAGGTGGGCAATGTTCACAGGGAATCCCCCAAGCTTTACCGAGGGAGCAACAGCAAGAAGCCTTGGAAACACCAACCCCAATCTCATTGCTGCAGACTATATCTCCGTTGTCTCCACGTGGTTTAATATCCAAATAACAGTTGCCAGAACGCGTGTCTATTCAAAATGTACACAAAAGCCAACATTACATCTGATGGAGAGGAAGGAGGCTTTGTTTGCTTGTACTCCCCTGTTTCTCCCCATCTATTGTTTCTTAAGATTCACTTAAAAGCTCATAGGGGCAGGAACCAGCTTTTTGTTCTGTGCTTGTACAGCTCTTAACTTAGTTCAATGACTAGGGCTTCTAGGTGCTATGGTAATACAAATAAATGAACTAATAATATCTGAGCAGGCCAATGGTGCCATAAAGACTAACAAACATATTGGGTCATGAGCTTTCATGGGTAAAATCCACAAAACAATGAAGTGGGCTTTATCCATGAAAGTTTATAGCCTAATAAATTTGTTAGTCTCTAAGGTGCTCCGGGAGTGCTTGTTGTTTTTAAAGTTACAGACTACCACGGTTACCCTTCTGAGACTAATAATATCTGGGCAGTCTCAAGGCTGAGAGAGAGCTCCAAATTTCACATAAGAAAGCTGTGGTTTAAAGTGGTTACTTTCTACTATAAGGTCCAACTGACATGGTTACAGTGGGCAGCAGTGCACTTTGCTTTGCAAACAGTCTGACCACAATCAGTGGAAATATTCAACGATTAAGGAACCTCTGAGCAAGAATAGCAGACCCAGGTCCTTCATCACCAAAGGGCCTATCCTTAGTCTCACATACTTGTATACCCAATCCTAAAGACTGCTACTTTCTTTTCCCCTTGAAATTAATGAGTTTACAAATTAAGCCATCTATTGAACACATAGACTTAGAAATTAAAACACATTCCAACTGAACGAAACAATCCGGGGCCAGAGAGCTTCAGGGAAGTTCTGGGTAATTGGGGCCTAACCCTCCAGAATTTACTCACAAGAGTGTCTCCAGTGACAAAATAATTAAGTCTGGCTGAACTGTACTCAAAGCAGGATCCAAGGGTGGATGCTGGCTTCATGCCACACCTTTGTGTTTCTTCATTCCTCAGGCCAGACAGAGGATGGTTTGGCCCTGATGCAAATTAAAGCAGCCTCTAAATTGTGCACAGCTGCACTAGCCCCACGGGGCTGTTCTGGCAGCAGAGGATGGCTGACATGCAGTACTGCTCAGGCCATATTGCCTACCCACCACCACACCCTACTGGTCAGGAGCAGGAGGGTGGGAACTGCAGAGTCTGTGCCAAAAGCTTTCCACCATAGCCTGGGAATCCTCAGCTAGCTGTTTAAGCTAGAGTTACTACCCCTTTGTGCCACTTCATCTCTCAATAATACAGGAAATGCAGGCTTACCAACACAGCCAACACGTGTGGGGTTCAGCTCAAAATCTGGAGGGCACTCACAGGTGTAACTGCCAGGGGTATTGATACAGGTGCCGCTGATACAGGTGGTGGGGTCTGAACATTCATTAACATCTGAAACAACAACGGGTAGGCAGTGAATTCCCCAGTATTCCAGTTAAGCCAACCACTTGCCGGATGTTGAAAACAATTGGTTTTATTGCTAGTTGTGAGGTGTTTGTGCTCGCTCCAGAAACCTACTAAAAACCTGTGGAAGCAGAGCACTAGTCCAACACAAATTCAACATTTCATTGAGAAATATTTTATTTTTTTCCTGAAAAAAATCTACAACATGAAAGGTAACATAAGATGACCAAAACATTAATCCTGTTGATGAAAAACATCAAGCAGAGAGATCATTTTGATGGCCAAATTGCCCATGTGTTTCTGGGAGCAGAAAGAATAGGACCCAGCAAATCTCAATCTGTGGGATCTGTGGAAAGGAAGGGTGACACCTCTTCTCCATCAATCCCTTATTCCCTCACCAATGGAACCCCAGGGATTCACACCTCAGCAGGGAACAGATTTGGGGATGACTTCACAGCCTCCCAAATGAGGCGAAATATTTGTGTGTAACTTTCCACAGTCCCTGTTTTGCCCACTGTGCTGTTTTGTAGTGAAGGATCCAGTGCAGTTCCATATTTTCTTATTTATAATTTAATTGTTATAATATTGCAAAAGCTTTGCTGAAGGAGTTGACCAAGATAACAACAGCTATGTTCAGAGGACACTCGGGACAATTTGACAGTCTAGGCAAAACTTCAGGGTGCTGTAGCCTCCTTTTAGTTTTAGGGCAGTGGATTTGGCATTTGAGTGAATGATATTGTGATCTGACACACTGGGTTATACCACCATTCAAATTTGGCCCAGACAACCCTCTGACATGACAGATGTCCTAGGAAACTGTTCACGTATAGATAGCTATGTTAAAAATTATATGGTTTAAAATCAGTCTTCACCTGTGCAATTACCACCACTTCTGTCCAGTTCGTAGCCTGTCTCACACTCACATCGGAACAGACCAGGGAGGTTATGACAAGTCCCATATACACAGATGCTAGGAAGGGAGCACTCATCAATATCTGTAAGAACAAAAGAGAAGGGAAAATTTGGTTGTGATCTTTTTGCTGAAACTTTGTCTGAATAAGTGTTCAGAAAATGAATAGAACTAGTTACAGAACATGCAGTTGCAATCCGTAAACTACATTTTTAGATTAAAATACTAATATATAGAATTTACATTTTACCCAACAGGGTCCAATCTAAAACCCCTTAATTAATTGCCTTGGAAGTGAAATTGAGCTCTATGCAGATAGCTAGCACAAGTGGCTGAAGGGCTAAATAGGACTGAAGTGATGCACAGGCTTTTGCAAACAAATTAATGTCACCTTTTACTCAGTTTTACTGAGTATGACAGATTTTTTAGATTTTTTTGCACTGTGCTTATTTCTTGGGTGTAACTCCTTTGCTGTTTTGTCTGACTGAGGACTGCAGATCAGAATCACTGTTTATAGTATACTTATATGAATTGCATTATGAATGACTAACTTGATCCAATAACAAAGAGAACATGTTTACAGAGGACTTTAAAATACTTCTGCAGTTAGTATACACACCAGAGACTTCAAGAGAAGATTGTTGTAGCAACAGGAGAGAGGCATCAAGCCAACTGTTAGTTAGTCTGAAGACTACATAGCTTAAAAGTAAATTGTTTCATAGGTGAAATACTAAGAAATCAAATTATGTTCTACTTTACATAAAATTTTAACTTTAAAAATTGATGTCTCTTCCTTTCTTAGTAAGAAACAATACACTGAACAAATTTTGCTGGAAAAAGTACCAAATTCTATTTATAGTGTACTCATGAACTTCATCAAATACCAGAATCTACAATGCATTCAAGCTGGTTGGTTTGTAAGATTTCATCCTTGTGGAAAACATGCATTTATTTATGGATCTGAGCAAACAATGCACAAGGAGTTATTCATTCCTTACATTTCTTTCCTTTTTCTATTAGCAAACAGATTGCACAATTCTTACATCTTCTCAACACTTAAAATTATTTGTGATTTTTAAAATAACTTCCCCTCAATTAATTACAGGCAGTCCCCGGGTTACGTACAAGATAGGGACTGTAGGTTTGTTCTTAAGTTGAATCTGTATGTAAGTCGGAACTGGCGTCCAGATTCAGCCGCTGCTGAAACTGACCGCCAGTTCTGACTTACATACAGATTCCATTTAAGAACCCCAAGCTTCCCCAAGTCAGCTGCTGCTGAAACTGATCAGCAGCTGATTTCAGGAAGCCTGGGGCAGAGCAACTCTGCCTCGGGCTTCCTGTAGTCAGCGCTGGTCAGTTTCAGCAGCGGCTGACTTGGGGACGCGGGGGGCAGAGCAGCTGGGGTGCTGCTGGGTTGCTCCAGTAGCACCGCTCCTCGGCGCTACTGGACCAACCCAGCAGCACCCCAGCTGCTCTGCCCCAGGCGTCCTGATTCAGCCACTGCTGAAACTGACCAGCAGCGGCTGAATCAGGACCTGGGGCAGAGCAGCTAGGGTGCTGCCGGGTTGGTCCAGTAGTGCCCAGAAGGCGCTGCAGGACCAATTGGCAGCCCCAGCTGCTCTGCTCCAGGGTCCAAAACAAAAGCCTGGTCTGCTGGGGGGGGGAGCAGAGCCGCAGCGGCAGCGGGGTGCCGCGCCTCTGAGGCTTTGCTCTGGCAAAGCCTCAGAGGCGCGGGACCCCCTCGCTGCTGCGGCTTCAGTCCCGGTGCCTGTGGTCTGCTGGGGACGGTCCCCAGCAGACCACAGGCAGGGGACTGAAGCGGCAGCAGCGGCGGTTTCCCACGCTTCTGAGACTTTGCTTTGGCAAAGCCTCAGAAGCAGGGGAACCCGCCCGCTGCTGCCGCTTCAGTTGCGGTGCCTGTGGTCTGCCGGGGATGGTCACAGCAGACCACAGGCACCGCAACTGAAGCGGCAGCAGCGGGCGGGTTCCCCCGCTTCTGAGGCTTTGCCAAAGCAAAGTCTCAGAAGCGCAGGGAACCGCCGCTGCTGCCGCTTCAGTCCCCTGCCTGTGGTCTGCTGGGGACCGTCCCCAGCAGACCACAGGCACCGCGACTGAAGCGGCAGCAGCGGCAGGTTCCCGCGCTTCTGAGACTTTGCTCTGGCAAAGCCTCAGAAGCGCGGGAACCCGCCCGGTGCCCCTGGTCTGCTGGAGACGGTCTCCAGCAGACCAGGGGCACCGGAGCAGCTTACAAACGGGGCTTTCTCGCCCTGGAGCTCGCAGGTAGCAATCCGCTACCTCGACCTCCGGGGCGAGAAAGCCCCGTTCGTAAGTGCGGATCCGACGTAAGTCGGGGACGGCCTGTATTTAAAGCTACTCAAGTAACTGAGAAAATTCAAGATTTAAAATTTTTACATGTATGCTGTCTAGGTTATTTGTCAGATGGTGTCTCGTGTTCCTTGAATTCCTTAAATTACTAGTCACTAGGAGATGAATTGTAGATTTCAAATGTTACAATCAAATACACAACTAGAAACCCGATTGCAAACATTCACTTTTCACAAGTACACCTGTGCTACTAAAGCTCAAGCGCTTGAACATTCATTCAAAAGATCTGCAAATGATTGATTTACAACACATTTTTAAATCTGATCACACATTCATAGCATTTATTTCTTTACTGTTTGCTCAGATCTGTTTCTTTATTAGCTTAATAAACTGTGCTCTTTCATGGGGTGATACATATGTGCTTTTGAATGTCACAGAAACTGCTCAGAGTGGGCTAGCTAAATAAGATACCAAAACTTGTCAGGTCTGGGACTGAGCTAAAACCCATTGAAGTCATTGAAAGTTCTTCCATTGATTTCAGGGGGCATTGGCTCAGTCTTGAGCTTCCCACACACTGCACTACCTACAGGTAAAAGACATCATTACAACAATCTGATGAAATGCGTAGGAAAGGAGATATGAAAAAGTGTGACCAAGGGGAAGAAGGGGCTGAAAAGCCTTTGCATTTCCAATCAGACTAGCAAATAACTAGCTATGTGGTAGTAAAAGGTACCTTAAAGAGCTGTTCTTATTCTCCATATCTATGGGTACAAATAGACAGCAGAGCTATTTCAGGATATCCGAAATAGCTACCCCATGTCTTTTAAATGCGCCCATTATTTTGAAATATTTTTAAAAATAACAGCATCCCTGTAACCCTCGTTCCACAAGGGTTAAGGGATAATTCGAAATAGCACGTTATTTTGAAATTTGGTGCCATGTAGACCCGCCAAGTTTCAAAATAAGCTATTTCGAAATACAATCAAAATAAGACACAATGTGTGTAGTGCAAATTGCATATCTTATTTTGAATTTAGGGTGCTGTGTAGATGTACCCTGTGTTTAGAGCTCTGAAACCAAAATCAGTGTCCAGATGCATGAACTGAAAAAAGATAACATAACTTCACCCTAAAATATTTTGCAAGTGAATGCAGTTTTCAACAGTAAACACCACTGCAACCAACATTTTTCAAATATAAAACATTATTCAGGTAGGTTTTGTTGGGTCTTGTTTAAAGCTTACACTGAATTACCTTCACATACTTTCCCATTTAGACTTGGCAAAAATCCCATATCACATTCACAGCGATACCCTCCGAGGGCATTGAGACACTGCCCATTCTCACAGAGATTCAGGTTCTCTGAGCATTCATCAAGGTCTGTAAAAGGAAGAGGAATTGTAGCATAAATATTTTTCTCATTGATGTTCAGTTCAGCAAAGACACATATATCCAAAAGTCTTAACCGCCATATTAACTGAGAACATTAGCAGAAGAAATTGTAGTTGTTACATGCCGGTCTTGGCATTCTATAAGGTTGGTGGCATTTCTGAAACTTTGAAAATATAAGTTCTTACAACAGAAAAACAGGAGCAATAGGTCTAGACGTTTAAGGTTTAGAAGCGGAAGGCACTTGGGGACTCTGGTTTAACAGTGCAGCCCAGAAGCTCCAACTGAGATCAGGCCTCTGCTGTGCTCAGTTCTGTGCAATGTACAAATAAATGGTAAGAGAATCTGCTCCAAAGGGTCTCCACTCAACAAAGAGAGGGAGGGAGAGGAGCCAGAGCCAGACAGCAGTGAAGGTCACCCGAGGGCTTAGTGGCAGAGTTGGGAAGAGTGCCCTAGCTCCTAGACCACACAGCCTTTCAGAGAGTTTGGCCCTGAGCCTTTAGCTGACATTATACACATCACAGAGGTGGCACATTATTTAGCTGGCAATAGCAGTTTGCAGAAACCCAGGCCTGGAAAAACAAAGGTCCTGCATATCAAGACTGATGTGCACACATTACCACAGGGCTGCTGGAAACACAGTATTAGTCTATTCTAGGGATGTTAAAAATTGTGTATTTGTATAAACATGTAACCACTGGGTAGGGGTCTCTCTGGTGACAATTTACACATGACTTTTTTTTAAATAGCTAGTCTGGCCAATATATGTGTGAGCATCACATCCTGAGGGTACAACACTGAGCATGCAATAAGAGGGAAATGAACACATGGTCCCTTCTCAAAAGAAAAAATAAAACATTTTAGGCAACCATACAAAGGAATTTTAACAGATGTGCCCCATTACTCAAATATGATGTGGGTGGTCAATAATCTAGTTTACTAACTGGTCCAATTATACTGCCCTGCGCTATTTTAATAAGTTTGCCACCCACATTTCTTTACAAGCAACAGTCATTAATACCTTCCATACTCGGGAAAAAATGCTGTCAGGTTATATTGGTCAACTTTTCCATGGCAGATGATGTCATGTTAGTTGAAATGGGAGACATCACAACACAATATAACATAATACAACTTAACATGATTCTAGGAAGTGTCAAAGAAAACACTTTGGTCTTATGTCTCATCTTCCCAATCCCGATCCTGTCATTGATCCACACTTAAAAATTCAATTCATTAGGAATTCTGAGAACAGAAAGCTTGCAGGATCAGGTTTTTAGAATTAGGTTGTAAATATTGACTTCAGATTGAATATTTAAATGAATCTCCCATAAGTAGTGGGTAAATTTTCCCTGTAATTAGTCGCTTAGAGCAAGCCCACTAATGGGGGTGGTTGGAAAGGGGCAACTGCCCCAGGACATGGCAATTGAAAGGGCCTGGCATCCTGGCCGCTGCTACTGAGGCAGTGGTGGTGACTTCCCTTAAACTGCTGCCCGAGTGCCACCTAGCATGCTCCGGGCAGATCTAAGGTGTGAGGGGTGGGGATGGGACGTGCCGGTGTGGCATGCTCAAGGCAGTGCTGACAGCTGGCTGCCCAGTCCTCGTCCCTTCTACCGATGGTCACATCCCTTCCGGGAGCATTGAGCCACTCACCCCCACCTTGCCCAAGGGCCTGACGTAAGAAACATGGGTATTATATACCGACAGTTGCATCACTTAAAAAAGCTCACCTGTACATGTGAAGCCATCCCCTGTGTAACCATCCTTGCAAAGGCAACGGTAAGAGCCCATTGTGTTCTTACAATTGGCATGTGGGCTGCACATGTGTGTTCCATTGGAGCATTCATCCAGATCTTTAATATAACAAAAATTGCATTAGTAAAACCAAATCCATCATCAATGTAAGCTTTAAAATTCTTAGTTCATGGCACAGGGCAACTACTTTAAATAATCTATCACAAAAACAAAACACACATTTATGACTTTTTTACTTGACATGTTTTAACAGATGTTAATAAAATACCCCGACATTCATCACTGGATATTTATTATTGGTGCATTCAGTAGTTTAGGGTAGTCCAGCTGTTCTCTCTCAGTTTAAAGGGAGATTTCTTTTTTCTTCTCTTCACAACAGGCATTTCCCTTCCCCACTCAGATATTCTTCTGACAGGAAAACAGGACTTCCAGCATATTTGCAACCTAGCTAAGAAAGTTTGCTAAGATGTCTGTGTCAGGAAAGAGCCACCAAGACTCATCCCTTAAAGACAAAGTGTGAAATCCTGGCTCCATTAAAATCAATGGTAAAACACCCATTCATTTCAATGGAGTCAGGTTATCCTTCCAAGCCACAAACTATTTCCACCAGTCTTGCAAGCCAAGCAAGAGAAACTGTGCATGTTGACATGTGTGCCACATGATGGTGAATTTTTCCTTTGTAGTGTAAGGTAAACTGACATCTTTAACATGTGTGATAATTTATTTTAAAGTTTGCTTTCCACAGCTGTCTAAACACTTTTGTTGATGGCTTGCAATGCTAAATCAGACATAATGTATGAAACTCACCTGAGCATTTGATGCCATCGCCAATCCAACCTGAACTGCACTCACATTTGAAACTCCCTGCCGTATTTGTACATATGGCATGTCTGTCACAGTTATGGGCTCCGATTTCACACTCATTGATATCTGTAAAAACATGGGTGGGGTGTGTATGAAAGAACTCACATGTCAAACTTTCCTTATATCCAGCAAGACTATGTTTCTTTGTTAACTTGTTTCAAATGGCTAATAACATTTAAGAACGAGGCATAAAAGAAACAGACTCACGCAAAGAAAATCTGTGGAATAGTTGGCTATTTCAAACCTATATTGGCCTACTATTGTTTGTTCTGTTTCACGGTGAGGGGTTGGAGAGTTATTTAAAACAGCACTTTTGAAGCATGTAGCACCTATGAACTCTATGATGTATTAAACTCGAAAGCCCCAGTACCATCCGCAGTGCGAGGAGTCCATATTTGTCCGTTTCATTGGTGTGATGATGGAAGAGTGCTGGCCTCCAGAAAGAAGGGGAACAGCAGGCATGGAGACTGCTAGAGCAGCTAAATTCTATCTCCCTAAAACAGGCTTGGAAAGCTGTTTGTCAAAACCTGTTACACACAGCCCTGGTGCCAGGACCAAGATTTGCAACCCTACATTAGTAAGACACCAACATTCCACCATCCTATATCTTGAACAGTAAATGAAAGCTGACGAAAGGGAGGCAAAGTCTGCATTATACTGTTACCACCCACACTCCAGGGGTTGTTGGGATTTCAGGGCTGCCCTAAATTACACTGCATTGTCACAAGCTCCAAGGGGCCATTTTTTCCAATAAGGGATCACTGGAGCGCAATACTGGGCACACTCCCTACCCCATCAATGGAGTTGCTGCTATATGCCAGCTCTGTTCCATAAGAACATAAGAACGGCCGTACTGGGTCAGACCAAAGGTCCTTCTAGCCCAGTATCCTGTCTGCCGACAGTGGCCAGCACCAGGTGCCCCAGAGAGGGTGGACCGAAGACAATGATCAAGCGATTTGTCTCCTGCCATCTCTCTCCAGCCTCTGACAAACAGAGGCCAAAGACACCATTTTATCCCCTGGCTAATAGCCTTTTATGGACCTAACCTCCATGAAATTATCTAGCTTCTCTTTAAACTCTATTATAGTCCTAGCCTTCACAGCCTCCTCTGGCAAGGAGTTCCACAAGTTGACTGCACGCTGTGCGAAGAAGAACTTTCTTTTATTAGTTTTAAACCTCCTACCCATTCATTTCATTTTGTGTCCTCTAGTTCTTCTATTTAGGGAACTAATAAATAACTTTTATTTATCGGCCCTCTCCACACCACTCATGATTTTATAGACCTCTATCATATCCCCCCTATTCCACTAGCAGATTCCTCCATGCCAAAGGTATCCCTCACCAACCAGTGACGTAGATATTTGCACTGCCAGAGTGACACAAAGCAAATGGAAGCAAGATAGGGAGGGAGGTTTTGGTGCATTATGTTTGGTCCTATTGTAAAGCACAGGACCTAGTGTTCTAGGAATATTATTCATTACCAGCTCACCAACCCTAAACAAAGGGAAGAAAAGGACACCATCCCTGAAGACAACATATGGCGAGCTACACTAATTCGCAACCGTACAGGCTTGCCAGCACCTTCCATTTCAGCACTTGTTCTTTTCTCCTTATTTTGATTCTTGGGCATATAAAAATGTATATAGAGAAAAAACAAACCTAATGCAGCTCCTTCCTTATCACAACACAAAACCAGTGCTTAAAATAAGCACTTGGAGAATGTATAAACTCAAAGACAATGTTTTCAGAAATGATTTCTGGTAACTAAAACAAATGCTGCAGGAATTCTCTCACATGCATGAGCCATGGCTTTTACAACATTTACTGTAACCTAGGACTCTAGCTGTGTTTTGTTCTGCTTCCATACAGGATGTAAACTGTCTAGAATTCACATCAAGCCTTTTAGACTTTCTATCAGTTGTTCCCAGCCCTTTTAACTGCATTTAGTGGTAGCTTAGGCCAAATTATCCCATTCTGCAGAACAGCCGGTAGAAAGGAAAAATGAAGGCAAAATACT
This sequence comes from Pelodiscus sinensis, assembly GCF_052426305.1. Classification (NCBI taxonomy): domain Eukaryota; kingdom Metazoa; phylum Chordata; order Testudines; family Trionychidae; genus Pelodiscus; species Pelodiscus sinensis. The sequence goes on from NC_143065.1 coordinate 24,169,618, forward strand.
CTGCATCATTTAACATACAGAAAACCTAACCCATTCTCCTCTTGGGGGAGATGAAAAAATGGGTGGGGACTTTGACTAGGAACCACGGGAATTCCCAAACCCAAGGATCTCAATGCTTCAACTATCATGCCTACCAGAAATTTTCCATCTAATGCCACTAAGGGAGAGGAGTAACTGGGGAGAGTTTTACATTTCTAATTTTCTAGAAGTATGAGCTAACTATTGTATCATCAAGATATGTCTAAATACTATCTTGACCATTTTGCTTTCTTTCCTTGTACTCCTTTTCTCTATCCATTGTTTGCCTTTTAGACTGTAATATTTGTGCCCTCCTTTACGTTTGCAGAGTGGCTAGTACATCAGCACTACTGGAAACAAACATATCAATAGAAAAGATACATATGTGTACCGAATGCCAGTCCCTCACAGAAAGCTCGTGATACTATATATATTTTTCCACGAGGAGTAACAGTTAATTCAAACTAAGGACTTAATTCGAATTAACGTTTGACTGCCGCGTGTTGCCGCGGGCAGTTTGTTCGGACTAGTGGGATTTAAAAATGGCGACCGGATGGGAACATACAAATAAAGCCCGGGATATTTAAATATCCCGGGCTTCATTTGCAAGTTCGAATGCCTACATTAGCCTCCCTAGTTCGAACTAGGGGTCTAGTGTAGACATACCCTAAGGGTGCATCTACACAGCAGGGCTTAACTCAAAATAAGCAACGCAAATTGAGCTACGTCAACTGTGAAGCTTATGTTGAAATCGCTTATTTTGAAATAGGGAGTATCGACATAGCACTTATTTCAAAACACAGCACTCTTCCTCTGACTTCCCTTACTCCTTGTACAATGAGGGTTACAAGAGTAAGAAGTCTTCTAGCTTATTTCAAAATGCTTGCTGTGTAGACGCAGACTAAAGTTATTTCAAAATAATGTTGCTGTGTAGACATATCCCAAGGTGCCACAGGACAACTGGTTGTTTTTTAATTTACAGACTAACACAGCTACCCCTCTGAAACATTATCTTTAAAATATCTTTGCCCCCAGTCCCAGAAGTATGTTTGTTATTGTGGCTCTACTGCCTCTCTGCTCTGGCTTTCTGGTTTTTAATTTCAGTGCACAGTAACTCCCCTTCAGAGGAACTGGCAGCCAAGGTTTGTAACTTAGTGATGCGAGGAGCAGCCTCAAATTAAGCAAGGATTAACCTTCTAGATGTTATAGTCCTTAGGGGAAGATACCTACCAAGAGAATCCATGCCCCAGATCTTCCCCCTTCCAGAGGTGCTATAAGTGAAAAGGGAGGGAACAAATGACATGTAGGCCTACTCCCTTCACTGTGCAATTTAAATCCCAGTTTGGGTAACAGTATTGAGACTGATGTGTTTTATTTTTGCTCCTCTGTTCAGAGCAACGGAGAGGAGGTAGGGTCCAAGTTTTTCTGTTGGACCCTACCCGAGATGAATAACCCCAATATTTAGATGGGTCCAAAATTTGGTTGTTGGGATCCAGATCCACATCTAAATCTGGTAGCCTGAGTCTAGATCATTGATCCAGATTGTTGAACCCATTTTATAAAAAAAAGTTTTTGAAAAGGTGAATAACCACACAACATATTTTCCTTAATCATGTGCAGACACTTGTAAGATGCTAATATTACCCTAGGCAGGAAACCAGTGTCTGTTAAAGATCTTAAGGGTGGTCAAGAAGGCTAATTTTGGCTTAAAGTGAAGGGAAAAGCTAGAAAGAAGTTCCAGAGGTCAGCTACAATACATAGGGACAAGAAAAAACAGGCAAGGAGTCTGCATCTTTAAAGGCTATATGATTGTTTTTAAAAAGCTGTTAAACTACCGATGATATTAAGATTGCTCTGTATTTGATTATTTGATACTCTGAAATAGTCAAGTGATCACATGCTTCTTTATAACCTTTTGAGCACAACACAACAGCATAAAAAAAACACATCATGCCAGATTCTTCTGCCAAGAATTTTTTAAACTGCCAGTAAACACCAAATGGAAACTTGCATGCCATAGTTAAGCTACAGTTATGTTAGGTACAGATTCAATTTTGTAAGGCAACTTCAGAAATAGTAAACAGACCAATATCATCACATCACAGACACAGTCCAGCTCCCATTGACACCAATGGGAGCAGGATCCATCCATGTTAAAGGAAAGAATAATTATGTACAGCTTCAGGCTCATCAAGTTCTGCATTTATAAAGCTAGAGGCTGGAAGTTTGATTTTCTCATCATGTCTCACTATGCCAAGGAATGAATGGACATTCACTTCACCTGCATCTAGTGATATCTGACTATTTAGTAGTCTAATGGTCCAATCTTGCTAAGTGGTATGCATCACTGACTCACAGTGGAAATACCATCTCTTGAAGGATGTGCTCTTTATCGTTCAGAAGCACTAAATCACACTAGATATGCTCAAAGCATTCTTCTGCCGTTGCCTTTTTTTGTGCACTTGATGCATATTTTGAAAGTTACATCCTTTACTGGATGAAACCAGAATGAAAGTCATGCATGCATATCTATATTAAATAGAGACCTTTCATAGGTATCATCCACAGGAATACCTTTCTGTTTGCTTTGATCCAAATCCTGACTTACTCAGCTTTTATTTAGAAAACAATTTTATTGACTTGAATGAGTTTTGCCAGAATAAAGGCAGAATAAGGACTTAAAGACACGTTTCCTAATAGAATCAACTTCACAGGGATATTATGAGCTATCTGTTGTATGTAAAAGGCTTTCAGAGCCTCAGAAGAAAACTGGTAGATGTACAAATTATCAAACTCATCCCAGTTTTTACATTATTTTCAAAGTTATAGGCTTTTAACCCAGATCTTGTTCTGCCATCTTCTTTCTATAAATCCCATGGTGCAATCATAAGCCTGAATTGACTGTACAGGTTGTACCTCCCTGATTCAGCATCTCCTGGAAGAGTCCAGGGAATTTGCTGAACCAGGGGATGGCAATGCCAGCCCCTCTGCTGCCGCCAGCTGTGGGGGCTCCACTCTGAGGAAGGGGGGGGGGGGAGAGAGAGAGAGACTTTAGAGTCCCTTAGCAGGAGGCCAACAGTTCAGCCCTGCAGGAGCACACCAAGCCTCACAGCTGCTGGGCTGTGCTCCTGACCCTAGCCGCTGCTCCTACCTCTTCCTCCATCCCCATTCCTTTCCCCCCTGCCCTCTCTGTGTTTGAGCACCACAAATAGCTCATTTACGGCACTCTAGAAGCTCTGGGAAGGTGGGAGGATGAGTTGCTGAGCACAGGGCCAGGCTTTTCCCTGTAAGTGCTCCAACCATAGGGATGCTGGACCACAGCTGATGCTAGACAAAGGAAGGATGGACTATAGGGCTACGTCTATACTGCACTGTAGTTCAAAATAAGATATGAAATTTGAGCTACGCAAATTGCATTTCTTATTTCGATTTTATTTTGAAATAGCTTATTTTGTAATTTGGTGCAGTCTACACAGCACCAAATTTAAAAATAACTCGTTATTCCAAAATGTCCCTGACATGTTGGAATGAGGTTTACAGGGACGTTGGAATAGTGAGCCTGAAATAACGGGCTTGCTGTTAAAGATGCAGGATAGCTATTTTGCAATGTAGTTGTAGCCTAGAGAACCAACCTGGACCACAATTATTTCCATGACCAAAAAACCATACCGGCTAATGGTAGCTGTGTGTGAAAGGGCAATGAAATCAATGGGAGTTGTGCCCACTTATACTGGGCCGTAATTTGGTTTTAGGATGCCATGAGTATTAAATTCTGGCTTCTCAGGATGACAAAAGAGAAAGCGAGCTCTGAAAGGGAATGCTTTTATTGAAAGAGATCTCTCCCAGGACAGCAAAGGGTCAGATTCTGCCACCCTTCCTTGAGGTATGAAATGCCCTACTCTTCAAACAGTTCCACCTATTTGCATGGGGCTACTCCTGGAGTAAGGCACCACTTAGCTGAAAGAAAAATATCAGAACCAGGCTCAAAGAGAATATAACAAAGTGCTAGCCAAGTCAGAATTTGACACCACACTCTACACCAACAAAATTCCCATTGACTTCAGTTAGATTTTTACTAGAATAAAGAGTGTGGGGTCGAGTCACTGATTTGTATAAACACTCTTTGTTTTCCTAAATTTTCTCCAGTGTGAAAGTTTCCCTTTAAAACATAAAGCTGTGGGAAGCCAAGTAAAACAAAGAAATTTCAATCTAAGGCTCGCACTGCATCCTCAACTTGTCCCACTGTGCACCATACCGCAGCACACGTGTTCTCATCTTTCTAATCATATTACTCTCATTAACACTAAAGGCATGTCTACACTACAGCATTATTTCAAAATAACGTGAGTTATTTTGAAATAAGGTGAGTGTCCACAGAGCAAGCATGTTATTTTGAAATTATTTCAAAATAACAGGCTTCTTATTTCGAAATAATAAACCCTCATTTCACAAGGAATAACGCTTATTTCGAAATAGCTATTTTGAAATAGTTGTAGTGTGGACACTTTGCTATTTCGAAATAGCTCCTCCCCAGGCCATTCAAAGTAATTACTCCCTAGTGCTTCCTGGGGCTCCAAATCATGTTAACATGTTCACATTAGGGGAGCCCACCCCAGACTAAAGGCTTCCCTGGAAGATGTGCTATTTCAAAATAGTTATTTCAGGGGTTATTCTGAAATAACTTATTTCAAAATATCCTTGTAGCATAGACATACCCTTAGGGAGCTGTCTGACTATAACAGTTGACTATGCTCATGGTAAGTAACAGGTAGTTCTGATATTATAGAATTCTAGGCCCAATGAGGACAAACTGTCAGTATTCATTTAGAATCATAGAATCATAGAATAATAGGACTGGAAGGGACCTCGAGAGGTCATCGAGTCCAGCCCCCCGCCCTCAAGGCAGGATCAAGCTCCGTCTACACCATCCCTGACAGATGTCCCTGACAGACTTCAATTTACCATTGGCTATTTTACTTCTTTTTCACTTCTCTTAATATTTATTTTTCTCATGAATTAAGTAATAAATAAGGTATCACCCATTAATCACAGAGGCATAAATGTTTCTAATTGTGCATGAGCAACAATATGTATGCATAATTAGAATGTGTAATTACTGCATTTATGCTCACAAAAGTGGCCACTCCATGAACAAATAACACAATGTGCATGCACAACGATTGCACACAACAATTACATGTGTGTGTTTTTGCATGTCCTGAAAATCCCAGGCAGAAAGCAAAGACCTATTTAGTAGTCCATCATCAGAGCCTTGCTCATGCTTTGGGAATCATGTGCATTCTTCTCCACCTCTATGGAGTGGGAGGAGCCATGCTACCAGTTCTGGCTGGAGCTATGGCTGAAGGAGGCCAGACCTTCTGAATAAATGGAGGGTTTTTTTTACATTTGGACAGCAGTACCACATGGAAGCTAATGAAAGACCATGAAAACTTATACATTCAGTCTCAGACACTGAACCCATGAACGGTTCTACGAATCATTTACACTACACATTAGGGGCTTCACTGGACTTAGTAGACTAGAGGGCCTGGCGCATACTGTCTAAAGGAGTAAACTGAATCCAGTATCAACCAATGAAACAGCTTTGTTTAGATGGAATTATTTTCATGTCTGCAAACTTTAGTAAAAGGGTTTTCTGATTATTTACTGTCTCTTTCTGCAAATCTGCCAACTTTATCAGACTTATGTTCCCATTTGTATTTTGAGTTTGCGCCCAGATCCCATGGAGAAGGTCATATAAAAGTCACATGGCATGTGTCCTCCTGGGTCTCTGCCTGATGGAGAAAATCCCATATCAGCAGGTGGGTGAGCAGAAGCAATTTGCAGAAAATGGATTTGTGTAGCAAAGCAGAGGATGAATTTCAACTGAGCTCTGATGTAACTAGAGAAACCTGGGGAGGGGGACTTTAACCCCCTAATTGCCTGACTCTGGCAAACAGAAAGTGGTCTACGAAACCATTACCTTCCTTTGGGAACTATCTTGTTTTTTATCCAACATAACTGTAATCATTCTCCTAATTTTACATGGGAAAATTCATTTGACGTATACCATTGGCTTTCTGTATTTCCCTCTCTGGATGTATCATAATTATTTAGTATTGGATTTGACATTGCCAGCTCCCAAATTCCGAAGGGGAAATGTATGTGTTTCGCTGAGTTGTCCTTTGCCACCAGACTGAGGCATACTGAGCTTTTAGTGGATAGAGGCTAGAGGAGGAGCCAGTACGAGAAAGAGGCAGGCTTATGAATGCAGCTGCAACGTTAGGGCTACTCCAAGTCAATGGGACTACGCTTGAGTGACAGCTGCACGGCTGGGTGCTTGCTTTTACTATATCAGATATTGTTCTCTTTTGCAATGTTTTTATTTTCAAATATGCAGTAATTAACAGTCTACTGACCTGCTCCTTTATATCTAATCCTCATCACAGGATGGGTGGGAGTGGGGTTTTTCTCTTCAGAGCTGGCAAACCTAAATTGCTCAGGCTTTGACTTTAGCCCATGTGGTGGAGCATGGGCTTTGGCAGGGTCAACCTTAGACTCACTGGAGCCCAAGGCAGAAAACTCGAGCTTCCTTCCTCACCCACCACACAGAGCTGAAGCCAAAGAGAAGGTGAGTTTATGCCAATACAGGATTTTACCTGTGCATGAGCACAAAGAATATATATGAAAGGGAACATAATGTGCACACTCAAAGTGATGGGAAATTTTGCAAACAGATGGACAATCTCTAATGAGGGAAGGGAATCTGTGCACTTCTATACCTGACCCACAACCCTATTCTACAGCAAATATATTCCATTCCCTCTTTATGAAAAATTAAGATCAGTTCACCTAATTCAGCTATGGGAAAGCCTGTTTTATTCATAAATAAAAATGGAATATTTGTAGCACTCACTGAGACTGGCTTCACTGGCTATGTATATTTTTGCATAAAACAAAATGTTTTCCTAAACTCTCTCCACATTCTTACTTGAGAACTGAAAGGAAAAAAAATCTAACATCTGTGTGGGATGGGAATGTAAGTCAGTGGGTGGATTTTGAATTCTGCTAAATGATTGGGGAAAACAACATGTTTATTTGTTAAAATGGAAACAATCAGTAATGACAAGGGAGGTGAAATATTTAGACAAAACTGTAATGTAACCCAGAGGACATTATTTAGCTGTTCTCATGGAACAGAGAACCTCCCCTTTGAAGCTCCACACACATTTTTGTAATTTTTTTTCCACGAGAGTGCTTGTTCTTTTAAGGAAGTGGATGATTTTTACTTGTCTTCAAGAGGGGAAGAACTGAGCACTGTGACCATGGCACTATTCAGCACAAGTGTAGAATTCCTTCTATGATACTAGCACTAAATACTGCTTCCACAGTGCTTATCTTTTCACACACTGGAAATCCAGTGGTGACACTAGATTTGTGCAGAGAATGATAGGAGAGTTCAACATTCTATAGACAAACAGAGTTTTTAATTTAATGCACAGGAATGTGCACATTTTGACCACAGGGGGATTATATAATCATCCCTTTCCTAGGCTGTCAGTTTAGGATGTTTTCATTTCAGTTTGAGCCCACACCCCACCATCTTCACACACTGCCAGCTCTTGTGTTTACTCCGCTTCTGTCTTCAGTTGCTGCCCATTAGCTGTGTGTTCTGTAGTAATGTGATGCTGATCCCAGTGAGCTGTGATTGGGCAAAGAATACTATTGGGTGAACTCAGTGAGAATGGGATCAGCCTTCAAGTGAAGCTGTTCTAGCATTATGAGGGGTTCTGTTTTGTTTCTCATTTAATTTTGTTCCATTACCCTGATTCCTTCAGTAATGCTCTTGCTTGAACTGGGTCACCAGCTGACCAAGCATTTGTATACAAAACCAGTTCCGTGTAAGGCTCGCCTGTCCCCTTCTGCTCCTGTACTCAAATTGCAGGTCTGTGCAGACTTCAGCCCTCCGCCCAGCGAGCTGCTGAACTAACTAGAGAGTTGCACAGAAGCGCCCCTTGTGGTGGACTGCAAGAAGCCTTTCCCCCTGCTTTGCTACACTTTCTCTGCCCAATAACCCGCAGAGCCAAAGCAAACACTCTTCAGGCTTTCAGACCCCTGCCTTACTGCCACTCTCTTCCCCGCAGGGAGATGCTGCTCTTAAGATGCCAAGACATTTCAGCCCCCTTCTGCATTCTGCTGGCTTCTCTTCAGAGTGGTAAACCCGCCTCCCCCGCACTGGCTGTGACTAGATAATTAACTCTGCCTCTGAGAGAGTAGCTATGCTTCGACCTGGAGATATAAATTCCAGCTCAAGGAGCTGTACCCACACTAGCTCTGACAAAGCTTGCACAAGTACATTCTCAGAACGATTAGCCTCTCCTTCCACTCACACTGCCTTGGCTTTGGCATTCTAGCTGGATCAGAACTGGCACGCCTGTGTGTGTGCGTCTGTCTGTCTGTCTATCTGCTCATGCTGGAATTTCTCTCTCTCTCTTTCTCTCTTTCTCTCTCTCAAAAAGCAGACGTGACAGTAGGTAGGATGGGCAAGTAAGGGAAGGGGCGGAGTGGTTACTTGAAGGACAAAGAGAGGAAAAGGCTGATGAAACACTTCAGAAAAATGAAGTACCAGAAACAGCTGGTTCTTTGTAGCTGCATATCAATGCTTGAATCAGAAGATGGGATTGGAAGGGAAAGATTTCTCAGACTTACTCTATTAGTAAACCAACACTGTCATGGATGAGTTTTCAAGTGAGGTTTTTTTTCCTCAGTTGGCCGACACTAGATGTCACCAATATAGCAGGAATTTCCAGAAACTTTCCTCCAAATAATACCCCAGGATCTTTTCCCTATAGGGCCTATATCTGCCCTTCCATCTCCTACCAATTACTTAGTATTTCCTGGCAGCTCTAACCCATCAGTGTAGCCCTGCAGATGTCACAAACCAATATTTGGGTCATCACCTTTCATTTCCCTGAGAGCGACAGCTGCAGTGGGCGTGACTCAACAACACAAAGGTTTTTCAAGTCTTCAGATCTAAAGCTCTGTATATTTTGGTGTAATTTAGAGTAGAAACAAAGAATGTTGAAATGTTGGTCTACAGGGTAAAAATCAAGGACTCTTTGGATTTAGATCAGTTCACATGTCTGTAATAGGCAGCTGTTACGAATGCATAACTTCAGGCAGGGTCCAATATACCAAGTAGAACTCCAACTACCCCATTGTTCTATGTAAGCTGTAAAAAAATCAGCATAATCTATTTTTGACACCTATTGTACAACATGAATAATATTATTCTATAAGAACAGACTTATCAGGTTATATACTCATCTCAGAAGGGCTTGCCAGTACTGTGTTTATGTTTAATCTGTATTCAAAAGTAAATTAAACATATGTTTGTGTTCATATTTTGGGCAAAGCTCATGACTCTGAACACCTTGGCTCAGATACTAGCATCTTGTGTTATTAATACTATTGCTCTCTGAGCCTTTAACTTTCAAACTCAGCATTGATCGCTGGCTGCCTGCCAACATGAAATAATGTATAGTTTGTTTTCACTGAAATATGTTTATAATTCAACTGGTCGAGTATCTGTACTGCTGCCACTTTGCAAAAACTGAGTCTATATTTTAGAATAGATTTAAAGCCACTAATGGTTGCCAAAATAACATTTGGAACGGATGCCTGTTATTTGTATATTCAGTATACAGTTATCTAATCCACATCCAATGTGGTGGCCTTCATGTGGTCTTGTCATGTTATGCTGAATTACATGTTCTTTTTGGTCATCCCAACAACCATATAATAATAGGCTCAACCTGCCTTCCAATGGGATATTTGTCATTCACGTTAATGGGAGAAGGATCAAGCCCAACAATATGCCATACAAACACAGTGCAGTGTAACATTTCACTGAGAATGGAAATCAAACAGATTCAAGAGAGGTTTTAAGAGTTAGAAAAGAGAAATGAAGACTCAGAAGATTGTAATTATTAACTTTAAAATTTACCTGTACAGCCTGTGGTTCCTTTTTTGCCTGAATATCCCATATCACAATGACAGATAAATGAACCTTTTGTATTCTCACAGCTTCCACTTAGACAGATGTTTGGATTTAGGTCACACTCGTTGACATCTAGAAAATACAGATTTTACAAAATGTTTAGGCTGTAACTAACCCAGTATCTTGGAGACATTAGAATTGGTACAAAAATGTGTCTACACGTGCAGAGAAAAAAATAAATTAGATTAAGTATTCTTCAGCAATGTAAAATACTGTACATTTTCAAAATTAGATTTATTATTATTATTATTATTATTATTATTATGTTATTGCACTGGGTATTTATTTCCCAGGCTCTCTGATCTTTAATTCCAACATTCATTTATAATTACAAATGGCCAAACTGAACAGGGTTACATTACACTAAGGATAAGGTTGGCATTTTATCTGTCCTTTCAATATATTTTGTTGTTTTCTGCACTGATGTTTCATAAAAGCAGTAAGTGTGTTTCAATTTTAAAATCGGAAGTAAAATTCTATTCATCCAGACATGCAGCAAATCTTTACTTCCAATATTTTGGTCTAATAACATGAGCTGACACTCCAACCTTTTGTCCTTCGGCCAACTTTTTGGCCAAAATACTGATTCTGACTCATCTGTAAATCTGCCTTCCTACAGTGCTATCTATGATTTGAGCAGCACAGAGGCACGCTGGAATGGGATCAAAAGAGAGAAGGCCTATTCAGCTTATCTTACCTCCTAAACTCCCTAACTCAGCCAAGATTTCTGAAAAAATGCAGGTGACTCCTACTAGTGACAAAAATAGGGGCTGTCCATGTGGCAATAGCTAGTCAAAATACAGCAGTTCTGCTTTTTAAGTTTTAGTGTTTGCCAGTTTTGAGCCAGCATTCAACTTGCACAGTCGTGAAAGCAAAAACCTCTTCTCATCAAATACATGTATCCATCAAATGTATTTGTAGTCTTGCTGGGTAATGTCAAAATACCGGATTACCTAGATGCTCACCATTCTTTTTAGGACACTCATTGTTCTTATTAGCTTACATATTTTAAATAAATCTAGTTATGTTATCATCTTTGATCACTTAATTATGGAAGACGGCTTCTTAGAAAGATTATAAGAGAGATGTTTTCACTTGCCTATACATGTCCTCATATCCTCAGATGCCATGAATCCATCATAACAAAGACACCGATAGTCTCCCGGTATGTTAGTGCACTGGCCTCCATCACAGATGTTAGGATTGTCTTCACACTCATCAATATCTATAGGGAAAGTTTACATTAACACATTTGTTAGATAGGTGTTTCCTTGTCATGAAATGCACTGCAACAAATCATGGCAAACAGAATTCTTGATGCTTTGTGATATGTATGCATATGGTCAATCTTTTCATTTAAACCACATGTAGCTTTATATAAAATGCCAACTGATTCCAATGGGAGCAAAAGCAAGTTTTGTATACACAAGTCACTTGTAGGAGAACTGAACAATCTTTTTCACACCATACAATCCCACACAATTGAAAATTTTGGGTTCAGCTTTTCTGTCATTCATGTCAGATAGTGTTTTGCCAACGAATTCAGTGAGAGAGATATTGGACCTGAAGTGATTTTAAAAAGCCACTCCATACACAAAATTCCCACAGAAGTAGGTCCAGTTACAGGCAGTCTCTGGGTTACGTACAAGATAGGGACTGTAGGTTTGTTCTTAAGTTGAATCTGTATGTAAGTCGGAACTGGCTCCAGATTCAGCCGCTGCTGAAACTGACCGCCAGTTCTGACTTACATACAGATTCAACTTAAGAACCCCAAGTCAGCTGCTGCTGAAACTGATCAGCCGCTGATTCCAGGAAGCCCGGGGCAGAGCAACTGTGCCTCGGGCTTCCTGTAGTCAGCGCTGGTCAGTTTCAGCAACGGCTGACTTGGGGACGCCTGGGGCAGAGCAGCTGGGGTGCTGCTGGGTTGCTCCAGTAGCGCCGCTCCTCGGCGCTACTGGACCAACCCAGCAGCACCCCAGCTGCTCTGCCCCAGGCGTCCTGATTCAGCCGCTACTGAAACTGACCAGCAGCGGCTGAATCAGGACGCCTGGGGCAGAGCAGCTGGGGTGCTGCCGGGTTGGTCCAGTAGTGCCCAGAGCGGTGCTGCGGAACCAACCGGCAGCGCCCCAGGGTCCACAACAAAAGCCTGGTCTGCTGGGGGGGGAGGCACACTAGCTGCGGCCCCCCCCCCCCCAGCAGACCAGGGACACGGGGAGCAAAGCCTCAGCGGCGGGGTGCCTCGCCTCTGAGGCTTTGCTCTGGCGCGGGACCCGCTGCCGCTACGGCTTGGCTCCCGGTGCCCCTGGTCTGCTGGAGACGGTCCCCAGCAGATCAGGGGCACCGGGAGCAAATCCGCAGCCGCGGCGGGGTCCCGCGCTTCTGAGGCTTTGCCAAAGCAAAGCCTCAGAAGCGCGGGACCCCGCCAAGGCTGCGGCTTTGCTCGCGGTGCCCCTGGTCTGCTGGGGACGGTCTCCAGCAGACCAGGGGCACCGGGAGCAGCTTTTCTTGCCCCGGAGGTCGAGGTGGCTGACCGCTGCCTGCGAGCTCCGGGGCGAGAAAGCCCCATTCGTAAGTGCGGATCCAACGTAAGTCGGATCCGCGTAAGTCGGGGACTGCCTGTATTTGGATATTTTTGCCCTTGCTGGCCAGTCAGGCTATATCCTTTTACTCTCCAGCATATAAAATATCGTCTTGATCAAAACATTAGCCATCACTGGGGTTGATCTCAGGTACTGAGACTTTATTTTTTATTGCAATCATGCTAGGATCTATTTATTAAAAGTCAGTGGAATTAATTTATTTTAAAAGCTCTTCAGATTTTTCTTTGTCCAGCAACATATCCCAGCACAGTTGAGATCCAAGATTCTGCTCAGTGACTGAATGGAAAAAACCAACAAAACAAGGACATGAATTGAGAACCCCCTGAGAGGGAAAGGGTGTAACTCACTATCAGCCTGGCCTGTTGTGGATTTTGGTAATTAAGCAGCTGCAGAACACCAACTCAGTTTAACTGTTTGTCCTAGAATCTTGTGTTTATTATTCTTTTTTTATATTTCTAACAGCAGCAAACAGAAATGGTTGCACCTAAATTTTTTGTACGGGCAATTGACTCTTACATGGAAAAAAGGTGACCTTCTACTGTTCATCCTACTAATCAAGTAATGCAGGCATACACATTAGCCTGAAAATGTAGTTTTGGAAATGGAATGTGAATTTAAATGCAAAATAAGTGCTGGAAATGGGGATGGGAACCACAAACATAAAGAACTTATTTTATAAGCAAAGAACTACATATGCTAAATTGCCAATGTCTTACATTAACAGTTAGGGTTGAAAATTGGCTGACAAAGAATTTATTGTTTCTCCTAATTGAACTGATTATTAATGCATAACCTCACCAACCTGACCTACTATTATAATGAATGGAACTCATTGCAGTTCAGTTATGGAGAAATATATTTTGCAAAGACTTCTAGTCATGTGTGATGTTACAAATACAAGACATTTGTGAACAATGTATAGAGAAAACTGAAAATCATTGTTCCATATACTCAAGCCACAATGCCACTAAATGTATATTGTTGTTTATACAGTCACTCAGTGTCCCATAGTAAAACCTATTTATCACAATGGCTACTGAATGTAACCAAGTGCATCTTTACTCATTTAGTTAAATAAGATTCTTGGAACCAAATTTTCAGTAGACATTCTTAATCGTGCATGTACCTTTTTGGCAATTCAATATTTGCATGCACAATTACACATTTTGAATATGCAGAAGAAACTACTTTTTGCAAGCACTGTGAAGGAGGCCCATTAAAATTTGGGGTAGCACCCAACTCTTTGATTGTGGCTGCTGTTTTCTCCTCGTAATGCATTATAGACTCAAGTGTATATTGCTAGCAAGCTGTCTGATTTGTAGGAGAAACACTTGGTGAGGCATCTAATTAATGTTTGGTTCATAGTTGCAAAAAATTATGGATGCCATATTACACTTGTAATAAGAGGCTGGTGCTGAAAATATGGCAATTAATGTTAATCCTTTAAAAAGCAAATACAGACAGTATTGTTCCTTATGAGGATCCCACTCATGTGGTTGATGGAAATGGCTTCTAAAATCAAGTTCAACAGTAATTCAAAGAGAAAGTGCCAAGTTCTTCAAGGGAACTGCAACTACATCCACATACCTAGGCTTTGTTTTTGTTAAGTGTTAAGTTGCTCTAAGTGATCTGGGGCTGCAGCAGGCAGGGAGAGAGCTCTTCTCAGCCAGAGCCTGCCTCTGGCACCCTGCCCCTCCCACATCACAACTCCCTCCCTATGTGACCATCCAAACCCTCTGCACCTGCCTGCTCTACGTCACAACTCCCTCCCAGACCTTGTATCCCCTCCTAAACTCCTCCCTTAGTCCAGAATCCTCTCCTGTATCCAAACACCCTCCCAGACACTACACCCCAATCCCCTGTACCAGGTTACTGCATCCCAATCTCCTTCACCCAAACTCCCTCTCGGACCCCACACCGCCTCCTGCACCCCAGTCCCTTACCCCATGCGCCCTTTTGTACCCAGGTTCCATCCTAGACCCTGCACCTCCAACACAGAAAAGTGTAGCCCTTGACCACATTCCAAAATCTTGGACTGGCCTCCCCACCAAAAATTATTACCCGACTTAGAGGCTGTTGGGATATATTGACCACTTCTGGGAGACACCTGAGGTAAGTGCCACCCAGAGTCCACACACCAAACCCCTTTCCATGTACCATGTACCACTCCCCTGCTCTAGTCCTGAGCCCCATCCCAGAGCCCACTCCTGTACCCCAAACTCCGACCCAGCCCTGTGCCCTCTCCTGCATCCCAAACTCCTCATCCCCAGCTGGGGCCGTTCCCCCTTCCTCTGCATCCCAACACTCTTCCACAGCCTGGAATGCCCTCCTACACATCCCTGGCCATATCCCTAGAGTCTCCACCCCCTGCACCCTAACCCCGAGTCCTAAGTGTGTCTCCTCCTGAACCCCTCATTTCTCATCCCACTCCAGAGCCTGCACTCGCAACTGGTGCCCTCACGCCCCACAGCACTGCAACCCCTACCAGCCCAATGAAAATGAACGAGTGAGTGACAATGGGGGTGAGTGAGCAGCAGAGGGATACAGAGAAGGGTGATAAGGCCTTGGAGAAAGTATGGGACCTCAAGGAAGGGGAGGGGCAAGTGTAGGTGTTCTTTTTTTTTTTTTTTTTTGGTGATTAGAAAGTTGGTAACCCTAATAATACTGGGAGGCAATATGTATACAAAGATAATCAAATTCATAATTTTTTTAGGCCCTTCATCAAGGTCAGATTTGACTAGAGCCGCCTGCGGACTCGTCTATAATACAGTCAACTTTTCAAATCCTACTCTAGCAGCGGTGGATGAGAGTGCCGCGAGGCCCCGGGCAGCACAATTTCGCGGGGCCCCTCCCTTTGATACGGCGCATGCGCAGTGGTACCACGGCGCATGCACAGGGCTTCTGCAAGCGCGGGGTCCGGGGCAGCTGTCCCACTCGCCCTGCCCCAAATCCGCCACTATACTCTAGGATTTGCCTCTGTTTTGCGCGGACAATGGTCCAGTTTAACAGGCATCAGGGCAGAGGTTCTCATGACAAATTTTCTGGTGGCCTCAAGGTGTGGCCACCAACTATTGCTGGGGGCTGCTTTCACACACTCTCAAAATATTTAATTAGCTTTAGGAAAAAAAGAAACAACTATGCACATATACACATATTTCTAGCTAGTAAATATGTTGTGAACAGTGTTATTAACAAGTATCACTTTTCATAGCAGATTTACCCAGGAGGTTGTGGTGACAAGCTAAGTCCTCAATGGCTGCATGCAGCCATGGTGGCTGCATTTGGGAAATGCTACATTAGCACCTTCTTACTAGTCCAGATAATTATAACAGGCTCGTAATTGTTCACCGAAAATCTATTTGCTTATGACTGTGGACCCAAAGGTGTGACTCAAAGCCAGTTGATGTAATATTTGTCTAAATAAAATATATTATGCATAACCTGTAGGCAGTGTGCAAGGAGAACTGTAAGAATTAATGAAAATAAGTTAGAATAAATTATTTCAATCTATATTCTTAAAACTGCACCTTCTTTTTCAATATAAAGTAAAGAACTGTCAGTACAAATGCTCACAAATCTACCTTACCAGTGCAAGATCTGTGGTCTGGCATTAGTGCAAACCCTGGTTTACAGCTACATTCATAGCTGCCTTCTGAGTTTGTACAGAAGGTGTCACAACCTCCATTCCCTATGTCGCATTCATCAATATCTAAAAGGAAAGAAAGGAAAATTAAACACAGAAAACAAATAGCTTTTTTTTTTTGTTAAGCACATTTCAGGGATACATGCTGGGTCAATTTTAAAAGGAGTTTCAATACAGCATCTACATTTGCCCACACAATTTCTGCTCAATTTTTTACACAACTGCATTTGCATGTGCAGGTACTTACACAGAAGTAAAGGATTATTTGCATATGCATTTAGGCACCCATATAGTCCCCATTACTATAGTTGCTGAATCCTCTGAAGTCAGCAGAAATGCTTGTTACCCCTAGGGCATTCTAACATTTCTGTGCACATTTTATTTGTCAGATAAATGTGATGGCTCTAACATGGCTGCACAGAAGTAGGAAATTACTCTCCAGCACCCTCTGCCCCTTCCCCCCCAAGACATGGATTAAGCCATGAGGCTGCACCCAATCCTGACACAGTACAAGGACCGGGCTTGCCTTAGAAATACCCTAAGGGCCTGCCCCTCTGCGCTACATGTTAGCAAGCAGGTTCAGCCTGGCAAGGTCCAAGTGTGGAGGGGCTTAGTGTGGGAGAATTCAGGAATGGGTTGAAATGGTTCTGTGGGGGGGTCGGAGTGTTGGGACGGAATCTGTCTGACCAGGACCTTGTTGGGGGATTCTGGATACAAAGGTAATGGGACAGTGCAAGAGAGCCTAGGTGAAGATGGCTGGGGCTCAATGAGTGTGGTGTGTGTGTGGGGGGGGGGGGATCTAGAGCTCAGCAGTGGGTATGGGTGTAAGGTGCTCAATGTGGGATCCAGAAGCTGGGCAGGGGGAGGCTCAGTGGGGCAGGAATCCAAGTGCAGCTGATTTGAGCTCAGTGGGGTGGGGATCCAGGTATGGGAGGTTCTTTGGAGATGTCTAGGTACAGGGGGAGTGGGGCTCATCAGGAGGGGGGTTGGGTTCGAGGGGTGGATGAGGATCTGCTAGAGGGTCTTGGTATGAGTGGGGTAGGTGGTTCAGTGGGTGTGGGAGCAGCTCCCCGTACAATGATCCTTCCCCCCTGCAGCTAAGGACCAATGGGTGCAGGTTGTGGGGCGGGAGGTATTTGCAGAACTTCTTACAGCTGAGGGTAGAATCTGGCAGTGGGTTTGACACAACACTGGATGCCAGGCAGGGTCAGAGGAAGTCCCATCCAGTCAGGGCTAACAGCTGAGCTCAGTAGGATAGGGCCCACCAACTGAGTTTTCCCCATTCCTGCCCTGTGCCCCACAATGATCTCTCTCTCTTCTGGCTGCCCTGGGCACATGAAATATACTGCTGGGGAGGGTCAAGTGACTGCTCCTGTGGCTTCCCTTTGCTTCCCTGCCAGAAAGTAATTTTTCTGTGGGGAAGCAAAGAAATCTATGGAGGACATAATTTCTATGCATGCACAGTGGCACAGAATTCCCCCCAGGAGTAGCTCATGTAAAAATATACCGGATTGGGCTAAAGTCCCTGACTATGTACACCTTACTCAGACAGGATCAGAGCTACTCTTTTGCCATGTACATCGAAGTTTTTCAAAACACAAAAAGTGCATTCCTATTTGTTCATACCCAGTATCTGGTCTGAGCGTACAAGCCCTTTCTGAACTTTTGCTTTTACGGAAACTGACAATAGGAAGGTGTACAATAGAGATATTTACAAATTAGTTTAAAAATACATGCCACTGAACCACACACACTTTTCTACTCTACCAATGCAATGCAACTGCAGCAACCTCAATCTGAAATAAAATACGGATCTGAGGGGTATCACAATATATGTAAGTGTCCTTCATTATTACATTTTATGTCACATTCAAAGTTATTGGGTTTTTTATATCTTCCCGTCAATTTACCGTGCAAAATTATCCAATAAATAAAGATGCTGTGTAAATACTGAGCGTGTTTGCTGGGCAAATGGCAAAGAAAATGTGGGCATAAGGGTCACATTTGAAATAATCATGTCACTTCCTCCATCTCAAAGAAAGGGAAGTGCATACTCAGGGTACTTCACACTGCTGTGACACTGCGCCTGAGATTACTGAATCTGATGAAGTTGTATTTTATTAGATAGAAACTATTCTTTACATCAACTATTGTTAATTAAGTAGCAAGCATTAATTGATAGTCTATGTTCATTAATAATTAAAGATGCTCTGAGGATTAAGTTCTTACCAATACAGTATAATTTGTCGGGTGTGGACTTATATCCAGGATTGCAGGCACACTGATACCTTCCAATCAGGTTGACACAATGTCCATTTCTGCACAGGTTGTGGCTTAGGTCACACTCGTTGATGTCTATTTCAAAAAAGACAAAGGTAACAAATTGTAAGTCTCTGCACTGCAACAGTGTTGAGTAAATGCCGTAAATGTTTGCATAGCTAGAGCCATAGAACGCAAGTACAGGAATGACCTACATACAGTGCACAATTTGCTGGCATCATCATACCTATACATGCGGAGATATTTGGAGCTATATGATGACCAATGGGACATTCACACTGAAAGCTTCCTTCTGTATTTATGCAAACACCACCTCGGCACAAAAGAGGATTTCGCTGACATTCATCAATGTCTGTAAAAGGAAAAGAACACACATCAATGCAGGAACTAAAAGGCCCTGCCTGCAACAGAGAAGAAAGTGCTGGTGCTTGATAGCCATGCTAGGAACAGGTGCATATTGATCCTTGGAAGTCTGAAAGTGCCTATATGCAACTCTTCACTATGCATCACTCCCGCTCTTGAGAATAGTATTCTGACCTCTTTCAGTTGCTGATCCTTCTCCACCATATCTCAAGAGACACACCCTCTTCTCAGGTACTTACCCCCTTTGCCCTCAGAGAATCAATAAAACTGTTCCTCCCTACCTTGTGGACAATGTCCTTACTTCTCTCTTTGGCCTCTTGGCTTTGAGTTCTCTCTCCACCCAGAGATGAGCTCCAAGTCCACCAGCTTTCTTTTGCTGGCTGAGGACCCAGTAGTCAGCTTCAGATTGCAGCTGCAGAAAGGGGCTTCAGAAGGAGCACCAGCTGCCAAGCTGGAAGGGTTTCAACCAGTGAGGAAGCAGGGCAAGACAAGATTCATTTTGGGGAAGAGCTCCAGCCTGCTGGAACCCCATTTACTACAATTATGGATCAGAAAACGGCCTGTCTCCTAAGTGTGGGTGGGCAGGTTGGTAGGTTTTACTAGTGTGCACACTCTTAAAAGAGAAACATACTTTCAAAATTGTCACTTCACATCACTGTGCACTGTTCCTACATATTTTGAGGCCCTGCATCAGTCATCATTTAAAATGTATACTATAGCTATTCAGCACTTAAACTGAGCCATGCTCTGCCCTGCTCCTCTCCTCCTCCCCCAAAGAGCCTCATTCTGCTCTTAATCACACAAGCTTCGATCAGAAGTAACTCTGTTCGTTTCCATAAAATTATTCTTGATTCACACCAGGGTCTCTCAGGGCATAGCCTGACTAACAATGATGACACAAAGCATACAAACACTGCTACTAGTGATGCCATGTAAGGCCAGCTGGGAGATGGAGCTCTTGAGGATGAAATGAGAATCCCTGCCCTATGTGCATTTGTGCTTTGACACCCTAGAGAAACAGCAAAATTATTTGTCGAGTAAAACCTAAGCACCCACTTTAGGGTCAGCTGTGAAATGAGATAAGTAACAACATTTACTTTTTATTATTTTTAACTGAAAATTTCAAGCACAAAACTAGAGCATGTTGAAATAACAAACCACTGAGTGGAGACAGGCCAAGCCCAGGCTCTTTTATCCTAACTCTCTTCCAAAGCCAGCCCCTGAACTTTAGTGGTTCAGATTAAATGAACCAAAGACCCAAATGATGGATTTGACTAATAAGATTTTGCAAATCCAAAACCAGTCTGGTTTACCCACTGGGGAAATGGAACAAAAACAAAACCTTCCATTTGCCTTTTCAGTAAAAAGAAAACCAGATCAGGAAACCAGTCAGGTTTTGTTTTGGAAACTGAATCAACAAGACTTTGCAAAACCAACCCCAACATGTAGCCTCTGCACCGCATCTTTAGTATGTGAGATAGAACATACCCATGCAGTTTTTCATCATCATAAATCCACTTTCATAGCCTTCAAAACATTCACATTCGAAGTCCCCTGGAGTATTGACACAGCTGCCTTGGCCACAGAGATCCGGAGAGATGCGGCATTCATCAATATCTAAAATACAAATAATTTTAAAACACATTAAAATAGAATTCAACATCTGAATTTTAAATACAATGTTCTGAAAGTTACCAGGTAAGATTTTACCTGTACAATTTCTTTCTTCAGAATCAAGAGCAAACCCACTGTCACATTTACACTTAAAACTGCCAATAGTGTTTCTGCATTTTCCATGGGTACAAAGGCTTGGGATCATTTTACATTCGTTGATATCTAAAAATGAGACAAAGAAAGATTTGGTTATTTTCAGAAATCATCCAATTTAGTCAAACTTCATTGAAAGAGATCCAGGTTAGTTAAAAAGAATATCCAGCAATAAATGACTAACTTGTTAAAAGCTGCAACTACAATTTTGTGCATGAAAACCAACACACACACAAATAAGAATGAAAACCTCTTAAGCAATCAGATAGCCCTTTTCATCACTAGATCTCAAAAGCGCTTTACAAAAATAGGAACATATTAGTACTGTTTCACAGATGAGAAAAATGAGGTACGACATGTTCACATTTCATTTGGGCATTCTGGGAACAAAAAGAATGGATCAGAAAAAGAATGTACTTGCACCGTACAGAAACAAATGTAGAGAATGATTTGAGTGAGGCTCTTGTGAAAATTTGGTCCTGCTTCTTTATTTAAAGTAGTTCATTCTCTTTTTATGATTTTATGGATAAACATAAAGACCTTCACAGTTGATGCTATGAGAGGGAGGTGGAGTGAAGTGATTGCACACTGTGAATTACTAGGGAGAGTGGAACTTTGAGAACCAGTATGGAAGGAACAGTAGGATTAGCAGCATTTGCTGTGTAACTAGGTTGTAACAGAGGCCTTCATTTAATGCAAAGCTATTCAAAAGCCCCAGATTCCTCCTAGCTCCTTTCTTTTTATGATCTTGTACCATAAAATAGGGGGCTGCTGGGAGGCAGGATTTGGCGGTAACACAACCAGTGATCTAATGCCCTGACTTCACATCATCTTAACAGACCACATTACTAAGTTCCCATAAGCCGCTTTCCATGCATAGGACAGCAGGAATGAGGCCCAGATAGTCCCTAAAACATGCAATAAGGGGTCATTACATGAGCAATACAAAGGTCTCACTACCTTCAGTGTTCAGGGACTCCCATTTATCATACTCCCACCCCTTTTATAACTGGAGATCACAGCAAATAATTCATACAGTGATTCACCACCATAGTAATGCAAAGCAGCAACACACATGAAGCTGAGTCCCAGTTTCTTTTGTCACTCATGGCTATTTTTCCCCCCCTTTATCTAACAGAGTCTGGTCCAGGGCTCACTGAAGTCAATGGAAAGACTTATTAGCTTCAGTGGGCACTGGATCATGCCCATCCTGGCCAAAGAAAACTGCCAAAAGAATCGCTCCATCCCCTGATTTCTGAGAAAAATGAGAAGTCCATGAGTCAGAGAGAATATAATTGCCATAAACAAAAGCACATGTCACACTTCTTTATGGATAATTAAATGTCTGGTAACTGTTTATAAAACTGATCCTGAAACAACCACCACCAATTGTTATTTGCATTTGGGTTTCCCCTTCCTTTCTAACATGAAAGCATTGGTTTTGTTGTTTAACTAGTTTCTTTAAATGCTTTTTCCAAACACATCCACATCCCCTTGCACTTTTGTCACCAAGTTGCCCAATCTAACTGGTAACAAAGGGAAGAAGTTTTCAGAATGGGCACTACATTATTCCCACTGATGCTTGAAATTTACTCCTAGTATCACATTATGATATAAATGAACAAAGTCTTCATATGCGGTTTCTACCATGAGAATACAATGATTTGGCCAACAAACTTTCTGACTCAGAATCTAGAGTAGGTTCACTTTTGCCCAGCTGAAGCTATCTTTATGTTTCTCCTTCAGCATCCATCAGCTGTGCAAAGATTTTCAAGGTGTGTGGAGTCTCTTTCTCCCTGGATTTCAAAGGCCACTTAAACATACACATCAGGTGCAGTAGGCAGTGGTTCTATAATCATTCCAAAAGTTAGATGCTCATTTTGTTTCGATTTATATAGGGACAACGCCAGATGTACAAAGGTATTTAGGTGCCTGGTGATGCAGACAAGCACCTGGTGAAACTTTCAAATGTGGGTTAGGGCCCAGGTTTAGTTGCTTAGACACATTTTAAAATCCCACTAGGTGCCTATCTGCATCTTAGGATGCCTAAATCCCTTTGAAAAGTCTGGCCATACATCCTAACTCAGTTAGCATTCCATCCTTATCCAAGCTCTATCTCCTGCAGACTTCAACTCCTCAGAATTTTTAACCTGAGTAAGGAAAGAATAAAAAGCAAGGAATGCCATCAAGGTTTGCTTCCCCTCCCCCAATGGCTTTACAAATTAATTAAAACCCCTTACATACCTTTAAATAATGGTTTTCCATTTATAAAGTCTTTCTCCTTAGTAGCAAATCCAGGACCTCTGGGACAAAGAGCTTCAAATTCAGGAGTTCCCTTCAGAGGACATTCTTCACATTCAGGGCCCCATGCCGCACCAATGGAACAGCAGCAACTATCCATTCGGTGCCGGCCTGCTACTTGTAATGTACATTCTTCATCTTCGTGCTTCAAGTAACAAGTCTCCAAGCGAATGTCTGTTGGGTAATTAAACAGTGAGCTGACAAAACTTTATGCGTGTGCACGCACAAGTGCGTTGTATGAGAAATTTCATGAATTTCTGTGCATTTGATAAAAGTCTGGAGAAACGAGGGCTGGAGGGAAAAGCATAACACAAGACTCCTCCCCCAAAATCCCTTCTCAGTGGGGCTTGCTCCATTTCCTCAGCTCAGGAGTATGCACCAGAGATACCGCATAGCTCTTTTCCCTGAAATTACTGTCATTGAGCTCTGGAATTAATATTTCCTAGATTTAATAGACCTAAAACTTTCCAGGAAATGGGGCTCAGCATTTGAAGTCCATTTTGGATCAGGGAACAGAGGGGCCCAGTGCTGCCATAATTCAAGTGCTTCCAGAATCTGTGTGTTTGTCCAACAGATCTTAAATATCTGTTGTTACAAAGAGGTGAATGTGCTATGGATAAAGCTGAAGCTGAAGTCTTTTTCCAGACTTTCTCCACAAGCAGATGCAGCATGGGGAGGCTTCCTCAAACCCATATGTACCCCAGACCTGGCTTGGAGGGATCACCTTCAGGGAGGAGTGGGCCAAGTCTCCAGGTCCGTTCTATCCTTCTTGCTGCGGCCAACCAATAAAGGTTGCCAAACATGGCTAAGTTTGCTGAGTGGTGTTATAACATGGACACTTGCACTCTTGGAAATGGACCAAGGCTTCCATCTCATCAGATGGGTTCCTGACCCCTCATCAGATGAGTTTTGGCCACTAACTCCATTACCTCATCCCAACTGGCAACCTAGAGTCAAATGGCTCTGTGCCCCATTATTAATCCCATTTTAAAATGATTATGAATAAAATCCCTGTTTACAAGAAAGTACAGAATGCAAATCTTTGACATACAGAGATTTGGGTGTCCCTCCCCCCCCCCAAACATAAAACTCTACCCCATCTCCCCTGTAAAATAGCTTGATACCTACCAAGACATGTCCGTCCAGAAGCATCTAAAATCATTCCACTAGGACACTGGCAAACAAAGGAACCCAAGGTATTGACGCACTGGCCATTTGTACACACCCCGGGAAACACTTCACATTCATTTACATCTGTTTCCAGACAAAATTTTAAAAATGAAAATCAATGCAATAAACATATCCACATTACAAAAAATGTAACATTTAGCACTCCCATTTCAAGACTGACTACAAAAACATATCAAAGTCCACAAAGTCTGGCAAAATTCCAAACTCTTGGGCTTTCCAATGCAAGTCACACTGAATTAATTACAGCCTTGTGCAACTGATTAAAATATATTAAAAGTGTTATCATTGCACCTTTGATATGCCTCCTGAAATCAGGTTAATCAATAAAACAAAACTAGGTCACTGAAAAAAGCTGTCCTGCTGTATGTTCATTATGAGACAATTTTGTAAAAGTATGTAGGGTACCTATCTTTATCTTTAGACACTTTAAAAAAATCTGGTACAGTGGGCTTTTTTCAACCACATGTGACTTCATGGATCAACCTAAGTTCTTTAACATATCCCTGGTGAGCATGGATTTTAACTTGTATAAAAGCATCTGAATTTTATTTTTAAGAGGTAAATTTTGTATTGTTTTGTATGACGAGGTATAAACAATAATTCATTCTGCTTAACAATGATAGCCTGAACATAAATAACTGGATTGTAATGCCCTTCTACCTACTCCTTTTGTGGAACATGCCATATTTCACACAAAAGCAGCTTGACCATTTATGTTGAAAATTATCTTAGAAATTAAACTGTAGGCATTAGAAATTTAAACAAATCTGGAGGGAGCAAGCCCAGAAGATTGGAATGGAAAGGCTGTTACAACCCGCCGCTGAATTGCTCATTCAGAGAGTAACACCAGGAAATTGGTCGCTCCAATTTTGTAGTGTTGCCAACTCTTGCAATATCTTCATGTGAGTAACGCGAGTCTGGCCTACATAGAAGCCAGGTTGCCTGTGACAGGTGACATTCCGTACCAATTATATAAATATTAGTTTTTGACAGGAAACTCCACTGATTGGCTATCTTCTCCATTTCCCTCCTCCTGGGAAAGACCCCTTCAGGGAGCTATTTAAAGTAGAACTTTCCACCCGTTCCCTCAGGCAGCCATCCTCATTCTCACTGGAGGGAGGGAAGGAGGAAGCAGAGAGAATCCAGTAGCTCAAGGGATTCTATTCCTTCCTCCCTTCCTGTGAGCAGTGGGTCAGGAGGTGAGAGCTACTGGACCAGGAGGCCAAAATCACTTTAATAAATTTGGGAACATTTGTGGAGTGAATTCAACAATCAAAAGACAGACCCATAACACATCATCTTTCTTTAAAAAAAAAAAAACCATCTTGATTTTTGGGGTATGAATTTTTGGGGCCGGCAATACTG
Source organism: Pelodiscus sinensis (assembly GCF_052426305.1). Taxonomy (NCBI): domain Eukaryota; kingdom Metazoa; phylum Chordata; order Testudines; family Trionychidae; genus Pelodiscus; species Pelodiscus sinensis. The sequence goes on from NC_143065.1 coordinate 24,195,206, forward strand.
ATAGGCTAATAGGGTGAAATGTACAGCATGGAAACAACCTGTGCAAGACTCTTGTGCTGGTGTGAGACAGCTGTGTGGCCAGAGCTGCCACTAGGGAACCTTTGCATTTCTTGCACACTCCAGAGGGGTAAGTGACAGCTCCATAATGGCTGGGAAATAGAAAGGAAGACCACTGGGTCCATGCTTATGTGCAACAAATGCAACAGACCTCATTGGACAAGGTGGAAAATGACCTGTGGACACTTTCAGCTACAGGGCTTGTTTGTGATTTGGAAGACTGTTGGTAATTCCAGCCCACTAACCTAAACTTACTTCCCTGCACAAAACCCATTTTACTTGAACTGTGTGTTGGAACGAGTGGCTGTCTATCATCCTTGGGAATTTCTATTACCATCCTCCTCCCTAAAGTTCCTAAACAAATATTTCCCCTGCATCATCTGATTTGAACAGGCCTTATGTTTGTGGACACCAAACACTATTTAAACACTTGAGAAGGAAGGATAAATAGTGTGAGAAAGCTGAGCTATTCTGGCCCACTGGAATGAGAAGGATTAAAGCATGGAACAGTTGTAAACTAAAGTGCCGGTAAAAGAAATGCTGAAAACACGGTGTTCACATCTTGGATTAATAATTTTTCCATCCCAGCAGTGTTGAAAATGTACTAAGTCTTTCCTTATGAATAGATATAGGTGGGGCCACTTTTTTCCCCTTTTCTTTCACTTACACACTCCAGAAAGTATTGCTGAGGTCAGATAAGTTCTATACAGTGGGTCTGTGGTATAGAAGTGCCAAGGTATTCAGTCACCATTTGGAAAGTGCAGAATACATGTGGGGGTGTTCTACTTATTCAATTTTTTGGTTGTGTTTAGTTTGCTCATTTGTCAAAAAAAAAGTGCTTCTTTCTAGAAGCCACATGTGGGAATAATTTGTTTTTAAAATATTTTAACTGCAATGTCATGTCAGATTCTGTCAGTCATGATGACCTGCTGCAGTTTGAGACTCTAAGCTTGTGCATAGGAGGGAAAATACACAGTGCAGTTCTTTGGCTGAAGTTCAAATTAATCCACAATAAGGAAGGAAAAGGGCGTTGGGGCTTTACATTTTCACTGCATAAAATGTGATGATCTCACACACTACAAAAAAAAAAAGTTTTAAAAACCAACCTTTTCTTTAATGAATGTTTTACCATGGTCTGAGACAGATTCCTTGTACAACAAGAAATCTAAAGCTAGTAATTATTAAAAAAGAAAATATTTAAATTTGATTGTAACATTTTTGTAATTTTATTTTATTTGTGTATGTTTATGGAGTGTTTTAATGACAAAATCCTATTGTTATATCATAAAACTACTCTTCTGTAATTCTTATTACAGACACTGCATACATTTTGTTTTGACCCAGAATGTTACTACATAATTAGTAACAATATTAGAAAAGGTAGAACCATCTCCATTTACTACTCTAGTTAGTATTTGCAAAAATGTGTGTTCTGAGTGAGTGACATCAATCTATAACATTACCACGAATTAACCAGTGAGACCATATTAATCCCGGGTGTAAAGATGATGATGCCAATGGAGTAACATCAGGGATGAATTTGGCTCAATGTTTTTCCTTGGCAAATAACACCAAATCTAAACACCAGCATTTCGTCATTCAAAACATGATTTATGTTTGAAAGTAACAGTAAATACCTTCACATAATGTTCCCCTTATTCTTGAATATCCTTTTGAACAGATTGGGTCTGTAAATAAACAAAGAAACATGAACTTTCAGAGTCTAGCACTCACTGCTATGATTTACTTTATTAACAAAAAAGAAGACATTAAACATTAACATTTCTTCCTATAAAAATAGGGGAGTCCAGAAAGTAATTTCTGAGTTATTAAAGGCACAGAACAGGATAACTACATTAACAATGGAATGTGTCAATTACTCGCTTTGGCTCTTTTCCTCACTAACTAAACTAAAGGTGCAGTTAAATGACTCCAGCTTCATTCACACCAATTATCTAATTATCAAACACACAGACAAGGATCTTGAGCAGTTCCTTCTTCTGATGTAGGATTCACTACATAATTAAGTAATCCAGGATTTCTTATAACAGGGGCTAAAATCTTCATTACTACAACATCCATATGTCTAATAACTTTTAGTGGGAGCTCTGAAGCCATACACCTAATGCTGCCTTGGCAGGATCCCTATATCACTAATTAATACAAACTAGAGTACAGAGACATGAAGTATCAGATTGTAGTCCAGTCCTTCAAATCAAATTGCAGAACATGTTAATCTAAAGCTCCAAGTTCAGGACATTTTGGGTGCATCTAGACAGCAGCCTTCTGTCAGAACAAGCTATACAATTTGCACTACGCAAATTGTGTAGCTTATTCCGAGTCTAAATCAAAAGAACTTATTTTGAAATTTGGCGCTGTCTACACAATTTCAAAATAAGGCACTATTCCAACAAATCCCTTAATTCTTTTGGAATGAGAGTTACAGGGATGCTGAAATAGTGCACCTGCTATTTTGGAAAATAGTGGGCGCTTTTAAAGACGCAACGTTGCTATTTTGAGATACTTCCGGTATCCAGAAAGAGAAATACAGTCTAGACGTGCCCAATATGACCAACTGCTGCCCCGCAAACATTACCCTGGGTGGGAAAACTGTGAGTAACATTATTTTGTGATGCAAGTTTTACCAACCTATGCCCAGCACCATGGAAGTCAGTTGAACTGACTCTAAATAGAACTAGCTGAAATTTTCAGAAATACTGAGCACCGGTGAGCATAGTTGCTGTAAATGCCTGTTGACATACCCTATTAAGATATGGAATAAAGTTGTAGGGTGTAAGCAAAGCACTGAAGTAGTTTTTAAATTCCCAGAAAAAGTCAGCTGACCACCTTGCCCTATTGACTACAGTAATGTGTAGCATTTGTGTAAAGCTTGCCCTAGGTAGCTAGGGATTAAGACAATGTCTACTGTCCCCTTTTTTAATGTGGCATAGGTACATAAATGCTCACTGGCCTCTATTTTAGTCATTAAAAGAACAAACTAGGTGCCAAATACTTTTGGAAATCCTAGCCACTTATCCTTTTTGTAGGCTTAGACCTGCTCTATCAAGCCCACCTGGCTGAATTACTATGGTAGTCATGCATTTGAGTAGCTTTATAAATTAAATTGTGAGGGGAGAGGAGGAAGCAGCTATATTAACTGTGATAAGAATCATGTTGTTAATTGGGAATATGGGGGTATCATCAGAATAAACCAGTGAACTTACCTCGTTCACAGGGTGTGCATGGGCTACCCCAAGCAGCACCTAGTGAGGAACAGCACTGGGACTTCAGAGTTGCCCCATTGATATTTATTTCACATCTTCCATTCACAATAGTCTGCCAACAGGTGCCTTTAATAGTTTCTATTGGAAAGAAAAACAAGACCCTGCCATATAAAGTATGTAGCATTACATATATTCACAAACACGACACACATATAATGGCTCATATATTTGCCAAAGTGCTTGAATTTCAGCATGCAAAACTTGTAACTGGCATTAGAAGGAAACAGTGTTACTAAAAATGTTCTGGGCTACATCCTAACCCCTGGATCAGTACTGAAAACCTACAACTCCCACTGGCCCCAGTGGCACTATTCAGGATCTGGAGTATATTTACTGGGACTCAGAACAGTAGGAGGGAGAACGAACTCCTCTTACGCCCCCTGGTTGATATTTGGAACAGGGTGCATTAGACTAAGCTGGACTAGTGTCCTGCCTTCTCAGAGCAGATGGGTAGGAACTGGCAAAGAATAAGTGTAACCCCCACACCTCCTGGGTGTCGTTTAATGTCCCAACTAGACCACTCTCCCACCAAGACCACTTACAGAGAGAAAAATGAGTCTGCTCTACAGCTTTAGCTAACAGCAAGCTGGCTTTTAGCTGATGCAGGAGGAGATCATGTTCTAAGTTCCAGAGGTCCCAGGTTTGATTCCGCCTGCAGACAACTGGGATCTGTTGGCGTTACATAAGTGAATGCTTAACAAATTTTTGTCTTCACCTCCCTGCATCGGGACTGGGGTTAGTACTTTATTGCTGATTTATGGCAACACTAAATTACTGACTCCTAGGAGTAAGAAGGAAGCAGAGCAGAAATTGTGACTCGGGGAGTATCTCCAAGAAACCCTGTTTTCCAGGGATGTTCCTGGGGTGGGAAAGCCTGCACAGCCAGCATCCCTTGCTCAGGCTCCACCTCAAGTCACAAACTACCCCTTCCTGTAATCTTTGAATAGCCTCTTTTGTAGAAGCACCCAAATGGGCAGGTATGGTTTTAAGGAGCCAGCCCTAGCAGTCTGTACAGTATGCACAAAATCTATCATCTCTCTGAAATCTGATATAAAAGTACATTGTGTTCCAAAAACTAGAGCCATGTACCCAAGGCAATGGTGAAAACAAATACTTTCTTAACATTTTTCTGTAACATTTTCCACCAAACTTATCTATCCAAGTTATTTTTAAATGCTCTTTAGAAAAATGCTATTCTTGGTGTACAATATTTGTATGTCACTGGACATTTTCAGCTAATGAACATATAACCTTTAATGAATAAATACCTATGCAGATGGTTCTTGTTGTATCCAAAGTACTTTCAGGGCTACATTCACAAGCAAAAGAGCCAAGTGTATTTTTGCATAATCCATTAACGCAGGGGTTAGACTCACACTCATTAATATCTAGAAGAAGAGAAACACCCTCACGTTAGTGCCTACAGATGCCAGTAGACTTTAGAAGGCCTCCTTTAATCTAGCTAAAACACAGAACCTTCCTACTTCACAGGAAATTCTCCTGATATTTTGGTTTCTAGCTATGGGTGCTCTTCTGAGAAGGCGATGGAGAACATGATAAAAAATATGCTACCTCATGACATTGACAGGAAAGCTCTACTCAGCTGCCGCATCTGTTTTCTTCAGTGAGGTGCGACCGCCCAGTTTTACAACAGAACTGCCTGAGTTGAGCAAATGTTTTGGCCACATGTTAAGCCTGTGGCTCAAAGCAGATTTTAAACTAGGATCCCCTCTCTCCCTGGCCCAGCTAAACTTACACAATATATTCTAAAATACTCAAGTCTCATTCACACTAGCACTTTCCCTACTGTTGTCACAAGCATGTATATTTGTTAGTGATGAGGACACTGATGGTTTCGACCAGACACAGGTGTTTTTATCATCATGTTGTCTAACCTTCCCATGCTGCATTCTTGTCCCCCACCTATCAATTCCCTTTGTCTTTTTAGACTGCAAATTCTTCAGGTCAGACACTGTTTTCCCCTTGGTGTTTCATATATACCAGGCACATTTTCAACATTACCACATGATAAATAATAAAAACCTTGACAGTTGGCATCACTACCTGCACTACTCATACTAAATAAATAGGGCAAGAAGCTCCATTATGTACATCTGACATCTGTCTTTACAGCAGAAGTCAAAACCTTACCCTGTCCCGAAAATTCTTTCAGTACAAATAGCTCTTTTTAAAAAAATATTCAGAGTCAAAGGTAAAATATTGGCAATTTTCAATGTTCTCAGTAGGTTATAAATACATCTCTAGTTTGGATTGGAGATTTTATTAGATATTAAGCTTTCATGGATCAAATTTTCACTGACTGGTTTCTATGCATTAGTATAATATACAACTATTCTGTTCTACCTTAACTGAAAATCATATCAACTGCTGGAGAAGAATACTGAGCTATTAAGAATTCTAGTAATATGGTAAAATGTTTTAAACTGCAATTAATGCAGCTAGAATGCAATGGATTGTTATTAATTACCTTCACATGTTTTTAGATCAGGCTTGTATACAAATCCTTTGGGACAGGTGCAGGTGAAGCTTCCAGGGGTATTTCTGCATTGTCCATTGTCACACAGCAGTGTATTCAATGCACATTCATCAATGTCTGCAATGAAAATTGAAAACATTATGAGGAAAAAAAAAACAGGCCTTGACAAGAGGCCATGAAAGAACTCCCTTTCCAAGCAGCCTCATTTTATTAGGATGGTTTTGCTGGGGAGGGGGAGGGAGGGAGGTGGAGAGAGAGACAGAGAGAGAGAGAGACAAAGAGAGAGAGAGACACACACAAACAAAGATGCCTTTCTTTGCACTAAAAGAGCAGCACTTAGGACATTTTTAATAGCTTACAGGAACGTCTCTAGAAATTATTTAAAATAAATGCTAATATATACATAATTTCAGTCAGAACATAAAATAAAAAAAATTGAATAAAAACGTAAGTGCACACATGACATTTGAGAAGCCAAAGCTCGGGACTTCTGAGGGATTTTTGGATGTGTTTGGTCATTTGAGAGAAGCTGTAAGAAGAGTGATAAAGGATGGTGAACATCAGTAAGGCCCAGAGAGCAGTTAGGCAGAACTGGGTATCAGAAAGAGACCTACAAAATGTTGGGAGAAGCTGGAAATGCTATGGAAAAAAAGGAAAACAACAGCTGGAAACTGTGGAAATACTACAAAGGGCAGGGAGATTTGGGAAGTAAATCAGAAACTTTGGGAAGCTTCGAAGAAGTCCAGGAAAGTAAAGGGAGAAGGCCAGACTGCAGAGGAATGGGGAAAGAGTTGTAATGAAGCATGGAAACGTTCTGGTGCAATAACTGGGATGGCTCAGAGGAGTATCTTAGGAGGTCACCGAGCTGGGTAGGACAAAAGAGATACAATAACTAGGGGTGGGCACTGAAGGTGCACATAATGTGTTGCAAGGCAGAAAGAGCATTTGAGGCCACAGAAAGGCAGGTAGAAGAATCAGAGGAAACATCAGAAAGTATCAGTGGAGCAGACAGGAAGGATCAATGGAACACTTGCGCAGAGAGACTTAAACATCAAACTTTGATAGGGATTAATGGAAATTTCATACCAATGCAGTTTTTCCCGCTTGGATCCACTTCATACCCAGAATTACATATGCATTTATATGTTCCACGCAGATTTTCACAGATTCCATTTGGGCAGATATCAGGATCCAGTGCACATTCATTAATGTCTGAACAAACACAACAAAGTTAATGATTCACTTTGGTGTGTCAAATTCATTAAACAAGAAGAGAGTCCTAATTCTCAATACCAAGAACATCGAGTTTCCACATCTGAACTCTCCTACAGAAAGCTCTCCTTCCCCCACAGGAATAAAGACCACCCACATTCATGGTGACTAATATCCACCAAAAACCTACAGGTATTTGAAGTCCTGCAGAGGAAAACAGGAGCTGGAGATTACTTAACATCACTGAAACGAGGGTCTCCCATGTGAAAACACAGAGTGCTAAGGAATTACTGCATACCCCACTTCATTCCAATTGCAGGTAGCACTCTGTGGCCCTTCTTCCTGAACACCGTCTGCTTTCTCTGCAGCACAGTCCTACTGACTCCTACAGTAAAGCTTTGCAGGAACTGGTCTACGATTATAGGGCTTCAAAGGGAACCACCACAAGAACATGTTAACCTCTGATCAGCCCTGCAGGACCATAATACTGTTAAAATGAAGCCACCTTATCATGCACAGCTCAGCACACATTGCTCCTGATCCCTGCAGAATGTGCCATGTGCCAGCTACTCAATATTGGTTAAGTGGGGAAGACCACTGGATAAAGAGAATCAACTGCACAGATGAGGGTTTTTCAATTTGACGGCTCCCCTTTTCCCTCACCTCACAAGTTGGCCTTCCCTGCTACAGCCATGGTGTTGAAAATGACCAGAAATCCATCCCAAGGCTGTTATTTGTGAGGCAATCTACAAACATCTGCCCTGCATTTCAAGTTGAATTGGTAAATTATCAGGCCTCTCAGTGCCATCCTGGGGGATGGGAGATGTTATGTTAAAGTACCCAGTTAGCTAAGTGCACACCTGTGGCTGCAGGCTGGCGTTCTCTAAAATAACAAAAAGATAATGGTGCTGCTGTAAAAATTCATGGCTTACAATTCCACTGCTCCCAAGGAGTATTCCTACGTAAGCCTGATGAGGGTATGTGCTTACACTTGAGCTGCCAGTAGAGTGAAATGGTGCATTCCATGGGCTTAAACCTAAGTTCATTTCTTTGAACATCCTTCATTCAGAGGCCCTGCCTCTCACTATATCCCTGCTGCCTGTGGTATCTCAGCACATTGACACTGTTATATGCTCTTACCTATTCCTCCTGAAGTCATGCCTGGTCCACTGCTGCACAGAGCCTGGTACTCAGCTGAAAAATATTTAAAATAGCTGTTTCTTTTGAGCCAATAGTTTGCAAGTTCATCTACAAGCAGATTTATTATCCCACAACAACAAAGCATTCTGCCATCACTCTGAAGTGTCATTACTATCACTTGGCTCTAAAGATCATCAACTTTAGGCTACTGTAGTAAAAATGTGCACACATGACAAATGCAGGTCACAATGATATGTGCTTGACTGTAAGGTGGATGAGCTGGAAAGTTTTCAGGCATACACAGGGACTCGTTTTTACAAGGAGTCTCACAAGTTTCTGTAAATGTCTACAATTTTTCTGATGGGCTCACAACGCTCTACAGACAGCACTGCACAGTCATAATGATATTAAAAACCACCACTATATACAGGTCACCATCTTCCAACACATATATTTTGCTAACTGCCTAGTTAATTACAATGCTGTTAATTTAGATAATAGCCATCACTCTATAACTAGTGATCTTACCCTCTTTCTTTTTAGTACTCGCATGCAAAATGTCTTCCACTGTTGTTATAATCAGCAATTGAATTTGTGTATGAAAGACCCTATGTTTAACAGATGCTCCTACTTATGAAATCTGCCAATAACTTGGCATCAAGTGTTTGCTCCCCGATCCCAAAGAAAAGAAAACAAAGATATACTGTGTTCAGCATCTTGCAAAGTCTCTCTGCTGAAGTCCTTGTTCTGGCAAAACTCCCATGTCAAGATTGGGCTTGAAGTAATTTTACACACAGAAATTTCAAATAGATCACTTTCCCTGGCTTGAATCACATAACCACTTTCACATAAGATGAAAAGAATCTAAAACCCATTGGAGTCAGCACACAGCTATATTTAGAATAGGACAGTAAGGCTGGTGTGGGAGGAGTTTCTGAGAAGCAAGAGATCAACTTCTTCCTTCGAGGAATTTCTTCAGTTCCTGAAACAATTAACTTATTTCTGAAAAATTCTCTCCTCCCTTCTGCCTCAGCAGCTGAGGATGTCCTATATTTTACCCTTACGCGTTGGCATCTTTAACAGAAGAAGAGGGCAAGAGCGCCCAGAAGAAATAACTTCCACGTGTGTAAATGTTCTGTTAAATTAATTCAAATATGAAACAGAAGTCAATGGCATTAGGCCCTACATTTTCAAAACATTTTAACTGTACTGTGCCGTAAGAGGAGAGCCCTGGTATCAACACGCACTGATGGAATGACTTTTTCCTGCTCTGATAATGACTGGTGTTTTGTTGCTATTCTATCTAAAGCGGCTTACGCTCAAATGTGGAACAGCCTGGTCCCATTGAAAATCTCATGTCAACTAAACTGAGCTAATTTGTTCCAACTGCTTATGAGACTCTGTCCCTTTTCAGAAGGCTGGCAAATAAAACTAAGCTTAAAAAAAAATCCTGAACTATCTTCTCCTATAAAGTAGATAACAGATTAGCTTGAGATCGTTCCATAGCTTAAGATTGTTCTGTGCTACATGTTTTATGGCACATTTTGCTTGGACACAATAACTGTGTAGAGAATGCCTAGGATTGTAAGCTTGCCGGAGAATAGCTATGTTCCAAAGAAGCGAATGGTGTTATTTTGGGCAGTTTGGGGAGAAAGGGTCCTGAACGGGGCTCTTTCTCCACCCACAATTGGAAGACGTGATTTTGGCTGATCCCGCAGTTATTTGTGGACACAAAGTAGATCATTTAGATATCCAGACACCTGAATGGAAGGTGCAATTAACTATTTGGACACCCCAGTTACCTAAAATGTGCCCATTAATAATTTTGAGGTTGAAACTGTATCCATGGTTATTCATATTGACAACAATGGAGGCCATTGCTTGAAAACCCGGCATAATGCATGCAGCAATCACAGGCCAGATTTGTGGTGTTCATTTATGCCCTCTTTAAAATAACCTCAGCCCAGTACTCTTAATACATGCAGCACAGTAGCACATTCTTCAGAACAGCAAGGTGAGTGTCAAGCTTCTGATATGATCCTTCTCCAGGTTCAGGATTTATGAATAAAGGGATCAATGCATGTAATTTTCTATTTTATGAGAGTCAGAATTGAGACCTTTGTAAAAATACATTATCAGGGAAAATTTCATAACTCTTAAAGATACTGTACCTGAATTTTGAGCGGGACATGGCTGACAGGGTTCCCCAAAGGCATAGTCAGTGCTGGCGCAACAACATTCCGATTTAGTAACAGCACCAAATAATGGTTTAACACATTGACCTCTCTTGTATCCGCCGTAGCATGTGCTTCGCATATGTGTATCTAAATGAGAAACATGATCCATCAGGGATCTAGTTTAGTCACAAGAATAATGCCATAAATCAAAATATATTCAGCCACACCTTTAGAGCTAGGTTTTAAATACTGTGAAGCAGCTGTCACATGTAATTTCTGTTCATCATTTTCTCAGTAAATCTTACTCAACTATAACCTCTCTGATCACTGAACACTCATCTCAATGTAAAGAATTCTGCTGCCTCACACAGACTGACAGGAGCTGAAAATGCTGAGGAAAATCTATTCTCCATAGCTACTACATGCAAAAGTAAGCTTCCATATTATTGGGCGGAGCCCTTACAGAGAGAGCCTATCAGACAATTAACTTTGGAAGATGGAACAATTTCACTAGGCTATAAAACAAGAGATTACACTATGCTGGGGCTTTTCATCTCAAAATCCTTATTAATGAAACCTTGCAACTTCCATTTGAAGAGGATATATCTGTGGTTATACCTATATTATCATCATTATTATTTAATGGCATGGGAATTGCAATCATTAACTGACAACCCCGGAGTAATATAAATTTGAATGGAGGGTGGCTGGCTTTTAAGACCTAAGCGCAGTTTTGGGAGGTAGCAATGTGACGGGGCATTAACTTTTCATAACCTGACTCATGTCAGGTGACTGAACTCCAGAAATGAAGATAGAATGTGCCGACACTCTGAGGTGTTACATCATTTTTTGCGGGACAAAATTACATAAACAATGCTATTTTGGAATATTCCACTTGTAGAAGGTGGATTTCCCTTTACATTAAATTGTGTTCCCTCTATTTCTTTCCAAATGTATTATTTGTTCCTGATTCATATAAGCCCCAAAATAGGTGCTGGAACTAGGAGTGTTCATGCACCTCCCCCCAGTTTCAAGTAGTTTCCATTGTACTTAAGATTTACAGTTTGGTGTAGTGGGTCTCAGCACCCCTACTATGAAAATTGTTCCAGGACCCCAGGCCCAAATTCATCACTTACGGAAACTCTGGGAAATAAGCCCAGTGAATCTGCCTTTTGTGCAATACAAGGGTAAAGATAGAAATGCTGAACAGAGCAACTTGACTTCCAAATGGCCCACAAGCTACCTCCATAACAGAGCAAGAATCTGCAGTCACAGTGCATCTACTTCATTGTTTTTCATTAGAGAGACTGAATATGCACTAAAGCAAAAACATGGATGCTTTTGTTTTCAATTGATAACTGGGTCTAAAGGAGGAGTAGGCATTTGGAAATTCACATACTTTGTACTAGAACACACAGAAAAGGTCACAGTGTAAGTAGATGAATAGGACCTCTGGCCCAATACTAGAAATGCTGACAAACAAGATGTTAACCAGACTAATTCTGTGCATAGGGTTAAAACATTTGTGTGTTTGCAGGACTGGGGCCTATTCAAGATGTGTGACATTTCTGAATCTATGAAACTACAAATTATTTTAAAATGGGTTGAAGTTTTTCTTGGTTATGCAGAGGTAGATCTCTAGACACTGGAAAAGTTCTCATGTCCCACCTTAAATAGACTATTATGTTGACACAGAAGAAATTTACTTCATATAATGTTAATGATGAAACTAACAAATATCATGAGATACAGGAAGAATTTCTCTCTTCTCTAAAGGAGAACAGCTAAGTGCTAATAGGCAATAAAGATGTTAAATATAGAGTAATTTTCTAGTTGAGTAGTCGATGGAATTTCCATCAACTACTCGACTAGTCGATAGGCACTTCTGCATTCCTCCTTTGAAATATACAAGAAATGTACGGCTGAGACTCTACTACATTTCAAAGGAGGAATGCGGAACTCCATGTGCAGCCCAAGGCCAGCCCTCATGGAGCCTGGGGGCCAGCAGGGGACTTAGTGTCCCCAGCTGATCCTGGGCCCCATGCAAACACCATCTCGGGCTCAGATGTGCAGTGCTGTCCCTTTGAAAAGCTGCCTTGGCCACATGGAGGCGCTGCCCCTCTGAAACGCTGATGCAGTGTTTCAAAGCAGCAGCACTGCACGGAAACTGGATACAGCCTCCATGCAGCACTTCTGCTTTGAAGCTCCCTCTCCTCCCCCACCCTTTTCTGACTGTATCTGACAGAGGCAGCAAGGGGCAGAGGGGATTGACTGGTCTACTCGACTATCCAATAAGCATTTAATTGTTGGATAGTTGACTAGTCAACTAGGCCTTAACATCCTTAATAGGCAGTGCTTGTTCTTATGTATAGTTTTGTGCACCTGTTTTAAAATCAAGTGGCCAGATTGTCAACCGATGTAAATTGGTATTGCTCCATTGATTTGAATAGGGCTATGCTGATGTACATCAGCTAAGAGGCTTGCCTGAAATTTTTTTCAAAAAGGAAAGAATAAAATAGAGAAAAGTGAACAATTGTAGTGAGCATCACAAATAAAGACATTCATTAGTTTAGAAGAACGTTCCAATCCAGTGTCATGTGGTATGTTCTATGAGCTAACCTATGATGTGTTCATTATTGCAATTTTAATACTTTAACTTAATTAATTGTGACTTTTCTCACAATAAGCGTGTCTTACCAACACACACACGTCCATCTAGTCCCACTGCCAGACCAGGGAAGCATTCACATCTGAAAGAGCCATCAGTGTTCACACAGCGCCCGTTCATGCATATTCCAGCTGTCTCGCACTCATCAATGTCTGTTAAAGAACAGAATAAGCTGTTATTAGAAATGAAATTAAATAATTTTCAAAGCCTGGTGGAAAATTGCATTGCTCATTTTCAATGTATTCAATAAAAACAAACACACACACAAAACCCACTTCCCCAAATGAAATATTAGTGCAATTACTTTTTTATTAAAAATAAAAACACTCCAACATTAGCTCAACATTAGCTCATCCAGAGCTGAGAGAGCAAAATTCAAGGCAAAAAAATATCCTGCTCTCTGTGGCCTTTTTCCTCCAGTGCAAAGAGTTACATTTTCCTAATATGTTCCCAAGAGATACATAATCCAAAGTAAGGGTCACTCAGGCAAAAACTTAATTGGAAGAAGAAGGAACCCATGACTGTTAAACACTACACGAGCCCTTTGTCTTAACAGGGCATTCCCTTTTTTGTTACCATTTAGTTTGTACTATAAAAAATCAGGCCAGATAGCAAATTAAAGCTTTGACCCCTATGACTAGCCTTTATGGGGCCCCCAAAGAATTTTATTCTTCCTGCTGTGGGTTCAGTTTGGATGCTAAGCATCCACGCCCTGCCCACACATTGTGTCCCCATGGTGATCTGCATGACAATTGGATTTTTATATCAGATGTTTGTTACAGACCCCCACAAACTTTTTAATGGGAAAATAACACATCAGCCTCATGAGGAATTTGTTAATGAACCAAACCTGAACAATACTTAAATACAAGCTACCATCTTTGTCCAACAATAGCCACATGGAACAATAAGTACTGTATCACGGAAACACAAGATTAAAACTATTTAACATTTGAGTTCGGATGTCAAATTAGTTAAACATTTTATTAAACGGCATATCCTGCTAAAAGAGAGAGCATTTTTTTGACATGGGGAACATGCAATTTACTTCAGTTAGGGATTACAGAGGAGAATGTTTTAAAACTTTGTTTGGAAGCATGTAGAAGACTTATAAAATAAAGTTAGAACAGCTCTCCTTAATATATACAATGGATGACAATTTCCTTTTTTCTGACCTTAAAAGAGCAAATTAAGAGTGAAACACCTCTGTGTTTTACTTGGGTTGTGTTGTTTGGCACAAAATATAGCTTGTATGATCCAGGATTCCTTGTTCAAGATATATTTTAAAACAGAAGTTATATTTGAGTACATGAGTTAAATTCATTTCAGTTAGCCTGTAAGCGTTTGTTCTGTTTCAAGCAGAGAGATAAATCATGCATGCATTCTTTCCCTACTTTACACTCAGTCCTTATCTGAGTAAAAACTAAATTAGAACATCAGGATATCAGTGAAGAGTATTTTTAATTAGAGGACAAGGAAGTTCTTTAGCAGCGATACATATTCTATAAAGTACCAGCTTAAACTTTTACTAAACTTTATTTTTAGAGGTTATTTCAAAGACAGACCTGAACACAAATATGTGTATTTTTCCTTTGTCATTTTAGTGTTTTTTAAAAATGTACTGTAACTTTATAAAAATACAAGCAGGAATAGAAGACATATTTTCTTTCCTTACAACTCAACACACTTTACAAAGGCAGGTAAGCATGATCATATTTTAAAATATCAGGAAGCTGAGGCACAGAGAAGTAATCTGCTAAAAAAAAAAATCACACACATCAGATAAAATGCTGGCTTCACTGAAATCAGTGGCAAAAGTCCTATTGATTTTGATATAGTCAGGGTTTCACCCATTAAGTCTGGGTTGGGCAATAATTTTTGACCAGGGGCCACTTCAAAAATTTCTTACATGGCCCCAGGCCGTCCCAGAAGTGTTTATTTCAGAAAGGTCCATGGTTGGGGGTGTGGAACAGGGATAGGTGAGGTGAATACAAAGTTGAAAGCAAAGACATCTTAGATGGCTTGGCCTTTTGTTTTAGTTTTGTGAAAATGGATTTTGACTCGATGACAATCTCACCTTTCCTGGCTGTTCATGTGCTAATTATTAGAGATTCAGGCTTACTATGCATGCTGAAAGGTGACAGGGGAACACTTTATTTTATTGCAAAATCAGTTCCAACTTTCATTGAGTTGCCTGAAATTTTGGAGAATTTTCAAAAAAAAAAAAAAAAAACTTTCCCCCTTACTGCACAAAAATAACATTTCTCTGGGCTAGGAATACTTTTTTTGTATAGATCCTCATTCCTGTTTGGCCCTGAGGCACACAACTGTGGTTGGGGGAGTAGAGAATCACAGGTTTGTCTTTTAATAATGTCAGTCTATTTATCTACCATACTTTTGATCTATGTCATTTCCTTGCAGAGATTCATTTTAAAAACATT
This sequence comes from Pelodiscus sinensis, assembly GCF_052426305.1. Classification (NCBI taxonomy): domain Eukaryota; kingdom Metazoa; phylum Chordata; order Testudines; family Trionychidae; genus Pelodiscus; species Pelodiscus sinensis. Next base: position 24,210,682 of record NC_143065.1, read on the forward strand.
AAAAAGCGATTCTGCCAAAAGTGAAAGTCAATGGGAGGGCTCAGGTTGCTGGTGGCATCACATGTCAAATTGTGTGCCAGTGATACTTGTGTTCTGCAGCAGATGACTGCTTGGGGATGGGGGGGGGGCAGAGGGAGGTTATGCCACAGCATCCTTCCATCCACCTACTGTATAAGTCCACATTCCACTGCCATTCTGCACCCAGACCAGATGGAACAGGCAATACTTCCTTCATTCTAGGTTGACAGCAGATGGAGATACAGTGTTACTGGCCTCATCTGTTTTAAAAGATGGAGGAATAGTATTGCTGGAGGCTGCCAACATTATTAGTGATGGCAGCTGTGTGTCCCCAACAAATAGAAAGCCGCCACTAGACAACTGTGCTGACGCAAGGACAAAAACCTATCGCTGGGCTTGTAGTCTCAGTATCTTGGCCATGTACGTATTTCCTCCTTCTGTCCATTCAGGCACTGACATATAGAAAAATAAAAGTTCTACGACCATCTTAAACAGCCCTATGGACTCCATGGCTACATCTACACTGCACTGTAGTTCAAAATATCGTATGCAATTTGAGCCATGCAAATTGTGTATCTTATTTTGATCTTACAGGCAGTCACCAGGTTACGTACAAGATAGGGACTGTAGGTTCGTTCTTAAGTTGAATTTGTATGTAAGTCGGAACTGGTACATATTTTGGGGGGGCGAGGAGCTGGAGTTAGGTGGAAAAGACCCTGATTCTCATACAACTTCCTTATTCTAAGAAAAACACATACTGTTTTGATATGAAGGTTTTTTTGGTTGATATTTTAATTAAAAATTGATCATAAGTTTCAGTGTTTCATGCTATAGCCAAATCTTCCTGAAAGATCCCAGTTATTCATTTAATAGTCAGAATCTTTGTTTTTTATAACTAAAAAAAGTTTATTCAATGCATATTACTGTTCCAAATAGAATTTGCTACAGATGGTTCAGTGAAATGGGTATTAAGTGTAATCAATAGTCATTGGAGAGCACAGTGAAATATTGATACAATCAAAGCTGTTGTTGTATTGTGCTGAGCTGAAAATGGAAATCCCTTCCTGTGAAGTGTGTGTGTGAATTTATCCACAGGATTAATTTTAAAGAAAAATTCTGTGTTGGGAACAGGAGTTTAGCCACAGGTGGGTCCTCATTGTCCACTCACCCACTTTGCAACCAGACCCATCCCCTCGGGGCTTACCCTGCTCCGCTCCAGCCAGGGTGTGGGGTTGGGGCTTATCCCCTCTTCCCTTCTGCCCTGCTCCTCCCCATTCTTGCCCACCCACACCACTGGGTAATTTTTCAGCTTCAGCTGTGCCAGGCTGGAAGGGACTTGTTAATTTCACGTGATGCTAACAAGATACTTGCAGCTCTAGTGCTGAAGAGGGAAAGAGCTGTTGCTCCCAAGGTGGGGACTGTAACACAATGGGTCTCACTGCCTGCTGCTTCTGCTGTTCCCTAGGAAATTAATTTTTCCTCTCTGGGGGGCCCCCTTTTGGCTGGTGTCTTGTTCCCCCCTGCAGACCCACGTCCTCTGCGGCGAGAAAAGCCGCTCCGCGTCTCCCTGGTCTGCTGGGGGGAAGCGCCCCCCCGCCGCCGGAGGCGGCGACAGTGGGGGAGGCACCCCGCACTAGCTGCGCCCCCTTCACCCCCGTTTGTAACTTGGGATCAGACGTAAATTGGATTGACGTAACCCGGGGACTGCCTGTATTTCAAAATGGCTTAATTTGTAATTTGGCGCTGTCTAACAGCACCAAATTTTGAAATAACCTGTTATTCTGAAAGGTCCCTTACTCCTTGTGGGATGAGGTTTACAGGGACGTGGGAATACAGAGCCTGAAATAACAGGCTTGCTGTGAAGATGTGGGATAGCTATTTTGGAATACAGTGGTATCCTGATTTAGCACTGCAGTGTAGACATACCCTAAGCAACCAAGATGTTCTCTGGTGTGAAACAGGTGACTCTCCTTTTATTTCCTAAATCTTGGCTAGCTCCCCCTTGCAGCTTCACAAGGAGAGGTGTCAAATAACTATTGTATTAGCTTTTCAAAGTTCTACCAGATCTGTGAAACCTGATCTGAGTCCACGTTCTCAGACAAGATGTGGTTCCAATCCAGACCCAAGACATGGATTCACATTCATTTATCTTTTGTATTAATGATTGTATTTAAAACTGAATATTAACTGAATATAAAACTGAATATTAACTGAAATCAAAATAATGATTTTTATATGACTGCTCTTCAGGGAATAAAAAACAAGCTCCAGTATGAGCCAATGAACCTTTTTTTTTTTTCCATTACCCTAGGGAATTGCTGACTTGATCCCTAGAGCTAAAAGATTTACAGTTTTTCTTTTTAAAAATTGCAACTTGGCTGAGCGTTTGTTTATTCCTTGCTTCAACTTCTGCTTTGTGCCGATAAAACTTGTTGAAATATGAGATGCATACACAGAAATCTCCCAGTTTCTTAAGGGACCAGACGGAAATGATGATGACCCAGTCAGCAAATAGAATGTTAGATTGTCATCCAAAGAGGCTGAAACTGTTTTATTTTTCCAAAAGAGAAATACTCAGCTGCTGTAATGCGCTCATCTAGGTTCCCACCAATCAGGGTGCTCAGTCTTCCCCAGAGTGCTAGATAGGGTGGGAAGCATAGAAATAGGAGTGTGAGAAAAACCCAAGGATGACAGAGAGTCAGGGTGTTTGGATGGCCAAAGAGAGGAGCAGGAAGAGACAAGGGAAAATATATCAGAGCCTAGCTGCAGAAGATAAAGGGGTAGACCAGAAGTATCATTGACCTAAATCCTTCAGTCTTTACTCCAGTAATATTTCCACTGATTGTTTATGAGTTTCTAATACTGTGGTTAGGAGAAATTGCCTTGGTCAATGCTAGATCTTTCCAGATGATTAAAGAACATATTTGACAGGAATCTTGCTAAGTCTTTCTTGGTCTCATGGGTCAGTGTTGGGTGGAAGTGTAAAAGGAAATCCAGTGATTCTTTAAGCTGTCACAGAGAAATAAACCACATGCCCTTTGAAAACACTAATTTATTGTAATCATCATTGACAAACTCACCGTTGCAATAACGTCCATCAGATGCTAACTGGAAACCAGGTTTACAAATGCACTTAAAGCTGCCATCTTCATTGATACACATCCCATTAAGGCACATGTTCCTTATGCTGCATTCATCCATATCTGAAATTGCACAGAATGGATACAAATGTTCACATTGACAAAACAGTAAGAGCTTCTGTTAACAACCTCCTCAAAATAATGGATCGGACCAAACCAAACTCTCACGTGGCAGGGTGAATCTATGGTAAGTATCAACAGGTGATGGAACCAAAATCCCTGTCATGGAGGATGCCCAGAGAAACTACTCATATTTACAGCACTGAATCATCTGTAAGTGAAGAAATATGTTTTAAATCACTGAAAAGCAGGCACGTGCGTGTGCGCACTCCTCCTCCCCCCCCCCTCCCCATACAGAAGAAAGCCTTGCAACTGCCACCTGGGAAAACACTTGTTGTTTTCCAAATTGAGACCTAAGCCTCCCTTGGTGAAGAGAAAATGTGGTTTTCAGATATGTGAAAGCTTTACTATAGACAACCTTCAGGTTGAATGGTAATCACAATTTTTTGTTATTAAGACAAGAATACCTACATGTGGGTGGAGGAGAAGATTGTGGTAGGAGTGAAAACTCCTCTAACCCCCATTGATCCCAGATTTGTGTGACACAGACTCCTCAGCATGTTTCTCAAACCTGCATAGGGGGAGGGGGTGGGGCAATCTCTTCATATGCTAACGTTAATTTTAAAATAAAATTATCACTTCACTTCTTTAGGTGACAAGTTGCCTATTAGAAAACTTACTAACACTGAATTGTACAAGCATCAGGTATCCTCTGTGACCAAGTGTATGGAATGAAAGGTATTTTTCTCTTCCCTGAGAAATATCTAGTTTGTAATATGAAGTAAAAGCCATTTCAATTTACATTTATTTTCAATATTTGAAAACAATCTATTGTTTAATACTAACACACAAGTTATAAATATAATCGACACATTCTCCACAACTCTTACATATTAAGTATTAATAGATAAATGGGGTTAATCTTTTGCTGTCCTGTACCTTCTGCAATCATTCACATCAATGCAAACTGAATGCAAAATGCGCTCTCTCATTTTGGTAACATTTTATACTTGTTTTGCACTTATTCTGCATTGAAATAAATGAGCATACAAGATACAGGACAGTATTAAATTGGGGGCATTAAATCTATCAAAGACCAGGACTAGTCATCAGTTTAATCTACACTTAAGATCTGACATATGCATGCCGAGTTCCCATTTTCTTTAATGAGTACTGTATGTGTACACTCCCAAGAGCAAACTTTGACCAGCTACAGTGCAGCAGATGCAATGATTTTAGAAATTGATGCAATACAAGATGTTCAGACACATTGTGGCAACATGCTTAATAGAATTACAAATGTTTTATCAGATTGTCATATACACTACACTGGTTCTTATTAGCACATGGAATTTAGTGGGAAAGGAAGAGGTCAGGCCTTGGGTAACAACAGATTTTAATTTATATTTAGATGATATCGTTACATATTTGATATTTAAATAGATGTCGATAGTATTAAATTAAACTTAAAGGAAGTAAGACAAATAGATCTCTAAAATGTCTGTCTCTACCAAGGATTAACAAAATCACTACTAACATAAAATCACTGGATCAAAAAGACATTACAATATATTCAGAATCATGCTATTTTCTGCAGCTGTCTTGGACAGAAATTATACTCCTAGACATGGTTTGGTTTCTTTTTACTTACAGGCTAGGTCTGACCAAAATTATTTATGATATTTTAAAAAATTGTGTCTCTATCCCAACCAGGAATTTTGGCATAAAGGCTTTGAGCTGAATCACTGAGATAATATTCTGCCAAAAGCATTTCTAAGAACAATGCTTTAAATTCTTTTAATGTCTGAATAGATCACTGGAAACTCTCCCAAGGACCTTGGGAAGCACGAGAAAGAACATTCTACTCCCCCCCGCCCCCACCATAGGTCTATGAGGTAGGAACACATCAATTAAAGTTCACATTTTCAAATTTTGAAACCTAGTTTTTCTCTCGGTTGGCTCAAAGGAAATCGAAATAAAGCACATTGCTAGACATCCAGTAAGGTCCCATATAGCATTCTGTTAATCTCACAATAAAATCATGCAGCAAGTGATTTGTGTTCCACTCTAAAACATACCACTCCCATCAAAGGAACTCTACATATTGCGATAGTGGTATGTACTATTTCTTTTGCTGGACAGACATCCTGCTGCCGATTGCCAAGCCAAGGCTCCAGAATTGGCTGCAAAGGATGGTTTACTTGCCCTCCCAGACACAAGAAAAGGTATTTAGAAATTTGATTCCCAGCTCCTTCTCTCCCTCCACCCCAAATCTTTTTATTTTTTTTTAAATGAGTAATCGTTTGGAATTGTAATCATCGATGGGAAATAACTATAGAAAAAACTCTTACCTTCACAGTTTTTCCCATCGACTGCCACATGAAAGCCAGCATTGCAAACACAGTGAAAACTGCCATCTGTGTTTATGCACCGTCCATTATTACAGATCCGGCCATTCTGTAAACATTCATCGATATCTGAAAGCCAAGCAAAAACCAAAAAATGTAAGTTGCTGTTTCTTTTCCAGTTTCTTGCCTCCATATAAAAATGTCCTTTGCCTAGAAAGGTTTGATTTGCATAACTGAACATTAAGATTGGGGGGGAAGTATCAGTATCAAATGATTAGTTTGAAAGAAATTTCATTTTGCAGCAGGAACTGAACTTTAGTTCAGAAAACACTAGACTGTATGTTGCTAAAATAGGGTTCAGGAGCCTTCTAGCTGATTATATGTGAGTTTCTCCATTTCAGATCCTTACAAAAAGGGTTTTCACTAAAATCTAAACTTACTAAAAGTGAAAGGATATACAAAACTAAAGGCTTGTTGTCCTTATCTGTTATTGTTTGAAGTAGGAATACAGTGAGACATTTGGAGATTTTCCCATCCCCAAGATATGAAAACAAAATGTTTTCTACTTATTTGTATATTGAAAACATCAAATCCTCATTTCCTTCTCTCTGCTGGAGGCCCTTGGCAGGGTCTTGGAGGACCTGCCTAGTGATATCACACAAGGCTGGCAGCTCTCCTTCTCCCCTAAATGAGGGGGAGGGATGCTGAGACAAACTGTCTAGACGTTTTTTAGATCACTCAGTGCTGTTCGTCAAGCACTGGAACATCTCCCAGAGATTCTTGCCCTCAGGAGACTCTGTACAAAGATCTGGACCAGTTCATGCAGATGCCTCCTCCCCTACCCAGTCACTCTCCATTTCCTCAGCCGTGATACAGACGCCCCTTGACAGGTGTTCTATCCAAAAGGGCTCTGCCAGGGATTGGGGATGAGCAGAGAAGAGACTCATGTCCCCAGCTACCTATGTTAATATCTGAGGCAGAATTAATTGTGCTTAAAATCACAGTTCCCTTCCATGGCAACCATCTCCACTGAGCACTTGTAGAGGGAATCCCCTCAATGGTTGGGCTGCCAGGGAATTCAAGGACCAGCAGAAGCAAGAATCATCCCATAGTTTCTTCCTCAGCAAGTCCCATTCCCATGATTCCTAGGTACAACGTGAAGGCTGACAGGGGTGATGTACAGGAAACGAGGCAAGAGGAATTTTCCTGCCTCTTGGGCCCCTTTCTTCAGTTTCTTGCTACAAAGTTGAGAGTGGGGCTCGGTCCCAGGTAATTCCAATGGCAGTCCTTAAGGATCTTCAGTTGTATTTACCTGCTGCTAGCTGACTCGTGGTGAAGAAAATAATCTTTGCCATTTTATTGTTCTCTGTTTGCCTCTTCTGGCTAATCCTGGTAATACTACTTGTATTTTTTTCCCCAGTGCTGTTTTACTTGCCTCCTTATGTCACTGAATGAAATTTTTTGAGTTTTAATCACTAGACACAGAGCTGCCAGCTTTAGTGTGGAAAATCTCTTTAGTAGGCCCAAATTTGAGATCTTCACTAATTTTTACTCAGAGTTTACTCAGTCAAACTCCTACTGAAGTTCTTGGGAATTTGAGTAATAGCTGTATAAGTACTGTGGGATCTGAAATGCCGGGTTTAATAATTACATCAATGGGACTCTGTCACAGTTCAGGGCAACTGCACCTGTGTTCCAAATCTGTGGTCCCACAAAGGCGCCCACTTGAGGCTTCAGGCTCTCTTGGCTATCTCATCTTCTGAGTGGAGACCCGCATTTCACTCCCCTCTTATGAGGAGTAGTTCCAAGAAGCAAAGCCCCTGACAAAACTGTCATATTCAAGCAAGTGACTCTGCCAACACAAGCTTTCTTACTTTCTCTTTAGAGATAGAGTAATCATTCACCAGTATAGGAACAGAACTTCCAATGCCAAGTCTATTGTATTCTTAAGGTAAAACCACTACAAAGACAACAACAAAAAAAATCTATATGCATACTACAAGCCTACCTGAGATCACCCCAACTCTAACATGGGCATTAGCAGAAGAAATCCTTCAAACCCCACCTAACAGGTTCTCTTGGGGTTTCAAAGATCACCACAGCTTCAGCTCAGAACAAGTACAGAGTCATATGGGATCATCAGTAGGTCCAGTCCTTCCTAAAGATTGGGGACTTTTTACACCAAGGGTCCTGTCCGTTTGCTGGATTAGGAAGAAGGCCTTGAGCCTGTTTAAAACCAGTCTATTTAATCAAAAATCCTTTTTGTGTCTGCACGCGTACACATGCACGCACGCATCTCTGTGTCCCTGAAGAATCCAGTTTGATTTAGATGCAAACCCTTCCAAAGGGCTGATAACCAGAGGAATTACATTAACACATCTTGAGTTACATAAAAACACACAAACAATTGGATGTTTAATACAATGTATCCAATTTAATCTAATTCAATAATATTTATCTTAATTTTCTAAGGTTTGGTCAGAATATTATTGTATCTGTCACAGACTCATCACATAGCACCTTAGTACCTACAAAAGTCCCAAGGTTACTGAGGACCTTTCAGAAAGGGGTGCAACAGCACAGCGAGACATGCAACTGTAAAAACTCACATTGGTATGTGCAATAGAAACACCCGTGCAGGCAGAACAGGTACTTGCACCTGCACTTGTCCACTTTAAATGTAAATGCTATTTTTTGCCACCACACAAGGAGCATGCACATTTTGGCAAACGTAGTTTTGAATAACTGTTCCTTAAAGTCCTTCCTACAGAAGTGGTTGGTCCTGCCTGTTTTAGCATATTTTAAAACTGCAGCGTGACAAGCAGTACTGCGATGAATTGCAAAAGAACTGTGAAGTGACCACACTCTAACTGCAATGGCCACCAGGCTTGTATGAATTTAATGATTCACAGCCAATTGAATTAAAGCAATATAACAAACATGACATGCCTTGAAGTCCCACTTCTCTGACTGACTGAGCAGGATAATGTGATTGTACCATGCTAAAGGCAAGACAGTTTGGTGAACACTTGGGTCTGATATTCCTAGAGATGTACACCATGGGCACTTCTTTCAAATGCCCTATTGTTCTGCAGACAGCTGTTTGTACTGCTGCTGCTCTTCTGAGTCAGAAAGAAAAGATCCCACACCAGTGCTGGTGGTTTTCTTTTCAAGCTTTCTGGCAATGAGGCACTTGGTCATGCGCCTGTCTAGTCCCCTCATTGCTAGGGCTGCTTGCAGATGTTTTCTCTAGGCTTTGTTTTTTAATTCTTTGCTTCCAACTCTGATCCCCTAATTCCACTGTGATTTACGAACTTTACTTTCTTTTGAGCATCCTATAATATCTCTTTAACCACGCATAAAAGTCCCAAATTATTTTTTTCTTGAGGCTCCTCTAAGTAATGGTGTTAAGAGTATCCAATTCTGACTTCATTCAGTACTATTTTCACCTATGCCATCTGTAATAAATTGTTAGTTTAAGCACTACTGCTTTTGGTCATTATCTTCACTTCTTCATTTGGTCTTTCCTAGTGCAAAACACACTAAAAGCTGGTCTACGCTGAAAAATTATATTGGCACAGCTAAATCTATTCAGAGGCATGAAAAATCCACACTCTGGAAAGACTTAAGCAAGCTGAGCTGACTCCCCTTCTTCACCTGCCCCACCTTAGTGTAGACAGTCCTAGGGCAACAGTAGCTGTAGGAAGAATTCTTCCATTTACCTAGTTACTGTCTCTTGGGGAGATGGATTCTTACAGTGGCAGAAGACCCACTCTGTTGCTCTGGTAAGTTTCTGTCTTACCTTGGTACATCTGCAGATCAGACACAGTCCACCTGCCAGCTTTTCATCAGCAACTGGTCTTTGCTTAGACATGTAGGGGGTTGTGAGACAGGAGACTGGACACCCAATCCTGATATACAGGCAGTCCCCGACTTACGCGGATCCGACTTATGTCGGATCTGCAGTTACGAACGGGGCTCGCGGTCCTGCCGCCCGTGTACTCCGGGGCTTTCTCCGCGTCTCCCTGGTCTGCAGACCAGGAAGACGCGGAGCAAAGCCGCGGACGGGCTCGGGCAGCGGGGCAGTCCAGCCTCGGGGAAGCCGGCAGCGGAGCAGCCCAGGCGCGCCTGGGCTGCCTCGCTGCCCGAGCCCTCCCGCGGCTTTGCAAAGCCTCGGGGAAGCCGGCAGCGAGGCAGCCCAGGTGTGCCTGGGCTGCCCTGCTGCCCGAGCCCCTCCGCAGCTTTGCAAAGCCTCGGGGAAGCCGGCAGCGGGACAGCCCAGACGCCCCGCAGCTGTCCTGCTGCTGGCGTCCTCAGAGGCTTTGCTCCCCGTCTCCCTGGTCTGCTGGTCTCCAGCAGACCAGGGAGATGGGGAGCAAAGCCGTGGAGGACCCAGGCAGCGGGACCGCGGTGCGTCTTGGTCCGCCGCCCGTGTCTTCCTGGTCCGCTGGGGTGGGGTGGGGGGGGGCGCAGCTAGTACGCCCCCCCCCCCCCGCAGCAGACTAGGCTTTTCTCCGGACGCCTGTGGCAGAGCAGCTGGGGCGCTGCCGGTTGGTCCCGCAGCACCGCTCTGGGAGCTACTGGACCAACCCGGCAGCACCCCAGCTGCTCTGCCCCAGGCGTCCTGATTCAGCCACTGCTGGTCAGTTTCAGCAGCGGCTGAATCAGGACGCCTGGGGCAGAGCAGATGGGGTGCTGCTGGGTTGGTCCAGTAGCGCCGAGGAGCGGCGCTACTGGAGCAACCCAGCAGCACCCCAGCTGCTCTGCCCCAGGCGTCCCCAAGTCAGCTGCTGCTGAAACTGACCAGCGCTGACTACAGGAAGCCCGAGGCAGAGTTGCTCTGCCCCAGGCTTCCTGGAATCAGCTGCTGATCAGTTTCAGCAGCAGCTGACTTGGGGACCTTGGGGTTCTTAAGTTGATTCTGTATGTAAGTCGGAACTGGCGGTCAGTTTCAGCAGCGGCTGAATCTGGATGCCAGTTCCGACTTACATACAGATTCAACTTAAGAACAAACCTACAGTCCCTATCTTATACGTAACCCGGGGACTTCCTGTACAATAGTCCATCCTAAAAACAGTCATGGCAGCCTTAGGTTCTGTAAAGACTACTCACAATCCCCTTCTGGGTTTAATTACTATTTTCATTGCACAGTGGGAAAATAATGTTCTGAGTTCCCATAATCAAAAATAACCAGAAAAACCCATCTCATTCATTTTCTGTGCCACTCATTCACTTCTTAGGAACTCTACCTCTTGGAAGTCCTTATCATATAGTAGTAGCCAAAAGGCTAGAGGAGAGGCAAGAATCCAGTTCCAGTCACCTTGTTGGAAAAGAACTGCACTTTACATGAATTCCCTTGTGTCTCCCTGTAATGCCATCTCAATGGTCACTAAATGTCCCCTACTAGTTTTCTGAAGAAACAGTTCACAGGACTCTTGTGAAAATGAAGTTGATAAAGCAGATCCTAGGTAATAATTTTAAATAAACAAAGAAAAAAAGCCTTCCACTTCATGTCAGGACTTTTCAGTAGATACTAAAAGCTATGTATTAAGACTGAAGAGAATTTGAGACCTTCCCTTTTTTCTTTTACGGTCATCTCTATTACTACACTCAACTTCAGAGTGGGCGTGTGGGCGAGGGCTGTTAAGTAGGGTATTTAACTATTGGAGTAGTTGATTAGTCAATAGGCAGCACCCTTCAGTCCCGGCTCATGCCTCCCACCCCGCCTCGCCCCCCACCTCCTCCCCAGCTCCTACTGCATTTTAAATTGCAGAGCTGCAGCAGGATTTGGTCCCATACCAGGTGCGAGCCACGACTAAGCCAGGCTGCCTACCTATCCAGTAGCAGCCCCTGCTCCCTCCCCACCCTACTGCCTCTGATACAAAGGCAGCGGGAGAAGGGGGGAATGCGAATAGTTGACTAGACTACCCAATAAGCATAGGCTTATCAGGTAGTTGTCTAGTCAGCTACTCCCTTACATCCCTAGAATGGGTAGGAAATCCTGTTCTTTGTATAGAAAGGGGAAATATGATGAAGACAAATCTGAGTCTTTGAGCATTCAAACTCACCCTATTTGCATGATTGTCTTCCTGTAATATATTCCAGTCATGCCCTCATTGAGTAATCAAATGCTCTCTCAGCAGAAATATCTAATCAATCAACTAGCAAGGGAGCAGATGCAACTTTAAAACCAAATTCATATCCCAACACTGTCCAGAAATGTTTGAGAGTGGTGAAAAATGCACTTTGCATCTCAGAGATAGGTAAATTCTCCTACATCCAAATTTCTTTTCATGATCCTGGGCTCCTCTGAGACTTAGTACTTTGTGGTACCAACTCAACCATAAGGTAGGTTTGCATTAGCCTTTTCGAAAAGGTATTTTTTACTAAACTATATCACTTATGTAAAAAAAATACTTATACAATGCATATGTTTAACTTTGCCTAAGAATAACAAAATATTATCCCTCCCTGGTGTGTACAGAGAAGTACATCTAGGTATAATGCTGTAGCTCACCTCGACATTCTGTCCTAGTAAGCGTACTCTGATATCCAGCACGACATTGGCATATGTAGGATCCTTGGGTATTTATACATTCTCCACTAATACAAGGATTCTTCTCACATTCATCGACATCTGTAAAATATAGACCGGATATTTTTAGTAAGACATTTGCTTGGCAGGTATTCAGGCCTGAGAGCTATTTTATTAGTATATTTTACATGAGCAAAACATACTTTTTAAAATAACCTGTTATGTAATACTCAAAAATTAGTAATCTTTTCCCTCACCAATATAATTCTATATTATACATATAGTATTTCATATTCAAAAGTTCTAGGCAGGCACTGGATATTAAGTCAAAAATTATTTTCCATATAAATGTTGTACCTTCAAAAAAAAAAAAAAAAAAAACACACCAAACAAACCTCGAAATAGAGCAAGTCTCTATGTAAACTGCTGCGTTTACATTTTAAAATTATTATTAGAATTCATCTCTAGAATTGCATGTTCTAAATCTGGTTGCTAGTCACAGACAAATGCAAGGGGACTACAGCCTCTCTCCAAGTTACGAACGAGTTACGGACCAAACACTTGGCCGTAACTCGATCTGGTCGTAACTCGGACCCAATTGAGTTACACGCGACCGTGCTGTTCGTAAGCGCAGGTTGCGTTCGTAACTCGGGGACTGCCTTTATGACCGCTCCATGGGAGCGGCTGTATTGTAAACATTATCCTATCTGGCTACGTCTACATTGTGCATTCTTGCGTGAGAAGATATACAAATGAGGCACGGAGATGAATATTGCCGTGCCTCATTTGCATACCTAATGAGTACCATTTTGCGCAGGGGGCTTTTGTGCAAGAAGGAGCAGTCTACCCTCCTCTTGTGCAAGAGACGGTCCGACGCTTATTTTCAGGCAGAATGGCTCTTGCGTAAGAGGCAGGTTTTGCACAAGAAGGAGCAGTGTAGACTGCTCCTTCTTGCACAAAAGCCCCTTGCACAAAAATGGCAGCTCATTAGGAATGCAAATGAGGCATGGCGATATTAATCGCTGCACCTCATTTGCATATCTTCTTGCGCAAGAATGCGCAATATGGATGTAGCCTATGTGTTTATTAGCAGAAGATCAATACCTGCTGTTATTTACAACTAGAAGATTTATCCAGCATTGCTCAGATCCTTACCTCAATTAATTTTTGGTTTTCTTTATTTAAATCATTGCTTTGAGGTGGGGCTGGGAATGAGGAATTTAGTATGCAGGTTGCCCAAGGGAAAGAGGACTATCCCAGCTCACTCTCACTGCAGCAGCCTGGAGCTCAGTGAAAAGCACCTCTCTATGACCACTGCAGCTCCAGTGGGGACAGCTGGCGAAAGGGTGTATATCCCCCCCAGCTGGGGCAGGTTCAGGTTCCTCTGCTCCCAGCATTCCCCAGCCAGAGTGAGGTATGCAGGAAACTGTGCACTTTCCCCTCATTCCCTGACTAAAGGGAACAACCAGCAACGTTCCTGTATGACTTGTGAGAGGGGGAGGAGGAAGAGCTACAGGCCCCCCAGCCCTCCCTAAAGGGCCCAGTGGTGTGGGAAGCTCAGCGTTAGGGCAATCCCAGACAGGGGAAGGGGTAGTTCCCTAGCCAGTCCTTTTCACCTGCGTGGTGATTGTCTTTTTTTCTGTATGGTTTTATGAAAAACAATGCCATTCTGGAAACATTTTCCTGGCACAACCAAACTCTGGCTTTGCTTTTAAGTTATGATAAAAGGAAGTTGGGTACCAAATTTGGTTGTCCTAGCTCTTAACGTTTAGGACAAGTTCTTGAACAGATAGACAGACAAACTCCCTCAAATATATAGTAGATAACTTCCACTTTACAGTGGGCTAAAGCCTCCTTATTCATTGCTTAGTTGGGCAAAATGCCAATAAATCAATAGTCATTGAAGTCATTAGGCATTTTGCTTAATAAGGACTATAAGATCTGACCTTATTTTTATAAATGTTACTTTACTCTGTGATTGTAAATTGTATATTTAAACTGCAGGCAACATTTTAAACTGATTAAGTTCTAAGTATTCTAACTATTTAAAATTAAAAATATTTTTCTTAAGCATAAAGTGTGGTTGATTGTGGTTAAAACTTAATTTATCACAAGGGATTTTTTTACATGTAATACATTAGAGGGATACATGTAAAAGAGGGATACACGGGGGGAAGGATAGCTCAGTGGTTTGAGCATTAGCCTACTAAACCCCAGGGTTGTGAGTTCAATCCCTGAGGAGGCCATTAGGATTTGGGGCAAACATTTGTCAGGGATAGTACTTGGTCCTGCTGTGAAGGCAGGGGACTGGACTCAATGGCCTTTCAAGGTCCCTTCCAGTTCTAGGAAAATGGTAAAACCATTATAAATATGAGTTTGCATCTGAAATCCAATTAAGTGTTACAGCCATTCTAAACATGGAACCAGCTTCTGGGTTTGTTTTAAAAAGAAATGAATGAAGGTCTTTATACGGTATGGGCCAGGAAAACAGTACAATTATCACTGTCCGATTTACAGGGCACATGGAAAATCCCATACCAATGCATTCCCCTCGGACATCCAGTTGGAATCCTTTGTTGCACTCGCAGCGGTAGCTCCCAGGAGTTGGGATACAGCGCCCATTAAGGCACAGATGTCTGAATAGCTGGCAATAGTCAGTGAAATTAACTGGCAAGACCACTGAAAAGAAAAAGTTAGAAAAGAAAATTAATAGTTATAAATGATTTTCTGTAATACACAATTCAGTGTTCTCAATTAAAAAGTTAACATTTACCTCCCATCATCAGCTAGAGAAGAACTTGGGTAGCACTACGTGTGGGGAAACAGCACTGCCGGAGAATTGCTGATAAATGTTGACTTTTTGATGGTAACATGTATAATTCTGCTTTCCCATTTTGCATGACAACATTTATGAACCCACCCAAACCACCCACACACACAGATGCATGAAGAATAAAGTAGGTGTGTGGTATTATATAGGGACTATAAAAAGTCATCATTAACCAACAGCTGCTACACAATAGCACAGTACCTCAAATATCTCCATTTTTATAGCTAGTAATTGCACAGGCACTCAGAAGATTGCAGTGGTAATTATGCGGTATCACTTGGCAAGTACTCACTGTTGGCTGCTTTGGCATTTTGCAAGCCAGCTTGAATAAGCAACAGGACAGGGAATGAACTGACACTCTGAGAGTATCAGTTCGTTTCCTACTTCCTCTTTGCACCTGACTAGAGATGTGCTGGTAAGTGTCACCCTTGCTGGGTGATGCTTCTTGGGTAATGATTAACCAGTTACCTGGAAGCAGCCCCATGCCTGTGGCCTCACATGGGTTGAGGGCTGCTCCAGAGCTCCCGTGGGGGCCACCCTGCATGGCTGGGGCCAGGAACCAGCAGCCAGCCCTGGGCGGAGCTGGAAGCAGGAGCCCCGCTAGCTGGGCTGCAGTGGTCCCCTGCCCAGGATCCCGCTTAGTTGATTAATTGGTTAAATGTTAGGTTAACCTAATGTATAACTGGTTAACTGATTGATAGGGATTTTTACATCCCTACACCAGACACAGTTAACCTTCCCCCAGCCTTCTCCTTGGAATAGTTTACTTCTTTCTTTGTGGTGGCTCACTTGCATGATCCAATGTGCTGGATGAGTGTGCAGCCGAAGGGAACTGAAGCTTTGCTTCCACCTTCTCCCCATCCAATTCCCAACTGCCTAGAAGCAGCAGCCAGGGAGCAGCAGCTGTTCTCCTTGATGCAAGTGTGAGCAATACAGCAATTTCCTGCCATATCCTTGGGAGACTTTACTGAATTCAACTGAAGTATCTGAGAGGTCCATTATATTAATGTACTATCATGGGCTGGGATTTTACTCCTTACTCCCCTGCACAGACATTCAGGCTCAAGACTGAGCCTTATATATCCATTTAGAAGGGAAAAGCATTACAGAGAATGCAAGTCTACCACAAGGGACCTGGTAACAAGGAGAACGGGATGTAGTTAACCTGAAACCCAGTCAGTGCACATGCCTCACCCAAAGCAAGCACAGGACAGCAGCAATAGGAGACAGCATACTGCTCCTAAGAAATTCACATTTTTAATGTGAAGAGCCAATATCCTAGAGGGAAAAGGCTAATATTTATTCTTACCATGTGCAGGTGGGCTCCGTGATGGAACAGGAAAGTCCGGCTGATGTGGTATTCCGGGGATCACAGGAGGATAAATAACAGGAGGGACTTCACCTGGACGGTCTGGAAAAATTTCGGGTCTCCCAGGCACTAGACTGGCTACCACGCACAACTTGCGATACTCCTCTGAAACATTGAATACAAAGCACGTCAGTCTGGTGATAGCAGACATGAAATACCCCTTCTGGGAAATGGAAACTAAATGAATTTGTTTCATAACAAAGGACCTTAATCTGTGAGTTGGCTTTCATGTCTAATTTGGAATTTAGTACACATTTCATCAGAATACTACCAGTAAAAAGAGAAAATGTAATTGGAAATCTACACTTAAAAGCCATGAGGGGGCATCAAAGAACCAGTCCTATTGTATTTATTTAGTCCCTTTTAGGCAAAACCTCTGATGAATTCAATGGGCAAAAGAACTTTTGAACTAGATCCCAAATTAACTACCATCCTGAAGTCTTAAAAATTCACTCAGTCCTATAGGATGGATTTCACAGAAAAACACTGAGTTTCTGTTAAGAAAATTCTTCTTTCCTATAGGTCAAGTGAAATTTTAAGGCTCCAGGGTTGAATTTTTGTCTTCCATTCACATTTCAAGTTACCTTGATTAGCCCAGTATAAGAACAGTGAACCTGAAGGCTACATATCTTACATTAACAAAACCTATAATATTGAAAGCAATTTTACATATATTTTAAAGATGTAATATGCAGATATAATGGATGATCACATAGCCACATTTTCAGGTGAACTTTTTAATCATGCCCACAAAACATGTATACCCAAAGCCATATGTGCACGCAAACCTTGAAGGCTTTGGGGCATATAATGAAGGAATTTGGTAAAAATAATGCTAAGAGATAAATTAGTTCCTAATTTACCTATTCCTAAGGACACATCCAGGAAAGTTAAGCTGAATAAGTATGGAAGAGTAGATTTGTTAAATATAATATTAGCTTTTCATGATCCACTTGATTTGTTTTATGCTTATGCTCCAATACATCTGTTAATCTAAGGTGTCACAGGACTCCTTGTCATTTTTGCAGATCCAGACTAACACAGCTACCCCTCTAATACTTGATTTGTTTTACTACTCTTTGACAGCCAGGCTGATCTACTTTTCACTGTACTCCCCTTTACTACTCTATATTTTTTAAGTCTTTCCCAATAATTTTTTATTAAATAAGAGCTTGGGATGGGGGAAGGGAGGAGTGATTTAAGTTTGTCAGATTTGTTGTAATTTTCTTTTTTCACTCCTCATTCAGAAAAAGTGTTAAATCTGCTTTCAGTTAGACTATAACAACTTTTATGTTAGAACATTTAGAAGGAATGCTGAGAAAAAGGCAGACCTGAACAGATTTAAATATCTGCTAATGACTACATGCATCTTCAGGACAGGAGAGGTAACCAGGAGAAGTATCCCGAACTGGAGACACAAGATAGCAACAATGACTGCCCACTGGAACACTAGATATCCTGTCGTCACTGGAGCATAAAAGTGGTTCTAGTGGAAATCCAGAGAGACTTCACTCCCTTGTAAATACAGAGTAGGAGACCAAATTTCAAAAATGGACATCTGAATTGCAACTCCCAATCCCTTATTGTTGTGTTCAAATCAGCAAACAGGTGATCTAATCCTTTTTAAACACCTACATATGGACACCCTAAGGGTGCATCTACACTACATCCTTAGCTCGAAATAAGATACACAATTTGCACTACGGAAATTGCATATCTTATTTAGAAATAAGCTATTTGAAATTTGGTGCATCTACACAGCGCCAAATTTTGAAATAACACACTATTTTGAGACAGCCCTTATCCCTCACAGAATGAAGTTTACAAGGATGCTGAAATAGCAGGTCCGCTATATTTTGCATTAGCGGACGCTTTCAAAAGACAGAGTAGCTATTTCAGGATACCTATTTCAGTATCCCATAATATCCTTGCAGTGTAGATATATCCTTAGGCTATATCTACACTGCGGAGCTTTTCCTGGATCCTGGGGGTATCCTCTTTTTCAGAACAGTTTCCGAGAAAGTGGACGCATTTTTTCAGCATCCCTGTATTCCTCATTGTATGAGGAAGAAGGGATTTTCCAAAAGAGGAGGTTTTTCCAAAATTTGGCCCCATGTGGACAGGTCAAATTTCAGAAAAGCCTCTTCCAACAAAAAGCAGAAAAAGATATGCAAATTATGGTTCACAATTTGCGTATCTTTTTCCGACTTTTCTTTGCAGTCTAGACATAGCCTGAGTGTCTACTTTAGAAAAATCACTTTTGTGAGGTCACAGGGAACTTCTCTGATGCTCTGCATAATTAGAGAGAGTGTTTATACTGGATCACAGTATTTTTTTAAATGTATCACAGTTAGAAGGAATCTAGTTATGGGGGAGAAGGTGGAGGGACAGAAAGACAGACAGAAAGACAGACAGACAATGTGTATACAATTAGACCAGTTTCTGAGAGAGAAATAACTCTATGTTAAAGTCTGATGGTGTATCAAAGTAGCTAAATATAACACATTACTGGACCATCCTCTTTTCATCAAAACAAATCACAGCACCCGTGTTAGAAATCCACCCAACAGACCCAAGAGCCAATACCAAGGAAGTGTTAAGGTGAGAAGTGGATCTACTAGGCTGAACACTTCAGATAACAATTTCAAAGTATTTATAGTTTTAATGCTAAATTCTGCCCTTCAGTATAAACAATTATTGCTGTGGTACGCAACAGAATACAGTGCAAGCCTTTTTTATTGGAACTCTAATCTCCATCTATAATTGCCAGCCATAAACAGCCTACTTTATAGTAACAGCTGCAAGAGTGCTTGCTGCCCACATTGAAAAGACAACTGCCCAATTATGCAACCAGTGCTCTATTTTGTATTACATTAAATTTCCATATCAAAACTGGAGAGACTTTGCCTTTCCAATGTAATTCACTGACAGCCCTACAATTCCTAGATTTGGGCTCACCCTTCGGACATATTTAGAAATTAGTGAGCCTGGAATACTTTTGATGATAATGCTCTGTGTGCACGTGTGCATTGTATGTGTATCTAGCCTTCCATCAGAGAATTTGAAAGCAGTTTAGAAAGGAAATTATAAATTACTAACTCCATTTTAGGTTAGGTCTACATTATGGTGTATGTATGGTATACATTATGTGCGATACATATTTCACAATCCCATTACATGGGTAGAAATAGCAGTGTAGAAAGTGAGACACTGCTTAGGCAAGTAGAGAGGCACATGGCTTCTACACACTACGTGCTTCCCATATCTACATTGCTGTTTTTAGTGTCCCGCAGCATTCTCCATGTCAGAGCCTTTCCCCACCACCGTGAAAGACTGACAGTGGGGAAAGGCTCTGGCATGGCGGAGGTAACAAAGTAAGGATCCTGAGACTTTCTCCAGTATCACGCACACTGCAATGTGGACACAACCTGTTTTTCACCATGGGATGTAGCTACACTGTATCCCACACACTGTTACCAGAAAAGGTCCTAAATACAAATCAACAGAGAAGCTAAGAAAGTTGCTCCAGGAAGCATGATGTGACAGACCTAGCACAGGTTTGAGTCAGGAAGTGATTAAGTTCTACATTCTGCTCTGACACGGACTTACTGTGTGATCCTAGACAAACCACTTTTCTGAGTTGATTTCTTCAGCTGTTACATGGGAATAATCAGGAATCGTGTAAGAGAAAGCAAGCAGCATGTTAAAAGCAGAGGGGAGCTCCCACTCCTCCCTCCTGCCTTTGAAAAAAGCATTCCCCTACAACTCACCATCCTATTTTAACCTACTTGAGCCAGGAATCAATAAAGAAAGTCACTACTCCACCTACACTCTAACCAAGCTTCCTCTCCTAGCTCCTGATTTACCGTGAGCTCTCCCCCCTGTAATCTTCCTCAAGTCTCCTACGCTCTTCTTTGCTGTGATTTTCCAGCAGGCCTTCAGTCCACCTTTTCTCTTCAACATGCTAAAGCAGATCCTTCCTTTGTCCCTTCCCACTCTGTTTCACTTGTACTACATCTCTGCTGGGCCCTCACCAGCCCAGACTCCACAGGTCATGTTCTCTGAGACACTCAATGCAATGTGGGGCAAATAACTGCAGAGCACATGAATTCCTTGACAGTCAGGATGAATGGAGAGGAATCACACAACTAAAATAAAAGGCCCCTCAGTGCTTGCAAGCCTTCAGCAAAAAAATGACAATCAGATGATTGAGAGACCAGACAAAGGGTCATAAAGATTACGGGAGCGCATGGTGGGAGGAGAGATGGGAAGGAACTTGAGCCTACTACAGGATTATGGAGGGACTAAGTCAATACCTTTTTGCAGGATTTTTTGAGAAGGATGCCTAAAAGTTAGGTTTAGACTGAACATCCAACACTTTAGAGATTGCTCACCACTAGCCACAATCCTTTTCATAAGATTTCAGCTAAGTGAACATTCCAAACATTACTCGTGAAACAGGGTAACTGAACAAGTAAGTGCTAAACTATTATTATAAAAAATGCAAGATGATCCATACCAGTAGCTCGGATTGGGCACATTTCAGGGGCACTTGTTGCTCCAGGAGACCAGCATCGTCCGGTGTCACAGCAGCATTGCATTTTAGTTAAAACTTGGGGGAGCTGATTGCCACAACGGCCATTCGTCAGAGAAGAGAAACAGTATCCAGGACGTACGTCTAACGGGGGAAAGAAATGCACATGAAATTACCAGACCTATAAAACACACATCTTTGATTCGCAAAGCCAATGGTCTGTTGCTCCTAATGCTGTATTGGTTTACCTGGTTAATCAGGACTGATTCAGTATCAAGAATATTAATTTTAAATAGTTAACAGAAAATACAAGTAATTAGGTAAGACATGGTAGGATGAAAGGGTGTATCTAGACTACATGGCTCCGTCAACGGAGATCCAGCACAGCGCAGCAGGAAGAGGCTTACAGGAGCAGTCGACCAAGGCTTCCCTTGTCGACCACGCCACGTCTAAACTGCCGCGCTGTTCCGGATCAGCTGATTGTCGGCATAGCGCAGCAGGCATTTCTATTTTAATGAAGCTGGGGTTATTTAAATCCCTGCTTCATTGACTATGTCGAGTAAACTACTTTACGTGGCTCCATCGACAGAGCCATGTAGCTAGACACACCCAGAGTGTTAAAAACTCAAAACCCACTACAGCTTTCTCTAGTGGACTCAGTATTGCCAACTCTAATGGTTTTTATTGTGAATCTCTATACCAGGGGTGGGGAACCTATGGCCCCTGACTTCCCTGGATTCAGTCCTTGCCCTGGCTTGGGGTTCCCCGCTCCCCAGCACTGGGGAGCCTGCGCTGGCACCCCCCTCCCCACTATCCCACAACGGAGCTGTAGCACAAAAATATCTACTTGCCTGGGGTCTGCAGCCCCCAGCCCAAAAAAGGCTCCCCACTCCTACGCTATACATTTGACGTTTTGGTTAAGTCCCTGAAGTCAGGTGATTGTGTGAAAATCTCAGCTTTCATTTGAAAAATCCTAATATCTAGCCCTCATGGTTGCAGAATAAAGCTTCAAAATGGGAACTATAAAGACTCAAAAGCCAGCAAGCAAATAAGAACTATCCCAAAGAGATTTTTTTTAATCTCATTGTTTTTAAGCCAACCACATGACATTTTGACTTGATTCATGTTTTATGAATGCGTGAGGATGGCAACACAGAGAGATTCCCAAATCTTCTGTGCCATTTTGGACCCATTTTGAGCCAAACCATGGGCAGATTCATGGTTTCACTTCAGAACCAGGTGGAGTGCCGTGGTTTTTAACAAGACTTTGCTTTGAGTTCTTAAGCTCATCATGGACACCTGAAAGCTAAAGTGAAATTCAGAGGTGCAAACCCAATAGGAACTAAAACCAAATAAAATGTTTGAAGGGTACTTGTGATCTGAAGGAAAAAAAGCACACAACACTTGAGCTGAGAGTCCCACATTGTAATAAAATAATACAGTAATTATAAACAACAGTGCAGGAGACAAGAAAAAAGGAGAAAGAAGAAAAAGTTTGTTCAACATTTAATAAAATGTTTCAGTGCCTTCACAGAAAAGCCCTATGGTGCTGTAACTGTCTACGTCAGGGGTTCCCAAACTTTTTGACACGGGGACCAGTAAATCCATTCATGAGCTTTTGGAGGACTGGTAACATTCATTTGCATATTCATTAAGCAAATGATGAATATTCAAATAAGTTGTTTCTAGTCCTCCCAAAGCCCCCAGTCCCAGTGTTAGCAAAGCTTTTGATACAGTCACCCACAATATTCTTGCCAGCAAGTTAAGGGAATATGGATTTGATAAATGGACTGTAAAATGGATAGAAAGCTGTCTAGATCAGGGTTTCCCAAACTTTTCACTTTAGTTGGAACCCGTTTTTTCTCAGTATTGTTTTTTGCAGCCCAAAAATATAAACGCATATAAAAAAAGAATGAAAAATGAATAAATTTTCAGTGTTTCACCCGGCTACATCATCCACCCAGCCCGGGCCAGGGTTTGGGGGACCCAGCGCCGCATGGGCACTCCAGGAGGCGGGAGCAGGAGCAGATTGGGGGTACGGTATCTGGCTAGGAGGGAGGGTGCAAGGAAGGGTAGGGTTGCCAGGTGTCCGGTTATGTACCGGACAGTCTGGTATTTGAGGGTTTTGTCCGGGAAATAAATTGAGGAATTACCAGACATATAAAATACCTGGTATTTTCTAATTAGGTAAGTTTTATTATAATTAGGTGTATCAGTCCTTAGCTGTGAACTGCCTGGCTGGTAGATGTGCTCACGCTGCGTGAGTGTGTCTACCAATCAGGCAATTCGCAACTACTCAAGGGAGGGTATGGGCGGGGGTGGGGCGCAAAATGGAATCCCCGGGGCCGGACTCACTCATGTGCCCGGGTCTGCATATGCTCGGGTCAGTCCTGCTCCCCACCCCCCTTCTCCTCCCGATCTCCCCAGTCCAGCCCTGCTTCCGGCGTCCGGTTCCCCCCCACCCCCAACCAATCTCCCCTGGTCAGCCCCGCTCCCGCGACAACCCTCCCCCGACCAGCCCCGCTGCCCCCATTCAGCCCTGCTTCTGGCCGCTGGTTCTCCCATCCTCCTCCTCCTGATCTCCTCCATCCAGCCCCCCCATCCAGCCCTGGTTCCACCGCCTGCCATCCCAAACACACCTCCTCCCAGCCCACCCCGTTCTGCTCCCCTCCCGGCAGCCACACTGAGGCCCGGTATTTTTTTCCCGCAGCCGCGACCCATAGTTTGGGAAACGCTGGTCTACGTTATTACAAGCAACATCAATTTATTATTATTTCAGCTTTGATTTAAAGGCTGTGGCTGAACAGTAACAAACTACAATTCCCATACATTAATTTATTTTTCATTAGTCCTGACTTTTGAAGCTGAAGTGAATGATGATGGAAATTACAGATAGGTGGCAGAGCAAGAAATCACAATGCAACTGCAACAAGTGCCATTACATTGTTCATAAAGATGTGTTAGCTTCATGTCTAAAATGGGCTAGTAGGTGCTGTACAAAGAACACCAATTCTCACCTTCTCCGCTCTAGCAACATTTTACAAACATGTCCTATCTTTGGGGGGGAGGGAGGAGCAGGAAAAACACCCAAGCACCTTTTCAAAGTCTATGACACAATCTGCAGCTTTGAGCAATTTTCCTCACAGGATATTACATCATGTCAAACATAATTTAATTTAAAACAGGCTGCATCATGATTTGATGCTGCACTATAAACCAGATTGGTTTTAAAACCCAAGAACATTCACTGTGAAAACGTAGAAGAAAAATGTGGACATAATCTTATATCAGCATGCAACATTCCTTTAAAAAAGGGTGTTGCAATTATCCAGGATGTGGTGTTTCAATTATCCAGCAACTCAGTTATCCAGAGCTTAGCAGATGAGATACTATAGTTTGTATACAAAGCCAGGGAACTTTCCCATTATTTTGAGGGAACAGATGTAATTCAGTGATGAAACAGTCTGCAGTGGGTTTGCCTTTCATTAGCTGGAAACCTAAACAAAGATATTAGCAGTACTATAGCTGATGGAACAGGTCAGCCATGTGTCTAAATTTTAGAACTAATTCAATTCAAATCAGAGAATCATGAAACTTTTAGCTAGAAAAGACATATTAAACCATCTATCCTACAGGTTTTCAATCTTTTTTTCCAACCACAACCCAAAAATTTACCATTTTAAAATGAATTGTAGACTGGGCCAATACAAATGAAACATCTATGTAACGTACTCTATGCTGCATTCATTTCTTTGCTGTTTGAATTATGAGGCTGGTGAAGTGATGGCAGGATGACAGAGGGAGGACAGAAGCAGTTCCAATCCCTGCTTCTTAATCCAGGGACCTTTAGTTGTAGACCCAGGAGGGATAAATTTCTCAGAAGGCCCTATCTGTCCCAGTTAGTTAACACTTACCTAATACTTTTTACTTGAGGACAGGTATTTTGTTACCTAATCAAGACTAAGTGTTCTGCCTAACTCTAATGCAGATTTTGGCCATGTCCTTGTTTATAGTGCAAAGGTACACCTTACAGATTAGACATAAATCTAAACTTTGTGCAGATAAATTAACAATGCTTCACATTTAGCACACTGTGCTATGGACATGATGCAAATGTTAATGATGGCTCATGGCTTAGTATATCACTTACAATGCTTCTGCTCATCACTTCAATGACTATGAAGGCTCTGGCTTTCAAGACTGAATAGAGAACATCATACTTGCAGTATTTTGAAAGGAAAGACGAAAAAATAATGGCGGATCCTAAAATACTTGCCCAGTTCGAAACATATGAATCTTATTCTAGACAACTGTGGATATCATCAGTCAATAAGTACTAAACACTATTCCTGGGAAGGATATCCTCATGCCAGTGCACTGTACTTTGTTGATCAGTCAGCCTGCTTTGGCAACCTCCAACACCTTGTCTGGAAGCACAATAGCAACTTCAGGGATACAGCTTTGGAGCATTATGTTAAACAACATGACACAAAGACTGCTTTAGAGGGCCATATCTATTCCATCACCTTCAAAGTAAGACCAATAGCACCTCCACGCTATCAATGTCACAAAACACACACTACTGTCTGCACTTCAAAGATCACAGCCACCAACAAGGCTGATTAGAGTCATTAGAGATTATTTTCTTTAATGAAAAACATTTGAATAAAACCTATAAAGTGTGCGACTGACAATGGTTCAAATTTCTATGTCTAGGAATGTATTTTAAGGGTTGTTTTTTAACATAACCATGAGCATAACGCAGGCTACCACAAAAATTAATGGAGAGAACAAGATGATAAGGGGAACCCTATAAAACAACTTCAACTTATTTTGGAGCAACACACCTTTTTAACAGCATAACACATAAAAGAAGAGGGGAAAAGGACAGAGTACAGTAAATAACTTTAAAAGTATGGGTGAGGATATACAGCAAAATATCAAATCATATCAGAAAGGGAATAGCCACATGAACATGGTGTTAAATTGCAAGAGTATCATTAGCTACAACAGCAAAAAAATAGAACACTAACTTTCGACAATGGCTATGGGCATTTGCTCTCAAGAGGGATTTCAAGAGCACTCCTATGGTTTAATTAAATACATTTCTGTATGCTATTATCTACATTTATGGATTTATGAATGTTAGTTGTATCTACTGATTCAACAGTTTTATGCTCACCTATACATCTTGTGCCATCAGGTGCTGTATAAAAACCAGGTGGACATTTGCAAAAGTAACTGCTAACAGTGTTAGAACACTCTCCTCCCTCACAGATTCCAGGAATGGTGCTGCATTCATCAATATCTAGAATAGAAAGAGATCTGATCAGTTTAATTATCAAGATTCCAGCATTAATATATTTATAATTATCATATATTTAAGGTCAAATTCTTGGACTAACAATGGAGTTATGCCAGCAATGTTTATAATACAGTATGAATTAGTGGCCCCAAAATGGGAGCATAGCCTTATGTTGGTAGGCATCATATAAATACATATGAGATACTCTGAATCTAAGGAAACACAATAGTTTCTAATTCTAGAAGCACAGAGAGTATACTTCACTGGTTAATAACGATGGGATCAACCCTGAAACTTGATTTAAAACTGTTGAGGAACTTATTGAGTGTAGGCAAAATGTAATATGCCACATTTAAATATAGCTAGTACACTGGATTTAGCAGTCTACCTTTAAGAAAATTGCCATGGGATCTTTAATGGCCACACATGATCAGAAGCTCTTTTTTATGTCTCCTGCTAATTCCAGAAGTACAGTGTACTATTAACACCATGCTTGGGCACTGGTTCAACCCTGACGCAAAGGGAAGCATACCACTTACTGAATCATCAACACCACTTCCTACCATGTCTAGGTTTTCCTTGGAAACCTCCCACTCAAGTATTGACCAGAAAGACCCAGTTTAACTAATAAGATCTGTTAGCATCACAGCACAGGGAAGTAAATGAACATCAAAATTCCCAGTGTTAAAGATCTTCCATCTTTAAAAAACATTGCCCTAATGTTACCCATACATGTCTTTACTAGTACACAATATTTGTCTGAAATAAAGGTCTTCATAAATGTCTGGACATAAATGAAGTATATACCAGAACAGAGATGGCAGAGGGCAGATCATATCCATAATTGTCTTAGGGTACGTCTAGACTACAGACTTCTGTCGACAAAGAGCATCTAGACTACATTGAGTTCTGTTGACAAAGCAAGCTGCTTTGTTGACATGGTAGTGTGGACGCAAAGGACAGTTTACATGCAATAACACCTTCTGTCGACAAAACTCTGTCGACAGAAGGCATTATGCCTCGTAAAATGAGGTTTACAGCGTCGACAAAACTGCTGAGTTCTGTCGACAGAACTCAGCGGTAGCGTGGACGCAGGTATAGTTTTGTCGACAAAAGTGGACTTTTGTCGACAAAACCCTGTAGTCTAGACACGCCCTTAGAGACTGATTATCACTTTTAAACAAAAGGCTCATGCAATGGATGCAACCTCTAGGAGTTTTGTAGCCCTTATAAGTCTTCAAGTGACAAACCATTTACAGGAAGATCTTCAGTGCCAGCACTCCACAAAAAAAAGGGGGGGGGGGAACTGTATGCCCCCCCCCAATCATACCAGCTGATACTGATAACAAAGTCTGTAATGTTGAGGGTTGTATTCCCTCCACAGCTAGGGGCTTCAGTGACCTGCAGTGTCATGTCAGTATCAATTTTACGTCAACCTCAGTTTTTTTTGCCAATTGCTGGAGGTAGTCAGCTTATGCTACTTTATCATCCCTTTTTTCTTCTGTGGCCATTCCCAGATGGCACTGGTTAGCACTCTGTGGAGTTCAAGTGTACAGGTATTGAAAGACAGACAATGTTTTTCCATAATCTGCCATGCAAGTGCCTAAAATAAGAACACGGACCTATTAGCAAACAAGAAGAGTGTGTTCTGGTAACCATAAAAAGGCAGGCTGCATTGTAGTAAGCGAAAACAATAACGATCATCCATCTAAATGTCTGCAACATCAACACACAGCCCTCAATGTTATGAGAATCCAGTGACAGGCAGTGACACTAAAGGCCCAGATGAATCAAAAAGGTATGGAAATAAGTGAAAACAACAGGCACCAAATTCATATAACATAGCTGAAGAGGTTTAACCCCTATTTACTAACATCAGGAAGAAACAGTACCTGTTACGCACAGTAAAGGAAAACAAAGAATAAAAGAATGCTCTTGGCCTCTGAGTGTCTGATTGTGTGGAACATGGCAAGGATTTCACTGCACCTTTCATCCAGAGATACAGAAACCAATAGACCAATTTTATATACATGTAGGTAGGAATAACTTCTCCCATCAGTGAAATATCTGAGGTGAAATATAGCAATTGCTTAACAGCTACACCACATAAGTTAGGACATAAAGTAAAGATATCTAAAGAGATCTATTTTATGCATTAAAAATTATTTGAAGGAAGTTTGGCCTTAACAGATGGGCTAACACCTTTACTAATTCCCACAGGATTTTTTAATTAGTACAGATAGAGAGGATATCAATTGCACATCTCATTGGAGGTTTCCAGGCCAGAAAAAACAAATGTTATCCATGTCTTCCTGCCATTATCCGCTGCTTTAAACTGATCTATAGTGAGAGCTGGTAGGAGAGTACAGAGCATCATTCTAAGAGTATATAGCAATTGGTTCAGTTTAACCCCTTCTCATGTCCATCAAAAATGCATTCTTCCTAGCATCTCAGTGAGCTGTTATGGTGTCATTTGTATGGGCCACATTTCACACATGGGTGTACAGGAGAATGCTACTTAAAGGAGGATGTACAAGCCTTGAATTTCAGCTCCATGGGAGCAATGATTGGAGACTTTTGACTTCTGCACCAGTATTATATTCCACAAGAGTCCCAAAAGTCTCAAAAATTTAAAAAAAAATGGAAATTGAATTTTGGTCTGAATAAACCACTCAATTAATAGAGAAAAATGCAGTCCTAAGTAGCTCAGAATCAAGTATCATTTGACTCAAATTCATGACTGTTTAAAGTCAGTGTTGCCACTGTTTATATAGACTCCGAATGTCTTAAAAGCAAAATCACTACTCTTTGTTTTAGGTGGAATCTACCTCAAATAGCATTTCACTGTTTATATTACTGTTGATGTTAATGTAAACAACAGTATGATTGTTAAGCATGTGAGTTTTATAAAAGGTAAGTATGTCTGAGATACTTGGAGCCATAAAGGTTGCTGCAGAAAGAATTACCCCAACCCACCATCACCACCACTTAAAAAAAAGAAAGTTACCTGGCTTAGCACTAGTGAAACTAAAATAGAGAGAATGGCATGAAGCAGTGAAACAATCTCATATGTAATGTTCTGAATCTAATCTTCCATCATCAGCCCTGGTAAATAGCATAATAGCTAAAAGCTTTTTGGCTTTCCAAGTAAGTCTGTTATCTCACAAGCTAAGAAATGTCAGAATTGATCAGAAGTTGGATGGAAGATCTCCATGGAAGAGATAAATACTGCAGGAAGCCTGCTGTGTGTGAGTCAGTAGATAGCCGAGCCAGATCTGATGTACAAATGCCAGAGATCATATTAGGGCTGCCAGAGATGCTACCTAAACAGACAAGATGCAGACCCAATGACCTGACCACTTGTGACAATTACAGATCCCCAGGGTATCCTAAAAAAGATTCCAATTTGAGTAAAGGATGTATGCTGAGCTACATGCTCTCTTCAGGATTTTGAAATGTGGTGCAATGACCCTGTAAACTGTTCAGCAGCCATCCCCTTTCACACCAGAGGGAGCTGAAATGTTATTTTTAATTAGGTGCATTGCAGTCCTGTCCACAGGCTCCAACTGACAAAAAGGCTCCTTTGCACTGGGCATTGTTCAATCATTTAGTAAGAATCAGTTATTGTCTCATAGAGCTTCCAGTTTAAACAGACAAAAGGTGGGAGAAAGGAACTACTGACCCCATTTTACAGAAAGAGAACAGCTTTACAGAGATTTCAAATGACTTGCTCGAGACGACACAGTAGGAGGCTCACGACAGAGCCTGGAATTTAACTTACGTATTCTGAGTCCCTGTCCAGGACCTTACCCACAGACCATCCATCCTTCCTTTCAACAAAGTGGTTCCTGTATAAATATTTGTACTGCTTTTAAGGCACTTAGAGATCCTTTGGGATTAAAAGCACACAGCTATAACAGTATTCCAAAGCCACTCTCCTCTTTGGCATTCAAAATTTGCCAGAAAATGCTTTCATTATTGAATCAAACTTCAGCATAATGCTGAGGCAGCAAGCAACTAGAAGTACATTCTTTTAAATGAAGCCTAAGTCCAAGAGCCTGCCTGTTAACTCGTGGCCATTAATGACTATGACACCCTGAACCCCAAAAGTGCCCCCTTTAACTCCAATGTAGATCATTCATATGGCTGTGATATTCCATACAAAGTATGCCATGCAAGATAGCATAGGAAAGGTCATGACCTGCAGAAACCCATTGTTCTGTCAAATCTGCATATTGTTAGCGTGTATGAAGTGATGAGATTTTGCTATATGATTGTTACTGAAATGTGTTGTGAGTTCAGGAATTGCACTCTGCTAGTTCCCTATTGAGGACAACAAAGGAGGTGACCAGCAGCCAGGAAGGTGTTAAACAATCATTAATCATCAGGGGAATTGTAAACAAAAGGATTTACCATTCCTTAAGAGAGTTACACAAGAGCACACCAGGACATATCTGGGCTAATATTTTCCTGGCACATGGACTGAGGGTATAAAATAAGGCACAGCGGCATCATGTGATTACTTTCTCTCTCCCTCCTTCCCCTCCTCCCCCACTGAGGCTGAAGGCTATAAAAATGCTGGGAAGACAAAGACCTGAAGTAAGGTGATTGGTCTTCAGCTTAAAGGTCAAGTCTATGTAGTAAGGACTGTAGCCTATCTGGGGTGGGTTTAGGATTTAGACTGCAAACTTAGTTTTCATTTTCTTTGGCAATTAGATCTGACCTTTCATGCCTACTGCTTCAAACCAGTTAAAATCCAACTTTCTATAAGGGATTTGAAGCAGCAGTGGAGTAGTCGACTACCCAATAAGCAGGAGCTTATCGGGTAGCTTTACCAACTACTCAATCACTCCCCCCATCCTTCCTCTGCACTCTTAAAGGGACAGAGAGGAGCTGGCGTGCAAAGACGCTGGCTCATCCTCTGGTCCCCTGCCAGGTCTCAGGACAACCCTGACGCTGCCACTCTGCACCTGTCTTCTTGTCTGTCTCAGCACAAGCCGGCTGCTGCAGCTGCATCCCTTTAAAAATGCAGAGGGGCAGCAGGAGGGAGATCAAGGGGGGGCAGCTGCCGCTGCTGCATCCCATTTAAAAGTGCAAAGTGACAGTGTGAGGGTTGTCCTGTGACCCGGCGGGGGACCAGAGAATGAGACAGCATCTTTACATGCCGGATCTTCTCTGTCCCTTTAAGAGTGTAGAGTGGTAGCCAGGAGTTACGCTGAGAGACAGCCTGAGCCAGAAGTGAGCGCTTAACGCACCCTTCCTTAACGAGTAGTCGAGCAGTCGATGGAAATTCCACCGACTACTCGACTAGTACATTAATCAATACTTAACATCCTTACTTTCTACAGGCAATACACTTATTTTCATGTTTTGTCCTTCTCAGGCAGTTTGTCTAAAGTGCTTAGGAAATCTATTCATCACAAAGACTGGTCCATGACCACTTTCCTTTGACAAAGTGGTGAAATATATTCTGAGGGTGCAAGGCTGGGAGCGTGGGAGATTTGCTGTTGCTTCCCTAGGTGTAGTTCATGAGAGGCTTGAGGAACTTTCATGCAACTTAGCTCGGCATGCCTCTCCATGCTGGTGGCTGAGTGACAACTGTGCTTGGAGGGGTTTGCTGCTTGTTACTGGTAAAGCATTTTGAGAGACAGTCTAGAGTGGAGCATTATGGGGGAACAGCCCCAAGTTGTACCCAGGGATCCCTTAACAGTGATTCTGTGGCATTCCTTAAAACTAATGTGTTTGCCTAGGAGTCCTAGCAAAATTTGAACCTGTGCAATAGCATTCTCTCTAAGGTATCTACATTCTCCATGGTTCTTCAACTGGGAAGGCTGATAACCATACAAATAACTACATGATATTGTGATTATGTTCCATTATCTTTCCATATCACATAGTATTAAGCACAGTGATTGATGTATGAACCAACACTTAACTGAAGAAAATATAGCAGAGTCTTCATTGCTAACAGAACCTGCACATATCTCTGTGACAATCTTCAGCAGGATTTCCATTCATTTCAATGTAACTCGAGATATACCAAGTACAGCATATAGGCTCAAATGGAGGTAGCAAATTCCTCGCTGAAGGGCCTGAAAATTGCAGTAGGATAGTGTTTGCTGGGATGTACAGGTCTGTACGTTTCAGTTATGCCATCATGAATATTTCACAAGATGCATGTTCAGTCTTTACGATTCTTCATCTCCTAAGTGCTTTATCCTCCCCCCAGAAAGAAACACCAGCCATGTTGGTTTATGCTATTTGGAAATTATGCCACTTTCTGCAAAACGCTCTCAATACCCAATGTGAAAAACATGCTGTATAAACACTCTTCTGAAAGGGCTTTCACTAACCCTACAATAAAACTAAAATGTTTGTACAATATTTATTACCCAAATAGGGATTTTTTTTCTTTTAAATGACTGTGCCCCAAAATGGCCAGTGATTCGGGGTCCTTCAATTTTGGGGCCCAATCTAAGATTCCTGAAAGAGGGTGGATTTACAGAGGATAAATACCTCTCAAAATCAGGTTCCTGTAAAATGTTATGAGTTGGGCACCCAGACAGGGCATCTGCCTCCGGTGGCCCTTTAAGGGTTAAAAGCCAGCCCTGGGAGAGGGCTGCAGCAGTGGAGTTGTAGAGCCAGCAGCTGTGGCCAGTATGAGCCAATTAGGGCCCAGCTGAGTGCTGTATAAATCAAGGCTCCTGGAAGGGTCGAGCCAGACACACTCTTGCTCTGGCTGGGGAGCAGGAGGGACCTGGCTGCTAGAGATGCTATAGGCCTCCTGAGACAGGGCAGTAGTGGGAAGAGGCCGGCAGAGCTAGGGACCTATGGCCAGATCTCACTCCCAGGCTGATATATTCCTGAGAATATTAGGGCTGTTAGAGCAGGACTGGGGAAAGTCAGGCAGACTTGGGGAAGCTCTGGCCAGGCAAGCTCCTGGGCTGCAGGGCCAGAGCAAGCCCTGAGTGTACTAAAGCTGCAGAGAAGCAGCACAGGTAGGTAAAGGCAGCAGGTCCACACCCTCTTGCCAATCATGAGTGGCCATTTCAGACTGCAGTTTGCCCCAGAGGCAAGGAGGATATAAGGAGTTGGGGGTTCCTGGAGAAGGAGGACCCCAGAGTGCACAGACACAGGGAGACACTAGCCAAAAGGGGTCACTACAGTCTTTGGTTAAGTTGTCTAGCTATAAAAATGCTTGTTTCCAATGTATGTTACTTAACTAATTTGGGGCTCAGTCCTGGGATCAGGAGTGGCCCTTGCCATTTTGCCAACCAGGGAAGAAAATGTTTTTGGCACCACCATGCTGAGAGTAGCAGAGGAAAATGGCCAATTGGAGCAAAAACAAACAAAAAAGTCAAGGCCACAGTAGGTCAGTGCCCCTGAAAATTGGCATCCAGCATGGTCCCCCAAAGCCAATCCTGCCCTTACTTGTGCTGTGTAGCTCCTTCCTCTGCAGGTGGTTGAATTCCAACTGGCTTTACAAGGTACAATTCATTGTGAGCAAGTGCATCAGAATACGGCCCCAGGAGGTGAAGCATATTCCCAGAGTGACCATCAGGAGGTGTCCTAGTGATGAGTCACATTGTGTTATATGCACCCAAAATCACTAATCACTTTCGAAAAAATGTAGACCTGTTTTCCTACATCCTTACAGGAATCTATTTAAAACATAACACCCTAAATCTATGATATTCAGTTTGAGGAAGAGCCACTGGCTCTTCAATGAGTGTCCTGCAGTTCCTGGCAGCATGTGATAATAAAACATTGTGTGATTAATTATTCACCAAATCTAAATTATTAATTATTATTATTATTAGGCCAAATCAGGATGCTTTTTATTACCAACTGTAGTTGATAATAATAATAATACTTGGTCAGCCATTTTGCTGTGAGAATAAAATATCTACAGATATATATAAACTATGATGGGGAAGTATTTAGTGCTATATATTCATATTGAAACAGTATAGTAAATTAAAAAAATGAATTCAACATTGCTGTGGCTCTACTGAGTAATGCTGACTGCTAATTTGGCTGCTGAACCACTGAGGTCTGATTACTACTGCTATTAATGAACACTGTCAGGAAAAAAAGCTGTCGGTAAGGGGGAATAAATCAAAACCATATGTGCTTTATTGGGCTGTGTAGTCAACAGTGATATTCAAAAGGCCCAATTGTAGATCTCTTATGCACCCAAAATTCTTAGTGAAATGAATGTGAATTTGTGTAAGCATGAAATGGAGGATCAGTCCTTGCACAGGAACATGAGATTGATATTATCCTCCTGGGGCCGTTTTCTGATGCACTTGCTCAAAATGAATTGTACCTTGTAAAGCCAGTTGGAATTCAACCACCTGCAGAGGAAGGAGCTACACAGCACAAGTAAGGGCAGGATTGGCTTTGG
This sequence comes from Pelodiscus sinensis, assembly GCF_052426305.1. Taxonomy (NCBI): domain Eukaryota; kingdom Metazoa; phylum Chordata; order Testudines; family Trionychidae; genus Pelodiscus; species Pelodiscus sinensis. The sequence goes on from NC_143065.1 coordinate 24,245,228, forward strand.
GGGACCATGCTGGATGCCAACTTTCAAGGAGCACTGACCTACTGTGGCCTTGACTTTTTTGTTTGTTTTTGCTCCGATTGGCCATTTTCCTCTGCCACTCTCAGCATGGTGGTGCCAAAAGCATTTTCTGCCCTGGTTGGCAAAATGGCAAGGGCCACTCCTAGTACCAGGACTGGGCCCCAAATTAGTTAAGTAACATACATTGGAAACAAGCATTTTTATAGCTAGACAACTCAACCAAAGATGGACCAGAAAGCTTTGGAAACCACCCTCCAGTTACTTAATGTGAAAGAAATCTCTTCTAAAGACTGGATCCTGTGCTTCACTATATGTACTCTCAAAAAGGACACTCAGATCTTTGCAGTAACACTTGAAGCCTGGTCTTGGATTAATAAAGTCACTGAGACGTTTTCATTGACTTCAATGTAGGTTTGGGATGAAAGCGGGGAGAGGCTTTCAATTTCAAGGCTTTCATTTTTTCCCCTGATTGGTTAAAACGCAAAGTATCCCATTTTCCAGCTACATGATGTTAAGAAAAATGAGTTATTATCAAGTCAGGGTTAAGCAGCAGAAAAATCCCCATGCCCACATAACTGTAAGGATCAGCAGGACTTGCACCAAGGCCAGCTAAGTTAGGAAGTGACTCGCATCTCCATGCTGTCCCCAAGGGCAGCTGCAACAATGCTTCTCCCTACAATCCACAGAAGTTGAACACCATGGGAAGTTCCACTTTAAGTGGTTTGACAAGCGATCCCTAGTTGGCTGCTTGACCCTACAAGAAGTCCATGAGACATACCAAGTAGTATGCAGGCAACCATGTTGATCCCTAGTTAGCTGCAATGACTGCTCTGCTTCTAGACCTAGACTTGGATTTGGATTCTGACCACTGATCCATCTCCAGGACCTCTAACACTGGCACTGATATTAGGTACTCACCCTCAGAACCCTCAGCATTGCTTACTGTCTCCTGCTCTGACTCACAGCTTTACTTCCAACTCCAACCCCAGTTTTGAGTCTCTGTTGGACTGCTGACCTTGACACCAGGTCTGAGTCTGACTCCAAGTTCTTGACACTAATCCCATCTACCTTCACTTAGTCAGGCTTGAAAAGTATATTTCTGCATTACCATCCAACACTCATCTACACAAGGAGGACCAAAGCACTGATAAAGGAAGACAAAATTCTTCCTTTAATGTAGAAAAGGGGAAAAGTCACAAAATATAGAACTTCCAAAGACAGTTAGAGCTTAATTTTGCAGTTGTTGCTCAAGCCCAGCTCCCATTAATGTCAAATGAAGTGTTACCCTGAGCAAAGAAAGAGGAATTAGATCCTGCATGTCATATAAGGGTTCTTATAAATCAAATTGTGCAAAGACATGTGCCTCAAATATTTCTAAAGCAAAATATTACTTCATAAATATTTTATGTTTTCATGTTTAATATGATTCAGATGTACCTTGAGTTTTTAAGTCTGTAAAACGTTTCATGAATAAAACGGGAAAAAGCTGCAGGGCCAATATTTAAGATTCTCTGGTTTAGAAGGAGAAAGGCATATTGTTCATCTGTGCTGCGTGCAATATCTTTTGTGCACTCAAGGAAACAAGAGAGAGACTGGAACATTTGTGACAATATTCTAAACAAAAGCTGGCATCAAACTGAATATTTTCCCCCTTACTTCGTGACGAAAGTTCTGAAAGTTCTTACCTTCGCATTTTTGTGTCACTTCATTAAACTTGTGTCCAGCTGGGCATTTGCACTCAAAAGATCCAACAGTATTAATGCAATTTCCCCCTTGACAGATCCCAGGGATAGCTTGGCATTCATCCACATCTATAATAATAAAGGAAAAAATACCCACATTTAATTTGTTCCTCAGAAAGAGCCATAACAGAGTAAATAGACTTAAGTCTGATGCTCATCCCATCATAACATTATGGTTCTTGCTCGGGAAGAGATTGATTTTGTAATTACATTACAGAAAGAATGATTCATTAGAATGGTCTAAAAAATTTTCTGTAAGAAGTTGCTTGCTTATTATTGTTTCACCCTTTCAGCTTATTGCTATAACATTTACTTCTGTTTTTTCAAAACATTTGGGGGAATTTTCAGTGCAGAGAACCTTGTCTCCTGGAAACACAGGCCCCTTTTAAGACATCTCAAATTGGGCACCCAAAAAAAATCACTAGTCCCTTCTGAAAATCTTGTCAGGCATGTTCGACAGCAGGTCATCCAACATAAGGAATATGCAGAAATGTTGGATGTGAGAGCTGCAAGCTACAGTCTGTGGGATGGATCCTTGTTCTTTATGGTATTCCATTTAATATTGATAGGGATTTTTAATTCTTCACTCCCACAGGGCAAGATGCCAACTACTATTAAATGGTATCTAGGGCCTAGTTTAAGAAGCCATGACTGCCATTAATGAATAACTGTGTTTAGATATTAATGACTTGGCTTTTTACTTTCCCTTTTTTATCTTATTTATATTTAATCTTTGTTTTTGAAGTAGTAAAACTGAAAGCAACTAGTGGGTAGGAAATTATATTTTTCTCCATATATTTATTTGTGCGTGTGTACGCATGCATATGTACCTGTCTTAATGTCTCTGGAACATCGTGGGTTCGTTCTTTTTCCAGAGAACCTGGGTAAACAAGCCTTGATTTTATTGAACCTGCCCTCAATTTTATTATTTAGCTCAAATATGGATGTGAAATAACACATTTCAGTTATCTGATTTCAAAAGGATTGGATGTCATACAATTTCATGACGAATAAAGCTAATTCATGGTTTCATAGCTGGTCTGTTAAAAGCATGGAGACATTACAGGAGAACAGATCAACTGGCAGTATAAGCCAAACCTATGGAGCCAAAACGGGGTTGGTATTGTTGGCATTACATACAGTTGCATTCTAAGAAGCCTTGCTCTGGACCATACAAGCCATTAGAGGCCACTCCTTGTGGTAGGAACAATGGAGAGGTGCAACAAGGTATACCCAGTTGTCCCCAATCCATTGATTGCAATCGGCTGGTCAATCACAGATGCTCTAATGGTCGATCTCCATCTCAGTCCTGCATCTCCTCCCTGCCCGCTTTGTTTTCCAGTAGCAGATGGTACTTTATCAACGTGCCATCTGAACTCAAAGTGCAGCAGAGATGCAGAGTCTCAATCTGCCACAACCACTGGCTGCGCCGCTGCCATAGCCCCATGCTGAATGGCTGGATGCTTTCTCAGCAGGGAGGTATTGAGGGGGTGTGGCCTGGGCTCACTGCTTTGAATTGCTGCTAGGTTCCCTCCTCTGATCTGGAAAAGGAGTCAGCAGAAAACTGCCCATCTCCCAACTCCGGAGCTGGGCAGGAGCTGTGTCTGCAATGCCCAAGTTCCAGTAATGCCCAATGGGTCAGGGTGCTTCTGTTCTACAGCCAACCAGAAGACTACATGGGGTAGGGGGAGGGGGGAGAAATCCCTGCAGCTTCCTATCCTTCCCCTGTGGGCTCCTATTCAAAGCTTCAGGAGAGCTAGTTTCCCTGTAGAATTGATTTGGGCTGCTTTACAATACAAAAGGTGTGTGCTGGGTTTTTTTTCCCCTGCAGTGAGATGAGTAGGCGGCAGGCACAATGTATTCTGAATCTCCCTGAGCATGACAAACCAGGAACCCCTCCCTTTTCCTTTCATAGAGCCCCAGGAGAGAACAGCACTGGACTCTCATCATCACGAAGCAGTGTCAGAGCTGATCATATTTCTCCAGCAGGAAGAAGGGCCATTGCAACGGCTACGCAGAGCGAGTGAGGGGCTGGACAGCCAGGTCTCACCTGAGCACCTTTCGGACAACTTTGTAATTTGCTAGAAGTGACTTCCTCTCCTGCTCCATTGTCTTCGGGTTACTGCTGTCCCTTCCCCCATCCTATTGGCTCCTCTGTTTCCTGCTGCCTCTCACTCACTTAGCCCTCAGTTTTTGCTACTCTTCTCCTCCCCCCGCTTCTCTTGGGACTCCTCTAATTTTCATTCTTCCTGCTTCTGCTACCTCTACCCTTGCCCTTGTACCCTTTTGCTATTGCTTCCCTCCACACTGCTGCCTCTAGCATAATAAGATTCCTCCTACTGCTATTGCTACCAACCCTGGCAGCTCCCTCCTCTCCTTCTGGCTACCCTGTGATTGTGTTCAGGAAGACTCTGGTGCTCAAAGGACTACGCTGGGAATCTGATGAGAGAGTTGGTCCAGCTGCTATGGCAAGTGGTGGAGCTGGCCAGCAAGAAAGTATTTTTCTGAATATGGCCCACACAGCCTCAGGCAGAGAAGTGAGGCTGCCTGTACGGATTGCCCGTGCATTCAACAGGGAGTTTCGGGGATGGAGTCGGGGATTATAACAAACTGGCTAACCAGCTGCCAAGGGGAATTGGGGCTGGTGCCTGTAAGCACTAAGAAGAAAGCACTGCTTCAGCTAGGAGCACAGATGGAGTTAGGCAACAGCGCAGACCACCCCATTACAGAACTTGTGGTCAAAGAAACTCCTCCACCAAGCCTTATGGCATGTTCTCCCACACAGATTTTTCCCTTGGGCTTACAGCCCCAGGGGGCAGCTGTCCTGCATTCTAGGGGGCTCTGAGGAGAAAGTGCAAAGCCTTGCTTTCCACAAGCATTCAGGGGCTTTCTCCTTTGTCTGGGTGCTTGCTCAGCACCTTACACTCCCACCTGTGCCTCAAAACTTGGCCCAGCCTGTAGCCCCCTCTCAAACCCAGCAACCCTTCTTCCCCTCGCTCGTGCACCCCAATATTCTGCCCCAACCTGCAGCCCCCTCCCAGAGCCAGCATCATACATCTCCTCCTATACTCCTCATGCACCCGAATTCTCTCCTACAGATTGCACTCCTCACCACTTCCTGCTCCCAAATCCCTCAGTCCTGGCTTAAAGCCCCCCCACCCCACCCGCCATCCCTGCCTAGTAAAAGCGAGTGAGGATGGGGGAGAGTAAGTGATGGAGAAAGGGGAGAATGGAGTGTGTTGGGGAATGTAAAAATTAAAAGGTCTGAAATGGCTCTGCATTAATGGTTCAGGGGTCAGCCACAGTATTACCGTTTAAACATGCTTTTTCCTTGTGTTTTATAGTTTGGGGAGACAGATTAAGGATCCGGGCAAAACCAGTATTATCCTTTCTGATGTATACACATGTTCTCTCTCTTCATTCTTGTAGCCTAGGAAACTAGATAAGTAAGAAGTTGCTTTATTTTGTTATGTCTCTTGCATCACTGGCTCTGCATAATATCTTTAGGGTCAAATTCCTTGTAATCTCTGTAAACTGTTAGTTTGTAGTATAGGAAATTGATGATTCAATTAGAAATTATATAAATAGTAATTAAGGGTGGGTAAAATTGTATTCATTATTTGATTATTAATATTAATTTTATGGGAGTTAACATTACTAAATAATGTTTTAGGAAAAGTAGTGATAAATGTGTGAATTAACATACTAAAATAGATAAAAGCATCTGACTAATGCGAATTTGTTGCCATTTGGACATAGTGTTGAATGTCCGAGGTTAACGTGCATGGGCAATAAAGCAATTCCGTTAACCCCATCCACTTCTGGGTCGCCTGTTTCTTCTCTAAGAGTGGGTGGGGCTTCTGGAAAGGGGCTGGGCCTTGGGGAAGGGGCAGAGAGGATCCTGGTGGTGTCCTGAAATTTAAAAAGGGATTTGGGGCATAAAAAGGCTGGCGACCACTGGTATAGCCTAAAAGCTGAGGGCGTGGGTCACATATTTATATACTCTCCTTGACCTGCCAATGGACTTCAACACTCAGCCCTCTGCAATTTATCCCTGTGCTTGCACAAGAAGAAAGGAGTATGCCTTCGAATGGCTGATCTCAGAATATGGACACATGTTAATGCTGCTTTTGCAGCATGCATGTGTCTACCTAGAGATATGTCATATCTCTTTGCAGCCACCAGACAGGAATTGGCCAGTGGTACAGGATTTCTAAATATTTTAATGCAATGGAATGCCTTGAAGTACTTCATGGGAATCTCAAAATTAAATAAAATTAGTCATATATGTATAATCTTTATCTCCTCTGTTCTCACAATATAGTGCATGTTAGAAGTCCCGAAGATATAATCCTGGGAATTTATAATCCACACCAGTTTAGTAACATGGCTGCCCCTGTTAACTTTCTCCTGTTTCCTGCCAGACATCCAGACAATAAAAGAATTTGTACAGCTGGAAGTATTAGAATAAAAGCCAAAAAAGCACTACAAGGACTTTCTAGGGTGAGGCATGTTCAGAAAGAAGAAAGCAACATCTGCATATATTTTTTTATTTGAAATAAATGCAAATGTATTTCCAAAACTGTTTAAACTGTACAACTGGACATTTTAATTGGGGCATTTAAATGGCACGACAGGCTGTTTTCTCCAGGAGCTGTAGGAGAGGGTGTAAGATGCTGGCTTTGGGAGCAGGCTCCAGATCAGATCAACATAGCTCAAAAGACAAGACATACAAACTGAATCTAATGCCAACAAACGCACGTAAAAAAAAAAAAAGCAAGCAGAGAGAGCAATATGTTCATTGATTTGGTTTGGTCTACCTCGAGTACAGTTTGAAACAGCACAAACCCTTCCGGAGACGGGCTGTATAGAGAAACACCAATGAAGGACATGCTGGCAGTGAGAAATTCATTTAAGAACCTGGCTGCTCTCATATGACCTAAGTTACTAATGCTTTTACTTGAACATCATTTGTGAATCATAAACTAACGTATCTGACGTTGTTTTTCCATTCTTCCCATGTACTGCAGAGAATGGCATAGGGCAGATTATACAAAGCAATGCAACTCAATCAAGATTAAGTCATTAGTAATTTCAGCAGTTCTGGTGAAAGTTTGTGTCTAACTCACCTTGACAGGCTCCTGTGCGAATATTTGGAATGAAACCTCGTCGGCAGGGATGAGGCTGAGCTGGACACATTTCACAGGGGTGGCCCCAGGCTCTCCCAACGGTTGCACAGCAAAGGGTTTTTGTGCAGACTATTCCAGTGAGCTGCCCCTGGCACATCTGATTGGTTACCAATGAGAAGCATGGGCCAGTCCTATAATCTGAACCAAAGAAAGAAGGTCTAGTCAGCATCGCATTAGAACAACATTACATAACTCATAATAAAGTGGAGTTGGGTAAATAATTTGCAAGTAATAATTTGCCCCACAAAAAATCCTCCAAATCCTGCTTTTCCAACCTAGAAGATATCCATGCGCACATCATTTCTCTCAATTTTATTTTTAATGGTCAACATATTTGAATATGAAATAAACATCCCTGTGGAATGATCACAATGGTTTTACTATGAATATTTGATACACAAGATGCTCCAAGTCTCCTCATAATTTTCAGGACTAAATAAATGAAAGCCCTTATGTCTTTCGCTTAGCTTTTTTTTACCATAGCTCTTTATGGAGTTCACATGTGTTTTGGGTGAGGGCGAAAAATGAGGAGAAAAAGAATTCCACTGCTTTTCAAATGATTTCTGTACATGATGAGGAGTAAGAGTTTTGTTGTTTTCATTTATTAAGCGGGAGGTACTCAAATATTATCATGATGAGGAATACATCTATCAAATGGCAGACACTCAAACTTAGTTGTAATTGGTCAGACAAATCAGATGAGGGGATACATCTTTGCGTGGGTAAATTTAAAATCAGACTTCATGGTTATTCACAAGTACAATTAAGCAGGTTCCATTCTGTGAATAGGTGTGTGAGTAAAATACAATCCCACAAGTGTTCACAGAAAACCAGAATGAAAATGGACACACGCATGACTGAAATGAGTTCAGTTACAAATTTGATTGACTATTTGTATTTTTTTTTTTCCTGAATGCACGTCCATATTTCTGAAGGTCCCAGAAGGAAAAGCCTGGAGCTGACTGACTCGAACACTTTGCAGAAGTTAACTTCTAGATCTGGATCCTCTATGCAGCTTTTCTTCATCTCTACTCACAACATTAGTGGGGGTCTTTTCAGCAAATTGAATTAAGTTTCTTTTAATATTTAGTACAGCATTTAAAAATAATGCTGACAGTCAGATTCTATTTGTTTCCACAACTGCTGTTTTTAAATGGGTCTCAAGAGTATGTCGTCTATATGAAAATGAAAAAATAATGTAGCACTTTAAAGACTAACAAGATGAAAGTGCTACCTATTTTTTCCTTTTATTTTAGCAAGATCAGACTAGCATGGCTACCTCTCTATTACTATTCGTCTATAAGAAGTTTCTTAAGGACAATTTTCACTCTCATATAGCCACGTTCCATACCAAGCATATGGATAAATTTTGACCAGCAGCTCAACTATGGGCATGTGGAATACATCTGCTTTGATTTATTTATGGTACAGCAAGTCTTTTATTGAATGGATGGAATTAAATTGGAATCTTAATAAAATATTAGTGACGTTAATTTTGTTTCACTCTCCCAGGGCAACAACAAATAGCAACCTGAATTTCTACTGTCTCTGGCACGTGTCAGACCAGACCAATCTCATCAAATGACATTTTCTTCTTTTTACAGAAGATCCCCTCTCTTACTCTTTCCCTCTCCTCCCTCCCCCCTTTTTTTTTAAATGGAAAAAATCTGCAGGCCAATAAAAAGGATTAGGAAAAGATTAATTTTGATTCTCACGTTAAGCAGCCACAGAAAAATCTTGAATTTTTTTTCAGCTTCCAGTTTCTCATGTAAGTGCCTGATTCAAGACCCAATGAAGTCAATAGGATTCTGACTATTAAAATCAACTGGTTTTGGATCAGACTCTAATAATATATGCTGGCACAGTACAAGACGAATGCTTAAGAAAATAAAATAAAATGAATTCATTTCAAAATATTAGAATAAGAAATTCTAATTGCAGAACTAACAAAGATGTTATAAAATCATAGACATGTAAGGCTAGAATAGACCCTGGGAGGTCATCTAGTCTAGGCCCATCCCCTTACAGAGTCATTATAAATTATACCTAACCTATACATATTTATCTCGCTAGAACTATTTTAATCCTTTTAAAAAAGTGTGCAGATTTGTAAATCATACTGATTTTAAAATAGGTCACAAATAGTTGGCTTTCTTCTACAAAGAACTCAACTACCACTGACTTGGCCCTTATACTGGAAACCCTTCCTTACACTCTGTATACAATCCATCCTTGCATGTGTTATTCTGTTGAGGTTAAGACAATGGAACTACTCTAATAAGCAAAGGAAATAAATAATGGTCTGCATGATCAAGCCCTTAATGAGGATTTGAGAACAAAGCTACCAGGAAAAAATAAGAAAAAAAACCAAATGTTTTCACTGAAAATTTTCAAGTTTTTTTTTTTTTTTAAATCTGACCCTTTTTATAAACAGGCTGAAAACCAGGAAAAATAACTTTAAAAATATATTTTAATTTTGCAAACATTTGCTGTTGAAAACACAAACATTTTTTACTAAACATCAGTTGGTCGGGCTTAGCACTTCACTGCAGATGCTCACCAGATTATTGGATAGAGCCATTATTCATTTTGTGGGCATTTACACACACAGTCATATAGCTACTAGTTAATTGGACAAGCCAGTTCCAATGGCAATTTGTCACAGGACATGCCTTGCAGCACCTGTTCCTGACCTAGTATAATGTCATCATAGCCAATCCCTGGCTCCATTTCTTTTCTCTAGGAGTCCCTGAGGAACACCACACCATCCAAGAAGGTATAAGATACAATACCCCTGCTGAGATTCGACTTTATTATTTTTTTAAAAAAATCTTGAAACAAAGTCTCTCCCCTTTGGCTCCAGGGGTTGCACAGTGCCCTTGTTTTGGGGCCTACATTTCTCTGGGAGCAGCTTTCTCTTAGGAGAAACTACAACTGAACCTTGATGGCATTTTATCAAGCTCCAGTGCTCATTATTCCATTAAGTGCCTATGTAGTGCCCTGACAGTTGGAATAAAATCTGGGACCTATGGAGCTTAGTACATGAATCTCTATCACATGAGCTAAGGTTGGTAGCAGACTCATTCTTTCTGTAAGTGGGCTCAGTGCCACTAGGTGGAACAGTACCTCACCAAAAAGGCTCAGTCCCCTTATCTTGTCTCCGGTAGCCTGGATTCAGAGTCCCCTTAAAGGGGCCAGCAACCCCCCAACACAGTTGATAAAAGGATGGCAACTGGAGCAGCATTTGCTGTTGCAATCATCGTCAGAAAAATAATACAGAAGTTAATGGAGCTGGGCTAATTTCTTCAAGCTGAAGATCTGGCCCATTAAATCAATGAGAAGGAATGAAAAGATGTTGCAAAATGAATCACTCCTGCTCTGACCAGAGCAACTAGATCATTGTACATATCTCTTTGAAAGATCCCTTGTGTTCAAATCACCATATAGGCTGCTGAAGAATGTATCACTGGCAAATGTGGTCCAAAATGCAGAAGAGCACTAAACACCAAGAACTGGTCCAAGTACGGACTGGATGGCACACCCCGATGTGACGTGGAGCATCAAGCTATCTCCAACATCGACAACACAAGATACATGTCACCCTAGAGTCCTTAGGTGCTCACATCACATTAACATTGATGTCTGCAACTACAGTTCGTCTTTAATATAAATATGTTGTTTAGAAGTAAATTTCAAAAGACTGGAGCATTTTAAAATTCAGATCCGTCTAAGGACCGTAGGAGAAATCCTGCTTCCTTACTCACAGGAATTACAATCCTTAAACTGAGAGGAATTCTCGTTCTGAAGTCTTTGCCCCAGATTTAGGAGGACAATGGTTCCGTGTAAGGGCCTCATTTTGCACAATAAGAAGCACCTGTTCAGAAGTTCCAAATATTTCTAATCCCCTATTAAAGTGCACCAGACTTAGTATCACACAGGACCAAGCCCGAAAAATGCAGCATTTATTTTACTGTGTCAAGATCACAATACAAGAATAGGAAAAATAAGAAATCTTACTATTATAAAGATACAGATCATGATAAAATGAATGCTACCTTTTCCATTTACACAATTGTATCTACAAAGCATCCAGTGGCACCTTACTAGCTAATCATTTAATTATGGCATAAACTTCCATGAGATGCATGAGTGAGTTTCAACTCACAAAAGCTTTTGCCATATTAGTCTTTAAGGTACCACTGGACTCAGAGGCACACTGTCCATATGATGGTTCAGGGCAGCTGCCTCAGACCCTGCAGTGGCTGCTCCAACCATCCTATGGACAGGTCCGAAGGCAGCCCAGGGGATTACATGGGGGAGAGGCCTGGCATGGGGACAGCAGCAGGGGTCCCCTCCAATTCATCCTGGCAAGGGGAAACAGAGCACCCCAGCTAAAGGGCACTCTACTCTTCACTGCTGCAGAGAAGCGGTGCGCAGTGGGCCGGGTGAGGTGGTGGAGCGGAGCAGAGCATGCTGCCAGGCTGCTCCAGTTCCTGCTGCCCCTATGGCTGTCGCCCTGCTGTCACCTCATGCCAGGACCCCAGTAATGCACCAGCTCACATAGGCTGGGGGTGGAATTCCGTGCAAAGGGGCAGAGCAGGGGCAAAGCAGAAGTTGTGTGAAGGAAAGGAGTGGGGGTAAGGTGGGGGTGAAGCAAGACCTAAGGAAGGGGGATTACCTCAGCTCCCACGTGCCCCTAAGGATGGCTCTTACTGGACTCCTTGTTGAAAGACTAATATAGCTACCTCTGAAACCTGACTACTGCAGTATCTAGTTAAAACAAGGGATGTTAAAATGCATTTATTTAGGCAAATGTGTAACCACTGAAAAATTCAACTATTTCATGTTTACATGCAGGGGGTCTTACTAAAATAAAGCAGACTCCCCACAAGCACCAGCTCCTCCCTGCCACCCCTCTACACTGCTGCCTCAGAGGCAGCAGCAGGTTGGGAGGAGCCGGGTGTGTAAACACATTTACACTTACACATCCTAAGTTAGAACCACATGCCAAACCATTGCCTGAGCAAACTAACTATATTGCCTGGAAGGATGGAGCATTCTTAAAAGCTGTTCAACATTCCATAGGGGAAAAAGTCTACATGACCCTCAAACACAAGTTGAAACTCCTCTGTATGTAACTTTGCATTGCTGATGTTATTTAACCTGCCAACTTCCCCTTTCTCCAGTACTGCTAAAAAGAGGGACAAAATCATTCACTTATTATGCCAAGAATAAGAGGAAGGCAAGTTTAGTTAACATGATATCTGTCCACCCTTTGAACTCCATTTGTTATTTAAACTGATTGCGCAGTTGTTGTAACAATTCATGCTGGAATAAGGTATATCCTCTTATCTTCACCTGAACACAGTCTGCTGATAGAACATTAACTGCAACCAATCCCACACCAGTGGAGTCCACTGAATTCCATGGATGGAGACGAATCTTCATTCATTGCTTCATCAGAAAAAGGACTAGCAAAGTAATTCTGTTTCAATCTCAATGGCTTCAGGAAGCAAAAAAACATGGCAAAGTCTGTGAGGAAAGGATGAGAGACTTCACAGATTATCCTTATTACATGTCGTTTCCAGCAGATGAAATTTAAAGCTTCAGAATAAAAAAAATAAAGAATTCTGAGGATAAAAGGTAGGCAATGTGGTTGGAAAGAGATACTGACCACAAGGCTGAAGCAAGTCTGAAACTCAATCAAGGCCTCTTGATATCATTGCCATATGGTCTCTATGCTTTAGTTGAAAGCAGAAGATGACAACCTAGCCTCCAATTTTATTTTTGGACCAGAGATTTAAAAGCCATCTTTAGAAACCACGACCCCTTTGCTAATCTGCATTCTGTAAAAATGGAAATCTGAGTACTAGAGCACTTCAAAAAGCAATATACAATTCCACAAGGAAATACAGTCACTGATGTTCATGGGAATCATATGCATCTAAACATACATCTACATTTACCTGACAGTTACAAAGAAGATTCATGACATAATAGAATGTCCAAAGTCAGAATCTGATCCTGCAGTGCTTATACAGGCTAAGATACTTTATTAACTCAGCTGATGTTACAAAGCCATAACTGCATGATTATATTACCTTGTATTGTTAAAGAACTTGAAATTAATGACCACACAACACCAGGGTGAATGTTGTAATAAATACTATCTGTTACAGTTGCCATTCCTTGAGAAAACATTATTTCCTGGTAGGGTTGGAAACTTTAGATCTTCAGGTAAAAAGTGTTATGTTTCATAGAATTATGAAGAGTACTTCAATTTTAAGCCACAAAAAACTTTCAGGTCCATTGTTGCTTCTGAGACAAGTACAGATGCTTTAACAAATACCTTACGTTTGAATGTTACTTTTAATTTTTTTTTTAATGTTTGTAACAATGTAACATAGGCCCTCTTCTAATTTCTGTTTGTGTATTTCTGTGCTGATTTAAAGATGGGATGATGATGATGGTCTTGATTGTAGGAAAGTTTCTAAATCAGATACAAACTTCAAATAATATCATCAAATACATCAGTGTTGCAATCTAGGTATAGGAAGGAGTCCATTTTTAATCCAAACATTGAGGGTCTTCAAAATCGAATCTTAGATACAGATCCTGATTTTGTAAATGAATCCTGGTCTTGTTAATGGACCAAAGCAAAAACTCACATCTGTAATCTTCTGAGTTTTGGAATACTCAAAATGCGAGGGTTGAGCCCATCTCTACTGTAAACATTTGTGAGAATCTATTAACCAATGGACATATCAGAAAGAACACTGGTTTGTACAATCAGCAAAAGGAAATATCACTGAAAAAAATACTATCTTGACTTTTCTTACTGAAAGATCGCAGCTAAATGCTCATGCCAAGATAAATCTAACCCTGGTAACCTTACAAGCACTAAACGCTTCCTGTAATGAATTAATTAGTATCAGAAATGTAGCAGTACAGAAGTGGTATTTCTGGCAAATTAATTTCAGAGAACAACATTTATTCTGTAAGAATAAACACCCGTCTGTAAATAATCTTGTGTGGAAAAGCCAGTGATGTGGGGTAACATAGTTACTCTAATTAAAAATAGATACTACTGACACCCCACAAAAAATGGAACCTACAAGAAGGTTTCTGAGAGTGGTTGCAACTGCCTCCTACACAGTAAAAGCATGCAACCAAATTTTGCTACTCTTGTTCAGACAAAGCTCCAAAGAACTCAGGGGAATTTTGCTTGAGTAAAGACTGTTCAATTTGGCCCAAAACGTACAGGACATATGAGCATTCCCCAAGCAATAATATTACTCTGAGTAATCTGTATTTTATCTATTTTGTGGTCTGTGACTCTGCTGTCAAGAAGAATAACCATTTGTCACAGCACAGTGCTACTACAGTTCATTGGTGCATAGCTGCCTTATGTCCAACTGTTGTGCAAGTTTCTTAAGTCAACACCATTGACTTGCTTTTCTAGAAGTCTTGAACTAAGGAGCCACAACCTGCCATGGGTATCTTTTTCCTGGGCAGTCTTTCAAGACCAATATAACTTAAAATATTAGTTGCCTCACTAACTTTTAATATACACTTACCTCCCACTAGCTACAATATTAACAGAGAGATTTTCAGTTTCCACATGTTCCACAGTATTTCAGTCACTATTTCTTTCCTGAACTCAAAGAGCAAGAAAACCACATGGAAGGAACAAAATGATGTACATTAATCTATCAGTCTCTAATTATTTCTAATCCAAGCCTTTATAAAAATTATAAACAAATGGAGGAGCTGTACACTTATATGACAGAGAAGATCACAACATGCCTCTTTCCAGAAGGCAATATGCATGCTATGACTAAAATGAGATCAGACTGCATTCTACAAATTACTGTGAGACTGAGAAGTGATGGGAAAGTGACAGAAGACTGAGTGTAGTAATAAACTAGAATGTAACTGTGGAAATTAAAGAAAACAAAGGTTAGAAGTTGGGCCTCAATTTGCAGTGCTCTTTAGTCTTTCAGAGTGTTTTTAGATATCTCAGATATGCTTAAGGTCCCATGATAGAGACGGTTGAGCTTGTATTTTTTTAAACAAATACTACGCTTCACACACACCTAGCCAGCCCCAGTCCCACAATAACAACAAAGATAATGCAATTTAATGTATTTCACGACAAGAAAGAGATGGGGAAGGCAAATACTCTGCATTCCTGCTTCCCTTACAAAATGTTCCTGTCAGTTGATTGCATGCTACCACTATATATAGGGGTTTTAATTCGATTATGCGACTCCTCTGATTTTATACTGAGTCAGCAGCACACGTGAGACTCATGAGTTCCTGCCTTTTATCAATCTAGCCTATTTTGAATCATGTTGTCCATTTGAATACTGTATCAAACTATGTGACAAGAAGAATTTCAACCAATCACCACCAAAACATTCAATTAGAATGATTAACCCATCACAGCTGGCACTGAAATTCTATTCGATGATCACTGCATCCAACTGCAACACTCCTTTTTCTACATGAGACATTTCCTCAAAAAAATTATTCACTGTTTAACACACATACATTCATCCACACACACACTCATCCTATCCAGGCCCTAAATGCATCGTTACTGGAAAATCCACGGCAGAGGCTTTCAAACAGTCATGAGAAAAGAAAACAGCAACATTTTGTACATATTTTTAATACTATTTCTTAGTATGCTTAACTGCCTCATTATTTTCCATGGTCACATAACAGGAATAATTATCATGATGCTGGCACTCACAGTACTTGCAGCAAGCTGCTTTTACTGTTATTATATTGCTCTGCTTAAGTATTTAATCAACCACAAAAGCTGTTTACTCTTTCATATACTCTAGTACCACAAATGTCAAGCCTTAATTTATAGCTTCATTGACCCCATTTGTCCATGTCTCCACCACCTTTGCTTGTTCTGAAGTTATATATTGCCTTGCTGGAACACTTTAGACTAAATTTATTTCCATTCTATAAGCTTTTTCAAAAACCCATCTTTACAAGATGATCTTTTTAACATGTCTATCTAGCCAAGGCTATCTAGTACTCCTGGCTACTGGTTAAAGAGTAGGACATTTAAATAATAGTTTTATTAACTACATAAGCCTAACTAACTTTTATCAGCTGCACTTAATGCACAGAACAAATCAGGCTGACCATTTTAAAAGTATTTTGGCAATCCATGTTCAAGAACAAATTAGACAACTTTTCATGCCAGTTTTGTTCTTACAACTGACCCACTTCTCAGTCCGTCACTGAAAAGTAATATTAAAGTAATAA
Organism: Pelodiscus sinensis; assembly: GCF_052426305.1. Classification (NCBI taxonomy): domain Eukaryota; kingdom Metazoa; phylum Chordata; order Testudines; family Trionychidae; genus Pelodiscus; species Pelodiscus sinensis. The sequence goes on from NC_143065.1 coordinate 24,261,465, forward strand.
AATAAAAAATAATATCCAAAATTATCATCAAATTGGAGTGATTTGTTGCACACATTTTAATCCAACATGCAGACTAAGCATTTCACCAAAATCAAGACTTTTTCTCTGTTGTTCCCAATTATGTGCGGCAGTAGTCCAAATACAGAAAATTGTTACCACATTTTATTCTTTTCCATGATGAAGAAAACAGTAAGCAATGCAACCAAACGGGGAACTTCTCATTTTGGAATAATCAGTTACCTGACAGATTCTTACTCCCTTCCTCTTTTTCCGTAAACTCTGAAAAGGAATGTTCTGTTGTAGCTTTCCATTTTTTAAAAATTCTTCTAAAAAAATTATGACAATAATGAAATAAAATCTGAACTCATTTTTTCTCTTCTCCTTTTGCAAAGAATAACACATTTTGATGACATATTTACTGTCAAGCCCGGATGGTTATTAAGGAGAATGGGTTCAATTTAAATAGTCTGGAAGTTCCACTTAAAACAAATTGGCTACAGTTCTTAATTCTTTTTTAAAAGAGTTCTTAAGAAGTGCCACGTTATAGAAATTCTCCTAACACACCACTGATATTAACTATTAAACAGCAAGGTAAAGACAATACTAGATGATTAACTTTTTTTTGTTCTGTTTTTCTATTTGGCTCCAAAAGACATTCACTACAAAATAGTTTGGAGTATTCAAAAGCAGTAAAAACAGTGTAAGAAAAATTGTTCCTAATGAGGTACAGTAGATTAAATAGAGCTATCTCCAGCCTGAAGAGAGAGGAAATGCTCTTGAACAACATAACACCCAGAACTGAAAGGGCCATGTCAGTAATTTTTTAAAAAACGGGGTAGGGTAATTTAAAAAAAGAAATCTAGAATGTTCTCTTCATTTCTTTTTTAAAAATAAATATTCCTCTGTAGTGTGGTAATGCCAAATACAACTGCAGTGTACTGAGTTGAGACCCAGTCCAGAAGTCAAACGGATTGCAAAGAAAAGAGGGAGGTGAGATGAAGGGAACTGGACAGTTTCAACATCCAAGCTAGGTGAAATGCAAAGAGGGAATGCATAATGGAAATGGTGGAAGAGAACTTAGAATATGTATTTCACACTGGATCATTTCAAGTGATAGCAATAAATGTGCTAAGGAAGTTTTGACAGGTGTATTTTTGCATCATACAGAATTGCTTTTGTGATCCTACGTCAGACTGTAGAATTTCTAGACTTGGCAGTCCCTTACAGAGATAATTAGAGCAATCGCCAATCTCTTCTTACCTCCTTCTAATTGCTGCCAAACTTAGTTTGCTTGGGAGGAGAAAGCCTCTCCCTCTTTGCCATAAGCAACTACAGTCAACACTCATGGGAAATTACTGCTATGAAAAAGTTTCTCCTATGCAGAAATAATAAGCATGCAGACTACATTAGAATGTGGACTCTGACACACAGCAAATGTTCACTCATCCAACTCTGTTCAGACAGGCACTTTAACATGAAAATCTGTACAAATCTCAGCATTTCAGAAACTTGTGATTAGTCATAGTTTTGATCTACTGTAAAAATGTAAGTCCTTCATTACAACTTGTTCAATTCAGTGCCAATAAGCAACGAATAAGATTGAAGAAACTTATATAATTCTGTGCAGTAACTGACTGGATAAATGCACGAAATATTATTTGGAGACAATAATAAATAATATACAAATATTCTACTTCATCTTCACAGTGTCCTTGATCATGATTTTATATCTATATTGCACCTTGCATCCCAAATGGTCTCAGAGAATCTTAAATTTAAACTGTCACATAAACAAATCATTTCAGACACCATGTTGCATTCAGCTCAGCCACCAGCTAATATCATTCAGCCACACTGTACAGCTGTTCATATCATAGGGACAGATTCTGAACTCATTTACAGTGCTGCAAATATGGAGCAACTCCACTGACATCCGCGGGGTTATTCTGTATTTACATTGGTGTATCTGAGATCAGAATCTGGTTCATCATGCTTAGCCATCAAGGTAGGTTTCATTTTAGCACATATTTTAACAATGAAAGCATGTAGGAATGACACTAATTGAGTATCTCTGATTGTACCATCACTGAGATTTGAGGAGAAAAAAAAACATAGAAAAGGGCTGAGAATAAATGATGTATCTGTAACCACCACTGGGCAGATCTGAAGGTGGGATTTCTGGAACTTAGTATAGGAGCCTCTACAGCTTGAGCTGTAAAACCAGCTGGCTCTCATCTTAAGCTGTAGAGCTCACTTATTCTTAACTCTTGTTGTAAGTGGTCTAAGTACCCAGTACATATCATATACTAATTCGGGGATCTTTTGGAAAATAAAGCCTTTTGGAATAAGGGATCTTTCAGAAAAGGCTTTATTTTCGGAAAGATCCCCGTCTAGACTGGTGCTTTTTTCCAGCACAACCCCAAGCCAGAAAAAAGCGGCAGCCATGTTTATGCAAATGAAGTGGGGGATTTAAATCCCCGCTTCATTTGCAATTGCGATGTGTCTAATTTGCATCCCTTTTACGGAAAAGGGATGCAGTCTAGACACAGCCTAAAAGGTATTATATTGCTCTACAAACAACAACGCATGAATTAAATAAAATCTACACTTTATACTGAGATTCTGGATTTATATATAAACTAGAAGCAACCTCAAACTATTCTAACTTACTAATATTTGGTTAGAAAAAAAACTAACTTCTTATACTAATGGAAAGTGGTAATGTTGCTCTGAAAGGATCCTAACAGGCATTCTCTTCTTGGTCATGCATAGCAGGCATGAGAGATACAGTTCAGGGAGTTTTCTGCTCATGAAGTGCTATTGTGTGGCAGGGGCTCTAAAAACAATGAGTTGCTACACAGTCTGAGCGACTGATGCATGCAGCAATGCTTTACAGGTTTTTGTCACCCAAGGGAAAAAGAAATTAACTGATTTAGGTTCTCAGTGATATCACTGTCACATTAAACATTACATTTTTCTAAGATGCCGGAGAGGCATCAAGCTAGCCAAAAATAAACATCAGTTAAAACAGAAACCAAACCTAGAATCCTTAGCTTTAGGCTGTGTCTAAATTTAAAGTCAAATTCTGCTTTTATATGTATGCTGGCCAGAAGGTCTTACTGAACTTCCCAGTAAGCCACTTAATAAAGATAGTAGTTATTCACTATTTGTTAAACTTGGACATACTGGTTAAAGTAGAATCATAAGTAGTCCCAGCAGGCTATGGAATTTTTACATACATACCAACTATGGCAAATTTATTGTTGCTATTCAGTATGTAAAAATAATCCCACATTCTCAGCATATTGTTTAACATTTCCTGAGTTTGGTCTAACATCTGTGATGATGTAATTTGTTTTTCCATAGTCTTCCTGCTAGTACGTCTACATTACTCAATATAACAGGTACGGCAAAACAATCATTTATCTAAGTATTCAAAACAACAATCAAACAACAACTCTTCTACTTCCTGGTGGGAAAATGAGTTCTTAAAACTCCACTTGTCCCACACTCAGTGCCACTAAGTCCCAGAAGGCAGACGCTGCCATGGAAATCCTAGACATGCATTTCATTTCTTCACTACAATAAATTGCTGTAACAAATGACTGATATAGACACATTCTCAAATGGGTTTTCTAAATTGGGGCAGGTCAGTTGCTAAGGTGCTCAACTTTAGAAGTTTATGGTGAAATTCTGACATCAGTGAAATCAATAGGAATGTACTGAAAAGATAATCATTTAAATATCACTCCTACATTCTAATTTTCAGAGATGCTTAGCAGCTTTCACCCCACTTGAAGTCAAGGGGAGCTGTTGGTGCACAATACTTATGACAATCCATTCCTATTGGTGAAACCCTGGCTCCACAGAAGTCAAAGGTAAAACTATGAGTGATTTTAATGAGACAAGATTTCATGCTAGGTGACTACAGTTCTGCATCCAAAAACAGAACCCCTCAAAGTTAGGAGGCTCTTTTGAAAAATCAGACTCATATTTGCTCAATCATAAATGACAATGGTCCAATTGTGTTTTACTAATGATCTGCTCCTGGATAAATGTCAAGAGTTTGGGAAACCTTAACTTATGCCGAGTGGTCCATTGCATGATTCGTTGTTTAGCTCTGGAAGATCCCTGGGTAGTTATTTTGATGACCCCCTTGCAGAAAAATAAAGGCTTTTCTCACCTCTGCACTGTGTAAATCCCAAAGCTTCTTCAAAGCTGTGCTTTTTATTTGTTGCCAGATGATCATTTAAATATGTCAATGTAAATATGTAGAACATCTGGTTCTAATGGAGTCAAGAAGTTGATCCAGAACAGTGGTGCTCCCAGAATCCATGTCAATAGGAACTAATAAATAGCAACATTTTTTCAAAGGGCAGGGGAGGAGTGAAGGGGACTCAAGAAACTAAGCACACGTCAACAGAAAGTCAATTATTACACTGACAAGAACATGTAGTTCTGTTCATTCTATGCATGCTTACACAGAATACTGTTGCTTCCATACTAAAAAGCATGAGATCACCGTTGAAAGGGAATGGAGAGCATATATGAAAGAGAGACTGTGCTGTGTATCATTCCCTTGTACTCTTTGGGGGGCAAGTGCCTAAAGAAAAAGTTGATTTTACTATATACTCTGCTATATACTACGTTATACTATAGTATAAAATATATAGTACCATTTATTTTATAGTATATAAACTGACTGTACTGTTTATATTATTATGATATTGTGGGTAGATATCGCAGGTCTCAAAACTCCCGGCCCATGGACCAGTTCCATCCAGAGTGATTGCGCAATCCAGAAGGGAACTCCCAATGGGCCAGGGATGCCCTCAAGGTCTGCCCCTTCCTGCCATTGCCCTGCCCTCTATTTCCCATGGCACCCCATCCCCTGAGCACACAACTTGGTGGATCACTGGGGGAGCCTGGCACCATGCAGCAGCTGTGGTCACCCCCCAACCCCCTGCATGTGTACCTGCCCAGTGCACTCAGGGGATGGGGTGCCATGGGGGGAAAAGGGTGGTGTGATAGGTGGGAAGGGGTGAGATGTGGGGGCTAGTAATAGACCACCCCCCCACCCCAGGAGTCCTGGGTCAGATTGCGCAATTGTTTCCGCCAGGACTGGCCCACAGACCGGGAGTTTGAAACCCCTGGTATAAACAGAATCTAATCTCACTTTAAGTGCTTATACTATAGGAGAGAATATGTTGTAGGCCTATGTGTTGGAAATCTTGCTAAATCCCAATGTGTGAGTTCCCAACATTCAAGTAGAGTGGGGTTAACCTGCCTCCCCCTTCTCTGTCTCTCTTTCTCCAGGGTAACATAACAGACTGTAATGTACTACTTAACCAGGCATGATGCATCATGGTTAATTCATCATGAGAAATGAGCCATGGCAGGAATTTATAACATGAATACTACTGAAAGCCAAGGAGTATGTGTGGGGGGTGGGGTGATGAGAGTGTATTTAAAATACATTTATACCTTTAATATCATTTCAAATTTGTCATAGTTAAATATATTATTTATAACCTACTGCTAAACCTTTTATAGATAAAAGCAGTTTGGGAAGTTTTATGAACTGCATAACGTACTCCTGCTAACAGGTAAAAGAATCTGCAAGAACTGAGGTCCAGATGCCTGTCTACTGTACATGTATCACTTGATAGTTTTACCAAGTGCTGTCTAGAATAGGCTGGAAATTGCTTACTGACTGGGCGATTAAAGAGGAAGGATGCTCCTCTATTTAAGACAGATGGTTGGAACTCAGGAGACCTGGATTCAGTTTCTAGCTTCTTGTTTGTCACTGGACAACTTTTTGTGCATCAGTTCCCCACTTGTAAAATGGAATTAATAGTACACATACACATCCTTCCTTCATACACTTGCAAAATGTGAGTTCCTTCTAATGAGACTAGTCCCTTTTGGGCAAAGATCTAGTATATAGTTGCACAGGACAGTAAAACTCCAATAGTCCAGCATCCAATTGTACAGCATCAAAATGGCAAGAGCCTAGTGAGTGAGCTTCGGCAAAAAACGAGTCACAAGGCAGCAGTGGTAGCAGCCGAACCGAATGAAACCGGATGGGACAGAGTCAGTCTGCCACTGGCATTGTGTGATGCTGGACAGTACTTGTGCTACAATAAAAAGGCTTAAAACACTTTATATACAGTATATACTGTATATGTGTATATAATCAGTTTATAGTACCTCCTGATAGTCCGGCATATCTGATAATCCAGCACCACCTGGATCCCAAAGGTTCCAGATTACTAGAAGTCTACTGTACTTGGCACTATAAAGCTCCAAGCTCAGTTGAGGCCTCTTAGCCCCACTGTAGTGCAAATAATCAAGAACTTTCATGTAACATTTTTCATGCTAAGATCCTCTATGTTTCTATGCACGGTTGGTCATCAGCCTCTGGTCAAAGTCCATAGGAATTATTTCTTGAGGTTTTCTGTGTTGTACAAGAGCACCAGCAATAGAACACATTCCTCAGGGGAATTCATGTGCAATCAATTACATAGTCTAATTAATTTTCCAACTCAATAAGTTGCATGTACAATTTTTACATAGAAATGGACCTCATCTGGGCGTATATGAAAAGGCAATCTACAAACCTTCAGAATCTTTCAGTAGCTGGACAGGTGGTGTTCTCTCACTGCAACAAATTATCATCTGGCAGCAATGCCCTCTCAGGTGGGATTCATATTTCTGACATAAAAGGTGGCTTAACACATCAGAGAGAGAGGAGAAAGTTTTGGGTTTTTTTCAATACAATGTTGAGAGAGTTGCCTTAAATAGGACCTCTTGGGGCAGATCCATCAATCAGTACTGATTATACTAACATAGCTTTCAGCCAGAGGGAAAGTGACAAGCTACACAGCGGCTAATAAGGGGTTCAGACAAGCAGCTTTTAAACAGGCAACATTTCCACTGAAGTCAGTGGAAGCTTGACTGCAGAGAGTAAGATTGAGCTTGAAATAGAAGAGAAAAGGATACTCTTATGAAATGCAGCACCTCATCTTACTTGGGAATGCCTGTTTTAAATACCAGGTTCTTCAGCAAACTTTTATTTAGCTGCCATGACCCTTGCCTGTACTTCCTTTCCCATCATTGTGATCACTAAAAAAAAAAAAATTCTTGTTCCACACCAACGTAATGAAGTGTTTGTGAGACCACAATTGCAATTTCTGAAACAGTGGGCTGAAGCATTTCTAAAGGAATCCTGAAGGAAACAATAGCCAATTATAGAGGAGAAAAGTGGTTTTTTGATAGACAGATTTCTTGGTAAACAACAATGTTGGGTAAGAAGATACAGAAGAAGTATGTGACACTATAATTGGGTTTCTATCAGATGTATTACTATAAGATTTGCTTGAGCATAGAATGGGCTCACAAATCTAGAAAGCTCAGGAAAGGGAGTCAAAGGAGGATCTGCACAAGCAACCAAAATAACATCTTCAAAAACAAATGTAGAGAGTGAACTAACAATATAATTTCCTCCATTTTAATGGAAGTGGAGGCTAGGTTAGATTCCTCAGGCAGTGCCCCCAAAGCACCAAGAGTAGTAGAGCAAATCTGAGGGAAAAGAGGAGAGAAAAGGGGTTAGAGAACAGGTCTGAGGGAAATAGGGATAAACAGCCAAGAAAGAAAAAGAGAGCTTAGGAAAAGAGGGATGTAGCAAAGGAGAAGATCAAAGTGAATGTAATGGGTGGAGAGGCAGACAAGAAGATGGTGAGGGGAGCAAGAGGAGAGACAAACTTTGGAAGTAATGAGACCCATGAGAGAGAAAAGGGGCGGGGAGGAAAGAGTGGTCAGCCAGCCATGAGAGGCTAGCCAGCTAACCAGGAGCGAGAAAGCCTGCCAGCCAAAACCCAGCCAGCAATTAGTTAACAGGGAGGCATAGCTAGGAGCTGCCAATCCAACAAAGCCAGCAAGGAGTGACCCCAAAAAAGTCTTAGTTCCATCTTGGGAGTGGGATGCCTTGATGGATGTGATTGTAAGGAAGAAAGGGACAAAAGCAAGGTTCTGGTCACGCACTGTTCCAGCAGGAAGATATCTGCTTGCAAAAATTCATGAGAATGTTAGAGCCCAGTGATGAGTAGATTGTTAACCTAATACAATAGACTCTCTCATCTGGCTATTTTCTCTGAAATATTATGCACTAGCTAGCACTAGGTGACCACATATGAATAAACAAAGTTACATAAATTGCAGCTATTAACCTCATATTTTCCAAAAGGACCGTTTCCTGTCTGTAGACAGTTGATTTTCACATTCTTTTTGGCCTGTTATCTTCAAGCTGACGTGGTCCAAATGTTTTGCCCTGATATTATTCTCATACTTCATTGCCAGACAACAGAGAAAACAAATGCTACACCCATGATATATGGCAAGATCAAGTAAGAGTTAATGGGTTGCATTCTACATCAGGAATGGCTTAACCCAGCTGCAGAGATGACATATGCCATAAATGACATAACCCTCACCCACCCACCTGCCTCACACACACAAAATGCAGTAAATTGGCAAATGAAAGAAAACCTGAAGTCAGTGAAAATCTATTACTTCAACAGGCTTTGAATCAAACCCATGGCGTTTAGTCGTTGGGAACCTCTTCCAGCCAAATCCAACTCTCCCAATCTCTCAGTCAACACAGATTCACACTCTGAGGCTGTGGACATTATGCCTATTAGGGGCCAATTTCTGTCTGGGATTTATGGCAAGAGAGCCATTAAGTTACATGAAAGAGAGTACAGGGGATCCTAACAAGTGTTAGGAGAGTGGAGAAAATGGAAAACAGGATGGAGTTAACCAGGAATACACTCTCCAAATTGAAATGTCAAGGAGCCAAGCTTACAGGATGTGGTACAGTACGGTATATAAGCTTCCTCTTTAGGAGCTGATATGCAAGGGATAGCAGTAACAGTGCTTCAAACTTGTACTATAAAACTAATTAACTATATATTTGAAATAAGTTTTTTGGTTTTCATTTGCAATTGAATGGGAATATTTAGGAATCTAGATTGACATTGACATACACACATCCACCCCAATGTTAATGGCAGAACAGACTATTTGGACTAGTACTAAAAGTTACAGCTGCATTCACAACAATACCGTGGGAAAAGTTTTAGGTGGCTTTAAATGGCAAAACAAAAACAAAACCATGCCATAAAAGAAAAGAAAGCCCATAATTTGGGACACTACAGTGGCAGAGAAAGCTTCCTCCTACTTGTCAGAGTCATTCTGCATTCTGTCCAAAAAGCAAGTTCCAAGAAAAGTATGCCATTTATCCATATCATTCCTGTGCGGAGGTACTTAGATTAGCCACAAACCCTCATTTTAATACGTAAGCTTCACTTTTTGTGCCATACTTCTGATAAACTGGAATTAGAAAAATGTTTTAAAGCATTACATTGTTTAGATTTATAAAATAAAATTAGCTTGATGTGGTTAGACCGCCCTTAAACACAAAGCTTTTATTAGCGTTTGAGTATACTGTAAGCCTAATTATAAAGATAACGTACGCTAGCCCACATGTTTAAAATGAGATAACTACCAGATTGGAACTCCTCCTTGGCAAGAAGGTCGCTTTGACAACCCCCCAACTAATTTAATTAGGAACTAGAAATTGAATCCATATCTTTTAAACAGCTAATTAAAACCCTATTTATACAATTATCTTGTTGATTTTTCACATAATCTTCGTGTTCCAGTTTGCAGGAAAGTAAAATACAGCATGCATGTTGCATGTCTGTGACCAAAGACTGCTCACGGCTGCCTACATAGGGATCCACTGCCATCAGTGGCTGCATATACATATCACTTAGTATATGCAGGATGCTCCTATGTGCACTTGCAAACCAAGTACAGGGTTGATTACAAAAAGATGAAATACCCTCACTGAAAAGAGAACTCATGACTTTTCCATGCACCAAAGTCAGGGCCTGATCTAGAGCTCACTGAATTTAACGGAAAGATGCAATGGGATCAAGCCTCTAGCAAGAAATGCTTACATTCCCTCTGTAGACTTAATTGGTTACCTAGCTTTTCATTGGTGGCATTGTTTGGGGTACACATGCACATGCTGTGTTTTCATATTTCTCTATGTGACCTCCAATGCATACATAAACATCCCAACAGCTAAGAAATCCCCATTTCTAAAGCATACAAATAAAACAAAAGAGATGATTTTCAAATGAAGGGTTGTAAGCCCAAATGAAAAAGTAGACCGCATTATTGGCTATAACAGTTGTATATTTACTTAGCTTGCCATCATTTTAGTACATTATCTTTCTCTAACCAGAACTACTAATTTATTATAAGACCTAAAAAACCCTACCCCAGTAATGGCAATCCCCATCTGACCACCATGAGCCTAAAAAAAAAAAAGTCTTCTTTGCTAAAGTGATTTCATATTTGTAACTGAAAGTGTCTTACCAAAATTATGGACTGCCTCAAATGCACAGGTCTCTGACAAGTGCCTCCAACTCCCTCACACCCTTCAGTTGGCTGACATAAGCTGACTATTCTGAATTTGAATCCTGTCTTTGACTCTTGGGGCTCTGGATCAGAGCCAGAGTCCAAGACAGGTTCCAGTCAGACTTTATTTCCTCTTAGAATACATTATTTCTATATCTGAGTCTTTTTAAAAAAGGGTCCATGTGTTCTTGTATAGCACAATTTCTTTGTGAAAGGCATTATCCTTTGCCTATGACAAAATGAAGAGTTGTAGTATACAGTAAAATGCAAGCCAGGCCAGTGGGGTTTAGACATCATTTTACAAGTGGCAAACCATTATTTCTTTTGGTGTTCACTGTTATCATATTAACCACCTAACCACCTTGAATTCTTTTGTGATTTTTGACTGTAATACGCAGTTGCCTAGGAATTCAATTTTACTTAACATTATTTGATGAGTTGGTATGTGAATATTTTAAAAAGATTACTCATTTATTTATGAAAAGAGGTTTAAAAGCTTCTTATGCATAAAGAATATTCCACTTCCTTGAATGTGTTCATAGGGACTAAAAGTTGTACCATTAAAAGGGAATTAGATAGTGCTACTATATCTTCATGACTAATAAGAACACCAACAACGTTCATAAGCCTGGCACAGAAGGAGTCCAGGTCAACTCCTTTCTTCTTAGCAAATCAAAACACCAGGGATAAATTCCTGCTTCTCATCACCACTCTGGAGTCAAAGACAAAACTCACATTGACTTCATTGGAGCCAGATTATCAGACCTGGTATGGTTAGACAACAGCTGATCCTTTATAACAGCAGAAACACTTCACATCAGTATAACAAAGAGAAATTTATCCCACTTGGGGACTGATGTGAACAGCAATAATATATGCTGAGGAAAATGGTTATTATTTCTATTCAAAATTCTAAACAGCTGTTTTCAAGGCAGATTAAAAGATTTTTCAGCATTTGGACTTGACTCAAGAGCTTTATCTAATGCATACTTTGCATTTGAGTCTTTGTTGAATTAGAAATTTAATAGAGCAGCTGAGTATTTTAAAATCTTTTGGAAGACGTAAAAAAGGGATGTGAACTCTAGCACACCCTGTAAAACATAAATTTCTTACCAAAAGAATATGTTATTCATGTGCACTGTACATTAGGTCAATTATTACTCACTTTCTTTGGAGAACCACCAAGTGTCTCCACCCTTTATAACAGAGCACACTGTAATCAACTGTAATAAGAAGAGCAGAATCATTCTCACACACACTGGTGGCTCAGGTCTTACTCCCAAGAAGTTTAATCAAGACGCCACAACTGAATTTGACATGATTTTCAATATTATTTTAAAAAATAAGGAAAAAGTAAATAATTTGTTTATTATAAATAGGAAAATCCAGCACATTTTTAATTGGCCTTAAATTTTTAAAATCCTGTTATTTAATGGCAAACTATATAAACACCTCTTCCACTATACCACTTTAGTTTCCACTAACCTAATTTAACCTCTCATCTTCCTTTCAGACAGCAGCTGTAATAAGAAGTACTTATTTCTTTCCTGTATGGATGTCAGCAGTAGCTGACACAGTGGTGTTAGATACAAGATGGGTTTCTAAAAACATGAATACCTGAACTGTATTTGGAACTAACTTTGCTCCAGTAATTTAGTATATCAGTTTTCTTTCATGTAGACATGTCTTAATAAGCTCCTGTTGGAATGAGAAGGCAATAATGATGTGACTATTTCCTTAGACCATGTTAGATAGCATGAGGCAGAACGCTTGCCACCTCACTCTGCCCATTCTGTGTCTGGCCAAAAGAAGTATTTCACATTAGCTAGATACCCACACAGGTTAACTACCCAACGAGGCAGCTTGCGGAGGCTTTATTTTTTATTGCTTATGCTTGTGTCTCAATGTTTTTAACAGAACCGTCATTCACATGGATAGAATGCATCTCTATTCGTCATTCCCCCCCTTGTCTAACATTCAGTCTAAACTCCTTGTCCTTGCTGTCAATTAAACCTCAGGAAAACTTCCTAACAGTCAGAACAATAGGACAAGGAACTGACTGCCTAAGGGAATTGTGGAAGCTCATGCAATGGAGTTTTTCAAAAGGAGGTCGGATAATCAGCTGTCTGGGGTGGTATACACAGAACATATCCTGCATCTTGGCAGGGTGATAGACTGGGTGACCCCTGAGATCCTATCTAGCCTTCAAGTCTATGAGTGAAATCTCCCCACAGCTCTACTCCTTCAAGAGAGCCGGCTGCTTCACCGGCCCCTGAAAAAGTTAGGGGGCAGGACTGGCTCTGTGCTACCAAAGGGAGCGGGGCCCCAGGTAGAAAGGGTGAATGCGAGGGGCAACCAGACTTCCGTGCTACCCAGACTGTGACGCACTTCACACCCAGCCCTGAACTTTGCCTAGAGCATGCCGAGCAATGCTCCAGCGGCAATTTAAAGGCCCCAAGACTCCAGGCATCACTGCTGCTGCAGTAGCAGCAGCAGCTGGGAGCCCCGGGCCCTTTTGAATCACCAGGCCCTGGGGCAGTTGACTCCTTTGCTCTCTGCCCCACATCAGTGGGCCTGGCCTCTGTTTATGGTACATCTATTAGGAAATGTTAGATACTGTGTATTTTAGTAATCACATAGATGCAATAATTTTTTGCGGTTACTCGGTTACTAAAATATTCCCCTAGGGGTGGCAGCCAGTATGCTCCTGGCCCCAATCCTAGGGAGTCCTTTGTTATCCCATGTTGCTACCTCTGTATCAGAGGCAGCAGTGCAGGGTGGCAGGTGGAGCCAGTCCACAAGGGGACACAGTTTAAAAATCAGCTCCCCGCACAGACCAACTCCTTGTTGTCTCCTCCCCCTGCGCTGCTGCCTCTAATACAGGGCGGCAACAGCCCTTGTCGGGGGGGGGGAGGGGCTGAGCTCCAGGATCCCGCCAGCCCCTCCCACCCTGGCTGCTGCCTCTGATACAGAGGCAGCAGCGGGGGAGGAGACAACAAGCGGCTCTGCAGAGACAGTGCTCATGGGGAGCCAGCTCCCTCCAAGCACCAGCTCCTGCCTGTCCCCCATGATGCTGCCTCTCAGGGAGGCAGCAAGGGTGGGGCAGGCAGCTCTCTAGGAACCAGCATGCAGTGGGAGCTGGCTTTAAGCTGGCACCCAATGGGCACCATCTCCCACCTCTCCTGCCCCTTGCTGTGGGATGTGTGTAGTTGTTTGGATGTGGATGGGGGATGGGAGCTTGGAGCTGGCATGTGGCTCAGCTGGTATACAGGGGGAGGTGGGAAGGGCAGAGCTGGGAAGCCCGGTGGGGAGGCAGGACAGGGGCTCACAGCAGAAGAGCCACAAATGGCCTCCCCTGCTCCAGCAAAATCCCTTCATCCAGGACCAGTCAGGCCTGAGAGTGCTGGACCAGAGAGGTTCAACATGTTATAAATAAAACTACTAAATAAAATAAGATTCTAAATTACAATTGCTAAATAAAAATGTAAATACCTGCTAACGCAACCATACTGTACTACATAGGCTCTCTGACTAGTGTGAACACCAGGGCTCGCACCTCAGTCACAATGTATATGGTCATGGCCCACTCCCCACCCCATGCTTTATGAAAATTGGCTTATGGATATGAATATGCATAATTCAAAGATGCTTTAGCCAAAATACACCATGTGACATATTTTAAATCTGCTGATTATGTATATTCTATTTCTGTGCATGTATCATTCTTGAATGTGAAGTTAAAAACATGAAGTGTGAATCTGTTTATAAATCTAGATGTGCTAATGAGTGCTATTAGTGATACTCCGGAAACATAATGGCCCAGAACTCAAACCAACAACCTGTGAATAGTCTTGTTTTTCCTGTAAGCCTCGACTCTTGGTGATCCTGCCAGGACATGTGGCCAGGTCACCGGATGCTGGAACTCATTTTGGATCTTATAGTTTTCCAATCAAGGTGAGAAAAGTTGGAACTGAACACAAAGAATGCCCACCTTGGGCAAAAGGGATATAAAGGTGGGAAACCAAACAATAGGCACAGTTGCAAATTCTAGGAGACTCCCACTTGTCACCCAAGATGCCTACTTGAAACAGCAAAGACGGAACAGCAGAAAGGATCAGACCCAAGCTAGGAGGCTGCCTAGCTTGTGAAAAAGACGATTAAGAAACTTGTTGTTTGCAAATTCTTACTCCAACTGTTCTACTATATTAGGCTTAGCTGACATGTTCTGTTTTATGTGTCTTGCTTAGTAACCAACTTTGATCTGTTGGTTTGATCACTTGTAATTACTTAAATCCTACTTTTTATACCTAATAAAATAATTTTTTGTTTATCATCAAGCCCAGTGTAAAAAATTATTACGGGGAAGGAGAGGGAATGGGACAGTAGCTGTGCACCTCTCTCTCATTGATAAAGGAGGCAAAAGTCTTTATGAGCTTTCTCTGTGTAAAAGTTTCAGACAGAGTAAGATGGATTTATTTGTGGTTTTGATCACTTTTGAGGGCTGTGTTCCTGGATGCTATCAAATCCCTATAGCCAACTCTTCCCAGAGCGGAGAGAGTTCAACATCCTTTTACTCTGCCTGAGGGCGGCTATTACTAGGGCTTGAACCCTACACCAGGGATTCTCAAGCTTCATTGCATTATGACCCCCTTCTGACAACAAAAATTACTATCTGACCCTAAGAGGGGGAACTGAAGTCTGAGCCCACCCAAGCTGCACTGCCTTGGAGGGGGGCAAAGCCAAAACCCCATTGCTCAACTCAGGGGTGGTAGGAGTGGTCAAAACTGAAGTTCAAGGTCTTCAGTCCCAGGCAGGGGACCTATAACAGGAGCCCTGCTGCCAACAGCTGATGCCTTTGGGTTTCAACTTAAGCCCGATGGCCTGGGGCCAAGACTTTGGCTTCAGCCCCAGTAAATCTAAGCCAACCCTGGGTGACCCCATTAAAATGGAGTGCAACCCACTCTGGGGTCCCAACCCACAGTGAGTACCACTGATCTTCACTCATTTATAACCCCAGGTTAGGAACTGTTGAACCCTGGATCCCAATCTGGGCTCTAGTGTCTAACGCTGCATTAGTTAGGCCCTAGTCCAACCACCTTATGCAAGACTTCTTAGTGTCTCCCCAAAACGTAGCTGCTGGAGCACTCGGTTTGTGTTGCACTGTGAGAAACTTGACTGACCCCCAAAGCTGACCATCCAAAGGATAAAAGAAGTTGGCCATAGGATTATGGGATACCTTTGGCTGGCTCTCACAGAATGAGTCCAGTAGGGCTGGGGCCACACTACAAAGCAATAGAGCTCGAAGTTATGGCTTGACTCAGACTCAAATCTTCCACCCTTGTGGAATCCCAGTACTCTGGGCTAGAGCCCTAGTTTAGCACAATTTGAATGTTTGATAAGGGAAGGGCAAGAGAACCTCCAAGGGCAATATCCAGCCCACCAAATGGATTGATCCGGCCTGCAGCTTCCCTGCCGCTCCCTTGCCCCCAGACCAATTGAGATCTGGGGATGGGGAAGCGTGCAAGGTCTCCTCCCGCAGTGGCACACAGCACCAGAGGGAACTGCCAGCTATTTTAAACAGCTGGCGGTTCACTCTAGTCATTGTGCACCCCTTGCAGGGTGGGGGCAGGTGGCAAGAGACTTACTGGCCTTGGGCTGGGGGGAGCACATGAAGTACCCTCCTGCCGCCAAGGGTATGCAGCTCCTAAAGGGAACTCCCAGATTTTTAAAACAGTTGGCAGTTCTCTCTAGGTGCCACGGGCGGCAGGGGGCAAAGACTTCACATGCTCCCCCCGGGCCCCAAGCTAATCAGGGTCTGTGGGCATGGGACCACAGGAAGTGTCCTGGCTCTGCCCCTTCCACCCGAGGTCCTGCCCATTCCAAGGCGGCCTGGGGCTACTTCACAAATTTGTGAAATATCTCCCCTTCAAAAATGATTGCCCACCCCTACTGTAGATGGAAGGAGTGGATAGACTTGAGATTGATTACAGTTTTGTGCACATATCCAGTGTCCTCAGCATTCTATTTATCACATTTAAATAGAATACCAGAAGATCCAATCTGGAGACGCGGCCTAGATGATCATAACAGAACCCTCTACTCTCGGAATCTGTGGATACATTTTTACCACACACTAAAGGACACCCACTTGATGACAATTCTGTTTACTGTTATATCCCTATCTCATAGCCAGTTTTTAAATCCATTTTAATATATGCCATGTTAACTTTATATTCCTCTACTGCAATCCCAAACCAAAGGCCTTACAAAAGTCTAAGTACAGATTACATTAACACTATTACCCTTATCTACCAAACTTGTAATCTCATTAAAAGATATCAACGTGGTTTACCAGAAGCTATTTTCCATACACCCATGTTGATTGATATCCATTGTCTTCCGTTGATTCTTTATTAATTGAGTCCTATATTAGTTGCTCTATTGTCTTGCATGGGATCGACAGACTGACATTATATGTGTCACTTTTTAAATAGTGGCACAACAGGAACTTTCTTCTTATCTTCTGGAACTTCCCCAGTGTTCCAAGTCTTACTAAAAATTAACATTAATCATCTAGTGAATCCCTCAGCCAACTCTTGAAAAATTCTTGGATGCAAATTATCTGGGTCTTCTGGTTTTAAAATGTGTCTAACTTTTGTAGTTTCTGTTTAACATTCTCCTTATGTACTAGTGGAATGGAAAGAGTGTTATCACCATATGATGAGACTATGTCATTTCATTTCCCCTGAATACAGCCTCTCCTCCCTCAGTTGTATCAAGACGGAGCTTGGACCAAAGTAAGGATAAACCCCAAATGCATAGACTGTAACTACACAGTAATAGAAAGACAGATCTCAAATAATGCCAGGAAGTCTGGTGTGGAGAGCAGGAGTACAGGCTCCAAAACCAAGGTAAACATCAAGAAAAGAATGAAAAGTGAGTCTTTCCTGGCTTGTTGGCTTCTCTAACACACAGCTACTTGCAAGTCATTAGCCTCCATCTGACATTCTCCTCCCAACTGAAGAAAGTTAGAAATGAAAATGAAAGGCTGAGTCCTTTCCCACTGGCTTTACAGCGATTTCATGAGAGCAACTGCTCATGCTAGCCAACAATCACAGTAAGACACCAGCCCAGCAAGTCCAGGTGAAGACTCCAAACAGTCTTTGAGTGTGTGTGCTGCAACACTATTACATTTGCACAGAGCTACATAGGTATCTCTTACCCCTACAGAGCAGAGAATATGTTACTGCAGTATGGCAATGTTGTCACAACTGTCTACTCCTAACCAAAAACCTGACCGCAGCATGAAAACAGGTCCTTAGCAACAATGTATTTGTTTAATTCTCATCTACATGATCCTTATTTCCCTTGGGTTGGCATTTTATTCTCTCTGTGAACATAGTAACAAGAAGGCAGTTGTGCTAGTCTGATTCCTTCAAAACATTGCTATTCCTTATAATAATGGATACCTGTCATAAGGAAAATAAAGGGACCAAAGTTCCTCTCAGCTATAGGACAAGTGTGAAGAATGATGAGTATCACACTCTTGAGAGAAGAGAAACACATCATTCATGTAGGAAAATCATGCCAGAAAGATTCCTGGCGTACTTCTATAAAAAGCACCACACCAAGAAGCTCTCACAGGCTCTCTCATCATGCTGAAGCTGCCCTCTTGGCATCCAGTCAAAACAATTTAGGGAAGCTCTTTCTTATTTTAACTAGTATCAAGGAGAAGTGATTTCAGGTAAGATTCCAACCTTCTTTTCAGTGCTTCTCTAGATGGGGACACTCAGGAAAAATAATGTGCATTAATTAAAGGTGTGGATTAGTTAAACTACATTAAATCCCTGTGTGGACACACTCACTTAGAATTAAAGTGGCTTTAATTTGGTTCAATTTAATTCACTTCTTTACCTTTGATGCTGACTCATTGGGTATATTTACCAAACACCTACTTGGTGCAGAGAAAGTTTTAAGTCATGTTTCTAAAATGATGCTGATTATGGTTTGTCATGTCTATGCTTGTAGCTAATTGTGCTCAGCTGCACCAATGGCTGACAATGATTGCCAGAAAACATTGGTATCTAACTTCAACTGACTTCCAAAATTAGGCAACAAAAGAAGCATGTATGCAATGATCTTCCCAGTTCCCATAGCACCCAAAGAGAGGACTACTTCTATGCCTCCCAGGGCATGTCTAGACTTGCTTTCTCTTTTGAAAGAAGATGTGCAAATTTGGTGTGAATTTGCATGTCTTCTTCCAATCACTTTTTCAAAAGAGGTTCTTACAAAAAAGCAAGTAGTCTAGATGTGGTTCTTTCAAGAAAAACCCCTTTTTCAAAAGAACCTTGTAATCCTCTTTTTAGGAAGAACAGTTCTTTAGAAAAAGGGTTTTTTCCCACCCCCAAAGGAACAGCATCTAGACTACTTGTTTTTCTGAAAGAACCTCTTTCAAAAAAGCGATTGGAAAAAGATAAGCAAATTTGCACCAAATTTGCATATCTTCTTTCCAAAGTGAAGGCCAGGTCTAGATGTGCCCAGACACTGCATTAAAGGAAAACATGATAAGATTTTAAACGTAGTCTTCAGTGTCCTAGTTACCAAGATTAGTTCCACAAATACTCTGCCGCAACCATCACCTATTATTATATTATGACTAGTCTATAACCACAACAATGTGGTTCGATTTACAATGCGGGTCTTAATTAACTGTTACCACCCCAAAAGATCTTGGCATCATTGTGGACAGTTCTCAGACAACATCTGCTCAGTGCAGTAGTATTCAAAAAAAAAAAGCTAACAGAATATTGGGAGCCATTAGGAAAGTGACATAATAAAGTACAAAATAACATCATGCCATTATACAAAATCCATGGCACAGCCACACCTTGAATACTGAGTGCAGTTCTGATTGCCCCATCTCAAAAAGATATGTTAGAGTTGGAAAACATATGGAGAAGGGCAACAAAATGCTGAAGACATGGAACATCTTCCATATGAGAAGAAATCAAAAAGACTGAGACCATTCATCTTAAAAAGGAAATAACTAAGAGTGGATATGATACAAGTCTATAAATAATTAATGATGTGGAGGCAGTAAATAAGGAAATGTTATGCACTCCTTCATATAATACAAGAACCTGGAGTCACCCAAATGAAATTCATAAGCAACAGGTTTAAATCCAACTCAAGCAAGTACTTCTTCATACAATGCAAAACCAATGTGTAGAACTCATTGCCAAGAGATGTTATGAAGGGAAAACGTATAACTGAGGATCAAGTCATCACGGGCTATTAGTCAAGATGGCCAGGAAGACAATCCCATGCTCTAGGTGTCCCTAGGCCTCTGATTGCTGGAAGCTGGGACTGCACAAGGGACAGATCACTTGATATATGTCTTGGTCTGTTCATTCCTTCTGAAGCATCTGGCACTAGCCACTATTTGAAGATAAGTTGCTGAGCTAAATTAGCCTTTTGTCTGGGTCTGCATGGCATTCTGATGTTCTTTCATTCTAATACATTAGGTTATCAAAGATTCCAAGCATATATGGCTCAGAAATAAAAGCAAAGGCATCACAAATTGGAAGTTTACATGTGTAAATCTCACTGATGGCCAAAAGGTGTGTTTGTACTGTATCCCCTTCACATGAGTCGAAGCAGGGGTTTTCCCTCCCCCATCCACCACTGTAACATTGTCAGCTTGAATTTTTTAAAACTAGCAGTTTCATTTTCAAGATTTTATTAGGCAAGCATATTAGGTATTGTCAGCATAACATGTGCTTTTCCTTCACAGCACTCAATTAATCATTGCTCCACTCACTGCATAGCACAGCATATACACTCAAGAGAACTCAAAACATTCTGAATTATGAACATTTGACAACGTGGGCACTAGATCTTTCTTATATTGCTAAAGCGCTCCATTGATGCCATTAGTTGGCTTACAAATTAAAGGAAAAGGCACATTTGTCTCAGTTCTCAAAAGTTGAAGTATTATTTTTGAAATAATGCTTTCTCTTCTGTATTCTTCTACATGACTTACACTTTTAAAATTTTTAAAACATATGAATAAGTCTTCACATCTCTGGAATGGGTGTCACCTTACAGACCTGCAGGCACACAATGTATTATGTGCTCAGTTTTCCGAAGAAGTGACAGCCTCTCCCGCTGGCCTGGCACAAAGCTTACCAGCTAATAAACGAAATGAAGTCAGCATGGGCATACAGTGATAAGGAAAGAGCTCTGAGAAGGATGGTGGCACAGAGACACGGAGACGGACTGAAATTCAGAGCCCTACTGGTGGACAATCTGGCAAAAACTGGAAATATAGTAAACATATTCAAATAAAAGGTTGAGCTGATATTTCTTACCATCCGATTGAACTCACTACCATTGCTGCAGTGCCAGTGTGTTACCCTGGTTGCCAGTCTGCTTTTGCAGCAAGGAACAACAGTTCAGGCTGAGAGCAACAGTGCCAGGTTGCTACTCCCCCTCTCAGGCAGGCAGGCAGGCATTGGTAGTATCTCCTCTTCTCAGCATAGCAGCCTGCACAGCTGAACTAGTTGCAAAGAGGGACTGGAGTAGCTTATTCCCTCCCCTCCAGCCAAGCGGGAAGCAAGGAATTTTTTGTTACTCCTTCAGTCACAGTTCAGTCTCTGCTCTGGTCCTGGGCTGGCTCAGGATAAAATCCCGGCTGATTGCTTTTGCTGATGACTCAAAGATTGGCAGAATGGTAAATAATGAGAACAGACTAGTCATACAGAGAGAACTGCAACGCTCAATACACTGGGCCCATTCAAGCAGGATGTGTTTTAAGACAGACAAATGCAAAGGTATGTCACCCAAGCTTCTGTCACTGTTCTTGTTGAAAAGGAGTACAAGAAGCCCTCACCATTCATGGGAGATATGTTCTTGAGATCACCACAAATGGTGAAATCCACAAATACTGGGAGCAGGTTGGATACTTGTGTAATCAAAGTTTAGTGGGTTACATATACATCTAACTACTCAATGTAGGGCTGTATACTGGAAAGTGACTCTGAAAAGGATTTAGGGATGATATTGAATGAACACTACAACATGAGTTCCCAGAGTGATGTTATCACAAAAAGAGCTGATGTGATGCTTTCTTGTATACAAAGGAGAGAAGCAAGTGGGAATGGGGAGGTGACTATGCCTATATACATGTCATTGAAGTGATCAAAATTGGAATATTATGTCCAGTTCCAGTGCTCACATTTGTAAAAGGTTCTTGAAAACTGGAGTGGGTGCAGTAAAGAGCCATGAAAATGAATCAAGGCCAAGAGGAAATCCCTTACAGGGAGAGGCTTTAGCTCCATCTATGTACTTTATCAAACAGAAGATTGATAAGTGGCTTGATTACAGTGTATAAAGACATTCAGAGGAAGTAAATACAAGGTATTTCATAGTTGTTTAATCTCGCAAAGAAAAAGCAGAATAAGAACCAATGGCTGAAAGTGGAAGCCAGATAAATTCAAATTAGCAATAAGGATCAAATTTGTAATGAGTGTGATTAACTACTGGAATTAACTACTCTAAGGAAAGTCTGTCTTGAAGACTTCAAATCAGAACAGGATGCTTTTGTGAAATATATACTTTAGCCAAACATAAGCTACTGGACACAGAACACAGTAACTGGGTGAAATTTAATGGCCTTTGACATACAGTATGTCAGAGTAGAAGATCCAGTAGAAGTAGATGCCTTTCAGGCTTTAGACTCTTGAATCTATTAACTACATGCTGCCCTTTAGTAAGAGCAGATTATTAGAGTGACACAGAAACACAATATATATTAGTAGCATATTTTAAATAGTAAAAAGGCTAAACTAATTTGGGTAGGGCTTTGCCTCCTAGTTAATGACTGGCTGGAGGCAAAGCCCTTCAATTCAAATGGTCATTACCAGAGAAGAAATGCTTGTGCTAGTGGTCATTAATGCTACTGTCATCATAGTAAGCTGGGCCATGAAACAACACAAACAAAAAATAAGGTAAGGGTTATTGTATTCGTTAATGGTAAAAGTGAGAATAGCAGTTAACAGTGGGGATCAAACTTTCAAAAGCGCCTCAATGACTTAGGAGCCTAAATCTCATTTTCAAAAGTGGCTGATGTAATTCAGAATCTACCTCTCACTGAATTTCAATGGGACGTAGCAGCCTAAGTGCCTATATCACTTTTGAAAATGGGACTTCATCATGTGGCTGCTTCTGAAATTCTTATACATCCTCAACAACTGTAAACTGCCACAGCTGAGGTACTGGCCTCATGAAATGAAAAAAAACGCTGTACTGCTTGAGTCCTGTATTGTAGCTCTGCTGTTGAGAGAGGATTTTATTCTCTGTAAGAGTCTATCCAGCTATTTCCCGATAGCTATGTATACTTAAAAGAAAATGTTAAAAGAGAATGAATGAGAAATGTGATATTCAAAGTAAACTGTGAAGAACTGGAATACTGTTACAGCACAGAAACTTTCTCTGTAATGTAAAATCACACAGGTGGCAAATGGATGCATTGGAGAATCCTATGATAAGCCTTGACATTAGAAATACAATATATTTTTTAGGACTTGAATGACAATCAGTAAATGAGCTGGCTAGATGAGTAACTATGCTGTTCTATGTTGTTTATGGATATCGATATTTATAGTTGAATTTTGCTGATTTCTGTTGCCAATGATCAGTTATGGCTATTGTTTTAGAATAAATATGTAATTTTAAAACTCCTAGTGGTATTCATTTTTAACAATAGCAGAGGTTTATTGATTACTTCCCCCAATCCCTAGGCACTAAAGCCTTTTCACAAACAGAAATACTCAAAACGATTTGCTTTATTCAAGCAAAATGCCTATTAATCTCAACAGGAGTTTTTTCTGGTTAAGGAGTGTAAAACTAGATTCTTTATTTTATAGCGAGCAGAGTTTGGAGACAGATCTTTCTCTTAAGGCTCTTTCCTTTTCAAACCTTATTTAGGCCTCTTTTCTTTTCCTACAGCATAGCTCCAGAGTGCCAAACAGTACATGTGGTCACTGAAAAATATAAAAACCACTCAGTCATTATTCCTGAACTTCCCGAGGCTAACTAGAAGTGTGAATGTGGCTGTTGTAACAGTTCCTAAGTAGCTATTTCCTACCTTTATTTGCAACTTTTCTGATGAAATTAAAATAAGGAAATTATTTTAAGTGCAACACTTACCACACAAATGAATCAACTTTGATAGGAAAAAATTCCAACTTTATTAGAACTAGGCTGCAAGGAGAGCTGACCTCTATTTAAGATCTATTTTCATTACAGATAACCTCCATTTTGAAGCTGATCTACACACAAGAATTGTTTCATTTGGAAATGCCCTTGTCAGTTTATCCTTGTATTTAAGTATGAACTATGATATTTCAAAAGAGGGTCTCCTTACTTTATTAGAACTGATCATTATTCAAGCTTTGGATCATTATTTTAAAATAAACTAATCTAGATAGGGATCATATGCATCTGAATTTCACTACTTTGTCTCTTGCTGTTGCAGTAGTAAGAAAACTTGCAGCCTAATGTTTCAATGTAGGGGAAAGGGGAATGCAAGAATATGAATGGAAAATATTCACATAAAATTTCTTGGTGATTCACAATCAAAACATTTATTTTCATAGCAACAAATCAAGGGATTGTAGATATTGGTGCTTTCTTGTATCAAAACAAATAGAGGCCCAGAAGAGAACAAACACTTTTCTCCATAAATGGTTACATGCACAGTTAAATAGGTTCTCAGCCTCATTTATTCATCCCCTTTATTATTTTAACCCCAGGAGTTCCCATTTAGGAAGCCAAACACCTCTTCAGCCAAAGCTCCTACAGGAATTCCTTTTCCTGAGCTATTATATGTTCTAGGAAACACGTACAGAGCAATAAGCTGAGAGGTACCTGGCATATAGGTAACTGGGACTATATCTGTAATCTTCAGAGGGGTAGCCGAGTTTGTCTGTACAGGATACGTTTTGTTGGTCTTTAAAGTGCTACCATACTATTTGTTGTTTTTTAAGTTTATGTTTGTAATGTTGGTTTAAAAAAAGTCAAAATAACTTGAATGTTCATGCTGATTATGAAGGCCAGAGATGCATCTGTATGGAAATGGCTCAAAAGCAAAGCACAGTCACTCCTGCAGTTCCTTCATTGTATGAAACAACCTGTCTTTCATAACACAATACACTTTGCTATAGATTCCTCCACGTTATCTATAGCACTGTGAGTGCAAATCTAGCCATCAAGCTCTTCAGGGACGTTACAATCTTCACCTGTGTGCACCGTGTATATAAGTCAGATCAGTACTAATGTGAAATCCCATAATCAGGCACGCATGTACATCCCTTCTTGTATATTATTACATCTTTATATAAGTATGTCCATGTATACAAGGTTTCTTAGATACTAAGGTTCAGATTAGGGATGTAAGCGACTAGTTGACTCTCCTATAAAAGATGCTTATTGGATAGTCAACCAGTGTCTCAACTAATCATTTCCTCATCCTTGCTGCCTTTATCAGAGAGAGGCAGCAAATGGGGGGGAGCAGGAGCCGGTGTTGGGGGGAACCTGCTTAAAAGCCAGTTCCTCCCAACACTGTCTGGAGAATCAAGTGCGCAGTGGGGAACTGGCAGCACTTTTGCTTTTGAAATGAGCAAAAGCGGGGCTCTTGCTACATTTCAAAAGCAGAAGCACACTGGGAGCACAGGGTGAGCAGGGGTCTCAAGCAGTCCCCTGATGGCCCCCTGGCTCAGTTTGCTTTTGAAATGTACAAGAGCCCCACAGTCTCTTCCATCAACAATACTGCAATATTACTCTTCCATTTACTATTCAATTAGTTGATTAATCTAAATTTAACATCCCTAGGTCAGATCATGTACAACCGAAGTCAATGGGAGTTGTGTCATTGCCAGCGATAGAAGCAGAATCCAACCCTTAAATAATAATTATGAGTTACACACACCCACACCACTAAGGAACTTGAAAACTGCTCAGTCTTTGGGGGATTAGGCTCATAATCTGGACAACAAAACTCCAAAAATGATTTCAACCCATTCTTTTTGAAATATCTATACAGGTTGAACCTCTCTAAGTCAAGACCCTCAGGATCTGACCAGTGCCGAACCAAAGAATTTGCCAAATCATGGAAGGTCAATATTGTCTAGCAGCATTACCATGACTTCCACTGCTTACTGGGTTCTTAGAAGACATTTGGGGTAAATTAGGCTGAACAACAACACAGAACACAGAGTCAGGACTGATGGCTGTAAACAAACTTTTTCGGATCAAAGGAAACTTGGCCACACTGTGATAAGTGGACATCTGGCTAACTAAAATCGTGCTAGACCACAGATGTTGCTGAACCAGAGAGTGCTGGACTAGAGAGATTCAACCTGTATCACAATTTATGAAGTCTGTCTGCATACACTAATACACTTAATTGCTGATGATGGGTCCTATCTCTTCTACATTGAATCCAATGTAGAAACCTGGGTTTTTCACCTGAATTTTTGTACACTTCTACCAAAACATTTAACAACTCCCCCAAACCTAAAACCCAGTACATCATTGTGTATCTGCAGGTCAATGGCCTGAATGGCCTGTGGATAAGGTAGAGGTTTTTATAATGAAAAAATCCATTCACATTTTATTGTGGCATTTGTGAAAAAACACATGAAGTCTTGTTGATTTGGTGGGAGGGGTGTGTGGTTTGTTTGGGTTTATTGTTAGGAGGTACTGGGGTGCCTGTGTATGTGATGGTTTTCCGTCCCCAAACAGAGCCTTGATTTTTATGAGAATTTTTTTAAAAGCCCAGCACTGTGCATGAAGGATTAAGTTCCTCCCAAAAACCCTAAGTCCTTCTGGCCTGAAGCCTATGTATCATGATTAGCTCTGTGTGTGTGTGTGTGTGTGTGCGCGTGCGCGCCCATGCCCACAACACACACACACACACACACACACACACACACACACACACACACACACACACACACAGAGAGAGAGAGAGAGAGAGAGAGAGAGATCTTAGTAAGCACTTTTAAAAGATGCTATTTAATATCTGGTGTTGCGCAAGGTATAGAATAAGCAACAATATATGGCTAGTAAGATAACTGTCAGATACATATGCAAGGAACAGAACAATGGGAAAATCCCTTACCCCAGCCACGATTTACTAGTTCCTAATACAACTATCCCTTTTGCAGTGTGCTATTGCCTTACTCAAAATCCTTGCTATTTTTTGCTTTAAATAACTCTGAGTCTTAAGCTTAATTTATCCAATTCAGGCCTAGAGATTCATGGATTAAAAGCTTTTGTGAATGCAAGAGCATCTTAAATTGGGTGTGTTAATTGTGTCATGTGAACTATTGTCCCCAGGATTAAGCTACAACCTCTATTTCAGAAGTGGAAAAACTCAAGTGAATTTCCATTTAGATCAGGCTCTTTCACGCACAAAAATACTCTACAGCACTAGTTCATTTGGAAAGACGACCTGCAAATTTGGTTTTAAAATTAAAAACATATGAAAAGTCACTCCAGGGCTGATACTGAATCGACTACATTTCAGCCTGGGGCAAATTTTCATGATTGAGTTATAAACTCATGAAAATAAGGGTCTACAATAACAACCGTTATTACAGGCCTTCAACTACAGCTGTGCTCGAGTGTGCTGCTACAATACTGTACATGCATTAATGTTACTGACTGCAGAAATTACATGTCTATGTCAACAGATGTGTTTCTTGGAAGCCAGCTCCAAAAATCCAGTTTATTCAAATGCTTGCCAGCTACCCATATGCTGCAATACTACTTTAAATGCGACATAAGGCTTTGAGAACATACTTTTACTGCTATCTACACTTTGTTATTTACTTTCCATTTAGACTAAATACCAGAGACGGGGCACGCTAAGGGGTTCAGCGTCCTTGCTGTAAAACCATATTCTACCAGTTGTAATATTTAGAAAGCAGAAAGTCTGCACAGCACTAAGGCCTGGTTTGGACACAGTGTTCGCACTCACACAGAGGCTCTCTGGAAAAGAGACGTTTACACAAGGCATTCAATTTGGGAACTTTTAATAATGGCCAAATATAGTTTAAAAATCATGCAAAAAATTCCTGCATGACAACAGTACAGGAATGACTCGGCTTGTAGGAAAAGCATTCATTTGCTCATATTCAGAGTCCGGGGGGGAAAGAAACATGATACATTTTAAATAATATTTGAACTACCGTGGGTCCAATCCTGTTCTCATTGAAGCCCATGCCAAAAATCCATTAAGTAACAGGAGTTGGTTCTTTATGTTGCTCCAAGGACATGAACAAATAAACAGGGCTGTATCACTTTCTAAGAGCTTTCACTATGTTCTCCAAATGCGTGCAGGTAGCAAAAGCATGTTTTTCAGGTTGTTTCTGTAGTGCAAGTACACAACCATGTGCAGCATCCATTGTACATTATATACAGCTCACCCTTTAAAAGTATAGTTAAACAGGAAGAGTGATATGTTCAAAAAGTCAAGGGAGTGTTCACTGTAATTAGTAGGCAGTGGGGGATCTGGTTTTAGTTTTTAGAGGATTTCTGATAATTACGTTTGTACTAACAGATATATTTGTGCATAAGCTTTCGTGGGTAAAAACCACTTCATTATATGCATCTCACAAAGTGGATTTTACCCACAAAAGCTTATACCCAAATAAATCTTTTCATTTTTAAGGTGTCACAGGACTCTTCATTGTTTTTGCAGATACAGACTAACATGGCTAAGACTTTAGTTTGTACTGTTTTTTTCTTAATTGAGTTTTTTTCATAAAGTATATAACAGTCCAATCTATTTTAAACATTAGAAAGAAATCTGTTTGTTCAAAAACGCCTACCAAGCTATGAGAGTTAGGAGCACTAAATTTGGCATACAGCTTCCTAGTATCATAACTTAAAGCAAGGTAACGTTGTGCATGGGATGTGCCTGGAATGGGATTGCTTCTCATAAAACCCTACAGAAGAGAGACAGAATCACCAGGCAGGTCAAAGGGGCTGGCAGAAGCCAGCTCACCTGGGACTGCCCCAACCTGCCACCCCCAGATACCCTTTAGGGAAGACAGGAGGGTTAAAGCTCCACTACCCCAATTCATATGGGGACATTGCTGGCTGTTCCCCTTAGTCAGGGAGGAGGGGAAAGTGCACAGTTTGCTGCATCCTTCACACTGGCAGGAATGCATAAGGGGCAGGTGAATCTGGACCAGCCCCAGCAAGGGGACATGCACCTCCCCCTCCTGCCTGGCCTTGCTTGCTGGAGCTGCAGCAGTCATGGAGAGGCACTTCTCACCTGGCTGCACTAAGAGGGGATTGGGGCAGTCCTCTCTCCCCAAGGCAGCCTGCATATTGAACCCTTCGTTCCTAGCACCACGCCAGAGAGCAATGATTTAAATGAAGCGTGTACATTATTTTTAATTTTCCAAAAAAACAAAAATGGAGTTAAGGAGCAGAGCAACACTGGATAAATATTTTAGTTAATCTATAATTTGGACTTTATTTTCACTTGGATCTTGATCCTAAGAGACTCGTACACTGCAAGTTAAGCAGGTGCTTAAGGGCTTTGCTGATTTTGAGCGCTTAGGCATTTATCCAGCAACGCACTTACGCACAGACTTAATTACAAACATAAGTCTCTTGATTTTAAAGTTTGCCACATGCTGAAGTACTTCACTGGATATGGGCTGGAGCACTCAGCACCTTGCAGGATGGAGCCCTAAAAGCTGAACTCCTTTCAACCAAGCAAGGCTCTAGAAGATATATTTTCCTTCCTGGTTAATATATCTTACATCTGTCTAAAATTGTTTTAGGAAGCATTTCCAATTTCATTGTTTAATTTTTGCCATGTCCAGCTTTATAATACTCATTATTTCAAAGAAATACCGGGTCAGTTTTATTCCTAATGATGCATCTGCATATATTTGGCAATATGCCCAGTAGGCTTCCTCTGCTCTGGAAAGGAGCCAAATACTATGCTCAACAGCTTAGGAGTTATCGATATAGGTATATGACTAATGCAATCATGCCATAGCCATCAAATAAGTCAAGCTCTAAGTGAATATACATCAGTGATGGCATAACATGCCCTCCCACAACGTGCTTAAGGTCTCCAGCCAAAAAAGTAAACAAACAACATTCCTTTAAGCCTTGTTTATAGTATTTTATATTGTCAGGAAGGCTTCCACTGGTCCATACAAAATGTAAGTTCTATGCTCTAATCATCTGGGGCCAGATGCTGCCCTTTCCAAGTCAAAAGTACTCGACGCCACTTTCAGCAGATCTCACTGTGCTACCATGTCTGGAGGATTTCTATTGCAATAGGCCCTTTGATTTGTTTGGCTTGGTGCTTGAAAGAGCTGGCCTCTGGAAAGGGCTTGTAGATCTTCATTTAGCAAGCACATGGCCAGAATTTTACTCAAATAATATAAATCCAGCCTGTCTGTCTCATGTTACACATATGGGCCAAAATGTACGTAACAGAAATTCTCTTTAAAACAGTATAATATTACTGAACCACATAGCCTACCTGAGGATCTAAAAAACGGACACACTTTTTGCTACAATAGAGCCTTTTCATTGTTTTCCACCTCCGATCATTAGGATGCTTCCAAACATGTATGCCACACACCACGCTGTATAAAAATGCTATACTCCGCAACATTATATAGTAGGGGTTGCAGGATTCTTTGGCATATGACTTACATGAACTAAAAGGCATGCCACAAAAATGCTCTTTTGACTGTAATGATTAATGTTTGTAGAGAGAAGCACCATATAATTATTAGCCATAATACATGATTTAGAACACTGGCATAACCCAGAAGTCAAGCCACAGCCAAACATGCCTGCAAGGCACGCACCGCAAACCCAAGCCCTGCCACTCCATCTCCCATTGCATTTACCTATGAATGGTGTTGTCAACCAAGAAACTGGATCTATTTTGTTCACCCCAAAAATCAGAAATTTTAAAAGAATGCTGATGCATAGTTCTCATTTTATTTATGGTTAGATAAAGGTGCTACCCACCCCTTTGACAGGTCAGGTTTGGCCACATGAAAATGAGTACTGTTACACAGTATGCATCACACTAATCCACTCATTGGATCACATCCATACATATATGTACAAGTAGTCCTCCAGGGAGAGTCACAAACCCACATTATGTTCCTGATGCTAGAGTGTACATTTGGATCTCTAATTCAACTGACAGATGTGCAAAATCGCATGAGCCAGAGAACCAGACAACTCTCTAGCGACAACACAGATGTAGATGCTGAACAACGCAAGGTATTCCAGCTAAGGTCAGCATTAACTTATACTCAAAATGTTCTCTTCAGAGTGGAGTGTTTCTGATGACATAGTATGACTCAGGGATCTGGAACCCCACAGGAATATATTAGTGCAGTAGGTACAGAGGCTGCAGGGATACCAATGTACCATATTCAGAGAATTCATAGGTGCAGAAGAAGCCTCAGTTCTTCAATAGTCATCAACAAGAATAATCTTTTTTTCCTGATCATTATGGAATCAAACACATATGCTAGGAAAATGCCTTATGGAAAAGGCATGTAGATTGAAGACATTAGGTCAGACCCTGACCCCTGCTGCAGCTGCTTTGCTCCAGTCCACTGGCACAAAGTAGGTTAGATTTGGCTCAGCTGCTTGCCTGAGATTCCACAATGGCATAAAGGTTGGCTGCTAGACACATCTTTGGGCAGCCTACCACCGTTCTGACAGCACTGGGAATCAAACTGAACCCTGGCAGCCCCAGGGGCAGAGGGCATAAACACAGCATACAGCCACCATTGTTCTCTCCCTCCTCAGGTCCTGCACTAGGCAACGTCTCGCCAGATCCATACTTGATCCCAATGGTTGCAATAACAAGCTGCCACTGTCTGCAAGGTTATATGAATAGTCCCTATCCAGTACTCCTGTGTACAATGCACACACTAAGACTTTTTTTTATCCTTTAGATTGAGTAGGCTTTAATCTTGGATCCTTTAGCCCTTTTTGATTCCTCATATCTCCCAGACTCGAACAGCACCTATGATCTGCATGCCATCCCCATGTGACGAACAGCACCAATTTATCAAAGTTGCAGCAGGAAATTCCCATTGCACAAATACAAATCAGGACCCAGGCAAACCCTGTTTGTACACATGAAATTTGAAAATTGAGTACACAGTGGTAATGGTCAAATTCGAAGGTGGTAAATAAGATGCTGTGGGTATATACACACACATGACTGCATAGTCATCTATGCAGTTTACAGTGACATAATTAACACGCTGAAGAACTGGAAGAAGGCATAAAAAAGAATAAGCTAGAGAAAGGCACTAGTTTAGCTTACATATTCACACATCTTCCTGCTTTTGGGTGATTTTCCTGCTACACATCTCTTTTACAAGCTCTTGGCCATAT
Source organism: Pelodiscus sinensis (assembly GCF_052426305.1). Lineage (NCBI taxonomy): Eukaryota > Metazoa > Chordata > Testudines > Trionychidae > Pelodiscus > Pelodiscus sinensis. The sequence goes on from NC_143065.1 coordinate 24,293,427, forward strand.
GAACCAAGTTAGATTCCTTCACACTCAGTGGGTCAAATTCAGATTTGATGTCTAAAGGAATTAAACTTACGTCTCAGCAAATAGGTGAGAATCTAAGCTCATGTAGTGAACATACAGAGGGCACCATGGGAAAATGCATATCCTTTAGAATTCCCACAGAAACTGACACTATCGTTTCTTATATATCGTTATCATTCTCCCTTAAAAAAAACTTCAGAAATCACCAGTTTAAAATGCTGATGGCAAAAAATAACAGAGGGGTTGTATGGTGTACCCAAGAAGTTTGCAGAAATATTTCAGTAGCAGTTTTGAACATTCTCAAGAGCAAAACCATATACAAGTGAACTCTATTCAAGACTTTTCTTAATGCCAACTCTTGGAGTTCTGTCCATCTTAAAAAAGGTAGGAAATGTCTAGGACTTCCCACCCTATGATCAAACACAGAACAATCAGATATTTTGCTGCCTCTACTATAGGGTTGCATTAGGTAACCACTTAGGCTGCCTGAATAGGTGAGCCAGCCATGATTAAGGGCCCTGGTCCTGAAGGAAAAACATCCAGAACACCCACTGAAGTCAAGGGGAGTTTTGGATGATCAATACATCTCAGGGCCTGGCCCAAAATATACCTATAGTTACTTTAGTCTTATTGAGCATATAAAGAATTCTAATTTATGAGTGATATAGATGAATTTTCTGAAGCATATAATTAATAGACATTTTATCAAATTTAAACAAACATTATTTTCAAGATTACAGAGAAATAATGATGCCTGGCCTCTGTCCCCAGTGAACCATTCAACTGATTTAATTTCCTTGAAACAACCCAGTGTTGCAGATAAGGCAGTTGGTATGGCTGTGTTTTCATCTGGAAACAGCTGTGCCTGTTGCTATGGTCACTCTTAAGCAACAAGTTTCCAATTGGTAACAACAAATTTATACAAGATGTAAAAAACTAAGTAAACCTTGCAAAAAAAACAAAAAAACAAAAAAACAAAACAAACACACACACACACACACACACACACACACACACACACACACACACAGTCAGAATGTTGCTTATCATTGTTAAATGCATCAGTCTGATTGATACAAAAAAAAACCCCGTCTCTCATAATTTAAACAGAGAGCTAAGGCTTATATAAAAATGTCTTCATGCTTTTATCTGACAGCTCTTGGAGGTAGGTGTTCTCATAAGCATCACAAATGGAACAAAACAAAGGCCTTAATCAGTTTCATATGCCTTTCATTCTGGAGCCTATTTTTAAACCAAACTTACATATTTCTATACCTAAACTGAATATTTATTTTCAGTCTAAAAGTTTTAAAAACCTCATTCTGTTGTGGAGGAAATTTGATCTCTACAGCCCATGCAATGGCAATTAAACAGAGAGCAACAGAAAAATAAATTGAGAATTACAAAATCTATCATTGGGCTGTATAAGTACTACAGGACAAGGCCATCAATCAGGTACATGAAATAGAAAGTTAAGACAATAGGACATTAAACATTTAGTTCTATGTAAAAGATAATGAATCTATTTATCAACAGATCATTCATCCTCAAAGATTACATCTACAAGAGTTAAATTCATTCAAAATTATGGAGGAACACTAACAAACCTTCACAATTCTCTCTGATGGCAGTTTTTATTTTAGAATCTGCATATTGTTCTTCAAGAAGAATCTAATTTACATGAATAATTCACAGTCATTAATAAATTTCTACAGACTAAACTGTGTCAATTTACAATTTTAACCAAAAAGCATTAAATGCTGACAGACATCAGGATACATGATCTCCAGCACATACCTCTTTCACACTGAGGTCCAGTGAAGCCATATGTACAAGCACATCGGTTTGGAGCCACACATCTCCCTCCATTAAGGCACCCATTTTCACAGACAGCTGCAAATGAAGGGGGCAAAAACTATGAATTGTGATACTTCCAAAATGACATACATTCCTAATAGATGTAGTTTTACCAGTTTTGGGGAAAATAACGAAACCTGGAATCTGATGAGCGTGTCTATTTTAGTTTAGTCTAGATACTGGACCTATTTTTCAATGAATTTTTAAGTCTCATTTTTCAATTTCTGCACAACTTCCCACTCTTATTGAGTGAAGCACAATAATTTTGCAGATACTGCAAACACTTTAAAAGCAGAATATCTCTAGGTTTTTGGTGTTTTCCCTATAATGAAACAAGTCTGTACCATAGTTTCAAACATCGCTTCACAGTTAAATTAAGGTATTTACTCTTCAGTAGAGATAGGAAACATATTATCTCCAAATCCTCCAGGTTTTGTCCCTGCCTTTGTACAATCTAGGGACAAATTAACAGACTGATTTGTTCACTCAGACATATCAAAAATATAATTAAATGTCCCAGGGTTTCTTGTTAACAGCCAGTAAATCACAGTATCAGACAGGCTAGTCAGAACAGATATCAGCTATTCATGTTTCATTGTTTGAATCCAAACCAAGGTACACCAGGTCTTGCAGCCACCTATGATGCATCACGAGATACAGAATCCACTTCTCCTGACATTAAAGTCCAAAAGCAGTGTTCCAGTTGTCAAAAAGATAACCAATAAATATTCACATAAAACAAACCTACTGGGTTTCACATAAAATCTTATAAAACATGGGTTTCCTCAGTCCTCACTGAACCAGCACCTGGTTAATTTCCAAACGGACAAGCCCCACATTTTTTGTTTTCTGGTGTGATTCGGTTTAAGCAATATGTGTCTTAGTAACCCTGTCTCTACGCAAGGAAACATCTATAATATGCCCTGCTAGATCATCCTTCCTCTCCTACTTATTACTCCACATCCAAACCACACACACTGATTCCACCTTCTCATTCATAAACAAAGTTCTCTCCTCTTCCTCCCCCGCCATTCAAATTCCTATGGTGAAATCTTGGGCCCATAAAAGTCAACTGGCATTTTGCCACTGCCATCAATGGAGACAGGATTTCATCCCTAGTTCTTACCCAAGGAAGAAATGCTTTTGTCTGTATTCAAATAAATGTTCACTGAAGGACTAATAGCTCATTGGATAACAACATGACAACACTGGGTTCAAAAGTGATCATTGAACTTTCATTTGAATTTAATAGAACTGTGGTAGTCATGTTGGGAAAGGCATAATCAGCATCAGCCCTTAGTACTCTTCAAACAGTGGAGTCTAAAATGCTGGTGGAGACTCCTCTATGACTGTAGTGTATTTGATTGTTATGGAGTAGAAGAGGTGGATTTATACAGGAGCTCATTAGACCTAGAAAATACCCTGGCTGAAAGAGGCAAAGAACTCCTATCGTGCATTACTGCGATCTCACATAGATCAACCATATGCTTCTTTAGCAGAGCAGCATTTACATTAAAGGAGTTACTTGTATTGCCTGGTTGGCATATCTCCAGTCTGAACACAACAGCTAAGAATAGATAATGTAATCCAATGCGAAGTATGGTGATCAAAGAAAGTCACTATGTCGAACAACCCTAATTAGTTCATTTTGGCATTGTCAAACCTATCTGGTTATCTAGGTACACAACATAATTAATATTTAAAAATACTAACATTACATAAAGGTATTGCTTTTTTTAAAAAAATGTAAGAAACTCTATTGCATCTCCTGATAATACTGAAATGCAGGGCCTATTGCTGCAATATGTAAACCCTGGGAGGACAATGCAAATTTTTCTAGCATAAGAACTACAGGATCACGTTATAGCCAATTAGTATGAATTTACTTCATGTTTTTAAATAGTTTTGATCCAAAAGAATTCCCTTGGCATGTAATTCAAAGTCCTGTAAAATTCCATTCTAGTCCTCTAACACTGAGTCCGATGTTAGCTGAAACGAGTTAGACTAGAATTGTGACTGATCTATCTGTCTTAATATTGTGTACCTTTCCCATCTACATATGTAAATATTTGGTTACTAATACTTACGCTGTCCACAATGTGTTCCTGTGTATCCTTTCTGGCAGAGACAATGGTCATCACTGCAGCTACCTCCATTCATACATCTGATGTTGCAGTGTTGTACTTGAATGAAAAATAATAATTTTTACATATTAGCAAAATAGTTGGGAACAGCAAAGAGCAAAATGGCTCAGTGATTATTTTACAGTTTGATTCTGTGAAGAACTAAGCAATGAGGGAGTCATTAGAAATAGAGAGAACTTAGCACCCTATAGAATTAGGTTTTTGATATGTAGAAAATGGAAGAGAAAATACTAGTAAGTTTCAGTATTAAGGGACTCAAAACACTGCGAGAAACAAAGGAAGGTCCAACCTCCAGCTCTTATTCATTGAACCAACTAGAATTTCACACTTAAATAATGGGTATAGGATACAGTCGCAGTTCAGTGGTGAAACTACGCCAACTTAAAAAGGAAAACAAAGATGTTGGCAGGCAGTAGCACCAGGGTTTATCATCAGGACAATGGGGAAATAAGCGCACGTGGGGACCAACAAAATTCTTGCTCCTGTTAACACAGGTAGATCAAAAGGGGAGCTGAAAGGTTAAGGACCTCTAGTGGGAGTAGGTGAAACTGCAGTGCAACATCTCTGTCCCGTATGTGGTCTTCCCATCACCAACCAAAGGTGTTGATGTGCTGGAGGCGTATGCTACAGCAGCGCTTCCCAAAGCCAGAGAAAGGGGAAGCACTCCCAAAGCTGTCAGCAGAGGAAGGGAGCTCTACTTCATGCTCCTCCATAACTAAGCACTTGCCACTTACTAGCAGTTAACATCCAATCTACGTCTAACGCCAAAAAGCTGAAAAGCCTGCACTGCACTTTTCTGATAATAAGAACAAAAATGTTATTCAACGAAGATGTCAGGAACCACTTAAACATCAGGCACTTCCTTTGTATGGAAGCAGAGAGGCCTCCCGATTTAATTCCCCTCACAGTTCCCACTGTCTGACAGATTCCAACTGAGACAGACATTCTAGCCAGGAAATGGTTTTCTTTTTAACAGGAACCACATGAAAGGCTCCTCCCCAGATAGGAATACTGTCAGATTAGCATTTTGGTAGATTGGTACATAACACAGTATACCTACTATGCTGTCTGACATGCTCAGAAGAACTGAGGAAAAGAGACTTCAAGGAACCACTTGCCATCTGCCAGTATCATACAATCACCTATGAAAGCTTTCTGCGGCCAAACCTCCGTAGGTCCCTTGGTAACTTAAGCTCCACACAGATGCAAGTGAGGTGGTTGTTGGTTTTTTTTGTTGCTGTTGTTTTTAGGGAAAAGTAACAATTGTAACTTTTGTTGGCACAGGTACATACTGCCAGTCTATAATACAGCCACCAATATAAACGCAGATTGTTAATGTTTAAATTGTATGAGGATAAAACTAGAATTTAAATTTCCCATGTTTCTATTTGTGGCTGATGATACATCTTTACTTTGCTATGGAAGTATGTTAGGCAACAAAAAGTGTAATAACATTCCTCAACAAAAAGTGAAAATATCTGAAAATATTCAGAGTAAGTGTCTAGTGAAGGTTTTTGGACAGCATCCTAAGTAGGTCAGAAAAAGGTGTATAGTTACTTTAAAATGTGTAATTCAGCTTAGCTTTATACAATCTTAGAAAAACAGAGGGGATTAGAAAAAGCATAGGAAATGATATCATCTGTCAAGCAGGGTAGGAACTTAAAAACCACAAACTGATTTCAATTAGAGTAAGCCATGCCAAAAGCTAATTTCCATTCCCACATGAGTACCAAAACCATTTAAATACTTTGAACTACATTTGAGATAAAAAGGTTAACAGTAGCTTAAACTGCTAAGTTTTATATTATTTGTTCAAGCTGAAAGCAAAAGTATATTTTCCCATTTTGGGAAAAGGAATGGCTTTGCATATAGCCATGAAAAAAATTGTTTCCATCATTTGTCTTACTTTTCAAAGAAGCTCTTCTGAAGTAAAAGCTCTATCTACTTTTTGAAATACTGGGATCGGAGTTTGGTGGTACACAGAGCCATCATTATTAATATGGCCCATACAAGTCAGTGAGCTGTCTCCCCTAGTGCTATATAGCAGAACCAGTGACATACAACAGGGAATCTAAACACTGACTTTGGATCCTCTTTTGAAAATTTTTAGAAACACCAGTAAGAAACCATCTCACTGAAGACAACACCACGATTTGGATGAGCAAGTTCTCAACAGTGGTAAGGTTTGCACTGGCCAATCGCACACTGTGAGAAATTAGTATTTAAAATCCAATGTACTTGCCACTGCATATTCTGTCAACTAGGACAGTGAAAAAATCAATAAAATTTGCTTCACTTTTTTTACTACTGTTAAGTTTCAAGTTCTTAAGCTGAAATATCTGGGTTTCAAAAATTGCAGGGCAATGATCATTAATTTAACAATTGTTTTAAATTAGAATTTATATTTATTTTTGTTAGCATCATTTGCAGAACATTTCCATTTGTCTTTGATTTTATAAAAACCTGTTTTGATCACATTTTAATTTGGAGTCACATTTAAGTTGACAATATCCCTTTAATGTTAAACTGGTTTTTTAAATGTTAGATTTCCTTTGTTTCTGAGTGGCAGCGCCAAGCTATTGTGGTCTATTGTGTACATATATATTCATGGAATCTATCTATAGTGCCAACTGTGCTAACCATTCACCCAAAGACTACATTCTAAAGTCCTTGTGCAGTAGAAGCACTTGGTGATAAAAATTACTACATAAAATTTCACCTAGGCAGTAGCTGTATTCTAATTCACATAACTCAGTCATTTCTTATTTTAAACTCTGGTTTGCTTTACTGATTAAAAACAATGTGACCTCTTAAAGTGAGCCTAAAACTACTGCATCCTTTAAGCAAGTTCCAAGTGATTTATTTTAAAACAGAAGCTGCACATAAAGTTGAAGTCTTAGTGTGCATCTACACAGCACCCTAAACTCGAAATAAGATACGCAATTTGTGCTATGCAAATTGCATATCTTAATTCGAAACTATTTCAAAATCGCTTATTTTGAAATTTGGCACGTCTTACACAGCACCAAATTTTGAAATAACACACTATTTCAAGCCATCTCTTATCCCTCGTCCAATGACATTTACCAGATGGCAAAATAGCGTGTCCGTTATTGAAAAATATTTCAAAATAACAGGTGGCTTGTGTAGACGTGGGGTAGCTATTTCGGGATACCTTCAGTATCCCGAAATAGCTGTGCAGTGTAAACATACCCTCAGTGTTTTATTGTGTATATAGGAAATCCACAATATTAAAAACAATTAAATAATAAGGGGGAAATTATCAGCCTGACTAAAAATTGCTGGTTAGTGTAATACCCTAGATATCACAAGAGATTGCTTGACAATTGAACAGAATTGGTCTTAAAAATTACTTTACTCAAAACTGCAGCAAACTCTCCCACCTCCTTTAGCCATGCATGGAACTCTCTTGAAAGCCTTTGGGAGTCCTGTGCTGAAATAGATGGCAGGTCATAGCCGAAAAAAATTACTGCACCAAATCCAAGTCTTTCCTCATTTTTTTAAATTTATGACTCAGAAAAAGCTTCCTCTGATGTCCATGTTGCCCAAGTAATGACAGAGTGAGTATAACAGCTAGATCATACCTGTTCTAAACACAAGTGAAGGAACATAACAGATTGAAAGATGACTCCCCGGTGCACCTCAAAGGACGTCAGTGCACATGATTAGGGCAGTATAATGGCATAATGCACCCTATTCAGAGATGCAGCAGCAAGTACATTCTCCCAGCCCACCTCAAAAGGAAATATTTTCTTCCTTGAGGTAGAAGACCTCCCAGAGCTCTTCTGGGGCTGTGTGGCTCCAGACCATTCCCAGTCCATGGCTGTACCTGCTAGGAGTGACAAACTCCAAAAGAAGGACTTCAGTGCTTGAAACATGCCCCTCCCTCACATTCTACTTTTTTTTTTACCGTTACTACATGAAAAGAATGTTAAAACCACAGACAAATAATGCTCAGCTAATATTAAAGTTTTTACAGCCTATAAAACAAGAGCGAAAAAAAGAAGAGGTGCCAACCTGAAACCCCCCATTAAGGATCCTGAAGAGATCCACAAGGTGGAGATTCAATATATTGTAACAAACAGGCAAGATCATATTGCAGTCTTTAATCAGACACTACTCCCCTTGTGAGGTTTAGACACTTGGGACAACCTTAACTTTTTCCCAAATATGGTTAGCAGGATCAGCCTCAGAAGATGGACAGCAAGCTTGAGTCTTAATGCATTTAAATGAAATGACCAAATTCTGCTATCTGTTACAACATCGGATTACCCAAGTAAATACTGTAGGATTATCCAGGCAAAGAAGAACAAAATCTGGCCCATCAATGCCCCACAGGACTTCAGTAAAGTTATACAAGTAAGTAGAATTTGGCCCATAGTCTGCAATATCATGTCCATCATGATGCATTTTGTACACTCATGTGTAAGTTTAGTGTCTAATAGAGAAGAGGAATCTTCCAGAAAATAACATTCTGCTGGCAAGCTAATATGGTTTCTAATACAACTAATTTGGTTTTAATTTGGCAAAAAGGAGTAGTTCCCATAGCGAGCTTCTGAGTCATTCTTCAAATTTCATCACAGGGAACTGGGCCTTCTTTGCTGTGGTAAAGAGGTCTAGTCTACTGACTCAGAGGTTAGTTGTCTGAAACATTATTAACTGCTGATAACTTGGCAGACTCAAAACAGGAACAGAAGGTACAGAAGGATACTTACTTGACTTTGAACCACAGGAGGGTGCTATCTGGCCATTTGGACATGTGCACATATTTGGTCTTGAACAAAATCCATCCCCACAGGAATGTCTGCAAATTGCTACAAATAAAATTAAAAAGACTTTAAAGCATGCTTTACTAAAAATCCATTAACACACAAAAGGCACTTGACTCACAATACAAATTGAGTGGAATTAATACTTACAGAGAAAAAGCAGATGAAGTAATATCTTTTATTGGACCGACTTGGACCCCCATAGCCCACAGAGAAGCATGTAGATCACAAGACTGTACTTCCCTGGATCAGCAACTCTGACTCCAGCAAACTGCTGACAACACAAGAGCCCCACCCTGGCTTCCGCCCGCTTTTCCTACTATTTACAATGCGACACAACACACTCCCAACTCCAGTTTTCCCCGGAACCATCTGCCCTGAAGTGTCCAGCCCTCTCCTTTTGCAAGAAATATTACCTCTCTTATCTTCTCTAATATTTTAAGATCAATACAGCTACAATAATACTGCAGACAAAATCTCAGCACACAGATGGCATACTCTGCATGTGGGAATGGAACCCAAAAGTGGTCCATCCCGTTATTTGTAGGGAGAGTCAGAAAGCTGACATGCATGCTCCTTGCAAACAAGGCATGGGCAAGCATTAGGATCACCAGTAGTGGTAGAAGATGGCCAAAAGGGAACATGCCTGATGAGCAGTGTCACCATGGTGTTGGTGATGGTGCTTGGTCCTACCGTGAGGGCAGGGGACTGGATTTGATGATCTCCTGAGGTCCCTTCCAGATCTAGTATTGTATGATTTACCACAGACTCAAAAGGAACATATCTGTGGCTTGTGTTCAAATATTGCCAACACATCAACATACATGTTGAATTGTAGCTTAGCAGGGTTTTGTATATTATCTTTTCCATGTTAAAACAATAAATAAATGCAGTATGACCAGTATTGAACTTAGACCAGCAATGCATTCACATAAACATGCAAACAATGCAACCGGAAAAGATAAATCTTGGCCATAATGTTCAATGAAAGTAACTTACGGACTATGCATTGATTTCCACCAGGTAGCGTTTTCCATCCAGGACAACAGTAGGCATTGTAACGTGATCCACACACATTGGGTCTAGAAGAAAAATTGGTTCTTGTTTTTCCTCCAAAATACATTTTAATAACCAACATTTGAAAAAGTCAAAAATAAAAGCAGTGCAGTACACATTATGGGAATCAGCTCTCAGCATAAATGTCTGTGCATATTTAACAGAAAGAGTATATATACACTACTTATTGACCTTAGTGATACCTACTCTCTTGTGATGCCAAAGATTACACTGCAAAAATGTAAAATGAATCACTATATTTAAAACTACTCAGAAAGCTAAAAGAAAAAAAATGTAACAGAGCTCCAGCATTTCAGATGCTACTGAATGTTTATGTGGATACTGTAGATTTAACTTGGGAAATAGAACAATAGGTACAAGGTTCAATCCTACACTCCTCTTGCCAGCCATAATCCCACTGAAATAAAGAGTGAGGGATCAAGCCTATGATCAGGGAATATGGCAAAAGTCTAACATGCTCAGAATGATAACTCCTGACTTTTTGTAGCTTCATGTACTTTTCTATGTCCCTACCCAGCTCTAAAATGCTATACTACTCCTATCTTGACCAGAATAAGAGTAATGCAAATTATTACATTAGCCAAATTAAAAAGACAATACATGAAAATATTTATTTAGCAAAAATGAATCATTGGCAAAAAATGTAAAATGTATGAATTCTAGTGAGCTGAAATGCCTGTGAAATAAATACTAAGACACTTGGTATACTTAGAACTTATTCTTGCTACTCACTTCTTAGACACAGAGTCCAATCTATCAAACTTCCCACCATTCTGTGCTTCTCCATGAGTCAAATTTTGCTTATTTTACTACTATGAGAAGTCCCATTCAAGGGACCTAGTCTTCCTTACAGGAGTAACAGGATATAGCTCCAGATGCAAGAAAATAGATCTTCCTTTTCTTTTACATACCATAACCTTATTATCCTACAACCCTTACTCAAGCAACAAAACTTGAGAAAAGTGTGCCACAATCTAAATCTTAGTAAACATGAATTCTTAAAACAAATTAGATGCTTGTTTTTCTTTTTTAGGACAACTGTTGACCTTTTTTAGAGGTGTGTTTTTTTTAAACTATGTAATATAGATACAGAAAGTTATTTGGACACAGTATTACAATGTCTAAGTAAACATCTACCCTGCATGGTGCAGGATGGATTTCCAAACTTCCTTTATAAGTATAAACATTTATTTGTGTGCATGTCCCAAAAGACTGTCTTATATTTATCTAGTGAAATACATTATTAATGGAATCTTAAATATTATTATTTCACCCACTTGAATGGCTTCATACTGCTGATTACAAACTGACTCAAAGCTCACTGGTATCTAGGGCAACACTAGCATCAACTTCATTGGGTTTTGGGTCAATAGCTCCATGCTCAGCAAGATAAGTACAGGCTGTATAAGTGGGCCCTGTTTCTAAGAACATCACATAGCTTTTTAACTGCTTTTATAGGTTTTAAAACTCCTGATGCATATATTCGCAACATATTCCATCATAATTATTTCAGCTACATGCCCCTAGGGCTACAACTATGTCACTTTGTCCTTCCATCAAAGGGAAACTGCTCCAATATCTCATGCCAAATCAAGACTGGGAACTAGACATGTAAGATTTTCTTTCACAATCTCCTGTCTGAAGCAATGATGGAACTTATTAATGCAGACTGGGTGGCATTGTTGCTTGTTACAACTGTGAACATGAATTGACAGTATCCAGTTTGGGTTGGGGGTAACACCTAAGCACAAGACTGCAAGACAACAGTTAGACACTGGGCCAATTTTTATCCCAGTTGCACCAATTAAAGCAGTGCAAATCCACAGTAAGTAGATGGTCTTGTGATTAAGACACAGGTCAAGAGTCAGAGGTACAGCTGGAGAGAAAATGGAATTTCAGTTCCATGGGAAATTGGGAAATTCCATAATGGGACCTGGGGAGCCCTCACAGTACCAGGCTCCAGGAGAAAGTTGACTGACCTAGACCCAGTGATACTCAAAGTCTTGGGAACCCCAACAGAAGCAATCACATGGCTTTCTGAAGCCTGCTTGTCAAGCAAGGTCCTATTGAAAGCCTCCTGGTTTCCACTGGAATTTCATCAAATGAGGTATGTTCCCACAGAATGTTTCAATTTTAATATACATTTTTGACAGAAAAACACAGTTTCTGACTAGTTCTAGTGGGGAGACCAATTATAAAATGGGGATAAATACTCGTGTATTGTGACCCTAAAATTCATTAGTGTAATGAGATGCTCAGATACTACCGTAATAAATGACAAAAATAAGCTGTAAAGATACATTAATTGAATGAGATCAGAATCTAGTCCACTTTATTGTCTGTAATGTGACAGTAACAGAGAAGTTGGACTAAATTAATCAGTTATTTAAGTGGACACAACACCACTGATTGCAATAAAAGTGGCAACTAAAGCTCATAGTCAATTTTGCTTGTTGCATTGAAATACATGTATAACTTTATAAGCTTTGCTTTTCACCTGCTTACTTTGGTGTATCTAGAATTTACTTCTTCAGTCATATGCTCTCCTCTCCCACCATTTCAATACAATCAAATTGAGAGGGCAGCTGAATTGTGCATAACAAGCAATAACTTGGGGTACTGAAATAAAATTCTAACAAACAACTGTAACATTTATTTTGAAATAAATAAAAATCAGAAGGATACAAAAGATCATATTTAAGTAATATTTGTGATTAAAATATACATATATAAAAACAGACACGGTATGTAGTACAATAAACTTTGTTAGTCTATGGCAAGTTATGAAACAGGCCAAATTCAACAGGTTTCTTTTTAAAATATACTGTGTTTTAAGATCACTTTTATAATTGTCAACCAGGTAATTTTTAATAACACAATCACAAGGTCATATAGTCAACAGCTATATAGGAACATTAGCTTTTAAGAGATAAATGTCAATGTTTTTAAAGAACGATTTTTTTTTTTAAATTATTGATGAGAGACCCTAGTGATGCATTCTGTGGCACAATACTAAGCACTATAACAATTTCCCTGAAGAGAGTTACATGAAGAATGAATTTTTATCATAACTAACTCACAACAAAAAGAGTAAAACATATATATGCCCAGCAGCGGCCCGTCAATACAGGAGAACTAGGCGGTTGTTTAGGGCGCCAAGATCAACGGCCGTTGAGGGCTTTGAAGGCGGGGCGCCGATCATGTGTTTCGCCTAGGGTGCCAGTTGCCGGCAGCTTGTCTAGGGCCGCTCCTGTATATGTCCCACAATCTCTATGCACTATATTCTATATACTTCCAGAACTAGACTGCACCTAGTTATGCAGTCAATGCAGTTAACTAACGTAATGTTGTACACAGGGGAAAACACCTGCCAGACTTCCAATGAGCAATCATGCTTAGAGACTGAAACGAGACATTCAACTACCCTGATTACTACCATGATCACAGCTTTATTTTGCATAGCTACAAGGAGTTCAAATAATAATAAAATTACACAGTTTCTTCTGCCCCCTCAATCCTGTGTTTGTCTTGGTGACCTCCAGAAATGACTTTCCCAACTCACAGGCTGTACACTACATAAACAAATGCATCCGAAAACTTACTGCCATTAATTTTCAGAGCATCTCCTTGTTCTTGTATCACGGAACAGTGTAAAAAGGAGGGACTGAGACATAATGACTCTTGACAATCTCAGCCACGCACCTCTCATCTCTTTCTTTCTTTGGAAACTAAACAATTCAAGCCTTTATTATACCTCACCATAACTACCTATCCAGGTATTTATATCACAACCATCAGTAAAATATTTATCTTTCCAGAGCTGGATATTGTTCTGTAGACGAGGGTGTACCCCTGTTAATTTACAAATTACATCATTCTATGCAGTGTGTGTGGCATTTGTGGTGGGGGAGCACTCCAAGTCAAGTGAGCACTGGGAAAAGTACCAGAAGAAGAATCCTGGACCTTGCAGTCTTCTCTCCATAGCACATGGGTTGTGATCTACTGGCAGCTTATGAAGTGTGCTCAAGTAGCTCTCCAGGAGTTTTTTCCTCTCTTTCCACCAAGTAGCACTAGAGGCATTAGCAGATCTCTTTCTCTACACCACCTCCTGCTGCCTTAATGGCAAAGGAAGGTACAGTAGAAGTCAGAAAGACCCTGTTTACTCCTGCTCATATTGCTGCTCGTAGCAAGGAAGGGAGAGAGGAAGAATGAATACACATACCCCCTACCCTATGGATTGGGAATGAAGATCTCCAGCTGCTGGTCCCCTCTCTCCCCAGGCCTAAGCCAGGGTGAAGGTCTCCTTGCCTCTGCCTCATCCCCTGGCCTATGATCACATGCATTGTGGATGGGAGGAGAAGTTTATCAATGGCAGCCCCTGCAGCCTGCAGATTGAAGAAGAGCTACCGCAGACCCTCTCATCTCGCTGAGGGCACTGTGAAGTGCACAGAATAGTAAAGGTCTCCTTTCCTGCTCCTCCAACTATCCTCCCTCTCCACGGTCGATAGAGGAAATGCAGAAGCAGTTAAGGCATAGAGGGACACGCCCAAGAGAGGAGATGAAGCAGCACTCAGATATGGGCATAGCTTGCATGCTCACTGAATTGCTTCTCTTACATAAATCCAGATCATCATCAAATCCTTCAATTCCCTGCTCTTCCTCACTACAAAACCTATCAAGTTTCCCACACAACTCCTCCCCCAGCTCTGTCTCCTCTGAGCAAATTTCCCCCTTCTCCACAGTCTGGTTTCTCCATATATCCCATCTCATAGTCTGGTTCCCTGCATTCCTCCTCCTTACATCCTGCAGCTTCCTCTGCCTGCCCTAGAGGATGGTCCCCAACACACCCAGAGTCATAGACTAGAGTAAGCCCTTACATCACGGCTTTGCCCTATACCTATGATTGTAGCAGCTTGGCGCTAGCTGTAGATGTGATATCTGTAGCCAGAAAGTCCCCATCTAGAGATGACTTTGTAGAATGCCTCCCCCCACAAGTCTGCAACGTTGGTCTCCCACTGGGAGACTGAAACTACTTCTCAGGAACACAGCATAGGAAACAAACAAACAAACAAAAAATCAAGAGTCTCCCAGGCAAATTGGAAGACTGAACAGATCTGGATGGGGGGTGGGGGGGGCGGAAGAGGCAAACAAAAAACCCACTTATGCACAAATGACACTATATTCTGAAAAAGAAGCAGAAGACACACCATTTTCATTAATTTACACACATACCCCCCCCACACACACACCTTTTGCTTAGCTGTTATCTTTCAGCCTGTAGCTTTTTAAGGCAAAGATGGATCTGTATAGCACCTAGCACTGTGTGAGTACTACCCATTTAAATAAATACAATTAAATCAGAGTGGGAATAAAAGAGAGACTATGTACAAAAGAAAAAAAGCCAGCACGGGCAACTCAGACATTACCCCGATGCTGCTGTTGGCAAAAGAGGGAGATTTGAACAGTCGCCTTCACCACACTTCATAAGAAACATGAAGGCTGTGTCTACACTGGCATCCCTTCCAGAAAAGGGATGCTTATGTAGCACTTTGGAATAGGCAAATCCGCAGGGGATTTAAATATCCCCCGCGGTATTTGCATTAACATGGCTGCCGCTTTTTTCCGGCTTGGAGATAAGCCGGAGAAAAGCGCCAGTCTAGACGTGATTCTCCGGAAAATAAAGCCTTTTCCGGAGGATCTCTTATTCTTATCTCTTGAAAGTAGGAATAAGAGATCCTCCAGAAAAGGCTTTATTTTCCGGAGAATCACGCTGACTGACGCTTTTCTCCGGCTTATCTCCAAGCCGGAAAAAAGCGGCAGCCATGTTAATGCAAATACCGTGGGGGATATTTAAATCCCCCGCGGATTTGCCTATTCCAAAGTGCTACATTAGCATCCCTTTTCCGGAAAGGGGTGCCAATGTAGACACAGCTGAATAGTATCCCAAAAATCTTAAAACTCTGGACCCTTTCATGCTACTCTGACTACCACCTTCTCCCTCAAGTAGTCCCATTGAAGTCAATGCAACCACCCATAGAGTGAGGAACAATCTAGCATAAGGAAGGATAGTAGAATCTGTCCCAAAGAGAGCACATGCATTTTGAGAACTCAGTAGCCCCTATTTTCAAAGCCTTAATGGGGGAAAAAAAAACAGGAGATTGGGGAGAGGCTGCCATGGAACATTTTTCAGAGTTACACATATATTCACAAACCATAACAAAGGCTTTCACTGATTGCATGGCGGTGAAAAAAAAGCCCTGACTGAAGCCAACAGCTTTGTTCAAAGACTTCCAAAATAAACAAATTCTGTCTTCAATTAATAACATGCGGGTGAAAATGTAGTAGCTAGATGAGTTGAATTATTGTCAAAGGATATTAGTCATCTACTGGAAAAATGATAAATGTATATGACTGTTTTTCTCTCTCTGTTTCCATTAACTGATACATGAGACTGATACGCTCAGCTGGTGATACCTTTGGTCTGATGCTTGAAGACAGTAGCTCAAAGAATGTGGTTTTGATAATAATACTATTAAAGAATACAAGAAGCATGCATGTGGTTAGCAGGAAAGGGAATACACGCTATCTATGACTGGACTTGAGACTTCACTACTTACCATCCTAAGAAGGCACTTTGAGAAGCAACAGACTCAATGTGTCATGGGAGTAGTGATAAATGCTGTGTGCAAGTCAGACACCTTCAGCATCAACAGTTGCAAAGCTGTCAGTTTTGTGTAACTAGTAGGTTCATTCCTATGAAAGATGCCTAGAGCATTGGATAAATACTTTTTTTCTTTTAGTGAATTATAAATAAAAACCTCTCCCTAGAATTTTGATTAGTAATCCTGAAACACACATCATTAACACCACCTCAGTTCTTGCCGTTGTGCATTTTAGATTTCTAAGTTTTATATTAGCCCAGACTAGCTGAGTAAGACGGCGGGAGAGCCTGAACTCAAACATGGTAGGTTGCAGAGCAAGCCACAGTACCTCATCCACCTATCTCAGCAGGGTTTAGAACTCTAAGAGCTCTGCTTTCCATTGATATCAATGGACATTACTTAGATATGAACGTCTGTTCACTAAAACTGGACTAAGACTATCAAATATGTCTCAAAGGGAACCAAGCCAACTGGGCAGGCATCTTCACTGAGTTATGAGAAATGGATTATTTTTGCCAATGTGCCCCTACACTATGAAAACGTACCTGGCATTTTAGTTATGTAGAATCAAAAGGACATGGCTTGATGGCAGCTCAGACATCTCTACTCTGGACACTCAACTCTTCATGGCTTAAACATGTTTTAAAATAACTTTTCACACAGAAGAGGACAAAAACACTCCTGTTGTCTGAGAGAAATAGACAGGTGGATGGAAAGGTGTTTTGGAGGGCAAAGGAAACATTGGTCTAGATTAAAATCCATCTGTCATCTCTGGCTGCTTAAACTCTGTTTCTGAAAGCTTTCTGGAATTCATCACAATTGTTCCAAGTAGGCAAAGGCAAAAGCTGAGAATCATGCCTGCTTTTTGCAGCATATTTAATACTGTGGACTCACTGCAAGGACATGCATGCCTAGCATGTGAAAAGTGGAAATAAAAGGTTTTTAATAAGAGACATAAGCAACTTTGGATCTCTGTGATGGTTTCTACGAACCCAATCCTGACTCCTACCTCTGAGAATCTGCCAAGACAAACACACATGAGAATTAATCTAGAAAGAGGGTTCAGGATCTGGGCCAATACATGGAATCCTCTCCTCCTGCATATGACTACGTCTGGTTCTGTGGTGACTCCTTCCACATCTCTACTACACAGCTCAATTAGGGTAGGGTGGAGGTAAAGCAGTAGCAAAAAGAGACAGGAGCAGAGCTGATGAACCTGCATAGCACTGTGTCTATTAACTATTGTCCTGTGCGGAGGAGTGCAGCAGCAGAAAGAACTGTGGGAACTACAGCAGAGCATTTCTATGGGGGAAGTGAGGGCTCCTTCTCCCCCACCTCCCTATCCCCATAAAAGTAACCTGAATCAAAGCCTTAGACTTGGTGCATGTGCATGGTGCATATGAAAGAACCTAAGCACAGATATACTGTACTGCTCCTTCACAATTTTAACACAGATCTAAAAGAGAAGCAATGAATCAGTGCCTCTCTAGCCTACTGCCACTCTGATCATGATTATGTAGGCACAAGATGTATGATGTGCCTGCATAATCATGATACATTAGGCATTATTGACTCCTCTGTATTCTTTTGTAGCACTATACCTACATTGTATTAATACTACCCTAGCACTAGCTGGGGAACTGTGCTTGCTCTAGAGATGTTAAATATTGGTTAATTGGATAGTTGAGTAATCTCATGAATTCTTATCGGTTACTCAACTATTCTATAGTTCCTGGGGGTGGGGGCGTGGGCAGCAGCCAGTGCATTCCAGCCCCACTCTCGAGGAGCCCCCTGCCACTCCATGCTACTGCCTCATGTGGTGCCAGGAGAGAGCTGGTGGTGCCAGGAGAGATCTGGTCCATGAGGGGAACCGGTTTAAAAACCAGCTCCCTTGGGGACCAGCTGCTTGATGCCCCACGTTGCTGCCCCTGGCACAGAGCCTCTGTCTGGGGTGGGGACTGACCTGCCGTGAGCTGGAACTGAGCAGGGTTGTCTGCCCGTCTGGCTCCTAATACACTTTAAATGCAGCACCACAGTCGGGGTAGGTCCTGGATCCAGCATGAGCCAGGACTAAGCCGAGCTGCTGGCCAGCCTGCTAAAAAATGTACTGGCGGGGGTGGGGGGAATGCATGTACAGCCTCTTTCCGAGTTACAAACGAGTTATGGACCAAACACTTGGCCGTAAGTCAAAGCGTTCGTAACTCGGACCCCATTGAGTTACATGGCAACCATGCTGTTCATAAGTGCGGATCGTGTTTGAAACTCGGGGACCACTTTGGTCATAAATGTGAACGGTCGTAACTCAACCGTTCACAACTCGGGGACCGGCTTTTGCTTATTGGTTAATCGACTACACTATTACATACCTAGCTTGTTCATTGCCCCGTCATCAAAGGCCTGCACAATAATATCAGCTAGTTCAGCTCCATTCTGCTATGCCTCCTGTCTGTACCTTACATCTTTGACCTGGCTCTTCACTACAGTGTGCAGCACTGTCCCGTTGTCTTGTCTTCTTTTCATCAACCAATCCCTTCTTTGCTACTTCAGCCTGAAATATCACCAGGAGAAAGGGGTGCCACCTCCTTTTTTCAGAAAGATTTTTGGTAAGCAAATTTCAGTTTGGGTATTCGCAAGAGACAAGAAAGTTCCATGAACCAGTGTAGCAGAGTCACTCCAATGTCAAAACACCAGCACCCAATTACAATGACTACCAAACACAGTGCGGCAGGAGCTGGGGAGAGGAAAGAGTTCAATAGTTTGGCATTAAGGGGGCAGCTGCTGCAGAAGTGGGGAGAATTTGATTCCAGGAAAATGGAGATGGCATGTGCACTTCTGCCCTTTAGAGAGGAGAAGGTAACTGTGAAATATAGTCAGGCTAGTGTAGGAACCCCATAGAGAAGCCTGCCCAGGGTGGTGCTGAATGTTTACAATCACCAGTTGCCCTGGTCAAGACCTTTTGCAGAAAGCACAGCTCATTACTGAGGAAGACACTACCCATCTGTGCATGAGAGTTGCTGGCATTGCTGAGACTTGTACCACAATCTGTCCGGAGCCCTGCCATGCACTCGTCAAAGTTGGCGTAAGCCAGGGATAAATCAAGCATGGGTTTGGAATAAATTAGACAGAGGCTAGACAGAGTGGGCAGAGCAAGGCTGGGAAAGTAGAAGAGACAGTTTGCTTGCCAGATAAAGACTAAACTGAGATGGAGAAAAAACAGTTAGTTAAGCTGGACAAAGGGGAAGGATGTTGTAGTGATCATATACAGGGTGAAATCTCTCTGCTCCCTATTAAGCCAGACCCGTACACAGGTGGGGTGTAAACGCATCCTCCCGTTGACAGCTGAGGGAAGGCAAGAGCAGTGCGCTGCCTTGAGCCTCCCTCCCCCATGCTCTGGCCAGGGTAACACTATTGAGCATTTAAAAAAAATCTCAGAGGGGTAGTAGCCATGTCAGTCTAATTAAAAAAACAACAGTGGTCCTGTAGCACCTTAGAGGACCGTTGCTGTTTTTTTAACTATTGAGTGTTGACTCTGTTGGTCCTGAAGTTTTAGTCTATGCTTAACTTACTCCCTCCGCTCTAATAAAGCTGTGAAGCTTTAAAATTCATGCATTTCCATGACAGCTGATTTTCACACATCCCACTGATGAGCAAACTAATTTTGCCAATTTTCATCCACAGGCAAAATGGGATATTTTTATCATTGGGATTGGTCTACCTCAGATGCTTTTGGGAGAGGGCAGGGGCAGAAAGAGAGGGAGAAGACTGAAAATTATTATAACAGTGGCATAGAAGAGAAATCCATGGAAGCATTCAGGTCTCTCAGTACAAACAACCATAGTCCTCAGCCATAGTGCCTATTATCCCATTAATAAGATATTAAGCATCTGCCCCATATCACCAAAATCTTGTGCCATGTTTTATGCACATATGTGTGTGATGTGCCCTGTATCTCTTATTTGCTTCCTCTACAGCATGTGTGTGATTAGCGTTGCCAGATGGTTTAACCAAAAATACCGAACACCCCTTCCCTCCCAAAAAAAAAAAAAACCACACACACACCACACATTGCAGAAAAAATTCTGTTGAAGAAAAAAAAAGGGGGGGAGACCAAAAAAGGGGGACCCCGAGAGTTAAGCAAAAAATAAAAATAAAAAAACAGAGTGGCCCCTTTAAGAAATGCTTGTGAGGCTTTTTGGCCCTAAAAGGCTGCTGGCAGCCGTCCGCCATTTTGTCTCCATGCTCCGGGCCGGACAGCTCCCCTGTGGAACCCAGTAAGCACCCAGGATTTTCACCTCCTGGCCCGGGGAAAATAAACATCAGAAAATATTGGACATTTTAGGTTTCTGGTATTTTCTGATTTTTTTTTTAACTGGACAGGAAGCAAAAATACTGGACTGTCCGGGTCAGTACCGGACACCTGGCAACCCTAAATGAGATATGTCTATTCTATGCAGTGAGTTTAATATAATAATTACTGGTATTCCCCACCCTGACAAGATGGTACTGCTGTCCCAATATGCTGGCTCAGTTTAGCTGAAGAAAGACTAGACTTTGAAACTCCACAGGCATCCTTGTCTCTGCAATCCTGAAGCCAACATGCATGTCAGGAGTTCAAAATGACATGCAAGCTCTGTCCTTCAGCAACACTGGAAATCCTGTTAACCTTAGCTTCTATCACTCTCTGCCCACCAAATATAGCAATTGGGTGATGGTATTCAATGTCTCAGAGACTCAGCTACACCGATTCACAGCATCTTCTGGTCATCATTTTGTAAGGACAGATTTATCCGACCTGACAGCCAGGCATTGTTCTCATGGTTCACTATAGAACAACAGATTTTTAGGCACATTCTCTCATTGTTCTACGTGCTAATGTCACTGGGTCCAATCCTAGACCCAATTTACGTGGTAGTCTAAGGTACATTAGGCCCAGCTTGCCATGGAAACTAACGCAAAACCAAGCAAGGCCTAGGAAAGGAAAGGAAAGCAAAGGAAAGGTCCCCTGTGCACTCCATGAGCAAGAACTGTAGACACACTCACGGGATGGCATGCCCCAATCCTCCCTTTCACCTCATCTTTTAGGGCCAAGACAGATCTCTAGATCCAGAGTGATAGTCATCCCAATGTAGATCCAGCCAGGGAGAGAGGAAGGGACTTGGTCAAGATTTCTGCACCATTGCCAACATTCACAATATGATAGCTGGTGTTGAAAGCTGAGATCAATTCTGGGCATCTCTTACAGTCTCACAAGGAAACAAAGTCAACTCAGGAATTTTGTGGAATTTGCATGGTATTTCACACTTCAGCCATGAGAGGCGGCTTGCACACATCCTGCGTACTGTCAACAGCATAGGCAAAGAATAACACTGCTGAGCAACCCCTCTCTCGGGGCAAGAGCAGCAGTCTCACTTCCACCACAGGGCATGAAAGTGTAGGAGGGCACTGGAGGAAAGAACGCAAGGGAATCCACTCTAACCCTGCAGGCCAGAGGCTGGCAGCACCTATCTGAGGTGGAGAGGACTGGAACTGCAGGTTGTCACCAGGAGGAGTGGAGCTGGGAGAGTGGGGATGAGGGAGGCTGCCACAGAAGGGCAGGAAGGGTTTGTGGTATTGACATGGAAGGGAAGTGAGGTAAGATAGGGAGCAGATGCACAGGGAAAAGGGGGCCTGAATTTGTGTGCTCATAAATATGCTCTGAAGGCTGATTTTTTAAGTTACCTCTGCCAAAAGCACGTTGGGGTCAGGAGGAGCTCAAAATCCAGACAGGTGAGCCAAAGAGCATAGTTTTGGGAGAGATTTTCAATGGCACAACCAAAATTTGGGAACCTCCCAAGTCAACTGAAAGTCACTAGGAGTTAGGCACCTAATTGCTGTTCATGCCTTTGAAGATCTACCTGACCTTTCCGTATGCTCCCCAACTTCTGTGATCTTTAGACCAATCTAAGAGAGAGGACTTGCAGTTTTTGAACTCTTGCAGTTAGCAATACTGTTCTTGTGCTTTTTAAAGCCAGGTGTAGTGGACTGGAAAGGGCTGATGCTAGCAGACACTCTACTTTAGCCCATCCCACCTCCAATCCATCATCTTTAGCTTTGGAATTGTCAACCAAACCAACGTCTTTGAGCCAAGTGTTTTCATTCAGTGGACTGCTGTCCAGCCACCAAGGAACCACTATCCCGACTAACCCCCTGATGCCTACGAAGAAAGAGATCCACATGAAATATGACATTCTGAGATGAGTGTGATGCCTGGAAGCAGAAGCAGGGGAAGGATGTGTGGCTGCATAAACATTATATGGACACATTTTGGAAGTGTTTCCTTCCTCTTCAGAAGTGGTTTAGCTTCAACAGCTGTGCAGTCCAGGTGGGTGTCTCACATTTTGTGCATTCTGTTCTGTTTGACCCAGAAATGGGCCCAAAATGACTTCCAGCTAACAAACATGGGGAGAATATAATTTCTAAGGTGTCATGTTCCTGTAAGACACTGACTGGTATTATAGAGTAGTTGGACTGAGATGGAGCTCTGAAGAAAAGCTATTAAAGGTACTTTGTAATTCACTTTTGACATTGGAGCAGAGCAAAAAAACAACAAAAAACCATTCTATGCAGAAAGCTCTAATCTATATGGGTGTGTCTAGACTACTGAGTTTTGTCGACAAAAGTGGACTTTTGTCGACAAAACTATACCAGCGTCTACACTACCGCTGAGTTCTGTCGACATAATGTCGACAGAACTCAGCAGTTTTGTCGACGCTGGTATACCTCATTTTACGAGGCATAACACCTTCTGTCGACAGTTCTGTCGACAGAAAGTGTTATTGCCTGTAGGGTTGCGTCTAGACTACAGGGTTCTGTCGACAAAGCAGCTTGCTTTGTCGACAGAACTCAATGTGTCTGGACGCTCTTTGTCGACAGAAGTTTTGTCGACAGATACTGTCGACAAAACTTCTGTCGACAAAACCCGGTAGTCTAGACATACCCTATATGTTTCTGTCTCCTCTGTGTGTCCAGGGCTCCTCATGAATCTTCGGGTATCTGCAGGTTTTGGGGAGGGATTGAGTGGAAAACAAATTCTGTTCCAAATGATTCTACTCTAGGAGTAGAAATTCACTAGCTCCTTTGAGTGTTTTAGGATATAGCTCACATGTGTTTGCTCAATACATTTCTATGAAAAGGAGTTCTCTTGGCTTCCTCAGGTAAACAGTTCAACAGTGCTCCTGTCAATGTGCTAGTAATCAGATACAGCTACATGCTCAGATGTGTCCAAAATGATCCTGATGAAAACTTTCATTAAAGTCCATACAGAGTTAAATATGGAACATAAATCCTAACAAACAAGGTACTCTTTGTACTAAGCAAGCAACACTTTTGCTGAATGGCTGCACGCCAATGAGGGGACAAATGAACCTGAGTAAAAAACAAAGGCTGCAACTTTATTCAGTGACAGCCACTATAATAGGACAGAACAGCCCAGGGGACTTAAACCTATATCAAATTGCCAGGGTCCATGAGACCAAATACAGGCCCAAACTAACCAGTATAGGTGTGTTAATCCCATGCAGACCATCTGATTCTGGTAATGGGACAAACATATGAGGTTGGGCTGAATCTAGCAACTAAAATGCAGATTGGCCCTCAACCCGGAATGATCAGTATTTCATATGCCGCATGCTGGGTAATAACATGAGAGGCCTCACTGTTTTAAAACTAAACTGGCTATTAAAAACTGCAAACAGGTGCTGCCACTGTAGCTACCATTCCAGCCACCTGCACACAGACTCACTCCCTAGTGCCTTCTCCAAACTCTTCCCTTCTGCAAACTGTGCTCCTCCCTCCAACTTCCATGCAGGTTGCTATAAATCAGATTTTATTCTGTCATTGTCACTAGGATTGCCAGATGGTTTAAACAAACATACCGGACACACTTGACATTACATCATAATCTACATTACATCTTATTTAGAAAATACCGGACATTTTTCTTTTCTCATTTATATTTTCTCAATTTGTTTCCTGAACAAAAAGCTCAAATACTGGACTGTCCAGTTCAAAAACCGGACACCTGGTAACCCTAATTGTTATGTTTTCTCCAGTCCCACTCCAACTAATTGCAGTTTCTATGCACTGGTTACCACTTGCCCCTCTTTGGGTGAGCACTGCCCATCTTACTAACATGGTAAACTACAGCAAATAAACTGTCTTGCAGGTGGACACAGATGAAAAAGATATAGTCCTGAGGGCAAAGCAATAGAGGAATTAAAAAAAAAAAAGACAGCAATATAAAACCAGTAGCTATGGCACACACATGATACTAAACCAGGCCTGGCCAAAATACCCTTTGCAGGCCAGATCAAGCCCACCAAGCTACTGGATCCGTCCCACAGACACAGTGGGGAGCCCGCCTGCCCGCCTCAGTCGCTGAGAAATGCAGCTGCTATGGGGTTCTATTTGAAAAGCTGTGAGGCCAGGGCAGGAAGGAGAGGCTTTATATGCTGCTCCCTCTCCCAGCACAATCCCATTGGCCGGTTTCCAGCCAATGGGAGCTGCCTGTCATCAACAGACAGCTTGAGAAGCACTCTCCTCCCACCCCTGAGGCTCCTAGCTGTTCATAAACCACATGGCCCCTGCAGCCAGTGTGGGGGCAGGGCAGGCACAAAGTCTGCTGGAGAAGGCTGCTGGTTGGACCTCAAGCAGCTAAGTCTCCCAGCCAGAGCCTGCCTCTGGCACCCCAACTCTCTGCCACCCTACTCCACATAACCCAAACCCTTTGTCCTCCTCCTGCACCCATATCCCATCCCAGATCTTGTACCCCAATCCCCTGCCTCAGGTCACAACCCAAACCCCTGCAGCCCCTTCCTGCACCCCAGTTTCCTGCCCCAAGTCACAGCTCCCTCTTGCCCAAGGTCACAACTCAAACCTCTGCACCCTAGTCCCCTATACCATATCCCAACTGCTTCCTTCACCCAAACTCCCTCCCACATCCTCTCCTGCACCCCAGTCCCTTACTGCAAACTCTCTTCTGCACCCAACCTCCATCTCAGACCCCACACCTCTGCCATTAATATGGGAGAGCGTAGCCCTTGACCATTTTCCAAATTCTGAGTGTGCCCCCCCATCAAAAATTATTGTTCACCCCTGTACTAAACCATGGAAAGCCAAATCATTCATATACACCAGGGGGCCACTTCAGAAATTTTTGAAGTGGCCCCAGGCTGCCCTGGAAGGGGCGGAGCCTCAGGCAGAAGGGGTGGGATCAGGACACTTCCATGATTTCCCACCCCCAGACTCCTCCACCCCCCCAGTGTTCTGAACAGCCGGCAGTTCCCTCTATATACCCATGCTCCTGGTGGTGGGAAAAGACTTCACATGCTCCCCCTGCTGCCCCCAGGTCAATCAGACCCTGGGGAGGGGGAGCACATGAAGTCTCTCACTCCCTGCCCCCGCCCTGCAAGGGAGCGCCATGCTTAGAGTCAACCACCAACTGAGCAGCAGCTGGCGTTGACTTTCAGTGCTGAGTCCCTTGCAGGGTGGGAGGAGACTTCACACACTCTCCCCGCTCTCAAGCCCTGATTGGTCTGGGGGCGGGAGAGCACATGAAGTCTCCCCCCACTCTGCCCCTGTCCTGCAAGAAGCACGCGGTGCTTAGAAGCGCAGCACCCATTGCAAGGTGGAAGGAGACTTGGTGTTCTCCTCCCTTTCCTCCATGGCCAATCAGGGCTCAAGGGAGGGGGGGAACAAACAGTGTCCTCCCATCCTGCCAGGAGCACGTGGCACTTCTGAATGCCACACACTCCTTGTAGAGTGGGGGCAGAGCAGAAGGAGACTTTGCGCACTTCCTCCCCCACTCGCAGCCCGATTGGCCCGGGGGCAAGGGAAGTGGCAGGGCCTCTGCAGGCTGGATCAACTTACTTGGTGGGCCAGCCAGCCAGCGGAGGCCCTTTTGCCCACCCCAATATACACTGTACACATCCTCACAGAAAAATGACCCAGTGGAACAGGCAAGTGGAGACAAATTCAAGTCCTATTACAGATCTAGCTCTATGAACAGAAGTCATAGCATGATCCCACTTCTGACCTGCCAATCATTTGGTCACACATGTAGCCAGCCATGAATAGGACCTTTCCTAATATGCCAGAATACTGTGTTTCACTTTCCAAGCTATGGAGCTAGTAGCCAATATGAGTTGGCTACATCTAGACTGCAATCCTCTTTTCAAAGAGGCTTTTTGAAAGATACTTTCGAAAAAGCACGTCTAGACTACACCCAGGCAGTCTGGATGCTCTTTCGAAAAAGCACAGTTTGCATTACATAGAGCCTTTTTTCAAAAGAGCACTTTCAAAACAAGGTGTTCTTCCTTGTAAAACGAGGTTTTCCGCAGTCAAAAAAACTGCCGTGTTCTTTCGATTTACTTTCGAAAGAACACGGCAGCAGTCTAAACGCAGAGAAAGTTTTTTTGAAAAAGGCTTTTTTTTTTTTTTTTTCGAAAAAACATTGTAGTCTAGGCATACCCATTGAAACCCCCAGCCTGTTGGACAGGCAGAAGGTGGTCCCATCAAATACTTCCACTTTTTAAGTGATATCTTTTTTACTCTCCCTGCTTCTTTTAGTTGGTTAAGCAACAGTGTCACTTTTTTGGTTCTCTGGTTTTTTTTAATTTGAGGTATATATTTAAGTTGAGCCTTTATGATGGTGTTACTAAAGTTTCCATGCAGCTTGCAGGGATTTCACTTTGGCACTGTGCCTTTTAATTTCTGTTTAAATAACTAGCTCATTTTTGGGTAGTTCCTCTTTCTGACGCTAAATGCCACAGTATTGAGCTGCTGTGGCATTTTTCTCACCACAGAAATATTAAATTTAATTATATTATGGTCATTATTTCCAAGTGGTCCAGCTATAGTCACCTCTTAGACCAGATCATGTGCTCCTCAAAGTACTAACTCAAGAATTACCACTCCTCTTGTGGGTTCCAGACCCAGCTGCTCCAAGAAACTTTTTATCTGCATCCCGTCCTGAGGTGACATGTACCCATTCGATGTGTGAATAATTGAAACCCCTCATTATTATTGATTTTTTTATTTTTGTAGACTCACTAATCTCCTGGAGCATTTCACAGTCACTAATATATTCCTACTGCTACATTATTAGAGCACGGAATTACTAACTAGCCATAGAGATTTGATGGTACAGTTTAGTTCATTTAATATTTTTACTTCATTTGATTCTACGCTTTCTTTCATGATCAAGAAACTGTTGGCACTTGTTAGCACTAGCAATAGCAGAGACAGATTTTGCACATGCTTTCCTACAGGGCTTTGTACTTGCTCCACACAATCTTGCATCACACCTTTATCAAATAGTATGATGCTCCGCTTTTTAGGCACAAGGAAACTCACATGTATAGTAGGGACTAGCCAATAGCTCTTCACTCATTTCACTCTGCCCTGAATTAAGCTAGGTCTAAACTGGATCCAGAAGGTTGGGTTAAAGTATGCAACCCCTACTACATAAATAACATAGCTGGAGTCAACGTACCTTCAGCGGAGCTTGGCACCATCTCCACAGCAGGAGGTCAATGAGAGCAAACCAAAGAGTACTGTCACTGACCGGGGCTTTCCTCAGCATTTGATTTAGCGGGTCTTTACCAGACCCTCTAAATTGAATGCTCTAAGCATAGAAGTAGCTTTAGACCTAAATTCATGCAGACTTAAAAATAATTGTAATAAACCATCATCGATGGTAGGTAGCCTCAGGAAAACATGTAATACCACAAACTACTTAACTTTTTCATGATCTTCTAATACTAGAATCCAGCATGCATAGCACTCCAACCTGTCTTTAAATTTTAAGATCTATAGGACTGGAACTATGCCTTCCTCCGTGTTTGTAAGGCACCAAACACAGACTGTCTGCTATCACACTTAAAAAATATTGCAGTGTGGTTTTGATTTTTGAGTTTTGTTTATTTGCTTTTGGGGAGGGGGGCTTTTTTTTTTTTTAATTGGCTAGATTTCAAGTTGATCTCTCTGAAGTGCGGCAATTTACAAGAGATATGTACAGGCTAACATCTCTAAAGCCAAAAGACCAAATTTGTTCTGCATTTACATTCTTTTCCACTTTGTTCCCAATTCAAAATTCTCAGCTTTCAGTTTCACTCAAGTCCAGAGTTTGACACTGACTGGGTGTGGCATAAGAGGATAGCCAGAGGTGTTTAGGCCAGAAGTGGTAAGAAAAATGTTTGAGGTTTTCAGTATAAACCAATATTTACCAGTACGGTAAGTCTGCTTTTCTTCAGCAGGTTTTTAGTGGCAAGTATTGGTTTTAAATGAAAACCAGAAGCCTTAATTATATATTAGAAAACTGAAATTATGTTATAGATTTATAAGATTTATTTTATTTCAGTGAACAAATGCAAATGAATGGCCAAATCCTGCCTGATTTATTCATGTTTATTTAGCCCCAGTAAAATCAGTGCATCTTGCATTTGGAAGTAAGGCAAGCAACACTTAATCCCCGAAGGATAATAATCTGCTGTAGGACAGTTTCATTTGTTTCACTCACAGTTTCATGAATCAGATCAGTGCCAACTAGCCTGTACTGTAATACTATCATTTCCAATTTAAACAAAAAACAGAGTTCTAGTATGAATTTAATTATAGCCTTATTGAGAAAAATCTGTTATCTCATAGTTCAGCTACCTCAAAGAAACCTTAGTCATTTTAAAATTTCAGTTTCAAATTATCGTTAAGCAAACTATCATCATCTATCACCATTGCAATATGAGAGGAAGCAAATAACCACTATTGTCTTATTTGGTAATTGTGTAACTTTTTAAAATATTACAAAGTGTGTGTCTCATTTTGGGGAGAAATTATAATGAGTGTAGACAACCATAACAACAACATTTAATCAAAACAGAACAAGTTCAAAAGAAATAACTGGATTTTTACTTTATATCCAAGAGTTAAGTTTATACATCATGTTCTTCAAGCGTATAGGAAGAGTCCTCCCCCCCCCCCCCGCAGACTTGCAGTCCTTACTTGGGCAAAACTCCAAGTGACAACAGTGAGAGATTTAGGAGTTCAGGGGTTACAGAATAAAACCCTTGTGATAAAATACACTAACAGTCTTTAAAGCTCTTAGGACTGTTTTAGATGAAATATCTATCTATATACGTGTATGGTGTTTATTATTTTAAAGAGGGGTGGGGAATAAACCATAATGGACTGCAGAGATACTGCAACATGTAAACAGAAGTATATATCTGAACGTGTAAACTGACAGAAAAAACTAATCATACTTTCTGAAAAAAGTTACTTTGATACTGTAATAGTTTTCTGATCAATGGATAGCAATATGAAACTAGCATGTAAACATGCATGTTAGATTAGAGAAAAAGGGATTCCGCTTTTACTATAATGCCATTTGCTCAATAGCATAACGTTTGAGTCAGAATTGTAAGTTACGGGACCACCAGCAGGCTTGAAGTTTTAAGCTCTGGCTAACACAGAGGTGCATCTGCTACAGTCCTCTTCTAGCTTTCAGATATCTCATCAGCATAACTGAAGCAATGATAGTGAGGAAGAAAATAACCAACTTTAAACTTGCAATAAAATATAAAATTAATATGAAATTAGATGCAAATTAACAATAAACCCTAACTGTATTTTTATAAAACCAACATCTGTCCAAAAAATCTTAATATTTTAAAATCTAAATGGTTTTCCATGTTAGGTTAACCAAATACTTAACAAAAAGTCTACCACAATTTTTTCTCTGAAAATCTTTCAAGAAGCTCCCATATCCATGCATTGCCAATCAATAGCAGAAAACACTCTAAAGCCATATTCAGACTTACTCCCCCCCCCAACTACATGAACTACAGTAATATGAAAACAAAATCTACCAGCATCTGCTTATAATTTATAGTATAATTCTCAGAACTCCAAAGATATTTGTACTGATGGATAAATGCGGAAAAATGTGAATGTCTCTTCTCCTAGTAAAATGAATTTTCTAAGAATGTTTAAGTCTATTTAGCAACCCCGATCCTTTAATTTATCGGTAATTCCTATATCCTCAATGCCTATTTTCTATGGATTTCCACAGACTTAGCACCAACCCTTTCTGTTAAAAAAAGACAGCTCTTTTTAAGAAACCCATTTTGTACATTAGACTGCAACACCAAAGAAAGTCCTTGTGATTTCAAAATTGGAAATGTTCAACAGGACTCTCATAACAATGATAAGGATGTTTATATGGCTAATAGAAGAAAAGATTTCCAACTGCTTAAACAATTTGGTCACATTTTACCGTCAGCCTGAAGAATGAGGTGCAAAAAAGGACTAATGATAACTGAATGAAGTAATGATTTGTTTTGTGTTTTATTGGATCAGACTCTTTGGCAAAACGTTATCATTTTGTTAAGTATCTGCCTTCCAGGACACTTAAGAATTGTAATATTCCAAATGATTAACCAGGCCATGATCAAATGGAATGTCTAAAACTAATGTTTCTGTTAATACTAAACTTTCATGTTGTCTAAAACACAGACTTCATCACAAATATTTTATATACATACAATTACTGCAACACGCTTTATAAATGAAAGATGTCTAACTCATGAAGCTAATCACAAGACTGGACAGTTGTGCTATTTCTTCAGCTTTCAATCATAATCAATTCTTGCAATATCATCTCTGAAAAAGTTGTTGATTTCATCTGTTTGTTCTTGGGTTTTTGTTTTTTTACTTTCTAAACAACCACAAAAGACAATGATAGTTATTTTCAACAAAGCAATTGCATCTTCCAGCATACACATGCAACTCCCACTGAAGTCAATGGAGACAACATATGTACTGGAAGGCAGAATTTTGCCCAATGATTAAGTAAGCATTTTTCAACTTGATATTTTAACTCAGAACCCAAATTATGCTAAGGGGGGAAATGACGAAGTCATCCTTTGAATAGTAACTGTCTGAAAAGTAATTTTCTAACGTTTGAGAGCTTTTATTATTTACAATTATCCTTGAATTTTTGCTTAGAATCCTTGCAGTCAACAGCAGTTTTGCCCAAATAAGAAGTGCCAGAAAGTGCACTTCCCAGCTAACTCTCTGGTGACAAGACACCAGGAAATAAAATAAGAGGGCCTGACCATGCAAACCGAGGTTATTGAGACTATTTGGAAGCATAAAACTGATCACAAGATGATGCCGAGAAAGAATAAAGTAACCAAGTACCTATACATAAGAGTGGAATGTAATTTTATAGATATAGTCATGATTATTATACTGGTAATTTGACAAGAAATTGAATTCTATGTATCTAATCTTCTGAAAATAAAACTGTAATGTTTCCTTATTAGACAAATAATGAAATAAAGAAAAATATAAAGCTCAATCTTGCACTTCTCACTCAGGCAAAACTTCCTCTGATTTTGAAAGATTATACCAGATTAAAAAGACTGCAGGCCTCTAGCCATTTGTGCCATCTGCTAATATCAATGTAAGTAGGCTTGTATAAAAACGCTCATATAAACTCTATATTCAACTACTGAGAATTTTGCCCTGATGATAGGGCAGGAATCCACATTACACAACCAGACCTACTATTTTGAGATTTCCCATTTAACAAAACAATGTTTTAAAATTGAAAACATATCTTTAAAAATCCTGAAACATTTTGGTTTACAGGCTGAAAGCTTTAATACTGAAAATAAACTACTAAGCATGCACCGTGATTTCATAGTGACTTTATTACACTTAAAAGTACCTAGAGCATACGCCAATGTAACCACTGATACTAGATACTAAGAGCTCCAGAAGAATGGCACTGTGAGGATGGTGTATGTTTTATACATCAGACCACAATGGTACCAAATGAGCAAGGATACATATTACACAATTATCTATCTAGGCATGACAGACCATAATCCATCTGAAGAGCAGGAGTTATGGGCATTCTTTTTCAAATAAACAGCGGGAGCCCTGATTAAGGGAGGAATGAAACACTAATTATTTTTGAAGGAAAGGGCAATGAGAGTGGGTTCTCTCTATTTTTCTTTCTGGAAGTTAAATTAGTAAGCAACAAAACATTAAATATTATTATATTTATGTTATAATTGATCGCACAATCCTGGTCCATCCAAATCTCCTGGATGTTTGGGTGCACGGAGATTGCAGAATCAGGCTGAAAACGTGTACATACCAGCATTGTTGTGCTCGGTGTGTGTAGCGCACATGATGTGTCTACCATCCCCTAAGGCCACAGCCTTAGTTTGGACTTTCTTTGCTTTTGTCAGTATCATGGCACCTTTTTTAAAAATTTTAATAAGCAAAGGAAGGACGTTGCACAACAACAGGAACCACTATCTCCTCCCCGCACTCAGAGCTTGATTTGGGGTAAGTGCAAGCCCCCCCCCCCCGCCTCCCTAAACGTAAGAGAACAGAGACATCTCGTCTCCTGACAACTTCAGCGGCTTCCAGGAGTGAACAATCCCAACTGCACTGTCTAAACCAGGCTGGGTAATTCCAGGGGCTTTTCTTCTCCAACCCTCTGACCGTGCGTTGGCAGAAGCCCCCCCACCACGCAACAGGGATGGAGCCACTTCACCGCAACCGCCCGTCTAGCTTGAAAGGCGCGTCAGGTCCAGCTATGTACAGACACCCCCTGGTCCCCAATCCAATTACCCTTTGAGCGCATCGTGTCCTCCTCCGCCGCCGCCTTGTCCTCGCCTCTTGGCTCTGCTGGCTCTGGTTTCCTTCGCGTTGTCAGCCTCCAAATTCCCTTCAGCACCTTTGCTCGGATAGGACGACACAAGCACTGTAAATCCCAGGGCGAACTTCCACAGCCTCCCCAGCCACATCGCGCCGCCTCCCTTCGCCGGCTCCCTGGGGCTCGGCGCGCTGCAAGTGGCGTCTCCTTCCTCCCAGCCGCCGAAGTCCGCGGGTCCCCGCCGCCTGACTCCCGCTCAGCTGCAAGAGAAGGGAGGGGAGGGGAGAAGGGTTTTCAGTGACACGGAGCCAGACCTCGGCCATCCCCCACCCCGCTGTCCGGGAGCCACCACAGAGCGCAAGGCGCAGCCCCACCAATCGCCCCGACTCCTGGGCGGACGGTGCCCCTCTACCCGGCTGGCATCTCCGCCTGCCCGCTGCGGACTGCGCCAAGCGGCTGGCCAGCGAACTCCCCATCGCTCCCGGGACCGTACCTTCCCGGCTCCGCCAGCATCAGCCAGGGCTGCACAGCCCGCCCAGCGCACCGAGCGGCGGCTGAGGCTGCGCTGGGGCTGGGACCGTCTCCAAAGCATGAGACTGGCCAGGCTTTGCAAAGCAGCACCGCAACCAACGGGAAGCTACGGCGGCAGGAGAGAGGTGTCAGGCTGGGGGCAGCCCGGGCGAGCCATGCACGAGGCGGGCGGGCGCTGACACCCCTGCCCAGCCACAGCACCCCTGGGGTGGGGGGAAAGAAAAACCCTCTTCCCAGCGCTGCCTTCACCCACTGGAGCCGCTGCTGCCGCTACGGAGCCTGCCGCCGCTGTTCCCGCCGCTGTTCCAGTCACGGCCGCTGCACCCACCGCTGCTCGGGCGGCCCCCTCCTTCCCTTCTCCCTCTCCCCTCCTCTTCAAGTAGCGTCCGCGCAGCTGTGTCTCGCGAGAGGCAGGCCAGCCAGCCTCCCCCACCCCGGCTCCTGAGACCGGCCGCGGGGCTCCCGGGGTGGGGCGGCCCCTAGCGCCGCGCCCCGGCTTGCTGGGGCCGCGGGAGGCCGCGCGCGCCGGGGTGCCAGGCTGGGGTCGGCCGCCTGCGCGGCAGGGAACCTTTCCCGCGAGGGTGGACGCGGCACCTGCGCCAAGAACGCCGGCTGGCCGCCGGAGGGAAGGTGGGGAAGTCCTGTGGGCCGGGGCCAGCCGCAGCTCCTGGCCCCGCCCTGCCAGCTGGAAAGAGAGGACCAAGGCAGAAGCACCTAGATGCCTTTCCCCCTGCATTGAAGTCGCAGGGAGAGGGATGCCCTGGGTGGCCCCATGCACGAAGCATCAGATTCTGGCCGTACCTAACTGGGCCTGAGTGCAGCTGCCTGAGGAGAATGCCTGCCTGTCTAGCCAAGCCCCGGGGTGGTATTAGTGAGCACGAGTTACCGCACCTGCGAAGAGGGCACGGGGACTCGGAAGAGCCTAGCTCACCTTCTCGCAGTTACATTAGTTTACGGTTAAGCTGCTCAGCAAAGCACTTTATAAAAGCAGGTGGGAGCAGAGATGCTGCTGCAGTTCCTGGCTTGTAGTAGTAATAACAAACACGAAATGCATAGTCTCCCAGTCAGCAGCACCCCCCACTGTAAAAATTGTTCCAGTACCTCCGTGAAATCAAGACTGTGAAAGAAGTGGAGCCCTCCGCCTCTGTTTGAAAACATGCATCCTAGAGGTGCCACAGTTGAAATCAGATTTAGTGGCTTAAAAAGCAGGATGGTATTTGTGTTTCCCTTATAAGGGAAACCGCACAGATGTTGACTTTACCTTGGAGAATGCCGAATAATGAATAAAGTGCTTTCAGTGAAATGGGCTCTCTGGGCAATAGAGAAGTCCAAATGAAGCCCATATGTAAAGACAAGGCGAACCTGCAACAGATAGCAAGATTAAAAATAAATAAAGCAGAACAGTGAAGCCTTTCCCTTGTTGGAACTTCAATATCACATCCTTCCAGGCGTGGAAGTGACACAATCTTGGTTTTGATAGAATTATTCTTTTTTGCCCACAATCAACAAACTAAGTCTCAGATTGTTTCACAAGGATTCTGATTGTCAAGCATAGAAGCCTGGTGAATATATGAGATTCATTATATGTGCTTTGCGTTTCTGTTCAGCCCTTAATGTCAGGTTTGGTGCTGTACAATAACCAGAACTAGAGTCTCTGCTCTGGGGAGCTTGCACACCAAAAGATTTGTACAAAGAAGGTAGAATGCAGTGAGGAAATCTAGAAATAAGGAGAGCAGAGAGTATTTCTATTCATTATAAAATGCAAATAATCTTATGCTCTGATGATCTGTGCCCTATTGGACCATACACCTGATAAATCAGACTGCCTATAGAATGTCTCATTTTAGTGGTTTAAAGTATACACACATTCTACTGCATTGTAATGGCATCAGAAACCTCCAAGGACCCACTGCTCAAGTAGCTGCTTATTTCCAGACTTGCCATGTATGTTTATAACATTATGCACAGCTCCCACTGATTTTCTAAAAATGGAATTTTACCCTTTTGATAGGAAGTGTGGATGATAACTTGCACCGTATAGGCCTGATCTAGGGCCAGCTGAAGGGAACAGAAAGACTTCCATTGACTTCAGTTAATTTTAGAGCAGGTTGTAAAAGAGTAACAGAAGTCAGTCTCTCCTTTAATTTCAATAGCTCTAGCTGTGTCATGTTTTTGGGGCCATGTCTGTGGTTTATAGGGCCCATCCACGCTCCCATATTTACTGTTCAATTTTCGTAAGTCACCTTGCAAAACAAATCTCATCTCCCTCCTCCTCCACAACCCACTGGTGTGTTTAAGTTTTTGGGGTCCACAACATGTTTTCTTCTGGCTGTTCATTCTGGAATGCTAAATTCTTTTGCCTTTTGGGGAGCTGCCATTACAGCTGTTGAGAATACACAGGCCTGGAATACATGCTATCTGGAGGGTAGCAGAACACCATCACACTGATGTTTTAGTACAGAGCCCCACAATAAGTACATTATTCTAGCTTTTGGAAGCAGCAAAGACTCTGAGTTTGACCCTCAATTTCACTGTCCATAATTACAGTACTGACCTGTGTGGTTAAGTATCTAGGCTTACAACTCTAATATAGTAAAAAACACAATGGACATTACTTAAAATGTCTATAAGGAGCTCAGTTTTTTTTATGGCAATTTTTTATGTTTTTGCAACACACACTTTAACCTTTTAAATTAAATATGTGGGACCATTTTGATATAAACAAACAAATGCAGTATCTTTTACTTGCTCAATAGAAACAGCATCCTATTCATTTTATTTTGGCAGTATTTAATTAAAGAGGATTAATTTGCTTTGTATGCCACATTTCATTTTGACCTTCCAGCATAGCTAATCAGTTAAAACTAACTAGATCAACAAGCATACCAATGAGATCATATACCAAAAGAAACATTTTTCATAGAGTCATAAAACCATGACTTCCAAATCCAGAAGAGATAATTGTGATAATCTAGTCTGACTTCCTTAGAATTTCCCCAGAATAATTCATAGAGCATTTCTTTTGAACAAATATCCAATGTTTAAAATTCGTTAGTGATGGAGAATCTAGCACAAGGTGTGGTAAACTGTTGTAATGGTTACTTTCACCATTAAAAATGTAGGCATCCTTTGTAGACTAAATTTGTCTAGCTTCAGCTTCCAGCCATTGGAATGTGTTACAGGCAGTCCCCGCGTTACGTACAAGATAGGGACTGTAGGTTTGTTCTTAAGTTGAATCTGTATGTAAGTCGGAACTGGCGTCCAGATTCAGCCACTGCTGAAACTGATCAGTTTCAACAGCGGCTGAATCTGGAGGCCAGTTCTGACTTACATACAGATTCAATTTAAGAACCCCAGGCATCCCCAAGTCAGCTGCTGCTGAAACTGATCAGCGGCTGATTCCAGGAAGCCCGGGGCAGGGCCTTCCTGTAGTCAGCCACTGGTCAGTTTCAGCAGCGGCTGACTTGGGGAAGCCTGGGGCAGAGCAGCTGGGGTGCTGCTGGGTTGGTCCAGTAGCGCCGCCGCTCCTCGGAGCTACTGGACCAACCCAGCAGCACCCAAGCTGCTCTGCCCCAGGCGTCCTGATTCAGCCGCTGCTGAAACTGACCAGCAGTGGCTGAATCAGGACGCCTGGGGCAGAGCAGCTGGGGTGCTGCCGGGTTGGTCCAGTAGCACCCAGAGCGGCGCTACGGGACCAACCGGCAGCACCCCAGCTGCTGTATCACAGGCATCCGGAGCAAAGCCGCGGAGCACGGGGGCAGCGGGACAGCCCAGACGCGCCGTGGCTGTCCTGCTGCCCTCGGGCTCCGCGGCTTTGCTCTGCTTTGCTCCCCCTCTCCCTGGTCTGCAGACCAGGGGGACGGGGCGCAAAGCCGCAGAACACACGGGCAGCGGACAGCGGACAGCCCAGTCCGCTGCCCGCGTGCTCCGCCACTTTGCTTCCTCTCCCTGGTCTGCTGGAGACCAGGGAGACGGGCCCCGTTCGTAACTGTGGATCCGACATAAGTCGGATCCGCGTAACTCGGGGACTGCCTGTATATCTTTCTCAGCTACAAAGAAAATACTGTTATTAAACATTTGTTCCCCTTGTAAATATTGGTGGACTGTAATCAAGATACTCATTCATCTTCTTTTGGGTAAGCTTATAGAGCTCAATTTTTGGGAGGGGGCTCTTTCCTGATCCCCCTCCAATTCTTCAACACCCTTTTGAATTGCTGGCACTGGAACTAGGGACATTATTCTAGCAGAAGTGACACCAGTGCAAAAAACAGGTCAAAAAACCTCTCTGCTTTTTGAGAGTCCCCTGTTTAGCCAAAAGAGGTAATGAGATCCTGGGATGCATAGTGTGTCACACAGGGAGCTCCTCCTAAACTATAAGAGCTAGGACAATCATATTTGATATGAAGCTTCCTCTTATCCTAACTTAAAGCAAGGTCAGGGTTTTGTTGTGCCAAGAAAATGGGATGTGCCTGGAATTTGATTGTTTTCTGTAACATGGAAAGGGAGGAGGCTGATGGGAGGGACAGCTACACACACTGCAGAGTGACCTCTGGTAGACAGCTGCACAAGGAAGACAGTGGCCAGCTGGGGCTGGGGATTGCCATCTTGTTGGCCACTGGCCCAGGCAAATGGCCCTTCTGCCTCTGCCCCTCCCCAAACTGCTCCTGACCCATCCTAAGCCTCTTCCCTGACTCCTGCACCATCCACTCTCTCAGCTCCCTGCCCTATTACTTTGGTCTTGCTCGGTGTATAGCAAAATCTACATATTTACTAAAGTGACTCTGGAAGCAGAGTGTTTTTAAACTAGTGTAGATTGTTGCCAAAACGGCTGTTAGAAAATGTCCAATGAGGTTTATAATGAAAAAGACACAAACGTATAGAATTCACAAGTAAACAAAAAGGTATGAAGTCATAAAAAATATTACCTTAGTGAGGCACTTAAAACATTTGTTTGAACTCAGTTTCTCTTAACTGCTTTCATGTTCTGGGTCAGCTTCTGAAAAAGTTATCCAGCCTGCATAACAAGTTAATTAGAATCTGATGACTGATATCTTATGAGACATTTATGATGTATTATTTGGTATCTTGCATACTTACAGAAATGTAGATTACAACATATGAGGTAATGTTACATGATAAATTGACTGCCCATCAATTAATATAGGGGAATATGGAGAACATCAGTTTTTGGTGTATGGGATTTTTAAAGACCATTAGCTTATACACACTAAGGAGGGAATATTTATTTGATTTGTTTACTGATTTATAGTGGCATCTACCTGGCCATTTTAGATTCTTTTTTTAAAAAGCCAACCAACAGCAAATACCTTCTCTACATCAAAAGATTTAACATAAGTTATTTTCTGTGCTACTAAATTGGCTGATCCTTACTTGCAAACAAGACATCTACAAAAGGGGTAACTAACACATCCACTTGAAGTTTACCTAACGTGGACTCCAGAACACATCTAGAAAGAAGAGGTTTACTAGGACTCCAACGATGACTCCTATCATCCATTCAGTATTTCACTCCAAGTACAGACAACAAGAATCACCCAGGATTTCTCTTCTACTGGGACAGGCCACAGGGGAAGAACTGACTTGTTGGAGAACAGATTCAGACCTTCAATGACTTTTTAGAGCATAACAAACACCTTGAACTGTACCCAGGAGGACACCAGTAATCAATGCAGGTCTGGTAACACCAGTTTTGAATGCCCATGAAAACTTACATCACATGTGAGAAAAAGTTTCAGATGATTATCAGGAGTAGCCAAAAGTTGAGTGCATTGCAGATAACAAGGGTGTGAGTTATAGTGGCATAGTGCACAGCAAGAAGGAACAGTGGCAGTTAATTGGGTCAAGCGACATGTGCGCTACCACTGGCATCTAGGAAAATAAAGTGATGGATCCTATATAGATTGAAGAGTGGAAATTATTTTTGCAAAGGTTAAGACTGCATCTTTAATAAAAGACACAGTCACAGTCACCACCTACTGCATCTCTTTGCTCATCAGCGTAACTTCTTTAGTATCTCAGCCATTACTTAGATTGTGAACTCTCTGAAGCAGGGCCCAGCTCTTTGTTATATGTTTGTACAGTGCCCAGTCCAATACTGCTGGGGCCTCTAGCCTCTACTATAACACAAATAATAGTTTTACATAAATGGTGCAGTTCATTTTATAAAGTGGCTGAGTTATTAAAATAATAATAAAATCATTCCTCCCTACCAGTTGTACCAAGCTACTTCTCCAAGTAAACACAATTGTAATTCCATTTTAGTTCTGTTAGGAGTCTGTGGGTCTGGAATGAACTTGCTGATTTTTTTTTTCACTTACACTGGCTAAGTCTTACAGATTCTTTTGCTCAGGCAGTTATGTAGTAACTTAAAAACCCTCATCTATAATGATATACTATAGAATACATTAAAAGGAATTTGTCTTTAGAATACTATTTTCTGGATATTAAACTCTCTTGGGTGGACCTGTAAATCTAGGATGGTCTCATAATTTGACTTAAAGACAATTAAATTGTTTATTAATGTTCACTGTTTATAGCTGAGCTTCAGACAATATCCCAGTTTACCCTGCTGTATGCGTCTCATGAAGACACAGAACAGATTTTTGTTTGGAATATTGGTGGTTCAGAAGTGCTAGTCTCTGCATTGTCTTTCCCTCCATTTGAACTTTTACTGCTCAGACAGTTGATGTTGTTCCAGCATAAAAATCTCTCTCCCCGCTTGTAGAGCCAAATATTGATTTAAAAAATTCACACTTAATACTGAAATGACAATCTAATGGGACAGAATTAAGTATTAGTCTCTAGCTGGATGTATTGTTTTGAGTGCAACTACCTGAACTTCTGCAGTAAGTGAATATTTAGATCTGTAAATTTTGTAAGTCTATTGCAACCGACATGGACAAAAATGCTCATGCTTTTGAAAAAGTCTGGATATCTTAGTTCAATTGGCTACATATTTCATAGTTAGTAAAAGAAACCTTGATTATGCCAATGAAAACAAATAGTGTGGGAAAGATTTTTTTAAAATGCAAGGAGTCTAGAAGTACAAATAGTAATAACACAGGTTTTGCCTGAATATAAAGTTAGATCAAGTGACTGGTTTAAATCTACAAAAGCCAGTGAGAATTTTGAAACTTACCAATAAACAACCATTTTTTCCTGACAGTATACCATCAGATCATCTGTAACAATTGAATACAAGAAGATATGAAGAAGTGTCAAGGGAAACTCTTCAGAGACATGTGGCTTTGGGGCCACAGATTTCCATTTCATTTTTATGGTTTTCTTCTGAGTTTTCATTTTGGATTGAAGTTTTGATGTCTCAGCTGAGTTGGTAAAGATGGAGGACAAAATCCTAAACCTGCTCAGCACACTGTTCCATATTAGCCTGTGTTGACTAGGTAGCACATCTACCACTGCATGACATTGAATGACAGACTGCTGTGTACTCCACTGTGATACAGCAAAAACAAAAGATTATCATCAGCTAGTTCATGCTTGCTGGTCCTTATCCAAAAGCACAAACAGGCCCCTAGTTCTATCCCAGCTTGTAACCATAAAGTACTGGCTGATCGTGGAGTTGCTACACTTTGTACAGGCTCAAAAAAAATCTCTTTCCTCTGCTTATTACTTCCTGTACAAGGTAAAATAAATGCTTGCAGGGTTTGTCATCTTGTATCCTTTCAAATAAAACAATAGGAAGTTTTTCTTCACTCAGCGCGCAGTCAACCTGTGAAACTCCTTGCCAAAAGATGTGGTGAAGGCTAGGACTTTAACAGGGTTCAAAAAAAGAGCTAAATAGAGTCATGGAGGTTAGGTCCATCAATGGCTATTAGCCAGGATGCATAGGAATGGTGTCCCTAGCCTCTGTCTCTCTGGAGATGGGTGACAGGGGATGGATCACATGAGGATTACCTGTTGTGTACCCTCCCTCTGGGGCATCTGGTATTGGCCACTGTCTGCAGACAGGCTGCGGGGCTAGATGAACCTTTGGTCTGATCCAGTATGACCGTTCTTACATTCTAATCCCTTAGTTTTACAGAACGGAGAGAGTTTGATGCCCCCCTCCCCCTCGTCCTACTAACAACTGGAGACAATTTGGGGAGCAATCTGATTGTCCTCTCAGAAGTCTCAAGGAAACAGATTGCTTGATCCTCTAATACACATGGCTTCAAAAGTCAGGATGACAAAGAAAAGTAACAGGTAAAAGAACAGATGCCCAATCTGAAACACTTTACCACATTTATTATTTTTAGGGGTTGTCCATTAGCACATTTTAGTGTTTTTTCCTTATGTCATATTGAAAAATATTCTTCACCCTCCAGAGAAAAGGGGATGAGATTATTACCTGGTAGTGGATGGAGATGTACGTCGAGCCCCTGTTAATATCAACAGAGTTATTCACGAGCTTTTTTTGATACTTCTGGCCCAGGGAAGGTGGTGTTTGACTTCCTTTTCTGCATGAGTGGTGTCAAATGAAATACAGTTAAATTAAAATAAAAATGTCCCCTAGAAGGTCCTCACGAGAAGACTTTGAAAGGCAATGCCTTACATTCAATGGTAGCTTAACATATTCCAATACAGTGTAGGGTACGAAGGAAAAATATCTACCACTGTATAGGTACATAGAATAGAGAAGCCAATGGTTGCAAGAGAAATTCTGTTTCTTTGATTTAGCTGTAAAAAATTAAATGCAAGTTTGAGAAGGGTTTTTTTGCGCAAAAAGGTGCCATCTACACAGTGCTTTTTTGTGCAAAAACCTCTTCCGCAAAAAGGATCGGAAGAGAATATGCAAATGAGAGCATGAGATATGCAAATGAGCACTCAATTTGCATTTGCTTTTCTGGAAAAAGTTCGTAGTGCAGCCATAGCCAAAATGTTTATGGCACGATCTTCCTGGTCCTCCAGTCCCAACTCATGCACAACTCCTATTGACTTAAATGGGATTACTGGCTGAGCAAAGTCTGCAAACCAGCCTACTCAACTTAAGCCAATGCTGAAGCCAAATAGTAGCCAGTTGGTAGGGTCTTTTTTGGACTCCTTTGCTATCACAGATAATGTTTTACAGCATGGAAACCATCTTTGGGTTTAAAACCAGAGGTAAATTGCCATACCTATCACTGGGGGAGCTTTCAGACTCAAATGCTGAGCAAAATGGATGGAACTTCCTTTTCACCTAAAAGGAGTACATTCCAAATGGCTGACAGCCTGCATCTACTAGTGCAGGAGTTCTCAAATTTCATTGCACCATGACACCTTTGTGACAAAAATTACTTCACAT
Source organism: Pelodiscus sinensis (assembly GCF_052426305.1). Lineage (NCBI taxonomy): Eukaryota > Metazoa > Chordata > Testudines > Trionychidae > Pelodiscus > Pelodiscus sinensis. The sequence continues at coordinate 24,336,515 of NC_143065.1, forward strand.
CCCTATAAGTTGGGGGCTGAAGCTTGAGCCCAGTCAGGCTCCACTGCCCCACGTTGAGGGGTTAAAGCCCAAACCCCACTGCTCTGGACAGGGAGACCAAAACTGAAGCTCAAGGACTTCAGCATGATCTCTGTCACCCAAGGCAGTCCCAGCAAATTTGAGCCCGCTCTGGCAACCCCATTCAAAGAGAGTTGTGTGCCAGTGTTCCCTGTAAGATGTGCGCGTGGGCAGCCACCCAGGAGAGATTCAAATGCGGCCCAGCTAATTAGAGTGCCCACACGTGGTAGCATGTGTATCTACTGGTGGTGCACATCTACACAGGCTTCAGTGCATATAAATTAATTCTACACATGAACAATTTAGAGGGAACATTGGTGGTGAACAATTTGAGAACCGCTGTGCACGTTCCTGCAGCTCTCATTCATGCAGAACTCCTCGCTGACGTGAGTAATGACTGCAAGATCAGGCCCCACATTCCTTACAACATTGTGACACCAGTGGGATTGGGTGTCTGCTGCAATATTCTACACCAACATTCCTCTGGCAATGAGATGTGTCAGTCAGTGGGAGTTCCCCACTGACATAGCTTAAGTAACACTATGTATAACAGAGAGCTGGGATTAGGCCCTGAGGACAGAATGCTTTCTCTGCCAGCCTGCCACATGAGAAGCCAGTACCGTGGCTTCAGCAGTGGTTTTCGTGCATGGCTGTGGTCAGTCTCCAGCCAGTTCACAGGTCTGACCTGCCTAAGTGTGCACTTTCACTTATTTGGTAACAGTTTCCAAAGTATGACCTCATGTCCTCAGGTTTTCTAGAAACCCGTTTAAACTAAGCGAGACAATCTGATTTGGAGTCCATCACCTTTAACTGGGTGTAAACCCATTTGGGGATTATTTTTCTTAACTGCTGAGTTTAGAGTTAAAAAATCCAAGTGGTGATTCTCATTAAAGGTTTTTTTATCAGATCCAGATTTGGTACTAGCCAGGCCTCAGAAATCATTCATTGCCTCAAATGGCACTGGAGATTCTAAGAACTCTTATGCAGCAGGCTAGAAAACATATTGTAGCTCTATTAGCCAATATATTAGGGATGTTAAAATGTATTTATTTGTGTAAATGTGTAACTGCTGAAATTTTCAGTGGTTATATGTTTACACATGGGGGAAGGGGGTGCCTGCGCTCCCAGGGAGATGGCTTTTAAACCAGGTCCCACCTGCCTCCCTTCCCCATGTTGCTGCCTCTGTGGGATAAAGAGGCAGCGGGAGGAGGTGGGGTGGAGAGGGCTGCATGTAACTATGAGGATTAACAGATGAGGTTAATCGTGTCCTCCGCTACACGTTCATTCACATCCCTACAATACACATACACCTGAACCTCCGTAATCTGGGTGTTCCTAATTGGGAACTCGTGTAATTTGCACCCTGGCAGTGGGAGGAAGAAATTGCATTGCATGCTGCCATTCCCCTTTTTCCCTAGCTGGGGGAACAGCAGCGCAGCGCTGGTCTGGAAGCTTTTCTTCACTGTTCCCATAGCGGTGGGGAATGCAAAGCCTTGTGTCCCCCCTCCTCATGCTCAGATCCCACAGTGCTCTCCCCCTCACACACCCTGCTTCCCAGATCCTGCCCCAGCACTCTCCATGGCCTAGAAACTTCCTTAAGCCAGCATACCCTATTTCCTAGGGCTGCTGCATTAAATAGGTTCAAGCACATTTTAGTATTCTGCATCCCACAACATAAGGAGGCAAGACTCAATATACTGCCACATAAGTGCATCTAGGGCCTGACCTAAAGCCCACTGGAGTCAATAGAAAAATTCCATTGTCTGTGGCATGGGCTTTTCTAGTTGTTTGCACCATTCACTTATACGAGGGGTGAGCAAGAGGCAGCCCAGATGCAGCCCACAACCACTTCATTGGGACCCTTAGGCACAGACCAGCTCACACTTTAAATGACTAGCTGCTCTCTGCTCTGGATGCTGGGGAGAGAGGAGAGAGACTTTGTGTGCTGCCCCACCCCCAGCAAAATCTCTCCACTCCCAGTGTCCAGTTTCTGGCCAATAGGAACTGAGAAATTTTGCTGGGGGCAGGGTCAATGTATGAAACCTTCCTCCCTCCTCCCCAATTCTCAGAGCAGAGCCACAGGGAGCAGCCAGCCGACCAGCCTGGGGCTTCAGAAGACAAGCAGAGAGCCTGTCTCAGGTTCCTGCTGGGCTACTGGCTGGAGGCACCTAGGCAAGCACCTCCCAGCCAGAGCCTGCTCTGGCATCCCACCTCCTGCTTCTCCCCTCTCCCCCACTACCTGACCCACGCCATCACCCAAACCATCTGTACCCCTTTCCCACCTTCTCCCAGGTCACATCTCCTTCCCAGATGCTGCACCTCCTCTTACACTCCTCCCCCAGGGCAGAATCCTGTCCTGCATCCATACCCCCTCCTGGACTCTGCACCCCAAGACCCTGCCCGAGATCACAACCTCCTCGTTCATGAAAACTCCCTCTCAGACCTCACGCACCCCCTGCATTCCAGTCCCCTACTCCAAACTCATACCCCACATCCCCTCTATAGAAGTGCAGCACTTGACAAAATTTTGGAGTGGCCCTCCCATTAAAAGTGATTGCCCACTCCTGACATACATTATAGTTTTTCTGTAATGCAGAGTAGGTCAGTATTTGAGCTGGGAAGTGCAATTCCTAGCTTGCAGACGCATAACCCACACTTGCTTGTCTCAAGCTAGCATGTAAAATAGCAACGTTTTCCCTGTATCTCACACTAGCCACTCAAGTACATACCCATGCAGTAGCAGGATTAAGGCCTGGTACACTAAGAGTTTAGGTCAAACTTAGCCTCATTAAGTTGATTTTTTAAAATGATGAGTCCACGCCACCAAGCCCCTTCCACTGGCTTTAAAGGCTGTTAATGTAAATTTTGGTACTCCTGCTTTTCACAAGAAGTAACAGTAAATTTGACCTTGCACAGGCAATTTAAGGGTAATGCAGATGCAGTGCTGCGAAAGTTGATATTCTTGGCTCCAGGAGGTGTCACAAATGAGCTGGAAAGATGAGTAGGACATCTTTCTATGCCAGCCAGTAAATGTTCTGGCATCATTGCAGTCCAAAGCATTGCTGCATAATGTCCAGGTTTCTGGCCTAATTCAAGTCAGTCTCTGCTCCTTATTGTCCTGTGTGATGTGGAGACTACTGGTACTGCGTGTGGCAGCTTGGATGAAGCAGGGGAAGCTATGTAAATGATACCACGGAGGCAGTACACTTCTATTCGCTTACTCAAAAAACAGTTTAAGCCCCTGCCCTGCCACCATGCCCAGTCCCCTTTCTCCCATATTGGCTTCTGGTGATGAGGACCCCTGGCCTGCTGCCACATTTGGTGCCCCTCCCTCCTGCAACCTCCTGTGTGAAGGGAAAGTTGTACTCTCCCAGCAAATGGGGAGGAGGGGTGCCAAACACAGTGACCACATGAGCCCCTGCCTTGCCACCATGCCACTGTGACCCTCCTTTGCAAATGCAGACGCTTACCTAGATGATGCAAGAGCTGCTCTTTATAGCCACTGTGTCACGTAGTCTTTCAAAGTGGAAGAAAAGAGTGAGCTCCAGCCTGATCCCTACCATGCCTGCCACCAAACTGAGTCCAGCTGCTCCATTAAGGTCTGCTGTATAGTGCTTGCTTAAAAGCATAACTCTGGCCTTGTACATAACACACGCCTATTGTGTTCGACAAACATTATTTTATGCCAAAAGATTAGCTTCTCTGTTCTACAATGCATCTCCTGAAAAGTCTGCCCTTCACCTTTTTTGTTACAGCAGGTGCAACAGCAAGTTTGTTAACCACTTCCCAGGCTCCCCCAGCTGCTCAGCTAGCAAAAATCTGAAGGCAAAAAACATACTTGGGATGGCATGTTCAATGAGCAAATGCAATCCACCCATCATCCACCCAAATGTTGAATGATGCTGCAGGAGAATGTGAATGGCATAAGAGGACAACATGCAGGGAATATACAATCAAGACACAAGAAATATCTTGAGGCTCATGGGGCAGCAAACAGAGCTGCTGATGTACCCAATAGAGGCAAACGAGAAGCATCTGGAACACAGAAGAGGAAGCACAGAAGAAGCATCTGGAACACAATCACCTGCCAGCCCATGATGAACCACATGTCCTTCTCACCTGGGATGAGGCATACCTGGGAGGTCGACAAATGCCTTTGATGTCGACCCCTGCGCTGAGCCGACAAACAGCTGATCGGCTCAGCGCGGCACCCATGTAAATTTAAATGAAGCGGCGATTATTTAAATCGCCGCTTCATTTTCCTATGCCTGGTAGTCTAATCTACATGCCTCTGTCACCAGAGGCATGTAGTCTAGACGTACCCCAAGCTTCATAGCCTCCTCTGCTAAGCACCCTAGAATGTGAGTGGGGGGAGGGGGAAAGGGGATGTCAAGGGCAACCTTCCACTCAACTTCCAAGGATGTTTCCCAGAACAGAAGGCTGCCATTCCCACACGTTAGTGCTGAACTAGGACCATAATACCCTGCTTTCCCTTGCTGTCCTTCCTCCAGCCCCGAACTCTTTTTTTATTGATGGGGGGGGGGGGGAAGAGGGCAGGCTTTACAGGGTTTACAGCCCAGCACACTTAATGCAGGGGCTTCTCATTAAGAGCAACACGCATAACTGTCCTATCACTGGTCATTCACAAAGCTCTTTTTCAAAGCCTCGCTGATGTCTCCCCTTCAATGTGATTTCCCTATTGCCCTGGTGTCTGGCTGCTCATAATTAGTGGTGAGGCAAACTGCCTCAACTCCTGCACCCTGGCATAAAACTTTCCCCCTTACTTTTACAGATACTATGGAGCACATAGCAGGCTGCCGCAACAATGGGAGTGTTGCTTTTGCTGAGGTCTAACCTAGTCAATAAACTGTGAAACCTTCCCTTTAAATGTCCAAAATAACATTCTACCCTCATTCTGCACTTGCTCAGCCTGTAGTTAAACTGCTTCTTACGGCGGTCCAGGTGTAACCCTTCTGCCGGGTAGGCCTGGCAGCAACCAGGGCCGGGTTCAATATCTTGGGGTCCATCTCACACAGAACTGGCTCGAGCCCTCACCCAGTAACCTGGGAAATTCACACACCCCTGGGTGCCTCTGAGAGGCAATGCTTCCCCACTCGCAAGCACAGAGTCTGAGTGTAGGAAAGAAACATTTAATGAAACAGAGAGAGAAGTCATATGGCATTAACCTGGGAAAATACCACAAACAGAGTTCATAACCCAAACATGAGCTAAGCCCCCTGCCCCCAGCCAAGAATCACCCAAAGTCTGACACCCCAAAAGTCTCTGTCCCTGGTCAGTGCCACTCAGAGTCCAAAAGTTCACCTGTAGGGTTTCACCTCCCACCCTGGGTAGAAATGGGGGTGAGGATATAGATGGGGGGCACCTTACGAGCCACTCCGACACGCTCTACCAGCTGTCTTGTTCCATGCCACCGGACACTCCGTGCCTGCCGCCACTCATCGCCGCGCATGCTGCTGCGCCACTGGTCGCTGCTCTGCACCTGCTGTCACTCTGCACCACACTGCTGATTGCTGCGCCTCGCCTGCCGCCACTTCGCTGGCTGCAATGGGTCTGGCCAAACCATGATTTCAGCTTTTAGTGATCTCAACTCTTTAGCCACCACCTGGACTAGCAAAGGATTCCAGCTTCCACTGGACTAGCAAAAAGATTCCCATGGAGTCTGCTTTAGGTCTGTCCTTAAAACAAAGGGGGAAAGGGGCAGGTTGGGCCAGTCTTACAGCTCACACCTGGCAGGTGTGAAGCAGGCTGACTCAAGCCCTTTAACCCTTCCCCTCAGCTCAGTTCACTCAACTCTGGAAGGAGGAAGGCTTGTTGCTCAGAGACCTCTTACAATGATGGTGTCTCTCCTGCAAGTACTGGTGGCATGTTTTACAGTTCCCACATTTAGGGGTAGCATGATTTGTGACCCCCCCCCACAACAGCCCCAAATTATTTACAATACACCACATTCTATTCCAACACTGACCCTCCATCAGGCCTGGCTGAATTGGATTTACATAGCCACACCTCGGATTCTCTCCCCATCCTGGCATGAGCTGTATTTACATATCAACAGTTAATTATCTTGCAGAGCTAAACAACTGTCGTGGGCACATCCACCCCAGGGCAGCTCTCTCCTTTTAGCTGGCTGATAGCAAGCAGCATTTCAGCCCCTGCTTACACAGGCATGCCTCTGAGCCACGGGAGCCTGGGTAGGCTGGGTCTCCAAGGATCACTACTGGTATTTCAACACCTCCGATGGTAATTTTCTGGTCTAGGAAGAAAGTTTCATCTTGCTGCTTTCTGAAGAGATGGGAGTTCCTAAAGAGGTGCACATCATTCACTTTTCCCAGTTATCCCACATCGATATCAGTGAAACAGCCCTTGTGATCCATCAGCACCTGCAACACTATTGAGAAGTACCCCTTGTGGTTTATGCACTCTTTGGCAAGGTAGTCATGTGCCAAGATAGATGAAACACACATCCCTATCACCCCACCACAATTAGGGGACCTCATCATAGCTGTAGGCTGTGTGCCTCTGTAGCCTCTAGACAAACCTCCTTTTCCCCAGGGAGAGACTGCATCATACTTTCCTGCAGCCCCCTTCTGTTACCAGCTTCCTGGGCTTTATAAGCCCAGCACAGCTCCTCCCCCAGGTAGACTTTATCAGCAAATAAGGCCTTAGCACTCTGTCCTCCAGGTACAGTCTATAAGTAAATTGGTCTAGTTTGTGCCTTCTAGCCTCATACAGGGTGGGCACCTTGTCAGATGTGGAAGTTGTGTTTTCATTTATTTTGATATTTTGACATTTCATAAATGGTAAATAAAAAGTGTTGAAAACAAATGTTAACTTTGTGAACTCATCCATACAAAAACAAAGAACACCCATTACTTCAGACAAACGAGAACAGAGTTGAGCAGGCACAGGGTCAACAGAGGCAGTGTAATTTGACACCCACAAGGGAGAGCCAAGCAAAAAATGGACAGGAGATGCCTGAAAGGGAAAAACATTTTTGTATATATTGCAAAGCAGGCATCTCTCACTCCTGTCCCTCAGGAATAAAGCCTCAAGGAAAAGGATGAATGTCTAATGTATTGATGGAAAGGTGGAGTTTATAGATAAACTAAATCTGTAAGTGCCCTTTCAAGTTGAGAGGAACATTGAGAAGCTACAATCTGTACTCAGATTACAATACAATGTAGAGATGGTTGCAGCAGTTCCCACTCTTTGGTGGCTGTGAAATGATTCACTGGGCACAGAGTCGGCCCAAGCTATGGGCTGACCAGGCTACCACCCGGGGTGCCCCACTGTAGGGGGTGCTGTGCGGGGCTGCTGGACTGAGTGGGGGTGGGGCCCACACATACGCCGGTGCCTGTCAGCCGACGGTCAGGGCAGTGTGTGCATGTGTGTTACACCCAAGTCTTCAACTGCTGAGACACAAAGTCTCGTTGCAGTGGGCAGCCTAGGAGGCTGGAGGGCGCCCCGAAAAAAATAGTTTAACGTCTGTGACTTTACTGCTAGGACCGGGGTCCCGTTGCAGAGGGCAGCCAACAGGCTCTCAGATGCCCCGAGTTTATAGGAAGAGCTTATTACACCTTAGATTTCAGCTGCTAGAATTCGTAATTCCTTCGCAGCGGGCAGCCTTGGGGAAAGACTGAAAGGTGCCCCAGTGGATTGTGCCACCTGGGTGTGACACAAATCCAAACGCCCAAGCTCTCCCTATATCTGTCCCTAATGACCGGCTGAAGTTCTTTTAAATTGTGCTTGGTTCTGTTACAGCAACTGAAGGAGTCAGGTTAAAGCTTAAACAGTTACAGGTTTATTGAGGAAGCTTATACATCATATGGTTGCAATGGCTATTGTTCTATTTCTTAACTACTAGCAAAATATAGATCTTAAAAATGGTTACAAAGAAGATAAAGATAGAAAAATAGAAATAATGGTACCAAGTAACAGCTTACTCTTTCTATGTGTACACTTAAGACAGAGGACCACATCCAGGTACAATTTTTACCCTCTTCTGTGCCTCTCGACTCCAGCATGTCAGGCCAGGGCCAGTCCCTCAATTCCTAGGAAAGACGAAAATACAAGGTGGGCATCCCCATAGAACCTCGGGAGGTCAAACACCTAACCCGACCAGCAGGTAGAGGGTAGAATGACACTCAAAGTGAGTGTGTGCTGGGCCCATCTTATATACCCATGGGGTCACGTATTTCTCTTTCTTGTCTGTCTTGCCAAATGGGGCTGGTCTGTCTTCTGTGAGACCAGTTCTTACAAGGGAGTTGTGAACTTAATTTACACTTGTAAGAGAGAATTGAGATGATTAAATTGGAAGTACTGGGCATTCTTTTCTCAGTGGGGGATTCCTCTCCCAGGGACTGTGTGTTCGTATCAACATACGTGCCAGCCGGGCACATTCGCATATCCTGATCTTGCATTAAAGCAGATCAAAGCTTGATGGCTATGCTGATTGCCTTAATCGCTCTCTCTCTCCACATATCTGGGGTTTTTTTTTTTTTTAGCTTCTCAGGATCAGAAGAGCCAGCATAGACTATGCTGATTTTACTGCTCCTTCTGCCCTGTATGCTTCAGAGAGGCAAATAAGATAGATGCCTGGTCTGTCTGGCTACAGTGCCCTAGGGGCAGGGCCGCAAATGCGCCGGGCACCCGGGGTGGGGCCATGCATGCGCCACACTCCTGGGGGCGGCAGCGTGCTCCTGGGGCCTGGGGCACACAAATGGCTCAGGTCGGCCCTGACTGGGTATTAAGGGTTTAATGCAAATGTCATTGAGGTCAATACGTCTTTCCATTGACCTCAATGGTTTGAATCATCCTCTCTCTTCACCCTTATGCTTCTCAATTGGGTGGCGTACCAGAGTCAACAAGAGCTCAATCAGTAGTCTTTACAATCTCCTGGTAAGTGCAGACCTGCTCTCAGTATATCATCAGGTTGAGCCTAGTGCATCATGGAGAGGTAGATCCCAGGAGGGACAGCCTCACCATGGCCTGACTCCAGCTGCGGCACACGAGGCAGCCCACAGTGCATGCAGGTGCGCACCTTATAGGGAACAGAGCACCCCCAGCAGGCAGGGAGCATTAGCAGCTGGGGCATGGCAGGTCAGAGTGCTACAGCCCGGGAGGCCAGATTTGCAGCCCGCCACAGTTCCACGGACCAGTGGCTGGTGACTGTTGGCCTAGATAACTCTCTACACAGCTTCTTACATGCAAAAATACTTATTCTTTCTTTGAAGCTGCTGCAATTTACCTGGAAAATGAGTTTTCAGAATTATCATGTGGATCAAGCTGCTTGATGACCTGAGACCTGCAGCCAATGGACTAACACGTATTTTGAATATTTAATAGGTATTAAAATACCTGCCTCGCTATTATAGTCAAAAAGACCTATTCTAAAATGACAAGGAGTCCTGTGGCACCTTCTAGACTAACACGTATTGGAGCGTAAACTTTCATGGGCAAAGACCCACTTCGTCAGATGCATGTAATGCATCTGACGAAGTAGGTCTTTGCCCTCGAAAGCTTATGCTCCAATAAGTCTGTTAGTCTAGAAGATGCCACAGGACTCCTTGTTGCTTTTGCAGATCCAGACTAACACGGCTTCCCCCTCTGATATTCTAAAATGGTGGCGCCAACATTTTCATATTTTAGCTCTTTCACATAGTTAAAGACACTCACACACAAACTAACCAAAGGAATCCCCCACTGCTTTGCTGCAATATCTATAACAACAAAAATCCAACAGGGCACAGATTTCAACAAGAGTAGCAAACAAAATAATTTAAGTAGCCCTGCTGGTAACTTCCATTTGGCCTGAGTTGGTTGGTTTGTTTCACAAGCATAAACATTTTTTTCTGGCAATAGCTATCTGTCTAAATTGTGGTAAAATCATTGTATTGATTTATTGTTTTATGGCTTCCACTGAGGCATGACACAGGAAGATTAGCCAGACACTTAAAAACACACATCCCGGGACAGAGTTATTGTATCATGTTTAGAGCTAAATTCTGCCCTCTGCTGCATTGTTATGCCAGGACTGGGCTTAAAAAAAAAAAAAAAAAAAAAAAAGGGCATTTTTCGCCCATGCAAGCCACAGGGCCGCAGCTAGCACCGAAGAGCACCACAAACTACTCCAGCAAGTGTGCTAGTCTGCCCATTACATCCACATAGGTGTGTGGGTCTGCAGGGCAGGAGGATGTTGAGTCACAAACACTGAATTGACTAGCCTACTATCAATGAAGTGTGAGCCAGAAGCAGGAAGAGATGATGATTCATGAGAAGAGAGGCACAATGCATTCCACAGTTGGCAGATTCCTGCAGCAGAGGACACAATGGACAGTGTCATGATTTAGCTTATGGCATTAGTATGTGTGTTAACACCTAATGTCACCAAGCAAGACTGCACTCCTACTGTACTATGCATGTTGTAAGAGACGGCCCCTGCCAGACTACTGGTTACGTGGCAACTCATACATGGCTGAGGCACAAAAGGTATAAATTAAGGAGAGATGTTGGGCCTTCTGTCCTTTTTTTGTAGCTTTTGCTGATTTCAGACAGCTCTTCAAATCTCAAAAGGTTTACAAAAAACTTTAAAAAATGAATTCTCAAACCCAGAATGTGCACTGCTTAGCCAGTATTAACATGCCATTCAAATCAAAACGAACACTTGGATCTGCCTGCCTCTCCAGCAGCAGGACTAACAGCAAAGAAACAACAGAGGAAGCACTTCTATGTAGTAAGCAATATTGTCAGTCTTGTGTGGTAATAGTGAAGCTCACAAAAGTTTTTCATCAAACTCAGTGTTAGCAATTGGATGGTTTGAGGAAATCGGTTCAAGATGAATGTCCCTATGGTGATCCATTCTTGGTCTAGGTACTGGAACAGCACCAAACACTAAGAATGGAGCACTCACAGGACATCTCTCAAAGAAATATAAGCTTTTAGATTTTCTTTTTTAAAAACACACTCACCTTTGGTGCAATGATTACAAAAGCATATTTTACAAGGAGAACAACTTCATGAGCATTTTAAAACACTGTTTTTCCCCCACCTGTAATACAAATGGAATCAAATAACACTGAGGCTTTGAGTAGTTGGCAAGGATGACTTGCTGTCCAGAGTTTGGTTCCTCTGAAACTGCAAGAAGGAATGAGAGTTTCAGTAGCCTTCAGTAACACTAATCTTAGCAAAAATTTCTTATTGGTGCTACCACCAGTTTAGCTGTGGCAGTATCAACACTGAACAGGCTAATGTAAACAAAGTGCTGGCATCTGGCTGCATTTTAAGTACTGTGTTGTATAGAGCGGCTTTCAGCAGTTTGACAACATGCTTAAAAAGTTAACAGCTGCCTGAAGTTCCTGCTTCCCTCCTGCTGCCTGGGTTTTGGTGGAAAATGGGATGGAAGTTTCACCTAAGTATGCTGTGAGGTTTCACCCCTAAATTAAAGGGGACAGGTATGTTGAACCTTTAGCAAAGATTTAGAGGGGTAGCTGTGTTAATCTGTAACTGGAAAAACTTTTAAAAAACCCACAACAAAGTAGTCTTGCGGCACGTTATAGACTAACAATAGATGGTATCATGAGCTTTCATAGGCACAACTCACTTCTTCAGACCTTTTAGTGAAGTGGTCATTAGGCATTGGAATAAAACTGGCATTACCAAATCCCAACACATTTTCATATCTCTTCTTAGACAGTCGTTCCTTTCGTAACTCAAAATTCACATCCTGACATGCCTGATAACGACAGATACAACAATAAAACCAGGACAAAGGAGTATGGACCCAATAAGCCAGCCATACAGGTTTTGAGATTCTGGAAACAATTTCTTCTGAGGAGAATAAAATAGCGATTTTAATTCATCTGTTTCATTGAAAGAAAAATTACTTTCTTATTCTGCATGGCATGTTTGAGAGGTTTTGTAGATGCATAGTTATGTTAAAGATACTTCATATTGGGAATAATCATTCTACATGGGCATTTTGAAACTGCTACACAAGGTACAGTAGAATCTCAGCTACAAAATCCTCAGGAATGAAGGTTGTTCCAAAGTCTGGAGTGTTTATAACTGTACATTTTGATGATTAGAACTTTACTCCCCCTTTTTTCCCTCCAAAATGAAAAAAAAAAAACAATTTCAAAGGAACTGCATTTTACAGTAGGAACTGGTGTGTCAAAGATTCTAGTCCTGTCGTTACAGGTTTACCCTTACCCACCACCAAACCCATTCTGTGACCACAGAATAGAGCCTCAGGTATGCAAGCAAACCTGGGCCAAAGATTTGTTCCTAACACCGCAGTTGTTTAGTAAGCCAATATTGCACACTTCTTTACTGCATGTTACATTAGTGACTTTTGCCTATCCTGGTGAGGTATAAAAATAACTGGAGAGGCAAACTTAGACTTCTTCAGTATTCTCACACAAGCTTTTAGTCTTGACTGACTTTGCCTGGTAGAGATAACCATGTTTAGTGTAGGATTAGGTGCCTCTATTAAATCAAGTTTCTACAGCTTTTGGCTGTGCTATTTAAGCCTTTGGACTGTTAACATTAATAAATGCACCATGTGCAGTATGTAGCACAAAAACATCTCTTTGGGATTTACCTCCAGATTTTGGCCTTTTTAGTACATGCATACTGTTTCACCTTTAATTGCTGTATTAGATGTGGTTAAAACAGCACATACCTGATAACAGTTTTTAGGCAGATGGCTGTTCTACAAGAAACTATGTGAATGGGTTTCATCCAGTAGAAAGAAAGGAAATATGGCGGGGAAGAAAAAATTGCAGACATTTGTTCTTTACATTGTTCTTGCATTCATTCAAGCTCTTTGCAATGAATTGTGTTTCATGTAGAGCATTCTACAGAAAACCACTAGAGGGGAGTAAAGCAACATAAAATACTTCATCTCAACTTAAGCTGTGCAGTACAAATTGCAGAAGTTAATTAATAGCTATAGTAAAACCAGAGTATTAAAGAACTGCATTTGCTTTACAACCAAAAGTAGAGTTGATTAGACAATTACAATATTTCTGTCCCCTCTTACTAGGTGGCAGGCTGACAGGGAACATTTGTCATCTGGACAAAGCCAGAACACTACAGATGGCACTAAGCCAAAACATTTGGCGAAAGAGATGTGCTTCTTTAATTTTGTTCAAGTGTTGACAATGTTTAGAAGGCTCTCCCACTGATCACTGTGCCCTTGGCTCTCTGCCTCTCTATACCAAATTTACACAAGAGGAGAACATCAACCCAGGTAAGAAGGGTGGGGAAGATTCATTAACAGTGAAGCTAACAAGGGCTCTGAACGCAAGGAGCATTATTGCCTGAAAAACACTGAGAATTAAGTTTCAGCAGTCACAACTGGTGCTGGTGTTCTGTGACTTTCAGATTACCTTGAATTCTATTCTAACTCACCTACACCAGCAGAAATAAAGCAAATGGCAGAGTGATGAATCAGGCCTCACTTCAGAGCAGAAGATAATGTATGAAATAGCAAAAGATCTACTTCAAATACATTTCATTAGGAAGTCTGATTAACCTCCATTGAACAAAGGGCAATAGGAGGATGCACATTTTAGTGAAATGAAATTCAACAAAAGAAAGCTCACAAAATCAGAGTGGCTTTCACAGCAGACTTTAAGGACAAATGACAAAGGGGGAAGAAAATGATATATACAGCAACAGTCCATAGGTCCTGGAAAACATGCTCAGAAGACATCTAAACAAAGTAAGTAAAGGTGAGTGAGAGCCCCACAAGTTCACAGTCTTTGCTTATAAGCTTTTCTTTACAAGGTCTTGTATTAAAGTTACTTATGGACTATTCTAAGAATGTCACACTTAATTCTTGGACAATCAACAATTCTACATGTAGCCCACTTACCTGCATAGACAAATAGCTACTTAAGGCTGGTCAGTTTGTTACATGGATGGGAATATTTCCTAGAACATGGGTCCTGCAGACACAGTATAAAAGCAAAAAAGTAACTCCAGTAAAAGAATTTTGTAGCTGCAGTCTGCTATTAGGTGGAAAGGCTTCAACCATGAATCTTTTTGAATGCACATGTAGTTAAATATTATTGAACTGAAACAGTAACAGAACAGCAGAGAGCTATTGGCTGTTGCAGCAAACACAGCATTAAACCAAGCAGCAATCTGAATAACAAGGTGCTGGCAGAGTCTCTAAAGAATACACCAGAAGGAACAGATTCATATAACAATAAATTATGAGTTCTTGATTAAGACAAATATGTTCTTTCAGCAATATATAACCAATTGGGAGAGGACACATGGCAAACTTATTCTGAAACATTCTTTTTCAGCGGCTGTGTTACAAGTCTTCATGCAACTGTAACAAATCCAACCACAAATTGCAGCACTAACCTTTCCCGTCTCCTGGTGTCATTCAGTTGAGTTTTAGGAGCTGCTACTGTTGTTTTAGTCAGTTATTGCTTCATTCTTCCCCCTTGATGTTAGAGGCCTAAGGGGTCTAGGACTTGCTAGTCACAAGGGAGCTATAATACTTATATTTGTTGTTGTCCCAGCCCTCACACAACCTCAAATCCTTATTTATCAGAAAACTCTTGTTGCTGCTTGCTCTGTGGCTATCTTCCCTTCAGTCTTCTGCAGTGAAGTCTCATTAGAGAGGCTTTAAAATCCCCTTCCTGAGTGCTGTTGGCAATCTCTGGAGTTGTCAGTGAAAATAACCCCATGATAATATTGAGTAGGGGTTTAGCTGGTTTTCCAGCAACACATACATTATTATGCATGAAGATTTTTTAGCTGCTATGGATTAGTATCTTATGTCTACTGCTGTGATACTTTATGGCACATAAAATTATTAAACAGGGCCAGATTAAGTTGGTCAACTGATCTCTTAGATTTAATTAACCTTATTTTTATCAAGCTGTGACCAATCTTGTTTCTTACTTCCTGTCTCCATAAAAATGCCTTCTACTCAGTAGGAGAGAAAGGCAGAGCATAAGAGAAAATCATTCTCAATGCAAGACAAAAGGTGCTTCAGTTTGTTGAAAAGAGCTTACCTGGTTTCGTCAACACTATCAATCTGTTTTAGCCTGCCATAGATTGCTGGGAAGGAAGCACTTGTTGCAAGAAGGTTGTCTTTGGTCAAGATAGCTCCCCTGCCTTTAGCTTGATTTGGATCATGCTGATTACTTGTTTGAACTGGACTCACTTGGCTTTTGAACAACCTCATAAGGCAATTTTTAAAAACTACAGCAAAACTAAAATGCAAGTTGTGTATTATATGTCTAAGACTGGTAACTATATTAATAAAGTGTAATGCAATATGCTGTCAGAGCTTAGAAGTTTGGAAAGGGCACTTAAAGCTTTTTTTACATCAGAATAGGCCTATTGGAAGATTTAAAATTTAGAAAGTCTGGGTTTGTTAAGCTTATTACTGGTACTTCTGAAAAAAAAATCACGAGAAAGGCATTTGAACCCACATAGGTCAATCTTTTAAACAGTGCTTACTTTGAGAACTTTTTGATCAATGGGGAAGACTAATTTAGCTGTTTTGGACACACAAATTCAGGCAGATGCATCTAGTACCTAGTTTGTGTGTTCAATTTATGGTCCTGCAGAACAGCTACATAATAACTTTTATAGACACAGGCTTGTCTACATGGAAATAATGTCTTGGTATAATCTCAGGTATGAAATCTTATTTTAGTATAAATGTGCCTTTTGTCAACTCAGTTTATCCCCCCACCCATCAACTAAAATAAAGCCTAGAATAAGATGGGAGGATTATAATGATATAGCTAGTAGAACTTTCCCCTGTATAAATGACCACAGTTATTTCCTCATATAAAAGATGGGTATCTAGCCTTAGAGCTTAGCCACTATTCATCCTGGTTTAAGCACAAAAGGTCTCACAACCTGAACTTGTTCCCATTGAAGATAAGGGCAAAACTCCATCTTGCCTACAGAGGAAGCAGGACTGGGTTTATGGATAACATGAACAGGCCACGAAGAATTTCAGAATTCTCATATTAGATCCTTTGACCTAATTTCAAATTAGAGAGATGTTGGTATGGCATGAAAATTAAAGTAGCCAATTAAGACATTTTTGTAGAGCAAATTAAATACATTTTTCATTTGAAGTTTTTGTTTTTATTTAATCTTGCTATATTTTTCCTTTACACTAGAATATAGACTACATTGCTCATAAAAAATTGTGCAGTACAAGTTTCAACTTTGAAGACTTAAAGAAACTATCTTTACTATTGCTACACATTGTGTCATCGTCTTTTTCCCCATTCTAGAATATGCAAAAATGAAAGAGACAAGAATACTGTTAGGCTTTGTCTACACTGCAGGGTTTTTGCGCAAGAAGCATTTTGCAGAAGAGATCTTCTGCAAAAAACTTCTTGTGCAAAAGCGTGTCCACACCTCAAAAACGCATAGCAAAACCGATGTGCTTTTGCGCAAGAGAGCATCCAAACTGCATGAACGCTCTTGTGCAAGAAAGCTCTGATGGCCATTCACAGAATGGCCATCAGAGCACCTGTGCTTTTTCTGATAGGCTCTTTTTGTGCAAGAAACCCCTGCGGAGTGTCCAAACATGCCTTTTTACACAAAAACTGTAGTGCAAAAAGGAGTTATTCCTCATGGGGAGAGGAATAACTCTACCGGCAAAAGCCCCCTGTCCTGTCGATTTACTGTAATTATTGTAGCGCAAAAAGGCACCTGAGCTGTTGATGCTCCGCTAGTTTTTGCGCAAAAATGGCTGGTTTTGCGCAAAAACCTTGTAGTGTAGACATAGCCTTAGTGAGCTTGTAACTGAAAAAGAGCAAACACCTCACAAACAATTGATTCAGTGCTCCTATAGTTAATATTCTCCAATTATTTCACACATTTATACAGAAAAAGGATTGTTACTTAGATGTTCATCTGTGGCTGCTGCATATGCCACTCTGCAAATGAATCCTTGGGTTATAACTGTACTATCAGTCAAGTGGATGTTAACACTATTTTGGACTTTGTTTCTCACAAACAGCAGGAACAAATGAAGCAAAAAGCAAAATTCCTGTTTTCACATAAATATCCATAGAAACAAAAGCAAATGCAACCCCAAAGCAAAAAATGTTAGAGACAGAATGAGAAAGAGTGGGTTTCTGAGAAACACAAGCAGATCTTTTAATATAACTTATGAAAATATCATGAAGAATAGTATTAAATCTTTATTTTAAATTAAGATAGTTAATGCTATCTAGGAATAGCTGGGAAATGAAGTTACCCTGCTTAACTGAAAACAAAGCTAAGATCTTTCTCCCAGTCATAAGTGAACCAGCTTTCACTAGAAATATGTTCAAAGTGAAGGCATATGTTTGGAGTTGGATTCAGAGTATAAGAGACTGATAATCATTTTCTAAAAACATATGTAAATGTTTATGATTATAACATAAATATCCCCTGACACTTATATGGATGAAATACCTGAGCGTTTCAAACATTCTGAGAAACATTTATAATGCACACTAAACTTTTATACCAATTGTAAAAGGGAGCACACGTGAAAATAATTTATTTATATATAAATAAAAATGTAGTATTGCACTGCAAACTCCACTTAAAGTACAAAAATAGATTAGCAAAAAATACACACACTTACATAAAATACTGTACACAACTGCAAAAGCCAGACGACCAAGGTAAACATAAGCCTACATCAGTATTTCAAGTAATTTTATATGATTTGTTTGTTCGTTCATGTACCAATCTCAAATCACATATCGAGAGATGACAAAATGGATAAAACCCACACCTTTTTAGAATAGTAAGTTTTCCCACACATCCAAAGTTTGCATATTAATTTCTTTAAACTAATGTTTGAAGAATTTTGATGTTAATCCAAGTTAGGAAGTGGGCTATCAAAGCCACTATCTTGCTGAAAAGATTTGGCATCCAGTATCAGCTTCCTTAAATATTGGTTGGAGCCTTTTTCTATATTTGAACATGGCTGTGCATTGAACTGTTGTGAGATATCAGAATTTGATTTCTCAGAGTTCTTGTATGAATTATGTCCTTGGTTTACCTTCAGTTGCTCACTACTATAAAGTGTGGTTTCACTTTTTGCACCAAGAAGCTTGGCTTTGCTGGTAAGTTGCTTATAAAATGTACTAACATTTTCATCTGCATTAGGAAACTGTTCACAGGCCATATGTTGTGCTTCTGCATTAGAACTTGCTTTCTGCATAGAATACAAGCAGGCCATATCACCACTATCCAAATGTAGACTTCCACTATCTGAACTCCAGTCAGGAGAGCTTCCATCATCCCTTACTGGAGCTTCTTGAATATCGAACGCCTTTGTTTTCTCAGATGTTGCCTCCCAAAATCCATTTGGCTGGTTACGTTTACATTCATTTAAGACTGTTCTCTGAGTCTGGTTTTGCAACATTACAGGAGCTGGCACAAAGTCTGAAAGGCCATTTACAGAGCTAGGTGCATGCTCATTTCCATACTTCACCTGAGGAACACACAAGGGTGCCTTTTGAAGTGCTGTAGTGCTAGCAGCATTTGTTGGACTTTTGTCTGTATTTGAGACATACCCATTTCTACGCCATCCTTTTCCTTCAGCAGGACAAAATTCTGGCACGGGTTCTCTTGGATTATCAACTGGCTGTTTAGAAGCACTCCTGCTACTTTGGATACTTGAAGTCCCTCTTTCATGTAGTCCAGACTGTGTTTTAGCCTCTACTGCATCAAGCTGCTGTCTTAAATTATAAGGTATGCGTTTCTGAACAATTTGATCATTGGCTTTTTTGGCAATTCTTTTGCCACATGATTTGCTTTCCATATGGGCCGTCCTACTTTGAAGAATGTGATTTCTTGTTGATTGTTCAACGCCAGTTGGCAGTTCAGAGTTTAGTGGCAGGGCTAAGGGAAGGAGAGGGAGGAGAAAAAAAATTAAAGAAACAATGTTGAAAAAGAGTCAGAGTATATAAAAATAGCTGTCAATACTAGTGCTGTCAAATCAAGTGGGGCACATTTTTACATTTGCACTGAGGGTACAATGGCAAAGGATAGCAAAAAAACCCCCAAAAACCCCCCCCCAAAAAACCCCAAACCAAACACATCATTTCCCCCCACTGTCCACTTGCGTTTTCACCACTAAATGGATTAAACCTGTAAGAGGGGAAGGAAGGGAACCACTCTGTCACTTCAACTTACGTAAGTGGGCATTTTTGCTCTGAGGTGTGCTCCGAACAGGTGTTTCGAGTACTTTTGCCATTGTAGCAAGCTTGCTAGCAGCATTCATTATTTTCTTTTCAGCCCTGTTGTATATTTAAAATCAGTAAGTTTTGAAACTAACTTTTTCCTAGACTGCTTTGCCAGTACTACATTTTATACCCTTTCCCCATGCACTAATTGGCCATTTAGTAAAAGACACCTACTAAAAAGGGAGAAAAAAAATAGTGTGCACCCTATTTGAGTACATGTTATATAAAGGACTAAAATGTTGACATGCCCTTCCCCCTCCCAAAGCCATTCTTGCAAAATGTCCATGCAAAATGTTATAACTTTGGTGCTTTTTTCCCTCCCTTTTCAGAATAGAAATCCATCATTAGTGGACCCTGAGAGATTCTTTTGGAATTGCAAGGATTATGGCATCAAAGTCGCAAAACTGGATTAAGATGGGAGGTATTTTTAAACCAGACTGCCAAACACTTGTTATGTCTTAAAACCGATTTACCTCAGCTGCCATACAAACACTCCAAAGGAAAATGTGATAGAAATTCAAACTATCCTGTCTCTTCAGTTAAGCCGGAGAAAAGAAACAGTATCCAAGATTTCCTCAGACAAGTTCTTCAGAAAAGATGGAAGAGGGAAGGGGGGGAATTCCACTTTTGTTTTTTGTTTAAACATTCCACAACATCTTAATACTTCAAGCAAGCAAGAAAAGGTACAAACTCATTCCCTTTCCTTCTCCAGGTTACATTTAAAGCCAAACTTAATTTTTTGAAGCTGCAAAACTGCTGTGAAGTCACAACATGAGGTTTTCCTGTTCACCTATTTGATGGAAACTTTCTGGAGAATCATGGGTGCATTCTGAGAAGGTATTAAGAAAGGCTGCTCAGCTAGTTTCAGTCAAAGTTTATTGAAGAGGACTCACACCAAAGTGTGTTTTTGACAACCTCAGAGAACATAAACAATGGTCAACTGACTAGGGGCTTAATATTCTTCTCTTTATATTTGTGTATTTCTGTTTTTTTCTAGTACTAGCCAATTAGCCCGTCATAAAATGGGATTTTCAGGTCTCTCCTCCATGTCAGTATTCTCTCCTGACCCTCCGGTCTCTTGCTCCATTTCTCTCCCCCTCTCTCCATCTCTCCCTCCCCCCCCGCTTTCTTTCAGCTCTCCTCCCCTTCCTGCCTCTCATTCGGGGGACTGTGTAGCCCAAACGGTCGCTTGCGCCACTAGCTCCCATGCGGTGGCCTGGCTGAGCGGTACAGAAGTCAACTGAGCACCACAGTGGGAGGTGAAGGGGAGCAGTGACATTCATGGCCACGGGCCGGGGCCTGTAGCTGCTGTCACTGCCCCGCCCCCCTTCGTCTCCCACCGTGGCACTCAGCTGATTTCTGCACCACTCAGCCGGGCTGCTGCGGGAGAGCAAGTGGCCATTTGGGCCCTGCACTCCCCATGCAGCCCGGGCCGGCCAGAGGGAACAGCCAGCATTTCAGCATTACAGACTCTCAGACATTGGGCTACTATATATGATGATACGATATGTGCTATATAATAATTCTGAATTCATCTGTTTGGGACTCACCCTTCGTGTTTCCCATCATCACTGAGAAGTTGCTGAAGACAAATCAAGTAGTATTTGCGCATTTTCCGGGCAGTCTCTTGTCGTTCCCTTAAAACCTCAGCTTTAATAATTTCAGCTGCTCTCTCTTTACTTTCATGGATATAACGAAGCATATCGCCTACACAAACATGGTTTCATTAATATGGAGTCTCAGAAGTAAAAAGGATTTAAGACAACATTGCCTGGGGACACTTGGTGCGAGAGAGAATACAAGTGTCTTTCATACCCAGAAAGCCCTCACCATTCATGTGGGATATGTTCTTGAGATCACCACGAATGGCAAAATCCGCAAATACTGGAGACTGAGAAGGAATCTGGGGGGATGTGTGTTCCCAATGCGAAACAACCACATTTTCCATATAAAACAGTGTAATGATGCAATAGATTCACATTTACATGTAATAATGCAATGAACAAGTGTAGTATCTAAAATTTCCCAGTATGGCATCATTGCAGCTTAAATTTCCCTTTTAAATTTTCAGGCTCCGTTACTAGAGCACACTGAAAAAACATCATAATGCTTTGTTGTGCTTGGCCTGGTGCAACAAAGTGCAACACGAATATGTGAAACTGCAAATGGCAAGGACTTCCTGTATTATACATATATTTGTGTTAATTGGGAAGAGGAAGGTGAAAAAATTAGCAAATAGCTCCCATGAAATATTTCAATAGGCAGCAAATTTCATTCCTCAGCAGACAGAAATTTGGATTCTTGCATGAGCTGGCTGATAAGAGTGTGATTTGCAGTTGTGTGTGTGAACTTACCTTTAATTTTGCCTACAGCTTTAATATACTGTGTGCGCATTTCTTCTAAGCCTTTTATGCCATCACAGGAGGTACAAGGTTTTGAAATAGCCCCCTCTGACAATGACCTGGACAATGACACAAAACATGCAGTACTTTATAATTTCAAGACTGCTAGGATGATTTCTATGGAAGCCAATTTGTTCAGGCCTTTACAAAATACCTTGGTGGAGTACTGCTTGTTTTCAGATCTTTGAGTTTCATCTTCATCTCACAATTTTCTTCCATCAGAGCCTCTAGAACTCTCTCCTTTTCTACAAAATCCAAGATTTTGACAGTTAAAATTGGCCTGTAGGTTTTTATCCATTTAAATATTTTCAGAGGTTATATAAAATTACTGCTGCTGTGATAAGAGATCATTGTTTCAAAGTAGCTGCAACATGCCATGACATCACAATGACAGTTAGAAACTGACTAGACCATAGGTCATTTGAAGTCTGAATAGAAGAGCAATATAATCGACTCAGTGGTGGTGCAGACAGGTTTCTGAGAGAAATTTTTACTCTTTGCTACAGGCAGAAGTTCAGGATATTAGAAGGAAAAAGCTGGGGAGGAAGAAAGGTTATTTATAATGCAGCAATTGAGACTTCTTTGGGACAGGGGAGGAGAAAATTTTACACTTCACACTGTATCATGGTATTTTTAACAACCACTAGATGACATTACAAAGAAAGATGGGATTCGCTGTAGGGATGTAAAATCCCATTTAAGAAGTTAACCAGTTAAACTTAATATTTAACCAGTTAACTGGAATTGGGGGGTTGCTCTAGCCCAGCCGGGCTTCTGGCTAACTGTTTACCTGGTAAGGGTGATGCTTACCAGGTAACTGATTAATCCTTTACATCCCAAATTCTGTATAGATGTCTAATTTGACTGTGTACCAGAAGTCATTTAAACATTCAGTGTGCAAACTGAATATATTGGTGGCCCAGAGATCCCTAAATCTTGACTTCTGATTCAAACTGCACATTGACTTGTGTAGTTGAATATTTAAATGAGCCAGTTCCATACTGTCTGCAATGGGACAGACTATATGCACAGAAACCACTGGCTCTGTGAGAAAAGTATGCAGTGAGTGGGCCTCTTAGTGATGGAAGTGATTGCCCTGATGGGGAAGACAGGATGGAGTATAAACATTCATAGTGACAAAGCAACTAGCATGCTTTTTTATAAAGAAGTATTTAATGCAACAGCTGTGACATAAAATGGGGAGAGGTCAGGTGAAGCATGATGAAAAACACATTACTTATCTTACAGTAAGTGGAACTGGGAGCTGCTTTTGCCCATTGGGATTCTATTGTAGATGTGGGCATAAGCCTGGATCTTTTAGCGAGCAGCATCCATGGGGGCTGTATATGCACCTTGCAAAACCTCAGACAACTTGCAACAAGGTTATAAAAGAGGGTATAGAGGAGGGTATAGAAATTCTGCCTAAATCACGACTGTAAGATAATGAGGACAATTTGATCTAGAATCTGCCACAATAGAGTAACATCTTTGAGTTTCATCTTCATTTCAGTTTTCTTCCATGTGAGTCTCTAGAACTCTCTCGTCGGTCTGTCTCTGGCATCCTGAGCTCTGGTACCAGCAGAGACTAATAGCAGATAGACACACACATCAAGGAAGAGACACTCTAGTTCCAGAGTGATGGTAGGATCTGCAGGAGATGTGAAAGTAGCCTGGGAGGACATAGCAAGCAGTAGCAATATCAAGCATACTGTGACTATGGTACCAATGGAGGCATCTCAACAGAAGTCTTATCAGAATGAGGTAACAATGAACATGCAATATAGGATACTGATGCCAATGGTACTAAGGAAGCACAATGTCTGTCACTAAAGATAGAGTGCAAAGTACTCTATAATCTATGAAGTGTCATGTGCTAATGCAATTTGCAGAGGAGCTATGACTTTTGGAGACAGCAACTGATCCAAGCTCCCTTCAGAGATTTTTGCTCTTTCCTTCCTTGGAGTATCATGAGCTGTTTGCATGAACATAGAAAAAGTTACAAATGGCATGCTGCTAGGGGCAAGAGATGTACTTAAACAAAGCACACATGTTGTTTGTGCATCTTGGGTGGGTATAATGGTCTCTAAAGCAGGGAAGATTCTAAAGCCTGTTCTCCGCCCCTGGGATCAACTCCACAGAAACAAAGGAAAGTTTCTAAAAAGGAAGAGGGGGGAAAACTGAAGAATCCTCCCTTTTACTATTTAAACTACAGACTATTATCTAAGCTACTAACTAAAATAAAAATAAAATAAGGACTACAGAAAAGCAGAACAGTGGCATCTGACTTGCTACCATAGAATGTGAAAAGAAAGGGAATTGAGTGGCAGTTGGGACCACTCAGCTCTTTATACGAAGGATGTTAATTGTGTTTAATCAGCTAATCAAATAGTCGATGGAATTTTGATCGACTACTTGATTAGTCAATAAGGAGAGGAACTGCAGAGCCACAACAGGGCTAGCTCCTGGTGTCAGGAGTTAACCCTGCTATGAGTCTGCCTTTTAAATGTAGTAAGATAGCCAGCATGGGTTTGTGAAGAACAAGTCATGCCAAACTAATCTGATAGCTTTCTTTGATAGGATAACGAGCCTTGTGGATAAGGGAGAAGCGGTGGATGTCATATACCTAGACTTTAGTAAGGCATTTGATACGGTCTCACATGATATTCTTATTGATAAACTAGGCAAATATAACTTAGATAGGGCCACGATAAGGTGGGTGCATAGCTGGCTGGATAACCGTAGTCAGAGAGGAGTTGTTAACGGTTCTAAATCCTGCTGGAAAGGGATAACAAGTGGAGTTCCTCAAGGGTCTGTTTTGGGACCCATACTGTTCAATATCTTCATCAATGATGTAGATATTGGGATAGAGAGTACACTTATTAAGTTTGCAGATGATACCAAACTGGGTGGGGTTGCAACTTCTTTGGAGGATAGGGACATAATTCAAAATGACCTTAGCAAGTTAGAGAAATGGTCAGAGGTAAACAGGATGAGGTTTAATAAAGAGAAATGCAAACTGCTCCACTTAGGAAGGAACAATCAGTTCCATACATACAAGATGGGAAACGACTGTCTAGGAAGGAGCATGGCGGAAAGAGATCTAGGGGTCATAGTGGACCACAAGTTGAATATGAGTCAACAGTGTGATGCTGATGCAAAAAAAGCAAATATGATTCTAGGTTGTATCAACAGGTGTGTTGTAAGCAAAACTCGTGAAGTCATTCTGCCGCTCTACTCTGCACTAGTTAGGCCTCAGCTGGAGTACTGTGTCCAGTTCTGGGCACCACATTTCAAGAAAGATGTGGAGAAATTGGAAAGGGTACAGAGAAGAGCGACAAGAATGATTAACCGTTTAGAGAACATGACCTATGAAGCCAGGCTTCATGAACTGGGCTTGTTTAGTTTGGAAAAAAGAAGATTAAGGGGGGACATGATAGCGGTTTTCAAATATCTAAAAGGGTGTCACAAGGAGGAAGGAGAAAATTTGTTCCTCTTGGTTTCTGAGGACAGGACAAGGAGTAATGGGCTTAAAGTGCAGCAGGGGAGGTTTAGATTGGACATTAGGAAAAAATTCCTAACTGTCAGGGTGGTCAAATATTGGAATAAATTGCCAAGGGAGGTGGTGGAATCTCCCTCTCTGGAGATATTTAAGAACAGGTTAGATAGCCTTGAGGGCGGGGGGCTGGACTCAACCTCTTGAGGTCCCTTCCAGTCCTATTATTCTATGATTCTATGATTCTAAGAGCCGCTCGGCTATTACTACATTTAAAAGGCAGAGGAGCAGTGGGGGACCAGGCGTGAGCCTGGTAGAGACAGAAAGGAGGGGAGAGGTGACTGGTTGAGTAGTGACTCGATTACTCAATAAGCCTAGGCTTATCAAGTAGTCGGCTACTCGACTAAGTGCTTACATCCCTACTTTATACCCTGCAGAGCATACGTGCAGCCCCAGTGGAAACTGCTGGCCAAAGATTACAGGCTCATGCACACAGGGCATATACATTTACAGTGAAATCTATGTGGACAAATGCACAAAGAATATCCATTGTCAGTTACATTTTCCTAGAACAGACTCATTCAGAGATCACAGAACAAATCAAAACACTGATCTCTATGCTAGTCCCCAGGATATAGAGGTTTAGAAAAAAGTTCTGTAATGAATGTTAGAAAGTCAATTTATTAGGGCTGAGAGTTATTTAGATATGTACCATTACAGCAGTTGTACTCTGCAGCTTAAAGATGAAGGACAGATTCATATAACCAGGAGGAGATTAAACTATTCAGAATTCTATTTAGGTGAGTAGAGATACTAACCTTGGATTTGCTCTACTTTAGCTTTGTGTTCCCTCACTGCAAGCTGGAGGTGCCTGCAGGCTTTCTCCAGTTTTCTTTTTAGATCCTGGCATTCTGTCTCCTTTGTTTCAAGCTGCTGGCAACAGTGGTCACAGCAAAAATCTTCATGAGACCAGAGATTCCTTTCCTTACATTTCTGATCTGCAATAGTGATTACTACAAGTTACATATCAGTCACAGAATCAAAAGAACCAAAATCAAACATATTTTTAGGATTTTAATTAGCTATTCCTTTACACCCAAGAAAAATGTACATTATAGCTAACTAAAAGTCTCATAAGAGGCTGTAGAGATACAGTCCAAATGCAGTATTTGTTAAAAGATCTATAAATTGTACATCTTTTTGTGCACTGCAGACACAAAGTACCCAACCCAGCAGTGTTGTGAATGTAGAGAGGTCCACTGACTCAAATGGGGGGGAAGGGGATGGAGATTTTGGGACTATTTTTTTAAAAAGAAATTCTAGTAGAGACTTTATGAGTCATTTCAAGGAGGCACTCCCAGATGGAAAGGATCACATGCAGGCTGAACCTAGTTAGGTTAAGAAATATAAAGACAGGCTGGTCTATTTCCAGGAGAAGGGAAAGGGCTCCTTTCTACAGCCAGGACAAAGGAGCTCCAGAAGCAGAAGAGTTGCACTGGTTATACTATTTTGTGTTTAATAGATGGTTTGTTATTTTGGTGGTGAAGGATTTAAGCCACAGTATGGGCATAGGGCCAGAGACTCATGGGCTTTGTTGTTTTATGTTCTTTTGGTAGCATAAGAACTCTAAAAGCAAACATGAAACCTAGGAGAGGGCTTTGTGCATAACCTGGGGCCTCCTGTGATGTCTCTCTCCAGCTGTGCAGGTCCTGACCCGGCCACACTATATACAAGACATTTGGGAGTGAGCTGCAACATTTCTGTTTAACTTAAAATATTATGAAGTCAGAATATTCTAGAGCAGGATTCTCAAAAAAATTTGAACTTTAACGTCACAAATCAGGAGTTAGTCAGCATGACAAAATATATTTAACAAGAACATGGAAAATCATCACGCCGCTGGGGGATACGTCAGTTGGATCTCCAAATAATCTGCTTTTGTACTCTCTATACGTGAAGTAAGAGGGAACAGGAGAGACTGAGGTAGTATGTAGCCTATGTTAAATAGAAATTAGATTTTGGCATAGAGAAGCCTGGAAAATAGACTTGAAGTTGCTACGTGTAAGAAAGTTAGAGATAAGTTGGGGACATAAGATGGGAAAGTTGCAGTTAGCAAAGACATGACCCAAGGTTATTCTGTGGCTGTGTCTTGGTTATAACTGATTCTAGGAAGTTTTTAATAAAAGTTTTTAAAAATTGTGCATGTTTTATTAAACTGTTCTCTATATTGGTAATATGGGAAGGACATAGTTGTAGATATTAAGTTAAATAATATGTAATGTAAAGAATCAATAAGGAGTTGCAGACATGTGACCATAGTTATAATTCTAATTAATATTTAACCTAATCATAACAGATACAAAAGGGATAATTTTGTTAAAATTGAGGGGAGCTCCAATTAACATTTAATTAGGTGCCACTAATCATTTTACTTTTTAATAAAGTTTAATTTGACAAAAATGTCATGTAGAGGACCTCTACTAAATTTTCTGTACTTAGTCTTGAGGCTTGAATCTGAATATTGAGTTTTATTGTATCCTTATTTTTAGCAACATTATATTAATTAGAAACATATCAACATAAAGGTTACAAGCCCCATTGGAACATCCCATAACCCAATGTTTAAGACACCTACCTGAGAGGTTCAAATCAATTCTCTCCCTTGGGAAGAGGAAAGACTTGAACCAGAGGCCTCCCAAATCCCAGTTGAGTAGTCTAACCACAAGAGCTACTTTTCCTCCTCCTGACCCTTCCCTAGCTTCTTGCTAAAAATGTTATACACACACCATTGGCTTGGCACCTCCCATTGGCTAGTTTAGGCAAGGAGCTACCTACCACGTTGGCTTTTGTGAATCCCATTCTGAGGTACCTAGCTCCCCCGAAATTCATTGTATGAGTCTAAATGCCTCAATCAGGCTTTATAGATCTCCATGATATGCGGCACCTAAAAGCTATGTGTGGTGACACTCAGCTGCATGACATCTGAGTTCTTCTGTGAAATTAACAAGGGACTTTATTGAAAAATGATAATCTAAAATTACATTTTATATGCTGCACAAAATTTACAAGATTTCAGTGAAAAGTGAAACCAAGTATACCATTATCCATTTCAGTATCTTGCAAAGGGGGCTGCCTCCTTAATAATTTTTGTAACTTTACTTGGTGTCCAACATCATACGTGGATGATTTTGCCTTGTCCCCACTTTCTCCTTCACCATTTTGCATGCAAGAGTGCTCTGTTTCTTTGAAGAGTTGTTCTTCATGTTTCTGTAATTTGAAACCAGATATTAGAAATACAGTAAAACTCCAATAGTCCGGCATCCAATTGTACGGCACTCCCGATAGTCCGGCATCAAAATGGCAAGAGCCTATTGAGTGAGCTTTGGCAAAAAACGAATCACAAGGCAGCAGCAGTTACTGTAATTAACAGTTTAAGTGATTAATAGTTTAAGTGATTAGTCAGTGCTGCACAGTACTGTACCCAGTATCCTCTGCTTTCTGTATTCAAAGGCTTCGCAACAATAATGGTGAGTACTGTACTGTACATTTATTCTTTCTATGACTAAATGTATGCATTACAGTATGTACAATAAAAAGGGTTAAAAACACTTTATATACAGTATATACTGTGTGTGTATATATAACACCATTTTATAGTTTGGCATATCCGATAATCCAGCACCACCTAGGTCCCAAAGGTTCCAGATTATCGGAAGTCTACTGTACTCAGTAAATTCTTAATGCTCATAGATACTTAAAAATAGCTACATCCACAAACAGTCTGTGTAGCAAACAAATGGATCATCCCACAATGCCTCCACTAGCTTTGAACAGTTTTATTCCAAAGATCTATCAAGATAGCAAAAATCTTTATTGTATTTCTAAAACTGCTCACTGAAGGTAGAAGACAGGCTCTCTTAGTGCCAGTTTACCACAGTGTTCTCTTAGTCATAGCTACAGCTTTATTAGCATTTTGTCATCTTCATGGTTTTCAGGTAAGCTTCATGTAGTCTAAATAAGGCATAAATATGTAAAGCCTAAAACAAGCTGAAACTGTTCAAAGATGTGTCCAATGGAAAAGAACTGGATTTCATTGATAAAAGTTCCTGTTTGACTAGGGACAGTGTAAGGGCAGAAACAATTATTTTACTTTCTTATTCATAGTTGTGGCAAATATAAATAGAAGAAATTGCTAAGAAACCCAAGAACTTTTTGAATAGTTAAGTAGTTCAAATAATCAGTAGTTCAGAAGCTGAATTCAATATTAATAATGTTGATTTTTTGCCAACGGCTTTCACCAAGACTTTTGCCGCTAAATGTTTGTCAACGTGGCCTTGCAGTAAGGATACGGGAATGTGAACTACAGCATCCACTAGACTGTTGCACTGTAACTACCCCCCTTTAAACTCGGCTTGCTTGGATTAAAAAGGTACCTAGTGCATGTTAACGTAATCCTGTTTGAAATGGCACTTCCAGTTTAGAGCAGATGTATCAGAAGGAAAAGATTCTATGCTTTATCAGTGACACCTATTATATGGCTACTACAGAAAAAAAAAAAAACCTTAAATTTACAAATTATTCATTTATTTGAACATGGGGTCAGCTTCAAATAGAAACTGGTTGCCCCACTACATGCTGGCAGCAGCCTTATGACAAGTAATTCCTTACTTTCAATCCGTTTCTGGAAGAGATAAGATAAATGATAGTATCTTATGTGTTTTTGCCATGTTTTTAGATGATTCCCCAACTGATGAATGAGGTATTCTGTTGGGTGGTCACAGGAGTTTCATTGGGGTGCTCCCAACAATCAAAAGGTAACAGCTATGAAATGCAGGAGAAGCATTTTCCAAAGAACAGAAAACATAAAAAGTAAGGTTTTGTGTGAGCCTTGCAAATTCTGTTTCCCTTTAAATGGGAGACTACGATGTTTTTGAAAATGGAGAGACACAAAACAAAATTTTTTTACAATCCAGATAAACTCAAGCAAGACTATTTAAAATCGGTGACAATACATTTTTAACAATTTTTCAAGCCTTTGTATGATTTTAAATGATCCTCTCTAATTTTTAAACATCATAGAGAAGCAGAAATGGAGGATCTATTCACTGTTTAATGGTCTCAATAAAGCTAACAGAAATAGATGTGTTACATGGTATTCTACAAACAAGACTGGAGGATTCATCCCCTTGGCACACCCAACATAAATCAAAAGTAAGAGGAAAAAAAACCAGTTACTTACCTTGTGACTGTTGAGATGTGTTGCTCACATCCATTACAATATGGCTGTGTCTAGACTGCATCCCTTTTCCATAAAAGGGATGCAAATTAGACACATCGCAATTGCAAATGAAGTGGGGATTTAAATCCCCCCCGCTTCATTTGCATAAACATGGCTGCCGCTTTTTTCCGGCTCGGAGCTTTGATGGAAAAAAACGCCAGTCTAGACGCGGACCTTTCGGAAAATAAAGTCTTTTCCGAAAGATCCCTTATTCCTTTTAAGGGATCTTCGGAAAAGGCTTTATTTTCCAAAAAGTCCACGTCTAGACTGGCGCTTTTTTCCGGCAAAGCTTCGAGCCGGAAAAAAGCAGCATCCATGTTTATGCAAATGAAGGGGGGGATTTAAATCCCCACTTCATTTGCAATTGCGATGTGTCTAATTTGCATCCCTTTTATGGAAAAGGGATGCAGTCTAGACACAGTCTATGTGTATGTGCATGGTCTCTGGAAAGCTTTTATCCTAGCGGTATCCATAGGGTTGGCTGTGGAGCCTTCTGGCATGGTGCCTCTGCTGCAGCACATATAAAGACACAGCCAACCCCCAACCCCCTCAGCTCCTTTGTGCCAGTTTGTTCCGACAAAGGAGAGGTGTGCAGGATTTGGAATGGACACGAGCAACACATCTCAAAGAATAAGTTACGAAAGATAAGTAATTGCTTTTTCTTTGAATGATTGCCATGTGTATTTCAATATGTGACTTATTAGCAGTTCTCTTGGAGGAGGGATGAGAAGTCATTTAGTGACCAAAGCAAGAACTTCACTGTCAAACACAGCACTATCTCTGGCATGCTGCATGATGGCTTAGTGAGACATGAAGGTGAGCACAGACAACCATGTCCCCACTCAGCAAATGTCCTGAATTGGAATATTTTCATAGAATGCCCCCAAAGATACCTGGGCTCTAGTGAAGTGGGTAATCTGTGCAGGTGCTAGCAACTTTTCTAGGTTGTACCACATTCTGATACAAGACATGATCCAAAGGGCGAGTTGTTGAGAGGAGACATAGGATGAAAGGTCTCCCTGTCAGTGCAATAAAGACTTGTGGTGACTTTCTAAAGTGCTTTGTTCTTTCTACATAGAACATGAGAGCTCACCAAACATCCAGGGAGTGCAGCACACACTCCCTATCATTAGTATGGGGTTTCGGACAGAAGACAGGCAGGAATAGAGTCTGGTTGACATGAAAGTGGGAGACCAATTTAGGTAGAAAGGCTAGATGCTGCCATAACTGAACTTTGTCCTGCTAAAAGACAGTATAGAAGAGTACCAAAGGGAGGGCCTGGAGCTCAGAGACCCTCCTGGCTCAAGTTATAACTACAGCCGCTCTCCGAGTTATGGACCAACACCTGGTCTGTAACTCGAACTGTTCGTAACTCGGATACCATAGAATTACATGGCAACTGTTCTGTTCATAAGCGCGGATCGCCGTTCGTAACTCGGATCCACATTTACAACCGTTTTGGTCGTAAGTGTGGATGGTCATAAGTTGGGGAATGGCTGTACTAAGTCATCTACCTTCCACGACAAGTAGGACAGGTGGCCAGAGGTTCAAAGGGAGGCCCCATCAGTTTAGAGAGCACAAGGTTCAAATCCTATTGGAGAAGGGGATGTCTGACATGAAGGTACAGTTGGTCAAGTTCCTTAAGAAAACAGATCACCATGGGATCTGTAAATACAGACCTACCACAATTCCCCATGTGGAAAGAGGAAATGGCCACCAGGTGCACTCTTAGAGCAAAGCACTAACCTTGCTACTTTATACACATTAAGTAGTCTAAGATGACAGAGATAGGAGTCTTCAGTGCCCGGATCCCCTTTTGCTTGCACCATATGGAAAAGCATTTCCACTTGGCTTGCTAAGTGACCCTGGAAGACAGTTTCTTACTCCCCATGAGGACCTCCCTAACTGGACTGGAGAAGCCCATCTCTGTGGGGTTCAACCTCAGATCATCCATGCTGGGGGTGATGGAGGCTGCTGTGGTCATGGGCGACAAGAAGAAGAGAAGGGTTATTGTAGTGGCCCTGGAAAGGCTCAGTAATAGGGCAAACCAGTACTATCTGGGCCATAGTACTTGATTCTAGGTTGTATCAACAGGTGTGTTGTAAACAAAACTAGTGAAGTCATTCTGCCGCTCTACTCTTCACTAGTTAGGCCTCAGCTGGAGTACTGTGTCCAGTTCTGGGCGCCACATGTCAAGAAAAATGTGGAGAAATTGGAAAGGGTACAGAGAAGAGCGACAAGAATGATTAACCGTTTAGAGAACATGACCTATGAAGCCAAGCTTCATGAACTGGGCTTGTTTAGTTTGGAAAAAAGAAGATTAAGGGGGGACACGATAGCGGTTTTCAAATATCTAAGAGGGTGTCACAAGGAGGAAGGAGAAAATTTGTTCCTCTTGGTTTCTGAGGACAGGACAAGGAGTAATGGGCTTAAAGTGCAGCAGGGGAGGTTTAGATTGGACATTAGGAAAAAATTCCTAACGGTCAGGGAGGTCAAATATTGGAATAAATTGCCAAGGGAGGTGGTGGAATCTCCCTCTCTGGAGATATTTAAGAACAGGTTAGATAGACATCCGTCAGGGATGGTGTAGACGGAGCTTGGTCCTGCCTTGAGGGCGGGGGGCTGGACTCGATGACCTCTCGAGGTCCCTTCCAGTTCTATTATTCTATGATTCTATGATTCTATACGGGAGCTACATGGATGACTGAGGCCCCGCCTTTCTTGATTTTAAGAAGGATCCTGTAGATAAGGGGGAGCAGGGGGAGAACCATAACACATCTGGCCTGACCATGCGAGGTGAAAAACATCCAAACGGAAGCTGGGGCTGCTGCCTAGGAAGCAGCAATGCAGGGATACTTACAGTTGACCCTTGTCACAAATAGGTCTACTAGGGAAAACCCCCACTTCTGGAAGATGGGTAGCAGAATATCTGGCCCAGTGATTTTTTTTTAAAAGAACCCTGAAAAAAGTTAGGAAGGAACACTTAAATTCCTTCCCAACGGGTACCCCAAGCTTTTGGGCCACAAGAGAGCTTGAAAAAAGAAACAAAAGAAAAAACAGAAAACAAACTGTGTCTTTGATAGCTGACCTTCCAGGCTAGGCAGATATACACACATACCTCCAGTTATCTTCCAGGACACACGAATCAAATCATCACCTTAAAAAGGGGGATTTTATTAGCAAAACAAAGATATATTTGATAAAGCATACTTGGTTGCTAGGTGTTACAGAGCAACTAAGAAAAGAATAGGTCAAAACACAAAGAGCAATCTCTTTGGGCTGTAGCTATATATGGTGAGTGGGGGAGGGAAGGCACATGGAATCCACACAAAGAAATTTAACCAAAGAACCAAAACAAAGAAAAATACCCTGATAATACCTAAATATGCATTTTCCCCTTATTTATTCGTGATCCCTTCATGGTCCAATCCACTTCCATGCCCCGAATTCCTTGGAGGCATGGTAGTCCTGATTATTGCATATTGCTCCCTCCAGTCCTTAACTTCAAACGCACACAAAGAGAAACAGGTAGGTATGTATATACAATTAACAGTAGGTATGTATATACAATTAACATTTCAGCACTGTATCCCGTTGGTTCTTCTGGCCCCTGCCAACACCCTTAGCTACCTGAGTTTAACACTTTAGTCACCTAGTACTGGCCAGCACTCCTCCTATCCATCACAACACTTGTGATTGGAAAACAAGTGACTGAACCAGTCTGCCAGCTAGTTGAACCTCCCAGAGGAATGAGGCTTGAAGGGTTAATGCATTGCTGATACTGAATTCCCATAGGAGTATAGCTTTCTGGCACAGGGGAAAGGAGTCAGCACTTCCTTGATTGTTCACAAAAAACATTGCCATAAAGTTGTCCATGAACACTTCCTTGCACGTGCCCCATAGGGGATCCAGAAAGACCTGGCAATCCACGCGAATGGTCCATAGTTCCCACATGTTTATGTGAAGGCCTAGTTCATCCTGGGACGACAGGCCCGGCATCTGCAATTGGCCCAGATAAGCACCCCACCCTACAGCAGAAGCGTTGTCACGAGTGACTGGTGTCCTTCTTGAAACCCAGCCCCTCAAACTACCTGGCTCTGCAGCCACCAATTGAGCAGGACAAGGAGAGCTGGGGGACAAAACAATTACTGTGGGTCCTTGCCTAGTTTCTAGACCTGCATTAGTCAAGCTCGTAGGGCCAGGAGACAATGGTGGGTATGTTGCACAATGTATGCATTGCTCAGTGAGGAGGGAGAAACAGTAAAAGGAAACTTGGAAATGGCAGAGGTGCTTTGTTTCAGTCTTCACCAAGAAGTCTGATGATGAAAGAATGCCTAACACAGTGAATGCTAGTGGGAATGAGGTAGGTTTAGAAGATAAAATTAAAAAAAGAACAAGTTAAAAATCACATAGAAAAGTTAGATGTTTGTAAGTCACCGGGGCCTGATGAAATGCATCCTAGAATACTCAAGTAGCTGATAGAGGTGGTATCTCAGCCTTTAGCTATCATCTTTGAAAAATCGTGGAAGACAGGAGAGATTCCAGAAGACTGGAAAAGGGCAAATATAGTGCCCATCTATAAAAAGGGAAATAAGAACAACCCAGGAAACTACAGACCAGTTAGTTTAACTTCTGTGCCAGGGAAGATAATGGAGCAAATAATTAAGGAAACACCTGGAAAGATAATAAGGTGATAGGTAACAACCAGCATGGATTTATAAAGAACAAATCATGTCAAAACAATCTGTGAAGTGGTGGACGTGGTATACCTAGACTTTAGTAAGGCATTTGATATGGTCTCACATGATCTTATCAATAAACTAAGAAAACAACTTAGATGGGGCTACTGTAAGGTGGGTGCATAACTGGCTGGATAACGGTTCTCAGTAGTTATAAACAGTTCACAATCCTACTGAAAGGGCATAAAAAGTGAGGTTCCGCAGGGGTCTGTTTTGGGACCAGTTCTGTTCAATATCTTCATTAACCATTTAAATAAAGGCATAGAGAGCACGCTTAACTTTGCAGACGATACTGAGGTGAGAGGGGTTGCAACTGCTTTGGACGATAGAGTCATAATTCAAAATGATCTAAGCAAACCGGAGAAATGGTCTGAGGTAAACAGGATGAAATTTAATAAGGACAAATGCAAAGTACTCCATTTAGGAAGGAACAATCAGTTTCACACATACAGATTGGGAAGCAATTGTCTAGGAAGGAATATTGCAGAAACGAATCTAGGGGCCATAGGGGACCACAATAAATATGAACAAACATGATTCTGGGATGCATTAACAGAAGTGTTGTGAGCAAGACATGAGAAGTCATTCTTCCACTCTACTCTGTGCTGATCAGGCCTCAGTTGGAGTATTGTGTCCAATTCTGACCACCACATTTCAAGAAAGATGCAGAGAAATTGGAGAGGGTCCAGAGAAGAGCAACAAGAATGATTAAAGGTCTAGAGAACATGACCTTCGAAGGAAGACTGAAAGAATCGGGCTTATTTAGTTTGGAAAGGAAAAGACTGAGAAGGGACATGATAGCAATTTTCAGATAATCTAAAAATGGTGTCACAAGGAAGAGGGAGAAAAATTGTTCTCCTTGGCCTCTGAGGATGGGACAAAAAGCAATGGGCTTAAACTACAGTAAGAAAGGTTTAGGTTGGACATTAGTAGGGCTCAACAAATAATGTAATCTACTCGCCCGTGGTGAGTAGATAATAACCCAGAAAAGCCAGCGCAGAGCGATCTGCACATGCACAGAACGCAGAACCACGCGAAACCGCGTGGCTGGCGAGTGGGGCTCGCCGCCGCTTGGTGAGCCCCAGAAAAGCTGGCGCAGAGCGATCTGCATATGCACAGAACGCAGAACCACGCGAAACTGCGTGGCTGGCGAGTGGGGCTCGCTGCCGCTTGGTGAGCCCTGGACATTAGGAAAAACTTCCTAGCTATCAGGGTTGTTAAACACTGGAATAAATTGGCTAGGGAGGTAGTGGAATCTCCATCTCTGGAGGTATTTAAAAGCAGGTTAGACAGACATCTATCAGGGATGGTATACAGTTAG
The DNA here is from genome assembly GCF_052426305.1 of Pelodiscus sinensis. Lineage (NCBI taxonomy): Eukaryota > Metazoa > Chordata > Testudines > Trionychidae > Pelodiscus > Pelodiscus sinensis. The sequence goes on from NC_143065.1 coordinate 24,373,067, forward strand.
GGTAGGTGGGTAGCTTTCTCAGTTCATGCTTTTAAACTTCTATTAAAAAGACTATGCCAAGTCTATATCAGCAGATTATAGAATAACAACACATATGAATGACAACCTGCAAAATAAGCAAACTACTGTTAAAGGCAATATTTGATCCAGTAGAACACAAAAGCCATTACTTTAACTTCAGAAGACAATTTCTGGAATTTCTCCAGATATATATATTCCAAGTTTAATTCATAGATTAAATTATTTCCTGAGCTAAGGTCAGAAGACCAGTAGGACTTCCTGGATAACATAAGCCATAGAATTTCACCCAATTACCCTTATATTGAGCTAAATAACTTCTGTTTGACTAAAGTATATCTTCCAGAAAGGTGTCCAGTCTTGATATCAAGGCATCAAGAAATAAAGGAATCCACCATTTCCCAATGGCTAATCACACTCACGGTTAAAAATGTGTACTTACTTCTAATTTGAATTTGTCTAACTTAAATTTTTAAAATGTCAAAGTTATACCTGTAGTCCTCTTTTTCACTTATTTAAGAGAGAACCTTCTATCTCTCTTCTAAAGTTTTAAGAATAGACCAATACAAAACTCAATTGTTTTACGTTTTTGATCCATATATAATGTCTTGGGGATGCGCAAAGTCCTATGACAGTTACCCGAGAAGTCCCTTCCTCAGGGTTGGCATAGTTATATTTTTAATTTATAGAACCATTACCTCTCTCCATTCTTGTCTGGCTTTTTCTAGAATTGTGCACATTGTGCCTCTATAAGCCTTCTCTAGGGATGCCTTTAGCTTTTCCTTGTATTGGCAGTTTGACTGAATGGTACTACAGGAACATGTATCCTGCCAAGAATGCTCATTATTTCCATTTGTGACTAGTTCTTCATGGATTTCCCTTAACAAGAGCTCAAGTTCAATGAGAATCTTCTCCTCATATTGGTGAATTTCCTCTTGGAGTCTCTGTGTTTCCTGACCTGCCCATTCTCGTTGCTTTTGGTCCAGACACATCTTCAGTTCTGCCTCTTTCTGAATTAGCAATTCATTTTTCTGCTTCGCAAGATCTTCCTTAGCACTTGCAAGCACCTCGTTTATTTTACTTCTATGATCATCTAAGAATGAACGGTAGTCTCGCTCATTTTGTTCCTGTAGCTGTATGATTTCTTCTTGCTTTTCTTTGTTCCACTGAGCACGAGCCTGTGCTAGCTCTGCTTTAACAGTCGCAGGGATTTCTTCTTTCTTTAGCTCCAGTTCCTTTCTAAGAGAAAGTACCTGCTCTTCAAGATCTTTGGTTCTGGCTCCAGATTTCTCTGTGTTCCCAAGCTGTTTCTTCCATTTCTCTTCAGCTGCTGAAAGAACTAGTGATAGCTAAAGAATGCAAAATATATTTAAAAACAGTCTGTCAGCAAACCCTTAAGGATTATAAGAGCATAACAGCTATAACAGCATAAACTTTAAAGAAACTGATCAACCCTGTTTGAAAATGTGGATACACACATTGTTCTGCATTGCTAAGCATGCACATATGCGTGTGCGCGCACACACAGAGAATGTCCCTCCTATCTAATCAATGTGATAACAGCTTTACAATATATTAAGAATCTTGCAGAAGCCTAAGAAAAAATTTCCTTCAGTTAAGATGAAATATTAATGGAGTTGCTACAGCCATTTGAGAAAGAATGATTGCAAGTGTTTCTCCATTCAAGTCAGAAGAGTTTTACAAGTCAGTCCATTATCAATCCTATTTCAGTAGCAAATTATTTGGCTCCAGCCTCTAGAAATTGGCTTCATTTTAATTCTGCTCATTTCCATTAACGGAGAAATCTACTCACAATTTTAAACCAGTGTAATTTACTTCATTAGACCTGAGTTTAGCACAGCTCTTAAATATATGCTTTATTGAATCAGGGCTCAAATTGTTTTGATTTAACTTAACTTTTTTTCAAATTTTCTTTATACACACACACACACACACACACACACACACACACACGCATCCAACCAAGTATGCTTTGCTACCTGTTTTGCTGCATTGATTTCATGCTCTCTTTCCCATTTCTCTCGCTCTTCTTTCAGATTTCTTTTGTATTCTTCAAGTTCTGTTAATTCTTGCAACCACCTGGCATAAGCTTTGGTCAAAGCTGTTTCTACCTTCAAAGAGAGAAACAGAGGAACAAGAACTCATTTTAACCATTAGAGTCAAAATGTGGTTTCATGTTTAACACAGTGAAGGTAGTACATCAGCACACGACAAACTTGTAATTTCTGTTTGAATTGCCAATGCTTACAGGAAAAAGTATCAGGGTTACCGCATTTTTTTGTTTTTAAATAAGTTCCAATGCATTATAGCTTGAGGTTCCTTTACCCCCTTCCCTCAAAAAGAGAGAGAATTAAGTAACATTAATTGTGTTTTAAATTAATTAACTACTAAAATACATCAAGTGGTTTTGCTCAGAAATTCAGGAACTTATACTGGCTCATTCTTTTGAGTCATGTTACAGAGTTCAAAGGTAGCATAGCTAGAGAACTGCTGGCCTAGATGATCTTTCATATCATTTCTATAGCATCAGGAGGCGGAAAACAGAAGGTTAATATTTTTCAAATTTTGGAGATAATCAAATACAAGAATTTGAATTACTAAAGGTACGATTAAACTTGCTTTATAATAACTTCCTCTGCTTAAAACAACACATTTACCATCAGATTCTTCACTGCTTTGAACTTATGCTATTTACACTGAGTAAAGGACAATCAAGCAAGTATAAACATTGGCATTCTGATTTAATAGCACTCACTTTACATGTTTGAAAACTGTAAAACAATAAGCAGTGTAAAATGTCTATATTACCTGATTGGCAATGTTTTCATGATGTTTTCTCTCCAGTTCTGTTTCAAGTTCTTTCAAGGCCTCTCTAACAGCCTTCTCCTTTTCTTTCAGTGCATCCTCCTGTTGCAATTTTTGCTCCTGAACCATCCTTTCAATCTCCTTACTTGATGTTTCATCTATTATGGGTACTTGGTCAGTTTGGCTGCCACTGTTTTTGAGTTCAACTAAAGTTTTTTTAGATTCTGCTAGAGTTTGGTCCAGTTTGCCTTGCCACTCTATTTCTAGTTCTTGGATAACTTGTTCTTTGATCTACATTTAAAAAAAGAAAAGTATTTTTAGAAGAAAAATATGTAAAAACGAGAGTTATTATTGGTCAGTTATACAGTTGAGGTGTACATCTTTCCCTGTGAGATGAGAGAAACACAACATAGATGATATAAAGCTGCTTCTATAGAAACAAGAACTTCCATTTCTGAAGGGTTAGTGTAATTTAAGCTTCTTGAAACACTTTTTTACCAAGTCCGATTAGAGTGCTCAAGTTGAAAAAACCTCAATAATAGTGACAAGAATCAGAGGGGTAGCCGTGTTAGTTTGAATCTGCAAAAGCAACGAGAAGTCCTGTGGCACCTTATAGACAAACAGATTTATTGGAGCATAAGCTTTCATGGGCAAAGATCCACTTCGTCAGATGCATGTGCAATAATAGTGGGGGATTTTAACTATCTCCATATTGACTGGCTACATGTCACCTCAGGTCAGGATGCATAGATAAAATTTCTTGATACTTTAAATGATTGCTTCTTGGAGCAGCTGGTTCTGGAATCCACAAGGGGAGAGGCTATTCTTGATTTAATCCTAAATAGAGTGCAGGATTTGGTCCAAGAGGTAAATATAACTGCATAACTTAGTGACAATAAATGTAATAAAATTTAACATTCCTGTGGTGGGGAAAACACCTTTGCAGCCCAAAATGGTGGCATTTAATTTCAGAAAGGGAAACTACAAAAAAATTGAGGAAATTAGTTAAACAGAAATTAAAAGGTACAGTGACAAAAGTAAAATCTCTGCAAGCAACATGGAAACTTTTCAAAGACATCATAATAGATGTATACCCCAAATTAAAAAACACAGTAAGAGAACCCAAAGTGTGCCACCGTGGCTTAACAGCCAAGTAAAAGAAGCAGTGACAGATAAGAAAAGATTTAAAAAGTGGAAGTCAAATCCTAGTGAAGAAAATAGAAAGGAGCATAAACTTTGTCAAATTAAGTGTAAAAATATATTAAGAAAAGCCAAAAAGGAGTCTGAATAACAGCTAGCCAAAAACTCAAAAAGTAATAGCAAAATGCTTAAGTACATCAGAAGCGGGAAGCCTGCTAAACAACCAGTGGGACCCTTGGACAACTGAGATGCCAAAGGAGCATTCAAAGATGATCAAGTCATTGCAGAGAAGCTAAATGAACTTTTTGCTTCAGTCTTCACAGCTGAGGATATTGGGGGAGATTCCCAAACCTGAACCATTCTTTTTAGGTGACAAATCTGAGGAATTGTCCCAGATTCAGGTGTCATTAGAGGAGGTTTTGGAATAAGTCGATAAATTTAACAGTAACAAGTCACCGGGATCAGATGGCATTCACCCAGGAGTTGTGAAAGAACTCAATGGGAAATTGCAGAACTATTAACTGTGGTTTGTAACCTATCCTTTAAATCAGCTTTCATACCTAATGACTGGAAGATAACTAATGTAACACCAATATTTAAAAAGGGCTCTTGAAGTGATCCTGGCAATTACAGATCAGTAAGTCTAACGTCAGTACCAGGCAAATTAGTTGAACCTATAGTAAAGAATAAAATTATTAGACACATAGATGAACCTAATTTGTTGAGGAAAAGTCAATATGGTTTCTGTAAAGCAGAGTTTTCCAAACTATGGGACGTGGCCCGGTACTGGGCTGTGGGAAAAAAAATACCTGGCCTCAGCGTGGCTGGCAGGAGGGGAGCGGGGCGGACTGGGAGGAGGGGTGTGTGTGGGGGGGAGAACCAGCCGCCAGGAAGCAGGGTTGGGGGCAGTGGGGCGGGGCTGGGAGGAGGTGTGGGGGGGGGGGGAACCAGCCGCCGGGAAGCAGGGTTGGGGGCAGTGGGGCGGGCTGGGAGGAGGTGTGTGTGTGGGGGAAACCAGCCGCCAGGAAGCAGGGTTGGGGGCAGTGGGGCTGTCCAGCGGAGATCTGGGGTGGAGGGGGGGAGAGCACAGCAGAAGCAGGGCTGGATAGGGGGTGGGCACGGGCCTGGCCGTGAGAGATCGGGAGGAAGAGGACAGGAGAACCAGCCTCCAGAAGCAGGGCTGGACGGGAGCAGTGGGGCTGGCCAGGGGAGATCGGGAGGAGAAGCGGGGTAGAATTGGCCAGCTGGCGGGACTGACCCGGGAACATTCTGACCCCGGCACACGAGCGAGTCCGGCCCCAAGGATTCCATTCCCCCCTTCCTCCGCCATACCCTTCCTTAAGTAGTTGTAAACTGCCTGGCTGGTAGACACACTCACGCAGCGTTAGCACGTTTACCAGCCAGGTAGTTCGCAGCTACAGACTGATACACCTAATTATAATAAAACTTGCCTAATTAGAAAATTTGTTTCCCAGACAAAACCCTCAAATACTGGACTGTCTGGTACAAAACCGGACACCTGGCAACCCTATCCTTCCTTGCACCCTCCCTCCTAGCCAGAAACCCTAACCCCAATCTGCTCCTGCTCCCGCCTCCGCCTCCTGGAGTACCCATGCGGCGCCAGGTCCCCCAAGCCCTGGCCCAGGCTGGGCGGAGAATGCAGCCGGGTGAAACACTGAAAATGTATTCATTTTAAATTCCTTTTTCATATGTGTTTATATTTTTGGGCTGCAAAAAACAGTACTGAAAAAAAAAAACGGGTTCTAACTAAAGTAAAAAGTTTGGGAAGCCCTGGTCTAGCGAGCTTTCTATCCATCTTACAGTCCATTTATCCAATCCATATTCCCTTAACTTGCTGGCAAGAATATTGTGGGAGACCGTATCAAAAAGCTTTGCTAAAGCTGGCACTGGGGGCTTTGGGAAGACCAGAAACAACTTATTTGAATATTCATAATTTGTTTAAGGAATATGCAAATGAATGTTATCAGTCCTCCAAAAGCTTGTGAATGGATTTACTGGTCCCCATGTCAAAGAGTTTGGGAACCGCTGCTGTAAAGGGAAATCACGCCTTACTAATCTGCTAGAGTTTTTTGCAGAACAAACATGTGGACAAGGAGGATCCAGGGCATATAATATACTTAGATTTCCAGAAAGCCTTTGACAAGGTCTCTCACCAAAGGTTCTTCTGTATAGTAAGTTGTCATGGGATAAGAGGCAAGATACTTTCATGGACTGATAACTGGTTAAAAGACAGGAAACAAAGGGTAGGAATAAATGGTACATTTTCTGATTGGAGAGAGGTAACTAGTGGGGTCCCCCAAAGGTCTGTCCTGGGACCAATTTTATTCAATTTATTTATAAATGATCTAGAGAAAAGGGTAAACAATGAGGTGGAAAAATTTGCAGAGGATACCAAACTGCTCAAGATGGTTAAGACCAAAGCAGGCTGTGAAGAGCTTAAAAAAGATCTCACCCAACTCAGTGATTGGGCAACAAAATGGCAAATGAAAATTTAATGTTGATAAATGTAAAGTAATGCACATTGAAAAAATAATCCCAACTATACATACAATATGGTGGGGACTAATTTAGTTACAACTACTCAAACGAGAGATCTTGAAGTCATTGTGGATAGTTCTCTGAAAACATCTACTCAGTGTTCAGCGGCAGTCAAAAAAGCAAATAGAATGTTAGGAATAATTTAAAAAGTGATAGAGAAGACAGAATAGATTATTCCCTCTATATAAAACCATGGTACTCCCACATCTTGAATACTGTGTACAGATGTGGTTGCTTCATCTCAAAAAAGATATACTGGCATTGGAAAAGGTTCAGCAAAGGGCAACAAAACCGATTAGGGGTTTGGAATGGGTCCCATATGAAGAGAGATTAAAACAACTTGGACTTTTCATCTTAGAAAAGAGGAGACTAAGGGGGGGGGGGGAATAGGATAGAAGTCTATAAAATCATGACTGGTATGGAAAAAGTGAAGGAGGAAATGTTATTTACTTATTCCCACAATGTAAGAACTAGGGGTCACCAAATGAAATTAATAGGCAGCAGGTTTAAAACAAACAAAAGGAAGTTTTTCTTCATTCAGCACACAGTCAACCATGCTGGACGATGTGGTGAAGGCTAGGACTAACGGAATTCAAGGAAGAGCTAGATAGATTCATGGAGGTTAGCTCCATCAATGGCTTTTAACCAAGATGGGTAGGAATGGTGTCCCTAGCGGCTGTCTGGAAATGGGTGACAGGAGAGGAATCACATGAAGATTACCTGTTGTATTCCCTCCCTCTGGGGCACCTGGCATTGGCCACGTCGGCATACAGGATATGGGGCTTGATGAGCCGTTGATCTGACCCACTATGGCCATTCTTATGTTCTAAATTTAAGAAATCTCAGTACGTAAGAGTAACAAAGGCAGAGTGCTTTTGTGTTCCCATTCTACAGTTTTTGAGACGGCAATAAAAAACGTGCAAATAAGTTTACATGGCTACTAAAGCAAATGGCAAATACAACTTATGAATCACCCATTCTAGAATTCAAGCAAAATATTTAGATGTGCTTATGGGTGCAGTTATTATACATTTTAAAGGTTAATTTTAAATTAAAGCCTGATGAAGATGCGCTGAGCATCTGCAACTCCCACTGATTTCAGCAGCTCAGTATATTTCTTAACATTAAAGGAGCAGATTCCAAACTGGTTTAAGTTACCATAGTTTCAGTGACTTTACATTGAGCTATATCTGCTGAAGATCTGCTCCTCAGTGTCCATTAATAGACTATTATGAATTTGTACGTGTCTATTAGTACAAGCCACACACCTCTTTCTGTTCCTTCTCCCAGTGGGCTTTTGCTAATGCCACTTCATTTTCCACTTGCTGTTTAATACTGACTTCTTTTTCTTTCAGCCATTGTTTTTTTGCTGTTATAATAGAATTCCTGTGCTTTTCTTCTAGTTCAGTCCTCAGATGGTTAAGAGATTCTTCTTTTTCTTCCAATAACTGTTTCTTGAACTAGACAACATTCAAGCATACAACTCAACAAACTTTAGCCAACTGTTACACACACCAGAAAGAATAGACCCGATTAAGATTATAAAGCCTGTGCACTTCATTACTGACTACTCAATGAGATATTTTCTTCTTGATAAATACTTTCTCTTAAAGTGTGGTTATTATCATGAGTGACTACTGTGACTTTTCTGAGTCAACATATCTGCTCCCAGTGTTCTGAGCTGCATCTGTTTATGCTGCTTTAGGAAAGAAGACTGCTCACATACCAATAGCCCTTCAGATACTCAATGTACCTCCAGAAAAACAACACAGATTCTATTCTCTCACATGAATAAAAATAGTGGTCAGCTTTAATTCACTGTCATTGTAGATAAGAAATAAAACAGTTTTCAGATCCCAGATGAAGCTTGCAATGAATGCAATTAGAAAAAAACAACACTGGTCTATATACTGAACTAGTCTGACATAGAAGCAACTTGTACAGAATCCCTTTTCAGAGCACAGTAAATGTTATATAGTATCGATGCAAATGAGCAAATGGTAGGAGAGGTTACAGCTGATATCACAATTCTAACCATCACTACATTTTTTCATGGGATAGCTACAAGGATAGAAAGCTCCACTGATCATGAACATTTTTACATGTGCTATTAGCTAGACTCATTAAATTTCTGATATAGTTGCACACCTATAAGATGAACCATCAACATTACGCACAGTAAAACACTTTAAACAAAAACACGCCAAACGCAAATTAGTTTCCTCTTCATGTACACCTCAAACACAAAAGGCACTGAGTTCTGTTGACCTGAGGTTTTTCAGTAACATGAAGTGAATTTCCCGTAATTATATTAAGCTATACTTGTTTCAGTAAATAAATATAGTTATAGTGTACCCTTCTACATGGCAAAAATGTACCCTATTTAGTGTAAGGACTCAATGTAGTTTTAGATCAACATAGGTTAATGGTTATATTAACTAATGAAAATCTCCTGTCTTTAAGGAATAATGGAAGTACAAAAGCAAAGCGGATTAAAATCAATTTAATTTAAAGCTTTCCATTTGGTGATTTAAATCAGTTCACCCCTATGTTGGCAAACCCCCAGTAGACACAACTATTCCGACATGCGCTTCTGTTGGCATAGCTAATGTCACTCAAGGAGGTGGTGTAGATATGCCAGAAGAATGCCTTCTGTTGGTTTACAGTGTCTCTCCACTATGGAGTTATGTTGACATTACTTTACTGTAAAGCACTGGTCACCAACCAGTAGATCGGGATCTACCAGTAGATCTTGGAGGCTCTGACAGGTGATCCCGACTGGCTTGGCCAGGAAGCTGTCAAGCACTGGCACTTCAGTTGCCCCTCCACCCACTGTCATGCTGCTCCTGCCCTCTGCCTTGGAGCTGCCCCCCAGGAGCCTCTTGCTTGCTGTACAGGGTGTGGGAGGGAGAAGAGGGGATGGTGATGTCAGGGTGTCTCCTTCGCCCGCACTCCTGTACCCTACCTCCACATAGAGAGAAGGGGATGGAGGGAGCTTGGCAATGAAAATCTCTCACTCTAACACTGTGTTTCAGTAAATAAATTAATTTTCATTCTCACAAACACACACTTTCCTTCACTCTCATCTCCCGACCCAACACATATTTGGGGGGCTGTTGTTACTCCTTTTACTGCTTGCAAAGCATGTTAGTTTTGGTTTTTGACTGGTCTGTGCATCTCATAATTTTCATTTCTCTCTTACGCTTAAATTTTATTCTTTGAGTAGTGAGCTCTAAAATGCCTAACCTGTCATAGCTGGAATAATTATCCCTGTGGTAATTGCTGCTCCTGGAAGTGGCTGGCATGTCCCTACAGCCCCTGAGAGAGATAGAACAAGGTGTCTCCACATGCTGTCCTTGCCTGCAGACATCACTCCTGCAGCTCCCAATGATCAGTAGAAGCTGCCTGTAGATGAGGGGCAGCATGTGGCACCATGGAGCCATTGCTGTACATGCCAGCTGCTTTCAGGAGTGGTGCATGGTCAGGGCAGGAGTAAGCCTGCCTTAACTCCAGTGCTCCACTACTCAGAAGCTGTTTCAGTTAAACAGTGCCCAGCCAAATCCTATTTCCTGAACCCCTATCCCAGCCCTGAACTTCCTTCTGCACCCAACCTCCTGCCCCAGACATGAGTCCCCTATACCCAAACTCTTTCCTAGAGCTTGCACCCTGAAACCCCTCCTGAACCCCAATCCCCCACCCTGGGCTAAGCCTGGAGCCCCTCCCACACTCTAAATCCCTTGGCCCAAGACCAGAGCCTGCGCTCCGACCCCCTACCCTAGCCTAGTGAAAGTGAATGAGGTTTGGGAAGAAAGATGAAGTGAGCAGGGTAAGGCCTTGGAGAAGGGATGAAGCAAGGGTGGGGCCTCAGAGAAGGGGAGGGAAGGAAGCCAGGCAAGGATATTTGGGTTTGAGGTAGAGCTTATATTGCACTTAAATTGAAAAAGTGATCTTGTGGTTAAAAATGTTGGCAACCACTGCTGTAAAGTTCTGTAGTACAGACAAGCCTTCAGTATAAGAGGTCTCCCCTAAGTGTGCAGCTTCAGAACAATGACTCGAAGGCATGAACTTCCCCTTATAGACTTTTAATCTTACAGAACCATCAACTTTAAAATCAGAGAATAGGAATTCAGTGCCAGCATTAACTACTTAACAGCTTACCCTTTTAGCAGGCAGAATGTGATAGGGGGCAAGATCAACACCCACAGAAAGTTTGGAATTGGAAGCTGTTGAAGGGAGAGAAATTTAGACCAGAACACAGACACAATGACAAACAAGTGAGATCAGCAGAAAAAAGGACACAAAGGAAAAGGAAATAAGAGTCAAAAGGGGAGCCTTTTCCATGGGATAATTTTAAATGTGACACGGTATAAGTAAATAAATAAGGATAACCAACAGTTTAGGCACTATGTAGAGACTATATTCTATCATTTCTCTCTATGGCAGCTTTTCATTGATAGCAAGTATTCAGTCATAGCTCAAAGTCTGTACATATACTTAGATTTATACCCTACCCCATGGACAAAAACAGAAGTGGAACTCAGCCCTTCACTCCTGAAGGAAAAAGAAAAGTCATGAAATTCAATACCTTTCCCATACTTCTAGTTTAGCAAAGCATTCTGAAAGGGGGACTTTTTTCTTGTACCTTCTCTTCCTTTGACTGCTGCTCTTGTTCAAGTTTCTTCCTCAAAGTTATTTCCAGTGAGTCTCTCTCTCTGCAGATTGCTATGTAACATTCCTTCACTGCAGTCATCTCCTTGTTCAACTCATCCATGTCAGCCCTTACATAAATCATTATTGTTATTTTTTACATTCACAAACATGACCATAAACTGTTCATAATATAAAAAGGAAATTATTTGAAATGCGACAAAGAGGGCTTCTTCATGGTAGATTCTCAGTCTAATTAAGGATGTTAAAATTAATAAAAGTCTTACTTTAACTGTGAGATGGTCTCTTCATAAGCCTTAATGAGCTGTTCTTTTTCTGCAGCATGCCTCTCCATGAGATCTTCCTGAAGTTGGGCTTTTGTATCTTCATGGTGTTGCTGATAGGTTCTTTCACACCTAGGATGGAAAAAAGTTAAAGCTTCATTCCACTGTTTATGTACAAGCACAACTGTTTTTTTGTTTCGTTTTATTTTTGTAAGAAGCATGAAGTCTAATACTGCCATCTCTGTACAAAAGGACCTACATAGGCCATTGTGGATGAAGATGGAGATGGATTTAGAAAAGCTACCTGTCAACAGCTTCTTGTTTATCCCGATCAAAGTCCTGAATCATTTGTCTCATCTGATTACACAGATCTTGGTTTGCAATTTTCAGTTTTTCCTCACTTGCTTTAAGCTCTTGAATACACGAACTATAGTTCTATACAAATGAAAGTAAAAATCATGAAAAGACAATTTTAAATAATACATTTTAATTTACTTTTTGGACAATCTGGCTGGTCTTTACCTTAAGGGGGAAAGGTTAAACATGACATTAAACTCACCTCAGCTTCTTGTTGTAAATCCTGATTCACCTTTCTAAGTCTCAGAAGCTCTTCTTGAAGAAAATTATCAGACGCAAATGGAGTGGACCATAAGGTTTCAGTCTGATCTCCCACACTACTTTTAGGCTATCAATAAAACATAAAACTAACTTGAAAAAAATTTTCAGGCATACATGTATACAAACTTGCTTTAGAAGTTAACATGTTAAGCAAATATCTCTCCTTGATGCCAAAACAAAGCAGTAAAAGGCAATGCCTTTATTACAAAATACAGGATACTATGATTTTAAGTATTCAGCTCATATGACAATCTTTATCATTTTTGTGATATCTTCTGGGTTCATTCTAGAAGTATATACTCAAAGCCCTACACCAAAGTTGAATGCCAGCTACCATCTAATTGAGACATGAAGGCCTTTGCAAGACTGATTTGCTTCCCCCAACCACTGAGAAATCAGAACTATGAAGATAATTTTAATCAATTAATAAAGCTTGCTACCATGTGCAAGCAAGTCCTCACATCAGAAACTCAACTGGAAGGAAAGACAAATTATCCAAGTTCTGGTGGTAGTTTAAAAATACCTGACAGTTATCTCCATTTTTCCTCATGCTACTTAGCCTATTTCTGCATAACACTAATCCCTTCTTTAAGGTTAAGAACAACTACATTAAGAACTTCTTGTAAATGTAGTTCAAAGACATTACTTGAAAATGCTGTTTAGGAGAAAATGAGAGCTCACTCATATTTTGCTTGGGTTAGTTGAAATTCAGTGACTTTTTGCCTTGTTCTATTAAGTCTAAATGTTCAGTGTTTTTTTTTTTTAAATGAACAAACCTCATTCTCGTTTGCTGTTTTATTGGTTTTCAACAACTGCTTGAGTTCTTCTGTTGTCCTCTGACAGTCTTTAAGATCATTTTGTAACTGAGTAATCTGATTTCTTTTCATTTTGTTACTGCTCAATAAGCGTTCCATTTCAGTTTTCAACTCTAGGATGAGCTCATCTTTAGAAAGTTCTTTATCCAAATCTCTGGTTTGTACAGTACTGTTAGAGAAAATATAGCCAGTCCAATATTGTTAAAACCAGTAGACATCCAAAAGCGTAGAACAGAACAAGCAGCAACTTTACTATATTTACCAACAATAGAAAACGGTTAAAAGAAGTATAAAAAGATTGTTCACCATGAGTAATTACTTCAAGCAATACTAGAAAAAGAGAGTTACTCACCCTATGCAGTAATGGGAGTCCAAGATGTGTCCCCCCATGGGTGCTCCATTCTGGTTTCCGGTGCATTCTTACACTGGCGACCAGAAATTTTTTTCTAACAGTGCCCTGCCTCACCGCACACATACCCTGGTGCCTCCTCATGCCGTTGGTGTCCATTAGGCATGCGCCAGGCGCAGCCCCCTCTGTTCCTTCTCTAACCTTGCCATTGGACCAAGAAGGCTCCAACACAGGGGAAGGAGGGAGGGTAGTGGAGCACTCACAGGGACACCCATCTTGAAGAACTCGCATTACTGCACAGGGTGAGTAACTCTCTTTTATTCTTTCAGTGATGTCCCCATGGGTGCTCCACTTTGGGTGACTACAAAGCAGTAGTCGAATCGTGGAGGTGGGTTTGGAGCCCTGCCACCTAGGATAAGACCCCTTGTCCAAAAGCCATAGATGATGCGATGGTAGAGATAAGCGTGCAACGTTTTGCAAACATGTGGGTGGATGACCAAGTGGCTACCTTGCAAATGTCCTCTAGAGGCACATTTTTGAGGAAAGAAGTTGTGGAAGCCATGGTCCAGGTTGAGTAGGTGATATCAAATGGCTGTTTGTTGTGGATGGTATATCACGTGTGGATACATGATGAGATCCAGCTGGAAATCCTCTGGGAAGAGACTGCTTGGCCCTTCGAACAAAATCATTGTAAAAATCACTCACTCTTCTCCTATTCTTTGCCGAATGTTTGATCTATGTAGAACATCTGCGGACATCAAGGGTATGCCGTGTACCCTGGGATGGATCAGCGTACAGCTTGGGGAAGAACGCAGGTAAGTGTATAGGTTTGTTAATATGAAAGGGCGAAGGGACCTGGTTGTCCCCATTGAAGATAGATGTCCAAGCCCTCAAATACATTTATCTCCCATTCACGATGATCATAAAAGATATGTCTGAGATGGTCCACCACAACACTGAGTACCCCAGGAGGTACGTGGCTAATTTGGTGTGCAAGGCACCAGTTCCATAATTTGAGGACTTCCGTACAAAGGGAGGGTGACCGGGGCTCACCCATTGGTTGATAGAATACATTCAAAAGTTGTGTTATCTGTCGTGATACTGATTGTTGTGTGTGCTATATGGGGTAGAAACGGGCATGCCCAATGAACAGCCCTTAGTTCTAGGAGATTGATATGGAGCTTTTGTTCACTCAAGGACTATTTGCCTTGTACAGTATGGGATCCAAGATGAGCTCCCCATCCCATAAGGGATGCATCGGTCATGATGGTTACAGTCTGAGTCAGCTGATGAAATGGCACATCCCGTAGTACATTGTGTGAATGCATCCATCATTCCAATGAACTGAATACATGTGGTGGAATGGTGACTGTCCTGGAAAGGGGGTCTCTGGAGGAAGGGGGGGTAGAGTATGGCCAGCCAGGTCTGGAGGCACCTCATGTGTAGTCTGGCCAATAGAACCACATAAGAGGCAGTGGCCATGTGCCCTATGATTTTGAGGCATTTGCAGACCACAGGAGTGGAGGTCACATGTACCACTGTTATGAAGTTGTGAAGGGCCTTGAATCTGTGAGTGGGCAGAGCTGCCCTCGCTGCGACGATGTTGATGTGTGCGCCTATTAACTCTAAAGTATAAGTAATCTAAAGCGTGGACTTTTACTTTGTCTCAGTTTCCATATAACTACCAGATCGGTGGAGTTGTTGACCATGTCTTGTGTTTCCTGGAAGAATGTGCCTTTTATGAGACAATCGTCTAGGTATGGGTATGGGAATATTATGACTCCTTGACAGGATAGGAATGCCACAACAATGGCTAGAGTTTTGGAAAGACCTCTGGGAGCTGTTGAAAGGCTGAATGGGAGCACTCAATACTGGTAATGAAGGTTGGGATGTCAAGGTTTGCTGTTGTTGGCGCCGAGTTCTGCACCATTGCGACCTGTGTTTTTGGCAGGAGTCATATCTAAAAGCCTTCGACTTTCTGCTGGAGGTCCCTAGGTATCCCAGATGCTTGGAGCCATGATGCTCTCTGAATAACAATAGCCAAGCCTGTGATCTGAGCAGCAGTGTGAGCCACATCCATGGCAGATTGTATGCCCTTCGTGCATGACATTGAGCAAAATCAGCCTCTTGTGCACCGGGAGAAACTGCAAGCGCTCTTGGAGTTTAGAATAGCTGGAGTAATCTTAATTGGCGAGCATAGCAGTGTAATTTGCTGCTCTAAGAATCTTGGAGTTACTGGGGATAGTTCTCTGAAAACTTCCACACAGTGTACAGCGGCGGTCAAAAAGGAAAATAGTATGTTAGGAATTATTAAGGGATAGAAAATAAGACACAGAATATCTTACTGCCCCTGTATAAAACTATGGTACGCCCACATCTTGAATACTGTGTACAGATGTGGTCTCCTCATCTCAAAAAAGATATTTCGGCCTTAGAAAGGGTTCAGAAAAAGGCAACTAAAGTTATTAGGGGTTTGGAAAGGGTCCCATATGAAGGGAGGCTAAAGCGACTGGGTCTTTTCAGTTTAGAAAAGAGGAGACTGAGGGGGGATATAATAGAGGAATATAAAATCATGAGTAGTGTGGAGAGGGTGAATAAAGAAGTTATTTATTAGTTCCCATAATAGAAGAACTAGAGGACACCAAATGAAATTAATGGGTAGCAGGTTTAAAACTAATAAAATAAAGTTCTTCACACAGTGTGTAGTCAGCCTGTGGAACTCTTTGCCAGAGGAGGCTGTGAAGGCTAGGACTATAACAGAGTTTAAAGAGAAGCTAGATAATTTTATGGAGGTTGGGTCCATAAAAGGCTATTAGCCAGAGGATAGAAATTGTGTCCCTTGGCCTCTGTTTGTCAGAGGCAGGAGATGCATGGCACGTGACAAATCGCTTAATCACTGTCTTCAGACCACCCCCTTTGGGGCACCTGGCGCTGGCCACTGTCAGCAGACAGGCTTCTGGGCTAGATGGACCTTTGGTCTGACCCAGTACGGCCATTCTTATGTTTTTATAAGATAGCTGAAGAATAGACCTTGCACCCCATGATGTCCATCCATTTATGGTCCTTGTTCTGTGGAGTGGACCTCATGTTGAGCTGTTTTTCCCAGTGTCTGACCAAGTTGACTACTAAGGATTTTGGGGGCAGGTGTATAAAGAGAAAGTCCATGCCTTTAGATGTTATAAAATACCCCCACCAACCAGAAGGCTGTCTGCAAGTAACGGACGCTAGGGTTTGCCAGATGTTGGGGGAGGTGTCCATAATGGCTTCATCCATCAGGAGGGTAATCCTGGAGTATGTAGGGGGCTGAACAGTAAATAAAAGGCAATATTGCTTCTCTTGCACTTCCTGCAGTTCCCGTTCCTTTGCCAGGGCTACTCTGTTAAAAAGTTCTTGGAATGGTTTAGAATTGTTGGATGGAGGCAGGGTGGTAGAAATGATACCCAGATGAGGCTAAGAGGAGGAGTTGTGTAGGGGTACCTGTGTTCCCCCTCAGACAACTCTCTAACTAAGTCAGACTGAATGGGCTCTGGAGAGTTCGGTGCTATGGCTAATGGTGTGGGTTGAAGAGACTGAGGTGGTCTTTTCGATGTTGTTGACAGAGCAGTGTGATGCTCCTACGAGAAGACCAAGACTCTCAGGGATGCCATTGTCCAGAGTGGGTAGTGGGGATATGCCCAATGTTGTGAGTATCAAGGCGGTGGTGGAGGAGGGTGAGACTGTCTGGAGGAGCAAGACTCCCAAGGTGGGAACTGCTGAGCTGGACTTGAATGCTGAGATGAGAAGCAGCTATGTGTCTTGGTGCTGGCTTCACTGGGGGAGATCGATGAGACCGGTAATCTCAGTGATTGAATGGACCGCACCGATGAATACAGAGATGGCAGTACTGATGAAGCCTGGATGAAAGGGGGCATACGGTGCCGTGCATATTGCGGTGTCAAAGCTGAGTGTGTGGTAATTGGTACCGCAGGTGCCGCTGGAGATGTCGCCTTGAGGGGAGGCATTCCAGAGTGGGGTCTCTTCGGTGCCGCATCTGGTACGGTCTACGGTGCCGGTATGCGTCTAGTGGATGTCACACATTCGGCCATTGTGGTTGGTGCTAGTGGTTCTGACTGCTTTTGTTTGGGCTTGGAGTGGGCTCTTTTGTGTGGTGCCAACAACTTAGGTGGTGCCATAACGGAGGTGCGGGGCTTATCACCAATGCTCTCCCTTGAATATCTCAGTACCTGGGGGTAGTGATCAGGCTGGGGAAGCCCAGGTTTTCGCCTTCGACTTGCCAGAAGTAGAGGGACGAGCTTTGTCCATAATTTTTGGCTTGTCTGATGGTTTAGGTCTGGGGCACTGCTAGAAAAATAATCTCTAGTCATTGGCACAAGGACGCACCAGAACCCGGAGTGGAGCCCCCACAGGGACATCACTCGAAGAAGAACTAGATTTGTTTTGTTACTATGTTACCTGCAAAGAACTTCATTTACACATTTATATACATTATTTCAACAAATGATCTATACAATTGATTAGAAAACAATTAGAGTTTCCAGGATTAAGAAATTATTTCCTAAAACTGCTTCAACTCTGCATAAATTATGCTACTGTGAACTATAACTAGTGATCAGTTGTTTAAAACATTGCTTTAAACAAACAAGTAAGAGGTGCCATTTTGAGCATCCAAGAGTATTCATACATATTTTGAAACCCTGTCCTTGAAGACCAAGAATTTCAATAGGTGAGGAATGGCTGTCTACTGTGCTCTGTGTATACATTTATCATCCAATATTTCCCTGTATACCTAATATTCATAGTACAGAATCTGCCAACTACTTCTGTAGGCAAATATCAAAGGAAGATTTTTAAAAGGATAAGTTTTCAACATGTTGCATACAGGTCTACTAAATCCCCTTCTATTGGTCTATAAACCGGCATAGTAACTAAATTCCTAAATAATGCACTAAAAATGTAGTAAGCAATTGGAGTATGATTTGCTAGACAGGATCAGACCATTGGTTCAAATCCACATGCAACAGCTTAAGTCAGATACACATGATTTTTTCCTTCCTTTTAAAGTATTGGGCCAGCTGGTGATACATCTTCTGTAGACTGATTGATGCATTATTATATAAACGGTTTTAGTACTTTTTTTGGTAGAATGATATTCACCCAATACCTATGAAATCTTGATTTTTTCCAGTTGACTTTTTTAATACCCAAATCCACATAAGAATCAGTCATATCCACATGAAGCTCTCCACTTGCATCATTCAGAAATACTCCAAGTTTGGCAGCAGATTCATACAAAGCAATTTCTTCCTTTAGCGCTGTTAGCTCTTCCTAAAAAAGGCAAAAAAGTAGAATTAGAGTGACCAGGTCAACCAAGTCAAAGCAAACTATGATATCAAGCCTTCTAGGTCTAGCAGGAATTTCTCTCTCTAAGATAGGGATGTGAACGACTATTCGATAAGCAAATGCTTATCGGATAGTCAACAAGCTAGTCGACTAGTCGCTTTCCCTCTCCTTGCTGCCTCTATTAGAAAGAAGAAGCAAGCAGGTGCAGGAGAGAGAAGGGGGTGCTTCAAAGCCGTAGCACCGCATGGAGCCCGGGATTAACTGGGGACTCCCCTGCTGACCCCGGGCTACATGTGGTACTACTGCTTTGAAACATATCAGGGAGCACAAGGCCAGCGGGAGACTGCTTGAATCCCCGGTTGGCTCCGTGCTCCCCACAAGTGCTTTCGCCTTTGAAGGTGGAAGTGCCCTTATTGATTACCAAATTGCATCGACTATTCGATTAACCAATTAATCAAAATTTTACATCCTTACTCTAAGAGGCTAAAAGTAAAATAAATTTCTGAAGTTACTAAATTTGTATCTATATTTATGGGCCATACACATTTGAACCACCAAGCATTGCTATAATTCTAGAAACACATGACTTTTTGTTAGTATTACCTATTATTCACATCTGTGATGTACTTTAATTAGAGGTTAAGTTACATTAAAAACCAAGTTGTAATATTTCTTATACGCTCACCATATGTCCAGTATATTAAAGATTTCTTAGTACCACAGCTAGCATTCAGGTAAGGGATGATTTCAGACTATTTCATCCTTACCTCTTCCTTTTTCTTCTCTCAGTTATCATCCTGATGAGGGTCTATATAGAGGGAGTGCAGCAGTTTAGCTGCACTAGCAGCTAGTGTAGTGAGAAGATTCATAGTTTCCAAGACGGCAGGATTTTACAAGTTAAATATCTAAATGAACTAAACTGAGAACATGGACTTCCAGAAATAATTGGTAGCAACCTTCTCCACATTTGCTCATGGTGGTAATACTTGTTCATAAAGATATGCTTCAGAACAATATTGTACTTCCAATAAGTCCCTTCCTGTTCAATTAGATTTTTCTCTTTACTTTGGAAACAGAATTTGAATTTGAAATACTTTCTTCTCCCATCAGCACACTAGATGAACACATGATGTAAAGTTTACACTGCTGAGACACATGAATCTCTGTGTTTTAAATGAGCAAGTCTGGCAAGGAATATACATTCTGAGTCTGGAGAGCCATTCTCTTTTCAACAACGAAATACCTACTGATGAATTCAACTTCCATGACATGTCTACAATGTGGTTCAGCTTAGTAGATTCTCATCCTTCCTGCCACCTCCCTTTTCTATGTCAAAATATTTTTTCATAAAAGTAAATTAACCTGCAAAGTCTTGTTCATGTTGTTGCTCATCAGCTGTGCGGACTGAGTTTGCTGTAGTTGTAATCGTAATTGATTTGTCTCCTGTATCGAACCTATAGAAGAGAACACTTACATAAGGAAGAGGACTACTGAAAATTCACTAACAAAAGTAAATATATTGTCTATGGCTGTAGCTCTTATTCATGTACAATGCTCCTGAACTCTGCTATTTTAAAATATAAGTTATAAAAAAGGGGAAGAGATTTTTTTGGCTACTTGGAAAAGAAGATTATTTTTTCAGATTTAAATAGCAGCTTGTTCAAGGCTCAAATTGCAGTGGGTTTATTTCTTCAGGTTTTTTTAAACTGGTAGTTTAAAGTAGAAATTACAAGAAATAAGACATGTCAAATGTTTGTTTTTCTTGTAATTATCCAGGAGCAAAGAGAAAATTGAGAAACTACCCCAAAAACACATCAGGAATAAGGTTGTCTTGGAAAGTAGGTTGAAAAAAAAAAAAAAAGAAAGAAAGACAGACGAATTTTAAGACATTGCCAATATAACATTACTTTTAAGGGTATTACGCAATAGCTTTTGCTGCCTAAATTATCAACCACTCTTTGGTTAGCCAACTGCATCCCACTTAATATTGCCAGTTACATTTATAATTACTTATTGCTTTATTATAGAAAATAAACTTAAAAAAATAATCCCCCCCTCCCACCCACTTCCATTTAGACTTTTCCCAAAATCTTCTTAACAGGAAGATTGTTAAGGGATTACTTCCAACTGAAGAGTTGGCTTATTTTTCCTTTAGTTTCAAATTCAAATGTGCTCTCTTTGGCAAACTGCAACAGAGATATGTTGATCCCAGTCCAGTAAGAACTGAACTAGGGTTGTTTACACATACACTGGCATAGCTTGGGAATTAGTTTGTCATATTTGCTGAATTAGTTCAGTTAAACCAGTGCAAGTCTGTGGGCAGGCACTCTTATTTTGGTTTAGAAGAGGCTTATTTTGACTTCGCTTCATTCACACATTTTTAGTTTAAATAAACAGTAGTAATAAGCCACTCAGACCAAAACCTGCACACAAACTTGCAGAGAGGTTTAATGAATTCAGTTTGAAAACATATCTAACTAAACCACTGAAAGTGTGTAGACAAGGTCTGAAACCACCAATTAAATACTGGTTACTGAGTCATTATTTATCTGGGACAAGTGACAACAGTTTTCCATCACCAATCTCCTAAACCAACCAGTGCCCTGAGGCACAGTTTTTAAGAACAATATTGCTGAAGTTAGTGATTTATCAATAGACAACTATGGAATATTAAAGAAGGCAAGTTTTACATATTCATGCAATGTATCTTGCACTATGAGTTGTTTTCACTATGAGTTGTTTGTCCTAACATTTCATTTCATGCCTAAAATCATGTAATGAATTTCAGTTAAATCTGGTTAACCTATTTCTTCCCAAAAAGTCTAATACATGTTTATTAAACACTCTGCACCTAATATGCAATTTCATCCTTATTGTTTCCATCATAGCAGAAAAGATGAATGGACAACACTAACCCGTTTGCAGTAAGTTTGCACACTGCTTTTGACTTTCTTCTAGGCTTCTTGTCAGTCGGTTGATTATCTCTGTTTTTTCTAGTTTGCTTTCTTCCAGCATTCTTTCAAGCTGCTTCACATGTTCCCTTAGATTACAACAAAGATCCTTCTAATGAGAGATTTTTGAAGTCACAAATTGATCACTCACAGGCAGTCTAAATAGTTATCAAGTAAAATTTAAAATACAAATAAATTAAGCATGTATCAAAGGCAATACTGATAGTGATTTTCCTTAGTTCTTAAACACAGAACAGAAACTATGATCTAAATGATTTAAGCTACAAAGTCTACCAGAATCTTTTAGAAAAATATTGTTCAAGTGCAAAACATTAGCCTCACCTATCCTAAAAACACTTGTATTCACTGAAAAAAAAGTAAGTTTGTTTTAACATCAAGAGACCATTTACATCGAAGTACAGGCAGTCCCCGACTTACGCGGATCCGCAGATACGAACGGGGCTGCCCCAGAGTACACGGACTGCGGGACCTCGCGGTCCTGCCGCCCGTGTACTCTGGGGCTCTCTCTGCGTCTCCCTGGTCTGCAGACCAGGAAGACGCAGAGCAAAGCCGCGGAGGGGCTCGGGCAGCCCAGGGGCGCCTGGGCTGCCCGTGCCCCCCCACTCGCCCCCCCCCGCGGCTTTGCAAAGCCGCGGGGAAGCCGGCAGCGGAGCAGTCCAGGCGCGCCTGGGCTGCATCGCTGCCCGAGCCCCCCCCTCCCCCCGCGGCTTTGCAAAGCCGAGGGGGGGGCTCGGGCAGCGGGGCACCTAGGCGTGCCTGGGCTGCTCCGCTGCCGGCTTCCCCGCGGCTTTGCAAAGCTGCGGGGGAAGCCGGCAACAGGACAGCCCAGACGCCCCGCGGCTGTCCCGCTGCCGGCGTCCTCAGAGGCTTTGCTCCCCGTCTCCCTGGTCTGCTGGTCTCCAGGGCTATGTCTAGACTGCAAGCCTCTTTCGAAAGAGCCTCTTTCGAAAGATACTTTCGAAAGCCTCTTTCGAAAGATCGCGTCTAGACTGCACGTTGAACTTTCGAAAAAGCGGCTTGCTTTTTCGAAAGAAAGCATCCAGTGAGTCTGGATGCTCTCTTTTGAAGAAGCCCTATTTACATTGAAGAACGCCTTCTTTCGAAAGAGGAACTTTTGAAAGAAGGCATTCTTCCTCGTGAAATGAGGTTTACCGCCATCGAAAGAAAAGCCGCGTTCTTTCGATTTAATTTCGAAAGAACGCGGCTTGAGTCTGGACGCAGGGGAAGTTTTTTCGGAAAAAGGCTACTTTTCCCGAAAAAACCCCTGAGTCTGGACACATCCCAGCAGACCAGGGAGACTGGGAGCAAAGCCGCGGAGGACCCAGGCGGCGGGACCGCGGTGCGTCTCGGTCCACCGCCCGTGTCTTCCTGGTCTGCTGGGGTGGCGGGGGCGCAGCTAGTACGCCCTCCCCCCCCCAGCAGACTAGGCTTTTCTCCGGACGCCTGTGGCAGAGCAGCTGGGGTGCTGCCGGTTGGTCCAGTAGTGCCGAGGAGCGGCGCTACTGGAGCAACCCAGCAGCACCCCAGCTGCTCTGCCCCAGGCGTCCTGATTTAGCCGCTGCTGAAACTGACCAGCGCTGACTACAGGAAGCCCGAGGCAGAGTTGCTCTGCCCCAGGCTTCCTGGAATCAGCTGCTGATCAGTTTCAGCAGCAGCTGACTTGGGGACGCTTGGGGTTCTTAAGTTGATTCTGTATGTAAGTCAGAACTGGCGGTCAGTTTCAGCAGCGGCTGAATCGGGATGCCAGTTCCGACTTACATACAGATTCAACTTAAGAACAAACCTACAGTCCCTATCTTGTACGTAACCCGGGGACTGCCTGTAGTTAAGACAAGTAGATTTTACCTCAAATAAATACATCAATATATGACCAGACAGAGGGTCATAGTTTGACCTCAACTAGTTGCATTGGAGGTGGTAAAATCTATAGCAAGTGGTTTCTGCTATTTTTTTGTATATTGAGATAGCTATTTTGATATAAAAATACACCTTTTTATTTTGCAGAGGATTAGTGGAGGGTAGAAGGAAATTGGTGACTAATTTAGTGCCTTCCTGTACACAGTCAGCACCCATCTACACTTACCTGCACCATCAATCTACTGCAGCTACACTATTTATATGTGATATACATTTGAAGCTTACTCACTGAGACTAGCGTGCAGTAAGGTTGATGGGGGCTGCCCTCCCGTCGACACTGGCTATTCTTCTCATCTTGGTGGAATACAAGCGTCGACGGGTCACTCTCAGATATCGATTGATCATGTCAACAGCAGGCATGATAAATCGACACCTGGTGGATCGATCACTGCAGTGTGGAACCACTGCATAGTGTAAATGAGGCTTTAGTTACTAGTTAATTCTCAAAACATCCCAGATGAAGTATGTTTTTCAGTATTTTTACAATTTAATTTTGTTTCTCATCTGCACAAGAGTTTAAGCAAGGAAAAGCAGACAGATTCTGATTTCCGATGGCATGATCAGAACACACCTCAGTTTAAAAAACTATAAAAGCCAATTTCTTACAAGTGCAACAATATAAAGAGTTATTTAAGGTGTGACCCTATCATGTGCTATAAGTAATTGAAATTAGAGAAGTCTTAGATGTTACCTGTGGCAATAATAGTTAAAATCCTTTATATAGCAGCATTGGTTTTTGGTGTTTTTTTAAAAAGTATCTAATTAAAATCACATCCAAAAGGCTTTGTGGACACACATGACAATGCTTATAAACATATATATTGTGTTAGTTTCAAAATGTGACTTTTGTGACTACTTCTCTCTGTTCTGTTATCTTCTAGAAGGGAGGACTGAGTTTTACAGGCCATGGGAAGAATGAATAATTTCAGAAGGGACTGGATGGAGAAGAGTGTGCTGCTCTACAGTTTTCTAGGATTTAGACAAATATTCCAAACTCCAGCCTAACCTGCTCCTGAAGTGCAGAATTTGTAGCATCAAGTTTCTGTTCTAATGATAATACTTGCTCTTCATACTTCTGCTTCAGTGCTGCAACTATGGTCTCATGCTGTTCTCTCGCTCGCTGAAGAGAGTCAGAACGTCTAAGCTCTAATAGCTGCTGCTGCATGCTTTCCATGGCTAACTCTGCCACTTTAGACTGTTTGAAGAGCTACAAAAAACAAAAACAAACACACAATATACAATACTTGAGTTCAATTACAAAAAGTTATGGAGATATAAAGGCTTCAAGAGAAGTGACTGCACAGTTAGGAAGTCCAAAGTTAAACTAAGTTTTCATCTACCATATATTTGAGAGAGTTTGTCTGTTTAAGAAATCCTCCTATATGGTAAGAGCTAGGACCATCCAAATTTGGTATACAGCTTCTTCTTCTCATAACTTAAAGCTACGTAAGGGTTTAGTTGTGCTAGAAAAATGTAGTGTCTGGAATGGGATTGCTTCTCATAAAGCTGTACAGAAAAGAGATAGAATCACCGGTAGGTAAAAGGGCTGGTTAGGGTGCATCCCTTCCCCACATTTAGGACTGCCACAGCCCTGAGCCTCCCATCCCCCAGTTGCCCTTTAGGTACAATGTAGAGGGGGACTCAAGCTGATTTGTATGGGAATGTTGCTGGCTGTTCTTCAGGGAGTGAGGGGAAGTGCACAGTTGCTGCATTCCTCACTCTGGCTGGAGTGTGCAGGGGGTAGATAAACCTGGACCTACTCCAGCCGTGCCCACCGGAGCTGCAGGAGCCATGAAGAGGCACTTCTCACCTGGCCTCAAACTGCTGCAGAGAGAGAGAGAGCTGGGGCAGTCCTCTCTCCCTGGGGCAGCCTATCCACTGAATCCATCATCCCCAGCCTCAACCCAGAGGAATGATTCAAAATGAAGCATGTACATTTTTATTTTATTTTCCAAAAAACAAAAATTGAGTTAAGGACACAAGCAATGCCACGTAATCTTCTAGTAGATTCATAAATTTCAAGGCCAGAACCGATTACTGTGATAATATAGTCTGAACTCCTAACTTCCCCCAAAACAGTTCCTAGAGCATCTCTTTTAGAAAAAAATCCAAACCTGATTTAAAAATTGTCAGTGATGGAGACTCCACCATAGGGTTGATAAACTGTTCCAATGGTTAATTACCATTATTATTAAAAACTGACACCTTGTTTCCAGTCTGAACATATCTAGCTTCAACTTCCACTCCTTCGATCTTTTTCCTCTCTTAGGGCAAGTCTACACTAGGAAATTATTTCAAACTAACTTATTTCAAAATAATAACTCCCAAAATAACTGTTTCGAAATAAAAATTATTCCTTGTGGAAAACAGGAAATAACAGGCTTGGTAGTGTGGATGCTTCGCTAGTTATTTCGAAATAATTCACTAGTGTAGTGTAGACCAGGGCTTAAATTGAAGGGCTTACTATCAAATAATTGTTCTCCCATGAAGGTATTTAATTAGAAGGTACTTAAGTCACCCCTTAACCCAGAGTTTGGCAACCTTTTCAAACCAAAGAACCAAACTACAGTAAAACTCCAAAAGTCAAAGTAAACACAAGTCAAAGTAAATATGATTCTCCTGAGTCAGCTGGGACGACATTGTTTTCTAAGAGATCAGTCCTGCTGGAAATCCTGTGCATATGCACACACAAGTGCATATTATAAACAGCTCTTGACAACTCTATTTTTAACCAGAAGTGTATGTTTGTTACTAAAAAGGCAACACTATAGGATCCCTCCTTAAAAAGATGAATTAGCAGGAACCAACAAAAAATTGGAGCACAAGTTCATCTCCTCGGGTGTATTCTAATCAATTGTTGGGGTACTCTGGCTGTCAGAAAGATCCCCATTTCTTAAATATTATTTACATATTATGCTTATGCATCTTTTTGATAAATAGTTTAGCGGGTCAGTATTTTTATGAAGAAAATTTAAAATTCTTCTAGATTGTCCCCATTAGGTATACATTTTGTTATGAATATAGACAAGTGAGATACAACCTCAAACAAGCACCATTGCTTCTGCAATCCTTATACAAGCGTAACTCCTATTGACTTTGTAAAGTCACATTCCAGCCTCACGGGGCCTGATTCATAGTCATTCTACCCTTTGCAACAAGTTTTTAAGAGCAATAGGGCAGCAATACAACTATAAGAACCCTCAAAAGAAATTCTTCCAATGCAGAAGGCCCTCTCTAGCCATACATAAGAGTCTTCAATAAAAGGGGCATTCTAGACTGTGCTCTGGGGATGAAGGGGACTTTTCCAACAGCAGAAAGAGAAGTGACCAGGAAAGTCGCACGCCATGTTTATTTCCTGGATGCCACAAGGCTGAGGGAAGATAAGACAGCCTTTAAGGATACTCTATCTGTATTAAAAGATCAAATGGCCCCAGCAGCTTGAGAATTAGGGGAGTCAGGGTGCAAGCCACCCTATCTCCATCCCTTAGCCCGGCACTAGACATGCCACATACAAAAAATAAACAAATCTCATTGGATTAACTTTATGATCCAAAATCACAATAATGTTCCTCCCACTTCAATAGCCGAGAGGCACTTAAAGACCATTATAATCTGTTAATGATATCCAAGAGCTTCAAAACTAGGGATGTTATATATCGGTTAACTGAATAGTCAATTAACCTCATTAATTCTTATTGGTTAGTCAACTATTCTATACTGTAGTCTCAAGGGGTGGGGCCAGCAGCCAAGGAGCCCCTACCACTCTGCATTGATACAGAGGCAGCAGCATGGGGTTCCAGGCAGGAGCCAGTCTTAAAAAAAAAAAAATCAGTTAATTGACTATACTATGACATCCCTAGTCACAACCATAATTTTCAATGTATTTATCTTTCAGAAAGTAAAAACATCCTCAAGTCACAGAGACAGAGCAGAAACAAAGACGACCTTGTAACACATGCTTGGGGGGGATGAGGAGGAAAGCGACAAACAAAAACAAAGTGCTCAAATGAGCCATAATAAGAGATGCCATTAACATCAGAACCTGTTTAAAAAGATAAATAAAATAGGCTTTTCATTGAGATGTGATTTATCAGCTAATACGATTCATTTAAGACCAAGGGTATTGGAGATCTCATTACAGAAGCTTCATCTTTAACATGCAGCAGTGAAAGAGTAACACTCCATCATATCCACTGCAACACTTCTTTTAAAGGCAGTTAGACAGGATTTCTGATATGCAGTAAATGATGCATTAACAGAACCACCAAAATATCTGAGAAACCATGGATTTTATACTTCCAAATTGCAATTATAAAACTAAAGAATAAATATTTAAAATAGTTAATCATATTTACCTTTCTTACTAGGTTTTTTGGGTCAACAGTCCATAAGAGTGGGGAAATTTTGCTAATTCAGTCTGGATTATAGATTATAATCTATGATATTTTACACTAGACGTTTCAACTCATTCTCATCTACTCTGGGTCTTAAATAACACCGGCTGGAGTGCTTCTAAAAGAGTATATTAATCTTTGTTAAACTGAAGATTCACTTTGTATCCTAAGTACAACTACAGACATTTTTCACGGTTACAGTTAATAGTTACAGTACCTGCTCCTCATTGGCAGTAAGAGTTTGAATTTGGGTTTCCAGTGCTTTAATTTGACCTTCAAGATGTACCTCCCGTTCTTTTCCATTTTGATACAGTTTTTGGGATTCCTGGAGGCTAAGGGCCAATCCATCCTTTTCATCTTACAATAGAAATAAATATTTAAGCATTATAGTAGTTGTAAGAGGAGTTCTACCATAAGCCTTTCTGGAAGACTATTCATTCGGTACCTGGGTCTGTGAGTATAATGCTTTACAGGGCACCTCTTCCCTCAGCCTAATGAGCTGGAGAAAGCAGAGCAGCCTGTATCAACCCGGCCAGCAGAGGGGCAGGGAAAAACCCAGCCAGGATCCCCTGCACTCTCAACATCCTAGTATAAAGAAACACCTTTCTCTTTGCACAAGCAACCAGCACCATCACATGCAGTAAGAGTCGGGATGGAAGAAACAAAATAGGATCTCCCAGGAAATGAAAAACAGGGACTTGCCTAGAAACTACCAGGGATTTTAGCAGACAGGTTACTGTTTGAACTTTGGTCATTATTTTCTGTTTGCTGCTTGCTTTTTTTGCCCCCATTTCTTCTCCTCCCCTCCTTGCTACAATTCTGCCTTACCTCACTTCTAACCCCACACAAAGGGATTAAGTACAACAAAGACAAAATTGTGCCCATCAACAATGTTCCCTCAAATTTATTCCATCCACGTGTGAAATATATTTTATTATGTGCACCAAGGCATGTGCAAATACGCACCACCAACAGAAACACATGCTGCCGGTTGTGTTAATCCACTGTGCAGTATTTGGATGGCCACTCAAGCGCACACCTTACAGGGAACATTGCCAATTAACACTGAACATTGTCTCAGACGTATCTCTGCTTTCTACCCTTTATTTTTTTTTACTAGACTCTCTGGGGCAGAGACCACATTATTTAAACCCTGTAGAAGTATACAGGACACAGTGCAGCTCCAGATCCTGATGGAAGCCTCTAGCAATGAGGTTGTGGACTCTCCATCTCTGGAGATATTTAAGAGCAGGTTAGAAAGATATCTATCAGTGATAGTCTAGATGGTGCTTGGTCCTGCCGTGAGGCCAGGGGACTGAACTCTTATGACTTCTCAAGGTCCCTTCCAGTTCTAGTGTTCTATGATTCTAATGTGGCATTCATTCTCTTCAGTATCACCATGGAGTTCAAGAAATTTCATTCATATAGCTATAAATATTTTTTAAAAATTAAGTTAAAAATAACCAAAGAGGTATTGAGTTAAGCCTCTATTTAGGAGAGCATTTAAAGTTAAGAATGATCCTGAACAGAATACTTTCCTGACTTAAGACCTTAATATGATAACATCAGGCACAAGTAATTCAGTGATCAAATTGCTCACTGCACCCAAGTTAACAGCTCTCTCTGGAACCAATGGGTTGTACTAACGTATCTAGAGGAAGCACTTGGTTACTATCCAACTGAAAATAAAATGGCACAAAGAGCAGCAATTTAGCAGGAAAGAAAAATGACTCTTCCTTTCTACACATTTCTCTTGTTTTCCTTCCTTTCACTATTATTAAAATGACAGGGTCTAAGTAAGTAAATAATTCACTAGCCAATATTTTAGAATTGGGATACAGATTAATGGCAAGTGATTTATTTAATAATCACAGAAATCAGTCATGGCGAGTAATGCATGTCAAACAGATGAGAAAGTACAGCAGTAAGGTTGAATTTGGTACTTGTTTGCTGAATTCTTCTTCTTTGGTTATCCATTTGTTAGGTGTCTTGCACCTTCCTCTGAAACAGTGGGTATTGACCACTGCCAGAAACTCCTCTGATCCAATGTGCCCATTCCTATAGTCTTTTTAAAAGTATAACCTAAAGCAGGATTGGGCAATAATTTTTGGTGTGGGCCACTCCAAGATTTTGGAAAGTGGTCAAGGGCTGCACTTTTCTGTGGAGGAGGTGCAGAGTCTAGGATAGTACAGAAGGGCACATGGGGTAAGGGACTGGGGTGCAGGACATGGTGTGAGTTTTGAGAGGGAGTTTGAGTGAAGGAGGGGGTTGTGACCAAGGTCAGGGCAAGTATTGAAATGTAGGGTCAGGGAAGGAGTATGGGTGCAGGAGACAATTCTGGTCTGGGGCAGGGGATATAGAAGGGGGTCCAGGAGGGAGTTCTGACCTGGAGCGGAGGGGTGCAGCGTGTTTGGATGGTGACCTGGGGGAGGGAGTTGGGGGAATAAGAGGCAGGAGTGCCAGAGGCAGGCTCTGGCTGGGAGGCGCTTTCCTAAGCGTCTCCCGGCCAGCAGCCCTACAACACCCCTAAGGCAGGCTAGGCACCCTGTATGCTGCAGCCACAGAACGCTTAAAACTGCAGGCTGTTCCCTCCAGATGGCTCTCAGCTGCGGGAAGCGGAAGAGGCTTGCGCTGCCGCTGTCCCCCAGGGCAATCTCTCCGCTCCTCTTAGCTGATTGTTTTCAGCCAATAGGAGCTGAGGATTGGGCTGGAGGCAGGGAGATCACACGAAACCTTCCCCTCCCTCCAGATCAGAAGGGCACATGGAGCAGTCCCTCGCTAAAACAGTGACAGCTGCGTGCCCAAGGGTCCCAGCAGGGTGTCCGCAGGCTGGATCCAGTGCCTTGGCGGACAGAATCTGGCCCGCGAGATGCATCTTACTCACCCCTGACCTAAAGTGTGAAAACAGTTCCAGTGTAGCTCTAAGTCTTCAGCTATCCACCAGGGGGCTAAATATCTGCTGTATTGCAGCGCCTAAGTGCATGCAGAGGGGATATAAAATGCCAGCAAAATAGAAACCAATTGTTTGAACTGCTGAAAGTGCTTTACACCCCCATTGTATAAATGACTACAAAAGGTACAGGGGGGATAATGCTCAGATTCTGAACCCAAATCAAGTTTGCAAGTATAATCAGCATACGATAAACAGAAATTTATGAGTACATTAAAAGTAGTTAGATCTCAGGAGATTCTAGAAATTAAAGCTCCATATAAATTTGTTTTACCTTTGACCATTGCAAGCTGATGATTCAGATACCTAATCTGCTGTGTACTCTTTTCCATCTTTTCAGTAAGTTCTTCCAGTTGTCTCTCTCTTGCTTTATTAAGAACCTGAAGTTGAAGAACCTGCATATTGTCCGCAGAATCTGTCAAAGTTTAAAACATAACTAATTTTGAAACAAGCTAGCTTTCGAAAAGTGAATGACATTCTTACAGTGCAATTAACTTGTCCGAATTAGATTATAATGTTTTTGGGGCAGGAACCATTTAGCTTCTGAAAAATGCCAAATTCCTTATTGGCGCATGATAGGTAACTCCAAAACAGAGAAAAAAAATATACAACTTGCTTACTAAATGAAGAGCACCAGCTCATAGTCCCACCATTAAAGCTAACATTGTAATTCCAGCATAAAGAGTTGTAGCTGTCACCAATTAATAGAACATTCATATGTTAACATTGGTGTACTTAACTAAATTGGCAGAGTTCCATTCCCAGTCATCTAGAGACATCTGATAGCTCTCCACTAAGCCTACAGATTTGAGAAACATTTATTGGACAGGAAGGTAAACCATTCAATGCCCAATCCTGTAAGCACCAGAGTGACTCCAAATAAATACTGAACAAGCACCACATCTGCACTATGAGTGCTAGAGCTGCATAGCTACAGTACTGTAATTATACTGTTGTAACTACATAGTAAAGACACAGACTACAGATTTGACCCCTGTGATATGGGCTTCTGGCAATATCTGTGTATGGAATAACAATGTTACGTGTAGTGTAATTGACTAATCAAGTAGTTGATGATTTGTGCATCGATTATTCAATTAGTTCAGGGGTCTCCAAACTTTTCAGCCCGAGGGCCGCATTAACTATCAAACAGCAGTTCGGGGGCCGACTACACACTTGAGGTCCAAATAAAAAACAATCAAAACACGGATGTTGTTTTTAATTATTTATTTAATATTATTTTATTCAGTTATTATTTAATAACACATTCATACACTACACATGAACACCTGTATTAGTGTGAATGGTGAAATTGTTTCCTGGATGCCAAAATAGCAGACATTTCTGGCTTTAGATTTGTTGTCCCTAACATCAACAGTGACCTGAGATTATCATCGGACAAGTTTGTTCTCAAATTGTTCTTCACGTATTTCATTCTTGAAAATGTTTGTTCACACAGGTATGTTGTTCCAAAGATTGAAAGGTACCTTGATGCAAAAGTTTTGACATTAGGAAAGTCTTCCTTGGGCAAAAACTGGTAAAAACCCACCAGTCCTATTTTGAACTTGTCCCTAAGGAGGTCATTTGCTTGCAACTCAATGACTTCCAGCTGCAGTTCATCTGGGCAACTGGCCACATCTGCTTCAAATGGGTTTTGAAACAATCTCACTTCTTCTGCCTTTGAATCCAAAAAGGTCTCCACGGGCCGGATGAGAGGGCCTCGCGGGCCGCATCCGGCCCCCGGGCCGTAGTTTGGAGACCCCTGAATTAGTTGATAGGGTGGTGCTACCCCTTTGAAATGCCACCACAGCGTTTCAAAGGGGCAGCGCAGCATGGAGCTCAGGTTCCCCCCCCTTGCTGCCTCTATCTGACAGAGGCAGAAAGTGAGGGGAGAGGGGGAGAGAAGTGACTAGTCCTTAACATCCCTAGTCTGGAACCCCATGGGTGCTCCCAGGCTGGAGCTTTTTTTCCCCCTACAGGAAAAGCCAGGCTCTGCACTCAGCAACTCCTCCCCCACCCTTCCAGAGCAAGCTATTTGCCATGCTCAAGATCAGGGATGGAGGGGGAGGGGTTAGGGACAGGAATGCTAAGGGGAAGATTCAGAGTGGCTGTGAAGCCCCAAGGCTGGAGGCAAGCAGTGCAACTGGCAGCAGGGACCAGGAGCACAGCCCAACTGCTGCATGGGTACATGGAGCTTTGCATTCACCCTGCCTCTTGCCTGAAGTGCCCCTTCTAATCTCCATTTGGTCAATGCCAGCCTCTCTGCTGCCACCAGAGCTGGAGCCCCACAGCCAGTGGCAGCAGAAGAACTGGCTTTGACCAAGTGGGAAGGGATGAAAAGGGAACACTAGGGGCGGAGGGAGAGAGGGGGATCTATTGTTTTTTCATTGTAATAGGAAGAAACTAATATCACCTCAATGAACTATCCTTCAATAAAAAAAATAGAAGAAAAGTTAGGATACGTCTATGGTATCACTGTATTTTTTCCTGTGTGCTCTTGTTTAACACTGAAGTCCTCAGTGGGACCAGGATTTCATCCCAGGATACCTATGAAAGCTTGAACTAGATAACACTTACTCCTCTCAGTATCCAAAAACTCCCGTTGCAGCTCTTCAAATACTTCATTTCTTCTTGACGCTTCCTGTGTTATTGGGACATTTTGCTGAACAGCACTTTGATATGGTTTATATGTCACTTTGTAAGATTCCATAGTTTGGCCATTAGCAACTTCAGATGCACCAAATTGCTGTTACGACAACAGATTAAAAGTAAGAACAACTGAATTAAAACTACCCTCACCTTGCACAGCAAAAGTATTTTCCCTTTGGATTTACAAGGTTTGATATTAAAAAAAGAGTTGCAGAGGCTCATTATTTAGACCGCAATCTATCAAAGCACTTAACTGCGTGTTGTCTCAGTGAAATCAGAATGATTACACACTTGCTTTAGTGCTTTGCTGAATGGGCCCTTATTGCAAAGTTTAAACAGCCAATATAAAATCAGTCCATTTAGTACCACTCTAGTGCTAATTATCCTAAAACCAACACTACATTTTTATTTTTGAAAGTTCAGATATTAACTCTGAGTTATTTTAATATGATACATTGATTGCAGAAGCATATCATGTTGTAACAACTGAAGATAGAATCAAAAAAAATGTAGGACTGGAAGAGACCTTGCACTGAGGCAGAACCAAGTATACCTATACCATCCCTGACATGCACATATTTAACCTGTTCTTAAAAACCTACAATAATAGGGATTCAATTAGTAATGGAATAGGTGACTCAGGGATGATAACTAGCCTTATTGTAAGAAAGCTTTTCCCCATAAATCTGTTACAAATTAAATGTATTACATGGTGTTATATCATCAGTGGACACAGAAGACAATTGATCACTGTCCTCTTTGTAAAATCCCTTAACATATCTGAAGATCTCTCCCTCTCTCAACAGAAGCTGGTCCAATAAAAGATGATAGTCTCTCGCCTACTTATCTCTCTAATCCTAGAAGCAAACAGCTACAACTACACTGTATACATTATACCACCTAATCAGTTTCCTTTCCTCAAAGGTCAGGTTTTCTAAACCGTTTTTTTCCCTCTCCTCTGTACTCTCTCCAATTTATCCATACCTTTTCCAAGTATGCTGGCCAGAACTAAACACAATCCTCCAGCAGAAGCCTCACTAATGCAGAGTAGAACATATCAATTACATCCAATGTTTTACATTCAACTCTCCTATTAATACCTCAGAATGATGTTAGCCTCTCTCACAACTGAATCACATTATTGGTTCATATTCAGTTTGTGATCTACTATAATCCCCAAATCCTTTTAGCAGTATGCCCATTATTCCCCTATCCTGTGTGCATTTGATTTTTTCCCCTCTATATGTAATACACTGCACTACATCTAGATCTTCTAAACTGAAAGCAGCTAAAATTACTACTCTAGCATCAACACTTAAATCATTACAAACAAGATGGAAAACATTAATATTTTAAATACCTTCAAATGTTCCTTTGGAACATCCGGAAACTTTACTGTTTTGTTTTGTTGGTTATTAAATTCCTGTGTATGGCCATTTGTGTATGGTCTAAAATTTTCTGGGAGATGATATACATTGTTCTGTTGGCAGTGACTTGGTGTATTATACCCATCTCTGCCAAGATACACATCAGGATCCTCTTCACGTTGGCTACTAGAGTAGTCCTCTTTAATTTCATAAATGCATCTTTCTTCTTCTATATTATGCTGGTCAGTCCAATTACTTGCATGTGTTTCTCCATGATTATGTAGTTGTTTATACAGGAACTGTTCAGGATACAACTTCTGTCCCTGTTCGTAACCCTATGAACAGATTAGAGATTTAATAGTTTTCCTTTCCCGAACTGTTGCCTCATGTTTTCCTCTTCAATTACAAGCTTGTCAGAACAGGCAACATGTATTGGTATTTGTTTGTAAAGCACCATTCAAGTTAATACTGTGCCCTATAAATAACTAGATCAAAAACAAGCTATTCCGAATGAGAAGACCCGATTATTTAGTCATAATTTTATCAGGCGTTTACACTTTGGGGATTCGTTACCAGAAGATGATCATTCCATCTGGCCTCATGCTCCCAAGGTTCATGTGCTCTATAGAGAAAAAGAAAATAGATAATGAAATATTAATAACCCTACTGGTATATGTGTGTGTATATGTACGTACATGTTCTCAAAAAGAGAACTAGATTAAACTATTTAGTAACTACTCAATTTAGTGTAAAACCTAAGACACAATTAAGTTGCAGTATTCTCCCATTTTTTGTATAAGTCTATCTGCCCATAGCTGGATCTTCACCACACTTTTTAAAAAGCATATAAAATGAATATCAAGAAAAATTAACTTTCTTACTGCTTTGCATCCTCATGTATGCTACAATCAGAGTAATTAGAGAGCTGGTCTCCACTGTCATCCAGCATGTCATGGGGAAGGTCTGTTAGTAGTTGTTGCAACTGAAATCAGACATGTTTCATAAGCACACATTAATACAGTACAATTTACTCAAGCTCTTTTGAAAACATAAACAAACTAAAAGTGTCACACACACCTTAGAGACTGAGAAAATACCACATTGACGTAAAACCCAATTTTCCCTCCACTGAAGAGATGCCACTCAGTTACCACAGGGCCACCATGGCAACTCAGGGCCACGTTTAGGTTAAGGATGCTTATTTATTGGGGGAATTACTACCCTGGTGAATTCTTTGGCAGGTACTTGCAAGATGTGACTTGTGCTGAAGAGCTACTGGATCAAGTGCCACAGAAATGTCTCTTTTTGGAAAGCTAACTTACTAGAACCTTTTCCCCCATACAAAGGTGCAATCCTTGGGTGCTACCACCTCAGCAGGATTAGTTAGTGGATAATAGCGGAGGGTTTAACAGTCCTTTACTTGCAGCTATGAAGCATATGGAGTGAAATGCTGATTACAGAGAGCTCTTCACAATGTAGTATACACAGCCTATCAAAGGGCTGCAGTAATCAAAGAGCTGTCCATATGTTCAAGTAGAACAGAGAGAAGAGCAGTCAGGCACTGACTGAGAAAATCCAACAAATTCAAATCCAGGAAAGAAAATTCTGTTGCCCTTGTCCTAGTGGAAGCCCAGAATGAGAATGGAAGTGGTGATGATTAATGTTCTAAATTACTGTATATCAAGAATAGGCAATGAAATCAAAACTGTAACATGTAAAAGTGTCACTTTGCCCACTTATATGCAGTTTACCAGAGAACACTCAGCTTCAAGGACTCTATTTCACTAGAGGGATTTCAAGGCGAGCTCGCTGATGGTGAGAAACCATCAGCTGAACACGACTGAACACTGGAATAGGCCTTTCAGGAAGGAAACTAGTACAGCAACAAAAATGTCCTTCATAATATTGGCAAATGATTTTACTGGCAATAGCTGCAGTCTTGAAGATCAAGTATACTAACCTCTCTACCGGATGGAGGCTGCCGATAGAAGAGTGGCAGAATAGGTATACAATATATCTGGAAAAATATCTGTGTATAAAGTGTATGTATTGGTGCATAAGATGAACTTATGGAAGATCTGTCCTTTTCTCTGGGCAAGGTATCTCTTCTGAGAGTCAAAAAGAGTTATTCCTGGGCAATCTCTGACTTGGGCCCAAGAGTTGCAGTTGTTGGTCAAAGGCAGTTAGTGTTCCCCAGTCTATAGATGGTAGGTACAGCAGTCAGACTATGCCAGGGATGGGCAAAACGTGGTCCGGCCAACCAGCCTAAAACTTTGATCCAACCAGCGGACTACAACTGGCCACTTTCTATTCATATCCTACTGCCTGTGCACTGAATTTCCAGGCAGTGGCTCAGGCAGCAGGATCCTATTTAAATGGCTGCCAGTTGCAGTGCTATCCCAGCAGAAGCCAAAGCTACAAGTCTCTTAAATAGCTGCAGCAGCGCTATTCGATTGCCTAGTAGTGCTGTAGTGAAAAGGCCGAGAGCTGCAAGCCCTTTAAATTGCTGCTGTTTAAAGGGGTTGCAGCTCCCAACCCTGCCACTACTGCATTGCCTTGCAGGTGCCCAGGTTGCTGCAGCTATTTAAGGATTCCCAACTCTGGCCCTTACCAGTTTAGCACCGTGACTATGAGCCCTTTAAATTAGGCTTATCAGGTAGTCAAGTCGATTCCTTCCATTTCCCCCCCTTTGCTGCATCTATATCAGAGGCAGCAAGGGGTGGAGATGGAGAGGAGAGCAGGAGCCGGTGCTGGGGAAAGCCAGCTTAAAAGCTGGTTCCCCCCCAGTGCCATCTCCGCTGGTGGGGGGCTGAGGAGACAGAGGCCCTGTTGTGCTGTGGCTCTGCCTTTTAAATGAAGTAAGAGCCACCCAGCTCTTATTACATTTAAAAGGCAGAAGCCGCAGCAGTCTAGTCCTGGCTCGCACTGGGTCCCAGACCTACTCCCACTGTAGTTTAAACATAATAGTACATGAGCTGCCTGCACGCCCGGCTCCTACTACATTTAAACTGTATGCCCACAGCGGCCCCTTATTGACTAATCGTGTACACAATACAAATTGTATTCAGTACACAATTAATCATTTACACGATACTTAACATCCTTAGTCCCCAGCCCCACCTCTTCTACCCCAGGACCCAACAGGGGAGGGAAGGGTAGAGCTGGCCCATTACCAGTTCCAAAATTCATTAAGTGGCCCTCCAGCAAAAATTATTGCACACCCTAAGACTATGCCATATATGCGGTTTATTCACAAGTCAAGGCTATTTTATTTAGAAAGTTTACTGGGTAGATTAGGGTATGGGATGGTTATAATGTAAATAAGTCAAACCAAGAATAACTAAAAATGTAGAAAAATTTAGAATAGTACTTATATTGTCGTTCACCCTTCTGTACAAACATTAACTAAGCCTCTCAACTCTCCCTAAAAAAAGGAATTGTTTATACTTCTGCAGTCAATGCAATGGATAAAACAATATAAAAAGACTTATTATTTTAAATAGTATGTCTTTTAAAAAAAATTATGAGATCTCCTTTGACATGTTATTTAGCTAAGCTTCATCAAGGCAAATTGGTTCAAAGATTTTAGGAGAGGCACCAAAATGCATTATCATATAATCTTTCCTAAAGCAGTCTACCCTGACTTTCCCACATTTAGTGGTTACCTTTGCCCACAGAAATTAATTTTTAAAAATAAAAATAATCTTCTGTACTTACATGGAGTAAGGAATCATGTATAGAATGTACTTGTTCTTCCAAACCTTCAGAAAGGTTTCCATATATAGCCATATATTGACCCTCAATTGGTAGATCTGGGCAATACATTCTCTCTCTCTCTCAAAAGGATACTAGAAAGCTACACAACAATTAATCAGTTATTGCATCTAGTGTCTGCACCCAATGTTTGTTCTTCTCTAAACCAGCAATAAGTCAACATATACTTGTTAATTAGAGCAGAAACCAGCTGCTATACATGAAGTACAAAAAAAAAAAAAACCCTGAATGTAGCAGTTACTACCATGACAAAAAGATAAAAATTAGTGTAACCATCCCCTTCAAAAAAAACTTAACCTCCTTTTGAGATCCAACTCACAAACTGCTAAATCTTCACTTAAAAAAAAAGCCCTCAGCTGCTTCCTAAAGACTTCACTTAAACACAAAGAAAAAGGCTGAAAGCAAGGGAAAACATCTTTCTAAACACCACCACCTGATCACTTAAACCTTTGCTTATTTCCAGTCATTCACCTATGCTATGGACAAGTTACATAAAACAAGTGCCTTCTAGTCTTTCAACCTGAGACAATACAATGTGCAATTAAATAACTCTGAAACCTACAGCAAAATACTAAAGAAAATGGAGATGCACCTTCTGCAGAATTCTGCTCTATTCAAATTGAAAGGATAAACTTTTACCTCTTCAAAACCTTACTGGACTTCAGATATTTCTATAGCTTTATCATTTCCAGCCAGAGAAGATCAGGAATAGAGAGCAGCACCATTCAAAGCACCAAGACTTTCCTTTTCTCTAACCACAACTGGGAAGTAACAATTTTATGGCCTCACCTTGGGGCAGAGACTTACATCTGTAGAAGGAACTGAAAAGCAGTGAACACAAGAAAAGAGAACTTGGCTTATAAAACAAATGCAATGGCATTAAATAAATAACTATATTAAACTGATGTCAAAGCATCCTAAAAATACTAACGCCAAGTGAGAGATGAAGGAAAGAATTCTGGAGCATCTTGAATTAAAACAAAGGAACCAATTCAATTAAACATTCAGGCATATAAAAGCCTGGGCCCCATTGCTCCAACATCCTCTTCTCTCAACTTAAGTAAAAGGAGCAGCCCACTAGCAAATGCTGAAAGAAAATTGTGGACTAATATGACCTCACATCAACAAAGGCATTTCAACATTCTAGATCAGAAGCTACATCACAATCATCCTTCTCTGCCAATATTTATAGGAGCAGAAAGGTCTCAGGATTTAAACACGCAACACAAAAAATAGCCTTAAAATAAGTAAAAGGTCAGACACCAGCTACTCTTCCATACACTATTCATGAAGAATTATTTGCCAACTCTGCCCATTCCATCACCACAACAGCAACACAACACTGTGGGGAATCCCACACACTTGACACACCCTAAGTAACAAGATAGACTACAACAACCAAAAAACAGAGCCCTCTCCCCCAATATCATCTTTAATCCAATCCAGCTCCTTCCCAATCCAAGTTTTATCTAGAACACAGGTGGGCAATAAAAGAGTGGTGGTTTGCTGGGGTTAGCCCCCCCAATAGGCTGATGCCACTATATTTACCAGAGCCTCTGAATGTATGGGCAGCTGCAGCTCCCATTGGCTGTGGATCACAGTTCCCAACCAGTGGTGTCTCTGTCCATGCCATTCCTGCAGCTCCCATTTGCTGGGATCAGCAATCCGCAGCCATCAGCGATCTGCTGTAAGTATTTACCTGTGCCAGGTATGAGCAAAGCAGCAGTGGCCTGCAAGGGGCTAACCCTGATGAACCTCTGCTGTCTTATTGCCCACACCTTTATTAGACACTATTGCCAATCCAAAGCAATTCCTTAAATTCCTCTTAACCAACACAAGACCACAACACATTATGATTTCATCACTTGTAAGAATCCTAACCTGATATGGCTTACCAGAATTTGGTTGTTGAACACTGTGGGCCTAGT
Source organism: Pelodiscus sinensis (assembly GCF_052426305.1). NCBI lineage: Eukaryota > Metazoa > Chordata > Testudines > Trionychidae > Pelodiscus > Pelodiscus sinensis. The sequence goes on from NC_143065.1 coordinate 24,413,614, forward strand.
GATAGCTCCCCCTCATGCTAACTGAGTACATCACAGATTCTACTGTATTAAAATGAATAAGTAGCCATTCTACTCCAAATTGACCTCAGATGAAAGAGTCTAATCAGAGTCTTTCAAATGCACCTATTACATCCAGCATTCTGGAGATAAGAGCAACATGGATATGTTACTAACATACCAGGTTTTTACGCAAAGAGGTTACTTCAGAGAGCTGATTGAGATGGTGTCTAACATGGCACTAAAGTTCCCAAGACTCAGTCAAGGAGGTCTGCAACATCTCACTGCTAACACCTCAAACAGGATGGCTCAAAACCAGTGCTTTCATATACAGGTGATTTGATCTTATAAAATATACTTTCAGTCCAATTAGCACTTCAAGTCCTAGATAGACCATATCATACAGGTAAAGATCATAACTGTCCCCAGTTTCAGAAAAGAAAATCCGTAACTACCATAGGCAACTTCCAGAAGCACAAGAGTACAGTGAAATTCCAGATCATTCATGAAAATTCCACTCAAAGCGATCAAGTAATAAAGCTTATAGTGAGACACTACAAATAGTCTGACCTCTGCCTTCAACCCACTGGCACCAAAGCAACTTCTCACCTATAGATTCCTATAATTCTGAGGCAGAGGCAGCAAGTAGTAACAAAAATTAGAGTCAATGGAAGCAATCATAAGCTGACAGAGAGAATGACACATAAGGAGTCTTTCAGATAGTATACATCAATAGAGCTTACATTACAAAAAAGAGACCTTTTAAAAGAGATCACCTGTACCCAAAGTACATTGAATATTAATTGCTTTGTTGATCTCAGAATGTCATCTCTCAGTACAGTAACACAGTATCTCTCACTGTGAAGCACTATCACTATCCTTATCCAAGGAGAATGGCACAGAAGCTACTCCTACAAAGAGAAGCAAAATCATGTTGTATATATCAAGAGGTCATTAATTGTTCCCAACTCTAATCTTTATGATCAAAGGAAATAGTATTTATCCATAACATGGTCAAGTATTATCTCAGCGTCTGCAAGCGCAAAAAGTTCCCTAGAGAGCAGAACAGGTGTGACCAAAACTTTCCGATGCTACTTCTTTTCATTAAGGAACAAAGACAAATAATTCAACTGCTATACAACTATAATAATTGCGGTCAAATTCTCTATTCACAACTCTAACACACACGCCCACACGCTAAGCTTTAAGTGGCACAGTTCACAATTCTCAATTGACACAGGGAAGTCAAGAAATATGCCTTCAGCTAGAAAAAGTGCCCCAAAAATAAAACAAAATAAAAGGAACCAAAAACCCTTCAGCTTTTTCTAGCAACATCGTAAGAGGCACAAAAGTAAACTCGAGCAGATTGCGATGTCACCATAACCAAAGACTCCTCTGACAACATTAAGCCTTATTTTAAAAAGTTGCTGATGATGCTTCCAGAAAGAAATACTTTCTTACATGTCTAAGAAAGTACAATTTAAGTTCCCTAAATAAAGATTTGGTTAGGATATTGAAATTAACATCCTAAGTCTTGGGAAGTGTTGCTGTGTTCCAAGGACCAGACATCAATTATGTAGTATTATTATAGAAATGTAGCTCCACGAAAGGTCAGTCACTGCGAGAGAACTTTGGCATTTTACTATAATGTTATTAGTGTCCACACACAAGAATACCTCATAAGGTATAATACCTCATAAGGTACCACAAGAGCCCATCATGTCTTTAGGTAGCAGAGTGGACCCCAAAAGGAACTAGTTAGACAGCAAAAGACCTGCACAGGTATCAGGGAATATTCCCTATTTCTCTAGACACTGTATGCAAGTTACGTTGCTATTTGTTTGTGCTGTGTGCTTGGGAAATGAAATATTTAGACATTTATACTCCACTCATCTCTGTGGAAGCCAAGTCCTAACCTTCTACCAGTTCAAGGATCTGACTTTTTAAAACCTGGCAGCAAATATTTGCTGATTAATATTTAATGTAAATCATTGTAATAGGTAAGTTTATTCTTTAGACTGTCGATTTAATTTTGAAATAGGTTTTTAAAAATTTAAACCTGTACTAAAATTTTAATAAAAAAAGACTGATTACAGGCAGTCCCCGACTTACGCGGATCCAACTTGTCGGATCCGCACTTACAAACGGGGCTTTCTCGCCCCGGAGGTCGAGGTAGCGGATTGCTACCTGCGAGCTCCGGGGCGAGAAAGCCCCGTTCGTAAGCAGCTCCGGTGCCCCTGGTCTGCTGGAGACCGTCTCCAGCAGACCAAAGGCACCGGGCGGGTTCCCGCGCTTCTGAGGCTTTGCCAGAGCAAAGCCTCAGAAGCGCGGGGAACCGCCGCTGCTGCCGCTTGAGTCCCGGTGCCTGTGGTCTGCTGGGAACCGTCCCCAGCAGACCACAGGCACCGGGACTCAAGCCGCAGCCGCCGGGGGGTCCCGCGCCTCTGAGACTTTGCCAGAGCAAAGCCTCAGAGGCGCGGCACCCCGCTGCCGCTGCGGCTCTGCTCCCCGTGTCCCTGGTCTGCTGGGGGGGGGGGGACGCGGCTAGTGTGCCCCCCCCAGCAGACCAGGCTTTTGTTTTGGACCCTGGAGCAGAGCAGCTGGGGCGCTGCGGATTGGTCCTGCAGCGCCCGCTCTGGGCACTACTGGACCAACCCGTGCTGCTCTGCCCCAGGTCCCGATTCAGCCGCTGCTGGTCAGTTTCAGCAGTGGCTGAATCAGGACGACTGGGGCAGAGCAGCTGGGGTGCTGCTGGGTTGGTCCAGTAGCGCCGAGGAGCGGTGCTACTGGAGCAACCCAGCAGCACCCCAGCTGCTCTGCCCCAGGCGTCCCCAAGTCAGCCGCTGCTGAAACTGACCAGCGCTGACTACAGGAAGCCCTAGGCAGAGTTGCTCTGCCCCAGGCTTCCTGGAATCAGCGCTGATCAGTTTCAGCAGCAGCTGACTTGGGGAAGCTTGGGGTTCTTAAGTTGAATCTGTATGTAAGTCAGAACTGGCGGTCAGTTTCAGCAGCGGCTGAATCTGGACAGTTCCGACTTACATACAGATTCAACTTAAGAACAAACCTACAGTCCCTATCTTGTATGTAACCCGGGGACTGCCTGTATTTGGATTTAAATAAAAATTCAGTTTTCTGCCACTTTGAAAGCATCCAGCATAGCCAGATAAGGAAATGCCTCACTCCAAAATGAAAATATTAAAACACATTTCGTGTGTCACCATCAAGCTGGTGGTCAGATTAAAATTATTTCCCCCAATTCCAACCAAAACTTTAGTCACCTAAGCAAGTAATCTTAACAAGGGAAGAGGTTACTGAAAAATAACCACAATTCTCAGGTAATGGAGGCTTTTAGCTTTGTCTCCTCATATACTAAAGATGTGCAGTTCTCATAAACACGGCATACTTTGTTGTGAGCTTCCTTCCTTAAAAAGTAGGCTCTCATCTCTTCCTGACATCTGACATAGTTCTTTTAAAAACAATGTACTGTAGTATTTCATGCAGTGCTCTCAGGAGAGCCTTGGGATGTAAAACATTCAAATGTCTAAGCCTTTAAAATAATTACAAGTATGGATAAAAGTGAAAAGGTACGAGTTAAACAAGCCTTCAGATTTATGTAATTTCTTTGCTTTCACCTCTTGCTCTCTTGCATAATCCTCCTGGTCATATTCATCTTCTTCATGTTGCGTTTGTAGAGCTCCACTATCAAAGTCGAGTGACATTGCTTTCCAATAAGTTAAGTTTTTGTTATCCAATTTGTTGAAAACCTATCACAGGAGGAAGAAAGTTACATATGAGCAACAACAAAAATCAAATGGACAGGTAACAAAATGTTTACTTCAGAACAAGTACTGCAACTACCAGTGCATTAACTTGATCTTCAACTGTATTATTTCCATGTATTAGCAAGACTTTTTAATTTCTAAGAATTCAGTATTTTAGTAATTGAAACACTTTAACATCTAAAAGTTATTTAAGTATTTAAACTTTAATCATTACATGAACATTCAAATAAACAGTTTACTTAACTTATGTTCTCAAGAAATATCTTATTTCAAAATATTGGGCCCTAGGGAGTTGTTATGCACTCACTTGGGAAAGGTGGATAAGTGCTACCTCCTATTAATCCTGTTTTTGTTATGTTTGTTTTTGTTTTATAGTTCATGTAACAGACAAAAATGCTGGAAGTATGCTGCTGCCAGAGCACTGGTACAAGCCATAATGGAAGCAAAAAAACCCAAAACCCCTAGTCAATTAAAGACATCTGACTGGCCTTAATTAGCTGCTAAGTCTTTTCTGATCAGCTATAAACAGCAATACCAGAACTACTGCAATAGTAGTATACATTATATTTAGCCTCCCCCATTTTTTTCTGACATATAGTTGTAGTACATGTTGCTATTCTCATTCTATGCCCAAATAATAGGTTTAATAAAAGTGTCATTCCCCAATCAAGAAAAGTAGATGACATCCAACTGGAGTCAACAATATAATGTTTTGTACATAATTACTTTAAATATGTTTGTCTACTTATACTTAATCTGAATATTGCCTACAGGACAATTAGCATCCATCCCAAAATTTCCTTCAAAATATGCTTAAGGTTACTTCGGTGACTAATGTTGCTATATTATTCTTCATCATTCACAGAAGGAAGACAAATATGGGGCAGTTTACCTTACTGTTTGCAGCAGTCCTGATCTACCCCTTCTTTCAGCCTCTGTTTTTAAATCATCTCCAGTGAATAGCTCTTGCACTCCATCTGCAGCTACTGAAATTTTCCTAACCAGCAGCAGTGAAATTAACCCACTTCTTGTCAGTTTCAATGCAGTTATTCAGAACCCTGAAGTAGCATAACATTGACCAAAAAAAGTGGATGAATTAGTATATTTTATTGGCCCATGTCTTATTGGTGAAAGAGACAAGCTACACAGCACTCTTCTTTAGGTCTTGTCAATTTTCATTTTACTTGACAAAGCAATAAACAGTAAACATGGCACTGAAGCAAGCTGCAGAATTAGGAAGTGGCACCACATTCATTTAGCTTGATTGCAAACAACATTTTTCTCTGAAAGCCTGCTGCAGTGTTTCTCAAACTGTGCTCCGCGGAGCCGCAGGGCTCCGGGAGACATCTCCAGCGGCTCTGCGAGGTTGACAAACTGGAAACATCAATAGGTACAACATATACAATCAGTGGACTGCTGGGGCTCGGCATAATTTTTTTTACACGTGTAAAGGGCTCCAGAGCCCAAAAGGTTGGAGAACCACAGGCCTACTGCATTACCTTTAGGTTCTAATACATTCCTCACCATAGCATCTGGGCAGCTTCTAGTACATAGTGACAGGACTAACACCTATCATGTGCAGGTCTATTCCTTGCTCTCCCTTTTCCCCAGTGGAAGAGTTGTGTGCAGGTTGGTGTTTTTGTAAGGATGTTTTATTTATGTTAATCTGTACATCCTTTTCATATTAAAGAGCTCTTTTCACAACAAAATCCTGCAGAAGTTGCTAGCACCCACTCATAATACATCCAGGAATTTTTCAAATCTTGTGCACAAGAAGAATGCACACACTCACCTTTTAAACACAACAGCTTTCTCATCATATGCATAGTTCTAGACTCATTGGCGATCTACCCGTTTCTAACACTACTTGAATGTTCACAATACTAGTTAAGGAAAAAAAAAAGCAATGTGATATTACATCTGGAATTTTCAAAGAGAGGTACTAATATCACCCACCTATTCAATTTCAGACACATGCAGATAAAAATGTACACTGGAGTTTCAGAAGTTAACTGAAGATTTATTTCTTTACTTATTATATTATCACAAATAACACCCAAAATGACTACAACTGAAAGGAGCAGGAACATTCTTTGTTGTTTTATTTTGTGAATTTTGCAGTAGTTTGTGTCTAACCAAGTTCACTCTTTTGATGATGGTCTGCTGTGATTCCTTCCTTATGCAAAGTTCATAGGAATCTGGTATTGTTCTTACTTCCCCTTGCTAGAAAAATGCTTATAAACCAGCCTGTGAAAGCAGAGCAAGGCTTTAAGATGGGGGGGAGGTTTAAATCAAGATATAGTACCCAGAAATGGATTTGAAGAACACCTGTTTTTTTTTTAATTAACTCAAGAAGAGAAAATCCCTTTTGCTTCTGTCAAAGAAGCTTTCTCACCGAGCAATAAGGAAACATCCACCGCAACATCGGCTCTACACGGGCCGCAAGGTCAGTGCTGTACTTCATTAACCACTGGACCTAAACGCGAGCAGGTTTTAAGAATGAATCCTCAGAGTCCAGCGGCGGGGGTACAGCTCACCGCCCGGCACGCTACTGACTCCAGTGGGGGCGCGGCAGTCTTAGGGCTGCACCCCTGCGAGGATCGCGCACTCGCGGGGGGGGGGGGGAATCGCCAGGAGGCCCCCATCGCAGAACCGCGGCACCCCAAGGACAGAGGAGACAAGCCCGCAGCCGCAGTTTGCTGCCCTCGCGCATCCCTCTCCGCGTTCCCATGGAAGCGCCGAAGGCGGGAGGTGCCCCGCTCGCTCGGCACGGCCCTAGCCACCCAGTGAACCCCCCGGCGGGTTGGGAACGGGGCTCGTGCGCCCTGCGATGGGAGCAGGGGAGACGCCGGGCCCGCGTTCAAGAGTCCGTCCCGCGGCGGGAGACTCCTACTCCGGACGGGCCTGCAGGAGCGGCGCCTTCACCGATACTCACCGGGTCCACAGGACAATACAGCTAGTCGCCGTCCATCAGATCTTTCCGGTAGCCTTCCGCGTGACAGCTTAACTTCCCTGTTGAGTGATAGCCGAATCCTCCAGCCACCGACCAGGCCACCGTTCTCCGCCTTACCACGAGGGCGGGACTTACTTGTTCCTCAAGTTCGGTTGCGCCGCAAAAGCCAGTGTTTGCAGTTTGAAAGCAGGCGCGAGAGGCCGCGGGAAGCACAGTCATTTCCTGATTGGCTCGGGATCTTAGCCAATGGCTGGTAGGGGCGGGTTATAGCGGCCCAGCAGCTGCTAGTCAATCTCTTCTCCCTGCTCTTTCTGTGCAGGGCAGGCTTCCAGCTGTGAGGGGTCATGACAGGGCGGGGTGTGTCATCTGCACACACTAAGAGATCTACCATGTATGAAAGCAACATGTGATGCCATAGCAACATGTTGCCATGTCAGGATGCCATCAAGACATGACATCACTGCAACATGACATTACATCATAGCAAGAGACCATGGCACAGGAAACAACCTTCTGCAGAAATGTGCTGGCATCATATAGAGGCTATGTTATGAGAGTTCTGAAACTGATTTTAAGGTTAGCTCTTTGAGTGCAGTTGGCTGGATGCAGCCTTCCAGGTTGACTTCCGGGTGGAGAATAAATCATTGACATTGAGTCTGGAAGTAAGTGGGACCAATTCAGATATTTTGTGGGAAGGGATCAAATTCCAGTCTTTGCCTGGAGACCACATTTGGACCCCTCTCATCTCCTTCCTTCCACTGGGACTCAAGGTCTTCCCTCAGCATAGAGTTTCCCCCTCTCAGCCACACAATGCATGAACCAGTGCCTCCAGGAGCTGAGTTCTGAATGGAATCCTCTGCATTCTGCTGTGTTAGAACACATTCCCCATGTACCAAGTCACATCATTTTGTGGCCCAGCTGCTCCTCTATCTGGACAGAGGGGACCTATCAAAATTTGAGGGGTGTTTTGATCCATTGGGAAAGATCACATTCCCACTCACAGACATTGCCTCTGTTTTCTGGGGTGGCCAGATCAAATTTCTATAATATAGCAACCACATAGGCTACGTCTACACTGGCATGATTTTCCGGAAATGCTTTTAGCAGAAAAGTTTTCCATTAAAGGCATTTTCGGAAAAGAGCGTCTAGATTGGCAGGATGCTTTTCCGCAAAAGCACTTTTTGCGGAAAAGCGTCCGTGGGCAATCTAGATGCGCTTTTCTGCAAAAAAGCCCCGATCGCCATTTTCGTGATCGGGGCTTTTTTGTGGAAAACAAATCTCTGCTGTCTACACTGGACCTTTTGTGCAAAAGTTTTTCAGAAAAAGACTTTTGCCTGAACGGAAGCAGCATAGTTTTTCCGCAAAAGCAGATGATTTTGCGGAAAAACTTGCCAGTCTAGACACAGCCATAGTGAAAGAACACTCAAGGCTGCTCCAGGATAGGTCATATTGATTTATCACAATTTTACCACTTAAGAGCTGTCAAGCCCTGGCTCCCTGGCTCCAAGTGAAACTTTGAGCAAGTACAAAAGTCTTGGGGTACATTTGCCTCCCCAATCATTGTGAATTGCTGGACATTTTTAAAGTATGTTTGGTTTTATCATCACACACACTAGACTAGTTTGAAGTGGTAAAATAACATTTAGGAATATCCCTTTATTTTCAGCACTTTCAGCCCAACACCAGTCCTTGATTCTCAGTAAACTCTGCCTGAAGAATTGATAATCAGAAGCCATGGCAAAAAACCAAACTCTCCAGCAGAAAAAAGAACTCCACAAGCCTTTCCTGTACCAATAATTTGCATAACAAAATTAATAGAAGGGTCTTCCCACGTAGGAACCATTTGTTCTCCTACTAAGAAAAATACAGAATGTGTGTTACTGCACCACGGTTGACACCTTCCATAAAATATTTGTAGATCTATAAAATCATAACTGGTGTGGAAAAAGAGGAGGAAAAGTTATTTATTCATTTCCACAATATAAGAACTAAGGGTTACCAAATGAAATTAATAAGCAGCAGGTTTAAAACAAAAGGAACTCCTTGCCTGGGGATGTTATGAAGACTAGGACTCTCACAGGGTTCAAAGAAGAGCTAGATAGATTCATGGAGGTTAGGTCTATCAATGGCTGTTAGTCAGGATAGGTAGGAATGGTGTCCCTAACCTCTGTTTGTCTGGAAATGAATGACAGGAGAGGAATCACCTGATGATTACCTGTTGTGTTCCCTCCCTCTCTGGGGCATCTGTACTGGCCACAGTCAGCAGACAGGATACTGGGCTAGATGGACCTTTGGTCTGACCCAGTATGGCCATTCCTATGTTGTGTGTGTTAGTGTTACCACGACTGGACAGATTTGAACCTAGGACCTCTGGAGCTTAGTGTAGGAGCCTACAGTTTGAGTTATAAAGCCAGCTGGCTCAGAGCTCCCTTCTTATTGCTTGCTGTAAGTGCCACTTGGTCTAAGTGCCACTGGATGGGACAGTGAACCACATTAGATGGGTTACATACTTCCCCTGGCTGAGGAAGCATATCCCAAACTTCAGAGACCCAGTTGAGATCCGAGATGGGCCCCCACTTGTAACCACCACTGCCCAGATTTGAACCTGGGAGCTGTGGAGATTAGTGTAGGATCCTCTGCAGCTTCAGCTATAAAGCCAGCAGCCGCTCAGCTTAGGCTGTAGAGCACTCTTCTTCTTAGCTCTTGCTATAGGCCATCTAAATGAAACTACATGGGACAGTGAACCACACTAGGTTTGTGGGTCACATAATAGCATGTTATTAATTGAAACAATCCACATCTTAATTTATTCAAGCAAATTTTTGTTGTTCAAGTGGAATCTGCATACACTTTGATAAGGGGACTAATATGCTGTGCATTTCTAATATGGCTTCCCTGTGTACATCTGTGTCCTTCCTCGTGGGGTTTAACAACATCTTAATAATACTTAGCACAGATTGAGCTTTTATATTAATCAGTTCTTACAATGTCAGTTGAAAAGTAATATCCCCATGGGCTCAGAAAGGTGAAGTTACTTGAATAGGCACGCTTGCCAATTCATGTCACAGACTTTTCCCAGCAGCTCTAATATGGTTTTCAGGCAAAAATTGCCTAGGGAACTTTCTAGAATTCTGCCGCTATACATAGGTAATATACTTTGTATGCAGTAGCTGGCTCACATAGGGACCAGGGACTATAAAAACTCAAATGATAGAAGTTTCTATGTTATTTTGGAAAAGACAAACTGAAGTTCTTTTCCATGTTCCTGGAGGGTGGCTGTAATTTAATCTAGAAACATGTCTGAAAAATATCCATATGCTTTTGATAAAACAGCAGCATTGGTGTTGTATCCTTAGTCTTCAGGATTCTTCTATTTTCTCTCTTCCACAGCAACAGAATCTGAGATATCACTTGATTATTCCATCACTGTACATTTTAGCCAACTTTTCCTCCCTCCCCCTCAATTTTGCTCCAGTGACACACAAGAGAAGCCCAAGTCATAAAGGCTGGGCTCTGAACCAAATTTTCCTAAAGGTTGGGATCTTCAATTTGTGGATGGCAATTTCAGTCTGTTTCTCATCAAGCTATAAATACCATACTCACATGCTAGATGTTTTCTGGATACATTGCCTATGAGCAAAATGAAAGTTCTTGGACATTCATTCTCAATACCATATTCAGTTAACTTCTCCCAGGCACCACAGCCCCAAACATTTTGTTTTTCAAATCTTAGGAAGATTTAAATTAGATCTGGTGGGGGGAGCTCCACACACACTCCACTTTCTATCTCCTTTCTGGGATCTCACCCTCCCTCCTCCAGCTTTGACAAGACAGCCAAGCAAGTCTATCAGTTTTTCCCTTTCACAGACAAATAGTCAAAGAGGTTCTCTCTGCTCCTCCCTTGGTTTAATGCACATATATTGAGCAAGTTACACTGTGGTCCTCTAGCTAAGGGAGAGTATGCAGAGCACCAACAAGTACCTGACACCACTTTGCCAGCAACGTAACAGAATTCTTAAATGACACTCTTTGGGGCTCTGATCCACGGATTAGAACCTTTGCTGTGAGCAAATAGAATTAACATAGGTCTTCAGTCCTGAAGGCACCAAATTGGAACCATACTAGGCCGTTAATCAATCAGATACAGCGACATTTCAAATCTTCTCCTTGCTTCAAGGTGTGTACGTGAACTGAATATTCTAATGACTTTATTACGCTGGATGAAAGATTATAGTTTTTTCAGCCTAGAAACTAATGGTGAAAAATGGGAAGTCATTGCACACCACTTAAAAACTGCTCTTCAAATAATCCAATTTTTCCTTCAATGGAAAACTATGTCCTCAGTTGCCAGATCTTTTATCCTATATGTGAGCCTTTTTTTTTCTTTCAAAAAGCAAAAATCTATTTTTGTAACATCCTATACAATGTTCATATTGAATGGAGGACACCAAATTTCCTTGTTTCTGGTGAAGCTCATTTATCAGAGGATAATGGAATTGAATTTGGCAAATTGTGGGTGCCGTTTATTGGTTTTAAAATAAGTGATGCCATTTGGCACAATCAAGGATATCCTTATTAGAGCAGAGCTCATTATTCTCTGCAACTGATTTATTCCCCTAAAAATGCACTTTTGGTTGACCCAGAGCTATTTGTGAAATTGGCTTTTTTTCCTACCCAAAACAAAACTTTGTTTCAGTTTTTCAGAATTGTCAGAAAAACTGAAAAATGTGGCCAGCTTTTAAACCTTAGATAACTCCCCACAAGAACCTTCAGTTCCACTTCCACCTTCTTATTCCTATTACTCATTGAAACACTGCTTCTTAACTACCAATAAACTACTGACCCTCTCAGATATGCTGATTACAGCATTTATTGTGACAAAACAGAATATATTTTCTTAAAAAGATATTTCCAATGTTTATGATCAAATGGAATCTAAATAAGCAAGGGGAAGTTATCACATCATTTTGGAAATAAGTATGTACAATAATCTCTAGAACATGCAAAATTCAAATAGTTTTTTAAATAGTTTTTTTCCTCAAAATGTATTATTTGTCTCGTTCAGTTTTGCTAAGCCGTAAATATCTATGGAATCAATTAAAAATATACAGTATATAACCTAGTTTTAAAAAAGAGACTTCCAGTAATTATTGGCAATAATAATAAAATTATATGCAAGACACCAAAATATTAGGCTCCAGCATGCTTGCTTTTTGATACATTCTATTCCAAAATTATATTTCATTTACATATCTTTATTTCAATTTAGTAAATGTTTCATAATCTCAAATTTTTGAGCAGACAATGATTAAAAAATTAATTGTTTCTAAGAAAACAGGCAACCTTTCCATATTGTGTATGCAATTAATTCCAAACATGATTTGCTATTAAAGTGCTGTTATAAGCAAAATGAAATAAAATTAGTGTCTACTGTAAGCAAGTGACATGTTAGTAATATTCAAATAGTTTGTTTTGGCAAATAGTTATAAACCTATACATGTTCATATATCCACTTGAAACTAATCCAATATAAATAATATTTGTTTCCAATAATTCCATTACTAAAAGGCACATACTAATGTCCCAGCAGTTTGTTCAAGTGAGCTTTTTCATTTAAAAGTTTAATTGTGCTTTTAAAATAGTTACTGATTCAATATGACCTTGAAAGTGACATCTGTGCATGTCTTTAATATTTTTTCCCAACTGGATCTCTCACACTACTCCAGGGGTTTCATTTTGCTGAGATTAACACTATATATATATCTATATAGCTGTGTTTACTGATCTCCATAGCTCTACATAGATGTACATATATTCATACATACACATAAAAAGAAGTCTTCCATAACAGCAGCTGAAAAGTGCAGTTCATACTTTTTGAGTTGGCTTTGTAGTAATGAAGTTTAAGAATAGCCAGTGCAGTTTTCACAAATGAATTGCCTTGGGAATTTTCAGATCCAACAGCATTACTTGTTGTATTGCATGTGTCCTATGTTACTCTTTTTTCTCACTGGCTGTTTCAAGCTCACTTCACTTCCAGAAGAGATGATTGGCAGATTATTTTCCATGTGGTAGCGAATAAGATGACCCACACTATCAAACACATGGTCTTTGGTTCTCACCTGGTAAGAAAGCAAAATAATGTACTGTATTTACGTTTATTTTTAATTAAAAATTATCACAGACCTGTACCTACTCCTTCAAAGTCATCAGGAATTAAAGACACTGAATTCGGCAGGAGCAGGATCAATAGGGAGGGTTGCAGTGACACACTAACAGAACAAATAGTTTAAATAATGTCTGTTTTTCCATCAGCTGGTTTTTCTGTGTGCCAGCCAGAAGTAACATCTGTAATGGCCTGTCTTTCATATCTTGCTATGGTACTCTCATACCCATTGTACAGGCAAGGGGAGCACATATAAGGGAGAAAGAGGAGGTTGATGGAATGTGTGTAGAAGTGGGCACAGGATAAAACAGCTGTGAAAAGAAAGCAAAGCCACAATTTTTTCTCCTATGAGACATCTCCCCTCAATTCCTCTAGCAAATGCTCTCTGGTTCACTCTTGCCTGTAAGAAATATCATTCAGCGGAGCACCTCAAGCGGCTGTATAGAAGTCCTAAACGGTTACATTTCAGGTGATAAAACTGACTCTTTCCATTAACTTTCCTGCATTTGGAAATACTTTACTGGTCAATTTTATTGATGGATGCTATCACCATTTGATTAGAGCAACATTTAATACTCAATGCATGTACTAATTATATATCCATGTGAGACAACTAATTATAATAATGAACACAGCCTTAAAAGTCTTAGGGTGACTTGCCAGCCAGAATGAATTCATTGGCAAAACTCCTCCTAGTTTTAGCAGAACTGGCATTTCATCATTGGCAGTTAAATATGCATTTTGTCTTTGAAATGTTGGAACAACCAGTATCTTTGTATGAGAAGCATTCAATACATGGCTTACCCATACCTTGCCTTCAGGATCCACCAACAGTAAGTGCTTTGCTTGCCCTCCTTGCAATCCACTCAGTACATATTGACCAGGTGACGTTGCACTCTCTCGCACCAAAAAATCCCCATCGTTGACCAACAGGGTCTCTGCTGCTTTCCTGTTTAATTTGCCATGGTAACAATCTTCATTTCTCAACTGTTGCTTTATCTGTGACAGAACACATGCACTATCCATGTTGGTTGTGGCATGCTGCTGAACAGCTTCTGTCAATTCTAAAATTAAATGAAAAAAAAAGATGTTGGACCCATTACCCAAAACTCCAGCATAAACACAATAGATATTTCATTTGTTTTGCTTCTGAAACACTTAAAGTTTAAAATTATTACTATATTCTATAACACTTAGAATTATTCAGATTTGAAGCTTTAATCAAACCAGTCTTCCAGATAGTAATACTATTTAATGTTTTCAAAGCCTTATGCCCACAATCATATTCACAACACCCTAGTAAGTGAGGTAAAAATTATCATCCCCATTTTACAGATGTAGAAACTTTGAAAAGTGTAATGTCCATTAAATCATTAGTTCTCATATTGCTAGGTAACAGCAACTGGATTATCCATTAAAAAGTTCCTTCTGATGGTGTAGTGTTTTGGTTTGTGTTGCAATGGTTGAGTGGGGTGGATTTCTCTGGAAAAGAATCAAAGTTTGGAAGTTTAGTGGTGAATCCATCTTGCAACTGAATATCTGAATGTAGTATGTGTTAGTAAACTGTTCTTTATGTATTTCAATAAGCTACATACAATTATGAGTGACGCAAAAATACTTCTGTAAAGATGTGTGAGTTGTAAAACATTTTGTTTTATACCAAATCTACAGACAAAATGCTTGATTTGTTTGTATGGTTAATTTTATCAATTATTAGCACATGAAAAATGACATACAGAACACAATCTGATGGTGATCTGATAAATATTTTGTTTAAAAAAAAATCAGAGATTCCCTACAAAACAAATTTTGTATTTTGGATACATTATTTAAACTTCTAAATTTTTTATTCTTCTTTAATTGACACTGAAGAAAATGCCACATCTAATTGTGAGGGTCATATGTAGCATAATTGCAGCTGTGTACAATAATATAAGATATAACTGATACAGACAGAAAGGAAGCATTTATGGCATGGTGCATCTGCTAAACAAAACTGAAATGTTACTAAACAATAAAAATATAGATGGGTTTGGATGTAGCCACGCAGAAGGCAAATGACTCAGGCAAGATTTCTCATAGGAAACTGACTAGTTCCACTATTTAAATGCTGTTTTTCTAGCAAGGCCTCCTATGGCTTCTTTAAAGAGGAGTTCTCCAGCACAGAGGGGACCCATAGATCCTGTCTGGGGAAGTCTTCCTGGCCAGAGAGTCTCCCACGTGCAGGCTTCCTTAATCTCCATCCCCTTCTGACTGTGTGGATCCCAAGACAATAGCATAAGTGGTTCAGAAAGGGAGAAAATAGGAAAAAAAAATTTTAACAGACAGGGTAATTCACCATTAGAACAAATCACCTATGGACGTGACAGATTCTCCATCACTTGAAATCTTTAAATCAAAATTGGATGCCTTTCTGAAAGATCTGCTATAGCTCAAACCAAAGTTATGGGCTTGATGTAGCAATTATTGGGTAAAATTCTATGAGCTGATTTATGCAGGACATCAGACTAGATAATCATAATGGGCTGTATGATATTGAAATCTATGAAGTTGCAGCACAAGCATTTGACCTCATTGTGGGATCATAATAAGTAAAATCCACATACAGAAGACAATGCTACATCTTGGGGACATGATATTGCTCTGTGTTTTCAAAGCTGTTTTCAGGGACTGCCTGTCATTTTCTGTGAAAGATATAATCCTATGCTTTTTATTGCTATTGGTCAACTTCAGAAGACAGACGTTGGATCCACTCATTGCTTGTCACTATTTCTAGTCTTTGATGCTGCTTATCCTGAACATAACAGCCAAAAGGGATGTCTAGTACAGTTACAAGCATTTTTTCTCTTCCAATTATTATTGAGAAAACAGATTCCTTCCCCATGCATTCAGATGACAAGATCCTTATTTCAAGGCTTAGAAAAAGAGGTCATTGAAATATAAACCTACTCTCATGACACAGTGGGCTCCCATAGACCTGGGCTGATGCAAGGCCTCTAGCTGTATAAGCTGTAGTTTGCAGGGTCTGAGTGTTGATGTAACAAGGGTCATCAAAAAGATCCATTTTGCAAGCAGGTTTCAGCAAGGACACATCTTTTTTTGCCTTCAGTGATCTTTCACCACAGTTACCTGTAATTAATGGCAATATATGTTGTATTTTTTTAAAACCAACCAGCAATTCCAGCTGAATGTTGCAGCTTTGGCATTTCCATTAAGCTGTTAATGGGCAAAATTAAAAATACCAAACTATCTCATGTGTTTTTATTTCTAAAAAGCATAACGTTCAGCAACCTACCCCTTTTATGCAACCAAACAAAAAGAGTTTAAGTGGGGTCATCGAAGGTGCTTAAGCTCTTGGCCTAACTTGGCTCTTACTGAAGTAAGTGGTAGATCACTCATTGACTTCAGTGAAATCAATTTGCCCAAAACTGAGTAATCTTAAAAACTCCACCCTGTAGAAGCTCTCTGTAGGGTTCACTGAAATTTTATAGGAGTGGGAATGTTATATTTTGTGTATTAATGAAGAACAAATAAGGGATGTAAGAGGTTAACCAGTTAAGACTAAAGCAGACCCAGAGCAACCTCTACCACCTGCAACTGGGACTGGTCCCTGCTGCCCATGGGCACCGAAAGGCCATAACTGGAGCACGACGCAGGGCTGGAGCAGCCCCTACCACCTGTGGGTGCAGCAGGGCCAGGGCCAGAAGAGCACGTCCACCCCAGCTGTGGTCCATCGTGTCATGGATGGGAGGGCATGCTCCAGGGTTAAACCTAGAGTTTAACCAGTTAACATTTTAAATGTTAATTAACATCCCAGAACAGGTATCTTGGTAAAAATACATGCTGGTTTTCTTACCTTCTCTTTTGGTTTTTCATCTCAAGGTTTCTAATGCCCCACTATTAAGTATGTGGCTGATTATTTCTATCTGCCCTGGGTAATTCTGAATAAGTTAAATTTTTCCACACTTATTTTACCCAGATTCATTTGTAAAAATGTCCACTGTGTCTGATGAGATCTCTGCTCCGAGAAGGATGAAAGATCAATTTGTATGAGAGGAGACTATCAAGAGCTTTGCTGGTGTAGGCTAGCAAAAAACAAAGGCTGAGAAGATATCTGATTGCTCTCCGTAAATACATCCGGGCACAAGAGGGAGGCAGAAGAGCTATTCAAACTAATGAACAATGTTAGCCCAACAACAAATGGGGATACATTTAAGCTGTAAACCAGAATAAGGTTTCTAACCATTTGAGGAGCTGGAACAGCCTCTTGGTTTTAAGATAATGAGAGGCTGTTCCAGAATGTTTTAAGATATATTTATCAATAGAACAACTGGACTTACGGATTAGAAAGGACCTCCTGCATGCTCATGGATGTCTCTATGGACAAACACTGCACATCCTCAGTTCTCTGTTGCAAAATCCTTTTCCTCCCCTAGGAGCATTTTAGGAAGGGGAGAGATGTTTTTGCTTTCCCTGCTCCAAAGGGTTGAGATGGCAGAGCTTCTAGGTGCCATCTCCGTGGGTGCTCTGGAGCTGGATTACCTACGGGGGGAAATTGGTGGGTGCTGAGCACCCACCAGCAGCCCCTCTATGAGCTTTCCCAAGCACTTCCCACCTACCAGCAGTCTCCATGGACCAGCTCCTCCCTGTGCCTCTCACCCACTGATATCAGCTGTTTTTCAGTGTTGGACACACTAATGGGGAGGAGGGGGAATGTGACATGCTCAGGGGATGGGAAGGAACTGAGCAGAAAAAAGCAGGGAGCGGGTGGAGCACGCAAAGGGGTGGGATGGGGCCTTGGGGAAAGGGCAGTGTGGGGTTTGGAGCAGAGCCAGGCACTGACCACCCTATGACACTTTTGAAAGTCAGTGCTTATGGCAGAGTTGATTCGTGCTTTGTGCGTTGCCTGATGAGCCAGAGAAGTTTCATTCAGCCTAGAGTGCAAATTAAGGATTTTAAGAGGTGGGTAACTGAGTAATTGTGTAGTCAATACTCCAGGTCCTACTACATTTAAACTGCAGAGCAGCAGCAGGGGTAGTTCCTGCACCGGGTGCGAGCTGGGACTGAGCCAGGCTTGCTTAGTCCCGGCTCATGCCAGGTCCAGCAGCTCCTGGGGGGTCCCAGCGGGGAGTTGGGAGCCCTGCAGACAGGGGCTGTTGCCAGAGCAGCAGTGTGGAAGGAGAGAGGCAGCAGTGCAGGTGGAAGTGGGGAAGCGGCACCATGGAGACACTGCTGGGGGAAAACCAGTACTAGCTCCTGCTCCCTCTCCCCTTGCTGCTGCTATAGCAGAGACAGCAAGTGGGGGGAGAGGGAATGTGAGTAGTCCTGATAAGCTTAGGCTTGTTGACTAATCGACCATTATTTTATGTCCCTAGCCCAGATTCAAGAGGTTAACAGAGCAGCCAGGTATTAAGGGAATGCTAGCTCAGGAGGTCTCAAGAAACTTCATTGCACTACAACCCTCTTCTGACCATAAAAATTACAACACGGCCCCAGGAGTGGGGTCTGAAAGTCCAAGCCCTGCCACCAAAGGGGGTAAGGAGGTGGTGTGTGTGTGTGGGGGGAGTGCTCAGGCTTTAGCTTCAGTCCCAAGTGGTGGGTTTTGGGCTTTAGCCCCAGGCCTCAACAAGTGTAAGCCAGCCCTGGCAACCCCATTAAAATGAGGTCATGACCCACAGTTTGAGAACTACAGAACTAGCCAAACGACCATGTTTGTGCTATTTATCATATTTATTATTTATCATCCTTCATAAGTGGAAATTAGTTGCTTCGCTTTTAAGCATGGCAAATACAGAAATACTGCCCCAAAAAAAGAAAAAAAGAAAAAGAAATCTAACCCCATCATGTGGGCAGTGCAATACAGATGGGATTTTTGAAAGGACCTCCTCATATGAGGAAAAGAATGGAGCCAAAGAAATGTATCCAGTGGCATCAATAGTGCCACATGAAATCCAAAAAAGGAAGGGAACCTACTGATATAGCAGGATATAAGAGAACAAATTTTCCCACCATGAAGATGAATTAGAGCACATAACCAGACACACAAAGGAAAATAGGGAAAGCTCAAGTGAAGAAACAGAGTTAAGGCTACATTTGAGACTAGGAACCTTTAACACTGGAATGAAGACCATAAACATGCTCCTCTGGGAATGTCACAGGGACGCTGACAGTTCTGACCCCATTAATGTAGGTGTATATTCTGTATGAATAGGGTCAGAACTAGTTAAGTAGGGGAGCATGTTCCTTCCTTGCCGGCAAGGAAAGGAGCTACAGTAACAAAGGACTTCTGTTTGATGTCAGGACAAGTAAAACTAGGAAGTCTACCAGTAGGCACAAAAATGAATTAACACCCCTCTTGAAAAGCTGTAAAGCTCTTCTGCCTGCCCCCAGCCAGGGAGCTAGTCGTGATCTAATATGCAGAACACTTTTCTTTATTATATCAAAAATCTCGGGACTTCCAGATAATCTGGCTCAGTTGAAATTTGGCCATGCAGGGTGAGGAAGACATAGTACATACCCACTGATTTGTTTTCTTCTGGACAGTTTTCATATATGTTGATGCATTTGGGACTGCCAGCCTGTAAGAATCATACCATTTACTCACATCAGATATCAATGGTTAATAAACTTCAGATATTCTTTCAATATATACCATGCAGTTCAGTGATCCCTGGATAACAAATTTTCCCACCCACTCAAACAATAGTCAGTATTGATGCTTTACTTCCCATTGACTATTCCAGTGATGCTTGCCCTAATCCCTATGAAATATCTCAGGCTATGTCTAGACTGCAAGCCTCTTTCGAAAGAGAGCGTCTAGACTGCATGCGGAACTTTCGAAAAAGCAAGCCGCTTTTTCGAAAGAAAGCACCCAGTGAGTCTGGATGCTCTCTTTCGAAGAAGCCCTATTTACATTCAAGAACGCCTTCTTTCGAAAGAGCACTTTCGAAAGAAGGTGTTCTTCCTCGTGCAATGAGGTTTACCGCTGTCGAAAGAAAAGCCGCATTCTTTCGATTTAATTTCGAAAGAACGCGGCTGCAGTCTAGACGCAGGTGAAGTTTTTTCAGAAAAAGGCTACTTTTCCCGAAAAAACCCCTGAGTCTGGACACAGCCTAAGATCCACAGTTATCAATGGAAGGCTTAGAAAATAAGGGTACACAGCCCATCTCTGACAGGGCAAAAGAGAAAAGCTTGATTTTATGTTTGCATTTTATACCATGTTTGTAGCATGTTACAGAAATGGTCCTAACATACTGATTAGTGAAGCACTAATGTTCCATACACTGGAAACCCTATCTCTTTCTCTTGTTATGAATAACACCTTGCTATGATTTTTTTTCCTAAGTATGTTTTCATGAAGGCAGAATCTTGGTTGCCAAGCAGCAGCTCTGCTTCTGGGACCAATTCCTCACCTGAAGTCACAATCCACTGTTTGCAACATCACAATTAGTTGCTAGGGAGATGACTATGATGTCACAAAAAGGAATCAAATGATTTCATCTGAGGAATATGCAGCAGGATTAGATTAACTCCTAAGCAAGGCAGATTCTGTTTTCATGCAAACATTTCTTGCAGTAAAAACAGGGAGATGGAATACAGATAACATAGTATGGGAGCAATATGGTCACAGTGTAATGTCTGACTGGCATTAAAGAATTTTCAAGATTGAAGGGAAGTACTGAGAAAACAACAACAAGCTGGCGTGGGGGTAGGGAGGATAAAGTTTCACACAGCAGTGAACTAGAGTTCAGTTAGATCTCCTGGGATTGTACTGTTCCTCCTCAATAAGCCTCTGCTGCAAAGACACAAACATAACTGAGAAATTGTTTCCTAGCCCCAGTCCTAGGTTTTGGAACACAGACTCAGAATTCTGCAGGAAGAGCCAGCAGGTGGTACCCACCTCCCTGCACTTGGAAATGCTAATCAGTACCATCTACAATCAGGGGAATGACCCCAGTAAGCTCTGAAATCTTCTGGTTTCACTCTCTGATTTTCTGAGTCCTGACTATGCCTAGGTTCAGGTTTCTCAATCCACTAAAGTCCCAGACACCTTTGGATAATTTGAAAGCATGCTGAATCTTGAAACACACTAGAATTATTGAAAACTGCATCACGTACATGCAGAAGGTAGTGCAGAATGACATTGTAGTCTGACCATGGTACTAGGGAGCTGGCTAAGGTGGGGGTATTAGATACTATATAAGAAAAAGCCCCAAACATTGGGACTGTTGCCCCATGTTCCCTCTAAGTTGCGTAGCAGCACAGCCTCAAAGCTGCTTGATGATTCCCACCCAGCCAGGGCTCAGGGCTCCATGCACGGAGCTGCCTGGTGGAGGGGGGGAGGAGGGCACTTCTCCCTCAGTGACAGCAGCAGCTCCCTGGTGTCAGCCAGGCAATGCAGTAGTGGTGGGACCAGGAGCCGCAAACCCTTTGCTGTATTTTTACTCGGGAGGGACGAGGAGGTAGGCTAGTCCCCAAGCCTCTTCCTCCCCAGGATCTGCCCCTTCTGGGGATGAAGCCAGCCCATGAACAATACCAAAATTCATTAAATGCCCCCTCTGCAAAAATTATTGCTCATCCCTGCCCTAGGTATTTGCCAAGACATTTAAACCTATGTCTTCCCCTCTCAACAAAGATGAAAGCTGCTTTCTCAGAAGCACTGTAAGGACAAATCAGTTAATGATGATAAAATGAGACTCAACTGTGTTCTAAGTGTTATTAAAAGACGCCTAAAACTCTCTTCCCCAGCCAAGCAGGATTTAGTGGTAGTTGTGTTCATATGAACTCTACCACAGTAAGTTGTTATCCCTTCCCCAGAATGGCAGGGAATAGTATGAAATAGACAGGCTTACCAAACCGTATTGCTTTTCACATTGTATGGGACAGTTTGCCCTTTGGTCCATTTGCACTTTCATTCGCATATCTAATAGTCCACCTGTAGGAGGCTCTTTTCCTGGAATTTCATTGTAATAGTCATGATCCTCTCTCTCCTGTATATTCCAAGCTGATCCATCAAGATTCATTACTTCACTGAAAAATGAACCACCACATGAAATGATCAAATGTGATCAAATGATTCTCAAGGTAAAGACATGTCATGAGTCGGTTTGCAACAAAATGGACAAACTAGCTATTCAAATGCTATTGTCCCTATCTTAAAAGCTGTCTGATTAAATCCTTTCACTCAGCTACTACTTTATTTTTTCAGCAATTGTGATATGTTATAATCATTTGGCAGGATGGCATAGATACTTCATTAACCTTGTGATAATCTGCATTCTCTAAGCTATGAAAATGATACAAGAGCCACTTTTGTCAACACTTTACCCTCAGAGGAGACACTGTTAGTTAATCTATTCACATTATAGACCGTGACTCCGGTTCCTTTTGCTTCTTATTTTGTCTTCATTAAGCAAGTGTGTGGGACTCATAAAGGAAAATTAAAACCTCATGTGACATTTGGACAGCCATTAGATAGGACTAGAATTGTTTCAGGAAATCAAATAAGGCTACAACAAACCAGTAGTCAAGAGTGGAATCTAGTCTAATTTTTTTAAAAAGCAAAATCAGCAGAACAAGACTCTTTCAGCTTGAAGCAAACACTAAAGGCTTGTCTACATGAACGGAAGAGTGCATTTTAGTGGGATGTGAAT
Source organism: Pelodiscus sinensis (assembly GCF_052426305.1). Taxonomy (NCBI): domain Eukaryota; kingdom Metazoa; phylum Chordata; order Testudines; family Trionychidae; genus Pelodiscus; species Pelodiscus sinensis. Next base: position 24,436,165 of record NC_143065.1, read on the forward strand.
TCTAGTGTGCATGCATACTAATTTGTACAGGCCTTGCTGATGTACATTCAAAGTTCCCTAGTGTGTATTAACATTAACATTGTTTAAAATTAGACTATTAACGCGCACTAGTGAAATTTGAATGCGTGCCAGCAGAGTCTATATGGTCCAGTTAGAATTCACACCCTAATGAAGTGCTTTACCTCATTGTGTAGATAAGCCCTAACTGTGGCATGCTTTCCTGCATGCCTTGAACCAAGTAGTGGCTTCAATGTTCAGCTGATACACTGCGAAAGCTTTAGGTCAGTGTTTCTCAAACTGGGCTCTGCAGAGCCCCAGGGCTCCGCGAGACATCTCCAGGGGCTCCGTGAGGTTGACAAACTGGAAACATCGATAGGTACAACACATATAATCAGTGGAATGCTGGGGCTCCGCATACATTTTTACGCATGTAAATGGCTCCAGAGCCCAAAAAGTTTGAGAACCGCTGCTCTAGGTGTTTCCTGCACTATTTCTCACCTCCAAAAACATCATCACATTTGTAATCTTACTTCTCTGTTTAACAAAACAACAATTGGATAAAAGGCCAGAAGCAGGAAGGAAGGAGAGAAATCTGGAGTACCTGATTATGTGATACACAGATGTGTAGGAGAAGGAAAGAGCCTGAAGCAAGGGCCTGGTGCTTGAACCAAAGTAAGCAAAAGTTATACTATGAGTAAGAGACAGGTCCTGTCAAAAGCAGATGTTCACCTGCAAGTCAGTGTGTCTCAGTACTAGAACTGCTAGTCCTGCTAAAAGCATATGACATATGTAAATACATTCCACCAGGATAGTACAAGGACACCCTGTTGAGTACATGATAAAACAGTGTGAAACAACAAGAGTGAAAGCATAACAGTGAGTAGTGAATGCTTTGGAGGAAAATACAAGGGGAGGTACCAAGCATGTCATTACTGCATAAGATGATACGTAAGATGTGTATCATAGATTATCTCTGTCTATAAATGTGGGGTACCTTGACTTAACTCTTTGGCCAACCTAGGGGACAATTGTGAAATCAATACTATTGACTGAGCTGTGTCCATTGTCACGGGTACAAACGCATAGGGGTTCAGAGGCCACTTGGTTACTGACAACTATTAATATATGTAATTTGATAATAAACCTGACTTGTGTGCTTTCTATCTTATCTGAATCTGTGGTGTTTGGGGGCTCTCATGAAGTCTATTATGCTAGTTACCTGTGCAGAGCTGGCATGATGTACTGCGGGAGCATACAAAAATGCATGCAGATGGACATTTATCATCACTGACAGAGCAGAAGACCTGTCAGGACACCACAACATTGAATCCTGAATTTACTGTATCGCTGTCCTGACCTAGAAGCTGAAGTATTTGCTTATGTGATTCACTGTAGTTTGGAAGTCAGTGACTCATTCACACAGCACTATTGGAGGGAAGTCTGATGTCTGGGAACTGTTCTGATGGACTGACGGAGGACTGGACTAAATAACCTAATCAGCTATTTCAATTTATAATTTCTGTGTTTTACATATGATGTAACCTAGTGTGATTTCACAGGGAAGATCATCTTTGCCCCCTAAGGTAACAGGTTAGTATATCAATGTGGAGGGAGAAAAATACTCTGAATAACTAAAGTAAAATATAGATAAGGTGCTACTGTTGTTATTGTTATGGGTTGGGTTAAACCTCCCTGAAGCTGTGCGTAAACACGCTGCCTTTCTTCAGGATAATTGTAAAAAGCCACGAAACACCTGTATGGAATAGATAGCTGAAACTATAGGGACCTCTATCCAGACCAAAGCCACATTCAAGGCTGGAGTAGGAGCTAGTCTTGTGCCCAAGAGGAGTTCTGCTGTGATTTGATAAACTTGACTGGGGGATTGATTGTACCAAGGTGCTACGTTTGAGTATATGGGACATAAGCAATGGAAAACACAACAGAAATAGACACAGAGAAGGAGCAGAAAAGCTAAGAAGGCAGCAGAGGTTTTTGAGAGTGCGCTTAGGGTTTGAGTCCTCCTGTGTTCAACATGTGACATTAAATTATTAAACTACATCCATAAAGATCATTGTTGCTACCACTGTTATATTATTGAAACAAATCTTGTACAAAATATGGCATGTAAGATGTCCATGGAAAAGTTACAATGCACTGAATGTAATTATGCTATTTGTGTGCATGTATAATTTTTGTAGATGAAGTTAGGAGCATTAACTATATGGCTGTATTTATAAGGTGTTTGTATCTGGTAGCTCCAAAAAGGTATATAGCCTGCACATCTTGAAGGGACTGTTCGAGCTGAGTCAAAAGAATATGCAACTCCCAATGGAAGACACTTCCTACTCTGAATGGACTTTCCTGTGAACATGGTGTTTGGGCTATAAGTAATGCTACCTACTATGACTAAGCAGAATCATGTGTAACCCTTGATGTCAAAAAAGCAGACTGATGGCCAGGATCCTGTAGTAGGTTAATATGAGGGGGAAAGGAATCCAGAGGAGCTGGCTGTATTTTAAAGAAGCCTTATTGAGGGTACTGGAATAAAGAACTCCTATGTGCAGAAAGAATAGAAAATAAGGCAGGCACCAGCTTGGCTTAACAGAGAAATATTCAGTGAACTTGAACCCAAATAGCAGGTTAAAAAAGAGGAAACTGATGACTAGGCAGGAGTATAAAAATATAGCTCAAGCATGCAGGAGTATAATCAGGCAGGCCAAAGCACCATTGGAGTTGCAGCTAACAAGGGATGTGAAGAATAGCCATAAGAGTTTCTACAGATATATTAGCAACAAGAAGGTGGTCAGGGAAAGTGTGGGACTCTTACTAAATGGGGAAGGCAACCTTATAAGGGTATGTCTACACTACCCTCCTAGTTCGAACTAGGAGGGTAATGTATGCATACCGCACTTGCTAATGAAGCCCGGGATTTGAATTTCCCGGGCTTCATTAGCATAAGCGGGGAGCCGCCATTTTTAAATCCCCGCTGCTTCGAACCCCGTGTAGCGCGGCTACACGGGGCTCGAACTAGGTAGTTCGGACTAGGGTGCCTATTCCGAACTACCGGTACTCCTCGTTTCACGAGGAGTAACGGTAGTTCGGAATAGGACCCTAGTCCGAACTACCTAGTTCGAGCCCCGTGTAGCCGCGCTACACGGGGTTCGAAGCAGCGGGGATTTAAAAATGGCGGCTCCCCGCTTATGCTAATGAAGCCCGGGAAATTCAAATCCCGGGCTTCATTAGCAAGTGCGGTATGCATACATTACCCCGCTAGTTCGAACTAGCGGGGTAGTGTAGACATACCCTCAGAGATTATGTGGAAAAAACTGAAGTACACAATGCTTTTTTGCTTCTGTCTTCACAGACAAGGTTCAGATTGCTGCAAAAGACAGCACAGTATGGGGAAAAGGTGAGCAGCCCCCAGTGGTAAAAGAACAGGTTAAGGACTATTTAGAAAAGCTGGACATGCCAGATCTAATGCATCCAACGGTTCTGAGAGAGTTGGTTGTTGTGATTGCAGAACCAGTGGACATATCTTTGAAAACTCATCACAACTGGGGGAGGTCCCACACTATTGGAAAATGGCAAATATCGTCAAATATATATTTGACTCTTAACCAATTTTAAACTCTCACCTTTCTTTTTTATTTCTTTACAAACAAACCTTTAGAGTTTAGACATTAAGGCTATGTCTAGAGTACATCCCTTTTCTCGAAAAAGGGATGTAAATTAGACACTTCAAAATTGCAAATGAAGCCAGGATTTAAATTTCCCACATTCATTTGCATAATGGCGGCCACGTGTTTTTTCAAAATGGGGCTTTTCGATAAAAAAACGGCAGTTTAGTCTGGGATCTTTCAAAAATAAAACCCTTTTGAGAAAGCTCCTGTACTCCTCAAAAAAATGAGGGGTGTCTAATTTACATCCCTTTTTCGAGAAAAGGGATGTAGTCTAGACACAGCCTAAAGGAAAGGCACCAGCATGAGATCTGAATTATATTCAGGAAACCCTTGCCATTCATGAGCGATGCATGCCTGGCACCACTGTGAATGGTGAAATTCGTGAATACTGGGAGCTGTGGCTCCCAGCCCCCATGGTGTGCTCCCCATGGCTCCCAAATTAACAGCAGGGTCTGGAAGGTGCAGGGAACTCACTGGAGCTCTGGGCAGCCATGGGGAATTCACCACGAGGACTGGGAATTGTGCTGAGTTCCCCATGGCACCCCCCCACCCCAAGGCCAGGACAGAAGACCCCTGTGAATACGCAGAACTGCAAATAGCGATTCTGTGAATCAAGAGAGTCTCCTGTATTGATCTGAATGTGTGGTTGGTCCTTTGGGATCAGAAGAACTCTTTGTTTGATTAAACTGCTTTTAAGGGACCATTCACTATAAGTCTAGTATTTTGGTGATGATACAAGAACCAGAATCCCTAAGGAAACAGTTTTTCTGGCTTCTTGTTAGCTAGTGTAAGGAAACAAAAGTTTACTTTTGTTGGTGGTTCAGTATATCTTAAGGGGGAATAGCCACTAATTTTGGGATGTATCTGTCCTATTTCTCATCAGTTTGTCCTGAATTTGGTATTCTCAGTTGTGACCCAGAGGCACTGTTACACAAGGAAACAAAACTTTGTTCATTCTTTGAAAATAAATAGGACTGCATCAGAGAAATGCCTGGTTTTCTCGCCAGCTTGTCTTCCTAACTGAAACAGCTCACCAGACCTCAAATTTTCTCCAACAGCCTAGATTACAAAGCGGTAACGTTATTTAACATTTCTATTGAGATAGTACCTAACTGCCACAATCTGTCTGGGTCCCATTGTGCAAGATACTGTACAAAACATAATAAAAGGCAGTCCCAAGAGGGCAGTGTAACAAAAACAGCAGCATGTGTGTAATTCACAGCCATCCAGTAGCAGCAACCACAATTTGCCATCTGCCCAGTGGCTACCAGCTGGCAGTTTCCTTTACATGTTGAAGCAGAGGTGAGTTTTGAATAAGGAGCTGAAAGAAGATAAATTGATGGCTTTGTGGATTCACATTTTCCCACTCATGACAGAACATAAGAACAGCCGTACGGGGTCAGACCAAAGGTCCATCTAGCCCAGTATCCTATCTGCCGACAGTGGCCAGCACCAGGGAGAGTGGACCGAAGACAATGATCAAGCAATTTGTCTCCTGCCATCCCTCTCCAGCCTATGACAAACAGAGGCCAAGGACACCATTTTATCCCCTGGCTAATAGCCTTTTATGGACCTAACCTCCATGAAATTATCTAGCTTCTCTTTAAACTCTATTATAGTCCTAGCCTTCACAGCCTCCTCTAGCAAGGAGTTCCACAGGCAGCATGGGAGAAAGCATGTCAGTGCTTGTTAGAGATGCAAGTGACTGAGTCTGCAATCCTGAGCAGAGAAAAAGTGAGAGTTAACCCTACAATAAAGATCATGGGTTGGAGAGGGTGGCAGAGGGCTAACAGCAGAGGGCTTTGAGAGTAAGAACAAGACATCCATGTCTGATGCAATGGAAAGGAAGGATTCAGTTGAGAAACTTAAGAATGGGGGAAGGGAAACAAAGTCAGAGCAATATGCCAAGGCAATCATCTTCACAGCCATGTTTTAATAGACTTTAGGGGGACAAGGCTGCAGGTACCAAAGTCAGACAGAAGGATATTAGAGTAGTGAAAACAGGAGATGATTATGGGCCAGAGTCTTGGCAGCATGGGCAGAAAGAAAAGATTGGATTTTTGAGATGCGCAGAAAGAAGCAGCAAGATTTAGACGTGTCCTGTAACTGTGGGTTAAAGCAGAAGACTGAGCCAAAGATAAAGCCAAGATGACAGGCTTGAGCTACAAGGAGGATGGTTTTGTTGCTTAGCGTAATATGGCAAGGGGAGAGCACTTGGGGAAAGATCAGTTCTGGCCATGTTAGGTTTCTGTGAATGAGTGGCCATCTGCAAGAAGATGTCAAAAAAAAAAAAGGCTGAGATTTTACATGATTTCTCTGCTGTTTTGTCCAGGGCATATGGAAGGATGAACCTAAGTCTCTGCCAATTCCCCAACTACTGTATGGAATGAGCTTGTGCTTACACCTATGTGTCCACACCCAAAGTTTGCACAACCCTTAGAGAGGCATTCTTACTTGTCTTTACTCTCATATGCAGGCATGTACTCCCAGTAACAATCTATTGTTGATAATGTAGCCAAGAGCAGCACTCCAGGTACACCGTTTACACAATTCAAATTCCCAAGTTGCCCTTGTGTTTATTTCAGTATGTGAGACAGCTCTAAGTTATGCCAGGTAGAATTTCAGCTCCCAACCATGCCAGGATCAGGAGAGCAGAAAAGTGACTAAGAGTTACCTTTTCCCCTACCAGAGCTGCACTGAACATAAAATTGACACAGTTGAGAGTGGAGCTGGGCAAGCACGATATTTAGAGAATAGAACTTGCTTATTTATTTTACTCTGCCTTTATTTGGTAATGCTCAGTCAGCTCACTTGCATATTTTAAAATAAGTCTATTTGAAGAAAGGAGAATAAGGTGGACTTCAGTTCTCAGTTACACCTGTACAAATAGGAATGCACTAGAGTCAGAACTTGGCATGCTGCATATTGTGTGTATGGAGTGTTGTCATGCACCATGCATCTTGTTCAGAGGGTCAGGCCCTATGGCATAATATTCATCCTTAAAATTACAAGCAATAGGAAAGCAATATTTAGATTACTAGAAAACACAGACTGACCTTTCATTGGAAGTAATCAAAGTAGAAGGATTCTTCAAGTATTGCTTGAATCGAAGCTCAAAAGCCTGCCCTATGGTATTGATTACACTCTGAGCCATTCCATTGGGGCATTCCAATATATGGCATGCTACAAGGTGATGCAAAAATGTTTTTAAAATATTATTCTTTATTATTTGTAGTATCATAATGCTGAGGAGCCCGTATCATGGACCAGAGCCCCATGTGATTGGTGCTATATGAACACAGAACAAAACGACACTTCTATAAAACACCTTCCCTTCATTTATAAGAAAAAATTCAGAGAATGTTTTTATATCAATAAATCCAGAGACAAAGTATAGACTATCTAAGTAATTTGAAGAGACCATGGTGATTTAATTTTTGATGTGTTAAGAAAACTACCTTGGAGGCAGTGTTCCCTGTAAGCTGCACACTTGGGCATCCATCCTGGAGAAATTCAGGTGTGGCCTTGTGCCTACAGCCGGCAGTATATGCTTCTACTGGTGCTGCGCATCCACACATGCCTCAGTGCACATGACAAAATTTATTCCACTCATAGAAAAATTAGAGGGAACATTGCTTGGTGGTGTTTTAATTTTAATATAAATCTACAACTCTACATAAGACTCTAAACCTGTGTTTGTTTTCTGCCCCCTTTTTTTTTTAAACATCATCCCTCGGCTGTTTTCCTCTTATGGTGATTGCTGTGCGTCATCAAGAGCCAGATTTTCCAATATCATTCAGGTTCCTTTTATAACCAAACTTCCAAAATAAATGGCCAGATTTGCTGAAGACTTTAGCATGTTAGGGGTATACCGGGCACAGGGTCTTCTGAAAATTTGCCCCTTATTTCATGCTTAAAAGGAACAACTTTTTTAAAATCTGGCCCCAATTTTAGCTTTGATGCATTTAAAATCTTGCCTCAACTCCTGAAAATCTGGCTGTAGATCTCAAAAGCAGCAACTCTTTTACAGATCAATCATTAGATGGCACTGTGAGACCACTCTGGCTAGTACTGTACATCCTACACACAGAACAGCAGACCATACATGACTGCCGTAGCTGCTGCCAACCTGAGGCATAAAATTCAAGCCTCCATCTAAAGTCTGCTTCCCAAATGGTAATAATTCATTAGCACAGTAAAATCACAAGCACCATATAACTGATTTTACAGTGGTTTTTAATAGGTTACTGTATCCCTAACTGAATGCTCAATATTAAATGTGACTAAAACTACAAATGAATAGATTGTTGAAGTTCTGTAATTAACATTGTCATTTTCTCATGTATCAGAATAAGGATGACATAGCAACAAAATGGGAGTCATCAATATGAGCCCAACCTGTTCTGGAAAAGATTCTTTAGCATGAGTAGACATTTGAGTAGTCAGCTGCTCTACATACTCTGATCACATAGACTTAATAGTCACAAGTGTTGATGATACTCAGAACTTCCAGCTCTAAAAAACAGACTTCTCGCTACCTGAACTAAAGGGAAATTAGCTAGAATGGTGTCAGGGTTTTTATCTTCTGTAGGACAGCCACCAAAGTGACACATGCTCCTACATACACCTGAGCAAGTCTCACCAGTCAATCTGCTAGCAGGCGGATGTACAAATTAGATGCTAGTCAGTACACTGCAGAAGGAAACAGAATTACTCAGACCATCCCAGTCCCTCTTATCTAGTGTCACTGTCTGCTTTTGCACTGCCTGTGAGATGATCCTACATAGTTGTGCTAGTCAGGGTTTTGCTAATTGCAATGCTATTATGATCAGGGGGCTGTTTTTCTGAATCACATATTCTGTTGCTAGGAATGGTCAGTTCAAGTTGCTGGCTGGCTCCAAAATTTTACTGATGTGACCTGCAGTTTACTGTATAACTCTTCTCAACTAAGTAATGCAAAAGATGCAAGGATGATTTCCATGAATGAGGCAGAAGACTGGTATTTAAACAGACTAGGTGAAAATAAATGAATGCATCTGAATTGTATGGGCTATAATTCCATGAAGGGATTTGGGGAACATCATAAACTATGACGCACGATTATCACAACTTTTTCCTCTCCTTGAAACTTCATATGGAGCAGCTCAATCTGTAATGGTGCCAGCATTTAAGTTCCCTTCCTCAGTCTCAGCCAGCACAGAGGTTGTTTCCGAAATTCTACCAGAGTCAGCAGTCCTGCATCGGGCACTGGGAGTTGGCAGGATACAAGTGTCTTCTCATTCATGGCGTTTGGTAGCTAACAGGGTTTAAGTCACATGTGACAATTCTCATTTTGTTGCATGAATAACAACAGTTTAGAGCTGCAGTCTAGACACCATCACCCCATTGACTACATAGTGGAATTATAGAGTACTGAAACCAACAGAAAATTAAGCTGTTCCATATCACAGGGCACACTAAAGCTCACAATTTCGCACTAGATATAGTACAAAATACACATTTTAATCTGAAAATTCCATACCTCGCTGATTAACAGGATCTTTAGCTACATATGCAACATAGTCAGTTGTATCCTAAAAAGAACAAAACAAATGTCTTTCAAGTGAATCATTAAAGCACCCATTGTCAGCAAAACAGTGTAAATGAGTACAGAAAGATAAATTCAAGTACTTGCTTTAGCTTCAGAAATGCTACTTAGATGTTTAGGAAAAGCAGGAAGAGTAATTTGTTGTGCTAATTTTTTCCCTCTGCAATAACTACAGGACTCTCATTTGTTTTACTGTGTATTAAATAAGTTATATTCTGCATTCTCGATTCTGGCATAGAAGCAGCAGTCATTCAAATGATGTTCAGTCAATGGACAAAATTGTCCTCTTCAATTATTATGCAGAGTTCTAAAACATATGAGATCTAATCCAGGAGAGCCGAGTGCCCTCTGCTTCAGTGGAAGTCAGTTTGCTCACTTACCTATGGAAATTTAAGAGCAGAATATAAACTAGTGAGCCCCAAGCACTGCAGGGGACAGCATTTTGCCCATTATACAGATTTTTTTTTAAAAGATCGCCTCAAATAAGAATTAAAATAGGGAATTCAGTGGCCAGCAATCTGATCTCTCTTACATCCCTATGTAAGTCCCAGGTAACTCCACTGAAGTCAAATAGAGTTAGTCTGGATTAACATTGGTGTCATTGAAATCAGAACACAGGCAGAAGTATTTAGTCTGTTCCATACTCTGGGCATGACTACAGGTTGAACCTCTCTAGTCCAGTACCTTTCGGACCTGATCGGTGCTGAACCAGAGCATTTGCCAAACCCCAGGAAGTCAATATTCTCTAGCAGCATTACCAACACTTTCACGGCTTACTAGGCTCTTAGAAGTTATCTAGGAGTAAATTAGACTAAACAGCACAAAACACTGAGAGCCAGGATTGGGGGCTGTAAACAACCTTTCTGGGACCATGGGAAACTTGGCCACAACCATGACAAGTGGATATCAGGCTAACTAAAAGCATGCCAGACCATGGATGTTGCTGGACCAGACTATGCCAGTCTAGAGAGGTTCAATCTGTAGTACTGACTCATCATTTTTGAGTAAAAAGCCAGGCAAAAATAAAGTATGTAGAGAAGATTCAAAAGCAAAAGAGCCAGTTGATAATTCAGTGTTACATTAAAATGGTGATTTAATGAATAACATTATTTTAATAATTAAAGATGCATTTTGTTATCTTGGATCTTTATAGCAGGGGTAGAGGGAATGTAATTTGCAGTTCAAAATCATGGCTCTCTACAGAAGATGCAATCAACTGGCAGGTAAGTAATAGTCCCTGTTTATAATGCCACAAGAATAATCATTCAATATTACTTAATCATTCATGAAAGAAGTGGATCTTGGGGCCAGCATAACTTGTCTGTGTTTTATAAAGCACCCAAAATAACTATTGTAGACACAAATTAAGCCAACATTTTCTTATAAATAAATTTTGTTCTCAGTTTCCTCCATTTCATTAATTTCTCTCTCAGATTGTTAAAAGCTCAGACATATTCTGAGTATATTTTCAATATAAATTAGATGTGCAATCACAGTTAGCAATAAAATACAAAAATACCAGGTGATTTTTTTTTATACAAGCTTTTTATAAAAGTTTACACACATATGAATGATTTAACTCAGTACTGAAATGCAGCCACCTCTGGAGTAGGACATAGCTGCTATTTCACAGTGCATAACAACATTACATAGTTTAGATGCCTACTCCTGCAAGCTGCTTAATACCTTCTGACATAGTGGTAAGCATCTTGCAGGATTGGGCTCTGGGACAGGAAGTGAGGAATACAATATCCATTTGAAATTGTAGTAAAAAAATTGGCTTAAATACCTGAAATGGCATCTTGGCCGCTAGGATTCACACTTTTATGTCAAGTACCACTAGTGATCTTATGTGGACTGGACATCCATTTGACACCTCATGCAAATTGCTCTGGTTCACACAACTTTGTGCCTCTCATCCATGCTGTAACATTCCTTCAGTTCTGACTGACACCACATCTATACTACAGACACTACAGTGGCAGAGCTACAGTGCCATAACTATGTTTAAGCAAAATGCAGGACAATGTAGCACTTTAAAGACTAACAAGATGGTTTATTAGATGATGAGCTTTCGTGGGCCAGACCCACTTCCTCAGATCAAAGTGGGTCTGGCCCACGAAAGCTCATCATCTAATAAACCATCTTGTTAGTCTTTAAAGTGCTACATTGTCCTGCATTTTGCTTCAACTACCCCAGACTAACACGGCTACATTTCTATCACTATAACTATGTTTCTGTAGCACCATCTAGTGTAGAAATTCTCCTCAGCCATGGAAGAGGATTTTTCATTGTTTTAGGAACTTTATCTCTACAAACAGCAGCAGCTAAATCAACAGAAGAATTCTTCCATCAGCCTAGCTCCATCTACACCAGGAGTTGGGTTGGCATAGCTACAGTGCTTAGGGGTGTGGATTTTTCACTCCCTTGAGAGCACTGTAGGTATGTTATCCTAACTTTTAAGTGCAGACCAGGCCTTAGAGGGATCTACTGAATCACTAGCAACACTTTCTACAGTACCATCCATAGGTATTCATTAGAGCTCTTCCCTCCAAATACTGACAACAGCCACCACTATTTATACTGTGAGATCTGATGACTTCCCAGCATAATAAGATGACCATAGGAATTCTGCTTCAAATTTGTTGAAGAACTGAAATTGTATCCCAATATTTTCACATGGAAAAAGTGAGGCAAAACGAAGAGAAACTGTATTTAGAGATCTAAAACTTACTATAAAGCACACACTATCTAGATAATCTAAAACCAGTTTTTGAAAGTTAAACTATGAAGAAAAAGTGGTTACACTTCTAGTGTAATTTAGTTAAAAAATAGTGCCCCACCCCTAAATCCACTCAAGATTCCTTAATCAATGAACAAAAAAGGATAAATCAGTTCCTAAATCAGGTATCATATTATTCCATGCATTATTCCATTTGAATTCAGGCAGCATGGGCAAAAAACTACCATCCAGCATATCCTCTATGGGACCCTTTCCAATAGGCAAAGAATTTCCATGTTACAGCCAAGTAAAGTAACTGCTGATGTTATGTATCAGAGGGGTAGCCGTGTTAGTCTGAATCTGCAAAAGCGACGAGGAGTCCTGTGGCACCTTATAGACTAACTGAAGTGTAGGAGCATAAGCTTTCGTGGGCAAAGACCCACTTCGTCAGATGCATGTAGTGGAAATTTCCAGAGGCAGGAATAAATATGCAGGCCAGGATCAGGCTGGAGATGACCAGGTGGATCCAATCAAGGAGGATGAGGCCCACTTCTAGCAGCTGATCTGGAGGTGTGAATTCCAAGAGAGGAGAAGCTGCTTTTGTAGTTAGCGAGCCATTCACAGTCTTTGTTTAATCCAGAGTTGATTGTGTCAATCTTAAAGATGAACTGTAGCTCAGCAGTTTCTCTTTGAAGTCTGGTCCTGAAGTTTTTTTGCTGCAGGATGGCTACTTTTAGATCTGCAATTGTGTGTCCAGGAAGATTGAAGTGTTCCCCTACAGGTTTTTGTATGTTGCCATTCCTAATATCAGATTTGTGTCCATTGATTCTTTTACGTAGGGACTGTCCTGTTTGGCCGATGTATATAGCAGTGGGGCATTGTTGGCACATGATGGCATATATTACATTGGTGGATGTGCAGGAGAATGTACCAGTGACAGTATGGCTGATCTGGTTAGGTCCTGTGATGGTGTTGCTGGTGTATATATGTGGGCAGAGTTGGCACCGAGGTTTGTTGCAAGGATTGGTTCCTGAGTTCGAGTTATTATGGTGCGGTGTGTAGTTGCTGGTGAGAATATGCTTCAGGTTGGCGGGTTGTCTGTGGGCAAGGACCGGCCTACCTCCCAAGGCCTGTGAAAGCGAGGGATCATTGTCCAGGATGGGTTGAAGATCACTAATGATGCGTTGGAGAGGTTTTAGCTGGGGACTGTAGGTGATGGCCAGTGGTGTTCTGTTGGTTTCTTTCTTGGGCTTGTCCCGTAGCAGGAGGCTTCTGGGTACACGTCTGGCTCTGTCAATCTGTCTCCTCACTTCCTCGTGTGGGTATTGCAGTTTACAGAATGCTTGTTGAAGATCTTGTAGGTGTAGGTCTCTGTCTGAGGGGTTGGAGCATATGCGGTTGTACCTCAGTGCTTGGCTGTAAACAATGGATCGTGTGGTGTATCCGGGGTGGAAACTGGAGGCATGCAGGTAAGTATAGCGGTTGGTAGGTTTTCGGTATAGGGTGGTATTGATATGACCGTCATTTATTTGTATCGTGGTGTCCAGGAAATGGACCTCCCGTGTCGATTGGTCCATGCTGAGGTTGATGGTGGGGTGGAAGCTGTTGAAATCATGGTGAAATTCTTCCAGAGTCTCCTTCCCATGGGTCCAGATGATGAAGATGTCATCGATGTAGCGTAGGTAGAGAAGGGGTGTAAGTGGACGAGAGCTGAGGAAGCGTTGTTCCAGGTCAGCCATAAAAATGTTGGCGTATTGTGGGGCCATGCGGGTGCCCATAGCAGTGCCACTGGTCTGGAGGTATATGTTGTCACCAAATCTGAAATAGTTGTGTGTGAGGATAAATTCACAGAGTTCAGCCACCAGTTGTGCTGTAGCATCATCAGGAATACTGTTCCTGACAGCTTGTACTCCATCTGCATGTGGGATGTTTGTGTAGAGAGCCTCTACATCCATGGTGGCTAGGATGGTGTTTTCTGGAAGATCACCTATGCATTGTAGTTTTCTCAGGAAATCAGTAGTGTCACGAAGGTAACTGGGAGTGCTGGTGGCGTAGGGTCTGAGCAGAGAGTCCACATAGCCAGACAGTCCTTCAGTAAGAGTGCCAATGCCCGAGATGATGGGGCGTCCGGGATTTCCAGGTTTGTGGATCTTGGGTAATAGATAGAACAACCCTGGTCGGGGCTCTGAAGGTGTGTCGATTTGTTCCTGTGTTTGTTTAGGGAGTGTCCTGAGCAGATGGTGCAGTTTCTTAGTATATTCCTTAGTGGGATCTGAGGAAAGTGGCCTGTAGAATTTGGTATTGGAGAGCAGATGTTATTGGTATTGCTGATGTTATGATTCAGAGTGGATTTCAGTGAGCCGTGAATCAGAAATCAATGTATTTCTATTAAAATCAGCAACATTTGGATCTGGAGCTGAACTATCCTTTAACGTAAGGGTAATTTCAAAAGAAGGTTTTTCTTTCTAAATAACCGCATTAGACAGCGTTTCTTTTTTCGAAATAGGGTATTTCGAAATAGCGCCCAGATGCGATTATGCAAATGAAGCACGGGAAATTCAAATCCACGCTTCATTTGCAATTTCGCTCAGCTGCATTTGCATTCCTCTCTCGAAATGAGGAATGCAGTGTAGATATACCCTTAGGATTTAGGTCTTTGGATCAGTTCTGTCTCTAATGATTTGAAGAACTTCAGAACAAAGACTCTTGGACCAAAGAATGTCCCTACCTCCCTGTTCAGAGAATTCCCCCTTTCCTCCCCTCCCCCCTTAAGTTGCACAGATATCCCAATTTTGCCAATTGCAGGGTATTTTGCACCTTACTCTAAGGCCTGTGATGCTTGTCACAGTTGGTGACAGGTATCCGGACAGGACAGGCCACAAATCTGATCCAATTTGGCAATCTCTATGTTCATAACATTCCCATTTCTAGGTCTCCCAATCAGGACAGGGAGACCATAGCTGCTGGCTTCACAGACCCCTAAAGGCAACCTTTGAAATTATTTTTAAGACAGAGAAAAAAGATAAAGACATTGTAACCTCTCCTGTTGGCTAGCCCAGTGTGAGGTTATTCAGCATAGGGGAAGCCTTGTGACTTCTTACACCACTGTGGGAGGCTAGGCCTGAGGCTGCTTGGTGTGCTCTGTGTTGTGTATTGTGTATGTGTGAGTGCACCTCAGACCAGACCCACTCAGACAGATCACCAGGAACAGGCTTTATTCTGTAAGAAACATAGAACAGGAAAACAGTTCAGCAGCCCCTTCTCTCAGCATGCAGCCTGTGTGCTGCTTCTAGCGCAGTCTTTGCTGAGACCCTGATGGGGGCAGAGGGCACATCCTGGCAAGAATCAGGAAGTTCTCCCAACATGCCGCAGTTTGTAGTCCACAACTTGTAGTTCCCTGGGTTGCTGCTAAAACACACTGGACCTTGGTCTACACCATATTAAGTGTCCTATATATATAGCAAGTCTACAAAAGAGCCCAGAATAGCATTTAAGAGTCCAAAATCTCCATCCTAACTTCTAACCACTTTCCTTGTTCAATGTGCTATGACTCAGAAATGTTAAGTACTGGGTAAATACAATTTAACTGGAGATAGGAGGGGATGAAGTAGAGTAATTGCAGGTATTTTTAGTCTTGTAATTAATCCTTATGCTTACAGAAATATATCTTATAAATCTGTACTTACTGGATCACCTCCAGAGGCAAATGAGATGGAGTGCATGTGGTGGTTTGCAATAATCTGAAAAACACAACCAGCCAGTTAGGAGTGGCCATATTCTGTATATATAGAGAATACCAGCTAATAACCACACAGAGAAAGTAATCTAGGGCTCAGTTAGTGAAAACCTAATCCAATCAAATGCACATCATGAAATTTTCCTGTGAAGGAGCTTGAAGTTGGGAATACACCCAGAAATGTCAGAGTCACATACAGTGCAATACAAGCTTTGACTTCTTCATCCCCAGCAACCATTAGGGATTTTTCAAAATGAATTCAGTTATTGGTTTTTAAATTATTAATAAGAAGCTATAAGCATTGGGCTTGGATATTAGGAACATGGCCATATAAAGAGAGAGAGAGGTGGATTTATAAATTTGTGATTAAAAGCCAAATAAGTTCAGTTAAATGTCACTGACAGTGATCCATAAAAACACACAAGAAGTCATCTGATGGAAGAATATTTTCATGATCAGGGCTTTCTGGTGTTTGTGGTCTGGTGATATTCACTCTGCACTCGATTATAATTCATTTATTTGTCATGAATCTCTCTAGCTGGATCAGGCATCAGTTTTTCATAGGTTTATGCATTACCTCTCATGCATTGAACACACAGTTCTTTATTTGAACCAACTGCAATTGATTAAGCCAGCAGGCAAATAGTGAAATGTGCTGGAAATGAACTAACTGAATACACTGGATTTTCAATTTACCAAGGTCCAGCAAGTAGGGGCTCAAAAGAACAGCAAGAGAGTGCCCTGAATACCCAGACTTCAAATGAACTGAGAAAGCATTAGTACATTTGGCACCAGATTCTTTAGCTGGGATTTGGTTCTTTTACACCCCTGAATGCTACAGTTTCCCTGGGGTAAAGAGAACTCGCCTGGTGCTTCTAGGTCACAGCCATGCCCTGCATCGCTGCCTCTTCCAGGGCAGGAGGTGTTAAGTGGGGGGGTGGGGAGGTGTGTGCTGGAAGTTTGATCTGCCCATGACTATCTTTCACTGGCACAGGGTCTACTGAAGATGCTTTGGCAATAGAATAACTTAGAGCTGGCCTGGCAGCAGCTCAACATTGTGTGAGAATCAGGGCTGGTCCACAGAATCAGGGAGTGAGAACCTAGCTCCCAAATGTCAACTATTCAGTGAAGAAGAAATCCCAGCCCTGCACTAGCAAATACTAACACAGCTGTAACCAGTACAGAAGGTTAAGCACAACTAAAGTGGTCATCTTAGGGAGAGGTGTTGCTTCTGTGTTCCAAGAATACAATCATGTCACAGCGCTCAGTCAGACCTCAATCCTCAGGCAAATATCCTGGAGAATCAGCAAATGCTTGTGATAAGTAACTGACAATAAACACACATTAGTTCAGCCTTAAACTAGCTTTGGACAGGCTAAGGGCTGCTCTAAGTTTTGCTAACTGCCTGTAGCCCCAAATTTGAGGCCATTCTGGCAGCTGAGGATCACTGAGTTTAGGCCAGTAGTATGACCCATTATTGTTATTAAATATTTATTTTTGATAGTTGTGATGGGGTGAATCATAGAAGTTCCCTTAGGGTGGTTCTCTGGTGTGCTGATCTTGCCGCTAATGCCTGCCTTCCTCTGTGCTTTCTTTTATACAGAGAAAGCTTATACGGTCTGCCCACTTTCTCAGTGAAAGAGAGATATGCATATTGGCCACTCTCCACCAGGTAACAGTTATTAACACTGGGCCTGATACTAAGCAAAAGTGTTTTCATTAAGTATAAAAAGTAGGATTTAAGTGGTTTCAAATGAAAATAGTCAGATCAAAGTATGTTACTAAATTAAAATAAACAAAAACACTTAGCTAGTTCTAATCCAGTAAGAAACTTGATACATGCAAATTCTTACCATACACAGCTGTTCTTGCCTCAGATAAAAGCTTGAAATCAGAGCTGATCTTTTACTCTGACTTGGGTCTACAGCTTCTTCAGTATCATCATAGGGTGTGCCAGGCAGTTTTAAAAACCAGCTGAAGACAAAAGCTGATTTCTTCCTATTGATTAAATAGACTGTCCCCTGGGACAGGAATCCTTCATTCCACACTCCCCATTCCCATGGAAAAATACCAGACTTGAGATGGATTCTAGTACCAGGTGGCATGGTCACATGTCTTTCTAGGACCAATCACAGTTTGGGCTTATAGGACAAACAAGATCATTCATAAGTCATTGGTCTGAGTGCTGAGTCTTTAAGTACCAGAGCACCAGTAAAAGGCTCCTACTAACACATTTAAAACTACAAACAGATCCACACTTCATATTTCTAACTTCACATACAAGAATGACACATGCTCAAAACAGGACTACAGATTTAGCAGACTGTAAAACTGATGTTACATGACCTGTTTTACACAAAGCCTCTTCAAGTTATGCACATTCATATCAATAAGCCAATTTACATAAAGTCTGGGAGAGCCATGACGATAGTGATAAGAGACTGCAGTCTGCACTGCAGCCCTATTAGGCACCGTACAAATGAAGAGGCAGAGGTACACAAAGAGACACTGTTTGTCCAGTGCTTAGGGATGCTTCCAGATAAAAGACACTCTTATAAGCACAAAGTACATGCGACAAATGTCAAATTTCTCTACAGCTCTTCCCCTTTAAATTGCGAGGCCAAGTCTGGCTAATTTTAACAAGGCTTACAACTAAACCTGAGTAGTTTTGCTTTCCCTCTCAAGCACCTGTTTGTGTTAAAACCACAGCTATCTGCATCTCAAAGTAGAAGAAAATATTAACGTATATGGAAGGATCTCTTTGAAAATAACTGTTTTGTAAATATCCTACCTGCTGGTTATCAACGTTCATCAAAGTAAGGCTGCTCATGGAGATGATCAGTTTTATATTCATGCCAGAAAACTGAAGGTTACTTTTGCCAAGCACAGAAGACAGAAATTTAACTGGAGGCTATAAAAACAAAAACAAACAAACATACTGTAAACTTCGTTTACCACAGACAGCCTGATACCAGCGGTGAACAGACTTTATAACGTACAGTTATTTCCAGAATCTGTACAAAAGAAAGACACAGATGATAGTAAGATATTGATCACACTCAGATGGGGCTTAAGAAATACAGGCTATAACTAAGATTTTTCAATATCTGTATGTAACATTCCTATATGTTAATAATGATTAACTAAAAACATTAAAAAACAAAACACCAAAAAGCTATGTTTGTAAAAGACAGAGCTGAATGAATAATTTATCCATTTAATTCTGCTTCTTTTCTTGGGGACTGTATGTCAATGAGGAAATTCTTCAATGTATTTGTTTCCGAGGTTACAGCAAGAAAGTGGTCAGTGAGGGAATGTCTGCACTAGGATATTTCAAAATAGTTCAATTCAATGTAACTCCTGATTTTACAAAATCGAAATAGCGGGTCCCCACTACGAAGAAGCCTCAAAATTAGTCTGAGGCAGGCACTGCTAATGTAGATGCACTGCCTCGACTTAGAACCCCAGGAAGCACTGGGGAGTAATTTGTTCAAATTATTTTGGGGAGTAGTTATTTCGAAATAGCAGCATCAGCACCGGAGTGTCCACACTAACACTATTTCAAAATAACTATTTTGAAATTAGCGTTATTCCCGGAAGAAAGCAGGACGACAGATTTAAAAATAAGTGGCTTGGTAGTGTGGATGCTCTGCTTATAAATTTGACCAAAGGGGGGTTATTTTGAAATAACGCCCTAGCTTAGACCAGAGCTGAGAGTTATCCTTATGGCACTCCATAGCTCTTGGTAGAAATCTACAACCTCTAATCATCAAAGAAGCATAAGATCACTGAATCAATGAACAATGGAGATTACTGGCCACTCTCATTCTGGTAGTTTTCAAGCTTTTAATCTAAAGAAGATCATCAATGAAAAGCCCCAATTAATGCAATCTCTTTCACAATCAAATACCCTGCTTGGTTTTTCAACCAAAACCTGGTTGTGGCAAAGCAGAGACTTGGGATATCTGAGTGTGAATAGAAAAGTCAAGCAAGGTATTTACTTTTATGGGCTCTAAGACAGAGTACTGATTAGAGCTCATCAAATAACAAGTAGTTTTAAATGGTGTATTATAAATACATTTTTGTATTTATAATATGTAATTGAACTGAACTTGCATAAATTCCATGGTGGGCTGAATCCTGCTAGGGAATCATCTAACTCATAAAAAGCAAATATAAAAATGGAAAACGGGACCTGCTAATGCAATATTTACCTTCCGCTTTTTTATAGCTCCATTTGTTCCTGACACAGCTTCGCACAGTCGGCTTATTGCTTCCCTGCAGGATAGAAAAGACAGTACATACTATTGACCACTTAACAGCATCCGCTACAAAAAGGTCAGGAGACTGGTGATTTATAATTAGAGTTCCACCCTTAAACACATAAGGCTTCTAGCAGATATTTTCATTTGTTTTTACTGTGTACAGTACATGGTGAACATTTTGTAGGAGTAGTAATTGTCTGACTAGATTCCAAAATTGTCTCAAAATGCTACACTCCCAAATCTGATGGCAGGCTAACTAGTTTGGGTGTATGCTCTATTTTTCCACAGCCAAACTCAAACAGGGCAACTTCTACACTAAAAATGGTGTAGTCCTTTTCTAGGAATGGTGGCATTAATATAGTGCAACCACTATTTTCAGTAGTGCTAGATCTGTTTAAGAAAGAAACAGCTCTCTGTAAAATGTCAGATGAGCCCATCTCTTTTTAAGAACAATGTATATGAGTTGTGAAATTGGAATGCAGATTAGGTTGGATCTTGGGTGTTGATGGGGTGCACTGTGGAGGGGCAAATCCAGAACTCTGTTTCTACTTGCTCTCTCTCAAGGTTTTATAGCTCTGGGTCTCTCGGTTCAGATTTCTTTGTCTAATAGGAATTTCTCATGGCAAACCTCTTTTTCTCACTTTCAAGTATTCACTTTAGGCACTTCCCATTTATGTTAGCAGGAGGGAAGGGTATAAGTGATAAACCACTTACAGTGCTTGCTGACCTACATCAAAGACAGATAAATGACACACACCATAGACCAAAGTGGTGTGCTATATTTATTTTCTACACTTCAACAAAGATTTCTGATTTAAAGTCACTCCAGTTATCACTTTTAACATGCAATGTAGCATTCAATCATCCTGACCCAGTATGGCACAGTTGCTGTGCAAAATAATGCATCTTTGTTGAAGGTCATTAACTTCTCACTTACTGATGGTTAATATTTTGGAGCCAAAGAGGTGGGATGGGTGGGGGGAGAAATCTACTACAATGAGAGGTATTCAGCTCAAGCACATCTTACTTTATTAACCTTTCACCTGTGGACTCTTTAGATAGCATGAATATGACAAAATGTCTGATGTTTAGAGACTGAGAGCTAACATTCCATAATCAAATGTGATCCCCTTGTCTTGGTAAACAAGGAAGATCACATATGAATACAGCCACTTAGCTGTAAAAGGGTCTAATCCTGTGAAATGCTGAGTGCCCTCTGCTCTCATCAACTTCCTGGGACTTAAGGGTGCCAGGTACGTTGTGGGAGGTGTTTAGCTTCTTGCAGGACTGGACTCAGTTACTTCCATCTCCAGGGGTACGTCTACATAGCAGGGCTAAGGTCGAATTAAGCGACGCAACTTGAGCTACATCAATTGCATAGCTGAAGTCAAAATAGCTTAATTCGGCTTTGGGTGCTGTCCACACAGCTGGAAGTTGAAGGAAGAACCCTCTTCTTTTGACTTCCCTTACTCCTCGTGAAATGAGGGTTACCATGAGTCTGAGTAAGAAGTCCTCCAGTTCGACATTATTTCGAAATAATGGCTTGCAGTGTAGACACGCACTTTGTTATTTTGGAATAATGTCAGCTATTCTAAAATAATGCTGCTGTGTAGACATAGCCCATCTGACCTCTGGCATTTGGGTCACAGGGGAAAGATGAGCTGTCACTCAAGAACGTTATAAATTAAAGATGTATGGTTCAGAGCCTTTTTTTCAAATAGCATCGTGGACATCTAAATGCAGAGGAGTAATGTGCAGAGCAAGGAAGCTAAAGCCACCTAGAATTGCTTGTTCTAATTCCTGCCAAATCCATCTACTGTGCTTTGTCATCTTCTGTACATGACTATTTTAACTGACTTAGGCTAGTTTGGTTCAGGCTTTTTCAGAACATTCAGCTATCAAAAAAAAAATCCTAAAAACATGTTAATCATAACAGTGCTCAAAGCCAGATTTCTAAAGTCCAGACTTCCTATATGGGGACAGGATGAAAGTCAGGCAGGAGCTCATTCCTTACCCCAGCTACTTGAGGACCATAGCTTATTCTGTACTGGTTCTAAGGGTGTTACTACCAGATGTTAACACAGTTGGCTTGGGATGGCTTTTCAAACGGTTTTCTTTTTTTAAGGACAGCGTGACAAAGTCACAAAAGAAGAACTAAGTGAAAAAGGGATACCTTTGTGCTTAAGTGGGAAGAAATTTAGATGGACTGTGATGACAGAATTCACTAGGTGGTCACAAATGGAGTGTTATTGATAAATGTGTCATTGCAAACCATTGAACCCACATGTCATTTTTCTGAAGAAAAGAAAAATCAATAACAAGTTTCCTTCCATCAATCTCTCCTCTCTACTGTATATTACTTACCCTGATTAGAGGCACTGATCTCACACCAGCTTCTTAATGGAAGCAATGACAGTAGCTTTTTCCTCTTCGTATGTCTGTTTTTCCTCTGTCACAAAGGCAGCTCAACAGAAAGCTACATTGCTGTGGCTCAGAGTGTTTATAACTTCTAGAATACTACATGAGTCATTTGAACTCTAACTACCAGTTTTCATCACCTAAGATAAGTTGGGCAATAGAGGCTCATGTAGTTTACTGCTTGCATATGTTATTTCAACAGGGGTCATCTTTTTAACTGTGTCTTATTACAATTGTTTATTTATGATGTACTGTAGGTGATGTGTGAACTTAGTGCACAGGTAATGAAAACATGGTGGTCCAATGGTTAAGGTACAGGACTAGGTCTCAGAAGACATGAGTTCTGTTCTGTTTGCTGTATAAAATCTGTATAATCTTAGACAAAACACTTCTCTGTGCCTGAAAAATGTGGATAATGGTACAGGCAGTCCCCGACTTACGTCGGATCCGCACTTACGAACGGGGCTTTTCTCGCCCCGGAGCTCACGGGCGGCGGGTCGCCACCCGTGTCCTCCGGGGCGAGAAAAGCTTCTCCCGGTCTCCCTGGTCTGCTAGGGGGGTCCAGCAAAGCCGCTGGACCCCCCCAGCAGACCAGGGATACCTGAGCAAAGCTGCCGCCCAGGCAGCGGGACCCCCGCTGCCTGGGAAGCTTTGCTCCTGTCCCCCTGGTCTGCTGGGGGGGAACCAGCGGCTTTTCTGGACCCCCCCAGCAGACTAGGGGGACAGGAGCAAAGCCGCCCAGGTGGCGGGGGTCCTGCTGCCTGGGCGGCTTTGCTCCCGGGCAAACGAGCAAAGCCGCCCAGGCGGTGGCTTTGCTCGGGTGTCCCTGGTCTTCTGGGAGGGTCCAGCGGCTTTGCTGGACCCCCCCCAGCAGACCAGGGAGACAGGAGCAAAGCCGCATAGGCGGCATCCCGCCTCCTGTGCGGCTTTGCTCGGGGGCAAAGGAGCAAAGCCACACGGGCGGCAGGGTCCCTGTGCAGCTTTGCTCGGGTCTCCCTGGTCTGCTGGGGGGGAGGGGGTGCAGATAGTGCACACCCCCCCCCCAGCAGACCAGGCTTTTGTTGCGGGACGCCTCGGGTAGAGCAGCTGGGGTGCTGCCTGGTTGGTCCTGTGGGAACCTACCGGCCAGTGCCCCAGCTGTTCTGTCCCAGGCTCCAGATTCAGCAGCTGTTGAAACTGATCAGGCTGATTCCAGGAAGCTGGGGGCAGAGCAACTCTGCCTCCGGCTTCCTGTAGTCAGCTCCTGGTCAGTTTCAGTGGCAGCAGCTGAATCTGGAGCCAGTTCCGACTTACATACAAATTCAACTTAAGAACAAACCTATAGTCCCTATCTTGTACGTAACCCGGGGACTGCCTGTATTTAGTCACTTTTGAGAAGCCACATCCCTCACGTCAGATTTTCGTATACCCCTACTTTAAAACATGCTGATATATTAAAGTTGGGGTATACATCAGCACGTTTTAAAGTAGGGGTATACGAAAATCTGACGTGAGGGATGTGGCTTCTCAAAAGTGACTAAGTACCATTATCCACATTTTTCAGGCACAGAGAAGTGTTTTGTCTAAGATTATACAGATTTTTCTTATAATTTTTTGTATACCCCTACTTTAATACATCAGCATGTTTCAGCAGCCACACCACGGGCAACGGCTTCGACTGGTCGGCTGACCCAGGTGAGGGTAGCCGATGGGCTCTGAACCATCGGTGAGTTTTGGGCTTGTCACCCACTGCACGTGAAGACTGGATCTGGTGGACTGTGCGGAGGAATCACCATGTGGTCAACGGGCAGAAAGGCAATTTCCAGCAATGCTTTGAGGACAAGATCATGCCAATGTAGACACAGCCTTAGGGTACAACTTGCAAAGCAGCTGAGATGAGCAAAATACCTGAATGGGCCAGATCCTGAACTGGTGTGACTGGATACATCACCATTGGTTTCAATGGAAGTTTGCCAGTGTGACAGCAGGCTTAAACAATGGATTTGCATAGCTCTTGGCAATGAGAATTGCCAAATCTAATTTAGAAACAATAAACACTAAACCCTGAAAGTCATGGCAAGAAATGTAGTTAGAGAGCCAATACATGGTTAATATGGGAAAAAAAACAGATTCCTAGGCACAAAATCAAGCTCTAAATTGGTTAAAAAACAACAACAAAAAACCATTCATCTTCTCGGTCCGTACTAAAAAAACCAAACTAGCCCAATATCATATAAATTAACGAGATAGGTTTATTAGCCTACCTCCCAGCAGCCTGGCATTTCACAGCTTTGAACTTCAACTTCTCTCTCCTAGCTGAAGTAACAGGGCTGGCTCAGCTTAGCTCCCTACATTGGGCCCCGGAGTACAAGATTTTAGTGCCACTTGTTCAGTGCTGCTGGTCTGTCTGTCTGCTCCCTGTCAGTGGGGTTGGGCCAGCCCTCAGCAGGGCTGTGACTCTGTGTGCTACAAAACCTGGAGCAGGGAGCCAAGGCCAGGCAGCATGGCAGGGCAGCAACTATCATTGCAGGGTGAATGTGAAGTGAGCTTGCCTTACAACTGTCCCCTGTGCCAAAACCTCCTATCTCCTGACAGGACACATCTTGACATATGGGGAGGTTTGGACTAGGACAGAACACCGAGGCTGGTTATATAGCTACAGGTCTAGAGACACTGAACAAAATCAAAAACAAGGACATCTGGCAACAGATAAATGATTGGGTTCTTCAGTCAGGATAGTCTATAGAGAATGAAAACATCCAAAGCAAAACTGATAACAGTTGAGCTCAGTCTCATACTAGAAAATGAAACCTTGGGCGTACCCATCCACTCAAGCAATTTTCAGCAAATGAAGCAATAGGAGGATAATTACTCAGCAGTTTCCATTACTTGTACTGTTCAGTGTTGATCATCTACTCCCTTGTCTCAAGTATTAGCTGCTGAGTGTCCATGGATGGCTTTTTAGACAGATTCATAGAACTGGAAGGAACCTCTAGAAGTCAGTAACTCATGGCAGGACTAAGCACCATCAAATAAAGCCACTATAATGGTTGAGTGAACTAGCCACACTCAACCAGCCAAATAGTCACATTGTTCAAGGCAGCTAGCCACACTCAACCGGCCAAATAGCCACATGTGGCTAGTGCCTTGCATGTTGGACACCACAGATCTAGACCAGAGTTTCTCAACCTTTTTTTGGTCATGGCCCACTTCTGAGTCTCATTCATCATACGCCTGGCAGTTAAGTTTGGGTGGCCCCCTCAGAAACTTACTGTGGTCCCCTAACATTCCATTTTTTTCCATGTGGCCCCCTAGAAGTAAGGCATGGCCCTCTGGGGAGCCATATGGCCCACGTTGAGAACCACTGATCTAGACCATCCCTACCAGGTTAGATAGACATCTGTTGGGATGATCTAGATGGTCCTTAGTCCTACTGTGAGTACAGATGACTGGACTTGACCTCTCAACATCTCTTCCAGTTCTAGTGGTCTGTGATTCAATGATGCTATATAATTATAACATAGATTAGTGAGAAGGAGAAACTGTGATGGATAGGAGTAGTGTTGGCCAGCACTCGGTGACTAAAGGGTTAAACTCAGGTAGCTAAGGGTGTTAGTAGGGAGCCAGAATAACCAATGGGATACAATGTGGAAATTTGAATTGTAAATATACACCTGCTGCCTTTTCTCTTTATGGGGAGTTTCTTTTAAAACCAGAAGCTGAGGGAACAGGATGATTCAAATCCAGGCAGGACTACCAAGCCTCCAAAGAATTTGGGGAATAGAAATGGACTGGATTGTGAAGGGATTGTGAGTAAATAGGGGGAAATGTATATTTAGTTATGATCAGGTTATTTTCTTTGTTTTGATGTTTGGTTAAGCTTCTCTGTGTGAATTCCATGTGCCTTCCATCCCCTACTCACCATATCTAAGCTGCAGCCCAAAGAAAAACCCTCTTGCGCAATGCCACTACACTGATTATTTTCAGGAATAACGGCATTGCGCAAGAGGGTTTTTCTTGCACAAGAAGGGGCAGTGTAGACATCTCCTTCTAGTGCAAGAGCCTCTTCCGCAAAAATGGCAGCTCATTAGGTATGCAAATGAGGCTCAGCAATATTCCACGCTTAGTCTCATTTGCATACTTCTGGTGCAACCACCTGCCAGTATAGTCATAGTCCTTTTTCTTTAAGTGATCATTTGATTCTTGTGTAAGCAGGGTCAGGATACGCTCTACCCTGACATCTGGTGGTGAATTGTGGCAAGTGGTGCAAAAAGACTTCACGGGCTGATCTTGTTACCCCACCTAGTTTGTGCTCACAGCAGCCCAAATGGTCACTTTGGCTACTGTGGGATCCCCAGTCTCTTGGTTATTGAGGCAGGGGGGATAAAGTGTTGTTACCCTGATTATGTGAATCAAGGACAGTGGAATAGTGGAACTGTTTTATGTCAGAGGGATTTGCCATAAACTAAGTAGCACTCGCTAGACAAGGGGCATTGGTCCAAACCCAGTCAAGCTGAGAGAGGCTGGGGACAGGTATGTGGTGGTGGGGAACAGTCTGGGGGCCTTAAAAAACCCACCAATTGCACCCCCTCCTCTCTCCACTGTGGAATATCAGAGCTAATTTGGATTCCATTAGAAGTCTAGTTGCAAACTGCTGAGCTGACTTCACGGTGGGCCAATGGTGCACTAGCGCTGAGGCTCCTCTACTATGAGCTGAACTTGCTGAAGAGCTGAAATCTACTATGAGCTGAAATCACTGTGTGCTGTGGGGAGCCTGAAGCTATACTGCTGAGCTACTAGCAGAGCAGTTTGCAGGAATGACCAGTGGGTGCAGGCGGCCAGCAGAGCAGCTGGCAGGGATGACGGGCGGGCGGCCAGTAGGAGCAGCAGCAGGCAGGCAGTGGAGCAGCTGCAGGAACAACCAGCTGGCGGCCAGGGGCATGGAACGAGACGGCTGGCGGAGCAGGGCAGTTCGTGGGACAGCTGGAGCGGCTCATGGGACAGCAGGTGGATTGTGGCAGAGTGACTCGCGTTAACGGTGGCAGCAGAACCCTACTGAGAGGTGGAGCCATTGGCAGACCACGTAAGGTGTATCAACCCCCGCCCCCTCCATTCCACCGAGGTTGGGATGGTAAAACCCTGCTGGTGAACTTTTGAACCCTGGGGCGGCACTGACCCAGGACAGAGACTTTTGGGGTGTCAGACTTTGGGTGATTTTTTGGGTTGCTGGACTCAAGAGACTGTTGGGCTACGTCTACACTGGAGTGATCTTCCACAAAAACTCTTTAGCGCAAGAGTTCTTCTGCAAAAACTCTTCCAAAAGAGAGTGTCTACACTGGCATGTGCTTTTGCACAAGAGCATCCGTGCCAGTGTAGACGCTCTTTTGAACAAGAAAGCACTGATGCCATTTTAACCATAGGGCTTTCTTGCGCAAGAAATTCATGTTGCCTGTCTACACTGGCCCCTTGCGCAAGAACAGTTGCGCAAAATGGCTTATTCCTGAGTGGGAGCATCAGAGTTCTGGTGCAAGAAGCCCAGATTTTATACATTAGAACATCAGTTTATTTGTGCAAGAACACGCGGCCAGTGTAGACAGGGAGCAAGTTTTTGCGCAAGAGCAGCTGTTTTTGCACAAGATCGCACCAGTGTAGACACAGCCTTGGGGTGTTGGGACTTTGGGTGACTCTTGGCTGGGGGTGGGTCTTTGCTCATGGTTGGTCTATGAATCCGTGTTGCAGTGTTTTCCTAATTTAATGCTGATGTCAGTTACCTCATGTTATTAAAGATTTTCTGCTATTCCGAGGCTCTGTGCTTGCAAGAGGGGAAGAATTGCCTCTTTGAGGCACCAAGGGGTATATGTAAGATTTCCTAGGTCACTGGGTGGGGGCTCAAGCCGGTGTTGTATTTTGTTGTTGGGAGGAGACCCCTAGATACTGAACCCGGCCCTTGCTGCTATTAACTCGGACTGGCAGAAGGGTTACACTTGTGTTCTGAAAAGTCCCAGGATGTCTGTGTGGCTATGTCTACACTGGCGGCTTTTTGCGCAAGAAAATGTCCACACTGCCATGTGGGAGCTGTGCTTTTGCGCAAGAGCGTCCATGGCAGTGTGGATGCTCTCTTGCGCAAAAAAGCTCGATAGTCATTTTAGCCACAGGGCTTTCTTGTGCAAGAAATCCCTGCCGAGCGTCTACACTGCCCTCTTGCACAAGAGCTCCTGCACAAAACGGTTTACACCTGTTAAAGAGTGTAGCTCTTGAGCAAGAAGCCCTCTCTTACCATGCCATATTGTAAATTTCCTTGCGCAAGAGCGGGCGGGCAGTGTAGACACTCTGCAGATTCTTGCGCAAGAACAGCTGTACTTGCGCAATAACCCTCCAGTGTAGACATAGCCTGTGTGTGCCTGCCTAGACTTAGAAGTCAGATATCAGAGATTACAGTTCCTTTCCTTTCCATAAGCTCTCTATTGTAAAGGAGCTTGGGGAAAAGTCAAGTGTTTCTTCCTGGTTTTCATTTGACCATGGCAGCCCATCTCCCAGAATCAGTGAATCTGGGGAGGTTTTGAAAGCAGAGCCTATAGAGGCAAGGTATTTTTAAGGTCTCTTGAGAGGCCCCACCCTCTGCACTTGGAGTGCCAGACTGGGGAACAGTCCTCACATGGTGACAGAGCGGTGGGATCATTTTAATCCAGAAACACAGACCTCGGGATGTTAGAGAGAGAGATTTTTTCTCTTTGGAAGGTCTCTTGCAGGCCTTCACCTTCTGCACTCAGAGTGGAGAATGGCCCCGACACCCTTCTAGGATGAAAAAGCACTTGTATTAATAGATTTAGAGAAACAAGTGGATTTTAGCTTGCTCTTTCAGGAACACGTTTTCAGCTGGCATCAAATAAGCTTCCAATTTTGTAACCTGCCTTATCACAGGCACCTGAATTTGTGGATGTAGATCTGGTAGTTAGGCTCCAAGCCGTTGAATCCACATATGCAGAATGGATGAATGTGTACTTCTGTGGACACTGGAACTTGTCTGTACATTTTTACACTTAAAAATCTGAGGCGGTGCCTGAAAATGTGGTTCTTATTATCACATTCAGAACGAAACGATGTGATTCCACTCTATACTTTATTCCAGTTTTTTGCAACTGCTGGGTCACGAAAGGCAACTCGGGGGTTGAGAAGGATTGTAAATTTTATTACAATCATAAGCAAAATTTTGTTCCAAACTCTCTGAACATCTCTTACCCTTCCAAGTTAAATATTCTCTGTCAATCTCTCAAAACAAACACAAAGCCATGCTATAGGCTTATTATCATTGATATATTTTTAACTCTCCCCCTTTCTAATACATAGAAGGAGGCTGTGGAAAGATTTTTTTTACTTCAAAAAGGGTAGCCAACCTGAAAATGTTGAAAAATGCTGTTCTAAAGAATCCAGGGGTTTCAGCAGCTCTGCTGGATTGAAGGAGTCTGAATTTCCAGGAAACTTCAGAACAAAACGTTCCTACTAGCTGGCTGCTACAAACCTGTTTAGTGGAAGGCAACTTCCCAGCTGTGTGCGACTTGCTCTCTGGAATTTGACTTTCTAGAAGAAAACTGGTTGCAGCGTTTTATCTTTTTCCCCGCTCTTAATTTAGAGAGCTCCCAATAACAGTAGACCACTTTGTTTATTGTTTCTCCAAGCGAGAGTAAAAGAAGAGATGTGGGTTGATGTAAGGGAATAAGAATGCTGTTGAAGATTTGTTTTAAAGCATTTAAAGGCCTGCCTATGCCATCTAACAGAAAGGGATTGTGTGGCTCAACAAAGTAGAAAGTAATCATCCAAACAAAGTCAGCCTTATTTAGCCAGCCATTCATGTCACCCCATTGCAGATGCCCTTAGCCCTAACAATCTTGCCTGATCATTTTCAAATTTACAAGTTAATGCAGCAATCCAAGACCCCCAACCTCGTCCCCTCTTCCCATAAATGTCTAAGTATAATTTCTAATAATGAGCTTGATTTATGAGTGAGAGTTAGAAGATGATAGGGAATTAGCCCCAGGGCTCAGTGGAAGAATGAAAATGCATGTTTACAGTACAAGAAAAAGGGGGCAATTGGTTCATGGGAACAAATGACAAAAATTATTAGCTTTCCACAGAGCAGGGCCACAAACTAAAACCATAGATCTGAACACTCTTGGACCTTTATGTGATTCAGCGACAGACATTTTGTACACAGCCCTTATTTTTATAATGGAAAGAACTAAAAACACATTGTAAATGATGCTGAATTCTAGGGTGGGGAGAGAGGAGGAATGGGAGCAGAGGGTTTGCGCCCAAATAACTTGATCTAAGTGCAACTCTAATCTCTCCACTGGGGAAAGCATTTTGCCCTTGTGAACATTCACTAAACAGGATAAATGCCAAAGAGAAGTGTTTCAAAGAGGGGAAAACCCCTCTATTATTCTTTTTTGGTTCACGTGTGCAATCTAAAGATAATTTTAGAGCATAACTATACATAACATTTTGACAGGAGTATAAATCTGAACGTGGCAGGCATTTTTTCAAACAGGTCAAGAAATGTATGGTTTCAAGTATACACCAATACCTCGATAAATCACTCTGTTTCTAACCCTCCAAGAAATTGAAGACATCTATCCCATATCCTGTCCTTTCAGGCATGAGCACATGACTTGCTCCATTAATTTCAGTGGAACCAAAGTCATCCAAGATACCCTGCAGTCCTGTGGAACATGCCATATGGAATCTTTGCTTTGTTGTGTGCAGTGAATTCCGTCAGCTTCTGAAAGCCAGTTCAAGCCTCTAGGTTATACACTGACCTTGATACAGAGTGGATCATGCATGGATAGAAATGGACGTTCAGCATGAAAGTCCAGTCTCACAGCATGCACATGTGCACTTTGTAAAGGAGCAGCCAGAGCGTGTCTATATGCAAAATTGGTTTAGTTAAACTGCTTCAAAATGGCAAATGAAATGTAATGTTGATAAATGTAAAGTAATGCACATTGGAAAAAATAATCCTAACTATACCTACAGTATGATGGGGACTAATTTGGCTACAGCTACTCAAGGGAGATCTTGGAGTCATTGTGGATAGTTCTCTGAAAACATCCACTCAGGCTATGTGTATACTACAGGCTTCTTACGCAAGAAGCTTTTTGGGGAAAAGAGCAAAAACTTCTTGCGCAAGAGAGCATCCACGCTGCAAAGTGCGTCAAAAAAGGTATGTGCTTTTGCGCAAGCATGTGTCCACACTGCATGGATGCTCTCTTGAAAGAAAGTGCTGATAGTTATCTACAGAATGGCCGCCAGGGCACCTGTGCTTTTTCCTCTTTCCTGTTTTTGTGCAAAAAAATCCTGTTGCCCATCCACACGCACCTTTTTGCGCAAGAATGCTTGTGCAAAAAAGGAGTTATTCCTCATAGGAGGAGGAATACCTACACTAGAAAAAAACCCTCTTTTCTTTTGTTTTACTTGCGCAAAAACATGCTTGAGATGTGGACGCTCCGCGAGTTTTTGCGCAAAAACACTGTCGTGTAGTCCTAGCCTCAGTGTGCAGCGGCAGTCAAAAAAGCAATTAGAATATTAGGAATAATTAAAAAAGGGATAGAGAATAAGACAAAGAATATCTCATTGCCTCTATCTAAAACCATGGTATGCCCACATCTTGAATGCTGCATACAGATGTGGTCGCCTCCAAAAAAGATATATTGGCATTGGAAAAGGTTCAGAAAAGTGCAACAAAAATGATTAGGGGTTTGGAATGGGTCCCATATGAAGAGAGATTAAAAAGATTTGGACTTTTCAGTTTAGAAAAGAGGAGACTAAGTGGGGGGGGGGGGGGAAGGGGAAATATGATAGAGGTCTATAAAATCATGACTGGTTGGAAAAAGTGGAGAAGGAAAAGTCATTTACTTATTCCAACAATATAAGAACTTGGGGTCACCAAATGAAATTTATAGGCAGCAGGTTTAAAACAAACAAAAGGAAGTTTTTCTTCGCTCAGTGCACAGTCAACCTCTGGAACTCCTTGCCAGAAGATGTGGTGAAGGCTAGGACTTTAACAGGGTTCAAAAAGGACTAGATAGATTCATGAAGGTTTGGTCCATTAATGGCTATTAGCTAGGATAGGTAGGAATGGTGTCCCTAGCCTCTGTCTGGAAATGGGTGACAGGAGAGAGATCACATGATGATTGCCGCATGGAGCCCAGGGATCAGTGGGGGACTCACCCGGGCTCCATGCAGCACTGCCATTTTGAAACGCCGTGGGGAGCTTGGTGTCAGGCTCCTCACAGCATTTCAAAGCAGCAGTGCCACGTGGAGACTGGGATCAGCTGGGGACTCCCCTGCTGACCCCAGGCGTCACTGCGGCAGCACCACACGGAGCGCCCGGGGTCTGGCCCCAGGCTTCACGTGGCACTGACACTTTGAAGTATCCCCTCTGCTTCCCCCCTTGCTGGCTCTTTCTGATAGAGGCAGCAAGTGTGGGGGGTGAGGGAGCGACTAGTCAACAGGCTATCCCATAAGCATTTGTTCATCGGATAGTCGAGTAGTCGACTAGTCCTTCACATCCCTAGTGTGTATGCTGTGCCAAGCTGGGGACCCACTCTTCCCAGCAGCAAAGCGGATATGCTCTAAGACAGTGTTTCTAAAAGGGTACCGCAGAAACGCTTTCAGAAACACTTGAACTGACCACTCCACTTTGTTTCTGGACCGGAGCCAGAGCCACAGAGCCTCGTGGCTCCCATTGGCTCCGTTTAGTCCTTTGGAGCCAAGGGGAGCTGCGGGAAGTGGTGTGGGCCAGGCCACCACTTCCCATGGCTCACCTTGGCTGCAAAGGTTGAAACCAAGCCAATGGGAGCCGTGAGGCTCCATTGCCATGGTGCTGGTACATAAACAAACCGGGGCGGCCAATTAAAGTGTTTCCATGGTAGACCTTCAGAAACACTGCTCTAAGAGACTCCTGCACAGAGCTCTCAGACCAGGGGTAGGAAAGGAGAAGGTGGCTTTAAGACCCCTCAGCATGATCCTGATCCTGGTCTGCTCTTGGCACTGGAGAGATTCCTGCCATAACTTAATCAAGCCGTGGGGACCTCTCCGAGTTACAGTTGCCTTCCTAACATTAGATACTACAGCCACAGCCTGGACACATCTCTCTTGCCCTCAGCCTCACACTCCATGCCAGGGCTGTAAACTGTCTCTGCAGTTCCTGGACTGGGGGAATCTCCCCTCAGTCAGGTATAGCAAGATGAGGGTCCCTACATACCATTCTGGCTCTTTTATGGGGCACAAAGGGCCTGATCAGGAGTGAGGGTTTCACCTTCACTCTTTTCTTCCTTGATCCATTGCCACCTGTCCACAAACAGACTGACCCTGCCAGCTACCCAGGAAAAATCTTTGTCCTCCTCCTATTATAGTTTCCTTGCACCTTCTGCCATCAAAGGCAGTCTAGCCAGCCTCAGCAGTGAGTACACTAACACTGCTCAGCTGTGAGCTGCACAACTACTTAGCTTGCTTGCCGTTGTCTGACTTGTTGCCTCTGATCCTAGGATCTTGCCTTGATCTGACTGTGAGGGATATAAACAAAAGCCATTCGAAAGTGTCTAGCATCAAATCCCTTTTCCTGCACAAAGTCTGAGTAAATAGGCTTTGTCCAGGGGAAATCTGCAGGGAATGACACTCTACAGCACACGTACGTAAAAACTCTATAGCATCTAGTGCAGCGGTTCCCAACCTTTTCCAGATGGGGACCCATTTTGATTCAAAAACAGGGGGAGAAGAGGGGCAAAGCCACTTGGGGAGATGCTTGGCCACCCTTTTGAAATGTAATGGCAACCCATATTTGGGTCCCAACCCATAGGTTGGGAAACCCTGATCTAGTGTCACCATTGGGTACGTTCATTATTATTGATCAGCACAAATGGAATTACCCGTGCAGTATAAAGACAATTCCTGTTCCATGCCTGTAACTGTAGCCTACATATTTTATACAGCATTTGTTTGGAGAGGGAGGCAAGTCCAAAGAAAGGGACTGAAGTAGTGGAGAGGAGACATGGAGTTTAGATAAATGTTCTGTGTCTGTAAAGCAGAGCAACTTGACTAGAAGAGTCCAGACACATCCTGAGGTAGGGGGTGGCAGTTCTTGGGCATGTTCTGCATCTGTTTCTGGAGCTGTGCCAAGAATTTTCACTACAAACAAGGAGTCTTGTGGCTTCCACAAATTCACTAACCAGTGAGCCAATCTGAGCTCGCTGGGGAAAGGTTTATAAATACAGAAGTTAAGACAGTGCTGTGGATTTAGCTGTGAGATTTGCCTGTTGTGAGGGCAAAAAGCCCCAGTACAATACCTCTCTGGATACAGACTATGGTTTCTATCTTACAGCAACTGAGGACACTAGTCATCTTGTTATCCCCATGCTAGCTGTAAAGCACCCCAGGTTTTTCTTTGGTGAAAGCCTCTGAAGAAGTATTTGCAAAAGAACTGAAATGCTGCCATTCTTCTTGAGCTCTGAAGTTTTCAAGTGACAACTTAATAAGGCCATATTATAAGAAACTGAGAAAACATCTCTGAAAGGAGATCATCTGGGAAGGTGATTCTCTGGGTGTTTATGTAAAGAAGTACAGATGTTATGGTGAAACCTGCCTTGTAAATTTATGTAACAGAAGTAAAGTGGGAAAGTCTGGAGAAGAAATAGTAGGTTTGGTGTAGAATGGATCTCCCTGGTCCGTCACCCTCAGGACCTTACTGGTCCTAGATGAGAGATTTTGCCGAATGAGGGTAAATAATTTCTGGCCCTCTGACAGAGGCATAGCGAGGGTGTTATGCACCCAGGGGCAAAGGCAAAATTTGCATGCACACTCCACCGATGCTCCGCGGCGGGGCCCCAAATCTGGCGCACAACTGAGCACAACTCTGCGAGGAGGGGACGGAACTTGTACCGCGTCTTCCCCCACCCCTTCCAGTTTGGGACCGGGCCCCCACACACACTAACCCAACGGTGGAGATGGAGGAGGGTTGGGCTGGGAGCAGAGAGGCCGGGAAGAGGCTCCAGCCACCGGGGGTGGGCAGAGGAGCAGCAGGTGAGCCGAGGGATGACAGGGGGAGTGGAGGAGAATTAAATTGGTGCCCCCACTCAGCATGGCACCTACGGCCAACCTCCTTCCCTCCCTCTGCCACTGTTCCCCTGCTGCCGGCCCCACCCTCCCCACCCCACTGGGCTTCCTGGTTACCCATCCTCCCCATCCCACCAGGCTTCCACTATATTAAATAGCTGATTGTAAAGAAACTATATGGCTCCCTCTCTCAGACTGTCTTGAATCTGTTAACACTTACCTGCAGGTCTTTACATACCATAGCCCTGAGGTTTAAATCTGTGTAATACTTTCTCAAAACAAAAAGTAGTCCTGTGGCACCTCAGAGACTAACAATAATATATGGTATAAGGTGAAGTGGGTTAGCTTACTATGAAAGCTCATGAATCTGTATTTGTTTTAGTCTCTGAGGTGCTGCAGGACTACTCGTTGTTTTTACAGTTACAGACTAAATTGGCTACCCTCTGAGAGTTTCTAAAAGGACAGTGCTTTAGCCTACATTTCAGCAAAGAGGTAAGCTGTTGTGCAGGAAAAAAGGAAGCATAACAGGTTACACACAACGTTGGGTACGTACTCAGCTGTGCCTCCCCTGATGTTCTTTGTGCTACCGCAGATACACTGCTATTTATATTTGCACTAGGCAGTTACAGTATGTGTAGATGAGCAGGGACTCTCACCCAGCTTGTCCTGTCGATAAAGCTTTAGACACACATTCTGTGGCTACTTGGGCCCAATTTTGAAAAAAAAATGTCCCTTTTTTTTTTTAAAAGACATGCTATCAAAGTAAAAAACCTAAAAACAAACAAACAAACAAACAAACAAACAAACAAACAAACAAACAAACAAACAAACTGTTTTCCCAAGTTGCAGATACCTTAGATTATCAAAACTGAATACATTTAAAATAGTCAGTATTCTTTCAGAGTATTTATACTAGTTTCTCAGCTAGGAGAAGAAGAATAGGCTAATCAATTTTGCTTTTGCTTCTAGTCAATTGCTCATTTATAGAACTTCAAATTCTGCTGTGCTAGCCCAGCATCAGAGTTGTAGATGTGTTTTAGGTTTGCACTTTGCTGTCACACGTACTACAAGGGGCTGCAAACTCTCACTGGAATTTTTTTAAGTAATGGAAACATTTCTATTGTTAAGTTTTAATATTGTTCATGTTTGCAAAACCTAAAGTTTGGGCCAAATTGGACTTGGAGAATTTCCTTTAAACAATTACTTGTTTGTTATTTTCCAAACAATCCATTGAGAGCTCTATTTTGTAAGTGTAATAACATACTCCGTGGCATGCAAAGTTGTGAGATAACTTCACTTTTTAGCCTCTAGAGCTACCAAAGATAACAATTTGTTGGTCTGGGTGTTAACTGCTGACTTCCATGAGCCAATGGAACTTCACCTACTTCTTTGATCTGTGAATGATTAGCTCAGGGTTCCCTGTAAGCTGTGCACTTGGGCAGCCATCCGGAAGAGATTCAAATGCTACCCCGTTGATTAATCGAGTGCTCACTGACACCCGCATGTGTTTCTACTGGTGGTGCACATCTACATGTGCCTGGGTGCCCATAACAAAACTAATTTTTCCCATGAATGGAAAACAATAGAAGGAACACTGCTAAGGAATTGCACAAACACCCCACCAACACTGTACGGCAAGGCCCCAAATCTGGTGCACGACTGAGCCCGACCCTGCAAGGAGGAGAGGGAGCTTGTACCGCATCTTCCCCCACCCCCTCCAGTTAGGAGCAGGTCCCCCCCACACACACTAACCTGCTGGCAGAGATGGAGGAGGGTTGAGCTGGGGGCAGAGAGGCCAGGAAGAGGCATAATAGCTTCTAACAGCCATCTGGGATGGCTGTGTGCATGAGTTGATTATAAGTGCAAACAGCTTCTAATTTAAATTATACAAAAATCATGGCTGCATTAAAAGATATTACACAGGAACTTTAAAGACAAACTTAGAACAATTTCGTTTTCAAAGGTAGAGGTTTGCTTCCGACATTCAGCTTCGCATAAAAGCCTCATGGCAAAGCTCTGCCGCATCTTATCAAGGGAATCAATATCCTCTTCGGCAACTTCAAATATTAGTTATATTGGCCCATTTCAAACCACTTTTGTAATTTTTCACATTCCTCTTGACTTAATCTTGTTTATAATACTCTCCTGGAAGCTTAAAACTTTTCCTTCCCTTCTCTGAAATCTTCAAAACCACTGCAGAACAGAAAGACACCGTTGGGAATTCCCCTGGGAAGTAGGTGGTGTAGTGGGCACCTACACCAATCTCGCATTCCACATCAGGCATTGAATATATTGTGTTCCTGTCTGTGTCCAAAACAAAGAGTGGAAGAGAAGAGACCTCAGGATGGGGGTCCTGTGTAGTGTTGGCAGTGAACACAGCTTATTTTTCAGGACAGATGGGGCATATTGCAATCATCAATATTTTAGATCACCACTAAAAACACACACAGGAAACTGAAAAGTTAATCCACATCTACGGCTTCATATAGAAATTAACTTCCAGGCTTTGTATTAAGCTGGATATCAGTCACCCACCGCTTACCTGGTGACTTGTGTCCTGGTGCCAAAGTCCAGAGACCTCATTGACTGCAACACTTCAATACAGCCCATGTACTAGAGTGGAAATGGAGAGCAAAAGAAATTACAGCTATTGAAAAGAACATCTTGAAAAACATGAAAGGATTCATAACTGGGTAATTTTGGCCCTTTAAGGGCATTAAATACACACAGAAACATTTGTAGAATCGTTTTCAAATCTGCCCCTCACTACTGTATATACTTTATTTGATTGTATAATGTAATTGACTAAACCAGGAATGCAAACAACATAGCATTAAGAGGAGGCAGGGCAATTAATATACACAAATATCTAACCGCCTCCCCTCCCCCCGGCCCCTGCTTATCCTTGGCCATCTTAGTGCAGTTTACATCACTCCATTAGGGTTACCATAGGTCCAGGAGGAATGAGAGAGAGGCGGTGGTGACATTGATGCATTGGCAGAAGGGCCAATGTCCTGCAGCGTGGTCAGGCAGAGAGGGAACCTGCATGTCACATGAAAGAGGACAGCATGGAGCAAAGTATTGGTGGGCACAAGCAGAGGGGCCTTTGGATCCAAACTTGTGCAGATTCAGTGGCTGGCGATGCCTGCGTATGGGGTGGGGAGAGCAGACACTGCTATTCCAGTCCACAGCAGCATGTGTAGAGGGAGCAGAGGAGCCAACAGACTTACCAGGCTCCCAGGCAAGGTGTGGGGGCCAGCTCCATGCTCCCGAAATGGGGAGGGCCTCAGCTTCACCTGGAGTGTACTGTACCACCCCTCAGCCCTCAAAACATCGCACCCTCCCTCAGCCTACAGTGCCACCTGGAGCGTGCTGTCCAGGGCTGTGGAGCACGCCGCATCGCACTCTGGAGGCAATTTAAAGGTCCCAGTAGCAGTGGTGGTACCCAGGAGCCCCAGGCCCCTTTGAATCACTGAGCCCTGGGGCAGTTGCTCCCTTCTCCCTGGGCCTGGGAGGGACTGTACCATAGAGCACCAACTTGCTCCTGGATCTACAGATGGATTCTGTCTTTCCAATCTATGGTACGCACTTGATTTCCCTGCAACAAAGCTCATTCATATGGCTTTGGTGCAGGAATAGGAGTGAAACAGAGCACAAGAATCAGATTCTCTGTGGAATCCCAAGATGTTTTAGCCCAGAGATTCCTTTGGTGGACAGGAGTTAATACAGATTTGTTTGTTCAACTTACCCTGCATTCAGCTTCACTATTTTCTAATGGAACAGTATGTATATATTTATTTAAGCACTGAAAACTTATAATAAAAATGTTAAAAAATCAGCATGCATAACTTCATTGTTTTCCAGGGTTCTTTTGAAATATTATCCCTGTTTAGATTACTTTGCAAA
The DNA here is from genome assembly GCF_052426305.1 of Pelodiscus sinensis. Lineage (NCBI taxonomy): Eukaryota > Metazoa > Chordata > Testudines > Trionychidae > Pelodiscus > Pelodiscus sinensis. The sequence continues at coordinate 24,475,565 of NC_143065.1, forward strand.
TAGCAATGATACCGCTCCAGAAGACTCCAAAATTAGGAAAGACTTCTGGAAAGATGTCAATAATTATCTGAAAGATTAGCTGACCTGCTTCCCTAATGAACATTTTGTGACTTGGTAAAGGACGTTGACACCTATTTTACTTGTTAAAGACATTTCTATTTAGTGGGAACCCAGATATCTTTGGCAGGCATGAAAATATGCACAAAGCCTCAAGTTGGAATGAGGCAGAGCTCTGATCCTGTACCATAAGGTCAGCATTAAAACCCCATCTGTTCCCATAATGCGTCGCTCCAGTGAGACAAAGAGGTTTCCAAATCTGGAAAGAGAGACTGGAACAATTTCAGAGCACAAAGAACGAACCCTTCAGCTCATGGTAAGTAACCATCTACAAATAAGATGGACGAAAGATTTGAAGTTAGCATTGTTACAGTATTTTGCATATGTTGTGTAGGTAGCCGCAAGTCTATTTTATCCTGCTTGCACACAAGCTGACAGGATGAGGGGACATGCAGTGTGGAAGATATTAAAGAGAGCAAAACATTGTGTCATCTCTACCTGAACACGTGTTTGCCCTTTTTTTGTTGTTTTCTTTCAACTAACATCAAAGTAACCAAGTTTTATTCTCTGTATGTAGAAAACATCCGAGCACAGGAATACTTACATTTTCAGAAGTCGCAAGTGATTTTGAAGGTCCACTGTGAGATGTTTTAAAGCAGCTTGATTTTTCAGGGGGTGCAGTGCTCCTGCCCACTGAAATATCAGGCTCCTTATAAGGCATCTCAAGTTGAAACCCAAAAACAAAGGCACCCCAAATCACTGGTTTACAGGACAACAAGAAGCAGCAGTTGTAAGTTCTTCAGCTGAGTTAGCCACGTGGCTGCTGTCTTTTTCTGAATTAAAACCTCTGTTGATTAATGAAAAGTACCACAGGAAGGAGATTATGGAGTGTTCTTGCAGAAGCTACAGCTGAAACTAGCCTAAGGATCTCTGAAATGACTGTTACAGAAATATTTTTAGTGAACCTGAGTTTTGTTCCGTTCCATTTTTTAATGGTACAAAGTGGGATTTCTGCTCTTGGTGCCATTGTCCTGCAGGACTGTGATTTAAAAATTAAAGTGATAGAAATGTAGCTGTGTTAGTCTGGTGTAGCTGAAACATAAAACAGGACTATGTAGCATGTTAAAGACTAACAAGATGGCTTATTAGGTGATGCGCTTTCGTGGGCCAGACCCACTTCCTCAGATCAAATTGTGGAAGAACATTGTCACAACCATATATACCAAAGGATACAATTAAAAAATGAACACATATGAAAAGAACAAATCAAATTTCAGAACAGAAGGGAGATGGGGGGAGGTAAATGTATGTGAGCTAATGATATTAGAGGTGATAATTGGCATTACCACACTAATACCAACCCTGGTACCTTCCCTTGCAAGAAATCCCGTTGCCAGCTTTGTTCACATATTCACTCTGCTGATACTATTATTGGACCTAACCAAGTGAGTTATGTGTTCTTGATCTTATATTCCTGCGCATCCAGAAATATAATTTATGTTATGTGCCGAAAGTGTCCATCTGCTATGTACATTGGACAAATGTCTCAGACACTTCGCCAAAGGATCAATGCCCACAAAACAAATATTAGACAGGATCACAAAGAAAAAACAGTTTCTTGCCATTTCAGCCAGAAAGGACATTGTCTCACTGACTTGATTACCTGCATCCTGCTTCAAAGGCCTTTTAAGAATACACTTGAAAGAGAATCCTCTGAACTGTCATTCATGCTCAAATTCGACACTTTACACTTAAGTTTGAATAAAGACTAATTACCTTACCCATTACAAAGATAGCTTCCCCAATTATCACCTCTAATTTCATTAGCTCACAGACATTTACCTCCCCCCCATTCCCCTTCTCTTCTGAAATGTGATTTGTCCTTTTCATGTGTGTTCATTTTTTTAAATTGTATCCTTTGGTATATATGGTTGTGACAATTTTCTTCCACAATTTGATCTGAGGAAGTGGGTCTGGCCCACGAAAGCTCATCACCTAATAAACCATCTTGTTAGTCTTTAAAGTGCTACATAGTCCTGTCTTTTGTTTTAAAAATTAAAGAGATTAAAAATCTCTGAATTATACAAAGCAGCATTTATGGAGAATCATGTTTTCCCTCCTCATTAACTAGCTCCCACAGAGGGAGCAGCTAAGCATGCCACTCAGAAAAGCATTGCACAAGTCTGTTTACATGCACATATTTTAAGCTCCATTTTCTGTCGGAAGAGTAACTCAGTGAGCTGTCTGGCGACACTCTGCTACCCTTGATGAAACGAAAGATTCAGAAGAGTGAGTCATATTCTGAGCTCATATGATGATGAGTAAGTTCACCCTTGCATCCTGAACAGATGCGTGGGAAGCTACTCTTAGCAAAGATGAAAAAAAATCAATACTAGGTTTTTGCAAGAGATTACTCTGAGTGGAACTGATCTTATTCACAACAGATGACTCCTTGATTAAAACCTGAGTAGAGGAAATGCATTAATATAGCAGCTTCCTCTGTTCTCTGATGTGTTTACTGTTCATGAGAGACCTAAAGATACATGATCCCTAGAGGCTGAATCCCCAAATCTCAGAGAGAAAAAAGCAGGTAAAAGGATAGAAAGACAATAGGGGCCGGAGTCCAAGAGAAATTGGCCAAAGAGAATGGGAGAAGCTGATCAAAGGGAATGGGAGGGAAATAGAAGGCTCTGCCAATGGGATTCAGGAACTTGTGCAGAAGAGGCCGCTGCCCGCAAAGCAAGCAAAACAAGGACTTAAAGGAGACTGGAGCCCCTGCTAAATAAAGCAAGAGAGACTGCCCTAGGCTGTAAAAAGTGTGATGCCTTGACTTAAGTCAGTATACACTGGAGCTGGAAGTGTCATTCCTAGTTCTGATAGACGTGTCCACGATAGCACAGGTTGAGTAGTGCCCTGCCAATAGAAGTGTAGGTGTTGTGGCATCAGCAACAGGATGGCCTCACCACCCAAATACATAGATAGTGTTGGGCTCTTAAGTGTTGCCCTAACTACCCTAGTGCCCTTCCCTAACAAAATCCTCTCGCATGAATTTACCTGTGCTTGCAAACTGGGTTAGCTGGCATAGCCTGGGGAGTGGGCTAGAGCCTGATTTCTGCTTTCACTCTGGCTGGTAACCATTTTGCAGTGAGGATTCAGGCTCGCCCATCTGAATGCCAATGAGTCGTCCACTGCCATCCCACAATTCCCTGTGTGCACCCTGAAGGATGGGCAAATTATCCCACAATTCACTGGAAAAGAATAATTAAGGCACTCAGCTCACTGTACTACATGGAATATGTCCTCAGAAGTCCTTGAGGTACTCACACTTGCAGCAAGGACAAAGTAACTCTGATAGGGCTTTGCCTTGTGGCTGCTCAGACAAAGGGGAGGATAACCCCAAGTGCAAATCATCTGAGCTTACTCTGCAGTGAAGAATGACTGACTGACTCCATTTGGAAGTAGAAGTGGAAGCACTGGCTTCAGGAACTAGCCCCCTTAGTATGGAAGGAGTTTGGCTGGAGTCTGAGGCTGCCGAAGGATTGCTAGGGCCAGTATTCTCCTGGCTTCCCGCCTTTTATTAGTCAAGCAAGCATCTGGTATAAATGTTGCAGAAGTAAGAGGGAGTGGGATTGAGCCTTTGCGAGTATGACAAAGTATCTGTTAAACTAGACAACCAAGATGGAGCTACTATTAGGTGGGTACACAACTGGTTGGATAACCATTCCCAGAGAGTAGTTATCAATGGTTTAGTCATGCTGGAAGGGCATGAGTGGGATACCCCAGGGATTGTTTCTGGGACTGATTCTGTTGAAAGTTTTCATCAATGATTTAGATAATTTCATAGAAAGTAAATTTATCAAGTTTGCAGATGATACCAGGCTGGGAAGGGTTGCAAGTATTTTGGAGAATAGGATGAAAATTCAAAATGATCTGGGAAAACTGGAGAAATGGTCTGAGGTAAATAGGATGAAATTTCATAAGGACAAATGCAAAGTACTGCATTTAGGAAGAAACAATCAGTTTCGCACATACAGAATGGGATACGATTACCTAGGAAGGAGTATTTCGGAAAGGGATCTAGGGTCAATAATGGACCACAAGCTAAGTCTGAGTCAACCGTGTAACACTGCTGCAAAAAAAGCAACATCATTCTGTGATGCATTAACAGGAGAGTTGTATGCAAGACACAAGAAATAATTCTCCCGCTCTACTCTGCACTGATTAGGCTTGAACTGGAGTAATGTGTCTAGTTCTGGGTGACACATTTCAAGAAAGGTGTAGGCAAAATGGAGAAGCTCCACAGAAGAGCAACAAAAATGATTAAAGGTCTAGAAAACATGACCTATGAGGGAAGACTGAAAGAATTGGGTTTGTTTAGTCTGGAAAAGAGAAGACTGAGAGGGGACATGATAGCAACTTTCAAGTACCTAAAAGGGTGTTACACGGTAGGGGAGGATTGTTCTCCTTGACCTCTGATAGGAAAAGCAGCAATGGGCTTAAATTGCAGCAAGGGAGGTTTAGGTTAGATATTAGGAAAAACTTCCTAACCGTCAGATGGTTAAACACTGGAATAAATTGCCTCAGTATGTTGCAGAATCTCCATCCCTGGAGATTTTTAAGATCAAGTTAGATACCTGTCAGGGATGATCAGATGGTGGTTGGTCCTGCCGTAAGTGCAGAGGATTGGATTTGATGGTCCATAGAGGTCCCTTCCTGTTCTATGATGCTCTATATCCTAACCCTAGTGATGTAATAAAATACCTTGTGGTCTAAGATATAATATTCTATATATTTTCTCCATGTTATATTATGCTTTTGCATATAAAACTATCAATACCAATGTTGCTCAGTTAAGAAAGTAGTTAAAACCTCCACGGGGCTGCCTAGAAGAAAGGATGCCTACTCGAACAATACCTAGGGCAGGGGCACCTTAAGGGTATGTCTACACTACAGCGCTATTTCGAATTAACTTAATGGTTAATTCGAATTAAGCTAATTCAAAATAGTGAATCTGCACACAAAAACTATTTCAAAATAGCATTTTGCTATTTCGAAATAGCACGTCCACACTGAGTGGACCCTGAACCGAAGTTAAGGCTAGCTGGAACCAGTGCTGGCAGGGCATCAGGTTAGGACTTAGTTTGTGGGGCTGTTGCCTGAGGCTAACTGAGCTCCATGCTTAAAGGAATCCTACCCCCACCCCGGACAGACAGTTCTCAGGGTTCCCCGCTTGCTTGTCTACCTTGATGAGGGACAGCAAAGCAGTCCTGTCTTGGAGTGCCCCAAGTGCCCACACTCAGGAAACCACAGCACTCGGCCACATGGAGCCAGAGCTGCCCCGGGCATGCCGGTGTGTCTCGTGGGGTCATTGCCATCAGCCTGGCTGCACTTGCTGCAGGCTGCCATCCAGGGGGTCCACTGAGGGGCTGTCAGGATCCAGGAGGTCCTGCAGGAGAGCGTCCACCCCAAGGAGCCCTCAGAGCCACCCCGGTCCTCCCCACCAGGGGCTCGTGCCCCATTCCTCCCTCACGTTCTTCCACTTACCCCTCCCTAGCCCCCCTTCCTGACATCAGACAAAAACCACGTCTGTTCAAAAACAGAAACTGGGTTTATTGAACAAAACTGGGAGGGGGGGAATGAACCTCTGGGGAGACTGGGAAAAGGAGGTGGGAGAGGGGAAGAGAGAGAGTAGAAAAGGGGAGGGAGAAACTTGGGAGGAGGGAACTGCAAGGGGGAAGGAAGGGGAAGAAGGGGGAGGGGAAGCTCAGGACCCAGAGTGTGGGATCTCACCGGACCAACTTGATTTTCATGCTAACCTGCTCCTGGGTTCGCATGTGGCCTTTGGTGGCCAGGCTGGCAGCTATCCTGCCCTAGACGGTCACGTTCCTCCATCTAGTGCGGAGATTATGGACGTTGGGGGCATTCCCCCCAAACTTGAATAAGGTCCATGATCTCCCACCCTGGACCAGGAAGGCGCCTGTCTTCTCCAGCCCGTCAGGCTCCTGGGAGCTGGCAGACTGCTTCTGGGGAGCGGTGGAGGGCTGGCTGCCAGTGGCTTTCTGGCTCATGTTTTGGGGCCACTGCTGGCTCTGGGCTAGAGGCTTGGAGCTGACACAGGCACTGTGGCCAGGGTCTACCCCTTTAATGGCTCTGGGGTTGGGGGGAGAGAAGAGTAAGTTTTCCTGGTTGTGCCCAGAGTGGCCACCAGGGCTCTCAGGGAAGGGCCGGAGGCCCCCTATTTCGAATTAAGTGTCTACACAGCACTTAATTCAAAATAGCTATATCGAATTTGGCGTTACTCCTCGTAGAATGAGGTTTACCAAATTCGAATTAAGCGCTCCGCTATTTCGAAGTCAATTTTATGCTATTTTGAAATAGCAGTTTGCATGTATAGACACTGTTGAAGCTGTTATTTCGAATTAACTTTGCAGTGTAGACATACCCTTAAACATTACAATGAAATGTGCTATTCCTACACAAATTCAAATTCAGTCTTGGAAATGCACCTTCCCCTGGTCTGACAGTGACTGGCTGAGATCAGCAGCCAGGCAAAGATGGGCTGGCAGATATTAAAGCCTAGCAAGGTAGAGTGGGGGATTATGCCTGAAGAAGAATTTGCCATCCTGGTGTGGCCACAGATTGCCAAAGTAACAGTTTCACAAGTAGTCCTAGTACACACCACTTTCTGATACTCCTATTGGCTGGGAACAGCGTTCCGCAGCCAACAGGTACTGCGATCACCGGTACCTGCGGCTGTGCAGATAAATATAGTGGTGGTGGCCTGCCACAGGCTAACCCTGGTAAACTACCAACATGTTATTGCCCACCCACTCCTGCTTAAAAGGCTGCATTGCTGTCCAGGATCTCAACCCCCTGACAGCTCTGCCCCTCAAACACAATCAAACCATCTGTTTCCAGGGTGAGGGTCCATGGAGTAGGGATGTTAAATTGCAGGTAATCAGTTAATCAAATTGTCCATGGAATTTCCATGGATAACTAGATTAGTCAATAGGGGGCTCTTAATGCATTTAAAAAGCAGAGGTGCAGTATCTGGGACTGGGCAGAGCTGGGAATCAGCTGATTCTCAGCCCCCACCCAGCCCCCTGCTACAGCTCTGCACCTCTTTTGCCCCCTGAGATGGTGCTGGATGGAACCAGCTTTTAAGCCAGCTCCCTACAGCACTAGCTCCTGATCCCCCCTTTGCTGCTTCTCTCTAATATAGGCAGTGGGCGGGGCGGGGGGGGGGGGGAGGGAAGAAACTAGTCGAGTCACTACCCAACTACTAAAAAAGCATATACTTATGGAAACCATCGTCTCTCCACAAGAACTAAGAGCTACTATCCACCTTACCATAGTCTAACTGAAAAGAAACAATTCTTCAACCTGATCTTCCCAACCACCAAAGAACAATTTACATTATTTGTATTTTCTAACAAGCAAGACATGTTATTTTTCCCCTGTGGGGAAAATGGAAAGGAAATCCCAACTGCAAGGTGGTTTAAGTCTAAATGTAGGTGTATTAATGCCACAATGATTAGCCAAAATGTACAAAAATGTAAATGGAATAGGGCAAAGTAATTAGCTTGCTCAAGGTTGTTGAGTAAAAGGGCAGGTCACTTGTATGCAGGCTTCTGAGCTAAACAGCTGATGTAGCATCTACATATGCCAATAACAACTTGATTCTTGATTTCCAAAGCTGTATAAAATGACAGTCACCAGCCAAAGGAAAGCAATGCTGAATCAAGGGTACTGCACAGAACATGAACAGTCCGGAAGGCAGATAATGTACTGACCTGACTATGGAAATACTCTGCCCAAGCAAAAGCCACCATAATTAAATTTGAAACCTAGGCTACGAACACAAGATCCTGCTGAGTCCAGTGAGGTCATTCATAAAGTTTCCATTGAGTTCGGTGAGGCAGGGATCAGGCACATACATGGTAGTCCCTTTCAGTTATTAGGGACATTATCAAGTCCTTATTAGAGAGGAATGTTCCTCTCCAAAGTAGAGGCCAACGACTCTTCCAATAGGCATCGGTGTGTGAATAAACCCCAATTATGCAGAAGCTGATTTGGGAACAATTCCTGTGTCACCGAGATGAGAGCATAAAAGGTGTAGCCTTTTCCCTTCTAGTTACAACAGTATACGTCTAAACTACATTCCTCTTCTGAAAGGGGAATGTAAATGACCTGATCGAAAATGCAAATGAAGCATGGATTTACAAGTGTTGCGCTTCATTTGGGTAATCACGTGAAAGCACTTTTTTGAAAAAGGGTTTTTCAAAAAAGAAACCACAGTCTAGATGGGGTTCTTTCGAAAAAACCACCCTTTTTCAAAGAACCTGTACACCCTTTTTCGAACAAGTGTTCTCACATGATTATGCAAATGTAAGTCTTAAGTTCAGTTCACTATAAACATAATGCAGGACTATGTAGCACTTTAAAGACTAACAAGATGGTTTATTAGATTATGAGCTTTCGTGGGCCAGACCCACTTCCTCAGATCAAATAGTGGAAGAAAATAGTCACAACCATATATACCAAAGGATACAATTTAAAAAAATGAACACATATGAAAAGGACAAATCACATTTCAGAACAGAAGGGGGATGCGGGGGGGGGAAGGTAAGTGTCTGTGAGTTAATGATATTAGAGGTGGGGAAAGGTAGATGTCTCTGAGCTAATGGTATTAGAGGTGATAATTGGGGAAGCTATCTTTGTAATGGGTAAGGTAGCTGGGGTCTTTGTTCAATCCCCCCCCGGAGAGTGTCGAATTTTAGCATGAATGACAGTTCAGAGGATTCCCTTTCAAGTGCAGATGTAAAAGACCCCAGCTACCTTATCCATTACAAAGATAGCTTCCCCAATTATCACCTCTAATACCATTAGCTCAGAGACATCTACCTTTCCCCACCTCTAATATCATTAACTCACAGACAATTACCTTCCTCCCCCCTCCTCCCCGCATCCCCCTTCTGTTCTGAAATGTGATTTGTCCTTTTCATATGTGTTCATTTTTTTAAATTGTATCCTTTGGTATATATGGTTGTGACTATTTTCTTCCACTATTTGATCTGAGGAAGTGGGTCTGGCCCACGAAAGCTCATCATCTAATAAACCATCTTGTTAGTCTTTAAAGTGCTACATAGTCCTGCATTTTCCTTCAGCTATACCAGACTAACACGGCTACATTTCTATTACTATAAACATAAGGCGGCTCTGTGGGTAATGCAAGGATCATAAACATTTGTACTGAATGCAAAAGAGCATGCAAAGAATCTGCCTCCAACTCAAATATTTCTGTACCCAGCTTTGCTCTAACAAGCAGCTTTTGACCTAGAAAAAGTATCTGGGTTCCCCACCATGGCACTGTGGGACTGTCTTACTCACAAGACTATGCCACCTTGGGCTGCTCCAATTGCATTGTCCCCATCTCCAGTATGCTTGGACAAACTTATCTCAATGGCCCATGTGTGGCTGGGTTAAGTTTCTTCATACAACTGTGGTTTTTTGTTTTGTTTTTAAGAATTCAGCTCTGAACTTTTAGCAGAGCCAACGGCTAAGAAAATGTTCACAAAGCCGTGTCCATAAATAACAAGCTCCACTAGTCATTGTACCAGATCTGATAAATCCAGTGACAGCACTGCCTTCCTGTGGGTGTATGTTCTGGTCTAACTTAAGAAAGGGGCAGGTCCTGTCAACGTACAGTTCAAAAATCTATTTGTTAATGCAAAAAGATGGTGGTTTGGGGTTTGGTGTGGTTCTCTTTCTTCTTCTTTCAGTTTGCTGGTGTAGAATGTTATTAGCAGCCACCACATCAAGCTGCTAATGACCAGCTAACCCTTTCAGTTCTGCCCCAGGTTCTCAGTTCCTCCAGAAGTTCATTAACTGCCTGTACCCCAACCTGCATGATGCTGAGTTTACCCTACCAAGTTCTGAACACCTTCCACCCCCAAACAAATGCAGCAGCACAAACAACACTGCACTGCATGCACAATTCTCCCCTTAGGCATAGGAAGGGAGAGGGAAAGAATGAACCACATGTACCAGATGTTAGGGTGCTTCATGCACTACTGGTAGGTGCTCAGATAGTCCAGTGATGAGGTCAGAATAAGAAGCCATATAGAATAGAATCCAAATGGTAGCACAGCAGATGGTTCTCAGCACTGGAGCTGGTCAAAATATTTTACTCCAAAACGATTTTGGCTTAAAAAATGGCTTTCACTAAATGAAAGTTTACTCAAGAAAAATTTTCACTTGTGTTGCAATTTTTCAAGTTTTTATTCAAAACTTTTTTTTTCCATTTGACAAAAGTAAAAAAAAAAAAAAAATCCTGTGAAGAATTTCAATGAAAACAAAATGTTCACTTAGATTTTGTGTGAACAATAAAATGTGTTTTCCAACTGGCTACAGGCTGTAGCCCTAATCAGATTTTCAAAACTAACAAAACCCTACTTTGAACCACTAGTTTCAGAGGAAGCCAAAGGCCTAAGCCGCACCATTTTCTGTTAGAAACCATTAGCCACAATAAAGAACCCAAAAGCCAATTTAAACGCAGTAATTAACAAGTTAACATTGGCAACAAAAGTTCATGGCTGTTTGGGGATGCACCGGGGAATTCTGTGCATTGGGGAGGATGCTATCGGTCTCTTCTTGGCTGGCTCAGCAGAAGGCCATAGATTTTGTGTTACCCTGTTGCCACTCATTGCTAGCAACTCTGCCTCCAAGTCAGGATGGAACAGCATTACTAGAACACTGAAGAAGTTTCCACAACTGTTGCACATGCTGAATCTGTTCTATGGAGAGAGCAATTTAATCCCCAGGGATAGCAAACAGCAGGACTGACCAGCATTCAGTAAAACATGCACCATACTTTACAAGCCATTGCAGAGAAATTGCTGCTTAGTTGTCATAGGTCACTTCCTTCCTTAGAGGGCTGATGAACCTACTTCTTCCATATTCCCATCACCCCTCTACTTGTGCAGGGAGAAGAATACAGAGACAAAGGACTAACTACAGTGGATAAGTAATCTGGCCAGGCTCTTATTGACAGCATACACAGGAGCATGATTCATGGGAATTACTAAGCCAGTGGTTAAAACAGCTGCTACATGCTCCTTTCACCCAATGCTCCTGTAAGCTCTTCACTCACAGGGGTGGTTCAACTAAACACCTGTGCTCTTATTCATTCTGCCATTGATATTAGAATGAAATACTTGCACCTAGTGCTATGCCTGTCACAGCAAAAGAGCTAAAAATACATCCTGGTTCATGAATCATAGATGAGGCTGAGAAGCAGTGAGTCACTGGAGTTAATCTACTTCCCAAGAGTGTCTTGGATTTTTCATTTATTTATTTAATTTTGGGCTAGGTTTGGCAAAATGCCAAACATCTTTGTGTTCATCCTATTTCAGAGCAACTCATTCCATGCTTTTGGGACTACACTCTAACTCCAAAAGCCTCAAAAACTAGAGCTTTAGCTGCATGATATGCTGCATAATAAAAACATTCCTGCTACTATAACTGCATGTGACCTGTTATATTCCTGCTTCTAGCCAGATCATTGCAATTACATTACTAGGGTGTTGTGGCTTAAAGCTGATAAACTCATATGATCTGAGCTCAGCCCCTGCCTCTGCCACAGACCTACTCTGCGATCTTTGACAAATCATTTAATCTCAAGACCCCTCCTTCTGCCAATTGGGGATGACCAAACTTTCCTTTCTTACATCCCTGTCTACCTTGGCCCCAAGCCTGCAAAGACTTAAGACATAATATTACACACCTGAGACTTCCCACTGAAACTAGTCAGACATATAAAGCTGTGCATGTGTTTAAATCTTTGCAGGAGTGAGGCTCTGGCATGTGAACTCTTTGGGGCAGAGAAATACCATCTATTCAGTATCTACCCTATGAAGTCCTATTCTCTGCTACTACGGTAACAGAAATCATAAACACAATAGCACATATTGTTAACTCACAGAGCCATGGCCAAACAGAATTGTGAGTTCTCTTCACAATAGAGTCGACTAGGGATAGTTGCTTTTATTAATCTCACTACGTCACTACTATTACAGACCTAATACTGCCAAATGGGTACACTGCTATTGCAAAGTGACACATCAATAAGCCTAAGCAGAGCAATGCATAAGGGTACGTCTACACTTGCTCCCTAGTTTGAACTAGGGATGCAAATGTAGCCGACTGAAATTGCTAATGAAGCAGGGATTTAAATATCCTGCACTTCATTAGCATAATCTCTCCTGCGTGCTATTCCGCTTGCCAGCTGATTCGAACCAGGAAGTGTGCTCCGGTGTTAGTTCGAATCAAACCCCTTGGTTCAAACTAACGTTACTCCTCAAAAAATTACTCTATTGTTTACTACAGTTGTTTACCGGGTATGCACGTGCTGGCTCAATGCCATTCTTATCACTCTTATGTGCTGAGACCGAGGTCAGACTTGTTTACCGCTTGGTAGTTTCCCAGTTCAAGTGCATGGGTTAAAGCTGATAAGGGCCAACTGCTGTTTGCGCTTGCAGAGTCCCAGGCTATGTACTTCAAGGATGGAAACTTCCATTCCGGGCCTGCTAAGCTGCAGGACCCACAAATGACTTTTTATTTGACACACAAAATGAGAGACTGAATTTTAAGAAGATATAGAACAAAAATATCTTCCATTTACAGTGTTCTGCACTGTTGAATTTTTTTTGTTTTGTTTCGAGGGGACCAGCAGTTGGTGGTGCTCCCCTAAACTCAATGGGAGCTCATGCCCAGAAAGAGATGGCTTTGTAGGGAGCCAATCTGATTATTTTTAAAATAATGGAAGAAAATGTTTTATGGAACAATAATACAGTTAGCTGTGATTTGACTCAAAATACACCAAACCTTGCCTCCAGCCCCCCTGGGTAATACAATCTGGGTCCTCTAATTAGTTTTCCCATGCAGATTTCAATAAAACAAACCACCTCTGAGTAAAAGCAGGATTACCCAGGGTATGAGAATAGACATACTGGGTTAGATCAAGGAGCCATCTAGCTCAGTGTCCTGTCTTCTGATACTAGCTGGTGCCATAAGCTTCTGAGGGAATGAACAGGGCAATTATTGAGTGATTCATTCCCTGGTGTCCAGTCCCAGCTCCTGGCAGTCAGAAGTTTAAGGACACCCAGAGCAAGGAATTATATCCCTGACCACCTTGGCTAACAGATGCACCTATCCTCTGCAACACTGAGTCGGGTAGGGAAGCTCCCATGGATGATCTCTCAGGAAAAACTTCAAAGTGGACATGGTATTCCTCACTTCCACCCTAAGGGCCAGTCTTGCCTCTGGAGACCCTCAGCTTATTTCACATAGGTTACCCAGTTACTATCAGATGAATAGCACATATGTTGGCAAAGTTCTCAGATCCTTCAAAAGAAAGAGTGCTGTGGAAAAATGTAAGCTATGTTATATCAGTACATTATAGAATATCTGACAATTTTCCCTTCAATATTTTAATAGGAGACAAATAAGAGTCAATAGATAAAAGCTTAACAAAATCATTCAAGATTTTGCAGACTGATCGTATGGCCGTGGAAGTCAGCAAAATGATCCCTAGCAACCTCAGGGGATTGTGATGGATGCTGTTAAAGAAAGATACTATTCTCATCAGTTTATATCCTGTTGACTAGAATATATAGCCAACCTGGCTTTGTGACTGTTGTGCATAGTTATAATCACTTCTTGGCAAGCCTGGTCCAGGGTAATTGTCAAATTGAGAATAGCAAGTATAGCACAGTACTTCATTGTGTAGATCTCTGACTGATCATAATGAGTACTGACAGTTCCTCGTGTTCTATTGGCAGACAACATATAGATAAAGTTTATGCTGTCTAGTTATTTAGTCTTTCTATAGGAAGACATGGGTTAGGCAATCAATGAAAAAAGGATGTGTAAATATATTTACTAGTCTGTAAAAGATCAAGTACTAAACATATTTTGGAAAATATACAGTCTGAGACCTGTGGACCATCAAATCAATATCTAGGGTTTGGCAGTGGCATGTACCAGATGCTAAAACTAGACAAAACTTGAAATTTCTGGTTCACATGAAATTATGACACTTTGAAATTTGTTTTCAGTCTGAATTGCAATAAAATTTCAGAGTTCTCCAAAATGAAAGTTTCCAAACTCAAAACAAGGTAGTATTGTCTCCTGGTTTCTGGCCAGGTTCTCTTTAATCTCTTACGCATTTTGTCCTGTATTTTGCCACGCTGAACTTAATACATACACAAAATGTAAGTGTATAAGAGGAGGTCAAGTTTTGCAGACTGCCTATTAGCTATTGCAAATGACAAAGACATTCGGCTCTCTAGAAATGTATATCTGGATTATCTGCCCAGGGGACTAGAATTATTATTAACTCTTGAGTATAAATTAATAAAAGAAAAAAGCAACAAAGGCATCTGAATTAAAGCCGTCAGTATGATGATATACTGAAAAACAACATTGAAAGAAGGCTTTTAGGTTGCAAAGTCAAGAACTCAAAGGTAGCAAGTGCCAGCTTTCAGATTGCCTTAATTCTACTTCCTTTTATGTCCATCCTTTGCATTGACTGACACAGAGGGAGGAGGATAGTTTGTAATCTTGTAATTAAAGATGGTGTCATAATGCAGACAAAAAAGGGGGCAAATTAAGACTGCCTTGGCAACCAGAAAGCTGGAATTTGAAATAATTGACTTAAATAACATTTGTTTTAACATAGATTGCCATGTGTAACTTCCTTAGTATATAAAAGGAAAAAGTTAAAAACAAACATTATACGTAATTGTAACAATGCCCCTCCCCCTGCCCAATCATACATCACTAGGGTTTAATTCTTGAACCCCCAGTTCTGTAGCAAAGGCTTCTACCATTGGTGGCTCAGGATATTAGGTGACAGCTGAGAAGGTTGTTACCAGAAGGTAGGGGGAACTGCTGGAGCTATAGTGGATGGTTGGAGGACCCAGCCTAGTTCTCACCCCTTTCCTTGGGAGCTGGGGAAAATCTGATGTTCAGGGAGTAGGAGGGATCGGCTACTGGAGCAGTGTGCTGGGTTCAGGGGTGTGACTAGGGAGAGACTAGTCTGGCTTCCCCCCCTCCCCCCGCAATACCTGCTTTGGCAGATTAAGTGTTCCCAGGAGTGAGAGGTGGTGGTGTCACTTTGGCAGCTATGTAACTCCAGCCATTCAGAATGTTTGTTCAGGTACTATGCTGGCAGACTGCCACAATTTTATTCAGCAACACAACAGAAAGAAGGAAAATGGTGATTTTCAAGAGTTTCTCTCAGCAAAACCAGAGCTGAATTTAATGGGACAAAGAAATGGCACTTTTCTAGCCCAAGAGCCTTCCCCTGCTGTATTTCAAAAGCCAGCTGCAAACAATAGAGGTGTTAGAACCGTCTCAGGTCATCTTAAGAAATGGACTGTGCCCCCGAAAGCTCATGATACCATCTACATCAGTGGTCCCCAATGTAATGCCCGCGGGCGCCATAGCCCCCGCCCAGCCATTTGTGCATGCCTGCCAAACAATCTGGGATGGCCCCGCCCCCGGGCACGTGGCGTGCAGCACAAGCGCAGTGCCGGCCCATAGCACATGGGCGGCCCCTTGCCCGGGGTCACGGCACATGCCGGTGCTGGCCCCAGGTGCGAGACACATGGGTGGCTCCTGCCCTGGGATCGCAGCACGTGCCAGCCCCAGGTGCGAGCCCCGGGGTCGTGGGTTCTAGTCCTGGGTTGGGAGGGATAAAGGATTGCTGGTCCCTCCGGTACTACTCCTTCATCTGCAATGCCCTTAAGTCTTTTCCCCCTCCTTTACAAGGCTTTAATGCCTCCTTTTAATTTCTGGTGGCCAGCTGCCATTTCTGCCAGCGCTGCAGCTACTCTCTTTTTTTTCCCCCTTTCTTTCTAGAAGGAGAGACAGAGAGAACCTTCCTCAACCCTCACTTTTAGTACTAGTTGTCCCAGTCTATAAGAAGTCAAGAAAATTGTGGACTTCTGTGATCTTTTTTCCCTATTAGATAAGAAATGAGATTAATAGTTGTTCTCTGTGCGCAACACTTCTGAAAGAAATCAGGCCACATGGATGCCTTAAGAAAAGTTGAAACAACTTCAACAGGAGGAAGGATAGGTCCTGAAAGGGGCAATCCAAGTCTGCAATTTGACATGCCTCAACCAACACACGTGGTAAAATCAAATAAACTAAATGATATTACTAGTATTTTGTTTAAAGAACATCTTTGCCATGATAAATTTCAGATAAAGCAGCAAGGAGAAAAAGACTAGTAGGTTTGAGCCTGTAGCCATTGGTCACGTGAGCAGACCCACTTGAGTCTGGCTGCTCACATGAATTAGACCCATGCAGTCAAACTCATCATACTGAGATCATAAGCTAAGGGATTCATTCAAAATTTGGTCTGTTATAAAGAGGAAAATTTGTTCTCTATTGCTCTAAGTGAACTCTTCAGGACATCAGAGGGGACATGTGACCTTTCATCTAACGGGCTGACGACAGTTAATTATAAATAGATGGATCGTGGTTTTGTTCAAGACAGTGGAGAGCAGTTTCTTATTGTGGCAATGACAGTAAGCTACAAATGAGTTGAGGAAGCCTTCTCTGAAGAGAGTTCCACTTAAGAAAAATTCTTCTATGAAATATACTCAGTTTAAGATGGACAAAGAGATTTAAAATATATTCAACTTGGGACATAGCAGAAGGGGATAGGGCCTTTTGTAACCTTGCATTCCTCTTTCTTATTTCCTCTGAC
This sequence comes from Pelodiscus sinensis, assembly GCF_052426305.1. Classification (NCBI taxonomy): domain Eukaryota; kingdom Metazoa; phylum Chordata; order Testudines; family Trionychidae; genus Pelodiscus; species Pelodiscus sinensis. Next base: position 24,492,402 of record NC_143065.1, read on the forward strand.
TAGCCTTTGCTCTCTTTTCTACCTTAACATTAACAAGGTAGAAGGAACAAAAGCTGAAATAGGGAAAGTTCAAATTAAAGAATATTTAGATATCTTAGATGTATTTATTCTGTGGTACATCCTTTGCATGAAAATTATTTGAAGCAACCTAACAACCATTAGCAATTATCTTTGAGGACTCATGGAGTAAAGGGGAGGTCTAGAAGAGTGGAAAAGGGCAAATAGAGAATCTTTTTTTTTTAAATAGGAGAAGAGGACCAGGAGAATTATAGACTACCAGCCTAACTTTGGGTATGTCTACACTAGAAAGTTAGTTCGAACTAACGGACGTTGGTTCGAACTAACTTTCCTATGCGCTACACTAGCGCTTCGCTAGTTCGAATTTGAATCGAACTAGCGGAGCGCTTAGTTCGAACTAGGTAAACCTCATTTTACGAGGACTAACGCCTAGTTCGAACTAGCTAGTTCGAACTAAGGGCTGTGTAGCCCTTTAGTTCGAACTAGTGGGAGGCTAGCCCTCCCCAGGTTTCCCTGGTGGCCACTCTGGCCAACACCAGGGAAACTCTATGCCCCCCTCCCGGCCCCGGACCCCTTAAAGGGGCACGGGCTGGCTACGGTGCCCGTGCCAGGTGCAAGCCTGCCAGCACCCAGCTAGCAGACCCTGCACCTGGCACGGCACAGAGCCACCCACCCGATGCCCCCCAGCCCACCCCCTCTTGCCGGGACCAGGCTGGCGGCTCCCGGGAGCTTGCCCTGGACCGCAAGAGGCGGGCACCTTCCTGGGCTAGTGCGGACATCGTGGACCTCGTCCACGATCTCCGCACTAGGCACAGGAAAGTGGCCGTCTAGGGCAGGAGAGCTGCCAGCCTGGCCACCCAGGACCAGGTGTGCATGAAAATCAAGGGGGTCCACTGAGACCCCCGACACTGAGCCCTGAGCTTACAATGGCCGTCCTGGGTCAGACCAAAGGTCCATCTAGCCCAGTAGCCTGTCTGCCCACAGCGGCCAACCCTAGGGACCCTGGAGGGGATGGACCGAAGACAATGACCAAGCCATTTGTCTCGTGCCATCCCTCTCCAGCCTTCCACAAACTTTGGGCAGGGACACCACTCCTACCCCCTGGCTAATAGGACTCCATGGACCCAACCTCCATGACTTGATCTCACTTCCCTTTAAACTCTGTTCTAGTTGTAGCCTTCACAGCCTCCTGCAGCAAGGAGTTCCACAGGTTAACTATTTGCTTTGTCAAGAACAACTTTCTCTTACTAGTTTCAAGCCTGCTACCCATTCCTTTCCTTTGGTGTCCTCTAGTCCTTCTTTATGGGAACTCAGGAAGAACTTTTCTGAATGCACCCTCTCCACCCAACCCCTGCTTTTAGAGACCTCTATCCTGTCCCCCCTCTGTCTCCTCTGTTCTAAGCTGAACAGTCCCAGTCTCTGTAGCCTCTCTTCATCTGGGACCTGTTCCCAACCCCTGATCATGTTAGTTGCCCTCCCCTCTCCCAGCCTTTCTCTTCCCCTCTCCCACCTCCTTTTCCCAGTCTCCCCCAGTTTTGTTCAATAAAGACAGAGTCAATGTTGGAAGAAACGTTATCTTTATTTTGTACATCAATAAGAAGGGGGGCTAGGGAAGGGTAAGTGGAAGGAGGTGAGGGAGGAATGGGGTACGAGCCCCCGATGGGGAGGACTGGGCTGGCTCTGCGGGCTTCTGGGGGTGGAAGCTCTCCTGCAGCCCCCCAATTACTCCCTCTCCCCAGATGGCAGCCTGCGGCAAGTGCAGCCGGGTTGGTGGCCGAGTGGTGTGATGTGCCCAGTGTGGGCACTCAGGGCACTCCAAGCCAGAACTTCTTTGCAAGCGGGGCACCCCTTAGAACTGTGTGTCCGGGGTGGGGGTCGGGACCCTTTAAGCGCAGCCCTCGGCTAGCCTGAGACAGTATCTCCATGCTCTAAGTCCTCCTTTTATGCCCTGCCGGCACTGCTTCCGGCCATCATTAAGCCCTGTTCAGAGTCCACTCAATGTGGACTTGCTAGTTCGAACTAGCAAAACGCTAGTTCGAACTAGTTTTTAGTTCTAGATGCGTTAGTTCGAACTTGCTTAGTTCGAATTAACTAATTCGAACTAAGTTAGTTCGAACTAGCGCTGTAGTGTAGACGTACCCTGTGATAGTTAGAAAGATATTGGAACAAATGATTAAATATTGAATTTGTAAGTCCCTAGGGGATAACTGAACTATAAAGATTATCATGCCAAACTGAAGTATGGGAGCCAGTGGTAGGCTCAGTCTCTTGGGCCATTACTTCTGAAGTAAATTGAAAATTTTTCTGCTGTAATTTTCCCATTACATAAGCTAGGCCCATTCGCTGTGCCTAATGTAGATGGTCATCTATTTTGGAAGGATATGAACCTTAAGAAATTAAAAGGTCAGCATCAAAGGTCCAGAGTAGAATAGGAAGCAACTGTCAGTTCTTTCCACGGTGCCAGAATTAGGATAACAATTGTCAAGTCTACACTGGAAAAGAAGAAAAATAAATGATGCGTGTGTGGTGCAGGGCCGGCACACAACATATTGGCACCTGAGGTGGGGAGCTCAGATGATGCCCCCATGCCACCTTTTCTCCTGCCTGCCTGTTATGTATCTTGTGCCTTCCTTCCTCCAGCACAGCACTCCATCATCTCTGTGCATCTAGAGCAGTGAGAATACATATGCACCAGCAGCAGACACAATTTTCTACACTCTGGATCCTAGTTCGCCTCATGGTAAGGCCAGCCCTAGTGTGGTGGGTGAGGGGAGCAGAAAATACAGTTCACAGGGAATCATTCCTGCAGCAATGTTTCCTTCCCACCAGTGAGTGAAAAATGAAGAGACAAAAATGTAACAGAGCCAGCACACCAGTGAAAATGAAATATACTAGAGAGAGGGAGATAGCCTCCAGAAATGGATAGCTTCAAAACAGCTAACGGGTAGATTACCTTATGCACTGTTAGTACCAGAAAATTAAGCATATTGCAAATGCAAATTTAGGACAGCAAAATATGCTGAATGCAAGACAACACCCTCAATATTTCTAGGGAAGACGATGCAAAAGCACCACCGTTTGCAGCATGGTTCTCAGCAACTATTACACCCCTAAAGCAACATGCCAGTCTAACAACCTATTGGAGATTTTATGCAGCAGGATGGCTGTAAAGGGAAAAAAGAAGCCATTTAGTGTTCAGTTCCCTCAAACATACCCTTTTTTAATTTCCAGTCAGTTAATCTGCTTCAGGAGTGTTTATTATAATAAGCCTTCATGGAAATGCTTCTGGAGACTATTACTACCTTTGGATTTTTTTATGTACTTTAATTCCCCTTTGTATAATCAACATGCCACTTATACAAGGCCTCAGGAAACAGGGAACATGCAGTATATGGTGATTTTCAGTACCTATTGAACAAGTAGGAAGAGGAAGGTTATGCTGCATAAGCCCACACAATTTAATTGTTTTTAATGGAAAATCAGCAAGAAGCTACTTACACGTACACAGTAGGTCATGCCAGTCTTCACAATGCCCTCTCCACTCTGCACCAGGGGGCTGTCCTCTTTGCTTAGAGAGGCAGACTCAAAGCCCAACAAGACGCAGTCATCTTGAGATTTTGTATTTACATCGAGTTTCTCCGGATCCTGCCGTGGATAAGAAGCAGGCAGGCAGCTTAGTAAACTGATTTCTGGTGAGGTCGGGCTGCCTGGAACTGTAACACACTCTGTGAGTTTAATTCTTGGCACCTCTTTTGTCCCCAGACAGAAGTTTTTTAAACCAGGAAGATTAGATGGATTGGATAATTTAATATTAGCCATTCGGGGTATCAAAGTGCACAAGGTGGTGGAGCTGTCCTGTGTCCCCAAGTTGACATCCTCAATTGGCAAATGAGGTGTTGAGGAAAGAGAAGATGAAGAAGAGCCTTTGATATTTAAAGAACTACTTTGTGTGCCTTCCTCTAATGATGTTATAGAATCATCCCTAAACCTACTGTATTTAGCCCTGTGAAGCATTCCTGGGTGTCTAAAGAGTCCTACATATAGTGCATGTCCACTGAGACTGTGCTGACTGCGTTCTCTCATAGCCTTGGAAGTTCTGTAACTGGATACTGTTGCATAAATTTGCTCTCCTCTTATAGATAAAAGACATGGAAATTAAGCAATTCAAACAATTTTTTAAACTGTTGTTTTTTTTGTCTACTAGTTCACAAGTGTCTTATTTTTCTTAACGAACATAGCTTAAGTCTGTGTGGTCATCCGTAAATCATTCTAAAGGACATACACACAGCTATAACAATGCTACAGCAGTTTAATCTGAAGAGATGCTATCCATACTTAAAATCTCTTCTGCCACAAGCAAGCAAGCAAGCCTCTAAATCGTTCTCAGCTTTGAACACTCACTGTTATAGCCCGCATCATTAACAGTGAATGCCTGGCTGCAGTAAAGGCTAAAAATATATATATTCTACAGAAAGCAGTACAAGATAGCTAGAATCTCAACACCACCTTTAGATTAGCAACAACCCAAAGCGATACCTCACAAGCCCTGTTCTTAGAATTTTGTATTCAGCTGCCCCACTGGAAAGAAATCATGGTTCTGCAATTGCACATTCTTTATTCCCACAATAGGATTTCAAAATCATGCAAAATAATTATCTATATGTCATCAACGGTTCTTAATACAAAGCCTTCTAATTCTTGTCTTTAAAGTAATTCAGCATCGCAATCTCAAAAGATGCTCAATATTTGTATGCTTCAGCACAATTTTACTTCACATCTTCAGACTCATCATCATCATCTTTGTGCAGCTTCCTTGTCAACCCTTGAGCAATCTTTAGCTTTTCCTTGTAAGCCAGGTTACAGCAGAATTTCTTTGTTTAAAATTCCGAAGAGAGTGTTGCTGTTTTTGTGAATGAAGTTTTCTGAATGAATTTCTCTGTGTGCAAGCTAATAAATCTGTGAATGAAGCTGAGAATGGCTATAACTGACTGACAGTCTCAGGGGTGTTTAATTTTCATCCAATCAGAAAAAAGCCTGGTGACTCATACACCATAAATACACTAAAGGAGTAGCCATGAAAAAATGACTTTTTTGGGGGAAAACTTGTTTTTAATGTGTGTAATGAATGGACAAACACATCAGTAGTTACTAAATCCATAGGTCTCAAAGCATAGTAAAAATTCTATTTTGCTATTATGTCTGCAAGGCACCATCAGAAGACTCTATTGTTGAATCTATTGTTCCACTGATATTAGGTCATATGGTACAATTTCTGTGGGAAGATGTGATGCATCTTTCCTAGAAATTGAGGGGTTTTTATTGATTTGTTGGTTCAATATCCGAATTATTATAACATCCTGTGCCTATCAAATTTACTCTAAAGACATGATGCAAACTGCAAAAGGCTAAGCACACAGGAAGCCAGAATCTGAAAAGGCAGTGGCATAAAATAAAATGTAATCTTTTCAAATTAATCTTCAATCTTCAAATTGCTGAAATAATGAACACATCATAGAAACATTTGTTTGCTTACATTCTGTGCATTTGGAAGCAAGCAATACCTGCAACTAGATATTATTTTCATCTTCAGAAAGGATGGTGTTAACATTTCATAAAGTATAGTGGTGACTTCCCTGCAGTGTCTGCCCCAAACACACCAATTTTGACTATTATTGTGATGGAATGTTTACTCCATTTCAAATCTGCTTACACTCAAACTCACTAATGCTAATACAATCATGATGGGAAAGCAACCTATTCATTAAATCGCTACCTCCAATATCACTATATAGCAGTGTTTCCCAATTTTGTTGGCCATAGAACTCTTTTAAACTTGGAAGAATTTCAAGGAACAGGGGGGAAATTTGTCAAGCAAAAACAAAACACACCACCCCACAACACACCAGGGAGTGGACCAGGGAGACCTGGAGGCCAAAATGCAGTCACTCAGAGTGGCAGCGGGGGGAGGGGAAGTGTCTGAAAGCCAGCAGGAAACCAGAGAAGGATCCGGCATCTTTGCTCACCAGATCCTCTCTGTCTCTAGGAGGAGGGAGTGATTGAGTTCTCGCTGAACCTTTACTTTCACTTTGCAGAACCCTAGGGTTCTGTGGAGCACCATTTGGGAAACACTGATGTATGGGATAGGACAAAATAAAGGATCATCTTATTTTATTTCACAAAGCTTTTTAAATATATACTGTCAAACCTGCTTCAAATTCCAGCTTCTCTTGAAGACACGTAGATGGGTCTCTCAACACCAGTCAGCTTAATAGCCATGAATAAAGGGCCTGAGAGCAGAGATTTGCCCAGCTGAACCCTTAAGGGGTATGTCTACACTACAGTGTAAACCTGTGCCTGTGGACTGTGTTTCCAAGACTAAGTTTGAGTGACCAAGGACTCCACCTTTCTTCATTGTATCTCTCATCCATGCTGAAAACTGCAAAATGACAGCAGTCACAGCAGGATTCAGGTACTGACCCACCTGGTAACAGGGGTTAATGACACTGGTCAGACTGATTTGTGTGGCTGGAAGTTGGGTTTGGACTCAAACCTGAGTCAGAGCTGATGCTAATGTGCAGTGTGGACACACCCACACAGACTCAAAAGGTATGAGAATAATACAGTTAGAACTCACTTCCTGCCTCTCTGTTCTATCAGCTGCTTGAGATGCTTTTTTGTCATTAACCTTTTAAGTGAATATTAATTTTAAGATGATGATATTGGGCCTGATTCTTCTCTCCAACCCTTTAGTACCCCCTGAAGGATTCCTAGCTGATAATCTTGTGTACAACAGCAGGAGTGAACAAAATCCTGGTTAAGAGAGAGAGAGAGAGAGAGAGAGAAGTCAATGCTGTCACCAGGTTACACATCTCTCATCTTATACAGCTTCTGGTGTTAATGCTGAAAATAGATTGAGAGGTAAAATTGAAAGAGCTGTATTCTAGTACCAGAGCAATTCTTGCTCCAGGGGACGATTGCTTCATTTAAATCAACACATTTCAGGAGGATTTGTTTTGAAGCCAAACACTAACATAACCTAGCTTAAACAATACATGGGGACTTAAATTTAATAAAGGCTTCGAAGCACTTTCTGCCTTTCGGTGCTAAGAAATTATGAGCACTAACATTTGTTGTACACTTTGAGCAAAGAAACTCTTATAGCATTAATATCTGTCCTTTTAGGTCTTTGATTTGGACACTATTTTAGGATGCTGATGCAAAACTACAGTAACTGTGTTTGCAGCAGTAGTCACACCAGTTTTTTGAAGGATTTCCAGAAAGATAAAGGAGATCTTACAGGACAGATTCTTAGGAGAGTGTAAGGCAGTGTAACTCCATTGATGTCAATGGATCTATATAGATTAACACTCTGGTACTGACCTGTTGAGTTTGCATGAACTGCATAAGCTGGGAGGGGCTATAGTGTTGCTCTGCACTATCAAAGGCCTGCAGAGAGATGCCCAATGAGTAAAATGCCAAGATTTTCTGATTTAACGGGCCCTAATGAACTCTCACTGGCTTACTGTACACTAACTTTTCCATTAGGTGTCCCATACATTTCATTCAAAGACAGTAGCAGGCCAGGTTGGATTAATGCACAGACACCCAGGCACGAGTCCCAGCTCCTGGAGTCAAATGGTTCTAATCTTCATGATTGCAGTGAGAATCAGGTAAATGATACCCAGGCACAGCTGGGTATGATGTCTGAGTCTGTAGAGAGCCTGAAACAATAGCTTGGAGCTGGGAACCGCCACATGCACTTCTGCGTAAGGATATTAAGTAGCGTGTAATTCACTAATAGAATAGTCGATGCCTTTTTTCATTGACTATTTGATTAGACGAGAGGGCGGTGCTGCCCCTTTGAAATGCTGCCACGGTGTTTCAAAGGGGCAGCGCCACACAGCGGCTCCCTGCAGCGCTGCCACTTTGAAATTCCACTGTGACATTTCAAAGCATCAGTGCCGCATGGAGCCTGGGGTCCACTTTGAAATACCCTCCACTTTCCCCTCTTGCTGCCTCTAATAGATGCAGTGAAGGAGGAGGGGGGAAGCAACTAGTCAACTGGTTGACTAGTCTTTAACATCCCTACTTCTGTGAGGTGTTAACACCAAGACACTTTGCTCAGGCAGTAGAGTGGGGAGAAAGTCTGCCAAGTCATCTCGGTAGAGGACTCAGGTTTTGGCAGGAAGAGAAATTCCCAACCTCTGTGTGAAGAGCACCTAGTTGCAAATGATCACAGATGCCTTAAACAACATCTATGCACTTCCAGTCAGATGACAGGGCCGATGATTGAGCCCTGTTGGTAGTATTCCTCTCTGATTGGCTGTTTTCTTCACTTCCTTGCCTCCTGCGGTGCAGCAGGTAGCAGCCCCTTCACTTGGGAGCTGAAGCTGTTCTCACAGGAGAGGCAAGGGAGAGGGGAGCAGGAGCCTGCAGCTCAAGGCAGCTCCATCGCTTCACCTATAAAAGGGGAAATAAGAACAACCCAGGAAACTACAGACCAGTCAGTTTAACTTCTGTGCCAGGGAAGATAATGATGCAATTAAGGAATTAATCTGCAAACATCTGGAAGATAAGGTGATAGGAAACAGCCAGGATGAATTGTAAATAACAAATCATATCAAACCAATCTGATAACTTTATTTGATAACATATCAAGCCTTGTGGATAAGGGAGAAGTGGTGGATGTCTTAATGCCTTACTAAAATGTAGGTATTTGATATAGTCTCGTATGATCTTTTTTATCAATGAACTAGGGAAATACAACCTAGTTGGGGCTACTAGAAGGTGGGTGCATAACTAGCTGGATAATCACTCTCAGAGAGCAGTTACTAACAGTTCACAATCTCGCTACAAAGGCAAAACAAGTGGAGTTCCGCAGGGTTCTGGTTTGGGACCGGTTCTGTTCAATATCTTCATCAACAATTTAGATATCGGCATAGAGAGTACGCTTATTAAGTTTGCAGATGATACTAAGCTGGGAGGGGTTGCCACTGCTTTGGAGGTTAGGGTCATAATTCAAAATGACCTGGACAAACTAAAGAAGTGGTCTGAGGTAAACAGAATGAAATTTAATAAGGACAAAAGTAAAGTGCTCCACTTAGGAAGGAACAATCAGTTTCACACATACGGAATGGGAAGTGATTATCTAGGAAGGAGTACAGCAGAAAGGGATCTAGAGGTCTTAGTGGACCACAATCTAACTATGAGTCAACAGTGTGACGCAGTTGCAAAAAAACAAACATGATTCCGGGATGCACTAAAAGGAGTGTTGTGAGCAAGACACGAGAAGTCATTTTTCTGCTCTACTCTGTGCTGATTAGGCCTTAATTGGAGTATTGTATCCAGTTCCGGGTGCCACATTTCAAGACAGATGTGGAGAAATTGGAGAAGTTCCAGAGAAGAGCAACAAAAATTATGCAAGTTCTAGAAAACATGACCCATGAGGGAAGACTAAAAGAATGGGGCTTGTTTAGTTTAGAAAAGAGAAGACTGGGAGGGGACGTGATAGCACTTTTCAAGGATCTAAAAGGGTGTCACAAGGAGGAAGAAAAAAAATTGTTCTCCTTGGCCTGTGATGATAGGACAAGAAGCAATGGGCTTAGGTTACAGCAAGGGAGGTTTAAGTTGGACACTAGAAAAAACTTCCTATCATAGTGGTTAAGCACTGAAATAAGTTGCCTAGGGAGGTTGTGGAATTTCCATCTCTGGAGATATTTAAGAGCAGGTTATACAGACATCTATCAGGGATGATTTAGATGGTGCTTGGTCCTGCCGTGAGGGCAGGGGACTGAACTTGATGATCTCTTGAGGTCCCTTCCAGTTGTAGTGTTCTGTTATTCTATCTCCTCTTCCCTCCTTCAAGAAAAGGGCGGGGTTCTCTGCTACTCCCCACTTTGGAGGTAGCAGAATTGATGGAGGATGAGGAGGTAAGCAGGTGTGAAGTTACTTCCATTTCTATAGAAATGGATAGATTCCTCCCCACACACATTTTTTGCAGACCTTCTTACGCACCTAGTACAAGGGGTCCAACCTGCCCACTCAACACCTCGGCCCTGCTGCTCCTGGAAGGAGTGTCACAATGCAGGTGCCAGGATACCAGGCCATAAGGTGGGAGCAGAACCAAGGTGGGGCCCTGCACATCTACATCCCCTCCTTGCCTGAGTCCAGCCCTCTCAGCTATGTGGGAAAAGCAGGTGTTCAGGAGCCTGGTGTATGGGTTAGCCCAGTCATCTTAGCCCAGGCCCTTTTCTTAGCCCCTCCATGCCAAGCTGCAGAGCAAACACGGCCACAAGAACAAAAACAAACTGAGCCTATCCTAACTAATGGTGGGGTAACAGAACATGAATTTACTCAGATAGACCCTGCCAGTGGCCATCAGAGGGCAGGCATCTCAGTAAGAGGGTCTTTAATGGTACAGCTGGAGGGCAGGAAAGTTTTTCAAGCCCTAAATCTTGAGTGCAGTGCACTTATTTGAGATACTGCCCAGAACAATCAGACCCAGATCAAAGGTATCAACCATAACAGAGCCAATCAGGTATGGGACAAGAAAACTCCTCTTGGCCACTCCTATTGCCACTGGTTTGGAACAAGGCTCCCTGTTCTCTGCCCCCCTCTGTTATTTGTATGTATTCTGCAGTTGCACATAAGGGTCTCTACAACAAGCAGGACCTCTGTTGACAATCCAAATAGGCTAGTCTATTGGAATAGGGTGGGTCTCTTTTCTGTGTCTGAGCAGCACTTTGCACAGCAGGAGGCTGTTCGGGCACTACCCTCCTTTACAGGACATCCCTGGCATCCTTTCAGATCCCTCAGCACCACCAGACGGCTCATGAGCCAGAGTAGCAAGAAGTGCCCAGTCCCATCTGAAGCTGGCTCAGAAATTGCACCCCATATGATCATATTAAGCCTGCCCTGGCCTTATTATTGCAGCTCATTATACCTAGGAATGAAGCCACACAGAGAAATAGCTTGCACTGGTACAAAACACAACAGCCTGTCTGCTTAGCAACACATCACCATCCCCACACAACCTCTTCTCTGAACTGGCTTTCTGGCAATACAAGAGGAAGAGGGCAACTGTTACTTCTGCTTTAAAAGTGCTCAGCTATCTGTGGTGGGGATGGGGCTCTGAGGCACAGAAGCAAGGGAAAGAAGTGGGTGAGGGGTTTGGAATGGATGAGGTGGGTGAGTGAGTCAGATAAGAGGGCTTGGCACCCTAAGGCAGGCCTAGGAACAACCAGAAGCAGCAATGAGAGCAGTGCAGGTGGCAGTCAGGTCTTGCATACACAAGGAACAGATGCTAAACCTTCCTACTGCTGCTAAGATCAATTCACCTGCACTAAGGTTAGTAACATGAGCCCGGAATTAGGTGAGTCACTTGGGTTTTAACACAGCTTCCTTCAGACCTAGACTGAGCACCAGTACCTGGCTGGCATTAAACGTGCTGGTGACTCATCCTTCTACAGCCCCTAAGCTTGTTAATACGGCTGTAGCTGAACCAATGCCAGAAGTAATGGGAATTTGGTGTAGACAGCTTAGGAACATGTTCATCCCCTCCTGACACAGATGAGGTATGATCCCTGGGAAAGGAAGTTTCAGAGAGAGTACACGGGAGCAAGGTAGCAAACAAGAGGCAGGGGCAGAGGGCAATGCACGGAGCCTGTCAACAGCTAACAAACATTAGCGCCACTTGACTGCTGATGCAGCTGGTCCTGATACTGCAAAAGGGAGGGAGTCATGCTGAGCTTTAGTATTGCCTTTATTTTACACACACATGCACACTCCGCTCCCCTCTACTCCTGGGAAGCAGAGAGGCAAAGGTTTTCTTTCAGAGGCACAGGGATTGGACTGGCCTTCTACGACTTTTGTGCTTGTCAAGTATTACACAAGGTGACACTTCCGAGGCTGGGGGCTGTGCTGAAATTGTCCCTTCTCCTTCCCTTCCGCTTCTTAACCCTCATACATGGAACTCAACCATCAACCTCTCAGCAAAATGTGTTTGTTGTCTCATGAAAATTGCCCTATTTCCCTGAAGGCCAAGTCTTCTAATAATGCCTGAGTCATACATTACAAGACTTTGGAACCCTGATTTCCTCCCCATGATGCTAGAGAAAGGAAGCAGCATTAACCAGCCTTTATCTAGCTGGTAGCACCATTGAGGGATTAAGCTGTAGGAGGTATAATAGCTGACTACTTTTCAGAGCCAAAGAGTTCCGGAGCACAATAGAATTGTGTGTGTGTGTGTGTGTTTTTTAAATAAGAAAGAGCCTTGTTTTCAGGAACAAGAAGAAATAGAAGGTGGGTAGCAAGAGCCAGAACAAAACTGCAGTAGGCAAAGAAACATTAGCCTTTGTGGAAGGAAAAGCAACATTGTGTGTTTTCAGAGCTCTCTTCTCAAGGCAAAACTGCAGTTTCAAAGTAGCTGATGGTCAGCCTCTCACCACCAGGGAGCACAAAGGGCCTTTTAGCATGGGAAAAATGGAGCCTGCCATCTTGTTTAAAGTATAAAAGGGGGCTGTGTCTCTTGAACTCCACTCTGGGACACATTTGTCTTCTGTGTTCGTGTCATGGGGAGGTTATGGCTTGATGCTGCTGCAGCTCATTGCTTTCCAGTTCCAGAGGCCTGCCAGGGAGGAAGCCAAACCCTTGCTCGGAAACAGAGGACAATAGAATTTTCCAGTTTATTTGGCTAGAGTCTGCTTTTATGAAGCGGTGCATGTTTTCTGAAGCCTCCATCAGGACTCATTTTCTCAGGCAATAAGAACGTTCTTGTAGTTCAAGCGTTCCACTGGGATTCCCTGTTGTGGTTTTGTAACACAGATTCCTGTGCTGTCTGTATTATCATGAACTCGTTACTCCCGAATCCAGCTAAATATATGTGCATATTACAGAATTTCACTACAGATGAAATGTGCCTACAAAGAGGAGAAACTTTGCCTTCCATGGTTCTAGGCTGCAAGTTGTTTAACAGTGTGGAACCAGTAATCGCCATTCCAGCTGGAATGGTTCACCCAGGAAATGTTTAATTAGGGAAAGAGAAGGGGGTCTGACATGGTCTAGACAGGACTGGATCCTGCTGTGAGGGCAGGGGACTGGACTTGATGGCCTCTCGAGGTCCCTTCCAGTTCTAGTGTTCTATGATTCTGTATTTTGAGAGGCTCTTCTTAGCCAGACACAAAGCTGGGAGCGGGTAAAGGAGATAAATCGAGCAGCGGAGAAGTGTGGTCAGAGCACAGACTTAGGGATTCTCTGAAGGGGTGATAAGAGAGATAGAGAGGAAGGAGGATAAAGAGCAGCAGCAAAGCATCCTGACAGGTGCATTTTAGATGGACTGGAAAGGAGAGTGGTAGAGGTATGAGAAGTAGAAATAATTAGTGCATCTTCTTGGCAACAGGGAATAAGAATTAGGGGAGCATGGACCCCCTCTCCTCTGCAGACAGGGGCTGCTGCCACAGAGCAGCCTCTGTCCATGGTGAGTCTGAGCCCACCGTGGACAGAGGCTGCTTCGCAGCAGCCTGCCCCCGCGCCCCCCCCCCCCACATGCTGCTGCCTCTAATAGAGGCAGAAGTGCAGGGTTACAGGCCACACCACAGAGCCGGTGCTGGGGGGAGCATGCTTTTAAACCAGCTACCCACAGCACTAGCTCCTACCTGCTCCTCCTCCTTGCCTCAGCAAGAGAGAGGGGAAGGATGGGTATAATTAACAGGATTCAGCCCAAGCTTATCTGTTAATCATGTGGTCATCTACACATTGACATCTCCAACCTCAACACCCTTCAATTCTATCAGCTCTTCAGAGGACAGCCAACACTGCCCCAGTAACATTATACCTTACCTCCAGCAGGGTGGGATATTTGGGGGCAGGACAGGGTATTTAAATTGGTCCCTTTAGGAGCAAACAAGTAGTCCTGTGGCACCTTACAGACTAACCAAAATGTATTTCAGATCATGAGGTTTCCTGGGCAAAACCCACTTCATCAGATGATTAGTCTAACTCATCTGATGAAATTGGTGTCACCCACGAAAGCTCAGGATCCTATGGTTTTTTTTTAGTCTCTAAGGGTATGTCTAGACTCCATGCCTCAGTCGACCGATCCCCATCTTGACTGCAGCTTTGTGCTGACAAACAGCTGAGCCGACACAATGCAGAGGCCATTTTTATTCTAATGAAGCAGGGGATATTTAAATCCCTGCTTCATTGACTATGTCGGTACGTCTAATTTACATGCCTCTGTCGGTAGAGGCATGTAGTCTAGACATACCCTAAGGTGCAGAGGATTCCTCACGGTTTTTAAAGTTACAAACTAACACAGCTACTCTCCAGTCCCTTAGGGTTCGCATTCAAGTAAGCTATTCCTGGAACAGAGGGTGAAAGTTACTCAGTGAAGAATTTCAGTCAATACAACACTAACTATTGCATGTTATACACACTAGACATGGGCAGGCATTAATGTGACTTGCATAACTATCTTCCCACAAACCCTTCTTCATATATATCTGTTATGTAAAGCCTCCACTGAATGTAATATAATGTAAATGTAAGTTGCAGTATAATGTGAATGTAAGTTTTGTAACCTTTTGAGCTCTGTAACCTTCCATTATAAGAAAAAGATCAGAAGGATTCTTGTGATTCAGCATGAGCACACTGTTGCTCTTAGGAATAAATTAGAATATAGGTTATGTTATAAAGGAAATATGATGAATGATTAAAAGTGTATACTAGCAGAAGCTTTGTATTAGAATAGATTGATACCTTTTATAAGGACAATTGTATATCTTTTCCCATGTGTGACATGATTGTGTAGTTCCTGGGGAGGGACAATGCATGAGTTTGGAATGTGATTGTTTGGAGAGATAACTTGTAGTCCCAGCAGTTTCAAACAGTAGAAGTGGGGTCTGGAAGACTCAGAAACATCAAGGTTCCATAAATGAGACCTGACACAGACTGATGCAGGACATATGGATGACCTTGGAGCTAAGGACAGGCATCCCTTTTCAAACCAGACAGCCTTAAGATAAACACTGGGAAAGAACCACCAACATACTGCTGTCAGAGTAAAGAATAACTCCCAGATAAACAGATGTTAAACAGAACAGATGGTGATTGATTAAGAAAAGTCCTGTCAAAGATGGGGTGCCTTGTATGAATCTCCGGGTCTCATCTTGTCTAGATCAGAGTGTCAGTCCAGACCAAGAGAAGTCCCCACTGCTCCCCCTCACATTTAACTCACCGGGCCAGTGAGTTAATGTGAACAACAGACTGGTAATTTTAAGCAAAAGCAAGACAGAGTTTGTTTGTATATGACTGAATGGTTGATCAGGTTCAATCCCTTTTCCATTTCATTCAACAGCGGCATTTAATAAAAGCAATGCAAGTGTAACCCTGGGTTGGTCTTTAGTGAAAATAGCATAACACTATCAAGAGGCTGGAAAGAGGGAAAAGATATAGTTCACATTACATCTCTAAGGGTGTTACACATGGGAGATTTTCAATTGAAGTGCCATCAGGAGTGTAATAAGCTACAAGGACAATCCCAGAAGTGCCCTTTGAGGATGCTGCTTTCAAAGGATACAATCATTTGGAATATAGGCCTGGCCAGCCAACTGTTATAGAGCAGATAGTGAAAATATTACTTCTAGCCTCTTCTGCTGATCAAACACCATGTAGCCAGGTAGTCTCTGCACCAAAGGTTCACAGTTGTACTAATGTAGACAAGCATTCAGACTGAATAGGTCTCTTCCCCAACACAACTTAAACAGCAGTGGATGTTTCCTGTCACATGCATTTTCTCATATTAATTCCTTGTCTCACCTGCACACTCACTACAACCACATTCATCGACTTGCTATGGGTATAGTCTCACAAGTACCAGGAGACAGTTAAAAGCAGCATTCCACATGTCTTGTAATCAATGCACAAATATCCTATATTTCTGTAGACCACAACTTTTAACATGGAAACAGTTTTATATTTTTGGAAATGTGCCTGAAAACCTGGTGAATGAGGGAATAATGTTAAAGGGACAAGTTAATGAGGAGAGATGAATTAGCTGCATATAGCAAAGGCAGAGTTAACACAGTCACAGTGAGCGACAATGCAGGGGAAAACCTAAACACTCTTACTTCCTCACTGACATGCATGGTTGACTGTTTTCAACCCCTTTTTCATTTTCAGATCCCTAAACAAGTTTGAATGCAGGTGTGAACCTCTTTGGAAATCTTAGTCAGACCACCACAGGTTGAAAACCACTGAATAAGAACAAATTCTGCTATGAGATACTTACTTTGTAACTAGCAAGCTATTAAAATGTACAACATTAACCTACAGCATGGATGGAGTTTCAGTACAATGGAGTCTGGTACTTACAATGCATGCAATTCTTTTTCAAATCTAATTGTTAACTGGCTTAACCCACAGTGGTTTTACTTCTGCTGCAGCTTACTCAGTATGTATGGCTTCAGGAGAGGGGAAAGCTTCCCTATCCCCCACACAATATTCTTTCAACTGTTCCATATATTTTCCTATCATTACAATTCAGTAAAAATAATTGTATAGACATATCTAAACAGCAGGGCTAAAGCTGAAATAAACTATGCAACTTTTGCTATGTCAATTGCATAGCTTAAGTCGAAATAGCTTATTTCAGCTTTTGGCGCTGTCTACACAGCAGGAAGTCTGAATTAGAGCACTCTTCCTCTGACTTCCCTTATTCCTCACGCAACGAGGGTTACAGGAGTTGGAATAAGAAGTCCTCCAGCTTGACTTTATTTCAACATTATGTCGAAATAAGTGCTTGCTGTGTAGACCAATGTTCCCTCTAAGCTGCGTGGCAGGACAGCGTCACAGGCAATTAATCAGCCCTGCCCAATCATAAGCTCAAGGCTCCATGCACCGAGCGGACTGGGTGGGGCTGATTAATCACCTGTGAAGTTTTGAGCTGCACAGCTCAGAAGGAACACTGTTGTAGACATGGACTATGTTATTTTGGAATAACTGATGTTATTTCAAAATAGCTCTGCTGTGTAGACATAGCCTATGTTACGTGTAGGCTAAGTTTTGGATTTCATACAGGCGATAGACTGATCACATCAGCCGAACAAATGACATCCATCAGCAGAGACTGTGGGTGCAATTTTCAAAAGCCCTTGTCTCTTTTGAAGATGGTACTTAGGCACTTTTGACATTCCAACACAAACCAGAAAAATCAGACTTTAGGCCAATATCACTTTTCTTAAAACTAAATATCAGAGAGACTAAGGATATCAAAATGCGGTTATCAGGCTAATCGTATAGTCAATAGAAATTGTATCGACTGTCTGATTAGTCGATAGGACTGCTCTACAAAGCCCGGCACCAGGAGCTGTCTCAAGCCGGGACTGAGCAATCCTGGCTCATGCTGGCTCCAGGAGCCGCCCACGTTGCAGCTCTGCTTTTTACATGTAGTAAGAGCCACCGGACTCTTGTACATTTCAAAGGCTGAAGCGGCCTCAGTGGGAACTGGTGTGAGCAGGGAACAGCTTCAGTTCTCACTCACACCGTATCCCCCTGTGCCGATGCCCCCCCCCCCATGGAGCTGGTGCTGGGGGAGCTGGGTTTTAAGATGGCTCCCCCCAGCATTGGTTCCTACTCCCCCACCCTTTCTGCCTCCTTCTGATAGAGGCAGAAAGGGAGGGGAAGCGATGAGTCAAGTCACTACTCAACTATACAATAAGCTTATGCTTATCGGATATTCGACTAGTCGCTTACATCCCTAAGATAGACATCATCTTAAGGTAATATATAAAGAAGTGGCACTTCTTCCTCTGGAGTGCTGCATCTAGTTTGATCCCCGTCACTCTAAACCAGTTGAAAATGACACATGCTTTTGCTGTATAAAGATAGTTGAAATGGAGAGATCTGAGAGTAGGCAATAGAGTTGGTTAGAAGTAAAGTGAAATGGTGGTGGCAAGAACTAGGATTATTTTGTGACAGAAGCCAGTTGCTAAAGGTGAAGTGATTTGCAAAGCTGATGCTGCTGGTGGAGTATGCACTTGAGGTTTTGGTGAGCTGAGCTGGGCAAAGCTGAAGGTGCGTTTCTGCTCCTGCTCCTTGCTTTGCAACCACTTTTGCTGCCCACCCCACCAAGCACTTCCACTAAGACCAGATGTTTTCTCTTTCATTTTAGAAAAAAGTCTGACAAATAGCACTGAAGGACAGAGCTGAAATGTAGAGCAGCAATGAGATGGAGGGATTCACCAATAGGCTTTAGTTCCATCCAGCACTAGTCAGCAGTTTGAACCTAAAAGTCTAAGGCTATGGCTACATTCAGGGTGTCTAGACTACATGGCTCCGTCGACGGAGCCATGTAAAGTAGTTTACCTGACAATCAATGAAGTGGGGATTTAAATAATGCCTGTTTCATTGAAATAAAAATGGCCACTGTGCTGTGCTGACAATCAGCTGATCCAGCACAGCGTGGATTGGTTGACAAGTGAAGCATAACGAGGCATAACGGAGCGGTTGACAAAGGCTTCCCTCGTCAACCGATCCGCATCTAGACTGCTGCCCTGTGCTGGATCAGCTGATTGTCGACACAGAGCAGCGGCCATTTTTATTTCAATGAAGCGAGGACTATTTAAATCCCTGCTTCATTGACTGTGTCGGGTAAACTACTTTACATGGCTCCGTCGATGGAGCTATATAGTCTAGACACACCCTCAAAGGCTTGCAGCTCCACCATTGCAAGCTCCCTTGTGTAGCTGCTCTAAGCCCAGAGAAGAGAGAGCTCTCCTACTTAATTAATCCACCCCCAATGAGTGGCAGCAACTATGTTGGCTGGAGACGCGCTCCCACCAACATAGCGCTGTGCACCCTGGGGCTAAGATTCCTGTCACTTACTTTGCTCAGAGTGGGGGTTGGTTTATTCACCCTGGAACAACACACGTTATAGTGACCTAAGTGGTACAGTAGATATAGCCTTTGGCTATGCCCATGTCTACACTTAAAAATGCAGTGGATCTGCTGCAAGCACTTCCATGGACACACTACGGCGAGTGAAGGGATTCTCCTATTGCTACAGTTTATCCACTTCCCCAAGAGGCAGTAGTGAGATTGGTGGAAGAATTCTTCTATTGACCCAGCACTGTCACACCCAAGGTTAGGTTGGCATAGCTACCTCTCTCAGGAGCGGGGATTTCACATGTCCCAGAGAGTTGTAGCTACCCTAATGTAAGTTTTCAGTGTAGACCAGTGCTAAAATCTGACAGTTGCTTGCTAGCCAGTGTGCAATGAGTCCGTTCAAAGTGTGTGTGTGTGTGTGTGTGTGTGTGGGGGAGGGGGGAAGTTCACATTAAAAGCCACCTTTAATAGGCACTTGGAGAGAGAGAAGCCAAATCTTGGAGAAGTGTGGAAAATTAGCTACCCATTTACATCCTAGTGGTCCCTCCCAGGCCAAGATGAGGCCTGTGGGCAAGGCACATTGTGAGTGAAGTTTGCATGGTATATATGCACCTTCTCCAAATATGACCACACTTTTGTCAAATTAAACTCCATTCATAAACACTATGAACATTTTACAAAGGCAAAATGTTCCAAATGCCATGGAGGTAACAGGTATCTCGGGCCTCTTATTTCAGGCCAACAAGAAGCAAGAGAACTATCTGTATACTGGAAGGACATGTAGGGACCCTTAAGTAGAAATATCAACAACACACTAAGAACCACACAGATTTGCAGTTACAGCAACTGAAACAACTTCAGCACATCCTGTGAGTAGGACAGCCAGCCAGGGTATAGCCGCACACAATCTAAGCAGTGAGGGGCCCAAGCAAAGAGATCACATTAAAACCAATCAATGTTGATTGTCAAGTGCTGAATGTAGCACAGGTTTTCTGCACAGCATATGCAGCCTCTACTACCTGGCTAGTAAGTAAAATTAGAGCCTGTTTCAGCCTACCCCTGTACCATGTGGCCATCCACATCCTCTTCATTTTTTAAGTGTACTACAGATTTGGTACACTTACAATTTTCAGCAGCTGTCCACGACATACAACCCAAGCCAACTGGAAGACACATATGACTGAGAACAAATAAGGGCACTACACGTTGGAGTGTTTTTTGCTTTAGCGTTAGTTATTAAAGCTCTGTTACTGGCTAAAAAAAGCAAACTGCAAACCAGGAACAAAGTCAGTGACAAAGTACTAGATCGATTCTGCTAGGAACAGTCAGTTCCACAAGGAGGCAAAGTTTAGCAAGAGCACTCAACCGGGGCCAATTCAAAAGGAAATGGAAAACAATGATTTCCATAAAAACACCACTTACCCCTGAACTGGCATTTATCAGAGGTTATACAGGTAAAGTGCTATTCTTGCTTAGATGTCACCATTCAAAATACACATTATCTCATTTAAAATGCAAGTTTAAGAACACCCAGATACACATACAGACAAATGCCTCGGTGGAAACTAAATTTGCACAGTGTCCAGGCATTTGGGCTGGCAATGGTTTCTGTCAAGTGCTGGATAATTTACTCCCAGTGCAAAGAACTTAGTCAAAGGATCATCCTGTGCCCCTGAGGGTCAGCATGTTTGCTATCTTAGCCCTGGGCTTGGTTTAATGCATTGTCGATACTTAAGAGATCAGAAAAATTGCTGTAATGGTAAGAACATTTTGGAAACAGGTGTTTCACTCCTGTCGAACCATTCCCACGCACACATCCCTCCACAGTTTTGTGTGGCACAAGAGAATTCTTTACAGCTGCCATCTGGAGCAGCTTTTGCTTTACCGCCCCCCCCCCCCCCAAGCAGCAACATACCATCTATTTAAAAAAAACTTATCAGGCAAGATTTTCAAAGGCACGAAGGATAGGTAGGTTCCCAACTCCCATTGAAAGTCAATGGATGTTGAGAGCATAAGTGTATTTTTGTGTATCCTTGGGGAAAAAAAAAACAACTAATCACACAGTGATAAAATACTCTCCCCCCCCCCTCCCTTTTTCTTGTTTATACCTTTAAATTCGTTTTTTAAAATGTGCGTTTTAAAGTCTTTTCTTGTAGTTTGTCTGAAAGGTGCCATCCAAAGACAGAGCTCTTATACTGAAAATATTTCTTTCAAGACACAAAAGTAGCACAGCAGTACCATGCAGTTAAAAGATCAAACACCTAGCCACAGCCAAGCTCGCTGCTGCATAAATGACAGCAAGAAACAAATAGCCAAGTATACCGGATGAGAGGAGGAAGCATTATAGAAAAATTAAAGCAATTGTGCCACACAGCTAATATACTTTTATAACCATAAAATATGACAGCTATGCCTGCAGGAAGTCTCCAAGGGAACCTAAAGACAAACAGCACTTTTGTAAACATAACTGCAGGAAGTGCAGCTTACTCCATTTCCTCTGTTTGTCCTTGTTGTGAGCAAGTCTGGTTTCAGTGTTCCATGATTACTAGACTCCTCTTTGCTCATTAAAGTACTATCCTTGGGAACTAACCTCGTTACAGATAGCTGGATATTTTAAATAAGGTCCAGATGGGCACCCACACACATCCGCCTTTCAAAGAGACCATGTAGCAATGACTTCTGCACTGACAGAAGGTACTGTATCAAGTAGCTGTCAAAGGAAAAGGTTAAACATAGCACTTAACTGTTTTGTCCAAATTGTATAGCCATGCGTTCCAACTTGGAAAGCTCCCTCCTGCATTTCATAGTTAATGTCTCAACAAGCTAAGAAAATAAACCAGTAGGAACAAGTTACCTGTTCTGTCTCTTTCTTCTGAGGAAGTTGAGTGCGTACACACACACACACACACACACACACACACACACACAGGAGGTACCAGAATTATACCAAGCGTTCTAATTTGCTTATGCAGTGGTTGAAAAAAATCTGAAAGAAAATCTAATGGCGAGCCCCTCTTGCATAGCTATAGAGTGATTTGAATCAGTGAACTCTTCACCACATATTCTGACATGCCAGTTCAGAAATTCTTTTGCCAAATCCTCAATTTTGTTAATCCAATTTTGTTAATCCAATGATGCTTAAGATACTCAGAACAGTTTGGAAAAAGTCTTTTACAAAGGGCTGCAACTTGCAGCTGTTCAAAGGGTTTTATCTGAAACTGAGGCAGTACTATCCAACTGAGAATCGCTTTGCTCTTAAAATTGGCTAGTGAATTATGTTAGTTTTTTTATGAAGTATTTACGGGTATTCAACCCTTGCCCAGAATCAATGCCTAAGCACCAACTCCTTCCCCACAAACACAAACAATACCTCCATAGTTACCCACCGTCATGTTAAAAGCCAAAGCTACATTACTGCAACATTATAAAAGGAGAATATAAACAAAGAAATTCAGGTTCTCATAATTCTGCCACTTTGAACACAGTAATACACAATGTTGGATGCAAGGAGGGATGTGAAAGATTAACCAAGGATCATGCTTAACGAGTGATGCTTACCGGTTCTGGTTAACTGGTGGGGGCTGCTCCAGCCCAGTGGTGCCCGATGTGGGTAGCGGCACTCCAGTCTGGCTGGAGCAACCCGTCTGCAGTGCAGGGGGTCACAGGCAGGTGCTGCTTTGTTTGGGCTGGGCCTATGGCAGGGGGGCTGCTCCATGACCCCCTGCCTGCTCCCCCTTTAGTCAGTCAACCTCTTAAGCATTGTGTTTAACTGGTTAACCAATTAAATGGGATTTTACATCTCTAGATGCAAGTGTACTATTTAAATACTTTTATATGTAGACAGACAAAAATATGGGAGACTTTTTAATATGGGAATAACTAGTTTCCTGAGTTCTGAATATGAAGTACCTCACCTGTAAACAGTGCATTATATACTGTTCTACATTCCCTATACTTAAAACAAGAGAGCCCTCGCATGTATATATTGCATGCGTGCAATCAAGTAATATGTATTTTATTATTCATGAATATTGACTACAATTTATTCTAGTTTCTTGTTATGTGAGCCCTTAAGAGCAGTGGTGGGTCAGTTCTTTGAGTTACTCTTCGAAGTACTGGGATACTTGTAGTAGATGCTCCAGAGTGAATATTCAAATATCTAATTAAACAGGTTTTTTTTTTTTTTTTTTAATGGCCATTGCAAATATCCCACTTTGCAATCCCAGAATGGAGTATCAATCTAAATCAATGCTAAAAGAAAGTCGTGTTCTGGTAATTTTTATTATTTTCAGAAATTTCTCAAAAATCTTATTCTCGCTGAGGACTCAACCCATAGGAAGTTTGGAATTTAATTTGTAACATTTAGGGACTTTCCAAAATTCCCCTTTTGGTTTGAGAATATATATTGAGAAATTTCAAAACAGTTTTTGCAGAAAGTTACAGAATATCAAAATTAGGGTTTATAATGGTAGTTTTCAGAAGCTATGAAAAAAAAACACAAAAGCAAAACTTACCATATGAATTTGACTTTATATGTAGAAAATCATTACGTTAATGTTTTACTTTCAATCTCATAGCACATGGGACTGGTAACACCAGTTAATGGTGCAGTACTAATAGTTGAGGTGAAGTAAGCAGTTGTGATGAGTCACTGGAAAGTTAAGAGATCCCCACATTCAAGCTGCACAAATTTTCAAAGGGGTATTTAGCACAGTAGCTTCAGTAATGCAGATGTAATAGCTGCACAGAAGTTACCACGTGTCACCACAGTATGGTACAAAGGTGACAATGTTGGACATGACGACACGATCTGCTGCCTTTTTGTTCTTTCACTCCTATGAAGGATGTGAATTTATCTTGGATTTAGCATACCCAGTTTTATTTCGGTTCCAAGATGGTGACATTTATTAGGTACATTGTTGGAGTTTTAGAACAGCAGTACATTTTGCATACTACACATTATACCTATATTTTGTCTTCAAGCCCTGGTGAAAACGCTGAGACATGAACAAGTTAATGGGAAGGGGAAAATGTTAATGGGTATCAGTCTCAGCTCTTAAATGTTTGCTTTGTTTGCCTGGGTTGCACTCACTAAAGATTGTATGCATTCAAGGCCAAATTCACTTCACCCTGAAAATATGTAGTTTAGATTTAGAAGATTGAAGTGCGATTTAAGCCAAGATTTCCTTGTCTTCAACAAGGAAATTCCCCAGCACAGTTGTAGCTGTATTAAACCGGTATGGCTCTGCTGGTAAGTTTCCCCATGAAGACAAGCCCCGATTCTTTTTTCAACTTTGAAAGGTCCATGAGTATTACACTTATACAGAGAACCTACGCAAAGGACTTAAGAGTTTTCACTTATGTTTCCTTTTCAAATTTTAAGTGATCAGAATATATGTCTCCCATGATACAAAAATCTTTAAATGGTTTGTTTTACCTTGAAGTATTTCAGGGAAGGTAACCAAAGAGAATCAACCAAGTGACTTGTCTCAGTGATGTACTTTTCACTTGGGAACATTGTCTAGCTCAGGATCCAGCCCACGGACACTGTAGGGAGCTGCAGGCAGGCTCACCACTTGCCTCGCCCCACCTGCATGCCCCTCAGAAATGTGGTTGCAAGGTGTTTTTTCTTTAAAAAGCTGTGAGTCTGGAGGGAAGGGGGGAAAGCTTTAAGAGCTACTCCCACCCCCAGCACAATGGGAGCTGCCTGTTTCAATGACAGGTAGCCATGATGCACAAGGGGCTCCAGACAGCACGTGGCTGCAGCCTGTGCAGGGGTGGAGCAGGCAGTAGTGTTCCCACTAAGCTATGTGGCAGCACAGCTTCACAGGTGATTAATCACCCTCACCCATTCAGAGGCTCAGGGCTCCATGCATGGAGCTGACAGACTGGACAGGGCTGATTAATCACCTGTGAAGTTGTGCTGCCATGCAGCTTAGAGGGAACACTGGCTGGCAGGGAGGCTGATTCATGAACAAGCTTGCTGGCTGGCAAGTCTCCTGGCCAGACTCTGCCTCTAAAACCCTAGCTCCTCTCTTCCCCAACCCTTTGCCCCCCACTCCTGCTCCTTACCTTCATATACCCAAATCCTTTGCCTCCCACCTCCTGCACCCATATCCCCTCCCAGATCTGGCACACCAATCCTCTGCCCCAGATCACAATCCAAATCCCTGTACCTTTCCTCCTCTATCCCAATTCCCCACCCTATGTCACAATCCAACCCCCTGCACCTTGGTCCAGTGCCCAAGGTCACAACTGCCTCCTTCACCCAACTCCCTCCCTTAACCCAAGATCCCTTCTGCATCCAACCTCCATCCCAGACCCCGCACTTCCTCCCTTAATATCCTGGAAGAGTGAGGCCCACAATTATTGGAATGGCTCCCCATCAAAAGTTATTCCCCAACCTGATCTACCCGGTACATTGTTTACTCCCCAGGAGGCAGAGTGTAGAGATGCTGTGCATACTACCATCTGGTACATAAGCTACAGAAAAACACTGGTACCTCCCAGGGAAAGCAGCAACACTTAAATCAAAACAAAAGTACCAGGGTAGCATATGGTGCTGGTGAAGTTTTGGAACAGACATGAAGAAAATACATTGCAACTGGTAAATGAATATATCACTGTAGTAAGAGATTTCTACAATCACGTTTATTAATTATGGAAGAATCCCCACTAGTATTTACATAGTGCAAAAAAAGCTGTTATTACTCCAAAAAGTATGATAGATAGAACAATTATCCTTCATACAGCAGAAAGGAAAACAAAACCCTTCATCTTTTATTTCATAATAATTTTTACTATTTAACCCAAGTGATGCTACAAATGTTAAGACATTAAAGATTAACAGTTTACCTTATTAGAATCTATTTAAAAATATATGAACATTTAGAAGGTGGGCTGTGCCAACTGTGTTGTTACTTTCAGTGTTCTCTCTCTAAATTTCAAGTTAGACATTCTTACATTTCATTGTGTGTGGTGGGGATGGGTAAAAACCCATGTAAGCTGCATCTATGGCTTTCTTCTGCTGGTTTTTGTTTTTGTAAACAGATCTTCACATTGAATTTTAAATGATTAAATATAATCAACATTTAAATCAACTGGATATTTTGATGAGTTGGCACAACTTCACAGAGAATACTTAATGACAGTTTTAGTAAACAGCCGCTCTTCAAACAATACAAGTTTTTGCATTCAAATTTAAATGTTATTAAAATTTAAACTTCATATTAAAGAATTGGATTGAATCATGTGAAAATCCTCACCCACATAAGCATTAGACATTTCCCACCTTTGTTAAGAAATCATACAAGTGCATTATTGAACATTTCCTGTAGTTTTTAAATTTTAAAAATATGGGACAAATCCTGCAGACAGCAGACATTGTGTGGTTCCAATCCTGCAAATACTTGTATAGGTGTTAAATTGAAGCATACCAATAGGCCCACTGAGATCAATGGAACTACTCATACTCCTAATATCAAGTATGCATGCAAGTATTTGCAAGCCCAGGGCCTTCATCCTTACTAGGACTAAAATATAATTATTTGGTCTGATGAAGGACTATGTTCTGCAGATGTTTTCTCCTAAGTTTATTTTTACACAAATACTAGAAGTGTTATATAAAATAATTTCTATGCATCGTCACCTCTATCAATTCATTGTAAAGATGCCCTACTACCTGTTTGGCTAGATGTATGCAATCTAAATAACCCAATGAAGACTTTGAAAGAAAAATCCTAGATCTTTGTTTTCTGAATAATCTTCACAACAACAAAAATGGTATTCCTATAACTAAAGAAACATCTGTTTTTTTTCTTTTTTGGAGTGTAACAACCTGTATAATAAATTGTATATTTTTTATAGTGAAATAGAAATCCAGCTATTTTAAAAAATTAATCACGACACTGTAAATAACCTATCAGAAAGTTTATGCTTTATTTCTGTTGCTGATAGAAACAAGATTACCAAAAGATCAAAATTATACCTCTTAAGTGCTTTACATTGCAAGGAACTTCCCTAATTTTAGATGCAAATGGGCCTCTTCCCAGACACACAGTCATTCCATTATCAATTACATTTCATTCTCTTCTTATCAAAAGGAAACATTCTAAATGGATGGTTTCCTTTACTCTGTTTTGGTTTGCCTTGCTAGAGGTGATCATTTACATTTTCAGAGGTTCTCCTTGTTTGCTGGCAAATAGAGAGGTATTAGATGAGCTGTATTATCTTTAATAAACTCACAATATACATATGAAATCTGTTGCAAAATTACAATTAAACAGTGAGTTGAAGATTACAAGTAGATGTCCTGTTTGATATAAATATAAAATTCTGAATTGACTGTCCAAGATCAGAAAAGACAAAACACAAACCTTGATAATATTACTACCTCTAGATCAAGAGTTATTTGAATCACTGCCATGGAGTAAGCAAAAAGAAATTTTCCAATTATTTTTTTGTAATTCCATTTTTGGAAAATACGAGTCAATTTCAATCCTTAGTGTGCACACATGATCTTAGTTGTTGATGGAAGCTGTGCTTGCATATACAAGGGTAAATGTTGATACTCTGTCAGCAGCTCAAACCCCTATCATTTCCTAAATCAACTAAACCTTTCAAAATGTATGCACAGTAGGATCTGCAGTATGAACAATTGGGGTTAATGCTCTAGAGGAATCTTTCTTTACTCTTTTGTATTCCTATAAAATGTCTCTTGCTAATATCTAGGAAGATTATGTCAAGGAACAAAGAACACAACCAGACAGCCAGCAGCTCTCTCCAACACTGTCCCGCACAGCATCTACTATGTCTATAGATACCGAAATGTTATTTACATAATACTCAAACACTTTGTTTCTGCTACGCTTACCATCTGAGAGACTAAATAATTCCTAAACCTGGAGTCTGATTTTCCCAGTGCAATATAAAATGCTGACATTACAAATACTAAAAAAGTGCTGGTCCCAAGTTGTTAATTAAACTAAGTGTGCAACTAAAATGTCCATTTATTTGGGCTACTGAAAGTTATTTTTAAATGGAAGTGGTCTAGAATATAATATAGAATTAAAACAAATCTATGGTTGCCATAAAAAAATTCTTCAGCTACTCTTTTAATCAAGTCCTTGGTGTGGACGGCTTCAGTACATTTATTGCCAGTGCTGGACAAAAATAAACAATTCAGACTACTGGTGTGCAAGGATTAAATATGTACTCCATTCCCATCGGAAATAAATTAATCACCAGATAATGGATTTAATTTAAATACTAGGAACAAACACCGATAATTCTATGGCAGCTTATTCATTTCTGGTTGGGTTTTTTTGGAACCACTGACCACCCTCAGTACTCCAAGGCACTTTCTTGTCTTCCCAGAACTACTGCTTTATTACTCTGGAGGTCAACTACTAGGCTGCTACTAATGAGGAACAAGAGTTCACATTCTCAATGAGAATTAATCCGAAAATTGATCCTGAACTCAACATAAAAATGGCCAGAATCAAAGCATGTGAGTGAACACATCAATACACTTAGCTATTGTATCAGTCACACTTGTTAAATACTCTGCTCTCTTTTGCCTGTTTTATTTAATGTAAATAAAATTATGCACATCAGCATTCCTGAGGTAAGTGAAAGAATAAGGAAGCAGTCAGTTACTAAGAACAACATGAATGGTGGTCCTGGTTAATGGTTCCCATAACGTGACTCTGCAAACAGTGACACTTTCTTTTTTAAAGTATTTATTTTGCTATTGTGGTTTTGTGTTGAAGTTTGTTACAATATGCTAAACTATCTCTTTACAGTCAGCAGCTTTTGCAATGTACCCTCACAGACTTAACTAAAAAGCTGCATCTGCATTAGCATAAGAATCATGCATATATTTCCTAATAACCTCCTCTTCCTTTTGACCACAAGAAAAAGGTTTTGTGGATTTTTCTAGCTTCTCTTTATGGAGAAGTCAATTGTTACTTTTTAATTCCTGGGATAATTAGAAAATTGTGGCCAATCAGGTTAAAATGATTGGCGGTAACAACAATGCAAAATGTTGGTAACTGTTGCAAGTCTTAAAACATAGATTAGCTTATGTATTGAAAAGTGTGTCAAATTTAAGAAGATTTTTGCTTACAATTGGTCATTTATAAATAGTTTCTATGTTTACAAAAGAAGTGAATATCTATTATTGACAAGTTTTACACAGATGGTTTCAATTCTGGTAAATATACAGATACTGATTAAAAGCTAAACTATAGGTTTTAATGAAACAACTAAGACAGCTACAAATATCAGTTGTGAATTAAATACATATATTAAATGTTTAACAGTGCAAAATGTTGAGATGAAGCATACAAAGTAATGGCTGCAACCCTTACAACAGTTAGTTATAATTTTAGAATTATAAAGAGTTCCTGAGTTTGTGCTTATTTTTACAACATGTAATTGGAATCTGTGTGTTCTTTATTTAGAGAATTGCTGATGACGGGTTTATGTTGTGCATTACTTGCGTGCTTATCAGCTGTCCATTCCTCACTATCAATTACTGGATCTACCTGCTCAGAAGTTTCTCTCTCTTCCTCTTCGCTTTGTTCGGCATTGTCTTCCTCTGCTCCACTAAGGGTCTTCCCAAGTTGAAGGGTTTCCATAGTTCTTTGGGTCTCTGAGACCCAAGATTCAATTCTACTATTCAGTTGAACTTCTACTGATATAGGTTCGTGGGTGTAATCCTCATCATCTTCGTCGTCCTCCTCTTCTTCCTCTTCGAGCATTCCTGGTACAAGAGTACTCGTGGTACTGGTCATGGAGGAATTCAAAATATCACGACAGCTACCATCCAAAGATCCTGTTTCTGTACTCTGCTGTGATGCCCACTCCAGATTGTCATCTGGTTTCACCTCCTCTTTGTCACCTGGCAAGGATTTTCCATGACTTGCAGTTGAGGTAGTTCCGGTTGTAGCTGTAAGTGGCTGTTTATTAACAGTTACTTTTTCAATCTGAACACTGCTAGATTTTTCTGGTGCAACGGTCTTAAATGAGGACTCTCTCTCATTTTCAGAGGTTTCTAACCCATCAGATGTTTCCACCATACTTCTCCAGTTTGTTTCTGCAAATTAATTAAAGATGCCACAAGCTCATCATAAAACTGACAGCTTTAGAGAGTATTTAAAACATTTACACAATTAAAAAATCCTAAACATTTGTTCAAGAAAAAAGCATAAAAGGGAGACACGTGAACATGATCACACAGTGAAAAAACAGTTTGAAAATTCAAGAACAGAAAAAGCTGTGGAGTAAACTGTTTCATGTTTAATGAGATTCTCAAATTTTGTTCTGCAATCAAAAAGGTGTTGATGTGCTTGCCTGAGCACCACACACAGTCAGAAATGGCATAGCTGATTGCGTGGGGTGACAGAGAGGCTAAAAGACTTGCTGAGCCTCTGCACAATATGTGTGTGTGTGGGGGGGAGGGGAACAGCTCAGCTCCATGATCCTGGAAGGGGCGGCACCTCAGGCAGAAGAGGCAAGGCGGGGACAGCCAGCCCTCAGTGCAGCCCTGAGCGCACTGCACTAGCCCCCACACAGCGATTTAAAGTGCCTGGGGTTCTGGCTGTTGTTGCTCGTATGGTAGCTGGGGTAGTTGGGAGTCCAGGGCCCTTTTGCATCAGCAGGTCCCAAGGCAACTGCTCCATTCCCCCGCCCCACGCCCTGTCAGCAGGCCTGCGGGTGAGCCCATGTATCAGGCTTTACTGTCAGAGCTGCAATACCATGGCAATTTGCTAAAATGGTATTAATAATCATCCCATTGGTAGGTGTTAATAAAAAATTCTGAACATTAAAAAAGCAGCAGGTAGACTGTAAAATAAACACTCTAAAAATAAATCAGCAATGCTATTAACAACTTGATCTAAGTTAGATAGGTATGTAAGAGTGTAACTAGTTAACTGATAAGCTGATGGTTATCGGTTCCTGTTAACGGTTAAACTCTGCTAGGATCCTGAGATGCCCGCACCATGGGGTTCTAGCTGCTGCACAGGTCATGGGACTGGGAGCTCACTGGTGGCAGAGCCTGTGGTACAGGGCTAGCAGCCAGGACCTGTCCATCACCCTTCACTCCCAACTTTATATCTCCAGGTAAAATGTTTAACTGTGTAACCCAGGCATGTCCAAAGTCCAGCCCGCGGGCCAATTGCGGCCCGTGTTCCGATTTAATACGGCCCCCGCTTCCTCTCCTGGCTCCCCGGCACTCTTTTGAACTGGCGCGCCCAGCACGCCGCTTCCGGCCGCGCCGCTGCCGCCGCCCATGACCTCTGCGGTCCTAGAGCCTGCCCTGTAGGGCACATCCGCAGCCCCGCTCCCCCGCTCGGCTGCGGGTTCGCCCTGCCCCCCGGGCCGCCGTGAGGCCGGCGTGCCCTGCGCTCTCCGCCCGCCTCCGACCCTGCGGGCCCTCCGCCTTGGGGCTGAGAGTGCGGGGACGGCCCTCACGCATGTTCACTTCTTCAAATCTGGCCCTCTTTGAAAAAAGTTTGGACACGCCTGGTGTAACCTATAGTAACCATGAAACCAATTAAAATGCTATTTTTGTACATTTTTCACATCCTTAGTTTACACAAGCATTTTATTCTCAGCTGATACTGCCTCAGCTGTTATGTTGTGTGTGCTTATGAGTGGACACAAATGGATCTTGTAGGTTGTTCAGACCATGACAACTCTTCAAAACCCTTTCCTGGCTTCCCCTCAACATCAAATTTAAGCTAATTGCTCTAGTCTTCAAAGACCTGAATCCCATCTCTTCATTTTCCCCTTCATTCAGCCCAAGATACACAACCCCCTGTTTATATTTCACTTTGGCCTTCATGTACCAACTCACTACCACGGAGAATCCCTCTGCAAATTAAGTGATCGCCCTTTCACTGAGCGTAGGGTTACTTTGTCTCAACATAAATTACTCGGAACACAGATGAGAATTAGGGCCACTGCCATTATTTTTATGTGATCTGTTCTAGAACTTCCCCAGAATACTATTCAGTTTCCCCTCAAAATACTGTTGGATTAGATTCCCCAATTTTGGATCACCTTCTCTAAAGCGGAGAATATATTCTAGATTGGGAAGTATTGTGAATATTTTTCTGCCTATAGTTTAATATTTATAGCTATTTCCACTTTATGGTTATGTAATATACATATAAATGTTAATACTTACCATATTCTTTCTCGTTCACTTCAGATATGGGCTCTGAAATAACACTACAGAATGAAATAGCACTTGCCGCCGAGGGATTACGAGAATGACCCATGTGATGGGGTGCCTTCTTAACATTCTTTAAGGCCTCTTCTGCCTGTTCCTGCTCCATTGATGCAACCATATCTCTGTATGCCTTTCTAGCCTCTTCAGTCAGCGAGACCAACTTATTGAACAGGCTCTAAAGATGAAGACATTTTCATATTTGTCGTCTCTTTATAAACATTTTCACTTGACATATTCTCCCCTTTATCAACAGGTACTGTACACGTAAGTCTAAAGCCTGCCTAGTCAAAAAGAGTGTGCCTTTATTTTGGCTAATAATCAGTTATGCCCTAGGTTTCGTTTTAAGGATGCCTCTGCATTTACATAGCTCAAGTTTTTTGCTGGAGTTGTTTTGGATGAATAATGGATAGAAAGGAAAGAGCACTGCCTTCCTGCATTGTTCGCAGACTCACAGGAAGAGCCTCAGCCTGAAATCCCCAATAATAAAATACGGAGTTGCATAATTTTCTTTTAACAACACCTCCCTACCCCCCCACCCGATTTGGTCATAGTAAGCCTCTTTGGTCTCACTACCAGTCTATGCTTTTCAGTGGCACGGATCTAATTAGATTGTAAAAAGTCATTAAAAAAATGTAACCGTATAACTGCTAAAAATCCAATAAGCTTTATACTGCAGTGCCCACCACAAAGCCTCCCCAGGAGCAGGGCCAGCAGCTTCTTCCAGCCGTGCTTTCAGGGTAAAGTTATACTGCAGAGCTGGGCTACCGGTCCTGCTCCCAGGGAGGCTTCGCTGTAGACTCTGCAGCTGGCTCCCGGGGAACCAGTGAGTAATCTGGGACTGGAGGGACAGGCGGGCCTGCCAAGGACAAAGGCTGCCCCAACTGCAGTGGGTCCTGCAGGGCTGGAGCAGACTCCTGCCTGAGGTGGGGAGCTGCTCCAGTCCCTACTGGTTAACCATTTACATCCCTAGATCTAATCAGTTTTTATTTTGTGCAATGATCAATAGATTTGAGCCTAGCATATTATGGAACATTTAGATGTGTATTATCTCCAGTAACAAGCCAATAACCCTTTTCAGTGGGATGTCACAACATCTTGCAACCCAGGCTTAGTAAAACCTCTGATTAGAATAGTAGTCTTACTTTTGCACCGAAGAAACCATTTGGAGCCAGTACCGTGAATATTTAATGAAGTTTTCCATTACTGGCCCACATTTGATATCGAACCTCTTTCCAAATATATGTTAGAACAAAAGACGAATGACTATTTAAGTACTTAATGGGTGCTTCCTTCCTTAGCAGGTAATAAAGGATGTAACATGATCTAAAATTCAATATTAGTCTGTGGCTAGCTGTTTTAGCACACTCATTGCTGGTAATTTTGTTTTCACCACTATTTGTTTTGTTAAAAAATTTACATCTTGAGGAAAAAAATATTGTTCATTGCTTAACTATAAAGTGGTTTACATTACAGTACATGCTACAATATCTGAAACAAGCTCAATAACCAAAAATAATTACCATAAATTAGCGTATGACCCACACATGTGTATTACCTTCACATGTGCATAACCCGCTGTTTAGACTGCAGGAGATGAACCGCGGGTACTGTTAATGAACGATAACGAGGGTAATTAACTCAGGCGTCAGGGTCTGAGCCTGTCACGCAGAAGCATCTGTGCTCCAGATACATCACTGCACAACTGCCAAAGCACAGAGTAGATAGCCGCAGCCCAGCAGGGCAGACTGGCTGTGTCTCAGGAGGCTGCATGTGAAGGGAAGGTGACTGGGCTTACCCCTAGCACAGTCTCCAACCTTCCCCACCTGCCCACAGCTGGGAGAGCTGCCTTCCGCCCGTGCTGTGCACTTCCCCAGGGGTGAGCTGTCTGCCCCAGGCAACCAGAGCCAGGAGCTGAGCAAAGGAGCTGTGTCCTTAAACAAAGCACCCCCATCTGAGGGAGAGCTAAATTAAATTAAAATTTTTAAATTAAATTTAAATTAATGGAGATTGTCTATCTCCTAGAACTGGAAGGGACCTTGAAAGGTCATCGAGTCCAGTCCCCTGCCTTCACAGTAGGACCAAGTACCATCCCTGACAAATATTTGCCCCAAATCCCTAAATGGCCTCCGCAAGCATTGAACTCACAACCCTCGGTTTAGCAGGCCAATGCTCAAACCACTGAGCTATCCCTCCCCCCTAAATGCCTGCTAACCACGTTCGGACAGACCCAACAGAGGGAAGAAGGTCGCAGGGTATTCCCATGCTGCTTTTATCAAGTAAGAGTCAGTCTTGTCTTCCTGTAATTTCAGTAAAAAAAACAAAAAAACGTGTATAACACGTGGACGAGTATAGCCTGCAGGTGGGGAGGGGGAGGGGGGATTTGTAAAACTTTGCATAACCTGCAGGTTATATACTCTAAAACACGGTACATGCTTATACTTTATTGGAAATCAGAAGAGAGACAGGTTAACACCAATAAGCGCCACCATTTTTATCAGTGTGGGGGGAGGGAAAATAGTGCTGTCACCTCAGTATCTGTAACTCCTTGACACCAGGAGATATGGTGCAGTCGATAAGGTGCTTGTCAAAGGCACTGAACTAAACTGTAAACCTTGTATATGATGGAAACCACTATAAGCCACAGGGTGCTGCAGCACACTCAGCACTCCTAGTTCCAGTGCCTATGGTCACTGGATGGTACTATGAGAGGTTAGAGGAGATTGGCTTCATAACAAACTTCTAGTGATGGCAGGGAGGATGAGGAGGGGTATGTCTACACTACCCTCCTAGTTCGAACTAGGAGGGTAATGTAGGCATACTGCACTTGCAAATGAAGCCCGGGATTTGAATTTCCCGGGCTTCATTTTCATAAGCCGGGCGCCGCCATTTTTAAATCCCGGCTAGTTCGAACCCCGTGCTGCGCGGCTACACGCGGCACGGAGTAGCTAGTTCGGATTAGGCTTCCTAATCCGAACTAGCTGTACTCCTCTATTCTAGGGTATTTCAGCTGGCACTTCAAAAGGAGATGTCTGCCACCATATTCCAAAGATTTAGAGGAAGAAAGAGTGGCAAACCTGATGATATAAAAATGACAGGGCACGACGTCAAACTTAAAAAGTTAAGAAACTTTAGAATAGGCCAAGCTAAAATAAGCATCCTATGCCAGTCACCACACGGTATGTACACATGCATGTATTATAGTTAGCTTGTAAACCCAAGAGCAGTGAACAAAATTTGTAAACTGTATTACACAAGAAAAAAATAGAAATGACTAACTATTTCAGGCATCTATTCAGCAATGAACTGCTTACCTCAGCACCTGAATAGTTGAAGATTCCCACCACACTAACAGGAACTAGCTTGTTCACACAACGACCAAGAGCTTTACGTCCAAGTGCAAAGACAAAAGGAATCTCTTGCTCTCGTGCCATGGCTATTACATTATACAGAGCTTCATCCAATCCACCTTATAAGGAAAAACAACACTTAAAACTAAAGCTTATAAAACAGTCTTTAATATTGCCTTTGGTCCAAACCAGTATTCCACAGTTTGTCAATAGACTACCAACTAAAACTTTAATACACATAGGGTACGTCTAGACTACAGGGTTTTGTCGACAGAAGTTTTGTCGACAGTATCTGTCGACAGAGCGTCTAGACACATTCAGTTCTGTCGACAAAGCAAGCTGCTTTGTCGACAAAACCCTGTAGTCTAGACGCAACCCTACAGGCAATAACACCTTCTGTCGACAGATCTCAGCGGTAGTGTAGACGCAGGTATAGTTTTGAAAGTCCACTTTTGTCGACAAAAGTCTGTACAGGCAGTCCCCGAGTTACGCGGAACCGACTTACGTCGGATCCGCAGTTACGAACGGGGCCATTCCTCTCCCTGGTCTCCAGCAGACCAGGGAGAGGAAGCAAAGCGGCGGAACACGTGGGCAGCGGACAGGGCTGTCCGCTGCCCACGTGCTCCGAGGCTTGGCTCTGCTTTGCCCCCCCCCGTCCCCCGTCCCCCTGGTCTGCAGACCAGGGGGACGGGGGGGGGGGCAAAGCAGAGCCAAGCCGCGGAGCGCCCGGCCAGCTGACAGCCCAGATGCGTCTGGGCTGTCAGCTGATCGCGTGCTCCGCGGCTTGGCTCTGCTTCCCCCCCCCCCGGTCTGCAGACCAGGGGGACGGGGACAAAGCCTAGCCAAGCAGAGCCAAGCCGCAGAGCGCCCGGCCAGCTGACAGCTCAGACACGTCTGGGCTGTCAGCGCGCTCCGCGGCTTGGCTCTGCTTTGCCCCCCCCCCCCCCCCGGTCTGCAGACCAGGGGGAAGGGGGGGGGGCAAAGCAGAGCCAAGCAGAGCCAAGCCGCGGAGCGCGCAGTCAGCTGACAGCCCAGACGTGTCTGGGCTGTCCGCTGCCCGCGTGTTCCGCCGCTTTGCTCCCCGTCCCCCTGGTCTGCAGACCAGGGGGACGGGGAACAAAGCAGAGCAAAGCCACGGAGCCCGAGGGCAGCAGGACAGCCATGGCGCATCTGGGCTGTCCCGCTGCCCCCGTGCTCCATGGCTTTGCTCCGGACACCTGTGGTACAGCAGCTGGGGCGCTGCCAGTTGGTCCCGTAGCGCCGCTCTGGGCGCTACTGGACCAACCGGGCAGCACCCCAGCTGTTCTGCCCCAGGCGTCCTGATTCAGCCACTGCTGGTCAGATTCAGCAGCGGCTGAATCAGGACGCCTGGGGCAGAGCAGCTTGGGTGCTGCTGGGTTGGTCCAGTAGCGCCGAGGAGCGGCGGCGCTACTGGACCAACCCAGCAGCACCCCAGCTGCTCTGCCCCAGGCGTCCCCAAGTCAGCCGCTGCTGAAACTGACCAGTGGCTGAGTACAGGAAGCCCCTGCCCCGGGCTTCCTGGAATCAGCCGCTGATCAGTTTCAGCAGCAGCTGACTTGGGGATGCCTGGGGTTCTTAAGTTGAATCTGTATGTAAGTCAGAACTGGCGTCCAGATTCAGCCGCTGTTGAAACTGATCAGTTTCAGCAGCGGCTGAATCTGGACGCCAGTTCCGACTTACATACAGATTCAACTTAAGAACAAACCTACAGTCCCTATCTTGTACGTAACCCGGGGACTGCCTGTAGTCTAAGACACACCCATATTTAGCTAGCGGAAATTTAGATTAAACCTTGTAAACAAAGCAGTAAGGCTTTGAATGCAATGCTCATGCATCAAGTTAAACTTTACTATACTTGAATAAAACAAGCAGTTATTTACGGAATACCATTATCTTATCTGTACACCTAACAATGTTCTATACCCTCTCATAGTGCTGTCTCATGCACCAGAAGTATTAAAGCAGAAACTTTATGAAATTGGATTCTCTATTGCTTGGTAAACTTTTTCTTTCTCTTACATAACTCAGGAACTTATTTGCTTCCCTGTAGCGTCCGCAATATGTTAGGCACAGTCCCCACATACAGGAAGGCATAATTCCTATCCCACTATTTCCTATAAAGAAATGGGCCCAAACCAAAGTGTTTCAGCTTTACAATGGAACCGAAAGATGACATTTCATGCCTATGGGATGCCTGGAAAATGCTTAAAATGACTGAGAAGTCAACATAATGGATTAACAAGGTTAGCATCCCTGGTAGTGCTGGAGAAAATGCAGTATACACATAGCATTTATAGTAGGGGTGGGCAATAATTTTTGATGGGGGGGGCCACTCCAAGAATTTGGAAAGTGGTTGAGGGCCGCAACTCTTCCATGATATTAATGGAGGAACTACAGGGTCTGAGATGGATGTTGGATACAGAAGGAAGCTTGAGGTAAGGAAGGCAGTTTGGGTGAAGGAGGCAATTGTGACCTGGGGCACTGGACTGGGTGCAAGGGGTTGGATTTGACCTAGGGCTAGGAATTGGGGTACAGGAGGGGGTTCAGGAATTTGGACTGTAAGCTAGGGCAGGAGGGGATTGTTATCTGGGCCAGAGGATTGGGGTGCCAGATCTGGAAGGGGATATGGGTGCAGGAGGGGGGCAGAGGATTAGAGTATGTGGAACAGGAGACAGGAGTGGGGGGGCAGAGGCTTGAGGAAGTGAGGGGCTGCGGTGCCAGAGGCAGGGTTTGGACAGGAGACTTACTAGCCAGCAGCCTGTTCCTGAATCAGCCTCCCTGTCAGCCAGTGTTCCCTCTAAGCTGCGTGGCAGCACAATTTCACAGGTGATTAATCAGCCCCGCTCAGTCAACTCCGTGCACAGAGCCTTGAGCCTCTGACTGGGCAAGGCTGACTGATCACCTTTGAAGCTGTGCTGCTGCACAGTTTAGAGGGAACACTGCTGTCTGCCCCGCCCCCGCACAGGCTGCAGCTATGTGCTCTGGAGTCCCTTGTGCATCGTTGCTGCCTATTATTGAGCAGCTCCCATTGACCTGTTTCTGGCCAGAACGGGCCAATGGGATTGTGCTGGGGATAAGAGTGGCTCCCAAAGCTTCCCCCAGCTCCCATCCAGACTTACAGTTTTTAAAAGAAAAACCACCCCACAAACACATTTCTGAGTGATGCACAAATGGGGGTAAGGCAAGCAGGGAGCCAGCCTGGGGCTCCCCTCAGCAGTCTGGTGACTTGGTGGGTCAGATCCGGCTCTCAGACCATATTTTGCCCAGGCTTGATTTATACACTAAAATCTCTCTTGCACTTGTACCTTTTGACTGAATTTTTTCACAGTTTGGAGAAATGATTACACATTTGATCTTGTTTAACTTCATATGCTTGGTAACCTCACGCAAACCCATAACAAGCCTCCTCCTTGCTTTAGCTCTCATGGGATCCTTTTGGTAAATTCGTTCCTGGAAGCTGACAAGCTCTTGTAATAGCAAAGTCACACATTCGTCTATTTCTTTACTCAGAACTTGATTACAATACCTGTCAATTCAGAAAACAACACATTTTAGCAAATAGCAAATTTGGTAATGCATCTCATTGCTGTGTTACTTTAAATGATTTTGGCAGAAAGAAGATATCCCTGAAATAATTTAGTATAATGCTCCAAGTATACTTACTACATTTATTTAGAAGAGCTGTACACCTAAACAATGAAAGGATATTATGAAAGTGTTTAAAATGAAATCACAATAAAATACATTATTAGCATACTACCAATCCACAACTTAGAGGACCTCTCAGACACACTTATATTTTACAATTCATTATTCCTTGATCAAATTTGATAATCAATACAGGATGCATTCATATATGGTTACTGGTAATTTGATATGGTTAGTAAGGCAGGATTGTAATAGTTTCCAGTGTCCCAAACGTAAAGTTGCCTTATTTCCCACCACAAATGTGTCTGCTTTAAAAAAAATCCTTATTTTGAAATGACTCCTCTTCCTCTTCCATTTCTTAAAAAGCAGTATCCCACCTGAAAGAAATCTGTCAGGATTATTATAGCTTGGCCATGACAAGCTGGTAAGAAACAGAGGATACAAAGCGCCAGGGAGTACACTACTTTTTTTACACTGGGGATAGGCTAACTTACGTTCAACTACTTATAAAGTCCAATACATTCAAATACAGTGAATACAGAAAACACAGCTGACTAGAATACACCTTTATAATTTAAGCTGAATAATTCAAAATTCTTACTCTCTGAATCTCTTGCTGTGAATTTTAGTGATTGCTGAAGATGCCATTGGACTACCTATCCCTGAACTTGCAGGCGAGCCTTGTGACACTGGAGTCATGCAATATGGAGAGTTCTGACTTGCTGGAGAGAGTGATGTATCACTAGGCATACTTAGTCCAGGTTCTGAAATAAATGAAAAAAGGCTTTAAGATGTCTTAAATATGAAATATAAAAGCAGTACAGTTTAACAAATGGAACTCATCTGTCACTCCTAGGTTCCACTCTGATTTTTACACAATTACAAATTTTAGGCACCTAATTTCTGTCAGATAAATTACTCCAGTGCTATTTGAATATCATCCAATTATTACATTTGAGCTCTTTTTTAAAGTGTTTGAGAATATACAGGAAATAGGAACTACCTGATGAGAACAACTTTTTCAAAAAATGAACCTGATTGACCTGGGGGTGGGGGAGCACATCAAGTCTTTACCCCCCCCCCCCCCCGGTGCCTAGAGAAATCACCAGCTGTTCTGAATAGTTGGTGGTTTCCTTTAGGTACCGCAGTGGAAGAATACTTCGCACGCTCCTCCTGCTTCAAGGCCAATCAGAGCCTGGTGGAGGGGGAACACATGAAATCTTTGCCGGGGTGCACGGCAACTAGAGTGAACCAACAGCTGTTTTAAAACTAAAAACAAATGCTGAGAAAAAATACAAAATATGATTAAAATACATTTGGCATTAGATTCTCTGTTTACATAAAATTGGTGTAGCAAATCTGTGGCCACCGAAATAAAGCGATGCAAATTTATATCAGCTGATGATCTGGCCCTTGAAATTACTATTTTATCTCCAAAAATGTGATAGCAAAATCAGAGGTGTTATTTAATAAAAATCAAAATAATAGACTACAATACTCAATTACTTAGGACTATGAGAACTATAAAATTAAGGATTTGAAGTATCTGTTGGGGATTAAAAGATTGGCTAAAAGGATGGTTTTAATTGTTCACAAACTCCAAATGCCAAGGAAGAACTGACTTGAATGGCCCACAAAGCAGAAATATAAAGTCAGCTAGGAGTAAATGGGTGACACTGACTAAGTTTAGGTTTTTAAGGCCACATATCAAAACATCTTCCATACTCAAGTCCATTACAGAGAAAGTGTCTCAAATGGAAAACGGAAGACTGATTTATTTGAAAAACTGGAGTGAATAAAGCACATAAGAATCTTAATATAGTTGAGGGATGGACCAAACAACCTCAGATAGGTCTTTTCATATAATTTCCACACTTTTTTATACATTTCTACTCTTTCCGCACATTAAAAAATAAAAGCAATGTACAGACACTTCAACTTAAAACTTTCATTAAAAAAATGCTAAAACAAGAGAAGACTCCTACCTTCTTGGGAGGCTAACTCCTGAGACTGGTCAGCAGTCAAACTTACATGCACCTCTTTCTGTTCATCAGATCCTAGAAGACTGTGATCTGCAGATAAGCGTCCTTTCTTTTCCTCTCTCTCTTTCAAAATAATCTAGGAACAAAGTATTTGTTTTCAATTGATTAGAAACCTGTAAGTATTACAGATTGATACGAGGCAGAAAACTTCCCTCACATAGAAATGGGAAAAATTATAAAGTCTGATTTAGAGCTTTTTTGTTCATATAAAGTGTTCTGAGCATGAACCTAAATAACACATTTTAAATGTGTTTGATGGACAAGAAATGGCACTCTTCATTTTAGTGGTTGCAATAAGGCATAAAAACACAATACCAGAGTATTTTTAGAGGACTAGAGAGGCAGAAAGGGTTGGGTTTTTTTTAAGCTTTTCTTTAAAATATTTCCCAAACACTCTTTCCAGCTTATATTTAATAAACAATGCTCATTTCTGTCATCACTGCCCACCTCTCAACTTGATGCAAAAATGCAATACAACAACAATTGAGTCTTCGAGCGTCTTCTGAGACATTTTTGAAAAGCACCACCATACAAAGTGCTGAGACTATATGGCTATTTACTGTATCAAAGTTAAAGGTTAATGATAAATTATCAAAGTATCAGTGATAGATACCAATAATGTAATGAATATTAAGAAGTATTGGCTAGATTATCAGCCTTGTTGCATTCCTTTGATGGTCAATAGGTAGCTATTTATCACTTGCTTCTGTTTTCTCTCCCACACTCCAAACAAACACACAACCCTGAAGTTCCTCTTAAAACAGTTCAAGTTGGTCCTCACTTGTCCTAAAGAGCAGGACATCACAATTCAGGAGTGCATGATTCCCTCTTTCTAGATCACAACTAAAACATTAAAGAGAATTGTTAGTCATTGTTATTTCTTAATCTTGGATCAAGGCAGTCCCAAATCAGATGTGAGGTTTACCTTTTTAAGAGCAGTAGGGCGTTTTAGTTTGGAAATTTCTCTCTCTTTTCCTCTTTTTACTTTTGGAGCAGTCAAGTCCAAAGGATTAAGACAACCCACAGATGGCTCTCCTCTACTTAATGACTTTCTGTTGGTAGATTCTTTGGTATGAAAAGGTGCAGCACTGCCAACTAAATATAGGCAAGAAAGATATTCTCACTAAACAATACTATTGGAATAAAGCCCACACACTTTCAAAATTTTCACTATCAAATTCTAACAAAGTACAT
Organism: Pelodiscus sinensis; assembly: GCF_052426305.1. Lineage (NCBI taxonomy): Eukaryota > Metazoa > Chordata > Testudines > Trionychidae > Pelodiscus > Pelodiscus sinensis. The sequence goes on from NC_143065.1 coordinate 24,534,791, forward strand.
TTTTCTTCCTCTTGAAAGTGGAGGGGGATGATTTTAACAGGAAAATTACATCATCAAATGTTAATGTTTCCACATTTACATATTTCTTGAATTTAGCCTTGTGTTGTAAGAAACTGACTACTTAATCCAGGAGAAAAAGAAGGCTATACACATCATAGAACATTTAAAAGTTAGACCAAGTTTCTCTCAAAGTACTTATAAATATAATTTTAGACATGAATATTGAGTCTGTAAACATTTACATTAGTTATAATAAAAGGACATTCTTTGGAAGAAATAAGATTTTTCAGTAAGCAACAGGCCAAAAGAAATCACTTTAAAATGAAGATGCCATCTGCCTACATCAAAGTTCTTTACAGCACTTTTCTACAGCCTTGCTAGTCAGTATTTATGATTGGAAGATTCCTTGCAAATTAGGTGATACAAAAAGTTCATTTTGCTGATTTATTTCCCAGAGGGAATTCATGGTCCTTATATAAAGAGAGTTTGTCTGTCTCTCTATATCCTAAACAGTAAGAGCTAGGACCACCAAATTTACTAGGCAGCTTCCTCTTATCATAACTTAAAGCAAGAGTAGGATTTAGTTGTGTCAAGACAATGGTATGTGCCAAGAAAGCAACGGTGTCTCATAAAATGGAAAGAGAGGGCTTTGGTAACAGGGAAAGTTATATTAAGGACCACACGGGGGGGAGGGAGGAGGGCAAGCAAGGGGCCAGAGATGGGTACTGGGAGACCCATCTACAACATATTTGAGAGAATTTGTCTGTGTATCGGTCACTCAGCCAGGGGACACCAACCCCTCCCCCAGCTGTACTAGCCGCAGCGGCCATGGGGAGGTGCTTTTCACCTGGCCCCAAACTATTGCGGTAAGAGAGGGCTGGGGTTCTCTTCTCTCTCCCTGGGCAGCCTACATTCTGAACCCCTCATCCCCAGCCCCACTCCAGAGCAATGATTTAAAAGAAGAAGAGTTAAGGACCCAAGTAACGCTGGGTAAATCTTCTAGTACTTTATGTAATGGTACTTAATTGCTAACATGGAAGTTCATTACAGTAATTTGCTATTAAATCTTTGAGCATCGTGATGGCACAGTCATGGTCTGTTAAACGAGTAGATTAAGAAACTACAACTTCAGTTTTACAATACTGCATTTTGAATCTCATTTAAAATATCCATAAACTTGCAGAAGTGGAAATTAGGGATGTAAAATCCCATTTAAAATGTTAACCGGTTTAGCACATAGTTTAATAGATTAACTGGTCTGCTGTGTTTCTGTGGTGTGTCCAGCCAGGCTGGAGCAGCACACGCTGCCGGGGAGCTGCTCCAGCCAGAGCCTGCCACATGCCGATTAACTGGAATGCTTTACCAGGTAACCAATTAGCCCTTTACATCCCTAGTGCATGTATTTGAGAAAAAGTTAACTAGATCTAGAATGATCAGTTTTTCAACTTATGTTCTTAAAATAGGAGCTATGGAATACTGAAGTTAGATGCAAAAGCTTATACTCCAATACATCTGTTAGTCTAGAAGGTGCCACAGGACTCCTTGATGCTTTTGCAGACCCAGACTAACATGGCTACCCCTCTGATAAAGTTAGATGGTATTACCTGTGTATGAAAGAGGCCTGGTGTTGGTGAGCTGACGGGCTTTCATTGCTTGTTGCTGTTTCTCGAGTGCTGCTAACATATCTCCTAAGTCTAGCTGCACAGGAGTCTTACTCTTTTTTCCAGCTGCTTTTGATAAAGCTTCCTATTATATGAACATAAGAGACAGTTCACCTTTATGCCTATTTACTAATCAGGAGAAGAGAGCACATATTTTAAACAGAGATTATTGCTATAACAGTGTATGAAGGAATGCTGTTCGATGATGGTTATTCCTCCCCTAGTGGTTAATACTTGAAAATGTAACAGACCTGGAGTTTTTTCTGCTCCATACTTATTTCTGAATATTCTTGAGCTGTGGCAAGTGCTGCCGCCAATGCTTTCTTCTTTTGACTTTTTGCACGTTTGGGTACAGAGGTTGTAATAGGAATTGGCGTTTGGACTATATTGATTGGAGAATTTTCAGGTAAATCATCCAGCTAAGGTTGCAGAAGAAAGAATATAAACATAATTACAAGCTGTTACAATAGAAAAGGAATTACTTATGGGAGACCGTAGCAAAAGTATTGTGCAAATGTACACAATTCGGAGCTATATTACCTATCAAAAAAGTAATATATAGCTGTGACACAGCAAGTCCAAGTATGTATTAAAACACAACTGAATTAGTTTTGTTGAAAACTTAAATCTTTATACTGGAAAAGACACGTTACAAGTTTTCCATCCTAATTACTAGATTAGGGATTTCTCCCGCCTCCTCACTATATGAACTATTTAGCAAATTCCCAGACTCTCAGGACTTGATTTTCTATCAACAGCTCATGATGACTATACAAATAATTCCAGATACATGGTTTTGAAGACAACATCAAATGACTCAGTAATCAGAGATCAATGCTGAGGATCTCATGTAAATTTTTGCTTCAGAACTGCTTCAAGAGGCCAAATCATTTTAGGGATATAAAGGGGTAACCGGTTAACTGGTTACCTGGTAAGTGTCAGCCTTGTTGAGTGATAGTTACTGGTAACCGGTGCCAGCTAACTTTTTAAACAGTTTATATCCGTAATACATTTGTTTGCTTTATTACCTTCTGACTTCACTTTCTCTTTAGAATGGTATTTTTTAAATTGAACTATTACATTTGATGTTCATGACCATCAGAAAGAGAGTTCCATTAAAACATTCATAAGAACATAACAATAGCCATACTGGGGGTCAGACCAAAGGTCCATCTAGCTCAGTATCTTGTCTACCAACAGTGGCCAGTGCCAGATGCCCCAGAGGGAGTGAACAGAAAGAGGTAATGATCAAGTGATCCCTCTCTTGTCATCTATTTCCAGCCCCTGACAAACAGAGGCTAGGGACACCACTCCTAGCCATTCTGACTAATAAGTACTGATGGACTTTCAGTGTATATAACATATATGGATTGGATGCTGAAGTGGTCAAAAGCTGACGATTTAAGAAGTATTGACTGGGTTTATGAAGTCAGTGTGTATAGATATACACCTCCGGAGAAGACTATTGGAACATTAACAGTAGAAGAGCCATTTGTCAAGCAGCAGCAAGTTCTTTAGATTCACAGTTTATCTTTAGCTGAATTCCTTGTATAACCAAACTCAGAACTTACTTTGCTTGGGCCCTATACAATAATGGTTTATGTTTTAAAATAACTTTTTTTTAAATCCAAAAAAGAAACTTTTGCACCAAATTTACAATCTGAAAGTAGGTCATCTTTTGCACCAAACAGAGAAAGTAGATTATGCACCCGAGGAAAAGCTCCTTCCTTGAACACTGATGATACTAGAGAATGAGCACATCAAATTATTTTCTAAATGAATGATTATTTTTAAAAGTTAATAAAAAAACTTTAAAAACCCATTATCAACATCAATTTCATTTCTTTTGTGATTTTTTTTTATTCAAACACTTCCACTTAATGTTACTTTTGTTTTTTATGTAACCTGCAAATGATTTTTTTCCCCACCAAAGTATTTTTCAAATAAATATGTATTTATTCACATGTGGTTCCTCCACTGTTGCAAAACAGCAATAGACTGTGGACAAATTTAAGTCTGGCTTTTTGACCATATGGTTTTCCCTGACATTGCTATTTTAGTTTAAAGACCATTGCGAAAGTATTTCCAAAACAAAGCTCATAGTAATTTGTGTTGCATATACTTAAAAAAAAAAAAATCTACCTTTGTGACCTTGTAAATTCTGTAATAGACGATACAGATTCTTGCAAAGAGAGAATGCAAATTCAGGTAACACTAATTCAGGCAGTGTTCCACCCCTGCTCCTAACCCTCCCACTGTGTTGTTACGTAACCGTTACACTTTACTTTCTGCAGGAGACAAGGAGTCACCCCCCACAGTGGAGTAGACCAAGCCTTGCACCACCAAGGTTGAGCAGTCTCCTGCCACCCCTGCGAGGAAGAAACATAGGGTAGTGGTGGTTGGAGACTCTCTTCTGAGGGAAACGGAGGTGCCCATCTGTCGCCCTGACAGTTCATCTCGAGAGGTATGCTGTCTGCCAGGGGCCCGTATCCGAGATGTTACGGAAGCATTGTCGAGGATTATCCGGCCCTCTGACTACTACTATCAGGAAGGACAGACAGGGAAAAAAGGGAGGAGGGGTTGCTTTGTATATTAAAAATGTACACACTTGGACTGAAGTGGAGATTAACGTAGGAGATAGCTGTGTAGAGAGTCTCTGGGTTAAGCTAAAAGGGGTAAAAAACGAGGGTGATATCATGCTAGGAGTCTACTACAGGCCACCTAGCCAGGTGGAAGAGGTGGATGAGGCCTTTTTTAAACAATTAACAAAACTATCCAAAGCCCAAGATTTGGTGGTGATGGGGGACTTCAACTATCCAGACATATGTTGGGAAACGAACACAGCGAGGCACAGGCTATCCAATAAGTTTCTGGACTGCATTGGAGACAACTTTCTGTTTCAGAAGGTTGAAAAAGCTACCAGAGGAGAAGCTGTTCTGGATTTGGTATTAACAAATAGGGAGGAACTAGTTGAGAACTTGAAAGTGGAAGACAGTATAGGGGACAGTGATCACGAAATAATAGAGTTCATGATCTTAAGGAAAGGTAGAAGGGAGACCAGCACAATTGAGGTTATGGATTTCAGGAAGTCAGATTTTGATAAGCTCAGAGAACTTGTAGGTAAGGTCCCATGGGAAGCAAGACTGAAGGGAAAAACAACTGAGGAGAGTTGGAAGTATTTCAAAGGGACGTTGTTAAGGGCCCAAAAGCAAACAATTCCGCTGTGTAGGAAAGATAGAAAATATGGCAAAAGACCAGCTTGGCTTAACAAGGAGATCTTGCATGATCTCAAAATAAAAAAGGAGTCATATAAAAAATGGAAACTAGGACAACTAACAAAGGATGAATATAGGCAAGCAACACGGGAATGCAGGGGCAAGATTAGAAAGGCAAAGGCACAAAATGAGATCAAACTAGCTACAGGCATAAAGGGAAACAAGAAGACCTTTTATAAATACATTAAAAGGAAGAGGAAGACCAAGGACAGGGTAGGCCCACTGCTTAGCGAGGAGGGAGAAGCAGTAACAGGGAACTTGGAAATGGCGGAGATGCTCAATGACTTCTTTGTTTCGGTCTTCACCGAGAAGTCTGGAGGTGTGCCTAACGTAGTGAATACAAGCAGAGAGAGGGTAAGTTTAGAAGATAGGATACACAAAGAACAAGTTAAAAATCACTTAGGAAAGTTAGATGTCAGCAAGTCACCAGGTCCTGATGAAATGCATCCCAAGATACTCAAGGAGCTGATAGAGGAGGCATCTGAGCCTTTAGCTATGATCTTTGAAAAATCATGGAAGACAGGGAAGATTCCAGAAGACTGGAAAAGGGCAAATATTGTGCCCATCTATAAAAAGGGGAATAAGAACAAACCAGGAAACTACAGACCGGTCAGTTTAACGTCTGTCCCAGGGAAGATAATGGAGCAGATAATTAAGGAAATCATATGCAAACACTTGGAAGGTAATAAAGTGATAGGGAATAGCCAGCATGGGTTTGTGAAGAACAAGTCATGCCAAACTAATCTGATAGCTTTCTTTAATAGGACAACGAGCCTTGTGGATAAGGGAGAAGCGGTGGATGTCATATACCTAGACTTTAGTAAGGCATTTGATACAGTCTCGCGTGATATTCTTATTGATAAACTAGGCAAATATAACTTAGATAGGGCCACGATAAGGTGGGTGCATAATTGGCTGGATAACCGTAGTCAGAGAGGAGTTGTTAACGGTGCTAAATCCTGCTGGAAAGGGATAACAAGTGGAGTTCCGCTAGGGTCTGTTTTGGGACCCGTACTGTTCAATATCTTCATCAATGATGTAGATATTGGGATAGAGAGTATGCTTATTTAAGTTTGCAGATGATACCGAACTGGGTGGGGTTGCAACTTCTTTGGAGGATTGGGACATAATTCAAAATGACCTTAGCAAGTTAGAGAAATGGTCAGAGGTAAACAGGATGAAGTTTAATAAAGAGAAATGCAAAGTGCTCCACTTAGGAAGGAACAATCAGTTCCATACATACAAGATGGGAAGCGACTGTCTAGGAAGGAGCATGGCGGAAAGGGATCTAGGGGTCATAGTGGACCACAAGTTGAATATGAGTCAACAGTGTGATGCTGTTGCAAAAAAAGCAAATATGATTCTAGGTTGTATCAACAGGTGTGTTGTAAGCAAAACTCGTGAAGTCATTCTGCCGCTCTACTCTGCACTAGTTAGGCCTCAGCTGGAGTACTGTGTCCAGTTCTGGGCGCCACATTTCAAGAAAGATGTGGAGAAATTGGAAAGGGTACAGAGAAGAGCGACAAGAATGATTAAAGGTCTAGAGAACATGACCTATGAAGCCAGGCTTCATGAACTGGGCTTGTTTAGTTTGGAACAAAGAAGATTAAGGGGGGACATGATAGTGGTTTTCAAATATCTAAAAGGGTGTCACAAGGAGGAAGGAGAAAATTTATTCCTCTTGGTTTCTGAGGACAGGACAAGGAGTAATGGGCTTAAAGTGCAGCAAGGGAGGTTTAGATTGGACATTAGGAAAAAATTCCTAACTGTCAGGGTGGTCAAACATTGGAATAAATTGCCAAGGGAGGTGGTGGAATCTCCCTCTCTGGAGATATTTTAGAACAGGTTAGATAGACATCTGTCAGGGATGGTGTAGACGGAGCTTGGTCCCGCCTTGAGGGCGGGGGGCTGGACTCGATGACCTCTCGAGGTCCCTTCCAGTGCTATGATTTTATAATCAGAAATTGTCTTCACCTTAAAAATAAAACATCACAAGAAAAAAAAAAAAGTCTTCACTTACTACTTTTGGTGAAAATTTTTGCTGAATGTTCCCACCTTTGCCACTTCCATTGTCACTATTTAACTCTGGAAATTCATCTTCATCCTAAATGAAGGATTGAGAATTAAAAATCACACTTGCCTAATCTGGTTAAAAACCCACAAACAACACACCAAAAGACAAAGTGCATTAACTAGAATGACCAAAGCTAGAAGTGAACGTATCCAGTACTTGTCTTCAATGGTGAAAATATTAATTAAACTTTACTAATTTGTGAGATAAAGTATCCATCCATGCATAAAGTTATGTTTACTGTATTTTGGCAACAGCTTTCAAAATACTGTGCATGTTTTGAGTAGTACAAATGTTAAAAAAATCCCTGCACTATTAAATTGAATAGTGTTTATTATAAAATCAGAACTTACACATATTATACCTAAATTAGAGGCAATACATATAGTATTGTGAGCAATCAGTGTATTTTATCATGCTGTGGAACTTTAGCATTAGTTTGCAGCAAGAAGAGATGTCACGAGATTAGTATCTCCAATTCTGTATGTTTTAAAAGGCTGTGTCATATTGAAATTCTAACAGGGACATAAACATAAAAAATACCTCAAAGTACAAGGGTTCGGGACTTTGTTCTGTTCTGCTTGATTGGCTTGTGCTTAAAGGCTTCTCGTGTCGCTTCTGCAACTTTTGCCTTCTTTCTGAAGATGTGCTATGCCCCCTGCATCTGAAACCAGACTTACAAAACAAAGAAAGGCTTCTTAGTGTTTTAGAATTAAATGTGGTTTAGATCTGCAATGCAGGCATGTTAGACATGTAATTATATTAAATGGAAAAAAAGATACTTTAAGTTAAATTTAATTTAACAAAATAAGCAGCATTACCTTTGAGGAATGTGTACATTTAAAAATGAACATATTTGCTTGAAAGTCACAGTTTATAACTCTAAGCCAGTGGTCTCTAACCTTCTTAATCACAAGATCACTTTTTCAATTTAAGTGCAATGTAAGATCTACCTCAAACCCAAATACCCTTGCCCCACTTCCTTCCCGCCCCTTCTTTGAGGCCTTGCCCCTGCTCCACTCCTTCTCTGAGGCCTCACCCTGCTCACTCCCATCCCTCTTTCTCCCCCATACTCACTTTCACCAGGCTGGAATAGGAGGTTGGGTGCAGGCTCTATTCGTAGGCCAAGGGGTTTGGAGTGTGGGAGGGGCTCCGGGCTTAGCCCAGGGCGGGGGATTAGGGTCCAGAAGGGGTTTCAGGGTACAAACTCTGGGAAGGAGTTAGGGTGCAGGGGGACTCAAGTCTGGGGCAGGAGGTTGGGTGCAGGAGGGGGTTCAGGAAGCAGGCTCTGGCTGGGCACTGTTTAGCTGAGGCAGTTTGTGAGTAGTGGAGGAGTGGAGTTAAGGCAGGCTTACTCCTGCCCTGGTCCTGCACCACTCCTGAATATACCACCTGCTTTCAGCAGTGGCTACATCATGCCATGTGCTGCCCCTCATCTACAGGCTCTGAGCTCAGAGCTTCTACTGGCCACGGGTCCCCATTACTGATCACTGGGAGGTGCAGGAGTGGTGTCTGCAGGCAAGTGGATGGAGACCCCCTGCTCTGCCTCTCTCAGGGGCTGCAAGGACATGCCTGCCACTTCCAGGAGCAGCAATTCCCACAGGGATAATTACTCCAGCCATGAAAGGTTAGGTACTTTAGAAGTCACCACTCAAAGAATTAAATGTAAACGTAAGAGAGAAATGAAAATGATGCGCAGACCAGTCAAAATCCAAAACTAACCCACTTTACAAGCAGAAGAAGTAACAACCCCCACGTGTGTTAGGTCAGGAGATGAGTGTGAAGGACAGTGTGTTTGTGAGAGTTGCAGAGATTTGCACTGCCACGCTCCCTTCATTCCCTTGTCTCTGTGTGGAGATGGGGTAGAGAAGGGGGGGGAAGGAGGACACCCTGACATCAGCACCCCCCTCTGCCCCACACCCTGCACAGCAAGCAGGAGGCTCCCAGGGGGCAGCTCCCAGGTAGAGGTAAGGAGCAGTATGACAGAGGGTGGAGGGGCAGTTGAAGTGCTGGCACGTGATAGGTTCCTGACCAAATCAGTCAGGATCACCTGTCAGAGGCTCCAAGATCTACTGGTAGATCCCGATCTATTGGCTGGTGACTACTACTCTAAGCGTATACCACAGGTGGTACCATAGACAAAGTTTAAGAATGAAAACTTAACTACATTTTTTTTTATAAGCAGTCATGGAAACTTTGTTTCTGTTCTGTAACTAGACAGCATCCATTTAAAAGTATTCATCGGCTAAATAGTTAACATGAGTAAATAAAGATTACAAACTAATTATTTTCAGCAACACATACACATACATAGTATACATCTGAGGCATACATTTCTTACAACAATTTTATAGAATGAATTAACGCTTTTCAAATTCTGTATTTGCATTAGCAACGAGGTATAAATTCTTCTGTATTATGCTTCTCATACATGTGCAATTAGTTTTATGTGTTAACAGAAGCAAGGTCATTCAAAGTTCTACTCTGAACTCTTCATATTCACCCTGAGTATTACAGAATAGGTGATGTGAGAATTAAGGCTGTTCAGTAGTGAGTATTTCACTAATTGAATAGTTGATGCATTTTTGCATCGACTATTCAATTAGTCAAAAGGGTGGCACTGCCCTTTGGAATTGCCACTATGTTGTTTCAAAGGGGCAGCGCTGCACATAGCCTGGGATCAACTGGGGACTCCCCAGCTGACCCCGGGCTCCGTGGGCGCTGCCCCTTTGAAACGCCACCGTGGTGTTTCAAAGGGGCAGCGCCGCATAGAGGGTCAGCTGTGAGGCACTGCCACTTTGAAGTACCCCCATTTCCTTCCCCACTTGCTACCTCTATCTGATAGCAACAGCAAGGAGGGAAGGAAGCAACTAGTCAACTAGTCTTTAACATCCCTAGTGAAAATGAAATAATTTAAGCATCCACTCCTTCTGAATAGCAGTGAAAGTACAGGCATAGGTCTAGATCAGGGCTACTCAACTTTGGAAGCCCTGGGGGCCACAATGGTACTCTCAGCACATTCTGAGGGCCACAACTTGTGTGGTTGCATATACATGCAAATATATGCAAATAGCTTTTCACAATAAAGGGCATGAATACAAAGATTCAGGCAAGACTATGCAACACACAGGCCCCATTTAAGTCAGTAATAGTAATAAAATGCAATATTTACCTGATTTCCACTCATATGACAGTACTGGAATTTAAATGAGCAATGACAGTCCAGGAATTTAACTACTAAAATGCATATCAACAGAAGACCATTATATTGACTACTTTTTCGTTTTGGCTCCCACCTGCGGGCCACGTGGGCCCTGTGTAAACCCAAACCGCACCGCATGCCAAAAACAAAAGAGCCACATGCGGACCATGGGTTGTGTGTTGAGTAGCCCTGGTCTAGATAATACTTAGTCCTGCTAGTTCAGGGGACTGGACTATATGACTACTCAAGGTCTCTCCAATCTGATGACTCTATGATCTAAAAGATCACAATTGTCATCTTCTGTAGATTCCTGATATTGGAGATCTGAAAATGTAAGGAAGAATATCAGCTTTCATTCATTTTGTAGATTTTTTTTTGGCTAAAATATTTTTGAAATAGAAACATAATGCTCCAACTGAATGTATTTTTCCTGATATGAATTGCCCAATACAGCTACTCAGGCTGGGCACAGAGGTATTATCATATGAGAGAAAATGCGGTTTTCCTTGCCCTCCGCAAAATTCTAAGGCTGGTTCTACCACTGATTTAGTTAATGTAGGAATATTCAAACTGCACACTGAAGAGATGTAGTTGCAAAATTAGTTTAAAGAGCCATTGTGATCCAACATCTAAATATATTCAATGCTAAACATTGTTTCTGATAAGCCAGTAAAATGAGAGTGCTGAACTTTGGCACTGGAGATGCAAATCTGCTGCTTACTTCAGAGTTTTATCTTTAAATTGGTGAAGATTTAAGGCACAGTGATGATTACTGTGTTATAATAATCAAGCTAAACCTGCCCAAAATCCCTACACATTTTTTTTTTTATAAATTAAGAGCATCAGATCCATCTTAAAATAGCGGCTTGCCTCATCTCCAAACTGGAGAAAGAGTTTGCTAACAGGCCCGTTGGAGGGATCTAAGAGGAGGGAACTACAGGAGGTCACTTGGTGAATTCTCCAAATTAAAGGATGAGCATCTGCAGAACTCTCTCTTTAATGACCACGGCTGGACAAAACAAACTACAAAACATATTTTACTGGATGCTCCTCACCTTCCTTTCAAGCCAATCCTATAAGGCACTCTATGTGCAGAAAGGGCTATATTCACAGGCACCTTACAAGGAGAAGAATGTATACAGAGATCTCTAGGGGATGGAAATGCACCAGGAAACTGAATTGCAGTGGCATAAAAACACCTTAAACTCCATTTATAAGGTCAGAGTTCAGCAGAGTGCCAGGCATGGGAGGCTAAAAAAGGGAACATGCCATAGACTCCAAATGCAGGATCGTTTTCCGAGTTCTCAATGCCAATGGACCCAGGTACAAGTTAAATCCGCCCCCTTGGTGGAACAAAGGGCAGAAGCTGTCCAAAAAGCAACTCCTCCTTCAGTTGCAATGAGCTTGGCTGGCAAAATGAGGTCTATTTAGCAAATGTTGCTTAATTGGGCACTTAGTCTGTGATAGAGCCTGTGATATTAAATAAAAGTGATTGTAAAATGCCTGTTGGATTAAAAGAAAGGCACTTCTCTTCCTCCTTCCCCAGAATATCCAAAAGCACCAGTCCACGTAAAACTGTGGCCAGAAAAACAGGTCTTCAGAGCTGACTCAGGTTGCCAGAATAGATTATAACAATTGAGGACTGCTGCATTCCTAGAAGATTTAGGGGCAGTCAACTTATACAGTCCCAATTTTCATATACACAAATATTAAAATAGTGATTGATTGTATAGCTAATTGATCAATTATACTTTTGATTCATTGTGAAAATGTTCAAGAGCCCAAATAACCAAATCTAGCCAAATGTATTATCTAAAGACAAAGCAATACAATATGAAAAAAGAGATGTGTGTGTCCTAGTTCTGGGAAGCAATTCTTATCTCACAGCATATTCATCTTCTGCATAAGGTGCACTTCAAAGATACAACTGAAGTTGTGTTCCCTCTACTTTCTCCATCCATGTAAGGAATACACTTTGTAGTGTTCATTGAAGCCTGTGCACACCAACAGAAACACATGCTGTCAGCTGTGAGCAGCTGTGGGCGCTCTGCCAACCAGCTGGATGGCTCCTAAATCTCTCCTGGGCAGCCCACCCAGTCAGCCTACAAAGAACATTCACGAAGACCACTTGTATACAGGCAGTCCCCGGGTTACATACAAGATAGGGACTGTAGGTTTGTTCTTAAGTTGAATCTGTATGTAAGTCGGAACTGGCATCCAGATTCAGCCGCTGCTGAAACTGATCAGTTTCAACAGCGGCTGAATCTGGACACCAGTTCCGACTTACATAAAGATTCAACTTAAAAACCCCAGGCGTCCCCAAGTCAGCTGCTGCTGAAACTGATCAGCAGCTGATTCCAGGAAGCCCGGGGCAGAGCAACTCTGCCTCGGGCTTCCTGTAGTCAGCCGCTGGTCAGTTTCAGCAGCGGCTGACTTGGGGACGCCTGGGGCAGAGCAGCTCGGGTGCTGCTGGGTTGGTCCAGTAGCACGGCCGCTCCTCGGCGCTACTGAACCAACCCACCAGCACCCCAGCTGCTCTGCCCCAGGCGTCCTGATTCAGCCACTGCTGAAACTGATCAGCAGTGGCTGAATCAGGACGCCTGGGGCAGAGCAGCTGGGGTGCTGCCGGGTTGGTCCAGTAGCGCCAAGGAGCGGTGCTGCAGGACCAACCCGCAGCGCCCCATCTGCTCTACCACAGGCCCCGGGCTTTGCTCCACGTCTCCCTGGTCTGCTGTGGGGGGGCACTAGCTGCGTGTCCCGTCCCCCCCCAGCAGACCAGGGAGACGCGGAGCAAAGCCGCGGAGGACCCGGGCCAGACCGCGGCACTTCCAGATCAGCTGGAAGCGCCGCAGGTCCGGCCCCGGGTCCTCCGCCGCTTTGCTCCCCGTCTCCCTGGTCTGCTGGGGGGGGACGGGACACGCAGCTAGTGCCCCCCCACAGCAGACCAGGGAGACGGGGAGCAGCTTTTCTCGCCCCGGAGGAGACGGGCGGCGGGACCAGGCGTCCCGCCGCTCCAGTCCTCCGGGGCGAGAAAATCCCCGTTCGTAACTGCGGATCCGACATAAGTCGGATCCACGTAACTCGGGGACTGCCTGTATACAGAAAGCACATTATACCTCAACTAAGATTCAACCCACCACTCTGAACCAGTTGCTTAACTTGCTGTTTTGTACCTTTCTGGTCTTTGTTTTGGATACTGACTAGCATTCCTGTTGCAGATCTGTAAAGGGACCTCTCCAGCTTGCACCAGCACAGAGTATCAATGCATTTGGTCTTTGAGTGTTTACATAGCTAATTATGCTAAATGCTGTCTTGGTCCATTCCAAATTATCATGGGACATACCAGTAAACAGCTTTTTTGGGGGGAAAACAGTACAGTAGTTGGCATAACTGGCCAACTTTCATATGTACAGTATTTATACTATGTACTTAATATATGTTCATGAAGAGTTAGTTTTTATATAAATAAGCAAACACATACTTTGGCTGACAAAAGAGAAAAAATAGTGAACTCATCCAATGTGCCCCCAAAAAGACCAAGTATCTTCTTATGTACACATACTTCATTTCATACCTCAGTCTAAATGTAAACGAGTGGCCATATTAGCCCACTCTTGAAGGTTAGTGCTGTTGAATCCTGATGCAAGACTCCTGCCTTAGCAAAGCAACAACTTGGTTGAGATTTCAAAACAAAAACTTCAACATAACTTAGGTTAAAAAGTGGATTGTCCTTTTATACAGGTTTTTTTTTTTTTTTTTTTTTTAAAGGGAAAAGTATCTATTAACATTCCCAAGTAAAGTTTTATAACAATTTCTTCGCAGGTCAAGGTCTTCTTTACACAAATGTTAGCATAGATCAATTTTCTTTTGAAACCATCTACAGTGAAACCTTTGTTAACCAGAAAATGTTGTTAACCAGCATTGCCCCCAGCCACAATACTGTCACATCTCCAGGTGCACAGGCCTGGCTTGATTTACCATGATTGGCTTATCAATTTTAACTCAAAATTGAAATGTGTGACTAACTGCCTCATACTACAAAACTACTAATATTAAAAACTTGAGTTTTACTATTATTGTTCATTGGTTTTTCCTAGGTTGATGGGACCCTCAGATAACCGGAATTTTTAGATAACTGGAATGCCCTAATCCCCAAGTGGAATGCCCTAATACCCAAGCCGGATAACACAGGTTTTACTGTATTTAGACACCATACAGTAAAGGCTGACAGTATAAAAGGCACTGATGAATAAATATATCATGATAATCCTGCTGACTGGGGAAAAAGAGGGAGAGAAGGCAGCGGAGAGCAAAGGGGGCACTTGCACAAGGGCCCAGCATTTCAAAGGGGCCCAGAGTTCCCGGCCACTGAAGCTGTTGCTGCATGAGCTGTAGCCGTAGCTACAGATCCTTTTGAATTGCTACAGGATCACTGCTCCGTGGGGCTCTAAGGCCTGTGGGGAGCAAAGATCCAGCACCATGTTCTGGGTGGCACTAAGGACTGACTGCCTTCTGCCATGCCCCTTCTGTCCTAGGCCTCACCCCTTCCGGGGGCAGAACTGGCCCCCCAACCTATTCCCCAGGCCCACAGTGGGTGTTGGCCCTGCTATATCATGATGGCTGCAAATAAACTGATAAGAATGAGAACAGAAAAAGAAAATGCCATTACAAATCTAATAACTTTAATTTTTTTAATCTATCAAAATATCTGGGAATTTTTAAAGCTGAAGCATTTTCCACTCATCGTTTAAAACAGAGGTTCCCAACCTTTTTATGCCGTGGCTGGACAAACCCATTCACCAACTTTTCATGACCTGGTAACATCTTATTTGCATGTTTTCATATTCATTATGCAAATAATGAATATTCAAATTAAATATTACCATCCACCTAGCCCCAACCCAGCCCTTTGCTCCCCAGAGCCTAACACCCTTTGATTCCAAACCCTACAGCTCATGCCAACATCCTCTTGCCCTGTGACCCCACCACACCCTCACCCAACACCCGTTTTCCCCCCCTCCACCCCACCCACTCCTTCCCCAGAGTGAAACTGCCCCCTCTAGGGAATGTGGCCATACTGAGGCGTGGGCAAGGGAGCAGTCATCTCCTTCACATCCTCTCCAAGCATGTCTTGTGTCTCAACGGGTGGGGGTGGAGTGCAGAGCCCATTATCAATGGGGAATGAGGAAGGGAGGCGCCTCCTGCTCCACCTCCTGCTGCTGCCGCCTAAGCCACCATGGCTGCCAGAGCTGAGCCACCACGAACAGCCAGCTTGAGCTCTAACAACCACTACGGCCTGGCAGCCAGCGGTTGGGAACCGCTGGTTTAAAGCATCTGTTAAATTGTCTATATAGTACTTGAAAATTATTGCATTGATTATTCTGTTACCAAACGGTACACTCTTCAGATGTCTCTCCATTTTATACACTACTGACAAGCCCAGAATAAAAGGACACTGCTTAACTGGAGATTAGAGACAGAATATTGCCAAGCGTGTACTTGCAGCCAAATATAATGCATAGAGTGATTAAATCCTGATTACAAATTTTGCTTTCCACTTCCATTTTCATTTTAATGCATTGTTTACTGTATATTAATACAGGTTGGACCTCTCTGGTCCTGAATGAGGGAATTTGCCGTGCCAGGGCAGGCCCCTGCTATAGCTCCTCAGCTCTCCGCCTCTCCCTGCCACCGGCTCATTGCTTCTCCAATGGGCTGCCTCCTGACAGTCCCCAGCCCTGGACCCACTACCTGCTTGGCTGCCAGGGCCCTAGACCCACTTCTGGGTAGGGACCTAGCCCTGTTTTTGGGTGGGAGGTGGGCCCTAGCCCCACTGCTGTGGCCCTGGCCAGGCTTTTCCTGCATGTTTGCCACAGTCCTGGCCCCACGCCACCCAAGCGACCAGTGGCATAGCCGCACAGCGGGGTGGCACTCAGCCCCTGGAGGGCAGTAGTGGCCTTGGCCAGTATGCCTTTGCTGGGCTGCATTAGTTTCTCTGCTGTTTGGGCTGCCATAGCCTCAGTCGGGCTGCCAAGGCTCCAGATCCATTACCATCAGCCCACCAGGCTCCAACTGCTGGCCCTGCTGTCCTGAAGTGCTCTCGTCCAAAAACATCTGTGGTCCTTCCAGACTACGGATGTTGCCAGACCAGGGAGTCCCAGTTAAGGCAGGTATAACCTGTAGTTAATCATCTGAGAGATGCAATTTAAAAGAGATGAATGTGCTTTTATTTTAAAATATTAAAAGGTACCTGTGAACTATTTCTCTGTTCAGCCGGTCTTCCGCCTCTGGAAAATGTCTGAGGTTTTTCTATCCATGGTTTTTTCTGAGTTGCCTGGGAATTTACATTAGTCCAATTTACGGTAGCTGAAAGAAACAGAAGTTTGAAAATAAAATAAGAAGGAAAAGTCAGTAAGTACAGCAGAAGTTGTATTACGTAGTATACACCACTGAACATTTGTCACTTCAAAGTAAAAGATCACACCAAAAACGTGATGTGAGTCTTGTAATAGTTTGGTCTCTGCCAAAAATTCAGTTGCATTCTTATTATTTCCAAAGTTTGATGAAAAAAATTGCTTTTAAGAACAGAATTCAGCCACAAACACTCATCTGCTAATAGTGAAGTTTGCTTACCTTGGTAAACATCTAATGTAATGTAGTTGCGTATTAGAGACAGTGAACTAGGGATATTAAATTTTGAGTTATTGACTAATCAAATAGTCAATGTCATTTGCATCCACTATTCAATTAGTCGATAGGGGGCCTCTGCCTTTGAAGTGTAGCAACAGCCTTAAAGCTCTGAGGGAAGCATGGGGCAAGCCTCTGCTGGCCCCATGGTCTCCACAATGCTTCAAAGTGGCTATGCGCATGCAGCCCAGGGCCACCTGCGATGTCGTCAGGCTGCACATGGTGTTTCAAAGCAGTCGCATCACATGGAGCCGGGGTCCGGCCTTAGGTGAAGAACTGGAATGGGTTACCTAGGGAAGTAGTGGAGTCTCCATCCCTAGTGGTGTTTAAGTATCAGCTTGACAAAGCCCTGGATGGGTTGATTTAGTTGGGATTGGTCCTGCCTAAAGCAGGGGGCTGGACTTGATGACCTTCTGAGGTCTCTTCCAGCTCTATGGTTCTATGATTCTGTGTGGTGGTGCTGCTGCTTTGAAGTACCCCCTCTGCATTCTCTCCCCTCCCCCCCCCCGCCCTCCTCCTTCTGATAGAGGAAGCAAGGGGGGGAGAAGCAACTAGTCTATCAACTAGTCGTTCACATCCCTACAGTGAACCACTCAAATTGACAGTTCTGCCCAGTTTCCAGAGCTGAAGTTAGTACAATTGCTCTAAAGTGACTTTTCCTTAGTTTTACAATAGTACTCAAAACTCCTGATCAGAATAAGAACCAACTTATTCTGTCCTGTACAACATACAATAAAAGTCACTGCTCCAAGTAGCTTATGTTCTAAATAGCAACACAATCAGAATCATAGAACACTAGAACTGGTCATCAAGTCCAGTCTCCTGCCTTCTTGGCAAGTCCAATCACGGTCTCGATCATCCCTGACAGGTGTCTGTCTAACCTGCACTTAAATATCTCCAGTGATGGGAGTTTCCACAACCCCCTAGGCAATTTATCCAAGTGTTCAACCAACCTAACAGGCAGGAAGTTTTTCCTAATGTCCAACCTTAACCTCTCTTGCTAAAATGTAAGCCCATTGCTTCTTGTCATGTCCTCCGAGGCCAAGGAGAACAATTCCTCTCCCTCCTTATAACACCCTTTTAGATACTTGAAAACCGCTTATTATGTCCCCTCAGTCGTCTCTTTTCTCAACTAAACTAAACATAGTCTTCCCTCATAGGTCATGTTTTCTAGACCTTTAATCATTTTTTTTGTTCTTCTCTGGAACTTCTCCAATTTCTCCACATCTTTCTTGAAATGTGGTGCCCAGAACTAGACAATACTCCAACTGAGGCCTAATCAGCGCAGAGTAGAGTGGAAAAATGACTTCTCGTGTCTTGCTCACAACACTCCTTTTAGTGCATCCTAGAATCACATTTGCTTTTTTTGCAAGTGTCAAACTGTTGACTCATGTTTAACTGGACGTTCACTATGATTCCAAAATCCCTTTCAGCAGTACTCTTTCCTAGACAATCACGACCCATTTTGCATGTGTGAAACTGATTGTTCCTTCCTAAGTGGAGTACTTTGCATTTATCCTATTTGTCCTTCATCCTATTTACCTCAGACCATTTCTCCAGTTTGTCCAGATCATTTTGAATTATGACCCTATCCTCCAAAGCTGTTGCAACCCCTCGCAGCTTGGTATCTGCAAACTTAATAAGCGTACTCTCTATGCCAATATCTAAATTGTTGATGAAGACATTGAACAGAACCAGTCCCAAAACAGACCCGTGCGGAACCCCGCTTTTTATGCTCTTACAGCATGTTTGCAAACCATTAATAACTACTCTATGAAAATGGTTATCCAGCCAGTTATGCACCCACCTTACAGTAGCCTCATCTAGGTTGTTTTTTCCTAGTTTATTGAGAAGAAGGTTATGCAAGACCATGTCAAATGCCTTACTAAAGTCTAAGTATACCACATTCACAGCTTCTTCCTTATGCACAAGGCTTGTTGTCCTATCAAAGAAAGCTATCCAATTGGTTTGACATGATTTGTTCTTTACAAATCTATGCTAGCTGTTACCCATCACCTCACTTTCTTCCAAATGTTTGCAGATGAATTCCTTAATTACTTGCTCCATTATCTTTCCTGGAACAAAAAGTTAAACTGACTGGTCTGTAGTTTCCTGGGTTGTTCTTATTTCACTTTATATAGATGGGCACTAGATTTGCCCTTTTCCAGTCTTTTGGAATCTTTCCTGCCATCTGTGATTTTTCCACAGATGATAGCTAAAGGCTGAAATACCTCCTCTATCAGTCCTTGAATATTATAGGATGCATTTCATCAGGCCCTGGGGACTTGCAGACATCTAACTTTTCTAAGTAATTTTTAACTTGTTCTTTTATTTTAACTTCCAAACGTACACCATTTCCACTAGCATTCACTATGTTAGGCAGCCTGTCATCATCCATCTTCTTGATGAAAACCGAAACACAGAAGTCATTAAGCACCTCCTCCATTTCCCAGTTTCCTGTTACTGTCCCTCCCTCCTCACTGAGCAATGGGCCTACCCTGTCTTTGGTCTTCCTCTTTCTCCTATTATTCTTGTAGAACGTATTATTTTACCCTATGCCTCTAGCTAGATTTAGCTTTGTGCCTTTGCCTTTCTAATCTTGCGCCTGCATATCTGTGTTTTGTTTATATTCATCCTCTGTAATTTGACCTAGTTTCCACTTTTTATACCACTCCTTTTTGACTTTTAGATCGTGTAAGATCTCCCGGTTGATCCAAGGTGGTAATCTTTCCTACCCAATGGAAGCGTTTGCTTTTGGGCTCTTAATCATGTCCTTTTAAAAAACTGCCAACGCTCTTCGATTGCGTTTCCTCCGAGTCTTGCTTCCAATGGGACCTTACCTATTAGCCTTCCTGAAATCCAATGTCTCTATTTTGCTGTCCTCCCTTCTACCATTCCTTAGAATCATGAACTCTATGATTTCATGGTCACTTTCTCCCAAGCTGCCTTCCATTTCAAATTTTCAATATACAGTAAACTTCCGATAATCCGGCACCTTTGGGACCCAGGGGGTGCCAGATTATCAGGAGGTACTCCGGAAGGGGAGCTGTGAGGGGTCTGGGGGAGGGAGGGAGGGAGGGTTGGCAGGGAACGGCGCGGCATGGGGCAAACCCTCCGCCGTTATGCAGGGAAGCGGAGGAAGCCCCGCGCAGACGCCAGCAACAGGCCAGCTGGGGCTGCAAACGGCAGCGGCAACTTGGGGAAGCGGCGGGGCAGAGCAGCTGGGGTGTTGCCGGGTTGGTCCCGCAGCGCCGCCCCTCACCCCTGCACGGCGCCCAGCAGCACCCCAGGTGCTCTGCTCCGCTGCTTCTCCAAGTCCGCTGCTTGTCAGTTTCAGCAGCGGCAGCAGCTCAGAGCAGGGGGGTGCTGCCGGGCGCCGAGCAGGGGGGTGAGGGGCAGCATTGCGGGACCAACCCGGCAGCACCTCAGCTGCTCTGCGCTTCTTCCCCAAGTCTACCGCTTGTCAGTTTCAGCAGCGGCAGCAGCGGACTTGGGGAAGCTGTGCGGAGCAGCTCCAATTGTCCGGCTGGCCGGAGCACTTTCAGGTTCCAGTTGGTGACGGACTATCGGGAGTGCCGGACCACTGGATGCCAGAAAATTGGAGTTTTACTGTAACAATGAAGGTAGAACACAATGGGGAAAGAAAAGTGTCAAAGACAAGGTTGCATTTATTCTCATCTGAAAATATCATCTGAAAGCCTCAACTTTTTTTTCCTTCTTTAGAGGGACAATTGCTATTAATGAATCATTACCAAGCCACTGACCTATTCATTATCATTGAGCAACTCGTTATAGAAATTGCAGCACAGAAAGGTCTCCAGAAGGGATCTGAAGGAGCACAGTTTAAGATCTACATAATTTAGAAAGGACACAGGAATATTGCTAAGACAACATAAATAAAGATATATTAGAACAGGAAATATGAGAGATTCAAGATTTCCTTTGCAAGTTAAAAAAAACCAGAAACTATACCTGTATTTATTGATGGTTCTACAATCTGAAAAGGAAGAAAGAACATTTTAGTAAATATTTTTATTGTAGCATTCACCAACAGCCTTGGCTCTTCACTAATGTTCACTTACATTCATTGCACCAGAATCTGTATTTTTTGAAGTCATGACAGCAGCAGCCTGATTGTTGCTATGTTTAGGACTGCAATAACCACTATCACTGTCAATATCGGCTTCACTGGCACCTTGTTCACTGGAAGACTCTGCAGCAGGATGGGATGCACGTCTTCGCCTGCCTTTTGATTTCCACAGCATTGTACTAGAGCTCTCAGAAAGTGACTTATTAGCTATCTCTGAAGGAAAATCTGTAAGACAAAGAAAATATAACTGTGCGTGGCAGTTGTTGGAAAATTGAAAAAAACTGCTAATCGTATATTAACATTTGTGATGAAAACACTAAACCCACTGAAAAGAAATCTTAACCAAGATACTTCCAAACTAGTAGAAAGAGAAATGTACTGGTAGTGCTGTATGAAATAAGCAGCAAGATTCAGTTTTCAGACTATTTCCAGGTCTACCTGTGTTGTACTAACGGACCCCTTGCTCAAGATGCAACCTATTTCTCGCAATGGAATTTGTTGCCAGTAACAAAAGTCTTAAAAAAACAAGGGAGTTCAGGAATACCAAGCAGGTTGTCAAGGCAAAATTTTCACTGCATTCTGGGTCTCTGAATAGCCCATATAGCAAGATTCTTGCAATTATTGCTCAAAGTGCAGAAGTGGAATGAACAAACATATGCACGCACACCACCCCAGAAGATACATAAAATAGAATTTATGAAAAAGCCTTGCGATATTTTTCTCTGTATCAAACCCAATGTACTGTGTAGTTTTTAGAAGTGCTCTCAGGGAAAAAAGTTCCAAAGACCACTCTTGGAAGAGATTCAGCCTTCTCCCAATCCAGTGAATTTTAGTATTACTGAAAAGTTCCAGATTGATGCTACTAGAAGTTGCCAAAGTACACACCGAGTAAAGACACTAAAAATGCAATTTCCCCACACTGCCTCCCAAAGTTCCTTAACATTAGTCTAATGGGAGGTATTAGCTGCAATTGCCAAGAAGAGTTCTAATTAGTGTGCAAGTGTGATAACCAATAGAAACCGAACAGATTACCATTCATTTCATGTAGACTTCAGGCAGCCAGATAGTAACACTTGGGCAGAAGAAAATTTCTAAAGATAGGTCATATTTTGACCTTGATATTGACTGTTTCTATTCAAAACAACAATGGAAAGGAAGACTAACATAACGCAGTAAGTAAAATGACAGTTTTAACACATGCCTGCTAAAATCTTACCAAATTTTAAGCTTATTGTCATGCAATTAATAGTTACTATTTCTCTGCAGCAAGTGATGTTAAACCTTCAATAATGAGGTTTTTTTTTTCTGGTTAAGGCACATAACTGACTAAAGTTCCAGACTGATAAAAAAATCACACCTGCCCTACTACTGACTACATGCTACAAAAATGCTTGCAGATTCAAGATTTCTAACTGACACCCAGCCTCAACCAAAAATATATCTGGTGCTCAATTATCAGTCCTGCCACAAGTCTAACACACTTCCTTACTATCTTTCTAGTTATTTAAAGACTCCATTATATTGTTTACAAGGGTTTCCCACTCCCGACCCAAACATTTTCCAACATTTCTAAAAACATGATTCTTACCCTAGACTAACAATAAAATAATCAGTGTTTACAGCCTTTGATTCATTAGCAGCCTTACAATAAATTAAATGCACACAGTGGAGAAGTTTGAGTGAGCAGGTAAGAAATGTGGGGGGGAGATTTCCTGTTCATCAAAAACTGCGGTTTGAGGTTCAGGAATTTTTTCTAAATAGTTAAATAGCATTGCTTTCTTAGAAGTCCTGAGTGTGTCCTTTTAGCTCCAAGAGTTAAAACCATAACTTCAGCTAAATGGATTCCTATCTGGAGTCTCCATTCCCATTCAACTTGACAGAACTAAGCTCTAGATAAGACTTACCCAGTGTTTCCAGGGTCTATATGGGCAAGCGGCTGGCAGTGTGGGGTGTGCAAGACTCAGGGCTTTGGGAATGTGTGTGTGGGGGGAGTGAATGAGACTGGGATGTAAGAGAGAAAGAAACTGAGTATTTGGGGGTCCCAGCTTCCAGGGGCCATTTTTCTCACCTTCCTCCGGTGCTGTAGCCAAGGGCTGGGAGGAGGGGAAAGGGTTTGAGGCAGAAAGGCTACTTACATAGCGTGCTGGCTGACAAGACTGCAGAGACTCAGCACTGCTGGCCACTACCTTAGTGGTATGGCCGCCCCTCGTGGCCACTCTCATATCACATCCCTCTGAAAAGCAGCCCCTCCCTTTGCATGTTATGGAAAACTGTCCTTTTCCTGGGATTTCCAGTCATCTTGGAACAACCAAACCCCAACCTTGTTTTAAGACAGAACAGGAAGCTGTATATCAAATATGGTGGCCATAGTGCTTATAATTTAGGAGGAGGACTTGAGCAAATGGACTTGCAGACACACACACACAAATGCCCTCTACACTATATATCTAGACTAGAGAAATTAGGTTAGACAGATTCATTTAGATTTGGAATCTTGTCAGGCCACTAGGGATACATTTACACAGCAAGACTAAAGTAGAATTAAACTATACAACTTTGCATCGCTTAAGTCGAAATAGCTTAACTGGGCTTTTGGCGCTGTCTACACAGTGGGAAGTCGAAGGAAGAACACTCTTATTTCGACTTCCCTTACTCCTCATGAAATGAAGGTTACAATGAGTTGAAGTAAGAAGTCCTCCAGCTTCCCATTATTTTGGAATAAAGGCTTGTAGTGTAGATACGAATATTTTTATTTCGGAATGTCAGTTATTTAAAAATAGTGCTGCTGTGTAGATGTACCCTACTGATGCATCCCAATAACCCTCTTTGCGGAAGTAGTAAGGAACCTTTAATAGTTAGTCACTGTGTCTCTCCAGCAGCATTCCTATGATGAAGAACTGATTAGGTGGCATTTTTTACGCTCTCAAACTTAATGAGTCAACCACGTTTTCTACAACACTTCTTTGATCATTAAAGATCATTAGACATCTTATAGTATCAACCTTCCTTAAATTTACGATCTGACTAGATCAGTAATCATGGTGGTATGATTGCAGTTCCAGTTTGCTAGCGGGTACCAAAAAGACATCTTACCTGTTTGCTGAGATGCATCAACCAACAGCACAATTTTTGATCTGCTCTCAGGACCTGATGCACTGGTCTCTTTTTGAATCGCTACGCTTTTCACTGGAGCCCTTTTACTTTTTATGTGTGTCTGTAACTGTAGTTGCTGTTTTAAAACAGTCAAATATATGCATGAGACATATAACTTAAATATGACAGTTAAAAATTGTTTAGTTAGTGTTATTACAATTTTTATAAAGTTCTAACAGATTCTTTATAGACGTCACCCATTTGAAGTAAGAGATTTTGGACAATGTACTCCAGTAGTTCACAAGGTTAATATTATCTTGGATAACATTCCAACATAAAAAACCAAAAGCAATCAAACCTGCCAATTTAAAGAAGATTTTAATATCTACAATGCAGGTTAGTTTATACAGCTACTACATTACTGTTAGTCAAGAAGTTTTGGAGACTATTACCTATGCAACTAATGCCAAATACACCTAACCTCCTCCTCCCCCCCCCCCCCCACACTGCTGCCTCCATCTGAACAGTGTGGGGAGCATGGGGGGCTGCCACAAATCAGCCTCACCTGTAGCGGGCCCTGGCATCCTGCAGAGCAGCCTCCATCCACTGCAAGCTTAGGCCCACTGCATGCAAGGGCTGCTTCACAGGGGCCAGATGGCAGCTAGGTGGGCAGCAGAGAGGAGCCCTGACTCACTAGCGCTAGGGGGGCAGCAGCAGAGCAGGGAGCCCCGAGCCAGCAGCAGGGCAGCCAGCAGGGGAATATTGACCTCTTTTGGTCCAGAAAGCTCTCTGGTCTGGGACTGCTCAGGTCCCGAGGGTTCTGGACCAACAAGGTCCAACCTGTACACTGTCACTGTGTTATTTTACATATTTTTTCTATACTGCTGAACAAGAAGATAAAAAGTAGTTCATTTTTGTGCAAAGATACTTTCACATGATTCTATTATTTGTTCTATTAGGGCTCAAAAACAACGTGCTTACTTTTTGTGTAGCTGGTCCTCTGTTATTGCTTTTGCTTCTCTGTCTGGATAATGGAAAGACCTGTGCTGGTTGGTTTGGGCGATCAGCACATTCTGTTGTAACTGTATTTACAGCACTTGGTGTCTGAAAGGGCGCAGAGTAGGGTGCAGGAAAAGGATGATAGAAACCCATAACTTGTGCACACGGTGCTGGCATAAACTGGTAATAAGTATACTCTGTGGAGACAGGTGGTTGAGCAGATATAATAGGATAAGCAAGGTATGGTCCTGCAGGGTTTGGGTTTGGCTGCTGCCATCTGATTTCATTATTATATAATGGAAATTGTCTGAAAAACCAAAAGAGAAAGAGAATAAAATTGCTGAATAGTTACACATAATTGGAGTAAATTTACTAGTAACTTAATCCTTTATTTTGAAAAGAATTAGTGCAAACTGTTTCATGAGCTCTTAGCTTTTAATAGCTCAACTCAAATGCTGTTACATTCCTAGTGTGCAATAATATATATTTTGACAGTATGCCTGAAATAATATATTTCCAACTGCAATCAAGGATACTGCACAAAATACACAGAATACTGTTGGAAATAAAACTACGCAACCTAAAGATTTAAATTTTATGAAGCAAAAGAATTTATACCAATGTTATACTAAGTAATTAAAAAATAGGCCAGAAGAAACCAACATCTTAGTATGGCAAAATAACTGTCAAGAAAAAATTATGTTCACCATAATAGAGAAAGCTGCTTAAAGAAACCATTCCAATTAGAGACACTGATATATATTTATAGGTGTTCATATTCTAATTTAAATTATTTTAACACATCTGAAAAAAAAAATGGAATAAAAACACACATACCATGTACATTTACAGATAGATATGGCAGCAATAGTTCAGTCTTACATTCTCATACTAATGCAGGACAAATAATTTTTTGATAGGCAAAGGAAAATAAGCCATCAGCTCACATTTTGTACCAGGCTCCTAGGTTCCCAGTCTTTGAGAGTGACTGTAAAAACAAACACCTACTACTCAAGTAAGCTCTCTCTACTCCTTCAAGCACAGAGCAAGTGCAGTGGTCTCACTCTGTTTCTCCTCACCCCCAATTCTATTCAACTGAGTACAACCAAAATAGTCCCACTGGAAATATGAATCCAATTCCCCGCCTCTCCATAGGATTAGGAAGACTATTGGGTGAAGATGAACAAAGACTGAAGATGTGTGTTCAAAAGAGAAGGGAAGATAAGAGCAAAAATTCAAAATAACTGTACAAATCCGCACAAGCCACTTCCTAGGAGGGGAATTGTTAAGTAGAGCCCTGTGCGTGATCAGTGTAAAGCTCTGCCGCAGGACTGGGATTTTATCCTACATAGGAACACATATATAGAGAAGAGAAGGGTCTTCATGACTATATAACTGGCAAATGGCAGAGCTGGGACTAGAATAAGGGTTTCTGGTGTCTAATCCCTTCCCATGCTCAGTTTAATATACCGTGCTGTTTTGCACATGTACTTGCAAATAAAGTTAGCCATGGGAAGGCCTCAGACTGCTAACAGCATACTGTTTTACCATATAAGGATCCAGGCTAGACTTTTTTCTGTAGTACCTTATTTTAGATGTGGGAGGATACAATTCAGAGGTATCTCGTTTAAAGTTTCAGAATAGAGCAAGTGGTTTCAAGAAAGATCTGTGGCCAGCCCTCTGACCAAAACAAGAAAGAACAAGGAATCCAAGAATGGAGGGGATTAAAGGAGAAAAATAGGGAGGACATTGTCTAGAGTCATAGAAATGCTATCCTCATTCATGAGGGGTAGAAAAACAAATAAGTGCAGCGAGCAAGTTCTCAAGCTTATCACTAATTGTATGAAAACTGTTTATATAGTCACTTTCTTAATTTCATGCACATCTTTGACAGAAGGGAATTTTTCAAACTCTTACTTAAAAGTCATCTTTTTCCATATAGAATCAGAACCATAAATTACCTGTTGGCCTGGTTTTCCTGTACAAATGGGTAGCAAGTAATCAGGTAGCTGGGAATAGGAGTTGGTTCCACTCCACTAACACCTCCACAGTCATTGGGGAGAGCCATAGATATCATAAGTGTATCAGGGCCTTTCTTCTGAGGAATAAATGGTTCTACTTCAGCTGATAGCTTCACATTCTTAAGATATGGGGAAAAAAACACAGTATAGAACATTTTGAGAGTCAGTGGTTAAACAACAAGTTAACAAAATGCTGGTAATTATTCTGCAAATCATTAACAGATTATCTTTACTCAGGGCATTTGACACAGATTTTTTTAAATCATATAGGGAACTGTCAATTTAAAATTTAAGTAATGACCAACCTGTTTCCACAAGTCAACATTTATACTTGGAAAATGCATTTTAAAAAGTATTATCTGTCCTAAGTAGGGATATAAATGAGCAACTAGTTAACCTTACTGGTAACCAGTTAGCTAAGGTAACCAGTACTGGTAACCTTAACTGGTAACTGTCGCAGGGCTAGGAGCTGGTAGCCAGCAGCTGAGCCTTGCTGTTCACCTTGTAACTGATAAAGAGTCCAAAATAAACTTGAAAACCATTTTAAGAAAAACAGCTCAAACAACATTTACTAGTTATAAATATGAAAAAATAATGGTATTTATGAGAAAACCTAACTACTCCCCTTATATTCTTTTGAAGAAACCATTCAGCCAGTAATAAGTAAACTGGAGCAAAAAGCATTCCTCTTTCCCCTCTGTTGATGGCCTCTGGCAGCGAGTTCTCAAATTGTGAGGTGGGCCACTCACAACCCTGTTTAATGTGGTTGCCACGGTTGATGGAAGAGCAATCACTCTCACCCTCTTTTCCTTTTCTCTCTTTACTCTTCAAGATTATAAATCAAACATCATTATCTCCATTAAACAAGCTTCTGAAGAACTTACAATCTTAAAATTCACTTGGATGCATTGCATTTAATACAAGTATCAGAAGATCAATCAGCCTGTTGATGCGGGTGGATTTTTGGAGTGATCTGAATGAAGTGGAAAACAATTGACAAATGTTGATTGGAAGGATGCAAAAAACATAGGAGCTGGCATGGAACTACATCACATGGCATTAGTGCTGTCCATTTTCAAACCTCCATATAAACACCATTTTAAAAAGGACTGGAATTGGGAGTTTTGCAAAGAAGGCAATAATCAGGAGAGAGAATAGGATGGAGTGTAAAAAGACACTAAGTTAGAGGTGTAGATGGGGCACCATTGTGCAGGCTTTCATAGTTGCATCTGAACTGAAAACATTATGTGATAGACAATGAAACTTGGTCTACACTTCAAAACTAACTAGACTCGGAGGCAAAACTCAAATCTTAAAAATGGTTTCAGCTAACAGTTTTGCTGCTAGTATGGATTTAACATTACTAAGAAAAGTTTTATTCCATAAATAATTTTTGAGTGTTTCAAGAACAACAACAAATTTTGCCCTGGAGATTACATAAAAGCACATAACTAAAAATCAATTTTATCAGACTGCATTTTCAATGTAATTTTAAAGATGAAGCCCAAAAATGAGTTTTCTACAAAACTGCTAAATAATTTTGCCCTTTTGAAAAAAAATAGGTGGGCTCAAGATCTGGAATGATTTCACTCTGAATTACCAAAAAAGATAACTTTGCACCCATACTCAATACACTGTCAAAGGCTCCTGAAATGACAGACTCCTAGAAATCAATTATCTTGAGGGACTAGACTCAAATTTGGTTATTTGTGGAAAGTGAATTTCTAAGCCTGCTTTATTCTTAATAGGCATGCAAAACAGTAGTCAATTAATTGACTATCTGATAAGCTTAAACTAGGGGCAGGGACAGGGGAGCTAGGGAAGTCTCCTCCGATGCCAGGGGCACGGGCACCTTGGGGGAATGTGGGGTGGGGGCAAAAGCACTCCACCCCCAGACCAATCACTGTCTGAGGGGTGGGGAACCCGGAAATATCTTGGCCATGCCCCTTTCTTTGCAGCCCGGGATCACTTCAAAAATTTCCAAAGTGGCCCCTGGAAAAAATTATTGTCCACCCCTGCTCTATCAGATGCAGCAGGCGGGGGGAGGTGGAGGGGAAGCAGCTCCGGAGCAGCCCCTGGCCATGGCCAACCCCAGCAGCAGCCCCTGTTGGGATCCTCGCAGACAGGGGCTGCTAGACACAACACGTAACTGGGACTGAGCGTGCCCAGCTCAGTTCCGACTCATGCCAGGTCCAGGAGCTACCCCCGCTGCAGCTTTGTAGTTTACATTTAGTAGGAGCCGCAGCAGGGGGTAGCTCTTTCTGAGGGTCTTCCCTTATCAACAAATTGTGTATTGACTACATGATTACTCAATTACCCATCTCTTAACATCCTTCATTCCTCATCCAAACAAGAACTCCAGTTGCAACAAATGACATTTTGCCACTTGAAAGACACATGAACCCTGATAGTAATGTTGGCTGACAGGTGAAGTTCAATTGTTGTGTTCAAGTTCTAAGAGTCTATAAACTTATTTAAAAAAAAAAAAAAAACCTGGTTGTTTTCCTGGCACTGCTTGCCTGGGTTTGGGATCATAGATGGCTCTTGTATACAGTAATTCCTCATTTAACACTATAGATATGTTTCAGAAAATGATCGTGTTAAGTGAAAACGTGTTATGCAGGGTCATTTTCCCATTGAAAATAATGGAAAAGGTGGGGGTTGTGTTTCAAGCGGTGGTGTCCATTGGGACCGGGACATAAGGTTGGGGGAGAAAGGGGACTGGGTTACAGCAGGGAGGTGTTTGGCTCTGGGGAAGAGAGGAGAGGGGAGGGAGACTGAGTTGGACGTATGCCCCTGTGATAGGCCTGCCAGGACCCGCACTGCATCTGGCGAGGGGTCACCGGGGAATGGCACAGCGAGCAGAGAACCTGCCGCCACTTTGCAGGGAGGCGAGAGAAGCCCCGCCCAGCTGCTGGCGACGGGTTGGCTGGGGAAACCCAGGCACTGGCCTGCAAGCAGGGGTGGAGGAAAGGAGGCAAGGTGTCCAGCGAGAGGGAGTCAGCAGGGAATGGCGTGGCAAACAGCGAACCTTCCGCCGCTTTGCAGGGAGGCGGGGGAAACCCCATGCAGGCGACAGGACGGCTGGGGAAACCCAGCCACCGGCCTGCAAGCGGGGGTGGAGGAAAGGGGGCAAGGCGTCTGGTGAGAGGGAGTCAGTGGGGAACAGCACGGCGAGCAGCGAACCCTCCACCACTTTGCAGGGAGGCAGGGGAAGCCCTACACAGCCACCGGCAATGGGCTGGCTGGGGAAATCGTGTTATTCTGGGGACAGTCGTGTAATTCAAAAAACGTTCCCTAAAAAAAAATCGTGCTATCGCAAAAATGTGTTAAGTGGGCATGTGTTAAATGAGGCATTACTGTATTTCAAAAGCAGAATCTCAGCAGAAGCAGCGAAAGCAGAGACTGCTTCAGTCCCCGCTCGCACCATTTCCACTGTGCTTCTACCTCTCCAGCCCCGCGTGGAGATGGGGCTGGGGAGAACCAGCTTTTAAACTGGTTCCCCCCAGCACTGGCTCCTGCTCCCCCACCCCTACTGTCTCTCTCTGATAGTAACAGCAAAGGGGGTGGAAAGCGACTAGTTGACTAGTCTCTGACATCCCTACCACTGCCTACCTCAGGGGTGGGCAAATACCAGTCCTTGGGCGAAAACCCGTCTGCCAGGGTTAGCCCGACAGGCCCCCAACATCACCATATTTACCTGCACCTCTGAAGGCATGGGGGACTCTCAGCTCCCACTGGCCACAAATCACCATTCCTGGCCAATCGGAGTTGCCAGAGGTACCTCCAGAAGTGCAAGTAATTATAATGGCAGTGGCCCACTAGAAGCTAACTCTGGTGACTGCAGTTGTTTTATTGCCCACCTCTGACCTAGTCATCTGTACCACTGTGGGGTGCCTGAAGTCAAATGTCTTAGACTGAGAATGTGTTCCCAGCAGTGATGTGGGGAATGTATGTGGAAATATGGAGATCATTCCTTGATGTTAGGTCATAGTAGAAATCTGTCATTAAGATGAGACTTCTGTATTCTTTACCTTTCCTTCCATAAACTCCACCACTTTTCATAGTTCATTTTATCATGGCATAGTCTTAAGGTCAAATGTAACAATAAAAAAATAGTTGATGAGCCACATCATTAACTAAGGAAGAGGTTTTTGATTTCCTGTAAAGAGGGCACTGCATTCTGTAGTCTGTCTCCAATTCATTGAGATTATTTCTACTTATTAAGGCATCTGGAAAACTATTCTGGTTTCATACATTGCAAGGCCAGAGGGCTCCATAGTGATTATCTAGTCTGACTTTATGTGTAACACATGCCACTGAAATCTCCAAAAATTATTCCTAAAATTTTTTTAGAAAAGCATGCACTTTTATTTAAAATGGTCAATGAAGGAGAATTCATTACAACACATGGTAAATTGTTACCCTCACTATCAAAAAAATATGTTTTATTTACACTCAGCTTGTTAAGTTTTAACTTCCAGTCACTGGATTATGTTGTAACATTTTCTACTGGATTGAAGAAATCATTATTAAATATTTATTTCCCTTATAGATACTTACAGACTGTAATCAAAACAAATAAATGAATAAGATTTATCAAGATAAGGAGATTAAGCTCTTTTGGTCTATCATGTTTACAATCTATTAATAATGCTCATGGCTCTTCTCTGACCTCGGGATGTGAGTCGACTACTCTCATTTCTCCCTTCCCTTGCTGCCTTTATATCAGAGGCAGCAGCATGGGGAGAGAGGGCAGGGGAGGCTGCCATGAAGCAGCCTTGACCAGTGGCAGGCCCAGACTTGCTATGAGAAGAGGCTGCTCTGCAACCCCTGGAGCAGCCCCTGTGTGTGGGGAGAGTGGATGGTCCCATCAGGGAGCTGGGATACACAAACACACACTAAGGATGTTAAAATGCGGTTAATTGGCTAGTCAACGGAATTTCCATCAACTAGTCTATAGGCACTTCCGCATTCCTCCTTTGAAATGTACAAGAGCCCCCACTGGGAATGTGGAACTCGGAATACAGCCCGGGGCCAGTGGGAAGTCCTGCTGACTCCGGGCTGCATACAGGTGCCATCTTTGAAATGCGCAAGAGTCCCCAGCAGGGGCTCTTGTGCATTTCAAGGCCATGGAGCCCGGGATCAGCTGGGGACTCCCCAGTTGATCCCAGGCTCCAAGAGTATTTCCCCAGAACCCAGCTGATCCTGGGTTCTGGGGAAATACTGTGGGAGCTGACCCGGGGCTCCCAGATTATTTCCCCAGAACCCAGGATCAGCTGGGTTCTGAGGAAATGCTCTGAGAGCCTAGGATCAACTGGGGAGTCCCCAGCTGATCCCGGGCTCCATGGCCTTGAAATGCACAAGAGCCCCTGCTGGGGACTCTTGCGCATTTCAAAGATGGCACCTGTATGCAGCCCAGAGTCAGCAGGACTTCCCGCTGGCCCCGGACTGTATTCGGAGTTCCGCATTCCTCCTTTGAAATGTACAAGAGCGCAGTGGGGGGCCCTTGTACATTTCAAAGGAGGAATGCAGAAGCGCCTATCAACTAGTCCACTAGTAAAAAAAACTATCCAATAAGCAAATGCTTATCGGATAGTTGACTAGTCTTTAACATCCTTCACTCACTCACACACACACACCCAGCCGACAGGGGCTCCTGGACCCAGCATGGGCCAGGACTGAGCAAGCCTGGTTCAGTCCTGGATTGTACTGGGTCTGGGACCTACCCCTCCTGTGGATCTGTATTTTAAATGTAGTTGCTCTTACTACATTTAAAATGCAGAACCACAGTGGGGGTAGGTCCCAGACTCAGCATGAGCCAGGACTAAGCAATCCCAGCTCAGTCATGGCTTGTGCTGGACCCAGGACGTACCCCAGCTGCGGCTCTACAGTTTAAATGCTGTAGGAGACAGGCTGCCCACACACCTGGCTCCTACTATATTTGAAATGCAGAGCTGAAAAAGGGGGGTAGCTCCTGGACCCAGAGCGAGCCGGGGCTGAGCACCTTATTGACTAATTGTGTAGTCAATACAAACTGTATTGTTATATGATTAGCCAAATACCCACCTCTTAACATCCTTACTTTGACCTCACTCCATGTCCTCATTATATCAATATCCTTCTTGAATAGGGCCATCAGAACAGGACACAGTATTTCAATGGCAGTCAGACAGTGCCAAATACAAAGATTAAATAGCCTCTCTACTCCTACTCAAGATTCCACTGTTTAGGCACCTCAGGATTGCACCACCCTGTGTGTTCACGTTCAGCTGATTATCTTCCACAACCCCCTGTATCTTTTCCAGAGCTACTGCTTCCCAGAATAGAGTCCTCCACCCTGTAAGTATGACCTACATTCTTTGTCCCTAGATGTATACATTTACATTTAGCAATATTAAAATACATATGGTATGCTTTGGCCCCTTTTTCCAAATGACCCAGATTGCTTTGATTATCTTGTCCTCGTTATTAACTATTCCTCTAATTTTTGTGTCAAAATGAAGACCAAATATACAATCTCCTCTAACAAAAATCTCATGATTTTTGGGGAAACTTGCTCATGATTTTTAAACCTTTGAGGCTACAATATTGGAAAACATTTCTTAATTTTATAGGGAAGAGAGTTTTGCTCTTCATATAGATGTTCAGTTCAACTTACAAAACATTATGCAGTAGCTCATTATATATTTCAGTTCAACAATTACAACTCTACCAAGATGGCATATATAATGAAGAGTCCCTTTGTCTTCTATAGGAGAGCTACTGTAGTCATCAACAGCTGCAAAGACAGAAGATGACACTAACAGGACCAGACTGATAAAACTTTGTTCTATAGTTACAGCACTGTATGTTTAATCTTAGAAAAGTTTTTGTTCATTGTAACTTAATGTCATTCAATATTACCCATTAAAATAGGACATGTCTTCTATCCAGGAGAGCAATGCTAACACTCAGATATTTTTTCCACCATCTACAATGTGAGAAAACAGATGCATATGCTACATTTCACAGAAATAGAATAAAGTTGATTTTTTTTACTATTTAAAAACCTGGAAACAAGAAGTCTAGTTGCAAAACATAGGCAACAAAGATTCTATAAATTGTTTTTTCTATTTTATTCTTGAAACTTATGTTTCAAATTTTCCACAATAATTTAAGTATGCCGACAACTCACATGCTTCATCTATTTTAAGACCAACTTCACAAATACAGAAAACGTTACCATAATTATTTGACTTCTAAATGGCATGTGTTTAAGGAACGGTAAATACACAGCTTAATCTGATAACACCAGGAACAGACTTCGTAATATTGTGTGAAATATAATTATACTCTGCTACAGTTAAAATGTATTTCCAATGCAGTCTAGGAATGTAAGCGTCTAGTCATGTAGTCAACTACTCAATGAGCCTAAGCTCAGCGGGCTGTCGAGTCACTACCCAACTACTCACTCCCGCCCCCTGCAAAAGGGGGGCAGGGGTCGGTGCTGGGGGGAGCCGACTCCTCCCAGGATCCTCTCAATGGTGTGGGGGAAGGCAGAGATGCAGCGGTCCGGGACCTGGCACGAGCCAGAACTGCTGAGTTCCAGCTCATGCTGGGTCTCAGACCACTGCTCCTCTGACTACATTTAAAAAGCAGAGCCACAGAGCAGGACCTGACACGAGCCAGGATGCGGCAATCCCAGCGCATGCTGGGTCCCAGACTGCTGCACTTTTGCTTTTTAAATGTAGTAAGAGCCATCTGGTCTTTACTACATTTAAAATACAGAGTCACAGCAGGGGACCAGGGACTGCTAGAGTCCAATTTCCTTGCTATGGCTGCATAACGAACATACATTTGAAATTTATATTCAAGTATCAAGTATCAGAGGGGTAGCCGTGTTAGTCTGAATCTGCAAAAGCGACGAGGAGTCCTGAGGCACCTTATAGACTAACAGATTTATTGGATCATAAGCTTTTGTGGGCAAAGATCCACTTTATCAGATGCAGGAGACCCACTTCGTCAGATGCAGAAGAATACTTCAATCTCCCTAGACACACAGTAGCAGATTTAAAGGTAGCCATCCTGCAACAAAAAAACTCCAAGAACAGACTTCAAAGAGAAACTGCTGAGCTACAGTTCATCTGCAAATTTGACACCATCATTTTAGGATTAAACTAAGACTGTGAATGGCTAGTCAACTACAAAAGCAGTTTTTCCCCTCTTGGTGTTCACACCTCCACATCAGCTGCTAAAAGTGGGCCTCATCCTCCCTGACTGAATTGACCTCATTATCTCCAGCCTTACTCTTGATTGGTACTCTTTTCTTATGCGCGTATATTTATACCTGCCTCTGGAATTTCCCCTACATGCATCTAATGAAGTGGGTCTTTGTCCATGAAAGCTTATGTTCCAATAAATCTGTTAGTCTATAAGGTGCCACAGGACTCCTCGTTGCTTTTTCATATTCAAATATGTATTTTAAGACTGCTTGTTTTACGAGTACCAATGGAAACAGCACAGACTTTACACAAAGCTGAAATTTAGTTTGCGACTCATTCACTGAGTATTATAGAAGTGGTGAAAATCTAGCCTGTCACGATTTTGCAATTGGTATGCTTTGGTTGGAAAGATTTTCTTTAGTTGACATGATAATCCCAACCTCATTTATGATGAAGGCCAATTACATGCACAATAATGACTAGACAACATTAAGGCTGATCTGTATATATTACTTTGATACACACGTTACATAAGGTAACGTCTTATTGGACTAACTTCTCAGACATTCTGATTACTTCTCCAGATCTGAAAAAGAGGTCTGTGGAGCTTGAAAGCTTCTCTCTCTCCAACAGAATTTGGTCCAATAAACGAATATTACCTCCTCCAGCTTGTCTCTTGAAAATAAAAGTCATAGTATCTTGCAGTAGGATTATTCTAAAGGGACAGTAAATTTAAAATTCAACATTTCTACCAGAAACCATGCAAGAACAAAACAAAACATTAGAAAATATGACTTCTTAAGTGTGATTATTTTACACTAAGTGTAGTTCAGTCAATTACTCCTCGGTTGTATGGGTCTTTTAAAGAGCAACAATAGAGAAAAAGAAAATGTAATTACAAGGTAGTTAGGCCATTTCTAAACTGCCACTTTACTATACTGCCACTTTCTCACTGAGAGGTGTGAAAAAACATGTTACAGCACTATACAGTATAAGAATAAACGGACTTCAAGCACTGGTAGCTACTCCCGTCTTTTAGGTGGTTTGCTTGTGCTGTGGACACACTTTCACTTGAAAGCACTGCTACAGAAGCACTTTAAGTATAGCCTTAGCCTCAGATTCAGAGGTTGGTAAGGCTCTTTGTTTTTAATATTTACTGAACAATTCCCAGATTTTACAAAAGCTATGATTTGTTTTGTTTATTGATTTTGGGCCACTCAAGTACATGAAAGTACTGATTATGTTTAAAAAATATCAATACATTGCATTAAGTAGCTATGTTGATGTTAATAATGTTAGGCTATGACACAGCATGTCAGAAACTGTCTGCTAAAGTAAGGCAATGTAGAAAACAGGTGCACGTGTGTGTGTGCATTTGTGTACATTCTATTAATCTAAAACGAACAGTCCTGTGGCACCATAGCTCCCTCTAAGCTGCTAGCCTGCCCACCTCTTAAACAGAGCCATGCAGCAGTGTGGTGGGAGACAGGCAGCTGCTTGGGTGGCAGATAGTCGGCTGCTCCAGCCAGCTATGGCCGGAAGAACCGCAGTGTGGGCGGCTGCCACCAAAGGAACCGTGGGGCAGGAGGCTGCCGCTGGGGTTTGGGGCCGTGGAAGGGTTGCTGCTGCTAGGGGTTGGAGCTGCGGGAGGACAGGTTGTTGCTGTCAGGGCTCAGGGCCGCGAGCGGGAGGGCTGCTGCCGCTGGGGCTTGGGGCCGCGAGTGGGAGGGCAGCTGCTGCTGGGGGTTGGGGTTGAAGGTATTCTTCATTCCTATTATTAATACAGACAAAGGAAAGGTACCTTCCCCCCCAAAAAATGATCAGAGTTCAGAACAGATCCTGGATGGTAAGATTTCTTGCTGTATATGATGGATGAATGGATCACTGCTCAAGAATCCATTCCATAAGCAAGTCTGGAGCTAAGAGCTGTACCCTATCTTTCATTGCAGGCTTGAAGTATAGGAGGTACTGTGTATAGTGAACTGGAGGAGAGAAGGTAGGACTATTTCAGTTTGCTTTTATCTGTGCCCAGATCTGCTGAATACTTCCTGCATGACTTCTGGCAATTTACTAACTACTCTGTGCCTCAGTTTCCCTGTCTATAATATACAAACATCGTGCCTCAAAAAGTATCACAGAAGGTTTGGAATGCCTTGTTCATTTAATGTGGGCAAAGTGGCATGAGACTGCCAGTGCAAGGGGGAAATGGTTGTCTGATACGAGTGCCTAATCTCAGGTCAAACTATGGGCTCTCTCCCCATCGTCAAAGCACCAAAGGTACATCCACGCCACCAATGCCCTCAGCTTCAAGCGCCCTTGCCCAGAGCTGCAAGAAAGGGGAAGCACAGAGCTGCTCCTTTGGCAGGGGAATTCTCTAATGGGTGGGTGCCACACATTTGAAAATGCACACAACCCCATTGTTGGCACACAAGACAAAATTCACTCCGCTCACGAACGGAAAACCATAGAAAGAATACTGTGTGGCACCTTTAACAAATAATGTTAGTCATTTTCTGTAAGGTACCACAGGACTAGGTGCTGTTTTTAAAGTTACGGACTTACATGGCAATCCCGCTGAGATTTATTAATCTACAGTTTACTAAATAAATCACAATATTCAAATGCTTTATATTTTAATTCTCTTATTTTTTTCCGTTGCTTTTTTTCCTGTCATCCCATTTAGACAAATACGACTTACATGGGGCCACTATTAAGTGTATGTATAATTGTCTGGCTACTGTAAGGTGGATGCATAATCATGCTGGAAGAGCGTAATAAGTGGGGTTCTGCAGGTGTCTGTTTTGGGTCTAATTCTGTTCAATATCTTCATCAATGAATTAGATATTGGTATAGAGTATGCTTATTAAGTTTGCAGATGACACCAAGCTGGGAGGGGTTGCAACTGCTTTAGACAATAGAGTCAAAATTCAAAATAATCTGGACAAACTGGATAAATGGTCTGAGGTAAATAGGATGAAGATTAAGTAGAGCAAATGCAAAGTACTCCACTTAGGAAAGAACAATCAGTTTCACACATACAGAATGGGAAGCAACTGTTTAGGAAGGAGAACTGCAGAAAGGAATCTAGGGGTCACAGTGGACCACAAACTAAATATGAGCCAACGGTGTGACGCTGTTGCAAAAAAAGGAAACATGATTCTGGGATGCATTAACAGGTGTATTGTGAGCAAGACACGAGAATTCATTCTTCCGCTCTACTCTGCACTGATCAGGCATCAATCGGAGTATTGTGAGCAATTCTGGGCACACCTTCCTTGAAATGTGGAGAAATTGGAGAAGGTCCAGGGAAAAGCAACAAAAATGATTAAAGTTTAGAGAACATGAGCTATGAGGAAAGACTGAAAAAACTGGGCTTGTTTAGTTTGGAAAGGAAAAGACAGAGAGGACATGATAGCGGTTTTCAAGGATCTGGAAGGGTGTTACAAGGAGGAGGGAGAAAAATTGTTCTCCTTGGGCTCTGAGGATAGGACAAGAAGCAATAGGATTAAACTGCTGCAAGGGAGGTTTAGGTTGGACATTAGGAAAAACTTCCCAACCGTCAGGGTGGTTAAATACTTGCATAAATTGCCTAGAGAGGTTGTGGAATCTCCATCTCTGGAGATATTTAAGAGCAGGTTAGATAGACATCTATCAGGGCTGGTCTAGACAGTGCTTGGTCCTGCCGTGAGGGCAGGGGACTGAACTCAATGACCTCTCAAGGTCGCTTTCAGTTCTAATGTTCTAGGATTCTCTCTCTCTCTCTCAACATTAACTCTGGTGTGATTCAGAAAATGCACTGATTTTCACTTAATTCTTAATTTCTGTAACCAACACTGATACATTCCTGAGAAATTTAAAAAAAATAAAATCTGAATCAAAGGGGCTTTTACATTGGGAAAGGTAACGTAACCCAACAGTTAGAGGAAGGAATCAGAAATCAGGACATCTAGTTACTTTTCCAAGCTCTGTTACTGGCTTAGAATATGACCTTGGTGACGTCACTTAACTTTCATATGCCTCATGTCTACCCACCCCTTGAATGAAGTTTAATATTTATAAAAGTGCTATGAGGTATTAGGGCAAAGCACTACATAAGTGAGTCTTTTTTCCCATTGGTCAAGAATAAATCTGTCTAATAGCCACTAGAAGACTTAGGGACATTATATATATATATATATATATATATATATATATATATATATATATATATATATATATTGTTGCAAACCAATCCTGACTCTCTCTTAATATACTGAAGACCATGTTCTGGTTATAGTTCAATCACATGAAAATAAGAATCCTAACAAAACAGTCTTCTGACAAGGACTGCCTTCTGGGATCACTTCAAGTTTAAGAAAAGAAATGGTGTGTAACTTAGAATCTAGGCTGACTTTTCTTTATCCACAATAGACAGGTTTTCCAATGTTCATCTTCTCAGAGAGAAATAAAACTGGGCAAACTGGACAATACAAAACAATGTCATCCAAATTATCAGGGCAATAAGCACTCAGAACTATGATAAAAACACATCATATTTGTTGGCACCTCTCTCTTTGCACTTTGTTCAAGCAGTCAACCGACAGGATGTTTTAAGCAACAAATGAACGAGAGCATTTTCTTGACTGACATTTTGCAACTCCACTTGATTTCCTAACTACGCTAACAGAGTCTTATGCATAATTCTAATTAAACAAACACTTCCTAATCTTTTACTTTGAAAACAATAGCATTTTATAAAAACCCAAATTGTTTCTCTTCTCGTCGTTCTATACCACCACTTTCTTAAGCAGAAAACATGCAAAAAACTTAAGTGTGACCTTGTCTACAATGGGAAAATAATCCATGGTTGACAACAGACATTATCCACACTTACTATTTAACTGCACTTGAACACACTTAATTTCTGGTGCTGACCAAACAATTCCAACACATTACAGAAATCAAAACAAATCCCAGAGTAGAATAAGGGGCTTAGAATAAGTTTATGTAACATCTTTATCTCTATAGTATTAATTCAAATTATTTCACCACAGTAGAGAGGAGCTCATATATTATAGTGATGGAGCCATACAAACATAGCTAGTGGGGAGCTCAGAGGAATCCGTAGATGACACTTTCTATTTTGTAGTTATTTTGTTAGTGCAGACAATGCAAATTAATACAAGATATGTGATTGGCTGTCCTTTTTCTTCCAGACAGATTTTTATCTGAAGAGATTAATTTTAATATTGACACTGACAATACCTTTTTACCTCTCAAATATGATACATATAACATGATGCAACCCATCTGCTTTTCTATAAATCACATTAACAATTCCCATGAGATGAGAAGTTAATTTTATTCTAGTTAGTATAGATGACGGATTTTGCTGTGTTCACATCAATAAAACACTACAAAATTGTGATTGAGTGAATTTTAAAAAGGTCTTTCATTCCTGTCACAAGAGCCTAAAATAAGGTAAATTGATCAGTCTACGACCCTCCTGTTAATGAATTAGAAAAAAATTAAAAGGGAGGAGAAGAGGACTTGTTTCAGGTGTTATCTTTAATAATATGCTCCAAACCAGGGATAGAAAAAGCTAGATTGTGCCCCAAACAGAGACTTAAATCTATCCCAGAAACAAACAAGGATTTAAACAACTCTGCAGGTTTTACACACTAGGTAAATGACACATCTGTTAGTTTTGGAGATGTTTTAAAATGCCTCTCCTGATGATTTTACATACTTCAAATGAAATCTTAGTTATTCCAATTGTCCCAGCAATTTGAAACATGACAGGGAAAAAGAGCTGAGGGGAGTATCACAGCATCTTGACACAACATTATAAATATGACAAACAAAATCAACTTGCATAAACTTAAAAGAGGTGGGTAAAAAGCAACAGGATCTCACCTAGGGTATTTTAGTTGCTATCTTAACACAATCCCCTGCTCTCAACCACACACTCTTCATGAGACTCTCTCCAACTTCCCGGCCCAAGAGAAGGAAAGGTTTTGTGGGGGGGGAGGGGTTAAGGCCTGTGTTGTCATCCTTGTTAACGAGTGAAACGCACCCCCACAGACAGACACGAAAAGATCAAGTTTTCTTTTCCATCAACAGCCGCTGGGCCAATAAAAGCCATTCCCTGCCCCGCCCTGGCCCGCTCCGGTTTTCTGGGGAACTTCTCAAGACTGAACTCCGGGCTGAGATTGTTGACGTGTGGAGCGAAAACAGCTTTTACAGCAACCCGCCCCTCCAGGCCCATACACACAAACACGCTGGCACCGCTCATCTGCCGAACGCCCAGGAGCCCCTCGCCTCGCTGCCCAGCGGCCTGGAGTGCAGGCCTGAGAGCTGCACCCAGGGCCCCCCCTCCCAGCTGAGCAGACCCAACCCCCCCTCCCCCCGGCTTACAGCTCGGTCTCCCGGCGGCCGCAAATCCCTGTTACCCCCCAGCCGCCCGCGAGCTCCCCGACCCTGGCACCCCTCGGCCCACGCCACCCTCCCCTCGTTCGTTGTTTACAGTGCGCGAGCTCGCCGCCCCCGTCCTGCCCGTACCTTGTCGGCTTTGTCCATGGCTCCTCCAGCTGAGCTGGGGAGAAGCAGCGGAATGTCAGGCTCAGCTACCTTGCTGCTACTGAGCATGCGCCAACGCTTTGCGCACGCGCACTCACGTCCCCGGAACTCCAGTACGGTCCAGTGGCCGTCGGACGCTGCCACCTGTAGAGAACCGGGGCGGGGGCGGTCGGCCGAGCGGAGACAGCACTAGGGAGAGGGTGTGTCAGCGGAGGCGAGCCAAGTCCTCTTCCTCCATGGCGGCCTCCTCCCCGGCTGGCTCGCTGAGTAGCTTCTGCGTACGCTTGAGCCTCGACGGCTGACACGGAAACCAGCTCCCGGCTGCGCCAGTGATGGGCGGGGAAGTGGGGAGTCTGCGGCCCGGCTGCATTGTGTGGGACGGAAGCCGGGTGGACTCAAGCCGTGCACTACGGGTTGGCCAAGTGGCTTTGCTGGACTACCCTTGCTGGAGGCAGAGGGAGTCTAGTGGTCAGAGCACAGGACTGGGAGCCAGGACCCCACCACTCATCTCTCAGCTCTGTACGTTATTTACTCAGCAGAAGGCTCTGAGGAGTGTCTGAGTGTTTAATTCATTGAAATGCTGATGTAAGTGGTGAAAGTTGCTTCTATAGTTATTTGGAGG
The DNA here is from genome assembly GCF_052426305.1 of Pelodiscus sinensis. NCBI lineage: Eukaryota > Metazoa > Chordata > Testudines > Trionychidae > Pelodiscus > Pelodiscus sinensis. The sequence continues at coordinate 24,577,274 of NC_143065.1, forward strand.
CACAGAAGTCCTGATCCTGCAAACCCTTAAGCATTAGTGTAGCTTTGTGTTTACAGGATTGGAGCCAATTCTTTAAATTTCTTGAAAGAATAGTGTGGTTTATAGACGTACACGCCCAAAGAAGGGCAGTTCTAGCTTTTCTATCATGCCAAAACGAAACACCCCTCAAAAAAACTAGTAAGTAGGAACTGACAGTATAGTTCAACTCACATGAAGCAGCAAGCTAGAGCTACAAATGTTATTGTAACTGTTCCTGATTGCCTTAACAAGAGGGTTTGAACTCTTGTGCTTCAGCACTGACAGCACAAGACTTTACCACTTGAGCTAATTAAATCAATTTAACAGTGAGGGAGACAACAGTGTGTGACATTCATAAGCTTATATGAGCTAGCTAGTAGTGGAGGATTATATTATGTTGACTTTTTAATTTTCATTTTATCTCATTAACTCCGTATATTACTGAGACACAGATTTTTACCACCAGCAGGTCTGCAAAGTGATCATCCTCTTTATAGCAAACTCTCTTCTTCACCATCTTTTGGTATAGGAAGTTGTCTTAATATCTATAGCAACTCCAATGGAGGCATAACCTATTCAAAGCACACTGATACCCAGAAGGAGAGAAGGGATAGTATAAGGATTTTAGAACAGTGATGTATGAAAGTGACAATTTTTTAGTAGCTGCTCGGCTTTTTTTTTTTTTTAAACATACTGTCTGTGTTTACAGTGGCATGAATTTCCGGAAATGCTTAAAACAGAACAGTTTTCCGTTATAAGTATTTCCAGAAAAAGAGCGTCTACACTGGCAGGCTGCTTTTCCGGAAAAGTCCTTTTTCCGGAAAAGCGTCTGTGGCCAATGTAGATGCGCTTTTCCGGAAAAAAGCCCCGATCGTCATTTTCGCGATCGGGGCTTTTTTCCGGAAAAGACTACTGTGCTGTCTACACTGGCCCTTTTCCGGAACAGTTTTCCGGAAAAAGGACTTTTGCCCAAGCGGGAACAGCATAGTTTTTCCAGAAAAGCAGCTGATTTCTTACAGTAAATCGTAACTGCTTTTCCGGAAATTCAAGGGGCCACTGTAGACAGCTCGCAGCTTATTCCAGAAAAGCGGCTGCTTTTCCGGAATAAGTGGCCCAGTGTAGACACAGCCACTGTGTGTAATGGAGGAGTGTGAAAAAGATTATGGAACTCTGTGGGATAATCTAGGAGGTGCACATAAGCTTGTCTGAGACTTGTGCGTGGCTGGGTAAATTGCAAAAGAAAAGGACCACATGCAGGCAGAGTTTAGGTAGAGCTAGGAAAGTCCAGAGGACTGACCAGCAGAGATGTTATGCAGACTCAAAAAAGCAAAAATCACATGAAAGTACAACTTGCAGCCATCTACAAAGGTTTATGTGTAGCTACTAATGGATAACTTATTCATCATCACTGCTGCTTCTGCCTCTCCCCCAATATGATTCCGAGAGAGAGAGAGAGAGAGAGAGAGGGGTGTGTGTGTGTAAAGCAGTCAGTCAAACTTTATTTCCTTTGCCCTTAAAATCAATCCTATTCTCCTGTCCCTCGTTTTAATATTTGTAAAGCTGTTTGAAAAAACATGCTGCAGCAAGAAGTTTTGCATTGTATTGTCAGAAGGCAGATTCAGCAAAGAAAGCCTAAGAATTCTGTATAAGTGACTGTGGCAGCTTTCTTATATGGTGTTGGCAACTACAGAGCATAGGACTCCTCTCCACTGGTCACTGAAGCATCCATAAGGCTAAATGTTATTGAAAAGTGATGGGTCTTGCATTGTGCTCTGAAGGCCCAAATACTTGAGATCTTTTGGTCTAATACAAAAATAAGATACTAGAAGAATCTTCCACCTATGGATGTTAGATTGCATATAATCGACTAATCAAGTAGTCGATATTTTGATAAGGGGGAAACTGTAGGGCTGCAGCATGGTTTTGAATTCATTAAGAGATGCTGTAGGGGGACCGAGCCAGGACAGTTGGCAGTCTGAATACATTTAAAAAGTAGAGGCGCAGCATCTGGGACCAGGCATGAGCTGGGAATCAGCGACCACATCTGGTCCCCCTGCTTCTCTTCTGCCTCCCCAGAGGGTGCTGGGGAAAACCAGCTTTTAAGCTGGCTCCCCACCCTACACTGGCTCCTGCTCCCCCCCACCTTTGCTGCCTCTCTTTGATAGTGGCAGGAAGGGAGGGAAGTGACTAGTTTAGTCATTACTTGACTACCCGATAAGCATATGCTTATCAGGTAGTCAACTAGTCACTTACATCCCTACTTGCACCAAGTCACCTGATTGCTGAGCCCAGTCCACTGTAGTATCTTGCCCCATTGTAGATAATGATCGCCAGTAAGAGGTTCCCCTGACCAAGTGCTGAAAATAATACAAGTAGCGTAGATGGAATAAACATAGGCCTACTCACAGGGCATAATGGTACATGTGCATAAATCTTGGCAGGATTAGGGACTAACACTGATTTGGTGAGTGTGACAGATAGAACTATAAAAGTTCCACTTTCAAAAAACTGCTTAATATGAGCATTCAATTCACCTAACATTTTTGTAAGAAAAAGCATTAGGCTAGAAAAATAAAACAAGTATAATTTGGTTAATTACCACTTAAACTTGTAGCAAAATGTCAATACTCCCAGCTAAAGCATGCTAATGGGAAAAAAATTGAGTGATCAGAGACCAAATACCTACCTAAAAGAAAAAGTTAAGTATGTTAAGATTTACTGGAACAGGTCCTTGAGTATTCCTAGAAAGTGCATTTACACTTTTGTTAATAAAAAAACAAGCAGATTTGAATCGGTGAGAAGTGCACATGAGAAATGAATGGTATATTTAATTAACAATCAGCAAGTCTCCATCATAATTTCAACATTAGGTTAAACAAAGTTTTACAAAACTATTTTGCTAAAGCTTCCCAGATACACATTCTTCGTTTAAATGCCACCTGTTACATACCAATCTGTACTGTTATAAACAAGTGTTCCATAGCTTGGATTCACAGGACAGATGCACTCTATCTTGCCAGGCATAACACAGCAATTTTCTCATCTATTTCTAACATTTTACCTTTAAAGAGGAATACACAATTTATGGTGTTTTGTATATGGACTATCGCATTATATGTTAAGCTCTTATCTTGCAAATTGGTTGTCTAGGGTAGAAATTTACAACTATATAGACTATGACTAAGTTCACTAGATTTCATTTGGGCATAAGAACCAGCAAGATCACAGACAGACCTAAGTCTCATTTCTTCATAGACATCTATTGAACTGTACGTTGAAAATAATTCAGTAGCAGGGTAGATAAAATCAATGATTTTTTTTAAATCAAACAGATTTTTTATATAAATTGGATTTATTTTAAAAATTAGTAAAATACCAAATTACTCATTTAAAAATAAGTTATAAATAAGTCTCATCACAAACATACTACACTTCTAGTCTGTCCAGCCTAATTGCCAGCTCTTCCTTCTTGAAAGTTCTGTGCTTTCAATTTCTCAGCAAACTAAAGTAACGTGCAAAGAAAGACACGGGCTCTATAGGATTGTTTTATCCTGTACTTACATAGTGGTGGACCTGGGCCAAGTGGTGGACCTGGGCCAAGAATGACAGAGGAGCTAGTTAAGATATTGTCTTAAAGACAAAGACAATATATAGGAAAGGATGGAGGTAGCACACAGAGGAACAGTGGAGTGGACTGGAAAGAAAAAAAGGGAAGACGTTATTCAGCATGCACACAGCTTCCTATATTCCTTCACACTTTTGCCACAGAAAAAACGTGCATGGGTTCTGGACATAAGATACAGTAGACTTCCGATATATATATATATATATATATACACACACACACACACACACACACACAGTATACTTTATATACTGTATATAGTGTTCTTAACCCTTTTTATTGTACATACTGTATACCGTATACTGTAATGTTTTAGGTTTTTTTAAGCCTTTTTTACCCTTTTTGCTCAGTTCAGCTGCTGCCGTTGTTACCTTCTGACTCATTTTTTGCCGAAGCTCACACACTAGGCTCTTGCCATTTTGATGCCGGACTATTGGAGTTTTACTGTAGATCCTATCTGGGAATATTCTGAATAAATTTGTTCCCCGGATGAAAAAGGAAAACATGCCAAGTGCAAGCAGATGACACAGGGCCTACATGTAAGAACAAAATATCATAAGAGAGCTAGTTGTAGAAGTTATAAGGAGACTGTACATTTAATGTTGTGAGGACTTTTCTGTTGGAGTTAATAGAATTTGAGAATAAAAAAGTTTAAGGACAATCATCAGCCAGCAATTCAGTAGTTAGCTGCAATTGCAAATATGAAACATTTATGTAACATTTAAGACTTAATTTAATAAAATATAAGTGCTATTGTGTGATTTAGTTCTTTTACCATTTCTAACGTACTGCTGCTGCATCAGCAGCTTGACACAGATAATAAGTAGTATGTACTACTTCCCAAATTAATCAAATCAAGTTACCTAAAAAAAAAAATATAGAAAGTAAACCCTTAGATATTGTAAAATGCTGTACTCAGTTTTTAAATGAACATGTTTTCATGATCAGATTTGCACAATTCTTTAAGAAATATGTGAAGAAGCATTAGTAGGAAACTCGATTTAAATCAATTCATCCTGCTCAGTAGCTGGCTTCCTTGCATGTACAAGTAGTCTACATGAAAACATGCCTGAAATCTTGTTGCCTCATCCTCCCTCAACCCTGTCCCTTTTGCATCTGAGCATTAATCAATATTTTGAGCCTTTAAGGGGCTGAGACTGTCTATTACAACACCAGGGGCCCTAAAGGGGATCTTTTAGGTGTATTTGTAAAAATAATACCAAAAATCAATGTGATTGCTGTATGTAATCATTAAGGGGGCAGCAAATATCTGAGAACTGCCTCAATTAAGGCAGCATTATCTTAGACTCCACACCTTAAATCTTGTCAGGGTTGGTAGCCAACAAGACCATAGTGCCTATAGTGATTGGGGGGAACAGATAGAAGAGTGAACTATTAACCACAATGGGGTAAAATCCTGGCTTCACAAAAGTCAAATGAGCAATAGAGGGGTTGGCCCTTCCAGTCCTCATAGAAACTCTTTCCACACAGCACCTGCAGCCTTTGTGCTTCCTGTCCCATCAGCACTTTCAATGAGCCCAGTAAAGGTTCTTCCTTGACCACCTCCCCCATCACAATGTTTTTCAGTGTAATGTGCAATAAGGATACCCACATAATAAAGGTCCTCAGTACAGTGTTTGTTGCCTGAAAAGGGCAGTTTTTACCATACTTTTAAAGTTTATTTTACAAAAGGGAGAGACAAAAATGAATTTACCCAATTTAATGAAGGTTATGATCCAGACATGTTAACGGATGTTTCCATGCAATGAAGTTTGTTCTCTTAATGACTATGGTATTATGCAGATTATATTAACCGTATCCAGCTGATGTAGTTGAACAAGTTTAATTAGTAACAAACAGATGGGCATGAGATATAAGCATACAGATAACCTGTAATATATTTCACTTTTTCCACAAATTAATTCTAACTCAAAGTACAGCTATGCGTCTTTACAAAACAAAGTTTACATTCCTCCCCATAGTTGTATTTCTTTTGCTTATTTCTGCCAAGTTAAGTTGACTTATTTTAAATTTAGTCACTTCCTATCTCCCCGATAATGTGGAAGAACTTGCCTAACTGGCAGAAAACTCAGTGAAGAATGCCACTGAGAACAATGGAGACAATTGCCTTCTTTGTAATGGACATCAGAACTACAAAGTGGAATGCAACTTAGTTCTTTGAGAATCCCACCCAAAATAAAGCTGGCCACAGAGTATGTGTTAGGACATTTTCTTAAGATATTTGCTGGATTTTTTAAAATAATGAATCATTATGATAACATAACTGTTCATTGTAAAATTATTTTTGTGTTCCCAAAACACATACCAACATAAAGGTCACACTTAAAAGGGCCTTTATTCATAGTAACTAGCAATAAGAAGTCTTCAGATCTAAGTCCAGCTGTACTTTTAAAAAGTTAGATCTATATAAACAAATATACATAATGCAAAGGGGGCACTGTGGATGACCTGAGATGTTGAAGGGGTAGAGGCAAAGTAACTCAAATCTTGCATAAGATTACTTAAACCTCTGTTTTCATTAAAAAGGAGAGAAAGATGCATAGTCATTCACATGAACTGTGTTAGACCTCTACCCCACAATTATTACATCTATGCCAGAGCACTTGGTTACAATATAGTTCGGTTTTTGCTTGTGTAGTGGGACCAAAACATATTAAAGGATGCATGTCAGAGGGGAAAAAAAATCCAGCTATTCACGCATAATATGCATATAACTGTGGGTGCAAATTCAACAGCAATTTTTGAAAATATAGTTCTAATTGTCCAATTTAAAAATGTTTCTCAAATCTGATATTTCAGGCACAATTAAATGCTGCATTTTTCTTCCGCTAACATGGCACGAGAAAAATACCCAAAATTACAGTTTGTAAACAACAATGATTAGGCCTGGCCTCTGACAGCATTTTAACTTAGTTTTTAAAAGTTTATTCAATTTATTGCCACATCTGTAAAGCAGCAGGTAAAACCCTGCTCAAAATACTGCTAGTACCTGGAAGGTGGCGAGCAAGCTGGAAAACAGGTCTGGCTCACCTACAAAACTGGCAAACATGCAAACTGCCAGAATCAAGAGCTAGCTGGCAGCAGTTACACTGATCATGCAACAAGCAGCAGGAAGTCCCTACAAGATAGGATCAGCCAAGCACAAGTGATTCTGCCATGAAATGCCTGTACTATATAGTCAACAACGCACCATTATGTCTGCTTTACAAGCTTGCAGCCATGAAGAGCAAGATTTATCCTCAAATATGAAATTGTGATACAGATGCACTTTGCAGACTATTCTTCTGTTGATTTTGAGGGATATAAGTGGGTAAAAAATCCCTCATGCCTCCATCATATGTTCCCTTCTAGATAATATTGTTAAAATATTATATTATAATAAAGCTACATGTCTAATTCCCTGATGTAAGAATTTCTTGGGTCTATTCTTCAGAAATACAGCATCAACATTTTACTGTTTTTGCAAATCAAATGAACAGCTAAAGTTAACCGAATTTCCAAAAATAAACTTGTGAATTGTAATTTGCATTTTTTTAAAATATAGAATAACTTAGCACAGCACTTCTGAAATGTTAAACAATTGCTCTAGCCTGTGAGGGAGAAAAATATTTTGGGGTATATACCAGAAAGATGTCATGTTACTGCCACTTAATACAAACAAGTAGGATTGCTTCTTGTGTAAACTATGTCAGCAACAGAAAAATAAAATTGAAAAATATATTCAAATAGGATCCTAGCATTTTACAGTGAAGTAACATTTCCAGTTAGTTGAGAGAACCATATATTTTTGATAATGGACTCTTGAGTTACAGGCATCTTTTACTATTCTGAAATGTACCAGCTGGGAGATTCAGCCTTACTTTTGTTTTGATTTTGCTTAAAATGGTCACCTTCCTTCTTGTTGAACCTATATTCCTAAATGCCATTCCAGCTGGCATACATGATTAAACTAGATAAACAGAATACCCTCCTTATTTCAGAGGATGCAGCTATTACATATTATTTATTGTAATACAGCTGGATTCTGATTTTACTCAAAAATGCACCGATTTGGAGCCCAGTCCTTAACTCCAGTTTCATTAATAAAGATTGGTAAAGTGAACATCACTGGGAGCAAAAAGAGTACTGTGGAAGCAGGAGTTACTGCATTCTATCTTCCTTCCTGAGAATTACTAATGGTCTCCACCCAACAGATATACCTAGGTTTTGTGAAGGCTCTGTAAGTTACAAAAACAAAACCCAAAAACACCACACACACACCACACAACAACTGCAAGCAGCTCGTGTATGCACAATTATTTAAGCCCTGTTGGTGTCCGGTTAATGCTTCCTCTCTTTTAGAGAAGGGGGAGGAGGACTCAATTGTTTCCACTCTCCCAAGCTAGGGGAGGGAGGGAAATGGCAGGGAAGAGAACCTATGACAGAAGGACTCAGCATCCCACCTTGTTATGGGAAAGAGACCCCTGAAGGAGGAATGACTATCCATAGGGAAGACACTGGACTGCAGATATAGAACCAAGGGCTTGGAAAGTGGTGTATTTATTGGCCAGACACAAATGTATAAATTCATTGAAGTATTACACATTATTTTGATTGTATTAAGTGCAGCCCCCTCCTACAAACATCTACCATCCAGCAGAGATTCCTACTTACGTAGTTCCAATAACTGATTTTTAGAGGGGGATTCTTAAATGTAAAGAATTCAATGTCACATATCATAGTATTATACAGAAACTTAATGTCTAATAAGAATAATGCATCTGCTAATGTTACAAAAGATATTTTTCAAAGAACGTAAAAAAGGACTCTGCCTGCTATAAAGACCAACTTCCATTTATATTTATATTTTACTGTAATAATGAATACTCAAGTGTAGACTGGGTAGATTAAAATATCTATTAGTTAAAAAAGTATCAGGGAAGGAAACGTCCATGTCAAGATTCAGACCCATGTTATTTACAAGAAATTGTGAATTGGATTTTGTTTCGTATACTTTCCCTTGCATTTATTACAAATCACACTGGACACTATAGAACAAGAATTGTTCTTTGCATGCTATGTAAATACTCTTTCACAGTTTTAAATAAAATGTACTGCGAGACTGAGAAGGGTTGTAAAGTGGACAGGGCACTGGACTGGGACAATTGCTGGGCACAGCTCTATGCTTGCTATGTCATCTTGAGCACATTTTTAATCTACCCTGTGTCTCAGTTCTTCACCTGTAAAAAGGAGTTAATATGTTGCAAGGATGTTGTGAAAGTAAAAATCAATTGACAACTATGAAGTGCTCAGATAATATGGTGATAAAGGTCAGAAGTACCTACCCCAATCTGAGAGACTAGCTACCTGCAACTTTTTTGTTGTGTTAAATTAAGTCTTAATTTGCTAGCAACTAACATACAAAGCCAACCATTTAAACTCAAGAGTGTTAACTTTACTATAAATGATAAGCCATTTAATTGATTTGGGTAATTTTTAATGGGGAAAAATTTTAATTTGAACAGACAAGATATTATTTGAAACACTAATGATGGGATGACAAAAAGTTAAGTAAAAAGGCACAGCTGTGATTTATTTACAGTGATTTGGGAAGCTTCTTCTTGGTATACTGAGTACTATTAGAATTTCTTTATAAAATCTATATTTAGGTCTCATTTACTTTGAGTTATTAGTACAGCTGTGCTTCCCTACTAGCTATTAGGGAAAATACAGCAAATCGGTCCTCCACATCCTTTGCAGTGTCCTGTCTGAATGCTCTATTTTCTTAGGTTAGGCACAGAGTACTATTTTTACCTATACTATAATCTTCCAAAAAACAGGTAACTAAGAACCATTTCATTTTTTGTTTCATTGAAGAGCACAATTAGCTTTTCAATTCGTAGATAATATAGGTGCTTTGCTTAATACATTTTCTGTATGTAATTCAGGCAGCTGTTGAAGGTAACAGAGGGTATTCACTTCAATAGAATATAAGAATGCACCTTCAATTTCTCTTATGCCCCGGACTTGCGATTTCATTTCCTTCCATTAAATTTAGATAAACTATCTCAATGTAGTATGTAACATTAACTTATTTTAATAAGACTGGCTAGAGAATTGCATTCCAAAATATCTGATATATAATAAAATACTTTATATTTACACACACAAAAATAAACATTTTTTCCTATAGCCTTTAAAACATCCAGTAGTTCAGTAAGAGGCCTTGTTACTCAAGAAACATGAGGTTAAATTTTAGGTGCTAGATTTCCAGATCTTTTTCTTTCAACTCTCATCATTCACAAGCTGTCCCACAACATTTGATTTACTAGCTTGTATCTCATTCCCCTGCCTCTCCTCTCACAGAAAGTGAGATCGCATTTGCTACTTGTTACTCTCACTTGTATGTGAAAAGAGTTTAAATTGTTTGACTTTTATTCTTAAATATCTTCTTGTGTTTATTGCTTTAAGAAAATATTCACTTTGTGAGGAGTGTGCCTGGCACTGCCCTTTGTGCCATTTAAGCCACACATCTGCCTTGAATAGAGTGAGTGGAAGTGTGGACAAAGTAGCCACACAGAAAAGCTTCCAAGTCCCCTGCCCTATGGGTCTGCTGGAGGGGTTCTGCTCTGGCACTAAACAGGCTGCCACAGAGAGAGCCATTTCAGTGGACTCATTGGAGGACACGCCAGTTAAACATATCCAGTATCCCTGTATCCAGTATCTCCTGAAGGGAGAAGTTCTCTGTCAGGCCTTGAATAGTGACTGTGAAAGAACTGCACTGTAACCAGGTCAGAAAGAAGGGATAAACGCCGTATCTCCCCTATCGCTGCACAAAGTCCTATTCTCTATCCACACTGCAGAAATCTCACTATTACACCCATCTTTTGATGTTTTACTTACATAATATATTACAGTTCTGAACCATGTCAGAATATAAATCTAGTTTAACAAGGCACAAACTTAAAGTCAGTGATAGTGGTTTGAATTTTCCCCAAGCTATTTCCTGCCAAACATTTATTTGAAATATTGAGATTGAAATGAGGGCCTGATGTTGAAAACTGCAGAGACCCTACCACCATTAATTACCAATGGATTTGCAAGATCTTGGTACCTCTCAAAATAAAGCCTTAAATTTAGTAAGACTGCTAGATATCATTTCTTTATCTCTATAATAGTTGTACATAAATATGGTAAGAAATAAACGGAAAGCATGCGCCAAGGTTAAGATTTAATCTCCAAAATGTTCTCAGTAACTGATGTGAGGAATGCTCACTTACCTACTTTTCTAAAAAACAAAATGTAATGAAAACACATCAAGAAACAAACTGTACAATTTCTGAACTGCACTGTTTATTTTGCTGCTTGAAACCTAAGTGACAGTATGCCACTATAATTACGGGGTTTCCTCTAAACCTTTACTACGCTGCGGTACAGAAATATACGGACACATTTTTTGGAGAATTGACATTTTGCAAAATGCAGCAAACATTTCAATTTATACACGAGAAAAGGAAGTGTTCAAAAGGGTATGCATTTCAAGTTATTGCAGGTTATTTCTGTGAGAGAATTTCTGCAGGTAAAACATGTTTAAATTTAACCAACAGTAACGTGTCAGTGTATTTAAAATCATGACAAAAATCTTCTCTCTGGTCATTAGTTGCCCTTGACAAATTACTATCATGTTGTAGGTTTAGGGCGAGATGTCAATACAGCATAAATCCCATAGCATTTGGTTTTCTTCTGGAGATTAAAGCTGTTTTTCTTGGGATAAATGCAGCAGCAAAACACAAACCAGCTGATCAAAAAAGCACTTCTGCCATAACTCCAATAATTTCAGGGCACATCAACCGACAGTAGTTTTGCCATTCCAAGTTCTTTTAAGGTTTATATCACTGCACTGTTGCTTTAAGTACGTTTTGTAAAAGCATGTTTTCTGTTAAGCCAGCTTGCTGACTACAGCCTGGTTGAGAGAATTTAGTTGGTTGGTCCATTTATCTAATGCAGTATACCGTGCACCACCCCTCTTCTGATGATCCAGTTCAAGAAGCTGGTTGACTTGATCAATTCGGCCATGAATAGTGCTAGAAAGATTCAAAAAAACCTACTTAGATACATTTGTAAAGCACAATAAAAATTGGAAGTAAGCGATTTACAACTAAAACACACTCAACTAGCACAAAACAAGACATTAGGATTTATTTGAGAGCTTGACTGGTCTAAGAATTTAACATCTGCATAACGCATTGCCCTGTGGGAAATTATTATGGTAAGAAGTTAAACTGCAGACCCAGTTCCTTGCCAAACAGAGAGAGAGACACTAGAACCAATGTGCATGCAATGCACTTGGCTGAGAGATGCTTGGGGGAATGTACGGTCACCGGATATCAGAGGTGAAAGTAAAGAAGTGCACTCCTCTAGCAAGAGCAGACTAGGGTGTTCTGCTGCAAGAGAAGATGAGGCACACTCCCAGGGCTCTCCTGCAGGCTGCTGTACTAAGCAACAGGCAGGTGAAAGGAGCAGGCTGGGGATGAGCCCTACACCTGTCTGGATGGTCCCAGCTGTGAACCGCTTCCAGGGTTCCCTATAGGGGAGGCTACTGAAAGCTGTTTGTGGCTTGCTGTTTCCCTTCCTGTCATGGAGGGGAATGACAGCACACAGTGACCCTGCATTCCTCTTCCTTCTGGCTGGTGAGGGGGAAGAGTGACTGACCGACCCAGGGTCACTTCTCTCTTGCAAGTAACAAACAGTGTCAGTGGAAATCAGGGTGAGAAGCCTTCCGCCCGCCCTGTCCTCCCTAAAGGGTGCCCTTGCCTCTCTGCACTTCCCCATACATTCAACCTCCTTCCCTGCGTCCCCTCCATGCCACCAGGCCCCTGCCCTGACTCCTGCAGTCCCCACATAGGCCCTCTGCCCTGAGCTACCTCGCCAACACCCTGCCTTCCCTAATGGGTGCCCTTGCCCCTCTACACTCCCCCAAACATTCAATCCCCTGCCCTGAGTCCCCTACATGCTGCCCCATACTTACATCTCTTACAGATATCACACACACTCAGCCATCAACTCTCAGGAGGGAAATACATTTCTTACAGGTAATGTTGTAAATTACTTTCACCCTGATCCTGGCACTGCAATGAGTACAGGGGGACCCGACCCCTGCTGCCAGCCTGCACCGGGAGCCATGGTAAAAGCGTCCCTCATGGGAGGGAGCTTGAGAGAAGGGGTGCAATGGGCAGGAAAAGCAGGGCAGGCAGGGGCAGAGCAGGAGCTGTATTTGGGGGAAGGGTATGGATAGCCCTTCCAGGCTGCAGGGACTCTCATGCTGGCAGCCATGTGCAGGCCAGACTGCGGAACTGCTCAGGCCACACACAGCCCCTGAACCATGAGTTTGAGACCTCTGATTTAAAGTATAACTTCCATAATTTGGCATAGTGATTCAATGATATGCTATTATAAAATGCAAAAGTAATGTAAAATCATGCCATTCAAGCTACTTAAAACATCTTCCATGTGACTTATGTTGCTAACACATTATCTTACATAACTGTAGAATCAAATGCATTTTTAGGGGAAACATGCATACACCATTTGCTGTTCCTTCTACATTATATTATTAAGACATTCAATACTCAGAAATAGGAGGAAAGTACATACTTATCCAATATGCACTGCACAAGCAAGCTCTCCACGTCGGCTACATCTATGTTTAACTCCTAAGACAGAAAACTCTTGTTATGTTGCCATTCTATTTTGCAAACAACATTTAATCTTTTATGTTATTTTTCACACACTTCAGTTAGCAGCTCCCGCAGAGAACTCTTTCACTGACTGCAGTCAAAGTTATTGATTAGAAGATTACAGGAGGTCTAATATATAGGTAGCCAAAATTACTAACACTCTAAACCTCATAGGACAATCTTCAGACGTTCAAGAGCTGAAGTGCACCTTCTGGACTCAGAGCCTCCAGCCCTGGTAGGTGCACCAAGTGCAGATGAAGCCCCAAGCCCTGCCAAGCACACCCCACAGGGCTGAAATCCTGAGTCCTGGCAGGCAAGCCCTGCACGGTTGAAGCCTTGAAACCACGCACTTGGGCACACATGCTCTCCTGACTTTTGCTAGGATGTGCTGGCCTGGTTCAATCACATGGTGCCACTGGATCCCCTCCCTGCATGACAATCTGGAAGCTACAGAGGCAGCAGCATGCGGGGGGAGGTGCTCATGGGAAGCCAGTTTAAAAGCAGTGCAGAGGAGGAGCCGCTTGCCGCACCCCTCATGCTGCTGCTTAAAAGCTGGTTCCTCGTAAGCACTGGCTCCCACCTGCCTTCCTGCACTGCTGCCTGTGATAGAGGAAGTAGTGTAGTGAGGGGAATGACAGGTGGTTTCATAGGAGCCGTCTTCCTCCTGCGTGTAAATGCTGAAAATTTCAGCAGTTACACATTTAATGAAAAAAAACCAAAACATTTTAACATCTCTAATTAAAAGACAATTTTATCATCCTTAAAATTTGTGCTTATATTATAAAACCTATGCTTAATTCTTCCTCTGTACCTCATACATTTTAGCTTGCCATCAATTTAATCGAACATTACTTGAGGTCATAAAGATACATTTCACCCTCACAACAGATGGAAATTCACTTCAATTTTGTTATGCAAACTCAGACTAGATAATCATAATAGTCTTTTCAGGCTTTTTAATCTATGAATTTGTTATTCTACCTGTTGTCAGTTTAGTACCTCTGACATCACTTTTAGTAGTAACTGCTAGACAAGATGAGTAGAAGGGTTTAAAACAGCTATAAAATTTTCCAGTTTGTGCATGCTAGTTCATATTTATTATAGTTGTCCAAGAGGAATTATATACTTTACAATGTTTTAGAATTCCATCTAAGCAAGTGGCTCTTTATGCTGAAAATATCAGAATTCTATTAACTGCTTTTGGGAGGGCCACGCTATCTTTTCAGATGTTCCATTTAGGGACTTGCTGTATTTGTTTGGCAGCGGATTCGTAATTCTCATTCATTTAAGCAAATACAAATCTCCTTTGATAAGTACCTTAGAAATAAAAGGAATATGTATTCTTGTATAAGGCTTAATTAATTTTATAAGCACTTGTGTTCTGATGTTTCGCAAAAGCTCTGTAAAGAGAAGAAAAACAAATACATATTGTAAGAACAATGGTTACATATTCAAATAAGCAAATGTGCAATATAGTTCCATATTTATATCTAATAGGTCTTTTCCATCTCGATTGCTATGATCCTATAGGCAATAAGTACTGCCACAATATAAAAATAAGCCAACTTTTTTCCCTACTTGTTTCCACAATCTGTAGCTCAGCCTAGGTATTAGTAGGCGTACTGATGCTTTTAATGCTAAAACTTGTTTAAACTTGAAAACACAGTTTTCAAAATAGCTACAAACTATTTTAAAAGTATTCTAAGAAACTGGATAAATGGTACACTCTACTGCATAGTATCTTTACCATCTCATCTTACAGCAGAATAGAGTTATAAAATCCCATTTAACTGGTTAACCGATTAAGTGGGATCCCGTGGGTGGGGACCACTTCATCCGGGCTACTGGCCCTGCAGGCTCTGAGCTCCACAGGGTGCCTCTCTCAGTTCCACCAGCCCCAACGAGGCCATGGTTGCTGCTGGATACTGGTTAACTGGCTGATGCTTACCATGTCACCGGATAACCTGTTACCCGTTCACATCCCTATTGCAGAAGCAGTGGTATATCTAGACTACAGGATTTTTCCGAAAAAAGTGGCCTTTTTTCGAAAAAACTTCCCTTGCATTTAGACTGCTGCCGCGTTCTGTTGACAGTAAATCAAAAGAACGAGGCAGTTTTTTTTAACCTCGTTTTACGAGGAAGAACGCCTTTTTTTGAAAGTGCTCTTTCAAAAAAAGATGCTATGTAATGCAAACTATGCTTTTTTGAAAGTACTAGTTGTAGTCTAGATGCTCTTTTTCGAAAGAGGCTTGCAGTCTAGACATAGCCTAATTGTCTTTCACCAAAATGTGAAAAGATGAAGCGACTAATTCTGCAAATATACATATGCGCGTGATTTTAAGTGCAGGAATAACCCCACCAAAATTGGTTTGAAGAATCAGGATTTAGTAGCCTAACAAAACAAGGAGTTGAGGTAAAGTTGTAACATAAAGAGTCTGTGTAGTAGCTAAGAACATTTATCTAAGAAGAAAGTGTGAAAAAATGCAAATTTAATAAACTAAATATAGGCACGCACAAGCTGTTAATAAAAATGTATGGAAGGTCACAAAAGAAGTTTGCTATTCACTAATATTTTTTCAACTTGTTCTGCTTTCCTTTGCGGTTTAGCTCATTGTTTTACTGTTTGTATGCTTGTCAAATCTCTCAAGAATTGGGTGAAACCCAAACTTTAACACTCTTATAGGAATTCACCACAATACTTTTTATTTTAATTAGTGACAATTAATGGTGTAACAGGTGAGATCCTTAAATGCCTGTAGTAACATTTCACTGCACTATTAGTCTAATTTGGCTATAAAGCCAACTAACTGGTCCAGGAAGGATGATACTTCCATGATAAAAAGCGAATAGAGGTTCTATCACCACATAGTCTCCCTGTTTCTGGTGTAGCAATAAAAAAATATTACTTGAGAAAAAGGGGAGATGGCTGAGGGGTCCCTAACTTATGCCCTCACAATACAACACAGGGGAAAGGATGGATGACCTGCACAGAGCACCACTAGGAAGCACAGAGTTTGAGTTTTAAGACACCTTCACATTCTGCACAGTTTGGCTACAGCATAGGATGTGACCCGATAATATCCAAGCAATTATATATCTTTTACAAATAATAATTTTAGTCATGTTCAGATTGCCCACATAAGCTGTTAACTGCACATGATTTTCCTCTGTAGAGCCTTGTCCAAAGTTGAATGAAGTCAGCTGTAATTTTTCCATTACTTCAAACAGCTATGGATGAGGCTCTAGGTTTGCTACTGTTTTTATTCATAAATCTGGTTGCAAATGTGCTCTTTTTACCAGCACAGCAGTTGCTCTAGATAAGTTTCACAGTTACGCAGCAAAAGAATCTCATTTACACTGACTTCAAAGGGAACAGGATAGAGCTTTTAAACACTAATTGCACTGTTCACAGCAATAGCAACTTGTAAGAAACATTTATTTTTTATTCTTCTTCTTATGCAGAGGAAATATATCTTACCAAGTATGGGAAAAAACAGGGTTACAACTGTGACAGTCTGACAATACCCTGACTTATGGTTATTGAATTAAGTTAAACTCTGATTAAGTTTAACATCTTTTTGGTCCATTTTGTTAAAAATGCAAACATGTATGTGTTACTGTGGAACTCAATGTATCCATCTTCTACAGAAGATTGATTATAGCAATCTCTGGAAGGTATTAGGAACTTCAAAGGACACAAATGATTTACTTTGAATCCTCCCTTTTCAAACTATTGTTAGGGGAGAAAAACACATTGTCAACTAATTACCTGCTCCTAGAAACTCCAAATCAAAAGACCCCTGAACCATGTACAGTGTGGAGTAAATGTGTTATATGAGTGTGATGGTTCAGAACTGGAGCTGTAATGAAGTGTAACCACACGCAGAATCCATTTAGGTAAGCAAAGAAGGAGCTGAAGAGTGGTTCCTGAGATAATCTATGTTAGAGTAACATCTGAGTAAGCTTATTAGCATGGATGTAGGTTCTGAATTACTTTTTACATTAACAATAAAAAATAGGCATGCACAGAAAGAATTGTGTGGTACTGTTGCAATCACACCTATGAAACATTTCTGAAGAGAATGCAAAAAGGTGCCTTTGGGCAACATGCCCATGCTGGGAAGAACACAATGAGGGCAGGGAATGTGCAACCTAGAAATAACCTGGTTTGCAGACAGAGAGAGAGACAGACAGACAGACAGACAGAGACAGACAGACAGACAGACAGACCTCCACCCAAAAAAGCAAAAATTAAGGAGCAGGAAGCCTAAAAGTGGATGCCCATTGAGAGGAAATGTAGGTGCAGTTGCCCTAAAGTGTGACAACATCCTCCTGTGACTATACCTTCAATGTGCTCCCTTATGAAGGGATCGTCCATGATGTTGCTGTGATTTGTTTTCAGAATCTTCTCAAATTCAGTGATGTCATTATTCTGATAGGCACTTGAACAAGAGAGGAGAGTGAATCACCATTTTATCAAGTTAAAAAAAAAGTAAATCTCAAATCAGGATAAGATTTCCAGTTACCACATAATAATTCAGTAGCAAAGAATTACAACCATAATCTTTCTGAAAATTAAAGGACACTTAAGAAAAAATGGTGTTGAAAATGTGCATCTGAAGATGACAATGTAGCTTCCTCATTTTTTCTACTTCATATTTTGTTAGTGTTCACTGACGTTTAATATGAATGTATGCCCTTTTGCAACAATAAAATTGTTCTTGAAGGATGTGTATTTTCAAAAGTTAATTTATGAAAAATACTAAAAATAAACTCAAAGTTACTCAATTTTTTTTATGTTAATATGGATGGATCCTGATGCACCTTATTGGAACCTCACATTTAAATGCCAAGAGGAATCAGCAATTTATCAGTCAGTATATGGATTCAATTGTTATTAATTGTGTTTATGAATGTTTGTGTTTTAGAAATGACTGTCTGCTTCATAGTGTGGATATTCTTTCTGACTGAACATAGAGCCAAGTCATCTTTGTGTTTACACACATCAAAGTCTGTGACAAAATTATGATGTATAACCTCAGCATTAAGAATTCACTGAGGATCGATGCAGAGGAGATGATAAATAGTGCAGAAGCAAAATGTCTGTGGTAGTTCATAAACTCAATATGACACACATTTAATAATGAAATGGCATTTAAAATATGTACAAAATTTCAAAGGGTATCCCAGAAGCAAAGTTGTTTTACAACGTACAAAATATTTAAGTTCCGCCCAAAAATCTAAATGCATATTTAGTTTCTAATTGTAGTAGAAATTAAGAAAATTATTGTAACTTGAAAAAAAATGGATGTTATCTGCTGAGGCTTTGTAATTTGTGCTATATTTTTTACTTGCTTTCATATTTTTGAGAGACAAATACCCTCAGATGTGAAGATATAGGATATAAATCAGGCAGTGTGAATGAAGACAGATTTACTAAAGCCACATGGGGGTTCCTTCTGTCTCAAATTTACATGGAAGTATGAATCTAAAGTAAAAAGCATGTATATGGAATATAAATTCTCTGAAGCAATCCTTCCACAGAGTGCCAAATCCTTTATTAATTATTAGGTCAATAATGCATATGCCTCTTTGGTATCAGAAAGCATGTTGGATTCTTTTTGAGCAGCTGATAGCAGCAAACAGTAGTTGTTTCTGAACAAGATTTGGCCCACAATATGAACTATATATTACAAAATCTGGGCAAAAAAATTCCACATCCTTTGACTGCAAAAGAGAACTGAACACAGATTACTTCTTATTTGTCAAGACAGAAGCTGCTTATAGTGGACAAGAACTGGTTGGTTTCACAGAACAGCATGGAAGTGTTTCAATACAGTCTACGTAAACTGATGGTCTCAGTAATGTAGGGACTAAATGCTGCTGAGCACATTCTCTGTAAAAAAAGTCATGTAGCATTTTGGATCTTCAAATGTTTAGGAATGCACATGCCCACAGGATTTGATACTTGAAAGCTCTATTCCAAAAACCCCACCATAAAATTAGTTCTGGCACACATGCCCTGATGTGTGAAAATACTGCCTATCAGTGCCACAAATCATCCTACTAATAGAACATACCACATCAATCTTCAAAGAAAGCTTAATGGACCTAATTTTCAGAAGTACTGAACATTCTCAGCAGCCACTGGATTTGCAGGTGGTCAGCAATTCTGAAAAATCTGATTCTAAATGACTAAACCTAAATTTGCACAATCAGCACTGGCAGGCCTGGAAATTATGAATGCCTTCTAACACCATGGACAAATGCAATTGTAAAAAACAATTTTAAATACTCTCTCTTCCAGGACTAACAATATCTTGGCTGTTATTATCATGCAACATACTGAACTTCTATGAAAAGAACACTCCTGCTATTTCCTGAAGGAAAAAAACATGAAAGTTACTTTTTAATATGATGGTGAACTATAAGACCAAAGGATCAGCTCACAGAACGGAAAGAACAAAATTTGCAGCTTTTATATACAATGCAATTAAATAGAATTATAATAATTACAAAAATAATTATTGCTTCTGAATACAGAGTTCAATAAAATGTTCACTACATAATCACAGTAAACAAGCCAATCATTGGAAGTTATTTAGATAGAAAGCCAGCAAATGAACATGATCTCTGAGAACATCTTTTAAAATCAGTTCTCCAGTCTTGCAAATAAAATCTCATGATTCAGAATTAGGATATTTGGAAGAATATTTGGATATTTTTAGGGAAAAAACAACAACATGCAATGACACCAGATAAGAATGCAGCATAATATACAGTTTTAGATGTAAAACAAAAAAGTATATGTTCTTAGTGGGGTCTTTTTAAACTGGTACTGTGGAGAGTTTTGTATAGATCAGTGATATTAAGACCCTAGCAGTTCAGGAGCCAATTTAGCAATCACCATTACCCAAAAGAGCCACAGTAGTGTGAATTAATTATTTCATTTACTATAGTACTATATATTCGGGGAAATATTTAGTTTTATATGTATTGTACAAATACACATATGCACCCATAATGACTGACCAAGTATTATTTTATCAGCAATAATTGGATAACAACATGTAGTCCTGGAATTTTGTAAGTAAAAAGTTAGTTAGTATGAATATATGTTATAGCAAAAGGTTTAGATGCAACTTAAACACAAGATACGGGTCTCAGACAGGCCAGGCAGCTTTGTTAACTTAGCTTCAGCTCTGTTTGATATTAGCATGTTCTGATGTTAAAGTGAAGGAATGGAATATTGTAATGCATAGTCATGTTAATGTTAGGTAAGGCCTTGTAGTAGATAGAAAGAAGTTTAATGTTGAAAGACTTTGTAACTTTGTTGAAGTGACTAGAAGTACCCTTCTGTTTCACACTGCAATTGTGTACATGTATTGTTTGTGTGAATGAGAGAGACTGTTTTAGGAGAAATAAGAGTGAAGGCCATTGCATGCTCAAAGGGCCAGAGGAGGAGCTGGAGACTTAGAAGCACCAAATAATCATCAACTAAGTGAAAGAACACTGAAGACGCAGACTACTGGGACAGATTGACAAACCTTGAAGTTAGTGGCAAGCACCCCTTGATAGGGAACTGATAACTTTCACCAGAAAGATAATGCCCCCGAAGGGTCGTCAGCATATGGATATCAATAACTGTGAGAACAACTTATTTCTGATAAGCATATATTGTAGAAAGATTGATTGTGATGCTAAGTGACTGATTAAGACTTGACAAGGCAAAATGCATAGACTTGCATGGAAGGAAAATCCTGGATGGGGTGTATTGTATGGTTTTTCCAGGTTCCTGTCCTGCCATCTGGAGCATCAGTCCGGACTGACAAGAACCTGTCTCCTTCCTCCCACCCAACCTATCTGGCCAATAGATTGGGCCGAGCAACAGATTGGTAACTATGTAATCTGTGTGCGTGTGTGTGCGCGCGTGTGCGTGTGTGCGCGCACTTGCTACTTTGTTACATCATCAATAAAAGCGGCGTGTTGCCTTATCCCTCTGAAAAAACATCTCGTGTGCTTCTTTAAGCATAACAAACATAGTAAAAGCATCCCAAGTGGTTAATAATTAAATCACAGTTTTTTAATATCACGTGCCATAAAGCACCATGAGAGACACATTGAAGAGCCACTTGAAGCCTCATGGTCCTCAGTCTGAGTACCACTGATATAACTCTCTATACAGAAAGCTTTGAACAACAGAAATACTGAAAAATCCAAAACTGGAATACTGAAAAAAAAATGTTTGTAATTATTCTCAACAAAACAAAAAGAATCTCCGTTTCATGGTTAGAAGCTTTGCTCTTCAGGAAAAATAAAATATCTTACCTTACTAAATTTGTCATTGCTAGAATCTCTGGATCATTTTTGTATGGTTTAGCCTATACAGAACAGAAACCATAATAAGTACATTTAGGTAGCAAAAAAGCTAAGTTAAGGCAACTTGTGCACATTGAGAAGCATACCTCCTGAGAGTCAAATGGATTTATTCCAGACTTCATCAGCATGTTTGCTAGGACCAAATATTTTAAGCAAGTGGTTCTTCTAGGGCTCCCTGATTCATCATAATTTTTGAATGCTTCAAAAAAGTCAGTGTGTGCCTTTTCAAATTCTCCTTCCCTTAAGTGCATTTTGCCTCCACATTCTGAAAAGAAAACAAAGATGAAAGGAGACTGAAACTGTGTGCTTGCAGCCATTTATCAAAATGATTCTCCTAAATGTATCATGCTATGTCTACACTGATTCCTCAAACAATATTCAGGTTTTTTTTAAAAAAAATTCATTAAAATTGCTGAGAAAAAAACATTAGCACATAAATATATGGCTGCTGCATCTTTTTTTGGTTTTCCAATACTATTAAAAAGAACCATTCCTAAAATCATGACTGGATTAAGAAAGAAGTTTTAGGGGCTGCAGTCCAGGGCCCTGGGTTAAGGGTCCCTCCCCCCCACAAAAAAAAGAAAGTTCCAGGCTGCCAAATGTTTAGATCTTTTTGTGAGACCTCCTTAAACTCAGAGCCCTGAGCTGCGTGCACTAAAGCTCCTGTACATTATCTGGTCTTGCCCCCGTTAAGTGCCCCGCACCCCAACCCTGATATCAGCCCACACCCTAACTGCCTCCCAGACTCTGCATCCTAATCTCCTGTCCAAGCCTTGAGTCCTCTCCAGCAACCCAAACACCTCATCCCCAGCCCCACCCCAGAGCTGGCACCCCCAGTCGGAGTCCTTACCCACCCTCCCCCACCTAAACCTATGGCCCCCTCCTACACTACAAACCTCTCATTTTTCCCCCCTCCCAGAGCCTAGGAGACCCTGCAAAATCTAATAGCCCTAGGACCCCAGAAGAGTAAATTCAGCCCTGCCTAAAATCACATAGTGACTCTAAGGGAAACTATAAAGGATACTATTAATACATTTACTCAGCTGAAATTTATCCCAATGGCAAATTACAAAGAGAATACATAGCAACATTATCTATTTATGGAAGCTATTCCACACATTTTAAGAAAAACTATTTAGGAAGTCTAATGAGTAATACTGTTTAATTGGCAGGTTTCCTGCCAGCAGAGGAGACATGTGATAGCCATATCCTGGTGACAGGTGCTTTCACACGATACATGCCCTCAATACAACTCACCCAATCTTTACTGGCTAATAAATAGGTACTTCCAGTGAATCTTAGTGCTTTTTAGTTGTCAATGCAATTCAATAAGATCAGATATTTGGAATGTTTTCTACATTCTATTTTCAGTTGAAACAACATTAAAAAAAGTAAGATTTTTTTTTTTTTAATATAAGTGACACCTATCTGAACAACGGAATCTGAAAGAATATAAAAAAAAAATCTTGCCTCTGATGACGCCCATGATCAGTGGATGAGGAATGGCAGACTTAATGTGCAATGACTGTTCATATAGTGCTTTAAGTTTTTTGTTATTTTTCTGTGCTGTATACATTTGAATTTCCAACGCATAGATTTCCAATAGCTGGGTGCCCTTTTTTAAATCATCTTCTCCATCATCAGTCTATGAAAGGGTAAATAATGAAAACTGTGAATCTTGAAAGAATGTTGATGTCACCATTATACTAATGAAAAAGTATGCAACTCAATATTTTAATAAATCTACTGACAGAAATAAAGGAGTTTTCAAATGTGGTAACTTAAATAGAGCCAGTGAAGTTAAAAACCATGATGTACAAGGAAGCTAGCATGAACCAAGTTTTAAAGTTTTCAACTTAGGTAAAAACACTGGCTTCACTATGAGTTATGCTTAACTAAGAACTTCAATATTTGGCCTTCTGTACATTTCATATCTTCTATGGATTCTTTTCAATATACAAATGTTCAAGTCATGCAACCACTACAATTGAATAGTAATGTATTCATGATCATAGTATTGGTAATAATGGGCCAGATTTCCAGTTGTATATCATCTTTGTTCAGAATAAAGATGGGAGAGGATAAGCAAAGCTGGGCACAGATTTGGCCAATGCACATGGTTTAATATAATTTTTTCCACAGTGAAGTAAAGGCCATACTTTTTACCTATGGTTAATCTTCATTTAAAATTTTTGTTTCTCCATTATTTTAGTTTTCCTCCCAGTTTGTATAAATTTGAATGCTACATTAGAAGGAATAATAATTCACAAATGCTTCTCATTCCCACACAGAAGTGAAATGTAACTAATGCAATTACTGTCTGGTGGTTATAAAAAATGTTGCCCTTTTACCAGCAATTCCCTATTCTATCATTTTTATTTCAAGTTACCAATCAGTTAAGGAATTAAAATAAGCACTAGGTTTATTTTCTATTTACAAAGCTCAATAAAATGCCCTTTTCATCTAAAAGCTGGATGTGAAATTAGTGAATCATTTTACAAGTAGTTTTGAGCTAGTAATGTATTTTGTAAAAAAAACCAATTGTACCGTACCTGGCATGACTGATGCAATTGGCGCAAAATCTTTTGTAATTTTCCATATTCTTCTCGTTCTAAATATAATTTGCCAAGCTGTGATTAAAGAATTAAAGCGATTAGGACAATTAGGCTTTTGGAATTTATAACTTTAAGACTTGCAACTTAAGAAAGTTTTAGCAAGCAAAAAATAAAACTATTTATGTATTTTACCTTCGTGTTTGTCTTAAACCACAATCTATCATTCTTAGCATCTTTCAGAGCTTCAAGTGTTGTTTCATAAAATTCCTGAAGCAAATCCATCTGGCATAAAAAATCAGAATTCTATAATTGTAAACAGCAAATTTGTACCTGTTAATAAAGTCAGTCTGAGAAAACTAAAAGTGCATGTTTGAACTTCAACACAAATAAGATACAGAAATCTGTATCTTATTGAACAATTGCTTATAAATACTAGAAATTGCAACTTAAGTGACAAAATTTAAGCATAATACATAATCAACAATGTTACCATAAAATAGAAGATTTGACTGAAGTTTGGAACTGACAAAGTCATTTAGAAGCTCCCAAATGTAAGCTTTTTTTTTTTTTATTAAGATGTACAAGGTTTTAAAACCAGCAATTTTTTACTATATTAGTGAAGAGCCAAAGCTTCTTATCCATCTTAGGCAGGTAATAAAAATCAGAGTTATGGAAGTATAAAAGAAAAATACTAGTAGAAAAGATAGCATTACTCTTACTGGAAAATGAGAGAGAGACCAATGGGAGTAAAAAGATAGGAGGGAAGGAAATCAACAAAAGATATTTTCTCCCTCCTATCCAAACACTGCATGAAATGAGAACAAAAAATTGCTGACTGTTCTGCTTAGAGTAGACCAGAACATATTCTTGTATGGAAACAAACTGTAACACCCCAAATTACAGAGCGTTTAATAACCCGATTAAGAAAAAAGCTACCTAAAAAATTGAGAAGGAAAGTCTCTGTACCCTTACAGGCCAGGTATCTACTGGATGCAGTTGGGATAAGGGCCTAGTGGCTTTCAGGTTGCAGTTATGAGTCCCTGATTCTCTCCAGTCCTAATTCTAGGCTCAATTTACAACAGACAGTTTACTGCCAATTAGGTATAGTTTTAAAGTTAGCCATCCTTGGGACTGTCAAAAAACGTTTACACGCCGGTGACTTTACCTGTCCCTCCCCCATGCATCGCTAGAAGGGAGGAAGGCATAAAAATCAACTCAGAGCACTGGTGATTCTCCACCTGCTGGGAATCTCCAGATAACAGTGCAGAGGAGCTTTCTTTTTTTCTTTATGCTGCTCCAGTAGCACAAAAAAGAATAGAGGTTGGCCATGGATTTAGTCCTATGTATCCAGTCTACTTAGTTTACTAGTTTGAAAGGTAGACACATTTCTTACCATAACCAAATGCAAAATTAATGAGTATAAAGAGTTATTTCATTACAAATATGTGAGAACTTCTTGATAATGGTAGTCACTTTATTGAAAAACAAGTTATTTGTGACATTTAGCTGTAAAGAGAGCCCAAGTAAGAGACACTAAGAAGTTTCTAGCCTGCTTTAATTTTGTGTAGATGACATTAAAGTTAAGAGAGAACATATGTTTTAACATGTAATGATCAATTAATTGTGGGAAACAATATTTTGTATACTGTAACAAATGTAATATTATAATTGTTCTTCAATTACCAAGAATTAGGTTTCCCAAAGGCAAAAAGTCCATACAAAAAATGGACGGGGGGGGAGATGGAGGAATCACCAACATTAGAGGAATGGTAATCTAACCTGTTTGGAAGTAGAGATATAATCAAGAATAGAATTGATGGATTTTTCAGAGTAATTCCTTGTAACTGCACTCCGTATATAGGTCAATAGCTGTTTATATCTATTCATCATTTCAGGAAAGTTAGTCTGTAAAAAAAACATATTTAATTCATAATCATGAAAAACTGTATACTGAATATTGCTATTAGATATCAACATCTATAAATATGCACAGAAACTTCAAAAACTTTACAATTGTCAGATGATTACTCGCATTGTTAAACAATAAAAAAATACCATTTATTTAATTATTTTTGGCTGTTTTCTACATATCCAAATATATTGATTTCAATTACTACAGAGGATACAAGAGTATAGTGTTCACTTTATTTTTATTTCAAATATTTGCACTGTAAAAATGACAAACAAAATAGTATTTTTCAATTCCCCCAGTACAAGTACTGTAGCACAATCTTTTTATAGTTAGAGATGAACTTAATGTAGAATTATGTACAAAACCCCCCTGCAGTCAAAAATAAACCAAATTCCAATCAGTCCTACTTCTTGTTTAGCCAACTGGCTCGAAGAAGTTTGTTTAGATTTGCAGTAGATAACTCTGCCAGCTTCTTGTTTACTGTGTCACCTAAAAGCGTGAACAGGTGTTCATATGGTATTATTTTAGCCAGTGTTGCAAGATATTTATATTCCAGATGCGCTAAAGATTCATGTTACTTCATACTTCAACTATCATTCCAGAGGATAGCATCCATGCTGACAATGGGTTCTGTTTGATAATGATTCAAAGCAATATGGACCAATGTATGTTCATTTTCATCATCTGAGTCAGATGTCACCACCAGAAGTTTGATTTTATTTTTTGGTGGTTTCGGTTCTGTAGTTTCCACATCAGGGTACTGCTTTTTTAAGACTTCTGAAATCATAATCCCCATTTCGTCCCTCAGATTTTGGAAGGCAGTTCAGAATCTTAACGCTTGGGCTATGTGCTGCAGCTATCTTTAAAAATCTCACATTAGTATCTTCCTTGTTTTGTGTCAAATCTTCAGTGAAAATGTTCTTAAAATGAGCATATGCTGGGTCATTATCAGAGACTGCTGTAACATGAAATGTATGGCAGAATGTGGGTAAAACAAAGCAGGAAACATACAAGTCTTCCCTAAGGAGTACAGTCACAAATGTAATTAACACTTCTAACAAGCATCATCAGCATGGAAGCATGTCCTCTGGAATGATGGTCAAAGCATGAAGAGACGTATGAATGTTAAATATCTTGCAATGCCAGCTACAAAAAAGTGTCATGTGAATGCCTGTTTTCACTTTCAGGTGACATTGCAAATGTAAATAAACTGGATGAGCGACAGGCTGAACAAGTAGTTGCACCGAGTGGACTTCTAGGATAAGTTTTACATTGTTTTTTGAGTGCTGTTATGTAGCAAAAAAGGAAGTTACTCACTTCGTGCAGTAACGATCGTTCTTCGAGGTGTGTCCCCGTGGGTGCTCCACTTCTGGTGTCGGGCTGGTCCCGGCGCCGCAAATTGGAGCTTTACAGAGCTGTGTGTGTGTGTGGTCGGGCAGCGCGCGCGCACTCCTGTTTCGCACCTTTCATCTACCGCGCGCTGCCCGGCTCCCGCCAGTTCGTCTCACCGTCTATCTGAAAGACAGAAAAACAAGATTCCGAAGCAGGGAGGAGGGCGGGTCGTGGAGCACCCACGGGGACACACCTCGAAGAACGATCGTTACTGCACGAAGTGAGTAACTTCCTTTTCTTCTTCGGGTAGTCCCCGTGGGTGCTCCACTTCTGGTGACTCCGAAGCAGTAATCTCGGCTAAACGTGTGTTTCGGAATCGGTATTCCGAGCAGTAGGCAACACTGCCAAGGCTACTGCTGAGTCAGTGGCGAAGTGCTTAACAATTGCATAATGTCTTGAAAAGGTAGAATTTGAAGACCAAGTCGCAGCACGGCAGATGTCACGAAGAGGGACACCTTTCACAAAAGCTGTAGACGCAGCGACTGCTCGTGTTGAGTGAACTCTAGGTTGCGAGGTGAGAGACTTCTTACGGATAGTATAGCACGTCGTGATACAAGAGACAACCAGCTTGGAAATGCGCTGGGCAGATAAGAACTTGCCCTTAGAAGACCCCGATGTTGAAATAAAGAGGCGGTCCGTCTTACGTAAAGTACGGGTTCTGTCTATATAGAAAGCCAGAGCTCTGCGGACATCGAGCGTATGCAGAAGAGCGTCTCGCTGAGATGCGTGCGGTTTTGGGTAGAAACATGGCAGAACAATTGGTTCGTTTATGTGAAATTCCGTACAGACTTTAGGTAGAAAGGCTGGATGAGACCTCAGTATCACTGATTCCGGGTTGAAGACTGTATAGGGAGGTGTTGACATTAGTGCGGCTAACTCGCTCACCCTGCGTGCTGATGTTATAGCCAGAAGAAAAAGTACCTTCATTGTAAGCATCGGTAGCGGTACCGTGGCCAACGGTTCAAACGGTGGCCCAGTGAGGACATCCAGAACCAGGTCAAGACTCCATACAGGTGGCGGAGGTCTCCGTGGTGGGTTGAGGTTAGCCAATCCTCTGAGAAATCTAGCCATCATGGGGTGAGAAAAAACCGACTTGCCTTCAACGGGGTAGTGAAAAGCGGCTATTGCCGCTATATGGACCTTAAGTGATGAAATGGCTAGTCCGGTTGCCTGCAGCTGAAGGACATAGTCCAATAAGACATGCATCGGCGAAAACAAGGGATCCAGGAGTTTAGGAGCACACCATCGTACAAATCTGGACCACTTTGACAGGTAGGTTTTCCTGGTGGAATCTCTCCTGCTGTGCAGGAGAACACGCTTCACTTGGTCCGAACAAAGATTCTCGGACTCGCTGAACCATGTACCATCCATGCAGTAAGGTGCAGAGTGTCCAGCTTCGGGTGACGCAGTGAGCCTCTCTGTTGTGTCAACAAATCCGGTAGGCAAGGCAGTCGGCGCGGTGCTCGTACAGAGAGCTGCCGAAGGGTTGAGTACCATGGCTGCCTGGGCCATGCTGGGGCTATTAGTATCACTCGTGCCCTGTCCATCACAACCTTCTCGAGTACTCTGGGAATGAGTACAACAGGGGGGAATGCATACAAGAGTGATGTGCCCCAGTGAAGGAGGAATGTGTCTCCCAGCGAGTGAGGTCCCACTCCCGCTCTGGAACAGTAAGCTTTGCATTTCGTGTTGGCACGTGTTGCAAAGAGATCTATCGTCGGAAACCCCCACTGATGGAAGAGAGTTAAGAGGACATCTGTGCGGATCACCCACTCGTGGTCCTGGGGGAAATACCTGCTCAGTGCATCCGCTGTGGTATTGTTCACACCCGGTAAGTATGACGCAACTATAGAGATGTTGTTTCGAATGCACCATCTCCAGAGACGGATCGCCTCTGCACAAAGTGAGCGGGATCGGGCACCCCCCTGTCTGTTTACGTAGTACATTGCGACTACATTGTCCGTGAGAATTCTGGTGACAGTACCTCTTATGTATGCCTTGAAGTGTTTGCAGGCATGAAACACGGCTCGAAGCTCGAGAAGATTGATATGGAGCATCATCTCCGTAGTGGACCAACGACCCTGAACTGTTTTTGTGCCCATATGGGCACCCCAGCCGATGAGAGAAGCGTCTGTGGTTATCTCTCGTGACGGTTGTGGTGCATGGAATGGGACTCCTGACAACATGTTGTTGTGATTCGTCCACCATACTAGGGAGTCCTTGACATGTACTGGAAGTACCACAGTCTTGCGAATGCTGTGGTCCATAGGCTTGTAAACCGTGCTTAGCCAATGCTGCAGACACCTGAGGTGCAGTCTTGAATGGCGCACTATGATTGTCGTGGAAGCCATATGTCCCAGAAGCTGGAGACGTACGCGTACCGGGAGCATTGGAGCGTGCAGAACTGTTTTTATCAGATCTTGCATTACTTGAAAACGCTCGAGTGGAAGGTGGACTCTTTCCGACTGGGAGTCGAGACGCACTCCTATGAAGGTTAAAATCTGTGTAGGTAGTGGGCGCGATTTTTGAGTGTTCACGATAAGGCCGAGGGAGTCGAACAACTCCTGAGTTGCGACTACCATGTGGTGAGCCTCTAACTGGGTGTGTGCCTCGATGAGGCAATCGTCGAGGTAGGGGAAGATAACGACTCCTATCCTTCGAAGATGGGCAGCCACCACCGCTAGTGTCTTGGAGAACACCCTTGGGGCCGAAATGAGGCCGAAAGGCAGAACCCTGTACTGAAAATGATCGTCGCCCACTACGAATCTGAGAAAACGCCTGTGCGCTATGTGAATCGTTACATGGAAATATGCGTCTTGCAAATCCAGGACTGCGAACCAGTATCCTCTGTTTAGTGCTGGCATGATCTTGGCCAGGGTGGTCATTTTGAAGCGCTGCTTTCGGATAAAACGGTTCAGACCCCTCAGATCCAGGATCGGTCTCCACCCTCCGGACTTTTTGGGAACCAGGAAATACCTGGAGTAGAACCCTTTGCCTCGGAATTCGTCAGGTACTCTCTCTATGGCTCCGATCTCGAGTAGGTGAAGAACCTCTTCTCGAAGAGCGGCCCCATGAGACGGGTCCCTGAGAAGGGATGGGGTGGGAGGAGTGGTCGGAGGGATTGATGCGAATGGGATTGTCAGGCCCGACGATATGACCTCTAAGACCCATCGGTCCGAGGTAATGGTTGCCCATTGATGAAGGAATGGTCTCAGGCGGTGGTGGAATAGAGTGGTGGTGGTGATTGCAGGCTTCAGAGTGGTGACCGGTGGAGACATGTTCGTGTCCTCTGCACGGGAGTCAAACCTGCTGCTTCCGGGAAGGTCGAGCAGCAGAGCGGTTCTGTTGCTGACGTTTGCGCTGAGGGCGCTGTCTGAATCTAGACTGGTCAGATCCACGCTGCTGTTGCTGCTGCTGCTTATAGGGGAAATAATCATATCTCCTCTGGAAGGGGTAGTATCGTCTGCGTTTAAAAGGTGACGTGTACATCCCCAGAGAACGAAGGGTCATACGAGAGTCCTTGCCAGAATGGAGGATCTCATCGGTAGTAGAGGCAAACAACTTCTGACAATCAAAGGGTAAATCTTCCACTTTGGAATTCAACTCCTTAGGGGCTCCCGCTGACAGTAGCCAGGAAGCTCTCCTCATCGCAATGCCTGTTGCCATTGCTCGCGCGGCTGTGTCGGCAATGTCTGCGGCTATCTGAAGGGCTGTTCTACATGCGGTGAAACCTTCCTGGACAACCGATCTAAGGAGAGACTTCTTACTGTCAGGGAGGTGCTGCATGAGTTCCGGTAACTTAGAGTAATTATCAAAGTTATGGTTCGATAACAGAGCAGCATAATTGGCAACCCGCAGTAACAAGGTTGAGGAGGAGTAAACTTTCCGACCAAAGTGGTCCAATTTCTTTGTCTCCCTATCCGGTAGGGAATTCTTGAATTGGGGCATTTTGTTCTTGTGACGAACTGCATCCACTATCAGGGAATTCCTCCGTCTGCGACCCAAGGCGGATGAGAAGAACTGGCGGGAGCCGGGCAGCGCGCGGTAGATGAAAGGCGCGAAACGGGAGTGCACGCACGCTGCCCGACCACACACACACACAGCTCTGTAAAGCTCCGATTTGCGGCGCCGGGACCAGCCCGACACCAGAAGTGGAGCACCCACGGGGACTACCCAAAGAAGAATATTTACTTTTTTAAGCTGCATTTTCATGATAAATTGCACTACGGTACTTATATTACGTGAGTTGAAAAGTATTTGTCATTTCTACAGTGCAAATATTCGTAATAAAAAATAAAGTGAATACTTTGTATTCTGTGTTGTAATTGAAATCAACAGATTTGTAAATGTAAAAAACATCCAAAAATATTTAATAAATTTCAACTGGTTTTCTATTGTATAACAGTGGTAAAAACTGCAATTAATCACAATTATTTTTGAGTTAATCACAGGCAGGGGGGAAAACAACTGCAATTAATCAAAAGCCCTAGGTGTGAGTTGGAGGCCTTTCCTACATTACGTGGCACAATCCTACGTCAGCTATGCAAATAGCATAGCTGAGTCGACATACTCACTGCAGCATCTTATGTGTGATAAGGCTGGGGCTACTCTCCTGACGACACCAGCTACACTTCTCATCTTGGTGAGCTGCCGGCATCAACAGCACCATGCTCGGAGACAGATTCATCATGTCTACAGCAGACTTGATAAATTGATGGCCAGTGGATCCATCGCTACAGCATCGATCCACCAGGTAGTGTAGATAAAGCCCTAGAGTTGCCCAGTGCTAGTTCTCCAGTAACAAGAAGGAGATCCGCTCACAAAAGGGTGTTAAAAGATCATTGATCAGTAAGGGAGTTGTAAACAAGGGATTTAATATGTTGAAAGAGGGCTGCACAAGCATTACACAATAGGGGATTGCTCAGCTCTGAGACTCAGCAAAATCCACCAGGGCACGTCTGGGTTAGTGTTTTCCAGGAACATGGACTGAGAATATTAAATAGGGGTCCAGTGGCATCATGCTTTTACCTTTCTCCTCCCCCACCTATGGTGGAAGCAACAAGAATGCTGGAAAGGCAAAGACTTGAACTGAGGCTACTGGTCCCAGGCTTAAAGGGAAAGCCTGTGTATGAAGAACTGTAACATACCTGCAACATCCAGCGGGGTGAGAAAAACTTCTTGATCCAAATACTCATTCTAATAAGGTTTGAGATCATGTGCTTACCTTTTATTTTCTTTGGTAACTATCTCTGGCCCTTTGTGACTACCACTTAAAATTTCTCATTCTATAGTTAATAAATCTGTTTTATATTTTACCTAAACAGTGTGTTTTGGTTGAAGTGTTTGGAAAAATCTCAGCTCCTATATATCCTTTCTGCATCAATGGAGGGGCAAAAATGGGTAAAACTCACATTAGTTAGGTTTCTAACCACAGCAAGACAGTATATTCCAGGGGTGCAAGGCTGGAGAGACTTGCTGGTGCCTTTCTCGGTGTGACTCATGAGTGCTCAGGGAGCATTCATACAACCTAATTGGGTGTGGGGCTCCACATGCTGTTGTACTGAGTGTTAACCCCTAGAGGGTTTTCTGCTTGTCATTAGCAAAGCATTGTGAGAGATAGTCAAGCCTGAAGAGTTAAGAGGGCACAGTGGTACACCAGTTCCAGGTTGTAATCTGGGATATCATTACACACAGCTTTCCAGGGAAAAAAAACTTGAGTTTGGTCAGTGTAAGGCAAGCTCATCAAGGTCATTTAAAAGGTGCCAATATACATTATACCTGTATTTACCCACACAAGCAAATTATCCCAGAAACTTGGGATGGTGCATAGGGAAAGGTAGGACTAGATTTCAAACTTCTTAACCATGAGGTTAATGTTAATCATGATCATATAAGTTCCCTGTTGCAACTATGATGACTGCTTATGTGGACATTATTAGAGAAATAATATGTTATTTAGTAGCCTTACAAATGTAATTTTGGAGATAAAAATAAGGAGAGGACAAGAAGTTAACAACTGTAAATAAATCCAATATTAAATCAATTTAGCACTTCCTAAAATGATAGCTGCAACTCCTACCAATTTGAAGTTTATTTTAATCATCTGTTTCAGTGCTTTGAATCCCCATTCTCCTTTTTCACCTTCAAGCTCCAAAACCTGAAATAGAAAGATAATTCATCTTCAATAACCTAATGTTTAAAAAGCTGACATGCAAAGATTAAAAATAAAAGCTAGTCTCTTTTTAAACTTTCATTAATTTTTAAAAAGAGACATTAAAGTTTTTTCCTGCTTGCTTTCTACCTTAGAACGTAACATCAATTCTGATCATCCCTGATTATGTTAGGGGACTTTCAGGGGATCTCAGACTATATACTGTTGTTAACATCTGAATTGATGGGGAAGAGTAAGGGATTTTTATCAAAAGATTTTGTTACAGTCACTGAAATTAAACAGAAACACAAGAAAACAGTGCTTTAAAAAAAATTTAACTAAAAATCCCTTCTTCTCTCAACTGCTCAAAATTTCATTCTTCACTGTGTGATGCAATCATTTCATGAGTTCATCAGTCATTTACAAGTCTTCCAGGTTAGACAAGACCTGAATATTTATTGTTACAAGAAAGTATTCCCCGATCCCCAATAATAATTTTAAAAAAACACCAACTAAACAGATTTCTCTGGAGACTCTTTACATACCACTAGCATATGTACCTGGCGTTGCCTGGGTCTGTAACTCAATTAAGGTTTTTTTAAATAAATTGAAAGGTACATGATTTGTTTAAATGCTTATTTTTTTTCAAAAAGTGTTATTTTATTAAATTAATTTTATTTTGAATTTTTTAAAAAAGGAATTGTAAAAAATTGTCTGTTAAATATTTTTAGTAAATTTTTTAAAATAGGAATTCCATCAAGTGTATTTTTTCTTCATCCCCATAAAATATGGTGAATGATACAAGTTTAACAAAAAATGGCTCTAGTCAATTTGGTTTTCTAGTTTTCAAACCTTAAGCATTGATTTAGCTGTGCCTAGAGAACCACTTCAAATGTGTCCATTTTGTCTCTTTTCTGTAAGGTTTATTGAGAAGCAATCCTATTTTTCTGGCTCATCTTGATTCAGTCTCTTTCAGCATTCACTCAGTTATGTCAATTTTGAGATCTGTACTTGAGTTGGTGATTTGCGTCTCAAAACCAAACAGAAGAGAGACAATCCCATTGCAGGCACATCCTGTTTCCCTGGCACAACAAAACCCTTATGTTGCTTTAAATTATGATAAAAGGAATCTATATACCGAATTTGGTGGCCCTAGCTCTTACTGTTTGGGAGGAGTTCTTGATCAGACAAACTCTCTAAAATATATACTTGACTAGATAGAAGTTTTACCAGACACTGCTCGTGTCCTTCATGGCAGCGGATGGGTGGCTCAGGGTTGGGGGTTCAGGGTGCTGGAGTCAGGGCAGAGGATGGGGAGCTCCAGGCAGGGGGTAGAGGTGCAAGGCAGGACAGGGAAAGAAGGGGAGGATGTAGGACTCAAGACAGAATAGGCAGCTCAGGGCAGGGGTGGCATCAACTGAAGGTAGGCAAGAAAAGGCAGTGGCTGTAGGCAGGGTGGTGGGGCAGCTGCTCCACAGGTGGTGGGGGCTGCACTGCCCAGCCAGAGGCTGCACTGCCCAGCCAGGGGCTGCTCTCCTGGGGTAGACTGGGGTTGCAGGAACTGCGCTGTTTGGCCATTGGTTACTCTGCAGTTCTGTGGGCTGTCAGGACAATGGGGATTTCTTTCCTGGATCAGCCAGGACATCAGGGACCGTGCTGCTCTGCAGCTATTTGTGGCTTGCTTGCTGCCCCCCTCCCCTCTCAGGGTCATTCTGAAGTATACCTGTCCCTGATCATAGCCCTCCCTTTCCGTTTGGTGAGAAACAATCACATTGTTCCAGAACAATGGGATGTGCCTGCAAACAAACTCCAATCTTGCTTTAATTTATGATGAGAGGAAACTGCATACCAAATTTGGTGATCCTAACTCTTACCGTTTAGGAGGAGTTCTTGAACAGACACACAGATGGACAGATAGATGCACAAACTCTTTCATACATACACACATTTTTATATATATATATAATATATATATATATATAAAAAACAGATAACGAAACCCAAAAGAACTAATGTTCTTTCCTTTATTGATAAATCTTTAACCCACCACATTCTGATGACAGTATGCATATGCAGAATTTATAATTCAAGTGAATAACCACTCTTCTACAGATATTCAGTCAGTTGGCAATTACACACCTGAAGCCTTTTACTCAAACTTGTAACCAACAGTAATGCATTATGTAAGAATCAAAGAAAACTATTTTTCAATTAATAAAAGAAAAATGGATATGGTCTCTATAGCAGATCAATAAGTTAAATAAAAATGTATTTAAAGTAAACTGTTTTGCAGGGATTAATAGTTTTGCAATACATTTAAAAAAAACCAGTTATGCCACTAAACAATGAACAATATTTTTTCTCTGTATGGTACTTATAAGTTGGTAAACAGCCTGGGAGTTAAGAAGTTTGATAAAAACTTACTAACATCTGCACTAATACAGTACTACTACAAAAAGTTTCTTTCAACATTTCTGAAAACAAACTCATGTGGTAACATCAGTGTGAATTATTAATGCATTTTCAATATAAAAAATACACCAATGATTTAAATACAATTAAAATATTTTCATAGTAGATCAAATATAATTGTGACTTATAACATCAACAAACAAATATAAGGGAAAACAAAGAACTAAAAACCTTCTGAAAACTGCTCAATGCTGCTTTGGGATCATCCTCCTTTAATGCTTTGGAATTGTAATACTGATTTTCCAGATCCACATTTGGCTCAGAATTACTATCTTCAGAGTATTCCTACAGTTTAGAGGTGGGGAAAAAGGAGAACACAAAACACTATCAATAAAAATGATCTATATGATGGTAAATCAATATACTTTCACCAAATGTAGATCTCTCAATTCAAATGAACCATAAAAAAAAATAATTTTGGTCTAGGTTAATTATGTCATCTCACTAGAGCATCACTAGAATTCAACCACCTCTGGGATGAAAGGAATAAACCTATTAGTACACTGCTTTGCAGTACAACTGTCGTGAGGGTAGGAGGAGGAAGAGAAGGTGGTTAGAAACTCTGGTCAAGAATACCAACGCAAATTACAATTCTTCTAGAAGGTGCTATTAGGGCATGTCTACACTGGTAAGTTTTGTCACCAAACATTCCTTTTTGATAATAAAACCTGGAAAGCATTAACATTGCAATGTAACAAAAATTGCAAAAAACACCCAGTTTCAGCCACAAAACACAATTACTTCCACAAGGGACTTTTGTCCCTCCTCCTTCATTGTTGACCATCATGTAGTGTGTAGTACAGGATGATTTTTTTCGAGTTTATTGAACCCCAGAATGTTTCCCACAATCACCATTAGGCACTCTCGCCAGCGCTTTGAATTCTGCTGCTCTGCAGCAAGGCAAACAAAAATGTGTTACTCTCCCTGGGTACGTCTACACTACAAAGTTAATTCGAACTAACAGACGTTAGTTCGAATTAACTTTGATAGGCGCTACACTAGCGCTCCGCTAGTTCGAACTTAATTCGAACTAGCGGAGCGCTTACTTCGAACTAGGTAAACCTCATTTTACGAGGACTAAGCCTAGTTTGAACTTACTAGTTCGAATTAAGGGGTCTGTAGCCCCTTAATTCGAACTAGTGGGAGGCTAGCCCTCCCCAGGTTTCCCTGGTGGCCACTCTGGCCAACACCAGGGAAACTCATATGCCCCCCTCCCGGCCCCGGACCCCTTAAAGAGGCACGGGCTGGCTACGGTGCCCGTGCCAGGTGCAAGCCTGCCAGCACCCAGCCAGCAGACCCTGCACCTGGCACGGATCGAGCCACCCACCCGATGCCCCCCAGCCCTCCCCCTCTTCCCGGGACCAGGCTGGCGGCTCCTGGGAGCTTGCCTGGGACTGCAAGAGGCGGGTACCCGCCTGGTCTAGTGCGGACATCGTGGACCTTGTCCACGACCTCCGCACTAGGCACAGGAAAGTGGCCGTCTAGGGCAGGAGAGCTGCCAGCCTGGCCACCCAGGAGCAGGTGTACATGAAAATCAAGGGGGTCCACTGAGACCCCCGACCCTGAGCTTACAATGGCCGTCCTGGGTCAGACCAAAGGTCCATCTAGCCCAGTAGCCTGTCTGCCGACAGCGGCCAACCCTAGGGACCCTGGAGGGGATGGACCGAAGACAGTGACCAAGCCATTTGTCTCGTGCCATCCCTCTCCAGCCTTCCACAAACTCTGGGCAGGGACATCACTCCTACCCCCTGGCTAATACCACTCCATGGACCCAACCTCCATCACTTTATCTCACTTCCCTTTAAACTCTGTTCCAGTTCTAGCCTTCACAGCCTCCTGCAGCAAGGAGTTCCACAGGTTGACTCTTTGCTTTGTGAAGAACAACTTTGAAGCCTGCTACCCATTCCTTTCCTTTGGTGTCCTTTAGTCCTTCTATTATGGGAACTAATGAAGAACTTTTCTTGATGCACCCTCTCCACCCCACCCATGCTTTTATAGACCTCTATCCTATCCCCCTCCAGTCTCCTCTTTTCTAAACTGAAAAGTCCCAGTCTCTTTAGCCTCTCTTCATATGGGACTTGTTCCAAACCCCTGATCATTGTAGTTGCCCTCCCGTCTCCCACCCTCTCTCTTCCCCTCTCCCACCTCCTTTTCCCAGTCTCCCCCAGTTTTGTTCAATAAAGAGAGATTCTATTTTTGAACACAATTGTCCTTTATTTTGTACATCAGGAAGGGGGGCTAGGGAGGGGTAAGTGGAAGGAGGTAAGGGAGGAATGGGGTACGAGCTCCCGATGGGGAGGACTGGGCTGGCTCTGCGGGCTTCTGGGGGTGGAAGCTCTCCTGAAGCCCCCCAATTGCCCCCTCTCCCCAGATGGCAGCCTGCGGCAAGTGCAGCCGGTCTGATGGCCGAGTGCTGTGATGTGCCCAGTGTGGGTACTCCGGGCAATCCAAGCCAGGACTGCTTTGCAAGCGGGGCACCCCTGAGAACTGTCTGTCTGGGGTGGGGGTCGGGTCCCTTTAAGCACAGCCCTCGGCTAGCCTGAGACAGCAGCTCCACGCTCTAAGTCCTACTCTGATGCCCTGCCGGCACTGCTTCCGGCCATCCTTAACCCCGGTTCAGGGTCCACTCAATGTGGACATGCTAGTTCGAATTAGCAAAACACTAATTTGAACTAGTTTTTTAGTCTGGATGCATTAGTTCGAATTCGCTTAGTTCGAATTAACTAATTCGAACTAAGTTAGTTCGAATTAGCGCTGTAGTGTAGACATACCCCCTGTAAGCCCTTGGAACTTTAAAATCCATTTCCTGCTGGCTGGCTCAGCTGTGGAGTGTTGCTCACGGTGTCTTCTCAGACAATCGGGGGTGGTTCTCTCTCAAGATGCTCTCACGTGTGGAGCAGGCTCTTATTAGTGTGTATGACGAAGAATTAATCCAATCACAACTGAGAGTGACCTACAGGAACTGGAACACATCTGACCACATCTTGAGCCATGTGCAAGAAAGGGTATGAACAAGACATGCTGAAATGCAGAGCCTAGATAAAGTAACAGTAGCAGTCGTACAGTAGAGTGAAGTAGACCAGCTGGTCTGGTGTTGCCCAGAAGACATGCCATTTTCATAAAGAACTGGATGCAATCCTGGGAAAGGACCCCACATCCACTAATCATGTGGATATCTCCCATGGCACAAAATCAGCAGAAACAGGACTTAACCCAGAAAAAGCAGCTCTTAATGAAGAGGTAGCAGCGGACGAGGAGGAGAAGCTCACTGCACGGTCAGCTGGTACAGCAGGCAGCTAGGAACTACTCAAGAACTTAGCCTCATGTTGAATCTCAGCAGCAGCAAGGCAAGAGGTGCAGGTTAAGTTGCTCTAATTCAAGGGAGGGGACACGTTTGGTGGCTGTGTTTCTGTGAAATGGCCATGCCCTGCCTTGCTCAGAGTTATGTCCAAACGGGATATTGATGCATGCAGAGATATCAATAGAATCTTTCAGGGGGATGCTGTTGAAGCTTTTTCCAAGGTACTTAATTTTTTCCACAGAGATTGCATGTCAGGGCTGCCATTTTACCACACCCAGGGTACGACACTCTCTCATTCCTCAATACGTGCTGCTGGTACCAAGGTGGCACAGAGTTGGGCTGCATAAGGAGCAAGGTGCCTCCGCTTTTATCCCGAAGCAGAGCCCAGGTTTGCCTTTTAACTTTCTGTAGGGAAATGTCAGCCTGAGTTATGGTAGCCTGTGGACAAGTGGGAGGTTAATAGAATTGTTTCCATATGCACCTGCTGCACAAGCTAGGACTGTACTTCCTTATGTCCCTGTGCACAACCTTCCTTCCCCCTCCCCACCTCTAACGCTCACCAAGTTCAAAATGTCTGGAGAGATCTGCATTTGCCTGTGGGTAACAGGGAAAGTGGCAAGTTGTGTTCAGAGAAGTGTATGTTAGTGAAATGTTTCAACCTTTATCAGAAATACTAGTCACTCTATTTGTAATGGTTATCTTTTCAGACATTCCAACATTCCAAGCTTCAGATAGAAAAATGGGAGGAAAAGTGGGTCAGGGAGATGAAAGGTAGAAAAAAAAGCCACTGACTGCATGCTAAAATAAAGCTCATGGAAGACCAAACCAAAATGCTGAAGTGTCTAATCAAGGTGCAAAGGGATCAGAATGGTCAAAGGCCTCCCTGGCAGCATAGGCAAAATTATCTATCCAGCAATCCTCCCTCTATGTCCACTCACTCCTTTTCACTGTCTGGGATTTTTTTTTTGTAATCAACACATCCCATCACAGCAGCTATGAATTTGACAAACAGATATTAACACAATTGTGAGGTTTTCTCCTAACTCATACACTACCTTACCAGCAAGCATTCGCCGTTGGTGCGTGGCTGTGATTTGCAGTGATTAATAAAGCAAAACTGATGTAGGGTTCAATTAGTTTATTTTGTGATATACAACCTGTCCCATACCAATTGCTCTGGCCGCTATGGAAGCATGTCACATCTCTTGGTCACATGGAAATGCTTTGCTCAGCATAAGTGGGATGAGGCAGGAAAGCAACCCCAAAACACACAACACACACAAATGTCAGCATCCCTCATTCTCAAAGTCAACATCAGATCCTCTCTGATGTTGATGGCCGCCTGCCTGTTCAAACTGTGAACCCAGGTACTGTGTCTCAGTACTCCATCAATGGGTAAACACTTCACCCTTGCTCTCACTCAAATAATATAAGCAACAGCATGTGGTCAAAACCATGAGGATATGATCCTCCAGAAGGTTCAGCATGCCATAGAGATATCTCCATCTCCCTTTTAAAATGACAAAGGCATAGTCAACAACCATGCAGCATGGCTTACACTGTTGTTGAACCGCATCTTATTGCTGTCAGGATGCCCTGCGTAAGGCTTCATAAGCCAGGGCTATAAGGGACATTTCCACATCTCTCGCTGTAATTTTGTGATATGGAAAGGAAGTCCCTGCCTGCAGCTTTCCATATAGGCCACTGTTCCTGAAGAAGCATGCATCATAGACTACTAGAACTGGAAGGGACCTCAAGAGGTTGTCCAGTCCCCTGACCTTACAACAGGACCAAAAACCATTTAGATCTAACCTGTTCTTAAATATCTCCAGTGTTGGTGATTCCATAACCTCCCTAGGCAATTTATTCCAGTGTTTAACCACTGTGACAGTAAGGAAGTTTTCATAATGTCCAACCTAAACCTCCCTTGCTGCAATTTAAGTACATTGACCTCTGATGATAGGACAAGAAGCGAAGAGAACAACTTTTCTCCCTCCTCTTAGTAATACCCTTGTAGATACTTGAAAACTGCTATAATGTCCCCTCTAGTCTTCTCTTTCCTAAACTAAACAACCCTAGTTCTCTCAGTCTTCCCTCATAGGTCATGTTTTCTAGGCCTTTAATAATTTTTGTTGCTCTTCTCTTGACCTTTTCCAAATCTTTCTTCAAATGTGGTGCCCAGAACTGGACAC
Organism: Pelodiscus sinensis; assembly: GCF_052426305.1. Taxonomy (NCBI): domain Eukaryota; kingdom Metazoa; phylum Chordata; order Testudines; family Trionychidae; genus Pelodiscus; species Pelodiscus sinensis. The sequence continues at coordinate 24,619,008 of NC_143065.1, forward strand.
AATAGTCCAACTGGGGCATAATCAGTGCAGTGTAGAGTAGGTATGTGAATGACTAGTCTACCATCCAACTATCCAAAAAGCAAATGCTTATCAGATAGTCGACACAGTAGGGGGTGTTTCAAAGACCCAGGGCTCAGCAATGGAAGATACAAGAGGTTTGTAAAAAGGACACATTCCTATCCTTTCTACATCATGAAAAAAAAATCATGCCAGAACATGAAGGAAAACATTAATCAAGACGACGACCCCAGCTGTTTATTTGCTGAGAAGCAGAAAATAATTGGGAGTATGCAAGTGTTGTTGAAAATAAGGATGTTAAATTGCGGTTATCTGGCTAATCAAATAGTTGATACAATTTGTATCGACTACATGATTAGTCGATATGGACCGCTCTGCAGAGCCACAGTGGGACTAGCTCCTGGAGCTGGCTTGAGCAGGGACTGAGCCAGGACTGGGAGCCACCTGTGCTGTGGCTCTGCATTTTCAATATAGTAAGAGCCACCAAGCGCAGTGTCCCGGACCAGCCAAATCCAGCAGCCCCTGGCAAACAGGGACCCCCGCGGACAGGGCCTGCCCTATCGCCACCCCCTGCTGCCTCTAACTTTTAAGCTGGCTCCCTCTAGCACTGTCTCCTGTCCCCAACCTCTTGCTGCCTCCTCTAGAGGCAGCAAGGCGGGGGGCGAGGGGACGACAAGTAGTTGAGTACTCCACTCAACTACCAGATAAGTATAGTTGACTATTTGCTAATATCCCTAGCTGAAAGGTAGAAATGAAGGAATCTGGATGCAGAACAATTTAATCTAAGGAATCACCCATAATGGGTACCAGAAGACATAGAATTTTTCTATCTTTATGCTGTTTGCTTTCTTTGTACATACTATTCAGCTTTTACTTATGACAATATGCTACCTTCCACTTATGCACTAGCACAATGCTCTTGTGACAGTTAAAAATTCAAAAAGAAATACCAGATTTAAAATACTATGCAAGCATTTATTTATTTTAAAATCGGAATCAACCTTTCCCAACACAGAGGTCAAATGTTGAAGATAAACTTCTTGAAACTCTGTTTAAAACCCTAACGACAGTCACCAGTACACTGCAGTGATAAAAACAATACTATTTTTATCCACTTTTTTCATTTGCAAAAATGTAGGACTTCTCTTCCCTTACTACCACTGCCTTGTTTCCTTCACCCATGTTCATTCTTTTGTTCACTAACATATTACCAGTGTTAATAAAGTCTTCAAAAGAAAGGTGAGAGAAAGAAGGGAAAACCAGGTAAAAGACTGAAGCGTGATATGTCTATATTCAGCTCTCTCTTAGAAACTCAAACTCTTTCAGTGTATACCTCTTTTAAAAATTGGGACTTCAGAACACTTACAATTAAGCTTTTAAATAGGGGATAAACATTAAAAGCCGCCTCATATAAGCTACTAAAGCTTACAATCACCACAACAGTTATTAAAGATAGGTTTGGGTGATTGTTTCAACCATCACCTGACACAAACAAAATACTTTCCTTTTTAGGGAGACATAGCCTGTGTGTGTCACACACATATGTAGTGCACTAACATTTACATAAAATATTAACGTCTTCTGAGTTGTGAAGCTTAGGGGTTCAGAAAACATACTTCACAAGTACCCAGGGAGAGGTAGGACCTGCATACAGTATGTATTACAACATGAATAGGAAAGAAGGATTTTTGCTTGTTGACTTTATTTGGTGCATTGGTGCAACGTTAGATCCTTGCACCTTGACTACAGAACACTTAATTTTCTAAATTTTCCCACTACACTTCACTTGTGATAGAATAAGTGGGAGAGTAAGCACTGTATTAGTAGCCATTACATTATATGATGCAGACCTGTGTTTTCAGAAAGTTTGGACAACCTAGAGCTTAAAATGCCAGAAGCCACTGGAAGCCTTGTCCACACTAGTACTCTCACTGATGGAGTAAAATTATTACAGGAATAGATTGACCAAAAAGCCTACTTTGTAAAGATGAACTAAGATGATCCCCAGTAAAAGGGAATTAGGACTAAACTGATGTACTTTTGGAGGCAACAGTCTATGGACTAGAAACTAGGTATTTTTAAATTCTAATCCCAGATCTACTAGTGACTCCATGGACATATCAATGTTTCTCTCTAGCTCAGTTTCCCCATTGTAAAATGGGATAAATAACACTTCTCTGTCTCTCAGGACTATTTTCATGCCCAATGTTTATATAGAGCACTGAATAAATCCTAAGTCTTACTACATTTCAGGTAATTTCTAATGAAAATAAATCTCTTTCTCCTAATGGAGCCTTTGAAATGGATCATAGGGAAGTGTTCAATAGCAAATAGCGGTTTGTGTCTTCTTCTGACTCAGTGAATTTTATTGCTTTTGGGATACTGTTAGTTTGACAGCATTGGAAAATGAATGTCACTATTTTTAGATCAATTATAAGGTAGTGCAATTGACACAAAATCCTTATGTCAATGGATGTTCCTGCCTGAGGAACTCTCTATCGCTCTTCATTCTATACAGTTACAATGAAGGCACTTGACCTAAGCCTGTTCTACACTACGAGTTTAGGTCAAACTTAGCCATGTTAGGTTGTTGTTTTTTTTTAAACAGTGAATCCACACCACCAAGCCTGTTCTGCTGACCTTAAGGGCAAGAGGAGTAATGGTAAATTCGACCTTTCATGGTCGAATTTAAGGTAGTGCAGATGCAGCAGCGTGAAAGTCGATGTTCTTAGACTCTGGGAAGTGTCCCACAGTGCCCAAATGTGACTAGTAGTGGAGACACGCTGGTTTTTGGTATGAACAAAAATCATGAATTTTGTGATGTGGACACAGTGACCAACTTATTCTAAGATGCTCCATTCACTACATCTAGACCAGCACAATTTCTACTCCTTGATGACCTAGGCTGGATTTTAATATAAGCAACCCGTACTTATTCCTGAGACCTCCAAATCCATTATTTGAAAGCATATGTAAATATTATGGAAAACTAAAACAGTATATTAATTTAAAAAAAAAAAAGAGAGAGGAAAGATCAAGTAACCAAAGATATATGACAAATATTGGACAAACTGTTTTACTGACATTAGTACATATTTTCTATTCTATATAGGTTTTAATACAGCACTCATCACCTTAGTATCTGAGCAACTTGACAACACATCTGTCACATATTTGTTCCCAAAAGGAAAAGTGTCTTGTTTTGGCAGAATTTTAAAATTATTTTTAATATAAATACACCCATTGCTGTGTGTTTATTAAAGGCAAGATCAAAGATATATGCCTTCAATGTTTAGCAGAAAATAGTAATGGTTGTGATGATTCTTAGTTCTTGGGAGAGTTAGTTAATTGCATAGTCACATTGCCCCCAGAGAAAGGTCCATCTCCCACAAAGACAGGCTTTACATTTATGTGCTGGTTATATTGTGCCAGAAGAGCATATTTGTATAGGGACTTTGATATAGGAAAGAGATGAGAACGAACTTTTTCCTCCTCTTAAAAGTATTTTTGTACATTAAAACACTGATATACAGTTTCATGTCCACAGCAGGTACATTCAAAACAAGTGAATTCATCTAGCTATATCCTGTGCAAGACACATCTACACATGATGTTCTCGACATCTCTACTATTAACATATAAAGTGCTTTAAGTTTCTAAATACTCTGAGGGGGAAAAAACCTGAATGGCAGATGAACTCCAGCTGATGGACATTTAAATTGGGCACCTGAGTCAATTTCTGAATACCTTAGTTTTTCTTTTGTAAAATAGGCATAATACCATTTTACCTCACTGGGATGTTGTGAATGTACTTTCATTAAGGTTCACAAAGCACATAGTAATGAGTGTCATAAAAAATTAGTAATTCTCTATTCAAAGCAGGGTGTGCAGTAAATAAAGCATAACGAATGAGAATAAAGAAATAAAATAAAATACTGAATAGATACCCATTCAGTGAGAACTGTCTATTCTGTGCTCCGAATGAGGCAGGTTTCTGTGAAAAATAATAGCATGTGATCATGTAATTAAAAACTATTATAATACAAATGCACAAAGGGTCCAAATTAAGGTCAAAGAGCTGTCTTAATTCTGGCACTTCCTAATTTAGGAGTGCATGAGTTTACAACTAAATTTTTTGCAATGTTGTAAATGAAATACATCTGTTTAAAATCATAGCAATAATGCAGACTAACTCCTGGGAAGAGGTGACATTTAAAATATCTATTGTTTTCTATTAAGAGGACTTGGCAAATCCACTCAAACTACTTGCCAACACAAAATAGAAAACTTTCCTGGCTAATGGGGCATTTACCCATCAGCTTCAGTAGAATTTAAGTATTCATTTTCTAATGAAATATAGCTCCTATGTTTACAAAGATGCCACAGCACTGATTCATGCAGGCTGGATCCGGTCCATAGGGTTAGTCCACGGTGAGCCCCCACCTCCATGTTTGCCTGTGCCTCTGCAGGTATTAGAGGATTGCCACGTATTGCCATTTGTAGCCAATATGAGCAGCGGGAAGCAGCCTCCCGGTCTGCACCACTACCTGCGGCTAATACTGGCTGTGAATGGTGATTCACAGCCAACCAGAACTGCGATCTTCCGAAAACTGTGGAGGCACAGGTAAACAGTGGTGGCGGCCTGCCAGGGACCAACCCTTCAGGATGCCTTTTTTTTTTTTTATTGCCCACCCTATGGAAAAAAAATCCCAAAGCCATGGTACACCTCATATGAATGGCCATACTGGGTCAGACAAAAGGTCCATCTAGCCCAGTATCCGGTCTGCTGACAGTAGCCAATACCAGATGCCCCAGAGTGAGGGATCACAACACATAATCCTCACATGATCCCTCCCCTGTCATCCACCTCCAGAGAAACAGAGGCTAGGGACACCATTCCTACCCATTCTGGCTAATAGCCATTAATGGACTTAACCTCCATAAATCTATCTAGCTCTTTTTTGAACCCTGTTAAAGTTCTAGCCTTCACAACATCCTCTGGCAACCTCCTTCATACCTAGGCCAACTCTTGACCTATCTGGACTTGTGGCTTCCCTAGCTGGGTGCAAAAAGCTGGCAGATCTCTGTACTTGCAGACTTGTTCACCTTCCATGAAATTTCAGATGCATACTGGCACATAAATAGCAATAAAGGACTTTGTTCTGAGGCATACAAGGCTGTACATTGTCTGTACGGGCCCCTTGTAACCTTCCAGGGTATCTGTACTACTCTAGTGTTTGGATTAACATGGAGCCACATTAGGCTCTCCCAAATGATGACTGGTCATTAGAAACCAAGTGAGACACACTTGCAAAATGCTGGAGAAAAACAAAAAATCCCACACAAAACTCCATTTCTTAATATATTTATCCTTAACACTTATGTACCTCGATATTGCAAGACACAGTGTTTTCTTCAGCATTGCCCTATAAGCCTGGCTAATTTTATATGTGCTGAACAGGAAAGGACAATGGCTTAAGTAGACTGTTGGTATATTAGCTGCTTACTACATACACATTGATTATAAATAATCTTCTCCAAGTGGAATTTCTTCTATCACCCCGACACGAATCATCTCCTTCACTTGAGAAGTAAAATATCACACAACATAATGTAGACCTAGAGTTTCCTATGAAAACAGCTATGACTCACACAGTATGAGCAATGGTAATAGAGATGCAGCCGTGTTAGTCTGGTCTAGCTGAAACAAAAGACAGAACTATATAGCACTTTAAAGACTAACAAGATGGTTTATTAGGTGATGAGCTTTCGTGGGCCAGACCCACTTCCTCAGATCAATATGTGGAAGAAAATCGGCACAGCCATATATACCAAAGTAATACAATCAAAAAAATGAACGCATGTGAAATTGACAAATCAAATTTTAGAACAGAATGGAGGTGAGGGGGAAGGTTATAAAGACTGTTATAAAGCTGAATTATGTCATATGGCAAAATTAGGCATGGCCATAACAACCTATTAGAAGTGCAAACATAGTACAACTGAATTAAAAGAACAATGTTAAGTAAGTGTGTGTGTGTGTGTATGAAAGTTAAGTATTTATTACATAGTAACTAGGTTTATTAAACTGAAATATGAGAAAAAATCATTTGTCTATTTTGCACATGTATAGCATCTTGTTTCACTGCATTAAACACTGAAATCTGTTTTGGTTTTATCATCACAATTAGCAGGGAGACTCAGTAGCATGAGTTACACCTGACTATTTTAAAACTTAATTTTTAAAATAGATTAGATTTCAAGGGTTTTTTTAAAATCCCTATGAATTTGTTTTAAAAATCTCTACAGATTAAAACTCCTTTGTCCAGCACCCTTGGCACCTGACCAGACCAAATCAGGGAATTTGCTAGACCAGGGGAGGTCAATGTTGGCCCCTGTGCTGTCATCTGGGGTGCCCGCCTTCACCCCGTGGGGATCCACAATTGTCCTGCCTCTTCCCCAAGTGTAGCCCCAGACGTGGTCCTTCCCTTCTCCATCCCTACTCTGAGCTTAAACACCACAAATCATGTTTGAGGTGCTCCAAAAGCTCTGGGAGAGCAGAGGAAGAGTTGATAAGCATGGGCGGAGAGAGAAGCTTAGTATAGGTTTTCCTCCCATTGGTGCTCCAGCCCCTGAGCATTCACAAAGTCACTGATGATGCTGGATCAGGGATGGTGTCAGATGAGAGAATACCTGTGTATGATTTCATTGCAAGGCTCAGTATAGACTCATTATAACCATTTCAAATTCTTGTTAACTTTTTCTTTCTGGGCAGCATGGCAATCTTTCCTTTTGCCCCAAAAGAGAGTTTTTATGTTTGTTTTCATTGGATTTGATGAAAAATAAGTTTCATTACAAGACACACAACTCAAACACACTATCTGATCATGTGGCAAGAAAGACTGCCTTATTAGATCAGTGGTAAAAAGGTTCAATTAGTGAACTGAGTACATAAAACAGATTTTGGTGGTAGTACTAAAGAAAGAATTTCCTCCTAAAAATGAACTTTTCTGCAAAATACAGGTAGAGTGTTGCATATGGTATGGTTCATACAGCAAAAATTACATTGGGTATGAAAAGCACTTGACACACTATACAGTTAGAGGTATTTGGTACAATCTGGTGTACACACAGTGACACTATGGTATGTCAAAATAACGCGTCTACACACAAAAAACATTCTGAAATAGCGTTTTGCTATTTCGAAATAGCACGTCCACACTGAGTAGACTCTGAATCGCATTTAAGGCTGGCCGGAACCAGGTCCAGCAGGGCACCAGGTCAAGACTTACTGTGTGGGGCTGCTGCCTGAGGCGATCTGAGGTCTGTGCTTAAAGGGACCCCCCGGAACAGTCAGTTCTCAGGTGTCCCTGCTTGCTGGTCTACCTCGATGAGTGGCAGCAAAGCATTTTGTCTCTGTATGCTCTGGTTGCCCTCACTTGGGACACCACAGCACTCTGTAACATGGAGCCAGAGCTGCCCCTTTGCCCCCCCCCCCCCCGCCGGTGCTTCTCTTGGACACGTTGCTGTGAGCCTGGCTGCACTTTCTGCAGGCTGCCATCTGGGAGGTCCATCAGGGGGCTGACAGTATCCAGGAGGCCCTGTAGGAGAGCTTCCACTCTGAGGAGCACTAAGTGCCTCCCAGGTCTGCCCCACTGGGGGCCTGTTACTCATTCCTTCCTCATGTCCTTACACTTACCCCTCCCTAACCCCCCTTCCTAATGTCAAATAAAATACATGTATTTTCATGAACACAAACTCTCTTTAACAAAACTGGGGGGGGGGGAGGGAATGAAACTCTGGGGAGACTGGGGAAAGGTGGTGGGAGAAGGGAGAAGAGAGGGTGGGAGAGGGGAGGAGGAAACCTGGGAGGAGGGAGCGGGAAGGGGAAGCTCAGGGTTTGAGGTTTCGCCAGACCAACTTGATTGTCATGTAAACCTGCTCCTGGGTTTGCATGTGGCCTTTGGTGGCCAGGCTGGCAGCTATCCTGCCATAGACAGCCACATTCCTCCATCTAGCGCAGAGATCATGGACGTTTGGGGCATCCCCCCTCAAACCTGAGTAAGGTCCACATCTCCATCCTGGACCAGGAAGGCACCCGCCTTCTCCGGCCCTGGCAGGCTCCTAGGGGCTGGCAGACTGCTCCTGGGGAGTGGTGGAAGGCTGCCAGTGGCTTGCAGGCTCATGTTTTGGGACCACTGGGTCAGGGGCAGTGACTAGTGACTGCTGGCTCTGGGCTGGCAGGCTTGGAGCTGGCACAGGCACTGTGGCCAGAGTCTACCCCTTTAAGGACTCCAGAGGAAGGGAGTGGAGTGTTCTTGGTTGAGGCCAGAGTAGCCAGTTCTCCCGCCCCCAGGCTCTGATTGGCCTGCGGGTAAGGGAGCAGCAGGGCCTCTGCAGGGTGGATCAACCCATGTGGTGGGCCAGATTCGGCCCGCAGAGGCCCTTTTGCCCAATCCTGGTGTAGGGCTTAAAATTTTGGTCTTGGATTCAGATGTTTGAGGGATACCACATTCAATTAAGTTTTTATTCACTCCATTTGATACAGTGTCATTGTGTATACACCAGACTGTACCAAATATCTCTAACTGTATAACATGTCAAGTGCTTTTCATACCCAATGTACAGGCAGTCCCCGAGTTACGCGGATCCGACTTACTTCAGATCCGCACTTATGAACTGGGCTTTTCTCGCCCCGGAACTCGCAGGCGGCGGGACCACCCAGATGCGCAGTGGTCCCGCCATCGCATCCTCCAGGGCGAGAAAAGCTGCTCCGGGTGTCCCTGGTCTGCTGGGGACCCCCCCCCCCCAGCAGACCAGAGACACCCCGAGCAAAGCCGCAGAGGCGGCGGGGTTCCGCCGCCTCCAAAGCTTTGCTCGGGGTGTCCCTGGTCTGCTGGGGACCCCCCCACAGCGGACCAGGGAGACCCGAAGCAAAGCCGCAGAGGCGCGAGACCCCGCTGCCCCCGCGGCTTTGCTCCGGGTCTCCCTGGTCTGCTGGGGGGGGAGTGGGCGCAGCTAGTGCGCCCCCGCCTCCCCAGCAGACCAGGCTTTTGTTGTGGACGCCTGGGGTAGAGCAGCTGGGGTGCTGCCGGGTTGGTCCTGGGGGGACCTACCCGGCAGCGCCCCAGCTGTTCTGTCCCAGGCTCCAGATTCAGCCGCTGTTGAAACTGATCAGTGGCTGATTCCAGGAAGCTGGGGGCAGAGCAACTCTGCCTCGGGCTTCCTGTAGTCAGCCCCTGGTCAGTTTCAGCAGCAGCGGCTGAATCTGGAGCCAGTTCCGACTTACGTACAAATTCAACTTAAGAACAAACCTATAGTCCCTAGCTTGTACGTATCCCGGGGACTGCCTGTAGTTATTTGCTGTATGAACCTTCCCATATACAACACTTACCTGTATTTTGCAGAAAAGTTCATTTTTAGGAGGAAATTCTCTCTCTAGTACTACCATCAAAATCTGTTTTGTGTACTCAGTTCACTAATTAAACCTTTTTACTATGCTCCCCTGTTCCCAGGCCAATCAGGGCCTCAAGGAGCACGTGAAATTTCCTCCACCCTGACCCCAGCCTGCAAGGAGCACGCAGCACTTAAAAGCTCCACGTTCTCCTGGCAGGGTGGGATGAGGCTTTGTGTGTTCTCCCGCCCCCACACCATGATTGGCCTGAGGGTGGGGGAGCACAGGAAGTCTCCTCCTACTGCCAAGGGCATGGAAGCTTAGTGGGGGGGGGGGGGGGGGTAAAGGGCCAATTATGGTCTGTGGGTGGGGAAGCCTGGAAGCATCCTGGCCCTGCCCCTTCTAGTGCAGCCCAGGGCCACTTCAAAAAATGTTAACGTGGCTCCCAACAAAAAATTATTGCCCACCCCTGCCCTAGACATCAATAAATTAAAAGAACAAAAGGTTTCTAATCCATTAGATTCCATACATGAATAACTATGATGTCCTAGATATTTGGACACCTATATTCCAGACAGCAGAAGGCACCTTTATTATAAGACTGTGCCCTGCTTAGAAGCATACTAACACATTAATCATTTCTCTTTCTCTCTCTCTTCCTCTCATATTCATTTTAGGCAGAACATACAAAGTGGATACCTTATGTCACTACTCAGAAACAAGCTGGTGTGAAACAATGTCAGAAAACGGGGTTCTAGGTCTTATTGTATCTGTGGAATATTCCAGGAAAAAGGCAAAGTTATACTAATCTTTTTCCCGATGAACTCTTGTTTTTTAAAAGTTGTTTTTAAAGAAAAAAGTAGTCCTGCAGCATCTTAGAGACTAAACACACACACACACACACACAAAAAAGAGAGAAAGAGAGTATCATGAGCTTTCGTGGGCAAAACCAACTTCTTCAGATGAGATCATCTCGAGTCATCATCTGAAATAGTCTGTATCATGAGCTTTCGTGGGCAAAACCTAACACAGCTACCTCTCTGTCTCTTTCCTTCAGTATTTGTTTCTCTCCAACATTCAAATAAAATAATCTATCATACAAAATAAACCTTTAACACACAATAATCTAGTTACCCAGCAAACAGGTTTGGCTATCCTGCCTCCCTACTAATTATAAAAAATGTATTTAGGATTCCAGATAATATCACCTGACTACAGCATTCTAGATTTATTACAAAACAAGCTCCCAAGGATGTGTTACACGTACTACTAATTCAAGCTTCCCCACAAGGTGCTGTCCTTGTGCACAGAAAGATAATTCCAGGACAAGGTATAGTTCAGTCTCCATGTCTATTCTAAACCAACTGCTAACAAGGAGGACAATTGTGATTCTTCCCTCCTTCCCCAACATAGGCAACTGTTTACTAGGAAGTGGATGGAGATCACCGATTAATTTCAATAAGGAACTAAACAACATCAAGGCAGACTTTGACAGGAATTGCAATTTACAGTGAGCCCTCGCTACTTCGCGGTTCGACCATCGCGGATTCACGACTTCGCGGACTTTTTTCATTACGTATGTTCTGTACATTAAAGGGTGGTTTGTTAACAGTACTACGTAAAGGGAGGGTTTTAAAAGTCTGAATATACATGTTAAATAAATACGTAAATATGGTGTCCCTACTTCGCGGATTTTCAGCTATCGCGGTCGGGTTTGGAACCTATCTACCGCGATAAACGAGGGTTCACTGTAATGCTCTCCATAGAGACAAGAAACCATGGTCTCACTTAATGAGTCATAAAAACGGGACAATACACATTGATATTTTGAGACAGTTTTAATTATTAGTAAATTCCAAATCTAGGTTTATTCTTCCATAAATAGAACTAAAATTCTTTGTAGTTATAAAGACTTTCAAACAGTTTATAGCTACATCTATTAATGTCATTGGACATTTATATACAGAAAGTTTGACCATAAAACACAATGAAAAGCTAAACAGAAATAGCTGATTTTATTATAAAATAACCTCTTAGCTGTTTATCACAATAAGAGCCACCATAATATCACCAGCTTGATATAAAACCTGAGCTAGGAAATTTGGAAGAAGAAGAGACTTTGGAATATACATATTCCAGTTCTAGGTTCTAGGCAGGGATGTTAAATTTCGATTAATCAGCTAATCGAGTAGTTAATGGAATTTCCATCAACTCCTCCATTAGTGGAAAGGGGGGAGGGGGGAGAGGGTGCTTGCTATCCCTGCTGTGACTCTTCCTTTGAAATGCAGCAAGAGTTGCGGGTGGTTTATCGACTATTCAGTTAACAGATATTTGCCTCCTCTGTCTGTCCTAAGGATGGTTAGCGATGCCGCGGGGAACCCAGAACAACCAGGGACTGAAGCAGTCCCAGCTCATGCCTGGTTCCAACTGCTGTGCCTCTCTCTGCCTTTCAAATGTAGCAAGAGCTGCCTGCAGCTCTGGCTACAGTTCAAAGGCAGAGGCACAGCAGGAACCGCTTCAGTCCCTGCTTGTGCTGGATTCCCCACTGCGCCTCTGCCTCCCCAATCCATCCTAGGGATGTTAGATATTGGTTAACTGAATAGTCAATTAACCTCATGAATTCTTATCAGTTACTTGACTATTCTAAAGTCCCTGGGGGTTAGGTTGGCAGTCAATGTGCTCTAGCCCCACACTCAAGCAGCCCCCTGCAGCCTCTGCATCAGAGGCAGCAGTATAGGATGCCAGGCAGGAGCTGGTCTGCGAGGGGAGCCAATTAAAAAACCAGCTCCCCTCGTGGAGCAGCTGCCTGTCGCCCCGCACTGCTGCCTCTGATATGGAGTGGGTTGAGCTCCCAGATTTAGCGCAAACCGGACCTAAGCAGGGCTGCCAGCCCTCCTGGCTCCTAATACCCTTTAAATGTAGAGCTGCAGCGGGGGTAGGCTCTGGACCCAGCGCAAGCCAGGACTGAGCCAGGCTGCCAGCCAGACTGCTAAAAAAAATTCTGGCGAGGGGAAAGGGGGGAGAGGAAGTGTATGTAGTCTATAGCATTTCCCTATGAGCTTTTGCTTATTGATTAACTGACTACACTATTACATCCCTAGTCTCCCCTACCCTCCTGCATTACAAAGACAGTGCTGGAAGGAACTGGCTTTTAAGGTGGCTCCCTCCAGTACCAGCTCCTGCTCCCCTCTGCCCCACCTTGCTGCCTCTGGTATATGGGGGAGAGAGAAGAAATGTGAGTAGTCAACTTGACTACCCAATAAGCCTAGGCTTATCACATTGTCGACTACTCTTTTACATCCCTAGTTCTAGGAAAGTGCACGCTATTTGAATACACAATAGATGAAGTGAATCAGTACCTACGTGGACAGTCAAAATTGGTTAAGAGAAGTGTAGTTGTTCTACTTTGTTACAAGATCTATTAAGATCATTTGCACCTGAAACAAGCTAGACTCACTTCACCTTACTTTTCTGGCTTAGTAACCTATAATTTCTTAACTCACTCAGGTCAGGGCTACACTAGGGGTCTGAAAAATCCAGTTATACCAAGCCTAACCCCTGCTGTAGACAGCACTATGTTGACAGGGGAGAGTCTACCACCTCTCATCGAAGTGGAAGAAGCTCTTCAGCATAGCGTTTTCACAGAAGCAGTATAGCGTGTTAAGCATAGTTCTGCACTCAAACTGACTGCTGTTGCAATCTCTCCCCAATTCTGCCCTTCTAAAATACTCTCCATAGTTCAGAGTTGCCTTTTTACTTCTAGGAGCTCAATTGTGTGAATCGTTTGTCCTACTTCCACTCTTCAAAACCTCTTTCTATATTAGTCTTTAATTTGAGTTTGGGAACTATGGGCCCAATTCTCCTCTTAGGCCAGTTTGATTTCAACAGATTTTCTCCTGTTTTACACCAGCATAGTGGGAAAATGAAGTCCCATGTTTAGAAAAAGTACATTTAACTTGTTTCTAATATAGCCTACATCTACACACTGGCTAGCAAAACATTTAAAAACATTCTTGCATTCCATGATCCCATCCAGGCTGGTCATCCCAAGCATGCAAGAAATTAATTTAACTGGAATAATGTTTACACTTGATTTAAACACTGTCCTTCCACTTATAAGCCAAAATTGCATCTACAAATCTTCCCAGTCTTTAAACTATAATTCAGATAGTGATGTGCCCTGGGATGCATTAATTTTAAAATAAAAAGAGAGAACTACACTAACACAAGCATACCCTATAGTTAGTTAAAACAATATTTAGTTTCAGTGTGTTTTAAGTAGGTGAGACAGAAATCAATTTTTATTTTTTAATAATTTTGATAGAAAATATCAATGCTCATTTTTAAACTTTTAAAAATATTTTTATTGACTCAAATTTTCACAGAATTATGGGGAGAAGTCAAACTTTTAATCACAGTAGATGTTGAGGTTCAAAACGTTAAAGCTTTATAACTAAAACATTATCAACATCATGTCAAAATACATAAAATAAATGTGCTTAAATCAACAAATCATACCTGTTCTTATTACTTGCTCATTAGTCCATTTGTAACAAGTCCAATTCAGAAGTTTGAATAACTGAATTTTGAGTCTAATAAGTTCTCAAGCAGCATTTTTCTTATTTTTGCCTATAAGTAAATTTCAATTATTATTGATCAAAATAGGTTGTCAATTTGTGCATGTATGGCAACATCAATATATACCAATAAAACTTGAATCTTCCAAGATTTGTTTTAAAAGAAAAATCTAATAAAGGTTGTTTAGGTATCTGATACTGAAAATGTCCTTTTGAAAGTAAATTCTGTGAATATTTGTAGTCAGCCATGTCAAAGAGAATTAGGAAACTTCTTCCTGTGATTAATATCATATTTCATACAGAAGCAAGAAGCAGCATTTATTTCTCCCAGCACATGGACAGCTGATAAAGCATACAATTTAAACTTAGCATAAAAAAGGTAAAAATCACCTGCAACCGGTGGAGCTATATTGACTTATATATCATGCCTACATCTGAAACACTGCACTTTAATACAATTTTCCAATCGTTTTTAAACTGTCAAAATACAACTGTATACCATTCGATATAAACATAGAATTGATTTGGTATTTTATTATGGAATATGAAGATACATGAATCACTGGGTGATTACCTGTTCTGTTCTTTCCCTCTGAAGCACATGGTACTATTGGAAGACAGGATTTTAGGCTAGATGAACTTTTGGTCTAACTCAGTATGCTTGTTCTTATGTTTCTAAAATTAGAATCTGTTTTGATAAACTTGTTTATATAAAATGGCTGTCAGCTGATGAAGGGACAAATTGACCCATATTTTTTTAAAATATTTCTGTAAGAACAATTTCCATTTTACAATTCATATAATTACACTTGATTTCATTTAAAAACATGTTTAAATAGTTTGTATTAATATTTATGTGGTCAGTGAAAGGCTAGAAATACAATGTGTATAGGCCAACCACTCCATCTCAATTCAAAATAGAAGCATAATATTTGACTGCAGAATTTGTCTATATTTTAAAAGTCAACCATATACTTAAGGCAACTCCAAAGGAAAAGTGATGATGGGATAGTGAACAAATGTTAAATTTTAAGAACTTGCTCTATATACCAAGGAACACTACAAGACTTACTACATAGAAATTCTTCTCAAAAGTTGATATTTTAGGAGTTTATTTTAAAAAATTAAATAGTATATGATATGCAGGTCCAGTTTATAATAAGAGAAATACACATCCCAGAAAATTTTTTGGAATACAGAATACTTGACTCTCTAAACAAAAGAGGTCAATGTTATTTTACCCAGCATTTAGAAACACGGAATTAAGACTGATTAGACGACACAAAAAACATATTTTTGATCCAAATATTATTTCTCAATATAGCCAAGTCTTCCCTCTTAGACATGTTTTATTCCTCACAAGAGACATTTGCTTATAACAACATTAAGAGGACCACTATGAAGCTTAGTAGCTCTACAAAACGCGGAATCCCCCAAGGCAAATCACTTGCTATTTTAAAATACAAATATTTTATTGCATCACTTGAGAATATAAGGACAAAACACACTACCAAAACACAGACAACAAAACCATGCAAACTACAAAAGCAAACCCCAGTTCTACCTAGGCAGCAAAGAAGTTAAAAATAAATACATTATTGGTATACAACTGAAGTGATTTATGTAGCAGGCAGATGTGTATTCCCAGCTCCTCCTGCTATACCCTTCCTCCCAGCCTTAGTCTGATCCTAGAACATGATTACAAGCCTCACCCCCAAACGTCCTCCCAGGCTGGGTACATGTATCCCTTTATTTCGTGTGAGAATTGCAACCCCCCCTCCCCGCCCCTATCCCTGACCCTAGCTGAAATGAACAGGGCCCTGACTTGTTGGGCCTGAAGGGGCCATTCTGGGGCCTTACTAAGTTCCTAGGGCTCAAGTGGCGCGTTTTTCGGGGGTAGGGGGGAAGAGGCATAAATACTAGCGAGGCCTGGTCCAAAAATCAATACCAGTCCTGACCCCTCAAGCCATTTTCTGCCTCCCAGAGGGAATGGGGAGCCAAACTCGTCCTGTCACTGCCCCCCGGGAAGGCGGCCTCTGAGAAGGGCTGAGGCAGAGCTACACGGAGAGGGGGCCGCGCCAGGGAACCTCCTCACCCCCAGCTTCCGCTCGCCCCCCTCCCAGACCTCACCAAGTCATAGTCCTCTTCATCATCGCACATGAAATCATCCTCCATGTCAGACATCTTGGCCGGAGGACGGCAGGGGGAGGGGAAGGAGAGGGCCAGGGGGAAGGAGGAGAGAACGGAGCCTGCCCTCTTTTCCCACAAGCCACCGCGGCTCCTGCCCAATGTGACTCCGCTCAGCTAGGAACCGAAATTCCGTCCTCCCCCGCTGGCCCCGCCTGTGGAGACACGGAGCCGAATAGCGGATGCACCGAGCTTCAGCCTCTTCCCCCACCAACAGCGGCTGGGCCCTTAGCAACCAGGGCAGCGCGGGAGCATGCTCAGTGCCCCTAAATTCTCCCTAAATAGCACAGTCTGATGGGGAGTCGCTCTCTACATACCAGCGGGCCCTAGCGGCCCCGCTACCCCCGCCGTCCCCGGGCACCCCTAAAGCCCGCAGGGACAGCGTTGCTTCCCCCTAAAAATCAGCAGGACCCATAGGGAGAACAGTCTCTTCCCCCCACCGCCCCGATGTAAAGTCGTAGGGTACTAGGCCCTTCGGGACAGCTTTGCTTCTGGTAGATGGGTAGGCCCATGGGGCAGACTCCCCCCACTCCATGGAGAAGGACCTTAAGAGCCCCCCCCCCGGTCCTAAGTGTAGCCCTTAATGACAAAATACAGGACTATGTAGCACTTTAAAGACTAACAAGATGGTTTATTAGATGATGAGCTTGGTGGGCCAGACCCACTTCCTCAGATCAAATAGTGGAAGAAAATAGTCACAACCATATATACCAAAGGATACAAGTACTTCTCCCCACGTTGCATCACAGGAGGATATGAATGTGGACCACGAGATGCACATAACGTGGGGGGGTCATCTGTACTACTTTTATGGTGATGTCATGTCAGTGATTTCATTGGAGGTGCTCCCAATTTACACTGTGATGAGAACAGAATGGGGCCCACAGTTCCTGTGCTCTAAATTACCTGCTGCATGCTGATGAGTCAAATCAACTACCCCAGACTGGGATTTCAAGCTACTGCGCATTTCAAAATCTCTTATTCAAAATGTCTTATGCATTAATTGATTATTCAATAGGAAAAGGGTTTTATTTTGTTTGCCTTCTTTTTGTAACCTTCATAGGCTCTGAGTTCTTTACACTGAATTTAAGCAAAGAATTTTTCAGTAAATTTAAAAAAAATCATAACTCTTAAACCTTCCAAAGGAACTGGGCTCTTCTAAAGGTAAAAAACAAAAACAAACAAACAAACAAAACCTTCAAAAATGAGCTCATGCACCAAACTAGTTTGTTTGGGGGAATTTATGTAATATCTAAGCATTCTTTGGGTGTAAGCTCAAAAAAGGAAGTTTCACAAAATGTATCAATCCCCCTATTTCCTTTACACAGGACCTTCCATTTTAAAGGATCCTTCCCAAAGCACTTCCCAGGCAATATGGCTATGTCTACATGGCTCCTTTTTGTGCAAAAACACCTTTTTGCACAAGAGCCATTCTCCCGCTTTTTTTCTGGAAGAACGGCTCTTGCCCAAGTGGGGGGTTTTCAGCAAAAAGTGTCATTAATTATGCAAATTAGGTGTGGCAATATTCACCACTTTGCCTCATTCGTATATTTACTTGCGCAAGAGAGGGCAGTGTAGGGGTTGCCTATGGCTGTGTCCAGACTGGCAAGTTTTTCCACAAAAGCAGCTGTCTACACTGGCCGCTTGACTTTCCACAAGAACACTGACGATCTCATGTAAGAAATCAGTGCTTCTTGCGGAAATACTATGCTGCTCTCATTCGGGCAAAAGTCCTTTTGCGCAAAAGCTTTTGTGCAAAAGGGCCAGTGTAGACAGCTCAGATTTGTTTTGCACAAAAAAAGCCCCAATCGCGAAAATGGCAATCGGGGCGCTTTTGCGCAAAAGCGTGTCTAGATTGGCACGGATGCTTTTCCGCAAAAAGTGCTTTTGCAGAAAAGCATCTGTGCCAGACAGGATAGTCAACCAGTCGCTTTCCCTCCTGTCCCTATCACATTTGTCAATCAGATAGAGGCAGCAAGGAGTGGGGGAAGAATAGGCAGTACTTCAGAACAGCAGCATTACTTGAAGCCTGGGACTAGAGCTAAGGCTCCACATGGCACTGCCACTTTGAAACATGACATGCAGCTTAGGGCCAGCTCCAGACTGCATGTATAACCACTACCAGGCAGATTTGAACCTGGGACCTCTGTAGCAGTGTTTTGGAGCCTTTACCCACTGAGCTAAAAGCCAGCTAGCTCCCAGTTTCTGCTGTAGAGGTCTCTTGGTCTTAATTATTGCTGTGGTCTAGGTATCACTTGCATTGCTCAGTAACCACTAGGCTATGTCTACACTCACGGCTTCTTGCACGAGAAATATGCAAATGAGGCTAAGCCTGGAATGTCGCCAAGCCTCATTTGCATACCTAATGAGCCACCATTTTTTTCAAAAGAGGCTCTTGCACAAGAAGGAGTGTCTACACTGCCCCTTCTTGCACAAGAAAAACCCTCTTGTGCAATGCCATTACACCTATTGCTTTCAGGAAGAATGGTGGCTCATTAGGTATGCAAATGAGGCTCGGCGATATTCCATGCTTAGCCTAATTTGCATATTACTCGCGCAAGAAGCCGTGAGCGTAGACATAGCCGTGGTGTTTATAGCGGCAGCACTGCATTGAGCCCAGGATAAGCTGGGGACTCACCTGCTGACCCCAGGCTCCCCACAGCGCTGTGGCGTCAGGCTCCTCACAGTGTTTCAAGGTGGCAGCACTGTGGGGAGCTCGGGATCAGCTTCAAAGGCTGAGGCACCCTATTGACTATTAGTAGATGCAGAATGCATCGACTTCTGCATCGACTATTTGATTAGTCAATTAGTCGATACTTAACATTCTCAATGAGAATGTCAATGCTAATATCAGATTGAAAGGTATGGGAAGAAATTCATGGCATTGGTTTAAAAATGTGGTTTATTTCAAATAAATGGTTTGGATCTGTCTTTATTCTTTCACTCTTAATGCGTAGCAACCCCTTAATTCTCTCTGCTTGAAAATCAGATAAAACCACAAACAGAAGCATGTATTATCACCCCCTTTCCCTTGGTCCTCTCTCTTGGAGGATCTCTTCTTTTCCTTATTCTCCCTGTCACCATCTCTAGGCCTCTTCTGATGCAATTGTGCTTCTCTCCCTCCACTATATAACTTTCTTCTACTGACACGGGGCAGCAGACATGCTGCTAGTGCATTTTCTTTCTCCTCTACACTATACACTAAAACCTAATAGGGATGTTAAGTAGCAATTAATTTGGTAGTCGAGTAATTCCATTAGTCGATAAGCACTAGTTGATAAGCACTTCCGTGTTCTGCCTTTGACATGTACAAGAGCCCAGTGGGGGCTCTTGTGCATTACAAAGTTGGAATGCCATGTAGAGCCCAGGGCTAGCGGGAAGTCCCACTGACTCTGGGCTCCACGCGGTCGCTTCCACTTTGAAATGCACAAGAGCCCCCGCTGGGGACTCTTGTACATTTCAAAGCTGGCACACAATGTGGAGCCAGAGATCAGCTGCTGATCCTGGGCTCCACCCAGCATTTCAAAGCAAAAGCGCCACACAGATCCCTGGCACCACGTGGCACTTCTGACTGAAATGCCATGAGGAGCCTGATGCCGGGCTCCCTGCAGCATTCACTCCCTTGCTGCCTCTTCCCTCCCTTGCTGCCTATCTCTGATACATGCAGCCAGTGGGGTGGGGAGCAACTAGTAGACTATACTGTCGACTATCCGATAAGCACTTGCTTATTGGATAGTTGACTAGTCGACTAGTACTTTACATCCCTAAAACCTAATCTGTCATTCTTTGTTGTTATTATTTTTTATAATGGCAAGTGTGTATGAGGTGGTGTCTGATGGATCCAGGCAGCAACATACAACTACCAGCTGGACAGGTGGTTTGAAAGCAGCAACTGTTTCCACACAGCTACCAAGCAATACCAGTAGTTTTGCTAAGTATAGTCTATTTCCTCTTTGTGTGAATCAAGGGGGAAAAGATCTCAAAATGTATTTGATAAGTTGCAGTACAAAGTCAAACAAAATACTAAATCACACTTTTATCACAATGTAAAGTGTATGATCTTTTGGATTATTATTATGAAATACAGGATGATATATTGACTAATATAAGGTGAAGAACATTAGAAGCCAAACAAAGGCTGTCCTTTAAGATAAAAGACAAGTGCTATGCTAATACATAATAGTGAGAAGAAGAGAAATTGCTTGGTATACATGTAATGTGCATTTCTCTATAATAACCCCATTCCCTTTCATATATGCTCTTGTTTACACGATCTACACCTCTTGATCAACAGCTCTGTGGTCATATTTCCATATGTTCCAAATCTCATATGTTCAGAGCCTATTGTGCTGGATTTTTTTCTCTCTTATTTTATAAAGAAGGATTTGTGGCATTAATTTGGTGTTCAAAACTAGTTTATTTTCTTTTGGTTATTTATGTTATTTCAATTGGCATGTGGTCCTTAGTTTTGTGTTGTTTGGGGGTGTTTTAAGAAGCCTGTTCCTGCTCTGGAATTTAATCTGGGATGTTGCCGGTTTATTTTGATGTATTGTCATTTTTGACAATCTGCCTAGAAATTAAAGGTTAATATTATTATAATGTGCTGACTGGTGTATGTATATTGCTGACCTCTATTTGACAGACTCAGAACTGCACAATGGTATTCATAGAACCTTGTATTTCTAGTTAATTCAAGTGTCAAGGACCTGAGTCCACATGGAGAAGGTGGCCTTGAATTCTCTTTTCCTGCAACCAAATAATTCCCAGATGGCCAAATGGATTTGATTGGGTACATATAATCTGCTATCTACTTCCTGCTCTTTCCCAGCAAGAAAGACTGTCTTTAGTTTTATGTTTTGCTCAATATTAAGTAACAATCTTTCTGTTACTTCACAGATAAAGTATCTTTGATTTGGACATAACCTCGGCATGCAAGGACACAAAGCACTCTCTTGGGCTACGTCTACACTGGCCCCTTTTCCGGAAGGGGCATGTAAATTTCACTAGTCGTCGTAGGGAAATCCGCGGGGGATTTAAATATCCCCCGCGGCATTTAAATAAAAATGTCCGCCGCTTTTTTCCGGCTTTTAAAAAAGCCGGAAAAGAGCGTCTAGACTGGCCCCGATCCTCCGGAAAAAGTGCCCTTTGAAGTGCCCTTTGAAGTAGGAATAAGACCCTCCGGAAAAGGGCACTTTTTCCGGAGGATCGGAGCCAGTCTAGACGCTCTTTTCCGGCTTTTTTAAAAGCCGGAAAAAAGCGGCGGACATTTTTATTTAAATGCCGCGGGGGATATTTAAATCCCCCGCGGATTTCCCTACGACGACTAGTGAAATTTACATGCCCCTTCCAGAAAAGGGGCCAGTGTAGACGTAGCCTTGGGGTATGTCTACACTACAATGTTAGTTCGAACTAACGGACGATAGTTCGAACTAACATTCATAGCCGCTACACTAGCGCTCCGCTAGTTCGAATTTGAATCGAAGTAGCGGAGCGCTTAGTTCGAACTAGGAAAACCTCATTTTACGAGGATTAAGCCTAGTTCGAACTTACTAGTTCGAATTAAGGGGTGTGTAGCCCCTTAATTCGAACTAGTGGGAGACTAGCCCTCCCCAGGTTTCCCTGGTGGCCACTCTGGCCAACACCAGGGAAACTCTATGCCCCCCTCCCGGCCCCGGACCCCTTAAAGGGGCACGGGCTGGCTACGGTGCTCGTGCCAGGTGCAAGCCTGCCAGCACCCAGCCAGCAGACCCTGCACCTGGCACGGCACAGAGCCACCCACCCAATGTCCCCCAGCCCACCCCCTCTTCCCGGGACCAGGCTGGCGGTTCCCGGGAGCTTGCCCTGGACCGCAAGAGGTGGGCACCTTCCTGGGCTAGTGCGGACATCGTGGACCTCGTCCACAATCTCCGCACTAGGCACAGGAAAGTGGCCGTCTAGGGCAGGAGAGCTGCCAGCCTGGCCACCCAGGAGCAGGTGTGCATGAAAATCGTGGGGGTCCACTGAGACCCCCGACCCTGAGCCCTGAGCTTACAATGGCCGTCCTGGGTCAGACCAAAGGTCCATCTATCCCAGTAGCCTGTCTGCCGACAGCGGCCAACCCTAGGGACCCTGGAGGGGATGGACCGAAGACAGTGACCAAGCCATTTGTCTCGTGCCATCCCTCTCCAGCCTTCCACAAACTTTGGGCAGGGACACCACTCCTACCCCCTGGCTAAGACTACTCCATGGACCCAACCTCCATGACTTGATCTCACTTCCCTTTAAACTCTGTTCTAGTTGTAGCCTTCACAGCCTCCTGCAGCAAGGAGTTCCACAGGTTAACTCTTTGCTTTGTGAACAACAACTTTCTCTTACTAGTTTGAAGCCTGCTACCCATTCCTTTCCTTTGGTGTCCTCTAGCCCTTCTTTATGGGAACTCATGAAGAACTTTTCTGAATGCACCCTCTCCACCCAACCCCTGCTTTTAGAGACCTCTATCCTGTCCCCGCTCCATCTCCTCTTTTCTAAGCTGAACAGTCCCAGTCTCTGTAGCCTCTCTTCATCTGGGACCTGTTCCCAACCCCTGATCATGTTAGTTGCCCTCCCCTCTCCCAGCCTTTCTCTTCCCCTCTCCCACCTCCTTTTCCCAGTCTCCCCCAGTTTTGTTCAATAAAGACAGAGTCAATGTTGGAAGAAACGTTATCTTTATTTTGTACATCAATAAGAAAGGGGGCTAGGGAAGGGTAAGTGGAAGGAGGTGAGGGAGGAATGGGGTACGAGCCCCCGATGGGGAGGACTGGGCTGGCTCTGCGGGCTTCTGGGGGTGGAAGCTCTCCTGCAGCCCCCCGATTGCCCCCTCTCCCCAGATGGCAGCCTGCAGCAAGTGCATTCGGGCTGATGGCCGAGTGGTGTGATGTGCCCAGTGTGGGTAGTCTGGGCAATCCAAGCCAGGACTGCTTTGCAAGCGGGGCACCCCTGAGAACTGTCTGTCCGGGGTGGGGGTCGGGACCCTTTAAGCGCAGCCCTCGGCTAGCCTGAGACAGCATCTCCACGCTCTAAGTCCTCCTCTGATGCCCTGCCGGCACTGCTTCCGGCCATCCTTAAGCCCTGTTCAGGGTCCACTCAATGTGGACTTGCTAGTTCGAATTAGCAAAACGCTAATTCGAACTAGTTTTTAGTTCTAGACGCGTTAGTTCGAATTAGCTTAGTTCGAATTAACTAATTCGAATTAGCGCTGTAGTGTAGACGTACCCTTGAAGACAAATGTAGCGTTATGTCTGTTGGACTTTAAGAAACAGCAGCTTACTGAGATTCTAAAGGTTCTGGCAGCTATTCAGGCTACCACCTTTTCATTGTACTTGTCCTTCCTCTCTGGTTAAGGCACAAGCTGCAGATGAGGCTAAGAGAACATTTTTTCCATTTGCACATGATAAAAAGAATGGGATATTTTTTATTTGATGTCAGTCTTGCTACACTTATCTATGTCCTTTGTCTGTTGAGACTAGATTATTGTAATGCACTTTGCCTGAGGCTACAGTTTAAACCACTTAAATTGGTGCAGAATGTGACTACCCACTTATTAAGATCATAAGAGGGCTCATAAAACCAGTGTTTTGTAAGTTGCATTGTCTCCTAGATTGAATTTAATATGTTTATCTTGACCTTTAAAGCTTTACATGGTTTGGAACAAGGCTTCTTGAGAGTGTTGTTCTTCTTATGCAATATTGGAAAAACTGTTATCAGTGCAACAGTGACCCTGAAAAAAAATTGACTCACATAAACTGAATCTCAGATAATTACAACCTCTTCGTGAAAGCACTGTGCAATACCGCTAAGATATCTTTAGGATGTAGAACTGAGCACATACCAGGATTTATGCTTGTGCTAGCAGCCAAATATAAAAAATGTCCAAAAATGTTAAAAAGAAATCCTGTCAGAGAAGACCCTATTACAGCAAGGACAGCCCTGACCAATAAGCTTCAAGAGGAAAGGCAACACAAATGGAAAGAATTGATTGAAATAATAGACA
The DNA here is from genome assembly GCF_052426305.1 of Pelodiscus sinensis. NCBI lineage: Eukaryota > Metazoa > Chordata > Testudines > Trionychidae > Pelodiscus > Pelodiscus sinensis. The sequence continues at coordinate 24,643,192 of NC_143065.1, forward strand.
TGACCCACACAAGTAGGAAAATCATGGTTGACCATTTAAATAGTGTTCCCAAGAAAGTAGAGCAACATCACAGCCTGTCAGGTAGCACACCAATTTCTGCTCAGTGAGAAAGCTCTGAACAAGCAGCCTAAAATATTAAATAGCAAACTGATTTGGAAGAATTTCATTCCAGAGCACCATAGATTAACTCAATGACAGAGTAAACCACTTAAAGAATGGATATATATGCTAGTACACTGACCAGCCCAATATAGAGCAATACAAGGGGACATATATACGCTGTGGTCTACGTATCATGTCACAGAAGAAGGACTTTGCCACTGTCAAGACTAGAGTGACAGGTGTGCTGAGCAATCAACTTATTACAATAAGAACCAGCTTCATGTTAACCCAACTAAGACACAGGTGATGGCCTTCTACCTATCCTGTCAATAAGCCAAGAGGATATTAAACATCACCTGGGATGGAATCCCACTGGCTAATCACCTGAACCCTGTCTACCTGGAGATGACATGGGACTGGACACTTTCTTTCAAAGCACATGTAAAAAAGATGAAAGAGAAAGTTTGTGCCCATAACAACATCTTCAAAGTGGTCATCTCAAAGTGGGGAGCCAATCCAGCTACTTTGCCAACCACTGCTATCACTTTGTGCTCTTCCATAGCAGAGTATGCACTCTCATTGTGGGAATGATCATACATGTCTACACTACCCCGCTAGTTCGAACTAGGAGGGTAATGTAGGCATACCGCACTTGCAAATGAAGCCCGGGATTTGAATTTCCCGGGCTTCATTTGCATAAGCGGGGCGCCGCCATTTTTAAATCCCTGCTTGTTCGAACCCCGTGCCGCGTGGCTACACGCGGCATGAACTAGTTCGAACTACCTAGTTCGAACTACCGTTACTCCTCAATCCACGAGCAGGGATTTAAACGAGCAGGGATTTAAAAATGGCGGCGCCCCGCTTATGCAAATGAAGCCTGGGAAATTCAAATCCTGGGCTTCATTTGCAAGTGCGGTATGCCTACATTACCCTCCTAGTTCGAACTAGGAGGGTAGTGTAGACATACCCTAAGTGACAGGTGTTGAGGAATAACAGGATGTCTAAAGCCAACACCACAGGACTGCCTCTTCTTACTAGCTGGCATTGTGCCACCTGATAGCAGGATCATAGCAAGCCAAAGAAAAAGTTCATGGCCTTATGGAAGATCCAAGGCACCTATTTGGTCACATGGGAGTAATCATATGCCTTAAGTTACAAAGTAGTTTTATAACCAGTGTTGTATCTTTGGATAAAACAGGTGGCAAGGCACAATTTATGTTATGGAATGAAATACTATGTGAATTGGATGCACTTAAATAGATCTGGTACCTCAGGTGGAGCTTCCCAGAGGAGAGGGCCAGATACAGATAGGTCAGCCTGGTGGGAGATGTAGCAAAACAAATCAGTCACTATTCTGATTGATAATAGGGAGCCATAGGAAAGTGTGTATGTGGGGTGGAAATCCAGCACACTAGAGAGACACTCACAAACAACAAAAACCCTCAGAGGGAAAAAACCCGCTTTTTCAGGATAAGGCATTTTGCTCCCCGGCTGTGAATATTTATGTTGTGTTTACACTGAATGGGCTTGTTGCCGGGGAGAGATCAGGGACTGACCTTGTTGGTGGCCCCTGTTCAGTGGACACAGAGTCATTCTGCCCTTTTTCTTCTATGACACTGTATATTTTTAAGGCACAGAGCACAGTTGTCAGTCCTGGCTGGCTGAGCGAGAGAGAGCCCCCCTTCCTGGGAGTTGATTTGGTTTGGCTCTCGCTTACGCATCATTTGTACAGACATAAAAACGCCTCCGCTCCTCATGCCATATCAACGTCAACCACCGAGCCAGGAGGCTGGGGAGGGGGCCACCCATCCCGAACCCTGCCAGGTGGCTGGGCACAAGCCCTGCCCAGAGCACACGGACCTGGGCGGGCAGGAGGCAGGGCTCCCGTCCGCTCCCTCGCAACCCGGAAGGAAGGGAGACGTTCCCTTGTCCCGTGATAGCAGCAGCAGCCTACGACCCCCGCCGCTGCCGCCCCGCGAGGCCGAGGATGGCCTCGGACGCCCCCGCCACCCTCTCAGTCCAGCTGGCGGAGCAGCCCAGGTGGGTGGGTCTGGCTGGGAGCCGGGCCCGTTTTCAGTCTCTCCGGGTCTGCGAGGCGGCTTGGCAGGGCAGTGGCTTGGCCGGTGCAGACGGCGCCTTAGCAGCCCCACATGCCGGGTCCGGGCTCTCCTGGCCCGCAGGGACGGCACGTGCGGCTGGTGGGCGCCCGCTCCACCGCGCTGCACCCTGAAGCATTTGTCCCCAGAACTAAGGGTGGCCCGCCTGTAGGCCGAGGCGCGGGGACTGCGGCGAGAGCGGTCCGAAGCGGTTTCCATCTTATACAGAGAGCTCGCGGTTTGGCACAGTGGTTCTCTGCACCCCCGCTGTAAAAACTGTTCCAGCAGCTCTGCCTGGAGGCACAAGCAACCACTTGGCGAGCTACCGCCATAGCCCTGCCCACCCTGGTTCTGAGGAAATTCTTCTTTCCCAACTCGCTGATAGCTGGATGGAAAAGGAGAATATGTGCAATCCATCATCCCTTAGGGGGAGACTCTGGCTCAGTCCAGCTTCTTCCCCCTGGCCCTGCTAGATATGAGAGTACAGGAGGGGGAAGGAAACTCACAATCAGTGCAGGTTTCCCCAGTCCCCTCTTCCACTATGGCAGTGGGACAGTCAGTGGAGGGAGAGGGGACAACCCTGTCTGTCCTTGATCTTTACCTCTTTCTGCCCTCCAAGCCCCAACCCTGACATCCTATGAATTCTGAACATTGTGAAGCCAACCCAAAAGGCAGTGCAAATTTACCCCACACATTCTTCCAAGGAGAGGGAACAACTCCATGCTCCTCCGTCTAAGGCCTGCTCTGGTGGGAAGTGTTATTGGGAAAGCTAAATCTCATTGTGCTGCAGAATGCATCCAGTCCAATAAACCTCTTTATTTATGTTAGCATTAAGAGAAGAGCTGTTCCAAATTGTTCCTCCTTAATCAGATTACAAGACATTTGGCTTAATTTTAATTCACATGTAAATGCCATTTTCGAATTTGCCTGTGCACAGCTGAAGCAAATGGGAATTGTGTTGATTAGTGAGTCTGAAAAATCAGATCTGATTCATATACATAAATGTAAGCACCCATGTTTTGGCCAAAGTTTACAAATAGATGCAAACAGTTAATTATTCTTGCGTAAGGTATTTCTATTCTTAAAATGCTACAGTAGCTTTAGTGCTTCAATGTAGACACTAATGTGCCAGTGGGAAGGATTCTTCCATTGGCATAGGTAATCCACCTAAATACCTGAGAGGCAGAAAAATTCTTCTGTTGAACTAATACTGTCTGCACAAGAACTTAGGGGCTACGTCTAGACTGCATCCTTCTGTTGACAGAAGGATGTAAATCAAGCACATTGAAATTGCTAATGAAGTAGGGATTTAAATATCCCATGCTTCATTAGCATAAACGTGGCTGCCGCTTTTTTCGAAACAAGTTTTTCGAAAAAAATGACAGTCTAGACGTGGATCTGTCGAAAATAAAGCCTTTTTCGACAGATCCTGTATTCCTCAAAAAATGAGGTTTACAGGATCTGTCGAAAAAGGCTTTATTTTCGACAGAGCCGCGTCTAGACTGCCATTTTTTTTCTAAAAAACTCCGTTTCGAAAAAAAGTGGCGGCTGTATTCCTCACTCTAGCTAGGGGGTAGATGAACCTGGACCTGCCCTAGCTGGACATGCGCCCCTTTCCTAGCTGAGCCTGCTGGAGCTGCAGTAGCCACAGGAGAGGTACTTCTTACCTGCCCCCAAGCTGTTCCTGTGAGAGTTGGGTGGTGTAATCCTCTCTCCCTGGGGCACCCTACATTTTGAACTCTTCATCCCATGCTCCACACCAGAGCAATAATTCAAATGAAGCATTAACTTTTTAATTTTATTTTCCAAAAAACATTGTGTTAAGGACCCGAGCAACACTGGGTAAATCTTCTAGTAGGATATATTTTCTTTTAAAGGAGGTATATAAACTCTCATGCTTCAGGGCATGAGCAAACCACCAATTGAGAAAGAGAGAGAAGAATCTTTCCCTCTGGACTTACTGTATACCAGTGGTTCCTTGCATATTCCTCCAAAGTATCTGGCACTGGGCATTTTCAAGACAGAATATTTCATTAGATTAACCACTGTCTAATTTAGCATGGTAATTCATGTGTTTTAATTTATAAACAGATAAAGTAGATTAAAGTGTGGAAAAGTCTAATAAATAATTCAAACAACAGATGGTGTCCTGTACAGCTTTATGACTAGATATCTCAAAGGGGTAACTCTGTTAGGGTATGTCTACACTATCACCCTAGTTCGAACTAGGGTGGTTAATGTAGGCAACCGAAGTTGCAAATGAAGCCCGGGATTTGAATTTCCCGGGCTTCATTTGCATCTTGCCGGGCGCCGCCATTTTTAAATCCCTGCTAGTTCGGACTCCGTGCCCGCGGCTACACACGGCACGGAGTAGGTAGTTCAGATTAGGCTTCCTATTCCGAACTACCGTTACTCCGTGGTGCGTGTAGCCGCGGGCACGGAGTCCGAACTAGCGGGGATTTAAAAATGGCGGCGCCCGGCAAGATGCAAATGTAGCCCGGGCAATTCAAATCCCGGGCTTCATTTGCAACTTCGGTTGCCTACATTAACCACCCTAGTTCGAACTAGGGTGGTAGTGTAGGCATACCCTTAGACTGTAAATTTAAGAAAATGAGCAGTCCTTTAGCACCTTAGAGCTGAGCTACTCAACTTTGGAAGCCCCGGGGGCCACAAAGATACTCACAGCACATGCCAAGGGCCGCAACTTAAGTGTGGTAGCATATACATGTAAATATATATGCAAATGGATGCTTTCACACTGACGCATGAATACAAAGATTAAGGCAAGACTACACAACACACGGGCCCCATTTAAGTCAGTTCTGCTGATATTAATAAAATGCAATATTTACCCGATTTCCACTCATATGACAGCACTTTTAATGGGCAATGACAGTCAAGTAATTTAACTACTAAAACACATCAACAGAAGACCATTAAATTGAATCACTGTTGTGGAGTGTGTTCCCAATGGAGGCCATGTTCAAAGGATTCCACCTGTGAGCTGTGTGTTGAGCCCCACATAAACCCAAACTGCAGGCGTGTTGCAGGAGGCATAAGGGATCTGTCAAAAAAGGCTTTCTTGACAGATCCCCCCTCTAGACTGCTGCTTTTTGCCAACAAAGTGCTGAGTCAGCAAAATGCGACGGCCATTTTTATGCAAATTAGGCATGGGATATTTAAAGCCCTGCCTCATTTGCAATGTCAACCTGCCTAATCTGCATCCCTCTGCCAACAGAAGGATGCAGTCTAGACATACCCTAAGGTGCCACAGGGCTACTCATTTTTTAAGTTACAGAATAACATGGCTACCGCTCTGAGACTTCTGTCCTCAAACAGCTGATTGTGACAGCAGGAAGTTCTGGAAGGGAGGTGAAAGAGTTGATTGGCAGGGCTACCAAGGGCCAGGAGGCCCTGAGGTGAGGGGGTCTTCTTGCAGCAGCGTGCTAAGTGCCCCTAATTTTCACCACCCTTGGCAACTATGGCCAATGTAATTATTGCGGTGGCTATAGGTAGACCTAACTTAAGTTAACTTAATGTTGTGGTGTAGACGTGCCCTTAGTGATAGGTGGTGGTTATATATACCAAAGAGCACAAAAGATTCAGATTGCTTCTAGTCCTGAGAGACCAGTCACTTACCCCAGGTCATCTTGTGCCTCACCAAAGAGAAAGCTTGTAGCCAATCTAGTAATAAATTAACTAAAGATTTATTAACTAGAAAAAAAGAAACAAGGCTTTTATTACAAGGCTAAAGTAGGCAAGCATATATACACAAGCTTTTTTCTCTTCATCATCTGAGGAAATGAGTTGTAGCTCATGAAGGCTTATGCCCTAATAGCCTAATAAATTTGTTAGTCTTTAAAGTGCCACCGGACTCTTTGTTGTTTATACGCAAACTAGTTACATTCTGTGGCTTAAAGAGGCGAGAGTTGTATTAATATTAAGGATGTTAAATATCGGGCAATTGAATATTTGTGTAACTGCATGAATTCTTATTGATTATATGATGATTTGATAGTCCCTGGGTTGGGGCCAGTAGCTATGCGCTCCAGCCCCACTCATGGGAGCCCCCTGCCATCCCACCCTGCTGCCTCTGTATGAGTGGGAAATTAACTCAAGTGGCAGCGCTTGCTTCTATGATCAGAGGAAGCAGCACGGGGTGAGAGGTGGGAGCTGGTCCACAAGGGGAGCCAGTTTAAAAACCAGTGCCCCACACAGACCTGGTGCCTGCCACCCCACGCTGCTGCCTCTGATACAAAGGCAGCAGCATGGGGTAGCAGCAGCCGCTGTCAGCAAAGGTCCGAGCTCCCCACAGACAGGCTGCTGCCAAAGGGGGTGGCGAGGGAGCGGGGGAGGCTGCCGTGAAGCAGCCTCTGTCCGCGGTGGCCTGGGCTGGCCATGGCAAGCAGCTCTGTGGGATGTGTAGCAGTCTCTGTCCATGGGAAGCTCAGGCCTGCCTGGACAGAGGCTGTTTTGCAGCAGCTTCCCCTGACCCCCCTGCCGCCTCTTTAGAGGCAGTAGTGGGGAGGAGGGAAGCGGCACCATAGAGCCGGTGCTGAGGGGAATCAGCTTTTAAGCTGGCTCCCTCCAGCACCGGTTCCTGCTTCCCCTCTTTGCTGCCTCTGATACCGAGGCAGCAAAAGGGGGGAGGGGATGTGTGTAGTCAACAAGATTAACCAATAAGCCTGTTGTTATTCTAGCTAATATGTCATATCAGAATGTCTATTAGGACTATTCCAAGTTGATCCTGGGGATTTCTCTTATTCTGTTTTCAGAGAGGTAGCTGGGTTAATCTACAGGCAGTCCCCGGGTTACGTACAAGATAGGGACTGTAGGTTTGTTCTTAAGTTGAATCTGTATGTAAGTCGGAACTGGCGTCCAGATTCAGCCGCTGCTGAAACTGACCAGCGGCTGACTACAGGAAGCCCGAGGCAGAGTTGCTCTGCCCCGGGCTTCCTGGAATCAGCCGCTGATCAGTTTCAACAGGCTGAATCTGGACGCCAGTTCCGATTTACATACAGATTCAACTTAAGAACCCCAGGCGTCCCCAAGTCAGCTGCTGCTGAAACTGATCAGCGGCTGATTCCAGGAAGCCTGGGGCAGAGCAACTCTGCCTCGGGCTTTCTGTAGTCAGCGCTGGTCAGTTTCAGCAGCGGCTGACTTGGGGACGCCTGGGGCAGAGCAGCTGGGGTGCTGCTGGGTTGCTCCAGTAGCGCCGCTCCTCGGCGCTACTGGACCAATCCACCAGCACCCCAGCTGCTCTGCCCCAGACGTCCTGATTCAGCCCCTGCTGAAACTGACCAGCAGCGGCTGAATCAGGACCCCTGGGGTGCTGCCGGGTTGGTCCAGTAGCGCCCAGAGCGGCGCTGCGGGACCAACCGGCAGCGCCCCAGCTGCTCTACCACAGGCGTCCAGAGAAAAGCCTGGACTGCTGGGGGGGGGGGGAAGGCGTACTAGCTGCGCCCCGCCCCCCCCCCAGCAGACCAGGGAGACTGGGAGCAAAGCAGAGCAAAGCCGCGGAGCACGCCAGCAGCGGGACAGCCGCGGCACGTCTGGGCTGTCCGCTGCCCGCGTGCTCCGTGGCTTTGCTCCACTTTGCTCCCCATCTCCCTGGTCTGTTGGTCTCCAGCAGACCAGGGAGACGGGAAGCAAAGCCGCGGAACACGCTGGCAGCGGGACAGCCGCGGCGCATCTGGGCTGTCTGCTGCCCGCGTGCTCCGCGGCTTTGCTCCCTGTCTCCCTGGTCTGGGGAGACGTGGGGCAAAGCCGCGGAGCACGCGGGCAGCGGACAGCCCAGACGCGCCGCAGCTGTCCCGCTGCCGGCGTCCTCAGAGGCTTTGCTTCCCGTCTCCCTGGTCTGCTGGTCTCCAGCAGACCAGGGAGATGGGCAGCAAACCCCATTCGTAACTGCAGATTCGACATAAGTCGGATCCGCGTAATTTGGGGACTGCCTGTATTTCAGCAAGAACAGGGAGTCCAGTGGCACCAAGTCTTTAAGGTGCCATTGGACTTGTTTTTGCTTCTGTTTTGTAGCTCTGGCTCTGGGAGAGTCCAAACAAGCCAAAAAGATTTAAAAATTTTGTGTCGCTATTTTTTTTTCCTTCTTCCAGAATTCAAGCCCTTTTTCATGTAGCTTCTTAATCGGTGTGAAGGAGCAATAAACAATCTTTGTATGGTAGTATTCCACAATGACCCATTTGGTATTGATTGCCACCGGGATGAGCAGACGATGATCCCTTCTGACATAGTCAAACAGTTTTTACAGTTATAAAGCAAACCTTAAATATAGCATTTGATAAAGATATTATAAATGAGATCATCTTACATGCAGAAACTTACAAGCATTTCATAGTCTTAACACTAAACAGGTTATTATAATTTCAGTACTTATCTTAATCATACTAACACCCAAATGGAACAGGCTGGTTTCCAGCCTCAGATTTGTCAGTTCTTGTCTGAAGCCTAAACCTTGAGAAGATCTGGCCATCTGGCTTGCTAGTGCTACAAATGTTTACACTTCCGATTTTGTTTTCAGTTACTTGCATTTTAAAGCAAGAATGTTCTTCCTACTTAGTACATTCAAGTATTCCTTTCCTTCTGTTATTACAAATCAATGCTACATGATGATTAGCTGTTGCTGTAAGTGAACCCAACTTCATTGACTTCATTGGCTTTTAGCTATGATCTTTGAAAAATCATGGAAGACAGGGGAGATTCCAGAAGACTGGAAAAGGGCAAATATTGTGCCCATCTATAAAAAGGGGAATAAGAACAACCCAGGAAACTACAGACCGGTCAGTTTAACGTCTACCCCAGGGAAGATAATGGAGCAGGTAATTAAGGAAATCATATGCAAACACTTGGAAGGTAATAAAGTGATAGGGAATAGCCAGCATGGGTTTGTGAAGCACAAGTCATGCCAAACTAATCTGATAGCTTTCTTTGATAGGATAACGAGCCTTCTGGATAAGGGAGAAGCGGTGGATGTCATATACCTAGACTTTAGTAAGGCATTTGATACGGTCTCGCATGATATTCTTATTGATAAACTAGGCAAATATAACTTAGATAGGGCCATGATAAGGTAGGTGCATAATTGGCTGGATAACCGTAGTCAGAGAGTTGTTGTTAACGGTGCTAAATCCTGCTGGAAAGGGATAACAAGTGGAGTTCCGCTAGGGTCTGTTTTGGGACCCGTACTGTTCAATATCTTCATCAATGATGTAGAGATTGGGATAGAGAGTACACTTATTGGCTACGTCTACACTGGCCCCTTTTCCGAAAGGGCCATGCTAATTTTAAACTTCGTAATAGGGAAATCCGCGGGGGATTTAAATATCCCCCGCGGGATTTAAATAAAGACGTCCGCCGCTTTTTTCCGGCTTGTAGAAAAGCCGGAAAAGAGCGTCTAGACTGGCCCGATCCTCCGGAATAAAGCCCTATTCTGGAGGATCTCTTATTCCTACTTTGAAGCCTACTTTGAAGGAATAAGAGATCCTCCGGAATAGGGCTTTATTCCGGAGGATCGGGCCAGTCTAGACGCTCTTTTCCGGCTTTTCTACAAGCCGGAAAAAAGCAGCGGACGTCTTTATTTAAATCCCGCGGGGGATATTTAAATCCCCCGCGGATTTCCCTATTACGAAGTTTAAAATTAGCATGGCCCTTTCGGAAAAGGGGCCAGTGTAGACGTAGCCAATAAGCGTACTCTCTATCCCAATCTCTACATCATTGATGAAGATATTGAACAGTACGGGTCCCAAAACAGACCCTAGCGGAACTCCTCTTGTTATCCCTTTCCAGCAGGATTTAGCACCGTTAACTTCAAAGTAGGAATAAGAGATCCTCCAGAATAGGGCTTTATTCCGGAGGATCGGGCCAGTCTAGATGCTCTTTTCTGGGCCAGTCTAGACGCTCTTATCTACAAGCCGGAAAAAAGCGGCGGACATCTTTATTTAAATCCCGCGGGGGATATTTAAATCCCCCGCGGATTTCCCTATTACGAAGTTTAAAATTAGCATGGCCCTTTCGGAAAAGGGGCCAGTGTAGACGCAGCCATTAAGTTTGCAGATGATACCAAACTGGGTGGGGTTGCAACTTCTTTGGAGGATAGGGACATAATTCAAAATGACCTTAGCAAGTTAGAGAAATGGTCAGAGGTAAACAGGATGAAGTTTAATAAAGAGAAATGCAAAGTGCTCCACTTAGGAAGGAACAATCAGTTCCATACATACAAGATGGGAAGCAACTGTCTAGGAAGGAGCATGGCGGAAAGGGACCTAGGGGTCATAGTGGACCACAAGTCAACAGTGTGATGCTGTTGCAAAAAAAGCAAATATGATTCTAGGTTGTATCAACAGGTGTGTTGTAAGCAAAACTCGTGAAGTCATTCTGCCGCTCTACTCTGCACTAGTTAGGCCTCAGCTGGAGTACTGTGTCCAGTTCTGGGCGCCACAGTTCAAGAAAGATGTGGAGAAATTGGAAAGGGTACAGAGAAGAATGACAAGAATGATTAAAGGTCTAGAGAACATGACCTATGAAGCCAGGCTTCATGAACTGGGCTTGTTTAGTTTGGAAAAAAGAAGATTAAGGGGGGTCATGATAGCGGTTTTCAAATATCTAAAAGGGTGTCACAAGGAGGAAGGAGAAAATGTATTCCTTTTGGTTTCTGAGGACAGGACAAGGAGTAATGGGTTTAAAGTGCAGCAAGGGAGGTTTAGATTGGACATTAGGAAAAAATTCCTAACTGTCAGGGTGGTCAAATATTGGAATAAATTGCCAAGGGAGGTGGTGGAATCTCCCTCTCTGGAGATATTTTAGAACAGGTTAGATAGACATCTGTCAGGGATGGTGTAGACAGAGCTTGGTCCTGCCTTGAGGGCGGGGGGCTGGACTCGATGACCTCTCGAGGTCCCTTCCAGTCCTATGATTCTATGATTCTATGGAGGTGGTGCCAGTTTACATCAAAGGCTGAATTCAGTATCAATATGTTAATCTAGGTTTTCCATTGTACTCCTTCTAATGGATTCCAACCTGCCTTTCAGATTGCTGAAGCTGAAGAAGATGTTTATTTCTAAATTTGGATCGGCTCCCAAGTTTTATGCCCGTGCACCAGGAAGAGTCAACTTGATAGGTAAAAGGAGAATATTGTTCTCTTTAAATTTATGGCAAATTCCAAATATACAACCTAATGATTATGATATATTTATTTTTGGTCAAGAGGTGCCTGTGCTTGACATTAAGTCATATATGGTCAGGAGGAAGTATTACTTCATTAGTTTTTAACTTTGTATTGTTACAACCTGTATTTCACATTAAGGTCACAATTCAGGATAGCATCTTTATTTAAGATGTGCTTAATTTTATATTTTAAGTGCCATCTTGAATAGAGATGGACTTGAGGACAAAAATACTTTTCTGACTTGGTGCCTAAAAATGTCTTTCTTGGTCAAGTTTAGGGCTCGTTTCCCTACCTTAGGGTATATCTCCCTTTATTTTGAAATAACAAAGGCAAGCATCCACACTATCCAGCCCGTTATTTTGAAATAATAACTCCTGCTTGTGAGAGAAATAAACTTATTTCAAAATAGTTATTCCATGAGTTGTTATTTCAAAATAACCTATTTCAAAATTATTTAGTAGTATAGACATAGCCTTTGTTTCTGCAGCTCAGTCTAACTCAACTGGTGGTGCTACAGTTGAAGATGGTAAAATGGTATAATGCAGGGGTTCTCAAACTTTGTGATACTGCGACCCCCCTCTAAGTTGCTCACGATCCCCTGGGGGGTTGGGAACCACAGTTTGAGAAATGTGGGTATAATGAAATCAATCTACATCTTTTCTCACCACCACAGTTTAAATCTTCAGACATGGTGATGTATCCTGGCACAGAGTGCTATGTTTTGATGAGAGCTGGAAATGTTCTGACATAGTTTTCCTTCTCTCATTCTGAAGAAATTCTTCATAGTTGGAGCCCATGGAGGTTAGAATAGTAACTTGGCTTGTAGAATAAATATGGTTATTTCATATGTATTTTTTTAAAATGTGGGTTCATTCTGGGAGACGCCCATTTTTATTTTACGATCATGCCCTTTCTAGAGTTCAGTTCCCTGTGTAATTAGAATATGATGACTCAGCCAGTCAGTCAACTTTCTCTGTGAAAGGATTATTGCTGCAGATCATGGAAAATACATTGTAATAGAGTTCTCAGAAGTCTAGCAGGCTGTGCACCCAGTATCACCTCTCAGCAGGAAGGCCTTTCTGTTCAGCTCCTCATCTGAGGATGGGATTAGCTTTCCCTCTGGTTGCAATATCCTTGCCATTTTATCAGAGGGGGAGTGAGAGTGGAATGTAGCTTATGCCTCACCTGCAATTCTACTGGCCAGAGATGCTGGAAGAATTTGTATAGTGCGGATGCTGAGAGAATGAAACTGTAAACCCTATAATAGAAACTACTTCAAGCTGCTATATCCCTAGTTCTAGCACCTATGCCGCTGGGTCCCATTCAGAGCCCTATGGGTATGTCTACACTACCACCCTAGTTCGAACTAGGGTGGTAATGTAGGCAACCGGAGTTGCAAATGAAGCCTGGGATTTGAATTTCCGGGGCTTCATTTGCATTTCGCCGGGCGCCACCATTTTTAAATATCCGTTAGTGCGGACTCCGTGCCGCGCGGCTACACGCGACATGGACTAGGTAGTTCGGACTAGGCTTCCTAGTCCGAACTACCTGGTCCGTGCCGCGTGTAGCCGCGCGGCACGGAGTCCGAACTAGCGGACATTTAAAAATGGCGGCACCCGGCGAGATGCAAATGAAGCCCCGGAAATTCAAATCCCGGGCTTCATTTGCAACTCCAGTTGCCTACATTACCACCCTAGTTTGAACTAGGGTGGTAGTGTAGACATACCCTATGAGATTCAGCAGTGTCCAGCATCCCGGAGTGCCCTGAGAATGACTCTCTCTGGATCATTTCCTACCATCTCTCTCTCCTCCACAGACCTGCTGATGGAGTGGGACAAAAGGGGCAACTACTCTGGGCCCCAGTGATACAAAAGGGCCCAGAGCTCTGGGGCCATTAAATTGTTGCTGGAGCACTGCATGGCGCACTCTGGGCAGCACTGAGGGCTGCCTAGCCCCAGCCCTGCCCTTTGTGGGACAAACAACATGGCCTTCTCCCACCTTCCACTGCTCCAAGGTGCCAATATAACATAACAGAAGAAAAGACAAACTAGACCTTTAACTCCAGCTGGGCTCAGTGTGCAGTCCCATACAAAAGCTTTTTCAGTATTCTTGTCCAGGAGCCCTCAGGTTAGGTCTGTCTTTCTCCCCAACTTGTCATTGATTGAGTTGTGTTGTTCCTCCTTTTTAAGTTTCATCTCCCGCTGCAGCATGCTCTGCAGGTCTCGACGGACTGGGGTATCTGAGCTCAGAACTGTTCTTTAACCTTTTTGGCATAGGTAGTGGGTGAGCCCAAGGCTGGGGGAGGCAAGCCCCTCAGCCTTGCTCCTTTTGTTTAAAGCCCCACCCCTGCTACCTAAGATTCCGTAGGAGCCAAGCCCCCCCTTCTACTCTAGGGGCAGGCCACTCCTCCACCAGTGGATGGCGAGTAGCCCCAGCCTTCCCACCTAGCCAAGGAGCACAGGATAGAGGGGAGAGCAGGCAGCATGCAGCCCCAGCCCCAGAAGGAACATGACAGAGAGGGAAAGCAGGCAGCAGGAGGCCCCAGCCTTTCCTGGCCTGGTCTTCCTTGGAGCATAAGGAGGGGAGTCGCATGGCCACCTTATCCCTGGCCCTGGAATGCACTTGGTGAGCGGTCTTCCTCATCCCAGAGCATGGGCAGCACCTGGCCCAAAACCTCCCCAGCTTTGGGAGGGCTGCCAGCATAGCTTCCGTCTTGGCAGGGCTGAAGCCCAGCCAGCCCCAGGAGACTGGGGGAGATGCACTGAAGGTAGGTGGGAGCTGGAGAGTATATTTGGGACTGGGCTGACGGTTTGGGAAGGCATTGTCTTCCCCTGCCTCTTATACTGATGCCTATGCTCTTTGGGTCCAGTGTGGAATTTGTACACCCATTTCATGCATATTAAAAAATTTAATTAGCCCACTGTGCAGTCAATTACAATTTTTATCTTATTGTTCTGTTAACATCTGTCATGTAAGACAATTAAAGTGGAGAACAGATGTTGCCTGAAAATTATTCCTAAGAGAAAAGGTACTTGATATCTCTATTTTCTTCATTTAATGCTATTTTGTATCTTATGAACAGTTCTTATAATGATGATTCAATATTATTATTTTCCTGGAAAAAGTGCAGATATGGGATGAAAAATAAATTCCTGCTTAAGGCTTATCCAGTGGATGATGAATCATTGACATGAGCAGAAGTCGTTGCAGGAAATGTATTCATTTTTCTTTGCTATATACCAACCACAGGTGAAAGAGAAATAATTTAACTTGCATGTCTTACTAATTTTACCAATTACACATCAAGCACACATAGATTTTCTACTCTAACTGCCAGATCACTGTCTACCTTGTAATTTTGTTAAGGAACCTAAAGGTTTAGAAAGAAATGAAGTTTCTAAAACGTTATAGAAATTTAAAGCTTTGGTGCATTAGTATAAAATTTAAAAAGTGCAGAATAGTCTATCAGTTGGGATTTTAGCAATAAAAGCTGTAAAATGTATTTTCTGAAATGTCTGGCAAAAATTGCCTCAGAAGTGAAGCAGTTCTGCATTCCTACACTAGCCATTTGTATCCAGGGTGTTTCTTCTGCTGCTGATTCATAGATTCCAAAGTCTTAAGGGGTCTCTGAGATCATCGGGTTGGAACTTCTATATTAATCAAGCCCCTAGATCTTCCCTAAAATAATTCCTTAAACATATCTTTAAAAAAATCCAATCTTGATTTCAAAATTGCCTGTACTAGATAATTCACCATGCTCCTTGATAAATTGTTCCAATGGTAAATTATTTTAACTCGGAATGTGTCTAGCTTCAGTTTCAGCCATTGGGTCATGTTCTACCTTTCTCTGCTAGATTGAAGATTATTTGTTCCACATTTAGGTAATTATAGATTGACATCAAGTCACCTCTTAATCTTCTCTCTGTTCAGCTAGATAGACTTACTCTGGTCAGTATATCATTATAAAGTTGGTTTTTAATCATTCTTGTGGCTGTTCTCTGAATCCTCTCCACTTGATGAACATCCTACTTGAATTGTGGACATCAGGGCTGGACATAATATTTCAGCAGCAGTTGCACCAGCGCCAGAGATAAAATAACCTCTCTACACTGATCTGAGATTCCCCTATTTATGCATTCCAAAATTGCATTATTTCTTTTGGCTATAGCATTGCACTGGGAGCTGATGTTCGAAAGATTATCCACCATAACCTCCAATTTTTTTTCAGAATTACTGCTTCCCAGGATGAAGTCTCCCATACTATAAGGATGGCCTACTTTCTTTGTGTCCAGATGCACACATTTATGTTTCGCTGAATCAAAACACATATTTGCTTGTGCCAAGTTTACTAAGCAAACCAGATCACTCTGTATTAGTAACCTGTCCTTTTCATTATTTATCATTATGACAGGATGCTGCTCTCCACTGTGGCTCCTCCTGCCAGCTGTTCTGGAGATTAGCTCTGTATGCCAGTGTGTTCTCTTCCAGTGATGTCTGGCCAGCATCACTTCTGCTCCAGAGACCAATGTCACCCCACGACCACAGCACCCTCTTCATGACATAGCCCTCCAGACTCTATGTTCCTCCCTTCTCGGGACAATACCACAGTCCCTCAGTCCAACCACTTCCTCAGTGCTGAAAGTGGGCAGAGGGTACGTGGGCCTGCCCACTACTCCAATCACAGCCTAGGCTGCCACTTGCTGTGTCTCATTTAGTTCCCCTGTAGATCTCCTTCATCCACTTCCCCACAGCCCCAGCACCCTCTTTTGCATGCCTCAGGGTCTCAGCCTGCAGATTCCTGCAGTCCTCCAGGAGCTGCCTTTAGCTCTGTGGGTCTCTGCATGTAGCACTGCTATGTCTAGGGTGCTTGTTGCCCTCTACCTGAAAGGCAAACCAGTCCTCCTCCCTTCTCAAGCTCCAGAAAGTGACTGAAACTGCTCTTTTCTGCTCTTCTTATGTGGGCCAGCCTGGCCCTGATCGGCTGCTCCTCTAAGCCCTACTCTGATTGGCTGCCTCCTGTGCATCCTCTCTAGGATTCTGTTAACTCTTGAGAGCACATTGTGGAGGAGATGCCCCATAAAAACCACTCTCCCTATTTGTGTATAATTTGGCAAACATTATCAGTGATGATTTAATGTTTCCTTCCTGGTCACTGATAAAAAAGTCAAATGGTGTAGGGCCAAGAAATACACCTGCTTGACAATGATTCCCCATAGACTATTATATTTTGAGATCTACCACTTAGCCAGATTTTAATCTGGTCAGTAGAGCCATATTAATTTTATATTAGTCTACTTTTTCATCAAAATACCATGCAGTACAATTCAAATATTGTACAGAAGTCTGTTATATATGTTTATCAAACTTGTAATCTCAGAAAACAAAGATATCAAGTTAATTTGACAGGATTTGTTTTCCATAAATCCATGTTGATTGGCATTAATTAAACCTCCTTTAATTCTTTAATGAGTCCTGTATCAGATGCTCCATTATCGTACCCAGATTAATGTGAGTCTGTTGATTCATAAGGCAGTTCTGCACTACAGGGCAATGCTGACCTAAGGCATACAATTCTAGCTACGTGAATACCGTAGGTGGAGTCAATATATCTTAGTCTGAGTTGCCGCAGAATCTCCATTGTGGGATAGGAGGGGAATGGGTGATGGGACAACATTAGCTTTCCTTTCTTCCAGTCTTCTGAAACTCTCCCAGTGTTTCAAGACTTATTGAAAATCAACAGTAATGGTTCATTAAGTTCTTCAGCCAGCTCCTTTATTCAGATTTAATGATTTAAAAAAATCTAACTTTAGTAGCTGCTGTTTAACATACTCATGAGATACTAGTGGAATGGAAAGAATATCATCACCTGATGAGGATACTACATTATCTTTGACTTTCCCAAATACAATACAGGATTATTTATTGAACACTTCTACCTTTTCTATATTATTAATAATTCTACCATTTCCATCTAGTAATGGACTAATACTATTGTCAGGATTCTTTTTGTTCCCAATATACTTAAAAACCTCTTATTGTTCTTAACATTCCTAGCCCTAGATTTCTCCTTGTGGTCCTTTGCTTCCCATATCTGTTGTCTACGATTCTTAGCTTCTGATTTATATTTATTAATATCATCACCTTAGCTTTTCTTGCACAGGTTTCATTTTTTTATAGCTGCCTTCACTTTTTTGTAATCCAGGTAATTTTCAACCAGTATGGTCTTTCACAATTGTGGGTTTATGGAACATCTAGTAAATTGTTCTTAAAGAATCATTCCAAAATGCTGTTAATTTTCTGTTATTTTGTTGTTGTTTTCTAGGAGAACATATAGACTATTGTGGATATGCTGTGCTCCCTATGGCTATAGAGCAAGACATACTTATAGCTGTTGAACCTGTAAAAACTGAGGTTGTCCAACTAGCCAATACAAACCCTTTGTACTTGTAAGTATTTATTTACTTACCTCTTATGTTAATTTATAGTGCATTCATCATCTAATTGCAACACCACTATAGGCTGAAGTCATATAAGCGAAGTTTAAACCAACGTATGAGTGTCTACAGAAGAGCAACATTTGTGTGCAGACAAATCCTCAAAGAGTAGAGTGCCACATACTGAAGCACCAACAATACTTCCTTTAGAAACCAGGAGCTCCTTGAAGTGTTTGCTTCCAGCCCAACGTGACCCTGCTTAACTTATGAAATCTGATAGACTCACAGCATGAGATGATATACTTAGAGCAGTGTTTTTTAAACTTTTTAAGACCGAGGAACACCAAACAATAATTTTTTGAAATGAGGAACACCAAGGATTTTTTGTTGAGAAAAAAAAAAAAAACAGGTTGGTGTGGGGGGGAAGTTATTGAACAAAAATAAAGGTTGCCTGCCCCTTTAAGTGCAGCCATTTTGAACTCTGTTATTCTCCGCGGCACACCTCCCACTGCCTCGCGGCACACCAGTGTGCCCCAGAACACAGTTTAAGAAACACTGTACTTAGATGAATTGTATAAAATGGTATTGCCAAGGTGATACTATAACAGTTTTCTCTGTGGTACAGAATCTAATCAGATGTAATGACACTGGTGCTTCTTATGCTGTGTATACTTTCAGAGAGAGTGAGGTTTACTGCTTCTCTCCTCCCTCTCTCTGATTGAGTTTCCCCAGCATAGCACTTCTCTCCCTTTGGCCTACACAATTCAGAAACCTTTTCATTGCAGTTTTCCCTGTTGAGAGGGGGCAATTCGAGAATTAAAATAGACCTGTTGTCTAAGTTGATTACTTTCTTAAATTCACTCTCCTTAAATTCAGATGCTACATGATTTCCTGGGCCACATTAGTGAGTAGGATATATTTGCAGGGGAAAAGCTATTTTGATAGATGCCAAATGAAGCAGTGACGGAAAATATAAGCACTTTGACTGGACTGGTATTTGAGCCAGAGCTTGGCACAGCAAATAAAAATCTAAATAGCCTCTTATTAAGACAAGTACAATTAGTGCTAAATCTAGAATTATAGTTCTTGAATTAAAATGGCATACACAATCAATATATTTTTGTCACTGTTTTGGCCGCTTTTGACTCAGAAGGAAAGCTTTCTGCATGCAAAAGACAGCATCTCTGCTTCACTATGGTCAGCCGGGTTGTAAGCAAGAAGTAACATATTTTTCAACACTTTTGATCATTATGATAGCAACAGTTGCATTTGAGCTATTGTATCTTTGTTTAACCAATCTGAGTAGGATTGGTTCCAGTACAGACCCCTACAGGACATCATTAGTTATCGCTCTCCATTCTGAAAACTGACCATTTTTCCTGCTCTTTGTTTCCCATCTTTTAACCAGTTGTCAATCCATGAGAGGATCTTTCCTCTTATCCCATGACAGCTTACTTTGCTTAAGAGCCTTTGGTGAGGGACCTTGTCAAAGGCTTTCTGAAAATCTAATTACACTATATCCACTGGATCACCTTTTCCCACATGCTTGACCCCCCTCAAAGAATTCTAATAGATTAGCAAAACATGATTTCCCTTTATAGAAACCATGTTGACTTTTCCCCAACAAATTATGTTTATCTATGTGTCTGACAATTCTGATCTTTATTATAGTTTCAATCAATTTGCCTGGTACTGAAGTTAGATTTACCCGTCTGTAATTGCCAGGATTGCCTCTAGAGCTCACATTGAAAATTGGTGTCACTCTTTTTGAAAATTGGTGTCACATTCACATTAGAATGAAGTCACTGTAGTGTTTCTGTCCACATTGGGTATGTCTACACAACATTTTGGAGCAAGCAAGAGTGAGCTTCTCAGCTGGTGTCAAAAGACATAGTCTAACAAGGTTCATGCTAGTACGCTGAAAATAACTATGTAGACAGTGTTTTGAACGTGTGGCTTGGACTGGAGTTTGGGCTGCATTTTGGAGTAATTGGGGAGTGAGTCTCGCAACTCTGTAAACTCCATCTGGGAACCTCACTCTCACTTGTTCCAAAATGTTGCATAGACATTGTTAGTCCTTCTATTATATACATGGGCATCACTTTTCAGTGCACTGTGCTTCCTTCAGTTTGAGTTTTAAAGGCAACCTGAAAGTAAAAATCATAAACTTTACCTTAGCAATGAGGGGGAAAGTCTGCTTCCTCCTGCTTGACTGAAGAGGACCCTATCTCACCTCAACGGTTGTGAGGGACAGTATTATAATGCAGTGTTTATGTGAACCAGGTGTTCTTCAATTTTCCTACCTCTAACCACAGTCAGTAGCAAGAGAATGGAGAGAGGAATAGTGGCTGTGCTCCTGCAAGGTACCATAGACTTCAGTCAGTTGGGGAAGTCAATCAACTTGTTAGAGACCTTCAGTATCTAGCAGGATCAGGCCCAGATTGAGAATCTGCTGAATAATAATTTAGCTCTGTAATTAGTAAGCTTCAGAAATCCAAAAACTACTGCAGTGGAAACAACTCAAATTGCTTAAAAGAGCCCCAACAAATTATTTCAGTATTGATATAGTTTTCAGAGTAACTGTAAAACTCCAAATCCTTGTGGATTATTGTTCATTTTATAAATAGGTTTCCCCCTTTTTATTTAAACTATATTGCATCAAACAGTCTCAGCGGGGTAGCCATGTTAGTCTGTTACTTTAAAAACGAGTAGTCCTGTGGCACCTTTGACCGAGTCTGCACTAGGGGATAAGTTTGAATTAAGATACACAACGTCAGCTATGTTAATTGCGTAGCTTAAGTCAAAGCATCTTAACTCGAATTTTGGCACTGTCCACACTAGTGATGTAAGGGAGTAGTCAACTAGTCGACTACCTGATAAGACCATGCTTATCAGGTAGTCAAGTCAGCTACTCACATTCTTCCCTCCCCCTTGCTACCTCTGTATCAGAAGCAGCAAAGGGTTGGGGAGAAGCAGGAGCCAGTACTGGGGAGAGTTGGCTTAAAAGCTGGTTGCCCCCAGCCAGGACTGGCCCTACCATGAGGCGAACTGAGGTGGCAGTCTCAGGTGCCAGACTGGGGCACCACTAAGACCCAGAGTGTAGAAAATTGTGTCTGCTGCTGGTGCATATGTATTCTCTCTGCTCTAGATGCACAGAGATGGTGGAGTGCTGTGTTGGAAGAAGGAGGGCACAAGAGACCTTTGAAAGTTTTGGCCCAAGCGAGGGGGCATGGGAGTGTCATTTGAGCTCCCCGCCTCAGGTGCCAAAATATTGTGGGCCAGCCCTGCCCCCAGCACCGTCTCCATGGTGCTGCCTGTTCTGCCCCCCACCCCCCACTGCTGCCTCTACTAGAGCGGGGGGAGGGAGGCTGCTGCCAAAAAGCAGCTCTTGTCCGTGGGGGGTCCCAGTGGGGATTTGGGACCCACCCCATACAAGGGGGCTGCTTTGTGGCAGCAGCTTCTGTCCATGGTGGCCCAATTGCAGACAGAAGATGCTGCCGGCTGGGAAGGCAGCCCAGCTGAGTCCTGGATTGTGCCAGGTGCAGGACCAAACCCTGCTGAAGCTCTGCAGTTTAAAAGTTAGTAGGAGCTAGGCAGCCCCCCCCCCCCCCCCGGCTCCTACTGCATTTTAAATTGCAGAGCCACAGCAGGATTTGGCCCTGCACTGGGTGCAAGCTGGGACTGAGCTAGACTGCCTATCAACTAATCGAATAGTCAATACAAATTCCATCGACTACTCGATTACTTAAATACCCGCCTCTTAACATCCCTAGTCCACGCTATGGGAAGTTGAAGGAAGCACACTCTCCCTTCTACTTCCCTTACTCCTCAAAGAAGCAGGACTGCCGGCATGAATGGGAGCACCCTCCCAGTTTGAATTAATGTGTCTTCAGTAGATCTACTAATTCGAACCCCAGAAGTTCGACTGCAGCTGCTTCGATCTTATCTGTAGTGTAGACATGGCCTTAGAGACTAGCATAATGTATAATATGATGAGCTTTTGTGGATAAGACCCACTTCATCCACAAAAGCTCATGACACTATGGCTGCTTTTGCGGAAAAATCATCTGCTTTTGCGGAAAAACTTGCCAGCTGTCTACACTGGCCGCTTGAATTTCCGGAAAAGCACTGACGATCTCATGTAAGATTGTCAGTGCTTTTCCGGAAATACTATGCTGCTCCCGTTCGGGCAGAAGTCTTTTTCCGAAAGACTTTTGCACAAAAGGGCCAGTGTAGACAGCACAGTACTGTTTTCCGCAAAAAAGCCCTGATCGCGAAAATGGCGATCGGGGCTTTTTTGTGGAAAACCGTGTCTAGATTGGCCACGGATGCTTTTCCGCAAAAAGTGCTTTTGCGGAAAAGCATCCTGCCAATCTAGACGTGCTTTTCCAAAAATGCTTTTAACGGAAAATTTTTCCGTTAAAAGCATTTTTGGAAAATCATGCCAGTGTAGACGTAGCCTATATATTTTTGTTAGTTTTTAAGGTGCCACGGAGCTACTTGGCATCAAGTATGGCAAGGATTTGTGCCTTTGTGACACTTAGCAAATAAAAAGCCAAATTGTCTTGCCCGTTCTTATTTGAGGCAATTTCAAAAATTAGCATTGTGCACTCCAAGAAGTTATAATTTTTCTTTAACCCAACAGCCACAAAATGTAACCACATAATTTGTAATGTTTTGCTTTGTCATATAAAGAATAAAAGGTATAAAGAAAATCTGATAGATGTTCATTTTGGAGATAAATGGACTTCAGACCTCCTTACTGTCACACACAACAACAAATTACACATAGTGATTGTAATCCCTGAGTTTTGTGTGGTATGAATTAGGGATTAGGGGGAGGTCTAGGTTGGATATTAGGAGAAATTATTTCACTAGGTGGGTGGTGAAGTACTGGAATGGGTTACCTAGAGAGGTGGTTGAATCTCCATCCCTAAAGGTTTTTAAGTGTTAGCTTGACAAAGCCCTGGCTAGGTTGATTTAGTTGGGATTGATCCTGCTTTGGGCAGGGGCTGGACTTGATGACTTTCTGAGGTCTCTTTCATTCCTATGATTATACAGAAAACAAATTTAAGGGAACCCAGCAATGGCATGTTTCTCCTCACTCCAAAGAAACATTTTCTTTTCTGTTGTTCAAATATCTGAGCAGTTTTGTTGTTTACAAAAGTCATGAACAGTAGGGTTTTTTCACCTCTTCCTCTAGGAAACTTTCACAGTCTGATAGATCTTAAACTGGAAAATTTTCCTGATTTCAGCCTGAATTTTCTGTCTTAATCCCATCCCATTACTTCTACTTAGGTCAGGTCTTCACTACACGGGAAGGTAAAATTAAGATACACAAGTCTGGCTACACTAATTACATAGCTGGAGTCAGTGTACCTTAATCCAAACTGCCACATGGTCTCCACAGGGGGAGGCAACTTCCTTTACTTGTTGTGAGGAATGGGAGTTCTGGCACTGATGGGGGTGCCCTCCGAATTTGATTTAGCAGAACTTTATAGATCACGACAGCATCAATCTTTTGTGTAGTGAAGATCGTCTTAAACTCTGTGTGCCACCTGAATTAACCACCCTTGTGTACATCACTGCCCCCCCTTCCCCTCCCTCTGTGGCGCTCAGCTGACTGCTGCACCCCTCAGCTGGGCCGCCGGGGGAGCCAGCAGCGCAAGGGGCTGTTTGGTCTCCGCTGTGGCAGGAGGGGAAGGGCGGTGGGGCCCCGCCCCCCTCCCTTGTGGCAGCCCGGCTGAGTAGGCAGCATTCAGCTGAGCGCCATGGCGGGAGGGAAGGGGAAGACAAAGGGGGGCAGGGAGAGATGGAGGGGAGAGAGAGGCAGGAGGAGGAGAAGAGAAAGGGAGAGTGAGAGGCAGGAGGGGGAGAAGAGAAAGAAAGAGACGGAGAGAGAGGCAGGAGGTGGAGGAAAGCTGAGAGAGATGGGGGAAGCAGTAGGAAGAGAGAGAGAGAGAGAGATCAGGAGAGAAGACCTGAAAATCCCATCTTATGATGGGCTAATTGGCTAGAATATGGTATAGTTGTGTATAGTTGAGCTTGAAATCATAGCAGATTGTATATCATGTGGCAAACTCTGATATTACTTTTAATGTTAACCCGGCCAAAGTACTGTAAAGATTTAAGTCAGTTAATGTTGTACTTGAAAAAAAATAAAATGAATGAATTCTAAGCATGAGAGCTGAAACTGTAGCCTTGGCTAGAAGTAGGCCTAGCTTCCAGACTAGAATGCAGTGACCAAGTACAATGCCAGCAATGACTGTGAAAGTCTGGCACCACTGTTGGGAGTAGACTCTCTAAAGAGGGAACAGAGCTCCTGCCTCTATTTCACACAAGCCAGGAGACTAAGAGCGTGCTTGCACGGAGAAGTTGTGCTGCTTTAACAGTACATGGGTCTAGCTCAAGGGGTACAAATTTCCCTTTGTCATTATGTCACTATCAAGGTGTTTTTATACCAATAACGGTGTTCCTTTATGGGAAGGAGAATGAGCTGTGCCTGTTAAGGTACCATTTCTTTATCTTGGTATTAGAAGATTTACCCAGGGTTGCTCGTGTCCTTAACACAATTCATTTTTGTTTTTTGGAAAATAACATGAAAATGTACATGCTTCATTTAAATCATTGCTCAGGGGATGAGGGGTTCAGTATGCGCTATTCAGGACTATCCCAGCCTTCGGTCACTGCAGTAGCTTGGGGTAAGGTGGGAAGCGCTTTTCCATGTCTGTTGCAGCTCTATTGGGCACAGCAGGGGGAGAGGTGCATGTCCCCTGGCTGGGGTAGGCTCAGGTTCATCTGCCACTTGCATCCCCCAGCCAGAGAGAGGAATGCAGCAAACTGTGCACTTTCCTCTTGCTCTGTGATGAAGGGAAACAGCCAGCAATGTTCCCATATGGATCGGGGGAGCTTCAGCCCCCCCTCCCTGGCCTAAAGGGTGCTTGGGGGGTGGGAGGCTCAGGGCTGGAGCAGATCTGGATGGGGAGGGGGCACATCCTCAGTCAAACCCTTATACCTGCCTGGTGAGTCTCTCTCTTTTTTCTTTGGTTTCTGAGAAGCGATCTCATTCCAGGCACATCTCATTTTCTTGGCACAACCAAACCCTGATCTTGCTTTAAATTATGATAAAAGAAAGCTGCGTACTAAATTTAGTGGTCCTAATTCTTACCGTTTAGGAGGAATTCCTGAACAGACTGTCAGACTCACAGACAAACTCTCTCAAATATATAGAAGATAAATAATAAGTGAGACCCCAATAGTAGTTGTATCCACAACAATTTTGGATTAAAAAACCAAAACCACAAATCAGACTTCTAATGGATATATTTTACACCATTTACTCCAAAACTGTGGAGACCAGGCCTAGGCCAGTTTAGGAAGCACACTTCGTAGTCTAGAAAAAGTGAACAGAGTACCTGCTCCTTTCTAGCATTTGGAAAATGTTTTCTAAGTTAACCAAAATGCCTCTGGGAATTACTGCTGCTGCACAGCCCTTCTACAGATGCCACTGCAATGCAGATTGTCACTTGAAAGCCCCAGTTTAGCTTCTAGTGTTTGAAAACATTCAACGTTAGTTTTTCCTCACTGTCTCAATACCTTTGTCCTTGGTGTGCTGGGTCTCTGCTGCACAGACAACATCAGTTGGGCCCAACTATGTGGTATAAATCTGACTCATATTTATAAATAATGCCTTATGAATTAGGCATATGCCCTCTGCACAGAACAGGTGCAAAATGGGCTCACTTCCAGGAGCATTAAAAACCAGGGTAAAAAGTCATTTAGCCACAATATTTAGTGCAGGAATAAGGGGGGAAAGGCGGTGTTGTATTTAGATTTAGGACTTTTGTAATTTTAAATTGAAGGAGGAGCAGTAAAACATTCTGAGAGTTATCTTGGATAACATTTGACCTCCACAGCATAAAACAGGATTACATTTGAGAGGCTGCTATTGGAATTACAGTATGCAAATACTGAGTAGTTTAGGATAGTAGTAGCAATAAATTCAGGTCTGCCTTGATGAGCCTCTCACTTCAATGGATTGTCTTAAAAGTAATGGAGAATAAATCCTGAGAGAAAGCTTTAAAATGTATTTTTATTTATTAAGCATAATTGAGAGATGATCATTATTTATTTTAAGGGTTTTGCTTTTCCAAGGCTCTGATTTAGGAAAACGCTTACCTATATGTTTAAGTCTACCGCAATCTACTGCAGTAGGCCTCACAGTATGGGAAGGAGGTGGGCAGCTCTCACTGGAGAAAGAATAGGCTAAGAACTATTTAGAAAAGCTAGACATACACAAATCCATGGGTCTGGATCTAATGCATCTGAGGGCACTGAGGGAGTTGGCATATGTCATTGCAGAGCCTTTGGCCATTATCTTTGAAAACTTGTGGAGATTGGGAGAGGTCATGTATGATTGGAAAAAGCAAATGTAGTGCCCATCTTTAAGAGAGGGAAGAAGGACAATCCAGGGAACTACAGACCAGTCAGCCTTACCTCAGTCCCCAGAAAAATCATAGAGGGGATCCTCAAGGAATCCATTTTGAAGCACTTGGAAGAGGGAAAAGTGATCAGGAATAGTCAACTTGGATTCACCAAAGGCAAGTTATGCCTGACCAATCTGATTAGCTTCTATGATGAGGTAACTGGCTCTGGGGACATGAGGAAGTCAGTGGATGTGATATACCTTGACTTTAGCAAAGCTTTTGATATGGTCTCCCACAATGTTGCCAGCAAGTTATGGAAGTATGGATTGGATAAATGGACTGTAAGGTGTATAGAAACCTGGCTAGATTGTCAAGCCCAACGGATAGTGATCAATAGCTAGATGTCTGGTTGCTGGTTGGTTTCAATGGGAGTGCCACAAGGATCGCTTCTAGGGCTGCTTTTGTTTAACATCTTTATTAATGACCTGGATGAGGGGATGGATTGCACCCTCAGCAAGATTATGAAAGACACTAAGCTAGGGGGAGAGGTAGATATGTTGGAGGGTAGGGATAGGGTCCAGAGTGGCCTAGAGAAATTGGAGGTTTGGGCCAAAAGATAAGGGACAAGTGCAGAGTCCTGCACTTGGGATGGAAGAATCCCAAGCATGGTTACAGGCTGGGATTGACTGGCTAAGTAGTACGTCAGCAGAAAAGGACTTGGGGATTATGGTGGATAAGAAGCTGGATATGAGTCAACAGTGTGCCCTTGTAGCCAAGAAGGTGAGGCCACATCTGGAGTATTGCATCTAGTTCTGGGCCCCGAAGTATAGAAAGGATGTGGACACATTGGAGAGGGTCTAGTGGAGGGCAACAAAAATGATTAGGGGGCAGGAGCACATGACCTATGAGGAGAGGCTGAAGGATTTGCGCTTATTGAGTCTGCAGAAGAGTAGAGTGAGGGGGGATCTGATAGCAGCCTTCAACCTGAAGGGAGGTTCCAGAGAAGATGGAAAGAGGCTATTCTCAATAATGACCAGATGGAAGAACAAGGAGCAATGGTCTCAAGTTACAGTGTGGGAGGTCTAAGTTGGATATTAGGAAAAGCTGTTTCATTGTGAGGGTGGGGAAGCACTGGACTGGGTTACTTAGGGAGCTGGTGGAATCTCCATCCCTGGACAAAGTCCTGGCTGGGATGATTTAGTTAGGATTGGTCCTGCTTTGGGCAGGGGGCTGGACTCGATGACTCCTGAGGTGTCTTCCAGCCGTAGGATTCTATGTTTCTAAGTCCATCCTAATTCACAACAGCCCTTAAGCACATGCTTAAATAAGTTTGGTTCTGAATAAGGATGCTTCCCTGAGTGGAACCCTAGCTTGAAAAAACAGTTATAGGCAGTCCCCGGGTTACATGGATCCGACTTACATCGGATCCCTACTTACAAACGGGGTGAGGTAACCCCGCATTAGCTGCTTGCCCCCAACAGACCAGGGAGACGCGAAGCTAGCGCTCCCCCCAGCATACCAGGGAGACGCGGAGCGGCTTTTCTCAGTAGACACCTCAGCTTGAGAATAAAGGACTGAGGGAAGTGAGGTGTGGGAGAATAAAACTGAGCTCTGGAGAAATGTTTGGCTGAGTTTCCCCTACAATATGTACCAGTTCCGACTTACATACAAATTCAACTTAAGAACAAACCTACAGTCCCTATCTTGTACGTAACCCGGGGACTGCCTGTACTAGGAAAGACCAGATCTGGTTTTGATTCTTGGAACATAAGGCCCAGGGGCTGGATTTGGCCCCCAGCTTGTCTGGTTCCAGCCCCCTAGGCTTGGGGTTCCCCCCAGCATTGGGTAGCCCGCACTAGTGCTCCCTGCCATCCCTCCTTGGTGCTGGAGCACATAAAATCTACTAGCCTGAGCCCCCCTAAGCTCTGGTGTGCAAGGGGAACATGGGCAGTGTCTTTCTCCTTCTCAGTCAGAGGCCACATCAGTGAGGGTTTGCTTTTTTGTTTTGTTTTGTTTCTTTGTTTCTCCTTGCACATGGCTAGAAGTAGCAACTTGGGGTGGGTGGGGAATGGCAGTGACTCCAAGCCCACAGGGGCTGGGAACTGGCAGCTCAGCACTTGACTAGAAGCAGCTGGTCTGGAGCAGCCCCTGCCCGGGGCATGGTTCC
Organism: Pelodiscus sinensis; assembly: GCF_052426305.1. Taxonomy (NCBI): domain Eukaryota; kingdom Metazoa; phylum Chordata; order Testudines; family Trionychidae; genus Pelodiscus; species Pelodiscus sinensis. The sequence goes on from NC_143065.1 coordinate 24,671,595, forward strand.
ACTCCAGTCCTGTAGGGGGTGCTGGGCTGGAGCATTCCCACCCTCTGTTTAATCAGTTAACTGGTCAAACAATGTTTAACTGGTTAATCAGTTGACTGAATAAACTTAACCAGGTGGCTAATTAAATGGGATTTTACATCTCTAGCTGAAAATTGACACTTGTCTAATTTAACAATTCTCTGAGGTGGAAATTCTCTGACTGTTAGAAAGAGAATGGTTTAGTAACTTGTAAAAAGGAGAAATTAAAACATGATGCAGCGAATACAAATGGGTTTGCAGTATAAAGGGTATCTGTTCCAATATAGAAATGGCAAAATCTGTCTTTCTTCTAATAGGAGAATGAAGAGGAACCTACTATGATTTGAAACTCAGTCCTCACAAGGAAACTTTGGCCCTTTAGATAAATATTTTCTAGTCCTGCCAGTACAGCTACACTTTATTTTATACACTAAATGGTACCATTTTCCTTCTTGATGCAGACAGTGTTAATTGGATCAGTACACCTGTGTCAACCTCCTTCTGCATTACTGATTAATTTTAAATTGATTCATTAGAGACTTTTGACACAGCTATTTCCATTGTTGCTTTAATCTTTATCTTATTTAGCAAAATCCAAGAATATAATCAAAGATTTGTGTATTCCATATTTCTGTAGCTGCAGAAATTGCTCTGGAGTGTGGATGTTGTGGCTTGGACTCTGAACTCACCTCCTTTTGCCCCCAGACTTCTAGGCTTGAATGCCCAATCTCCAGCCTGAGAGGCACAGTGTCCATATTGCTATTTTGAGCTTTCAGGCTGATGTCCCTAGCACAAGTCCCTGGGGATATGTCTACACTACCACCCTAGTTCGAACTAGGGTGGTAATGTAGGCAACCGGAGTTGCAAATGAAGCCCGGGATTTGAATTTCCCAGGCTTCATTTGCATCTCGCCGGGCGCTGCCATTTTTAAATGTCCGCTAGTGCAGACTCTGTGCCGTGCGGCTACACGCGGCACGGACTAGGTAGTTCGGACTAGGAAGCCTAATCCGAACTACCTAGTCCATGTCGCGTGTAGCCGCGCGGCACGGAGTCCGCACTAGCGGACATTTAAAAATGGCGGCGCCCGGCGAGATGCAAATGAAGCCCGGGAAATTCAAATCCCGGGCTTCATTTGCAACTCCGGTTGCCTACATTACCACCCTAGTTCGAACTAGGGTAGTAGTGTAGACATACCCTAGCTTATGTCTCTAGCACTAACCTAGCTGGTAGTTAGCATAAAGCTAGCTACCACGTCTGGGAGGTTTGCTCCTAGCTGCAGTGTAGACATATCCTAACTGTTCTCCAAAACCTCTGGCTTTCCTGAGACATCCTTGGAGATGCCATTAGGCACTGTATGCACACAACTTTGCAGCACTCTGAAGACCAAAAGTATGGGGACAGTGTAACGACATTGAATTTAATAGCAAAATATATAATTCAGGGGCTCTGTGTTGATTTTATGTCTCATATTCATATTTAGTTCTTTAAAAACTTTCATTTTTAATGGAGATGAAGCTGCTGCAGAATTCAGGATCACTGCTGCAAAATTTAGCTTCATTTTACCAAGGGCCTTGGTTATAATTTACTTGGTACTATTTAAATTATGAAAGTCTTGATACACATATAGATATTTTTAAAAGGATGCTTTTTTTGTTACAAATCATATTTTAAAAATACAATTGTTTATACCTACTCCATCACTGATAACTTAGACTAATAAAAAGAAAAAAAATGGATTTTATTGTAATATTTAGGATGTGTTTTCTCAGCATTGCCAAAAAATACACTAGTTCGTTTCCTTTTCTGGTCATACATAGCACAAAGTTGCAATATTTGGGATGCAAGCTTTGCAATATTTGGGACACAAACATTGCAATTTATTTGATTTTAAACAGCCACACCCACTAGAATGTTTTTAAAAAGGCATGAAAACATTTTTGATGTTTAGTTTCATCCTTTGTTTTTACAAAGCCTAGTTTTTGGCCTATATTTCCTGTATTAACAATGTCTCCATTAACCATAGCTTTTTTGCACAGTTGATAAATGAGGTGGAAGGAGAGCCAAAGGAAAAGAATGTAATACATATTGCATAAAAATGTTCAGCACAGAATTTAAATGTTGCTGTATCATCAGCAGATGGCAGCAGTAAGCCACGGAAATAAACACTGACAATTTTATAAACCCTGTGTTATGTCTGTTTTTGCAGGGATTTTAGTACCAGTGTGAATAACATTCATGTTAACAAAACCAAACCTGTGTGGCACAACTACTTTCTCTGTGGTTTGAAAGGAGTTCAGGTAAACCAAACCATTTAACACATACAGTATTTATTATATGTACTATATTTTAAGATTAAAGTATGATATGTGTATATTATATCATATATTTATAAAATATATATTTAATTGGGCACCTTTTACTTATAAACCTTAATTTTCACCATAATTTGTAGCTGTCTTTTGTATCCTGTTAATTATAAGTACTTTTTATATTTATATTAACATTTGTAAAATATTTTTGTTTTGCTTGTTTGAGTATATTTACAGGACATAAAACCTATTTCAGATGTATTATATACATTATATCCAGAGCAGTGTACTAATTTATTGGTGTCATGATCAAAGTCATTGACTATTTCAATGCACATTTTTCTACTTTAAAATTAGATACATTGCTCAACAGAGCCACATGCTTATGGTTTATTTTAAAAAGGAGCTTGAGGGTTGGAAATAGAGAACCTAAAATAATATTTTTCCTTTTCTCTGTCCCCCAGTGAAGACTATTTTAAAATGTACATAATTCCTAGGAGTATAGAAAGACACACAGACTTCCCCCCTGTCCCGTGAGTGCATGAGAATCAAATAGTGAAATTGGTTCTATTGCACATGCTAGGCACAAGGAAATGTGAATGCCTCCAACCCTCAGAACAAACTGAATAAAGCAAGCAAACTAAATTTGTTTTTAAAAAGTTTCAGTTGCAATAATGAACTATATAGCTTTACAGGCTTTACAGTGTATGTTTTTGGGTGAGTTTTTGAAAAGCTCACAATCACTTAAAAGCTAAGTACCACTGGAAGTCATTGTACGCTTGACTCAGGTGCTTTTGAAAGTAGCACCTTTTTATCTTAACTATGCCTTTTAAAAATCATACTTGATTCAGAAAGAAACATTAGCTCTTTATTAGGCTAGGAATAAAAATGTGCTGTGAGTCCATCTACTTCTGAAACTTTGACAGATGGTGAATGTTTAATTCAGTAGTTCATTTAGCACCTTTAAAATGTGTTGCACTATATAGTCTTAGTAACAAACTGTTCTCATTATGATCTAAAATTCCTATGTTACTGTCCTGTATGTTTCAAGCCCCAACTGGTGACTCATATTTGTAGTAATGTGAACATTTTCAATCTCTGAATTACTCCACAAGTAAAATATTCACTTAATTTGTATTTACTTTGCAAATTTAAGCTAGCTTTCCTTACAGTAATATGGCTTAGAAAAACATGACCTAAGTGACCTTGCATATTTTGGGGTCTGTTTCTGAGAGTTAGGTATTAAAAACAATTTTTAAACTTGATGGTTAATATGTAAAGCAGGTTTGTATACTCTAATGCTGGCAGAAAATAAGCATAAATGCTACACACTCTTAAGAAACATTCAAATGCAAGCCCTAAGAAGGTCCCTGCGGATAATCTGTTTATATGAAATTGAACATGTTATCCTTTTGGGATAGAACTATTGCAGAACTTGGCAAAGTCCATTTTCATTTCTGAAACTGGAGTAAGTTTTTTATTTAAACATTGCGTGATAAGTTTGCAAGTCTGATTCACATTGAAGAGAATCCTGTGGATCAGTTTCCGGTTAAATATATTACTCAAGTATTTTTTTTTAAACAAGCTTGTCTGATGCTGTGCATGAAAGGGCATTGGCAGCAGTAACATTTCAATTAATAATTTGTATTTCTGGAAAGGGAATTTTTAGATGATTCGTAGTAATGAAAGAACACATTCAACAAGATTTGTTTTCTTATATGCTGCATGAACTCTGCCCTTATTGTCTACAGTTAGCTTTATTTCAAGAGCAGTTACAGATTTTTTTTTTTTTTGAGGAAGGGAGGGCAACTTTTTTTCTGAGAAATCGTGGCATTTTCTGGTCATTGCAATGGTTACGTAAATCTGCATTGGCACAAATTCATATAACTAAGTATTAATACCATTTATGTAGGCGATATTTTGGTTGGTACAGTTTGTTGTTTAGTTTGAACCAAAGTGAACTAGAGAGTATATAAAAATTTGTTATGAAGGAAGAGAACTAAAACATTTAAAAAGTAAGAACAGAATACATTCTACATACAGAGTTTTGGTATTGATGAATGAAATATTCATATATGATATTTATCCTTTGAGAGTCACCTTTTGAGCCACACTGACATTTCTGATGTTGTACCTTTTCTATAAGTAGTATGATAGTCATTAAAAAGCATAATGGCCTCACATAAGCTGGTGAATTTAGAGTTAGGAAAGGTCATCTCTCATTGAATAAATATTTCTCATATTACACTGCCTACTATTCTTTACTGTTTGCATATAATTAGTGTATAGGCTTTCTACCAAGTGACTTCATAATATTGTATATATGGTTATAATATAAACTTCTTTCCCCCCTACTTGCTAATACAGTTTCATACCAATAAAATTAATATTAACCACAAGCGGTAGGAATGCAATCCAAACCAAGGAAAGAATAGATTAAAGAATATCTAGGTAAATTAGATGTATTCAAGTTGGCAGGGCCTGAAGAAATTTATCCTGGGGTACTTAAGGAACTAGATGAAGCAATCTTGGAACAGTTAGGAAGTATCTTTAAAAAGTCCCAGAGAACAGATGAGGTCCAAGATGATTGGGGAAGGGCAAAATTAGTACCTGTCTTAAAAAGGGAACAAAGAATTACATATCTGCCAGCCAAACTTCAATTCCTGGAAAGATACGAGAACAAATTATTAAACAATGAATTTGTAAGCACTTGGAGGATATGAGGGTTATAAGGAATACCTGCATGGATTTGTCAAGAACAAATCATGTCAAACCAAACTGATTTCTTTTTTTGGCTAGGGTTACTGGCATAGTGGATATGAGGAAGCAGAGGATGTGATATATTTTTATTTTAGTGAGGCTTTGACTCAGTCCCACATGACATTCTCAAAAGCAAAGTAGGGAAATGGGGTATAGAAGAAATTGCTATCAGGTGGATGCACAATGGTTCTCTGTCAAAGGAGGAAAGCATATGTAGTGGGTGGGGTGTTGCAAGGGTCAGTCCAGGATCCGGCACTGTTCAATTTTTTCATTATTGACTTAGATACTTGATTGGAATTCTTATAAAATTTGCAGCTAACACAGAGCTGGGAGGGATTGCAAGCACTTTGGGGGACAGGGATAAGAATTCAAAGTGACTCTGAGAAATTGGATAATTGGTCTGAGTTCAATAAGATGAAATTCAACTGAGATGAGTGCAATGTACTGTCCTTAGGAAGAAAAAAAATCAAATGGAGAACTACAATGTGAGGAATAGCCAGCTAGGTGGTAATGCTGCTGAAAAGGATCCTGGAGTTATAGTGGATCACAAACTGAATATGTGTCAACAGCTGCAAAAAATCTGCTTTCATATGAGGTGTACTACTCAGAGTGTAAGTGAAGTGTAAGACATCGGAGGTAACTGTCCTGACCACTCAGCACCAGTGAGGCATCCTGTGTCCTGTTCCTAATACCTCACTATAGGAAAGATCTGATTAGATTGGCAGGAATCCAGAAGAGAGCAACAAAAATAATTCAAGGTTTAGAAAAACTGACCTATAAGGAACAGTTAAAACAATTGGGCATGTTTAGTCTTGAGAAAAGAAGGTGGGAGTGTGTGTAGGAATGGGATAATAAAATCTCCAAATATGTTAAGGGCTATTGTCAAGTGGACAGGGATCAGTTGTTCTCTGTATCTGCTGAAGGGAGAACAAGAATTAATGATCTGAATCTGCAGCAAAGGACATTTGGATTAGATATTAGGATAAACTTTCTATCTGGAAGGATAGTTAAGCTCTGGAATAGGCTTCCAAAGGAGTTTGTGGAATCCTCATCATTGGAGGGTTTTAAAACAAGTTGGAAAAATGTCTGTCAGGGATAGTTTACTTGATCCTGCCACCATGCAGGGAGCTGGATTTGATGACTTCTCAAGAATCCTTTCAGCTCTACATTTCTCTGATTCTATTTTTGATGTATGTTTGAATCAGGGAATTTGCCTTCCTACTCACTGTCCCTGTCTGGGCTGCATGCAAAACTACCATATGGCCAAAATGTCTCTTAAATTCCAATTTTGCTGGGATCTTCTGCAAGTTGCAGAATGCTTTCTCTGGAAGTATCTTATAGTAGGAGTCCCTACATTTGGGGACTAATTTGACATCACAGGGCATGAGTCACAACTGAAGAGTGTCTAGAGGTAGCAGTAGCAATGAAAATCCACAGTTTTGAGCTTTAGCGCCTCTTATAATTTAGTGAAAACTATAATTGGCTATTTTTCCTTTCAATTCAGAAATATTAGTGATAGCTGAGCTGTAGAACAGTTTCAGCTTGTCTGAAAGACCTCAGAAATTCTCTGTTGTTTTCAGATTAAGCATGCAAATTATCAGGTCTAAAATAATATTTTTAAGTGAAGAGGGGCTATCAAAATATAACCAAAAAGGTGAAATGGTCTTAAAATCTTATATTTGTGCACTTCTCATCTGAGGTTTAGTCTCGGTTTTTAAGGACCACCCTTCATGGTGACAGCAAACAACACATTAGTTCAACAACAGAAATCCATGGGATAATTGAAAGTCTAAGGCGGTCTGTACTTGATACTCAGATTGTTTATTTTTTCATTGTTAGGAACATTTCGGTCTTAATAGCCCAACTGGAATGAATTGTCTGTTAGATGGAACCATCCCACCAAGTTCTGGTCTGTCTAGTTCCAGTGCCTTGGTATGCTGTGCGGGACTTGTGACACTTACCGCGAATGGAAAGACCCTTTCAAAGGTAATTTACTGTAAAACCCAAGAGTATAAACTGTAAAATGCAACTTTAAATATTAACATCTATAAACTTTAAAGACACAATGCAATTGTTTTTACAAAGAACTGTTGGATATAAACTTAAAATATTGCACAAGTGAGGAAACATCTTTGGCCAAATTTTGGCAGGCTTTACATTTGGCAAGGAAACAGGCATACATTAAAGCTGCAGAAAGAGAATTATTGTAAGCCTGTATTTTGGCCAACTCGAGTCTCACACATGGCCATCCATGGACCAGATGTAATCTCTGCAAGCCAGGATTGAGCATATATGTTCTAAAACATGTGGATCACACCCTTTGACCCTTATACTCCCTCCCTGAATGACTTTCCATGGCTCTAGTAGCAAAGCATCAGTTGAAAGCCTGTGGAGCAGTTTCTTAATGGGTTATAGTTAAGACAAAATAGGAATAGAAATCTTCCATCACACTCTTCCCCCTGTTTTGAAATGAACCCATGTACAGTCCACATGCAAAATTTAGTCCTCAATTTTTAAACAAATATTTTTCCTCAAAAACAAACCTAGTATACATGAATTGTTGCTACTAAAACTGTTAGTAGACTTTCATCCATGTGTCAAAACACTTCTGCAGTGGTCCTGGTGCTTGAAAGTACCATATGGAGCAATAAAGTTCAGTCTGGTAGAAATGTCTGGGTAGAATCTAGAATCTTACATCTTTTCTTTTCCTAAAGTAAAAAATATTATTTACATTTGTGCCTGTTGCCTAGTCATTGTAACTAGTGTATTCACATTCCATACCAGAAAATGAGTCTCAGAAATGATCCATAAATCTGACAGAAATAAAAAACCCTGAACTTTATTAGTAGAAATTAGTAACTTGTCCACCAAGAACAGGCATGCTGTGTGCTAAATAATGCTGTTACATCTCTGTTAAGAAAAAATAAGTTACAGTATGTGTCTTTGCCTGGATGTTCATGTAAACTCACACATGGCCTTGGAGTTTAGTTCTGCATCATGCTAAACCTGTTGTGAAGAGGTTAGCCAAGAGCAAAATGTATGGTTGTGAGTGATAGCACTGATGAGGTCCATGGCAGCAATGCTCTCCTCTAGCACAACGTAAGAGGTTTATAGCATGGTAGAAAACAAGAAGCCTGGTGCCAAAGGCAAGGTTTTGCATCTAGCACAGAAAGCTTTTTATAAGTCCATTGGCCTAGATTCTCTGCTGCACCATGCTTATGTTTGGATCTGGGGAACTCTGAGCTCTAGCACAAAGTAAAGCACTCTTGGCATCTTAGACCTAATGAACTGTTTACCAGCTCAGTATAAAATATGTTGTGGCACCTCCCCTTCCTGCCCTATAGTCCGCCCTGCACGTGGACCAAGTGGTGGGTGTTGTAGGGGCCAGCAATACCAGCTGTGTACCAGCTGGGAGCTTCCCTGTGCCAGGGGATTTTTCAGAGGAGTGTGTTCCAGAATCTCAACACTTCCCAGACCTGAACTTTTCAGGATATCTCTATTTATGTATTTCATTTTTTGGAGGGAAAAAATCCCCCAAAGAAGACATTGTTAATGTAATTAACAATCCTAAAGTAATCAGTAACTCTTAGTGAAAGTTGCCATACCGACCCCCTTCTTCAAAGAATTACCTGTAACAGAAATGACAACTGCAGATAATTTAAGTTGCAGTGTTTTGTCATCAGTGTGGACTATTTTGGTAAGGTTACAAGAAAAGGTTGACTTTTTGCCCCATTTGATGGGTATTGCTAAGCCTTAAAACACATGCTTTGCTGAAGCAGAGTACAGAAACTTTTGGCTTCAGCATAAGATTTGGCTGTATAGTAGGAGTTCTGTGGCCAAAGTTCTGGAATTTTGACCTTTTGCTGAATGGAACAGTTATCTGTTTTCTTGATGCAAAACTATTTTTATGAAGATACTTTGATTTATAGTTCTCTTTTTCCTGGTATTGAGAGTTTTAAATACTGTAATGGACTGAAAGTAAAAGTAACTGGAAATTAAAGCGATCTTATGATACTCTCCCTTAGCATGAGGCTTTGTTTCTGTAAGATAAAGAAAAGAACTAGAGTACAAAATGGAAGTGCTGTGCAGTCATAATTAGGTTTTAGTGCTAGCTTTCAAAAATAGCTTTTTTTTTGGTAGAGATTACAATTTAGCTCAGAAAAAAATGCTGTCACTAATCATTGTGTGTAAAAAGGGCATTGTTTTAGTTTGCCTAGAATTATTTTAAAAATCACACAGAATAGTTTAGGTTGGGGTGGATAATAATATTTGGCCAGGATCCAAAACATTTTTGAAGTGGCCCTGGGCTGCCCTGGAAGGGGTGAGGCCTAAAATGGAAGGGGCGGGGCCAGAATGCATCTGGGGCTTCCCTACCCACAGTCCATGATTGGTCTGGGGGTGGATGAGCCTCTTTTACCCCCCTTACCACTAAGCATCCATGCCACTGGCATGACAGAAAGAGGCTTTGCACGCTCCCCACCTCAAGGCCAATTAGAGCCTGGAGGCAGGGGAAGCCCAAAAAGTTTCCTCTGTCCTGCTAGGAGCACATGGCACTTTTCTAAGTGCCACATGCTGCTTGCAGGGCAGGGGCAGGGCAGGGCAGGGGAAACTTTGTGCACTACCCGGCCCCCAAGCTCTGAGTGGTCTGGGGCGGATTAGCATGTGAAGCTTCCTCCCACCCTGCAAGGAGCACACGGCACTTTGAAGTGCTGCGCGTGCCTCGCAGGGCAGGGGTGGGGCGGAGGAAACTTTGCACACTCCTCCTGCCAGTCAGAATTTGGGGGCGGGTGAGCACGTAAAGTCTCCTGTCACCCTGCCAGGAGTGCGCGGCACTTCAAAGTGCTACGTGCTCCTGGCAGGGCGGAGGAAACTTTGTGCGCTTCCCCCGCCCCGACCTTAATTGGCCTGAGCGTGGGGGAGCGGCAGGGCCTCCGCGGGCCGGATCAACCTGCTTGGCGGGCCAGATCCAGCCTGCGGAGGCCCTTTTGCCCACCCCTGGTTTAGGCAAAATACCAGTCCAAGTCAATTCAACCAGCTATGCAATGTTAACTAGTTGCAGTACACAAATATTCAACTTTTAAGATAAAAAAATTTAAATTACATGTTTAAAAAGAATTAATCTCTTCTATAGCAAACTTCTAGTCCAACACTACACTAGAATAATACAAAGAATGCTAATGCTCAGTTATATCATTTGATTTTAAAATAATCTTTAGGTTATTAGGAATACAGAGCCTCTTTAACACAGCTTTTCAACATGAGAAAAGTCTTGTCAGCAGTGGAAGCAGAGTGATGTTTTTAATTGTCCTACCATCATGTTTTCTGCTAAGAATTTGTGAACACAGTAGTTTAGCTAGTACATCTCAATACTTAGATTTATTTGAGTGAACTGACTCTGGTGTTGTGCTGAAAATATGTGGTCTTACTGTACTCAGGTTTGTGAGGCCGCCTCTGCATTTTTTCCATTGCTTAGAGTTGGATGGCTAAATAAATGTTTATCACCTATGTAAACTAAGAAAAAACATATATAGTGTAGAGTAAACAAGAGAAACACTGAGGGGCTGAGTCTAAACAACATTTGGGTACCTTCTTAGAAAGAGCATTTACAGAGGTTTGATGGAGGTTTGATAAGAGGCCCAAATCTACTCAGCATGACGTCATTGAAATCCGTGGGAGCTTTGCCAGTGGGAGCAGGCCTAATGCAATATGTTTATATTTATTAATTAGGGGGCCTAAATCAATTCCATGATGTTAATAGAAAGATCCCCACTGACTTGCATTGGATTAGGCTCAAATAAATTACATAAAATGAGATATCAGCCTTGAATTCCAAAAGGCTCCAGGATTGGATTTATACAATGGAATGCATGAAACCTGCACTTGGTCACACAAATGAGGTAGTTGGAAGTGCAATTATTTTCATACTGTAGTAGTTGGGTGCAAATTTGTAAAGCCACTTCCAAAAATGTAGTTCATGGATTTAAACAAAGATATTTTTTCATATGAATTGTACTTAGTAAAGAATGAATGGAAGCGCTTTAAATCATGAGTCACTTTTGAAAATGTGTCACCATTAGAAATAAGGATGGGAAAAGGTGAGCTGGTTTGTGAAGACCATTGTGTTCCCCTCTTTTGCAATGCAGCACATTGGGAAAAGACACACAGGAAAAAAGCTTTGCGCATTAGAATTTTATTCTTGTAGCTCAGGTTAATAGCACACATAGCATGAAGTGTATTTATTTTAAGTGCATTATTTTAATCTTGGATCCAGTGTTTCAGATAATTAAATGTTGTTTTAGAATAGAAAACACTGGGGGTTTGAGCTGGCATTGCTAGCATTCGTTAAGGATTTATTTTATGTATGAAGACAATCAGAATGTTGAAGTATGACACTTTCTGATAATTTTCACAGTAATTAATTGTAATTTCACAGAAAACCTTATGTGGTAAGCAGCAGGAGTGGACAAGTGCTCAGAAAGCAAAGGTTCTCTGTCATGGTAGTGACCTTAATATCAAGGAGAGAGGAATATGAAATGGAAGTTAGGGAAACCAAATTAAGTGTTGCGATTGCTTTATATTGTGTACTGTAAATGACTAGCTTAATGGTTTATAAAAAAAGAAAAGCACACAGGCGCAGCATGTGAAAAATTCCCATCTGTGCAGGTCTCTCAGTGCTTAAAAATGATAGCATAGCTTTGAGTCTTTGGTCACAAACAGGCCAGCAGGAGTTCAAATTAGAGAAGTAAGGAAACAAACAATACCCCAAGTTTATAAAAGCCAGTCACATTTAGAGTAAAATAACAGTGAGGTGAAGGTTTCTGGGAATATGCACTCCAAGGATCTTGGTCTTCTCCCGCACAGCTCATCATGTCATATTTAATAGAGTGAAAAACTTTGGAGGCTTTAGAACACATAAAAGTAAGCATAAGTACATTGCCCACAGGACTACCACACAGATCAGTGTAAACAAATTGAAACATTTCTGCATTGTACGTATACCACTGTAGGTCCCCAGTATCACCCCTAAAGTTGTTGATAGAATGTTGGTGGCTTTGTGCTGACCATTCACACTCTGGATTGTTTTCACCCTCAAAATTTAACAGCAGAATTTTAAAAAGCATTCAGCATTAGCTTTTTCTGCTCCCACCAAAGTCAATAGTTGAATTATCGTAGCCTTCAATGGAAGAAGAGTTAGGCCAACATTACTCTTTTGAAGATCCCATCGTGCTTCTGAAGCCCCTGTGCAGTGCAGAAGGTTTTCAGAATTGAGACTTTAATCACTTCCCTTTGGCCTAAATTTCCCCACCTGTAAAATGGGATAACTTACCAAAGTGTTTGTGATGATGAACAGCTATAAATTGACTGGAAGTTGTAGAATGATAGGTGCAATGGTTATGATTTAGATTCTTTTATAACATTACTCTGAGCTTTTCCATTTCCTTTCCCTTTTAAAAGCATCTGTTTAAGGTGATTGAGCTTATCTATAAATACACATGTAAACTTTATATTTTAAGATGTTGTTGTTATAAAGTACTATCAAAACTTCCAGGCCCATAGGAAAAAAATTCCAGAGCTAGTAAGGAGTTGTTAGGTTTGACTGTGTTTATTCAAATCAAGTGGAAGCAGAGCTCTTGGAGCAGCTTGTGTGGTAATCAAAGGCCATAATCTCTCATGAACCAGACTGGAAATCCACCATTTAAGTATGTTAAAGGACAGACAACGTCAGGTTACAATTACGGTGTTTGTGATGACATTCAGATAATATCTGACAAATATTTTCCTGCTTCTGATTAAAATAAGTATAATTACCTTGCAAAACATATGTGAAATTCAGGTAATTGGAATTTAGCATGCAGACTGTAAGCAGATGGTAACTTTCATTAGTTTCTATGTATTAGTATTTTCTACGTTTTAGTTTATTTTATACACAATATATTTAAAATCAGTCCTTTTTTTCCCCAGATGCTATTACATTATATACTATGTCTGAGATTGAAAGACTATTTATGTCATCTTAAACTATGTCTTTAGTGATGTAGTAGAATAATGACCATGTCATGCTCCTTTTATATGCTGCTATAAATATCAAATAATCAGGTATACCTGCAGCTATATAGTTTTTAGTACTATGAGTTGAGGACCTGATCGAAACCCCATTGAAGTAATGAAAAATCTGCAATGGATTTTACACGAGATGCTAAATCTTCCATATTTTATTGTGCAAAAAAAAAAAAAAAAAAAAAATGCTGAAAGCCATGTTGCTCATGGCATGTAAAATGAAATTGGAAAATTGGTAAATATAAATTAGGAAACATTCTTTCATTGACTGAGGGATAGATGAGATGGATTAATAGGATTTTTGCATATTGTGATTCTGTGATTTTTCTTATCATGCATACACATAGGTACCTTAATTTACCAGAAGTTATATGATGAAAAGAGCTCTCGGAGAACTGATAGTGAAAATGTTTAAAGGTTGTACCATGCTGTTACGGCTATTAATAACAGAGGTTCCCTTCATGAATAATTACCTTTCAAACAGAAAGGAAACGTGATTTTTTGTAATAGAGCTGAAACGTTACAGCGTCACTTTTTTCTGCACTCTTTTATGTACAAAACCTGATGTACTGACCTTGCTCAAAATGTCTTACATAAAATAACTCAAGTGAATGTAATTTTATACCATCATTCTGTAGATAAAGTCAGTTCATTTTGTTTTCAGTCATTCTAGATTTGTATATATCAAGTTTTGGGATAACAAAGTGTGTGCTTTTCCAAAAAACCCAAATCAATTCAAGAAACACTAATTTTGTTTTACTAACAAATATTTGCCTGTCTCCCACTCACTAATTGTCCTACTCTTTTAAGGGGCTTAATCTTGCATGAGTTTAATTCTGTAAAGGCTTATTTGAGACTGAAAGGGAGTGGTAACTAGTATGTAATACATTAAAAATGATAGACTAGCCTATTTGGATGCAAAGGGCCACATTTTATCCTGATTTACATCCTGTCCCAACTAATGCAAAAGGTGAAAATCAGAGCAGTTGGATCTTAACCTCTGTTTGAGCAGGTGAACTATTACAGTTGAATCTTCCTTAACTGGACTTCTCACTCACATACTTCCTTAGACCATGTCTACACTAGGAAACTATTTCAAAATGACTAAATTCGACTTGAGAACTTAATAAATTCAAACTAGCATGTCCTCATTAATGTGGATGCGCAACCTCGAATATTTTGAAATTATTAGTTTAGAATTAGCATTACTCCTTGTGAAAAGCAAAAGTACAGAGTTTGAATTTCGTGGCCTATTATTTTGAAATAATGGGCTTGGTAGTGTGGACGCACTGCTTGTAAATTTAAACTTGTGGGGGTTATTTCAACATAAATTCCTAGTCTAGACCAGTGGTCATCTGAATATTTGTGGAAAATCATATAAAGTTGATGATCTTCTGTTTCCATTATAATTCATTGTCTGTTGTCACTATTACCACATGGATCCAATGAAGATTAAGGAAACTAATTTAGTGATTGGTAATCTTCCAAAGAAATAGGGGGTAAGGATGTAACAAATTGTCATGCTTTAAAAAGATGAGTTTATGAAAAGCAAAGAGGAAACAAAACTTACAGAGTTGAGTTGTGAATGGAACTTGTGAGAAAAGTTCTCTCCTTTACACTCAGTTGAAAATTTCAACTTTTCACTGAAGAAATGAAAAACAAAGATTTTAGCTGAAAATTCAGCAAAAGAAGTATGTTTAGTTTTTCAACAAGACTTTCTGTGGAAAGCAGACACTTTTAGTGAAAAATTTCATTTACTCAAAAACCCAGTTTTCCAGTTTATTGAGCAGCACTCGTATATATTTTTAAAATCTTTCCACCTAAATATAACAGCAAATAGTTCAACTAACCCCTTACTTTGTTAGACTAAGCTGTGTCTCTGTTGACATGGTTTCTTAGGGTAGACTTCTTCAAACTGCCTATATTGGGTAGAAAATACTATGGATCAAAGATGAAACAATTTTTAAGTGGTAGACATTTCTTTCTTTGTAACCCAAGATTTGACTTACTCCTTATCAGAAAGAACTTTAAACTGTTTCAAACAAAAAACAGAGGGTTTTTTTTTTTTTTTTTTTTTTGAAACTCTCCTTCAGATCAAAGGCTAGTCCTGGTCTGCACATGTGAACAAGTTATCCAACCTACAAATGAGTAATCATTGCCTCCTGGCAAAGGATACTGATCAGAATTTAAAATGAGGAGGGAGGAAGAAACAGAATAGTCTAAGAGGTAGGTAGGTGTGCCCCGCTTTAGGTTTTTTCCAAATTCTTTAACTATTGGTATCGGCAAAACCAGAGCTTTAGTTTTAAAGTGCTTGAGAAGCAGCAGCTTGCTTAAAAAATTGTATTTCTTTCATATTTTTAAATTATAGGACTTCTCTTGTGCAACATTGTTACAGAATTGTGTGCTGTGATTCTGTTCTTGATAATGTTGTTTTTGCTCTATTAGACACATTCTAATTGTGTTATTATATTTTGTTTTTATCGCATAAACAACAAAAAACGAAATGTAGTATTTTGTATAACTCTCTGATGCTAAACATCCCCCATGTCAAGCCCTGCCAATCTGGCATGTGAACTTGCCAAGAGATGCTAACAACCTGATTGTATTAGTCTTTGAGGCGGTAGTTGGAGAGCTGTGCTATTTGAGGCTGCTGCTTTCCAGATTGGTGGTGGAGCTTACTCATTTTCTGAGCATGATATGCTCAGCCTCTGAAGGCAGGAGGAGAGGAGCTGACATATGATGGTGGCAGTTAGGCCAGCAGAGGTGGAAAAGAATAAAAGGAAGAAAAATCCAAGGAGCTTATCTAGGCCTGCTTTAGGGTCAAGATCAGGTGCCATGAAGGTACCAAAAGGTGTAAGGGATGAACCACAGACAAAATAAAAATGAATGTACGCTCCAGTCCTACACAAATCTCTCTCCTCTCTCATGAGATGGGCCATTATTGCAGTCATTTCTGCTGATGTAGTATCGGAGGGCTGTTGTATATGCAGGAACATTTTGGCTAGAGGAGCTGAATGGTGACAGATGCCATTGCTCACAATGTCTAAGTTCAAGGCAGTGGCACCTATATTTCCTTTCCATGATCCTGCAAGAGCTTCTGATTCCCCAGCTGTCACCTGAGCAAGGACTGCAGGGCTCACCTCTAAATGATTACAGTAATAGGCCACTAGTTTATTTTGAGCTGTTCTTGGTGCGTATTTTGCACCTATGCAGAGTATCACAACTGATGAGAGTCATGTGAGGCCATGAGAAATAAAAATGATAGATACAGTGAAACCACCTTTAGGGTTGTCTAAGTAAAATGCATTCTGTCAAAGGTCTTTACTAACATAGCCACTCACAGGAATAAGGCACATTTCCTTCCTTCCTTCTCCACTTTGCTCTTTCAGTACATCAGACCCTGCAAATGGATTCAGGTGTTGTATCAATATTTCACACATTCTAGTCACGTTACCCCACGTGAGCAGGGTAGCATAGTTAGAATTCTCCCATTTTTGGGGTCAGTACTCGAGAAATTGGAGGGTTTTTAGAATGTGTGGGTTTCAAAAGAATTAGGCAGGAAAAGTTCAGATTCACCTATTATATGAAGCCATTATTGCTTATGGGAATTAAAAACAGTTTTCCTGGTATTGTGCCTCATTGTTACAGTCCTGCAAAAGGCCAGTGTGAACCAGGCTACAGAGCTGGGAGCCGCGCTCCCCATGCTGTTAGCTACTCCCCTCACTGAGGTGGTTTACGCATGCTGCAGCCACACTTTGGCTACATCTAGATTGCATCCCTTTTTCGGGAAAGGGATGCAAATTAGATGTATCGCAATTGCTAATGAAGCGGGGATTTAAACCTCCCCCGCTTCATTAGCATAAAAATGGCTGCTGCTTTTTTCCGGCACGGAGCCTTATTTCATAGAGGGATAAGGGATCTTTCAGAAAAGGCTTTATTTTCCACAAGATCAGCATCTAGACTGGCGCTTTTTTCCGGCAAAGCTCCGTGCCGAAAAAAAGCAGCAGCCATTTTTATGCTAATGAAGCGGGGGAGGTTTAAATCCCCTCTTCATTAGCAATTGCAATACGTCTAATTTGCATCCCTTTTCCGAAAAAGAGATGTAGTCTAGACGTAGCCTTTCAGTTTAAAGCACTTCCGTGGCTGCACTCTAAATTGTTAAATGTAGATAAAACCTATGACAGCATTGCTGGGAAGAACAAGCCACAGTGGTGGCAATCAGAAATGTTCATGTTGTAATTCTACTTCTGGGACTGTTTTATGTGACAAGTCACTTAAACATCTGTACCTCAGTTTCCTTGTTTGTAAATTGGGACTAATACCTGCCTTACAGAAATGATGTGAGAATTGATTAGTTAACACTGCGTAAAGTTCTTTGAAGATGTAACGTGAGACAAAAATGCCATTTAGCAGATAGCACAATTCCCATCTCCTAAATTATGTTACAGTTATGGGTCTTGAATGTATGGGAACCATTCAGCTGTGTCTAAACTGGCATAATTTTACGCGAATACTTTTAACGGAAAAGTTTTTCTGTTAAAAGTATTTGCGCAAGAGAGCGTCTACACTGTGCTTCTACGCATGCAAAAGCATCCATGCCAATGTAGATGCTCTCTTGCGCAAGAAAGCTCCGATGGCCATTTTAGTCATCTGTCTTTCTTGCGCAAGAAATTAACGTTGCCTGTGTACACTGGCCTCTTGCGGAAGAATACTTGCGCAAGAGGGCTTATCCCTGAGCGGGAGCATCAGACTATTTGTGCAAGAAGCACTGATTTTGTATATTACAACGTCAGTGTTCTTGTGCAAATACTCATGGCCAGTGTAGACAGGCGGCAAGATTTTGCGCAAAAGCGTTTGATTTTGCGCAAAATCTTGCCAATGTAGAGACAGCCTTCATGTTTTGTGGTTTGGCTGAGAAGTGGTGAACCCATTGTAGTGAGAAATGGATGGGCCAGCAGCTGCTCAAGCTATAAACAAACTAGGTGGCTGTCTAGGCCCTCAGCTTCTGCCAAGATGCCAGGAGTGGCTGGCCAAATCTAAATGGCACTAAATGAATGAGTAAAATTTTCTTTGACACGCACTTTTGGCATTTTTTTGCTGCAGAATTGTTTTTTAGAAGCCCTCTTATCTCTGAGATCCTAATTTCCCCATCCTGTCTGTTTTATAATAATAATAGTTTGCATTTCTATAGCATTCCCCATCTGAGGATCTGAAAGCACTTCACAAATGGTAATGCATTCTGACACATGAGGTAGTGTTCGCACTTTGGATCACACAAGAAGTCAAATATAGAGCTGGAGAGGGAGTCTGGAGACCTAGGCTCTAAACTTACTGTTTTAGTAAGACCATCCTTTTCTAAATATAAAACCTCTGCACGCCATGGCTGTCTGTGACTCTACATCCTTCAGTCCTTCACATCAGCTTCCAAGATTACAGTAACACTTCCCTGAATTTTGTCTTATTGCTAGTTTTACCAAAAAGCAAATGTTTTGGCTGGTTGCATCAATAATGAGTAAAACCTGCTTTTTTGCACAACTGACTACTTCACGCGCTACAGTCCCAGCCTCTGTTACTACTAGGAGAAGGCCAGTCTGTGGAGGCATGAACCTGTTTAAATTAGAAAACAAGTTTTTTAGGGATGCTTTAGGCTGTCTTTTGGAGAGGGTTCTTCAACTCCTGCCAGGTCCTTCTTGGTGGTCCTGCCAATCCTTGCTGAGCTATAATTAAAAAAAAAAAGAAGTAGTTGCTCAAGGCTCCAGCAATGTTGTATGCCCAGCACACGCAGCTGGACAGCTGACAGGCTGGGGCCAAACAAGGACCAGCACTTAATGAAGCATGGATCACTAAAACATATGAAGGGATGGTGGTGGCAGTGTGCTAATTGTTAACATTCCACATCTACAAGACCCCCTCCCACCCTTTTTTTAAGTGTAAACAATCCTAGGCTCACAAAGTTGAGCCGTAGAGGATCTATGTAGAAGGCAGTATGGCTTGTATTCAGACAAAGCCAGGGGAGAATTGCTTCGTCTGAGTTTTGCTATGCTTCCTCCCAAAACCTGCCACTGAAACAATCATTTCTCTGTCTGCCATGCCATATACAGTACAGGTACCTCAATAGCTGAATATTAGGCTAGGTTATTAGAAACGTGTGTAAATCTGGACCTGGATATTTCAGGGCATAAGCAGATCTTACACGTACATCAGATTTTCAAATCTAAGCTGGAGAGCTTTCCACTGCTGCCCTGCTGATGCATTGCCTGGACCTCACACCAGTATGCTGCACAAGTAGCAGCAAAACAAGTGAAGCAGGACCACTATAGAGGAGGAGAGAGGGGGCATGTCATGGGCTAGCAGTTCTGGGAGTTAGCTTGTTGACTCTGTGGACACCTCCCTCTAGCTGGTGTCTCCACATGTTTCTCTTTGACCACAGCTTCATCTTCAGGACACTGCCCTCTGGCCATGCCCACTCCAGTGTCTGAGCCCCCCTTCCAGGGGTTGGTGTTTATCCTGCTTGCACTCCAGGTCCTTCCTTCCCCAGGGTATCCCATTTTCCTCTCATGGAACACCCAGTTCCCTTGTACCCAACTTGCCTCAGTGAACCTCCATCAGTCTTCATCTAGCCCCTGCCTCGGGCAAACTGCAGTCTGTAATGGCCACTCATTACTAGCAAAAGGGTGTGGACCTGCTGCCCCTGGCTACCATGGCTGCCTCTCTACAGCCCTAATAGCCTTGGGCCTTGCTTCAGGTCTTACAGACCGGGAGCTTGTTTGGCCAGAGCTTCCCCAGCCCTGCTCTACCTTCAGGAAGCCTACTACTTCCCTAGCAGTTAAATCCCTACCACTCCTTCTCCAAAACAGCAGTCAGTTCCCCCTTTCTATTTCGGAGTCCTTCTTTATATAGCCCCTAGCTGGGCTCTTATTAGCAGAACTGCCTCAGCTGGGGCTTCGCTGGCAGCCCTCACTCAGGGCTGGGGTTTTGCCCTTAAAGGGCCAGTGCAGGGCAAACGCCCTATCACAGGGCAATATAGCTGTGGGGCTCATCCTGGTGATGGGGAGCAGAAGGATGTTTGAGAATACATATGGTTCCTGCTGCAGAGAAGAGAGAGGACCTATAAGCTGCATTTTGTGTGTGTGCACATGTATGCCAGGGGGTCTTTTTCAGTATGCAAATATGTCATTGCTTATTTTAAGAGGGAAAAGGGCATCATTAATGTGGGGTGGACTGTTGCATAGTAAGGTTTCATTCACAAATTAGTTATTGTTTGTGGGGTGTGGGTGGGAGAACATAGACTTTGGTGAAGGCAATTACCCCCATAAGATCTGGTGCATCCATGGGAAAGCAGATCCCTTTGTCTTTAGATTTATGTAAGTGGGTCTGTTTACACTCTGGCACCAATATGGCGCTCTGATGACAATCTGAACTTTCCTTGATGTTTGCTCCTATCTGCTCAGCTTTAGAGTAAGTTTGGTAATGGGTTTTTGACAGCTCCTTATCAACCTGAAGTTTATGGAGCTTCTTACATAAGTAGCACGTGTGGGCCAAGTAAATCAGCCTTTAGAGTATTTGCAACCCACCTCTGATTGTGTAGCTCCGAGCACACGTTTTACAACTTTGTCTATTTCCAATGGCTTTATGTAAATTGAGCAGGCAGGCACACTTCCCTCCCCCCATGTGATTTACTGCCTTTATCTGCTACCTTTTACAGTGGTGTGGCATCGCTGGTTAATGTCGCTGCTCTGCTGGTTAATGTTGCTACCCTGGTGGTTATCTTGTTTCACTTCTCTGGTGCGGGATCTGAATCTGACTTTGCTCCTGGTTTGAAGAGCATGCTGCTTCTTTGCTACCATCTTTTTTCCTTTTCCTTTCTTCTCTGTTGTATGTATGATGCTGGCTACCCTGTGCTTGAGGGAATGAGCTGGGATTGGCATGTGATAGCATGCAGCCATACAAGCATTACCCTTTACTTGTAACTATAAAGTATTTCTAGAGCATTCCCCAAGACTCCTCAGGGGCTGGCTTTAATGTCTATTACAGCAATGATAACATTCCTACTCTCCCCTTCTAAAGTACCATTTCATTTCCGGGTGCCAAAACATGCTAAGACATTGATGAAGCCTCACAGAAACCATCTGGGATTTACAAATTAGAGAAAGTAGAGATTAGGATGTCATCTCAGAGAGTGGAACACAGACTAGACAGTATGTTCCATAGAGAATGGAGCTGCACCACCTGGTACTTTGGAGGGCTGTGACATAGTGGGGGTGCTGTCTACTTTTGTAATCCTGTGTTCACTCTGGTGTTGCATTCACCATTTGTCTTATGGGTTAATATGTGATCCTACTGTCCTATGCTGCTTTGTAGTGATGATGCGTGTGTGTGTCTGTGTGTGTATGTCTGTGTCTGTCTGTGTGCGTGCCTCAGTTTCCCCAGACCCTGCAGCACTAGCTGCATGAGGAGAGGGAGGCGGGGTGTGACTCACTGAGGAAGTATGTTTAGTCTCTCATGTCCTGAGGCCCAGGTGACAGGAGATAACACCTTGAAAGCAGGACAAAGGAGGGGGCGGGGTGGCCTGGGGCCAGGGAGCAGTGGCTGTGAGCGTGGATCAGTCTTGGTGGGGCTAGGAGGAATGAGGAAGCTGAGAGCAGGAAAAGGGGTGAAGGGCCCAGGAACTCCTTCCCCTCCTGAGAGGAATAATTCTGTCTGCCCTGGCTCCTGTGTTAACATCGGTCCCATGCTACGCTGCTTCTCTGTGAACCAATAAACCTTCTACACTGCTGGCCGGCTGAGCGTCACATTTGGCTGCGGATGGGGGTGCAGGGTCGGGAACCTCCTGACATGCTGTCACAAGGGCCAGGTCCCATATTTATGTATGTATTTTCTTTAAGAACATAACAGCTGAGGACATTAGCAGGCCCCTGAGCAGTCATGGAACCACTACACATCTGAACAAAATCCTTTGGGCTGATATCTGTGTGCAGATGCACGCACAGTGCATTGCTGGCAGTCAGAATCACGTTCACACAGTCAAGGGCAGAATTTGACCCTCAAACTATTTGTTTTTGGTTTGTAAAATGAGGTGATCATACATCCCAAAGGGCTAGACTATGGCATTGCCATGTGGTCTGTACATAAGGCAGTGCCCAGAAGGAATGGTGCCTCAAGATGGCAGTGGTGCGACTTGCAGAATAAGGCCATCTGAGTGTACGAATGTCAGAGCCAGACCCTAGATGATTCATTGTGGGGACTTGATGATGCACTCTTTACTAAGGTTAAAGTCCCATTGATATTATTGGGTGTTTTGCCTACATGAACAAGTCCCTCATTGGAAAACTGTGTGAGTGTCTTGTTAGTGCAGAGTCATAAATCTCATGAGTTCAATTCAATCAGTAACTTCTAATTATGAAACTGATGCATTGCAAGTAGCTAAGTGAATTGTATGGATTATGTAAGTGACCAGGGAATGTACTTTATAGGCTGTTAGTATTGCGGCACAGTCTCAAACACAGATGTGGAATTTGGCTGGGTGAAAGGGACTGGGAGGAGTCAGGAAGATTCTGGTATGGTTCAGAGCAAAAGGGAGAAAGACTCTTATATGACAACCAAAGCTTAGTGTAGTGGTAAGGAATGTGTGAGGAGGGTGATCTCAGAGGTATCTCACTGTCCTTGCAGTGTGTCATTAGTTCAAAATGTAAGCAATGCATGTGCAGTATCCTTTATCTTCACTTAAGCTTTACTTCTCATTTTTGCTTAGGTGGAAGTTGCAGAAATTTGCACCAAGAGTGAACGCTACATTGGCACAGAGGGAGGAGGCATGGACCAGTCGATATCATTCCTTGCAGAAGAAGGAACTGTACGTGACTCTTTTAGCAATAAATTAAGAACACATCATAACAATACAAATTAAAGATACATGAATGGAAGTAGCTGAGCAAAACAGTACAGACACTGATTATGCACTAATGAAGATGCGAGAGTATATATGTGCCTCATTGTATTAAAAATGCCGCTGTTCAGCACTCGAGAGCCAGGTCAGACTAAGAAGATGAGATGAAAATAGATGGAGAGAGAATAGAAAGGCTATCTGGGAAAGGAAGAGATAGGAAAGAGGAGTAATAGACTCTACATTGGTTAACTGATGCCTGGAGTAATTTCTACATTATGAAATCTGAAGCTCTAGAATTCCCTATGCTAGTTATCACAAGAATTCTTTATTGGAATGTCTAGTGACAGACCAGTTCTAGTAAAGCTTCCAGATTCGCTCATATACACAATGGGGAATTTAAAAATATTTAACAGACTTTGATTTCTTAAAATGCCAGTGTTTGATTAGGTTGTAGAACATATCTGTCTTAAACATGAGAAACATATGAATTCATCTGAGGAAGTGGGCTGTGCCCCCGAAAGCTCATGATACCATCTACATTTTTTGTTAGTCTCAGTGGTGCTGCGAGACTATTTGTTGGTTTTTAAGTTTTGGCTTGGAAGCAGATTGGCATGTGGCCACCTGTTTAGTGCTATTCATGGAACCATGCAGTAAGCGAAGAGTGCCAAACCCAGTAATGGGTCCCTGCTTCGCAGAGCTGAGCAGATCCCTGACATAGCATGTAATATACAACCTACCCAGTGAAAAGTAAAAGCTAGGCATGCGTCTCATCTCTTCATGACATCACAGCCTGAATGATTTAGTTATTGAAATGTATAGCCTAGTCATTCTCCCAAAGGGCACCACATGCTGTATCCATAACAGACCTCACCACAAGCCTATGAGGCCAGGAATTATTTTATTCCAGTTCTATTACTGGGGAAAGTGAGGCAGTAACTGGCTGAATGTAGTAATGTCCTACACGCTACTCAATGGCATTTCTCTGTTTCTGTCTGTGAGGCAATGGGCTCAAAAGTATTCAATTACAAATTTTCAAAATACCTAGTCCCATGCTCCTTTTGTCATTAGTGCCCCTACCCTCCCAGTCTGTAAGCACTAGCCCCTGAATCCTATATGAATGGGGTTTTGAAGCCCTGGTAGGCTAAAACAGAAACAATCACAAGGCAAATGGGGGCAGGGGAGAGGACATAGAATTCCCAGCACGATGGACGAGTAGAATGGAGTGTGCACAACTCCAGGCATAAGGGTGTGACTGGGGGATCCCAGTATGGAGGCAGAGAGTATTGGAGTACACAACACACCCCTGGCATTGTGGGTTGTGGAGTATTGCAGAAAGTCCCTGAATTAGAGGGGTGATGAGAGGGTCCTTAGGGACCTTCTGGGCTAATGGGGGGAGTTAAGAAGTCCCTGGTATATGCAGTGAGCTCAGCGTACAGAAGCAGCAGAAGTGTGCAAAACCATCTAGTTTGTAGGCATGTCATTTTGCACAATAACATCGTGATCCTGCAATGCTTGGCAGATTGCTGTGCCTTTGTGGAACCCTGATGATTCTGATGGGGTCCATACAGGTGCAAAAACCTCTCCCACACAAAACACCGCTGGAGTGGATCCTGAATTTGTTGTATGAAAACAAGGTGGTTGCCCATTATTTCTAGCCAGTTGATTTGCATGACAGGCTCCCTCAGAGCATTCTGGATGTTTTATTGAATAGTAGCTCACTGTAGTTATTGGGGATGGGCCTGGATCAAGACTTTGAACACCCCAGAATGCAGGATGTTCAAATGTAAGGCTTTGTTTGGTCCCAGCTCTCACATATAGGGTTCAGTTATTACTGCCATAGTCCTATGCTTTGGTTCCACCATGCCCTCTCCAGCGGGATTTCAGTTTCCCAAATCCTACTGCCATCTTCCTTTTAAAAGGAAGTTATTTTGAAAAGATTTGCCTGCAGATATCTTCTGTGAAACAGAAAACACAAGGACTTTTAATGGAGAAGCCATAAATTCCAGCTCCCAGGAAGAGGCTTAAGATTTTCTTGTAACTTGATCGTTGCAGCTAAATAGCTTTTCTTACTGTTTCATGTCAATTTCCTTAATTAACCGTCTGTGGGTTCTTGAGAGAAAAAAATTTGCAAAGGCAAATGCATTTGATTTATTGAGCTAACTCCATTGCTAGTAATTTAAAATTGACCATTCATTTTTCTTTTACTAGGCCAAGCTGATAGAGTTCAGTCCTCTGAGGGCAACTGATGTGAGACTTCCAAGTGGAGCAGCTTTTGTTATTGCCAACAGTTGTGTTGAAATGAATAAAGCAGCAACTTCTCATTACAATATTAGGGTGATGGAGTGTCGTCTGGCTACAAAGGTACTGTATGGCTTTTGTCAAACTCTAATGAAACCTTCATCCAAGTATGTGCTTTCTTCTACCCATGACCAGTCTTGGCTTTACTTTAACACCAGGTCAGGTGCTGCTTTAACTGGCATTTTTATCTTCTCAGGGCCTGACCCCTCTACCCTGTTGCAAGGCAAACTCCCACAGAGTTCAATGGAAGTGTGAGGCGTCTGGGATCAGACCTTTGTTGTACTGTTTTAGGGTCTGTGGTTTAGCAGTATTGAGTTTATTATTATTATTATTATTATTATTAGCCATGGACGGAGAGAACAAGTTAATTCCTTTTCAACAAAAATATGTTTAGTTAATATGAGTAGAGGGCTTCTAATGAAATCCTGATAATGAAAAGGCAGTGGAGAAAAACAAAAGTATTTGCATGGTAGTTATGTATGTTCAGTAATAGGTACACAGTTATTGGGTAAGCAGATGGCAATAATCAAAGATACAATGTAGAAACATTAAAATGCTATTGGAAGTGTTGATTAGAAATAGATACTTGCATTAACTTTAAAGATGGGCCTGAACCAATACTGCAGATTTGGCTGTGGCCTGGGGTGCCAATTCACATCTTAAACTTGTCTCTAAAATAGGTTGACTCTGAACACTCCAAGCCTGGGGAAAGTTTGAATTTGGACCCGAATTGGAAAATAACAGAGTTTGGGAGTATTCAGATTTGAGGTTTGGATTCAGTCAGTTGTAAAAATAAAGGGGACTATTACACTGGCATAAATGTGGAGTAGCCTGGCTGACTCAGAGGACATACTCCCAATTTATACTGCTGTGAGTAAAATGTATCTCAGAGAATTCAGCTGAGAGTTTACATAATTACATGGTGGGATTCATTGCCCCTTTATGTCAAGGACATTTATATGGAGAAGAATATCCAGCATTGTAACAGTTAATGCTGAAAGAGGAAAAGAGAGAATCTAATAATCAGTGAAACATTTTAAGCTTCCTGTATTGGCTGATAGCAGAAGCTAAACCAAGGGTGTAGTTTGGAAAGTACCATTTTTTATGTATTTAAGACAGCAGTAATAAATAATGTCAGTGGTCATGGCCAGTTTCTTCGCTATGGATTGTCATGGACTTTAGTGTAGTCAGGATCAGTACCTCTCTATGAATAGCTTTTGAGTGGAATGACAATTAAATAACTCAGCTAATTTGGGTAGTCCTTGTTTCTTTTGGAAGCTAATTCAAATTAAAGCTCAGGAATATTCATATATCCTATTTTTTAAAAGACCATTTGTAAGGCCTTAAGTGTTGTTTCATTAAGCAAGGTAGGTGAATTGTACCAGTGTTTAAAATTGCTTTGCTTAGTTGTTCTGCGTTGCAAACTGCAAAAGAATGAAGGGAAAGATGGATGTTATGCCACCTGTTAGAGATGACACAATCTGCAAAAAAATACTTTACACAGATGTACAATTTAAAGGAAAGTAACAATTTACATCTGCCCAATTTAAGCACATGTTGCCCAGATGGATAGTTGCATGCATAATAAAAAAATTGTTGAGACAGAGAAAACCTGTTTCCTTTAAAGACAAGTCATAGACGGGTGAAGGTGGGCAGAGAGGAAGCAGGGTTGTCTTTTAGGTACTATGAACACAGCAGAACTAATAAGTTAACGGATCTATGAAACATTAGCTTAGGCGTCACAACACAACTTTGTAGATTGTTCTTATTGATGGGTGTCTCGGTGATAGTATTTGTCTTTCATTCTTGTAGCTCTAATCTCATTTCCCTTACTCTTTCCATTGTAGACATTTATATGCGTGGGGAGACACTAGCATAACATATTCCTAAGTGCTTTGATTGGCGCAGGATATAATGAATACTTGATTACCTCTCTCAATACCTGCTGCCTTTCCTTCTCCTTTCTTCAACACTCATCCATTCTTTTTCTTTTTATTCAGGTTTTTATATTATGCTCCTCACTGTAGTCCCTGGCGTGGCGCCCGATTGGAGGTCTAAGGGGCGCCGTGCGCTGCCTAGTGGCAGCTCTAAGGGGTGCCGCACTGCCCCCGGCTCTGGGCGTGTGGCGCCCCTTACAGCTGCCATCAGGCGACCCCCCCCCATGGGTTGGCACCCTGGGCAGTTGTCTGGTTAGCCCCCCCACTTCCAGCCCTGCCTGGATCTTCCCCACTTCCCAGCAGCTGTTATGCTTAGAAACTACTCTCTGGGAAACTCCATTTTGTTTCTTTATTCTGGGCAAGCGTTTTGTTGGGGAAGAAACTTTGGTCCAGAATTCTTGCCTCTGAAAATTCCACCATAGGTGTCACAGGATAGATACCCAGCATTAGCAAAAAATGTAGGTCTTTGCTTCTTTGTACTATGGGTCAGGTCAGTGTTTCTCAAAGGGTCGTGTGCCTGCTTTGGGAAAGCTGCTAGTGGGCCCATGCCCAGTGGCTTTCTCAAAATGGGCCTGAGGCTCACTTTGAGAAACAGTGCTTCAGGTTATTCTCTTCACTTGTAAAATGGTGTTAATAATGTCTGTTTATCTGTCTACCTTAATGGGAGCTATAAAGTCTAATCAATAAATGTTTCTGAAGTAGTAAAGGACCCTCAGAGGGCACTATGAAGCACTAGGATAGTATTATTGTTATTTAAGGCTAAGTACACCAATATTCACTGTGAATCATTGTGTATATTTCTCCCATAATTTACTGGGATATAAATTGTTTAGTTATATTCACATGTACTTAGCTTAGAAATGAATAGGTCATGTTATTGGAGTGGATGATGACAGATTCCTGAAAAAGAATCCTCTTTGGTTAGATGAAACTTGGAAAGAGCAGGAAGAGCAGCTATTCTAGACACTTCAAAGAAACTCTTAAGGAGAATCTCAACTTATGTGATATAAATATTGATCACTTTGAAGACAGAACCATGGACAAACCTGATTGTAGAGCAACTATCAATAATGTTGTAAACACTTACCCCACGGGTTGGTTGCAGGGCCAATTTTGTTCAGCATCTTTATTAATGGCTTGGATGAGGGGATGGATTTCTCCCTCAGCAAGTTCTCAGATGACACTAAGGTGGGGGAGAGGTAGATACCCTGGAGGGCAGAGATAGGGTCCAGAGTGACCTAGACAAATTGGAGGATTGGGCCAAAAGAAATCTTCTGATGTTCAACAAGGTCAAGTGCAGACTCCTGAACTTGGAATGGAAGAATCCCAAGCACTGTTACAGCGTGGTGACCAACTGGCTAAGCAAAAAAAGGACCTGGGAATTACAGTAGATGAGAAGCTAGATATGAGTCAACAGTGTGCCCTTGTAGTCAAGAAGGCTAATGGCATATTGGGATGCATTAGGAGGAGCAATGCCAGCAGATCTAGAGAAGTGATTATTCCCCTTTATTCTGCACTGGTGAGGCCACCTCTGGAGTATTGCATCCAATTCTGGGGCCCCCATTACAGAAAGAATGTGCATACATTGGAGAAAGTCCAGCGGAAGGCAACAAAAATGATTAGGGGGCTGGAGAACATGACAGATGGCCATACATTTATAGTGTTCTAATAAGACACTAATATTGAGCAATAATGTCCAGAAAAAGAGGGTGTAAATCGGTAGTTAAGAAGTAGCTTGAGGATACCTTACGTCTTTACTCCACCTGATGTGTAACTGCCAGGAAACACCCAAGTATGGGGTCAGTATTCTTGTAAATTCTACAGATGGATTTTCCCTATTTCTTTTCTGGGTCTGGTGTCTGTGGTATTTTGAGTTAATCAGGTGGGTTTTTTTAAAAGGTCAGAAACTTCATTGTCATACGTTTGAATGATCACAAAGATACCCGGTGCTAAATGTTTTGCAGTGATCAGTTTCTGTTCAGTATGTTTAGTCTGGAGAATATCTAAATAATAAGCTCATCCCAAAGGTAGCTTCTCTTCAAGGAATTGGGAAGGATGCAGCAATGCACCAGTAGCATAATTACTAATAACACAGGCTACGTCTAGACTGGCCCCTATTACGAAATAGCCATGCTAATTTCCAACTTTGCAATAGGGAAATCCGCGGGGGATTTAAATACCCCCCCCCCCCCGGGATTTAAATAAACATGTCCACCGCTTTTTTTCCGGCTTGGGGAAAAGCCGGCAAAAAGCGTCTAGACTGGCGCGATCCTCCGGAATAAAGCCCTTTTCCGGAGGATCTCTTATTCCTACTTTCAAGAACACTTTCAAGTAGGAATAAGAGATCCTCCGGAAAAGGGCTTTATTCCGGAGGATCGTGCCAGTCTAGACGCTTTTTGCCGGCTTTTCCCCAAGCCGGAAAAAAAGCGGCGGACATGTTTATTTAAATCCCGCAGGGGGTATTTAAATCCCCCGCAGATTTCCCTATTCCAAAGTTGGAAATTAGCATGGCTATTTCATAATAGGGGCCAGTCTAGACGTAGCCACAGTGAATAATGTATTCAGATAATAGAAAGGATTTTGCTGGTTTTTCTGATGATACCTACTGATCGTTAGTGCAATATAATAATGTTTTGCATCTCTTCAGCACCGTTAAGCTGAAGCTCAAATCACTTTTACAGGCAACTATTAAAGCTATGAAAGTTTAAAGTTAAATATGTGAAGGAAATATTATTCATGGTGACAGTGACTCATCAGCTGACATTGTGCCATATGGCTGTGTGTAGTATTGTAGGGTTTTTTTCTTCATATTTCTTCTGATCATCCATTCATCTTGTGAGTGGGACTTCCAGCTGGATCATATTTAGCCTCATCCTTTTCCACTGGTAATATAAGGGTAACTCAGCAGTCCCACAACTTCACATCGGATCATTAGGCCAGGCTCAGGTCACTAGTCCTTCCAGTCCTTGTGCCTGGGATCTCCTCAGCAAGACTCTAAAGGCTACATCTACACTGCCCAGTCTTGTGCAAGAACATATGCAAATGAGGTGCGGCGATGAATATCATCCTGCCTCATTTGCATACTTAATGAGCCACCATTTTGCACAAGAAGGAGCAATCTACACTCCTTATTTTCAGGCAGAATAGCTCTTGCACAAGCAAGTATAGACTGCTCCTTCTTGTGCAAAAG
The DNA here is from genome assembly GCF_052426305.1 of Pelodiscus sinensis. Taxonomy (NCBI): domain Eukaryota; kingdom Metazoa; phylum Chordata; order Testudines; family Trionychidae; genus Pelodiscus; species Pelodiscus sinensis. Next base: position 24,702,048 of record NC_143065.1, read on the forward strand.
CCTCTTGCGCAAAATGACGGCTCATTAAGTATGTAAATGAGGCACAGTGATATTCATTGCCATACCTCATTTCCATATGTTGTTGCGCAAAAGGGTGCAATGTAGATGTAGCCTTAATTTCTGCCTTGTCAGGCCTTTGATTCTTTCCTAAGCTACGTCCTACATCAGTCCACCTTCTCCTGAACAGGCTCACATGTTCAGCTCCCAGCATGACAAAGGAAAGAAAACCACCAGTGTCTTGCTCTAACATTAACAGGTGTGTTGTGAGCAAGACACGAGAAGTCATTCTTCCGCTCTACTCTGCGCTGGTTAGGCCTCAGTTGTGTCCAGTTCTGGGCACCGCATTTCAAGAAAGATGCGGAGAAATTGGAGAGGGTCCAGAGAAGAGCAACAAGAATAATTAAAGGTCTATAGAACATGACCTATGAAGGAAGGCTGAAAGAATTGGGTTTGTTTAGTTTAGAAAAGAGAAGACTGAGGGGGGACATGATAGCAATTTTCAGGTATCTAAAAGGGTGTCATGAGGAGGAGGGAGAAAACTTGTTCATCTTGGCCTCTGAGGATAGAACAAGAAGCAATGGGCTTAAACTGCAGCAAGAGAAGTTTAGGTTGGACATTAGGAAAAAGTTCCTAACTGTCGGGGTAGTCAGACACTGGAATAAATTGCCCAGGGAGGTTGTGGAATCCCCATCTCTGGAAATATTTAAGAGTAGGTTAGATAAATGTCTATCAGGGTTGGTCTCGACAGTATTTGGTCCTGCCATGAGGGCAGGTCCCTTCCAGTCCTAGTATTCTATGATTCTAACTGACTGCAGAAATCTGTGTGAAAAAGAATCCACCAGTTCTTGGAAAAGTCCCAATATAGTCCCCAATTACACAAAGCAAATACTTAACTTTCAGCATGTACTTAAGTCCCACTAACCTGAAAGTTAGTCCCACTGAAGTGCTTTCCTGAAAAGAGATGATCTGCGGTATTGAGGCCTTTATGCTTTCAAACAATTTTAACTTCAGACCAGTGTTTTTTGAAAAGAAAAAGAGGAAATCCTCGCCCCACTCAAATCAACACACTTGAGTGCAGAACACAGTCTCAATTTAATATAACACGCCTGTATAAATGACTCCAGAAAAATCTTCCTTGTACTGTTAAGGTTGAGACTCCCTTTTAAAATGAATGAGAATACAGGTTGAACCTCTCTAGTCTGGTGCACTCTGGTCCAGCATAATGTTAGTTAGCCAGTGTCCACTAATCATGGGCATGGGCAAGTTTTCCGCTGTCCCTTAAAGTTTGTTTATAGCCAACAGTCCTGGCTCTCAGTATTCTGTGCTGTTATTTAGCTCTAATTTACCACTAAATGTCTTCTAAGAGCCCAGTAAGCAGTGGAAGCTGCCAGACAATATTGACCTCTAATGGTCTGGCAAATTGTCTGGTTTGGCATGGTCTAGGGTGCCAGACTGTAGGGGTTCAACCTGTAGAATGCTGCAGTTATAAAAATAATATACACTAGAAAGTCATCAAGCTTGCAATTAGGGGTCCAGCACCAACCTTACCATGAAATTCAGCTCTCCAGCACGCTTAGAAGAAAGTATCACAACAACTTCAGAAATTTGGGTTTATTAAATACCACCAATCAGGCTGAGTGGTCACTATTCGATCAAAGACAGATAACAGCAAGTCCTCCTTTGACCTTCTAGAATTGTGCTGGGGAATGTGTAAGAACAAATGTCTAAAATTGGTTTTATAAAATGAATAATAGTTGGAGGGGATAGCTTGTGGAAAACAAGAGATCATTGATTTGACTAGATATACCGTATTTTCTGGCGTATAAGACGACTTTTGATGTTAAAAAACATCCCCCAAAAATCGGGGGTCGTCTTATACGCCGGGTATACAGCTTTGTGGCTTTGCAAAGCCTTGGGGGAAGCCGGCGGCGGGGCCCCTCCACGGCTTTGCAAAGCCTCGGGGGAAGCCGGAGCAAAGCCTCAGAAGCGCGACACCCCGCCGCCGCTTCAGCTTTGCTCCCGGTGCCTCTGGTCTGCTGGGGACCGTCTCCAGCAGACCAGGGACACCGGGAGCAAAACCGGGGAGGTGGAGGGGCGCTGGGGTATAAGACGAAACCCTATCTTTTAACTAAAAAATTAGGGGGTCGTCTTATACGCCCAGTAGCCTTATACGCCGGAAAATACGGTATGTAATGTCAGTAAGGGTACGTCTACACTGCATCCCTAGTTCGAACTAGGGGTGCAAATGGAGACAATCGAAGTAGTTAATGAAGCGGGGATTTAAATATCCCGCGCTCCATTAACATGATCTCGTTGGCGCGCTAGTTCGAATCACAGCTGATTCGAACCAGGAAGTGCGCGCCGGGACGCATTAGTTCGGACTAAAGCCCTTAGTCCGAACTAATGTTACTCCTCAAAATGTTACTCCTCATTTTTTGAGGAGTAACATTAGTTCGGACTAAGGGCTTTAGTCCGAACTAACGCGTCCCGGCGCGCACTTCCTGGTTCGAATCAGCTGTGATTCGAACTAGTGCGCCGGCGAGATCATGTTAATGGAGCGCGGGATATTTAAATCCCCGCTTCATTAACTACTTCGATTGTCTCCATTTGCATCCCTAGTTCGAACTAGGGATGCAGTGTAGACATACCCTAAGAGATTTAGGCTAATGTTTTAATAAAAGAAATGCTTACATTTTTTTGGGCTGTTATTGACAGAAATCTTCCTGTTCTGGTACTAGATCTGTGTGTAAACATATTGGCTATTTGCTGTGTAAGGATAAATGGCTTGATGGCTTTTCCTGAAAAAAATCCGTTCTCTAAGGTCTGTTTGCTTTATGAAATATGTCATGTCAATTTCAAACTATGATGTGTGTCACTGTTTGTTTTTGCTGTGGTAAGCTTCTCGCTAAGTCAAAAGGCCTAGAATGGAAAACAATGCTGAAGCTCCAAGATGTGCAGGCCAAGCTAGGAGTTAGCCTGAAGGAAATGCTGACCGTTGTCGAGGAGGTATTTCACCCTGAGCCTTACAGCACAGAGGAAATTTGTACATGCCTGGGAATTAGCCTTGAGGAGCTCCGCACTCAGATCCTCAGTCAAAACACGCAAGATGGTGAGTGTACATCAGATGGTGGTTTTTATTTTAAAAAGCTCGTGTTATGTAAAATGCCTATAATACATAAAGGACCTGGACATCTTGCCAAAAGAGTTCATCAGCAGGAACCTGTGGGGAGGTTTCTAGGGCGAAGGGGCTTATATCATATCAGTTCTATTTGTTCCCATTAGGGCAGTGTTTCTCAAAGTGGTCCACGAAACCACTTTGAGAAAGCTGCTAACTGGCCACGCCGGTGTGTTTATTTACTGGTGCCGCAACCACGGAGCCTCGCGGCTCCCATTGGCTCTGGTTTGCCATTTGCAGCCAAGGGGAGCCGTAGGAAGAAGCAGCCCGGCCCACTCCACTTCTTGCTGCTCCACTTGGCTGCAAATGGCAGACCAGAGCCCATAGGAGCCACGAGGCTCTGTGGCCAAGGTGCTGGTAAATAAACACACCGGTGTGGCCAGTTAGCAGTTTTCTCAAAGTGGTTTCGTGGACCACTTTGAGAAAGTGTATTGGGGAGCTGGGCAGACAGCCCAGCTCAGTCTTGGCTCATGCTGGGTCCGGGACCTAACCCCATTACAACTCTGCATTTAAAGTGTATTAGGAGCCTGGCAGGCAGCCTGGCTCAGTTACGGCTTGCGCTGGGTCTGGGAGCTCAGACCCCCCCCCCCACATAGGGGCTCCTACCCCTTCATCAGAGGCAGCAGCACAGAAGGACTGGCAGCCTTTCCACAAGGGGAGCTAGTTTAGACCCTGCTGATCTCAGGGGGAGGGAGGGTCTGAGCTCCCATACCTGGCGCGGGCTGGACCTGAACTGGGCTGCATGCCCGTCTGGCTCCTAATACACTTTAAATGCAGAGCTGCAGGAGTGGTAACAATGTGGAGTGGCAGGTGGCTCCTTGGCTATTAAATTAACCGATATTTAACATCCCTAAGGTAAATGTCTTCTTCAAAGGAATGAGTAAAAGGCACAGGATGTAATGTGCCTGTCACAGAACACCAAGAGCCAAGCCTTCCTGAACACTCTCCTGTGACTATTTCAACCCTTTCCCTTCCTGCTCCTTTTCTCCATTCCTCCCAGCATGTCTGGCTTCCCTCGCATGTCACTGTGGGGAGGCCAGAATACCCCCTTGGCCTCCTTCGTACCCTGGCTTGTCCTGGAGCACCTCATATAGAGGGACGAGGGAGCAGGTGGTGCAGAGTCAGCTGTTCCAGTTTTATGCTATCCCAAAATGCTCCTGACATAAGGAAAATCCTAAGCTATGCAGTTAGGACAGCTGTCTGCTCCGTTGCAATGCTGGAGAGGTGCCAGTATGTATTCAGAGACCTGGATCGGGCCCCACACCTCTGCGGAATGTTGTACAATACTTGTGTGCATTATATAGAGAGTATACTAAAGTGTGTAGCTCTCTAACACAAATATAACATGAACTATGTGCTCTTAGATATCGCAGGGTATAAATAACCTCTCATCTTATCCCCCACACTTCCTTTTTCATGGGAAATCACTAGGGCTCTTAGTTTCCTATACTATCCCCTCCTCTGTTCCCCCAATATGAAACATTATATGAATAGTAACTCACAAATATGACTATTTTGCATATCTCTGGTTTTAAAAGCTAACATTTAAAGCTCAGTAAAGTTGAACTGTTTATATGGATTGTTATTTTCACTAAAAAAAACAGTCTGGATGAAAAATTTTGACATAAAAGCAATAGAAGAAAGTCCAAGGAAATGTTATACTGTAGCTCTGTCTAGTGTTTGCAGATGTTCACCAAACAAAATCTCTTAAAATTTGCGTGACCATGATCTTGTTTGATAAAGCCAATTAAAATGGCTTGTGCAGAAGTCTGTTTGCATTTGTACAAGATAAAACTAAACAACAGATTCCTGTAAAAGTAGACACAGAGAGAAATAAGACAGACCCAGAGTGAAGAAATCAAATCCACTGTTTGTTTTTGTTATGCACCAAACAAATTACACTTCATGTTGGTTTTGGAAAACTACAGCTTCTTCAGCAAAAATCTTCTTGCTTTAGTTTGCTGTATTTTACACTGTCTCCTAATGACAGAACATACTTTCTTGACGTGAAAGAAGAAAATACTGATAAATAAACCAGGCTTTGTCATTACAATTCTGTGAAAAATACAGCAAACAAAAGCAAAAATGTTGGAGAGAATATGTTAAATTATTTGCTAGATGCTGATTTTTCCTTTGTAGCAGAGCATAAATTTGTGACAGTTTCCACTTCTGCCCCCACCCCAGGCTAGGGCTGTTAGTAGTATGCCTTGAGCTCCCATGGCATCCTGTATAAGAACCTTCGCAGATTCTTATGGGTTAGGAAAGGAGAAATAAAATGTTGCATTTGTGACTCAAAGCTTCACCTTCATCTTCATCGCACTTGAGGAAGCCTGGGATTACAGCGCAGAAGAGGGATGCTACAGATTCCAGCTGAGCTATTTGCTTTTAGGCAATCAGAAAGGAATAATACACGCACACTTCTCACTATACAGTATTGTCTGTTATCAGATACATTTCAGTCAGGTCCACCTCTTTCCTTCTATTCATATTATACATTCCCATTCTCTCCAATTGGATGTCTCATTGTCATTTTAGTGAGGCTTCCTAGCCAACTTCTTAACCAACATCTCTGCACTCTGTAACAAGACCTATAAAATAGTTACAGTTGCATTTGCAATGATGTACATAAGCCTGTCAGTAGCTGAATTTTTTAGGCCTACAACACACGTTCTTAACTAGTGGGCAAATCAGAGGTGGGACCAAACCAACACCGTGTAGCATTGTACGACTAAGCACCACATTCGAACTTTGTTGGTAGTTGTTGAGCCAGATCCTGGCTTCTGTTCTGGCTTCTTTGCACTGTTTGGCACCACAAGGACCGTGAAAATCCATCTTGACCAATCAACTAAGGATTCCTGCTCCCCCGGCCAATCAACTGATGATTCTTCACTTGAATATCTGTACTACATCACCCCACTTGAAATTGCTTAGTGCCACCTTTAAACCTACTCACCATTCACAGCTGCTGTATAACCCAAATAAAAATCCTGGTTCTGAAACCCCAAATTTAAGAGAGTGTTGTATCTAGATCTACGCTTTGTGCCCCAGGATCCTCTCCAGAACAAATAGTATTTATTATTCACTTTCTAAAGTGCAGTACACTATAGTTTCATTACTTCATAAAGTAGTTAAGCTCCAGTGGTGGTGGGAAGGTTGTGTATTTATAAATCTCACCGCAGCAGGATATTTTTCTATAAAATAATGTCATCTTTTTGCCATAATATGTTTCTCCCTTTTAAATGGGATATTCTTAAACCAATTTTTCCTTTTTACACATAAAACAGTAATCTAATTATGACATTTTAAACCTGGGAACAGAATCACCATGGGAGCTAAAAGCATCTGTTTAGTCTGTGGGTTTGGCTGGTTAACCCCTGCTTAGAAAACTAAATTTGGGAAAAATATTGCTACTGAAAAATAAGCCTCAAACCACAATGCAATTGGAATGAGTGGGGTTGTATAGTCTTTCACTCATGCTGTGAAGTAGTCCAAAGGAGTGGTGAGCTCAGTGCAAGAACTGATTGTAATTTTTTTGTCACATTTTTTGGAAATTGACTTTTAAATGTATTGCCACATATGCTCTCTTTATCAGGCAGTAGCCGGAGTTTTGTTGCAAAGAGCATGCACCCATAGAGCAGGATAGCAGAGAGCACATGTAGCTTATAAGGAAGACTAGAATAGAATAAAATGGAGTGGGCCATTTTAGCAACAAAAAGCACTTTTAGAGGCATTGTTGTGGTAAAAAGAGTCATCATTAAAGCAGTAGGTGCCATAATCTCTAAAATGTCTCTTGACTTGGTGGTTGTATTCAGGGAAGGAGCATCCAATTGCTCTGTTTTAAGAGGAGCGAATTGTGAATGGTTTACTCACATTGATGAGCAGTTGCTCACAGGAGTAGTTGCATCAGAATGACGGGGTTGCTTTATGTGGGAACCTGCCCAGCTTTATTAGTAAGGGGATGGAGAATCATCATCTGGCCTAGATGAAATATAACAACCTGTGGCAACATTTTCTTTTATTAAATTAAGGGCCAGATTCAGTCACACAAATGCAGTAGAATCTTTCTCTGCCAATAGTTGCACTGAAAACAATGGGACGCCTTATGGAAAAAGGTTTATGCCATATTTGTAAAAGTGGTAAAATCTTTCACTGTATGATTTTGGGCGGTGAATTCTTCCACTATATTTCTTGCATCCCCACTACATCTTCATAACTGAGCCATGTTGTTTTCATTAATACACAGTGAAATGTAATTTAAGCAGATGCCAATGAGACCTGACAAAATGTATAGCCTAGTAGAGATTGGTCTATAGCTAAAGGTTAAATTGTACAGGAAACCCCAAAGAAAGTAGTCCGCTGAAGGTGACGTAATAACAAATAATACAACTTACTGGAAGCCACAAAGTTCAATTATTTTAAAACCATCTACAAAAAACAAACTGTTGCACAGTTCTCTGCTATATTTAACTAACCCACATTTGTTTGAGACTAATAATCTCTGGCCTATTGCTGTTTGTTTTTTAAAAGAGTTTTATGTGGATGTCAGACAAGGTTTTATTAATGGCAGTTTAAGTCCTAATATTTTGTTGCTATGGCCCAAACTGTCTTGGTGCATTGGAAAATTCCACTGTTTCCTCTAAGGGCAGTTGGTAGGCAATGAACATTTTAGACTCATTTGAATAGGGTGCTGAAGAAGTCATTTAAGGGCAAGCCCTTTGCAGCAGAGTTAGAGGCCAGGGGCACAGAGCCCATGACGCTTCAGGACCCATTCAGGCTTGTGGGGCTGTTTAATTGCAGTTTAGAGGTTTGAGTTTGGACTGGAGCCTGGGCAGTAGGATCCAGTGAGCTGAGAAGGTCACAGAGCTTGGACTGCAGCCTGAGCCCAAACATCTGGACCTCATAAGCCTGAGTTAACTGGCATGGGCCAGCGGTGCAGTTTTAATTGAAGTGTGAACATACCCCAGTGTCCTAATTGCTGCTCCTTTCCATTCTTCTGAGCCCAATAGGAGAGAGAATGCTGCAGCCCTCAGTCCTTACCCAGACAAAACTGCTGTTGACTTCAGCGAGAGTCTAGCTCTTGTGTAGAGACTGCAGGATTTGGCCTTAATGGCTCTGTAATAACTCTTTAAAACAACTCTATTCTTAGCTCAGATAGAAGATTTGTTTTATGCATCTGAAAGTTTTATACCTTTGTCACTTTGACTAGAGCAGGTTGAGGCTTCAGTGATCATTCTGTTTTATTTGTGAAATACAAAGTCACCTGCCAAATACGTGTTGTGTTTTTTACATAGTAAATGATTTTGGGCTAGTCATCTCCGGCACACCTCTAGGCTTCCTTGGTTGTTTGGACTGTAAATACAGATCTTCTCTTTGTGTACTGGTAACTATTGTTCTCTTAAGGCTGATAGCCTCCAATTCAGACATAGATCTAGATGTTAGAAACATAGTTTTACTGTTGATATATTTGACTGCATGGCAGCAAGTATCGAGATAGCCCTAATATGGAAGAGCTTTCTCCATTACTTGGAGCATATGTCTGGATTTATGTACGTCAGAGGTAGTACCCATAAGAGGTACAAAACAGAGGTAGTACCCATTGAATACAGAGATGGTTGGAAGCCCAAATGTTATTAATTCTTGTATAGAGCATCAGATTTGGAGGTGGTAGGAGGAAAACACTTTAAAAAGATTTCATTAAGTGCTTAATTTTTTTAATTGGAATGCTGCTATACTCTGTCATATCTATGGCAGTTGTGGTTTTCCCTAGATTTATAGTTATATCTCCATACTGTAAAAACCAGAACCCTTTCATTTAATGATATCATTTCTTCACTGATATTCACTTGGCAAAGAGTCATGTTTGCAAGGGAGTCTAAAACAACAACACAAAACCAGTTTCTGTCATTTTGAATGTAATAATTGCTTAAAAGGATAACATTAGATTATAGTCAAACCAAATGTCAAGTTTGTGGAGTCTTCATGACATGAGAGAATGCTGTCAAGGACATAGTTTCAGATTTTCTGACTAGCAGCCAGCATTTAGAAGACCCATTCTAGTTGCCAATACATAACATGATGATCATAACACAACCACAGAGTGTTTTAAGGTAATCTGGCCAGTAAAGCATTATTTTACCAAAGGGTGGTCTCTGAATCAAATACAGCCTTTGGCAAGACTTTTACCTTACAATTGAAACCAGACATGTTTTCAGTTCATTTTTTGGGTTACTACTGTTCAATGGTGATTTACAAGAGAGTGTGAGCTATGGCAATCTCTCACGCAACTTCAGATATGCTCTAAACGAATGCACATTTAGAAATCCCCGTGCTGTAAAACAAGAGTTTCGTAAGAAAAGAATATTTAAAGAGAAATCATCACAAAAGGAATGCTCAGGATTCTATGCCCAGCAGTCTTTCCCTGGCAGTCCTGAACATTCAGGCACAGTTCTGCAACACACATTGCAAACAGCTACAGAAGCAACAAAAATGATGGACACATATATGGCAAAGCACAGCTCTGAATGCATCGAGTAAATCAGAAATGGTTGTTTAAGCATCCTCCGTTGCTCAGTGACATTTCACTGAGATTCAGCTTCCAAGGAGCATTTGAGTCATTCCCTTTTTTGTTTTGTTTTAATCCTAGTCTAAAAATACGTTGTGTACAGAAGGCAGACAAGTTCAATTCACCTTTAGTGGGTAGCATTTGAGTTATATATTAAACAAAGGAATATTATCACCAATGATCCCAATGCACAGTAAGAAAAGCAAATATGGTAGGCGACCAGATTGGCTTACCAGGGAAATCCTTGGCTCTCTTAAACACAAAAAGGAAAATTATAGGAAGTGGAAACTTGGACAGATAACTAGGGAGGAGTATAAATATATTGCTCGAGAATGCAGGGGAATAATCAGGAAGGTGAAAGCGTAATTGGAATTGCATCTAGCAAGGAATGTGAAGGGTAACAAGAAAGGTTTCTACAGGCATGTTAGCAATAAGAGGGTTATCAGAGAAGGTGTGGGGCCCTTACTGGATGAAGGAGGTAACCTAGTGACAGATGACGTGGGAAAATGCTTTTTTTGCCCCTGTCTTCACAGACAAGGTTGGCTCCTAGCCTACTGCACTAGATAACAAAGTGTGAGAAGGAGGTGGGCAGCCCCCGGTGGAGAAAGAACAGGTTAAGAACTATTTAGAAAAACTAAATATACACAAATCCATGGGGCTGGATTTAATGCATCCGAGGGCACTGAGGGAGTTGGCAAATGTCATTGCAGAGCCTTTGGCCATTATCTCTGAAAATTCATGGAGATTGGGAGAGATCCTGGATGATTGGAAAAAGGCAAATGTAGTGCCCATCTTTAAAAAAGGGAAGAAGGACAATCCAGGGAACTACAGACCAGTCAGCCGTACCTCAGTCCCAAGAAAAATCCTGGAGGGGCTCCTCAAGGAATCCATTTTGGAGCACTTAGAATAGGGGAAAGTGATCAGGAATAGTTAACATGGTGAACATGGATTCACCAAGGGCAAGACTAATCTGATTAGCTTCTATGATGAGGTATCTGGCTCTGGGGACAAGGGGAAGTCAGTGGATGTGATATACCTCGACTTTAGCAAAGCTTTTGATACGGCCTCCCACGATATTCTTGCCAGCAAGTTAAGGAAGTATGAATTGGATAAATGGAATGTAAAATGGATAGAAAGCTGGTTAGATTGTCGGGCCCAACGGGTAGTGATAAACGGCTCGATGTCTGGTTGTTGGTTGGTTTCAAGGGGAGTGCCCCAAGGATCGGTTCTAGAGCTGGTTTTGTTCAACATCTTTATTAATGACCTGGATGAGGGGATGGATTGCACCCTCAGCAAGTTTGCGGATGACACTAAGCTAGGGGGAGAGGGAGATATGTTGGAGGGTAGGGATAAGGTCCAGAGTGACCTAGACATATTGGAGGACTGGGCCAAAAGAAATCTGATGTGGTTCAACAAGTACAAAGTGCAGAGTCCTGCACTTGGGATGGAAGAGTCCCAAGCATTGTTACAGGCGGGGGACCGACTGGCTAAGTAGTATCTCAGCAGAAAAGGACTTGGGGATTACGGTGGATGAGAAGCTGGATATGAGTCAACAGTGTGCCCTTGTAGCCAAGAAGGCTAATGGCATATTAGGGTGCATTAGGAGGAGCATTTCCAGCAGATCTAGAGAAGTGATTATTCCCCTTTATTTGGCACTGGTGAGGCCACATCTGGAGTATTGTGTACAGTTCTGGGCCCCCCAGTATAGAAATGTCGATGCATTGGAGAGGGTCTAGCGGAGGACAACAAAAATGATTAGGAGCACATGACTTACAAGAAGAGACTGAAGGATTTGCACTTATTGAGTCTGCAGAAGTGAAGAGTGAGGGGGGATTTGAGAGCAGCCTTCAACTTCCTGAAGGGAGGTTCCAAAGAGGAAGAAGAGAGGCTGCTTTTAGTAGTGACAGATGGCAGAACAAGGAGCAATGGTCTCAAGTTACAGTGTGGAAGGTCTAGGTTAGATATGAGAAAAAACTGTTTAAATGGGAGGGTGGGGAAGCACTGGAATGGGTTCCCTAGGGCAGTGGTGGAATCTCCATCCCTAGAAGTTTTTAAGTCTCCACTTGACAAAGCCCTGGCTGGGATGATTTAGTTGCGGTTGGTCCTGCTTTGAGCATGGGGCTAGACTCGATGACCTCCTGAGGTCTCTTCCAGCCCTGGGATTCTATGATTCTAATGGAAAAAATTTGTTCCACTTATCACATCATTTGAGCCCATTTGCTATCATCTGGCTCAGAACTACATTTCCAGCAACTATACATTGAAATTCTAATTTATGTCGGCTGATTTTTTTATTCCAAATAAGGAATTAGATAGATATTGCTGATGTTACAGGTAGTGACAGGACATGTTATCGAGCTAAGTGTGGAATACCAGTACACTATGCCTGGTTTTAACACAGGGAAAACACTGTCTGGAGACATTTATCACCCTCACAGTCTCAGATTTGGAGGTAGATCTGGAGGCATGAGCCAGGGAGTTCTGCTGTATTGGAGGTGAATCTGCAGATTGCCTGGATCTAAGAACCCATCCTGAGAGACCTTTCTTCATTCTAAGTTTGAGTTGGCCTCTAAATTGATTTCCCTAATGGAACTGGTGAAGACCCTGGCTTTGAACATTCCTCCCATGCCAAAAAGACAGACTAAGATTTAACATCCATCAGTGGATCTGAATGCCTTAGAAATGAGCTAGATACATTGAGCCTTCATGATCCAAGATGACTTGACAGTGTCAGGATACACCTAGATCGGGATAGTCTCCTATACAATAAAGAGAACTTTGTGCACTGTGATTTTTAGTGCTTTTATGAGACTTCTTCCTTAGAGAGGGTCTGAGTTCTTGAAAACAGGTTTTTTTCCCCCAGAGACACAGCTAAGAGCATTCATAACTCACAGTACAATGAATAAAATGCCAACTGGGAAAATTTCCCCTTTACTTTGGAGATGGATCTGACAATTTCAGACTCTCTAAGGGTATGTCTACACTACCCCGCTAGTTCGAACTAGCGGGGTAATGTAGGCATACCGCACTTGCAAATGAAGCCCGGGATTTGAATTTCCTGGGCTTCATTTGCATAAGCGGGGAGCCGCCATTTTTAAATCCCCGCTGGTTCGAACCCCGTGTAGCGCGGCTACACGGGGCTCGAACTAGGTAGTTTGGACTAGGGTGCCTATTCCGAACTACCGGTACACCTCATTTCACGAGGAGTAACGGTAGTTCGGAATAGGAACCTAGTCCGAACTACCTAGTTCGACCCCCGTGTAGCCGCGCTACACGGGGTTCGAACCAGCGAGGATTTAAAAATGGCGGCTCCCCGCTTATGCAAATGAAGCCCGGGAAATTCAAATCCCGGGCTTCATTTGCAAGTGCGGTATGCCTACATTACCCTCCTAGTTCGAACTAGGAGGGTAGTGTAGACATACCCTAATACAGAAGGAGATTCCTGGCTTTTCAGCCATGACCTCTTTTGGGTAGAGAGGCCACATCTCTCTACCCCCTGAATGGCCCCATAGTTCCCTTCCTACACTGTGAGGTTCCCAGCAAGCCTGACTTCCTAACAGGCCAGCAGCTGTGCTTTGCTTTCTCTCCAGAAGCAATGAACAATGTAATGTCCACCAGTTATAAATTACCACACTGCTCTAAGCAAGCACTTGTATTCCTGTGGTGAAAGCATTACAGATAAGACATATGAAAAAAATAAATGTTCCTACATGCAAACTATAAGGATAGGGTTTCCAGATGGTTTCAACAAAAATACCGGATACTCTTAGCATTACATCACAATCTATATTACATCTTATTTAGAAAATACTGGACATTTATATTTTCTCAGATATGTTTCCCGAACAGAAAGCTCAAATACTGGACTGTCTGGTTCAAAACCAGACACCTGGCAACCCTATATAAGGATTATGAGAGGTCACCTCAACTCCAACTTTGGACTCTACTGGGTATCAGTCTTTCAAAACCCACAACTGAGTTTTTCCTTTGGTTACAACTTTAATCTTTATTATGTGGTGTAAAAGCACCTTGTACACTGTTTGCATGAAGAGTTGTCTATTGCTTCATCCACCTTGTAATTTTTGGGGGATATTCTTTCTAGACCATACATAAAAGCATCAAAACTAAAATGATAATAAACACTTTAGTCTGAAAACAGTATCAAAGCAGAGTTTTTAAAATGAAGCGTTGATTATAGCAAAAATATCTTTTGACTGAGAAGCAATCTAACAAGTCAAAAATACAGAAATAAATGTACATATTGTAAGTTTCCATTTTTTTCTTTTTCAGTTAGGTACCTGTTAAAATAATGGTGATTAATAGAATATGTAATAATACAATATTTTCACTTCATTTTAGTTACCACCTTTAAATTGTATCAGCGTTCTAAGCATGTGTATAGCGAAGCTGCCAGAGTGCTGGAATTTCAAAAGATATGCAGTGAGGCACCTGCCAGTGCAATCCAGCTGCTGGGAGAATTAATGAACCAAAGTCATATCAGCTGCAGGGACATGTATGAATGCAGCTGTCCTCAACTGGATCAGCTGGTGGACATCTGCCTGTAAGTTTTGACAGCAATGAACGAAGAACTCTCTTTGACAATATGGTTTGAATAGATTGGAAAACATGACATCATTAGCTATTGTAGTTTTAAAATGAAAGAAAAATATTCTTGTCTCTTATCACCAAATTAATCTCCTAAAGAGACGTTATGTAGTCAAATGTTTTCCTGCTGACATCTGAGTAATGCTTGTCAGATGAAAGTTACACTTTATGGTTTCATGATGGAATCTAGTTCTGGACTGACTCGTCATCAAAAAATTTCACAGTAAATAAAATTGGCTACTACGTTTGTTAGGTTTTAGAAGAGTTCATGATCAGTGTTCTTAAAATCTCTTCTCAGTTGTTACTTTTAGATGTATTTCTCCTTGCATATTCCTTAATCATTTCACTGCTGACGAGGCTGTAGCTTCAGGACTGTTAATGCATTCTTTGATATAGTGTTGCCTTGAAATCTCTATGGAACATCACGAACTAGCATTTGTTAATACTAAAAGTACATTTTGCCCAATGCAAAGCAACACGACTGATATACTAGGCAGCAGTAAAGTGGTTAAATATTGAATATCTTTTGAATGGACTAGTGCCAATGAAAGATCTCTCAATGTAGAGTCTTGGCCCTGTGCAAGGCACAGGCAGACACTGCTGTTTGCAGAACTCAAAAGAAAAAGTAGAAAAAATAAAGATCTTGTCATTTTTAGTTACATTCACAACTGGATGGACGGCGCTATGCAAGAAAAAAATGTTCTGTAGCATAGAATTCAAACACAAGGATAAGATTCAATGCACACATGTAGTTAGGATTGTATCAAATTAAAGTTAATGGGAACATCTTAATTAGATGGACCAAAGAGTAATAGTGAAAGAAAAACATGGTCACTGTCCCAGTTTCATCAGATTTCTTTCAAAATGACCATCGTGCAATGAAATGAAAACATGAAGAATGTAGCAAGAATAACTGAGCAATGAACCAGGCTTTAGTACAATATGAAATTATTTTTGAAACTATGTCTATTGTATGGGACAAGTTATTTATTTATTCGCCATTCAGTCCACCCATAAGAAACATGAATGTATTTCAATGTTTTCTGGATATAACTTTTCTTAATGATGAGGAGAATTTTGCGCAGGGGTGGGCAAGATGTGCCCAGGGGCCATTTCCAGCCTGCTGCCCCCTCGTTGGGATCCTTAGGCACAGAGCAACTCACGCCACTTTGAACAGCTGCTCTCTGCTCTGGACTCTGGGGAAGGAGGTGGGAGGCTTCATGTGTTGCCTCCACTCCCCAGCAAAATCTCTCGGCTCCCATTGGCCAGTTTCCAGCCAATAGGAGCTGAGAAATTTTGGATAAAGATAGTGCGCAAAGTCTCTCCACTCCCCACCCGGAGTGGAGCCAAATGGAGCTCCGCCATTTTGACTAGTCTGATGCTGCAACCGTCAGGCAGAGAGCCTGCCTCAGGTTCCTGTAGGGCAACTGGCTGGGAGCCACCTAGGTAAGTACCTCCCAGCCAAAGCCTGCCTCTGGCCTCTGGCTTCTCTTCCCCCCAACTATCTGCCCCAGGCCACCACCCTCTCCTGCCACAGATTACCACCCAAACCCCCTGTACCTCTCTCTCTTCTTCTTCCAAGTAACAACTCCCTTGAAGACCGTGAACCCCCTCTTACACCTCTCTCCCAGGCCAGAATCCTTTCCTACAACCATACCCCCTCCAGTGCACTACAAGCCCCTGCCCCAGATCACAACCCCCTCTTTCACCAAAACTCCCTCTCAGACCCCACACCTCCTGAACCCTAGTCCACTACCTCAATTTTCTTTCTGCACCCAATCTCCATCCCCGACCCTGCACCACCCCATAGAAGTGTAGTCCTTGACCACTTATCAAAATCTTGGAGTGGCCCCCCCATTAAAAAGTATTGCCCACCCCTGATTTTGCGGCTACATTGTTACGTACAGTTGATTATTAAAGTTGAAGGAGACAGAATTTTATGGCCAAGATTTTTAAAATGAACCAGTGATTTTGGGTGCCCCACTTTTTAGGTGCTAAACTTGTTACATCTTGAAGGGGCCAAATTTTCAGAAAGCGCTGAGTATCTGCCCTCTGCAAGGTCCCTTTAAGCTGTTTTAAATTGGTTACTCAAAGTCTGAGGCATTTAAAGATCTCTAGTCACTCCTGACAATTTTGGCTAACATATTTAGTTTCATGGACCAGCAACTGCATAAATTAAATTGTCTTTACTTACAGTGAAATACAGCTGCCATGTAACTTTAAAAACCTTTCCAAAATACATTCCATATCATTGCCTCCTCACATGGTTTAAGCCATAGAGAATAATCTGCATATCCAGATGTTTTCTGTTTTGCCTAACTCTTTATGTTTTACAATATACTCCCTGCCAAGAAAAAAAAGATTCCTATTGGCTGTGGTTTGGAGTGCTGAAAAATTTAGCCATTAGTTGGTCAACTTTTTATGCAAAGAGAGTAGACTTGTACTTTCTGTAACCTGCTCATGTTGTTAATAGCTGTTTTTCTTGTTAGTTGTTTAAAGCAGGGCAAATAAAACAGAGAGATTTTCAAAAATGCTTAAGAGATTTAGGGGCTCAGGTCCCATTGAAGATCAACTGGACTTGGGCTCCTAAATCCCTGTGGAATTTTTGAAAATCTTGAGCCCATAAACCACTCTGGATATTTTTCTGTTTCTTGGTGTTACATGTTCTATTCAATTATGTGGTGTTAGCCTTGCTTGTTTTAAAGAAAAGATTGTTGCCCACGTGGTTACAGAATAAAGTGTGAAGATGTGACTTGAGGACAGCTTAGACTTGAAAACCAGAAGACAAGAAAAAAATAGTTTGACTCATGATTTTTAAGTCATTCTCATGATTTTTGAGCACTTGAGGTTTGGCAATGCTATTATATTCTTTTGTATATTGCACAGCATTTGTGGTTGGTCAAACCTGCAGTGATTTCATTGTGATTGGAAATTTCAATAGATGCTGTATCCAGGAGTGCTGAAACAGTTTTTATAGTGAGGGGTGCTGTGAGCCATAGAACCAACTGTAAACCCTGTATATAACAAAAATCACTTCAAGTCAGGGGGTGCTCCCGTACCCCCATAACCCTAGGTTCAACACCTATGGCTGTGTCTTGACTAGCATAGCCACATACTCCAAACCACATCTTTGCTGATTATTTTGATCTTTGCGCACACACTCAACTTTGGACAGTTCCGAATGAGAATGCATCTAATAGGCTGACCGCAGAGCATTTTCCCCTCACCTTTATTTCCTGATTTTAACTTCAGTTTGAATAAACAGTTTGTTCTTGCAGGTCCTCATTTATATTCTGTTATGTAGGATGCATATGGGACCAATTTTCAAACTTGGGTGCTTAACATTAAGCATCTAAATTCATCTTTAGGAAACTAAATCGGTAGCCCGAATTTCAGAGGTGCTGAGCACCAACAATTTCCAGTGACACTGAGGAATGCACAGCACCTCTAAACATCAGACAAATTCTGAGTTACCTAGAGATGGAACCAGGTGCCTAATCTTAGCATCCATGTTTGAAAATGCTGGCCACATTATTTTGAAGCTTTAACACATAGCCTGTTTCTTTTAAAATTAAATTTTGTTGCATTTTTAAATGATTAAGTATAACAGCAATTATAAAATGTAACAACAGAGAATTATTTAATGAGATGATTCAGAATAAATCTGAAGATATTTAAATGGCATTTCACAATAAAAAGCCAACGCTGTATCTGCAATACAAACACTTAAAAATTAGATTGCCTTCCAACTGAATTTGAGCAGTTGACTTAGCTGCTTTTTAAAGAGGTAGATTGAACCCCTGAAGACAATGGCAATCTTTCCATTGATTTCACTGGAAGTTGGATTGGATCCTGCTTGATTTACGAGGTTGCTTCTGTGGATCAGAGAATAAAAACAGCAGAGAAAAAGAGCAACATACAAAAAGAATTATAACACTGCAAAAATAATAATAATAAAAGCCTGGAAATCAAGAATGAACAGATCATTGAGTCAATATGTAGGATAGTGTCCTTCCATTAAACACACACACAGAGTAGGTGCTGGATTCAGAAAAGCACTTAAGCCTGGTCATTTAAGATGCCTTCCTCTGTTAGTTCCTAAGCAAGTAGTATTCCAGCACCTTGAAATATTTAACACTGATTTTCAACCTGTATCTAGAACCTTGCAAATTTGCAGATAGCTGCTTTATATCTGTGGGTATCTGAATCCACAGATGTCAATGTGGACATCTGTCTATGTTGGTATGGAGAACTTGAAAACAACAAATGGAATAATAGAAAACAATTATTAATAGTATGAAGATACAAACTAGAGAGGTAGTTTGTATGGAAGGACAGAAAGTGCACAGTTAGGATCAGATATTTTTTTCAGCTGCATTGTTGTAAACCCACTCAAACCAAGCCAGTCAGATTGTTTTTAAAGCAGACCTGATGGTGAGTGATGGGTAGAGCTCTGCACAGATATAAAATTTGTATCCGCATCCATATCTACAAAAATGAGCTGCGGATATCTGCATTAACTTCCACGGACGCAGATACCCATGGATCTGAAGTGGATATCCCTGGATTTGCATGGCTCTAGTGATGGGACTTTTTAGTTTGCCTTTTCTTGAGATTTGCAGTACTCCTTTTTCTTTACTAGCACTGTGACTAATCTTGCAAAAGTCCTGCATCTTCAGAACATGTTATGACTCTACGGGAGCAACAGACATGTATAGTGTGCTGACTCTTCTAAATTTGAAAATGCCTTATATGAACAGGACCTATGCAATTAGTGAATGAACATTACTTCATTTTTGTCATATCCTCCTGTCATAACTTCTGATGTTTTAAAACTACTGCTAACTAATGACTTCCTACTGCTTTCTTCACCTCAAGTTATTTCAAAATCTTTAAGCATTGTCAGAGCATCTAATTTTTGCAACTGCTGGAAATAACTATACTGCAGAATTTAAATTGCCAACATATTTTTGTCTAAAACGTTTAATGCAAATAGAGTTCAAATGTCTCATAAGACCAAGTGTGCCATATAGTTTTGAAAATGAGAAATAAATGCATCCCACATTCACTGTGCTCTGTAGGCAGTTTATGTATGACAAATGATCTCCTTTGATATACTGCACTCAATTTTTTTATTGTTGTTATTATTATTATTATTGCAGGCAGTTTGGGGCCATCGGGTCACGCCTGACTGGAGCAGGATGGGGTGGCTGTACTGTTTCAATGGTGCCTTCTGACAAGCTGAGTACCTTCCTAACAAATGTGAAAGAAGCTTATTACAAAAGCAATGCCCAAAGGTTAGCTTTGGAGAAGAATAGTCTGTTTGCTACCAAACCTGGAGGTGGAGCTTTGGTTTTTCTTGAGGCTTAGAGAATGTAAAAATTTCAAAGAAACTATGTAGGGCATTTAGGAATTGGCAGTCTTCCTATGCCACAGTAAATTAATCCCTTTTCTGTTCTGTATTATAATGAGCAGTTGCTATTATCAAGATACATTTCTAAAGAAACAATTAAAAGAGGTTTCTTAAGTTTTATAATGTATTTTTCCATATTAAAAATATCCTTCCAATTAAAAGCAGCCTAAATACTTATTTCTCTCTGGATTATACAATGTAAATGTTGCTTTACTAAAACATATCCATTTGAAAAAACTGAATAAACCAGACAATTCAAATAAAGAGGAATACTTTTCTTAAGCAAGTGTTTTTCTCCCCACCCTTCTCCCCCCGACATAAAGGTAAGTGCAAGTTGAGTAGAGAGTTATGTCACTTTATAAACCCAAATGAGGTAATATTCAACCCCTAATTTCAGACCTGCTTTACAGTTGTGGCTTACTCACTTCTTCCACTGTTGAATGCTGTCTTATCCCATGATTGAATTCCTGTGGAAAACAAAGAAACAAACTAAATTGTTAAGGGCATTGCAAATGTTTTGCTGAACACTGAAACATTTTTAGGATTCTCAGAGAAGAAAATATCTGGTATATTTTTGCAATGTAATATTAGAGTAGCACCTGTGGTGCTTAGTTAAGGACTGGGTCCTCATTGTGTTAAGCAGTCTGAGCTCATTGTTGCTATTGTTTGGATCGCAGTTAGCAGTGTATTTTTTACAACATTTGAGACAACTGCCAACTCTTTCCAAATTCTAAGGAAGCTGAGTGACAGGCTTCCTAGTTTTTTGGCCAGATTGAGTGACATCATAGCTATCATAAAGGCCGACAGAGCTAGTTGAGTTTGATTCTTCTCTTCTACTCCTGATCTTTTCTCAAAACATTTCTTTCTGGGTTAAAGTTCCCCTAGCTTGATCTTAGCTCAATTACAACATTTTTTTGGTTTAAAAAATATGTTCAACCATTTTTGAGTTGTGGATCATGAAAAAAAATATTTTTCTTCAACTACCAAAATATCCATTCAGCATTTATGGTGCTCAGACAACTCATGAACAACAACAACAGCAGCAGCAGCAAAATTAAATTGTATGTGACTGCAGAAATTTGGCTCACAAATGAAAAAGCTACAATTGGTTGCAAGTGACCCACTGACCACAGGTAGAACTTAATTTCTGTTATCCTTTGCCTGCTTATAAAGAAAAAGATTCTCTCACCAGTGCCAAACCAAAGTAAATGGGCTTGGTGGAGGGTTGGCCTCCCACGGGGAAAGGGAGGAAATGAGAGCAGGCCTTGCAGATACTGTTGGCAGCCTCAGAGCTGCAATAGTAATGATAATGTATCTCTGCTATTATGCTCCCTCTCCTCCCTCCTCCAGAAGAAATGATTAGTGGCTCCAGCCTAGTCTACTCGTGTCTTTCAGTGGCGAGGAAAGAGCCGCTAGGAAACTCTGCTC
The DNA here is from genome assembly GCF_052426305.1 of Pelodiscus sinensis. Taxonomy (NCBI): domain Eukaryota; kingdom Metazoa; phylum Chordata; order Testudines; family Trionychidae; genus Pelodiscus; species Pelodiscus sinensis. The sequence continues at coordinate 24,723,231 of NC_143065.1, forward strand.
CACAGTATGCAACATTCTTGGTTGCTGCCCAGTGTAGTGGAACCTCAGATGTTTTCTGGTGCCAGAACCCATGCAACGTTGAAGGGCCAGGAAAGATTTGTCCCTGTGTATATCTCTACAGCTATGCAAGTTTGACTGTAAAGAGATGTGCATCCAAATACAGATCGCTCAGAAGAGATGCAGTATGTACTATCTAGTATGTACTACCTACTTCATCACTCAGAAGAGATGCAATATGTACTACCTTCAACTACATGTTGAAGAGGCAGTTCTGGGATGCTTCTGATCCAGTGAAAGTGGTGTGCAAGATTTGATCCAGGTGGCCAACACAGACTCCCAGATCTGCTCAGGAGGGTCACCGGGAACACGTAAGGGTAACATTAAAAGTAGGAAGTTATACTGTTGGCAAGTCAGAAACAGAAAGGTGTGACATAGATAACACTGGGATCAGAGAAATGATCTCACAGTTTTCAGAGGGAAAACAAAGGTCTAGTCAGGATAGCTGGAGAAGAGGAATAGAATGATGGGATTGTGGGGAGATGTAGAAAAGAGTTGAGAGGGGGAGTGAAATCAATGAGTGGTGTGAACAAGAATAGAGAGCACAGAATTCCTCAGAAAGGTTCTAAGCTTTAACTAGGCCTCTATGACTGCTTATATGAGCTTACATATGGGTTGTATGCTATTAATGTGTAGCAAATATGCATATTTTCAGCCAGACCTGCAAACATGGCAGGCAGTGATCTTCCAGAAATGATGAGATAAGCTTATAGCACTTTAAGAAAGAATAATTTGGCATTTATTTTCCAAAAATACTTTTCTTTGATCTCATTTATTTGGTGAAAATCATATTTTATGTATTTTCCTTTAATAAGTATATAACAGCTATCACAGCATAGTATGCACTGTGCTATCCACAGGCCTACTTTTCTAATGACTTAGGTGTGCATTATGTATGCCCATGTCATCAGAAAATCTGGACCATATTTTTGAAATTTGGAAGGAGACTGCTTTTATTTATTGCATTATTATAGTTACATACCAGTTCATGCATTAACTTAGCTGCGTTCAGCCTTAGTTCAGAGGGGTTCTTAGAAGTGCTCTCTGTTAGTCTAAGAACAGAATAAAGGATTTTTTGCATCAGCAATGTTTTTAAGTTGAACATGACTTTTTTTGTAGTTTCTGAATGTCTCCAAATATATGGAGATAAGTTTTCATGCCTGCAATAAGTTTCACATTTGAGCTTTCAGTAAGTTTAACAGATATACAGTATTTATGGATGAAGTAATTACAGAATCATAGACATATGGGGCTGGAAGGGACCTTGTGAAGTTCTCAAGTCAAGCCCTCATGCACCGGAGGGGGTGGGGAATGAGGGAGCACCAAGTAAATGTAGACAAACTTTGACAGGTGTTTGTGCACTCTATTCTTAAAAAACAACAATGACAAAGATTCCACTACTTTCCTTGTAAGCCTTTTGTAGATCTTAACCAGCCTCACAGAAAAGTTTTCCTAATATCTAATCTAAATCTCCCTGTTATAGATTAAACCAAATACTTCATAGGGAAACCCCTAAAATGTTATAAAATGGTTAAAGCAAACCTTCTAAACTTCTGGTTAATTTTTTTTCTCTGCTGTTCTATTTTTGAAATGTCTTCTCTACACTTGTTCTGAAACCTGAAAAACCAAAATTGAGCACATAGAATAATTAAACTTGTATTAAACTGATTTATATGAGAATTTCAAGGTACGCAAATTACACATATAAAAAATGTACTCAAGTATTGTATGCAGTCTCTGAAAATATGAGAAAAATGAATTTTTAACTTTTGTTATTTTAAAAGGGAAGTTGAAGAAACTATGGTTGGTATTTTAAAACTTCTCTAGCGATCAAAGAAACAAACTGTGAGCATTAATGGTAGAAATAAAAACTGAGGCTGAGTTGAGGTTTTGAGGTTATAAGAAAACATGGAGCTTTTATATTATTGAAATCTAGGGCAGTGAAGAGAATGACAACAAAGAGGAAAGTTATTCATGTTATAGGTATCTGCTGTTGTCTTACCTGTGAAGAAATCTCTGAATAACAATAGTAGTAAAACTAAACATCCCCAAAGTGCTGCACATACATCTAGTAAAGCAGCCACTACCCACAAAGCATGAAGAAAACCTGAGTGTTGCTGAGAGTTTTCTAGTACAGGTCAGACTCATGCATGTGCAGCAACCATGTGTAAAACAAGGAAGTCTTTCCATAATTGGGTTTTCTTAAAACCAGCTTTTTCTTACTCAACATGCAAAACATTTCGCGCCCTTTTTTAGTTAAAAGAATTCAATCAATATACATATATTATTTAAAAAATAGCAAAGAACTTGTGCGATAGTAATGCATTCTAGTAGTGTGTGTTGTGGTTATTGATGTAACACAATGAATGGATTTTATCTTGTAACATTCAGGGGCATAGTGAGTTTAATCCTACTGTGCAATGGAGGAGATCTAAACCTTTCCAGAAAGGATTTATAGTAAAGATACTGCCAGACTTAACTGCAGCAGCATTGCCTGGTGCCATATTAATATGCCGTATTATCTTAGTCCTAGTGACAAGAACTTCTCCAGCACAGTATTAACTGGTTTCATATCTTGTGTATGTGGGGCCTGCTCTTGCTCCCCTTTGGCATGAAGGGAAGTTTTGCCATTTACTTCAATTTGGGGAGGAGGTAGTCAAGTCTATATTTCTGACATGTAGTATATATGTCAATCTAATAGATAGTAATTATTTACATACCATCTGAAAAAAGAGAGTTATTATCCAGATTGGTATCACTCTAATGCCTTCATTTATCTTAAAAACTGCTTTAAACTTACACAGTATAATCCTTCTGGAATTCTCTTCTGAGCCTTTGTGTCTCTTTAATAAGTTCTTGATAAGTTGGAGCAACTGGTGTGCTACCATTTCAGTCAAGTGAAAAGATTTCTATTTTCAGACATTTTGGGAAATTAAGTGGTATGCTATATCCCAAGCAAATTTACAGGACAAAATAAAAAAAAACTACCCCTAAAACAACATTCAATTTAGATGTGTTCCTCTAATAAAAACAGACACTACAATAATGAATCAAACTGAAACTGTTATGTCTGGTACTAAATTATCATTTAGTTTACACATATAAAATATATGCATCATCAAACAATTATATGAAATGAACTTTAGAAAGGGTTCCTATCAAGAAATAAGAATCCACAACAGCAAACTGTTATGATTTAGCATTATTCACACTGTAAACTAAGCATGTGAAATGTTCTATTAGACACTAAAAGCTTATTTGAAGACAGTTACAGGACTGGTTAATGGTAGGATGGCACAATATTAAAAAAAATGCCAAATATTTTAATTGGAAATTGTGCTCTGTGACATAATTACACTCAACTAATCTGATGGCTATTCTGGACACTTGAGGTTGTCAGGCTGACAGAGACAGCCCTGTCACAACCCTGTATTTTCAGCTGTTTTGTTTTAGCTGTTCTCTTTTTGCCATTCTATTACCAGTATCACAAAGACAAAAGATTAATCCTACCTTGGGATTTAACCCCTTAATTTGTGCCCTCTACTTCTGGACTCATGTCAAAGAACAATTTTCAGGCAATGATCTTCATGTTCCATGAAACCTGCATTTGTAGATAGATGATCGTCTGATTGATTTTTCTGTGGACTTCTGGGTAGATTTTAAACTGTTACTTAACAAAGGGAAAAACTGAAATTACATCGTAGAAGGCCTGTTCATAAGAGTGCAAGGAAATCCTCATAACCTTCAGCTTATCCTTGGACTTCAGCTCTGTCAATCAACCTGATTCACAGCAAAAAGATGGCAGCTACTAGTGTGCTGGTAGAAGCAGTGCTCTCCATGTTGCAGGGCAGTGGTTCTCAAAATTTTTGTATTGGTAACCCCCCCTTTACACAGCAAGCCACTAAGTGTGACTTCTCGTATGCATTAAAAGAGGATTGGCAGGGATGGTGAGCCTACCCTCTGTCAGGGCTGGGAACGGATGACGCAGGTGGATCACTTGATGATCACCTGTTCTATTACTTCCCTCTGGGGCTTCTGCTATTGGCCACTGTTGAAAGACAGGATACTGGGCTAGATGGACCTTTGGTCTGATCCAGTGTGGTCATTCTTATGTTTTTCCTTTTTTATACTGACCACTATTTTAAAGTGATATTTGTAAGTTTGTTAATATCACTTTTCATAGCAGACTTACTAATGCATGCAGACATCACCGCAGACTTGCCAGCTGGCTGGGATGTATGTACGTGCAACCCCCACATACTAACCTGGCAACCCCTGAGCGGTTGTGACCCCCCCAGTTTGAGAACCCCTGTTATAGGGCTTGATCTTGCCACTGGCATTGGTACATCCCATGATGAGCTCCTTATTTATAAAGTCACCTATTCTGCCACCCCTACTCATACTGAATTCTACCTTACATCTTCTCAATCCCATTTATTTCAGTGGGACTATTACTCAGCATGAATCTGGCCCTAATGCTCTGAATCACTGAGTCACTCCAAACTGATTGATAGCTTTTGTTAAACTTGCTGCTTCTGCAGAGATTTGTTCCTTGGTTTTACTTCAGTGGCTCATAAGTACAGGAAAATGCCAAGACAGAAGGAAAAAAGGAAGCTCCAGTCCAAGCCATTGGAAAGATTCCTGAGGTCTGCTCCAATGCTTTAGCAGTAAAATCAGCAGATGTACATTCTCTCATTTGGGGTGAAGTCCTGGCCTCATTGATGTCAATGGGAGTTTTGCCATTGCCTTCAGTGGAGCCAGGATTTCATCTCTAGTCCCTGGCATTCAGTCCCTCGCAGTGCAATTCACTGGGGGAAATGTCAATTGTCAAGTCACATGAAAAAATATGATCGTACAAAGTCCTACATGTAATTAAGGCACTTAAGACGAGGATTAATGCCAAGTTCATGGCATATGAAGCCAACATTTCTACTGATAAAAATGTGCAATCCGCGAGTAAAAATATTATCAAGTGAGGCTGAAATGACTGACCACCTTCTGACCAAGTGGGTCTTTGCCCACGAAAGCTTATGCTCCAATAAATCTGTTAGTCTATAAGGTGCCACAGGACTTCTCGTTGTTTATTCAGTACAATAGTAGATTTGCCTATATTTGACACACATTGGTACCCAAACAGCTGTCTTTTTCACAGCCAAGTTAGGTGCCATTTTGAGAGGAAATAGAAGCTGTACAGGCTACCAGTCTTTCTGAAATTCAACACAATGTGCTGAATTCAACACAATTCCCTTACTTCCATTATGAGTTAATAACCACACTAAAAATAGGAAATAAAATATACCTGAATCAAGGGAATCTAGTAAGGATTTACAGAACTTCTTTAAAATTAAATTAAGGCTATATAATAGAGCCATATATGTGATCGAAGCCAGATATTAACTATGATCTCAAGGAACTTAATCAGAGGGGGGCTGAAGACCAAGAAAAATACAATTACATTGCTTTTTAAAGTCATTTATGGTGAAAGCCTGAACCCTGAGGGTATTTTCAAATAAATTCCTGAATAATGTTTTATGGAGGAAATCAACTATATCAACAGCAGAACAGATGATGAGTTTTCAAAACCCTTTTCTTTAGTTCCTTCTTCTTCCAAGTCCAGCTGACAGAGTGAAAGTCAGTGGACTGATGTCCTGAGCAAGAACTTTCTTTCTTGGTGGAGGTAAACAGATACACCTGAAGATCTGTGACTCAAGAAGGCTAACAAGGAGGTGATTGGCCACTTTTGAAGCTGTTTTGCTGTACTTCCTTCCAATCATCTTGCTGCCACCTTTCTTAAAAGAAGCGGTTTGTACAACCTTGCTCCAAATAAAGTGAAAGAATCTCGAAGCTGACACATTTTTCCATTATTGCCCTGTTTCAGTATTCAGAGTCTTCAGATTTCCTTGATTCCAGTCAATTTATTTTTTGGATTTGATGTAGCAAAGACACTTCATTGAGCTCACTGGCTGAATGGTGATAACCTCTTGCTGCTGGATAAAAATCAGATATGCATGCTCATTCTCTCCAGTCTGTCAGCTGTCTTCTTTGACTTTTGACCATCGAGTACATGTAACTGTGGGCACTAGCTGGGCTTGATGGAGTGACTACAGGGGCACTCTATAAAGGTAATTAGGCATCTACAACCTCTTGGTAGGCACCTAAGTCCCATTTTTTTTTAGGCACCAATGTGAAACATAAAATTGCCATTCAACTGCTTCCAAACCCTGCAGTGCCTAAATTCACTCAGTACTGAAGTGTTTGCCTCTGGAGTATACACAGTGCAGCTTTGCTCTAGGTATCCAGGCATCTGTCTTCTGGGAAAGGTCCTAAGGAATTTACAAATGGGGGAAGATAGCTGTTTGGCCACTTAAGTTGTGTGCAGGGGACTGGACCAGGAGGTATGCTGAGAGGTCACCTACCATATCAGACCCCTTAGGCAAGTTTATGCCAAATGGCTTGAGTGGGCAGGGGACCCTCCCTTAAAACTGTTATCCGAGTGAAAAGGTTATTTGCCTGTGATGCAGGGGACCTCCTGCTTGTTTTCAGTGTCTCTTCCTCCTAATGAGGAAAAAAGGATTTAGAAAGGGAACTGCTACCTCTGAAGTGGGGGCCCTAACCGGTAGACTATACACACATTACATTTCTTTCACTGGCCATATTAATACTTCATTATTATGTGAATGAAGTGGAGCAATTTCAATAGGAGAAATTGAGGACATGCCACATTAGAGTATTTCATAGCTTAATGGTTAGGACACTTATCTGAGCCATGACACATCCCTATTCAAATGCCTTCTCATCGGGGGGGGGGGGGGGACATGAACCAAGGAAGCTCTGGCATACCCTATCAACAAGCCTGAAGGTTAAAACGGAGGGCCTTCATGTCCCCTAGCTGTTTTGTTTCAAACTGACCTGTGACTTAAGCAGATGAACATCTGCCTTTCCCATAACTGGTGGATCACAAGTGAGATGGGCGTCTTCCTGCAACCCAGACTTAGGTGCCTGTCTCTGTGAAAGGGGCAGGGCTTAGCATACAGTCCTCTGGTCAGCATCTCCCATTGCATAACTGAGGCAGCTCCTGACCTACCCTGCTGAATTTGTGGCTCACATTTTAAGGCATCTATTCAAAATATAAAAAGCATAGGTCCCTAACTCAATCTCTGGGGACTGCAGTATTGATCCTGTGATTTTCTAGGCACCACAACTTCCAGAATCACAATGCCTGAATCCCTTTATGGAACTCACATTTCTTCAGAGAGATTCACAAAATAGTTTTAAATAATTGCTTACCTGCCCCTTGTGTTCTGTTATGGAAGATCTCACAATATTTTGTTCTTCCGTTACTGCAATTTCTTATACAAGTTTGCAAGAAACAAGCTATTGTATAGTCAATTAGCACAACCATGTAAGCTTCATTTTATTAGATGGATTCTATAACCTGTGTCCTTTATTTGATATTAGCTCATTTGTTAGATCTTCATCACAGAATGATGTAATAAGTTGTGATATCTGTAAAATTTATTTGTTAGCATTAAGTTAAACTAGCAGTCTCACTCAGTTCATTCTTCCCAGACCCCTCTTTCTGTTCTTCCTCCTTCAGCTGCCTACATACAAGAAAACCACAGAGAGAACTACTGTAGTTGATGGCAGAAGGATCTTGTGAAAGAAACATTAATTTTCTGTAGTATTCTGAGTTATGAGGCTTGATGGTAGCTAAGCACATGGTACACATTTTTTTTATTCCATCATTAACAAAGTGCCAGTGAGTTTGCGAGCTCTCTCAAGCAATATTATGGGATTTAACAGTACAAAGTTTGAAATTCAGTGGTGGGCTCTACTAATGAGATACAATGCCACCTATACTGCTGAGAAAATGTATTTAATAAATAAAATTAGTACACTACTTGTTGCCTGATGTTTTTATTTATATTTGCAAGTGCTAATTACCAGAGTAGTTTTCATAATTTTAATGTTTCAGAATGGACTTTTGTATTCTGCATTTCTATATCTAGGAAGTAGTTAATGAGAAGGATGATATTTTGAACTCTGATTTTATGGTTGGGAAGTCATCTCCTCTTTTATTTGCTATGTATATTCTGTAAAGGCCGTCTTTAGTTCTTATATCTGGAGATAAGGAGTTTCCTTTTCTTGTAAATTATAGCTTTGAATCATGCACCATTAATGACAATCAGCATAACCATTCTTCTCTAAAGATGCTCTAAGTCTGCAGCCAAAATTATGCATTTGAATTATTTTATGAAGTTCCATGCTGTGTCAGGATCTGAGTGGTACACTGAATGTAGATATTTGTCTGTTTTAGCTTTTCTCTAGATTTTTCTTAATGTGCCGTCATTAGCTGTCTCATAATCATCATTTAAAGCATGAAAGACCATCCATCTTCTGTTTTAGTTGTGAAATGAATAGAAGCTTTTATGCTATTAAGTTATGAAAAACATCAACATTTTGTTTATTTGGGATGACTTCAATGTGGGCAATATAGTGTCTCCAGTTATTGTAATAAAACAATGTCACTTTCAGTGATTCATGAATTCACAATTCATATGCTCCAGGAAGAAAATCTGATTTTGTTTTAAAAACCACAATCATGCAAATTACTTATGACAATGAAAGTTGCTACAAAAGCTCATGTATTAACCACTTCTGGTGGTTCATTTGCCCATTTAATCTTTCCATAATAAGGGACAAATGATGGCTGCCCAAGGTGGGTGCACTCGATGGTGGAGAATAGCAGAAAATTTCTGCATTTAGCACATCCATATGTGAGGTAGACAACTCATTTTTGGGGAACTCTGCTCACATTCTGAAGAACAACTTTGCAATATTTGTAGCCTAAAACCCTTATAACCAGATTTCACAGAAAGGCGTCCCCTGCCCCCCTCCCACACACACATTCCTCTGAAGCACAGGGCCTGGGGTGGCTGCCCCAATCCATACTTGGACTTGTTCTGGGCACCACCAAAAATTATACAAAACTGGTTCTCATGTACACTGGAGACCACAACTATGAGAACATGAGAAAATGCTTGAGGGAACTCAAGTGTTAATCTTTATGGGGAATCATTAAATCTACCAAAAACAGACTAACTGGAAACAATTATAGAAGTAAGAAAGAACAAAATGAATTAATATGACCATTAGTTCTCAAACCCATTAGTTTAAAATGAAAACACAAGTGGAAGGTACATTGCTGACTCCACCACAACACAATAGATGCAATCTCCCAAGGTTTAGGCAAGCCTATCCCAGAGATGTATCTAGATCACACAGTTCATATCCTGGTTCAGATCTTTACCTGAGGTTTTTGCATTTAGGGTTCTGGTTTAAACTCAACAACAATAGGTTGAGCTGTAAAGCTTGAATTCAGATAAGAATTTCCCTAAAATTTGGGAAGTTTTAGATTTATGTTTCTGGTTCAGATTTATCTCTGCTATATGGATTTAAAAGACAAAATTTCTGATAAAGTTATCATGAAGTTTCATGTAGGCATTATATATACTATGTTATGTTAAGGGATAACAGGATTAGGGACCAGTCATATTCCATCTTCATGTTATATATCTGCTATTTTTTTCTGTTTTGCTCTAACCACTTGATGAGATACTTTGCATTACAGTGGTCTGTTTCAGTCTAGAGAACAGAAAACTGTCCAACTATCTTGAACATAATGGAAAAAGAAAACAAAATGCATGGGTAGACTTTAGAAATGCAGTCTTCACTTTTCTTTTCTTTGGCTATATAAAACCATTGTAGTTAAAAGCTTAGAAGAATGCTTTATAAAAACACAGCTCAGATTACAGCAAAAAAGGATATGGTAGCTTGCAAATTTCAGTGCGATTCATCTTGTAAGTCAAAGAGCTTGAGACACCATCAGTGATTTCATGCATCTTAAGATAATGTGAGACCAGAGGACTTGGAGCACCAATTCTGAAGAGTACACGCTGGAAGACAGGACCTGAGCCAATATAACAGGACTGTGCAGAGTGGATAAGGTCAGCTAAGCATATAATTATTGAATTAATTTTCTTGCAAATATAGTAAATATAACACCATGGAATTGTGGATATACATATTACCAAATATCTCTGATGGTAAATGAAAACAATAATTATAAAAAAGCTAATGAATATGCTTCATATTGCAAAACAGGGATAAACAATGACCATTTTTTCGATAGAAAACTGGGGGGTGATCTGTGAAGAAACATGGGAATGCACTGTATTTCTTGTCAGTATTATAGGAGATTGTATCAGATCTACTTGAAATAGTAAAACTCCCACAGACCTCAATCACAGCAAGATCAAGTCCTTTGTGGGGAAATTTCCCCTGAGACATATGAACAACTGCCAGCAAACTCCAGCTCATTTTAATGATATTTTATGTCAATGCAATATTTTTGTAATATTACATTTAAGCCAATATTTGTGTTAAATGATTCTCTTGTGGTGTAAGTGACTATTGAACTTCATTTCAAATCATATTGCTTAACATTCATGCTTATCACAATCTAGCTATTGTTAATGCTAATGTAGAGCAAAGATACTTAAGTACTATGAAAGGGAGGAACTTCATAAATGGAGAGGAAGGGAAATGGATAAAAAGAATTAGAAGTAGAATAAACATGGGCAGTGGGACATGACAGCAACATGAAATGACAGATGAACATAGTTTTACATTTTTAACAGTTAATTACAGCTCCTGATTAAAAATAGACTAAAAAAAAGTGCAATGTTTACCGATTGTTACAAATTACACCTAATATTACTATATCTGAAAGGGATTAAAGTAAAACATATTTTTGTGGAATCTGGGGCCAGATCAACTGCTGGTGTAATTCAGCATGATTTCTCTAGAACTATGATGAATTACACCAGCTACGGATTTGATCCTTTATGTAAACACACACACCTTTTTTGTTACACATTACTAATAATACTGTAAATAAAAGTGAAAAATGTTAAAATCCAATTTACTTGATATACTTATAATTATCCAGTGTTTCTCAGCCTAAAGAATGAAGCTAATTTTGCTTTTGTTTATAATCACTTTCACTTTTAGGTTCTCAGTGCTGCAATGTAATGGTTTCTGACACTGTAGATATTTTTTTTGAAACATCTGTTTTCTCTGGGATTTCTTTTAATTGTGAGAAAATTAATTAAATTTTGTGCCAAATGCAATTTGAAAGTGTCCCTTTGATTTAGTATGCCAAATAGAAAGCTATGCAAAAAATTACAAATCTGGCATAGTAGTGAGTAGGAAAATATAGTAGTTATTTTCCAAGACATGACAAGAACTGAAATATTATTTGTCACAATTGTAATATGTTCACGTTTTCCTTTCCCTCCATTCTTCCTCTGAAATTCTATGTCAATAGCAACATTATTTTCCACATTCAGTTTTTAAATCAAGTGTTTTTAAAAATGCAGCCATATATAGGAACATCAATTCAAGAGCTTACACTGGTGAAAAGTCAGGCTTTTTATTTTAAACAAGAAGATTTACCTGGCATTGCTTGGGTCCTTAATTTTTTTTTTTAAATAAACTGAAAATGTCCATGCTTAATTTAAATCATTGCTCTGGAGTGGGGCTGGGGATAAGGGGTTCAGTATGCAGGCTGCCCCTGGGAGAGAGATCTAGCCCAGCCCTCTCTCATCACTGCAGCTTGGGGCAAGGTAAAAAGCACCTCTCCATAGCATCTGCAGCTCCAGTGAGCACAGTTGGGGGGAGGGATACATGTTCCCCGGCTGGGGTTAATCCAGGTTTGTCTGCCCCCTACAGTCCCAAGCCAGAGGTAGGAATACAGCAAACTGTGCACTTTTCACTTATTCCCTGACGAAGGGAAACAGCCAGCAATGTTCCTGTATGAACTGCAGATGGGGAGGAGCGTCAGCCTCCTCACCTCCCCTAAGCGGCATCTAGAAGAGTGGAAATCTCAGGGTTGGGGTAGTCCAGAAGGAGGCAGGCCCACACCCTCAGCCAGCCCCTTTGACCTGCCTGGTGATTCTGCCTCTTTTCTATCTGGTTTTCTGAGAAGCAAACCATTCTAGGCACATCTCATTTCCCACAATCAAACCCTTATGATTAAGAGGCTGATATCCAGAGTGTAAAATCACATTTAATCCTAAAAATAGTGTTTTCATGCATCAACTATACCTCTCATGGGAGCCCTTTTATGGAAAAGTAATTTCTGTTGTTTTATTTACCGTTTTACTTGAAGTTGTCTTGTGACAGAGGGTGAACATATTAATTACCCAGACAAAAGGTTGGCCAGATTCCAATCTGTTACCTCAGCACAAATCTAGCACATATTTATTTCATTGAAGTTGCTCTGGATTTGACCAATTTGATCTGATCCATTTATGCACTGTGTATATTTATGAAACAATATGCCAGATGTTTCATAGGTAAATTGATTTTTCACAACCATCTTTTTCTTGCAGAGAAAGGAGCAGTAAGAAATGCTCCCTCCCCCCCTCCCCCAATCAGCACAGAACTACATAAGAGCATGACAGCCTCTACTTTTTTGGTGATATCAATTGTATCAGCTGCACTTGATAGCATTTTGATGCACCCCTAGGGTATCAGGTCACCCAATAAAATCTAAGCTTATGTTTCTAAGTTTCTGCTTTAGCTCTAAATATAAAAAAAGATGTTTGTCCCATCAAAGAGGAGCTTGAATTTATTATGATTTTCATCATTATGATACTAAAAATGTTCTGTGATTAAACTGAAAACTTAAAAAAAATGTTAACTTGCTCCTAAGTGGTCATACTAAGAGTTACAGCATATTGTTTCCCAGAGACAGAAATTCAGGCCAGCAAGCTCCTTTGTGGCAAGGAGGAAGGAAGCTGTGTGTGGCAAAGCAGTGTTGCAGAAAAATGTGGGGTTGCACTTAACTTCTTAGGCTTGTCTGTCATGTCCAGCTCACATTGTTTGATGCTTCAAATGGGTACAAATGTGGCTGTTGATGGTGACCTTTAGCAATTCAATCTCCTCTGATTCTACTCTTAAGGCAGGCAGTTCGAGTTAATAATGGAATAGAAGCTGGCCACTTGAATGACACCCTGGAAGAGGTTAGGTTTTTCTCTGAAATAGCTTGATACTGGGATAGATAAGAATGTTAAGTTTAGAGTGTGTGAGCAAATGGGAAAAGAGATTTTATATATTAATTATTTTGGGATCCGACTTGGTAAGACAGAATTTAAATAGTACTGCCTGATAAACTCAGTGGATATTGATAGTTCACATTTTAACTACATGTTAAATAGTTTGTTATTGATTCAATAACTTTAAAAAACATTGGTTTAAGTCTATAACTGCCTCTGATTTTTAAATAAGCATCTCCTTTAGTTAACTTTATTTTCCTGTGATATACATAGACAATATGACACATGTTGCTTACGCTACTTTTAAACTGGTTCTCTTCCTTGCAGTACTGAATTAGTTAAAACCTGATTATGTGAAAAAAACACTTCTTGCTCCATTTCACCTCACAACAGCTGCAATCAACAGGCATGTCACAGCTGAGGCAACCAAGGTTCAAACCTGTATAGTCTGTAGGCAGCATGTTTTCAAGGGGAGGGGAGCTGACTATGGAATTCATTACTCCCAAAGATCAGGCAGAATCAGGATGCAGGACTCAACTTTCTGTAGGCAGTATTCTAATAATGGCATCTGGAATGATCTTGGCTCAATATTCAGGCTCAATTAGTGAAGGGGAGGGGTCAAGAGCTGCTGTCTCATTGGTACTAAATGTTACTATTAAACACCTGTATTGCAAACTCAGAGATATCATGGTGATTGTGGCCTTAGAATTGTATATTGATAACAAATATTAGCCACCAACATATTTGAACTTGGGTATGTAAAGTTAGGCCGGTAAAATGTCCTGATCAAATAGTCTAAATTTCAGAATTGTTCTTCTTCCGCTGACTTCAGTTTTCTAAATATGGGATTAGAGGGTTTAATGAAAATTTTGAGCAAAGGCATTTTATACGTCATTATTCTGAAGAGTCATGAAACATCTCCAAACAATTCTGAGATCCCAATTACCCTTTATTTGTCTATTTGAGGGATTCCGGCAAATGTCTTATCTAATGAGACTATGACCTTATTCCCCACTGCCAGGAAAAGTTACATAAGCCAAGGGGCAAATCTAATATGGTTACTTTAAATTTGTAAAGGAAAATCCTGACCTCAGTCTCTTCATTTGGGTGGAAGGTCCCAAAGACAGTGGAAGCTGTGGGGCTGTGCAGTGTACAGGATGGAGCAAAATTAAAGAATTCTATACACTGCAGTGGGAGGTGAGAGAGGGCATCCGCTGAGTGTGTTGGAGGGTTTTGTGGGTATTGCAGTGTATCCACAAAGTAGACCAAGTGGAAAATTCCCCTACTTAATGCAAGTGGTGCAATGTAGCAGCAGCAGCACAGGGAGAATTCTGTTCTCCAACTCTGACCACTGCAAAACCTGTTTACTTTAGTTTTGGCACTGGGAATTGGACTTGGCTATGAAAATTGATTCCAGAGGGAAGATCATCATGACCTAAATCCTTTGCGAGAGAAGGCACAGGAAGAGTAAAAGGGAAATGTTTTTCAGAAAAGCAATGAATGGAAATACAAACTACATATTGTGTATAATTTCATAATCAGTATAAAGCAAACCTCTTTTATAGTTTCTGGCTCTTTTGGGAAATCCATTTTATATTTGCTGTCTTCCTTTACTTCTTCAGCTGGTGAAATGTACATATTTTTTGTATCTTTGGTTAGATCTTCAGAATCAAGGCCCACATGAAATCTCACTGCTAAAATACAAATACAAAGCACACTTTTTAATGCTGTTTCATTTTTGCTTCCCCCCAAAAAGTAACTACTTTAAAACTATGCAATCTTCTTGCAATATTGTTTCACCATCTCTGACACAGACTGTTGGGTCCATGCCATCTTGACCTGTTATAGATTTTTTATTGCATACAGAGATATTGTGGTGGGACATCACATGTGTGTCATAGATTTTGTGGGTGATGTTTAATTCCACTAGGATACACACCAGGCCTTCGATTTAAAATTCCCAAATCAAAATTCCATTTAAACAACTGTGGGATATATGTTCCAGACAAAATGTTCTTGGCAAAATGTCGTGCAAAGAAGTTTCACTGCAGATAAAATATCACTTAGTGAAAGGTTGTACCACCAAAGATGTTTAATCTGGTTTCTGTATCATGAAACATTAATCTATATTATTGTAAATACACAACAGGTAACCTGGCAGATTAGACCATATTTATTAAAAGCATTTACACTACTACCATTATTGGAACATGGATCCTTTCCACTATCTATTTCAAAGACTTTTATGTGCTTCAGCACTAAACTTGTAACTTAACCTTCCAACCATTCAGATTCCTTAGGGTACGTCTAGACTACATGCCTCTGACAACAGAGGCATGTAGATTAGGCTACCGGACATAGTAAAATGAAGCGGCGATTTAAATAATCGCCGCTTCATTTAAATTTACATGGCTGCCGCGCTGAGCCGACAAACAGCTGATCAGCTGATTATTTAAATCGCCGCTTCATTTTACTATGTCCGGTAGCCTAATCTACATGCCTCTGTCGCCAGAGGCATGTAGTCTAGACGTACCCTTAGAGATTTTTTTTCCACATGGGAAGGGGGAGGGGCAGTGATTATGGCCCATGGAAATGAAAGAGGAGTAGGACTACTGGTCCCAACATCCAATGAGTTGGAGCTATGGAATAATAAATATCCCAAGTCTTTGAGGTCCCAGCTCCTGCCTTCTCCATACCCCTGCCAGCCCAAAGAGTTGGGCTGAGGAGGAAAAATGTGGAGCAGCAGAGTTTTGGCATGAATGTATTCAATTTTGAATACTCCGGAGCAGAAAATGAGCTGAAGGACTTTATGTAGGCTTTGCATTTGGCACTGCAGAGGTATGTTACACTGACGTGTTGCCTTGCATCCAATTTTTGACTGGAAACCCCAGTCAAAAAAGGACCCTGGCAGCTCTGATCAACACTGCTAACTGGGCTGTTAAAATGTTGGTCAGCTGTATATTGGGAGCTCAGAGCTAAAGCAGGCTGCCTACCTGCCTTGGCACCATGTGGTGCCCAGAGGTGGCCGCCAGGTCCTTGCAGACTCTATGCACAGGAAGGCTCTGCTGTATGTGCTACTGCTCTTGTGCCTGAAGGTGCCACTCCCCCAGCTCCCATTGGTCATGATTCCAGGCCAATGTGAGTGGTGGAGCTGTCACTGCTGTTTCCACAGCTCCCATTGGCTGGGAACCATGACCACTAAAGATCTGTGGAGGTGGTGCCTACAGCCATAAGGGCAGCAGAGTACATGGACAGAGTGTCTCTGCACTTAGGGGCTGATGGTACCTGGCAGCTACTTACTGGGAGTCATGGTAAGTATCACTGGGACCCTGCAGTCCAAATCCTTTCCCCAGCCCAGATTTCCCTCCCACACCAAAACTACCTCCTGGAGCCCACACCCCTCACCCCCTCTGTACTCTACTTCCATCTCAGCCTGGAGTCTTCTCCGACTATCCCACACCTCCCATCCTCATCTCAGAACCCACACCCCTCAGCCAGAGCCCTCACTCCTCTGCACACCCCAACTCCCTGCTCCAACCTGGGAGTTCTGTCCCATTCCTTGAGCCCCTCATTTTTGGCTCTCCCATAGCCCATACCCCCTGCTAGAGCCCTGGATCCCAACACCTGCCCCAGCCCAGAGCTGCCCCCCCCCCAGCCAGAACACTCACCCCCCTCATGAACCCTATGCCCTCCCTATCCCAGCCCAGTGAGGGAGGGGGAGAGAGAGCAGAGAGAGGGAGAATGGACCAAATGAGAAGTGAGGCCTCAGAGAAGGGGCGGGGCATAAGGCAGGGGGGCAAGGAGGTTCAGTTTTGTACAATTAGAAAGTTGATATCTCTGCTCACATAGGGTACATCTACACTAGCCTCCTAGATCGATCTAGGGAGGCTAATGAGGGCGACCAGAATTGCAAATCAAGCCTGGGATTTAAATATCCCATGCTTGATTTGCATGTTCCCGGCCGGTCACCAATTTAGAAATTGACTAGTCCGAAGTAACTACCCACATCTACACGCGACAGGGAAACAGGATTCTGGAATAAAGCCCTAAATTGAATTAGGTGGTATTCCTCGTGGAATCCCATTTCACTCCCATGTGTAGATGCGGGCAGTTACTTTGGGCTTGTCAATTTTTAAAATGGCAACTGGCTGGGAACATGCAAATCAAGCCTGGGATATTTAAATCCCAGGCTTGATTTGCAATTCCGGTCGCCCTCATTAGCTTTCCTAGATCGATCTAGGGGGCTAGTGTAGACATACCCATAATATGCTTGGGCATAAATGTATTGTGTGTATGAACCTCACACTTCATAAAGCCTTTTTTGTGAGCAGAAATAATTTACAAAGAAACTGCAACACAGAAAACATGAAGAACATCTGAAAACAGAACTAAATGAAATTGTCAGAATGATGCACTGAAGTTTTGATCAGTCTTAAATAACCCAATAGATTGGAAGTACGGTATAATCAAGATAACTAGTGTAGAAGAAAAAAAATTCTCTTGTGACTTTGTGATCCTGAATATGATGGTAAAACAAAATTAAGTTAAACAGTAGAAGATTTGCTTTAGTCAGGCATCCACTGAGAATCAGCTACCTTTCGGCTGGGTAAGTGAAGGCAAAATATAGAAGCATACAGGCAAGGAAAATAAAAGGACCAAGGATGAAGAAAAGTACATTTATACATGACAGGAAATCCACCGAGGAAAACAAATTATATCCAACTACTAGAATGCCTCATTTGCCTTAAAGAAATACAAAGCAGTCTGTAATAAGAAATAATGTCTCTCAGTTAGAACAACCGCAATATGAAGAACTTTATTTGGGAAAAATCTTTCTGAACTTGACAGCATCCCAGCTCACAGAAGAGATGGACTGCAGAAAAAGAGATGCTGTGATAGAAACTGAATGAAAGCCAACATGAAATAGCCTCTTCAAGATTACATGCTTGAAGAGATTTGCTTGAAGACAAAAGCTCTAAACAAAAAGGTTTGCCTAGCTATTCCAGAGCTTTTACCACACTCTTGAAAATAGACCTATCATTTTCTAACTCATCTGGAAATAGTATTTTCTGGTGCACATTTATGTTTATACTGAAATATTAATGTTCCAAAATTACGCTGGTCGTAAAAGATTGTACCAACTGTAATAGAGTGCATATTTGTTTAAGTTTCTTATCTTAATTTTTGTTTATTATTTTGACTAATTATAACTAGTGACTTTTAAAATGAAAAACAATGGCATTGGTGTAGAAAGGATGCCTATGTATATATGCCCAGTCACATAAGCCCCAAAATCTGGACAGCATTTTGTTTAATGGACGATAGGATTTTCTGTACAGCACTTCAAGATATGGTCCTTCTCAAACCATTATTGAATCAAGAGGTAAGTTGAATGGTTACATAATTTCAACACTCACTGACTCAAAATCCTCTAGCATTTATCCAAAATCCACTGGAGGATTTTAGATTTTAGCAGGTTACACTAGACTTTCTACTACATTAACATATATGAGCTAATGCAATTAAGGTAGGAAAAGGTAAAATACAGCCAGATGTTTGAGGAAGGATAAAGTTGTACAGAAGGAAATGGAGGAAGAATGGAGAAAAAGGCTAAAACAGCAAGCACATTGAAGAGGAAGAGTGGGAAATGGAAAGTAAGGAAAACAAACAGATTAAACAGACATATTTTACTAAATAGAAGGGAGAAGAAAACAGTTAAGGAAAAGTACACAGCAAAATAGAATAGACATGAAAACAGAGGAAATGACAGATACCGTAGTATGTGCTAATTAATTAAATGAACGAAAGAAACAAGACACACCCAGGCAGTCTGGATGCTCTCTTTCAAAAAAGCACAGTTTGCATTACATAGCGCCTTTCTTCGAAAGAGAACTTTAGAAAAAAACATTCTTCCTCATAAAACAAGGTTTTCCACCATCAAAAAAACTGCCGCATTCTTTCGATTTACTTTTGAGAGAACGCGGCAGCAGTCTAGACACGGGAAGTTTTTTCGAAAAAAAGGCCACTTTTTTCGAAAAAAACCCTGTAGTCTAGACATACCCACCCAGTTTCAGTCCCTCCCTTCTCCTTCTTACTCTCCTCACAATATTTCACATGTTTTAGTTACTCCTATACCCTTCTCACCTTTAAAGTCATTGAACATTCAGTTACAATTGCTGTCTGGAGCTCCTCACCTCTATTTCATCTTAGACCCTCTTCAATTTGGTTTCCACACCTTGTATTACACTGAACCTGCTATTGCCAAAAATCTCTAATGACCTCTTCCTAACCAAAGTTCAGGACCAGTACTTGATTCTTGTTTTTCTTGATAAGCCTGTTACCTTCAACACCAGACTATCCTCTCCTGGTTTCTTTTCCTGCCTTTCTAATTTTTCCTTCAGACTACTCGAGGCATCCCCTTCCAGTTTTCTGTCGGGGAGACACAGAGCTTTGTTTTTGGTCCATTTCTCTTTTCCCTCTATAATTTATCTCTGGGTAATCTCATCCGCAAACTCAAATTCAACTACGACAATGCTAATAACTCACAAGATCTCTCTCTCTCCTTCAGACCTAGCCCCTTTTTTTCCAAACTAAAAACCTGGCCTATTTGAAATCCCTTTGTGAATGTCTAGTCATCATTCCAAGCTTGCCATGGCTAAAACAGAGCTCTTACATCCCCTCCTTCAACTTTCCCCAATGCCTCCTTTCTTGATCACTGTGAACAGTCTCATCATGCTGCCCATCTCTCCAGTCAATAACCTGAGGCTATGTCTACACTGCAGGCTTCTTGTGCAAGAACTGTTTTGCACAAGAGTTTTTGTGCAAAGGGTCTTGTGCAAGAGCATGTCCATACTGTCATGTGCTTTTGAGCAAGAGTGTCCATGGCAGCGTGGACGCTCTCTTGGGCAAGAAAGCTCTGATGGCCATTTTAGCCATAGGGGTTTCTTGCATAAGAAACCCCTGTTGCCTGTCCACACTGCCTTCTTGAGAAATTGGGATTCTTCCTCATGGGGAGAGGAATAACTTGTGTGCAAGAAGCCCTCTCTTCTGATGTTTTACTATAAATGTACTTGCGCAAGAACACGTGCAGTGAAGACGCTCCGCAAGTTTTTGCACAAGAACAGCCGTTCTTGCACAAAAAGCCTGCAGTGTAGACATAGCCTGAGTGTCATCTTTGACTCAGACCTTTCTTTAGGGCCTCACATCCAGGTTATATTTAAAATCTACAATCTTTCTGCATAATGTCTGTAAGATATGGCCTTTCCTATTCATCCATGTAGCTAAAATGTTCTTATCCAGGCTCTCCCCATCTCATATCTCAGCTATAGCAACATTCTTTCCTCTGGTCTTGACCAATACAATAGTGGCCTGCTCTTAGTCCATGACTTTAACCATTCCATTCTTGTCTTTTCAGCCCTCCACTTTTTTTCCATTCTATCACATCAAACTCTTTCAAACTCTTACAGTTTATTACCACTCTACCTACCATCTTTCATTCACTAATAAAACATCGTCTCCTGCCCGACTGTCCCATTCTGCCAGCTTCCATGATCCAACTGTTAAATTTTCAAAAGCATTTTCATGCTTTTCCCTTAAGCTGGGTAAAGCGCCTCCCTAAACATTTACATAACTAATGCATTATCTCCCTTCAGAATTCTACTCAAAACTCTCCTTTTCCATGATGCCTACAAAAAACTCCAACTACTGGTGGGCCACTAGTGTGATGAGACACAGCCTATCATGCTGACTAATATTGCCCCATTATTTCCTTATAATCTGCCACAGGAGTGAAAGTAACTTACATTTCTTACATGTACTGTCCTATCAACCTTCCCTCCCCAGTTGGAGGTGCTAAGGCTGGGAAGCAGGGTTGACCATACAATGGTACCTGTAAGAAATATAAGTGTGGGGTGGAGTGTGGGGGGCTCAGGGCAGAGGGTTTGTGTGTGGGGGATGCAGGAGTCAAGGTTGGGGTGTATGAAGAAGGGGATAAGGGCAGGAGGTTGGGGCGCTGGTGGAGCAGGAGTTTGGGATGGGGATGGCACACTAGGTGTGTGGGTTACAGATGCAGGCATCAAGGTTGGGGTGCATGAGGCAGCGGCTCAGGGCAGAGGGCTGGGTAAGTGTATGTGTGGAAGGGCAACATTTTGGGAACTGCAGCCACATTCACCCAGTTGCTGAGTGTTTTTCCCCTTTTTGCTAACAAGGGAGCGAGGCAAAGAGCACAGCCTGTGTCCCTCCTCCTCTGCCCTCCCCTTGGCAGCCAGGAGCGAGAGCAGGCTGTGAGCTTTGCTCTTGGTCCCTACTCAACAAAAAGAGAGAGAGAAACCCAGTCAGCGATGGGGGAAGTGTGGCTGCAGCCCCACCCTGAAATGGCAGGGGGATGATGGGGGTTCTGGGTTGGGGCAGTCCCAGATGCACACCCCTCCCAGCCAACCCCTCTAACCTGCCAGACAGACTGCCTGCTTCTAGTGTGTCAGCCTGCAAGAAGCCCAGGGAGCCAGTTTGGGAGCGCCCCTACCCTTCCCCTGAAGCTAAGTTCCCTAGCTGGCTAGGTGGTTGCTGGAGAGCTGCACCAGCTTACTGTCACCTCTGCTCTGCCATCTGCCTGTATCCATCTGTTGTCTCTTGTTTTATACTTAGATTGTAAGCTCTTTGGGGGCAGGGAATGTTTGGTTTTTGTTCTTTGTACAGTGCCTGGCTGTTCTAGTCCATGACAAGGACTCTTAGGTGCTACTATCATACAAATAATGAACAGCTATACAAAATTAAACCAATATAAAAAGGGTTTAAATCTAGACCCTTTAAGCCCTTGGCTGTCTTGTCACACTTCTTTACTTAAAAAATGCTGACAGGCACAGTCAAAATCAAACTCAGGTTAAAGTTTACTCCTTTAGTAAAACCCCTCATGCGTCTTTCTGGCCCATTAACTTCCACAGCAAAAGAGAGCTACAGTTCTATGGCAACCTTTTCAAAATTAGTCCAGACACTGCAGTAGGCCATTACTACTCTTCACTAAAAAAGGGTTCTTAGACTCTTCCCACTATTCTTTCCCCCTTTTTTCTTTTTCTTTTTCCAGACGCCATGTACGTGAAGGACCTGGAAGGTGATTGGGTTATTTGATGAATATTGCATGTTCAAATGTTAGTGGACTGTCTTCTAGTGGCTGCTAAATGGGGATTATAGATAAATTCAGCCTGGATAAGCAATAGAGCTTCTCAGCAATTTTCTGAAGAAAAAGCTTATTGATTAAAAGCAAGTATCCCCCTCCCCCCCAGAAACCTGCCAGTTTGGACTAATCTTCCAAAAGAATCTGCCAGGCAGGTTTAAAAATTTATCTCACACATACATAATGAAAACCTGCCTGCTCAGCTCCTTAGCAGCCTAGCTTTAGGACTGTTTGGGAATTGAGACCCCAGGACTCCTTGCTCTGGGGTCTGTGCAAGGATGTGTCTACATGGCACCATAGGTTGAAATAAGATACGCAATTTGAGCTACGCAAATTGCGTATTTTATTTTGATGTTATTTAGAAATAGCTTATTTTGAAATTTGGTGCTTCCTAAACAGCACTTATTTCAAAATAAATTGCTATCGCAAAACATCCCTTACTCCTCGAGGAATGAGGTTTACAGGGAAGTCAGAATAGCGAGCCCATTATATTTCAAAACAACAGGTGCCCTCAAAAGATGCAGAATAGCATCCGGTATCCTGAAATAGTACTGCAATGTAGATGTAGCCCATGTAGCCAGGATCTCCAAGATTTACAGACAATCGGGCCAGCTCGTTTCCAGGGCTTCCCAACTCTTAAACCCTGAGGATTTAGTTGCCAGCAGCGCTGGAAGCCTAGTCTCTAGTTTGTCATGCCATATGGACTGACCCGGGGCCAGGGACAACAGGGCTTCCAGACTTCTGGGCCAGCTGGCTCCCTGACTCCTACAGCTGTTGGAGCCAGCTACCCAAGGAGTCAGAGGGCCCTGTTACACAGGAATGAGGCACTCTTATTCCAGAATAAAAAAAATGTGTACACATGGCGTTAATCAGGAATAATTCCATGTGTAGACGAAGTCTAATTCTGACATGCTTATCAACAAAATTATTAATTAAATTCTTATTGCAGACCATTTGATGACAAAGGGGCTGACAGATGCAATTGAGGACAGAATTTAGCCAACAGGTCCTTTTATTACTGTTTCATGAAGCAGCAGGAACATTAGCACAGCTTGATTTTTAGATCAAGTTGAGTTTGCAGAGGAAGCAGTTAGAAAAAGTTTACTTGCAAACTGAGCAAAGTTGATCTGGAAGTCATTAGAAGATAATAATTATAGACACCCCTCCCCCCACCATGCCATCTTTACAGTCACTTTTCAGAGTAGAGCTGTACTTTTTCAAGTCATTCTGCAGAGTAGGGTCATGCAGGCTCTCTCTTATATGATTATCCTTATTCCTGAGGACTTTGCATTTCCTAATAAGGAGGACAGAAGCAGAGTGAAGGAAGAGGAAAGTGGAAAAACCAAGAAGAAAAACAACCAAGACATACAAGTAAGTTGCAACTTTTCACTTGTTATATGGATTCTTTGCAAAATGTTTTATGATAAAACAAAGACAAACACAGTAAACATGTGCAGCATTTAATGTAGACAGTGTGTGGAGATTATCACTAACTATTTGATTTTGTTGCATTATCTCACATTTTGAATGTATAGTACTAGGGGGATGGGAGGAAGAAAGGGAGGAAGTAGGTATATCAAAAATATACAAATATCACTAAATCAAACTCTAATATTTTTTCAAGAAGCATTTTCTCTGCCTATCTGTATATGTAAACTATCATCAATGCAAAAGGTTTTCTTCAGTTTGTGTGTGTGTGTTGAAATTGACATTTAGTGACACGTGCAGATATAAATCTAATCCTTCCAACTCTATTAGACATGAATATAAGTTTTTGGTCTTCCATGTAATTACATTTACTGATAAGTACATATAAGATTAGAGCATTCTTGTCAAAATAGTGACGAGTATAAGTATAATATCCATTATCTGGTTTTAAAGGAATTTTGAACCCTGTAATGTTGATTTTGAATCCTCTGAAATAGATCAAATTGTAATGCTGCCATTAACAGTTTTATAGATTATAACAATAATTTCAAACTTTTCCCACCCGTCTTGTTTGTCTTCCTTATAGATGTGGATAATAAAAACCTTACATATGCCAAACTGCCACTAATGTCAGCTAGGTAGGTCTACACAGCAGCATTATTTCAGAATAACTGATATTATTCTAAATAACAAAGAGAGCATCTATGCTACAAGCCTTTATTTTGACAATGTCGAGCTGGAGGACTTCTTACTCCAACTCATGGTAAATCTCATTTCACGAGGAGTAAGGGAAGTCAAAGGAAGAGTGTTCTTCCTTCAACTTCCTGCTATGTAGACAGCACCAAAAGCCGAGTTAAGCTATTTCGACTTAGCTACGTCAATTGCATAGCTTGAGGTTACGTAGCTTATTCCGACTTTAGCCCTGCTGTGTAGACTTGCCCCTAGTGTTTTGCTTGGATAAGAACAGTAGGATTGAACACCTTAAGTATAATAGAGGAAATCCTAGACCTCTTGATCAGTGGGAGTTCTGCCATTGACTTAAATGAAGCCAGAATTTCACTGTTAAGTAACCTGGACTTGCTCTGTGAAGGGTTAATGACATGCTGCTTGAGACACCAACAGTCCTTAGAAACCAGAGGTTCCAACATTGCTATCTCAGTGGTGTTGAACTGGCAGGTGTAAATGCTGATGAGACTAAGATGTTTTTGCAAGAGCTTTGTTTGGTGTCTTGAAAATGTAGGTGTTAAGTTTTCAAACCTAGGTTTACTGCATGAAAAACATTTTAGTCCAGACATCAATATACAAGTACAGTTGTATTTTAAAGTTACAACTTGTGATTAGTTTCTTTTCTGCAGATATATAATATTTAACTACTTCCTGCTTGATTGTATGTCTGTTACTTTCAAAGTATTTTCAAACATTTTTAAAAGAAAGAAATCCCTTTGAACTTAAAAGGCAAGTCAATTAAATTAGATGCACAAAGTTTTCACATAAGAATTAATTAGGAGCCACACCATAAGGTTTTCTTTAACATTTTACCCTCATCCCCTCCCCATTGTGAATCTAATCAAACACCCTTTTTGAAGAAGTTCATTTTTGAATATGAAGGGTTCTTTGTCCTGACTAAATACAAATTTGAAAATGAAAGTTAATATGTGATACATATAT
Organism: Pelodiscus sinensis; assembly: GCF_052426305.1. NCBI lineage: Eukaryota > Metazoa > Chordata > Testudines > Trionychidae > Pelodiscus > Pelodiscus sinensis. Next base: position 24,748,674 of record NC_143065.1, read on the forward strand.
ATTGACCACACCACTGTAGCAAAGACATTTCATATTGTAGAGTCAGATGCCAAATGTCATGAAGACCATTAAAGCATATATTTAATTCCATTAAAATAATCATAGTATTCTTGCAGGAGGTTTGTTCTATGATGAGAAAGCATTGACTACATGGTTAAACTATGGAGAGAAGAATAGTGAACAACTGAGTGAGAAGTAAGAGAAGTTAAAACATGGCATTTTACTAGAAGCTGAAAATGGAATGTTGAGAATTCATGATGGAATAATATCCTAAATCTGTTTAGACTGGCCAAGGTCCCTTATATCATTTAAAAGAAAAATACTGTACAACTTCATAAGTCAACTGCACAATGTGGTAAGATAATCAACAGCAAAGGCTATAGCGAGGCACAATGATCTATGATAAACAAACAGGAAAGAGCAAAACAATGAGTTATTTAAGATGATCTTCTATAGGAAAAAAGAAAATTAAATGTTGCCATGGTAGCTTCAATATCAGTACATTAAAATCCTACCCTATCACTAAACAAGAGGCAAATTTTGAAAATGCAGGGGTTTATATATTGAAAGATATAAATGTGAAAAGTAGGTTTTCAGTTTGGAAAATATTAAAAAAACAAATTGTAGTAATTTTCTCTTTAACAGTGGTAGAAAACCTATAGAAGGAAATTCCTAAGAAGGTACAGGCAATAAAAGTAAGAGTAAAGTGTTAGCCCTCAAATAAGAATCTAGAAAGAAAATCATAAATATCAGCAAATTTCCTAAACAATTTTTTAAAAAAGATTCTAAAGCCACTTTGGAGCCCTTTCATTTTCCTTGTATAAATACATCAGCTTCCCATAAGTTCTGGGGAGGAAAAAACCAAAACCAAAACCAAATTACTTACTTCCAATGCCAGCAGTGTAAGTAATGACCAGTAAGATTTTATATGCTTCTCTCAGTGTGCCCTTTATAGACACCAATGTCTTCAGTTTAGGCTCAGTTACACCTTTTCCACACTATATGTAAAAACATTTCCATACATGTAAATACATAATTTGAAACAATGGAGGTGATGCAGGCCCCTACTAATGGAATTTGGATAATAAATCTCTGCTGATTATTCATTGGCCACCAAATCATCCAATTTGCTCCCCCAGAGCTGTTTGCATTCCAAGAGCTTGGCATTAGTAAAATCTTTTCTGGGCACTAAAATAAACAGATCTGACTCTGAACACAGAAAGAAAACAGATCTATTAAGATACAGTTTCTAACCAATCACATTTCAGAATAGAGGTAAATAAAGAAACAAGCAACAAATTAGAACCTCACAAAAGACAGACTTCACCATGACTACCTACCTGGTAGCTTAGAAGGATAGCAGAGTTGTCAATGGAAATACAAGCTGGTGGCACAAGAGAGGGGTGAGGAGGAAAGGTAAATTCAGTACAGAAGAGGTTAAAATGCAAATTGGCTACACATCCAAGAGGATCTATCAGAAAAGTGGCCAGAAATTTAAGAATGAACAAAAAGAGGAGAGGTCAGAAATTATCAATTTTTGAGAATCTCTGTCATTAACGTGGTGCTACAAGCATCTCAGAAGTAATTGAAAAAGATTAAAGGGGAAGCATAAAGAACATATTTGCTTATTTTTGAATGTATAAAAGCCTGTAGGCACTAATCCAAAACTCTAAGTGACTATGCCATAAATTAATCCTCACCAGCAAGAGATAAAAGGCATAGGTTAAAAAGTGGAAGTTAAATCCTAGTGAGGAAAATAGAAAGGAGCATAAAGTCTGACAAATTAAATGTAAAAATATAGTAAGGAAAGCCAAAAAGGAGTTTGAAGAACAGCTAGCTAAAAACTCAAAAAGTAATAGTAAAATGTTTTTTAAGTACAGCAGAAGCAAGAAGCCTGCTAAATAACCAGCGGGCCACTGGATGATTAAGATGCTAAAGGAGCACTCAAAGACGATGAAGTAATCGGGAGAAACTAAATGAATTCTTTGCTTCAGTCTTCATTGCTAAGGATGTTAGAGAGATTCCCAAACCTGAGCCATTCTTTTTAGGTGACAAATCTAAGGAATTGTCCCAGATTGCCAGAGGAGGTTTTGGAGCCAATTGATAAAAAAGTCACTTGTAGCAGATGGCATTCACCCAAGAGTTCTGAAAGAACTCAAATGTGAAATTGCAGAACTATTAACTGTGGTTTGTAACCTATCGTTTAAAACAGCTTCTGTACCTTATGACTGAAAGATAGCTAATGTGATGCCAATATTTAAAAAGGGCTCTAGAGGTGATCCTGGCAATTACAGACCAGTAAGTCTAACTTCAGTACCGAGCAAATTAGTTGAAACTATAGTTAAGAATAGAATTGTCAGACATATAGATGAACATAAATTGTTGGGGAAAAGCCAACATGGATTCTGTAAAGCAAAACTCTAATATGCTAGAGTTCTTTGAGGGGGTCAACAAGCATGTAGACAAGGGGGATTCAATAGATATAATGTACTAAGATTTCCAGAAAGCCTTTGACACCAAGGCTCTTAAGTAAAGTAAGTTGTCATGGGATAAGAGGAAAGGTCCTCTCATGGATTGATAACTGACAGGAAACAAATGGTGGGAATAAATGGTCAGTTTTCAGACTGGAGAGAGGAACTAGTGGTGCCCCCAAGGTTGTGTCCTGGGACCAATACTATTTAACCTATTTATAAATGATCTGGAGAAAGGTGTAAACAGTGAGGTGGCAAAATTTGCAGATGATACTAAACTGCTCAAGATAGTTAAAAACAAAGAAGACTGTAAAGAGCTTCAAAAGGATCTCACAAAACTAGGTGATTGAGCCAACTTAATTGCAAATGAATTTTAATGTTGATAAATGCAAAGTAATGCACATTGGAAAAAATAATCCCAACTACACATACAAAATGATGGAGGCAAATTTAGTTATAACCACTCAAGAGAGAGATCTTTGAGTCATTGTGGATAGTTCTCTGAAAACATCCACTCAATGTGCAGTGGCAGTCAAAAAATAAAACAATATTAAGAATCATTAAAAAAGGAATAGAGAATAAGATAGGGAATATCTTATTGCTTCTCTATAAATCCATGGTATGCCCACATCTTAAAGACTGCGTACAGATGTGGTCACCTCATCTCAAAAAATATATGTTGGAATTGAGAAAGGTTCAGAAAAGTACAACAAAAATTATTAGGGTTTGGAACAGGTGCCATATGAAGAGAGATTAAAAAGATTGGGATTTTTCATTTTAGAAAAGAGGGGATTAAGGGGGATATGATAGAGGTCTATAAAATCATGACAGGTATGGAGAAATTGAATAGGGAAAAGTTATTTATTTGTTCCCATAATATAAGAACTAGGGGTCACCAAATGAAATTAATAGGTAGCAGGTTTAAAACAAACAAAAGAAAGCTTTTTCTGCATGCAGCACACAGTCAACCTGTGAAATTCTTTGCTAGGGGATGTTATGAAAACCAGGACTTTAAGGTACATCTAGACTACATGCCTCTGGCGACAGAGGCATGTAGATTAGACTACCAGGCACAGGAAAATGAAGCAGCGATTTAAGTAATCTCCGCTTCATTTAAATTTACATGGCTGCCGCGCTGAGCTGATCAGCTGTTTGTCGGCTCAGTATGGTAGTCTGGACGTTCCACGGTCGACATCAAAGGCATTTGTTGACCTCCCAGGTATGCCTCATCGTCGCTTCATTTTCCTATGCCTGGTAGTCTAATCTACATGCCTCTGTCGCCAGAGGCATGTAGTCTAGACGTACCCTAACAGGGGTCAAAAAAGAACTAGATAAATTCATGAAGGTTACGTCCATCAATACTTATTAGCCAGAATGGGTAGGAATGGTGTCCCTAGTCTCTGTTTGTCGGGGGCTGGAAATGGATGACAGGAGAGGGATAACTTGATGATTACCTCTTCTGTTCAGTCCCTCTGGGGCAGTGTTTCCTAAACTATGGGCTGCGGCCCGATAACCGGCAGGGCTGGCCTTAGGCCGATTTGGGACCCGCGCCCCTGACCCCAGAAGTGCTGGCGAGTTACAGAGCCAGGGGGCCTGCTCCACCAATATGTGGAGCTGGATCTCTCCCCCGGCTCTGCCTGGAGTGGGCCCGGCCCCCCGTGCTCCTTGCACGGCTCCTCCTCACCATCTGCTGCTGCCCATGTGCGGCGTTGCACGTGGGCGGGGAGGACGCCTGGGCGTGACATGATGTCACGGCCCAGGATTTTAAAACTCTTTAGAGGCACGTGGCGGGGCCACACGGGCTCCGGGTTCAGCTTCCGGGGCCTGAGCCTGAGCGCAGCCTCCGGCCCCGCAATGTGGAAGGCAGAAGGTAGGGGGCTTGGGCTTGGGCTTGGGCTTGGGCTTGGGCTTGGGCTTGGGCGGAAGGAGAAGGGGCTTGGGAGGGGAAGGCACCAAGGGACAGGCTGCAGGAGAGAGACACAAATGCCAGGGGGCCAAGAGCAGACAATGAGGGAAAGGGCAGGAGGGGAGGTGACAGTGGGAGGGGGGGGCAGGGTGATGCTGGGAGAGGAGAGGGGAAGGGCGTTGGGGGCTGGAGGAGGAGGTGTTGGGAGAAAGCTTGAAAGAAGGGGTGGGCATGAGAAAGGCCAGGATGGAGCAAATCATGTGTGAGGGCACAGAGGGGCAGGAGGGGATGGGGCAGAGAGTGGTGAGGGGGTGGGTATTAGGGAAAAAGAGGGCAAAGGGGGCAGGGGCAGTAAGGGAAGGGGGAGGCACCAGGAGGGTGCAGGGCTAAGGGAAGGTGCAGGTGCCAGGGGATTCTGGGGTGAGGAGGAGGGGAGATCTGGCTACTGGAAGTAGCACTGGATGGGGGAATCGGGGCAGGCTGGGGAGATTGGGGGGCCGGTGGAAGCAGGGCTGCCAGGGGGTGCGAGGTTGGGGGCAGGGAGCTGGCCGGGGAAGATGTGGAGGGAGTGGGAGAAGCGACTCCTGGAAGGAAGGCTGGCCAAGGGAGATTGGGAGGAGAAGTGGGGGAGAACTGGCTGCCCGGGAGGGGGTTGGGGGAAGTGGGACTGGCCAGAGGAGCAGCAGGGAAGCAGGGGGGAGGAATGAATTGGACTGCGGGGAGTGGGACTGACCCAGCCATATGTAGATCTTGGGGCACTGCCCCTGTTCCCCACCTCCCCCCCACAAAGCACAAAGGATGAGTTAGTCCGGCCCGGGGATTCTATTGTTCCCTCCCCTCCCCCCACACATACCCCTCGAGTAGTTGTGAACTGTCTGGCTGGTAGACACACTCATGCAGCCTGAGCACATTTACCATCCAGGCAGTTCAAAACTACAAACTGATACATCTAGGCTGTGTCTACAATGGCACACTTTTCCGGAAAAGGGATGCTAATGAGACAAGTCGGAATTGCAAATGCCGTGGGGGATTTAAATATCCCCCGTGGCATTTGCATGAACATGGCTGCCGCTTTTTTCCGGCTCGGGGCTTTGCCGGAGAAAAGCGCCAGTCTAGACGGGATCTTTCGGAAAATAAAGCCTTTTCCGGAAGATCCCTTATTCCTGATTTTAAGAGGAATAAGGGATCTTCCGGAAAAGGCTTTATTTTCCAAAAGGTCCCGTCTAGACTGGCGCTTTTCTCTGGCAAAGCCCCGAGCTGGAAAAAAGCGGCAGCCATGTTCATGCAAATGCCGCGGGGGATATTTAAATCCCCCGCGGCATTTGCAATTCCGAAGTGTCTCATTAGCATCCCTTTTCCGGAAAAGGGTGCCAATGTAGACACAGCCTTAGTGATAATACAACTTACCTAATGAGAAAATACCAGAAATGTTATATGTCTGGTATTTTCTCAGTTTGTTTTTTATGTGTTTATATTTTTGGGCTGCAAAAAGCAGTACTGAAAAAAAAAGAGTTCACTAAAGTAAAAAGTTTGGGAAACCCTGGTCTAACCAGCTTTCTGTCTGTCTTACAGTCCATTTATCCAATCCATATTCCTGAACTTGCTGGCAAGAATATTGTGGGTGACCATATCAAAAGCTTTGCTAAAGCTGGCACTGGAGGTTTTGGGAGGACCAGAAACAACTTATTTGAATATTCATCATTTGATTAATGAATACGCAAATATGCAAATGAATGTTACCGGTCCTCCAAAAGTTTGTGAATGGATTTACTGGTCCCCGTGTCAAAAAGTTTGGGAACCCCTGCTCTGGGGCATCTGGCATTGTGTCGGAAGACAGGATACTGGGCTAGGTAGATCTTTGGTCTGACCCAGTATGGCCGTTCTTATGTAATTATGTTCTGAAATACAAGAGGATAGTTCATGAAGATAACCCGCTGCACCCTCCAATCCACTCCCCTTCTCAATAACGTGAGAAAATAGATGGCTTTTGCAGCTTGCCCATGTTAAACTTGGGCTCTGACTAGATAAAGGAAGGAGATTGGAGTTCAAGTCTAGACCCACCAGTACAAGTATCTCAGCTAATCTCAAATGTGGCAATATATAGCAGGGAGGGATGCAATCTCAAGGATACTCATATCCCTAGTGATTTGTGTATGGAAGATCTTGTTATTAACTGACCATGTTAATAGCAAGTAGAAATAAAGGACCACAAAACCACGAAAGGCAAAAGAATGGATTTAAATCCCACCCATGACATCTGCTGCACTACATTAGAGAAGCCTTGACTTCTCTTTGTGAGAAACGAAAAGCAGTCTGGATAGTTCTCAATTACAGTGTTAGCAGCCATCAAAGTCCCTCTTACAACACATAATCTCTCTTTCTGGACTGGTAAAGATTCATGTATAATAATGAATTTTAGGACCAGATGGGAGGTTTTCCTAGACATTTCCTGGCACAAATCAATCTTCATTCTTCCTGCCAATAGAGTATTCCCAAATCATTGCATAAGAAACACTTCTAGCTTTCTGGATAAAATATTCTCAGGTTCTCACACTGATTCTTGGATTCCTAATGCTACTTTTGTTGAGACATTCATTTTACTTTGCACTGTATTTTTTTCCTGAGCAAGGAGTTAAACATATGCTTAGTAACTAATGCAAGATAGAAGATCAGTTATTTCACTCATTGTTCCTTTTAGTAACTGAGGGGGAAAGGTCACTGAATACACAGGAGAGGCATAATCTCGCAATGCGCATCTTTCTTTCGGACCAGCACACCTCCACACCGAGTTCTTACAGCCATTGCCACTCAAAAAAATCTCTCACATTTGGGTGAAATCCTAGGTGACAGTTGAGATTCATTCTAGGCCCTGTCCCTCTCCCCCACTCTTAGTCCTAACTGTCCTGGGGGGCGGGGGTGAGGGACAAGGCAAAAAAGCCAATAAAATGGCCCAGGACAGCGGAGCAGCAAATTTGTTTTCCAGGGCTCACATGCACATCTCCCTTGATATATACTCCTTTACTCAGTATGCTATTTTTGCATCTAATTTATTGTAAAAACCCAAATCTTGTAATATTCATAATTTTGTCTAGCAAAGTTAAAGAAGAAATTGCAGATACATGTACTATATCAATTATGTCAAAAGAGACATCATCTTATGGTGTGGCAAACATCTGCCTGTGGGATTTGCATAGTATTCAATTCATGAAGAATTCTATTTGAAAATATCAGTTGAAGAGTAGAAATTGCAATATCATAAGAATATAAGAACGGCCATACTGGGTCAGACCAAAGGCCCATCTAGCTCAGTATCCTGTCTTCCAACAGTGGCCAGTGCCAGGTGCCCCAGAGGGAATGAACAGAACAGGTGATCCCTCCCTGTGACTCATTCCCAGCCTCTGACAGACAGAGGTTAGGGACAGCATTCCTATGCACCCTGTATAATAGCCATTGATGGAACTATCCTCCATGAATTTATCTAGTTCTTTTCTGAACCCTCTTAAAGTGCTGGTCTTGACAACATGCTCTGGCAGGGAGTTCCAGAAGTTGACTTTACTTATGTAAGGACATCTTCATACAATGCAAACTGTCAAACCATAATCAGTTCTTTCTGTTCTATTGGTGGTATTCTTTCCACAGCTGCTTCTGCTGGTCCTGTTGAGAGAAGGACCATTCTCTTTGGTGGTGTTTTTAAAAATTTTTATTGACAGATCATTTGTTTCTTACTGGCTGCTTTCATTGTCCAAGGAAGTAATATGCTGGTTCAAGTCACGCAGAACTGTAAGCTCACAATGAGCTTTGAAAAGGAATTCTCCTATAAATCAAGGAAACAACCCATCTTCCAGACAGTCTTCTTAAGCAAAATGCAGGATAATGTAGCACTTTAAAGACTAACAAGATGGTCTTCTTAGATACTCAAATGATAGGATCACAGTAGAACTGATGGAGAAGTGGGTAGAGTCCCACGAGATTTTGTCAAAACACTTGGAGGAAGGCCACCACATCACATGATTCAAATATTTCTTTTCAGCCTCATATTATTAATTTTGTCCATTGCACTTCCAAAATGAATGGATAAATATTGAATGAGCCCCCTGAGGACAACATCCTGAGATTGCTGTTTGCATGCTGAGATTAGGAGATAGTAAGAGATTTTAAGGCAGCTGAGCTATTCCAGTTAAACTATAAGACTTGACAGCACCCAGGAGCACAGCACCCAAAAGGGACCAAAACCCCTAATGAATTAAATTGCAGTAAGGGAGGTTTAGATTAGACATTAGGAAAGTCTTCCTAACTGTCGGGATGGTCAAACACTGGAATAAATTGCCTAGACAGGTTGTGGAATCTCCATCAATTGAGCTATTGAAGAGCAGGTTAGATAGGCATGTATAAGGGATGATCTAGATCAGTGTTTCAAAAGTGTTCCGTGGAATCACTCTCAGAAACACATTAACTGGCCACCCCGGTTTGTTTATTTAGCGGCACCATGGCCACAGAGCCTCGCGGCTCCCATTGGCTCAGTTTTGTCCTTTGCAGCCAATGGGAGCCACAAGGCCCCGTGGCCGCAGTGCAGGTAAACAAACAAACCGAGGTGGCCAGTTAATGTGTTTGACAGTGATTCTGTGGAACACTTTCAGAAACACTGATCTAGATGGTGCTTGGTCCTGCTGTGAGGGCAGGTGACTGGACTTGATGACTTCTCAAGGTCCCTTCCAGTTCTAGTAAGTTGTGATTCTATAAAGATAAGATCTTCCAGTTCTGAACACAAGTTCAGAAAACTGATCCTATGTAGTGATAGAAGATCTGATGAGAGTGGTTGTCTGAGCACACCCTGTAATCTAACCTCTATAATTTTTACTACACATAGATCTTTTGTTTGCACTTCTTTATAGACCTCCACCAAGTTTAACACAGAAATATGCACCATAATTAAAGGAATTTTCTTCTAGAACAGATTTTTTTTTAGTAAAAAATTATTTCAATTTCAGCAGTAGTACCCGTCTCCCTCTCTCCCTCCGTCTCTCTCTCCTTTCCAGCAATTAAAACATTCTGTTTCTTTTACAGCCTAATGTAATGAGAGCTGTCTGGCAGATTTTTTTAAAGGCATGCTTTATGGGTTTTCATCATGGCAGCAGTTTGTGCCTTCAAAAGAATCGTCACTGGTGAGATGCTGTCCAATGTGTTGAACAAACTATTAAAAGTGTCGTGACTTTAGGTGTGGCATACCAAAAAGTTTTGCATTGTATGATGCCCTCAAAAAACACTGAAAATATATGCAGCATAATTTATAGCTGTCATGGGTAAGAGTAAAATGCACTCATTACTTCTGTAAACCTGTAAGTAGCCTACTGCTGTTTGCCCTCATGGAAATACTTTCATCCCATAAGTAATATCATTGAAATACTTTCATCCCATATGTAATATGAGAATTTGAAGCATTACGTAAAGTCTGTGCTTAGCATCCAGTGCTAAGGATCTGCTCCTCCTGGTGAGTGAGTGATGGGAACTGGGTTTCCTTTTCTTCCATGGTCATTATTTCACATCAACAGAAATGTCAATTCATGTGAAATTAAGACAATGACATGGAAACATGCTGAAACATCTGTGAGTTATCCTCTTAGGATGTGTCATTAAGGAGAATGTTAATAAGTCTGGTGGTCCCCTTCTATGCATTTTTTATATTATGTCGACACAGAATGGTATCATCCCTGGGTAGCTGAATTTGTAATGGGCTCTTGTGACCCAAAGACCCTCCTCCTGGTTCATGCTCTGAAATGGAGATCAGTCAGAGACAAAATGAACAGGCCACCCAGAAAGAATGACTGTCTCTGTTGGCCTCAGGAATATTTTCCAGTTTTTGTAGAGCTAGGTAATAATTGGATCAGTGTTCTGCTTGAACATCTGCTGCTGGTTGAGATCTCTGACTCTAGTTTTTCCAGCTCCAATCTGACATGCATTCTGAATGTTATTAATTCTCATGAATTAGCTTCAGACTGATAAGAGACAACCAGACCCTTTACTCTATCTTCCAGTGTTTAATATCAGTTCTGGATTGGAACAGCTGGAAACAATATCACATTTGCTACAATAAATTTTCAGAGGAATTTGGTGAAAATATTTCATATCTACAAAAGGCCAACTTAGAGAAATAGTCATATAAACCCGTGATATATAGAGAAAGAGACACAAGGAGAGGGTTTGGTGTCATTGGCTTAAAAAGAGCATAGTTAGGTATCTCTCCATAGGAACCTATGTAGAGATGGACCCAACTTTGTTCCCGCAGACTGAGAAATGTTGAAAAAAAAATTGGATCACCCAAAGTTTATACTTTGTGGATTAACTGAAATACTTGTGCAGTTGGAGGGGTTGTGCAGACATATGTCTTCTCTTCAGCCTCTCTCCTCAGCTGTAGGTCTGTATCTTGATGGAAGAGTGTCTGCAATATCCAAAGGACTTGATGCCACAGAAGCAGCATATTCCTAATACTGCAGCCTCCTCTCAGAGGTCTGCCAGTTTCCCTTCCCTCTTTGTAATGTGGGCCAGAATTAAGACTTGGTTAGCATTTTAAATAAAAAGACAGCACTGGAACTAGAAACCACAATTCTGACTTCCATTCTCATCATGTTATCTGTACATACAGCACTACAATCAGAACTACAATGTCTTCATAGCACACAAATTTCAAGTGCTTTACAACTAATAAATATCACCAACCGCATAAAAATCAAAGGGGTTTTAGGAATATTTTAGTGCTTAAACACATGTAGGTATGAACAGAGCAGCAGAAGTTTCATGTGCACAGTAATGTTTCATAATGGTTTAAAACAGAAAGTTGAAGATTTCCCAAATAAAAGCATATGGCCAATGTAGGCCATACTGTAATTACTTGAATAGGAATTTGACTAGAACCATTAGTTAGCATCCCTCATTTGAGAAATTACATATTACTGTTTAATTACCAAACATTTTAAGGATCTGTTTAATGTCTCCTCAAAAGCAGCTGAGTCATCTAAAGCAAGATAATTCAATGCTAAATGCGAAAACATGTTCTCAATTGATTCCCGGGGATAAATATTGCATGCAACTCCTGTCACTGGGTAGTCTTGTGTACTACTCTGTGGGCTTGATCCTGCAAGCCTCCTTCATGTGCAACTCCCATTTTAGTGGGAGCTGAGCACAGAGAGCATGGAAGTTCAAAGTCTCTATTCGCTGCAATACATACGTATAGATAAAGTAAATTGTAAATTTTAATTTTGTGAATTTTAGGTCAAAGTTTAATATATAGAAAGTTATCCTGTATTAAAAGTTACTGCATAACACAAAATATTCAAAGGTTACAATGTGTAACCAAAGCCATATAGAAAGAAAGATTGGCAATATGGTTTTATTTATAATTGTGAATTTAAAAAAAAAGATCAAAAAAATTTCACTATTTTCCCTGCTGGTAACATTTTTTTCTTTTTACAAGAAGAAACAAATGACTGCATCGTTTGGAGATATCAAGTACTCTCATAGAAATTCCACGCAGGCAGCACGTGTGTTCAGATAGATCACATGGAAGATGAATGCATGAAGATTATATAGCTTTTCTACAAAGGGCTATAGAATAGGATTTAGGGTATGTCTACACTACCCCCCTAGTTCGAACTAGGGGGGTAATGTATGCATACCGAACTTGCTAATGAAGCCCGGGATTTGAATTTCCCGGGCTTCATTAGCATAAAGCCGGCGCCGCCATTTTTAAAAGCCGGCTAGTGCGAACCCCGTGCCGCGCGGCTACACGCGGCACGGACTAGATAGTTCGGATTAGGCTTCCGAATTAGGCTTCCTAATCAGAACTATCTAGTCCGTGCCGCGTGTAGCCGCGCGGCACGGGGTTCGCACTAGCCGGCTTTTAAAAATGGCGGCGCCGGCTTTATGCTAATGAAGCCCGGGAAATTCAAATCCCGGGCTTCATTAGTAAGTTCGGTATGCATACATTACCCCCCTAGTTCAAACTAGGGGGGTAGTGTAGACATACCCTCACATATTAGAAGATACAATACTGTGTTGTGACTTCACTTCAGAAGTCAATATCATAATAATTAGATCTACACAATAAATTTTGAGGGAAATTAATAGAAAAGGCCTAACTTTTTGATTCCTAATTTAGTCTGGTAACTTTTACAGTGACACAAAGAGACACAAGACTTGAAAGGTTACTTCTGAATGGTGTAGCAATGGTTCCATAAAAAAGGGTAGGGAACATATGTTCTGGAGCAATTCACTCAAGGTTAGAAATTGGAATTACAATTATTCTAGTTTATATCTATAATGTAATGATTCTATTACTGGTATTTTCTACTATTAGCTGGCTAAAGATTTTAATAAACCCAAGAAACATTTGCTAGTGATAAGGAGCCCTAAATTAGTCTATTAGCTGATTTTGATCAGCGCTCTAAATAAGCCTACTAGCTGATATTTCCCTTCTTTTCCCCAGTGTGATGTAGCTTACTTTTAGCCTGGTAATAATTAAGTATATATCTGACAATAGAAACTGTATTGGAAGAAAACAGCCACTGATTTTAAATCCTGTGGCTCAGCTTTTTATGGGTCAATTTGTGCATTTAGATGTACATGCAAATAACTAGTTAGGGAAATTCTGCTAGTTGTTTCTGTAGTTTAAATCTAAAATTACTCTAGATTAAATAGCTCTTTCTTAGAACAGGGACTGATCTTTAAACATCTAATTGGTTTCCATCTCAGTTCAACAAAACCTGAGTCTGTTAACCTCCTTGACACAACAAAGCCTATCTATTCTCCCAGGCTTGAGGGGGTAAGAGTTCTAGAAAGGGAAGGGAGCTAAGGTTGTGGTTTGAGTTAATTCTGAATGGACAGCCAACAGCTAATGAGGAGTTCATGGTTGAAATGGGAAGAAACTTGTATACATTTTTATTGCTCATGTGCCTGTAAGTTTTCTAAAGCATAAGCAAAAATTTGACTCAATATCATACTCCAGCCAAGTTTTTCTGCTCTCCAAAACAATAAAACTGACGCTTAAAGGAATTAAGCCATAATTTAAGAAGCAGATGATACAGTGAGGACTGACTGTGATGAAGTAGAGTACATAAAGCTTGTTCTACAGCCTTTTCCAGGGACCCACAAGGCACTGAGAAGTGCTCCTCTGAATTCTTGAGAGCCCTCAATTCCCATTGATTTTAATGAGAAATGAGTAAACTACACACCTTTCAGGAAAGCTTTGGGTGACCAAGCATACTAGTTTGCTGTTGTTTTGAAGACCTAGTTCTATTACCCTGAGGCTTATTACACTTGGCATACCGTACTATCCATTTTTAGAGGTACCATTATTGTCTTAAATCAATAGGCAGTTGGGCACAGCTGTGGAACTTTGCTTTTCAGAAATCTGTTTTGTGTAACTTCTTGCCTCACGTAAATACCAAAAGCAATTTCCCCTCTCAAGGTGTTGTTAAAAATTAACACATTTGGTGTGTTCATTACCTTTCCCTTGCATCCACTCTTTTTGGAATGCTTTTGCTTTTATCTGCTTGAATGTTCAGAGAATGATTTATAATTACTATATCTTAATTTGCTTTTATTATGCTGTATAGCAGAGCAGCCAACAGCCATATGTTGGGCCCCTAGGTAAGGGAAGGGAGGATCCCAGTCCTGTACTCCTGGAAGGGGCAGGGCCTCTGGTAGAAGGGATGGAGCTAGGGCTGCCAACCTCAGCACCACCCAGATGGTGCTGTGCTGTCCCGCCAGCCCTTTGCTGACAATTTACTCCATGCACTACTGCTGCTGCCATCTTAGAGGCAGCCAGAGGCCCAGGCCGGTCATAGTTGCCGGGCCTTAGGGCAATTGCCCCCTTAGCACACCCCTGTTGGAGGGCCAACTGTATAGCAATCTGAGTACATAGGAGCGAGTGAAATGTTTCTTCATAAATATAACAATTGAGCATTATTTTTGTAAAAACACAGACTTTGGAAATGAAAAACTACAAGCATCCTTATTACGTTTTTATGGTGCGTCATGCAAATTTTTAAGCTGGTGTGTAAATTTACCGTGTGAGTGATCTAACTGAACTCAGTGGGACTGAGTAAAGTTAGACATGCTGCTATGTTTGCTGGATTGGAAAACCAACTTGGGAAACTCATTTTAGCTGTTTTTTAAATAAAGGATATTAGTGCTTCTGTGTATTTGCAATGTGAATAAAAACATGTCATTTGAAAATCCAGGTGAGAAAGGTAACTAGCAAAGCTCTTGCCATCTTGGAAATGCTAGTTCATACAACACAGCTTATCTATCTATAGCTATTGTGATTAAAAGCTTCGCTGGCACTGTAGCAGCAGGAATAGCCCACCATAGAGAGAACAGAATTTTTTCCTCCTAGTCTCCAGGCTAGCCATGTTATAAATTATAAAATATTAGCGCTAGAAAATGCCTTTACCAGATGTTTAATACAATGGGAGCAGTATGCAGAAAGGAACTTGGACTAAAAATAAGAATAAATTTCCTTTAAGATTTTATGTTGATGGGCCCCTTCTGAGTGTATTTTAAAAGAGGGGCCTTGCTTTTCTCATGAAATTAATTGCATATAGTATTAATTGCTCTCCTAAATTTCTTATACATATTTAGTTTATTGCTCTTCTCAACAATGAAATGCTATCAGTGGAAAAGCCAAGACCAAGACTGAGAGCAATTATATTCTACAGTTTCTCATATTGAATGGATGTCTTTTAAGTGTAAAAATGTATTCTCCATGGTTTATTAAATCCTTTACATTTTATATATTTATTTTACAAATGAAAATGCATAGTGCTGAATGTGAGACTAAAAATCTTAATGAAATGATAAAATTATTTTACCCAGTATATTAATAAACATTCAAATGCCATTTCTTTAAAATATAAAGTTAATTTATTTCTTGTGAAGGATGTCACTTTGACTATAGTACTTCATTCAGTGAGGTGAATGGGGCATTGACAACTCCACAGGAGACCGGGTGTCCATCCAGTTCTTCACTTCTCTGCTAAGACCACCAATAGGCAGGTAACTGTGATTGTAGTTTTGTAAACTGGACATCTGTCTGCCAGAAATGGACTAAGGCCAGCAATCTCTTTCAGCTAGACCATTAAAAAAACAATCATATGGTATTTACTGTGCCTTGGGTTGACCTTAAACTGGTAACCTAGGGTTAAAAGGCTCCACATACCATTAACAAATCCATAAACACTCTAGTTCAGTGGTCTCCAACCTTTTTAAGCACGAGATCACTTTTTGAATTGAAGTGCAATCCAAGATCTACCTCAAACTCAAATACCCTGGCCTCGCCCCCTTCGTGCTCCTTGCCCTGCCTCTCTCTGAGGCCCCACTCCTGCTCATTCCATCCTCCCTCTCTCCCTCCCTCCCCCATCCTCACTCACTTTCACCAGGTTGGGGCAGAGGGTTGGGGTACAAGTTCTAGTCTTCAGTTAAGGGATTGGAGTGTGAGAGGGGTACTGAGCTTAGGACAGGCAGTTAGGTTGCAGGAGGGGGTTCTAGGTGCAGGCTCTGGGAAGGTGGTTGGATGCATGGGGGCTCAGGGCTAGGGCAGGAGCTTGAGGTATAGGAAGCAGTTCATGAGTTAGGTAGGAGTTCAGGATGTGGACCTCAGTTGGGTACTGCTTACCTCAGTTGGCTCCTAGGTGATAGTGCAGTGGGGCTAAGGCAGGCTCACCTTGCCCCAGCTCTGCACCACTCCTAAAAGCAGCCAGCAAACTTGCTCTATCCCTAGTCCTGTTGTGCCCCCACCCTGCTCTGTGGAGATAGGATATAAGATGGGAGAAGGGGGCCCTCCACTCCCTCCCCTACCCTGCACAGCAAGCAGGAGGCTTCTGGGGGAACAGCTCCAAGGCAAAGGGCCAAAGATGTGCAGCAGTGGGAAGAGGAGCAGCTGAAGTTCTGGCACTTGATAGCCATGGGGCCAAAACAGTCAGGATCACCTGTCAGAGGCTCCAAGATCTTAGGCTTAATTTAGGCCATATCTATACTACAAGATGAGGTTGAATATTATGGTTGATTTCTTGCCACCTATTTTGCAAAGTCAAAGGTCCATGTCCCCGGAGAAGTATTCAATGTGGTTTGAAGTAACACGTCCCTACTAGGGGAAGTGTTGTCGACTTGCGAGTGATGCACTGTGGGGGGCTATCCCCTTTATCTAAGCCTTCTTTGTTTTGTGGCAGGACTGCCTCAGCTCCTTAATTTTAACTCTGCACTGCTGGGTGTCTCTGGAGTATCCTTTCACCCCATTGCCTTTGCAATCTTTGCATAGATATTTGCATTCCTTTTTCTGGTTCGGATCTTGAAGGAAATGGATTCCTCTTCCCATACCTCAGTGAGGTCCAAGATCTCCTTCACTCACCATGCTGGCACTCTTCTGTACCCCTGGGAGCTGGAGCTTATGGGACTTGAAGAATTGGAAGTCATGGCCACGTGTGCTGCTGAGGTGTGCTGCCCACTGTGACGTGTGCTCACAATGCTGGCTGCAAAGGAAATGAAATTCAAACTTTCCAGGGGCTTTTCCTGTTCCCCTGGAAAGCAGTAGAGGTGCAAGTTCTGGCCAGAGTAGTTAGAGCAGCGCAGTGGGTTGCCTCCTGGAGGCCAAGAACCTTGACTTTTGCCAATGCTGCATCTACACTATGGTAAAGTCGACCAAGCAAGCTCAGGAATAGTGTTTCTTCTCATGAAATCAGGAGTAGCCAACATTGACCTCAGGGGCCCTGAAGGTCAATAAGAGAGGCGCGTGGTGTGGCGTGGCATTGTTTAGAAATTTGACCTTATGCAGTTAAATTTGGTCTAAACTCCTAGTGTAGACCTGGCTTTAGTCCTAGCCTGCTATTGTATCCTAGGGGTATAAAATCTGCCTGGAATGGATTTTAGTGGTACAGTACATCTCTTAGCTATTCTTGTAAGCTATGGCTCTGCTTCGCTCCTTCAAGAAAAAGCTGTACAGTATCTGTGTTAAGACATTTAGTGTAATTCCTGACTCAATCCCTCTCCTGCACAACTAGCACAGTTCTCTTCACTAACTTCAACTTGTGGTCCCTTTTCTGTAGAAGAAACCACGGGTTCCAAAAGAAACATTTTTTTATTGTTGGAGGAAGCTAAATAATGCATTGTAGTTCGTGTTATGTGAAGGAGGGAGGAAGGGATTTCTTCAGTGTGATAATAAAAATGTCAAAAAAGGCAAAAATAATTTTGAAACAAAATGTTGAAATTAACTGTTTCAAATCAACAGACAGAATTGTCTTGGCTTTCATGTTCACAAGACAATGTGAAAAAGGGTGTTTGGCAAAATTAAAACATAATTATTTGCTCAGCTCTCTTTGAAAGTGACAAGATTTTTTTGCTAGCTTTTGTGTAACTCTTTCTCCCCTGAACTGCATTGTTTCCAGTTGCTCCTGAAGAAAGTCTGCAACTCTTGTGCTACCTGACATGTAATCCTTTCATGTATCGCAGAGGTAATACTGGTACCATTTCATCATAGGTCCTGACTTCTCTTCCTGCTGTGTGTGTTTGTGGAGGGAAGCGGGGGGTGAGTTGGGTCAACCTTCCCTCACTTACTCTGTCTCATTGCATATTTGGAAGTTCTTGCTTCCTACATCTACAAAGGAACTTCTTTTCAGGCAACTCCTTTAGGTTTTGGCTACTTGGATGGATGGTAATTGGAAGACACAGGCGCTCACCCATATCATTTTGTCTGTGTTTGGATTTATTGTACTTTCACTAGGAAAAAAAATATTAACAGAGCTAAACATGCGATGTCAGTTCATTACACAGTACCTACCATGGAAAAGGGAGTATTAGTAATACTCTAAAATTGTGTTTCTGCACAGAGGCAAAAGATTTGTATTTAACATTTATTTCAGTACTAGAAGATTTACCTGGTGTTGCTCAGGTCCTGAAATAAATTGGTTTTTTTTTTGGAAAATAAAATGAAAATGTTTCATTTAAATCAGTGTTCTGGGGTGGGGATAGGGGGTTCTGTATGCAGGCTGCCCAGAGGAGACAGGATTACTGCAGCCCGCTGTAACCGCAGCAGCTTGGAGCCAAGCGAGAAGCACCTCTTCATGGCTGCTGCAGCAAACATAGCTCGGGGAGTGTGCATGTCCCTCGGCAGGGGCAGGCATAGGTTCAACTGCCCGCTGTGCTCCCCAGCCACAGTGAGGAATGCACAAAATTGTGCACTCTCCCCTGGCTTCTTGATGAAGGGGATCAGCCCGCAATGTTCTCATATCAATTGGAGGGGGGAACCACTACTGTCAATGATGCGCTGGAGGAGTTTAAGCTGGGAACTGTAGGTGATGTCCACTGGTGTTCTGTTATTTTCCTTACTGGATCTGTCTTGAAGTAGTTGGCTTCATCATTGACAGTCTACAACCTCCCGTGGAAAACAATCCCCCTCTCTCACAGGCCTTGGGAGACAGGCCAATCCTCACCTGTACACAACCCCCTAAGCTGAAGTAAATCTTTTCCAGCAGCCACACATCACACCTCAGATACACTCACCTAGGAACTTACCCTGCAACAAACCCCATTGCCAACTCTGTCCACAAGTAACACCATGACAGGACCTAATTTCATAAGTCAAAACATCAGGGGCTCATACAACTGCACATCTTCTAATAGGATATATGCCATCAAGTGCCAGTAATGCCACTCTGCAATATATATTGGACAAACCAGACAGTTTCTACAACAGAGGCTATATCAAACAAAATATCAAACAAAATACTAATAGCCATATTATGCCATTAAGTTGTAAATAGGTTTTCCTGTTTAAATGAATGGGGAACCATACTTTATAAAGGATGCAACATTCACATTTCACTTTTGTCAAGAGTTTAATAACATTTCTTAATTTTTTTCCTTTACAGTATAAAGACAACAGAAACAAATTCCTAAATTTATTATTGCACAGTTCTTTACCTAATTGTCATAGTCTTGGAAAATAGTTTATTCTCGTCCCAAGACCTAATTTTAACTATTTTTAAAAGGAAGCATTACTGTAAAAAGGGAATTTATGTATGTTTCATCAACTTTGAAGTGGTATGTGGAAATTTCCACTACATGCATCTGACGAAGTGGGTCTTTGCCCATGAAAGCTTATGCTCCTACACTTCAGTTAGTCTATAAGGTGCCACAGGACTCCTCGTCGCTTTTGCAGATTCAGACTAACACGGCTACCCCTCTGATAAGTGATATCCAATGGCAGTTTATATTAGATCAAAAATACTTCACTGCTTGAAGTTTTTTTTAAAAACAGGACTGGGCAAAGCACTAGAGAATTGTATTTAACTATCTTTTATTGGTAGATGAAGTGATTTAGATTAAATAGATTTTTTTCCCATTCTTAACATCTAGCATCCTGAGGAGTAGTTGTCTAAAACAATTAATTGTGAGTATTGTCAATTACCTATCTTCAGGATGGTCTCATCAAAGGATCATAAAGTGCTCTCTTTTCTTGGCATGAGCAGGAATCTTGACAGTACCCCAGCTTAAGCTATCTAGTAGAATAGTAGCCCAATGTTCTGGCCAAATTTCAATAGTTTCCATCAGATGATCTGTTCTTCACTTCACATAATAAATTGCCCTGTGTTGCTTATGCACTTTTAAATGGATGCTGCATTCTTCATAGAAGTGATTGCATTTCAGTGGTGGGTGAACTGAACGATTATATGCTACATGCAAATAATTTTGGAATCTTTATGGTTTTCTCAAAATACAATATTTCACTGCCAGATACAAATAATGTAAAGAAATGTCTAATTCAAAACAATTACTTTGAATTGCATATTTTAACATGGAAAGCCAAAAATTGGTTTCTGTGAAACATTAACATAGCAAACAGAAATTTGTTTTCCTGTTGCTCCAGTGTTAACACCGCATAGTTTCAAATATTTCAAATGTATTTTATTAACTATTTAAGCATGTATTACAGGAAAAGGTGGGGAGACTTTTTTTCCCCTTTGTCTCTAGCATCTTTATATTTCCTTTCTAGACAATTCAGAACGGCTGGTCCTGGGATGTTTTTCCTATCATAGGTGGTACAGCTACTATACTTATGCCTAGAACCAAAACCTAATTGCCTTTGATGTTTAGCTTAGCCGTCTGCCCTTGTGGCCTATTTTTAAGTATTCTTCTGGGACTTTCATAGTATGTGTCACATTTTTACTTCCACAGTAGCTATGGTAGTTTAGTATGATTGGCAAAGTACTCTGAAAACAATCTTGCATGAGTACTAAAAGACACTCAACAGTATGAAAATCTATATATTCCAGAACTTTGCTATATATAGCTCTTGGTCAGACTGGACTAGGGCTATACACTCTTCAGGAAAATATTAAGGGTTTTCTTGGATCTACTGGTTATAAAAAATACCCTTAATATTTTCCTGAAGAGTGTATAGCCCTAGTCCAGTCTGACCAAGAGCTATATATGAACAGATTTGATTTTGAAGAACTAGTACTATTTTACATTTATATAGGAGCTTTCATTTTAGGATCACAAAGGGGAAATTGAGATACCAAAGTGAAGTGATTTGCCCATGGTGGGACAATAGCAGATTTGGCATAAAACTAAAACAAATTTCCTCACTCATCACATATTTTAATAAACCTTACATTCATGTGGGATATACATCTACATAGTCTTTTTGGCTATCTCTAGACTACATCCCTTTTTCGGTAAAGGGATGTAAATTAGGCACATCGATATTACAAGTGAAGCTGGGATTTAAATATCCCACACTTCATTTGCATAATGGCGGCTGCCACTTTTTTCGAAACGGGGCTTTTCATTTAGAAAAATGAGGTTTACAAGATCTTTCGAAAAAGTTTTATTTTTGAAAGTTTCCCGTCTAAACTGCCGTGTTGGTTTTTTTTAAAGCCCCATTTAAGATACAGCTTCAATGATAAAGACTTGTATTGCAGTAAGATTCTCCCTTGTCCTTGATCTTTACCAAAGGATTTATTACACACTTATCCTGTTGTGATATATTTATGGTGCTAAATATTTATTGCATATAAATTGATTAAGACAGTGCTATATTATTCCCTAGTGTGGAATGAAGCCTCAATAACTGAGTAGGAATAACACAGCTTTTCTGGCATTTGGCAGATATTTTTCAGTGGCCAAATCCATTGCTCATCCAGTTGGAACTCTCCCGCAGTCCACTACTGCTTGGACTCAAACAACAGAACAGATGTTCTCTGGCCAGGCCTTTTCAAAAAATTTCTTTTCCTAACAGAAATCATTAGCTTCATCATTCTATTTGAATGACAACAGCATTCTAGTCTTCTAATGTGTGTGGAAGGTGGTTCAATTTCATCTTGGCTGGAAAAATGGAAAAACTGTTGGCTCTCAAATTGTTTCAGTGAGCGTGGAGAGGCAACTTGGAGCTTTTACTGAATAACAGAGTAAATAAGATCCATAGTGGATGGGACGAGATCTTTTGGTATGAGTTTACCCTATCCAAGCATTTTGTCAGGGGAAGCACTTGCGGAACCAGACTAATTTGGTCTGGCCAAGTGTTTCTGAATATGTCAAAAGGATACAATTCCTGTAGTTCTCGTCTGCTAAATAAACCCAAATTGACACCCTTTAAGCTTCACCCTTAAAGGCAGAAGCTTGGGTGCAGCACTTTTAAATATTTGGTTCCTCTCTACGGTTCAGTATTTTATTGGGAGGTTTGTTGACCCTTATTTAATTGTTAAAACTGCAGTATTCAACAGAGAGATTCAGAATGACCTCTTTTGCTCCCCCAATAAAATTAAGATAGTGTATGAACACTAAATAATAGACACTACCCATTTGTTGCTTGTTTTCATATTTCCAGTCACATTATTTTCCACTGATAATAAATGAAGTGCAGAACTTCATAAAATTACAAACTCACCTGCCTCTCTGTGTGCCTCCCCAAAACCTCCTTATTAAGCATGCAAATCTTAGATGTCCTCCATTAAAGTTACTTGTACTTACAGTGCTCTAAAATAAACCACTCCTGCTTAAATACTGAATTTGGAAAAAAGCTTCCCATCTGATGCTATATAGGCACTGGCTTTTCCTGAAAATGAGTTTTAAGGAGAAACTTTTGAGAAAATGGATGTTGTTAACATGGCATTTCTCAACGTTAGTCTTCAGAATAATTGTTTAATTTATAACACTATAAGGGTACGTCTAGACTACAGGCTTTTGTTGACAGACGCTTTGTCGACAGATACTGTCAACAAAGCTTCTGTGAACAAAGAGCATCTAGACTACATCCAGGTCTGTCGACAAAGCAAGCCGCTTTGTTGACACGACAGTGTAGACGCAAAAGACAGTGTAGATGCAATAATGCCTTCCGTAGACAGAACTCTGTTGACAAAAGGCATTATACCTCGCAGAATGAGGTTTACCGCCGTCGACAAAACTGCCGAGTTCTGTCGATGTTATGACAACAGAACTCAGCGGCAGTGTAGATGCAGGTATAGTTTTGTCGACAAAAGTCCACTTTTGTCGACAAAACCCTATAGTCTAGACACACCCTAAGACTTTCAAGAAAATCTTTCCTAATTCTGTAGTATTGTTATAGTATTTGACATGTAATTTAAAAATAGGCACATGCTGTTTCAGTGAGACGTCGCTGAACTAGTCAGAGCAGAAGCAGCTTTAAGAAATGTGTCAGCTCTAAGAATTATTTTGGAGGGTGAACTCAAGGTTTAGATGCAGTACTCTGTAATCTGATCTTTCTAAATAAAACCCTTTCAATAAATTCTCCCCAACTCCCAAAGTTCCTAGGAAAAAGAGCATTTTCAGACAGCACTGGAATATTGTGGGATCCCAGGATTGAGAGAGCTGGGAAGACAGTATATTTTTGAATACTGGAGTAACAATGCATAATTTACATATGGATTCACATTTTCATTTCACCCTAGAGCAGGGGTGTCCAAACTTTTTTCAAAGAGGGCCAGATTTGAAGAAGTGAACATGCGTGAGGGCCGTCCCCGCACTCTCAGCCCCAAGGCGGTGGGCCCGCGGGGTCGGAGGCGGGCGGAGAGCGCAGGGCACGCCGGCCTCACGGCGGCCCGGGGGGCAGGGCGAACCCGCAGCCGAGCGGGGGAGCGGGGCTGCGGACGTGCCCTACAGGGCAGGTTCTAGGACCGCAGAGGCCATGGGCAGCGGCGGGGCGGCCGGAAGCGGCGCGCTGGGTGCGCCAGTTCAAAAGAGCGCCAGGGAGCCAGGAGAGGGGGAGGAAGCGGGGGCCGTATTAAACCGGAACACGGGCCGCAATTGGCCCGCGGGCCGGACTTTGGACATGCCTGCCCTAGAGATATAAATTTACCCAGTGTCTGCTTTTCTGTTAACAGAGGCTGTAGCTTTCTCATACTATGTGAAAATATCAGAGTATATATACTTCAGTGTTACTTAATTTCTAAAAAGCAGATATTTCTGGATTATTTAGGAGATTAATAATGCTTCTCTCTTATGTTATGGCTTCAGAGGCAGGTGGCAAATGAACATTACTCATACTGTTTGGCAGCCTAGGTAAAATCAGCAGGTTTCATTCCAGCTTCTCAGAACAGGTAGCCTCCTGCCAAACAAAACCACCAGTAATCAACATCGTTTTGAGCAGTCTTACTAAATATGCCCAACAATGAACCCACTTGAAGGCTGAATTACCATCAGTAAGGCATAATGGCTAGGAAGCCACTGGTGGTGGCTTGATGTACCTGTTCTGTCTATGAAAAGAGGGCTTCATTCTCCAGGACTATCAGCCTGGCACTTTCCATAAGAACTAAAATATTCACACACTCTATAAAAATGCAGGAATTTTTGACTGTCTGAAGAGTTCACTCACATAGATGTCAGCTAATATCCAAATATCTCCATTATTAAGATCCTTAGTTTTATCTACAAAGAAATCAGTTGGCCTACATCATTAACACAGTTACACAAACAGAGGATAAAACAGTTTTATATTACCAGAAGTTGCATCATTATGGATTATTATTTTAGCATTGTTAGCTCTCTACAATATGATGTTGCTCCCACAGGATTACTGATTAAAATAGGAACCAGATGTGCCTTTCATGACCAGATTGAAAAAGATAAACAACTAGAAAATCAATTCAAATAAAAAGGATGCCCTGAGGGTGTTTTTCAAAACTGGAAAGAAACTGAAAATCTTGTGGGGGATGGGGAAGAGGGTAGAAATTTGCCTCACAAAAGATCTCCTTTCCCCCATAAATAGCTAGCAATCCTTGGACCACCTCAATTTTCCGGCACATTTTTGATTATATGGAAAGGCAACATTAAGTTAAAACTGTGCATCTAGACAGCATCAATAACAAAAAAGTGGTTTTAGGATTACATAAAAAATCTTTAGGCATAAGGAGAGAAAAAGCTGGCTAAAGGAACGAGCCCATACTTCAGACCCAGTTTTCAACCTTTTAAGGGAGTACTATTGCAATTTGAAGACTTATAAACATGTTAAAGCTTCAGCAAAATTACCTTAACGGTTAGAAGAAAAACTGAGAGGGAGTCCTATCCTCTGTCCAATTCTGTTTAAATAGGAAAATGATTTAGTCAGAAGTCTGAAATCTTATATCTTAGAATAAGGAGCATTAATGGCATTGAGGCTGTGGAGTAGGCTAGCCATTTTTTCCCCTTCAGTTCTCAGAGAGGCCAGGCATTCCCAATTCAAGACATGGGGGCCTTTGAAGGCACGGGAGATCATTGTTCCTGTTTTATCATTTGGAGTTACAGAGTTTAGGAAGAAATCACTTGAAACATAGAAAGCTGCAGCAGTTGCAAGTTTCAAATTTATTCCATAACATAGAACTAGCTAGAACCAGCCAACACCAGCTGGGCTAACTCCTAATGACCTGACTCAGCTGCTATAACAACAACAACAACAACAAGATCTGTATCTACAACAACCCAATACACAACATATTAAAGGGGGAGGAATAAGAATGTTCCTTTGATAAAACAAGCACTAAACTAGTGAATGAGGGTAGACTGCCTCAGTTCCTGGCTAACCCCGGGGATTATTTTGCCCTGTAACCATGGGTTAATCTTAACTAAAGAGCCAGCGTTTGAGGAAGACTTCTTTCTCAAAGATGGATTACAGTGGACATCTGGTCTTCTTGCATAGAATCATAATACTACGACTAGAAGGGACCTTGAGAGGTCATCGAGTCCAGTCCCCTGCCCTCATGGCAGGACCAAATACTGTCTGGACCGTTCCTGATACATATTTATCTATTCTACTCTTAAATATCTCCAGAGATGGAGATTCCACAACCTCCCTGGGCAATTTATTCCAGTGTCTGACTACCCCGACAGTTAGGAACTTTTTCCTAATGTCCAACTTAAACCTCCCTTGCTGCAGTTTAAGCCCATTGCTTCTTGTTCTATCCTCAGAGGCCAAGATGAACAAGTTTTCTCCCTCCTCCTTATGACACCCTTTTAGATACCTGAAAACTGCCTCATGTTCCCCCTCAATCTTCTCTTTTCTAAACTAAACAACCCCAATTCCTTCAGTCTTCCCTCATAAGTCATGTTCTCTAGACCTTTAATCAGTCTCGTTGCTCTTTTCTGGACCCTCTCCAATTTCTCCACATCTTTCTTGAAATGCGATGCCCAGAACTGGACACAATACTCCAACTGAGGCCTAACTAGCGCAGAGTAGAGCGGAAGAATGACTTCTCGTGTCTTTCTCACAACACACCTGTTAATGCATCCCAGAATCATGTTTGCTTTCTTTGCAATGGCATCACACTGCTGACTCATATTCAACTATAACCCCTAGATCCCTTTCTGCCATACTCCTTCCTAGACAGTTGCTTCCCATTCTGTATGTATGAAACTGATTGTTCCTTCCTAAGTGAAGCACTTTGCATTTGTCTTTATTAAACTTCATCCTATTTACCTCAGACCATTTCTTCAATTTGTCCAGGTCATTTTGAATTATTACCCTATCCTCCAGATTAATCGCAACCCTTCCCAGCTTGGTATCATCTGCAAACTTAATAAGCGTACTTTCTATACCACTATCTAAATCGTTGATGAATATATTGAACAGAGTCGGTCCCAAAACAGACCCCTGCGGAACCCCACTTGTTATGCCTTTCCAGCAGGATTGTGAACCATTAATAACTACTCTCTAAGTACGGTTATCTAGCCAGTCATGCACCCACCTTATAGTAACCCCATCTAAGTTGTATTTACTTAGTTTATTGGTAAATAAAGGGATTATGGGTGTGGGCCTGACAATGGGCTCGGAGCTTGAGGTGTGAACAAGTGAGACTGTCATATCAGCTTGCTCAGAGAGGAGGTTTGTGTTCCCCACAGGTGTTGATGGAGGAGGAGAGTCAGGAACAGGTGACTGTTCACTCAGTAGCTCACTGGTAGTGATGAGATTGGGCAAGTCAACTGGAGATGTGTCCTGGGGTCAGGAATAGTCTGGTAACAACTGATCTACATGCCACTTTAAATCATGATCTACATGATTTAAATAATCGCCGCTTCATTTAAATCAAAATGGCCGCCGCGCTGTGCCAATCAGCTGATTGTCGGCACAAAGCAGCAGTCTAGATTGGGATCTGCTGACCCCGGAACCCTTCGTCGGCAGATCCTGTAAGCCTCGTTTCACGAGACATAAAGGATCTGCCGACGAAGGGTTCTGGGGTTGGCAGATCCCCGTCTAGACTGCCGTGCTGTGCCAACAATCAGCTGATCGGCACAGTCATTTTGATTTAAATGAAGCGGCAATTATTTAAATCACTGCTTCATTTCCCTTTGCTGTCGTGCCTAATCTACATAGCTCCGTTGACTGAGCCATGTAGTTCAGACACACCCAAGATGCTTTTGAATGTCCTCTAGCTGATTTCAAAGCTTGTTTCAATGTCTGCACAAACCTTTCAGCTAACCCATTGGTGGATGCGTGATACGGTACTGAAGCGATGTATCCCATTTCAAACTCTTGAGAGATGAACTGCAGACAGTTGTTACTCACAAGTTGTTCTAGCAGACCAAAATGACTAAAGATTCCACACAGTTTTTGGATAGTAATCTCAGTAGTAGTGCACACCATTATAGAGACTTCTGGACATTTGGAATGGGCATCTACCACCACCAAAAACATGCTTCCTTCAAATGGGCCATCAAAATCAACATGAATGTGTTGCCATGGTTTTTCAGACCAGTCCCATTGGTGTAGAGGTGCCAGCTGAGATTTATTCTTCACACCTGGCATGAAATACAAGCTCTTGCCTTCTCTTCAATGGCACAGTTCATGCCAGGCCACCAAAAATAATTTTGTGCTATTTCTTTCATACACAACAATCCTGAATGTAGCTATTCTAACATCTGTGATCTCGGTAGCATTGGAATAACAACACACTCCACACAACAAGCTCCTAGAATGGATCAATAATTCTGTTCTCCTGGACATATGAGGAACAAGATCAGATGAGACCTGAGAGTCCTGTAGAGATGTTCTATGCATCACTAAGTCTATCACTTGGGACAGTACTGGGTGAACATGAGTTGCTCTCTTAACTTGCGTAACAGTGACAGGCATGTTCTCTACTTGTTCAAAAGTAGATTACTTCCTTCTGGTAACTATCTTGATGTTTGACTGGCAAAGGCAGCCTTGAGAGACTATCTGCATTGCAATGCAGAGTGTATTTCTGATACCTTATCTCATATGTGTGTCCAGAAAGCCTCAATGCCCATCGTTGCATACGATTAGCAGACAATGAGGTAATGCCTGTGTGTGGACCAAAAATTGTAGTCAGAGGTTGATGGTGAGTAAGAAGTGTAAACTTCCATCCAAATAGGTATTGATTACATTGCCAAATCCCAAAAAAGTTTCCCAGTGCTTCATGCTCGATTTGCACATAGTTCGTTTCTGCCTTGCTTAAGGTGTGTAAAGCAAAAGCAATTGGTCTCTCTTCTCGCAAAGGTATAATGTGTGATAAGACCACTCCCAACCATATGGGGAGGCATTGTAGGCCAACTGAAAAGCTAAGGATGGATCAAAATGTGCCAGGACCTCCGAATTTAGCCTTCTGCCAAAGACAAAATATAGAGTGGCATTTCTTTTTCAGACCGAGTGTTACCTTGATCATCTTGAGTCTGCTCAATGGAATGCAGATTTTTCTTTGGTCCTCCAGACCTCTTTTTTTGTTTGCAGGCATGCTCAATGTGTCCCTTTTTGCCACACTGTTGACACACTAGGTTCTTATACCAGCATTCTTATGCATGGTGACCCAGCTTACCACAACGGTAACATTTTTGGCTCCCCATTGTTTTGTGGGTAGGTTGTTGGGATACTTTATGCACCCTAGGGGGTGTACTGAGGTATTGCGCCACCTACGTGGCCAGTTCCATGGAGACCACAATATCAATGGTTTTCTGTAGGATGAGCTGGGCCTCTGATAATAGGCACTTCTGTATCGCTTCATTATGCAGGCCACACACTAACCTGTCATGTATGGTATCATTTAACATCTCCTTAAATTCAGTGTTCCGCAAGCTTTTTCAAATTTGCTACAAATTGGACAACTGTTTCGCTCTCCTTTTGGTCTCTTATATCCTATATCTTTCAGTGGTTTTGGAGCATAATGTGACCACAGGATTTCCACAATGTCACTATAAGATTTGATCTCTGGCTTAACAGACTGCATAGCAGAGAGTAGGTCTTAGTCCCTACAACACTTGAGAATATTGGCACCTTCTTTTCTTCCTCAGTGTCATTAGCAATAACAAAAAGCTCAAAATGCTCAGTATATACATGCCAAAGCTCCTCAAAAGGTCCCAGTGGCCCCGTAAGTGTAGCCATGATGCTGCACCTCTTTTTTTCCTCTTTTTCTCCTTCCTGCCTCTGGGATTCACTGGTTTTAGTTTGCACTGTCAGTGTAGCAGTCAGTTCTCACCCCCACTTTCCAAAACAGCAAAAAGGTTTGTTTTCTTACATTGACTTCTACTTCTTCTGTTGCTGGAGGCAGCACAGGTATCCCATCCTCATCGCCACTTTGTGTTTCAAGCAATTTCTTCCTAAACTCTGTAAGTCCAAATAATATAACAGAGAGCGGCAGAAGTTGCAAGTTCCAAATTATTCCATAACACAGAACTAGCTAGAACCAGCCAAAACCAGTTGGATTATCCTCTAATGACCTAACTCAGTTACTATAACAAGATTTAGGTCTACGATAACCCAATACCCAACAGTCCCCTGTGCCAGAGACTATTTGCACCATTCTGGTTTTTTCTACTCCAGACCTGTGCACTGGTGGATGCCTGGCATTCTTTTCCTCCCCACCTACAGTCAAAGTGAGGACTTTCCTTCTCTGCTTCCTTTGAGGATGAGGGGTGGGAGAAATTCAATCCAATAGCACATCAGACTAAGTTGGAAGTACTGACCTATTCTCTATTTGTTCGGTGACTATAGTAAGGAGAGAGCAAAGCACAGATCAATTCTCCTGCTAAGCTTTAGTTCTTGTGGCTATTATTGCAGGCCTGTTTAGGGGTATGGTTACACTGTGGTGGGGGAGGGGTTTTGGAAGAGATATGCAAATAGCACTCACATTTACATACCTCATTTTACGAGGAAGAAGGGGGCTTTCAAAAGAGGGTTTTTTTCCCCGATATTTGGCCCCATGTAGACGGGGCCAAATGGTGGAAAAGCCTTTTCTGGGAAAAAAAACAGAAGAAGGTATGCCAATGTGAGCGCTATTTGCATACCTTTTCCAACCCTCTCCCCTCCAATGTAGCTGTACCTTAGGGCAGGTCAGCCATACAGCCCACACTAGAAGCTGTTCCAATAGTCAAAGAACAAGCCATCCAGGACTGTGTAATTTGACTTGAAATAGCACACTATGTTGACAGGACTTATCCTAGGGCACTTACATAACATTTCTAAGGAACAGTGCTTTGCTGCTGGCAAGACTGTACCAAAACTTCAGGTACTTTCAAAAAAATGTTCTTGTGGGAGGCAATTGCTGCTCCTCTATTATGAATCCTTCCCATTCCCTTATTATGAACACTTGTGCAATGTTTGCAGTGTACTCAGCATAAGTTTCAGAAACAAAGGATAAACACTTCCAGCAAGTGCATTTTAGTATGCATTTGTTTGCCAACCTCCCTTCTTGGTTATGCTTAGGAGGACATTTGTTTTAAATGAGAACAAATTAATACACTCCCTGGTCCCTCCCCCTTTCTACTCTATGGAAATGTATCCTTCATACTCACAATTTAACACAAGATACGTATTTGTGGGAGCTCATCTTAAAATATTGGCACTAGATCAAAATTCCATTATTTTCACACGAGGGGCATATTTTTAAAAAACTGAGTCCTAGATGCAAATGTAAAATACAACTGTTTTACAGACATCCTCATGCTGGAGGGATCCTAAAAGCTCTTTGCTAAAATTCTACCACCACACTGATGGGCAGGTGGGGCAATTTCCTTGCTACTGATGCAGTCAACTCTTCTCTGGATATTGCTAAATATTTCTTGCTACAGATGTCTGAGGCATCAAAAATGGACCAGATTATTTCAAGTGTTTTCTAGGCTACAACTTCACCCAAGACTTAACACAGAGTCTCCACTTCCCTGCTATCTCACACTCCAAATCGCATACATTGAACATTCTGCTATATAAACAGTTACACAGAAAAACTACATTAAAAATGTTATGGTTGTAAAGTAAAACACTTCAAAGTTAAGAAATGACAGAATTAAGATTGTCCATATAACTTTAATTCAGCTCCCTTATGCATACGTTTTATGAGAGTGTTTAAGTACAGGAATATCCAGTATTTTTTCTACAGCAGAAATGTTAGATGCCAAAGGATATCCTGTCATTAAAGCTGAATTAATAGCTATCAAGAAGGCCATAGTGATTATTATACATACAAGGATACTGAAGCCAAAAGTGGTTAAGCAGAGCATGTGGAGGAATAAATTTAATCTCTATAGAGGATCTATCAGACTGCAAATTACTGGTAGGTTCTTCACTCTCAAGCCATTGGAGAAACTTGTGTGATGGCTGCCAATGTTGTAAAAGTTCTAAGAGCTCTCTCCTCTTCTAAACTTTCCTGGAGGAACTTTAGCTCTTGGAAAGCTGGCTCTTGTTCATGCTAACTCTTAGCTGAGAGGAAGCAAAAGACTGGGGACAAGGTGGACTGCTGGGTTAAAAGGAGAGAAGGATAGACAAGGATTTGGGGCAATGAGGAACCCATTTAAAGACAGCAAACTCAGGAGCAGAATCATGTATCAGCAGCACAATATTAAGACATATTAATATTAACAAAATATAAGTTAAGCTCAAATCAGCTTTGCAATCAAAATCATTTTTGAGTCCAGAAGCAGCTACTTGTAGCAGACATTCTAGAGTCAGCCAATGTATAGTTCACTGCTAACAATGCCATAAAAAAGGCATGATTTTCAAAAAGGGAATTTTACTAAAAATGTGGTTAAAAGTATGAAAAAACTGCCTGTCAACATTGTTAAATAACGTTTTAATAACTTCTCTGAAAAGCTGAATTATTTTATTCTGTGGTTTGTCAGTCAACTGTGTCCATTTTTAAAAATCTGGATGTGTCATGTCAACAACATGCCACGTTTTGCACATAGCATGTTGTATTTCAGCATGATACCTATAGTACATGAGCTGGTTAAATTATTTATTATTAAGAATTTTGATTAATTTAGCTATTTTATGAGTCATTTGTAAATCAGTTCTGGTTTCTATGGATATAAGTACAGGCAGTCCCCGGGTTACGTACAAGATAGGGACTGTAGGTTTGTTCTTAAGTTGAATCTGTATGTAAGTCGGAACTGGCATCCAGATTCAGCCGCTGCTGAAACTGATCAACAGCGGCTGAATCTGGATGCCAGTTCTGACTAACATACAGATTCAACTTAAGAACCCCAGGCATCCCCAAGTCAGCTGCTGCTGAAACTGATCAGCGGCTGATTCCAGGAAGCCCGGGGCAGAGGCTTCCTGTAGTCAGCCACTGGTCAGTTTCAGCAGTGGCTGACTTGGGGAAGCCTGGGGCAGAGCAGCTGGGGTGCTGCTGGGTTGGTCCAGTAGCGCCACCGCTCCTCGGCGCTACTGGACCAACCCAGCAGCACCCAAGCTGCTCTGCCCCAGGCGTCCTGATTCAGCCTCTGCTGAATCTGACCAGCAGTGGCTGAATCAGGACGCCTGGGGCAGAACAGCTGGGGTGTTGCCCGGTTGGTCCAGTAGCGCCCAGAGCGGCGCTACGGGACCAACTGGCAGCGCCCCAGCTGCTGTACCACAGGTGTCTGGAGCAAAGCCGAGGAGCACGGGGGCAGCGGGACAGCCCAGACGCGCCATGGCTGTCCGCTGCCTGCGTGCTCCGCGGCTTTGCTCTGCTTTGCCCCCCCCCCCGGTCTGCAGACCAGGAGGATGGGGGGGGGGGCAAAGCAGAGCCAAGCCGCGGAGCACGCTGCCAGCTGACAGCCCAGACGCTTCTGGGCTGTCAGCTGACTGCGCGCTCCGCGGCTTGGCTCTGCTTGGCTCTGCTTTGCCCCCCCCCATCCCCCTGGTCTGCAGACCAGGGGGACGGGGGGGGGCAAAGCAGAGCCAAGCCGCGGAGCGCCCGGCCAGCTGACAGCCCAGACGCGTCTGGGCTGTCAGCTGATCGCGCGCTCTGCGGCTTGGCTCTGCGGCTTGGCTCTGCTTTCTGCCTCCCCCCCCCCCGTCCTCCTGGTCTGCAGACCAGGGAGACGGGGGGGGTGTGCAAAGCAGAGCCAAGCAGAGCCAAGCCGCAGAGCGCGCGATCAGCTGACAGCCCAGACGCGTCTGGGCTGTCAGCTGGCCGGGCGCTCCGGGGCTTGGCTCTGCTTTGCCCCCCCCCCATCCCCCTGGTCTGCAGACCAGGGGGACGGGGGGGGGCAAAGCAGAGCCAAGCCTCGGAGCGCGTGGGCAGCGGACAGCCCTGTCCGCTGCCCACGTGTTCCGCCGCTTTGCTTCCTCTCCTTGGTCTGCTGGAGACCAGGGAGAGGAACCCCGTTCGTAACTGCGGATCCGACATAAGTCGGATCCGCGTAACTCGGGGACTGCCTGTGTACAATAAGTAGCTTGGAAGACCAAGTGTCAGCCTATTGGTTTGTGAACTATGTACTATGCTTGTTAGTTACTTATGGTCAGGAGGACCAACAGCATTATTGCCAGGCCCTTAGAGAAGGTGAGTGGGCAGATCCATGCTCCAGGAAAGGATGGGGCCCGCCAGCCCTCAGCACCACCCGGAGCACATTGTACTGAGTCTCTCCAGCAGTCCTTAGCTGCTCCAGCAGCAATTTAAAGTACCTGGGGCTCTAGCCATCACCACTGCTGCAGTAGCACTGGCTGCAGGTGGGAGTCCTTGGCCATTTTGAATCACTGGGCCCTGTGGTAATGGCCCCTTTGCCCTCCTGTCAGAGGGCCCTTTTATGGTGAGTGGTAATGAAAAATTGATATTATTTCTGTTCCGTGACTAAATAAACTTTTAACACAGTAGATTACTATCAAAAACTGAATAAAAGATTAATAGTGTCTGATGAATACTTGCATTTGCACACAAATACTTTTGTTGAAGTGGGAATGTAGATATTCACAAGAAGAACAAAAACTTGGTTGGACACGTTTACTGAATAGGTCAGCCTGGCATCTCATACAATGTCAACTCTTCTGTGGGTTATATGTTCCAGTCCATGTAAAGGTTTGGCTGGATAGACCAAAGTTGATCAAAGAAATGGCCAATGAGAAAGAGACTTATGGATCAGACTGTTAGTTTCAACAATCCTAGCTTTCATGCTTCTAATCTTTCTGCCAGCTGTTATCTTTGTTATCTGTGTATCATTATCAAACTGTTTAATTAGCTTCACTCACATAAAACAAACACCAAAGGACTCGCTATCTCCACACAACTAGCATGAAAGAAACAAGGGACCCCATGAGAGTTCTTTAAAAGTATCCTGCTTATGAAGGGTGGGAAAGCCAAAAACACCAGAAAAACCAGCAGATGTAAGAAAAGGCTGAGTATCCTTATACATCCTTTTTCTTGCTGCCCAGTCCAGCGATGTTCACATTCTCAGAAATTTGAGGCCCTTTGTCAATTTCACTGCCAGCTAGGAATGCTATTTTCTGTTTTCAGTTTAGATGATGCACAATAAGAATAAAGTATAAAATTTCACTTTTTTGTACAACTATCTATTGTTTTTGTAATTTAGGTTGTGGTCATGCAAAGAGAAGTTGCAGTATAAAATAGTTTCTTTGATACTCAATTGTAAACAAGTGAGTTTCCCTTAGGTTTTTTGTTCAGGTATGGAAAGTACTATGTATTCTGTGGAGAAATTTATCCATTGTGTGAAGGACCAAGGTGAAACTGTCAGGGTTGTTCTCCACTCCGGCACTCCGAGTACAGAAGGTGAGAGCCCACAAAAGACCTTAAATACCTTGCCTTTATATAGGCTCTGCTTACCAAAATAAAATAAAATAAAATAAAATAAAATAAAATAAAATAAAAAAACAAAAATAAAAACAAAGCCACAAACCTCCTCCCCAGGCTCACAGGCTCTGAGGGGAGGAGGGGGGGAAGGGCTGTCACCATCAAGATATTTAATCCTGAAAAAACAGGAAGGAATACTTTAATTCCTTCCCCAGGGATACCCCAAGCTCTTTTTCCCCAAGTGAGCTTGACAAAAGAAATAAAAAACACAGAAACTGTATCTGATAGCTGACCTCCCAGGCTAGGCAGGCACACAGATCTTCTGTTACCTTCCAGGACACAAGAATCAAATCATTGCCTTAAAAATATTATGTTATTAACAAGAAACAAAAAGATATCTTAATAAAGCATGCTTGATTGCTTGGTATTATAAAGCATCTAAGAAAATAACAGATCAAAACACCAAGAGCCATAACTCTTTGGACTGTAGCTTAAATATCATGAGTGGGGAAGGAAAAGCATAGATTCTCATAGTGAAGTTTAACCAAACAATAAAAACAAAGAAAAATACACTGAATATGACTAAATACACATTTTCTCCCTTATTTACTCATGATTCCTTCATGGTTCAGTCCTCTGTCATGTCCCGAATTCCTTGGAGGCATGGTAGTCATGCCTCGGTTTAAATCATTCTCTGTCTCCCAACTCCTGGCTTAAACTCACACAGAGAGAAACAGCAGGTATCTAGATACAATTCAAATTTCAAGTCTTCCCATTGTTTTTTCTGGCTTTCTGCCAATACCCTCTGCTAGCTACCTGAGTTTAACCCTTTAGTCACTGGGTGCTGGCAGCACTCCTCCTATCCAACAGAGGTCTTCTGAACCATTTAAGTCACTGCATCATAGGGGTTGCACGGATGAGGTCTGCTGGCAGCAAGGACACAGAGACATCTTACTCACTGGAGAAAGCATCTACACCCTGTCACCATATAGCCCAACAGGAGACCACAACAGGGGTGGAACATGTACAAGCAAAGTAAGGGCCTCAAACCAATCTTTACACAGAGCCAGTAGTAAACACAGCTGGTATAGAGGGGCAGCTACCACTATTCCAGCCCATAGTAAGTTGTTTCACTCTACTTAAACAGATAGCCAGGAATCATAGGAGCAGGGAGATGCCAGGATCATTGCCACTGGCCCTGGAGTGGGCATGTGGATTTCACATCCCACCACTTTGCACTCTACCTGCACAAAGCTCAAATATTTGGATTTCATGTAGGTGGAATAGATTTCAGACAGAATTAATGCTCCATTCTCAACTTGAGAAACGGTTGGACATAACTATCCTAAAAAGCATGGAAGTGCTTTAATTTAGTAATGTGACT
Source organism: Pelodiscus sinensis (assembly GCF_052426305.1). Taxonomy (NCBI): domain Eukaryota; kingdom Metazoa; phylum Chordata; order Testudines; family Trionychidae; genus Pelodiscus; species Pelodiscus sinensis. Next base: position 24,784,926 of record NC_143065.1, read on the forward strand.
GTTTCAATTGCAGGAAAGGTCAGGAGGTAGACCAGCCCAATCTTGGTCTATTTAAGAAAAGATTAAAAGTCTGATTCTGGCAAAACTCATTCTGGCAAAACTCATTCTGGCTGATGCCATAGAGGAAGGAATCCCCCTTCTGACACATAAGCAACATGGTTTCTTTAAAATACTATGGCAGTGCATCTGTGTATGGACAGATGAGATCCAGGTTCAAATCTTGGCAGCAGTAGTGTATGTGTCACAACCAGAGATGGGAGGGATGCTGTTTGGCTAGGACAGGAACTAACTGGAAATTTTCTGTCTGATGTGCATATTAAAGGATCCAATCTGTTTGAATTAGTAAGTACCTCACTCTGCTTAAACCCAATTATCTCAACTAAAGCAGTGCAGCTGTGGCAGATTTTCATTTTACTACAGTGGCTCTACATGCAAAAGGCACTCTGGGAATATATGTATTTGACCCGTTAATATTAGTATTTGCTCCTGGAACATTTATTCCTATTTAGCCAAAAGCTCAGACCCCAACATTTTGAAACTAAACAGTACATTTTTGCATCTGTGCCACTCCACATCCTTTCCTAATACCACAGTAGACTGCCTAATTGTTTTTTCTGGCCTTAAAAAAAAATCTATATGAAATTAGTGGAAACCAATGCAAAACTGATGCCCAGCACACAAGGGGTATGTCTAGACTGCATCCCTCTGTTGGCAGAGAGATGCAGATTAGACAGGTCGACATTGCAAATGAGGGAGGGATTTAAATATCCTGCGCCTAATTTGCATAAAAATGGTCACCATATTTTTCCGACTCAGCACTTTGTCGGCAAAAAGTGGCAGTCTAAAGGGTGGTCTGTCGAGAAAGAAAGCCTTTTCCAACAGATCCTGTAAACCTCCTTGCAGGAGGCATAAGGGATATTTCCCCCTCCACATATACACACTTTGTATTGTTTTACAAGTATGTAATTGTATGCCATACAATTAGTTGAAGAGGTTTAGAAAAGGTCTTTCTGCAGCTACTTTGTAAAAGTCAAATATAAAAATATGTAGTAGCAAATACTAAGCAGTTCTATAATCTCCAGTAGCACTTCATATTATTTTTCACTCATTTGTGCTCATTAATCCTATCTGCTTTAACGCCAGGCCTATACCAATAACAGCATGCCAATGACAAGATATTATAGTTAAACTAGATTTGTGGCAATTGTGAACAACAGATCATAAAAAAGGCATCAATGTTAAACCTTGGATGAAATCATGGTCCTCCTGTAGCCAGGATTTCACCACTTAAATTGAACAGGTAAATATGCCTTAACATTCTACCACATATTCAGACTTTTAAAGTGTTGTTAGTCCAAAGTGAATTATACATATTTTCTTTTACAGCCATCATTAGTATTGAGTTCTCCGCTCATCAGCAGCATGACTGTTTAGTATGTATATCTTTATTGAACTAAAAACACAAGGGCAACCTATTTAAAAACCGAATGCCAAAATATTCACATAGTTGAGTCATGTCCTTTTTATAATTTCCTATGCATGGCTCTCTATATACAGAGAGAGAAAACCAGATCCTCAGCTGGTTTAAACTGCCATAGTACTATTGAACTATGGGCCATTATTTGTACAGTCTGATATTATATAACATTATTACACACAAAAAACAGTGTTAATAGAACATGATTAAGGTTGAAATCAGGGCAGAAACGTCCACCTCCCAGACAAATTTCAAGTCCCTGTTCCAGTAATGAAACTAGAGCTTTTCAAAGAAAAAGACACTAGAATTTAATATTGATCAAAACATCATATTTTCCAGTAGCCTCATTCTCAGATACACCTAACCATTTTGGCTAAAGTTTAAAAAACATCTTGTGGCACACATCCAGCAATGATAATTACAGTCCAATGGTTACAGTTTTCAAAGTTATAATCAACTATAAACAAGGTCTTATAATGGGAAGTGCCAGGCAATCTTAATAGTAGATTATGCTAGCAGCACCAGCTATAATATTGAGGTAGGGCATGAAAAAAGGTGTAGACAACTCAGGAGAAGAGGTTATTAGGGGAAAGAAACTGGGACTGAGGAAGAATCTGAAAGGAAGATGGATGTTTGTACTCAAAGAATACGTCTAGACTGCAAGCTTCTTTTGAAAGAGATCTTCCGAAAAATCTTCTTTTGAAAGAGAGCGTCCACACTTCAAAGCAGATCGAAAAAGCGATCTGCTTTTTCAAAAGAGCATCCACACTCACTGGATGCTCTCACATAAAAGGTCACCCAGAACCACTTGTGTCAGGGCAACCGTTACTTCCGGGTGCTGTTACCTAAGGCTATCTGAGACATGTACTTAAAGGGACCCCCCCTGGACAGCCATTTCTCAGCTTCTGCTGCTTGCTGGCCTACCTCTGAGGGACGTCAAAACTTTTGCAGTGCGTGCTTTGGTTGCCCAGCTTTCTTGGACACCATAGGGTTTTTTTTCTCTTTTTGCCATGGAGCCAGAGTTGCCCCTGGGCAGGCGATGGCCCCACACTGCCATGCTGCAGCTTCTGCAGCACTTTCAGCAGACCATCATGACAGTCCTGCCCCAGCTTGACTCAGAGCTCAGCATTGAGAACCTCTGCCTGGATGTGGGAGCAATGTCCTTGCCCTCGTACCCCATGATTGAGAGGTGATTTTGGAGGCTGGAACCAGTTCCGACTGGTGGGACTGCCTCATGATTGAGCGGTGGGACAACCACCAGTGGCTCCAAAACTTCCGCATGCGGAAGGCCACTTTCCTGGAGCTGTGTGCCTGGCTTGCCCCTGCCCTCCAACAACAGGACACTCACCTGCAACCTGCCATCCCCCTGGAGAAGAGGGTCGCAATTGCCATGTGGAAGCTCACCACCCCCGACAGCTACCACTCGGTGCGATACCAGTTCAGTGCGGGGTTATGGAGGAAAGGCACTTTCGGTGTACAGTCCCAGCGGGGGGTGAAGGGGAGGGGAGGCTGGAAAAGGGAGACCCTCGGGAAAGGTGAATGGGAGTGGGGGCTGGAGGGGGAATGGGAGGCAAGGCCCAGCCCCGGGGGGGGGGGGGAAGAGGGTTGTGCCATCCCGCCCTCACACAGCCCGGCTGCTGGGGGGGGGCGGTCTCATAGGGGGTGGCTCCTGGGGTATTTGGCAGGGAGGAGGCAGGCATCTTGCAAGGGCTCAGACACCCCCTCTCATTCTCTGTTTTGTGTGTTTCTTCTGTAGGTGGTGAGGGCCATCACCTCCATGCTGCTGCACAGGATCATCCACCTTGGAGACCTGGACCACATCATGGCTATATTTGCTGCCCTTGGAATCTCAAACTGTGGAGAAGCGATCAATGGGACACACATCCCGATCCACACACCACACCATCAAGCGGCCTAGTTTATAAACAGGAAGGGCTACTTCTCTATAGTGCTGCAGGCCCTGGTCGACCATCAGGGACAGTGTTCAGACATTTCTGAAGGATGGTCGGGCCGGGCACATGATGTCTGCATATTTAGGAACTCTAGCCTCTACCGCAGGCTGGAACATTCTTCCCCCATTGGGACTTTGTGGTTGGGGATGTGCAGATGCTGACTTGCATTGTGGGCAACACGGCCTACCCACTGATGCCGTGGCTCATGAAGCCCTACACTGGCCACCTGGACCCAAGCAGGGAACAATTTAATGTGCACCTTTTTTTTTTTTTTTTTTTAATACAATCATAGAATAATAGGACTGGAAGGGACCTCAAGAGGTCATCGAGTCCAGCCCCCCACCCTCAAGGCAGGACCAAGCTCCACCTACACCATCCCTGACAGATGTCTATCTAACCTGTTCTTAAATATCTCCAGAGAGGGAGATTCCACCACCTCCCTTGGCAATTTATTCCAATATTTGACCACCCTGACAGTTAGGAATTTTTTCCTAATGTCCAATCTAAACCTCCCCTGCTGCACTTTAAGCCCATTACTCCTTGTCCTGTCCTCAGAAACCAAGAGGAACAAATTTTCTCCTTCCTCCTTGTGACACCCTTTTAGATATTTGAAAACCGCTATCATGTCCCCCCTTAATCTTCTTTTTTCCAAACTAAACAAGCCCAGTTCATGAAGCCTGGCTTCATAGGTCATGTTCTCTAGACCTTTAATCATTCTTGTCGCTCTTCTCTGTACCCTTTCCAATTTCTCCACATCTTTCTTGAAATGTGGCGCCCAGAACTGGACACAATACTCCAGCTGAGGCCTAACTAGTGCAGAGTAGAGCGGCAGAATGACTTCACGAGTTTTGCTTACAACACACCTGTTGATACAACCTAGAATCATATTTGCTTTTTTTGCAACAGCATCACACTGTTGACTCATATTCAACTTGTGGTCCACTATGACCCCTAGATCTCTTTCCGCCTTGCGCCTTCCTAGACAGTCGCTTCCCTTCTTGTATGTATGGAACTGATTGTTCCTTCCTAAGTGGAGCACTTTGCATTTCTCTTTATTAAACCTCATCCTGTTTACCTCTGACCATTTCTCTAACTTGCTAAGGTCATTTTGAATTATGTCCCTATCCTCCAAAGAAGTTGCAACCCCACCCAGTTTGGTATCATCTGCAAACTTAATAAGCGTACTCTCTATCCCAATATCTACATCATTGATGAAGATATTGAACAGTACGGGTCCCAAAACAGACCCTAGCGGAACTCCACTTGTTATCCCTTTCCAGCAGGATTTAGCACCGTTAACAACAACTCACATGCCTTTTTCTGGAAGACCACTTTCAGAAAACCCATTATTCCTCATAAATTGAGGTTTACCAATGTCGGGAAAACACCTGCATTTTCGATTTTCTTTCAAAAGAATGCGATTGCAGTGTGGACACAGGTGAATTTCTCAAAAACCTGGCCGTTTTTCTAAAAAACCCCAGTAGTCTAGACTCACCCGAAGAGAAGTTATTCCACATACCAACAGGAGCCGGGAAAAAGATTTAATTTGTCCATTGACTGTAATAACATCATATGGAGTTGCTGATGTCAAGCAACACATTCCGTAAAATGTGGTAAAAACATTCCGTTTTGTCTCCCCTTACCACACAGCTTCACCACACCATTGCTAAAGTTTTGTTTCCTTAGTTAAATGATGGAGGTGACAAAAGGATTCAATATATTAGATTCAAAGAGGTTAATATGGGATGCTTTGAGAGTTTGTATATTGGCAGGTGTACCTTAAGATACTGGAGATTCACTTGCTATTATATTTTGACTAGCAAAATATTCGTGTTAGGTTTTATTAAAAAACGACAACCATAATAGAATATTCTCTCTTAATTTTTAGGCATGTATGAGATTGTGAAACTGAATTTATGTATCTTAATACTCTGTCAGTATGGCAAAATGCTTATATTATTTTATCTGACTAGATGCCAACTGATAGTTACTATAAGAGTGCAGATATCTGAGCTTTAAAAGACTCAAGTTGTAAATTAAAGAGGATACAATATAATTTGCATTGTGAAACTCTTCACTACGACCACATTTTAATTAGGAATATAAGAAATTATTTGAATAGGAGGATAATTGTGCAGTTTCAATTAAACATTCTTTAATTACTCATTTGGGTAGTATTAGTAGAAGAAATTGATCTTCAAAGCAAGTCTTAATCCAGCAAAAAGCAGGCTATCATGTCTGCTCTCTGAAGAATTCAGACAGGTCCCAATTAGAAGGAACTCAAAATAGTTGTCTAAGATTAGAAGTCTAGCAGATAGACTAAAGATGGGCTTTTTATCATCATGGCAACAGGTCTTTTTTCTTGCTTTAAACTTTGGTAAAGAATTATTTTCTGTGTTAAAAGGCTTCTAATACCCATTTATTGCTTAACTAAGAGTAAATTGAAGGAATCATTATGCAATTCAGTACTCAGTACATGGATCATCACAGAGAGTTACAAAATGCTAGTTTGCTTGGACATATAAAATCATAAACAATACAATTGTATATGTGGCTGTTGATAATAGTGGTATTTAAATGTGTGCCTAGCTCTATTCCGAGAGAAACATAAGTTTCTCTTGACAAGCCTTTTCATATTATTACTGGCTAACACTATATTTTAATCATTACAAAATTTCTGGAACTACTTTTTTGTTCTTTAAGTAAAAACATTTCAACAAAGCTCTAGGAAATGTTTGCAATGAAGTCTTGCACAATGTCAGTTTTAATAAAGATGTTTTCTAAAATTAAAGTATGCTACACATCAAAAAAAAAAAAAAATAAACTATTTAAGTTCATTGAAAGTAGTATGATTTACCTCTTAAGTTCTCTGTTCAAAGTAAAATTTGAATATAGAAGGCTGTTTGGGTAAACTCTATATACTTCTCAAAACTGGCGGAACAAATCAGCTGCTATATAATGAGGCTAAATTGTTGTCCTTTGTGGACTATAGAATATCACTTCCAAACTTCTAGTCTCTCCACCTTCTCTAAAAGCCTTATGCTACAATATATGGCTGATGTAATCTTAAATTTTTGATAGCCCTACTCAGTGTGTCATGACACTATATCAAGGGAATGGATACTCCCTTAGGATTGCCAGTACAGGCAGTCCCCGGGTTACATGGATCCGACTTACATCGGATCCCTACTTACAAACGGGGTGAGGCAACCCCGCACTAGCTGCTTCCCCCCAGCAGACCAGGGAGATGTGAAGCTAGCGAGCCCCCCCCCAGCAGACCAGGGAGACGTGGAGCGGCTTTTCTCAGCAGACATCTCAGCTTGAGAATAAAGGACTGAGGGAAGTGAGGTGTGGGAGAATAAAACTGAGCTCTGGAGAAATGTTTGGCTAGAGTTTCCCCTACAATATGTACCAGTTCCGACTTACATACAAATTCAACTTAAGAACAAACCTACAGTCCCTATCTTGTACGTAACCCGGGGACTGCCTGTACTGGTAAGGAAGAGCTTTTGTAATTCTGGGCATTATGTAGGCTTCACTCAGAGGAAACCATCCATCTCCAAAAATGCTAATCCCTGGGATTCCACTCTTTCATGTCAGTCTGCCTCTCAAAAAAGTCAACTTCATGATGACCCAGTCTCCTGGCCAGCTAAGCCTGGACGTGTCTCCCTCAGAAGCCTATTTTAGGATGAATTAAGGTATTTCCTGCAGGGCCCCTAATCTTCCCTAAATAAATTCAAGAAAAAAAAATAATGGTAGATAATTCATGAAAATAAAAGCCAAATTCACTCATCAGATGAATTATTTGCTTTTAAGTATTCTAATACCTACTAGCAGTATACTTATTCCCAGTTTTCCTGAAAGCATAAATCCATACCATCTGACCAAAATCTGGACGTTTACAACAGCTGGCTAATAGATATGGCTAAGGCTTTTGGGTTTAGCTTTGCAAAGTATTTGAGGAAAATTGTAATTTTTTTTCAGTACACAGTTGTATCCAAGATTGCCACACCTATAAAATTATGATTTCAACAAATGATGTAAGAACTTCTCTCAACAATCATGCAGGGAGAGGCTGGAAGGAGTCTTACCTTATGTCAATGTATTTTAATCCACTCAACACCATAGTATTTAAGCTGAAAATTTAAATAGCAACAATTCCATACAGAAGTTGCATGTTCCCCCCCTCTATTATTTATAGAGGGTTCCTTATACTTTATCGTGAGAGATGCTGCCAGATGTTCTGCAGCTGTCATTATCAAGGAAAGGATAAAGAGCAAATAGATTTTTTTATTGCATCCTAAATCCTGATTTGTGATAATAGAGAGTTTTGCAGCTGAGACCTAATACTGAGAATGCACAACTCCTGCATCCTGAGAATTTTACCCTGGTTTCTATCAGCCAGGGAACCCTAACTAGTTTAAACTGTTGCCATAGAAAGCGTGCTGATCTCCAAGGAAAACAGGTTCCATCCCATCACAGGCTCTGAAGATTAGCAACAGCAATACCGAAGCACATCAGGAACAAGATAGAAAGCCATCAGAGTGCAGAGAACCAATGTGCTGTGCTCTCACTAGTTAAGGTTTCCTAGCAGGCAGGCCACTGCGTATTGGATCAATGGAAATGACTATAGCGACTTCACAGTCAAACCCAGTGGAACGTATTATAGTAGCCCATCCTGGAGACTAAGAAGATATGGGTCACTATGACTAACTGTGCATCTGATCAAAAAAGTTGCCCTTTCCTAGCTAGCAGAAGGTCTGTCTGGCTGCTACTATACTATTTGGGTGTCTGCTGTTTGATAGACATATATTCAACTGTCATAACTGGCAAATACAGCAGTTGCTTTTGATCTCCAGAATTTACATTGTTGCGACTTTCTACCTGTTTACACTGGAGGTGTTGGCATCTAGGTTGTTGTAAGGGCAGAAGGCTTACAGAGGTATTATGGAAAAGTAATAAGGGTGATTTGCTCAACCAGGTCAAGCTGATGTCCTTTCATCAGATAACCAAACAGTTGGACTTGCTTTTTGGTAAGGTCATTATATAGAAGGCATTTATTTAAAGCTGCAGCTTCATTTTGAAAAGGTTGTTATTTGTGGGCAAAGCGAGGAGGAAAAGAGGTGGAGGTTGTGGCCACCAGCCATATTAAAATAACTTCTGATTCACTGGTTATATTTATAGCTGGTAGCTTATTTCAGTTGCTTTTTAATTATATTAAATGGAAAGCATCAAAGATCTGAGCTGAAGAACTATCACTAAAGAACATATACTTTACAGAGATGGAAGGGATACATGCAGAAAGCTGCAGGTAGCCTCTGCCTAGAGCATGAGTTTCTCAAAATGCAATCTCAGGTATTCTATGGGTTTATATAAAAGTATATGCCAGAGAAATCACAAATAAATTTAAAATCCCTAAAAGAAAAAAAAGAAGGTTTTAAATGCTACAGATTGTTTTTGTCCAGCAAAGAACTAATAGCAAAATTCATGTGGAATTTTTTAAATGTGAAGGAAAATACAGATAAAATTTTATCCCTAATTACTTGAATGCACAGATTTACTCTTTGGGTGTTTCTAGACTACATGGTTCAGTCGACAGAGCCATGTAGATGAGGCAGGACGACAAAGGGAAATGAAGCAGCGATTTAAATAAATCGCTGCTTCATTTAAATCAAAATGGCTGCCGCGCTGTGCTGATCAGCTGTCTAGACAGTGCAGCAGTCTAGACAGGGATCTGCCAACCCTTCGTTGGCAGATCCTTTATGCCTCCATAGATATTTTATTCCAGTGCTTAACCACCCTGACAGCTAGGAAGTTTTCCTAATGTCCAACCTAAACCTCCCTTGCTTCAATTTAAGCCCATTGCTTCTTGTCCTATGAGGTCAAGGGGAACAATTTTTCTTCCTCCTCCTTGTGACACCATTTTAGATACTTGAAAACTGCTATCATATCTCCTCTCAGTCTTCTCTTTCCCAAACTAAACAAGCCCAATTCTTTCAGTTTTCCCTCACAGGTTATGTTTTCTAGACTTTTAGTCATTTTTGTTGCTTTTCTCTGGACCTTCTCCAATTTATCCACATCTTTCCTGAAATGTGTCACCTAGAATGGGGCACAATACTCTAGTTGAGGCCTAATCAGCACAGAGCAGAACAAAAGAATCACTTATGTTTTTCTCACAGCATTCTTGTTAATGCATCCCAGAATCATGTTCTTTTTATTGCAACAGTGTCACACTGTTGACTCATATTTAGCTTGTGGTCCACTATGACGTCTAGATCCACTTCTGCAGTATTCTTTCCTAGACAGTCACTTCTTTTTGTATGGGTGAAACTGTTCCTCCCTAAGTGGAGTACTTTGCATTTGTCCTTATTGGACTTAATCCAATTTATCTAAGGCCATTTTTCTAGTTTGTCCAGATCATTTTGAATATAACCCTATCCTCCAAAGCACTTATAACCAACTCCTCCCAGCTTCATGCCATCTGCAAATTTTATAAGCGTACTCTTTATGCCATTATCTAAATTGCTGAAGACATTGAACAGAACTAGCCCCCAAACTGATCCTTCTGGAACTCCACTTGTTATGCCCTTCCAGCATGACTGTGAACCATTGAAAAATATTTCTGAGAGTGGTTATTGAATCAGTTATGCATCCATCTTATAATAGCACCATCTAGGTTGTATTTCCCTATTTTTTTATAAGGAGGTCATGGAAGACTGTATCAAAAGCTTTACTAAAGTCTAGGTATAATACATTGGTATAAATGGCTGGTAAGTTCTTTTTAGCAATGGACCAAGGATCAGTGGCTAAGCTGATTTATCAGATTTGTCTGTAGCTTTCGATTTTACTCCACGTTATTAAGTAATGTTGACTTTTCCAGTGAATCTTGAGGGAGACGGGAAAATAGTGAATTTATTGTTCCTTTGTAAGATTGCTTATTTTCTCCAATAGCCCTCTATTAGAGTCTTATAGGATCGCATACCCCAACTATTTGGTATTAAACAAGAGTAGATTGTGAGATGCTTTGGATTGAGATTTCATCAACATAGCCAGTAGAACTCACCTCTACATCTTCTTTTCACTGAAATCAGACTCCACTATGTGACAGAGAAGGGGCTCTGGAGGTGGACAAAGTAGTTACACATGGCTTGGATGAGGCTTATTGGCAAGTGAAAACGCCTAAGTGAGTTGGAGGAGGCACTATTTGCATCATTTTCAAGGGTTCAGCCTTGCAATAGGCTATACTATAGGGCTATTCTTGAAGTCTACCTAGACACTTAAGATCAAGTAGAACTTGCCCCCTTTGAGGGGCAAGCTGGCATGACAAATAATACCTGTGCTAAAGTCTCTATTTGTTTCCTTTCACTTCTGGCTTGCCACTTCAGATATCAATGGAGATCTTTAAAGACTAGAATGGTTATTCAAGACATTCTCAACTTTGCACCTTTGCATAGCAGTACAGGTGGATGAGTGGTTCTCTCTTAGACCCTAAATTTAAAAGCTCCACCACAGACAGCAGGGGGCTCTCAGCTGAGTGCTCCATCTTTAGAATTCACTTTTCTTGGTAATTTCTCATGGCCCACTATTAGAGATCTTGTGGTCAAGTCCTCAGCAGATGTACATCAGCATAGCTCCATTGACTTCAATAGAAGTATGTCAGTGTATAGTAGCTGAAACCCTAGCCCCATTTTATTCAGTGCTTTACTGACTGATTTTCTTATATTCATAATCTTACTTTTCAAAAGTTGTGATTGATTCACTATTGGAAGTGCTTAGTTGTCACTACAAAATAAATTATAGAAATTAACACAATCAATATATCACAAGAGCAGCTTCCCCACTTCCTGTCCTAACCACCAAAATTCCAGATACCAGAAGAACCATTTGGAAGGAACTTATTATAAGACTATTCTATCACTGCAACAGGGACAAATTATTTCAATCCATAAATGCCAGGGATGGCACTCCCCAGGGCCCTTGCAGGTGAACTGTACTAAAAGCCACTTAAAGTGTTGAGTGGAACCATTTATGTTCCAGGTATTGTGGGCCAGGATGGGTGCATGCTACTGGGTCTCTCCTGAAGGAATCAAAACATGAGAATGGGCATTTGTTGATAGCATATAGTAGCACCAATTGGACTTTTTGATCATCTTAATTTCAGGATCTGGCCTGAAATCCACAATGATTTTGAATGGGTTTCACATGTTAGTAGGGACTAACTAGTCAGAAATCTTAGGTGACTGAAGACATTTTGTACCTTTTATACTTCCTCCCTCAATAAATAACTGCCATTATGGTGCATTAATCCATAAATGCAATTACTACATTATTATTAATTGTTCAAATCTAGAGTCAATTTGTCACTTAGATGTTTGGTCCTCTTTGTCGTTGTCCTTTCTGGGCTGGAGTGTGGTGTGGCTCTCATTTTCCTACATGAGCCTCCTTTTCTCTTCATTGTTAAAATGTATATTTGTAACAATTATAAAAATACTCTAAGGGTATGTCTACACTACAAAGTTAATTCGAACTAACAGACATTAGTTCGAATTAACTTTGATAGGCGCTACACTAGCGCTCCGCTAGTTCGAACTTAATTCGAACTAGCAGAGCGCTTAATTCGAACTAGGTAAACCTCATTTTACGAGGACTAACGCCTAGTTCGAATTAAGGGCTGTGTAGCCACTTAATTCGAACTAGTGGGAGGCTAGCCCTCCCCAGCGGCCACTCTGGGCACCACCAGGGAAACTCATCTGCCCCCCTCCCGGCCCCGGAGCCCTTAAAGGGACACGGGCTGGCTACGGTGCCCGTGTCAGGTGCAAGCCTTCCAGCACCCAGCCAGTAGACCCTGCACCTGGCACGGCTCGAGCCAGCCACCCGCTGCCACCCAGCCCTCCACCTCTTCCTGGGACCAGGCTGGCGACTCCCGGGAGCCTGCCCGGGTCCACAAGAGGCGGGCGCCCCCCTGGTTTAGTGTGGAGATCGTGGTCCTCATCCACGACCTCTGCACTAGGCACAGGAAAGTGGCCGTCTAGGGCAGGGGAGCTGCCAGCCTGGCCACCCGGGAGCAGGTTTGCATGAAAAATCAGGGTGGTCCACTGAGACCCCCGACCCTGAGCCCTGAGTTTAGAATGTCCGTACTGGGTCAGACCAAAGGTCCATCTAGCCCAGTAGCCTGTCTGCCGACAGTGGCCAACACTAGGGACCCTGGAGGGGATGGACTGAAACAATGACCGAGCCATTTGTCTCATGCCATCCATCTCCAGCCTTCCACAAACAGAGGCCAGGGACACCATTTCTACCCCCTGGCTAATACCACTCCATGGACCCAACCTCCATGACTTTATCTAACTTCTTTTTAAACTCTGTTCTAGTTCTAGCCTTCACAGCCTCCTGCAGCAAGGAGTTCCTCAGGTTGACTATTTGCTTTGTGAACAACTTTCTGTTATTAGTTTGAAGCCTGCTACCCATTCATTTCATTTGGTATCCTCTAGTCCTTCTAGTATGGGAACTAATGAAGAACTTTTCTTTATGCACCCTCTCCACACCACTCATGCTTTTATAGACCTCTATCTTATCCCCCCTCCGTCTCCTCTTTTCTAAGCTGAGAAGTCCCAGTCTCTTTAGCCTCTCTTCATGTGGGACCTGTTCCAAACCCCTGATCATTTTAGTTGCTCTCCCCTCTCCCACCCTCTCTCTTCCCCTCTCCTACCTCCTTTTCCCAGTTTCCCCGAGTTTTGTTCAATAAAGAGAGTTTCTATTTTTGAACACACGTGTCCTTTATTTTGTACATCAGGAAGGGGAGCTAGGGAGGGGTAAGTGGAAGGAGGCGAGGGAGGAATGGGGTACGAGCCCCCGATGGGGAGGACTGGGGTGGCTCTGCGGGCTGCTCAGGGTGGAAGTTCTCCTGAAGCCCCTTGATTGACCCCCCCCTCTGGATGGCAGCCTGCGGCAAGTGCAACCGGGCTGATGGCCGAGTGCTGTGATGTGCCGAGTGTGGGCACTCAGGGCACTCCAAGCCAGGACTGCTTTGCAAGAGGGGAACCCCTGAGAACTGTCTGTCCGGGGTGGGGATCGGGTCCCTTTAAGCACAGCCCTCGGCTAGCTTGAGGCAGCAGCTCCACACTCTAAGTCCTAATCTGATGCTCTGCCGGCACTGCTTCCGGCCATCCTTAACCTCAGTTCAGGGTCCACTCAGTGTGGATATGCTAGTTTGAATTAGCAAAACGCTAATTCGAACTAATTTTTAAGTCTAGATGCATTAGTTCAAATTAGCTTAGTTTGAATTAACTAATTTGAACTAAGTTAGTTCGAATTAGTGCTGTAATGTAGACATACCCTAAGAGAGTTAGAAAATAATTTTCCTTCACTAGTATGGAAGTATTTTCATGTAAATAATTTTTCTTTCAGGTAATAATAATAAAATAGAATTCCTGGGGTTCTACTCTCATACTCTACTTTGAGTAAATCTCACTGATATCAAGTGAGCACCTAGGGAGTGCTCCAAGGGAACTCTGAGAAGAGCTGAAGCATCAGAACTTTGTGAAGGGAAGTTACTCATATCCTCTGAGTTTGCATGTGGTTTGGGAAGATGGGAGGGCAAGCAGGGTGACATAGGGTCCTCTGATTTCTCCCACCGGTGAGTAATTTGAAACACTCCAAAGTCATGAATCATTAAACCCTTCTCACCATTAAGTGGCATACATTATCTCTTACTGTTCTTAATGGCTATTAACTAGCTCAAGTTTTCAATCAAGTTTAAGAATTCCAATACACTAAATTATTCCCCACCTCTCCTGAGAAAGTTGTGGATCAGGGTACCCATAGCTATGTTACAATTACAATACTATTTTCAGAAATCTACAAATACAGGTAAGCAATTTCCTGTTTAGGACAGTGCATTATAAGATTTTTCCATTCCTGTTTTCTAAAGTATTGCAGAGATGTCCTGTAAGATAAAGAATAGAATCAAACAAGATTAAGAGGCTTGCTATGCTTAATGAATACCAGAGTTTCAACATGTTTTGTAATTGCTGGATTTCACCAAAATCACAAGAAGATTTTAAGGATGACATGGAGCAGAGATTTTTGGACAGCAGACTCATGCCAAAAGTAGAAAACAAATATGTAGAAACAGCATAATAGGTAGCTGTTATATTTGCCTCCCCAAAACTTAAGCCTTTAGATGCACGCTAATGTGTGCTAATAATGTGCTAATATGGATAACATCTGTACCACTGCAGCTTTTAAATCTTATGCTGCAATTTCTAGTAAGTATTCATTGGGGGAAAATTTGGAATATCATTATTACATTTTTCTCCAGGTGCTGAAAAAGGTCTAGACTGAATGCTAGATTTAGAACATACATTGCACTTTGTCCACCACAGTCATGAAATAGGCACCTTCTGTATTTTGTATGCAGTTGTTCCTTATTTACACGTCTACAATACAAAACACGACACACAATCCATAATAGACACCATGCCTCCCACTTTCACTAAATAATGCATCCAAGTATTTCAGATATCTAAAGGGAAAGTCTGTAAGAAAAGTATGTAGCCATTAATCTGTATAAACGATTTGGAGGAGAAATGCATGTGTGCATTTAAGGGAATACTGAACTAAATCAAAGAAAAGAAACATTTTAACTGACATGAAAATAAATGTTACCCAGTGATCACAGAAATCTGTTTCTGGAAAGTAGGTACATACTTGGAGATTTAAAGCATAAAGTATGTTTATAGCTCCCTCTGATGACCATTGGACACTACACAACATAAGTCTTCTTTTATTTTTGTTCATGCATTCAACTGACAGCTGACTGGTTAAATTCTAATTGCTTCCAAGTGAGGTCAGCAAAGGTATTTATCGAAAAGAACTGAACAACAGGCTCAACACATACACGCGCATGCACAAGCACATACACACACCACAACTCTTGCGTGTTGATTTATGGAAACAATTATAATTCTGCTGAAGACTTTCTGAGCTAAGAAAGTTTGTAGCTACGGCAGAGAGTCTCATGTTGCAAAAGGCAGACAACAGAAATGGAATACTTGTATACCCAGCTGTTATCAGGAACAAGTAAGTTATCTATCCTTTAAAAGTATGTTCAAGGCATTGTAACAACTAATAACTTTTTCAGTTTTCTTGATTGATGTATGTTAGAATAAACCTTCTTGACATTTTCCTTAAACATCTACAAGTAACTGAATTATGTATAATATATAAAAATAGAGTCCCATGAACATTCGGTCTGTCTTTACATTTAAACTAGAGAAGTGTGGGCAGTTCTCTAGGAAGAATGTGGCTAACTCCAAAGGTATAGGCATGAAGTAATCAAATGTAAGAGATGCAATAGCAGTCTACTTAGTTCAGTAGCTCAGCTAAATCAATAGTTTTCTTTTTGAAAGCCTTATTACTGAAGTACAAAGAGAGAATTGTACATAGTTCAAATGAGTGCTGCTATCAAGATCTCATAGTAGATATGTCTTGCATGTGGGCTTGTGTATATTTTTTAAGACGTTAACAGTGTCACTGCATAAAGCTAAAAAGGTTTTTTTGCTATGCTACAGTAGTCATACAGCATATATTACAGTTGCACACGTGTAACAATTGACCATAAAAATTTATCCATGACACTTTTCTCATAGATCTTTTACTTTCAGTGCAAGCAGCAAAATCAAGTAGTACAGAAGGTCATGACAGCCAAGGTTATTATAACCTGTTTCTTTAAAGGATATCCTGACTGAAAAGATATTTAAGGAGCTATCCTGTTTCAACATCAGTAACTATTAAGGAATAAGGATCAGAATTCTGGAAGAGGAAGCAATCTCAATTAAATCAATCTACAACTCGTTGTAAAGACAGAAGGCAGGTCAATGACCTAGAAGCAACGATCTACGTGAGATTTAATTTTCATTATGTTGTTCATGAACACCCAGAACACTGCACTATAATGCACAAATGGATACTGACATGGATCCTGCCAACTTTGCTCTACAGATCATATTTTTACATTATCTTTCTAGTGGGCACTATATCTTTAGCTTGCAATGACATGACTCCAGAGCAAATGGCTACAAATGTGAACTGTTCCAGCCCGGAACGACATACCAGAAGCTATGATTATATGGAAGGAGGGGATGTAAGAGTAAGAAGACTTTTCTGTCGAACACAGTGGTACATGAGGATTGATAAACAAGGCAAAATAAAAGGGACACGAGAAGCAAACAACAACTACAGTAAGTAATGTCTCTGCATTTGAAATTTGTATTGAAAGATTTTAAAATGTGGCTTTTTATCCCTTCATTTATGATGCTTTCACAATAATTTTGTAAAGTACAGTGACCATTCTATTAGACATGTTTTCCAATTAATCATGCAGCAGGACATTTGGTATTGATTTTGAAATGCGTCACTTTAAATAATACGTTACCAGTATGTTGTAGATCTACCAATGTATTAGTTACAGCTGGTAGCTATTAGCAAACAGAGAGCGTATTTTAACAAGTGAATTAAGGTTGTACATCTGCAAAAATATAACCACAAACTCTATGCTCATAAAGTACTTATAAAACATTAAACCACATTTATATAGGACGCAAATGATCTACAAGCTCAGTATGTGTGATTTAGCAATAAATATATATTCAATATTAGAACATTTAATGGAAAGAATTATTAAAATTGTCTTGCAAAACCAGTTGGACAATTTGCCGGCTAGGAACAAAATTTATTATAGCTTTTACAGCACATTATTACTATAATAATGACAAAATATTCTCTTCTCTCATTTCTAAAAAAGTTCACCCACCCGGAGAGGGTGGACATGTAAAATTTTACAATTATGCTTTTAACATGAGCTAATGGTTTTTTATAGTAATCCTGATTCACCTATATCAATATTTAAAATAATTTTCATATTTTGCATGTGCTGTTCTTACCAATTTGACAATTTATATACGGTATTGCAAATTTAGGAAAATATCACAACTACTTCAAGAAAATTGGTGCGTGATTTCTTTAATTCAGAACAAAATAAAAATACAGAGAACTATGTATTTTAGTGCTTAAAATGAGAAAAAGTACAAAATAATTATTGCTTTAGAGTGTCAGAGGCTTCTGTTTTTCCAGTGAATAGTGTTTATAGGCATCTTAAACATCAAAACTCTGACCTGTGATGTTTAAAAATGTTGTTGGGTTACTTGCCATATAAATTAGGAAGCATTATATAATAGCCAAAAGAAAAACAAAGTGAAAGAGTTTGTAATATGATTGGTCATTTTCAGTTGAAAATTTATTTTCCCTCCCAAATTCTCATTCTTTTCAAGTACTATGCTTGGCTTGTCCGCATCATCTTTACTTCAGGATTGTAACTAGCATTGGGCATCTTACATAACTCAAAGAGTTTTCTTCAGAAATGTTACTATTTCTTTTAAAATTAGTTTTATATTAATCTCCTTTCCCCCACAATCTATCACATTTTACATATTTATATGATTTGAAAAATGTAAGACATCAATTTATTGGCTATGGGCCAAATCCAAGAGATTTTTTTTAGTTAGTTTTTACAACCTTTCATTGACTTCCACTGGGACACTGCCAGAGTAAAGACCAAAGGACTATATTCTACAAGCGAAATCTTTGCCTCATTGATTTTAATCAGGCTAGCACTTCATCCTAATCATTCATATATAAAAATAGACTTCTGATTTTTTGGGAACACTAGTACATGCTCAGTTATATTTATCTTCTTATTACGTGTATACTGTCTCTGTAGATGAATGTAAAGCTCCACACACTCAAATAATTATGCAAATTTAGATACCATGCTCTTTAACCAATGTGCTGGTTGTAATTTACCATTATCTCAAATTCAAATAAAGACTCATAATTTGTGATTCCCTGTTCTTGCTGCATACTTATGATTTTAATAACTGTTTATTTTAGGATTTAATTATTAGTATCTAGGTTTTTACTAAAATGTAGTATATTGACTCAAACGTTTTTAAAAAAATTTTTTTACAATACAAAATCTTCAATACTTTATTTACCAAATCAGGTGTGATTTAAAGAGATGCCTTTGCCACAAATAATTTTATGTAGAGATATGAGGGAGGTTTCCCAATATATTAAATTTAATCTGCTTGCAGATCTTAATTTACTGCATGTATTAGGAAATGATTATTTTAGTGTTTTTTTGTTGGATAAACAGGATTGAGAAAACAAGGCATAGATAGAGGTTATGGAGAAAAAAATCAATTTAACACTGATAACAGGGTAATATTATCAGAGAACTTCCTGTGTATTATCAAATCAATACAAATGAACATGACAGAAAACTTTCTGAAAATGTGCTTATGGCCATATACTAAACCACATTTTCAGTCTGAATTCAGATAAGAAAGAAATTGAACTAATTTGTTTTCCCCCTGACAAATGTTATTTTTACAGCAATGAACCCAGACACCTCTTATTTGTATCAAACTTGTCTTTAAAATTATATCTATTACCTAAATGGACAAATCCATGTGTGTCAACTTCACTCATCTCTTTTTAGTGACTCACTTGTTCGTAATGCTCAGTGTGGGAAGTGGTAAACCAGACTATTAATTTTCTCTGGATGATGGTACCCCAAAGGAGTCAACCACTTTACCTTCTGTGATTGTTAATGATTCAGTTGCTACTCTGAGAAATGTCTTTGTGTTCTACACTGCCAGCTATGATATGCTGGCACTATATAATCTTAGAACAATGCAAAGATATTTCCTGGATTTTCTACTTTTGAAAGAGAAAACCATAATTGTCTTCCATAAGAAATGGGAATGCTGTTGTAAAAACACTGTGGTTTCCTGTATCTTGAAAGTAGGAAAGAATCTAAGATAAATCCGGTCATAAAGAAACAGATGTAAAAGAAGAACTCAACACCCCCTTATCTGCTGGTTCACTATCGGAAACATGAGATTCAGATTCAAGTAGGGAAATCTCATTGTAATATTTAAGTGTTAATGAAAGATGATAAGATTGACAGTCATGCAGACTGAAATCACCAGTTTATTCATATACCATACATTGTATAACATGGACCGTAGGCAAAGTAAACTTCCTCACAACTAGAAATCTTTCAAGAATGTCATTAATGGAACCCTATAAAAATCATAGCAAACATAGAAAACACATTCATCAAGCAGAAATTGGTGTACAGTTCATTGTATTAGTGGATTGCTGTTACATGATAACATATTGAAGCAAATATTTAACATTAATCTCAAAATTATTTCTCTAAATTCAAAGTTAAATTGTTACAAATTATACAGTTATTGTAATAATTCAGTCAGCTTGATTAAGTCTAATAAATAGCATGCACCCCAAAATCTAACCTAATCTTCATGTCTTCTGTGTTAGCAAAGATAACTGTTGAATCCTGTAATAGATCAATAATGACCCTCTTAGACATAAGAAGAATGTTTATGGCACACACACTTCAGTAAGGAGAACTTCAAATAAATCTTTAAAAATGAATAGCTATTGAAATATTGTTAATTGGTCAGATTTTATTTAAAACAAGACCCTTTGTTTCAAACATCTCTACATCTGTTGGCAGAGCCCCTTAACTTAGCCATACAGCTGAAAACTACAGAGTAAATTTGGTCATTCATAAGATAGCATACCCCACCACTAGGCAAAGGAAATCAGCATCTGACAGAAATAACCCCACACTTCAGCCACAAAGTGCAGAGTAAGAGCGAAGAGCCTCTAACTATAACACTAAAACAATAAAGAAAAGATGTGAGGCAGAAGCCTTGTCCCTTCAGAATATTTCTTACCTTTTGCTTTCAAAACACCCATTTATTGTATTTTGCCTAAGTTTGCTTCTCCCTAGTCAACAGTCAAACATTTCTTAATTCATTTGAGACTTACACTGGCACATGAAATATAGACTGAGAAGGTATTCCTATGTCAGTAATAGAATGAAACCAAGCAAGTGCAGCTTGATCGTCTCATCATTTCATTTCATTTCTAATCTTGCAGATTGGATTTTATGAAAAATTGAGGTAAAAAATAGTTTGTTTTGACAATCTGACTTTGTTTTTACGATCAGGACTACATGACGGTCTGGGAATTTACATATTGCATTGGTCTTGATGCTTCATTCTAATCGAATAGTAACCATTTAAAAAAACTGAGAATTTTTAAATATGAATTTCCAGTATCAAACCGCCTTTCAGACTAGGAATTACCTTCTCTCCCACCCTCATTCTTCTTTGGATAAGTCCAAAATTCCTACAAGAAATGAGGCACTAATGAGATCTTAGCACAATATGGCACAAATGTCACACAAAGACTTGGCCTTGTGAGACTTCTACTGTTTTGATCAAAATCTTGTAACAACATTCCACACCGTTTCAGCATAATTAATCAAACCCTAGCCTTAGTCCAACTTTAAATTTGTTAATTTTCAGTGTGGTGGATTTAATCTAGAAGGGGACCAAACTGCTACATACTGTATACACCAGTGCTTCTTAAGCTGTGTTCTGTGGCACTAGGCAGTAGGAGGTGTGTCGTGGAGAACAACAGAGTTCAAAATGGATGCCCTTAATGGGACAGGCAACTTTTTTTATTTTTTGCTCAATAACTTTTCCCCAGCCTCCCCCCCCCCCCAAAAAAATATATATATATATTGTTTGGTGTTCCTCGGTCTTAAAAAGTGTAAGAAACACTGGTATACACACATGCACAAGAAGTCAGCATTTCATTGTGCATAATACAATATAAGTCTCAGAAGGTTAACTGTGTTAATTTTTAACTTTAAAAGCAATGAGTAGTCCAGTGGCATCTTAGAATATATACATAGGATCATGAGCTTTCGTAAGTCCAGCTCATCTGAAGAAGTGGATTTGCACAAAATTTAATGATACTATATATATATTTGTTAAGTCTCCGACAGGTCACCTGACTACTCATTTTTACAATAGAAAAAAACTGTATAAACTGGATGTGATAGGCAATGCCAAGAATGGAAAGTCATGTTATTTGGATTCTAGCAAATATGATACAAAAGACACACAAGGCTGAACCATCTTGTAATAGCTCCTGCTGCTCTGTACACATATCCTAAATTTAGTATAGAAAAAGCAGAGATTATAATCTGAAGTGTAAGACCAGAATGTATCTAAAGAAACAACAACCAGAAAACATCATGATTACCAGGTAATTGTGTCCTTAAGTTAGGTTAGATTTTGAACCACCTGTTTCCACTGGCAAATGTTTATTTACATTAGCAGTTATATTGAGTTAAACAGTTTTGAGTAAGAAGTTAAGAGTTTGGCTCTCTATGATATCTTGTGTCACCTCAAAACATCCTTGAAAGTGGAAGAGATTGTATCTGTAGGTCATCGTTTTGGGAGAATTTATAATCAGTCTACCTATAAAAAGTTTTAAAAAAGCACTTTGAATTAAATGTCATTGCTGTTAGTGTGGTAAACAAATTCTTTATTTTTACATGGTTATATGACTCTGGAACTTAAGTAAACAACCTAGAGTTTTCCTATAAGATCAGTAGCCTTTCATATGAAAAAGTTAGAACAGGTCAAAAACAAAAACCCAATTTTGCAAACTAATCTCAAAATTTTGATATTTTCATTTTTGAAGTATTAAAATTGACCCAAATTTTCACTTTTTAAAATAAGTCCTGAATTTGAAAATACTTATAGCCTTACTATTAATGTATTCTATCAAAATGGCAATACTTTTCTTTCCCAAGAATTGTTAGTATATTAAAAAATATTGATGACATTTTTGATAATCTTTGATAACATTTTCCAAAGAAAAAAGCACACATTTTTGTTTGCCAAAAAAGTGAAAAAATCCACACCTTTCAAAATGGCAGTTTTTCATAAAAATTATTTTTGATGGACATTTTTATAAATACATTTTTTTCTTTGAAAAGTTTTGACTAGCTCTAGTGAAGGTATAGGAAAAATGGAAGGGATCTGTTTTGAAGAATATTTTTCTCCTATTCTTCAGTTTGCCTGAATAACCTACCGTTTAAAAGTGTCCTATTTAAGCAGAAGCTGATTTATTTAGATTAAAACCACAGCAGCACCATGATCTTTGGTAAAAGTTCACTCTTTTCTATGTATCCTCCAATTTTTCCTTTTTGAAAGAAAACAGAGGTAAAATTTTAAAATACCTTTTAAAATAGATCCTTTTAATTGTTTAAAGATTTTTTTTAAACTTTAAATATTTCATGTTAGATCATACGATGATTTTATGAGGATATATATTCGATTGAATTAAGTTTATACATAGTATAAAGGTTTGTGAGAATTCATTTGAAATCTAAATATGGGGAAGATTTATCATTCATTTAAATATGTACACACTTGAATGGAGGTGGAGATGGACATAGGAGACGGAAGTGTTGAGAGTCTCTGGGTTAGGCTAAAAAACAAGGGGGATGGCTTAACCATGAGATATTGCATGATCTAAAAATAAAAAAGGAATCATATAAAAATGGAAACTAGGAAAAATTACAAAGGATGAATATAGGTAAACAACACAGGAATGCAAGGGCAAGATTAGAAAGGTAAAGGCACAAAATGAGCTCAAACTAGCTACAGGAATAAAGGGAAACAATAAGACTTTTTATAAATACATTAGAAACAAGAGGAAGACCAAGGACAAGGTAGGCCCACTGCTTAGTGAGGAGGGTGAAACAGTAACAGGAAACTTGGAAATGGCAGAGATGCTTAGTGACTTCTTTGTTTCGGTCTTTACTGAGAAGTCTGAAGGAATGCCTAACATAGTGAATGCTAGTGGAAAGGGGGTAGGTTTAGAAGATAAAATTTTTAAAAAGAACAAGTTAAAAATCACCTAGAAAAGTTGGATGCCTGCAAGTCACCAGGGCCTGATGAAATGCATCCTAGAATACTCAAGGAGGTATCTGAGCCTCTAGCTATCATCTTTGGAAAATCATGGGAGACAGGAGACATTCCAGAAGACTGGAAAAGAGCAAATATAGCGTTCATCTATAAAAAGGGAAACAAGAACAACCTAGGAAACTACAGACCAGTTAGTTTAACTTCTGTGCCAGGGAAGATAGTGGAGCAAGTAATTAAGAAAATCATCTGTAAACACTTGGAAGATAGTAAGGTGATAGGGAACAGCCAGCATGGATTGTAAAGATCAAATCATGTCAAACCAATCTGACAGCTTTCTTTGATAGGATAATGAGTCTTATGGATAAGGGAAACGCGGTAGATGTGGTATACTTAGACTTTAGTAAGGCATTTGATATGGTCTTGCATGATAGTCTTATCAATAAACTAGGCAAAGACAACTTAGATGGGGCTACTATAAGGTGGGTACATAACTGGCTGGATAACTGTACTCAGAGTAGTTATTAATGGTTCTCAATCCTGCTGGAAAGGTATAACAAGTGGGATTCCACAGGGGTCTGTTTTGGGACTGGTTCTGTTCAATATCTTCATCAACGATTTAGATATTGGTATAGAAAGTACGCTTATTAAGTTTGCAGATGATACCAAGCTGGGAGGGGTTGTGACTGCTTTGGAGGATAGGGTCATCATTCAAAATGATCTGGACAAATTGGAGAAATGGTCTGAGGTAAACAGGATGAAGTTTAATAAAGACAAATGCAAAGTGCTCCAGTTAGGAAGGAACAATCAGTTTCACACATACAGAATGGGAAGCGACTGTCTAGGAAGGAGTATGGCAGAAAGGGATATAGGGGTTATAGTGGACCACAAGCTAAATATGAGTCAACAATGTGATGCTGTTGCAAAAAAAGCTAACATGATTCTGGGATGTATTAACAGGTGTGTTGTGAGCAAGACATGAGAAGTCATTCTTCCGCTCTACTCTGCACTGGTTAGGCCTCAATTGGAGTATTGTGTCCAGTTCTGGGCACAGCATTTCAAGAAAGATGTGGAGAAATTGGAGAGGGTCCAGAGAAGAGCAACAAGAATAATTAAAGGTCTAGAGAACATGACCTATGAAGGAAGGCTGAAATAATTGGGTTTGTTTAGTTTAGAAAAGAGAAGATTGGGGGGGAACATGATAGCAATTTTCAGGTATCTAAAAGGGTGTCATGAGGAGAAGGGAGAAAACTTGTTCATCTTGGCCTCTGAGGATAGAACAAGAAGCAATGGGCTTAAACTGCAGCAAGAGAAGTTTAGGTTGGATATTAGGAAAAAGTTCCTAACTGTCAGGGTGGTCAGACACTGGAATAAATTGCCCAGGAAGGTTGGGGAATCTCCATCTCTGGAGATATTTAAGAGTAGGCTAGATAAATGTCTATCAGGGGTGGTCTAGTCAGTACTTGGTCCTGCCATGAGGGCAGAGGACTGGACTCAGTGACCTCTCGAGGTCCCTTCCAGTCCTAGTATTCTATGATTCCATTTATATCTTAGTGCCAGTGCCACTGAATTTCCAGGCTCAGCTCAGGCAGCAGCAGGATCCTATTTAAATGGCTCATGGCTCCCAGTCGTGGTGCTCCCTCAGCAGGGGCCAGAGCAGTGAGCCCTTTAAATAACTGCGACAACCCTAGATGGCTGTCAGGCAATGCAATAGCAGTGGGACCACGAGCCATGAGCCCTTTGTGGTGATTTTAATTCAAAACCTCTGGCCCCAGACAACTCTGGGAGGAAGCTAGTTCCCAGCCCCGCCCCTTCTCCCAAACCCTGTCCCTTCCAGGGGGTGGAGCTGGCCTGCGACCATGTACTAAAATTCATTAAGTAGCCCCTTGTGAAAATTACTGCCCACCCCTGAGCTAAGAATGCTATCTCTGCCATCCTGGCTCTTGCCATTGTTGGATCTATCCTCCATGAATTTATCTACGTTTTTATTTTTTAAACTCTGTTAGTCCTGGCCTTCACAACACCTTCTTGTAGGGAGTTCCACAGGTTGACTATGTGCTAATCTGCTGCCTATTAATTTCAATTGATGACTCCTAATTCTTGTGTTATATGAAGGTGTCAATAACTTTTCCTTATTTATTTTCTCAATACCAGACATGATTTTATAGCTCTCTCATATAGCCCTTTATAAACAGATTAGGCAAACACCTGTCAAGGATGGTCTAGATGGTGTTTGGTCCTGCCAGGAGTACAGGGGACTGGACTTGGTGACCTCTCGACGTTACTTCCAGTTCTATGATTGTATGACCATATTCCCGGTTAGTCATCTCTTTTCCAACCTGAAAAGTCCAAGTCTTCTTAATCTCTCTATATAGTTTCATATATATATATATATAGCAATATTTGGGACCTCTGTCACAAATACAAATTTTCTCTCAAGTACTTCTGTAGCCATGAGCAGTCCTAAAGTCAGTAGATCTGGCCACTTGACAATTTCTCTTGCCTAAAGAAATCCCTTTACCTGCCCGTGACTCCTCCCTCTCACAGACAGCAAATGGGGGGCATAGCCAGTAGAAAACAGGAGATGTCTGGAGTTCCCCTGAATCATATTTTTCCCTGGGATTCACTGACAGCTGATGAAAGTCACAGCAGTCTTCTTGCTGCTCTTACTTGTTCTGGGACCAAACTGGTACTTAGCAGTCCCAGGAATTGTAAAGGTCCCTTAAAGACACTTGAGCTGCATGCTCTTCAGATGGCCTGAAAAATCTGTGCCATAACCTGTGAATTTTTTAGGGCATGAATCTTCAGGATTTTATGTATGGCATGGTCCTTAACACCTGTTCAAAGTGTGCATAGCATATTACCATTAAAGAATGGTAGCGCTTACAATTCTCTTTGTTCTCATTTTACATAACCACATAAGGAGCAAGGGATATATTGACCATGTAAATGCAATAACTGAATCTTTCAGTACTTAATATTGAACTCCCTGGCAAGTGATGGGTTTTTAATGACACCTCACTGTAGTTTCAGCTGCAGCTGAAGAATATAGATATATCTTTTAAAAGGATAAAATTACTTTGCCTCTTTTTATCCTACCCATATTTTTCAATCTGTTAAATTATCTTGGTTCAACATTTCACAGTACCCCACAGGACTGGCCTTTCCTAGGAAAATACATGGATTTAAATTATATTTTTCCATTTTGTGAGCACATGTGGTATAATAGCACTGCACTGGGTTTCAGGAAACGTGACATCTATTCCAGTTTTTGCAACTTACTTGTTCAGTAACCTTGGGCATGTCATTTTATTTCTGTTTCTCCATCTGCAAAATGGGGATATTTGACTTCCCCTTTAAAGAGCTTTGGGATTAGTGGATGAAAAGTCCTATAAAAGTGTTAATAAAAGAAGTATTGCAATAAATGTTATAAGTAATAATTACTTTTTTATTGAAATGATATAAGGCATCATTATGTTGAATTAGAAGTTGGAAACAGCTTAAAGTGAGGCATAGTTTATTGCCTGGAGAGAGGAATGTAGAGTTTCAATTGGTATCTCAATGCATGAAATATTTTTCAGATTGCTATAGAGAAATTACTTTGATAGTCAGTTCAATTCCTAATATAGTCATTGTTGGAAGACATGGGATCTTGTTTGCCATTTCAAACCAGCTGTGTTGTTTAAATTTTTGAAAGTAACATTTTTAGATTTGTTGGGTCTTTGAGTACCCAGCAAATTGGACTGTGTGATTTATTTATTTTAAATTTTGGAGATCTGGAATATCTCAGACACCATTCAGTATGTACTTTTATTGCTCCATGCTTCAAGGTGAATCATATAGTGATGTATTAAGGGACACTTTCCACATGTTAGGCAAATAAAGAACTTTACTTTCCTTGAATGGCACATTGTTTCCTGCATAATTGACTATCTATGACTATATTTGGCAGCTGAACTTCAGTTGTCTATATTACCTGATGACTTTATGGTTCATTTTGACTTCTGAATATGAACTGATGGAAGTGTCACATTAACTGATCATGGTACAGTAAGTTAGGAAAAAATTAAATGTCAACATTGAAACGTCGAGATTCATACAGCAAGAGCATAAGAGAGGTTAACAATCATAGCTGCTATATTGTCAGATTACAAGTTTCATAACACATTACATCATTTGGATGCATGGAAAAAGTTGTGTGTAACAATTGGTGTTGAAAAGCTGGAAATGGATATTCACAGATGTGGCTGACAACCGCACGCATAATACAGAGGCAATAAAAATACTGATGCAATCAATGCGCTTTATTGGCCTGTTATGAATTTAGCTTGTGAAACAAAGGATAAGGTGAAGTTGAATTAATTAAGGGATTTGTTCACATAAATCCCATGTACTGCTTAGTAAATTTACCTAATATTCACAGAATTTAGTCAATAGGACACTAAGGTATTCTAAGCATAACCCTCCAGATGCTTAGCTAGAGAATGTCTGCCTAGCCTCATTAAAATCAATGGAGATATGCCATTTTTCTCCCTGTGAGGATCCTGGACCTTTTTTCCTGAGGAATAATATTTTAAAGTGTCATAAAATTATAGTAAATAATAACATGGTATTAGCAAATATTTGCTAATAATCATTTTCAGTATATTGTATATAGTTTACAGATCAACATTATAAGACAGACATATGACAGTATCTGAGCATCTCACCTTTTCTTGTGGCTATTTCTATAAATTATGATTTTGTCTGTGTAAACATAGCTTGTACTGTATTTCAACTAGTTATAATAGGATATATAATTCAATGTTAGTACCCACTGGTGCAGGTGCAGTAGGAATAACAGCAATGGTAGCATAAACTAGAGAAAAGGTAGTAAACATGATTGAGTTCTGTTTACATGACAGCTTCAAGACTGATTCTGCTGGAGGTGAAATATGGCTCCTATTTTTTACCAATGTAGATAAGATTATAGGATTAGATTTAATTTGCAGTAACTGACATTTGCTTTGAAAGTAGGAAGTGGGAAAACATCTGGATTTTCAGATGACCCTACAAACATTAAAATTAGCTTAGAAACATTAGCATTTTTACTAGATTTAGTAGCTCTGCTATGCTTCTCAGAAAATATGGGGATGGCTAGCTATACATAATCCTATATTGGAAATTTGACATCTTTAACCTGGAAATAATAGGTTGACATGTGAAAGTGATCCAGAGATTCAGTTTAACAAAAACATACTGATTTTCTTTAACAGAATATGATCCAAAAAATTCATGTTAATAAATCAATGTATAGCCATAAATGTAAGCAAGGATGGTGTCCATTTTCATAATCCCTGAAACCACAAAAATATCTGCTTCAGAGGCAGCAATAATTAACTATCCTACCCTCAGCAGTTTAACCCACACTAATAAAGTTTTTAATAACAAAAAATCCCTTGCATTGCTACATGAACTTTTACTTACTTTTTCATAGAATTTTGAATAATTATACCTCACTTTACTTCCATATCTAGCTTGCTTTTAAATGCATTGACAGACACAAGGAGGTGCTGTAGTCTTTGAAAAGAAGCGGATTAAACTTGGTCTCAGTCATTTTACTCCTGATGCTTTGAAACTGCATGTGTGACACATTTCTAACTACAAGGCAATATTCTCAAAGACTACACCTAATGAGAATTGAGTTTGCACGAGTAATCCAACAATGTTAGAACAATGCAGTGGTTCTCAACCTGTGGTTCTGGAATCCAAAGTGGATCACAGCCCATGTTAATGGGGTCACAGGACTGCCTTAGAGTTGCTGTGGCCTAGAGCCAAACTGAAACCCAAGCCTCACAGCCCAGTGCTGAAGTCCCTGGGTAGCAGGGCTAGGTAATAGGCCCTCTGCCTGGGGCTAAAGTCCTTGGGCTTGAGCTTTGCCTCCCCAGTCCCTGCCTGGGGCAGTGGGTCTCAGGATCATGTAGTAATATTTGTGGTCAAAAGGGGGTCATGCTGCAATAGAGTCTGAGAACCCCTGGAATACTACATTGATTTCAGATTCTAAAATTTGACATTCAAATATAAATTACATTTGTGTCTGTGTACAGTGCTGTCTGTGTGTAAATCTGTTCTATCATCATTATTGCTAGGAATCTTTTATAAGTGAACCTATGCAATTTACTATCTAGATTTCAAATCTTGGGCACATATTTTCAAATACTGCACCTGCCAAATTCAATGGTGCATCTCTACTACTTGTAAAGCTAACAGCTGCTCCTGGAAATAGCATCATCAGGCCCTAAATTGCCTTCTTATGGGCACAGTTATGATGGGAAAATATGGGATGTTAAGTGGATATCAAGATTGTGACAGAATCAACACCATTTTTGAAAATATCTCCCCAATTGCTGAGTTACAATAATGTTTAAAACTAGTGCATCTATGAGATTGTGTCTTTCACATGACCTATAAATTCAGAGGTGATATCTGACATATTAGGTTAAGTGTTTCTGTTTTACATTGGCATCCAAGAGAATAAACCAATATGCAAGCATATTATTTGATCCATAGGCAGATAAGATAGCCAATATCACTGCTTTTTTGACCAAGAAGAAGAGGAAGGCAGGATAGCCAAAGGAGGCATGAATTCAATCCATTCCTGCTGCAGTTTGCCACAAAGACCTGGTGGAAACAAGAGCTGCATCTTCCAAAAGGAAGTTTGAAGGAGCATTAGAGCGAAAATAAAACTATCCAGAGTGAACAGGATGCTGATAGCATTGACTTGTAACTTGCAGAGCAGGGGTGACTCCAACTCCAACTTCAAGTTATGGCCAAGTGTTTGGTTCATAACTCGTTCGTAACTTGGGGACCGGCTGTATACGTAATTGGGTCCCTTGAATACAAGTAATTTATGATTCACAATCAAAAAAATCCAAGCTTTGGGTAACTTCATAGAGCCACTTCCAAACTAGGAGGTTACCTTCTTGGAGTGCCCTTTTGCAGCAAGGCCCAGCATTGCGGTGTTCTGTCAGCTTCTCACAATAACTTCAGCTAAGCCACTTTAAATTAGTCAACTCCTTCCAGGATCAAAAAGTCCAAAATCATCAGAATAAAAAAAGCCTGCAACCCTTTAGCTCAGCTTCTGTTCCCTTCTTTATAAGTAGACTCCCCACAGCAATAGCCTATCTCACTGGCGGTCTTGAAGCACCTGTGCTCCAATCAACCAAAACCATCTAGATCAGTTCTGTTCTCTTACCAGATGCCTCCAAAAAGTAAGGGTTTAGCCAATTCCTAGTATAAGCCTGGTTTCTCACTTCACACTGGTCTACTCAGGGGATTGTGCCCCACCCAGGCTCAGTTGCTAAAGTTTCAAGTAACCTTTTGCAGGCAGTTCACTGCTACTGAGGGTCTAGAGAGGCCTTTTCCCACTCTTCTTACAGAGCACTGCCTGTCACAACTTGCTCCTCTGGAGGACAGCTTCTACCTAAATTGTTAATCCTTAGAGTTTTTTCTCCTCTTTGACTCTTTATGTCCTCTCCCATCTCTCTGCTAGCTGCAGAACACACACACATGCTAATTACTTTCACAAGTCTGGTAGCATGCATGCCTCTAAAACTTCTTTTCCCCCCCTTTTAAGTCCCACAGCCTGCATTGATGTAGCAGGGTACAGCTAACTGAACAGTTCAACTTGACTGGCTGGCCCAAGGCCTTCTGGCCCATCCAGAGGCACTTCTTTATATGAAGCCTTTTAAATTTTTCTAATAGCTGTTCTAATAGAAGTTAAGAATGCTGAAAAGCATAATCATAGCCAACATTTCTTCTATTGAGTAGCACCCTCCCCATCAAAATAACAAAAAACAAAAAAGAAAATAAAAAAAGAAAACAAGTTGCAATGCCTAATATATCCAAGCTATTGCCAAACATACAATATAATGGCTGCTGCATTTACAGCGTTACTGTATTTCTAAAATTGTGCCATGTAATTAAATGATCTAGAAGACACCTTGAGAACTGAAAGCAAAAAGCTGTAGATAAAATTTAATAAATTTGACTCCATTCTCAGTGATTGATAATGAATGATTGTCTCTCTATATTATTTTTCCTAGTAAATATAATTTTCCAACTTTTATTCTACAAAGTATCTACATCTGTCTTCACACAATTTGGCTTGGAGACATTTTGTTTACTTTAGTAAATTGTGATCACTCAGTACAAGTTTGCATTGTATTTGATACATCTTGCTGACATTTACTAACTAATAATAATATTTTTATATTCACCATTAATTTTTTGGAGAGAGCCACAATTATAATTACAAACATTGTGTATAAACCTGCCTACTGTGTCTTAGGCAATGAGCCAGTCATTTCCTTCCCTTCCGTAAACAGCATCAGATCCAAGGAGAGAACTTCAAAACAACTACTATGTTAGAAGGGCATAAAAAGACTCACAATACCTGAAACCGTTAGCAGGTTTCTTCTCATGTCTGTCATACAGTATATTGATACTCTTCTCATCTTCAAATATTAAAATATGAAATACTATATGTAGGCATTTGAGAAAGGAAAAAAATTGAATTTATTTCTCAAGATTTACATCAAAATATATGATTGCTACAACACTAGTCCAGATTGGCCAATTCATTCATCTAGTAAACATATTGATATTGCAATTACATTCTGGAATTAAAGCACAGACATCTGAATCTCCAAATTAATACACTGATGCACAGACTACTTGATTGAAGTTGACATACCATCATTTTTTTTTTGGCTACTTCTCTATAGGGTATGTCTAAACTGCAAGCTTCTTTCTAAAGAAGCATTTTCAGAAAGGATCTTCCAAAAAAAATCTTTCAAAACCGAGCATCCACAAAGCAAAAGTGCGTAGACAAGGTGTGTGTGTGTGTGACCTGCTGGGGAGAGTGCTACTTTTCCCACCAACTGGGGGTGGGGTGGAGGGGAGTGTGTCCCACATATATGGTTTCTTGGCAAGAGTGCTAAAAGGTTCCACTCCTCCTTCATCCTGGTTGTCATGAGAGATATCAGTCTTCTCCGAATCAAGCAGAGTGATGGAGAGCAGATGCTAACTGAATGTGTTCATAAACCTGGGCCTTATTCTGCAATGATTTGCGGTTCAGTGATTCCAGTCCACTTACTGGTGGCTTGGCGTGGGAAAGTGCCCTAACATGGAGGATGGAATAAGGCTGGCCTCCCCAAAAACCTTGTGAGAAGGATCGAAGAGTTCCTATCTGAGGGCTTCATGGAGATGTGCAGGCAAGACTCCCGCTCCATTTGCAGACACATTAAATAAGCCTTTTGGGGCTCCCTGCACTGTGTAGGCACAGAGAGTGCCCCACATCACACCCAATTGCCTTAACCTGCTTGTAGTAAGAAAAACATTACGACCTCACCAGAAGTGCCCTCCATGGGGTTGGTGCTTAACTGGGAGACATCCTGGGAAGAGGGGACTTGCTCCAGCATCATGAACAGATTGTGTCTCTCTCGCTCACCATCTGTCCATTCTCCTCTTTT
This sequence comes from Pelodiscus sinensis, assembly GCF_052426305.1. Lineage (NCBI taxonomy): Eukaryota > Metazoa > Chordata > Testudines > Trionychidae > Pelodiscus > Pelodiscus sinensis. Next base: position 24,817,747 of record NC_143065.1, read on the forward strand.
TTCTCATCCTCATCCTCCACCACCACATTGACCTCCACGCCAATGTGAGGAGTGTCTTGGTCAGACTCCACAGTCACACCGGGGAAGCTGGTCAACCCCCTCCTCCAATCACATCCAGCTGTTGGTAGCAGCAGCATGTGTGTGAGGCCCTGCACCAGTCTGTCTGCTCACCTGCTTTGCCTTTTGGTAGGAATGTTTCATCTCCTTGATTTTGACTCAACACTGCTGGATGTCCCTAGAATAGCCTTTAGCCACCAGGTGGCTTACAGTCATGTAAATGTCTGTCCCTGTGCCTCAGTGAGTATAAGATCTCCTGGACACTTCAAACTGGTGCTTGTCTGTGCCCCTGGGAACTGAAGTCCAGGGAAGCAGAAGTATTCAAAGTGATCGAAGTATATGAATTGGTTGAAGTCATGTCCATGTGTACTGTGGTATGTTGCTCACTCTGAGATGTGCTTGCAACGCTGGCCGCATGAAATTCAAATTTTCCCAGAGCTTTTTCTGTTCACCTGGAGGCGAAAGTTCTAGCCAGAGCAGTCAGAGCAGGGAACTGTGGTATGGCATCCTAGAGGCCAGTCTTGACTTTCGCCAACTCTGCGTCTGTACTACTGTAAACACGACCATCCAAAGTTGGGAACAGCATTGCTCCTCATGAAAACAGGAGTAATCAACAGCAACTTCAGGGGCCCTTAAAGATGACATGACAGACTTGGTAGTGTGGATGCATTGTTTAGAAATTCAACCTTATACAGCTAAATTCAGTCTAAACTCCTACTTTAGACCAGGCCTAAATATGTATTCTGCTAACCCATGTGTTAGATAACAATCTAATTGCAATGGGATTTATAATGGACCCAAGTTATTTGTAACTTCTTTATTCTCAGCATTTCAGTCATGTAAATTAAGTTATGCAACATTACACCTATTTAGAGTAAGTGACTAGATAAATGCTTTTATGTTAAATCTTCAGCCTAATGTTTGTGTAATATATTAAGTGTGGGTGCATTTTAAATTTTTTATGCACTAAGAGCTAACAGATAGTTTTAGTAGAAAAGAGACTGTTTTCTACCAAGATTTTAAGGTAGGATTTGAGGAAAGTCAACATATGGTTTCAATATTTACCTGAAAGATAAGAGAAATTCAGAAATGAATTAAGTACATCTTAAAATTAATTTCATTCTGACTTTAGATTAAGTTAAAAATATGTACATGCATAGGGAAGGCTACCAAAGATGATGATTAGTGGTAATAATTTAAAATATGGTTCTATACCCTTTAAGGATAGCCTGCAGGGCTTTACCTGCCCATAGTGCTGGATTCATCTCTCAAAAAGCTTGATCCTCTGTGCTCAATTCCTAATACCAAAGGCCTATCAGTAGAAATGGAAACAGCAGGCAGCCAAGGTGTGTAAATAAGAGGGGGAGAAAAATAAGGAATGTATTTTTAAAATGTTAAATTTTATGAAATAGTGTTAGAATATGAAAAGAATGAGAGTAAGCAAACAGCACAGTCATGTCTATAATTCAGAGGAAACTACAGGAACGAATCCAAGAAATAAATAATGAACATAAATAATTTTTTCCCCTTAAAAATAGCTCTGATGTTGTTGTTTTCTTGGGTCAAAGATGATATGATACAATATTACAATACATAAAGCTGTTAATTTTAAAAGTATATCTTTTTATATAGAACTCTCCATATCAACAAAACAAAATATCAGATGTTATTGTTACTATTACTACAGACATATGTATAGTGCTCTAGTCGATCTTCCAGGATTCGTATCAGCAGGTCTAGAGAAGACACGCTAATCTGAACTGAGAGGGGCGCTTCCATTGATGTTAGCAGTCCTGTTTCTATGTGGAGTAAGGGAAGTTGAAGAGACAGTATGCTCCCTTCAACTTCCCGCAGTGTGGACGGCACCCAAATTCTACTTAAGATACTTCAACTTAAGCTACACAATAATTGTTCCTTAAGTTGCATATCTTAATTCAAACTCATCCTCTAGTATAGACCAGGGACAGCTTACATCAGCTGAATATCTGGCCCTATGATTTAAGCATAAACAGACAATGTATCACGGATCTCCTCGAGTGGTGTGAGGTCCCTCTGTAAAAAATGGAAATGGAATTCAGGGTCTGGTATGGAGGGGCTGAGCATCCAATGTACAGTGAGTGGGGGACAGGACAAGAGAGGAACATGGATTAGGTTGGAGGAGTTACGATATGAATATTCTCTAGGTCTGCTATCACTTGAAAAAAGGGCATATTTGTGCCTCTCGAGCAGTGGTTCCCAAACAGCAGTCCGTGGACCACTAGTGGTCCTCGGCTGTCTTCCAGGTGGTCCACAACTCAAGCACAGCTGCCCCTTCCTCCTTCCTCTCCTGGCAGCAGGGAACCCATGCTGGCACTCCAGCCTCACCACCTCCCACAAGGTTGGAGCGCCACCGCTGGCTTCCCACTGGGGAGTGGGGGAGAAAGCCCTGAGCCTCCCTGCTGGATCCAGGTCATGGTTAAGAAGCAGAGCCAGAAGCAGCTCCGTGCGCTACCGCTTATCCTCCCCTTTCACCAGCTGGGGGACTGCAGCATACGGATGCGCTTCCTGGAGACTTTCCCCGCTTCTCCCATTGGCTGGAATCTGACCAATGGGAGCAGAGGGAGGCAGTGCCTGGGACATGATGCCTGGGAGCAACGCGTGGTGCAAAAGCAAGTAAGTCCCCCCCCCCCACCGCCTTCTCATGCCCAGAACTCACAGCTCCACACCCCTCATGCACCGTCCCCCACTGAGACCCCACACCTCCACTCTGCTTCTGCACCCTCCACTCTGGCTAGACACCTATCCCCAACCTGTTCCTGCACCCACCTTTGCTCATGCACCCTCCCTCCTAGTCACACACTGCACCTTCCCTTGTTCTTGCCTCCTACATTCTGGCCAGACACCCTACTCCCAGCTTGTTCCTACCTCCCAACTCCTACTCAGACCTCACACCATAACCCCCTCCCGTATCCCATCCCCACTCAGATCCTGCGCCCCCATCTCTATCCCACTCTCTGGCAGCCCTGTCCCATACACTGAACCCCTCATTTTTGTCCCCACCCCAGAGCCTACGGGGATTCACAAAATCCACTAACCCTGGAATTCCAGAAGATTAAATCTGGGCTAGGGGAAGCACCAAAACTCAGCCTTCTCTGTCCCTCCACCTTGCCCCATGGGGCTGGAGCACTAGTGGAGTGAGGTGTGTCAGTTTGGAGCAACATGAGTGAGGGTTGGGGGGTTTTGGAAGGTTTTGTTTTGCTTCTCACTTGTGTGGTCCCCAACTGATTTTTCTGTGGGTCAGTGGCCCCTAACTCAAAAAAGGTTCCCCACCATAAATAAAGCAAGCATTGAAACCTTTTGTGTTGGACATAATTTAATATTTTACTTTATTTAAAATGAAGTTTGATAAACTAACATGAGAAAATTAAAATGCTTATTCTGTTTAATAATTTAAATTAATATTTCCTTTTTGACTGGTTAAATAAAACTGTTTCTCCTAGCTGCAGCACCAGCAAAATGGCTGGGGTATAATTATGTAATTAACGGCAAGTTTCCATTAGCAAGTGGTGGTGCCTGGAATGGTATGCATTGAGCCAGGTGGGCCACAGGCCAAAAAGTCTGAGAACCACTACTGTAAAGAGTATCTCCGGTATTAGGTTATGCCCTTGGAAAAAGAATCCTATCACATTTGCACTACCCAGATCTGAGACCACTTGGAAGAAGATTTTCTCGTTATGAGCCAAAAATTTACTTTAGCTGCAAATACAGTTTATGTATACAAGTCTGAATTTCTGTATTTAAATTTATAGCCATGCAAAATTACACACAAATGTTAGAGGTTACATATAACATTTTTGAGTCAGAGATTATTGAAGACAGAAATCCAACTATATTTATGTAAAAGTGTTTCTGCAATGAAACATTTGCAACTCATGTGTGAATACTGGAATATATCAAAATCCACTGTGGGAGTTGTACAACCCCCCTTTCCTTCTCTCTGTTTGCCTCCCTTTACTATCATGCTACACACTTGGGCCTGGTCTACACTAAGTCTTTGCATTGAATTTAACTGCCTATGGTCGATTTTCTAAGTGATGAAGCTACACTACCACGCATGTCACATCAACTTTAAGGGCTGCTGATTTTTATTCCAGTGTTCCTGCTTTTCATGAGAAGTAACGCTATTCCCAACCTGGCATGGTTGAATTTACAGTAGTGTAGATGCAGCATGGCTGAAGCCAAGGCTATTGGCCTCTGGGAGCCCTCCCTTAGTTTCCTGTTCTGACTGCTCTGGCCAGAACTTGCACCTATACAGCTCTCCAGGGACATGTCAACACAGCCGGGCTAAATCTGAAATAAACTACTCAACTTGAACTACGTCAATTGTGTAGCTTAAGTCAAAATATCTTATTTCAGCTTTTTGGTGCTGTCTGCACAGTAGGAAGTCTGAGTTAGAGGACTCTTCCTCTGACTTCCCTTGCTCCTCGTACAATGAGGGTTACAGGAGTCGGAGTAAGAAGTCTTCCAGTTGGAAATTATTTCAACATTATGTCAGATTAACTGCTTGTATGTAGACGTGGACTACGTTGTTTCAGAATAACAGTTATTCTGAAATACCACTGCTATGTAGACATAGCCCAGGTGAGTAGAAAAAAAATTGGAAAATTTGAATTGCATTTCCTGTGTGGCCATCATTGTGAGCACATGTCACAGAGCGAGCAGCACACCACGCCACAGGTGGACATGACTTCGATCAATTCTATTAACACTGCAATGACTTTTCATACTTCTGCTTCCATGGGCTCCAGTTCCCAAAGGCACAGAAAAGCACCAGTGTGAAGTATTCAGGAGATCTTGGACCTCATCGAGGCATGAGGAGATGAATCCATTCACTCTCAATTCCGAACCAGCAAGAAGAATGTGAACATTTGTGGCAAGATCACAAGTTGCCTGGAGACTAAAGATTATTCCAGAGACACCCAGCAGTGCTGGGTCAAAATCAAGAAGCTGAGGCAGTCCTACCAGAAGGTGAAGGAGATGAGCGGACAGTCTGGTGCAGAATCTCACACATATACTGCTACTACGAGCAGCTGGATGTGATTTGGGGGGAGGGCAGCCAGCTTCCCCAGCATGACCTTGGAATCCAGCCAAGATACACCTGGCATCAGTGTGAAGGAGAGGATGGTGGTGGGGTTGGAGGGGAGGGAGTAAGAGGAGTAGAAAACTGGCCAGCCAGTGATTTGGCCAAGAGCCAAGAGGTTTTCATGATGCTGGACCAGTCCCCTCCTCCCAGGATATCTCCCAGTCGAGCACTGACCACAGGGAGGGCACTTCTGGTGAGTTCACAAACTTTTTCTTACTATAAGTAGGTTAAGGCGATGGGGTGTAATTTGCTGTGTGCTCTGTGTCTACACAGTCCGCGGTGGAGGAGGGGGAACAGTGCAGAACAGCTTGTGTGTCTGCAGATGGAGCAAGAGCCTTGCCTGTACATCTCCATGAAGCTCTTAGATAGGAACTTTTTGGTCCCTTCCCATGCCAAACCACTAGTAAGTGGTCTGGTATCATTGAACCAAGTGCTTTGCAGCATAAGGCCTAGGTTTCTGGTCACATTCACTCAGCATCCACTCCCGATCACTCATTGTGATTCAGAGAAGACTGATATCTCTCATAACAACCTGGATGAAGGAGGAGTGGAACCTATTAGCTCTCTCCCTGGGAAGCTGCATGTGCTGGACACAAATCTCCCACCCCTACTACAAGCAGGAAATGAAGCAGTGTTTTGAGGTGGCCACATGTGTCAGACCAGGCGTGTGCCGGACAGAGTGGGAAGACACTCTCTCCCTTACCTCCACCTGCAGGCTCCTTCCCTGTCTGGCCCTTTACCATGCCTGCCTGCCTCCGACCCGAGTGCATTCTGATGCTCCCCCAAGAACTCTGTGCACCGGCTGTAAAGTGCATGCTTTAAAGCAAACATTTGGCCTCACATAGAACACATCTCTATTGTCTTTACAGAGACCTTTGGTGTAGGCTAACAGATTGGGGTTAGGCTTACCACGATGTATCTGCTGTAATGTGTGCCCTTGTAACTTTTCATTTCAGCTGGGACAACAGCTGTGTACTCCCCCTCTTATAGCACCTGCCTGCCTGGCTCAGATCCACAGATGAAAGCAGACAAGAAAGGACATATTCTGGAAGCAGATGGACTGCATGAACTCCCTTGTGGGGGAGATGCAGGCAGAATACTGGACCGGATTGCAGAATGTCAGGAGGTAAAAGCCACGAGGGAGCAGTAGGCAAGACAGCAAACCATGTTTGCTTCCCTGACCACTATGAAGGAGTGCCTGACAATGTCTGGAGAGAGTCTCCTTCTAGAATCCTATCCACCCCAATGACAACTCCAGTTCCTCCTCCCCCAGCCTTGTTGCTTCTACTCCCAGGTTCCCCAGGAGCCACCGTGTCCCCAGGACATGAAGTGAGGGGAAACTCAAGGGCAGCCTTACCCTCCAGGCAGACGGCAATCCCACTCTTGTTCCTGAGACACCCACCCCGCTTTGGGTTCACACTTCTTTCCTTTCCCTTCTGTTTTCCACAAATAAAAAATCATGTTCTTTAAACAATTGTCTCTTTATTGCTTGAACTGCAGGGATGAGGTGGGGTGTTAAAGGAAAACACAGGGAATGCAGGGGCAACTTGTTCAGAGCAACATGCATGAGTCTCAAAACTGGACATTCATAAAACTTTTCTTTAAGTCCTCTCTAATTTGCACTGCCCCTTGCTGTGCTCTCCTTATCGCGCTAGTGTCACTGCTCAAACTCTCTGTCTAGGTGCTCTGCCTCAGCCTCCCACCCTGCTAGGTAAGTTTTCTCCTGCTCTTGCAAAGATTATGGAGCACACAATAGGCTGCCACCACACAGGGGAAGTTGCCTTTACTGTTGTCCAACCAAGTCAGAAGGCTCCTAAACCTACCCCTTAAATGTCCAAAAGCACATTCAACCACCATTCTGCGCTTGCTCAGCCTATAGTTCAAATCCTCCTTACTGGGGCCCAGGCTGCCCGTGTAGGGCTTCATAAGCCATGGGAGCAATAGGTAGGCTGTGTTGCCAAGGATCACAACAGTCATTTCCACCTCTCCAATTCTAATTTTCCTGTATGGGAAAAACCATTCCACTCTGCATCTTTCAGATGAGGCAGGAGTCGCTAAAGACATGCACATCATGCACCTTTCCTGACAATCCCACCTTGATGTCAGTGAAATGGCCTGCAGCATCATGAAGAAGTACCCCTTGTGGCTTATGTACTCCTTGGCAAAGTGGTCGGGGGGCCAAGATAGAAAAAGGAAGGTGATAGGGAAACTGAAAGCATAAGATTACCATTTAGTTTTTAACTCAACACCTAAACACATAATCTGCAGTCCTTTCTACACAAAAGCTTCCATCTATTACTTTTATAGAATTTTTCTCTATGTTCATCATCACCTTGATTACAGTGAATAAGTACCTTCACGGGAAGAAAATAGCACGTATTAAAGGGCTCTTTAACATAAGGCATTTGAAAGTGGAAGGCAGGTTGGGTGAAAATGATCATGAAATCATAGAGTTCACAATTCTAGGGAAGGGTAAAAGGGAGAACAGCAAAATAGAGACAATGGATTTTGGGAAGGCAGATTTTGGTAAGCTCAGAGAGCTGATAGGTAAGGTCCCATGGGAATCGAGACTGAGAGGAAAAACAACTGAGGAGAGTTGGCAGTTTTTCAAAGGGACATTGTTAAGGACCCAAAAGCAAGCTATTCCGATGTGTCGGAAAGATAGAAAATATGACAAAAGACCACCTTGGCTTAACCACGAGTTCTTGAATGATCTAAAAATAAAAAAGGAGTCATATAAAAATGGAAAGTAGGACAAATTACAAAAGATGAATATAGGCAAACAGCACAGGAATGCAGCGGCAAGATTAGAAAGGCAAAGGCACAGAATGAGCTCAAACTAGCTACGGGAATAAAGGGAAACAAGAAGATGTTTTATAAATACATTAGAAGCAAGAGGAAGACCAAAGAGAGGGTAGGCCCACTGGTCAGTGAAGAGGGAGAAACAGTAACAGGAAACTTGGAAATGGCAGAGATGCTCAATGACTTCTTTGTTTCGGTCTTTACCGAGAAGTCTGTAGGAATGCCTAACATAGTGAATGCTAGTGGAAAGCGGGTAATTTTAGAAGGTAAAATAAAAAAAGAACAAGTTAAAAATCACCTAGAAAAGTTAGATGCCTGCAAGTCACCAGGGACTGATGAAATGCATCCTAGAATACTCAAGGAGCTGATAGAGGAGGTATCTGAGCCTCTAGCTATAATCTTTGGAAAATCATGTGAGACGGGAGAGATTCCAGAGGACTGGAAAAGGGCAAATATAGTGCCCATCTATAAAAAGGGAAATAAGAACAACCCAGGAAACTACAGACCAGTTAGTTTAACTTCTGTGCCAGGGAAGATAATGGAGCAAGTAATTAAGGAAATCATCTGTAAACACTTGGAAAGTGGCAAGGTGATAGGGAATAGTCAGCATGGATTTGTAAAGAACATAACGAGTCTTGTGGATAAGGGAGAAGTGGTAGAGGTGGTATACCTAGACTTTAATAAGGCATTTGATACGGTCTCGCATGATATTCTTATCAATAAACTAGGTAAATACAACTTAGATGGAGCTACTATAAGGTGGGTGCATAACTGGCTGGATAACCGTACTCAGAGAGTAGTTATTAATGGTTCACAATCCTGCTGAAAAGGCATAACAAGTGGGGTTCCTCAGGGGTCTGTTTTGGGACCGGCTCTGTTCAATATCTTCATCAACGATTTAGATATTGGTATAGAAAGTACACTTATTAAGTTTGCAGATGATACCAAGCTGGGAGGGATTGCAACTAATCTGGAGGATAGGGTCATAATTCAAAATGACCTGGACAAATTGGAGAAATGGTCTGAGATAAATAGGATGAAGTTTAATAAAGACAAATGCAAAGTGCTCCACTTAGGAAGGAACAATCAGTTTCACACATACAGAATGGAAAGCGACGGTCTGGGAAGGAGTACGGCAGAAAGGGATCTAGAGGTTATAGTGGACCACAAGTTAAATATGAGTCAGCAGTGTGATGCTGTTGCAAAGAAAGCAAACATGATTCTGGGATGTATTAACAGGTGTGTTGTGAGCAAGACACGAGAAGTCATTCTTCCGCTCTACTCTGCGCTGGTTAGGCCTCAATTGGAGTATTGTGTCCAATTCTGGGCACAGCATTTCAAAAAAGATGTGGAAAAATTGGAGAGGGTCCAGAGAAGAGCAATGAGAATGATTAAAGGTCTAGAGAGCATGACCTATGAGAGAAGGCTGAAGGAATTGGGTTTGTTTAGTTTAGAAAAGAGAAGATTGCGGGGGAACATGATAGCTGTTTTCAGATATCTAAAAGGGTGTCATAAGGAAGAGGGAGAAAACTTGTTCATCTTGGCCTCTGAGGATAGAACAAGAAGCAATGGGCTTAAACTGCAGCAAGAGAAGTCTAGGTTGGATATTAGCAAAAAGTTCCTAACTGTCAGGGTGGTCAAACACTGGAATAAATTGCCCAGGGAGGTTGTGGAATCCCCATCTCTGGAGATATTTAAGAGCAGGTTACATAAATGTCTATCAGGGATGGTCTCGACAATATTTGGTCCTGCCATGAGGGCAGGGGACTGGACTCGATGACCTCTCGAGGTCCCTTCCAGTCCTAGTATTCTATGATACTCTAGGAAATAATGTTGAAATAAGTAAAACTGAAATAATAACTCCTGAAATAACAAAATTGAAATAGTGTGTCCCCACTATGGGGGAGCATCAAAATTAGTCAGAATTATTTCAAAATAGCACATCCACATTGATTGGACCCTGCCTCAGACTTAGAGCCCCTGAAAGCACTCTGGTGAGGGCACCAGAAGGGCAGACACTTCCTCTGGTTGCTTGATCAAGCAAGCTGTGATGCGTGTTTTCATGGGCTCCTCTCTGTGGCCACATCTCACATCCTACTCCTCAACTGCCTCCTCCTTTGTGGGATAAAAAATTGATGCAGTGTGGTCTGGTTGCCCTTGCAGACACCACAGCACTCACAAGATGGAGTCGGAGCTGTTGCAAAGCAGTGCTAGGCTTACGGGCTTAGTGTTGCACCTCATGGCACAGTTCATCCTGACTGCCCACATGCTGCTCCAGCAGGATGATGACCAGCCTAGACCAGAGGCCTTCATCACCCAGGTCCTAACACTCCTGCTACCGCAAATGCTCCTTGATCCCTTGAACACCGTAGAATGCCACTTCAGGCAGAGGGAGCCCAGTTCAGACTGGTGGGACTACATTGTCCTGCAGCTACCTTCCTGGAGCTCATTGTCCTGCCCCTACCTTCAGGTGACAGGACACTCGACTGAGATCCACCATCCCCATGCAGAAGCGTGTTGCCATCGCCTTGTGGAAGCTCATCACACCCAACAGCTACCATTCCATAGGGAACCAGTTCGGCATGGGGAAATCCACAGTTGAGGCCATGCTCCTACAGGTAGTCAAGGTCATCGTGCTTCTACAGAGGGTCATCACTCTGGGCAATGTGAACAGCATTGTTGATGGCTTTGCTGCCGTGGGCTTACCCAACTGTGGGGAAGCCATAGACGGCATGCATATCCCCATCTTGGCCACCGACCACCGTGTCTCAAAGTACATCAACAGGTGGGGTATTTCTCCATGGTGTTGCAGGCACTCATGGATCACAAGGGATGCTTCACCGATATCAGTGTTGGATGGCCGGGGAAGGCGCACAATGCCCGCATCTTCTGGAACTCATGCCTGTTCTGAAAGTTGCACGTTGGCACTCTTTTCTCCAACCACACCAACAGAGTCAGGGAAGTGGACATGCCCATCTGCATTCTGGGCAATTCAATCTACTCCTTGCTCCCCTGGCTCATGAAGCCCTACACTGGCAGCCTGGACCCCACAAAGGAGCACTTCAATGCCAGGCTGAGCAGGTCCCACATAGTCATGGAGTGTGCTTTCGGCCGCCTAAGGAGGAGGTTCAGGAGTCTCCTCACCCATTTGGACCTCAGCAAGTGCAACATCCCCTTCATGGTGGTAGCCTGCAAGGGGGAGACTTTCCTGCCAGGGTGGGAGGCAGAGGCTGAATAGATGGCCAGGGCATATGAAAAGCTGGACACCAGTACCATTAAGTGAGCATATCAAGGGGCTGAGCTCACCAGAGAGGCCTTGAGGGAGACATTCAGCCAAGTCCAGTTATGAGACTCTCCCTCATGCCTCTTCACAAGGGGCCCCTGCATTCCCTCTGTGTGCCTTTCCTCCTGCACCCCTCCCTTCCTCTGCCCTCCCATCCCCCCCCCCCTGCAGAGCAAATAAAAAAGCCTTTTTTGTTGAAAAACAAGTCTGTTTATTTGGGGGGTGAGTGGTCAATGGGCTAAAGAAACATTTATATTAAATAAGTTTCTAAGGGAACTATGGGTATGTCTACACTACAAAGTTAGTTCGAACAAATGATGTTAGTTCAAACTAACTTTCATAGGCACTACACTAGCGCTCCATTAGTTCGAATTTAATTCGAACTAACGGAGCGCTTAGTTCGAACTAGGTAATCCTCATTCCACGAAGATTAAGCCTAGTTCGAATTTACTAGTTCGAATTAAGGGCTGTGTAGACCCTTAATTCGAACTAGTGGGAGGCTAGCCCTCCCCAGCTTTCCCTGGTGGCCACTCTGGCCAACACCAGGGAAACTCTACTGCCCGCCTCCCGGCCCCGGGCCCCTTAAAGGGGCACGGGCTGGCTACAGTGCCCGTGCCAGGTGCAAGCCTGCCAGCACCCAGCCAGCAGACCCTGCACCTGGCACGGATCGAGCCACCTACCCGATGACCCCCCAGCCCTCCCCCTCTTCCCGGGACCAGGCTGGCGGCTCCCGGAAACTTGCCCGGGACCGCAAGAGGCGGGCACCCGCCTGGGCTAGTGCGGACATCGTGGACCTCGTCCACGATCTTGGCACTAGGCACAGGAATGTGGCCAGCTAGGGCAGGAGAGCTGCCAGCCTGGCCACCCAGGAGCAGGAGTGCATGAAAATCAAGGTGGTCCACTAAAACCCCCAACACTGAGCCCTGAGCTTACAATGGCCGTCCTGGGTCAGACCAAAGGTCCATCTAGCTCTGTAGCCTGTCTGCCAACAGCGGCCAACACTAGGGACCCTGGAGGGGATGGACCGAAGACAGTGACCAAGCCATTTGTCTCGTGCCATCCCTCTCCAGCCTTCCACAAACCTTGGGCAGGGACACCACTCCTACCCCCTGGCTAATACCACTCCATGGACCCACCCTCCATGACTTGATCTCACTTCCCTTTAAACTCTGTTCTAGTTCTAGCCTTCACAGCCTCCTGCAGCAAGGAGTTCCACAGGTTGACTCTGTGCTTTGTCCCCCCTCCGTCTCCTCTTTTCTAAGCTGAGAAGTCCCAGTCTCTTTAGCCTCTCTTCATGTGGGACCTGTTCCAAACCCCTGATCATTTTAGTTGCCCTCCCCTCTCCCAGCCTCTCTCTTCCCCTCTCCCACCTCCTTTTCCCAGTCTCCCCCAGTTTTGTTCAATAAAGACAGATTCCATTTTTGAACACAATTGTCCTTTATTTTGTACATCAAGAAAAGGGCTAGGGAAGGGTAAGTGGAAGGAGGTGAGGGAGGAATGGGGTACACGCCCCCGATGGGGAGGACTGGGGTGGCTCTGCAGGCTTTTGGGGTGCAGCCTCTCCTGCAGCCCCCCGATTGTCCCCTCTCCCCAGATGGCAGCCTGCGGCAAGTGCAGCCGGTCTGATGGCCGAGTGCTGTGATGTACCCAGTGTGGGTACTCCGGGCACTCCAAGCCAGGACTGCTTTGCAAGCGGGGCACCCCTGAGAATTGTCTGTTTCGGGACCCTTTAAGCACAGCCCTCGGCTAGCCTGAGACAGCATCTCCACACTCTAAGTCCTCCTCTGATGCACTGCCGGCACTGCTTCCGGCCGTCCTTAAGCCCGGTTCAGGGTCCACTTAATGTGGACATGCTAGTTCGAAATAGCAAAACGCTAATTCGAACTAGTTTTTTAGTCTAGATCCGTTAGTTTGAATTAGCTTAGTTCGAATTAACTAATTCGAACTAAGTTAGTTCGAATTAACGTTGTAGTGTAGACATACCCTATATTAGCAAGATATACTTTCCTCCAACAACAGTTCTTCAAGGACAAGGTAAATGTGCAGAGTACTGGCAAGGAAGCTACACAGAGAGAGTGCAGCTCTGGCAATCTGCTTCACACTTGGTGGTCATAGGGGCTGATGCATCTGTTTGTGATGGCACCATGTGATGGCAGCTTTCACTCTGTTCCAGCTCTTGGCAGTGAAAGCAACAATAGCAAGACATTCTGAAGCTTCAGGAGGAGCATGGAAAGCTCCAGACAGCTGGAAACATGTGTCATCAGGTCTGCTGAAGTTGATGCTTATGTGCTCAGAAATTAATTCATGTGTAATTTAATAAAAAATGTCATGTTACTTTTCAATGGGAGCATTCTACAAAAAGCAGCTGGTCTCTGACTTCTCCCTCCTTTTGGCTGGCCATTCATCATGTTAGCTAAGAGCAGTTGTTGCAATATGAGTGGACGAACATATGTCAGAGTTACCTTTTCACTTACACATTCAGGGCTAGATCCCCAGCTGGGGTGAATCATAATAGTGTCATTGAAATAAATAAAACTTCACATTTATAACAGGTGAGTGTATTCTGATCTTCACTTTTTGCTAATGAAACAATCAGGTAATGAGCAGATTTATGAGATTAGATTAAAAACGAAAGGAGAAATGTGATTGAATACTCAAGCAAACAAAAACTTTATAGCTGAACTTAATGTAACTTTAAATGTCCTGAGCTCATATAAATAGTTTAAAACATAAGTTTAACTTTTTTTTACAATTATTCCATGACATTTGACATTTTTACTATGACTAATTCCTGTGGTTTTTTTTCAAAATTTACGTTAACAAATTTTCAGCCTTAGTTGTGATCACATCAGTAAAATGTGTAGCCTATCTTTCTGGTGTCCTTCTCCCTACCTATCAGATACAAGCAACTTCCTTTGGTTACATATGGAGTTAGTAGCATCTTATTAACTCCCTTTGTGAAAGAGAAGGAGAGGAACTGGATCCAGGGTGTTTACTATGGGTGCGCCTACAGTGCACCCTAAGCTCAAAATAAGCTACTCAATTTGAGTTACAAATAGATTATTTCATAATTTGGTGCTGTAAATTTCAAAATAAACTATTATTCTGAAACATCCCTTATTCCTTCTGGAAAGAGGATTACAGGGACGTCGGAATAGTATGCCCGTTATTTCAAAAGCTATTTTGAAATAACAGGCATGCTGTCAAGATGTGGAAAACACTATTTTGGGATACTGGAAATTTCTAGATACACTCTCTGGGTACGTCTACACTTGCTCCCTAGTTCAAACTAGGGAGGCAAATGTAGGCAAACATAATTGGTAATGAAGTGGGGATTTAAATATCATTTAACGTTACTCCTCATTTAAAAAAATGAGGAGTAACGTTAGTTTGAACCAAGGGGTTTGGTTCAAACTAATGCGTCCCAGTGCGCACTTTCACTTTCGAAACAGCTGTTGAGCGCAGTAATGCGCCGGTGAGATCATGCTAATGAAGTGTGGGATATTTAAATCCCCGCTTCATTAGTAATTTCAGTCACCTACATCTGCATCACTAGTTCGAACTGGGGAGCAAGTGTAGACATACCCCATGAGATTTAAGAAATCTCTTCATGGGATTGAGACCTATCCCAAAAGGTCATCTACTAAATGTGCCTAGAAGCAAAAGATCATTTGTATAGCTCAAGTAAAAATAGCCCCACAAAATTCTGTCGTGTATGTCCAAATACCTGTAAATAAATATGCAAAATAAATCATGAACTAGAAAACCTTCTTTGATTATTCCTGAAGAAATGAAAACAATGGGAAGAAAGTTTAGGTATGCATAAACCAGCTCTTTAGTATCTTGGTTTCAAACTCAAGGTCAGGAGCCTGAGGGTAATCAAACAACACAAGAAATGCCCAATCCCACATTTCTTATGCATTCAAAGCTCTGACAATCTCTTCTCTCCCAGCCCTCTAAAAAAAATCCATGCAGTTGATTGATTGAAAGGTTAAATACTTTCAGAAATGTCAGAGCATAAGGGAATATTTTATTACATCTTTCATAAAAAAGTGAAAGACTCTACTGACTTTTCAAGTACAAATAAAGGAGTACTTGAAAATGCTCTTCAGGGAATACACTTGCATTATTACTTTTAAAAGCACAGATTTTGCAAGATGCTAAGTGTTTCCTGTGAGGTGATGGGCAGCCTTACTTGCTATTGAAATTAATGCTTGAGGGCCAACATCTATATTATGGTCATAATATACTTGGAAAACAATCAGTGTCAACACAAATAGGAACTAATAAAATTACAGTAACAATTTTAAGTCTCATGCTGGAATTTAATGCTTTTTACAAATGTAAATTACAAAATTTCTTGGTTTGTGGAATTTCTAATATCATAATCTTGAAATCACATGTTTGTAATTTTACTAACAAAAGTAATCTCAGTGATTTCAATGGGACTAATCAGGTGAGTAATATTATGCTAGACAAGAAATATCTGTAGTATGGGTCTCACAAGAGGAACAGTTAATTTAATTTCCCTGATAACATTTGAAACTATCAGTGAAAAAGCAGATATGATTTTGAATCTTGAAAATACGATTAGACAAAAACACAAGTGTAAAAACAAACAAAACAAAGCAAAATAAAATAGAAGAAAGTTGGCAAGAGTTACTATGATACCTTAGGTGGGATAGCCTTTTTCTCTGAGGACTGATTGAAATGTTTTCTCTCATTTGTTGCTGATGCTGTTTTTGTCCAGTTCTGCTGCCAAACTATGTAGTAAATGCACAACTAAATACTATGACACCACTCGAAAAATGACAGGTTGAATCATTCTAGTCTGGCACCCTTTGGACTTGACCGGGGCTGAACCAGAGAATTTGCCAAAACATGGGAGGTCAATATTGTCTAGCAGATTTACCAACACTTCCACTGCTTGCTGGGCTCTTAGAAGACATTTAAGGGTAACTTAGAGTTAAATAACAGCACAGAACACTGAGAGCCAGGAATGGTGGCTGTAAACAAACTTTATGGGACTGTGGGAAACTTGGCCTTACCTAAGATAAGTGGACATCTGATTAACTAAAATCATGCTGGACCATGGATGTTGCTAGACCAGAGAGTGCAGGACTAGAGAGGTTCAACCTGTACTTGCTCCTTGCTGCCCAAACCATTTAAAATTATGATATATTTTGTTGAACTATTGAACTCTGATATGCAGATATGTCATGATAATTTGATTTAAAATCTGGATGCTGAATACAACTGAAATACAGTGAATACAACTGAAAGCCATATTTCCTTTTATTTTTCATGTTCAGTGAATGTATTCTCGTTTACCACACACCATACAATCTCTACAATAAATGAGGCACGTGTTCTGCAGAAATAGTATGGGATGAATTTATCTGAATTACCACCAAGTTAATAGACTTAGCATTGTATAGTGTGTGTCCTTGTTAGATATGTTCCATGTCTGGTCTGTATCACATATTAAAATAAGCAACAGTAGAAATGTAAATAATTCAATTTATGTACTGTAAAATGCTGTCCCCAGAAGTTGTACATGAAGAGAGATTGTGCATTTGAGCAGGGTAGAGAATTTGTTCTATAAACAATTACATATGATTTGCAGACTGCAAAATTACCATTGATTTCATTGGGTTAAGGATTTAATCCTAGAAAAGGGTTTTTAGGTGGGCAAAATGATGTGTAACTAGAAATAATTAGTTGAAATTAAGACAAGGAAATATTAAACTGAATATCACGAAAAACATTTGGAGTTTCAATTGTTGATAGGTTGATCAAGAGGAATAGGGTGACCAGATTGTAAATGTAAAAAACTGGAAAAGTTAATAGGTGACTATATATAAAAAAAGCTCCAAATATTGGGACTTAGCCTATAAAATTGGGACATCTAGTCACTCTAAACAGAACTAAAGACATTTTGAACAGTAAGCCGGAAAATTCATGTAAATTATTGTAGATAACATCATCATTTCTTTAATTGGAAATGGACTAGATGGTCCGCTTAGTCTTTTCCAAATTCTTCTGCTGTTCTAATTCAGGTTATGCTAAAATCTGAATGATTTGTCATAAGTAGAACCAGAACAATCTGAGTGACTGAAGCAGATTATATAAATATATGACCAATGAATGCCTCATAGGGAAAAGAATGAACCAGATGTTTTCTATCACCAACCACACTTGGGTGGTGGTGGTGGTACTGTGTGTGTGTGTGGTGGGGAGGGGTGGATGGAGCTGTAGCATTACTTTTCAAGAAGCCATTTGAATTTTTTAATACATTATAAGGAATTACATACTGACTGTGTCTTCACAGATTCTGAAATTAATGTGTTGAGATGTTTTGCTTAAGCTGCCCCCATGGCAAATCACAGATTTGAGTTTGAAAATATAGCTAAAATGTATTATAAAGTAAGTAGTGCTTGCTTTATATTTTATACAGATTATTGAGACTCAAGGAATATTAAAGAATGTAATGTAGTGTTTATGAATGAAACTACATCTTCCAAGACCCATCCAAACTTATTTAGATGGGGATTTTCCTATCCCAACCTTGAAATGATCTGAAATCTTCCTTTTGTTCCTGTGCCAAAGGCTCTAGAGAGTAAGTTTAAATTCCTAATACTGTAGCCAGCTATGCTCTTACGTCTCCAATTCATTGGCTTTTTTTTTTTTTCATTTTTAAACAAACTAACTTACTAGCTATATCTGAGAAAACAATGTCACTGATAAGAAAACACTCTATATTTAACCCAGGTTTTACAATATCTAGCTATGGGAATGTCAATTTGTTCCTTCTGGGACACATTTTATGAACACTTTAATTAACAAAGGGAACAATTATTCTTTTGTGATGTGAGACAACAATTTAGAATAATGCTAGGATAAAAATCTACTAAAAACATAGTAGAGGAGATTCTAGCTATGGCTCCTCTGTACACTGCAGTACTGGTGCGAAGGAGCCTAAAAGCTATGCAAGCAGCCTGGGGAGAATTATCCCTGTGCAGGCCTCACCAGCCATAGCACACATTGTGCCAGGAGCCTCAGAGTGTGTCAGGGTGGGAGCACAGTGTCCATACTTTAAGCTATGATGATTTGCAGCTATTGAAAGCTTCAGAGGGAGTGAGGGGACACAGTATACATGAGAAAGCTTGTGGTTTAGAGTCATCTTTGTCTCCACCTCCTTTGGGCTGCGTCTTCTGTTCTGCAACACATACATGTGCATAAACACACGCTATATTTTTTTAAACAGAAACCACTACTTGAGAGTACTGTGTGAAACTTGGCAAATTATCCAGCAGAAAATTTAGCTGCAAGTGTTTGTCTGGTTCCCATATGGAACAATGGAAAAGTCAGGCAGGCAGACTGCCTGCTTCTCTGAAAATTATCTTCCATTGTTGTTTGCAGTGCAGTTGTGGCTGTTTTTGTCCCAGGATAGTAGCAAGAGAAGTGAGATGAAATAATATTATTTTACTCACCTGTTTTATGAAAATTAGTCAAAACTGGGAAGCAGGCCTGGATTACAAGTTCCATTAGAAATAGTTCCAGGGCAACGTGGGTCAGCTGTTGTTCCTTACCACCAAGGAGGGCAGATTATTTTGGGCCTACAAATACTTCCCAAATACTAAAGCCCCTGAATACAAAATCATCCAAATAGTGGAAGTATTCATCCATCCATCCATCCCTTAAACTCTTATTTAACTACTTCTGATTGTTTACATAATTCGTTGCCAATTCTTGGGCTATTTGGTGGTTTTCCTTAAAACCCTGATTCAGGTGATTAAATTAGACTCTCAGATTCATTTAAAAAGTAAGTGTCTAGTCATAGTGATTTAAGAGAAAATTAAGAAAACACAAACCCTAACAGATCAAAACCAGAAGGCAAATAAGTCCCCAAAATTTATTATTTCAAAAATATTTTTGCAGCCAATCACATGATTTCTCAGGGTCTGTTTCATGCCTTTTTCAACATCTGGTGTTGGCAATAAAGCATAGTATATAAGTCATAATGAAAGACTAGATCTAGGAGTTTACATAAAAGGTTGTGATTTTTGGATCTATTTTGGAACCTTTTTAACTTTCACAATTTTCTTGCCCTGGGAATGACAAGAAAATGTTAAAGAAAATTTTCATGTAACTTATGTTTAATTTTAAGCTGAATTGTATGGTTGTTATCAGTAAGAGTTGCATTATTGGATCTGATTTTCTGAAACTCAAGTGGCCAGGAGAATTAGCAGAAGATATTGTAACTCATTTTATCATAAAGGATGGTTAGATTTTGTGTGCTGTCTTTGAGCCAGTCAGGAAAAGACTGCATAGAACAACAAGAGTTTGTGATTCTGTGCTATAGTGTGAGGGATACTATTTCTTAGTTACCTTCTGTGAAAAGGATGTGTTAAGGCCTACCCTGAATGTCAAATGAACACCAATTTAGTTGAAAGTGTAAAAGGAAGGCATCATTGTCAAGATACAGGAGACATAAGCAAAAAACCAAAATGTGATTGGATGACCAATAATAACCCCACTTTTAGGGAAGTAAAATAACAAAGACTGCAAATGCAAGAAAGTGCTGATAACCCGAAATAAGAAGCAGATGAAAGTTTTGAAAGGGCAGAATGAGACAACAAAAAAATAACAGCAGCATAGCCAGGTGAGAGGAAAAATACCGAAACAGGGTATATAAGGTTGAACAGAACAGACCAAGAGCAGAAGGGTTGCAAATGAGAAAAAGCCAGGTCTGATCAACCAGGGCTTCTTCCCCGGCACTGAATCTCGCTCCTGCTCATAAGCTCCGAAAGGGGAACACTGGCCATAAGTTGCAACAAAAAAATCCAAAAGGAAAGACAGAAAGAAAAGAGTATCTCCTGAATCTAAACAATGCTTCTATCCATCATAATGTATGTATTATATAGGTATGGCTGATAACTCCACAAACTGTTCAAAGGTAACTTTGGAGGGTATAGCTGTAGGAGGGGTAATTGTTCTTGTTTTATTTGTACTGTTTTTTCTATTCTTTATTTGTATGTTACGCTGTCTTAAAAGAATTAAAGATAGTGAATTGATTTAAATGAAAAATTAATTATAAAAGTAAACAGAAATAAATTCTTTGGTTAACCCTAAAAGGAAGTATTCCTCCGTCTTTGTTTTCAAATCCTTTAAAGAACCAGTCACTGGCTACTGAAACTTTCTAGTCAGGATGTGAGAGATATAGTATTCTGGAGAATAAGAGAGTTTATCCACCAAAGATGCTGGAGGAAGATACTAGGTCACCAGGTCTTGGCTAGAAGAAAACGCCAAGTGATGGTGATGGTCAGGGAGGGAGATAGTATACTTAAAGATCTTTGTGTTAAAGGAGATTTTAGTGGGAGAGCTGTCTCTGTCATCTAATGGAATTCTCTGCAATGTTAAATAGATCAAGTAACAGCATCAAAACTCTACCACTGTTGAGGCTCCCCATTACTAAATGGATGTTCTAGTTTTACTATGGTGAGATCAGTTTGCAATGTGCTTTTATGTGTAGTTTTTCTATAATCAGTCTATTTTGATATCTTTTTAACCTCTCTTGCAGTCAATTTGCATACAATGGAATGCTGGTGGGAAAGAGAATGGCTTTCTAAAATTAAACAAATTAAAAACATTACACCATCCTCAACTGCCCAGAGTTCCAGTTGTTTAGCTCTCAGCCAGCTTCAGGACATTAGCCTTGGCTGCATAGGAATGGAATGTGCATGTATATTCCTCTGAATTATCAGAGCATTCAGTTGCCTGCTCCAATCTTCCAGTGCTTAGTCACACTGAGTGAAAACTGCCCCAAAGCGAGGGGAAAGAGCTCTTACCTGGGCCACCATTTGTGTTAAGTCAGCAGAAATAGCTGGCCATTCTGCAACGTGCCCATGGGAGGAAAAAAGCTGTGTACCCTCATTAAAAGCAAGGCAGAATCCTAACCCGTATTGGTGTGCATGAAACTAAAAAGATGTAGCCTTGCAACAAGATGAGGTATATGTATATTTGTAATGTGTGAAGGATGGATTTATCTAAATGTGTATCCCAGGCAGAAATCTGAATAAAAAAGAATGGGCTGAACACCAAGTGCTACCTGACTAATCTTGTGAAAACAGGCCCAAAAGGCATTCAGACTATAAGCTCTCAGGGCAGGGGCTGTCTTTCTATAACTAGAACTTCTAGTGACAATACTAATAATAAACAATAAAACTAAAACTATTTAATTTTTCTAGTCAAGGAGACTCCAGAAATTAGTATCATTAGTGGAATTCGAAGAAATCATTAATCCTGTTACATTCTACTTTGTCAGGCAGTGATGTAACAGAGCCAAAGAACTTCAACAGTTTCTTGGTCTCTCCATAAGAGTGATTTATGGTTCACATGAGGGAAGAGTGTGGGTATGGAGAAATAAGTATTGGTAAGAAATGAAAGACATGGATTTTTTTAAAAAAGCAGCAAATTTCCATGATATAGTAATTAGCATATTTTAAATTATGGCTTGAATTTCATTAGTGTCTTTCCGTACATAAGAGGAACACCATTTTAAAAGATCATGTACATTCATCAATAAACTTGAATGAAGGATTAAGCACATTTCTTAAGACTAAGCTCTGATACTAAGAAACTTTAGATCCTGATAAATATTTAACCGGGAATAGGTATGAAGAAGAAATTTGACAAAATTATTCAACTCTAGGATTGAAAAAAATGCGACCATCTGAATGTATGTATTGGACAGAGTTAGCCACAAGGCAAATCTTGCTAGTGAAAATGCTGAATACTTAGAAAACTAGGTAAATAAAATATCAGATTTCACAAGATGAAAAAAAGTCTATGCATTAAAGAACAACGTAGTATTATATCTAGGAGGTTTCATATTTTGTACAGTTTTTAAGAACTTCAGTGAATGTAAGAACATAAGAATGGCCATACTGGGTCAGACCAAAGGTCCATCTAGCCCAGTAGCCTGTGTGTTGACGCTGGCCAGCACCAGGTGCCGAAGACAATGATCAAGTGATTTGTCCCATGCCATCCATCTCCAGCCTCTGACAAAGAGAGGCCAGGGACACCATTTCTATCCCCTGGCTAATAGCCTTTTATGGACCTAACCTCCATGAAATTATCTAGTTTCTCTTTAAACTCTGTTAGGGTATGTCTACACTAGCCCCCAGTTCAAACTAGGGAGGCTAATGTAGGCATTCAAAGTTGCAAATGAAGCCCGGGATTTAAATATCCCGGGCTTTATTTGCATGTTCCCGTCCGGTCGCCATTTTTCAATTCCACTAGTCCGAAGTAACTGCCCGAAGCTACACGCGGCAGTGAAATGGTAATTCGAACTAAGGATTTAGTTCGAATTAACTGCTACTCCTCATAGAATGTGGAGTGTAAAAGTTAATTCGAACTAAGGACTTAGTTCGAATTACCATTTCACTGCCGCGTGTAGCTGCGGGCAGTTACTTTGGACTAGTGGAATTTAAAAATGGCGACCGGACAGGAACATGCAAATAAAGCCCGAGATATTTAAATCCCGGGCTTCATTTGCAACTTCGAATGTCTACATTAGCCTCCCCAGTTCAAACTAGGGGGCTAGTGTAGACATACCCTTATAGTCCTAGCCTTCACAGCCTCCTTTGGCAAGGAGTTCCACAGGTTGATATGCGCTGTGTGAAGAAGAACTTTCTTTTATTAGTTTTAAACCTGCTACCCATTAATTTCATTTGGTGTCCTCTAGTTCTTCTATTATGGGAACTAATAAATAACTTTTCTTTATTCACCCTCTCCATACCAGTCATGATTTTATATACCTCTATCATATCCCCCCTCAGTCCCCTCTTTTCTAAACTGAAAAGTCCTAGTCGCTTTAGCCTCTCTTCATATGGGACCCGTTCCAAACCCCTAATCATTTTAGTTGCCCTTTTCTGAACCCTTTCTAAGGCCAAAATATCTTTTTTGAGGTGAGGAGACCACATCTGTACACAGTATTCAAGATGTGGGTGTACCATAGTTTTATACAGGGGCAGTAAGATATTCTGTGTCTTATTTTCTATCCCTTTCTTAATAATTCCTAACATCCTATTTGTCTTTTGACTGCCTCTGCACACTGTGTGGAAGTTTTCAGAGAACTATCCACGATAACTCCAAGATCTCTTTCCTGATTTGTTGTAGCAAAATTAGCTCCCATCATACTGTACGTATAGTTGGGGTTATTTTTTCCAATGTGCATTACTTTACACTTATCCACATTCGATTTCATTTGCCATTTTGTTGCCCAATCACTCAGTTTGGTGAGATCTTTTTGAAGTTCTTCACAGTCTACTTCTGTCTTGACTATCTTAAACATTTTAGTATCATCCACAAACTTTATTACCTCACTGCTTACCCCTTTCTCCAGATCATTTATGAATAAGTTGAACAGGATTGGTCCCAGGACTGACTCTTGGGCGACACCACTACTTACCCCTCTCCATTCTGAAAATTTACCATTCATTCCTACTCTTTGTTTACTTTTTTTTTTACCAGTTCTCAATCCATGAAAGGACCTTCCCTCTTATCCTATGACAATGTGATTTACACAAGAGCCTTTGGTGAGGGACCTTGTCAAAGGCTTTCTGAAAATCTAAGTATACTATATCTACTGGATCCCCTTTGTCTGCATGTTTGTTAACCCCTTCAAAGAACTCTAATAGATTAATAAGACATGATTTCCCTTTACAGAAACCATGTTGACTTTTGTCCAAGAAATTATGTTCTTCTACGTACTTGACAATTTTATTCTTTATTTTTGTGTTGACTAATTTGCCCGGTACTGAAGTTAGACTTACCAGTCTGTAATTGCCAGGATCGCCTCTAGAGCCCTTTTTAAATATTGATGTCACTTTAGCTATCTTCCAGTCATTAGTTACGGAAGCCGATTACAAACCACAGATAATTGTTATGCAATTTCCCATTTGAGTTCTTTTAGAACCCTTGGATGAATGCTATCCGGTCTCAGTGATTTGTTAACGTTAAGTTTTTCTATTTGTTCCAAAACCTCCTCTAATGATACTTCAATCCAGGACAGTTCCTCAGATTCAGTGAACATGATACGGAGTTAGTGAGGAGGGAAACTGGGTTTTGAGTAAAATGTCTTGATCTTCTCTGAATAAGCAAATTGTTTCAGATTGGCTGAAGAAACAGAGTTTGTAACAAGTCTGACTCACTGATATAGCACTTCTTGCTGGTCACATCGAGAAATAGCTGGGTCCATGGGAGTATGTTGTCTTCTGGTCAGTGTTTCAACTGTTGTGCTCCACTCTACTGTCTCTGTCCTCTGGCTCAGGATCCATGTTGCTCTCTGAACCATGGTGCCTAAAAGGTATCAGCAGTCCTCAATCGGCATACCAGCCACTGTGGCCAACTGCAGCCCCAAAGTCTAGCACTTTGCTTCAGGGGCAAGCTGCAATCTGTCTAGACCTTTCTCCTTGGTGGCAAAGTATGGTGCAAGGGACACTCTGGCAGCAGTTTTGTCCTGCCCTCTTTCTCACCCCTTGTCTGCTCCCATTCCATGGGCCACTTCCCCATGTCCTTGCACCTTCTTGGACCAAAATTCACAAGATAATACTGGAACAATATACATGTATCCCTTACTCATCAGCTTGGGACTTCCCTCATCTCTTCAATGCACACAGATTTCTGCCACTCATAGATGCCATTCAACTGAAAAATAAAAATATCACTCTGGAGAATTTTTCTTTGTCAGTTATCAAGACTATTTTTAAAAGTTCTTTTAAAGAAAACATGGAATCAATGGCCAAGAATTCACAGCCTCAGTCCAAGGGGAAAATGAGTACGATACTACAGAGAAATAAAAAATTCTGACCCTGGCTGATGAAGTATCTGAACGTCTAAAACATGAACACATCACGAGTTTTCATAATCAATGACCAGGCAAGTGCAACAGATAGATGACTGTTTGTGCGGTCTTGTCTTATCGTTCTTAAGAAGGTGAACCAGGTTACATTGGAAAAAGAGCAAGGTACCATCAAAAGGGACTGATTGAAAGAATGGGCTTTTCAATTACCTTTGAGTCCCCCAAAATTAACAGAAAAAATCAATTCGAAAGAATTTTTTTCTCAAATCTAAATCTTAAGACACATCCTAAGGGAAACCTGTTCTTCTAAAGTTAACCTTCATGGTAGAATGCATTTAGGCAGTCATTTTGTTTCCAGTAAATCAAAAGCTAGAATTTAAGGGTATAGCCTTTTTTCCCCTTGGGTCTGTGAACTTACTTTTGAAATAAAATAAATAAATAAATGATTCCTTGTGATAGTGAGTATTAATGAAGAGAAAAAAATTAGGGATATCCTTGCTTTGAGACTCAGAAATGATATTTGTTGTGCAAGGTTTGGCTGTAAGTTGTTAAAACAGATTAATTTGCTTATCATTTAGTAACAATTATTTCAATAAAGTATGGTTCTGAATTTAGTCTGTCTTCCTCTTTTTCTAAGGATAGTTAGGTTATTAACACCATAATTAATGCAAAAGAGCAATGTCACATCCAATGCTATATCATAATCAGTATAAGACATGGGATTTATGAAAGGACATTAATCCTGAATAACAACATTATTTTTCATTATTACCATATGTTTAGCTTTAGGGGCAATGTTTCATAGGAGTGAAATGTAGTTTATAGCAAAAAGAAAAATTACTAAGGTACTGTAAAATAGTTTGACCAAGAAAATAATCATATGAAGTGTACAATGGAGACCAGTGAAAGTAAAGAATTCCTAATGATTTTAAAGGAAATTCACTAATTCACTCAAATTCTTAGCCCTGGTCTACACTAGGACTTTATTTGGAAATAACCCCTCCAAGGTCAAATTTATAAGTGTAGCATCAACACTAACAAGCCTGTTATTTCAAAATAATGGGCTGTGGAATTAGAAATCTGTACTCCTGCTTTTCATCAGGAGTAACACTAATTCTGAAATAGTTCTTTTGAAATAATGGTAGTGTGGACACCCTGGTGCCACTATTTCAAAATAATTATTCCCCAGAGTAATTCAAACTAATTACTCCCCAGTGCTTCCTGGGGCTCTAAGTCCGAGGTAGAGCAGCCCTACATTAGTTTCCCCATAGTGTGGACATGCTAGTTCAAATTTGTTAAATCAAGAGTTATTAAGTCAAATTTTCTAATTTTGAAATAGTTTCCTAATGTAGACATGGCCTCAGAAAAGTTACATTTTTCTTAAAGTGGCTGAAAACATATTTTGTTATTCACAAAACAGTTCTCTGAATTGGAATAGTAGATAGGCTTTTCAGTATAGTCAAATGAAAAGTGTCACACATGTGGTGTTTAGGTAACAAATTAAGTACTGAAAAGAGTGAGGCTGGAAGTGTCAGTGCTCCAAACAGACCTACATCTTCAGGGAATGTTGTCTATTGGATAAAATAGGAGCAGGAGCGGCCTGAGGCCGGCTGCAGCAGCTGGTGCCCTATGCGGGTCGGCGCAATCAGCGCCTCTGCCTGCGTGGCCGTCAATGGCTGTGACGTCATCATCAGGTGCCCAGGCCAGCGGTGCCCTAGCGAGCTGCCTAGCTCGCTTAGGCTCACAGGCCACCCCTGAATAGGAGACTGAGGCTACATCTACACTACGAGTCTTCTCAGCAAGAGGAAATGCAAATAGAGCACTCATTTGCATATGTCATGCTCTCATTTGCATTTACTACTCGGAATAAAGAGGTTTTTGCGCAAAAAAGTGCTGTGTACATGGCTCCTTTTTGCGCAAAAATCCCCTTTTGCGCAGGAGCCTTTCTTCCTCATTTTTTGAGGAAATGCAAATGAGAGCACAACATATGCAAATAAGAGCGCAGCATATGCAAATGAGCGCTCCTTTTGCATTTCCTCTTGCAGAAGAGGCTCATAGTGTAGACATAGCCTCAGTCTCCTATTCCATCCAATAGCCTCAATCTCCTATTCTATCCAATAGACACTAGACATTTTTGAGGAAGAATGGCTCTTGCTCAAAAGGGGATTTTTGTGCAAAAAGGAGCCATCTACACAGCGCTTTTTTGCACAAAAACCTCTTGTGTAAAAGGGATTCGAGGAGGAAATGCAAATGAGAGTGCAACATATGCAAATGAGTGCTCTATTTGCATTTCCTGATGCGGAAGAGGCGCGAAGTGTAGACGTAGCCCCATGAGAGTCAAAAGTTCTGGATCAGTTGGTAACTATACAAATGATTCTCTTTGATTTTGGGGAAGTTACTTACCCACTGTGTGCTTCAGTTTCTTTAACTAGAAAACAGGTAGACCAATGGATACTTTAGGGATAGTACAGATAGTATCTGTATCTATGCACAATATCTAAAATTATCTAAAAGTCAAGCAATATGCACAATGCAAAAATGCAAACTAGGTATAGTCATCAAAACTAATCAAATATAGGCCATATTAATACATAAAGAGTACATGTCCAAAATACTTCTAAAATGATCTTTTCTTTTATAAGATGGCATTACATATCATATTTAGCAAATCTTCAATGCAACATTGAAGCCAAAATGGGAAAATAATGGATCATATATTCATTCTAAAATTAGTCTGTTAAACCTCTCACAACAAGGAAATATGGTGAATTTCTCACAGCTCAACACAAGATTGCTAGCTTCCTCAGTATGTTCCAACTTTACTGACATATGGTTGAAGCTGGTGATGTACAGTAGACTTCCGATAATCCGGAACCTTTGGGACCTAGGTGGTACCAGATTATTGGATATGCTGGACTATCAGGAGGTACTATAAGGTGGTTTTATATATATATGCAGTATATACTGTATATAAAGTGTTTTTAACCCTTTTTATTGTAGCACAAGCACTGTCTAGCATCACACAATGCCAGTGGCAGACTGACTCGGTCCCGACCGGTTTCGCTCGGTACAGCTGCTTCCACTGCTGCCTTGTGACTAGTTTTTTGCTAAAGCTTACTCACTAGGATCTTGCCATTTTGATGCCGGACTAACAGAAGTGCCATACAATTGGATACTGGACTATTGGGCTGTGTCTACATTGGCATGATTTTGCGCAAAAGCAATTGCTTTTGCGCAAAAACATGCTGCCTGTCTACACTGGTGTGGAGTTCTTGTGCAAGAACACTGACATTCTAATGTGTGAAATCAGTGCTTCCTGCATAAGAACTATGATGCTCCCGCTCAGGAAAAAGCCCTCTTGCACAACTGTTCTTGCGCAAGAAACCAGTGTAGACAGGCAACATGAATTTCTTGCGCAAGAAAGCCCAATGGCTAAAATGGCCATTGGAGCTTTCTTGCGCAAGAGAGCATCTACACTGGCACGGATGCTTTTGCACAAAAGCACATCTCTTGCACAAAAGCACATGCCGGTGTAGACACTCTCTTGCGCAAATACTTTGACACAAAAACTCTTGCGTTAAAAGTATTTGAGCAAAATCTTGCCAGTGTAGACGTAGCCTTGGAGTTTTACTGTAGTTAGAATTGACAACTCTGCTTGAGGCAACCAAACAGAAATGCTCATTTGCTGATGATATCATAAGACATTGTCGGTAACAGAATCCATCAGCAGATACTTTCCAGCTGTAGAACAGTGTCACATGAATGCATGGATTGTGAGACCATTTACAGCGGAAGAAAAAGTAATCAAAGATTACATAGGAGAATTTGCCTATGTAAATTTGCTTATAGGCAAAAGGAGAATTCCTTGGTCTGTGAGAAGATAACACAATGAAAGCAGATTTCAGAATTCTGATCTGGCAACATTTTAGTGAAAAGCTGGTTTAAAATACCCGATTCTCTCTGACAGAGCTCTCAAACTACTCATCCCATTTGCCTCTACTTATCACTGTGAGTTTCGCTTTTCTACAATGGTCAACATTAAAATGAAGGCAAGGAATACTTTTGATCTTAGTCATGACTTGAGATGTGCATTATCTTGTATCTCTAAGCTAGTCAAGCAGAAGCAGTATCAAATTTCACACCAAGAAATTCAACTGAGAAATTCATCTGAGAAATGCTATTCATGATGTGTTTTCATTTTATGAATAACAAACCTAATATATAATAAGTTTAAAATAGGTGTTCAATTTTGTTCAACATAATGTACGAGAAAACAAAATACAATAAAAATGATTAATTTTAATTGTTTTGTCTATTGCCCTTTAAGGAAGGAAGAAGGCTAATTTTGGTTTATTGGTTAAGTTTAAGGTGTAACAGTGCCAAAGAGGTTAAGAACCACTGTTCTAAAGCATTTCTCTCTCACCAACAAAGGGAAAAATTCTTCAAACCTTTACTCATGAGAGCAGTCTCACAGAAATTCCCACTTTACAACAATGACAGGAGAGAGGATTAAGCTTTATACGAGTACTGGCCAACTGGTACACACTTCCTAAAATTATTCTTAACAGTAACAGTATAAATGGCATTGTAGGATCCTATGTTCATCTCACATTGATTTCCAAATGAATATAGTAAGCTTCTGAGTGGAAAAAAAAGTTTTTTTTTTCTAAATACAGTACAGTACTAGTTTGGAAACTCAGATGAGTCTCTTTTTTCCTAATGCATTAGCCCCAGTAATGTATACTCAGAGGTCCAAATTCTACCCTTGATGACACCTGTACAACTTAGCCTTAACATAGTTCTGTACCAGGTGTAATAAAACAGAACTTTAAATAAGTCTGTTGAGGATGCAGAATAAGAAATGGAATCCATCTTACTCGTTCATAGCAGTATAGGCACTATAGGGTGAAGAGGAGTGAAAAGTATTAAAACTTTACTTTTGTCACAAAGGTAAGCATATATGACTCCGAAAGCACATGCAGATTAGATGACATCAGTAACAGGAGAAACTGAATGCAAAGTTCTTCTTTCTCAGTCTTTGCAAATATCTACTTCATAGACCTGGCTAGCAGAAACCATTCTTAGCCAATTGGAAAATATAGTACATATCTGAGTTCAAGTTATCTTAGTCAACATTTAATTTCTCCATCAAACTATCATCATCTTTTGTTTAATATAGATGAGTTATCCATAGAGAACTCAGCAACTGGCACTCTGAAAGAGGTCTTGTCATTTTAAATTTGACAGAGTTGCAGGAATTGAACTCATGTAATTGAAAAATGGGAAGATGTTTGTTAGCAATTGAATAAAGCAGTTCTGAATAAAAAGCCTCTTGGCATGATGCATTATATGATACTTACAAGGTCAAGTCACGAGATAAAGAAATGAGATATAATTTAATGATGGAGTAACTAAATTATTGGTAACATTTATAATCTTTTTTTATTACAAAACAATTGCTTACAAGCACCTGATCCTAACCTAACCCTGATTGCATTTTGAAAAGCATCAAGAGCCTTTGAATCCAATTGACTCGAATGAGAAAGTTTCAGCTACTCTCAGAGGAGCTCAGCAGCTTGATAGATGAGTTTCAAAATCAGTCTCAGAGGGTATGTCCACACTGCCACCCTAGTTCGAACGAGGGTGGCTAATTTAGGCATTCGAACTTGCAAATGAAGCCCAGGATTTAAATGTCCTGGGCTTCATTTGCATGTTCCTGGGTGAGGGGCGCCATTTTTAAATGCCCGTAGTTCGAACTACCTGCTCGCGGCTACACGCGGCACGGACTAGGTAGTTTGAATTAAAGCTCCTAATTCGAACTACCACTAAACCTCCTTGCAGGAGGAATAACGGTAGTTTGAATTAGAAGCTTTAATTCGAACTACCTAGTCTGTCCTGCGTGTAGCCGCGGGCAGGTAGTTCGAACTACGGGCATTTAAAAATGGTGCCCGCCTGGGAACATGCAAATGAAGCCCAGGATATTTAAATCCCGGGCTTCATTTGCAAGTTCGAATGCCTACATTAGCCACCCTAGTTCGAACTAGTGTGGTAGTGTAGACATACCCAGAGACATTTCTGGGTAGCTTCACTCTTGGTGGGACAGCTAAAACAAACTGCAGCCTTATAGGGTACCAGTCACTATAATTAAAGTTCCAAAGGACAGTATCTCAGATAACTATCTTCCAGGAATTTCCAGCTCAATGGACTTAACTAATTTTTTCCTGTGATTCCCATTAATATATTCATTTGCACATTATCTTATTTTCTGCCAACTCAGTTTTCAATTTTAGTCTTGATTTCCTTCACAAATTATGTTCTAATCTCATCCTTATCCTCTGTGTATTACCTCCAAAGCAGCTAGTAAGAAGTTTTTTTCTTATTAGACTATAGGGGCAGTCCTGATATTTGGGGCTTTTTTATATGGGCATCTAATACCCCTCAACCCCTCTCGTGATTTTTCATATTAGCTATCTGGTCACCCTAGATTAGTCTCAAGTGGCTCAAATTTAACCATTGTATCCATCAATTGTTGCACACCAGTGCAACACTTGGTAATAAACTTGTTCCATCTAGAAAATGTAATTATACTGTTTGGCTATGTATAGATTGCATCCCTTTTTCGTAAAAGGGATGCAAATTAGACGTATTGCAATTGCTAATGAAGCGGGGATTTAAATCTCCCCCGCTTCATTAGCATAAAAATGTCTGCCGCTTTTTTTCGGCACGGAGCTTTGCCGGAAAAAAGAGCCAGTCTAGACGCGGATCTTTCAGAAAATAAAGCCTTTTCCGAAAGATCCCTTATCCCTTATTTTAAGAGGGATAAGAGATCTTTCGGAAAAGGCTTTATTTTCCGAAAGATCCGCGTCTAGACTGGCTCTTTTTTCCGGCAAAGCTCCGTGCCGAAAAAAAGCGGCAGCCATTTTTATGCTAATGAAGCGGGGGAGATTTAAATCCCCGCTTCATTAGCAATTGCGATACGTCTAATTTGCATCCCTTTTACGAAAAAGGGATGCAATCTAGACGTAGCCTTTAAGTATTAGAAACCTCACTCTGCCAATGTATTTCTTAGAGTAAATGAATCATCTTGTACATTTAAACACACCAGTACCCATGATCTTCCACAGTTTATCATATGCTTAATCAAAGAGAAGTTCTGCATTCTATTTTGTATAATAGTTAATATGGGCTATGGGAAAGCATCAGAGAAAGTGAGTTCCATAGCTTGAGGACACTTGACTAAAAACATATTGCCTCCAATCCCCAAAAGAGTATATCTGGAGAATGTCAACAAAAGCACCTCTATTGATTTTAGCTATCATGGGAGACTGCCAGTTTCCAAATCATGTAGAAATTTAACTTGGAATTAATTAGGTAAGCAAACATATTAAAATGCATGTAATTAGTTTACTTTAACCAAGAGGCCCTTGTATAAACTTGTTTTAATTTTTTTTACATTTGTGGAGCAGAACTAAAGTGAATAATCCTTACCACAACACAATGGCTCTTTTTAAATATGTATTCTTAACAAAGCTATTACTCAATTTACCACAAGACCAGAAAATATGCCAAATGCTTTCAAATGAATTTCCAAACTAATGTAACATCTGTACATAGAACTTGAAAAAATACTCATGATAACAAAACTATCACTATATGTCAAATGGACTGCTTACCCAATTGATCGGTATAACATCACAGAAAGGCTTACATGAAATGCAATAAGTAATTAACTTATAAGAACAGTAGTTTAATTAATGCTAAACAATAGGATTTAATGAAAAGTAGATCTTGTCAAACAAGGTTTTATTTTTTATGAGATTACAATTGCAACAAGGGAGGTTTAGGTTGGACATTAGGAAAAATTTCCTAGGGAATAAATTGCCTATGGAGGTTATGGAATCTCCATCATTAGAGATATTTAAGAGCAGGCTAGATAAACATCAGGGATGATCTAGATGGGGCGTGGTCCTGTTGTGAGTTCAGGAGACTGTACTTGATGACCTCTCAAGGTCCCTTCCAATTCTATGATTCTAAGTTTAGCTGATAAAGGTATGTTGACATTTATTTAGACTTCTATAAGCCATTTGACTTGGCACTGTATAATATTGATTAAAATAATACTATACAAAATCACACAGCACATACTAAATAAATTAAGAATTGACTAATGGATAAATCTCAACGGCTACGTCTACACTGGCCCCTTTTCCGGAAGGGGCATGTTAATTTCAGCTATCGTAATAGGGAAATCCGCGGGGGATTTAAATATCCCCCGCGGCATTTAAATAAAAATGTCCGCCGCTTTTTTCCGGCTTTTAGAAAAGCCGGAAAAGAGCGTCTACACTGGCCCCGATCCTCTGGAAAAAGCGCCCTTTTCCGGAGGATCTTATTCCTACTTCAAAGGAAGCAATTGCTACTTCAAAGGAAGCAACTTCAAAGTAGGAATAAGATCCTCCGGAAAAGGGCGCTTTTTCCGGAGGATCGGGGCCAGTGTAGACGCACTTTTCCGGCTTTTCTAAAAGCCGGAAAAAGCAGCGGACATTTTTATTTAAATGCCACGGGGGATATTTAAATCCCCCGCGGATTTCCCTATTACGATAGCTGAAATTAACATGCCCCTTCCGGAAAAGGGGCCAGTGTAGACGTAGCCAACAAGTTATTTTAAACTATTATAATTACAGTCCATAATCCAGAGGGTTTCTACTGGTGTCCTGTAGCAAAGAGTTCTTTCTATATATTTCATATCTTTATCAATGATCCGAAAAAAATATAAAATTATGGCTGGGAAATTTTGCAAGTGACACAACATTTGGTGAAGTGGTCAGTAATGATTAGGGAAGTATTCTGGTACTCATGTTGATCTCAGGATATTAGAGAGATAAGGTGGGTGAGGTATACCTGGGTAAGCTCAAAAACTTTTCTCTCTCATCAACAGAAGTTGGTCCAATAAAAGATACTTCACATACCTTGTCACTCCAGTGATTAGGGCAGTCAGTTTTACATAGCAATTTAGATTTGAGAATTGCGTCAATTGTGTAGCTGAAGTCAAAACAGCTTAATTCGGCTTTTGGGACTGTCTACACATCAGGAAGTCGAAGGAAGAACACTCTTCCTTTTACTTCCCTTACTCCTCATGAAATGAGGGTTACAGGAGTTGGACTAAGAAGTCCTCCATCTCAACATTAGTGTAGACACTCTCTTTGTTATTTCAGAATAACGTCAATTATTCTGAATAGTGGTAGAAATGTAGCCGTGTTAGTCTAGTGCAGCTGAAACAAAAACCAGGACTGTGTAGCACTTTAAAGACTAACAAGATGGTTTAATAGGTGATGAGCTTTCGTGGACCAGACCCACTTCCTCAGATCAAATAGCGGAAGAAAATTGTCACAACCATATATACCAAAGGATACAAATAAAAAAATGAACACATATGAAAAGGACAAATCAAATTTCAGAACACATCCCCCCTTCTGTTCTGAAATTTGATTTGTCCTTTTCATATGTGTTCATTTTTTAAATTTGTATCCTTTGTGACAATTTTCTTCCGCTATTTGATCTGAGGAAGTGGGTCTGGCCCACGAAAGCTCATCACCTTTTAAACCATTTTGTTAGTCTTTAAAGTGCTACACAGTCCTGTTTTTTGTTTCAATTATTCTGAAATAATGCTGCCGTGTAGACATAGCCTAGATGTTTCATGCAGAAGTTACCCACAAATGCTTTCGTCAATGCCAGTTCTTGTCTTCATAAAAATCAGAAAACTTTCTGGTTTCATAATTGGTAATTTTGGTATATAGATCAAATGTGATATATCATGTGCAGAGGTTAGAAAACAAATATATTTGGAAGAAAGAGATGGAAGAAAATTCTATTATGAAACATTTAGAATTTTTTAAAAGTATGTTTCAGAGGTATTAAAATTAACAAACATCAATTTTAAAGGGAAAGTACTTACAATATATAAGAAACAGAGCCTGTGGTAAATTCTTTGTCTGATTTTGCAGAGGAATCAGACCTTCTCTACTTCTCTCCCTTTCTTTCCAGGATTTAAATGCACTTTAAAAGGGGAATAGGCAGGCTCAAAGTCATTGTGATACAAGTTTCATTCTTAACCTACACATGTCTTCTCATAACATACACAATATAAAGTAACAACTGAGGGAAAAAATCCATAGTAGCTGCTCTGCTGAAAAATGTTTCTGTTGCCAAAATCCTCCTGCAACAAAGGCTATAGAAACAATGACACTTGTGAGGTGTATCCACAGAGACATTAAAAGAAGAGAGCTACTTGCAAAAACACAAGAGAATGCTGGAATGTTTGGAAATGGAGTCACATGCACAGGGCTTCCATAGTGCAAAACCTATATGTAAGAATCTTTTCCCATTGCTCCTTGATTTTTCTTAGAAAAACCAGAGAATAGTTGGGATCACATTCTCATCCTCCAAAGTAGAAAAGTGCTGAGATAATACTAGAGAAATAAAAGAATTAATCCTGTGCAGTGCCGGAAAACATACCAAAATGCCTTAGTGGGACAGCCATGTTAGTCTGTATCTGCAAAAATGAGGAATCCTGTGGCACTTTAGGGTACGTCTACACTGCGGGCTAAAGTCGAGTTAAGATATGCAACTTCAGCTATGTTAATTGTGGAGCTGAAGTCGAAGTACCTTAACTCGACTTTTGGTGCTATCTACCCATCAGGAAGTCTAAGAAGAACATTCTCCCTTCAACTTCCCTTATTCCTTGTGAAATGAGGGTTATAGAAGTCGGAGTAAAGAAGCTCGTTATTTCAAAATTATTTAGAAATAACAGGCTTGTTATGTAGACACACACTCTGTTATTTCGAAATAAGCGTGCAGTGTAGACATAGCCCAAGAAACACACAGCAGGGCTTAACTCAAAATAAGCTACGCAAATTGAGCTATGTCAATTGCATAGCTTATTTCAACATAGCTTATTTCGAAATTGGGAGCATTTACACAGCTCTTATTTCAAAATAGAGCACTCTTCCTCTGACTTCCCTTACTCCTCGTACAATGAGTCAGAGTAAGAAGTACAGGAGTCAGAGTAAGAAGTTCTCCAGCTTTCAAAATTATTTCGAAATTACTGCTTGCTGTGTAGATGTGGACTAAGTTATTCTGAAATAATGCTAGTAGTTAAACACATCATCGTCATGTTGAAGATTACCTTTCATAGAATCATAGAACGCTCCTAGGTCTAGAAGAGACCTCAGGAGGGCATCGAGTCCCCTCCCCAAATCAAGACCATTTGGTGCATGTCTCCACATACATTTATATATTCCACTTAGGGACTGGTCCTTTTTTATCCTGAACATTTGTGAGTAAGGATGCAAGCATAGAGACTAACAATCATACAGTATGAGGCAGAGTGTAAACTAACTGGTTGCAGAGTAGAAAAATGTTTTTTATGTGGTAGGACAAAGGTCAAAGAAACACTCCTCTTAAGCAGAGGAAGTTTACTGAACTCATGGCTAGTGAAGGTAAGACACAAATAGTTTCCATCAACCTTTTTGTTGTTTATAGCATGGATGCCAACAACTTCTTTCACAGATCTGCGTCAATGGAATGTTATGGGTACGTGCATTTATGCTTCCATATTTGTGATGGGAAGTTATATATAAGATTCCAAGCTGCAAAAAACTCATTAATTACACAAACCTATGTTCTGCACAGGGAACAGCTGCACTCTCACAGTAATGCCAGCATCTGTTTTGTGGTTTGTAGGCATTTTGGTCTTGCAGAGTTGTTTTAACCTTATTGACTCCTTTTATTGCTGTGTTTTCGGTAATTCATAGTGACTATTTTCCCTCACCTCTTGAATACAATGTCTCATTTGTTCATTGTTTTCCTCTCTCTCCATTGGCTCTGACTGTTGGACTCATACACATGGAAAGACAAGAGATTGTGGTTGCCTTTTGCTCACCACCCATGTAGATTAAGAATGCACATTGATCAAGAACAGCCATAATAGCTTATTTTTAATGTATTTAACATAGATTCTATTATAAGAACGATTGGGTCTCAATGTCTGGATTATTCTGAAATGGATCATTATGTTCTGAGGACATTTATAGGAAAAACCATGGTCTGACCTAGGTTTTCAGACTAATACAGTCCTACAGAGCAAGATCAGGGAATGAGTCAGGAATGTAAATTTGTACTCTTGAATCTTGGCCCATTGACGTTCTAAATCAGTATGCCCATGAGCTCATCCCATTTATTATACAAGCTGTTTTCTAGAACTGGCATAGTTCCAGTCCCATTGAAACAGGCTATTGTAACCCAATTTTTCTGAACTTAAGACAGTACATCCTGATGTACTTTTCAGTCATGGTCAGATATTTAATTTGCCCCTGCTAAATTGGCACAATGGGCTGTAGCCAACAATTGTCAGCATTAGTTAAGAGTGTAAATAATCTGTCTTATATCGATGGAAATTCTCAACTCTTGTACTGCAGAACATTCAAACTATATGTGGAACACTGACCATGTAACCATGCTGAATTGTTTGGAATTTCATTTTTATTTTATGAAAATTACACTTTCGTGTTTTCAATTTTATTTGTCCATTTGTAATTTCTTCCTCTTGCTAACCTTAATTCTCTTCCCTTTCAAGTTTCCTCTAGTGTCTTTCATTGTCCTTTTTTAGTCCTCTTTTTCAGTATGGTTTCTTGTAAGAAGTGATCCAAAGACACAGCTTTGATTTGCGTTCTTAAATAGATGACACACAGATTTACTTGAAGATTAGTCACTATTGCTCCTCTTCTTCAGCAGTTTCAGTATGATTATATAACACATTGAAGACACTAATAATGCCACTAACATAACAAATTAAAAACTGTACTTCTCAAACTGAACAACTTTGTATTGAATCCAGACAAGAACAAGTGTGAAAGTTTCCTCTTTTTCTTCCTCTCCTAGTGGATTCTCATCCTTTCATATGGAGAGAAATGGAAAGAATTGGAATTATTTCCTTTGAAAAGAGAGACTTAAAACCAGACCAGGTGAAAGTATATGGAATCATGTATGGTATGGAAGAGCATTGTGTCATAATACAAGGAGTCTTCCAATTAAACTGAAAGGCAGCAAATTCAAAACTGATAGAAGGAAGTAGATTTTTACACAGTTCATAATTAGACTGAAGAACTCATGGCCAAGGATGTTGTTGAGGCCAAGAATTTAACAAGATTATTAAAAGCAGAATTAGACATTTATCTGGATAACAAGAAGATCCACAGTACTAACAGCTAATATTTAGCAGAATTTTGGAAGGGCTATAAAACCCAATGCTTCAAGCCTTAGAGACTAGTTTAACTATCAGGTGTGAAAAAGATACTTTTATGTGGGCAGATTTTTCCACATCTGCCTACTGTGCAATTTCTTGCACCTTCCTCTGAAACATCTGGTACTGGCTATTGAAAAAGTTGAGATACCACACTAGACTGTTTCCAGGTTTGTGCCAAATTGATAATTTCAAAGTTGCCTGTAATTGTAAAGCAGAGAACTCTGCTCAGTCAATTAATGCCCTGACTCTCCTACTGAGCAAACATTCCTTGCTTCCACTACTCAAAGTAAAATTCTGGTTCTATTGAACTCAATGGTAGTTGAGGCACTGAAATGATTAAGGGAAATATACTCACATAATCCTGGCAAGTTTCCCATTCCCATATACTGTAGAAAAAGACAAGAACTCCACAAAGTGCCTGGCAATCTGAACTCTGGGAAATTTCCTTCCTACCTCCACATACAGTGATCAGTTAAAATCAGCCTGCCAAACACCTGAGAGAGAATGCTCAGCATCACTTCAGAATCCCAGCCCTCCTCATCTAATGTCTCATCTCCTGCTGTAGCTATCCCTGTTGCTCTAGGGGAGAGCTTTAAAAAAAATAACCCAAAGACTTTGGAGGGGATCTTTTCCTGACACCTGCAGTGGCTAGCTGAGCACTGACGTATGATCTTTTAGAAACATAAGACATAAACTGGAAGTAATCCCAAGGGCTATTGGACTCTGCTCCCGACCATCACAATCAAGCCTGTCATACTGTTGCAGTAATAAATGTGTCCAGTTTACTCTTAAAGGGTATGTCTACACTACAGCGCTATTTCGAATTAACTTAGTTTGAAATAGTTAATTCAAATTAAGCTAATTTGAAATAACGCATCCATACACAAAAACTATTTTGAAATAGCATTTTGCTATTTCAAAACAGCACGTCCACACTGAGAGGACCCTGAACCGAAGTTAAGGCTGGCCGGAACCAGTGCCGGCAGGGCATCAGGTTAGGACTTGAGTGTGTGGGGCTGTTGCCTGAGGCTAACTGAGCTCCGTGCTTAAAGGGACCCTACCCCCACCCCGGACAGACAGTTCCCAGGGTTCCCCGCTTGCTTGTCTACCTCGATGAGGGACAGCAAAGCAGTCCTGTCTTGGAATGCCCTGAGTGCCCGTACTCAGGACACCACAGCACTCGGCCACATAAAGCCAGAGCTGCCCCTGCGCACGCCGGTGCGTCTTGTGGGGTCATCGCCATGCCCAACTGCACTTGCTGCAGGCTGCCATCCAGGGGTCCATCGGGGGGCTGTCAGGATCCAGGAGGCCCTGAGGGAGAGCGTCCACCTCGAGGAGCCCGAGGAGCCTCCCCGGTCCTCCCCACTGGGGGCTCATGCCCCATTCCTCCCTCACGTCCTTCCACTTACTCCTCCCTACCCCCCCTTCCTGATGTCAAATAAAAGACACGTATGTTCAAAAATAGAAACTGGGTTTATTGAACAAAACTGGGGAGGAGGGATGAACCTCTGGGGAGACTGGGAAAAGGAGGTGGGAGAGGGGAAGAGAGAGGGTGGGAGAGGGGTGGGGGAACCCTGGGAGGAGGGAGCTGGAAGGGGGAAGCAAGGGGAAGAAGGGGGAGGGGAAGCACAGGGCTCAGGGTTGAGGGTCTCACCGGACCAACCTTTCATGCAAACCTGCTCCTGGGTTCGCATGTGGCCTTTGGTGGCCAGCTTGGCAGCTCCTGCCATAGACGGCTGTGTTCCTCCATATAGGGCTGAGATCATGGAAGTTGGGGGCATCTCCCCCAAACCTGAATAAGGTCCATGATCTCCACCCTGGACCAGGAAGGCGCCTGCCTTCTCCAGCCCCTGTCAGGCTCCTGAGAGCTGGCAGACTGCTCCTGGGGAGTAGTGGAGGGCTGGCTCATGTTTTGGGGCCACTGGATCAGGGGCCCTGGTGGCCACTGCTGGCTCTGGGCTGGCAGGCTTGGAGCTGGCACAGGCACTGTGGCCAGGGTCTACCCCTTTAATGGCTCTGGGGCTGAGGGAGAGGAGAGTAAGTTTTCCTGGTTGTGCCCAGAGTGGCAACCAGGGCTCCAAGGGAAGGGCTGGAGTCTACACAGCACTTAATTCGAAATAGCTATTTCAAATTTGGTGTTACTCCTCACAGAATGAGGTTTATCAAATTCGAAATAAGGACTCCACTATTTCGAATTTATTTCGAAATAGCGGTTTGGCTGTGTAGACGGTATTAAAGTTAATTTGAAATAACTGCTGTTATTTCAAATTAACTTTGTAGAGTAGACATACCCAAAATGAAGACAACTTAGAAGATGTCCCAGCAAACAACTTGAGGGACAGTTCCACAATGTTACCTCTCTGATTGTTAGAAACTATCTTCTAATTTTCAGCTTGAATTTATTCATGGCCAATTTATACCCATTTGTTCTTGCACCAACATTTCCTTTAGCTTAAACAGGACTTCACGCCCCTGGTATTTACCTTCCCTTCTAATGTATTTATAGAAAACAATCAGTTATTTTCGCAAAGAAGGAAATAGGGTTTGGTAAACCCATGTTGTATTATATGTCCTTTACTATTTACCACTATGGGTGTGTCTAGACTACATGCCTCCGTCGACGGAGGCATGTAGATTAGCCAGATCGGCAGAGGGAAATGAAGTCGCGATTAAAATAATCGCGGCTTCATTTAAATTTAAATGGCTGCCCCGCTCTGCCAATCAGCTGTTTGTCGGCAGATCGGGGCAGTCTGGACGCGACGCACCGACAAAGAAGCCTTTCTTGATCGGCACAGGTATGCCTCGTGAAACCAGGTTTACCTGTGCCGATCAAGAAAGGCTTCTTTGTCGGCGCGTCGCATCCAGACTGCCCCGATCTGCCGACAAACAGCTGATCGGCAGAGCGGGGCAGCCATTTAAATTTAAATGAAGCCGCAATTATTTTAATCGCGGCTTCATTTCCCTCTGCCGATCTGGCTAATCTACATGCCTCCATCGACGGAGGCATGTAGTTTAGACGTACCCTATGAGTTTAATTTAGTCTTTCCTTCACAATTTGTTCTAAAGTCATGCCAACTTCTAAAGTCAGACTAACAAGTATTGCTTGGATTACTTTTTCTACGTTTGTTAGATATAGGTACAATGTTAACCATTCTCCAGTCATTTTGTACCCCCAAGCAGATACATTATGAAAAATACTTGCTACCAAACCAGCAATCACATGTGCCAAACTTTCAGTATTATGGGACGGAAGTTATCTAGTCGCCACGATATCAGCACATTTAGCTTTTTAAAAGTTTTCTTCCATTTCAGATGTGGTCACTTCCATTTCTAGATATTCATTTCCATCAGATAGACTGCCTTCATGCATATGTTCCATACTATCATCCTTACTGAATAAAAAAAGAAAAAGAAAGAGAAAGGGAAAGGGGCAGGAGAAAATAAGAAAAACAGAATAAGAAATATTTCACTCAGAAATCTGGTTGGCTGATGTCTCTATGTCTAGACTACAGGCTATTTTCGGAAGAAGCTTTTTTTGTAGGAGATCGTCCAAAAAATCTTCTTCCAAAAGAGAGCGTCCACACTGCAAAAGTGCATTGAAAAAGCGATCTGCTTTTTCAAAAGAGAGCGTCCAGACTGAATGGACACTCTCTCGCATGTAAATTGTGATTGGTATGGATGGAATGGCCACCATGGCACCTGTGCTTTTTCCTCTTTCCTCTTCTTCCGAAATAACTCCCTCTTCCCCGTCCACACACGCCTTTTTGCAAAAGAGCTCTTTCGCAAAAAGGCTTTTTCCTTGTAGAATGGGATTACTAAATGCTGGAAAAACCCCTCTGTTCTTCCAATTTTCTTGTAGAAGAATTCAATTGCAGTGTGGACGTTCCTCAAGTTTTGTCAGAAAAACATCTGTTTTTCTTACAAAACTCTGTAGTGTAGACATACTCCTAGCTTCCTTAGGAAAACATGCAGTAGTATAACACCAGTTACAGCTGAATTACTATTAACTAGAGTTGGTCAGGATGGTCTAG
Organism: Pelodiscus sinensis; assembly: GCF_052426305.1. Taxonomy (NCBI): domain Eukaryota; kingdom Metazoa; phylum Chordata; order Testudines; family Trionychidae; genus Pelodiscus; species Pelodiscus sinensis. The sequence goes on from NC_143065.1 coordinate 24,860,209, forward strand.
GCCAGTGATTCCCAACCCATTCACAAGCTTTTGGCAGACCAGTAACATTTTGTGTATTTGCATATTATGCAAATGATGAATATGCAAATAAAGCATTGTTGGTTTGCCAAAAGCCCAGCCCCCAAAGCCCTCAGTGCCAGCCCTATCCTCTAGAGCCTCCCATCCCTCCACTATCCCCCAGCACCAGCAACTGACTCCAGAGTCCCCTGCACTCAACCCTCCCAGTGCCAACCTCCCACCCTCATAGCCTCACAGTACCAGTTCCCCATCCCAGACACCTCAGTGCCAGCCCAATATCACTTAGAGCTCCTAATCACCAGACCCCCAAGTGCCAGCCTCCTGTTTCCAGGGCTCCACTGCACCCAACCTTCCCAGAGCCTCTCCAAGTGCCAGCCCCCAATATTAGGCCCATCCCTAGAGCCCCCCTGTGCTAGCCCTGCTTCCAGAACACCCCCCACTACTAGCTCAGCCTCTAGAGCCCCCCAACACTAGCTTGCCCCTGGAAACCCATTGCCTTCCCCCCTCACCTATCCCTGCACTACTGCCCACGTCATGGTGGCTTGGGGGACCGGAGCTGGGGTACACCACCGAGTGCCTCCCTCCCTGCTGCAGCTGTTGGGAGAGGCATGTCCTGCCCCGACTCTAAGCTAACCAGCATTGGGCAGAGGTGGGGTTCCCTCTGGCCGCAGAAGAGGGCTTCCCTGCACAGCGGGAGGGGCACGTAGTGTGGGATCTCCTCTTGGCTGCAGATCAGTGCTTTCCTGTGCAGCAGGAGGGCCATGTGGAGCCTTCCGCCACACAAGGAAATGCTCTTCTGCACCCAGAAGGAGGCTCCACCCCTGCCTGGTGCTGGTTGGCTGAGAGGTGGGCCAGGAAATGCCTGTCCCAACAGCCATGGCAAGAGCAGTGTACCCCAGCCCCCAGAGCCATTGCGGCCCAGCAGCTAGAGGGTTGCAGCCCGGCAGCGGGCTACGGCCTAGCAGTTGGGAACTGCTGGTCCTAGACTATTGTGCCAAAACATTTTAAACAAAAAATGACAATCTGTCAAAATGTAAACTTTTTGCAGAAATTTTTTTTTTAACGCCACTTTCAACAGGAAAGGCTTCTCAGGTCGAGGATGAAAAAAGAAAAAGAGGGCATATCTTCACTTTCTCCACCGGAGAGTGCTCTTCTGGTATTCAATTTAGTGGATCGAGTTAAGACCTGCTAAATAGAATGATGAGGATGGCTCTGGTGGGTGCCAGCACTTCTGGCAGACGCAAGGAGTAAGGGAAGCCTGTGCAGCAGGTAGTTATGGGTTCATATTATCAGCATCCCATATTGTGCTCATCGTCTCCTTTCCTGCTTACTTGAGATTTTACCCTTTTGGGCTCAGGTTACCCACACAGATCTTATAGCAGTGCGAGCATTGTCCCCCTCATGTATCCCGATGTGCATCAAACCATTGAAATGTCGATGTCTACATTCGTGTGCCTAATGGTGCAGAGAGAGCAAACATGTCTCTCCACCAGGAAGAGGACAAGAAGGAATCTCCTAGGATATGTCTACACTAGCTCGTTAATTCGAGCTAGGTAGGCAAATCAGGCAACCGGAGTTGCAAATGAAACCCGGGATTTAAATATCCTGGGCTTTATTTGCATGTTCCCGTCCGGCCGCCATTTTTAAATCCCCCTTAGTTCGAACGAACTGCCCGCGGCTACACTCGGCAGTTTAAAGTTAATCTGAACTAAGTCCTTAGTTCGGATTAACTGTTACACCTCAATCCACGAGGAGTTGGTGGACAGCTTTGCTGTGATGGGGTTCCCTAATTGCAGTGGAATGACAGACAGAATGCACATCCTCATCTTGGCTCTCAAACACCTTCCCAGGCAGAATGTAAACTGCAAGGGGTACTTCTTGATGGTGCTGCAGGCACTGGTAGATCAAAAGGGCCATTCCACCTGTATTAACACGAGATTGTCGGGAAAGGTGCATGATCTTTAGGAACTCCTGCGTCTTCAGCAGCCCTTGAAGTCAACAGAATGGGCTTGGTAATGGGGACTCATTGTTTAGAAAATATGTGGCTAAGTTCAACCTAAACTCCTAAGCTACGTCTAGACTGGCATGATTTTCCACAAATGCTTTTAACGGAAAAGTTTTTCCATTAAAAGCATTTGCGGAAAAGAGCATCTAGATTGGCACGGACGCTTTTGTGCAAAAGCACTTTTTGCGGAAAAGCGTCCGTGCCAATCTAGACGCGCAAGCCATTTTCACCATCGGGGCTTTTTTGCGCAAAACAGTTCTCAGTTGTCTACACTGGCCGTCTTGCGCAAAAGCATTTGCACAAGAGGGCTTTTTCCCGAGCAGGAGAGTCATTGTACTTGCGCAAGAACACTGACGATCATACATTAGATCGTCAGTGTTCTTGCGCAAATTCAAGTGGCCAGTGTAGGCAGCTGGCAAGTTTTTCTGCAAAAGCATCTGCTTTTGCGGAAAAACTTGCCAGTCTAGATGCAGCCCTAGTGTAGACCAGGCCTTAGTCAATAAGAAATGTTTCCATGTTGAGTTTAAAATTCAGACTTTTTTGAGCTATCCATGTTGAAAAGAAACATGGCAACATTTTATAGAGAGAAAGCTCTTTGTTTTCTTGTCCAGAGACAGAACACACAAACTGTGGAAGGGATTTTACTTAAAATTACCAAAAATGTTCATCTTTGGATGGAGACTAAACAGCAAGGTTAATTGAAAATGTTCTCAGCATATGAAAATATATAAAACACATACGTGCAGAAAATGTAGTTATTGCATATACTTCAGATTTCAGATTCATAGTAAAACTCCACTACGTCATGGCTGGAATAATTTGACAGATGCTAAATTTATGATCCTGATAGTTACTTGCATGTGAAAATATTTTGCTATGCTTGTGATTTTTGTCAAGGTATTAAAATCATTGCCATATGCAGGGAGGCATATTTTAACCTCATTGTTAAATTGAAAACATTCATATTGAATCACTGACAAAACTTACCAAACATATATGTGCTATATAAGTTTTGGGGGGCTTAATTATATTTTTAAAAAATTGTTAAAATTCATAACCTGATAAACTGAGTTATATATAGTTGCATATCAATGTTCTATTAACTACAGAATACATTGTGTTCGTATTAGTATATGGATGTGGTATATATACGCATAACATATGGGCATGTTATGCAAAGTATGTGCATATTGTATTTACATTATTAATATCAATAAATTAAATATAAAGATGTCAATATTTTGTTTATAATTTCTTTTCTAATAGTTGAAACAATGTCATAGAACTATATACCTATTAAGAGTATCTAATAATATAATGATAGGTGTCATTAGACAATTTTCATGCATGTATTTCTTGGCAATATATAACTTGTGAAATGTTTAGAAATGCCTGTAAGCTATGAAAAGCTATGAAAAGCAAAGCATATTTTTATTAAAGATAAATTAAAAAATCATTACACTGAGCCTTGCTCAGAACTTTTAAATTGAATTAAAAAACTGAATTTAAATAATCCAAAAATATTAGATTGTAAAATCAACCATGAAATAAAATCCACGTCCACTATTGTGGAATAATATCATTTGAAATTCAAGTAATGGCCTACAGTTATTAAGTTCTTTCCTAACGTAAGAATTCTGGACTCAAACCTACAAACTGTTACTATTGCACATATACATCAAAATGTTCTGCACGAGCCTGATTCTGCTCCAACTAAAATCAATGGAAAACACACGTTCATTTCACTGGGAACATAGGCCAATACTGTGCACTTTTGTAAATCTCATTCAGTAGTTTCTGTACACAGAACTAAGCCTTACATTTTGGGCTCCTCATCAGGAAAGCACTTAAGAACATGTTTAAATCTCTTCCTATGTAAGAAATCACTGAAATGGGTTATTGACACCAATGGGACTAAGCACGTGACTAAACACTTTCCTGGACAGGAATGGTTTCCTGACTGGAGGTGTTAAGGATCTATTGTTGACAATGTGAAAAACATCTTAGATTATTTTAAATCATGTGATTTCAAGAAAACAACGAGCAGCTTATTTTATTTGGAATAGCACTGCTACCCTTCTTGATTTTCAAAAGATAGATTTAATTTTTACAGAGCTATCCTATGTCTTTCAAGCTACTGTCCAGGACCTTAAAGCATCTAAAATATTTGAGACTACCACAGTTTCACCCGCTGATGGGCCATACTGAATCATGTAGGCATTGTCCAGCTATGCCAGAAGGGCAGGAAGACACTGGATGTGGTTTAAATAGATCACAACTCTATTCTTAAATATTGGGACTAACCGTCAGATAAAAATTATACAGTGTAGATAATTCCACAGTTTTTGCCATATATGTGAGAGACTGTCATTAGTCTTGTCACAAGCTTACATGATGGACTGTGACAGTATTGACTAATGCCCCTTTCGTACCCTAATAGGCCCCTAATGTGCTGTAGGAAACGCAAAAAGAAAGAAAGAAAGAAACAAAATGCACCTGTTTCCCTACCTTATTGAGAAAGAAGCATCTACTGCAGAGGTGGGGCACCTTTTTTTTTGGATCGGGGTCACTAATCCACAGAAAAAAATCAGTGGGGGCTGCACACAAGTGAGAAGAAAAAAAAAACCCCAAACCCTCACTGAGAAGAATAACCCCCACATTCCGCTTGTACACCAGAGCCCAGGCTAGTAGATTTTGTGTGATGGAGGGAAGGGGGAGGGGCTGGAGCATCAGTGCAGGCTTCCCAGTGCCTTGAGGGCCAGATCCAAGCAAGCTGGCCCCCAAGCCTTAGGTTCCCCATCCCTGATCTACTGTAATAATTGCAACAGATCATGGTAAAACCTGCATTTTAACTACTTACATGAGTGGGAGATTGGGTGTGCTCACCTGCACCAGGTAAAAGAAGACTGGGTCCCCCTGTGGGAATTTGCTGATGAGGGCAAAACCTCTACTGATTTGGTCTGGCTGACTGCTCCCTACTTCTTATGTGGAACAAATAATCTTTGGAGTGGTGAAGGGTTTCAAAAAGGCTAATGGCACCTTTCCTGTGAGCAGGTGGAAAGTCATCCTTGCAATTAAAGGTGGGGGAGGGGTACTCATCTTCTTTATCAACTAAACAAAAGTTCCCACTTTTTAATATGGGGCAAGAGCAATTGAAATCCTAATGGTAAATTGTCTGTAAATGTTTTTTCTGGGTTATCCTTAATTATTCTTTACATGACACCGTTCTCCCCTGACAGAGAGATTTGATGTCATAGCAATGTAGTATGGTCTAGCTGGCAGTAGATTTTTTGTGACATCTGGTTTTTGATCACTGCTAGTATGTGTGTGTATTTGTTTTAGGGGGAAGTGGAAGGTGTTTAAAGTAAAGTCACCACCATTAGTTTTTCTTCTGATTAGGACAGTTTTCTGTGAATAGATTATGTTGGATTAAGCACTCAGTCTACGGTAACCCACACAAAAGGTGTCTATTTTCTCATTCTGTAATTCCTGTAATACCAATGAAACACACCCACCACCATCATCCATCCAGTACTTAATTTCTACTGAAAGATGTGCCAGGGCTTAAGCAGTTTACTTTTACATTCAGAACTCTTGCAACAGGCCCAGAGTGTTAAGACTATGAACTGCCAAGTGTGGAGGTGTCAGGGCTCAGCCCTGGTAAGCACTGGATCCATCAGATGATTGTTATATGGTATCAAATATTGTTTGACTTAAGCTAGGTCTAGACTAGTGGGCAAAGACAAACTAAGGTATGCAACTATAGCTCTGTCAATAACGTAGCTGGAGTCAACGTACCTTTGTTCGAATTTTCAGAGGCTACGTCTACACTGCAGAGAAAAGCTGGAAAAAAGATATGCAAATTGAGAACTGCAATTTGCATATTTTTCCACTTTTTTTTCCAAAAGAGGCTTTTCTGAAATTTGGCCAATCTACATGGGGCCAAATTTTGGAAAAAACTCCTCTTTTGGAACATCCCGTATTCCTCTCACTGAAAAAGCGATTCCAAAAAACTGTTCTGAAAAAGCAGACGGATTCCTTGGACCCAGCAGAGCTTTTCTGGGAGGCATCCTGGAAAAGCTCTGCAGTCTAGACATAGCCACAGTGTCCCCACTGTAGGGGATTGATGGGAGACACTTTCCTGTTGACTTCCCTTACTCCTCGTGACCTGGTAGAGTACCAGAGTTGATAGGAGTGTGATCAGCAGTCAATTTAGTGGGTTATTACTAGAACTGTTAAATCAACTGCCCGAGAGATCAATCTCTGCAGCATTGATCTGTTGGTAAGTGGGAACCAGGCACAAGGGTACCTCTACACTGCAGCTGGGAGAGAGCTTCTCAGCTCAAGTTGTCAGTTAGTCTATAAGGTGCCACAGGACTCCTCGTCAGCTCAAGTTGTCAGGCAAATGGTGGGCTAAAAGTAGCAGTCTAGGTGGGCTAAAAGTAGCAGCATAACCAGGGGAGCATATACGACAGCTTGACCTAATTAGATGAACACAAACCTGCCCAGCTACCCTAGCTACGTATTCAGACATTTAGCGCAAGCTCCTGCCTGTGCTACCTCCAGCTACTCTGCTGCTTTTAGCATCTTTAGGTTGAGCAGAGCTAATACACATCTGTGTACTGAAACTGGGAAACATGCTCCCAGTTGCAGCACAGACATACTCTTAGAACAGGTAATATCTAGAAAAAGGAAACATGAAACAACAACAAAAGCTATAGTCCTCTTCTCAACTGAGATTGTGGGAGCCTTCTAGCCCTCTAGCTAAAGGGCCTGGTCATTCTATTACAGCCTTATGTTGTAGCCACAGGAGAGTGCACTCTGACCTCTCTTTTAGTTGCAGGCTCCTTTTTGTACACTGCAGCCTGTAATCAGATCTAATCACTAGATGCTAAGTGATCAGATCTAATCACTAGATGCTGGGTCAGCTGATTCTCAGCATCTGCCTGCTGAACTTCCATCAAGTACACATCCTAGGGTATAATTATGATAGCTAGGGTTTTATTCAACAAACTTCCTCTATTCTGGCAAAGTAGGTTGTATAAAAAGTAGTCTGTATAAATTGGCTTAGCTTCCCCAATAACTATGTATAATGCAGGAACCAAACAAGTAATGTCAAGTAAATTCTGTCTTTAGATACCTGAATGAAACTGCTAGTGATTTCAGTGGGAATCATGCACACACATTTCAGTGTGGGATTTAGAGATGATATGATTATTTGTTTGATATAATTCTGATTCTTGATTCTTTTACTATTCTCTCTGTATTCCAGGCAAGGTGATGACATACCCAAATTTACTTCAACACTGACTTATAACATACAACTATGAGCTTGGCATGTGTCAAAAAAATCAGTGTAATTGTGGATTTCATCATTAAATAAAGAAATAATTTGCTAAAATTATAAATTCAGAAATTCTAAGTTTAAATATCATTTTCTTAGGTTACAGATTTTAGCATTTTCCCTTTTAAGAGTAATATTATTTCCCATTATATGCTCCTCACTGACACAACCTCTGGATACCTGATTTTGTACACATGACCCTCACTCCTGACTGTTATTCATAAGTTGTCCCCTGTAATTATTTGAATCCCAGCTTAAGTAGCTCTTTGGGCTGTGAGAGGGGCCTTCAGACACAGGCAGGCTTGTGCTCACTCACCTCCATGCTTTTCAATAGGTACAATAGCTTAGCTACAAATAGAAGTTTACTCAGGGATGTCTCAATTCTCATCACTGATCAAGTGACAGACACAGTTAAACTCTGTTCTGCAATTCTTCATAAATACTTAATTCATTTTCTTTCCACATAGATGAGAAATGGCAAACATATATTTGATTGGCCAGATGCAGTTTGATCATCTGATCTGAATGCTCCACTGGAGTTTCACAAACATTATACAGGCAGTCCCCAGGTTACGTACAAGATAGGGACTGTAGGTTTCTTCTTAAGTTGAATCTGTATGTAAGTCGGAACTGTTGTCCAGATTCAGCCGCTGCTGAAACTGACCGCCAGTTCCGACTTACATACAGAATCAACTTAAGAACCCCAAGCGTCCCCAAGTCAGCTGCTGCTGAAACTGATCAGCGGCTGATTCCAGGAAGCCCGGGGCAGAGGCTTCCTGTAGTCAGCCACTGGTCAGTTTCAGCAGCAGCTGACTTGGGGATGCCTGGGGCAGAGCAGCTGGGGTGCTGCTGGGTTGGTCCAGTAGCGCCGCCACTGGACCAACCCAGCAGCACCCAAGCTGCTCTGCCCCAGGCGTCCTGATTCAGCCGCTGCTGAAACTGGCCAGCAGTGGCTGAATCAGGACGCCTGGGGCAGAGCAGCTGGGGTGCTGCCGGGTTGGTCCAGGCGTCCACAGGCGTCCGGAGCAAAGCCGCGGAGCACAGGGGCAGCGGGACAGCCCAGACGCGCCGTGGCTGTCCTGCTGCCCTCGGGCTCCGAGGCTTTGCTCTGCTTTGCTCCCCGTCCCCCTGGTCTGTAGACCAGGGGGACGGGGAGCAAAGCGGCGGAACACGCGGGCAGCGGGCAGCCCAGACGCGTCTGGGCTGTCCGCTGCCCGTGTGCTCCGCGGCTTTGCTCTGCTTTGCTCCCCGTCCCTCTGGTCTGCAGGGGGGGGTCTGCAGACCAGGGGGACGGGGAGCAAAGCAGAGCAAAGCCGCGGAGCATGCGGGCAGCGGGCAGCGGGCAGCCCAGACGCGTCTGGGCTGTCCGCTGCCCACGTGTTCCGCCGCTTTGCTTCCTCTCCCTGGTCTGCTGGAGACCAGGGAGAGGTCCCCGTTCGTAACTGCGGATCCGACATAAGTCGAATCCGCGTAACTCGGGGACTGCCTGTATTTAAAGTGAAAGTATTACAATTTTTAATGAGCATCACTTTGAAGTTGTTTGGTTCAAATCCTTTTTTCAATGCTTATTGCAGGCAGAGTAAAACTTATTAAAAAGTTGAAAATGTTATTTGAAGTTTGTTAGATTCCACAGTGGAGTAAGAAAGTATCAGAGAAAAGACAAGAGAACAGAGAACCATAAACTAAACTTTAGGGAAGAGGCATTAGATTTGATGGTAGGATAAATAAAAGGAAGATAGGATACTGGCTAAGAATGGTATGGAAGCAGAGTGGATAAGAGGCAACAAATTAAAGAAACAAAAGAAAAAAGTGAAAAGTAGAAGGGCAAGATGATGTAAAAAGGATATATAACAAACAGATGAAACCAGATTATAAAATTCCAACAAACTAAAAACCACAGCCCACATGCTCCCCCACATTTCACAAAAAATGAGCATATACTTAGCCATTTAAACATACATAAATGAAGATAACACTTAAAAAGTCTTGTTTGGGAAGGAGATTTGCATTCTTCAAGTGAAAAACCTCACACTATGGTGAGGACAATATGACATTAACACTCCTGAATTACTGTAGTGATGATGGATAATACGGCTACTGCACAATCCTGCCAAAGAAGTGTATAAGGGCATGTCTACACTAGGAAATTATTTTGAAATAAGTTATTTCAAAATAATACCTCCCAAAATAACTATTTTGAAATAGCGTGTCCACATTAGTCCTAGGCAGGGTCCCTTAATGGATACGCACTTAGAGTTCGTCTACACAGCGGGGCTAAATCCAAAATAAGCTACACAACTTGAGCTACGTCAATTGCGTAGCTTAAGTCAAAATAGCTTATTTCAGCTTTTGGCACAATAAACCTAAAATACTGAAATATTCATTGCAGTAAATACGAGTTAGAGCACACTTCCTCTCACTTCCCTTACTTCTCATAAAATGAGGGTTACAGGAGTCAAAGTAAGTAGTCCTCCCGCTGGACGTTATTTTGACATGATGTCGAAATAACTGCTGTGTGTAGATTCGGACTTTGTTATTTCAGAATAATATCAGTTATTTCAAAATAACACTGCTGTGTAGATGTACCCTAAGAGTGGGGATCCTGTACCGTCAGTCAAGAATAATCTTTAGGAAAGATTAGTTAACTTGGGATAAAAACCCTTAATACTCTTTTCTCTTGCCTAGCACACTTGGGTTAGGTACTGGATTCTGAATGGAACTGGCTGAACTAAAAAGATCCCCTGTAGAAAGAAAATCACAAGAGGAAGCTAGGGAGCTTCCATTTTGAGGAGCTTCCAATCTGAGGAGGGCCTCATCCAAAAATGTATGGTCCAAACTTAAAACTAATGTATTATCTTAACTATTAAAATGCTTAAATTTGAAAACCACATAGTGTACTCTGCATCCCATTTTTCAGTTCTACAAAGAGTATTTTATGTTACACTAGTAACTATGGGTATATGTTAATAGCATCTACCACTCAATGAAAAATTAAAACAACTTCAAATTTTCTGGGTTAAAGATATTTGAATAAAAAAGTTTTGCTAGTAGCTTTTGGTTATTTATCTTCAAGTGCAGATATCTTTTCAGCTCCTGTCACTTTTCAAAGCCTGTCAAGGTCAAGCAGGTATTTTATCTTCCTTAAGATAGGGAGGTCTGTTTTCTATCATTTACAAGTTCTTAGGTTTATGCTTCTTCAAGGAGGTGACACCAGTAAAATTCTCACATATCTTTTAAATGTGGTCTTTACAAAAATTCTGTGAATCTTGGCTAAAACATCTGTCTTTATTTCTGTTGGAAACATGAACCAGAGAAATTTTAAGAAAACATCTGATTCTTAAAAAAATGCAAGTAAAGTTTAGAATATGATGAGTGAAAAACATAGCACTAGAAACTGATATGAAGAGTTGGTTGTATGTGTGTGAATATACATATACAGAAGATTTTTTTAAAGAGAAAGCCACGATCTAGTCTGCACTATGTGAACTTTTGATTTTAATAACCACTTTCACCAGTTTAACATTTTAAATAAACCCAGAAGTATTATAGAATCATTAAGAGAAACAATACTCTTAGGTGTGACTGAAAAAGCAAATGAACAGTTTACAGACCTCAATTTATTTCTTTGCAGGTATTCTGGAAATAAGAACAGTGGCAGTTGGAGTAGTGGCAATCAAAGGAGTGGAAAGTGAATACTTTCTAGCAATGAACAAGTCTGGAAAGCTCTATGGAAAGGTACTGAAAATACTGCAAAGAACTTGTATTATGGAAATATATACTTTTGAACATTTCTGCTGATTTTTACATAACATCAGTGTAGTTTGTGTAAATTATTGTTAGCAAATAGAAATATATTGAATCTTTATCCAATTGTAATGGTAGATTGTTATGCTTGGTTATAAAATCTAAGGATTAACTCCCTAATCTTGTTTTTTTTTTAAATCTTCCTCTTGTTAAAAATTTCAGCTGCTAAGGGAGGATATTCAAAGCTAAAAATATAGACCATGTTAGTTAAGACTTAAGAGACCTAAGTAATATATTAGTTTAAAAACAAATGGTATTTATTATATGGTATGTGCTCTTCCCCCCCAGCTTCCCCACCTCCTCTATGCATTTAAAGAATAAAAGTGTTAATTTATGCTATGTTTATGTTATCATTCATTCTTAACAGAAAGTATGCAATGAAGACTGTAACTTCATAGAACTGATTGAAGAAAACCATTATAATACTTATGCTTCAGCAAAATGGACAAACAAAGGAAAAGAGATGTTTGTGACATTAAATCGCAAAGGTGTCCCCATGAAAGGTAAAAAAACAAAGAAAGAACACAAAGCATCCCACTTTCTTCCTTTTGCAATATCCTAATCATATATGATCTATAGAGAACTAGTTCCAGCAGGAAGATTATTTTTAAGGAGACTGAACAAGTAATCAAGAGAGGCTGGAATACTACTGAAAAACTGAACAAGCTGGACTTGCGCATTTATGTTTATTTTAAAGAGACTTCATTAAAAAGATTTGAAAATATACACAATCAAATTTAGTAACTAAAAGTTGTAAAAAGTTGTAAAGAGTTGTTCAATCATTATGTTAGTAATAGTAACTGGGTAGTTTCTTAAATTAATTTACCCTTAAAAGTCATGACTTGATTATCTGACAATATTTTATTTAAAAAAACCTATCTGCTTATTAAACATGGCTGCTATAAAAATAATAAAGCAGATGATAATGTTATGTAAAATATGTCGGACTTTAAGGCTGCTGGAATGATTTGTCAGATTATCAAGTCAATATTAAATGTGGAGATTGAGCAGTATTTTAAATACTTCCCAGAGAAACTGATAAACTATACATAAAATAGGATTAGAAAAAAAATTGTACATTTGTTACTGTCACATTTAGATTTAAAAAAGCTTGTTTGGAAAATAAAGATTGCACCACTGCAAAATATCAATTGTATTAACAAGAACAAATACCTAATGCTGCTCTAAAAGATATTTCAAAATAATGTATGTAAAGTATTAGGAATATGGAATAAACAAAAATGTACTTCATCTCACTTTCCACAAAATAACATTTTATATAACGACAAAAATTCAGACTTATTAAGGTTTTTTATGTAACATAACCTATCTTTTGTATAATTCCTGTTAGGGCATATGGCTTTTAATATTGTTTTTCCACCGTTATTCATGCTTTTTCTGTTGTTACAGCATTAAACTTTATTTTAAGTTATATTTGAACTTTATTATTCTAAGTTATTTAAGTTGATGTTATTTATAAAAAAACTTATTAAGCTGCATCTGTTTCATATGCTTTTAATTCTAAAGGAATAACAAAACAGTCTGGCTGAGCTGCATTGGTTTTTTTCTATGACCAGACACAAAGTCTAGTACACAACACTCTTGCCAACATGCACTGGATGGCAGACAAAAATGACAGCCTGCAGCAATTCTTACAAATGAAGTCTCACGGGGAACAACCCAAAAATGTAAAAAATTCTTTGCCACATACTCCTGCCAATTAAGTTTGATAGCATTCCCAGAGTTACGGCAGATATAGTAAGGTTATAGCTCTGATAGATATTGGGATACATCCTCAGTTGGTATAAATTAGCACTGAGTTCTATGGAGCTACACCAATTTATACCAGCTGGGGAAATGATCCAGAAAGACAAGCCAATAAAAATGAAATCTCATGACTCTAGAGATTTAACAGATGTAAAGCAATAGTTGAATAACCATTGCCATATGAATAGTTCAGTGTCTCTACTTTAATTCTTGCCCTTGCTCTTGAGTCTGGCAACAAATTTGCCAGTTAATGATGTGAGTACTTCTCTTCCAATGAGACCAACAACCTCCTGGGCCCTGGGGCAAGGTATGTGTGTGGGAGAGAGAGGGGGGCTGGTTTGAAGCCCGTGGGCATAAGGGGTGGGACTGAAGGCAGCCAGCCCTCAGTGCTGCCCAGATTACAGCACGCCCCACACCCGAGCCCTTAGAGCCACATGCAGTACCCACGCGGCACTCTGGTGGCTATTCAAAGGGGTTTGTTTTTATTTTAAAAATCACATCCTTAACCAAAATTACTGTATCGGCAATAGTATCTAGTGTAGACCTGACCTAGGTTAGTTCAAGTTTTGAAAGCAAAATATGAAACCCCACCAACATTGTTTGTGTTTAGCTATTCTACTGAAGCTGGATTTAAAATGCAACCATATGCCAACATGCTTAAAATTGAATCCAGAATCAGAGTTGGTGTTTCGAAAGATCTTATGATTAGATCATTCAGACTGAGAGTAGTAAGGTCCAATGTTTCTTAAACTTTATTGATAATTTTTATTTGCACTTTTTGACATTTGCCTTGCCTATTGGGCTTGCATTGTGACACCTTGAACTACCTGTATATGATCAAGCATCAGAAGAAGCTAGTAATCGGCATTCATGTTGCAAAGAAGACAGACATTTTATAAGGAAAGATGATCAACATAAAACAAAAAAATTATAATTGTTACAAAGTAATTAACAAGCCAGATCATGTTCCCTTTGATCAATGCAAAGAGAATCATTCACATATTGATCACCCCCTTTATTTGTGGTGGGGAACTACTTAAGCCCAATATGTGTTAAATGTCTGAATACAAACAGGATTACAAATTGCTAACTATTATTAATGTGGAGAGGTGAAACATAATTTTCCACGTGGACTAGCCTATCTGTTTGATTAGAGGGATCTGAGCGTGTGTTTGCTGTAGAATGAAATAGCATGTGGCTCCATCCTCACAACCACCATTCTCAATCAGAGCCATTGGACACATATGCTTTTGAAAATGTGGCCATGCCATGTAGGTACCTAAATAATTGATGAGTTCTTTAAAACATACTGATCCATAAGAGGAAGACCATAAATTCTGTTGTTAGATTTGCTTCTCTAATAAAATAAAATTAGATTTTAAATTGAATACTATAATTGCAGTTACAATTTTAAAGATTTTAAATCACTAATAATTAACTATTGTGGACCAAACTGTGCCCCCAGGATCTTCATGGATATCTTTTCCCCCTTTTGATTGTACTAGTGTTAGGTGTAGGTAGAACTTGGTAGATGCCTGCTGTCCCCTCATCAGTTCTACGGAGATGATGTGGGAAAATTAATACAGTCTGAGACACATTAACTCGCCCATGGATCCCTGCCTGTGGGTTCCACCTTTAAGGGCAGTTCCAGGGGACAGCTGAGGCCAATGCATCTCTCTGGTTTTGTGGCTCTGTAAGGTTAACATGCTACAAGATTGTGTGCATGGGGAAAGAAGGGAAGAGGAAGGGAGTTACCAAGGCTCCAGATCCAGTGTAGAGTTATATGAGTTTCTGTAGATCCCTCAGGATTTGTGTCTTGAGTAGTGTTGCTCAACCCATTTACCATTGTGGTCTGCATCCAGTACTATTGGTTTAGACCTGTGGTTCCCAACCTTTTGATACCGGGGACCAGCAAGTGTATACTACCTGAGGGTGTCAAATGGGCTGTAACTCTATGCTGACTGGTCCAGAAGTGGCTCTCAACCTTTACATTGACAATCCCAGATCTACTGCTATCTCTGGGGTACACACAAGCCCCATCCCTTCAGATGGAATGAATAAAGACAAACTGCCCAAGATGATCCTTGCACAATTTGCTTCCTCTTAGCTCTGTCCCACAAGAGAGATCCAATCCTTTGTTACTTTAAATCAATTTACTTTAAACAATTTATTAGTATTCATGCAATTTAAAATCTTTCCTGTCTTCTCCATTATAAGAATAGAACTGTATGTGTTCCAAAGGCTATAATATATAATTATGCACTAGTTCTATCATTTTCCTGACATAGGCTATGTCTACACTGCACGTGTATTGAAATTACAGCGTGAGCATCTACACAGCAAGCCTGTTATTTCAAAATAATTTTGAAATAATGGACTTCTTACTCTGACTTCTGCAACCCTCATTGCATGAGGAATAAGGGAAGTTGAAAGAAGAATGTTCTTCCTTTGACTTCCTACTGTGTAGACAGTGCCTAAAGCCAAGTTAAGGTACTTCGACTTCAGCTACACAATTAATGTAGCTGAAATTGAGTAATTTAACTTGACTTTAGCCTGTAATACAGATGTATCCATAGACAGCATCCCATGAAGTTTTCAGTTCTGTCCAGGTCCACATGCTTCATAAGACACACTACATCATTTTAAATTCATTTCAAACCAAAATGTTCGTTGGCTGCTCTTTTTTATCATGTCTCAAACAGGAGGAGGTCCACGAAAATTTTTTGATTGGCCTGGTGGTCCGTGGACTGAAACAAGCTGAGAACCACTGCTCTAATGTATCCTCTAATGCTATTGAATTGGTTCTGCAGTAAACAAGTGTTCTGTTGCCTCCCTAGGTGGAGCTATGATTATTGGAGATGTTTTAGTGCTTCAAATGAGCTCAGCAGAATAGAAGCTGTCTGAAAGGAATCTTACATGACAATGTAATTTACTCAAGAACCTTTGGTGAGGGACCTTATTTTTGTCTATAATTTGTTGGACAAAAGTCAACATGGTTTCTGTAAAGGGAAATCATGTCTTACTAATCTATTAGGGTGTGTCTAGACTACAGGGTTTTGTCGACAAAAGTGGACTTTTGTTGACAAAACTATACCTGCTTCCACACTGCCTTTGAGTTATGTCGACATAACATCAACAAAACTCAGCAGTTTTGTCGACGTATGTAAACCTCATTCTACGAGGAATAACGCCCTTTGTTGACAGAGTTCTGTTGATAGAAGGCATTATTGCATCTACACTGTACTTTGTATCCACACTGTTATGTCGACATAGTGGCTTGCTTTGTCGACAGAACTGGATGTAGTCTAGACGCTCTTTGTCGACAGAAGTTTTGTCAACAGTATCTGTCAACAAAACTTCTGTTGACAAAACCCTGTAGTCTAGACGTACCCTTAGAGTTCTTTGAAGGGGTTAACAAACATGCGAACAAGGGGGATCCAGTAGATATAGTATACTTAGATTTTCAGAAAGCCTTTGACAAGGTCCCTCACCAAAGGCTCTTGTGTAAATTACATTGTCATGGGATAAGAGGGAAGGTCCTTTCATGGATTGAGAACTGGTTAAAAGACAGGAAACAAAGGGTAGGAATAAATGGTAAATTTTCAGAATGGAGAGGGGTAAGTAGTGGTGTCGCCCAAGAGTCAGTCCTGGGACCAATCCTGTTCAACTTATTCATAAATGATCTGGAGAAAGGGGTAAGCAGTGAAGTAATAAAGCTTGCGGATGATACTAAAATGTTTAAGATAGCCAAGACAGAAGTAGACTATGAAGAACTTCAAAAAGATCTCACCAAACTGAGTGATTGGGCAACAAAATGGCAAATGAAATTTAATGTGGATAAGTGTAAAGTAATGCACATTGGAAAAAATAACCCCAACTATATGTACAGTATGATGGGAGCTATGACAAATCAGGAAAGAGATCTTGGAGTTATCGTGGATAGTTCTCTGAAAACTTCCACACAGTGTGCAGAGGCAGTCAAAAGGCAAATAGGATGTTAGGAATTATTAAGAAAGGGATAGAAAATAAGAGGGGACTGAGGGAGGATATGATAGAGGTATATAAAATCATGAGTGGTATGGAGAGGGTGAATAAAGAAAAGTTATTTATTAGTTCCCATAATAGAAGAACTAGAGGACACCAAATGAAGTTAATGGGTAGCAGGTTTAAAACTAATAAAATAAACTTGTTCTTCACATAGTGCGTAGTCAACCTGTGGAACTCTTTGCCAAAGGAGGCTGGAAGGCTAGGACTATAACAGAGTTTAAAGAGAAGCTAGATAATTTCATGGAGGTTAGGTCCATAAAAGGCTGTTAGCCAGGGAATAGAAATGGTGTCCCTGGCCTTTGTTTGTCAGAGGCTGGAGAAGGATGGCAGGAGACAAATCGTTTGATCATTGTCTTCAGTCCACCCTCTTTGGGGTGCCTGGTGCTGACCACTGTCGGCAGACAGGCTACTGGGCTAGATGGACCTTTGGTCTGACCCAGTACGGCCATTCTTATGTTATGTTATGTTATGTTATGTTATGTTATGTTATGTTATGTTATGTTATGTTATGTTATGTTATGTTATGTTATGTTATGTTATGTTATGTTATGTTATTGGTGCCATCTCATCAAGCATTACTAATATATCCCAAAATTAAATTTGCCTTTTTTGCAATTGTATCACATTCTTGATCCATATTCAATTTGTGATCCTCGGTAGCCCCCGATCTTTTCCTCCTCTACTAATGCCTTACTAGTTATTCACCATTTTATTACCATGCATTTGATTTTTTCTTCCCAAGTGTACTTTGCAATTGTCTGTATTGAATTTGATCTTGTTGTTTTCGGAACAATTCTCCAATTTGTCAAGGTAATTGTGAATTCCAGTGCTGCCTTTCAAAATGCTTTCAACCCCTTCCAGCTTGGTGTCATCCACACATTTTAAAAGCATATGCTCTGCTCCAATAACCAAGGCTACGTCTACAGTGCACTGTAGTTTGTAACAAGATATGCAATTTGAGCTACTCAAATTGTGCTTATTTCTATCTTATTTCGAAATACCTTATTAACATGTTAACAGTGAACCACTGAAATTACTTTTTGATTATGGTTTTTCAACCAACAGTGTACTCACTGAATGGTAATTTAATCTAGATCATATTTCCCTAGTTTACTCACTAAAATCATGACAAATCACATCTACTGTTTCCCACTAATCAGTAGGGGCGTGTCTACACCACAAGATAAGATTGAATCTAATATGGTTGATTTCTTACCACTCAATTTTGTGAAGTCGAAGGTCCATGTCTTGACTGTGGGGAAGAATCGAACATAGTTCAACATAGAGAGTCCTGGTAGTCTATGCAGATGCCATAGAAGCATGAGCATGGAGCCCAGTTGGCACGAAAGCACTGTCATGATCATGTATGTGGTAGTGCACCTAATGATGCAATACTTGGACAGTGTATGCATGTCGCTCAGCCAGGAAGAGGAGGAGGACGAAGCTTGGCATGGCGTGTAATCTTTTGGCAATAATCATGGAATCCCACTCTGCTAATTTTACATAGTAGTTTTTAGGGCAAACCTGCCCCTTAAAACAGAAACTCCAAAGAGTAAATTTTTTCCAAAAAAAAAAAAAGGTTTTAAACATGAGACTTTGGTTAACTTTAATGATTCATATAACTAAAATTCCTCACAATGCTTCTGAAAAACAAAGTGTAAAGCCAAATTATTTTATATCTTTGTACTTTCTAATTTTTTTAAAAAATACATAAAAATTCAAGGAGTATAAAGAAAATCAAGCTTTAAAAATCTCAGTCTTATAAGTAAGGTAATAATGCATTCGCTGGCGCAATCTAGCTTGTAATTCCTGAGGCATTCCAGATACTGAAATTGTATAACTGCTCACATTCCAGACCTAAAAAGGGAGATTTTCTTCAATTTTGTTTATAAGGTAGATGAAACCCACTATCATACATCTGTTTCATGAAGAAATCCTCTTACTTAAATTTTTTAGGAAGCTCTAAACTTGTAACGGCTGGGTTTTAATGCCATTAGCTGAACAGAGAACTGAAGTAAGATGAAATCATTTCACAATGAAAAAAAGAAATAAAATATTTTCCTTTAGTGGTGACTGAAAGAGAACAGGACTTTAAAAACAGAGATGCACATACGTCATACTTGAAAATTACAGTACTTTTTGACCTATCCCTAATGAAGGATATACGGATATCAGAATCTTTCTTTACCTATGAAATTTTGTTATTTTTACTGTCATTCTTAGAATATTCTTCCAGTAATGATGAAAAGGGTTTGACCCTGAAAAAGTATTGAGCGCCTCTTAAGCAGTATTGAGCAGTCATTACTCCCACTAAAATTGATTGAAGGTTAGATTTTCAAAGCTTGTAAGGTGCCTGAAGACATAAATAAGTGCCCACGGGGATTATAGTAGCACCTTGGCAGGTTATATGCTTAACTCCTATTGGGTGCCTAACCGGCTTAGGCACTTTTGAAAATCAAACTATACACCTGTCTGCATTAAGCTCTATTCCAAACAATAGTACAAGCCTGTCCACCCTAACAAAAGAATCCCAAAAAAGCATGTTTCAATATACCGATCCTGTTAAAAAAACTCCATTACTAGTCTCTTTTTGTATCTATTTTGGTATTATAAATTACTAGCATTACCTGTCCTGTTGTGACAATAGATGTACACATGGCCTGTTCCCAGGGGCAGGCAGGCTTAGGTCAGTTTGGCCACAGGGCCCCCTCTCTCCCCGCAGCTCCCGGGGGTGGGGTGGGGTGGGGTGGGAGTTGGGGCAGAGCAGCCTCTTCCCTCCCCGCTGCTCTGAGGATGCTCAGGGGTGCACGCTTTCTTCCCCTCCCTGTGGAAAGGAGATGCGCACATGCTCAGAGTGCTGCTCCTCCTCCTCCCCTTCCTTTGTGGGAGCAGGGCCTCAGTGAAGGGGCAGGGCTGTAGGTGGAGCTAGGGGCCTGCTTCCCCCTAGAAACTTCTCAAGTCTTCTCAAATGGTCACTGTGACAGACAGCTTGATGGACACCTCTCCTTTTATAATAGTATAGATATAGATTATTCAGGCTAGGCATGTTTTCTGTAATAAAAGTTAAGTGCTCCAAGCCTCCTTTTTTATGTGAACAATGTGTAGAGACAGCCAGTTTAACATCAATTTAATTTTACATTGGACATTACATAGTTGTAAGTGTAAACAGGGTCTGAATAAATGCCTCCATTGCAGCCAGGTGGAATGGGAGAAAAACTCTGGTGTGTTTAAGTAAATACAGTTTGTCCCTGTGACTATTTTCTTCTACTATTTGATCTAAGGAAGTGGGTCTGGCCCACGAAAGCTCATCATCTAATAAACCATCTTGTTAGTCTTTAAAGTGCTACATAGTCCTGTATTTTGTTTCAGTTTGTCCCTGCTTTGCTTAGATGTGTTAGATATTCAGCTGATGGAATAGTGTTTTGATCATTGTAATCAACCTGGCTGGGGATAGGTCACAAATTGTGTTACTTCTAGTTGCAATGTCTGTAATTATTGTGGGAATACAAAAGAAGAAAGTTTGTGTTTAACTTGGCGCAAAGGGGAGACACCGTCAATGTAAATAAACTTGGATGAACAGAAGCTCCACTTCCAGAACCCTGTGAGATTAAGCTGGGGAGGGAGAACTCTGAGTCAACAGGCTGCATGCTCTCGAGGTATGAGCTGCAAGACTGGTTCAACCTATTTCTCCCCACTGTTTCAATGATAGAAGGAGTCTCTTTTATTTTTTAAATCTACTCCAATGGGTGCTGGAATTTCTTGTGGCTGGACTGTTCTTTGGGCCAAGAGCTGAAATCACTGAGAATTGAAATCATTAGTTTTGGCCCAGAGCCTAATCCACCACAAGCCAGCGGAAGATGTGATGAGTGGTCAGCAGAGCAGCGGCAGCATGATGAGCTGCCGGCAGATGCAATGGAGACCAGGTATAATGAGCAGCCAGCAGGACAGTGATGGAGAGGTGTAATGAGCAGACAACAGGGTGGCAGCAGTGAGGTGAGATGAATGGCCAGCAGGGAAGTGCCAAAGAGCTGCAAGTAGGTGGATGGTGAGTGACCAGTGGAATAAGATGCCTCCTTAGCGCCCTCCCCACTCAGGGTGGGAGGTGAACTATGTGGATGCAGCTCTGAACTCTGTGTCTGCCCTGACCAAGAGCAGCATCTGTGAGTGGGATGCAGAGAAGGGTTGGACATGTGAAGGGGACATTTACATTGCTGGACTTAAGAGCCTGAGAAGAAAAGGACATTGCCCAACCTACTTGGGGTAAAACTGTTATACATGGTTTTGGTTATTTAAAAAAATGAACACATATGAAAAGGACAAATCAAATTTCAGAACAGAAGGGGGGTGTTCCTTTTTTTTTAATTGTATCCTTTGGTATATATGATTGTGACAATTTTCTTCCACTATTTGATCTGAGGAAGTGGGTCTGGCCCACGAAAGCTCATCACCTAATAAACCATCTTGTTAGTCTTTAAAGTGCTACATAGTCCTGTTTTTTGTTTAAACCATCAGGGTTGGTGGCAAAAAGATGAGAATGAGCAACTGCAGTCACATTATAAATAACAGGCTGAACAAGATCCCAATTTGGAAGGATTATAATGAGTTACTTTTTATCCATCACACTCAATCTCCCTCCCCCAGAATGGAGAGCTATGAAATTATCATGCTTCCAATCATGACGTATTCAAATGGCCCATTTTGATGCTGCATCTATTACAGAAATAATAGACATTGGGAGTGAAATCCTCCATTCGTTTTTTCTGGGTTTCACAACTCATTTGCATTGATAAGCTCAAGAAAGGTTGAAACCTACCTCAATTCCTATTGTGCTCAGCCCTGGCAGCCAGGGCAGCCACTTTCCATGTGGTACTTGGCCCTGGCCAAGCGCTGCAGCTGCTCTTCACATGGCCCCACCAGACAGGCTGTAGGGGCAGATGACCATTTCGCGGGCCCCAGGGCAGCACAATTTCAAGGGGCCCCCCTTTTCCACGGCACATGTGCAGGGCTTCTTGAAGCACGGGGCCCGGGGTGGCCGCCCCACTCGTCCTGCCCTATATCCGCCCCTGCCAGGCTGCATACCAGCCATTAGAGCTGGAACTGGGGCCACAGTGAGGCTGCCCCAGTAGTTGCAATACACTCGGCTGACAGCTACCCCCACTCACCCTGCTACTGTGTGGGGAAGTGGGTGGGAAGGGAATTCCCTTATGGGGAACCCCCAGTGGGCAGGGCTAATTAAAAGCTGAGGGCGTGGCCTGGCAATGTGCCATGGCCCAGCAGGCAGGGGTTCACAGACCAGTGGTTGTGAACTGCTGGTTTAGAGTTCACACAAGAAGCCTGCTGAGACTGCAGAGGAGTTAATGGGAAGCAGATGGGAAAGCAGCTCACCCTGCTTTCTCTGCTGAGATGGGATTGATTCAAACTCTTCAGTTTAAAGATTGTAGGAGGCAGCTCAGGGAATACATTTTCAATTTACAATGAAATATAAATTATAAGACTGGAGGCCAACACTTAGACCTTCTAACACAACAGACACACCCCACAACAGAGGCATTTGAGCCAAGAAATGAAATGGAACAAGAGGGATATGCTGACATTAATAGAATAGGCTTGAGGTAGGATGCTAAGGAATGAGAAAGATCAAGAAAGGCATACTGCTATTAGGGGACGGAGTGGTAAATGGGCTGGCCGATTAGGAGCAAGGATGAGAGATGATAACAGAAGGGAAAATGATGGAAATAGGAACCGGGCATCAGGAAGGAGTGAGAAGAAGACTCATATACCACTGGATGAAGTGTGGAAAGGGATCTATGCACAGCAGTAGAATGGTCCTATGGGGGCCCTCACATCAGCATCTATTTTCTGTATTTGTAGGACCCTACCAATTTTATGGCCATGAAAAATGTATCACAGACCATGAAATAAGCCCTTCTCCATGAAATCTGATGTACCCTTGTTCCTTGGAGCCTTCGATCAAAGGAGGCTTCCTAGCTCTGACTGGACAGGGGAAGGACAGGACTTATCCCTCCCCTGCAAATTGCTTTAGCAGTGAGAGTGGGTGACCAGAGCAGATCCACCTCAGGGTATCTCCCACTGCTGCAGGATGCTGACTGGGACTAGGCAGCAGCCTGAGTTTCCTGCAGTTGGAGGAGTATTGTGGAGTTGGATTGTATCTTCCCTGTGCTGCTTGAGTGCCCTATCAAAGAAGGCTTCATAGCTCTGACTGTGGAGGGGCGGGACTTACCCATCTCCTGCATAGCTGGGGGTGAGGAAAGACAAGAGAGATCCACCACTGGGTGCCTCCCCTTGCTGGAGGATGCTGTTTGGGAATGGGCAGCAGCCTGAGGTCCCTGAATCTGAGTGTGGGGCAGGGGGTGCAGTGCTTTTTGCAGCCATGCAGAGAAAGAGCAAGTGTTGTCCCTCCCAAGCTGGCCAAGACTAGTGGTGAGGAGCCCATAGCTCCCAGCAGCACAGGGGAAATCAGACCCACTTGGACCCTCCTGTGGTTGCAGAAAGTTCTGTGGTTGCTGCCTCCACAGTCTGGCTCTGAAGGCAGAACAGAAGTGAGGGTGGCAGTCCCATGACCTCCCGACAACAGGTTTGTGACTCCCCCCCATTTCATTTTTTGGTTGGGACCCCAAGGTTACAATACCATGAATTTTAGGTATAAATAGCTGAAAATGAGAAATTTACCAGTTTTTAAATCCTATGGCTGTGAAATTGGCCGTAATGGACTAAAAATGTATGGTAGGGCCCTAAGTATTTGACATTCACATTCATTTTTTTCTTTACAGATTTGTGTAAATGTAAATATCAGCAAAACAGCAAGGTATATACACGAGTTAACCCAAGTGTTCCAAATTATTTTAGTTTTTTTCATATGAATAACAATACAACATAAAATGGAAGTGTGAATTATGATTTCTGTTGACAATTATATTAGACTTTGCAAAGTACTGTATGTTCCATTCGGATATTTATGCTGCAATCCATTTAAAAATACTTACAAGCTTCCATGGCTACTTTTGGTTTGACAAACCCCTTAACTGGTACTTTGATAATATTATCTTTCTTGCTACTGTTTACTGTGGGCTTCTTTAGGCAATCTAAATTCCATTTCTTCCAAGCAAATTTCTGTGGCTTTAGACCTGAAAAGCAAAAGTTAACTTTAGAAAAAGACAGGCATATTGGTGTTACTTTTGAAAGCTATCCTATATCAAACATGTTATTCTTCATATGAAGTTTAGACTTTTGATTCCTTTTCAGGTCCCTAATCTGCAAACACTTATGGATGTGCTTAACTTTAAGCTAGTAAGCAGTCTCACTAACTTCCATAACAAAAAACAGGACTTTGTAGGACTTTGTTTCAGCTACACCAGACTAACACGGCTACATTTCTATAACTTCCATAGGCATACTCACATGCTTAAAGTTAAGCACAGGCATGAAACCTTGCAAGATAAGGCTCACAGACATGCTAATTCAAGCTGAGAGGGGAACTCTGGTTGAAGCTGGTATCCTACTTCCACGAGGAGTAAGGGAAATCAAAGGGAGAGTGTTCTCCCTTCGACTTCCTGCAGTGTGGACAGCGCCAAAAATCGAGTTAAGGTACATTGACTTCAGCTACGTAATTAACGTAGCTGAAGTTGCATATCTGAATTTGACTATATCCCATAGTATAGACACACTCAGTATGTATTTTGTGCAGATTAATGTTTATTTTATGTAATTAACAGAGACTTAACTTATGTCAGCATTTGGAATAACAATATTTTGTTAATTATGGTTTTATGAAAGATATTTAGATGGTTTTGCCAAAGCAGTTTGGTCTTTAGCACTTGTGCTCTAACTGCATAACTAATGCTTATTCATTTTACTATCTGCTGTGGAATTAAAAATAGTGATGTATGTTTTTCTTCAGTAGTTTTGAAATGAACATATTTAAAATTCATGTATTTGGTTCCCCATGGCTAATATAAACAAAGTTTGTTACGGCACATGCTAGGCTTTCACTTACTCGAGTAGTGCTATTTTATAAAAAAACAATATTTATTTATTTATTTATTTCCTTCCATGTTTGAACCTTGAATATCCATTTTACTATTCAATATGATATTTTCTTTCATTATCTTAATTTATTATTTTTATTAACTGCTTTCTTCACTTGATTTTGTGTATGGCTATCTTAATATATATTTCATGAGAGGAAAAGTAACTTTATTTTGTAGTTGTTCCCATTCTTGACATTCTTTCATTGTAAATGTTTTTATTTTGTTAAGACCACAAGTTATCCTGGTAGAAGTGTATAATTTGCTTTATCTGGTGGCTTTCTATTTCCTTTCCAGTTGAATTTTTTACTGTCCCTAACCCAAAAGATTTCAGCACTGCCAGAAATATATGGAAGCTAAGCCCCAGCAGTGGTCTTCTAGTTATCTTTTGGTATTTGGTCTGACTGAATTCTGGATAACTCCACCCACTATCTATTTAGCGTAGTTACTTATCACAGGCTAGATCTCTGGGTTTAACCAGCTCCTCCCACTGTAAGTCCCATTTGGGAGTTATGGTGCATAATTATCACCCAGTTGGCTAACATGTATGCTGTTCAAAAGCTTCAGAAGGGTAGCCGAGTTAGTCTGTAACAGGAAAAACTTTAAAAACAACAAATAGACTAGTAGCACCTTAAAGACTAACAAACATGTAGATGGTATCATGAGCTTTCATGGGTGCAAACCACTTCTTCAGATGACTGGAGTGTTAGAAGTCCAGATGCAAGAATAAATAAGGGAAGGGGAAGGGGGAGAGAGGAAAAAAAGAGAAAAAAGGAGGGGAAAAGAAGGAGAAAAAAAAGAGAGAGAGAGACAGTGAATAGATAGTTCAAATAGTTACAAGAGACTGATATGAACAATTAGCACCTTCATTGTTGGGTTGGTTGGTTAAGGCATTAGGGTGTGGAAGGTAGTGTGCGAGCCAGCAGATGTCCCTGTTCATAACATTTGCATAAGAATTCAACTTGTAAATGAAGTTAAGTTCCAATCTTTCCCTGTGTATTTGGCTTGTGGAATTGGTCTGAAACAATACAGTGACTTGGAGATCCATTAATGAATGTCCAGGAAGATTAAAGTGTTCTCCAATAGTTTTTTGTGTATTGTCTTTTTGGATATCTGATTTGTGTCCATTAATTCTTTCCCACAGAGACTGTCCAGTTTGGCCAATATACATGGCAGTGGGGCATTGTTGGCATAGATCACATTAGTGGATGTGCAGTTAAATCAGTCTCTGATTTGGTGGCTGATGTGGTTGGGTCTAGTGATGAGATCGCTAGTGTAGATGTGTGGGCAAAGTTGGCACCGGGGCTGATTGCAGGGGTGGGTTCCTGGGTGATTATGATGTAGGTGTGTTGCGTAGTTACCAGAAAGAATTTGTTTGAGGTTAGGACTCTGAGAGAGAGGGGTCATTTTCCAGGATAGAATGTAGATTGATAATGCATTGGACTGGTTTAAGTTGTAGATGATGGCAAGTGGAATTTCGTTTTCTCTTTTGGGCCTGTCTTGAAGTAGTTCATGTCTGGGTACTCTTTTGGCTCTGTTAATCTGTTTTTTCACTTCTCCGGGTGGGTATTTCAGTTTTATGAAAGCTCTATATAGATCCTGTAGGTGTTTGTCTCTGTCTGTGGGATTGGAGCAAATCCGGTTATATCTTAGGGTATGTCTACACTACCACCCTAGTTCGAACTAGGGTGGTTAATGTAGACAACCAGAGTTGCAAATGAAGCCTGGGATTTGAATTTCCCGGGCTTCATTTGCATATTGCCGGGCGCCGCCATTTTTAAATGTCCGCTAGTTCGGACTCCATGCCCGCGGCTACACGCGGCATGAACTAGGCAGTTCGGACTAGGCTTCCTATTCCGAACTACCGGTACACCTCATTCCATGAGGAGTAACGGTAGTTCGGAATAGGAAGCCTAGTCCAAACTACCTAGTTCGTGCCGCGTGTAGCCGCGGGCACGGAGTCCGAACTAGCGGACATTTAAAAATGGCGGCGCCCGGCAATATGCAAATGAAGCCCGGGAAATTCAAATCCCGGGCTTCATTTGCAACTCTGGTTGCCTACATTAACCACCCTAGTTCGAACTAGGGTGGTAGTGTAGACATACCCTTAGGGCTTGGCTGTATACAATAGATTGAGAAATGTGTCAGCTCTCACTGGGAATTAGCTTTCTTTTTGACCAGAGAAACAATAAAAATATACCCCATAGTCAAGGTTTCATCTAAGCCAGTGGTCCCCAACGTGGTGCCATGGTGCCTGCCAGGGCATTTATGTGCGCCCGCCAAATGATCTGGGCCAGCCCCGCCCCCGGGCGTGTGGCACATGCGTGGTGCCAGCCTTGGGCGTGGGGAGCATGGGCGGCCCCTGCCCCGGGCACGCGGCACAGTGCTGGCCCCGGGTGTGTTGCGCATGGGCGACCCTACCCACAGGCACACGGTGCATGCGCGGTCCCGCCCTGAACATGCAGCACGTGAGAGGCCCCACCCATGGACGCCCGGCAGCCCCAAAAAGTTGGGGACCACTGATCTAAGCTGTGGGGCAGCACAGCCTTGCAGCTGCTTAATCAGCCCCACCCAGTCAGGGGTTCAGGACATGGAGCTGCCTGAATGGGTGGGGCTTATTTAGCAGCTGCAGGGCTGTGCTGCTGCGCAGCTTAGGGCTAGCGTCAGAATAAGGTACTGAACTTGAGCTACATCAATTGCATAGCTTAAGTCGAAATAGCTTATTTTGGCTTTTGGCACTGTCTACACAGCAGGAAGTTGAATGAACAACATCCCGAAATGAGATTTTTAATGCATTCTTTTTTTTGCCTTTTTAATGCATTCTTGTCTCCTGGTAATATCAACATAATTTTTTGCCTGAAAAACAGTGCTTTTCAATAGAAGGAGAAATTTGGAAAAAACCATTTTTGACATTTTACAGATATGTAAAAATATATTTCTACTGTTTACCAGAAGTGCAATGTTTATTACACAGTACCAATCCACAGGTTAGTGAAGCCCACATTGGTTAAAATGTAAACAAATAAGCACAAAAGTAGTTGGCATCTGATATATAATGAAGAGTCCTGTGGCACTTTATAGACTAACAGATTTATTGGAGCATAAGCTTTTGTGGGCAAAGACCCACTTCATTATGTCATGCATCTGATGAAGTGGGTCTTTGCCCACGAAAGCTTATGCTCCAATAAATCTGTTAGTCTATAAGGTGCCACAGGACTCCTCGTCGCTTTTGCAGAATCAGACTAACACTGCTACCCCTCTGATACTTGATCTATAATTAACAGTCCGGCTGAAGTTCAGTTTAAGAATATAAGGATGATAGGGGGTTAGAGGCATGGTATGTCTATGTCAGTATCTAGCACTCTCCCAGTATTCTGGCCAAAACCAGATGCTTCTGAAGAAATGAACAGAGCAGGGCAATTATGGAAAATATATTTCCCATGTGACAGTGTACATAAACCCTGACTAGCATAGATGGGATAAGGAGCTGCTTTGGGCTGGACTGATCCTCTCATGCTGCTACTGTAAATCATGCCAGGATTGTAGGAGGAGTTAAAAATGGAGTTAACTCCACTTGTAAAGAAACAAATGGTTCAGCTTCTCCAGCCCTGGACAGAGGACAGCATACCGACTGAGCCCCTGTCCTTGTGGAAGGAGTATGCAGAGCCCCTGAGTTGAAAGGGAAAAGAACAGAGGCATTATAGCCCAATGAGCTCTGATGTAGACTCTGAGGGTACTTCTACACAGCGGCATTATTTCAGAATAACTGATGTTATTCCAAAATAACAGTGTGCATATACGCTACAAGCCTTTATTTCAAAATAATGCAAAACTGGAGGACTTCTTACTTTGACTCATGGTAACCCTAGTTTCATGGGGAGTAAGGGACGCTGAAGGAAGAGTATTCTTCCTTCGATTTCCTGCTATGTAGACAGTGCCAAAAGCTGAAATAAGCTATTTCGACTTGAGGTACGCAATTGACATAGCTGGAGTCGCATAACTTAATTTGACTTTAGCCCTGCTGTGTAAATGTAACCTGAAAGAGTCCCATACCCTAGAGGAAACTGATTATAAGTGTTTCTTTAGTTTAACCTGTTTTGCTGACTATGGATTGTTTGGGGGCATTACTAAGGTACGGGATATGTCAGGTGAAAGTCCCTAGCTGGAAGGTTGCTGGCTCACTGAAAAGATGTCCCACAGCAGCCGCTGGGCTGGGAATGGAGTAATTGCATTCAAGCATGTGCACTCCCCATATAATTCCTAACCAACCACAGACAGATTTTTGACTGTCATCCAGTTCCAGCTTCTGGAAGTTTTAGGGAACTCGGAGCATGGAGTTTTGTCCCTGCCCATCCAGGCTAATAGGTATTGGTGGACCTATCTTCCATGAACTTATCTAATTCTTTTTTGCATTCAGTTTTACTTTTGGTCTTCAAAACACCCCATGACAATGAGTTCTACAATTTAACTGTGTGCAGTGTGAAGACGTACTTTTTAATGTTTGTTTTAAACCTGCGGCCTATTAATTTCACTCCGTGACCTCAGTTTGTTGTATTAGGTAAAAGGGTAAATAACATTCACTATTCATTTTCTCCAACACCATTCATGATTTTATAGACCTCTATCAAATCCTCCCTTTAGTAGTTTCTTTTCCAAACTGAGCAGTTCCAGTCTTTTTAATCTCTTCTCATATGGAAGCTAATAATATCTGTTGTTCTTTTCTATACTTATTCTAATTCTAATATATCTTTTTGAGAAGGGATGACTACAAATACACACAGTGTTCAAGGTATGGATATACTAGGGCTTTCTATAGAGGCATTATGATATTTTCTATTTTATTATTTATCCCTTTCCTAAGGGTTTCTAAAATTTTAGTAGAGTTTTTGATTGCCACTACACATTAACCAAATATTTTCTGAGAACTAATCATAAAGAATTCAAGATTTTTTCTTGAGTGGCAACAGTTAATTTAGAATTTATCATTTTATATGTATAGTTGGGATTATTTTTTCCAATGGGCACTTATCACCATTGAATTTCATCTCCATTTTGTTACCCAGACACCAAGGTTAGAAGAACCCTTTGTAACTCTTCACAGTCAGCTATGGACTTAATTATTTTCATCTGAAAACTCTGTCACTTCACTGTCCCCCTTACTGTTCACTTCTCCAAATTATTTATGAATATGTTACACAGCACAGATCTCAGAGGGATCCTTGGGAGACCCTATTTCCCGTCTTCATTGCGAAACATGAGCATGCATTCCTAACCTTCATTTCCTATATTTTAATCAGTATCCATGAGAGTACCTTCCTTCTTATCCAACAACTGCTTACTTTGCTTAAGAGCTGTTGCTGAGGGAGCTTGCCAAAGATTTTTTAAATCCAGCTTCACTACATCAACTGACTCATCCTTGGGTATGTGCTTGCTGACACCCTCAAAGAATGTTAATTGATTGATAAAGCATGATTTCCTTTAAAAAAAGTCTCTTTCCTCCAAGGTATAGTGTTCAATAAAAGCTACAGATTATTAACGTACCTTGGTAATAGTCCATCATACATTTATTAATAATACAAATTTCAAATCAAATTCTTCTGCCAAAGGAGGTCTATTAGAATAGACACAGCTTGGTCCCTGTCATAATCTTTATAGAAAATTAAAAAAAATCTCCTGGAAAAAAATTGCATTCATCCAAGGCTTTCCAGTTCCAAGTATTTTCATAGGACATTTACAATTAATTCAGGGGTAAGATGTTCTTGTGCTCCCTCCAAAACAGATAATTCACACTGTCTGTCTCTGCCTGTATTCTTTTCCAATAATCAGTCTGGAAGATTTTTCATTTTTGCTCCATTGTTGTGCTCACCACAGATTCTTTCTGAATAGTCCCTTCACATAGGATCATAGAGAAAGTGACAATATGGTTCACTGCACACACACAGCAGTGAAAAAGCCTGCCAGACCTATTAGCAGAACATAGAACCTATGAAAGAGCCATTCAGGTGGCAATGAAACCATTGAACAGGCATTTGCCAACCCCAAGCATACACTGTGAGTTTCTGAATTTTCTGTCAACACAACAGGACCTTATTTAAAATTTTCTTTAGAGATATTTCATTAGCGTGTTGCTGAAGATTATAAAATCATATCTCTAAAAATGCATCATCCCCTGGGACTGCCGTTGGGCATAGAGGTTCCAGTTGAATAATACTGCATAGGGATCCATAAATCCAAATGACGTCCTTGAGAACTGAGATACCTACAGCTACAAAATAATTGGCTTAAATAAATCCTCATTCAGTTCCATGTTTATTGTTTCCTTAAATAAGTAAAAACTTTTGTTCCTCAGAGATTATGATGAACTATCAGCTCAAATTACCTCCATTTGTTTTCCAATCTACCACCAATTGTTTTCAATCCTCTAACCAAGAGTTGGAATTTGAGATATTAATGTTCCAGACTCAGAAAAGCATCTTTGACAATAGCAAAATGCAGGACTATGTAGCACTTTAAAGACTAACAAGATGGTTTATTAGATGATGAGCTTTCATGGGCCAGACCCACTTCCTCAGATCAAATAGTGGAAGACAATAGTATTTGACAATACTATTTGACAATACTTTGACAATAGTATTTTTAATAATAGGTCAGTATTAATCATTCATTTTAATTATTTATTATTATTATTATTAATAATAATAATAATAATAATAATTAATAAAACTAGTAGGGGGTAAAAGTAATAAGTTCTGAATGAGGGAAAGATATATTGAAATCTGTAATTCTTAATATATACATTTCAAAAATATATTTAAACTAACAGTACCTGATACCCATTGAAAAATTAAATCTACTAATCCATCTTTAAATGCATCATCAAAAGATTTACTGGATTCTGGAAATGCTTCACAAAAAGAAACATATATGACTTGTGACAAACAATCAGGATATACCTGCCAAAATAAGAATTAAACTGAATAAAATAACTATAAGATTACAAAATGAGTTTTAGTACTAAATTCACTATAGTTATAATTCTGTTTACATAACAAAATTAAAGCAAAATTTTGCATTCAGTCTGAACTGTAAATGCTAGAACATATCTGGAATCTGGTCCAAGTTATGTTATAACATATGTTACATACTGTAATCATTGAACTAACACATTCAAAAATAGTTTGTCTATTATTTGTACAAAATATTAAATATCTGTGTCAAATACAATAGCAGGTATAATGATCAATACCTTGGTGAAAAATGGTACAAGTCAAGGTTGCTAGCAAGAACAAGAATTGTGAAATGCTGATTCCAAAAGACTATATTTATAATCTCTGAATGAGTCATTATGAGCTCAAATGAAGCATGGAAGAGTGAATTGGGAATAAAAAATAGTTTAAGGTTTAAGTAATCACTATATGTAATGAAAAGTAAGCATTTTGGAAAATTTTGGCATATTTATTTTAGGATTAAATTTCATTAGTCACATATTGTTTGACCTAGGTATTAATTTCAGATTGCCTGCATGTTGTCATAATATTAGAAGTTGTCACTCTCCTCTCTTTTTTCTCTATCCCTCCCTCCTCCACTCATACAGCTCTGTTTTGTCTACCTAGATTACATAGGTTCAAATATTTGCGTATGAACTTTTGCACTGTCAGCATTTTTATAAAGCTAAAAATATCTATTCAGATAACATTTTCATAAGAAAATACTATGCAAACATTTCAACAATTGAAAACTATGAGTTTCTTTTAAATTTCATAAGCTGCATAAAAAAACACAGCTGCTGCCACATATCAGTGTGAAATTTAAATCCTATATCATATCTAGAATCTGGTCCAAGGTATGTTGTGATATATGTTGCATACTAAACATGCCATACAAATATATTTGTAATTATCTCTACTTCTAATTTCTTCATGTGAGTGGGAGGCAACTGCACCTCAAGCAGAACAACACCTCATGGACTTGCACATGGACTTTCTAGACCTAATGACTATTTTCTCATGGTTAATTATAGTACTTTGTGGCTACAAGGCCCCCAGGAGGAAAAAATCTAGTCAGAGTAAATTGTTTGTAAAATTGTGTACTGAGTGAATTGTGACGAAATAGCCTTGTAATAACTTTAATGCAACCCAAAACTGTAGTGAGTTCCAAGTGCCACAGCCTCTCAGAGCGAGAACTACTTGTAGGAAAAATCAAGAGTCAATCCTAGTTTATTGGATGTTCTTTGGTGATCATCACCACAGGATCTGAGAACCTCATTTAAATTATTTAAATAATCCACATAACTCCTATATAAGGATTGCCCCACTAATCCTAAGGAAGATTGCAATCCCTCTTGTTAGGCCCAGCTGATAATGTGTACCTTAAGAGGTAGATAATTATGTTTTCAGCATTAATTGATATGTAATTTAATAGAATTCTGAATTGTGTTTTTCAGTAGGAGTATGTTACATAAGATAACATTTTCAAAAGTACTTCAAGGCTAGGTTTACAAAGGAGATTTAGGTGTTGCAACTCTGAGCCTAACATTTCCAAAAGTATTTCAAGGCTAGGTTTACAAAGGAGATTTAGGTGTTGCAACTCTGAGCCTAACTCCTAGGAGCCTTGCCACCCAGTGTTATTCCCAGCAATGAGTTTGTCACCACGGCACCTCATACAACACATAGAGAGAGTTAAGAACCTAATAAAGGGATTTTCAGAAGCCAGTAGTGAAAGGCAGAGAAGGCAGGGTTTAGGCAGCTAAGCAGCTGATTTTATATGCCTGGCTGACAGGCCAGAGAGAGGAAAGTCTCTCTTTCTAGGATCTCAGTTGCAAAAACCCTCTCTTGTACTTAGGTATTTATGCCAGGTCAACTGCCTAGGTAGCCCATTCTCTACCTGCCAAAATGCTTGCTTTCTCTCTCTTTCTCTCTCTCTCCCATGCTCATTTTAGATACCTCTCTCATTCTGGTTTTAAATTTACCTGTGCCCTGGATGTTTTTTGTGCAGATGCTGTGCTCTATCCCCTCCCCCACAAACATACACTTCCGCCCATTTATCAGTGACTTGCATCCAGTGCCTGACAGGTAACAGGTGTACTCAGAGCACACCTACAGGATAAGGCCCAGCAGGTGAGGTAGGCATTCTCTTTCTTACTTCAGGGCTTCAACTACTGCTCTGAACAGCCTGTTAGCTGACAGCAGCACTTAGATTGCTTTGTAAATCCTTACTAGAAGAAACTTAGGTGCTCAAAGTACCTCGTCAGCTAAAGAGATTATGTGGCACATCAGCCATAGCTTTAAAATGTCAGCAGAACCTAAGTGGGGGAATTAGGCATCTATTTACCTATTTTGGTGCCTAAATCCCTTTAAAATCTGACTTTTTGTCCTGTGATGCTTTTGAAAATTTTCATGGGGCAAGCTGCTGCTCCCTAACTTCTACTTCCTTTTGTTCAACCAGGGAATGTTTGTGGTTATGTGGGTGAGGAAGCTTGTTTCTGTATGCTTTCTCCTTTTGACATGCCAATTTCCATGCAATTAATGCATTTTTCCACACTATCTACCAGAGAGAAGAAGAACCTTAAAACTTGTCAGACTCATATAACTAATCATTGCAACTCATACGTCACCATACCCTTACCTGAAAAAAAGCATCTTTAGTATCACTGGGGACGCATAGGAAAAGTGAAACAAAACTGTCTGCAATTCTGTCAAACAAGTGATCTTGATTTTCTCGATTAGGCTTAAAAAGAAAAAGCAACAAAAAATAAGGAAGTTATGAATTCACATGATGTTCAGAATTTAGGCCCTGACTCAGCAGGGTACTCATACATGCGAGTAATCCCACTACAGATAGTGGGATGACTCACATGTTTATAGTTAGACATGTACATAAATACCATGTTGAACTGTGGCTTTAGCAATAGTATTTAATCTGATAGTATCATGAAAAATATTGTAATCCATATTCCCAAAGTAATTTTACATGTTGCTGTATTCTCCCCCCCCCTTAAATTAACAGTTTTCTTAATTTATTGCAAAAGCTCTTGATTTGGCACAGCACTTAAGCACCTGCTTATACTGAAGCATGTGTTAAATCTATCCTTATTAAGGATTTATTCCTTATTAATAATTGTCTTTATTATTTAAGCACTACCTTCAATTTTGGGCTGAAGTGCTGTATTGAGTCACCAGTAGTTCGCAAGCCCTGTAATGTACTGAGTATTTTCCCTTGGCTATTCAGTTACTTATATACATATTGATAGTCCCAGGTAATAAAATTAGTGACATTTTTGCTTTATGTTCCTATATATAAGTATTTCAGAACAAACTTGCATAAATTTTAGCATCATTAAATAAATTAAGCAAAGCTCAAGTAAACAGTCAATGCTAGTGTAAAGTTTTACTTTCTTATTCAGTAATATAAAGCTTCTATTTAAATGAATCTTTAAAAGTAAAACCTTGGCAATTAGGTTAAAGTTAAACAATTTCATTCTGGGCCTACTTCTGCTCCCATTGAATCTATTCAATCTATGGATGATGATTTTGTAACACAAGAAACCTTTATTTTGTACATTTGATTAGAAAAGATGTAAGAGTAACTTGTGTCATATGTTTATACCTTAAAATTTTGAAGAAACCACCACCAAAAACAATCTTGTAAAACAGCAATAGATGCTTCTGAGAGAAACAACTTTTTCCAAACTTTAAAAACTTCTTCCTGTTGAAACAAATCTTCTGTTGAATGTATTTATTAATGTATTTATTAAGTGGTACACTTCATGACAAAATTTTAAAAAGTCTTAGCTTCAGCAAACATTGGGAAACCCCTTTTGAGGGAAAAGCTTAGCTTTAAGATGAAGAGAAGCAGTTTCTTTCAAAATTATCCATTATGTGGAATAAAGCATTTTCAAGTAGATACGCTGAAAGCCTGATTTTCTTAAGTGCCAAGCATTTGCAGTTTGCATTGACTTTGATGGGAGTTACAGATAT
Source organism: Pelodiscus sinensis (assembly GCF_052426305.1). Classification (NCBI taxonomy): domain Eukaryota; kingdom Metazoa; phylum Chordata; order Testudines; family Trionychidae; genus Pelodiscus; species Pelodiscus sinensis. The sequence goes on from NC_143065.1 coordinate 24,896,215, forward strand.
CCAGCACATCTGAAATTCAGGTCCTAAATGTCTCAAATTTGACACTCAAAAACTGCGATACATAAAATTAGTGATGTCTTAAGTAGTGTCTTCTTCATTTGAATCCTAAAAATGAGTTCAACACAATAGTAATTTAAAAACAATACCTCACAGTAAAAGAATGCAGTTAGCAAAATCAATACAGCAAATTAATATATTGGTTCCATTTAGTCCCCTCTGCATTAGGTAACAGACATAAATTATGACCTGTGCATGGCCCCTGTGCAGAGATATTAGTGAGCTTTAGGTAATAACACCAACAGACTCACCAGACCCCTGGGCAAAGCGGGGTGGGGGGTGGGAGGAGGAGGGACAGCAAAGCATTTGTGTCTCGGAGTGCTCTGCTTGCCCTCACTCGGGACACCACGGCACTCTACAACATGGAACCATTCCTGCCCCTGGGGACTCTGCTGCATCTCGTGGACACGTTGCCAGCAACCTGGCTGCACTGTCTACAGGATGCCATCCGGGAGGACCATTGAGGGGCTGTCAGGATCCAGGGGGCCCTGAGGGAGAGCTTCCACCCTGAGGAGAGCTAACAGTCTCCCCGGTCTGCCCCACTGGGGGCTTGTGCCCCATTCTGCCCTCTCGTTCTTCCACTTACCCTTCCTTAGCCCCCCCCCCCTTCCTGATGTCAAATAAAATGCACTTTTGTCTGAAAAATACAAACTCTATTTATTTAACAAAACTGGGGAGGATGAAACTCTGGGGAGATTGGGAAGGGCGGCAGGAGCGGGGAGGAGAAAGGGTGGGAGAGGGAAGGGGGAAAACTTGGAGGAGGGAGCTGGAAGGGGGAAGCAAGGGGAAGAAGGGGGAGGGGAAGCTCATCACTCAGGGGTGGGGGGTCTCGCAGGGCCAACTGCTTCCCAGCACTGCAGGGGAAGGGGGCCTCAGCACCCCTGGGGGGATGGGGAGGAGGGTACGGAGGTTGAGGTGGGGGGGGTGGAGATTGAGGAGGAGGGTGTGGAGGTTGAGGAGGAAGAGGTGGGAGAGGAGGCAGGACTGGGAGAAGGAACAGTAGCTGGGGAGGGGGCATCAGGCGCGGGACCGGCATGGGGCAGCACTCTCTGCACCAGGGCCTGCAGATGGTGACAGATGGCATGACCCTGGGCAAGCAGCTCCCGCCGGAACTCCCATTCTTCCTGCGCCCGCTGCTCCACAATCCGGGTCTGGGCTCACAGGGCCTGCAGGTACTGCTCTTGGTACCTCTGCTGCGTGGTGTTGCTCCTGCTGGGGCCGCGGGTACAGGAGCATGTCCTGGGCGGTGCGGCTGTAGAGAAAGAAGAGAAGTGGTCAGTTCTCCCTGGGGACACAGTGGATGATGCCCAACCCCCCGTCCCCCACGAGGTGAGGGCGACTGTGCCTTGCATTGTCAGAGCCGATGTGCTTGCACAGGACTGGGAGCTGCCCCGAGGCCGTACCTGTGCTTCTGTGCTGTGTATAGTGCAGCCGGGGTGGAGGGGGGGGGGGAGATGTCCCTGCCCCATGTAGAGGGGGCATGTAAAGGGAGGGCGTCCTGCTGTGTCCCACCCCGAGGTCGGGAGTATGTTGGGTCTCTTCATACACACGTGCGGCTATCAGGCCACGGCCCCTGTGTGGCACGCAGCTGGAGCCACCTGCCCAAGGGTGGCACGGCACGTGTCCGCATGTGCATAGGTGGCTGCGTTATCCGTGAGAGGCATGGCCCATGTGCGCGGTCCCTGGTCTCCCTCCCCACTTCCCCCTGGGTAGGGGACAGTGCTGGCATTTACCTGGTATGGCCTCCCCAGACGACCCTGCCGACTCCGGTGCCGGGATAGCTGGTGGTAGCCTTTCTGCTGCACCCAGGTCAGGGCCCTCAGCTCCCAGCTTGCTGCCCCCCGGGCTAGCGCGGACCACCCCGCCCCCCAGGATTCAGCCAAGGGCTGGGAAGTAGGGGCAGGTGGTAGCCCCTGATGCAGTGCTGCCCCTAGTGGCCCTGGTGTATGGCTGCCTGAGCTCCTTTATTTTCAGGTGCAGCTGCTCCTGGGTGCGCCTGTGTCCCTTGCAGGCCATGGAGGCCGCTATGCGGCCATAGATGGTGGCATTCCTTTGACTGGTGTGGAGATCACGGACATTGGGGGCCTCCCCCCACACCTCAATGAGGTCCATGATCTCCGCACCAGTCCAGGTGGGGGCGTGCCGTCTATGGCCCCTGGCTGGCCCCTGGGCACTGGGGGACTGGGCGGGGGACACTGGACTGGTGATGGCTGCCCGGCTCATCGTCTGACCACTGGGTGCAGAGCTGTCAGGGCTGTCTGTCTGCATGCAGGCCTCTGGCTCGCACGTGCCCAGTGGCCAGACTCTACCCCTTTAAGGGCCCGGGGCTGGGGGAGAGGAGAGGAGTTTTCCTGGTTTGACCCAGAGTGGCCACCAGGGCTCCTTGGGAGGGCTGAAGGCCCCCTATTTTGAATTAAGTGTCTACACAGCACTTAATTCAAATTAGCTATTTCGAATTTGGCATTACTCCTTGTAGAATGAGGTTTACCAAATTCAAAATATGTGCTCCACTATTTCGAATTAAATTCGAAATAGCGGTTTGCATGTGTAGACACTATTGAGGTTAATTCGAAATAACAGCCGTTATTTCGAATTAACTTTGTAGTGTAGACATACTCTAGTTGATGTACTGTAGACATACTCAGGGGCTGTGTCTACATTGGCACCCCTTTCCGGAAAAGGGATGCTAATGTAGACTTCGGAATTGCAAATTCCGCGGGGGATTTAAATATCCCCCGCGGCATTTGCATTTACATGGCTGCTGCTTTTTTCCAGCTTGGGGATAAGCTGGAGAAAAGCGCCAGTCTAGACGTGATTCTCCGGAAAATAAGCCCTTTTCCGGAGGATTTCTTATTCCTACTAGACTGGCCGGAAAAAAGCGGCAGCCGTGTAAATGCAAATGCCGCGGGGGATATTTAAGTCCCCTGCGGAATTTGCAATTCCGAAGTCTACATTAGCATCCCTTTTCCGGAAAGGTGTGCCAATGTAGACACAGCCTAGGAAAACGAACTGTAAGAATAGCGAAGAAAGGTTGTGTAGTTCTTGTCACTGGAAATTTTTAAGAACATGTTAGATAAATATCTGTCAGAGATATTGTAGATATTTGTAAGCACTTACACACTGTTTGTGCCATAGATTACTATCCCTTCTTCCTTGTTAAGTAATGGATTTACACTTTCCTTCATCCTACTTCTACTGATTTTATATAACCTTTTTATTGCCTTTTATGTCTCTCTCTGGTTGTAACTCATTCTATGCTTCTCTGATTTTGTCCCTACATGCTTCTGCTCTTCTTTTATACTTATCTTAGCAATTGGTCCTTGTTTTCACTCTTTTTATTATTCCTTTTTAATTTTCAGGTAATTAAAGAGCTCCTGATGCAGTTTATTTATTTCTTCCCATCTTTCCTCTGATTTGGGATAGTTTGTGGTTATTCCTTTAATGTTGTCCCTTTGAGAATTCTAGCTGCCCTTAACTGTTTCTCTTAAGATTTCTTTCCCTTGGGACATTGTTTGCTGTTTCTCTACTAAACAAAAGAGGCAGGTGAATGGCATTGAAGGAGATTTTGAACATTGCGATTTTGATTTTTTCCATATTGTTTGAGCATCTCTACTGGCTAGAAGAGAAAAGCTGAATATCTCGCCAAAAAAAAAATCTGATTTTGGTGCCAACTTGCAAAAAAATAACTAAAACTATTCACTAAGAACTAAATAATTAATAATAATAGTTAGCATTAGCACAGAGAAGTAGGTGGACACTGGAAGGGTTCATTCTTGCTGTCACAGGAGGCAAAAAGGAACTGAGGGATAGCAGGGATTGTTCCACCTTTTATGCTCTTGGGTGGCAGGTGCAACATACAGCGGGCATAGCCCTATTGGGCACTACTGGCCAAAAGATTCGTTTGTACAAATAGGGTGCATGAGCACTAAGAGGAGAATCCATGTGCACTCTTCAGAAGAAACAAAGGGCTTGTCTTCACTGAACTGTTAGCTCAAGGTGTAACTTGAATTTTTCCCTAACCTGATTCCTGTACACAAACAAAAACAAACCTCTAGCCAAATTAAGTGATGCTTTACATTTCAGCTAGATAGTGTCTTGGAGAATTGTGGTGTGTATGTGTTAAAGTTTGAGTACTGCTGTGCTAGTAATGCAACAAGATGCAGGAACTTGAATTACAGCAACTTATTACTGTCTCACAGAATCACTTTGATAATCCAATCACTCTGTGTAGCTTGAATGGTGTTTTGCAGTATGGTCACTCTTACTTTCCTCTCACTTGGGCTAGGTATGGGGATCTCACGTGCAAGGTATGGGTCAAAGCCAGGGTCTGAGTTATAAGGGACATAATCTGAGTTCAGTTCAGTTCAGAGGGTCCAAGGCCAAAAGTAGCAGTAGAATGTCACACCATACTATCAGATTGGAATCAAGGTCAATGCGTTTGCACTATGTCAGAGCCAAATGACTCTGCCAAAGTAAGGTTAGTAGAACAGAGGCAGGGTAAGCTGCCAGTAGTGGAGTGGAAAAATAGGAACCAAAGCAGGATAAGGAGTTAGGATCAGAGCAGTGGACCAGGAACCAGAAGGAAGGCTTGGCTTCATGAACAGGACTGGGCCAGAAACCAGCAATGAGGCAAGGTATGAGTAGTGTGCAGCAGGAAGCTAGAAAGCCACCTGGGTGCACAGACAGCCACTGCATGTTGTCCATAGGGCAAACAGACAATGCAGTAGGCTCTGCCAGTCAGGACATCAATGACTTATTGAAGTTGACATTTATAATCCAATTTAACAAAGCTGAACATGCATGTCCTCACTAAGCACATTCAGTTGACAGAGTATATGCCCACTACCATGGCTAACATTGACTCACGCAGTGATGCACTGTGACTAGCCATCCCACAGTTTCTGCTGCTCATTTGAATTTTGAGTTAGGCTCTCAATGCCTGATTGGACAAAAACATTGTCATGGGTGGTTCTGGGTACTTGATGTCAACTTCCCACGATGTACTTACTCCCCCCACCCTTCTCTTTCTCCTTGAAAACAATGGTAAACAATCATTTTGCACCCTTTTTTCCCCAGGTTATCCACACAGACACCATAATATGGCAATCATGGACCATGATGTCGAAGGGTTTGAGAAGAAAGTCTACATAGCTGGATAGACCAGTAGTGAGCGTGCCAATACCAGAGATGATGGGACGTCTGGGGTGTCCAGGTTTATGGATCTTTGGAAGCAGACAGAACAATCTTGGTCGGGGGTCAGAAAGTGTTTCTGTGTGGATTTGTTCCCGAGTAGCTGTGGGGAGGCTTTTAAGGAGATAGTGTAGTTTCTTTTGGTATTCCGAGGTGGGATCAGAGGAGAGAAGTTTGTAAAATGTGGTGGTCAAGGATAAATTCACAGAGTTCAGCCACCAGTTGTGCTGTGGCATCATCAGGGATACTGACAGCTTGTACTCCATCTGCATTTGGGATGTTTGCATAGAGAGCCTCTACATCCATGGTGGCTAGGATGGTGTTTTCTGGAAGATTTCCAAGGCATTGTAGTTTTCTCAGGAAATCCGTAGTGTCACGGAGGTAACTGGGAATGCTAGTGGCGTAGGTCTGCTATCAGGTTGGCAGTGGTGTCCTCTGGGATAGTGTTTCTAATTGCTTGTAATCCGTCTTCATGTGGGATGTTGGTGTATAGAGCTTCTACATCCATGGTGGCAAGGATGGTGTTATTGGGGAGGTTATCGATATTTTGTAGTTTCCTTAGGAAGTCAGTAGTGTCTCGGAGATAGCTGGGGGTGTTGGTTGCGAAGGGTTTGAGAAGAGAGTCTACATAGCTGGATAGACCAGTAGTGAGCGTGCCAAACTACACTGTCTCCTTAAAAGCCTCCCCACAGCTACTCGGGAACAAATCCACACAGAAACACCTTCTGACCCCCGACCAGGATTGTTCTATCTGCTTCCCAAGATCCATAAACCTGGACACCCCGGACGTCCCATCATCTCTGGTATTGGCACGCTCACTACTGGTCTATCCTGGACACTCTCCGGGGGGGCGGATTGAACAAAGACCCCAACTATCTTACCCATTACCAGCATAGCTTCCCCAATTATCACCTCTAATACCATTAGCTCACAGAGATCTAACTTTCCACACCGCTAATATCATTAACTCACAGACACTTACCTTCCTTCCTTCCCCTCCCCCCGCATCCGCCTTCTGTTCTGAAATGTGATTTGTCCTTTTCATATGTGTTCATTTTTTTTAATTGTATCCTTTGGTATATATGGTTGTGACTATTTTCTTCCACTATTTGATCTGAGGAAGTGGGTCTGGCCCACGAAAGCTCATCATCTAATAAACCATCTTGTTAGTCTTTAAAGTGCTACATTGTCCTGCATTTTCCTTCAGCTATACCAGACTAACACGGCTACATTTCTATTACTATTCAAAGTGTAGATGTGGCTGTATTTTGGCTGTGGACAAGGCAGCCACTGAGGAACCTTCAGACCTGGGTTTCAGGTCAATGGATCCTCACAGCAGGAGTCCTGTAGAAAATGGCTTCATGCACTATAAAGGCCTGATTCATTCCCTGTACACTGTCCATCTTGCACACTACATGAGGCATGGATTCTGTGCAAAAATACCATGAGATCATGTAATTAAAGACATAATGCATATATAGAAGGAGGCTTAATTTCGGTTACATAGGCAACCCTAATTTTGACTGTTTGGTCCACATCCCTAAAGGTACTGAGATGCCTAAAACCGATTAATTTCAATGGGAGTTAGGTATCTAAATATCTTTGGGTACGTCTACACTACAGCGCTAGTTCGAACTAACTTAGTTCGAATTAGTTAATTCGAACTAAGCTAGTTCGAACTAACGCATCTAGAACTAAAAACTAGTTCGAACTAGCGTTTTGCTAGTTCGAACTAGCAAGTCCACATTGAGTGGACTCTGAACAGGGCTTAAGGATGGCCGGAAGCAGTGCCGGCAGGGCATAAAAGGAGGACTTAGAGCGTGGAGATGCTGTCTCAGGCTAGCCGAGGGCTGCGCTTAAAGGGTCCCGACCCCCACCCCGGACACACAGTTCTAAGGGGTGCCCCGCTTGCAAAGAAGTTCTGGCTTGGAGTGCCCTGAGTGCCCACACTGGGCACATCACACCACTCGGCCATCAGCCCGGCTGCACTTGCCGCAGGCTGCCCCAGAAGCCCGCAGAGCCAGCCCAGTCCTCCCCATCGGGGGCTCGTACCCCATTCCTCCCTCACCTCCTTCCACTTACCCTTCCTTAGCCCCCCTTCTTATTGATGTACAAAATAAAGATAACGTTTCTTCCAACATTGACTCTGTCTTTATTGAAAAAAAACTGGGGGAGACTGGGAAAAGGAGGTGGGAGAGGGGAAGAGAAAGGCTGGGAGAGGGGAGGGCAACTAACATGATCAGGGGTTGGGAACAGGTCCCAGATGAAGAAAGGCTACAGAGACTGGGACTGTTCAGCTTAGAAAAGAGGAGACGGAGGGGGGACAGGATAGAGGTCTCTAAAAGCAGGGTTTGGGTGGAGAGGGTGCATTCAGAAAAGTTCTTCATGAGTTCCCATAAAGAAGGACTAGAGGACACCAAAGGAAAGGAATGGGTAGCAGGCTTGAAACTAGTAAGAGAAAGTTGTTGTTGTTCTTGACAAAGCAAATAGTTAACCTGTGGAACTCCTTGCTGCAGGAGGCTGTGAAGGCTACAACTAGAACAGAGTTTAAAGGGAAGTGAGATCAAGTGATGGAGGTTGGGTCCATGGAGTCCTATTAGCCAGAGGGTAGGAGTGGTGTCCCTGCCCAAAGTTTGTGGAAGGCTGGAGAGGGATGGCACGAGACAAATGGCTTGGTCATTGTCTTCGGTCCATCCCCTCCAGGGTCCCTAGGGTTGGCCGATGTTGGCAGACAGGCTACTGGGCTAGATGGACCTTTGGTCTGACCCAGGACGGCCATTGTAAGCTCAGGGCTCAGTGTCGGGGGTCTCAGTGGACCCCCTTGATTTTCATGCACACCTGGTCCTGGGTGGCCAGGCTGGCAGCTCTCCTGCCCTAGACGGCCACTTTCCTGTGCCTAGTGCGGAGATCGTGGACGAGGTCCACGATGTCCGCACTAGCCCAGGAAGGTGCCCGCCTCTTGCGGTCCAGGGCAAGCTCCCGGGAGCCGCCAGCCTGGTCCCGGGAAGAGGGGGTGGGCTGGGGGGCATCGGGTGGGTGGCTCTGTGCCGTGCCAGGTGCAGGGTCTGCTAGCTGGGTGCTGGCAGGCTTGCACCTGGCACGGGCACCGTAGCCAGCCCGTGCCCCTTTAAGGGGTCCGGGGCCGGGAGGGGGGCATAGAGTTTCCCTGGTGTTGGCCAGAGTGGCCACCAGGGAAACCTGGGGAGGGCTAGCCTCCCACTAGTTCGAACTAAAGGGCTACACAGCCCTTAGTTCGAACTAGCTAGTTCGAACTAGGCGTTAGTCCTCGTAAAATGAGGTTTACCTAGTTTGAACTAAGCGCTCCGCTAGTTCGATTCAAATTCGAACTAGCGGAGCGCTAGTGTAGCACCTATTAAAGTTAGTTCGAACTAACGTCCGTTAGTTCGAACTAACTTTGTAGTGTAGACATACCCTTTGAAGATCTGGGGCTTCTTCCAAATGTTTGATTTTGCAACCTAATGTTATTTTAATGTAGTTTTCCCCCAATCTAATAATAGATTAGTTTGAAACACAAGAAAAAGCTTTGAGGGGAAACTTTTACTGCTACTGCATGAGGTGATCCTGTTGTGTGGATAAATAATGGACTTCATTGTCCATATTTCTCAATCTGGCATCTTTTATGAGTTAAAAAACTTAAAGAAAAAATGGAATATGAATATTTTTAAATATATATGCTTATTAAAGATATGAACCACAAAACTTTGCTGATACTTTATATTAGAAGTTTCTATTTAGCAAGCTGGAGTAAAGTGTACATACTTTGAAATTCTGAGCTTTTATAACCAAATCCCAAAGTTTTGCTGCTTCCAAGTGTCTTGGTAGTTCTGTAAGCTGTTTTAACTTGAAACCTGGGTATCTATAATTCTAAAAGGAAAAATGATTAATTCTTAATTATTGCACTCCTGATATATTCTCAGAAGAGAGAGAGAGAGAGAGAGAGAGAGAGAGAGACTATCTCTTCAAATATATCCACAATATTTTTTTCTAAACTGAAACTGAAGACAGTTACCCTACAATGGAAATGTTCCATTGTTGGGAGTCCCATTTTTTTCAGTAGCATTTTCTTTACCAATTGCTTTCTTTGATGGCCCAGAGTCAGGGTATGTCTGCACTGCAGAGTTTTTCTGGAAAAATGGCCGTTTTTCCAGAAGAATTACACTTACGTCCACACTGCAATTGAATTCTTTCAACAGAAAGTCGAAAGAATGCAGGGGTTTTTCTGACAGTGGTAAACCTCTTTCTATGAGGAATAATCCTTTTTCCGAAAGAGCTCTTTCAGAAAAAGGCATGTGGACAGGGAAGAGGGGGTTGTTTTTTTTCAAAAGAAGAGGCTTCCAGTAAAAAGCACAGGTGCCCTCGTGGCCACTCCGTCCATAGTAATCACAACTTAAATGCAAGATAGCATCCAATCAATGTGGACATTATCTTTCGAAAAAGCAGATCGCATTTTCTGTGTGGACACTCTCTTTCGAAAGAAGTTTTTCTGGAAGATCTCTTCTGGAAAAGCTTCTCCTGAAAGAAGCCTACAGTCTAGACATAGCCTCAGTAAGAGGTCCAGTTATCGATCATTCAAGGTACATCAAGGAATTGTTCCCTGATCATTAGTAAATATTTTGCCTTTATGTACTTGTCTCAAAATTATTTAGTGTGAAACTCCAGTCAAGGTGTTTTGCTTTGTTTTTATATTTAAGTCAGCAATATTTTCTACTTCTCAGACTCTGCCTTCATTTCCATGATATTGCAGTCATTCTGTTAATTGTGTAGCAAATGCATAGCAGATAGTGTCCCAGCAGAGTCCATGGCTGTAGTTAAAAAAAAATCTCCTTCTGCATGACATCACCTTGTATAATTGGAATATGATGTATGATTTTCATTTTACGCCAGGAAGTGGATCAGTTTATATTTCAGAGCACAGAAAGCAAAATAAAATTAATAAAAATGCTTAGCATTTATAAATGTGTTCGGATCTATGCAGATATTACCACTCTATTTGATAATACCACTCTTGTGAGATAAGTGGGTCCTGATCTAGTGATGTCAGTAAAATTACTTATGCAATGCATAGGAGCGTCTTTTGGCTCTTTACTTTAGGGAAGTCTCAAAAAAACCACAGAACCTGATTTGCTATTTTTCTTACCTTAATTAGCTCATTAATGAATTATGATAGAAATTTACATCTGTTTTTATTTCATATTATTTCCATGAAATTTGCTCAGTTAATATTTTAGTGCTCAGTTCCACAATACTGACACCTATTACTAACTTTACTTATGCAAATAATTACATTGATGCCTCTAATGTAGGGGTGGGCAATAGCATGGCAGTAGTCCTTTAGGGTTAGCCCCAGGCGGGCCACCACCGCTATATTTACCTGCACAGCCGCAGGTACCAGCAATCGCAGCTTCTGTTGGCCATGGATTCCTGGTGAATAGGAGCAGTGGGAATCAGCGCAGACTGAGACATCACTTCCTACAGCTCACATTGACTGGGAACAACAATCCATGGCCAATAGGAGCTGCAATTGCCAGTACCTGCAGTCATGCAGGTAAATATAGTGATGGGGGCCTGCTAGGAGCTAACCCTAGCAAATTAGATCCGGCCACTGGGCCAGTATTTGACCACTCCTGCTCTAATGGAAGATGTCGTAATCTTTGGCCCAGTGGTCCCTTGTAGCCAGATTTGGTTAAAGGATCCTTTAACTTATGGCAGAAGCAGACTTAGGGGGCTGGAGAAAATATTCTGGGGGCAGGGTGGCTCAGCAGGGGCATATCTATGAGTGGGCCTAGGTGGGCTCACCCAGTTAGCACCCAATTAAGTCCATCATACTAGTAGTGAAGGGGCTCCTTCTGGCAGAGAGAGATTTCTGGGAGACTGAGTCCCCTCTAGCATTAGCTACCCACTGGCTACAAGTAGCCCCAAACAGCCATAGGAATCAGGACAATTTAAAACTGACACACAGCCACCTTTGCTTCCTCCATAGATCCCTCGTTAAACACAGATTGGAAAAATCCAAAAATTAGGCCCCAAGTATTCATATATGACATGTCAATTAAATCAACACATTCATAGAACCTTGCAAATCTCAGATATCCGCTTTTTATCCATGGGTGTCCACAGCTCACTTTTGCAGATATAGATGCAAATGTAGAGACAAATTTTGTATCTAGAACACTACACATTTGAAAATAACTGCTTTATATCTGTGGGTATACACATACACAGATGTCAATGACATATACATGCTCACTTATGCAGACATAGATGTGGGTGCAGATACAAATTTTGTATCCATGCAGGGCTCTACACATTCATACCACAATTGGATTTTCCAGTATGTGGTATATCTAAATGTACATAATTAATAAAAATAAGATTGGATCTTTATATATATATATATATATATATATATATATATATATAGGATCATTATATATATGACCTAATTCTGTCTTCCTTTATTTCCCTAAATTGTCATTGATTTACATACTATTGGTTTGATTTAATACTGCAATCTACTTTATGATATGTTTAGCAAATATACCTTAACATTTTTTCTGCTTGATTCCTCACTGATGTTTTTATCGACCTAAAAAATATTTTAAACAAACCATTCAAAAGTAATATTAAATGTACTTCTTACCATGAATTAAACATTTTGTATTCTCAGACAAAGGGAAATACTTTCAGCTAAGTCAGGAATTAAAACAGTCTAAATATAACTTCAACTTGAAAAATATGACTGTAGGAGTTAATTGCAGAAGAACTTTGTACGTGCAAGTTTAGGAGTGGTGAGGCCTGCATTCTTTCCCTCCTTTCCCTTTCCCCTATATCTGATGAGCCAGAAGCAAGTCTTTGGGAACATACACCATTTAAGATAAGCATTGTTGCCAGTATAGCAAGAACAAGTATAAGATAAAGGGAAAGGACAAGAATGCATAAACAATTCTGTTTACCCTAACATACTGATCATGTAAACAAGGCCAAAGAACAAGTAGAACTAGATCAGAACCAGATCAATAACTAACAGCTGAGCCCTACATCAGCACGTAATGAGTAACCCCTGGAAATTTCCAAACTGAAAAACAAGGCAAGAGAACTGTATTTAAGGCTGCACCAAAGCACAGCAATTTGGACCTCATCGATGGGCTTTGGGTACCGGCGCCTCAGAAGCTGAGACAACCTCCCACTTCGTCTGCAGCCAACTTGGGATCCCCAGCTAGCAGGAAGGGACATAAGATATGCCACTTCTTTGTTATGTTGCCCTTCTAGTGAAGGGGTGCAGCTGTTAGCTGTCAGGAAATAACTGCTTGTGTTTGACAGATACCTGCGTAGCGTTTTTTGTACTTTGAGAACCCAGTGTCGGACCTGAGACTTACTCTTGCCAGTAACAATGACATGCGGCATTCAAAAGCCTTAGGTCTATCTTATCTATACTACAAAATATTATCTGACAATATAAAACATGATCATATTTTTGAGTAGTTTTATCTATGTAATCATATAGGGCAGGCCACAATCTCTGTCTGAAATGCATGACAGAAGCTCCTTTGAAAAATTAGGTCTTTACCAGTATTCCCTGAAAGATTTTCCATCCACGATGGGAGTGAGTTTAATCTTGTGCACCAATATTGATGCCATGTGCATTTGTTTGGATGTGTGCCACTGGGGGAGAGACCTAACTGCCATGGCTGGCTTGGCCCCTGGCCTTCCTCCAAGAAACCGACCGTGAAAGTGGGCTGAGAGACTGCGATCTGCATGGACTGCGCTGCCCTGGCCCTCCTCCGGCAGCCAGAGGATGGTCAAGAGGTTTAGGCTGGCTGCAGCCAGGACGGGAGGGGCTCAGAGGCCTGGGATGGCTGCGGCCCCAGCCCGCCCCTTCTAGGTGTCTGTGGAGAGAGCTGGGCCTGCCTAACCCCAGAGACGGGGCTTGGCAAGCGTAGTGAACAGGGGTCAAAACACCCCAATGTGTGTATATAAAATTTAATTATGTTAGAAAAAATATTAAAAACTGGATATTTAAAAATGTGCTTGACTCTGCACCCACTCACCCAGAAAACCACTCAGTTTGCTGGCTGCTGTCCCCAACAAACACTATGCATGCCCCTCTACCTGTGCCCCCATCAGGGCCACACACAGCCACCTGGTACCAGGATAGGCCTGGCTAACTGCCTACTCCCACAAATGCAAGAGAGTTACTCACCCTGTTCAGTAACAGGGGTTCTTCGAGATGTGTGTCCCCGTGAGTGTTCCTCATGCTGGCAACTGGAGATGTTTTCAGCAGCATCCTGCTGTGCCGTATCCATGCCTTGGCACCTCCTTGTGCCATTGGTGTCTGCTAGGCACGCACACGGCACGGCCCCCTTCCTTCTTTCTCTACCCTTGCCACTAGACCAGAAGGCTCCAAAGCAGGGGAAGGTGGGAGGGTAGTGGAGCACCCATAGGGACACACATCTCGAAGAACTCCCATTATTGAACAGGTGAGTAACTCCCTTTTCTTCTTCAAGTGATGTCCCTGTGGCTGTGTCTAGACTACACCTCCGATTCAAAAAAAAAGCGGTGGTCATGTTTATGCTAATGAAGTGCAGGATATTTAAATCCCTGCTTCATTAGCAATTTCAACGTGCCTAATCTACATCTCTCTGTCGACAGAGAGGTGTAGTCTAGACGTACCTTGTGGGTGCTCCGCTCTGGGTGACTACAAAGCATTAGTCACTACAAAGCATGAATCATAGAAGTGGGTTTGGAGCCCTGCCACTGTCACTGAGAATAACACCACTTGTCCGACAGCCATAGATGACAGAAGTAAACAAGTAGTGTTTTGCAAACGTGTGGTCAGATGACCAGGTGGCTGCCTTGCAAATGTCCTCTAGAGGCACATTTTTGAGAAAAGCAGTCGTGGAGGCCATGGCCCAGTGATAGTGGGTGATGATAGTGTCTGGTGGTTGTTTGTCATGGATAGTATAATGTGTGTGAATACATGATGACATCCACTTGGAAATCCTCTGGGAGGAGACCACTTGGCCCTTGGAATGCTTGGCAAAGGATAGGAAGAGTCTGGGCATTATTCTCCGTGATTTTGTTTGATCTATGTAGAATGTAAGTGCTCGGCGGACTTCAAGGGTATGTATGCCATGCAGCTTGGGATGGATCAGCAAGAGGCTCGGGAAAGAACACAGGTATGTGTATGGGTTTGTTAATGTGAAAGAGAGAGGGGACCTTTGGGAGGAATTTGGGGTGCAGCGGAAGGATTACTCTGTCCTTAGTAAATATTGGGGGGGGGGGAGAGGTCTGCCATTAATGCAGCAAGCTCCCCCACTCTCCTGCTGGAGGTTCTGGTCACCAGAAAGGTGACTTTCATGGACAAGTGCAACTTGCTCATGGTTATTAGAGGCTCGAAGGGTGGCTTAGTCAAACTCTTAAGGATGTTACTAAGGTCCCAAATGGGGACTGGAGGCCAAACCTACGGGAAAGTATTTTGGAGACTGGTAAAGAATTGTCTGGTGATTGGGTCTGAATAGAAAGAGTTGCCGTCAGTGGTTTGATGAAAGGCTGCTATTGCCACTGCGTGTACCTTTACCGTATTAAAATATAGGCCCGACCAGCTTAGTTCCAACAGTCTAATATGAGGGGGATAGGTGTGGTATCAGGAGGCATGGGATGACTGTGTCTGAGCCACTGGGAGAATCTAGTCCACTTGTAAAGGTAAGTTTTCCTGGTGGACTCTCTCCTGCTGTTGATTAATATCTGCTTCACTCGCTCTGAGCAGGTGTTTTCAGCATTCTGGAACCATAAAAGAGCCACGTGTGGTGGTGGAGTTTGTGTGGTTCCGGATGGAGAACTGTGCCGTGATGTTGAGGGAGAAGATTGCATTGTGGGGGAAAGGTGCACGAATCTGCTATTGCCAATCTGTACAGGTAAGGGAATCATGTTTGTCTCAACCAGGCTGGTGCGATGAGGATAATAAAGGCTCGTTCTATTCTGATCTTGGTGATAACCTTGTGGAGCAAGGTGAGTGGTGGGAAAGCATAAAACAAAGGTGCATCCCATTTGAGGGAAAAAGCATCTCCCAGAGAACCCTTCTGCAGGGCTCCTCTGGGGCAATCAAGGTGATACTTGTGGTTAACTCTGGTTGCAAAGAGGTCTATGTCTGGTTGTCCCCATAAAAATAAAACATGTTTGAGGGCTTGGGCATCTATCTCCCATTTGTGATGGTCGTGAAAATTGAGGCTGAGAGTGTCCACCATAACACTGAGTACCCCAGGGATGTACGTGGCTATGTGGGTAATTTGGTGTGCAAGGCACCAGTTCTATAATTTGAGGGCTTCCAAACAGAGGAAGGGTGACCAGGCCCCACCCTGTCCATTGATATAATACATGCAAGTTGTGTTTTCGGTCATGATATTGTCTTGTGCGCTATGTGGTGCAGAAAGTGGAGGTATGCACAGCACACAGTCCCAAGTTCTAGGAGATTGATGTAGAGTGTTTGTTCGCTGAAGGACTTGTACGGTGAGGGGCCCAAGATGAGCCCCTGATCCATAAGAAATTGTGACTGTGGGGGTCGGCTGATGAAATGGTATGCCCCGTAGAACATTGTGTGGATGTGTCCACCATTCCAGTAAACTGAGGACACGTGGTGGGATAGTGACCATCTTAGAAAGGGGGTCCCGGGAATAGGTGTAAAGTGTGGTCAGCCAGGACTTGAGGCACCTCATGAGTAGCCTAGCTGTTTGGACCACATAGTGGTGGCAGCCATGTGGCCTAGGATCTTGAGGCATTCACGGACCGTTGTAGTGGAGGTCACATGTGCCGCCATTATGAGGTTGTGAAAGGCTTTGAATCTGCATGGACAAAGCTGACCTGCCTGTGACAGTGTCAATGTGTACTCCTATAAATTCTACAGTTTGAGTAGGCTGGACTGTGGACTTCTGGTAGTTTATATGGAAATAGAGATGAAGTAGAAGGTCCGTGGTGATATTGACCATGTGTTGCATTTCCTGGAAGGATGTGCCTTTTATGAGACAATTGTCCAGGTATCAGAATATTATGACTCTCTGACGGCGTAGGAATGACACCACAATGGCTAGAGTTTTGAAAGAAAAACCTTTTGAAAAACCAGGTTGAAAGCCTGAAAGGGAGCACTCGATATTAGTAATGTTGGCTTCCCACTGTAAATCATAGAAAACGATTGCAGGCAGGATGTATCAAAATAAGCATCCTCAAGGTAAACTAGGCAAATATAACTTAGATAGGGCCACGATAAGGTGGGTGCATAATTGGCTGGATAACCATAGTCAGAGAGTTGTTGTAAACGGTGCTAAATCCTGCTGGAAAGGGATAACAAGTGGAGTTCCGCTAGGGTCTGTTTTGGGACCCGTACTGTTCAATATCTTCATCAATGATGTAGATATTGGGATAGAGAGTACGCTTATTAAGTTTGCAGATGGTACCAAACTGGGTGGGGTTGCAACTTCTTTGGAGGATAGGGACATAATTCAAAATGACCTTAGCAAGTTAGAGAAATGGTCAGAGGTAAACAGGATGAGGTTTAATAAAGAGAAATGCAAAGTGCTCCACTTAGGAAGGAACAATCAGTTCCATACATACAAGAAGGGAAGCGACTATCTAGGAAGGAGCAAGGCGGAAAGCGATCTAGGGGTCATAGTGGACCACAAGTTGAATATGAGTCAACAGTGTGATGCTGTTGCCAAAAAAGCAAATATGATTCTAGGTTGTATCAACAGGTGTGTTGTAAGCAAAACTCGTGAAGTCATTCTGCCGCTCTACTCTGCACTAGTTAGGCCTCAGCTGGAGTACTGTGTCCAGTTCTGGGCGCCACATTTCAAGAAAGATGTGGAGAAATTGGAAAGGGTACAGAGAAGAGCGACAAGAATGATTAAAGGTTTAGAGACTATGACCTATGAAGCCAGGCTTCATGAACTGGGCTTGTTTAGTTTGGAAAAAAGAAGATTAAGGGGGGACATGATAACGGTTTTCAAATATCTAAAAGGGTGTCACAAGGAGGAAGGAGAAAATTTGTTCCTCTTGGTTTCT
The DNA here is from genome assembly GCF_052426305.1 of Pelodiscus sinensis. Taxonomy (NCBI): domain Eukaryota; kingdom Metazoa; phylum Chordata; order Testudines; family Trionychidae; genus Pelodiscus; species Pelodiscus sinensis. The sequence continues at coordinate 24,913,534 of NC_143065.1, forward strand.
GAGGACAGGACAAGGAGTAATGGGCTTAAAGTGCAGCAGGGGAGGTTTAGATTGGACATTAGGAAAAAATTCCTAACTGTCAGGGTGGTCAAATATTGGAATAAATTGCCAAGGGAGGTGGTGGAATCTCCCTCTCTGGAGATATTTAAGAACAGGTTAGATAGACATCTGTCAGGGATGGTGTAGACGGAGCTTGGTCCTGCCTTGAGGGCGGGGGGCTGGACTCGATGACCTCTCGAGGTCCTTTCCAGTCCTATTATTCTATGATTCTATGATTCTAAGGTCGAGAGACGACAGCCAGCCTCCTTGATCTAGTGCTGGAATCATTGTTTCTAGTGTCACCATCTTGAAACGTTGGTATGTGAAGTATTTGTTGAGACTCCTTAAATCCTTAATTCCTCTGAGTTAGGAAGAATGTTGAGTAAAACCCTCTCCCTAGGAAAGCCATTGATACTGGCTCTATCACAGCTATTTTTAGGAGGTGGAGGACCACTTGCTGAAGGAGAGTCTCATGAGAGGGGTCCCTGAAGAGGGATGGGAAGGGAGGGTGGGTAGGAGGAAGAGAAATAAAGGGGATGGAGTAACCAATTTTGATGAGATCCAATATCCATCAGTCTGATGTTATTTGTAACCCATTGGTGTAAAAAGGGCCACAAGCGGTGGTTGAACTGTAGCTGTCTGGTTGGTGGTATGTCAGCAGTGGCGGTGTCTTTCTGGCTCTCAACCAAACATTCAAATCTGCTGCTTTGATAAAAGATAGGGATGTTGAGGGTTGCCGTTGTTGGCACTGAGGTCTACAACGTTGAGGCTTGTGTTTTTGGTGAAAGTCATATCTGCACTGTGGTCGGTATGTTTCTCTGGGCCTTCTGTAGATGTTATATCTTGATCTCTTGAAAGAAAGCGTGTACAGGCCCAGAGTCTGGAGGGTCGCACGGGATTCTGTTTTCACTGCAAATAGGCTGGTCTTGTTGAAGGGAAGGTCTTCGACTTTCTGCTGAAGGTCTCTAGGTAGCCCAGACAGTCTCCGCATAGCGATAGGTGAAGCTGTGATCCAGGCAGCAGTGTCGGCCACATCCACGGTAGACTGTAATGCCATGCGGGAGATTGTGTGCCCTTCATGCAAGACACTGAGCAAAATTGGCCTTTTGTGCTCTGGGAGAAACTGTAAGAGTTCCTGGAGTTTAGAATAGTTGGAGTAATCATAATCAGCTAGCACAGCAGTGTAATTTGCTGCTTTAAGAATCAAGGTAGCTGAAGAATAGACTTTGCGCCCCATAATGTCCATCTGTTTATGGTCCTTGTCCTGTGGAGTGGACCTTATGTTGAGCTGTTTTGCCCTGTGTCTGACCGAGTTGACTACTAATGTATTTGGGGGAGGGTGTGTAAAGAGGAAGTTCATGCCTTTAAGTGTTATAAAATATTTGCGGTCAGCCCTCTTATTGGTGGGGGTAATGGACACTGGGGTTTGCCAGATGTTATTGATGGGGTCCATAATGGCTTCGTCCACGAGGAGGGCGATCCTGGAGGATGTGGGGAGCTGTAAGGTATGCAAGAGGCGATATGGTTTCTCTTGGAATTCCTGCAGGTCCCATTCTTTGCGTCAGAGATACTTTTTAAAAAAGTTCTTGGAACTGTTTAGAGTTGTTGGATGGAGGTAGGGTGGTAGAAATGATAGCCTCGTCTGGCAAAGAGGAGTTGCATAGGAGGGACCTGTCTTCCCCCTCAGATAGAGAATCATCCAAGTCAGACTTAATGGGCTCTGGAGAGTTTGGTGCTGTAGCCAATGGTGTGGGTTGGGGGGACTGAGGTGGTCTTTTCAATGTTGTTGATGGAGCCATGTGATGGCCCCTATGAGAAGACCCTGACTCTCAGGGATGCCATTGTCCTGGGTAGGAGGGTGGTGGGTATGATAGTGATGTACCAAACGGGGGTGGAGGCAGGTAAGCAAGACTCCCAAGAGGGGGTACCTCTGAGTTGGACTGGAGTGCTGAGATGAGAAGTGTCTGTTTGGCCCCATGCTGGCTTCACTGTGGAAGATTGATGGGACTGGTGATCTCGGAGGGTACGTCTACACTACAGCGCTAGTTCGAACTAACTTAGTTCGAATTAGTTAATTCGAACTAAGCTAGTTTGAACTAACGCATCTAGAACTAAAAACTAGTTCGAACTAGCGTTTTGCTAGTTCGAACTAGCGCGTCCACACTGATTGGACGCAGGGGGGCATTTAAGGGCAGCTGAAACCGGTTCTGGCAGGGCATCAGGTGAGCAGTTGCTTTGTGTGGCTGCTGTCTGAGGCTATCTGAGGCTCGTGCTTAAAGGGACCCCCCTGGACAGCCGGTTCACAGCTTTTCCTGCTTGCTTGCCAACCTCGCCGAGGGACAGCAAAGCGTCGGTCTCTGTGCCCGTCTGTGTCGGTGCTTCCCTTCGGGGGGGCCGCCGCAGGTGGCAACATGGAGCCACGGCTCGCCCTGCACCTTCTGGTGCACGTTCTGGACTTGCTGCTGCAAGCCTGCCAGCAATGGCTCGAGGCTGCCTGGCACCACCTGGGGAACGTCAGCCCCCTGCCTCTCCGCTTGGCCGCCCTGGGGGCCATGGAGGAGCCGCGGCGGCGCCCCGGCACTGGCGTGCCCCGCCGCATCTGGCGTCTGGACACCAGCACCGACCGGTGGGACCGCATCGTCCTGGAGCGCTGGGACGACCGACAGTGGACCCAGAACTTTAGGATGAGGAGGGACACCTTCCTGTGAGTGGCTCGCCCCTGCCCTGCGCAGAAGGGACACTCGCATGAGACCCGCCATAGCCCTCCAGAAGCGGGTGGCCATCGCCCTATGGAAGCTCTCCACGCCGGACAGCTACCGATCCGTCGGGAACCAGTTCGGCGTGGGGAGATCCACTGTCGGAGCAGTGCTCATGCAGGTACGGCGCTCGTCGGCCACCGAGCCGGGGGGGAGGGGGGCTGCGAGGAGGGGATGGGCCACCCCAGGGACAAAGGGGGGGGCGGGAGGAGGCGAAAGCGCCCCGCACCGGAGGGGTCGGGCTGTCCCGGCCGTACTACACGCCGCCAGGGGGGTTGCTTCCGGGAGTGGGGCGCGGGGCACTGCCAGGGCACGCACGCTCCCAGCCACCCAGGCGCCCCACTGATTGGCGCTTTGCTGTGTCTCTCTCCGCAGGTGGTCAAGGCCATCAACCGGGTGCTGCTCCGCAGGGTGGTCTGCCTCGCCGACCCGGACGCCGTCATCCAGGGATTCGGCGCCCTCGGCTTCCCCAACTGCGGGGGGGGCCATCGACGGGACGCACATCCCCATCCGTGCCCCGGAACACCAGGCGTCTCGTTACGTGAACTGCAAGGGGTACTTCTCCGTCATCCTGCAGGCCGTGTGTGACCACCGGGGACAGTTCACGGACATAAATGTGGGCTGGTCCGGCAAAGCACACGACGCACGGGTGTACCGGAACTCCTCCGTGTGCCAGCGGCTGCAGGACGGGACCTTCTTCCCCGACCGCCACATCAGGGTCGGGGACGTGGACATGCCCGTCTGCCTGGTGGGGGATGCCGCCTACCCACTGCAGCCGTGGCTCATGAAGCCCTACACGGGGCACCTCAATCCCTCCCGCCAGGCCTTCAATAACAGGCTGAGCAGGGCCCGCATTGTGGTGGAGGGGGCCTTCGGGCGACTGAAAGCCCGCTTTCGATGCCTCCTCACCCGTCTGGACCTGGCCGAGCACAACATCCCGCCCATGGTGGCGGCATGTTGTGTGCTCCACAATTTGTGTGAGCGGAAGGGGGAGGCTTTCCTGCCAGCCTGGATGACTGAGGCTGACCGCATGGCTGGACACTACGGTCAGCCCCGCACCGCCGCCATCCAGGAAGCCCAGCGGGGGGCTATCCGGATCCGGGAAGCCCTGCGGGAGAGCTTCCAGGTGGAGGAGGAGGAGGACTGACCTCTCCCTGCATGCCCCACCGGGGCCTTCTTCCACCCTACCCCCCTTTCCCTTTCCCCTCCCTACCTACTGTCAAATAAAGACACCTGTTTTTCAAACAAAAACGTCTGTTTATTTCACAGAACTGGGGTGGGGGAGGGAGGAATGAAGGTGGGAGAAGGGAGGGGGAAACCTGGGACGAGGGAGCTGGAAGGGGAGGGGAGGGAAGGGAGGAAGGGAAAGGAAAGCTCAGGGGTGGGAGTCCGGCTGCCTCTCCCGTCTCGCCACACTGCGGGTCCGGGGGCGTCGGTGGGGAATGGTTGTGGAGGGGGGGGCAGAGGGGACAGGGGGTGTGGAGGAAGCAGGAGCGGAAGCAGGAGGAGCAGGGGGAGCAAGAGGGGGAGCAAGATGGGGAGCAGGGGGAGGAGGAAATGGAAAGCGGTCCAGCAGGCTCTGGAGGTGGCCTCACAGGGCACGGCCCTGCTCCTCCAGGGACTACAGACTCCTCCGGCGCAGCCTGAGGTCCTCCTGGACCCAGTGGTCCTGGAGACGGAGCTGTCGGTCCAGGAACCGGAGGTGCCACCTCTGGTAGTCCTCCTGGTTCCTGGCTGTCCTACTTGCCCGGGCGCGGGCGGCTGCTGCAGGCGGCGTGGTGCGCCCTGCAGGCCCCGGTGCTGCAGCTGTGGTGCAAGAAGACCAGCGGTCAATTACCCCAGAGGCCCAGGTGTGTGAAACCCAGCTCCCCTCTGCAAGGCCAGGGCCCCTGCAGGATCCCCAGCTGCTGCTCCATGGTGGGCAAGGCCCAGGCTCACGGTCCCGGGGCTCCCTCTCGCCCCAGCCCCCCGTACACATAAGGGGAACACGAGGGTACTCACAGGTGGACGCCTCCCCGGCCTCTGACGATGCAGGCGAGCGGGTCTGTGGCGTGCCTCGGGGGTCCCGGGTCCTGGGAAGGCTGGCGGCAGGCTCCTGGCTCTCAGAGCCCTCCTCCTCCTCCTCCGTCTCCAGGAGCGGTCCCTCTGCCCCGGGGTCAATCATGTCCCGGGGGGCAGGGACGGCATGAGGCCCCAGGATGCGGTCCAGGGCATGGAAGTGGGGGCAGGCCTCCGGGTCGGCCCCTGGCAGGCAGGCCCGGGAGTAGGACTGCCGCAAGTCCTTTATTTTGCAGCGCACCTGCTCCCGGCTGCGCTGGTGGCCCCTGGCGGCCAGACTGGCAGCCATGCGTCCGTAGACGGCCGCGTTCCGGTGGCTAGTGCGGAGATCGTGGACATTGTAGGCTTCCCCCCAAACCTCGATGAGGTCCACGATCTCCGCACTTGACCAGGCGGGCGCCCGCCTTTTGCGCCCCCGGGCAGGCTCCTGGGAGCCGCCAGGCTGGTCCTGGGGAGCAGTGGAGGGCTGGGAGCCCTCTGATGGCTGGCTCATTGTGTGGCAGGTGCAGGCTGTGCAGGCACGGGTGCTTGCAGCCTTGCAACTGGCACAAAGTGAGTAGCCAGCCCGTGGCCCTTTAAGGGCTCCAGGGCCGGGAGGGGGGCAATAGAGTTTCCCTGGTGTTGGCCAGAGTGGCCACCAGGGAAACCTGGGAAGCCTTAGCCTCCCACTAGTTCGAACTAAAGGGCTACACAGCCCTTAGTTCGAACTAGCTAGGGGCCCTGGCCTTGCAGAGGGGAGCTGGGTTTCACACACCTGGGCCCCTGGGGTAATTGACCGCTGTTCTTGTTGCACCACAGCCGCAGCACCTGGGCCTGCAGGGCGCACCACCCCGCCTGCAGCAGCCGCCCGCGCCCGGGCCAGCAGGAGAGCCAGGGACCAGGAGGACTACCAGAGGCGGCACCTACAGTTCCTGGAGCAACAGCTCCGTCTCCAGGACCACTGGGTCCAGGAGGACCTGAGGCTGCGCCAGAGGAGTTTGGAGGCCCTGGAGGAGCAGGGCCATGCCCTGCGAGGCCACCTCCAGAGCCTGCTCGACCGCTTCCCAATTCCTCCTGCTCCTGCTCCCCCTGTTCCCCCCCTGCTCCCCCAGCTCCCCCTGCTCCCCCAGCTCCCCCTCCTGCTCCCGCTCCTGCTTCCTCCACACCCCCCGTCCCTCCTGCCCCACCCTCCACAACCATTCCCCACCGACACCCCCGGACCCGCAGTGTGGCGAGACGGGAGAGGCAACCGGACTCCCACCCCTGAGCTTTCCTTTCCCTTCCTCCCTTCCCTCCCCTTCCAGCTCCCTCGTCCCAGGTTTCCCTCTCCCCTCTCCTACCCTAATTCCTCCCTCCCCCCACCCCAGTTATGTGAAATAAAGAGACGTTTTTGTTTGAAAAACAGGTGTCTTTATTTTACAGTAGGTAGGGAGGGGAAAGGGGAAGCAGGGTAGGGTGGAAGAAGGCCCCAGTGGGGCATGCAAGGGAGAGGTCAGTCCTCCCCCTCCACCTGGAAGCTCTCCCGCAGAGCTTCCCGGATCCGGACGGCCCCCCGCTGGGCTTCCCGGATGGCGGCGGTGCGGGGCTGACCGTAGTGTCCAGCCATGCGGTCAGCCTCAGCCATCCAGGCTGGCAGGAAAGCCTCCCCCTTTCACTCACACAAATTGTGGAGCACACAACATGCCGCCACCACGGGAGGGATGTTGTGCTCGGCCAGGTCCAGACGGGTGAGGAGGCATCGAAAGCAGGCTTTCAGTCACCCGAAGTCCCCCTCCACCACGATGCGGGCCCTGGTCAGCCTGGCATTGAAGGCCTGGCGGGAGGGATTGAGGTGCCCCGTGTAGGGCTTCATGAGCCACGGCTGCAGTGGGTAGGCGGCATCCCCCACCAGGCAGACGGGCATGTCCACGTCCCCGACCCTGATGTGGCGGTCGGGGAAGAAGGTCCCGTCCTGCAGCCGCTGGCACACGGAGGAGTTGCGGTACACCCGGACGTCGTGTGCTTTGCCGGACCAGCCCACATTAATGTCCGTGAACTGTCCCCGGTGGTCACACACGGCCTGCAGGATGACGGAGAAGTACCCCTTGCGGTTCACGTAACGGGACGCCTGGTGTTCCGGGGCACGGATGGGGATGTGCGTCCCGTCGATGGCCCCCCCGCAGTTGGGGAAGCCGAGGGAGCTGAATCCCCGGATGACGGCGTCCGGGTCGGCGAGGCGGACCACCCTGCGGAGCAGCACCCGGTTGATGGCCATGACCACCTGCGGAGAGAGACACAGCAAAGCGCCAATCAGTGGGGCGCCCGGGTGGCTGGGAGCGTACGTGCCCTGGCAGTGCCCCGCGCCCCACTCCCGGAAGCAACCTCCCTGGTGGCGTGTAGTACGGCTGGGACAGACCGACCCCTCCGGTGCGGGGCGCGTTCGCCTCTTCCCGTCCCCCCTTTGTCTCTGGGGCAGCCCATCCCCTCCTCGCAGCCCCCCTCCTCCCCGGCGCAGTGGCCGACGAGTGCCATACCTGCATGAGCACTGCTCCGACAGTGGATCTCCCCACGCCGAACTGGTTCCCAACGGATCGGTAGCTGTCCGGCGTGGAGAGCTTCCAGAGGGCGATGGCCACCCGCTTCTGGAGGGGGATGGCGGGCCTCATGCGAGTGTCCCTTCTGCGCAGGGCAGCGGCGAGCCACTCGCAGAGCTCCAGGACAGTGTCCCTCCTCATCCTGAAGTTCTGGTCCACTGTCGGTCCTCCCAGCGCTCCAGGACGATGCGGTCCCACCAGTCGGTGCTGGTGTCCAGACGCCAGATGCGGCGGGGCACGCCGGTGCCGGGGCGCTGCCGCGGCTTCTCCACGGCCCCCAGGGCGGCCAGGCAGAGAGGCAGGGGGCTGACGTGCACCAGGAGGTGCCAGGCAGCCTCGAGCCATTGCTGGCAGGCTTGCAGCAGCAAGTCCAGAACGTGCACCAGAAGGTGCAGGGCGAGCTCTGGCTCCATGTTGCCACCTGCGGCGGCGGCCCCGAAGGGAAGCACTGACACAGACGGGCACAGAGACCAACGCTTTGCTGTCCCTCGGCGAGGTTGGCAAGGAAGCAGGAAAAGCTGAGAACCGGCTGTCCGGGGGGGTCCCTTTAAGCACGAGCCTCAGATAGCCTCAGACAGCAGCCACACAAAGCAACTACTGACCTGATGCCCTGCCAGAACCGGTTTCAGCCGCCCTTAAATGCTCCCCTGCGTCCAATCAGTGTGGACGCGCTAGTTCAAATTAGCAAAACGCTAATTCGAACTAGTTTTTAGTTCTAGATGCGTTAGTTCGAATTAGCTTAGTTCGAATTAACTAATTCGAACTAAGTTAGTTCGAATTAGCGCTGTAGTGTAGACATACTCAGAGTGAATGGACCACACTGATAAGCATGGAGATTGCAGTGCTGATGAGGCCTGGATTGCAGGGAACGTACGGTGCTGTGCGCAATCTGGTGGCAGTGCAGAGGCTGTGTGTGAGGTACTCGCTACTACTGGTGCCATCAGGGATGGTGGTTTGGGAGGAGGCATCTCAGTGAGGGGTCTTTTCAGTGTCGCATTTGGTGCCGCCTCTGGTGCTAACCTGTGCCTCGCAGGTGTCCTGGATTTGGAAGGTATGGTCGGTGCCACCAGTACCGATTGGTTTTGTTTGGGCTCAGAATGGGCCCTCTTGTGTGGTACCGATGACTTAGGTGGTGCTGTGCCGGAGATGCCGACACTCACCCTCAACAAGCTGGGTACCGGGGGTGGCAATCTGGCTGGGGAAACCCAGGTATTCAACTTTGACTTGGCAGAAGAAGTAGGGGGACTAACTTTGTCCATATCTTTTGGCTTGTCTGACAGTCTAGGCCTGCATGGAGTCTTCCTGTGGTGGCTGAAGAGACTTTTCAAAAAGATACATTTTCAGCCTATTGGCACGGTTGCGGTGTGCTGTTTCTGTAAGATTGGAGCAGTGAATCAGATGGGCACTTTATGCATGAGGCATGCCCATTAGAAACAGGCATAGTATCTCAACAGGACTCACACCATTTAAAATCTGGGGATCCAGGCATAAGGAAAAAGATGAAGTCCAGGTAAACGATGAAGAAAAAGCCTGGTTTTGGGAGGGAGGGGGAGGGAGGGTTGTTTTTTTGGTATGAAGTTGGGAGGGACTCAAACTTGGAAAGATGAGGAAAACTGAGCAGAATTAACTATTTGTTGTTGTTTTTTTGTGAAAAAAGAGGCGAGAGAAAGAAGCTTCATCTGCCACTGAGAATGGTAGAGAAGGAACTTAGGAGGGCCATGGCACGCGCGCGCCTAATGGACACCAATGGTACAAGGAGGCGCCAGGGAGCATGCACGGCACAAGCAACAAGAGTGGGGCACCTATAGGGACATCACTCGAAGAAGAACATGTAGTTGTGCCCAGCCTTGCAATCTGCCCCCCCACATGTCACCAGTACAGTGTGCCAGGGCCATGCTATCTGCCCCCCAAACACAAACAGCCAGTACCTGGGCCTAGGGCCCTCAGCCCAAGCACCACTGTACAGAAACCTTTGCCCAGCCCCACATCTCGCCTTTCTCTCCCCCAACATTGCCCGAGACCTGTGTCTGACCCTGCACCTTGCCCCCCACCCGGAATTTACCTCCTACCACCACAGATGGATGATGCTTTTGCCCCCCACCCACCTGGATTCTGTGCCATGCCACCACTGTCATTGGCCCCATTGTCTCGCCTGCTGGCCCCACTGTCTCCCCCAATTACTGCCGCTCTACCACCTAGGCTCCCACAGAGCGGCTCCAACCCTGGCCTCCAGAGCAGCCTCCTGCCACCTGTCACCCAGCTCGAGAGTCCTCCAGTCCTGGTTGCCAAAGCAGCCTCCTGCTGCCTGCCTCGTGGCTCCTCCAGCCCATCAGCTGGAGCAGCCTCCTGCCACTCCCCTCGTGGCTCACGACTCCTCTGGCCCATCCAACAGAGCAGCCTCCTGCCGCCCACCTCACAGCTCCTCTGGCCCCGGCTGCCAGAGCAGCCACATGCTGCCTGCTACAAAGCTATACAGCTCTGTGTAGGAGGTGGGGTGGGGAGTGGTGGAAATGTTTATAGTGTGCCTGCACAAGCGTGCAGCTTAGAGAGAACATTGGCCTTCACTATCTGAACCTGTAACAGAGTAAAAAATACTAAAATAAATACCATACCGTTGTTTTCTTCATGTTGTCTTTTTTAATTGGAAAGTCTTCTGAATCAATAAGTTGAGTATCAGTAGCTTAAAAAAAGAGAGTAAGATTTAGCAACAAAATAGTGATCACCTCTGTTTTTTCAGCTTCAAGACAAATTCAGGATCTTTACCAAACTAAGGCTCCTAACATGCAAAAACTTATGTACTTAATTTTATGAAGTGTGTAATTGAACTGACTCATCTTTGAGATTAATGGTAGGCTCAGCAGGACTCACCTTTCCTTTATGTATTCCTCATCTTCTCTTTAATAACTTCATTTTTGGAGGCTATGACTGGCTGAGGTCTCATTTTTGCTAAAAGATTTTTATGTATTTACATACATTTAAGCTCATGCATCAGATCAGAGCCTAAACTTGCTCCTTTTATTGTAAATTTGACACTGCCCACATGCATTTATAACTGGAAGTTAAGGATTACACTGCAAGGGTATGTCTACACTGCCACCTTAGTTCGAACTAGGGTGGCTAATGTAGGCATTCGAACTTGCAAATGAAGCCCGGGATTTAAATATACCGGGCTTCATTTGCATGTTCCCGGGAGCTGCCATTTTTAAATGCCCGTAGTTCGAACTACCTGTCTGCGGCTACATGCAGCATGGACTAGGTAGTTCGAATTAAAGCTCCTAATTTGAACTACCGTTAAACAGGGCATTTAAAAATGGCGGCGCCTGGGAACATGCAAATGAAGCCCGGGATATTTAAATCCCGGGCTTCATTTGCAAGTTCGAATGCCTACATTAGCCACCCTAGTTCGAACTAGGGTGGCAGTGTAGACATACCCTAACTAAACAAAATACAATGGCTTAATACACTGTGAGCAAACCGCTGTTAAGAGTCACTGCCCATGTCTAACATCTTCAGGCATATTCACCATATAAATTTAAGAAACACATCCAATTGCATCTAGCGTGTACCTATTTATTCTTTCTGAGCTGGAATGAAGAAGAGAGTGCACCCCTAGGACTTCAGAGGAGAAGTTACTTTTAAGTCGTTGACATTCTGGGGAGTTTGCTCAGCTGTGGAATTCTGTGTATTTATAGGAGTTCTTTACAATTAATTATTTTTTTACTTACAATACCAATATGAAGAAGGGAAGTATTAAACCAATTTTACAAATAGAGGATTAAGACACCGAGATATTAAGGTCTTGTCTGAATGGCAGGGTAATGCATTATGTGATTTCTAAAGTGCAATAACATGCTGTGTATTAATTGTCCATATAGACCCTGCAAATTCACATTAAAAGATCCTAGTACTCTTTTAAAGCATGAGTGTGGTGTCTACATGGATCTCTTAATGCACAAAACTTTAGTGAGCTTTAGAAATCACAACCCCACAGAGCAAATTACTCCACCATGTAGACAAATCATAAGTACTCAGAACCATGCTTAACCAAAAGATTATCCTTGGGGCATGGGGCATGAGGCATTAGTATTTAATATTTTGTCATCAATTATCATACATGAACTTTTATGGAATTTTCACCATGTGAACTTTTACTTCATACCCATACTGTACCCATATACGTAAAATTCCAATAGTCTGGCATCCAATTGTACGGCACTCCTGATAATCCAGCATCAAAATGGCAAGAGCCTATTGAGTGAGCTTTGGCAAAAAATGAATCACAAGGCAGCAGTGGTTACTGTATTAATAGTTTAAGTGATTAATAGTTTAAGTAATTAGCCAGTGCTGCACACTACTGTACATAGTATCCTCTGCTTTCTGTATTCAAAGGCTTTGCAACAATAATGGTGAGTACTATACTGGACATTGTCTTTCATTCTATGACTAAATTTATGCATTACAGTATGTACAATAAAAAGGGTAAAAACGGGTTAAAAAACTAAAACATTACAGTATACTGTATACAGTATGTACAATAAAAAGGGTTAAAAACACTTTATATACAGTATATACTGTGTGTGTGTATGTATATATATATATATATATATATATATATATATATATATATATATATATATATATATATATATATATATATCCATCTTATAGTACCTCATGATAGTCTGGCATATCCGATAAACCGGCACCACCCAGGACCCAAAGGTTCCGGATTATCGGAAGTCTACTGTAATTTGCTTTCTTATGTTGCAGGGCACAAAACTCAACTACCACATATTACTCAGAAAAAATATCAATTCCAAAAAGTATCATTAACTGCAGTTTAGGAAGTGTTGACTATCTACTTTGGTATAATTTGTAACTACCTGTGTATTACTTTTGGGTCAAAAATGCTTTTTGGAATAATGTGTCTCACTTAACAGAACACTGCAGTTAGGCCAGATGTGGGCAATAAGGTGTGGGTCACCAAAGTTAGCCCCTGGTGGGCTGCCACTCTATTTACCTGAGCCTCCATTGGATGGGTTCTTGCAGCTCCCATTGGCCACCGATTACCATTCCCAGCCAATGGGAGTTACAGGAAGCAGCTTGGACCAGGACAACCAAACCCTGACCTTGCTTATTAGAATAAGAGAAAGCTGCATCCCAAAAGAAAGATAGATGCACATTTCTAAAATATGTAGTTAAATAAAAGATAAATACTGAAAAAGGTTCTCAGATGAAGTGTACTGGCATATCTCTACTGAAGTCAGTTATCAATTTATCTAGTTAAATATCCAAAACACAATTAGTTGCAATAATGATATCCCTGCAGTCATAACAATTCAAAGTACAATCTGCTAAGATATTCATAAGCAAATCTGGTGTGCTCATGAGCATAGAACATGGTGCTCACGATTCAAGAAGTGGCTCTCTCCTTTCTAACTCACTATTGTACAAGTGGCCCAGCATGGAATGACAATGCATTGAATTGCTGGAAGTGTCTTTCAGATGAAATGTAAAGGGAAGGTTCTAATTAATTGTGTTGCATAAAGACAACACTTTCATCTACTCTCAACCTGAGGCTATTTTTGTATTCATTTATTGGAGCCTCTGACTGCAGCAAAAGAACTCATACATATTTTATGTAAATGAATTGGAAGCATCCATTTACTCCCTTCCCCGTGAAGCAGGTAGATTGGGAAAACAAGTAATTGGCAGAGCCTTGGCTCCACGCTCTCCATGCATCAGACAATGTAACTGAATAGATGTAGGGCAACCATAATTTGTTGTCAGGATAGGAAATTAAAAAAGGAATTGTGCCTCTTTGAAGCACAGTGACTCCCTGAGATACTCCTAAGTGATACATCTTATGCATATATGTTTCTCAGCACAATTCCTGAGGCTTCAAGTTATATACCATTCCTTACTCAAGCCTATTAAGACACAATCTAGCTCAAGGGTTCTCAATCTTCATTGCACCATGACTTGCTTCTGACAACAAAAATAACTACACAACCTCAGGAAAAGGTACTGAAGCCCGAGTCTGCCAGAACCCAGCTACCCCGGCTGTGGGGACCAAAGCCCCAAGCGGGGAGGCAAAAGATAAAGCCCAAGAGCTTCAGCCCTTGGCAAGGGGCCTATAATATGAGCCCTGTCATCCAAGGCTGAAGATCCTGGGCTTTGGCACCAGGAAGTGTGGCTCAGGCTTCAGCTTTGGTCCTGGGTGGTGGGGCTCAGGCTTTGGCTTTGGACCCCAACAAGGCTAAGACAGCTCTGCTGACCCCATTAAAAAAACAAGATCACTTCCCACTTTGGGGTCCTGATCCACAGTTTGAGAACCAACGATCTAGCCCTCTTGAACACTATGGGTACGTCTAAACTACATGCCTCCGTCGACGGAGGCATGTAGATTAGCCAGATCGGCAGAGGGAAATGAAGCCGCGATTAAAATAGATTAAAATGGTTTCACAAGGCATACCTGTGCCGATCAAGAAAGGCTTCTTTGTCGGCGCGTCGCGTCCAGACTGCCCCGATCTGCCGACAAACAGCTGATCGGCAGAGCGGGGCAGCCATTTAAATTTAAATGAAGCCGCGATTATTTTAATCGCGGCTTCATTTCCCTCTGCCGATCTGGCTAATCTACATGCCTCCGTCGACGGAGGCATGTAGTCTAGACACACCCTATATGATCATTTTCTACTATTCAAGTTTCATTCTATTTAATTTCACTGGATGTTTATTCAGGGTGTGTGTGTGTGTGTGTGTGTGTGTGTGTGTGTGTGTGTGTGTGTGTACATAAACACGCTGCCTTCCTCCCCCATTTCCTGCATACTAGACAGTGCACTCTCACAGTTATTTCCAAAAACTGGAACATAATCATGAGGGCTATGCCAGTATTTAAACAGTAGGAAATTGATTAAATTATTTTATTCACCTTTCCACCATTATTCTCAGTAGTAATAACTAAAATAACTGCCCATTACTTTGTTCTAGTGAAACATGATGGTCATCTTCCTCTCTTGGTCTTTGTGGAAAAGAAAATATTTTTTCAGAGTGTTTCTTCAGTTCAGTTGTACACTCATTTATTCTCTTCTCCAAATCTGAGACCAGGTTGATTTGTAGTGGAGCATTTTCATACAGAGACTTAGAAATAGCATCAAATGAATAGTCATTTCTTAATTTGTTCACCAAAGGACGATCATCATCTAGAAAGGGAAATCTTGGCCAATCATCCTGCAATAATTACATGGCAAAGTAATTACTCTTATGCATAATCAAAAATGTTAAAATGAAATTAAGCATCAATCATATGTGAAATTTACATTTTTGCAATGTATTGCAATTCCAGTAAAAACACACTTTCCCAACTTTTTTATGATCTCTAACTTTGACATCATTATTTAAGGGATTCTAATTTTTTCTTATGTTGAATAGTGCATTCCCATTTGATTACATCACTCAGCAAAAAATAGAAATGGGCCAGAGAAGAGCAGAAAAAAATAATGCTGGGAGAAGGGATTTACACAGGGACTAATTAACATGACTAGGACTTTTTAGTTTGAAAAAGGAGACATCATGCATAGAAACATTATCATGTTTCTAAGAGACAAACAGAGTCTTTTGTAACTTATGTTTTCTGAAAGTATAGTAATGTCTTCCATATGTCGTGGAAACCCATGGAAGCAGAGGCACAGCCTAAGGTCCTCAATACAGAAAAGCACTTAAAACTAGTACTTAACTTTAGGCAAGTACCTAATCTCACTGAAGTACTTAAAATTACCATGGAATTAAGTACATTTCTAGGGCAGGGTTTAAAGGCTAAAGAGTACAATCATAATAAATTGATGACAACTATACCAACCCCACAGAGATCTAGTCTGTTAATAGTGTGGTCTCTTTTCATCAGAGTGGATAGCCAAAAATTTGAGGTCTGTAGGCTGTCACATGTGGAAGGAGAAGGTGGTCATAGATTCACCGAATGTTTAACAGGGTAACCGACTAAGCAGGATCCAGGTTGGAGACTGATCCAGCCCAGCAGGAGCAGCTCCCAAACTTCAGGTCTCCCATCTCCAGCTCTGTGCTGGGGCTGTCTGCTCCCAGCCCTGCACTGGGGTTGCCACCAGCTCCCAGTCCCCACATGGGGGCTGGGGATGCCATTGGCTCCCAGCCCCTGCTGGAGCAGCCCCTGTCCACAGTGGGCCTGAGCGCTCTGCAGACAGAGGCTGCTCCACAGAAGTAGCCCCTACCTGCAGAGCTCCTGGACTCCCTGCAGACAGAGGCTGCTCTGGATGACAGCAGCCACTGCCCAAGGAGGGACCCCTGCAGGGCTGGAACAGCCCCCCTGCTTGGGGCAAGCAGGAACTGTTCCAGCCTCCACCAGTTACTGGTTAATCAGAACTGGTAAGCAATACCTGGTTAGGGTGATGCTTACAGGATAACCGATTAATTGGTTAAACTTTCACATCTCTAATTTCCTTCATGCAGTTTTGTATATTTACAAAGAATGTATGAAGTGGTGTCTCTGAATGCAAAAGCAATCAAATATTGTGAAATAGCTTCCTTTGCTCACAGCACTCAGTTTTCATCCTGACCCCAAAACCTTGTCCAGGTTTCTTCCAAGATCAACCACTGTGCTTTCCTCAGTTCCTTCGAGATGCCTTTGCCTCAATTTTTCCCTGGTTTTTGTCTGTTCTGCCTCCCACCACCGTACCCCAAAATAATATTCAAAAAATTCCTGAGTGAGTTCACATACTTATTTTCTCTTCATTGGAGATCTATCCTTACAGTTATGTTATATGAGGGGTGAAATCATACCTGGCAATCTCAAATGAGGTTTTAACTCAACTCATAGGAGGTTTCACTATGAAGATAGGAAGTTTCAGATAAAAACTAGTTATCCCATGTAACAAACAGATATAGGTCTACTGCAGTGCTCTCTCTCCCCAAACATCTCCAAATAAGAATGGATGATTGGCTGAAGCATAATTAGTAATCAGTCTTAATATGGAATGTTTTGGTGATATATAGTTTATAGGAAAATCTCCCCCTACCAGCTTATCAATGCAAGACAAGGTAGAATGGTTAGAATAAGCAAAACTGATCTTTTCTCCTATCACAGTTTCCAGAACTTTTTAATCTTCAGGTTTACAGCTCTGTTGTTATGGTAATAAAGTCGTGGCCTGGTTATCTATATTAAACAAGCTGTCAGAGTACTCTCTCAAGTATGTCCTCCACAATAAAACAGGAATTGCTGCTACAGCAGACACAAAACTTCCTCCATGGCCTATCTGTGACAAAAACAGTTAATAAATAGAAGCACTGGTCTCTGGAAGGACTGCCATTCCTACAAAGCTCTTGGTTTCCACTGCCGAAGGACCTAGGAGATATAATTCATGTTCAAATTTGGTTCAATATTTATATTCATATAGCTTTTGCTTGAGGCCTTGTTCTTGTATGTTTACTCCAAACAACAGAGACACACACGGGTAGTTAAAATAATAAGCATTCTATTTACCAATTTCTGAGACTTCAAAAATTCTTCAAAAGTGCCAGGAGGTCTTTGCATTTTCTGTCAACATACAAATATGAATTACTCTTACAGAAATACCTTATTGCATTAAAATGGAACTTGAAGTACTGTTCTAGTAAATAATTAAAGCAAACACTACAATGTATACAGTAGATACTCATTAGTTAGCACTAATAAATGAAAGAGCCATAGAGTGTAACCAGATTTTGAGAATTAAAAAATAGGAGTAAATGTGGAAAAAAGAAAGGGCACAGCATCACAAAAATGTAGTTTCTGGTATATTTTGACTAATTTGAAATGTTTATAAACTAGCACATTTACCCAGCATTGCTGGGTTTGTTGACTCGATTTTTTAAATAAAAGGAAAATATACATGCTTTATTTAAATTATAGTATTTTTCAATACAGTGTTATGTTGATGAAATTGTATTTCTGATTTCTGAAAAAAACGGTGTGTTAAAATTTTTCCATTTGTTTTACAATTTTTAAAAAAATGGGAATTCCATTACGTGTATTGTTTTTCTTAATCCCTATAAACTCTTATGATTTTCTATATTTTAACAAAAAAAAAAAGAGCCATAGTCAGTGTGGTTGCAATAACATTTTCTTCTAGTGTTTATACCTTAATCATTGATTTAGCTGTGCCAAAACAGAACACTACTTCATATTTCTCCATTTTATCTACTTTTTGTAAGAATTATTGAGAAGCAATCCTATTGCAGGTTTATCCCATTTTTCTGACTCATCTTGCCAGTTAAAGGGGTGAAAGTTACTTAAATTTCTTACAAGTACTGCCATATTGCAACCCCTACAACCTCCTTCCTCTGGCCTAGGAGAAGGGACCCTCAGGGCAGGAGATTGTGGGGGGAAGTTGTGATACAACAGTACCTGTAAGAGATGTAAGTATGGGGTGAAATGCAGTGGGGGGGGGGGGAGGGGCTCATTATAAGGGGTTGGAGAGTGGTGGAGGAGTCCTCAGGGCATGCGATGGGAGATGTGGGGGTGCAGGCATCAGGGCAGGGGCTTGGGGATTTATGGGGCTCAGAGCAGGGGGCTAGAAGTGTAGGCTAGGGGGAGGGGGGCTCAGGACAGAGGTTGCAGGAGTCAGGGTTGGGAATGATGGTGGGCTGAGGGTTGGTGTGTGTGAGATATGCAGGAGTCAGGGATGTGGGTGAGGAGGGGCTGAGGGCAGAGGGCTTGGGGTGTGGAAATCAGGGTTGGAGAGTGAGAAGGGGCTCAAGGCAGAGGGAGTTGGCAGTATAGGGGGTGCAGGAGTCAGGGCAGTGGTGAGGAGGGGCTCAGAGCAGTGGGGGTGTAGGAGGATGTGCCGGGAGAGATGGGGGGCTAAAGTCCCTCCCCCCAGATTCATACCAGGACTCTTCCCTTTCCTGTCAGGTAGCGAGAACAAAGTGCACAGCTTGTCTATCACCTGCGCTCCCCAGCCAGAGTGAGGAATGCAGAAAATTGTGCACTTTTCCTTCATTCCCTGACAGTGACCAAGGAGCAACTTTCCTGTATAAATCTGGGGAAGAGGGGAACTCCTCTGGCCCTGCCTGAAGAGCACCTTGGAGGTGAGAAGCTTGAGGCTAGGGCAGTCCCAGATGGGGGAGCATCCCCATAGCCAGTCCCTTTCACCTCCCTGGTGATTCTGTCTCTTTTCTGTTTAATTTTATGAAAAGTAATCCTATTCCAAGCGCATTCTATTTTCCTGGGACAACTACATTTATTAATAGATATATTTTGTAAATGTAGTAAAGTCTTATTAGTGTGATAGTCTGTATTGATCTTAACAGTTCAATTTTACGTAGACGTGGAAATAAGTATCAGGTTTTCACATTAGCAACTAGGGCCACTGAAATCAACCCCTTGACATTTCCTGAGTTTTGGGCAATCAAAATCTCAACCATAATTTTTGAAAAGTCTGGGCAGAAAACTAGCCTGCTTCCATTGATGCGCCACTCAGTTGATGCAGCCATTCAAAACTACTAAGGTGTTTTACAAGTGGTTTTCAATGTGAGTCAACAAGCTTCAGACAGTAATAATGTTGAGCTAAGCTATTTTAGTAATCTTCATATCAATGCTAAATACAAGTTTTTGATCTACTAACAACAGACTATTGTTGCATATATAATGTAAAAGTAATACTGAATTACAGGAATTAGTGCTCCCTGGCTGTGGTTATGCATGGCCACTTGATGGCACTGTGGGAGCACTATGGCTTTTGATGGTTCTCTGCAGACCTAGGTTCTTCTGATCCTTGGTACCAGGTCAGGGGCATGGACATAGACAGTGGGATTCCAGGAGCACTCCTTGGGACGATAGTCCTCCCAATCAATTAGGCAGCACAGTCTCCCTCTGTGCAGTTTAGACTCAGGGATAGACTGGCCTATATATTCTTTGTGCCCTTGGACCTTGATTGGCAGGGCAGCTGATGGGATGGATCTAGAAAGTGGTACTCTATGTAAAAGTGGTATTCTCTGTAAAGGAGGGATATATGGGGAAAGAATATATTGCTTAAGACATCACTGGTGCTGCAGTTTAAAGGTGACAGGATTGATTTGCTGAGAAATCTGAAAAGGTCCAAGAAACTGGTAGTCTAGCTTGCAGAAGGGCTTTGTAGTCCCTTTTTGCATTTTCAAGGTGGTCCTTAAGCTCCTCCTGGATGGGGTGAATTTGCAGGATCCAGTCAGCAGCTGCAAATTAAATAGGTAGCAGGTTTAAAACAAAGAAAAGGAAATTTGTCTTAATGCAGTGCACAGTCAACATGTGGAACTCCTTGCCAGAGGATGTTGAGAAAACAAGCTCTTTAACAGGGTTCAAAAAAGAACTAGATACATTCATGGAGGTTAGGTCCATCAATACTTATTTAGACAGGATGAGTAGGAATTGTGGCCCTAGCCTCTAGTTGTCAGAGACTTTAGGAAATGGATGAAAGGAGAAGGGTCACTTGATAATTACCTGTTCTGTTCACTCCCTCCAGGGCATCTGGCATTGGCTGCTGTCAGAAGACAGGATAGTAGGCTAGATGAACCTTTGGTCTGCCCCAATATAACCATTCTTATGTTCAGGGGGGCCGATGACAAGGCAAGTTGAGAGCAAGGGTGGAACCCATAATTATCAAAGAAGGGACATTGCCAGTAATGTATTAGAACTCAGCCTAAGGAAGGAGGGAGAATTAGTTGTCTTGATGTCAGTTGACAAAGGACTTTAGGTATTGCTTTGATACGTGGTTCATGATCTCCATCTGCCCATATGTTTGGTGGTGGTATGTGAAGGAGGTAAAACACAAACATTCATTAGCTGGAGGATTTCATGTCACAAAAGTGAGACTAACTGCAGGCCCTGGTCTGAGATGAACCAATATGAGATCAGATGTATTTAGCAGAGGGTATGCTGTTATAGGGGATAGTGTACTATTTTGGTCAGTCTGTCTACAACAGTCAAGACCATGGTGTGGCTGTCAGAGTAAGGGAGTTCTACTCTCTAGGGTGATTGAGGCCCAGGCTCTAGGAAAGATCTCCAGGGCTAGTAGGACACCAAAGGGCTTAGATCACATAAGAAGAATGCCAGAACAAAGGAGAAGCTGTGCCAAAAGCCTTAATGTGGCCAAAGTGTTCTCATGGCAGAGATGGAGCTCTTCTTGCCAGTAACCTTGGTGGGACATATATATGCCCATGAAGGCAGGTGCAGTCATAGCAGGTGTGGTGCATAGCACTTTGGTTTTGGACCTCATATGATTGGGCTGTACTTTTATCTCCTGGACTAACAGATGCAGAATAGATTAGATCAAGGAGGTCTCTTGGCATATTGTGACACTAAGGAAGATGTGAGGTTTCCGTAAACAGGGTAGTTCTCAGTTAGGCTCCTTGCACTCTTAGTAGTATTTCTCTTTCAGGATAAGGTGTCAGCTTTCCAATTCTAGATTCCTGAGAGATAGATGATGACAAAAACAAATTGAGAAAAGAATAATGCCCACCTGAGCCATCTTTGGTTCAAGGCTCAAGGGAAGAGCATGTCCTGGTCAGTGCTTAATTTGTAATGAAAGAGTTGCAGGGGCTCAAGCAATTTTTAAAAAATTCATAACTGTTCTAACAAGCCCAGAGCTGCTGGAGCTAATGAACTGTAAAAACTGGAGTGCTGGGACCCCACCTATAAAAGCCCAAGAACAAATTAAGTGCAGGTCCTAGTGCTCTGCAACAAAAACACAGATTATTGTGCTGTTTGTTGCCTTTCATTTTCCTTAGGGGCCAAATGTCAATGTCAAAATATCAAACTGCATCAGTTCACAGTTGGGCACTGGTTTTAGTATGTCCTCCTCTTCCCCTTTCACTCATGCAGCTAGCTTTTCAATGTGAAGAGAGATGTCAATGAATGCATCCAAGTAGATCAGGGTCTTAGTGCTGACTATCTCACTCTTTACTTCCTTGGTAAGTCTGCACTGAAAATAGTGTATTTGGGCTGGCTTGTTCCACTCAATGTCAACTATGAGTCACTTGAACTAGGCAACATATGAGGCAGTTGGAGTTTGGTGGAGCCTTTGTAATGCTGCTTCTGCTGAGCAAGTATGGTGAGGGTTGTCAAAAGCTGAAGAAAACTCTGGAAGGAAGGCATTCCAATCTGTTAACATCAGGCTGTTCCTTGTCAACAGCAGAGAGGCCAATCCAATGCTTCTTGAGCAAGCAAACTGATTACTAATCCCACCCTGGCTTGGTCCATGGGATACATTTGATGTTGAGAAAGGAAATGGAGATAGCATTTGTTCAGGAACACCAGAACTTCTGGTGGCTCCCATCAAAACATTTAGGCAGCAGTACTGAGAGTAGTGTACTCAACCCACACATGAAGCACAGAGTTCTTTTCCTTGCTAATTGCTCACAGAGCTTCTGATTTTCTGCTGAGGTGCACCATGTAGGATTGCAGCATATGGTTCTTGATTTGGAAATGTATAACCTGCTCCAGCAGATCTGGTGTCCTATGGGGTCCAGTGGCTGATGGTAGACTTGTCCCTTCCATATCTCTGTAAAGGGGTTCCCACAAGGGGGTTGGAAGTGAGTCTCAGTAAAATGTCTGGAATGTGGGCATAGGCGGTCTTGCCTAGTGGTCATAACTGTGCTGAAATCCACACTTCAGGGACAATAGTCAGTGAGCAATTGCTAGAGCCAGTTCAATAAGCAAAAGTCTCAGGCCAGCGTCAGAAAATGTCAGAAAAATGTTCCTGCCTGCAACCTGTGGTACAGGTAGGAGGTCCGGAATATGCGGGCATCATGTGCCCCACCCGACACAAATATCCATAAAGTGTCCCCGGCGGTCGACCAGGGACTGCAGCACCATCAAATAGTAGCCCTTCCGGTTTGTAAATTGGGCTGCTCGATGGGGTGGTGCGTGGATTGCGATGTGTGTACTATTGAGGGCTCCTCCGCAGTTCGGGAATGCAAAAGTAGCAAACCCGGGAATGATGTTGTCCAGGTCCCCGAGACAGACGAGCCTCTTCTGCAGCACCATAATGATGGCCCTCACCACCTGTAGCACGAGACAAATAGACAGACAGAAACCAGGTTACCTAAGTGCTTGGAAGGAGGACCCTCCCCCCCCAACCTACCCCTCCCATTGTCAGGACACCCTCCTCCCCCACATCAGTGCAGGGGTGGCCGAGGAGCGGCCTCCGAGTGCCACTCCATCCCCACACCCTCTTGCCCTTGCCTGGCAATCCCCCTTTTTCAACCCCTCCACTCAGCAGGGTCTGTCCCCTGACAGTGACTTACCTCTATCAAGACGGCCCCAACAGTAGACCTGCCCACACCAAACTGGTGTCCAACGGACTGGTAGCTGTCGGGGGTGGCCAGCTTCCACAAGGCAATTGCGACCCGCTTCTGCAGGGGGATGGCGGGCTGCAGGTGGGTGTCCTGGTGTTCCAGAACTGGGGCGAGCCAGGCACACAGCTCCAGGAATGTGGCCTTCTGCATCCAGAAGTTGCAGAGCCAGTGGTCGTCATCCCAGAACTGCATGATGAGCCGGTCCCACCAGTCCAAACTCGTCTCGTGCCTCCAAATCTGCCTGTCCCCAAAAAAGTTTGGGGGAAAGGGCAGAGCTCCTGCATTCCAGATCCATATGGGGCGGAGATTCATGACAGTGCAGTCCGGGTCCATAGGGGGCAGGAGATTCATGACAGAGTCATGCAGATGCAGCAGAAGCAGCAGTATGACAGCTTGGGCCATCGCCTGCCCAGGGGCAGCTCAGGCTCCATGGCCAAATAAAAGGTGAAAAGCAGAAAAAAACCCAGAAAATAAACTGCTGTGGTGGCCGAGGAAGCAGGGCAACCAGAGCAAGCACTGCAGCAGCTTTTCTTTCCCTCTAGGAGATAGGCAAGCCAGAAGCAGGAGCAGAGCAATGGCTGTCCAGGGGAATCCCTTTAAGTACGCGTCTCTGCAAAGGGCAGGCAGCAGCACCTGGAAATAAAGGCTGCCCCCATGCTCCACCAGAAGCATTTCCGAGTGCCTTCTTTTGTCGACAGAGCGTCCGGCAGTCTGGACGCTCTTTTTCGAAAAAGCAGATTGATTTTTCGATCTGCATAATGTAATCTAGACACTCTTTTTCGACAGAGGCTTTGTTGACAGATACTGTCGACAAAGCCTCTGTTGAAAAAGGTGTGAAGTCTAGACATAGCCTCAGAGACTAGATGTATTACCAAGCTGGAATCAGGGTCAGCATGAGGCTCGAGACAGAGACTAGAGATCAGAAGTACTACCAGGCAAGAGTTACGCTAGAGTCAGAAAACAGAAATACTACTAGTTTGTAGCAAGGCTGGGCTCACAGGCTAGAGATGAGGTACGTCTACACTACAGGCTTTTGTTGACAGAGGCTTGGTGCGTCTAGACTACATCCAGTTCTGTTGACAAAGCAAGCCGCTTTGTCGACATGAGAGTGTAGATGCAAAGGACAGTGTAGATGCAATAATTCCTTTTGTCGACAGAACTCTGTCGAAAAAAGGCGTTATTCCTCGTAGAATGAGGTTTACCAACGTCGACAAAACTGCCGTGTTCTGTCGACTTACTGTCATCAGAACTCGGCGGTAGTGTAGATGCAGGTATAGTTTTGTCGACAAAAGTCCACTTTTGTTGAAAAAACCCTGTAGTCTAGACACATCCAATGTGAAGTCTGTAGTCACAGAAAGCTGAGGTCTATGTAGTTGTCCAGACAACTTCATTGGCCAGATTTTAAGGTAAAAAAAATAAGTCAGTTGTACCCCTTTCAGGACTCTGATATGTCTTGTGCACCCAAGTTACACATCACTAAAAATTACTTGCTTACAAAATCAGATATAAAAATACAAAATTGTCACAGCACACTATTACTTAAAACTGCTTACTTTTTCATTTTTATCATATAATTATAAAATAAATCTATTTGAATATATATATATGCACGTATAGTACTGAGATTTAAGTGTATAATATATAGTGCAATATAAACAAGTCATCTCTGTAAGAAATGTTAGTTTGAACTGACTTTGCTAGTGTTTTTATGTAGCCTGCTGTAAAACTAGGTAAATATCTAGATGAGTGGATGTACCCTCTTAGGAGATATATACTCATGGTAGAGTGACTGAAATAGAGCACTTTACCAACCAGAGGTACTGTCACTCTGGGTCTGTTGGACAGTGTTTCCTGTGGCACTTACTTTCCCAAAGTGCTCTCCAGCTGTGACTCTTCATGGCCTCTTAATGGCTTTGTGGGACTATCAGCTGTCCCAGACTCCCCAGTTCCTTACAATGCCAATTTTTTAATGTTTCAAATCACTGTACAAAGCAGACTGCAAAGGTGTTAATTTCAAATACTTTTAATCTCACATGAAGCGCTGAACTCTGGCAACTCCGAAAAAGCGCTTCTTAGTATCAAACACGTGAAAATATTATTTCAATAAAATAGTAGATAGTATCATTTAGTAAATTCTGATGTGACAATATTTCAGTAATAAACATCTGTGGGCTATTATAGAATAAGGTGCTGTCCTGTTCATATAAACAAAAGCTTTTTCCACTTAAAATGTCAGAAACTGTATTGTCCATCACTTTACAATCTACCGTGACAGCCAATAGAGTGACAGTGAAATAATCTAATTCTTGTGAAATGTAGCCTCTTATTTTTTACTGAAGCATATTACAGTAAACAAGAAAACATGCCAACAAGAAAACATGTCAAGCCAAAATCAACAATAAGATCTAGTTAAATATTGCTCTGAGTTATTTCCATGCAATTTCATTGAAGTCAGTGGGGTATCATCAGTGTAACGAAGATCAATATTGGCATAATATCTGCCTATAATGTCAGCATTTCTCCTAATAATACTATCTACAATATCACTATGAATAATACATACCAGACTACTCCTTTACTATGTTTCACTGAATCAAGAAAAAAATCTGCTGCATCCCAAAATCATTTTAGGCCTAGTCATTTTGATCTAAAAACACAATTGCTAAATAGTTATGTATAGTAATTGTTTGGGTACAAAAGACTCCAACCAATAAGTGACTAAATATACATTAAACCATTTGGAATTCATTTTAGTAATGTGGCATTATTTAGTATACTAAATCTTAAAGCATAATCTGTCAACCATGCAAAACTGCTGAAAACAAATTTGTTTCCAAATCTAAAACAAGTATTTTTTTCTTAAGGGAATCCAAATTTGGTAGAAATGCGTGAAAAAATGTAAATGTCATGACAAGTCACATACTTATCATATTTCATTTGAAATATTGGAAACTTCTGCATATAAGTCTGTATGCTCCAATTGAAGTTGAGTGACCACTGTACAAAAAAGACAAAAGCCTGAAGCATTACTAAGCGTACTAAAGTATATTAATAAATACATTTTCTATAATACCTTTTATTCAAAGTTATCACAGTATTTTCATATCATTAATTCATTAAGCATAACTACAAGTTACTGACACAGGCAAGGTTATCTCCTAATAATTTTCTTTAGCAGTAAAATGCAGCTAGCCATATTTAACTAGAACTCGCGTTTGATTTACCAACACATTTTAATACAATACAATAGCATAAGGTAATAGTAATAATAATAATAATCTCATATCTATAGTAAAATCTTTGTCAATGCTATACAATGGAATTAAAAATAAACATAATAAAATACCATCCTCTTAAAAAAATAAAAAGGCAATTTTAATTTAGAACATTAATTTAACATAAGAACAACCATACTGGGTCAGACCAAATGTCCATAAAGCCCAGTATCCTGTCTCATGACAGTAGCCAATGCCAGGTGCCCCAGAGGGAATGAACAAAACAGTTGATCATCAATTGATCCATCTGCTGTCACCCATTCCCAGCCTCTGACAAACAGAGGCTAGAGACTACCCATCCTGGCTAATAAGCATTGATGGACCTACCCTCCATGAATTAATATCTAGTTCTTTTTTAAACCCTGTTAAAGTCTTTGTCTTTACAACATCCTCTGGCAATGAGTTCCACAGGTTAACTGTGCATTCTGTGAAGAAATAATTCCTTTTGTTTGTTTTCAACCTGCTATCTATTTATTTCATTTGGTTGCCCCTAATTCTTATGTTATGTTTACTCCTTTCTCCAGATCATTTATGAATATGTTAAATAGGATTGGTCCTAGTATTGAGAGCTGCGGGACACCACTGGTTACCTCTATTCTTAAAACTGAAGGGTAGGAAGGGTAAAGTGAAAGGTTGGAAGAAAAGCTGAAAATATAGGATCAACATTTATTATTCTAAAGACATTTTTGAAAATGTTTTAAGATGTTTTGAAAAGTAAAAGACAAAATGAGATGTGTTTCAGGTGGCAGTGTTCAACACATCACAGCTAACTGCTGCAAAATTCAGCAGAATTACTCTGAATTTACACTGCTATAACTAGAGCAAAATTTGGTCCATTGTCCTTTTTAACATCTTTCTAAGCTATATTGGAAGATGTGTGGGTGATCAGAACATATATTTCCTTTAAGTTTAATCAAAGTATAGTTTAGTGTGCAAAATTAATGTGAAGCACTATGTCTCAGAAGTATGACCATTCTTTATTCTAAATACTATGCAATATACAAGACTGTCCTTGCCATTTATGTAGAAAAGTATAACTGGTCTACCAAAACCCTGCTAGTCATTTCTATCAACAGTATTTGTTCAGTGTTATTGTAAAGAATGAGAAACATGGTGGCTTATGAATCTTATTTTGTTGCAAGAGCTTTACTTTTCTATTAGTGCTGATAATAAGCATATTTTCATCTAGACAGCTTTTTTTCCCCTAGCTCCTGATTTCCAATAATCGTAGAAAACCTGTTATCCCCACTAAGTCTTGCAGTACCACAAAAAGAATGCTGAACCTAGTGGAAAAAAGATGGTAAACAATGATGGGGAAAATCTTTACTGGTAAATAAAATGTAAAAAGCACTTTCATATGGCTTGGATCAAATCCGATATCATAGGAATGTAAAATGTATCTTTCAAAATCTCTTTTTTGTTATTTTCCCTCAGCCCCTATCTGTGACACCAAACACGACAAACACTTATTTTACTATTCGAGATGGTATTTTGGAGCTACCAGAGAAACATACCCTGCTTTCAGCAGCACTACGCTGCGTTTTTTAATAGACCCTAAAATGTGTTGGTTATTTTCCTATTGTCGAGCTTTGCACCAGTATTCTTTAGTGCCTGTTTCAACTTTTTTTCCTTCCTCGGTTGTTGAACCTTGGAAACAACGAGGAGAAATATCCTTGGAAATGGTCCAGTGTGTAACCAACCAAGATCCCCTTGCACCCTCCTTTGCGTGATGCAGGGCCACTTCAGAGACGGGGTGCACGAGTGTCCTACTAGGGATGTCCAGAAAGGGGGACGGGGCGAAACCGACTCCTCGAACAGCTGCCCTACCTCCCCTTCGGTTCAAAGCCAGGCTTGTCTCAGCCCCGCATATATGTCCAGTCTGTGTGGGGCGGAGACGCAGAAGTTAGGGGGACAGCGACCCCTCCTTTTCGCTGTCTTTACCCTCAAGAACCCCGCATGGAGCTGCGCACCCTCAGTACCTTCCCCAGTAGCGAACAGCAACAGCAGCAACAGCTCTGGCCTGCGTGCACCGTTACTAAGGTCCCCTAGCAACCGCGCGTCTCCTAAAAAGCGTCCCCCCGGGTACATTCTTCCGGTATCCTGCGTCCCGGGAGGCCGAGGCTGGGCTACTAGGTTCCGGTACCGGACAAGACCCGGAGCTGCTGCTTTGGTGAGGTAGGACTCGGATCAGCAGGTGTTGCTTTTATCGCTGGAACTGACCGAGTGGCTGAGGAGGGGGCTGTTGTGATTCACCGGACACGTGGGGAAAGGTGGGAGTGGATCAAAGTCAAGCCTGGCTGGATGCCTCCAAGTAAACGTCTCCCCTCTGTGGAGGGCTGGGCCTGGGCACTTGCAGCGCTTCCTCGCCCGGGGACGCCTGATTCCCGGGCCCCGCCCTTCGAGCAGGGATGATAGGGGCGGGCGCGCGGGGCGTGTTCACGGAGAGAGTTGCCTGCAGGAAGGGCCCTGTGGGCAGATGAAGGCCCCGTGGGTAGATGGGATTTGGCTGGGGCGGCAGTAGCTGCCACTTTTGATATTCTCCGACGCCTATGTGAGCAGTTACCCCATTTAGATGCGGGGTCCATTCGGTTTTGATGTCCACATGGAAGTCTGTAAGGAACTAGTGGGGATGAGAACATTTGCCCCATTCAGATGTATGCAGAGGAAGCTTTTATTGGGGCGAGAGGGCTGCCCGATTTTGTTTAGGAAAAGCCCTTCATCACTTTTTTTCAGGAGAAGCCTTGGTAATATGGGCCAGGAGGATATGCTTGTTTCACAGGCTGATGGTACAGACCTGTAACTTTAGTATTAATGGACGTTGAGGGAATTCACAGCATTTTTGTGGCGAGACTCCCCACTTTCAAGATTTTGTCTTAACAGTACCTGGGGCCCAAGGGTAGAAATTAGTGAGCAAGGCAGTCACTTTGAACAGTTTGATTGAAGTTGACTGAAAATGATCAGTATGCTTTTCAGTGTTTCACTGAAGCAGACAGAGCAATTTTCCTTCCTGAGTGAGACATTAAAATGGCTTAAAATTCATCCAGATGAGAGAGTCCACATAAGCAAGACTTCTCTGCTCTGCCTGGAGGTTACTCTGCAGATGGAATCGTTATTCATTATGGGTGTATCTAGACTACAGGGTTTTGTCAACAAAAGTGGACTTTTTTCGGTAAAACTATACCTGCGTCTACACTACCACTGAGTTATGATGACAGTAAGGCGACAGAACATGGCAGTTTTGTTGACGGCGGTAAACCTCATTCTACAAGGAATAACACCTTTTTTCGACAGAGTTATGTCGAAAAAAGGCACTCTTGCATCCACACTGCTTTTTCAAAAGAGAGCATATAGACTTTCTGTTGAAAAAGCAGCTTGCTTTGTCAACAGAACTGTCTGTAGTCTAGACGCTCTTTATTGACAGAGGCCTGTAGTCTAGATGTACCCTTAGATGTGATTTGCAGTCGGAATCAAGCTCTCAGTCTTACAGAATGTGAAAATTGTCTTACTGTTGTGTTTGCAAAAATATATTGTGTGTGTGTGTGTGTGTGTGTGTGTCACTATTATTTTGAGACCACAGAGGTTTTCCTTTTCCGCTAACAGCAGCATTTCTTCTGTCAGCATCAATGATAAAAGTGCTTTGGGGCTTCATAATTGAACACCGCACTGCCATAAAGCATTATATTGAAGAAAATCAGTTTGCAGGCTGGGAATGCATATCAAATCAAAGGGCCTCCTGGCCTCTTTCCTCCTTGAAGAATCTGTATGGTTAGAGGCATTAATCCAGGCTTGACAACTGTCATCAGGGCAATTTAATTCTTCCCCCCCACTTCCTGCCCCCTGATTCTTTTCAGTATTTAATTCAGAACAAACTTGGACTGTAAAAGGCATGCATGTGGTGGGGAGAGGCTTTATTTCCTTTAAAGCCTTGGAATGCGGAAAAACACTTTTTCATGACCTGTATGAGGGCTTCATTTTAGCAGGAGATGATGGCTCTTTTCCTGCAATATATTCTAAATTTATATTGGGGAGAGGTATCATATTTTTACTTAGTTCTCTTTGTATTTTTTAGTATATTGTGTTGCATCACATCATAAATGTAGTCTGTGTCAAAAGAAAATAGGAGATGCAGCACAGAAAACAATGGGAATTGAGATAAGAGTCTAGAGCAAACTCTGAAGCCTGTAGGCAGAGGAAGGAAGGCCCCTTGGGCAGTTGTTCTCAAATATTTTGGTCCACGGCCCACCCCGATCAATACAGACCTTTCTGTGGACCAGTAGCCAACAACTCATGATGACAAAATGGGTGCAGGAGGGGTGGGAATGTGGGGACAGTCCTTGAAGTAGGGTGCAGGCACAGGCAGGGAGATTTCGGTGGGAGGGTGGGGACAGGTGTGGGATGTGTGTTCTGGGAGGGAAGTGCAGGGTCTCAACAGGAGGTGAACGCATGATGGGAAAGGGGACATGGGGTCTGGGCATGAGGGGAATGAGGACACTTACCTGGCTCCATGTCTCCAGGCACAGCCACCACTGCTCCCATTGCCTGTGATTCCCACCAATGGGAGCAGTGGGGAAAGCCTCCAGGTGAGTGGTTTCCTGCACTGCTATTCCCCCCAGCCCAGGGGAGGGGAAGCGGTAGTCTATGGAGCCACTTCCTTCCCCTGCAAGCTGTACCTGAGGCTCCTTGTATCCCTGCAGTAGAAAGCTGGTGGTGGTACTCCAACCTTGCAGGGAGGGCCAGACTGGAGCACCAGGACCAGGCTACCTGCTGCAAGGGGGACGAGCCCCAAGCCCTGAGACCGCCTACAAGACAGTTGAGGTCCAGTAGCAGCCCACAGGCCACACTTCAAGAACCACTGTCCTAGGGTAACTTAAATAGTTTTGGAAATCTGTCTAGTCTACCCTAACTACCCTAGTAATGTGTGTTGCAACTCATCTAGACCAAGTTCTCGGGTGCTTTATTAGGCTGTGCCTACCCTGGAGGAATTCTCTCCCAGTTGAATACAGGGCTTTTAAATGCCAACCTTTTCATGTGGTGTAAAGAAGCCCAGTATTCTATGTTTTGTTTTTGACATCTGGAATGAACAGTCTACCATTCTTGCATTAATATTCTATTCTTCTCCTTAAAACAGACCTGTTAAGTTTAACCCCAAAATGCTTTAATTAGCATCTCTATCACTGCTGTAGGACAAATGTAGTCCTCCTTTCCCGCCCCTTCCCCCCAAAAAACCCTATAGAAGTTAATGTGAAAATATTGAGATTTTGGGTGACTAAAGTTTACGTAAAATAAATAAGTAGCTGATTTTCAATTTAGGTGTTCAACTTTAGGCACTCAAGCTTGAAAATGTTACCTTAATATTTTGTCATTTTTCTCTGAGCCTGCTCCTTATTGCCTGTTAGAAAACCACTGTTCCCTCACAGAATCTTATGCTTATCAGTGAGGTAGGCATAGGGGTCTGTTGTCATCTAATGAATTGCAGGGTGGGATGCTAAAATTGTATACTTCTGTTTGCAAACAAACAACTAACACACTTATCTTAATTCATATAATTACGCTTTTGGGAATTAACTACTCGTCAGTAAATTTAAGCGCGTACTGAAGTATTAAATGCAAGATTGGGACCTAAGTGTTTGCAAAATCTGAAAGTTTGTAGCTTGAATTTACAAATATGTATGTTTGTTATTTATTGCATGAGTAAAGTGAATGAGACAACTAATCTGAGTAAAAATGATGCATGTGCATGTTTGCATAGTCAAGGCCTAAGTCTTCAAGTTCTTTGAGTCAAGGACCATATTATAATCTGTGTTTCTGTAGCATCTTGCCCAGAGGAGTCTGCCTCCAGATGTTTAAAAAAGAAAACTTCTTTGGGATTAATTTGATCTTATCTAGTTGATTTCTGCTGTGATAAGTAATAACAAGACACTGTTTATTAAATAGGGTGATCATGTGATAACATTTTTTTTTAGAAATTACACTATAGACTATCAGATACATCATTTTTCTTTAACAGATTCAGCATATTGACTGTTTAAAGTAAGATGTCTTTAAATACATCTTCATATTTGAATCAAGAAAGCCATCAGAAATCAAAACGAAATTTTGAATGTCTGAAAAATTCACAACAGACTACTTCACTTCAAGATAACCCACTTCAAAATTTACAGTTAGCATCCTGGGAAGTTCTTGAAAAAGCCCAAAAGAGTGGGAGATCAAAGTGCCCAAGATGTGGAAGTTCAAGGATGTTTTATTGTTATTCATGTTATGTTCCAGTTGAAACTGTGCCTACCAAAGAAATTCCAGTTGTGAAGGTTGGTGAAACATGATTATTGTGCTTATTTGGGGGTGTTAGGGAGGTTAATACATTGCCAATGTTCTCTTTTTCTAGTATCCGAGAGGTAGCTGTGTTAGTCTGAATCTGCAAAAGCGGCGAGGAGTCCTGTGGCACCTTATAGACCAACCGAAGTATTGGAGCATAAGCTTTCGTGGGCAAAGACCCACTTCGTCAGATGCATCTGACACAGTGGGTCTTTGCCCGCAAAAGCTAATGCTCCAACACTTCGGTTGGTCTATAAGGTGCCACAGGACTCCTCGCCGCTCTTTTTCTAGGTCATCTTTAATACTGTGGTCATGAGAGATGAATTACCATGGCCACGATAGATGAATAAATAATGACCAAATAGGGTTAGCAGTCTGGTTTAAGGAGCCAGATGTAAGTAAATTGATAATTACGGTTTCAGTTTTGCAGATAATATGCACATTCTCAACTTCACATATATGAGGAGTGCCACTGAAGTCAGTATGCAGTTAGTGAGC
Source organism: Pelodiscus sinensis (assembly GCF_052426305.1). NCBI lineage: Eukaryota > Metazoa > Chordata > Testudines > Trionychidae > Pelodiscus > Pelodiscus sinensis. The sequence continues at coordinate 24,946,363 of NC_143065.1, forward strand.
AAATAAGATTAGGGCTAATTTTTTAAACTTTTTCTTAAATCATGCTTACCAGAGTTCTACCAGTGGCATAGGCATTTTGAAATTAAAATTAGATGTTTTACTAAAAGATATATTCTGGGAATTATTTTGGGGATGTTCTATGGCTTATATAGGAGGACTGTCACAATTGTTTACTTTTAGCCTTGGAATCAAAATCTATGGTTTTCCAGTTGGGATAGTGAGTAAAGCTTTCAGAAGTGCCAGAGTCCTATTACAATAGCCATTTTGGAGCTTAAATGCCCAAAGGCCTTTTGAAAATGGGATTTTGGCTCTTAAGTAATTTAGGTGGTTTTGAGCTTCAGATTTGTGCTTGACATGGTTTTCCTTGAAATCAAAGCATTTTGTATTAATTTCAATGGATTGAATACTTAATACAAATAGGGATTCAGCATGGGACCATTGGGCTGCTAATCTTAAATGAGCAACTTTTTTCTTCTGTTATTAATGACTGAAAATTGATGATAAAAGTATCAATAGAGCCTTTTACTGTAGCAATGTTACAGAAAGCTAAGTGTTTACATTAACAGCTAAATTACTTATTATTAAAAGCAAGGAGTGCTATTTCCTGTGTGTTTATTAATCTTTGTTTTCTTTCTCTATTGTGCATTAAACAGTCTAGTTTTTAAGGAACCTCTGTTGAAATTAGCAATTTACATGATCCTATACCTAAAATTTAAAAACTTTTATATGAATTTACTAGCAGGCTGCACCCTATGCTTGCTAAGCTCACCAACCCTCCTCTCTCTGGCTGCTTTCACGGTCAGAGAACATGATGGCATCATTCTGGCGAGAGAGTATGATGACATCATTCTGCCACCTAGCAGGAAAAACTTTTTTATAGAGAAAGACTATATATTTGAAACAACGTTTTGTATGGTGATTTCCCTAGGATGTTCTGAATCATTTATGCCTAGAATTTGTTTTTGTCTGCTCTTTTTTTGTTGTAGCTTCCTTTGAAGATTGACATAATTAAACACCCAAATGAAACTGATGGCAAAAGCACTGCTGTACATGCTAAACTCCTAGCATCTGAAGATGTTACCATTTATACATATCCTTGCATACCAGAATATGAAGGAAAAAAACATGAAGTAAGAATTTCTGTAAGCATGTGGTGTGCTGGCAAAGTGTTTATGTGCCTTTCATCTCCCATCTCCAGCTGATATTATACTTCCTCTTTGCAGGGGGAATGCAGATCCAACAACTCTGCCACTATTCCTCCATGGATCCATTTCACACCATCCACAGAACATCCTTGTAGTAGGGATGTAAGCGAAAAGTTGAGTCACTACTTGACTACTCACTTTCCCTCCCCACCTTGCTGTCTCTGTATCAGAGGCAGCAAGGGGGTGAGGAGTAGGAGCCAGTGCTAGGGAGAGCCAACTTTGGTTCCCTCCCAGCACCATCTCCACAGGTGGGGAGGCAGGTGAGACAGAGGTGCAGCAGGGGACCTGGTGCTAGCCGGAACTGTTTCAGTCCCAGCTTGTGCCGGGTCCCCAACTGTTGGTGCCTCTGCTTTTTAAATGTAGTAAGAGTCATCTGGCTCTTACTACATTTAAAAGACAGAACCGCAGCAGGAGACCTGGGGCGAGCTGGGAGTGCGACAGGCAGCTCTTACAATATTTAAAAAGCAGAGGCTCAGTGGTCTCAGAGCCAGCATAAGCCGTGATTGCTCAGTCCTGGCTTGTACTGCCCCCAGGAGCTAACCTCGCTGCAGCTCTGCAGTTTAAATGTATTGGGAGCCAGGCTGCCTGCATGCCCAGCTCCTGCTACATTTAAACTGCAGAGCTGCAGCAGGGGTAGTGAGTGCCCCTCTTATTGATTAATCGAGTAGTCGATGGAAATGCCATCAATTACTTGATTAGCTAATTAAATGCCATTTAACATTCCTACTCTGTAGTGCATAGGGATGGGGATATCCTGCTAGACTCATGGAAATCTGCCTCCACATGCAGCCTAAACACACTGATTCTGTTGTTTCCATCGTCCTCTTCACCTACAGAGGGGAGAGAGGATTTGGTGCATTGTGCTTTGTAATGAGTATTTTATTTACTGCAAAGAGCAGAAATCTCAAACATCAAGGCCACTGACCATTTTACCCTGTTTGATGGACTTATACGTTCTGCTTGCCATATTCATCTGCTGCAGGATCTAGTCTTTTATTTTGTAAAAAGTAAATTTCTGTATTTTCTGGTGCAGGGAAAGCCTACCAAACATAATTGATACATATTGTCTTCCTGAGTCAGCATGGAGCCTGAAATAATGACTGCAAGGAATAATTTCCTAGTCCTCAATTTCACTGCAGTGAAAATTCTGAAACCTGACTAATTTGTAATGTCACCATTAACAAATGGGAAAGGAAAGGAAATGAATGAAGTTCATGGGTATTGGAATTTGTATTTGCTGTAGGGAAGGAATGGTCAAGGATAGAACTAGGGACAGCGAAGAGGAATGAAGGAAGGAGAATGGGGAAGACAGGAACAAAAAAAAAATACTGCTGAATGTAAAGGTGGTCATAATTTCCTATTAGAATGCTGAATGTAATAAGAACTGTATTTATGGCATATAGGCCATTTTATACTGTTCTTTTGTGTGACCTACATCTACTGCAGAGCTCCCCCAGATGTTGATTTGATCTAATCATCACTTTTGGCCGTAAAGGTTATAAACGAATTGAGGATAATGAGTAGCCCTATATTTATACTCTAGTCCATAGATCAAAATGGAAAATGGTCATCTTCTTAGTATAATATTGGGGCCCTGTTGCAGAAAAATAGATTAGTGTAAACACCTGCATAGTACCTTCTTGTACAGAAAATATTGACTTGGTAGGACAACACTTTACATTTAACATGTATAAGGTAATACATATGTAGGCTTGGCAGAATTTGGTTTCCTTTATATAATATTGGTGTATTTAAGCATTATATTAGTTTGTGTTCACAGTTGCACAAAATTTGGGGGGTTTTAAGCATTCTCAATGTTTATCATGGTTATTGTTTTGTTGGGTTTTTTTTACATTTTTAGTGGCAGGAAACTATGGGAATGTCAGACAGTTATTTAATGATAATCTGTAAGAAGTTCTTAAGCAACATTTTTCTTTCTTTGCCTATTTGTAAATTTCAATTATTGGTGGTGTGAATATTTTGTAGTCTCTTGGGCATGTCTGGTGAAATTGATATTTTCTATGAAAAAGCTAATTCTTCCAAGCCTGTACATATTTAATGAAACTCCCATAAATAACTAATTTAAACAAATCCCTTGCCTTAATTTAGTTTTCCTTTTACCCTGTCTCTCTTCTGACCTAAAGAGAAGTTCACTCTCATCTTGTATGGGTTTAAATGGTTTGATGTTTGGGTGGTGGTGTTCTAAGGAATAGGATTTTTTTTTTACTAGAAAAGTTCTGAACATTTTATGAGAAACTAATTTTCTATCAAAATGACACTAAGATATCTGTGTCTTTTCATTTTAGATTGCACTTGTCTTTCCTGGTCCTAACTCAGTTTTGGTAAAAGATATTACTCTCCATTTGCAAAAAAATGTTGAAAATGTTAGGTGCGACGATAATGATGATTCTTCAGCAGAGCCATTACTCAAGAAAGCAAAAATAGAAACAAAAGAAGACAGAAAGTTAGGTGAATGCAAATTAAATATTAGGAGTGAAGACACTGTACTGAAGAAAGTAATATTTATTGACAGCACTTGGAATCAAACCAACAAAATAATCACTGATGAGCGACTTCAAGGTAAATAAATAAAAGGGGGGCATACAGCTGCAATAAAGTGGCTAAATGTAATATGTGTATTTCTTTCTAAATGCAGAAAACCTGATTGGATACCATAGCAATAAGCAGGATAGAATTACCTTCATGAAAGTATATCTGAACATGCATCCAGGGTTCAATTATATAACTTAACATGTAGAAATCTGAAGAGGACGGGCGCGCGCGCGCGCGCGCGCGCACACACACACACACACACACACACACACACACACACACACACACACACCCCCTTCCTGTTTTTACAAAACTTTTTTTCCTGGAAATATCAATAATGACATCAGTGGAAAATGTAGTCTGAATATTGCTGTCTTTATTATGAATTAGCTCAGTGTACCTGTTGTTCTGCACAGCCTGAATTTTGTTATATTGATTAGAAGGATAATATATTTATTTATTCCACCGAGAATTACAATGGGTAACAACAGTTTGACAGTTTTATACTTGTGCTATGTAAGCTTAATCCTGCTCTCATTAAAATCAATGGCAAGACTTCATGGGAGTAAGAGCAAGCCCTTAGGTTACAAGGCCTATTTTCTTCATTTCTACTCTGTGTATTAGTTGGCAAGTATATTAGCAAATATGTATTTCTCAGTTTAATTTTTACCGGTTTATAGAATAAGTATCACAGGTTTCCTGCTTAGAAGATGAATGCTGCTTTGTTGCCTCGTTATCCCATTAAAAATACTACAGAGAAGCATAATTTATTAGCCAATCAAATCCTGTTACCAATTTTACATAAAAAGATCTGTTCTCAAATAAATTGATATTCACTACAGTGATGTATTGCTTTATTGCATGATATAAATATGAACTGGTTTAAAATTAAGACACTTAAAAATCCTGTTCACAAAAGATGAAATTCAGGAAACCACCTTGGGATTTATATGGGTGTCTTTTTCATGACTAAGGAGAGAAAATCCATCCCTTCCCTCTATAGCAGTGGTTCCACGAAATGCTAACTGCTGGGCTGCAGCGACTATGGGGGTCAGAGCGGGGGTACACCACCCAGTTCCTCCCCTCCCACTGTGACTTCTGGGAGAGGCATGTTCTGCCCCATCTCTCAACCCACCAACACCGGGCGGGGGTGGGGGCGGGGTCTCCTCCTCGGCATGGAAGAGCGGTTCATTATGTAGCAGGAGGGCTGCAACCATGACCTGTGCTGCAGCACTCAGCTAGCAACTGGGAGGCAGTGCAGGGCTACATGAGGGGGCGGGGCAGGGCAGGCACTGGGGGCTCCTGGGGCAGGGCTAGTGCTGGGGATCTCTGGGGGTCAGGGGCTCTAAGAGGCAGAGGGCTGGCATTGGGGGGGCTCTGGTGGCAAAGCTAATACTGGGGATTACTGGGGGTGGGGCTATTACTGGGGAGCTGTAAGGAGTGGGGGGCTCTAAGAGGCAGGAGGATAACACTGGGGTGCACCAGGGTGTCCAGGGCGGGTCTAGTAGTGGGGGGACTGAGGGCAGGGCTGGCACTGGGGGGGCTCTGGGGATGGGGCTAATATTGGGGGCTGGGGGAGGCTCTGGAGGAATTTGGTGCAATGGGGCTCTGGAAACAGGAGGCTGGCACGGGGAGGTCTGGTGGTGAGAGCTCTAAGGGGCAGGAGACTGGCACTGAGGCATTAGGTATGAGGGACTAGCACTTCAGGGCTCTAAGGGAAGGAGGCTGTTACTGAGGGGATTGGGTGCAGAGGACGGGTCAGTGGCTGGTGCTGAGGGGTAGTGAAGAGGCAGGGTAACTAGGGGTTAGGGCTGGCACTGGGGGTGCTCTGGGGTCTGGGTTTTTGGTAGACCAGCAACATTTTATTTGCATATTCCTTATTGCATAATGAATGTGCAGATACAATGTTTCCGGGCTGCCAACAGTTTGTGAATGGGTTTGCTGATCCACAGTATAAAAAAAGGTTGGGAACCACTGCTCTACAGGGCCACGTCATTGGACTGCAGAATAGCCAGTCCCTCTTTCAGCCTATGGGCCAGAATATTAGTTTCTGCCTTCTAATCACTGAGGATACCACCACTCCCCCTATCACTCATGCCTATAACTTGCTTGTGTATCTTTGTCTTGCACCTTTCTCTAGGTCCTCAAACCCAGGCTAAAATTTCTACATTTAGGGTGTAAAAACTCCAAATAAATAGTAACTGTGTAACCTATTCAAATTAAGTAGGTTACGTGGTTCAACAAGACTGGCAAGCTGCTGGCCCTATGGACTCCCAGTACTGCAGGCTACCGACGTTGCCAGCCCCATGAGCTGCCACCATCTCTGCAGTAGCTTAACTGTTAACTGGAACCTATCGGCATCAGTTTAAGTTAACTGGTTAAACTTTTACATCCCTATTGTGAATTACATCTCTAAGAGATGAATATTCATATCTATTCACACAGCAAAAACTCTCCCAGCATCTCACATCTTGACTACTGTAACATTCTTTTCTCTGGCCTTGACAAATGCAGATTTACCCCACTTCTATCTATTCGGCAGTATTCTGAATGGATATCTTTCCTAGTCCATCACTTTGACCATGGCACCCTCTCATTGAATCCCTCCATTGATTTCCCATTGTCTATTGCATCAGACTGCTTGTATTCAATTTCAGAGCACTTCACAGTTAATCCCCACCTACATATGACCTCTCACCATTGAACTGTCAATGCTTGCCTCCAATTGGTTATGATGCCAGTCTCCATCACTCACTCATATTACATTTTCAAATAAACATTTTCTCTCATGCAGCTCCACATTCTTGGGAGAAACTTCTTGTAAATCCCACACACTTGCCTTATTTCCATGTTCAAATTCATCTTCAAAACTCTCCTTTTCCATGATGCCTACAGCTTAAAAACTGCTAGACTCCTGGTGGGCTATCTATATCGGTGTACATTGTCTTTTGTTATACTTACATTGTAAGTCCCTTAGGGCTAGGCTAACTGGTTATACATATTGTTTAATTGGTTAATCGATTTAAAGGGAGGTGAGCGGGGGGAGGGGCACTCCAGGCTGAAATGCACTACCTAGCCAACGCAGTCCCTGCCTGCAGTGAGCCAGGGTGCCTCACAGGTAGGGGCTGCTCTGGCATCTTAATCAGAGTAGCTCCTGCCTACAGGGCATCCTGCCTGGGGCAGGTGGGAAGCTGGTCCAGCCCCACCAGTTAACCTTAACCTGTAAGCCTCACCATTAAGGTTAAACCTTCACATCCCTACTAGGGGCAGCGATGATCTTCTGTTTGTACAGTGACCACCATAATGACATCCTGGTCTACGACTAGAGCTTCTAGTTACTATAGTAATACTAATAATGATTATAATGTAAGGATTTTAACTATTTAAGGGTTGCCCAAGTAGACTCTCCCCCAGACTCTCTAACCCCCAATTCTCTACTCCACACCACCATTCTGTTCTAGTCAGGATCTTATACCAAACCTATCACTATGGTGTCTGAGCGCCTTCCAGTAGTCCAGGGGAATCTATGTGACTAGTATGTATGGTTTGTTCTCTCTTCTGTCCCTCATAGCAGAATTGTTTCTGCAGGTTTTAGGTTGTTTAATATGTACACACGTACACTTGGTAAAACTTGTTCTTGTCCTTAGTTCCTGAGAGAGTTCCTCTCATACTCTGGGGTGCTTTTTGATAAAACTTTATCTCCTGAACAGGTCGACTTTGCTGTTGTAACAGACAGTTCCATGTTGTCTGATAAGCAGAGTTGTTGATCACAGTCTTCATCCTGGAACTGCACTTAGAAATTAAGGACTGATACCATGAATTTGGCTTTGCATTCTGTGGGGGTCTAATGTAGAAAGTGGCAGACAGATTTGATAACCTCCATCTTGCTCAGGTTCCATTTCAGCTAACTCTTCTTCTCTCTTGATTGTGGTGTACATGGTGAGAGAGAAGTAGAGCTGTGTATTGTTGGCTTTTAAGTCCTTGTTTTCTTACTTGTTCATCTAGTACAGGGGTGGAAAATAATTTTTGATGGAGGAGACAATCTAAGATTTTGGAAATTGGACAAGGGCTGCACTCTTCCACGGTATTAATGGAGGAGGTACGGGGTTTGGGATGGAGGCTGGGGGCAGAAGGGAGCTTGGGGTAAAGGATTAGGGTACAGGAGGGAGTGCGGAGTCTGGGAGGAAATTTGGGTGAAGGAGGCACTAGTGACCTGGGGCATTGGACTGAGGTGCACGTGTTTGGGTTATGTGGAGTAAGGGAGCAGGGGTGGGGGGCAAAGAATTGGAGGAGGGAGGGGCTGAAGTGCCAGAGGCAGACTGTGGCTAGGAGACTTACCTGGGTGACTCCCAGCTAGCTGCCCAGCACATTTCTGAGGCAGCCTCCGTGCCTGCCCTGCCCCTGCACATGCTACAGCCATGTGTGTGTGAATAACTATGAGCTGGAGGGGGGAGAGTGTAGTGCTTCATGTGCTGCCTGTTTGAAGAACAGGCAGCTCCCATTGGCCATAACTGACCAATGGGATTGTGGTGGGGACAGCTCATGAAGCCTTTCCCCCTCCCATCCAGGTTCACAGTTGTGAACGAGAATGGCCTTGCAGCTGCCATTTTCTGAGTGGGGTGTGGCAAGCAGGGAACCTGCCTGGGGCTCCCCCCTGTGTTTGCAGGCCAGATCCGATGGCTTGGTAGGCCAGATTCAGCCCCAGCCCTGATCCAATAGCTACATAGAGATGATAAAAAGGACTAGAAAGCAAATTATGCTTTTGTTTAAAGCCTGCATGGAACCAAACATCTTCATTAGCAAAGATTGCGGAGACTCTCTTTTTGTGTCCACTCCACTTATGTCTCCCTCACTCCCCCTCCTCCCCATTATATCTCAAATTGATCTAGTTGAATATATGCTCTGCCTTTTTAAAGGCATGAATTGCACACCTACTCTTAAAATATGGATTTTTTAAAGGTTCTTTGGTGGGTTGTATTATTTTTCTCATAGGAAAATGGATGGCATTCACCTTTGTCTGTGTGCAACTAATCAGCACACAATAAAGTTACACAATCACTGTCATTCTTGTTTTCAGACACCAAATTCAACTGGAAATAAATAGTTACAGTTCAAAAACAAAAATGCTTGCCTATATCCATGTCTGAAAAGGAGAGCAATTAATTCCAAAAAATAAGTTACTACAGTAATTCAAATAAACTTAAAAGTAATACTGGAAAGAACCATTAATGAAGTGAGCCAAGAAAATGTAACAGAAAGTCTGTGTTTTGCAGGCCTTCATTTACATATTTCTGTGTATCTAGCTAATTGCACTTAAAAGTGAAAGTAATACGGAACATCACAGTAAGCCTTAGAAATAGAGCCACTCGGAGACTTTGCCAAAACTAAGTATTTCTGAATCTTATTAGGAAAGTGGTATAACGTATCTTTAGAAAACAAACCAAACCCAGTTGCCTTACAGACAGGAAATATTTAAAAGTTTGCAAATGTTTGGTTAGGCTTGATAGTTTACTCCATTAGAAATCAGTGTTCACTGGATCTGAAAAGTGAACTGTTACATTCAGTATTAATGATTACTTACCCAGCATTGATGCAGCATTAGTATGTCTGTTAAGTTAAAAGATTCCTTAGGTACTTTTTCTGTAGCCTTAGTCATCTCTGTTTTATTAGTTTACACTTTTTCTTGTGCAAAGACAAGCAAGCCATGTATCTGCTTCAGTTTTACAGCATCTGTCTGTCCGTCCTGCTTTTGCAAGTAAATGATAGCCTCAATATGCAGGTTATAGGCTGGTGTGACTGTGGCATATTGCCTCTTTATCCCCTCCTCTGGAGGCATTTTGTGAGGAAAGTGCAGATGTGCACAGATTTTTTTACCCTTTTCCTTCTACTTCCCCCTCAGCCCGTCCAGAAAAAAACCTTCAGGAGATGGGGAAACAACTTCATAAATTCCAGTAAATGTACACATATTTTTAGTGGAGCTGAAGTTCCTGCACAATAATAGTCAACACAGGGTTTCAGAAGAACCTTTCACATGTTCTTGAAGTCAGACATATTTAAATGCTTCACAGAATCATGGAATAAAGTTTTAGTTGGCGAATAAAACTACTAGGCTGTGTCTAGACTGGCAAGTTATGATTTTGCGGAAAAACTTGCCAGCTGTCTACACTGGCCACTTGAATTTCCAGTAAAGCACCGACGATCTCATGTAAAATCATCAGTTCTTTTCCGGAAATACTATGCTGCTCCCGTTCGGGCAAAAGTCTTTTTCCGGAAGACTTTTGCGCAAAAGGGCCAGTGTAGACAGTAGAATACTGTTTTCTGCAAAAAAGCCCCGATCGTGAAAATGGCGATCGGGGCTTTTTTGCGGAAAACTGCGTCTAGATTGGCCACGGACGCTTTTCCGCAAAAAGTGCTTTTGCGGAAAAGCATCCTGCCAATCTAGACGCGATTTTTCCAAAAATGCTTTTAACGGAAAACTTTTCCGTTAAAAGCATTTCCGGAAAATCATGCCAGTGTAGACTTAGCCCTAGTGTGTTGGATTGAGATTCACGCACTTAGTAGATGGGTCTATTCAATCTTTATCAAGGCAAAACATTCAGGAAGTGATGATCCACTTATGAGTGGAAGCTCCTCAGAATGTTTTCATCACAATCACCTCCATCATCTCCCTTTGTTGCACAAACTTATTTATAACTTTTTTGTCACAAATGTGATTGCTTTGCAATTTCTTACACGTGCACAGTTCTACTTTTGCTTGCTCTGTTAAATAGTTAGAATTTACTCTTAAAATTCACAAAAGGCTTCTTCTTTGAGGCCTAAATATACCTTCCCTCTCAATACCATCATTAAAATAGTTTAGAAGGGGAGATTACAGGCTTTCTATCTATCATCACAGGTCTTGATGTAATTGTGAAGAAGCATGGTTGCTTGTGATGAGATACAGCCCATGGAAAAAGAATGGAAGCAGAAGAACTAAACTCTCTGAAAGGTGACCTCATCAGCCAAATAAACTGAGCGTGACAGAAAATAGCCTTTTTATGAAGAAAATTTGTTTATTTTCTGTACTTGAGTGTTTTCTAAATGTCTACACTTCCATCCTGCCTAAATCCCAGATTGGCACAAACATTTTATTATTTGAGCTCAAAATAAGTGGATACTGAAAAATGTTGAAATGTTGACTTCCTGAATAGTTTGTTACTCTCATAAGAACTCGTGTTTGCCATTAAAACATTGCCGTTAGCCATATAGATACAGTAGAGAGGTGATAGAAATATGGTCAATAAACAGTAACACTTAACCTCGTCTACATCTTTGGTTCTGAAAACCTTGTTGTTTAACATCTTACTTCCCTTTCCCTGCTCTCAAATGTTAAGCTGTGGGAACTTCGTACTGGAGAAAATGTCCCTAAATTTTAGTTTACCATTCATAGGGTACGTCTAGACTACAGGCTTTTGTTGACAAAGCCTCTGTCGACAAAGAGCGTCTAGACTACAGCCAGTTCTGTTGACAAAGCAAGCCACTTTTTCGACAGAAAGTCTAGACGCTCTCTTTTGAAAAAGCACAGCGTGGATGCAATAGCACCTTTTGTCGACAGAACTCTGTCGACAAAAAGCGTTATTCCTCGTAGAGTGAGGTTTACTGCCGTCAACAAAACTGCCACGTTCTGTCAACTTACTGTCGTCAGAGCTCGGCAGTAGTGTAGATGCAGGTGTAGTTTTGTCGAAAAACCCTGTAGTCTAGACACACCCATAAGGTGAAACCCTCATCCTTCTAAATTCAGTGGGAGTTTTGCAATTGACTTCAATTGAGCCAGAATTTCACATCTCTCTCTTTTTAAAAAAAAAAAGTCTTTTGGGTACTCCTCTGCTAAAAGAGGTCACTGAAACTTTATATAGAAAATAAGATAGCTGTAATGGAAACTGCCACTAATGTAAACAGTAAAGAGAATGATTAGCGTGTATCATTTTTATTATCTTCAGTTTAGACACATTTTTTTCATCATCAGTTTATACAGTGTTTAATGCCTATTGTGATATAGTGTACTTGAAAAGAAAATTCTATTAATATACAAGGTGTCATTGTTAGCTGCGATATAAATAGTTAGACTCACCGTGTGATTGAACCAGAAACAGTTAAATGTAGTTTGAAGCTATATAATTAGTGCTGGGCCACAGGCCAGTTTAGGCTCCTGTAATTGGGCCATATGGAGATGGACCAAACTTCTCTGTCTGTAATTTCCAAGCAATTCTCAGACCATATTGTAATTACTGATGTAAAAACTGTATCTTGAGATGGTTTAACATCTTAACATTAACTTTTAAGAAGATAATCACAATTCAGAGTCTGTTATAAACATGTATTACAGACTGTAGTGCTTGCTAACCTGGTTGATCCCATTGACTTAGTATAAAAAAAATTTCAGAGTAGTTGCTGAGACTTCAGTGGGTTTTTGTAAGGTAAAACTGGGCTTGCGCATCAATAGAATAATTTAGTAGTGAAGAGGTTGCAGCATCAGGGCCGTCAGTATCTTTGGAATCATTGCATAATAAAAATCAGCACCATTTATTTACTGTTATTCAGTTTTGTAATTATAACAACCATTGGGAGATATTCATGTAATGTGGGCCACATCATGCCATTAGATTTTGAGCAAAACTGCACTGATTTCAGGTAAACTCCTATTTAAAAACAGATGACGTGAATTATATATTAAGCCTTACTACTTCTTCTCCGGGCACATAATTTAAATAAAATTTAAAAAGGGGGAAAGCAGAGACTGTATTTTTTTTTTATTGCCTCCAAACACTTAAATACCCTGCCTTCAACAGTTTTACTTCCTAAATGACCTGTTGTAGACATTCCAGGCATTTCAAAATCAAATACCTAAGGTACTATACCTTCCAAAGGCCCATAGCCCTATTCATAAAGTTATGCTTAGGATTGAGTCTTTGCAGGATAGCGGCTTAAGGTCCAGTTACTTTAAAGTGATCTATGTGGGCAGGCCTTAAATCTATGTAGAGATCCATGGAGTCAACAGGATTGTGTGGATAAAAAAAATCTAATATGATCAAATTCTGGGTCTGGGCTCGAAGTAGAAATATTGACCTTTTTTGAGTTGGGTGATAATGGGGGGATTATTGCAAACATTTAAAAAGCAAAAATAACCAAAAAAACCCTCAATAGCTCACAACTGTTTGTAACCTTGTGATGTTATATATAAGCTTGGCTGTATTCGATTTTTATTGGTAAATATTTTCACAGTTCCCACCCAAACCTAGGAAAAAATGTTAAGATTCTGTTATAGCTGTCATTTATAAAAGTCAGGGACAGGGTCTGTGCAATAAACAACAACAACAACAAAATTCACTTGTCCTTGACTTTTACTAAAAATACCCCAGGGTGGTATTGGGGACAAACAAAGCTCTGCTGGGGTTTGCAAGTGCTCCTGCCCTGCCACTGCTCCAGCAGACCAGGGACTGTTGCTCTGGCAGGCCTAGGGCTGGCCACTGGTCAGCTGTCCTAGTGGCCACTGCTTCAGTAGCCTAAGGGCTGACAGATATTCTAGCCTTGCCTCAGAAATAGTCACGGAAGTTCCAGAAAGTCATGGAATCCATGACCTGCATGACAGAAATATATTTAAAGATAATAAAAACTTACAAATAAACAGAATAGGAAAAGTGGTGTTTAAGAACCTAGAGTTTGATTTTAAGGCTATTCATTTTGTATATTTTCATGTGTGATGTTGACAACTTACATTTAATTCTTCATAATGTTTTAATTTTTGAATGTGTCCCCACTCTCATTAAATAAAAGATGACTCTGCACACAATTACCAGTAACTGAAAATGTTAAATAAATAAAAATCTAAAATAATTTAAAACCCAGAATTTTATGCAACTGTAAAAATGTAAATTGATAAAAATTGAAAGAACACTTAAAATTGGCCAATATTATTATAAAAATTATAAAAAACTGAATGCTACCAAGACTAAATATATAATGAATACTAGCTCTTAGGTATCACCATTATCCTCATTTTATAGATGGGGAAACTGAGGAACAGAGAAGCAAAGTGACTTTACCAAGATCACCCAGCAGAACAATGAAAGAGGCAGCAATAGAACCCATATTTTTCAATTCCTAGTGTGGAGCTCTGTTTGTTAAGCTACAATGCCTAACATTTGTCCTCTTTTTCTTGGCAGGGATGCTGCAAATTGAGTTGAAAACAAGGAAAACTTGCTTTTGGCGTCACCAGAAAGGAAAGCCAGATACGTATCTTTCTACAATTGAAGCCATTTATTATTTTTTTGTGGATTATCACCAGGAGATTTTAAAAGAGAGCTACAAAGGACAATATGACAACCTGCTTTTTTTCTTTTCATTTATGTACACGTTGATAAAAAATGCCAAAAATTCTTCAGGAAAAGAGTAAGCCAAGATATCTATGTGGCTGAAAATAGCACTGTTTGTTTTTCTTTAATTTTGATAAAGAGCAGAAATACAGTGTTTTGTCAAAATGACATTTAAAAGTTCAATTATTAAACAGTGCATTATACTCTGAAGTTGTCTGTAATGAATCTCCAAATGCAAGAGGAGGATCTGGTTCTGTACACACTTGATGAGTAATTTTAATCATGAGAGTAGGCCTATTAGAACTACTTATTTCAATGACATTATGTATTTCCCTAAGGATTGGCCAGTTTGGGCTTATTTTGTGGGTCTGACCTTGCAGTAAAATAGTTATTTTACTAATCAAGAAGTTTATAGAATTTTTGACTAGTTAATTAGTTGATAGGGGAAGGCAGCCAGCTCAGTGCCAGCTTGCACCAGGACCAAACCCCACTGCGGCTCTGCAATTTAAAATGCAGTAGGAGCTGGGCAACATCCTTTCTCTTCCTCTTCTTCCCCCCCCCCCCCCCCCCCCCCCGGGACTCCTAGTGTGTTTTAAATTGCAGAGCTGCAGCGGTGTTTAGTCCTGGACCCGGTGCAAGCAGGGACTGAGCTAGGCTGCCTGCCCACCCGGCTTCTATTGCCTTCTAAATGCAGAGCAGCAGCAAAGTGGGGGGGTCAGGTAGCAGCAGGTCACCCCTCTACCAGCACTGACTCCTGCTTCCCCCCTCCTTGTGGCCTGTGATATAGAGGCAACAAAGGGGGAATGCGAGAAGTTGACTTGACTTTACCCGATAAGCCTAGGCTTATCCAGTAGTCGACTACTTGCTTACATCCCTACCTTGCAGTCCTCATATCTTGAGTAAAACACAATGTGGGAGAGCAAGAAATGGAGGATTAAGATCTCAGAATTGTAAAAAAGGAGTTAATATGTCAATATGGAATCTTTTTTTTCCTAAAACATAGTAAAATGTAGTTCAGCTGATTTCACTGTGTAGGAATGTGCTCTAACCAATCAGGCTGACTTTCATCCTTGTGATAACACAATTGCTTACTGAAATGATTGGGACAATATTTCATCAGAAAAAAATTAAAAGACCCAGGTTAATTGAATGAATGGAAAGGAAATGATAAATTTTGTTTTAAATGAAGTCGGAGAAATGATTTAGTGATACAGATAAAAATATAGTCCTGTGTTCACAAAGTTACTTGGGTAGTGTGATGCTGAGCAGATGTTGGTAGAATTTTTAACTGTAGATCAGGCTAGATATTTCTTTTTCCTATGTGAGTAAGGGAGTCACTAATCTTGTAAAAGAGATAAGAAAAATTGTAATAGTTAATCTTTTGAGAACTCTATGAGGTTATTTTAGTTGTATCTTTGTTTCACTCAGTAAACCTGGGTAAGTTTCTGTTTGCATCAGTACTTCTCTTTCCTCCCAAAGGAGAGGCTCAGTTTCCAGGGGCAAGTAAACAGCACTGTGAAAAAGACATTACAAGTTTCTGTTTTAAAACCTATGTAGAATTTCACTTTGGGCCATTAAACCAATTAATTGTTGTTTTACTTTGTGTACCAAGTTATTGAATTAATCACAATAAATAGAGCATTGATATACAAACTCAAGAACCACTTTTTCAGACAGTTTCAAGCTAGCCTCCTGTTTTACATGCCCACCCAATTACACCTCTTCAGGTAGGCATGAAACAGAATTTTTTGTTTTTGTTTTTTGGCACATGGATATCACTCTGTGTACATAAACAAAAGGTAAGGCCGGACTGACCATTTGGCCCTAGGAGTAGAAGGATTTAGTTGGTATGCATGAATTAAAATAACACTTTCCATAAGACGCACAGATTCAGGGTCAGAATGATCAACGGCATTTCAAATGTCATGGCGCAGCTGCTAAAGTGAAAAGCAAGTTTGTGTATCTCTCTTACAGCCAAAAAGCAGCAACAACAACAAAATCCCCTCTCCAGCAGCCATCTCTGTCAGTTATTGGAACAGATTTCTTTAATCGTTTGTTTTTATTGCTATTGAAAGAGGTTATTTTGTCTTTTCACAAAGATCAATGCTATATTCTCTGGTATGAATTTTAATGGTCCTTTTGACATTTTCAAAGCAACAAAGATTGCTTTAACTTTTCTGAGTCAAAGAAACACTTTTTTTTAAAGATCATCAAAGTATAATGTATTATAGTTTAAGAAAAAATGTTCACCCATTTTAAACACATACAAAAAGTGAACTCAATGACCTAATGTTTTACAAGAATAGAGGAGAAAAGCTTTTTTTTTTTTTTTTTTCTTCCAAGACTTTTCCCTGAAAACATGTTTTTTTATTTAAAAAGTAGAGGTCAGATAAAAGCTTATATAAGCTGGTCTTCGTTACTTTTGGAAAATACTTTCATAAGGTTAAAAACATTTTCCAAATGTAAGTTTGGGTATCTCACTTTATTTTAACAATGGGAGTTAAGAAGCTATTCCAAAAGTAAATTAATTTTAGTTCTCAGATGTAATCAATGTAAAGAAAATATTTAAAATCTGGAACACTGACTCTCCAGAAAATTGGGTTCAGACTTTTTTTTCAAAATTAACTTTGCTATAAGGCAACATTAATTCGTAAACCAATAGAAATCATTCTTCTTATTACAGGACACCTCTGTGGTCCACATTAGGGTCTATTGACATTCCTCTTATAACCTTGGGTGGGAGCAGATGGGAGGTTAGTGTAACCACTGTTTCAGATCTGTTCTGGCTGAAACTTGGTTTTCTCCAGAAAAAGGTTATTATCCATTATTTAATTTGAAGACTAGTCCCTCCCCCCCCAAAAAAAGGCTCCTTAACCCACTGAAAAAGTATCATGGTTTTCCAGTTTCTAGCCAAAATAATAGCTTTGTATTGCTAAATGAAAGATAGCAAGCAAATAATCCTTTCAAGTGGAGTTAGCAGCACTATGTCCCTCATTTTATTTAAGGGCTAATTCAGGGCCTATTTCTTAAAGCTGGAATGGCCCCTTAACGCTCTCTGTCCTTTGATCCCAAAGAGAACCTCTCATCCACCTATGACATCAGGACAGGGAGGTACTAGGAGACAACATCTGGAGTGGGGGGAAAAGACAGGCTTAAACTTAGACTAGCAGCAACCTAAAAGTTTTCAAAATACAAGAGACAAGGGGAAGCATCTCTGCTTCTAAACAAAGGATCTCTGATCACCTTTGGAAAGGCTGTCATGTTGAGGCACCTCTACTAACCCAAGGGAATAGAGTGCCTGCCATGAGTAGCAAGTACCGCTATGAAGATAAAAGTGTTAAGAGCCATCTTACCAGCAGTCTGATGCATTCATGCTGGCATCCTGCTTTGGCCGGTCTCCTCAAAAGGTGTGTGTTGTTTTTTGTTTGTTTGCCAGAAGCGGAGAGGGAAATGTTTCGTCAATGGGGACACTAAATCCACTCCTGAGTGGCTGTACAAAGGAATTGTGAAGGGATATTCCTTTTCCTGGAGAGAAGTACGGGCATTACCAGCATAAGGTTGAAAACATGCAGTCATCATTTTATTCTTCATTTTGAATGCTAGAAGGGCCCATCTGATGATCTAGTTGACCTCTTGGGTTACATAGTTCATAGAATTTCACTCAATTACCCCCATGTTGGCTCAATAACTTGTATTTAACTAAAGTATACCTTCAAGAAAGGCATTCAGTGTTGACATAAAGAGGTGAAGAATCCACCACTTCCCTTGAGAGTTTGTTCCAAAAGCTAATCACTCTCTGTTAAAAATGTTTGTTATTTCTGATTTGATTTTTGTCTGGCTTAAATATTCAAAATGTCACCAAAGCTATACCTATATTTTTAACTTATTTACTTAGCTGTCTTCTGTCTCTTTTCCTAAAAATTAGAAATAGATGAGTAAGAAGTTAAAAGACTTTTCTGATCCTTAACACCATATGCTATTTCTTGGGCAATGGACAATGTAACTATCAGTTTTATGACTGACAGCTGCACAAGCCCTTTTCATGATTGGCACAATTATATTTTAAATTTACAGACTCATTATCTCCATTCTTTCCCGGCTCTTTCTGGAACTGTGTGCACTATACCTTTTATATGCCTTCTGTAAGGGAGCCTTTAGCTTTTTCCTTATATCAGTACATTAATTGAAAGGCATTATTAGACCATTTATACTGCCAAGTGTGCTGATTTTTTTTATGCTTTTGACTAATTCGTCATGGATTTCTTCTCCTAACAGGAACTCAAATTCAATCAGAATCTCTTCCTCTTATTAGTGAGTTTCCTCTTGGAATCTCTTAGTTTCCTGAGCTGCCCCATCTCATTTAGTTGTGCCTTTCTTGTGACTAAGCAACTCATTTTTCTGCTTCACAAGATCTTTGGCTGTTGCAAGCACCTCTTTAATTTTATTTCTTTGATCATCTAAGAATGCATGGTAATCTCACTCATTTTGTTCCTGTACCCAGAGGATTTCTTCTTGTTTTTGTGTGTTTCACTAAGCTTGGGAACTTGCCAACTGAGCTTTTAACAGCTGCAGGGACTCCTCCTTTCTTCAAGAAAATTTACAAGGGAAATGGAACTGAAGCTCTTTGGTTTTTACCCCAGATTTCTCTCTTCTCAGGTTCTTTCTTTCATTTCTCTTCAACTGCTGAAAGAACTAGTGACAACTAAAAAAAGTGCTCTCTCTCTCTCTCTTTCATATATGTATGAGTGACCTATTGGGTAGAAAAGAGGGACAAAGGCAAACTCTTGCTCCCTCTCCCAGCCATTTGTATATTTATCTGATTGAAACCTTTTGTCTACAGCCCATTTCAGATCCTATTATGCTTTTTGAATCCTTATTTTAAAGTCTTATTAGTACTCCATAACTGTTTCACATGCCCCTACAATACCAATGCAATTTAGTGTGTTTGTCTCTTCAAAGTGTCTTCCCAAAATGCACCTTGTAGTTTAGTTTTTGTTTGAGCACATTAAAAACATTTAGCAATCATAATTAAGGCTATGATTTTGTCATGGATATTTTTATGAAAAGTAATGGATGGGTTACTGGCAATGAATAAAAATTCATGGAAGCCATGACCTGTCGCTAACTTTTACTAAAATAGCCCTGACAAAATAGGAGGGGGCGAGGTCCACCACCCTGCCCCCATTGTATGCAAGTGGCAGAAAGCTGGAACCTATGCCCTTACTGAATGACTGGAAGTTGAGAGGGACCCCTGACCTGGACTGGAATCTGTAGGGTCTCCCAATACTGATAGGAGCTAAGGAACTCTGGGGAAATCCCCTGCTGCCCCCAGAAGCTGGAGCACTTTGGAGGGATTTCCCATTGGTGGCTGGGGAGCTCCAGAGTGATTCCTCAGCTACCCAGAGGACTGAAGAGCCCCTGCAGGACTAGCAGCTGGGGGAGGTTCTGCACTGCAACAGTCGATGTGCTACTGTGGGGCTCTCTGAAAATCATAGATTCTGTGACTTCTGCAGCCTGCGTGATTTACACAAAGCCATAATCACAGTTTACATATAAACTAAATATGTTAACAACTGCTTTTTACTTTACAGAACAAAGCACCTAGAAGCACACAGGTTTGATATATTTCCTAAGAAAATTAATATGCATCTTTTGAAGCCCACCTAAATCTGACTGCCATGTGCACTGCATGTCCAGTGGTATAATTATGCATCCATGCTTGTATAGATCTCAAGGATTTTACCTACGTAGAAAGCTGATAATTCACTTTTCTTAGAGATATGTTTGGTCGCCATGGTTTTATAGTATGAATGTTATTTTGTGCTGCTGCTATTAGCTTGGGCTGATGGGCTTTCTTTATTCTAGTTAGTACTGGAATCATTTGTAGGATGAAGTTCACTTAGATTCAGAAGATACAATTCCCTCTGACTTATTTAGGCATCCATGGGGAGAGTGTCTGCCAGGAGAATAGTTGGGTAGGGTCTCTCTGCATATCCTATACATCACTGAGGTGGTCTTTGTAATAGTCCCGTATGGAAGATGGCAGTGAGACTGAACAAAGTGAGAATCCTCAGGCTCTGCACATACAAGAATGGAATGACTCAAGAAAGAGTTATGGGTGAACTGTAGAGTGGAGTAGCAGGTATGGGAGGCTGCATTGCTAACTTCAAGAACCATGCCCCACGTACCCGCAAACAATAGCAAATTACTCAGGCCGTGATTCACTTCACACATACATAGCCAATGATGAACCTTGTGTAAAGGAGCAGTAAATACTTCAAGGGCATATTTACACTAGGAAATAACTCCAGAAATAACTATTTTGAAATAGCATGTCTACACTACAGAGAAGCCTTGAAATTAGTCCAAGGCAGGCTCCCTTAATGTGGATATGCTACCTCAACTCTGAGCTTCTGGAATCACTGGGGCATAATTACTTTGAATGACTCTGTGGAGTAGTTATTTCTAAATAGCAGCAATATAGCATCCACACTACCACTATTTTGAAATAACTCCTGCTTTCCATGAGGAATAACACTTATTTTGAAACAGTTATTTCAAAATAATGGGCCTGATAGTGTGGATGCTCTGTTTGTTATTTAGAAATAAGGGCCAACACTGTAATGTCATTTAAAAATAAAGCAACTATGTAAAGCTTCCTGGTGTTATATTATGGTTCACCTTTATACTATTACAGAGCATTGTTTTGCACCAAAGATCTATTCCAGGGTTGAGCAATAGTATTTGATGGGGGAGCCAATCCAAGATTTTGGAAAGTGGTCAAAGGCTGCACTCTTCTATGATATTAATGAATGGTGGTTGGGTGCAGAAGGGAACTTGGGGTAAGAGATTAGGGTGCAAGTGAGAGTTTGGGTAAAGGAGGCAGCTGTGCTCTGCACTGGATTAGGATGCAAGGCTTTGGTTGTGATCTAGGACAGAGGAATGGGTACAGGAGGGGGGTAGTGGTTTGAGTTGTGCCCTGGGGCAGACAATCAGGTTGCAGGTTCTAGGAGGGAGTATGGATGCAGGAGGGGGGCAGAGGGTTTAGGTTATGTGGGGTAGGGGGCAGAAGTGGAGGGACAGATGGGCTGGGGTGCCAGAGGCAGGCTCTGGGTGACTCCCAGCCAGCAGCCCAGCAGATTTCTGTGGCAGCCTCCCTGCCTGCCCTGCTCCTGCACAGGCTGCAGGGGCAATGTGCATGTGAATAACCAAAAGCCAGAGGGGAAGTGGGTGTGGGGCTTCATATGCTGCCTGTTCTTCAAACAGGCAGATCCCAATGGCCAGAAATCAGTTTCTGGCCAATGAGATTATGGGGGGCAGGGGCAGCACATGAAGCCTTCCCCCACTCAGAGAAACAGTCTAGCAGCCGCTTTTCTAATTGACTATTCTTTTCCTTTTTTCCCCCTCCTTTCCTTTCCCTTCCCTCGCCTCCCCATTTCCTCTCTTTCTCTGCTATTTATTTGGAACTTGGACCCCTTAAACTCCATTCATCTGAAGTAGTGGGTTGTGCCCATAAAAGCTCATGGGCACATTTTTTGTTAGTCTCTAATATGCTGCAGGACTGATCCTTGTTTAAGTTCTTCTATTACAGACTAACTTAGCTACCCCTCTAAAACTTTCAAAGATTTTCTACAATTTGTCTCTTAGAACACAAGAGAACCAATGTGCTATATTTGTGGCTATAAATTAGAGAGATAAGTAATCTGCAACACCAATAGAGCAACAGTGGTTTTATTTCAGTAAATACAAGGACTTACATTTGTGTGTACTATGGCACATATATCAAAGAGCTAGTTTTGTGTGTTTGGATGCTTTTTTATTTTTGAAATGGTTGTATTTAAATAAGGTGTTGGATATGCCTCAAAACTATTTACTGACATATATAAATTATATCTAGTTCTCTTTTACAATTCTGAATATCAATGTCAATGAGTATAATACATTTCCCTAATCTTCCCTTGTAAAGCATCACATGTTTTCTTTGCATCCCCCAGCAGCATTGAAGTGTTCGGTTTGTAAAAAATTGGATTGTCAACTGCAGCATACCCAACTCCCAATGTACGCTTCATAACGATGACCTGGGGGGACAAACAGCAGCATGAAAGAATTAAATGAAATAAAAACTTTTCTTATGTCTCATGGAGGATGTAGTTAAAAGAAGAGTTTTTAAAATATCATCTTACATATATTATAAAATCTCATCTTGGCATGTTTAAATAAATGTACTCAATCAAAATTGCATATTGGCAATACTAAAATACATTTTTAATGACTTTTGCTTTTCCATCTTTTAG
Source organism: Pelodiscus sinensis (assembly GCF_052426305.1). Classification (NCBI taxonomy): domain Eukaryota; kingdom Metazoa; phylum Chordata; order Testudines; family Trionychidae; genus Pelodiscus; species Pelodiscus sinensis. The sequence continues at coordinate 24,968,767 of NC_143065.1, forward strand.
TGAAATATCAAACTATTTTCAGACCTCACATTTGTGCCACATTCCACTTTGAAAGATTGTTTTGCGGTTTAAAAAAATAAACCAATATGGAAATTGAACAGGGTTCTCCTCATGCAGCTTCACAGCCATCTGCGGGTAGAAGGCAGTGGCTGTTTAGCAGCACACCAAAATACTAAAGAACAGTTAAGAAAAGCAAATTAAGAGTATTCTATACAATTGGAAGTGCAAGGGGGAATTAAGTAGACAAAATGTAACTATCCAAATCAGCAATTGACCAAGACATGTTAATTTGCCTACGTTATGCTAATTGCCTTTTGAGTCTTTTAATGACCATGCATAGTTAGGACCTCGGTTTCATGTAACTGCCAAAGAACACTGGTTGAGATTTACAAAGCTAGCTAAAATGTTTAGCTATGTAATTCCTATTGAAATTAGGGGATTTAGTTACTCTGTTCCAAATAATCAGATGTGCAAAATCTCAAGCAGTACCTCCAGCATAACAGTGTTCCCCAACACTAGGCATTTGAATCAACAGGCTGACTGGGAAAAGTGCTATGCTGAATAACCTTTTACACAGCTGCTGGGTTTTACCCTGTTGAGTTATCTTATCCAAGTGCTGACCAGACCAACTTCGCTTATGAGATCTAACAGCACAAGCCAGTATGACTGCAATAGTATTTCATTAAATAATAATTCATGGTGGATATGATGTAATGTGATACCTGATACACTGTTAATTTTCTGGGTAAGGGCCAAATTCTCTTGCCAGATATGTGGTGTGCATTAGTCTGAATTTGAGACATGCACAGTAAAGTCAAATACATATTTTCTACGATTCATCTAATTGAACCTACCAAAAATGAGGCTTTGATACACAGAGTGCTTAATATTATTTTGCTTCTTAGTGCATAATATTTGAATTGCTTACTTCATGCACTTATTTACTGCATCTTAATGTTACCTGAATACAAACAATAAGTGTCTTGTAAATGTCCTACCATACCAATCTGAGATCAGAACTAAATCTGTGTGAAAGCATAACATGTTGGCATATTGTCTAACTCAAACATAACAAAACAAGCTTAGCCAGTACTGAATAAAATGGAGATCCCAATTTTCCCCGTATACTTCTTCACATTTTGTTGTGTTTTAAGAGGCTGCTTTTAATTCTAAGATCTGTATGCTTCTCATTTAATGTCATCATCTTCACCATACACCTAATCTCACAGATTTTTATATAATCTGAAATTGTGTTATATGCTAATGGCTACACTTGTGCAAATTTTATGGCTTTAAATAACCATAGAACTTTTGAGAACATGAGGTTTGAATTAAAATGAGTTAGTTAACCTGTCAGAGACAATTGATTATATTTTGGCAATGAATTAAAGGTAGAATAGCAAAACTGGTTCTTTTCCTTTGCACAGGTGCCAGATATGTGTATGAAAACAATACACGTGTGCACATACCTGCCCTGAATTTATCTTTAGATCTGAAATTCCCTCCCATTCAGAATTTGCTGAAACCCCACACAATTCACTGTGAACAGAGACAATATGGACATAAAGTATGTAACCAATGCCATTGACTATAAATACAGAAGACCAGGGAGAGGAAAATTGAAAGAGAAAACCTATGGGTTTGCAATGTACACAAGCGTCTGATATATCAAATGAAAAGTTCTGCAGTCCCTTATACCTAGATTTGGTCAGATAATATAAAAACTTATTTGTGAGTAATTCAACAATAGATTTTTAGCTTTTTGGGGAGTATAGTGAAACAGCTCTTTTGAAGAAGATTTGAAATGTGAATGAAATGTATTTTGTATCATTCCAAATTTTAAAAGCAAAATCTATTAAAAAGAAATGTTTTAAATGTTATATAATCCAAACCCAATCCTGCTCCTTAAAGGCAAAGACATAACTCACATTGGCTTCAATGAGAGCAGGACAAGGGCATCTCTTATTGAATCAAGTATTTCACTGTAAGCTCACTCATCATGTCCTGTTGAAATGATTGGGAATTCCATATCCAAATTATCAGCAGAGTTGGGCACTTCTTGTGTACGTGTTGTCTGCTGCTAGACAGATGTAGCTACAAACGTATTCTGTGCATGTGATGTGTGTATTCAGAAAAAAAAGCCCTGTCTTTAGTTGACATTTCTACCAAGAGACAGAGATATATTCCATAAACATATACTGTGCAGACTCCAGTCAAATTTGATTGTTTTTAAGTACCTGTTTAGCTTTCCAGACTTCCAGTACAGGCATGCCAGCAATAATAGAATTGGGATCTTCCTGTGCTGCAGAATTTACTGTGTCATTTGCACCAATAACCAGAGCTAAGTCCGTTTCTGAAACAGAAGAGAAATATGTTACAAATGTTTTAGACCCTGAAGCTGCCTTTTCTTTATCACAGTGACACCAAAACACTCAAATCAAATGTGGATTAAATGTTGATACAGTAGTTTGCTGTTTATTCTAAAAGAAAATAAGTTAGGCCATCCATTTGTGCCAATGCCAGAATCGAATCTTGGCAACTATAGGGGCTAATGAAATCTATTATCACCATTCTGTGCATTCTCTGTACAAGAGACATGAGTCAATATGCCTAAGGCTTAATGTGCTGCAAAGCTCATGTGAGCTCACCAAATGGAGTACATATGTGGATCCTAAGACACATTTTCATTGTGCTATGGCATATTTATATTTTATTTCAACATTATTCACCTGAGGTCCAATTCTACAACCTCTATTCTAAGTAGTAATCAGGCCCACAGTTCTGTATATGAGCAGCTCTCTGCTAGGAAGGATCAGGGCCCAGGGCTGGACTAAGGCACGGGCGAGCTGGGCAGCTGCCCAGGGTGCCAACCGATGGGGGGGGTGCCTGATGGCGCCTGTAAGGGGCACGTGGCACCCCTTACAGCTACCATCAGGTTCCACGCACCCAGCTTCCACAGCGCCGGCCAGCAGCGTCCTTCCCCCAACGGCAGCAGGGCACTGCACGGCCTGGCACACGCGCCAGCAGCACTAGCTGGGCCAGGTTGGGCAGCGCATGCACCGTGCGCCCCGGGGCAGGCCCCGGGCTGCGCACCAGCAGCCGTGGCCAGCCCGTGCATGCGCCGTGCGTCCTGGGGGCAGGCCCGCGCCCCACAGGTGGGACTGCACATGTGCCGTGAGCCTGGAGGACGGCACCGCGTGCCCAGGCCCAGGGTGCCAAAAGGGCTCGGGCCGGCCCTGTCAGAGTTTTTTTCCAGGATGCGCTCTTTCGGAAGCTCTGTAAAAACCTCGTTTCATGAGAAAGAAGGGCTCTTCTGAAAGAGGAGGTTTTTCCAAAATATGGCCCAGTGTAGATGGGCCAAATTTTGGAAAAGCCTCTTCCAAAAAAAGAATCGGAATTTGCATACCTTTTTCCGAAAAATAAGTTTAATGTACACATAGCCTGAGGTAAAATGGCAAAACCGGTCCCTTCATTAGTAAATCATTGCTGAAAAGCTTCAGGATTAAGTCTGATCAGAGTCAGACAGTGCAAATCCAGCTGTCACTGCACTAATGACAAAGAGCATGTCTAGTAACTCCCCTTTCAAAGTAACTCCCCTTATTTCAAAACAAGAAGGTGAGTGGCCACACTACCAAGCCTGTTATTTAGAAATAATGGGCTTGTTGTTTCGAAATAATAACGCCTACTTGTGAAGAGGCATAAGTTTATTTCAAAATAGTTACTTCAGGAGTTATTATTTAGAAATAACGTATTTTGAAGTAACCTGGCAGTATAGACATAGCCAAAGAAATTGTTCTTGATTTCTACAGGTGTAAGGGAGTTCAGAATTTGGCCTTCTGACATTTAGTTCCCCTACTATATATTTACTAAACAAAGTCTTGACTCAGGAAAAAAATTATCTGGTTGACAAACAGATTTGGGGTTCTGTGCAACATAGAAACCAGATGGAGTTTTGCTTAAGTGGGCCCTTAAAGTAGGGGTGGACAATAATTTTTGCCCAGGGGCCACTTCAAAAATTTTTGAAGTAGCCCCGGGTCCACCCTGGAAGGGGCAGGGCCTAAATAGGAAAGGGTGGGGCTACCCCACCCCCAGATCATAATTGGTCTGGGGGTGCGGGAGCCCCTTTGCCCCCCCATCCCACTAGGCACCCATACCCTGGAAGAGGCTTGGCACACTCCCTCCTCGCCCAGGCCAATCAGGGCCTGGGGGCAGGGGAGCCCAGGAAGCCTCCTACCACCTTGTGAGGAGCACGTGGCACTTTGAAGTGCCGTGGGCTACTCACAGGGCCGGGGTAGAGTGAAGGAAGCTTCACGCAACTCCCCTGCCCACAGGCCCTGTTTGTTTGGCCTGGGAGCGGGGGAGCGCACAAATCCTCCTCCGCTCTCTCTCCCTCCCCTCCCTCCCACCCTGCGATCCGCACGCAGCACTTCAAAGCGCCATGTGCTCCTGGCAGAGTGGGAGGAAGCTTCATGCGTTTCCCCCACCCTCAGCCAATTAAGGCCTGCGGGTGGGGGAGAGCCCAAAGCCTTCGCCACTCTGTCCCCGCCCTGCGAGCGGCATGTGGTGCTTGGAAGCGCCGCATGCTGCTCACAGGGCAGGGGCAGAGCAGAGAAGGCTTCAGGCACTTCCCCACCCCCCAGGCCCTAATTGGCTTGGGGACAGGGGAGCAGTAGGGCCTCCGTGGGCTGGATCCACCCACTTGGCAGGCAGGATCCAGCCCGCGGAGGCTCTTTTGCCCACCCCTGCCTTAAAGACATACTTTCATCTAAAGCTCCTGGTGAATCACATTGTTTCTGTAGTTAAAATAGCTTGTTAATTGGAGAGCTAATCAATGGAGGGTTAATTGTGAAGGCAATAATTGCTTTATAATTAAGCCTGGTTGTACTTGACTACAATTAGGATTCAAATAATTATTCAAAAGCAGCATTTGGTTAAATATTTAAAAATGGCCTTTACTTTTGTGCTGTTAAAATTGCTTCCACAGTCCATTGGTGTGGTCAATAGGATTTAGCTGTCTAATTCTCTGATTGTCCATGGGGAGATAACATGTCCGTTGTACAAAACAACAAAATAGTCCCCAAGTGTCATATTCATAGGTCACTATGGGCTGTTGAATATAGCACCAGTGGCAGTTTTCACATTTCACAATCAATCAACTGTGGGATAGACTATGGGATATCACAATTATTTTTATGACACTTATTTTTTGCATCTAGGGTTTTTTTGTTTTCATTGTTGTTAGCTAGGTAGGAAGAGGTTGAAATTAGGGGAGTATTCCTGTTACAGGTGAAGTGATTTATGTGATCACACAATTCCAAGATGGAGTTCTTGATGCATTTCTGTGCAATGTAAGAATCTAATTTTGAAAATATTCTTTCCCTTCCTTTCATTTCTCCATGTATAACTTCACTATTGCCTCCTGTTACAGCTTTTTTTCTCAACTGCCTGGAGCTGTTTTACATTGAAGTACTGTTGGAACAGCAGTTTGACAGGGATAAGCTGCTAATTCATGGAAGTGATGTCAGTTTGCTTTCTTTTAAACACACACAGAGGTACCAGTGTGTCTAACTCTGTGATCCATGAATTGCACAGCCATAAAACATTACCTGATGGTGATGTCAGGGCATCAAAGGCTACTTTGAGTAGTAGCAGTGGGATCTCCCCTTATCCTCTAATACTGATAAAGCAAGTAGAATGCGTGTGGGGGATAAAAAGGTTACCTACCTTTTGCAACCATTGTTTTTCAAAATGAGTTACTCGTGTTGATGCTATTTGAGGTGTGCAAGCACCCACATATGCGGCCATCAGATTTTTTTTGCTTTAGTGGTACCCATAGGATTGGCTATGGTGCCCCCTAGAGAGCCATGCTCATGCTGAGGTATATCAGGTGCTGTAGGGCCCCACCCTCTCAGTTCCTTCTTGCCCTTAACTTCCATAGAGGAGCAGGAGGGTGGGTAATGGAATGGACATGAGAAATACATCTCAAAAGAAAAACAGTTATGAAAGATAGCTAAAGCATTTTTCTTCTTCAAGTGCTTGCTCATGTTGATTCCATTCTAGGTCATTCACAAGCTGGATCAATGGAGATGAGGTCAGACTTCACCATCATTCAGCTTGTAGCAGAGATCTACCAAAGCCAGCATCAGCTCAAGCCTGCTGGGTCAGTCCGTAGTGCAACACAAACATATGAAAGGACAACAGGTGGTCACCCAACAAATTTCTTGGATCACCACCTGTGCCAGGAAGATTGCCAAAGATACCTGTGCCTTAGTGGAATGAGCCATCATGATGGCCAGCTTGTAGCAGTAGCAGATGGATGCCATGTTTCAAGACAAAATTCTTTGGGCTAACACCCTGGGCAGCCCTTCATCCTGGCCATGACAACAATGAACAATTGCAGTGACTTACGGAATTGCCGTGTTCTATCAATATGGAAAGCCAGCACCCATCTGACATCCAGAGTATGCAACCCACATTCAAGATACAGGCAGTCCCCGGGTTACGTACAAGATAGGGACTGTAGGTTTGTTCTTAAGTTGAATTTGTATGTAAGTCGGAACTGGTACATATTGTAGGTGAAACTCTAGCCAAACATTTCTCCAGAGCTCAGTTTTATTCTCCCACACCTCACTTTCCTCAGTCCTTTATTCTCAAGCTGAGGTGTCTGCTGAGAAAAGCCGCTCCGCGTCTCCCTGGTCTGCTGGGGGGAAGCAGCTAGTGCGGGGTTGCCTCACCCCGTTTGTAAGTAGATATCCAATGTAAGTCGGATCCATGTAACCCAGGGACTGCCTGTACTTATATATATATTTATTATTCTCTAAGGCACTAACGCACTACTCATTGTTTTTTTGGAGCTTTTTATGGGTAGGTCTACACTAGGAAATTATTTCAAAATATCTAACTTTGAAGTAATAACTCCTGAAATAACTATTCTTAAATAAGCTTATTCCCCCAGGAAAGCAAAAGTACAGATTTCAAAATAATCAGTCAGTTATTTCAAAATCACAGGCTTGGTAGTGTGGATGCTTCACTTATTATTTTGAAATAAGGGTTTTTTTCTTTTAAACAACTCCCTAGTGTAGACCAGGCCTAAGACTGTCCGAAAGATTAAAATAGTATTGGCCCAGCAGGTCCTGATGGTTTGCCACTAAGTTGGCTGTTGAATAAAATGTTCATCTGTTGGAGGCACTAAGGGTTGACCATGGCTGGAGAAGGAGATTTAGGGTTGGTACTTTATCCTCCACTCTGACCTGTGTGCTCAGGGCTTTAAAGGGCACCTTTGTGCAGAGTAGCCCACTGAGCATAAGTGGATGCTAACTGCTCAGCCACACTTTCAAGCCACTTTTAATTTGTATTTAGTCTGCCTGTTACATGTGCATGCAAGGAGAGGAGCTTCCTGCATCTTTCTTGTTTTACACATCCATACATGAGCAGCATCTAACCCTAATGTGCCACAGTCTTTTAATTCTGTAACAGGAATGGGAGGGAAATAACCTTGGGAAACTATGATAGATGCAGTTTAAACTAGAAACATTACACTGCCAAGCAAAAGAGGACTCGATCTCCCTTCCCACTTACTTTCCTACCTTAAGTTAGACATTGCAAATGTTTTTGATTTAAGGAACACAAGTAATATATCAAATCTTTTAATTTAAGTGCTATTTTCAAAAAAGATAGGGTGAAGCAAAAAATCACATAGAGAACTTGAATAAAATGGGAACAACATTACAAGTCAGGAAAAAATGCATGGAAAGGCTATGGCTGGTATTTTCCCATCACAGTAAAAACCACTGAGACAAAAATCAACAATGATGTCCACACAAAAATGACCTTTTATTAGTGGCCAAATTAATATAATCTTATAACATGTGCAACTGCTGCTAGAGATTAGCAAGAGAAAGCAAACTACAACCTGTTTTTCACATTTATTTAGGTGTGTGTGGTGCAATGTTTCCTCTAAGATTTTCAATTTATGTGCAGAATAAATATTATGTGCACTAAGGAATGCACAGATGTGCACCACCAATAGAAACCCATGTTGCTGGCTGTGGTCAGCTGTGGGCACTCTGCCAATCAGCTGGGAGGCATCTGAATCTCTCCTGGGTGGCCGCCCAAGCACTCAGCTTAGAGGGAGCACTGGTGTGGTGCTTTAAATTCATACAAAAAACAAAAACGAGGTCACACCCATTAGCAGCCACATAAAGGCCTGATCATGGACATTCTTCAGAGAATGCCTAGACCTCTGTGTAAGCAGATAACATAATGGCAATTGACCACAGAGATGAGGTGATTTCACAGGAAATGAGGAAAAAGCCTTTGGAAGAGTATCATTTATCAAGGAAGCAGAATTCTGAACTGTCAGTGTAATAATGGACAGTTCAATATTTGGGATTTTTGCATTTCGTTTAGTTGTCACAATCCTGAAGTTCATGTCTACTAAAATGCATATTTCCCAGCCTCTCAGAGCTGGCATTTCACCAGTTTGGAGTTGGTAAATCTGAGCAAGCTCCCACTGGCCCTAAGGGATAAGGCATCAGCTTCCAGAGCCTGAGATTGCAGATTTGCATCCCACCCACTTCTCCCCGCCCCTCCCAAGGGGCTGGAGCGCACATACACACAGACCTAGCTCCTGCACCTTCCCTCCTGGATAGACCCCCCAGCCCAGGTGCACCAGCCACTCCAGGGCAAGAGGGCAGAACCATCTGCCCCGCCCCTGCCAGCTCCATCTCTGTGGAAGCCTGGATCCAGCTCCAGCACACCACCCTGGTGGGTTACATGGTGGCTGCCCAGCTGCTCCTGCCCCTGACTGCAGATACAGCCCTAGGGAAGCTGGTGGTAGCTGCCTGACTGCTCCGAAGGTGGACAGCTTGGTCCGGGTCTCCACTGCAGAGCACAGCCTGAGAGCAAGCGGCCTGCCCCACCCCACCAGATCCAGCCCTGGCGATGCTGCTGATGGCTACCCAGCTTCTTCAGGGGCATGCCCCTTAATCCACCCAAGCCTTCTACCCTGAGCCCTTCCTACACCCCAGCCCAGACTCCTGCATCCCCACATCCCTAGCCCCCTGCCATAAGACTGACAGAAGACAGCCTGAGTGCATGCATGAGGCTGGATTTGACCAGTTATGATATAAACTTTAAAGAAATGTGTGAAAAGAAGCAGCAGTAAAAGTCCTATTAAATAAAGTCCATGAGGACAATATTTCATTTATGCTATTGTTAATCATCGTGTCAATAATCAATGATATTAAGTTGTATATTTTCAGTCATGCAAATGGACATTCTTATACGGCTCTTTGTTGACCGCTTGTTCTGAATTTTGATGTAGTTTAGCTCTTTGGTTTGAAAAGGTTGTCGACCCCAGAGTTAGCGATTTTTGCCTCCCTAACTTTCTTGTTACTTCCCGATGCCTTAGTCTTCTATACAGAGGTATCACTTCCTGATTTTGATGGGAAATAGGCAATATATTTTACTGATTCCACCCCCTTCTAAAATAGGGCAAAACAATACACAGAAGAAAAAAAGGAAAAATAATAAAATCACGAAAAGGGAGAATAAGGGAGGAAGAAAGGCAGGAAGGAGAAAGGAGAGTGACATCTCAGTTTCCATCCACTAGCAATTAATCAAAGATCTCCAAAAAGTTTTTCAAGTTTGGCTGAAGTTCCTCTTCTCTGAAACATTATCCACTCTTTAGCTGCCAGGTCATAACAGTACTTATGCAAAGCTTCAGTCCCTGAACTCAGTCTGCTCTTCCCTCTAAACCAGTGGTTCTCAAACTTTTTGGCCCGTGGCCCACCCGACTCAATTCAAACCATTCTAGGAACCACCAGTTGCTAATAGAAACTCATTGTTAATTACATAATTACGCCCAAGCCATTTTGCTAGTACTGCAGTTAAGGAGAATGGTTTAATTTAACTAGCAAGAAAGGAAATTATATTAATTTAAATTATTAAACAGAGTAATCATTTTAACGTTTTCATGTCAATTTATCAAACTTCATTTTAAATAGAGTAAAATATTAATTTATGTCCAACACAAAAGGTTTCAATGCTTTATTTATTTATGGCAGGGGTGGGGAACCTTTTTTGGGTCAGGAGCCACTGACCCACAGAAAAATCAGTTGGGGACTACACAAGTGAGAAGCAAAACAAAACCTTTCAAAATCCTCCAACCCTCACTCATGCTGCTCCCAACTGAGACACCTCACTCCACTGGTGCTCCAGTCCTACGGGGCAAGGTGGAGGGAGAAGAAAGACTGAGATTCAGGGCTTCCCATAGACCACATTTACTCTTCTGGAATTCCAGGGTTTGTGGATTTTGTGGACCTCCCAAGCTCTGGGGTGGGGACAAAAATGAGGGGTTCAGTGCATGGGAAGGGCTGCCAGAGTGTCCAGGAGGGAGGGTGCAGAAGCAGGATGGGGGCCAGAGTAGAGGGTGCAGGCGCAGGGTAGAGGTGTGGGGTCTCAGTGGCGGATGTGCATGAGGGGGTGGAAGTGTGAGTTCTGGGCATGAGAAGGCGGGAGAACTTTCGCACCATGCACGACTCCGAGGCACTGCCTCCTGCTGCTCCCATTGGTTGGAATCCAGCCACTGGGAGAAGTGGTGAAAGCCTCCAGGCAGCGCATCTATGCATTGCAGTTCCCCAGTGGTAGTGCAAGGACCTACTTCTGGCTCTGCTTCTTCCCCACAAGCCAGATCCAGCAAGGAGACTCAGGGCTATCTCCCCCACCCCCAGCAGGAAGCCAGCAGTGGTGCTCCAACCTTGTGGGAGATGTCAAGACCAGAATGCCAGTGCGGGTTCCCTGCTGCGGGGAGAGGAAGGGAGGGAGTAAGGGGCGGCTGAGCTTGAGTTGCGGTCCACCTGGAATACAGCCATGGACCACTAGTGGTCCATGGACTGCAGTTTGGGAACCACAGCTTTAAGCAATGGGAGTCTTTTGACTACATGGCCTGCTCTAGAGAACCAAGCGTTCCATTCATTCCATTATGTATGAACTTTCTGTGTGTCTCAGTGCCTCATTGTTTCATTTTTCTGTTTTGTCTGCCCTCCTGCCTTCCCACTTCCCAAAGAATGGAAGTGACATCAAAACTGGCATCAGCCCTCCCTCCTGGTGAATCTTCCCTCCCCTCAGATTTAGGAGAGGTGGTCTGGCATGTGCAGCAAGCAGTAATTTCCCCCTCCTCGCTCCAAATGTCAGTGAATTCAAAGGAAGATTCCTTTAGATATTACAAAAGCTTTGGTGTCCTACAAGAAAATCACATTTTGCAGGGAAGCTGCCTGCTCACTCATGTTCCACCCACAATAATAGTAATAATGGTATAAATTAATAACACACCGCTATTACATAATACAAATGATCCTTGTAAAGCAGGCTCTTCCCAGAGCACTTGGATTAATGAACTTTCATAATCTCTATGTTATCAAACAATATTAAAATAAAAAAATGCTCATGAAGTCCTCATAAAACCAAACAGCAAAGACGAAAAGGAGGGGATGTGATAATCTGTAAAGCCACAGAACTCCATCCACAGAAATCTGATGTTTGAGGGTGGATTTTCGAAAGGATTCATATTTGCCTTAACTCTTCTCCTATAAAAAAGTCAGTGCTGCAACTCCCTTTGACAGTAGAAGAGAAACTGACTTTAAACTCACACCATACATGTGTTGGTCCAATATTCAGAATATCACAAAGTTGCTTTTTCTGAAACCTTTATCATTGACAAAACACAGGCCACATATTTGATGAAAAAAGTGATCTATTTTGCTCACTATACAGCAAAACCCTAGTGGCTATTATAATTATCCATTGAGTATTGTCAGACATTGCTTGGTTTTTATATGTCAGACAAAGATTTGGTCTTATCTAGTCTTGATTCTCATCTTTAAAAAACATTACTGTCAACCCTTCTACCTACCAAAATACTGCCTGAGAATAAAATTATAGTTATTAGGGCTAACTAAAAGCAGAAAATTAAGTTAAAATATTTAGAACGGTTTGAATTTAAGCCATCATTTTTCATCCCTTACCTGGGAAATCTTCATTGATCTCATCCATTTCTAATACCACATCATAAGGTACACCAGCTTCTGCCAATAGTACATTCAGTTGTCCTGGCATACGGCCTGCTACCGGATGGATGCCAAACCTGGAAACCAAGAAAGCAAAGAAGCCAAGTCATGCTGAACTAATAGATGCCGACTGACAAATGTCAGCAATACTACACATGTGGAAGCAGTCCAGTTCCAAATCTTCATATACCTGAACCAGATGCAGAGAGAGTGCTATAAAATACTGCTACTTGGGAAAATACAATTAATGTATATACTTGTAATCAGTACCAGAAAGGGAACACTGGGCACCCCTGTTGGTTGAAAATTAACTATGTAGTCATGGCCTGGTGTTTGGTGATTTCCTTTAACTCTTAAGCCACACCCCAGAATCTAAATCACTCATGAAGACTGTGTATACAGTGTGTGTGTGTGCACTGCACATAAATGGGGATAGAGCCACTTTAAACAGCGATGTGGACAAGGATTCATTCCATTGTCTAATGGAGGTGGTTTATTGATACATATTCTTAATAAGCACTTGCAAAATAAAATCCACTGCTGGGGAAAATTACTCTTCCAAGAATTTGACACAAGAACTGGAACTCTTAATATTCTTGTCAAATTTTAACAAAATGAATGTCTGAATTCCAGAGGCTACTCAAATATTCACTTCTCAGTTGATTGCTACAGCAGACCTGAGCTCTGTCAATGCTGAGTATTAAAGCTCTATTTGCTGCTAGCAGACTTCCAGAACAGAAGTTTTCAGGATTAATGCAGGAAGAAATATTTTTCCCCTCACACTGAATTTCTAATTTAATTAGATGTTTTTCAAAATTCTACGCATATTTACTAATCAGAAAGCAACTCATTTTTTAGAAATATATCTTGGCTCATTTGGGGACTTACGTAAGTGTCTATTGGAGCCCCTAACCAATGCATTCAAGTGTGAAAAGTGAGCCTGTAATATTGAATGGCATGGTCTATAATATGTTACTAAAGATTTCTTATTGAAGATTCATCCGTGCTGTTAATGTTTGATGTACAGTAAGTGCAATATTTTCCTGGCTTATTTCAATGATAACACTGTGAGCCAGATCCTCAAGTGATATAAATCAGCATAGGAATAAGAGGCTGGTTCCCTTGAAACCAATGGAGCTACACCAGTTCACACCAGGGGAAGATCTAGCCACCATATGCAACATACCTGACTTTCTTTCCTTGTTCATTTAGCATTTTCACCATGTCAGCGATGGGATACTGGGCCTTGGCTGCACAAAGACCCCAACCTAAACCATTAAAACATGTCAGTGTTCTACAAAGGAAGCTTAGCATCCCTCAAAAAAGCACCACATAGTGCTCATTAACCAGCAGATCTTCTGCATTAATGCATTTTAGAAGCCACAGTTACTGCCCACAGGACCAGCAAACCTTATTTTCCTTCTGGAGAGGACACAGAACTAAAGGTCAAACTGAGGTGTCATTAGAGGAGGTTTTGGAACAAACTGATAAACTTAACAGTAGCATATCACCAGGAACAGATGGCATTCACTCAAGAGTTCTGAAAGAATTGAAATGTGAAATTGTAGAACTATTAATTGTAGTCCTATAATCTAAACTTTAAATCATTCTCTGTACCAAATGACTATAAGATAGTTAATGTGACACCAGTTTTCAAAAAGAACTCTAGAGGTGCTCTTGGCAATTACAGGCTAGTAACTTCACTAAGGGTATGTCTAGACTACACGCCTCTGCTGACCGAGGCATGTAAATTAGACATACCGACATTGTCATTGAAGCATGTATTTAAATATCCCCCTCTTCATTAGAATAAAAATGGCCGCCACGTTATTCCGGCTCAGCTGTTTGTCGGCACGAAGCAACAGTCAAGACGGGGATTTACAGGATCGGTCAGCAAGACTTTCCTTGCCAACCGATCCCTGTCTTGAGTGCCACTTTGTGCCAACAAACAACTGAGCTGGCACAACGCGATGGCCATTTTTACTCTAATGAAGTGGAGGATATTTAAATCCCTGCTTCATTGACTATGTCGGTATGTCTAATTTACATGCCTCGATCAGCAGAGGCATGTAGGCTAGACATACCCTAACAGGAAAATTGGTTGAAACTAGTGTAAGGAACAGAATTGTCATACTCATAATTGTCAGACATTAATAGGAGTGTTCTGAACAAGACATGAGACGTCATTCTTCCGCTCTACTCTGCACTGATTAGGCCTCAAATTAGAGTATTGTGTCCAGTTCTGGAGTCATTGTGGATAGTTCTCTGAAAATATCCACTCAATGTGAAGCAGCTGGCAAAAAAGCAACCAGAGTGTTAGGAATAATTTAAAAATGGATAAAGAATAAGACAGAGAATATCTTATTGCCTCTATATAAATTCATGGTACGCCCACACATCTTGAATACTGCATGCAGATGCAGCCACCTCATCTCAAAAAATATATCTTGGCATTGGAAAAGCTTCAGAAAAGGGCAACAAAAATGATTAGAGGGTTTGGAACGGGTCCCATATGAGGAAAGATTAATAAAACTGGGACTTTTCAGCTTGGAAAAGAGGAGACTAAGTGGGTACATGATTGAGGTCTATAAAATCATGACTGGTTGTGGAGAAAATAAATTAAGAAAAGTTATTTACTTGTTCCCATAAGAGAAGAACTAGGGGACATGAAATGAAATTAATAGATGACAGGTTGAAAACAAACAAAAGGAAGTACTTCTTCACAAAATGCACAGTAAACCTGTAGAACTCATTGCCAGAAGGTGTTGTGAAGACCAGGACTTTAACAGAGTTCAAAAAAGAACTTGATAAATTCCTGGAAGATAGGTCCTCCTTAGCCTCTGTTTGTCAGAAGCTAGGAATAGGTGACAGGGAAGGAATCACTTGATTGCCTGTTCTATTCATTCCCTCTGGAGCACCGGGCATTGGCCACAGCCAGAAGACAGGATACTGGGCTAGACGGACCTTTGGTCTGAGCCAGTGTGACCATTCTTAAGTTGCACTGCAAAGGGATACTTTAATATGGCTCCTTAAGCCCATGGTAGCTCTTAGTGAAGGTTTCACTATAAATTACATTAAAAACCTAATAGTCCTGGCTACAACTAACTCCTTCTACAACCACCATATTCTGTTTCTGTGTGTATATGAAGGAGGAGAAAAAGGCCTCCTAGTACAAACGCAATTACAGGAGTAAATTTTATGAAATTAATATGTCACTTATTCCTGGAAGATAAGAAAGCAAATGTATCTTTGCAGTAACATTGATTAACATTGTCTGCATTCATCCGGCACTCCTGCACTGCTGGGTAAGGGGGATTTGGTCCCACATTCAGGGACATATAAGGTGATTTAAAGTTCCCTTTGTGCTTGCCCACTCCTTGGCACTCTGATCTTACCTGGTCTTCCTGGTTCCAAGGAGCTATAATGGCAGCTGGAGAATGCCTAGCTACCCCTCTTTCCCCCATCCATGCTCCTTGCCTCTCCTTGGGAGAAGAGAGATGTAGGACTTGCAGCAATGGGTCTACATCCCATAAGCTTTCCTCTATACAAAGGAAATCCTGCAGATATCCGATCATCTCAGTCTAAGTCAGCTTTGTGCCCAGGGAGCAATGCAAAAAGGCCCTAATACGTGGCAGCATCTGACCTCCCTACTGTGGTGATAAATGGAAAGTATTTTCAGAGTTCACACTGTGCTAATAGTCATATCAGTGTAGTCTTCAGCTACATCAATGCTTCTGCATTTGTTTCAGTTGCATTTGTGTTGGAACACATATTACTGGTGGGGATGTGTGGGAAAGATGGCTTTTTCATTTCCCAAGCTGAGTTTGCACAATTGTCATTCAGGAAAAAAAGCATTTTTTAACTTGTAAACTAAGCATTTTTATATAGAGCCTGAGAAATAATATGTTGGTATGTCCAGCACCAATTTTACAAAATCACTGTCCATATTAAACCACACATTTAGCCTACTCATGCCTCTGGGAGATAGGGATCACCAGCCCCACTTTTGAACATGGAGAAATTAAAACACAGAGGCTATGTCTAGACTGGCATGATTTTCCTCAAATGCTTTTAATGGAAAAGTTTTTCTGTTAAAAGCATTTGGGGAAAAGAGCATCTAGATTGGCACGGATGCTTTTCCGCAAAAGCACTTTTTGCAGAAAAGTGTCCGTGCCAATCTAGACGCGGTTTTGCGCAAGAAAGCCCCGATCGCCATTTTTGCCATCGGGGCTTTTTTGCGCAAAACAGTTTTTAGCTGTCTACACTGGCCCTTTTGTGCAAAAACATTTCCAGAAAAGGGCTTTTGCCCGAATGGGAACATCAAAGCATTTGCGCAAGAAGCACTGATTTTGGACGGTAGAACATCAGTGCTTTTGCACAAAATCAAGCGGCCAGTGTAGACAGCTGGCAAGTTTTTGCGCAAAAGTGGCTGCTTTTGCGGAAAAACTAGCCAGTCTGGATGCAGCCAGAGAGGTTAACTTTCTGGCTCAGGATCACAAAATAACAGTGTGCTAGAGACAGGAACTGAGGTGAGATCTTCTGATTCTAGTTCATGGTCTGAGGATGACACACCTTGTCCCATATATTCAACTGCTCTTCTTTACTGGTATAAAGCAGCTGTAAATCAAAAGATAAAGGCAGGGTAGGATTCCCATGTGTAGCAAATGTGGCCAGGACAAAAGGAGTTAAAAGGCATAGACAAGGTGCTATGGAAAACATCGGATTCCCAGCTGTCAGAATAGCTCTTGGGAGCTATTGTCCAACTGCTGATGGCCTCAGGAAAAGATTGGGAGGAATCAGAGGTGGCTTAAACCTTACTTCCCCAACTTCTGGCCAGGTCAGACAAACCCTAGGACCTGATCCACTGCCTCCCAGAGATGTTGGCAACCACTTTAATGATCTTCGCTATTCACACACAGTATGACTTGTTAAAAAAACATACCATCATCATCATATAGCTTATGCAGCAATAAATCCAAAGCTGGCAAATGAGGGATATTTTTTAAATCACCCGCATCCCACACTCTGATTAGGAAAAAACAAGAGATCCTTTTCCAATATTGTACAGTGCTCTAATCAGAATTCATAATCGTGTTCCAAATAAATTCTCCAGACCCTATGAAACAAATTTCTTTAAGCTCCTGGGGAGGAGAATATAAACATCTTGACCAGAAACAAATATTTAGGACTATGAGTATTAAGGGCCTAATTTTCAAATGTTGCTGAAAAAATAACCAATAGACTTAACTGCTATTCTTTAAAAAAACAGATTTGGATGGGGGACACTCAGGCAGTCTCTTTCCTTTCCCCCTAATTTATTCCTTCTCATTACAGAGGCCCCTCATCAGGATGAACCATCCATTTGGCTAAGACGGGCTGCTTGCAGCTGCATCTGGAGCCAACCATCTGCACTCTTGGGTCAGTTGGAGGGGCTTGCTTGAGTGCAAAGTGAGGTGTGTGCAACATTTCTAACCTCTGCAGCCCAGAGAGCGAGGGCCCGGGCCCAACACCCAAACTCAGATTCCAGCCGAGCTGCCAAGTAGAGGGTTGGCGTGATAACAAACATTCAATGCCTGCAGGCAATCCAACACACAATAGCAATTCTAGTTAAGGATTTTTTCCCCTACACATTTGGGACCAAGGCCTCTTATTATTAATACACATTCGCAAAACACACTTTTTGTGGTTTTCTGCAATGAAAGAAGAATTTGATTTGGCATATTTAAATCCAGTGGCCATCATGCGCTGCAGCTCTGAAATGGATGAAGAATTCATCCTGATCTGAAAACGCGTTTGCCATATATCGTTACACTCACAGAGTTAGAAGTTGCCTACAACTTTATACAACTGATTTTTGGTTTGATTGGTGGTTGCTGCAAATTTGAAATTTATTAACATCTGGCCTCCATTGAATTCAATGGGAGATTAACTCGAGTAAAGTCTGCAGGAGTTAGCTTATTATTTTTAAGGAATTTAGTAGCTAGAAATTACTTTTCTTTTATAAGGATTTGGGGAAAAGTAAAATCCTTGAAGAAACAAATGACTGAAAAAAATCACACAATACTGGTGCCATAATAATAGCACCATCCACAGAGTGCAAAATTCAGTTCAGCAAAAGTCTGCTTTTACGCTCAGAATCTGTAGTTGCAGTTTTCTCCGCCTTTGAGGCACTCTGCCATGTCACTATTTTTTCATCTGAGAACAGACAGGACTCCCTTTAGAGCCCATAGGGGCTACCATTTTGTAAAGTATCACAGGTGGGGCTGATTCTCATTTCCAATAGGGTAAATCAGGAGTAAATCCACTGAGTTTAGGAGTGGACGGGTGAGATTCTGTGGCCTGTACTGTGCAGGACAAGGTCTCAAAACTTCAGCTCAAGGGCCATCCCATCTCCAAAGGACATGGTGTCAGGGATTACTGAGGGGGAGGGGGATGGCTGACACAGGGCAGCAGCAGCCGTTGAGACCTCTGCCCTCCCCTCAGGGGCTGGAGCTGCAAGGAAATGAAGCACACTTGGCGGGAACACTTGCTCTGCTTCCCCATGGCTCCTGCACTACAGGGAGTGTGGAGGGCCCAACTGCTGCTGCAGTGTGATACCAGGACCCCCCACCCCAGTAATCCCCAAAGCCGCATCCTCGGGGAGATGGGGTGCCATTCGGGGGAGAGAGCAGGGCGGTGGCAGGAAGGGGCGGAGTTTGGGGGACAATAATGGACAACTCCCCTCTCCCTAGCCCACTAGGACTCCCGGGCCGAATTGCACAACTGCTCTGGCTGGGATTGCCCACGGACTGGGAGTTTGAGATCCCTGGTGCAGGAGGTCACTTCTGACTTAAACTCACAGACTTTAATGTGAATTCAGCGACAAGGCATCCTATAGCACCTGATAGACTAACAGATGTATTGGAGCAACTAACACATCTGTTAGTCTATAAGGGTATGTCTACACTACCCCGCTAGTTCGAACTAGCGGGGGTAATGTAGTCATCCGCAGTTGCGTGTAGCCGCATGGCACGGGGTCCGAACTAGCCGGCATTTAAAAATGGCGCCGGCCGGCTTCATGCAAATGAAGCCCGGGAAATTCAAATCCCGGGCTTCATTTGCAACTGCGGATGACTAAGTTCAAACTAGCAGGGTAGTGTAGACATACCTGAAGGTACTACAGGACTCCTTGTCGCTTTTGCAGATCCAGACTAACACAGCTACCCCTCTGATATGCTAATTCAGTACAGTGAAAATGGTGTGAAAATGGTGAAATTAGGCCCAATGTCCCTGTGGATGTGAGGATGATATGTATCTTTATGCCTATATGTCCCTGTAAGGAATTTGGCACTTTATAACATATCATCTTGGGTTTTTTTTTAATACCAGTGAGATGTAGATTATATTATTTTCATGTTTGATTCTCATAGTTTAGAAAGATTTTCAATATGCAGAATATCAATTTTAAAATCCTCACATGAATCTCTAACTTTCCTAGCTAGACTCCCTTATTCTTTCATAGCTATTTTATCAGTCATCATTTCTGTTCTTTCCTTTAACTAACTAAGCACAATCATAGAATCATAGACCTGGAAGGAACCTCACAGGGTCATTTAGTCCAGTCTCCTGCACTCATGGCAGGACTAAGCATTATCTAGACTGTCCCTGAAAGGTGTTTGCAACCTGCTCTTAAATATCTCCAATATTTCCACAATCTCGCTAAACAATTTATTTCAGTGCATATCCACACTGAGTGTTAGAAAGTTTTTTTTTTAATGTCCATCTTAAACATCCCTTGCTGCAATTTAAGTCCATTGCTTCTTGTCCTATCCTCAGAGGTGAAGGAGAATTTTTTTCTCCCTCCTTGTAACATACTTTTAAATATTTGAAAATGATTATCATGTCTCCTCCCAGTCTTCTCTCTTTGGGTATGTCTAGACTACATGGCTCTGTCATCAGAGCCATGTAGATGAGTTTACTAGACATAGGAAAATGAAGCGGCAATTTAAATAATCGCCGCTTCATTTACATCAAAATGGCCACCGTGCTGTGCTGATCAGCTGTTTGGTGGCACAGTGGGGCAGTCTGGACACTCCGTGGTTAACAAGGGAAGCCTTTGTTGACCGCTCCGGTATGCCTCGTGAAATGAGGTTTACCGGAGCTGTCGACAAAGGCTTCCATTGTCGACCACGTCATGTCCAGACTGCCTCACTGTGCTGCCAAACAGCTGATTGGCACAGTGCAGCGGCCATTTTGATGTAAATGAAGCGGCGATTATTTAAATCACTGCTTCATTTTCCTATGTCTAGTAAACTCATCTACATGGCTCCGTCGACGGAGCTATGTAGTCTAGACATACCCTTTCAGACTAAACAAACCCAATTTTAATAATTTCTGTTGCTCTTCTCTGGAGTTTTTCCAGTGTGTCCACATTCCTGAAATGTGGTACCCAGACGTGGACACAATACTCCAGTTGAGGCCTAATCAGTGTGGAATAGACTGAAAGAATTACTTCTTATGTCTTGCTTACAACACTCCTGCTAATACATCCCAGAATGGTATTTACCTTTTTTTGCAGCAGTGTTACACGTTGTTGACTCATATTTAGCTCATGGTCAACAATGACCCCCAGATCCTTTTCCACAGTACTCCTTAGGTAGTCATTTCCTATGTTGCATGTGTGCAGCTGATAATTCCTTCCTAAATGGAATTCTTTGCATTTGTCCTTATTGAATTTCATCCTATTTACTTCACAGCATTTTCTAGTTTGTCCAGATAATTTTAAATTTTAATTCTGTCCTTGAAAACACTTGCAACCCCTTCCTAGATTGGTATCATCCACAAATTTTATAAGTGTACTCTCTATGCCATCATCTAAATCATTGATGAAGATATTGAACAGAACCAGACCCAAAAATGATCCCTGCAGGACCCCACTCATTATGCCTGTCCATCATGATTGTGAACCATTGATAACTACTCAGTGGGAATGGCTTTCCAACCAGTTTTGCACCCACCTAGATAGTAGTTCTATCTAGTTTGCACTTCCCTAGTTTGTTTATGAGAAGGTCATGCGAGACAGTATAAAAAGCTTTATCAATGTCAGGATACGTCATATCTAGCGCTTTCCCCCATCTACAAGAGTGCTTTCTTTGTCAGAGTAACAAGCCTTCTGGAGGAGAGGAAGTGGCAAACATGATAAATCTTGACTTTGGTAAAGCTTTTGATGCTATCTTGCATGATCTTCTAGATCAGGGCTACTCAACTTTGGAAGCCTTGGGGCCACAATGATACTCACAGCACAGGCTGAGGGCCACAACGTATATGTGGTTGCATATATATGCAAATAGCTTCTTTCACACTGATGGGCATGAATACAAAAATTAAGCCTTAAGCCGTGGGCCAGACCCAAACGTGGCCAGTGTAAGCCAGTCAGCATCTCTCCGGTTCTGCCCACAAGACAAAGTAGCCAGCGCTTCCCACAATGCCCCAGCGCTAGAAATGCTGACACCCTGTACTCATCTGTTCCAGCCAGTCTATTTGCTCACCCCGCCTGGAAGATGCCTCACTGTTGTGAAGCATGTTTTCAGTGGAGGCCATGTTCAAAGGATCCCATCCATGGGTCACGCACTGTGCCCTGTGTAAACCCAAACTGCACCACAGGCTGCAAACGAGTTGTGGGTCGCATGTGGCCTGCGGGCTGTTATAGATCATGGATGCTAGATAAAGCCACTATAAGGTGGGTGCAAAACTGATCGGACAACCATTCCCAGAGATTAGTTATCAATGGTTCGGTCACAGTTCTCAAAATGTTTTGCGACAACTAAGTTATCCTGACAAGCCCACTATTAAATACTTGTATGAAGATATCTGAACTCTTACCAGGGGTAATGATGACAGAGTTAGCTTCCTTTATCATTTCAATGGCTTGGTCAATTCCAACTTCAGTATGTGTTCCAACAATTTCCATAGGTTTCCCTCCACCCGTAGAAGATGTACCAAATCCACCCAAAATCACATTTGGTAAGGACCTATTCATGGCCTAAGTGGGAAGATATTAAATGAGTGCATTGATCAAAAGCAATAGTTCTGATTACATTCAGAGAACTCCAAAATAAGCAGCTCATTTGATGGGAATCCTCATGTAGTTTGTTTGGAAAGGCAAGCTACAGTATTATTCAGTTCATTAAAGTATACTTTAACAAGACTCTAAAGACGATGCAGCAATGGTTCAATAGTTCAATACTCTATTTGGAAAGCTACAGTATCCCACTTGGCATATAACCCATACATTTTGAACGAAGATTTTCAGATGTGCCTTTGAGAAATTCTTGTGTTTTTCAGTCATGTTCTAATCATTTTTCTTTTCACAAAGCCACTCTAACATGTTTCTCTTGGGAAACAAAGACATTGATTTGTTTAAAGAACTCGCCCCCTCTTGCTCTTTATAAAACAGCATGTTTCTTCAAAGTTAGTCACTGAGTGAGATTTTTTATTGTAGATTGTTTGGTCCTTGTTAAAATGCAGATTGGCAATGCTGGGCTTACAAAGCAAATCATACTATTTCTTATTTCATTTTTGAAAGTAAGGTTAGATGCTGGATTGACAAAACTAGAGACTGTTCATCTATGGCATATCTACACTACAGAGAAGATTGACCCTCCAGAGGTAATTAACATAGCTGGAGTTGCATATCTTAAGCTGATTTTCCCCATTAGTGTAGACCAGGCCTCAGAGAACATGTACAGATCAGGCAACAGAAGTGAAAGCTAACCCACACTACAATCCCACCAATCTGACACGGAAGGGACACATTTAACTGGGGGAGTAACTTAGTATCTAGGCCAATATAGGTGTCAGTTCTGGTAGTGGTTTCTGAGACCACTAGGAACTGGACTGAGATCACCATTTATCCTTTACATCTAAACAGTCTGGGTATCGCATCCAAATTATAAAAGCCCTCCAAATAGTCAACAGATCCATGATAACTTTTCATTTATTTATGATGACCATTTTGGACTGGATTTAAACTGAGAATTGATCCTTTTTTTTAATCCAGTCTTCCACATTTCTCATCTTAAAAAGTTCCCACAGCAGAAACACTAGAATTGTTCCACAAAAGTCAGGATGTCAGTCCAAGGATTTACATTGCCATCTTACCACACACATGATGTAAGAGAGAATCGCTCCAGAGGACCCAATCAAGGCACCAACAATTGTCATCAGGTTGTTGTCGAGAAGGAATCCTTCTGCACACAAAGCCCACCCAGAATAGCTGTTCAAGACAGTGATGACTACAGGCATGTCAGCACCACCAATAGCTGCCGTAAGTGTGACTCCCTGCAATTTAATACACAACATGGAGAGAAAAACTAAAGGAAACTCTCATTTAAAAATGACAACATTATTACTAACATGCTAATTAAAAGAAAACAAACCAACCTACCATCAAGTACCTTAGTACAAGAACTCAGCTATTTCATTTCATTTTACACAATGGGTCTGATTCTATGAGGAGCTGAGCACTCTGAATTCTCATTTA
Organism: Pelodiscus sinensis; assembly: GCF_052426305.1. NCBI lineage: Eukaryota > Metazoa > Chordata > Testudines > Trionychidae > Pelodiscus > Pelodiscus sinensis. The sequence continues at coordinate 24,992,356 of NC_143065.1, forward strand.
CACACTAGCAGCTGAATCCACTCAGCATCTCACAGGACTGGATGCTTACACTTTTTAACTAGGTTTCTAAAACTAGGTCATATCTATAGCAGTGATTTAGGTATATGATTGCGTATACATCTGACTAGACAAATGATAACTTGTATCGCTGAACTGTGCTTAGCTAAAATGTTATGGATTCCTGCAGTATGGTTCATGGGACTCTGTTATGGAATTTCTATAGGGCACCATAAATATTATGCATAGTGCTTTGTAGAGTCCTCCCAAGAATGCGAATTTTTCAGCTGATGTGGTGTTGCATTTTGATGGCATTCAGCAGATGCTGCAGATGAATGCAAGAATGTTACATTTTCTGTGTTTGCATTGGATGAAGACAGCACTTTCTTGTGTTCTTACCATGATTGAGGAAAGTCCAGAAACACCAAGTAGACAGGCCATCCCAATAGTGTAGCTTGGGTTCAACATAAACAGCCCCATACCACCCACAGTTGCTGCCAGCAACCCACCATTCAAGTAATGGCGACCAGGTAGAAGGAGTGGTGCTGAGTTCAATAAACCTGGAATTAAACACTGAGGTTTTAACATTTCAGACATTTTACTATATAAACATTTTTAGTGTTAAAGTATGGGAACCCCAGAGAAGCTGTAAGAGCAGGTACAGAATCAGAAGTTTGGCCTACTGCGGATGCAAGACAGAGGTATGGTTGATTGTAGATCCCTTCCTCCTAGCAACACCTCCTCAACTCTCAGCCCCTAGGAGCTGTTTCCCCGCTCCCTTCCCCCACCCATATATAAGCACATGGCCTTGGGGGAAACCTCCAGCCCTTTTGGCTGTCCTGTGTCCACCACTGAGGGGCTCTGCCTATTCAACAGTCTTTGAAGATAGGGATTCCTCTCAGACATCAAGGAGCAGTTCACACACACCAATCCCTGGTTTTACCCAGCCAGGATCATCCTGAATCCTCTTCTACTCACTGGCTGGCAACACAATTTCCATTTCAGCTGGAAGCCAAGGAAGCTGTTTGGTTCTAAATGTCAGCCATGAGATATCCTGCCACCATCAGACTGCTTCCCCAGACAACTACATCAGGATTTGGCATACTCAGTGATTTCCTTGACATCATTCCTGTCAGTATATAAAATGGGATGTGGCAGATGGCACCAGAGCAGCTTCCTATGAAATAGGATCACTCTGCCGCTGCTAATAGGGACCAGATACTTCTCTGGAGCATGAAGCTTCAGTGATTATTTATCCGTGAAAACTATTTTGGCCTCAAAAAGACCCCCCAGCATTTGGTATTTAGGTCACAATTTCAATAGTGATTTGGGATGCAGCTACACCTTTTTAGACTTGAGCTGTATCATATCAACACTTTTTTTCAAACTTTACATTTATACCTTGTCTCTCTTTTTAATGCCATGCACTATTAAACTGCATGTCTATTTTTCAAAATTGTGCAGTTACTGAGCAATTTAATGAGTTTTTATGGCCATAATCCTCTCATTTCACACTGGAGTAGCTTTTCATAGTCATATCTGAGCTGAGAAAATAATAGCTCCAGATATAGTCCACAGGAGTTTTTTTTAATCACATTTTCTATGGCCCCTATTTGTCCATCTCAGGACCTTCATCTTTGCTATATCAAGTGAGTGTAAACAAGCACTCATTTTCCCTCTGGAAGATGACAGGACGGGATTCATTAGCAGCTGTCACCAATAACCATCTAATATCTTCTTTTGGCCACCTACCAAACATTTCAAAGTAACTCAATTGTAAAAGGATCTGATTTTCAAAAGGACCTAAACATTAGCTACCCAATTCCCACAGGAAGTAGCACCTTACTCCCTTAGAAACTTTTGGAAATCCCATCCTAAATTATTTAACACAACATAGATCAAAGAAGAAAGGTACCTTGAAGTTTTCCATAAGCTACTAATGAACCACTGAAGGTTACACCCCCAATGTAGGTGCCCAAATATGCCACAGTTTTGAGAACGTTGGCAGAAGGGTGAACGTCAAGGTGTGGATATTCAATCATGTACTCAGCAATACATGTAAGAACTGCTGCCAAACCAACCAGACTGTGAAATGCAGCTACAAGCTGTGGAAGGTCAGAGATTTCAATCCGTTTCGCAACTGTGAGACCTGTAAAATGAAATGTTTTCAATCCAAGATTAAAGTATTGTATTATATTTCATCCTCTCCTGAAAGTATAAACAAGCAGTTAAGCAACAGAGGATTGTTTGCTTTCTTATGTTGTTTTTCTTTTTATGCAATAGAATAGAAACATAACAGTTGTAGGAAATTATAACCTAATTAAAATCGCCTCCAAAAGTATATTGCAAGAACATTTTGAGACAACAGACTATAAGAAACAGAGCCAGACTGGGGCTTTGAAGCATAACCTCTTGGGGAGGGGATCCTGCAGGCACATCAGTGTCATCTCCCAGATGTATTCTGCCCACAGGGAGCCAGCAAGCAAAATGCCCCTGTAGACACTGGGAGAGTTCTCAGTTACAAGTTGGGAATATTCTTTCCCAGCATTCCTTGTTGTCAGGCCAACAACTCTCATGTCCCTTGGAGATTACAACTCCCAAAGTTCCATTCCTTCTGGGCTGAAACGTGTAGAAAGCAAGGCTCGATTTCTACCCTACCAAGAGGATCAGCATACCCTGTAGTATCCACCCTGTGTGGCTACACACCTAAAGCTACCATTGAAGATTAGTAAACCTCTGCCAGACCAAACATCTGGAGTTACAATTCTAGTACTCCTGACTACAGGCAAATCATGCAAAGGAATTGTGATTCAGGATATTTGCTAAATCTTCTCCCCCATCCTATTAATTAATTTATTCTTATAATCATCATCAAAACTATTGGCACGAAGAACATTCAGGAGAGGCATAAGTAATGAGTAGGAGGACTTTACATTTTGTAGACTGTGGTCTCCATTGCTTTTTGAAATTACTTCAAGTGAAAAACATTCACTGTAGGTTTAGGATGTCTGAAGTGAGACTTTCAGGATTCTGAAGCAAGGCCGTGAAAGGAAATCTATGAAGCTCTGAAAATGGAGCCTATGGGAAATACTGTAGTCATAAACTCTATAATAAGAGCCACCAACGTGAACTATCGTTACTATTTCCTTTGATTGTAACTTGCCAGCACGTGCATATTCAGGGAGAATACTCCCTAAAATAAATGTAAGCTTTAAGTTCAATCCATAGAAGTGTGACCACATTTAAAAACAAGTTTATAGTTTTGTACATGTCTACTTTACATTTTAAGTACTCTAATCAAGAGTGTCACCTTTAGGCATTAATGCACTTTCCAAATGTATTTTAGTACCCAATTATAAATAAACAATTATTAATTGGTTAACAAACCAGTAACGAATGTGGTATGAATTCAGGTTACATGAACGGTACAATGTGTTGTACATACCTATCGTACCACCCATAGCCATGGCAGCAGACATCTGAGTGAGTATTTCTGGTGATGGTTTCAGTGCTCCTAGCGTAGCTGCTAAACCACCAGCTACCCCAATCATACCTAGGGCATTACCGAGTCTAGAAGTGTTCTGACTAGACAATCCTGCCAATGCACCAACACAGCAAAGACCTGAGCCCAGATATATCATCTGTAAAACAATGCAGAAGTTAATACATAGTGCACAACATTGCTGATAGAGTGTAAGGGTGTTGTGAGACCTCCAGGATCAACAGCTAGAGCAGGGTGTGGGGAAGTTTCAATGCCAAGAATTTATGGTTTGAGAAACGAAAGATTTATTTTTTGCAGATTAGTGGAAGAGTCCATTTTATTCAGCCCCAGATGCTGAAAACTCCCCAACTTCTCTCCTTCCCAGTCTCTATTTCTGTATTTCTCACTCACACAATTCTGCTTACAATGCAGCAATGACACTGATGAAACTTCTCAAATACACAGCATCAGTCTCCTAAGACATTTGAGTACATATTTTGTTTATTTCCATAACCACGGCAGTACCATTTTCTTCCATTAGTCTTCATTGCCCTGCCATTGTGTCTCACCTTCAAGTATGTGTGTGGTTTCTTACTCTCTCCCCAGTGCATCAAACTAATAACACATTAGTTTAGGCTTAAAGTAATTTAGTACAATTATCTTTGCTAGATTTACCATTTCTTTTACATTGAATATGTTTTGAAATGGCTTCAATCATTAGGTTCTTTGTGTGTGTAAGTAACACATTCTATCGAATCAGCCATTTGAGTTGCATTTTAAAGATTGTAATATTATGAGATCATTCCCATTGATTTTCGGTAACTTTGATTCTTAAGTGTTTTGATTCACAAAATATTCTGAATTCCCTACATGATGATGCATTTATGAATAACATGTGGTGTTCTCTCTCATGTTTGAAAAGCATATGGTGATTCTGTTTCACAGCATGAAAGCTCAGTGTGTCTTTTCCCCACCTGTATTACTGAATCTATTATTAATCATGAATCTAAAACAATGCAACAATGACAAAAATATAGGCTACATACCCATCATTTTCTAATTGCCCAGTAACAAAAAAAGCTAAGATATTCCATATCCTCTTCATAAAAGGCCATCACAAGACCCTTTGTTGCTGTACGTTTGAAGAACTTTTCAACAGAGGTCTTCAAAAATGGAAATCCAAAAAGCTAAATGTGGCAGAAGTAGAACTGACATATAACAGTGTTATGAATATGGAGCTGTAACAATGTTATGAATACTTTATGTGATTGGATCATGGAGGGCAAGTTATTTCATATGGTTCTAAGATTTTCCTCTATGAATGTGTTGATATAAATTATATTGTGCTGTGGGAGGAAACCGCAAGGAAGGAATACAATGGTTTCCCATATAAGAAAACTCATGAACACACTTGAAGAACAACAGGAAACATTATCAGCCTCAAGGACCAGGCATCCTGTCTCCAAAGAAGATGCAAGCTTGTGGTGCCAGGCATGGAACATGGAGCTGTCTGAGGTTGTGAGTTTCCAGAGGGCGATCGCGACCCACTTCCACCCAGGCACATAGCTCCAAAAAGGTGGCCTTCCGCATGCGGAAGTTTTGGAGCCACTGCTGGTCATGGGGCCATCTCATGCACAGGGGCAGCTCCGGCTCCATGGCACCAAGAGAAAAGCTGTGGCATCCAAAAAAGCAGGGCAACCACAGCAGGCACTGCGAGAGCTTTGCTGTCCCTAGGAGAGGTAGGCAAGCATGTGGCAGAAGCAGAGAAACGGCTCTCCGGGGGGTGAGGGGGTCCCTTTAAGCACGTGTCTCTGCAAGGCTCCAGCACCAGCACTTGGAAGCAACTGGTGACCTAAAGCTCTGTCTGAAATGGTTCCAGGTGGCCTTTTGTGCAAGAAAGCGTCCAATCAGCCTGGATGCTCTCTTTCAAAAAAGCAGATTGCTTTTTCGATGCGCTTGTGTGTGTGGATGAGCTCTTTCAAAAGAAGTTCTTTCAGAAGATCTCTTCTGAAAAAATCTTTGCAAAAGAAGCTGGCAGTCTAGACATAGCCAGAGAGAGAGAGAGAGGGAGAGAGAGACTGTGGAGGGAATCTAAAGAAATTGGGCCTTCCAGATCCAGGGAAAGGTAAGCCTTAGAAGGAAAAGTTAACATGTGTACAGTCTGTTTTATTATGATTATTTTAGATATGCTTTCCCTGAAATGCTTTTGTTCTAAATAAATGACACTTTGCTTTAAAGAGGCTGCTCAATAACTGAATACCACAGTTATTGTCCTGGTGGGAACAGAATCGCAGGGTCTGGGATAAGTCAGACCTACTCAGGTAAATCACAATTAATCCCATGGGACTGCAACGCAGGGTTTAGTCTGACATGGGACAATTGTGTGATTCCTCCCCAAGAGGCTGGAGATGACCTGAGGCCTAGAGAAGGTGTACTTAGAGGGACCAGAAGGTAATTATGACATTAAGCTTGTCTACAAAAGGCACATTATCCAAAATACTCTAAGCTAGGAGAAACAGAAGAAGAATAAAAAATGGGATTCTCATAATTGGAGACTGGGATGTGCAGTAGTATTGTGTTTGGTTGCTTTCTGCACTAGAGTGTTCCTGCAAGCCCTTCTAATCATAATCAGCATAATTCAAAGGGATCTATACAGGGAAGAGGGAGAGACAGAAAGAAAACTCTCTGACTAACTATTCTAAAGATCATTTGCCTTAATAAGCCTAGCCAACAGGGAATCCCACAAGCTTCTCAATGAATGGTGGGGAGATATGTCAACTCAACAATGCTTTTTTTTTTTTAACAAAATGTTTTTCTGGGATTCAGGAATGGTTCTCTTTAGAGCAGGCGTGGCCAACCTGCGGCATGTGAGCCACATGCGGCTCTTCCCCCCCATCGGTATGGCTCATGAAACCACCCCCGAGGCTCACGAAGCCGCCCCTGTGCCCCCTGAACATGGCCCACGCTTCCCGGCTCCCCGTGCTCACCGGGGTAGGGGAGCCATCTGGATCAAAATGGCGGATCCAATATGGCGGCTCTACAACTTTTGGCCCTGGCTCTTCACACTGGATCCAGCTGGATCTTGGCTCTTCATTCAGATCAGGTTGGACACCCCTGCTTTAGAGAGACCCTTTCCACCAGACAACAGCTGAAGCATTGCAAATGCACCTATTGGCCATTCATCTAAATCAATAGATTAAACTAACAACTACCGGCTACAGATTTTTTTTTGCAGGTTGTTACTGTAAAAGTGTCTACATAATATCATAATAAGGATCCAGGCTATAAGGACTAACACTAAAATTCTTTTAATGGACTCAGTCTGAGCTGCACATTCTGGTATGCAGCTCGATTAGAAATTATCAGGTAATTCTCCTAGAATCCTATCCTTAACCCCTATACACATTCTACTTTGTCACTGTTTGGGGAACACATACTGGCCAAACTTTATACTTGTGTAAATGGGTGAGGCTCCTCTGACTTGAATAGAGTTTTGCCCATTTACACCAGAGACTTTGGCCCAGTATCTTTCTAACTATTGGCCTTGTAGTGTGTTATATCAAACATGCCAGCAAGCATGTTTTGTGGCCAGCAAGCCTATGCAACTACTTTATTTTTATCTAGGAAATAAGCTATAAATATCCATTACTGTTTCCAATTCTTCTGCTCAGTAGCTCATCAAGGTATTTATTAGATATTACATGTTTACTATCAGCACTCTCTCATGTATTATTTCCTGTAGGGAACTTTATTATATTATTTCTGTAACTGAAGTATCAGGTATCCTAAACTATTAGTTCAGTATAACTTCAAGAAATGGTGCCACAAATGAAAATCTCTCTCATACAGCTGTTTGGGAAATAAGTTCCATTACTTTGCCTTCTGACTGCTAAATTACCTTCTGATAAATTCCAGGATATTTATCAGCTTCCTTTTCTGAAACAGTTTTGTTTACAGTACTTTAAAGAATTAATGAAAATTAACACCTCATTTTTCCAGATTGTTGGGGATGATCACCTTTGTGGGGAGAAGGATATCCTGAGAGTTAATGAGACAGGACCAGTTCAGTTTTGCTAGGGGTTCTGATTACTTTCAGGCCATTTTCCTCATGAAATACCTTCTTTCGGAGTCTACATAGCTTGCTGTTTGGACTCTCTCAGACAGGAAATAATGACTCAGCTTCTGGTATCCATATTGAGAATAATAGCCAAGACTTTGGAGGTGAATTAGAATAGTTGGCTTAGAAGGGACTGTAAGTGACATCTAGTCTAGCCCTGTCAAGATGCAGGATTTGTTGTGTCTAAGACATCCTAGACTGATGGCCAGTCAGTCTCCTTTTGAAAACCTCCACTGAAGGACCTTTCACAACCCACCCTAGACAGTCTGTTCCAGCGTCCTGCCATTCTTACAGTTAAGAAGATTTTCCTGAGGTTTAATCTAAATCTGCTATGCTGCAGTTTGAGCCCTTTGCCTCTTGCCCTGAACTCTGTGGCAAAAGAGAATTTTTTTTCTTCATCTTTTTACTGCAGCCTTTCAAATACTTGAAGACCAGTATCCTATCCCTCTTTAATCTCCTCACTTTCGAGCTGAATGTACCCAGCTCCTTCCCCATTTACTCATAAGACTTGCATTCCATTCCTTCGATCATCTTTGCCACTTGTCTTCGTATCCTTTCTAGTTTCTTTACGTCTTTTCTATGCATTACTGACCAAAATTGGACACAGTGCTCCAGATGAAGCCTAGTGATGACTAGAGTGGAAGCACCACATTCGGTGACTTGAATATTACACCTCTGTTAATGCAATGTAAAATTGCATTTACTTTTTTTTTTTTTTTTTTTAAAACAGCAGCATCACTTTGCTGATTCATATTGAGGTTGTGACCCACCACCTTCCAGATCCTTCTCAGCAGTGCCACAGCCTAGCCAGTTCCCCCCTTTCTGTATTTGTGCATTTAGGTTTTTTATCCTAAGTGTATGTTTGTCTTCTTTATGTATCCTTGTGTACCCTTATATTTGTCTTTGTTGAATTCCATTTTGTTGTTTAACTCCAGTCTGTAAAGATCCCACTGAATTTTAGCTTTACCCTCCAAAACATTGACAACTCTCCCAGCTTTATATAATCTGCAAACTTGATCAGCATGGTCTCTATAGTTCTATCTAAGTCATGTATAAAGATGTTAGAAAAAAATGTACACGTGCCATTTTTTTTTAAGTTGATTGACATAGCAAATGCATTGACATAGCAAATGCTTTGAGAAGCTTAATTCAACTGCACTGTCAGAACTGCATTGTCTATCCAGTTTAAAATGTAAGCTCCTTGGGATAGATACTGTATATAGCTTATGCTTGTAAACTGATACACATTCTCAAGGTGCTCAATAAATAATAAATAATAATTTAAAAAATAGAAAGAGCAGGAAGGTTCCTTACTAAAGTACAAAGAACCTATTAAAAATACAGAAACTCTGCTTTCCAAATCTTGCCATGACAGAGCGAGCCTCTCAATCAATATAGAAACATTATTGTCATGCCAGGACTCATCACTGATTTTGTGGGATCCCTGCAAGTATATATATTCTTTAGATTGCAATTTTGCTCACTCCAATTGATACTTGACCAAATAATTTCTTCTTGCAAAGAGATATGTCTAAATAGTCTATTCTACTTAAGAGCACTTTCCAAAGTTTGTTACAGAGGAGGCAGATATGTTCTGTTTTACTAGGATGCTAGAAAATGATGTAAAGTGTAGCCTATGGTCTGTGACTATTTAAAAGAGATTCAGAAAAGCCATTATTAAACAACATTATGTCCACTATCATATACTTCAGAATTTCATGCTGTATTTCATCAATTTTTCCCCGAAAGGCGATACAGTGACTTGACTGTATTTCACTGACCCTAAGAAACTCATGAAAGGACAAACAGACCATCATAGAATGGAAACACCGAACCAAATTCTGCAGTCTTTTATTGCATGAACGAGTTTGCTTGAAAAAGGACAGTGATATGCTGAAAGGCTTTAAAACTGTTTTTTTCCCTCTCTTTTAGTTGGTGGATAGATTACTAGAAAACCAGAAATCCTGTGATCCAGTGAAAATGGATGGAGAATATTTGCCCATGTAAGCAGGCCTCCCAACAGGGGGGTAGAAAGTAGCACAAAAGGGGCAACTGCCCCAGAGCCTGGCGATTCTAAAGGGCTCGGGACTCCGGGCTGCTGTTGCCATTACTGCAGCAGCAGCAATAGCCAGGTGGTGGGAGCTGGCCTGTAAGTCACCTCTGGAGCACGGTGCCGCAAGTTCCAGGTGGCTCTATGGGCTGGGAATGGGGCAGCATGATGCACTCTGGGTGGTGCTAAGGGCTGGCTGGCTCATCCCCATCCCCTCCACCTGAGGCCCTGCCCCTTCCAGGTGCACAGAGCATGGTATGGCTGTCAGCTCTCCTGCATATAAGTCAATAGACTCATAGACTCCAAGGTCAGAAGGGACCATTATGATCATCTAGTCCGACCCCCTGCACAGTGCAGGCCACAAAATCTCACCCACCCCTCCTAGAATAATCCTCTCACCTATATCTCAGATATTGAAGCCTTCAAATACTTTGAAGACCCCAAGATGCAGAGATCCTCTAGCTGTGATCTGTACCCCATGCTACAGAGGAAGGCGAAAAACCTCCAGGGCCTCTGCCAATCTACCCTGGAGGAAAATTCCTTCCCGACCCCAAATATGGCGATCAGCTAAACCCTGAGCATGTGGGCAAGACTCATCAGCCAGACACCCAGAAAGTTCTCTATAATTGTTTGGCCAACAGTAAAAATTAGGGGCTCAGTTCTGAAAATACCGAGCCAAGTGCCTGGCTGTGAATAGTCTCTTGGGGTACGTCTACACTACAGCGCTAGTTCGAACTAACTTAGTTCGAATTAGTTAATTCGAACTAAGCTAGTTCGAACTAACGCATCTAGAACTAAAAACTAGTTCGAACTAGCGTTTTGCTAGTTCGAACTAGCAAGTCCACATTGAGTGGACTCTGAACAGGGCTTAAGGATGGCCGGAAGCAGTGCCGGCAGGGCATAAAAGGAGGACTTAGAGCATGGAGATGCTGTCTCAGGCTAGCCGAGGGCTGCACTTAAAGGGTCCCGACCCCCACCCCGGACACACAGTTCTAAGGGGTGCCCCGCTTGCAAAGAAGTTCTGGCTTGGAGTGCCCTGAGTGCCCACACTGGGCACATCACACCACTCGGCCATCAGCCCGGCTGCACTTGCCGCAGGCTGCCATCTGGGGAGAGGGAGTAATTGGGGGGCTGCAGGAGAGCTTCCACCCCCAGAAGCCCGCAGAGCCAGCCCAGTCCTCCCCATCGGGGGCTCGTGCCCCATTCCTCCCTCACCTCCTTCCACTTACCCTTCCCTAGCCCCCCTTCTTATTGATGTACAAAATAAAGATAACGTTTCTTCCAACATTGACTCTGTCTTTATTGAAAAAAACTGGGGGAGACTGGGAAAAGGAGGTGCGAGAGGGGAAGAGAAAGGCTGGGAGAGGGGAGGGCAACTAACATGATCAGGGGTTGGGAACAGGTCCCAGATGAAGAAAGGCTACAGAGACTGGGACTGTTCAGCTTGGAAAAGAGGAGACGGAGGGGGGACAGGATAGAGGTCTCTAAAAGCAGGGGTTGGGTGGAGAGGGTGCATTCAGAAAAGTTCTTCCTGAGTTCCCATAAAGAAGGACTAGAGGACACCAAAGGAAAGGAATGGGTAGCAGGCTTCAAACTAGTAAGAGAAAGTTGTTCTTCTTGACAAAGCAAATAGTTAACCTGTGGAACTCCTTGCTGCAGGAGGCTGTGAAGGCTACAACTAGAACAGAGTTGAAAGGGAAGTGAGATCAAGTCATGGAGGTTGGGTCCATGGAGTCCTATTAGCCAGAGGGTAGGAGTGGTGTCCCTGCCCAAAGTTTGTGGAAGGCAGGAGAGGGATGGCACGAGACAAATGGCTTGGTCACTGTCTTCGGACCATCCCCTCCAGGGTCCCTAGGGTTGGCTGCTGTTGGCAGACAGGCTACTGGACTAGATGGACCTTTGGTCTGACCCAGGACGGCCATTGTAAGCTCAGGGCTCAGTGTCGGGGGTCTCAGTGGACCCCCTTGATTTTCATGCACACCTGGTCCTGGGTGGCCAGGCTGGCAGCTCTCCTGCCCCAGACGGCCACTTTCCTGTGCCTAGTGCGGAGATCGTGGACGAGGTCCACGATGTCCGCACTAGCCCAGGAAGGTGCCCGCCTCTTGCGGTCCAGGGCAAGCTCCCGGGAGCTGCCAGCCTGGTCCCGGCAAGAGGGGGTGGGCTGGGGGGCATCGGGTGGGTGGCTCTGTGCTGTGCCAGGTGCAGGGTCTGCTAGCTGGGTGCTGGCAGGCTTGCACCTGGCACAGGCACCGTAGCCAGCCCGTGCCCCTTTAAGGGGTCCGGGGCCGGGAGGGGGGCATAGAGTTTCCCTGGTGTTGGCCAGAGTGGCCACCAGGGAAACCTGGGGAGGGCTAGCCTCCCACTAGTTCGAACTAAAGGGCTACACAGCCCTTAGTTCGAACTAGCTAGTTCGAACTAGGCGTTAGTCCTCGTAAAATGAGGTTTACCTAGTTCGAACTAAGCGCTCCGCTAGTTCGATTCAAATTGGAACTAGCGGAGCGCTAGTGTAGCACCTATTAAAGTTAGTTCAAACTAACGTCCGTTAGTTCGAACTAACTTTGTAGTGTAGACATACCCTTACAAAGTATACTGGTAACTACTAAGGTCAACAGTAAGTATTAGAAGATTTGGGCCACTAATTTGTTTAGTTTTGCTAGCACAACTGAGCCTACCTGCTTAGGTGGTTAACCTGATAACTGAGCAAAATAAATTTGAATGTTGTCTGACCTGTTCAACGTTATATCCACTGGCAAGAGAGGCACCATATCCTCCAACAAACACTGCTCCAGGAAGGAGATAGAGATAATTATATTCTGGTGGGTCTGTAGGTCGTTTGAACATATCCAGCATTCGTTGTGTAATTAAGAAACCGCCTGTTGGGGAATATAAATTTGAACATCAGGAATAAGAAGATGGGAGTCCCTGTACGCACATTACTATAAATAAATTTTAAAAAAAACACTCCTGCATATCTGATGAAGTGGATTTTACCCTCAAAAACTCAGGATACTAAATATTTTTGTTAGTCTCTGTGGTGCCACAGGACTACTCATTGTTTTTAAAGTTACAGATTAACACAGCTATGACTCTCAGACTCTTGCAGAGTGAAGGTTACCTCTGGGTTTGCATTCTGCAGACCATTTGGTTGCAAATTTATCTAAATGTGGTTAGCACATTGTCTTCTCTTCTGTCTCTTGTAGAACTAACATATTCAGTTCTGTAACTCAGCTGCTTTGGTTTCTTTTAATAAGATTTTTCAGCATCAACTCTGCTCTGAACTCCAAATAGTCCCACCTCCCTCTTTCCTCTGAGGGCACATGGGATACAGAGGGACCACTGTAATCCTACAGTGCAAAGGGAAGTGGAGAGGAACCTGAGAGGCAATGCATGTGGCCTACACACCCTAACCACTACAACCTATGTTCCCCAGGGTGCTGGAAGTTTGAAGACTCAAGTAGGGGCAGGCCCTGGAAGGAAGTGGTGGGTCTGGGAGCATGTGGTTCCATTGGTTATTCCACAGACCTGGAGAATTAGATGAAACAAGCAGCAGAGAGTACTGTAATCCTGAGACTGCAACAGAAGTCATGGAACAGCTCTTCTGCTGTCCCATGGCTTAAAGGAAGGGAAATTCCTTCTTTGCTGCCCTGGCCTGAATGCCCATCCCAGTTACACAGGCTATGCAGCAAGTATGAGATTTGCCTGTTAGTAACCAGAAAGAGGAAAAGACATTTAAAAGCAATTATTGGGCAGAGAAAGCTCTATAAACAGAGAACAAATAGCATGTCACAACAGGAACTAATGAAATTTATTCACTGGAGGAAGAACTATCAGAGAGAGAAAGCAAGACAGACAACCGTGGAATTTGATTCAATGTTCTAGAAAAAGCAATTCTCTGGTGATATTAATTCACTCCTCTGGCCCTTTATTCCCAAAACATTTATCGCTCCAAAGTGCCATGATTAAAAGGCCAGCAGACTTCTTCCTTTGTTTTTCATCTTTTTAAGAAAGATCAAAAATAATTTTCAATTAATCAGGACTGATTTGTGCACAATGAGGGTATGTCTAGACTACATGGCTCCGTCGACGGAGCCATGTAAACTAGTTTACCTGGCATAGGCAAAGAAGCGGGGATATAAATAATCCCCTCTTCATTAAAATAAACATGGCCACTGCGCTGTGCCAACGTGAAACGAGGCTTACAGGGTCTGTTGGCAAAGGTTTACCCAGCCGACTGATCTGTGTCTACACTACCACGCTGTGCCGGATCAGCTAATTGTCGGCACAGCGCGTCGGCCATGTTTATTTTAATGAAGCGGGGATTATTTAAAGCTTCACTTCTTTGACTATGCCAAGTAAACTAGTTTGAGAGGATAAAAGCATCAAAATAAGATTGGAAAGTGCTCGAATATTACATACACAGGAGCTATATAAGCACCATCCACAGTACCACATACTCACCAATTTCAAGTATTAGGTTGCTATTTGATTTAAAGATTGTTGAAAGCCTTAATAGCTATTCCCTTCAGATATTTTAGCTTTCCTAGGGGACGGCAACATTCTCAAAAAAAAATACATCTCTCCATCTGATAATAGAACTCTAATTCTTTACAAAATGGAGTCTGATCCAAGTTAAATTGGCACACATGTATTTCAGTTAAATTGGAAAATGGGTTTTGGCTTGCAGTTGTTTATAATGAACCTTTGGAATCTTGTTTTCTTAACCATTCCCCCTCTCCACTGTGGCGTGCGTGTACAATGGTTTGTTGTTATCAGGTTGCTCGCACATGGTGGGCTGCTGGCACAGATGTCTTTGTAGGCTGAAGCTTTCCAAGTCTGTATGCCTGAAAAGATAGACATCCATGACCATAATTAGGTGCCTATCTTTTCCCTTGATTTTCAGAGATGCTGAGTTCCTTTTGTCCTCAGTGGGAGCATAAGGTGCTCATCACTTCTGAAAATTGGGCCTCTTATTTAGATGCTTTTTTGTTGTCTTAGAAGCATAATTATTGTTGTCTTAGATGCACTAAATACTAAAAATACTAGTGTTGAGATCGAGGAAGAAAATGGGTAAAACTTGATAGTGTTTACCCTTCATTGGGTACGGCTACACTGCCTCTTTTTTTGATATTTTTCTTGGAAGAGGCTTTTTCGACATTTGGCCCATCTACACTGGGCCAAATGTCAGAAAAACCTCCTCCTTCATTTTGGAATGAAGAATACAGGGGCTTCCAAAAGAGCGCATTTGCTCTTCTGGAGAAAATAATGGAAGAGCAAACGCATCCCTGCATGCAGAAGAGTTTTTCTGGGATACCTCTCGTATCCTGGAAAAAGTCTTGTAGTCTAGCCATACCCACTGTGTTCTCTTAGGGTATGTCTGCACATCAAAATTAATTTGAAATAACAGCCGTTATTTCTAATTAACTTTCCTAGCATCTACACAGCCAAACCGCTATTTTGAAATAAATTTGAAATAGCGGAGCGCTTATTTCGAATTTGGTAAACCTCATTCCACGAGGAATAATGCCAAATTCGAAAAAAGCTAAATTGAAATAAGCACCGTGTACATGCTTATTTTGAAATAGGGGGCCTCTAGCCCTTCCTAGGGTGCCCTGGTGGCCACTCTGGGCACAACCAGGAAAACTCTTCTGCTTCCCCCCCCCCCCACCAGCCCCAGAGCCCTTAAAGGGGTAGACTCTGGCCACAGTGCCTGTGCCAGCTGCAACCCTGCCAGCCCAGAGCCAGAAGTCTGTGCACCTGGCCCAGCATGAGCCAGCAACCGACTGGCACCCAGCCCTCCACCACTCCCCAGGAGCAGGCTGGCAGCTCCCAGAAGCCTACCAGGGGCTGCAAAAGGCGGGTGCCTTCCTGGTCTAGTGCGGAGATCGTGGACCTCATTGAGGTTTGGGGGGAGGCCTCCAATGTCCACGATCTCCGCACTAGACACAGGAACGCAGCCGTCTACAGGTGGATGGCTGACAGCCTGGCCACCAAAGGCCACATGCTCTGCCAGGAGCAGGTGTGTATGAAAATAAAAGAGCTGTGGAAGGCCTATGCCAGAACCTCAGGGGGCAGCTCCCAACCAGGGGCTGACCCGGACTCCTGCCCCTATTACAATGACCTGGACCACATCCTGGGGGGGTCAGATGGTCCATGCCCCCCAGGTGGTCATCGACCCTGGGGCAGAGGGCCCTGCCCATGACACCGAGGAGGAGGAGGAGGAGGACGTCCAGGAGCCGCAAGAGGCTGGAGGGAGCGTGCCCTGCACCCAGGACCCCCGAGCCATCTCAGAAAGCCTGTCGCCGGTGTCATCCGAGGCCGTGGAGGCCTTGACATGTGAGTGCCATCACTGTCCCCATATGCACGGGCGGGGGGGGGGGGAGGAGGGAGAGGGATACCAGGGACTGTGCCTGTGGGCCTTGCTGACCATGGAGCATGCAGCAACCTGTGCATGTGCTGTGCCACCCTGGGCATGTGGCACATGACATGCTCCTGACCCCGGGGAGGGATGCTGCACGATGCCCTCCCTCCACAAGCCCCCTCTACACAGAGGAAGGGCATTTTTCCCTTTCCCTTCCCCCCACACACACACACACTATATACAGCACAGAGGCCAGCTCACACTCCGGGGATAGCAGGACGTGATGGTGCAGAGACCTGCCGTCCTCACCTTGCAGAGGGGGGTTGGGCTTCACCCACTGTGTCCCCAGGGAGAACTGACTACTTCTCATGTTTCTACACAGCTGCACCAGCTGCGAGTGCAGGGCGCACCACCCCTCCCAGGACAGCCTTCTGCACCTGAGCCCTCAGCAGGCTAACCTGGAACCAGGAGTACCACCAGCGGCAGCACCTGGGGTTACTGTGAAGGCAGGTCCGCAGCCAGGAGCACTGGGTGCAGGAAGACCTGCAGCTGCGGCAGGAGAGCTTGCAGGAGCTGCTTGACCAGGGGCATGCGACCACTCGCAGACCCTGGTGCAGAGATTGCTGCCTGATGCCGCTCTAGACCCTGTGGCCGCCCCAGCTCTCACTTCCCCTCCCCCTTTTTCCTCCCCTACCTCCCCACCCGCCCCACCCTCCATACCAAGTCCCCTCCCGAGGACACCGAGGCCCCTGCATCCGCAGTGCTGGGAGACAAGTGGACCAGAAAAACCCTCAACCCTGAGCTTCTCCTCCTCTTGCCTCCCCCTTCCAACTGCCTCCTCCCAGGTTTCCCCCTCCCCTCTCCCACCCTCATTCCCCCCTCACCCCAGTTATGGTCAATAAAGAGAGGATTTTTTGGCAACATATGTGTTTTTATTTTACA
Organism: Pelodiscus sinensis; assembly: GCF_052426305.1. NCBI lineage: Eukaryota > Metazoa > Chordata > Testudines > Trionychidae > Pelodiscus > Pelodiscus sinensis. The sequence continues at coordinate 25,009,301 of NC_143065.1, forward strand.
TCAGGAAAGGGGGTTAGGGAGGGGAAAGTGGAAGGACATGAAGGTGGAATAAGGCATAAGGCACGCCAGGGAGACTTCACTCCTCTGGGCGGAAGCTCTCCCGCAGGGCCTCCCAGATACGGACAGTCCCCTGATGGGCAGCCGTGCAGGGCTGTGCGTAGAGGCCAGCCAAGTGGTCAGCCTCTGCCATCCAGGCTAGCAGGAAAGCCTTCCTCTTCCTCTCTCACAAATTATGTGGCACAGAACACGCTGCCACCATGTGCAGAATATTCCGCTCGGAGAGGTACAGGCGGGTGAGGAGGCATCTAAAACGGGCCTTCAACCAGACAATAACCCCTCCACCATGATACGGGCCCTGCCAAGCTTGGCATTAAAGGACTGTTGGGAGGGGTTGAGGTGTCCCATGTAGGGCTTCATGAGCCAGGGTTGTAGTGGGTAGGCTGCATCCCCCACCAGGCACACAGGCACATCCACGTCCCCGACCCTGATGTGGCAGTCGGGGAAGAAAGTCCCGGCGTGCAGCCTCTGGCACACGGAGGAGTTGCGGAACACCCGCGCGTCGTGTGCTTTATCGGACCAGCCCACGTTGATGTCCACAAACTAGCCCCAGTGGTCAGACACAGCCTGCAGGATGACCGAGATGTATCCCTTCCAGTTGATGTAGAGGGAGGCCTCATGGTGCAGGGCACGGATGGGGATGTGCGTCCCGTCGATTGCCTCCACCCCCCCCCACAGTTGGGGAAGCCCAGGGTGCCAAACCCCTCCATGACCGCATCCACATCGGTGAGGTGGATGACTCTGTGGAGCAGCACTCTATTGATGGCCTTGATCACCTGCAGAGGGACACACAAAACCACAGTCACTAAGGTGCCTGGGTGGCTGAGAGTGCTCCTTCCCCGCCACTGCCCTGCACCCCCACTCCCAGGAGAAACCCCCCTTCCTGGCACAGTGGCCAGAGATTGCCATACCTGCATAAGCACTGCTCCGACGGTGGATCTCCCCACGCTGAACTGGTTCAACATGGATTGGTAGCTATCTGGCATGGAGAGCTTGCAGAGGGCGATGGCCACATGCTTGTGGAGGGAAATGGCGGGCCTCATGTGCGTGTCCCATCGCCACAGAGCAGGGGTAAGCCACTCACAGAGCTCGAGGAAAGTGTCCTTCTTCATCCTGTTGGTCTCCCCAGTGCTCCAGGATGATGTGGTCCCACCAGTCACTGCTGGTGTCCAGAAGCTAGATACGGCAGGGCACACTGACATCCAGGCACTGCTGCTGCTCCTCCCCAGCCCCCAGGGGGGGGGTCAGGAAGAGGGCTGGGGGGTTGGGCTGCAGCAGATGCTGCCAGACAGTCTCCAGCAATTGCAGCCAGGCTTGCAGCAATGCATCCAAAATGAGCACCAGAGTGCCCAGGGGTAGCTCTGGCTCCATGGTGCTGAGTGCTGTGGTGTCCCGAGTGAGGGCAATCAAAACAGAAAGAAAAATGCTTTGCTGTCCCTCAGCGAGGTAAGCATGCAAGCCGGGAAAGCTGAGAACCGGCTGTCCAGGGGGGTCCCTTTAAGCAAAAGCCTCAGATAGCCTCAGGCAACAGCCACACAAAGTAATTCCTGACCTGATGCCCTGCCAGACCTGGTTCCGGCCGGCCTTAATGCGATTCAGCGTCCAATCAGTGTGGACTCACTTTTTCGAAATAGCAAAATGCTATTTCTAAATGCTTTTTTTGTGTAGACGCGTTATTTCGAAATAAGTTATTTCGAATTAACTACAGCCCCTCTCTGAGTTACGAACGAGTTACGGACCAAACACTTGGCCATAACTCGATCTGTTCGTAACTCGGACCCCATTGAGTTACACTTGACCGTGCTGTTCGTAAGCACGGGTCGCGTTCGTAACTCAGGGACCGCCTTTACGACCGCTTCATGGGAGCTTTGGTTGTAAGTGCAAATGGTCGTAACTCGACCGTTCGCAACTCGGGGAGCGGCTGTATTTCAAAATAAGATATTTCGAAATAACGCTGTAGTGTAGACATACCCTCAGAGCAGAGGCTTTCCAGGGTAACTACTCACTTCTGCTACAGAAACTGTTACTCCTAACATAAGCCTCCACACAGACATTTACTTTTGAAAACCAAGTTATTTGATTTAAGATTGTGTGCAAAAAAACCCATAGGAATTAAAATACCACTAGAGCCAAATTTTCAAAGGGATCTTTTCCTGGCCTCCAACTTAGCTTACAATAGAATCCAATTCATCAGTTTGTCTATTTCTTTGTCCATTCAAATGCAGACACAGAAATGCCAACAGACAAAATCTCTGGCGTGCAAAATGTTCAGCTTTGACAAATTATAATTTAATTCAACAAAGACTCAATCCAGATTCTATATCTGCAAATGTAGTGTTGGGCATGCATATTATGGCAAATGTAAACAGCATGTGTGTACACACATGGGTGGTTAAATGTCTCACAATCCAGTTTCTGAGTACCAATTCAGGTTTTTTAGGGTATGTCTACGCAGCAGGACTAACCTCAAAATAAGCTATGCAACTTGAGCTATGATATTTTGAATTTGGGCACATCTACACAGCACTTATTTTGAAATAGAGCACTCTTCCTCTGACTTCCCTTAATTGTGGTAAAATGAGGGTTACAGGAGTCGGAGTGAGAAGTTCTCCAGCGGGACATTTTTTTGACATTGTGTTGTGTTTTCGACATTATGTTTCGACTGTTTGTGTGTAGATGCATACTTTGTTATTTTGAGATAATGTGAATTATTCTGAAATAATGGTGCTGTGTAGATGTAGCTAGAGTGTGTGAAAACTGGCAAGTAGAGATTGAACCTCCCACATCTGGGATTCTCTGATTCAGCAACATCCGTGGTACTATAGGGCCATGGATGTTGCTGAACCAAAGAGTCTTGGAGGCAGGAGCAACACAGGGGCTAGGGAGCCTTGGCTGGGACAAGTGGCATCTGGGGAGCCACCTTGGTTGGGGAACCCCTGGTGTTAGCAGAGCATGGTGGCTGGGGAGCCCCATTCCCAGCTGGGGAACCCCTGATGTTAGTGAGGCCAGGCAGTGGCTGGGAGCTCCCGCCCCAGCCAGAGAACCCCCAGTGTCAGCTGGGTCATGTGACCGGGGTCCCGGCTGGGAATCCCTGGTTGCAGGGAGGCTGCCGGTGGCCAGGCAGCCCCAGCCAGGAACTCCCCAGTGGCAGAAGGCCTGGGGTGACAAGGCAGCCTCTGCTAGGGAACCCCGGCTGAAGTAAGGCTGATGGAGGCGGGTGGCTGGAATCCCCAGAGGCAGCGGGGCAGCCCTAGCAGCAGGGCGAGATGGCCAGGCAGTCCAGCTAGGGAACCCGTGGCAGCATCAGGGCTGGTGGTGGCCGGGTAGCTCCAGCTGGGAACCCTGGGGAACACTCTGTGGCAGCAGGGCCAGCAGAGGCCAAGATTCCCACCGGGAACCCTGGGAGACCCTGGGGCAGTAGGGTGAGGAACCCATGCCAAAGTCTGGGAGCAGTGCAGCCAGCAGGGGAGCACTGACTCCCTTGCTCCAGCAAACTCCCTGGTTTGGGACAGCTCTGGTCCCAAGGGTGCCAGTCTAGGGAAGTCTAACCTGTACAAATTTAGAAGCCATCATCCTTGGAAAATATGACCCAAAGAATTTCATCAATAGAAAACTGAGCTCCGCACTACAGGTTGTGAGATTCAGGAGAGTCTAGTGGGTTTTGTTGATGGATTTTGAATGTATTTTTGTCGTAGCTTATGGTTACAGTCCAGAAATCTGCACAACTTTGCCACGAGTGATTAGCAATTGGCATTCACAGAACACAGAAATGCCATGCACCAATGCATAGAAAAATATAACATGTCCTGTAATGTCAGCATACATAAGTGTTCATCATAAAATATAGAGGAAAACACTGCTCACCTGCAATATTGACAGAAGAAACAAATGCAGCTAGTAAGGCTAGTGTTTGAGGCAATGTAGCAGGAAAGTAAGATCCACCCATTAAAACCAAACCTCCTACAGCAGTAAGACCTAAAGACAACAGAATAAATCAATACTTGATGACAAAATACATACAAGAATTAATAAATAATTGATCTGCTGTGGAACCAATGAGAAATTCCATCTGGGAGGGACAGAAGTAGCCAAACAAGGGACCTTATGCAATCCACAGAACTTTCTACCGTATTGACAGGACTTTGTGTCCAGTGCTGATTGGCTGTTTGCTCCAAACCTCTTCCTCATTCTTCCTCACAGTCTCTTCACCTCAGCTTCACTCCACGCCTGCCCCTTACCCTCTTCTCTCCTTTCCTGTTCCCCTCAACCCTTCTCCCTTCACCTTTTTTATCTCATCCTACCTCCACCCTCAAATGATCATGTCATTAGCACGATGTTTGCTGCCATCACGCTATTATCTCTGTGCGGGTGTTCTAGCCTTTTCCTGATCCAGAGCCTGTCTGGTATACTGAGACTGTAAGCTCTTTCAGGCAGGGACTGTTTGCTACTCTGTATTTGAATAGTGACCAGCACAGTAGGTTGGTTGTCCTTGGGCACCAACATAATAAACATGTTTAATAATATCAGCAGGGCATTACTAAGGTGAAGTGGTACTGTTATGGTGCCACATAAAGTCCATCACATTTAAATAATATTGCAACATCTCCATCTTCTTCCTGGTGGGGGACGCTTAATCCCCCTTCTGTTCTGGCCCTCCCTTCTACTCCTTCCCCCAAAACTTTGTCCTGCCCTGCCTCTTCCTGCCCCTGCTTCATCCCCATCCTGCCACTTGCTCCTCCACGTGTGCCCATCCTCCCTCCTTCCCCTCCCTCCCAGAGCTTGAACACCATAAATCAGTTGTTTGTGGTGCTCAGGAAACACTGGGGGGGAGGGGAGTTTGTAAGTGCAGAGCCACCAGTGCATGAGAGGCACAGTGAGGGAACTTGCTACTGGAGGTGCTCTGCACCCACAAATTTTTCTCCTGGGGTGCTCCAGCTCCAGATCACCCAGGGGGTTGATGCCTATGATCATCTCCCTTCTCCAGGAAGCTTTCCTCCCCAGATCTCCCAGATGTTCAGGAGGAGGGTCCCTGTCGGATGAGGCAGCATGCTTCCATCACATCACCCTGCCAGAGCATTTCCCTACTGCCTCCCCACTGCTTGTAGCAGGGAGAGGCTCTAGCAGTAGGTCACTGAAAATAGCACTGTAGATGGGGGAGGCATGGATTAGCTATTTAGAGAGCCATGTAGGATATATGCGCTACAGCTTGGGCATGTCTAGGGCCCTACTGGGCACTGTTCAAACACAGAGCAGCACACAGTTCCGGCCTGAACGAGCTTACAGTCTGAATAGACCATTTCCACAGCTACTTATACCCATGCTGGGTATGCAATGTATGTCCTATGCATGTTGACATAAGGAGGATATGGGATAGACCTAGCCTATAAAAGAAGTGTGACTACACTTCCTCCTTGCCAAGTGTAGGGATTACAGTTGTGCCAGACACCTTGCCTTCTCCCTCCCACCCAGCTATAAAAGGGTCAGGTAGAAGCTGGCCTAACCAGATCAAAGCCAAAGGATGTGGAAAGCAACACAGCCTACCAAGTGTCTACAGTGATGCTATGATTGCCATGCTTCTTGTGATTGCCATGCTTCATGCTTAAAAGCCTCAGAGGATTCTTCCCCACCCTCTCATTCCTCACACAGGTATTTGCATCTGTTATATAAGTTTTATACTAATATATTGGCTTTATCTTTAAAAGGAATGATTTTCACTCAGCTCTTGGCTGAGTGATTCTAGCGAGAGTTCTGTGTGAGGAAGTTGACCAGGGATATAAGTAAAGACGAAAGGCAGCAGTGTCTAGAGCACTGAGCAAGGATTTGAGAGGCAGGAACTCCTGACTTCTAATCCCAGTTATAACATTAAATCATGCTCTGGCCTTCAGTAAGTCACTTTCCATTTTATGTCTCAGTTTCCTCACCTGTAGAAGTGTCCCAGCAGAAATTTTGACTCAAACTCTCTCATACTAAAACACACAAGAGAAGAAAGAAGTGCACTTACCAGAAATTGCATTTGTTACTGACATGAGGGGTGAATGCAGGGCTGGTGTGACGCCCCAGACAGTATGATAGCCAACGATTCCTGCCAGACCAAATGTGGTCACCATTTGAGTAAAAGCAGCATTAGGAGAAATAAGCCCCAATCCTAAAACACCTGTCAAGCCTAAAAAAAAAAGCATGTGCTCAGAGGATTTAAAAAGCAGCATTTTCTTTATTAATCATAAAATAAAAACAGAGCACAAACTTTGCTCTGTTTCAATGAAACTTTGCCAGTGACATCAATGGGAGTACGAGAAGGCTACTAGACATGCTTTTATACGCATCACTTTTTTTCCTTGTTTCTGCCACAACTAGAGTAGAATTCATTTGATCAATTTATCTGTTCTGGCCTTGGAATCCAGAGCTGGAGATGCCAACAATAAACATTTCTGAAATGCAAAATATTTTGCTCGAGCAAAGCACAGCAGCACGCTTAATTTTTAAAAATGGCATTGATTCTCTAATGGCATCTCACAATCTTCAATGCTCTATTAGGAAAAGAGACCACAGTGTAGCAGCTAATTATTATTGAAACAGGCAGACCACACAAATATTTTAACAATGTTCCATTTGTAAAAACTCTAATATCTTCTTCAGTACAATATGTCTTCTATGTCTTCTTGGCCATACAAACTCAAATTTCAAACATTGTTTTTCTCTAGGAAAAGAATGCATCATTGTTAGAGATTGAAATTCCCTTGTGTTTTTTAAACAGAGGGCTAATTTCTGCCCCATTCTGTAGCACTTTCCTACTTACATAGTTCCAGACCAATCAATTAGACCACCCTCTGAGCAGAGTAGTACTCATGAGTGAGGGTGACAGAATCTGGCTCTTAGCAGGGAGTGAGGGGGCTGCAGTTTTTGAAGTGCTAAACAGCCTGAGAAAGCTTTATTGAAATATTTAAACTTGCGTTTGGCAGCATTAATCAAAGAAAACAGATCACCACTATGGGATTATAAAGTGATTACACTCTATGGACAGTATCCAGTAATGAGTTTCTTTATAAGTTTATTACCCGGTGATGGCAAAACCACTGTGATGAGGCAGTATGGTAGGGTTTTTTGGGATGGAATTTGGGAAGATTTTCTAAATGAAAGCAAGTTCTTAGATCTTCCTCCTCCCCCACACCTCTTTAAAATCCATTCTCTTCACTGCCAAAAAATCCCTTTCTTTGGACTAATGGCTAATCCTTTTGTCGATCATTTATTTGGCACAAGATTTCAGAAGGTGAACAGCCCTCAGAGGTGTGTTAAGATGTTCTGTCATCACTTACATCAAAGATTATTTTTATATTAATTCTACCCTTGTTCTTTTCACAGAAACATAATACAGACAGAATAATGCAATACTATTTATGAGTGAAAACATTACTAGCTGAAATCAAAACCTTGCTATCTGATTTGATTTATTTTCCACTTTAACACTGTATTTTTCAAAGTATAATAACCAGAGCCCTGACAATGACATTTGGGAATCTATAGTGCATTAAAACCTGATCCTAAAATCTTTGAAGTCATTAATATTAAGTGGCTTTGGAACTGGCCCACAAACGATATCATATTGACTCTATTATCTATGCAGTTACAAGCAGGGCAGTATAGAGTGATTTAACATAGCATTTCAGAAAACTAACCTATACCCTACCATCATATTCCCCATTTTCTAGCCTCTCAGGCTACATCTACACTACAGGTTTTTTTCAGGATACCTCTGGTATCCCGGAAAAACTCTGCCGCATCCAGGGAACGAGTCTGCTCTTCCACTTTTTTTCGCAGAAGAGCAGATGCTCTCTTTCGGAAGCCCTGTCTTCCTCCTCCCACAAGGAAGAAGGGCTCTTCTGAAAGAGGAAGCTTTTCCAAAATTTAGCCCAGTGTAGATGGGCTAACTTGCATACCTTATTCCAATTATCAGTGTAGTGTAGACATAGCCCCATTCACATGGAAAGTAACAAGTCAGCAGATTATGTAACCTGTTCTGATACTTTTCATTTTTAAGACACCTTGAATAGCTCTAGTTCAGGAGATGGTTTTATTTCAAAGTAAATACTCACGCAGATTAAATTAAAGGCAAACAAATTGGATTGTGCAACAAAATCATTTTTACCTGCTGTGTAAACTCCAGAAGAGGTCATGGTTTTCCTGAATGGTGAAACTGATGCTTTTTTCTCAGCTTCTAGTTCATGCACGGTTTTTTGTTTAGCAGGGTCAGGAGGCGGCATTGTTCTTGGTAAAGGTGCTGGAAATAAATTCTTGCCATCCTGTGACAAACAAGACAATGACTCTGATGGATTCCTGGGGTATCTTGGCTTCCATTATGTTAGGGTTGGATCCTGTGACATTTACTCATGGGAGCTGGCTCATTGAAGGCACTGGGGTTGCTCAGAGGAGGAAAGATACAGGATTTGGCATTTACTTTTTACTACACTGATGAAAGAGCACAGGTAATTTTATTGCAAAGATGCTTGTTTTGAAAATTTACATTTTAAAAATCTATATTGAAATTAAATAACTTTAGGGGTGAAATTAGCATTGGTTGCTGGATTCAGTCAGTGGAGAAAAAACACCTTTGGCCTCTCCATCCCCACGTTCATTGCAGCACAGCATCCGGCCTGGTATCTTTTGGGTCTATTATGTTTCTCCCTGTCAAATCCTGTCAGAACTACAGTTTGTCTAGTCTGGCACCCTTAGAACCTGACCAGTGCCAAACCAGAGAATTGTCCGGAGTACAAGAGGTCAATACTGTCTAGCAGCATTACAACACTTCTACTGCTTACTGGGCTCTTAGTGTTCTGTGCTGTTATTTAGCTCTAATTTATCCCTAATTATCTTCTGACAGCCAAGACTGGTGGCTATAAAGAAACTTTATGGGACCCCAGGAAACTTGGCCATACCCATGCTAAATCTGGCTAACTAAAATCATGCCCGACCACAGATGTTGACAGACCAGAGTGCCAGACAAGAGAGGTTCAACCTGTATTGATTTCAGCCTGCCAATATCTAACTATTGTGCATGTCTATGCTTTGGTCTAATCATACCTGAAGGCAAACATGGATCCTTGTGAATTCACCTTATCAACAGAACTACACTTTATATTCCATCCAAAATAAACATCCCCGCAAAAAAATTAGTTCATCCAAAGACATTTCTCTTGTTTGGAATCATCACAGTCAATACACAAGTGATCTTAGTCATCATTGAATTGCTTGGTCAGTTCCCTTGCCTCCTTTGCCACTGTGACAGGAGCAGAGAATTTATGAAAGGAGAGTGATTTCTACTGCGAAGACTCTGACGGTTGGTGAGGGGTAGTCGGATGCTTCAGAAGCCTATTATTGTCTTAAGCAACAGTGCCATTGTTCCTTGCACACTGGTGTGACTGCATCGCAGAAACATCCTCCAGCCCATAAAACTTTCCAATGTTAACGCTAATCGACATTATTTCAAGAACCACACACAGCTCATACTCCCACCCACCCATCTGACTTTTTGGCAGAAGACATCTTCTCTTGTTGTTAGTACATATTGATCCCAGAGCAAAAAGCCTCATCTGGCATTGAATTCATATCTCCCACAATCACTGAGTTAATGGATCAATCCTTAGTCTTGAATTCTTCTTTATGTATCACAAAATCAATGGCAATAACTTTCACTAAGCCATTTTTGCCCCTAACTACGTTAGTGCTTGGAACTTTTCAATATAAACTAACTATGTTGCACCATTATGAATGCTATAAGAGCTACCCACTGAGAAGATTTCCTGGACTGGCTAACAGGAACATTTATGTCCTTCGTAATACAATTGATACCCAATCATCAGCTTTTTCAAAATGTGCTTAAAACTCACCTTCATTACCATGGTTCCTCTAATGACATGATCAATAGTCCCATAATCAAAATTATCTTTTGGCTCAAAATGAAAATATTCTTTGTCAGGAGAAATAGCTTTTAATAATTTCAAGATGTTGTTGGAATACAGGCTACTGGCCTGAGTTGCCATTCTACTTGGCAAATCTGTATAACCAATGTGAACCACACCCTGATGAGAAAGAAAAATAAATATATGTTAGACCTTTTTCATGTATTATCTTGAAATCTTTTCATGCGTCCTCCACAGACCTGATGCATATTTTACAAATGCTAGTAAATCAAATTCACATATTACTGCAGACACTTCTTTCCAATGCTTTGTTTTACAAGTTAAAGGTTCTTTTTAAAACTAATGGCTTACTCTGATGTCTGAACAAAAAAAACAAAAAAAACAAAAAAAAAAATCAGCAATTTTGTCCGAAAGCCAGAAACTGAACAAGCTGGGAGGCCAGTTGGGAAACCATATGGTGCTTATTTTGAGAATAAGAAATCAAGTGCTTTTAAAGTTTGAAAACACCTTTTGTTTGTCTGATAAAGATCACATTGCACAACATGTTTCCCAGGTTAACTGCACTCCAATTAGTTTCAAAAGGAAGATATGGTTTTAGATACCTTCATTTTCTATTCCCTGCAAACACACAGAAAAGGGTAACATTTCCTTACCAACATCTCCCAGTATTATAGCTGAAGTGTACGGACTATTGAAAAGCAAATATTTCTATACTCTCAAAACAACTGCATATGCTCTATCTTAGATTCTGTGCCCTAGGTTCTTGGATTTTTTTCTTTTATTTTATCCTCATTATTATACATTCCATTATTAGCCATCTGGATTGTGCAGATGCCAACCTATCCCATATGTAGTCACAGGTGCTGGTTCCAACGCTCTTTCAGGAGTAAGGTAAAGGATACAATGTTCAAGTCTGGGAACCAATGGTGACTGGTGCCTACAGGAGGAGGGTGTGCTGAAAGGGCCTCCCAGAGGAACAGAGAGGGGGAAACGTGGGGACATCCTATTTAGCAATTAACATTTTGGCAGGGGCATAGAGAGGTGGAGCACCTCCCTAGTGTTACCATGAGTCGCCTGTGATGGCAACCACAAACAGTATCAGTGCAAATTAATACTGAAACACCATAGATGGACTGCTCTTTGCAGCTGATTTTCCAGAACACAGCCACAGGCAACTAGCCCCTGTCTAGAATATTGAGAGGGGCTCTAGCAATGCTATTGAGGCTCTATGTCCCATTTCAATTGTTCATTTACAGCATCCCACCTTCAGAACTTGCACAATCATCTCCTACAGGGGGTTTGTGTGCTTCCCCTGCAGTGAAGCCACAGTGACCCCAAGTGGCTTCAAACATCAACTCCTTTCAAGGACAAAAGGTACAAAATTCTGAAGTTTAGAAAAAATAAAAAAGGATTAGAGAGAAACCTCATCTTGGATGGGAGGTGGGCTAGGGATAGTGGTCTATCATTGCTCTCTACTCAGAGAACAATTACACCTCAGGCATGTGATCTTCAAGAATATTTGTTGTTACAGTTCAGGATTGTAACATTCCTGCTGGAATTAATGATTTTGGAACTATTTAGGGTGGAAAATTAAATGAACAGCTGCAGCACTGCATGGAACATTTATAGTGTCCATCCAACCTTCAGTATCTGAAACCCTAGAGTAAGCAGTTATGGGATATCCTGCTCCCAGGGAAAGCTTTCTATTAATCAAACAGAAAGATATTGGCTAGAGCTCTAAGAGCTGCATATTTTCCAGCTGTCTCTTCATTCTCTAATTCAGATTCTCATAACCATGAGCAGAGAGCTGCTCCTACTTTACATTTTTTTCCCACACAGTTCCCCCTTATATCTTTGTAACAAAGCAAGCAGGCATCACACTCCTGATGAAAAGGGGACAATGTAAGTCCAACTATAGCTAAACTACATCACTGGTGTAGCTTAAGTCGAAAGAGCTTATTTCGGCTTTTGGCATTGTTTACACACAAGTTGAGAAAGAGGACTCTTCCTCCAACTTCCCTTACTCCTCATAAAATCAGGGCTACAGGAGTCAGAGTAAGAAGACTTCCAGCTTGGCATTATTTTGACATTATGTTGAAATAACTGCTTGCTGTGTAGATGTGGACCAAGTTATTTTGGAATAGTGTCAGTTATTCCAAAATAACGCTGCTGTGTAGACATAGCCAGAGTCTCCATACAGGAAATAGACTGGATCTGTTCAATCTAAGGAAGACCTTCTCCTAGCCAAATGCCAAGAACAAGGGAAGAAAAAAAATTATAGCATCCTGAAGGCTTCTCTAACTTGTACTTGCTGTGTAGTCACGGACTATGTTATTTTGGAATAAAGTCAGTTAGTCCGAAATAACACTGCTGTGTAGACAATACCTAAGGTTGTGCATGGTGGGTCATGTAGTCCAGCTAGGGAGACCAGACTATTGAGGAGAAAGAGCCTTGAAGCACCCAAACTACAGGAGGACCATAGCACTTCAGACAGACATAGATTAATGTGGAGCTGATCCAAAACAATACATTTCAATTTGATTCAGCAAAGTGAAATACTTTAATTTAGAACAACCTGATTCCCAAATGAAAAATTGTGTTTGAATTTTCCTAATGAAAAATCAAAACATTTCAGCAAGATATACAATTTCCAATGGGAAATATTGATTTTATAGAGACCAAATTTCCCATAAAAAATTATTTCCATCTGGTTTATAGTAGGTCTTACTATAAGCCTTAGATAAACTCAAAGGATGCACAGATAGAGGGAAAAATCGGGTAGTCCACTCTGGAGACCCAGCAACTCAAGAAGGCAGTGTTGCCAGCTCTCAGAATTTTATCACGAGTCTCGTGACATTTAGCATAGTCTGTAAAATCCCAGCTGCTAGAAAAATGTTTCCACTAAAGACTCTCAGCTGCCTCTGAAAAAAGTAAGTTTCTTGCCCTGCTCGCTGCAGAGAAACACCTGAAAACATGAACCCTAAACACAAGGAGGCAAATAAAATCCCCCCACAATATTTAATGTTTTTTACACATTATTATTTTTGGAGCCTGACTCCATGATTTTTCTCGACTTTGGGCTGGCCATATTGGGAAGGGGGGAAAGTGTCTTAATCTGGTCCTTTGTAACAATTCAGATTAAGTTTGTTTTAGCAACAAATAAATTACACCTTTATATCATTTTATGGTTTTACATTTTAGCTAAAATAGCAAATTCCTAGGTTAATATTGATGGTTCAACATTGTAAAATAGTTAAATTGACCGTTATTAGTTTTATAAGTGACTACATAAAAAGAACCTCTAAGCCAAATTTCCTTCACTTTTACTATAGTCGGACATTGGACAGCTCTGCCGTTTTGTTAATAAAGCTCTGGGGATTAATTTAAGGGCATTTATGAATACGGTTATTAAAAACACTGTAACTATGCTTATAAAAATCACAAAGCATAAAATTTTCAAAGATGGAATGGTGTCTGGACAGTATTCCAATTTGTGGTTTCATTACTTGTGAAGTGAAAGACTCTGCTTTATTATCCTGCCACATAATAGTAAGTATTCATGACATACATGCAATGGCTTCAAGGAAACAAGGCCAGTTCTTTGTTACTAGAATGTTTCCTCAGACAACTGCAATATTGTTTCAATTTTATATACACTTTAACCATTACTAATAAGCATTGACTTATTCTACAGACCTTGTGAATATAAAGCTCTCCAGGATGAGTCGTTTCCACATTGCCACCAGCTTCAGATGCAAGATCCACAATTACCGAGCCATCCTTCATGGACTCCACCATATTTTTAGTGATTAGGATTGGGGCTTTTTTCCCTATTGCAAATTTAAAAAAAAAAAAAAAAGTAAAAATCAACTAATTGTCATTATATATAGCAAAATTCTACCAAAGAAACTGAAGATGTGCAAAGACAACATCTAGTATGTTGCGGGTGCTGCTGGTAATAAATAATAAAATACTAATCATATAAATTAAGACAATTAAAAGAAGCCATGGTGGATAGGTCCATCAATGGAGGTTAGGTCCATCAATGGCTATTAGCCAGGATGGTTAGGAATGATGTCCTTAGCCTCTGTTTGTCAGAGGCTGGGAATGGATGACAGGGGGTGGGATCGTTTGATGAACTCTATTCTGTTCATTCTCTCCGGGGGCACCTAGCAGTGGCCACGGGATATATGGACCTTTAGTCTGTTCTTATGTTCTAAGCCATTCTAATCCATGACATAAATATTAACTGGAGTCCAAACCAGAAGCTCTTATTCATAGAATCATAGAATACTAGAACTGGAAGCAACCTCAAGAGATCATCAAGTCCAGTCCCCTGCCCTCATGGCAGGACCAAGCACTGTCTAGATTATCCCTGATAGATGTCTATCTACCCTGCTCTTAAATTTCTCAGTGATGTAGATTCCACAATTTCCCTGGGCAATTTATTCCAATGTTTAACCACCCTAACAGTTAGGAAGTTTTTCCTAATGTCCATCCTAACCCTTCCCTGCTGCAATTTAAGCTCATTGCTTCTCGTCCTATCCTCAGAGGCCAAGGAGAAGAAAGAGTTACTCACCTTGTGCAGTAACGGTTGTTCTTCGAGATGTGTCCCCGTGGGTGCTCCACTCTGGGTGCTGGTGCGTCCTCGTGCCGGCGACCGGAGACTTTTCTAGCTGTTTCTGCCGCGGCGCGCAGGCGCCGTGGCGCCCTCTAGTGTTGTTCGAACTGAAGGGCGCCTGCGCGCGCGCGGCTCCTCCGTTCCTTCTCTACCCACCAGAGCATCAGGCTCCAAGCAGGGGAAGGAGGGAGGGTAGTGGAGCACCCACGGGGACACATCTCGAAGAACAACCGTTACTGCACAAGGTGAGTAACTCTTTCTTCTCCTTCGAGTGGTCCCCGTGGGTGCTCCACTCTGGGTGACTACACAGCAGTTGTCGGCTCGCGGAGGTGGGTTTGGAGCCGTGTGGTAGTAACTGTAGACAGCACTGCTTGTCCAACCGCCATAGAAGATGCTATCGAGGTGGAGAGAGCATAGTGTTGTGCAAAGGAATGGTCGGATGACCAGGTAGCGGCGTTGCAAATGTCTTGTAATGGTACATTATGGAGAAAAGCGGTCGTGGCAGCCACTGCTCTAGTGGAATGAGCTGTGATAAGTCCAGGTAAATCTTTGTTATATAAAGTATAAGAGGTCTTGATGCAGGATGTAATCCATTTAGAGATTCTTTGAGATGAGACTGCTTGTCCCTTAGATCTATTCGCGTATGAGATGAAGAGTCTAGGCGAGGCCCGCCATGGTCTCGTGCGATCTATGTAAAACGCCAAAGCTCGTCGGACGTCGAGAGTATGCCACACGGCGTGGGACGGTTCAGTGTGTGGTTTAGGAAAGAATGCAGGTAAGTGTATGGGTTCATTCACGTGGAAGGGAGAGAGTACTTTGGGTAGGAACTTAGGGTGGGGTCTAAGTACCACCCTGTCCTGTAAAAACACAGTATATGGGGGGTCAGCCATCAGAGCTGCAAGCTCACTCACCCTCCTACTGGAGGTGATGGCGACTAGGAAAGCCACCTTCATCGACAAATGAGAGAACGAGCAGGTTGCTATGGGCTCGAACGGGGGTTTTGTGAGGCTTTTGAGGACATGGTTCAGGTCCCAAATGGGGACTGGCGGACGAACCGGAGGAAAGGTGTTCTGCAGGCCTTTGAAGAAGCGCTTGGTTATTGGGTCAGCGAGGAAAGAAGAGCTTGGAGGGTGATGGTGGAAAGCTGCTATGGCTGCGGCATGGACCTTAATAGTACTAAGTGCTAGACCGGAATGTTTCAGAGAGAGTAAGTAGTCCAATAAGTCATGTATTGGAGCAAGGTGTGGTGGGTCTGCATGAGTCTGAGCATACCATAGGGAAAAACGCGTCCACTTGTAGCGGTAGGTCTTCCTAGTAGAGCGTCTGCGACTATTAATTAATATGTGCCTTACTTGTTCTGAGCAGGCAGTTTCGGCATCATGGAGCCATGAAGGAGCCAAGCGTGGAGCTTCAGCCTGGTGATGTCCGGGTGAAGGGTTTGACCGTGATCTTGTGAGAGGAGGTCGCAGCGTGGAGGGAAGGGATACGGTTCTGCTATCATCATTTTGAGGAGGTAAGGATACCATGTTCGTCTGGGCCAAGCAGGTGCCACCAAAATCACGCGTGCCTGACTCAATCTGATCTTGTCTAGGACTCTGTGCAGGAGTGGGAGGGGGGGAAAGGCGTAGAGAAGGGAGGCGTTCCATGCGATGGAAAGGGCGTCTCCGAGGGAATTCCTGCCCAGGGCTCCCCTGGAGCAGTAGAGGTGGCACTTGCGATTGTTCTTTGTAGCAAAAAGGTCCACTTCTGGATGGCCCCAAAGACGGAAGATCGGTGTGAGGGCGCGTTTGTCGATCTCCCACTCGTGCTGGTCCATGAATGTGCGACTTAAGGTGTCTGCTGTGACATTGAGTATTCCGGGAAGGTATACTGCAGAGGGGGTGACCCCATGGGATAGGCACCAGGTCCAAAATTTGGTGGCTTCCGAGCATAGAGAAGGGGAGCGAGCGCCACCCTGACGGTTGATGTAATACATGCATGTGGTATTGTCCGTCATAATGGTGATGGTCTTGTGAGCTATGTGCTGAGTGAAATGCTGGCATGCGTATCTGACTGCCCGTAGCTCGAGAATGTTGATGTGGAGTGCTTGCTCTACGAACGACCATTTGCCTTGGGCTGTGATGGTTCCCAGATGAGCCCCCCATCCCATGAGTGATGCGTCTGTTATGAGTGTTAGAGTAGACGCAGGACGTTGGAAGGGGACACCGTGTAGCATGTTTTGAGGGGTTGTCCACCAGAGCATGGAGTTGATAACGCGAGGTGGGATCGCAACATGCTTGCTCATTTGGTCTCTGAAAGGTTTGTATACCGTAGCGAGCCAGGACTGAAGGGGCCTCATGTGGAGTCTGGCGAGATTGACGACGTAAGTCGTAGAGGCCATGTGCCCTAGGATTTTGAGGCAATGGCGGATCGTGACAGTAGGTGCCGCCTGTGTTGCTCGGACAAGGTCGCATATCGTTGCGAACCTGTGATCGGGAAGAGTGGCCCTTGCTGTGATTGTATCGAGGAGGGCGCCTATGAATTCCAGTTTCTGTGTGGGACGCAAAGTGGATTTTGCGTAATTTATGTGGAACCCGAGACTGAGTAGGAGGTCTATTGTGGTGTCTGTCATGGCCTTTGCTTCTTGGAAAGACGCAGCTTTTATGAGGCAATCGTCCAGGTATGGAAAAATTATGATGCCTTGGCGTCGGAGAAAGGCCATTACGACTGATAGAGTCTTGGAGAATACCCTGGGAGCCGTAGAAAGGCCAAACGGGAGTACTCTGTATTGGTAATGTTGGGTACCCACTATAAATCGTAGAAAGCGTCTGTGAGCAGGATGAATTGTAATATGGAAGTACGCGTCTTGAAGGTCGAGAGCCGAAAGCCAATCGTGTTGGTCGAGAGAGGGAATGATAGTTGAAAGGGTAACCATCTTGAAACGGTGGTATGCGATGTATTTGTTGAGGCGCCTGAGATCTAAAATGGGACGCCAGCCTCCTGTCTTCTTCTGGGTTAGGAAGTACGTCGAGTAGAATCCCCGGCCGCGGAATTGTGTTGGTACGTGTTCTACTGCGCCCAGTTGAATGAGGCGTGAGACTTCCTGTAGGAGTGCGGTTTCGTGAGAGGGGTCCCTGAAAGAGGGAAGGGTAGGAGGGTGGTTGGGCGGGGTAGAGGTAAAGGGGATGACGTAGCCAGACTGGACTAGATTCAAAACCCACTTGTCCGAGGTAATGAGGGACCATTGGTGGAAAAAGGCTCGGAGGGGGTAATGAAATTGAAGGGTAGCTATCGGGAGGGTCGACGGATTGGCCTCCTGGCTCTCGACCAGGCCTTCAAACCTGCTGCTTGCCAGCCGGGGGATGAGGTGTGGCATGTTGCTGTTGACGCTGAGGTCTACGGCGAAGTGGTCTTTGTTTACGGAAATCGTATTTGGGCTGTTGACGGAATGGTTCCCTGGGTCGTTGGTAAGGCTGATATCTATTCCTTCTAAAAGGAGGAGTGTACATTCCTAGAGTTCTAAGGGTTGTACGGGAGTCCTTCATAGAATGTAGCACCTCATCAGTCTTGGATGCAAATAGATTGGTGCGATCAAAGGGTAAATCCTCGACCTTTTGTTGAAGGTCCCTAGGGACGCCAGAGGGTTGTAACCATGACATTCGGCGTAGGACTATTGCGGAGGCTGTAATTCGAGCCGCAGTGTCTGCCACGTCCATGGCTGACTGTAAAGCTGTGCGTGAAATGGCCAAGCCCTCCTGCATAATGCTACGGAGGGTTGGGCGTTTATGCTCCGGGAGATGTTGAAGAAGGTCCTGGAGCTTCGCGTAATTGGCATTATCATAGTCTGCCAGCATAGCGGTATAATTGGCCGCTCTAAGGAGTAGTGTGGAAGAAGAATAGACCTTTCGGCCCATAATGTCCACCTTTTTGTGATCCCTGTCTTGTGGGGTTGATCTTAAATTAGGCTGTTTACCCTTGTGTCGGACCGAATCTACTACCAGGGAGTTAGGGGGTGGATGGGTGAACAGAAAGTCCATATCCTTGGGAGCGATAAAATATTTGCGGTCTACTCTCTTGTTTGTTGGTGTAATGGACGCTGGCGTTTGCCAAATGTTGTTGGCTGGGTCCATAATAGCCTCATCCATCGGGATGGCGATTCTGGTAGCTGTTGGGGGTTGAAGTGAGCGGAGAAGTCGATATTGTTTGACCTGGACCTCCTGAAGATCTTTTTCTTGAGCTAGTGCTACTCGTTTAAAGAGCTCTTGAAACTTTTTAGTGTCATCTCCCGACGGTGGGGCATCAGTGGTGACCGCTTCGTCTGGGGAGGAAGAGGAGTTATGCATCGGAGATCTGGTCTCGCCGTCAGAAAGTGAATCATGGCCATCTGAAGGAGCAGGAGAGTTTGGCTCTGTAGCTGATGTGGTAGCAGGAGGAGAGGCTGGAGGTGGCCTAGAGACTGTAGATGAGGGTCGGTGGTGAGACCTCTTTGGGTGTGGACTCCACGGTTGCCATTGTGTGGCGTATGGCGGTGGTGGATATGGGTATTGGTGTGGATACCATTGGTGCGGGGGGGGAGGGTATGCGTACTGAACCGCAGGCATTTGCCAGGATGGAAGTCTTTGAGACGGGCTGGAATGTTGTGATGAGAATCTGCTTCTAGGTTCGGTTCCGATGCCACTAGCTGAAGAATGGTGTGATCTGGTAGAATGGATGGAGGAAGCCGGGGATGGCGGTGCCGACGAGGTGTGACTCCGCACCGGGGATCGGTACCGGCTTCGGCTTTGAGAGGGTGCCGAGCGGTGCGGTTTCGGCGGTGATGTCGGTGCCGACGTACCTCTCTGCACCGAGGTTTTACTGGATAGGCTTTCGGTGCGGGCTTTCTTCAGTGCAGGGCCCGGTGCCGTTAGGTGTTGTTTCGGTACCGAGCGCTCCATAGACGGTGCCGTCGGAGCCGATGACGGCTTAGGTGCCGAAGCGGCCGGTGCCGTTGCCTTTTGATTCGGCTCAGAATGAGCTCTCTTATGCGGTGCCTGCGTCTTAGACCGCGGCGCACCGGAGGTTCCCGGCATGTCCACAGTGCTCACCGGCGATCCTGAGGACATAGCTGAGGCCGGAGGGAGAGCACATTTTGGTGTCGCGGAGGAAGAATGGGTAGGAGGCTGATCTTTCTCCATACCCTTAGCTTGCTGAGGCGAGTCGTCTGAGGAGGGACGGAGCGACTTCTCGTATAGGAGAGTCGTGAGTCTGTTGGCTCTGTCACGTCGCGCTCTGGCTGTTAACTTAGAGCAGTGCTGGCACTTCTGCATCTGGTGTGCCTCCCCGAGACACTTAATGCACGCAGAGTGTCCGTCGGACGCCGGCATGGCGTCCCGACATGATTCGCAGCGCTTAAAGCCCGGCGAGCCGGGCATGAAGGGCTGGGGAACAAGCGGCGAACCGCAACCGGGGAAAAACTTTTTTTTTTTTTTTTTGGGGGGTTTAACTGGTTAGGGGGGGTCTAAGAACTTGGATAATGAGGAAAGAGGGGGGTAAAAACGATAATTTTAACTGTTTTTCTCTGACAGATTTGGCAGAGAGAGAGCTCCGTCTGCTGCCGAGGACGGTAGAGAAGGAACTGAGGAGCCGCGCGCGCGCAGGCGCCCTTCAGTTCGAACAACACTAGAGGGCGCCACGGCGCCTGCACGCCGCGGCAGAAACAGCTAGAAAAGTCTCCGGTCGCCGGCGCGAGGACGCACCAGCACCCAGAGTGGAGCACCCACGGGGACCACTCGAAGGAGAACAATTTTTCTCATGTACAATTTCTATTGTATGCTCATGTTCATTGTATTCATATAGCTAACTGGAAATGTTCATACAAACATATAGATAAGTCTGTAGTAATCATAAAGCTGCACTTTACCTGGTATAAGAGCAGTGCTAACAATAATATCCACCTCTTTACATTGTTTGGCAAATAATGCCATTTCTGCTTCAATAAATTCTTTGGACATTTCTTTTGCATAACCTCCAACACCTTCTCCCGTTTCAGCAATATGCACTTCAAGAGGTTCTGCTCCAAGAGATTTAAACTGCTCCAGAGCTGGCAGCCTGCATGCGAAGCACAGAGATGACATATATTGGATTAAATATTGGATTATTGAACTTTGCATGATTACATTACCAGTTGCAAGACGACTGCATTTCACAAACTTTGTTACAGTCATTTACAGCAAAGAAACTCTGTATCTTAGCTTCTTCTACACTTTTTAATTGAACCAAGAGTTGAAGAACTTAATATTAATTATCAGTGAACTGAAAAAACACAGTTATATATCTGTTAAGCCTTTCCAGGTCTCAATGATAATATTTTGCATTATCCTGAAAATGGGATTTTGATGAAAACTAGAGCATGGATTTGAACGCAGCAAAATTGAACATGTGCAATGCTCAGGGCACATGTGCCAGCTGGGAATCAGCACTGTTTATGTGCACTGGATATTGTGTATGCACGTTTCACAGCCTTACATCAGAGATGAATTTGGGACATTAGTTTCAAAGGCATTTCCACTGAAATAACTGAAAACAGGATTTTGCCCAGGATGTTCTATGCCAGGGTTGGCTCTTCACCCCTGAAAGTGCAGCTCGCAAAGCTGCCCCATGTGCTCCTACACTGTGTGCAAGGGAGCCGTCCAGCATGGCAAAATGGCATCAGCAAGATGGAGTTGGCTGTTGGGAGCCTGATGTGGCCAAAAAGCCTAACCCGTGCTTTTTAAAGGGTCAGCGTGGTTTTTTTTTTTTTTTTTTTTTTTTTTTTGGCTCAGCAACTCTGGCTGGTGGAAAGCTCTTCCCTTTTTGTGTGTGCTCTCAACAATTCTGGCGCGGCTCTTCGCATTTTTTCCGCTGCTGTTTCAGCTCTCTTCATTTAATGGGTTGGCCATCCCTGTTCTATACAAACCCAGAAATAGTATTAGGCTGGTATTTGCTGACCCTACCTGGTGTCAAATCCTCTGACAATAGCTCCCATTGCACGTGCAGCTCCTGCAGCAGCTAGCCCAGCCACACCACCACCAATGATCAACATCTAGAGAGATCAAACACATGGACAGTGAGCAAAGTGCGTTCTGTATCTTACCCCACTCCATGGTGTGGGTTATATTTCTTATCTTCAAAAGCACTTGAAGTCACAAGAGCATCTGATGCTACTAAATGTAAGTATTTCAACAGTTTCAAAACTTGTCAAAATTATGTAAGTACTTAAATAGCCCTCTTAGGGCATGTCTACACTAGGAAATTATTTCAAAATAACTAAATTCAAAATAATAATTTTCAAAATAAAAAAAATTGAAGGGTCTTCCCACTACAAGGGAGCCTCAAAATTAGTCCAAGGGAGGCTCTGTTATTGTGAATGCGCTACCTCGACTTAGAGCTCCAGAAGCACTGTGGAATAATTACTTCAAATTACTTTGGGGAACAGTTATTTCAAAATAGCAGCAGTGGAGCATCCACACTAACACTATTTTGAAATCAGTGTTATCCCCCAAGGAAAGCAGGAGTACAGATTTTGAAATAACCAGCCCGTTATTTTAAAATAGACACTCCACTTATTATTTTGAAATAACTCCCTAGTGCAGCCTAGAGATGTTAAATGTCAGTTAATTGAATAGTCGATTAACTTCATGAATCCTTATCGATTACTCAACTAGTTCATAGTCCCTGAGGGTGGAGCCAGCAGCTAATGTGCTTCAGCCCCACTCCTGAGCAGCCCCTTGCCATTCGGTGCCGCTGCCTCCATATCAGAGGCAGCAGCGCGGGATGCCAGGCGGGAGCTGGTCCACAAAGGGAGCCAGTTTAAAAACCAGCTCCCTTCACAGACTACTTGATACAGAGGCCCAGCAGTACTGGGTGGCAGGAACCCCTGCTCGGTGGAGAGGGGTAAGGGGAGGGGAATGGGCTGAGCTCCCAGACCTGGCACAAGCTGGAACTGCTTGCCCACCTGGCTCCTAATACACTTTAAATGCAGAGCCACAGGAGGTAGGTCCCAGACCTTAGGTGAATCAGGACTGAGCCGGGTTGCTGGCCAGCCTGCTAAAAAAATTACGGGTGTGGGGGGAGGGGAGGAGGAGAAGGTCTATAGCATTAACCTATACGCTTTTGCTCATTGGTTAATCGGTTAATTGACTATACTATTACATCTCTAGTGCAGACCAGGGCTCAGCATGGGGCGAGAAGAGCTGGTGGCAGCGATCTGCCCTGTGCAAGGTCTGATATGTACAAAATAAGATCAAGCTGGAACTGGTTAGCTATTTAAACCCCTTTTGTGAAACAAAACACAACTAGGACTCACCTTGCTATGCCAACAAGACTCAAAAGTTTCACTCTGGAGGAGTGGTGGAGGAAATAAGCCTGATTTAAATAGCTATTTGATCTGTTATAGTCTGACTTTTCCTCAAACAGGCATTCTAGACAAAATTCTGCCCTCACAATGTAATGTAAATGGCAACTCCAACTGAAATGGGTGTTTGAGTGCTGAAGTCAGTTCCCTGGTGAATAACAGGTTCTGTGTGGACATTATTTTCCTTAAATACACACACACACACCTCTGACAAATAGCTGTCTCTAGGTGTGAATTGATTACATGCATTTGTAGCATTTAAATGACTACATCTGACCAAACATTTACCAAAACACTTAAAAAACCAAGTAAAAACAGAACTGGGGCCAAGTTCTCCAATAAGGCTATGTCTACCCTGTGCACTTTCCAGTGGCACAGCTATGTCGCTACACCAGACTCATTGTACAGGTACGCAGCATCGCTGCTCTTTGCCAGTAGGAAAGAGCTCCAACAAGAAGCAGTAGTTCTGTCAGCAGGAGAGTGCTTTCTGCCAACAAAACGTTCTCCACTGGTGCTTTTCATCAGTAAAATTGTGTTGGTTAGGGTGTGCTTTTTTCATATCCCTGACCAACAAAAGTTTTACCAATAAGAGTGCAGTGTAGATGCAGCCTCAGTGACAGGGGCACAACTCCCTTTCACCTCGGAGGCATTGCATTTATGTAAAGGAGAGAAGAATTTGGCCTGCTATCAGCCATAGGATTGCCAACATTATATTTAAAAATACGAGGCTGTTTTCTTAGCAACTTCACCTCACCCATCCTCCTGATTATTTCTTCTTGTATTATTATTTTTATGATGATGATGATGATGATGGAGAAGAAGGAGAAGGAGGAAAAGGAAAAGGAGAAGGAAAAGGAGGAGAACTCACTTGTATTCATGAAGGATATTTCTTGCTGCTTGTTGCATTATTCCTTAACTCTCAATCTTCTTGTACAGAGATGAAAAATAAGGGGCGTCCCTTGTAATAAGGGATTGTTGACAACCCTATGTAAGCACAGGCCAGTGCTTAGGGCAGTGTGGAGCTACACTTCTGCAGGAGTTCTGTGAGCTTCTACCCACACAGAAAAAGTGGACTCAATGGACCACCTCCATATGGGATTGCTGTGGACAATCTACATGGCAGCCATCCAGCTGTGGAAATACCCTGTTTCCACCCAGCCCCTGTTGGTAAGACTAGTGCCTTAGGGAGCTCTAGTGAAAACAGACTTTGCACTCTGGAGAGTTCAAGTACTGCAGTTATATCTGGCCTCCATGGTGGGGTGCTCATGGAGGGAAGGCTCCTTATGCCCCACTCACTTGTGTTAGGACCAGATACAATCTGAGGCCAGTACAAATAAAGTTGCAACAAATGGAACTGTAACGGCTATACCCTAGATTCCTAGAAAGGTCAGATGGTGGAGCTGCACTCCCTGACAACATGGTCAGTCAGGACATTCAGTACGGAATGTTACTCCACTATTCTCATCTATACAATCCTTACCTTTGCAGGAGGCACCTTTCCAGCTGCTGTTATCTGACCAGTAAAAAATCTGCCAAAATGATTAGCTGCCAGGATTACAGCCTTGTACCTAGAAAATGCAAACAACAATTTAAAAAAACCCTGCAGTAATGCAATAAAGCCTCTGCAGACAAAACATAAATCTAACTATGCCAAGGGTATCATTCCTTTACCTGCCTGGGTGCCAAACACAGCTGAGCCAAAACTCCTCAGACAAATATGCAGACCAAATCAGTGAGATAATTAATAGAAACCCCATAAAACAAACAATGGCTATTGAACATCTTAAACCAATATATCTGCTAAATGAAAAAATACATTCAGATGTCATAACAATTTATACCAGTGGTTTGTAACACACTTTTAAAGTGAATGCCCAATGAAGGACTATTGCTGGGAAAGGAAAGTGTGCAAGGGTGTGGACTCATGGCATAAATAAATATTTATTATGGTTTCAGTATTTTTACTTTAAAACAAAACAAAAACAAAAACAAAAAACCCATCCCTGGGTGAAGAGGTAGGGCCTATGTGTTAATGGGGCTGGGCTGTCCATGCGTTCAACCTTGTGGGCGGAATGCAGACTAACACTACAGTTACATCTAGAATGCACAACAGGGATTCCTGCATTAATCAGTGATCATTTAAACATGGCATGAAATGGAAAATGAGGCAAACAGCACATGCCATTGCCAAAGGAAATGTGTGTGCTGCACCCATCAATATGGGTTTCCTTAACATTCCTTCATAATGTAATCTTTCCTAATTAACTGCTGCCCACAAACCCTCTAACATATTGTTTTTTTGTCAGGAAACAAGAGATGGTGCAGCAACACACATTAAAATGCTGTGCATGGCTTCAAATTGTTATGGCCTAGTTTATCCTGGTTACATCAGTAATTACTTTAAACAAAGATGTCCCCACAGCAGCTTCCCAGGTCTGAATACCCATTATTAGCTTTAGGAAAGTTATGATTAGGATCAGGTTCCAATTTGAAGACTCACCCCACCCCTACCATGTATGATGCTGAATGCTTCCCACAAGGTGCCAACTCCTTGACTTTCACAGAAGGAGCACAGCACTTCTCAGAAAACGCTCAGATATCTTTCAGGGCCAGGCCTGTGACCTCAATCCCAGGAGCCAGTTATGCCCAGACGTAAGGAAGTTTGGATCCAGTTTCAGATACACTTTGTGGCTCAGACCCATCTTTAATCTTTAGATGATTCAACTGGGAAAATGCACCCCAGAATGAAACTAGCAAAGAGCAGCCTATGATAGAAGTTTTACTTTTAATTTTGAAACTGTTCCTACTAATGGCTATTGGGAGACAAAAGAAAGAGCAGTTGGCAGTTTTAGAAGTGCTGAACTTTCCCAGTGCCTGAAAAACAGCTTTAGGTAAACTAAAGATTTTCAAGAAAAACTTAAAGAACAACAAATAGTCTAGTAGCACTTTAAAAACTAACAAAACATGTAGATGGTATCATGAGCTTTCATGGGCACAGCCCACTTCTTCAGATGACCAAAGTGTTAGTTTTTCCTGTTACAGACTAACTCAGCTACCCCTCTGAAGCTTTTAAAGATCTTCAGTCCACTGTGGACTGATTAGTGCTATTTGTGGGGTCAAGATAAAAAAGACCAAACTACACAAAGTGACATATAGTTTCACTGAGGATCTTGGAGTAGCTGACCATGTGACAAATTCAACAGTAACAACAAAACAAAAGCAAAAAATCCTAAAGAAAACCTCCATGATTAGGCATAAGCAAGTTATATTAAAAAACTAAGCATGGAACTGGAAGAAACAGCCAATTCGCTTGAAAGATGGCATGTGAGCATCTCAAAGTCAGCAATCCAAATATGTAAGATGGCACAGAAGATGGCCCACTGTCCATATCATGTGAAACCGCAAAGGAGTTATTCTGGGAGGGTATGTCTACACAGCAGAGTTATTTTCCTAAATAAATTCAAAATAACAGGCTTCTAACTCTGACTTCCCCTCCAGGAAGTCAGCAGAATAGCAATTTATTTTGACATCCCCAAATTGCATAGCTTATTTCGAGATACTGAGAAACAGGGTGGGTGAAATGTTGGCCTTTTTCACATGAATGGAGTCCAGCTTTCACCTAGTAAATAGACATGAAAGATGAGGGAGACTGAGACATGCTAATGCCCAAGATAAGCAAAGGAAAGAAAAATGATCATTTAAGATATGCCTACTGGATTCTAACCAATGGTCCCTGCTAAATGCTGTATACATGTATGATACCTATAAGCCAAATTCTGCTCTGACTTTCACCCATCGAGAGCTGGGTTTGGACCCAGTAAATTGTTGGATGCTCAATCTCAAGCTATCCTAAAAAACCATCATATACAATCCAGCTTTTTCTAGCAATTTTGCAAATAATGTTTTAGGTGCATAATTTCTGTGTGAGAGCAAAAACTAATTCGGTAGTGTGGAGTGCTCCCTATTCCCTTTTTGTGGTTGTGTGCTTTTTGTGATGTCTAAATATATTTTGGCTTAGAGTAAACAAAAGGATGGCTGAACATTAAATACAAATATTTTAAGAACAGCCTGTATAAAAATGAAGACATGTTTTGAGCCTCATGTTAGTCTATTGGAGGGGAATCAGAGGATTTGACACTAGGTTAATTAAACAGTTTTACAGGCTAAAAGACAAAGATAGAGTGTGTGTAACAGGAAAACACTATTCATCTCTGTACCCTGATTGCTTAAATTTACCAGAGCTGTCAGCAAGACCTTTTAAAAAATATCCTCATGATGTTGTTTATGGTTCTGCAAAGACAAACAATATTGTCTGTGCTGACATTATCATTGCTTGTAATTTTTTCCTCCTTAGCAGCACTGGAGCTGAATACATGAGACGTGATTCATGTAACCGCACTTCCCTCTGACGGCATGTGGAGAAAAATAGTGCACGTGGGATGAGCCAGTGCTGGAAGTGAATAATTTTAAAGTATTTCCTGTTACAATAAAAGATGGAAAGTCCAGGGAATAAGTAAAAGTGTCCAACTTGTATCATGTGGGGCATGACAAAAAATTCATGTGGCTCTAGGATTCAGATAGGATATGTGTTTGGCTAACTTGACAGGTTGGCCTGTTCTCATCCAAGCTGACACTTTTATCAATTTTTGTCAGTGTTCACAAACATAAAATCAGTTCAACTTGCAGTTCCAGTGCAAAGCAGAATGATTTAAGAGGGACTGAGGCAATGCACTCCACAGAACTCATTCCTATGCCATTTACAAGGGATCAATAAGTGTTTCTCCACATTGGAGGTTGGCAAATCACCCTCCATTGAGGGCGCTGTTCCAGGCAAATGCATCAGTTTGGCATCTTCTACTAGTTCTCTAGAGTGTGTATTTTCCTGTTCCATTACTAGTGCACAGAGAGTTGAGATGGTTTGAGATGGAGGGAGTGGCGTAAAGCCAACCTTTTCTGTAACACTTTCCTGTAAGGTGGGTTGCATTTGGAAGATGCTCAGATCTGGGGTCTGGTAATGGGAAATGGACTTTTTCTTTTCAATCCTTGGTTTTAATCTGACCCAGATTAGCAAAAATGGTCAGCGCTTGATGGCTTCATTTTTGGCAGTGACAGAAAAAGTGTGAAGTATCAGAATAGAAAAATGATGCCACTCTCTTCTTGTCTCTAGAAGAACAATGATGTCAGATTGGCACAGGAGCATTGTGAGCAAGACACGAAAAGTTATTCTTCCGCTCTACTCTGTGCTGATAAGGCCTCACGGTATGTCTAGACTACAGCATTTTTCTAGGATACCGCATCCAAAGAACGCATCTGCTTTTCTGAAAAAAAAAAAAATTCAGAAAAGACTACACATTTTTTCAGCATCCGTTTAAACCTCATTCTACAATGAAGAAGGGATGTTCCCAAAGAGGGTTTTTTTTCCCTGAAATTTGGCTGAAGGAATTGGGCTTGTTTAGTTTGGAAAAGAAAAGTCTGAGTGGGGACATGATAGCTGTTTTCAGGTATCCAAAAGGTGTCTCAGGGAGCAGGGGGAAAATTGTTCTCCTTGGCCTCTGATGATAGGACAAGAAGCAATGGGTTTACGTTACAGCAAGGGAGGTTTAGATTAGACATTAGGAAAAACTTCCTAACCACCCTGATGGTTAAACACTGGAATGGATTGCCTACGGAGGTTGTGGAATCTCCATCACTGGAGATATTTAAGAGCAGGTTAGACAGACATCTATCAGGGATGATATAGATTGTGCTTGATCCTGCCATGAGGGCAGTGGACTGAACTTGATGATCTCGAGGTCTGTTCCAGTTCTGGTATTCTATGATTCTTTGATCATTAGCACTAAATAATCTTTAAAATTCTTTAAGATTTAAAAAGAAAAATTTTGCCTCATGTCAGGTACAGGTTTGGCACAATTTCCCATTGCAGTTTAGCTCACTGTTTACTCATTGAGGAGGCATTTGAATGACTGAGTGCTGGGAAGTATGTAGAAAGAATATTCACCCAGGGGAAGAGAAAGAAAAGTTACTGGGTGTTATCTCTTTTTGGTATGGGATGACCCACTCAGATACATTGATAGGTAAGGATAAGTTTAAGTGGGTCCAAATATCTGACACAGTGATGATGACTCTTGAGAGTTTGCTTATATTCCTGACAAAAGAGCATTTTCAAAGCTCAGAGACACAAAGAGGGAGAATAAATGCATAATATTTCCCTACGCTCCATTGCAGAGGACAAATAAAATTAAAGGACTACATTCACTCAGTCCTTTGATAGGCAAAATGTAATGATGTCATGACAAATAAGCAAGGACAGAGCTTTATCAAATATCTTCTGAATTAAATTTCAGTGGTGATGAAGTCAGCAAATGGTGAGGAAAATTCCTCATTCAATGAAACACTTAAATATGTTTGATATCTTTACCAAATTGATTCTATTTGAGATGAAATGGTTCAGATTTTAAACCATTTCAATATGTAGCTTATGAATGTAAATAATTGGTCCAATGTTTAAACTAGTGCATTGTGTTTTTTTAAACAAGCTCCTTACCTAAATCAAAATGGCTTTGAAATCAGTTCCAAATCTGAATTGATTCCAAATGTGTCTATTGCTGAATGGCAATTGTTCTTGATGGCTTGGCTAGTAGCAGTGTGATTCCATGTAGGAGGTAAGAGTCAAGACCAGCCATGAGATATTTGTGACTCAGGTTGTCAGAGGTTAGTAGCCTTGTAAAGGTGATATTTTCATACAAAATGCCCAGCTCATGCAGCCCCTTGTATCAGTCCTTAGAGTAGCACAGCAACTTCAAAGATAGAAAATTCTCTGCCACTTTCAATTAAGAAAAGTGAAATTCCTATCAATACACTTCCCATGCAAAGATCTTGTGTTTCAGCTTTATTTCTGTGAAAGAGAATCATGGAAAAATAATAAAAACTGGTATGTTAAAGCTATGCCAAATATAAGAGCATGTTTATCACAGTCAATGGTATTGAGAACCACATGTGTTACAATGGATTGACTGAAATAAGTTTTCTTGCCCACCTGCAAGTCAGTATAGCTCTAAGACAATGTGGCTGTGTCTACATTGGCACCCTTTTCCGGAACATCCCTTATTCCTCTTAAATTCAGGAATAAGGGATCTTCCAGAAAAGGCTTTATTTTCTGAAAAATCCCGTCTAGACTGGTGCTTTTCTCCGGCAAAGCCCCGAGCCGGAAAAAAGCGGCAGCCATGTTCATGCAAATGCCGCGAGGATATTTAAATACTCCGCAGCATTTGCAATTCCGAAGTATCTCATTAGCAGCCCTTTTCCGGAAAAGGGTGCCAATGTAGACACAGCCAGTGTGTGTTGTCGCTCTGAAACAGAAAGCAGCACCAGTTTTAAGGCCCTGGTGTAAACCACACACCTCTTGGGTGTGGAGCACTGTCCCAGATAATGGCACAGAGACCACTTACCAAGAGAATAATGAACCTATGCTACAGCCTTAGCTGATAGCTACCTGGCTTTGAGCTCATGTTCTAGACTCCAAAGGTCCCAGATTCGATAACGCCTGTTGGTGTTACACTGGCACTTATGTAACAAGGGAAACACACCATTCTAAAAATTGCCAGTGCCTAATCTGCAGTCCTTTGGGCCCTAAATCAACAGTGACCAAGCTCCTTGGCCTAAGTGCCAAAGGCTACCTCTACACTGCAGGCTTTTTGCGCAAGAATGCCTGTTCTTGTGCAAACTTGCAGTGTGTCTACACTGCACACGCATTCTTGCGCAAGTAAATTTACAGTACAGCGTCAGAAAACAGGGCTTCTTCCAGAAGAGTTATTCCTCTCCCCAAGAGCAATAAGCACTCTTGTGCAAGAGCTCTTTCACAAGAAGGCAATGTAGCCAGGCAACATGAATTTCTTGCACAAGAAACCCCTAAGGCTAAAATGGCCATGAGAGCTTTCTTGTGCAAGAGATCGTCCACACTGTCACGGACGCTCTTGAGCAAAAGCACATGGCAGTGTGGACGTGCTCTTGTGGAAGATCTTTTGCACAAGAACTCTTCTTCGAAACAGTTCTTGAGCAAGAAGCCTGCAGTGCAGACATAGCCAAAATGTAAAGGGGCTACAATCAACATTTTGAAGCAGATTCTATACCCCTCGCAATCATGCTCCCTCTAGTCCCTGGTGAAGAAGGCATGTGAGAGAGGGGAAGGACATAGCACTCCAGTTCCTCCTAGGTGGTGCATGGTCCCCTGAGGACCATATTCATCTGGCATAAGGTACAGAAGCCTCTGTGGTCTGGGACAAAGAACAGGAGAACTTTAACTGGTTGCCAGCTTCTCTTCCTTTTCTCCTGGGTGTCTGCGGAGGGGAGGGAAGCCATCAGACAGAGCTAACCAACTCCCTATTCTGTTATTCTGGGTCTCCAAGGCTACGTCTAGACTACATCCCTCTGTCGGCAGAGGGATGTAAATGAAGCACTTTGAAAGTGCAGAAGAAGCCAGGATTTGAATTTCCCGTGCTTCGTTTGCATAATCACATAATGGCACTCTTTTGAAAAAGCGCTATTTCAAAATTGAAACCGCAGTCTAGACGCGGTTCTTTCAAAAATGGGGCGCTTTTTCAAAAAATGGTTTACAGGAATGATTTACTCAATGAGGTTTACGGGAGCTTTCAAAAGAGCACCCCAGTTTCGAAAGAACCACGTCTAGACTGCGGTTTCAATTTCAAAATAGCGCTTTTTCGAAAGAGCGCTATTACACGATTATGCAAACGAAGCACGGGAAATTCAAATTGTGGCTTCATTTGCACTTTCAAAGTGCTTCATTTACATCCCTCTGCCGACAGAGGCATGTAGTCTTGACGTAGCCCAATAGCCCAGCAGAGAAGCAGGCACTGTGACAGCCAGCATTATTCTATCTGTTGTCCACATGCAAGAGAGAGCAGGGTTATGTAAAATCACATGTGTAGAGTGGTGCTCCCAGGAATAAATGGATACAAGGCTATACCAGACACCTTCAATTACAAAAATAACATTCATGCAATAAAATTCATATTCCGTCTCCTCACCCTGCAATGTTGGCCATTGAGCTTAAAGCATCATATCCTTGGGCGATAGTGACTCGAGGAACTTGGTCCATTGCCAAGACTGTGGCTTTGCACTGAGCAAGTTTGCCTAGGAGATCTGGGTTCTGAGCAGGGTAGATAAAGCTGACCAGTGTTGCATTCTCCTTGAGAAGAGAAGCCTCGTGCACTCCCAGCACTTCATTAAAACCTGGGGCTCTGACCTTAGACAGACACAAAACATACCACACATTTTATTTTTTTCATTAAAAGAATTTCAAGTCTGATTATTTAAATTAAGCTTTTGAAAACTGAATTTACTATTAATAAAATACACGGAATCTTTTGTCTTAGCCCTCTGTGTCTTTTACACAGATCACTGTGCTCTTGTGGCACCCTATTGAATTGAGCAGTAACAACCGGTCCCTGAGATCTTCCTGGAACAGTTTAGAAAGGCAGCAAGCTAGTCCTTGGTATCAAAAAGACTGAGAAACACTGGTCTGGATGTTGCAGATCCTATTGCAGAAGTAATAGCTTTAGACTAATGGCTTTAGACTAATAGCAGTAAACAAAAAATGGTTAAATGCCTTTATATCAAATACCATTCATCCCATTGAGCAAATAAGTGATTTTCATGATCTGGCATGGAACAGAATGCCAACAATCATACCACAATGGGTGTGAACTGGGGATGTATTGAGCAATATCTTTGTGGAAACATAATCCTTCCACCAAAACCAGAAATACAACACATGCTTAAGAGGTGTGAAACAGTTCTTGCTGTAAAGGCTGTTGACACAAAATACAGTACCCCTATATTACTGGACACATATAAGATTACATTTATCATATGAATTGATGCCATAGACAAGCTGTTCTATTCATTTTAATGTCATGCTGAAATTCTGATTTTCTTAAAATCAGAGTCTCTCTTGTCTGCAATATTATCCATATTGCCATTGGAATAAATATATGGGATTCATGTCACATATTATACTTGCCTTTAAAACAATATCTGAGCCAAAAACAGTTTTTAAGTCACTGATTTTTGCTCCAGCCTCTTTGTATTGCTCATCAGAAAACTTTGCTTCTTCCCCAGCTCCATGTTGCACTTGCACATTAAAGCCTTGTTTAATTAAGGACTGGACACCAGCAGGCGAGAGTGCCACTCGCTTCTCGTTTTTGAATGTTTCTTTGGGGATACCCACAACTAGGTCCTTGTAACGAATTCCTAAGTAAAAATAAAGGAGAATTATTATTTTTCCCAAATTCATATTCATTGAATTGTTCTTTGTGGAATAAAAGGGGGGAGGGAGTTTCAAAGGCACAAAGAATATTTCAGTAGCCAATTCCCATTAGAAGTCAATGGGATTGGAGTGCCTAGCTCCCTTAGGCATCTTAGAAAATACCAACCTGAGGACCCAACTCTAGGAGTAGTTTTTACTCACACACATATCCCTAGTGAGTGACCTCAGTGAGAGTGCTTGCGTGAGGAAGGATGATAAGACCGAGTCTGTGTTTTTTGTAAATGACACAGAATGCTACCAGATGAAACATTCCGTTAAAGATTTTACAGTGCATCTTTCCACAGCCAGCCCACACGGTCACACAAACACATTCACAGATGCCAAAAGGATAACAACTTAAAGTTTGGTTTATAAAAGCCTTGGCTGGGATACTGCTTACACAAGATTTCATGCTGTTTATCCCAAAAAAGGTGTGGAATTGACCACAAACAATGAAGCAACAACCTCAACCACACTCACACGAGGTGGAAAAACCAAAAACAAGGCAGTATCATTGGAAGAGGAAGCTTTATTTTTCCTGGCTTTGTATGTGAGAGAACTATCTTTGTGGACAAAGCGGCAAGAACATTTTGTGAAACAGTCTAAGGGTATCTCTGTAAGTTTTTAAGGAGCTAATCCAGCCAGCATTCGCAGTATAGATACAGCACTCAATAAGAAATGTTTTCAAGATCAGGCCCTAAACTATTATCTATATGCCCTAAACAGATATAAAATTTTGTATCTGCATCTTCATCTGTGTCCACAAAAATGAGTTGTGGATATCTGCATCCACATCTGCGGATGCAGATACCCATGGATATCAAGGGATTTGCAGGGCCCTCATTATAGTGCCCAATCTTATTGGGTACTATAAAGATTTTCCATTGAATTCAATAGAGCTAGATTGGGCCTTTTAAGGGTTAAATTCACCCTGTGTGGCAGTGGGCTGGGGGAAAAACACAAGGAATATATATCAGGTAAGTTCCACTTAAAGCCTCAAGACAGGATTTCTGTGGTGCTTGGCGTGGTGCTGGTTCCATGCACGGCGTGAATGTAACTCTGATGTCTTGATCCTGCGAGGTCCTGAACACCAAACATTACTGGGAGTTGAGTGCACCGATCACTTCACAGGAATGCCCAGCATTTGGCAGGGCTGAGCACTATGCGCCAAAGCTTGATGCACTGAGGACTGTGACAAAATTCCAATAACATCAGCAGGACCAAGTTCTGGTCCTAAGCTAGTTGACTGCAGTAAAACCCTTTCTCCATCCCTCTTCATCTTACATCAGTTGCATTTCTACAGCCTAGAACTCTTCCTTACACATAATTCGCATCAAAGCAGATCATACATGCCCGCTGGTTCACAGGGGGTTAATATGGGGTGAGTCACTGAAACGTTGTGACCCCAGAGTCTAACTGGCCATATGCAAGCTGCCCATTACTAACTAATGTAGATGCAAAAACTTAAACATGTGTTTGCCTACATGTACGTAGGAGTGGGCAATACACCAGACACGGCTCGCCAGGGTTAGTGCCTGGCAGATATGACCACTTGAAGCTCCCAGCCAATGGGAGCAGCAGGAAGTGGTATCCCAGACCTTGACGCTTCCTGCAGCTTCCATTGGCAGAGTTTCAAGCAGTTAATAAAGCCCCAACATCCCCCTAGGGGCTAAGCCTGGTGAACTGTGTCTGGTCTGCAGGCTGGTTATTGCCCACCGGTGATGTACATTGTCAGTTCAGCACCAGACAGCACTCTGTATGAGGTTACCCAGACAGAGCTGGCACATTCAGCTAGGATATTTCTAGTAAGAACATTCTAAGCAAACCTATACAGTGCTGAGCTAATATTTTGCTGAAAAGATGTGTACAAAATATTAATGCAAAGCCTGAGTCAAGCAGAGAACGATTATAAAACCACCCAAACAAAAGAAAACAGCTGTGAGTAGCTTTGGTCAGTGGCACATGTGCAGGACCAAGCCCTGAAATTGCAGCAGAAAATATCCTTTTAAATTTAATTTTAAAAAAACCCTTCTATTTGAGTCACACACAAAAGTTACTATGGGATGATATATATAAAGAACACAACAGAAGTGTTTGTGAATGCATAGAGAGGAGAGAATCATTACAGCTAACCCCAAAATCTAACACAGACCTGGTTTAAATTAGTATCACCTAGGATGTGTCTGGACTGCAGGACTTAACTCAAAATAAGCTACACAAATTGAGCTACGTCAATTGCTTATCTTATTTTGAAATGGGGAGTGTCTATACAGCACTTATTCTGAAATAGTGATCTTCTTCCAACTTCCCTTATTCCTTGTACAATGAGGGTTACAGGAGTCAAAGTAGGAAGTCCTCCAGCTTGACATTATTTTGACAGTATTTCAAAATAACTGCCTGCTGTGTAGACGTGGACTCAGTTATTTCGGAATAACACTAGTTATTTCAAAATAATGTTGCAGTGTAGACGTGCCCATAGGAAATAAATAAGGGTATGTCTACACTACAAAGTTAGTTCGAACTAACGGATGTTAGTTCGAAATAACTTTCATAGGCGCCACACTAGCGCTCCGTTAGTTCGAATTTAATTCGAACTAACGGAGCGCTTACTTCGAACTAGGTAATCCTCATTCCACGAGGATTAAGCCTAGTTCGAACTTGTTAGTTCGAATTAAGGGGTGTGTAGCCCCTTAATTCGAACTAGTGGGAGGCTAGCCCTCCCCAGGTTTCCCTGGTGGCCACTCTGGCCAACACCAGGGAAACTCGTCTGCCCCCCTCCCGGCCCCGGATCCCTTAAAGGCGCATGGGCTGGCTACGGTGCCCATGCCAGGTGCAAGCCTGCCAGCATCCAGCTAGCAGACCCTGCACCTGGCACGGCTCAAGCCACCCACCTGATGCCCCCCAGCCCTCCCCCTCTTCCCGAGACCAGGCTGGCGGCTCCCGGGAGCTTGCCGGGGACCGCAAGAGGCGGGCGCCCGCCTGGGCTAGTGCAGACATCGTGGACCTCGTCCACGACCTCCGCACTATGCACAGGAAGGTGGCCGTCTAGGGCAGGAGAGCTGCCAGCCTGGCCACCCAGGAGCAGGTGTGCATGAAAATCAAGGGGGTCCACTGAGACCCCCGACCCTGAGCCCTGAGTTTACAATGGCCGTCCTGGGTCAGACCAAAGGTCCATCTAGCCCAGTAGCCTGTCTGCCGACAGCGGCCAGCCCTAGGAACCCTGGAGGGGATGGACCGAAGACAGTGACCAAGCCATTTGTCTCGTGCCATCCCTCTCTAGCCTTCCACAAACCTTGGGCAGGGACACCACTCCTACCCTCTGACTAATACCACGCCATGGACCCAGCCTCCATGACTTGATCTCACTTCTCTTTAAACTCTGTTCTAGTTCTAGCCTTAACAGCCTCCTGCAGCAAGGAGTTCCACAGGTTGACTCTTTGCTTTGTGAAGAACAACGTTCTGTTATTAGTTTGAAGCCTGCTACCCATTCCTTTCCTTTGGTGTCCTCTAGTCCTTCTTTATGGGAACTAATGAAGAACTTTTCTGTATGCACCCTCTCCACCCAACTCCTGCTTTTAGAGACCTCTATCCTGTCCCCCCTCCATCTCCTCTTTTCTAAACTGAGAAGTCCCAGTCTCTTTAGCCTCTCTTCATATGGGACCTGTTCCCAACCCCTGATCATTGTAGTTGCCCTCCCCTCTCCCAGCCTCTCTCTTCCCCTCTCCCACCTCCTTTTCCCAGTCTCCCCCAGTTTTGTTCAATAAAGACAGATTCTATTTTTGAACACAATTGTCCTTTATTTTGTACATCAGGAAGGGGGGCTAGGGAGGGGTAAGTGGAAGGAGGTGAGGGAGGAACGGGGTACGAGCCCCCTATGGGGAGGACTGGGCTGGCTCTGCAGGCTTCTGGGAGTGGAACCTCTCCTGCAGCCCCCCAATTGCCCCCTCTCCCCAGATGGCAGCCTGCGGCAAGTGCAGCCGGTCTGATGGCCGAGTGCTGTGATGTGCCCAGTGTGGGCACTCAGGGCACTCCAAGCCAAGACTGCTTTGCAAGCGGGGCACCCCTGAGAACTGTCTGTCCGGGGTGGGGGTCGGGACCCTTTAAGCGCAGCCCTCGGCTAGCCTGAGACAGCATCTCCACGCTCTAAGTCCTCCTCTAATGCCCTGCCGGCACTGCTTCCGGCCATCCTTAAGCCCGGTTCAGGGTCCACTTAATGTGGACATGCTAGTTCGAATTAGCAAAATGCTAATTCGAACTAGTTTTTTAGTCTAGATCCGTTAGTTCGAATTAGCTTAGTTCGAATTAACATTGTAGTGTAGACGTACCCTGAGGTACAAAAGGTAATCTTCGAAGGACCCTATCTTCTTCGCCTGAGTCAAGTGAGTTTTCCCAGTGAGATTAGATGGTGCCTTTAGGCACACATTTGACCACGGGGCAGTGTGTAAGCTGCTTCAGTGTAGGAGGCATTGCGCCTGAGAGAGCCTCCAATGAAAGATGAAATATATGTAGAGACTGATCAGAGAATGAATTTACTGAGTGGGGACTAAAGTGGGGACATATGGTATTTCTCAAAGGAACAACCATTTAGCATTCAAATAAAATATATTCTCTCTGATTTTGGTGTTATTTCATCTCAATCTGGTGTTCACTAATACATACACAAAGTGGCTCACACGCTTGCTATGAGAATGTTTTTCCAGCCCTACCATTGCCATACACAGGTGGTAGAGTCCAATCTTGTGAAAGAATATTTATCCATGAAATACATTGGAACAAAAATTCTTTACGTATGAAAGTGTCATTGTGTGCATGTGCAGCTCTTAGTATTGGAAAGGTGTACAGAGAGAAATTGGGAGAATTTATACAGACATCCCAGGCCTTAGGGAGGACAGACTGAATGTGTAAGGAATCAGGGCCTGTAGAAGAAGCAGTTTCTGGGCAACTTAATGAGCACAGCTGGCCTGTAATAGGCTACTTGATTGGCTACGCCACTTATTGGCTGAACCAGTCCGTAGATGGGTTCTTAACACAGCAAGAGTTCAGCAACTGCTCAAAGCATTTGCTCATTTAAAAGGGTTGGAAATTTTCTATTTGCAGAATTCCAAATGCCCTTGTCCTGCCCCTGCCTTGCGCTTTCTCTGAGGTCTCACCCCCCACTTGCATCATCCCCAGTCCCTCCATCATACACTCTCCCCCTCCAAGGTTCCCTCTAAACTGTGTGGCATCACAGCCCCACAACTGCTTAATCAGCCCCACCCAGCCAGCAGCTGAGGGCTCCACACACAGAGCTGCCTGGCTCGGGGAGGGGCACGTTTCCCTCTGCAACAGCAGCAGCTCCCTGATGAGAACAGACCAGTGAGTTTCTCTCAGCCAACAGGGCCAGTCTCACTTGCTCATTTTCACTTGGCCGGGGCTTGAGATGCGGAAGAGTGAGGACTCTGACTATGGGTGCAAGCTCTGGGGTGGAGCTGAATGAGGGGTTTGGGTGTAGGAAGAGGCTACAAGATAGGGGGTGGCCCAGAGCAGTTTGGAGTTAGGACTGACAATTTCCAGGATTGGCCTGGAGTCTCCTAGAATCAGCATCAATCACCTAGTGACTATTGAAAGCAATTCTGGAGCTCTGAATAGGATATTTTAAGAAAATTACATCAGGGTCATGTTGCGGAAAAAAAATCTCCTTAAATAGTTTGTCACAGTTGGCAACTCTAATCAAAGTGTGGAGGGAGCTCCATGGAAGGGCAGGGAGTTGGGGTGTGGGAGGGGATACAACATCTGGGGTGGGGCAGAAATGAGGGGTTCAGGATGCCGAATCTACAACTAATAGACCAGACCAAGGTCCTAAAGCTACTGGGCAATATACACCAAGGCTACGTCTACACTGCAGTATTTTTGCACAAGAACAGCCGTTCTTGCACAAAAACTTGCAGAGCATCTACACTGCACGCGCGTTCTTGCACAAGTAAATTTACAGTAAAGTGCTGGAAAAGAGGGCTTCTTGCACAAGAGTTATTCCTCTCCCCACGAGGAATAAGCCCTCTTGCTCAAGAGCTCTTGCGCAAGAAGGCAGTGTGGACGGGCAACAGGGGTTTCTTACACAAGAAACACCTATGGCTAAAATGGCCATCAGAGCTTTCTTGCGCAAGAGAGCGTCCACACTGCCATAGACACTCTTGCACAAAAGCACATGGCAGTATGGACATGCTCTTGCGCAAGAATTTTTGCGCAGAAACTCTTGCGCAAAACAGTTCTTGTGCAAAAAGCCTGCAGTGTAGACGTAGCCCCAATAATATGAAACAAAGTAAGCTACAATGGCCGTTTTGTGATAAAATGTATAGTTGAATGTGTTATGCCACATCGCGCATGCTCTTTCAATGGCATGTTATTCTGTACTGCATACATCATCATATATATGGAAACTCAGATCAGAGTAGCAATATGCATAGTGCACTCACTACAACAAATGACAAAATAATTATTGAGTGTTAAAAAACAGAAACCCTTTAAGGAGTACTTTTGGTTCAGAAAAATCAACCCTCCTTCACAGCATTAGAAGAAAATAGCTTATACTAAACATTCTCTGAGTCTTCCCAGAAATGGTCATTTCTTTTGGAGATTTATGAATGCAACTACAACTACCACAATCTAATCTGTACTGCACTGCATAGCTACAGACATACTTAGCTCATGTTGCTATATAATAGTATCCCAAAAATCTGTTGTTAGTTTTACCTTTTGATTGTCAAAATACATCCAGTACTGATAAGGCAACAGCAGAAGAGAATTTGTCCTTAGTACTCGGTACAGCCCTTATTCATACACAGCACATACTGTGGCTGCTACATAATCCTCCCCAGTAGTTTCATACGATATACACAGTATTAAGTTAGGACTGGTGGGATAACGAGGTTCATTTTTTACTTGTTATTTGTCCTGCACATAGGTTCTCTATAGGAACCTTTCTTTTGGTTTTCACCAAGGTGACTGGTGGTGACTGGATGCCGAACATAATAAATACTAGTGGAAATGGGGTAGATTTAGAAGTTAAAATAGGAAAAGAACAAGTTAAAAATTACTTAGATACGTTAGATGCCTTCAAGTCACCAGGGCCTGATGAAATTCTAGAATACTCAAGGAGCTGATATCCTGGAATACTCAAGGTATCTGAGCCATTAGCTATCATCTTTGAAAGTCGGGAAAGATTCCAGAAGACTGGAAAGGGGCAAATATAGTGCCCATATATAAAAAAGGGAAATAAGAACAACCCAAGAAACTACAAACCAGTCAGGTTAACTTCTGTGCCAGAAAAGATAATGGAGCAAATAATTAAGGGATTCATCTGTAAATATGTGGAAGATAATAAGGTGACAGGTAACAGCCAGCATGGATTTGTAAAGAACAAATCATGTCAAGCCAATCTGATAGCTTTCTTTGATAGGATAACAAGTCTTGTTGATAATGGGGAAGCGGTAGATGTGGTATACCTAGACTTTAGGTATCATATGGTCTCACATGACCTTGTTATCAATAAATACAATCTAGGAAATACAACCCAGATGGTGCTACTATAAAGTGGGTGCAAAACTGGCTGGATAACCATTCTCAGAGAGTAGATATTAATGGTTCACAGACATGCTGGAAGGCCATCACAACAAGTGGGATTCTGCAGGGGTAAATTTTAGGACCAGTTCTGTTCAATAGCTTCATCAGAAATTTAGATAATGACATGGAGAGTACACTTATAAAGTATGTAGATGATAGCAAGCCTTTGGTGTTCCACAAACAAAAAACGTTTGGTGTTCCGCATTAAAAAAATATTGTTTGGTGTTCCTCGGTCTTAAAAAGTTTAAGAAACACTGGGTTAGATAATCATCTGCAAGAGATGATCTAAATGGTGCTTGATCTTGCTGTGAGGGCAGTGCTTTGGACGACAGGGTCATAATTCAAAACGATCTGGAGAAATGGTCTGAGGTAAATAGGATGAAGTTTAATAAGGACAAATCCAAAGTACACCACTTAGGAAGGAACAATCAGTTTCATGCATAGAAAATGGGAAATAACAGTCTAGGAAGAGTACTGCAGAAAGGGATCTAGGGGTCATAGTGGATCACAAGCTTAATATTACTCAACAGTGTGACACTGTTGCAAAAAGCAACAAACATCATTTGGGGATGCATTAATAGGAGTGTTTTGAGAAAGACTCAAAAACTAATTGTTCTGCTCTACTCTGCAGTGATTAGGTCTTAGTTTGAGTATTCTATGAACCTAACTTTCTAAGTACAGCTCCGCTTGTATGCTAAAAATGACCTGGCTAAGAATCTCTTTTACAGTATTAACCAGAATGCACACTGTGGTCTTTAGTTCCACACTTAATAGTTACATATTTCTTAGGTGCAATTAAGAAAGTTTTAATCTTTTCTTTAAACCCATGCTAACAAGGAGTAGAATATGTCTTCACAATAAAATTTCTTTCTATACCTGTGCATCTTGGCTCAAGCCATGTTTACAAACTCACAAGACAATGGACAATAATGTGTGTGTGTGTGATTAGCTATCAGATTACATTCTCTTCTAGGGGGATATCAGTGAAGGGCGTATTTAACTTATTGTTATGGTGTATTTAGTGTACAGAAAATTCTTCCATCAGGATGGAGAGGACAGATAACTGTAAATCACGGAAAAATCGCCCTTGCCAATCTGTCATTGTTAAAACCTCCTCTAAGCTCTCTTCCCCATCTGCATTTGATCTGCAATGCACATATATTGTTAAGCTAGCGTATTTGCTTTTTAGTAGATATTTTCTTCTATAGATCCATTCATTCTCTTGTAAAGACACCACACAGGCTCTATTATTTTATTCCATACAGAACTTATTATTTAGATCATGGCTTCATTCTAAACACATATAAAATTCCCTCCTTTCCAATATAAATTCTTCACTCAATCGCTTAAAGGGGTTACAGTCTTTTGCAACTAACATTTGGGCCATCCAAACCAAACCCTTCTCCAGAAAATTAAAATTTTCCACAGCCCCACTGAGTCTGGATGTAATTAGCATAATTTTAAACTATATCCTTATGTCATCTCATATTTTCAAGTGACCCTGTCAATTTAGTTTAGGACCAATATTTGGGTTTTGTGGAAAAACACACATATTTTTCATAATTTGCTTTAATATACATTTTAAAAACAGATTGGTTATTTACAGATTCTTTTCTAGGGTTTGTGAAACCAAACTTAAAACCCTTGATCTAATGCATGGCAATCAGAAAGTGAAAATGAGTTCAAACAAAACTACACAGAGCAATTTCATTACCTAGACAGAACTGCAGAAAGCAAACAAACAGCATAAAGGGAGAAAGTTTGTAGTTTGTTGACATTCTTTCAGTTGCAATAAAGATGTAATACACTAGGAAGGTATTTAAAAGAAATTGGATAAAATCCTAGCCCTATTGCAGTCAATGGACCGGCATACTATTTATTGCTTTTCTTGGAGAAACCTGCCATATGTGGGGCCTCCATCAATTTTTCCTTATGTTTAAAATGCTGAAGCGCAAATTTTGATTTAGCTTCATTAGCATATATTTTTGATATTTGTTAATGACAGCACCCTCACTGTGTTACGCTGGTATTAACTTGGTAGACTGTTGGATATACAGGTTCAGCTAGAATGAAGAGATGTATAAACCACCCCTGCATCTGTTGCTGCTCTTTCCCTAATCTCTTTGTCTTTCTGTCTTCTGACACTGAACTTCTCAGGGCAGAGATTATCCTTTCTTGAATGTCTGAAAAGTGGGTATTTACTGAAATCTTTTGTGAGTTTTGTCATTGCCTTCATTGGGAGCAGGAGCAGACCTGACGTGTATGTTCAAGGGGGAAAAAATAAAGTCTACAGTAGTTTACATACATTACCCATTCCTATCCACACAGGATAAGTAAAGGATAGACCCGATAAATGGAGTGCTGAGGATGCCCTTGTCAACCAAAGTACTCCTTGCTACTACAAGGAGTATGAGAAGTCGATGAGAGTTTCTCCCATTCACTTCTTCCTGTGGGACCATCCCAGAAAAAGTATGTCAACTCCTGCTATGCAAGTCACATACCTGGAGTTACGTATCTTGCATCTATTTTCTCCACCAGTGTAGACCTGGCCTGAGTAGGATAGACAGAGCTAACTTTAGGCAATGGGACACCGAAGTATCAAGGCAAATATGGTTGAAAGCACATTTTGCCTATTTGAAAAGGCTTTCCTCTCTCACTTTTATTCATAGTTTTATTACAGTAGCTCCTAGGAGGTCCCATTCAGGGTCAGATCCTGCTATTACCTATAGATACACTTATCTTTATGAATACAAACAGCCCTGGTGATCTGTGTGGGACTCTTCACACGAATACAGTCATACACTTGGCTAAGACGCTTCCTTTAATATGAAGTCTTTCAGTATTTGTGTTTTACTTGGCTTTCTGCATACTCTGAGCATTCTGAATACAAGATATTGCCCAAACGCTCACTCAGAACAACATGCTTTCCATGTTTTTGATCCGGGCGCATTGTGTTTTCTCACTTTACGTATTGAAATGATGCCAGCATGGCTTTACAGCAACAATGACATAATAAAGATTGTTTCATTTACCCTTACAGGAACAGTAGTTTAGATTTATTGTATTGTGTTCCAAAGAGTGATTGCCCAACAGGATAATATAAGCAAAGAAAAGTAAACTTGAAAATGAACTTAATCACAAAAAGATTGTTTGGAAATGCAGTGGATTTGCAGTTGAGAAATACTTGACAATTCAAAGTATAACCCAACTGTTATACATGAAGGAAAGATTCCTGGAATATCACAGTATCATGAAAATGATTCACAAAGAAAATATACTGCAAGATTTAGACAGTTCTGTTTCAAGTCCTAAGCTACAAATGAGGCGCTTAAAGTGCAATGCAAGACAGAGAAACAAAGGCTGCTTTGTGCTACTTGTGTGGAATCCCTATGCCAGTTCTACCTGCCCTGTGATGATCCTCCTGTGGACAGATTTAGGGTCACTCTGTACCAGTGTTGGGGTACAAAGCAGCCTCAATAGAGCTCAGAATGCCAAGATCTCTGCCTGTCCATAAAATCTGAACAGGTTACAGATAAGTCAGATTCAGAAAATAATGGTGAAAAATGGAAGCATCTTGAAGACTGATCTTTGTTATCACAGCTAGTTTTTAAAAAATACTGTAGCAGTATATCAATGGGTCATAGTCATTCACCTGGAAAACTTCATATAGAACAGAAGTGAGTAAAGGAGTTAACTGTCAAAAACAGACAGAGAGAAGAGGAAAAGATAAAGACTGAGGTGGGTCTACAAAGTGATTCTCCAAAATTTTCATTATCTGTCCAATTTTGTGGATCACCTCCTATCCCTCATTGGAGCCCCTTAAAAACACTTGAGAC
The DNA here is from genome assembly GCF_052426305.1 of Pelodiscus sinensis. Lineage (NCBI taxonomy): Eukaryota > Metazoa > Chordata > Testudines > Trionychidae > Pelodiscus > Pelodiscus sinensis. Next base: position 25,054,002 of record NC_143065.1, read on the forward strand.
AGAGAACCAAGAGGCTGAAAAATTAAATATGGCATTAACTGGGGATGTGTTAGGATCTGGTATTTTGATTTGATTTTGATCTTTATCACAATAAAGATAGGAGTCATTTGTATATGAACCCAAACCAGATCATATTTTGATCACCTGGAAATTGGGGGGGGGGAGGAGGGTTAGAAACTTTTTATTAAGTCAAAATTACAATAAAATATTATCATACTTCATCATATTTTATTACTTCAGGATCAGGATAATATTAAAAAACCTGACTAAAGATTCTGGCCTGCTGGCTCAAGAACCCTTCTTTTCTGAATATGCTAATAGGGTGATCAAATTTCAGAATACCTATGCTGTCTTGTGTGCATCATACTTAGTGTGAAAGTCTTTCCTTTATAAGCACAGTCCATATTTTCCTATATGGAAGTTCCACAGGAGTTATCACATTTTCGCCATAATATGCAATATAAAGTCTAGCTGGTTATGATAGAAAAGAAATTAATTTATTGATCTGTTTAAAAGGTAGAGCCTTTACTGGAGCACTAAATAAGCAGGTCAAAGGGTTTCTACAAAGATGGCATTCTGTCATAAAATGAATTTTTCCTCCACAAACCTTCTAATTCCTAAGCAAAACCACCACGTGTACAAGTATGTTCTTCTTTCCCCAAAACCCATCTAACAGAATGTCTCCCTAGTAGAAAAATATATGCTAGATCTTACCCATAGTCAAATATTACTTACACAGTAATTTATCAACAATTTCTTTGAGCTATAAAAATTGGAAAAAAAAAAAGAGGGTATATCCCCTTTCCCAAACAGAGACCCACACATCCAGCTCAATTTATTTGTCTAAACTAGAGCTGTCAATTAAACATAGTTAACTAATGCGATCAGCTATACAAATTAATCAAAAACTTAAAAATTAATCATGATTAATTGCAGCTTTAATCACTGTTTAACAATTGAAATGTATTAAATATTTTCTATATTAAATGTTTTCTATATTTTCATATGTACTATATTCTATGTTGTAACTGAAATCAAAGTATATTATTTCTATTTATTTGCACTTTAAAAGGGATTAAAAATAGTATTTTTCAATTCACCTTCTATAAATAATGTAGGCTAATCTCTTTGTTCTGGAAATTTACAAATGTAGAATTTTTGTTGTTGTTGTTACATAACTGCACACAGAAACAATACAATGTAAAACTTCAGAGCCTGCCAAATGCCCATCATTTAACAACAGTGACCAATGCCAGGTGCCCCAGATGGAATGAACAGAACAGGAAATCATCAAGTGATTCCTCCCCTGTTTGACAGAGGCTAGGGACACCATTCATAACCATTTTGGCTAATAAGCATTGATGGATCTATCCTCCATTAATTTAAACACACTATTAGAGTCCTCATCTTCTGAAAATAGATCAGTATTTGGTAATTTTCCCCATACCATAAAATAAACAACATCAGCTTGCTTTCTATAAAGCAATATAACACTACTCCAGGCTCTTTATTATAATTAATATGCTGCAGATTAATTTCATAATCTGATCATTGGGACTGTGAATTTGATTTTTGAAGAAATCGCTATAAATCCAAATATTTTGGTATTGGGATAAACTCAGATCAACCAGAATCTCCCATTATTGGTCAGTGGGGCCAACAGATTTGCCAGACCGCTAGTCAAGGCAGGAAAGCAGCAGAGAACTTCTGTTCTAGAGGCAGCTGCTGGAGTCTGGGTCCTTTTGAATTACTGGGCTCCAGAACAGTTGCCTCCTTTGGCCCCCCTCATCCCTGTACATAGAGCTGTTACTGATATGTATGATTTCTTTACAAGCTTTTCCTTTTTCATGGCCTGAAGAATATTGAAAATGAGGCCCTCTCCACCACCCAGGAACTAAAATCCTATCAAAAGACCAGCCCTCCCACTGTGCCAGCCCACTGAGGAATTCCTCTTTTCCCTATGTAGCTATGAAAATGGAGGTGTGCAAATATAAACCTGGAGCCTAAACACACATGCATGCATGTTCTTTTGCCTTATCTCTCAACTGTCTGCTGCAGATATTTAATTAAAAGGTTTTAAAGTTATTGTTCAGGCCTTGATCCTGTGGCATTGACAGCACTGAGGTTTTATCACTGGGAGCAGAATTTTAGTCCTTTGTCAACAGTGAATCTTTTTCACTCTGAGGCCATGCTTACAGAGTCCTGTGCAAAAGGAATGTTACCTGCTGGCTTCTTTAGATCACTTTTAGCATTAATGGTACTTGGCAACTGACCAGCAATAACCCAGAAAAACTTAACTTGGCAAGTCATTGGAAATCCAGTGAGTTAAAAAATTAACACAAATATTATTCTGAACAGCATACACTTAACTACTGGCAATGGATGGATGGATGAACTTCTACAATTTGAAAAAAATTTTCTGAAGCTCGGTGAACTCTTGAGCCTAAACGTCTGCCTCAATAGGTCAAATTCTTGTCCATTTCATATTGGAGTAAGTCAACCTAGTTGAGATCAGAGATGAATCCTGTATCTTTCTATTAATAATTTAAAAACCCAGCACTAACTCTTTTCATATTAAGAGCCAGTTTAACATCTGAGTGAATGAAATAGTGATTTGCATTTGTAAAAATACACTATTGTTATAAAAAGTCCGAAAGAAATTAAAATATCTAATTAACCATGTGGAGTACATGGACATTGGCTTTGAAGGTTTAAGGCCTGTTGAGATTTTTCTGTGATATCTGACACTGACTTCCAGATTACCTCGGTGACAGTAAATGAGCCTCCACAACATTATGATCCATTTAAAAATAAAACTACAGCATGACAACAGTTATGTACAGTCAGATCACATACATATTGTACCTTTTGCTGTCTGTTGATTCCACAAGATTTGGAAAGTTCTAAATGAACGTTGTCCTGTTGATGGCCGCAGCGTCCTAGAATTTACACTGTGGAACAAGGGCACTGAGCAACTGGTGATACACCTCACTAGCCCAGCCATCCCAGTGAATTCTGGGAACAGAACACTCCTCCGTGCCCTTGATGGTGGTCCAGTTGCCCTGTTGATATAAAAGCCTTATTGAAACCAAGCCTTATTGAAACCAAGTTGCTTCATTAACCCAGCCCAAACCTGCATAGTTTGCAAAGATCACTCCATTTAGAAAACTCCGTAATATACCTTTAATATTACACTGTAGAATGAGTACAAGACCTTTACATCAGGTGATGCCTGTGGAATTGAAAGTTGATGACTTTCCAGGGTGCTTTTCCAGGTCACCGAACCTGCCACACTTGAGTTACGTTCAAAATCACAAATTTGGCACAAGCATGAACTAAATTGTCCTGACATTGAATTCCACAATCTAGTATAATTACTTTATTTCCAACTTTATTTCCAACAGGAGTTTACTCAGACTGCTCAAAAACCTTACACGGCCAGACTGGAATGTGCAACCTTTTCATACCAAAGAGGTTTCTGCTTTTTATTGAGGACTGCTCACTGACTGAATTTCTGAGAGACATAATAGGGAAGTAAAACAATGAGTTCTATACTCAAGCAACATAGTGCTACATGAAAATAAAATCTCAATAATAGAAGTTAGAACATAGCTGGCAAAGTGTCCTGGCTGCGCAGTCCATAGATCACTGCTATCTCTTTAAAAATCCTTCCCCTTCAAATACCAGTTTACTGACATCATGGCTACACATGGTCCATGACACTCACACACGTTCATCAGACTTACACTGTCTTTTTTATCTGGGCCATTTTAATCAGTTTAAAAGCAAATATTTTGTCATTGTTTTACTTTATTTGGCAACTGTCAGAAACGAAAACAAATCCCAGATACAGAGTTAGGGCAAACAGTAAGATATCAGTAAGGTGTCTTTAGTGTTCAGTGCTGGGAAGACATAATAGAAGGGGAAAAAATCAGGTTCAAAATGGGAAGTCCAGTGGGTGGCACATTGCTAGAAACTCACTGCACATACCTTCAGTCCCAGAATTCCTACTCACCACAACATAAGGTTCGGTGTTTTGTATTCTCTGTCTCAAATGTTCCATCCCAGGCTCTCCTTTGAAACTGATCCCCATTCACTGGATGAAAGACTAGGGGGGATGCTTCCCTTCATTGATGGTGTGTCAGAGCACTACTAGTCAACCCCAAGGAATAAAAAAATATAATGAGTCAGCCCCAAAAATCAGGATATTGACCTTAAAAAAATTGCAAGGTTTTTCAAGCTTTTCTCTGCAGCTATGAGGGTTAGAATCCTTTTTTTAAATAAAAGCTGAGATTCTCGTGGAGTTGAGGCTTTAAGGGGGGGGGGGGGACAAATATTGTGCAACTTATGATAAAGTTGCTAGAGTTAGCATATTCTTTGGGGATGAGAAAGAAGGGAAGAACCCCCATTCCATCACAACTCCCCCATCTGAATTGTGGCTTTACTTTAGACAACCACAGTAGGTGGACATATGAATAAAAGCACCAACCTTCCCCTTTCTCACTTCAGCTTCAGAGTAATCATTCCCAACCAGTAAGCAATCTAATCAATATACCCCAGAGCACATGCTAGGTTCTAAAGAATTTCAGTCCCTTTTCCTCTTATTGGACAAATATTTCCCTTGTCTTCACCACAGGCTCTTTCATTCCCTGCATAAGCGGAAGAGAATGAAGCTAAGACTGGGATGTGTTTCCATTATATACTTCTGTTTCTCCAGTGGTTTACCAAGTTCAGTCAGGCTGAAATTAAATTAAATTAAATTGTACAGGACATTAGTCCATAATGCAGGCCAGCAGCTCTCAGTAATGAAAAAAATATTGAAAGTAGTGGTTACTGCCCAGTAATTACTGTTTCTTCTACTACTAACACATACTGTATGCAATTACATGGGGAAATAATGTTAATTGCTAAGATTAATTAACCACATAACCCACTATCCTGAAAATGCAGAGTTGGAAACTTAGGGACTTTATGATAGACCGTTTGTTTATAGGCAAATCTTTTTTGCAAAGGTGGCCTAACTTTTTGGAGAATTATATATATGTCCCAGTCTATCTGTAGGTTATGATCAGCATATATGTCTCAAACTTAATTTGTTAAATTATACATAAATCATGTATTAAAGTTAATTTTTCATGATATCCTTCTTCTGAGGTCACTAAACAAGCAATGTTAAATATGAAACTTTTATTTAAAATAGACATTCCAATTAGCTGTAACACTGATTCCAAAAACCATAAACCAGCATAAACACTGTTTATTTCAAGATTTGCAAGCCAAAAATCTTGGAGCTGAACAAACTGGAAATATAAATTGGCATCTCAGACTTATAGCTTGGGTCCACCTCTGCTTAGTGTTTATACACAGAGCTCTACATTTTCAAAACACTACAAAAAAAATAAAGTGATAGGTTCTCGCAACATTCCTGCAGTAAACATTATGCCCATTTTACGTGTGGGCTCAATGAGGCAGAAGTGCTAAGCTTCTTGGGGCTAAAGTCCCAAAGAGAGGTAGTACTAAAAAGGGATTACAAGATAGGATTTCCTGGCTCCCATCCCTTTACATCAGGCCTCTTGACCCAGGCTGAATCTTTAACAGAATTTCTACTTCCTACTTAAGTCTCAGAGGGGTAACCATGTTAGTCTGTAACTTTAAAAACGAATAGTCCTGTGGCACCTTAGAGACTAACTAATATATAGACTCTAAGGTACCATGGGGCTATTTGTTGTTTTTAAAGCTACAGACTAACATGGAGACCTCTCTGAGACTTTTTACTTATTTATTCTGGAAATTAATTTCCTCGCTCAAAGACCTATTTGTCCTTTTCCTGATAAAATAATAATATAATTAACAAAAAAAAATACAGCCAAACAGAAACCCAACTATTTATAGATAAGGGATATTGCTAAATTGACAGGCATCTTTGTGCTTCAGCCCTCCCAGCATAGGAAACTATCGACCTAGTAAAACTCTCAGATTTGACACAAAACATATTTGGTACCCTACATTCAGCTCTGCATGCCAAATAGAAAAATCTTTGTTTTCAGCTAAAAATCAACTCTAGATTTAGAACGTACCCTCCAATACTGTAGCAGACAACACTGATTCAAATGACTGAAGGAAATACAGCTTGTAATTCATCTGAAAGTTTGCACAAAGCTTTACCAAATGTATCTAACACACACCAAACTGCTTGATGTGGCAGAGTTTGGTACCTTTTTCCTTTTGCATTTTCAGCATAATACCGATAGCTGCAGCTCCTAGGTATTAACATCCTTATATGAAAAACCCCCAGAAGGTCTCCCACAACTGTTCTATGGAAGTCTTAAGACCTGCAGGAGATTTATAAGCCTGGCTGGGATTAGTTTACAGAGCCTGATTGTAATTTCCTTTACTCGGGGTTTGCACCATTTATTTCAGTGATGGGTCTCTTGGTTTACAACAGGGTAACTTGGATGGAACACAGGCCTAGTATATAGAAACCTTGTATTCATGCTCTAGTAGACTGTATTGTGGTTCCTGATTTTGATAGGTAGTTTTATTCTTGCCACATCTCACACAATGGGAAGGAAATGCCTTCATTTAGGGAGTAGTTTTAAAGACATACGTGTGGGGGCACTTTGGGGCTGAAGGGTTTTGCTGTGAGTTTGAAGGAGACACTGAAAATCTCACTTGCACTGACACAGCAGTCCTGGCCTTTAAAGAAGGCCTTTTCCCTCCCATGAAAAAAGTTGACAGTGTTATAGCAGCCAAACCTGGGACATGTTGAAGAAAGAAAAGGAAGACTAAGGTAAGACTAACCTGAGACTGGTGTCCTTAGGAGTGAGTTCTGCCCTCCATGAAATACAAAGGACAGGCCAGGAGGGAAGCTGACAGTCAGTGACCTTCACATCAACAGCTTGCTGCTGTGGGCACAAGTACATTTGTATAGTCTATAAATAGGCACCATGTGATCTGAAGGCACATTAAATTTGGCACTGGGAACATGAAGACTCTCAAAGTGAAACACAGGGGGATTCCTGGCAGCCTCCGAATAGGCCTGACATTTCCAAACCTCCCTGCAACAGTTGCAGACTGCAACCTTCAGTAACTAACCTAACACCCAGTCCCACAGCATTGTCCCTGTAAACACAGTAGGGGACAGTAGTCTTGGGTACTTACATGCCATGGCACCTCTGTCCCAGGACCTAACTTCTTTGGAAAATAAAGAGACATTGTTTTGTGAGCTCCCTGCACTACCACCATGATGTTGGCTCATAATTCTTATACTTTGTCTGTCTTGCTTCTTTGCCTTTTGTTCAAGCGTCACCCTGTAAGACACAATCAGACCTGTGGTTACAGTAAAGGGGAGTGATCTGGGGAAGCAAAGCTTCTCCACATAGAAACCCTCCTCAGTGATAGCAGGGAAAGCTCTTTGTCTTGTTCCACACAACTTTGATCACCGATCACACCGACATTTTGCTTTGCAATAGGTGTGTGGACACTTTGAGATTCTTCCAGTCGATATAAGATATAATGTTTTGTACCATTTCAACAGAATATTTCTGCAGTTTTTATAATGGCAGCAACATTCCAGCAAAGTTCTCATAGCTCTCAAAACTATACATAATGATTACAGACTATAGAAAGAGCTCCCTTCACTCAACAAGTGAAATGTGTCCATCTCGGGGTTAAAAACAAGCTTTAAAACTGTGCATAGTAAGCATCACCCATGGCTTATTACTAAATTCATTTGGGCTTTGTGTAGGAAGAGTTATTTTATGCAATTACTGTAAATTACATAGGGGTTATAAACCAAGTTTATCCAAGGCAATAATTAGTCCTTTCCATGCAGCCTCTAGTAAGTACCTCTGCTTATTCTTCCTGATTTAGCACTGCCTCACATTTCCCGCTAACTATTACTGCCCCTTTGCTGCTAGATCTTCTGGGCCTGTTTATTTTCTTATGTGATTAGTAAAACAACCCAAAATGCCAGACCTGCCGTTCTCTCCTTTTTGTGAATACTAGACTCCTGGGGTACGTCTACACAGCAAAGTTAATTTGAAATAACAGCTGTTATTTCAAATTAACTTTAATAGCTTCTATACATGCAAACCGCTATCTCGAAATTAATTCAAAATAGCGGCGCGCTTATTTTGAATTTGGTAGACCTCATTCTATGAGGAATAACGCCAAATTCAAAATAGCTATTTAGAATTAAGTGCTGTGTAGACACTTAATTCGAAATAGGGGGCCTCCAGCCCTTCCCAGGGAGGGCTGGTGGCCACTCTGGGCACAACCAGAAAAACTCCTCTCTTCTCCCCCCGCCCAGGGGCCCTTAAAAGGGTAAAATCTGGCTACTGGGCACGTGCGAGCCACAGGCCTGCCAGCAGAGAGCCAGCACTGCCACCCCCACACGCAGTGGCCCCATCGGGAGCTGGGCAGCCAGTGCCAGCCTGGTGTCCTCCTCCCAGTCCCCCAGCTCCCAGGGGCCAGCCAAGGGCATAGATAGCATGCACCCGCCTGGACTGGTGTGGATCATCTCCCCCCCGCCTCGGCCACACTATACACGGCACAGGGGCATGGGTGCAGTCTTGGGGCAGCTCCCACTCCCAGGGAGAGCCAGACATCCCGACCATGGCCTCTGTGCAAACACGTTGGCTCTGACGGTGCAGGGCATGGTCATCCTCACCTCACAGGCAGTGCTGGGCATCCACTGTGTTCCCAGGGAGAACTGACCACTCCCCTTCTTTTTCCACAGCCGCACCAGCTGCACGTGCAGGGTGCACCACCCTGCCTGGGACAACCTCCCGCACCCAAGGGCTTCTCTGGACCACCAGCACGTGGCAGGGGCACCGAGACCAGCACCTGGGTGCCCTGTGAGCCCTGAACCACACCATCCAGGTCTGGGTGCAGGAGGACCTGCAGCTCTGCCGGGAGCAGCTTGCCCAGGGCCGTGCCATGTGCTCACACCTGCAGGCCCTGGTGCAGAGCGTGCTGCCCTGTACCACCCCAGTGCCTGCTGCCCCTCCAGCTACTGTACCTCCTCCCTCTCCTGCCCTGCACACCCTCCTCCTCAACCTCCACACCCCCCACCTCAACCTCCGCAACCTCCTCCCCATCCCCCCAGGGACACCGAGGCCCTCTCCCCCATGGTGCTGGGAGGCAGTTGGCCCAGTGAGACCCCCACTCCTGAGCACTGAGCTTCCCCTCCTACTTCTTCCCCTCACTTCCCCCTTCCAGCTCCCTCCTCCAAGTTTTCCCCTCTCCTGCCACCCTTCCCCGGTCTCCCCAGAGGTTAATCCCCCTCCAGTTTTGTACAATAAACCCAGTTTATATTTTTGAACATACGTGTCTTTTATTTGACATCAGGAATGGGGGGGGGGGGGTAAGGAAGGGGTCAGTGGGAGGACGTGAGGGAGGAATGGGGCACGAGCCCCCAGTGGGGAGGACCGGGGAGGCTCTTAGCGCTCCTCAGGGTAGATGCTCTTCCGCAGGGCCTCCTGGATCCTGACAGCCCCTGCTGGACCCCCCAGATGACAGCCTGCAGCAAGTGCAGCCAGGCTGATGGCAACAACCCCACAGAACGCACCAGTATGCCCGGGGCAGCTCTGGCTCCATGTGGCCAAGTGCTTTGCTGTCCCTCATCAAGGTAGACAAGGAAGCAGGGAACCCTGAGAACTGTCTGTCCGGGGTGGGTTATGGTCCCTTTAAGCAGGGAGCTCAGTGAGCTTCAGGCAGCAGCCCACACAAGTCTTAACCTGATACCCTGCCGGCACTGGTTCCGGCCAGCCTTAACTTCGGTTCAGGTTCCACTCAGCGTGGACGTGCTATTTTGAACTAGTTCGTGTGTGTAAATGCGTTATTTTGAATTAGTTTAATTCTAATTAACTATTTCGAAATAGTGCTGTAGTGTAGACATACCCCCGCATAAAATTCTAAGTTAATCATCCAAATGTGGTAAGGAGTCAGTGAGGAGTAGGACGACATTCCCAGAATTTGCTTCCCTTCCCAATGTGGTCCATAATTTTCTTGGTGCCCTGGGGACACATGGGGTCTGATGGCATTACATCTGGTGCTATACATTCATAACTCTGACTCAGATCAAAAGGAACTGTTCTCTGAACAGATGAAATGGTATAAACTGCTAAATTCAAGCCCTAGGCATCTCAAATTGGGCACCAAAATTACTGGATAAGTTTGGTCTTAAATCCCTCTGCATCTCAGTTTCCCAACTGTAAAATAGGGATAATAATAGCCCTATCTACTCTCCAGGGTATTGTGAATATAAAATCATGCATATTTGTGAAGCTCTCAGGTCGAGTGTCATAAAAAAAAGCCCAAGAAGATTCTGTTTTCCAGAGCACAGTTTGAATAATATGCTAAAACTAAGGCCTGGGGATACATTTTAAACAACCAGAAGAAAAAAGAATATTGACACTATGGGAAAACCATGGAATTAGACAATAATACATCTGCATTAGGGGTAATGCCTATGCATGGTCAGCATAATTCTAATTAAAAAATTTTTTGACAGCACTGATTTTTACAGAAGATGAGAACGTAGTAGCCCTTTATGGAAAAGAAATGGTAAAATCTGGTCTGGTTCATGGCTAAATGGAAGTCTTGGCCTATTGGACAAAACTCCATATTTTAATTTTTAACATCTGGTCAAAGCTTCTTCTCAAACTTTGCCAAGGACAAATGAATACATTACTACAAGTGTAACTGTAGCCTGAATGTAACTGTACAGTCTCACTTCTGGAATATGACGTACACAATTTTCATGGAAATTGACAAGTGAATTTTATAAAGTTTTGTGAAAGTCTGAGCATGGCAGCATTCACATGCTACAGGATCTGCTATTGCACAATAAGGGGGCCTTTCCTAGAGGTTATTAATATACAGAGTCTGCTCTTCTGTTAGTCAATGGCAATGTTACAATATCCTAAATTGCTGCAAGTGGTTTGTCTCTCTTGTGGTTATAGTGATGATATTGTTCTGTTAAAAACAGAGAATCAATAGCTTTGTGAGTTACACACCCATTTCTAAAGCAGTCGTGATGGAATGCATCCTTTTCCATGTTGTGTGAAATAAATATTGAAATGCAATAATGCAGGTGACGATTAATCGGTTTGTGCAGTACTTATGAGAATTTGATAATGAATCAAAATACACATCTTGGATTTTTTTTGGGGGGGGGATTTCTAAAGGGGTACTGGGCACAGTTGTTATTTGGGCATCCAGAATGACATAGGGTCTAACAAGGGGAGATGTATCATACACAGCAGCTTTGCTCTTTCAGCCAAGGGGGCAGCTTATCACCTATTGTTGTGGTTGCTTCCCTCAATCTATCAGCATTACCGTTATCTCCCTGTAACTGAGCTTTAGCAAGCTAAGTGTCATGCATACTCATGTAACAGGGAAGAAGACAGAACTCTGTGATATCCCATAAAACACCATCCTTGAGAGAGAGAAAAAATTGCTCCCAAATGCCTTCTGGGTGCCTCACCATGGAACCGCTATTTAACTATCCTGGTTAGGTACCTGTCCCAGGGTGAACTTACCGCCAGAGCATCCCCTCTTGCCAGGACAGGGAATAGTAGTGGTTCTTCAGCACCCTCTTGCAGTTTCCATGTCCTGGCCTTCCTGCTGGATCATTTTTCCATTCATTCCCTTCTCTAGGCAACAGAAAAGTCAAACCAGAAAAACATGACCTCTGATGGCCTTTATTCCAGGCTTTCAGCTTGTCATTCCTTCTGCCACTTTTAGTGCTGAGGCTTGTGTATCCCCTCTTGCTAGGGAAGGGAAGCCAGGCCAGGCCCTTCCTTCCCTCTGGGTGCCAGCCCATTGATCTTATGTTAGGCAAATAAGCACTGCTCCTTACAATCCACTGTTGCTACTCCTATCTTTCTGCCATTTGTCCACATCTCTCATCAGGCTGTGGACTCCACTGTTTCTGCTCAGTAGTACTGCCTCCTAGTACATCTTCTTCACAGCCAGCGACTGAGGCACTTCATCAAGACCACTTTCAGCCTCTCTAGCAACAGCCCTTCTGTCTGAGCAGCAGCTGTTTCTGCCAGCTGTTGCTAATTGGCCCCTTAGTTGCAGCTGGAGGGATAATTGATCCCTTGATTAACTCCTTCTTGGCTTTCATGCTGTGGGCGTCTGCACATCCTGTCAGAGGACCAAACATGTGTCAAGTCACCTAATAGTGTTAAAAGACTCACCTGAAGGCCTGAAGACTACCATTGCAGTTTCTGTCTTATATCCAAGCTAAACCCTTCCTCAGAAACTTTCCCAAAAAGGAAGATTGGGAACAAGATACAAGTTAAAACTTAGGGAGGGCTGATGGGCACCTGCAGCTCCCATTTGTTTAATCTGTAATTGGATAATCAGCACCTCCAAGAATCAGGCCCAAAGCTCCACGAATTGAGACATCAAAAATCAGTGGATACTTTGGAAAATGTTGAGCCTGGCATTTCTCCATCTCTGCTTCCCCAACTGTTAAATGGAGAATTGGAAGGCTCATTTTATTAGTATTTGTAAAGTGCAGCATGTAAAAGACTAAGTATATTTTTCTCCACAATTATTTAATGACATATTGCAATAATCTAAAGGTTTATGTTTTATATGACTGTGTTAATAAAACAGCAAACCTTATTGCATTGCTGAAAACAGTAGTAAGTAAGCGGCATGAGTCTGAAAGCTGTAAAACTTTCCCTGCTGTAATTTTTAGACTGCTAGGTTCAAAAAATGTAACAAATAAAAGGGCACAATACAGTGTGTTTTGCTCATAGTATGGCAATTTTATTATAGATAGATCAAAAAGTAGGATATAGTTTGGTTTACAGCATACTAGTGATTAACGCAGGGCCTCTGCATAAATAATCTGTGTACTACTCTCGGAGTTATATGTGGCCTACCAGCCTATTTTTCCAAGCCTGGTAAACTGATATGAGCCATCACATCACTGATATGAGCTCCTCACCCTGAGGTCTTTAGGGGAAAAGGGAGTTACTCACCTTCTGCAGTAACTGGTGTTCTTCGAGGTGGGTGCTCCTGTGTTTTGGTGCCCCTGCGCTTATAATCGGAACTTTTTGGTAGCAGTACCCTTGGGTGCCAGCGCGCATGCATGGTGCCACTCATGCCATAGCAAGCAAGTCAACGTGTGCGCACGGTCAACTGCCCCTCAGTCCCTTCTCTATTGCGGAGAGATGTTAGAACTCCGAAGCAGAGGGGAGGAGGGAGGGTCAGGGAGCACCCACAGGGACACCCATCTTGAACAGCAGTTACTGGACAAGGGGAGTAACCTCTTTTTATTTCTTTGAGGACTGTCCCAGGGGGGCTCTCCACTGTAGGTGGCTACAGAGCAATGCCCTGAGGATTTGGAAGGAGGGGCTTTGGATCTGACTTGTCAGTGACGGACAGGATTGTCGCTCCAAACTTAGTCATTGAGTGGCATAGTGATCTATTGCATAGTGTTTTCTAAATGTATGTAGAAGAGGCCCATGTTGCAGCCTTACTAATATTGGTGATGGGCACGTTATGCAAGAAAGCTGTAGAAGCAGCCACTACTCTGGTGGAATGGGAACGTAATTGATTAGGAGGTGAAACTTTGTTGATCACACAACAGGTTTTGATGCAATTTTATACTAATTTGGAAAGTCTCTATTTGGAAATTGCTTGTCCTATCGAGCAGTCTTCCAGGAGGAATAACGGTAGTTCAAATTAGGAGCTTTAATTCGAACTACCTAGTCCATGCAACGTGTAGCTGCGAGCAGGTAGTTCGAACTACGGGGCATTTAAAAATGGCGGCAACCGGGAACATGGAAATGAAGCCTGGGATATTTAAAACCCGGTCTTTATTTGCAAGTTCGAATGCCTACATTAGCCACCATAGTTTGAACTAGGGTGTCAGTGTAGACATACCTCCAGAGAGGTGTAGCCAGGAGCCCCTCTGAATGAGGACAGACATCACTAAGGAGCTCTATGCCATGTCAGCAGAGTCCAACAAGGCCTGTAAAGTCATTTTGTCTACAAGGGCTCCTTCATCAAGGTTGGCCCTGAATGATGTCTTGTAATCCTCCAGCAGATGTTCAATAAGTTTTCATCTTATCAAAAAGATTATATGCAAATTTTGACAGTAGGGTTGAGTAATTAGTGATCCTGAATTGAAGTGCTGATGATGAATACACCTTGCAGCCCAGAATGTCCAGCATCTTCCAGTCCTTATCTAACGACGTAGACTTGAAGTGGGTTTACTTGCCCCTGGTGTGGGCTGCCTCCACTAGGAGGGAATCGGGAGCCTGGTGGGTAAAAAGGAATTCTGTGCCTTTGGCGGCCACGTAGTATTTTCTGTCAGCCCTCTTAGAAGTTGGTGAGATGGAGGCTTGGGTCTGCCAAATTATTTTCACCAGATCTAATATAGCCTTATTGACAGGGAAGGCTATTTTGGAGGATGCAGAAGCCTAAAGGATATCTGGGAGTTTGTCCTGCACTCAATAGTCAACAAGATTTACTTTTACTTTTGTATCCAGCAACTGCAGTGCAATGACTGTATTTGTCATCTGAAGCTCAGTATTGGGAGTCTTATTCCTTTATTAGTCTGTCTCCTGCTCAATATTAAAAGCCCTGTTTCATTTTTCAATTCCAGAGATTAAAAGATGGCCTATATTCTTACCATAGTTTGGCAATCTCTAGTAACTGGTGCTAATCCCGTCTCAAAGTTCAGAGACAAAGAAGTTGGGGCCATGTTATTTATCTGCCAGCAAGGGAGTCAAAGATAGTGAAGTTTTCATGGCTTGATCCCATACAGATCATAATCTAAGTTCCTCTTGGGAATTACCCCTTGAGGGGTAATTTGGCATATTTCAGGGGGTAATAAGTTTAAAATAACATAGTAGTTCAATGTTGTTCTACATAATGTATGAGAAAACAGAACACATTAAAATGATTAGTCATAATTTTCTTTTTGTCTATTGCCATTTGAAAAAGGAGGAGGGGTAATTTTGGTTTATTGGTTATGCTTAAGGGGTATCACTGGCGCCTCACTCCATAACCTAGCCCCAGGGATAGCCTCTCCTGGCCAGGCATAATAGCTCAGCAGCCTAGTCTATGGTGCCCCCATCTGCAGGGCAGTAAGGCCCAGTGGCTGAGTCTATAGCGCCCTGGTTGGCAATAAGGCCCAGTGGCCTAGTCTATCTCACTCCAATCAGCGGGGTAGTGAGGCCCAGTGGCCAAGTCTATACTGCGATGGATTGGCTCCCCCCTCTGGGGATCAAGGGAGGTGGGGTAGGAGGCCTGGGGCCCTCTGTCTCCACCAGGCCCCAGCCCAGGGCCCTGTCAGTGGTAGGTGGTTCCCACCAACCACTAGCTCGGCAAGGAATCCACCCAAAACATGCCGAGTCCACCGGGAGGCCACCTGCTCCCCGCCCTTGGCTGCTTCCTACCCTAGTCCACTGGTCGGCGTAGTCCCCACCTGCAGTTGCTGATCCCTTTTTGCAGTGGTGGCAGTTATGTGGAAATGCTCCTGGCCCAAGATCTAATGCTTTGGGCATGTCCATCAGATATTGGAAAGGGCATTCTTCAGGTCAGGCATGTCTTACATCTAGGAGACCCTGGCATAACTACTCTAACTATGGGAAGAATGGGAAGGAAAAAGGGGAAACAACCTTTTTTTTTTTTTTAAATGGAGAGAAAAAAAGGGAAGAAAAGGCACCCGAATAAACTAGGCAAAAAACAGTAACAACAAGCAGCTAACAACTATCTCATCTAAAAGGAATCCTGGAGTGCAGCTGGGTTCCAACCATGCCTGGAGCAGTTGAGAAGGAACTGAGGAATGGTTGATGGCGCACACGCGTGAGCACACGGGCTGTGGTGCAAGCAGCACTGCGCATGTGCACTGGCACCCAGGGGTACGGCTGCTAACAAGTTCTGATTATAAGCGCAGAGGTGCCAAGACAGAGTGGAGCGCCCACAGGGACATTCCTCAAAGAAGAACCACAAAACCTTCTTCTTTGACAAAGCCTTTCCACAGTAAGAAAAACATTCTCATTCACTGGCACCCTCTGCTACCCAATTAACCCGCTGGAAAGATGAAAAAAAGAGGAATTTAATGTAAAATAAATATATATTTCACTAGGCATTTTGCTATTGCTACTAATTTTTCATGGAAGATACCTGGATACTGTGATGTTGGGTGGCATTTGTAAAACCCCAAGGAAAAGAGAAAGGCTTTGTCTACACTATGACTTTTTCCTCAAGAGGCAATGCAAATGAAGTGTGGATTAACATTTTCTCGCGCTTCATTTGCATTCTCTTTCATTCCATTTTTGCACTAGGGGTTTTTGCGCAAAGAACAGCCAGTGTGGCCTTTGCCATTTTGCACATAAATCCTTTTTTCCACAAGATCCTTATGCCTCTCTGGCACAGGCATAAGGATCTTGCAGAAAAAGGGGTTTTTACACAAAATGGCCATGGCCACACTGCCTGTTTTTGAGCAAATACCCCTAGAGCAATAACGGAAAGAAAGAGTATGTAAACGAAGCATGGGAAAATGCTAAACTGTGCTTCATTTGCATCGCCTCTTGTGGAAAAAGTCATAGTGTAGCCGTAGCCAAAGATTCTAACCATCATCCATTTCTCAAATTGAGATGTGTTAGTTGCCAGTTCTTGCTATCACATTTGGACGCCATCTTGGAATTTAGTGGCAAGCTCTTCCTAATCTGCACACTGGCACATTAAGATTAAGTAAAAAAAGAGGGGGCTTCTAGTGAAGCATGTTCCACGTGGTTCTTAATCTAGAAACCACTTCCTCACTTTAGCGTGACAGAGGCCAGACTTGGATATTTTCAGGAACTGCAGTAAAACCTCCTTTGCAAGTATTTTGAGATTTCTGGCTTTGGTGGTAGATTGAGGTGCTCAGTGTGTATTTCTCTTTCTGGAGTCTGGAACATTTCTGGCCCTTCATTGTACCACCTACCTGATTTGGTTGGCAGAGGATATTTGTTACCAAGCATTTTTTTTTAACTGAGGCAATTTTAAGTTTTCATGCAGGAGCTACAGTTTAAAAAGTTGTTTTAAAATTGAAAATAATAAATTAAAGAAAACATTTTCATTCAGTGATAGGTTAACAAACATATAAATCCCTTGCCAGTTATGTGTCACATTCTAAGGTGTACTTATTACAGGCAGAAAGTCCAAACACAACTGTAGTAGGTTGAATAGGTTTTAATAACATAACTGAATACACACAACCTGATCAGAGATTTATAGTTAAATATGCAGTCTAACGTTCACAAAAACATGACCCAACATTTTAATTGAGAGCTCTTGAGTCTGAGCTCCAGGACTTGACTTTAATTTTTGATTTAATGCAATTTACAAGTGTGTATTTCCTCAAGGTTATTTATCTGGATAGTTATTTATGTCTTCTGAAACATGGACAACAGAAGCACTAGAGCGTGAAGTTTAACCAGACTTCAAAAACCCCAAGAGGAACTTAGATTATGATCTGTATGGGATCAGGCCATGAAAACTTCACTATCTTTGACTCCCTTGCTAGCAGATAAATAACATGGCCCCAACTTCTTTGTCTCTGAACTTTGAGACGGGATTAGCACCAGTTACTAGAGATTGCCAAACTATGGTAAGAATATAGGCCATCTTTTAATCTCTGGAATTGAAAAATGAAACAGGGCTTTTAATACACATATTGAGCAGGAGACAGACTAATAAAGGAATAGACTCCCAATACTGAGCTTCAGATGACAAATACAGTCATTGCACTGCAGTTGCTGGATACAAAAGTAAAAGTAAATCTTGTTGCCTATTGAGTGATTATTTGGCAAAACCCAATTGTGCTATTGTAAGAGATAATTCTTGTTAGGTTTTAAACTCTTGAAAACTGTCTGAGAAACTGAAATTCATAGATTTACAGTTTTTCAGGCAGTCAGAAAAGTATAGAAATTAAGCCTTTTACTGTTATTTTTATGAGGTTTTTGAGCTTCCTTAGGATATTAATTTCATATTGATAAGGAATACAGCATCACAGTGCAGTCCACTACACATTAATAACAGATTGCTAAATATAATTCATCTGAAATAATGGCAGACCTGCTTATACTTAGCATCTCCATTCTTGAAGATATGATATTTAAGGCAGTGAATTAGACATGAAAAACCCCTCCCATATAAAGAAAGAAAACATGAATCATATTCTTCCTGATGGGTGCAAGCAAGCAGATTACAGAGGTACAAATACTATACTATTAGGGCTGTTGATTAATCCTAGTTAACTCAAGTAATTAACTCACAAAAATTAATCATTTTTTTAAAATCACAATTAATAACACTGGTAAACAATAGAATAATAATTGAAATGTACTAATTTGTGGATGTTTTGGTGCAGTGTATCACCTGATCATGACTAAATATACATTTTCCTATTTACTTACAATCTGTGCTTCAAGGTCCAGTCCATTTCCATGCCCAGTATTCCTTGTAGACATGGTAGTTCTGTCTGGTTCAATACAGCTCGTTCTCCCTAGTCCTGACTTGAAACTCACACAAAGAAAAATGGCAGGCAGGTACATTTTCAATTCAAATTTCAACACCTTTTCCCATTGGCTCTTCTGGCTTCCTGCTAACACCCCCTAGCTACCTGAGTTTAACCCTTTAGTTGCTGGGTGCTGGCCAGCTCTCTTTCTATCCATCACAGTCTCCCGTATCAAAAATACAATTCTCTTTTTTCATCTAGCCACAAACACAAAAGGGCAATCTAGCAACCTACAGCATGGACATTTCCTGTTTCTTTTAACAAATAGTGGCAACAGGTCCCCCTAGAATCTGTCTCTGATAGCTGGGGATACCATAGGGTTTAGCAGAAATATGTTCTTCTGCCTCTTTGACTCTTATGAGAATGGGGAAATGAGTTCTTAAAGACTATGGTATACAATCCTGGAGACTGCACTTTGACAGAATGAGAAAATTTGGGTGTTCCAAACTCTGTTCCAGCAGAGTTTTAACTATTAGTCAGGCAACCTGTCCTGAACAGGTCAAAGAGTAGGTACTAGATGAAAGGCAGTC
This sequence comes from Pelodiscus sinensis, assembly GCF_052426305.1. Lineage (NCBI taxonomy): Eukaryota > Metazoa > Chordata > Testudines > Trionychidae > Pelodiscus > Pelodiscus sinensis. Next base: position 25,073,070 of record NC_143065.1, read on the forward strand.
CATTGGTCCTCCACATTGGAGCTTTAGGCCAACAACTTATTCTTACAAAAATTTTGAGTTATAAAAACATAGTAAGATAGCTATTCTAGCAAACAGCAGGACAGCCAGGGGTGGCAGAACCTTGTTTGTGTTGTAAGCAATGTCTGATGGCATGGGAAGAGATCAGAGGCGATACCTAGCCCAAGCAGGGTAGAGGGTCAGCTCCAGGATTGAGAGCCGTGGTGTGTGGTAGACAACATCTGTTGCTTCTCTTTCTCACTACTCCCTGTGTAGGTGGTCTTAAGGGTCTCGGCTGGTTTGACCTTTTGCAGCAGACTGACCTCAGCCAATAGCAGAGCCAATATCAAAAGAGTATCTTAGATGGGTTAGGGCCCCATGTAGCAAACTTTAAGACAAAATTGACTCAGGTGAAAGTTTAATTTTTTTCAGTTACTTTTATAGAATTTGAGGAGGCAGATAGAAATATTAGTCAAATAATTTCTGACAGTGGGTTTGGGTCTGTCCCGAGGCGCACCTCCCTGTCCTGGAGCATACCCCTCTGCAAGCTCAATCTCAAAGTTCAGTGCCCCTAACTCTGGGGAAATCAGGCCCCTCTGTGCCGAGTCACAAAGTTCAGTGCCTAGAGGCCTGAGATGCCGGAGGGCTCTCCCTGGCTATTGAAAAGCTGAACTCCAGTTAGGATAAGGGTAGGGGGACTCGGGCCCTCCCACTCCACCGGGTTCTGACCCAGGCCCTGTTGGCAGTGGAAACTGCACTGCCAGCACAGCGGGATGTCCGCCCGAAACACGCTAAGCTCCCAGAAGGGTAACCCTCCACCCTGGGCCACTTCCTACCATCTCTGGTAAGTAGTTCAGTCCCTGGGGTGCGGCCCGGGGTACCTGGGACTTGTGGCTGTCTCTCCCCTTGGTCAAGGCAGTCTCTGGGATCATGGCGGCTGCTACTCCTGAGAAGGCTGTGGCTGGGTTGGCTGCTCCATGTGTGGCTGCAGTTGCTTGCCTTGCTCCTCCGGAGGTGGGTGTGACTCCAGGGACAGCTGCAAAGGTTGCTCCTCAGAGGGCAGCTGCAATGACCAAGCTGGCTTAGGAGCTCCAACTTGAGCTCCCTCCCTCCTTGCAGTTCCCCCTGAATGAGCTGTATCCAGGCCTTTTATATAGTCCCCACGCCAGGTGCATGCCCAGCTGGTTAAAAGGGGCGGTGCTTCCTCTACCCACAGGCCTTTCTCTCCCCTCTCTTTAGTATGGGGCATATCCTCCCCACCATAGGGTCCAAGCTGAGAGAATGTCCCTCTCTCTGTGCATTGTAATGATGACCAGATTCGTTGAGGCATTCTGGTTGACCTTCAGTGCAAAGTTCAGGTTCCTTACCACATATTTGCTTGCTTTTAGTTTATGGATTTTGATGGATGACAAAGAGATGGATATACTACCTACCTGTAGGCAGGGGCTGAACTACTGCTTGCAATGAGCCAGCTAAAAGGAGAGAGCAGCCCTGGGGGTGGGTATGCTCACTCAAATTGTTTAGGCCTGCAACCTAATTAACTGTCGGTATGTAAATACAGCTTATGATGGGATGGGGAAGGAATCTGGAGTGTGGTTATGTAAATCCAATTCAGCCAGGGCTGATCGAGGATCAGTTGTTAGAATGGAATGTGGTGTATTGTCACTAATTTGGCAGTTGTGGGGTCAGAAATCATGCTACCCCTAAATGTAGGAACTGTAAAATATGACACCAGTGCTGCAGGAGAGACACGATCATTGAAAGGGGTCTCAGATAAACAAGCCTCGCCCTTCCAGAGCTGAGTGAACTGAATTGAGGGAAAGGACTTGAGCCAGCCTGCTTCATGCCTGGCAGGTGTGAGCTGTAAGACTGGTTCGACCTGTCTCTCCTCCCCCCACCCCCGTCTCCGCCCCTCCGTGTTCTAAGGATAGATTTAAAGCAGACTCCATCAGGAGTCTTTTTGCCAGCCTAGGTGGTGGATAAAGAGTTGAAATCACTAAGAGCTGAAGTCACTGGTTTGGCTTCGAGCCAGACCCATCACGACCAGCAGAGCAGTTGGTGGGAGCGACCAGCGGGCGGCCGGTAGAAGAAGCAGCAGGTGACAAGCAGAGTGGCTGGTGGAAGTGACCAGCGGGTGGCTGGTAGAAGAAGTGGCAGGCAGCCAGCAAGGCGGCTGGTGGAGCAGCAGACCACAGGAGCAGCACAAAGGCGGCATGGCCTCAGGCTCAATGAGTGGAGTCATCAGGGTCATGTGTCTGGGGCTACATCTAGACTACACCTCTCTATCAACAGAGAGTTGTAGATTAGGCACACTGAAATTGCTAATGAAGTGGGGATTTAAATATCCCATGCTTCATTAGCATAAACATGGCCGCCACTTTTTTATGACACAGAACTTTTTCGAAAAAAACAGCAGTCTAGATTCAGATCTGTCGAAAACAAACCCTTATTCAACAGATCCTGTAAACCTCATATTTTGAGGAATACAGGATCTGTTGGAAAAGGGTTTATTTTCAACAGATCCGCGTCTAGACTGCCAGATTTTGTTTTGTTTTTTCGAAAAAGCTCTGTGTTGAAAAAAAGCGGTGGCCATGTTTATGCTAATGAAGCACGGGATATTTAAATCTCCGCTTCATTAGCAATTTCGACATGCCTAATCTACATCTCTTGGTCGACAGGGAGGTGTAGTCTAGATACACCCTGGGTCCACACTGACTGGAAACAGCTGTAAGTGAGGCATTTGAAGTAGAGTACGGAGAAAGTTTGGGTATGTGAATGGGACCCTTACATTGTTGGATTGGTGAGCCTGAGAGGCAAGGGACATTGCTCAATCCATTTGAGCTGAGATGGTTACTCATGGGTTGGTTATGAACTCTGTTGTGGTATTTTCCCAAGCTAATGCCATGTGACCTCTCTCTCTTTCATTAAAAGTTTCTTTTCTACACTCAGACTCTGTACTTGTGAGTGGAAAAGCATTATCTCTCAGAGGCGCCCAGGGATGTGTGAATTTTCCAGGCTACTGGGTGGGGGCTCAAGCCAGTTGTGGGTGAAATGGATGAAAAGGGGCCCCTAGATATTGAACCTGGCCCTGGCTGCTGCCGGCACTACCTGGCAGAAAGATTACATACCCACTAAGGAGGGGAATCCTATTGCTTGTTTTGAAGGTAGGTTAGGCACTAAGAAGCCCCTTGTTAAATATAGCAAAAGCTAATATAAATGAAAAAGTTCTTTGAAATGCATGTAATGTAGCATCTTTGTATGTACTTTTTGGAAGAAGAGCAATGCATATTTTGGATGACTGCCTGGGAAATTCCAAAGGGTTGAAAATGTACAGATGCCATTGATTTTAGTGGGAACCAAGGATACTCAGTATTACTGAAAAAATCAGACTGTTTTTCTTTCATTAGCAAACCAGCATCTTTCATTTACTATAATGCACTTATTTAATTTTTAACAGCATTTCTGTAGTGTTCATCATCAAATAAAAGTAGCTGCTAATGTGCTTTTATATGATCTAAGCAGCTAATCACAACATTTTCACAAAGGCATAAAACCCAAACCAAATGTATTATTAATACTTATAAATAATATAATTGTAAAAAATACTGAGGACATACATAATGTAAATAAACATGAAACACTGTGTAAAAATGCAAAAAGTGTTTCCTATTACAAGATGGTTCAGACAGTTTGGAATGAAATTTACATACCTATACAGCTTTAAATATTTCCCATTACCTAAGGGTATATCTAGACTACAGGGTTTTGTCGACAAAAGTTGGCTTTTGTTGACAAAACTGTACCTGCACCTTCACTACCGCCGCATTCTGTCGACAATAAGTTGACAGAACGCAGCAGTTTTGTTTACAGTGGTGAACCTCATTGTACAAGGAATAACGCCTTTTTTCAAAAGTACTCTTTTGAAAAAAGGCGCTATTGCATGGAAACAGTGCTTTTTCGAAAGAGAGCATCTAGACTCTCTGTCAAAAAAGCGGCTTGCTTTTTCAACAATACTAATCGTAGTCTAGACGCTCTTCTTTGACAGAGGCTTTATCAACAGTATCTGTCGACAAAGTCTCTGTCGAAAAAGGCGTGCAGTCTAGAAGTAGCCTAAAGGTATGTCTACACTTGCACCCTCTTTTCAGAAGGGAGTTCTCCCGAAATAACCGCATCTACACAACGTTTTGTATTTCGAAATAGCGCCATAACATGATTATGCAAATGAAGCGTGGGATATGTAAATTCCGGCTTCATTTGCGATTTCAAATGTCTTCATTTGCATCCCTCTAGCGAAAGAGGGTGCAAGTGTAGACATACCCTAATAGAAAAATGTATCAGGCCAAATGCAGTCTGGTATAAATGGGTATATAATTTTGTTCAAGTTCTTGGAGTTTTCATGGATTAAATTGGTCCACTGTCCAGTCAAGTAAATAAAGTTTTGGGTTCTCATTAGGAGTTGTCTCCATGAAGCACTTTTGGAGTATTATCCTGACATATCCCTCTTGTTTACCTAGGCACACTGATTCGTTCAATAAAGCCTTTACTTACAGATTTACCTGACAAGTAGTTAATAAACATTACTAAAACAGTGAACTACAATTGGTCTTTCCCACACAAAACTTAAAACTGCAAAGTTTAATACCAAAACTTATTTTTCTTTAGAAACTACAGAATGACACAATTTTTCATCAACAATATTAAGAACTAGTTTTGCTAATGCAATGCAATTACCAAACAGTTGCCAGCATTTCAACATCTTTCTATTCTCCGTGGCCCATTCTTTTGTGTAATGTTCAATTAATTATAAGTACAATTTTAAAATAATTTACACCTTATACACTTAACCTATAGGTCATGAATATTTATTTTACAAAACTCTTGTAATTTGGAATTGTTCTTTTTTCCCCTTGATAGGACTCAAACAAGGCACTTATTAATCTACAAATAAGCAACATGAAGACCTCATTTGTTATGCTCTTTTTATTATTTGCAAACTTAAACATTTAGATTGTTCTGCATTTGGATTGTTCCAAGTAATTTCACTAAAATTTTGGGCCTGATAGCTTTCAAAGGATAATATGCCAAATTCTGTGGTAATTTATACTGCTTGCAATCCATTTAGTTTGAACAGAATTATATAGGATATAAATCACTACAGACTTTGACAGAATGATTTTTTGTGCTAGAAGAAACACACTGCAGTGTGCAAATTTGTGAATATCTTGTGCCAGATCTGGAAATTAATGCGCAGCATGATTATACATTCCTTCTACCCAAAATAATCATGTACAAACCTAAAGAAAAATAAAACATGTAAGGCAGATAACCCCTGGCTATTTCAATCTTCAAAAAAATATTTTTTGTTAATTACAATTTGCAATACTAAAATTTAGGTTCCCTTTGGTGACATCATGCTGGGTCAGTTGGTGAAGGTATATTTTAAACATAAGCTTACACAAAATATAGTATAATTTCTCCTAGAAGCTAAATGGAGTTTTTTCCTCATTAACTTCAGTTATCACTTAGCAGTATTAAATAGCATTAAAAAATCTTCCACGTCAACATACCGAAGCTAAACAATATAAAAGATAATTCTCTGCTTACTATCATCTATACTCCAGGAAGAAGCGATAGCTGGAAGCTTATATTTTGTATTTCTTTCCTCTCTTCTACACATTATTTAAACTGTGGACTGGGAACTTGCTACTGATACATGCACATCAGGGTTGGAGCCCAACCAAAAACCTGGATATACAACCACAGAACTGTGTGTTCAAAATCCAGAACTGAAAATATATGGTCTCAATATCAACAATATACAATTCTTACTGTCCCCCAAATCCAAATTTCTATCATAAGGTAGCTAAGGTGCAAAGTAATATAAGGGCACATCAATCCTTTTTAAAATGAAGCTAGACCTCTGCTATGTTTTCACAGAGATTTACATTGAAAAGTACGGGTTTTTGTGAAATTTTTGAAAACAGAATTGTAAAGCAGATTTCCTAGATTCCACACAAAATCTGACAAAGCCCCTTCCTTATGAGCATTTCTTTTTTCAATTGTCACAGTAAAACCTCCAAGGTGCTAAAGACAATGAAAAAAAAAAGTTGGAGCTGATTCTCTTCCCATGTATGTTTTTGAAGTTCTACTGAATTCTTTAAAGTGATATCCAATTTACAAGGGAGCAGAGAAGAGAATTCCATTATATTTCAACAGGAATTAACTTGAAAGGGTTATGCCACAATTTCTAATAATGCATTTACCTACTAAACAGCAAATAATATAGACATGAATGCAAACAACAGAAATGCCCTGCACATGTGCACAGATATTGTATATATTATACAGTATTTTGTTTTTAGTTTCAATTTACAATATAAACAATTAAAAAACTAAACTACAAATATTTAAAAACATACACCCTGAAATCATTTGACTTTGAAATTTCAAAAATTTTAAATTGTTTAAAAAAGTACAAGTCAATTAAAAAGAGGTCAATGACTTTTTAACATGGTTTTGTTTTAATAGTTTTCAACATTGTAAAATAATTATATTGGAATATATAACTAATTCAGATAGTTGAATACTGCATTTTCCATTAACTTGGAGGGAAATTTCTGATAGATATTCTCTTGGATTGTTCAACCTCTTAAAGTAGCTACACACATTGTTTTGCTTTGCTACATGCTTTTCAGAAAAAAAAAAGAAAAAAGAAATAAAAACAAGAGAGCCCTTTGAAAAGATTGTATGTTAACAACTTACTTGAACACGCTGCAAAATATGGCAGGTAAGACACTTCTGCTATAGTACTAAGCATACACAGAAGTTTCATGCTTAATGTTTATGAAGTGGCAAACAGTGCAAAGATATGGCCACTGTTGTTGTTTTTAATAAACTTGTTTTCATTGACTCATAGTTTCACTGTTCTGTCGCTACTAAAGCTGTTCACTGTTGTCTGTGCTGCTTTCTTATGTCAAGTCTCAATCAACTGATGCTATTATGCATGGTCCTTGCTAATGATGATATTTGATGTGAATTACTGACTCACATATTCTTTCCAGATGTTATAAGTTCCCCAAAGCCCTCTTGATGAGAAAAAGCATATGCAGATCTTCTTGAGGTTGTTCTGGACACCCGACGCATGTGTCTTTGTAATGGTTTCTGCTTCCTTCTAGCCCTCTGCAACTTCCGAACCTTGGGAGGGAAAGTTTCTATTGGTATGTGAAATTATTATTGTATTATAAACTCTGGCTAATTTTTAGGTAACACTTATACTGGTGAAGCCTTTATAATAAAAAAAACAATTAAAATGGAAAAACAAAAGCAACATCATAGGTGAAAGATTTTCATTGGATTTCAAAGTAAAACTGTGTGTTGAAGCATGATGTTCTGTAGGGCTGAGCAAAGGCCTTGAGAAAGATTCTGTGGTATGCATCTAGAGGCCCAGCATAGAACTTGTAGCCCAGGGAGACATAGGACTAAGATGGCTTAAACCACTTTTATACACTCCGGCTACGTCTACACTGGCATGAATTTCTGAAAATGCTTTTAACAGAAAAGTTTTCTGTTAAAAGCATTTTCGGAAAAGCGCGTCTAGATTGGCAGGATGCTTTTCCGCAAAAGCACTTTTTGCTGAAAAGCGTCCGTGGCCAATCTAGACGCGGTTTTCCGCAAAAAAGCCCCGATCGCCTTTTTCACGATCGGGGCTTTTTTGTGAAAAACAGTACTATGCTATCTACACTGGCCCTTTTGCGCAAAAGTCTTTCGGAAAAAGACTTTTGCCCAAACGGGAGCAGCATAGTTTTTCCAGAAAAGCACTGATGTATTTACATGAGATCGTCAGTGCTTTTCCAGAAATTCAAGCGGCCAGTGTAGACAGCTGGTAAGTTTTTCTGGAAAAGCGGTCGATTTTCCGAAAAAACTGGCCAGTGTAGACACAGCCTCCCAGTCCCAGAGTGTCTGGCATAACTGCAACAGCCCTGAGGCCTCTCTGAGTTATGGCAACTTCCATGGGCTACCCTCTGTGCAACAGCACTGCCTGGAATCTCAGTGCTACACTCCTGCTTCCTATGCCAGAGTTTATGGAGAGGGCCTTGGAAAACAGACTTACGGCTGTCTTCCCCAGTGCTTGCACCAAGGGACTACTTCCATAGCTGAACCAGTGCTTTTAGACCCCTTTATGCCATTCTGGCTCAGTGAAATACAGAGGCCAGAATAAAGCTAAAAATCCATCCCCCTCCAGAAGCCAAGAGTTCTAATCACGCTGTCACTCTCTGTGTATAAGGGACTCTCTGTCTTTCACAAACCACTTGATCTGTCTCTTCTTCCAGATCCGCAGAATGGGAATAATACTTAGCTACCTCAAATGTCTGTTATGAGGAGTTTTTAGTTAATGTCCATAATAGCACTTTGAAGATGTGAGGTACTATGTAAGTGCTATGAAAAGCAGGGGACCTAGACCTAATTTATCACCTTGGTGACACTGACATTTGCATCATTTTGTCAACTCCTTTTCCCTCCTCCATAATTAATGCTTTTAAATTAAAAAAAAAAATCAAAATATATGTTGTTATCGAACTGCAACCTCCCCTGACATTCTGTTACACTTATTTATACCCAATAATTATAATGAATATTAGAACACAATGGGGATTTTTATATTGCTTACTAAAGTACCACATAGATGGAATATAATTTACAATTTTATTTTTATACATTTTTATGAATAGTGAAGGAATATCAGAAAACAATCTGTTTGTTAAGATTTGGCATGGATTAGTTTTACCTAGACTTCTATTCTAATAAAGTTTAAAACAGCAATTTATGTGAACTATTCCTCTACAGTCAATGGGATAATTCACATATGTATGGGAAACAATATTTGGCCCAAAATATATAAACTATTAAAAGATCAACTATTGTGATGCGAAATCCCTTATTATTCAGTGTTAAGAATCTAAGACCTTATTATGCTATCAGTAATTATACAGAAGCTGCCATATAAATCAATTTGCTTTAAAAATACTGGGATAACATTGTCCTTTGTGTGATTTAAATTCTTTTACATTTATAAATGAAGTTTTTAAAAGCTGACCCAATAGTCTATTATAAATTAAAGATTATTTTTCACTTCTTGCATGTGCGAAACTCTAAATAGTTTATGGTGATACTTTGAGGGAACTAATGGTATATTTTCCCCAGTATGGGTTGGTCCTCCCTGATCCAGCCCCCTCGGGACCTGATTGGTCCTGAATGAAGGATGTTACCAGACCAGGGGAGGTCAATTCTGCTCCCCTCCCTTGACTCCACTCCCGGCTCCAACTGCCAACCCTCCTCCTGGCTACCCCTGAACTGGCCGCTGCTGCCCTGCTGGGCTCCTGGCCAATGGCCCATTTGGGCTGCTAGCCCTGTGGTTTCTGCCTGAACTCCATCCACCCCATAGCTGCCCATAGCTGCCTCTGGACCTGGCCCTGGCTGTCCTATGGCTGCCGCCAGATCTGGCCCAGATCCATCCCGGGCTGCCTTGCAGCTGCCTGGCCCTGGAACTAACCCAGGGCTGCCACTGGATCCAGCTGGGCTGCCATCAGGCCCACAGCTACTCTGTGGCTACTGCAGCCAGCCCATCTGCTCCATAGCAGGGCTCCCAGCCCAGCTCTCCTGCTGCCTGGGTCCCCACCTCCAGAGCTCTTTGCTCCAGGAACATCCATGGTTCTGCTGAACCTTGGATGTTGCCGGACCAAAGAGTCTCGGTTTTTAGTGGTTCTACCTGTAGTTCTTATATCAATAAGAATTCTTATAAATTCTGTCTGTTTGGTAACATTTTAGTTCTCTCCATAAAGGGAGGGATGTAATGATAAAGAAAAACACCCACATAATAGGATTAAATCATACCTTATCCGTTAGCGTTGGATGTAAATCTTCCTTCAAAAATCGGAATATTATTACAGGCATGACTGAAACTACAGTAGTCAAGAGAATGACAAGCCAAACACTTATCTGGCCCAGGGAAATACGAGCATTTCCTATTAACACAAGAAAATGAAACATGTTTGTTAGGCATACAAGGCTGTTGTTAATAGTTTGCAGTTGTGAGATATATTAAATTGCTTTTTCTTTAGGTTAACATATGTTTCTGTTACAAAAATTCTTGAATTTTTCTAGAGATACAAATGCTTACTGCTGCAATTCTTTGGCAACATCTTAAATTTGACATGATCGAAAAATACAACATGGATTCTAAAGGAGGATTTAAGTTAGTGGCTGCACTGATGAACACGTGCAGCAAGAGAAGACAGTGGTAGCACTACTATTTTTTTTCTTCATATCAAATTCCTCATCTATTTTTTAATTGTCAGATAGTTCTGTTCAAATGCCCTGATGACAATCTCCACTTTTTGGACCAATACTCTGATTGCCTTATTCTTTTTTCACATATGATTCATGAGAAAGTTACATTTAAAGTATCTACTCTCAATGAGACACTCATTTTGAAGCATCATCATCAAAATATATCAATTAGCTTTACTGCTAGAGCCACATTACAAGCCATGGTCTAAAGGACAAAAGATCTATATCCAGTTGCTTGTCATATGAGCCATCCAACAGACATTTAACTAACACTTTCATTAAGAAATAAACACATTTTCAACTCATCTCGTTAATTATTTTCATTTATTTAATATTACTCAATTTCCCTCCCAAACCACACCCAGGTGCTCTATACTGAGTAGCAATTTTCTGTTTATCATGATGTGTTGACCGTCATAGCAAAATTGTCCAACCTACACTATAGACAGGCCTCAGTGGAATTATTCAGCTCAAGAGTAATTATATTTCCAGTTGACCATTTAAGTTGCTACTGGTGAGTTTTCTAATAGTATCCTATGGAATAAAACTATTGACCCATTTGTGCCATCAAAATCATTCTACAACATTCAACCATGACTCTGATTATCAAGATTTCCAAGCATACAAGGTAGCGTGATTATCTGCAATATTAAGAAAGGTTTATATTCTTCTAGGATTTAGAAGACACACTTTTAAGTTAACATTATTCAAAATTTGATTGGAAATGCACACAATGTAAGCAATGTAGGACTGGAATTTGTTTATGAAGGTTTCTCTGAGGTTTGGGTAGTGACAAGTATTCCTGTTCCAGAGGATTTTCCTGGGTGATTCAACCTGTATCATACTATCAAATTTTATCTGGCTCCAGCTATCTCCAGCATAAATAAACTCATCTTAAGTCATCAAATAGCTTTGGAAGTTTCCTGATGCTTTGAGCTTCTTGGCACTGTGAGAAAAAAAATCCATTTCCTGTAGCTTTCATTTGGCTACCAAAATGCATTTGAAAGAACACAGTAATCATCTGACTCAGTGATTATTGAAGTGGACTTATATGTCTGCACATACTACATCTTCTCAGCAATTGTTCTGACCCCATTGTGCAGGGGAGTTTTATGGATGCCTGGGATTGTGGGTGTTCTCGCTAGTGCTCTGAGCTTTAGTAACAGGCAAGAAAGGAGGGGAAAAAAAGCTCTCTAAAGCTCTCTAAAATGTAAATTTCACAAATGTTCTTCATTCTCTTTATTGTTTCCAAGGCCTCTCAATACAGTTAGGATGCTTTTGTACACTTGCAAAGCATTAACATTACTTGAGCAATATCAGTTCAGTTAAGTAAAATTTCCCTCCCATACCTGCAATTCTTCTATGTACTTATGAGATCTCACCCTATATAGATTGTGGCAAATTGCATAAATATTGCCTATATAAATCTCATATGAGGTAACAGACTCACCTACAAAAGGAAAGTGGTTTGGGAATATACCAAAAATCCCATTACTGTGCATTGCAAATAAAATAGCAAAATACACAGCTATACTACCCAAGATGAAAAAACGATTGATGGCAGTCCAGTAACTGGTATCCAGGACTATCTGCAAATAAAATGAGATAAAACATATTATACAAACCATCTTTACGGTTTGGAAATATACTACCGTCTTTTAGCAAATATACCCCACACCCGAGAATAACCCACACCCGAATATACCCCACGGTTTTTGCAATTTGAGTAAAAAAATCTTGTATACCCCGCGCACGAGTATAACCCGAAGAGTATACAAGACTTTTTTTCAAATAGTGCGGGGCAGGGAGGGCTTCTACGGGTGGTGTGGGAGGAAATTAGCCACCCTCCAGACGAGGGAGCACTCACCCCGCCTAGTTCCCGCACAGCTGCACAACCTCCGGGCACTCACCCTTCTGGGTCCCGCGCAGCCACACAACCTCCAGGTGGGGGAAGGAGAGTGCTCCCCCACCCCTTCCTGCAGCTGCGCAGCCGCCAGCCTCTAGCCTCTGGGTGGGGGAGCGTTCATCCCCCGGTTCCTGCAAAGGAGCGTTCCCCCTGCCCCTTCCTGCGGCTGTGCAGCCTCTAGCCTCCGGGCAGGGGAGTGCTCATCTCCCGGTTCCTGCGCAGCCGCAGGAAGGGGCAGAGGGAGCGCTCCTGCAGAGGAACCGGGAGATGAGCGTTCCCCCGCCCAGAGGCTGGAGGCTGTGCAGCAGGGGAAGGAGCGGGGGAGCGCTCACTACCAGGTGAGTAAAAAAATGTTGTATACCCCGCACCCGAGTATACCAGGCAGGGGGCTGCGGGGTGTGTAAAAGCGAATATAACCTGCAGGTTATATTCACTAAAATATGGTACATAACTTAATCAGTGGAGTAAGATGTATCTAAACAGAGAAGGGATTTGGGATTTTTTTTAAAAAGTGATTCAATGTTCTGCATCTGTTTGGCACTTTTTAATTTTTCCCATCGCATGTTCTCATTTTAAAAACTTTTAATTAAAGATTTAATTGAAAACTGCACCAAAACTGTAGCAGATAACTTATTTAATCTCTTCCACCATACATACATAAATTTTAGGAATTTAGTTTAACTTCCAAATGAAATGTTCTTAAAAACACTTTTTAAATGGGCAGATTAATACTTACGTCTGAGATTATGTATATTCAAGTCCAGGCACAAGTTCTTAGTTACATTCAAGTCAGGAAAGCAAGATTTGTATCTTCCAAACAATAAAAATGTAAATTTAGGAACTAAGGTAAAATAACTTTAATTATATGCCACCATGTGGCTCACTTGACTTTTGCATATTTTTGTGCAGGGAGAAAAATTAGTTTATAATAAATAACTTTGTGAAAAGTAATGAGCAGTCCTGTGGCACCTTAGGCTCTGTCTACACAGTGTTTCTTAAACTTTTTAAGACTGAGGAACACCAAACAATAATTTTTTTTAATGAGAAACACCAAACATTTTTTGTGGACAAAAAAAAAGGTCACCTGCTCCTTTAAAGACAGCCATTTGTTTTCTATGACACATCTCCGACTGCCTCACAGCACACCAGTGAGCTGTGGAACACTGTTTAAGAAACACTGGTCTACACTGTAGAGCTTTTTCGGGATACTGGAGGTATCCTGGAAAAGCTATGCCTCATCCAAGGAACGCATCCACTTTTTCGGAACAGTTTCCAAAAAAGTGGACCTGCTCTTTTGGCATTCCTGTATTCCTCATTGTATGGGGAAAAAGGGATGTTCCAAAAGAGGAGGTTTTTCCAAAATATGGCTCCGTGTAGATGGGCCAAATTTTGGAAAAGCCACTTCCAAAAAAAAGCAGAAAAAGATACGCAAATTTCAGTTTGCTTATCTTTTTCCAACTTTTCTTTGCACTCTACACATAGCTTTAGAGACCAAGAAATATATCATGAGCTTTCGTGGTGTTCACCCACAGGAGATATGGGTTTTTTTACTTTTATATTTTTTCTGACAGTTTATTCAGCAGAGTAGTGATTGACTCATTTCACCTGCCTGGCTGTCATTGGGGCAATCACTGCACTTGGCTGCAACACTATGGGCATGTCTGTATTACAATTAAAAATATGTGACTGGCCCATGCCAGCTGACTCAGGCTCACAGGCACAGGCAAGCAGATGAGGACCTCTGGAGAGAGCACATTGCCATCCTGTGAGCCCTGCAGCACTCCCTGGACCAGCAGGACTCGAGACTGCAGAAGGACTTGAAGCTGTGCTGAGATGCCTGGCAGGAGCTGCTGCAGCAGAGCCAGACCACGCGCACAGCTTTCACCGCCATCCTTGACTGACTGGTGGCTGTTCCTGATCCCACTCCTGTTCCTGCTCCTGCTTCTGCCCTCCCTCCACTTTCCTCTAGCCCCATCCCCCAGTGGCCATTGAGGGCCCCACAAAAGAGGTGGTGGGACCACCCAAATCAGATCCCAGTCCCATCTCTTAACCTCTCTTCCACACTCCTCCTCCCTCTTTCACCAACCTCCCCCTCTCAGGTTCTTTCCCCAGTTTCTCCCGTTACATTTACCCTAATAAAACAAAACCAGTTTATTCTTTCAAAACAAAAAGTGTGGTTTATTGTGACTGCAAGGAAGGAGGAGAGGGGAGGGGAAGGTGGAAAGAGAGGGCAGGGGAAGAGAAGGGTATGGGAGGAAAGGCACACTGGGCCACTATAGAGGCCCCTTCTGGGGAGGCCCAGGGGAGAGTCTCACAGCTGGCCCTGACTGAAACTCTCCTTTAGGATCCCCCTGATGCATACAGCCCCCTGATGGGCCTGTCGGATGGCAGCCATGTGCGGCTGCTCGAAGGCCCTGCCAAGCCACACAGTCTCTGTCCCTCCACTCCCATCCTGGCAGGAACTTATCCCCCTTAGGTTCCCAAAGGTTGGTGGAGGACACAGCATGCAGCCATCACTTGGGGGATGTTCCACTACCTGAAGTCCAGCCGGGTGAGGAGGCAACGGAACTTCCCCTTCAGGTGCCCAAAGGCACCCTCCACCACAATGGCCTGCTGAGCCTGGTGCTAAAACGTTCCTTGCTTTAGTCAAGACGTCTGGTGTAGGGCTTCATCATCTAGGGGAGCAGAAGGCAGGCTGCATCCCCTACAATGCACATCAGCATGTCCACATCTGGACCCCGATAGTGTGGTCAGGGAAAAAAATGCTGGCGTACAACTTCTGGAAGAGGCTGGAGTTTTGGAAGATGTGAGTGTCGCATATTTTCCATGACCACCCAACATTGATGTCTGTGAACTGGCCAGGGTATTTCACAAGGGCTTGCAGAACCATCTAAGAGTACCCCTTGCAGTTGATATATTCGGAAGTTCGGTAGCTGGGGCTCGGATGGGAATATGAGTGCCTTCAATAGCTCCCCCCTCTCCCTCGCAGTTGGGGAAGCCCATGGCGACAAAGCCGGCAATGGTGAGGGCCACGTTGCCCAGGTTGATGACCATGTGCAGTAGGATGGTGTTGATGGCCCTCACCACCTGCAAGAGACATGCAGATAATCACCTGGTTGCCAGGGCTCTCAGGAGTTCCCGAAGTCCAACCGTCCCCTCCCCGACACACCAGGAGCAATTCCTACTTATCCCATCCCATCTCCCAAGAGGGCTTTGTGAAGGCAGGACGGAAAAACCTCCTATGGGAAGGAGCTACCTCCACCACCACCACCACCACCACCACCACTCTCCCCACTTCCCTAAGAAACCCCATTCCTGCTGTTCACCACCCTCCTTGGACAATAACACAAGAGCATCATACCTGCATGACCACGCCCCCAACAGTCGATCTCCTCATGCTGAACTGATTCCCAATAGAGCGGTAGCTGTCCGGTGTGGTGAGCTTCCAGAGGGCAATGGCAACCCGCTTCTGGAGGGGGATGGTGGGTCTCATGTGGGTGTCCTGTGGTGTAAGCACAGGGGCAAGCCACTCACACAGCTCCAGAAAGATGGCCCTCCACATGCAGAAATTCTGGAGTCACTGCTGGTTGTCCCACCACTCCAGGATGAACCAGTCCCACCAGTCAGAACTGGTGTCCAAACACCGGAAGTGGAGATGCACAATGTGTAGGGGAAGTCAAGTGGGGTCAAGATGCATGAGCAGAGCCCAGAGAGAGGGAAGGAAGTGCCACGCAATGAGCTGGGGGTCCTCCTCCTGCAGGGCCACAAGCGCAGCCTGCAGAAACTGCGGCAGGAGGTGCAGCGTGCAATA
Source organism: Pelodiscus sinensis (assembly GCF_052426305.1). Lineage (NCBI taxonomy): Eukaryota > Metazoa > Chordata > Testudines > Trionychidae > Pelodiscus > Pelodiscus sinensis. Next base: position 25,089,131 of record NC_143065.1, read on the forward strand.
TAAAAGCCATCAACTGCTTGGAGGCAGGTCCGGCTCTGTGGCAGGAGTGCTATGGTGTCCACAAGGGCAACCAGAGCAGGCAGAGAAAAGGCTTTGTTGTCCCTCAAGGAGGGCAAAAGAGAAGAGCCTAAGACACGACTGTACAGAGGGGTCCCTTTAAATTCAAGCAGCTACAGGATATGACTGTTGTCCCAATGCCCTGCCTGAAGTGCTTCTGGGTGGCCTTAAGTCCGATTCAACATCCAATGAGTGTGGACGCTGTATTTCGAAATAGCTCTGCTCTGTTTTAATGGGCATTTGCTTTGTAGATGCTTTATTTCGAAATAAGCTATTTTGGAGTATTTCTTCTGAAATATCTTATTCCAAAAGAAGTGTGCTGTGTAGACGTGAACTCTGTGTGGAAACCACGCACACCTCATCAGTTCTGTTAGAATTTCCCATGAGATTTGAAGTTCAAAGGTACCACAACTCAAGGATGTAAACCAAATGAATTAATGCTGGAAAAAAATACTTACATGAACCCGTGTGTACCAGAACCACCACCGAGCTCAGAAGAGCTCTAATATCAATAGAAGAATATCACCCCTTTATTCTACATATACAATGATTGATTGTACAGTACATGCAGACCTACTGACAGCAATTCTGGGCTCCAGGGCAGAACAGTCAATGCGCCCCCACACATGCACAAGCTGAGTCTATAGTCCATCTGTGTTGGCTGGTGCTCAGCAATCTCCCAGCTGCATACAGGGCCCGGAACAACCCATCGTCTCTGCCCCAGGCAATGGCCACACACCAGTCCTGCTTCTTTCTGCCCCTGATCTGCCTCCATCCTGCCCCTTTTCCCAAGCCCCCCGCTTCGCCCCTCCTCTTCCTACCCCCTCCCAAACCCAAGTCCCCTCCCCTGAGTGATGGCAGAGTGGAGGCTGTGAGAGGGGCTGGCCCAGCCCCTGCTGCTGGCACCAAGCCTTCTGCTTATCCCCTGGGCCATGTTGCTTGGGGGAGGGATTTGGGGAAATGGGCTGGAACCACAACCTGCTCTGCTGGCTGCCAGGCATGTCACTCCACTTCCCATCGCTGGTGAGAGTGGGGGTGGGCCCAACCTCTGCTTGTTCCTGGGTTGCCCTGATCATCACGGGGTTTGAGACAGTGGCCCCGAACCATTATATAGACAGGACCACTCTGCTTCCACATGGTGCTTATCTCAGGTGGCTCCTGAAAGCAACTGGCACACCCCTTTGGCACCAACTCCTAGACGGAAGGGGGTAAGTGATCTCCATGTATTGCTATCCCAGGCACAACTCCTGCAGCTCCCATTGGCCACAGTTCCCGGCCAATGGGAGATACCGAGTTAGTGTTCAGGGTGAGAGCAGTGCTTGGAGACCTTTCCACCCCAGAGGTTGCAGGGACTGTGCTGGCTGTTTCCAGGAGTCTTAGCCCTGCAGCAATGCCCGGCTGCAATGTAAGTTGCCCAGCCCCCTGGTCAATTGCTCTCTTTGCCCCTCCACTCCCATACCATCACAGGCCTGAATATATACAGTAATCTATGCCAGCAAAAGTAAGATTAGAATCAAGCCTAAAATGTGAAAGCTGTTTCTGAAAGATTTACAGGGATTAGGGACAAAATATGAAAAGGTAGAGAGAACTGTTTTGTGTGATTAATTCAAAAAAATAGGAGCTACAAGAGCTGGGTGTATTGTAGACTCTACCACACACTTCCCTGCGTGAGCTTGTGCAAATCACTTAGCTGCTCTGGGGTCCAGGTTCCCTCTCTGTAAAATATGGTTAGCTGTAGTATCAAACTCAAGTCAATAATACCTGTAAATTGCTTTGAGATCTTAAGAAGGAAGGAGCTATACTATATAAATGCAATTCTGCTCTGCAGTGACAGATCATTCTGAAATTCTCTATTCAATTCATGATCCAATAAATATGAACTCTGTCAATCTTCTTTCATTCTTTAATGAACATAGCACTTAAACTAAATCCTGACCTTATTTTGATTTATGGTTCACCAGCATCCCAAAGATTAATCATGTAACTACTACATACATTCATTATATGCTTCCTTATCAAAAGCACATTCTGAATTCTGGAATAATTTGTAACAATTATAGCTATTAACTACAAATAATATGGTATGTCAATGTGAGCAGTTGCTCAGTCCCATCATAACACAAGGTGACTACATAGCTAAAGTAAAACACAATACAGCGTTCTGAGAGAGTATTAACTAAATGTTTCCCAGTCCCTTCCCTCCCACCCAGGGAAAGAAACCAAAGGCAGACAGGGAGCAATCTAGTAAAACTAAATTATTTCCTCCTGCCTGATGGCTCAATCAAATTTGGTGAATGTGGCTACTTTCTATCAGAAGGTCCACTGTCCCCAAAGTTACCACTCACCCTGCTCTTCCATTTCTTAATTGCTCTCATCAGGTCCCTGTTGTCTTGGGAGACATTAGACAGACTTTTCTGGAGATCAATATCTTCATGCCAGACAAGCAGGACAAGACATAATGGGGCAGATTCTCTTATTTCCAGGGGGAAACTTTAACTTATTTACCACACAGTCAAGTTTGGGGTTTGCCCATTACAATCCTTTGCATTCAGTATTAAAATACCTCAAAAAAGGGAATGGTTTTACCTAACAGAAAACTATTATGGGGAATTGACTGTGACAAACATGTTTATTACCTTCAAAAAACTCTCTCAAAATTGTTTAAGGCCTCAACAGGAACAGTTTTCTCAGTTAAGTCTTTGATTACCAAGCTCTTTAGCCTATACTCAAAAAATAAATCATGTTGTTGAACCTGTTTCTAAGAGTAGGAACATCCTGATTTAGACTATAAAGTATATTAATATATGCATTTTAGAAATTGGCTCAATCCTCTGCAACCTTAAACCTTTAACAGGAATTTCTGTAATTAGAAATGAGGGGGGGGGGGGGGAATACGGAAAAATATCACCAAACACAAATCTTTATTTTTACCTGAACACTGACTATAATAACTAAAGATGTTGCCATTGTGACAGCAAAAGACTGGTAGTCAGCAATATGTTTTCCATCTTCACCAGCTGTGTTGTAAAATGCTCCATAAGGAATGAAGAAAAGGGCAAAAGAGGTGTAGATTCCATGTGCTATGCAGATGAAAAACTTGCGTTTATTGAATAGTAGATTTAGTTGCCCAAGTTCATAGAGTTTTCCATAAGCCATGCTATTCTGCTCATTAACGTCCTGTAACAAATGAATATGGATAACGTGTTACTTTAATAGTGTCAGAAAATATTTAAGTTTGTATGCCACAGAATGAGTACAATCTCTGTGACTTTAATAAAGTGTGGTAGGGAAGAAGATCCTTTTTCCTGCTTTCTCCCACTAAAGTTGCAAAGGCTGATGAGGGCTCCACTGATATGGGGGAGTCTCTAATAAGCATGCAACCATCATAGTTAGCTCCTATGCTATGTTCCATCTCCCCTGATCTTGGTATAGGAAGCAAGAGGGGCAGGTAAAGGTTGTGGATATCACACAGAGTGCTCTAGCAATCCACATTCTCTGATGGGGACAGTCTATTGCTGAAGCTAAGGCATAGGCTTGTGAAGAACCAGTCAAAGATTCATGAGGTGACAGCCAATTTCTTAAAGAACTACTCTGCCTTATACTGGGGCCATTTGGGAACTGGATCCCAGCATTAATTAGAGTAGCCTGAGGAGCAGATAAATAAAGGGGATTTAATTATACATTATTTGCATATAAAACTGACTTATTAATGATGTTATCAATACCATTTACTGCTTCCATTTTAGACATTTTAGACAATGGTATAAATAAGATAAAATGGTACCTGGTCAAACAAACCCATAGCTAGTACAGGCAGTGAAGTATAAACAATGTTGAACAGGGTAATAAACCACGGGTCATAAACAGTCTGAAAAGAAAATGCAGGTGATAAAGAGAATAAGTGCCATTTTCAAAATTATTCACTAATATTATTTGGCACAATGGAACACACAACAGGATGCTTTTCACCTTCTCCTCATGAATAGGGTAATTCAATTTTGAAAATAGGTAAAATAATGGCTAAGAGTTTAGTGATTTGCTTTCTATGCAAGGGGTTATGCAATAGTACAGAATACTTAATTAAGAAAAATGGGGTAGCTGGCAAATTCAAAATGTTTAATAAACTGCTTGGTTAGTGCATTTTTCCTTTTACGCCAAAAAAAGATGTAATATTATTCCCAGGCTGAAAATGGCAGAGTGATATGAAGGGATGATTACTGAACAGCAGTATCAAAATCCCAAACAATCTCATAGTTTTATTACACATTTGTAGCACACTTGGCTGCTTGACAGGTTTCAGGCATGTGGTATGGAGAAGGGATCTGGCCAGCTTGCATTCAAGTCAACTTCTCTTGTAACCTTTGAACAGGCTCGCTATATCTTAACTCATCAAGCAGAAAGGATGTCTGGTTCCATCCTAGGAAAATGGCCATGTCTGAATTAAAACATAAAGGACCTCTACAAGGATCAATTTGGATTTATGCCTGAACTTTCCTAGCAACTTAAAAGCACATTAGCTCATTGCTAAGTTTATACAAACAATAACTTGTGAATCCATTGAGTGATGAAGACCTTTTATCCTGCTTTTTAGTTTCCTTTGCTTGAAAGTTATAAAACTATATTATTATGAAAAGCCAGTCTTGCAGAAAACACAATATAGAATAGTAAGAGGTGCTCTGCATCATCTGTTCCTTATTTATGCAATTAACAGAAATGCACCGGAGCACTGCAGAAGGAATTAAACATATTTGAATATACAGTATTCCTTTCTGAAATTTTAGACAGCCACTATATCTGTTAAGAGCTTTGGATAACTATTTCACAGGTAATATAAGCCTTTGAGACTAGTCTAAGAATCACCTGCTATTTTAATGTTTTCAACTGTGACTTGTTTATATGATTTGGCATAATACAAGGGTTTTTATATTCATGGGCAGCATAATTGTTTCCATATTAAGAAAGTTTTCCCTTACATCTCTGTAGTGTTGACAATGGCATACTGTCATCAGATACTTTCATTTCTCAAGCAAATAATGCCAGTACTTGCAGCTTGTTTGATTCATAATTTTCCTAAATAAGGCCCCAAGAAATGTTTTGGTACAATCACTTCATGTGTTTTCACGGATATCCATGAGTCCACATATATGTAACATAACATTGTAGAAGGTTGCAAGATTACAGCACAGAAGTAGTTGCCACAAGCTTGTGAACCCTGTGTGAGTATTTGAACCCCACAATGGGAGCCTGATTCAAAATCCCACTGTGGTCTATGATAGACTGTCTATTGACTTCTGTGGCAGCTTGAGTGGGCCCCAAAAGTACACACCAATCTCACAAACCAGGGCACCATTCCTGAATCCCTGTCTATAGTCTTGTCAGACTAGTGCTAGCTGGCTGGAGGAAGAGAGTAAGTTCTCTAACCTATGTATCTATTTTAGAAGCTTAGATTGCCTCCATTACCGGGATATCTTACCCTCTCAGTTTTTGCTGTACACTTTACAATATCCCTGTGAGATAGTGTTGTATCTTTGCTCTTTACATAACATTAAGAATATGAGGAAGTCAAACAGACATGGCTGGGTTCCAAATAACCTTATTCTTATATGGCTACATATATAACCTGCTACTTTAGGGCAACCTGAAGGTTCGGATGGCTTCTGCAATAGAGACTGGAATGCCCACTGGAGAGCTCCGAAACTATTTCAAGGGATACCACGCAATCCCCATTCTATAGAGGAGTACTTATTATCCCCATTAAAGACATGGAGAACTGAAACCCTATTCTGGGCTTATACAGTTGTACTTTGGCTTTCATAGCATCAAATTCACATCCCACAGTTACGGGAGGCAACTGATTCAAATATAGGTGAGAAGAGACCATAATTTATCACAACTTCAGTTGCAGAAGATGGCAGTCCTGGGGATGTGTGTGTTGGGGGGGATGTAGCTGTATGAATCATAAGTGTCAGATATATTGTTCAGGTTACTTCATGAGGGGCTCAACCAGGCTGTTGGGTTACCATTAAAATCAACTAAATATCAAAGTCCTAAAACTGAACCAGCCCTAAAAATATATTAATGTAAAATGTCTAACAAGGTGGGTTTTTGGTTTAGGTAATGATTCACAAACAAAACTGGACTTTGAATGGAAGAAAAAAGCATGTTTAAAGAAGATAAGAAATGTTGACATTAAAGAATTATCATGTTTTCCATCATCCCCTCTCCCTTTAAACAGATTAAAGGGTACAGAGGGATAACATACTGATTTATAACATTGAAATAATTGCTAATGGTTAGATGAAGAGCTTTGATAGCTATATTTTTTAATGATTAGTAATTATAGTCAGTGAAGGAGTACAGCTGAGGTAACATTTAGGCCAAGGTCTTACTGGCATAAATATGGTTTTGCCAATTCTTCTTTTACACAGAATTGCTAATTGACTTAAATGCTAACTTGACAATGCTGTGCTGAATGTTTTGGGGTGAAAATACACAAACCAGTAAAATCAAGAAGCCATTTTACTGGGAAGATCTAGGACAGAGTGATACAAAATAATTCCATGACACTGAAACTGCAAAACAAGCAGAAAAAAATGCAGAATTTGAGTAACTGAAGCCTGACCATGCATACTGCACGTGTAATCTAAAACTCAAAGGGTTGATGTGTTAAGAGCCAATTTGATAAAGGTTTCTTAATTTGTAATGTAAATATACAGACAGTCCCTGGGTTACGTACAAGATAGGGACTGTAGGTTTGTTCTTAAGTTGAATTTGTATGTAAGTCAGAACTGGTACATATTGTACCCCAGGTGTCCCCAATTCAGCCGCTGCTGAAACTGACCAGCGGCTGACTACAGGAAGCCCGAGGCAGAGCTGCTTTGCCCCGGGCTTCCAGGAATCAGCCGCTGATCAGTTTCAGCAGCAGCTGACTTGGGGACACCTGGGGTAGAGCAGCTGGGGCGCTGCTGGGTTGGTCCCGCCGCGCCAAAGGTCGGCGCTACCAGACCAACCCAGCAGCGCCCCAGCTGCTCTGTCCCAGGCGTCCAGATTGAGCCGCTGTTGAAACTGACCAGCAGCGGCTGAATCGGACACGCCTGGGGCACAGCAGCTGGAGTGCTCTGCCCCAACCCTAACCCTAACCCTTGGCGCGGCGCGACCAACCCAGCAGCACCCCAGCTGCTCTACCAAGTCCCCAAGTCAGCTGCTGCTGAAACTGATCAGTGGCTGATTCCAGGAAGCCCGGGGCTGAAACTGACCAGCGGTGAGAAAAGCCTGGTCTGCAGTCTGGAGCATTGCCGCCAACATGCTGCTTCCATGAGCAGTCACATGTGATCCTATGGGGGACAACCACCTTCTGTAGCCAGTCCATGGATTCCTTCCAAGACACTCCTCAGACAGTCTTGGGCAGCAGCATGGAGGATAGCATGGATGAGGAGGAGAATGGTCAGCAAGTGAGTAGGCCACCCTATGTTACAGAGAGCCAAGAATCTTTTATAACCTTGGAGACAACTTCTCTTCCGAGGCACTTCTGGTGAGTTCACATTTTTATCTTGCTAAAAGTAGGTTGAGGCAATTGGGTGTGATCTGTGGCGGCCACTGTGCCTGCCCAGTGAGGGGTCCTCGCAACAACTTATTAAACGTGTCTGAAGGTGGAGCAGGAATCCTCCCTGTACATCTCTATAAAGCTCTCACAGAGGGACTCTTTAATCCTTCTCACAAGGTTGCTGGGGAGGCCTGTCTTATTCCATCCTCCACAGCATGACACCTTTCCATGCCAAGCCACCAGTAAGTGGTCTGGCATCATTTCAGCACAAACCATTGCACAAAAGGTCCTTTCTGGTCTCATGCAGTCAGCATCTGCTCCCTATTACTCAGTGTGATTCAGAGAAGACTGATATCTCACATGGCAACCTGGATGACTGGGAAAGCTACTAGCTGAAGCCTCTGCAGTAAGCCCTCATCCTCAATGAAGAATTGCTTGAGTCCCTGTGCTTCTCTGCTGCCACGCCCAGAACACGTGTCCCCCTCCTGCCCATCTGCCCCTTGTTGCATAAAAAAGCCTCTGCCTGAGCTTATTTGATTTATATAGATGGATTTTCTAAAGCTACACCAAACTGCAAAGTCTAAGGTTTTAAACTGCAACTCATTGTGATCTTTGTCAAACTTTGTAATCTGTGTAACTCTCAGAAACTTACTGTGAACTGCAACTTTGTAATCTTTTTTAACTCTCAGCCACCCTGCTTGTAACTTTCTCTAAGCTGCATTCCCCCATCAGTGAATGAAGAAAGAGAGTGAGAGTGTGTTTGAAGAAGGCTTGGAACAATAGAGCACATTTCAATGAGTCATCACAGTCTGGGCATGCTCCCTGCTGGATAAAAGGAAGTCTGGGCATGCTCCCTGATTATGAGGTGAATGAGTCACAGAAGCCATTCAGACACTATATAAAGAGAAGGAGCACATGTGAGACTCTCTCTTTTTCCTTCCCCTGCTCCTGAGAAGCTCCTCTCCAGTGTCTCTCCTCCTGACCAGCTTCCCCAGCCATGATGAGCAGATAGACCCTCTAGGATCCACATGCCTTGGCTCCTTCTGCAACCCATATGTCTGTAGAATAGTAATAGATATGTAGCCATGTTAGTCTGGTCTAGCTGAATCAAAAAACAGGACTATGTAGCACTTTAAAGACTAACAAGATGATTTATTAGGTGATGAGCTTTCATGGGCCAGACCTACTTCCTCAGATCAAATAGTGGAAGAAAATTGGCATGACCATATATACCAAAGGATACAATCAAAAAAATGAACACATATGAAAAGGACAAATCAAATTTCAGAACAGAAGGGGAACGAGGGGGGAAGTAAATGTCTGTGAGCTAATGATATTAGAGGTGATAATTGGGGAAGCTATCTTTGTAACGGGTAAGGTAATTAGGGTCCTTGTTAAGACCTAGATGTAAAGCATCAAATGTAAGCATGAATGACAGTTCAGAGCATTCTCTTTCAAGTCTGGTGTTAAAAGGTCTTTGAAGCAGGATGCAGGTAATCAAGTCGTTGAGACAATGCCCTTTCTGGTTGAAATGGCAAGAAACTTTTGTCTTTGTGATCCTGTCTAATATCTGTTTTGTGTGCATTGATTCTTTGGCGAAGTGTCTGAGACGTTTGTCCAATGTACATAGCAGACATGTCCAATGTACATGTGCTGACAATGTCCATCTGCTATGTACATTGGACAAACGTCTCAGACACTTTGTCACAGTTTCTTGCCATTTCTTGCCATTTCAACCAGAAAGGGCATTGTCTCAACGACTTGATTACCTGCATCCTGCTCCAAAGACCTTTTAACACCAGACTTGAAAGAGAATGCTCTGAACTGTCATTCATGCTTAAATTTGACACTTTACATCTAGGTCTTAACAAGGACCCTAAGGACCTCCCCTCTCATCCCCCTTCTGTTCTGAAATTTGATTTGTCCTTTTCATATGTGTTCATTTTTTATTGTATCCTTTCGTATATATAGTCGTGCCAATTTTCTTCCACAATTTGATCGAGGAAGTGGATCTGGCCCATGAAAGCCCATCACCTAATAAACCATCTTGTTACTCTTTAAAGTGCTACATAATCCTGTCATATGTCTGTGTAAGTGTGTGAGTGCCTGAGGGCAGGAATGAATGGATGTGAATGAGTGAATGAATGGAGGGGTGTGTGCGTGCTTGCTTGCGTGTGTGTGTGTGTGTGTGTGTGTGTGTGTGTGTGTGTGTGTGTGTGTGAGTGAGAGAGAGTGTGTTCTATCTTCTTTAGTTTAAACCTTTGGTGGATGCTTTCTCCTCTTTAGTTTTACCTAGTGGAAATAAACCCATACTAGTGTAACTCTGGGTGGTCTCCAGTGAGAATATTTTTGGGGTAACACCCCTGTGGTAAGGGAAAGTCACACTCTTATGGCAAACAGGGGGTGCCAAACACAGGGTCCCCATGTGAGCTCCTGCCTTGCCAGCATACCCAGACCTCCTCCCTCTCACAGCCTCATGCTCTGGGCCTGTCCCTTACCATTCCTGCCATCAAACTGAGTCCAACTGCACCCCTAAGAACTCTGAGGTGTACCTACTGCATAGTGGCTACCTAAAAGCTTAACTGTGGCCTTATACACAATATATCCCTATTGTCTTTAGACTATACTTTTATACTAACAGATTAGGTTCTACACTCTACAATGTATCTCCTGTAAAGTCTGCCCTTCACTTTTTATTACAGCAGGATCAGCAGTGAGACTGCTTCGCACACCCTCTGTGTTGGGCTGGCACACATCTGCAGGCAAAAATGGAGTAGGGATGACATATTCAAGGAGCAAATGCAATCCACCCACTTGGACAGGGAGCGCTTAAGCAAGCAGAGGAAACACGCTGCTGAGGAAATGCATGCAGAGCACAAGGACAGGAAAGTGTGCAGGGAACTGGAAGTGTGGAACCAGGAGAGAGTCTTGTCATCCATGGCAGATACGAAGGACTGTATGGCAGCTTCCAGGGATGCTTACATGCACAAGCACCCCCTTATTCAGCTCTGGAAGACTAACATTCCCTCCTCACTGAGTTCCATAGCCTCCTCTTCCAGGGGCCCTAAAATTCAGGGGAGAAGGGAAGGAGGGAATCAAGGGTAGCCTCACACTCGGCCCCTAGGGATGTGTTATGAAACAAAACACTGTCCTCGCAATTGTAATGACTCCCTCACTCTGAAGCTCCCATCCTGGAGTCCTTTTCTATCCCTATTGTGTTCCTTGAATAAAAACACATGATTTTTGTGCAACAGTCTCTTTATTGCTTGTGTTGGGGCAGGAGGGAGATTACAGGCAAGCACACTGAATGCAGGGCAATTTGTTGAAAGCAACATTCATGACTCTCAAAACTGTCCATTCATAAAACTGTCTTTCAAAGTCTCTCTGATTTGCACTGTCCCGCACTGTGCCCTTCTTATTGCCCTGGTGTCTGACTGCTCAGAATCGCTCAGCCAGATATCATCCTCCCTTAGTCTCACAAACATTATGGAGCACACAGCAGGCTGCCACAACAATTGGAATGTTGCACCAAGTCAGCAGACTGTGAGACCTTCCCTTTAAATGCCCAAAAGCACATTCAACCATCATTTTGCACTTGCTCAGCTTGTAGTTGAACTGCTCTTTACTGTAGTCCAAGCTGCCCATCTACAGCTTCATGAGCCATAGGAGCATGAGGTAGGCTGGGTTGCCATGGATCACTATTGGAATTTCAACATCTGAAATAGTAATTTTTTCATGGTCTGGGAAAAAAAGTTCCAGCTTGCAGCTTTCTGAAGAGGCAGGAATTCCTAATGATGCATGTGTCATGCACTTTTCCTGACCATCCCACACTGAAGTTAGAAAAATGGCCCTTGGAATCCACCAGCGCCTGCAGCACCATCAAGAAACCTTTGTGATTCATGTACTTCTTGGCAATGTGGTCAGGTGCCAAGATGAGGATGTGTGTTCCATCTATCACCCCACCACAGTTAGAGAACTCCAGTGGGGCAAAGCCCTCCACTACGTCCTCCATGTTTCCCAGTGTCACTACTCTCTGTAGCAGGATATTGATGGCCTTGGCTACTTGGATAACAACATCTCTCACTGTAGATTTTCCTACTCCAAATTGATTTGCAACTGACCAGTCACTGTCTGGCATAGCAAGTTTCCACAGGGCAATTGCCATGTGATTCTCTACTGTCAGAGCAGGTCTCATTCTGGTATTCTTGCACTTCAGGGAAGGAGAAAGCAATTCGCAAACTTTCATGAAAGTGGCCTTATGCATGTGAAAATTTTGCATCCACTGCTCATTGTCCCATACCTGCATCACAATACGGTCCCACCAGTCTGTGCTTGTCTGACGGCACTAGAACCGGCATTCCACTGTGTCCAGAGTATCCAATGATAGTGACCTTTGCTAGTCACTCAAGTGCTTTGCAAAAAAGTATTTTCATGACCTCCCGAGATTTATCCTAATTCCAGCAGACCCTGGATACATGCTGAACATACTCTAGCATTAGATGCACCATAGTTAATATCATTATCATAATACTTTGATGCTCAATGGGATCCATGCTTACATTGCTATGGTGTTGGTGTGAATAACCAAGGGAAAAAAGGATGCAAAAAGACTGTTTGCTCTCAAGCGGGGGGGAAGGGAGGAAATAAGTGCATTATGGGACATTGATAACATGTACCCAGAACCACATGCTGCACAGTTTTGGTTCCAGCATGCACTGGGAGCATAACCCATCATGAAAAGGGGTGTAGGTACTGTGGGATAGCTATCCACAGTGTATTGCTCTCAAAGTCAACAGTAGCCACCCTACTGGGGAAATGCTACTTTACATTATGTTGAATCTTGCACACACACACCTTTGACTTTACAAAATCTGGTGCTAAAAATTTACGTTAATAAATTTGACCTTATCTCTCAATGTAGACACGGCCTCTGACATCAGGTGGTTGGCATTTACTAAAGGCCTTAGACTTTCAGTAATTTCTGCAGGTCAAACATGAGGACAGAAAAAGCAGGATTTGCTGAAGGACACCAGGAGTTCCCCATGCCTCCAAGCAGATTTGAGAGACACTTTATATTACCTTTCACTTTGACTAGACCTTAGTCAGAATCAGTTGGCTTAGCATAAAGCCTACTTACATGACTGCAGAATTTGTAGATTTAAAGCACTCCTGATAACCACACAAATAAGCCTCTGGATTTAGCCCTAAATAAACTATTTACTGGATTAGAACATATGCTTAACAGAAAAAAAAACCCTCATAAAACAGCATGGCCTTACAAATAAAATCATGAAATGTCACAAAAATTTGGAGGAAATGAAGGAACTCATAGTATAATAATTACAGATTAATTTTTAAAGAAAGAAAATAAATGCTAATATGATTTTAATTAACTTCCAAATGATTTTCACTAAAACATTTGGATTGTTCAGTTCAGTTTTCTGACTTCTAATAATCCAATAATTAAAAGGAAAACACCTTTTAATAGTTGGATACATTAAACATATATAACATTGTTTTGTTGGTTTATATACTTAATTCCTAAAAACTAACCTGAGCTGAGAAGCCACAGAAGAAGCCAAACCAGAAATGTACCAGAGTGAAGGCAATGTTTTTGTAGAAGAAATAACACAAGAACTTGCACATTCTGAAATAGGACCACCTGCCGTGAACAAGCAAGAGCCGCTTCAGATATCTGAACTGGGCAAAGGAGTAATCGCTGGCCAAGACTGCTTGCATTCCTTCCTCACCACTGATGCCTACACCTATGTGTGCACCTGTGAGTAAAAAAGAAGCAGAAATGTGTCTTTACTAAGTATTTGAAATAGATTCAGTGATTTGTTAAATGATCACTGTAAACATTTTGCTTAGTGAAACATAAATGGATATCCATTTTCAGATGATCCCGGCCTTACAAAGTGATATCCTGTGCTTCCCAGAGGTGTTTATCAAATTAACAGGAAAGACCCACAAATTTAGCATTATCATTACTATTATGCTGAATCATATTCTGCTGCGCCTCACCCTCAGCTTTTTAGGAAGTGCTAGCTGCTTCTCTAATAGGCTATGTCTACATTGCATGCTTATTTCAAAATAACTCATGTTAGTCTACACAGCAATCTCATTATTTTGAAATAATTTCAAAATAACAGACTTCTTACTGTAACTTCTGTAACCCTCATTTCATAAGAAGTAAGGGAAGTCAACGAAAGAATGTACTTACTTCAAATTCTTGCTGTGCAAACAGCGTCAAAAGTCGAGTTAAGCTAGCTGAAGTTGCATATCTTAACTCAACTTTAGCCCGCAGTTTAGACATACGCATACAGAATAATGTTTGTTATGATTATTTTTAAATGATTCTTTCTTTCTCTTTTATCCTTTCCCTTCTCACTGGAAGAAAAAAAAAGGTTATTTTGCCATTCTTTGCCAAAATAAGTGAATTGGAGGAGGATCGTGCTGTTATTGATGCTGATGCAGGAAACTTTTTTAAATGAATACAATTTAAATATTGAAAACCCAACTTGAAACTGAGAGTGTGCAAGGGATTCTTTTCTTTCTTCAGGTATGGGGAGTAGAAAAATAAGAAAACTGGTGGGGAAAAAAATACATGAAGTGACTAGTCACCGGGAACTAAGAAACCTGAGGAGCAATCATTGTGAAATTCTGAGAGCACAGCTGAATGCAGGGAATCACGTAACTGTTGCAGTGGTCTAGTAATTATTTTCCATCCTTGTAGTAAGACAGGCTCAAACCATTCAATTACAGTCTAATGGGCCATATTTTTCTTGACTATAGAATAGGGCTCAAACCTGCCATTCATCTGCTTGAAGAAATGACATTGAAATGTAGAGTTCTGTACAATGGCAAAATTGGGCAACAGTCAACAAGCAGATGACATATTGTAAGCAATCAATGAAGTATATTATTAGCTATATAAGGCATCTTAATATTTTATTTTAAGGGCTACCCATCAATGTATTATAAAAACAATATATTTACTATGCAATCTACTTACACAATAGCATATTTTAATATACAAAATATCTTCCAAGAAACTGATGCTACAATAAAAGAATTTACAATAGTTACTAATACTGTACTTGGGAAATGCATTCTTCCATGCAAATATTATAACACATAAGCGGTTTCTTCATGGCTGTACTGCATCCACCACTTAATCAGGACACAATTCAGTTGGGATACCTCTCAAAGTAGCCAAACTAATGATACTTACCACCAAGGAATTTTACTTCATTGGGATGCCAACATATGATTAAGTGGTACTCAAATGGAGATATCATGTCTTTGTAATTTTCAGAGATTGATCATAATTTGATACCTTTAAAAAATTCTTTACCTCTTCCAGTGCTTGTTTATCAATGTAGAAGTATTTTAACAGCATTTCTGCAGGCCCATTGAAAACTGATTAAAATTAAGCATTTTAAAAGTGGAAATAGTACAGAACTACCAGGATGCTGGAAGGTCTGGATTTGGTAATTATATTTCAGCTCATTCTGGGGCAAAATAGCTGTTGCTGTTCTGTGTGGTGTGGTTTGTTTTGTAAATGATAGAGACAGACCTCTATCATCTTTATTTCTTCAAAGAAACAGCAAGCTAAATGTGAGCAAAACAAAACAATCTGAGAACCATTTTAGATGGAAGCAAAAACTGCACCGTCTGGTTAGCTAGAAATTCTTCTTAGTCAGAATGAAAGGTGAACTAGTGGGGTATTCCAATTAAGATGGATTCATCAGTACATTATTTATCAAATACTTATACATATGAGTCCATTGATAGGCAAATCTTAACATGCTATTGGCATTTCTATTTATGTTTTTATCTGAAATTAGGACATAATTTCCTCTTACTTTTGATCATGCTGATGTCATTGGCTCCATCCCCTATGGCCAAGGTGACTGCATTCCTGTGCTTCTTAACCAGTTCTACCACTTGTGCTTTTTGTAAGGGAGTCACTCGACAACAAATCACAGTTTTACACATGCAGGCAACGTCTAGGAATTCATTCTCCAGATCAGCCTCAAGTGCATGAGCCTGCAATACAAAGAATTCCCTGTCAGAGTGCTAGTTCTGTACCTATAATTAATAGAAGAGGTGATGGGTAGAAAATGGAGACTAAATAGGAATAAATAGGAAATAAATAAGAATAAATAGGATACATATCTTTCTAATATTTCAAACTTACTAAACAGCTGAAAGCCTTTTAGCAGAAGATACCACACGTTGCCAGTAAAACAATAAAACAATCTCATAAATTGATATATAGCAAAAATATACATAGACAGAATCCATATACCCTAATGCACAATGAAAGCAAAGCTACATTTTATTGTAATATAGTTTCTTTAATAATATGTTCAATACAAAATGTAAAAAGGGATGGAAATAATCAAAAAATTGATATGTTAGTTATTTCAGTCTAGCACTTGACTTTCCAGGTAATTTTATAGAATTAAAAAGGGTCTAATGCAGTGAATCATCAGCTCCATTGCAAGTTTTTAGCTGCAGATACTCAGTGTATCTTTGTGGTTCAGCACCCATAGAGCTTCCTCACAATTCAGACACAGAAAATTCTGGCAATTATCATCACATAGTCTGGCCAAGCTCTGTGGTCTGCCTGTCTCCCTTGGATTGACATATAGCTAGTTCAACTATATGTGGCATGTGACCAGAGCCACTGGAAAAATGCATAAAATGTTCCCATTTTGACATATATTGTGGGATTTCATTCACTGTGTGGCAATTTCATTTAACTATAGTAGGGAAAGAAAACCCTCAGAAAGCACCAGGCAAGAAAAGGACTCTTCAAAATCATGGAAGAGGGAAAAATTCAGGTCACTGGTTTAGATATGGTGGTGATGGGGGTCATATATACCTGGAATGGTAAAAGATAATGCTTTTCTCATTCTTTGAAAAGGCATGAGTTGAGATTGCCTTTGAAACTGGTATCTCCAAGGATATATCTACACAGCAACATTATTTTGAAATAATTTTATTTCAAAATAACTTAGTCCGCATCTACACAGCAGGCAGTTATTTTTGAAATAATGTCAAAATACTGTCAAGCTGGAGGACTGCTTACTCCGACTCCTGTAACCCTCATTGTATGAGGAGTAAGGGAAGTCAGAGGAAGAGTGCTCTATTTCAAAATACATGCTGTGTAGACTCTCCCAATTTCAAAATAAGCTATTTTGAAATAAGCTACGCAATTGATGTAGCTCAATTTTGAGTTAACCCCTGCTGTTTAGACCACCCCAAATGAAAAGGGTAACTAGAAACTTTATCTTCTTTTCAGGTTGTAATCTTAAATTTTCCAAAACCTGATAACCAGTGTCCCCTGTAAGTGTATGCTTGAGTGGCCACCCAAGAGAAATTCAAATGCCACCAAGCTAATTAACAACAGCACTCTCAGCCACCCACAGCCAACAGCACATGTTTCTATTGGTGATACACATCTGCAGATGCCTTGTACATACAACAAAATGTATTCCATGCATGGGGAACACTGCAGCTAATATCCCATATTTTTCCCCTTTACTTTGACTCTCTGGGTACATCTAAACTATATCCCTTTTTCAATAAAGGGATATAAATTAGACGTATCGAAACTGTAAATGAAGCCAGGATTTGAATTTACCATGCTTCATTTACATAATGGCGTTCACAGCTTTTTTTCAAAATGACGCTTCTCAAAAAAAATCTTGGTCAAGATGGGGATCATTTGACAGAAATGCCCCGTTTTGAAAGATGAGGGTTACAGGATCTTTCAAAATGGGGCAGTTCTGTCGAACGATCCCTATCTTGACCGCAGGTTTTTTTCGAAAAGCAGCTTTTCAAAAAAAAGCCATGGCTGGCGTTATGTAAAAGAAGTGCGGGAAATTCAAATCCCAGCTTCATTTACAATTTCAATACGTCTAATTTACATCCCTTTGTCGAAAAAGGGATGTAGTTTAGATGTACCCCAAGATAAGACTGTGAATGAGGAAGTCACTTGATGTCAGTGGTGGTGTTTTCTCAAAGTTTTCACAACAGAGCAAGTGGTCTTATTCTAATTTCTTGACAAAGGCTGCTAAACAGTTTTGAGATGAAATGGAAACTACAAATCTGGGTATAGGAGAGAAACAGTTTCTGCAGACTACAGTCTTTCTGGTGAATCCCTGGAGTGGAGACATACTTTCCATTGTTTCCACTGTGTAGAAAGCAACACATAATTATGGCTGGAATGTAGCTGGAGAGAACTATGCATCTTAAACTAACTTAAATGGCTGTGGATCTTAGGGAAAAGCTTAAATAATATTCCCATTTACATCTTTTTCTAGCAAGAAACTGTCTGAAGGCAGAGCCATTCTTATTCATAATTTTTTAAAAAGAAAATAAAAATCAAAGAATGTGAATGTACTAAGATTATTATATGTCTTCATGAGTAGCTTATTTTTCAAAAGTGAAGCCTGAGCTTTTATGTCTCTTAAGTGAACAAGTCAGAAAATCGTTTTGATTCTTTTTTAAGATTTTGAACCTGAACTACATTAAAGTAATTATGACAAGAAACAGATTCCTAATCACAGCAAATTGTTTTGGCATCCCTGTAAAATGCTGATATTTAGAAAACCCACTGGAGGCATCTTAATGAGATTAATTTAATTTAATTTAATTTAATTTAATTAGTTAATAATTTAAGGTCAGGTTGTGCTCTCAAACAGCAAACATCAAAAATAAACAGCATTATATTTGCCTAATTGCATTCCCTTAATTAATTGGCATTGATTTGTGATATTCCGCTCACACCCGTACTTAAATAACAACAGCAGTAGTCTATGTCTAGTTAAGAAGGGATAAGATTGTGTGGACTAGTTTTTATTATGGGACCTTCTCCATTGTGGCAGTTATTAAAAAAAGCTGTATACAGTTACTCATTTGATTTCTCTTCCATGCACATCCAAAAGTTAAGAAGTAATTTTAATTGTCTCTTGCAATCATGTTAGCCTTTGTTTGTAGCTTTCTTATGAAACAGTTTTAGAGTCTGGAGAGAAATCTGTCATCATTAGAAAACAAAGCAGACATGATTATTTGGGTTGGGAAGGAAAGGACAAAATCTGAAAAAACTGACTTACCAGGCTATATCCATTTATGACTAATGCATAGTCACCATCGACAATTTCTTCCAAGACTGAGCTCTGCTTTGATTCTTGCTTTTTTTCACAACTTGCATGACCATTGGAAAGATCTTTGCTTTGTCCAAACAAATGTTCTTTCACTTTCCTTAAAAGAAGAAAAGAATGTGTTATTCTTAATTTTAATTAGACAATGATTTAAGCTAATTTCAGTTCTGCTGTTCTCATCTATCTACTACTAGATCCAAGGTCTTTCCTTGTCTGGCACCCTCAGGACCTTACTCATCCAGAATGAGGGAATTAGTTGGATATGGGGAGGTCCTCTGCCACTGACCTCCCAGGATGCTCCCCCTGCCTGCTGTTGGCTCTGCTCTGACCCCACTGCCACTGGGCTCCAGCCTGAAGGGCTGGCTTGGACTTGGGCTCTGATGTGCTAGTGCTCTCCAGGATGGAGCTCCCCCAGCCTCCACCGGGGATCCACGCCTGGGATGGGGCTCGTCTATCCAGCTGCTGCTCCGACTGGCTGGGACCCCCCTGGATGCACCCCCAGCCGCATGGCCCCGCTTCTCCCCATCCTGACCAGGGTTCTCCAGGGACAGGGTTCACAGTCCCAGGCGCTGGGGCTCTCTGATCCAGCAACATCTGTAGTCCTGCCAGACCACAGATGTTGCCAAATCAGAGAATCCCGGATTTCAGAGGTTCAACCTGTATATATTTCAGAAACTTTGTCTGTTTGTTCAAGAACCCCTAAACAGTAAGAGCTAAGACCACCACATTTGGCATGCAGCTTCTTATCATAACTTAAAGCAAGGTCAGGATTTGGTTGTGCCAGGAAAATGGGATGTGCCTAGAATGGGATTGCTTCCCATAAAGCCATGCAGAAAAGAGACATAATCACCAGTCAGATTAAAGGGGCTGGTCTCGGAGCATACTGCACCTGTCTGGAACAACCTCATCCCTGAGCCAAGCACCTTTTGGGAGGGGACTGAAGCTTACCCCCGATTCACATGGGAACACTGCTGGCTGTTCCCCCTTTTTAAGGGAGCATGGGAAAAGGGCACAATTTTCTGCATTCCTCACTCTGACTGGGGAACACAGGGGGCAGACATGCTGTGTACTATGCTCTTGCTCCCAGTTTTTGAAAAATATAATAATTTAAATAAAGCACGTATATTTCCTTTTATTTAAAAAAAGAATTGAGTTAAGGACCTGGGTAAATGTGCTAATGTATCAGAAGCAGCAAGGGGGGGAGCAGGAGCTGGTGCCGATGAGGAGCTGGCATTAAGCAGGCTCCCCAGGAGCAGTGGTGCCACTTACCCCTCCCCCCCACACACACACACACATTCTTTCGAGAGAGGAATGCAAATGCAGTCAAGCAAAATTGCAAATGCAGCACGGATTTGAATTTCCCGTGCTTCTGGTGCATATTGTGTCCGGCCACTTTTTCAAAATACCCTATTTTGAGATAAAAAACACTGTGTAGACACGGTTATTTTGAAAGAAACCCCTTCTTTTGAAATAACCCTTAAACCTCACTTTTTTAGGAGTAAGGGTTATTTTGAAAGAAGGAGTTTCTTTTAAAATAACCACATCTACACAGCATTTTTTATCTCAAAATAGGATATTTCGAAAAAGTGGCCAGACGCGATTATGCAAATGAAGCACGGGAAAATCAAATCCACACTTCATTTGCAATTTCGCTCAGCTGCATTTGCATTCTGCTCTTGAAAGAGAAATGCAGTGTAGACATACCCTTCCACTGCTTACTAGGCTTTTAGAAGACATTTAGAGGTAAATTAGTGCTAAATAACAGCACAAAACACTGAGTGAGGCCTGGTCTGTACTGGGACCTTAGTCTGAAATAACTCCCCTAAAGTCGAATTTGTAAGCAATCAATCCACACTACCAAGCCTATTATTCTGTACTCCTGCTTTTCATGAGGAATAACACTATTCCCAAACTTGTAAGTCTGAAATTACATTGGTGTGGACACTCTGGTGCTTCCTGGAGCTCTGAATCTGAGGCAGCATGTCCATATTAACATAGTGATAGAAATGTAGCCGTGTTAGTCTGGGGTAGTTGAAGCAAAATGCAGGACAATGTAGCACTTTAAAGACTAACAAGATGGTTTATTAGATGATGAGCTTTCGTGGGCAGACCCACTTCTGCCCACGAAAGCTCATCATCTAATAAACCATCTTGTTAGTCTTTAAAGTGCTACATTGTCCTGCATTTTGCTTCATATTAACATAGCCTGCCTCAGACTATATCTGATGCTTCCCTGTAGTGTGGACCCGGGACTTCAAATTTGTAAAGTCGAATTTAGTTAATTAGAAATAATCTTCTAGTGTAGGCATGGCTTAAAAGACAAAACTGGTGGCTGTAAATAAACGTTATAGGACTGTGGAAAACTTAGCCACACCCATGATAAGTGAACATCTGGCTAATTTAAATCATGCTGAACCACAAATGTTGCTAGACTGGAGAGTACCAGACTAGAAAGGTTCAATTTGTATTAAAAACTTCAGTGGAGGGAGAAATTTGAAAACTCTTAAGTCTCTTTGGCTTGAAAGAGAGTTTGTTTCAGAACATCAACTAAGAAAATAACCACTACCTACACAGAGTTAAAAGTTAGAGGCAACAGGCCACTTGCTCCATTAGAAAGTTTAGATAGATAATTCTCCCCATTGATAACATCTCTAAACAAATCTTTTCACTTCAGTGACATAGCATACTGTGCATGCAGACTTCCTAGATGTGTTTCTCAGAAACAAATATGAAAATGTATGGGTTCCCTGTTTTATTAAGTCCTTTTCTAGTCAGCATTAATGACTTAATTTCTGCTTTTCTTTATCAGTAGCATATTCCAAAAAGAGTAAAATGCAAGCCAGGATTTACTTGTATTCAGTGATGTCCTCAGATACATGCTGGAATTCATATGGGTTTACATATCTGAGAGAAGTACTGTATTTTATGAACTAAAGCTTTTCTTCTACACCATCTGATAACTGGAATCACATACGCATATATAGTTATTTACATATGTGTACTACATCACCCAACTCTTTGACAATCTTTTGTCTATTCAAACCATGGTACACATTTGTATCTCATTTGTTCCTATCATCCATATTTCTAAGGCTATATCTGTACTGCACTCTAAACTCGAAATAAGATACACAATTTGCACTATGCAAATTACATAGCTTATTTTGAGTTTATTTCAAAA
Source organism: Pelodiscus sinensis (assembly GCF_052426305.1). Taxonomy (NCBI): domain Eukaryota; kingdom Metazoa; phylum Chordata; order Testudines; family Trionychidae; genus Pelodiscus; species Pelodiscus sinensis. The sequence continues at coordinate 25,111,089 of NC_143065.1, forward strand.
TAAAGTGCTATTTTGAGACATCCCTTAACCCTCGTGGAATGAGGGTTACTGGGATGCCGAAATAGCGCGCCCATTAATTTGAAAAATATTTCGAAATAACAGGTGGCTTGTGAAGATGTGGGGTAGCTATTTCGGGATTCTTCTGGTATCCCAAAATCACTTTGATGTGTAGACATAGCCTCAGATTTTAAAAAGTATACATCGTTTACTCTGATTCACCATGTCCATATTTGGTTCCCCCACAGCTTTCTTTCTTGAACCCTGGCCTCAAGCTCTATGAGTGATTTTCACACTGGATTTCAACCCTCCACCTCTATGCCAAGCTCAACAATTCATACCCAAATTAATTCCTACATAAATAGTTTATGTAAAAATAGATCCCATGTTGACATAACTCATTTTATCAAGCAATATATAATGTATAATGTTTAATCAAAATACACAAATCACAAAGGCTAAAATAAAAGTGCTTGTTTACTTTAACTGTTGTATTATGTAGTTACCCATTATTCAGATTCAAGATGCATTAGTTACAGGAATAGGTTGGGACTGAAATGCCCAAACCTCTTGGCTGGCTCTAAAATACCAAGGGATAATTAGGTAAACTGATGCCTTGTTTGTCTGATACCCAAAATAGGCAAAAATTTTATGTCCGTGGTAATTATTGAAAAAATGCTATGCTTGGCTCTACTGCAAGTAGAAAAAATACACAGAAATGAAAAAGAGACTCAAATAAGAGAAGAGAACTGAAAAAGGAACACATTTTTAAACTTAAAGGAGGAAAAAAGGAAGGGAGAGAAAGATATGGCCTACCCAACAATCTATTCAGTATGCATCTGGAAAATGTGAAAGGATGCTACTTCCCGAAAGACAGGGTTCTAGTAATAATTTATATTGTGCTCTAATCTATTCCAATTAAGGAAATTTGCATAAAAATCCAACATTAAAATCATTATGCCATCTATGAGTATTATTCAAAAAGTCACAGCTGTCACATTGAGTGAGAGAGAAGACAAGTGTGAGAAAGAAAGAAAGAGGTTGAGATCTATGCCATGCAAATCGTGGCATATGGACCATGAAATCTTTGTCCTTCTGTGAAATCTGGCCTTTTGTGTGCTTTTACCCTATACTATACAGATTTCATGGGGGGAGATCATCGTTTCTCAGATTGCGGGGCCTGACCCAAAAGGGAATTCCAGGGGGAATCACAAGGTTATTTTAGGAGGCTTATGTATTGCCACCCTTACTTGTACACTAGCTTCAGAGCTGGACAACTGGAGAGTGGTGATTGTAATGTTGGCCATGAGCCTAGCTCTAAAGGCAGCACCTTGCCAGCAGCAGTGCAGAAGTAAGGGTGGCATGACTATACCCATGTCACCCTTTCTTCCTTACTGCTGCTTTCAGAGCTGGGTGGCCAGACAGTAGTGGCTGCTAAAGGCCCAGCTCTGCAGGCAGCAGCACAGAAGAAAAGGTGGCAACACCATAAAATACCATTCTTTTACTTCTGTGCTGCTGGTGGTGGCGGCTTTGCCTTCCTGCTCTGCTTCTTTCAGAGCTGGATTCTCAGCAATCAGCCACCATTCTCCATCTGCCCAGCTCTGAAGGCAATGCTACTGCCAGCAGCTGTGTAGAAGTAAGGGTAGCAATACCGCAGCTCCTATACAGTAACCTTGCAAGCCCTCTACACAATTACAACACCATGACATTTCAGATTTAAATATTTGAAATAGTGAAATTTACCGTGTTTAAAATCCCATGACCATGAAATTGAGCAAAATGGTTTGTGAATTTGGTAGGCTCCTTAAATAAAGGTAATAAATGGACAAGAAGGAACCAAGTAGTGAGGTGGTACAGGATGGGATCCATGAATATGTAACCCAACAGGGTACTGCTACCACAAATTTCTGATTATAAGCATAAAGGCGCATGAACACCTACAGTAGAGCATGCACAGGGACAGCACTCAAAGAAGAACCCATGCCCTATCAGCATAGAGGGGGAGGCAACTAGTACTCTAGCTTGGAGTCTGGAGTACTAGCCTCAAGAAGCTGGCTTTTTGTCATCAGATAAGCATGTTGTCACACTTCTCCGACAACTTCTAGAACTTTAACAGATGGAATGTTAAGGAAAGATTTGTAGCATCACAGGGAGGGAGTCTAATTGTAGTATTTTGTCTGCATGAAAGAATAATACAATATATTTTAAATGTGTATTTACCTGAGTTCTTCACGCACTTCCGTTACCGTGTGACCAGCCACTATGAAAATCTCATTCATGGTATCAGTGAGTATGTGGCAGGAGTAACCAACATTCATGGCAGTTTCTGAGAGACAATATTATCAGTTTTGCTTAGCATAGTTATATTAAAATAATTACTTATTTATTTTGTAATGTCAACAGAGCATACTGAGAATACAGCAATATCATAATTAGAGTAATTCTCTAAGGGTATGTCTACACAGCAAAGTTATTTCGAAATAACAGCCATTATTTCGAAATACTTTCCTAGTGTCTATACAAGCAACTGCTATTTCGAAATTAATTCGAAATGGTGGAGGGCTTATTTCAAAATTGGTAGACCTCATTCCACAAGGAATAGCACCAATTTTGAAATTGCTATTTTGAAATAAGCACTGTGTAGACGCTTATTAGGGGGCTTCCAGCCCTTTCCCAGAGTGGCCTGCTGTCTGCCCTGGCCACAAGGTAACTTCTGACCTAATGCCCTACCAGAACAAGTTCTGGCTGGTCTTAAATGCAATTCAGTGTCCAATCAGTGTGAACGTGCTATTTTGAAATAACTATTTCGAAATTAGATATTTCAAAATAATGCTGTAGTGTAGACATACCCTAACATAATTACTAGCTTTGATATAAATGTATTACTAAAATGTACCTTTCTCTGAGCTATATTTTATAGATATTCTTTATAGTGCATTAGTGCTTAAAGTCCAACTGAGATCAGAGCCCTATTGTTGTAGACACTTGTTCAAAAAGTTTCTAAATAGAAACAGAGGTTTCTAAATAGAAACAGCCAAGAACAAAGTGGGAAGGGAAACTGAGGCACAGGAAAGCAAAACAATTTGCCCTATTCAAACAGAAGATCAGTGAAAAAAAGAAGAGATTAGAACCAAGTATCTCAACTCCTAATTCAATGCTTTATCTGCTAGATCACATTGCTTGCCATGTGAGGTGTATTTTTCTATCCAGTGGAAATTACCTATAGGCAACTAGTCTTGTGCACTAGCAAAAACTGATTTAACCCAGATAGGATCATCATTAGAAAAACCATAAATGCTATTTAACTATCTATTTGTAGAGCTTGTTTCTGAAATAAAAATGCTCACGTACACATGTTCCACTGAGAGCATTTTTAAATTTCCACTGGGCACCGGTGGCAAGTGCCATATCCAAATAATTTGAGACCCAAACAAATACTAAGTTTATGCGGAGAGAACACTGCCTGAAAGGCCATAGGCTACAGGAACTCTCCTCTGTTAAGGTGGATGGTGTTCACCAGGAGATCCAACAGTCACTGCATTGCCATACTCTTGGCATGCCCATGCACAACTCAGCAGTATCTGCATTGTACATCAAGCTCATAGCATTCTTCTTTATTAATAATTTATTAATTTTAAATGAAAATAATGTTCAGGGAATGGGCTCCCTGAGCACCATACAAGGGAACTGTGGAAGTCTCACTACTTATGGCTTTCTGTCACCCCACGTTTTCACCCCCAAAATTACACATTATTAATGAATTACCTTGCTTGTCTCCTGTTAGAATCCAGATCTTAATGTTCGCTAGTGATAAACTGGCAATTGTTTCCGTGACTCCTTCTTGTAACTTGTCTTCTATAGCAGTGGCACCTAGTAACTTTGTAAGGAAGCAGAACATTTAAAGTGACTTTCAACAAACTTTGCAAATAATTTTCACCAGCAACTAGAACTGGGAAATATAAATAGGACACATTACATTGTTTTATACATCTACAGATAGATAATATCAAATCAAACTTTAATACAATATAATACCCTTGACCTGCACTCACAGCTTCTATTGAGAGCAATGGAATTTTCTCCAAGTCTAAAGGCAGTCTACAGTGTAATTTGCATCAAGAACTACATAACCCATAGTTTCAGGGCAAGCTCGCCAGGGGATCCCCCGGTTGTGGGGACAGAGAAGCAGAGCTGAAGCCCTTTTCTTGCCCAACAGGCTAGCAGCAGACCTAGAATTGTCTACAGAATCTTCTAGGTTGTAGTTTCAACTTACTGGGTTAAAACTTGCTTACTAGATACTGGTTAACCAGTGTGTAGGAGCAGCTTGCTGTGAATGGAAGGCTGCCCCAGTGGGGCTAAGAGCTGGCAGCAGCCCCCCCAGCTCCGGGGCCATGGCCGGAAGCCTCCAAGCACCAGCGTTGGTGGCAGTCCCAATGCCAATGCCAGTGCCAGTGCCAGTGCCAGGGTTAGGGCCAGGAGCCACCAGCTGAGCCCCTGGGCTGAGGCTCGGAACCTTTGGCCACCGGCAGCAGTGGCAGCCTGGGGCTGGGAGTCTCCTGCCCCCGGAGGTGGTGGTGGCATCCCAGGGGGTAGGCCCAGGAGCTTTCTGCTGCTGGCAGTGGCAGCAGCAGCCCCAGCCCTGGGAGCCTGCTGTTGGCGGTGGCAGCAGCCCCAGTCCCATAGCCAGGGATCCCACTCAGACAATTAACCTACCATTTAACTGGATTAATCAGGATTTTACATCTCTACTCTTAATATGGCTATATCTCTATATCAGCCTCAACCAAAGGCATCCTTATGGGGATGGGATGACCCTGAGGCTCTGACTGGGCAGGGCTGATTAATCACCTGTGAAGCTGGGCTTACAGGGAACAGTGATGGGGACTCACTACTGACCATCACCAGAAAAGTCAGTAGCAAACAGTTTATGAACCCTATTTTGATAGGAAATTTTTTCAGTTAAAAAATTAGACTAGTTCTAATCACCATAAGCATTTGTAAGGCCATACAGCACTTTACAATAAGGCTCCTATACACCATTTAATGTAAAGGAACCTTAAAGTGTTTACACCTCTTTTACACTCCTCTGGAATTTAATAAGAAAAATGGGAACAATTCACTAAGCAGGCAGGTTGCTACATTCCTCTCTATCTGAGGGGACACAGCCTGCCCCAAATCTATCTCCTCAGAAACACCCCAAACCTATGCCCCAGCATGCCAAGCTTGCCTCAATCACAGAGGGTATGTCTACACTACCCTCCTAGTTCGAACTAGGAGGGTAATGTAGGCATACCGCACTTGCAAATGAAGCCCGGGATTTGAATTTCCCGGGCTTCATTTGCATAAGCGGGGCTCCGCCATTTTTAAATCCCCGCTCGTTCGAACCCTGTGCCGCGCGGCTACACGCGGCACGAACTAGGTAGTTCGAACTAGGCTTCCTAGGTCGAACTACCGTTACTCCTCATTCCACGAGGAGTAATGGTAGTTCGAACTAGGAAACCTAGTTCGAACTACCTAGTTCGTGCCGCGTGTAGCCGCGCGGCACAGGGTTCGAACGAGCGGGGATTTAAAAATGGCGGAGCCCCGCTTATGCAAATGAAGCCCGGGAAATTCAAATCCCGGGCTTCATTTGCAAGTGCAGTATGCCTACATTACCCCGCTAGTTCGAACTAGCGGGGTAATGTAGACAGACCCAGAGTGTCTCTCTTTTTCTCTCTCACATGCATGACTGCCAAGCTCCCCTGCCCAATCCCGGCAGTAATTTTATGTCTCAACCACCTGCTTTGGGTGCTCAAACCAATCTGCCTGCACTGCTGGGAAGGGACTCCTGACTGCTCTTGTGGCTTCCCTTTACTTCCACATCAGAAGTAATTTTCCTGCAGGGAAGCAAAGAAATCTGTGAGGGCTGTGAATTCTGCACATACAGCAACACAAAATTCCCCCAAGAGTATTTAACTGAATATATTACATATTGAAAGTTGTCTTTCTGTTTACAAAGCACCACAGATTATGTTTTCTAAAATGGAACATACATGTGACCTGATGAGTATTTTAGGGGAATTTAAAAGAAAATCAGGTTAATTTATATTTAAAATGAGTCATTACCATTGGAAAAAAATCCCCTCACTGATTGCCTCGACTATTTTAAAGCCTAACCACAGCTGGCCTAGACATTCATTGGCGTCCTTTTTAACAAAGAGAGGCACTGATTGAATGTGAGCATATATCAAGACCACAGCAGTCTTGCTTGCAGCACAGAATCAGGAACATAAAAAGATATAAAAGTATTAATCTATGGGTACGTCTAGACTACAGGCTTTTGTCGACAGAAGTTTTGTCAAGCGATACTGTCGACAAAGCTTCTGTCGACAAAGAGCAACTAGACTACATCCAGTTCTGTCGACAAAGCAAGCCGCTTTGTCAATATGACAGTGTAGACGCAAAGGATGGAGTGGATGCAATAACGCCTTCTGTCGACAGAACTCTGTTGACAAAAGGCATTATTCCTCGTAGAATGAGATTTACAGCCGTTGACAAAACTGCTGAGTTCTGTCGACATTATGTCAACAGAACTCAGCGGCAGTGTAGACGCAGGTATAGCTGTCGACAAAAGTCCACTTTTGTTGACAAAACCGTGTAGTCTAGATATACCCTCTAATACAGCATCACATTGCAAATACACTTTTCCTGTGCTGTATCTCTCAGAACATACCATCATGTCTCTTTCAATCTCTTCATATGCTGCAGCAAGATGTTCATTCCTGCTATCCAATGAAGTGTTTGCCTCCTGAAGTATTGTAAACCACTCTTTAAAGTGCTCTTCAGTCAAGTTTTTGTATGCAAGGGCTAAGGTCCGAAGGCCTTCTCCAGCAAACTCCTATCACATAAAAATAAAAGATGAGCAGTATCTATGGGAACTAAAGTAGTCATAACCAGATGATATTAATTTCTCACTCTCTTAACATCTACATTGATTATGGAGTCAATAAGCGAAGATATTCTAAGATACCATGAAATAAAATTCTCATAATCCTTGTTTCTACAGGATTTTAATGCTTCTTCCTTTTACTTAAGGTTGTAGGCAATTTTCTACTTATAGCTAGATTTTGTTCTTTAAAAAATAACTTTAATGATTGGTGATAATTTTTATGTATACGAATATTCTAACAAAGATTTGTAGTTTCTAATATTATGTAATGTCAGATACAAATTAAAAAATGGAACAATGTTAATAAGAGAAATGTTGCATCAGAGCTGAATATGAATCAGTATCTAGGTATTAAACTGATGAAGGATTTAATCTAAAAAGCAGCTAATGTGCCCAGACTACTCTCTTTAGCACAATTAACTAAAATACTTAGCACATTTTGGGTGCTACCACAATGTAAACAATAAATAATAATGTTCATTGTGTACATTATCACAAATCCATCATCTTAAAAGCATAATACCCAAGTAGGTATCAGTGGAAGAACTATAAGAAGCTGGACTGTAAAGTAGGAGCAGAAATGTCTCAAACAGGACCTCATTATCTCCAGCCTGATTCTGGCCTGAATATTTATACCTGCCTCTGGAAATTTCCACCACATGCATCTGATGAAGTGGGTCTTTGCCCACAAAAGCTTATGCTCCAACACTTCAGTTAGTCTATAAGGTGCCACAGGTCTCCGTGCCGCTTTTGCAGATTCAGACTAACACGGCTACCCCTCTGATACTCAAACAGTATGTTAATCATAATGGTTGCATGACATAGTATTATGGTTCAGGGTGCTACCAATTTGTTATGCTTAGGGCACTACCAAATTCACAGTGCACTTTGATCATTTTCATGGTCATAGGATTGTTAAAATAATACATTTCATGATTTGAGCTATTTAAACCTGAAATTTCATGATGTTGTAGAGGCCCTAACACCCTTCCCCCCCCCCCCCAAAAAAAAAAGAATTGTGGGAGGGGGAGGTTGCAAGGTTATTGTAGAGGTGGGTGTGTGTTCATGTTAACCTTACTTCTGTGCTGTTGCTCATGTTGGAGATGCCTTAAGAGCTGAGCATCTGGACAGCAGTGGCTGCTGGCTGGAAGCCCATTTCTGAAGGCAGAGCAACAGCAAGCTGAAGTGCAGAAGTAAGGACAGCGTGGCATTGCCACCCTTACTTCTGTGCTCCTGCCTGTAGCGCGAGGCCCTCAATCAGCAGTCAGCTCTGCCGAAGTGCCCAGGCCTGAAGGCAGCAGCATAAAAATAAGGATAGAAAGGTATAGTATTGCCACTCTTACTTCTGCACTGCTGGCGGGGCATGGCTTTCAGAAGTGAGCATCTAGCCAATGGCCATCACCAGTGTTCCTTCTAAGCAGCGTGGCAGCACAGCATCACCAGTAATTAATCAGCCATGCCCAGTCAGCCCTGTGCACAGAGCCCTGAGCCTCTGACTGGACAGGGCTGATTAATCACTGGTGATGCTGTGTTGCTGTGCAACTTAGAGGGAACACTGGCCACCACTGTCTGGCTGCCCAGCTCTGAAGTCAGTGCAGAAGTAAGAGTGGCAATACCATGATCCCCCCAAAAATAACCCTCCTAAAATAACCTTGTGACTCCCCTATAACTCTCTTTTGGGTTAGGACTCCCCAATTTGAGAATGGTCTCCCGACTGAAATCAGTATAGATTAAAACACACACAAAAAGACCAAAGTTCATGGAGGGAGACCAGTTTTGACAGTCTGTAACATGTTTTTCATAGCCTTGAATTTGGTAGGGCCCTAGATATGCTGACAACAAAGGCCTTAGAGTGAATGAGAGTTGTGGCTGAGTGAACCACACTAGGGCTACGTCTAGACTACATGCCTCTGTCGGCAGAGGGATGTAAATGAAGCACTTCAAAAGTGCAAATGAAGCCGGGATTTAAATATCCCATACTTCATTTGCATAAGCATATAATGGTGGTCTTTTGAAAAAGCGCTATTTTGAAATTAAAACCACAGTCTAGATGCGTTTTTTTCGAAAACGGGGCTCATTTTTTGAGGTTTACAGGATCTTTCGAAAAAGAGCCCCATTTTCAAAAGAACCTGTGTGTGGGTGTGTGGGTTACAGCTGCCCAGAATCCAAATTTGAAATCACTGGCCAAAACTCACAGATATGCATACATACATTAACAGGTTAGGTCCTTCAACCTAAAGAAACAGATATAAAACTAACAACCCAAGACTTAAAAAGAATAAAAACAAAATTCTCTGATATGTTATTAGCTCATGCTAATTAATTGAGACTCTGATCCTGTATCAGGATCGCCTGGAGCAGATTGCTCAGCTCATGCAGAATCCCATTATTTCTTTAATATAAAAATGATTGCATACATGATGTTATTCAGAATGCACACATTCTTACAGATCACACAGCATATTACATAACTTTATTATCCAAATTACATTCCCTCGTTCATATCTTAGAATTTCAACGACTGACTTTTTTCGAAGTCTAACAACTATCATGAGCAATTTTACTCCTAAAAAACAAAAACATTTCAGGAACTGCAGCTCATCTTACCAAATAAAATGGTTTATGGTGCTTCACTAACAATATTTTTCATCTTCAGTGAATATTTGAACATCCCATGTTCTTTTATAGCACTATTACAATTAATTTATAAGCAAGAATGAAAAACTTTAATTTAATGGACTGAAAAAACAATAAGGCTTTGGAATTAAATTAATATAATGGAAAGAGAAAATTAGAGTGATGTGAACAAAAAACCATAACACTGCAATATATAAGTACACATTCCTTAATTTTACTGGGCAAGTATGAAAATTCAAGGTCTTAGTATTTGAGCAATTGTAAAAATCATATGTGTGTGAATCCAGCCTTGCTTTCATAAAAACCATGTTGGCCTTCTGGAAAAGATTAAAAGAAAGCCAAGAAAGCTCTATTACAGAGATGAAAACAATAGTTATGTTTGTAACCAATATTACTAAACCATCATACTGTATACTTAATGTCAAAGGAGTATTTTTAAAAGAAGCATGGAATGGTTTGTATTAAATGTGGACACTTACAAAGAACATGAATTCTAAAAAAATAAATGAAGGAAATGAGAGCTTTATCCAGTTTCCCTTAAAGTTCACATTAGGTTAGACCCTAAAATTGAATAAAAGAGACCTATTTTCTTTAACAGCATAGTACCAAACTGGATACTTTGTATCCACATTCACAGATTCCCACTGACTTTTCACAATGGACTCAAAGGCATAGGATACCTGACAAACACCCTAAATATACCAGCTGTTTCAGGAGTTAACTGTGCACCTTAAAAGCTTTGTCACTTAACTGGATTCCTCTTTCTGCGAAACCAAATGAGGCTGAAATTTAAGAAATTCTGGCTCATTTCATAGCAGAAGGCCTATTACGGTATGGAAGCAGAAAGCATCTGTATTTAGGAAAGTACTTAAGCACATGTTTAACTCTAAACTTAAGTCCCTAGATGCATGCTTAATGTTAAGTGTGTGGTTATGTACTTTTTTGCATCAGTGCACATACCTCAAGATGATCTGATGTCAAAGACATTAATTCTTCATTGGAGGGATGAAGTCTCTCAAATAAAATGGTATCTGCTCCCTTGCAATAAAGTTTTATCTGCCCATCTGGGGTTTGAACTGAATAAGAGAAGAGAAGTAGAAATTTAGACTGACAATTACTTTTCTTCAATTTTCTTCAAATGTTTATTTGGCCTACCAGGTCTAGTTAGATGTTCTCTATATATACTAATAGAAATACAGCAGTCTGCACATAGAGAAAACAATCCCATCACCTGGGTAGGAGTTGAGTACAGTCCCTGTACACTCTAAAAATTAACAGAACATATAATTGATATTTTTTCAGCCAGAGACTGGGCAAAAACTGGAGCCTCTCAAAACTGAACTCCTTTGAATCCAAGGGGTAGCTGTGTTAGTCTGAATCTGCAAAAGCGGCGAGGAGTCCTGTGGCAGCTTATAGACTAACTGAAATGTAGCATAGGTAGAGAAGGGGTGTAAGTGGATGAAATCTGAGGAAGCGTTGTTCCAGGTCAGCCATAAAAATGTTGGCGTATTGTGGGGCCATGTGGGTGCCCATAGCAGTGCCACTAGTCTGGAGTTATATATTGTCACCAAATCTGAAATAGTTGTGTGTGAGGATAAATTAGTAATAGAAATGTAGCAATGTTAGTCTAGTGTAGCTGAAGCAAAATGCAGGACTATGTAGCACTTTAAAGACTAACAAGATGGTTTATTAGATGATGAGCTTTCGTGGGCCAGACCCACTTCCTCAGATCAAATAGTGGAAGAAAATAGTCACAACCATACATACCAAAGGATACAATTAAAAAAAATGAACACATATGAAAAGGACAAATCACATTTCAGAACAGAAGGGGAATGCAGGGGAGGGGGGGGGAAGGAAGGTAAGTGTCTGTGAGTTAATGATATTAGAAGTGGGGAAAGGTAGATGTCTGTGAGCTAATGGTATTAGAGGTGATAATTGGGGAAGCTATCTTTGTAATGGGTAAGGTAGTTGGGGTCTTTGTTCAATCCCCCCGGAGAGTGTCGAATTTTAGCATGAATGACAGTTCAGAGGATTCCCTTTCAAGTGCAGATGTAAAAGGTCTTTGTAGCAGAATGCAGGTAGTTAAGTCGTTGAGACAGTGTCCTTTCTGGTTGAAATGGCAAGAAATTGTTTTTTCTTTGTGATCCTGTCTGATATCTGTTTTGTGGGCATTAATCCTTTGGCGAAGTGTCTGAGACGTTTGTCCAATGTACATAGAAGACGGACACTTTCGGCACATGATAGCATAGATTATATTTCTGGATGCGCAGGAATATGTGTTCTTGATCTTATAACTCACTTGGTTAGGTCCAATAATGGTATCAGCAGAATGAATATGTGGACAAAGCTGGTAACGGGGTTTGTTGCCAGGGAAGGTACCAGGGTTGGTATTAGTGTGGTATGTCCTGTGGTTGTTGGTAAGAATCATCTTGAGGTTACGTGGTTGTCTATAGGAGACTATGGGTCTGTCTCCTAGAGCCTCTTGGAGTATGGTATCCTGTTCCAGTATAGGCTGTAGTTTATTGATAATGTGTTGGACAGGTTTAAGTTGGGGCTTGTAGGTGATGACAAGTGGTGTTCTATTGTTGGTTTTATTGGGTCTGTCTTGAAGTAGATGGTTTCTAGGTATTCGTCTGGCTCTTTCAATTTGCTTTTTTATTTCTCCGGGTGGGTAGTTGAGATTTATAAATGCTTGGTAGAGATCCTGAAGCTTCTGGTCTCTGTCAGTGGGATTAGAGCACATGCGGTTGTATCGAAGGACTTGGCTATAGACGATGGATCGTATGGTGTGTTCTGGATGGGAGCTGGAAGCATGTAGGTAACTGTATGAGTCAGTGGGTTTTCTGTAGAGAGTGGTGTCTAATTTTCCATTGTTGATTTGTACTGTGGTGTCGAGGAAGTGGACCTCTCGTGTAGAATGGTCCAGGTTGAGGTTGATGGTGGGGTGTAGGTTGTTAAAATCTCTGTGGAATATCTCCAGTGTTTCTTGGCCATGCGTCCAGATCATAAAAATGTCATCGATGTAGCATAAGTAGAGAAGGGGTGAGAGGGGACGGGAGTTGAGGAAACGTTGTTCTAGGTCAGCCATAAAGATGTTAGCATATTGTGGGGCCATGCGCGTACCTATGGCTGTGCCGCTGATCTGGAGGTATAAGTTGTTCTCAAACTGGAAATAATTGTGGGTGAGAACAAAGTTACATAGGTCTGCTATCAGGTTGTCAGTGGTGTCCTCTGGGATAGTGTTTCTAATTGCTTGTAATCCGTCTTCATGTGGGATGCTGGTGTATAGAGCTTCTACATCCATGGTGGCAAGGATGGTGTTATTGGGGAGGTTATCGATGTTTTGTAGTTTCCTTAGGAAGTCAGTAGTGTCTCAGAGATAGCTGGGGGTGTTGGTTGCGAAGGGTTTGAGAAGAAAGTCTACATAGCTGGATAGACCAGTAGTGAGCGTGCCAATACCAGAGATGATGGGACGTCTGGGGTGTCCAGGTTTATGGATCTTTGGAAGCAGACAGAACAATCTTGGTCGGGGGTCAGAAAGTGTTTCTGTGTGGATTTGTTCCCGAGTAGCTGTGGGGAGGCTTTTAAGGAGATAGTGTAGTTTCTTTTGGTATTCCGAGGTGGGATCAGAGGAGAGAAGTTTGTAAAATGTGGTGGTCAAGGATAAATTCACAGAGTTCAGCCACCAGTTGTGCTGTGGCATCATCAGGGATACTGACAGCTTGTACTCCATCTGCATTTGGGATGTTTGCATAGAGAGCCTCTACATCCATGGTGGCTAGGATGGTGTTTTCTGGAAGATTTCCAAGGCATTGTAGTTTTCTCAGGAAATCCGTAGTGTCACGGAGGTAACTGGGAATGCTAGTGGCGCAGGGTCTGAGAAGAGAGTCCACATAGCCAGACAGTCCTTCAGTGAGAGTGCCAATGCCCGAGATGATGGGGCGTCCAGGATTTCCAGGTTTGTGGATCTTGGGTAATAGATAGAACAACCCTGGTCGGGGCTCTAAGGGTGTGTCGATTTGTTCCTGTGCTTGTGTAGGGAGTGTCCTGAGCAGATGGTACAGTTTCTTAGTGTATTCCTTAGTGGGATCTGAGTAAAGAGGCCTGTAGAATTTGGTATTGGAGAGTTGTCTGGCAGCCTCCTTTAGGTAGTCAGGCCTGTTCATGATGACAACAGAACCTCCTTTGTCAGCTTCCTTGATTATAATGTCAGAGTTATTCCGGAGGCTGTGGGTGGCATTGCGTTCTACACGACTGAGGTTACCAGGCAAGCGATGCTGTTTTTCCACAATTTCTGCCTGTGCACGTCGGCGGAAGCATTCTATGTAGAGGTCCAGACTGTCATTTCGGCCCTCAGGAGGAGTCCATGTGGAGTTCTTTTTCTTGTGCTGTTGGTGGGAAGGTATCTGTGTGTCAGTGCATTGTTGAGTATTGTGTTGAAAGTATTCCTTGAGACGGAGACGGCGAAAGTAGGCTTCCAGATCACCACAGAACATGAATCATAGTGGGGGTGGCGGGGAAAAAAGAGAGTCCCCGAGATAGAACAGACTTTTCTGCTGGGATGAGAGTGTAGTTGGAAAGATTGACGATATTGCTGAGTGAGTTAGGGGTACCACTGTTGTGGCCCCTTGTGGTAGGTAGGATTTTAGACAGCTTACAGTCCTTTTTCCTCTGTAGAGAAGTGAAGTGTGTAATGTAGATCTCCTGTCTTATTTTAGTAAAGTCCATTTGTGGGGAAGGTTGGTGTTTTATGAGAGACTCCAGATTGGAGAGCTCTTTTTTGATGTTTTCCTGTTTGCTGTACAGGATGCTGATCAAGTGGTTCCTCAGTTTTTTAGATAGTGTATGGCATAATCTCTCACTGTAGTCTGTGCAGTATGTAGATAGCAATGGATTTTTCACCTTCAGTCCATTTGGTATAATGTCCATCCGTTTGCATTTGGAGAGAAAGATGATATCTGTTTGTACTTGTGCAAGTTTCTTCATGAGGTTGATAGATTTCCACTCCATACGGCTAAATGCAGTGCCTTGCATGGTGTCAAGTATCAGAGGAATAGCCGTGTTAGTCTGAATCTGCAAAAGCAGCAAGGAATCCTGTGGCACCTTATAGACTAACTGAAGTGTGTCTATAAGGTGCCACAGGACTCCTCGCCTCCTTTGAATCCCTGGATCTGAAACCTCCCCAACAGTGTTGTTTATAGAACAGGTTTTTCGGTTTCTGTGCCCTTAAAGCCTCACAACAGCAGATGAGCTTGTAAGATTCCAACATTTGGGGGTAGTATATCACAAAAGATTTGCAAGATATTGCTACGTTCAAATTTGATCAAAACTTACTCCTAATTAAATTTCAAACACAACCCTTGAACTTTAGTCTAAGTAATCTACATCTAAATCCAAACTCTGGCATTCTCAGTCCATCTTTAGTTATCATACACAACCATTCTCCAAAAAATCTTCACAGAATCATAGAGAAGTAGGATTGGAAGGAACCTTGAAAGACCATCTGATCTAGTCCCCTGCACTGTGCAGTACTAAGTATTATCTATTCTAGACCATTCCTGACAGGTACTTGTCTAACCTGTTCTTAAAAACCTCCAATTGCAGAGATTCCAAAACCTCACTAGGCAATTTGTTCCAGTTCTTAACTACCCTTAAAGTTAGGAAGTTTTTCCTAATATCTAACCTAAATCTCCCTTGTTGCAATTTAAGCTCATTATTTCTTGTTCTGTTTTCAGTGGCTAAGAAGAACAATTTATCACCCTCTTTCATCTATCCTGTTATCCCCCCTTCACATCTTCTCTTCTCCAATCTAACCAAATCCAGGTGGGTTTTCTTCTATCTTTTCTTGTATGTCACGTTTTTTAGACCTGGATTTTTTTGTTCTCTTCTCCGGATTCTTTCCAGTTTGACTTTCCTAAAGTGTGATGCCCAGAACTGGACACAGTACTCCTTATCAGACTTATCATTGCTGAGTACATTGGAAGAATTACTTCTCATGTCTTGCATACAAAACTCTTGCTAGTATGTTCCAGAATTATGTTTGCTTTTTTGTCAATAAATATTATGTTGGTGATTCATATTTACTTCGTGATCCGCTATAACCTTACAATTCTTTTCTGCTGTACTCATTCCTTGGCTGTCATTTCCCATTTTATATTTGTGTAATTGATTAGTTGTTCCTAAGTATAGTACTTCGCATTTGTTACTGAATTTCATCCTATTTATAGCTCACCATTTCTCCAGTTTGTCAATATCAGTCTGAATTCTCACCTTGTCCTCCAATCCAGTTGCAACCTCTCCCAGTTTAGTAGTGTCCACAAAGTTTATAAGTGTACTCTCAATGCCATTGTCATTTATGAAGATTCACTTAATTCCTTTAATAATTATTGCAATTTCTCATTCTCTTTTTTTATGACACAGGTTAGATACAACGAGTATTCCTGTGGCTCCTTAGCAACTAACAAAAATATATATAGTATTATGAGCTTTCATAGGCAAAACCCACTTCTTCAGATGAGCTTCTGCATCATCTGAGTTTGTTTCTATTGGAATGAAGTACCATAACATGAACATCACTTTACAGCGCAGAACCCCTGAGGCAAAAGCAAGATAGCAAATAGTATATTATGAAAGATACTCAGGAAGAGAGTCCTGTGTAATCTCAGGGCAATAGCTTCTGAGAGCATGAGCAGTTGTATTTAATGAGATCAGGAAGGGCTCCAAAGAACTGATTAATTGTGGATGATGGTTTTCTACCTCAGAAAAGAAGTAGATATATACCAGTAAACCAGGCATTTTATAAATATATTATGGTGGATACAGAATCTGTTCTATAGAAACTTTTTAGGGCACTAATAACTCAAACATCTTGCAGTAAAAGCTTCAAACTTGCTTTTGCCTTTAATCCTCAGAGAGAACTAGTGTATAATGATATGTTTACCAGGTTGGAATTCAAGACTTTTTAGTTATTACTTTTGGTCTCCATATGTGTTTTAATTTTCATGAGAAAACTGGAGAATTTCACAAGCCCCACTTCATATAAGCAGGTGCTGTCTTTCTCATCTCATATTAAAAAAATGTCCAACCTTTTTCGTGTGAAAACTCAATCAATAGATTTGCAAGTTTCTCTTGGTAATTTTTCTTTTAAAAATAGATGGGTTCTTAATAGTGTTTTATGTAAGGTTCATGGTTAATAGATGGAAGGCAAGCAGAAATGTAGGATACAATTGGTATTGAAACTAGAATAGATCAGAAAAAAATTGTCCAAATTTGCAGCTTCATCAAAATTGAAACATTTTACAGAGTTGTGTCAATTTTGGTGAAATTAGGATGGAAACCAGGCAGGTCTCCAATGCAGCCCACCTGGTTTCCCACTTGCTTATCCATCTGCCTGATGGGATACAGAGAGCCCTGGATCTCAGGCTTTCGGGTCCTTGATAGCCTTGCTCCGAGGATCCACCAGCTCCATAGCAACCCACCAGACCAAGCGCACCAGTCTATTTCAATAGAATTTTAAAATGTTTAGATTTTGTTCCAAATTGGAACCAAATGAAATTTCAAAATGTCAAAATCCTCCACAAAATGGAATTGCTTTTCTCCTCCCCCTCAGTTATGAGGAAGCAACTGTTTCTTGTTATTTAGCAGGCTCTTGTTTGTGTAGCTCCTTTCTGAGTAAAGGGGTTCAGCTTGGGAAGTAGCTTTCAGAAGATATTAAAACAATTCTGAGTCTGTTTTTCATCATGTCTTCCATTACCATCACTTTTCTTTTCTTCCGTTTTCTAGCCCTATTCATCTCTTCTTTCATTTTCCTTCATCTTTTCATCTGTCACCTGAACATGCTCTCTTGTCCACCGTCCCCTTTTTCTCTCCATCATAAGTGAATAAATTATTAAATGATTTACATTTTAGTCTTTGTTGTATGAAATTTTTCCTAGTCTTCTTTCTCCTTACATTTTCTAATTTCATCTGAAACGGAAAGCATTTAATATATACTATAGGGTTATAACAAATATTTCCTATTCTAAGCATAGGGGAAAACTGTGGTAAATGTTCTCGAAAGCTCACTTTTTCAAGGCAACAAATTAATCATGTCTTTGCAGACTTAGACCTTTTTTCTAGTCTTATTCTGAAAGCCAATTTTTATGTGGTTTTGAATCACACTCTACAAATTTTTTCCTATATACTTAATATTTATATTATTTAGTTGCTAATATAAATAATTTATACTTGTTTGATTACTGTAAAGTGCTTGATTAATAGAACTATGTAAAACCAATAAATCAGTACTAATTGTAAATCCCCATAGCTGCTAGTCACTTGCTCTACAGAAACAGAATGAAAAAAAGAGCAAAATAGTTTTTCAAATGCATTTCATTATCAATTTTACAGAAAACAAAATTAAATGTAGTTAATAAACTACTGCTTCTATGCTTTGCATCCTTTCATCCAAGGATCACAAATGTGTTTTACTAAACTGAAAAGTATTATAATCCCCATATTACAGATAAAGGCTATGTCTACACTGCAGGCTTCTTGCACAAGAAGCTTTTTGTGGAAGAGATCTTCCGCAAAAACTTCTTGTGCAAAAGCACATCCACACTGCAATAGCGCATCGGAAAAGCGATCTGCTTTTGCACAAGAGAGCTTCCAGACTGCATAGATGCTCTCCCACAAGAAAGCTCTGATTGCCATTAACAGAATGGCCACCAGGGCACCTGTGCTTCTTTCAATAGGCTGGTTTTGCACAAAAAAATCCTGCTGCCCATGCACACACACCTTTTTGCACAAGAGCTCTTGCTCAAAAAGGAGTTATTTCTCATAGAAAGAGGAATACCTATACCACAAAAACCCCTCTATTCTGTTGATTCACTGTAAATTTTCTTGTGCAAAAACGCGCTTGAGATGTGGATGTGCCACGAGTTTTTGTGCAAAAACTCCGCAGTGTAGACGTAGCCAAAGAAAGGCACAGTCTAAATTACTCCAAAGTACTGTGATTCTCTAGCAGAGGAGGAAGTGGCACCTAGAGATTCCTACTTCCTTCCTTTTTCTAACCATGAGACTAAATTAGTTAGCACTCTCACTGGTAGTTAAAGCCTAGCTTTTAAAGCCTAGTTAAAGCCACGCACAGCTAGGCTTTAACTACCAGTGAGAGTGCTAACTAATTTATGAAAGAAAGAAAGAAAAAAGAGAGAGCTATATTTTGTACCTATTACAGACATCCTTTTCCTGATATTGTTAAAATCCAGAATTGCTAAGAGCTGGTATGTAACAAGTTTGCCCATTTCTTCCACAGTTATAGTATCTGGGGTCCGAGACTTAAAAATGAAGCCAAAGTTTCTGGCAGCAGTTACTAGAGCACCTTCATCTGGCGACTGCACTTGGTAAATCAATTCGCCTACAAGGGAAAAAACAAATATTGTAAGTAACAGAGTCCTGAGCCATGAATTAATAGCTTCACTTCTAGCACATTAAAGATTAGCAATATTGAACAGTATTTCATAGCTGATACCCTTTACTGAATGGGGAACTTTACTGTCTGATTGCACTGATCCTTAGACTGGGGGAGAAGGGAAAAAGGGTGGGCAAATTTTCTATCACAAAACTTTTTGTGAAAGTATTTTTTCTGGGAACAAATCATTACATCACAAAATGCATCGTGTGTGTTTGGGTATCTTTCATTCTCCATCAGTGCAACATAATGATGTGGTGTCAGCCATGAAAATAGTCTGTGGAGTTTAATATCAAAACTTAATTAAATGGCAAGCAAACCAAAATTTTGCCTCCTCTGTTGTCCAGGCCCTAGGTGCTACTGCCAGGAGGGCTCTGCTTTGGATGGCAAGCCTGCAAATCAAGTAAGACAACCGTGTGGGTTTTGGAAGAAACTTGTAGTGGATAAGTGGTCAATTTCTGAATGCTAGGGACAAAGATACATTCAGGGCAAGACTTTTCAGAGAAAGTCCATTCTATCCCTCAGCCTTGGGAGTGCTGTACAGTAATTACCATTAAGCATTTGATATTTCCATTAGCAGATAAAAATAACTTTACCACCAAACAAATTGAAAAGTCCCTTCTACTCAGGTAAAATGTTAAAGAATGTACTCAGCATATTTGAGCTTGATGCACTGCATGCATCAGTTGGCTTTATATACAGTAGAATCTTACAGGAATTTAGGTCTGGATAGAGTCCTAGATGTATAAACCTATAAGATATTGCACATGTAGATAAGGTCACTGGACCCATTTTTCAGATATAGTTACTTTAATATGTCGACATTTCTATATGTGGATACTCCACACTGAAGTTAAGGGGCAGTGTGTACTAAGATACACAGAAATGTATTGGAAGACCAGTTTTCACATTGTCATTCTGTAAATATGCACAAAAGATAGACCTTTTTTAACCATAAAAGGTCTTTCTGAAAAGGTCAAGAAATCTGTATGGTATCTAGCCAATAAACAGAAAGAAATGAGTAATTGCCTCGGAATCAAAGTTTAATCATCACTACAAAACCCATCTGAAGCCCTGCTACATGACAGACCCAGAAGCAGTCAGGTGGCACAAAAAATAGGAACTAAATTATTAACACTCAAGTGACCAAAATAGTCCCAAGAAGGAACTTTAAACTAGTGCAGATGTCTCCACTAAAAAAAACAAAACCAACCAAACAAAACTTTTTTTCATTCTGTGTCTCACTTCTGCAGTCCTGAGATTGCTATACAAAAGTAAAGAAAATTATAGTTAAAAGAAGAGTAAAACCAACTTTAATGAAATGGTACAAGTTGGAGAAATAAATTCCATGAAGTCAAGAAATTCAATACATTAATGAATCAAATTCTTCTCACTGCACTAGCAACAAAGTGTCCATGGACGTTGATGGAGATACAGCAGATTTACAGAGAGCAGAATTTGCCCCTTGTTTCTAAAAGTCTTAACTCAGTTTCAGTGCACATTCTATATATTTCATGCTGTACTGCAAATAAAACAAACAATATTAACTAATATTAAGATGTACATTTAAAGACTAACATCTGTAGGAAATATTTATTTGCATGCCTAATTTTTTAATGATGTACAACAAAAATTGCATCCAGTATGAAGTAGCTGAATGTATTGGGCTGAGACTAACAAATAAATCTTTGGACTGAGACAATGCAGTAATATACAGGCAGTCCCCGGGTTATGTACAAGATAGGGACTGTAGGTTTGTTCTTAAGTTGAATCTGTATGTAAGTCGGAACTGGCGTCCAGATTCAGCCGCTGCTGAAACTGACCAGCGGCTGATTCCAGGAAGCCCGGGGCAGAACAACTCTGCCTCGGGCTTCCTGTAGTCAGTGCTGGTCAGTTTCAGCAGCGGCTGACTTGGGGACGCCTGGGGCAGAGCAGCTGGGGTGCTGCTGGGTTGCTCCAGTAGCGCCGCTCCTCGGCGCTATTGGACCAACCCAGCAGCACCCCAGCTGCTCTGCCCCAGGCGTCCTGATTCAGCCGCTGCTGAAACTGACCAGCAGCGGCTGAATCAGGACGCCTGGGGCAGAGCAGCTGGGGTGCTGCCGGGTTGGTCCAGTAGTGCCCAGAGCGGCGCTGCGGGACTAACCGGCAGCGCCCCAGCTGCTCTACCACAGGCGTCCGGAGAAAAGCCTGGTCTGCGGGGGGGGGGGGCGTACTCGCTGCGCCCCGCCCCTCCCCAGCAGACCAGGGAGATGCGGGGGGCGAACCGAGACACACTGCGGTCCCGCCGCCCGGGTCCTCCGCGGCTTTGCTCCGCATCTCCCTGGTCTGCTGGAGACCAGCAGACCAGGGAGACGGGGAGCAAAGCCTCTGAGGACGCCGGCAGCAGGACAGCCGCAGCGCGTCTGGGCTGTCCGCTGCCCGCATGCTCCCCGGCTTTGTTCCCCGTCTCCCTGGTCTGCTGGTCTCCAGCAGACCAGGGAGACGCGGAGCAAACCCCGTTCGTAACTGCGGATCCGACATAAGTCGGATCCGCGTAACTCTGTGACTGCCTGTATTCATCCTTAACAGATTTTTTTTAGAACGTTCTGAACACATAAAAGAGGAGAAGGTGGTATAACTACAGCAAAAACTGAAGCTCAATCAGATTAGCTTCTCAAAAACAAAATATATAAAAGTACTGCTCTGAGCATTAATAATAACAATACTTAGCATTTCTGCTGTGCCTGAGTTACATCTTTAGAGAGAGTCTTACAAGCACTAATTATTCTTGCATAATCGAAAAACAAAGCATTAAAAAAGGAAATTGTGTAATTCTAGTAAAATTAAAAACTGTTCCATGGAAACTAGAACATATTGTACTTGCTCTCTTATTAATTAAAAAAATCCAATAGATATAAACATAAATACAGTCCACCTTTTGTCACCAATATAAAACTCTGCCACCTGCCAGGGAAATCTGAGATCACAGTGCACTTCAAACTGCTCCAGAATGAATAAAGGATGTGGAAATCACAAGCTGTTTTCTGTAGCTAAATTTGCTCAGTGCAGTGCCCCCCTCTTACACAAATGCTCAAAAGTGCAGTTCATATTCTGGGTATTAAAAATAAAAATATCTATGGAACTATCTTAGGAAAATAATCATTAACAACTTTGCTGAACAACAAATGAATTTCTTCCCATTTATATTCGGAGTTAGCTAGCAATGAAGCTTAACTATGTGGAAAGTGTGAATGTTGCCATGCCAGACATTTACAATTTTTATTAATGTTTACAAGTACAATAAACATATCAAAATATCAGATTCATCACAAGCCAGCCATTTGTTGGCAACATGGTTATGAAAAGGTCAGATGAAGAAGAAAAAATTCCTAAGGCTACGTCTACACTGCAGGCTTCTTGCGGAAGAACTGTTTTGCGCAAGAGTTCTTGTGCAAAAGGTCTTCTACAAGAGCATGTCCACACTGCCATGTGCTTTTGCACAAGAGATGTGCTTTTGTGCAAGTGCGTCCATGGCAGTGTGGATGCTCTCTTGCGCAAAAAAGCTCTGATTGCCATTTTAGCCATAGGGGTTTCTTGCACAAGAAAATCATGTTGCCTGTCTACATTGCCTTCTTGTGGAAGACCTCTTACGCAAGAAGGCTTATTCCTCGTGGGGAGAGGAACAACTCTTCCGGAAGAAGTCCTGTTTTCCAATGCTGTACTGTAAATTTACTTGCGCCAGAACGTGCGTGCAGTGTAGACACCCGGCAAGTTTTTGCGCAAGAACACATGTTCTTGCGTAAAAAGCCTGCAGTGGAGATGTAGCCTAGAGGTCTCATTTTTTTAATTAATTTTAATTCAGTTACAGATTTGGTAGAAAATCTGCAGAAATGAGAATTTTTACATACAGAATATATATTGTATATTTTGGGAAGATACATTGTATCTGTACAAAACACAGAGATTGAAAACTTAAGTGAAAAACTGAACCCAATAAAAATGATAGAAGAGAGAAGTTTTGGATGCCCCTTCTTTGCATTTATGAAATTCTCATGGAAATTATTCATTAATTTTTGGGGATTTAGCTATCATCTTTCTTATTAGAAAAAAAAATGAAAAAGGCTAAGTCAACAATCATATGAGCAGTGAAATAGACTGATTGATCCTACACTGAATGAAGGAGGAGGATTGAAAATTAAAATTGTCCACGTTTAAGGCACTGCTTGAATTCAACTTTAGACTGTAGTGACACAGTCATTAGCAATTGACACAGGTTTATGAGGGCTGTATGCAGCAAGCTGGTCTTTGTCTAGATCCTAAACATAAATGGTGTCTTGTTGGTAGTCTGAAAGAAGCCAAGAATAAAATAGGCATCAAGACTAAAATACCTGCTGAGTCCTAAGACTCTCCAGTTCAAGTCACATTGCCAGTGCAAACATTCCCACAATAATATACCATTCTCCCAACTGAACTTATGAATGGACAGAGATTATGAGTGAACAGAGGACTTCTTTAAAACAGAGACCTCCTGACCCTACTCTTTAACTTTAAAAAACTGTAAAGGCTGTTTACAGTGTCCAAATGAGTTAGTATTAACCGGATACTTACTTCCTAATGAACTGGAAGAGTTTAGAGTTACTCAGTATTTTCTAAAACAAAGTTCCTGATTTTTTGTATTCAAGAACTCCTATCAATTTCAATCAACTTCAAAATCAACATAAGGGGGTTTTAGTATGAATTAAAGATTTTTGTGCCGTTTGAAGTTGAAAAAACATGCATCAGAACAAAACACAGAAAGACAATTACAGGTTATGAGATCATGTCTCAAAACAGTTATGCATAAGCACTAGCCAAAATGTGTTGCATCTCAGTTAATCATTACGATATGGTCCATTTCCTTTTGAACACACCACAGCAGCAATATAAACCAACACAATTTGATGAGGTTAAAAAAAAAGAATTTCTCCTTTGCAAACCTACTCCTTGGGAGGCAGATAGGCTCATTGTCTCACAGATTAGATAAGATAGTTACTTGTTCCGTAATAAGTGATTTTTGAGATGTGTCCATTCCACATGCACTGGTGCCAAAAGTTTTTTCCCTCAGCAATATGCATAGAGGACTGGCTCTTGCACCCTTTGGAGTAGCGCCTGTATAGCACAGTAGAAGGGGCACCACCAGCTTCCACCATCCTCAGTTCCTTCTTACTGGAAAATCTGAAAGTGCGGAAGGAGATCAGTTTGTAGAATAGACATGAGCAACACATCTCAGGGTATGTCTACACTACAGAGTTTTGTCAGAAAAATGCCCGTTTTTCCAACAAAACTTGAGGAACGTCCACACTGCAGTTGTGTTCTTCCGCAAGAAAATCGAAAGAACAGAGGGTTTTTCCGACATTGGTAATCCTCATTCTATGAGGAAGAAGCCTTTTTGCGAAAAGATGTGTGTAGACGGGGAAGAGGGAGTTCTTTCGAAAGAAGAAGAAAGAAGAAAAAGCACAGGTACCCTGGTGGCCATTCTGTCCATGGCAATCACAAATGACATGTGAGAGAGCATCCATGCAGTCTGGACACTCTCTTTTGAAAAAGCAGATTGCTTTTTCAATGCACTTTTGCAGTGTGGACTCTCTCTTTCAGAAGAAGTTTTTTCGGAAGATATCTTTCGAAAAAAGCTTCTTCCAAAAGAAGCCTGTAGTCTACACGTAGCATCAAAAAATACTTGTTATGAAACAGATAACTGTCTTTTCTTCTCTGAGTGCTTACTCATATACATTCCACATTTGGTGACTCCAAGCAGTGCCTGTGGATGCAGGCAGGAGTTGGTGGCTGTGTACATTGTTGCACAGCTCTGCCAAACCAAGTATTGTCTCTGGTCTGCTGAATGATGGCATAATGAGACATGAATGTGTAGACAGAGGAGCATGTCATAGCTCTACAGATGTCCTTAATCAGGATGTGCACCAGGAGTTCTCTTGTGTTTGGGTAAAAATCAAGATCCGGTCTGATAAATTATTTTCTTTGAATGAGAACTAATGGGATCTTTTTGTTGCTGAGCAAGAGTCCCAGCATTACGATGGTAAAGTATTGTCTCTTTAGGTATTTTTTTAATTTATGTAGGTCCAAGATGGGCCTCCATCTTTCTGATATTTTGGAGTCAACAGGTATCAGGAATAAAAGCCCTTTCCCCTCTGTAGAGCTGGTGCTGGTTCTATTGCCCCCATTAGGAGAAACTTATCTAACTCCTCTAGGAGTAGAGTCTCATGAGAGGGGTCCCTGAAAAGAGACGGGGAAGGGAGTTGGGTTGGAGGGAAGGAGAAAAAGGGCTGGCATAACCTTTATTTCCAGAGCCCATCTGTCCGAGGTTATTTGGAATCAGGCGTGATAGAAAAGGTTCAGACTGTACCAATGATGTGTGGCAGTAGGAACTAACGTTGAACTCTTGACCAATTCCTCAAAATGCCTGTCTAGACCTTGCAAGCTGGGATGAGGCAGGTTGGTCCTGGGGCTGTCTCCTCTTTTTCTGTTTCTGGCAGCACTTTAGGTTGAAACCTCTCTGTGCAGTGTCCAACAACAATCTGGATTGAGGAGTGGAGAGGCAGTTCTGTTTCTTCTTAGGCTGGGGGACACAACATGCCTAAGGTCTTAGGAGTAGCCCTGGAATCTTTCACTGGGTGCAGAGATGCATCTGTGGTTGTAGAAAATAATTTTTGACCTTCAAAGAGAAGATCCTCAACTATATTTTGCACCTCCCTAGGAAATTCTGAGAGGTGCAGCCAGGATGCCTTGAGCATGACGACAGATGTCACCAGGGAGCGTAATACCTTGTTCACAGAATCCAGAGAGACCTGTAAAGAGACCTGTAAATCCTCCAGATAGGACTTGAGAGAGGCCTTGTATTCATCTGGAAGGTGTTCAATGAAAATTTTCATTTTGTCAAAGAGGCTATATGGGTACTTCGACAGTAGGGGCAAATAATTTCTACTGAATTGTAGGAATGTGCAGGAATATGCCTTGTGGCCCAAAATATCAAGCCTCTTCCAGTCCTTGGTGTATTGTATGGACTTGAAGTGGATCTGCTTGCCCCTGGTATAAGCTGCTTCAGCTACAAAAAAGTTGGGAGCCGGGTGTGTGAAGAGAAACTCAGCACCTTTGGCTGGCACATAGTATTTTCTGTTGGCTCTCTTAGATGTTGGCAGTATGGGGTCTGGAGTCTACCAAATGATTTTTGTGGGATTTAGGATAGGCTCGTTAATAGGGAGGGCTATTTTAGAAGAAGCAGGTGCCTGCAGAATATCAGTAAGTTTGTGCTGAATTTTGGGTACCTCAATGTCATGTGAATCTGCTACCCATTTTTACAAGTCCTAGAAGGACTTAAAGTCATCCCCAACTGTCAGTGGTGGGGGCATTATGGAGTCATCAGGTGAGGATGACGAGAGGTGCGAAGGAGGGAGAGTGTCCTCCTCTTGTGTCTCCTCCAGGTCCTCCACATCCTCCTGGATGGTGTTGGATCTTGTGGATACTGGAGGCTTCGGAGCCAATGCCTGTGGTTTGCTCTGTGGGGCAGCCTGAAATGCTGCCATTTGGGTTCCAAAAGGACCCTAAGGATCCCATCTTTGCCACGACTGAGGGAAAGGTATGAGTGGGAACCATGGCTGTCCAGTATATTATGTGCAGGAAGGCTTTGCCTTTCTAAACTGTCAAGCATAGCCTCGCCAACACTCCGCCCCCAGAACACCTGTTGTAGGTGTTCTGGGTGTAGAGCATTGCTGCCCCCAGCATTCACCCTACCGGTGCTCTGGGGCTGAGGAGGCTGGGGCCACACTGTGCACCCTCCGCCCTCCTCAAGGCTGGAGAGGCTGGACCATGCCGCCTGGTGCGGCACACCCTCCTCCATCCCACTGTGCTCTAGGGCTGGAGAGGTTGGGCCATGCCACATGGTGCACTTTCCTCCCTCCCCCAATGCTCCGGGACTGGAACGGTGAGGCTGGGCTGGATCAGGCCAGACCAGGCTATGCGGCATGCCCTCCTCTGGGGCTGGGAAGGCTGAGGTCATGCCATGCACCCTTTGCCCCCCCTCGAAGACTGGAGCGAGTGCACACCTGCCCGCTCCCCTCCCCATGGTTGGGAAAGGGGAATGCATGGGCAGTGCACTATCCAGCCTCTCCATGTGAGGCAGGGAATAGGTGGGGCCTCTGCATAAGGGGCAGAGCTGGAGGTTTGCCTCCCCAAGCCCTGCCTTCACCAACCACCCATGGTGGGAACCATGGAAAAAGCTGCCAATCTGGGCTTTGTCCTATTGCTGCTGCCACTGTAACTGCAAGGTGGGTTTGCGTGGAGAATGGTGAGGAGAGAAAGAGAATTCTTCATCATCTTCATCCTCGCTCAAAAACGGTAGAGCTGAACTTGAGGGTGTAGCAAGCCAGCCTGGTCCCTCTACAATAGGCATGGCCCAAAAAGTGGACTACTGACATAACTTTGAGCTCCTGATATGTGGTCAAAGAACATGGTGGAAGAAACACCAGTACCAACAGTGCAGTCACCTGTGTACACTGTGGTGCGGAGTTGTCATGGCAAGTCTTGGTTGCCATTGGTACTGAAGAGGTGTCGGTACACAGCCCCGGTACCGCCTTACACAGGGTCTGCGCCGATGGCTCTGAGTGGCCCTTATCTCCGAAGTGGTGCATCAGTTTCGGTGCCACTTGCCCTGGTACCAATGGTACCGGTGGTGCAGGTGAGATTCATCCACACACGTCTTTTTGCGCAAGAGCTCTTGCACAAAAAGGCTTATTTCTTGTAGAAACAGGAATAACTCTTGTGCAAAAAGCCCTGTCTTCTAACTATCTACTGTAATTTTTTTGTGCAAAAATGTGCTTGTAGTGTGGACGCTCCGTAAGTTTTTGCACAAAAATGGCCATTTTTGCACAAAAACTCTGCAGTGTAGATGTAGCCGGTATGATTGGTTCTAAAGAGTGCAATACCATAGGGGTATGTCTACACTGCATTCCTCTTTTGAGAGAGGAATGCAAATGCAGCCAAGTGAAATCGCAAATGAAGCGCAGATTTGAATTTCCCACGCTTCATTTGCATAATTGCATCTGGCTGCTATTTCGAAATAAAAAACGCTGTGTAGATGCTGTTATTTTGAAAGAAACCCCTTCTTTCGAAATAACCCTTAAACCTCATTTTTTTAGGAGTAAGGGTTATTTCGAATGAAGCCATCAGTATAGAATGAGCATGCAACAGGGCAATACAACATTATGAAGATAATTAATCTTTATCCTGAAAGGGGGACTGTGATGCAGCAGACCACCCAATATTCCCAATACAGGCAGTCCCCGAGTTACGCGGATCCGCAGACCAGGGAGAAGGTTAGGGTTAGGGTTAGGGTTAGGGTTAGGGTCTCCAGCAGACCAGGGAGAGGAAGCAAAGCGGCGGAACACGCGGGCAGCGGACAGGGCTGTCCGCTGCCCACGTGCTCCGCGGCTTGGCTCTGCTTTGCTCTGCTTTGCCCCCCCGCCCCCCTGGTCTGCAGACCAGGGGAACGGGGGGGCAAAGCAGAGCAAAGCAGAGCCAAGCCACGGAGCGCGTGGTCAGCTGACAGCCCAGACGCGCCTGGGCTGTCAGCTGTCCGCGTGCTCCGCGGCTTGGCTCTGCTTTGCCCCCCCAGGGGGCAGGGGGACGGGAGGACGGGGGGACCGGGGGGACTAGGGGGACGGGGGGCAAAGCAGAGCCAAGCCGCGGAGCACGCGGACAGCGGACAGCCCATACGCGTCTGGGCTGTCCGCTGCCCGCGTGTTCCGCCACTTTGCTCCCCGTCCCCCTGGTCTGCAGACCAGGGGGACGGGGAGCAAAGCAGAGCAAAGCCACGGAGCCCGAGTGCAGCAGGACAGCCATTGCGCGTCCGGGCTGTCCCGCTGCCCCCGTGCTCCGCGGCTTTGCTCCTGACAGCTGTGGTACAGCAGCTGGGGCGCTGCCAGTTGGTCCCGTAGCGCCGCTCTAGGCGCTACTGGACCAACCGGGCAGCACCCCAGCTGCTCTGCCCCAGGCGTCCGGATTCAGCCACTGCTGGTCAGTTTCAGCAGCGGCTGAATCAGGACACCTGGGGCAGAGCAGCTTGGGTGCTGCTGGGTTGGTCCAGTAGCGCCGAGGAGCGGCGGCGCTACTGGACCAACCCAGCAGCACCCCAGCTGCTCTGCCCCAGGCGTCCCCAAGTCAGCCGCTGCTGAAACTGACCAGTGGCTGACTACAGGAAGCCCCTGCCCCGGGCTTCCTGGAATCAGCCGCTGATCAGTTTCAGCAGCAGCTGACTTGGGGATGCCTGGGGTTCTTAAGTTGAATCTGTATGTAAGTCAGAACTGGCGTCCAGATTCAGCCGCTGTTGAAACTAATCAGTTTCAGCAGCGGCTGAATCTGGACGCCAGTTCCGACTTACATACAGATTCAACTTAAGAACAAACCTACAGTCCCTATCTTGTACGTAACCCGGGGACTGCCTGTACTGGTATCGTGATGGGGATTTTTTACAAAAATGAGGAATTATAGTAAGACTAGCATCTCTTCATGAACAACACATGGCACGAGTCAACCACATTCAGAGGCTTCCTAATTTTCCATTTCAGAGTTGTATCACTTTGCAGTTGAAGATATTGTGAACAGTACCAGGCCAAGTATTATACACAATTTGTTCTCAAACACATGAGCTAATTGGCACATCCAAGATATGTACCATATATTCCACTTGTAAAAATATCCAAATCAGTACTAACAGGCTCAACAAAAATAAATCTATGCAATACTCCAAAGAGAGGGAATAATTATTCTTTCTTCTCCTTTGTGGGAAGACTTTTAATAAAGATCCGCCTGAGTTCTAATTTTGCACATGAATTTATGTGCAATAGTACCTACCCATGTTTAAACGCTTGAACTAAATTATGGACTGGTATAATAAGAAAGACAATACAAACAGTATATTCATATGTGGAAACCAGACAATTTCAATCATGAAAAAGTATTTGAATGTGTCAAAGAACATAAAAATCAATTATTTGTTCGTTCAGCTAATATTTGAATGTACCGTCACTTAATTTGAGCTCAGAAACATCCAACATTGTGCCCAAATACAGAGTTTTAAGGATGTAAAATCTGCACCTAATGGCTCACTTCTCTCTTTAAAACTTTGGCCTTAACCTATACATTCTTAAGTTAGAAAAGTTGTATACGAACCAAATACAGTGAAAGCTTTGTTATCCAGCACTCTGTTAACCAGAAAACTTTGTTAACCAGCATTGCCCCCAGCCACAATACTGTCGCATCTTCAGGTGCACAGGCCTGTCTTGGTTTACCATTATTGGTTTAACAATTTTTTATTTAAGATGTACTAATCATCTTTAACTCAAAATAGAAATGTGAGACCTCACGCTACAAAACTACCAATATTAAAAACTCGAGTTTTACTATTATTGTCCATTGGTTTTTCCTAGGTTGATGGGACCCTCAGATAACCAGAATTTTTAGATAACTGGAATGCTCTAATCCCCGAGCGTGCTGGATAACACAGGTTTTACTGTAGTTAGAATAGCTTTTTTATAACTAAGTTTTTCAATAGTTTACCTGATTTTTTTTCTTCAGGCATGACTGTATGGCAGAGGGAAAGCAATCTAAAGAATTCATATACCATTGGGTCTTCTAATTTAATGGATTCAAGCAGGCTGTGATCATAAAACTGGAATTTTTTATCTGCTAGAGGGTTAAATGAAAAATCCACTGGCACTGTTTTCTGCAAGAGAAAAAAAAATTTTTTTAAAGAGTAAAGATTTTAAATAGTTGAGGTCCTTTCATTTTGCTGTTTTGGTATTAAGAGACAATATTAGAAACCCACACAAAGTGAAATGGCATAATTTAATTTAATGGTATTACATATCTGGATTTTGCATTTGTAATGAACTTTTTGTTCTCACAGACAATGGTCCATTACTGTAGGCCTTCTTCTCTGGAGTACCTGGAATGAACATCTGCTATACACTTAAATAATGAGTTGCAACATGTGGCCTACCGCCCATCATCTTCTGCATGAACAGGGCACACCCAAACTTGCTATGAGGAAGGTGGAAAAAAACCCAACTGCACCTGAGCTAATATGGTGGAAAGGAAAAAATTCCTTCCCAGCCCCCTTCGAAAGGGAGGCTAGGGAAATGCCCATAGCAGATCTGACCAACAACCTGGTATAATTACCACCAGAATAAGGAGAGAGGGTGAGTGCTACTAATCCTGCTCTGTGAATAAGAGGGGAGGGTCCCAGGATGATCTTTTAAAATCCTTCATTCCTGGGTGATGAGGCAGCCACCATGCTGGCCTTGTTTCAGGTAGTTTTACATCTCTCACCTCTCCCCACAAGCCATCAAGTATCACTCTCTTCTTTCAGCCAGCCCAACAAACAACTCCTCAACTTAAGATAAAGAATGGTGATTGTTACATAAAAACATTAAGTGCTTTAAATTACCTTAAACAGTACTTCTTAAAGAGTCCTAAAGGAAGATGTAAGCAACTGGGCCCCTTGCCAGGCCCCTGAACAAGGCAGGGGGAACTCTGCTCCACGAACCTGGAAGGGGTGGGGCCTTGGGTGGAAGTGGTAGGGCTAAGGCCAGGCAGCTCTCAGAGCCATGCCTCCCCCAGGCAGCCCTTAGTGCTGTGCGACTATCTGGCAGCAATTTAAAGGGTGCAGGACTCCGGCTGGTGCTGCAGTAGCAGCAGTGGTGGCCAGGGGATCTGGGACTTTTTGTATTGCTGGGCCCTAGGGGCAGTTGTCTCCTTTGCTCATTCCTGTCTGTGAGTCTGCATGTAAGGATATGTCTACACTTCGAAGTTCACCAAAATAGCTATTGGAAAATAAGAGTGTGCATACAGATTCTCACATGGCATAATTATTCCAGAATAGCTATTCTGATAAATTTTTAAATGTAAACAAACTCTTTGGTCATGTCTACACTACAGATAAGATCGAAGCAGCCACAGTCGATCTTCTGAGGATCCAATTAGCGGATTTAGTGAAGACACGCTAATTTGAACTGAGAGCGGCACTCCCATCGATGCCAGTAGTCCAGCTTCTATGAGGAGTAAGAGAAGGCAAAGGGAGAGTTTGTTCCCTTCGACTTCCCGCAGCGTGGACAGCACCAAAATTTGAGTTTAGATCTTTGACTTAAGCTACACAATTAATGTAACTGAAGTTGAGTATCTTAATTTGACCTTATTCTGTAGTGTAAACCAGGCCTTAGAGGGAAAAGAAAATTCAGTTTTTCATCTTGCCTATGACTTACTATATGTTATTCTATAGGATGTTTCAAGTTCAGGAGAAATTAGTGATTTATTGAAAATTAATGATCTATTGAAAATATTTTAATGATGAAATAAGCCATATTATAAATATTAAATATTTAGTAACGTGGTCATATCTATACCTCATTAACTTCTGTTTTCCTGCCCAACTCATCATATACATCACCTACAAAATACAAAGTTAATTAACGCACAAAAAGACATTTAATTCCAGTTTTAGCATTTTATGAAGTAACTTTTTAATTTTTTTTAGACTATTAAGGTAAATGGCAAAGACAAAAGCATTCAAAAATATATAATATTGCAATGGATTATGATACAGCCAATATTATAATAAAGTAAATGTTTCCATTCTATTGTTCATGGTATTTTTTTTCTCCGGCTATTGTACTTATTTTGATTGTGTAGGGCCTGATTCTGCAATCATTTATGCATAAGAATCTACTTAGTTCACATGAGTAACCCCATACTAGTCTATGGAACTATTCTAAAGTAAAGATATTTGTTGCATATTTGCTGGATCAGGCCCTGAAGTTTTATACAGCATTTATTAAGTAATTGAGACATAAAAATATTCACTTGCTGCAAAAATAACCATATTTGCAGTATTACCTAAACTTCTCTATATTTGCTATAGAGATTACCTAGAATACTAGTACATATTAATGTAGTTATATTAGTAGTCTAACATTCTCTAAGACAGTTGGCAGGCTTTTAAAGAATGATCACTTTACACTATATGATTTTAATACCATGTTTTTTATATTATACCTGTATTTACTAGTGTAAAAGTCAAGTAATACATATCAGCCTTTCACCTTAAATTATTCAGTGTCTTTTAATCTGAAAGTTAAGTATTGGAGTAGCTTTTTCACCTCTGAAGATGTGAAATCTTGACTTAAATTACAACTGAAAAGGAGTTCACTGGTCTCAAGCTATTCCCTAGGGAACAGGTGTTAAGGTTACACAAATGTTGTAAAATAGACACTTGAAATACTAGGTATTAAGCCTGTGGCAGGGCATGATTTCATTCTATTTGTAGAGATGTGGGATAATTTGCCCAGTAACTGCTAGGTGCTAGGCAATCAATCATTTTCTAACACTGGACATTATTACAAAATAATTATATTATAAAGAAGATTTCTCAGACTTTACAAGTAGTATCATGAATATGCATTTTTTAAAATATTACTCAGTTTTAGGAAGATTTCAATAAATCACTGAAGGTTACAATGTGCCCTGAAAGTTCATGAAAAAGCCCCCTACATTTAATTTATATATACAGTGTAATGACTATTTGTGTTATCTCCATTCTTTAATCCTGCATTAAATCCTCGACTATCAGAAGATGGACATGGTACCTCTAAACCCATACTTACATATTTAAGCAACCACAACAACATCAAAACCTGTTTCTCTTATATAGAACCTGATCCCAAACGTACTGAAGTTGTTCAGAGTTTCTACATGGACTACAAGAGAAGTTGGATAAGTCTCATAAGGAACAAATGTACTTAATAATCAGGAAATGAGCTAAACTCAACATCAAAATTAGAAGTAAACTTTACTGGCAAAATATTAATAAGAACTGACATACCATATGTTTTTCCGTTAATGGAGCATTTGTTAAAAGTCATTATGTTCTGAGTGATTGTTCCAGTTTTGTCTGAGAAAATATATTCAATTTGTCCTAACTCTTCATTGAGTGTGGTAGTCCGAACTTCAGCAGGTGTGTCTTTTTTGGGATAATACATTTTAAGATCACAATTTATGAAGTGGCTGTGTCCAAGTCGAATCACTTCCACACTTAAAAAAAAAAAGACACAAAAACACTTTTCAGAATCATAAAATCTTTTGAATGAAAATATATCAAATGTAGGCCTTCAATCAAACTAGTCTTTACAATTCAGAGCAAAAGAGCTATACAAAGTGAACATTACACTACTCTATACAATAATATCTCAAACTTTAATTCCTCTGTGAAGTTTCATACGTGGTAAGAATGATGCCATTAAAAACATTATGCAAAGTTTATAGTTTATAAGCTTCAGGGGGTAGGCGAGTTACATACAGGATAAACTTAAAAGAACAACAAATGGTCTGGTAGCACTTTATAGACTAACAAAACATGTAGATGGTATCATGAGCTTTCATGAGCATAGCCCACTTCTTCAGATGAATTCAAAACACTGGTCATCTGAAGAAGTGGGCTGTGGCCATGAAAGTTCATGATACCATCTACATGTTTTGTTAGTCTATAAAGTGCTACCAGACCATTTGTTGTTTTTTAAGTTTATAGTTTATGTAAAACTATGTTAAAAAACTTGATATGACATTACCAAGAGAGAATAAAATACGGACTGTCTAAATTAACATATACTAAGTCTTTTCAGGTTAATACTCCACGAATGAGTGAAGTTATGTTTTCCCTTATTGGGCGGAGGCCTGCATTTTTAGAGATAAAGATCATGGGGTCTACAAAACTATCTTCATGAGGTCAGCTGACAACTGGGATGTCTGTTAATGTATACAGTTACAGATTGTTGCAGATATAAAACTGATCTACAATGTTCTATTTTCCCCCTGATCTTGTCAAGAGTTGGGGGGCAAACTGGAATTCATTGCACATTAGGCTGTTCTATGGATTCCACTGCCTTTTATTGGTGCTATTACAAGATGAAGATAGCCATAGCACAGTGTACTACAGCCCTGTCTCCAGCCTCCAAAATATCAAGACTTCATGTACTACTTTGCAGATAGGTATACAAAAAGCCAAACTCTTTAGTAATCTATATAAATGAGTGAGTAGTCTCAAGTGAGTTCCTAAGGGCCATTGCAAGTATCACCATCAGTGGCAGTAATAGTCACTTTTTAATGGGAGTGCCAGCAGAGAAGGGAAGGAGTGAAAGACTCTGGACTGCCCTAGTCGTGGGAGGAGGCATAGGTGCAAGGTGATATAAGATAAGATGGAAGTGCTGGTCTGGATAAATGGAACATTTTGAATCTCTAAGGGTGTGCAATGTAATCTCTTTTCCACAGATTACAGTAAATTAAATATATTTTAAATTTTATATTAAATGCTTGCATACAAATAAATCATTTTTAGCCTCTTACAAGGGTTTTTAAGCATTATAATCTTTTTCAATAAGACAGTTGTCGGTGCTGATGTATTTGCATATAGCATGTACATGTTTAAGGGCACAGCACACACACTTAGGCTGTGTCTAGACTACATGCCTCTGTCGTCAGAAGCATGTAGATTAGACACATAGGCAAAGGCAAATTAAGCCGCGATTTAAATGATCGCGGCTTCATTTACATTTACATGGCTGCCGCGCTGAGCCGACAAACAGCTGATCAGCTGTTTGTCCGCTCAGCGCGCTAGTCTGGACGCTCCCCTGCCGACATCAAAGCCCTTTGTCGGCAGCCCCGTTATTCCTCGTGGGACGAGGTTTACCGGGGCTGCCGACAAAGGGCTTTGATGTCGGCAGGGGAGCGTCCAGACTAGCGTGCTGAGTGGACAAACAGCTGATCAGCTGTTTGTCGGCTCAGCGTGGCAGCCATGTAAATGTAAATGAAGCCGCGATCATTTAAATCGCGGCTTCATTTGCCTTTGCCAAAACAACAAATCTACATGGCTCCATCGATGGAGCCATGTAGTTTAGACATACCCTTACTGTCTATGTAAAGCCATGAAAACTTATTTATTGATATTCTAAGTTAGGAACTGGTTGTGCTTCAGACTTCATAATTCGATAAAAAAAATCTTAAAACTCTAAATTGAGTCAGTAGGAAATACCTTGCAAATAGCTTGTTCTTACCACTGGTCCAAAGTACCATAAGCAATTTGTGGTGAGATCTACTACAGCCAGATCACAGAATCATAGAGCTGGAAGAGACCTCAGGAGGTTATCAGGTCCAGCCCCCTGCCCAATGCAGGACCAATCCGAACTAAATCAACCCAGCCAAGGTTTTGTCAAGCCGAGACTTAAAAACCTCTAGAGATAGAGATTCCATCACCTCCCTAGGTAACCCATTTCA
Organism: Pelodiscus sinensis; assembly: GCF_052426305.1. Taxonomy (NCBI): domain Eukaryota; kingdom Metazoa; phylum Chordata; order Testudines; family Trionychidae; genus Pelodiscus; species Pelodiscus sinensis. The sequence goes on from NC_143065.1 coordinate 25,147,451, forward strand.
GTGCTTCACCACTATCCTAGTGAAATAGTTTTTCCTAATATCCAGCCTAGACCTCTCCCACTGTAACTTGAGACCACTGCTCCTTGTTCTGCCATCTGTCACTACTGAGAACAGCCTCTCTCCATCTTCTTTGGAATCTTTCTTCAGGAAGTCGAAGGGCTGCTATCCAATCCCCCCTCACTCTTCTCTTCTGCAGACTAAACAAACCCAAATCCTTCAGTCTCTCCTCATAGGTCATGCGCTCCAGCCCCATAATCATTTTGGTCACCTTCCACTGGACCCTCTCTAATGCGTCCACATCCTTTCTATAGTGCGGGGCCCAGAACTGGACACAATATTCTAGATGTAGCCTCACCAAAGCCAAATAAAGGGGAATAATCACTTCTCTGGATCTGCTGGCAATGCTTCTCCTAATGCAACCTAATATGCCATTAGCCTTCTTGGCTACAAGGGCACACTGCTGACTCATATCCAGCTTCTCATCCACTGTAATCCCCAGGTCCTTTTCTGCAAAATTGCTACTTAGCCATTCGGTCCCCAGCCTGTAACAATGCTTGGGATTCTTCTGTCCCAAGTGCAGGACTCTACACTTGTGCTTGTTGAACCTCATAAGATTTCTTTTGGCCCATTCCTCTAAACTATCCAGGTCACTCTAGACCCTATCCCTGCCCTCTAGAGTATCTACCTCTCCCCTAGCTTAGTGTTATCTGCGAACTTGCTGAGGGTGCAATCCATGACCTCATCCAGGTCATTAATAAAATTGTTGAACAAAACTGGTCCAAGAACAGATCCTTGGGGGCATGCTGCTAGAAACCAACTGCCAACCTGACATCAAGCTGTTGATCACTACCCGTTGGGCCCAACAGTCTAGCCAGCTTTCTATCCATCTTACAGTCCATTTATCCAATCCATATTCCCTTAACTTGCTGGCAACAATATTGTGGGAGACTGTATCAAAAGCTTTGCTAAAGTCATGGTATATCACATCCACTGACTTTCCCATGTCCACAGAGGCAGTTACCTCATCATAGAAGCTAATCAGATTGGTCAGGCACAACTTGCCCTTCGTGAATCCATGCTGACTGTTCCTGAGCACTTTCCTCTCTTCCAAGTGTTTCAGAGTAGATTCTTTGAGGATCCCCTCCAGGATTTTTCCGGGGGCTGAGGTAAGGCTGGCTGATCTGTAGTTGCCTGGATTGTCCTTCTTCCCTTTTTTAAAGATGGGCACTACATTTGCCTTTTTCCAATCATCTGGGATCTCTCCCGATCTCCACGAGTTTTCAAAGATAATGGCCAAAGGCTCTGCAATGACACTTGCCAACTCCCTCAGTACCCTCGGATGCATTAAATCTGGGCCCATGGATTTGTGTATGTTTAGCTTTACTAAATAGTTCCTAACTTGTTCTTTCCCCACCAACGGTTGTCCACCTCCTTTCCATGCTGTGTTGCTTAGTGTGTTTGTCTGGGAGCCGACCTTGTCCATGAAAACAGAGGCAAAGAAAGCATTGAGTACTTCAACTTTTCCCACAATCTCCCACTAGGTTACCTCCCTCATCCAATAAGGGCCCCATACCCTCTCTGATCACCCTCTTATTGCTAACATGCCTGTAGAAACCTTTCTTATTATCCCTTGCTAGCTGTAATTCACATCCCTTGCTAGCTGTAATTCCAACTGCGCTTTCGCCTTCCTGATAAGTCCCCTGCAGGAGCGGCCCAAGGTCGGCTGCGGCAGCTGGTGCCCCAGGCGGAAGGCGCGATTGGCGTCCCCGCCTGCACGGCCGTCAATGGCCATGACGTAATCATCAGGTGCCTGGGCTGGCGGCACCCTAGGCAACTGCCTAGTTTGCCTAGGCTTACCAGCCGCCCCTGCTCCCCTGCATTCTTGAGCAATATATTTATACTCCTCCCTAGTCATCTGTCCAAGTTTCCACTTCTTGTAAGCTTTCTTTTTGTGTTTAAACTCACCAAGGATGTCCCCGTAAGCCAATCTGGTCGCCTAACATATTTGCTTTTTTTGCTGCGCATTGGGGTGGTTTCTTCTTGTGCCTTCAATAAGGCTTCTTTAAAATACTGCCAGCTTTCCTGGACTCCTTTCCCCTTCATGCAAGCATCCCAGGGAATCCTGCCCATTAGTTCTCTGAGGGAGTCAAAGTCTGCTCTTCTGAAGTCCAGGGTCTGTATTTTGTTACTCTCCTTTCTTCCTATGGTCAGGATCCTGAAATCTACCATTTCATGATCACTGCTTCCCAGGTTGTCACTCGCCTCTACTTCCCCTACTAGTTCCTTCCTGTTTGTGAGCAGCAGGTCAAGCTGCAAATGGCCCCTGGTCGGTTCCTTCAGCACTTGTACCAAGAAGTTATCCCCAACATTCTCCAAAAACTTCCTGGATTTTCTATGTACTGCTGTATTGGTCTCCCAACAGATGTCAGGGTGATTAAAGTTGCCCATGAGAACTAGGGCCTGCAATCTGGAAGCTTCTCTCAGTTGTCCAAAGAAAGAGTCATCTACCTCATCCACCTGATCCGGTGGTCTATAGCAGACCCCAACCACAACATCATCATAGACCCATAGACTCTCTACAGTCTTTTCTTCCTCTATATACTGGAGCTCTGAGCAATCATACTGCTCTCTTACATACAATGCAACTCCTCCTCCTTTTCTCCTCCACACAGTTTATACCCTTTCATGACAGTGCTCCAGTCATGTGAGTCATTCCACCAAGTCTCCGTTATTCCAATCAAATCATAGTTATTCTACTGGGCTAGGGCTTCTAATTCTTCCTGTTTGTTTCCCAGGCTTCTCGCATTGGTGTAAAAACACCTTAGATAACCAGGTGATCACCCTACCTTTTCCATCCAAATCAGGGGTTCTCCTTTGTTGCTCGTTCCTTCTGGTGATTCTTCCTGGTGTCTGACTACCTCACTTATCTCAGGGCTTTGGTCACCATCCCCCAATGAACCTAGTTTAAAGTCCTCCTCACTAGTTTTGCAAGCCTTCCCTCGAAGATGCTCTTTCCTCTCTTGGTTAGGTGGATCCCATCTCTTCCTAACAATTCTTGTGCCTGGAACAGAGTCCTAGGGTCGAAGAAACCAAAGCCCTCTCTCCGACACCACCTGCATAACCACGCATTTACTGCCTCAATTCAAAGATCCTTACCCAGACCTTTTCCTTCAACCGGAAGGATGGATGAGAACACCACTTGCACTTCAAATTCCTTGATCCTTCTTCCCAGCGCTACATAATCTGCTGTGAACCTCTCAAGGTCATTCTTGGCCGTATCATTAGTTCCTACATAGAGAAGCAGGAAGGGGTAGCACTCCATAGGTTTAATCACTTTGGGAAGACTCTCGGGTCACATCCTGAATGCGAGCTCCCGGTAAGCAGCACACTTCTCGAGATTGCAGGTCTGGACGGCAGATGGATGACTCAGGCCCCCTTAGGAGGGAGTCCCCGACCACCACCAGCCATCTTTTTCTTTTGAGGGTTGTGGGCATGGAACCCCCATCCCTAGGACTACGCATCCCATGCCTTCTGGTAGATGGTGTTCTGTTATGATTTCTTCCCTGAGAGGTCCCTGCCAGAGCATTCTCCACCACAGTGCCTGTGGAGAGAGCCTGATAGCAGTTACTTAACTCTACAGAGATAGGGGATACCTGAGTTGGCCTTCTTCTCCTTTTAGAGGTTACATGCTGCCAGATCTCTTCCTTAACTTGTACTGCCCTGACTGGCTCTTCAGCCTGCTGTGCCTGCAGGATTAAACGCTGCCTTCTATCGAGGAAGTCTTCATCCTCTCTGATAGAACGTAGGGTCAATACTTGGCCCTCAAGTCCTTTAATTTTTTCTTCCAAAATGGTGACCAGCTTGCACTTAGTGCCGATGAAATCCCTTCTGTCTTCTGGGAGGAAGACAAACATGGCATATGCTGTGCAAGTAACAACAGCAGCCCTATCACCATCCATACCTGGCTTCCTTCTGAGAGATTCCTCAGATGCTATTCAATGCCTCCTTGAAGGGGAGGAGTGTAGTGAAAAGATGTTAAAGAATGGCAAGTGTATCTCTCCCCCTTCCCTCTCCCCTTCCCAACTCACTCTCCAAACTCTCTGTTAACAGCCCCTGGTTGCTGATTAACTCCTTTATAAAGCCCTGGACTGCCTGATAGCCCCTCCTCCTGATTAAGGCTCAACCAATGAGCAGAGGCTTCTAGATTTCAAACCCTGATTAAAAGCTCACAGCTTCCACCTGCCAGCCACAGCACTCACTCCATGGGGACTGGAGGGGGAAGGGAAAGGAGAAAAAAAACCAGCTAAAAACAAGCTCAGCACACAGCAAGAAAACCCCAAACACAAACGCAAACACACACTACAGACAGTCACTTCCCTCAAGGGTCCTGTATTAGCTTCCTCCTTTATCTGGAGAACTCCCTCTCCAAACTCCCTGTTAATAGTCCCTGTTCGCAAGCCACTATAGGAAGCAGATTATCCGCACCTTGGCATTTATGTTTTCGGACTGTCATTCAAAGCAGGGAGAAGAGGGGTTGTATGTGGAACATTGTAGCATTCATTCATTTATTCTCTATCCCATTTTTTTTTACTTTAAAAGTGCATGGAGACATATATATCCATATCCATATCCATATCCATATCCATATCCATTTCTATCGATCAATCGATCGATCGATCGATCGATAGATAGACAGATAGATAGATAGATCACTGATCACTAATGGCAAGGACCTGCATGCACCATAGCCAAGTAATCAAGTAACTGTAAAAGATAAAACAATATGTTTTTCTCATAATAAGCAAAAGATTACAAAAAGCTTTAAACAGAAAATTGCACTTTTTTAAGATCAACATAGCTGGCCTGGGGAATGGACATAGTTTAACTGTGAAAAAAGTAATGGAAAGCTCTCAGGACATTTAAAAAGAACACTGAAATATGAAAAGATCACAACTTTTCTCTGCTATACCCATTATTTTGATGAGCCTCATTACATTTTGGCCCTGTCAACCATGGTAGTCTTATTTCCTGTACTGTACATACCTCTATCAAGCACAAGTTTTACTTCTCAATGACAAAATGAAGAAATGTATTAGAAGAAGCTCCAACACCATAAACGCTACTCTTAAACCCATACTCCAGCAGAAATAATCAGCAACTGACAAACACTGCATCACTTTTATTCTTTATTAAGATGGATTTGAAATTTGAGGAAGCCATAAAACTATTTTAGATCATTTTGCTAATTTTCTATTGTGTAACTGCAATGTTAATATTAGCAAAGCGAAAGATGGTGTTTTTATGAATAAACACTGATTCGATTAGATAAGCCCTCAAATAATATAAATTGAGGATTTTAATTCCCATATTTTTGAAGGAGGAGCTGGAACAGTGTAAAAATTGTGCAAACAGGGATCTTAGTTAAGGAATAAGGCCCTCTCAATAATCTTGTTCGACATCAGGTTTAAAAAAATGTTTGCATAAAGCCTCAACATTTAAGGAAGAAGAAGTAAATGTGCACACCAAGGACATTCTGAGGAAAAAATGAACAACAAATATATCAGAAAGGCGATGAATCCATTGCTATTTGTCAAACATGTGGTCAGGTGCAGGGAGTGACAGATGTCCACCACTGCTTACCTGTCAGCTGTTGGAGAACGAAGCAAGAAGGAAACAAAAGAATTGACATAAGTCAATGAAAAAGAATTCTAGACAAGAAAGAAGACAAGAAAGCCAGCACATACTGTTCTCCAATTCTAAGCATTATCTCCATAATGGTATGTCTACACTGCCACCCTAGTTTGAACTAGGGTGGCAGTGTAGACATACCCTAAGAGAATTGAGTTTCTCATATACAAAGTTCACAGCAGACCAAGTTTTAAATACACAAAAATTAAAAGGATAAAGCATAATATTGCAATTAAGGGAAAAAACTTGAGATGAAAAAGCCATTAAGATTTATATGCTTTATAAAATCATAATCTCTCATCTTACCTCACATACAGGGAAATAGGCACAACTGAATTGAGTATGATAATGTACGACCAAAATGTGAGAAATCCTGAAAACACAGAACTGTCCACCACTTCATTCCAAGAAAGGTAAATTCTGAAATGGGCCCCAAACTGATGTTCCCATATTGAGCTTCCTATTGCCAGAATTATTCCCATACATACCAAAAAGCCAAAGATCTGAAACAAGAACAGCAGAAATGGTTAGCTTTTTCTAAATGTGCACTATTTTCTAAAATGAATGCATGAAAAGGACACCTTTCATCTACAGATAAATATTGCCTAGTCTAAGCAAACAGATGCTTAAGATCCAAATTAGAATTACCCAAGGTATATAATATTTCATGTCTAATAAGCTGGAGGAAAAGGGAATCTCATTTGGTTTTATTTTGCCCCAAATAAAGGCCCATATTCTGAGTCCATACTTAGTTTGTCCCTATTCCTTAGTCAGTTTGACTAATAATGCTATACAGTAATACATAAGCTACAAATAGTTGCAGTTATTACAAGAGTTGGCAAAAAGGTCTTTTTTATTGCTGTGGTAAATAACAAAAATGAACACTTGCTGTGAGTGTTATTATAAGAGTTTGGTTTAAGATGTGTTTTTCTAAATCATGGGTAAAGTATTAATTTTAACATGGGACAGAACAGCTACAAATAACTTAAAAAATGCAAGTAATGTTTAGATGTGCTGAAAAAATATCAGTATTTCTCACATCGAAACTTCTTTCTTCATCCACAACCTCTTCTCTGAATCTTTGGATTTATTCAGATAAAAAGTTTCAGGAACTACATAATTTCTCCCATGATCAAAATCACAACACTTTAAAAAGTAGTAGCTCTGAAGTCTGCCTATGCCAAAATAGCAATGTTTTGTTTCATTAAGAAACCATAAGGAATTTGGATGTGTCCTAGGCATTAGAGACCAAGTTGACACAAAAGTGAAATACTCAGTCTGCTTAAAGTTCCTAGTTACAAATTTTCTGTGCCAGATCTTTACTGCCTGGGGATAACCAATTACAAAAAAAATTATCAGGAAGGTTACAGTCTTGTTTATACTGAACTTTAGGAAGTTTGGACCAATGGTAAGAGATAAGAAAAATATCTGTAAAACTTGTGCATTTGTCTTCAACTCACCATACCAGTGGCTTCATGAAAAGATACTACCCTAAAAACAGAGATTACTACTGCTTATAAGTACTCTTGTAATGCAGGAGTGATTAGTGACAAATAATTGTCTTCAGGCTAGATAGTGTGTGTCTTTCAACCTAATCTATGTATCTGTGTTGCATTCTTATTAGTATTGTACAATGCAGAAATATCTACTGATACATATAATTTAACAGAGAAGATTAATTATGTGGATGCAATACCCACTGATTTTTCCTGATCTGACTATAATAACTTACCCATAATACTAAAGTATTCATCAGACGGTCAATGCTTGTTCTTTTAAATTTAGTTCTACCACTGTTTTGCATTAATTTAGTGTCAGGGCCTATAAAAAAAGTAACAGATCTTTTTTTTAATCATTACATCATAAATTATTCACTAAAAGTATTAATTATTGAGTTTTTTAAAATACACATATGTAAACTACTTTTTTCTAATGTACATACAAGAAATACATTCTAAAAACTGAGATATTATCATTTTGTAATATTTAATTGTCTAAAAGCATTCCTGAGCTTTCACAAACAATTTTGAAAAATATTCAGTAGCTACAGAAAGGTGGTTAGGCTGGCATGGTGAAAATCATCATATAATTTGAAATCTTATTACTCCAAAAATATTTCATTCCAGACTGAGGTAATTTCCAACTACCTAAATTCATTAAAACTACAAAATTAAGAACAAGATGTTCTGTGTTCTTGTCTTGCCTCTGCTACAGACTTCTTTACACATCACCTCACTGAGCTTCTTGTCTACCTATCACAGCAGGATTATCTGGGGTTCAGATTGTTAATGTCTTTAATGCACTTTGAGGTGACCAATTGAAAGGTGATACTCAAGTGACAATTATTCATTCATTCGTCCATTTATTAATAGCAATTAGTTTCCACAAATTCTGTAATGCTGGCTCACTATAAAGCAAAAGCTCAGACTCTCCTCTCGTTGCTGAAGCAAAACTTACCATGTGCTGGGCTACATGGAATATAGTTGACTTTTATGTCACTGGAGATTATTGAGCATATAAAGTAATGTATGTTAACATCAACATGGTCTTCAAGGTGCATCAGCAGGCTGCTGTTTGATGGCAGCCACAGAACTCATAAAAGCTCCTTAAAGCTAAGCCTCTTTTTAATTCCAAAATTTCAAGAACCATGACCAAAAGCAAAGGAATCTGACTTTTTTTAGGTATGGGTTTTAAATGTGAATTCTTCTTCATTGATAATTGTAGTATAACCAAGGGCTCTGAGTTAGATCAGATGAATATTGATTTGCACAATGCCTTAATTTGACCATACAGAACTTAATTACCTCATATATCTTTACATATATTATTAGTTTAAATTCATGCAAGGGTCCCTCTCTCTCTCTCTCTCTCTCACACACACACACACACACACACACACACACACATTTTGTTTTATATTACACACATTTGGTGTAAAAATAAATAAAGTGTCAGCTTTTGCTCATTTTCTATGCCCATCGAGCCATATTATGTTGATGAGTATGGAAGTCCATCTTTTATTTGGCAGGCAATTTTACAGCTGCATTCTACTGTGTTGTATCTACCCAACCTGATCATTTTCCTTGTCTCCATTACTTTGCATTACTACGACACATGAAAATCTATGATATATCTGTGAGCATCTATTGCATTCTTCTTACAATCTGGCTAATTAAAATACCATTCGTTTTTTCATCAGACATCATGTTAATTGGACAGGAAAGTACATTTTGTGCTTGGGCTGGTAAAGTCATGACTATTTTGTAAGGCTGATCTATTAGTTTCATGTTTATTACATTTTTGTTCATGACTTTGGAACAATGACACCCTCTAGAACAACTTAAGTTTGAGATGCTTGTATAGACGGATACAGTCAGATGGCTAGTGCCTGCTACCATCTATTGGTAAAAATAGGAGAAAGGGAGTCAAAAAACCAGGCCCTACTCCTGCCTCTGCTAGTGACTCATTGTGACACTTTGGCCAAGATAGTTAACTTCTCCATGCTTCACTTTTTGGCCCACCTATATACTTTTGTAAAATATTTCTGAGCCCCAAATACTATGGCTCCATAAGAATGTGGAGTATTTATGCCAGTTGTTACAGATACCAAGCCATTAGGAATTAAAATTGCTGTTAATCTATATAGGTTTGTCTTACCTGCAAAAATAACCATTCCAAAGCACCAGTTTGTGTTTCTCAACACACAGCCTCGTAGCAGCATCTTTTCATTATTAAGCAAATACCTATTATTTTTCCAGAAAAGAACTCCTATGAATTTATCCAGCTTGTTGTTAGGAGGTTCACAGACAACAACACCTGTAAAATAACAAATTAAATTCTTATCCCCCCTTAACAGAGTTTACCAGGATAACATTTTATACTAATTAGCAGTTTCTGGGTAACTTTTCAGGCTTGTCTACACTTAAAATTCTGTAGCTGTTCCACTATAGAGCCTCAATGTAGACATAACCTTCTCTGACAAAAACTTTTACCATTGGTATAGGTAATCCACTTTTCAGATGTGATAGCTAAGTCTACAGACGAAAATTCTTAGAAATCAACAGCACAGATCTATGCCAGGGTTATGCCAGTAGAACTATGTCTCTCAAGGGGAGGGAATGGATTTGTAGGAAAACCCTGCAAGACTCACAAGCTCTTTTATACCACAACAATCGGTGGTTCGATGGCATTTACAACCCAGGAAGAAACATCACTGTGCCATCTATGTGCGTGGACTATTAGGTTAATTATTTCTTTACAGTAATTCCTAAATGCCCCAACTGAGATCAAGACATTGTGTTAGAAACTGTACAATCACATAATGAGACATAGTCCCTGCCCCAAAGAGTGTGCTGTTTAAACAAGCAAGAGAGACAGAAGGTGGAAGTGGAAACAAAGGCACAGAACAGGGGCATGATTTCCCAAAGGTCACACAGCAGGTCATTGGCCTAACAGAGTAGCAACAGGTCTCTTGATTGCCAGTCCAGTGCCCTATTAAATAAATGACACTATCGCTTCCTAATAAAACACCTAGTAATATTGATGTTAATGTGGCCTATTAGTATTAAAGTAGCACACTGTGCTGCCATGTGGGAGTTTTGTAGTAACAGGCGATTGTTGACATCTGTGCCCCTACAGACGGCCACACAGATTAGTAGCAAGCTGGGTCTTTGGAGTGGGAGAGAGGAAAAAGCTTCCTGCACTATTCTTGTGTGCATATCTTTTGGTCAAGAGCACAGAGAGACAAGATTACGTTCTCAGCTTCAGATAAAGAACTATGGTTAAAGTCCATAGAAAATGAAATGGGGTGAGAAAAGGAAAAAATAAGTTGAGCACCAATATCCATGTCTTTGCTTTTAAACAAAGTGGAAACTATATCAAGAGGAAAATGTCCCTTTGCTTTTCAGGACTCATTTTTCTACATTCATCTGCCAAAAATCCTTATCCTTTACAGGAACATTATTACAAAGGGTTTGTCTACCAGGCAAAAAAATTACTCACTGCAATGAGTTGTAGAGCCTGGATCAACAGACTCAGGCTCACAGAGCTCATACTATAGCCCTAAAAATACCATGCAGACATGCAGTCTTAGGCTGGAGCTTGAACTCTAAAGCCCAGAGAAAGGTATGGGTTTCTACAGTTAGATGCAGGGCAGTGGCTTGAACATCATGAGCCCAAGACTGTAGGCCTGGGCTCTGAGATTCACTGCCATGTAGAAGAAGAGTTTGGTTTGATTTGGGTTTTTTTGCCATGTACACACACCCTAAGAGAGCACCTGCAGGAAAGGTTACTATTCTCTTAGGCTACGTCTAGACTGCAAGCCTCTTTTGAAAAAGAGCATCTAGACTGCAACCAGTACTTTAGAAAAAGCAAGTCGCTTTTTTGAAAGAGAGCACCCAGTCTGGATGCTCTCTTTCAAAAAAGCACAGTTTGCATGACATAGCACCTTTTTTTCGAAAGAGCATTTTCAAAAAAAGGCGTTCTTCCTCATAAAATGAGGAGTACCGCCGTCGAAAGAAAAGCCACATTCTTTTGATTTAATTTCGAAAGAACACAGCTGTAGTCTAGACGCAGGTGGAGTTTTTTTTTAAAAAAGGCTACTTTTTTCAAAAAAACCCTGCAGTCTAGACACAGCCTTAGGGTATGTCTACACTACAGCATTATTTTGAAATATCTTATTTTGAAATAGTTAATTAAAAACAAGTTATTTCAAAATAACGTGTCTACACACAAAATGCATTTTGAAATAGCATTTTGTTATTTCGAAATAGCGCATCCACTGAATCGCATTTAAGGGCGGCTGAAACCAGTTCCAGCAGGGCATCAGGTCAGTAGTTGCTTTGTGTGGCTGCTGACTGAGGCTATCTGAGGCTTGTGCTTAAAGGGACACCCCTGGACAGCCGGTTCTTAGCTTTCCCTGCTTACTTGCCTACCTTGCTGAGGGACAGCAAAGCATTTTTGTCTCTGCTTGATTTGGTTGCCCTGACTCGGGACACCACAGCACTCGGCACCATGGAGCCAGAGCTGCCCCTGGGCACTCTGGTGCTCATGTTGGATGTCTTGCTGCAAGCCTGTCTGCAATTGCTGAGACTGCCTGGCAGCATCTGCTGCAGCCCAAACTCCAGGCCCTCTTCCAGACTCCACTTAGGGCCACGGAGGAGCAGCAGTAGCGCCCGGATGCCAGCGTGCCCCACCGCATCTGGCGTCTGGACACCAGCAGTGACTGGTGGGACTACATCATCCTAGAGTGCTGGGGAGACCAACAATGAACCCAGAACTTCAGGCTGCAGGCTGTGTCTGACCACCGGGGCCAGTTCATAGACATCAACGTGGGCTGGTCTGGCAAAGCACATGACACACGGGTTTACCGCAACTCCTCCATGTGCCAAAGGCTGCACACCAGGACATTCTTCCCTGACCACCGCATCAGCGTCGGGGACGTGGACATGCCTGTGTGCCTGGTGTGGGGTGCAGCCTATCCCCTACAACACTGGCTGATTAAACCCTACACGGGACACCTAACCCCTCCTGACAGGCCTTTAATGTCAAACTCGGCAGGGCCCACATCGTGGTGGAGGGGGCATTTGGCTGATTGAAGGCCCATTTTAGATGCCTCCTCAATCACCTGGACCTCTCAGAGCGGAATATTCCACACGTGGTGCCAGCGTGTTGTGTGCTGCACAATTTGTGCAAGATGAAGGGGGAGGCTTTCCTGCCAGCCTGGATGACAGAGGGTGACCACTTCGCTGGCCTCTACACGCAGCCCCACACAGCTGCCAGACGGAAGGCCCATTGGGGGGCTGTCCGTATCCAAGAGGCCCTGCGGGATAGCTTCCACCTGGAGGAGGAGTGAAGTCTCCCTGGCATGCCCCACTGGGGCCTCGTGCCTTATTCCACCCTCACATCCTTCCACTTTCCCCTCCCTAACCCCCCTTCCTGATGTAAAATAAAAACATGTGTTGCCAAAACCAAACTCTCTTTATTGACCATAATTGGGCTGAGGGGGGAATGACGGTAGGAGAGGGGAGGGGGAAACCTGGGAGGAGGGAGCTGGAAGGAGGAGGCAAGGGGAGGAAGGAGGAAGAGAAGCTCAGGGTTGGGGGTCTTGCTGGCCCACCTGTCTCCCAGCACTGCGGATGCGGGGGCCTCAGTGTCCCTGGGGGGGAGCGGGTATGGAGGGTGGGGCGGGTCAGGAGCGGGGGGGAGCAGGAGTGAGAGAAGGAGTGACAGCTGGGGCAGCCACAGGGGCTGGAGTGGCAGCAGGCAGCAATCTCTGCACCAGGGTCTGCAGGTGGTCGCGGATGGCACGGCCCTGGTCAAGCAGCTCCTGCAAGCTCTCCTGCCGTAGCTGCAGGTCTTCCTGCATCCATTGCTCCTGGCTGCGGACCTGCCCTAACAGTAACTGCAGGTGCTGCTGCTGGTACTCCTCCTGGTTCCGGGTGAGCCTGCTGGCCCAGGTGCGGGAGGCTGTCCTGGGAGGGATGGTGCGCCCTGCACTTGCAACTGCTGCGGCTGTGGAGAAACATGAGAAGTGGTCAGTTATCCCTGGGGACACAGTGGATGAAGCCCAGCCCCACTCTACAAGGCGAGGACGGCAGGTCTCCGCATCATCATGTCCTGTGAGCTGGCCCCTGTGCTGTATATAGTGTGGGTGTGGGGGGGGGGGAAGAGGAGATTTGCCCTGCCTCTGCATATAGGGGACTTCTGGAGGGAGGGCATCATGCAGTGTCCCTCCCCGGGGTCAGGAGCATGTCATGTGCCTTCTTACATACTTATGTGTGGGTAACAGGCCAGGGCCCCTATGTGGCAGCCAGCTGGGGCCACATGCCCAGGGTGGCACGGCACACACACAGGTTGCTGCGTGCTCCGTGGTCAGCAAGGCTGACACATGTGGTCCCTGGGTTCCCTCTCCCCACCTCACCCGCCACTCATAAGGGGACAGTGATGGCACTCACATGTTGAGGCCTCCCAGGCCTTGGATGACACCGGCGACAGGCTTCCTGGGATGGCTCGGGGGTCCTGGGTGCAGGGCATGCTCTCTCCAGGCACCTGGCCGTCCTCCTCCTTCTCCTCAGTGTCATAGGCAGGGCCCTCTGCCCCAGGGTCGATGACCACCTGGGGGGCACGGACTGTCTGACCCCCCAGGATGTGGTCCAGGGCATCGTAATAGGGCAGGGGTCTGGGTCAGCCCCTGGTTGGGAGCAGCCCCCTGAGGTCCTGGCATAGGCCTGCTGCAGCTCTTTTATTTTCATGCACACCTGCTCCTAGGTGCGCATGTGGCCTTTGGTGACCAGGCTGTCAGCCCTCCACCTTTAGACAGCCATGTTCCTGTGTCTAGTGTGGAGATCGTGGACATTGGAGGCCTCCCCCCAAACCTCAATGAGGTCCATGATCTCCGCACTAGACCAGGAAAGTGCCCACCTTTTGCGGCCCCTGGTAGGCTCCTGGGAGCTGCCAGCCTGCTCCTGGGGAGCGGTGGAGGGCTGGGTGCCATTGGGTTGCTGGCTTATGCTGAGCAAGGTGCACGGACTGCTGGCTCTGGGCTGGCAGGCTTGCAGCTGGCAAGGGCACTGTGGCCAGAGTCTACCCCTTTAAGGGCTCCAGAGGTCAGGGGGAGCAGAAGAGTTTTCCTGGTTGTGCCCAGAGTGGCCACCAGGGCACTCTAGGAAGGGCTGGAGGCCCCCTATTTCAAAATAAGCAGCTACACAGTGCTTATTTTGATTTAGCTATTTCGAATTTAGCGTTATTCCTTGTGGAATGAGGTTTAACAAATTTGAAATAAGTGCTCTGCTATTTTGATTTAATTTCAAAATAGCAGTTTGGCTGTGTAGATGCTAGGAAAGTTATTTTGAAATAAGGGCTGTAATTTCGAAATAACTTTGCTGTGTAGACATACCCTTAGGTGCATCTACACAGCATCCTAAATTCAAAATAAGATACACAATTTGTCCTGTGCAAATTGTGTATCTTATTTCAAATCTATTTTGGAATAGCTTATTCTGAAATTTGACTTCTCTACACCGCGCCAAATTTGGAAATAACATGCTATTTCGAGCCATCCCTTATCCCTAGTGCAATGTGGTTTACCAGGATGGCAAAATAGCTCATCCATTATTTTGAAACATATTTTGAAATAAGGGGCAGCTTGTTTAGACGTACCCTTAAAAGATCTTGATATCTTTTTAGAAAAATTGCTTCCTAAAATTAAAGTTGAGCATTAAGAGTGGAAAAATGGCCTCTGCCTTTGAAACTTTTAGCTATTAATGGGCCTCTTTAAGATTTTTTGCATAGTTAGTTAGTTAGTTAATGACTATTACGGATGCTGATGTGTAGGGAAGCAACAACGGTTCTCTATTTTTGTTTGTCTTTGGCCATTTTCTCCAGTGTGTCCCAGTTGTAATTCATTCTCTTCATATCTGCCAGTCATACAGGTCTCCAGAGAGGACTTAGGAAGGCCATTGCACAAAGTTGTAGGAGAATTCTTTGTTGCTGTTTCCGTAACAATTTTTTTTTTTTTAGGTCAAGATTGTTAGCCCTGAGCTGAACCTCCAACCTGGAGGACCAGTGAATCACACTTGGTCTGGTCTCTACCCTTTGTCCTGTCCAGCATGGATGATCCTACCAGGAGCACTAGGCTCCCCCAACATAGCTCTAGGGGTCACTGAGACACACAAGACCCCAAGCGCGACAAGGGTTTTTGCATAGTGAGAGGGTTTTTTTTTTAAAGTTCATATTTCCATTTTCCTGTTGATCAGACAGCATCTAATCTCCTGTCATTGTGTAAGCCTGGTCACATTTTCAGTAATATTAAGATTGAACCAGAGCCAGCCCAAGCTACGGGCTGACCGAGCTACTGGGGGTGGGGCCACGCATGCGCCACGTGCCAGGGGCGGGGCCGCACATGCGCTGGGCGCCCAGGGGCAGGGCCGTGCATGCGTCGCACTCACGGGGGCAGCACCGTGCACCCGGGGCCCGGGGCGCACGAATGGCTCAGGCTGGCCCTGGATAGAATGTCAATTGTATTCTGTATTTATATTTCGGATGAAAGTATAAATATTCAGCTGATTAAATATTGTATTCGTCAGTCTGAAAACTGGGGCTTCTGATAAATGCAGTACATGTTTAACCAGGGTACAGCTTGTGTTTATTTAGTGTGTATAGGAACACCAGTGATTCTTTTCAGCTGTCCAGAAATGTTTTCACTACTCTTGTTTAATTTGTTCCCTAGTCCTGATTAGAAAATGCTCAAATTTGGGAAAAAACTGTTAACACACAGTACTGTGCTGCAGATGGTGAGATAGTCTAAAAGAATTCCATTAATGACATCTTGCACATTATGTGGTGTAAGGCAAAAACAAACTCCTGGTGCAGCCAACTGGGAATAGTACTTTTGGAGTGAAAACAGAAATGGCAGCCTACAGCTTGCAGGAAGAGAAAGCAGAGAGTGACAGAAGGGGCCACCCACTTATTCAAAGGTGATATACTTTCAAATTAATTGCCCCTGGATTTGGCCACATCCCAAATTCAAGTGTATCTGTTCCTAATTCTCATGGCCTGAGGGTTGGGAGTTTGGCCCAACATAAAATGTGAAAAACAGATTTGTCAGATGCTAAATTCTGTGTAGTTCAATATGCAGTGCTGAAATCTGCTATTATGAAACTCATGAACACTCCACTTCACCCAAACTAACCAAATTTTGTGTATTTAGATATAGGGAAGGTGGAGCCTTTTCATTCGCAGTTACACAAACAGTAGTTATTGTCTCCCTTATTTTAAGACCTCTCACCAGGCTGTCCTACTTCTTACACTATTTCTTTTCCTTTCTGATAGATTTTGTTTCTACTTTGAAAACAGCATCTTTATAACAATGGCTTGGTTCTACAGTTAACTCATATTTCCTACTCTTTAGGGTTATAAGTTGACCATAAACATTTGCTGTGGGCTGAAACTTAGCATTATGCATGCAGTGACTGGTTGAGAGGGAATGGTTTTAAAAACTGTAAAAAAAATTGTTTAAAAATAAACAAATCTACATTTATAGGTAATAACTTTCAGTAAGGTGTCTCCTATTGACCTTTCAGAACTGAAACACCAAAGATTATATTTCTCCACTTCTTCCACTATTAAATTCAGAATACGTTCTATGGTCCCTGATTTCTGGTAATATGTAAAGTAGAAATTCCATATATTATAAGAAAAGTTGTTTTTCATGATTTATCCAGCCAAACCTAAACAGTCAATTACTGGAAATCTTGCTACAAAGCTGTTTGCAAGATTTCCAGCCTAATGTTTAGAGCAAAGAGTCTCAGTCCCATTTTCTAACATTTCAGAAAACCACATGAACTTCAGGATCTCAAAAGAATAGAGCTTTTTGAGGATTATTTAGCATTTAGTGTAACTAGTACAAATTATACAATGCTCACTGCATTGGTATCTGAACACATAGGCCAATCTTGTAAATTGTCTTAATAGTTTATAAGCTTAGGCAAAAAATCTGTTGCCTGATTTTTAGCATAATATATCTGTCTATTAATACATCTTGGAACTGCCTGCATGGCCTACCAACACAGAACATAGAGAAATGCAGGACTAGAAGGGACCTCGAGAAGTCATCAAGTTCAGGCCCCTGTGTATGGCAGGACCAAGAAAACCTAGACCATCCCTGAGAGGTGTTTGTCCAATTTGTTCAACGGTGGGAACTGCACAACCTCCCTTGGGCTGTGTCCAGACTCAAGGGTTTTTTCGAAAAAGTAGCCTTTTTTCAAAAAAACTTCACCTGCGTCTAGACTACAGCCACGTTCTTTCGAAATTAAATCGAAAGAACTCGGCTTTTCTTTCGACGGCGGAAAACCTCATTTCACGAGGAAGAACGCCTTTTTTCGAAAGTTCTCTTTCGAAAAAAGGCGTTCTTGAATGCAGACAGGGCTTTTTCAAAAGAGAGCATCCACACTGCCTGGGTGCTTTCTTTAGAAAAAGCGGCTTGCTTTTTCAAAAGAGGCTTGCAGTCTAGACGTAGCCTTGAAAGCCAATCCCAGAGTTCAATTACTGTTATAGTTAGAAATTTCTTTCTGATATCTTACCTACATTTCCCTTGCTGCAGATTAAGCTCAGAAGTGTTTGTCCTATCCTTTAGTGGGCATAGAGAGCAATAATGTCCTCTTTATAACAGCCTTTAAAAATATAGAAAGACTTATCAGATAGCCCCTCAGTGTTCTTTTCTCACAACTAAACAGTCCCAGTTTTTTTCAACCTTTCTTCATGTCAGGTTTTCTAAACCTTTTATCATTTTTGTTGCTTTCCTCTGAATTCTTTCCAATTTATCCAAAGCCTTCCAGAATACTGTCATGAGAACTGAGGGACTAAAATTGTAATGCCCAGAATCGTACACAGGTATTAAGCTGGGGCCTCACCAATGCTAAGCAGATTAGAACAATTATCTTCTGTGTCCTATTTACAACACTTCTATTGATCTACCCCCATCTTTTTTGGAAACTGCATCCCATTGATCACTCATATTCAGTTTGTGGTCCACTATACTCTCACATCCTTTTCAGCACTACTACCATCTTAACAGTTATTCCCCATTTGATTTTTCCTCCCTAAGCGATCTGCAAATGTTATAAGTAAGGCTGCAATTTAGTCACAAGTATCTTTTACACAGCTTGTGTCCATAACTTATACTATATGTACCCCCTGAATAAACTCTGGTAAGAGGGGGTGCTGCTGGTTAGAGTGACCCAGGGGACCACTGCAGTGGAGCGGAGCCAGCAGCATCAGCTGCCAGGGGCTGCTGAGCAGTGGCTTGTCTGGGACCACTCAGAGTGGCTGCTCTGGCCACTTGGGGAATGCTTCCAGGAACTGCTGTGGGACTGACAAGCAGTGACTGCTCTGGCTGCTCCAAGACCACTGCTATGGAGGCAGCTGAACCAGGGCTGCTCTGGATGCGGGTCCTCAGTGGAACTGTGCTGGCTGCTGATTAGGCAGTCGGTCCCTGGGGCCAACCATGACAGCTGCTGATCAGATGTTGCCCAAGCTGCAACCAGTGTGGTTGTCCCTAGGCACTGGGCCCATGAGCTAGCTGCTTTGGTGGCCCTGGGGTCAGCTGGCCACCAAAGAAAACATGGAAGTCATGAATAGTCACAGAATGTGTGACTTCCAGGAGCTTTGTTGAAGACATAGACCCCTAGTTATAAGCATATCCTCTACTCAATTATCCACGTCTTTAATGAAAACACTGAACAGTACCATACCCAAGTCTCATCCCATGAGACACCATTAAATATGCCCTCCCAATTTGACAGAAAACCACTGATAACTATCAGTTGTGCAGCCACCTTATATTGGCCACATTCCCCTAAGTTACTTATGAGAATATCACCCAGTACTGTATCAAAAGCGACATTAAAAATTAAGAAATATCACATCTTCTGTTTACCCTTTATTAATAGGCTGGTAATCCTGTCAATATAATCCTATCATAGAACATTTCTATGGATTCAGTGGGCCACAGGCAACTGAAGTTCTTAAAGGGAACAGCTGATGCAGCTTTTCTCATCAAAGAAGCATAATGCAGGACAATGTAGCACTTTAAAGACTAACAAGATGGTTTATTAGATGATGAGCTTTCGTGGGCCAGACCCACTTCCTCAGATCAAATAGTGGAAGAAAATAGTCACAACCATATATACCAAAGGATACAATTTAAAAAAATGAACACATATGATCTTCCACTATTTGATCTGAGGAAGTGGGTCTGGCCCATGAAAGCTCATCATCTAATAAACCATCTTGTTAGTCTTTAAAGTGCTACATTGTCCTGCATTTTGCTTCAGCTACCCCAGACTAACACGGCTACATTTCTATCACTATTCTCATCAAAGAGATACTGATTCTGCTAGTACTTTAATATGATGAAAGAGGAACCTTTTCAGGAAACGAACTTTCCACTTTAGCGTATGGAAATAGCTATTCTTTATTATTGGAGAGTCTTTTTAGAATATGAACAATACGTAGAAAATTTAACTAATCATTTCAGAACCTTCCCAACTTTAATATTTCTTAGTGCAGTGCAGTTAACAGGAGAGGGAGGGTTTGTCTACTGGCTACAGAGAGGGACTAAGAATTAAGATTTTTTAATTTTTTCTCATTTTGCCAGGGATTTAGTGTATGATCTAACTCAAATCACTTTAGCTTTACTGTGTATTCATTTGTAAGATAGCTGTATTACTCAGTCCTTCAGTGGGATGCTGTGAGGAATAATCCTTTGCTATTTAATAGCAAAGTACGAATAGTGAGCACTTCTCTCTGATAGTCTTTAACAAACAAAAATGTTATGCCCAGGAACTGCCTTCACCTTCTCCTTCTGTAGGCCTTTGTTTTGAATTAAAATAAGCATAAATATATATCAAACCCTGTATACTGTCATGAGAACTGAGGTACTAAAATGCGGATAGATATTTTGCTAAACATAAATGTTTTATTTTTCTCTTTTTCAGCTGCATGATATGCTGTCAGAATAGCCACAAGGTACTGGATGTTTCCTGTAAAAGGACTCCTAAACCTTTCTCTGATACAGAATTTAGTATTAACAGCCATGAAAAATATGTAAACTTGTCATAAGTTGCATAAAACAGATCACAACAGCAGTCAAAAATCAGGGAGATGAAAAAGACAGCATTAAATGGGAAAAGGCGTATACTGTAGTTGCTTCAAGAAATCAGACTGAAGTATGTGCTGCTGATGGATATTTTTAGGTTCTCTTTGCTTGGAAAAACTCTTCAATGCCCATAAAACTCTAATAAGAAAGTAAAAAACTGAATGCTGGCTCAATATAAATATTTATTCAATGTTAGAATCATTTATGAGAGTTTACCAACTGTATAAATTATTTAGACAAAAATGTCCCCCTTCTTTTATTGGCTCAAGAGCGGCTTGTGTCCAAAGAATTAGATATATTCAAGACACCAAATGCACTTTTTCATTGCATTTGAAAACTATAAAATACACCATTACAGCAGAGAGCCTTTCTACTTTCTTCTATATTCTCTGTATTTAGCAAAATCTACAAAACGAAGCATTTTTGTGAGGATTAACAAAAATAATCTCCAATCATTGAAACTTTGATAGTGGAATCATGCCTCAGTTTAGCAATAAATTCCAATCTAAATAATATAAACATGGATTAAAACAGTAAAGATCCCAGTAAACTAACATAACAGCAACTTGTGAAATTTGCATTCACTACCATGAAAATCAGGATTATATAAAAGATTATTGTCCACTGATTGAGCATCGATATTGCTCTAATCCACATGGGAGTCTTCCACGGATTTCAGCGGATTTTCAACCATGCCCTAGATTCATGATAAAGGAAATAATCCAACTAATATATTACATCATCATCAACCTCCAAATGAAGCATAAATCAGAAGTTAATGAATATAGATATTTAAAATTTCATCCTTGACCATTTGTTCCTGATACTACATCTTTACCCGTAATTGGTTGATTGCTTGCTTCCATAACTGTATGCACCAATTTGGAATGCTTACTTGTTAACTCTTCTTTCCTGTCTATCTAAAACTGTAGCCAAAAATCAATTCTCCCTCTTCGGTTCCCTTAAGCAGCTTACTTTCTTTTGCTGTATCAAATTGAAGCTCCTCATCCTCACTCAAAGCTCTGCACCACTGACATGTCCTACTTTCCATTGGGCTTTGTCCTCAAAGATCCTTTCATCTCCTTCACAAACCTTATGGTTTTAATAGAATCCCTTATGTATGCAACAATCTACCACTTGTTCCTTCCAATCCCTCTTTAAGTTTGCTTCATCTTAATCAAGAACATTAATCTGTACTCTGGCATCATCTGTATCCACTGTTCTATCTGATTTTCCATCTCTATTGTGTGAATTAAAATGTAAGCCTCTTGCAAAAGTCTGTTGTGTTACCTTAAGTGTTTTTAAAGCTTGTAGTGACATTATGGATGCATCTGAAATGGTTACATTTGAGATGAGGCCATGCTTTTTCAGTTGATCATCAAATTTTTCATGCTTTTTCTCAGTTCGAAGGTGATTTTTATCATATTTCAATGCAGTCATTTCAACCACTGGATGAGAAGGCCCATCCAATTTTAATTTCTGCGACTGCATTCCTCAAAAATAACTGAAGCCAGGAACTTCGAACATTTTTGAGTCCTCCATGAAGAAGAAGATTAAGGTTTATAAAACCATGAAAGTTTTATACCACTTTTGTCCCTTCATATACAATTTTTAATAACATTTATCTTTGTTATATAATTTGTAAAATAAAATATACAGCTTAGTCAATGTAAGTGAAAATCCTGAAATAAGGAGTGCTCAATTTCACAAAATCAATACTGCATTAACAGATTGTACTTTTGGGGATCTGAAGTTTCTGACCTCTCCCGGTCACAAACAGAACATGTAAAAAATTGTGTATCTAAAGGATTTGCCAGAAACCAGGTCTGCCCCATATAAATCCACCAAAAGCAGCATCTTTATTATTTCCCACCCAGCTCATTGATAGCTTAGCTTTTGTCTCTTGCTGCTGACCTTGTGAAATTTAGCACTACAGAAAAAATCATCCATTCTCTGTCTCAGTCCTGGCTCTTGTGGAAACTCCTTCCTGGATTTAATTTAAAAAGGAAGACTAGAACTTCAGAAGATGATAAACCATGTTCAATCTCTGTCTTGTTCTCCCTCATACCTATGGAGATCCATATGTGGCTCTGTAAATTCAATCTAAATGTGAAATATTACTGGATTCTGATGTAGAACAGTTATGTTTTGTTTTAATGAACATGAAGTAACATTTTATATGGCTATCCTGAGCTAGCTCCTGTTTTGGTACTTTTGTCTGCTCGTTTTAATATATATTTAACTTAAGTGAATGTGATTTCTGGGCAGTGATAGCTTGTAAAAAACAGATTGGAAATTTAACAACATAACTACAAAGAGAATTTGAAATTGACAATAAATCACAATCACTAATCTAGATTCCCCTGTTTACACTTCAAGTTAGAAGCATCCATGTTTTGATGAACAAACTAGATAATTCTTGACAATATCAAATGTTTGCTTCAAACGCTATACATGGAACTGAGAAAACTCTTAAGTTGGAAAATGAAACTACAGGAGATGTGTTCGGTGCTTAGTTGTCTTCAGCGGCTTAAGATATGAGCTTTTCTTAAAACTTGGAGACCAGCATTGGAATGATATGCTTGTGAGAAGCAGGAAGGCTCCTATCCAGGAGAATTGATTATACCTGAATAAATGGAATGATCTCAGGTAAAAAAAAATATAAATATTTTAATGTAGAACTGTACCTGAATTTCAGGGGGGCAAGCCAGAGTTCTGTGTTTCACAGGAGACACACCAAGATCTGCCTTGCGGTGTGTGTTGGTGGTTCTGCAGATACCTTCACATATTTAACAATGGCATCTTCTGCTCACCCCTTGCTTGTCTTCTACCCAACATGGTGGAAAACATGGAACAAGTGACCAGTGAAGATGTTCTGTTCCTGCTCCTTGTTTTCACACTGAAGTACATGACTGGTGAGAATTTTGGACATTTCTTATAAGCCAAAGATGGGTGACCAGGATGGCAATTGATCCAATGTTACTGCATGATACAGAGACATAAGATATTGCTAACACTGTAATTATATGACCATGGATGGACTGGTTCTTCTCTGGCTCAGTCCTGGTTCTTATGGAGACTCCTTTCTGGATTTCATTTAAAAGAGAGGACCAGAACTTCAGAGGACCAGACAACCAGCATGGTGTGGTGAGATCACTTTATCTTGGAAACCTGGCCAGCGGCTTCAGAATGAGGAAGCAGATGTTCATGGAGCTCTGTGAGGACGTAGCTTCAACCCCAAAGCAGCAGAACATTCCCTTCCAGAGACACATACCAGTGCAAAAACAAGTGCCTATTATCATCTGGAAGCTGGCAATGCCAGACAGCTACCAGTCAACTGCAGACCACTTTGGGGTGCAGAAGTCCACTGCTGGGGTCTTGGTGCAAGTTTGTGAAGCTATCAATGCACTCATCTGCCAAGTCCAAAATTCTGGAAAATATAGCTGGGGTCCCAAATTCCATAGGGGCCACTAATGGCACTCACATAAGCCATACTTTAGCCACTGAGGAGCATGAGTGAGGCCATTAGTCAAAAAGGATACTACTCATTCTTTCTTCAATGTTTTGTGGAACACATGGCAGGTTTATGAACACTGGACACACAGGAAAGGTTCATAAAACCAGGAGGTTGAAGAGATCAGAAATGTACTTAATAAGGGATAATAAACTTTATTCACCAGAAAAAAGCATGGTTCTGTACAATGTGCTTTATCCATTCTCAGCACTAAGCTGGAGTACAGTGCTTTATCCATTCTCAGCACTAAGCTGGAGTACAGTGAATACCTACCTATATCAGACTTTCTGAAACTTCCTGGTTCAGTTCTGACGGAGCCATGTAGATTTGTTGTTTTGGCAAAGGCAAATGAAGCCGCGATTTAAATGATCGCGGCTTCATTTAAATTTACATGGCTGCTGCGCTGAGCCAACAAACAGCTTATCAGCTGTTTGTCCGCTCAGCGCGCTAGTCTGTACGCTCCCCCGCCGACATCAAAGCCCTTTGTCGGCAGCCCCGTTATTCCTCGTGGGACGAGGTTTACCGGGGCTGCCGACAAAGGGCTTTGATGTCGGCAGGGGAGCGTCCAGACTAGCGCGCTGAGCGGACAAACAGCTGATCAGCTGTTTGTCGGCTCAGCACGGCAGCCATGTAAATTTAAATGAAGCCGCGATCATTTAAATCACGGCTTCATTTGCCTTTGCCTATGTGTCTAATCTACATGCCTCTGACGACAGAGGCATGTAGTCTAGACACAGCCTCAGTCACACAGCTCATTACTGTCAATGAGAACAGCTGGGACACAGACCTTATATTATTGGGTGAAGGTCAGGAAGGAAAGGGTTTGGGAGTGTTGTGGGAACTAGACTTGAGGACTCAGTACCTAGCACATGCAAGTTATTCTCATCAATAATACAAACTGGCACTGAGGTACAGAGCCATGCCACAGCCTGAAGTATGTTCACATCGATGCCCCTTAGAATTGCTAATGTTCTTGCTCTGTACACACTCTGAAAACCTGTGCTTCTGGGGTTTAGATGTGGTTGGTATGGAGGGTAAGAAGGCTCTGACATAGCCATCTGCTTGGACCTGTGTGCAGTCAACAGTGTAGATATAGTGGTGGCGTTGCATAGGTGTTAAACCCAGACAATAGTGAGCCAAGAAAAAGAAAGTAAAAATAGAATGAAGTATATACATTGTGGGGTTAGGGTATAGGTGTTACATCTGCTAAACTTCACTATGGCCTTGATCTTGATGGGCAAAAATAATCTGTTTTTTAATAATATTAAGCTAATTAAATTAGCCCCCATTTCCCAGGTTACAACACAGCCAGCCAACATGGCCTCAAATGTGTCAGTTTTACAACTTAACTTTTTAATATCTTTTTAATCATATTAACTTACTACTATGCTAACTTGATTGAATAGCCCACTCTATTTTGCAAATCAAGACATATCCAAAAACAGGACAAATGATTTGGGATATGAAAGTCATACTGGTAAACAACATCTTTAAACTTGATAGTGAAAGAACGAGAACTTGGCATTTGATATCTGAAGTCATTTACCTCTCACCTCTAGTAGAAAACCAAAACCAAAACCAAAAAAGATAACCTCAGTTCCACAGAATTAACTTTTATCGCCACTTACCATCAAATTCCGCAAGCTTTCTCATATCTGCTCCAAGTTCTGAAGTAACTGGTAAAGCCTGACGTACTTTTAGGTTTGTCTCACTGTAAAATTAATAACATGACCTTTATACAACACGTTTTCCAAACCTTCCCCCTTGCTCTGCCTTCTCTTATCCCCTGGGACCTATATTTGGTACCATAGACTCTGACTTTGTGGATTAATACAGCACATTTATAGAAAGACAAAAATTCAGACTCTTTAATGTTATTCTGAAAGAACACATTTTAATTTCTGTAACTGATTCTTAAAGTATGAGGAGGACCTTCAGTTTTAATAAGTGCTGGCATCATAATGAATGCACATCTGTATCACTATAATTTGTTTTGCTTCTTTCAGCAGAGGACATAACAAATATGATTTAGTCAGAGCCCATCCAGGCATCATGAACAAATTGCCATTTGAAAAAGATTAACACCATGACAAAGATGGATATTTATGCTACAAAAAAAGGTTCTCATGAAAATGTAATAAACCCTAACCTTACAGTAGCTGAAATTGAACTGGGAAAAAAGGGCATCGGAGTCACTCTTGCTTAGGAGGTAATTTGACAGGGCTCTCTTTGTGTGCATTTACACTGCACCAGTAGCTCGAAATAAGCTACACTATTGTGTAGCTTATTTCAATCTTATTTCGAAATAGCTTGTTTCAAAATTTGGCAGTCTACACAGCACCAAATTAAAAAATAACCTAAACGTCCCTTACTCCTCATGGAATGAGGTTTATAGGGACGTCAGAATAGCAAGCCCATTATATTTTGAAAGACGTGGAATAGCTATTTCGGGATACCTACAGTATCCCAAAATAGTGCTGCAGTGGAGATGTAGCCTTTATGGCTAAATATTGATTTACTTATAGGATCCAAAATTTTCCAAACTTCAGCACCTAAAGGCACCCAAAGAAGTGGCCTGATTTGCAGCTGTCACTGACTGAACATTGAACTAGTCTCTTCTAGAAAATAGGGAGATCGCCTGGAAAAGGCCTTTCTCAGAGTCCTAGATATTCCAAATAAAATTTTGATGTGTTCTCCACTGCTGCCCTTTAACTAATGTTAAAGATCACATACTTTTCTAGAAACATCTCCTAAGAGAACACATATGCATATGGTTGTTAGAAGATATTAGAATATGAAATAATAATAAAATCAAAACAAATTAATGCCTCAATTTTTAGTTCAAGTTAAACTATAGCGATATTAAATTAGTACTTACAAATTTACAAGTATGTAAACCAGTGATATCAGTCATTCACTCATATGTATATATTTCTTCCTTCAAGTATACATATTACTTCTTTCAAGTTAGAAAATTAATTTTTCTCAAGAGGTGAAGTCTAATCTGGATACCAAGGAAATTATTCCCAGAACTATCTCCTGGTATTCAGAAACTCAGTACAGGCAGTCCCCGGGTTACGTACAAAATAGGGACTATAGGTTTGCTCTTAAGTTGAATTTGTATGTAAGTCGAAACTGGCTCCAGATTCAGCCGCTGCTGAAACTGATCAGCGGCTGACTACAGGAAGCCCGAGGCAGAGTTGCTCTGCCCCCGGCTTCCTGGAATCAGCTGCTGATCAGTTTCAACAGCGGCTGAATCTGGACTCCTGGGACAGAACAGCTGGGGCGCTGCCGGGTAGGTCCCCACAGGACAAACCCGGCAGCACCCCAGCTCCTCTACCCCAGGCGTCCCGCAACAAAAGCCTGGTCTGCTGGAGGGGGGGGCGCAGTAGCTGCGCCCCCTTCCCCCCAGCAGACCAGGGAGACCCGAGCAAAGCCGCAGAGGCGCAGAGTTCCCGCCGCCTCTGCGGCTTTGCTCCTGTCTCCCTGCTATGCTGGGGGAGTCCCCACCAGCACAGCAGGGAGACAGGAGCAAAGCTGCACAGGCGGTGGGGTCCCCCGCCTCTGCGGCTTTGCTCCGGGGCAAAGGAACAAAGCTGCACGGGCAGCGGGGTCCCGCCACCTGTGCGGCTTTGCCCGGGTCTCCGTGATGTGCTGGGGGGGACTCTCCCCCAGCACAGCAGGGAGACAGGAGCAAAGCCGCAGAGGCGGGGGACCCCACCGCCCGGGCGGCTTTGCTCCGGCGCAAAGGAGAAAAGCCGCACGGGCAGCGGGGTTCTGCCGCCTGTGCGGCTTTACTCAGGTCTCCCTGCTGTGCTGGGGAGCCCCCCCAGCACACCAGGGAGACCCGGAGCAGCTTTTCTCGCCCCGGAGGACGCGGTGGCAGGACCGGTGCGCTCTGGGCGGTCCCGCCGCCCGCGAGCTCCGGGGCGAGAAAAGTCCCGTTCGTAAGTGCGGATCCGACATAAGTCGGATCCACGTAAGTCGGGGACTGCCTGTACTGAAGGTTCAAATAGTTAGATATGTTATAAATAAGTTTCTTAGAGTAGGGTTTTTTAACTTTGGTTCTATTATGATGATTTTATGTGTTTTTCTATCTGTTATTCAGTTTTATATTTCATTAATTTTTTTGATCTTGTGTAAGACTGTTACTCTATGTGAGCTATCATTCCCATTACACTATATAGGCTCTCATACTGTCATCTAGCACCATGGTATATCAGTATATATCACCAATAAGCACAAAGAAAAATGTGACTTTCCTAATTATTATTTGTTATTGGTTTCCAATAGCACCCACATTGCAGCAGGTGCTGTAAAAGCACCAAATATATAAGCCCTGTGCTTTGTGATGGTCACCACATGAATGTATTTAAAACTGTTACAGCATTTGACAAGTACACCATTCACAAACTTAAAGACTCTGCACGTTCCCATCCTAGTAGCTCTCGTGTGCTATGTTTCATAGCAGTGCCATTGGAATTCTCTCACCCTCCCCTCGCTGTTCCTGAATGTTTTGATGGAGAGGTTGTAAAACGTGGCATACTGTGCCAGTCATCTCAGCTCTTTAGGTCTGGGGCTCTAATAAGGTATCTGGGGAAAAGGGCAAGAGGGACTGGGATTGCAAACTGTGGAGAGTTCTTCTAAAAAAACTCTAGTAAGAGATGAGTTATACTTCAAGTGGTCTACACATTTCTGCTCTTGGGATAATCCGATCAGCAATACTGTGAAATAAAGAAGGAGGATCATGGAGTCCATGACTGAAGTACCACTAAGGATGTTAAAATGCAGTTATCAGGCTAATCATGCAGTCAATACAATTTGTATCAACTATACAATTGGTCAATGGGACCGCTCTGCAGAGCCACAGTGCGGGTAGCTTCAGGAGCCAGCTCGAGCCAAAACTGAGCAATCCTCGCTCGTGCCAGCTCCGGGAGCCACCTGTGTTGCAGCTCTGCATTGTAAACGCAGTAAGAGCCCCTGGGATCTTACTACATTTAAAGTGCAGAGGTGCAGAGATGAACGTGAGCCAGGAATACTGGGTGCTGGATCACGCTGAGTCCAGCAGCCTTGTTCACGGCAGACAGCCCTGTCTGCCACAAACAGAGGTTGGTGCTGGAGCAGCCCGAGTTCATGGCGGTCAGGGCTGGTGCGGGAGCAGCTTCTGTTCACGGTGGACAAGGCTGGTCACCATGAACAGAGGATGCTCCTGAACCATCCCCTGCTGGCAGCAGCCAGGGCTGGCCACCAACAGGGGCCGCTTAGCAGCAGCAGCCCCTGTCTCTAGGGGGGAGGCCCAGCTTCCCACTGGGAGCATCCCCTATTCCCCTTCCCCGCCCCCCCCCCCCCCGCCTACTGCTTCTAATAGAGGCAACAGTGGGGAGCAGACAGCACCCGAGAGATGGTGTTGGGAGGAAAATGGCCTTCTCCTTCTCTGGCCTGCCCAGCACAATTGCAGGTCCCAACTTGCCAGCCCCGGCAGCTGTTCTGAAGGGAGGGGGCCTAGTGGCAACATGGGATGGGGAGGTTATGACCTACACATGTGCCCACACACACATGGCCTATAGCTTCTTTCCACTGGTGAGGCAGGGTTTGGAACTTTAGATGGACCTGGGCTGAAGCCTCAAGCCTCAGCTGACACTTCCCAAGAGACTGAAGCTCTGAGCCCCAACAGGTGCACTCCAGCTCTTGAACTTCTGAAGACTGTCATATGAGGCTTAGCCAGTCAGTAAGTTTGGCCACCTCTGTTGTATTTGGACTGAAGGTACATTCGTTCTAGAGTAGAATTCATAAAACTGTATAGCATCATCTGGCATTGAAAATGCTACAGCAGTTTCCATGTTGTCATCCACGAATGTCTGTTTTCCAGGCTCTAAATCTGTGTCCTGAGACTTCATGTCCCATCAACAATTTTTGGAAAAAGTATCTGGAACCTCCACTCAGAATAGTTGTTTTTACCCCAGTGATGTAGACAGATGCAGATGGTATTAAATCTGATGACATGGCTTTTCCCTGAAGTCTCAGAGGGGATGACTTTAATGAATGTATATGTTCTCTTTTCAGGGAGTTTTGTAATTTAAGTATCTTCCACAAGGTTATTTACTAATTTGGACAGTCTATTTGGGCTAGACCCAATACACAATAGCACTAGGAGCTGCTTAACACTGGAACAGACTTTGGAAATGGTAATGTTCATTCCAGTAGGGGTATGAGTTGCCTTATGAAATTACCATGAGTTCCAGATTTAGGCTTCAGTTTCAAATCTGAGTCTGATATTGGAACTGAAAAGTGCTGAGAGCTACTCACATGGCTATTCCATGTGCCACTCATATCCCAACAACTGGGAGAGTCAGATCCAAATCAGTTTATTTGACAGGATTGGCTCTAATAATCAAAACTGACCCTGTACTGTTCCACTACTATTGGAACTAGAGACAAAGAACGTGAGATCCTTCAGGTCCTTTTCTGTGGCATCTTTAGTGTACTGATTCTAAGTATCCAAGGCAACGGAGGCTGTTGCGGGCCTGTCTTTATTCACAGAACTGAAATGACAGATACCAAAGGGTTTAACCATCAGGGCCTTCTTCAGTAGAACGGTGTAGAATTGGTTTAGAAGCTTTTTACAGATTCTTAGATTAATGGCACTATATACTGTACACCAAGGAGAGTGTCCTTTTCCTAAGCACACTAGATATCTCTGATGGCCATCAGAGGTCGGAATGATAGGTGGATAAAATCCTAGCCACTTTCTTTTAGGAACCACCATAGGATCCATGAGACTGCACTGGGGTGCAAAACCTAGAGAAGCCTCACAAAATAAAAACAAAAGAAAGGATTTCAAATAAACAAAATAAAGGACTGAACTCATCCTAAAACTAAGACGAGCTAAAATTAGTTAATGGCACTGTTGAACGAAGAGGTGGATCTGGGTTGGATCCAGGGAAGACCCAGTCTCTGCTACCACAAAGGGATGGAACAGAAGAAACTGGAGCATGACACCTAACTTATAGCCTTGGCCTCAGAATATTCAGCAATAGCAAGAGAAGGAGCAGGAGGCAGTGAAAAGTGATCCAACTTAACTGCTATTAAGTGCAACACTGTCCAAGCTATGTCACCTGCATATCCCCAAAGGTGGGATTTTGTAGAGAAGAAGAAGAATGTAAGGAATACAATATATCTGTGATAATAGCTGGTGTTCACATGCCATATGCGCATAAATAATATATTTTAAAATATGGTATTCTGTTTACTACTGTAACAGATGAAAACTTACCCATCAAGCTCAGCTGTTTCAATGTAACAGAGTCCATGTGGTTCACTACTAGATAGAAGTAATAAATCAGCCTGTAAAAAAGGTTATGTTAAGTATATTCTATCATCTCAAAAAGCTGTAAAATAATTGTAAAGGCTCATATAAGATGCTAAAAGTTCCAAAATATACCATCATGTTCTCTGTAAATTTTCTTATCTATAAATATGACACAAATAATTCTTTAAAATTCTCAATTTCTGAAACAAATTTTATTCCCTAAATTACCAGAGAAAACATACATACGGACTTCATGAGCCTGATACTCACCTGGGCTGTGTCTACACTACATGCCTCTGTCGGCAGAGGCATGTAGATTAGGGTTGTAGGCAAAGGTAAATGAAGCCGCGATTTAAATGATCGCGACTTCATTTACATTTACATGGCTGCCGCGATGAGCCGACAAACAACTGATCAGCTGTTTGTCGGCTCGCCGCTAGTCTGGACGTTCCCCCTGTCGACATCAAAGCCCTTTGTCGGCAGCCCCGTTATTCCTCGTGGCAGCCATGTAAATGTAAATGAAGCTGCGATCATTTAAATCGCGGCTTCATTTACCTTTGCTGAATAAACAAATCTACATGCCTCTGCCAACAGAGGCATGTAGTGTAGACGTACCCCTGGTGTCAACTGGAATAGCTTGAATGACTTCAATACATCCATGAAGTGGACTGACATTTTTACATAAGATTCATATCTTTAAACAGTGTAAATCAGTGTATTTCCATTGAAATGGGATGGCAATCTGGTCTAAAATGTGTAAGACTGAGTCTTTTCATCATTAAAAATGGTTCCCATTAGTGAACATTAAGGTTTTTCAATGAAAAATTCCTGCAGGATTTTGCGTATAGGGATTCAGCATACGATGCTTGTGTAGATAGTACTAGCAAATGTTATTGCTGTGTTGGCAATGCCTGTACTTCACATCATAAAGTGTGCCCATTTTTACTTGACAGATCATAGTATTTTGAAGGAGAATTTTTAATATATCGTGACAGGATGAACTGTAAATACTCCTATTAGGCCCTTGTATAGGCACAAAGGAATAAGTGAAGGAAAGAGTGCTTTTCTATCCATGTAAATAAAACTTTAAACATTACTCAAATGTGTATTTGTGTTGGATTACAATACTATCCTTTTGAGAAAAGTATTTTCAGTTATAAAGAATCAATGCAAATTCCAAAGGAGGGTATGTCTACACTACAAAGTTAATTCGAACTAACGGACGTTAGTTCGAACTAACTTTCATAGGCGCTACACTAGCGCTCCGCTAGTTCGAACTTAATTCGAACTAGCGGAGCGCTTAGTTCGAACTAGGTAAACCTCATTTTACGAGGACTAAGCCTAGTTCGAACTTACTAGTTCGAATTAACGGCTGTGTAGCCCCTTAATTCGAACTAGTGGGAGGCTAGCCCGCCCCAGGTTTCCCTGGTGGCCACTCTGGCCAACACCAGGGAAACTCTATTGCCCCCCTCCCAGCCCCGGACCCCTTAAAGGGGCACGGGCTGGCTACGGTGCCCATGCCAGGTGCAAGCCTGCCAGCACCCAGCTAGCAGACCCTGCACCTGGCACAGCTCGAGCCAGCCATCCGATGCCCTCCAGCCCTCCCCCTCTTTCCGGGACCAGGCTGGCGGCTCCCGGGAGCTTGCCCAGGACCACACGAGGCGGCCACCCGCCTGGTCTAGGCACAGGAAAGTGGCCGTCTAGGGCAGGGGAGCTGCCAGCCTGGCCACCCAGGAGCAGGTGTGCATGAAAATCAAGGTGGTCCACTGAGACCCCTGACCCTGAGCCCTGAGCTTACAATGGCCGTACTGGGTCAGACCAAACGTCCATCTAGCCCAGTAGCCTGTCTGCCGACAGTGGCCAACCCTAGGGGATGGACCGAAGACAGTGACCAAGCCATTTGTCTCGTGCCATCCCTCTCCAGCCTTCCACAAACTTCGGGCAGGGACACCACTCCTACCCCCTGGCTAATTCCACTCCATGGACCCAACCTCCATGACTTGATCTCACTTCTCTTTAAACTCTGTTCTAGTTCTAGCCTTCACAGCCTCCTGCAGCAAGGAGTTCCACAGGTTGACTCTTTGCTTTGTGAAGAACAACTTTCTGTTACTAGTTTGAAGCCTGCTACCCATTCCTTTCCTTTGGTGTCCTCTAGTCCTTCTATTATGGGAACTAATGAAGAACTTTTCTTGATGCACCCTCTCCACCCCACTCATGCTTTTAGAGACCTCTATCCTATCCCCCCTCAGTCTCCTCTTTTCTAAGCTGAAAAGTCCCAGTCTCTTTAGCCTCTCTTCATATGGGACCTGTTCCAAACCTCTGATCATTTTAGTTGCCCTCCCCTCTCCCACCCTCCCTCTTCCCCTCTCCCACCTCCTTTTTCCAGTCTCCCCGAGTTTTGTTCAATAAAGAGAGATTCTATTTTTGACCACATGTGTCCTTTATTTTGTACATCAGGAAGGGGGGCTAGGGAAGGGTAAGTGGAAGGAGGTGAGGGAGGAATGGGGTACAAGCCCCCGATGGGAAGGACTGGGCTGTCTCTGCGGGCTTCTGGGGGTGGAACCTCTCCTGCTGCCCCCTCTCCCCAGATGGCAGCCTGCGGCAAGTGCAGCCGGTCTGATGGCTGAGTGCTGTGATGTGCCCAGTGTGGGTACTCCGGGCACTCCAAGCCAGGACTGCTTTGCAAGTGGGGCACCCCTGAGAACTGTCTGTCCGGGGTGGGGGTTGGGTCCCTTTAAGCACAGCCCTCGGTTAGCCTGAGACAGCAGCTCCACGCTCTAAGTCCTCATCTGATGCCCTGCCGGCACTGCTTCCGGCCATCCTTAACCCCGGTTCAGGGGCCACTCAGTGTGGACATGCTAGTTCGAATTAGCAAAACGCTAATTCGAACTAGTTTTTTAGTCTGGATCCGTTAGTTCGAATTAGCTTAGTTCGAATTAACTAATTCGAACTAAGTTAGTTCGAATTAGCGCTGTAGTGTAGACATACCCGGAGATATCAATGCATGTCAGAAATACGGGGCAACAGTCACACAATTCACACAAAAAGATAGAGAGGGGCAATTATTTATTACTATTTTCTTTCTCTGAAACATATATTATAGAAGAAAATATTTGAACTACTTACAGCTACAAATGTATTATTCTCCACTTTGATGATGTCACCAGGTTTTATGTTCATCCATTTTGCATTCTGTAATCTATGAAAGATGAAACAGATACATACACACTTAATTTTTTCTAAAAATATGTTTAATGAGAGATAGTATTTTACTCTTGCAGTATTACGGTCATTTACAAGGTATGAAATATACACTGTTACATTACAGAACCAGTGCAAGCGTGCCCTACTCAAAATAAATGTTATGTTCTATTATTAACAAACCGTCTTTATGACAAACTACTAACTACTATCCATTTTACAAGTATTTGTGCTAGTGCTAACATTATTAAAGACTTTATTCAGTAAGATCTCTATCAGATTCCTGTGTACTACAACGATCTTTGTCATAATCATTTCACGTATGGCTGGAGAGCATGAAACAGAGATGGAGAAGGGAAGTGAAAATATGAGGCAGCAAGAGAAGGATGATTTAGATGCATGGGATAAGACATGGAAAAAGGAAGAAGAGAAAACACGGAAGAAAATGAAATTTTAATCCCTTTTCAAGTTTGTTTGAAACATTTTGGTTTTGCTAACATTTGAAAAACTCTAGCATGTTTGCACTGGCTAGCTCAAATGCATTGTAATTAGGGTTCTACCCAATTCCTGGTCCATTTTGGTCAAATTCACAATCATGGGATTTTAAAAGTCATAAATTCCATGATTTCAGATATTTAAATCTGAAATTTCACCCTGTTGTAACTGTAGGAGTCCTGACCCAACTCTGAAGGCAGCTGTACAGAAGAGTGGCATAGTATGGGATCACCACTCTTACTTCTGTGTTGCTATTGGTGGGGTGCTACCTTTAGACCTGGACTCCCAGCCAGCAACCACCACTCTCTGGCCACCCATCTTTGAAAGCAGTGCAGAAATAAGAGGGGCAATATCACAAAACCCTGATAATAAATTTATGACACTCCTCCCTAATCCTCTTTTGAATTGGGACTGCCAGTTTGAGAAACACTTGTCTCCCCCCATGAAATCTGTATAGTATAAGGCAAAAGTTCACAAAAGACTAGATTTCATAGTCCACAATGTGTTTTTCACCACTGTGAATTTGGTAGGGCCCTAATTATAAAGCAGCAAAGGTTCTGCAATTATTAAATACTGCCTTGAATCAAAAGGAGAGAAATAAATGGACCCATATTGACATTTTTGCAAGGATTTTCCAAAACTGTAGAGAGCTACAGGGAAAGCAGACACTGTACAACAAACTTTCCGTTTTTATACAAAATTCACTGAGCTGTCAGAGAGCTTATGTCCTATTGCAATGAAGTGTTAAAAAAAGTACTTCTCTTCAGTGATACTATACCAGTACTGACCAAATCCAATCAAGTTCAGAATAAAGATGGATTATTACAAGATAGTAATAAAAGTTGGTTTTATTTTTAGCTAAAAAAAAATCTAATTTACTTGTCTTATAGGCTGGAAAAGAGTTTAAATATTTATACAACTGTGAAATATGCTCTGCACTATCTGCATACTAGGTCATTTGGCATAGACATTTGAAGAACTTCTCTTTAATACTGATCCAAGTACATGTTGTTCTGGAAAGTTTTCAATTGCAGCATTTTCATCTAAAGCCAGAATTCACTCATTTTCCAGTCCTATTCTCTTCTGTACTTTAGTGGGGAAATGTTAGTTGCAGCACATTTAACTTAATTTTATTTAGTTTTTCAGGTGCACATACGTATTTGGATAATCTTTAAAGGAAACAGTTGAGGGGAATGTAATTTATTTACAGTATTGTTTCTTGTGCTAATTTGTATGACAAAACTTGAGGGCAAATTTAATTGATCAAGATAGATGTTTTAGTCATCATTTATAGTCCAAATGGGATCCTAGATCTTTATACTCCTGAGTTTCATGACAATTTGTGTCCCAAACTAAAGGTAAATATCATAGTTTGGGTCCATCTCTAATTTATATTAGTTGTCTGTTATTAATCTAACCATTATAAAATCTATGTTTAAAGAACGCTCATCCCAGCAAGTTCTGAAAGTGCTTCAGAATTATGATTAGCTCAGAGAAAAGGCATAACCTTGCTCTTCAAGTGCTCTCTAACAGGCAACTCAGAACTGCAGCCATCTTCCTACAGTTAAGGGACAAGTCACCATGACATTTCAGGGGTAAGGATTCAAGAGGAATCCAAGAATACCACTAAGCAAACACACTTACTAATATTAACATTAGCCTGTGACACATACTGAAAAGAAGTCAACAAATGCAAAGCTATGGCTCAGGCTTTGTCCTGAAATAATTCTCTTCTGGAGGAATAAGCAGGGAGAGAACTCATATCATCCTCAAATAAGGGGCTGCCTCATGCTTCATCATGGATTTTTTTGACTTTTAACAACTTTTAGTAACTATTTTATTTAAATATGATTTTAAGCAGTAAAACATCCGTAGGGGACGTTTATACTTGGGATTTGGTTTTTTTTTTAAGGAACTATTTTCTGGAAGGTTTTATAAAATACTTCATATTTACAAAGCTTCAGAAGGATAACCGAGTTAGTCTGTACAGGAAAAACTTAAAAAACAGCAAATAGTCTGGTAGCACTTTGTAGACAAAAAACATTTAGATGGTATCATGAGCTTTCGTGGACACAGCCCACCAGTCTTCTGAAGAAGTGGGCTGTGCCCATGAAAGCTCATGGTACCATCTACATGTTTTGTTATTCATATTTACAGGAGGACCAATCTAAACCTTCACTAAATACATAATGCAGCCAAACAACACCCTCATTAACTGTGTCTTATTTACATAGGAAATAGAACTTGCTCCTTCAAAGCTCTTTCAGTTGACTAAATATTTACAGGGGGTGCACAGGACCAGCATATCATCCTCCACAGTACTTCAGCCTCAGAGTATAGCTGCAAAAGCAAACTATAGGCACAGCCCACCCCAGTAGTCAGAGTCTGAGTTGAAACATCTACACGGCTGTTTTTAGCAGTGTAGTGCATGCCATGGGAGCTTGAATCTATAGACCCAGGCTCTGAAACTTGCTGTCACTGGTTTTAAAATAAAGTGTAGATACACCAAATGAGCCTTTTCTGCAAGCTTTGCAAGAGTTCTCTACTGGTTCCACACAGGTTTACATGGAGAGTGGAATAAAGCAGTGTTTCTCAACCTCTTTTTATAAAGTACCCCTTTTTAAAAAAAAAAAAAAGTGCCCCCTTTTTAAAAAAAATTATAAGTACCCCCAGTACCTACAGTTTTCAGACACACACAAACATATTCTACCATTGCAACACATTTGTTTAAACAACTTAATCACAGTTGGGCGGGCGATGAAATTTTTGTGTATAAAAAGTACAAAAATAATAAAGAGCTGTAAAACTTAAAACAAAAATTCAATTTTCTCCAAATTTCAGTTCTGTTGACATACCCCCTAGATTTCTCTCGAGTACCCCTAACGGTACTCAGACCACTGGTTGAGAAACACTGGAATAGAGAATTAAAATGATGTTGTGAGATCTCCAATTATATAGATCCAATCATTTTAACAGGCTGTACAAACCATGGAGAAGAATTGTAGCCACTGTTCCAGTCCAAAGACTCCACTGCACCCTTGCATCTTGGCCCAGATTAGAGTGTTAATTCCACTTTCCAAAAACTGTACATTTTATATCTCAATTTATTTGGAGTGGTCACTTCACCGATTCATATTTAATAAAGCAATATATCTTCTTACCATATATTTTAGAAATGTCTGTCTGTCTGTGAGTCCGTGTGTTCAAGAACTCTTCCTAAACAGTAAGAACTAGAACCACCAAATTTGGTATGCAGCTTCCTCTTATCATAACTTAAAGCAAGATCAGGGTTTGGTTGTATCAGGATAATGGGATATGCATGGGATTTGTTGTTTCTCATAAAATGGAAAGGGATGGGTGCGGTAGGAAGGAGTTATACTACAGTATGAATACAAGGGGCAGCAAGGGGCCAGAGATGGAAGTGGTACAGCTATAACCCCATATGACTATCAGGGAGCAGAGATGGAGAAAGGGATAGCTATCTACTATGTATTTCAGACAGTTTGTCTGTTTGTGTGTGTCTTGTTTGTCTATCTGTCTCCCCCAGCCAGGGGATATGCACCCTTCCCCCATCTATGACTGTTGCAGCTGCCATGGCCATAGACTGGCGTTTCTCATCTAACCCTAAGATGCTGTGGTGAGAGAGGGCTGGGGTAGTCCTCTTTCCTCCAGGACAGGCTGCAAACTGAACCCCAGCCCCCCTGAACAGCAATTATTTAAATGAAGAACAACAAAACATATTTGAGTTAGGGACCCAAGCAGCACTGAGTAAATCATAGAATCATAGAATCCTAGGACTGGAAGGGACCTCGAGAGGTCATCGAGTCCAGTCCCCTGCCCTCATGGCAGGACCAAATATTGTCTAGACCATCCCTGATAGACATTTATCTAACCTACTCTTAAATATCTCCACAGATGGAAATTCCACACCCTCCCTGGGCAATTTATTCCAGTGTTTGACTACCCTGACAGTTAGGAACTTTTTCCTAATGTCCAACCTAAACCTCCCTTGCTGCAGTTTAAGCCCATTGCTTCTTGTTCTATCCCCAGAGGCCAGAATGAACAAGTTTTCTCCCTCCTCCTTATGACACCCTTTTAGATATCTGAAAACTGCTATCATGTCCCCCCTCAATCTTCTCTTTTCTAAACTAAACAAACCTAATTCCTTCAGCCTTCCCTCATAGGTCATGTTCTCCAGACCTTTAATCATTCTTGTTGCTCTTCTCTGGACCCTCTCCAATTTTTCCACATCTTTCTTGAAATGCGGTGCCCAGAACTGGACA
Source organism: Pelodiscus sinensis (assembly GCF_052426305.1). NCBI lineage: Eukaryota > Metazoa > Chordata > Testudines > Trionychidae > Pelodiscus > Pelodiscus sinensis. The sequence goes on from NC_143065.1 coordinate 25,186,597, forward strand.
CAATAATCCAACTGAGGCCTAACCAGCGCAGAGTAGAGAGGAAGAATGACTGCTCGTGTCTTGCTCACAACACACCTGTTAATGCATCCCAGAATCATGTTTGCTTTCTTTGCAACAGCATCACACTGCTGACTCATATTCAGCTTATGGTCTATTATGACCCCTAAATCCCTTTCTGCCGTACTCCTTCCCAGACAGTCGCTTCCCATTCTGTATGTATGAAACTGATTGTTCCTTCCTAAGTGGAGCACTTTGCATTTCTCTTTATTAAACTTCATCCTATTTACCTCAGATCATTTCTCCAATTTGTCCAGGTCATTTTGAATTATGACCCTATCCTCCAGGTTAGTCGCAACCCCTCCCAGCTTGGTATCATCTGCAAACTTAATAAGCGTACTTTCTATACCAATATCTAAATAGTTGATGAAGATATTGAACAGAGCCTGTGCCAAAACAGACCTTTGCGGAACCCCACTTGTTATGCCTTTTCAGCAGGATTGTGAACCATTAATAACTACGCTCTGAGTACGGTTATCCAGCCAGTTATGCACCCACCTTATAGTAGCCCAATCAAAGTTGTATTTACCTAGTAAATCTTCTAGAATTATGTATAATTTTAAATCAAGAAACACCACCCTTTTCATCCACAAAGATAAATTACTCTATCTTTATGTAAGGGCCATACATTTAGTCCAAACAACCATTTTAAAATGAACTTACATATCCAAACACACCCAAAGCCATCACTCTGCCCTGTTCGATCACTGCAATGCCATTTATTATGCTTTAAATGTATAAGTAATTGCAGGCTGAGAGCTTCAAAAGAGGTGATCCATTTTGCAGTTACATAGGCAGAATCGTATGTAGAAAAAAATCCTTTAGAGAGCATATGGAAACTAGATACTGAACATCGGACACCATTTTGAACCTAGATTGTCTTGGATATTTTAATTAGGTCACTTAACATATCACAAAAGTATTAAGTTGCATTAGTTGGAAACGGAGACATAAAATTTAGGGTGGGACTTTCAAAAGAGCAAAGGGGGTTAGTTACCCAATCATCAATGACTGCAAATGGTAACTGGAACCCTAATCCCCCCAGAATCTAAAGAAAATCCCAGCCTAATTTGCTGTCAAAATGTACAGAGATTGAGAGAGAAACATACAGAGACTGAGAAGATAGTGCTTCAGAACAGAAGAGCTTCTTTGGAGCTCTACCTATTAACTCATTTTTTTAATTTTGTTTTTGATATTTCTGTAATATCCTCAATGAGTTTAGGTAGCATACAGTACATATCATGATTCTGTGGATAAATACTATCCCAATTAAAATGTGAAAATATTGAAGAACAAAATGCTGACTGTTTTGATATTTCTATTCCTTTTCAAAATTCCCCTCTGACTAACAGGTCACCTCATGACACATGGAATTTTGTTCCACTCCTTCATAAGGAAATCATAAGGGTTCATCTGGGGAGTCATCTGGAGCCCTGTGAATTCACTTCAAATGCATTAAAGTGACTCCAGTAGAAGCCAGACTTGCAAAGATAGCTATTCAATTAATATAGATAGTTTTGGATGGGCTCAACATTCTTCTGGATTTTTCCCACTCTTTAGCAGTAAAGGAGTCAAGGTCTGCTAGAACTGTATCTGTAACAGGGCTCCCAGAAGTCCTGGCACCAATCTAGGGAATCTGATGAGTGTATCTGTGTGGTTGATTTGTTCTCTTTTTGTGCAGTTCCCTAGTGTAGACAAGATTTAATTTCATCTCTGGAAAGTGTCATGGTGAAATATATAAATGGAGGATTATGGTGATAGGACAAAATACAATATAATGTAAACATTTGGATATTGGTGGCAATACATCTAGTGCTTTTTGTATGAAAGTTTACTTTAGCATTTTCCATTAGTATTTGATACAACAAAATCCCATCTCTTGGGGCTCAAGTATTAAAAAGCATCTTAGGTTAAAGATCAATTTTTACAGAAATATGAGTTTTACTTAACAATTACAATTTCTTGTTCGGAAGACACATTTGTGAATTAGCTCTCCTTGCAGAGACGACATTTCAAATAATATAAAATGTGTAATATGGAACAACAGCCCCTATACTTTAAAAACACCAGAACAGAATAAACCTTACTCCCTCCGGAAGGGAATAACTGGACCTGCTGTGGCACCAATACACAGCACAACATTAGATTAGCCATTCAGATGCCCCTAATGGGGCTCTTAACTAATTAGTTTGTACTAGAGAAGGTCAAGAGAGAACAGAATGTTTGTTGAATTTGGAAAAAACTAATTATGCAGCATAGCAACTAACACAATGTTATGTGTGATGCAAACAAACAAAATAACAGTGTTTCTCCAGGGTTTGGTCTAGTGTGGTGAAGTATCCATCTTTGCTGAGGGGGGAAAATTTAAGCTGTAAATATCCAGATAGACACAATCAAATCTAGTCCTAGGCACGTGCAATACTAGTGATCATTTGGTCCTTATAATTCTGTGCTCCATCAAAATCCCCATATTTTTGTGCTGATTTAGCAATTCACAGGATGGCCCATTCTCCACTCCAGAAACAGGTCTGACAGTAGGAAACTTATTGCCAAACAGGATCAGAGTGGAGGAAATCCACTGTTAAATCTTTCCACACCTCTTCCCATCTCTGATAACCTCAATTGGGGCCTCAATCATAAAATCATCTCTGATCAGAGTTGCATCTGACTAACAAGAAGAGTCTTTCCTCATTCAGGTAAGGCAACAGATTAATTAAAAAACAGTTGCTAAACATCACCTCAAACTATTTTCATGCTTTGTTATTAGAGAAAATTATGTGATCTAGGCATCTACCAAGTTTTCTATCAGTTTTTTCTTACCGACTCTCTTTTAATAAAGATATCAATTGTAAATATGGAGCACCAACCTACTACAAGGCTTCCTACTTCATTTATGTATAGTATGAATTCCCCTTTTATTACAGCCACTTCTTTCTGGTGAGGCAGCATTGTACCAATAATGCATTATCTTGATTCCATTTGTACATAACATGCAGTCATTCAGAGAACAACTGCACACAACAGCTTAATTTAACAGATTATCAGTATTGCAATAAATCTAATACTAAATATTTTAAACTTAGCACAAATATTTACATCCAAATCTTGTATAACGAGACAACTTGCTCTGAAAGACCACAAGAATCTGCCTGAATTTATTTTGTGTTTTTTTTTTAAATGGACCATAGTTCTATGGACTGTTTACCTATTTTTAACCAGTACTCAGTGTTATTTAATGGAATTCAGCCTATACAGGGAAGGAAATCACAGAAGTCTTGAACAAAGCAAAACATCACTATCCTAATACAGTCCACTGATCACTCCTTCCCTGCTGTGACCACTGGGATTCTTCTCTCTTTTTGTCTGCTCTTATACTGCAATTGTTCCAAATGTACATTACAGTCTTCCTATTTGTTACATTTCATTGCTTGAGATTTATGTATTTATTTACTAGTAACTATTTTTGCCATTTGAGACATTTTTGTTCTATGACTGCTTTACAGCTGCAATATACAAATATTTTATTTGCAATTCAAAAATCTGCTTAAACAAGTGAGTGATCAGAAAATAGATGTCCTTTAATAACATGTTATTCATTTAAAAATAATTGAAACCAAAAAGAATCCATTTTAAAAAAAATCTTCACAGACTCATTCCTAAGAAACAAATATTCTGCCTCACTGGAACCTCAAACTGGCCTAGCTCTCTAGAAATCTAGCAGACCTATGGTTTTATTTATGAGAGTTATTTGCAGTCAAGGAACTCAGTATTTCATCTTACTTTGAGTTGATTTGGCAAACCTCCTGTAATGTTAATGTTTTCACACCAAGAATTTCTTTGGTTACATGTTCTAACCACAAATCAAGCTAACTACAATTACACCCAGGAGAATAGAAACAGAAAAAAGCTCAGAAAAGATTTTATTGTCACCATGTTCCAGTTCAAAAATAATTGCATCACAGCTGACCATATGCATTTCTCCCTGAGATGAATGCTTATACTGTATGTTTAAATAAAAAGAATTAGAAGTATCTGTAAAGCACTACATGGTAACTCCCAGCAATATTACAGTTCATATTTTCATTAGCTCCAGATAAACAAAGTGGCACAGGCCTGCTAGCATCTTTCCAAAAGCAGGCCCAAGAAACACTTTGAGAAATACTGCTTTTCAGTATGCATGGTAGCCTTATTTATTTTGATACTGTTTTTAGTAGAAAGTGCCAATCAATGAACTAAATACAAATCTTGTTAGTGTTTTCAAAGTAGTACAGATATTGTTCCAGCATCTAGCAATCATGAAATGTATGGACTGCAGGAGTGGACTTTTATTACATTGCTGAAAGATAAATAAATGGACAAAGACTCTGGATATTCTTTCATCTATTTTTATTTACAATATGAACTATAGTTTCTGCTATTTCTTTGAACAAGGATGCCAAAAAAGCCCAGCATCAGTGTTATGAAACCATGCCAGAGATAGCACTTTCAGAACGCCAGCAAATCAGCTTTGTCCTCATTTTCCCAGACAGACTTCAGCTCCTCTGTGTGTGTTTCATTATAAACACCCTAGAAGTACCTAGTACCCAACAGCGGGCTGCTGGGTCCAATACCTCCTATAACAAACCATTCCAAAAGTCCCTCCACCCCAGAAGACATAGAGATACATGACATGGGAAAAAGTAACGGGAAACCTGGAAATGGCAGAGATGCTTAATTGCTTCTTTGTTTTGGTCTTCACCAAGAAGTCTGATGAAGGAATGCCTGATATAGTGAATGCTAGTGGGAAGGAGGTAGGGTTAGAAGATAAAATAATAAAAGAACAAGTTAAAAATCACTTAGAAAAATTAGATGTCTGTAAGTCACCAGGGCCTGATGAAATGCATCCTAGAATACTGAAGGAGCTGATAGAAGAGGTATCTGAGCCTTTAGCTATCAACTTTGGAAAATCATGGAAGACAGGAGATATTCCAGAAGATTGGAAAAGGGCAAATATAGTGCCTATCGATAAAAAAGCAAATAAAAACAACCCAGGAAACTACAGACCAGTCAGTTTAACTTCTGTGCCAGGAAAGATAATGGAGCAAGTAATGAAATCATCTCCAAACACTTGGAAGATAGTAAGGTGATAGGGAACAGCCAGCATGGATTTGTAAAGAACAAATCATGTCAAACCAATCTGATAGCTTTCTTTGATAGGATACCAAGTCTTGTGGATAAGGGAGAAGTGGTGCACGTAGTATAGCTAGACTTTAGTAAGGCATTTGATATGGTCTGGCATGATATTCTTACCAATGAACTAGGCAAATACAGCTTAGATGGGGCTACTATAAGGTGGGTGACTAACTGGCTGGATAACCGTTCCCAGAGAGTAGTTATTAACGGTTCACAATCCTGCTGGAAAGGAACAAGTGGGGTTCCGCAGGGGTCTGCTTTGGGACCAGCTCTGTTCAATATCTTCATCAACCATTTAGATATCGGCATAGAGAGTACGCTTATTAAGTTTGCAGATGATACCAAGCTTGGAGGGGTTGCAACTGCTTTGGAGGATAGGGTCATAATTCAAAATAATCTGAACAAATTGGAGAAATGGTCTGAAGTAAACAGGATGAAGTTTAATAAGGACAAATGCAAAGTGCTCCACTTAGGAAGGAACAATCCTATTCATACATACAGAATGGGAAGCGACTGTCTAGGAAAGTGTTCGGCAGAAAAGGATCTAGAGATTATAATGGACCACAAGCTAAATATGAATCAACAGTGTGACGCTGTTGCAAAAAAAGCAAACACAATTCTAGGATGTGTTAACAGGTGTGTTGTGAGCAAGACACAAGAAGTCTTTCTTCCGCTCTACTCTGCGCTGATTGTACCTCAGTTGGATTGTGTCCAGTTCTGGGCACTGCATTTCAAGAAAGATATGGAGAAATTGAAGAAGATTCAGAGAAGAGCAACAAGAATGATTAAAGGTCTAGAGAACATGACCTATGAAGGAAGACTGAAAGAATTGGGCTTGTTTAGTGTGGAAAAGAGAAGACTGAGAGGGGACATGATAGCCCTTTTCAGGTATCACAAGTACAAGGGAGAAAACTTGTTCTTCCTGGCCTCTGAGGATAGAACAAGAAGCAATGGGCTTAAACTGCAGCAAGGGAGGTTTAGGTTGGACATTAGGAAAAAGTTCCTAACTGTCAGGGTGGTTAAACACTGGAATAAATTGCATAGGGAGGTGGTGGAATCTCCATCTCTGGAGATATTTAAGAGCAGGTTAGATAAATGTCTATTAGGGATGGTCTAGACATTACTGGGTCCTGCCATGAGGGCAGGGGATTGGATCTGATGACCTCTTGAGGTCTCTTCTAGTCCTAGTATTCTATGATTCTATGGGTATGGCTACACTAGCCACCCTATTTCAAACTAGGGTGGCTAATGTAGTCTTTTGAACTTGCAAATGAAGCTTGCATGTTCCCAGGCACCGCCATTTTTAAATGCCTGGTAGCTCGAACTACCTGCCCGCGGCTACATGCTACATGGGCTAGGTAGTTCGATCTAACACTCTTAATTCAAACAGTAGTTCGAATGAACTAGAGTGGATAGTGTAGCCATACCGTATGATTCTATACCATTAGGAAACAGTAATTGTGACATTCTGCTCAGGAAAAACAATTCCTCAGCAATGTGTCCAGGCTGAACCTGAAGCTATATGAGAGACTCACTGAGAGAAAGCATGAAACTCATTGTGGACATGGGCACTGAAATCACCCTGAAAAGTAAGTCTTGATAAGTCATGAGATAAAAAGAACTCAAATCACAGAGAGCTCCAAAGCGGTAGCAAAGTTGTCAGAATATCATCAACATTACTTGAGGCAAAATCCTGAACTGCTGACTTCAGTGAAGATATGACAGTTTACACTAGTTGTCCCCCTACATTTTATCCTCAGATTTGCCACCAATTGGACATACACACATTATTTTGTTTTTAGACATCTTTGCCCACATGTCAAGCCAGACACAGAGAGCACAGGCATAACTCCCCCCCAGTCCAGGCTAAAGTTCATAGTGAACCAAATACCTTATTGCAGTGGTCACCAACCAGTAGATCAGGATCTACTGGTATATCTTGGAGCTTCTGGCAGGGGATCCTCATTGGATTGGCCAGAGGTTATCAAGCACTGCACTTCAATTGCCTCCACCCCAGACTGCTGTGCATCTCCTGCCCTTTTCCTTGGAGCTGTTCCCTCAGGAGCCTCTGCTTTCTGTTCAGGGCAAGGGAGACAAAAGAGAGGGCACTGATGCCAAGGTGCTCCCTCGTCCACAGAGATCTTATCTCCACAGAGCAGAGACGGGGCACAGCAGGACTTGGGATAAAGTTTGCTGGCTGCTTTGGGAGTGGTGCAAGGCCAGGGCAGGGGTGAGCCTGCCTTAGCCCCACTGCGCCACCACAAAGAGCCATCTGAGGTAAGCAGTGCCACGCTGGTGCCCACATCCAGAAACCCTGCCCCAGTCATGAACCCCCTCCTGTACCTTAAGCCCTTGCTCTAGCCCCGAGCACCACTGGATCCAAATACCCTCCCAGAGCCTGTGCCTAGAAACCTGTCTGGCACCCCAACTGCCTGCCCCAAGCTCAGCTCAGAGTCCAGAGCCTGCACCCCATCCCTCTGCCCCAGACTGGTGAAAGTGAGGGAGTTTGGGGGAGGGAGGGAGGATGAAGTGAGAGGGGGTGGGTCCTTGTAAAAGGGGCACAAGGGTAAAAGAAGGCAGGGCAAGGGTATTTGGGTTTGAGGTAGATCTTGGACTGCACTTAAATTCAAAAAGTGATCTCGTGCTTAAAAAGACCACTGCCTTACTGGATAAAGGCAACAAAACAGGGATGATGGTATCAGTCAGCCAGGCCCAGTACAATAAGTAAGGCGAGGCTTTTTTTGTTTTGTCATATGTGAATCTTCAAAAAAGGAATTGATAAACAGTTTAGGCCTTTTTATCTGAAACTGGACAAGTTAGAGGAACACATCTGGTACTAGTAGAATTCTTCCCTTGTGTATTAGCTGCCAAATAGCAGGATGCTTCCCAAGTTTGCAAAGAGTAATTTTTTACATTGAAAAAATCTACCAGGTTTTCAAGCCAGAGGTGGGAATAAAATAATTCAAATGTACTTTAAGTGCTGACAGTTCAGTAAAGGAATACAGACCAAATCACTCCATCCCTCATCACTTCCCCTAAATGCCACATACCTTTCAATACTTAGTTTACAAAGCTTGTGGGGCAGCGTTTCAATGGGACCTTAGTCCTGCCTCCCTTTGGGGGAATAATTTTACTTTAATAAAACTTATGCACACACCTTGCACTTGCAACAAGAATCATAAATCCTATCATTGGGGTGCCCATTTCAAGGGTTTTGTTTGGTTGGTTTTGTTTACAATTGGCACACAATTAGAATCATAGAATTGTAATACTGGGATAGTCCATCTAGTATTACAGATCTCTGATCTCGTCATCTAGTCCAGATCTCTGCTCTCGTGCCAGGACCAAGAATTTTCTAGATCATCCCTGAAAAGTGTTTGTCAAACCTGCTCTTACAAATCTCCCTAAGTAATTTATTTCAGTGCTTAATCACTGGCAGTCAAAAATGTTTTCCTAATGTCCAATCTAAAACATCCTCGCTGAAATTTAACCCCATTGCTTTTTGTCTATCCTTGTCTCCCTCTTTCTTGTAACATTTTATGTACTTGAAAACTATTATGTCCCTTCTCGGTCTTCCCTTTCTCCAGGCTAAACAAACCCATTTTTTTCAATTTTCCTTCATAAGTCATATATGCTATACTTTTAATCATTTTTGTTGTTCTTCTCTGGACTTTCTCTAGTTTGTCTACATCATTCTGAAATGTGATGCACAGAACTGGACACAATATTCCATTTGAGGCCTATGGGTAGAGTGGAAGAATTATTTCTTGTGTCTTGCTTACAACATTCCTGCCAATACATCCCAGAATGTTTGCACTTTTTTTTAATTAGTTGCAGGAGCAGAAAAGGGACATCATTTGAACTGAACATCTGAGTCTCTGTCTACACTACAAAGAAAAGTCAGAAAAAGATACGCAAATTGCGAACCGCAATTTGCATATCTTTTTCCACTTTTCTTCCACTTTTCCACTTTTTCCACTTTTCTTCCAAAAGAGGCTTTTCTGACATTTGGGGGAAATTACACAGGGACAAATGTTGGAAAAAAAACCTTCTTTCAGAACATCCCTTCTTCTTCATAAAATGAGATTTACAGGGATGCCAGAAAAACACATCTGCTGTTCCAAAAAATTTTTTGAAAAAGCAGACATGTTCCTTAGACGTGGCAGAGCTTTTCTGGGATACCTCTGGTGAAATAACTCAAGGACAAAACCTCTTCTAGTACAAGATATAAAGATTTAAAAAGAGAGTGTTAAATGTTAAATGTTATACTCTTGTTAAAATTAGGCATTTAAAAGTATCACCAGCTGTAATGCAATCATAATTCTGGAGTTGTGAAACAGACTTCCCATTTTTGATGTCTGAGTTCTCCATGAGGGATCAACAACTCTAAAGTTTGATTCCGCTGATGCCCAGGGGTTTTGCTTCCAGCCCCAAGTCCTGCTCAGCTGCTATCTCCCCGCACAGGGGCTCAGCCACTGTCCTTGGGTTCTGCTCAGCTGCTGGGCCCAGTGCTTTGCCACTGGCCACACCACTGGGCTTCACCTATTGGGCCCCACACTGCCACTGTGCCTGGGAATATAGCCACAGGCCCGCACATGGGATCCTGGCTGCCAGCCCCAACTCTAGGTGACAGTCAGGAGTGTGGATAGAGGTAAGGAAGAGGGTGCAGCTTGACACCCACACTCCAAAAATTGTTTCCTCAACACTGATAACAATTTGAAGCATGTATGGGGTTATTACCATTTGATTATTTGGGGCAAGGATTCTTCTGCCTAGATGGCTTTGGCTGAGTCATTTGCTATATTTGTATGGATTTGATGATGTTATTGTTGTTTCTGTGTATTATAAATTGACTTATAGTCAAATGATAGGAGCTTTACCCTGCCAATAAATAAAGTTCTTAGGACTGTCATAGTTTCTTTGGGCCAATATATCATTGTTTACTATAAAGCAATTGTGAAAATGTTTCACTGACCTTTGCTTTTAAACAGAGGGACTTGGGCTCAAAGTTAAACTGAAGCTTACAGTTTGAAGTATCTATATAGCAAAGAAAAATATTGCTTAGAGTGGCTAAAATGATCAAAAATATATTTTTAATTTTCATGCAAATGTTTATAATACTGAAAACATCCGGGAAAGAGAATTCACAAAAATCTAGCCTTTCACTTTGCAGTTTGGCATCAACTGTTCTCCAGATACATCTCACCACTTCTCAGACACTTATCAATGTAATGTCTGCCCTCACTAAGTAGACAGCTTCATATGATTCACTCAGCCAAGTACATTGAACAGAAGTCAATGCACCCACAATCGTATGAGTTGAATTCACCATTTTTAATTATGTGAGTGTAAACCACGCACCTATTAGGTATGGTGCAATGTCCCAGGAGAAAGGGAGGGAGAGAGAGAGAAAAAGAGAGAGAGACACTGCACCTCTTTTACACAGAAGCCTATGCAAATGAAGCACAGATTGGCATATTGCTGCACTTCATTTGCATAATTAATTAGGGCTCGTTTTTGTGCAAGAGGCTTTTGCGCAAAAAAGAGTTGTGTAGATGGCTCTTTTTTGCACAAAAGCCCCCTCTTGCACAAGAGCCGTTCTTCCTCATTTTTTCAGGAGGAACGGCTCTTGAGTAACAAACCTGACGCGCTATCCATGACTTTTTGCTATCTGGAGGACTAATGATCTATTTTTTAAAAGAATGTACCTTACAAGTAGCTCTTGCTGATGCCACTTATTGCCCATTCACTTGGTCAAAAGAAACATTATTTGGGCCTGGGCCTGTGCATAGCTCCTTCTGTACTTGGTGTCCAATACAGAAGTAGTTTAAAATGTCATTTTACAACATAAAGAAAACACAGCTCCCATTGACTTCATGGGGCATCCTATCAGCACTTTGTAGGAGTGAGTTCTTTTAGCATCATTATGTATAGTTTATAATCAATAAGCCTTAGTTCAGAATTCTGTGATGTTCTGATATATGATAACATAAATTTCTTCTACTGGTGGCCTATTCCTTTTATGAAATAATGATTTGGCAGTGAGAAACATAACAGTGGCTATCACACCAAAGAAAGAACATTGTTGCTTCCCTTCTAAAAACTAGTGCCAGACGAGACAGCGTTTTCTATAAAGATCCTACTTATATGCAAAACCACCTCTCTACATGACCAGGACAACTTGGGCAAAGGAACTGCTGTTGAAAATGGAAAACTATCCTCATAATTTACTATAGAAAGGCAATGGGTCCAGTCACTTTGTATTCTTAGATTTCCAAACTATTTAATAATGCAATCTGTTGTTAATAAAAAAAAGTGACAGTGTTGCCGATTTGTCAGATCTCCTGAGACAGCTGTTTGTAGAACGCTTCTTCTCAAAAGAAAAGATGAAAAATACAAGAATAGAGGTTGTCCATAATGCTCTTCCCATTAAGTATCCTATTTATTCAAATTTTAAGTATTTGACACATAGGATATAATTGCAATTATGACAACATATAAAATTCAAAAATGACAAGGCTGCTTTTCATTATTGCTTTTTGCATGACTTCCATGTGTCAGTAATGAATGCAGCATGATATTTACTATAGCAAATGATATTTACTACAGCAAATGATGCAAAGATATTTTAAAGAAGCAATTTAAGCAGGAATCTTTGGTGGCAGCACCTAGCTAGCCACAAAATTTGTATGTTATAGACAAGTATAAATTTTCTATACAGCAGTCTGAAGATCCCAAGACTGACGATTTCTCACCCTTATACTACATTTGCTGCATAAACTGATTAATTTTATGCATTGTTCATGTGGTACATGAGTGGAGGAGGGCAAGGGAGAAGATGTCACAGAGGAAATGAGAAGCTGAAAAATGCCATGTACTTGTCCACAAACAGGGAGGCTAACAAACTTGCAAGGCCCCTGGACAATGGTCAGGGAGGGTACCGGTTCTGTACTCCTAGAAGGGGCAGGGCTTTGGGCAGAAGGAGTGAGGGCTGGGGTATCCAACCCTCAGCACCACACTGTAATTATGTCCCCTCCCTCAGCCAGCCCTCAGCAAAAATAAAAGACTTCCAAAATATATTTTTATTTCTGGATTTTTAAAGTACATTTTAACATTTAAATGCACTTGAAAGACAATAAGAATGATAAAAGAAGGGATTTCTGAGTATGACAATGCTTAGCAAGTGAAACAAGGAAAGACATTAGAAACTGAATATTCAGCCAGCTGATAATGTTAGCTTCCGATAGCTTGGGCTTCCCAACCTTTGTCCTCTATGCTCTCCAAATCTCAGAGAAGACAGCCAGTCTCTGATAAAGGGCCAATTTCTCTTAGGTTTTGAAAGCAGAACTCCAGTTCAGATTGTGGAGTTTTATGCACAAATTGGCAAAAAAAAAAATCAGGTCTTTACATAATAGAAACCTCTTGTCTGATGAAGTACTGACACTGGAATACTCCAGAGGGGTGGATGACGCATATCCCAATGATTGGAATTGGGTAGGAGTCAAGCAAGATAGATTTGGTATTCTACAAGCCAAAATAAAGCACGACATTTCTCTTTGACTTTTTATTTTCCTTGTTATAACAATTTTAAAAGGGCCTTCAAAAAATTGGAAGTGATGTTGAGGGAAAACAGAGTGGTCTTGAGTCAGCAGATGAAATGCTAAAGTAGCTACAAAATGAACTCTGACTGAGCCTACTGCAATACCCTCCAGCTTCAAGTGCAGGAGATAGTCATGTATTAACTGGAGAGGAGCATCAGTCGTGGTGATCTTCCTTTGCACAGCCTAGGCTGAAAATCAGAACCATTTAGCCAGTCACTGACCTGGCCATCTTGGCCACTCCATCATGCAGTGGCAAAGCCACTCTGACTGACATTGCCTGGATCAGTACCCCAAAGACAGAATCTGAGGTCTCCCACACCTCTTCCACCTAGAGGTCCAGGTTGGTAGTGACCCTTTTCAAAAGGTCCTAGTGGGCCTTCATCTCATCAAGCAGGACCCCCGCCCAGGGTACCACTATCGCCTCATCTGATGATGAGAAAAACGAAGCTTAGTCCAACTGGTTCTCTTTCCCCCATGCCAGCTGGTCACCCATTGTTTCCTCCATCTGAGGAGTGAGCATCCTGGCCACTTCCTGTGCATGTCCATGGCTAGCTGAGGGTACTGAAGGAGCCTCCAACACTCCGGCCAGTGAGTGGGTAACCTGAGGCTGCACTCGAAAGCCCCATGGAATCCATGAGCACCACTGTGCCTGAAGCCACAAGGTGCCTTGTTAAGCCACCTGCAGCACTGGTTGAGGAATCACTGATGCAATGTAGATGGCTGCACTGGGGACAGGGAGACAGGGTCTGACACAGCACTAGCAGAGAGAACGCTGATTGACACCCAGGAAGGGGATCGTGCACTGTACTCTCTCCGGTACCGACAACCTGTGACCAATGGTGATGTTGGTGACTGAGAGAAGTGACTAGACCAGCATCCCGGAGACTACAATGATCCTGGAACTTCCTTCTGATTAGTAATGACTGGTGTCGAGAAGTGACTGCTGATGCCATGATGTTGAGTGGGACCGATAGGCTGTGTTATGTTACCTTGTGTAACTCTGTGCTGGTGAGTATTGGTGGCATGGAGAGCAGTACCATGGATGTGGAGAAATGTCCCTAGAGTGGAGAGATGCATATGGGAAGCGACTCTCCCTATAGTGCTGCTGTTGCCAGGGGGCTGTTCTCCAACTCCAGTGACACTTGAGGCATAGCATCCTGCCCCAGTCTCTCTCTCACGGACTGCATGAGACTACAAAGAGCTCTCCTCTCCAACTGAGCGGGAAAGTGAGACCAAGTGTGCTCAGCAACCAAGGGGCAAATGGTGGCTTCCCTTTATGAAGGCACCCAACTGGTGCCAGAGAAGGTGGCATCAGCATGGTTAAAAATGTCTTGTGTCTGAAAAGTCTCCAGAGTTGAAGGCACTTGAACCTCCAGAGTGGGCAATGGGGAGTGGGTAGGACTACCCTGGGCAGCCTGCATAAGGGTTTTCTCCAGCACCCCAGTCTCCCACCTGATCCCCTTTCTTGGCCTAAGCCTTTCACAGGCTTGTCCCTGATTGACTTTTTCAGCCTCTTAGTCAAAGCCAGTAACAATGACCAATGCCAGGCTGTGGGAGCACTCCACACCGATGCACTGATACTCGGTACCAAGTCCGAGTGCTGTTCCCGGGCAGTGAGGGTAGACTCCATGAGTAAAGCTTTTAAGTTTATAACTCTATCTTTTATTGCCCTTGGGCCAAAGGACCTGCAAATTCTACACCTATTCAAAACATTCACTTCTTCTAGGGAGCGAAGGCAGTCAGCAGGTGGATAACTGACTGGCATAATTCTGTGGCAAGTGGCACAGGCATTAAAGCCAGAGAAGCAGGCATGCCCCGTCCCCATGCCGAATCCCAACAGGGACTAACAAACTGTTAATCTACAACTATTCACAAGTACTTATCTAAGGGGGAAAAAATTAAAAAACGAGTGATCCTGTAGCACCTTAGAGACTAACAAAAATATATGTGTAGTATCATGAGTTTTCGTGAATACAATCCACTTCCTCAGATGAGTGGAGCAAAAGGCACAGAAACCCCAACATTTAAGTTACAGATTAACACAGCTATCCCTGTGGGACTTTAAAACATGCAAGGCACTGCATTCAGCTCTATGGAATGGAAATCCATCAACTGCACGAGGAAACTCACACAGCCTTTCCTTCATTCATCTGAAGAAGTAGGTTATGCTCACAAAAGCTCATGATACTATAAATATTTTTGTTAGTCTCTTCGGTGCTACAGGACCACTCATTTTTTAATTACAGACTAACATGGCTACCTCTCTGAGACTTATCTAAGGGGGACTCTATGCACAAGTGAATAGGGATAGTTAACTAAGCTACATCTAAGGCAGGAGCACACTGTTCTAAGCACTGTCACTGATGGCAAGAAGGAACTGAGATGGGAGGGGCTGGGAGCGCCTCATACCAGGGAACGCTGAGCCAGTCACCTTTGTCAGGGTGGGGAACCTTTTTTTTGAGTTGGGAGCCACTGACCCACAGAAAAATCAGTCAGAGGCTGCACACAAGTAAAAAGCACAAAAAAACCCCACAAAAAAACCAAAAAAAAGTTACTTGATGTGGCCCCTGACTGAGAAGGAAAAAGACACTCCCCACATTCTCCTTCCACACCAGAGCTTAGGGGGACCCAGCCTAATAGATTTTGTGTGCTTTAGCTCTGCAGTGGGGCAGACGAGCTAGAACAGGCTCCCCAATGCTGAGGGTGGCCCTGAGCCTTGAGGGCTGGATCCAGGCAAGCCAGGGGTCACATCCAGCCCCAGAGCCTGAGGTTCCCCACCCCTGCCCTAGGGGTACTGTTTAAGGAAAATATTCCAGCACCAGTGCCTGTGGAGAACACACATACCTATGTTGAATGGACATGAACAAGCACTGGAAGAAGTTGTAATTTTAGCAGGGACTGAGAGAAAGATGCAAACAGCACTTGAGAAGAAGATGAAACAAGTTGGTTTTGAGGGAGTAGTAGAATGAAATCCTGGCCTCTTTGAAATCTAGGGCAAAATTCTCATATCTTCAGTGATGCCAAGATTTTGTTGATGGTGACAAGAGGGATGTTGTTCCAAACATAAGGAGCAACATGAAAGGGGGAATTAAAACGAGAATGGGATGAACAAATAAAGGGAGCACCACAAGAATGTGCGAGGAGTAGTTGAGGCAACAATTGATAGAGTGGGCAGAACCTAAGAATGAGGAGTTTGAATTGTATGTGGCAAAAGAAGTGGTGGTGAACACACATGGCATGAAAGTAACACAGCACTATAATGACTTTGATTACTTTCATAATTATTATTTTTCCCCTTTTTTGACATGCACAGGCAGTCAACATTCAGGGCTAAAAGTTAAAAATAAATTGACCATCATTAAAATCTGTTTCTTACTTGCCATCAACGAGAACTTCAACCTGTCGATTGTTCACCTGGTTATCACTCTTATGGCGAAACTGCAATATTAATCAGCAAAAAATACTAGTTAGTTTTTTGTTATCAACAGTGAATACAAGGACCTGATAAAACAAAAAACTTACGTATACAGATAACTTTAAGCAAGCCATCTCCATGTGTGAAATACATTGACTTCATGGGAGCAGAATGTCACATATTGACTTTACATAGTTTTCAAGACACAAAAAATACTTTAATAAACACTTTAGAGTTTACCATTTAAAAAACATAGTATTCATTTGCCCCACAATAATTTAGTTAACACATGCAATATTCTAAGAATTTAATATAACTGGGGGCTGCTATGCTGGAGAACTCCACCTTCTGGATGCTATGCTTGCCAATCCCCCCCCCCCCCGACACTACATGAGCCAACCCCCCCACCTCTGGCCGCTACACACGCCAACTCCCCCCCCCCCTTCTCTGGCCACTACACACACCAGATCGATCCCCCCACCTTCCAGCTGCTGTGATCAACAACCCATCCCTCCCCTGGCCGGTACACTTGCCAGTCCCGCCCTCCCCCAGCTGGTACACTCACCAACCCTCCCCACCAGCCTGTTCCTGCACCCTCACTTGCTCCTGCCCCCTCTCCCTTGTCCCCACATTCTACCACCAGCCTGCTCCTGTACCCTCTCCCTTAGCCCCACACCGGACACCCAACCTGCTTCTGTTCCCTCCCTTCTGGCCAGACATCCTCTCCCCAGCACAGAATCATAGAGCTGGAAGAGACCTCAAGTCATCAAGTCCAGTCCCCTGCCCAAGGCAGGGCCAATCCCAGAATACTGAGAGTCAGGACTGGTGGCTGTAAGCAAACTTTACGGGACTGCGGGAAACTTGGCCATGCCCATGATAAATGGACATCCAGCTAATTAAAATCATGCCAGACCATGATGTTAGCAGACAAGATAGCATCGGACTAGAGAAGTTCAACCTGTACAACTTAATAGCTGCTTAACTACATTTACATATAATCTTCCTTCATAAATCAATCCATTCAGCCTCAGCATTTTTGTTGCTCTTTTTCCAACTCTCTGAAATGTACCTACATCTTTCCAAGAGATGACCAAACACTGAGAGCAGTGTTTCTAGAGCACTGTCACAAGACTCATCTAGAAAAGTACTATCATGTCTGGGAACTATAATCACTAGCCCAAAATTGCATTGGCCCTGTGTTTTCCATATTGTATTCTAAATTCAGAGCTAATAACTTTATAGCTCCTTTTCAGCATTAATGTTTTCCAGGTATCTCCTTTCCCATATTTTGATCATTTCCCCCTATATGTTGTAGTTAGTAATTTTCCCAAATTGGATTTCATTTTGGTTTTTCCTATCTTTTTTACTAGCCTCTGTAAGTTCTTTTATATTATTTGTTTGCAACACCTCCCGGTTTAGTTTCAAACTGCAATTGAATTAATTAATATGCATTTTTCGTTTACTTCCAGTTGACTGATGACCATGTTCAGTAAGACTAAATCTAACACCAGTCCACTGAAATCCAAGTATCACCAGGACCTCAATACATAGGGGTATGTCTACACTACCCCGCTAGTTCGAACTAGCGGGGGTAATGTAGTCATCCGCAGTTGCAAATGAAGCCCAGGATTTGAATTTCACGGGCTTCATTTGCATGAAGCCGGCCGGCGCCATTTTTAAATGCCGGCTAGTTCGAAACCCGTGCCGCGCGGCTACACGCGGCACGGAGTAGCTAGTTCGGATTAGTAGCCGCGGGGATGCAGGTGGGATGGTGCTGCGGGAGCCGGGCGTGCGGCTCCTGATGGCAGCTGTAACAGACGCTGTGTGCCCCTTACAGCTGCCATCAGGCACCCCCCATCGGTTGGCACCCTGGGCAGCTGCCCGGCTCGCCCATGCCTCCTTCCAGCTCTGGCCCCACCCATTCTCACCACTGCCCTACCTCCATCCCACCTTGACTCCAGCCCCTCCCCCAAGCACACTCCATCCTCACTCTGATTCTGTCCCACTCAGCACTTCCTGTACGCTGTGGAACAGCGGTTTGTGATGGAAAGGAGGCACTCGGACAGAGGGGGAGGTGTTGATCAACAGGACCAGCAGCAAGCAAGAGGTGCATGGGAGTGGGGCTTGCAACAACCACAGCACTGGTACCATGTATTTGCTGTTTGTTATTATTACGTCAGCACTTCTAGTTCCAGTTCCACTGAACACACCTTGCAGAATCAGGGCTCACAGTTATAAATAAGAGTATTTTAGTCTGATTTTCAAGGAACAATTAGAGAAAAATATTAATCTTCACTCATGTCAATTAGTAAGCCTATTTGCCAAAGTAAGTGCAAAGTAAGTGCTACTCTATGTCAGTTGGTTACAGACTCTAGCCCAACATTTTTTATTTTCAACTCTTTGGCCTCAGAAGGCTTTTTCTATTTCTAAGGCACATATGTTCAATACATATTTTATTAAAAAATCATTTTTGGCCCAACATTCAATCATCATTACATTTTATGACTGTCTTTGAAGATGAAACATGCAAGATGACTTATTTTTTAAAAAACACTTGTTACAGCATGTATTTTTATTAAAGAAAAAAAAACCTAAGTTGCTGTCAGTGGTTTTGTTAATGTCACGTGTTAAAGAAATCCAAAGCAACCTAGGCTTTGTACCTGATATTTTACTTTAAATGTAATAATACATTTATTTAAACATGGTTCTCCTGCATATCAATAGCACAAATCGTCCCAAAATTATTTAAGCTCTAATTTGGCAGAAATTTTCTTTTATATAATTGTAAAATTTGTTATTTTTTATTATTTGTCATTTGGTAAAATTTTGTACATTGTATGGTCCATTTTTTTCTCAGTATGAAGTAAGTTCTATTTTATGACCAATTTTTAAGGAGATCCGTGAGCTGTAGACTAAGCTTTATGACTCCCAGGTTAGGTGAATGCTTTTTCGGTGAAGTCTTGTCTGTGGTTGTTTGGAAGCAGCAGCAAGTAAATTTCAGGATAGCAAAGACATCAGTGCTTTTAAAATTTGTAGAATGTGTATACTGTTCCCATTAGGAATGTAATTGTGTGGACAATTAAACAATTAAACTATAAGCAAACCTTATCAGTTAATGCTATTGACTACACACATCCCTCCTGCCCCCCACAAGTAAATTTTTTAGCGGGCTGGCCAGCAGCACGGCTCAGGGCTCAGTCCCGGCTGGTACCAGGTCCCTGGATCTACCCTCGCTATGGCTATGCAAAAAAAAGTAATTTAGGAGCTGGGCAGGCAGGCAGCCCAGCTCAGTCCCAACTCATGCTGGGTTGAGGGAGCTACCCCCACTGAAGTTCCTAAATTACTTTTTTTGAAGAGCCAGAGCAGGGGTAGCTCCCAGGACCTGGCACAAGCTAGGACTGAGCTGGGCTGTCTGCCCGCCCAGCTCCTAAATTACTTTCAGTGCAGAGCTGCAGCAGGGGTAGTTGCCAGACCTGGCAGGAGCTGTCCCTTACTGATAAATCATGTAGTCAATAAAATTTTTGTTGACTACACTATTAATGAATTACACACTTAACATGCCTAGTTCCCACTGAGCAGTGGTAATGGCAGTGGTTCCCTTCATGCTCAATAGGCAGCCTCCTTCAAAAGGTTTCCACAATCAAAGCACAGTAGAGAGGACTCCAGACTAGATCCTTACCTTTTCTTTTTCATTTTACTCTCAACATGCTTTGATTTCTTATATAGACATGGGCTGGAATTTTCAGAGGAACCAAGGTAATGGGAAATTCAATGGCATATGAGCAACTTAAAGCATTAGGCTCCTTTGTAAATCCCAGACATATATTTTTAATGAAAGGAGAAAGGACAACTCCATAAGTGGAAGTGAAGAGGTGGGCAGAGAGATAATTGTTCATAGATTTTTAAGACCAAAAGGCACCATTATGATAATGTAATCTCACATCCTGCATAATACAAGCAATAACATTTAACCCACTGATAACTTCTACTTGAGGTTAAGCATTTCTGTTAGAAAGACAGCCAATTTTGATGTAAAAACTACAGCTAAGTCTACACTGTGCACCTTACGATGAGTGGCTGTGCTGCTGCATCGGCACTTCTATAAGGTACACTGTGTAGCCACTCTTCGTTGCCAGGAGAGATCTCTCCTGGTGACAAAATAAAACCACCCTGAATGAGGGGTGATAGATTCCTCAATTGGAGAATGGCTTCTGCCAACAAAATGCTGTCTACACCAATTTTTCGTCATTAAAACTTTTGTCATCGGGGAGTGTTTTTTCACACCCCTGAGGGACAAAAGTTTTAACAGAAGTGTGAGTATAGACAAACCCTGTACGACAAAGGGTATGTCGGTACTGAGTCTTACAGCCTAAGTCAATTGACTCAGACTCAGAGAGCTTGGGCTGTGGGGCTAAAAACAGCTGTGTAGATGTTTGGGTGTGGTCTGAAGCTTTGAGACTGACACACATATATACCTTTTGCTGGATTTCAGACCCCGGCCTCCAGACTGAGCCTGGATGAAGACACTGCTTTATTTAGCTTCATAGCTGACCCAGTCTCTGAAATCTGGCACAATATCTCTTGGTAACTTCTTCCAATGATTGATTATCCTCACTGTTACAGGGCACCATATTTTTAGACTGAATTTCATAGAACACTAGAACTGGAAGGGATTTCAAGAGTTCATCAAGTCCAGTCCCCTGGCCTCATGGCAGGACCAAGTACCATCTAGATTATCCTATCTAGCTTCAGCTTCTATTGAATGCCTTTGTGTGATATATCTACTAATAAATCTCATAGAACTTTATTAAGTCACATTAATCATCTCTTTACAATGCTAAATACACAGAGCTTCTTAAATTTCTCACTGCAAGGACTTGTGTTCACTACAAAGTGAATCAACGCTACAGTGATCGATGCACTGGTGGTTGATTTATTGCTTCTGCTTTGACATAATATATCGACCTCCAAGCTCTCTCCCATCAACTCCGGCACTCCACCTGGGCAAGAAGAGTAGCTGGAATTGACAGGAGACTAGGAGAGCAACCCTTTCTGACCTTACTGCATGGAAGACACCACAGTAAATACATCGACTTTATTTGTATAGCTGAAGTTACATAGGTTAGATTGATGGTGGGGGGCGGGTAATGTCGAATAGGCCTAAGTAAGGTTTTTCAGAACCCAAATCATTCTTGTATCTTTTTTATGAACCCATTCAAATTGTTCAACAACTTTTTTGGAAGTGTGGACACCAGAAGAATATCCATGTTAAATACATCAAAGGAGAATGAAGAATTACTGACTGAAAGCTTCAGGAATAAGCTAACAAATTGACAGAGAATAGAAGGATAGGAAATCCTGGCTCTGACAGAAACTTTGCTTTGATGGAATAAGATGAACAGTATAATCTGTGTAGGTGAGGTTTAATTAGAGGAATAGGTGGAGTTTCTGAAGGGAACTTCTGGGCATCCCCTAGCTGCTGTTTCCCCTCCCTCACAGGCTCTGTGCTGGCTCCGGCAGCTCCATCCTGCGACAGAAGAGGAGGCAGCCATGCACCTAGCAGCTGGAAAAGAGTGGTGGTTTACCCTTCAAAATGCTGCTTTTTTCCAGCTACTGGTTGTGTGACTGCCCCCTGTTCCTACAGAGTCCTTCAGCCAGCACTTCAGCTACTCACCACCACCTGTGCCTCTTGCCTGCTCCCCTGAGACTTCAGGTGAGCTTTTTTTTTGTAAGTCAGATGTTTGTAACTTGGGGAGTGCTTGTGCACATACATTTTCTTGGAGAGAGACAAAGCAAACATAAGATGAAAAAGAGGACACACAAAATATGAACAGAGCTCATCAAAAGCAGTTTATGTCAATTTCTTACTATATATTAAACTTATTTGAGAATTTATCTTTCAGTGTCTGTCATCCTTCTAGTACAGTGGTAATGGAGATAACAGTTCTTTTTTTTATCCCCTTTTCCAAACATTTTTTCTGGCTAATCCCAATACTTATTTGATACTACTGTTTTTTAATGAAGACCAATACTGATTTTTCTCACTAATTTTTGAGAGTTTGTATCCCTGTTTCAGGACTTCATATACATGTGGAACAGATTAAGTTGCTCATCCATTTTTGTGTTCAAGTTTACAGCACCTCAGCCCTTCTGACTCATATCAACGTTATTTATTTTTATACATATTAAAGGTCACAAGCTGGATTTGGTTTTCCTTTGGTTGTAAATCTTAAATCTATAGCCAATTTCTGATCACTATAAGATTTGTTCTGATTTTTTTTAGTATTGTTAAGAGACACTTATGTGAGAGAGGCAATATAGAATAATGGCTTATGAGTGGGAAATCTTGTCATTTGTTCACAGCTTTGTCACCACTTCATTTGTGTGATCGTGGGGAAATCACTTGAAACTCTTAGGGTATGTCTACACTACCCCGCTAGTTCGAACTAGCGGGGTAATGTATGCATACCGCACTTGCTAATGAAGCCCGGGATTTGAACAAATCCCGGGCTTCATTAGCAAGTGCGGTATGCATACATTACCCTCCTAGTTCGAACTAGGAGGGTAGTGTAGACATACCCTTACTTCTTAGTTTACCCATCTGTAAAATTAGTAATAACTATCTACCTCATAGGGCATTGGAGAAACTTCATATTTGCAAATTACTTTGAGATCCTTGAATAAAATATATTTTTGTACTTAATCCTATCTGATATTGTTTGCTTTCTTTTCTATAGTAAAATATACTCCTCTTCTTTTACAGAGAATGGGTCAGATACCTTCAATTTTAATGAGGTACTTCTCTTCACCCATTGTAGCTTAAATCTTCATCTCAAAAAATATATTGGAATTGGAGAAGATTCAGAAAAGGGCAACAAAAATTATTAGGAGTATAGAACAGTTGCCAGATGAGAGATTAATAAGACTGAGACTTTTCATCTTGGAAAAATAAGGGGGGGTATGATTGAAGTCTAAAAATCATGACTGGTGTGGAAAAATTAAATAAGGAAAAGTTATTTATTCCTTCCCATAACACAAGAACTAGGGGTCATCAAATGAAATTAACAGGCAGTAGGTTTAAAACAAACAAAAGGAAGTATTTTTTCATACAATGCACAATCAACTTATGGAATTCCCTGCCAAAGGATATTATGAAGACCAAGACCAGGGGTCTCAAACTCCTGGGCCGTGGACCAGCTATGATCTGAGCACTTCCCCAATCCAGCCCGTGAAATATTTTGAAAAAGTTATTTAATCAGGCCCACATGGCTGCTGGCCCTGGGAAGAGGGACCACATGCAATGACTCACCCGTGCACATGGCTCCCAGCAGCACCCAGCTCCTGGTGTCCACATAGTCCCAGAAAGAGGGTGCCACTTGGTCTGGGAAGCTGCACTGGCTGCCTCTGCTGACTATGCTGGCCAGGAAGCCAGTGGAGCTGATGCACTTCTGCAGCTAGTAGGGCAGGGTTGGTAGATCTCACCTTCTGTTACACCAGGCAAGGCAAGGGATCCCAGTGCGAAGACACAGATGTCAGCAGAAGAGAGGGCAGGTAGGATTCCAGTGCAAGGGCACAAATGTTAGCGGGGGCAGGTAGGATCCCAGTCAAGGGCACGAATGTTAATGGGGGCATTCCAGCACAAGGACATGGGGCTTTTTGGTGAGGACTCAGTTTCATGTCTTTTGTAGGATCCTGGTCTCTGTCTGGGTTCCTGGCCACAGGAGGCAGAACTATCAACTTGCATGTACTTTATTGCCAACTCCAAGCATTCAAAACTCATGAATCAGCCCTCCGACTCCCCAAAAAGAGAATGAGAAATAACACTTTTGAGCTTACACAGATCTTTTCATCAGCTCTGAGAAATGTTCTCAAAGGGTATCACCATTAAATACAAAGTAAAACACATTGTTTAGCATAAGTAGTTAGCATATTTTTAAGGGACCATTCAAGGTGGAGGGGCCTGTTAACTGGAGATAATGGAATTACTCAGGAACTTGCAGACACTATGATGGTTCATGCTGTCGTGTTCAGTTTTCATCCACAGATCATGGTAACAACCAAATTCTTTCAATTTAAAATCCAAGACTGAGCTTATGATGATTGGGCTCTCCCAGTAAAAATGTCATTTTCTCCCTGTTTTTCCTCTCCCTTTAAATCTGTTTTTATTTTTGCTAACATCAAAGCTTGTAATCCTTAGAGTCATCTGAGTCTGATTAATATGAGCCTCAAAAAAAGAAAATAAAGCTCTGACTGTGAAATGTGTACCATCTCACTGGGATACAGAGATTCTTAATCATGCCTGTATAACGTTCTAAGTGAACTATTTCCAATAAGTCACGAATCACTCTCTTTAACACTTTCCTCAAGAGTCTTTTGTATCTCTCAGCTGCTGAGATTTCAGAAATTAACTCCTTGTGTATGACAATCTCTCTGGTCTCCAGTGAAACATCAGTGTCTTTAAAATTATTTGGCTTACATTGAAGTCATTGCCAGGGTCCTTTACACCAGCGTTACTCAACACGCAGCCCGCAACCACTTTGCACACGGCCCGCGGTGCCTTGAGTCACTTTCTGGGTTCATTGCTGGAGCTCTAGCAGCAGCACTGAGCTGAGCCGCATGGCTTTGGCCAGACTGCATGCACAGGAGCTGCCAGCCTACAGTGGGGGAGGGGTGGCGGCAAGAGGTGGTGGCAGAGCACACCTGCCATGGCAGCACCTCCCCGCAAGCAAAGCTGCGTCTGTGTGTGTGTGGGAGCTGCCAGCCAAAGGGAGGGGGAGGATAAAGGCGAGGCAGAGCTTGCCTGCCATGTCTGCCATGGTGGCAGTGCCTCCCCAAGCCAGGCCACATCAGTGCATACACAGGAGCTTCCGGAGACGACAGGAGGTATGTGGCAAGGCAATGGCAGAGCAGGGCAGCGAGGCAGCGGTGGAACCAGGCAGCGAGGCTAGCATGAGAAAGGTCTGTGCTGGGGCTGGGGCTTGGGTAGTAATCAATATAATGGTCTGTAGTGAGTTGAGGGTCAGTAACAGGGAGTCAGCAATAGAGATGTAGCCGTGTTAACAGTTTCTTGCCAATTCAACCAGAAAGGGCATTGTCTCAATCACTTGACTACCTACATCCTGCTTCAAAGACATTTTAACACAAGACTTCAAAGAGAAACCTCTGAACTGTCATTCATGCTTAAATTTGACACTTTACAACTGGGTCTCAACAAAGATGCTAATTACCTTACCCATTACAAAGATAGCTTCCCCAATTATCACCTCTAATATCATTAGCTCACAGACATTAACCTTCCCTCCTCATCCCCCCTCAGTTCTGAAATTTGATTTGTCCTTTTTATACGTATTCACTTTTTTTTTTATTGTATCCCTTTGGTATATATGGTCATGCCAATTTTCTTCCACAATTTGATCTGAGGAAGTGGGTCTGGCCCATGAAAGCTCATCATCTAATAAACCAACTTGTTAGTCTTTAAAGTGCTACATAGTCCTGTCTTTTGTTTCATGGAGTCAGCAGGCCTGAACAGAGGCCTGTAACAGGAAAACAGCAACTGGCCTGCAATCTAGTGAGCAAGACTTTGGTTCAATAACACGGCAGCCAAGAAAGGGGCCCTATTGATAATTGTGTGATTGTGTAAGTTAGGTCCAGCATGGAAGGACATAGGGAGGCACCGAGTACAGACTGTAAGCCAAAGGGAAGTAGCGGAACATCTTAATAAAAATGACTTGGTACAAAGACTCCCCAAAAACGAATGCACATACCGACGTAGTTCAGGACCGGGCTGAAATTGACAGCATGAAGGATAGTAAGTAAGCCCCCCACTTCTGCAAAGTGAGGGGTAGTGACTAGGCAGCAGAGGGTGGCAACCTGGTACATAAAGAAGTGGTGTATGTTGTTTGTATATGTCTATAAAAGGATGCTGCAAATGATGCACACTGACTGACCCAGAGCTGCCCAGCTTTTGGCTGTCCTGAGGAAAGTGGGACTTGAACCCACAAACCTATCCTCCCCAGGCAAATGCCTGCTCCCCTAGGCCTGACAGGAGCCTGCCCCCATCCACCTTACTATCAGGGAACCCCTAGTCCTTCCTGCCCCAGGGCTGCCCAGCCATCCTGTCCTGTGGGAGATGGTACTTGTACCCATGACTCTATCCTCCCTAGGTGAGTGCCCTAGCTCCTAAGCCACATGGGAACCCACCCCACAGTTGATGTCATTGCCTAGACTTACAGAATACACAGTGGCTAACCGCTGTTAATAGCTGTTATTTGGTAATAGGCCTGCTATGTGTTGGTACATCGTCAACGCGGGCCAAATGCACAGTGGTTTAGCGTTGAGAATTTCTGCTAATAACTGTTAGTGCATCGCATTTGACAATAAACCTGCTCGATTGATTTGATCCTTGCCTGCATCTGTCGTTTCCGGGGGCTCTCAGAGATCTCCTGTGTTGACCCAAATGCATGGGCTCTAACACTCTAGATAAAGGGAGTACTGATATTGACCCATGCAGCCAAAAGGTTATTATCGCCAACAGAGGAGAAGTCCTGTCAGGAATGCACCGGGACAACCCCGAGAACCCTGACCAGACAACACTGAACACTGACAGTATGACATGGTCTTCTGGTGATGTATACTTTAGTAGTTAAATTGCTGAATTGTCATTGCTCATTATGACTGTGTAGTCAAATGAGTGGAAGTTGGGTAAATATTGCATTTTATTATATCAGCAGAACTGACTTAAATGGGGCCTGCATGTTGTGTAGTCTTGCTTTAATCTTTGTATTCATGCCTGTCAGTATCAAAGAAGCTATTTGCATATATTTGCAACCACGCTTAAATTGCGGCCCTCAGCATGTGATGTGAGTATCATTGTGGGCCTCGGAGCTTCCAAAGTTGAGTAGCCCTGCTTTATACACGATCTTGGAGAACTTATTATCTCATACTTTTCAAGACAAAACCAACTGTTCATTTTAAGTAGATTAGTGCTTGATCTCAGCTAGGATTAGTAGCCATAAATCTCCATAATATGAACCATTAATAACTATTTTCTCAAGTTATGCCTACACTTGCACCCTAGTTGGAACTAGGAATGCAAATGCAGGCATTCGAAATTGCTAATGAAGTGTGGATTTAAATATCCTGCGCTTCATTAGCATGATCTTGCTGGCGTGCTAGTTCGAATCAGAGCTGATTCGAACCAGGAAGTGTGCACCAGGACACGGTAGTTTGAACCAAAGCCCTTGGTTTGAACTAACGTTACTCCTCAAAAAATGGTTAAATGGTCTGATACAGTAGAAAGGGCGGCCTGGCCCAAACCACTTCCTGCGTCTCCCGTCGGCTGCAAACAGTAAACCAGAACCAATGGGAACTGCGAAGCTCCATGGCTGCAGAACCAGTAAATAAACATACCACAGCTGCCAATTAGCAGATTTCTCAGAGTGAATCCACTTTTAGAAACACTGCCTTAGCAGGAAGTTGCTCCCGAGGCAGCACAAAGACACTGCAGTTGAACAGGAGTGCTTCACCGTGAAATGGGTTATGGAGGCCAAGACTATTGAAGATAATATCCACTACCTATTAGAAAAGGGCAATGGATAGGAATAACTCTTTAATTTTATTCATTATGTATTTTTGACAGGCTTTTATGCCTCCCTACTGTTTTTTGTCCTGACCTCTTCTGCCCTTTCCAGGCCCCTATGTATGTTTTTTGAACAAGTGTGCATTTTTTGCATCATTAGCCATGTTGGAGAATTTTTAAAATTGTATTGAATTTCTCTTTTGTGGAAGCTGTAAAAATATAAATTAGATGCATTTCCCTCACTTTAAGATGAAAATATGCTTTTTATACAACTGGTATGTGCCTAAAGTAATTACGTATTTCTTTGGACAGAGGAATAAAGATATTGTGGCAGGGATCTGGTCAAACCCCCTGGATCCTGCGCTTCCTTTGGTATGCCTCAGAGGCTCACGGTGACCCTTCCCCACTGCCTCTTGCTCCTCTCAGAGGTGAGGGTTCCCCACTTAATGAGCCATTCTCATTACAGGCAAGTCACTAGTCTGGAGGGGAAACCCCTTCTGTGATCCAAAAGTCCCTTGTTCCCTGATGGCGGCCTACCTGGCGTGGTGAGGGCTGGTCCCATCCACTTATTCTGGGTTCCAGCCCAGGGCCCCAGATAGTGGCCACTAGTGAGGCTCCTGCCTTTATCCCCACAAAATAGAAACCTCTCCCTGAGCCACTTCCCCAACCACTGCCACGCAGGAGCGGCCCGAGGCAGGCTGCGGCAGCTGGCGCCCCAGGCAGAACGTATGATCAGCACCTCAGCCTGCATGGCCATCAATGGGGTGACATCATCATCGGGCACCCCGGGTGCCCTGTGACGTCATCATCGGGCGCCATTGAAGGCAGCACCCTAGGTGACGGCCAAGTCGGTCTATAGTCACGGGCCGCCCCTGCATGCCACGGTACCTTTTCCTGGCCCACGAGGCGAGAACTTCTAACTGGCTACAGGTGTTACATTAGTGTGCTGCTGCAGGCCGGTGCTTAATGAGTCTCAGGTGTCTATCTCTCAATTCCTGAGTGTACAAAAGGAGTTTATATAAGTGCTTTAGGATTCCTGAAAGTCACTATGAGATGTATTATGATTTCATTGTCATTGCTTCATACAAATGTTATGTCTCAATAACATATGCAGAATGCAGAAAACTGGGAGTTTTGCAATTGAATTAAATAAGAGCAAGATCAGTCAATGTAGCCCCAAATGCTTTACTGAAAGAAAAGTGACAAGACTTTGGCCATTATATGGGAAAATTTAACAAAGGTTTTTAAAATGATTATTTTAAATCAGTATTTTAATATTTCTTTTGGCAATTATTAATTTTAATCTGTTTATACAAGATTTGGGACAAAGATTTACCACTATCAAATCATTTGTGATTTAATGAGCAGACCGTTTTAACACTGTGAATAATAGATACTGAGAGAATGAGTAACAGAGTGGAAAACATAAACTTTAAATCTGTTAAACTGAGCAATAACAACAAGTCTACAGAACATATTTTAGACACTGTGCCTTTTAAGACCTACATATGCTTCAATGAGAGCAAATAAACAAATCTTTGTGAATACTTGTTCTCCTTCCACACCGTGTGGTGACAGAATCAATGTCATTAATAATATGCTGCATAGTAATTTATGTAACAATATATGGATGGCTGAAGACTTTGTAAAAGTAACTTATTGCAAATACTTACACAGTCATCTGTGGCATCTTTGACTGCAGTAATAGTAAATACCATCACTAAAGGCACAATGGTGGTAAACCAAGATAAGGAGGATATTTCTGGGATCAGCTATAAAATAAAATTGTATTAAATACTTTTTAAAAAATCTTAGTGAAATCTCAACTAATTTAAAGTAACTAATAATGTTCATAAAAAGTAAAGAAAATATGTTCCATTTTCATATAATTAATAAAGTCAGGGTAAAATTGCACCAAATAGAATATTACTTAAGTGAACAGCCAGGAGGAGATGAGCTAAAAAGGAGAAGAAAAAGGAGAACTAGAGAGAATATGGGGAGAAGAGTGGGAGAGATGTAGGAGAGAAAGAATAAGAATTGATAGCAAAATGAGAGAAAAATGGAGAGAAGAAGAGATGCAGAGAAAATGAAGCAAAAATAGAAACCAAAGAAACAATAATGACAACAGAAATGACTAACTCACACTGATTTCAGTGGGAGGCATTCATAAGCTATGAAAGGAGAACAGGGCCCAAATAAGGCAAAGCCCATGAAACAATACAACATAAAAGAAGATAGAGTATGAACTAAACAACAGTGAGTAAAATCCCCAAATACATTTTGCCAGGTATATGAAATCGTAAAAAATGAAACATGAAACACAAGGGAGGACACTCAGAAAGAGGAATAACTCCAAAAAGTGGGACAAGGTGGGTGAGGTAATATTTTTGTTGGACTATCTTCCATTAGTAAGAAAGAGATGCTATTTCAGCTGCACAGAGCTCTTTTTCAGAGGCTTCTTCTTACAAGATCCCAGACCCGAAAAAGAATTCTGTGTAGCTTGATAGGTTGTCTCAGTCCCCAGTAGAAGATGGTTCAATAAAAATATTAACTCACCCAGCTTGTCACTCCAAAATCCTGAGACAAACATGGCTATAATACTACTGC
This sequence comes from Pelodiscus sinensis, assembly GCF_052426305.1. Classification (NCBI taxonomy): domain Eukaryota; kingdom Metazoa; phylum Chordata; order Testudines; family Trionychidae; genus Pelodiscus; species Pelodiscus sinensis. The sequence goes on from NC_143065.1 coordinate 25,217,027, forward strand.
ATACCATAGGTGCTGGAAGTAGGAGTGTGTCTACTCTGCATCATTATTTCAAGATTACTAGCATTATTTCGAAATAACAATGTGAGCGTCTACACGGCCATTCTGTTATTTTGAAATAATTTCGAAATAACGAGTGGCTTATTCCAAAATCTGTAAACCTCATTCTACGAGCAATAATGCCTATTTTTAAATAGCTGTTTCAGAATAAGGCATGCGTAGAAGCTCCTCACCAGGGCCATTCTAAGTTATTTCTTCCAAGTGCATCCTGAGGCTCTAAATCAAGATAGCATGTCTACATTAGGGAAGCTTGCCTTGGACTAATTTTCAGGCTTCCCTATACTGTGGACGTGCTAATTTGAAAAAAGCTATTTCTGAATAACTATTCTGGAATAGCTTATTTTGAAATAACCATGCAGTGTAGACGTGCCCTCAGGGTGCTGGTGGTGATGCAGCACCCTGTGGTTTGAAGTGGTTTCTATTATATGCAGGATTTACAGTTTGGGTCAATGATTCCCAGCACCCCCAATACACAAATTGTTCCAGTAACCCTGCTGCATACAAACAGTGAGACAAAACAGAGAAAAGGGTCAGCAAATAAATGGGAGCTACAAAGAACAAGAAATTAGAAAAAATGTTTATTAAATATCAGAAAATATTTTTATTTTATTGAGCTTTTTAAAAAAATGTTTTGTATTATACCTGTACATTTGACTAGGATTTCATTTAAATATAAATGAAAAAGTCTTCCGAAAGTTTAGACTAGGGATTCCGTTATAGAGAGACTGTTCTGATTGGACATGTGGATTTCAATTTGGACAAGAATTGTTTTCTACATCATTTCACATACTCCAAGCCTCCTACAGGAATCAGAGCTGGTTTACTTATCCAATCAACTTAAGTTTAAAAAGGAACAAGTAAATCAGTTTGGATAAAGTGAGTTCTGACCCGAGCCTTCACCTATACCTCAAACTGCATCTAATCATTTGAGGAAATGCCCTAACAAAGTTGTCTGGTGCTATTGCTCCCTTCTCTGCATGTACCCAACAGGCCAACTTTCTCCCCTTGTCATGTCCATGTAATATTATCTTGGAAACACTCATTATTAATCAGAACAGTCATTTTAGGCTTATTTGATAGCTGTCAATCAACAGGCACGTTTTAATATCCATGAAATCTGATCAACATAGAACAATTCTACTCATTTCATAGTGTAAGTGGCCACTGCATTGCTATAAATACAAATAAGTGCGTCTTTTTGTTAAGAGGAGAGAGTATTATCACACACTTTAGAGAAAAAAGAAAATTATACATCACCTGTAAAATAAGAAGGAAAAGGAAGTAAGCATTGGCAACCCTCTGGAACTGTTCAAATAAGTTAACTGGCAAGAAAGTAAGAATGTTGTATCTAGATGTTTTGATGTGATTGTTCTGAAAAATAAGAAAGATGTAAAGCCTGTTAGTACCAGCAGAAAAAAAAATCTAAATGTATACCAAAATCTACTTCAAGTTTGGAACACATAGCAGTAATGATATTTACTTAAAATTAGAAAGTCATCTTGCAGCATGTCAATTTTGTTACAATTATTCCTTAAATTATTGATTATCATTATTACTTAAATAATTGGTAAGAGGGGTTCTAATTTTCAACAGTGTTTTAAATCACAATATAAAATCTTTGGGTAGTAAATGGGAACTTCCTTATTCTAAGCTCTTAGGAAGGTGAGAAAAGTGTGCACAAGAAAAGGTGAATCAGGAAGGTTAGACACATATACTCCTTATTCAGGAGCAATACCTAATAGTGGGGGGTCAGGAGGGGATCGGGAGGGGAATTCCAATAAGGGTTTCATGCATTCCCCAGAGGATGTCATTGCAAGACAGAAGCACAGAGAAGGCAGACATTAAGCTATGCTAAGAGTAAAATGGAGTACAACCAGTAGCAAATTGCACAACCACATACATTTACTTGATTCTTACTGTAATTCTCTAAAATATACAACCCTGTTTAAAACAATCTACATTTAGCTTGGCTGCTATGAAAGCTGGGAATTTCTTTTTAGAGGGGTTTGCAAGATCCATAAATAGAACATATTTCATTTCTAAAGTGGACGTTGGCATTCTGGTTATTTTATTACCCTACTATCTATTGTCCTCTCTTTTGATGTTTTACTACAACAATTTTTTTCCTTGGTGACAACTATGATTATTTTTACAATACTGTAATATGAATATAATAACACTTTAGCATTTGTTAATACATATTATATCAATGTTTCTTATGCAGCATAGTATAACACATTACATTTGAAAGTCTGTACCACAATGCATTGTTCTTTCAAAAGGCTAGCAAACTGATATCAAGGGGTAAATTACTTTAGTCTGTATCAGCTGTTATCATGTAATTTAGAACATCAGTTGGAGAGGTCTATCCTTTCAAGACATGTTGATTTGTAATGAATCTTAAATTTTGCTAGTAACCACAAGAAAAATGCTTTGTAAGTGATATTTATAATTTGCTGCTGGTGGAATGTCTGTTATAACCAAGACACAAATGAGAGTTCACCTGAAAGTTGCACTGGTCCAATCTTTTCCACAAAGGGTCCATTTTAGTATCCAAATATACATCCTCCAAGCCATTGGTATATAAAGCAGTAAGTTGTTCAAGAATGGCCACAAAATACCCATAAATGTTGTTAGAATGCTAAATGAAGTCCACTAGTGGACACTCACCAGATTGTTGTATTTGGGCCAACCCTCTGGATTCCATATGCTCTTGGCATTCTGGGTCTAGGCACAGTCTAGGCACTGGCTCTAGGTTTCTAAGCACATTCTTAAGGTAAAGATCCTTTGTCTAGGACCCCTTTTGTGATATAGAGCTCTGCATTCCTAGGTCTGGGAAAGTTAGTGCTGGCTCTTCCAAGCCTCCCCAGTAGTTCTTTCAAGGTCCCAAAGTTCCACCATGTTGTAGACCTTTCAGATTACTGTTTTTCCTTCAGGGACTACATGACAGTGAAAGTAGTAACACTTTATAAAAGAATTTCTAAGCCAATCACACTTTACTCATAAAGCACAAAAGATATGCATAGCTACAGAAAATAACAAAAACCAAAAACATGCACATAAAGGCCTCCCTCCAGGATACTTATCACTTCAAGAACCCTCAGGTTTTGGTTTGCCCTTCTACAGCCCTGGGTCCCAGGACCATCCTCTCTTCCTGCAAAGCCTTGCAATGTGGTCTCCTCTCTCTTTAAAATGGCAGGTAAGAAACCCTTCTTTTTATAAGTTTCCAGTCCCCATGTCAGATGACTGTTCCTATTGGCTTGAAGTCCTGCACCAGCTGATCCCTTGCTTAGTTACTAGCCCGCCTGGAAGAACTGGTTCATCAGGTGGAAACTGGCTCATTGTCCTATAATGCTTCCATTTTAATTAGAGACCCTCCGGGTTAATAAAACTTGATTGTTTCCCAGTGTTAGCCCTCTGAACACACCGACAGGAATCCAAGTTTGGTATGGAGATTAAAAGACAACAGTGAAGGTATAGTGCAATTTTACAATCAAAACAGAATTCACAAAAGAAAATGGAGTTTAGAGTTTGATATACATACAGACAGACAGACATTAGATAATATCCTAGATCACTGATTATCCTGAATCACATTGACTGTGGGTTGCTTGCTTGAAGAAATACTTTCGTATGTTAGTCATCAAATCTAGCTCTCTGCACTCATGGCAGGACCAAGCACCATCTGAAACATCCCTGGCAGGTGTTTGTCTAACCTGCTCTTAAAAATCTCCAATAATTTTTCTCCATTCTTCTTGCTGTTTATTATTTTCATTGGGTGATCCCTGGTTCTTATGAAGGCATAAAAACACTTTTTCTCCATATCATTCATGATTTTATAGACCTCTAAAATATGCCCCCTTAGTTGACTCTTTTCTCAGCTGAAAGGTCCTGTCCTTCTTAATCTCTCCTGTATGGAAGCTGTTCAATGTCCCTAATCATTTTTGTTGCCCTTCTCTGTACCTTTTCCCATTCTAATAACTTTTTGAGAGGGAGTTGACCAGAACTGCATGCAGTATTCAAGGTGTGAGTTTGCCAATGATTTATATAGTGTCATCCTATTTTCTGTTTTATTATCTATCCTTTTCCCAGTAATTCCTAACATTCGGTTGACTTTGGCTATGTCAAGACTGCAAGCTTCTTTCGGAAGAAGCTTTTCCAGAAGAGATCTTCCGAAAAAACTTATTTAGAAAGAAAGCGTTTACACAGCAAAAGCACAACAAAAAAGTTATCTGCTTTTTCGAAAGATAGTGTCCACATTTATTGGATGCTATCTCACATTTAAGGCCACCCGGAACCAGTTCAGGCAGGGCATTAGGTCAGCAGTTGCTTCCAGGTGCTGTTGCCTAAGGTATCCAAGACGCGTGCTTACAGGGACTGCCTCCCCACAGACAGACGTTTCTCAGCTTCTACTGTTTGCTTGCCTACTTCTCCGAGAGATAGCAAAGCTTCAGCAGTGTGCGCTCTGGTTGCCCAGCTTTTGGACACCACGGCATACTCCTTGCCATGGAGCCGGAGCTGCCTCTTGGCATGTGATGGCCCCACATTGACATGCTGCAGCTTCTCCAGTACTTTGTGCAGACTGTCTTGATGGTCCTGCCCCAGTTTGACTCTGAGCTCATCAGTGAGTCCCTCTGCCTTGATGCGGGAGCAATGCCCTTGCCCCTAAACCCTATCATAAAGAGACGCTTCTGGAGGCTGGACACCAGTTCCAACTGGTGGGACCGGCTGGTGATGGAGTGGTGGGACAACCAGAAGTGCGTGGGACAACCAGAACTCCTTTATGGAGCTATGTGCCTGGCTCACTCCTGCCCTCTGATGACAGGACACCCACCTGCAGCCCACCATCCCCCTGGAGAAGTGAGTCGCCATCACCATCTGGAAGCTCGCCACCCCAAACAACTATTGGTTGGTGGGCAACCAATTCAGCATTGGAAAATCCACCGTTGGGGCCCTCCTCATGGAGGTAAGTCACTCTCGGGCTGCAGTCCTTACAGGGAGGGAGGAAAGTACTGGAAAGGGCGAGCCTCGGGAAAGGGGGATACAGGGGGTGGGGTGGGGTGGGAATGGAGGGGGGAAGCCCGTCCCCGGGTGAGTCTGCCATCCCACCCTGACACAGCCCTGCTGGGGTGGTGGCCTCATAGGGGGTGGCTCCTCGGGTGTTTGAGGGGGGAGGGGAGTGGGTGGGGCACCTCTCAAGTCCTGAGGCACTCCCCCTCATTCTCTGTTTTGTGTGTTTCTTTGTCTCTTTCTGCAGCTGGTGAGGGCCATCAACTCTGTCCTATTGCGCAGGGTCATCCACCTGGGAGACCTGGACTCTATCGTCACTGGATTTGCTGCCCTAGGGTTCCTCAACTGCAGGGGAGCCATCGATGGAACCCACATTCCAATCTGCGCACCACATCATTGAGCCATCTAATATATCAGTCACAAGGGCTATCACTCTATGGTGCTGATGGCCCTAGTCGACCACCATGGACAGTTTATGGACATTTTCGTTGGGTGGTCAGGCAGGAAACACGACGCCCACATTTTCAGAAACTCCAGCCTCAACCAGAAGCTGGAAGCTGGCACATTCTTCCCCCACTGTGACTTTCGGGTTGGGGATGTGCAGATGTCACTGTGCATCATGGGGGACACAGCATACCCCCTAATGCCATAGCTCATATAGCCGTACACCAGCCACCTGGACCCCAGCAGGGACCAATTCAATGCCCACCTCAGTTGGGCCCGAATGTAGGTCGAGTGCACCTTTGGGCACCTGAAGGCGCAGTTCAGGTGCCTCCTGACCCACCTTGATGTGGGGGAGCACACATGGGCATCCTGTATGATATGCAGCAAACCTTGGCCCAGAAGGTCTGGGATGATGCTGAGTGGTGGACCTGCCTGTGGTGGGACCAGCTTGTGGGGCAGGGTGAAAATGTGTGTGCCACTATCTGGGAAATGATGGCACACCTGGGTCCTATCCCTGCTCCTGCCCCCCAGCTATGCCCACGCCCCCACCCCCAGTCCTCCAAACTATGCCTCTTCCCCCTCCCTATGCCATGCCTATGCCCCCTCCTCAAACCCCCTCCCCCCGCCATACCTGACCCTGCTCCAGACCCTCCTGACCACCCTCCTGTTGTCCCAGGCTCCACCCAACCCTGAGGTCGCCGCAGTCCCCAGACCCGAGAGCACTTCCAGCCGCACCATGCGTCACTTCCGGTCCTGAGCCCTCCTCCCCCCACCCCCATTCAGGTTCTCAGCCCCCTCCTTCCCAGTTACTTTTATTATAAAGAAAATATACAAAGATTTTGTTGTTCAACTCAAAACTGGTGTGTTTATTGAGAGTACAGTGAAGGGGGGAACGGGAGGAGTTGTGGTGGGAAAGACATAGTGGGGAGGCCCTGGGGAGAGTTACTGAGTCCTTGAGAGAAACTCTCCCTCAGGGCCTCCCAGATGCGCACTCTCAGCTGATGGGCCTGGCAGATGGCAGCTGACCACGGCTGTTGGAAAACCCTTCCCTCTCAGCCGGCCTCTGCCCCCCACCCTGGTAGAAAGGCCTCCCCCTTCCTCTTCATGATGTTGTGGAGAACACAACACGCCGAAACCACCTCAGGGAAGTTGTGCTCCCCTGTTCACCCTGTTTTCTGGATAATTTATGAATATGTTGAACAGCACAGACGCTGGGGAGGGACGGTGTTATTTCTCTATATATATTTATCCCTACTATTTCCTAACTTTTATCCAGTTACTGACTCATGAAAGGACCTCAAAGAATTTTAACAGATTACTGAAGGAATATTTCTCTCTATAAAAGCCAAGCTGGGACTCTTCCCCAAAATATTGTGTCCCTCTAGGCATCTGATAATTCTGTTCTTTACTATAATTTCAACCAATTTAGAAGATACTGAATTTAGGATTACTGATTTGCTATTGCCAGAATGGCCTAACAAGAGTTAATGAGGGAATAATTCTTCATATGCCCACCACAATCTATTGCAAAAGTAAATATCAGTGTTGCTCAGCTCCATATCCTCCCAGCTGCCTCAACTTTGGCCTGAAAAATAGAGACTTTTTTTTTAACTAGACTTAAACATACCGCTATTATAGTTTTAGGTTGGTTGCATTAGCCAGGGCTAACTTAAAACAGATCCTCTAATAAAATAAAATACAGAACTTTCTTTACAAAAGGAGCTTAAAACATATATTTTTATGTTATATTTGCCCGTAAGATACATTAAACAATGGGGTTGTAAAAGTTTAAGGATGAAGTCTTCATTAGTGGTGATGTGTGTGTATATAGAGAAGACTGAAAGAACCCAAATAGCCTTTTAGATATTTTGTGATGAATGGGCCTAAACATTTACCCCACTTATGAGCTCCACTGTCAGAAATGAGTGCAAGTTCATAAAGTGTCATAAAAACTTATAACAAATGGCTGACAAGAAAAGGTACAAAAGGGAGACAAAGACTGAATTAGTCAAAATGAAAGGCCCTACTGATATAACAAGAACTCTGTTAAGATCATGCCTGGTAAACAAGAGAAGTGTGGGTTCAGAAATCAATGAATGAATCAAAGTTTGTATCAGAAATTATGCATAATTGATTAACAAAATGGATGGCTATTCCACCCGCCTCTGACTTTTGGGGTCCTGTGAAAGAGACTTTGTGGGGGCAGATTTGCATGCTGGCTGACTGAAGACAAGAGAGTGGGAAGGGGTGAGTTTCACCATCATGGATGCCACCCTGGCATACAGCTTGACACCCTTGCACCTTCATCCTAATCTTGAGAGATGTCTTCACTAGACTGTGCCAAAGAAAGAGATCAAGATCACACCACCATTGCACCAGCTACAGCTAAATTCTGGAACACCGCCTGGGATGTGAGACTTTGGCTATATCTACACTTAAAACCCTATAGTGGCTCAGCTACAGTGTCGCAGCTGCACCACTACAGTACTTCAGCACAGACTCTTTGGGAAGGGGCTCCCACTGCTATAGTTAATCCCCAAGAGGTAGTAGCTACATCTATAGAAAATTTCTTCCTATTGGCCTAACACTGTCTACACTGGCAGTTAGGTTGACATCAGGGATGACACATGGCAGGAGGGCAGGAGGTGGCATATGCCCCCACCAAATGACATGGGTGGGAGATGTAAGGGGCCAGCAGCCAGTGGGGCCAGAGCCTTTGGGAAGCCCAGGGAACTTGGGAGGGGGGCTTGAAAGCAACAGCGGGGATCAGGCCATCCACTGAGCTCACCGGCAATGGCGGGGAAAAGCAGAGCAATGTGGCCCTAGCTTGTTCTGCTCCCCCAGCTCCTGGTACATCACTCAGAGGAGGGGGCAGGACTTGTTTGGCATAGCCTTGTCTCTCAGAAGTCTGAAAAATGTAGCTATGTCAGTGTATGTTCAGTGTAAATCCACCCTTACTCTCTAAATAGCCTGATGCTCATACAAATTTGCCAAGTCTTGGAGTGGCAGGAAAAATTTGTGCTGTGCTTACGGGCAATGACTGAGAGGGTCACGGGGGGGTAGGTCCCCCTAAATGGGAGTCTAGTGTTTTTTTCCTTCCCTATTTTTTTCTTCTCCTTCATCTCTTTCTCTCTCTTTTCCTGCTTTCTTATAATAGTCTGGCTTAGTGCTCGTCTACACTACCACTTACGTTGACATAAGTTAAGTTGCTCAGGGGTATGAAAAAGGTTCCCTCCTGGATACCTCTTTAAGTCAATGTCTCACTGTGCTATGCTGTCAGGAGATACTTTCTTATTAGCATAGCATATCTTCACCAGGGCTACGTCTACACTGGCATGATTTTCTGAAAATGCTTTTAACGGAAAAGTTTTCCGTTAAAAGCATTTTCGGAAAGGCACATCTAGATTGGCAGGATGCTTTTCCGCAAAAGCACTTTTTGTGGAAAAGCGTCCGTGGCCAATCTAGACGCGGTTTTCCGCAAAAAAGCCATTTTTGCGATCGGGGCTTTTTTGCAGAAAACAGTACTGTGCTGTCTACACTGGCCCTTTTGCGCAAAAGTCTTTCGGAAAAAGACTTTTGCCCAAACGGGAGCAGCATAGTATTTCCGGAAAAGCACTGACGATCTTACATGAGATCGTCAGTGCTTTTCCGGAAATTCAAGAGGCCAGTGTAGACAGCTGGCAAGTTTTTCCGCAAAAGCAGATGATTTTGAGGAAAAACTTGCCAGTCTAGACACAGCCCAGATGTATTGCAGCAGCACAGCTGTATCGGTGTAGCCACACTGATGTAGTGCCGTAGTGTGGAATGAGTTGGCCAAGAATGCATATTTTACAACACTGATGTATGTCTATGAGCAGAAGAAGACAGTTAAATGCAATGCTATAAATAGCCTGATGCTCACACAAATTTGCCAAGTTTTGGAGTGGCAGGAAAACTTTGTGGTGTGCTTAGGGGCAATGAATGGGAGGGTCATGGTGGGGGGCAGTTCCCCTAAATGGGAGTTTAGAAGGTGGGCCAGGCACCTGCTGCAAGAGTCTGCTTCCCCTCCCCACAATCACTGTTAGAGGAAAGTGAAGCAACCGGCCCAGCCTTAGGGCAAGGCGAGCAAGATGGTTGCCTTAGGCCCTGCACCTTCGGGGCCCCGTGCTGCCCAGCGCCCACCTGCTCAGCTGCTCTTTCGCTGCCCTTGCTAGAAGTCACCTGGCCACGCGATGTAGCCAACCACGACATGCTGCCTTGGGCCCCACAAACTCTTTGTCCGGGCCTGGAAGTGACATGGTCCTAGCCTGCACTGTTCCCCCAGCACCCATCTGCATTGCTCAGGGAAGGGGATACGACTGTCCACACACACACTCACACTCACTCTCTCACTCACTGACTGGAAGCAGAGCAATGCAGCCTATAGTCAGAGGAGTGGAACTGACTGGGGCCAGGCCACTCTGCTTCCCCTGCACCACTGCTGGTGAGTGAAGAGTGGGCGACCCCTGCTGCCAGTGCCAAACCCCCACTAGTCCCCCAGGTTGCATTACTCAGGGGAGCGGGCTTGGGGGAAGAGGTGGAACAGGGGCAAAGCAGGGGCAGGGACGAGGTGGGGAGGGGTGGAGCAGCAGTAGGGTAGATGCAGGGGTAAGAAGAGGTGGGTCAGGGTGGGGACTGATGCAGAGGGAGGGTTGACTTGGCCCTCCCCTGGGTAGGAGCCGTACGGGGAGGAGTCACATGGGGGGAATTACGTGCCCCTCCACAGCAGTCAACCCTGGCTGTGCTTGTTTTCCAGCAGCAAGAGTGAACATGAGAGACACCATCAAAGGCAGAAGCAACATTTTATATCTTTGTTGTTCTTTTCTCCCCCATTGTGTGTGTGTGTGTGTCTTGTCTTCTAGCAAATAGGATTCAGACTTTAACAACGACAGCTCCAACCTCTGTCAACTAATTTCTCTTCTTTTCCCTACAAGCTTAGTTATTACAGGTTAGACCTCCCTGATCTGGCACCCTTAGGACCTGACTGGTCTTGGATGAGGGATTTTTCTGGACATGGGAAGGTCATTTCAGATTCCCTGCTGCCATCCCCCACCACCAGGCTTCCTGGCTCCCTTGCAGCCCAGCTAAGCTGCATGTTGGTTCCCTGCCCACCCCTCACAGCCTAGATGATCCGCGCACCAATTCTCGGCCCTCTCCCCTCGCAGCTCTACTGAGCCGTGCACCAGCTCCCAAGCCCCTACTCCCCTGCAGTATGCCAGGACTCTGATCCTGAAATATCCATGGTCATAACAGACCAGAGAATTCCGGATTTTAGAGGTACAACCTGTACCATCTTTAACATCATTTTAATACCACTTTAAAGACCATCAGACAAAGTGGATTTCCGTCTAAAAATTCTTTCCAGCTAAAATGAAACAAGAAGAAATACTGTTAAAATGAAAGCCTTACCTTATACTTTACATTTCAAATGTTGCAGCTGTTTCTCCTTTTTTTTTCCCCCTCTCTATATCTTTAATAAAAGGTTTAAAGGGTTTTTAATGCTGTGTACACCATGGTAGTCAGCAGGTTAAGGTCTCAATATTCTAAACCCTGAACTTTGTTTAAAACTGTTTAATATTGAACCATGATGGTGTAATGTTAATACCATTGATTCTTTGGACCTGTATTAATTTAGGTGGAATATATAACAGGTCCCAAAGTGAATATGCAATGCAGACAGTTAAATAAATGCATTTTTTTTATTTGCAAGATAATTTGATCTGCAAGACATTAAAATGAGTAATATGGAAACCCATTACATCATTTTTAAAGTAGACTTACACTTAAAGTACCCTTTTGATATTAGAACTGCACTAACTTCACCTAACTACTTGTTCTAGTAACGGATAGATTTGGGGTCTAAGTCGGTGGTGGGCAAAAGGCCTTCTGCAGACTGGATCCAACCCGTCAAGTGGGTTGATCCGGCCCGCGGAGTCCCTGCTGCTCCCCTGCCCCCAGGCCAATTAGGGCCAGGGGGTGGGGAGGAAGCATATGAAGTTTCCTCTGCCCTGCCCCTGCCCTACAAGGAGCACGTGGTGGTAGGGTGGTAGGAGACTTTGTACATTCCCCCACCCCCAACCCTAATTGGCCTGGGGGCAGAATGGGGAGTGTGCAAAATCTCTTCCCACTGCCAGAGGCAACCTCTGGAAGGGGGCAAAGACTTCACTCACTCCCCCACTGCCAGACCAATCCTGGTCTGTGGGTGGGGAAGCAGGGAAGTGTGCTGGCCCCACCCCTTATGTCTGAGGCTCTGCCCCTTCCGGAGCAGCTTGGGGCCACTTCAAAAATTTCTGAAGTGGCCCCCGGTAATAAATTATTGCCCACCCCAGTCTAAATAATATGTACTGCTTTTCCCAACTCCATTCCTAGGGTTCAATCCATCTCCCGCTGAAGTCAATAGGAATTTTAATTTGCCTTCACTGGGAATTAGATTGAGTCATTGTTGAGCAGGTGCAAAGAGACCAATGAACAAACAGAAATGACGAAATGCAACATCTTCTCATCCCTAAAGCTGGTCCTTCCAAATGTGAAAACATTAGTGCTTACTTAGATTATAAGCCCTTTGGGGCAAGGACTATCCTTTTGCTTGAAGTCTGTAAGCTTCTAGCACCATATGGTCGGGCTCTATTACATGGACTTGTAGGAACCATGGTAATACAAATTTTCTTCTTCCCTGAGTTAATCCCATTAAGCAGAAACTATTCTATGAGTTCCCTCCTTCCAAATTGCTCTTGTTCAGTGCCCTAACCACTATCACACCACATGCTAATATCTCTTTATGACACATAATTGTTAGGACCATGGTTTACATGACTATAATATTTTAAGCTGGAACTCCCCCATTTTTCATTTGAGCACATCATTAACATACTAATTTTTCATGTGGTCTTTCTTGCATCACTGGTCCATCTTAGCCTTTATTTCTGTGGAACAGATCACGCACTGTCATACATTAAACTGGGTGGACCACCATTTTATAGCCTTTCCCTTTTAATCTTACTGGTATCTTCCTACTACATAGAAGGAGGAGGGAGAAAAGTCACTGGAGATTTTTAAGAGCAAGTTAGACAGACATCTGCCAGGGATGATCTAGATGGTGCTTGGTTTTGCCACGAGTGCAGGGAACTAGACTTGATTACCTGTCAAGGTTCCTTCCAGTCTGATGAGTCTATTATTCTATTTCAAGCTTCCTCCATGCCCCAGTAGGGATTCTGTCTTGCATAGGGCTTATTTTTCATCTGGTGTGAGAGGCTCCATTATGAGTTCATCGTTTTTGAAGCTGCTTTGTTCTCTTGGGTTTTCTTCATTTAAAAATGGTTCAAAATATCTTTTACATTGATTCTTTATCTATCATCAGTCAGCGCCTTACCAGTTTTACCTTGATGAGCCTCACTCATTTCCTTTCTTGCTCAAGAACCATGGAGTAGAAGACATAGCCTCAGGGAGTGGTCTGCATGCTTATTTGCTGAATGTGAGAATCCCAGGTTGAGACTAATAGTATCAAGGTCTTGTGAGATACTCATCATGGCTACAGGAATTGGAGTGTCTAACTCCCTCAGGCACATTTGCAAGCACTAGCTAAGAGCTCTAAAAGGGTGATTTTCAATACAATCCTGCCTGGTTATTCCAATAAAAAAGTTGACTAAACTAGTATCAAAATACAGTTAGAATGTTTGTTTGCATAATACCAGATATGCTGATCAAAGTTTTACCAGAATTAAACCATCATGCTTTCATCTAGACGGGAATTGGTACTCTATAGAATATAAAGCTGGAATGGGTAGCTTTGGGGGTGCATCCTTGCCAAGCACCAGAATTCATGTAAATGCATGGTGTTTTCATTCTTGTTCAACTAGAGCAGTTAAATCATCTTCTATATGTCTTTAAATATTAAGAGAACCAGTTTCTTCTTTGTTCTCATAGTCTTCTGTTCCTAAGTTTATGCTTGTTTCACACCAAAGCTAGGAACTGAGATCCAGTGCCTTTGCTATTATGTAATACACACACACACACACACACACACACAAAGCTATTGTCAAAAGCCTACAGAGAACAAACAGCATTTTATTCAAAATAATACTAATGATTTTTTTAATTGTATATCTAATGTCCAGCTAGAACAGGCAACAAGAAATAAACATCTCATCCAGAGAATAGCAGCTGACTCTACATGACTGTGCAAATCCATAAGCCTTTGGCCTCTAGTCCCAAAGGAAAACATGGTATTAACTGAACCAACCTGACAATTGGTACACAGGCACATAATTAAGCTGTAACTGACATCTGGTAGTACCTCCATAAGGTATAATAGCAGGAAACCTAATAATAAACTAAGAACATTATACTGGCTGATACAAGATGTTACTATGTATAACAAAATAGTGCAAGTTAACAAAGTAAATGTCTCTTCTTTATGGAATAGGAAGGGGAATTTTTCCTTTACGTTACAAAGGAGAGATGTGAACACAAGCTGTGGTTACTCTGAATAGCCGCTGCAGAGAAAAATGAGAAAAGATCATGTTGTTTTTCATCACTATATACAGTATTTCTGTAGTGGGGAGAAATAGATCACTGTTGGGAGGAGAAAATCAATTTTATTAAAAGTTATTTTGTTATTTGGTGACTCATTGTAAAGCAAGTAGTTTCACAATGAGAAGTAAGTTGGGGCTACCAAGTTATTTAATACTGATGTAATATTCCAAAAGATTACATAGTTTTTAAGACTTAGCAACATTAATCTCCGATGCCAGCTGCATACAGAGCCAGTCTAACATACTAATAGTCATTTTCCAATGAGCAAAGAAATTTGAAATTGAGCTTTTATACTCAAAGAGACTTTCAGCTTGTCCACATTTGAAATGCTACGGCTGAAGCTGTGCCCCTATAGCACTTCAATTTAGACAAGGGTTGGGAAATCATTTTTGAAGGGGGCCACTCCAAGAATTTGGTAAGTGGTCATGGGCTATACTTTTCTATTATATTATGGAGAGCATGCAGGTTCTGGGATAGAGGTTGGGTGCAGAAGAGAGCTCAGGGTAGATGATTGGAGTGCAGGAGGGATCTGTGAGGGAGTTTGGTGAAGGAGGGGGTTGTGACCTGGGGCAGAGGATTAGGATGCAGGAGGGGATGCAAGATCTGGAAAGGGGGTTGGGTACAGGAGAGATTTCTGACCTGGGAAGGAGATAGAAAGTTGTGCAGGGTCTGTGAGGAAGTTTGGGTGCAGGAGGAGGTTGTGACCTAGGGCAGAGGGTTGGAGTGTGGGAGAGGATGGTATGTCAGGTGCAGGCTCTGGATGGAAGGCATTTACCATAGGCAGCTCCTAGCTGGCAGCCCAGCAAGACCCTTAGGCAGACTCCCTACACTACAGGCAGCTCAAAGAGGCCAGCTGCTGAGGCCAGTGTGTATCTCTGCATGGGGCACTACTTGTGGAGAATGGGACAGTGGATCTCCATGTGCTGCACATGCAGGCAAGCACTGACCCTGAAAGGATTGTGCTGGGGATGGTGGGCAGTGTGAGGAGACACCTCCACTCCCATACGCTGGGCCCAGCAGCCAGCCACTTTCAGTGGCATGTGGACCTGTCTAGCCTGTGAGCCAGACTTTGCCCAACCCTGGAGTAGACACACTACCACAATAGGAGGGGGTTTCCCATCAGCATAGTTAATCCATCTCCCCAAGAGATGGTAGCTAAATTAATATTACTAAAAAGCAAAAAGTAGAAGCAAAGACGGGAGAAGATTACAAAATCTGCTGTGCAGTGAAAGCATATAGATATGTGTGTTTAACTCCAATGAAAACAAAACATGGATATGGGTTATTTAAACATCCTCCTGCAGTGCTGTAAACCCAAACAAACAATAATGATATTATAAGCATATGTGAGAATGAATATAATGAAACTGACCAGCTGAAACAAGAATGGAACGCAGTCTCTTTTCAATGTCCAAACAAAATGAGATTTTATTTATTTGAATTTTTGCAAACAACAATCTAAGTATCCACTTCCAGTACTCTAGTACCCATAACAAACTTTGTAACATATACTAATAAATGTACACAATGAGATCAGGAAATAAACCTTTATCTCTCTGTGGATACCATCTTGGTGTTACAACTGAAATAATGTTAAATTAAAAATACTTTTCACCACATGACAGTGTTTTTAGATATGATTTTTATGTTGACACCAGGCCTTTATTCATTCTGCAATGAATAGATCATGATAAGCTCATTCTATTGAAGTAAATCACTACGAGCAAGGGATTCAGCTAATTAGTGTCACAGACTCATGATGGGATTCATCAAGAATGAACCCTAAAATCTTACATTATGTCAAGAACCGTAATGATAACACCAATGAAAGCTGTGCATGTTATGCGTGCAGAGGGTAACTCATGGCTCCAGAGAACATAATGTTGCAATTCCCATAAGGGGTACTCGTGTTAATAAAACTCAGAGGCTATGTCTAGACTGCATCCCTCTATCGACAGAGGCTTTGTCGACATTATCTGTTGACAAAGCCTCTGTCGAAAAAGAGCATCTAGATTACATTACACGGATTGAAAATTTGATCTGCTTTTTCAAAAAAGAGCATCCAGACTTCCGGAAACTCTGTCGAAAAAAGAAGGCACCCAGAAGTGATACTGGCAGGGCATGGGGGCAATCTTTATTTCCAGTTGCTGCTGCCTGCCCTTTGCAGAGACACATGCTTAAAGGGATCCCCCTGGACAGCCATTGCTCTGCTCCTGCTTCTGGCTTGCCTATCTCCTAGAGGGAAAGCAAAGCTGCTGCAGTTTTTGCTCTGGTTACCCTGCTTCCTTGGACACCACAGCAGTTTATTTTCTGGGTTTTTTTCTGCTTTTCACTTTTTATTTGGCCATGGAGCCTGAGCTGCATGCAGGGGCGGATGCAGAACATAGTGTGTACATTTTCATAGTAGGTGACTATGCACAAGTCATTAAAGAATAAGGCAATGTATACACTGGGAAGATTTGGCGACAAAAGTGCTGTCGACATGCAAAAGTCGCCAAAAGTGAAAACCGGTCAAACCAGTTTTATTGCCTCCTGTTGTTGATATTTCATGGACATGTTGCTAGTACCCTGTCAATGGATAGAGTAAAGCAATGTGGGTAAACATCCCACAGTGCAGTGTTGTAGGAAGGCAGGGCTGATCTCTGTGCCTCTTAGCATTTTCTTGTATCTCTGTGAGCTCTCTGTTCTGAGAAATGTCAAAGCAGCACAGCAATCTCACAAGACTTCCATCTGAAGCAGAAGTTTGCCTGCTGCTGCGTTTCTAACAGGGCAGAACAGAAGCATTCCAATGATTTGCTCTTTGTCTGCTCCCCAAATGGAGCAGCTCACTCAGCTGTCAGATACTTTCCACGGCTTTGAAATGGGAGGGGTGCGTGCCTGCAGGGCAGCAGACATCACAAAACACTGAGCACAGCCACCAACAAAGGCATTGTGGGTTACTTACAGAAGCCAGTTCTTTTGATAAAACAAAGCAGAGTCCACAATGGCTCTTTGTCAACAATAAAAGGAAGGGAAAAGGCAAAAAGTCTCTCAATGGACTGGATGTTTTTTGTTGCCAAAACGGGGTGTTTTTCCTGACAAAAGTTGCATTACAGTGTAAATGTTCTCATTACCTTTTGGTGACAAAACGTGCCAGTGTAGACAAGCCCTAAAGCTTAACTGATCCCAGGACTGATTATTAAACCCTTTATTATCTTATGAACTAAACATAGATGATCCACAAATCAGCTCTCCTGCAATTTAGACAAGGAGGTGCAAATCCACCCCTCTGAATGATTAATTTCTTAGTGTCCAGCATAAGTGGTGGAAAAGGAGATGCTGGGGGGTGGAGGGAAGTCTTGGTAATATCTCATATACCAGGAGCACAAGTTTCAGCAAGTCTTCTGCCAATTTAGGTGGGATTTCTTCTTTCCTTCTCCTATTTGCTTTTAGTTGTGCCTGGCCAACTCAAATAGATGGCTAGAGCAAAACTGAGAGCTCATTTCATAACTTAGTGTATTTTCTGAGGTACATTGTGCAGCCCAATCAGAGTCTGGCCACCTAAGTTGGCTGCTAGTAAACCCCCCTTTCTGTCCCTCATCCTAGTCACTCATTTGAGCTATAATATTGAATTGAGCAAAAAATAAAGCATTCCTGGGAGTTTTTCCCTCAAAGATAATGGGCTTTTGCATTATCTGAGCTGGGACAGCCAGACTGTTCTTTCATTGGGCCTCTGCGGTTTACAAATGGAGTAGAAAACTGTTGTAAATGTCTAGTCTTATCCAAGTCCTCTGGCTGGTTCAATTCCTTATTCAGGCATCTGCCTTCCACTGTGGTCTGACCCTTTGATTTCCTTCTGGAGCTCATTTTCAGCTCCTTAAGTCTTTTCTGCAATTCCTCTTGGTTAGCTAGTTCCAGATTGCCTCAAGCTAGCCTGGTCTCCACTATTTCATGGAAAAGCTTCTGATCTATGACAGTGAGATTGCTAGACGCCTCATCAATCTGTTTTACCATTCTGGACCATGAGTTTTGCAGCTAGGCGTCCCAATCTCTGCAGATACTTTTTAGTTCCTTATCCAGAGATTTCACCTCTGCCTGCAAGTCATTTCTGATCCCTTTCTGGCAAACCTCCAGGTACATACCTTAATTCCTTTTGTGAAATCTCCAGCTCCACTTTTAGGTCTGGTTTTAAATCCCACTGGTCATATTTTATTTCTGCACGCACATCCAGTATCAGTCCTGACTTTCAAAGTGAACATTACTGCTAACATCAGTGTTGCCCCTTTTCTGCCCCTAGCAAAACTTTGGCTAGCCAAAGTTTGGGGGCACAGGGATAGTCCAGTTAGTAGGAGAAATTGGCAGGGTCTGGTATTTTCTTTCATTCCGTCTCATATATTTCCAAAGAATGCACAAAGTAAAAAAAACAAACAATTAATTTGCTTAGAGCTAGTAGTGGATTTACCATGACACCAGTGGCTTTGTAACACTGGGCCACCCAAGTTCAGAAGGGGCATCCAAGGTAGAAGGGAAACAAGCACAGGAAAAAGTGATGGTGATGACCAGGTAGTAGACTAGCATGTAGATAAAAGTAGAGGGAGAAAGCCCTTGGGAACCTGAAGTCATCAGCCTAACTCCTCACTTCAGAGCTTGCTCTAATGGCAGGATGGGTGATGAGGGAGGGATTTGTTAGAATTGATCAAGTATCTGCTTGTTGTGGAACTTTATTGATCTGAGACCACAACCACATAGAGCAGGTATGGGGATCCTGCGGCCCATGGGCCACATCTGGACCCTTCAGGGGTCCCCTAGCATTAGGCAGCCCATGCTGGCACTCCAGCCCCACTGCTGTCCCATTGCAGGGCTGGAGTAAACAAAAGCTACTAGGTTGGGCTCCCATAGGCTCTGGTGTGCCAGGGGAATGTGGGGAGTGTCTTTCTTTTTCTCAGTTGGTGACCACATCAGTGAGGGGTTTTCTTTGTTTGGTTGGTTTTTGCTTCTCACTTGTGTGCAGCCCCGGACTCATTTTTCTGTGAGTCAGTGGCCTCTGCCTCAAAAAAGGTTCCCCACTCTGACATAGAGCGATTGGAGAAATAGGGTGGTACTGGAGACGTGACAGTAGGTTGTCCAAATGAGGAAGGAGATAAATCTGTGGGGCATTTCCCCTGGTCACTATGAAATGTTTGCTCACTGAGGACACTGGTAAACCTACATGGGTATGGCTCAATGAGAAAAACCAGGGGAATGAGGAAGCTGTGTATGACAGCACATATAATAATGCAGAGGTTTGTGATCAAAATGAAAAATGCCTCTGAGATTCAGTACCAGAGATACTGCGGCACCAATAGCATTACCACACCAGGCTCATACTCAGAAGGGGCCAATAATGACTTCATGGGGGCCCAAAAATGTTTGGTGCCAGGCCCACAAAATATTAATTCAACCCTGTTTACAGCCCTAAAAACTCCAGCACCAGACTGAAAAACTCTCTCTCAGCAATATATACTGTAATCAATGTCCACTGTTTTGCTTTCTTCCTCCTCAGTATCTCTCAGTTTTTGTTTTTTCTCATTCATTCTCACATATACATCCACCCTGGTCACAATACATAGTGCAATCCCTACCCACATAGTGCTAATTTCTGAACAGACTCCGTTAGTCCTCATTTTAGGTGTGACCACCTTGCGTGTTTTTAACAAGAATCTTAAGTGAAAGAAGCATTCACACTCCAGTTTTAATGAGGTTTTAACACTAATCATAACAAGGTTTCACCAGCTCTTAATATCACAATGGAAATATGTCATACAATAATGGCTGTAGAAGAGAAATTAAATATTGCAATACACAGAAAAAGTTCAAAAATACTAATTAAACATATGAATTAAGACTTAGAAACTATTACCACCAGATCTGAGAATATTTACTCTTTAATTTAATGGAAGTTTGGGGGATTTACTAAATTGATAATTAAGAACAAACTTCCTCCTGGCCAGACACCTACCTCTAGCCCGCTCCTGCACCCTCCCTTGCTCCGGCACCCTCCCTCCTGGCCATACACTGAACCTTCCCTTGCTCTTGCCCCCTTCTCCTGGCCAGACACCCTACTCCCAGCCTGTTTCTATACCTTACCTCCTACCCATACCTTGCACCTTCACCCCTGCTGCACCCTACCTCCTGCCCAGATCCTGCACCCCCATATCTCTCACTGGCAGCCATGTCCTGCACACTGGACCCCTTATTTTTGTCCCAATCCCAGAGCATAGGGGGAGTTCACAAAATCCACTAACCCTGGAACTCCAGAAGAGTGAATCTGGCCTATGAGAACCCCTGAACAACTGTCCTTTCTGTCCCTCCCCTTCCTCTCATGGGACTGGAACACCAAAGGATTTTTCTGTGGGTCAGTGGCTACTGACCCATAAAGGTTGTGTTGGACATAAATTAATATTTACTTTATTTAAAATGAAGTTTGATAAACCAAGATGAGACATTTAAAGTGCTTCATCTGTTTAATAATTTAAATTAATATTTCCTTTCTTACTGGTTAAATTAAGCTGTTCTCCCTAGCTGTAGTACTAGCAAAATGGCTTGGGCATAATTATGTAATCAATGGTGAGTTTCCATTAGCAACTGGTGGTCCACGGAAAGGTTTGTACTGAGCCAAGTGGGCGACGGGCCAAAAAGTTCAAGAACCATAGGTCTAAAGGTATGTTTTCATAGTCACTGAAAGCAAGCCTTGATACCTGGGAAGAGAGTAGACTTACGCTAGTATGGCTCAAGCTAACATTCTAAAAAGAGTAATGCAGACATTTCAACTTGGGCTCAGGGTACATCTAAACTGCAGAGTTTTTCCAGGATACCAGAGGTATCCCAGAAAAGCTCTGCAGGATCCAAGGAAAGTCTGCTTTTCAAAAAAAAATTTCAGAAAAGCAGATGTGTTTTTTCGGCATCCCTGTAAACCTCATTCTACAAGGAAGACAGGATGTTCCAAAAGAGGCTTTTTTTCTGACATTTGGCCCTGTGTACATGGGCCAGTTGTCAGAAAAGCCTCTTTCGGAAGAAAAACAGAAAAAGTGCAAACCACAATTTGCGTATCTTTTTCTGATAGAACTTTGTCGTCTAAATACAGCCTCAGTCTCTCAAGCCCACCTGACCTCCTGGGTCTAAAAGCCCAAGCCACAATGTCCGTACTTTTAATTTTAGCACATTAACTCACGTCCTGCTTTCACAAGCCTATCTATCCACCCTGGAAGGCTGGCATCCAGTTGCAGCAAAGACATGCTATTTGAGTTTTCACAGATTCTGCTTAGTACTAAAATATATAAAGTAGGATCTGCTTTTTTTGAATTTTCTAAATTGTATTAATAATAAATACATAAATAATAATGATGGAAATATATATGAAATGTTAAGAAATAAATGAGAAAGCAAAACAACCAAATGTTTTATATTTCAGCCCCTGAAAGTGGAACATCAATTGAACAATATAAAAATGTCATAAGCTTCCTGGTTAAGTGAAAATACTACTTGTCAAATTATGGAATTATGCAACAAGATTTAAAAATGTTGTGGGACACTTGGAGTTGGTGGTTTTTCCAGGAAATATTGTAAATTCACTCCAAGTTCAAGACAGTGTTCTACTCTTAAAGGAGTACAACAAACATCACACTTCTGTATAATATATTCAAATATTTGCTTGACAAATTGAACCATGGCTTTAAAGACCATAGTTAAAAAGACATGTCAAGACTGTTAGGCTCATGTTTAGGCTCAATCTTTGTTCATTACTCTATCTCTTTACTTAAAAATCTTTGTATGTTTAATTTTAAAAAACAGCCACCAATCATTGCAGCAATGAGCTATTTAAAAAGCTATCAAAACTGTACAGGTCCTGGATTTAAATTACAGCATGTGTACACAGTAGGGCAAAAGTTGAATTAAGATACACAACTTCAGCTACATCAATTGAGTAACTGAAGTCAAAATAGCTTAATTCGGCTTTTTGCACTGTTTACACAGCAGGAAGTTGAAGAAAGAACACTCTTCCTTCAACTTCCCTTACTCCTCATGAAATAATGGCTTGCTGTGTTGATGCACATTTTGTTATTTCAAAATAATGTCAGTTATTCTGTGTAGATGTGCTGTGTAGATGTGCCTTTACTGTTAAAAATGAAGGATTCCTGTAAGAGGAAATATATTCACCAGAAGTCACCATATCATTTGGCTCTCCACTATCATGCTCCTGTAAAATTGTGAAATAGGAATTTCTTTTCAATGAGTCCTTTTGTTAGCTATTACTGGCTGATCAGTGATCCTAAAATAATTTTTGTAATACATAAAGCCCTTTTTAAAATATATAATAATCACAGTTCTTTGTTTAAGTTATTCTTATTCTTATTCTTTTCTAAATCTAAAATATTCACAATAATTAAAAAAAAATACTGGGACTGACTAAAAAGCCCCCAACAGTTTATAATAATTTATAGATTTCATATATATGCTTGCAAACTACTGTTCATTTGAAAAAGGGCTGCAAGTTAAGCTACCGAGAAAAGACAAAAGTAAGACCAACATAGATTTCTAACATTTCAGGGTTTTTCCTAGCTTGCCAAATAACTAGAGTTGCCACACACAAAAAGAATTTAACCCTATACACTGGCTAATGCTTGTCTGAGTGCTTGAGGGTATTTAGAGTTCAAGTGCTTGGAAGAAATAACTGTTAATTATTTATATTGTGGATTGAATCTCTGACACAATCACTATAGTGATTTCTCAAAACCAAGCAAACAGCTAATAATGCAAAACTTATATTAAATACAAATTATTGTCACTTTCCATGACTAATTCAGAAATGTCATCCTCCTTTTCATTATTTTTTAAATTAAGTCAGTCAACAATCCACTATAAATTGCAAACATAACAATGAAAGGAAAGTCACATGTCACATTGGTAAGTCAGGTTAGTCTGTCAGGGTATGTCTACACAGCAAAGTTATTTCTAAATAACAGCCATTATTTCGAAATAACTTTACCAGCATCTACACAGCCAAACCACTATTTGAAATTAAATCAAAATAGTGAAGGGCTTATTTCGAAATTGGTAAACCTCATTCCATGAGGAATAGCGTCAATTTCAAAATTGCTATTTCAAAATAATCTCTGTGTAGATGCTTATTTTGAAATAGGGGGCCTCCAACCCTTCCCAGGATGCTCTGGTGGCCACTCTGGGCACAACCAAGAAAACTCCTCTCTCTTCCCCCTTCCCTGGAGCCCTTAAAGGGGTACAGTCTGGCCACAGTGCCTGTGCCAGCTCCAAGCCTGCCAGCCCAGAGCCAGCAGTCCCTGCACCTGACCCAGTGGCCCCAGCATAAGTCAGGCAGCCAGTGCCAGCCAGCCCTACACTGCTCCCCAGAAGCCTGCCAGGGGCTGGAAAAGGCGGGCGCCTGCCTGGTCCAGTGTGGAGATCAGGGACCTAATTCAGGTTTGGGAGGATGCCTCCAACATCCATGATTTTCGCACTAAATGGAGGAATGCAACAATCTACAGGCGGATGGCTGCCAGCCTGGCCACCAAAGACCACATGCAAACCCAGGAGCTGGTTCACATGAAAATAACGGAGCTGCGGCAAGCATATGCCAGGGCCACAGTGGGCAGCTCCCAACCAGGGGCAGACCCAGACCCAGACTCCTGCCCCTATTTTGATGCTGTGGACCACATCCTGGGGGGCAGGATGGTCAGTGCCCCCCAGGTGGTCATCGGCCCTGGGTAGAGCTTGCTGCCTCCTGCTGCTCCAGCCCCCACTGCCTCCCCAGCTACCGCTCCTTCTCCCACTCCTTTTCCTCCTCCCACTTCTTCCTTCCCACCCTCAGCACACCCCCAGCGATGCCGAGGCCCCCATACCCACAGTGCTGGGAGACAGTTGGGCCTGCAAGACCCCCAACCCTGGAGCCCTGAGCTTCTCCTCCCCCTTACTCCCCTTGCCTCCCCCTGCCAGCTCCCTCCTCCCAGGTTCTCCCCTCCCCTCTCCCACCTTCTTTCCCCAGTCTCACCTCAGTTTCATTGCCCCTCTCCCCCCAGTTTTGTTCAATAAAGAGGCTTTGTTGTAATGAACACGTGTCTTTTATTGTACAGCAGGAAGGGGGGTTAGGGAGGGGTAAGTGGAAGGATGTGAGGGAGGAATGAGGCACAAGTCCCCAGTGGGGCATACCAGGGAGACTGTTACTGCCTGCAGAACATGCTGCCAGGCTTGCAGCAACACGTCCAAGAGAAGCACCAGAGTGCCCAGGGGTGGCTCCGGCTCCATGCTGCAGAGTGCTGTGGTGTCCTGAGTGAGGGCAACCAGAGCACGCAGAGAAAAAAATGCTTTGTTGTCCCTCAGCGAGGTAGGAAAGTAAGCAGGGAAACCTTAGAACTGGCTGTCTGGGGCAGGTCCCTTTAAGCACAGGTCTCAGATAGCCTCAAGCAGCAGCCACACAAGGTAACTCCTGGCCTGATGCCCTGCCAGAACCAGTTCCGGCCGGCCTTGAATGCAATTCAGCATCCTATCAGTGTGGACACGCTATTTTGAAATAGCAAAATGCTATTTCGAAATGCATTTTGTGTCTAGACGCATTATTTCGAAATAAGCTATTTTGAAATAACGCTGTAGTGTAGACATACTCTTAAAAATAAACTTACGTTTTAAAAGCACAAAGGAAACCACAACTTTCCTTCATGAAATCAGAACTAAGCCACCCAACCTGAATTTTTACAATTCTTGAAAGCGTTATTTTAATCATTTTCACATCAGTTATGTTCAGAATGAAAAATACTTTTAACATCTGTGAACATGGACTTTGAAAAAAGGAACTATATCATATTATAATATATTGTACAGATTATACAATATACTACTTTAAAGCACAATTAGGAGAAAATGGGCTAAAAATTGTGATCAATGATCCATTAGGGAAAAAAGGACAAATAAATTAACCAATTTAATCATGATGATCTAAAAAAATCCATTAGCTGTGTAGTAGTTGACACGCTACATCAAAAGAGGTTGCTACAGTGATTTGTATTTATCATCAATATATTCTTTTGGAAACACTGAACTGAGAAGGCTACAGTCTGTAGGGCAGATGGGAAATAATTCACTGCATATGCGTAGAGGAGGAGGAGTCTGAGAGTTATAACATATATATATGCATACAAAGAACACATTCTTTTTTGAGGATATTAAGCACTCTACCACCTATAAAAGTCAAAACACTCCTGTGCACTCTGAATGCCCCAGTGGATGGCAGTGCACAGAAGCCAATCAGTGCTGAGTGACAGGGTTAATGTTTCACTTTTCACAAGAGTCCACGGGGTTCCATGAGATGTTACTTATAATAGGCTCATGTTTTTAGATGAAATCCATGTGCACAACGTAAGTAGATCAGCTCTTCCTCAGGTGATACTGACATGGCTTGTATTATAAAACAACAAGTATTCGAACTGCCAGTAACAGACAAAGAAACTACTTCCTTGAATCTAATTAAATGAAAGAGTCAGGTTGGGTTTTTAACCTCCTCTGTCAAAGATTTCCAGCTCAACTGTGTAGACCCAGGAAGTTCAAATAAGACCTTAGTACTTCTCTGAATCAAAAAACATAAAAGCTTTGGGGATTTCCCCAACATTAGTGAAAACTATCAATGCACTTGCATGGGAATATACTGTGCAAAGTTTGATACTGAATATGAATTATACTCACAGCATACTGAAATTTTTCATTATGTTCAGGATCGTTGGCTTTCACCCTTCGCTCCTCCTCTGAAAAAAGAAAAAAAATAGCTTAGGAAATCAAATAGAGCTAAGAACAAATGTGTAAGAGACCAGTACATAAGTAACACTTCAATGACATTTAGAATCACCAATACAGAAAAAATAAAATTAAATCCCAATATAGTTCAATTTTTTTAAAGCTAATTTTCAGATACTTCAGATAATTCATTATTAGAGAGAGGTTTTTTTGTTTGTTTGTTTGTTTTCTATTTCCAGGAATTCCTGTTTCAAATTTAAACCTCCAGATTTGTTCCTGGCCTGCAGTACTACATATCTGGGCTTGTTTAGTTTGGAAAAAAGAAGATTAAGGGGGGACATGATAGCGGTTTTCAAATATCTAAAAGGGTGTCACAAGGAGGAAGGAGAAAATTTGTTCCTCTTGGTTTCTGAGGACAGGACAAGGAGTAATGGGCTTAAAGTGCAGCAGGAGAGGTTTAGATTGGACATTAGGAAAAAATTCCTAACTGTCAGGGTGGTCAAATATTGGAATAGATTGCCAAGGGAGGTGGTGGAATTTCCCTCTCTGGAGATATTTAAGAACAGGTTAGATAGACATCTGTCAGGGATGGTGTAGACGGAGCTTGGTCCTGCCTTGAGGGCGGGGGGCTGGACTCGATGACCTCTTGAGGTCCCTTCCAGTCCTACTATTCTATGATTCTATGATATCAAAATGTGCAACCAACTAATTTTAATCTCACAAAATCCGATTCACTTCTCACTGAGAAAGTGACAGTGCATTCTGCAGTCGTGCAAAAGAATGTACTTAATTTAATATGCCACATTGGTATTCTCATACTTGACTAAAAAGACAAAATGGACGGTTGAGATTATGGGCTAAACTATGGCTCTTCCTTAGAAGAGCTCCCAGAACAGGAACACAGGAAGCCCCTCTCCCAGCACAGGAGGCAACCATCAAGTGACTTCCTGATTATCTGACTGCAAGGGGCAGAAAGTAATATTAAAAACACACACCAGAAAGGCTTATGTCTAACTAACCTAGGAACATCACCAATGCAATACAGGTAGTCCCCGGGTTACGTACAAGATAGGGACTGTAGGTTTGTTCTTAAGTTGAATCTGTATGTAAGTCGGAACTGGCGTCAGCTGCTGCTGAAACTGATCAGTTTCAACCGCGGCTGAATCTGCACGCCAGTTCTGACTTACATACGGATTCAACTTAAGAAACCCAGGCGTCCCCAAGTCAGCTCCTGCTGAAACTGATCAGCAGCTGATTCCAGGAAGCCCGGGGAAGAGCAACTCTGCCTCGGGCTTCCTGTAGTCAGCCCCTGGTCAGTTTCAGCAGCAGCTGACTTGGGGACGCCTGGGGCAGAGCAGCTGGGGTGCTGCTGGGTTGCTCCAGTAGCGCTGCTCCTCGGCGCTACTGGAGCAACCCAGCAGCACCCCAGCTGCTCTGCCTCAGGCGTCCTGATTCAGCCGCTGCTGAAACTGACCAGCAGCGGCTGAATCAGGACGCCTGGGGCAGAGCAACTGGGGTGCTGCTGGGTTGGTCCGGAGCGGCGCTGCGGGACCAACCCGGCAGCCCCCAGCTGCTCTACCCCAGGGGTAGGCAAGAAAAGCCTGGTCTGCTGGACGGGGGCACTAGCTGCACACCCCCCCCCCCCCAGCAGACCAGGGAGACGGGGGTGGCGGGACCACCCAAGTCCTCCACGGCTTTGCTCCGTCTCCCTGGTCTGCTGACCTGGGAGACGTGGAGCAAAGCCGCAGAGCACGCAGGCAGCGGGACAGTCCAGGCGCGCCGCGGCTGTCCCACTGCTGGTGTGCTCCGAGGCTTTGCTCCCCATCTCCCTGGTCTGCTGGTCAGACCAGGGAGACGGGGAGCAAATCCGCGAAGCACGCCCACAGCGGGACAGCCCAAGCGCGCCTGGGCTGTCCCGCTGCGGGCGTGCTCTGTGGCTTTGCTCCCCGTCTCCCTGGTCTGCAGGGAGATGGGGAGCAAAGCCTTGGAGCATGCCCGCAGCGGGACAGCCCAGGCGCGCCGCGGCTGTCCCACTGCGGGCGTGCTCCGCGGCTTTGCTCCCCATCTCCCTGGTCTGCTGGTCAGACCAGGGAGACGGGAAGCAAAGCCGCGGAGCATGCCCGCAGGGGGACAGCTCAAGCGCGCCCGGGCTGTCCCGCTGCGGGCGTGCTCCAAGGCTTTGCTCCCCGTCTCCCTGCAGACCAGGGAGACGGGGAGCAGCTTTTCTCGCCCCGGAGGACAGGGGCGGCGGACCGCGGCGCATCTGGGCGTCCCGCCACTCCCGTCTTCCGGGGCGAGAAAAGCCCCGTTCGTAACTGTGGATCCGACATATGTCAGATCCACGTAACTCGGGGACTGCCTGTACTTCCTTGAGCACTAGCTATGGATAGCAGAGCAGAGAGGGAGAAGTCGGGGAGTGAGGGGGAGGCAGGAAAAAATGTGTAGGGAGAGATTTTAGGGAGTATATTTTATTTTAAGAGGTTTAACAAGTTCACGCTGAGCATGTTTCCTGCTGCATTAGGAGACATTATGACAAGTTGTACTCTATGCACGGTCAAATTTGATTCTTAAAATAAACTAAATTTTACCAGATTAATTTTATAATAACATACTAACACACTGTATAGCTTATTCAAATGATAATAGATAACATATATAATAATTTACATGTAAGCAACTCATTTTACTCCTGTTAGAATAAGTTGAGGATAAAATACCTACTATCTGGAGTTCAAAAAGTTAATGGTTTTATCCCAGTGTATTTCCACTGAAAACTCTAGGAAATGGAAGTTTGTGTAATTATTATATTTTCCATCTATAGTAGAACCCTCAGTCCAACAGCTGAATAAACTAATATTCACTAGATTTGATACTATATGTTAGGTAATTATGATGTGGTTCCTGATAATGTCTACTTTTATTATTTGAATTTGTAGTACAGGTTGGACCTCCCTGGTCCAGCATCCTCGGGACCTGACTGGTCCCAGATGAGGGATTTTGTTGGTCCAGAAGAAGTCATTTCTGGCCCCCCGTCACTGGTCCCCTCCAGCCCTGACCCGACCGCCTGCCTCCCAGCCAGCTGCCTGCCTTGCTGGCTCCTGCTGTCCTGTCAGCCCCTGCTTCTCTGTCAGGCAGCCCCACCACCTCTGCACACCTGGCTTCTGCTGCCGCGCTAGATAGCCCAGTCGCCGCTATGTGCTGGCCTCCTTTGCCACACTGGGCAGTCCAACTGCCTCTGCATGCCAGACTCCTGCTGCAGCACCCAGTTCCTGCTCCCACACCAGGCAGCCCTGGTGCCTCTGCGCACCAGGCTCCCGCTGCCCTCCCAGGAAGCCCCACTGCCAGCCATCGAGCTCTCACTGCCCTACCATCCTACAGGGCTCCCAGGGGCTAGCTCTCCACTGGAATTCTCTGGTCCTGGAACATCCATGGTCTGAAATGTTGCCAGAACAGAGCCCCAGTTTAGAGAGTTTCAGTCTGTACTGGCACTCCCATGGTTCATTAGGAGGGTTGAAAACTTTAGAACCACCACACAGACCTCTGCTACTTGATCTAATGGCATAACCTATAGTAGTCATACGCTGTCATCTTCTATGTGGGCCAACACTAGTCAGCAGTGAGGCACACAAACTGTGTTCCTGGGTTTCACAGATATTTGAAGACAGCAGAACAATGATGAGACACAGGAATCTTAGGTTTAACCCCAAGTCTGGAGAAGAGTGTGCTCTAGTTGGCAGAGATTCTTCTGACCATTCTCAGTGGGGAGGGCATTGGGAGTACAGGAGAGACAAGATCCCTGGCCTCTATTCTCATGCCAAGTACCTCCTTAGCCTGGAGCAGTTGAGTCAGCAATAACAGAGAAAGTCCAACTTTACCCCTCTTTCCCTGAGCAGGAGCATGCTCAGTCACTTTGTGGAACTTATGCATGCTTAATCCAGCCAGAGATTGAAGCTGTGAGGGGATGGAGCATGCTCAGTTGCTCCGGTAGGATGGCATTGCCATAGACCAGTGGTCACCAACCAGTAGCTTGGGATCTACTGGTAGATCTTGGAGCCCCTGATAGGTTATCCTGACTGGTTTGGCCAAGAAGCTATCAAGTGCCTTTACTTCAATTGCTCCTCCCCCCACAGTTGTGCAACTCCTGCTCTTTGCCTTAGAGCTTCCCCCATCCTCAGGAGCCTCCCACTTGTGTGCAGAGCAGGAAAAGGAGAGAAGGGGCACAGATGTCAGGGTGCCCCCTCTCCCACCTTGTATTCTGTCTCCACAGAACGGGAGGGGGGGCACAACAGGGCTTGGGATAGAGGGAGTTTGCTCACTGCTTTTGGGATTGGTGCAGGGCCAGCACAGGGGTAAGCCTGCCTTAGCCCCATTGCACCACCATCCAGAAGCCACCTGAGGTAAGCAGTGTCCAGCTGGAGCCAGCTCTGAACTCCTGATCCATTCATAAACCCCCTCCTACACCCCAAGCCCCTGCCCTAGCCCTGAGCCCCCTAGACCTAAACTCCCCTACAGAGCCTGTATCCTGAACCCCCTCCTGCACCAAAACCCCCTGCCTCAGCTCAAAGCCCCTCTCACATTCCAAATCCCTTAGCCCAAGACCAGAGACTGTGCCCTAACCCTCTACCCCGCCTCGTGAAAGGGAGAGAGGATGGAAGAAAGGAGGATGGTGTGAGCAGGGGCAGGGCCTCAGAGAAGGGGAGGGACGGAGGCGGGGCAAGGGTATTTGGGTTGAGGTAGATCTGGATTGCACTTAAATTCAAAAAATGATCTTGTGCTTAAAAAGGTTGGAGACCACTGCCACAGGCTCAAGCACATGCAATGAGATGGAATCTTCAGAGATTTAAGATGTTAAAATTAAAGAAGTTTCTACTAATCACATGCAAAATAAAAAAACCTTATAGCGTAGGCAACCTTGGACACATTTTTAACAGCAATGACAAAAGGCACATCACTGACACAAATACCATCCCATGCTAAATTTCAAGTCTCAGCTTCAAAACATTTCAAAGAAAAGACTACTAGAATTTAACATGGGAAAAACAATTACCTCTTTCTTAACCACTTCCTTGTTAAGAGCTGAACAATTTTGACTAAAAATTTCAAAACAAAATGTGGCCTGAATCAAACACCAAACATGGAAAATGTCAGCCCAAACAGTTAAAGTTTGGCAAAGTTAGAGGCAATTGAAAACAGGCTTTACAATAGGACGTGTCAGGCAATAGGCAGCACTACCAGCCCTACCTATAATCTGAAGAGTTACAGTTCATTATATTAGGCTAGTTACACATCTCACTGTAACAGGATGATATTGTGATGCTGGCAGAAGCAAGTGCCAGCTCATGCCAAAATGTATGTCTCAACTGAACACTAACAAATACATAGCTGGAATCAATCTGACTCCTCTCTATGTTAATATTGTTAAAACAGGTATTAGAATTATGAGAATGTGCTTAATGTTTAGACTTTATTGAATGCTTGTGAATTATTGAATGCATTAATCTCATGCATAACATCAGTGTCCCATACTACAAGGTAATATTTGAGCAGTTGTATTGTAAGCCTCTGTGACGATCAGAGAGGAGACACACATTAATCAGTGTGAAGTACTAATCTGTAACAGAAGAAGTTATGTCATTCCAACTAGGAAAGATTCAGTGACACTGGATGGGCTATTGTGTGATGTTAAAGAGGACAAAAGACTTTGTTGTTCTGCCCTACCCCCAATGAAGATGAGTCATACAAGTTAATTCTTTGCAGCCCAGAGCACGTAGCAGAAGGGGAATTAGAGAGCCCAAACAACAAGAAGTAGGTACAGTAGAGTCCGGATTATACGACCTTCGCTTATCCGACCCTCTGGTTTATCCGACATAGCCATTCGACATGCTATTTACGCGTCCATGCATCACATACCGCCATGGCCGTAGCTTCGTTTGTTCCTCTGCACCAGTGATTTATGTTTGTGCTGTGATTGTGTTTCATTTTTCCAATTGCTGATTGCCTTACTGTAATATAATTTAATTGTTTGAATAACATTGCATGTGAAAAGAGAAAAAAGTGGTTCTTTCCATTGAACAAAAACTTGAAGCATTAAAGAGAATAGACAAAGGCGAGTCCATGTTAAAAATTGCATCTGAACTCAGTGTGGGGCGAGTTACAATTGGTGACTGGAAGAGGAAAAGAAGTGAGTTAGAAAAGTGGTGCTCTGATCAACCCTCAAGTGCAGGACTGAAAGACAGAAAAACAATGAAAAATGTGAATATGAAAAAGTGAGTGAAGCTTTGTTCTTATGGTTCACACAGAAAAGTGATAAGGGCATGCCTATCACAGGCCCGATTCTGCAAGAGAAAACTCTGAGTTTCCAAAAGGAACTTAATGAAGGGGAACCTGATTTCACAGCTAGTGTACGCTGGCTTGATCGCTGGAAAAAAAGATACGGGTTAAGGCAGCTCAGTATATGTGACGAAAAATTATCGGCAAATCAGGAAGGGATTCTGAAATTTAAAACAAATTTTCATTGTCTCATCAAAAATGAAGGATTATCAGGTGAGCAGATATGTAAGTGTGATGAGACAGGCTTAAACTCTAAAATGCTGACTTCAAAAACTCTAGCTTCCCAGGCTGAAGCTTCAGCTCCTGGGTATAAACAAAGTAAAGAAAGAGTGATGATTCTAGCCTGTAGTAACACTACTGGTATCCACAAACTAATACTCACATTTATTGGAAAGGCAAAAAACCCATGAGCTTTCAAAAACATAGCACCTACTACTCTATCAGTATCGTACAAGAATCAGAGGAATGCGTGGATGGATTCAGCAATTTTCCAAGGCTGGTTTTTCAATGAATTTCTTCCTTCAGTAGAACAATTTTTGAATTTGCTAAACCTACCAAGGAAAGCAATCCTTGTCATTGATAATGCACCATCTAATCCTAGGATGAACTGATCAGTGGGGACATTAGAGTGATTTTTCTTCCTCCTAATATCACCTCGTTGTGTCAGCCTATGGACTATGGTGTGCTTGAAGCGTTAAAGAAAAAATATCATCGTAAGCTTTTAACAACGCTCATTGAGGTGATAGACGATGGAAATGGTATGCTAGATAAGCTAAGGACAGTGAACATAAAAGATGTTATTTATTGGATTGCACAATCATGGGAAGAGATTGAACCGCAAACTCTGGCAAGATCATGGAGAAAGTTACTTTCGGAAGACAAAAACACACAAGAAATGGTGCAAGAAATTGTGTTCAATCTCTTCCCATGATTGTTACAACAAATTCCAGGGTGTGAGAAGGTGAATGATGATGATATACAGGAATGGATGGAGAAAGACGAGCAACAAGAACTGACTGACCACGACATAACAACTCTGGTGAATCAGGATGACAATGACAATGAAGATGATGAAGATGAAGATACAAATGACAATGACAAAAAAGAGAGAATTAGTCATAGCGAAGGGGTCAAGGCTCTCGAAGCGGCATTGGCTTACGTTGAACAACAAGCGGAGGCAACTGCTAGTGATGTTATGTTATTGAAACACTGGCGCGACCTCATCGCAAGGAAGAGAAACAAAGCTGGGAAACAAACTTCAATCACTAATTTTTTTAAACAATAACTTTAACGTTTGCCATACTGCATAGAAAATGTTCTGTACTCTATGATGTTACTTGTTCTGTGGAATAATAAGTAATAAATCTGATTTCATACCAGTTTCCATTTTATCCGACATTTTCGGTAATCCGACCACCCCTCAGTCCCGCACGGTCGGATTATCGGGACTCTACTGTATCTCTATGCTGTTAGAAATCTGGTTTCTAGGCATATGCAATATATCTTCAGTTGCTTAGGCTGGGTTAGCCCTAAAGTATATGTATAGAGCTTGCTTATTATAGATGCTCCTATTACCTTTTGAAAATTAAGACTGTAACTGATTTATGTATATATGTTTACCGGCTTCAACCTTGTAAATAACTCTCTAATTTCCTTTTCCTATTTAATACATCTTTATATATTTCATTATAGACCTGGCTATAAGCATTGCCTTTGATGTGAAATCTAAGATGCAATTGACCTGAGGTCTTTTGGGACTGAGAATATCCTGAATATTGTAATGATTCTTGGTGTAAGGGACCATTTATCACAAAGGCAGACTCATCTGGCTGATGAGACAGATAAGTACTCTCAAGGCAGCTGTCTGTATCTCCATGTTAGAGCTGTTATAGTGTCTGATGAGTTTCTACTTAATAACTGGTTGGTGAAATCTGAGTACATATATATAGAACTCTCAGTCCATTTGGCATTTGTGCCCTGCTCCCTAACAGCCTGCTCGGAGACTACCAGTATCATTGCAGGTATGATACATTTTTTAAAAACAATAAAGTTTCTCGTATTGGACAGATGCTTCTTTTTACTCACATTAATCTGACTCAAATGATTTCACTTCCCACAGGATGCCCACAACAGCCAATTAACTTCGGGTTACAACAGGTTTATCATTAACAAAGTGCTTCTAGTGCAACACATTTCTTTAATCAACATAGACACTTCAAAAAACTTGAAGCAAAGAATTCATTTAGCTATTTCGCAATGACTTTATCATCTTTGAGTGCTCCTTTAGCATCTCGATCATCCAAGGGCCCCACTGATTGTTTAGCAGGTCTCCTGCTTCTGATATACTTAAAAACATTTTACTATTACTTTTTGACTTTTTGGCTAGCTGTTCTTCAAACTCCTTTTTGACTTTTTTATTATATTTTTTACACTTAATTTGACAAGGTTTATGCTTCTTTCTATTTTCCTCACTAGGAATTGACTTCCACCTTTTGCAAGATGTCTTTTTATCTCTCATTGCTTCTTTACTTGGTTTTTAAGCCATGGTGGCACTTCCTGGTTCTCTGTGTTTTTTTAATTTGGAGTATACATTTAAGTTGAGTCTCTATTATAGTGTCTTTTAAAAGTTTCCATGCAGCTCACAGGGATTTTACTTTTCTCACTATACCTTTTAATTTCTGTTTAACTAACCTCCTAATTTTCGTGTAGTTCCCCTTTCTAAAATTAAATGCCACAGTGCTGGGCTGCTGACGTGTTTTTCCCACCACAGGGATGTTAAATTTTATTATATTATGGTTACTATTTCCAAGTGATCCAGATATATTTACCTCATGGACCAGATCCTGTCTAAATCAAGAATTGCCTCTCCCCTTGTGAGTTCCAGAAGTAGCTGCTCCAAGAAAAAATCATTTAAGGTATCAAGAAATTGTATCTCTGCATCCTGCCCTGAGGTGACGTGTAAGCAGTTAATATGGGGATAATTGAAATCCCCCACTATTATAGCCTCTCTAATCTCCCTTAGTATTTCATAGTCATTATCACAGTCCTGATCAGGTGGTCGATAATATATCCCTACTGCTACATTCTTATAATTGGAGCATGAAATTACTATCCATAGAGATTCTATGCAACATTTTAGCTCATTTACCTTTTATGATAAGCACATTTTGTGAATTAATAAATGCCATACAGCAAAATAAGTGCACTAAGATTAGGCAATACATTCAAGAAACAGGAAAAGCACAGGTTACACTGAATCGTTTATTTTCTGTTAAAAACTAATTTCAGAGTTCCAGCTGATGTGGATAGGTGGTATCTGCTCCAGAGTAGAAGTGAGAAAGCTAAACTAAGTTTCATTTTCTATTCCTCACTTTTCAGATGCATGTCAGAGCTAGAAAGCATGAACAGAAACTTAAAAGAAATGAAAACTTGAGCAATGCAAACCAGATAACTGTGAGCTCATATTGTCATACAGAGTCACATAGTTGTCAGACAGAGACCAAGAAAGATAATTTTTATCAAACTGATACATCCTTACAGATGTTCCCCACAACATCAGCAAAGAACAATTCCCAACTGTCATAATGAGACCTTAGAAGAATAAGCTTAAATGATAGTCACCTATTGAAATATCTTGATGCCCATCTCCATCACCATTCATTACAGCACTTAGATATGCTACCATGTGCTTGGCAGCCAATGTTTGCAGATTAATGTGGCTTAAGAGCCTATGTTCTTCTCAGTAAACTTTGAGCATTGCAACATTTCCAGAAACAGCTATCGTTGAAACCAAAGTCCCACTTCCCCTGCAGTACGACACTGATAAGCTCAACAGTCACAGCCGAGGTATGAAAAACGGAAGGTGTGAATTGTCCCAAGAGCAGCAAAAATTATTGACAGTTAATAAATTAATATAAGCTATAACAGTTCAGCTTGAAAATAGAAGTGAAAGAAGTGAAAAAAACAGGATAACTGAAGGTTAGCATTCATAGGAACTTTTAATTACAAACCAAGTTGTGAGGGAGGATAAAGGAAAAAATGTCTTTGATATTTATAATAGAATTATAGAACTATAAGGTTACAAGTGACTAGCCAGCCTCCTTTTAAAAATTTCCAGTAAAGGAACTCTCACGATCTCCCATGGCAGGTTCCATTGTCCTACTGTTCTTGCAATTAGGAAGTTTTTCCTGAGATTTAATCTTAGCTCTACACTAGGGCTTTATTTCGCAATAACACACACACACCGGTAGAAGGTAGAGTGTTTGCACTACCAAGCCCATTATTTTGAAATAAGGGGCTGCTTATTTCAAAATCTGTACTCCTGCTTTTCTCAGGGAATGATGCTAATTTCAAAATAATTATTTAGAAATAGCACTAGGGTGGATGCTCCAGTGCCGCTTTTTTGAAATAACTACTCCCCAGAATAATTCAAACCAATTATTTGCCAGTGCATCCTGGGTCTCTAACTTGAGGTAGAGTATCCACGTTAACGGAGCCTGCCTCAGACTAATTTTGAGGCTTTCTATTTCAATTTTGTAAAATCAGGAGTTAATAAGTTGAATTTAATTATTTTGAAATAAAGCCCTAGTGTAGACATGGCCTGAATGTGCTATGCTGTAATTTGAACCCATTGCCTTGTTTCCTGCCCTCTGTGTCAAGAGCGTACAACTTTCCACCATTTCTTTTATGACAGCTTTTCAAGCATTTGAAGACAGCTATCATATCCCCCCCTTAATTTCCTCTTTTCCACACTAAACATACCCAATTTCTTTAGCTTTTGCTCATATGGCTTGCAGTCCATCCTTTTGATCATCTTTGTCACTTGCCCTCTGGATCCTTTCCCATTTCTTTATATCCTTTCTATGTATTGGTGACCAAAACTGGATACAATACTCCAGCTATGGCCTATACAGTGCTGAACAGGGTGGTACTATCATCTCCCGTTATATGCATGATGTGCCTCTGTTAATGCAACCCAAAAGTGAATTTGCTTTTTTGCAACAGCATTGCATTGCTGACTCATGTTGAAGTTGTGATCAATTACAACTCCCAGATCCTTCTCAGAAATGCTGCTGCCAAGCTAATTATTCCCCATTCTGTATTTGTGCATTTGGTTTTTCTTCCCTAAGTGTAGCACCTGACTTTTTTTTCTGAATTTTATTTTATTGTCTATAGCCCCCCTGTTCTCCAATTTATCAAGATCCTTTTGAATTTTAGCTGTATTCTCCAAAGCATTTGCAACTCCTCCTGCTTTGTCTTATGTGCAAATGTGATCAGTATGCTCTCTATTCCTACAACTAGACCATTAATAAAGACATTCAATAATACTGGATGCAGAACAGACCCCTGTGGAACCCTATTCCGAGACTTCCTTCCAATTTCACATCATTTCATTAACAGTTACTCATTTTTTGCTGTTGTTTAACCAATTATGTATCCGTTTAAAGATAGTCTCACCAAGCCCAAATTCCTCCAGCTAACTTATCAGAATGACATGTAG
The DNA here is from genome assembly GCF_052426305.1 of Pelodiscus sinensis. Classification (NCBI taxonomy): domain Eukaryota; kingdom Metazoa; phylum Chordata; order Testudines; family Trionychidae; genus Pelodiscus; species Pelodiscus sinensis. Next base: position 25,254,672 of record NC_143065.1, read on the forward strand.
GACTGTGTCAAAAGCCTTACTAAAGACCAGGTATACTATGTCCATTGCATTTCCCCTATCCACCAAACCAATTATCCTGCCAAAGAAGTAAATCAAGCTGGTTTGGCATTTGTTCTTAGTAAATCCTTGCTGGCTGCTTGTGATCACCCCTGTGCATGTTCTTGTTTTAACTGCCATGCAGGAGTTCTTTTAGCTGTGTGAATCATCAGGAATACTGCAAAGGCAGCACATTCAACCCCAGGAGAAATGGGAGGGAAGGTTATTAGATCATTCAACAAATTATTGTTCTGATCAATCAAGGAACTCTATTGGCAAACTCCAAAGATAGTGCCTGAAATTTGTCTTTAGCCAACACATGAGACATGCACAAAATCAGTCAGATCAGAGCTATTCTAGTATTTCAGATTCCAAACAAAAGCTACAGAAACCCTCAAGCCTAAATAAATCAGGAGATTACTCACCCCTGCAGGAGCAGAAATATTCCTACTCTTAGCCCAAAGAAAGGACCCAGGTTAATGCCTCCCCATGAAACTAGCTTCATAAAACTTCTCAAAGAGTCTCACATGCTTTGAACTTAATTGCTTCCTGTGAGGTGTGCATAACTTCCATTATCATTATAATATGAACAATACCCTGAGAATAAAATAGGCACCACAGAAAAGCAACACAGTATAGACTCAATCATAGATTGGTTCACATTTGAATTAAGCTTGGGAATGTACCAGTTTAGCTAGCAGAATTTTAAGAGATCTACACTTGAGTACAAGACTGCTATACCAAATTATTTATTTTCACTGTGTGCCTGGTTCTTCAAGGAGCTCAGGCAACTCCTGGATGGAGCGAAGCACTTTTTACTGACTTTGAGAATTGAAGTTGATTCTGCATCTTCTACAATGAGGCCCATAGCTTTCAGTCAGATTGCAATTGTCTCAGAGAGCAGCTACTGCTTCTGTAAAAAGCAGTAGCTCACTGTTATCTTGTAACAGAAATACTTACTAATAAAGCTTATTAAAGGTAACTGGAATTATTAAAATACTTCATGTTCCTTTAAAATAATTCATGTTCCCTGGAATTGCACATTCACAAAGAAATAATTCGAATTATACTCTGACACTCAGATAATCATTTTTAATATAAAAAGATACCTTTAATTGAAAAAAATTGTCTAATTTATTTGCACTTAAAGATAAGACTTATTGGGGGGTTTAATAATGAAGAATCTTTAATCAAATATACTTGTAAGCAATTACATTTTAAAAAGGAAGATTTAATTAATGAAAATAAAATAAAAATAAAGCCCGCACATTTGTAAAACAAAATTCTACCTACACATTCCACTTTTATTCTCAATTGAATAAGATCTCAATGGAAGAGCGTCTGAAACATAATTGGTTTAAAGACAGAAACTTCTCAATTCAGATCCCATTAGGCTTAAAATGTTCATTATATGAAGGATCATTATAACAAAACATGTCAAACTGATTTGTAACAGGCAGGATTTCCATGTAATTGAAAGGAAAGATTACCCATAATACCAACAGTGTGATTCCATGGTACAATGATATTTATATCTCATCATATACTTGAACATTCTCTCTTTTAACCGGTGAATTGCTTTATAAAAGGAAGCAGCTTGTCCTGAATGCAACTATCCATGGGATATTTGTTTTCCTTACAGCTACACATGTCTATAATAATATAATATCTTATACACACACAAAACAGATCACTTACCTAATAATTTCTTCTCTTTACAAATCATCACTTTTCACAGGGTTCCAATTGCCAGCCTACATGAATAAAAAAAAATAAAGCACTTATCAAATGATACTACCTTGCACTGCTATTTTATGTCTAATATAGTGAAAGGATCAAATTAATTCTTGTGGTATTTAGTTATTATTGTTCATATTAGTTACTACTGACTTAATTTAAGTTTGCTTTTTTTAAACTAATTAGATATTAATAATTTGGTAAATACAAATAGAAGAAAAGCACACCGATAATTTGGTTAAGATTCTGCTCTGGAATGTGCAGGCACTCACTGGCTTCAATAATAACAAGAGAGAATTTAGTCCATATATAGTTGGGGATTTATTTTTAAAAATAGTAGTAGCAGAAAACTATGGAACACCAGCTAGTCCCATGGTGTCCAGCCAGTTCTGAAGCCACTAGCCATGTTCAACCAGACAAATAACCACATTGCTCAAGCCAACTAGCCACACTCAACCAGCCAAATAGCCACATGTGGCTAGTGGCTACTGTGTTGGACACCATGGACTGTTAGTCAATGTGCTGTTGCAATGATAATATTAACATTTCTTCTCTGCAGAGCCACACCTATTTCTAGTTCTATTCATTGGAAATATTCTAGGTAGTTCAACAGAACTGCAATGAAATCTATTTACCATAGATCAGACATCTCTCCCCACTCAAACATACACAGAATATTTGCATTTTTATTAAAAAGGACACAAATATTTTACAGTATACTCATAAGATTGTTCAGAAAGTAAATTAGTTCCAAGTATAGCCCATGTTCCTTGGGGCACCTAACACTGCTTCTCTGGCAAGGAGCATATAAAGAGCACTTATGTTGTAGCGGAGATACAATGCTTTGCTAGTGCAAAGCATAGCAGAGACAGTAAGACTCTGCTATGACTGCTGCTCTTTTAACAATTATTAATGTCAGTGGAAATAGGCCTAAAATAAAATCATGGATGAGAAAATTAAAACTTCTTAAGCTCAAGTCTGAGCAGACTTTTAAAGCTGGTCAGAAATTGCATTTTAACAAAATACGCTTTTCATCAAAGTCAAAGAGTTTAGTGGAGATGTGCTTATTTAAACTTTCAGCATGAATTTATTTTGGTTTGATTTGGGGTTTTGGGAGAGAGAAAGAGGCAGACACTTTGTAAATGGGTTCAAATCCCTACTGTACCTGAACTGGAGCGATGTGGGATGAAAATCTCTGCTCTGAATCAGACAAAGCAGGGACTTGAGTCTGATCTCCCATATCCCAGGACTTTGGAAGTCACGGATTCTGTGACCTCCATAACAAAATTGTAGCCTTGACTCAAGTAGGGAGCATAGCAGCCTGAGCTCCAGGTGGGATTCCTGGAGCTGCCAGGGTCCCTGTCACAGAGCAGTGAGCCTAATAGCCAAGAGGTACCCAACTTTAGCCATTTCCACTAGCATTCACTATGTTAGGCATCCTGTCATCATCGGTTTTCTTGGTGAAAACTGAAGCAAAGTAGTTGGTAATAAATGAAGCCAACAGAGACCAATGATGAAGCTTAAAAGCAAAAATAAAAGAGTAACATAAAAGACAAAGACCTATACAAAAACTGGCAAATAAGTGTGTAATCAATTTTTAATGTGTGGTAGCAAAGAGAAACCAAATAGAAGTGACTGTGACCTAAAGGACTGAATAACTTAGAGTATGTCTAAACTACAAAGTTAATTTGAACTAACAGTCGTTAGTTCATAGGGGCTACACATGCAAACCACTAGTTTGAACTTAATTCGAACTAGCAGAGCGCTTAATTCGAACTAGGTAAACCTCATTCTACGAGGACTAACGCCTAGTTCGAATTAAGTAGTTCGAATTAAGGGCTGTGTAGCCACTTAATTTGAACTAATGGGAGGCTAGCCCTTCCCAGCTTGCCCTGGTGGCCACTCTGGGCACAACCAGGGAAACTCTTCTGCCCCCCTTCTGGCTCCGGAGCCCTTAAAGGGGCACGGTCTGGCTACGGTGCCCGTGCCAGGTGCAAGCCTGCCAGCACCCAGCCAGCAGACCCTGCACCTGGCACGGCACTAGCCAACCACTCGCTGCAACCCAGCCCTCCGCCTCTTCCCGGGACCAGGCTGGCGACTCCCAGGAGCCTGCCCGGGGCCACAAGAGGCGGGCGCCCGCCTGGTCTAGTGCGGAGATCGGGGACCTCATCCAGGTTTGGGGGGAGGCCTCCAACGTCCACGACCTCCGCACTAGGCACAAGAAAGTGGCCGTCTAGGGCAGGATAGCTGCCAGCCTGGCCACCAAAGGCCACATGCAAACCCAGGAGCAGGTTTGCATGAAAATCAAGGTGGTCCAGTGAGACCCCCCGATCCTGAGCCCTGAGCGTAGAACAAAAAAACATAAGAACAGCCGTATTGGGTCAGACCAAAGGTCCATCTAGCCCAGTAGCCTGTCTGTCAACAGTGGCCAACACCAGCTACCCCGGAGGGGATGGACCGAAGACAATGACCAAGCCATTTGTCTCGTGCCATCCATCTCCAGCCTTCCACAAACAGAGGCCAGGGACACCATTCCTACCCCCTGGCTAATATCACCCTAGGGACCCAACCTCCATGACTTTATCTCACTTCTCTTTAAACTCTTTTATAAGTTCTAGCCTTCAGAGACTCCTGTGGCAAGGAGTTCCACAAGCTGACTATTTGGTTTGTGAAGAAGAACTTCCTTGTATTAGTTTGAAGCCTGCTACCCATTCATTTCATTTGGTGTCCTCTAGTCCTTCTATTATGGGAACTAATGAAGAACTTTTCTTTATGCACCCTCTCTACATCACTCATGATTTTATATACCTCTATCATATCCCCCCTCAGTCTCCTCTTTTCCAAACTGAAAAGCCCCAGTCACTTTAGCCTCTCCTCATATGGGACCTGTTCCAAACCCCTGATCATTTTAGTTGCCCTTTTCGGAACCCTTTTCAAGGCCAAAATATCTTTTTGGGGGTGAGGAGATCACATCTGTACACAGTACTGAAGATGTGGGCGTACCATAATTTTATATTTCCCCTCCTCCTTCTTCCCTTGGCTTCCCCCTTCCAGCTCCCTCCTCCCAGGTTGCCCCCTCTCCTCTCCCACCGTCTCTCTTCCCCTCTCCCACCTCCTTTTCCCAGTCTCCCCAGAGGTTAATCCCCCACCCCCACCCCAAGTTTTGTTAAATAAAGAGAGTTTGTATTTTTGAACACACGTGTCCTTTATTTTTTACATCAAGAAGGGGGGCTAGGGAGGGGTAAGTGGAAGGAGGTGAGAGGGGAATGGGGCACGAGCCCCCAATGGGGAGGACTGGGGTGGCTCTGCATGCTCCTCAGGGTGGAAGCTCTCCTGCAGGGTCTCCTGGATCCTGACAGCCCGCCAATTAACCCCCCTGGATGGCAGCCTGCGGCAAGTGCAGCCAGGCTGATGGCTGAGTGCTGTGATGTGCCGAGACAGGACTGCTTGCTGTCCCTCATCAAGGTAGACAAGCAAGCGGGGAACCCTAAGAACTGTCTGTCCGGGGTGGGGGTCGGGTCCCTTTAAGCACAGCCCTCGGCTAGCCTGAGACAGCAGCTCCTCACTCTAAGTCCTAACCTGATGCCCTGCTGGCACTGCTTCCGGCCAGTCTTAACTTCGGTTCAGGGTCCACTCAGTGTGGACATGCTATTTCGAATTAGGAAAACGCTAATTCGAATTAGTTTTTAGGTCTAGATGCACTAGTTCGAATTAGCTTAGTTCGAATTAAGTTAGTTTGAATTAGTGCTGTAGTATAGACATACCCTTATACCAAAACTAGCAATGTCTGGGAGGAAAGTCAAAATACAAATCGGATGTTTATATCATAGTGACTACAGAGTGGAATTTAGAAGAACGTAGCTGATGCCGTAGTTAAGAGCTGAGTATTCTGACTCAGCTAAATGTTAGTAAAACCTTTAAATTTTAAGGGTAGTTCCTATCATTCTTTCCTTCTACCATTTCCCTTTTTTTAACCTTCATTCTTTCCCATTTCTTTCTCTTTATTTAAGCTGTTTTTTAAATTCTCCACAATGGTCAAGATTGCTGTATTTTACTCTCTTAAGGCACAAAGGGAATCTGTTTTGAGCTTTTGCCTCTTTCAGTCCATTTTTTGTTTTTGTTTTTTAATTCTCTTCCTCCTTTATTTGTTCTTCAAAACTGATAAGGAAGAAGCAACGGGCTTAAATTGCAGCAGAGGAGTTATAGGTTGGACTGTAGGATAAACTTCATAACTGTCAGGAACATTAAGCATTGGAATAAATGTGTCGTTCTGTGACACCTTGGAGACTAACAGATTTATTAGGATATCAATTTTCCTGGGTAAAACTCACTTCATGGCATGGTCTACACTGGTACCTTAGTCTGAAATTAGCCCCCAAAGCTGATTTTGTAAGTGATACATCCACACTACCAAGCCCATTACTCCAGAATAAGGGGCTGTGGAATTCAAACTCCGTAGTCCTGCTTTTCATGAGGATTGGACTCAGTGGCCTCCCAAGGTGTCTTGCAACCCTGTGTTTTGATCTGATAGGTGGTGATGGCCATCAATACCATCCTACTGCAGAGGTTCATCATGCTGTGCAATGTGGACGCCATCATCTTTGGCTTTGCCGCTATGTGACCTCATCCACATCCCCATTCTAACCCCCAACTGCCGAGCCTCCAATGATATAAATAGGAAGGGGCACTTTTCCATTGTGCTGCAGGCCCTCGTGGACTGCAAGGGCCTGTTCAAAGAGATTTATGTTGGGTGGTTAGGAAAGGCGCACAAAGAATATAAGAACGACCATACTGGGTCAGACCAATGGTCCATTTAGCCTAGTATCCTGTCTGTCAACAGTAGCCAATGCCAGATACCCCAGAGGGAGGAACACAACAGGTAATCCTTATGTGATCCTTCCTCTGCCACCTTTTTCCAGAGAGAGGCTAGGGACACCATTCTTACCCATCTTAGCTAATAGCCATTGATGGACCTAACTTCCATGAATCTATCTAGTTCTTTTTTGAACCTTGTTAAAGTCCTAGTTTTCACCACATCCTCTGGCAAGCTCACATATTCAGGAACTCGAGCCTCTTCCACAGGATGCATGCTGGCAGTTTCCCCCCCAACCACACCATCAGGGTCAGGAAGGTGCACATGCCCATCTGCATCCTGGGCAATGCAGCCTACCCCTTGCTCCCCTGGCTTATGAAGCCCTACACAGGATGCCTGGAACCCACAAAGGAGATCTTCAACAACAGGCTCAGCAGGTGCCACATCATCATGGAGGGTGCCTTTGGCCGCTTGCAGGAGAGGTTCTTGAGCCTCCTTACCTGCCTGGACCTCGGCAACTGGAACATTCCCCACGTGTGGTGGCCTGCTGTGTGCTCCACAACCTTTGTGAGAACAAGGGGGAAACTTTCCTGTCATGGTGGGGGACAGAGGCTGAGTGGCTGGCTGAGGCTTTTGAGCAGCTGGGCACTGCTGCCATTCAGCGAGACCATCAAGGGGCTGTGCTCACCTGTGAGATATTGAGAGAGAGTTTCAGCCAAGGCCACCTGTGAGACTTTTACTTGGGCCTCCCCACAAGGGGCCTCTGCATTGCTTCTGTGTGCCTTTCCTCCTCAACTTCTCCCTTCCTCTGCCCTCCTTTCCCACCTTCCTGCCCCCTCCCCAAAGACCAAATAATAAAACATTTTTGTTTGGAAAAACACCTCTGATATTTTTATGTGGGGAATATACAACAGGGGGCGGGGGGGAACTGGGGAAAGAACCTGGGAGGATGGAGGGAGGAAGAGGGGGGAAAAGGAGCTCAGAGATGGGGATGGGACTGGCACCTGCCTCGGTTATCTCATAAGGCTTTGGCTGTTGGGGAGGTCCCACCGCCATATGTTCATTAGCCCCAGCAGCCCGTGGCGGGGCTAGGAAGGGAAACTAGAGGGGTGGGGACAAAGGAAGGTATAGGGACTTGGGCAGGGAGTTGAGGGGGCAGGGATGAATGCTGGGAGTTGGGGGTGTGGGGACAGAGACTTGGGCAGAGAGTTGGGGGTGAATGTGTGGGGAGGTGGCTGGTGGACCTCTACACAACTGCAACCATGTGCTCCATCACAATGGTAATTGAGGAGAACATGGCCTCATGCTCCCAGATCATCCTCCTCAGCTTCCGAGAAGCCCAGTACTTCTGGCGTTCCTCCTTGAAGTTCTGGTTGAAGGAACAAAGGCAGTCAAGATGTTCCCACACCAGGTCCTTGCAGGGTTACCTCCGCCTGTGGCTCTTGGGGGGTCAGGAAGATGATGCTGGAGGTGGTAGACACACAACACTCACAGCTGGTCCAGCTGTGAAGAAAAGTGACAAGGGCAGTCATTCCAGGAGACATTGCATGAAGCCTAGATCTAATCTCTGAGCTGACACCAAAGGTCTCAGTTTAGATGATGGTGACATGCTTTCAGCAAGGCCATTTGTTGCCTAGACAGCAGGCACTTTCCTGCAGGGCCATGGATGTCCAGGGGAGCTTCACTACCCCCACGTCCCAGGAACAAGCAGGTATGGGAAGGTGCCATCCAGGCCAGGAGCGTGTGGGCAGGAAGGGGGGTGGGGCAGTGGCGGCATCCTGCAGAGAGAGAACTTTTATCCTTGCCCACTGGAAGAGAGGGGGGAGGGTGTTGGAGGAGGTGTGTAAGTGGCAGATGCCACTTTCCAGAGAGTGCTACTGGGGTCCCTTCCTCTTCCACCCCCCAGCAGATTCCCCTGCAGGGCAATGGTGTCCACCACATCCCTGTGCTTGCCCAAGAGTGCAGGCATAAGCCTGTGCTGTGTGCAGCACTGCTGTGTGTTCCCAAGACCCCAGTCTCCTTAGTGGTGGCTTGTCGTGGGAAGGTGTCCCGCCATGGAGTCCAGAGGAAGACAGGCCTGTGCAGGAACCTTGTGAGGAGTGATGGGTTCCTGTGTAAGAGCATCATGGAGCTGAGTGCTCTGGACTAGCACTCCATGTGTACTATGTGCACAAGCTGCTGTGTGATTCTCAGATTCCCAAGCAGAGAAGGCTGAGCAAGGAGTGCACAGCCCTTCGCCATCCCTCACCTGCCCCCGCATGTGTATAAGGAAAGTGATGGAACTCACCGGAACTGCCTTCTTCAGGTTCGTCTTAGCCCTGGGAGATATCCTAGGGGAGAGACCGGCTGCAGGCTTATGGTGACCTCCGAGCTGGCAGGCATGTTGTCCAGGCCGGCCTTGTCCTCCTCCTCCTCATCATCATAGCTGTCATCCTCCTTCACAACCCCACCCTCATGGAGGCTGACAACAGGCATGTCCTGGACAGAGCCAATGAGGAGCTGGGAGGTGACTGACCCTTCTTCCAGGATGGCATCCAGCTGCTCATAAAAGTAGCAGGTCTGTAGTGCGCCCCAGAGTGGAAACTTTGCTCCCTGGTCTTTACGTACGATTTCCACATTTCCTTAATTTTCATCCACACCTGGTCCAGGGTGCAGCTGTGCCTCTTCAGGGACAGGCTGATGGCCATCTGGCCATACACGTCAGCATTGTGCCTTCTGGTGCGGAGATCCTAGAGGTTTGTCTCCTTGCCCCAGACCTCGATGAGATCAAGAATCTCTGCATCAGTCCAGACTGGTTCCCTCTTTCACCCCTGGTCAGGGGCTTCAGAGGTGGCTGCAGGTGTGCTGGAAACCATGAGGAGTCAGAGGGAGTGCTGGGGTCAGTCATGGCTCTAAGGCAGGCTGCTGTGTGGCACAGAGCTAGCAGGGTTCATGTTGTGTCACAAGCCCTTTCCCTTCTGCCTGCAGCTTTAAAGTCTACAGGAGAATGGGAGCAGTGGTGTTCTCAGGGGTGTGGCCAGATAGGCCACAAGTGCAGCTGTGAAAAGCCTCTGGAGGCCAATTATTTAAAAATAACAGCAGCTGAGCATCCACACTAACACTATTTCGAAATAGCAATTTCAAAATAAGCGTTATTCCTCATCACAAGCAGGAGTTGTTATTTTGAAATAACAAGCCCGTTATCTCAAAATGATTTTGAAATAACAGGCTTGCTGTGTGGATGCTCGCCTTGTTATTTCAAAATAATGTAGACATACCCTACAGTGCTACTGGACTCCTTGTTGTTTTGCTGAAACAGAGCAACATGAGTACTTCTGAAACCTGTCATCAAGTTAGAGAAGTTGTTCTACTCTGAATATTTAATTTTAGAAATAGGAAAGGATAAATTGATCCTGGGTGTAACTCCACTGAATTCAGTAGGCTTGCCCAAAAGGATTAATTTAGCCCCAAATATTTTTCAAAAATAGACCAACACAGAAAAGTCTGCTTGATAATGTGCTGAGACACATAGATATCTCTATTTACACACCTGCTACACTAAAACAATAATCCATAGAACAGCTATTTGTATTGTTACATTTTGACATTAATGTTTAACACCACAGAAAATGAATAAATATTTGTGCTGACACAAAATATATGTAGTAGGTACAATTTTCAAAAGCATACCACTATTTTGTTGTAAACTGAACATAGTTTAGAAATAAAATCACAACTTAAATGAAGAAAATGTTTCCTTTGAAGTTTTAATTAGACATTTTAATTACCATTCTGAGAGTTTATGAAACAATATATAGAAAGATATGACCAAACATTTATGGCATCATGTTTTTAAAATAATTTTGACACCTGAGCTGAGTTATATTAGACGGTAGCTCAATAAGTGCTGAATTTCAAGCTTTTATTTATTTCTTCCCATCTATTTTAAACATCTTGTCAATTGACTCCAATAAAAATATTAAACAAAAGTATGTATTATTTGCAGGAACTCAGGGAAGAAAACAAAACATTCACTATCAATGATTATCAAATTAATGGCCATTGTCATGCAATGTATTATAGAGAATACCACTGAACCCATTAAAGAACTGTTTCCAAAAGCAAGCGAGAGTTTTGATAAATTGTTGTTGAAAACTGTTAGGAACAATGAATTTACATGGAAGATTAGGAGATATAATTGGAGCTTCCACATTTAAGATGTAAACCTTCCATCTCCTGTCACTGTTTCAACTTACCAAAACATTACAGTTGACTCTGGCTCTCCTGCTTTGTGATATCATATTCCAAAAAAATCATCTTTACTTTTTATCTCCTTGCTGCCAGATGTTCTAGCTTAAAGAAAAAGAAGAAATAAAGTCTGATGGAAAAGAGAATTTGGCTGCAGAAGTGAAGCCTACATTACTTATATTTTCAATAATAAATTAGAAGCCCTACTGAATAGGTCTTGACAAACACATTCAAACATTCTAAATGCTCCAACCTCAGCTAAAGACATTTCAGATTTCATATATGGCAGCCAAAAAGCATGTCAATAGACTATTCATAGCCTCATCCTCATCAGAACAGAAATTATTCCATTTAATGATATGTGAAGATTTGGTAGCCATTTTAAGACAATTTATCTGTTTGGTCTTTAGTTAAAAAAAAACAACAGAAAAGTATAAGAAGCTTTCTTTCAAGCCTCTATGATAATACATTATCAATAACTAGAGCAAAGTAGCTTGCGCCACCTCCTGTTTAATAAATGCAGTGGTCCAATGTAAATTAGCCTCCTAGCAATTTTCTTCAACTCTCCAGAGGCATAGTATGTACACAGATAAGACATACAAAAGAGACTGATTTGTCAGGTTTTAATTCTATAGTCAAATCATGCCATTGGCATTATTCACTGCTAAAATGTCAAATATTTGAAATATTCCCTATTTTGCATTTAGGCTGTGATGTCACCAAACAATGTTTCATTCTTACCTACTGTGCCAATTGATATTCAAGATTTTCCACAAACAGAACTAAGTTTTCTAATACAGTTTAATTATTAAACTTTCTGTTCTTTATAAAAGTTTGTCGGTTTGGTTTTAATTGTAATACATTTGCCCTGTTCTATTATTCCCCCAAAAAAGGGAGTTGCATTTTCCCATAAAATAAAAAAATGACTGCTGTACAGTCTGGTGTTAAAAGACTAGTGATTAGACTTTTATCTTCTCTAAAACAACACATATGATCCTGTAAAATATAAAAGCATATGCTAAGTAATTACAGATGAAGAAGAGCAGGTCTAATGTTACACCGACTAGAGGGTTGAAGCAAAGCAATTACCTGAACAAATGGTAACATGGCCACAGATGTTGCTTGAACAAGTATTTAATGTAAAACTCATTTTTATATTAATTGCAGTTAAACTCTCACTTTTTCACTTTATCATATAGTTTCTACATTGTAACAGTCAAATAATGTAGTTTCAGTTGCTATCAATATGAAATTTAAAAGCCTTGACCTGTTGTAAAGTTCTGAGATAAGGACTGATAATAAATTCTGTCCTGTTCTATAACACTATCAATCTAACTGGGAGCCAGATACAAATACCTCATTAATACACTAAGTGGAGGCATGGCTTCCCTGCAGAAAGCAACATGACCCACCACAAAATTCGAGGTTATGACAACAGGTATGTTTACCCTATCATGTCTTATTCACTCACAGTATCTCATTGCCTGTTGTTGGGAGTAAGCCTGTGAATGTGCCATTATTAGAAAAGTCACTTGCTATTTCACCAATTTTGTTCTCAATTCCACCTCAAAATAGGTAACTATAAACACACTGGGAAGACTTTGGGTAGAAATTAGATCACTCTCCACCCTCCTTTTGATACTTTTCCTGTCTACATTCCCCCTTAAAATGCTTTATTGGTCTAAGGGGGAAACTAGACCAGCTCAAATGAAAATATTCTGCTTTTAAGACAAAATTGTAACCACAGAGTCAAAAGTATGGCAATGAAACATAAGACCAACCCCAAAAACTTAGTTTCTTACCACTAAACAACCCTCAATATATATCTTGTCTTTGGAGGACATATTTTTATAAAAGGAGATAAAAACCACAAGTCACACACTTGGCCACTTACCACTGAAGGAGACTCTTAGATAAACAATCATATTCTTTCAAAAGAAAAGAGTGAGGAATTGAAGAGGAGGGTAAAAAGAGAAAAAAACTTAAATCAAAGGGCTGAAAATAAAATAGTATACAGATGTGCGGAAGGGGCCACTTTTGCTTCTCCTCTTGCAGCTGCTGTCACTGCTTTGTGGCTGCTTTGTATACCACACCTGTTCATTTACATGGTGTCATACTCAGCGCGCCTTGGGACCTCCTTTTGTTTCTCATCAAGAGGTACAGTATATCATGTTCAAATAAGACTTCCACCATGGAATCAGATCTGTGTGAGAGAGGAAAATATGCTACCAAGTTATAAAGAAAAGTGTTTAACTTTTAAAGCTTTTACAACATTAAAAGTAAAAACATTCTTGTATTGATCTTGTAATTAATCGAGTGAAATAAGAGTGACCAAACAAAAACAGCATAAAAAAGAAAAAAAGCCAGGAACAAATATAGTGATTATATAAATCAAATGATTTATGCTCTTCACCCTCCCCCCCCCCCATTCCCCTCCACACATACACACACAAGAGAGCAATTATTCCTTTTCCTGGCACTAAAATCAGTGTCAAGGTGATGATATATTTTTAGAAAGCATTTTAATTCCTGGAATTACAGCATCTATTCACCTTGGTAAAGACAACTACTTATGGCCTATACTAAAAGGCAAAGAGTGTTTTCCATATTATAAAGTAATTATCTTAGGGTCCAGTGCTCCGCTTACTTCAAGCTGTCTTACTTCAGGCTGCAGCTATCAACTCTAAAACAATTATATTTTTTTAATTGTTCAACTGTATTTTTAGACATAGCACCAAAATACCCCATAATTTTAAAACCAATTGAATAGGTTTTTGTTCATTGGTTGTTTTTCCAGCAATGTCAGTTGGGTACAAGGCTCTACTTCTTCTTACCTACCAGGCAAGTGAAATTAACAAAAACTCCTAAATGCTTTAGGGATTTTACAAAATTTACTCTGATATTCCACTCACAAATGGAGCTTGGAAAATTAAAGGAGAAGCACTTCAAGAATGGAGTAGGAAGCATGGAATTCTGGGATTTTTACTATGGCAAGTAGAGAATTATGAGATTTTGTGCATGAAATGTGAGAACCAGAAAAACAGTGTCCAAGCACTCCCCACAGCCTTCACTGGCCACAGTTCTCCATCACTGATCAATGGGAGCTGCAGAAGCAGACAAGGACAGCACATGGAAACCCCCTGTGCTGATCCACTCAGGGGTTGCAGGGACATGCCAGTCACCTCCAGGACCACAACCACCATCAGGACAATGACTCCGGACATGATAGGTTAGGCATTTTAGAAATCACTGGCTCCAGTCAAACCTTATTTTAATATAATCTATAAGTATAATGAAGTCCTTTTTATATTTTATTACTTTTGCAGGCAGTTGGTCCTCCAAATGCATTAACCTTTTCCTATTTCAATACACAATTATTTAAACAGTTACTTTTTTATATCAAAAATAACTAATTATATAAATAATACGATGCTATTAAACAAAAAAAACCTTCTTTTGATGTCATTCCATCACTCTTTTTAAGGGACTCTGTATTATCACACTATTGGAAAGGGATTGGAAGAAATCGGAATCACCTAAATTAGGTCAAAATCAGAAGAGTTGGTTAGAATTTCTTTTTAAATCAACAGCAAACATACATAGAAGGTTAAAAAAAACCTGTGAAAATCTTTACTAAAAATTAGGGTTCTCAAACAATTAAAAAATTAATCACAATTATTCATGAGATTAAAAATAGTCAGAATTAATCACAGCTTTAATTGTGCTGTTGTACAATAATAGAATGCCCATTTACATTTTTACAACATTGTTGATGTTTTTCTACATTTTCAAATGACACTGTTACGGCTAGCATTGCAAAGTATTTACATGCTAGTTATTCATATACCCCTTCACTCTTCAACCACCATGCCAGAAAACATGCCTTCATGCTGATGACGCTCTTTTCAAAATAATGAATTAATTAAATATGTGAGTGAATTCTTTTGGGGTTTTACATATATTCTGCCATATATTTCATGTAACGGCAGCCTCGGTGATGACCCAGCGTATGTTTTCAATTTAAGAACACTTTCATTGCAGATTTGACAAAACACAAAGAAGGTACCAATATGAGATTTTTAAAGATCGCTACAGCACTTGACCCATAGTTTAAGAATCTGAAGTGCCAACCAAAATCTGAGTCGGATGAGATATGGAATATGATGTGAGAAGTTTTAAAAGAGCAATCAGAGCCTTCCTGTAATCTAATGATAGAAACGTAGCCGTGTTAGTCTGGGGTAGCTGAAGCAAAATGCAGGACAATGTAGCACTTTAAAGACTAACAAGATGGTTTATTAGATGATGTTTATTAGATCATCATCTAATAAACCATCTTGTTAGTCTTTAAAGTGCTACATTGTCCTGCATTTTGTTCCTGTAATCTGAGTGTTATCAATTAGAACTTTCCTGTTCTCACTTTCAAGTGAGAAGCAGGCAGCATTATTGCATGTAAATGTAAACTAACCTGTTTTATTAGTTATTGATTGAACGAGAAGTGGCACTGAGGGGAGCTTGTAGGTGCTAACATTTTACAAGTTTTGTTTTTGAATGCAGTTTTATACAAATAAATTCTACATTTGTAAGTTGCTCTTTTGTAATAAAAAGTTTGCACTACAGTACTTTTGTGAGCTGAACTGAAAATTTCTTTTTTTACAGTGCAAATATCTGTAATAAAAAATAAAGTGAGCATTGTATACTATATTTTGTGTTGTAATTAAAATCTATATATTTGAACATATAGAAAAAAATCCACAAGTATTTGTAATAAATTTAAATTGGTATTCTGTTTCAAAGTTTTCAAAGCATTTCACTGCATTTCAAAGCAGCAGTGTTGCTTGGAGCCCAGGGTCAGATAGGGACTCCCCATCAGATCCCAGGCTCGATTTCCATGGAACCCGGAATCAGCTAGGGAGTCCCCAGCTGACGCCGGGCTCCACATGTTATTTCAAAGAAGCAGCACCGCATGGAGTCAAGGTCAGCAGGGGACTCTGAATCCCCCACTGGCTCCAAGCTACATGAGGGTGCTTCTGCTTTGAAATGCACAAGAGCCCCCATTATCTATGAGAAATGAAAAACCTCGACAGACGGAGATTCCACCACCTTCCTAGGTAATTCCATTCCAGTGCTCCAACATGCGGAAGCTCACCATGCCGGACAGCTACCACCCTGTGGGAAACCAGTTCAGTGTGGGGAGGTCAACCGTTGGGGCCATGCTCATACAGGTTTGATTCTCTTACTCTTGTCCTAGGAGGGTGGTGAAGCACTGGAATGGAGTTACCTAGGAAGGTGATGGAATCTCCGTCCATAGAGGTTTTTCAGTCCCAGCTTCACAAAGCCCTGCCAAGGATGCGGTACTTGGCTTTGCTCCTGATGTGGGAAGGGGCTTAGACTCAGGAACTCCCTAGGGCTTTGGCAACCCTGTGATTCTATGATTCTATAGGTGGTCAAAGCCATCCACACCATCCTGTTGCAGAAGGTCATCACCCTGGGCAATGTGAACCCCATCATTGCTGGCTTTACTGCCATGAGTTTCCCCAACTGTGGGGGGGCCATTGACAGCAATACATTTCCATCCTGGCCCCCGACCACTATGCCTCAGACTTTATCAATAGGCAGGGGTATTTTCCATTGTCTCACAGGCCCTCGTGGACCACCAGGGCAGGTTCATGGACATTTATATCGGGTGGTCAGGGAAGGCAGACAATGCCCGTGTATTCAGGACTTCGAGCCTGTTACAGAGGATGCATGTGAGCACATTTTTCCCCAACCGCATCATCAGGGGCAGGGAGGTGGACATGCCTATCTGCATCGTGAGTGACACAGCCTACACCTTGTTCCCCTGGTTTATGAAGTCCTTCACGGGGTGTCTGGACCCCACGAAGGAGACCTTCAACAACAGACTAAGAGAGGGTGCTGGAGGGACTTTGTGGGAAGCAGTTTCTGGAGGAATTCAAGGGGGAGTGGATGAGAGTGCGGGCGCTGGGAGTTGGGGGATGGCGAGTGTGGGAGGTGGATGGTAGAGTAATTGATAGCCATGACCAGGCTCTCCACAGCGGTGGTGACAGAGAAGCATATGGCCTCGTGCTGGTGGGACAGCTGCTCCCAGATCATCCACCTCAGCTCCCGGTCAGTCCAGTGCTCCTGGAGCTCCTCCTCAAAGTTCCAGTTCAGGGAATGGAAGCAGTGTAATTCCTACACCAGGTTGTCACGGGTTTGCCAGTGCCTGCAGCTCTTGTGGGGTCAGAAGTATGTGGGAGGTGTTACACACACCCCACTCACAGCTGGACGAGCTGTGAAGAAAAGTGAGAAGGCCTCATTACCTCCACATCCCAGGGAAAAGCAGGCATGGGAAGTTGCCAGCCAGGTCAGGAGCCAGCGGGTGGGAGAGGAGCACGGGACAGCTCGGCTTTCTTCTATATCCCGCACACACTGGGTCCAACAGTGGCAGTATCCTGCAGAGGGAGAACTTCTATCCCTGCCCACTGGAGGAGAGGGGGACAGGCTATTGGGGGAGGTGTGTTTGAGCAGCAGACACCACTTGCTAGGGAGGGTGGTACTGGGGTCCCCACTTCTTCCTCCCCCCAGCAGGTTCTCCGCCTTGCCACACTTGACCAGGAAATGATGCTGCCTGCGAGTGCAGGCATGACCATATGCTGTATGAAACACTGTGTATTTCCATGACCCCAGCCTCCTTAGCGGTGGTTTGTCATGGGAAGGTATCTCACCACAGAGTCTGAAATAAGCCAGACCTGTGCAGGAACTTTGTGAGAAAAAGCGATGGGTTCCTGTGTGGCAGCTTCAGGGGGATGGGTGCTCTGGACTAATGCTCCATGTGCACTCACATGCACAGACTGTTGTGTGAGCCCTGGGCTCCAGGCCAAGAAGGCTGCATGAGGAGTGTGCAGTCCCTTGCAGCCTGCCACCTGCCTCTGTGTGTAGATAAGGAAAGTTATGGAACTCACCTGTAGTGCCTTCCCTGCCATCGTTAAAGGCCTAGGAGACATCCTAGGATGGGGGTACCAGCTCTAGGCTCATGACCACCTCCTGGCTTTCAGATATGATTTCCTGGCTCCTCCTCCTTCTCCTCGTCCTTCTCCTCCTCATCACCCTGGTCCACAGCCCTGCCCTCCTGAAGGCTGAGGTCAGACGTGGCCAGGCCAGAGTCCATGATAAGGGGGAGGAGTGGCAATCAGCTGCCCTCCCAGGATGGCATGCAGCTGGGCATAGAACCGGCAGGTCTGGGGTGCTGCTCCACTGTGGGAACTTCATTCTCTGGCCTTGGTGTAGGCCTGTGCACTTCTTTTATCTTCATGTGCACCTGGTCCAGTATGCACATGTGGCCCTTCTGAGCCAGGCTGGCAGCCATGTGGCTGTACACATCAGCGTTTCTGCGCATGGTGCAGAGATCCTGGAGGCTGGACAGCTCATCCCAGACTTCTATGAGATCCAAGATCTCTGCACCAGTCCACGAGGCTTTGGAGGTGGTTGCAGGCGTGCTTGCAGCTGTTGGGAGCTCAGAAGGAGTGCTGGGTCTGCCATAGCAGCAGTTCAGGAAGTGCAGGGTGCCGCTGTGTGGTGTGGGACTAGCTGGGCCGGTGTGGTGCTACAAGCCCTTTCCTGCCTGCCTGCAGCTTTAAATCCTGCAGAAGGGAAACTAGAGTTTTGAGGGGTTTGGACAGAGTAGCCATCAGGGCAGCAGTGAGAAGCCTTGAAGGCCAATTATTTTGAAATAAGCACAGCTGAGCATACACACACACCCTATTTTTAAATAGCAATATCTAAATAGGCATTATTCTGGAAGAATGAGGGGTTATTAATTTGCTCTAGCAAGCCTATGTGTGGATGTTCGCCTTGTTATTTTGAAATAACTCTGTCATGCAGACATGTCCTTAGGTAGATGTTTTCAGTTTTAAAAACTGATGTTTCTTGAAATCAAAAGAGGTCAAGTTACATCCCATCAAACAACCTTCATAATGTTTTGTATCAGTCTCTGGAAGCCTCCAAGCCAAGGGGCACTTAAGTAGATATTGATGACTAAAGACTTAAAAGATGGCATTTTACTAGGTTAGTAAGTTGAGGGTCAGTAACATGAAGTCAGAAGGCCTAAGGCCTGCAACATGGAAACAGCAACAGGCCTACAATCTAGTGAGCAAGACTTTGGTTCAGTAACAGGAGCCAAGAAAGAGGCCCTATTGATAACTGTGTAATTGTGTAAGTTAGCTCGAGCATGGAAGGACACAGGGAGGCACTGGGTACAGACTGTAAGCCAAAGGGGAGTAGTGGAACATGTTAATAAGAAATGTCTTGGTACAAAGACTCCCTAAAAACTAATGCACATACCGACCTAGGTTCAGGACCGGGTCGAGATTGACAGCATGAAGGATAGTGAGTAAGCCCCCCTTCCGTAAGGTGAGGGGTGGTAACTAAGCAACAGAGGGTGGTAACCTGGTACGTAAAGAAATGATGTAAGTTGTTTGTACCTGTCTATAAAAGGACACCGCAGAGGGTGCTCTCCAGCCGACCTTGGGAGGGGCGCACTAGGCGCCTGAACGGCAGGTGTCATTGCCTAAACTTACAGAGTGCACAGTAGCTTAACTTTGACTAACTGCTGTTAATATCTGATATATGGCAATAGGCCTGCCCGGTGTTGGTACCTTGTCAACGCGGGCCATAGTGCCCAGTGGTGTAACATTGTACTGATCTCTGTTACCAACTGGTAGAGCTTCGCATTTGACAATAAACCTGCTCAACTGATTTCAAACCTTGCCTGCATCTGTCATTTCCGGGGCCTCTCAGAGACCTCTTGTGTTGACCCAAGTGCACGGGGTCTAACACTCTAGATAAAGGGAGTACCGATTGCTACGCATGCAGCCGAAAGTTTAACAACGGAGTAGAGGTCCTGTCAGGAGTACGCCAGGACAACCCTGACCAAACGACACTGACACTGACAGTCCAGACCACCAAAGGTACCGAGGTACGACACAGCCCACAGTCGATTTTTTTGCGGCCCTTAGTGCAGCGTGGGTTTACAGGGCTCAACACATGGCCCACGGGTGGGATCCTTTGAACATGGCCTCCCCTAGGAACACGCTCCACAACGGCGACACATTGAAAGACACAAGTGGACAGACAGGTACAGGGTGTCAGCATTTCTACCCCCAGAAAGGAGGTGCTGGGAGCGCTGGGGCACTGTGGGAAGTTCTGGCTGTTTAGCCTTGTGGGTAGAGCCTAAAAGGTGCTGACTGGCTTATACTGACCACATTTGGGTCCAGCACTGCGGCTTCAGCCTTAATCTTTGTATTCATGCCTGTCAGTGTGAAAGAAGCTATTTGCATATATATTTGCATGTATATGCAACCACACTAAAGTTTCAGCCCTCGGCATGTGCTGTGACTATCATTGTGGTCCCCGGGGCTTCCAAAGTTGTGTAGCCCTGGGTTAGAGCCATTCTTTACATCCCAAACAAAATCTACATTAGGACAGCATTACAAGATGTTACCTTATAACCTTTGGTTGGGTGCTATTTATGACATCCCTGTAATGTATTTTACCCTAAATTACAGATATATGCTCTCATCTGTTATTCTACTTTAAACAATTTTCCCTCCTAGGAATCTCAGTGTTTCTTAAATATTAATAATTTCACACATGAACACTAAACAAGAAACTTAGAATATTATGTGGTATTTCTGTTTAAATCAAAATATTGAGTAGATCTTTTAAATTATACTTTGAAGGTCAGTTATACCAATATATTACAATTGCTTTATGTCACTCTGAAACACCACAAAGCAATCAAAGCATACTGCCCAGTTTTGTCAGCAGAATACGAAGCAGCTGAAGTGTACCCTGTTTTCACATACCATCCTCTCTAGGGTTGCCAGGTGTCCAGTTTTGAACTGGACAGTCCAGTATTTGAGCTTTCTGTTGGGGAAACAAATTGAGAAAATATAAATGAGAAAATATAAATGTCCGGTATTTTCTAAATTCGATGTAATGTAGATTGTGATGTAATGTCAAGTGTGTCCGGTATTTTTGTTGAAACCATCTGGCAACCCTAACCCTCTCTGGCTTCTTACATGCTACATTGTTTTGCACGTGTGCATAAATACACTAGTTTCCTCATTCTTGCTGTTGAGTAAATCTGGTGCAATGGTTCATTTTTTAAATAAGTAGAGAGGAACGATGACCATTTTCACTGCTATTTTTCATATTTGAATTTGTATCTGTCAACAGAGTCTAAAGCATAAAGTCTTCTCCATAGAAACTCATGAAAAACTGTTCTTTTTCAAAATGGCTACTTTCTCCCATTGTTCTCAATAAGAGTGACATCACAGACTGCCAAGGGCTCCCAGCTGCGCTGCCGGTTCCCCTTGGTGCAGGGCTCTCTGCCATGCCACTGCAGCCCCCCTGCTGTGAAGCTCCTGGCTGCACTGCTGGATCCTCCTGCCATGGGGCTCCAAGCAATGCCACCGGACCCCCCCTGCTGCAGGGCTCTGAGGTTCAGTAACATCCGTGGTCCTGCTGGATCAAAGAGTCGCAGCCTAGGGAGGTACAACCTGTTTTTCTAACATTCACTATCAATTTTCACAGTTTAAATATGGCTTCCTTGCTGCAGAAAGACACATTTTTCCACCCTATTGGCACAATCATGGCACCTAAATGAGCAACAAAGCAATCTGATTCTGTATTTTTCACAGTGTGTTGATTACTGTGATGCTAAACATGCATACTCAGTCAAGGAGTTTAAGTAAACAGGACCACCCCATCTGCTTTTACAGTAGGACTTATGGAGGCCATGTGTTTGGCACTCATAGATATGCTGCATTGTATAAACCAGAGATTACATATTTTGTATCATAATGTATCATTTTCTGATTCTGAAAAGATTTCAAAGGAGAATACACCATCTTCTTCTATATATCTGCTACCCCCACATGGTCTGCCATTGAAATAATAGGATAAGAACAGTAATCAAGGTGTAAAATTGCACCATACGATGCACATCAGTGCCGTTAGACTGTAAGATTAGCTCTTCCTTATAATTAAAAATATGTTCTCTTTGAAAATACCTTTGTAAAAAATAAATAAATAAAAAACAGAAGAATTTACATCCAACAGAAGGGCTGCGTCTAGACTGGCATGATTTTGCAGAAATACTTTTAATGGAAAAGTTTTTCCATTAAAAGTATTTCTGCAAAAGCACGTTTAGATTGGCACGGATGCTTTTGCTCAAAAAGTGCTTTTGTGCAAAAGCATCCGTGGCCAGTCTAGACGCGATTTTGCGCAAGAAAGCCCCGATTGCCATTTTAGCCATCGGGGCTTTTTTGCGCAAAACAGTTCTTCCCTGTCTACACTGGCCCTCTTGCGCAAGTATTCTTATGCAAGAGGGCTTTTTCCCAAGCGGGAACGTGAAAGTATTTGCACAAGAAGCATTGATTTTGTACATTACAAAGTCAGTGCTCTTGCGCAAATTCAAGTGGCCAGTGTAGACAGCTGGCAAGTTTTTGCGCAAAAGCGGCCACTTTTGCAAAAAATTTTGCCAGTCTAGATGCACCCAAGGAGTGATAGGCCTGTTGCTCCCCCTTCAATCTGCTATCTGATGTTCCTCCTCTTGCACCAGCTACCAGTACTTCCTGAGCAAAACCACGGTAGAGGCAATAAAGAAAAACAACTCATTGGTGATTCTGTATATCTATACCCTTCAAAATAATGTAACATAAGGCTCAGAGAAAGATTTTTCACATCATACACAGTGTCCCTGCTGCAGTCTTTGATTGAGGATGGGAAAATTAAGGAACAGGAATTTCACAATGCAGTCGAGAATTTTTATTCAACGTTTCTGAAGTAGGTGCAGTACTGGAATCCTGCCTTTGAGTGCAAGAAAAGTTTGAGTGGGCCCTGTTGAGAAACATGCTAGCTTGGGATAATATACAAAGCAGTCTTGCCTTTGCCACACAAGAATTCCCATCCTATGTTTCATAGATGGGAATCATCTTTTTGATGAATGAACAAATGCAAAACCACTAATATCTTGTCACATGTGTGACTGGAACACTTAGAAAACTCCCATTTCTGAAAGGTGACAGAAGGTTTTTTCCAGAATTGGACAGTAAGATAGTGGAATACTCAGATCTGGCATAGGTAATTGAGTTTGTTTTGTGTTATGTCAGGCACCACAGCCCTCATTAATGCAGTTTGGTCACCTGAAAAATCATGTGTCAGTGTTTCTACCATGAAGGCTATTTTGTTTCTGGGAATGAATTTTGACCTAGACTATGCTACCTTTTATGAAAAGTTGCTGAAAAATAAATGGATCCTTCAAAAAATTGCTTCACATGACAAATAGAGTACACAAGAAGCATCGCACTGTACAGAAAGCAAGATGAGGACAAGGCAGGCACTTCTAAAGGGCAGTAACTAATTAATTATCAGTATATACTTTTAATTTTTACCTATTGATAATGCTATAATAATGCAGTAAGTCTTTTTAATTGGTGCTCAGTAAATTTCATGTTATTTTGAACATTTGTATTGCACAGTTGTGATTGACTGCTGTTCAACTCACTTGAATCGAAGTAATTTTAACAAGTGTCCAGTATTCAGCACAAGGAAATATGGTCACTCTACACATTTCCTGTTTCTCTACTATCAGAACGCCTTCTCTTTATAGCCTACAGGGACTCACATGAGACAAATATTTTGATTGAGGTGTACTTTCTGCAAACAGACTGCAAAAGCATCAAGCAGAAAAAAGATAGCAGCCTGAATGTGCCACTTAATCCTATTTGCAAGCACTATTTAATTTTAGAATTATATTAGCTATACTGTGAATGTACCTTTTTTTCTCCCCATGCTTTTTGCAAAAGAGATGAGGATCACTTATACCTGTTCCATGTGAAGTCCTAGCATTATACCTACTAAAAAGTCTACTGAAAAATAGAGGTGGTCTGAGGTGAGGAGGGTTAGCCTGGTAAATTCCATTCTAGATCCACTATATATCACAGTAAAGGGGCAACAGACAAGCACTCCAAACATTGTCCATTCTATTCTTTAAACAAACAGAGTCAATTTTGCAGTCCTTACACATCCAAAATTCTCACTGACTTCAATGCAGGATTGGGCCCTCAGATAGGAAAGTGGAGCAAACACATTGAATATGGTCCTGTAACAAGACATGAACATAAAATTTATCTTCTCCAATCCTGACCTGCCTTTACAATTTACTTATCAAGAATTTCCTTTGCAACTGAGCCTCGTGTTTGTAATGAAGAATACCTAAAGGAAGTAGAATATGACAATATTAATATATGTTCAACTCTCTACCAATCCCTAACCTTGCTTGTTTTTTATCTTTCTCTCTCTCGCTCATATACACACGTCACTCCCCGCATCATGCTATCTTTGTCTGGTGAATAATACATTAATAGAACTTTTTTCAAATACATTTTCCATTAAAACAGGCTGTGCTAAACCACTATCAATTGAGAGAGCTTTAATAAAATGTATCAATACTGATAAAACCCTCTTTGGTTGAACCTAATAAAATTTCACAAATAGATAATTATCTTAACATCTAGCTTCTGTTGTATGAAATGAATTCTCAAAATAAATTTACCTAAATTTTAAGAATTCTGATATACTGGGATTGGCAAGCAACATCTTACTATATCTAAACAAGCAGATAGCACTAGCATAAATTTCTTGTTCTCAACTTAGTTTTTTAGGATTCTTCTTAAAAGAAGCAAACCGTGCACAATCAAACGAGGAAGCGAAGGATAGATGAAGATTCTTCCCCAGCAATAATCACCAATGGACCCTATATGAAAAAGTAGAAATAATGATAAATCTGAAAATAATATGAACACTCACTGAATATGTTATCTGGTTTGATTTGAGATACCATCTGTTGAAAATCACTGAGGACAAAGCTGGATTAGATTTGGTTTCTTCTAGAGTTGATGACTGCTCCCTTTAAAATGATCTATCTGCAAACAGACACACAGTCATTCCTGAAGTTCAGCTGCCATCTAGTGGATGTGATGAAAACTATAATTTTTTTTAAAAGACTTGCTTTTGGACTGGAGTCAGGTTCTAAGCATGATAATTGTTCCAGAGGTGTGACTACCTAGGGAAATGGGCTTGAGACGACTACTTTTATTTTTTGACTTTGTGTTTTAACATTGAAAAACATTGCCATTCAATCCCATATACTTTCTAGGAACATCTGTAATTCTGGTCCTGATCCTGCAATTGAATCCATATGGGTAAACATCTGCACCTGTGTGAACTTCAATTAAACATAATGGGGCTGCACCTTACTTCAGTAGAGCCAGTTGAAAGACTAGTAAAAAATAAGAATTAAATTCATGCTAAAGTGGGCAGCTAAAAATCACTAGTCAAGATATGCTTAAATTAAAATTCCAACAACGTTATACTTACTGTACTACATAACTTGTATATTTAATGATATGCTTTTTTATATAAGCAGTAACATTAAGCAATAATTAAACAACAAAATGAAAAGAGGAACAGAAACACTGTGCATCAATAGGGCCCAGTCTAACATTTATTTTGGGAGGTTAAATTATGTAATTATTTTGTGACTTTTCATTGCAGTTTATTCTACCAAGAACATAGCTTCCACATTTCATCCTTGTATTTTTAAAGTTAATATAAGAAACTTTTAATATTTTAAATTCTTACTTAAGCCTTGTTCATATTTCATTATGTGAACAGGACAAGGAAACTGATGCATCCGCACTACCAAGCCTGTTGTATAGACTTTAAGGGCCGTGGAAGTTGATTTCAGTTTCCTGCTCTGCCTAAAGCATTACGCTATTCCCAACCTTGCATGGTCGAATTTACAGTAGTGTAGATGCAGCATTGCTAAAAGTCGAGGTTATTAGGGTTATTCTAACCACTTTGGTCAGAGCTTGTACCACTACTGTTCTCAAGGTGAGCAGAAAAAGCCCTGGGAAAATTTGAATTGCATTTCCCATGTGGCCAGTGTTGTGAGAATTTCTCAGAGCAAGCAGCACACAGCACCATATGCAGACATGACTTTGACTAATTTTAGTAACATGGCGATGAGTTCAAATACTTCTGTTCCCATGGGCTCCAGTTCCCAAAGGTGCAGAAGAGTGCCAGTATGGAGCATCCAGGAGATCTTGGACCTCACTGAGGTGTGGGAAGATGAATCTGTTCTCTCCAAACTCTGAACCAGAAAGAGGAACACAAACTTTTATGGCAAGATCACAAGCTGCCTGGTAACTAAAGGCTATCCCGGGGATGCATAACAATGCCAAGTCAAAATAAAGGAGCTGAGGAAGTCCTACCACAAGGCAAAGAAGGCAAGTGTAAGGTCTGGTACAACTCATGCAGCTACTACGAGCAGCTGGACATGATTGGGGGGCAGCCAGCTTCCCCAGCATGACCGTGTCCAGCCAAGACACCTTGGCATCAACATGAAGGACAGAATGGTGACAGAGCAGGGGAAGGAGGAAAAGAAGGAGGAGAAGGAGGATGGCCAGCTGGCAATCCCCGTGAGCCAAGAGCTGTTCATGACACTGGAGCCAGTCCCCTCCACCCAAGACGTCTCCCAGTCAAGCATTGACCCCAGAGAGGGCACTTCCAGTGAGTTCACAAACTTTTTCCAAGCGTATTACAAGCGTATTAAGGCAAAGGGGTGCGATATGTGGCACGCTCTGTGAGGGGTGGAACATCTTGTTAATGTGTTTACTGATGGAGCGAGAATATTGCCCGCACATCTCCATTAAGCTCTTAGGATACCTCTACACTGCAGTTATTTTGAAATAAAATATTCTGGAGCAGTTATTCTGAAATATCGTATTTTGAAATAGCACATCTACACTGCAGGGAAGCCTCAAAATTAGTCAGAGGCAGGTTTCCCTAATGTAGACGTACTCTCTCGATTTAGAGCCCTAGGAGGAATAACTTAAAATGTCCCTGGTGAGGGGCTATTCTGAAATAGCAGAAGTGGAGCATCTATACATTCCTTATTTCGAAATAGCTATTTTGGAATAGGCGTTATTCTTCGCAGAATGAGGTTTACAGAAGTCGGAATGAGTCATCCTTTATTTTGAAATTATTTCAAAACTAGCCAATTAGCCCATCATAAGACAGGATTTTCAGGTCTCTCCTCCACATCGGTCTTCTCTCCTGAGCCTCTGGTCTCTCGCTCTCTCTCTCTCTCCTCCTCCTCCTTCTACTGCCTCCACCTCTCTCTCTTAGCTCTCGTCCACCTCTTGCCTCTCTCTCCTTCTCCCTCTCTTTCTCTTCTCCCCCTCCCGCCTCTAACTCTGTGTTTCTCTTCTCCTGCTGCTGCTGCGTCTCTCGCACTCTCTCTCTCGCTGTCCTCCGTCTCCTCTGTTCTCCTCTCTGTCTCCTCCACGTCCTCTGTGTCTGCTCCGCTTTCCTCCTTTTGAATCTTGCGCCCTTTCCTGATGTCAGAAACGCATGCTTGTCCAGGCCCTCCCCCTGGCTGTTGCCTCCCGTCGTGGCGCTTGGCTGACTTCTGCACCACTCAGCTGGGCTGCTACACAGGAGCAAGCGGCTGTTTACGGTCTGCGCTCCCCATGCAGCACCCCCGTTGCTCCTGCGCGATGGACTGGCTGAGCGGCACAGAAGTCAGCCAAGCACCAAGGCGGGAGGCAACAGCGCCGTTCAGAGGAAACAGCCAGAGTTTCAGCATTCCAGAGTCATAGACATTGGGCAACTATGTATATGATAATAGAATTGCTGTGTAGATGGCCATTATTCTGAAATAACTTTGCTGTGTAAACACACCCTTAGATGGGAACTCTTTCATCCCTCTCACACTTTTTTTGGGAAGGCCAGTCTTATTCCATTCTCCATGGTAGGGTACTTTCCCATGCCAAGCCACCAGCAAGTGGTCTGAACCACGTACATTGCAGCATAAGGCCCCGGTTTATGGCCATATTTAGTCAGCATCTGCTCCCAATCACTTGCTGTGATTTGGAGAAGATTGATATCTCACACTGCATCCTGGATAAAAGAGAAGGGGACCCTGTTAGAACTCTCCCCGGGAAACCACCTGTGACGGACACTGTTGGAAGTCACCCCATTCCGTCCCCTGCCGGCAGGCTCCTGCTCTGGCTGGAAAAGTAGCACTGTCCCAGGAGCCTGTGGGTGCCAGACCAGGCATGTGCTGGATGCAGCAGGAAGTAGCTCCCTCCCGTCCCCCATCCTCTGCAGGCTCCTGCCCTGGCTGGCCCCTTACCATTCCTCCCTGCTTCTGGGTAAGGATGTTAAGGACTAGTCAACTAGTTGACTATCCAATAAGCAAATGCTTATCAGATAGTCAAGTTGACTATCTAATAGAGGCAGCAAAGGGGGGTAAAGGGAGGTACTTCAAAGCAGCAGCACCACAAGGAGCCCATAGTGAGCTCCATGCAGCATTGCCCCTTTGAAACACCTCCTTGGGGAATTTCTAGAGAAATGCTGCGTAGAACCCGGGGTCAGCTGCGGAGTCCCCAGATGATCCCGGGTTCCACGGAAATGCCGCAAGGAGTCGCTCCACGTGGCATTTCAAAGCAGCAGTGCAGCATGGAACCCAGAGTCAACAGGGGACTCTGGCTCCGGGCTGCACACGGAGTTCCGCATTCCTCCTTTGAAATGTACAAGAGTGGGGGCTCTTGTACATTTCAAAGGAGGAATGCGGAAGTGCTTATCAACTAGTCAAGTAGTCAATGGAAACTCCATCAACTACTCAACTGGTAAATTACGCGATACTTAACTTCCTTACTTACGGGACGGAGCATGTCCCAATGCTCCCCTGAGAACCCTGTGTACCTGCTGTAAAGTGCTAGCTCTAAAGCAAACATTTGGTCTTGCACAGAACACATCTCCACTCTCTATACAGCGACCTTCAGTGTAGACAGCAGATTAGGATTAGGCTTAACTCAATATATCTCCTGTAACGTCTGCCCTTGTAACTTTTCTTATTGCAGCTGGGACAGCAACCAGCTCGCAGCGAACTTTCCCTCTTATATCATTTGCCCGCCTGGCTCAAATCTGCAAGCGAAAGCGGACAAGGGAGGACGTGTTCTGGGAGTAGATGGACTTCATGAACTCCCTCATGGAGGAAATGTGGGCAGACTGCCTGGACCAAATTGCGGAATGCTAGGAGAGAAGAGCCGTCAGGAACCAGTAGGCAAGACAGCAGGAGACAATGTTTGCCTCCTTGACCACTGTGATGGAGCACCTGGTTTCATGTCCGGAGAGACCCTCCCCTCTGAACCCTGTTGGCCTTGATGACAGCCCCAGTCCCTCCTCCTCCAGCTCCATTGCTTCCACTCCCAGGGTCTCCAAGGGCAATCAGGGTACAACGACATGGAGGGGGAGGGACTCAAGGAAAGCTGTACCCTCCAGGACCTTGGAAGGCAAAAAGCAGTCCCACAGACATTCCTGAGACCCTTCTCCCCTCTTTGGGTTCCCTCTTCTTTAATTTCCCAGCTGTTTTCCCTTACTAAAAACTCGTATTCTTTGAACAATGGTCTCTATATTGCTTGAACTGAAGGGGTGGAGTGGAAGATTAAAGGCAAACACAGGGAATGCAGGGGCAACTTGCTGAAAGCAAAATGGAAGAGTCTCAAAACTGGCCATGCATAAAACTGTCCTTCAAGGCCTCTCTGATTTGCACTGCCCCTTGATGTATTCTCCTTATGGCACTGGTGTCCAGCTGCTCAAACTGTCTGGGTAGGCACTCTGCCTCAG
Source organism: Pelodiscus sinensis (assembly GCF_052426305.1). Classification (NCBI taxonomy): domain Eukaryota; kingdom Metazoa; phylum Chordata; order Testudines; family Trionychidae; genus Pelodiscus; species Pelodiscus sinensis. The sequence goes on from NC_143065.1 coordinate 25,284,244, forward strand.
CACCCCATCCTGACAGATAAGTTTCCCCCTTGCTCTTACACAGACTATGGAGCACACAACAGGCTGTCACCACAAAGGAAATGTTGCATTTGCTGAGATCCAACTGAGTCTGGAGACTCCTAAACCTACTCTTTAAATGTCCAAAAGCACATTCAACCATCATTCTGCACTTGCTCAATCTGTTGTTGAACTCCTCCTTACTGGGGTCCCGACTGCCCACGTACGGCTTCATGAGCCATTTACTGGTTAACCAAGGATCACAATAGGAATTTCCACCTCTCCGATTTTGCTTTTCCTGTCTGGGGAAAAAATTCCACTCTGCATTTTCGGAAGAGGCAGGAGAAAGAGAAAGAGAGAGAGAGAGAGAAGGAGAGAAAGGCAGGAGGCGGACAAGAGCTGAGAGAGAGCGCGAGGAAGTCAGAGAAGAAGAGAGAAAGAGGCCGTTTACACCACTTGCTCCCGCATGGCAGCCCAGCTGAGCGGCGCAGAAGTCAGCCAAGCGCCACGGCAGGAGGCGAAGGGGGGCAGGGCGGTGACATACAGGGCGGTCTGGGTCTCCCCCCTCCCCCACAGGCAGGCAGCAGGGGAATCAAGTCCCCACCATGCCAGCTCCAGCTCCCCATTCCCACTCCCCCCTCCCTCCACAGGCAGGAAGCAGGGGAATAAAATCCATAGTGTGCCGGCTTCAGCTGCTTGGGCAGTAGGAACAGGGAGTCCCAAACCATGCCAGCCCCAACCACTTGGGCAGCACGCGCTGTCTCAGCAGCTGGAGCCGGCGTGCTAGGGACTTTATTTCCCTGGTGCCTGCCTGCGGGGGAGGGGGGAGTCCCAGACCACGCCAACTGCAACCGCTCGGGAAGCTTGCACCGGGAAGCTTACTCCTCCCCTCCCCGCGGCAGCACGCGCTGCCTGAGCAGCCAGAGTCGGTGCAGTCCGGGACACCCAACCCCTTCCCTGCGCAACGGACCAGCATTTTAGGTACCACACTGGCTGTTCGGGGGGAGGAAGAGCAGCCCGTGCACTTCTGGTACCAGGCGCGCGGCTGCAGAACTCTCCCCACCCCACCGGAAGCCCGCACTACCTCCGTTATTCCTGGAGGTCGCATCAGCGCAGCATTCATCTTGGGGGTTGGGGCAGTGAGGGGGCCCCCAAAAGCCTCACAATCGACTGGTTGGAATCCCAAGATCGACCAGTAGATCACGATCGATGGGTTGGTGACCACAGGGCTATTGACATGTTCTTCTCCATAGTCATAGCAGGTTTGATTCAGGGATTCTAGGGTCTCAGCACAGAGGAAAGCCATTTGCAAAGTTTGAAGAAAGTCACCTTGTGCATTCAGAAGATTTGTAGCCACTGATGACTGTCCCATCTCTGCATCACAATGCAGTCTCACCAGTGTCAACTTGTCTCACAGTGCAAGAACCAGCATTGCACTGTGTCCACAGGATTAAGCTGCCAGTCCATGCCATACCGAGATTCGTCCTTGTCCTCTTCCTGGAGGAGCAACATGCGTATGCTCTCAAAGTACTGTGCCATTAGGCATACTACGACACACATCAGCATCACAATGGTTTGCTGCAAACTGGGTTCCATGCCCACACTACTATGGCATCTGCATGGGCAACTAGAGCACAAAAAGACAGAAGCACACTGCCTCCTGTTGATCTCATGCAAGGGTGAAAGGAATAGTTGAGTGCATTATGGGACGCTGATGACATGAGCCCATAACCACCCACTGCACAGTTTTGGTCCCAGTGGGCATTGTGAGAATAGCCCAGAATGCAAAGCTGCCCATGGTGCATCGCTCTTTGAGTTGATGATAGGCTTCCTAATGGTGACATGGTACTTTGGAATACATTCTATTCTTCCCCACAGTGAGAACATGGACTTTTGACTTCGTAAAATTGTGTGCCCAGAAATCAATCATATTAGATTCTACCTTATCTCGTAGTATAGACATGTCCTAAGTGTTTCTGTAATGCAGGGGTTCTCAAACTTTGTGATACCATGATCCCCTAAAATACTAAATATATTTGTGTGACTCCTCCCCACACCCTCGCTGCCCTGGGTCGCTTCCTCCCTCCTTCTCACCAGACTCCTTGCCCTCCTGGGATTCCTTCAAGGTGTTTGCAGTCCTCAACGCCCTTCCCGCCTGCAGGCTCCTTTCCCACATCTCTTTCTCCTCTGTGCCTCTTTTCGGCTCCGCGTCCCTTTGGTTTTCTCTCTCTCTCTCTCTCTCTCTCTCTCTCTCCTCTCTTCTGTCTCCTCCTCTGACCCCCATGTGCCCTTATTTACCTTGGGGTCCTCTGCATTATGGGACAGTGGGACGACCCAATCCCCCAGCCCGCTACCTGAGGGACCCTGCCCTCTCCCAGCTAGGGAAGCGTTCGGTCGCCCGGCAACCGTGCCCCGGCCGGCCCCTCGCGCGTCCACCCCCGCCTCACTCTCCTGTTGCATTGCTCTGTGGCTGCACCATGGAGCACAGGGTCAAGGCAGGCTGCTTGCTCTGGGGCTGCACTGCTCTGATGATGTTGGTGATCCACCTCCCTATCTTTAGCTGATGCCAGCTCCAGCCCTAGGGAAGCTGATGGTGGCTGCCCAGCTGTTCCAACAGTGGGGGAGAGGGGTGATCTGCGGGAACAGCGATCTGTGGCTAACGGGAGCTGAGATTTCTCGTACCTGCAGAGGCGCAGGTAAACAAAGCATTTTATGGACAGCCAGTGGCTCGCCCTTACAAGCCATGACCCAGAGTTTGAAAACTCCCTATTTAAGGTACAGAAGCAGCAACAAACGAGGTGATTTTTATTTTGTTTTCAGTTGGTTGGCTAGTTGAGGATTTTCCCGTATTTTCTCTCCATTTCTATTTTATCTTTCTTCTTCTCTGGACTCTAATACAGATAGATTATTATGCTATTGTTTTACTTAATGAATGTAATTCCCACTACCAGTTTTCCAAATGGTATAGCTATATATACATTTTCTTTATTAAAATAAAATTGTAATGGAAACAAAGTGTCCCATCCATGAACACATAATTCAGAAATCAACAAAGAAAGGTCCTGTCCTTACTCCCACTGAAGTCAAAAGCAGCCAAAGTCAACAATTTTAGTAATTGTTATTTGAAACTCTTTGCCACAGAGTTTGCAGATATTTTTCTTTGTCATCAGAAATCAGAGTTTCCAGATGTTACAAGAAATCTGTTCTAAAGAGTGAACATGGGCCATAGTGCCTGGTTTCAAATATACTTTTTTCCTAAACACAACCTTTTAACACCAAGCAGAGGATCTGTCACTTCCAATTTCGAAATTTCTCCATCTCAGAGCTAGGTCTGCTGCCCTTTTATAAATTGAATTATTCTGCCTCTTTTTCTTAATTGAATATAGACAGAAATATGTTGATATTCAAATTATGTTCTTTCAGAAAAAAAATAACCAAAAAGAACGTATTTTAAAAGCCGGGCTTAAAAATATTACCTTTTCTCTCTGAATGCTAGCTTCAGACAGTCCTTGGCCAGCCAACCTGGCTATCAGACCCAAAGCAAGTGGCTCATTTTTTAAGTAGTACATCTGCATAACATCAAAAATATTTGTACATACTTGCACTGAGATGTCTGCTATGAAAAATGCTCAAATTTATATCAAAAGACAGAAGGGAGGACAGAAAATGAGATAAAGAGAAATGAGATTTGATCAAGAACTGAAAAAAAATGCAAGGGAGAGTAGGTGGGACTACTCAAGCAAGAATTAGTTGGAAGGGGAAAGTTTCCTGGTTTCCCATAACAACTGGGAGAAGATGCTCTATCTCTCTTGGCCATCACCTTTCATTCATACTATGTTTCTACCTAACATTTACAGTCATCTGAGGCTCCACTTAGGAAGGAACAATCAGTTCCATACATACAAGATGGGAAGCGACTGTCTAGGAAGGAGCATGGCGGAAAGGGATCTAGGAGTCATAGTGGACCACAAGTTGAATATGAGTCAACAGTGTGATGCTGTTGCAAAAAAAGCAAATATGATTCTAGGTTGTATCAACAGGTGTGTTGTAAGCAAAACTCGTGAAGTCATTCTGCCGCTCTACTCTGCAATATTTAGGCCTCAGCTAGAGTACTGTGTCCAGTTCTGGGCGCCACATTTCAAGAAAGATGTGGAGAAATTGGAAAGGGAACAGAGAAGAGCGACAAGAATGATTAAAGGCCTAGAGAACATGACCTATGAAGCCAGGCTTCATGAACTGGGCTTGTTTAGTTTGGAAAAAAGAAGATTAAGGGGGGACATGACAGCGGTTTTCAAATATCTAAAAGGGTGTCACAAGGAGGAAGGAGAAAATTTGTTCCTCTTGTTCCTCTTCAAAGTAGGAATAAGATCCTCCGGAAAAGGGCGCTTTTTCCGGAGGATCGGGGCCAGTGTAGACGCTCTTTTCCAGCTTTTCTAAAAGCCGGAAAAAAGCAGCGGACATTTTTATTTAAATGCCGCGGGGGATATTTAAATCCCCCGCGGATTTCCCTATTACGATCGCTGAAATTAACATGCCCCTTCCGGAAAAGGGGCCAGTGTAGACGTAGCCTTAGTGTAGACATGGCCTTTGTCTGTGAGTAGCTCCATAACATTGAATAAGGCTACTATTGTGAGTAAAGGATATACTTAGCACAGATGGGACTTAAAGTATAAAGAAGTATTTAAAGAATCCACTACATCAAAGGCACAGTCAGACAGAATCCAGGAAACTAAAAGCGATCAGCACTGGAATTCTGCTGATCTCATCAGTTACATGAAAATTCTTATGGAGAAAGTCCTGTATGGGCCCAATCCTTACTGAATCAACTGACTTAACTCGAAAGTGGCTTCAGTGGGTTTTGGTTCTGGCTTTCTGAACAGATATGCCTCATAGAATCATAGAATCATAGGACTGGAAGGGACCTCAAGAGGTCATCGAGTCCAGCCCCCCGCCCTCAAGGCAGGACCATGCTCCGTCTACACCATCCCTGATAGATGTCTATCTAACCTGTTCTTAAATATCTCCAGAGAGGGAGATTCCACCACCTCCCTTGGCAATTTATTCCAATATTTGACCACCCTGACAGTTAGGAATTTTTTCCTAATGTCCAATCTAAACTTCCCTTGCTGCACTTTAAGCCCATTGCTCCTTGTCCTGTCTCAGAAACCAAGAGGAACACATTTTCTCCTTCCTCCTTGTTGAGCATCAAAGATTTATGGTAATCATATTAACCAGTATGAGCCTTCTGCTGGAGTATATACAGGGTCTGCCAGAACATGGAAGAATCTTGGGAGGCCATGAACATAGTCTTCTGTGAAGCACATTAGTTGAGTGACTGACATATGCCACAGACTTAGAGGAAACAAACCTGAAGACAGTTGGCAGTTTTTCAAAGGGACTTGGTTAAGGACACAAGAGCAAACTATTCGACTGTGTAGGAAAGAGAGGAAATATGGCAAGAGATCACTGGTTTAACCAGGAAATCTTAAATGTTCTAAAAATCAAAAAGAGTAATAAAAAGTGGAAACTAGGTCAAAGTACAAAGGATTAATATAAGCAAATGATGCAAATATGGCATGGCAAGATTAGAAAGGTAAAAGCACAAAATGAGCTCAATCTAGCTAGAAACAAAGGTTAAGAAAACATTCTACATATACACTAGAAGCAAGGAGAAGACTAAGGACAGAGTAGGCTCATTGCTCAATGAAGTGAAAGAAACAATAACAGAAAACTTGGAAATTGCAGAGGTGCTTACCTTCTTTGTTTCGGTTTTCACCAAGAAGTTTGATGGTGACTAGATGCCTAACACAGTGAATGCTAGTGGAAATGGGGGAGGGTTTAGAATTAAAATAGGAAAAGAACAAATTAAAAATTACTTGGAGAAGTCAGATGTCTTCAAATCACCAGGACCAGATGAAATGCATCCTAGAATACTCAAGGAGCTAACAGAGGAGGTATCTGAGCCATTAGCTATCATCTTTGAAAAGTCATGGAAGTTGGGAGAGATTCCAGAAGACTAGAAAAGGGCAAATATAGAGTCCATATATAAAAAGGGAAATAAGAACAACCCAGGAAACTACAGATCAGTCAGCTTAACTTCTGTGCCAGGAAAGACAACGGAGAAAATAATTAAGGAATTCATCTACAAACATCTGGAAGATAATAAAGTGAAAGGTAACAGCGTAGATTTGTGAAGAACAAATCAAGCCAAACCAATCAGACAAGCTTTCTTTGATAGGACAACAAGCCTTATGAATAAGGGGTAGATGTGGTTTACCTAGATTTTAGTAAAGCAGTTGATACAATCTCGCATGACCTTCTTATCAATATACTAAGGAATACAATCTATATTGGGGCTACTATCAAGTGGGTGCATAATTGGCTGGATAACATTTCTCAGAGATTAGCTATTAATGGTTCAGTATCATGCTGGAAGGGCATAAAAAGTGGGGTTCCACAGGGGTCAGCTTTGGGACCAGTTCTGTTCAATATCTACATCAATGATTTAGACAATGGCATAGAGATTATGCTCATAAAGTTTGCAGATGATACCAAGCTGGAAGGGGTTGCAAGTGCTTTGAAGGAGAGGGACATAATTCAAAATGATCTGGACAAACTAGAGAAATGTGCTGAGGTAAACAGGGTGAAATTTAATAAGGACAAATGCAAAGTACTCCACTTAGGAAAGAACAATTGCACATATAAAGAATGGGAAGTGACTGTCTAGAAAGGAGTACTGCAGAAAGAGATGTAGGGTCATAGTGGACCACAAACTAAATATGAGTCAACAGTGTGACACTGTTGTAAAAAAGCAATCGTTCTGGGATGCATTGAGTGTTGGGAGCAAGACATGAGAAGTCATTCTTCTGCTCTACTCTGTGCTGATTAGGCCTCCTTTGGAGTATTGTGTACAGTACAAGAAAGATGTGGAGAATTTGGAAGAAGTCCAGAGAAGAACAACAAAAATAATTAAAGGTCTAGAAAACATGACCTGTGAGGGAAGACTGAAAGAATTAGGTTTGTTTAGTTTGGAACAGAGAAGACTGAGAGGAGATATAGCAGTCTTCAAGTACCTAAAAAGGTGTAACAAGGAGGAGGAGAAAAATTGTTCTCCTTGATCTCTGATGATAGGACAAGAAGCAATGGGCTTAAATTGCAGCAAGTGAATATTAGGTTGGACATTAGGAAAAACTTCCTAATTGTCAGGGACGTTAATCAGTGGATTAAATTACTTAGGGCAGTTGTGGAACCTCCATCATTGGAGACATTTAAGAGCAGGTTAGCTAGACATCTGTCAGGGATGATCTAGATTGTGTTTGGTCCTGCTGTGAGGGCAGGGGACTGGACTTGATGACCTCTCGAGGTCCCTTCCAGTTATGGTATTCTAAGAGTCTATGATTTAGGGAACACAGCAGAGACAGAAAAAGAGCTCATGCTGGGAGCTTTGGAGGGGGTCACAATTATGAGGATAGCCTTCTGATCAGGATGAGTGTGAGGATACTTTTGACTCCTGCTCCTGGGACCTTGGTGAGGAAGGAATGTGGTTCTTCAAGGCCTAGAAGGGGTGCCGGTGCATGAAGCTGCCGTGGAAAGCTGTCATGCAATTCATCACTTCCACAATGGTCTTCAAGACTTTCTCCTAGATCTTCTCTTCCAATTTCCTGCACACTCTCCTGTTTTCATACTCCGCTGTCATCTCCAGCAACAGCATTCTACTCCACTTGCTTAAACATTCCCTGTCCAAGTGCGAGGACAGCATTTGCTCCTTGAACATGTCATTCCCACTCCATTTATGCCTGACATCTGTGCCAGCCCAACAGCTAGCAGAGCCAGGAGAGTGTGCAGCATGCTCACTGCTGTTCCCAATGTAACGAAAAGTGAAGAGCAGACTTTACAGAAGATAAATTGTGGAGCATAAAACCTAATCTATTAGCAAAAAAAGGAACAACATTAGGGATATATATTTAAGAATAGGTTAGATAAATGTCTATCAGGGATGGTCTAGACCAGGGGTCTCCAAACTACGGCCCGCGGGCCGGATGCGGCCCGCGAGGCCCTCTCATCCGGCCCGTGGAGACCTTTTGTCTGGCCCCGCCTTCTTCCGCGTGCCGGTGTGACGAGGCGACCCCCGCCCGTCCCTGGGGCGCCGCCGAACGGGCCCTTCTTGCCGCGGGGGAAGGGCCCTGTCAGGGGTGTGCGGCGTGTACTCACGCCGCGCAGGGGCAGGAGAAGCGGGCCGCTCCGCTGACAAGCGGCCGCGCGGCGGCAAACGGCGCAGGGGGCGGGGGTTAGCAAGGGCGGCGTTCCCCCGCACAGACTGACAGGGCAGCCGGCCAATCAGGGGGCAGGATGGGCGGTGGTGGTAACGCCCGCCCGGCGACGTGCGGGGGAACGTGAACCCCGGCGGGAACTTTAAAAAGGTGACCCCTTCCGCCCGGGGGGGGGGGAAGGAGTGAGCGGTGGCAAGCAGGAGAGAAGGACAGCGTGCAGAGGAAGGGGAGAGCAGGGGGAAAAGCCCCCCCCTTCCGGGAGAAACGGATTCGCAGGCGAATATTCTGAAGAGGAAACATTAAAAGCAACAATCTCTCTACCATAAGTGGATATATTTGCACAATATATTCAGGTAAGTTTAACTTAAGAAATCATAAGAATTTTTAAAAATTGTTTCGGGTCATTTGCAGCTATTATTGCGACAAAATTAGTTCGCATAATCAGGTTTTTTGAGCGATATTGTGTGCAAGATACTTTCAGTTTCATTATTTATTCATGTTGAATTCACTTTATTTTAGTGCCCAGCGATGGCCGAGAAGAGGAAAAGAAAAATAGACGATGAGTGTCGGCAATTTCAAGAAGAATGGAGTTTGAAATACTTCTTCATCAAATCCGGCGAGAAAACATTGTGTGTGATTTGCAATGAAACCGTGGCTGTGATGAAAGAATACAACCTGCGCCGTCATCATCAAAGTAAACATCAGGAGAAATATGTACAGTTGAAGGGTAAAGTCCGTGCCGAAAAATTTTCTAAATTACAAAATCAACTCACATCTCAGAGGACATTGTTCAGTAAATCCTCAAATGAAAATGAATCCTTAACTAAGGCCAGTTATAAAGTTGCCTACGTCCTGGCTAAAAGTGGCAAACCCTTTACAGATGGTGAAGTAGTGAAGGAATGTTTGTTGGAAGTGGCTGAGGAACTTTGCCCAGAAAAGTCAAAACAATTTGAAAATGTAGCTTTGGGTGCGAATGCCATTGCCCGCCGTGTTGCAGACATGGGTGAAAACATTGTGACTCAAATAGCGAAAAATGCAAGCAAGTTTCGCCATTTTTCAATTGCAATGGATGAATCGCTGGACAGCTGCTCCACCTCTCAACTGCTTGTGTTCATTAGAGGTGTGGATGAAGACATGAACATAACACAAGAGCTGGCTTCCCTACATAGCATGTATGGCACTGTTACCGGAGAGGATATATTCAATGAGTTGAAAAAAACATTTGCTGATTATAACTTGGACTGGACTAACCTCAGTTGCCTGACTGTTGATGGAGGAAAGAACATGAGTGGCATAAAGAAAGGCTTGGTTGGACAAGTGAAGCAGATGTGTAATGAGAAAAACATTATACAACCAATGTTCCTGCACTGTATTATTCACCAGCAAGCTTTGTGTGCTAAATATGTGGACATTAGCAGTGTACTGAATCCTGTGGTGAAGATGGTGAATTTAATAAGGTCACATGGGCTCAACCATAGACAGTTCAGAGACATGTTGAAAGATACAGACACAGAATCGCAAGATTTACCATATTACACAGCAGTAAGATGGCTAAGTTTTGAGAAAGTTCTGAGCAGAGTATTTAAGTTAAGAAAGGAAATAGGTGACTTCCTGGAAAGTAAAGGCAAGCCACAGCCATTACTGTCTGATGAAGAGTGGGTATGGAAATTGGCTTTTGCTGCAGACATAACTAGTCATTTAAATTTTCTGAACCTAAAACTACAAGGAGAGCAAAATCTAGTTTCTGATCTATACACCCACCTAAAGGCCTTCAGATCCAAACTTGTCTTGTTTTTGGAACAAGTACAGGCCAACAACTTGACGCACTTTCAGCAGTGCAAGGTCTTCATGGCTGAAGCAACAGCTGAGTTCCCCACGTCATTTGCATGCGAGATCATCAAAGACCTCCAGCTGCAGTTTCAGCAGCGGTTTTCTGACTTGGATTCAAAGGCAGAAGAAGTGAGATTGTTTCAAAACCCATTTGAAGCAGATGTGGCCAGTTGCCCAGATGAACTGCAGCTGGAAGTCATTGAGTTGCAAGCAAATGACCTCCTTAGGGACAAGTTCAAAATAGGACTGGTGGGTTTTTACCAGTTTTTGCCCAAGGAAGACTTTCCTAATGTCAAAACTTTTGCATCAAGGTACCTTTCAATCTTTGGAACAACATACCTGTGTGAACAAACATTTTCAAGAATGAAATATGTGAAGAACAATTTGAGAACAAACTTGTCCGATGATAATCTCAGGTCACTGTTGATGTTAGGGACAACAAATCTAAAGCCAGAAATGTCTGCTATTTTGGCATCCAGGAAACAATTTCACCATTCACACTAATACAGGTGTTCATGTGTAGTGTATCAATGTGTTATTAAATAATAACTGAATAAAATAATATTAAATAAATAATTAAAAACAATATCCATGTTTTGATTGTTTTTTATTTGGACCTCAAGTGTGTAGTCAGCCCCTGAACTGCTGTTTGATAGTTAATGCGGCCCTCGGGCTGAAAAGTTTGGAGACCCCTGGTCTAGACAGTATTTGGTCCTGCCATGAGGGCAGGGGACTGGACTTGATGACCTCTCGAGGTCCCTTCCAGTCCTAGTATTCTATGATTCTATATTATGTACAAGGCCACAGTTATGCTTTTAAGCAGCCACCATGCAGCAGGTACACCACCGAGTTCTTAGGGAAGCAGCTAGACTCAGTTTGGCAGCAGGCCAAAGCTTGAGACTGTGGGAAGGAGAAAGTCTGAGGGTGGTGGCGGGGCCTGTGTCTTTGGCACCCCATTTGCCAGGAAAGTGCAACTTTCCCTATCCACGGGAACATACGGGCAGGTGGGGGAAAGAGGTCCAGGCATAGTGGTAGGGCAGAAGCTCACACGGTGCCCAGGTGTTTGGCACCCCATTTGCCAGGAAACTGCAACTTTCCTTCCTATGGGACCATGAAGGCAGGAGGTAAGAGGGCATGGAAGCAGGGCAAGACAGGGGCTCATGCCTGAGCAAACAGAGGTTTACTTCAGAGATATTGGCTAATAGCTTTTCTGGTTTATTCAGATTGCCATGCAAAATATCAGTATTCAAATATCTCACAGAGTGATAGGGAGCAGATGCTGACTGATTGTGGCCAGAAACCTGGACCTTAGTCTGCAATGCTTTGTGATGCAATGATGCCAGGCCACTTACTGCTGGCTTGGCATGGAAAGGTGTCCTACCATGGAGGATGGAATAAGGCTTGCCTCCCTGGAAAACTTGTGGGAAAGATTAAAGAGTTCCTCTATGAGAGCTTCCTGGAGATGTTCAGGGAGGATTCCCACTGCATTTCCAGTCACGTTAACAAATTGTTCTAGGGAATCCACCACTGTGTGGGCAAATTAGGTGGCACAGATCACACCCAAATGCTTTAACCCACTTGTAGCATGATGAAAAATGTGAACTCACCAGAAGTGCCCTCTCCAGGATCAGTGCCTGGCTGTAAGATGTCCTGGGAGGCAGCGATTAACTCCAAAGACCTAGGTATTGGTGACATCAGTTACCCTGCTCACATGCTGGAACATTCTCCTCCACCTCCTCTTCCTCATCCACATTGTTCGCCAAACTGCTACCTGTGGCTACCAGTGTCTTGGGAGGAATCCATGGACTGGATGAAGCTGGTAGGATCTCCCCTAGGATCACATGCTGCTGCTCATAGAAGCAGCATGTTTGTGGCAATGATCCAGACTGTCCATTTGCCTCCTTGTCTTCTAGTACAACCACCTCAGCGCCTTATTTGTACGCAGCACTGCTGAGCATGCCTGTCGTATCCTTTCTCCTCCATGCCATTTGCAATCTTGGCATAGATTTCTGCATTCCTTGTGCTGGTTCATAATTCTGCAAAAACAAGTTTCTCTCTCCAGCTAGGAATGAGGTCCAGGATTTCTTGCATGCTCCATGCTGGTGTGCATCTGTGACCCTGAAAACTCATGGTCATGTGTACTGCTTACTCTGTGGTCTGCTTGCGCTGGCCACACAGGAAGTGAAATTCAAATTTTCCCAGGGCCTTTTCTGTTCACCTGGAGAGCAGTAGAGTTGGAAGTGGCCGGATCAGTCATTGCGGAGCACTGTGGCATACCTCCCAGAAGCTAATAACTTTGACTTCCACAGCACTTTGTTTGTATTACTGTAAAGTTGACTATTGAAGGTCTAATTTACCATTACTCCTCATGAAAAGTAGGAATACTAAAATTGCCTTTGAAAACCCCTAAAGTCGATTGAACTGGCTTGGTGGTGTAGACTCATTGTTTAGAACAGGGGTGAGGAACATCAGGCCTGTGGGCTGGATGTAGCCCACAGTTTGCATGGATCTGGCCTCTGATGCTCAGGGCTCCATCCCAGCTTTGGGGAACCCATCGCCCCACAAGGGGCTGGAACACACAAAATCTACTAGTCTGGGCTTCCCCCAGACTCTGGCGTGTGAAGGAAATGTGGGAAGTGTCTTTCTCCTTCTCAGTTAAGGACCACATCTGTGGGGGGGTTAGATATTTTTTTCTTTTCACTTGTGTGCAAAGTGATTTTTCTGTGGGTCAGCGGCCCGGGACCTAAAAAAGGTTCGCCACCCTCGGTCAGAAGTTCGACCTAATGCGGCTACATTCTACCTAAACTCTCAGAGTAGGCCATTTTACCAAGCTCGGATACGTGTTCATAAGACCTCTGAATAAAAATGAATTGGTAGGGCACAAAGCTAGAGAATCAATTCATTCCCTAACTAAACAGTTATTTCCTAGTCAGGAATGTATTCTTCTCTTTGATACACATTCCATGTGCTTCGCATTATTAATTGCTGAACTGATTATGACATGCATGCTATTTTCCCCTACCAAGGAACTGGATGACATCCTTCTGGCTTCCCACTTCCCTGAAGCAGGAGTTTTAACTGCTGCTCTACCCCAGAAACAGAGCTTGAGCATACCCTGCCCACCCTCCACGGTGCAGAAGGACAGACTGATGGGCACTGGCAGTGAGTGAGGTTTAACCCAAGGGGGTACGATTGAGACACAACGTGGCCCCCCTAAGGGCTGCAAGCCTGTTCTAGCCCTAGAGACTATTGGAAGGGGACGGAGGCACAGGAGGCGATTCTCACCCAGCACAGGGTTTGCTTTGGCAGTGGTGAAAATAACTTAACATTTCTTACAGGCATTGCAGTGGGGGTCCCTGCCAGCTCTTTAACTAGCTCCCCGCTGGCTTCTGCCGCAGCTCAGGCAATTCTGCAGAGGGCACGTCCGCTTACTTTCACCTCCGCTCTTTACGCACGGGAGACCGCCCATAGCGGCGGCTGGAGACGAGGCCTGGAGGGAAGTGGGTAGGCGGGGCTGGGAGACAGGCAGCCCCTGGGCGGAGTCTCTCACGGCAAGGGGGCGGACCAGCACAGGCGTGCTAGGGGGGAGAGCTCGTCTTGGGGGCGGGGAGAAGGTCCCTCGCTGGCCAATAGGAGAGCGAAAGGGAAAGAGACCTTCCGTTAACAGCCTTAACTCAGCAGTAACTGAACGGAGCCCCGGCGGCGGGAACAATGAACTGCCCCTCACGCACTCCTCCCTCCTAGCTCAAGGGCGTGGCCGAGCAGGAGACGGTGACGTACGCTCGGCTGACAGTACGCATGCTCAGTAGCCGGGCGGAAGGAAGGCCGTTTTCTGCTGAGGCGGGGAGCGCCTGTTTGGTCCCCGCTGGCGGGACCGCGCGCCGGCAGCGTCTCCTCGCTGCGTGAAACCTGCTCAGCCGCTCGTCTCCGGCTGCCCCGGACCTAGCTCCTGCCCCGTGCCCGGGTTTCTGGGGTACTCGAGAAGCCACCCAGCGCTTCTGTAACGGAGGGGGGCATCCCTCCCTCCCTCCCGGGGTTGTAAGGCGCGGGGAAGGGTCGGTGGGGGGCAGCGAGCTGCCAGTGCTTGTCTGGGGGTTCCCCTGTATGTGACGTGGGCGAACCCGGCCCTCTGCGCTTGCCAGGGGCTCCCTTTGCATGTGCTTTGCCAGCACCCGCAGTAATACCGGCTATGGCGGCTGCTCGCCTACAGCTGCTCCCCTTGGATCCGGGAGACGAAGGCACGCAGAGATGCAGGATGGGACCCGCCACTCTGTCCTCTCTGGGAGCCAGGCTCGGGGCCCCAGTCAAGATCACGGTTCCTGGTGGCTGCTGTTTGTGCACTGCTTGGCCCAGGCATGATGTGACTGATGGCTACCTGCAGCTAGATCTGAAATGCAGAACTTCAGGTTTAACTGCAAGCAAGTTGAAAAGTCTCACACTGAGTGTCAGCCACTTGAAGCTTTTGGCCTGTCACCCGCTGAGAAAAGTAATAGTGAAAGTGGTACTTAGGAATCTTGCCTTGAAAAAGGCCACCCCACAAGCAACACTGCAGGAGATAGTGAAAGAGCTGCTGAGAAATGTGTATGTTTCTCTTCACCATGTTGTTACTGCTGCCCCAATTCCTGGAAATCCAGTGGTGTGTGTTGAAATACTGTCTGTAGATCCATTTACAGAACAAGCTGGCCTGATAACCCCCAAAACTAATATAAATGTTGAAGAAGTGGTCACTTTAGAATGGTACAGACACTTGTCAAATGATACCACAAAAATTTCAGTTGCAGGAATGGATGATTTGGGCAGCTCTTTGAAGGAGAGAATTGTTTTGCCTTTCCATTTCCCCAAAACCTTCAAGAAGTTGGGTATCTCTGTCCTTAGTGGAGTACTGTTGGTGGGCCCTCCAGGTGTGGGGAAGACTCTTCTTGTAAAGGCAGTTGCAAGGGAAGTGGGAGCATATTTACTTTGCATCAGTGGTCCAGCTATATATGGCTCAAGGCCTGGAGAAAGTGAAGAAAATTTGCGAAGAGTTTTTGAACAAGGCAGGGAATTGTCCTGCGAAGGACCAACCATTCTCTTTATTGATGAAATTGACTCTTTGTGCCCTAAACGGGGAAGTTCGAACAGCATCCCTGAAAATCGCATTGTTGCTCAATTGTTAACACTTATGGATGGCATAGGCAGTGAAAATGAGATGGTTGTTATGGCAGCAACAAACAGGCCCGATGCCTTAGATTCTGCACTGAGGAGACATGGTAGATTTGACCAAGAGGTGAGAAAAGTCTGTTCTTCTTGATTAGTTTCTGACACTTCAATACCATTTGTCATTTTTCTATTGAAAAATCATTTCAGGGCCTAGTGATGGTGTTCTGCAATGTCACATTCGGTGATCAGATTTGATGCCCTATGTCTTATGGTTAGATCAGTGACCCACAAAGGAGAAGGAAAAGTTACCTTTTTGCTACTTTATAGTTAGGCTTGTAGGGTTTTTTCCCCTTCTTGGTTTTTACATTGTTGATTAAAAAGCACGTATTAAATCTGTACTTACACTAATGTAGGGCATTAACTGAACCATACTATGTTGATTTAAAAACTGGAATGATTCAGAATTGTTGCACATTAAATGGGCTAACTGACAATTACATTATGAAACCTATAAATGGAAGGGTTAGGGGTTCACAATCACTGATATAGTCTGCAGCAGACACACTGTTTGGGAGAATAAATAATTGCTCTAGGTCACAGGTAAGATGCACAAGCAATGTGTGTTTTTATTAATGTACCCAAACAAAAAATAGGAATAAAGAACATGGGCCATATTTATAGGGGGAGGGATTCTATCTTGGGAAGCAGTGGCTGAAAAAGACTTAGGGGCTATGGTTAATAATCAGCTGAACAGAGGTGTCTAGTGTGACACTGGCCAAAAGCATTAATGCTATACTTCTTTGTATAAACAGGAATACTGAGTTAATAGGGAATTTATTTCTATATTTGGCACTCTTGCAACTACTGGTGGAATACTGAAGTTTTAGTGTCCACAATTCAAGAAAGGTGTTAATAATTTGGAAGTGGTTCAGAAAAGAGCTGACAGAATGATTAAAGAATTTGAAAAATGTGTTAGAATAGGACAGGGAATCTTTTTTTGTCTGGGACCACTTACCCACAAAAAAAAATCAATTGGGGGAGCCACAAAAGCAAAAAAACCCAAAACCTCACTACTTGCCTGCTCCCAAGTGAAAAGCCAAAAAACAAACAAACAAACAAACCCCTCACTGGTCACCTGCTGTCAAGGTAGAAAAGAAAAAAAACACCTCTTGCTTAAATGGGTGACTCCATGCTCCAGCCCTGCAGGAGGGGCCTGGGCTTCTGGCCTGCAGTTCAGAGACTTGTCACTGGCAAGATGAAATTAAGCTGGGGGATGGAGCCACTCGTGGGCTATAGATTCTCCACCCTTCCTTACAGTGATACAGTCCAAAAATTCAATCTATTTAGCTTAACAAAGAGCAGGCTAAGGAGTGATTTCCATACACAAGTTTCTACATGGCAAACAAAATCTTCAGTCTAGTAGACAAGGGTGTTTGGAAACTGACTTTCAAATGGAAATGCTGCATACATTTTTAACAGTGAGGGTAAGTAACCATTGGCACAAGTTAGGAAAATCCACCATGTCCCTTCCTATCACAGAAAATGTTTTGAACAAGATTGGTCCAAATGAGCTGCTTCAGTTCAAATATGAATTGGTTCAGGGAAGTCCTGTAAGAAGTTTGTGTTACACAAGATGTTAGACTGATTGATCATAATCTACTGGATATGCAGATATGCAGCATAAAAGTACTTTTGCTGGTATTCATCATTTTGGTTGTTGAACAGGTATAAATTTTACTTCAAATGCAATTAATGGCCAATATAAGGTGTATCTATGCTTGGAGTTACACCAGCAAAATTTTTCGAGGATAGGCCTGGCCTAAAAAATGAGCTGAGCTGCTGGTAGAAATAGCAGACTGTATTATCAATAATGTATTAAGATAGACAAAATCAAATTATTTCAGTGGGGCACCATTCACAAGCACTAAAACTACATCTAAAAATGAAAAGTAGTACATTGTTAGGGCTATGGTCTCCAACCAGTTCTGAAGCAGCAGCCAGTATAGTGTCTATAGCTATACCGAACTGGCCACACTCACTGGCCAAATAGCCACATGTGGCTAGCGTGTTGGATACCATGGTTGTAGGGACTTTTTGGATTGTGCATAAATTGATGATATTCATGTCTAATAGAGGTAGTTCTAAAATCTAAGAACAGATAGAATCATACTAATTCGCACACACAATTGACACTTGTCACTTTTATGAACGATTTAATAGCAGAGTTCTATAGCCAGAGCCCCATTTTAGTTAAGGTACTCGCTTCATTATTTTTACAAAATATACCATCTTTGATTGTGTCTTATCTCAAACATCAAATGCTAACTTACAGTTGTCAAAATAAATTGACAAAAAATACATTTAGCAAAATGATGCATCCTTGTTTCCTTTATTGTTTATCCATGCACTCTCTAAAACTTTGAACCTGCAACAATCTCGATGCAAGGGTCTGTTCCAGGATGATGGCCTAAAATGTGTCATTCACAAGCGTTATCCCAGATCCTTCAAATTAGATAAATTATGCTGAACTACATTCACGCTTATCTAAATTTTAAGGATTTTGCAGCATTTAATGAAATACACAATTTTGGTTAAATTTTAGCAGATTTTCAGTAATTTATGCACATTCTCTACGCATTTTTATTTTATTCATATACACCTATTGGTCCTTTTTTGTGCTACTGAATTACATTTTTGTACAGTCATGTTTTCTTTGGTCCATGTATTACAGAGTTTAAAGTAATCATTCTCCATGGGGTTTTTTTCTATTTGACTTGTGGCCTGTACAGTTTTTTAAAATAGAAAAGTATGTTGTCACTAGCCTCCTGTGTTCTTATGTTCCAAAGAAATTATTATTTCACTATTAAATCTCCCATTGATTAATCTTTAAACACTAAGTGGCATTCTTTATAAAACATGCATTTGTTCAAATTAAAATGTATGTGTAAATGAAAAGTACTGATACAGTTCATTATATCTTCAAAGGATTATAGAGCTATTAATTAGTCCCTTGTCAAACAGTGTAAAAGGAGGAGAATTGATGCAAGGGAGTCCAAGATACGAACAATATAAGTGACTTGTCTAGGTCTGCAGAGATGAGAGAGGAATAGCAAAACACTGATAAATTTCCATTTATGGTATTTGTTTTAGATTATCATTGGAACGCCAACACTTAAACAGAGAAGATCTATTCTACAGCTGATTACTTCTAATATGCCTATTTCCACTGATGTTGATTTGATTAACCTAGCAGAAATGACAACTGGATATGTTGGAGCTGATCTTACAGCACTCTGCAGAGAAGCTGCTATGCAAGCTGTCCTGCGCAGCTGTTTGGTAAGGAGTCAGTTTAAACCAGAAAGATATCATTATTTATATTTATCACTTTTCCCCACTCTATTTTAATATATATGATGATAAATTAGGTACGTGAGAATATTCAAAACAAGCAAGCAAGCATTATAGATGTAATTATAAGCTTTCCTATAGTCTTTCAAGCCATGCCTTAAGTTGAGTGAAAAGTCAATGTAGAATATCTGTATTCTCTCCATAAGCTATTTAGTGTTGTACAAGGCTGGGAACATAAGTTCTTAATTGAAGAGCAAATGCTATATGTTTTTTTCCACTTAAGATGAACTTTTTATCAGCTACAGTCAACTTATATAAAATTCTGTTTCTTAATAAGGCGAACTATGTAGTAGTTTGTGGTTTGCACAAATACTGACTTATTTTACTAATCTAATATAACATGAATATACTGGCCAAAAGAGAACAGTTAGGGCACGTCCACACAGCAGGGCTAAAGCCAAAATAAGCTACGCAACTTGAGCAACATCAATTCCATAGTTTAAGACAAAATAGCTTATTTCAGCTTTTGACACTGTCTACACAGCAGGAAGTGTGAGAGAGAGCACTCTTCTTCCAACTTCCCTTACTCCACATAAAATTAGGGTTATAGGAATTGGAGTAAGAAGTCTTCCAGTTGGACGTTATTTTGATATAGTCCATGTCTATACCACATGCAATTATTTTGACAATGTTATTTCAGAATAACATTATTCTGAAATACCACTGCTGTGTAGATGAGCCCTTACAGTTCCCCATGGCACAGGAGTAATATTTCTGGGATGATGCAGATATAGATCTCAAGGAAGCATTGTTTGTTACTTCCACACACACCCCTTTGACGGCTAGCTAGGAGAAAGACTTGAAAAGCCTTCAAATGTTCCTTTGTTCAGCGAGGCAGAGTGGGGTGGAAGTCAAGACAGAGAGAGAAAATAAGGACAGCCTGAGTAATTAGTTTCCTTACCTGAAAAGATAATGAAGTAAATAATAAAGCAATCAATTTGCATGTATCTAGAAAGTGAAGTGATATGTAACAGCATGGATTTGTCAAGAACAAATCACGTCAAACCAACCTAACGACTTTCTTTGACAGGGTAACAAGCTTTGTGGAAAAAGGAGAAGTAGTAGGTGTGGTACATCTTGACTTTATTAATCCTTTTGATACTGTCTTGAGATGTTCTCATAAACAAACTAGGGAAATGCAACCTAGATGGAGCTATTGTAAGATGGATACAAAATTGCTTGGAAAATCATTCCCAAAGTGTAGCTATCAATGGCTCACAGTCCTGATGGACGGGCATAACAAGTGGAGGTCCTGTAGAGATCAATTCTGAGTCTGGTTCTGTTCAATAGCTTCACCAATGATTTAGATAATGGAGTAGAGAGTACATTTATACAGTGTGTGGATGATACAGAGCTGGAAGGGGTTGTGAGTGCTTTCAAGATAGAATTCAAAATGATTTGGACAAACTGGAGAAATGGTCTAAGGTAAATATGATTAAATTAAATAATGACGAATGTAGAGTACAGGCAGTCCCCGGGTTACGTACAAGATAGGGACTGTAGGTTTGTTCTTAAGTTGAATCTGTATGTAAGTCGGAACTGGCGTCCGGATTCAGCCGCTGCTGAAACTAACCGCCAGTTCCGACTTACATACAGAATCAACTTAAGAACCCCAAGCGTCCCCAAGTCAGCTGCTGCTGAAACTGATCAGCAGCTGATTCCAGGAAGCCCGGGGCAGAGCAACTCTGCCTCGGGCTTCCTGTAGTCAGTGCTGGTCAGTTTCAGCAGCAGCTGACTTGGGGACGCCTGGGGCAGAGCAGCTGGGGTGCTGCTGGGTTGCTCCAGTAGCGCCGCTCCTCGGCGCTACTGGACCAACCCAGCAGCACCCCATCTGCTCTGCCCCAGGCGTCCTGATTCAGCCGCTGCTGAAACTGACCAGCAGCGGCTGAATCAGGACGCCTGGGGCAGAGCAGCTGGGGTGCTGCTGGGTTGGTCCAGTAGTGCCCAGAGCGGCGCTGCGGGACGAACCAGCAGCGCCCCAGCTGCTCTGCCACAGGCGTTCGGAGAAAAGCCTAGTCTGCTTGGGGGGGGGGGCGTACTAGCTGCGGCCCCCACCCCAGCAGACCAGGAAGACGTGGGCGGCGGACCGAGACGCACCGCGGTCCCGCCGCCTGGGTCCTCCGCGGCTTTGCTCCCAGTCTCCCTGGTCTGCTGGAGACCAGCAGATCAGGGAGACGGGGAGCAAAGCCTCTGAGGACGCCAGCAGCGGGACAGCCGCGGGGCGTCTGGGCTGCCCCGCTGCCGGCTTCCCCAAGGCTTTGCAAGGCTGCGGAGGGGCTCGGGCAACGGGGCAGCCCAGGCGCGCCTGGGCTGCCCTGCTGCCCGAGCCCCTCCACGGCTTTGCTCCGCGTCTTCCTGGTCTGCAGACCAGGGAGACGCGGAGAAAGCCCCGGAGTACACGGGCGGCAGGACCGCGAGGTCCCGCATTCCGTGTCCTCCGGGGCCCCGTTCGTAACTGCGGATCCGACATAAGTCGGATCCGCGTAAGTCGGGGACTGCCTGTACTCCATTTAGGACGGAACAATCAACTGCAAACATATAAAATGGGAAATGATTTGGACAAACTGGAGAAATGGTCTAAGGTAAATATGATTAAATTAAATAAGGACGAATGTAGAGTACTCCATTTAGGAAGGAACAATCAACTGCAAATATATAAAATGGGAAATGACTATGTGGAAAATGACCACCTAGGAAGAAATACTGCAAAAAGAGATCTGCTTGTGGACCACAAGCTAAATATGAGTGAAAAGTGTACCACCATTGCAAAAAAAAATTAACATAATTCTAGGATGGATTAGCAGGAATGTTGTAAGTGAGACATAAGACGTAATTCTTCTTACTCTGCACTGATTAGGCCTAAACTGGAATACTGTGTCCAGTTCTAAATGTCACATTTCAGGCAAGATGTGGACAAGTTGCAAAAAGGTACAGAGAAAAGTAATAAAAATGCTTAAAGGTCTAGAAAACATGACCTATGAGGGAAGACTGAAAAAATTGGGTTTGTTTAGTCTGGAAAAGAATACTGAGAGGGTATCTAATAACCAGGGCTTGACAAACGGCGGCGAAAACCGCTCGCCAGCCCTGTACTGCGCATGTGCAAGAGCTGCAATGCGCATGCACACGCCGCAAATGAACGGGGTGCGTGGCTGGAATCTACTCGCCATGGGCAAGTAGATTGTATCGTTTGTCGAGCCCTGGTGATAATAGTATATAAGTACATAACAGTCATCAGCATGAGTAATAAAAATTGTTCTTCTGAACCTCTGAGGATACGACAAGAAGAAATGGACTTAAATTGCAGCAAGGGAGCTTTAAGTTGGATGCTGTCAAAAGCTTTCTAACTGTCAGGGTGGTTAAGCACTGGACTTGATTGCCTAGGGAGGTTATAGAATTTCTATCATTGGAGATTTTTAAGAGAGGGTTAGACAAACACCTGTCGGGAATGGTCTAGAATAATACTTACTCTCAAGGTCCCTTCCAGTCCTATGATCCTATAACATCCAGAGTATCTCTGTAATCATAGGAACTGTAGGAAATGTATGAGCAATTTATATTCCTCCCCAGACAATTTTATTTATATAACCTCCATCACATGGATCCTGCACAAAAATTGAAAATGGTAATTAAAATTAAGTAATTAAAGTAATTAAAATAAAGTTGAGCCCTGTAGTCCAAACAGACGCAGCTATTCTACCAGCTCATCTGCAAAGTGCAGCTTATTAAGTTTTATTAGGAAATCTGTAGTCTACAGCAAATGTGATACGGAGGTAGCTTGCCAGGCTGCAGGAGATTGTACAATAGAGGGAAAGAAGGAGGAAGGTCCAATAGCTTGCAGACAGTAAGGTTTTTAGCACTGTGCTGAGAAAACATTGTGTCTCAGATTCATACACTGCCAGTAGAGCCTGTGTTTATACTTACAGACTTGGTAACCCTAAATCACCACTGGTGGTAGCAACAGTAGAACCTACTACTAGTATAAAAAAAACTCACACAGGGCATTTTAGATTACATGGTAGGAAATACTGGAATCTTATCTGTCTTTAAGCTTCTTTCTTGGGTGTCAATGCAGTAGGTAGTGAACTATAGCTACAAGGTTTACTAATGTAGAAGAGAAGACTATGCAGAACATTGAATACTACCAGGGATCAGTCTGGCATCTGATGAGATCTGAGGATGAAAAATAGATTCATAACCCAACATTTTTGCAAGCCTGTATTCCGTAAATGTGTGAGGTGAGAGGATATGTTGTGATGATTGGGTTGACAGTTTTACCCTAGTTGTACTTTTTAAAATTAAGTTTACATGAGAATTCATAAGATATCACAGTAGCCTATAACTACAAATACTGATGGGGAAAAGGTATTGTGACGGTCAGGTCAGTGGGTTCCAAAAGAGTGCTAGAAGGAAAGTATGTGAGCCTTAGACTAAGTAGGTCTCTTTCCCTGAGTGAACTGACAGGGGCTGGCGTAGACACAGCAGGAACTTTCCAGAAGCAGTCTGGACAGTCAGGCCAGTTAGAATATCTGGGATTAATTAGGAGCCTTCCACAGCAAAGGGAGTCAGGCTAATTAGACCACCTGGGGCCAATAAAGAACCAGTTGAGACTTGTTTAAAAGGGCTCCTTTTCTGTTAGGTGGCACATGAGGAAAAAGGAAGGTGCCGAAGTACGGAGGCTATGTCTAGGCTGCATTACTGGATGTATCCCGGAAAAGCAATGCCGTGTTCAAGGAACACATCCGCTTTTCCCCCCAAAAAATTTAAAAAGCAGATGTGCTCTTCTGCCAATCTTGTAAACCTCGTTCTACAAGGCATAAGGGATATGTCAAAAGAGCACTTTTTTCCTAAATTTGGCGCCGTGTAGACGTGCCAAATTTCGGAAAAGCCTCTTCGAAAGTAAATCAGAAAAAGACATGCAATTTGCGTACTGCAAATTGTGTATCTTTTTCCGATTTAATACTGCAGTCTAGACGTAGCCTGAGAGTGAGAGGAGTTTGGGTGAGAACTGGGAGCTGCAAGGCAGGAAAAGAGTGTTGGAGGATCAGGTACCAGAGGAAAGGTACTGGGAGGGATCGTTTGGGGAAGTTGCCCAGGGAGGTAGTTGCCAGACAGGGAGTAGAATAAACCCCATCTGTTACTGCTGTTTTAGGGTCCCTCAGCCGGAACCTGGAGTAGTGAGTGGGCCTGGGTTCCCCCCACCCTGCCCACACCACTACAGAGTCCCTCTCTAGATAGGGAGACCAGAACTACAGAGGGACTAACCTGTGATGACTGTGGCTCAATGTGTTGTGAACCCTGCCTCTAGGAAAAAGAAAGAGGCTGTGTGCTGGGACACAGCAAGCCTCTGAGGCTGAACACTATCTGCCAGAAATGCAGGACCCCTGGGCACAGCCATAGCTTTGCCATAGTATGAACAGGAAACAAATTGAATTAGTCCAAACAAAAAGGCCCTATTGGTATAACTCAAAGACTCTGTTAAGATTATGCTTAGTAAACAAGAAAAGTATGGAACCAGAAATCAATAGACCAAAATTGGCGTGTCAAAAAGTAGGCCTAATTTTTGGACAAAATGATGAGTGGATGAGCTATTTTGCACATAATTTTCTTTGTGCATCCTTAAGGAAGGAGACTTTTTGTGAGGAAATATTAGTTACTAGAACAAGTATTAACATAATGGCTACCATCCCCATTGTTTTCTTGGACCCTGATGCATAGGGAGAGACCTATGTTACATCACCATCTCTACCAGCTATAGATGAATCCCAAGTACCTTGTGGGATCCAAATTCAACAGCAGTTCTAGCCCGTCAAAACTAACTTCTCTTTTTCTCCAAAAGGGAAAGGTGACATGGATGACTATCTTTGATATCTGAAAGACTGACAAAATAGGGTTCTCCTTCTGTAGACGTTTTTCAGCTAAAAGTAAAGGGAGCAAGGAATGGTGTTAAAATTAAAACCTTATAATATTTTACATTTCAAATGCTTTAACGATTTTTCCTTCCTTGTTTATTAACATTTAAAATAATTTTTAATAGAGTACAGGCAGTCCCCGGGTTACGTACAAGATAGGGACTGTAGGTTTGTTCTTAAGTTGAATTTGTATGTAAGTCGGAACTGGTACATATTGTAGGGGAAACTCTAGCCAAACATTTCTCCAGAGCTCAGTTTTATTCTCCCACACCTCACTTCTCTCAGTCCTTTATTCTCAAGCTGAGGTGTCTGCTGAGAAAAGCCGCTCCGCGTCTCCCTGGTCTGCTGGGGCGGCGCTAGCGTCGCGTCTCCTTGGTCTGCTGGGGGGCTCTAGCTTCGCGTCTCCCCGGTCTGCTGAGGGGAAGCAGCTAGTGCCTCACCCCGTTTGTAAGTAGGGATCCGATGTAAGTCGGATCCATGTAACCCTGGGACTGCCTGTATGTGCCCGGGTACTAAACAGGCTGAGGTCTCTGTATACCAAACCACAGACATTATTTTACACAGCATTCCTTGTAAGCTGAGCTCTTGGGTGGCCACCCAGGAAAGATTCAAATGCCACCTAACTGAGCAGAACGCCCACAGCCAGCAACACATGTTTCTACTGGTGATGTACATCCACACATGCCTTGGTGCACATAAAACATATTCTGTACATGTCTGGAAAAAAATTAGAAGAAACATTGATTTAATGCTGTTTAATATTCGACAGTGACTGAGTTATGTTAATGTTTTTGGCCCATATATTTGATCTAAATGCATTCTGCTGTATGTACTGGAACAGATACGTGAGTAAATGGAGACATTTTTCTCATTTTTGAGAATGAGCCAGAAATCCTATATGTAGTGAACCCAAACTCTGGGTTTATCAACAACTTCCCTCACAGGGATGTTAGAGTTTAACCATTAACCGATAAGCATCAGCTTATCGGTTAAATTCAGCTGGTCCCTGGGGAGGTGGCTTCGTTGCTGTAGTGAAGCCTCCTCCTTGGGAGCTGAGCCAGCCGGAGCTGGCAGTTCCACTTCCAGGAAGAGGGCTTCACTATGGGCTGTGCAGTAGACATTAAGCTTTATACTGCAGAGCCCGCAGTGTGTATAACTGCTCAGATTTTTAGCAGATACACAGTTACCATATTAAATTATTTTTAATATCCCTGCTAGGATTCCATGTGGCAGAACTAGCATAGATTCTGGAGAAAAGCAAGTATATTCTTTCAAACATCAGTTTCCTACAGAAGTGTCCAGCCTTGTGCCTTAACAAAAAATATATCCAGCCACAGTGAATGCACACTACTTTGTTAGCACGTGTTCGTACTTGTGTCTGTTGTACGTAAATTCCTTAGGATAGGGGTTCTCTTCTTTGTCAATTATATCTGACCTGTTGTAAAATGTTCGGGATATCTAATGGAGCTATAACAATTATTAATGATGCAAAGGAAAAAAACCAGTATTTTTTTGTGCATTTCTTCAGGATTCAGTTCACATGTTGATTAACATGGCAGACTTCCATGAAGCTTTTAAAAAAATTCAGCCATCTTCCTTTCGAAGCAGTGTTGGACTAATTGATTTTAAACCTGTTACTTGGGACCAAATTGGTGGTCTTGAAGATGTGAAATTAAAGTTAAAACAGGTAGAGTACAAAGCACATTTAAACAAAACTAATTTCTCCCATTTACCTCAAACTGTTCTATACGCTGCAGTATTGAAAAGTATTCTTATGGGAATTGCATCAGTTTTTAATTCTTACTTAAAATGTTATCCTAATTACAAAAGCATGTTTTAATATTTTTATTTTTTCAGCTCACACTAAAATTGCCTATAGACAGCACTTTCTGAATAATTAAATTTACAATCTCAAAATGTCACCCAGGAGCATACCATAGAAAATTAATATGAGCCATTAGAGGGCAGACACTGCAGTACATATACCCAGCTCATTGCAATTATCCTCAGCCCGGTTGTGACAATCTATACGTTTGAGTATTTTAAACTAAGGGGAAAGTGAGTTCCAGAGGCACCAAGTATGCCTTCTCAGAGAATTTCCTACCCACTGCCTTGTCTGTTATAATACAGGCAGTCCTCGGGTTACGTACAAGATAGGGACTGTAGGTTTGTTCTTAAGTTGAATTTGTATGTAAGTCGGAACTGGTACATATTGTAGGGGAAACTCTAGCCAAACATTTTTTTTAGTTTTGGATAGCATAGGGAAAGGTTAACTCCCCTCTAATGTTTGTTTTGCTGTCTGTTCCCCTGTTCAGAAGATTTCACATCTATTTCTGTCCCTGAGACAAACGCAGGACTAAAGGAGTAACTCATCAAATACCAAACAGCTCTGCACCATGCTTTGAGCTAATAGCTTTATTTCCACACACCACCTAGGGTTCTAGGAGGAGGGTCCTTTTTTTGCTAACACAATGAGGCCAGCACTTTGTTTGTTTTGGTGGAGTCTTTGTTTGCCCAGGGAGCCCAGCATGTATAGGGGGAGAAGGGGCGGAGAGGCTGCTTTTGTCTGCTGTTCGGCAGCCTGTTGCTCAGGGGAGGGGGCAGCCTGTTGCTGGCAGGGGGGGAGGGGGGAGGCGTGCAGGATGCGAGGCCGCGGGGGAGGAGGGAGCGGGCGTGGGGAGGCACTATTCCTCTGCCCTGCAGCTCTGCGGGATCCCTGTCCCTGTGGCCAGCTGCTGCAGGCAGAGGCCAGTTGGAGCCGGCCGAAGAGGAGGAGGAGGTGGATTCTAGGACCCAGGTGAGCGAGCCCCGGGGACGCTGCTGCACTCCGGGAGCCCGGCATGTATAGAGGGGAGGAGGGGCAGAGAGGCTGCTTTTGTCTGTTCGGCAGCCTGTTGCTCAGGGGAGGGGGGGGCAGCGGGCGTGGGGAGGCACTTTTCCTCTGCCCGGCAGCTCTGCGGGACCCCAGTCGGAGCCGGCCCGAGGAGGAGGAGGATCCTAGGACCCAGGTGAGCGAGCCCCGGGAATGCTGCTGCGCATGTGCGGGAGTTGCCTCACCCAGTTCGTATCTAGGGATCCGACGTAAGTCGGATCCACTTAAGTCGGGGACTGCCTGTAGAGGGTAAAATTTGAGTGTGTCCATTGACTTCAATTGCAATAATGCAACAAGGTAGAGTAGTGCTGTGAACACTAATTTTATTGGCGTATGTAAATCACTGCAAATGTTTCACCCTTTCTGTATTTACAGAGTATTGAGTGGCCTATGAAGTTTCCTCAGGCTTTTGTGAGGATGGGACTGTCTCAGCCAAAGGGTATTCTCCTCTATGGGCCACCGGGATGTTGCAAAACCACTCTGGTGAAGGCTGTGGCGACAAGCTGCCATTGTTCCTTTCTTTCTGTTAGTGGTGCTGACCTTTTTTCACCTTATGTTGGAGATTCAGAGAAGATTTTATCTCAGGTTTGGTTTTTAATCACATATAATTTGCTTTATTTTTGTATAAAGAATTCTTCACTACTATATTTTGCTTTTTGAGTCATTAAGGTCATATTCATCCGATCTAAAATGGTAATGTTCAGTTGATTTCAGTGGAGCTATTGCCATTTACATCTGCTGAACATACGGCCCTAAGTTATTTTTCAAACTCATTTAATCTACCAATTGTGTGTTGCTTTTTGTTCTTTGCTTGACTTGAGTATTCAGTTAGGAGCCTGGAGTCTGCTATACAGTAAATGTAATCCAAAGTGGTTCTCCATTGAATGTTGTAAATAAATATTTATTTAAAGTGAATTAACAGTTAAGTATAAGTACAAAAAATATGTAACAAATGTTGTCAGTTGACATGGTGGTACTTACATATGCATTACAAATTCTTTAGTTTATTTTATGAATCTAATAAAAGGTTTTTCGGCAAGCAAGAGCACATACTCCAGCAATAATATTCCTGGATGAGATTGATTCTATCCTAGGATCTCGATCAGCCTGCAGAACTGGACATGGTGCCTCTGAGAAGGTTCTTTCTGTCCTCCTTAATGAATTAGATGGCGTTGGAGTTAAAGTCACAGAGAGAAGAGAGAATAAATTACAGCTTGAAAGTGATTGTCAAGAACAAAATGAAAAGGAGAGACAGGTATGTACGCTCACTTTTTACAGGAAGAAGACTCATTTTTATTGCTGAGGTGCTGCAGAACAGCGGCTCCCAATCTCCAGTCCATAGACTGGTGCCAGTCCGAGAACCACTGGCTCCCATGCCACATCAGCTGCCATAGCTGAAACTGGCTATTTGCGGTGGTTCAGCTCCAGCAGCTGTAGTGGCTGATTTTTGCAATGGGGCTGAAGTAGTGGCAGGAGGAGGAAGAGCAGAAGGTGCCTCCCTCCCTCTTCCTGACTCAGTAATGGTGGCCCAGCTGGGGCTTTGCGTTCCCCCCCACCCACCCACAAGGGTGCAAGATGTGCTTGGGTAGGGAGAGTGGCCATCTCCTTCATGCCCCCTCCCTCCCCGTGCAGCAGTGATGGCCACACTCTCTAGAGGGGGCAGTCTCTTTCTCTGGGGAGAGTGGGGATGGGGGTGATGGGGTGTTGGGTGAGGGGATGGTGGAGTCACAGGGCAACAGAGTGTTGGCATGAGCAGTACAGGTCAGAGGTTAAAATGTCAAAGGAAGCTCAGGGCATGGAGTGGAGGTCAAACGGTGTTAGGCACTGGGGAGCAAGGAGCTGGGTTGGGGCTAAGTGGACATGGAACATTTTATTTGCAAATAAAATATTTATAACAAATATGCAAATATTTGAATTAAATGTTGCTGGTCTACCAAAAGTTTGTGAGTGAGTTTGCTGGTCCATGGCATAAAAAAGGTTGGGAACCACTGCTCCAGAAGTCTACATCATTAGCCTTCACGGATTAAAAAATCTTCTTTCTGCTGCCTCTGGCAACCTATTGATAGCATCCAGTATTTTCTTTTACACACATTGTTTTAATACACTTTTAACTACTTGTTGCCTTTGTAAACAGTTATATAGACCATTGAAACACTTCTGTGATACTTCAGTCTTATGTCCTCTCTACACTCAGATATGCACAGTCTTGCTAAACTCTGACCCCAAAAAAGTTCCACGTGCATTTTATATTACATATTGGTATATTGGCCTACACAAAGCAGACATGTTTGTACCAAAAAGGAATGTGATTAAATATGGATATATGCATTTATTGCCTGTATTGCCTCTCTTTGTCTCCTCTTAATTGATACTTACAAATTAGGCTTGTCCTGTAATCCAAAGTGCATAAAACATTCTATACATATCTAATTTGCTGCACGTATAATCTCATTCAGCTAGAGTTTCAAGAAGTTTTGAACAAAAATGTTATGATAGTTGCTGCAACAAATAGACCAGACATGTTGGATGATGCCTTGTTGCGTCCTGGAAGGTTAGACAAGATCATCTATATTCCACCTCCAGACCAGAAGGTAATGCATTATAAATCTGTACACAAATTTACATAGAGGTGTGAAGTTGTAGGTATACTATTTTTAACAACAAAAAGAGGCATAGTACTATAATGTATACAAGAGTGGGTAACTTTGCACTGTAGATTAGCTATCAAACATCTAGCTTTTGAAATAAATATGAAAACAGCATGGATATAATTAAAATGTATATAAAAATGTAACCCTTCACCCACTATGGTCAAAGCACTGGCATTTCTGGAACTTCCTTACTTTTGAATGTTTGATGATATATATTTCCTAAATCAATAATTCAGATTGAGTAATACCAGAATTGCCTGTGCTTAGGTCAGTTTATATTACTGGCCTTGTTCTTAGAAACTGAACTGATTCTCTGAAACTTTCCAGAAAAAGTCAGCAGAGAGCAAGTATGGACGATTTAAATCCAAAAGGCTACAATTTTGGAAAAAGTATCAGCAGCTGAAGAAATTAACTTAAAATGGATAGTATTAAACAATTTAACCATAAACATAGCTGCAAACTTTGTTCATAGACTTGCCAATCTCCTTACTAAAAAAGAAAAAAGCATGCCAGCCAACCAACCAACATAGCGTGTATGGTTGAGCATTCTACATTCTTTTTGTGCTTCTTTGTCTTAAATTCTAGTACTTCAAATAGCCTATACCAAATTAGGGGTGGGAGCACAAGGTATAGAAGAAGTCCAAAAGCACCAAGACCAATTCATGATTTTAAGAGGCATCATGAGATAGTGTGAAAATTATTGGGGTTGGTAAGGATATTGCAGCAAAATTGTAGCCCCTTGTCCTACAGACAAGGAAGATAGTTGGCAGCCCAACAAGAATTTTGGTCAAACTGGTAGTTTTCAGTCAAGATACTCAATTGATTATAATTATTGAACTTTGCCAATGAAATCTTTTCAACTGCTGTATTATTGTACTGCTTGAATGCATCATGTGATTACTCTATGGTAAATTGGATTTTTCTTGATAGTTTATCTCAAGCAGAATGTTTCTCTCCTTATTACTGTACTGTAATAGATTTGAGCATAGAACTTGCAGTACTAGGCAACACGAATAAAAGTGGCAGAAAATAGGCCTACATGAATGCTTTTAATAAAACAAATAGAACATAAGTGACTGTCCTTTATCTTTGTGTAATGTGCTTGTATCATAGGGAAGGCTTTCTATTTTGAAAATTTGCACACAAAAAATCCCAGTAGATTCTGATGTGTCATTAGAATACCTAGCTGTGCAAACCAAACTCTTTTCTGGAGCTGATATTGAAACTCTCTGCAAGGAGGTAAGAGCTTTTTGTTGGGTAAGTGAATATTTCAGATGGAGAGGCCCAATTATAGAAAATTCTAAGGCATTTCATATTTTTCCTCTATTTTTAATGAAAAGGATGTAAGATAAATTCCCAACATTTTATACAAGGTGAGTGAAAAAAATATGTTGTATGTGTAACATATACCCAGTAAATAAGGAACCTGTTAGCTCTAGGTGCAGAATTAATTGCCCTGAAGAGACAGTTTGTGAAGTCTGGGAACTCTTTACGGCAGAGAAAATATATACAGAAGGCAGATAATGCAACTTTACTGGTTTGCATTTTTGGGGAGTAGGGTAAACCCAGTCCTGCTTTCTGTCAAGAGCTCCTATCCTTAAACATACAGTGCT
The DNA here is from genome assembly GCF_052426305.1 of Pelodiscus sinensis. NCBI lineage: Eukaryota > Metazoa > Chordata > Testudines > Trionychidae > Pelodiscus > Pelodiscus sinensis. The sequence goes on from NC_143065.1 coordinate 25,315,933, forward strand.
CAAAAATGTCTTCAAATAATGCAAGTATGGAGCATTAATTAATTTTGCTTTAGTAGGAACTACTGTGTATGGAGATGAGTTTGCTGTGGAGAATGCCTTTTCTTTCTGTGTCACAGACCTCCCCCTCCAAAAATTGTGGAGCATGGTGGCAGCACACTGCCAGAGTGTCTCTTCCCCTCTCACTTGCATTTACCACTATCTGTTGAGTTCTGTTTACTTTCTCCTTTCTCAGAGGGTAGCATTTAAAAGAGTATATGCTGAGAAACTTGGATTAACTGACCAAAAAAAATGATGCTGAACAAGTCGATTTTTGTCAAAATTCATAGGTTAAGTGGAATAAGGGACTACTAATACTTGCTCCAGAACCTATCCCTTACCTTTTTAAAGCATTTCTTAAAATCCATTTAGATTGTTCCCTTGTACTACACATCATATAATTTATTACTGAAATTAACATAAATCGGGAAGAAAGACTAGGATATAATGTTAATTTTTATTTTTAAGTTTTTGAATAGATTGATTTGTAATGTGTCAGCTCCTGACAAAGTGAAAATATTTCAAATTCTGTACATCTTGTTTTTTAAGGCTGCTTTGCAGGCATTACAAGAGAATGGACTTGAAGCAACTAGTGTGAAACATGAGCATTTTGTGAAATCACTCAAGACTGTAATGCCATCATTAACCCTCACAGATTTGAATTTTTATGAAAAATTATTTAAAGAGGAAGTATCTGCTTAAATCAGAAAAATTTGAAGAATGACATGCAAAAATTTGTCGGTTGTTTTGATTTTTTTTAATCTGTTGTGTAATCTTATATTATTTTGTGTAACAGATCTAAAAGTAACCTGCGCACAAAGATGCACATTTTCCTTTCCTTTAGTGTAGAAAGGATTGAAATAAATATATTCATGTTCACTCTGCTGGATTTTGGTTTAGAAGTATTAAGCATGGTCTTCCATAGACTTTCCACCTCCAAGACCCAGTCAGTAAGCACTTCTGTGAGCGAAAATTTCACTGTTAAGGCCAATACCAGTAAGAAATCTGACACAATCTAAGAGGCCATCCACAATTTCCAGAAATCTTTGAGGATTTGTATAGCATACTGAAAACTGCCTTTAACTGAAGGCTCAAGAATATTAAATCCTTAATAAAGATTCATTTTCTCCAAGGCACTTGATGAATTAAGTAGACGTAGACAAAAATTAAATTTTGAAAGTCAAATAAGTCACTTTTCATTTCGGTAAGATTTTTACTATTTTTGTACTGTAATGTTGTCACGATCACTAGTCGCTAGTTCCCCATAGTCCACAGAATAGTCTAAGCTAGACAAAAACTAAATATCTAATGTAAAAAAGCAGAGAATAAAGCTTTTAGAAAAAAAACCCTTTTGTGCCACATTGATACCTCATAAAGAAATAAAAAGGAGCATAAATTGCTTTTCATTGCTGTTACACAAGTCTGTATTTGCAATCGTAATTTGAAGCATAGATATTTTCCTTATGGACTGCAGCTTGCATTGTATCTCGTGTGTGCTGCTTTGTAATGTTATAATTTTATGGGTTTGTATGTACTCGAGCAAGATTTTACTTGTTCTAGATTACAGAAATCTTTCTCATGAAAGGAAAAATACATTCAAATCTTTTTTGCAATAAATATAACAATGTCTTTTAAAGCTCCTGAATTTTCAGAAAACATTCTCCTGATGGAGGCCTGTTATTGATGTGAACTAAATTTGAGTGACAGAGACTTGCTTAATATTAGGGTCCCTTACAGTGTCGCTGTTACACTTTTCCACATAGCAGGTGGATTTGGTCTATATTTAAGTCTGAATTTGCAAGCCAAGCCTTTCACAAACCAAAAAAGTAATCTAGTAAGAAGCTCTATTTTGCATGGTGAAGACTTTTTTTCCTTGGGGCTTACTGAAAATTTATCAAAATTTAATTTCCAAATGTAGATGAGCCCTTAGAATAAAACATAAAATATACTAAATAAATAAAATGTTAGGCTGCCTTGTATGAGTACAGTATAGTATACTAAGTGCCATTAACTGTGAGACCTGTGTACCATTAAATTCATGTCTAGGGGCCTCACAATCTGCAAATGCATGTGTATCATATAACTTATATTTGTATAGTATTTTTAGCAGCAGGCATGCCAGAAGCACTTTTGGCTATTGTAGGTATATAGCACCACTGAAATGCACTGCATTTGGTGGTCTGCACATTTTTAAATTTGGGAACCTGTTTTATCCAAAAGAGTTGTTGTAATGAAACAAGCAGATATCAGTACAATTACAAACCTACAGTCAAGAGTTAAGCAATAATTGGTGCTATGGGAGCAGTGGTTTTACGGACAATCTTTTTGCAGTTTGAATTTTGTCAATCGGTACCCAATTTTGCTCCTATATTTCATCATTCTTTGTGTTTGCATTGTAAATGGAAATTTGTTAAAATATACTAGTATCTGGAAGGGAATGATTAAATATTTTTACAGGTGTATTTTTTTGTTTGTTTCTCCTTTGGCTCGTCAGGGAAGGGATTTAAAAATGTAATTGTGTTTCTGTCCGGGAAAAGCTCCAGGACTATGCTTCTGTAGGTGGTAAGAAGAAACTCAAGTAAAATACAAAATCTAAGGTTAAAATTCAGAATGGGACATTTTCTTTTTTCCTGTTGTGTGTAATGAAACCCCAAGAAAATTATCTAAATAGTGGCTGGACCTTGAAGATTCCATGGCAGTTGGAGATGACAGCAAAGAGAGAGAAGCTGGCCACAGATTCAAGCTATTTAATTTATTAGCTCCACTAGTTCCACCACCAAAAGAGTACCCTGATGTTCTTGCTGTTGCTGGCACCTAGAAGCATTACCATCTTGCTGCAGGGTCCCTAAAACCCTAGGGCTGCTGTTGAAGATCCATGGTGATGAGAGACATATAGGTGAGTTAGAAAGGATTACTTTACCTGATCTCCTGTGTTTCCAGCATTGTGAGTACAGCTTTAGAGGGTTCTAGAGTTGAAAACTTGCTTGTGTACGGGATGTATTGGCTAGTGATTGAATCCAACAGGCTTACAATTATACAGGAACCCATAAACCCAGCTGAGTTTTAGAAACTGATTCAACAATTTACTGCTCAGATGTGGGTAGCATCTGTGATCAGGAAGTCTGTATTTCATATTCCATCTGAGCCATCCACCCAAGGTTTTGTTCCATTATTAATATCAACTAGTCAACCTCCAAATACAGCAGCCTCTTGCTTGTGCTCAGTGTTGATACCCCCTTGCTGCCTTCTAGTTCCAGAAACAGTCTTAGCAAAAAGCCAGCAACTGCTCTTCATACTTTAAATTGTGAATCATATCACAATGAGGGTGCCATGCCCCTTAGGCCACTCAACAGCATTTAAGGTAAGGCATCCTCCTGCAGAGGGCCTGCAAGGAGCAAGCTGGGCTTTCCCTGGAGTTCCTTCTACTGGCTGCCAGGGGCTACTTGGAGGGAAACACCATATAGCAAAACTTCCTGTTCTCCCCTCTCACTGCCCTGCCTTTGTTGCACAGCTGGACAAGTGTCAGCAAGGCTGCCTTGCACGCACAGCCCTACCCCAGCATTAGCTATTGCCTGTGAAAGGTAACAAGGAGGGGAGATCAGGGAGCACTGTTGGTAGGCAAAGAGGAGGCTGGTCAGGCATGTTGGGTGAGGGAGCCAATGGAGGCAGTTAGGAGAAGCAAGCAAGGAAGGAGCCCAGAGTAGGTAAGCAGGGAGCAAGTTAGGGTGAGTATGGGCAAAAGGTAGGTGCTCCAAAGTGTGATGGTGGGATGGGAACCCTGCCTGTCAGAGAGCCATTAGCGCAGGGAAGAGTGCAGGGGCCAAAGAGCTACCTCCTTATCCCTCCCAAGCTACCCTCTGGGGAGCCAGGCCTGCTGCTGACATTCCCCTAGCATTCTCTCCAAACAGACCTATAAACTACTGTCCCTATACACGCCACAGTTGAGCCACGTCCCTCATGCCATCCCCCATTTAACCACATGGAGCCACCCTCCTTTAACCAGCCCCCAGAGGAACTGCCCGCCTTTATCCCTCTCCCTGTTCCGCCATGTCGAGCCACACCCCCTTAAACCACTGCCTTCGCCAGCAAAGGAGCCAAATTCCCCACCAACCCATGCAGCCCATCCCACTCCACACACTTCTACCCGTCATTCCCTCTATGCAGCCTCCCTCTCACCCTCCCGTTGGTGCATACGCACCCTGCCCTCTACTGCTGTGCCCTATGCAGCCAGTCCTGCCCTGCCCCATTCTGTGTCCCATGCAACCATGCTCCCTGCAGCCAACCTTGCCCTGCCCCCTACCCCTTCTGCACCATACGCAGCTAACCCTGCCCTGCCCTCTATCCCTTTTGCACCTCATGCAACCCCTTCTGCATGCAACCAGTCCCGCCCTGCCCCCTTCTGTGCCCCATGCAACCAAGCTTGCCCCTACCCATTCTGCACCCTATGCAGACAAGCCTGCCCTGCTCCCTACCACTTCTGCACCCCATGCAGAAAACCCTGTCTCACCCACTACCCATTCTGCACCCCCATGCAGCTGGCCCCACCCTGCCCCCACCCCTTCTGTCCCTTATGCCGCCAATCTCAGTCACCACCTACCCCTTCTGTGCCCCACGCAGCCAACCCCACCCTGTTCTTACCCCTTCTGTGCTCCATGCAACCTGCCCCGCCCTGGCTCTACTTCCTCTGCGCCTCGTTCAGCCACCACCGTCCTGCTCCCTACCCTTTCTACGCCCCATGCAGCTAACCCCGCCTAGTCAACACTCGCCCCCCCGCGGAGCTGCGAGCCCAGCTCTTCGCAGCGCTCTAAAGCCCGGGTCGCCGCGTGTCCCGCAGGGGGAGCCGCTGCCTCATGCTGCCGGGTTTGCAGACAGGAGACTGCGAGGGGAAGTTGTGCATCAGGCTTTACGATCTCTGCACTGGGCTACGTGACTTGGGAGCTAGCCAGCCTGTTTGGGTGTGAGCCGTGCTATATAAAAGGCTGGACACTCCCCACACTAAAGCTGTGTGTGCAGTGCAGCTTTTCCCCCTCTCCTCCCGGCCAGGTAAACGCAGGGCGGGCTCCTTTGCCTCTAAGCGGCAGAGCGCATCTGGGATAGTGGGTTATTGGTTGGGACCTGCATGGTGATAGGGGATTATGTAGCAAGTGTAATAGCCTCTGCCCGGGGTGGTACCCACTAATGACAAAATTGTAACTGGGCACCCTTTCTTTCAGGTCTACAGCTGCCGCTATGGCCAACTTGGGCTTTTTCCAAATGCTAAGGAAATACAAAGAAGTAAGTGTTCAAAAGAGCCTTCTACAATGATCCGATCTGCCTTTCTGGCTCAAAGCGTCCGAAGGGCCTTTTAAGGAGCTTACATTAGAAGGTGAAATTTGCCAGATTAATAAAATGCACTTTCTAAAATAAAACGCGGAAGCAGAAGATGACATACTGGAATTGAGATGATGCGATGGGTGTATATTTTATGCCTTTGTGAGGATTTCACTTTCATTAAAGTTTTTTTAATGCATGTCTGCAGTGTGCATGGACTATCAAGAGAGACCTCTTGTTCTTGAAATCCTTGTCCTCTCCTTTTTTGTGTTTCAGCTCATTCCCTTGGTTGGTTTTGTTGGCTGTGCTGCAGTTGGGGCTGTAAGTTCTTCGTTGTATGCCCTACACCACAAAAGTGATGTGATGTAAGCTTTCTTATTTCTCTGAGTTACATACTTGGTATTGAGTTTTCTTTGCTGAACAGATACACTTGCCTGATTACCTCATGGACTTCAGAATATGGGAGTAGGATCTAGGTGAGCGGATAAAGAAAAATCTGAAATTTAGAAGATCGTTTAAATTGATGTCTTAATTTTCCAGATCATTGATTCTTCTATTGTATTTTTGTAAAGAATTTACTCCAGTCTGTTATTCCTCAAACTGGATTATATTTTGAAGTTGTTGCTCAGAATGTTTATTTTTTGTCTTCACTTTAGCTTAAGCTAAAAAGTTCTTGTGCAAAGTTTTAAAGTGTATTCAAATAGCATTTAATATGTCTCAAAGGAATGGGTTGATAAGGATTGTTTTTACAACACAAATCTATCTTTTTACATTTTTTCTGGTTAGAGAGCAGTACGCTGATTACCTCATTTCCAATACCCAGTAGCCTAGAGTCTGCTTTCACTTTACCATCTCATTCAATTTATTTCTCATACCCTCATTGGAGGTATTTTATTAATGACTCCTCTTTGAGATTTTAAATCAGATTGTTAAATATCAGACTGCTGTTGCTTATATCTAGATGACAATATTTTGATACCCATTATCAGTCACTACTTTATTTCTTTAAAATGATTTGGCTATTAATTTAGATCCCACACTTGCAACATTGAAGTCCATGGGAGCTTTAAAATTGACCTGAGATCAGAATGACAGGGCCCTTAGCAATAAAGGATAAGTCTTCCAGTAACTGTGACCTAAACAACAACATATTATTATTTATTAATCAATGATGGCATGTCTAGTGTCATACAAACTACAAATAAAAGCGAACCTCTCTACCAGTTTTAATGGTCTAATGTTGTAAACCTTCATTCATGGAAGTAGTTTTTACTCACATTAGTAGTTACACGGAAGCTAGTGAGAATACTCAGATGATTAAGCATGTGCAAGATCAAACTTTAAAACATTATCTTTGTTTTTTTTGTATAATTTTCATGATTCTTTTTTAGTATTAACAAGTCTGGCAATCCAGAACCTTGGGAAAGTGTGAATCCCAACAAGTCTCAAAAGGTAATGAATAAAATAATGTAGTCCATAAAAGTTGGCATCAAATGTAGTGCCAATTAACTACATTCTATTTAATTAGAAATTAAATTAATGTATATTAATATATTTAGAGTGTATGAACTAGCGGCATGATAATGAAGAATACAATCAAATCTGCAGTCCTAGTCTAATTCTGCAAAGTGCTAAGCAAAAACAACTCCCATTTACAGTACACTGAATTCAGTATGTGCTTTAGGGATACAAAGAATATGTGGGTAAGTCCTGTGTATTCATAAAATCAGAAATAAGCTAATATTATGGTTCTTAAGATATTTGTGGAGAGAGAGGTTCAGTAGGCAAACATTTATTGTGATTGTTGTGTTTACTGTGCATATATTGTAATGTTTTTATTTAAAATTCTATTTACAGGCAGTCCCCGAGTTACGCGGATCCGACTTATGTCGGATCCGCAGTTACGAACGGGGCCGTTCCTCTCCCCGATCTCCAGCAGACCAGGGAGAGGAAGCAAAGCGGTGGAACACGTGGGCAGCGGACAGGGCTGTCCGCTGCCCACGCGCTCCGAGGCTTGGCTCTGCTTTGCCCCCCCCCCCCGTCCCCCTGGTCTGCAGACCAGGGGAACGGGGGGTGGGGGGCAAAGCCTAGCCAAGCAGAGCCAAGCCGCGGAGCGCCCGGCCAGCTGACAGCCCAGACGCGTCTGGGCTGTCAGCTGGCCGGGCGCTCCGCGGCTTGGCTCTGCTTTGCCCCCCCCCCCCCCCGTCCCCCTGGTCTGCAGACCAGGGCGACGGGGGGCAAGGGGGGGCAAAGCAGAGCCAAGCCGCGGAGCGCGCGGTCAGCTGTCAGCTGGCCGCGTCCTCCGCGGCTTGGCTCTGCTTTGCCCCCCCCCTCTCCCATCCCCTTGGTCTGCAGACCAGGGGGACGGGGAACAAAGCAGAGCAAAGCCACGGAGCCCGAGGGCAGCAGAACAGCCACGGCGCGTCTGGGCTGTCCCGCTGCCCCCGTGCTCCATGGCTTTGCTCCGGACACCTGTGGTACAGCAGCTGGGGCGCTGCCAGTTGGTCCCGTAGCGCCGCTCTGGGCGCTACTGGACCAACCGGGCAGCACCCCAGCTGTTCTGCCCCAGGCATCCCGATTCAGCCACTGCTCGTCAGATTCAGCAGTGGCTGAATCAGGACGCCTGGGGCAGAGCAGCTTGGGTGCTGCTGGGTTGGTCCAGTAGCGCCGAGGAGCGGCGGCGCTACTGGACCAACCCAGCAGCGCCCCAGCTGCTCTGCCCCAGGCGTCCCCAAGTCAGCCGCTGCTGAAAATGACCAGTGGCTGACTACAAGAAGCCCCTGCCCCGAGCTTCCTGGAATCAGCCGCTGATCAGTTTCAGCAGCAGCTGACTTGGGGATGCCTGGGGTTCTTAAGTTGAATCTGTATGTAAGTCAGAACTGGCGTCCAGATTCAGCCGCTGTTGAAACTGATCAGTTTCAGCAGCGGCTGAATCTGGACGCCAGTTCCGACTTACATACAGATTCAACTTAAGAACAAACCTACAGTCCCTATATTGTACGTAACCCGGGGACTGCCTGTATTGTATATTGCTCAATGATACTTTGGGGCTGTCTACACTGCCCCCTCTTGTGCAAAAAAAATGCAAATGAGGCAAAGAGTGGAATTTGCATAATTAATTAGGCTCTGTTTTTGCACAAGAGGCTTTTGTGCAAAAATGGAGCCTCATTAATTATTCAAATGAGGTGCAGCAATATTCCACGTTTTGCCTCATTTGCCTATTTCTTGGGCCAAATGGGTGTAGTATAGACATAGCCCAGATTTATTTGGAGAAGATAACGGTTTGGTTTTTAATAATTTGCTCTTTGTATTGTTATTTTTATTTTTTAGCTGGTAACAATCAACCAGGAGTGGAAATCCATAGAGGAGCTGGAGAAGGTCAAAAAGATGATGAAATGACAAATTGCCATTACCTCAAAAATGAACTCTATGAATCTAGTGGAATCATTTCTGCACAAACTCGACTTTTGAAATCAGTGTGCGGAAATGCTTCTGCTACATTTTTAGGGTCTCCCTACCTTTTTGGACTCTGGATGAGGAATTTCATTTTGCTTTTAGTGGTTGCCTCAGAACATCCACACAGTCCAAAAATAAGCATCTCTTTCAGGTACTTGTTTCAACAGTCATGTTTAACTTGCTGTACAATGTTCAATATACAGCGTATTAAAGGATGGAAAATCCTTCGTATATGAGCTTTTTAGAATGTTGAATTCTTCTTCTGAAAATGTTATAGTTTGTAATTTTATATTTCTTTTCTAATAAAATGGGCACTTACATTTTAATGTTTAGGTTTTGCAGAAGTCCCTGTGATTTCAAAAAGAGCAGGAGTGAGTCCATAAGGAGTGAAAGTGCCAATATTATTTTAAAAGAGCCGCTCCAAAATAAAAACTCAGGTCTGTAGCTTCTTAGTTCTTAATTCCATATTTCAGTGGTGTTTGCTACTTGTGCCAAGATTCTATTTGTATATGGCAATATAAGCAGTCATAAAATACATGCGTAGTAGAAAAATGTAGACTTCCCATTCAGATATGCTTAGTCCTGATCCTACAGAGACTTATACATGCACTTCACTTTACACAGTGGTAGTTGTATCATTGACTTCTGTGGGACTACTTAATGCATAAATTTAAGCACATGTGAAAGTTTTTGAAGGATCAGACCCTACGACAATTTATCAGCACTTCAGTAGTAGAGAAACAAGAGCAAATCTTTTGTATGTATAAGTTCCTGCTGTTTATCCTTTAGGAATTGTTATTAAAGTAAAAGAAGATTAATTTGGAATGGACATACAATTTATTCTAATAAAGTCTTATTCTTTTTTATTGTACCTACAAGTTTAAGCATACAATGCAGATTCCCAGCAGCCATTTTAAAATTATTTCTAGCTAAAGAAGACAGCCCTAACAGCATGTGGCAAGAGAAAATAAAAAAAAATTAAATTAGGAATAGGATCCTATATAAGGTATATTCTGTTTAATTATATATTTTTTTCAGAAGATTAATTAGTGCAGAGATGTGTAGGCAGTTATTTAACACTATGTGTCTTCAATTTTGGGAATAATCACCTTAGAGGGTCTCTCTTCCTTCTTTATGTCATTCACATTCTGCCTCCAGACAGTATCATGTGTACTGACTATATGGTTTCTAACTATATTATATTTCTAAAATACATAAAATGTTCTGAATCACAAGTTTGTCAGGTAGAAGAAATCAAAGCAGGAAGATGAGCTACACTGCAGAATGACTTGCAACCTGTGGAAATAACTTCTCTTCATTAGAAAAAAAATGCCCCAAATGCTAGCAATGGTGAAGAGCTATAAATTGTTCAGCTTCAGTGCAAACAAAACTGAAAGTAATGAAGTTATACATCTAAACTGAGTTAAAGTGGCTTCAGAGTTGTCCAAGCTTTTTTGATTATGAGAAGTAGAAAATATTTACAGTACTGTTGTACTGCATTTTTAACAGCTGAGGGAGTAAAGCTAATTTTTTGCAAGTAAGGATGACTCAGCAGCATACATCTGACAAATAATTCCTTCAAAGGGGTAGCTGAATTAGTATGTAACTGGAAAAACTTAAAAAACAACAAATACTCTTGCAGCATCTTAGAGACTAACAAAACATGTAGATGGTATCATGAGCTTTTGTGGGCACAACCCACTTCTTCAGATGAATGGCTTTATAATGGTTTTATAAATAACTCCTGTCATACCTAACTAACTTCTGAAAAAAAATTGTGTGAGAGGACAAGAGGAATAATCAGAGTTATAAACTTTTTCTTTGTTAAAATTACAGTTTTAATAGGAATGGATCTTCTTTAATAGAAGATCCTTAGATGTGTAGCTGTAAAAATTCATCTTCCAATCCTCTAGAATATTGCCTTTTGTCAGTTTAAACAAAGATTTTTTTAAAATTGGTAAGCAATTCTGCCACTCTTTCTCATATTAAGATAATATTGGCTTGTTGTGGTTACTAATTGTACCCTAATGATCTGAAAACGGGTATGACTATTGCTTGACCAATAAACTTTGGTGGTGCATGCTGCTTATGTGGCTACCTAGTTAGCACTGTCCCAGCAGACTTTCTAGGCTAGTGCCAGGAGGATTTGATCTTAATAGCTCTCATGTGGCTCACAACCTTGGACATGTTCAGAGCTGTAATTATTTATCAACTTCAGAGACAAGACAGAAAAAACATAGTGACACAGGAACTGTTTCTGAGATCAGAATTCTGATGAAATCGAAGTTTGTAAGAAAATATTAATTCTGAGCCAGGCCCATATTTGTAAGTAAGGCTTATAGCCTCATTGAGGAATCTGGGGATTAATGGCTTCCTTAGCCTTCTGCAGAAAGGAGAGGTTGAAAGCCAGTTAGGTGTCGTAGCTATGACACCTCCTTATTTCCTTTTCTTGACAATGAAGACAAAAATCAATAGTACATCAGTGGTAAACTAACTATTCTGTGAAGAAGTGGTCTGTGAAAGGTTTCATTATTGCTAAAGGGTTCTGTAGAGTGTTGTCTGTAAGGGTACGTCTAGACTACAAGCCTCTTTCGAAAGAGATAGTCTAGATATCTACAGATTTTCAAAAAAGCCTTGCTTGTGTTCATGAACGCTTTTTTCGAAAAAAGGTATTCTTCCTCGTAAAATGAGGTTTATCGCTGTCGAAAAAACCACTGCATTTTTTCGATTTAATTTCGAAAGAACACAACAGCAGTCTATACGCAGGTGAAGTTTTTTTGAAAAAAGGCATAAGGGATCTGTCAGCAAAGGCTTTCCTTGTCGACCAAGCCCCGTCTTGACTGCCGGTGTGTGCCGACAAACAGCTGAGCCGGCACAATGCAGCGGCCATTTTTATTCTCATGAAGTGGGGGATATTTAAATCCCCGCTTCATTGACTATGTCGGTATGTCTAATTTACATGCCTCTGTCGGCAGAGGCATCTAGTCTAGACATACCCTCTGGTATGGATAATAGCAGTTAAAAAGATGGTAAATATAATTTGCCTTGCAATTAATGTAATTTATACTGCCAGTTAGTCTTAAATAAGAGTAACCTACCTAAACAGGTGTTTAAAGGCAAATGTATGTACTACACAGAGGTACACCAGCCCACAGAGTGGCAGTACATACAGAACCAGCATCAATATAATGTGCTCTGAGATTCTCAGAGAGCTGGGAGGGAGGATGGCCAATCTAATCCATTATACAAATATGGTAAGGGGTCCTATCCACACTACAGGGGGGAAAATTAGACCTCTACCATAGAAAAACTGGAACCCAGCTCTTCAGCAGGTATTTAGATACCTAAGGCCAATTGATTTCAACGGGAGACACTTTAACCACTTTTGAGTAACTGGATCTATGCCTGTGGTCACTGCAAAACAAAAGCTTTAGAGTGGAGAGGGGATCCCTTAACAATTTACAAGTCAATGGAAACAGGAACAGGCCCTTACATAGTTTTTTATTTTATTGTAACATACTTTATTTCATCCTTAAGGCAAGATTCTGAGCTGGGTATTTATAAAAAATATAGGGAAAGAGAAAGTTGGAGACTTCATTTTCTGCTATTCTTGTTGACAACATCTGCATTATCACATGCATTTCACTTGATTCATCTTATGACCTGTAGAATTTTCATTTACCTATGTGCTGCAGAGAGAGAGAAGGAAGTAACCTTTGATCAATATTTTTTTAATTTTTAACTCTGCAAACAGACTGATCGGTTAAAGCAGGTGTGGCACCTCAGTCTTGACCATGTTTCTTTACATATTAGTCATCTGAAATGTAACTATCAGTAATTTTTTTTTTCAGATTCAACATTTCTAAACTGTTTGTTTATTTCATTCTGCCACAATATGTCTCCAAATGTGTGTGCCTGAGAAGTACTTTGGGAAGAGATACTGTGTTCTTCCTCCCTCCATTACAGTAGACTTTACAAAAGTGTAATTCCATTGATGTTTGTGGAGTTTCTCCTGATTAATACTCTTGTATGTAAGAGAAAAAATTAGATGGCTCAAATCTGAGTTTAAATTAAAATTCTGAAATTATAAACAAGCAAGCCACAGACAGCTTTCCTTTATCACTGCACAGCATGCTACATTAGTTGCTGAGGCTGTAGATAGGGTTGCCAGGTGTCCGGCATTGACCCGGACAGTCTGGTATTTTCACCTCCTGGCTGGTAAAAAAAATTCAGAATATACCGGACACCTAAAATGTCCAGTATTTTCTGGTTTTTTTGTGCTGCCAGGAGGTGAAAATACCGGATACCTGGCAACCCATTCAGCAACTGGGCCCAGCCCCCCGGAATCCCTGCTTACCTGGTTCCGCAGGGAACCTCCCCTCTGGCTCAACCAAGAAAACAAGATGGCCATGGGCAAAAAGCCTAAAGACCCGAGCAAGGGAAAGCAATGCCTTCCTTGGGTCTTATTGCTCAACTTCTCCTCTTCCTATCCCTATTCTGACTCTGCACGCACTTAAAGGGGCCATGCTGTTTTATTTCTTTGCTTAATAACTCTTGAGGACCTTTTTTTTTTTTTGCTCAACTTTGGTCTCCCCCCTCCTTTTTTTTTCCCCTCGACTGAATTTTTCCCCCGGTGTTTTTTTGGGGGGGAGGGGAAAGAGGGGATGTTCAGTATTTTTGGTTAAACCATCTGGCAACCCTAGCTATAGATTATCTTAATGGCCATTCTGCATTTTCTATACAAGGTTTGCAAAAAAAATCCTAGCCTTGTTGAATTTAAAAAGAGTTTTGCCACTGATGACAATGGAGACAGGTTTTTACCCTCAGTTTTGAAAACTAAGGCCCAAGTTCAAGTTGATAAGTGCAGCTGAGCACATTAACTTCAATTCAGGAAAGCACTGAACTTTATAAGATGTGCTTCAGTCCAGTTGCCTACAGTACTTTCAGAAGTATCTTGTCCCTCCTCAGGGACACAGGAGGTGGTAATGTTTTTGACCACCTCCTGTGTTCTGTTTTGCAGAAGGTAGGTACTCACCCAGACCATGTAGATATCAGTCATTTGCTGTGTGTTAAAGGTTTCTCTTTCTTGCTTGTGTATCTGATTATGAGCAACAGCTGCCATTAGGCCTTCAGGCCTAAAAGCCTAAACTGCTAAAGCTAAAAAGATTTTGTTAACTGATGCCTGTAACAACACACATCAACATACAGCTCAGCACAGAGAGGAATGTGTAATACACGCACAATATTGGTTCGGACATAACTTTAATGTTGCACACTGTCTCACTCTTCAGTGCTTAGACCATCACATTTATATGCTAACTTTGTAAGATCCAGGATATTATAGATTTTTACGTAGTATGAGGCTTTTGACAATTGCACTAATGCGATTAATAAATTGCTGTACTTTTTCACTGCAAACCCTTTAACAGCATGGGCGGCAGGTTTGTATAATTTTTGGTGGTGCCCCATTAGCCACACCCCTGCCCCCCCTCCATTAGCCACGCCTCTGGAGGTAACATGCTTGGGGCAAGATAAACACATGACCAGAAGTAAACGGTGTCATGTCACCCCTCTCAAAGGGCTTTTCCCACCATCCTCCTACCAACAGGGATTAGTTTGGCCCCCACCAAACCCCCCTCATGCAACTATCCTGCAGTTGGGGCTGACCCGGACGTGGGCGGTCACATTCCCCTTGCCAGCTGCTGCTGCCACGCGCAACATGTTCAAACCAGTGGGCGGGGTGACACCCAGGTGTAATGTCGCGGCCCGGGATTTTAAAACTGCTGGGCGCTGCATTGCGCCATGCGGCTGAATTGAGGATTCAGAGTCTGGGGACTCCGCAGACTCCAGATCTGCAAACTGGAAGGCAGAAGGTGCAGGGGGGCGAGGGCACCCAGCGCATGGCCGGCAAGGGTTCCTCCGCAGCCCCAACAGGGCACTTCCCAAGGGGGGTTCAATGCAGGGTTGCAGGCCCCCGTCACAGGGGAGCTCAATGGAGGTTGCGCACGGCAGGGGCGGGTAGGTGACACTCTGGGGCCGGGGTGGGAGGATGCACGCGAGGGGGCAGGGCCCACTCCAGCTCCAAATATTGGTGGAGCCTGGGCACCATGAGCCCATACAACTCGCCGCCCATGTTTAACAGAGAGTAATAATGTCAGCTGGATTCCATTAACTATTGTGTATGCTACAGATAAAGTGACACGTAATTAATCTCGTTTTCCAGTACAAAATGTTAAAGTGATTAATATTTAAAAAAAGCAAAGTATCCATGAGGAAGAGGGTAAGAAGTGACTCTTTGAAAAAATAACTTCCCAAGAGCTTAATTTCCTTGGGCCCAAGCCTGAAATTTCTCTTCATGGAAGCAGTCCTTATTTGAATAATCACATTAGACTATTCCTGGATGAAACTGACCTCCTTGCAGGGGGCCAGCACAAGGTACATGCACCTGAATCCAACTTTACCTCACAAAATAGAGTTAAAAGAACAAGCCTGCTGTACCTGTTTCAGCCTTTGGGAAGTTGCATATAAAATTATGGGGGAAGCTCAATTAGAGGCATGATCTTGGAAAATCCAGAGTGATGTAATTCTGTGGGAGGATAGTGACTGCAGCCCGTTCAGGAATTTAAGAACAAATTAGCAGCGATAAAGCAAAAGGTATACATGAAGAAAAGATCTGAGGATTCTAAAGGTTAATATGGAGAGCACTCCGAAAGCTATTACAACCTGTATCCCAGAAATAGTTATATAAAACGTCAGTTAAACAAAGCAACACAAAGAAATGAACTCTTTCAATAATTAACTTTGGAGTATGTAGTGTATAGCTAGGAGCATAAAAGTTTTGGCTTTTACAAGTTGATCAATAAGTCGATCAATGGCCTGTCTCTGCTGTATCTATATCTTAAGAAAATTTATGGCTTTTCATTCACAGAATGCTTGAGAAAGAGACCACAGAAATCAAAGTCCACCTCTCTTTCTATCTCCTTTGCTACATTCTCTATCCTGTCAATTGTTCTTTACATGAATCGCTGTCTTGTCACACCTGGCACCTTGTCTAGCTCCCTTCACTGGAACTGTGGCACATCTAGCTTTCATCTAAATTATAAGCCTGAATCAAATGTTTAATGCTGTGTTTGTTTAACTTTAATAGGCAAGTTAAAAAGCCTCACTACCATCAGGCCTACATAATGGGAGTCCTGGGTCATGGTTTTCTCAGCACAGGTGGCTGATCACGTAAAATAAATTTTTGAAAGGAATTTAAAGAAGAAAGGAGACCGCTTTTACATTATGTATACAAAGTGGAACTATAGCCATGTTAACTGGGAGTCTCAATTCATTGGTGAGACTCTATGAGCTGCTTTGGGCAACTCTGTAATTTAAACAGACAAATTCATCACTTCACAACAGCCAGTTGAAACTCTCAGCAAAACCAAAGACTCAAAATGTTATATGTGAGCTGATCATATGCTGGAAGATCCTTTCTCTGCACATCAACTATGGCCAAATCAACTATCTGCAATTATTTGTATAGTCATATTAGATTCAACATGTTGAATCCTTAAGCACATAATCTTCCCAAGCAAAATGTACACACCTCTGAAAAACTCCATTGTAAAATGAAGTTCAATAGCAACCAAAGACCCACTTTATATATTCTCTGTTATCTTGCTCTATTCAGCTGCTTTATTTGGTTATTTGTAAAACAAACTCTAATGGATTAACTGTTTTACTATAATAGTACCATGAGGCCTTCACCCACATCACCCACATACTTGTGCTAAGCACTGTACAAATGTATAGTAAATGGCTGTCCTTGTCACAAAGAGCTTACAACATAAATAAGATACACAAAGAATGGAAAGGGAAACAAGCACAGAAAGGTGAAATTATATGACCCTATCCTCCAAAATAGTTGCAACAGCTCCCAGCTTGCTAGCATCTGCAAACTTAATAAGCGTACTCTCTATGCCAATACAGCTGGTCCCCGACTTACAAACGAGTTATGTACCAAACACTAGGTCGTAACTCAATCTGTTTGTAAGTCGGATTACGTTCACTGATGTACGGCCGCACTGTTCATAAGTGTGGATTTCGTTTGTAACTCGGGTTCCGGTTGTATAGGAGGTTGGTCGTAAATATGAACGGTCGTAAGTCAATGCGTTCGTAACTCGGGGACCGGCTGTATCTAAATCAGGGCTGGGCAAAATACTGCCCAGGGACCAGATCCAGCCTGCCAAGCCACCGGACCCAGCCCGCGGACCACCCTGCCGGGACCCTCAGGCACACGCATCTGCAGAGGTTTAAAACACAGGCCCTGCATCTCCCTGCTCGGTAGGGAGGGGAAGCTTTGTGAGATCTCCCTCCCCCAGCCCAATCCTCAGCTCCTATTGGCCAGAAACAACTGGCCAATAAGAACTGACCTCAGCCAATATCTCCGCTCCGATTTGCTGGAAACAGCCAGCCAATCAGAGCAGAGAGATTGGCCTGAGAGACTGGGGCAGCTGGAGTTGAGCGCCATGTGGTGGGAGCAGCCTGTATTTTCAAGCCTGCTGTGGCTGCAGCAGGAAGGGAGCTCAGCCTGCTTTGGGGTTGCTACAGCCTGTTGGCCAGGAGACACTTAGATAAACTCCTCCCAGCCAGCGCCTGCTTCTGGCACCCCGGCCCTCCTGCATCACAACTCCTCCCCCAAGTCATCATCCAAACTGCACCCTCTGCTCCAGGTGACAACTCCCTCCCAGACCTCGTACTCTCTCCTACACCCTTCCCCCAGGCCAGAATCCTCTCCTTCACCCACACTCCTTCCCTGACCCTACACCCCAATCCCCTGACCCAGGTCACAGCCCCCTCCTCCACCCAAACACCCTCCCAAAGACCCCACACCGTCTCCTGAACCCCACTCCCTTACTGCATGCTTCCTTCTGCACCCAACCTAACCCCTGCACCCCCTCCACAGAAAAGTGAAGCCCTTGACCACTTACCAAAATCTTGGCATGGCTCTCCCCACCAAAAATTATTGCCCATCCCTGGTGTAAGCAAACAACATAATGGCAACTGACCATAGAGATGAGATGATTTCACAGAATTTGAGGAAAAAGGGAAAATGCCTTTGGGAGAATATTGTTTACCAAGGAAGCAGAGTTCTGAATTGTCAGTGTGATAATGTGCAGTTCAATATTTGGGATTTATTCATCTCATTTAGTTGTCTTAATCCTGAAGTTCATGCCTACTAAAATGCATCTTTCCCAACCTCTCAGAGCTGGCATTTCACTAGTTTACACAAGGCAGGCATGGTAAGTGCCTCTGCTTAGAGGCAAGAGAGAATGTTTGGAGTTGGTAAATCTGAGCAAGCTCCTAGTGGTCCCAGGTGGGCTGTTTGATTCAGACAGGCTTGGCACAGCTAGGCTCCCCTATGTTCAATCCAGGTTGCTTCCAGTCCAAAGCCCTGAGGTCATCTCAGCCCCTCTGATCCCAGCCTAGGGGGGCGCAGAGCCGGACCTGTTAGGGAGGCTAGATATCAAACAGTTGCACATCCCAGGACTTACCTTTTATTGGTTTCTGGTGAGAAAGGACAGTGCCTATTGAAGCGCCTGAAGTATAAATATTGGTGGCTACAGCCTCTACTCCCTTTTCCTCTGTGGCTTGGTGTGGGAGGTGAGCATGCTAGAGGAGAGGCCCCAATCTGCTTCAGGAGCTGTGGGTGGGTCATCCCCTTGGCTCCTGTGAGGAGAAGTGGGGGTTCAGGTATGCTATTCGCACTGGCCATGAGGGGAGTGGATCGGGGTGGTGGTACCCCACATCCTCAGTCCCCTGCCATAAAACTCCTGCGCACACACCCCACACCTCCATCTTGAACCCATCATACACCTGAACTACCTGCCCTGAGTCCCTCAAACATCCCAATCCAGATTCCTGTACCCCCAGATCCTCAGCCTGCTGCCATAAGATTGACAGAAGACAACCTGAATGCATGCATGAAGCTAGATTTGACCACAGAAATGTGTGAAAAGATGCAGCAACAGAAGTCCCATTAAATAAAGTCTGTGAGTACAATGTTTCATTTATGCTATTATCAATCATCATGTCAATTATCAATAATATTACGTTGTATATTTTCAGTCATGAAAATGGGCATTCTAGTATGGCTCTATGTTGACCACTTGTTCTGAATTTTGATGTAGTTTGGTTCTTTGGTTTGAAAAGGTTGCTGACCCCTGCTTTACGTGAAAGACGTAACAGGGAGAATTGATATCTCAAACTTTGGTCATCAATAACTAAAGACTGTTGTTCAGTTTTAGCTCTCATTTCCCATTTTAGATCAAAACTACTCACAGGCAAATTATCAAAACGCTAGCTTGCTCTTGGGAGACCTTGATACCCCCAAAAAACTCTAATAATGCATATACTAATTAGAACCAACGTCTTAACTCATTTCCCAAGCTCAGTTCTTTTAACCTGTATCAATTTCTTTTTTTTTTAATTCTAAGTTATCGAATCAAACAAGAAAAACCTCACTGAATACTTTTAGCTATCAGTAATGTGATCACGAACACGGAGTATATGAGTTTGACATTTTTATTTCAATTTTGATTTCAAAGTAGTTGAACCAACAACTGGCGAAATTAAGCCCTTTAATTCTAAAATACGTGTAAAAATTGATGCTAAATTGGGCTATTAACGTCTCTTGCGTATTCCATTATCACATATTATACATTGTTTTAAGAGGTTCTCAATTTATGCAGAAATTTATATCTAAAATACAATGAGGGGCAAAGGGACTTTTTTCTTTTGTTTGGCTTGACAATGCAAAATTCATAAAACCAAATCCCTGTCTAATTGAAATCAATGAAAGTTTTGCTGTTTACTGTAGACCAGGAATTTGGACTATAGTAAATAAAATCTGATCTGTGTAGGTGACAGTTGTGCTCTTACAAGGGAACATGCTTTGTCTGGATTTTAAAATCCTTATTTTTAAATTTATGATAAATATTGAGTCAGTCACTCATTCAGTTTCTCAGATATTATAACGATGTTCTTTGAAAGGCAATGGAACAATACAGAGGTTCTGGTGTCCATTACATGTCATTTCTCTGACATTTTTCTAATATATTATTGTCACCCTGATCCTAGGTATACAAGATTTAGATATCCAGTTTAGATACGCATATCAACACTTCCCTGGTGTTATCTCTGACTTCCTGCCAAACCAGCTGTGCTTTTCTACAGCTCAGTGCTGCTAGCCAGTGTTCTACTAATCTAGCTCTTTCTTTTGTGCATGTGGTTTTGAAGTAAATAACTTACAAAGGTGGGTGATGCAACCATTGAAACCAGCTGCTCATCCTATAGTTATCAATTGACTCATTTAGTAAAACAGGCTTGTTGCCCTAGGACTAACTTTAGAGTACAAACAGAAGTAATGGGAATGATTTATTGATTGATTCTGACGGTACCTTGCTGTGTTGGATGTTTCCCAAGAAAGCTTTCAAATTAAATAAATGTAGTTCTGCTATTTGGTGCATTTTTAATTCATATTCCAATGTGACATTTCTAGTTTCCACATTCGCTGTATGGGGAATGTTTCAATATAACAATGAGGTCTACAAAAATCATTCAAATGGAAAGAATAAATCTAGAAAGAACTGGACACATCAAAAGACTCGAGCTGGGCCAAGTATCCATTTACCTCCAGAGTGCTGAATGCAGAACGAACACAATAATGGTTTAAAGTTATCTCACCTATTAACCACGACTATTGTAACTAGCACTATAATTGGGGGGGCCGTGTGATAAAACCTGCACTGCTGCAGCCCATGCTGCCCTTGGTCAACAGAAAAAACAGAGGACTTTAATCTCCAGAGCTGCCAGGCCAGAACTTTTCACAAGCGCTACATTCACTCAAAAACTGAACAATTCCCTATTATTGAAATGTGTGTTCTTGCTTGCTGCAGTTAGCTGAGATGCCATGTCTCTTAGGGTACATCTACACTGCATGGCTATTTTGGAATAAGCTATTCCAGAATAGTTATTTCGAAATAGCACATATGCACTGCAAAATTAGCCTAAAAAATTAGCCTCAAAATTAGTCAAAGGCAGGCTTCCCTAATGTAGACGTGCTATCTTGATTTAGAGCCCCAGGAGGCACTGGAGAGGAATAACTTAGCATGACCCTAGTGAAGGGCTATTTAAAAATAGCAGCAGTGGAGTGTCTATACATGCCTTATTTCAAAAATAGCTATTTCGGAATAGGCATTATTCCACCTAGAATGAGGTTTACAGATTTTGGAATAATCTGTCTTATTCCAAAATTATTTTGAAATATCAGAATGGCTGTGTAGACGTTCCCATTATTATTTTGAAATAATGCTAGTTATCTTGAAATAACGGTGCAGTGTAGATGCACCCTTATAGGATAAGGGCCATCTGCTTGGCACTCCTAAAGTCCTCCTTGCACTAGGAAGGGGACTGAGAGCTGCATTAAATGATTCTTCAGGCATAGCTCAGCTACGTCAGTTTACACCAAACCCACCTGGCCCCGTATTACATATAGCGCCTGCATGGCCTGTCAAGACAGAATGGGGGGGAAAGGTACCAGGCCAGTGTTATGCACTCTTGTGATTCTGGCTGGTAAAAGAGCTCTTTAGGAAATATTATCTTTGGGTGCAGGTTAGAGATGCCGTGAGATTGCTCCAGCTTTTGGGGCTGATTAAGCCCTCAGCAGTCCCTTTGATCAAAAGCCTAAGAAAGGTAGTTGCTCTATGTTTTACTGAGTCTCAGAATTGGTTTCTACACGAAAATCTAAAGGAGGTGACTGAAAAAGGCACAGATTCACTATATTTTAAGCAGCAATTATCTTTCCACCAACAAGAAAGACTTCTTGGAAGAGAGAGAGAGATTGATAGGTTTGTTTTCTGACACTGTAGCACGTTATGCGTTTACACATTTGTACTTTCCACCTTTAATCTATTTAGCTTCAGACTGTAGGGCTAAAACAGACAGCCCTTACTCTGACAAAAGTTCTATTGATTTAATTGGGAAATTTACCTTACAGAGGATAAGTAAGAACTACAAGATTTGGTCCTTTTTATTTATTCAATAAATGAAGACATCTCCAACTGAATTACAGGTCATAGTGAGCACTCACCGTGAAACTGAAATGGATTCCAGTTAGATGAGCTGCATCCTCAGAGAAAGTATGTGACTCCATTTACATTAGGAAGCAAGCTCAAAGACCATGAGTTTAGCAGGTTTCATATAAATTCATAGTGAAAACCTACATCTCTTCCATGATGTTCTGTACTTCACTGCCCCAATTATTCTTTGGGTAAATAGCAGTAATCATGAAGGTTTTTTGTGGTTTTGCTTCTCTGATGCCTAGGATTCAGTAGATCTTGGGTGATGTATAAGTATCTTCCTATTCAAGATCTTCTTTGAGAACAAGCTCAAAAAGAAACATGCATTTTCATGAATTTTAATGGCTCTCCCAGGATCCTCTTAAAGATATAAAAACTGTTGTAACTTGGTACTAACTAGAACAGAAGTCCTGGCTTTGTATTGCCTCCTGTGAAAGGAATGTTACAGACTACTGAATGCATTGTGAAGACTCTGTCCCTTAAACATAAACTATCTTTAGATTTGAGGAGCCTAGTAAATCAAGCAGCATTTCAGCTGCTCTCATTGATGTCTAACCCCAAATACTTCTCCTCTTGGTGGTTTTATTTTGGCCTCCCATTAGAATCCTGTACGTTGAAGAATTTCTCTGTAAGAATTTTCCTACAAGAATGTGGAGTTACCTTAGCAGCCCCTCCCACAAGTGTTTATTAAACTCCAACCACTTAACTTTTTGAGACACAACTGCAGCAAGTTTCAAAGGGGTACCCCTGCAAATGTAGATGGTATCATGAGCTTTTGTGGGCATAACCCACTTCTTCAGATGAATGGAGTTTAAGGGGTCCAAATAGCAGAGAAAGAGAGGGAACGGGGACGGAAAGAAAAAGAGAAAATTGGGAAAAGAATAGTCACTAAAAGATTCCATGCTAAATGAAACTAATAGAGAAGGTTCGAAGTACTCTGAAGTACCCGGTGTTTGGCCTTTTATGTCATTAGAATGTGGAATGTAGCAGATAATCCAGTTAAGGTCTTTTTAAAAACCTCTAACAAGTATCAAACTTGTAAATGAAATTACACTCTGCAGCTTCTCTTTCAAGATGGTTTTTGAAAATGGCTTGCAGCAAGGTTTGGGGGAAACTCCCATCTTAGCTGGTTTGTGCCTCATTATTAATATCATTATCCTTTACCCCATAAGTGGCCATTTCACTGTCATATCTTACACAGAATTTATGGTCAGGTTAAAAGAACACAGATCTAGTCTATCCCACTGAGAACAGAAAATCCTGAAGAGTGAGTGCACCTTTTATGAGAGGCTGGGAGGGCAATAGCCCCCCTCTCATGAAATTGGAACCCCTGGATTTCATATTTGAGGTCTGCTTAAAGCCCATGCCCTGATACCAGAGGCAGTTCTTAAATGCAACAGAGTTTGAGCTGCTTGCAGCTTTGCCTTTGGGGCAGGGAGATTAAGAACAAAAGGCTGGGCATTCAAGTCACTGAAGGATTGTTAGATCATTATGAACACATTGCCCAGTAATCCACTTAAAAGATGTGCTGCTGAGATTTGCATTTGGATCAATGTGTTAAACTTCTCATAAATGTTCTTGAAAAAGGGGTGAACGGGCTAATCCAAAATTGACTGCAAAGAGTAACCAAGGGTATGTCTACACTACCCCGCTAGTTCGAACTAGCGGGGTAATGTATGCATACCGCACTTGCTAATGAAGCCCGGGATTTGAATTTCCCGGGCTTCATTAGCATAAGCGGGGAGCCGCCATTTTTAAATCCCCGCTGCTTCGAACCCCGTGCAGCGTGGCTACACGGGGCTCAAACTAGGTAGTTCGGACTAGGTTCCTATTCCGAACTACCATTACTCCTCGTGAAACGAGGTGTACCGGTAGTTCGGAATAGGCACCCTAGTCCGAACTACCTAGTTCGAGCCCCGTGTAGCCGCGCTGCACAGGGTTCGAAGCAGCGGGGATTTAAAAATGGCGGCTCCCCGCTTATGCTAATGAAGCCCGGGAAATTCAAATCCCGGGCTTCATTAGCAAGTGCGGTATGCATACATTACCCCGCTAGTTCGAACTAGCGGGGTAGTGTAGACATACCCAAAGGGATTTCACAAAACTGGGTGAATGGGCAACAGGGGCAGATGAAATTCAGTGTTGATAAATGCAAAGTAATGCACATGGAAAAATATAATCCTAACTATAGATACAGAAATGATGGGGTCTAAAATAGCTTGGAATCATTGTGATTATAGTTCCCTGAAAACATGTATTCAATGTGCAGTGGCAGTCTAAAAACTATAAAGCTGACAGAATATTGGGAATCATTAGGAAAAGAATAGATAATATGACAAAATAACATATTGCCTCTGTTTAAAGTCATTGTATGCCCACATCTTGAATACTGTATGCAAATCTGGTCACCCCATCTAAAAAAAAAGATATATTGTATTTGGAAAAGGTACCGAAAGGGCAACAGAAATGATTAAGGGTAAGGAACAGCTTCCATATGAGGAGAGATTAACAAGACTGGGACTTTTCAGCTTGGAAAAGAAATGACTAAAGGGTGGGGAGATATGTTAGAAGTCTAGAAAATCATGAGCGGTGTGGAAAAATAAAATAAGAAAATGTTATTTATTCCTTCACTAATGTAACACAAGAAGCTAATCCAATTAAATTTATAGTTGGCATATTTAAAACAAACAAAACCAAATTATTTCTTCAAAAGCGGCGAGGAGTCCTGTGGCACCTTATAGACTAACTGAAGTGTAGGAGCATAAGCTTTCGTGGGCAAAGACCCACTTGGTCAGATGCAGTCAAATTGTGGAACTCTTTACCAAGGGATGGTAGAAAGGCCCGAATTATAGCAGGGTTCTAACAAGAATGATATAAGTTCAAGAAAGGTAGGTCCCTTGATGGTTACTAGCCAGAATGGGAAGGGATGGTGTCCCTAGCCTCTGTTTGCCAGAAGCTGGGAATGGACGACAGCAGATGGCTCATGATAATTGCCTCTTCTACTTATTCCTTCTGAAGCACCTGGCATTGGCCACTGTTGGAAGGCAGGATACTGGGCTAGAAGGTCCTTTGGTCTGACCACTTGCTGTAAGCCACTAGACCCCACTCCCCTTCCAGAGCTGAGATAAAGCCCAGGAGCCCTGATGGGGTCTGTCTCTCTTGACAGAGTTAGTAACAAAGTAAGAAAATACATTAAAGCCGTGGTCACCAACCCGTCGATTGGGGGATTTTGGAGGAGTTATTTTTTTGCCTCTCACTTGTGTGGCCCCTACTGACTTTTCTGTGGATTAGTGACCCCTGACTCAAACAGGTTCCCGTCCCTTCTCAAAAATAAAGACAATGCAGAAACTTTTGGTGTTTGACATAGTCATTTATTTAAAAATGAAGCCTGACCAACAAACCCCCAATTGGGGCCAAGCCCGTATCTGCCCACAGCATCATAACACTCCTGCACCCCCCTCTCTCCCAGACCCTAGATCTGAGCCTATCATACACTGGAATCCCTTGCCCTGAGCCCCTCACATACCCCAACCCAAATTCCTTCACCCTCACATCCACAAGCCTGTGGCTTGCTTAGTACCCCAAACCTCCATCTGACCCCAACACTGCCCGGCCTGGAGGCCCCTCTCTGAGCCAGCGTCCCCTTCTCCACCTCTTCCTGCATCCATATTTCCTCCCAGAGCTTGCACCTCTCACTCCTTTCCATACCCAAATCCCTCATTCCCACCCCAGAGCCTACATATCCTGTCTCAACCCAGCGAGGGTATGGCTAGACTGCAGGAGTTTTTCAGGATTCCAGAGATATCCCAGAAAAACTCTTTGCATCCAGGGATGCGTTTGTTCTTCCACTTTTTATAACAGAAGAGCAAACATGCTCTTTCAGTAACCACTGTATTCCTCTTTCCACAAGGAATAAGGGGGCTTCCAAAAGAAAGGGTTTTTCTGCAAGGTGTGTTGTGAGCAAGACACAAGAAGTCATTCTTCTGCTCTACTCTGCGCTAGTTAGGCCTCAGTTGGAGTATTGTGTCCAGTTCTGGGCACCACATTTCAAGAAAGATATAGAGAAATTGGAGAGGGTCCAGAGAAGAGCAACAAGAATGATTAAAGGTCTAGAGAACATGACCTATGAAGGAAGGCTGAAAGAACTAGGTTTGTTTAGTTTAGAAAAGAGAAGATTGAGGGGGGACATGATAGCAGTTTTCAAGTATCTAAAAGGGTGTCATAGGGAGGGGGGAGAAAACTTGTTCATCTTGGCCTCTGAGGATAGAACAAGAAGTAATGGGCTTAAACTGCAGCAAGGGAGGTTTAGGTTGGACATTAGGAAAAAGTTCCTAACTGTCAGGGTAGTCAGACACTGGAATAAATTGCCCAGGGAAGTTGTGGAATCTCCATCTCTGGAGATATTTAAGAGCAGATTAGATAAATGTCTATCAGGGATGGTCTAGACAGTATTTGGTCCTGCCATGAGGGCAGGCGACTGGACTCAATGACCTCTCGAGGTCCCTTTCAGTCCTAGGATTCTATGATTTTATGATTCTGACATTTGATCCAGTCTAGACAGGCCAAATGTTGGAAAAACCTGTTCCTACAGAAGAATTGGGGAAAAAAGCATCAGTATAAGGATTGGGGATAGCAAGTGATGGAGAGAAGGCGAATAGAGAGGGCAGGGCTTCAGGGAAGGGGTGAGGTCTTGGGGGAAGAATGGAGCAGTAGATCCTGGCTTGTTCTGTCATTTAGCTGCCTTGAATATTTTAAATAGGCAGGGTAAAAATATTTAAATAAATAAAATAAATTTAAAAAGTGATCTTGGGTGTAAAAAGGTTGGAGACCACTGCATTAAAGGTTTAAGGCTAACCAGTGTCCCTTAAGTGACTTGCTACAAGATGTCAGAATATGTTAGTGTGAATGAAGCTAATATTTATTTAATTTTCTTTCCTTTATATAGGCATTAGATACAGTGCTCCTGTAAGCTAGCTGCTAAGTTGTCTGCCAAAAAAAGTAAGAATTTTCCAGTGTCTTAGTAGCCCCAGGATAGAGATAATGCATGCAGGAGCAGCCCTAGACGGGCTGCCAGCAACTGATGCCCTAGGCAAAACACGCGATCGGTGTGCAATTGGCACCCCCCACTTCCAAAGCCCTCAACGGCCGTTTATCTTGGTGCCCTAGGCGACTGGTTAATTATGCAGCAGAGAGGTGAGTGCAACACCTATCATCAACCTTCCCTAGCAAATGCACCAGAGCACTGGGATCAATTGATTCCATCCTGTTGTTCTATGTGGCAAATGGAACAGCTTCTAGGGAACCAATATTCTATCGCATGAGCCACCTGACATGGACACAGCAGGTTTAATGGACTCTCATTTCAGGCATTCTGTGACTCCCCCACCCTAACTGCCTTTTTTCTGATGTAACTTATTTCATGTGCTGACTCATATATCGCTCTTTCCCCACCTTTATATCCTTGTGCCACCCCAACACAGACACATTGACACCAAAAAAGCTTAAAATATCTGGGCCTGATCGATTGCTATGACATTTACAGTATTGTAAACAAATATTAGCGGAAATGCAGACAATGGAGTTGCACCTCTTTGAAATTGCTGTAAGATTAGAATTGGGCTCATAGTTTAGATAAAGGAAGAGTCCCAAAATAAAATATATAATTTATTATGAACTAACTGAAACAAACCTGTATATAACCTTTGCCTTCCCATCTTGCTGTCACCACTTGCTATGATTTGTGCTCATGTTAATGTAAGACATCCAGATATCACAATAAATACTTATATTAATAACAGTTATTATGCATACAACTTTAAACTCTTAAGGAAACCATCTGTAAAGCAATTAGCATATTCATTGCATGCATAAGTAATAAATATATGTTCATAAAAATAGTTCTTCTGCTGTGAAATACTATTAGGAAAAAATTAAGATCTTTAATATATTCAGGTATTTTCTTTCAACAGATATTTACTTGTTTCCAGTTTTGCTTTTAAAACTTCAAACAAGTTACCACTAAATTGTTGGCTATTTTTAATCCCACTGCTAACTATTTCTTGATTGTGTGGCTGAAAACAGCCAGAAGTCATGTCTTTATCAATGATGTTATCTGGAGGTCTGCTCCTTATCTGCTTCTACCATAGGATACTGAAGTTTGACCAAGAGCTGTTTTCATTAATGAAATTTAATTGCCCTGCTTTGTTTCCTGACAGGAAAACAGCTGAGGAAACTACATTTTCCACATCCCCAAAGGCCAGAGCTGGTCCAGCAATTCAATGCAGTAAGAATGGAATCCTCGCCAGTCTTATAGGCAGCAAAACATTCTCATTGTGCTGTAAACCCTGAAATTGTCCTGCCAAAGAAGAGCTGGAATTTTTTTTTCTAATGTGCTCCCTATTCTTTTTAAACTAAATCTGGAAATGATATTTCCTTAGTTTCCAACTCTGCAAAATTTTCCCAACACGAACACTGATTAACATCACTCTAGAATTTGCTAGAACAAGGAATGTAGGTTAAGATTCTTAAATTGGAGCCATATCATGGCATTCGTTTTAAAACAGAATTCCCTATTTATGTGACTGAGGAGTGCTGCACAAATTTGATGGTAAAATATAATTTTATATAGGATACACTATATATACACACTTATTTAAGCAATTATACAACTTAACATATATTAATTCAGATTTATTTTTACTTTTTTTCTGTTATGTGTGAAAATGTTGAATGATGCATTTCTTCTTTCATAGAATCATAGAATACTAGGACTGGAAGGGACCTCGAGAGGTCATCGAGTCCAGTCCCCTGCCCCCATCATTTATAAGAATTAATTTTAGTAGGATTTGTGCCCGCATCTATTTGGGTGAAAATTGGAATCAAATTATGCAACAAAAACAGCATTTTAAATTTGTTTTATTAATTAAATAAAATGACCTTAAATATGCTGGATACATAAGAGAAAAAAATTTCTCAAAACATGTTTTTCATTTAAAACTAATTGATCTTTTAAACAAAGGAAGCATTCACTGTTGCTAGTGAATTGAGCTGATTGTTACTGGTTACCATGTCTGTCAGGATTTGAGAAATAGTTTATTTTGAAGGAACTAATCGAATAAACTGAAATGAAGGAAATATTCTCTTTGTACCCGCACAAGAGGTTACTGCTGGTTCCAGATACCTAGGGAGTAACTTCCATCAATTCTGGGATTTTACTTCTTTAAAACATTGACCACAATCGTATGGATTTTTGATTCAATATTTATGATTTTAATAGATTGTAATAAGTTTATACCTTAACTAAGGATGTGAATGGTTAACCAGTTAACTGGTAGGGGCTGGAGCAGCTCCCCGCTCACCACAGGCAGGGGGCTGCTCCAGCTCCACGGGGCCCACTGCAGGCAGGGGCTCCTCCGGCCAGCCAGAGCAGCCCCTGTCTATGTGGGGCCCAGCCCAGGTGGTGTACCACAGGCAGGGGCTGCTCCAGCCAGCTGACGGGAGCAACCCCTATCTGTGGCAGGTTTGGCCCAGCTGACTAAAGCAGCCCTTGTCTGTAGCAGGGGGTGCTCCAGCCCAGTGTACAGCCCCTCCACCTGTACCTTGTAAATTTAAATAGGTTTGTTTTAAAAATTAATTTTATTTCATTTTTAAATAATTTTAAATACATCATTGGGCTTTTGTTCATGCTCCTTGTGAATAGCTGGAGCTGTTATGCAAACCCTTGCTTATTTCAGTGGTTTGGGGTGAGTAGACTTTTAATTGAGAAATCCTTATAGAATCAAAGTGTTGCATTGTTATCAGTTTTGGTTCATCTCAACACACAACACTGAATTGTGCAAGATGTGGAA
Source organism: Pelodiscus sinensis (assembly GCF_052426305.1). NCBI lineage: Eukaryota > Metazoa > Chordata > Testudines > Trionychidae > Pelodiscus > Pelodiscus sinensis. The sequence goes on from NC_143065.1 coordinate 25,345,703, forward strand.
ACCAGGCAGGAGTGTCTAGATGCAGCTTGATTAGCTGAGGACTAGGAAAAGAACAGCATCTTGAATGCTTACTACTTATAAATAAATGCCTTAACTTTTTTTTCAATGGGGGTGGATGTTTTTTGAAAATCTGATGTGTGTCACTTCTTAATTCTAATAAACATATTTGGGATGGGGGGAAAACATTAAAATTATCTCTCCCTGTGCACCATCCTGACTGCTGAGATTGGCTAAGGTGCTGCTGGTGATTTCCATTCTTGGTGGTGGGGTCTCAGCTGCAGATTACATTCCTCTGATGAGCCACTGGAGCCTCTTCATGGTGCAACATTTACCTGTTATAGCAGGCATGTATTTCATTTCGTTTAAAAGGTAGGGATTTTTTTTAAATAGAGAAGGGCATGTGAGAGTGGTGTTGAAATTTGCTGCTGCTTATCTTCTATAGTCAATCAGAGCTGAAATCTTTTTGTAATTGTGTAATCTAAAACAGGGATCAATGGGTGGGTTAATATTTCTGGCCATATCCTCAGCTTTCGTGTATAAGTGTAGCTCCATTGATATCAATGGGCCAGATTCTCCATACTCTATAAACACTTATATGAGTGCAAAGTGAATGTACAATACTACTACTAAATCAGAAGGATAAACATTTACACCCCCTTTGTGGAATGTATTTCAACAGGATTGCAAAGAGCCTTTTTCCCCTCTGTGTCTGTAATAGCTTGTAACTACCAAACACTATACTCACAACTGACCTGACAATTGATACTGCCAGTTTAGAGAAAAGGAAGTAAACACAAAAATAATTATTTTTAAGCTCTGTCAGTAACAGAAGAATCTTATCAGCTTGCCAAAGCAAAACATGGTTATGCGGTATTGAGTCACTGATTACTACAAGTACATGAGTTGGGGAGAGCTGTTCTCAACAGTTTATATACAGGCAGTCCCCGACTTACGCGGATCCGACTTATGTCGGATCCACAGTTACGAACGGGGCTGCCCCAGAGTACACGGACTGCGGGACCTCGCGGTCCTGCCGCCCGTGTACTCTGGGGCTTTCTCTGCGTCTCCCTAGTCTTTGCAAAGCTGCGGGGGGGGGGTCGGGCAGCGAGGCAGCCCAGGCGCGCCTGGACTGCTCCGCTGCCGGCTTCCCCGCGGCTTTGCAAAGCCGCGGGGGAAGCCAGCAGCGGGACAGCCCAGACGCCCCGCGGCTGTCCCGCTGCTGGCATCCTCAGAAGCTTTGCTCCCCGTCTCCCTGGTCTGCTGGTCTCCAGCAGACCAGGGAGACGGGGAGCAAAGCCACGGAGGACTCAGGCGGCGGGACCATGGTGCGTCTCGGTCCGCCGCCCGTGTCTTCCTGGTCTGTTGGGGTGGGGGGGGCGCAGCTAGTACGCCCCCCCGCCCCCAGCAGACTAGGCTTTTCTCCGGACGCCTGTGGCAGAGCAGCTGGGGTGCTGCCAGTTGGTCTCGCAGCGCCGCTCTGGGTGCTACTGGTCCAACCCAGCAGCACCCCAGCTGCTCTGGTCCTGATTCAGCCGCTGCTGGTCAGTTTCAGCAGCGGCTGAATCAGGACGCCTGGGGCAGAGCAGATGGGGTGCTGCTGGGTTGGTCCAGTAGTGCCGAGGAGCGGCGCTACTGGAGCAACCCAGCAGCACCCCAGCTGCTCTGCCCCAGGCGTCCTGATTTAGCCGCTGCTGAAACTGACCAGCGCTGACTACAGGAAGCCCGAGGCAGAGTTGCTCTGCCCCGGGCTTCCTGGAATCATCTGCTGATCAGTTTCAGCAGCAGCTGACTTGGGGACGCTTGGGGTTCTTAAGTTGATTCTGTATGTAAGTCAGAACTGGCGGTCAGTTTCAGCAGCGGCTGAATCTGGACGCCAGTTCCGACTTACATACAGATTCAACTTAAGAACAAACCTACAGTCCCTATCTTGTACGTAACCCGGGGACTGCCTGTATAAGAATACTAGGAGATATACCTGACATTGCATGGATCCTCAGAAAAGAAAATGAAAATGTACATGCCTCATTTTAATCACTGCTTTTGGGCTGGTAGTGAGGGGCTCAGTATATAGGCTTCTCCAGCGAGAGAGGACTACCTCAGCCCTCTTTCATGACAGCCACTTGGGGTACTTCTCCATGGCTGATGCAGTAAGCAGAACCAGGGGAGAGGTGCGTGTCCCCAGCTGGGTCAAGTCCAGGTTTGTCTACGCCTTGTGCTCTCTAGGTAGAGTGAGGAGTTCAGCAAATTGTGCACTTTCCCCTTGCTCCCTGACAAACAGAAACAGCGAGCAATGTCCCCATCCAAATAGGGGGTGGCGCTTTATCCCTTCTGCTCTTCTTAAAGGGTGTCTGGAGGTGAGTGGCTCGGGACTGGGGCAGTCCCAGGTGGCAGAGGACTCTACCCAGACTCTATTACCTGCCTGGTGATTGTCTCTTTTCTGTATGGTTTCATGAGAAGCAATCCCACTTCAGGCAGATCCCATTTTCCTGGCACAACCAAACCCTGACCTTGCTTTAAGTTATAAGAGGAAGCTGTATACTGACTATGGTGGCCCTAGCTCTTACCACAGTGGTGGGCAGTAATTTTTGATGATCAGCCTCTCCCAAGATTTTGGAAAGTGGTCAAGGACCTCACTCTTCCATGGTATTAATGGAGGAGATGCAGGATCTGGGGGTGTAGAGAGGATCTTGGGGTAAAGGACTGGGGTGCAGAAGGGAGAATGGAGCCTGGGAGGGAGTTTGGATATAGGAGGTGGTTGTGACCTAGGGTATGGAATTGGGGTGCAGGGTTTTGGGATGTGACCTAGGGTAGGAGGAAACTGTGATCTCAGGCAGGAGATGGGGTACCAGATCTGGGAGGGGGTATGAGTACATGTGGAATAGTGGGGCAGAGGGTTGGGGAAGGGAGGGGCTGAGGTGCCAGAGGAAGGTTCTTGCCAGGAGACTTACCAGCCTGCCTGCAGAGCTAAAGGCTTGCAGAGCTTAAAAAGTTTCTGCCTGCTTGACCATGTGCTTGAGTGAGTGAGCAGGAAGGAGGGTTGTGCTTTGTTGCTGCCTGTTATTCAAACAATCAGCTCCCATTGGCCAGTGTCTGTCCAGAAACTGGCCAATGGGATTGTGCTGAGGGCGGGCGCAGCATCTGAATCTTCCCCTCCAGACTCAAAGAGAAAGTGCCCCGCAGCCATGTTTCTGAGCAGTGTGTGGGGCTGCCGGGCAAGCAGAGAAGCCTGCCTAGGGCTCCCCATTGCCTCCGCGGGCTGGATCCGGTGGCTTGGCAGCCCGGATCGGGCCCACGGGCCGTATTTTGCCCAGGCCTGTATTACCATTTAGGAGGGTTTCTTGAATAAATGGACAGCTAGACAGACACACAAACTGCCTCAATGTATAGTAGATTCCATATAATAATACAATACTCCTTTCGGTGTGAATCTTCTTAAAACTCAATAATACCATACTATTAATTTTTTAAAGTATGACCGCATACTTTCAAGTGACTTTGCAGCTGCTTACAGAGATGATCAGAGAAGAGACAAATAATATTTCATTCTATTATATGACTGCCATTTGACTGATCTCACAGATGGTAAAAATACTATAGCATTACACTGTTCCTGCTACATCGTATGTGTCTCCCTTGTGAAGTGTGTTGCAATTGGTGGAAGCCTGTGTTATAGTGAGAGAGCATTTGGCTTGATAAATGACTGCAGCTTCTGCCTTGATAGTAGCAGCAGAAACATGAAGGAAAATCATTGTTATAATTATTTCTGTACTTTACCTTAGTACCAAAAGCTTACAGATATTTATTATAAATTAGATGAGCTATAATGCTACATTTAAAAGAATAACTTGACTTTTGGGCAGTTTTCCTATTGATTTAAGTGGGCATCACATCTCATTTTGATATATGTAATCTTTTTAGAAAAAATACACTGGAAATCTGGGATGTCAATGTCTCCCTCTTCAAGTAGTTGCATGTACATTAACTTGAAGTGAAACCTATTGCAATATGCAAAATAAAGAGTCACTTAAGTTTCTGTTTGTCTAGCTGTTAAGAAATAGAAATAACTGAAAAACCTGTTTAGAAGCGACACAGACACTCCCTCAAGTATGATTCCATGGGGCTAATCCTGCAGTCCTAAATTAAGGTAAACTCCTGTTGAAGTCAATTGCAGTTTTACTCCACAAAGGACTACAGAATTTGGCCTTCCTATCTCCTGTATTAAATGTGTATCTTTCACTATACCACAGAAATGATGAGCATTATTTAGCAGAGACTAAATGGTGAGGGATTAACATGATTAGAGATGAACATGTGATGAAGTAAATTGGAGGTGTTTTGAAGTTAGGGGAAATAAAATGTCTCAATTAGATGAGTTTTAATAAATGATTATACGCATAATGTAGAACCAGTGAAATATGATTAAGGGTTTGATCTTCCACTTTCTTGCTCCATTTTTATCTCAGTGTGACTCCACTGAAACTATCAGGATTCTGTTGGGGAGAATGCCTATATAACAAAGTGGAGAATTTGGTGTTCAACTGATATCAAAAGCTGAATGGCCCTTTTTTAATCTTGCTTTTTCTATCCTCTCAAGCAAGAACCTAGTGGGACAAATGGAGGCCCAAAGCCTGGAGGGATGGAAAGGACGGAGTGACAGCCTTCTAGTTCCTTTGTTACCATAAACAGGTATGGTCTGCATAAGGGGATAGGGCTAAGAGTAGTTTTTTTACCTAAGTCAAGTGAAAGATGGCAATATAATCAACATGATGCATGAATCAAAGCTGCTACCCCTGACTTGATCTGGATTCCCCCAAATAATCAGTAATATACACACACAAGGTCAAATGCTGCAGTCCTTCAGCAAAACTGTCATTGACTTCAATTAAAGAGGGCAAAATTGGCCCAGAAATATTAAAATGTTCATGCCAGAATGCATGCATGATAACATGCTATAGTCTAATATTGTTCAATTGGTATCTTGGTCTCCCAGGGCACATCTACACAGCAGGGCAAAAGTCAAATTAAGATATGCAACTTTAGTTACATCAATTGCATAGCTGAAGTCGAAATAGCTTAATTTGGCTTGTGGCACTGTCCACACAGCAAAAAGTCGAATGAAGAACATTCTTCCTTCAAATTCCCTTACTTCTCATGAAATGAGGGTTACAGGAATCAGAGTAAGAAGTCCTCCAGCTCAACATTATTTTGAAATAATGGCTTGCTGTGTAGACATGCACTCTGTTATTTTGAAATAACATCAATTATTCCAAAATAATGCTGCTGTGTAGACATACCCCCCAATGAGCCAATTTTATCTGCTTTAGTCCCCAACTCCTTCACTCCTTCTCACACACACACACCTTGTATCAGCTGCAGAACGTAAGTGGTTATACGGGTAAAAGGAACAGAGAAGTAAGAGATTAAATGCAGGTGTCAGTGCAAGAAAGAAGCAGCACAAAAGCATAAATTCTAAGGGCAAAGTATGTGATTCGACTTCTTATAATGCTCCTGGAAACTGCTGTAACTGAGAATATTAGTTATATTACTGTGGTACAAGTTAGAAGTTGGACTGCAATAAATATGGAGGGTGGAATTGCTGTGCATTGTGTTTTGTTTCATTTCTGCATTGCAAACACAGTTCATGCAAATTACATTCTGTGGTGTGTTTCAGGATTGTCCTCAAGTGCAGCTGTATAGAAAATAAAACTTACTTTGCAGCAATTTGTGATTAAATGAATTTCAATAAATCTGGTATGCTTATTTAATTCTCTGCTGTATGTTTGTTATCATAGAGAATAGAAGATTATGGACTATAGAGAATCAGACAGCTAGCAAGTCAAAGCAACTGTTTGTTTGGTGACCAGAATATTTTGTTCTGACTAGTTCATGAATGAAAGAAATCATTATAGCTATAAATGACCAATCCCTCTATTTGATTGTGCAATTTACTCTTTCTAAACAAGGGGTGTTTTTCTATTAGAGCTAAGATTTCTACACTGCTGTAAAATACAGGATTGCTTAATCTCTTGAAACTGAAGCAAAGAAATGAAAGAACATGTTATGGGAAGGAAGCTGTGGTTTTGAGTCTTTCAGATCGCCTGTCTGACTGACTTTTTGTTTTGCTTATTTACAGTCTGTGACTACAGCCCAACAGAAGACAGATTTTATACTGGTAGTATCAATAAATCCATACCATTTTGTGAAGTTGTTTAAAAAACAAGTAGTCCTGTAGCACCTTAGAGACTAACAAACATATATATATACAGTATCAGGCCCATATGCGGCGGGAGGGTGTGTGTGTACAGGGTGAGAAAGCACCCCTCATCTTTCCCCAAGTAAGCATGCTTTGGCTGCCCGAGCCTCCCTCCCCCATGTTCTGGGGGGTTGGGGGAAGGCTGAGGCTGCTTTCCCCACTTATTTGCACTCACACCCTTGTGATCCACATTTATAAAAAACCCACACACACCCTACAGAAATTCCTATGTATGGGCTTGAGTATCATGAGCTTTTATGGGCAAAACCCACTTCTTCAGAGTTATCATTGAAAAGACTTCTTCTCTAGAGGTGCATTTTCAGTTCAGTATGTTGTCAGTGTCTTCTAAATGAAGAAAAGCAGGTTGTTTCAAATTAAAGGCTACACACTGTGAGGAATACAAAATATGAATTTAACATCACATAGCAACAACTATTACTTCCACCCAAACAAATGACTCAGACCACAGCAAATTGTCCACAAGTAAATGTGTCATTGTATTTCATTTACCTGTAGCCACAATGTATTCCTACTCACAGTTTTCATTAGTATACTTAGGACTGGAGAGAGGCTCTTTACAATCATGTTAATGAATATGTAAGCCTACTTCCCACTTTCTGGTTAGCAATTCAGTGTTACGTTTGCCACATTATTCATTTAATCCAAATTAATCCAAGTATGCCTAAAATGGCATAACAAAATATCCCTCTTGGACTAAAATTTAAATCCTAACCCTAAAATCTGAAGTGAGAACATTTTCTTTAATGAATCTGGAAGTGATTCATCATGGTTACACCCAGTACACACCTATTTTTAAAATGGAGGATTAGTGCACCATCTACTGGTAAACAGAAGAAACATGATCTGGCTCTGACAACTTTTATCCTGAATTAACAACAAGTATTAAGGAAAGCTTAGCTTTGCTTCAGAACTGTGATTTCAGTGGCATGGAGGGAGGGAGGAAAAGGAATAATATCTACAAAATAGAGAGGCACTTTCTGTAGGGATTATTTTATCATGAAGCATTCTTACTAATGTTTTACACAGAAGAGCCATCAGATTTTAAAAGATGAATTACAGGCAGTCCCCGAGTTACGCGGATCCGACTTATGTCGGATCCGCACTTACGAACGGGACTTTCTCGCCCCGGAGCTCGCAGGCAGCGGGACCGCCCAGAGCACAGTGGTCCCGCCACCTCGACCTCCGGGGCGAGAAAAGCTGCTCCGGGTGCCCCTGGTCTGCTGGGGACTGTCTCCAGCAGACCAGGGACACCCGGAGCAAAGCCGGGGAGGCGGAGGGGTCCCGCGCCTCTGAGGCTTTGCTGTGGCAAAGCCGGGGAGGCGCGGGACTCCGCCGCCGCTGCCGCTTTGCTCCCGGTGCCTCTGGTCTGCTGGGGACCGTCTCCAGCAGACCAGGGACACCGGGAGCAAAGCCACAGCAGCGGCGGAGTCCCGCGCCTCTGAGGCTTTGCCACAGCAAAGCCTCAGAGGCGCGGGACCCCTCCGCCTCCCCGGCTTTGCTCCGGGTGTACCTGGTCTGCTGGAGACAGTCCCCAGCAGACCAGAGGCACCGGGAGCAGCTTTTCTCGCCCCGGAGGATGAGGTGGTGGGACCGCTGTGCTCTGGGCGGTCCCGCTGCCTGCGAGCTCCGGGGCAAGAAAGCCCCGTTCGTAAGTGCGGATCCGACGTAAGCAGCACCCCAGCTGCTCTGCCCCAGGCGTCCTCAAGTCAGCCGCTGCTGAAACTGACCAGTGGCTGACTACAGGAAGCCCCTACCTGGGGCTTCCTGGAATCAGCCGCTGATCAGTTTCAGCAGCAGCTGACTTGGGGATGCCTGGGATTCTTAAGTTGAATCTGTATGTAAGTCAGAACTGGCATCCAGATTCAGCCGCTGTTGAAACTGATCAGTTTCAGCAGCGGCTGAATCTGGACGTCAGTTCCGACTTACATACAGATTCAACTTAAGAACAAACCTACAGTCCCTATCTTGTACGTAACCCGGGGACTGCCTGTACTATAATTAGGTGCTTTCTCTGATGTGTCCTCATCCTTTCCGTAATAGGGAGCCCAAAATTGGAGCAATACTCCAGATGTGGGCTCACCAGTGCCAAATAAAGGGATAATCACTTCCCTAGATCTGCTGGCAATGCTCCTACTAATGCACCTCAATATGTCATTAGTCTTCTTGGCTACAGGGGCATACTGTTGATTCATATCCAGCTTCTCATCCACTGTAATCCCAAGGTCCCCGGCCTGTAGCAGTGCTTGGGAGTCGTCTGCCCCAAGTGCAGTACTCTGCACTTGTCCTTGTTGAACTTCATCATATTTCTTTTGGCTCAATCCTTCAATTTGTCCAGGTCACTATGGATCCTATCCCTACCCTCCAGCATATCTGCCTCTCCCCCTAGTTTAGTATCATTTGCAAACTTGCTGATGGTGCAATCCATCCCCTCATCCAGGTCATTAATAAAGATGTTTAACAAAACTGGCCTCAAGTTCAACCCTGGGGCATTCTGTTTCATATTGGCTACCAACTAGATATTGAGCCATTGGTCACAAACCATCACGCCAACTTTCTATCCACCTTATCCATTTATCCAAGCCATGCTTCTTTAACTTGCTGGCAAGAATACTGTGGGACACCGTACCAAAAGCTTTTCTAAAGTCATGTTATATCACATCTTCCTCCTTCCCCATAGCCAAGGAGCTAAGCAATCAGATTGGTCAGGCATGACTTGCCCTTGGTGAATCTGTGTTGACTATTCCTGATCACTTTCCTCTCTTCCAAGGGCTTCAACATGGATTTCTTGAGGATCCCCCTGCATGGTTTTTCTAGGGACTGAGATAAGGTTGACTGGTCTGTAGTTCTCTAGATCCTCCTTCCCTTTTTTTAAAGATCAGCACTACATTTGCCTTTTTCCAATCATCCGGGATCAACCCGGATCACTACGAGTTTTCAAAAATAATGGCCAATGGCTCTGTAATCACATCAGCCGGCCCCATGGATTTGTGTATATCCAGCTTTTCTAAATAGTTCTTTAACTGTTCTCTCTCCATTGAGGGCTCCCCACCTCCTGCCAATGCTGTGCTGTGTCCTGCAGCAGTCTGGGAAGCAACAGTTTTGGGAACACCCATCTATCATGCACTCATCACCCTCAATATTAAGGGACTGTGAAGTAGCCATAAAAAGTGTCCTCTACTTGGTATAATTTTTAATTGATCATATTGCTCCTATAGAGCCAGCTTTTGCTTTGTCCATGGAGTTCATCCATTTCTTTTCCATGGGAACAGGACCTGACCCATAAGCCATTTTATATAACAAGTAGCTGTTTTCCTAAACTTAAGCCTTCTCTAGGGTACGTCTACACTACATGGCTCCGTCGACGGAGCCATGTAGATTTGTTTATTGGGCAAAGGGAAATGAAGCGGCGATTTAAATAATCGCCGCTTCATTTAAATGTACATGGCTGCCGCGCTGAGCCGACAAACAGCTGATCAGCTGTTTGTCGGCTCAGCGTGCTAGTCTGGACGCTCCCCTGCCGACATCAAAGCCCTTTGTCGGCAGCCCCGGTAAACCTCATCCCACGAGGAATAACGGGGCTGCCGACAAAGGGCTTTGATGTTGGCAGGGGAGCGTCCAGACTAGCGTGCTGAACCGACAAACAGCTGATCAGCTGTTTGTCGGCTCAGCACGGCAGCCATGTACATTTAAATGAAGCCGCGATTATTTAAATCGCCGCTTCATTTCCCTTTGCCTACAAACCTAATCTACATGGCTCCGTCGATGGAGCCATGTAGTCTAGACACAGCCTTACTCTGAAGCCACATAACTAAAATAGGCATTTCATTCAGCACTTAAGTGACTTGGTCTTGTACCGCTATCACCAGCTGTTTTCCAAAGAGCAAACTGCCTGGGTTCTTTTGCCCTTTCATTGCAGTGCTTAACAGAACAGAATGGAGAGAAAGAGGAAACATATAGTAGTAACATGACAGGAAAAGGGAACAAAGTGTTCTCTAGTGTAGGAGACTTGAGATCCAGATTGGTAGTGATTTTTTATTTAGGGCCCTCTTTCTAGTGGCTTTATCGTTATATAAATAACAAAACACAAAGGGTCACTGTTATCTTTAGCATCTCCCAAAAGTGTGGAAGACCCCTCTCAAATTAAATTAGTCTATGATTCCTGCACTGAGGAGTCTACAAGCTGTGGAGCAATTAGAGTAGAAAGACAGTAGGGGGAGCAAGCCATTTTAGTAAGTGTCTCCTTAAAATCTAGGGTGGTGCTCTAGGAAAGCTGCTTTCTCCTGATTTGCTTTAGAAAAGTAAACAGGAAGGAAATTTTCAAATGGTATTAGATGCTACTGACTTTCTATGGGAAGTGGGTATCTCAGCTCTTTTCAGAGGAGTAGCCGTGTTAGTCTGTTTCAGCAAAAACAACGAGGAGTCCTGTGGCACCTTAAAGACTAACACATTTATTTGGGCATAAGCTTTTGTGGGCTGGAGGGAGCCCACTTTGTCAGATGCTTTCAAACTGACTGTGTGACCATGGTGGCACGGGCACTGGTAGAGATCTCTCCCAGCGCTCTGTGTAAACCACCTCCACGAGGGGAGTAGCTAACAGCACAAGGAGCGTAGCTCCCAGCACTGTAGCCAGAGCCAGTCTGTCCATAGGATGATAAAGGGTGGCCACCCTTTACCATCCTGCGCTTTGGGGGCCCTCTGGTGGCTGCCTCAATTATCCTATGGACAGGTCTGGTGCTGGGCAGCAGAGGGGTCCCCTCCCCCACATTAACCAGGGTGGCAGAAGCCGTAGCAACCTGCTCCATCCCACCCCACCATGCCACCCTCTCGTGGCCCACTGCACTTGGCTTCTCCACGGCAGCAGGAAGCAGAGTGCCTGAGTGCCATGGTGCTCCACTTCCTGCTGCCGCAGAGAAGCAAGGTACAGGTGGCTGGGAAGGAGGGCACCATGGTGGAGCATGCTCTGGCTGCCAGGTTGTTCTGCTCTGGCCACCATGGTAAGTGTGCAGGGAAATCCTGCTGTTGCTTGGGCCTGGTAATCCCATAGCTCGGGAGAGGGGTAGGGGCTGAAGGCGTGTGGTGGGGGTGGAGCAGGGCCAGGAATGGGAAAAGAGGTGAAGTGGGGACAGAGAGTGGGCAGAGCAGGGCTGGAACAGGGGAGTTGCCCCTGGCACCTGGCCACAGGCCCCCCTGGAGATGGCCCTGGTTATAGCTTGGTTCACATTGGAACTTGCTGCACTTTGGGGGGAGGGGAGTTCACACCCCCTCAGCCAGTAATTAACAGTGCTGTAAGAGCCAGTGTAGACTTAGCCTTAAAAGTAAAAACAGAACAGAAAAGAATAAAGATCACCTGCCTCTGAGAATTTTTTATGGCACGCTGACCAAACATAAAGACATAACAAAGTAGATGTTAACCACTGCCAAGTAGGAGGTCAGACACACCTACCTGAATTATCAGGCAATCTGACTGTAAAAATAGACAATGATTAACTGACACATACAGGAAATAACTTCCCAGAATTGATTGTAAACTAAATTAACCTCTTTTGCAACAAAGTATGTCATGTCTCACTAGTCTTCATTTATGTAGTAGTTAGTTCTTTAAGTATTTGGGTCAGAATAATGGTCCAGTACCCAGTGCCCAGTTGGATCATAGAGGCCCCCATTGGTGTTGCCACCTGGTGTGCTGGTCATACCACATAGCCCGCCTGCCTGCCTGCTCTCTGGTCTGCCCCACAACCCTGTCCTTCTGAGTCAGAAGCTCTGGTCTCCCCCAGCCAAGGCACAGAGTTGTGGTAACAGTCCCCCCATCAGAATAACACAGATGCTAAACTAGCTTGGCTGTCGGAGGGCTCAGACATAAGGTCATTGACAGCAACCATGAACACAGCCCCGAAGAGGACCAAAACCCAAATAAATCTGACTCGCTCTATGTACAAGTTTTACAAAATGTGCCCTCTTTATCAATGCAAGAGAGATATGCACAGTGGTTGCTTCCCCAAGATAACAATTATTTACACTGGGTTTGATGATAAACAAAAGTGTTTTTATTAAGTATAAAAAGCAGGATTTTAAGTGATTGCAAGTGAAAACGGACAGATCTAAGTAAATTACTAAGCCAAAATAAACAAAACATGCCAATTAAGTCTAATACACTAAGGCCTGGTCCATTCTACAGTGGAAGGTTGAATTAAGATATGCAACTCATGAGGATCATGAGTACCAGTGCTGATGGAGATGTCCTCTGAGTTTGATTTAGCAGGTCTTCGCTACACCTACTAAATTGAACCCCAGAAGATCAACTGCCGCAGTGTTGATCTTCTGCATAGTGTTGATACAACCTAAGAGAAATTGTTTCAAAGTATGTTCCTCGCTCCTTGTCCTTGATTAAGGTAAAATCTATCAAGACAGAGTTTTTTCTTTCTCTCTGGCCTAGGTCTACAGTTCTTTAGAGTTTTTGTTTTGAGGTTTCTTCACGTGTTAAATTGAGAAGACAGTTTTAAAAGCCAGATAAAGAAAAAAAGCCTGATTGCTTTCAATTCCTTAAACAGACTTTCCTCTCAGCATGGAACCCTTTGTTAGTCTCCCATCCTCAAGGAAAAAAATACCAAATTCAAGATGGATTCTAGTGTCAGATGGCATGATCACATGTCTTTCTAGGACCAACCACAGTTTGGGCTTACAAGAAAAACAAAACTATTTACAGATCCAGCTCATCTGAAGAAATGGATCTTACCCATGAAAGCTCATGATTCTGTGTATTTTTATTAGCCTCAAAGGTGTCCAGGACTACTTGTTGCATTTACAGATCATTATCTAGAATACTAACCTCTTATGTTTCCAGAGTATCAATAATGGCCTCATTACCACATTTGAACTTATAAATAGATCTATGCTTCATATTTCTAACCTCACATATAAGAATGATATATGCACAGAAATAGAATATACACATTCAGCAGGCTGTAACTTTTAAAATGACATGTCTTATGATGCATTTTGCCTAAAGTGTCTTTGAATTATGCATCTTCATATTCACAAGCCAATTTTCATAAAGCCCCATGGTTCAGAGTGAATAAACAGAACAGCCTTTGATCCACTCCCCTCAACTCTTCTCCCCCCCCCTTCTCTGAGTGATGCAAACTGAAGGACTGGTGGAGGGGGGTCTCAGTCCCTCTCGCACTCACCAGCAGCAGTGGGGAAGCAGAGCAATGTGGCCCCAGCTTGCTCTGCTCCTCCAGCCGCATCGCTCCGCTTTTCCCTCCAATGTTGGTAAGCACAGAGAGGGGTGGACCCCTGTAGTGGGAGCCAGCCCCTCCTGCTCTGGTTAGTCCCCCAGGCTACCCGGCAACTCTTGCCTTGCTGGCTGCTGGCCATCCCTTACCCCTCCTGCACCTGGCATTTGAGGAGGGGGCATGTGTCCCCTAATGTCCCCACAACGTTGCTCCTGAAGAAGGTGGTTAGGGAAAGTGTGGAACCCTTACTGACTGGGGATGGCAACCTAGCAACAGATTATGTGGAAAAAAGCTGAAGCACTCAATGCTTTTTTTGCCTCAGATTTCACAGACAAGATCAACTCCCAGACTGCTGCGAGAGTGGCACAGTATGGGGAGGCGAGCAGCCATCAGTAGTGAAAGAACAGGTTAAGGACAATTTAGAAAATCTGCACGTGCACAAGTCCATGGTGCTGGATCTAATTCATCTGAGGGTTCTGAGAGAGTTGGCTAATGTGATTGCAGAGCCTTTGGCCATTATCTTTGAAAAAAATGTTAGTGGTCAAGGGAGATCCTGGATGATTGGAAAAAGCCAAATGTAATGTCCATCTTTTTTAAAAAGGATCTGGGAAACTACAGACCAGCCAGCCTCAGTCCCTGGAAAAATCAATGAGCAGGTCCTCGAGGAATCCATTTTGAAACACTTGGGGTACGTCGAGACTACATCCCTTTTTCGGTAAAGGGATGTAAATTAGGCACGTCGATATTGAAAATGAAGCCAGGATTTGAATTTCCCGTGCTTCATTTGCATTATGGCAGCCGCCACTTTTTTCGAAACGGGACTTTTTTGAAAAAAACAGCAGTATTTTCTATTTTTGCTAGATCAGACAAATCCTTGCTTTCTCTCTAATTCAAAGTGTTACATGTGAAGCCGACCTGTGTCCTGAGGTGAGACGGATAAGCCGGTGTGTGTTCTGCCCTTGGCAATAGCAGATCTGTGAATTCTGTGTGTCCAGTAGAACAGGGGCTGGGCACCCCAAAGGGATGCTTGAGAGTTAATTTGTGAAGAGACAGCAGGGCCTGCATGGATTGAGAGGGGAGTATTTAAGCTTTCTGCAGCCAAGGTTGTTAGGGAACTGACCCTCGAGAAAATAAGACAGATCTTTCTAATGCAAAGGGTGTAGGGTACCCAGGAGTGCGACATACCTCACTATCTCCAGGAAACATCCCAATTACCTTCTGTAATACACATTCCTACTTTAGTGTTTTTATACCTTTATTCCGATTAATTTATTTCATTGTTCTGAGCATTAAAAACAGCAACAAATATATTACTGCATTGCTATTACCTTGGGGTTATTATGTTATAAAGGCTAATAATGAACTGCCCTCAATACAGTGCTCACTCAAGTAAAATACAAAGGGATAAAAGAAAACCCTTTACCCTGACTATTTTGTAAAGACATAGTAAAAGTCTGGAGGCAGGACAATCAAATATAAATTTTCATTCAGTGATCCACACTCAGTTATTACAGTTGAGTGTAATTAGAAGGAGCTACAAGAATTATCTGTATTTGAGAGGTATCTATGAGATGGGACAATGGAATCAGCAGTCTAGGATGTCTCCAGCCTTTTGTTGCTCTTTTCTGTATCTCTTTCCCAAACACAGTGTTCCAAGAATGGTCTTGCTTGGTACTTAAAAGAAAGAACAACCTTTAACATGTGTGTATATCTTTAGAAGCATAAGCACTATGAGGAAGACAAAAGACTGATGACCCTCTACACAGAGGTGAGCCAGAGATCTAACTATAGTACCTCAAACTGAGTTAACCTAAGACTTCATGAAAGGAATACTATAAAACATATTTGAAAGAGGAATCAAAAGAAATAGGCTGGAGCCAGCATTATAAATAAATATTTTATAAGACAGGAATGTGTAGTTTAATAACTGGTTTAATATATCCAACGTAAAGCAACGTATGTTTGTTTGTTTTTAAACAAATGTATAGTACATCATACAATAAAAAACTCCAAATACAATACAAGTTTATCATACTCCAAGTTCTAACTACATTGACTGTAAACCACAACTTCATAAAATCCTACTTGACTAGCCAATATGTGCAAAATACCTGGTTTTCAGAAAGTTCATATGGAAAGGATACACCAATTTTTCATAAACTGTGATATGGCTTAATTGGTGATACACGGTATGAACTGAAACATTAGCTTCCCAAAGACACTGGTACTCTACCTCTTAGTGGAAGGTGCTGGCATACTGTATTGTCATGTTCCCCTTCTTTATTGGAAGAAATACAAACATAATCCAGTGTTATGTGCGCTTTGTCCAAACTAATACTGTGCTGTTAATTAGTATCTCTGAAATTTTACAATGGGAGTCTCTACCTCAAGAGAAAGCAAACAAGCCGTGTTTTAGTCCTAACTGCAACTACAAATCAGTTTGATGAAAATATGGAACAACAGCAAGTCTCAAAACAGTTGGTTGCCTTGGTATATACAGCTGAACAGCAAAGCTGTCAATGTACGGCAAAAGTTATCTTTTTTGATTCATGCACAGAACTGTTGTTGATGGGAATGAAAGTTCTGGATAGAGCTCAAAGTGCAACAAAAATATGAGGCCAAATTCTGGTTTTATTTTCAGCTTTTGCATCCTAATTTTCTTTAGCCTTTAGTGAGGAGGATACATGGTGGTTATAACCACAGGCAGATCTGAATCAGAGTTTAAATTTGCTCCCTATAAAGTGAAAGTGCAGAGGATCTATAGACTGTGGGCACATCTACAGAGCAAGGCAAAAGTGCAACTTCCATGATAGTCTACTTTGAAAGTCAGTGTGTATCTTAACTAGAAACAATTAATTTTCTCTCTCAATTGCAGAACTGAAATTGAAATACCTTAATTCGGCTTTTGGTGCTATACACACAGCAGGAAATGGAAGGAAGAACACTTTCCCTTCAACTTCCCTTACGTCTTGTGAAATGAGAGTTACAGGAATCGGAATGAGTAGTCCTCTAGCTTGCCATTATTTCAAAATAATGGCTTGCTGTGTAGATGTGCTCTTTGTTATTTCAGAATAACGTTGACATGCCCCTCGAGATTCAGTTTTATGGGTTTTGTAGTACCATGAAACACAACTAGGATGTCCTACCATTCCCATTCCTGATTGCATCTTCCATATACCAATGCAAAAAAAGGCCCACCAGAGTGTGATCCATGCAGAGGAGCTAGCGGCTCTCTACCCAACACAGATCAGGAAGGAGGATTCTGGCAGAAGATTGGTAAAAATAAAAAAAGAAAAATGAATTATAGAGGTCATGGGTTTTTTAATAAAATGAGGCTCCATGGTATAGTTGATCACTAACATTTCACTGGAATTCTCAACATCATATATCATGTACAGAATGGTTTTCTCTAGAGGAAATGCAAAGATGAAATTAAAAGATTATTACATTTCTAGGTTTGTGGAACATAATGTATCTGAAATCTCTCCTCCCTACTTTCCTCTTAGAATATCTATAGAATGTTGCACATCTGATTATACGAGAGTATATTCATACTTAACGTGGTTTTATAATTTTCTTTTCATAATGCAAAATAATCATGAAAAATGTTTCCTACAGCTCATTTATTTGTTCTAATTAGAATTAATGCTAATTAAGTGGCCTCTGAATCAAGTTAAAATATTTTAAATATTTAATTTCACTAATAATGAAATCATTTTAAGAGTCAAAACTTTGTAAAATAAATAAGTGCTTGTAAGGTATAAATGCCATACTAAAATAAGTGGAAGGTAACTGATCAGTTAAAACATTTTCAGTCCAGTCCTGAAGTCTCTAATTTGGCATTTGAAATTTTGCCTGGATAAGGACCTCTTGATTTAGACCTTTGAATTCCAGCATTAAATCTAAATTTCTGGTATGAGTACAGTAAATTCTATATTTGGCAATTTTTCAGAAGAGAGTTTATCAAATAGTTTAGCTAGCACTGCATACATTATCTTCCAAGATAATATATTAAAAACTGCATTATAAAAATACTGTATAACCATTTTAGGGATCTTTATGTGTTATGGTCCCCTGACAATCAACTTTTTCAAAGTTTTAAACTCCAATACTGAATTCTTTATGCTCCATTTGGAACATTAGTGGTACATAATTGACAAAGGACAATATTGAAGTGAAATTCATGAGGTATTTGCAGAGCCATATCACAGTCTGTAAACAATACTGTGGAAATACCTTTGTCTGAAAATCATATCAAACTGACAATAAGTTGGTAAGAACGAGAGAGAGCAAATACATTTCTCTATAGGGCACCTCCTGCACTTTTTGCTGTACCAATTCTGGCATCAAATACTGGTACAACTCCACACCTTAGGGATTCCAGGCAATCATTTTAGTTTTGCATTTATTGCTCTTTAGTCTTTGACTACAAGATAAAGAATAAGGCAGCAGTTCCCAAAATGTATGAAATTAGGCACTGGAACTCTGACAACCTGTACAAGTCTTGTTTACTTCTTGCTTGTAACTCTGAAGCTGGACAGAACATTTATACATTCCAAATGTGTGCAGCAGCAAGTGTCTGGCCTTAGACTGAACCTCCTCCCATTTAAGTGAACTACCTGGAACTGGAAAAATGAAGAAAATTATCAATATTTCAAAAATCTTACAGTTCATTGGTTTCACTGTGTATTGCAGTTGCCATGTCTGCCCCCTCTTCTTCATTTGCCTCCAGTATCTGTTCATTTACTATCAGATTGTATTATTATGGGCTGTTAAGGATCTGATTGCAGAATCAGGGCCTAACACAGATAAAACTAAGACTCCAATAGCCAAAAGAGATCAAGAATTTTTGTTTCATGTTTTCCAAGGATAATACAAAAAGGGATTAGTATGATAAATACATTACTGTGTTACATAATAACATTGTACATAGTTGCTAAACATAAACCTTCATGCATTATAGGGGACAGATATCTACTGTTTTAATTTAGATGGAATATATGAGCCCAACAATCAGTGGTGTTGACATAACCCAGTCACTCCAACATTAAACAGATTTAAACCAGCTTCATAGTGTGGTATTCAGGCTACACCTACATAGCATGTTTCTTGCGCAAGAAGCTTTTTGTGGAAGAGATCTTCCGTGAAAACTTTTTGCGCAAAAGTGCATCCACACTACAAAAGTGTATTGCAAAAGCAATGCGCTTCAGCGCAAGAGAGCGCCCAGACTTCATGGATGCTCTCTCGCAAGAAAGCTCTGATTGCTATAAACAGAATGGCTACCAGGGCACCTGTGCTTCTTTCAATAGGCTGTTTTTGCGCAAAAAAACCCTGTTTTCTGTCCACACACACCTTTTTGCGCAAGAGCTTTTGCGCAAAAAGGCTTATTCCTCGTAGAAAGAAGAAAACCTATACTGCAAAAGGCCCTCTGTTCTGTCGATTCACTGTAAATTTACTTGTGCAAAAACATGCTTGAGGTGTGGACGCGTTGTAGATTTTTGTGCAAAAACGACTGTTTTTGTGCCAAAACCTGTAGTGTAGACATAGCCACAGAGACCACAGCCTGCTTATCATGTATCATGGGAAAAACACCATTAAAAATCCTTTTAACTTTTTTATGAGCAACATAAAAAAAACAACCCTGAAAACAATTAAAGCATTTGAAAGGTAAAATGTTAAATAAGGTTTTCATTTTAACAACATTCCTTTTCCCTTTAGCTGTATAAGTTTTTAGAAGGAAAAAGACCCTTGTCTGATAGTCTTTAAGATAGTTTCAAAGAGAGTCAGAACTGTTCCTTTTGAGGAAAAGAAATTAGTTGAGATGGGCTGGGGCTGTCATTGCTGCTGCTGTTAGTCTGTTTCCTAAAGACCAAACAAAACAAACACATACCAAAGGGAAGAGAAAAGAACATACCAGATTCAGCTCCTGTCTCTGGTGTGACTTTCACTTGCAAGCTCACCATTGCGAAAACACAGGCACAGCACACGATCTTACCAGCCACTCCAAGACTTAGCAAACTTATACCAACATTGGGCTATTTAGGGCACTGAATTTCTGGTTTTAGGCTTACAATTATGTTGCACAGAGATGCTGAGATCAATGTTCCCTCTTATTTTTTCGATCCATGTGTTCCCATCCATGTGCAGAATAATTTTATATGCACTGAGACATGTGTGAATGTGCACCATCAGTAGAAACAACAAACCTAGCTGTGGGTGCTCTGCTAATCAGTTGGGTGGCATCTGAATCTCTCCAGAGCAACCGCACAAGCATCCTGCTTATAGGGAACACTGGCTGAAATTTTCTTTTCCCTGGGGATGCTCCCCTCTCGCTCTGCCCTGAGCCTCCACCCCACCTCTTTGGCCTCACTCTCGCTCCACCACTTCCCTGCCCAGTCCTCCCTCTTCCTGAGGCCCTCACCCACTCACTGCTCAACCCTTCCCCTCCAAACTCCTTCTCCAGCCACCAAACAGTGGTGGCAACTTCAAACATATGTGGCCTAGAACCAGCAGGAACTTTTCAGAATAAATCTGGAAAAATCAGGCCAGTTAGCTGAGCACCCACTATTTTTTTCCATGGGTGCAATATCAGAATTGGGTGGTTAGCATAGAAAAGACTGTGTTGGTCTTTATTCAAAGGATTTTATTTTGCTTTATCACCTACATTTTTTTTGTGACAGAAAAAAACCCACTGCAAAACCAACTTTTCTTTTTTTAGCAATCTGATCAAATGGTATTTGCTCCTGATCTTGTGAGCAGTTAGTTTTCTTGCAAGGCTCTCTATAGTATATCTATGATAGGAGAAGATTTGTATATAGGCAGTCCCCGGGTTACGTACAAGATAGGGACTGTAGGTTTGTTCTTAAGTTGAATTTGTATGTAAGTCGGAACTAGTACATATTGTAGGGGAAACTCTAGCCAAACATTTCTCCAGAGCTCAGTTTTATTCTCCCACACCTCACTTCCCTCAGTCCTTTATTCTCAAGCTGAGGTGTCTGCTGAGAAAAGCCGCTCCACATCTCCCTGGTCTGCTGTGGGGGGCGCTAGCTTCACGTCTCCCTGGTCTGCTGGGGGGAAGCAGCTAGTGCGGGGTTGCCTCACCCCGTTTGTAAGTAGGGATCCGATGTAAGTCGGATCCATGTAACCCGGGGACTGCCCGTATTTTAAAAGCAAGCCATTTTCTATGCAAAGGATAGTTAAAGCATTCTTCCCGAAATGGATACATTATGGCTCAATTTAATCAGAAGCATAAAGACAGAGTCAAAGTCCTTAGTGCAGCTAAGGCTTATCTATAACTGTATCACAGTAGTAGGCATAATATGAAGTAATTTACCTAATTGCAAGTGGACTATGGCAATAGTTTTTCCTGCAGTGAGAGACCAAATATTTAAATCCTCTATTGAATAAACATCTTCAATTTTCATTAAGTCTTCTTTAATGCGGTCCACATTCAAATGCTTTGGAACCCCTACAATATTAGAATGAGAGAAAATTAATTGTTTCTAGTTAAGATATACACTGACTTTTAAAGTAGACTATTATGAAAGATCACAAAAAGACAAACAAATAGTTCTTGTAACATTTAAAGTGCCTAGTTGTATCTAATTATCAGTGAAGAACATAGGAATTGCCATACTGAATCAGAACAAACTTAAAAAACAAGTAATAGTCTTGCAGCACCTTAAAGACCAACAAAACATGTAGATGGTATCATGAGCTTTTGTGGGCACAACCCACTTCTTCAGATGACTAGAATTATTAAACGTCAAGTTTCTAAATAAATAGGGGATGTGGGGAGAAAGAGAGAAGGAAAAAGAAGGGAAAAAAGGAGAAAGAAATAGGCAGAGTGTCCATGCTACATTATTTCAAAATAATGTCAAAATGCTGTCAACCTGGAGGACTTCTTATTCCAACTCCTGTAGCCCTCATTGTACATGTAAAGGAAGTCGGAGGACGAGTGCTCTAATTCGAAATAAGTGCTGAGTAGACACTCCCAATTTTGAAATAAGCTACATAATTGATGTAGCTCAATTTGCATAGCTTATTTCAAGTTAAGCCCTGCTGTGTAGACTCATCCTAATTGACTATATCTTTCCCCTTTTTTTCCTTCTCTCTTCCCCCCTAGTCCCCTATTTATTTAGAAACTGGACCTTTAATAACTCCATTCGTCTGAAGGATTGGGTTGTGCCCACAAAAGCTCATGATAACATCTATATGTTTTGTTACTCTTTAAGGTGCTGCAAGACTATTGGTTGTTTTTGGTTGTTTTTCCAGTTAGAGACTAACAGAGGCTATCCCTCTGAAGCTTTTGAATCAGAACAGTAATCCTTCCAGTCCAATAACATAGGAACTGCCCTGTTATCTCAGACCTGGGTCCAATTAGTCCAGAATCCTGTCTCCAAGAATTGCTTGCACCTGTTATCCCTAACAATCTCATCCTACCTCCTGTTAGCTTACATCTTGAAGTACATACCTCCCAAAATTATATTTTGTGTGAGTGTGAGAGAGAGAGAGAGAGAGAGAGAGAGAGAGAGAGAGCGCAAAAGCTGGATATTCTTGTTCACTATACAACTGTCCCCACCATCTCTGAATCTTCCATGTGACAGTGCTGTATACAGATTAGGGATGTAAGTGACTTGTTGACTAGTCCCTCGACTAATTGCTCCCCTTCCCCTTCCTGCCTTTATTAGAAGGAGCAGGAGCCGGTGCTGGGGGAGCCGGCTTAAAAGCTGGTTCCCCCCAGCACCATCTCTGAGTGGGGAAAGGGAGGCAGGGGGGTAGCAGGGACTGGGCGTGTGTCGAGAATTAGCTTATTCCCAGCTTGCACCCAGTTCCAGACACTGTGCCTCTGGAACCTGATGGCTCTTAATACGTTTAAAAATCAGAAGCACAGCGGGGGGACTAGGCACAAGCCGGGACAACTGATCCTTGGTTCATGCTGGGTTCCCCTGCTATGCTTCAACCTTATAAATGTATTAAGAGCCTACATTTAAAAGGCAGAGCCACAGCGGGGTTAGCTCCTGGGGCCGGGAGCTAACCCTGCTGAGGCTTCTCTGCTTATTGACTAATCGAAATTTCACATCCCTATACCAGATACTTCAAAGAAAGATATAAAACCCCCTCATGATGGACAATTATGCAATAACATGTGTCTGGGGAAAGTTTCTTCTATAGCCAGGTAGTCGATGAATATCACTTATAAATTGATATAACTTATAATTATTTATTTTAGCTAATGTAACTGCAAATATTATTCATGCAACTTTTTCATCCTTTTTAAAAATATTCCTAACGTGTTCTTTGCCACAGTGAGTTTCACAAGTTAATTATATGTGGTATAAAAAGTTTTTTTCTTTTATCAGTTTTTGAAATTTGCTACCTTTTTAATTTCATTGTGTCATGAGGGGAAAAAAAGAAGCACCAAATGACATACCTACACCAGTCACTAAGTAATATATACATCCAACATGCCACATCTTAATATCCTTTCTAAATACTCTTAAACCAGTGTTTCTTAAACTGTATTCCGCGGCATGAGGCTCTCGGAGGTGTTCTGCAGAGAATAGAATTCAAAATGGTGCCCTTAAAGGAACAGGCAACCTTTTTTTGGGGGGGAGGGCTCAATAACTGCCCCTGACTCCCCCCCCCCCCAACAAAAAATCCTTGGTGTTTCTCATTAAAAAAATTATTGTTTGGTGTTTCTCGGTCTTAAAAAGTTTAAGAAAACTGTCTTAAACCTTTTAAACATACTATGGAAGCTTTTTGGTCACCCTTTATATTGAGCATAAATCATTTATAAAGATTAATATATGACTACTAAAACTCTATGAACATGAACATTCCAGTCAGAAACTGGAATTTTTGCCTCATGGTAAGTCTCAATATTTCAAAATTTAGTTTCTGTTCTGAAGCAGAATGGAAAAGCAAATTATTGAAAAAATACATGGAATAAACAATTCCAAAACATTTCAAACTGTAAATGGCAACATGAAAAATGTTGGCAACTTTTATCAAAATAATTCTACGTTAAGACATGTTTTCCTCTTGAAATGACATTTTTTTCTTTTCAAATAACACTTTAAAATGAAAAAATGTTTCCAATTCACAATTTGGAACAAAAAACATTGCTTCATTTCAAAACATCAACTTGATACAAATTCTTTAATATGATTCTCACAACTAGAAAAAGTTTTAAACATTTCCATAATGAACAATATCTCAATTTTCACTCTCAATTTTCACAAAAACTTCATTTTCCACCAGTAAATTTGGCTAGCTCTATATGTTACAGTCATTAGGCATGTATGTTATATGTTATAGATGGTTTTAAGATCATCATTAGCAACTGTTATAGATGATTACCAGACATGGTTTAAAAACCTTCTCATCTATGAGAATCTATAACAACCAATTTAATCATTTAGTAAAACATCTATTAATCAAGCTATAAATGGAAACTTAATATAAAGTGTGACCAGTTTGTCAATAAATCTCACTTATTTTCATTCCTCTTCTCTGGACCTTTTTTTATTTCTGCTCTATCTTTTTAGAAACAGGATGACAAGGACCGAGCAATGTTTTCATTGATCTATTTCCATTGACTCCTCTGTCTTTCAAGGGTTACAATTAATTGAGAACACATCAATATGTAGAAATAATCCACTATTTTGTTGCTGCTCTCTTGTTCATTTACTGTAGATGGTTATAAATATATTTTTCCAATGCTATTTTTACAGTTTTCCAATTAATAATTTTACTACAATATTAAAATAATCCCCATAATCATCCCTAACATATTTTAAAAATATTATACATATAGGTACTCTCCAGTCTTATGGTACAGTAGATTATTTTAATTACCATATATACTCAAACATAAGTCAATTCATTCATAAGCCGACCTCTCCCAACTCACAGACAAAAATGTTAGAAAGTCAATGACCCATTTGTAAGCTGACTCTGTATCGGCATTGTACAAACTTCCAGTCCCAGCTTGTCGGCGTCAATGCAGGCTGAGGGACACACTGGCTGCAGGCACTGAGCCTTTCAGCTCCCATTGGCTACTCTTTGCCATTCCCAGCCAATGGAAGCTGAAAAGCTCCATGCCTGCAGCCAGCATGTCCCTCAGATTCTGCAAGCAAATAAATCTCCCAGCGTGCCAGCAGCTTGCCCTAGCAGGCTGGGAGCCAAAGTTTGCTGACCCCTGTTGTAGACGCAATTCAGGACTCGCTTCTTTTTTAAAAAGAGCTACGGTTTTACTTTTATTGAAATTATATCCACATGAAATGTGACCCTTCCACTTCACAACGTGCTAGACCTTACTAAGGAGATTAAATTTCGATGAATTAACTAATCAAATAGCCAATGGGATTTCCATCGACTATTCGATTAGTCCATAAGGACTTCCGTGTTCCGCCTTTGAAATGTACAAGACTGAAACGCTGCACAGAGTCTGGGGTCAGTGGGGGACTCAGAGTTCCACACTGGCCCCAGGCTCCACACTGCACTTCCTCTTTGAAATACACAAGAGCCTCTATTGGGGACCCTTGTACATTTCAAAGTTGGTACGTCCCATGGAGCCCAGGGCCAGTGGGGAGTCACCTGCTGGCCCCAGGCTCCATGCGGCGCTTCTGCTTTGAAATGTACAAGAGCCCCAGTGAAGGAGCTTTTAAGCTGGCTCCCTCCAGCACCACCTCCTCTTTCCCCACCTTGCTGCCTTTTTGTGACAGAGGCAGCAAGGAGGGGAAGCAACTAGTCAATTAGTGTGTCGACTATCCAATAAGCATTTGCTTATCGGATAGTTGACTAGTCGATTAGTCGTTTACATCCCTAGACCTTACAAGACAATCAAAAAATACAATGAATGACAGTACTATGGCACTGTTGTCAGTCTGTTCTTGAATAATTTGAGCTCTTTGTGCATGTTGACCACAGGACCCCCTCTAAGTCTCTAGGCAATCTGAAAATAAAATATGCAGAACTGAAATCTTTAATAAAATGTAAATAGTCTGTTATCACCCCCGACATGCCAGTCTGCAGAGCTTCTTTGAAATAAACAATGAACAATTGTAATCTGACAGTGGTAAAGTAGGTAACATTCCTCTCTAAAGTTCTACAAAATGTGTAAATTATTTTCTAAGATTTTCATGCTAGAATTTAACATGAACAACAGTGAAATAAAAAGAAAATGGTCTGCTTATGATGAAGCATTTAAACTTAAAGTTGTTGAATATGCAGAAGCAAACAATAATTGGGCTGCTGCCCGTGAATTCTGCATCCATGAAACAAGTTGGAGAATGGCAAAAAAATAAAGCAACACTAAAAGACATGCCAAGAAGCAACAAAAAATGTCCAACAAGGTGCGCTTCATTTCCTGGGCTGGAGAAAGATCTCAATGATTGGGTCGTTGAATGTCGACAAAATGGGTACCTTGTCACTAGAACTGGAATTCGTCTGCCTGCTTTGCAAATGTAAAAAGACAACAAATACAAGTCAGAAAAGCCATTAGTGTTTATAGTATCAGCAGGTTGGTGTACTCGTTTCATGAACTGCCATGGTCTCTGTTATAGGCAGTGAACAAGGATAGCACAAAAGCTGCCAAGAGATCTTGAAGAAAAAAAGTGAATTTTTCCAAAAGTTTATAATAAAACCTCAAAAGGAATATGCATTTGAGCTGTCACAAATAGGAAATATGGATGAAACACCAATGACATTTATCTCCTGAGCAACAGAACAGTAATTGGTGTCAGTGAAAAACGGGTTTAATTAAAACCACTGGTTATGAAAAAATCCATTTTACAGAGGTTTTATCATGTTTGGCCAATGGATCAAAGCTCCACCCTGTTATTATTTTCAAAAGAAAAGCCTTGCCTAAAACCATAACATTTCCTGGAGGTGTCATCATGCGTGCACATGACAAGGGATGGATGGATGAAAGTGGTATTGCTGAATGGCTGGAAAAAGTATGGATAGGAGTCCAGGAGCACTTCTCAAGAAACCTTCTTTGCTTGTTCAAGGCGCACAGGATGGATGAGCTGAAACATGTGGCCAAAAAAATGAAAATCGCTTTGATCATAATACCTGGTGCAGGGGTGGGCAATAATTTTTTGGTGTGGGAGGGACATTCCAAGATTTTGGAAAGTGGTCAAAGGCCACACTTTTCTGTGGAGGGGTACAGGGTCTAGGATGGAAGTTGGATATAGAAGGGTTGGATACAGGGTAAGGGAGACAGTGTGAGGACTGAGAGGGTATTTGGGTGCAGGAGGGGGCTGTGACCTGGGTCAGAGGGTACAGGTGCAGGGTCAGGGAGGGAGTGTGGGTGCAGGAGAGGATTCTGGCCTTGGGGAAGGATTTAGGAGGGGGTATAGGGTCTGGGAGGGAATTGTGACCTTGTGCAGAGGGTTTGGATGGTGTCCTGGGGGAGGGAGTTGGGATGCAAGAGGGGCAGGAGTGCCAGAGGCAAACTCTGGCTGGGAGGCACTTACCTAAGCTCTCCTGGCCTGCAGCACCTCCAAGGCAGGCTGGGTTCCCTGCCTGCTGCAGCCTCAGATCGCTTAAAACTGCAGACAACTCTCTCCATGTGGCTCTCAGCTCCAGGAGGGGGAAAAGGCTTGCGCTATCCCCATCACCCAAGCTAATCTCTCAGCTCTTATTGGCTGGTTGTTTCTGGCCAATAAGAGCTGAGAGATTGGGTAGAGTCAGTTGTTTCTGGCCAACAGGAGCTGAGGCTTGGGCTGGGGGCAGGGAGGTCACTTGAAGTCTCCCCCTCCCTCCAGAGCAGAGAGGCATGAGGAGCAGCCCTGTGCTTAAGTCATTGGCCATTGCGGGCCTGAGGGTCCTGGCAGGGTGTCTGCGGGCAGGATCCAGTGGCTTGGCAGGCCGGATCTGGCCCATGAGAGGTATCTTGTCCACCCCTGACCTGGAGGCTTAACTTCTGTTTTATAACCACTTGATGTCTGTCTGGAAAAAAGTGTTTAAGGACAGGCGACACAAAATGTGGTCTAACTGGATGTGCTCAGGCATGACGAAGTTGACAAAAGCTGGGAATTATATGAAGTCCGAAATCAATCTGGTTGCCCAGTGGGTCAAGGATGCGTAGGAGACCATTCCCTTGGAAATGATAGAAAAATCATTTAGGAAATGCTGTATCAGCAATGCACTTGGTGGAGCAGAAGACGACGCCATATTTGCTGATGACACAATGGAGGCTGATGATAAGGAATCGGAGGATGACATTGCTGCCATCAATGACGACAATGCAGGAGCAGCTATGACTGAAACTGAGTTTAATGAACTAGTGAACTGGAGACGGATTCAGCATTTGAAGGATTTTAAGACTTTAAATAAGTGCATTAGAATGATATGAGACTCAAACATGGATTGTAATTTTGATGACTTGTGAATACATATTTGTTCAGTTATTGCAGCAGGTTTTTTGTTAGATTGCATTAAAATAAATCTATTAAAACTTCTGTGTTTTTCTTCTGACTCCAACTTTTAGAAACAGCAGAATCCACAGCATGGTCACTTCTCAAGCCAGTGGGACAAACAGCTGGCATGCCAAGACATTAGAGTACTTGGAGCATCTGCAGGCAAGGAGCCTGTCAGCTGCCATTCATCATTCTGGGTCAACAGGAGCAGCGGAAAGAGGTAGCAAGCACGTCCCCTGGCCTGCGCTGCTTCCTCAGCTCCCATTGGCTGTTGTTCACGGTTTCCAACCAATAGGAGCTAAGGAAGTAGCGTGGGCCAAAGGATGTGCTGATCTCTGCTTCCCACTGCTCCCGATGACCCAGAATGGCAAACGGAAGCGATTGGGAGATGCTTCACCTATATAAAACCTCCTGGCGCACCAGTGGTTTGCCCTGCTAGGCTGGAAATTGAAGTTCCTGACTCCTCCCCACACTGGAAAAAATATGTGAAGCGCAATAACCTGATCATAAGCCCACCCCCACTCTTTGCATAGGGAATTTTTACAAAAAAAATCTGGTTTATGAACGAGTATATACTGTATATATATTTAGCAGTCTAGCCTATATGAATTATCTCCGGAACGGCTGTCTTGTCACAACTTAAATGACTAGTTTGTTCCAGTATCTCTTCTTGAACTCAGTATTTGAGACTGTCTCAGATTTATTAATTGCAAAGAGCAACTCTAGGATAAGCAACTACCCATTGTCCATTCTGGTGAAGGCTGTTGCAAAGTTACTTACCTGTTAAATAAGCAAGTGCCTGATGGCTGTTTCTGCTGCATTTCTTACCCCAAGGAATCTGGACCTAAATGCTAATCTCACACAATGAGTTGCCACTAGTCCACTGTGCCAGCTTTTAAAATGCATACAAAAAATAGAATCTAGCTGCTAATATTATGCAATCAAGTTTTAAAATTTAGTATTCCCACTTTAACAGTGTGGCTTAGGTTAAATGCATTTTGAAAACCTACTGAGCCCCATAGACACTGATGTTGAACAATGATCTCTGACAAAACAAACCAATGCATATTTACTTTTTTGGAGCTGCTAAAACTGAGTTGAAAAAGTTCCCAAAAGTACATGATATCTAAGAACTACCTTTCATCGCTTATAGTTAATTCAGGAAGACTATGCAAATCACTAGAATTCAAATATGAAATCTGGTGCATCTGTTAGTTGTCTTATCTGTTTTCTTAGGTAAAATCTAAATACCATTACCCTGGAACTAATTGAAATGTCTTAATTGTAGGCACAGTCATTGTTTTTGCCCTCTCAATGAACTTTTTATTTTATTTATTAAGATAAAAATTGACTATCAACATTGGTGAGGCCCTGTTCAGAGTTTTTGAAATGAACCATAATTCAACAAAGCAGAGTGTTAGATACCCAACAACTTTAGGGTGATAGCTGCATTAGTCCTTTCTCCCTAACATACCCGCTTCCCCACACACACACACTATCATAGTTGCATTTCCACTAGGGGTAGTAACATTTAGACTGCTAGTTAAAAGAATGCACTGGAGGCTGCTAACATTTTAACCCCAATGTTGTCTAGCTCTGCTCTGCATAGGGTAAGATGACATAACAGTTGAAAAACAATGACGAATCTGAACCCGTGCTTCTACTGTTGATACCACCAATAGAATTGCAACAATGGTGCAAAAATAATGGTGGAAAATTTGAGGAGTAAAAGCCTGTGTGCGCAGCTTTTTGATCCAGATTTGCCTATTTATAAGAATTTTAATGTTCTAGATAAAGTAAAATGTGAAATCAGGTGCTTGGCTGTGGCAGAGAAGCATATAGTAGGTAGGGGGTGGAGAAGGGAGAATATCGGAGTGCTGTGAATTTCACTTTTGCCTTCCAAATTCTGCACAAGCTGTGTGCCAGGTACGCATCTAGCAACTTGGCACAAGTTAAAGTAGCCTGAACACTGCTCTAAGATATACCAGCTCCCAGTGACCCAACAGTGGGGCAAAGGGAAGCCCCAGCCCTGCCAGAGTACGAGGAAGGCACCAGGACCCTTATAACACACTTGGACACCCCTACACTGGGGCAATCCTCTGATGGCTGGATAAATCAGCCCTATAGCCAAGTTCTGCTTGATGCCATGTAAAAGTTTGTAACCCATCCAAGAATCTTGAACTATGATGTCTGTGATCACTTATTCAATATAATTTAAATATTCTTAGTGAACATTTTGTACAACAGATAAATAAAGAATTAGCCATTGCCACAAATTTTTACTTTAACTGCTAGCTGAGATGTAAAATTAAAGAAGACTATCACAGAATTCATAAAGATCTTACCTTCCAGTATAATAATGCCTGTATCCCTGATGATCCGGACTGTCGTAAAAACCACAAGTATTGAGAATATGTAAGTACATATGGGGTCAGCAATCTTGTATTCTGGCTGCAAGACACAGATTAAGAGTTTGTAAGGAAACAGGCTTCTTGTAAAGATTTTAAAAAGACTAGGTCCAGTAAGAGTCAGCTACTTTTATCTCACACTTTATTTTATATTTAGTTCCATTGAAGAATATTTTAAAAATATGTGCATGATAGAGGTCTAATCTGAACTCATGTTCTGAAAATTAACTGAATACTGAATATTTCTGTTTCTTACATAATGGCTCTTTACAACTAGTATGAGAGTTAACATTAGAAATGTCCATAGTCAGAAAAGACTAGTCCACAGTTACAAATACTAGCAACATCCTACCTTGAAGCGGACGATGTATGCAGCTACAAGCACACCAATACTTTGTACCAAGTCCCCCAGGGCATGTACAAATGCTGCTCTCACTGCAAGGCTGCCGTGTCCCTGGCTATGCCCATGGGCTGTGTTAGGAGTGTTTGATGGAGGTACTTGGGAGTGTGAATGGGAATGAAGGTGACCTGACTGATTCAGTAGAAATCCCATTCTGAAAATGAGAGGAAAAGGAATCAGAGCAGAGGGATTATTAAGTATTTTGATCAAAGGATGGAGAAAATATTCTGATTCATTACTACTGCATGTCTCATTTTTAGAACATGAAGAGACCCCAAAAAAACCACACTAGCATACAAATAAAATTCCAAGGTGATTGAAACTGATTCAATACAAATTAAATTACAGACTGTGAATAAATTTATGTATTGCATTTTGTAAATGTATACAAGGAATCTTAATGTAGGGAAACGGAGCTTACATCAAGTTTACTGCAACACCAACGGCTGCTGTAATAAGCATTATATCTCCATTAATTTCATAGTCCATATGGATAGTTCTTTGAACAGCTTCATATAAGAACACCACCATTAGGATATATACCAGCAAAACACTAATGATGGCTGACAACACCTCTGCAAACAAAAAGGAAACAACATTACAAGAGTGATCTATAGATCTACTATATTCTATTTAAAATTTCATTTGTTGTTTTTTAACCATGCAATAATTGATTTTCAGTAGATTGTTATGCCTTGAAATATGTTGTGCATCAAGTCATATTCAGAAGATACTGTTAGCAAACAGAACAATTTGTGCTAATTAGATAATACACACACTCATGTCAGTTTTGTTCCTGGAAATATATTTACTCTGTTGAAGTCAAGATACCTAAGTGGGTTCAGGAGATGCCCATTCTAGATAGAAGCTTTGCCTAATGAAGTTGCACATAAAGGACAGATCAAATATGGCCAAAGGCACTCTGAAAGGACTAACCTTTTGTAAACTAGACACAGTTACTTTTTAAATGTACGCTATAGCAATCTCATTTTTTTTTTGCATAAACTATTAATTAATGCTGTATTTTTTAAGCTTTCTATATTCACTGTTTTGTGCCTTAGATGGAGACAAAGACACGAGAAGGTGATAATCACTGTACTATACAGTACAAAATCAGAATACACAATGACAGCAAAACTCTTTAGGTATGTGTGTATATACAATGTTTTGTATAGTATTATTAAAAAGTGTGACCTAATTTCTAAATAAATCTATTGTATTTGCTATTATATGCTGTTACCTAATGACTAACAAATCTCTGCTTTCAAAGAGATGAGAGTATTGTTAGCACTGACGGCATTGCATTTTGGTTTTGTAATTTTAAATAGCTTGCAGGGCCTATAGAACCAGTTTATGGGTGCTTTTCATTTATTCTACATCAAACGAAAAAAATTTAAATGAATAAACATAGCAATCAAAGGGCCTGATTCTGCAGCGCTTGGCAGCTTTTGTAAAGCTACGTCTACACTGGCATGAATTTCCGGAAATGCTTAAAATGGAATACTATTCCGTTTTCAGCTTTTCCGGAAAAGGAGCGTCTACATTGGCCACGGAGTTTCCGTGATAACGATGCGCTTTTCCGGAAAAACACATCTACATTGGCGGCGCGCTTTTCCAGAAAAGCAAAAGCCTGGAACCATTTTGAAAAGGGCAAAGGCCGCCAGACCTTTCCGGGGGTGGGGCCGGAGCTCCGTCCAGACGCATGGTTAAAGGGGTCTCGCCGGGCAGCCGTTGGTCTCGTGCTCCTGTGCCTTGTGACCTCTGCCAGGGACTGGCACCCTTCACAGGGTCGGTGGTTGCCCTGTGAGTTTTGGGGACACCACCCTTTGGCCCCCAACAGCTTTTCCCAGCGTCTTCTTTTTTCTGCCCTGCAGCCGTGGGTGGCCATGTATCTGCTCAGGCCCCTGTTGGACCTGTACAGGTGCCTGGAGCTCGTGCTGCAGGCTGGTGCCCTGGCGTTCATATACCAGGAGGCAGAGATCGCCTTGGACTCCCTCACCAGGGAGGTCCTGGCAACCGCGTGGCATCAGCACCCTACCATAGACCGGCCCATCTGGACTTTGGAGACGAGCACCGACTGGTGGGACCGTGTGGTCCTCGGACAATGGGACGACCACCAGTGGATCCGGAATTTTCAGATGAGGAAGCGAACCTTCATGACGCTGTGCACCTGGCTCACCCCCGCGCTGCAGAGAACCGCCACCCGGCTACAGGCACCCATCCCCGTCAACAAGAGGGTTGCCATCGCGCTGTGGAAGCTGGCCACACCGGACAGCTACCGCTCGGTGGCACACCAGTTCGGGGTGGGAAGATCCACCGTTGGAGTGATCGTCATCCAGGTAAGTCCCAGGGGGAGTGGGATGGGGGGAGGGTGCTCCACTCCAGGCCCAGGGACACCCAAGACTCCAGGCTGGGTTGCCCAGGGGTTTCGGCCGTCCCTCCCTTGCACAGGCCCGCTGGTGGGGGGGGGCGTGGGGTAAGGGGGGCCCTGGGGTGTGTGTGTCTGTGTGTGTGTGTGTGTGAGGACAGAGGGAATCAAGGGGGGGGACCCAAGGGAGTGCACAGTCACCCCTGGCTGTATGTAATGTGTTCCCTTGTGTTTCTCTGCACCCTTCTGCAGGTTGTCCACGCCATCAATGACGTCCTGGTCCCGAGAATCATCCGCCTGCGCGACGTCAATGAGACTATGGCCGGCTTCGCTGCCCTCGGGTTCCCCAACTGTGGGGGAGCCCTGGACGCCACCCACATCGCCATCCGGGCCCCGGAGCATCGAGCAGCCCACTTTATGAACAGAAAGGGGTACTGCTCCATCGTCCTGCAGGCCCTCGTGGATCACCGGGGCCGCTTCCTGGACATCTACGGCGGCTGGTCCGGCCGGGCACACGACGCCCGCATCCTCCGGAACTCAGGACTGTTTCAGAGGTTGGAGGCGGGAACCTACTTCCCGCGGCGGGACTTGACTGTCAGGGATGTGCCGATGCCCATCTGCATCGTCGGGGACGCGGCCTACCCCCTGATGCCCTGGCTCATGCGGCCCTACACGGGGCAGCTGGACCAGAACCGGGCCCGGTTCAACGACCGCCTCAACCGGGCCCGAAACCCAGTGGAGCTGGCGTTTGGACGCTTAAAAGCCCGCTTCCATTGTTTGCTCACCTGTCTCGACATGGGTGAGCAGAATGCAACAGAGGTGCTGACCGCGTGCTGCGTGCTTGGAGCGCAGTGGGGAGGCCTTCCTCCCTGCATGGGTGGCAGCTGAGGCACAGACCTTGGACCAGCCTGCCACAGCTGCCATCCGCCAGGCGCGCCAGGAGGCGGTGCGCATTAGAGAGGCCCTGGTGGACATGTTTGCCCAAGCCCCGTGGCAGGGTCGCTTGGGTCACCCCAGAGTACTCCGTCCCAGCTCCTACCCTTCCCCACCTCCTCCCCTTATCTCCCCCCCCCCCCCCAATAGTATAGTAAAGCGTCGGGTCACAGCACATTGGCCATCATTGAGTCTGTTCGTCGGGTGCGTCGGGCGTAGTTAGGGTTTTTCTTTTAAGTTAGGCTAGGGTTTCGGCCACCATCGCCGTCCTGAAGAACAGCCAACAGGATTTGGGACTTGTGCGGAAGGCTCACATCAGTGCCATCTTCGATGGATCTCCTGGCTCTTCCTCACCTGAGGCCCGGAAGGCCCAAAGGATTGACATGGCCAGCTTCTCTGTCATCATCCGTTGAGGGATCTCCTGGCTCTTCCTCTCCTGAGGCCCGGAAGGACCAAAGGATTGAGGTGGCCAGCAACACCACAATCGTCCTCCCTGCGCCTAGACTATGTTTTAGAATCTGTACTGTACTGCATCTTTTAACCATTTCTGCTTGTTTGTTGCTATGTAAATATAGTTTGTGGTTTACATCTTTACTGAAAAGTCTCAGTATTTCTTTATGCGCCGCAAACCAATGACCACTGAAAAAGGGCCACCCCCCGGTGACAGAGTCATGAATTTGTTGTCCACAGTTTGTAACCCTGTTAAGTTGAAGTGGCTAATTGGCATCTCACATAATTTCTGTACAGTTACTAGAGGAACACAATAACCACACAAGATTCAAGTGAAAACAGAACTTTTTATTTACAAAGGAGGGGGGGGGGACCTTTAACTGGGAGAAGGAGGGGGGGCAGTTAATGGGACGGGTGGCCCCTGCAAGCGCCCCTGTGGGGGCGGACCTGCCCACGCTGGGCAGACCGCATCGGGGCAGCCTGCACGCTGAGGTGCCCACGAGTAGGAGCACGAGAAGGAGCACGAGCAGGAGCACGAGCAGGGTCAGGTTCAAGAGCAGAAGCACGGTCAGGGTCAGGAGCAGGGGCAGGGGCAGGGGCAGGGGGGGGGGGCATGGGCTGTGCTCCGGGAGGGATGGCGGGGGCATGCGGTCCAGCCATGCCGTAGTGGATGGCATGTATTAAATGTGCCGTCAGGGTGCCCATTGTGGCGCGCATCTCGCGGCATTCCTCCAGGAACGCAGCCCATCCCTCCTGCCACCACTCCTGGTCCCTCTGCACATGCTCCGCAATGGAGGTCTGGATCCCCTCCACCGCGGTGACATGACGCCGAAGCAGCTAGTCCCGGTGTCGGAGCCTGTGCCTCCAGGCTTGGGCAGCTGGGGGTGCCACTGCTGCTGGAGTCGCGGGTCTGGTGCTGGGTCCCGCTGCAGGGAAGAGAAGAAAGGACAGGTCAGTCAGGCAGGCCGTCCACTGTCCCCACACCTCATGCCCTCCACCCCGGAGCCCAGGTGACCGCACAGTTGTGGCTTGGGCCCACTCGGTTCCCCTCCTGCTCCCGTGTTGTATGTTGGCAAGGAGGACCGCCCCTGGGAGTAGGGTCCTCCCTCCAGTATTGTAAGCACCGGTCTGTATCCTGGCCCCGTGCAGGGCGGGAGGGTGCTTGTGCTGCGTTCACCTGTGGAACTCCCTGCCAGTGGACACTGTGAAAAGCTTAGGGCTAATCAGTGGTGTTTGACAGGGAGCGAGATGCATCCCCACGGCAGTGCCTGGGAGCACACCTGTCAGTGGCAGTCTGGGCTCTCAGATCTCCTCGCGTGGGATATCTCCTGGACAGAACCAGAAGGGTGACTGGGTGGGGGGATGTCCCATCCTTGCAGCAAAACTCAGGGGCCCTTCTCCCTCCCACTATCCCTCCCGCAAGCCTGGTAGCCCAGGGACAGGTCTGGCCACAGTGGGGACTTCCCTCGGGGAACCCGCCAAGGCACTGGGAGCAGGTGAGGGGCTCAGTGGGGGTCCACGGTCACAGGACTGTGACGCTGCGCTTATCCCAGGAGCAGCTGGCTGTGCCTCACAGCCAGGCATGGGACAGTGTGCCGTTCTCTGGGCTGCACCCCTTGGTGAAGCTGCGGGCTCTGGGCTGAGTCCCTGGGGCCCTGGCCGGTTCCAGCCGGCATCCACCCTTCCCCCGGTCCCGCCGAATGTGTGCGAGGAGCACGGTCCCAGGCGTGCCCTGCAGCTGCCTGCCACTGCCACCTGCCGCTTGGTCACCAGGCTGCACGTGGTTGCACGTGCTGCTAACTGCCTCATGCTACGCAGCGTGCAGCTCACGTGGCCTGAGTGACATGCTGTCCCCCTCCCCTCTCCGGGCACCTGGCTCTCCCTCCCCCCCGCCCTCCGCCCCCCACCCTTTGGGAGTGTAAACTGCAAAGACTCACCAGTGGGTTCCTCCCCGGCCACAGAGGAGCTGCTGGAGGGGGCCTGCTGGGTGGCAACGCTGGCCTCCTCTCCCGACGCGCCGCCACTGTCGTCTCCCTCCTCTGGCTCGGTGGGAGGGTTGATGGAGGGGTGCTGGCAGGTGTCTACAGAGACAGCTGGGGCTTACGGGGCTGGCTCACCCAGAAAAGACTGCATCCTCTCAAAATAGGGGCAGGCATCCCCTCCCCTCCATGGCCCGCACGTACGCCAGCCGCAGCTCCTTCACCTTGGAGCGCACCTGCTCGCAGTTGCGGCTGGGGTGGCCTTGCTGGGCCAGGTTCCGTGCCAGACGGGTGTACAAGTCTGCATTCCAGCGGCGGGACTGCAGGTCATGGAGACCCTCCTCCTCCTCCCACAAGTCCAGGAGGGTCTCCAGCTCCCTGGGGGTCCAGGATGGGGCCCTGCGTTTCCGGCCCCTGGGGGCTTCCTCCCCTGCCCCGGGTGACGGTGGCTGACGATCACCTGGAGCTGCCATGCCTGCGCTGAGGTGGCTGGGCAGCACAGTTGCCACGTGGCAGAGCTGGGAAGGGTGGTCTCCGGGGGGCTCCTGCCACGTGCGGCCAGTAGCGTGCGGGCTCTTTAAGCCCTCGGGTAACGCGGAAGTCCGCGGCTTCTACGGGGTCTCCCGCAGTCCAAACCGCTTTTTTCCATTTCTTCTGCTTTTCTGGAAAAGCTGTCTATACTGGCCCTTTTCCGGAAAAGCTTTTCCGGAAAAAGGACTTATGCCCGAGCGGGAGCAGCGTACGGTTTCCGGAATAGCGGCTGATTTTGTACAGTACAGCGTCGATACTTTTCCGGAAATTCAAGCGGCCAGTGTAGACAGCTCGCAGCTTATTCCGGAAAAGCGGCTGCTTTTCCGGAATAAGTGGCCCAGTGTAGACACACCTTAACTGTTTGTGCCCAGAGGGCATAAAACCCTGCCATTCTGATTTGGTGACAAACAGCCACTTAATACTAGGATTAACGACAACACAAGATGCAAGAAAGCAGCCAGCCTCAATACTAAACAACCAACATCAATCTAAACTTTCAAGTAACTCTTGTAGCTTGTAAAAGAAATTTTCTCCAATATATGCAAGTTAGGGCACGTCTACACAGCAGGGCTAAAGCCAAAATAAGCTATGCAACTTGAGCTACATCAATTGCATAGCTTATGTCAAAATAGCTTATTTTGGCTTTTGGTAGTGTCCACACAGCAGGAAGTCTGAGAAAGAGCACTCTTCCTCCAACTTCCCTTACTCCTCATAAAATGAGGGTTACAGGAGTCGAAGTAAAAAGTCCTCCAGCTCAATACTATTTTGACATGTCAAAATAACTGCTTGTAGTGTAGATGCAGACTGTGTTATTTAAGAACAACATCAGTTATTTTTAAAATAACACTGCTGTGTAGATGTACCCTTACTGAAAAGCCCATTCCTTAAGGTTGGGGAGCATTTAGAGATTTCTGTTTTATGCAAAATCAATTCAAAACACTGAGCATGAGCAGTAAGGCTTGACACATAGGGCCTTTATGGGGACTTGGGAAGAAAGAATCCAAAGTTGTCCAAGGTTGTAGCATAATTTAGGGACACAGCTCTTTCCTGTCTAAGCTAACCTAGGGTTGTTGCTATACTTCAAAGGCAAAAGCACCGCAGCTTCGGGTCAGCTGGGGACTCCCTTGCTGACCCCGGGCTCCGTGTGGTGGCGTTTCAGAGGCAGCGCTGCACAGAGCCTGGGGTCAGCTGGGGACTCCCCTGCTGATCCCGGGCTCCGTGTGGTGGCGTTTCAGAGGCAGCGCTGCACACAGCCTGGGGTCAGCTGGGGACTCCCCAGCTGATCCCAGGCTTGACGCGGTGCTGCTGTCTTGAAATACCATGAGGAGCCTGACGCCAGGCTCCCTGCAGCATTCAAAGTGGCAGCATCACATGGAGCAGCTGACCCTGGCTCTGTGCGGTACTGCTGCTTTGAAGTACTCCTCTCCCCTCCCCCCTGCTTTGCTGCCTCTATTTGATAGAGGCAGCAAGGAGGGGAAGCGACTAGTCGACTATCCTGTTGACTATCCAATAAGCATTTGTATATCAGATAGTCAACTAGTCCTTCACATCCCCAGTCTAAACTAAGGATGTAAAATCCCATTTAACTGGTTAAACGTGAAGTTGAACTGGTTAACCAATTAAGGGGGAGTGGCTGGAGAGACCTTCCCCCTTGTCGCGGCCAGGCTGGAGCGGTCCCCCCCGCTGCAGGCTCTCTCATCCCTAGTCTAAACTGTAAGACCAAATTATTTAGCCATATTGGGGGACTATCATGCTGTAGCACAGAATGGTGGGGGGTTTTTCAGTATAAGCAGGCTCTTGAAGCTAATCTACAATCCAATAGCCAGGCCAAATAGCCAGATGCAGAACAGATTCAGAGAGAACAATCTCCTCGCATAATGAAGCTATCAAATGTGTCTTCAGAGGGTTCTAATGCATCTTTCTTCCCCAGGAAGGGTGAAGAATTGAAAGGTCTATCCGATGGAGGAGTCCTCTTTGCATTCTGCCATAGGGTGCTTTGTTCATCCTGTGCAGAACTCTTGCACAGAGGAACCTCACTGGTGCAACTGCTTGGGGAACCTCCACCAAAAAGGAGCAGCTAGTGTATAGATTAAGGGTGGGCAACAATTTTTTGCTGGGGGCCACTTCAGAAATTTATGACCTGGCCTGGGGCCACTCTGGAAGGAGTGGGGCCTCAAGTGGAAGGGGCGGGGCCAGGATACTTCCCTGCTTCCCCACCCACAGACCATGATTGGTCTGGGGTGGGGGAGCATGTGAAAAGTCTTTGCCCCTCCCCCCCCAGAGGTTCCCCCTAGGCGCCCATGCCCCTGACGGTGGGAGACTTTGCGTGCTCCCCCTTTTGCCCCCAGGCCAATCAGGGTTTGGGGGCGGGGGAGCAGCAGGGCCTCTGCGGCCTGGATCAACTCACTTGGCAGGCCGAATCCAGCCCATGGACGCTCTTTTGCCTACCCTGGTGTAATCAGATACTATAATTCAACTAGCCTATAAAAACTGGAGCTGATTATCTTAGAATGTGCATTTTATAAGATCCACACAGGTAGTTTTTAGAACATGTTACTGTAATGAAGCCATGAAGAAAACTCAAATGGGAGAGGCATAGATTTGTTCTTCACATTTACTATTTTGCTCTTCCTCTTGCTTTCCTGATAACAGGATTGTAAACAACCTGTGTTACTTTGGTACCATCTGGGTGATATTTTTTGTATATTAGAAAACAGGATTTAAAAATTGTTGTTAAAATGGTTTCTGTTGACATAATTGATTGGCTTCAACAACAGATGAACATTCTAAGCCCTATCCTCAAGTTTTAGCAAAAGAGTTTTTACAGGAAAGCTTAACTGTTTCTTAAAAACTGGTGGAAACTGTGGGGGAGGTGAACAATTTGAGTCTATCCAAGATACATATTATTTCAAGCAATCCCCTGTTGCACAATTTGTTGGAACCGGTTATAATTTTGTCCTCTTCCATTTTATTTGTAATGTTATTGCCGGCTCATAGCTTAATATTACACACAAAACAACTATATTAAATGAACGTTGCTAAGGTTGCAAAGTTAAGCATTCAGAAATTTGGGAATTAAGGTGCTGTGCAATAGTAATTTGCCTCCCTTATTTGCATACATTATGATACAATCTTTAATTACATGGTCCTGTGCTATTTTTTCTCCACAGGACTCCTGCCTAATTCAGTGCACAGCATGGATGGTGTTCACTTAATAAGCAGCTATTCAGTATTTTATTTTTTTCCTCATTGCTTAGTGTATGTCTAACACACACACCTACTGGGAGTGGTTCATTGTCTCATGTAGTGGCACTTAGATCACTTACAGAGAGAAAGAATGAGTCTTTTCTACAACATTAGCTGAGAGCCAGCTGGCTTTCAGCTCCAGTGGTCAAGGTTTGTGCACTAAGCTCCAGCAGTCCCTGGTTTGGTTCCACCTGTCAGCATTGCATATGGCCCAAGCCTTTATTTACTGCAAAATATTCAAACCCTGCTCATGAACTATACTGTGCTGCTTCTTCGCCACAGTATGCTATACTTAACACCAGCAAAACAACTTATTTTTAACACAGCCTTGTTCTCTGAAACATTTTGCCTGAAGTGATCCAATAAAATTCAGCTTGAGGCAGATCCCTAGCATGGAAAACAAGTCAAGTCTGGCAAAGTATCATAAGTAGCTCAAATGGGTACATTGAGGAAATCTTAGGAGATGGTGCCACTAGATCAGCCTATAAATCAAAAGGCCTATATACAGGTTGGAACCTCTCTAATCTGGCTCTCTCTGGTCCAGCAACATCCATAACCCAGCATGATTTTAGATGGCCAGATAGCCATTTGTCGGAGTACAACCACCTGCTGGATTTGAACCTGGGTGCTCCGGAGCTTAGTATAGAAGTCTCTACAGTGTGAGCTAGAACTGTCAGCCTAGGCTGTAGAACTCTCTCGTTCTTATCTCTCACTATAAGTGATCTAAGTGCCACTGCATGGGACAGTGAACTACACTAGTTGTGTAGTTTATAATGGGAGCGGACAAGTTTCCTGCAGTCCCATAAAGTCTGTTGCTGTTATTTCGCTCTAATTTACCCCTAAATGTCTTCTAAGAGCCCAGTAAGCAGTGGAAGTGTTGGTAATGCTGCTAGACCAGTCCTGGGCAAAATACAGCCCACGGGCCAAATCCGGTCTGCCAAGCCACCAGATCCCCCCTGCGGATGCTGCAGAAGCCCCAGGCAGGCTCCCCACTTGCCTCGCCCCACCCACAGACTGCTCAGAAACACAGCTGTGGGGTGTTTTTTCTTTAAAAACAGTGAGTCCGGAGGGAAGGGGACTGGAAAAGCTTTAGGAGCTACTCCCACCCCCAGCACAATCCCATTGGCTGGTTTCTGGCCAGAAACTGGCCAGTGGTAGCTGCCTGTTTCAATGACAGGCTGTCATGAAGCACAAGGGGCTCCAGAGCACATGGCTAAAGCCTATGCAGGGACAAGGCAGACAGGAAGGCTGATTCAGGAACAGCTGCTGTCTGGTAAGTCTCCTGGCAGAGCCTTCTTCTGGCACCCCAGTCCCTCCCTTCCCCAACCCTCTGCCCCCACTTCTGCTCCCTACTCCACATACCCAAATCCTCTGCCCCCCTCCTGTACCTATATCTCCTCCCAGATCTGGCACCCCAATCCCCTTCCCCAGATCACAGTCCCCTCCTGCCCTAGCTCACAACCCAAATCCCTGCACCTTCTCCTGTACCCCAATTCCCTGCCTTAGGTCACAATCCAACCTCCTCCACCACACTCCATTGCCCCAGGTCACAACTGCCTCCTTCACCCAAATACCCTCCCTTACCCTAAGCTCCCTTCTGCACCTAACCTCCATCCCAGACCCCGCACTTCCTCCATTAATATCATGGAAGAGTGCAGCCCCCGACCACTTTCCGAATTCTTGGAGTGGTCTCCACATCAAAAATTATTGCCAACCCCTGTGCTAGACAATATTGACCTCCCGTGGTTTGGCAAATTATCTGATAACTGTCTCAGTTCTCCCTGGCTGTGTCTAGACTGGCCAGTTTTTCCGGAAAATCACCCGCTTTTCCGGAAAAACTTGCCAGCTATCTACACTGGCCGCTTGAATTTCCACAAGAACACTGACTTCCTACTGTAAATCAGTGCTTTTTGCGGAAATACTATGCTGCTCCCGTTGGGCAAAAGTCCCTTTTGCACAAAAGTTTTGCGCAAAAGGGCCAGTGTAGACAGCTGAGATTTGTTTTGCGCAAAAAAGCCCCGATCGCGAAAATGGCGATCGGGGCTTTTTTGTGCAAAAGCGCGTCTAGATTGGCCACGGATGCTTTTCCGCAAAAAGTGCTTTTGCGGAAAAGCATCCGTGCCAATCTAGACGCTCTTTTCCGAAAATGCTTTTAACAGAAAACTCTTCCGTCAAAAGCATTTCCGGAAAATCATGCCAGTCTAGACATAGCCCCCATGTACTAGATCTATCAACAAGGACAGTATCTCTTTTATGGCTGCAGAACGGATTGTTTCTATCAAAGAATTATCCTCATTTCACTCATTCAACACTAATGTAAAAAGTGTGTTCTGCACAAGCTTTTGATGTCTCCACTTGGTCCATAGGCTGAATTTTAAAATCAGATTGGCAGGAAGAAACTCACACCAACGCACTCAGCTGTTCAATTTGTCACTGCTGGGATAAGAATCAGTATTATAAAGCTCTAACCAGATTCTGAGAGGCAGTAATCATGATCTCTGATGATTTCAGAAAGATATCCATCTTTAAAAAATCCTGGAGTTATCCATGCAATTTCAGGAATTCTTTATGAAACAGGAAGATTTTTCATGCTGATGTCCTTAAAACAACAGTTTCATAGATTCATCAGTCATGTGAAATGCTGGCATGTGAATTACATTCCATTACCGTATACCAGCAGGATGTTTTATTATTTTTGTTTTAATTCAAAGCAATTTTCTCTGTAGCTGCCTGAAACCAGTGTTGTTTCTAGCAATAAATTATAATGAGATTCCTGTTTTGTCATATAAATTTGGTCTGGTTGCAATCCTTCATTTCTCATTAAATTAACCAGGCACTGTCTAAATGGATCAATCAATTTTGTAGCTATTGATATATTGGAGAACTGCCAAATACTGCATTTGTAGATAAATCTTTTAGCTAAAAAGAGCATCTCCCCTTAAATCATGGTTAAACTGAAGGAGTTTTAAAGGT
This sequence comes from Pelodiscus sinensis, assembly GCF_052426305.1. Lineage (NCBI taxonomy): Eukaryota > Metazoa > Chordata > Testudines > Trionychidae > Pelodiscus > Pelodiscus sinensis. The sequence continues at coordinate 25,388,926 of NC_143065.1, forward strand.
GTACCCCATTCTAAACTTGCACATACTATCCATATTTAACCCCATTTTTCTAGCCATCCTAGGATCCTGAGTTTATCCATTTCCTTTTCATCGCTGCAAACAGAATTAAGTCTAGACACAACATACATTCTGCATTTAAATAACATTGGAATAGGTGAAAGCATGGCTGATTTCCTCTGAAATAAAAACAGATAATCAATAGTGTTAATGTGCTATTAGACACTGCTGGAATGGTTTTACAAATGGAAATCTTCTCTCAAGTATTGGAAATTCAGAGTTCCAAACACTGAAGTTATACTGAACCGTAGAAATACAGTTAATTGTATTTGTAATGTTGCCAATGTTAATGTTTATATAGGCAACCTAAAAATAAGTGCAGAGTGAATCAGTTTAAGAAGCAGTGAGATAGCTTTAATGCATATCCTCAGCATTTTTTAAAGGATACACCTACACGGCAAGCTTATTTCGAAATAAGCCATTCCGGAAGACTTAATTCCGAAATAGCATTTCAACATTGCAGGGAAGCCTCTAAATTAGTCCAAGGTAGGCTTCCCTAATGTAAACATGATATCTTGATTTTGAGCCCCAGGAGGCCCGGGGGAGGCATAACTTAGAACAGCCCTGGTGAGGGGCTATTTTGAAATAGCAGCAGTGGAGCATCTACACACACCTTATTTCAAATAGCTATTTTGGAATAAACAACAAATGTTCTGGTAGCACTTTATGGACTAACAAAACATGTAGATGGCAGAGATCTTACCTTAAGCATTACAAACATAGCTTCCCACTTATCACCCCTGATTAGCCATTCATTGACGCAAATAGCTATTATCTCCCTCCCTCCATCCCTCCCCCTCACCCCACTTTCTGTACTAAATCTGATTTGTCAGTTTAATAATGTATACACTTTTTTCATTGTATTCCTTTGGTATATATGGTCATGCTAATTCTCTTCCAGAATCTGATCTGAGGAAGTGGGTTGGCCCACGAAAGCTCATCACCTATTAAACCATCTTGTTAGTCTTTAAAGTGCTACATAGTTTTTCCTTTTGTTATAGCATCTTAAAGACTGAGTAGTTTAAGAGGCTGATAAGAACCATTAGTTTGCACTTGGAAAGGAAGATGACCAACACCAGATTCTAAACAGACATCAAGAACCATTAGCACCTTCATTGTTTGGTTGGTTAATAATATGCGAGCCATCCCATAGCCAGATTCAAACCATAGGCATGAGAATTAAACTTTGTGAATGAAGTTAAGCTCCAGTCCTTCTCTGTGTACCAAGTAAACTCTTCCAGACCACAATAGCATGATCTAAGATATTATAGCTCCATGCATGCACAAGAATATGGAATAGTTGGGTTTAAAAAAAATAGGGATTGATTATCACACCAGTATAAATGAGGAGCAACTCCACTTGAATTAGAATATAAGAATAGTCATACTGGATCAGATCAACAACTAGCCTAGTATCCCCTGTTCCAACAGTGGTTGGAGCCAAATGCTTCAGAGGGATTTAACAGAATTTATTGAGTAATCCATCCCTTGTCATCTAATCTCAACTTCTAACAGGTTTAGGAATACTTGGGGCATGGCATTTTTCCTGACCATATATAGTATCTTCAGGGGGTAGCCGAGTTAGTCTGTACAGGAAAAACAACAAATGGTCTGGTAGCACTGTATAGACTAACAAAACATGTAGTTGTTATCATGAGCTTTCGTGGGCACAGCCCACTTCTTCAGATGACCGAAGTTTTGAGTTTAGGATGTCCAGACCCAAAATAAATAGGTGGGGGGGAGCGAAGAAAGGGGGTGGGAGATAGGGAGCTAGAGGGAATCAGTAAGTATCTGAAGATTGGGTAGTTAAAAGGAAGCAGATAAGAATCAAAGTCAATTGATAGTATCCTTCTTGACATAGGAGTCTACACAGAGTTGTTTGCACCTTCAATGAGTGTTAAGTTGATAGTGCCCCAACCACCCTTCATCATGATTGAGTCTATTAGCATGTGAACTGAATTTGCGGATGAACTCTAATTCCATTGTTTCTCTGTGTATCTGGCTAGTAGAACTGGTTTCTGATAAGACAGCCTCTTGAAGATCTTTTAAACAGTGATTAGGAAGATTAAAGTGTTCCCCAATAAGTTTCTGTATGTTTCGTTTATGTATTTCTGATTTGTGTCCATTGATTCTTTCTTGCAGAGACTGTCCGGTTTGTCCAATATATATAGCAGTGGGGAATTGCTGGCATTTGATGGCATAGATCAAATTACTGAATGTGCAGTCAAATGACCTTTTGATTTGGTAGCTTATGTTGTTGTTTCCAGTGATGAATTTGCTAGTATAGATATGTGGGCAGAGTTGGCACTGTGTTTGGTTACAGGGCTGGGTTCCTGGATGTTTATGATGTGGTTGTGTGGCATGGTTACCGGAAAGAATCCAGGGGGGAAGAGGGGATTGTGTGTAAGCAAGAATAGTCTTTTCTCCCAAGGCCTCTGACAGGGGGGGTATGTCTACACTACAAAGTTAGTTCGAACTAACGGACGTTAGTTCGAACTAACTTTAATAGGCGCTACACTAGCGCTCCGCTAGTTCGAATTTGAATCGAACTAGCGGAGCGCTTAGTTCGAACTAGGAAAACCTCATTTTACGAGGACTAACGCCTAGTTCGAACTAGCTAGTTCGAACTAAGGGCTGTGTAGCCCTTTAGTTCGAACTAGTGGGAGGCTAGCCCTCCCCAGGTTTCCCTGGTGGCCACTCTGGCCAACACCAGGGAAACTCTATGCCCCCCTCCCGGCCCCGGACCCCTTAAAGGGGCACGGGCTGGCTACGGTGCCCGTGCCAGGTGCAAGCCTGCCAGCACCCAGCTAGCAGACCCTGCACCTGGCACGGCACAGAGCCACCCACCCGATGCCCCCCAGCCCACCCCCTCTTGCCGGGACCAGGCTGGCGGCTCCCGGGAGCTTGCCCTGGACCGCAAGAGGCGGGCACCTTCCTGGGCTAGTGCGGACATCGTGGACCTCGTCCACGATCTCCTCACTAGGCACAGGAAAGTGGCCGTCTAGGGCAGGAGAGCTGCCAGCCTGGCCACCCAGGACCAGGTGTGCATGAAAATCAAGGGGGTCCACTGAGACCCCCGACCCTGAGCCCTGAGCTTACAATGGCCGTCCTGGGTCAGACCAAAGGTCCATCTAGCCCAGTAGCCTGTCTGCCAACAGCGGCCAACCCTAGGGACCCTGGAGGGGATGGACCGAAGACAATGACCAAGCCATTTGTCTCGTGCCATCCCTCTCCAGCCTTCCACAAACTTTGGGCAGGGACACCACTCCTACCCTCTGGCTAATAGGACTCCATGGACCCAACTTCCATCACTTTATCTCACTTCCCTTTAAACTCTGTTCTAGTTGTAGCCTTCACAGCCTCCTGCAGCAAGGAGTTCCACAGGTTAACTATTTGCTTTGTCAACAACAACAACAACTTTCTCTTACTAGTTTCAAGCCTGCTACCCATTCCTTTCCTTTGGTGTCCTCTAGTCCTTCTTTATGGGAACTAATGAAGAGCTTTTCTGTATGCACCCTCTCCACCCAACTCCTGCTTTTAGAGCCCTCTATCCTGTCCCCCCTCCGTCTCCTCTTTTCTAAGCTGAGAAGTCCCAGTCTCTGTAGCCTCTCTTCATATGGGACCTGTTCCCAACCCCTGATCATGTTAGTTGCCCTCCCCTCTCCCAGCCTTTCTCTTCCCCTCTCCCACCTCCTTTTCCCAGTCTCCCCCAGTTTTTTTTCAATAAAGACAGAGTCAATGTTGGAAGAAACGTTATCTTTATTTTGTACATCAATAAGAAGGGGGGCTAAGGAAGGGTAAGTGGAAGGAGGTGAGGGAGGAATGGGGTACGAGCCCCCGATGGGGAGGACTGGGCTGGCTCTGCGGGCTTCTGGGGGTGGAAGCTCTCCTGCAGCCCCCCAATTACTCCCTCTCCGCAGATGGCAGCCTGCGGCAAGTGCAGCCGGGCTGATGGCCGAGTGGTGTGATGTGCCCAGTGTGGGCACTCAGGGCACTCCAAGCCAGAACTTCTTTGCAAGCGGGGCACCCCTTAGAACTGTGTGTCCGGGGTGGGGGTCGGGACCCTTTAAGCGCAGCCCTCGGCTAGCCTGAGACAGCATCTCCATGCTCTAAGTCCTCCTTTTATGCCCTGCCGGCACTGCTTCCGGCCATCCTTAAGCCCTGTTCAGAGTCCACTCAATGTGGACTTACTAGTTCGAACTAGCAAAACGCTAGTTCGAACTAGTTTTTAGTTCTAGATGCGTTAGTTCGAACTAGCTTAGTTCGAATTAACTAATTCGAACTAAGTTAGTTCGAACTAGCGCTGTAGTGTAGACGTACCCTGAGGGATCATTTTCCAAGATGGGTTGGAGATTGTGTATAATGTGCTAGAGGGGTCTGAGTTGTGGACTATAGGTAATAAGTGGAGTTCTGTTATTTTCTCTTTTGGGTCTGTCTTGAAGTAGTTCATGTCTGGGTACTTTTTTGGCTCTGTCAATTTGTTTTTTCACTTCTCCAGGTGGGTATTTCAGTTTTAAGAATGCTCTGTAAAGATCCTGTAGGTAAGGTCCCCAACCTTTTGGAGCTGCTGGGCACCCGGGGGTGGGGCCATGCATGCGCCGTGTGCCCAGGGATGGTACCACGCATGCGCCGTGCACCCAGGGCAGGGGCTGCGCATGCGCCAGGCACCCAGGGCGCAAGAATGGCTCAGGCCAGCCCTGGTCATGAGAAGAATCTCTTGTGTGTTCCATCACCAGCTCTTCAGCTGACTTGTGTGAATTGGGCACTTATACCAGAATGATCAAACATGGAAGCCTCAATTAAGTAGGTCAATCCTTGTACATGTTTAAACTCTTACATGCCCTCAGCAGTAAAATGAAGGAAACAATGCTTAGATCTCTCACAGAGATACAGGCAGTCCCCGGGTTACGTACAAGATAGGGACTGTAAGTTTGTTCTTAAGTTGAATCTGTATGTAAGTCGGAACTGGCGTCCAGATTCAGCCGCTGCTGAAACTGACCAGCGGCTGACTCCAGGAACCCCGAGGCAGAGTTGCTCTGCCCCGGGCTTCCTGGAATCAGCCTCTGATCAGTTTCAACAGCGGCTGTATCTGGACGCCAATTCCGACTTACATACAGATTTGACTTAAGAACCCCAGGCGTCCCCACGTCAGCTGCCGCTGAAACTGATCAGCGGCTGATTCCAGGAAACCCGGGGCAGAGCAACTGGGGGAGACCCCCAGCAGACCAGGGAGATGCGGAGCAAACCCGCGGAGGACCCGGGCGGAGGGGACCGCCCAGACGCGCCGCAGTCCCCCCACCCAGGTCCTCCGCGGCTTTGCTCCGCGTCTCCCTGGTCTGCTGGGGGGGAAGGGGGGACCGCGGAGCAGCTTTTCTCGCCCCGGAGGACGCAGGCGGCGGGACCGCGGGCGTGTTTGGGCAGTCCTGCCGCCCGCGTCCTCCAGGGCGAGAAAAGCCCCGTTCATAAGTGCGGATCTGACATAAGTCGGATCCGCGTAACCTGGGGACTGCCTGTACTATGAGGTTCCTTGAATTAATGTTTTTAAATTCTTGAATGAGAAGCATTACATAGAATAATTGATTTAGAGCCAATTACCCTCCCATGGAAAAGCTGTGGAAAAAAATCGCTGGGACATAGTTGTTCTTACTCTACTTAAACTCTCAACTATTTGTTGCTAGTGTAAAAGAAGCGCAGTGAGATACAAGTCCTCTGCTGAGCCCAAAACAGTCTTAGTGAGAGTGTCCAGGACTGCCAAATATTTTCAACAAAACAGTTTTAAAAAACAGCTGTTTTTTTAAATGAATTTCTCTAATCCTTCATTCTTGTCTTAGGTTGGTCTCAAGTCACTTTACTTCTATCGACAGATTATATACATTAGTTTTTTAGTTCTAAATGCATACAAAAAACTCCGGAAAAGTTTTTTTTTAAATGAGGCTTAAAAACTCAAAACATTACTTAAGAAACGTCTGTGTGTATTCAAAGTCCCCCAAAAGTGCTCTGTGGCAAACCTGAAAGGTCATGTTTCAATGTAAAGGTAAGGTAACCCCTACAACAAAATTAAAAACTCTTGAAAGAAATGTTTCTAATGGAAATGCTGGCAGACCCTTTCTTGTTAGAGCCTCAATGAGCCTTGCTACTGAAAGTATTACACGGTATTGCTTGAGAGACTAATTGATGGCAAAGTGTTATAGGGTTAGGTGATGAAGCTAATGAATCTGCTACCTACTGCTATAAAATCTGAAATATGAATTGTAAATGTAATACCATTATGTAAGCACTGAGCTTAAAAAAAAAAGACATTTAAAATCACAGTAAAGCAGAAATAGTAAAATCTGATATTTCATAAAACATAAAAAGTTAAAAGTTCCTGTTAAAATGTTTACAATTCACGACCTGCAATCACACATTATTAATTCAATTAAAACATAAAAAGCACTTCCAATCTTCACAGTTGTTTTACAGCCATGAACTAATTAATCTTCTTAGAATTGAGGTTATTTAAAAAAATCTTATATTTTTATGCCTAAAATAGGAAGGGGTTAAGTAATTTGCTCAAAGACCACAGAAAGAATCATATCAGAATAAAATCAGAACTCAAGAAAATGTACCATATTAGGAGAAATGGTATTTCATTTCCCCTTTGTGTTCCTGGAATGTCCTCAACATAACAGAACTACTGCTGCAAAGTGAAATAAGACTGTGTAGGAGAGCCTTGCACAAAGCAGAGTTCTTTGTGATGCGTCTCTCCCAAGTAGCATGTAGTAGAGAGGAAAGACAGCATTGTGATTAAGCATTGTCAGACTCAGCATTGAGAGACCCGGCTCTTCCACAGACTTCCGGTGTGAACTTGAGCAAGTAATTTAATCCCTTTGTATATCACTTCCTCCTCTGTAAAACAGATCTATATTTCCTTTCTCTTTTGTATCTAGGGCTAGACTGTGATGACCACCACCCACAGTGAGTGGTACCTTATTTTCACAAGGGACCCCTCTGAAGTCAACAGAACTACTCAAAAAGTAAGGTACTATTCAGCACAAGTTAGGGCATCCAAATCTGGTCCACAGACTGTAAACACTTTGGGACAGTGACTATCTTTTACCATATTTATGTGTGTGTGTGTGTGTACCACACCAAGCAGAAGAAGGTCCTCCAGGTGCTTCTGTAATACAGATAACATTGACATAATGATAGAGGTTGTGGTGGGCCAGAGAGGTATACTTGTCTTAATAGACTTCCTCAATCAAAACTGAGAGGTGTACAGAGGCCCTAGTTGCATGAGCAACCAACAGAACTACAGACAGTGAGAGCCTCGTCACTGGCTGGTAAGAGAAATATCCTATTTTTACCCTTGTTAGATTTGTCAGGCAACACCCATATCCTGGGAGAAACATTTAGATTACAATCCTTAAAAATCACATACTCGTCAGAACCTACTTGAAAGAAAGCCAAATAAACTTTCATTCCTAAGAGCTAAAACAATCATTAAAAACTTAACTCTGAATTTTCCAGATTCCTGCCATCAAGTTCCATGGAATCAGGATTGGGTTTACTAGAGAAGTGATGTTAGGTTCTTCTGGACTTTCCTTTCAGGCCTTAGTCTAATAGCATCTGTAAAAGTCACAGCTAATTCAGGTTCAAATAGTAGCAAAGACATGACAACCTGTTTGAGCAGCTCAAATTCAACCATGAGCTCCTCTACAGTCTGTAACTTGAGCTGTTCACCCAAGTTCAAAGTCAAATTACCTTATCTTGCTGAAAAGTTTCAGAGTGTTAGTCTGTAACTGAAAAAAATTAAAAATCAGTAAAAAGTCCTGTGGCACCTTAAATACAGTACTAGCAAAAAGTGTAGATGGTATCATAAGCTTTTGTGGGAATAAGTGGGTTGTGCCCACAAAAGCTCATGTTACCATCTACATTTTTTGTTAGTCTCTAAGGTGCCCCAGGCTTATCTTTGCTGCAATTTTATCCTGAATCAGCTAACGAGGGTTAGTTACTACAAGTTAAGATCACACTCTTTGCAGTAAAGACTTAACTGACGGCTTTACGAATCAATGCTGGTATTTCTACAGCCATATATGTTCAACATACCTCTGTGTAGATAAGTCTTTAGACTAGAAGATGCTCTCAGGTGATAATGACTCACTATGCTAAGTTATTTGTAAGGAAAAGACTGTACTTTTCCTACATAATTTAACATGAGATTATCACAGTGACATGAGTTTCATAAATAGGCTTCTAAGGTACAGTTATTTAAAAAAATACTGCCAACAGAAATAGAACCGTCTCTACATCACTCATCTGAATGCACAGCAAAGTAGTAAAGAAGAAAAAAGTTAAGGTTGACATGCCTGCCCTTTTGGGTATTTTATTAAACTTTTCAGTGATGTTAGTTCTCATGAAAGGTTACAATCTGACAGTCAAGGAGAACATTATCTCCTATTTGGCCATACAAATAGCCAGGGCTCGCCGAACCGCTCTCCGGCTCTTCCGGGTTACAATCTACTCGCCCGTGGCGAGTAGATTGTATTATTTGTCGAGCCCTACGAATAGCTATAGCACAAGTTGCAGCAGTGGAACCTCCCCCCAGAAACCCTATCAATGTACCACAACCTTGGGCTGGAGAGACCAGGTCAAATCATGGGCCCCAGTGTGTCGCTAGGGAAAAGCCCTGGTGCCAAAAAGCCAGCATAGCCAGCTTTCTGCCACCTGCTATGAACAGAGAATTGTAAAGGGCCCTTCGTATATATGACAGTCAGGCCTCTACAATGTGATTTACATATCCTCATTTCTGATTTTGTTATTTCATGCTCTACACCAGTGTTTCCCACCCGGTGTTCTGAACCCCGGGGTTCCGCAAAGCAAAAATAAGGGTTCCGCAAAAAAATTCCATTACAACAATATTGTATGATTTTTAAAAAATAATTAATATTTAAGAATTTATTAATTTTATTGAAAACAATTTTCATTTGTGTTTGCCACAATAAGTGTCCCTGTGTAATGCCAGCTTAGCCAGAGAGTGGGGACGATGATGTCACTACTCAGCACTTTATGCGCAGTCAGTCAGTGGTGTGATCGCCTTATTTGTGGTCTACATTTTCAGCTCCATATACAAGATTGTTATTAGGTGTTCCACAAAATTATTTCGAGTTTAAAAGAGTTCTGTGGCCAAATAAAATTGGTAAACACTGCTTTACACTATGGCTCTGAAGTCTGACTTGCAGACTTTCCTTGTAGTTATCATGTACAACACTGCTCTAATAGTAAAATCTGGCAGCTACATACCAAAGCGATGAAATCCAAAGGTAAACTTTTTTGTTGGTGATTTTGAAGATAACCACAAAGCAAGCAGAGTCAAAAGGATACCACTGAGGTCAGTTAGCATATGAAGTGCATCCGTCATGATTGCTAAACTATTAGCAACATATCCACCTGAAAATGAAATTGGAAAAGTTAGGGCATGTGAGATGAACAACTCTGTAAAATATCCTTTTGGTGTAGTTTGCAACAAAGTGTATTCTGAATGGTGCATTGAGGAAGTAATAGCACATCTTATGAAGTGTGGTGATGGAGCTAGTGGCTTTTCCCATTTTAATCAATGTGCCATGTTATTTCTTAAAGCTACCATGGTGATAAATACAGTATAAATACTTAAACAGATTAGGTAAGTAGAAAAGGCTCAGTCTTCCAACCTTTACTCACGCAAGTGGTCACACTAAAGTCAGTGAGCCCATTTGTTTGAATAAGATTCTGGAGGATCAGGCCTAAAGCAGCTTAATGTCTTTTATCTTTGTTATTTGTGTGTGTGCGCGTTTAAGCAACTGATTAATTTATTAAGCCAAGACTGCTAAGGTTTTTTTTTTTTTGACAATTTGAAACATAGGCAGAGCTCCAATGAGTAAATGGCAAAGAAATTCAACCTACCCTGGTTGGTTTTTTTTACATTAAATCTTAAGCCTCATTGTTCCCTGTCCCAACAGCCATTGCCAATCCTTCCATTCTGAAATATTTCTTTCTGTTGCTTCGTAATTTAACTCCCTTCTTGTAACTGTAGGCTATGCTGAGAAAAATTTCATCAGATCCAAAGGTCAAAATGATCAATTTGCCACGAAGCAGATGTAAATATCTTTACTGCAGGGAACGAGTTAACCTAATAAAGATGTAGTCTTCCTTACCTTAGACTATCTTTTCCCCAAAAGAGAGTAGGGCCAAGCTCTCTTACATGCATTTAATATAAAGCTAATGTGAGATATGCACATGCACTCAGAAGAGACAACACCTTCAGTTTCAGTTCAGCAATGGGTCAGGTCTCCCCCGTGCTGTGGAACTGGAAACAGCCTAAAATTGTTCAATCTCTAGCCTCCAAAGTAAAGGCACTCCCCGAGTGCAAACATCCAACTTACAAACAAAAGCTCACCTGCAGCCTCAGAGAGCAGGCAAGAGGCACAGATGTTGGTGAGTAGTGCAGGTGCTGGATGGAGGATTCCAGAGGACAGGGGGTGGTCATGCAGCCAGCGGCTGGAGAGAAGCAATGCTTTGAAGGGGAAACTGATGCGTCTCTCCAGCTGTTGGCTGCATGGCCACCCCATGCTCCTCAGGGTCCTTCAGCCCATGCTACTTGTTGCCTCCTGGAGTCAATACAGCACAAAAATAATTTGTATAAAATTTTATGATTTGTTCATCTTTGTTTTGGTTTCTTAATTTTAGCAAAATCAGCTTAGAATCTTCTTGAGGAAAACAAATTACACCTCTTCCCATATGTTCTGAATGAATTTTTTATTTGCACAATTTTAAACATGTTGCATTTAGAAATGGCAAGCTCAGCTTTTTTTATAGTCTTCAATGAGGAAGAAACAATTTGACAAAATTTGGTTCCGTTTGAAACTTACAAACATTTAGGCTACGTCTACACTGGCCCCAAATTCCGGAAAAGGGATGCAAAGCAGGTAAGTCAGCATAGGGAAATCCGCGGGGGATTTAAATATCCCCCGCGGATTTAAATAAACATGTCCGCCGCTTTTTTTCCGGCTTGGGGAAAAGCTGGAAAAAAGCGTCTAGACTGGCGCGATCCTCCGGAATAAAGCCCTTTTCCGGAGGATCTCTTATTCCTACCTGAAGGAGAGATCCTCCGGAAAAGGGCTTTATTCCGGAGGATCGCGCCAGTCTAGACGCTTTTTTCCGGCTTTTCCCCAAGCCGGAAAAAAAGCGGCGGACATGTTTATTTAAATCCGCGGGGGATATTTAAATCCCCCGCGGATTTCCCTATGCTGACTTACCTGCTTTGCATCCCTTTTCCGGAATTTGGGGCCAGTGTAGACGTAGCCTTAAAGTATACCATTTTATGCATGTGTATGTACTCTGTTTTTCTATTGATTTTTCTCAGAATTTTTTTAAGGACTTCTCCATTGAGACACATTTGTTCTAGACAATTCAGGTAGGAAACTGCATTTTAATAGGGCTCACTTAAGGCCTCCTAATTTTAGGATTCTTCAAACCATGGTACCTCACTTAAAACCTTTTTGGTTTAGGATGAATGAATTACAAGTGCGTAAAATTTCTCTTTAAAAAAGATTTAAAAAGAAATAATGAGGAACTCTAAATGCTAACATCAGTGTAAGATAAAGATTGGAAAAGCAAGCTCTCATAATTCAAGAAATTAGACAAATGAAAGTTCTTAATGTCCAAATGTTCATTCTTAAGCAAAGGCATAAAAGCAGGCTATGTCAACATGGTTGGCAGCTTGAAAAGAGTCATCATCAATCCTTATCAATAAAGGGTTCACTGTTTCATTACTGTTTTCACTGAGACATGAAGGACAAAGATCTAACTCACGTAGGGTGACCAGACAGTAAGTGTGAAAAATTGTACCACTATTTTTCCCCAAGGGAGGGTGGGAGAGTATAACTGCATATATAAGACAAAGCCCCTAATATCAGGATGGTTCCAATAATATTGAGATTTCTGGTCACCTTAATCACATGGGTGAGTGGTCACAAATACATTCAAAATGTCAGTAACAAAAACAAAATTAGAATCAATCAGTAGATACAATGTGGGGTGTTTTGTTTTGTTTTTGGTTGGTTGGGTTTTTTTGCCTCCTGATGCAGCGCTATTCACACAGAAGTACAGGCAGTCCCCGGGTTACATGGATCCGACTTACATCGGATCCCTACTTACAAACGGGGTGAGGCAACCCTGCACTAGCTGCTTCCCCCCAGCAGACCAGGGAGATGCGGAGCGGCTTTTCTCAGCAGACACCTCAGCTTGAGAATAAAGGACTGAGGGAAGTGAGGTGTGGGAGAATAAAACTGAGCTCTGGAGAAATGCTTGGCTAGAGTTTCCCCTACAATATGTACCAGTTCCGACTTACATACAAATTCAACTTAAGAACAAACCTACAGTCCCTATCTTGTACGTAACCCGGGGACTGCCTGTAGTCAACTCAGCCAGAACACTCAATCTTATAGAATTATAAATGGCTCGTCAGACTGAGAAACAATAAACATTGTAAGCCTAAAGTGGACTGAGGTTAAGCAGTTTGTGCATAATTTGAAACAGTCCTGCTGGTCAGGATTTCACAGATTCAACTGCAGTTATCTCAGAGTCTAAAAGGGCCTTCTACCACTGGTGATATTCCCCCACATTCAATCTGTCACAGCTTATCTGTATATCTTGTAACCTCTGAGGAGGATTTTGGGGATGTAGGCATGTAGGTTCCTGTGATGGGGTAGACAGACCACATACTGCAAGGAGAGGGATAGTGACAGCCTCTAGACTCAGATGGCCCTGCCCCACTGCATCTGCAACAGTGGTCAGTCAGAGTGGGGAATTAAAAGGAGGAGACCTACTCCAGTTCAGGGTTGAACAAGGAGGAGAGCAGAGCTCTGCATCTGATGCGAGAGAAGTCTCTTTGCAGCCAGATACTGAGGGCATTGCTACATTACAGGGTTTACAGAGGCACAGCTGGATGGGTACAACTGCACTGTTGTACTCTCAGTAATGAAGCCATCCTAAGTCAATGGGAGAGAGCTTTCTGTCAGCTTAACTACTTTAGCCCCTATGAGTGGCAGAAGCTACGTCAACAAGAGCAGTTTTCCCACCAACACAACACTGTCCACACTAGCACTTATTTAATAATAAGTGAGTTAATCACCCCACGGGTGACACAAATTGTGCCAACGTAAGTTATAGTGTAGATACAGCTTTTGCCTAAGATAACTTACTGGTTGGATGAACCTCGTGGCAGAAGGGACAACAAGACCTTGGGGGACTGTTTGAAAATGAGCTCCAAATGTAATGAGGGGGAAGGTCTTACTGAAGATTCATCGGATGCCCCTGGTTTAAAGTTGTGTTTTTCCTGATTTAATACCCCGAAACGACTGCTGTGTATCTTGGTCAGATGACTAAAGCGCTGCTACATCAACCACTGCAAAAGACAGTGAACCTACCTACATGCAGCTGGGTGAGTCATGCCCTTCCTCATTACAATCCCGATGTCTCAAAAGGTCACAGAAAACTGATTGTTACAATATCCTGTAGGATCAAAGCAAACCTTTGCAGATGACTAAACACTAATTTTCCTCAGAATGTTTTGAAACATGAAACTCAGGCGTGTCTAGACTACAGGGCTTTTCCAGGATACCAAATCCAGGGAACATGTCTGCTCTTCTGCTTTTTTTTGCCGAAGAACAAATGCACTCTTTCAAAAGCCCTGTCTTCCTCCTCCCACAAAGAAAAAGGGCTCTTCCGAGAGAGAAGGCTTTTTCAGAAATTTGGCCCAGTGTAGACGGGCCAAATTTTAGAAGAGCCTCTTCCAAAAAAACTATTGGAAAAAGGTGTGCAGTTTGCGTACCTTTTTCCAATAGATCATTGTAGTGTAGACATAGCCTCAGAGCATGGGCCACAGACACAACTTAGGAGAGGAGGCTTGGTTAGGTAGTTAGGCCCATTGTTGAGGGGCTTTAGCCTAGAACTTGGGAGACCCAGTTTCAGTTCCCTGCTTTGCCCCAGACTTCCTGTGTCTTTGGAAAAGTCATTTAGTATCTCTATGCCTCAGTGCCCCAGCTGTAAAATGGGGCTAATACTTCCGAGCAGAGTTGTATGGATAAATAACTGAAACAGTGTAAGGTACTCAGCTAGTGTGCAGATGGATGGGGACCATATAAGTGATTTAGTTGGAGACATCCACCACCTTGACCGAGCTTAGAAAGTAATGATGCAATGCAAAAGCAAAAAGCAATGATGATCTAATTGTGATTAAGGTGTAGTTTATTTTAAACACACCCTTTTTCCAGTTCTGTCCCTAAATCAGATGTGTGGTGTACACATGAGCATGAGTTGAATCTGACACTATTCAGAGGCCATGAAATCTCAAACAGACTAGCAAGTGGCATGGTGAATGATACAGAAGTCACCCCATTGAGAAATGTGAGGCTCAGATCCTCAAAGTTCACATCAATGGGATTTGAGCAGCTAAATGCCTCTGAGGATTGGGATGTCAGTGACTCCAACAGCAGGCGCAACAGGCTCTGACAGAAATTCCATTAAGGAATGGGACTGGTACATGGCTAAAATTCCCAAATTCATTTTATCCAGGAAGTCTCATACTACATCAACCTGTCCTTATGATAAGGTATTTTCTACACCTAAGATCAGACTCCGACAAATTCACTTTTCAATCATGCTGAACCACTCACAGTCAGAAAAAGAAAAACCAAGACCGAGCAAGCTATCATTCAGCCAGTTCTCTGTAATATGTCCACAATTAAAAGCCTCATTCCTAATTAGATCATGGATTGTGGCAATGACTAACCATGCATTGAAGCAGAAGCTAAAAGGCCAGGTCACTGTTTGCCCTTACCATGCAATCCTGGGATAAGGCCTCTGATGAACCTAAGTGGAGTAGATAACAAATGTCAATTACCTTGTGTATGCCTGACAAATGGACTTTCTCTTAGTTTTTCCTTGGCACGCTTGATAACATATACATTTTTTAGATTTGAACAATGACATTGTCAAATATACCACAGATGGGGTGCAGATAAAGTCCTTATTCAAACGTATAATATCAACAAAGGTATAATGTGGAATCAATTGCAGTTTCCACTGTATAAAATGAAGCTGCTTCACCACCACCATTTTCTACACTTACTTTTAAAAACTAATCAAGTTTAATCTTCCTGTTTTCAAAATGTTATTTTTAGCTCTGTGGTCCCCAAACTTTTGAGGCTCGCCCCCTCTTATCATTCTCTGTGCCCCCTCCCCACCATTCCTCATCACACCTGAAGCCAGTCACCAGAGCAGGGTCACAGCTTTGGATGAAGAAACACACACAGGGGAAAGGGGGCCAAGTCTGGAGCCACAGAGGGGGAGGATGCGGGTCTCAGGCTGAGAACAGGGCCACAGCCAAGGGCAGGCCTGCAGACAGGGGATGGCAAAGGTAGCAATTGCTCTGGGGCCTGATGATTCAGAAGGGCCCATGGATCTGGCTGCTGATGCTACCAAAGCATCTACGAGCAGAGCCACAGGCCCTTTAAATGGCCACCACTGCAGCACACTCCAAGCAGCTCTGAGGGCTGTCTGAGGAGGGGTGCAGCACACTCCAGGAAGTGCTGCTGGCTGGCAGTCTCAGACCCGCCACTGCCATTTGCAGTCCTGCTCCTTCCAGGAGCACAGAGCCACTGCCCTCCCCCCACCTTGCCCGGGGGCCTGACAAATTTGATGGCTCTCCTGGTCAGGGGCCAAGGTTGGGGGCAGGAATAGGAGCAGAGCCATAGCGAGGCAGTGGCAGGACCAGCTTCTAACTCTGCTCCCACTTCCCATCCCTCCCCCTAGCCTCCTGCCAAGACTGGGGGTGTCACCAGAGGGGAGCTATACTGACACTGTGGGGACGGGGCTAGGCATGGTGCCAAGAGGTGGGGACACAGCTAGGAGTGGGATTTGAGTAGAGCTACATGTGGCTCGTGAGACACGGTATTGTCATATCACTTTCTCCACACAAAAGCACAGGTCAGAGGAAAATGGATGGTAGAAATAGTCTGTGTTCTTCAAGAGTAAAAGTGACACCGAGTGCATGAACTCCAAAAGACCTGGCCCATACATTGTGGTATATAAATGAAAAGTGAATAAGATAAATACTATGCCTTTTAAAAATGGTTAAATATTGGTGATGATGTAATTTTTAATAGCTTTGTATCCAGTCATGTGACTTTCAATGTTTCTTTCATATTCATATCACAATAAGCTCTCAATGAATAAATGGCAAAAAAAACGTAATTAATGCAGAGTTAATGCTAATGATAGCTCATCCCTTCCAGCATCTCAAGTTCAGCACAACTCAGTGTCTGAAAACTAAGAAATATAGAATTAAGGTAAATGCCTACATGCAGGGCCGGCTTTAGGAAGTGCGGGGCCCCATTCGAACCATTTTGGCGGCCCCCCCCCCAGGATTTTTTGTTAAGCAAAAGAAAAGAAAAAAAAAACACCACAACCACACAAATATATCACATAAGATTTTAAGATTGCCTTAAGTGTAGGTCAGATATTTTCAATTGCAAACTATCCAGTTTTTTCAATAAAGTTTACTTTTTAAAAAGTTACCAGAGAGCGTTGCAGTTTTCTGTTACATTGATTTACTTTTTAAATAGCAAAAATTGAGTCTTTGTTAAGAAAGTGTCAATTCTGTGGTCAAGTTCCAGTCCTTAGTGATTTCAGCACCAATGATTTCACTAGGTAATATGGTACCTCACCACCATTGCCTCCTTTGCACTGCCCTTCAACACTTTGCCTGCATGTTGAGTCCAAGGTCAGTCTACACAAGATTTTATCAATGATTTTTGCGCAGGCAATCACTGAGACAAGACAAGGACTCTCAATTGAGTCTAGTCAGTCAGCTCTGCCTTTAAACACTGAATGTAAAGGGTCAGATATAATTGAGGATTCCCAAATAGACTCTACACCACCAGAAATAAAACCTGTTTCCATCTTCTGTGACTTTCAGTTAGATGTGACAGTTGATTAACAGATGGCAGTAGATAGCTCATTCAGACCACTGGCTGATAATAGTTAGTCACCCTGACCTGTCATTAACCAGAGTCATGGACTCACCCTACTCTCCATTATCTCTATGATTCTCTGATGACCTGTGACAAAAAAGGAGGGTGGAAAGGGAAACTGAAGGGAGAGACCTCTCTAAATTCACCAATCAAGGAGCAGTATTGCCAACCCAAAAATCACAAGGAACGCCTACACAAAGTTATGAGACTGATCTATAAATCATAAGATATTTTAAAAATAAAACATGTTGGATTTTTATTGGCCTTTTGTTTGAGTATTTAGGGTTCATGTTTTAAAGCTTTCCTCCTCAGCTGTAAGGCCCAGAAGTATAGAGAACTTTTTAAAAATGAAAGCTGAGATTCCTACATAATCAATTGACTCCAGGTCTTTAGAAAAACACCAAATGTTTTGAGACTCATGGTAAAACAATGGAGGAATTCTTGTGAGCCCATACTTTGCCCACAGTATAAATAATAATAATAAAAAAACCACACACACACACACACACTATCTTCTCCACTAAACATCCTAATGAGATACTGCAAATGAGGAACTGAATTAAATGAGGAAATGAGCTCCTGATATGAACAGGTATCAACCTAGTTTTTCATAATTGAGATGGGTTATCAGGAATCATACATGACAATATGAAATCTTTCCACTCTCAAGTCAGCATAGTCACAAAACACCTATAATTTCGATCCGTGCATTTATTGGATAGTGAAAGAGAAAGGAGGGGAATTAGTGTAGCTAAAAGTTCAAATTAAAAAAAAAAAAAAAAAAAAAAAGCCTGAAGGAATTAGGACTGGGCTCCTACATCTCACGTTTTCAGAACTGACTAGGACACTTATGACCAGATTTTCAAAGGTGTGTAAAGAACAGATCGATATCTTTGAGGATCCGAGTTGGCAACTGTCTCTTTAGGAGTTTAATTACCTTTGAAAATCTGAGCTTAGATTTCCAAGTCCAATTTTCAAAAATGACTTTAGTCACTCAAGTGCTTTTGAAATTTTTAACTGGGGGCCTAAAGAGACAAAAACAGACAAAAGGCAGGAGATATGGTATTCCTTTTAAAAATGCGTGACATCTATTTTTAACTAAATTTTATATTATTTTTCTCCCGGGGCAGCTGACCCCCCCACCATCACCTTCCTGCAGATCTATCATCTTATGCATGTGCAAGATCTGTGAGAGCCGTCCCATGACTCTGCAGTTAGTGTCTGCCGGCTTCTGGGTGGTGTCTCAATGCTGCCACATTCACCTCCAAAGAGGGGGCTTCCCAAAGCAGGCCCTTGCTGCAGACCCCCAAGGCATCCACAGGTCCAGTCTCCTTTCAATAGGCCCACTTCCCAGGGTTCATTGATCTTGGATCTGGCTTCCATCCCCTCTCCAACCTTTGCAACTGCCCAGAGGTGCTCACCTTCCGCCTTATCCATTCCCATCTCATTCACCCCACAGGGACAGTCTCTGCCTCACTTGTCCTAGGGACTGTTCTACCGAGACGCAATACAAAGTTTCCATGTAAAAGGACTCAATACAAAGCTAAAAACTTCAATGGGAGAATGATTAATACAGAGATGTGTCTACATCTGCTGCAGGGAGACACCTCTGCCTGCCTCCACCCCTCTCCCCCAGAGTCTACAGCCCCATTGCAAAGCGAGGGAGTAGAAGGAAAGAGGCTGAGGCCCATCAATGGGACTGAAGCTGTCATGAGCAAGCCATGCCCGGGAGCCATTCTCCTGTCCATTGCTGGTGCAGTGTTGCTTCAGGCACGCTGACATGTAGTCACTTCTAGGGTGGGCTGGACAGCTATTTAACACCTGGACAAGGTTTCAGGAAGGGGGCAGTGCGGGCTGCCTTCCTGCAGAGCCCCCATCAGAACTACTGTGCCCTCCTGGCTTAGGAAGAGAATAAACAGGAGGATTGGAAACCAACCCACCCAGTCTCACGTCCCCTAGGCAGGGAATGAGCCATCTACATTAGGCCCTAGCTGGAGTATCATATCCAGTTCTGGGTGCCACATTTCAGGAAACATGGAGAAACTGGAGAAAGTCCAGAGAAGATCAACACAAATGATGAAATGTCTAGAGAACATGAGAGATGAGGCAAGGCTGAAGAAATTGGCCTTGTTTACCTTGGAAAAGAGAAGACCGAAAAGGGACATGAGAGCAGCTTTCAAGTATCTAAAAGAGTATCATAAGGAGGAGGAAGAAAAAATTGTTCTGCTTGACCTCTGAGGATAGGATGAGAAGCAATGGGCTTAAATTGCAGCAAGGGAGGTTAGGTTGGACATTAGGAAAAACTTCCTGCCTGTCGGTGGTTAAACACTGGAATAAATTGCCTAGGGAGATTGCAGAATCTCCATCACTGGAGATATTTAAAACCAGGTTAGATAGACACCTGTCAGGGATGAGCTAAGGCAACTCAACTTTGGAAGCCCCAGGGGCCACACTGATACTTACAGAACATGCTGAGGGCCTCAACTTAAGTGTGGTTCCATACGCAAGCAAATATATACAAATAGCTTCTCTCACACGGACAGGCATGAATACAAAGATTAAGGCAAGACTACACAACACACAGGCCCCATTTAAGTCGGTTCTGCGGATATGAATAAGATACAATATTTACCTGATTTCTACCCATGTGACAGCACTTTTCATGAGTAATGACAGTCCAAGAATTTAACTACAGACAGTCCCCGAGTTACGCGGATATGACTTACGTCGGATCCGCAGTTATGAACAAGGTTTGCTCCGCATCTCCCTGGTCTGCTGGAGACCAGCAGACCAGGGAGACGGGGAACAAAGCCTCTGAGGACGCCGGCAGCAGGACAGCCGCGGCGCGTCTGGGCTGTCCGCTGCCCGCGTGCTCCCCGGCTTTGCTCCCCGTCTCCCTGGTCTGCTGGTCTCCAGCAGACCAGGGAGACGCGGAGCAAAGCCGCGGAGGACCCGGGCGGCGGGATGCTTCTCCCTAGTCTTCTGGGGGGGGGGGGCCGCAGCTACTATGCCCTCCCGCCCCAGCAGACCAGGCTTTTCTCCGGACGCCTGTGGTAGAGCAGCTGGGGCGCTGCCGGTTGGTCCCGCAGCGCCGCTCTGGGCGCTACTGGACCAACCCGGCAGCGCCCCAGCTGCTCTGCCCCAGGCGTCCCCAAGTCAGCCGCTGATGAAACTGACCAGCACTGACTACAGGAAGCCAGAGGCAGAGTTGCTCTGCTCCGGGCTTCCTGGAATCAGCCGCTGATCAGTTTCAGCAGCAGCTGACTTGGGGACGCCTGGGTTTCTTAAGTTGAATCTGTATGGAACTGGCATCCAGATTCAGCCTGTTGAAACTGATCAGAGGCTGATTCCAGGAAGCTCAGGGCAGAGCAACTCTGCCCCGGGCTTCCTGTAGTCTGCCGCTGGTCAGTTTCAGCAGCGGCTGAATCTGGACGCCAGTTCCGACTTACATACAGATTCAACTTAAGAACAAACCTACAGTCCCTATCTTGTACGTAACCCGGGGACTGCCTGTACTGAAACACATATCAACAGAAGATCATTACACTGACTACTTTTTTGTTTCGGCTCCCTCTCGCCAGCCACGTGTTGATTCCCACATAAACCCAAACTGCACCGCGGGGCACTAACAAGCTGGCCATAGGCAGCATACCAAGTTATTAATAAATATTTTATAAACCTTGACCTTTTCTCTCTGCTGCCATGTCTCCACTCCTTGCGCCATCATCTCCCCTGGTGCCTGCTGCCCCCCAACTCCTCACCTTCCTCTGCTGTCCTGACTCCTGCCCTTTTCACTGCCCTCAGCCCTCCTGCGACCTGCCCCCCTCCACCAGCCCTTCTTTCCCCCGTGCCCACTCCTCCAGTAGCCACACTCTGATCATGTGAACTACTCCTCTTCTAACACCTCTCTCTACGCACCTGCCCTGCCTCTCTCCTCTGGTGCTGGTCCCTCCCCTGCAGGTGTCTGCCCTTCTGCTTCACCCCAGAATCACCTGGCATCTGCACCTTCCCTTAGCCCTGCACCCTCCTGGTGCCTCCCCCTTCCCTTACTGCTCCTGCCCCCTTTTTCCCTGATACCAACCCCCTCACCACTCTCTGCCCCATTCTCCTCCTGCCCCTCTGTGCCCTCACATATGCCTTGCTCCATCTCCATCTTTCTCATACCCACCCCTCTTTTCAAGCCTTCACTCAGCATCTCCCGCTCTAGCCCCCAATGCCCTTCCCTTCTCCTCTCCTCTCCCAGCATCACCCTGTCCCCCCTCTCATTGACACCTCCCTTCCTGCCCTTTCCGTCATTGTCTGCACTTGGCCCCTTGGCATTTGTCTCCCCTCCCCCCACCCAAGCCCCTTCTCCTTCTCCTTCCACCCCTCCCCCTCTGCCTCCTCTCCTCCGCCCAAGCCCCTTCCCTTCCCCCTCCGCCGCCTCCTCTCTCTCGCCGCCGCCGCCGCCGCTGCCGCCACACGAGTGTTCACTACCTTCTGCCTTCCCCATTGCGGGGCCAGAGTCCGCACTCAGGCCCTGGAGGCTGAACCCGGAGCCAGCGAGGCCCTGCAATGTGCTTCCCAGGAGTTTCAAAATCCTGGGTCGTGACATCACATCATGGCCCAGGCGTCCTCCCCGCCCACATGCAGCACCGCACATGGACAGCAACAGGCGGTGAGGAGGAGCAGCGCACGACAGGGACATTTCGGGGCCAAGGGGGACGCTCTGGGGGTGGGGTGAGGGAACGCATGGGAAGGCCGGGGCCTGCTCCAGGCAGAGCTGGGGAGAGACCCAGCTCCGCATAGTGGTGGAGCAGGGCCCCGGCTCTGTAACTCGCTGGCACTTCCCGGTGCAGTGGCGCAGGGCCCCCTTAGGCTCGGGGCCCTATTCGGCCTAATCGGCCTAAGGCCGGCCCTGCCTACATGACCTTAACTCTGCATAGAGCTGGCAGTATCCACTGAGAAAGGTCTATATGCATTCTAGTTTCTATCAGAGTTGTAGGTGTATCTGTAGTGAATGGTGGAGGCAGCAGATGGAGTAGGTTGGTAGAGGTGTGTTTCTGATAGGAGAAGATCTGAAGATTACTTTGAGGCGTGTCATAGAGCTGTGATTATGATATTCAAAGATCTGGATCTGAATCACCCCATGTGTGTTATCACAGGAAAGAGGTGTGTGCGCATCTTGAGACTCCAGTCTGTGTCATTTCAATATAGAACTGTGTAGGCTGTGTCAGAAGCATGGCACTTGGGTGTTCTCACCCTGGGTATTGTTTGTAGTGAGGTGGGATACGAGAGAAGTCTGGAGATTTAATGATGGGCAGAGAAATAATAGATTTAGGTGGTATCCTGTGTGAAAGCGATGTAAAAAGTATGAAGTGTCTCCTAAATTTTACAAGTGTGGTATTCTGTCAGGGGAACAGGCTCAGTGTTCGAGCATATGACAGGTGCAGGGAGCACCTCTCTCTTACTTGCGCACACTCTGCCTTTTCATTGTAAGTGAATCTGAGTAATTATACAGATATTTAGACTTGACGGGGTATAGGGATGAAGAATAGCTGCCACGAGGCCCAGCAATTTAAAAGGACCCAGGGCTTCCAGCCGCCACCACCACTACATCAGCAACAGCAGCAGCCTGAGTCCCAGGCCCTTTAAGTTGCTGCCAGAGTCTTGGGTGGCAGGCACAGGGTAGCACTGAAGGACTGGCTGGGGAAAGATTAGTCTCCAGCCCCTCCCTTTCCACCTAAGGCCTCACCCGCTATGAGGACTTAGAACCAGCCTCTTTTCCCTCCCCTCCCCCCTGCCCCCCTGCCCAGCACCTTGCCTAGAGCCTGGCAAAGTCTGACCACTTAAAATAGTTGAACTTTAAACAAAAAGCTGGTCTTAATCTTATCTATTAAGATTACAGTTGCTGTTCCACTGTAATATAGTCATATGTGTATAGATTTACAGACTGCTGTATCGTGCTATTTCGGTTAAAATGTTATAGATCTCTTGAACATGAACTGGAAGAGATAACATGCTTTGATATCAAAAGAGCTCATCAGAGATCAATAAAAATTGAACTTGAAAAATGAGCTTATTACTGTTTTGAATGAATCTGTAACAGGAACAATTTTGGAGTGAAAAATCAGCATGTTTTTCCCAATTCCAACTATTAACGACGTCTGGAATTTTCAGTAAATCATATGATCAGAGTAATCCAAAATCATTTGTTGCTTTAAAACAACATACAATAGACACTTTCATGTTGCTTATAATGACAGCTTAGGATACAAAAATAACTAGTTCAGTGTAGATGTTAGTCCATTAGGGAGATGCAAAACAGGAAGCTGTAAATGACTGTAATCTTTACGGGATTTTTTTCCCTTTCAATGATAGAACTAAATTATATTGCTGAATGATGTATCTGGAAACTAATATAAATAATGAGGTTTGAAGGCCCTAAAATCTTATATAGACACTGGTATTATGCTATTAAAGGGAAACAAACTGAAAATGTCTTCTTTGTTGATAAGATCCTCATAAACATCAACCAGGGAAGAGTTAATGTTGTCAGTGTCCCTTTAAACTCTTTCCTTATGCTAATTGCCTGCTGACTCCCTTTACCCTGAGCACTCTCTGGACTTTATGCTGAAATCTGTGGGTCTCAAACCAATACACAGTCTCCTTTAGCAAATAATTAAAAGAAAATTGTGTAATAAAACAGTGTCCTAAAAAAGCACAGAGGCATTTTTCCATTAACCCTTGAGAAAGTAAGAAAACCAAATCCAACTTACCTATGAGCTCTCCAATCATAAAGAATAGATAGAGAACTGCAGCCAGGGTCAGTCGTTTTTTCACCTTCCTCTGTTTTGATAGTTCCCTCTGTTTACTGCAATTGCTGCAAGGGTCTGTCCTGGAGGAGCTAGTCTGTGTGCTTCGCAAAGCAATATCCCGGTCCAGCAAAGAATCATCGTCGGACTGCAGACCTAGGTGAGCCCCATTGACAGGTATGTCTGGAGCTGCATCCGAAGTGTCATCAGAAACTACCACTCGCAACTTGTTAAACCGGGGACAGTCCTCCTCACCCACTTCTTCAGAAAAATCAAAGGCACTGGTGTCGTTCAAGAACAAGGGATCATCGTTCCTTCTCAGCATAGATTTGATGCTGCTCCAGACCTTGGACTGGGCCATAGTAACTGCAGCCAGGAGCTGGGTGTTGCTGCTTAGCTGCAGCCAATTCTCATGCAACTTCCCCTGGCAGGCAGAAATGCTTCATGTCACCGGCCATTCAGGACATTTCCTCCAAGCCTGAGGAAATCAGATAGTCACACGTTCAATTCATAAATCCAAGTGAAAATGCACCTGTGAGTGGGGGGTTATTCCAGGTAATCCTGTACTAACCAGCCCTCTTCCCGAACCTCTGACTCAGGCTGGACTGACCACCTCCAGGATACCAAACAGGCAGTAGAAGCACACACACAAAAAACCAGAATCGATTTTAAACAGCCCCGTTCGTGTCCCTCCCCTGGCCTACTCGCTGTGCAGCTGAACAGCGAGCACTGACTACAGTAGCAAAGGCGTGTTCGATACCGACCGAACCCAGCCCTCCTCGCACAGAGCACACGGGAACAAATGGTGACACTCTCCTGTTTAAAATTATGCTGAACAGCTGTTGCTCAGGAATCTCAGGTTTGCATTGCTGAAAAACACAGGCAGGTCCACCCTGTGGGAAGGGCTCAGTACCTTGGTAGGGCTAACAGCACCCCCGCCTCCATGCAATTCAGATCCCTCGGGTGTGGACTCGGGTCATTCTCTGAACTCCCTCGGAAGGGGCAGCACCTCGCCAGAAAAGGCTGCCCTGGTGCCGGGCAAAGCCAGCTTGGGACAAGCCACGGGAGGATCCGGGCTTTCCAACAGGAGCATGCAGCAATCCCTGAGTGAAGAGGGAGGAACCGCACCTCCCTCTGCAAAGCCAGCGTCGGGCGTTTACCCCTTTGCTCCCGGCTGCTGCATCTCTCTCTCTCTCGCTTGCTTTCAAGACAACCAGGCTTGCTACTGCTGCTGACTCGCCGGCCATACAGGGCGCATGCGCCGGCCCCCGTGTCGGGGCCGTGCGGGAGAGAGGCGCAGTAGCTCGGAAGGGGGCTGGCTGGGCGCATTGTTCGCATTCCTCGGTCGGCACTCAAAGTGGCGCGCGGTCTGCAGCCGCCTCTGCTATGCCGCTGGTCCCAGCCTAGCTTGGCACAAGCCCTGCGGGGTCTCCCGCTGGGCCTCTGCCTCGCCACGCGCCCGTGGTGAGCAGGCTGCTGGCTTGCACGCCGGGGACGGGGCGCAGAGAGAGAACCGCGTCGCATGTCCTGTGGTAGGCTACACAGTCTCCCTGCAAATCAAAGGGTTACACAGCGAACCCTGGGCTTGTGGCAAACTGGGAGTTGTAGGCAGCGGAGGCTCCTGGGGTCTGTAGTGAAGTTGTCTGAGATGGCTGCCTCTACAGAAAGTTACAGCTTTTCCAGTCAGGCCAGTGGTTAGATATATAACTATCGATCTCGGACCTACAGCCCAAATGTTTAAAGTGCTTTAACTCCTGATGCCTGCATGCAAATTGAGGGGCTGTGTCCTTGTTTAACTGCATGCTTGTACTTGGGTGGGATTGGTCCTGCCTTGGGCAGGGGGTGGACTTGATGACCTCCTGAGGTCTCTTCCAGTTCTATGCTTCTATGACCAAATGTCCCAAGTGGGCTGTGCCCATGGAAGCTCATGGTACCATCTACATGTTTTGTTAGTTTATATAAAGTGCTACCAAACCATTTGTTGTTGTTTTTTTTCTGTAACAGACTAACTCGGCTATCCCCTGAAGTTCCGATTTTCTAGAGGTCATCCCCTTTCATCGGTTAACCTGTTATCCCCTGGTTGCGTCTCAACTGGCATGATTTTGTGGAAATACTTTTAACGGAAAAGTTTTTCCGTTAAAAGTATTTCCGCAAAAGTGCGTCTAGATTGGCACGGATGCTTTTGCGTAAAAAGTGCTTTTGTGCAAAAGCATCTGTGGCCAGTCTAGACGCGATTTTGCGCAAGAAAGCCCCGATTGCCATTTTAGCCATCAGGGCTTTTTTGCGCAAAACAGTTCTTTCTTGTCTACACTGGCCCTCTTGCGCAAGTATTCTTGCGCAAGAGGGCTTTTTCCCGAGCAGGAAAGTATTTGCGCAAGATTTTGTACATTACAAAGTCAGTGCTCTTGCGCAAATTCAAGCGGCCAATGTAGACAGCTGGCAAGTTTTTGCGCAAAAGCGGCTCCTTTTGTGCAAAATCTTGCCAGTCTAGATGCACCCCCTATGTTTAGCTGATTAACCAGTTAAACTGGATTTTACATTCCTACTATGTGGATAGGAAAATGGCTATTCTGGGTAAGTATATTCATTAATATTTCACATATTTGTAATGTGGTTTGAAAGACTTTGGCTAAAAAAGGCACAAAATAAAACTAAATGTTCTGTTACTGTGTAACCAGTTACTTCTATGCAAGCCCACTTTACCACACAATTTGCACACCAATAGGATTAACATAAGGACTATATATATATAAAGCCCATATTGTTTTTTGAGGTGTGGAATTTTAAGAAGCCCAGGAGTCTTGAGAGATTTGCACATATCAGAGTCCTCTTTGAGATGGCTAGACTGCTTAGTACTGAAGTCATGTAAAAAATGTCTTGAAAGTTGCATCTTGTTTCTGTTTTCCCCAGTACTTGTGGCAATAAAGGCAGGATTGTTTACATTCTGTTTCACATGCCTGTTCATCTGACCTGGCACAGTAATATAATCATTTTGCCACTTTGGGGAGCCCTCTGTGCACCACTTTCCTAACTCTACTTAATGAAGTAAGGGGTGTGAACTGCTTCCCTTTGAAGCTGAGAGCTTTGCCACTGATTTAGGGGGGAGAATACAGTCAGGTGCACCTAGCCTTTGCAGACCCCTACAGGATGCCTTGGAGTCCCACTTCCCCCCAGACTCCAGCAGCAAAAGTAGGTGCTTTAGCCTAGTCTAAAGAGGCCTCACAGAAGCAGGAAATTGGAGCCCATTAGACTCAGATAAAAAGTTTCAGAGGTTAGCAGATCAGTTTTTTTTCTGGGACAACAGGAGAGAAAAAAGGGGCTTATCTGTGGCCTGGAGATAGATAAAAGGAGCCTGCTAGGAAGAAACCCATGGAAGTAACAGCAGTTAATTAGACTAATCAGTACAGGGTTGCTGTGTGTAGGATTCTTAGGTTGGAACCTGGAGTAGTGGATGGGCTTGAGTTCCTCTGCCACCCCCAGGTAAATTGTCTTAATTTCCAAAGAGGGAACAGGGCTTAGTTGGGAACCCAAACAAAGGGCTGAATTTAAAAGGCCAGGTGCTGG
Source organism: Pelodiscus sinensis (assembly GCF_052426305.1). Taxonomy (NCBI): domain Eukaryota; kingdom Metazoa; phylum Chordata; order Testudines; family Trionychidae; genus Pelodiscus; species Pelodiscus sinensis. The sequence goes on from NC_143065.1 coordinate 25,416,392, forward strand.
GGCAGAAGACCCTAACAAGGACAAACAGACTGTCTGTTTATGGGACTCTTAAATGTCCTAGGAGGGATTCATGGGACTTTTTGATTTGACTGGAGAGACAAATAACTGAAGAACCCACCAAGGGCAGAAGGGAATCTCCAGAGGTCCCAAGGAGTGGGAAAAAGACTGCAATATGGCACCCAGCAATAAAGAGGTGCTCAGGAAGTCAGTGTCACTCATCACATAGAAGAATTAGCTTCTAGGTATAAGGTTGGCAAAGCTATTAATTGTAATTAGAAAAGTAAACTTGAATATGTTACATACTGATATGTCAGTTGTATGGTGTTGTAAATAAAGGTGTTGTTGAAACTGTCATTTTTAATGTTGTATACAATACTCAGAAGCTGATATCTTAATTCTGGTGCAGCTATGGGCAGTAATTTTTGCAAGAGGGCCACTTAATTCATTTTGGTATGTGGTCATGGGCTGGCTCCACTCCCCAGAAGGGGCGGGGTCTGGGACAGAAGAGGCAGTGCTGGGGACTATCCTCCCCTCAGAATTGTCTGGGACCAGAGGCTTTGAAGTAAAAACACAGCAAAGGGTTTGTGGCTTCCGGCCACGTCACTACTGCATTGCCTGACAGCCATCCTGGGTTGCTGCAGCTGTTTAAAGGGCTCGCCGCTCTGGCCCCTACTGGGGTAGTACCACGACTGGGAGCCATGAGCCATTTAAATAGGATCCTGCTGCCTGAGACATCGCCTGGACATTTGGTGACCCGGGCAACAGGATAGAAAGCAGCCAGATGCTGTCCACGGGCTGGATCAAAGTGTTAGGCGGGCCAGATTCAGCCCCCGGGCCACATCTTGCCCAGCCTTGGCCTAGAGTGACCCCTGTTCGTCACAAAGAATCTCCATTTTGCCAACTGGGAAGTTTAATATTGGCTTCAATAGCATCAGGAACTGGCTCAGTGCCTACCAGTAAAAGCAGTGAGTTCTTCAAATACCATTGTAGACATAATTTTATTAACAGCCCTTAATGCATTTTTCATCTATGTCAAATGTTTTGCTGCACTTTCAATCATTCATTTTGCTATAAAGATACTTTGCATTTAAACAGTTTTTTCATTGCTGAAGAAGCAAAATAAATATGTAGTGTCAGGCTCTTACCCAGCAATTGACTCCACAAAGTGATTAATACAGGAATCTCCCTATGATAAGAAAATTCCTAGGTTCTGTTGTTCCTAGATTGGTGTATTATGACACCAGTAGAGCCACTGAAAGAAGGCTACCAGAAGTCCGCAGTCCTAGCTTGAACTTTTAACAGCCCTTTAACAATTGTGTTCCAGCCTGATCTCTGTAGGTAGGTCCTACCCTCCCTCTGTTCTCCACACAAATTACAATTTTATTTTCTCACTTATTTCACCATCCGTCTGCATCTCTTCCTGAACCTCCAGGTATTATAAGAATCCCAGATTCCCTTCTCTGTACCTCCAGATCTCTGTTCCCGAGCACCTACATATCAGTCTTGACCTACCCAAACAATTATTTGTATCATCTCTCTCCAGCCGATCTCTGTTATTTTCAGTCCTATCTAGGCATTAGGGAGCCAACTGCACAGGCACCTGTGCGCACGCACACATGGCTATTTTGCCTCCTTTTATTGGTTTTCATGACAGTCTGCATCTGTGAGTCTGATGGTGACTCCATCACGACACTGGAAATGATTTGGGCTCAGGGGAACAACTACACACCAGGGCTACGTCTAGACTGGCATGATTTTTCGGAAATGCTTTTAACGGAAAAGTTTTCTGTTAAAAGCATTTTCGGAAAAGCGCGTCTAGATTGGCAGGACGCTTTTCCGCAAAAGCACTTTTTGTGGAAAAGCGTCTGTGGCCAATCTAGACGCGCTTTTCCGCAAAAAAGCCCCGATCGCCATTTTCGCGATCGGGGCTTTTTTGCGGAAAGCAAATCTCTGCTGTCTACACTGGCCCTTTTGCGCAAAAATTTTTCGGAAAAAGACTTTTGCCCGAACGGGAGCAGCATAGTATTTCCGCAAAAGCACTGACAATCTTACATGAGATCGTCAGAGCTTTTGCGGAAATTCAAGCGGCCAGTGTAGACAGCTGGCAAGTTTTTCCGGAAAAGCAGCTGCTTTTCCAGAAAAAGTGGCCAGTCTAGACACAGCCCAGGAGACAGGACAGGGTATGTTCAGCTCAATGTAAGGGACAACTAAAGAAGCTCATATTTACTGTTACCCCCTTTGACTTGAGTGGTTAGTTGAAGTTTGGGGCTCTCTGCCAGTGTTCCAGTGAAGAGTAGAAATTATGATGGAGCCTGGCATTTTCTTTGATGCAATCTTGTTTATGTATAAGGAAGGTACAAAGTCCTGTTTCTGTGAACATAGCAGGAATCCCCAAATAGCAGGAGGCAGTGCTTTTGTTTTCCTTTCCAAGACTATCTTTACAGGCAACACTACCCTTAGAAATCTTTCTATCAGGGCCACATTACTTTTCTGACAGGCTGAGTCTGCTTCTGACTTTCTCTTTTCTGGTGCTGTGTGTGTCCCTGTGTCTCATCCATCTAAACCAGGCCTGCACAACTCGGAAAGCGCCATATTACTCCAAAGAAAACAGCTGCGGGTCGCAAGGGTAGGTTTGTGGGGTGGTGATACTTTATTAAGAATTTTTCAACTAAATCAGGCTTGCACAACATATGGCTCCCAATGCCCTTACCCTCCCCTCTCCCAGCATCACCCTGTCCCGCCTCCCACTGACACCTCCCCTCCTGCCCTTTTCCTCATTGTCTCCACTTGGCCTGCTGGCATTTGTCTCTCCTGCACCCTGCCCCTTAGTGTCTTCATCTTTCTCCTGACCTGCCCCCTTCCCCTGAGCACAAGCCCCTGCCTTCTGCCTGGTTTCTGCCTTCCAGTTTGCGGGGCTGCCGGAGCCTTTTTGAATCTGGCAGTCATCAGCCATGATGTCACGATACCACGTCACGCCAGTGTCCTGGCATCTGCTGGCATCCTGCCCTCTGGCTCACGCCCCGCCTCCTTGAGCCAGAGCTGCATGCAGGCAGCCTGGCAGCGAGAATCGCTGCACTTCCCCCTCCCCGGAGGCGCTCCACTCCTCCGCCCAGCCGGTGGATTGGATGGAGCCGTGCCGCCCATAGTCGTCATAGGCCGCATGTTGTGCGGGCCTGATCTAAACACAAATCCTTACCCTTAGTGGAAACTTACTCAGGAAAACCTCTCTGCCTGTGGGTGTTACTTTGGCTACACCTAGACTGCAGGCTTTTTGTGCAAGAAGCTTTTGTTGGAACAGATCTTCCGCAAAAACTTCTTGCGCAAGAGAGCGTCCACACTGCAAAAGTGCATCGAAAAAGCAATGCACTTTTGCAAAAGAGAGCGTCCAGGCTGCCTGAATGCTCTTGCAAGTAAGCTGTGATTGCTATGGACAGAATGGCCACCAGAGCACCTGTGCTTTTTCCTCTTCCCCGTCCACGCCTTTTTGCACAAGAGCTCTTGCACAAAAAGGCGTTCTTCCTCATAGAATGAGGATTACCAGTTGTGCAAAAACTCCTCTGATCTTTCGATTTACTTGTGCAAAAATGCACTTGAGGTATGGACGCTCCGCGAGTTTTTGCAGAAAAACAACCCTTTTTCCTCAAACTCTGTAATGTAGACATAGCCTTTGTCTTGCAGCCTCCTATTTTTTCTAACTTTTAACATAAAATAAGGGGCTGCACACCCTGCTCACTATGCTCACCAACTTCCCACTTGGTCGGGAAGGGCCCAGGGCTGAGGCCGCCCCAGCCCTGGCCCTCCTCCATTCCCCCCGGCCACCAGGGAAGGGCTGACCCCAAGGCTGCTCTGGCACCTGTTCTTCCCTCCTCTTTCCCCCGGCAGCCAGGGAGGGCCCAGCAATTCCACTCTCCCCCCCTGCCGCCACCTCCGCTGGCCCTGGAGTTGTCAAGGGAGTTGTTTTTTCCCGTGCTTGGGGCAAATTTGATCCATATACTCATCCTTTATAAGTTGTATCATGTTTTTCAGTTTCCTCGGGCCTAAAAAATGATTAATGGAAAACCTGTGCACAACTAATTAACACTTCAGAAAGCAGAGATGGTTTTTGGAAGAATAAAACATACTTTCAAATGAAAGAAAAATAAATTAGTATGGTTGATTGGGAAAGTATGGGCCAGTAGCTGCAAGTAGTGGCAAAGAAAATTGGCTCTGTAAAAAGTAAGGCAAAAGGAGATAAGCTTTGTTTTGGATATTGAAGTGATAAAGTTGATATATCATAATTTCATTTGACTTTCAAACAGAATACTTGTTCTCGGTAAGAGTGATAACCACTCAGCAGGAAATAAATTGATCTCTCCCACTTCTGTTGTAACTTAATTCATCCACATTTATCTTAGTAATGTTTTTGGAAAAGATATCAGGTAACTTAAAGTGAATCCTTTGGAAATGAGTAAATTAACTCTAATATTTCAGCCTTTAACTGCTTGTATGTTGGAGTCAACGAGGTCATACAAGGTCAGATTTTGTCCCAAATACAGGGGACAAAGAGAAAATCAGTTTTTACCTGAATAACTGAACAGAAAGGGCGAGTATATAATATTTCAAACTATGGGTCAGATTAACATCACTTTGTTTAAGATATGATTCTGTTTGACTTTAATTTGTCTTCACTTCGTTGAATCTGATAATATTTTCTAAAATGGGAAAGGAAAGGACTGAAGTAAATTAAACTGTTGTGACTGCAGAAATAACTACCGTATATTCCGGCGTACAAGACGACCTCTGAAGTTAAAAAACATCCCCCAAAAATCGGGGGTCGTCTTGTACGCCGGATGCCCCGCCGCCGGAGCCCCTCCGCGGCTTTGAAAGCCTCGGGGGAAGCCGGCGGCGGGGCATCCCAGGCGCGCATGGGCTGCCCCCCCACCGGAGCCCCTCCGCGGCTTTGAAAGCCTCGGGGGAAGCCGGCGGCGGGGCATCCCAGGCGCGCATGGGCTGCCCCGCCGCCGGAGCCCCTCCGCGGCTTTGAAAGCCTCGGGGGAAGCCGGCGGCGGGGCATCCCAGGCGCGCATAGGCTGCCCCGCCGCCGGCTTCCCCCGAGGCTTTCAAAGCCGCGGAGGGGCTCCAGCGGGGGGGGGGGGGGGGGCAGCCCAGGCGCTCCTGGCAGCTTTGCTCCCGGTGCCTCTGGTCTGCTGGGGACCATCTCCAGCAGACCAGGGACACCGGGAGCAAAGGAGGCGGAGGGGCGCTGGGGTATAAGATGAAACCCTATCTTTTAATTAAAAAGATAGGGGGTCGTCTTATACGCCCAGTCGCCCTATACGCCGGAAAATACGGGTATCTGTACTTTCTCAAGTCACTTAAAGTAAAAAAGATAGATATTACTTTAACAAGGTTCAAAAAGAGCTAGATAGATTCATAGAAGTTAGATCCATCAATGGCTATTAGCCAGGATGGCTAGGAATGATGTCCCTAGCCTCTGTCTGGAAATGGATGTCAGGAGAAGGATTACATGATGATGTGTTCCCTCCCTCTGGGGCATCTGCTACTGGCCACTGGTGGCAGACAGGATACTGGGCTAGATGGACCTTTGGTCTGACCCAGTATGGCCATTCTTATGTTTCTTTAACACATTTGAGTTTCATTGTAATTAAATCACTTTCTATTCAAAACATGTGATTAATATAATTTGTTCAGGAAAAGTGGAGGAGAAAAATAAAACAGGTTTAAAAAACAACAAAGCCACACATAGGAGTGTGAGTTTCAGGGCAAAACCAGATTCCTTCCAATTTTTTTTTAAATTCTGACCTTGTAAGCTTTTATTCATTTCCCCTTACCTCCTAATATGGCAAAAATCTGCATGTCCTTTAAATATTAACGGACAAGGGTTTTTTAATATGTCACCTGTCATTTCTTCTTTTACTTCAGAAAGGTTGTCAGAATCATTTTATTTATGATTAAGTTAGCAGAAAACAGTTAAACCAACAAGAATAATGGGAAATTGTTAGGGTGACCGCCTGTCCCTTGTTTTAAGGGACATCCCTTGGTTTCCTTATTTCACTGATTTGTTGCATGAATAAGGGAACACTGAATCAACCCTTTGCAGAGCAGCACAAAGAAATGTAACTCTCTATTTAAACCTCGTTGTCAGTGTAAAATTCAGGCTTAAAAAACCCTCATGTTTTAACAAAACCTAAAGTAAAAACAAGTGTTTAAAAAAAAAGTCAAAACTTCTGCTTTTGTGTCATGCTAAGGCTGCAGTGAATTTCACACCTGAAATAAAAATCATGGATGTGGTTTCTTGTTTGAGACTCTGCCTGCTACTTCTGTCATTTCTGGAAAAGGGAAGGTTCATTGATGAACCACGTAAATCACAAATGCTTGCCTCCATCTGGCACTAGTATATTTTATTGCAGCGTGTCATTGAGTACTGTATGTGGGGAAGGGACTAGGGATGTTAGATATCGTGTAATTGACTAGCCATGTAACCATCTGAAATCTTAGGCTGTGTCTAGACTGGCCAGTTTTTCCAGAAAATCAGCTGCTTTTCCAGAAAAACTTGCCAGCTGTCTACACTGGCCACTTGAATTTCCGCAAAAGCACTGACTTCCTACTGTAAGAAAACAGTGCTTTTTGCGGAAATACTATGCTGCTTCCGTTCGGGCAAAAGTCCCTTTTGCGCAAAAGTTTTGCGCAAAAGGGCCAGTGTAGACAGCTGAGATTTGTTTTGTGCAAAAAAGCCCCGATCGCGAAAATGGCAATCAGGGCTTTTTTGCGGAAAAGCGCGTCTAGATTGGCACGGACGCTTTTCCGCAAAAGTGCATCGTTATAATGCGAACTCCGCACCAATCTAAATGCTCTTTTCCGAAAATGCTTTTAATGGAAAACTTTTCCGTTAAAAGCATATCTGGAAAATCATGCCAGTCTAGACGTAGCCTTAGTGTATCAGAGGCAGCAGTGCGGGGTGGCAGGCAGGAGCTGGTCCGCCAGGTGAGCCAGTTTAAAATCCAGCTCTCTGTGCAGACCATGAAATATAGGGATCAGGCAGGAACACAGTTTTTCATAGGTTGCTGGAAGAGGGATCAGGTTAGGATTTAGGACTCCTTGCAGAACTCCTTATGTTAGCTCTGATGGTGTAAAGGGGCCAGAAAGCCAACTGAACTGGAAACATAGGAAATCTCTCATTCTATGGCTGTGATTATGAAACTTTTTGGGCTACAGCCCAACCCACTCAACACAGACCTTTCCATGGACCTCCAGCCAACCACCCATGATGACAAAATGGAGGAGGGAGTGGGTGTGCAGAGTCTGGCTGGGAGACAGGGTGCAGGAGTAGGCTGAGGATTGGGGTCTGGCCAGGAAGTAGGGTGCTGGAGTGAGCTGTCTCAGTAGGAGGAGGTGTTTGAAGGAGAGGGGGTGCGCAAGCTGGACATGAGGGAGCTGGGGGGTGCTTACCAGGCTCCATGCCTCTCAGCCTCCCACTGCTCCTAAGTGCCCACACCCCTCCCCTGCTCCCATTGGCCAGAATCATAGGCAATGAGAGCAAAGGAGAAAGCCTCCAGGCAAGTGGTTTCCTGCACTGCTATTCCCTCCAGCCCTGAGAAGGGGGAGTGGCACACTGCAGGTGAAGGGCGAGCCCTGACCACACTTTGAGAACCACTGTCCTAGGGAAATTCCTGTATGAATCCACAAAGGGTAGACTATTGTGTAGCATCAATGGCTAAGTAAAAGCCTAACACTGTGTATTTATTTTTCTTCAGTAATGAGTATTTTCAAATGAATTGTTGAAAATGCAACAAAACATTTCATAGAAGAAAGGCATGAAGAGCTATGAATGAAAATGCATCTACAGCAGGATCTGAACTCATTATTTTTATTTATTTATTTATTTATTTATATTTCAGACACAGAGCCAATTCCTTATCCTATTGAAGCCAATGTTAAAACTCCTGACTGGCCAAATCTTGAAGTCTTTGCTCAGTATATGGTCTCCAGTCCTCACTCAGGCAAAACTCACAGTCGTATTAAAGTAAGACGTAGAGACTTTGAGAGTTGGACTCACTGATTTCAGCTGGAGAAGAATTGAGCCTTTTGGCCTATCAGTTAACATCCATGCAAATTTGCCACCTCTGCCAATAGAAGGAGCCTATATTCAATACTATACAAGCATATTAAAGATTAGGCAAACAATTTTATCATGAAAATAAGACACCAAATAAGTTTGAACAAAATATGTTCCCAAGCTATACAAACAGAAACACTTTTAATGGGGATCATACTTAATTAATGTGTCATACGCCTCTTCAGTAAGTGCGAAGAAAAGGACAAGATTTTTCCTACATTTTTACTGTCTCCCTAAATGTATTTTGCATACGTTTACCGATCCTCTTAAATAATAATGATAGTGCTTTTATTAAATTTGTCTTAATTCACTCCTATAATTTTCAGTTCTTTTCAACAGCTTGTAGCAAATTTTGGAGTTAGACAATCAAGCCAACAAGCTCACAAAAGCTCATCACCTAATAAACCATCTTGTTAGTCTTTAAAGTGCTACATAGTCCTGTTTTTTGTTTCAGCTACACCAGACTAACACGGGTACATTTCTATCATCAAGCCAACAAGTAATTATCTTTATTAATTTTACCTAACTAGGAATTTAAATTACAAGTTTTAGGGTTCATTTAACTTCACTTTCATGTTTCTGTTTTCATTGGAGGAAAGCCTTCCTTGTTCCTCCCATGGAACAATGATTTGGTAAATCTTTAATGGCAGAAAAACTAACATGTTCTTTAATCTTTTAAGTCATATAATTCACTTGGCTTTGGATGAGACTTCAGGTAGTGTCATTTAGGTTTCTCGGATTCCTTTTGAAGCACAGGATTGGGAGGGATTTTCTAATCTGAATACATACCAATACTTAATAGTGATCTGTAACTGAAGAAAAATATGTACACTATTTTATAATTATTAATCACCAATACTGTTGATAAAAATATTATTGAGCAACAGATAATCTCAAATACCCAATTTTTTGCCTCCAGAAATTCCTGTAAGTCTTTGGTAGGATAGGTACTGATTAAGGATGTTCAGAGGCAGGTAACTGACTAAGTGTGTAGTTGATATAATTTGTATTGACTACATAATTAATCGATAAGGAGAAGTGGGGCCGAGGAGCTACTCCTGCTGTGGCTCTGCAGTGGCAGGCATCCCAGATCCAACTACATTTAAACTACAGCAGAGCCGCAGCAGGGGTTTATTCCAGATTCGGTGCGAGCCAGGACTGAGCAGTCCCGGCTCACACCAGGTCCAAGACCACAACGCCTCTGCCTTTTAAATGTATCAAGAGCCACCTGGTTCTTACTACATTTAAAGGGTAGAAGCACAGCAGTCCTGGACCTATTCCCACTATGCCTCTGTCTCCCCTGCTCCCCATCCTGCACTCTGGAGATAGTGCAGGGGGACCTGGCTGTTAAGCCAGCTCCCCCCAGCACCAGCTCCTGCTTCCCACCCCACTTTGCTGCCTCTGATACAAAGGCAGCAAGGGGGGTAGCAAGTAGGCAAATAGTGACTCAACTACCCGATAATCTAGGCTTATTGAGTAGTTGACTGCTCGCTTACATCCCTAGTATTGATTGAGTTTCATGGTAATAGGTACTGTATGGGTTTATTTGCAGATATGAGGACTTGTATCACAATCATCAATCCATGAAACATTAAAAATATTTTTGATTTAATGAACACATTAAACAATTTGATACATTACTTAAGTGCTGTTTTCAAAAGATAGGTTGAAGCAAAAAATTAAGTAGAAAGAGAACTTGATTAAAATAGGAAAACTATTAGGGGTGTATCTACACTCTACCATAGCTCAAAATAAGATACGCAATTTCAGCTATGCAAATTGCATCTATCTTATTTTGATCTTATTTCAAAATAGCTTATTTCATAATTTGGCGCTGTTTACACACTACCAAATTTCGAAATAACCCACTATTCTGAAATGTCCCTTACTCCTCGTGGAATGAGGCTTGCAGGAATAACTGGTGCACTCAAAATATGTGGAATAGCTATTTCGGGATATCTCTGGTATCCCTAAACAGCACTGCAGTGTAGAAATAGCCTAAAAGTCAGGAAAAAATGCATGGACAGGCTATGGCTGGTGTTTTCCCATCACTGTAAAAAGCACTGAGACAAAATCAACATTTTGATGTCCAGACAAAAATGATCTTTTAGTAGAGGCCAAAATTAGTAGAATCTTATAACACACACAACTGCTGATAGACATCAGTAGGAGAAGGCAAAACACAACCTTACTGTTTTTCACATTTAGGTGTCTGCTGTGCCCCCTGGGGAACAATACAGAACAGACACGTTGTTCCCATCAAGACCTCAGGCAGCTTCTGCACCCCTCTTCCTTGCCAGCCCAGCCCACCCCCACCTATAGCACATCCACACAGCAGTGCTAAAGTCAAATTAAGCTATGTACCTTTAGCTACATCAGTTTCATAGCTGAAGTCAAAATAGCTTAATTCAGCTTTTGGTTCTGTCTACACATCAGGAGGTCAAAGGAAGAACACTCTTCCTTCGACTTCCCTGACTTCTTGTGAAATGAGGGTTACAGGAGTTGGAGTAAGAAGTCCTCCAGCTCAACATTATTTTGAAATAATGGCTTGCTGTATAGACACACAGGCTATGACTACACTTCATGCTTTGCTGGAAGAGGCAATGCAAATGAAGCATGGATTAGCATTTTCTCACACTTCATTTGCATAATCTCTTCCAGTCTGTTTTTGCACAATGGGTTTTTGCACAAAAACAAGCAGTGTAGACTTTTTTTGTGTGCAAAAAGAAACGGCAGAAAATATGCTAATGATGTTGCAATTTATGCCAGTGAGTCCCTCATTAGCATATTTTCTGCCAAAAGAACTCTGTGAAGATGTAGCCATATTTTGTTATGTCAAAATAACATCAGTTATTCCAAAATAACGCTACTGTGAAGATGTACCCCCAGTGGGGCCACCAGCACTCAGGGCCCCATGGTAAGGTGGGGAGGGGCAGCTCTGCACACCCAGAAGAAGCAGGGCTATCAGAAGTCCGTCCTTAACACTACCCTGGCCACAGCACTGCTTCCCCCAGCTATGTGCCAGAGCTGAAGCTGGGCCTCAGTGTTGTTCCAGAGCAAGCTGCCCAGTATGCAGCTCACCCTGGCCACAGCATCAGCCCTGGAGAAGCTGGTGGTGGTGCCTGGCTGCTCCTGGGGCAGGCTGCATGATGAGCAGCTTGCTCCATGTGCCAGAGCTGGGACTAACAAGGCCACAATCAGGCAGCATCCTGTCCCTGGAAGCTCCACAGTCCGGCCCTCATCTGGCTGCAGGAAGGCCTACGGTGGGCCTCAACTCCTGCTGTAGCACAGATAGAAGGGGAGGCCACAATTCAGCTGTGGCAATCCTGGCCCGGTCCCTCGTCCAGCCACTGTTGTCTGGATGCAGTAGCCCAGCCCCAGCCCAACCAGGTAAGGTAATCTGTCCCCTGCTCCCCTTCCCCGACATAATCTACTTTCCACCCCAGCAGCCTTCCCTTCCTCCTGCACATCCCACACATCACAACCCCCTGCCCTGAGCTCCTCATATACCCCAAATCTGACCCTTATGCACCCCCACAATCTCAGCTCCCTTTCATAACACTCTTGTACTCCTCCACACCCCAACCCTGTGCCCTGAGCCTCTATATACCCCAACCCAGATTCCTGTACCCCCACATCTTCAGCCCTCTGCCATAAGATTGACAGAAGACAGCCTGAATGTGTGCATGAAACTCGATTACACCAGTTATGATATAACTGGAGTTATGAGTACAATGTTTCATTTATGCTATTATTAATCATGTCAGTTATCAATAATATTAAGTTGTATATTTTCAGTCATGCAATTGGGCATTTTTATACGGTTTTGTTGTCCAATTGTTCTGAACTTTGACGTAGTTTGGCTCTTTGGTTTGAAAAGGTTGCCGACCCCTGTGTTAGATCATAGTATACATGTAAGAGGTCTATTCAGGTCCTTATAAATTTGCTTAGAGCTGACAAGCCCAAATGGAGACAGGCACAAGTTACAAGTTTCATAGCTCCATGTATTGTCTGAGCTGGAATTCAAGATTATGGCACGCTGCTTTCTTCTTTCTCACTTTGCTTCTGTTTTTTGGATCAAAGCTGCTTCATGTGGAATTGTGCCCTGTGCCAAACGTTCCCCTCCAGTCTGAATGGGATTTTTCACACTCCTCCCAACTTTTCACATTAATGATAAACTGCTTCATACAATATTTTACATATAGCATGGTACGTAAGGTTTACATATCCTACCATAAGAGTCATACACATATCAATCCATAAAATTTGTGATGGCTTTACCCAGCGGGATCACCCTTCATGATAATATAATAATTAATCCTTCCCAAAAGATACAAAGGAGCCAGAGGCAGGACTCTTCCATTCACTAGAATCTGATCAGGATGGAGTGGTTTCAAATAACATATTCAAAGCCAATAACTGATTGATTAGATTGATGAGGCCACACTCATCTCACTCCTAAAAGGTTCTCTGCCTGCTCCTGAAAAGTGTTGTATAAAATGCATCGCACAATAGTCATGCTTTGAAAGATTTGAAAAATGAGGCTATTTGAATATTACATAAAATAGAGAGTGTGGCAGGAACTGCTAATAGCTTTCAAACCACAAGAAACTTTGTAAATACACCAACCGTATTATGATAATGAAAATTACACTGAAAACTTTTAAATCTCTAATTTGCGATTCATCAGTTTCTCAAAAGTGTATGCAGTGTTAAGTGCCTGAGGGAGAGATTTTCCTGTTCCTTGCCAGTGATTTTCTCACACTCAATTAGATCAGTGTTTTGCAAATTTTGTTATAAGATTGATTTCTTACATATGGGGTGAAAAAACAAGCCTCTCTTGATGTTAATTGGAAGACTCTCCTGCCATGGATATTTCATTTGTACTGGGTGAAAAGGCTGAATGGAGCATTTTAATTTCTTATACAGTTATTTGAATGTAGTATTCAGCAAAAGCAGAACTGTCTATTGAATAGTCACAGTTCTGGATATTTCCTAATTGGGAGGTGACTTTAATGAAAAGTAGGGGATTGCTCCCCCTGCTTGCTACACTTGCCAATCCCTCATCCCCAGAGCACCTGGAAGAGGAAAGGGAGGAGGCCACAGGGCTCTGGCCCTGCTCTGGAGCACCAGGGACAGGGAAAGGGGAAGGCTATGAAGCTCCTGCCCCTCTTCCCCAGCACCAGGGAGGAAGGAAGTTGTTCAGCTCCAGCCTCCCCCCACCACCAGAGAGGAGGGAGGCCACACAGCTCCGGCTCCCCTGAGCAGCGGGTAGGGGGAGGCTGTGCAGCTCTACCCCCCAAGAGAACCAGGGAGGGGGGAGGCTACGTGGCTCTGTCCTCCCCCGAGCACCAGGGATGGGGGAGGTTGTGTGGCTCCCTCCCCACCTAATGGAGTGACTGGAGAAGCCGCGTGGCTCCCATCCTGCCCCCCCAGACTATCAGGGAAGCCGTGTGGCTACTGCCCCACCCCCTGGAGCACGAGGGAGGGTTGGAGGAGACTGGGTGGCTGAGGGCCAACACAGGGGCTGCAGAATGCAGAGTGATGCATGCCATTATTCTATTGTCCCGCAGAAAAAGTTCCTTTATATATATAGAAAGAGAGCGAGAAACAATCCCTGAAGTGGGACAGCTGGCAAGACTGTTTTAATTTGTGCATGGCTGCCATGGTCCCTATGGACCTTGTGGCAGCTGGAGAATAGGCAGTTGGAGCACATGAAACCCAGGACACACTCATCTCTAGAATACTCAAGGAGCTGATAGAGGACGTATCTGAGCCTTTAGCTATCATCTTTGAAAAATCATGGAAGATGGGAGAGATTCTTGAAGACTGGAAAGGGGCAAACATAGTGCCCAGCTATAAAAAAGTAAAATAAGAACCCAGGAAACTACAGACCAGTCAAGTTTAACTTCTGTGCCAGGAAAGATAATGGGACCAATTAATTAAGGAATTCATCTGCAAACACCTGGAAGATAACAGGCTGATAGGTAATAGCCATCATGGATTTGTAAAAAACAAATCATGTCAAACCAATCTGATAACTTTCTTTGATAGGATAATGAGTCTTGTGGATAAGGGAGAAGTTGTGGACATGGCATACCTAGACTTTAGTAAGGCGTTTGATATGGTCTCGCATGATCTTCTTATCAATAAGTTAGACAAATACAACTTAGATGTGGCTACTATCAGGTGGGTGCATAACTGGCTAGATAACTGTTGTCAGAGAGTAGTTATTAACGGTTCACAATCCTGCTGGAAGGGCATAACAGGTAGGGTTCTGCAGGGGTCTGTTTTGGGACCAGTTCTGTTCAATATCTTCATCAACTATTTAGATATTGGCATAGAGAATACACTTATTACGTTTGCAGATGATAGATAACAGGGAGGGGTTGCAAGTGCTTTGGAGGATAGGGTCGTAATTCAAAATGATCTGGACAAACTGGAGAACTGGTCTGAGGAAAATAGGATGAAGTTTAGTAAGGACAAATGCAAAGTACTCCACTTAGGAAGGAACAATCTGATTCTCACATACAGAATGGGAAGTGACTGTCTAGGAAGGAATACTGCAGAAAGCGATCTAAAGGTCATAGTGAACCACAAGCTACATAGGAGTCAACAGTGTGATGCTGTTGCAAAAGTAATTATGATTCTGGGATGCTTTAACAGGAATGTTGTGAGCAAGACACAAGAAGTCATTCTTCTGCTCTACTCTGCGCTGATCAGGCCTCAAATGGAGTATTGTGTCCAGTTCTGGGTGCCACATTTCAAGAAAGATGTAGAGAAATTGGAGAGGGTCCAGAGGAGAGCAATAAGAATGATTAAAGGTCTAGAGCAGGGCCAGACTAAGGGGCGGGTAAGCCGGGCAGCTGCCCAGGGTGCCAACCAATAGCTGCCATCAGGCGCCGCACACCCGGCTCCTGGTGGGCTGCAGTTGCTGCCCGGGGTGGGGGCCGCGTTAATCCATGAAGTGCCCTTTTCCCCACTGCCGCGGGGCCCTGCGTGACCAGGCGTGGCCCACCCAGGTGGCCCCGGGCTGCGTGCCAGTGGCGGTGGCCGGGCAAGGAATGCGCTGTGCGCCCACCCGCGCGCCCCTGGGGGCGGGCCCTCACATGCGCCATGCACCTGGTGCGGTGCCACCCGCCCGGGGCGCAGGGCACCAAAATGGCTCAGGCCGGCCCTGGTCTAGAGAACATGACCTATGAAGGAAGACTGAAAGAATTGGGCTTGTTTAGTTTAGAAAGAAGATTGAGAGGGGACATGATAGCGTTTTTCAGGTATCTAAAAGGGTGTCACAAGGAGGAGGGAGAAAAATTGTTCTCCTTGGCCTCTGAAGATAGGACAAGAAGCATTGGGCTTAAACTTCAGCAAGGGAGGTTTAGGCTGGACATTAGGAAAAACTTCCTAACTGTCAGGGTGGTTAAATTGCTTTGGGAATAAATTGCCTAGAGAGGTTATAGAATCTCCATCTCTGGAGATAATTAAGAGCAGGTTAGATAGACATCTCTCAGGGATGGTCTAGACGGTACAGAGTCCTACTGTGAGGGCAGGGAACTGGACTTGATGACTTTTCAAGGTGCCTTCTAGTTATAGTGTTCTATGATTCATCCCACTCCTGAAAGGTGCTCTGCTTGCTCCTGCCACACTCTAAAATTTAGCTCCTCAAAACCCCTGCTTAGTGTTACCTAATTGTGTAAGTGCCTACATTCTTTACATGCCTAAGTTTCCACTAATAAAGACTTTTAGGACAGCTCAAAGGCTGTGGCTAGGCATGTACACAGCCATCTCAGTCCAGATGCCTAGCTTACTCCTACACCCCAGTAGCATTCTCAAATGAAGCATTGCCCCACCTATCTAATGCAGCACCTGATTCAATAAGGCGTTCTCAGAGACTGCCTAACAGATCAGGGAATATGTAAAATTCCCCTAGTCAGGCTTGCTTACCAGGGGTGAGAGGTGGGGAAGGGGACAGCTACGTCAGGGCCCGGCAATTCAAAAGTGGTTGGGGCTCCTGGCAGAATGGCATCTTTAATTTGCCTCCAGAGCCTCATGCAGCACACTCCAGGCAGTGCGAAGGGCTGGCATGCTCCAGGTGGCACTGACACTGAGGGCTGTCTTGAGGAGGCTAACTCCAGCCCCGCGCCTTCTACGTGAGACTTTGTCCCTTCCAGGGGCACAAAGCAACCACCCTCCTCCTCTGCCTTGTCCAGGGGTCCAGAAGACTGTTGGCCTCACTGGCCCTGGTGGTAGTACCAGCAAGTGTGCTTCCCATTATACCTCTCAGCCCAAGGATTTAACCAGTCCAGGACTGGGTTCAAGTCTCTATTTTGCCTAATGTGCCTTCATTAGTTATCCTTGATATGAAGATGACGTCTGCCAGGGAAAAGGTCATTGTTGAGACTTGAGATGGCTCAGGAGTCTAATCTGTACTCTACAGTTTTTTCCAGGCATATGATCTTTAACTTTATGTACCCTCCTCTTCTCAAAAAAGTTATATTTGAAATGTTTTTACTGTTGTACTTTGATTTGTTTGATTTTGAAGGATTATAAATAGCTGATTATTTAAAACTACTTTTAAATCGTACTTCCAGATACAGAGATATTTTTTCATTGCTTTAATTAACTTTAAAGAAATTATAATAATGCATTGCAAATGGTTTTATGAGTCATAATTGCATTTAACACAGAAAATCCTTTAAAAAATGCTGAAATAATTGATATAGTTTTGCAGAAGCACACAGGGAATGTTAAATTTCAACCACCTACACACAATACCCCCCAAATACTCACAAATCTGTATCCCAACACCACCAGCTCCTGCCCATTGAGCTAACATCAAAATATGAACAGTAGGCATCCCTGACAGCATTCCTACAGGTATTTGTATTATTTATCAGAGCCTTGCTGGCTATTCAAACTTATGAGCAAGTCTCCACACCTCAGCCTCCCACCCATTGATAAGGTTTTTCCCTCTTGTGCTCATAAATATTGTGCAAAACACAACGTGCGGTTATAATGGCTGGAACATTTTTTCTGTTGTTTCCAAATGATTCCATAAACAGAGCTATCTGTCTTTCAGATGGTCAAATGACTTGACTACCTTCCTGCAGCTACTCAGATGATAGGTACAATGTTTCTTCTTTTTGTCCAAGACACTGGTATATGGTTTCATTAACCAGAACATCAGAGGATAAGACAAGTCTCCCAGTATAACTGTAACAAACTCAGTACCATTAATGTCTATAGTATTCCTGCAGGCAAAGAGTCCCTTTTGCATTAGTTTAAATAGTATTGCGTTCTGAAAGTTCCTAGAATTATGGACCTTCCCCAACCACCCTGCATGTGTCTGTAAACCTGCCATGGTGGTCAACCCATCCTTGGAGCACAATGGATTAATAACCCTTTGGCTACATCTATACTGCACTCTCTTGTGGAAGAAAATATGCAAATGAGGCGAAGTGGTGAATATCGCCACACCTCATGTGCATACTTAATGAGCTGCCATTTTTGTGCCAGGGGCTTTTGCGCAAAAAGAAGCCGTCTACACAGCTTTTTGTGCAAAACCCCCCTCTTGCACAAGAGCTATTCTGCTTGAAAAAAAGTGGCAGAAAGGCTCTTGCACAAGAGGGGGATTTGTGCAAAATGGAGCTGTGTAGACGGCTCCTTTTTGCACAAAAATGGCTCATTAAGTACGCAAGTGAGGCACGGTGATATTCACTGCTTTGCCTCATTTGCATATTTTCTTGTACAAGAGAGCGCAGTATAGATGTAGCCTGTTTATAAATTAAATGCCCTAGATGTATGTACAGGGAAAATGATAGGCACTTAGGGTCCATCAGTTGTCTCAGTACAGTTCGGGAACCTGTTATACTAAATCCGTGGTCCCCAACCCGGTGCCCGTGGGCGCCATGGCGCCCGCCGGGCTCTTTACATGCGCCCGCGGAGCAATCTGGGCTGGCAGGTGCCAGCCCCGGGCGCATGGCCGGTCCCGGCCCCGGCCCCGGGGGTGCCGCGCGTGCCCTTGGCGAGTCCGGCTCCGGCCTTGGCCCCGCCCCCGCGGGCACCGCACGTGCCCTGGCCCCGGCCTTGGCCCCGCGGCGCTTATGGGGGGGGAGGGCGCGCCGGCCCCGGGCGCGCGGCGCTTGCCGGGGGGCGCCGGCCCCGGGCGCGTGGCTATGGGGGGGGCCCCGGCCCCAGCCCCGGGCGCGTGGCTATGGGGGGGGCCCCGGCCCCGTGGCTATGGGAGGGGCCCCGACCCCGGGCATGCGGCTGGGGGGAGCCGCCCCCGGGCGGGCAAGTGTCCCCGCCCCCTGGCGCCCGGCGGGCGACCGGCCACGCCCGCTGGCGCCCGCCAACCTGAAAAGGTTGGGGACCACTGTACTAAATGAACTGAATGGGACCTTTTTTGGGGGATAAGGGAAAACACCACTTTTACTGAAAAAATATATCAATACTGCATCATATGCATATAATCAGGGCTCGCTGAACCGCTTCAAAAGAGTGCTTGCTTTTTGACTCCCCAAGGCTGCCCTATAGGGTTGCCAGATACTTTCACAAAAATCTTGAACATGGCAGGAAAAAAATTGGTTGAGGAAAAAAAAAAAATACTGCACTTTTAAATTCCCCCGCTTCGCCCGTCAGACATGGCAGGGGAAAAATGTCCCCACCGGCCTTCGGTCAGAGAAAAACAGAAAATACCGGACATTTTCTTGTGCAGAAAGCCTGCATTGTAGACATAGCCCTTGTGTTTATATGATGCAAATAGTAAAAGGAACATGCATTCTGTGGAAACACAGTTAGTTCAATTTATACCTGATGTGCATCAAAAACTTTTGATTAGTAGCTGCCCCTCCCATGTATCCATGGCCTAAGTCTCCTTTATGGAGCTAGCCCTTGGGCCAACCACAAATTTGATCATCTGTTCCTTATTTCTTTAATCCAAATTCCATAATTTTTACCTGACATGGCACTTTTCTGATATTACTTTTTTGAACAAATAGATTTGCTTTCAACAAATAATAATCTCAAAATTAGTTTGCATTTGTTTTGGTAATTACAAATAAACATTTTGGGAGAACCTGTATCAGTATAACTTTTAGATATACTGACCTAACCAGTCTGTGTCGACAGTGCTAATAGGGCTTCTCCTGCTGATATGGCTACCACTCCCTCAGGAGGTGGATTAACATGGGGTAGTAGCATCTTCATTAAAGCACTACAGCACTGTAACTGTAGCACTGTACCTGAAGTCTAGCCGTACTCAGATTCTGGCTCCTGAGCCACAAGTGGCTCTTCACTAGTCTGTTGGTGCTTTTTGCAGTACATATTAAAACACTCTGGCTATGTCTAGACTACATCCCTTTTTCGTAAAAGGGATGTAAATTAGACGTATCACAATTGCTAATGAAGCGGGGATTTAAATCTCCCACGCTTCATTAGCATAATAATGGCTGCCGCTTTTTTTCGGCACGGAGCTTTGCCGGAGAAAAGCGCCAGTCTAGACGCTGATCTTTCGGAAAATAAATCCTTTTCCAAAAGATCCCTCATCCCTCTTGCAATAAGGGATAAGAGATCTTTCGGAAAAGGCTTTATTTTCCGAAAGATCAGCGTCTAGACTGGCGCTTTTCTCCGGCAAAGCTCCGTGCCGAAAAAAAAGCGGCAGCCATTTTTATGCTAATGAAGCGTGGGAGATTTAAATCCCCGTTTCATTAGCAATTGCGATACGTCTAATTTACATCCTTTTTTCGTAAAGGGGATGTAGTCTAGATGTAGCTTCAGTGATTTAATTATTAACCAGTCTGAGTTATTAAGCAATCAATATGCTTTTATTATGTTATTAACCAATGAAGTTACCAATTTATACTAAATTAGTAATTTGGATCCTGTGAGAATTATATATATATAAACCAAGATATTTCCCATCATTCACACTAATGTGGCTCTGCTAGGTGACCATTGATAGCTAATTTGGCTCTTGAACAGCTGTCTGAATATCCACTGTTATAGAAACTTTCACCTTTTACTAAGAATATAAACAAAAGGTTCTGAAGACTATCTCTATCCCTATTGCACTCTGTTTCTATTTCTCTGTGGTAGCTCCACTTCTTTGTCTGCCACATTGTTTAGCTGGGGTTATGCTTACATCATGCCTTCCCCCCAATGAAACTGGGAGACAAAGCTCTGTCTATCCCTTCATAGCCCCTCAACTCCAAGGTGCTGAGCACTTCTATCAGGGGACAGAGCCCTGCCAGTTAGAGCTGTTCTTAGGATTTATGTGGCCCTACAAAGTACTATTAAACTGATGCCCCAATGGCAGCCGGGGAGGAAAGAGGTAATTTTGAAAAATATGAGTTTATAATCTTCAGCAGCACTGATATTTTAAGGACATTTTAAAATAAGGACTGAGTATACATGTTAAATTGCTTCATTAACCCTTGACTAACTTTCAGTGTTCTGTTCATAGGCTTGCTAGAAGGCCATTTCACTTGTAAGTTAACCAGTGATAGAAATGTAGCCTTGTTAGTCTGGGGTAGTTGAAGCAAAATGCAGGACAATGTAGCACTTTAAAGACTAACAAGATGGTTTATTAGATGATGAGCTTTCGTGGGCCAGACCCACTTCCTCAGATCAACCAGTTCATCTCTGGAGGCAGACTCCGCAGGCTGCAGCCGCCACAGAACAGGGCTAGGAAGAGGTGGCTGGGTGGACAGTACCACCCAGTGGTGCCCCAAATGGTCAGGTTCTCTACTGGCTGCGTGTTCTGGGCATGGGTAAGAACAGCCCTGACCCTGAGCCCCCACTGCAAAGAACAGCAGCGCGGGGGAGGCCTGCAAGGCTCATGCACAGCAGAGGAGGGTGATGCTGGCATTTGAAAACGGGCCCTTCCCCAAGACCAGCGATCCCCTCATGGTGACAATCCATTCTCTGAAGAAGGCATCTGCGAGTAGAGACAGGCGACGCCCACGAACAGTGCTGGGCCTAGGACCACCCCACCTCCACCTGTTGCTTAGGGCCGCGTCCTAGCAACCAACAACGTCAGGTGACAGCCTCCGTGGAGGCGGGGTCACTTCCGGCCTCGGCTCCCATCTATATCCGGGGTAGCGGACGGTCAGAGACCACCTGCTGGGCGGGGTGCTGTGGTCAGGAGGGCCCGGGGCGCAGCTGCCTCCGCGGTCCGGAACGTACCACCCCGTTCCCCCTCCTGCTACGTGCGCGTTAGGCGGCCCCAGCCCCGCTCTGCGCTCCCGAGCCGGGGCAGCGCCTCTGCGGTTCGCTTCGCCCTCCCCTCCCCCTCGGATCTAGCCGCGGAGCCGCTTCCCACGGGACACTGGTCGGGGAGGGGACTGGCGCGCGCGCCCGCCCCCTCAGCAAAATCCCGGCCGGACCAAGCGCTCTCCGGGGGTCGCGAGCCATGCGCGCTGCCGTGGGGTAGGGGCGGCGAGCGGCCGGGTGGGGAGCTTGGGTGCCCCTCCCCCCCCCACGGGAGGGAGCAGCGGCTGCCGGGGCTCGCGCGCTCATGCCGCTGTGTCGCTCTGTGCCCTCAGCCGAAGCGCCATGGAGCAGCCCGAGGGGTTCCTGCCGGAGGCCGCCGCCCCGCGGCAGATGGACCCCGCGCTGGGTACGTGAGCCGCGGCCGCACGGAGCTCGGCTACGGCTCGTTAGCATCGTGGTGGCGCCTGTGTGGCAGGCCGAGCTTCGTGCAAACGTTGCTCTCGTCACGAGGGTGCGGGCAGGTGGGGGGGGGTCTCTCTGCCCGGCTCTTTCCTCGCTTTTTAAGTGGCCACGTTGCGAAGTGGAGCTACGGACGCTGCCCCCTGCCCGTAGTTGACCCGCATCCACTTCTTGTGTATGCGACTTCTGGAAAGGAAGCGCCTTCCGCGTATCTGAATTGGTTTCCCTAGTTGAGAGGGGCGCAGCGAGCACTGTTGTCAAAATCTCACCTTTCTGCCCTCTTCCCACAGGGCATGCATGGCTTTTGCAATTGAAACCTCATATAATGTCGGGAGGTGAATGGAGCATTGCTTAATTGTTGATATGCCACTTATACTCCATTGCTGAACCTCCAACTTTTATTTCAAAATAGAAAATCCATTAGTACTAGCAGATGAAGTGATGGCAATAGTTCTTAGCAGTTTATGGTTGCTGCTTCTTGTTACAGATTCCATTGAAGCCTCTCCAGATGAGGGACTCATAGAAGATTTGGCTATTGTAGATAAGAAAGCTGTGGAGCAACTAACCGAAGGATTGATTTCTTATTATTTGCCTGATCTTCAGCGATCAAAACTAGCTCTGCAAGAGCTCACGTAAGCAAACTGAAAAAAGCAACTCTATAATACATGCATTTCCTCTCCAGAATTTCTTTAGTCAAATCCCCATACTTTCCTGTAGTATGGTTTAACATAAAATAGACTTTTATGTGCTTTGAGTGCAGCACTTTGAACAGTGAGATTTGGCAGATTTTAAATAAAATTTTAAAAGAGCTGCCAGTCAGGTCTCCTGATAGGGAGAGGGCAGTCGACCTGGGGCACAGTGATTCAAAAGGGACTGGGACTCCCAGCTGCTGCTACCACAAGAGTAGTGGTGGCCATAATCCTGGGCTCTTTAAATCACCATGGCTGGCAGGGGGGTTGGTGCAATGTGCTCTGGATGAAGCTGAGGGCTGCCCAGCCGGCCAGCCCCTCTGCCTGAGGCCCTGCCCCTTTTGAGAGCAAAGAGTATCTCTTTTATCCTGCCTTCCTCCCAACCTTGTCCAAGGGCCTGGAAAATCGGTCCACCCCCATCGCTAGTCAGGTAACCTACCAGCAGTTGAAATGGAGGGCAATTTTAAATTTAAAGCACTGAAATCCATTCACCCAGTAACAGCAAAAGATACATCCGCTTTTTAAATGTGTTCCACCCTCCTGAGAGGGGGAAAGACATGACCTTGTGCTGTACAACTTTATTTGGAGAAAAACATTCAGGTTTTGGGATGTTCTATAAAACGTGTTTTCAAGAAAGACTTTAAAACATTTTTCTTGCCTGTATGAAACCCCAGACTCTAATTTCAATTAGCATATCTTTTTGTTTTGTTACTTAATTTTTAAGGGTCCCCTATGTGTTCATTATATGGCTTTGGTGTAAGACACTGTTTGGGATTTCCAGCTAATGTGGACTGATATCTTTGCAGTGCTTGGAATCTTCCAAATAGTGTACAAGAACACTTCAGCAGCAGGAGACATAGCAGTGTCCTTTATAACTGTTTAATTAGAATTCATTTAAATATCAGTTTAAAAAAAATCTGCAAAGACTCTGTTCCTAAATCTGCTTTGTTTCCTGGTTATTCCTTATCTACTATCGTGACGAAAATTACTTTGTACAAAAGAGTTAATTTAAATTTCCCCTTGGAATATTTTTTTAAAATAAAACTTACTTATGGTATTATATCTTCATTAACAATCAATATGTTAAGATTTCAATGAAGATTTCAGTATTAAAACTCAAAATTGCAAGTTCTCTTTAATCAATCCAACAGTTTATTTAATCTGATTTCTTGTGTGTGTCTTAAAGTCTTTGTATTTTTGTTTCAGACAGAATCAAATAGTATTACTAGACACGTTAGAGCAAGAAATCACAAAATTCAAAGAATGTAATTCTGTTCTTGATATCAATGCCTTGGTAAGTGTATTTTATTATAAGTTTGCCTGTGGTGTAATAATAAACTTATATCTCATACATGTATTGTTTTTCATCCTCATAGGAAAATGTTATAAATATATTACTACAGGCAGTCCCCTGGTTACGTACAAGATAGGGACTGTAGGTTTGTTCTTAAGTTTAATCTGTATGTAAGTCGGAACTGGCGTCCAGATTCAGACACTGCTGAAACTGACCGCCAGTTCTGACTTACATACAGAATCAACTTAAGAACCCCAGGCGTCCCAAGTCAGCTGCTGCTGAAACTGATCAGCAGCTGATTCCAGGAAGCCCGGGGCAGGGCAGTTTCAGCAGATCAGTTTCAGTAGAAGCTGGTCAGTTTCAGCAGAAGCTGACTTGGGGACGCCTGGGGCAGAGCAGCTGGGGTGCTGCTGGGTTGCTCCAGTAGCGCCGCTCCTCGGTGCTACTGGACCAACCCAGCAGCACCCCATCTGCTCTGCCCCAGGCGTCCTGATTCAGCCGCTGCTAAAACTGACCAGCAGTGGCTGAATCAGGACCTGGGGCAGAGCAGCTGGGGTGCTGCCGGGTTGGTCCAGTAGTGCCTAGAGCGGGCGCTGCAGGACCAATCGGCAGCGCCCCAGCTGCTCTGCCCCAGAGTCCAAAACAAAAGCCTGGTCTGCTGGGGGGGGGGGGGGGAGCACACTAGCTGCGCCCCCTCCCCCAGCAGACCAGGGACACGGGGAGCAGAGCCGCAGCGGCAGCGGGGTGCCGCGCCTCTGAGGCTTTGCTCTGGCAAAGCCTCAGAGGCGAGGGACCCTGCCGCTGCTGCCGCTTCAGACTGGGTGCCTGTGGTCTGCTGAAGCGGCAGCAGCGGCGGTTCCCCGCGCCTCTGAGGCTTTGCTCTGGCGGTCTCCAGCAGACCAGGGGCACCAGAGCAGCTTACGAACGGGGCTTTCTCGCCCCGACCTCCGGGGCCCGAGAGCTCCGTTCATAAGTAAGTCGGGGACTGCCTGTAATAATAATTACATCAATAGGTTTGCTCTTTGTAAATTGGAAGACACACAGAACTAACATGACTCTGTTAAATGGGAAGAGGACAACGTAGAGGACTGCTTAAGTCTGTAGTATGGGTGGGTGGGTGCGCGCGCGCACTGCAATAAAAGACCTACAACATGACCACTTCTGGCCTGAATCAGCTTTTGTGGGCTTGCAGGGTTTGGGCTGTGAAGCTGTAAAAGTGCAGTGAAGACATTTGAGATTGGGCTCTGAGACTTTCCTCCTCACTGGGTCTCAGGGTCCAGATTCTAGCCCAAGCCCAAATGTCTATACTGAAGTTTTATGGCTCCCAGTTCATGACCTGTAAGCCCAAGTCATTTGACCCAGGCTCGCTGTATTCCTGTCATGGGTCTTTTATTACAGTGTAGACCAGGGGTGACCAACCCATTCTGGACAAAGAGCCAAACTAGCAGTGGATATAGTGCGAAGAGCCGGGGCAAAGTTATTGAAGGGGGGAAAAAAAAGGATTGTCCCTTTAAGAAACACATTTAAAGGTTTTTTTGGCCACATCAGGCTCCTGCTGGCCGCCACCATCTTGAAAATGCCATTTTGAATGGCCATGCTGGATGGCTCCCCTGTCCAGATGAGCACAGAAAGGTAGGGGCCATTTTCAGGGCTGCAGGGTGGCTTTGTGAGATGCACTTTTGAGGGGGAAGAGCTGCATGTGGCACACGAGTTGTGGGTTGGCCACCCCGGTGTTGACATATTCTTACTAGCTTGCAGATGAGGGATTAGTAAGCATAGGTAGTGGGTAGGTATGTTCGTATATAGTCGAGTACATGATTAACCAATGAGGCGGGCAGGCAGAACCAATACACGTAGGCTACGTCTACATTGGCCCCTTTTCCGGAAGGGGCATGTTAATTTCAGCGATCATAATAGGGAAATCCGCGGGGGATTTAAATATCCCCCGCGGCATTTAAATAAAAATGTCCGCCACTTTTTTCCGGCTTTTAGAAAAGCCGGAAAAGAGCGTCTACACTGGCCCCAATCCTCCGGAAAAAGCGCCCTTTTCCGGAGGATCTTATTCCTACTTTGAAGTATAAGATCCTCCGGAAAAGGGCGCTTTTTCCGGAGGATCAGGGCCAGTGTAGACGCTTTTTTCTGGCTTTTCTAAAAGCCGGAAAAAAGCGGCGGACATTTTTATTTAAATGCCGCGGGGGATATTTAAATCCCCCACGGATTTCCCTATTATGATCGCTGAAATTAACATGCCCCTTCCGGAAAAGGGGCCAATGTAGACGAGCCCATGGTGAATTGGCTTTTAAGCCGGCCCCTCTGCAGACAGGGCTGCTTTGTGGGATGCCAGCACAGCCTCTGTCCGCAGGAAGCTGGGGATCCCCATTAGACAGGGGTTGCTGCCACCCCACACTGTTGCTTCTGTGTCAGAGGCAGCAGTACAGAGCGGCAGGCAGGAACTGGTCTGCACTGGGAGCTGGTTTTTAAACTAGAGGTAGCAGTGCAGGATGGCAGCGGGCTCCCCAGTCATGGGGCCAGGAGCACACTGGCTGCTGCCCCCCCCCCCCTCCCGCCCGAGACAATTGAATAGACTCATAGACTCCAAGGTCAGAAGGGACCATTATGATCATCTAGTCTGAGA
This sequence comes from Pelodiscus sinensis, assembly GCF_052426305.1. Classification (NCBI taxonomy): domain Eukaryota; kingdom Metazoa; phylum Chordata; order Testudines; family Trionychidae; genus Pelodiscus; species Pelodiscus sinensis. The sequence goes on from NC_143065.1 coordinate 25,442,794, forward strand.
ATAGTTGTGTAACCTAGCATATTTTGTGCAGTTACACAACTATTCAATTAATCACTATCTAACATCCCTAGTAGTGGGTCCAACTCTAAATTTAGATGCCAAAATCAGTGCATAAAGATTTGCATATATTACAGAGCTCCAGTAACAGCCATGGGGTGCCCATAGCACTCAGGGATTCTGATTCACTCTTCTATCTTTGCTTAGGTTGCGCCAAGAGATCAGCATTTGGTCCTTTGATTTAGTTGCATATTTTTTGAGTTTCTTGGGGTGTGTCTAGACTACATGCCTCCTTCGACGGAGGCATGTAGATTAGCCAGATCGGAAGAGGGAAATGAAGCCGCGATTAAAATAATCGCGGCTTCATTTAAATTTAAATGGCTGCCCCGATCTGCAGATCAGCTGTTTGTCGGCAGATCGGGGGAGTCTGGACGCGATGCCCCGACAAAGAAGCCTTTCTTCATCGACACAGGTAAGCCTCGTGAAACCAGGTTTACCTGTGTCGATGAAGAAAGGCTTCTTTGTCGGGGCATCGCGTCCAGACTCCCCCGATCTGCCGACAAACAGCTGATCGGCAGATCGGGGCAGCTATTTAAATTTAAATGAAGCCGCGATTATTTTAATCGCGGCTTCATTTCCCTCTTCCGATCTGGCTAATCTACATGCCTCCGTCGAAGGAGGCATGTAGTCTAGACACACCCTTAGTTATAACTTGAGGGGATATTTTAACAACAAAAAAATTCAAGTATACTTCATGAATGCCATAGGTTAAGGCAAATGAATGTCTTGCAGAAATTGTATATGCAGTTGTGACATGTGAAGCCAACTTTGTTTGTAAGAAGAATTTTAGGCAAATGTAAGGTAGGCTTGAGATTAAGTGTAGAACTATGCAATGGAGATAAGCTTCAGCTGTGTTGGGATGTAAAACTGAAATCTAATGTGTACAAGTGATCCTTTCTTCTGCCTTCATTAATATTTAAATAATTATAGTAATTTGTGCCCTTTGATATATAGTAATGTTATGAAAATTTGTATTAAAGTTTTTATAGTTAAGATATTAAAATATTCAAGACTTGTCTCCAAACTGACTGGTCTTCGGCATATTTTTGAAGTTACTATCTTAGGGTATAGCATTCTATTCCAGGCTAACTAATATTTTGATGCACTGAATCTTACCGTTCAACTGTCTTATGTTTTTTATAGTTTTCAGAAGCTAAACACTATCACAACAAGTTAGTGAATATTAGAAAAGAGATGATGATACTCCATGAAAAGACGACAAAACTAAAAGTGAGTGGAATGAGTGTTGTTTCCTTGTGTCCGCTGTCTATTGATGTATAATTTTAATGGCATACTATTAACATACACTCAATCAGTATTTTTAATACATTAGGAACTTGAACAAGAATCTGGCCTTCTAGATCCCGCTCTTCTTTGTGTAAACTTGTTTACTCTGTTTTTTCAATTGCACTGAAACTATCCATGGCTAGTTTTAACCTTCACTTAAATGTTCTTACACTAAAACATATTTGTATATTAGCATCACTGGTGGTGATGAAGCAGATAGAAGCTAGCTTTTCTTAATGGAAGTTGAGGCTGAGAATTTCTTCTGCCTCTCCATCCTTGAATATAACACTCAAACGGGACAACTTCTGTCAGCATGGTGGGCTGCTGTATATAGCAAGTCTGACTAATTCAGGTGTTAAATTTTGTCCATCAGTCCTTGGCTAGAAACTAAGTCCTCTGTGGAGGCAATGACTTCCATAATATATACTCCTCTCGTGTACATAGTGGGATGTGGAGGAATCCAGTTAATCTCTCCCCTAGATAGATCCCCATGATATAGGACTAGGGAAAATGACAGGAAAAGAAGATTGAGGGAAGAACCCTCTCATTTAAGAGGGCCAGAGGTTTTTGGCAAGATCTCAGTCTTGTGTGCATGTGTGTTGTGTTAACTTAGGATCCTAACCCCACAGAACTTCTGAGTGATTTTTTTTTTCTGGTTCAGAAAAGAGCACTTAAACTTCAGCAGAAGAGGCAGAAAGAAGAACTAGAACGAGAACAGCAACGTGAGAAGGAACTTGAAAGAGAGAAACAGTTAACAGCAAAACCAGCTAGAAGGACATAAAAGCCTGTGCATACCTCAACTTGTCCAAATCAATTATTTTTAAACTTTCTGGACTTGTTAAGGCAGAATCTATTATACTGGTGAGCTAAAGTTGTTATTGGGAAAAGTCTCTTGTACAGTTTTTTAGAAATTCCAGAATGCTAAATAACCAGTTGGTAAATAGCCACTTTTCCATTTCAACCATTCAGGATGCCTTCCTTTCTAATGCTATGCAGTTTAATATTAATCATAACGTAAATTTAGTTTTGATATATGTAGGGGAATTTAAACATAATTTTAAGTACATATCTGTTCACTTTCATCTTTCTGATGTTTTAAATATTCACTAAGAAATAGGCTGTGTATTCTTTCAGACAAAATGTTGAATGTGACTTGTGCAGTTCTGGGAGTTCAGTTTGGATCCATGGACTTCCACAGCTCTGTACTCCTTTGAGGTTGCGTCAGTTCAGATTTGTCTAATTGTTGACGTCATTGGTCACAAGTAATAGCCTTTTATGCCAATTTCGGTATAGTGGTTCTACCTCCCCCCGATTGCTATGTAACTGAGCATGTATATTATTGATCATGTGTGAGAAGTGCAAATGTCCTTATTTTGGGATTCTTTCCTCCTCTCCTACACTTCACACGCAGAGGCTGATGGTCTCCCCAGTTCTTTAGAAACTGTTCCCTACACTATATTTGCTGAAATAAAGGGAGTATTTAACCCTTCTTCCTTGTTATCAGATCTTATCATGGTTTGAGATGATCACTTCTGACTAGTTCCTAAGCCCAAAAGGATGAATGTTAAAAACCTGTGAAATTAAGATGGGCACAACCACATGCACCATACAAGAGTGATACTACAATGAATTGCCGGCCCTTGTGCTTGGATAAGCATTTCCTTTGATAGCTAAATCAGATTACTGTAATTTGAAGTACGGATGTAAAGGACTAGTTGACTACTTGATAAGCCTGAGTTTTCTGGTAGTCGAGAAGACTGCTTGCATTCTCCCCTGCCCCTTGCTGCCTCTTTATCAGAGGCAGTAAGGGAGGAGATCAGGAGCCAGTGCTGGGGGGAGCCAGCTTAAAACCTGGTTCCCCTAGCACCATCTGTGCAGTGCTGCCCGCTCCCCACACTTGCTGCTGCCTCCATTAGAGGCAATGGGGTAGGGTCTGCTTCCATGAAGCAACCCCTGTCTGTGGCAACCCAGTTGCAGGTGGGGGCTGCTTTGCAGCAGCAGTCCCTATGTGCGTGGGGTTCCATTGGGAAGTTGGGATTCTCTTCCCCTTTCTCCTCCCTCCCTGTGCAGCAACTCTTAGCTGGGCAAGCATTCCAACTTAGTTCCAGCTCACGCTGTGTGCAGGAAACAACCCTTCTGTGGCTCTGCAATTTAAAACATAGTAGAAGCCGGGGGCAGGTTGCCCAGCTCTTACTGCCTTTTACATTTCAGAGCCGCAGCAGGGTTTGGTCCCACATCTGACCTGAGCCAAAACTGAGCTGGGCAGCTTATCTACTAATCAAATTGCCAACAGAATTTTTATCGACTCCTCAATTACATAAATACTTGCATTTTAGCATCCCTAAATTGACAGTACTAGTTAGAGGGAGATGATGAAATCAAGTCAGTTATTGTTTAACAGATCTTAATTTGTTCAAAATTTGTAGATTTCATTGCTCTCTCTGTAACTGACACTGATATAAATTTTCAGGAAAAATTCCTGCGGTGTTATATTGTTTCGTGCAGTTGACCCAATTTTAACTCTTAGATTTAATTGAGAGACTCTGTTTCACATGGTTAAACATTTTCACCAGTGCTGATGAGAGTTAATACTGAAAAACTGTATCCCAGATGCTCTTAAGCAAATATGGGGTAGGGTTTAATTACAAATTTTCTGAATGTGTAACTGCTTTCTTACAGAATTGGTAAAAGCCTCTTGTTTAATGTATATTTAACTGTATAGATAAGCTTTTAACTATTTCATTTCTGCCGTCTGATAAAGTAGTTATTTTACATCTGTACCTTTTAAAATAAATATTAGTAAAATAAATGTTGTCACCTGAGCTGATATATTTATCAGGAAGATAAACTTTGTATAAACTATAACAATGACTGGCAAGACATTTAAAGGGATATCAACTTTGAAATATAATTGGTTTTTAAAACATAATTAAAACTAATTTCAAGTACTACAGTAAAACTCCATTAATCCGGCATCCAATGCTCCGGGACTCCTGATGGTCGGGCACCAGCAGGAACCCGGAAGTGCTGGGGCAGCTGGACAGGCTTCCCCCATTTAGCTGCTGCTGAAACTGACCAGCAGCTGAAGCGGGGAAGCCGGGAGCAGATCATCTGGGGTCCTGCCAGGTTGGTCTAGTAGCGCTGCCTCTCGGGGCTGCGGGACCAACCCGGCAGGACCCCAGCTGCTCTGCCCCGGGCTTCCTGGAATGAGCCGCTGATCTGTTTCAGCAGCGGGTGACTTGGGGTCCCCTGGGGCAGAGCAGCTGGGGTGCTGCCGGGTTGGTCCCGCAGCGCCGAGGGGCGACACTATGGAACCAACCCGGCAGCACCCCAGCTGCTTTGCCCCAGGCATCTGGATTCAGCTGCTGCTGAAACTGACCAGCAGCGTCAGTTTCACCAGCAGGCTGAATCTGGACGCCAGGGGCAGAGCAGCTGGGGTCCTGCCGAGTTGGTCCCGCAGCGCCGTCCTATGGCGCTGCGGGACCAACCGGGCAGTACCCCAGCTGCTCTGTCCCAGGCGTCCCCAAGAGCAGCTGGAGTGCTGCTGGGTTGGTGCCGTAGCGCTGCCCCTTGGCGCTGCGGGACCAACCTGCTAGCACCCCAGCTGCTCTATTGCAGGCATCCCCGATTCAGCTGCTGCTGAAACTGACCAGCAGTGGCTGAATCAGGGACGCCTGGGGCAGAGCCGGACTATCGTAAGGGGGGGCTATGTGGGGTCTTGGGTGGCATCCCCTCCCACCCCAATCCAGACCCCTCATAGCCCCCCCTTCTGATAGTCCGGCATATCTGATAATCCGGCACCCCCTGGGTCCTAAAGGTGCCAGATTATCGGAAGTTTACTGTATATACACTTGGCCTGATTCCTCAATATTTATGATGCTACAACCAAATTTTCCTATCTTTTTAAATGGTTTTCCTTTCTCTTGTTGAAATAGGGAAATAGCAAAACTATATGTAAAGTGCCATCCAATTCATAGTGTAAACGGAGGAGGTGAGGGGAGAATACAGCAACTGAAAAATTAGTTATCTAAGTAGATATTTGTAGCAATAATAAATTTTTAAAAATCAAGCAGGTGTGTTTATTCTTTTTTTAATTTACTTTTTATCCTGTAGCAAAATTGTTGACCTATGTTTTAGGTTTTTGAAATGCATTTCTAAAAAAAAAAGAATGCTAAAATCTATTTTTGGAACATTGTATAAATTAAGTTTAAAATTAACTTTTCTTTATCTGTATTGCACAATTAGATTTTGAAAATATATTTTAACTATTTTTATAGTAGAATACTAGATGTCAGTCAGACCAAATCAAAATTCACTTGCATTGCTAAATTTTATTTTGTTCTAGCAAAGGGAGACAAAAATGTCAGGCTGTGGCAGCTTTCTAATAGTTACAGATTAAAAATGTTTAAACAGTCCTTATTATGCAGAGTATAGATATTCAAACACTGAAATTAATGAATAGGCGGCTTACATGGTTCATCATTTTGGATTAATTTGTCATCTGTTGAAAGTTGACAAAGTTTTATTGAAGAACCTTAAAGCAGCTGCAAAAAAGGGGGGAGGGAGGAGAATAGCAAATAAGCAACTGAGACTTTATTTTTAAAAAAGAACCCTGATACAGTGGGGGATTTTGGCAAGTGTGAAATTTGATATAACTTGGGTTATATCAAATTTAAAAAAATATATAAGATACTAGTTAGAGCTGTAACTAAGATTCTGTAGAGCAGAGAACTAAGTGGCATCCGCACAGGGAATGTAATATTTTGCCCAGACTTCCAGGAAGTCTCTCGATTAATGAACAGGGTTTTCTTTCTCAAATTGTCTTGTTGCAGTTAAGTCAAACCAATGTGACATGGAGAGGAAATATTGAACCCAACCGTTTTTTCTAGAGTTCAGCCTCGCAAAACTCTACTTGTCTGGAGAGAGAGACTGTGTTTTTTTAATAGGCAAGTAAAATTCAATTTTTTTTCCATTATCCAAATGGTAAGAGTGTGTGTGCTGGGGTGTCTTTTACCCAGATTACTACAGTACTTAACTACCTCACAGGTGTGTTGTGAGGATGAACATTTGTGAAGCACTTTGTCTAACCACAAAGTTGTACTGACTTAAGTATTGTTTTCCAAGTCATTAAAACTCCCTATTGTGAATGCAGTTATACTGATTGCTTATTTATATTGATAGTGTGCTTTGGTAAAAATCTGTATCAACAAACACCTTTTTCTTGGTTATAAATATGTTCCTGCTGGAGGAATGCAACCAATTTAGCAATCTTTTAAGAAACAAATACAGTTAAATTTTTGCTACTTGCGAGTGTACAAAGCTTGATTTTTATTACAGGCAGTCCCCGACTTACGTGGATCCGACTTACGTCGGATCCCTAGATACGAACGGGGTGAGGCAACTCCCGCACATGCGCAGCAGCATTCCCGGGGCTCGCTCACCTGGGTCCTAGGATCCTCCTCCTCCTCGGGCCGGCTCCGACTGGGGTCCCGCAGAGCTGCCGGGCAGAGGAAAAATGCCTCCCCCACCCCCCTGCCAGCAACAGGCTGCTGAACAGACAAAAGCAGCCTCTCTGCCCCTCCTCCCCTCTATACATGCCGGGCTCCCGGAGCGCAGCAGCTTCCCCGGGGCTCGCTCACCTGGGTCCTAGAATCCACCTCATCCTCCTCTTCGGCCGGCTCCAACTGGCCTCTGCCTGCAGCAGCTGGCCACAGGGACAGGGATCCCGCAGAGCTGCCGGGCAGAGGAAAAGTGCCTCTCCACTCCCGCTGCCCCCTTCTCCCCCGCGGCCTCGCATCCTGCACGCCTCCTCCCTCCCCCCCTGCCAGCAACAGGCTGCCCCCTCCCCTGAGCAACAGGCTGCCGAACAGCAGACAAAAGCAGCCTCTCCGCCCCTCCTCCCCCTATACATGCTGGGCTCCCTGGGCAAACAAAGACTCCACCAAAACAAACAAAGTGCTGGCCTCATTGTGTTAGCAAAAAAAGGACCCTCCTCCTAGAACCCTAGGTGGTGTGTGGAAATAAAGCTATTAGCTCAAAGCATGGTGCAGAGCTGTTTGGTATTTGATGAGTTACTCCTTTAGTCCTGAGATTGTCACAGGGACAGAAATAGATGTGAAATCTTCTGAACAGGGGAACAGACAGCAAAACAAACATTAGAGGGGAGTTAACCTTTCCCTATGCTATCCAAAACTAAAAAAAATGTTTGGCTTGAGTTTCCCCTACAATATGTACCAGTTCCGACTTACATACAAATTCAACTTAAGAACAAACCTACAGTCCCTATCTTGTACGTAACCCGGGGACTGCCTGTACTTGCCCTAAGTATCCAATTTGCATTTTAAACTGCTAATGCACATCAGGTATATATTCATCTGTTCTTAAACGTTAATCTTCTGAGGATTCCATACAGAAATGAATAGTAGTAGTAAGTCATTCTCTTAACATGGTTCCTACTTACCAATCCCTAGAATGCCTTACCATTCTTCTTTTTTTCTCAATTCAATTTTTTACTTAATTTTTAATTCAGAAGACTTTGCACTTCATCTCCTACATATCAGCTTCTTAAAGATGATTAAGAAAAACTTAAGCACTCTGAAGATTCACGTGAATTATTCTCACTTGTTTCCTATTAATTACAACTTTGATATTAATGTAGCATTTGTTTGCAAGCTGTTCAATTTCAGTATCTGAAAAGGTACTTAATTGACAGTGCTGCTGTAAACCAATTTTACTGCCACTTAATAAGCATATGCAGTACAGGTTGGATCTCCCTGGTCTGGCACCATTAGGTCCAGACTAGTAATTTGCCAGTCCAGGGGATGTCTGCCACCAGCTCCCCAGCCCACTACTGGCTCCACTTCCGGCCCTGGCAGGTCACCCTGCTGACAGTCCCTGCCGGGCTGCCACAGACCCAGCCCTCTGCTGCACTACTGTGTGCCTCCAGCCCCAGCTCCCCTGCAAGGCTGCATGCAGCCCTAGCTCCCTGTCCAATAGGGCTCTCACCTCTCAGCCACCATGGCTCTCTCGCCCAGGAACATTCATGGTCCTGCCAGACCACAAATGTCAGACCAGAGAGTCCAGGTTGCATCTCCCTAAACAGGCACTTCAGATTCCACCATTGCTGTTTCTTCTGTAAGTTGGTTATAAAATTTAACAGCTCGGACCTTGGTCCTGCTGAAGTCTATTCAGGTGCTTAATTTTATTATGAGTTTTATTATTATTCATTGACTTCATGGAGTAAAATTAAGCACATGAGTAAGCCCCCTGCAGAACTTGCAGGCGCACACAGAGCGAGTAATCAGATAAGCTAATGGGGCTATTCATGCCAGTTAGACCTGTTTAGTTGTGTTTAATTTAGAACCTGAGCCTGCAAAACATGTCACCAAACCAATGAAAAGAATAGAAAAGGTGTGAGTTGACTAAATGAGAAAGTAAAGCTCTTCCTTGTAATGCATGTATTGTGTTTTTATATACATCAAAAAAGAATAAGTGCCTTTGGCTCTATGGAGCAGTAGCTATTTTTTAAAAAACATACCACTAGCAAATTCCTGAAAAATCTCCCTTTGCCTAAAAATATTTATGGCTTCTTTTGTTGCTCATTTTTGGCTAACGTTGGGAAATTGGCAAGGGTCTATCTTAAATAGTCAAAAACCATAAGTGAGGCATGTGCAAAAAATCACGGGATTTTAAAATAATAAATCAGGGGAGAGTGTTCTGGATTTTGAGTCCTAGATTTGTTTTTAAGTTTTCCTCTACAACTATCAGAGGTAACCATCTTTTAAAATGTTAATGCTGAAATTCTAACAATCCATGAGTGGGAGCTAGAGCTTTGTGAAAAACACAAAGTATCATAAAATTGTAGTACTATTCATTACTGACATTTTAATTTTTCCTTTCATCATACTTATTTGGCAAGGTGGGGTGAGTGGCAGCTGAGAACTGGAGATGGTGGAAACTAGCTAAAGGAAAATGAGTTGTGGTGAAGGATTTGAAGGAAACTGATGAACCTTTGTTGTTTAGGCATATGAGAAGTACAAAGGTGCAAATGAGTAAAAGACTAAAGAGTATCCTCTACAACAGGTTCCATGTGGGAGCAGGGGATGTTTCAGACAGAATAGGTTCCTGATAGAAGCCAAAAAAAAGTGTAATAGGAATCATAGGCTATGTCTAGACTGCAGAGGAAATCTTCTGCATCCAGGAAATGCATCTGCTTTTCTTGGAACAGTTTCCAAAAAAGTGGGCACGTTCTTTTGGCATCCCTGTATTCCTCATTTAATGAGGAGTACGGGGTCTTCTGTAAGAGGAGGTTTTTCCCACACTTGGGCTGGTGTAGACAGGCCAAATGTCGGAAAAGCCTCTTCTGAAAAAACAAAAAGGTACATAAATTGCACTTCGCAATTTGCGTATCTTTTTTACACTCTCTCTCTCTCCTCTCCCCCCCCCTTCCCCTCTCCTGCAGTGTAGACATAGCCTTAGAGCACTAGAACTGGAAGGGACCTCAAGAGGACACAGAGGCCAGTCCACTGCCCTCACAGCAGGACCCAGTACAGACCATCCCTGATGTCTGTCTAACCTACTCTTAAATATCTCCAGAGATAGAGATTCCACAACTTCCTTAGACAACTTATTCCAGTGTTTAACTACCCTGACAGTTAGGAAGTTTTTCCTAATGTCCAACCTAAACATCACTTGCTGCAATTTAAGCCTATTAAATGCCTTATTAAAATCTAGGTATACCAGGTCCACTGCTTCTCCCTTATCCACCAGACTCATTATCCTGTCAAATAAAGCTATCAGATTGGTTTGACATGATTTGTTCTTTACAAATCCATACTGGCTGTTACCTATCACCTTATTATCTTCTAGGTGTTTGCAGATTAATTCCTTAATTACTTGCTCCATTATCTTTCCTGGCACACAAGTTAAACTGACTGGTCTTTAGTTTCCTGGGTTATTCTTATTTCCCTTTTTATAGAAGTGTACCATATTTGCCCTTTTCCAGTCTTCTGAAATCTCTCCTGTCTTCCATGATTTTTCAAAGATGGCTCAGGTACCTCTTCTATCAGCTCCTTGAGTATTCCAGGATGCATTTCATCATTCCCTGGTGACTTGCAGACATCTAACTTTTCTAAATTTTAACTTATTTTTTTATCTTCTAAACCTACCCCCTTCCCACTAGCATTCACTATATTAAGCATTCCTTCATCATCAGGCTTCTTGGTGAAGACTGAAACAAAGAAGTCATTAAGTACCTCTCCCATTTCCAAGTTTCCTGCTACTGTTTCTCATTCCTCACTGAGCAAAGGGCCTACCCTGTTCTTGGTCTTCCTCTTGCATTGAATATATTTATAGAAAGTAGTTGTCTTCCCCTTTATGTCTGAAGCTAGTTTGAGCTGATTATACTCACCCTTCCGAGTATAATGTGGTGAGGAGTGAGATAAAGCCAGGGATAGAATATAGAAAGCCTAAACAAGCAATTACAAAATTTGGTACAAAAAGGATACCTGGAAACAGGTTGGGATAGCTAGGCAAGTTTTGCTGCAGCATTTTGGATAGAAGGGTGCACACTAAGAAGCAGGGAATTTGGAAAGGAGGCGTTTACAACACTTGAGGTTAAAAATGACTGAGGTATGAACAAGAAGCAATTATAAAAGAAGAACTTCTAGGGGTTACATTGGTATTTTCATATAAGTTGAAGATAATGAACACAGAGAAACATTTGACATCACCTGCAACCTCTTCAATTTACAGCAATAATTTCCTCTGAGATAGTGTAGTTGAAGGCAACATGAAAGACATAGAATACCTACTCACAATGCAGCGTGCTTTGGCTGATGCAATCTGAGGTGTGTGGACTGAGTGTGAGCATGTGCAAACAAAATAGATGGGTTCTCCTGTATGGTGCCACTGTTCTGTTGACGTACTTTTCTAGTGTAGACAAGACCTCATTATCAGTCCAAAAAACTTCTGACTCATTGTCACTGTCTCTTCTCAGATCCTCTGGGTACAGTATGTGTACTTGGAAAAAACTGTTTACACATCAACCATAATGCATCCTTCCTTGAGTTTTTCCTTTTCTAATGTATCTAAGTTATTCATAGATGTACTAATTCACTCAGTTCAAAACAAAGGTCATTCCACAGTACCCATCATTCAAGTAATATGTTTTTGCTATAAATGGCTGGTATTCATTATTACCATGAGACCTCCATTATGTTGGTTTGCCTTTGTCCTGACTCTAGCTTCCTCTTGCAGTGTTTTTCCAAAAGTTTTCATATTGATTTTTAGACCAAACTTCTAATTGTTGGAGTGCCTCAAACATCATTAATGGGTTTTCTTTCCCAACTTTAGGTGACTTTGTGTCATCATTTGGTCTGAATTTCTGGGCTGAGATCCACAAAGACACTCAGACACCTAAAGCCTTATTTACACTTTTGGCAGCATGTAGGATACATATAGCTACACTCCATAAATAAAAGCAGCCTGCAATTACACTGCAGGGGGTAGTTACATGCCCCCATGAAAGGCTCAGGTAGGTAGGAGGTGGAGCCTTTGCTGGTAGTACCTGGAGTCTCGCTGCAGTGGGGGTAAGGCTTTGGTAGCAGGGATCTTAACACTGCCGAAAACAGTAATGTGGATGGGGGAGATACTACTTGGGCAGGCAGAGACACACAAGTTTCTGGTGGGTCTACTCACCTAACCAGTGTCTCATTGACTAATGCTAGTTATGTCCATGCTAGCAGAGCATGCTGTGTCTGTACTCTACATGCTACTTCTATCTACTCAAAGCCTGTTTTGTCCTCACAGCAATCCACAAAATTGCTGCCAAACCTCACAGACACCTAAACTCAGCCAATGCCCATGTCTTCAAAGTAAAAGTTCCTTAGGCACTGATGTCTCTGAACATTTGCACTGCTGTCTACCATGATGCATCAGTCCTAGAGTGATTCACGAACTGGGGGAAGAAAGGCATTTAGCTACCTAAGTTGTGAGTAGGGCCCCCAGTCTGGTAGGCATGCTCAGAGGCTGCTTACCAGATTGGATCCCATTCAAAATCTAGCATGTGGTGGGGAATCTTTTTGGGGGTCAAAGGCCACTAACCCACAGAAAGATTAGTCAGGGGCAACATGAGAGAAGCAACCCCCTTCTTCCTCCCTTCCCACCCACCCCCCCAAAAAAAAACCACTCCTACAACCCTCACTGACCTAGCCCCTAAGCATGAAAGAGGGAAAAAATGCCTTCACAGAAGTGGCTCCCAGTTGAGAAGTGGTGTGGGGGTGACACTTCCCTCAAGCTCCAGCCCCATGGAGGCGGGTGAGAGGTGCAGAGCCTCAGGGCTTATATCCAGGGCTGGATTAACTTCTGAGGGCTCAGGGCTAGTGGATTTTCTGGGGCCACTCTGGGCTGGAGCCAAAAATGGGAGGTTTAGTGTATGAGAGGGATGTGGGATCTGGACAGAAGATAGGATGGCGGGGGTTGGGTCTGGTTAGCAGAGGATGGGGTTGCAAGGTCTGGGAGGGAGGAGGCAGGGGTAAGGGTGAGGGGAGGAGATGGTGCTGCCTACCTGGCACAACTCTCGAGGGCACAGCTGTTTTCCTGTGCCAGCAGGAAGTGCTCCATGCAGGCACTTCCCCCTGCCGCTCTCATTGACCATTATTCCTAGCTATTGGGAGTGATGGGGGCGGTGCCTGCTGTGAGTGCTTTCCTGAAGCACAAAGCACCACTTCCTCCCTGTTGCCAGGTAGAGCCCATGGGCTGGATGTTGCTTGAGCCTTGTCTTGCTTGAGTCTCTGTTGGGGGAAGCCCCGAAACTCATGGGCCCAAACAAGGCAAGCTGCAGGCTGGATCTGGGCCATAGGTCTCCATCTCTGATCTAATTGGCAGAAGAGGAGAAGGTGGCATTGCCTGCCTTATAACTTTTAGCCCAGTGATCATAGCACTTGCCTAGGATGAGGGAGATTCAGGTTCATTTTCTGTTTCACTGTCACAGTGGGAGGAAAATTTTGAATTTGTGTTCACCTCTTATCAAGAGAGTAGGCTATGAGACAGTCTGATGTAGGGCTCCCTTAGTCTCTCCTGTTCCACTGTGGATAAATGATGAAGGAAAGAGGGAGCGGGGGGTCTTCCACTATCTAGACAGTGCCCTAGCCACTTGACTACTGAATCAGTCTTGTTGTCTAGTCCAAGGACTGTTTCAGTATGGGTAAATAGTTAAATTATCATTGAGCCAGAGAGTGAGACTGGTTAGGGTATTCCCTGGCTAGTGGGTGAAAATGAGTCCAGTACCCTTCAATAATATTGTACTTACGAAATTAAAAATCAAATACACAAATACAAAATGTGGCATAACTGGCAAAGCAGATCTGCCAAAGGATCTGCAGGATCTGGGAGAATACAGTGAATCACAAAATGGCTAGGAGGCAACAGTGCAGTTGCAAGGAAGGCTACTATCATAAGGAGGGTATTAGTAGATGGTTGCATGTAAGACAGGTGAGGTAATTATCCTGCTCTATTCAGCACTGAGACCTCAACTGGAATATTGTGTCCAGTTCTGTGCACCACACTATGGACAAGCTGGAAGAGTGTTTCTGTGAAAGTCAGTGGAAGGTTACACAATTTGGCAAAGTCTAAAGAATTTGTCCTGAGTCCAGTTCTGGTAACACTTTAGGAAAGATGTAGACACACTGGAGAGAGTCCAGAGGAGAGCAACAAAAATGCTAGACATTTTAAAGAACCTGCCTTATGAGTACAGAAATTTAAAAAAATCATGTGGGCATATACTGTCTCAGGAAAAATGACTAATGGGAGACATTGATGATAATCTTCAAATATGCTCAGGGCTGTTATAAAGAGGATAATGATCACTTTTCTCCATGTCCACAGAAAGCAAAACAAGAGGTAATCTGCAGTGAGCAGATTTAGGTTATAGATCAGGATCAACTTTCTAACTAAAAAGACAGCTAAGTATTGAACTGGATCATTTCTATGATTCTATATAAAAGGCATTGTTTGCTACATGAGTGCTAGGATGCCAGCAATTTTAAGCTAATACCCCAATGTGTAACTGTGAAATTTAAGTATCAGAGGGGTCTAGCATATCAGGAGAAGGGAGTTACTTATCAAGTGTAGGACCTGTGTTAAATAGGTGAATTTAGTCAGGGTGGATGTGGTTCACTTCTAGTGCAGAGATTACCCTGCTTTCTCATTTATTCTCACTAATTATGATTGATTTCACTGAGATTTTAATAGCTCCTTTTCTCAAATGATGTAATAACCACAGTCTCCATGTCAAGAATGTGTTGTCTACATTTGTTTTTCAGCAAATACTGTACAATTATCATACAGGTTGGCATGTGGACAGATAGGATGTATTGTAGATTTTAGGGTTTCAATAATCAGGGCCAGAACTTGAAATTGAGGCCCTTCCCTAAGCTTAAATATGTAATAAGGTTAGAGATCCTCAGGCAGCTTAACCTTCTCTATTTCCACAGCAGCAGGGATTTTGTATTTTGCTGAGTTCAGAACTGAGAGTTACGTAGCTTTAAGACACATTAACTAGCTGTCACACATATAAATACATCTGTTTCATGGCATGTTTCTGGGTTTCAGCTAAGGATGTGAAAAATTAACTGGTAATCAGTGGGGACTGGAGCAGCTCCCCACCTGCCACTGGGAGAGGGCTGCTCCAGCTCACGAGGGGACCACCACAGACAGGGGCTGCTCTCACCTGGAACAACCTCTGTTTGCGGGGAGCCCAGTTGTCCCGTAGGCAGAGGCCTCTGTCCACAGAGAGCCTGACCCGCTGTGGACAGGGGCTGCTCTGGTGCAGAGCAGCCTCTGTCCGTGGCAGGCCCAAGTGCCCCATAGAGGGGATCCAGAGCAGCCTCTGTCTGCAGTGAGCCTGAGTGCCTCTTAGGCAGGGGCTGCTCTGAAAGAGGCTGGGAGCCACAAGCAAGTGGCAACTATAGCCCCCACATGAGAGCTGGGAACCATCAGCCAGCCCCAGTGTGGGGCTGGGAATGGGATCCCCATGGGGCTGGGGTCTGCTCCAGGTGGGTTGAAGCAGTCTGTCCATCCCCCTTCCCCTCCCCCCCACCTGCATCCTGCTTAGTTGGTTAAATGTTAGGTTAACCAGGACTTTACATCTCTAATTTCAACAGATTCAGAACCTGTAACAAGTCCACTTTTATTATACATTCTGAATAGCTCAGTAAGTGATGTTTTAAAGTTGTGTAAAAATTGGTTTTATCAGTGAAATTGTAATAGATTAATTGGTCTGAGATTTGTTGTCAGTTTGTTACTTTTCAATGATACAGCATTTCACACATTATATAATGTGGATGACATGGTTAGAGATGAAAGGAAATTTCTTCTGGATTAGGTAACTCTTTGCTTATTAAACATGCATATAAAAGTGATTTGGTTTTTATTGTAGAGTTTTCTTGGATGTTAATTTGTATTGATTTATAATTTTAGGTTGTTAAATGATTAATAGATGGTATAGGAAAGAGATGTGTTAGTTAATCTTTTCTTATAGTAAATGTAGGATACTGATGATTTTTCATTATTCTTAAAGTGCAGGTTTGGATGTACCAGTTTCAAATGCAAGTTGTTTTATTGCTGGGAATAGGGTGGCTCCCATGGAAGAAACTCCAGTCAAAGTCTAAGTGATTTATGTTAAGGAAGTGACTCAACTGTGGTAGTTATGGTGGTTTTGCTACTGGCAATCTCTGTAATTGCTCCTGAGTCTAGCTATAAATTTAGGGAAAATAGCTACAAATAAAATACACCTCATGTGGTCTTCTTTGCCCACACGGAGAAGCTTCTCTGCTCACCAATGTTTGCTGCCGTTTTAACCTTCCAAAGTGGATAGAGGATGACATGGATAGCCTGCTTGGGAACATATTTTGTTGATTTGTCTCTTAGTTCTACTTTTTATGGGGGAGTGATACAATTTAGAGGCTTCAAGGAAGAAGTACATTTTAAATTTCTCTATAAAGAAACAAGAATTGAAGAAATCAGACATGACTAGTAATTTATAGTGGCTTTTCTTCTCCATTTCCTAAATCTACCTATTATCTGTCTATGATAGTGCTTGCTTTCTGTTAGGCACTTTCCAGAGAGACTAGAAGGAAAAGTCTCTGTGCAGGGGAGCTCACAATTACAGCTTAGATTTACGTGCACTAGCAGACACATTTAGGAATGGGAAATAACACATACTTTCCTCCCCCACATCTGTATTATGGACTGGTACTATTTGTGTTGGAACACTGTATCTCACAGCTATTGCTGAGAAATGTTTAGCTGTGCAGACCCTGAGCTCTCCTCGCTGAGGAGTTAGGGTTAAAGTGGAATAAATGACAGCCCTGGCCTTGGAGATTATTACATACTCCTATGGGACAGCATCTCAGATTAAACAGGTGGTTGCAAATGTAACACATCTATTCCTAACTAAATTGAAAACAATGTTTCCTAATTATCACCCAATTTTTCTGTGCAATTGGGTAATAAAAACATCAGGCCAGTTGGTGTATTTGTGGTGAACCGTTTGGACTTCCTAGGAAGGCAAAACAGAGATGAGGAACAGATTCTTAGCCCTCACTTCTAGTTTGTCAGGGGACCAGTCTTTGTGAGGGAGCTGTGCAACTGTAGCCAATCAGATGCCCAGACAGTGTACTGTCTAAAAGCCAAACAGCAGTCATGCCCTCTGCAGCCTGCCCACTAATCCTGCTGGGACACTACAGCTGCCAGCCACCTCAGGCAGCACTAACTTGCTGCTGGAAGTTTCCCTCTACTGCTAGAACAGGTGTCTTCATGCTAGCGTACGTCCACTGCTTGTAACATTTTTATCAGCGTAATTACCATACCATTTTAAATGATTTGGTGAAGACTGCAAAGTGCCCCGTGGGAAACCACAACCCAGGTACGGGGGGGGGGAGGGGGGGAGTTAATTCACAAACTCTCCTTGTGCTGGGGAAACGAATTCTTTTCCTCATAGATGCTGTTGACGATGAGTCCCCGGGGACCAGCATGCAGGGAATTACTATCTTTCCAGCGACAAGGTGGGAGAGGACTGGTAAAGGTTTCACTGGAACAAGTTCTGCTGCTGACAGAGACAAGCTTTTGAGCTACACAGAGCTGAGCTCCTGCGCGGGGCTGAGACAGAGCAGGCCGGGCTGAGGACCCAGGAGCTTTCAGGGCAGTTGGCTCGCGATCTCCTTCCCACCGCGGCACGTGCCCCGGGACTGGAGAGCGCCTCGTTCAAAGGCGGAGGGAGGCCCTGGCAGGGGACCCTGCATTATTCTTGCTTCCAGCTGGCGGCTCCATGGCTCGCGCCTGCCCCCGCGGATCCCAGAGCACTTGAGCGCTAGGCAGGAGACGGGCTTGCTCCTGGCTTCGGTGCGTCTGTCCCGCTCCTTGCTAACGCCCTTGGGCCGAGCCAGGGAGCCCGTTGGGCTCTGGGCAGAGCCGCGGCCGCGGTTGTGCAACAGCTCCGGGCCCCACCTGGGCTCGGCCCCTCCCAGCTGATCGCGCCTGCTGCGCACGAATAAGAAGCGCTCGCTGTGGGCGGAGAAGCGGCAGCAGCAGCTCGGTGGGGCCGCGCATTCAGGGCTCCTACAGCGCAACAGGCAAGCGGCCGCGGGGGTCAGGGCGGGGGTAGCCGAGCCGTGAGCGAGAGCGCCCAGCTGCGCAGCCCCATGCGGAGCGGCCGCGGGCTAACGGGGGCATTTCTAGTGAGTCTGCCCGCTCTGGCGGTCGCACCCGCTGCCCGGGAGGAACGTGGGTCCGGGGAGGGCTCCGCTCATTGGCAGCTGCCCAGCGGCGCTCCGCGCGCAGAGCGAAGCCCGGGCAGAGACGTGGAGCTGCCCGACACCCCTTCGCCCTCGCCGGGCTCGGAGTCGAGCCCCGTTTCGCTCAGGCCGGGTGGAGCCGGACCCCTCGCCCAGCCCTGCAGCCGCTGAGGTCGTTGCCTGCCTTCGCAGGGAGAAGCCCTTCCCCTGGGGCAGGGCGCTCGGAGGCATGCGCCGCGCTGTGCCTGGGCCAAGATACCAGCGCAGAGCGAGTGACTGCCAGCTGGGACGTCACGCCTACTTTGAGTAAGGGGGGGGGGGTGTTAGCTGGGGCTGCAGGATTCATCTTCTCTTCCCTTCCCTCCTCCCCCCGCCCGAGCTCCGAAAGTATGACGGGAAGTGTAACTTCTTGTGAAACAAACGGGCTAGGGCTGCCAGTTTGGGTTGGATTCGTTCTTGGAGGTGCCATTGCATGTCATCTGTGAGCCCTGGTGCACTGCCTCGATGGGAGTTTGCGGCTGTGAGACTTACACACTTTGTGAGTGGCCCAGAGCTTCCGAATCACTCTCTCTTCTCTCCTCCCCCCCCCCCCCCGTCAGTTAGCAAAACCGGGAAAGTTGCTCTATTCAGCCTTGCAGCGTTGTCGCTTTCGTTCCCCCTCCCCAAAATAGTATGATGAGATCTGTTGATTAGGGTAAGTACCCATGCTATAGAAAAACTCTCCCCGAGAGGTAGGTTTTAGTATGCACAAGATTAGTGAATGTTCATAATAGGAGTGTGCCCATGTCCAATTCAGTAATCTGAGCTGTGTACCCTATAGAATCAGCATTCTGGTTTAACAGTGTTAATCTGTGGCCAGCTGTGGAGAGCCCTCCTTTCTAGCAGGCTCTTCATTGTGTGGCTCTTTGAACATGTGCTGTTTTTTACATGACTCTTGGTTGCCCTACATAAAGTAACTTAAAAAAAAAAACTCCAATGGTCCTAAGAAACCATTAGAGCACTTTAGAGACTAACACAAATATACAAATAGTATCATGAGCTTTTGTGGGCACAGCCAATTCTTCTGGTGCGTAGTCATCCCCGGATTTTACAGCTTGCTTTGGAAGTATTTATTCTGTGATGTGTTGCTGGGCCCACCCAATCTGTTGGCAGGAGTTTTGTTCTGATGATGATTTTTCGCATTTTGTATGTTCTGTTTGTTGCTGGCGATATTCCTCTGCCCTGAGATAGGGCTCCTTTTAAAGCAGGGTTTTGCAATAACCATGCCATGGCCTGGTACAATCCTTGCAACTTCCCTTACACAGTTTAGGAAGGCAGCAAGGCAGTCCCTTCCCTAATATAAAAAAAGTTGAGAAACCTAAAGAACCTACCTCAGTTTACATGATACTGAATTACTACCAAACATGCTGTTTAGTGTTGTCAGCTCTTTGGTGGATTAGCTAGTACATGTGAGGTGCTGGTGGAGATGAATACTTATTAAATAAATGGCTGAATGTCTACAAGGGGCAGACTTCATGTTTAGCATATGCTGATATATGAGTGTAAATGTGCCCCTTGATTCACTGTTAAGATAGCATTTGTGCAGTTGACCCACTTAGGTTTCATAGGCCATGTTTTTGCCTTACAAATTGATGGAAGGCAGAGCTGTTGGGGCCCAATCCTGTAAATCTCTGCTCCTGTGCATGACGTTGGTGGGAGTAGTTCTTCAGAGGTCTGTGAGACTACCATACCACAACAGTTATTGGAGCAGAGGTTTTGTAAATCAGGAGTTGAATTCAAAACAAAAGGAACCTCCCCCTCCCCCACAAAAAAAAGTCCCATGCCAGCAAGGTTTTGATCACTTTAATTTGAACAGTGTTGTTTAGTGGATAGAGCACTGGATTAGGATTCAGAAGAGCAAAGTTCTAGTCTTGACTCTGTGGCTGGCCTGGTGGGTGACCTTGGGAAAATCACTTTGTCTCTGGGAAACTGAGTCATATATCAATAAAATATGGCCAACAATACTGACTACCTTTGTGAGGTGTGTTGAGATCTACTGATAATACAATTTACTCATGTGTGTAATAAAAACACCTAGCTCATCTATGCCAATTTTTTTGCAGGTTTGATTGTTAGGTCTAGTTCCCCTGAAAACCAGTTGCTGAAATACTAAAAGCCTACCTCTGTGTTGATAGCAAACCTTGTCAGGCTACAGAAATAGGCCCTAATGTTAAGATTTTTGGGTGGCCAGGAGTGGAGTCATTGAATTGGAGCAACTTGAGGGAACCATGGCATGTAATGGTTTGGGAGATAGGAGTTGGCATGCTGTAGCCTTCAGAAGGCCCATTCAGTAACAAACCCCTTTTCCTCCGTAGTACTTGTGACACTTGCAATCCTTAGAACAAAGAGTGACTTTTCTGTTGACCAATAAAGTCCATTTCTCGCAGTTGTGATAACTAAAATTATGAATATTAACCACAGGCAAATTGCCCCTTTCTGCTCCTCTCAAGACCTGAAAACTCACTGTCCTTTAACTATTCATACAGTCTGAGCTCACCAGTAGAGGTTTTCAAACAGGAACTTTTTATGGCAGTTTAGCATAAACTGTCTTCTGGGGGTGGTGAGGGCATTCCAAAAGCTGGGAATTATTTAAGCAGTGCAGACACAATCCATCAGTCACGTGAACTAGCATCTCTAAGGCTATATCTAGACTACATTCTCTTTCGAAAGAGGAATGTAATTAGGCAAATAAAGTGCAACTGAAGCGTGGATTTAAATATCCCATGCTATATTTGGGTCTGACCACTTTTTGGAAAAAAATTTTTGAAAGTGAAAGCGCAGTCCAGATGCGGTTCTTTTGGGGGGGGGGGGGGGGGGAGCAAACCCTTTTTTGAAAGAACCAGTACTCCTAGGAGAAAAAATGAGTACGGGTTTTTTCAAAAAAGGGTTTTTTGAAAGAACTGCATCTAGACTGTGCTTTCACTTTCAAAAAACCCTTTTTTGAAAAAGTGCTCAGATGTGAACATGCAAATGAAGCATGGGATATTTAAATCCCTGCGTCATTTGCGTTTTTGATTTGCCTAATTTAAAATTGGGACACAAAATACAGACTGTGCCGGGGAAACACATTTATTATGGTACCTCAGCAGCATAATTAAGCTTTAAGGGACATTTAGTGTTTTAAGATTCCAAAAATCTGGAGGAAAAACATTTGCAGGAGAACATGCCAATCATATTTAAACACTTGGTTAGTACCATGATAGTATAGTTTACCAGAAATGAAGTTTTAGTAGATGGGTGTCAGTCTGGCTCTGACCTAAGTTTTTGTGCTGTATTTGAGTAAATATCAAAGTACATGTCAGCAAAATGACAGCGGGAAAAGAGATTCTAAAACCTTACTAAAAGCATTGTTAAAATAAATATTCATTTTTCTGAGAGTGACAGCTACAAAGCAATGAGTAGTTTCTTTTACTAGGCGATTTGCTCTAAGGTGCAGAAATTAGACATATCGCAATTGCTAATGAAGCGGGGATTTAAATCTTCCCCTGTTTCATTAGCATAAAAATAGCTGCCGCTTTTTTCGGCACGGAGCTTTGCCGGAAAAAAGCGCCCGTCTAGATGCGGATCTTTCGGGAAAATAAAGCCTTTTCCGAAAGATCCCGTAACCCTTATTTTAAGAGGGATAAGGGATCTTTTGGAAAAGGCTTTATTTTCCGCAAGATCCGTGTCTAGACTGGCGCTTTTTTCCGGCAAAGCTCTGTGCCGAAAAAAAGCGGCAGCCATTTTTATGCTAATGAAGAGGGGGAGATTTAAATCCCCGCTTCATTAGCAATTGCGATACGTCTAATTTGCATCCCTTTTTCGGAAAAGGGATGAAATCTAGACGTAGCCCTTGTGTACAAGCATCCTAAAAACATTTGGGGTTTTTTAGCTGTTACTATTCAAGAGAAAGATCTTGGAGCCATTGTAGATAGCTTTCTGAAAACATCTACTCAATGTGCAATGGCAGTCAAAAAAGCAAACAATGTTGGGAATCATTGAGTAAGAGACAGAGAATAAGACAGAATATCTTATTGCATCTGTATAAATCTATGGTATGCCCACATCGTGAATACTGCAGAAAACAAATTAAAAACAAAGTGATACTCTCTCCATGGTTTTTAAATGCTTTGAATTGGCATACTGATCCAATCATAGTCTGCAAGAGAAATATTAATTTGCAGTGTTTTCTAGGAAGGATAGATATTTGCCCTTGAAAATATCCTACTTTTTTGAAGGAAAGGGATGTTTCCCCATGGCTGACAAAATCCTGTCTCAGATTTTCAGTTTAAATACTGTCAACCTTGGTTTGGAGATTTCAGGGACTACATAGTTACTAAATGGGTGGTTTATTTTAGGAATCTGCAGAAAATTTTCAGGCCTCCAAGGCTAGGTCTACACTGTTGCTCTTTTTTCTGATTCTTTTGTCAGAAAAGGTTTTTCTGACATTTGGCCCATTTAGACTGGGCCAAATGTCAGGGGAAAAAACCCTCTTTTGGAAGTTCCCGGAACAAGGACTACAGGGACTTTCAAAAGAGCATGTTTGCTCTTCTGCACAAAAAAAAAAAAAGGCAGAACAAATGCGTTCCCTGGACACAGAACAGTCTTTCTGTGTAATCTAGACGTAGCCAAGTGAGAGGTTCACTTGAAGAATAAACCTAATTTTTATTTTACAGGACTGTTTCCTGTGGCTCTGGCACAAGTATCAATTTTATAAGGTAAACGAAGTACCTAAGCAAGGCAGACAGTTTGTTTTAAGCCTTAAAGTAAATTGCCTGGGAGTGGCAATTCCTGTTCTCTCCAAGCCGTGCCATGGAGGATTACAGGGAAACCCTGAATTCTATAGTTTCCTGATAGGATGCCCTGTTAAGCATATTCTGTTTCCAGAACATGAGAAACTCAACATATAGATTTTCATCTAATGACATGACTTGAGGAGCTGAGGATATACTTAAAAACTTTATGAATCGTTATGATTAAAATTATAGGAGTTGACAAGATTGTCACCAGTAACAGTGTGGTTTAGTAGGAAACATTTTGCTATTCTAATATGCAGAGGGAAAAAAAGTAAATTGAAGTTATAAATGATTAAACTATTGAACAGGCAAAAAGTGGGGTTTTTCCCCTCATTTAGCAGATATACCTGTTAATAGTTCTTATAGAGAATTCTCACAGTGGGCTTTTTTCTGCTGTTAACCCAGTATCAATATACATGACTTTAACTGCAATAAAAGATCAGATATATCTTGGTAATGCTTTGTAACTTGCTGTGACATTTATTCTAATCGGTTCAAGAGTGGATGGGCAATGATATGAACTCTGTATCTGATAACACTCCATGTCTAACTTGCAGACCTAGATGGTATAAAGAGATTGTAGACAGGGAAGTGAATCTCTCTTTAAAAATACATAATCAGTTTAGGGCCTTACAGTTAAGGGCCATGTTGTTCCACTGATTTCCATGTGCTTTCTTCATCACCAAGACCCAAGCTGAGAGTCTTTCATTTCTTCTGCATGAGTTGTTAGCAACACACAAATTCCAAATGCACCATAAAAGCAGAAATTCTTGGAATAGCTGCTTGTGAAGTCCGAGTAGAGTAAGAAGAAATAAAATGCTTGTAAGCTTTTATTTATTTTGGTTAAAAAATGTACATTCTTCTTTGAGTGGTCCCGGTAGGTGCTCCACTCTGGGTGCTGGACGCACCAGCACCCAGAGTGTAACACCCACGGGGACACATCTCGAAGAACCACCGTTACTGCACAAGATGAGTAACTCTTTCTTCTGTGAGCACCTATCCTATGCTCTGGTGGTGCTTATATTTAAAACACAGTCAATTACCGTGAACTCTAGAATCCACTACCAACCAACCATAATTAATTCCCATAGCACATGTAGTCCCTCGTTTATTCTCACCAATGCCTTTCCTTATCTTGTAGATTCACATTTACTGAAGATGTTAAACATGGGAGTGGTATCCACCTGCTTCTGTGTCCATTCTTTTGTACACATGCCTAGACCAGGTGTGCATAAAATGAGCTATTACCAACTACACACTGCAGCCAGGTGTGCTGCTAAGGATTACTATGAAGTGCTGGTGCTGGGCGGCGGCAGCGGTGGAATCACCATGAGCTCTCGGCTGAGGCGGAAAGTGGGAGCTGAAAATGTGGCTGTTGTTGAACCAAATGAGGTAAAAATCCTTTTAAATGTAGAGAGCAGTACTGGCTTTCCTTACTTGAGGATGGTTTACGTGTGTTCTTTCTCCTTCCTTCCTTCCCTCCGTTATGCAATTGAGAATTACCAACCCAAGCCTACCAGCAGGAAAATACTGTGTAATACACCATAAAAATTGCCTTTAGCCATGGGGCATGTTGCAACATTTACAAAGCATGTATCTTTCTATACAGCTCCTTTGACATGCATTCTAGGTGAAGGTTCAGATTTTCAAAAAGCAACATCATGTTGTTCCAGAGAGGAAGGCAGGTGCCTCGCACTTAGGGTAAGCAGCTAGCAAGTGTAGGGGAAATTAAGATGGAGTGGAGGTGGTTTTTTGAGGGGGAGGGATCGAGTTTAATAGGCATCCTACATAAGACAATGCTCCTGATTAATATTGGGACATATTGCCACTAGGGATGTAATAGTGTAGTTGATTAACCAATTAGCATTAACCTATAAATGCTGCTCTATAGCAAAAGCTTCTGAAATTGTGTTCCGCGGCACACCAGTGTGCCACAAGGCAGTCGGAGGTGGGCCGCAGAGATATGGTGACCATATGTCCCTTCTTTTTCCGGGACAGTCCCAGATTTAAAGACACCCAGCACTAGTGCAGTGCAGCAGCAACTCCCTGCCTCCACCCAGCATGTAAGTGGCTCCCTTGGTGCTTTGCACAGGCAGCCAGGGTCGCTGCCGGTGGTGTGCAGTGTCCAGAGCTCCGAGCAAGCCCCTCCCCCCACCATGTGGTCCTTCCCTCCTGCTGTGGGACTGCCTCCTCTGTGTGCTGCCAGCCTGGCCTCCTTCATCCACAGGCAGCTGCCACCATTGCCGGAGGGAAAGGGACACTGGTTGGAGTCAGTGAGCCGCTCCTGGGAGCTGCCACCAGAGTCCTGGCAGAGACCACGCAGAGCCCGGCTGGAGCGCTGCAGAGTGGGGAACATTCGGGCTCTGCCAGTGTGCTCTGTGCATGGCCCTTTCTCTTCCCCCACCCCTCCCCCACTTCCTACTCTGCTGGGGGAGCAGCAGTGCATGGACCCGCTCGCTCTGACGCACTCCACAAACCAGATCTGGGAGAGTGGGGGCTTTCTCCCCTCCACCGTGCCCCCACACACTCCTCCTAATGGGAGCCAAAGCTGGTGCTGGGACTGGAATGTGGCAGTAACATTAGCACTGCAGGCTGCCCAGCTCCAGGCCTGGCAAGCGGTACTGCCTTGGAAGCAGCTGGGGCCAGAGCTGCGTGGACTTCTGGAGCCCGACCACAGACTCCAGCCCCGCAAACTGGAAGGCAAAAAGTGGGGAAGGGGCTTGGAGAGAACTAGGGGGAAGGAGGGTGGGAGAAGAAGGGGCTTGTGCTGAGGGGAGGGTGGCAGGGCAGGAGAAGAAAGGAGAAGGCACCAAGGGACAGGGTGGAGGAGAGACAGATGCCAGGCGGCCAAGTGGAGACAATGAGGAAAAGGGCAGGAGGAGGGAAGGGAGGTGTCAGTGGGGGTGGGAGGGTGGAGGGGACAGGGTGATGCTGGGAGAGGAGAGGGGAAGAGCATGGGGGGCAAGAGGAAACAAGGGGAGAGGAAGGTAGTGGGAGAAGGGTTGAAAGGAGGGGTGGGCATGAGGAAGGCGGGATGGAGCAAGTCACGTGTGAGAGCACAGAGGGCATGAGAGAAACTGGGGCAGAGGGTGGTGAGGAGATGGGCATCAGGGAGAAAGGGGCTGGGGCAGTGAGGGAAGGAGGAAGCACCAGGAAGGTGCAGGGGTAAGGGAAGGTGCCAGGGGATTCTGGGGTGAAGCAGAAGGGCAGCCACCTGCAGGGGAGAGACCAGCACCAGAGAAGAGAGGGTTTGGTAGGGGCCAAACTCATCACCTGTGGGTAGGAGGATAGTGGGAAAAGTTCTTAGAGGTGGTTACTTTTACTTCTGGTCATGTGTCCATCTTGACCCCAAGAGTCGGGGCATAGTAACCAGAATCTATGGTTAGAGATCAGGAGGTGTAGGCAATGTGTCCCTAACTTTGATTCAAAGGGGCAAGCATCCCCCATTTAAAAAGTGTAAGAAACGCTGCTATAGAGACTACATGCATTTCCCCCTCTCCCCTGCCAGTAAAGTTTTTAGCAGGCTGGCCAGCAGCCCTGCTCAGTCCTGGCTCACACTGGGTCTGGGACCTACACCTGCTGTGGCTCTGCATTTAAAGGGTATTAAGAACCAGGTGGGCAGGCAGCCCAGCTCAGTTCTGGCTTGTACTGGGCCCAGGAGTCAGACCCAACCCTGGACAGGGGTTGCTGCTACCCTGTTCTGCTGCCTCTGATATAGCCAGTGCACTCCAGCCCCACTCCCGAGGAGCCCCCTGCTACTCCATGCAGGCAGCCAGCCCACAAGGGGAGCTGGTTTTTAAACTGGCTCCCCTTGTAGATCATCTCCCACCTGGCACTTTGTGTTGCTGCCTCTGCTATAGAGGCAGCAGCATGGTGTGGCAGGGGTCTCCTTGGGAGTGGGGCCAGAGTGCACTGGCTGCCAGCCCCCCCGCCCCCCCTTTGGGAACCATAGAATAGTCGAGTAACTGATAAGAATTCATGAGGTTAATTGACTATTCAGTTAACCAATATTTAACATCCCTAATGGCCACCTTACTCACACCCTGCCTTAGGACTAGGGTATGCAATCAATTGATTGGTGGGCAATTACTCAGTCATTCTTGTCCTTGTGTTTATGAACTTTGTGACACGATTGGAAAGTTTATCTTCTAAGAAATGAAGTATTTTCTTGGATTCCAAGGTTACGTGTCTCATGCACTGTATCACAGTCAGTCTTTCTCTTCCTAATTATCTCCACAGGCAGTCAATATCCCTATCTCTAGGGGATCATGAGACACTTTTTCCCTACTTTCCCTGGGCCTCAGTAGCTTACCTCTGCAATACTGTCCTCTGTTAAATGAAGGTAAATGGAGATGTGAGTTCTTTCTTTCAGAAACATTATTATCAACCCCTCTGGACATTGGTTGGTGCTGGTGCAAAACAGCTGGCAGCCTCTGGACGTCCAACAGAGAGTGTGATTCCTTCAGGTGTAAAATGGATCAAATCTAGAGTTACAGAGTTGGATCCAGACAAGAACTGCATCTATTTAGCAAATGACAAAAAGGTAAGTGACAATGATGAATATCGGTGAGCCTTAAAATGGTATCAGAAAAATTTGCTTCTGATTTCTCACTCCATGGAGCTCCCATAAATACAAAATGAATTTCCCATCCTGTAAGGATGCCATGGCAATGACATGCTATGCTATTCTACAAATCTTGAAAATACTTGTTATACTGATTGTATTATAACAATTGCCTGTGTGTGGGTTTTAAACCACCAACCAAAAAACCCTCCAGATCAATAGTTTTCTCTCCAGGTGGCAAGTATCAGCATGTGTTAAATTGGATACTGCAAAAATATGAAATCACCTTGCTGAACAAGGGAGTAAATTTTTTGAATGTTCAAAGTATTTTTCATCGTGATGGAATGCTTTATTTCATGCCTTAGCATTCAATTTATACTGCTTTATTACCTAGTTATTAGGGTTTTTTAAATAATGAACATTGCCTCAAAAGGCTAATTTGTCTAAAATGTATTTTTTTTCTTTATACTGTAGATATCTTACAAATATTTGATAGTTGCCCTTGGACTTCAGCTGCATTACGAAAAGGTATTCACTTTAAACCAAATACATTATGCAATTAATACCAGTAATAGAAATTGCACTGTTTACTTTGATCTCTAAATGTAATGGCTTTTCAATACAGTATATAAAGTGTAACTAGTTTTTGCAATAATAGCTTTCTTGAATGAATAGTCAGGTCTTTCTCTTTGTATATGCTTTAAATTGCACTAAATAGTATGGGCTCCAATTTGGGGCCCTTCTCATACCAGTAAACATAAATCACCTTTTTAATCCCAAGACAAAGCTGTCTTATTTCTTCATTGTGCCTTTCCAGAGATCATATGGGTGTACACAATGTATTACATATAGAAATAACTCTTGGCTGGCTGAATCAATAAAATGTATGACTGCAAGAGCTCTCAAGGTCCAGTGATTTGCTTGATTGGGAGCCTAGCTTCATCAGTATTACCAACCCTTCTGGTCCATGCTAATAGAATTTCTTCCTGAAGAAGATTTGCAACTGGTGCAGCTGCCTGCCACCCTACTTACCATGGGCCAGGCATGACAGACTGGCAGGATCTCCCAAGTGTGACATTGATTAGGGGCAGTTCCTGCTGGGGTGTGTGTAGGGGGAGGGGTACGATGGAACCTATTCTGGAACTTGGAATGTGGTAGTGTTAGGCTGCAGTAGTCCAACTGGTACTGGTGGCAAATCTAGCACAGGTACTTTTTCCAGTGCCACTTTCTCTTAAATCATTACATTGTAACAGGCAAGTACAGTCTAAAGTGTTGAGCCTATAGATATTGGTGTGGGAGGTATATATGTAATCTACATGTAATGCTCTCCTAAGCCTGGGTGACACTGTGATAAATGATACTCAGTGGAGCTGTGGTTCTTCAAAGCACAGTGGAAACAATTTATTTGAATAATCACTTTTGAGTGAGAAGCAGCTTGTTGCTTATCTTAAGTAAACTACCTCCTCCGTAGATTAGTTCTAGTCTGAAACCAAACTGAATACTATTCAGTGTGTGTCAATGGTTCTGTGGCACAACCTGATAACGACATGTACAATGGATACCCAGGGACAGTGGAGTGTGGTTAAAACCAGTCACCACTTGTTGAATCTTGTTTATAGCTAGATCTCAAACTATTTAGGTTTTTAAATAATCAAATGATTAAAATAAAGTTTTCAGCTACCAATTTAGGAGAGAGATTGCATGGCTAGCATTTTGAAACTATACTTAGCCATCCAACCTTTCTCTTATTTGTGGCCTAGCAAGGGGGGCAGGGCTGGGAGCCTGGACTGGCAGGGGTTGCCTGCTGAGGGGACCACAAGCTGTGCGGTGCGAAGCCAGGTAGGCTGGGAGCCACATGGCATGGAGGCAGGCAGGGAGGGTGCAGGAGGAGGTGAGGTCGGGGTGCTGGGGGTGGCCTGCCGGGGGAGGGGGGGGGAAGCTGGTTGGTGGGTTGCCAGAGGTGGGGGTGGTGGGAACCTGAGCTGGCAGGGGCGGTCTGCCAGGGGGGCCATGAGCCGCGCACAAAGCAAGGTAGGCTGTGAACCACACAGTACGGAGGCAGATGGTCTAGGTGCAGGAGGTTGCGGGGGTGGCCTGCTGAGGGGTCTGTGAGCCAAAGCTGCTGGGGGCAGCCTGCCGAGGAGGGGCGGGAGTGGGTCAGCAGGCTGCTGAGGGGCTGAAACCCGGAGCTGGCGGCACAGAGGCAGGCGGGCTTGTGTGTAGGAGATGGTGGGCTACCTGCCTCATTGGGGGAGCCAGGCGGCAGAGAATGTGTGCGCACCCTTGCAGGAGCTGGCAGGGACAGCCAGCACGTGTGCAGGAGGGAAAGTTGAGACTCCTGTGATAGACAGACAAGAATAGTGATGACTTAATAGAAAGACTGTCTCATTAAAGCCTACAAGACTGGTCCTGCTAGATCCCATTCTGCAAATATTTGTATGTGGGCATAACCTAATGCACTACAAATAGTACCAGAACTTGGTTACAAGTCAAAATGACATGTATGTTCACTGTAGCGTAGGGCTTAGTGCTGCAAACATTGGTGCACATGTGTAACTTTTTGTGCTGCAAGGCAGCAATCCCAGAACTTCCTGCAGTTGCAGGAGGTTCCAGGACCAAACCCAGTTCTCCATTCTGCAGTGCCGCAGACATAGGCTCTAAGCTGCTAGTCCTTGCTGTCCTGGGAGGGACAATACTTGCTCTTACTCTGAATGGCTGCTCGTGGGTACTTTTCCTGACTGCAGTAAGGCCTCCGCGGGCTGGATCAACTCGCTTGGTAGGCCAAATCCAGCCTGTGGAGGCCCTTTTGCCCACTTCTACTCTACCTGCAAAAGCTTCCGTTCTGTCCCTTCCCTGTCCACTTGGAGCTAGACACTCCCTTTGCTGGGGTGCTTCTAAGAACAAGGAGACATCAGATTTCACACTGCATGACATGCCTTACATGGCTGTAAAATTGGTAGGGCCCTACTTAACTGTAATCAGGGCATAATTCCCTTCCTTGTAAGAGTGTCCTGAGGGTAAATTGCTGCTCAAATAAAGCAATGATGAGAGATGTTTCGGGATACAAATAGTCTACTTTTAAACTGCCCAAGAGGTCTTAAGTTCTGCTACATATAGCCATCAGATGACAAATATTTTGAAAAATAAAATTTCCTTAAGCTGTTGTGTTTACTATTACACTTCAGTCACTTTGGACAGTGAAAACAAGTCAGTCCTCTTTACTTCCATGCTCTCACTATGCACTAGCCCAGTGCTACAATATTTTATATAACACAAACGCACTCTGCTGGCAATGTTTATGATTACAACTGTTATAATATTGGGCTTTTTACTTTATACAGCTAATTTTCACAAACACTCACTTTGGAGAACTGCCCCCTCACAGAGCCCTTTTTAAAAACTAAGGTGTAGTGGAAGAGATCTACCATTAGCTAAAAGTTTAGTTTCCCAAATGCTCTATGTTCTAGATTACAAAATATCTGAAGAGGAAACATTTTACATCGATTTGTTCTACCTAGATTTTTTTAATAAGTCTTGTTTTCTTTTGTTTTAGATCAAAGGTTTGCCTGAGGGTTTTAATTATCCTAAAATAGGTTCCAATTATTCAGTCCATACAGTAGAGAAAACGTGGAAGGCTTTGCAAGACTTCAAGGAAGGAAATGCCATTTTCACTTATCCAAACACTCCAGTGAAATGTGGAGGGGCTCCTCAGAAAATCATGTACTTGTCAGAGGCCTATCTAAGAAAGGTACGTATTTCATCACCTCCCTACTGATGCCCGCTAACAATGCTGGAGATCATATTTACTTTATGGGGACCATGTTGAAATTTTGACAGAAATAAGCCTGGAGGTGAAAAAGATGTTGTGACTTACATTAAAAATGTAACTGGTTTGCAGATTAACTTCTCTGAGTTGCTATTGCTATGAAACTAACCATCAGGGCTCACTGCAGCTGAAAACAGGATGCTCTAAGCCGGGGGTTCCCAAACTTTTTGACACAAGGACCAATAAATCCATTCACGAGCTTTTGGAGGACTGGTAACATTCATTTGCATATTCATTAAGCAAATGATGAATATTCAAATAAGTTTTTTCTGGTCCTCCCAAAGCCTCCAGTGCCAGCGTTAACAAAGCTTTTGATACAGTCACCCACAATATTCTTGCCAGCAAGTTAAGGGAATATGAATTGAATACATGGGACTGTACGATGGATAGAAAGCTGGCTAGATCAGGGCTTCCCAAACTTTTACTTTAGTTGAACCTGTTTTTTTTTTGTACTGTCTCTTGCAGCCCAAAAATATAAAACCATATTAATGAAAAATGAATAAATTTTCAGTGTTTCACCTGGCTGCATACTCCATCCAGCTTGTGCCAGGGCTTGGGGGACCCGGTGCCGCAGGAGCACTTCAGGAGCAGGAGCACTTCAGGAGGCGGAAGCAGGAGCAGATTGGGGGTAGGGTATCTGGCTAAGAGGGAGGGTGCAAGGAAGGGTAGGATTGCCAGGTGTCCGGTTTTGTACCGGACAGTCCGGTATTTGAATGTTTTGTCCAGGAAAAATTGAGAAATTACCAGACATAAAATGCCTGGTATTTTCTAATTAGGTAAGTTTTATTATAATTAGGTGTATCAGTCAGTCCTTAGCTGTGAACTGCCTGGCTGGTAGATGTTCTCACGCTGCCTCTGTGTGCCTACCTGCCAGACAGTTCACAACTACTCGAGGGAGGGTATGTTGGGGGAGGGGAATCCCCGGCCAGACTCACTGGTCTGCCAGGGTTTGCATGTGCCCAGGTCAGTCCAATTTCCCCTCCCTCCTCCTCCCAATCTCTCCAGTCCAGCCCTGCTTCCGGCAGCCAGTTCCCCGCACCCCCACCAATCTCCCCTGGTCAGACCCCCCTCCCCTCCGTCCTGCCCCGACCAGCCTCGCTGCCCCCATCCAGCCCTGCTTGCGGCAGCTGATTCTCCCGTCGTCCTCCTCCTCCTGATCTTCCCTCAGCCAGCCTCCCCCGGCTCCTGTCCAGCCCTGGTTCCGCCGCTTGCCTTCTCTGATCACTGCCGCCGGACAGCCCCGCTACCCCCAACCCTGCTTCTGCCGGCCGCCCCCCCAGATCTCTGTGGGACAGCCCTGCCGCCCGCCCACATGCCCGGATCTCCGCAGGACAGCACCCGCTGCCCCCAGCCCTGCATTCGCTGGCTGCCCGCACGCCTGCCCAGATCTCCATGGGACAGCACCCGCTGCCCCCAGCCCTGCATTCGCCGGCTGCCCGCATGCCTGCCCAGATCTCCATGGGACAGCCCCGCTGCCCCAACTCTGCTTCCCGGCAGCCTGTTCCCTCCTCCCCCACCTCCTCCCAGCCCGCCCCGCTCTGCTCCCCTCCCAGCAGCCATGCTGAGGCCCGGTATTTTTTTTCACGGCCCGGTATCGGGCCGTGGCCCATAGTTTGGGAAACCCTGCTCTAAGCCACCATTGTGGCTCCCTGATGCTGTAGCCAGCAGAGAGCCAGTTCATTCCCCAATGTAACTTTCAGCAGTCCAAGGCCTTCTATTCCGGGGAGCCAGACTGAGTGCAGCAGGGGATAACCACACTCCTTTCCACTCATTTACGTTGGCTTGGAGGGAGACATGGTGTCAAGTTCTCTAGCTCTGTGCTAGATGGTGACTTTCCTATGCTGTGGGAGTACTCAGTGGCTAGCCAAGTAAGCTTTATGGCACCAAAGGAGCTATCACAGGACCAGGATCTGGCACCAAAGGAGCTATCACAGGACCAGGATCTGGCCTGTAATATATAAACAAAGGTTTAAAACACCAATAATGAATAACCCTGTATTTTTATAACACTTTTCATCCTAAGGAATGTACCCTGCTCTTGGAATCCTACACACATTCTGCTGACAGAAGCCACTTAAATGCACTAGCTATTAAAATGTGCCACACAGCTTAGGAAGTGAAGCAAAGAATATGATTGTACCCAATTGAAAGTACAAGGGGAATCTGTGTAGACAGAATGAAATGACCAAGTAGGAGTCTGGCCAAAACACAAGGGTTAGCATTCTAGCAAACAGTGCCAGCAGGGGAACTTTAATAGGTAAGTATTTAAACAAGGGGCGGGGAACCTTTTTTGGGTCAGAGGCTGCTGACCTACAGAAAAATCAGGCTGGCGGAGGGGGGGAGGCTGCACACAAGGGAGAAGGAAAAAGGCATTCCTCGCATTCCCCTCGTACATCAGAACCTAATAGATTGTGTGCTCCAGTCCTGTGGGTGGGTGGCATGGGGCTGGAGCACTGGCATGGGCTCCCCCAGTGTGTGTGGGGGGGTGGGGGGAGGGAGATCCCTGAGCCTTGAGGGCCAGATCCAGGCAAGCTGGGGGCCACATGTGGCCCCTGGGCCTGAGGGTCTCCCCCCCCCCCCCCCGATTTAAACCCTCTGTTTTGCATGTCATTCAAAACGCTATGCTCCTTAATTCTATGCTAGGACACTTACTTAGTACTCAATGGTGATACCCAATGATGGATCGCTACCACACTTCATGTGGCATCAATGTATTCCTAGGAGCTCTCAACCAAAGAACCAACCTTACCTAGTTTCTGACAAGATAACTGAAGGGATCAAATGTTGAAATGATTCAGCTCCAATCATTCAGTTAAAATGTGTAACATCAGAAAATTTAAAACAGCTGCAGCTAAACAGTATGCACTCATTTACAAGTGTTTCTATCCAGTTCTACTACTTTTGTGCTCTGTTTGCTGCTAAATTAATTTTTCTATCCAGACAGGAAAACGAGCCAAAGCCAACATCATCTTCAATACTTCACTTGGATCCATTTTTGCTGTAGAAAAGTATGCCAATAAATTGCTGGAGATAATTAAGGATAGGAATATTACTGTTAACTACAAACATAATCTCATTGAGGTTCGAGCAGACAAACAAGAAGCTGTATTTGAGAATTTGGACAAACCTGGAGAGACTGAGGTTTATCAGGTCAGTAAGGGAAAAGCTTTCAGTTGGGTCTTACATTTCTCCCCCCCCCCTTTTTTTCCCTAAACTATCAACTGAGATTTCCTCTTCACCTCCCAAATATATTTGAGTATACAGAAAACTGAGTAACTTCAAACACAAACAAAAACAGGCTATCCCAGTTTAAACTGGCAATCTTCCCTCTTAGACCTCTGAGCAGGATCTTCACACTCAGTGGGGTTGAATGGTGAGAGGAAGTTCAGCTATGACTACAATTTTTTCAGTAGCACAGCTACTCAGTAACTGGCTACCAGGCTTTAAGGACATAGCAAAGATGTACTCAGAAATACTAAGCTGAACCTTACATTTGACTGTAACAAGGCTAAAGAGCCTTGTCTCCCTCACTGTTTAAACTTCCCCCTCCCCAGATCTGACCTGCTATAATAAAGGTATGTGTTTTAATCTTGTTCATTGAATTCATTTATTTAGCTGTTTTTGTTTCTTTCTGTGCCCAGTATGAAATGCTTCATGTCACACCACCTATGGGACCGCCTGATGTACTCATGAACAGTCCCGTTTCAGATACAGCTGGCTGGTTAGACATAGATAAGGAAATTCTGCAACACAAAAAATACCATAATGTGTTTGGTCTTGGAGACTGCACCAATCTTCCAACATCAAAAACAGCTGCAGCTATCGGTATAGTAGTTCAGTGTCCCCTTTAGCATTTAAAAAAAATTACCAAAAAAAGTTACATGTGCATGTTCCATTTTGGAAAAAACAGACTTAAGCCTTGTGGTAAGAGAGAAACTTTTAACAAAGGAATCATTACAAGCCCATTTTAACAGTTTCCTGATACTTACAATATGGCCTACAGATAACACATTTCAACTGTGTATGTAATTTCAGAACTGTGGTATCCCACAGCTCTGATCCATGTTTTCATTTGTCCTTCTGGCACTGACATGGAGTACGATAAGCTATGAAAAATGAACATGACTGTCATCTACTCCATCCTTCAGTCATGCAACTCTTTGTAATGTGTCTCAAAGTACATGCATATGCTATCTGAGTGCTCAGACTGTCATAAGCAAATGATCCCATGGTCAGTGACTGCAAGTACAGAATATGAACTGTACAAAATACATGTTAGGCCTGTGCCTATCATGGCTGAAATATGAATGTAAAATACTGTGGTTGTAGAATATGGAAATACAATAATGGTTTAAGGCTACAAAAACTGTATTTATTGGTATAAGAAAAATGTGCCCCTAAAATGAATGATGTATCAAACTAAACCCAGCGTAGACAATGTTGCTATAGCTTGTCACAGCTCCCTTTTTAACATATCAGCCTGATGGAACTTTAGCATACAGCTTCAAAAACCATTTTGGAAATGAAAAACTCCCCCCTCCTGTTTCTCCAAATAGGAAGTTCAAACTTCACAAACATGCACCAATATTTGTTGTGGGAATAATGAGAGAAAACTAAATCCAACTAGATAATTATACTGGAAAATATACAACTTTTAAAAAACTTAATTATTTGTATTAAACTGGATGGTACTGTTTCCATGTACTATCATATTACAGTGCAAATACTATTTGTAGCAGGAAAATGCTTCAGCTGCAATGTAACCGAAGTTGTATAACTGACTTTTTATCTCTTATGTAGCTGCCCAGTCTGCAGTGCTAGATAAAACAATTTCTTTGGTAATGAAGAACCAATTGCCAACTAAAAAGGTATTTTATTTAAGAAATTGCCTTATTAGAATTATTCTCTAACAGTAGTTTTTTATATAAAGTGGGTAGAAAGCATTGTCCTCATGTCAACATTAGCCGATGCAAAGGAACAGACAATATCGTTCTCGCCTCCATCTAGTCACAATTCTTTGATCCTGAATTTTTTTTAATTATTTTCTAAAGAAAGGTATTGAAGGAAGAAAGTTAATTGTAAATTCAGAACGTTGTCAGTTACCCTGAAGCCAACATTATGATAATCCTATGGGGAAATGTGTAAAGATTATAGAGAATCCAAGAAAACTAAAAGTAGTTGAGGGGACTTAAAACTAACGAGTGTTTATACAAGATTCTCATATCAGATGAGTTTTGTTTTTTGTATTTAAAGGCCAGCAAGCTGCACAGTACCAGGGGAGGTGGACGAAAGCAAGACCCTTTACAAATTGACAGTTTAACCTTAAATTTTCACCTCCCTGTACAAAACCTAGTCTAGCCCCAAGGATACACTGGCTTTGCTGACTAAGTAGGAAGACGACGAAAAGTTGTCTGCACTGACCAATAATTGTAGTCTTAAACCACTCAATGTACTACCTGCTAACCAGCAGTGCATTAAGCAGTGTGACTACACAACTATTGTTTTGCTCTACAACTTTCTCCCCGGGGGAGAAGTCTGAGCAGTGGAGTGCCTTGTTCTAGTAGCATTTACAATTTTATTTTTTGTTAAACAAATTGATGTTGGAAAACAAAGTCAAAGAAATGCCCATTGCATTTTCGAAGATTTGTGACCAGCTGCCAATGCTTCAAAGGAAAGTGCCAGATGCCCACTGTAGGCAGCTGTTAAACCGCATCTCCCTTCTGCACATAGTTGGTCTCATTCTGTTCTCTATACGTAGTGCCTAAAGGCAAACCAAATAAGGGGGCCTCTCATGCTGGGCGCTTTACAGTTGAAAAATGTGGCCACTAGGAGCTTCTCTTGTGGCTACAGCTTCCTGGGCTGACTTTTGGAAGACTGGGCGGGGGAGGCAAAGCAGCAGCCTCTCCCCCTCCCTGTTGTTCCTGGATACACTGCTCTAGCATTGGTGGCCCTGGCAACCAGGAGCTATCAGGTCCTATCTCCCCTTTCTGGAGACACATGGGACGCAATGTTGGAGGAGCAGGAGCTCCCCACCTTTCCAGGAGTAGTGGAGCTCACTTATGGGCTTCAGCCCTAGGATTACAGGTTGGCGCAGACTGGCCACTGGTTTGGGCTCCAGTCCTCTGCTCATGTAGCTTAGGACAATATCCCCCAGTCAATGGGGCTTCAGGCTCTTTTCTCCCACTGCTTCTCCTTCCATCCAGGGCTCAATTTGTCTCCAGGCTTGCTTCAGTGGAATAAGTCTGCTGTGAAAAGTGATACTTGTATTTTTTTTTCCACAACAGACTTATGAAATAGGAATAAATAAATTACAATGACTTAGGCTATGTCTGGACTGCAGGCTTCTTTCGGAAGAAGCTTTTCCGAAAGATCTTCTGAAAAAACCTTCTTCCCAGAGTGTCTACACAGCAAAAATGCATCAAAAAAGCCATCTGCTTTTTTGAAAGAGCATCCACGCTCAATGGACACTCTCGCATTTAAGCTGTGATTACTATGGATGAAGTGGCCACCAGGACACCACCTGTGCTTTTTCCTCTTCTTTCAAAAGAACTCCCTCTTCCCCATCCCCACACACCTTTTTCCGAAAGAGCTCTTTCGGAAAAAGGCTTCTTCCTCAGTCAGGTTTACCAGTGTCGGAAAAAACCTCCTCTTCCCTCCTCCTCCTCCTCAACATGATTGCAGTGTGGACATAAAAACGCTGTAGTGTAAACATACTCTTAGACATAAATATGCATATATATATATATATATATATATATATATATATATATATAAAAATAATAAAAAAATTCCCTAAAGTATTTTAGGAAATAGTATGAAAGTAGCCGCCACCAAATAATTTGCCCTGAGAACCCTAAACAGAAATTGGGTTGTACCTTTGAGACTGAGATTTAATATCCCTCCCAAGATTTGTTAGCATTAGCTATATCTCTCCGAATACACTTGCTAGCCATAAAAATGTCCTATCCCTCTTTGAATCATGCTAAATTCTTGGTCTCTGAGATCAACAGGATACTTTCATATTGGACTGGAAAAGTAGATCCTTTCTTCATGAGTTTTGAATGTGCCACTTTTCAAATTACACTTTTGCACAAGGGAGAACAGAAGCTCCTGTCTAGTGACTATTGGCTCAAGTTCAGAGGGAGGGAAAGTAGTTACATCTCCACACAGCCACAATACTGTCATTGACTCTGCAACATTTTTGGCAGCCTCAGAAGGATTGAATGATTTCTGTTCTAGGTCAAGGCTGAGGCCTATTGGTACAGCATTATAGAGAAACTTGTATTGGTATCTGTTTTGAAAAGCTCAGTTTCTAGTGTCACTTGTGCTGGAATCTTTCACAACCTCAAAATTCATTTTGAAATTTTTTTTGATAAATCCCATTGTCATAGCTTGCTTGTATCACTTTCTTTTTGTGCAAACTGTACATTATTATGAAAAAATGCCTTTCATTGTAGTATGATGGATACACTTCCTGTCCCATTGTAACGGGCTATAATAGTGTGATTCTAGCAGAATTTGACTACAATGCTCAGCCTCTGGAAACATTTCCCATTGACCAGAGTAAGGAGAGACGGCTCATGTACTACATGAAAGCTGATCTAATGCCTTTTCTTTATTGGAACGGACTACTAAAGTAAGTATTCCAATATATACAAATGAGTTTTGGCTCCTGCGGTGACCCTATTAATAACACACCTATAATACCTTTGCAACTCGTTGAATAATCTCATTTTAAGCCACAGTACATCAGAACACTTCTGGCTTTTTATTCCATCACCATCTAGTATTGCTGGATTTGTCAGCCCAAACAGTTTAAACATTCCCACTTTCTCATTAAGAGTGAGACTGTTTGTCTGTCTTTGACCATTCTAGGCATTTTATGCTGTCACAAGAATAGTTTTCCCCAAATCAGGGCTGGAAATAATGTTACCACAGCAAAACCCCATTGTGCTCTTAGAACTCTTCCATATGTTTCTGCTCATCTAAATGCAAACTAGTAGTAAAACCATGAAACTATCCCCAAAACCCCTGCTCCTTGAAAGAAAATTTGAAGTACTGTATTTTTACCTGC
The DNA here is from genome assembly GCF_052426305.1 of Pelodiscus sinensis. Lineage (NCBI taxonomy): Eukaryota > Metazoa > Chordata > Testudines > Trionychidae > Pelodiscus > Pelodiscus sinensis. The sequence continues at coordinate 25,482,209 of NC_143065.1, forward strand.
TGTTGTGGTAGCTATCTAATTTATGTAGCATACACTGGCTAAGACTTTTTTTTCCCCCCCTTCTCCTTAGGGGCTACTGGGGAGGACCTGCTCCTATAAGAAAACTAATGCATCTTGGTTTGAAGTAATGATGCAGTCGACTGTGCTTACTGGCCAGAACTAAGTGTAAAAAAAGAAACCATTTTAATATGCATGCATTTTGTCTCAAGAAGCAAACACTGCGGTGGATATTGCACGTGGATGTATGTAAGGCCCATTTCTTGAGACTTAAATCTTGAATTCAAAATAAATCAAGATGTCCTGTTAAATGTCATTGTGATTTATGGTGGAAACAATAGGGTGGAAGTGACATCAGCTATCATCTATTAATGATGGATACAGCATCAGAATGGTGTCTCGAGGCATGAGTGTAAACCCAACTCTAAATAATTGATTGTGGCTTTAATAAGATTCCACTTAGGCATATTGCATGTGATTTGTTATCTTAGGTACTTAAGTAAACTAAGTGAGTATGAAAGGATGGGAGCTACAGTTCATAGATGGTATATCACAGATTATGTATCACTTTAAACTTTTCCCATATCCTCTATTAGTCTGCACAGGCAGACAAGTTATCTAAATCCTAGTTCAGTTCAAAATATTGGGTCTCTATCGTGGAATAAATTACCTGTTTTGAGGTAATTGGGCTATCACAGTTGTCATTTCAGCCATCAGTATGATTGTCACTTCCTCAAGTTTGTGGAAGTTCGGATTTCACAATCATAGAACAGGTGCCTACATCAATTTTTCCTGACAATCTCAGACTAGCTCAGAGCCAGACTTAAACTGACATGTAAGGGGAAATTCAGCTGTATGCAATACTGATAGTTGAGTGAGACCTCTTTTATTCATTAGTTTCTCATGGCATTCATAGTTTGTCATATTAAAAGGATTTCATTCCCTTAAATACTTGTAACTGGGGTATGCCTCCTGCTGATTCTATAATTCAAACACTGCACAAAGCAGGGACTTCTTGTATTCCTCCACTTTTTTTCTCCTCTCCCCCACCACACAGTGGGTCTTCACACCCATCCCCCTCCTGCTTTCCTATCAGCCCCCAGTGAGACTTGCTGGCTCCTTCCAGGGCACAGTATGGTGTCCCAGGACAGAGGCACAAGGCAGCCTGTCTTAATGCTGCTAGCCAGGAGCCACCCAGATGAGCCAACCCTCACACTGAAGCCCCTTCCCCCACAGAACCTGAACCTCCTCTCCCCCCCCCCCCCCATTCAGAATCCTTTGGCCTTACTTCTGCCATATGAATTCTATATGAACCAATGTGAAGCTGTCACAAAACTCATTCTACTCAAGTGTGGGAAAAGTTAAAGAACAATGGTGGCAGGTCTAAGTAAAAAGCTCCATAGGAGTAAAGGAGAGCCAAAATGAAGAATTTCAGCAGTTGCAACTCTAGGAAACTAAGGATAGAGTTCTAGCTACAGTACTTACATCAGAGTCCCTCACAATGTTCCTTTTGGAGATAAGGAACAAAGTAGATTAGCTCAGTGTCAGTCTGTGATGGAGAAGAGACTAATTTGGATCTCTCAGTGCTCATTAACATCCTGCATTTCCAGTTGTCAACTCTGGCTAGTAGGTTAGATGCTAGAACTGCAACTTCCACCATTTGGAAACAAGATCAAAGGTAAGACCATTAAAGTCATGAAAAATGGAGGAAGAGTACTGAGGCATGCTAACCTTCTTCTCCCTTTGTTTGCAACACAAAATGCTGTAGCAATAGCCAGCAACATCTATTGCTGTGTCTATACTACGGAGTTTTTCTGGGATTCCAGAGGTATCTGAGAAAAATTCCACTGCATCCAGGGAAGGTGTCTGCTCTTCTGAAAAAAAAAATTCAGAAGAGCAGATGCACTCTTTTGGAAACCCTGTAAACCTTGTTTCACAAGGAAGGAGTTTTATAAAGTTTTTCCAAAATTTGGCCCAGTCTCAGCTATAAAAAAGTAAGCAAATTTGCATACCTCTCTGAAAAAAAGTGTAGTGTAGATATAGTCTAGGTTGGAGAAGTAAGTCCTCAAAAGCAAAGAAATGCAATAGTTACAGATTAAGAGCAAAGACAGATGTACCCTATGTACTTCAGTGGGAAGACATGACTAGTTTTCCTTGATCAGGCTTAATCAAGAAAAACAGGATAAAGGGGAAAGTCTAGGCAGGTCATTTGTCATTTACACTAGTATTTGCCAAATCTAGTTACACCTGATTTACCCTGGTACAACAGATGAAAATAAAGCTCTAAATATCCAGGGTGAGAGCAAAAGCAAGACAAGGGACAGTACTTGTGGAAAACCCACTGTACTTGTGCCAAGTGTAGATGAACTGGCATCTCCAAGAGGGTGCACTTCTGTAACGTTAACATTTTGGTTTTATGCTCAGCAGAAGAATCTGGAGCTGTGCTGTTTCATGGAAATGTAGAGGTGGACAACCTACAATAAGCTAAACCTCTGTCAAGATCAAATAAACCTATAATTGTTCAGAGTTGTCAAGTTTTTTTCTTATTTGGAAGGTTGTTTTATGGGAATTCCACAACTTCTCATGGAAACCTGTTCCACAGATTGTTTTCCCCTAGTATGTAACCTAGGTCTCAATGGGCTTAATTAGAAGCAATGACTACTTGTCATGCCTAAATGGACATGGAAAATAACTGATCAGAGCTCTTAAAAGCATTTAACAAAGTGTGCATAAGTTCCTGTCTTGTCTTCTTTTCCCAGGCAGAAACATGCTTAGAGTTTTCTGTTGTCGAAGTCTCCACTTTGTCAACAGCTGGCTGCTACACTCTAAAAACTGGAGTTTGCATCTATGGATAAAAGAGCAGTCTCTTATCACAAGTTGAGACTTTTTTTTAAATAGAGGGAAGATTTACTATTAGTCAGAACATGGAGAAAGTACATTTTTCTCTAAAGGAAGCATTTTATTGGAGTAAACATACCAGTAGTTTGTGTTACATTGGAATTTACTCTGTCCTCTTGTGCAGGCCTCTAAAGTTGTAGTAGATAACCAGACAGAAGGGATTGAAATTGGCTAACCCATTGGAAAGGGAGTTTCCTCTCTCTTGAGTCTCAACTGCCATCAGCTGCTATGTAAGACATGCTTACTTGATTAGCTCCATTAACATTGGTCCTATTCTTGATAAATTTTTGCCTCTAATTTCTGCTACAATTCACTTGAAGTGGGTTTTACCCACATCAGCGTTCCTTCTCAGCTGCAGGGCAACACAGCTTCACATGTGATTATTAGCCCCACCCAGTTAGTCAGCTCTATTTGGAGGGGGTGGGGGCTATTGGCCCTGAGCCTCTGACAGGGCAGGACTGAGGAATTACCTGTGACGCTTTACTGCAGCACAATTTAGAGGGAACATGGGCCCTAACACATGGGTTAAGGTATGTCTACACTGCAGAGGGTTTTTTTTTTTTTTTTTGGAAAAAAGTTATTTTTCTGAAAACTTCACTTACATCCACATTGCAATCGCATTCTTTAAAAAAAAGAAAATCACAATGGGTTTTTCCAACAGGAAGAAGCCTTTTTCCAGAAAAAGGTATATGTGGACAGGGAGTTCCTTTAAACGAAGAGGAAAAAGCACAAGTGCCCTGGTGGCCACTCCGTCCATAGTAATCACAGCTTAAATGCAAGATAGCATCCATACACCGTGGACACTATATTTCAAAAAAGCAGACTTTTTATGCGCTTTTGTTGTATAGATGTTCTTTTGGAAGAACTTTTTTCAGACGATCTCTTCCGAAAGGAGCCTGAGGTCTAGAGATAGCCTTAGTCTTTAAGGTGCCACAGGTCTCTCTGCAGGTAGAGTAATATCGCTATCCTAAGACTTTTACCAGTTATTTTGTGTGTTCCTGTACCATAAACTTAACACCCTCCATGGCTAACTTTTGGTCATGCTAGTTTGAAGGTTAGTGATAAAGATGTCAAACTAGTTCTAGGTTCATCCTGTTAGTGTTTGCTCCTATAATATATTCCCATGCAAGTAAATGGAAGTGTGCATAGGGGGGAGGGGTGTATTATAAAGAGCAAGTATCAAATTCACCTTATTTTCTCCATTACTACCAACTTCAAGATAGACACTGAGTTTTAGAAAAAAGTATTCTATTTACCCTACCAGAGTTCATTTCACTACAATTTTTTTTTAATCACCGAGTTTCTACAAGTTTACCTGCCCTTACTACATACTAGCACTCCGTGGTATCTGAAGTGTACTGTCACTTCAATGCTAAAAGAAACAGCATAAAAATAAACTGATGGGGAAGTATAAAAAGTAAAAAAAATACAACTAATGTAAAAATACAACTGTAATTTAAAGGTATGGGGTTATTTACAATGACACTGTCCTAATACTTTCAGCTGCAAGTGTGCTATTAAATTTAATTCAAAATAAGCCTAAAACAAACAAAACAAAGCCCATTCCAAGGGCCCAACTACTTTTCACGGTATCTCAGATACAGAAGCTTGTCTCAAACTAAGCTACAGAGACATCATGGATGGGAAGTGCTTTATTAAAGGTCACGTTTTACTCCATGAGTTTCAAGTGAAAGCTGAACAAGTTCAATTTTAAAAAGTGAAAAGAAAGTCTTAACAGAAGCTGAAGCTTAACTAGCAAAGTCTGGTATGCATAAAAATAAGTTAATGTTAACAGGCTTCTTTTTAGATCACAGGAATCCACCAGCTGCTTGTCTAGCTCTGTAAAAAGAAGGAAGTTTTAGTGTTTGACAATATACATTTACACACAAATTTAAGCTTATTTACTAAGGTCTACACAAGTGACTGATTTGTCTTCCTGTCTGACAGTGCACCAGTTTGCAACTGTTAACCACTCTTGAATTTCTGAAAAATTTTTAAGTCAAGATTTCTTAAGTGAACAAGTAAGCCAGTTTGCCACTGTAGTTAAGTATGTTTAACCATTAAGTTTAGTTTTTACCTGCATAATCAACAGTTCTTCAATCTTGTTCTGGAGCTGTCCATGAACTTCATTAAAGAGTTCCTCCTTTGATTTTGTTCCATCCAACTGAACTTAAATATTTTTTTTTAAATGTTAAAAATGAGATTTCTGAATTAAAACATCCTAGAATTACAATCTCATTAAGTCTCCATATTTTTTAAAGAGGCCAGGAACTAGACCAATCGCAAAGAAATTTAACTACCTTACATGCATCACAAGCAGCACTGATTCAGATCTACTCCCTAAATTATATCCCCTTTCCCAGTGCAGACACTAGAAACAAACTTCCCTATACATAAATCTTGAGTTTCCACAATCCAGGAATACTTACCCACATCAACTTTGAGGTCTTCCATTATTTTCTTATGTTTAATATACATGGGCCAGACATGGCCATCAAACAATCCAGGAGGATCTGGTACAGTGTAATTCCTTGAACTAGAAATTAAGAAATTAGTACATAAACATTTCTTGTGTTATATAGTAAGAAATCTAGATCCAGTGCACTCAATCTCTTTACTCATAACCAAATCAAAATAATCTTGACATTAATTCTGATTTTTTGTCCATGGTGCGTTCTGTATCCGCTGCAAAGTAATTGAATAAAGTCACAAATAAATAGAATGCAATGTAACATTAAAGGTATGTTAGGTTGCAGCTTCTTATTTGCAGATTCTACATCAACTGACCTTACTTGACATGACAAGATTAGTTCATATGAAGAAATGCTATAGTCTTAAAGCATGGGATGAGGCAGAAAAATAACTTTCATGTTTTAAAAGTCAAGAGTGTCCAGTCTGTAGCAGAGGAAGGTAAAGCAGCTGTTTTCACCAGTAGAGATGTAAAATCCAGTTTAACTGGAGAACCAGTTAAATGTAATGATGGGGCTATTCCAGCCAGGATGGCATGACATCTTCCCCACCTCCTACCCCAGCTGCAGACAGGGCCTGCAGCAGGCTCCAGGGGACAGGAGCAGCCTCCAACAGTTAACCATTCATACCCACATTTACCAGTGAGGCATAACCTACTTTCAGGAAGGAGTAAGTTTTTCCACTACAAAGATTGCATTCCTTCCTTAAAGGATTTTGCACCAATACTGCTATACCAATGGCTAAAATCTGGCCAAAAACCTTAGCTCCTGGCAATGATAAGAATCAATAACTGTATACTATTCATTTGAATGAGCAGAGTACTGACTGGCAATTGTACCATTACAGAAAACTACTAATTTAGGCAATTCTTAAATCCTGAAGGCACAATAATGAAGACAATAGCAAGATATTACCTGAAGTCCAGAAAGCCCTATCCCAAACATTTCAGACCACAGTGGTTGTTTGGACTCTCGTTCTATAAACTTTGTGGCCCATTTCGTTACCTGTTGGCTTTTAGTGCCAGCTAGCATGTTTCTAGAACTTTGAAAGAAAGTCTCAGCTACCAAGGATACTATGCAATTAAATGCCTAACCTAAAAATCTAATGCCTAATCTAAATCTGTCTCGCTCAAGCATACCCACCACTGCTACCTATACAAATAAAGCTTTAAAAATAAAAATGTAGTAATTCCCATGTTACCTTATCACTTTAAGGGGGGAAAAAAAGCATACCTCCTCCTCTTCTTGCATTCTTCATATGGAATGGAAAGAAAGTATCGATGGTCGAATATCTCAATCAATGGTCTGAAAAAGAAATTCTCTAATTTTTGTACATTTCACAGCTACTCTGTTTGATCTGCTATAAGAATTAGAGATGCAACATTAGTGGGATTTTAATCTTCCTTTGATGTATTTCTCACTAGCAATGGTCAAAAGGGTACCCTATTACATGACCATGTAAGGACAATAACTATAATTTTATGTCCCACTTTTAAAAGTTTAGCAGTAGAGCTGAGTTAAGTTTTTTAAAAATATGTTTTACAGGTGACCCCTGACTTACAAACAACCTGACTTACAACCCCCCGAATTTACAACCTTTTTTTCCCCATGCGAGATAGCTCCTAAAAACCCCCAATTTACGTCCGTAGCTCGCATTTATGACAGTGTATGACGCAGACGCCACACATCATCCCAAAACAGGAAACATACAAAGTCAGTCATACTCGCCCGTCTGCAGCTGCTGCGTAAACAGCACAAGTCTCCACCACATTGGAGTTCACTTTTTAGTTATTTTTGTGCATTATTTGAACAATTTAGTTTCGTTTTCCTCCATTTCTGTAGTCAATTTTGGTATTTTTTAGGGTATGAAACCGATTTCCAGGAAAGGAACTGCCATTTATAACATTGCGCCTATGGGAAATAAGGGTTTGATTTACGACCATTCTCCAGGAACCAATTAGGTAGTAAGTGCAGGGGTCAGCTGTATTAATGTTGGTTTATTAAAGCCAGCTCCCCTAGCAATGTCTCCGCAGTGGGGCAAGGGAGGCAGAGGCGTAGCGGGGAACCTGGTGTAAAGGGGACTCAAGTAGTCCCTACTCATGCTGTTGCCCAACTGCTGCACCTCTGCTTTTTAAATGTAGTAAGAGCCCCAAGGCTGAACAAATAAAGCTCTGAAGCCCTTACTACATTTAAATGGCAAAGGCGCAGCAGTTGGGATCTGGCACAAGCAGAGACTGCTTGTGTTCCCACTTGGCCTCTTCCTTTTAAAGGCAGAGGTGCAACCAGGATAGCAAGTGCCCCACTCCACCCTTATCAACTAATTGATTAGTTGACAGAAATTCCACTGACTACTCGATTAGTTGAGTAATCAAAATTTAGCATCCCTAATTAGTTTCAAACCAATTTTGTATTTTTCATAACTACCAGCAAACAGAAAAATCAGTTATTTGCCAAGTTCTAGTTTTAAGTATCATATTTTGACTTCCTGCAACATTACCTAATAGAAAATACATATCAAGCCAGAATTACAAGATGACTGCCAGCTAGTAAGTCTTTCCTTACCTGTAAGTGTATAGAAGGAAGCCTTCTATAATAAGAAAATGGATTGTTTCCTCTCTCTCCTCTGAAAACTGAAATATGTTGGCATCCAAGTTGTTATTGATGCCATGTGAGCGTTCAAACTTGATTGGGTTTTTCATCCAAGAACTGATGGTACTCATCATAGCTTCCATATCCAAGGCACTAATAACTAAGACAAAAGCCCAGAAAAGTAATTAAGTTTTATGAGTAACAGACAAGTCACCAAGAAAAAAGCAGCATACCCCGGATAGATACATCTAGTTTCTTATCCTATTAAGTTACAATTCTACATAGACGGCTCAATAAGCAGAGCTTTACCATCATACTGCTTAAATCCATCTTCAACTTCTATGTCATCCTGGGGCTGAAATAGTGATAAAGAGAACAGGTTTAGTCTGACCAGCTATGGCAAAGCTCAACATTCATTTTAAAGCAAGATTAAAGATCTGAACTTTAACGCCTCCCCACCCCCACCAGGTTTGTTCCTAATAAGATAAGAAACAGTAACGAGACTGTGATAAAGCACTTGGCACCTTTATCTTCCCACTAGCATGGAGCGCTCCAAAAAAGTGGAAAGTCACCAGAACACTGCCCAGGAGCTTATCCACCGCCACACAGCTGGTCCCAGCCCACCCAACAGTACATGGTGCCCTAGTGACAAGCAACTCTGGCCAAGAGCGGGAAGCAGAGTGTGGGGCTCAGGAGTCCTGGCTCATCTACAGCCTCCCCCACCGGCCACTTACCTTGAAGAAGTCATCCTGATGCACCACGCTGCAGTTGGGCAGGGCCTGCCTGAGCTTGTGGGCCAGCGTGGTCTTGCCGCCATTGGTGACCCTAGGGCCAGACAGGGACCGTTAGACGGCGCTGGGCTCAGGACGCCACCAACCCCAGCCAGGTGCGCGGATGGCGCCGCCTCACTGCGCGGCTACCGCAGACCACAGGCGGGGGGGGGGCGTCACCAAGGCCTCCTCACGAGCCCCCACCCCGCGCGCACCTCCTGCCCACAGATGAACCCCCCCCCCCCCAACGCTCCATCCCCCGGCGCTCACCCGCCGATGCCGATGACGATGTTCATGGTGCGGCGGCGAGCCGCCCGCGTTTCCCTTATAGCCTGTTCCTAGGGGGAGTGGGGCGGGGGTCCGGAGAAGGAGAGGGAGGGGAAGAAGAAGGTGAGAGGGAGAGAACAAACGTCAACTGCCGGGCAGCGCCATAGTCCCGGGGAAGGGAGCAGCCGGCCGTCGGTGCCGCACCGAAGCGCTGCGCTTTGCAAAAGGAGGGAAACAACCGCCGCGCCAGGATTCCCTCACGCTGCAACCGACCCATTGGGCAAGAGGCCCAGCCGCGTACTCGGGCTACAGCCAATGAGAGCACAGCACCGCCCACGCCACAACATCCGTTGGCTGGCGGGCCCTCGGCTGCACCCAATTGTAACGCCGCACAGATCCCGCAAAGCCCACTGGCTCGGCCACCTCACGCGTCGTCCAATCAGAGAAGGGGACCGCACACCTCAGCCACGCCTCCGTGAGTTGGAGGGGCACGCTGTGGCCCCGCCTCTCTCAGGCCACGCCTCCTGAAAAGCCGGGCGCTAATGAGCGAGTCTGGTTAAGCGCTGCTGGGATGGAGCGTTGGCTGGGGCAGCTGCGGGATAGGAGAGTAACTGATCTGGGGATCCCCCAAGGCCAGTTCTTGGGGCTCGCCTGCCTTCCTGATAGGGCTGCAGAACAAGGAGCCGCTAGTTCCAGCTGCAGGGGTTACCTAGCTCCCTAACACAGTGCGAGGCCGTACCTGGGGGTAGGAGCATCTGGTGCCTACGATGGGAGGGGTGCAGAGAAGAGCCGCGGGGAAGGGAGAGGGCGTCCCATTTTGCAATTAAAATTTTGGCAGGGGCACTGGGGAACTGTGAATAGGGTGACCTTTCTCTGTTGTATAGGAGCTTCAGAGGAGTAGCGGAGTTAGTCTGTAATTGGAAAAACTTGAAAAACAACGAATAGTCTAACAGCATCTTAAAGACTAAGAAAACATGTAGATGGTATCATGATCTTGCGTGGGTACAACCCCCTGAAAGAAGTGGGTTGTGCCCACAAAAGCTCATGATACTGTCTACATGTTTTGGTATAGGGATAGAAATGTAGCCGTGTTAGTCTGGGGTAGTTGAAGCAAAATGCAGGACAATGTAGCACTTTAAAGACTAACAAGATGGTTTATTAGATGATGAGCTTTCGTGGGCCAGACCCACTTCCTCAGATCAAATAGTGGAAGAAAGTAGTCACAACCATATATACCAAAGGATACAATTTAAAAAAATGAACAAATATGAAAAGGACAAATCACATTGCAGAACAGAAGGAGGATGCGGGGGGGTGGGAAGGGGGAGGAAGGAAGGTAAGTGTCTGTGAATTGCTGATATTAAAGGTAGGGAGAGTGGGATGTTTGTGAGTTAATGGTATTACAGGTGATAATTGGGGAAACTGTCTTGATAATGGGTGAGAAAGTTCAAAGACTTGTTAAGTCCCTGGTGGTAAGTGTCGAATTTTAACATGAATGACAGTTCAGAGGATTCCCTTTCAAGTGCAGATGTAAAAGGTCTTTGTAGCAGAATGCAGGTGGCTAAGTCATTTAGAGAGTGTCCTTTCTGGTTAAAGTGGCAAGAAACTGTTTTCTCTTTGTGATCTTGTCTAATATCTGTTTTGTGGGCATTAATCCTTTGGCGAAGTGTCTGAGATGTTTGTCCAATGTACATAGCAGACGGACACTTTCGGCACATGATAGCGTAGATTATATTTCTGGATGCGCAGGAATATGTGTTCTTGATCTTATAACTCACTTGGTTAGGTCCAATAATGGTATCAGCAGAATGAATATGTGGACAAAGCTGGCAACGGGGTTTGTTGCAAGGGAAGGTACCAGGGTTGGTATTAGTGTGGTATGTCCTGTGGTGGTTGGTAAGAATCATCTTGAGGTTAGGTGGTTGTCTATAGGAGACTATGGGTCTGTCTCCCAGAGCCTCTTTGAGTATGGTATCCTGTTCCAATATAGGCTGTAGTTTCTTGATAATGTGTTGGACAGGTTTAAGTTGGGGGTTGTAGGTGATGACAAGTGGTGTTCTATTGTTGGTTTTCTTGGGTCTGTCTTGAAGTAGATGGTTTCTAGGTATTCGTCTGGCTCTTTCAATTTGCTTTTTTGTTTCTCTGGGTGGGTAGTTGAGATTTATAAATGCTTGGTAGAGATCCTGAAGCTTCTGGTCTCTGTCAGTGGGGTTAGAGCAGATGCGGTTGTATCGAAGGGCTTGGCTATAGACGATGGATCGTGTGGTGTGTTCTGGATGGGAGCTGGATGCATGTAGGTAACTGTATGAATCAGTGGGTTTTCTGTAGAGAGTGGTGTCTAATTTTCCATTGTTGATTTGTACGGTGGTGTCCAGGAAGTGGATCTCTCGTGTAGAATGGTCCAGGCTGAGGTTGATGGTGGGGTGTAGGTTGTTGAAATCTCTGTGGAATATCTCCAGTGTTTCTTGGCCATGTGTCCAGATCATAAAGATGTCATCGATGTACCGTAGGTAGAGGAGGGGTGAAAGGGGACGGGAGTTGAGGAAACGTTGTTCTAGGTTAGCCATAAAGATGTTAGCATACTGTGGGGCCATGCGTGTACCCATGGCTGTGCCGCTGATCTGGAGGTATAAGTTGTTCTCAAACCGGAAATAATTGTGGGTGAGAACAAAGTTACATAGGTCTGCTATCAGGTTGGCAGTAGTGTCCTCTGGGATAGTGTTTCTAATTGCTTGTAATCCGTCTTCATGTGGGATGTTGGTATATAGAGCTTCTACATCCATGGTGGCAAGGATGGTATTATTGGGGAGGTTATCGATGTTTTGTAATTTCCTTAGGAAGTCAGTAGTGTCTCGGAGATAGCTGGGGGTATTGGTTACGAAGGGTTTGAGAAGAGTGTCTACATAGCTGGATAGACCAGTAGTGAGCGTGCCAATACCAGAGATGATGGGACGTCCGGGGTGCCCAGGTTTATGGATCTTGGGAAGTAGATAGAACAATCCTGGTCGGGGGTCAGAAGGTGATTCTGTGAGGATTTGTTCCCGAGTAGCTGTGGGGAGGGACTGTCTTCTGTTGTATAGGGACAGTCCTAATTTTCAGAGGTTTGTTCTATATAGGCACCTATTTCCCTGCAACCTTGGTGCTGCTCATTTTTTACATTTGCTATCTGATCACCCTGGAGGGGAACCCCCTATCTCACCTGCATGACAGAGCTGTGCAGAACTCACCCCACTGCCTCCAGGGCTTGCCTCAGAGAAGTACTATTATTATTATGTATATTAATTTTATTCCAGTAGCAATCAGTGCCATCAGTCATTTGAGTGTTCAGTAGAGTACAAACAAATCAGAGAAGACCTTGCCCCTAGCATAAAGGTTTTACAATTTAAGGAGCAGGTGGCAGGGAGAGGGACAGATTCATTCAGCTTCCTAATAATGTTAATCTAACACTGTTAGGATACATTCCTGGATACATCTAACACTATTAGGATATATGGCCTGGATGCATTCCTTTGTGGCTTATCTAAGCTATAAAATGAGAATAATACCCCCCCACCCATTGGCATTGGAGTATTGGGAAGAATAGTTCATTAATGTTCTTGCAAGACAAGAGTTAAATCTTACTACCATCATTATCACTTGTTGCTAGAAACACAGAGGCTACGTTTACACTATGAGTTTTCTCGACAAAAAATTTGCTATTGAGGGGCTCATTTGCATGAGTTGCAATCTCATTTGCATATTTTTCTGCCGATCCATTTTTGCACAAGGGGTTTTTGCGCAAAAACAAGCAGTGTGGACATTTTCTTTGGTTTTGCGCAAGAAATATGCAAGTGAGGCTTAGCGTGGAATATCACCAAGCCTCATTTGCATAATTAACGAGCGGCTGCTTTTTGCACAAGAGGCTTTTGCACATAAAAGAGCCATCTACCCTGCTCCTTCTTGTGCAAAACCCCCCTCTTGCTCAATACTGTTCTTCCTGAAAAAAATATTTCTTGTGCAAAACCAGTGCAGTGTAGACATAGCCTTTTTGTGCAAAAATCCCTTTTTCTGCAAGATTGGTATACCTCCTTTTTTGGGGCATAAGGATCTTGTAGAAAAAGGGGTTTTTGTGCAAAAAGAAAACATCCACACTGCGTGTTTTTGCGCAAAAACCCCTAGCGCAAAAATGGATCAACAGAAAATATGCAAATAAGACAGTGACTCATGGAAATGAGTCCCTCATTAGCATATTTTTTGCTGAGAAAACTTGTAGTATAGACGTAGCCAGAGAGCATGATTCCAAAATATAACGCAGATGTGAGCAGAAGCAAAACTGAAATCCATAAATCATCATAATATAAATGTACTCCTCTTCCAAAATAGGTACTGAGTTAATCAGTCTGTAAGGCAGTCTTAACTCTTTTCAAGAGTCTTTTAAATATATACATTCAGACATGACTCTAAGAAAGCATAAATGTACATTTTGAATAGCAGTCCACACATCTATCAGAGAATTCCATTGCAAATATGCTTAAGAACCTTTCCTCCACAGCTATCCCAGCAATATTCATATGATTGAGTTACTACCAAACAAATGAATTTACCAATTCAGTTCAACAGGAGGAAAAACAGGGAACTCCTAATTCCCAACATAGCTGCAAAATTGTATAATCCGATCTACAGTAACTCTTAAATTGCACCCCAAGCAGAGCATAGGTTAAGCAAGAACAGAAGGAAGCCAAAAACTGCCCAGAACTCAAAGGTAGAAGAAAAGAATGAACACTTGGTACAAAATTAGAAAAATCCAATGAAAAGTTTCAAAGCCAAAAATATTTAGTTAGAAGTATTGTAACTGAGGCTGGACCACCAGAAATAACACAGTAAAACTGTTTTTATTACTGGTCTTGAAAAAAACATGGTGCAGCTGCAGTTCTCAGATAATCATATGATAAATGTAATGGGCAGGGTTTTGTTGTTGTTTTGATACCAGAATGACACCCACTGTTTTCAAAATGTGCAACATGTAACAAAGGTGACAGCAGCATAGCACTTTCTGCATTTTGGGATAACATTTGTGCTGATTTATGTCCTGTGAAACCAGTAAGATTGTTAAATGAACCCTCAAATACACTAGCAATTTGACCAGGAAGCAGGCATGGTTTAAGGTGTTTAGCTCCTATAGAATCAGAGTTAGAGAGGTCCACAAAAGTCATATACAGGCAGTCCCCGACGGCTGCGGGTTTGCTCCCGGTGCCCCTGGTCTGCTGGGGACCGTCTCCAGCAGACCAGGGGCACCGGGAGCAAAGCGGGTCCCGCACCAGAGCAAAGCCTCAGAGGCGAGGCACCCCGCCGCTGCGGCTTTGTTCCCCGTGTCCCTGGTCTGCTGGGGGGGGGGGCGCAGCTAGTGTGCCCCCCCCCCCAGCAGACCAGGCTTTTGTTGTGGACCCTGGGGCAGAGCAGCTGAGGCGCTGCCGGTTGGTCCCGCAGTGCCGCTCTGGGCACTACTGGACCAACCCGGCAGCACCCCAGCTGCTCTGCCCCAGGCGTCCTGATTCAGCCGCTGCTGGTCAGTTTCAGCAGCGGCTGAATCAGGACGCCTGGGGCAGAGCAGATGGGGTGCTGCTGGGTTGGTCCAGTAGCGCCAAGGAGCCGCGCTACTGGAGCAACCCAGCAGCACCCCAGCTGCTCTGCCCCAGGCGTCCCCAAGTCAGCCGTTGCTGAAACTGACCAGCACTGACTACAGGAAGCCCGAGGCACAGTTGCTCTGCCCCGGGCTTCCTGGAATCAGCGGCTGATCAGTTTCAGCAGCAGCTGACTTGGGGTTCTTAAGTTGAATCTGTATGTAAGTCAGAACTGGCGGTCAGTTTCAGCAGCGGCTGAATCTGGACGCCAGTTCCGACTTACATACAGATTCAACTTAAGAACAAACCTACAGTCCCTATCTTGTACGTAACCCGGGGACTGCCTGTAGTCTAAACTCTGCCAAGAGGGGCATTGTAGTCCTGAATCTTAGCTAAATTAAACTAAACAATTTAATAGGGGAGGATATAGAATGTGGTCATTGATGAAGGTCTGTGGATGGCAGTTGGAATTTGTCACTTGGATTCCAACAGGCAGTTCTTGGATTCCCAGGTTCTGGAAGATTTGCAGAAAAGGGAGAGAGACTATAGAAGGCAAGGGGTAGTGTAAAGCTATACCCTCTTTTTAGTGGCTTTTTTCTATTCCTCCTTCAGACCTCTCAGTGCACTTACTTTGTACATTGTAGATGATTTTTTCAATAGCACTTCTGTGATTTAAGAGTGCAAGTCCCATGAACTCTCAGTTGGAAAGTCTTTGGGACTTTTACTTTTTGGATTTTGACTTTTGGAAATCCTGTTCTATCTAGGTACATATATAATTCCCATCATTGTACTCTCTGAATTCCTCCTAAGTATTTGAAAACAGAAATAATGGTCTCTTTCTCTCTCTTCCCTCCTAGACTGTAGGGCTACATACATCTACACTGGCAGCTTCTTGCACAAGAACAGTCATTCTTGTGCAAAAACTTGCCTGCTGTCTATACTGCACATGTGTTCTTGCGCAAGTAAATTTACAGTATAGTGTTGTAAAACAGGGCTTCTTCCAGAAGAGTTACTCCTCTCCCCATGAGGAATAAGCCCTCTTGCGCAAGAGCTCTTCCACAAGAGAGCAGTGTAGACAGGCAACATGAATTTCTTGCGCAAGAAGCCCCTATGGTTAAAATGGCCATGAGAGCTTTCTTGCACAAGACAGCGTCCACACTGCCATGGATGCTCTTGCGCAAAAGCACATCTCATGCACAAAAGCACATGGAAGTGTGGACGCTCTCTTGTGGAAGATTTTTTTCACAAGAACTCTTCCTCAAAAGAGTTCTTACGCAAGAAGCTGCCAGTGTAGACGTAGCCTAGGAGAATGCCAACTCAAACCAAGTCATACTACTTTCCTACTTATACTCACCCCCATTTTCCCAGCAATTTACATGCAGTCTAGGTACTTATATAGCCACCATCACTGTAGTATTTAAGCATCTAAAATAATTAATTTATCCTCTCAACGTCTCTCTCAGGTCGGGAAATACAATACCAATTTTACACACGGGGAACTGAGGCACAGAGAGATTAATAAGTGACTTGTCACACAAAAAGTTGTGGCAAAGTCAAACCATAGCATTGTCACAGTGTTCTTGAACCCTGAACAAGTCCTCTGTCTTAGGGTATGTTTACACACCATCTAGACACCCATGGCTGGCCCATGAGCCAATGGGCCTCTGGGCTGTGGGGCTATTTCAGTGTTGTGTAAACTTCTAGGCTCAGAATGGAATCCAGATTCTAGGATCCTGCGGGGTAGAAGGGTCCCAGAGCTTGAGATCCAGCAGAGCCTGGAAGTCTACACAGCAATGAAACAGCCCCACAAGCCTGAGTTGGCTGTCATGGGCCAGCTGTGGGTTTTTCTTTGCAGTACAGACATATCCTTAATAACCACAGCACCATCTTTGCTTTCTTCACCCTCCTATTTGCATTGTTTGAATATGGGTGCTGCATTGACCATTCTGGTAGGCCAGGTTACAGGGGCTTAAGCATAACTGAAGGCAGGATTTGATCCTCAGGGTACTTGATTACATTATGCTTTTTATCATTAAGCTATAGCAAGGATGGCTGGTTTTGTGGTCAATGCACAGGGTTTTTTACTAGATTTGGGATCTGGTAATTTTTTAGGGTCACTCTTCTGAAGGGGGAGGGGTTGATAATTCTATCAATGTGCTGCTTGTGTCACTTGTGTTCTCATATGGAGCTCTACTTTTTTCTTCTGCTAGTACGCTCCCAATGGAGCTATCATGCAGGACCTAGGTTCCCCAGAACTGGGCTCTTCCCACCCTAGAATCAGATGAACACACACAGAGACACTGCACAGACATACAGCAAGTGGAGGAACCTTGTGCAGTGAATACAGAAGCCAAATGTCCCACAGAGTGCCCAGGAGATACCTGTGATCCACTGTGTTAAATGCCTTGTTCTGGTAGAAGAGAAGAGGGCAAGAGCTAGACCATTCCTACACACCAAATGGAGACGATCTCAATCCAGAGAGTTTCAGAAAAATTGACTGTCTTAGGACAGTGTAGGTCTAGTTGGCGTGATTTATCTCCACCAGCACAGACTTTAGCTGTAGCAAGATGGTTACAATCTTACAGTATGTGCTGAGTAGCAATACTGGACACCAATTTCTCAGGTCCCAAAGGGTCTCTATTCTTTGACAGCAAGGTAAGTATAGCTTACCTGTATGAGAAAGGGAGCACTCTACTCACCATGGTTTTGGCCCAAATAGTGACAAGGTATAGGCTAAAGACATCCCAGAACATGAGTCAGCACACTGAGGTCCAGGGATTTGTTCATGGGCATCAGTCAGAAAGCTAGTCCCCCACTCTGACTATACTGTTTCATCTGTAGCTCCTTCATTGATTTCTGCTGAGTTAATCTGCATTTATACTGGTGTGGCTAAGACTAAATTTTGTCCAACTGTCTTCACAGAGTAGATTGAGTCATTCTGTGGCCCTCTGTGAAGTTGTTTGAGAGAGCAATGGGTTTATAACAGAATAAGCAAGCATAATTAGGGAGCAAACAAAAGGCAGTCTTTTAAAGATTATTTTCAGTTAACTTCTTGACTCTGACCTTAGTTCAGTATTCCAATGGCTTGAGGAACGAAAGATGGAGGCAAAAATTGAACAGTATATAAAACATGGGGACACACCCAAAATGACCATTGAAATAATTGGTACTCAGAGTGAGTAGGGGTGTCAGATTTTGATCTTGTGTCAATAGGGACTCACAAAAGAAACCACATGTAAAATATTTTAACAGACAAACATGGAATTATCTATTTCAGGATCTCAACATTGTGTCTATAACAAACAAAAAACCCAAAGAAAATAAAAGCACGGAAAGGGCAGAGTGGTAATTCCTTACAACTGCAATTAGGATGAAGTCCATGTCATCTCTAGTTGCTGGAGAGAGACTGCTTGCTGTTCTCAGACTTTGGTAGCAGCTCCACTGACTGGCTCCAATCTGAAGAGGTATTTTTCATTTTTTTAGTTGCTTCACACTCTTTCCGTATGGATCCTGAATACTTGGTTTATGGAACACAGTGCAGTGTGTACAGACCCACATAGCAAGCACAGTCTCTCTCCAGCAACTGTGCAAGGAGAGCACAGTCTGTCTCCAGCTACCAGGCATTTGGGATTCACACAAATAACAGTTCTGAGTCCCCTTCTTTGGCCTGCTCTGATTTTAGGCCCCAGTTCTGCAGATGGCTGCAATGGGACTCAGCAGAGGTGAAGGGAGCTGCATGCATAGAGCTCCTTACAGCACTTAGACCATAAACTTCTGTATCATGTAATGAAAAGCCAGGATCCAGACAGACACCCTGCCTACTCCAGAGTCCCTCTGCAGTGCACTGGAGTTTGGTAAGGACATTAGGGTGGATGCTCATGAATTAGTCTGCTCACATCTTGTGAAATCAATGGAATTTAGAAACCTAACTCCTTTTGACTCTGAGTGGATTAAATAAGGTGGGAAATTATAATTAAGACAGATAAATAGTATTCAAAGCACCAAAGATAAAATAGGTTTTGCATTCTATAACAACCTACCTTACAGAACACTGAAAACTAATGGGCAAATAAGACAGAGGCTGTGAGATATGAATGACAGAATATTAAAAAAGAAAAAAAACAAAAGTGCAAGAAAAAAGGGGATAAAGTGGGAGGAGTAACACAAGCAAAGGTGAGGAAGATAAATATGGTAATTGGGTAATTGTGTCATTATATAAAAATGCTTGTGGCTGATGGTTACTCTGTTTTCTGAGTGAGACTGCTTGAATTAAATTGTGAGTTTATTTTCATTCTACTTTTTTGTGATTTTTTTGGTTTGTTTTTGGTAATCTGTGTTACCAAAATGCAGGTGCCACTGTGTGGATTCTGTCATCTATAGCTCTCTGTGAAGGTGTTTAAAAGAGGAATGAATTTATAACAGAATAAGCATGTATAATTAAGGAGTGAACAAAAGACAGACTATACTGTGTGTTTAAGGGCTATTTTCAACTAACTTCTTGTCTATGATCCTACTTCAGTATTGCTATATTCATGTTTTTATATATACTAGTGAGCATATAAAACTAATGGTGACTTGTTTCCCCCCCCCATCATTAAAAGCTCTTGATTGCAGTTTTAAAGGGTGTTGTCTCTCATTCTCACCCTAGATGGGAAGAATAGGTTTCTCTGAGATATGACCTTTGTGATAGGATTTCCCCCCCCCCCCCCTTAACATGGCTATATTATCTTCTGAGGAGCTTTGTGTTTCCAAGCATATAATCTGTTCTGTTCCTTTCTAGGCAAACCATATTAGGTTTCTCTTCTAGAGGCATTATGTTTAGAACTATTTCTTACAATCTTGTAGGGTTTTTTTAATTTGCTCGGTAACTGTTAGATAACAATATTTTCTTGCTTATATCAGTAAAAACTATATTTTTGTAAACTTCATTTCAATATGTGTAATCCCCAAACGTTCATCTGACTTAGCTGCCTTCTGAGTATCTATTAAAGTAATTCCTTTTAAACTCATTTTAGGAACTGGTTTTTGTGTGAAGTGGCCCCTTGGCTCCAGCGTTCTTTTTGTGGCAAGATCAACAAGATTTCATAACCACTTTGTGTCAGGAACCTACTGACAGACACAATGACTGAGTTCTTGATTTGCTTTAACTGGTGCATTGGAGAGCAACCCCAGCCAGTAAGTAAATATAAAAGTTGGATTTCCTTTAAGATGGTTTTGAATTATGGCTGTGTCTACTTTGGTGCGATCTTACACTTTTGCGCCAAAACTTGCTGTCCGTCTACACTGGTTGCGAGTTCTTGCGCAAGAACACTGACGTTCTAATGTATAAAATCAGTGCTTCTTGCACAGGAACTATGATGCTCCCACTCAAGAAGAAGCCCTCTTGTGCAACTGTTCTTGCACAAGAGGCCAGTGTAGACAGGCAACATGAATATCTTGCGCAAGAAAGCCCTAGGGTTAAAATGGCCACCAGAGCTTTCTTGCGCAAGAGAGCGTCTACACTGGCAAGGATGCTGTTGCGCAAAAGCATATGCCAGTGTAGACGCTCTCTTCTGGAAAAGTTTTTGCACAAGAACTCTTCCGCAAAAGAGTTCTTGTGCGAGATCATGCCAATGTAGACGTAGCGTACGAGAATTTTTATCTCTCTTGTAGCCTTTATTCTTGTGATCAGCTACATTAAGGAAAGCAAAGTATAAAAACTGATGGGGGGTAGGAGGAATCTTACTTCTAGTAAAACACATGCTTTCTACCAGGAAATCTAATATAACACTAATTAGAGTTGCTATTCTCTAGCTGCTTAGGGAATTAATAGTCTAACTTGCATTGGTGTTGTCAGCAGAAGCACCTGTAAGCTTTCTCAACTGAAAAACAATTGCTCAATTCTTATTCCACAACTAGGATGTAGCTTCATGAAGACTTAGCATAGGCTTCACAAAGTAGGAGGTTGCAGATTCTAATGAACCATGACATGGATATACTCAAAAACAATCCTGAATGTGATATTCTGTAAATATGTGATGGAAGTGACAACAACTACACCCAGTGAATTAGGGAAAGTGTTTGTAATAACTGTGTGTGGGGCTTGGTTTTTTTTTTTTTTAAAGGTTTGTGGTAAGAAATGTTGACAAGAACTCTGGAACCCTTAATATAGCCTTCAGATGCCTACCTATGGGCTACTAGTGGAGAATAGGAGGGAAAACCTATGGGCTACTAGTGGAGAATAGGAGGGAAAACAAGGGTATATAGGTACCCTTAAAATGTGGAGTCTTGGGGAGGAGTAGATTATTTACTTCTGGTATAACTGATTGATAACTGAATGCTACTGAATCTCCTAGCTGCAGTTTTAATACTCAAAGTTGTTGTGTGTTGCAGCAGCCTCTAGGTATGACACACCCATACAACTATGCACAACTCTTCTAATGTGTACCATTTAAAGTTCAGCCCCAGACTGGGTTTGGGGAAGAGCACTACAGAAGTCTTCTATGTTGTCTGATAACTAATCCTTGAGACAAATGTGTCTTCCTTACACTTGTGATTTTTTTTTCTTTTAATTGTAAAAACAAATTATTAAAAATACCAACTTTGCAAAATTCCTCCTGGGCTTATAAGATGGAAACTCTGCAGAGCAAATTCTGCGCACAGTGACTAATGGCCTTCAATGGCTTTGCATAAGTTTTGAAAAATCTAAATTTTTGATCCAGGAGAAGGACAAGAACTGGCTTATGCTTAGCTGTGCTGCCTCTTCAGTGCTTAAAAAGTAAAAAAGCAGTGAACTTGTCTCCAAATCCCTGAACCTGGATCTCTGGGTAGCCTCTTGTGCCTCTACAGAGGCACCCCTGATTTCTCTGGGGCTCCCATGCATACAGAGTTCTAGTTTTGGGGGAGGGGCTTGTTTAGCAGACTGGACTCAGAATCAAGGACCAGATCTAAGTTTAAAAGGTGCAATTTAGGGTCTCCAGAATAATACGGTTCTTCAAATATTGGAGTGTTCCAATGACTGATACTATCTTTGACTCTTTTACTCCAAAGATAAACTGCCTTTGAGGTATGGCTACTGTTTTAAGTGGGGCCTGTGACTATAGAAAGCATTTAGTCATGTAACTTGTCTGTAGCTGTCCTGCTAATTCAATAAATGTCACAGGGAGTCTTAGTGTTACTAAACTGATTTTTAGTATCAGACTAAAACCAAGTGGAAACTGCAGAGGCAGTGTCTACTCTAGTCTAAAACACCTGTGTAAGTGCCTATCTTTCTAGATGCCTCCGATGTAGTCATTCTCTTAATAAAGGAACAGATTTATGTTGCTAGGAAAAAAGCTTTTTAGTACTTGCTTCATATCCACTGCTGACAAATAGAGATTCATGCTTCAGCAAAGAACTTTAATGTGTTCTGCTTTAAAAAAAAAATCTGAAATGTGTTAATACATCTGTTCTGCTTCCCCTAGGAGTCAATGGAAGGTCAGTATTGAGGAGTTTCTTATCAACTTGGTGATGGTTTCCAGACACAACCTTGATTCTGTACATGAAGGATTTTATCTATAACTTAGAATTTTTTCCCTCTTCTCTCTTAAAGAAGAGACGTCGGAGACTAGACCGAAATATGATAGGAGAACCTATGAACTTTGTCCACACTGCCCATGTTGGAACAAGAGATATGAATGGTGGCTTTACATCTGTAAGTATGTGCTCATAAAGATGAGTAGAAATGTACCTCACTGCAAAGATAAAATATTTTCTGTAGTTATAGGCATCACTTTCTAGAAGAGAATGACTATGGCAGGACAGTGTCAGGACGGACCATAGTTGTCAACATCCTAGACACTCAAAATAGACTTAATTTAGCTCACTTGACACCAGTTCTTAGCACCTGCTCATTCAAGACACTGGAGTTCTGGTATATATGATCTGGGAAATGGATCATGATCTAATAATACTCAGCTCTATTCTTCTGTCACTCCACTGAAGTACAAGGACTAGAGCACCATGGTGCTCATCTCTTCTTTGTCATTGATACTCTGGATACTGACATCCCTCTGTATGTGGGTAAACATGTCTTGCTCATTAGAATTAATGTTTGGAATGATTTTTCCTCCTTCACCTTTGTCAAATCAAAATCTTAAACTGGACTCTACTAACCTACTGTATGCTTCTTCTCTAGGCTGTATCCATTCACGACCATATGAAGTCAAAAGGTGGCTATACAAATGGTACTCCTGCAAGTGCACAGCCATAGAAAACTGGAAAGGAGACTGATGTACCAGTTTTTGGTATGCTCTACCCTCTGGGGAGCTTCCTACATTTCTATAAAGGCTACGTGAGTTAACTGATTGGGGGAGGAGGGGCAGAGAGGGAACTCAAGCGTTATTATGCATTTATTCAGGTTTAAATTTTCTTTGTAGAATTGCTTCTATACAAATGTATGGGGGCTAATATAATTGCCAGCCTGGGATGGTGATGGAGCAGTTTCCATTTGGAAGACACCACCCCTCCCAACCCTACTCTAAAGAACTTTAGTATTGGATTGCATGACCTTTTGGTAGGCATTGTTACTGGTTTACAGCCACTTGCATAACTTTTTTTTTGTTTTCTTTTCACAGAATCTGATCATATTGGAGGACTTCACTTGTTCGCACTAATAGTAAAAGAGAGCCTACTGGGGAATGGAGTATTTCACTGCAGTGTTTCTCTAAACCTAATAGTTAAATGCTCACATTCTAATTCCATTAGCTTTGCTGGAACTGTGCACAGGTGTTGCCTTTAACTTTTATAAATCTTGAATTTTTCTGTCTTAAAGCCCAGTGAAGTCTCAACACATTTGTGTTGGATACTTGTACAAAATAACTGGGTCCTACATCTTAAAGTAGGTCCAGGTGATTGGACAAATGGGTGCCCTCTCCCCCATCTCTGAACTGTAAGTGATGCATGCCCACCCACTATAATAACTGCAACAGATCTTCACTGTTGGCCTCTGAAATAGGCTAGGAAATGCTGATGGGTCTCAACAGAATGCTCAAGACATCCTTTAGAATTAAACTTATGCTTTTATGATTTAGTCAATACTTAAGTATATTGTTCACACACTGAGATAATGACATTATAGGTATCAAGCAGTCATGTAGCACTGTGGTTCCTTTTGTTTAGTTGATTTTTAAGAAGTCAGCAATACTAGATCTAACTACAAGCGACAGTCTGTCTTCCAGACACTTAAAATCAAAACCAGTCTCTGACTATAGTAATTTTTTTTAAATGCATTGGAAGTTCTTGGATACATTTTTAACTGAAGTAGATGATGTAATGGCCTAAACTAAAGAAATAGGAAGACTAGTTTTAATCATTGCTCAAAGAAATGTAGCACATTTGACACTTAAATGCTAAATTGTAGTCTGGGTATAGTTCATATATAACACAGAGCTAGCACTGTGCAATGTTGCTTCTGTTTAAATAGTTATATGAAACTTGCTATCTCTGCCCTTATGTATCTCTTCAATGAGTAGGTCTGTAATCAGTCTCACTTGCAGCTAAGTCTTTTTAATAATCTTTGGTAATAGACAATTCTCCCCTCAGACTGTCCAGCTGGTATGGATGCAACAACTTGAATGAAACAAATTATCACTTTAAGTACATGAACTTCAATTATCACATTTAGAGCATAGGACACCTGTTGAAATGAAAGCTCCACTGACTCCCTGGGGAGTAGGGTCAGGCCTGTCACTAAAAGATAAGCTTTCACCTAAAACTTCATGTAGAGCGGTCTGACTACTGCCATGTAGTAAAATTCCAAGTCTTTTCTTAATGAAATGCCATGTAGACTTAGAGCAATATGAAGGCTTAAGATGAGTGACAGTTCAGTGTCTCTGGATGCTTGGAGTAGAGAAATTGTTTTAAATTAATTAAACACTAATCTTTAACTTTCGAAAGTGACTACGTAGTAACTACACAAAGCAAAGTTTATCTACCTTTTTGGCATGTGTATATCCAATTAGAATACATGCCTTGTTTTTAAATGGAAGACTATAGACAAGTATGAGTATCTTATCTGTAATTCTGACAAGCATAAGATCTGTTGTACTCAAGTTTTTCCTGGCTTGTTTTTTGGCTCATAAATACTGTAGTTGATCAATAAACACTTCATTGCAAACTCAGCTACTTCTGCTTGTCTCTTATACACACTTAAACCTTATGTTTTCTTAATAGCTTGGCTTGAACAGGTTCTGAGACCATTTTGTGTGCTGCATCTTCAACAGTAAGGAGGCATAACCAGTTTTTGAACTCCAGCAGCATGATCAAGAACAGACTTACTGTTAGTAGTGTAAGTAAATATAATCAGCTTTGGGGTTGTGGCTTTTTATTATTTGTACTGATATTAATGGGCTGGTCAAAGGTCTTGAGTAGAGCTAACCATTCTTCCATCCCACCCTCTCAACCTGGTGTAAACTCCAAAAGGTTAGAAAATATTTATTTATTAACATTCTGCTCTGAACAGTTCCTGCTCAATTTAAACCCTGCTCCTGAGGGAATCCACACTTACTAAACAGCTAGCATGGTCATACTACTTTGCCTAGAGGGAATGAATAAGACCAGCTATACTGGGTCTGACTAAAAGTCCATCTAGCCCAGTATCCTATAGGCTGCTAGTGGCCAATACCAGGTGTCCCAGAGCAAATGAGCATAAGAGGTGGAATCAAGTGATTCCTTCCCCTGTAACCCATTCTCAGCCTCTGACAGAGGCTAGAGACCCCATTCTTACCATCCTGGCTAATAAGCTTTAATGAGCCTAAATTCATAGAGGAGATCTAGCCCTATAAGTAGAGAAGATGCACTCTCCCCCACCTGCCTTGATAACAGCAAGAACTCACTAGCTCTGCTTCCACATTCATGGTGTCTAAATGGCCAACATGAAGTGGCTTAAAGTTGTAAACTTTAAGAAAGCGAGGCTAGTTCAGTTTTCTGACCGGATAAGCAAAGACTTCTCATAATATACTGATGGGCAAAAAACATCCAGCCAACACCACTAGTTTTAGTCTGTAAGATGAGCTGCTTTTTTGGTAATTATGTCCCATCTAGTTAGAACCCTGGTGTCTGCTACACCCCTCTGCTGTGTGATCAGCACAAGCAAGTGAATGGATTTAAACAGCAGGCTTCAATTTCATTAATTATACTGGGGGGAGGGACACTGTTACCAGGGGTGGATATATGGCACGGCACCTGGGGTGACCGTCCCAGGCCCTGCGCTTCAAGAAGCCCCATGCATGCACTGTGGCAAAGGGGGGCCCTGCAAAATTGGGCTTCCTGGGCCCCACAAAATGGCCATCTACCCCTGACTGTTACCCACCTCAGCTTTCATGTATCAAGCATTTAATTGGTTCTAGTGCAGTTTACGGGCTTCCCCATTAAGGCTCACAAAATGAGGTTTAACTCTTCTTGGTCTACCTTATAACCTCACCCCACTTGTGAAGCCTTTTCCCTCATGTACTGAGGGGCCACCAGGTGAGGCAAAGGAAACTTCAGTCCATAAAAACTTGAACTGCCTCTGCCTTCTCCTTAAAACACAAGATCCAAGCAGGCAAAATTGGGTATGTTAGCCTTTACCTGTGCTGGCTACAGGAAGAGCTAGTGATTTAGTGTGGCTGTACTCTACACCCATCATGCCTGGAACCCCTCTCTCTTGCTTTATCCTAGTCTCAAGTCTATGGAGCCAAATGTTAGTCCTAGCATCTGCTAAACTCCATCCTTCTAAAGAGATCAGGGCAATTGTATCTCATACCACAGTCTTCTCCCTCTTCTCATCCTCCAGAAAAATTCTTGATTAGCCTGGCTACTTTCTGGGTCATATTTGTTTCTTGCCATGTTGACATGGGCTGACTTAATGACTCCTTCTCCCTCTAGCTCAGCTTGTGAACATACCTAACCTAATTTAATGAAGGGTGAGGCCACATTAAAATAACTCCACATCTCTCTGTATTCTAGCCTGTAAATTTAATCCAATGCACTACCTAAGATCATGTGCACCTAAGTGAATAATCTCAGGACATCAGACCATTCATAAATGCTGGACTTGCTCACGCTCTGCCTACACTATCATCACTGGCAAATAGCTTCAGTCTTGAAGCTCAGAGGCAATCCACTGTCTGATGTCCAATCTTAATCTAACATTACAGGCAACATCAAACAGCACTAGGACCAGATCTTCCCCTGAGTGCCATACTGTTGAAAATAAATGGCTTCAGCCTTTCAGGGTACTTTGTATCTGGTTGATATCCAGCCATAATTAACTGCTTTATCAGTGAGCAGTGGGACCAGCTCATACTTCATCTACCATACTAAGAGTTGCTCTCATAGCATGCCTTTCCTTTGACACTAATGAACTTGTACCGCTTTGACCGTGAAGCTCCCCAGCAATGCATCTGCAGCCTTGGCAGCATTCTTAGAGTGCATAATGCAGTGCCTGCAAATCTAAACACTTTACTATGCTGTGGGTATCCTCTAGTACCTGACCCAGATGGTCAGTTATGCTTTCCTTGAAGGCTGATGTAAACCCTGTAACAACTTGATTTCCAGTGCCCTGTAGACTGAAACTTGTCAAAGTCAAAACTCTCAGGTGCTGCTGGAGTCAGTGCCCTGATCCTGAAAGAACATACAAAAGTTAGCTGGTATGAGACTAGGGTAGGCCAAAGCTGTTCTCAAGACTGCAGTGAACTGGTATTGTATCAGGAAGCTGCCAACCTCATGGGTGCACAACAGGGTTGGTGTCATATGGCTTGAAAGCTTTGATAGGCATTAGGGTATAGAAATATTCATCCTCATCCCATAATGCCATCGAGACCCCTTTCCCAGTCTAGTCTATGTTAGTACAGCAACAGGGTGACAGCTGCATGCCCAACAATTCAACTAGGTGCCTGCCCATGGCTGCCTAAGATACCAGCTCACTTACTATAAAAGTGCCAAACAAGGTCACACACATGCTGCCTTAAAATGTCTTTTGTAATGCAATCTGGGCAGAGCATTCAATAACCCTGTGTGAATTTCTATGTTATGGGGTTCTTGTACCCCTCCTTTGCCTGTCACCTGTAGACTATCTCTCTAAGAACTTCTACACAATGATTGGGCTAGTAGATTTTGTGTGCTGGAAGGGGGTGGGAGGAGGAGACCTGAGCCTGATCCAGGCAAACCAGAGGCTATAATCTGGCCCCCAGACCTGAGGTTCCCCACCTCTGCTATAGAACAAAGGATGCCTGCCCTGAGGGGAAAGTCTATTTAAGCAATGGGAAGCCATCAGCTTTTGTCTTCATATGGCTTTTGAAATTGTCTGGCACACTGGAAGAGGATACAAAGCACTTTGAAGAAGCTATAGAGCAGGTGTGGGGAATCTCTTTTGGGTTAGGGCCCACTGACTGGCAGAAAAATCAATCAGTGGCTGCACACAAGTGAGAAGCAAAAACAAACCAACCCCCTCACTGATGTGGCCCTTGACTGAGAAGAAAGACACTCCCCACATTCTCCTTGCACACCAGAGCCTAGCAGGGGCGTGCTGGGGGGTGGGGAGAAGCCATGAGCCTCAGGGGATGGATCCAGGCAAGCCCAGGGGCCAGACCTGAGGTTCCCCATCCCTGCTATAGACCCAAGATCAGCTCTGACTTGAGACTCTTTACCTGAGATAAAAACAACTGTTTGGGGGTAAGAATTTGCATGTAACAAGTTTCTTAGTGGATTACAACTAGCTAAGCATGTTTTAATTGAGTAATTTACTCTGATCTGACTAATTTCACTTGTAACCACTTAAATCCTACTTTTTGTACATAATAGAAACACTTATTTGCTAACAAGCAGTGTCAATAATTATCTGGGATTGGAGAGAGGGAGCAACCACTGCATATATCTCTTTCATTGATAAACTGGGCGGACCTTATAAGCTTTCTTCATGTAAAACCTTCACACAGAATAAAATGGATTTATTTGGGGTTTTTGGTTCCTTTTTGGGCTTGATTTCCTGAGTGCTGAGCCCCCAAGGACTGAAATTGGGTTCTGTGTCTGTTGCTGTGTGGGGGAGGGGAGGCAGTAACCCCAACTCTGTGCCTTGATTGGGGGAGAGCGGAGGATCTGGCCCAGCAGGACAGGGTGGGAAGCCCCAAGAAGAGAAAGGTGAGTATCAGTGACATAATCAGCACACTAGGGCTGCGTCTAGACTGGCAGGTTTTTCCGCAAAAGCAGCTGCTTTTGTGGAAAAACTTGCCAGCTGTCTACACTGGCCGCTTGAATATGCGCAAGAATACTGACGATCTCATGTAAGATTGTCAGTGTTCTTGCGCAAATACTATGCTGCTCCCATTCG
Source organism: Pelodiscus sinensis (assembly GCF_052426305.1). Classification (NCBI taxonomy): domain Eukaryota; kingdom Metazoa; phylum Chordata; order Testudines; family Trionychidae; genus Pelodiscus; species Pelodiscus sinensis. The sequence continues at coordinate 25,511,124 of NC_143065.1, forward strand.
GGCAAAAGCCCTCTTGTGCAAATGCTTTTTGTGGTATTGTTTTGCGCAAAAAAGCCCCGATCACGAAAATGGCAATCGGGGCTTTTTTGCACAAAACCGCGTCTAGATTGGCACGGACGCTTTTCTGCAAAAAGTACTTTTGCAGAAAAGCGTCCGTGCCAATCTAGACTCTCTTTTTCGCAAAAGCTTTTAATGGAAAAACTTTTCCATTAAAAGCATTTGTGGAAAATCATGCCAGTCTAAACGTAGCCTAGGAGAATTCTCCGAGGGGCTTTCTGTTATACAACCCATTACGCACCTTTTCTTCCCTGTTTTGTTGTAAGAAATCAAATCTCAGCACTAAAGAACAATTGTTTTTCCTTCCCTTAGTCCTCCTCTCTCCTGGCTCTTCCCTATCCCCACATTTCAGGTTACTTCATAAAGTTCTGACTGGGTAGTATGTTTCACAGGTGTAAGGGAGAGGACAATCAGGCCCTCCATGTGCAACAGTGCCACAGTCCTAATGATATAGATTTTTTTTTCAAATGAATCTGAAGTAGCTGCTTTGAACAGTTTCTATGTTTTATACTAGGGGGCTACGTCTACACTGCACGCTTCTTGCGCAAAAACGGTTTTGCGCGAGTTCTTGTGCAAAAGTTCTTGCACAAGAGAGCGTCCACACTGCCATGTGCTTTTGCACAAGAGCATCCATGGCAGTGTGGTCGCTCTCTTGCACAGGAAAGCTCTGATGGCCATTTTAGCCATAGGGTTTTCTTGTGCAAGAAACACCTGTTGCCTGTCTACACTGCCTTCTTGTGGAAGAGCTCTTGTGCAAGAGGGCTTATTCCTCATGGGGAGAGGAATAACTCTTGTGCAAGAAGTCCTGTTTTCCGACACTTTATTGTACATTTATTTGCGCAAGAAAGCATGTGCAGTGTAGATGCTCTGCAAGTTTTTGTACAAGAACAGCTGTTCTTGTGCAAAAAGCCTGCAGTGTAGACATAGCCTAGGTATAAGAACTCAAGATAGTGGAGAGCAAAGGATAGGTACACTTATTAGACTTTATATGGCAGATTAGTAGTACTGGGAGTCTGGATTTTTGCCAGTTTCTTTTTTCAGAGTGTTATCCGGTACTTCATATAAGCAGTTAATAACACTTGCATAGTGCTATGCTGTGTTTTTAATGAGATATCAGCATATCCTAACACTGGAACTTTTCTTTTATAGTATTTACTGCTCTGCTGCTGCAGGTCAATGATCGGGCATTGGAAAACATGGTAATCAGTAAAGTTGAATTTCCGTTCCATGGGAACAGACACAAACTATTTTAGAAAACACTAGATATACTTCATATTGAAATCAGTGGGTTTTCTTTTATTGGTACAGGAAAAGTTTGTCTACCATTGCTGAGGGGAAAACAATGGGATTCTTAATTTAATATATTTTATAGAAGTTATCATAGTCCATTCTGAAAAAAACAGGAGGGGTTCTTAAAGATGATCATACTTGACTGTTGTCTTTGGTCATTACTTTGATATCAGTCTTGTGGAATTGTTATGAATGCTTAACAGTCCAAGTCTAGATCAAATATTACTATCTGCCCTTCAGAATGATTGCTGTTAGATAAGATTCGTAGAGGGGGAGGATATGGTTCTATTTTAATCGGCTATCAAAGCTTTCTCTCCTCTGGATTATATCTTGCAGCTTCCAGATATCCTGATAAAATACATCTACACAAGATTATTATTGCTCTTTGAAGGATTAAATATCACAGTGCCTGCTTTTAACAGGATTTCAGCTGCTGTACTTTGCTATGCCGTCTTCTTTCTAGCAATTCCTCTTTTTTTTCTACTTCCCTTTTTTTTTTTTTTTTTTTTTTTTATAAATATATCTCATTGTTCAGAGGGACAGATAGAGCTCCCTTCTAACTCTTCAATGGTCCAGAATTGTAGCCAGTGATTTCTGAAGAATAGGTTCCTTTAATCTGATATGAATATAGGAGAAATGACTCCACACTAAAGAGTTAATGTCAAAAGTGGAATCCTGAAATAGAAAGCGGACTGGCTCATTAGATTGCAACATTAGATTGCAAATTTGCTTTAGGGCAGGAAACAAAGAGTAGCCATAAAGGTAGTGGAATGTTTTTAGAGAAGCAGAGCTGTTTCCCATAACACTTCTTAAATTAATGCTGTGACTATTATTTAAACCTTCAGGTTAGGTAAACTGTAGCAAGACTCAAGTTGGGGTTATAAAGCACTTCAGACCAGGACCTACAGTCTTGCTTCATGAAGTCGTGTGACTACATCAGAATCCTAGTTTCCATTATAGCAGCACACCAGCACTGTGAGGGTATGTCTACATAGCAGTGTTATTTTGGAAAAACTGACATTATTCCAAAATAACATAGTCTGCGTCTATACTACAAGCAGCTATTTTGACATGATGTTGAAATAATGTTGAGCTGGAGGACTTCTTACTCTGACTCCTGTAACCCTCATTTCACGAAGTTAAGGGCACTCAGAAGAAGAGTGCTCTTTCTTGGACTTTCTACTGTGTAGACAAAGCCAAAAGTTATTTTGACTTATATGAAACAATTACTGTAGCTCAAGTTGCATAGTTTGTTTTTTGTTTAACCTAGTGTTAAGAGATCAAACTATTGATTTACTGGATCAAAACAGTGTCAAGAGTTTTGCCCAATGTAGTGTGTGAATCCCAATAGATCTTTCAGAGACCCAAAGTGAGAACAATATTTAAAGTACATTTTTACACTGCATGTACCCAGATGGAAAAACAGCTGGCATGTTTCCATTCCTGCCATGTAATGTTTTTGAAGCTCAAATATTGTAAATGCTCTAAAATCCAAACCATTAATCAGATTGCTTTGAAATTGCTGTCTCATAGGCTATGTCTACACTCCGGCTTTTGCCACAAGAGCCTAAGCAAACAAAGCTCAGTTTAGCATATTGCCATGCTTCATTTGCATATTTAATTAGGGGCTGTTTTTGTGCAAGAGGCTTTTGCGTGGCAATCTGCTAATCCGTGCTTCATTTGCATAGGCTTTTGTGCAAGGGAGGCGCAGTGTAGACATAGCCATAAGGTGTCAGAGTAGCATAAGTGACACAGATTTGGAGTCATTTGACCAAGGGCTCCATGAATTAAAGGCATCCTCTTCTCCCTCCCCCCCACCCCAGACCTTGTATTCTTCTGATGCTTTGTACTTGCTAGGGATAAATTAATCACCACCCACCACCTATGACAATGGGTATTTTGGACTGCATAGGTGGGAGTTGCTATAATTGATGCATCATGGATGGCAAGTTTGTTTTGGGGGTGACGAAATCCGTGTGTCTGGGGAGAAAAATTAGACATGTTAATTCATCCTTGGTGGGGAGAGGCATTAAAGGGCAGAAAGGGGAAAGAACAGTTTAGAGTTGGTTGCAGCAAGGGGAGAGGATTTATGGGGAAGGAGAAAAATGGTCAGGGAGATGAGAGGTTGAGAGCTCAGCTGAAGGAAGCATAATGTCCACTGTACTGCCAGTGCTCCCCAAGCTTCCTGAATCCCTAGTTAAGCCAGTGCTCCCTGCTTGGCTAGTGTAGTCCAAACTTGCTGCAGTCCCAGCTTTGCTAGTGCAATTTAAATACCCTGAATCCTCAGCTCTGCTAGTACGGGGTGGGGTGGGGAGGGGAGAATGCAGACCCAGCCCTGCTAGTGAATGTCACACTGTTCTCTAATCTCCTTTCTCTGCACAGCTCTGCCAGTGTACTGCTGCAACCTCCATTCACCCCAATACCTTGGAACCCCAGCTGTACCAGAGCAACCCCCTTGCACCTTCCAGTGGTACTAGCTAAATTGTGGGGTTGGCAGAGTACAGGTATATATGTTAATGTGGCATATTGGGGCATTGCTGAACAAGGGCAGAGTTAAGGTTGCAAGAGCAATCTAACCTCTTCATTTATGGGTTTTCATAAATGTGGGTTTTGCTCAGCATAATATTCTGCAAGGGGATAACTTATCAGGAGGCAAATTTACCTCTCCATTAATATAAATGCCATGGCCGGAAACTATTTCAAAACCAAGCCTAATCTGAATGTGATAGATGCAGTGACATCTAACTGCGTCTGCATAGAACCTGGAACAATGCCTCAAAAGTATGAATTGCCCCTGGCATGTCAATGTGGTATTAATTCGTAGACCTCCTGCAGTTGGGGCCTTCTAATACTAGTCTAGCAAGGGAAAAAGGGTGCAGGGCCTGTGGAATAACCCACCCAAGAGCTGGGCATATAAAATACTGGGAAGTACATCTCTCTGAGGGCCAGAAGGTGCCTAGCTACACTCAAGGAGGGGAAATGACAGCTGCTACTCCTTGGGGAAATGGGACCTAGACTGTAGTGGCTTGTTCTCTGCAAAGCGAGGGGGAAGACCTATTGCTACTGGCACTCCCCAGTCAGGGGTGGGACGACAGCCCAGAAACGGGGCTAAATGGGCAGAGCCAGGAGGGGGCCCCCTGCCATAGTATGTCCTTAGTCCAGCCTGAAGCCATGAATAAACACTGTAACAGATCTGGCCCTGAACTTATTGGGATTACCATGCTGCCTACTTCATACCGTTGTTCATATTGTACATGAGGGCCACTGAAAACATCAGGATGACCAAAAGGTTGTAAGTTTGCTCCAAAAGTGGGTCCTTCCTATTTCAGCTAAAGCAGACTCTATTGTAGCTGTTAGCTTGGCATCTGTTTGTGACTAGCCCTAATTCGGCAAATTTAGGTGCCTCACAATGCTTTGCTGTTGTGACCCAAGGTGGACGTTACACAGTCAGCCTGCCAGCATGCAGGTCACAGCAAGTGTCTGTATAAAGCCATAGCCTTTGTCCTGTAGCTGATCCCAGCAGTGTGTCAGCAAATACCAGTCACATTCAGGCTTCTAACAGCCTTTGTTACTATTTTCAGGATGATCCCACCATATTCTCACTCCTGGATTTTTCCTCAAAGATGGTTGGTTTTGCACTATCCTGCCCTCTTCTGCAAAGTCCAGATATAATAGGTCTGTTGTCCACACTGCTTATCACCTTTAAATTAAATTACCAAAACAATTCACAACACTGATACTCTTCTTTAAAGAACAAAACAAATGTATTTAACTACAAAGAGCAATTTTAAGTGAGTACAAGCAGTGAGGTATTAAAGTTAGAAATAGTTACAAGAAAAGTTAACAAATTTGACTTGGTTCAAATCTGTTCCACCTTGTATGTAACTGTGATACTCTGATTAAGTTTCCCAGACCTCAAGAATAGCTCTGTGTAAGTTTGAAAGATTCTCTCTTACCACCAGAAATTGGTATAATAAAAGATATTCCCTTACCCTTCTTATAGCTGAAATTCTGCTTAGGAAACGGCACAGTGGTCTATGCAAGCTCTGCGTTCCTACTCACTTCTCTGAACATCACGGTAATTACAGGCTTCAAGCATGTACTCTAAATACCCTAATTACTATATGATTTGGCTATCATGCTTTAAAATATTTTTAATGAAAAAGTAGGTGTGTTCTTTTACATTGACACATGTTAAATTCATCTATGATATGTATGATATAAAATAAAACCAGACAGGCAAGAAGATTATGTGGGTAAAGGCCCACTCCTTTATTGAAGCAAAACTCCCATTGAAGTTATGCCCTTTAAGGCTAATTTCCATGTAAGACGTTAAAATAACTAATTCCTCTAAGGCTATGCGTACACTCGCGGCTTCTTGCGCAAGTACGTTCCACACTGCCTGCCTGCTCTTGCACAAGGAAATTTACAGTACGGCATGGTAAGAGAGGGCTCCTTGCGCAAAAGTTATGCTCTTTTTTAACAGGTATAAGCCCTCTTGCGCAAGAGGGCAGCGTGGACGCTCGGCAGGGATTTCTTGCACAAGAGAGAAATGGCTAAAATGGCCATCAGAGCTTTCTTGCACAAGAGAGCGTCCACACTGCCATAGGAGCTCTTGCGCAAAAGCACAGCGCGCACATGGCAGTGTGGATGTTTTCTTGCGCAAGATGTTCTTGCACAAGAACCCTTGCGCAAGATGTTCTTGTGCAAGAAGCCGCCAGTGTCGTCATAGCCTAAGTGAGGTAATACTTGAATGTCTTCATTCATATACAGTCAATATTTTATTAAGAATATGTGCACTCTGTTCTACATCTGGCAGTGCTTTTCTGTATCTATCGAGGTGGTTGACTTACAGACTATAAATCTACTTTCCACTGTCAGCACAAGGGAAATAATCTTCCTACTTATCTGGAGAGAGATTCTGCTCTCTGTTACAGCTATGTGAATGAGAATTGCCCCACTGATTTAAAATGAAATTAGTAGAGTTACTCTAGGTTTACATTGCTGTAACTGAGACCAGAACCTAGTCTGAAATGTACTCATAATTAACAAGTGTGTGTTTTAGTAGCTGAAAATCTCTCCCTTGTTAAAGGAGACATTTGTAAGAACTTAGCTCTACAAAGTACCAACATAAACATGTGACTAAAGTTTTCAACAAAAGAAATTCATAGATTCCAAGGCCAGAAGAGGACCATTGTGATAATCTAATATGATTTCCTGTAGACAGGCCCTACAACTTCCCCAAAATAATTCGTAGAGCATACCTTTTGGAAACACAGTATAACTATAACATTATAGATAGTGTTACAATTTCACCTTGTATACTGGAAAAGTTCAGGATCCAACAACCATTGAACTCAGTCATTTCCTGATATTATTTGACAATCTAGTTTTCTTTCTGTGGGAGTTAAAATATGTAGGAATAGTATGGATTTATTTTTTTGTGTGACTTCAATCTGTTGGAAGGTGAGTGTGGAACTGACTGCCTGTATATTTGGCTACCTGCTAAAGCTAAAAAATAAACAAGAAACTCCTGGAACTGACAGAAATGAACTTAGCATTTGACTGTCCAACACACTAAATTTACATAGGATTTATCAGCATAGTTGTATGGCTCCTTATCTGCACTGAGCTGTGTATTGCAATGTTTGTATTTGTTAGTTTTACTGCTAAAGTTAGGGCTGCCCAACTCTCCCAGACTCACCATAGTCCAGTCTGGAAAGTTGACAACCCTAGTGAAAATAGCATATAGGATTGTTTTAAGACAAGAAGCCTGTAAAATTAGTCGACCCTTGTAAGTTTTCCCCATTCAAGTAGAGCAATACAGTAAACAATAACCCTGCTTTAAGTACTTATACACTTTTCCCAAAATAGGTGGATTTTACAGTGTATTCTGCAAGGCCACAAACTTGAGCTATTTCACCCTGGGTATGAAATTAATTTTAAAGTCAAAGGCCCCTCAAGGAAACATACTGCTTGACTGAATTGACAGAAAGTGGGGGTCCAGTTATTGCACTTCATTTTAACTCTGGAACTATTACTCAGGGAGACAGATTCTTAAGTGGAGCAGAACAATTTACAAATTTGAAGTAGTTGTAGTGGTCTAGTTCTGATCAGTGGAACTGGAGTCAGGAGACATACATGAGGAGTGGATAGCACTGTCCAGATGTTGACATTAAAGAACAATTTGTATTGCTGTTTGATGAAACGGTAACTGGAAAAATAAATGTTACAGCTGCTTCTGTAGGAAGGTAATTTTTATAAGGTTAGTTCACTTGCTCCACTACTGTCATTTACAGATTGATACATAGTTTTTTAATGATGCAGATCAGTCTTCATGGAAAACAGATGCTTCAGAACAGGTTAGGTAGGACTAAAAGCTATGAAAAGACCAATGGAATGAGATACCATGTCAGTGATTGTTTTTTCTTTCTATTCTAGCCTCTTCTGTAATAAGACATTTTAGGGTACATCTATACTTCCAGTATCCTGAAATAGTTCTTCTGCATCTTTGAAACAAGCTATTCCAACATCACTGTAAACCTCATTCCACGAGGATTAAGGGACATTTTGGAATACCAGTTTATTTTGAAATTTGGTGCTAATTGCAAAATAAGCTAATTCAAAATTAACTCAAAATAAGCTATGCAATTTGTGTAGTTCAAACTGTGTAGTTTATTTCGAGCTAAGGGTGCAGTGTAGACTCACCCTTAGTGATCAAGAGGGCCAATCCGGCTCTTATTGCCTTTTAAATTGCAGAGCTGCAGCAGGGTTTGGTCCCGGACCTGGTGCGAGCTGGGCTGCCTGCTCCCCCAGCTCCTACTACATTTTAAATGCAGAGCTGCAGTGGGGGTAGAGCTGCATTTAAATGTGTATAGTCGATAGTATTAACTGATAAGCTTTTGCTTATCAGTTAATCAGTTATTTGACTACTATTATGTCCCTAACCCACATCTCACTCCCTTCTGACTAGGGTATGCCTTGGGTACACAATTCCCTGCCTTTATGGCGTATGTTCCAGCAAAGGCAAACTGCCTAAACAGGCCGGTGTGCTTTCTCTGCAGACACTGATAACAGAGTGATTGCTGCAGACATAAGTTACCACGTGATTCTTTCTAAGCAAGCCTACTTTATTCTTAAGGTAAAAAGCATTGGAGAAAACCCATTGAAAACAATAAAAGTAGCTATACATTTGCTGGTAAGCTTATGAGAGTTCTCCCTGTCATGAGGTCTGGAAGGCCCAGTCATCTTACCCATTTGCTGAGTAAGGAAAAAGGCCCTGAGTCTATGTAATCTCAGGTTACTTATGAAAGTCTTATTTTTTCAGTCTCTGGAGAATCCAGTTTGAACAAGCATATCCATATTTTTCCATCCAGGGAGAATGTCTTTCAAAGATTGATAATGGAAGAAGTTAATTAGTAGACTTCTCCCTACTAGAAAAGATACATATAATGCCACAACACCTACACAATTGCATGTTTAATACAAAATACCTCAACAGTATTTACCTTAATTCAGTAAAATTTATTTTATTTCCATAAGATCTATTTAGGGATAGTCTGAGTCTGGCGCAGTGTCTCATTACTTTTCATTATTTATGCATGCTAAAATGGGAGATGGAATTGCTTGCAGTTTATCTTTTGTTGACCCAGGAACAAAGTAGACCCAGGAACACTGAGGGAAAAAATGCTTTTTTGGCATAATCAAAGTCAAAAGGCTTTCCATACATCAAAGGAGTAATTATTTATAGAATTACATTTCAAGTGCCTAGGGTCAAAAGGTGCCTTGGCAACAATTGTATGGGGGAAATGGCTCTGGATGCTACATTTTTATTTTTGTTTTTAAATCCATCATATCCAATGAGGCAGAAATCACATGCACACGAATCCGTTCTCCCTCCAACAACTAATAGTTGTTTGTTCACAGATACAGTAGTTTTATAATTTTGTTAAGTTTGTTCCCCAATTATTCAGCTTCTTGAAACCAATATATAAGCTTGACATGTATCATGCATCTTCCCTGGTTTAACTCCTCAGTGTTGTTTCTATAAAAAAAAATTCATCAGTCATCACGGTCATATGATGAATCACATTTGACAAGGGTTTAATGAAGAGTCAAATATATGCATCAGAAAAGATTGTAGGTGACTGGAAACACAGATTTTGGGTCTAATGTTGAGAAATTGACACTCACTTGCAGGTGCTGAGCATCTTGCAGAACTGGGCTTTCTGTGTTCAGTTTTGAGCACAATCACTAATCACTGTAAAGAGCAGTGCTGTATAAAGAATAAGAAAGTTTCAAAACAGTTTTATTAAAAATGAAGGACAGGCTACTTGTTTATTATCCAGAAATTGTCAGGTGGCATAAAGAAAAAGCAACACACGTTGACAGATTTCAGAGGTAGTCGTGTTAGTCTGTTTCAGCAAAAATAACAAGGAGGCAGTGGCACCTTAAAGACTAAGGCTGTGTCTAGACTGGCAAGTTTTTCCACAAAAGCAGTCACTTTTGCAGAAAAACTTGCCAGCTGTCTACACTGGCCGCTTGAATTTGCGCAAGAACACTGACGATCTAATGTAAGATTGTCAGTGTTCTTGCGCAAATACTATGCTGCTCCCGCTCGAGAAAAAGCCCTCTTGCGCAAATGGTTTTGCGCAAGAGGGCCAGTATAGACAGCTAAAAACTGTTTTGCGCAAAAAAGCCCCGATGGTGAAAATGGCGATCGGGGCTTTCTTGAGCAAAACCGCATCTAGATTGGCACGGACGCTTTTCCGCAAAAAGTGCTTTTGCAGAAAAGCGTCCGTGCCAATCTAGACACTCTTTTCCGCAAATGCTTTTAACAGAAAAACTTTTCCGTTAAAAGCATTTGCGGAAAATCATGCCAGTCTAACAGCCTAACAATTTTATTATGGTATAAGCTTTCCTGAGTTGCAACTCACTTCATCAGATGCACGAAGGGAAAGAAAATGATTCAAATAGTAGGAATACAGAGATGGGAGTTTTATATCAGAGCTAATTCATCAGGGTACATCTGGATAAGAAGGTGAGAATACCTAATGTGGAAAATTACTTACGCAATGAGCAAGCCATTCCCAATCTCTAATCAACTCATTTTGATGGTGTCAAATTTACATATGAACACCTGCTCAGCAGTCTCACACTGCAAACTGGTTTTGAAGTTTTTGTGCTTGCGGATGATAAGCAAAAAACCCTTCAAATCTCTTCCAGTACACCAACCTCCCTCCCTGTTCTGAGTCCCCTCCCATACCCAAACACTCTCACAGAGCCTGCACCCTGTAGCCCCTTCTTCAGCCAAGGGCACCTCCCATACTCAAATCCCTTGACCCCAGCCTAGAGCCTGCACCCCCTTCCATATCCTAGTCCCCTGTAAGTGGGGGGGGAAGAGGGGCAGTAGACTGGCGTGAACAGGGAAGGAGCAGGTCAGGGGCATGGTCTCTGGGAAGGGCAGGGCAAAGGTGCTTGGGTTTGTGTGATTAGCTAGTCAGCCCCCCTACCTACATTTGGCAATAGAAACTGAAGCCAAAGGATCCCACAAGCCCTTTGCTTGCTCCATGGGATGGGACCCCTTGTTTAACGTTTCAGCAGCTGGCCTGTTGCAGTTGTCGGAAGGGGGAACCGCTCAGCTGGGGGAGGGCCCGATCTTGGGGGCCCAGCTGGGCAGGCTGGGCCAGGCCTTTAAGAGTCCAATGGAGAGGAGCCGAAGCCTTTGCTGGAGGACAGCAGGGCCCTGCGCGCCGAGGCCGCCCGCCTCCGTCACCTAAAGGCTTGTCCGGGGCGGGGGCTCACGGGCACGCTGCGGCCGGGCGGAGCCAGCCGAGGAGGCGGGGAAAGGGCTAAGGCCGCTGGCAGCCGCCACCCCCGCGGCGTAGCCGGCGGAAGAGGAAGTGCGGGGCTGCGAAGACTCCGGGTTTGGCCGGCGGCGGGCCGGGGGCTGCGAGGGTGGAGGGCGAGCCGGTCCCGGCTGCTGCCCCGGCGGGCGGGCGGAAGAGGATGAGCGGCATGAGGCCCGCCTGGCTGCTGCGGGCCGCTCTCTGGGCCCTGCTGCTCCCGCTGGTGAGCGACTGGCGAGCGCGCTGCCCCGGCCGGGCTGGGCCGCGCTAGGCCGCCCGGCGCTCCGGGAGCCGCACCCTGGGGGCGGTCGGGGGGGAGTCGGAGCGGAGGGAAGCTGTGCGGGAGGGGGCTGGGGGAGGGGAGGGGAAGGGAGGAGAAAGGAAGGGGGGCCAGGGGGCTGTGGGGGAGAGGAAAGGAAGGGGGGCCAGGGGGCTGTGGGGGAGAGGAAAGGAAGGGGGGCCAGGGGGCTGTGGGGGAGAGGAAAGGAAGGGGGGCCAGGGGGCTGTGGGGGGGGAAAGGAAGGGGGGCCAGGGGGCTGTGGGGGAGAGGAAAGGAAGGGGGGCCAGGGGGCTGGCAGGTGGGGGGCGGGGAAGGGGGTTATGGGGGAGGGGTGCTGTGGGAGAGAGGAGGGGAAAGGAAGGGGGTGGGGGGGCTGAGAAGGGGGCTATGGGGGAAGATGCAGTGGTGGGTGGGTAAACTGCGGGGAGGGGTGTGGCATGATGTCATGCCCAAGAGAGGGGATCCCCCATCAAGGGGGGTGGTGGTTGAGTTCACACTCCTGGACTGTAGAGGGGGCGGGGGGTGTCAATGTAAGACTGGGGGTGCATCTGCACTGCAAGGCTTAACTTGAAATGTTATGCAATTTGAGCTACGTCAGTTGCATAGCTTATTTCGAAATAGGGAACCTCTGCACAGCAATTATAGAGCAGTCTACCTCCAACTTCCCTTATTCCTCCTATGATGAGGGTTACAGGGGTCAGAGTATGAAGTCCTCCAGCTTGACAGTATTTTGACACTATTTCAAAATAGCTGCCTGCAGTGTAGACACAGACTAAGTCCTTTCAGAATAGCGCTAGTTACTTAGTCTTGCAGTGTAGATGTATCCTGGGGAAGGATGATGGGGTAGTAGTGGAAACATTCAGCACTGTGTAATGCAATCTGGATCCTACTCCTGTGGCTGCTGTGAATGAGTTTGGGTTTTGGGCTGTTTGTGTGAGCTAATATGACCCAGTGCCAGTTGTGTTATGTGCAGTGTGTGTCTTTTGGTCCTGTCTGGCTATCTGACTTGTGATGAGAACCATTCACTTTTACTCTGTTGGGAACTTTGCTCATTTTCCTGAACGACACTTACTCACAGCTTGTTTTGTTGAAGATCTGAAATGTTACCTGAAAAAGGTGGATTGGTTCTTTGGGGTTCTGCAGTTTCTATCCAGGAGCAGAAGTAAAACTGCTTAAAACATTATGACAGAGCTCATCTTCGTAGTATTTATACCCGGGCCTGAATTGCGAGGGCATTTCCATTCCAATGTGGTAGACTAAAGGTCAGGAAAATGTCAAATTAATATACACACTTTCAGATGCTTCCTAACCTCACATCTTATCTTTTGAGGTCCGTTCTGTCCATACATCAGTGCTGATTGGCTGTCTGTATAGGAGGAAACTTTTTATATAAATATACCTATTGTTGTTACTCATCAGGTCCAATGTGCATATTAGTAACTGGTCGTATTTACATGCTTTAGTAGGATTATGCAACACACTTGAAGCATTGGCTGTCATAGGGCCTTGTATACAATAAGGCCTAATCTACACTAACCCTTGCTGTTGATCTAAACTTCAGCTATACCAGGGTGGGCCTCAGGAAGAAGGGGCAGGGCCAGGATACTTCCCTGCTTTCCCACCCGCAGACTGTGCTTGGTCTGGTGGTGGAGGAATGCACAAAATCTTTGCCCACCCTAGAGGTTCCCCCTAGGTGCCCATGCCCCTGGTGGTGGGCGGAGACTGCATGCTCCCCCTTCTGCCCCCAGGCCAATCTGGGCTTGGGGGTGGGGGAGCACATGAAGTCTCCTCCTGCCTTGCCAGGAGTGCTGGTACTTCTAAGGGCCGTGCACTTCTTGCAGGGTGGAGGAAAATCCGTGCATTTCCTCCCACCTCCAGGCCCTGATTGCCTGCCTGGGGGCAGGGGAGCGACAGGGCCTCCACGGGCTATATCAACCCACTTGGTGGGCTAGATCCGACCCATGGAGGCCCTTTTGCCCACCCCTGAGCTAAGCAAATAGCTACTCTTTTCATCCTGGTGGAGTATCAGCATTGACAGGAGAGCATTCAGATATTGTGATAAATCAACAGCTGGTGCATTCATCTACAGATGTAAAATTTTGATTAATTAGTCAATCGAATAGTTGATGCAATTTGCATCGACTATTCAATGAGTTGATAAAGGTGCCTCTGCCTTTGAAGTGTAGCAACAACCCCAGGACTTGCTACACTTCAAAGGCGAAGCACTGCAGGGAGCACAGGGCCAGTTGGGGACTCGAGCAGTCCCCTGCTGGCCCCATGCTTCCTGTGGCATTTCAAAGCAGCAGCGCCTCATGGAGGCCAATGAGTCACCAGCTGACCCTGGGCTCCATGTGGCACTGCCGCTTTGAAATGCCACAGGGAGCCCAGTGTCAGGGGACTCCCAGCTGGCCCTGGACTACATGTGGTGTTTCAAAGCGCCAGACCCTGGGCTCCATGCAGTGCTGCTGTTTTGAAACACTGCATGCAACCTGGGCCAGCTAGGAACACCCAGCTGGCTCTAGGCTGCTCATGGCATTTCAAAGTGGCAGTGCCAAATGGAGCCCAGGGTCTGGCCTCAGGCTTCACACAGTGTTTTGCAGCACCTCCTTCTATCCCCACCCCGCTGCCTCTTTCTGATAGACAGGAAGGGGGGAGCAACTAGTCAACTAGCGTGTTGACTATCCGATAAGCATTTGCTTATCTGATAGTTGACTAGTCATTCACATCCCTAGATTCATTGTTGCAGCATGGATCCCCAGCATAGATCCCCAGCATAGTAGAGACCAGCTTTAATAATCAAGCTGCTGCTACTACTGATGGAGGTTAAATGGTGATAGCAGTATTTAACAAAACAATGTAGTGAGGTGTTGAAGAACAAGTGATTGCTTATTTAAAAAAAATTACTGCTTATGAAAACACTGTAACTTCCAGTCATGGAAGGGGCTGATATGAAAGCCTCTAGTTCTTGCTGCTCAGACTCGCTTCTGTCTCCATTTGAAGTAAGATAATCAATATTATGACTTGCCAGCAATTTACATTTTTAGATGAATGGATTTAGTTTAAGAGGTAGAAGATTGGCATTTCTTCTGCTTATCATAACTCATTAAACAAACTCTTCAGTTTTTTTTAACTTTCTCTAATAACTGGAGGGCTGTACATTTAAAATACTAACAGGCTCAAGCTATTTTCACACTTTGGTTGGTGAGCAGATGTTCATTCTCAGACTGAAAATACGTGCTATTCTTCGTGAGAATTGTTGCCATTCAAACCAGACAGATCTAAAACTCTGAAACAACTGCACGGGAATACCTCTTGCTTTTTCTCCTTTTTCTCTTGAGATTGTGTTTGCTATAGAAGAAGGATAATGCCTTTCCAAGAATATTAGAGGCATACAAGCTATTAGATACCTGCCATCTATATAAGAAGTTATGAAATTCTAAGCCTCTCTTTTCCTACCTATCTCTTCATTATTAATATTGCTTAAGTCTGTACCTCACAGCTAACAAAGAGAAATCTAAAACTTACAACTGGGCTGTCTGACTTCTTTTATCTCTTACTTCATTCCATGTTAAGGTAAGTGCCTATTTTCAAGGAGCGTTAAGATGACCAGCTTAAAATTATGGCATAACTTTCCTCAGTTCCCAATTACTTACTTTCTTCTGGTAACACCTACCTGAAACAAATGACACCTTTTCTGTCATTAGCTATCTTCTAGCTATAATTTATTTTACCGTAAATCATATTTTTTTTATCTGGAACACGGAAAATAAATGTTACATATTTCCTTTATTGTGGACAAATTCATAATGCCGGACTGTTTTTATGAGTCTGTATTTGTTTTGTATTTATACAAGTATGTATCCAACTGGGAAATAAAGAATTTAACAAAAAACAAACAAATGGAAGTTTGTAATAAAGAATTCTGAAACTATATCTTCTAATGTGGTCCTCCAATAATCTTGTCAAAAGATTGGCAAGACTAGATATATTTTTAAACATAATTATAGGAATTACTAATCCACAGCTGGAGTAGTTCTTTTATCTGTCAGTGGCTGTCTTTGAGAAATACATGTAAAAAGTGCTATATCAGAAATTTATGAATATTGGTTACTGAGCACTTTCAGAAATCAATTTTTAGACCTTAACATCTTCATTTTTCTTTAATTCTGTGCCTGCACACAGAGAAAGGGCTTGCATCATGGTATAAACTATAAAATCTGGTCTTAAAAATCTTTTAAAATATAGCTACTTTGACCAACAAAATAATCTGCACCTAAGTATTCCTACAATTTAGAATTCAATTTAAATTTTAAGGTAAATATGGGCATACTGTGTTTAACCTCGCTTCTCTTCCAACACCCCCACGTGCATTTCCCCTTTCTCCCTGAAACTAAAACTTTCAGGCCAAGACTAAATCTTTATAATTGCTATAACAGCAGGGAAAATATAAAGCTTAATCATACATCTCCTGCTCGCAAAAGTAAACTTATATGAGCATTCCCAGTGAACTATGTACATGAAACAGGTATTTAAGATGGGGCCATGACTGTACAGGTAGATTCCTTCTAAACTGGGACCCTGTGGTCTGGCAAGACCTCAGTTTTGTCCCTGGACTAGAGAGCCCAGGTGGCTGGGAGTCTGGTGGGAAAGGGGGGGCCAGCAGTCAGAAGCCCTGCCGGGGCTGGGAACCCACCCTCACTGGCAGCAGGGAGGGCTGGCGGCAGGGGGGCTGAGAGCCTTTCTGGGGCGGGGGCAGTGGTGCCAGGGCTAACCTCACCTGGTCCAACAAGCTGCCTTGTTTGGGACTTGTACATCACATACCCTACTGGCTATATCAAGTATGTTATTAATCTTTTTTCCAGTGTAAAGGGAATGTGAAATTTAAGAATACTTGCCTGGAGGCATTCTCTCTCTTTATGTTGCTCTTCATAGCCTTGTGTGTGTGAGAAATGAATGACAAATGTGAAATGTACTTGTGCACCAGTGTTCCCTTGCTTTGATTTGCCATACAAACTCGTATCAGCTTTCCACTTTCTCACTTGCAATACACAACCAAAACCAAGTTAAGGCTAATCTTGTTATCTGTTCCATTTATTTTTTGGTATTGGAACTTTTAAAAATTGTTTTCTTGCTTAGAATATTATTTCTCTACTGGTAGTGTAAACTGTGTTATCTAACACAGAAATTTCATATTGTAGGTAAGTGCACAGGAGGGAATCCTTCATGCTTCTGGAAATGGGATACCCCCATTAACAAAGGACTACTGCATATTTTACAATCCTTCGTGGATATCTCTTCCAAATACCCTGGATAACACTGTGAGTAATTATGTAACTGTACTGTCTAAGAACTATGAAACCAACAATAGCTTTGGTTCAAGTGGAATTTACTGGTGGGGAAAACTGAGTAAAATCAGTGCTATTTTAAATGTATACCCCAAGTTTAAAAAAAAAAAAAAAAAAAAAGGACCAAAAAAGTGTTGCTGTGGCTAAACTAAGTGGTTAGAGGCCAAAAGGAATCTTATTGAAGAAAATAGTAAGGAACATAAAATTTGACAAGTCAAGTGTAAAAGTACAATTAAAAGTCTTAAAGTATTTGAAGAACAGCCAGCCAAAGACTCAAAAACAAGCATGAAAACATTTAAATAAATCCGAAGCAGGAAGTTTGTTAAACAATCGGTGGGGCACTGGAAGCTGAGTTGTTAAAAGAACACTCAAGGAAGATAAAACTGTTAAGAGAAACTAAATTAATTCTCTGAAGCAGTCTTCACTGCAGAGGATGCAAGAGAGTCCCACACCTGAGCCATTATTTTTAGGTGACAAATCTGAGGAACTGTCCCAGACTGAGGTGATATTAGAGGAAGTTGTAGAACAAATAGATAAACACTAAGAAATCACCAGGACCAGGAGTTCTGAAGAACTCAAATATTAAATTTCAGAACTACTATCCTGTAAATCATCTTTGGTTGACGGCCAATTTTTAAAAAGGCTCTATCAGCAATTACAGGCTGGTAAGCCTAAACTTCAGTACCAGGCAATTGGTTGAAACGTAGCAAAGAATAGAATCCAGACACCTAGATGAACACAGTTTGTTGGGGGAGAGACAACATGACTTTTGTAAATGGAAATCATGACTCACCCATTTATTAGAGTTCTTTGAGGGAGTCAACAAATGTGGCCAAGAGTGATCCAATGGATATAATGTACTTAAACTTTTAGAAAGTCTTTGAAAATATCTTCACCAAAGGCACTTAAAGTAAGATACATGGGATAAAAGGGAAGGTCGTCTCATGGATCAATAATTGGATAAAAGATAGGAAGCAAAGTGTCGGAATAAATGATCAGTTTTCATAATGAAGAGTGGTAAATAGTGGTATCCCATAGGAGTCTGAACAGGGACCAATACTTTTCAGCATATTTACAAATTATCTGAAAAAAAGATAAATAATGAGGTGGCAAAATTTGCAGAAGATACAAAATTACTAAGATAGTTAAGTCCAAAGCAGGCTGCAAGAGTTACAAAGGGATCTCATGAAACTGGGTAACAAAATGGCAGATGAAATTCATTATTGAAAAATGTACAATAATGCATATTGAAAAACAATCTGAACCATACATAGAAAATGATGGGAGTCTAAATTAGCTATTATCACTCAAAGAGATCTTGGAGTCATTGTAGGTAGTTCTCTGAAAATATCTGCTCAGTGTGCAGCAGCAGTCAAAGTGCTAACAATTTTAGGAATATGTCGAGACAAAGTATGATTGTTACATAAATCCATGATATGCCAATATCTTAAATCCTGCATGCAGACCTGTTTGCCTCATTACAAAAAAGATATATAGGAATTAGAAAAGGAACAGAGACAAGCAACTAAACTTATTAGGAGTATGGAATAGCTTCCATATGATGTGAGATTAAAAAGACTGACTTTTCAGTTTGGAGAAGAAGTGACTAAGGGAGGGGGATATGATAGAGGTCTATAAAATCATGGCTAGTTTTGAGAGAGTAAATAAGGAAATGTTATTTACTCCTTCTCAAACACAAGAACTAGGGAGAAGGTTTAAAACAACCAAAGAAAGTACTACTTCACACAATACAGAAACAACCTGTGAATTTATTTACCAGGGGATGTTGTGAAGGCCAAAACTATAACATTTGAAAAACTAGAGAATCCCGGCAGATAGGTCTATCAATGGCTATTAGCCAGGCTGGGCAGGGATGCAATTCCATACTTTGTGTCCCTCCCCTCTGTTTGCCAAAAACAGGGAATGCAAAACTGGGGATAGGTCACTTTGTGACTGCCTGGTCTGTTCATTCTTTCAGAAGCACCTGTCACTGTCAGAAGACAGGATAGTGGGATAGATGGACCATTTGTCTCACCAAGTATGGACATTCCTATATTCTACGTTCTCATTAGGATAACTTCTAACTAGTTACCACTACTTATCTTCTGTCAAGAATAATCATAACACAATCCTTAAATTTAGTACTGTGAATATACATTTAGCCTAAAGTGTGGCCCACACAACCCACTCACCAGGTTATCAAGTGCCACACAATTCAGTGCCCCCTCTCCCACTGCCATGTTGCTCCTGCCCTCTACTTTGAAGCTGCTCTCGGTAGCCTTCTCCTTGCTTTGTAGCATGGTGAGGGATAGTGACTACTGATGTGAGGGTGTACAGAGGCAATGTCGGGGAGGGAGGGGCAAAAGGAAGGGCATCCCATGGCTCGGGTGTGGGACAGGGAGCTTTATTGCTGTTTGCTTTGAATGCTGATCTAATTAAAGGGCAATGTACTTAAATGGACAATGTTCCTGGAATACTTTGACTGAAGTGATTTTTGTTTGGAATACACCTTATTTTGGAACTTGGTAGGTTTAAAATAAGACTTGCCAATATTGATTAGCATGTTCATTTGCATAAAATGTGTTTAAAATAGATTTAATTGCAAATGGGTTTTCAGGTGGCAGTATTTTAATGATTATTTGGAATTTATATTACCGTCCCTTACTCATGGTTAAAACTCACACTTGAGCCAAGATTAGAAAAATTCCACAAACATTTTGAAGAGGCTTTTTCCTTTCCTTTCACAACCCTTTATGTTACTGGTAAATGCTCTAGGCTTGTAAATAATCAAAGAAATATTCTTTCCCTTGATTCATAAACAAGGCTGGCTCAGTACAAAATCAGAGGAAGTGCAACAGCCTTGCTTTTGTCAAGGACCAGCTGTGGCCAAACGTAGGGGTAGCTTGACAAGCCAAAGAAAACAACTTGCTTGTTGAATAGGACCTAATGTTTGTTTATAAAACTAAAATTAAATATATGGAGATTTTTATTTATACTACAACTACTTTGGTTTAAGGCTAATTTACTGTCCTGGGGGGGGTGTGTGTGTGTGTGTGTGTGTGTTGCAAATGAACCAGAGTTTGGATATGTATCTTAGTCACTGCTGCTTTGCAAGATTAAACTTGTGTACGACAGTGGGGTTATCTAAAGCTGCTGTCTGCTACTCATTATAAGCATATTCAGAAGCCTAGTTGCTGAGAAGCTTTGGTCTTGAAGTAGGCTGTAAAGAGATTAAGATTGGTTTGGAAATCTCAAATGTATTCAGTTGCTTATTGCTATGCTTTTAAATTTTTGTGATCTGTTAGTATTGCGGTGAACCCACATGAATGATAGAAGGGGGAAATAAAAATAATGGATTTCAGGAAGACAGACTTGAGCAAACTTAGAGCTGGTAGGTAAGGTCCCATGGGAAGCAAGACTAAGAGGAAAAACAACTGAAGACAGTTGGCAGTTTTTCAAAGGGGCATTTATTAAGGCCCCAGAGCAAACTATTCTGCTGCATAGGAAGTATGGCAAGAGACTATCTTGGCTTAATCAGGAGATCTTAAATAATCTAAAAATAAAAAAGGAGTCCTATAAAAAGTGGAAACAAGGTCAAATGACAAAGGATGAATATAAGCAAATAACACAAGTTTGTAAGGGCAAAAGTAGAAATGCACAGGCACAAAATGAGCTCAGTCTAGCTAGAGACATAAAGGGCAGCAAGAAAACATTCTACAAATATTAGAAGCAAGAGGAAGACCAAAGACAGGGTAGGCCCATTGCTCAATGAAGAGGGAGAAACAATAACAGAAAATGTAGAAGTGGCAGAGGTGTTTAACGACTTCGTTTCAGTTTTCACCAAGAAGGTTGGTAGTGACTGGATGCCTAACATAGTAAATGCTGGTGGAAATGAAGTAGGTTTAGAAGTTAAAGGAAAAGAGCTAGTTAAAAATTACTGAGAGAAGTTAACTATCTTCAAGTCATCAGGGTTTGATGAAATGCATCCTCTGAGGTTAGGATAAGAAGCAATGGGCTTAAATTGCAGCAAGGGAGGTTTAGGTTGGATGTGTGGAAAACTTCCTGTCAGGTCGGTTAAACGCTGGAATAAATTGCCTAGGGAGGTTGTGGAATCTCCATCATTGGAGATATTTATGAGCAACTGGGATAAATATCTATCAGGGATGATCTAGAACAATGGTGGGAAATCTCTTTTGCATCAGGATCCACTGACCCACAGAAAAATCAGTCAGGAGCTGCACACAAATGAGAAGTAAAGTGAGAAGCCCCTGACTGAGAAGGAAAAAGGCACTCCTCACATTCACCTTGCACACCAGAACTTAGGGGGCCCAGGCTTGTAGATTTTATGTACTCCGGCCCCGCGGGTGGACGGCAGGGGGACTGGAGCACCTGTATGGGCTTTTCATTGCTGAGCCTCGGTGGCCAGATCCGGGCAAGCTAAGGGAGCTGCATCTGGCCCCCAGGCCTGAGGTTCCCCACTCCTTATATAGATGGCCCTTGTCCTGCTATGAAGGCAGGGGACTGGACTTGATCTTTTGAGGTCCCTTCTAGTTCTAGTATTTTCTGAATGTCCCTGTGTGTGTGCTAGTATTTTCTGAATGTGTGTGTGTGTGTTTTGTTTTTTTTTTTCTCTCCCTACTGATTTCCTATTCTGAACCCACATTGCTGAGTCAACTATGCCATTATATTTCTTAGGTCCATTTACTACCTGTAAATAAATGTTTTGGTGGGATAAATAAATGAGAAACCATCTTGGAAATTAATATTTGATTAGGTTTTTTTTTTGTTTAACATTTCTGATTTTTTTTTTTTTTTTTGTAGGCTTCCAGGAGTTTGAAAAATTTGACATCCAAAGTGCTTTGCAGTAATGCTGAAGTTCCTTCTACTCTTATTATAAAGGACAAGGCAGTTGTTGTAATGAGAGGAAACTGCTCATTTGTGGATAAAGCAAGAACTGCTCAAAATCACGGTGCTAAAATACTGTTGATTGCCACTAAAACTGGTCTAGTAAGTTCTCACATTCTATGGCGTAA
This sequence comes from Pelodiscus sinensis, assembly GCF_052426305.1. NCBI lineage: Eukaryota > Metazoa > Chordata > Testudines > Trionychidae > Pelodiscus > Pelodiscus sinensis. The sequence goes on from NC_143065.1 coordinate 25,532,977, forward strand.
TCTTCTTTAAACTGACATTATCTTATTTGCATTTATTGACCTCTGGTTACCTATTCTTTATATTCAAACAACTAAATGAAAAAGCTTATCTTCATTCTTCTCTAATTTTAGCTGCATAATCTTTAACTGAACAATTTATATTTTATTAAGCATTAGTATAATCTAAAGTGTGTAAGCAATCTTTGCTGGAGAAAACAATCACTAAAAATATCAACTGATACAGAAGAACAAAAGGAAAAAAATGACTAACAACTGCAAGATAAGGGTAGTTCTTTTTGATCATGTCTTATCACTTTGCCAGACATACATGACCTATTTTTCTTGCTCTTTAACGATATTGGATATCTTATGTACATTATATGTATAGTTCTAGTTTGTGCAAATACATTTCAATATAGCAAAATACATTATTAATAGAACATTATTGATGGATTTTTAGCTTAAAAATAGTTAACCCACCTTTTAGAACAAGTTTATTGGAGCCAAACTACTGGGTTTTGATTATATTCATAAAAGCATCAGATGCTTACCAGAACACCTCTGGGTCTGTAATGTTAGCCTTTGCTGTAGCACAGTTTTCCTTATAAATAGCTGAGTTTTTCTCTGTAACTTTGAACCATCTCTGTTGATTTTTGTTTACGAACTAGGAATGTAAGTGAGTGGTCGCAGATTACTCACTCTTTCTCTCTCCCCCTCCCCTCCCCCCCGCTCCCCCGGCTCCCGCTATGTATCAGAGGCAGCAACGGGGGTGGAAACAGGAGCTGGTGCTAGGGGGAACTGGCTATTAGAGGCAGCAGTGGTAGGTGGGTTGGAGGTAGGGGAGGCTACTGCAGAGCAGCCTCTGTTCATGGTGGTTGGGGTTGGCTGCGAACAGGGGCTGCTGCTGGAGCAGCTTCTGCCTGTGGCAAGCCTGGGCTCCCAGAGGCAGGGCTTGCTTTGCGGTAGCAGCCTGGGACCTCCTGCAGACAGGGGCTGCTGGATCCCATGTGAGTCGAGACTGAACAAGCCCGGCTCAGTCAAGTCCAGGAGCTACCCCCTCTGTAGCTCTGCAGTTTAAGTCTAGTCGAAGCTTGGCTGCCTGTGTATCTGGCTCCTCCCTCATGTAAACAGCAGAGCTTGCATCTGGGATAGCTCCTGGACCGGGACAGAGTGCCTCTCCTTATTGACTAATCGTTAGTCGATACAATTTGTGCTGACTACATGAGTAGTCAGTTACCTGCCTCTTAATGTCCTTTTTATCAACATAAATACTGGTGTTCAGAGGATCAACTGTGTATAAAGTAGTGTTAGCAAACATGCTGTCAGGTCCCCTTACAAGTTTTGTGTTTTAGTCTTCTCCTTCAGGTAACAAGACTGATCTACAAAATGTGACCATTCCAGTTGCTCTTGTAAGATATAATGATATAATGGATATGCAGCAGGTAAGTGACTGATAAAATACTGTAATAATTTGATATGTATAAATGTTTCCTAATTACATTGATCATCATTATATGATCCATCCTAATAGTTTAGTGTCCAGTTAGACAGGCATCTTGTATTTTTAACTTGATTCAAGTGTTTATACAGTGTCTTTCTTCTAGCTTTTAACTTCACGTTTAGAGAAAGGGGATTGAGACTTCAGTCATGCTCTTTTCCCTTCCAGGCTAATCTATAAGGGTGTGTCTACACAGCAGGGCTTAACTCAAAATAAACTACACAAATTGAGCTACATCAATTTGCATAGCTTATTTTGAAATTGGGAATTTCTACGCTCACTTTGAAATGGAGCACTCTTCCTCTAGGACTTGCCTTACTCCTTGTACAGTGAGGGTTACAGGAGTCAGAGTAAGAAGTCCTGCAGCTTAACAGTATTTCAACGTTATTTAGAAATAACTGCCTGCTGCGTGATTAAGTTATTTTGAAATAATGTTGCTGTGTAGATGTACCTAACTGTGTTCCTTCAGCTAATAGTAATGAGCAGACTATATTTCTGTTATCCACCTATTCATCAACAGTGACCTGTATTTAAATTTTGTTGAAATGTACAGATTAGAAAAAGATCATAGAGACAGTGATTTAAAAGAGAACATAGAATGGAAAATGTCATGACCAATAGCCAATCTTTGGAATGCTGTATAGGACAAAACACACACCAGATATAAGTTACTATATTATAGTGTGACAATGCAATATGTAATGCTAATATTCGACTAACAGATAGCAACTGACTTTTCTACCATGTTTATATAACCTTGATTGACTGAAGCTCAGTAATTAAAACAGTGTAATTTCCCTGAATTCTACTAATTGCATCAACAGTTACTTCAGATTTTCAAATGTATTCAATGTCACTATGATGTTTAGATAATGGAGATTTTCTAAAATTTATGATTTTTCTCATATAGAAAGTAAAATAGAATCAGTATGTTGCTAGCATGTTCCATAGAGTCACTATTAAATCCTCCCTTCCTCATCTCTACTGTGTTCCCTGTAGCAAAATTTGCTTGTCATGTTCCGTTCCTCTCTTGGTTTTTCTCCTGCATCCAGGTTGTTCACAAATCTCTTAGCTCTCCCTCTGCATCATCTCTGGTTTCTGCCTTTCCTTTGAACTGTTCTACTGAGCTTGCTCCCTCAGAAGTTTGTCACACAGTTAATTGTAAGGCTGAGGTGCAGGATGGTTTTGGAGGACTGCATTGGGTCTGTGGTCGAATTGAGATATTTATTGCATTTTGTCATAGATGACCATTGCTTTTCCACACCTGCCCCAGGATTTCCTCTGAGGTGGTGTCTCTGCATTGGAGCAGGTGATAGATGTCTGCACCCTTGGGCTTGGGTGTTTGCTTGGGCCCATTCCACACTCTGTGAGCCAGTTCTATTGCACCCATGATCTGCCATTTTCCCCGCTAAACATACTTGTCCAGGGCTTTTGTCTAGCTATGATTTTAAGATATAGAAGTCAGTTTAAACTTTTGCAAAGAGGCAATTTTACATATAAACTGTATAGTCCTCTCTGAGTGAAAGGCTCTGCCTTTACTGACAGTAATGATGCCAAACACTGCCTGCTCATAGCACCTGTTTCAGTTCACACTTCATTTCAAAGGCATTTAAAAACACATCCATGTCTTTTCTTTCTGTAAAGAAAGGAAACAATTTTGCGTCTCTGCCTCCCTCTGTACATAGGGTCTGCCTCCAACTACTGGAATAGGGTTCTTCTGTTGATACAGTCTGTCCCAGTTGAGTTCATCTTGTTGCTCCTTCTTTCTCTTCTGGCTGATGTGCTGACTCTGTTTCTTGTGGTCAGCTCTCTCACATTCTTGTTCTGCAAGCAGCTGGGCTTTCAAGTTGCAGCTAGAAAGGTACAGACTAAACTTGTTTTTTCTCTACCCATTTATCTTTGCAGGAACTTGGCAGAAGTGATTGATTTGTTTTGAGTGTGATATGGTTTGTCCTCTTCCTTTGCTTCCCTTTAGGAGTTTTAACCAAGATTTTCCTCTCCTGCTAGACACTCTGATGCTGAACTGTTTGGACCATCATTTCTTTTCAGGTCCTCCTCAGATAGAAAGTGAATTAGCTGTGCTTCTGTCAGCTCTTGAACTTGTCTGTCTCTCTTTGCAACTCTCAACTGGATGATGATTTTTTTCAACAGTTAATAATTCCCTTTTTTATATCTTATCACTACTCGTTTCCTGAAAAAGCTGAGAAATTCTTGTTATGTTTTTTTCCTTCCACAGTATGTACTATCCCTGTTAGCACTTCCTGACAATTCACCACTATCTAACTGCACCAGACCTCGACAAAATACGGCCCACAGGCCAGATCTGGCCTGCCAAGCCACTGGATCCAGCCTGTGGAGGCAGTGGGGGAGCCCCAGGCAGACTCCCCTGCTTGCCAGGCAGCCCCACACGCCGCTCAAATGTGGATTGGGGTGCTTTTTTTTTCCCAGTCTGGATGATGTGGTGGTGGAGGGGGGGGGTCAGATGCTACTCCTGCCCTTATCATAATCCCGCTGGCCGATGGGAGCTGCGTATCTGAATAAGAAGCAGCCAGAAAGCACAACCCTCCTGCTCACTCACTCAAGTACACGGCCAAGCAGGCAGAAACATTTTAAGCTCTGCAAGCCTCTAGCTTTGCAGGCAGGCAGGGAAGTTTCCTGGCAAGAACCTGCCTCTGGCACCTCAGCCCCTCCCTTCCCTAACACTCTGCCCCACACTCCTGCCCTGCTATTCCACATGTACTCATACCCCCTCCCAGATCTGGCACCCCATCTCCTGCCAGAGAGCACAGTCCCCTTCTACATAAAGTCACATCCCAAAATCCTGCACCCCAGTTCCCTGCCCTAGGTCACAACCACCACCTATATCCAAATTCCCTCCCAGGCTCCATTCTCCCTTCTGCACCCCAATCCTTTACTCCAAGCTCCCTTCTGTAACCCAGACCCTGCATCTCCTCCATTAATACCATGGAAGAGTGTTGCACTCGACCACTTTCCAAAATCTTGGGAGTGGCCCTCCGTCAACAATTGTTGCGTTGGACTACACACACAGCTACCATATATGTCACAATTTGGAGGTAACTGCACCTTTTATCTACAGTATGGTTGTCATCTTGCTAATTTTATCTGTGTTCTGGTATTTTCCAGGGATTCTGTCTTAGGCCTCTAGTCATTTTTTCCTCAGGACAGGGCCCCATTCATCTCTCATCAGAACAGGATTGTCTCCCTGAAATTCACTGTGTCTATCCCAGAAGTTCTGCTGTAGTTCAGCCCCTATGTTTCGCTCTCTCCAGGAACAGTGGCAGGGTTACCAGTGATCAGACAGATTTCACAGAGCTCTGTGGACATATTTTAGAACAAGTATTACACTAAAAAGGTGTAATAAAGAATGAGGCGTCTGAACTCAGTATGTGTTTAGTCAGATGCTACCCGTCTTCCATGCAGTGAATCTGGTAGCTCAACATCCTTCTGACCCTGTGGACAAGGTTTGCCTCTGGTTAAAGGTTCATGTTAGTTTGGTTGAAAATGGAGGCCTCTTAGTTCAAGATGATACTTTATATAGTTTCCAGGGGCTTCTGAAACAGGTAAAGCTAGTCAGTGTCCCCTTCCATTCCCAAGACAGTGGAGCTTTAGCAGCTGAACATCTGTATAACAACACTGCATTAACCACCTCTAGTGATTCCAGATTTCACAGGAAATCCAGCCATAGACCCAAGAATACACACATGCATTTAACTTACTGATACAATGTACCCCATATCATTTAGTGTCTCAATAAAAAAAAGTATTTGACGTTTTCATGCTTCTGAGGTCTTGCTCACAAAAATGCAGATAACATTTATAAAGGTATTACAAGAATCTCCAGGTTATTTCTGTCTTATCATGTATTATACACTTTCATCTGTTGCAGCCGGTAAAATTGACTTAATACTCTGACCTGGTGTGCAGCAGAAGATGAAGATAACATCTGATTTTAAAAACAGGATAAGCACTGCATATTCTGCTGTAGTATGTAACTCCTACATTTATCATTCTTCAGGCCCTTGGAGGTAGGATTAACGTAACACTCTATTCACCATCTTTGCCAGAGTTTGACTACAGTATGGTTGTCATCTTTCTAATTGCTGTGTTCACCGTGGCACTGGGAGGCTACTGGAGTGGAGTATCAGAGCAGTAAGTTTCATTAAATGATATAACTATTCTATTAAGCAATGTAAAATGCAGTTCTAAATGTCTGTGGTGGTGATAATGGGCGTGAGGCAGGATGGTCCAGTTGCTGGGCATCAGTCTGAGGTTTAGGAAACTAAAGTACAATCCCTGTTCTGCCTTGGATTTCCTGTGAGACTTTGGGCAGTCGTGGTTTCCCAGTGCCTAGGTTCCCCATTCCCACTACCATATGTATCTGAGCATTTCTTATATTTAACATATGTATTCTCTCAAAACCTCTGAAGTAAATATGTACTACTATGTAAGCTCATAAGATAGAAACATGAGGACAATAAGAAATATGCCGCTTCTAAATATTGTCTTTAGCTTTTTATCTCATTGATGTCAAAAATATAATTCATCTAATGAATCATGCCAATGTTTCTGGCAAAACACTAAAGGCATATCCAGTTCTTAAAAAATGATTCCCACACAAAAGAGTTAGGTTGAGAGAAGTCTGAACTACTAAAAGGTACACAGCTAGTAAATAAATTGACATTGAAAGTGAAAGCCAAAGAGACAATAAGCCAATGTAAGAATATCCCCATACTGTTATAACACTCAAACACCACAATTTCATCTGGGTTCGTTGCTCATCGTGAAGAAAGGTTGGCACTCCAGTTTATATTTTTTAAAACTGCATTAGCATGAATAAATAACATTCTGCATAGCCTTGAGTTCATTAAATTATTCTTATCTCATATACCTAGAAATGGAGCACAAAGTGTGTGCAAGCTCACAAACACTTTAAAGGAAACCTGGATGGATATTTATGCTTCAACAGGGGTTTCTCTGTGTAACTGAAAGTGGAGAAAAACATTTTGAATAGTCTTAAATCCTGTTTGTGGTGGACAGGGTACAAATAATTGTTTTGGTTTGTCAGATGTGGCCATATCTCTGTGCAGTGGAAGGAGGTAATCAAAGACGTGTTTCTGTGAAGAAAATGTAAAAATACTAGCAAATTTGAAAAGACCGAGACTTCATATTAACCTGTATGAATAACTACCAAAATTTCATCCACCCCACTGCAGTAAACATGATTCCATTTTTGCAAAGGGGAAACTCAGTAGGTACTCGTAGCATAAGGAAGCCTTTTATGTCCCTATGTTAGATAGGCAGCTGTTGATCCATGGCATGCAGTATTGTACTACATTCACCCTTCTGTACACTTTTGACATTTTGGCCAAACAAGCTCATGTGATCCTTGGCTGTATAAAACAGAAATCTCAAGCAGAAGTAAGGAGGGTACATTGTCTGCCTTTGGCACTGGTGCAGTTGTTACTGGAATAGTGTCCAGTTCTGATGGCCATAATTCAAGAAGGATGTTCATAAATTGAGAGGATTAAAGAACCATCAGAGTGATTAAAAGATTGGAAAACGTATCTTATAATAGACTCTAGGAGCTCAGTCTCGTTATCTTAACAGAGAAGGTTAATTACTAGAGAAGGTTGATTACTAGAGCCCTATGCAAATATAAGTGTTGTACCTGCATCTGCAAAAATGATCTGTGGATATCCACATCTGTATGTGTGGATTTGCTCAGTTCTATTCTTTACAGGTTGAACCTCTCAGGTCTGGGACTCTCTGGTCTGGTAACATCTGTGGTCCTGGCAGCCCCAGGGGCTGGGAGTGGAACCTGACAGGCAAGGGCAGAGGGCCCCCATTAAGGTTCTGTGTGTGGCCCATGAGACATTTTGTTGTCCACTTGCAGGATTGCCAGATTCTGCTGGTTTCCATCCACACAGTTTTTTTCCCCCTCTTGTTTTACTGAAGTGATGTGCGTGTAAAACAAGGACTTGTGAAGTGTAGTGTGTGCTGATTGCACATGTTGACTATGAAAGCCGTGCGCTCCTGAATCCAATCCAAGTGCTGCTATGACTGATTTGGCGCACACTGCAGGTTCTAAGTATGCAAGGACAGTTAGCAAAACTATCATATCCCAGGAGAACATCTTGATTATGACAATCTTGAGGACCACTAAGATGGTGGAACTACTTGTGGCCCACTCACTAGCCTAGGTTGCCGATCATTGACTGCACACAGTGAAAATATGCTTCTTCAGATTTGTAAGCCACTAACTTAAAACAAATCCTCACAGAAAAGTATGCATTATACCTAGAAAATTCTTTCCTTGTTGGTTTTGTAAAATACCATATTTTCCAGCATATAAGACGACTTTTGATGCTAAAAAAAATCCCCCAAAAATCGGGGGTCGTCTTATATGCCGGGTATTGAGGCGGCTGCTGCGGCTTTGCTCCCGGTGCCTCTGGTCTGCTGGGGACCGTCTCCAGCAGACCAGGGACACCGGGAGCAAAGCTGGGGAGGCGGAGGGGCGCTGGGGTATAAGACGAAAACCTATCTTTTAACTAAAAATTAGGGGGTCGTCTTGTACACCGGAAAATACGGTAATCATTACCTTATCTACAAATGCTGACATGTTGAAATGATGGCCTTTGGATTTGGGGTAGTGTGAGAGAGGTAGTTTGCCTGTTTGGTTAAAGGCTTTTAGTTTTGTTTGGTGTAACATATTAATGGTTTCAGTAAGATTATTTCTTGTGATACGGTGTAAATATGGAGCACATTTGTATTATATGAAGAAATGTTACCTCTAATGAAACACCTCTTTGTCTTTTTTATCTCCCTGTTTAATTATGGAATATAGAAGCAGAAAAACTGGTAGCTGACTAACTGGATTTTGCTAACTTTTATGTTTTTTCAGATACTTAATGAGATGGACAAGTTCCTAAACACTTATTAGAATTTGTATATAATACAAACACCTGTCAATGATAGATCCATTTTCAGTGGTTTTGAATTCTTAGGATAAATTCCCTACTGACTTACCCAGGAAGACTCCACTGAAATCAGTGTGGTCAGGTCTGGTTTACACTAGAAAATTAGATTGACTCCAGTTGTGTTACATGAAGGTGTGAAAAATCCACACCCCCTGAGCAACATAGTTAAGACAGTCTAAATATTTGTGTAGACAGTGGTATGGTGATGGATTAATCTTTCCTACTGGCAAAGGTAGTGTCTCCTATACTTAAGCTCTACAGTGGCGCAGCAGCTGTACTGCTGTAGCATTTCAAGTGTCAACAAGTTGTAACTCTTGATTTTATACTAATGTAGATGACAGCAGATTTTGGACTAGTGGTTCCTAAAAAAGGAAGGCATGAGTGTTCCATTTATAACTGTTTTTTGTTTTGTTTTTTGTTTAAGAGGTAACTTTAGATTGTTTTGTTAAATGTTTTTTTTTAAGGTTTGACCCTCTTGTCTCAAACAGATTAATATAAGGAATTAAATATTTCATCATTACCTTTTGTGAAACAGGATGGATCTATAGAAAAGTAGGAGAGAATTTCAAAGGATATATTGGGAATTTGGCATATTTTTCTTTAAGTGCACAATAGGAAACTGACAGTATGGAAGATCAGAATATATACTAATTTTTTTTCCTTTAGGTTGTCAAATATTAATGTTCTGCCTGATCTACTCTTACAGCTCTCTGGGTTATTTTATGAATCTAGAGTAGCTTCAGATAGGCATGTTCTGAACTACCTAGCTTTTGAAGTCAATGAGCTTATGCACATACTAAAAGTTAGGCATATGGTTAATGACCTTGCTGAATTGTACTATCAGGGACTACTTAAATTAATAAAGCAAAAATGTTGGTCAAGATAGGCACTTTGTTTTTAAGGTCATAGTCACTGTCTATAACTGAAATCTTTTTTTATCTATGCAGTGAGGATTTAAAGGTAGAGGCAAACCCTGAAAACGGAGAAACAAGAAGAAAGAAAGATGATAATGTTACTTTAACCCCTCTAACAGTTATCGTATTTGTGATAATCTGTTGCGTCATGCTAGTCTTACTTTATTTCTTCTACAAATGGCTAGGTAAGTGATATCTATAATTCTCACTTGATTTCTTTTATGTATATACATTTTCTGCTTGAATTTAGTTTTTAATTCCGACTTAGTCAAGGTTCAGCTAACCTTTTTTTTTTTTTTTTTTTTAAATTCCCCCTTCATTTATTGAGGGAGCAGAATAAGACATACTTTAAAAAAAGGGAGGGAGGGAAAGGGGTGGGGGTGTGTGTGTGTGTGTGTGTGTGTGTGTTTCTCTCCATGGTTTCTTCTTCTCTCCTCTCCTCCCCACCACCCCCCCATGCCAATTTTTCTCCATTAAGGGTGCTAAGGCAATAGTTATTTTGTATGAAGTATATGTGAGAGATGGACCCAAACTTTGATGGTAAAAAAGTAATAGTGCATATGATGCCCTTTGTTCATCTTTTTAGAAGGAATGTTGTAGCTGAATATCTGGACTCTTCTAGAGCAACCACTTAGCCACATTAATTCGTTCTCTAAACTTATTTTAGATTTGTAGTTTCACCAGACTCCTTGTGGTAGGGCCAAGTGGCCTAAGTAAACCTGGTCTAATTGGACAGAGTTGTACATGCTACCAATGACCTAATTATCTTCCAAATGATGCAATCCTGAGGAAACTTTTGCATGATAACCTGTTGTTTTTTCCTCTGCCTCATTTGGTGACTTGAAGTGTATGAAGCTAGCATCTGCAGGATCCCTGCCTCATTTGTTACAGAAGTTGGGAAGGGTATGGTGACAAAGGCAGGGGATAGTGTGAGGAAAAAGGTTTTTCTGGTGATTAAGGAAGTTGAATGTTGTCATGGAGGAGTTGATTTTATTCCTGCTTCTGCCACAGAGTTGTGTGGTGGTGAGCATACAAAATTGGGATGATAGTACCATCTCCTTATAGGAAGATGAAAATAAATTCAAGTGTGTAAAGAGCTAAGATAATAGATAGCACCATAGAGCGGGGTGGGTAATAAAACATCAGCAGTTCAGAGGGTTAGTCCCTGGTAGGCCACTGCCACTATAGTTACCTGTACCTCCGCAGGTACAGATCATCTCCTCTCATGTTAGCCAAGAACGGTGATCGCAGATCCAGGGATCACAGCTGCAGGAGGCACAGGTAATATAGTTCAAACTTCCCTTGTCCGGCACCCTTGGAACTTGAGTAGTCCCAAACCACAGGAGCGACGAGGAGTCCTGTGGCACCTTATAGACTAACTGAAGTGTAGGAGCGTAAGCTTTCGTGGGCAAAGACCCACTTTGTCAGATGCAGGACCTGCATCTGACGAAGTGGGTCTTTGCCCACGAAAGCTTGTGCTCCTACACTTCAGTTAGTCTATAAGGTGCCACAGGACTCCTCGTTGCTTTTGCAGATTCAGACTAACACGGCTACCCCTCTGATACCAAACAACAGGGTTTGCCGGGCAAAGAGAGTAGGGAGCCTTGACCTGGGCTGTAGGTTCTGCTCCCTACTGGAGCTGTAGTCCCTGTCACCTGATGCTGCCTCCAGCCCCCCACCAAGCTAATTCTGACCAGGGCTGCGTCCCCCACCGTGCCAGCCCCAGGCAGGGACCAGCCCCGCTGCAACCAACTCTAGCCGGGGCTTCACCCGCCTCAGTGATGACTCCCCCTTCTGACTCCAGCACTGGCTGGGGCAGTGCTCTTTGCCGCCAGCCATGACTGGGGCTGTCTCTCTCTCTCTACCCCCCTGACCAAGGCTATTATTCCCACCGCGCCAGCCCCACTTGAGTAGTGGTGGGGAGCACATCCCAGCCTGGGCCGCACTTCTGAACCTGGCTGGCAGGGGCTCTCTGGTCCAGCAATATCTGTGGTCCTACCAGACCACAGATGTTGCCAGACCAGAGAGTCCCAGATTTTAGAGGTTCAGTCTTTACGTCGGTGTGGAGGCTTGCCAGGTGCTAACTCTGACAGACAGGATCTGACCTGTGGGCCGGTATTTGCCCACCCATACCATAGAGACGCTCATGTTCTTGTTACATAAAAACCTAACAAGTTAATTTTGGGTTTGTGTGTCTTGTTTGGCTTGTGGGTTGTTTGGTGAATTCCTTCCACTTATATTAATTTAGATGGCATTCTTAATTTCAGTTGACATCCTTTACAATATCTGGAGTGAAGTCCTTCAGCAGGTTCATGTTGTGACCTAACTGGTTTAAACACCAGGACATTCAAATTAGATGCTAATGGTTCAGTTATCTGATGGGTATGAAGGAAAAACAAGCCAATTAAATAGTATACTGAAGGAGTGTGCACCTTAACTTTACATTTATTGAATTTTATTGGTGTCTGTTATAACATTGTAACCTATTCACCTGGATCGCTTCACTCATGTAAAGTTGTACATGTGCATTGACTGTTGTTGGTGTATTGAATGGAAGAAGTGTTTTTTGGTATTTGATCTTTTTATGGTACTATAAAGAGAAACTATTTTGAGATGCATAGTAGAACACACATTTAGGCTTGAATAAATATTAACCATTCAGCACTATCAAAATATATTAAATGTTAATTATATGATAAATGTTTATTTTGGTATAAATATTCTTTTGAGGGAAAAATCATATGCCTGTTAAGTCTGATTATATGTAAGTGACTGATGAGGAATCTATTGTGTAAATCCTTTTTTCTACGCACTGGCTTTGTGATACTCTGCTCAGACCACCCAGAACTGGAAGCCACTGTGTTGACCTTTCTGCCTCAGCATATAACAACCATGCTGCTAAGCTGTGTGTCAGCTGTGTGACACTCCAGCCTGTCCATCTTGCTAGCAAATTCCTTGAGATTCTGCCAGCCTAAACATTGCTTTTCAGGTAAAAGTCAGTCAACCCCAGTTCCTCAGTTGCCCAGAGACATCTCCCTGTCATAGGACACTTACAAAAATTATTAAATTTGTTGCCTCCAAAGAGTCAGAGCCCAAATAGCTGCGTTTAGGATCCATTCCCCCCAGACCAAGGAGTTAGAGCACAAAAGCTGTTGTGATATAATGCCACATGCAGACGGACTCTCAAGAGTTGCTGGGACGTGAAGCAATGTGCCTCGAGGCATTGGGAGAGGTCCCAGGATTCATCACAGCCCCCCTCCGCCTTCCCACAAGCCTCAGCAGCAGAAGACGTGCTCTGTGGGATAGTAGCCCAGAGTGCACCACTCCAAATGCTGCCAAAACTCTGTTCACACTACTGCACTGGCAACTGACAGTGTGGAGACATAACAGGGGTTCCTGCAGCACTTTATTTCTGCCAGTGTAGACAAAGCCTTTGCCTCAAAAGTCAGGAAGACTTCTTGTGTGTTCACTAAGTTGTTTTCTGCTTGTTAACTTGATTGCTTTGTTTATGTTGTATGTAAAGATCCTTTAATTATCCTCTGCCTGCATTCAAGCCAATCAGTCAGGTAAATCCCCATGCTTTTTGTCCAGAGCAAGTTTGTTTTATGCACTGCCTCTCAAACATGTTTTAAGAACATATTTCTAGTACACATACATACTACTTTATACACAGCCAGGACATACATCATGCAGTGAAAGTCCTGAACTTACAAGATACTTTTTGGGAATATATTATAATGGTAGTGTTTTGGGGGTAGTGTCAGGCCAGTTATGAGTTATAGTATAGTGGGCCCTCTGCCAGTGGGCATTGAGGGGCTTGGAGGGGTATGGACTTGGCAAAGCATAATAGGTCCTCTACTATTTAATACAACTATTGGACATGTCTGTGAAGCATCCATTTCAACAAAAGTCTAACTTTCTTAGCTGCTCCTATTGAAGCAAGTGGGTGTTTCATCACTAACTTCCATGGCAACAGGCATGAACCCTTCATTTAGGGTAGGATAAGACTCGCTGGGAAATGCAGTTAACTACAAATAATTGTTTGTCTTGTTTTTTCAGTTTTTCTGTTGCCTCTCCAAAATTCTAGGAATCTTTTTCTATTTGTAACACAATTAATAATACACAATTTTTAGCTCATTTTTTTTCCAAGTGAGACACACTATTGGAAATTATGAGATAGTTAAATAGAGTATCTTTAAGAGCCCACCTCAATAGTTTTTAGTCCTTAACTCCAGAGGCACCGACTTCCTGATTTCTTGGAGTGCTTGACTCTTGCTCCATCCCAAGCCCCACACTGATTGCACCCTTTCCCCTAAAGTCCCATCCTACTTCTTCTTGCCCCCATGCTGCTTCTCCCCATTCTACCCCTTCCCCTGAGTGTGCTTTGGCCTTCCTCCTTCCCTCCCCACCCCCAGTGCCTCCTGCCTTCCGCCGACCAGTGAGGAGGGGATGAGGGGGAAGAGCTGATTGACCAGACCCACCAGTGAGTGCTAAGCATCTCAGTTTTTTTTCCATTTGTACTCCAGTCCTAGAGCACCCACAGAGTTGGTGCCTATGCTTTGCTCATCCACCTACAAAATCTCAGCTTCTGTAAAAGCTTGCAAGAAAACTGGTCTTGGAATGTACCCACAATATTTACAAATTCAGCTCTGGTGGCCTAAGAAAGTGATTGTTCTGTTCTTAGTGGTATTAGTGCCTCGCCTCTTCCCCTTCCCCTCCCAAAAAAAACCCCACATGTGAGCATGAACTTTATTTCCTTTAAAAATGACATTTAAAACATTAAAATTCAAATCTCTTGTTGGTGTGAATTTTTATAACAGGATTTAAGGTTCAGTACTTCTTGTATTGAAAACTTATTGATGCAATCTTGATTTAAAGAGACATAAGTAATGCCACTATTCTGTTACTATTATCACAGGTATTTGCTAGCCTTTGCCTCCTTCCTGCAAGAGCATCTTTGTGCTGAATATGTTTTTGTCATTTACTTTTGTTCTTCCTTCTAGTGTATGTAATAATATCGGTTTTCTGCTTGGCATCTGCAATGAGTTTATACAACTGTCTTTCTGCACTCATTAGAAAAATATCATGTGGGCAGTGCAGGTATTGTACATCTCATTTACCTTGTGGTTTATTTGTTTTGGATATTTTTCTGTAGCTACTTGTCTGCTAGGAGGAGATGTAGTAATGGTTTGAGTAACTAACGGTGGTGTCCAAACAATTCTGAAGCAGCAGCCACTGTAGTGGCTACTGCTATAATGAACTAGCCACACTCAAGTGGCCAAATAGCCACGTGTGGCTAGTGTGTCGGACACCATGGTACCATAGCTTTAAGCGTGCAGCTGCTTATGTATTCAGTATTTTAGATTTATCAGAAAGCCAGGGTGCCTACAGGGAGAGATGGGGCTCTTCAAAACAACTTTTAAAATGCACAACTTAAAGTGGTCCCTAAGTAGTCCTTACTCACTTGATTATGACTATTGTATGAGCAAGGAATATTAGCATATAGAAATGTGAGCTCCTGCAACAGTGAACTGTTGAGAACTTTGCAGTGTGATTTCAAAATTAATAAAACTGAACTCTGTTGGAGCAAGTGGGCAAAGTGAGTTTCAAAATACTGGCAGTCCCCGAGTTACGTGGATCCGACTTACGTCGGATCCCTACATACAAATGGGGCTTTTCTCGCCACGGAGGACGCGGATGGCGGGACCGCCCAGACACGCCGCGGTCCTGCCGCCCACGTCCTCCGCGATGAGAGAAGCCTGGTCTGCTGCGGGAGGAGGCGCACTAGCTGCACGCCCCCCCGCCCCCCAGCAGACCAGGGAGACGCGGGCGGCGGGACCACCAAGATGTGCCGCGGTCCCACCGCCCGCATCCTCCGTGGCTTTGCTCCGCGTCTCCCTGGTCTGCTGGGGGCCCCCCCCAGCAGACTAGGGAGACGCGGAGCGGCTTTTCTCGCTGCGGAGGACGCGGGTGGCAGGACCGCCCGCGTCCTCCGCAGCAAGAAAAGCCTGGTCTGCTGGGGGGGGGGGGGGAGGGCGCATTAGCTACTGAAGCCTGGGGTAGAGCAGCTGGGGTGCTGCCGCGTTGGTCCCGCAGTGCCGCTCCTCGGCGCTACTGGACCTACCCGGCAGTGCCCCAGCTGCTCTGTCCCAGGCGTCCAGATTCAGCCGCTGTTGAAACTGATCAGCGGCTGATTTCAGGAAGCCCGGGGCAGAGCAGCTCTGCCTCGGGATTCCTGTAGTCAGCCGCTGGTCAGTTTCAACAGCGGCTGAATCTGGACGCCAGTTCCGACTTACATACAAATTCAACTTAAGAACAAACCTACAGTCCCTATCTTGTACGTAACCCGGAGACTGCCTGTAAAGGACAGCTCAGAGAAAGAATGTCTTGTGAGCACCTTTGATGAATCTAACTATTTTATTATATTGTAGGGCTTTTTTTGTTTAAAGTCAATTAAATTAGCCATTTTATTTTTAGGATTTCATGTTGCAGCAAAAGTATTGAAGTGAGACTTATTTTTCTTGCTGGATTCTGCATAGCAGCAGCTGTTGTTTGGGCAGTGTTTCGAAATGAAGACAGGTATGTGTGGATTTTTGGAGAAAATTTTGAAAGGTTGTAATTCTAATGTGTAACTGTATCAATCACCCATCCAAATAGAAGATCCTGGAGCACAGTGTCCTTTTTAAATTTTTGTTGTTAATTTTTAAAAAAGGCATGAAACTTTACTAAACTTAAGCAGCTAAATGAGAAGAGCTGGTATAAAATTAAAACCAGAGCCAGTCTTAGGGATGGGCCACGACCTCCCAAATCCTCCCCCCAAGTTTCCCTGACCCTTTTTCTCTCCCCTCCCCAATATATTTTTTTTTTAAATCATCTGGAAACCCTGTGAGTGAGTCAGGCAGTTGCCGGGGCCACCAATTGATTAGGACTGGCCCTGATTAAAACAAAGCTATAGGATTTATGTTTTTATGGCTATTTGTGGTTACTAAATAAGGAAATTCATAGAGATGAGGAGGAATCATTCTTTAACAGCTGACTGAATACTGAAGGGGGGGGATGATGCAAAAATAGGAAAATGTTGTTTTTCAAAAAAGAACAATAGATCTACTACCATCCTTGATTGAAAACAAGTCTCTTGACCCTGATGACTTGAAGCCTAGTGCAGAACAACATATCAGGCTAATATTATTGTCAAAGCAGCAAACTAAAGGAGCTGGCATGCCAGTGGCTGGCACAAAATATAATTCTACTACAGTAGTCTGTGTGGCTGTGATGGCTCGAGGAGGGAGAGGAAGAGTGTGTAAGGGGTAGCAGTAGTTGTTTCATCTCTTCTCTCTTCCCTTCCCCCCCCCCCCCCAATCCAGTTTCTGTGCAGCTGGTGTACTCTACAGCATGGGGATTAGAAGAATCTGACGATTTCTATCAGTGGGGCTGCTCATGTGTAAAAGGGCCACCTTGAAATAAGTCTCTATTTTCACTTAATCCGGCTTCATAACAGATAACTTACTGAAAATAATGTTCATATTACAGGATGGTTTACCCAAGAGCTCAGTGCTACAGTTTAAAGCAAATTCTACCTATTAGTTTTTTTCCAATGGCTTAATTGAGGAAGGAAATGAGGAATTTCCTGAGTTAATGTTGTCATGAGTAAGGAAATAATCCCAATACTTCAACTTCCAGGCACTGCAGTGATTTTGTGTACTCTATTAACCTTCCACACATTGCTGAAGTGCTGGAAAAAGCTTTATAACTAAAAATAATGCACAAAATGAGTTTAGAATAAGATATTTGTGCAGAGCAATTTATCTTGCAGCTGGCATAAACGTAACACAAGTTATGTATTTTCCTCGCACCAGCAAAATTACAGCTGTCCGCTGATTTCATATTCAGTGGTGGAAACATGAAATAGTGAGTGATGTGAGCGTGCAGATCTCTGCCAGTAGCAGGCTCCAGAAACAGTTTTAAAATTAGGGATGTTAGCATGTAATTGAATAGTTGTAACGGCATCAAATTTTAGCGATTACACGACTATTTGATAGTCCCTGGAGAAGGGGCTGGCAGCCAGTGTGCTCCTGATCCCATTCCTGGGGAGCCCCTGCTATCTGTAGGATTCCAGAGCAGCCTCTGTCAGTGGGAAGCTTGGATCTCATGTGGATGGGGGCTGCTGCTGCAGAGCAGCCTATCCATGGTGATCCCAAGGACCAAAAGAATTTGACTGCTGTGCACCTCCTCAGTAGAGCCTGTTCAGAGGCTGCTCTGGGGTGAGACTGCGTGGCTGGCAGCTGCCCTATCCCAGGAGCATCTAGTCAGCTACCACGTGGCCCTGGCCCCAGCCTTAGCTTCAGCCCTTCTGCAGGGCTGGAGCTAGGGCCAGGGTAGCTGTGGCGGCTGCCTAAGCTGGAGCCGGGCCATGGTACTAAAAATAGCACCATGACCCTGGCACATGGGGCAGCTGCCTGAGATGCTTTCCCACCCCATATACTGGGACTAGAGCCACGGTGCTAATTTTAGTACCATGGTTCTAGCCCCATATGCTGCAGCACCAGTCCCAGATGCTCCCAGGCAGGGGTGCATGACAGGGGGCTCTCTCATGCACTAGGACTGAAGCTGGAGCCATAGTGCTATTTTTAGTACACTGGTCCTGGCCCCAGCTGCTGCTGCTGCTGCAGCACCACCACCGGCCCCAGCTGCTGCTGCTGCTACACTTATGTGTTGTTTACATGTTGACATCCCTATTTTATGCAGTCCTGATGTGGAAAAATTGGGCTTTAAGGTGGTGAGCACCTCTTGAAAGATGCTGAATAACTCTCAACTTGACTCGATCTCAGTGGGAATTATGAACATCTGGCATTCCTCAACATCAGGCCCTTAAATGGACATTGTGTACTTGAAATCTAGTCAGGTTCTTAAAGTTCAAAAGTAGTTTCTGGTACTGCACTATTGTGTGACATCCTTTGCCTGTTATTTTTTGGCAGGGGGGGGGGGAGGAAAAGGGCTTGCAATCATATTTTCCCTTTCTAGATAAACTTTTTTCTCCCCCAGTTGTATGAAAGATCCACACAATTGGAAAACTTACTAAGGTTCCAATCCTGAAACTTCTTCTGAGTGAATTGATTACTGCAGTCTTACAGATTTCCACTGAAATTCAGCATGAGCACAACATCTATCCATTTCCAAGAAATTGCAGGAGTGGAGCTTAATTGCATATACATGACGAATAAGAAACTGATTATATTCAAAATTACAATAATGGAAAGAATAACAAAAAATCTAGTCTTCTGTCTTATCTGGTATGACAACAAGTAATACATAAGTATGACTCTAAATCAAGACAATGCCCCGTTAATGAACATCAATAAGTAGGAATAAAATCTACATTTCTTTGTTGTATCTGTCTGTAAGATAAGACTTTTTTGTTTTTCTTTCAACAAGACCAAACAAACCCATAGAAAATTTAGGAAAAATAAAACGTAAAAAATGATTCATTTTTATATTTGTAGGTGGGCTTGGATTTTACAAGATATCTTGGGAGTTGCTTTCTGCCTCAACTTTATTAAAACACTGAAAATGCCCAACTTTAAGGTACAGTAAACAGTTGACTTAAATAAAGGATAATGATATGCACATAGAAATACTAGTAACCAAAGGTAAACTGAAGAATGAAAAAATGTTTCCTTTCTTCAAAAATATTAAAATTAGCAAAAGGAGCAGAAGAACATTTGACTTACACTAGAAATAAGGCAGTAATTTTCTAATTTTTTTGTAATGGCCACCAGGCGGATCTGAACCTGGGTCTTCTAAAGCTTAATATAGGCGCCTCTATAGCTTGAGCTATAATGCTATAAGAGAATAGCAAAAGGAGCAGAAGAACACTGTTTACAAAAAACTAATACTACCAATAGAAAATGTTTCTTAACTTTAATATTCTCTTGTAACATTTAACTTATGGACATTTAGTAAGTATTGATGTATTAATTACTATTATGTGGTTTTTGTAAACTTGTATTTTTCTTCTCTTTGCCAGTCATGTGTCATACTTCTAGGACTTCTTCTTTTGTATGATGTGTTTTTTGTCTTCATAACTCCATTTATCACGAAGGTAGGTCCACAGTTTTGATAAAGATTTGTGGTATGGATGCTTGCTGATGCATTTGATATTTTGTGCATTTAATTTTATGCATTTACATATTGTCTAGCCATGGCTATGATTCTAGACTATCAATCTTTTGCTCCCAAGAGTTTCTTTTAACTAATTTCTCTGCAGTTTCTAAATCTACCAACATCTTAATTAGGGTTGCACAGGAATGTTATCTTATTAAACGTCAAAATAAAAGAATGGAAACAATCTAGGAAAAAAAGATTGATCCAAGCTAAAATGCAGCCTAGAAGTGGGGAAGAGGAGCAGTAGATATAATCTATTTGGATGTAGTAGAAATTAGGAGATGAGGCACTCTGATATAATGAGGAAAAAATTAGCCTTATGATGATCAGTAATCCTTCAAAAATGGAATCGCCTCGTATCTGTTTTTGCTACAGCCCTAAAAGCCTACTCTGTTTTTATTTGCTTGAGTTGACATTCTGATAAAGGCTGTCAGTCATACAGTGGCCTACCATTCTTCTTTGAGGATTGTCCCCGTGAGTGCTCCACCTTAGGTGCTTCAGCGCCGCTGAGCCCAGGACGGCGCGCACAGGGAGCCAGTGTGTGTTCTATACAGGCTACTGCGCATGTGTGACCCCCCCCTCACTCCCCCAGTTCCTTCTCTACCACCACCGGCTGCTGCACTCTGCAAATAGTTACAGTAGCAGTTAGCCACTTAAGCTTAGTCAGTATTAAGTGGTTTGTTTAGATAGTTTAGCAGAGAGAAGGAAAAAAAAACAGACGACTGAAGACTGAAAGGGAAGCGGCAGGGAGCCGCTTCCCTCAATGATCCTCCTGTCTCAGTAGGATATGCCTGACTCGCCTGACCTAAAGTGCTGCTCCATTTGTCAAGCAGCCTTCCCTGTGTCTGACAAACAACAAGTGCCTCTGCTGTTTAGAGCAGCTTTATTTCACGAAAAGCAGCCCTCACTGTCAGCAACTGACAAGCCGCTCCAAGAGAGCGAGAGAGCTCCGGACAAAACTCCTCACCATGGGAGTTTTCCATGGGAGAGGGTCCAGAGAAGAGCAACAAGAATGATTAAAGGTCTAGAGAACATGACCTATGAAGGAAGGCTGAAAGAATTGGGTTTCTTTAGTTTAGAAAAGAGAAGATTGGGAGGGAGGGGGGACATGATAGTAGTTTTCAGGTATCTAAAAGGGTGTCATAAGGAGGAGGGAGAAAACTTGTTCATCTTGGCCTCTGAGGATAGAACAAGAATCAATAGGCTTAAACTGCAGCAAGGGAGGTTTAGGTTAGACATTTGGAAAAAATTCCTAACTCTGAGGGTGGTCAAACACTGGAATAAATTGCCCAGGGAAGTTGTGGAATCTCCATCTCTGGAGATATTTAAGAGTAGGTTAGATAAATGTCTATCAGGGATGGTGTAGACAGTATTTGGTCCTGCCATGAGGGCAGGAGACTGGACTTGATGACCTCTCAAGGTCCCTTCCAGCCCTAGTATTCTATGGGGAAAAATGAGAGCTCTTTTTGTGGAATGGCACACTCCACCCCAACCTGTTATGTATCACTGGCTATGGGGTCAGAGATCAAAGGGATGAGTAGCCTCAATGAAAGGGCGCTGACTCGCCACTCAGGAAGCAGCTGCTGAGCTGTCCCAGCCAGCTGCAAAAAAGGCTGCAGACAAGCAAAAAACAGAAGCTGCCGGCAGAGAGAGAAGCCGGGAGGCAAAACGCGCTTCCAGTGCTTCAACCACGGTACCAACGCGGGAAGAAGATAAAGCCTCCACGCTGGTACCGAATGCCCACTCAGGGCTCACAGGGGTGTGTCAAACAGCTGCCCACACTGCTGGCTTCCCCCGCTCCCCCCACTGAGTTGCCAATCTTCCACAGCCGGCCCCACACACTCCTTGCCAGAGAATAGCTAATGCTGAGCAGAGCAGGCAGGCAGATATGCAAATGCCTCAAGCCTCACAGTTGCCCGGGTTTGCTCTCCCTCCCCTGCTACCACAGTTCACTAAGGCAGTAGAGCTGGCAGTGCACTCTGTCCTGGGCATGCTTCTCTTTGGCCTTGATGGGACTCCATGTAGTCTGCTGGGCACACTTACAGTTAACCCACGCAGCTCACCCACAGGTACCCTTAGTGAGGAGGAACAGGGATCATATATTAGAACACCAGCCCACTCCCACTGCAAACCTCAACCAGATATCTTACATGGGCACCTCCCACAGTGGCTCCCACTACCAGCTGTACCTAACTGGCCATAATGGGATTTCTGGGTTTTTTACAGGCAGCGACAGTGCACGCAGCCGCAGCCTCAACCAGTGACAACCCAGGCACAGACTCAGCCCATAAGTTATTCGCGTTGCATCTCTGACTCAGATGATCAGAGGAAGGTAGTTTTCCCTCCTCCCGTCCAGAGCAAGCCACTGACAAGTCTCTTGAGGACACATTAATTGCCCCAACAACCAAATGGGGTGGTGATGCTAGGGTCATTCAGGAGAGTGGTAGAGACATTGCACGTCATGTTCTGATGCCCTCCAATTCTTGAGCACAAGCTCAAGAATTTTTTACAAGCATCTCTGTAGTCAAACGATGAATGAGGCATTAATGGATTTGGCAAAGGTGGTATGCAACACCCCAGCCACAATCCCCCCAGTATAGGAGTGGACAAAAAATATCACATAGCCTCCAAAGGGGCAGAATCCCTTTTCTCCCACACAACGCCAAATTTTCTGGTGGTGGAGACAGGCAGAGGAGCAGGCAAAAAACTTACTCTTAGCCCTCGATGACTGAGACTGGATGTGATTTTGGGGGGGGGGGAAGAAGGCTTATTCTTCCACAAGCCTACAGATGAGAATAGCTAATTACACAGCCCTCTTAGCAAAATACACGCATCACATCTATGATCAAATGTCACCTTTACTGAGGACATTCCGGACATCAAATCAGAACAAGTCAAAGCAAACTTCAAAGAGGGTACACTTCTAGTGTGCACAGCACTGCAAGCTGCGCTTGACTCTGTAGACACTGCATCTAGATCTCTTCCCTCCACTGTAGTCATGAGAAGGGCATCATGGCTGCAACAGTTGGGTTTTCTGAGAGAGGTCCAGAACATAGTAGAGGACCTGCCATTTGAAGGCACAAAACTGTTTGTGGAGGGCACAAATACATCTCTCCACATGTTGAAGGACTCCAGGGCTACTCTCAGGACACTAGGAATCCAAGTACCTGTGATGAGAAGAAAGCAAAATAGGTCTTTCCAACAACAATACAGACCTACAGCTTCCAACCAGAAGCAAAGACACTTCGACAGATGCAGACAAAGACAAAACAGGCACAAGCAACCATCCAACAGTCATCCAATCAACAATCCATGGCAGCTAGACAGCAAATTTGAAGGCCAGGTCAAGGGTCTGACATCACCTGAATCTCCAGAGCAGCAAACAAAGCCATCTCCATCATTTGGCAACAGATTAGCCAACTTTTATCCATCCTGGCAGGACACCACCACTGACAAGTGGGTGTTAGAAATCATAAG
This sequence comes from Pelodiscus sinensis, assembly GCF_052426305.1. Taxonomy (NCBI): domain Eukaryota; kingdom Metazoa; phylum Chordata; order Testudines; family Trionychidae; genus Pelodiscus; species Pelodiscus sinensis. Next base: position 25,556,004 of record NC_143065.1, read on the forward strand.
AAACAGTTACTGCATTCCCTTCACATTCCTCCTCCTCCTCCTCCTCCTCCCATCCCTCCCCCTCCCCCCGCCCCCCCCCCCCCCCCCCCCCCCCGGTCCCTGTTCAGAGATCCTACTCACAAGGCCTTACTCTTACAAGAGGTGGAATGCCTCACGGCCATAGGAGCAATAGAGGAGGTTTCCAAACAGCACAGGAGAAGGGGTTTTTACTCCCATTATTTTCTTAAGAACCAAAAAGTCAGGGGGATGGAGACCGATACTATATCTCCGCAAACTAAACTAATATGTCCAATTCCAATGCTTCAAGATGGTTACCTTGGCTACAATTCTACCTACCCTGGAGAAAGGAGCATGAATGTCTACCCTTGACCTTCAAGATTATTTCCATATTGGAAGATTTCTGCGCTTCCTAATAAAACTGTCATTTTCAACACCAGGTACTACCTTTCCACCTCTCCACAGCTCCAAGTGTCTTCTCAAAAGTCCTGGCAGTCGTGACCGCCCACTTATGGAAGAACAACGTTGCAATATTCCCTTACCTCAATGACTGCCTCATAAGAGCCCACTCAACAAGAAACACAGCAAGCCTTCTCCACATCCAGAACCTGCTCTTGCAAACTGGGCCTAATGCTCAATACAGCAAAGTGCAATTCTCCCCTTTGCAGACTATGGAGTTCATAGGGGCATATCTATACTGCACAAAAGCCAGGGCATTCCTACCTCACAGCAAATGGCGCTCTCTCAAACACCTCATACAGACAGCAGTCATGCCCAGGCATAAGCGCATGATCGTGCATGCAAATACTGGGACACATGTCAGCTGCCACCGTTGTGGTCCAATCTGCCAGATTACAAATGAGACCACTACAACTGTGGCTACACTCAGTATAGCGACATCACCTCTACCCATTGAACAAGAACCTTGTTCATGCCCAACCAGATGATAACCTCTCACATGAAAGTACATGACAACATGTGTGCAGAAGTACCTCTTCAGCAGCCCGTGACAGTAACCACAGATGCCTCCTTCCTAAGTTGGGGAGTGCACCTGCGCCATGAACACGCACAAGGACAATGGACACTGAACGAGACTAGACAACACATAAATGTGCTGGAACTAAGGGCAGCAAGGAATGTGCCTCCACTTTCTCCCTACCATTTGAGGCAAAAGAGTACAGATAATCACCGACAACATCTCAATGATGTACTACATCAACAGACAGGGAGGAGCGCACACGTGCCAATTGTGCCAGGAACCATTGAGTCTCTGGGAATGGTGGATTCCACGGAACATACAGCTGACTGCAACATACCTGCCAGGCAAAGACAATATACTGGCAGACAAGCTAAGACAGTTTCCCTAGAACCACAAATGGGAGATGAACAAAACAATCCTCAATTGCCTCTTCAAGAAATGGGGCTTCCCAATAGTAGACCTCTTCCTGACCAGCAAGAACTCCTGATGCCCACGCTACTGCTCTAGAGCAGGCATAGGTCCAGAGTCTGAGGGATGCTTTCAGTATAGAATGGAACGCACACTTAGCATACGCGTTCCCTCCCTTCCCACTGATACAAAAAGTGATCCTCAAGATCAGATGGGACAGGGTCAAAGTGATACTTATAACACCCAACTGGCCCAGACAAACATGGTATCCATACCTGTTACAGATGAGTGTACTACTGCCATATTGCTTCCCGCCAGTATGTATGTTGCTGACTCAACAAAATGGTTAAATCCCCCGTATGCACATCCACAATTACATCCTGCAGGCATGGATGCTTCCTGGCTGACTCCATCAGAAAGGGCATTCACCGAACTGGTGCAGCTTGGCCTCACCAACTACAGGCGACCTGTCTAGAAACGGAAGAGGTTCCAGTCCTGGTGCGCAGCCCTGATGTATCTTACTTTTTTACAATACCTGTTAGAATTACATAGCACGGGTTTCTCCCTCAGTACCACCCATCAATCAATCAAACGGTTTATGCAGGGTCTACGCAACCTATCTCCCCGCATAAGGACTCAACCCCAGCATGGGACTTAAATCTGGTACTGAAAGTGCTCATGGGAAAACCTTTTGAGATGCTTGCCACCTGCTCGCTTCTGCATCTTTTTATGAAAGTGGCATTCCTTGTTGCAATTGCATTGGCAACATGAGTAGGTGAAATAGCAGCTTGGATGGCGGACCCACCTTACACTATATTCCACGTGCTTGGAACCCACCCCAAATTCCTTCCCAAAGTACTTACTGAATTCCACAGCAACAAACTTTTATACTTCCTGCCTTCTTTCCTAAACCGCACAAGGACAATGAAGAAGCAGTTCTCCATACTTGGGACATCTGCAGGGCATTAGCGTTTTACCTACAACGCACTAAGCCCTTTAGGAAATTTTCATGGCTGTTAATCTCTTCCACACAGAGGTCACAGGGACTACCTATATTGAATGAAAGACTGTCAGAGCGGATATCTAGCTGTATCAAACTAGCATATACCATAGCCCAAAAAGAATTACCGACAACTGTACAGACACTCGACATGGACACTGGCATCCACGACATCGTGTCTATGAGCAGTCTCCACGGAAAACATTTGTAGAGCCGCAACATGGACTTCAATACACACCTTCACATGACATTACGCACTGCAGACTTTCACAGACGCCAACACAAAGTTTGACAACACAATACTCTTGGCTAACAATCTCAGCATCCAAAGCTCCCACCTCATATGAACACTGCATCATAGTCACCTAAGGTGGAGCACCCACGGGGACAGTTCTTGAGGGAGGAGAGGTTACTCACCTTGTGCGGTAACTGGAGTTTTTCAAGATTGTTGTCACTGTGGGTGCTCCACCACTCTCCCTCCTCCCCTCTGCTTCAAGATTCAATGTCTCCAGGGCAGAGAAGAAACTGAGGAGGGGAGGGAGGGTTGCGCATGCGGCTGGTCAGGGGTACTGCTGTAAAAGATCTCCGTCCTGGGCTCAGTGGCACTGAAGCACCTAAGGTGGAGCACCCATGGGGACAACCATCTCAGATCATTCCAGTTACTGCACAAGGTGAGTAATCATTTTTTCCAAATTCTTAGTTTTATTGCTACATTCCTGTTTACATTCTGACTTTTTTACTGTACCCTGTCCTTTGCTTTTATACTACTATGTGTCAGTTGAGGTTCTGGTGCTTTGTGGAATGCTGATTCTTTAACATGGTTTAACATAAATTGCTTGCAAGTGTCCATCTTTCAGTGTAGAAAGAACACATACAATGGCAGAGGAGTAGATTGCTGACACATTCTTCAGCTAATTAAAAAACTTTAGCCGCTTTCATTAAAAAACAAACTCTAGTAGCCGGTTAGTGTGGTTGTGTGTTAAGTAAAGATTTATGCTTTTATTTTTAAATTAATTAATCTGGGCACTTCGCTGGCATTTGAACAGCTTCTGATTTGGATCAATGTATTCTGTTTTGTATGGGTTTGCTGAATGATGTCCTGGACAAAATAATTCTGCATATAGTAGTGCATTATGAGTATTATGATGCTGAGGTGCAAGCAACAATTCTGTGTATATTAAAGTGTTACATCATATACTTAAGTGTTAAATCACTAATGCAAAAATAACCTTAAATTTCAGAATGGGGAAAGTATAATGGTTGAAGTTGCAGCTGGTCCTTTTGGAAACAGTGAAAAGGTATGAATAATAATTTTTCTGTCATATGAATATAATATGAATTAGATACAGAAAGTCAGTAATTCAAGTAGCTTTTAGGTATAATTTTCTCACAAAATATAGCCAGCTTTTACTACTTTTGTTAAAGTATTAAATACCTGTTGACTTGGGTTTGATCCTAGAATGATGGAATCTTGGTGGAAGGCCCTGCTGAACGCTCAGCTCCCCATGAGAAAGTAAGGATTGTATTTCAGATATGTTCACTGGACTTTAAAACGCATCTTCTGAAAAGGCTATTCTTTTGGAAAACTTGACTGTCAAAATTTTCCTCTTCAGGGCCTGGATATCCTTGTGGGTCAATAGCTTATAGTCAGGATAACAATTCATATCTAATTAGTCCCATTGTGTGCAGTTAAATCACACTTATTTTTTTTTCATGTATATGATCTATAAAATTGTAAATCCTTTTTTCTATTCTAAATTTTAAAATTAAGCTTTAAACACTCAGCTTATTAGTTCCTGTTTCCTTAATTCAGGATCTTCCTTAATTCAGGATTTTTTTCATAAACTAGATGAATGAATAGTTCTAATAACATTTTAGTATTTTTTTTAACAATTATAATATTTTAGATTGAATTTATGTGGGATTTAAAAATATTGTTTTACAGTTACCAGTGGTTATTAGAGTACCTAGACTTGAATACTCTGCATTGACATTGTGTGGAATGCCATTTTCACTACTGGGTTTCGGAGATATCATTGTACCAGGTAAAGAACTATTTTGGGTAACTATAAACGAAAATTATCTGTAATCCTTTCTTGTAAAAACCTGATTTTTTTTTTTTTCAAGTGGGTCTTCTATATTTCAGGCCTACTCCCTACAAATTTCTGGCTTTTGATGTATGTAAATGCATTGTAAAATTTAAAACATCTGTATTTTTATTATATTCTCTAGTCTAAGTACAATTTAGTATTTTAAGATTTGTATAGCAATCTGCTTTCTTATTACAGATATATATTCATGACACTTTTATTTGTAGAATATAGTACTATTAAAATAACAAGAATCAGGATCAAGCTGGTTTTACAGGAGGTGCAGCATGGCAAAGGATTATCATTGCTTTACTAAGACTTACCCAGGGTTGCTTGGGGGGGTAGAGATTGGGAGGGATGCAGGAGTCAGGGCAGAAGGTTGGGAGGTGTAAGAGAGCTCAGTGGAAGGAGTGGGGGGCAGCCTGTGGCTTCTCCCCGGAACCAACCTGGGGCAGCGGGAGGGCCATGCAGCCAGGCCACTGGATGTTCCCCATGGCTGAGGTGCTGGCTTGCCTCCCTGTGGTTATTCTGGGGTATAACTGTCCCTGCTATATTACACCCTCCCCCTTTTCATTTGATGGGCAACAATCCTATTTCATGCAAATCCCGTTGTCCTGGCACAGCCAAACCTTGACCTTGCTTTAAGTTATGATAGGGAAGCTGCATACTGAATTTGGTGGTCTTAGCTCCTAGTTTAGGAGGAGTTCTTGAACAGATAGACATATATATAGAAACACGCACAAACTCTCTCAAATACAGTAGATTTCTAACTATATGATGTATACACACATTGCTCTTTCAAAAAGAGATTTTGTATGTGACATAAACAATTTTTCTACATTGTTTATAGGAGGAAAATATATGTGTATTGTCAGGGCTCACCGAACCACAGCGAGTCCTGCTCGCCAGCTGCGCTGTCCGGCGATCTGTGTATGCGCAGATCGTCCAAACCCGGCTCTTCCTGGTTGCAATCTACTCGCCGCAGGCGAGTAGATTGCATTATTTGTCGAGCCCTGTGTATTGTAATCAACAACAGTTAGCTCTCTATCAGTAGATCTCAGCGAGAGTTACAAAAGATTAGAACAGTTGTTGGGTGAACACTTGAGTTTTTCACCTGGCTCTGCCATAGACTTTCTTTGAGCCCTTGGGCAAATCACTTATCTTTATCCTTTAACCCTCTCGCTTTACAGATGAGAAATTTTTTTCTCTACTGCATAGGGCTGTACTGAGGCAAATTTAAAGTGTTTGCATGTATGCAATGCCTTCCCACAAAGTGGTAGATATTTGTTACCACTGCATAGTGCAGATCCGTTGTATAATCTTAAGTGCAAAACATATTAGCTTACTTAAATAGGGGATATTGACTTTAGAGACATTCTTACACTAGAGCCATGTCTATACTGTGGGTGCTAAAGCAGCATAGTTAGGGCATTGCAGCCTTGCCAGTGTGACTCTGTACAGTAGATGTAGACTAGTGATGGAAGGGAGTTTTCTGAGTGACAGTAGCTAAGTCAACAGAAGCATTCTTCTGTTGAACAAGCAGTCTCTATTCTGGGGTTAGGTCAGCATAGCTACGGAAATCAGCTATGCTGATTGAGCACACTAACTATGGTGACCTAAGTTTTTTAAGTATAGACCAGGCCTGAGACTTCTTGAATAAGACATTGTCTTCTAGCTGCCCACAGTATTTAACTTAAAATTTTGTAGTTAACTGTTTTCTCCCATATTATTGCTACAATGAGAAGAGAACATAATGGCCATACTGGGTCAGACCATCTAGTCCAGAATCCTGACTTCCAACTAGTTCTTTTTTTGTTCTTTTTTTGTAAGAAAAATGGTTCCGATACTCCCGGGGGGGGGGGGAGGGGGGAAGTGCCAGGGGATGAAATGCCACTGTGGCCCCTTTAAGAGCAGTGTCCCCCAAAGGGGCTTCCATTGGGAGCCCAGCCACCCTAGGAAAAGAGGTGCCGGTACACCCAAGGGGATTGCAATTCATGTAAGTTATGCAGGGAAAATAGGTGCCGATACACTGTTCCAGGGCGTACCATCACAAAAAAGCACTGCTTCCAATGCCAGATGCCCCAAATGGAATGAACAGAACAGGGAATCCTCAGTGGTCCCTCCCCTGTCACCCATCCAGCCTCTGACAAACAGAGGCTAGGGACTCCATTCCTACCCATTCTGACTAATAAGCATTGATGAACCCATTCTCCATGAATATATCTAGTTCTTTTCTGAACCCTGTTAATGTCCTGGTCTTCACAATATCCTCTGGCAAGGAGTTCCACAGGTTGACTGTACATTGCATGAAGAAATACTTCCTTTTATTTGTGTTAAACCTGATACTATTAAGTGTGAATGCAGCTTAAACTTCTTCCAGTAAATGCTTTTTCCATATTCTCTTTAGGTCTCTTGGTTGCCTATTGTCGAAGATTCGATGTTCAGACTAGGTCATCTTCTGTGTATTATGTTTCCTGTACCATAGGTAAATAATTTTAATACAGTATTTGGGCAAAATGAATTTTCCTACAAGCTGTTTGTGAATCTACTAGATACCTTTTTCAATTTTTCAAAAGTGAATACTGCCAAAATTTTAATCTCTGGTTTTACTTGAACATGCTTGAGTTGCATCATTAGACAAATCAATGAATATTTAAAGTACACTGAAATTTCTTTTTGCACACTTAAATAATCAAGTAGTATTAGCTCTATATGCAAGGGATATCTGTAACATTGTGTAGTGCTGTACACTGTTCAGTAGCTGTTCTGAATTTTTTTTAATAGCTTATGCTGTTGGCATGGTGTTGACTTTTGTTGTTCTGGCACTGATGAAGATGGGACAACCAGCCCTTCTCTATTTAGTACCATGTACACTCATTACCAGCTCACTTGTTGCCTGGAAACGCAAGGAGATGAAAAAGTTTTGGCAAGGTAGTAACTATCAGGTAAGTAGAATAAATGCATACAGTCAAAACAGGTTTATAATGTTAAGTGTATTCTTCCTTAAATGAGTATGTGGTGCTGAATTAGAAAGCCAGTCACTTTATATCTGTATATGTGGAGTTTATTGCATTTCTTTTAAAAATACCCTTTGTAGAAGCTAAGTATATTAGTCTGTAAATCAACTCAATAGAACAAGATTTAAAGGAGAATACAGATATTTGGCTCGGTCAATCTTAAAAATCAAAACAGATAACATTTTTCAGATTAATGCAGTAGGAATTGTATTCTCTTCAGAATCTTTGACTAATCATCTTCATGCAAAGTGTTGTCATTTGGAACATTAAAAATGGCACCCAAACATTAAATTGGAGACTAGTTTCCAGTCTGCGAGTTTGTTAGAATACAGTTGGAAAAAAAAATTGGACACATCAGTTTAGGAAAAGTTTTCTGCATTTGTCTTATGCTGTCAGGATCACAAATGCCACTCTGCAACAAAGCGACCATTTGTGATGTGGGGTGGATGTAGAAATATTATTAAAAACTTCTGTCCAACTGTGTCTGCACAAAGCAGTTGTAAAACAGCCTTTTGAAGATTTCCCTTACCTAAATCGATTTTCTTGGGTGATGAGAATTCTAATTGTTCATATGCTATCGCCAATCTGATTGCTGGCACAAAGCACCAGGCATTGGAAAGGGATCACAGTCAGAACATCTATGTCCCTGCAATCTCTTGGGAGCTATTGTTAGGTAGTATACAAAAAAGGAGCCTTGAGGTTACTCTGATTTGTGCTGGGAGCTGGTCAGCAGTAGGAGAATACAAAAATATTGGAAGACCTTAAATGTGCCTTAAAGCCATCTTTGTGTCTCCTTCCACTCATAACTCGGGCCAGAATATGGACTACTATTTTCAAGAAAAATTGGTTTATGGTGAGAGAAGTAGCTCTTATTAACTAAACTTTCAGATAGCTGTGTTAAACAAAGCAAGAAGAATTTTCTTTTGCTTATATAGGGTGACGCTCGTGCAGAAGTAGAGAGGTTACCCTCCATACCAGCTCGACATTACCTGTCCTCAATGTAGAGAGGAATAATTCTACATCTGCTCACATAAATCCATTGGGTAGAAATGCCTCATGAATGTATGAAGGGATTTTGCTCAGTATTCCTGTGTATAGGCTGAAATAAGCTATGGAGAAATTGTATGGTCAGCCTGAATATATACATAAGTATGTTCTTGCTCTTCCTGCTCCTTGTAGAGTAACTTGTTCAAAGCCCAATTGTGCAGGTTGCCTCTGGGAGCAAAATACCCAATTGTGCAGGTTGCCTCTGGGAGCAATTCTCTGGGAGAATTGTAGTTAATTATATAATCTTCCCTGATTAAGTTGTTAGCGTGTTTGGACTAAAAACTTTAGCTACCAAAAAGCGTTCTCTCTCTTCCTCTAACAAAATTCATATTTGGCAGATTTGTGTTGCCATAGTAGTCATTTCATGTGCTTTTCAACAATAGTTTTATTTTAAGGATTAAAATGTCTCTGAAATTGGGCCTATTATCAGGTCAAAAAGATGTTGACTTACACATTGGAGATTTCGCTGACATGTAAACATTCTGTGTGATCTTACTGAGACATTTCTTCTGTCCAGTTTTAGGGTTACTGTCCCTTTTATTTCACCCAGTGTATATTTTTCATTGCTTTTATTCAATGCATCTTCAGATTTGGAGAATCCTGTAGATCTCAGATTTTGATTTGTATAGTGAAATCTTTCTGCAGTGTGTGCATATGTTGTATTTTGAACTTAGCAATGGTTTCTTTAGATACCCTTTGTTTAAAAAAAAATACTGGGTCCAAATATTCAGTTGCTAATACTCAGTGCAGCTGAAGATGGAGGAAAGGTGAATTTACGATCTTTTTTTTTTTTTTTTTTTTTAAAAGCTAAACTTTATCTTTAAGCCTCTGGGGTTTGAAATAGCACTGGAATACATTAGCCAAAGCAGCCCTTACTGGGGCGAGGGGGACCCAGATGTACCTGCAGCACAAGCTTTGTGTTTGAAGATTCTTCCATACTGAGAAAATCCTCAATTGCCCTTTCAGAGCTAGTTTAATGTTCCTTTCTGCTGTTTCAACAGGGCAAGTGGGACCTTAGTAGATGCCTGGTATTTTGCCATTAATTAATATTGAGCCATACTTAGTAATTTGACACACTAGTTCTGGTTTTCTAGATGCTATTGCCACAATCTTTTTTTTTTTTTGTTAATTTGTCTTGAAACATTGCTGTTATATATTACTGTAATAATGGAGTGAATTTCATTCAGGTTTTGGACTCTTCCAGGAAGCCTTTGCTACAAGGTGTGATATAGATTTCTTTTAGTACTAATCTGCTCATCCATTCTTTTCTTTTTGCTTGCTTTTACTTTTTTCTTTTTAATCTGCTTTCCTTCCACTTTTGGATGTAATTTAATTAAAAAAAAATTTAAAAAGGAGATGAGAATTTCTAAAATACAAGAGTCTCGTAAACATTTCAGCATGAATGTGGAATTTTAATAAGAGAAACTAATAACAGCATCAAAGGAAAGACTTTCTTTATCCAAAACAAATTGTACATGTTTTTTTCAGGAACTTAGCTCCTTTTTTCTCAGGGAGGGCAATGGCAGCAGCAACTGCTTTCTGCTACATTGTCACAGCAATAAAAAAAAGTCATGGAACTAACTGGAAGATGCCTTTCAGTTGTCATTCCCCTGCCAAGCCCCATCCTTTGTCAAAATTCAAGGTGTTCCCTTTTTTTTTAAAAAAAAAAAAGGTGAAAATGTTTTAAATTCTAATATGTAAAATGTTGTAATTTGAAGACCAATTACAAGAGTTATTCTGTTGTCTAGGCATCACATTTTTTCCTGAAAGCTTTGTTGGAACTTAGTCCAAATTCAGGGCATATGCAGACTGACAGCAATTGGAAACCTGTTTTATAAGAATGATGGGGAGGCTGTGTGTACTACTGAATACATTAGATATCCTGGAATGCCATGCGTGTCACTGGATTGGTGCTGATTACGCTGCTTGCTATCCTTATCTGTGTGGTGCCCGACCAATATTTCTATCTGGCTCAGTGCCTCAGAAAATTCTTATATATTGCTATCCGCGAGTGTCATCTCATAGTCACTTCTTCTAGGTAACCGCTTCCACATATGGCCATATATTGTGCTGCCTTTCTTGACACTGCCTTAGAACCCCCTGTGAATACCATGGCTCAACACTGTACCCTGCCCTTAGTAACACTGAGCCATTTTATTTCATCTTTTGAAATATTGTATGAGCAAGATACCTTTTTCCAATCAAATTTCATGGGGATTTTTACAATACAGATGTAATTGTCTTGTATTGGAGTACTATCCTGTCTCCACTCTGTATTATGCTTTGTAAAAATCTTATTTGCTTATAGTCTGAAATAACTTTGAAGGGGGAAACTCGCATTTTTGGGCAAATAATGTTTTCTGACTTTTTTTTTTTCTCATTCAACCTCTTTCTTTGTTCCCTGTGAGAAAAGACATGACATTAAATACAGAACTTCCCTAAACAATATTAATAGGTCAAATTTCTCAGAAGTCAGTCAGCTGAAGGCTACAAATTTGCTTGTATTTTTAAACTGTGTGTGTTTATAAACTAAGTGGGAATTTTAAAATGCAAATTGAAGTGGGATGGGCAGTCTGGATTTGTATCCTTAAACTCACTTTCTTTGCTCTCGTTCCTAATTCCTCCACCATCCCTACAAGAGTGTTTATATTTTTTGGACCGTGTTATCAGCATGAATTTCAACTTCTGCTGTAGAACTCCTTCTTGATGTTATATCGATACAGTTTTGTGGTCCAAGTCTTAGAAATGAACATAACATATATATCTCAGTGGGCACAATGAAGCAAACCTATTTTCAGATTCTGGCCTTTTCAGGTGTACTCTGCAGGGATTTGTAATAAATCATTGTACACAGAAAAAGCCTTTGACTTACTAAAACACAAGATTTACTTGGAAAAGTAGATAGCAGTTCTGCCTAAAGTTGCATAGCTTTTTAAAAATGACTTGGGCTTTTGGATTGCATATGTCCTGTAAGTGTAGCTAAACAGAAAATGTATTTTTTTGCATGATATTTATCACCAGTTATTTACTTAGTTCAATTTCTTTTTCCATAACCTGTGTTACGCTGCTTGTGTTAGTGGAGCCTATAAAATTGTTTTGTGTCTTTTTTAAAGTTGCCTTTAAAAAAAGATTAAAATTTTTCCAACTGGAAAAAATGTGCTATTAAAACTATATAATGTACAAGAGACTTAGGTAATTGTTTGCAGATTTTTCCCAACTTGTAAATCTAAGTCATTGGCTTGGATGAGGAAGGGCTCCCTACACATTTGTGTTATACATATGAATAACATTCTGCGGAGTGTATGCATAGTGTTAGTTTTGTAACTTCAATCACACAATGTCACAATTGCAAGCTACCGATTAACTAGCAATAGTTTTTTGTTTTTTTTTTTGTAACATCAGAATTTAGCTTTATGGTACACATGTCTTCATAACCTGGATCTTATATGTACATTTTATTTTTAAATTGGCATGAGCTTGGGATGACCGATTTACTCACGGGAGAGTTAGCTGGTCATCTAAAACAAGTGCCAGAAAAACCTTTATACCACTCCATATATTAAGGATTCTGTACATGCCACATCAGACAGAATTATTGTAGAGGTTGCATCATACTTATAGTTGGCACTTCCACTTGCTACCTATCAAACCAGGATACTTCTCAAGGCTAGATGCAAGAGGTGTGTTCCAGGACCTTAACATCTTCGGTTCAGTATCTTCTTGCCTGTTGTGGTAGAAAGAAGAGCTACTGTCACTTTAAATGGGAGTGTCAGTTTTCGTTGTTGGACTCAGCATCTGCCTCTGGCTTGAGAATATCCTGAGATATTGACTCCTTTATAACTGTCTCACTTATATACTGAAAAGATATAGTAGATAGTTTACGTTTTGCAAATGTATTTTTCTCTTTTTCTCCAGTGTCTGCTCATTGGGTAACTTTAACACCCTTATTTACAGATAGGAGGGATTTGAAAAATAGCTTTAAAAACCATTGTTTAGCTAACCAAAACATTTTAAAAATAGTTGCTTTATACAAAATACATGATCATGAGCAGTACAGCCATTCCAAAACATGAAGCAAAATATTTATATCACATCATATGTATAGTAAATAAGAATAAATACAGGATCTTGAAAGTAAGTTTATAAAACATTTCTACTGAAGAAATTGTCACTAAGTAATTTGCAGTACAGTAATTTCTCGCTTAACATGTGCCCGCTCAACACATTTTTGTAATAGCATGATTTTTGGGGGGGAACATTTTTTGAACAACATGATTCATCTCCGCAATAACACGATTTCCCCTGCTGGCCAGCCAGTCACTGGCAGCTGCGCTGGGCTTCCCCTGCCTCCTTGCAAAGCAGCAGAGGTTCGCCGCTCGCCATGCCATTTCCCGGCGACCCCCTCTGGGGACGCTTCGTTCCTTCTCCTCCAGCCCCTGTTTACAGCCGGCAGCTTGGTTTCCCCAGCTGGCCAGTCACTGGTAGCTGCACGGGGCTTCTCCTGTCTCCCTACAAAGTGGCAGAGGTTCTCTGCTTGATGCGCTGTTCCCAGGCGACCCCTCCTCACCAGGCGACCCCTCCTCACCAGACGTGAGGCATCCAGCCAGAGGGGGTCGCCAGGAAACAGTGCGGCGAGTGGCAAACCTCTGCTGCTTTGCAAGGAAGCAAGGGAAGTCCCATGCAGCTGCCAGCTGCAAGCCCCTTCCCCGGTCCTTCCCTTCGCTTCCCCAGAGCCAAACACCTCCCCTCATTGCTAGAACCCAGTCCCCTTTCTCCCCCAGTTCTTTGATGTCCCTGTCCTAGCTGCTAACAAGTACAGGCTGGAGCTGCGAGTGCATGTGCACTTGAAATGCAACCCCCACCTTTTCCATTATTTTCAGTGGGAAAATTGACCCCCGCAGAACACGTTTTCACTTAGCATGATCATTTTCTGAAACGTATCTACCGTGTTAAATGAGGAATTACTGTACTCCCATTCATTCTGTATCCTGTATTTGGATAATGGCAGATCCGGGGGAGAGAGGAGGGGTGTATAGTAGTTGTCACTATTGTTAATATGTGCCTAATCCCAAACCTATTGATGTCATTGGAAAGCCTTCAACTGACTTCAGTGGGTTTTGAATTGGTCCCATAATTAGCATTGGCCTATTTAGCAGGATTTTTTTCAACATTAAGTTCTTTTTCAACTCAGTATTGCATGTATGATCTCAGACTAACTGGGATAAAGGAGAATATAAAACACTAGCAAAGTGATGTGGTAGTGCTTGATTTAACTTCTGATCAGAGATGTGTAAATTTTTTGTTACCATTCTGAACATAGATTCCAGTGCTTTATTTGCGTAGACACATCTAAGTTTTTTTTTGTTTTTTTTTTTTTTTTTTTTGGTCTTTGGGTAATTTGTCAGAGCATAGGATTTTGCAACTGCAGAATCACAAAAAGCTTTTAATGCGTCTTTTTTTTTTTCAGGTTAGATTACAGATATAAAGTCCTGGCTCTGTTGAAGTCATTGAGAAATTTTTCCAGTGATTTCAGTGACTCAGGATTTCATCCCAAGTATAGGTATATTCCTGTTGCAGGCACAGCTAAAAGAGGAATTATACCTTTGTTTTATCTGTTTTGTAACGGCTTGCTTATTACTTATTAATGGAAAGTGGCAACAAAAAAAATTACTTTCCTTTTTAATGTTCCAATCTGAAAATTACTTTCCATCACACAACAGAAATATGTGGGTTTTTTAAAATACATTAGGGCTACGTCTACACTGGCCCCTTTTCCGGAAGGGGCATGTAAATTTCATGAGTAGTCGTAGGGAAATCCGCGGGAGATTTAAATATCCCCCGCGGCATTTAAATAAAAATGTCCTTCAAAGTAGGAATAAGAGCCTCCGGAAAAGGGCGCTTTTTCCGGAGGATCGGGGCCAGTATGCTCTTTTCCGGCTTTTTTAAAAGCCGGAAAAAAGCGGCGGACATTTTTATTTAAATGCCGCGGGGGATATTTAAATCCCCCGTGGATTTCCCTACGACGACTCGTGAAATTTACATGCCCCTTCCGGAAAAGGGGCCAGTGTAGACGTAGTCTAGTTCTTTTTAAGAACCTAAATACATTGGTTGTCTAAATCAGTTACTTTAGGCTTGAAAAATATGAACCATAATGATGTTTATGTAATTGTTTTCTGTAGGTAAGAGATTTGTTTATTGTACAATCCTTCAGCTTTACAAAATTCAAAAATGGGCAAGGCCTGGCCAAGTGTTACCAATATAGTGTTATCTTTTTGTGACCGCTAGTGCATATTTCAGAGAACTATCCACAGTGATTACAAGGTCTTTCTTGATTAGTAACAACTAGTGAAGATTAGGGATGTGAAAGTGTAAACATGTACACAGCTAACCAATGAGCCAGGTTAACGTGCACAGTTACACGCAGGCCCCGACTCCTCTGTGCTGCTGCCAGAGGGGGGGACGAAGGGGGCAAAGCTGGGAGTTGGTGCTCAAGGGGAGCCACCCCCATGTAACTGCTGAGATTTTCAGCAATTACATCTTTACCAGAATAAACACATTTTAACATCCCTAGTGAAGATCCCGTCATTTTGTTTCCCAATGTGCATTATTTAGCAGGTGAAATTCAGTTTTGATATATGCAATTTTGTTGTCCAGTCACCTAGTTCTGTGAGATCTTTGTAATTTATGAGTCTGTTTTGGACTTAACTATCTTGAGTAATTTTGTATCATCTGGAACTTTGTTTAAAAATTAATGTCATGTTAGCTGTTCATCACACATCTGGTACACAAATGGATTTAAATGATAGGTTACATACCATAGTTGTAAATTGTATTTATTTGCAGTTAACTCTGGCTTCGGAAAGGATTTTGCAAAGTTTAAATATTAACTAAGACACTTGACCTCTATTTCCTGTTGATTAATTGCTGTTAATGCACCTGATTAATTTTTTAAAATCATTATTTTAATCCTGATTAATTGCACTGTTAAATAGAATACCAGCTGAAATTTATTAAATATCTGTAGATGGTTTTTGTACATTTTCAATATTTTAATTTCAACATAGAATACAAAATGCACAGTGCTTGCTTTATATTCTTTTTATAAATATTTGCAGTGTAAAAATGTTAAAAAAAAATTTCAATTCACCTTATACAAGTACAGTCATTTTACCATGAAAGTGTAACTTGCAAATATAGATTTTTTTTTTTTGGTTCCATAACTGCACTCAAAACAATATAAAACTTTAGAGCCTACAAGTCTACCCAGTCCTACTTCTTGACTTGCTGATCACAAAGGGCGCATCTATACAGCTTAGCTCAATTTGCGTAGCTTATTTTAAGTTATGTCAATTGCGTAGATTATTTTGAAATAGCTTATATCGTTTTGATGATTTATATACACAGCATTTATTTTGAAATAGAGCGCCCTTCCTATGACTTTCCTTACTCATAAAATGAGGGTTACAGGAGTTGGAGTAAGTCCTCCAGCTTGACAGTATTTCAACATTGTGTCAAAATAACTGTGGACTATGTTATTTCGAAATAATGCTGCTGTTTAGACATAGCTTAAGACAAACAAGTAGACCAGAGATACTGCTGCCTGCTTCTGACTTTCTGGTTAAACTGTAAATAAGAATAGGTGTTCATATGGCACTTTTGTAACCAGCATTGCAAGGTATTTATTGCCAGTTCTGGTAAACATACATTCATATGCACCTTCATGCTTCAGCCAACATTCCAGAGAACATGCTTCCATGCTGATGCTTTTTTTTTTTTTAAATGCAGTAATGAAATTTTGTGACTGAATTCCTTGAATGAGAACTGTATGTCTCCTGCTCCATTTTACTGGTATTTGGCCATATATTTCATGTTATGGCAGTCTAGGACTGGAAGGGACCTCGAGGTTATCGAGTACAGTCCCCTGCCCTCATGGCAGGACCAAATACTGTGTAGACCATACCTGATAGACATTTATCTAACCTACTCTTATATCTCCAGAGATGGAGATTCCACAACCTCCTGGGCAATTTATTCCAGTGTCTGACTACCCTGACAGTTAGGAACTTTTTTTTAATGTCCAACCTAAACCTCCGTTGCTTCAGTTTAAGCCCATTGCTTCTTGTTCTATCCTCAGAGGCCAAGATGAACAAGTTTTCTCCCTCCTCCTCATGACACCCTTTTAGATACCTGAAAACTGCTATCATGTCATCCCCCCTCCCATTCCCCCCCCCCCCAGTCTTCTCTTTTCTAAACTAAACAAACCCAATTCTTTCAGCCTTCCCTCATAGGTCATGTTCTCTAGACCTTTAATCATTCTTGTTGCTCTTCTCTGGACCCCCTCCAATTTCTCCACATCTTTCTTGAAATGCGGTGCCCAGAACTGGACACACTACTCCAACTGAGGCCCAGCCAGCGCAGAGTAGAGCGGAAGAATGACTTCTCGTGTCTTGCTCACAACACACCTGTTAATGCATCCCAGAATCATGTTTGCTTTTTTTGCAACAGCATCACACTGCTGACTCCTATTTAGCTTGTGCTCCACTATGACCCCTGGATCCCTTTCTGCAGTATTCCTTCCTAGACAGTCACTTCCCATTCTGTGTACCTCAGACCATTTCTCCAATTTGTCCAGATCATTTTTAATTATGACCCTATCCTCCACAGCAGTCGCAAGCTCTCCCAGCTTGGTGGTATCTGCAAACTTAAGTGTACTTTCTATGCCAATATCTAAATTGTTGTTGAAGATATTGAAAAGAGCTGGTCCCAAAACAGAACCCTGCGGAACCCCACTTGTTATACTTTTCCAGCAGGATTGTGAACCATTAATAACTACTCTAAGTGCGGTTATCCAGCCAGTTATGCACCCACCTTATAGTAGCCCCATTTAAGTTGTATTTGCCTAGTTTATTGATAAGAATATCATGCAAGACCGTATCAAATGCTCATTTTAAGCATTTTTACAGCTAATTTGACAACACAAACAAGGTATCAATGTGAGATTTCTAAAGATAACTAAAGCACTTAACCAGTGTTTAAGAATCTGAAGTGCCTTCCAGTATATGAGGGACAACATATGGAACATGTTTTCAGAAGTCTTAAAAGAGCAACACTTTGTGAAAACTATAGTACCTGAGCCACCAAAAAAGAAAATCAATCTGCTGGTGGCATCTGACTCATGATGATGAAAATGAGCATGCATCAATCCACATAACTTGAATCACTATCAAGGAGAACTGTCATCAGCATAAATGCATGTTCTCTGGAATGTGGTTGAAACATGAAGGGACATTAATTTTCAGTGCATTTGGCGTGTAAATATCTTGTTACACCACCTACAACAGTGCCATATGAACACCTGTTCCCACTTTAAAGTGACATTGTAAACAAGAGGGAGGCAGCATTATTTCCTTCAAATTGTAATCCAGCTTGAGTGATTGGCTGAAGAAGTAGGACTGTGTGGACTTGCAAGCTCTTAGGTTTTCCATTGTTTTATTTTTGAATGCAGGGGGTTTGTATATAATTCTTTATTTGTAAATTCAACTTTCATGATAGAAATTGCACTACAGAACTTGCATGAGATGAATTGAAAAGTACAATTTTTGTCCTTTCCATTGCACATGTATTAAAAGTGCTGTACACTTTGTATTCTGTATTGTAATTGAAATCTATATATTTGAAAATGTAGAAAACGTTCAAAAATATTGAAAATAAATGGTGTTCTGTTTAAAACTGCAGTTAATCACGATTAACTTTTTAAAAACTCTTGACATGCCTACTTTCTAATTCATCCAGTGACTGTGTGACCTTGAATAAGTCGCTTCATCTCTCTGGTCATCTTATGCAAATTCTTTTTTATTCTTTTTTATTTTAATGGATGTTTCCCTGCCTCTCGGGTGTTCTAAAACTTTTAATTAATATCTTGTAGAGCACTTTGAGATCATTGGATGAAAAGCATTGTCATAATGCAAAATGGTATTAATTAAGTTTTTATTTGGCTTGGATATTTCCTTTTCAGTCTTGTGTAGAAAATTTCTCACTCTGTACTGCTTAACTCTGCTCTATTCCTTACTTAACTAAATTTCTCATAACTAGCTGAAAAAGTTTGGGCCAGTAAGAAGTTAATATTTTAAAAAGAATAATTTTGTTTCTGCCTAGATGATGGAACATCTTGATTATACAGCAAATGAAGAAAGCACCACTACTTCCAATGAACAGTCGACTGGAGGACAATAACACCGGAGATTCTGATCTAAAATAGTGGTGTTCAGATTTTATACAAATAAACTTTAGAAAATTGACTGATTTAACATTTACACTAAAGTATTTCATGTTCTAGATGAAAATTGTCTTTTTTTACATTTGCACATATTTTTATGGAAAGGGTACTATTGATTATATTATATGAACGTGATTAAAATCGATTTGTTTTTATAACAGACAACATTTAGTAAAACTGTGCCTTATATCATTATAAATAAAAGAATGTCTATGCAATTTTCTAAACGTGTTATGTACAATATATTTTTATACAAATATTTCTTGTCC
The DNA here is from genome assembly GCF_052426305.1 of Pelodiscus sinensis. NCBI lineage: Eukaryota > Metazoa > Chordata > Testudines > Trionychidae > Pelodiscus > Pelodiscus sinensis. Next base: position 25,575,087 of record NC_143065.1, read on the forward strand.
CCATCTCCATTGGACAAAGTCACTTTCTGGCTAATAGTTAAAATTGGTTGATTTGCACTATTAGGAATTAGAAGTGACCTTCACAGGACTTCGCTCAAACTTTTGAATGCAAAGATTGTTAGATTATAATTAGTGCAACTGTCTGACTTATTTAGGTCTGTACACTAAACTGTATGCCATACTAAGTCATAAAGGTATGGTTATAGTACATCTCAACTTGTTTTTACTTTCTGTCCCTCATTGGCCCTTTTTTTCCCTGTTAGCAGTGCAATCAGAATGACAATATAAACTAAACTTGATACTTTAGTTTCTTTACCTAATTGCCTAGAAATCTAAATACAGCCCTTGAGTAGCTAACAGCCAAGAGAACAGCAAAACCCAAACTTCCATCCGCTTTTTCCCTAGAATTTTTTAATTAGAAAAAGAATCTCTGGGATTCTTGACTACTTTGAATCTCTGATATGACCACTTGCTCCAGAACCCAGGCTTTAATCCTGAATCCATAGACTTCAGTGGATGTAGGGTTCGGCTCCTACAGAGTGAGAAGAAACCTCTAGATGTGTATCCACCCAATCCTGAAGTTTTAAGAGGAAGTGTTGTTTGTAGTTGATACTGTACAATATAAGTACGTTGATGTAATGCTTAATTAAAGCCAAAACATGTTTAATTTGCCATTTAGTCTTAATATCTGTCTTGTTTATTGAAATGTTCTAAACAAATTAAAAAGGAAATTGAGTTAAACAATTAGTTCACATTTAGGAGAGTTTGATTTTTATTAACACTTGATTTTCTTTGGAAACTGCAAATTGAGGATATACCAAGTGATTAGACATTTGATGATATAGCACTATCCTAACACTTTTTGACCAAAGAGACTTGCAGAAGCCTTCAATTGTGAACCACTGAAGTTCACCCCTTGCTAATTTAAAATAGTCATTTAAAGACAAATCTTTTTTCTTTTCTATAATGCTGCGTCTAGATTGGCATGATTTTCCGGAAATGCTTTTAATGGAAAAGTTTTTCTGCAAAATCACTTTGCGCAAAAGGGACTTCTGCTCCTGTTCAGGCAAAATAGTATTTCCGCAAGAAGCACTGATTTCTTACAGTAGGAAGTCAGTGCTTTTGCGGAAATTCAAGCGGCCAGAGTAGACAGCTGGCAGCTTTTACGGAAAAGCGGCTGATTTTCCGGAAAAACTGGCCAGTCTAGACACAGCCTAAGTGAACTAAGTTCTTACAGTAAGTGCCAGAGTTTAGAGACTTAAACTGCAATTCAGTAGATATAACTTGAGCAATGGTAATGCAGGCTTCCCTGTAACATCTCACTTAAGAGACTCAATCACCCCTTGCCTCTAAACATGATGGGGGGTAGCTTAGTATCCACAACTCAGTCTTCTATTGACCTTTTTATAGAGACTGCCAAGGAGAATACTAGCTGATGTGGATGATTTAGCCACTTTGGTTGTAACTGCATTGAAACAACCATGGCTATAAAACCACTTTCAGACTGTGGTAGTGGTCACTTTGTACTATCTGAGCTAGAGGTACCCAGACTGCATCAATGTGGAATGCTGTCACATTCCACCATTGATTCTCTGAGAGATGGTCTACCTCTTCAGTAGACTCTAGTTATTACAATCAATTTCAGGCATTGGAAATACCTCAGTGCTTAATAGCATTATGGTAAATGTTGAGGTAATCTGAAATTAGATGGCAAAATCTGTACAGGGAAAAAACAGGGTAAAGTGTTTTTTCTCCTTAAAATTGCTTTCTATTTCTAGTATAAAATGCTAAGTTGCTATAATGAAACTTTAGTTTTGACATATCCAAACTACTTCAAAATGGAGTGGTAGTGATGGAAAAGTATCTGAACATTTCATAAGAAATAAAGGGATCATAATGGTAATTTAGCATTTTGCTGTACTTTCAAATGTTAAAGGCTTAATAAACCCTTCTAAAATTATTCTTGTTTTCCCTGTGGAGAAGTCTCTATCTAATTTTACCTGATTATCAAATAGTTTGGAAGTTTAAGTTTAGTGTAAATTAAAGAGCTGTTTGGCAGCTTATTTAACTGTGTTCATTCAGCAGTTTGATGTGAGAAGTCTGTATTGCTCAAGGCCTAATTATTCTGTGAGGCTTCACACACACACTGCAGTTTGATGGGATGCAAACTAACTTTTTTTTCTTCAAATGCTTGTGCTTGACTTTAGGGAAATCAAGTTTTTATAAGCTTTTAGTGTCATCTAATGAAATGTATTTCATGAATAGTTCAAAGGGACTTCTCCTTTCAATTTGTTTTAAATAGCATTGGTTGTTTACTTAAATTCAATTGTTTATTTCCTTGCAATAAGAGTCTTACTAGCATTATTTAATTATCCTTTAACTTTTTTTGTTGTATGAATACTGACAACAGTTCCCTCTCCTGCCATTTAAACATTAAGAATGTTAATAAATTGTTTCTACAGGTAATTTGAGTAATGGCTCTGTTCTTTGTCTTAGAAAACTAGTACTGTTGACAACATTAATAGTGATACATGTCCACTAGTAACGTGGGAACCCGACTCCTGTAGTCCATTTTATGCACCCAGATCAACCACATCAGATGGGTAAATCACTGTGGTGGGGTTGGAGACACTCCAATCAGTGGCTCCTACCAGGTGCTGGACTCAGCTTATAGTCCCAGTTGCGGTGGGGGTAGACAGGACTTCCTCTTCCTCTGCAAGAATGGGCTGGAGCCAAGTCAGACCACCCCAATACTACTTCTGCTCCATGTAGTTCTGCACTGTCCCACCCTGCTTCTTGCCTCCATTGCTCCTGAGTCTTGGGGAGGGGGATTTATTGTGCAGGGAGATGCTCCTCCCATCTGCTTGGGGTGTTTCTGGTGCATTTATTCTCACTCAAGTCTCTACAAATTCCAGCCTTAACTAGAGTGTGGAATATTCAGAACTAAAAACGAAACGTTTTCTCATTCCCCTATGTGATCTTGCGGTTGCTGTTCAAAATTTATATGACTGTTATGGGAATGTACTTTGTACAGTATGGATGTACTGACTCAGAACACTATTGTAGCCAACAGCTATGGAAATTGGCATATGGGAAGCAGAATGTAACAATTTCATACCCAGAATAACCTTTGAATTTGAGTAACTAATATTGTCTAGGTTGGATTAAGTCATGGTGTGCCTGAACTGCAACCTCAGTGGCTAACCTCCCAAACACTGGGGCAGTTTGGACTTGTCAGAACTTTGCTGTTGGCCTTTAGCTCTAGCATAAGCTGAATCATAACACGGCTGAATTTAGGGGAAATAACACATCCTAGTTTTGTTGCTCAGGCCCACCTTTTCCAGAAATATCAGTCTTAAACATGTAATAAGCAGATGAGAACAAATAACATTTTAGCTTATTACATGGAAATCTAACGTCAGCACTAAAATGACCCTTGAAAATATTGCATATGTAATCTACAAAAATGGCTTCTCAGGAGTTCAATATAAAAATTTAGCTGACTTCCCATAATCAGACATTAGCACTTTTTTCAAATGCTAATCCAATAGTTAATCTTATTAAAAATGGATGAGGCATTTGAGGAATAATCTAGATATTAAAATTTATAAAAGTACAGAATAAGGCTTTAGAATGCAGTAGTTCAAGGTCAATAACATTACAAGAAAGCAAACCCAGGAATTAAAATTTTGAACTTCTTTGAGAAGTATAAATTCTGGTGTTACAACAGTTTGCTACCACCTCTGATTATTTTAAGAGCAAGAGTACACAATTCCTTTGAGCAGAAGATAATTGCCCTGTTTCTTTTTCCTTAACTCAAAATTGGCTGAAGTGCTGTGATGGCTGGTTCAAGTCATCCAGGAATTGAAAGCCAGTGTGTTAAACTTTTTATCAGCAAGAGTGAGCTTAGCTGTTGCTAGGCTGTGTCAGATCTCTGACCCACCAGCTTCCCTGCCTACCTAGAAAAGTGCAGAATTCTGCCAGTTCAAACCTGGTCTTGCAGGTAGCATCACATGAATCCCACTTCCTGAGTTCTTCAGACTTTAGTGCCTCACCCCCTCTCATAGGACACTCCAAGTTGTTTGCCATCTTCAAAGAGACAGAGCACATTAGTGCTGCCACCTTGAAATGTAAGTCTTGAGAGAGTTTTGTAATAAGTTCATTCACAAAGAATAACAGGTTTAAGTGATTTCAACTAAGAGTAAAAGAGCTATGGAAGGCTACAGCTATAACAAAGCACACTTTTTTTGTCTGATTAAAACTTCAAGTTACAATCTTTGTCTGATCAGATTTGTCATCAGTAGTCAGTTCCCAGAGACTACAGTTCTCTTATTCGAAGGTTCCACTTTTCTCAGATTTCAAAAGCTCTGGCTCATTTGTATCTCAGCTGATGAATGCCTAAATGCCTTTTGTTTCCACTTATATTTCCCAAAGTCTGTTGATCAGGCATGCAGATGGGGAGAGGGCAATTGCCCCAGGGCCCAGTGATGGAAAGGGGCCTAGGGCTCCCAGGCACCACTGCTGCTTCTGTGCCTCCAATCCAACCCCTTCTGCCCTTCCTGGAGTGTAGAGCTATATCCCCATCATTCCTTGCCAAGGGCTGAAGCAGTCTGTTCCCCTTCAGGAGAAAGGGGGTGGGTGGGTGTGTGTGTGTGTGTAAATTCTTCATTTGCTATCATGATTAAGTGGTTGCCTTCTCCCCCGTTACCTTATGTAAATATACTTCCATCATTGCTGGCCTTTCCTTGTGCAGTTTGCATTGAAGTCAGTCAAGAGGTGAAAATGTTCCTTGGTTTAGAGAATATGCTGGGCTTAAGCACTGCTCACCAAACACATTTTTAAGAACACATTTCCAGCACCTAGCTAATTCTTTATACAACATGCCCACATGAATTATGCAGTACCAATGACCAGTGTGTACTCAGTTTGCATGTGCCAAGAGTGAGTTCTCGCAATGAGTGTCTCAGGCCTGAGGTGAGTTACGCTATATTGTGTCCTCTGCTGGTTGGCATTTAGGAGATTCATGGGTCAATAGATACTGAACTCCTTTTTAAAAAACAAAGTCTATCTTCAGCAAGGAAGTAAAAGCTTGGACAAGAAGGGAGGGAGTGTGTCCTGTATTAAAGACTATCCATCCATTTTTAAGTAAAAGGTTCCATTTGACAATTTTAGACAGAATTCTTCATGATATAGCTATGGTTCCAAACTTGGTATTAATTAGGAAATATTTTAAAAATTGCAAATACAGGCAGTCCCCGACTTACGCGGATCCGACTTATGTCGGATCCGCAGTTACGAACGGGGCTGCCCCGGAGTACACGGACTGCGGGACCTCGCGGTCCCGCCGCCCGTGTACTCCGGGCGAGAAAAGCTGCTCCGCGTCTCCCTGGTCTGCAGACCAGGAAGACGCGGAGCAAAGCCGCTGCCCGCCCCCGCGGCTTTGCAAAGCCTCAGGGAAGCCGGCAGCAATGCAGCCCAGGCGCACCTGGGCTGCTCCGCTGCTGGCTTCCCCGAGGCTTTGCAAAGCCGCGGGGAAAGCCGGCAGCGGGACAGCCCAGACGCCCCGCGGCTGTCCCGCTGCCGGCATCTTCAGAGGATATGCTCCCCGTCTCCGTGGTCTGCTGGTCTCCAGCAGACCAGGGAGACTGGGAGAAAAGCCGCGGAGGACCCAGGCGGCAGGACCGCGGTGCGTCTCGGTCCGCCGCTCGTGTCTTCCTGGTCTGCTGGGGTGGGGGGGTGGGGGCGCAGCTAGTACGCCCCCCCCCCCCCCAGCAGACTAGGCTTTTCTCCGGACGCCTGTGGCAGAGCAGCTGGGGTGCTGCCGGTTGGTCCCGCAGCGCCGCTCTGGGCGCTACTGGACCAACCCAGCAGCACCCCAGCTGCTCTGGTCCTGATTCAGCCGCTGCTGGTCAGTTTCAGCAGCGGCTGAATCAAGATGCCTGGGGCAGAGCTGCTGGGTTGGTCCAGTAGCGCCGAGGAGCGGCGCTACTGGAGCAACCCAGCAGCACTCCAGCTGCTCTGCCCTAGGTGTCCTGATTTAGCCGCTGCTGAAACTGACCAGCGCTGACTACAGGAAGCCCGAGGCAGAGTTGCTCTGCCTCGGGCTTCCTGGAATCAGCTGCTGATCAGTTTCAGCAGCAGCTGACTTGGGGACGCTTGGGGTTCTTAAGCTGAATCTGGATGCCAGTTCCGACTTACATACAGATTCAACTTAAGAACAAACCTACAGTCCCTATCTTGTACGTAACCCGGGGACTGCCTGTACATCAATTGTCTAGTTTGTGTTAATTTTTGTACTCTAGTATAACTAACAATTTTACTACTAATTTGAAAAAATCAAGGGAAAACTGAAATAATACTAGAAGACAGGAGAAAAGCAAGTCACACCAATCTCCACTAAAAATTATGCTGGTAGTTTCCCTGCTGAAAATAATAGAACAAAAATAGAGTGAGAAATCACAAACTTTGTAAGAACAGATCTATTTGATAAGGTAGATTGTGTTTTACTATTATTTTTACACAAAGCTCCATCCAGGAGTAAGATGGCCAAGAGACAAACTACAAAATGCATGAATTAGGCCCATCAATCTAACCTGACACAGGTAAGGATATATTACTTTCAAATCCCCTAGCTGGCATATCTTCTGTGGAGGCTAAGAATAATCTTCCTTAAGATACTGTCATTCTAACAATGGGAAAAATACTAAAGACTCTGTTCTGCTTCCTGAAAAGGAGGTACCGCAGCCCGTGACTCTTCATTTTGAAACACAAAGGGCTTTATATAAGTGCCCCTGAAATGTTGCTCGATTTGAATCCATTGTGTCCTGCAAACCTGATCTTTCTGGGTTACAAGTTTGAAGTCTGACCTCTTAAGAGCATGTATCTTCTTTTTGTGACTGGAGTAAACTAGTCCTCTGCAATATGAAATACTTGTAGAGATTATGTACATTTTTAAATTATTGTCATCCAGCAATCCAAGAACGTTTATTAACCATGGTTGTAAATGTTTGGAAGCATTCTGCAGATTTTGCATAAGAGAGATCAGTCTCCATTAGGGAATTGAGCCAAGCTTGAAGCATAGTTACTATTGGTTTCCATCCCTCAACTCCTTTAAGTGTTCAAAAGTCTGCGCTAAATCTATGGAATTTAATCTCCTAATTAGTTCCATTCTGCTGATGGCCATATATATCTTTAGTGATACTTCTCTAGACTGAATTTCCAATCAAAGCTAGACAGTCTCTCACTTTCTCAGCAGGTGACACTGGGCTCACATCCCTCTCCTCCCTCCTCTCCCCCCCAACACACACTTAATTCTGAGGCTTCTGCTCCAACTCTGAAGGCATGGGAACTTTCTGGTCATCACAGCTGTTAGATGTACTGTATAAATTAATTCACTATTCCTTTTTGCTCTTTGTCAACACAAATGTCCCAAGATAACCAATTACATTTAGGAAAAGATTTATCCTTGTTTTGTTCCAATGAAAGCACCATCCACAGGTCAAGCTTCAAACCCAACAGTAAATGCATACCTGCCAACTTGGAATCAGGTGGCAGGTGTGAGAGACAGAAGTTGCCAGTTGCCTGAAATCAACCTCCTGCCCTGAAGCACAAGAAGTTACAGTACTGTAAAGCACCGCCGTAAACAGGCTCCCTGCACTTTTAGCTGCTGCCATAACCACACCGTCCCGTTAAAAGTGCTGATGCAGCTCCACTTTAAATTTACAAGCATAGACAAAGCCTAAGGTTAATGTCATATAAAATAATATATAACATGTTTCAAATACAGGAGGGACCTTGCTCTTCCAGAAGGAACTGTAGCCAACTTTCCTGATTTTGGAACACACACATGCTCAGCAATAATATACTTTGCATTAATTTGTGTTATACAGGCAGTCCCCGGGTTACATACAAGATAGGGACTGTAGGTTTGTTCTTAAGTTGAATCTGTATGTAAGTCGGAACTGGCATCCAGATTCAGCCGCTGCTGAAACTGGCCGCCAGTTCCGACTTACATACAGAATCAACTTAAGAGCCCCAAGAGTCCCCAAGTCAGCTGCTGCTGAAACTGATCAGCAGCTGATTCCAGGAAGCCGGGGGCAGAGCAGCTCTGCCTCGAGCTTCCTGTAGTCAGCGCTGGTCAGTTTCAGCAGCAGCTGACTTGGGGATTCCTGGGGCAGAGCAGCTGGGGTGCTGCCGGGTTGGTGCAGTAGCGCCCAGAGTGGCGCTGCGGGACCAACCGGCAGCGCCCCAGCTGCTCTGCCACAGGTGTCCGGAGAAAAGCCGAGTCGGCTGGGGGGAGGGGAGGGGAGGTGTACTAGCTGCGCCCCCCCTCCCCCAACCCCAGCAGACCAGGAAGATGCGGGCGGCGGACTGAGACGCACCGTGGTCCCGCTGCCTGGGTCCTCCGCGGCTTTGCTCCCAGTGTCCCTGGTCTGCTAGAGACCAGCAGACCAGGGAGACGGGGAGCAAAGCCTCTGAGGACGCCAGCAGCGGGACAGCTGCGGGGCGTCTGGGCTGTCCCGCTGCCGGCTTCCCCCGAGGCTTTGCAAAGCCGCGGGGGGGCTCGGGCTGCTCCGCTGCTGGCTTCCCCGAGGCTTTGCAAAGCCGCGGAGGGGCTCGGGCAGCAAGACAGTCCAGGCGCGCCTGGGCTGCTCCACTGCCGGCTTCCCCGAGGCTTTGCAAAGCTGCGGGGGGGCTCCGGCAGCGGGGCAGCCTAGGCGCGCCTGGGCTGCCCCGCTGCCCGAGTCCCTCCGCGGCTTTGCTCCACGTCTTCCTGGTCTGCAGACCAGGGAGACGCGGAGAAAGCCCCGGAGTACACGGGCGGCAGGACCACGAGGTCCCGCAGTCCGTGTCCTCCAGGGCAAGCCCCATTTGTAACTGTGGATCCGACATAAGTCGGATCCGCGTAAGTCGGGGACTGCCTGTATTTCCAACCTCTGTTATGGTTTATTCTGATTAATGTGTGAAAGACATGGTAGCTCACTATTTCATATAAGACAAGACACAATGTGAGCTATTCAGGACAGGGATTGTCCTTCTACTCTGTGTTTGTCCACTGCCTAGAGTGTCAGTTGTTTCTCAATGATTTCCCTAATATCCTCATGTATTTTGCAGCACCACATTAAATACTTCCTGAAAGATAAAATCAAAACAATATCCTCACAGAAATAACAGAGAGAATGAGCTTTATGTTGTGCATGGCTGACACACAAGCTGTGACAAGTGTATTTGACCTGTTGGTCATTCTGGAAAAGTCAGAGGCCATTTAAAACTGGGACAAAATGGTCACAACCATAAAGAGTCCAATAAAAATAATTATATAAAAAAACTTAAAACTTTAAAAACCATATAGGTGTGATGAAAAATACAAAAATGGAGAACACAGAGGAAACATAAAAAGCTGATTTTTCAACAGAATGCACCTTACTCTTGCTCATATCCAAAACAGGCAATTGCCCTCATATACTTGTCAGCTATGCATACTGGATGCAGGTACTTGGAGGCACACACACACAATTCTTGTATGAGACTTTGCCCTATGTAAACTAAATTTTAAAACAATATTTCGTAAGCAGCAAGTACGCACAGTATGTGCAAATCATGGAAAATATTTTCATAGCAGCAATTTAGGTGACTAATACTGTAGGAATTTTTGTATATGCTTCTGGACAGGGGACAAGTTCAACTATGTGTAGAAAATTAAATTTTCATAAAAAGGTGTGTACACATTTACAACCCACCCAGCATTGCCTTGCTTATTAACATAAATATTCCTTTTTATTAGCATATTTGCGGGTATGTCTTCACCATAGATTGAATCTGATCTGAGCACCTGCCTTTGTCTAGTTCAAGTGTCTGAGTAGCCACACTAGTTACTGGGTCCACCCTGGTGTTGATCTCTCTCAGGCATATCATGAAGATATCTGAGAGGGTATCTCATAGTTCTTTCTCTTGCAGTATAATTATTTCCTAGTGAATTGTGGGAAAACTTGTATGCACTGCTGAGCACATGAGGGGAACTGTGGAAAGGCACTGGAGGGACATCAGAGTTAAACTGCCTCCATGCTTCAAAGTGGATGGGTTAGTAGCCAGAGTAAATACAGTACTTGGAGGCTGAATCAGCTAGCCTGGGTTGAAAGCATCACTGAATATGGGTGAAATGGTTTTGTGAGTGAGTAGAAGGGAAATTAGGGGCAACACTTGAGTTAACTCTGCTGTGAAGAAATACCTTTATTTTAATAGCATTTTTCCTTTTTGCTCAAATGTTATGTTTTCTGCATCTAAAATTGAAGGCAAATATGCTTAAACATGTAAGTATACTTATATGCTTATACTTAAACCTCGGTTAAGTGTTTGCAAGATTGGAGCCAAAATCAGTAATATAGGACTTTTAAAATGGTTATTAAGACTGTTAGTTAACTTGAAAGATTCCTAATTTCCTTTACATTTTCACAGACTATATCATAGCTATTTTATTTTTTTTCTCAAATGTACATCTCTGAAACATGTTCCTTTAAAAGCATTTTAAATTAAAAACGAACCCTTTGCTCATTATTTTTGCTGTCTTAAAGTATGTTTGTAGTGCAAAATATGTATTGTTTTCAAAAGGTCTCAAGAATTCAACAAAGTGTGTATTTCCAGAGACAACTGTATACCAGAAAACAAAGCTTGGTATAAATATACATGGAATAGCAAATTAGCAGTTTTACAACTGTAATTGCTAATATACTTTGAGTGAAACCTGGATCCACTGAAGTAAGGTTTGCTCACTCTTCTGGATTGAATGCCACTGTTGCAAATGGCATCATTAAACTATAGTATAATTAAACTATATGGGCCAGAGTCTCACCTAGTGTAAATCAGAGTAGCTTCAATGACTTCAGTAGAGCTATGCTGACTTACACCAGTAAAGATTTTGGCCCAGTGTAAGGAGAATCACATACATGGCTGCCAATGGGGTGGGGGAGAGGAGGGTAAAGAGAGTAGCTGCCCCAGGGCACAGTTCTTTAAAAGGGGCCAGAGCTACCAGCTGATGCCCATGCCCAAGAGGGGGTGGAGGGGACAGCTTTCGTGGGGCAGCAGAGGAGGGGGGCCTAGCCCTCATCCCTTCTAAGGGAGAGGGATTTTGGAGCCAGGTCCTTATGAAGTTTCATCAGTCTTGATCACATAATAATAGTATGGGTATAGAATGACTTTTGTAATTGTTCTTCTAGCCATTGTACTAGCCTTTTGGGAATTGTGAATTAGAGCAGTCTTTCCAATATATCTTTACTGGAAGATAAAATGTTGCTCACAAACACATTGTTGAACAAAGGCTCAAAGTAACTGAAGTGAATTATGATGGAAATAATCAGACTCTGAATTAACTGAAGATCACATCTGTCTAGAAACTGAAGCATGCGCCTCATCCAAACATACTGTAAAAAAAGCAACATATAAAAAAAGAGAGACAAATACATGCTTGGGTGAGAAGGCTTGGAAACTTCACCTTGTTAAGTATGAGGTTTGATAATTGTCCTTTTCTGCCATGGATGTATCTAATAAGGGGAAAAAACTGTTTCTACACAGAATCTCTTTGACCTTGGTTGGGGTATTAACCTGATTTCCTTATCAGTTAGCAATTGTGTTTGGCTTGACTGCTTGCATACCAGCACATACTTTCAACAACTTGAAATGTATGTCTATACAGTCACTAAGTATAACTTTTGTCAAGCATCCAAAACCAGATTACTTCACATATTACCCATTTCTTTTATTATAAAGAATTTCCATTGGTCTTTCAGTGGGGGAAACAGTATTTCTTCTGCATGTACATGAGAGCAGTTAAGCAACCTTTTCCAAATATTGTATGCTTGCTCTGTTACTTATTATATTGCATTACTGGGACAAGGGGCATTCTTAAAGAGCCTCCTTATTATCTCTTAGCACTTTTTATTGCAGTGAGATCAAGTTACAACTGGTTTAGTGACATGTAAATCCTAGTAGGCATGATTCCTAAATCTATGACAAGTCTCGGATCACTGTGATGCTATATTTCAGCTTCCCTAGTAGCAATGATCATTACAAAATAAACAATTGCCCAGAACAAACAGTCAGTGAGTTTGCTTTTCAGATGTAACAAGATAAAAAATACCTTAATATAAAGGAATACAACATCTGTTTTAAATTTAAATAAGGGTAGACTGCATCAAGCTAAAGGACATAGAATTTAGTACAATATAAAATGACAGTTTATTATTTTCCTTTTATTCACAAGTGACAGTTAATGGACATCTCACTCAGAAGAAAAAAAAACCCAGTATCTAAAATTAACCAGCATTGTGGTTGGAAAGCCATTAACCCTTAATTAGAACTAGTAAATGTGTAACCTTGTAAGGCATTGTGAAGTTTATTTTAATGCCTGAAAATGTTTTTCTCCTTACCACCTGCATCTAACAAAGTCTGAAATCAGAAGTAAAATCAAAAGAATTCATATACAGTTTAAGAATTCATATGACTCTTTCTTGGTGATTAACTCTACAAATTTGTGGGCTATCCGGACTGTAAACTCAAGAGATTAAAAGGGTGAGAAGTTTCATTGCACCTCATACCATCTGTTCCACGGCATACGGAGTAGAAAGCTCTGCTGGGATGGTGTTCACTCACCCAGAGCAGTGGCAAAATGGAGACAGAAGCTGACTCTTTCAGTTATGATCTCCCTGCCAGGCTGCCTCATCTTACTCTCATCTGATCACAAATTGTTTAACTAGCAAAGGGCTAGTTTGTCAATCTAATTGCAACTTTGCAGAATCAGTAGGGAAAAGGTGCGGTTTATTCCTGGCCTCAAGATATGTTCTCCTAAAATGATAGCTTGTACAAGAATGTCTCAATCAATGTTCTAATTTGGCCTCCAGCTATCTACCTCTTTGTTTTTGGCTTTCCAGCACATTAAAATACCTAATACTTTCTGCAGATTGTAATGTCTTCAAGTCAGTTTGAGATGCCAGTCTGCTGGGCTCAAAGATTTGTTAGGATGACTTTAAAGTAGAAGGAAGAGGAAGGAAACAAAAAATTAACAGTGAATATTTCCACCAGTGAAGTGATTAAGTGGAAAAGAGAAAGGAGGAAATAAATGGATATGCATAAATTAAGACCTGATTTTCAAAGACACTGAACTCTGCACCTCTTTTGAGTTTAGATGGAGTTGAGGGTATTCAGGACTTCTTTAAATCAAGCCCTAAGAGTCTACGTTTCATTGCTATGAGCATGGGAAATAAGACAGACTAGCTCAAAATGATACTGTATGAAGAGAAGTGTAACCTAATTGTAACCTTGATCGGTATAACATGTGGAGATGAGAGAAATATGAAGAGGAACAGGAGACAGAATACTGGCACTCTGTGTCAAAAGTACTTACAGCATTAGTGGGAATTCCACATTCTTGCTTGTAGAATAGTGATAGAAATGTAGCTGTGTTAGTCTGGGGTAGCTGAAGCAAAATGCAGGACAATGTAGCACTTTAAAGACTAACAAGATGGTTTATTAGATGATGAGCTTTCGTGGGCCAGACCCAGTGGGCCCAGTGAGCTTTCTGGCCCACGAAAGCTCATCATCTAATAAACCATCTTGTTAGTCTTTAAAGTGCTACATTGTCCTACATTCTTGCTGTATTTCTCCTAGGAAAGCCCTTAGAATTCCTCTGCTTCTGTTGCTACCCTTTGTGCTCTCTCACCCAGTGCTGTATATTGGTTACAATAAAATGGACACCATTCTTGTCAGTTTCACTGAGCTGTCTCTTCTGGGGAGGCAGCACTAAAGAGGTACAATCTTCCACTTCCTGGATTCAGATTTGTTGCAACTTGCTACTGTTCTTGATGCAATTTTATGTGCTAACTTGGCATATAGGAATAAGTGATGTTCCAAACTAGCTGGCCCACAGAGATGATCAGATCTATTGCTATGGTTAATAGTTGATTATCCTATCAGGGATGAAGATGGTGCTTGGTCCTGCCATGAAGGCGGGGGACTGGACTTGATGACCTCTTGAGGTCCCTTCCAGTGCTATGAGTCTATGATTCCTCAGTTAAAGCTGCAGAGATGTGTGACTTAGAACCTAAAGAGCCAAAATATTAGTTGTCTGTTGCTTGCAGCCCATGGCTTTGTCACAACAATGCTATCCACCACTAATCTCCCAGATTAGGGATGTAATAGTATACTCAATTAACCAATTAACCAATAAGCAAAAGCTTATAGGTTAATGCCATAGACTACACTAGATGCATTTCCCTCCCCACATCTTGCTAGTACATTTTTTAGCAGGCTGGCCATTCTGGCTTCTGATGGGTCTAGGAGCTCAGAACCCACCCTATACAAAGGCTACTGCCACCCTGCGCTGCTGCTTCTTTATCAGAGGCAGCAGCACAGGGAAACAGGCAAGGGGAGCTGGTTTTTAAACTTCAGCAGAGAAGTAGGGTGCTCCTTGGGAGCGAGGCCGGAGCACAATGGCTGCCGGCCTTGCCCCAGGAACTATAGAATAGTTGACTAACCAATAAGAATTCTTGAGGTTACTCAACTATTCAGTTAACCAATATTTAACATCCCTATCCCAGATATGAAATCCTCAGTGGAACTTTAAATTGAAAAATCATTATCCTCCTACTTTGATATTTTTGCATTGAGCCTAAACCCCATTTTGTTCTTGACACTGTGACTTGTCCGCAGACTGATTTTTGTAACTAGAAGGAAGTACTGCAAATGGTAGGTAAAGTCATTAGTTAATGTTAGATATTTGTTTTTGGAGAGTGAGGTTTTGCTAGACCATTACAGTTTTCATTATGTTCAGGGCAACAGGATTAATTTCTGCCTACAATAATTGAAAACACCCTTTTTGTTATTTTCTGGAAACAAACTGATGATTATTCCAGTCTGAGATTTGTTACAGAAGATTTACCTTAGAAATCCAGAATGAAATTCTGCTATTTTTAATGGCATAGGTTCCAAAGTGTGCTAGTTGTATTTTGTCTGTAAGACAAGGTTCCTGCCCTGAGAAGTTTACAATACAAACAGAACAGGACTGAGAAAAGTGATCAGTTCCAATCATAGTGCATTTTCCTGAAAATGCTGTTCAACACAAGTGACATCATACATACCCATTAAAATAGTGTTAATGAATAATTCTCTTCTTTATCCAAGCAAATAAGTGTAACCTGCAGGGAAAGCTACAGTGTTTCCTAGACTTTTAAACATACTTTAAATAATAGCTCTCTTTTGAAATACACCAACTGTACTGTGCTTTATGAACTTCTGGGTACATATTTGTAACTGGTTTTTGTAGAGGCCCTTGTATCAACATTGAGAAACTTAGCAGTTAGGGCTTGATTTTTTGATGCACTAAATACCCTCATTTGCCAGCAAATTCAACAGAATTGAGAATAGCTATTTTCTGCAGGCTATCAGTGCCTCAAGGGATGTGCCCTAAACAGTCTCACCCATTCCCCAAAGCTAATACTGTTTTTGCATGAAAAATGTTAAAAATGTTAAGAGATAGGTAAGTTAGCCCCATCAGCAACGGAGTTAAGTGACTTTCTTTTGAATACTATGGTTCCAGTTAAACTGGTTTCTAACAAACTGAATGACTCTGCTGTTGCCATATTGAAGAACTGGCAAAAATCGCTGTACCAGCTTTAAAATGTTTTTTGTAATACTTTTTTTGTGCCCCAGCTTTGCTGTATGAGGTAAGTTGCTAAAGACATTTCCTCACTTCAGCAGATGAATGCTAACCCCTGTCTTTACTGCTCGGGAAACATGGGACCTGAAATATCTTTTAAAAGGCAGTGTAAGATACAAGCCTACTGGGCTGTCCCTCTAGCCAGTGTTCCTTGTCAGCTGTGCTCTTGGGCATCCAGGAGAGGTTCAAATGCCACCTAAGTGATACCAGAGCACCCACATCTGGCAGCATGTGTTTCTACTGGCAGTACATGTCTGCACATGCCTTTGTCCACATCATAACATTTATTCTGCAGATGGATGGAAAAATTAAATTTTAGAAGCAACATTGCCTGCTGCAGTCCCCTCCCCATGAGAGAGCCCACTATAGCCGGCTTTAGGCAGCTGCACTCACCAGGGGGCCTTCTAATTGTTGCAGACTGAGCATGGTCACTTGTGGGGGCCTTAGTAGCTGACCTGTTCAGTATCTCTAGTGCTTCCTCAGCCCAGACACAGCAGTGAATACCTATGTCGGCTCAACGGGCCCCAGTCATCTGCTGGGACTTGTCCTCTCCGCTGGAAACCACCCCCGGGCAGCGAAGATAAGACGTGGGCTGCCACCATCCTCCATTTTATGCCAACTGGAAGTGAGCGACCTTGACTACGAAGCGCCAGGAGAGTCAGTCACGCGGCAGGGCTGCATCCTAGGGCGGCGCGGGTGCGCTGCCGCCGCAGCATTTCCCTCATGGTGGGTCTTTGCCCCTCGGGTGACCCTGACCCGAGCTGACCTTAGTCCTGCGCCCCAGGCAGGGCGAGGGAGCCTGGAGAAGAAGGGGTGGGAGGGGGCTAACGGCAGACCGGGCGGAGGGAGGTCAGCGTCCCCCCCGGCGTACGTCTCCCTCCCCCGGGGCGGAGCGCGCTGACGCGGCGGCGCCGCTGCTCTTGGCCGAGGGGAGTCGCACAATTATGAGAAGGAGCCGCCGGGCCGAGACTGCCGCCGCCAGCGTCGTGTCCTGCAGCAGAGCCCAGCTCGAGCCGCCCCTCTCTCCTGGTGCCTGGAGCGCTGTCCTCACGCGGCCTCTCCCTGCCCGGCCCTCCGCAGTCGCCGAGCTCAGCCCCGATAGATGGAGACAGGCTCCGCCACCGCCGAAGCACGAGCAGGAGCACGAGCAGCCCGGCCCGAGGAGCGCCAGAGCCGGCGGCGTCGAGACCCAGCTCGACCCTGAGGAGAATGGTGAGGGGGAGGGGGGTTGGTCCCGCCTCGGCATCCGCAGAGGGTTCGCCGGCTTGGAACAAACCTGTGCCGGCCGGCCAGCGCCGCTCCTGTCAGCCCCCTTCGCGGAGCACGGGGCTAGCTCCCATGGCGGTTGTTTGGACTTCCCCTTAGCTCCCGGCGCTGTTCAGCGTGGGGCCGGGGGGAGGGGAGCGGGACTGACTCCTCGCCACGCGCTGTCAGATGCGCGCTAGCGACTGGGGGAGCCTCAGATGTCTCCGTCGTGATGTGCTTGGGTGCCGGCTTGTATGGAGGGGCGCACAGCTCGGCCCCTTTCCTGGAGCTGGTGATGTCTCCTAAACCCCGCGCAGCGATTTTGGCCTCAGAAAAACCCTTTGCTAGATTTCAGTGTTTGTGTTGTCTCTTCATTATCCTCTCTGGGGGCTAAAGCATCCAGGTGCCACACTTCAGAAAGGCAACGACAAGTGTTTTCCTAGTGTTTGTCGAGCCTATAGGTAGGCTTGGGAAGTATTTCGTTTTTGGCTAGTAAGCATCAATTTCATAGAACCCACATAAACCGGTGAAAAATATTTGCATTAGTACTAACTGAAAAGAGTACAGAGAGGCAAAGTAAGAAAACAAATGTTGCTTGGGAGCTTATTGGAGTTTTGATTTGTATAAGTTTACATGTGATGTTGGCAGTTTGTGAAGGAGCTAAAGATTTAACTTTTTACATCTTAACATCTGCTGTCATTCATTATTTTCTGACTCCTTCCCCCAAGTTTGTTGCAGTCCTGAACATTTAAAGAGCTAAAATTGAGGGGGGGGGGGAAGGAATGCTTAAAACCCATAATTTTGCACATCTGAAAACATAAGAAAGCTTAAAAAGAAGCAATAACATCATAAAAATTATAAACACTGAATTCTGCTAAGTCTTGTCATATGTCCCTCTTGATGTAAAGCAACATTCTATTATTGCTGCATACTGTACTGAGAATTTGAATCTTGGGTCTTTCCATTCACCCCTCTCACCCTTTTTTTGTTTGTTTGTTTGTTTAAACTGCTTGTTTTGGGTGGTGTTTCTATTCAAGAATATCACTTCACTATGACACACAATCTTCAATATACCTCTTTGACTAAACAAATGATTAATCAGAATTATTTTGAACATAGCTGTATCCTCAGCAGTGCTGCTGTAAGCTCTCTAACTGCTGCTCTTAGCTTATAGGAGAAAGTGCTACTTCAGCTTCTGTGAGTGACCATAGCTATGTCCAGTGTAATTTGTGTTGCTGAGTGGGGTAGTTTATTCCTCCCCCGCCCCGAGTGACATAGTTTATGCTGAAATAAACTGCAGTGCAGACATAGCCTTGGGGCATGTCTATACTGCTTGCTAGATGGACAGGTAGTGATCAATTTAGTGGAGTTCGATTTATTACATATAGATGTACTTAACTGCTGAGTGCTCTCCTGTCAACGTTGGTGCTCCATCAGAATGAGAAGTTTAGGCGACGTCAATGGGAAGGCATCAGCTGTCCACCTAACCACAATGAAGACACTGCAGTAAGTAGCAGCAGGTATGTCAGCTTCAGCTAGGTTGTTCATGTAGAGTAGGTAGTGTAGAGTAGGACTCCGCTGACAGACCTGGTTCTTTGGTTTGAGTAGTAAAGGTTGATGTTTTTGGGTCACAACTAGCAGGCTGATGTTGAACCTAGGACTTAAAAGCATAAGGGGTTCAGAGGTGCTGCTACATATTCTTTTATTGAATAATTATGTAATCTTGTTGCTGTGTCTACTTTCTCTCCTTCCCAACTCTGCTGTTGTTTTTCCTTCAATTATATGTCATGTCACTTAAACGTTTTGAGGCATACACAGAGGAGGCATGGTTTTTTTTTTTATGGTTGGTAAATAAACTAATATAGAGTACTCCAATTCCATGCACCACACCTATTTATTTCACTGGGTAACATTATTAATGGTGGTTTTACGTTTTTATTAAAATCAAACAGCTTGATAACCACATTTGTTTGACAGCATTGTACTTCTATTGTTGTAAATAGCACCTGTGACTTGCTAAGAAATGTGGTTTCTTTTGTTCTTTCTATATATTTTTTAAGTTTATAGGTAAATTGTGGTAGAACTTTATATACAGGAGGACAAGGGTGGGCAATAATTTTCACAGGTGGGCCATTCCATGCATTTTGGTAAGTTGTCATGGGCTGCACACTTCTGTTATATTAATAAATGGGGTGCAAGGTCTGAGGGTAGGCAGGAATTCTGGGCTTGTATAGAGCGTTGGGGTGTAGAAAAGGGTGAGAGATGTGGGCTCTGGAATTGAGTTTGGATGCAAGGGGGGCGGAGCTCTGATCTGGGAGCAGGCATGAGGTTCAGACTCTGGCTGGGAGGCCACTTCTAGAGGTGGCTCCTGGCTCTCAGTGTGCTTAGGCAGTTATCCTCCCTCAGCATCCCACTGTGCTGTGGGCTGGACAGAAATGTTAGATGGGCCTGAACTGCCCTATGGGCTGTATTTTGCCCGGCTTGTAGTAGAATCTCAGAGGTGCAAATACCTTGGGGAATTAAGGTGTCCTTTTTTTTTTTTTTTTTTTTTTTGTAACTTGCGCTACCTGATTGCATACTTCTGGTTCCAAATGATATGTGCAGTTGACCTGTCAGTTCAAAACTCTTCCTCCTACCTTAGAGGCTCTACTGTAATCACTGCTGCTGAAAGGCTGAGAACCGCACACATCCTGTTGTACATTTTACCTTGACTCCATTGCACCCCACTTGTTTGTCTACCCCAGCCTGCTCAAATGGTGCCACTGTGATTGATGCAGCTGCATTGATTTAGCAAGTCTAGTGAAGATCCAGTAAGTTGATAGTGTTAAGGTAATAAAAATTGAAAAATCAAGGAATTTTAAAATATGGTTCATTATTTTAAATGATCATCCTTACATAAAGTACAATATACATATTAGGGATGTAAGCGGCTAGTCGAGTAGGTCTCCTTCCCCCCTCCCCCCCGCCTTCCGCTGCCTCTATCAGAGGCAGCCGGGGTGGGAAGCAGGAGCTGGTGCTAGGGGGAGCCGACTTAAAAGCCGGTTTCCCCCCAGCACCATCTCTGCAGGGGGCAAGAGGAGGCAGCAGTGTATTGGGGAACTGGGCATGAGCAGAAGGGCATCATCTAGAACTGGTCATGAGCTGGGACAACTGATTGCCAGCTCGTGTCCTGTCCCCTGCTGTGCCTCTGCCTTTTTAAATGTAGTCGTGGCTGTTATTACATTTAAAAGAAAGAGCCAGGAGCTAACCCTGCTATGGCTCTGCCGATTTCTCCCCTTACCGACTAATTGAGTAGTCGATGGAAATTCCATCGACTACTCGATTAGCTGATTCAGTGAAATTCAACATCCCTAATAGGTATCAATCTTAGTATCACAGGAACTTGTCATTTTTATGTAGCTTTTATTTAACCGCCACCCCCCCCCCCCATCACAAGCTCTCATGTGAGGCTATAAAATGTATGTTATATAGCAGATAGACTAGAATGTTACTCTTTTGACTAAATGAAAAGATGGGAGCCATCTCCCACTGCGTGTAAATTTGTAACCGCTGATGCTACACTTCAAAGGCGAAAGCGCTGCAGGGAGCACGGGGCCGGGGGGGACTGCTTGAGTCCCTTGCTGGCCCCAGGCTGCACATGTCATTTCAAAGCAGTAGCACCGCACAGAGCCCAGGGTCTGGCAATGCCCTTTTTATAGCATGCCCTTTTTGTTTAGGGCTTTAAATTCACTGCATGGTCACTAGGATGGGCAACCACAAATAGTGTGTGGGCTGCATGAGTGGCTCTCCTTCACTTCAGTGGGCTGAAGCAGGTTCCACCTGGGGCCCCACAGCTCCCTGTCTGTCTCCTCACTCCTAAGTGCCTCTCATGCAGTGGGGCACCAAAGCCCAGCACTTACCTGCTCCTTTCCTTCCCTCCCAGCACTTTTGGAGCACACAAATTGCCTGATTTGCATTCCATCCCTGTTCTGCCCTCCTCCCCAGAGTGAAATGCTACAAACAGCTTAAATATAAATATAAAGCTTTACACAGTTTTAAAGTGCTTGCTAGAGATCTGTTTATATAGATCTAAAGGAAATCTTAATTTACTCAGTGTCTTGACATTTATGCTGAGCAGCTAGGTTCCATTATAAAATCCTGTTTTATCTGCAAGACTGATCTGGCCTGTAAACTGCTAGATTTACTCTTAGTGCTTCTGCAAAATTTGATTTGAGTTATAAGTCTCTTAAAGAAAATTAAAAAACACAAAATAAAAAAAATAATTAAAACAATCTAATTTGAATAGTCTTTGCCTGACCTTGTCTCCGAGTTGACTACAATTTCAAACTTTATGCACATTCTGATGTCTTTAACTTGTGCACTGACCATATATAAAAATAGGTGGTTGTTGAGCAGAGTTTTTGTTGTGGATAGTTATGAATCTAATCCTGCTTTCATTGATTTCAGTATAAGGTTTGTACAATAGGGACAGGATTGGGCAGTTTTGTGATCATGGTGCCCTCTGTTGATTGGCCACAACATGGAAAAACTATGAGTGTCAACATGGCTGATAGAAGATCTGTTAATTTTCTCCAGTAGTGGAGGCTTATATGTTTTAGAACTAGTGGTTCAGGGTTCCAATCTTGGCTCTGAAAACTAGAATGTTTTCTGAAAATTTTGAGAATACTCTACTCTGCTACATTAATAATAATGTACTGAGGCTAAAAGACTTTTAAATATTTTTGGTCAAATATTTTAATGCTATTTGTCTCCCTCTGCCTATTCAGTAAAACCATGTTAAACTATATTTAAATGTCATAATTTTTCACAAGCTACTTTTTATATCCAAAGTATTAAAAAATTATTTTAAGACACTGATACTGTGTCACTTCAAGATAAGGTACTCTGTCAATGAAACTAATAGAAGAAAAGTACAATGTGTATGTGTGCGCGCGCACACACATTTTAACTTCAGAGGACTTCTTGTGTAACTTTCCTCACACTTGTAAGTCTTATGATCTAGGTTCTAACACAGATAACTGATATAATAGCAGTAACAGGTGCCTCTTGCACATTATTGAAACTGTGTGTCAAATTATGAATTGGATTTGGAAATATTATACATAACGGGAGTGTCTAGACTGGCAAGATTTTGCGCAAAAGCAATTGCTTTTGCGCAAAAACTTGCCAGCTGTCTACACTGGCCGCTTGAATTTGCTCGAGCACTGACTTTGTAATGTACAAAATCAGTGCTTCTTGCGCAAGTACTTTCACGCTCCCGCTTGGGAAAAAGCCCTCTTGCGCAAGAATACTTGCGCAAGAGGGCCAGTGTAGACAGGGAAGAACTGTTTTGCGCAAAAGCATCTGTGCCAATCTAGATACACTTTTGCGGAAATACTTTTAATGGAAAAACTTTCCGTTAAAAGTATTTCCGCAAAATCATGCCAATCTAGACGCAGCCAACTTGTTTCTACATTACTCACTAAATAAAGTTACATACATGTACCAATATAATTTTAAAAGTTTTTCCTCAATCATTTATAAATCCTTAATAAAGGACAAACTGATGCTACTCACTATTTTGAAGTTAATACGAGTGTCACTTTAAATTTTTGTCCAAGTCACAACTTCACGTTCTTGTGTGGTTTTTTGGACATAATCAGGAATGTATTCAAGTACATTGCTTTTTAGTTACAGCTATAGGTAGGATAATTTTGGTACTGCGTTCCCTCATGAACACTGCTAGTCTTTGTGTTTAATATGCTAAATGTGTTCTTTTTTTCTCAGTAGAAAACATGTGTTAATCTAACTCGGTCAAAATCAAATTATCAAGTGTAAAAGCTTGGATTTTATACCATGCAATAGTTCTTACCCTCTCCTGCCTAAATGTTTATTTACATGTCTTCTAGATTTTTGGTAGTCCTACTTCCATCTTGTATAGCATTAATTCTAAAATGCATCTAGAGGTAAGGAAGGAGCTTGCTGCTCTTGTATTATTTCCTTGTGTGTGCCTGATGAATTATTAAGATTTCTTGTGTGCTTGATGGTTGATCGCCTAAGAGCTGCTTTTTTGTCCCTTGTAATATTTGCATAATGATTTGTTTTTTATAAAAAGAGGATCATTTCTTTCTAATCTGCACTTTCTGAAAATACACAGGAATTTAAAACTGGAATTCTTTCCCTTATGAACAATAATCTCTATAGTTGTCCTGATAGGAAACTTGTCTTTAGATAGCTCTTGCTGCCTACAAAATGTCCAGACTTCGGACAAAATATTTGCAGTCTTTACAGATAGCTATGGTATGGCGAAATGTGAATTATTTTTCCCTGTTGACTCTCTTTATTCTCAGTGTCTAAAATTGGGTTTTAGGGCTGGAATTTTGCCATATAGCTGATCTGTTAAGCACTGGGAGTGTTGTTCTAATGCAGGGAGGATCTTCTGGTGCACAGATGTTTCTACTCCTCCCAGATGTTTCAGGCCTGGAAGGTGTGGCTGGAGCAGTCCTGGGCAAAATATCCTCCGTGGGCCGAATCTGGCCTGTCAAGCCATTGAATCCAGCCTGTGGAACAGCAGGGAGCCTCAGGAAGACTTCCTGCTCGCCCTGTGTCCCCTCCAACACTGCTCAGAAAAGTGGCTGTTGTAGCCGTTTCTTTTTCTCAAGTCTGAGCCCTGGGGAAGGGGCAATGGTGCTTCACAGGCTGCTCCTGCCCCCAGCACAATCCCATTGGCCAATTTCTGGCCAATGGGAGCTGTCTGTTTGAAGAACTGGCAGCACGAAGAACTGGCAGCACAAAGCACCACTCTCCTCCCACTCCCATGCTCTTATTCACCAATGCACATGGCCTCCGTGGCCTGTGCGGAGGCAGGGCAGGAAGGAAGCCTACCTGAGAAACGTGCTGTGCTGCTGGTCAGGAATCACCCAGGTAAGTCTCCTGGCCAGAGCCTGCCTCTGAAAAACCAGCCCCTCTCTGGCCCCCCACTGCTGCCTCTCTCCTCCACATAAGCAAAACTGTGTCCCCCTCCTGAACTCTTCCCAGACCCTGTACTCCATAACCTGCCCAAGGTCACAACCCAAACCTCTTCACTCCCTCCTGCACCCCAATCCCTTGCCTCAGGTTACAGCTCCCTCCTGCCCCCAGTCACAATCCAAACCCCTGCAACCTAGTCCAGTGCCTCAGGTCACAACTGCCTCCTTCACCCAAACTCCCTCCAAGATGCCTTATCCTCTCCTTCACCCAAATCCCTTACCCCAAACTCCCTTCTGTACCCAACTTCCATTCCAGACCCTGCATCTCCTTCGTTTAATATAATGGAAAAGTGTTGCCCTTGACAGCTATCTTCCCCCCCCCCCCCATCAAAAATTGGATAACTCTGGGCTAGAGGAAAGTGGGCACTGCAGAAACATGTTGCATTAACCCCCAGTGCAGTTTTCAACTCTGTTAGGTCACCAGGGCAGCCCTCATTATGCCAGAAGCAGTGCCCTTCTTCTATCTGGCATGCCTAATGTCTCCCGTAGAAATGACACACACTCTACCATCCTCTAATCTGTTTTTATAAGATATTTTAACTCTCTGTCCAGATGGTTATTTTTTGTCCTTTGGATGATTCAGCCTTTTAACTAATCATGGCCATTTGGTGATGTCTTGGTACAGGAGACTTTATCTTGAAAAGAACTATATTCTCCGAGTGGGCAACTGGATATTCAGCTTGGGGGATTTACAGTGCAAGTCAGAAAGAAAGGAATGAATAAAAGGATTCTCTTATTTTATTGTAAATTAGTGCTAGTCACTCCTAGATTTATATCAATAGTCAGGAATTAATTCACCTTTATGTTGCATGCTGCCTAAATGGCAGTGCTGTGTGTGCACTGCATTACTTAGTTTGACCCTAGCAATCCTTCATCAGCTGTTCTACAATGCTTAACACTGACCACTTTGGTCGTTATAGTGAGCTCCTCTGTCTAGAGGTAACAGAGACCAAAGGCGCCTCTCCCCTTTAAAGCTCTCTGAATTTTGAAATGTCTTTTCCTTATTTTACAGGTTGGCAAATGCACCTAGCAGGTCTCCACTGTGGTGTGCAACTACCTAGCTGACCACTCTTGGCCCCAAACTTCTGTGTCCCCCTGAAGCGCAGGGCCTGGGATGGTTGGCCCTAACTGTCCTATGGATGGGATGGCTCTGTCTGAAACTTTTTGTGGAGGTAGTCGGCAATATTTCCCAAAAGTTTTAAGGGATGGCAGTCATATTTCTTCCTCTGTGGTAGGATTCTTTTCCATGCCAGTCATTGATAACTTCAGGTACCACTGCAGAGCATAGGGTAGCAGCATATGTTTCCTGGTGTCTTTAGGATGCCAGAAGCAGCTGTGCTCTCTTTGCCTTTGTTACCCTGTAAGTGAGAGATGGAGATCAAGGGAATGGAGTTACGAGTTTCTCTACCGTTTCTGCTGTTGCAGCCTTTAGGGAAGGGACCTCAGTACTTTTTAAAATTTTGTTTGCCAGACATTCTCCTTCTGGAATCAGCAAACAACTTATTCTTTGTGACCCCAGAAAGTCTAATCTGCTAATATGAGCTATTCTAAAATGTGAGTTCCCTACAGCTATTTCGGGAGTGGCATGCTTTAATAATAATATTTGGAAGCATGAGACATTTAATTATGGTGGAGTCATTTCAGTGCAAGTTCAGGTTGCATTCTGTTTTTCACTTCTAGTGTGTGTGCAATTCTCATAAATTAAAATTTTAGTGTGTGTGCCCCAGATCTGTGCACAATTAAACTTTTAAAATTTTAATCCAATTTAACTTGGATCAAAAGTTCACTGAGTCTGATTTTTATTCCCCTAAAAACCCACAAACTGTTTAAAAAAATGGAGTTAGCTTTTAGAGCTATGTAACTTTTAAATAAAATTAGTATTTTTGTGTCACTACTCGATTTTGTATATGGCCTCCGTCGGTCAGTTGACCATGGATGACGTATCCTAGTTCTCGTCTTGGTTCGTGTCGGATTGTCTGGGACAGCGTCGGGGACAGTGTCGTTGGTGGCTGAAAAGGCCAATCCGGGACAGGCATTCTTTGCCGCAGAAGTCGCAGCTATAGGTGGTTCCCTGGCTGTTGTTGTTGCGTAACTTCCTGCGGGCTCGCTTTTCTTCTGATGCACGCATCACGTTCGTTTCGCCTGACCTGAGCTGTGTGGTCAGGGTGCCCCTCCACTTCAGGCGGTCTGCTGCGAGGTCTTCCCAGGACTGCGTGTTTATGTTGATGGCTTTCATGTCCCTCTTCACGACATCTTTAAATCGCAGGTTCGGGCGCCCTGTGGTTCTCTTCCCAGATGCCAGTTCCCCGTAGAGGATGTCCTTTGGGATCCTCCCATCCTCCATGCGGCGTACATGGCCAAGCCAACGCAGGCGACGTTGTCGGAGCATGGTGTACATGCTGGGGAGGCCGGCTCGAGTCAGAACTTCGAGGTTGGAGACTTTGTCTTGCCAGGTAATGCCCAGGATGTGGCGCAGACCTCGTAGATGGAAAGCGTTCAGTCTCCGCTCTTGTCTCGCGTATGTGGTCCATGTCTCGCTCCCGTACAGCAGGGTGCTGATGACGCAGGCGTTGTACACTGCCATCTTTGTTGCGATTGTCAGCCTGGGGTTGGTCCACACTCGGGTAGTCAGGCGGGCTAAAGTAGAGGCTGCCTTTCCGATCCTCTTGTCGAGCTCAGCATCAAGGGAGAGATTATCGGTGATGGTGGAGCCCAAGTACGTGAACTGGTGGACGACGTCAAGCTGGTAATCGTCTACTGTGATGGCTGGTGGAGTGACAGTGTCCTGGCTTAGGACGTTTGTTTTTTTCAAACTGATAGTCAGCCCAAAGTCTTTGCAGGCCATGGAAAAACGGCTCATCAGCGACTGTAGTTCTTCCTGGGTATGTGTGACGACTGCTGCGTCGTCGGCAAATATCATGTCCCTGATCAGCGTCTCACGTATCTTCGTCTTGGCTTTGAGGCGAGAGAGATTGAATAGCTTGCCGTCCGATCTGGTGCGGAGGTAGATTCCTTCCGTTGCTGAGCCGAAGGCATGCTTGAGGAGCAGGGCAAAGAAGATCCCAAACAATGTGGCGGCAAGAACGCAGCCTTGCTTGACGCCGCTGCTGATGCTGAAAGGCTCGGAGCAACTGCCGTTAAACTGTACTGTTCCCTTCATGTCTGTGTGGAAGGATTCAATCAAACTCTGCAGTTTTGGTGGGCAGCAGATCTTGTGAAGGATTTTGAAGAGTCCGTCTCTGCTGACCAGGTCAAAGGCTTTGGTGAGATCAATGAAGGAGACGTACAGGGGCATCTGCTGTTCTCTACACTTCTCCTGGAGTTGTCGTAGGGAGAAAATCATGTCTACGGTTGACCGTTCTGCGCGGAAACCACACTGTGACTCCGGGTAGACACGTTCAGCCAGCTTCTGCAGTCGGGTCAAGATGACCTTAGCAAATACTTTGCCTACAATGCTAAGAAGGGAGATGCCTCTGTAGTTGTTGCAATCACTTCTCTCGCCCTTAATCTTGTAGAGGGTGACAATCTTAGCATCCCGCATATCCTGCGGTACGGCTCCTTCTTTCCAGCACTGACAGAGCACTTTGTGAAGAGGGTGCAGTAGGGAACACTTGCACTGTTTCAGCAGGTCTGGAGGAATCCCGTCGCTGCCGGGGGCTTTTCTTGAGGCCAGTTTATCAACAGCCTTGCTGAGCTCTTCTACTGTTGGCTCTGCATCAAGTTCTTCCATGGTTGGCAGGCATTCAATGACATCTAATGCTGCGGAGGTCACCGTATTCCGTCTGGAGTAGAGGTCGGAGTAGTGTTCCACCCATCTCCCCAACTGTTGTTGCTTGTCGGAGATTATTTCTCCAGTAGATGACTTGAGGGGTGCTGTTTTGCTCTGGGTAGGGCCCAGCGCTTTCTTAATGCCGTCGTACATGCCTCTTGTGTTCCCTGATATGGCTGCTTTCTGGATGTCGTTGCTGAGCTGCTGCCAAAATTCGTTCGCACAGTGTCTGGCAACCTGTTGAGCCTTGCTCCTAGTAGCCCTGAGAATTTGTAGGTTCCTCTGGCTTGGTGACCGCTTGTATTCTGCCAGGGCGGCGCGCTTGGCTTCTATGACCATGAGTCATTGTCCGCACCTACTCTGGCATTGAAGTCACCCAAAAGGATGAGTTGTTCCTTGTCGGGGATGCTGTTGATGACAGATGTTAGGTTCTCATAGAACCGGTCTTTAGTTTCCAATGTTGCGTTCAGAGTTGGGGCGTATACGCTGACGAGGGTGATAGGGCCTGTGGTGGTGTTGAGACGAAGGGTGAGGAGTCGTTCTGAGCCATTACTGCCTGGTTCTACCATACTCAGTAGGCTATTTTTCACCGCGAAAGCTACGCCATGCTGTCTAGGCTCGTCTGGGGCCTTTCCCTGCCAGTAGAAGGTGTAGTCTTTTTCTTTCAGAATGCCTGAGTCTGCCAGTCGTGTTTCCTGTAGGGCGGCGATGTCTACGATCAGCCTCAGAAGTTCGTTGTTGATGACTGCTGTCTTTCGTAGGTCATCAATGTCCCGTACGTCTTCGGAGAGGCCCGTCAACATTGTACGGACATTCCAACATCTCAGTTTAAGAGGTGGTCTCTTTCTCAGTGTTTTGTTGCCTGGTGCAATGGTTGCAGCCTGCCGTTCGGAATGTTCCTAATCCCCATGCACCCAGTGAGGAAAGCAGACTGTGGCGGGGCAGTACCTGACTGTCTGGGGGCTGCCCAGCTTGAGGCGGGCGGTAACTGCCCAGTGAGACCTGAAGATCCCTCCCACCGTCGGGAACAACCCCTGGCGCCATGCTCTACGCCAATTGAGCTGTGGCTTATAACCGGTAAACTGTTGCTCCCCGTGTTGTTTCCGCGCTAGTAACACTAGCGAGGCTGGAGTGTCCTCTCCAGGGTTGCGAGATATGTTGGTAGTCGGATACTAGCCAGGGCAATGTAATATGGAGGAACAGGCTATTGCCCACGTAGCGGGTCCCCCCTCTCCATGTCGTCGATGGATCCAAAGGAACAGCAGGGCTGCTACAGTTTGGCATCGGCGCCGTCGCAGGAGTTGCCAGAGCGAGGCTGCAAGCAGCGTCGAACTGCCTTAGGGACTCCGACTCCGGATTTTTCCCCGAGGTTTACTCCTGAAGCCTTTTCCATGGAAGAATATAGCTGCAAGGCAGCGGAGGTTTAAAATCAGGGTTTTCCTTCCCCTAGATGAACTGCCTTCCTAGGCTGACGAGTATCATCTCCCCGAAGCAACTGGTTATAAGGCGCCAGTGACCCGCCTGCGCCCCTTCTCCTGTCAGTTAAAACAGTTCCGCCGGGTTTACAAGCTAAACCGCACGTGAAGGCCAGGAGCTGGACTTGGTTGTCAGAGTTAATACACTGATTAACTGATGGAGAAAATGTTCCACACCAGCTACACTGTCTGTAAAAGCTTTTCAAAATAGTTTAGGAGATGGCTATGAATCTGCCTTGTGATATATGCTATAAATGTCACCTGCATCTAAAATAATGAATAGATTAGTAAGACAAGTGGCAGTTGGGAAATGCATCAGAGAAAATGTTTGACAAAATAATAGTTACTTTTGTCAAAGGCCAGGATCTTTGTGAAACTGTTCATTATCAAAGTTCCTAGACTGACTGAACAGTTTTCTTAAGAACAGGTTTATCACCAGATTAGATACAAATCAATTATTTTTTTTTTAATTAAAAATGGTTTTGGAGGGGAAAAACCTATCTAAAGTTAGTGAGGTACTACTGTCACCAAGCAACATACTGGACTAATTCACTCTAACTTGAAAAAGCAGGAAAGCTTGTTTTTGTTTTCCAGGTTATGAACAAATAGGAAAATGAAGGCAAAGATGACTGAGTTAGCTGCAGAAACCAATATTTTAAGTTTCTCATGTTGACCTGGCTGACAGAGTAAATTTAATGTTTGTGGGGTTTTTTTTTTTAATTTTCACTTAACATTTTTTTCAACTAAATTGGATAACAAAAAACAAACCCGGTTTAAAAAAAAGTTAAATGTTTAACCAAATTAAAAAAAGTATATGCTTGTTTTGTTAAAATACTATGTTTGCTGTTAAAGAAAAAAATCCAGAATGCATAAGATTGATTTAGTTAAATCAATTTAAATGTATGTCTGGTGGTGATCTCCTAATACAGCATGGCAAGAAAATCCTCCAAATATTAATGATTATCCTGTTGAATTGGAGATAGTTCACCTCCTAATAACTTCATAAATATCTGCTTCAGTTACCTTTAGTAAATGAAATAATCATTAATTTTCTAATATAGTTGTAAAACTAATCTGAAAAGTTTTCAAAATAAATCACTGATTAAAATGTATAGGGTGTACCTTAAAATAAAACCTACATCTATCTCTGAATTGTGAAGAATATGTATTAAGGTTATAACAACCAACGTGAATGCACTTTTATGTAGAAAACCATGATTAAATCAAGTCTTCCTGACTAGTGATTTAAATCATAATTTAAATCCTATACACTCTGATTCTGTTGCTCTGATAAAGATTGTCTGTGCTTAATGGAGCCATTGTGATGTTGAAGACCCTGGTCTTGGTTAAGCTGTTGATTTGAAGTGAGTTCTGCATGTGAATCAGAACAGTAAAAGAGTTTGAGCATTATTTTTTTTTCTTAAAATAATTTTTTAACGAGAAAATTGAAAAAATATAATAGTGAAAATTCTCAGTTTCAAGGCCGTTTTTGATAGAAAAATATGTATATGGACAAACTTCAATCAGGTGTTGCTGATTCTTAAGCCATCTGTAAACAGTATAATGAAGAACAGAATCTTCAACATAGCAATGGCTCCTTTCATGCATGACAGGATCTTCATTTGGTCCTGAGCCAGTTGGGTTCTTGGACAAAAGTCTTGTCTAAACAAGAAAGTGGCACAGTTAAGTTAAAATATTACTTTATAAAAAATTCAGTTTTAACTGAACACTGATGCAGTTTACTCTTGTAGATGAAGCCAGTGGTTTTGTTCTCCATAAAATAAATAACTGGCCAGGAGTTGGGAAATAAAAATAAATAAATAAAAACAAAAGCCATACAAAGCACTGCATGTGCTTACACAAAACTGCATGTATTGTTTTTGTGTGTTTAAGGTTTCTCTGTACATAATAATTTACTTTCAACCAAAAAAGGAAGGAAATTAAAAGCTAAGGCTGTTTGTTTGATCTACTCACTTGCCTAGAGATATACACCTTACGGCTACACATTAGCATAATAACTATACACCACAGACCAAAAACGTTAACTCTACTCAAGTAGTATTGGCAGGTTTCCAGCACCACATTGCCTAAACCTGCAAAACCTTGTAAACTTGTTTGGTAGGGACTGTGAGGGTGGAGAGGTAAGGAGTCTTGTCTGGTCTGGTTTGTGGTAGAAGTGGGTAGACTTAGTTTGGAGTGGTATGTGATGGTTGTGCTAGTAATAAGGTGTATGTGCCTCTGGCAGACGAAATGTACTATTGGTAACCTTAACTTCATTTAAAGAACAAACTTTATGGTAGTGGCTCTCAAACTGTGGCTCAATTAGCTCACATTTGCAGCCCAGCTGTGTGCTAAAAATATTCACAATTTGCTCAGGTTTTGGGATAGGGGTGTGGCTAGGGCCAACTGAGGGGGACACATCCTCAAGCAGCCTTGTTGTAGAGCTCCTGCCAGCAACAAGCTGATGGGTGGTGCATAGGTTCAGGGTGTGGGAGAGGTAGTCTTTTGGGAGATTTGGAGAGTATGGGGGTGGAGGGTGCTGGGCATTATAGGTATAGGAACGAGGGGTCTTTGGGGCTGCTGCAGCACCCCCAGGTTTTATGTGGGCCTTCACTCCTGACCTTGGGCCTGGAGTCCTGGCTGTCAGCCTCATGTCTGAGTCCCGGCTGTCTGCCCCCGCACAATGGGCCTTTGATCCTTTTCCTGCTTTTTGGAGGGGACTCTTAAGTGCAGAGTTCTGGGCATGGATATCAGGTTGGCACTGAGCTTCTCAATCGTTGGCCCACATAACACATTTTTGACCACATATGTGACTCTGTGATAAATAGGTTGAGAATCACTGGTATCTGCTGATACCATTATTGGACCTAACCAAGTGAGTTATAAGATCAAGAACACATATTCCTGCGCATCCAGAAATATAATCTATGCTATCATGTGCCGAAAGTGTCCGTCTGCTATGTACATTGGACAAACATCTCAGACACTTCGCCAAAGGATTAATGCCCACAAAACAGATATCAGACAAGATCACAAAGAGAAAACAGTTTCTTGCCATTTTAACCAGAAAGGACACTCTCTCAATGACTTAACCACCTGCATTCTGCTACAAAGACCTTTTTACATCTGCACTTGAAAGGGAATCCTCTGAACTGTCATTCATGTTAAAATTCGACACTTTCCAACAAGGACTTAACAAACATTTGAACTATCTCACCCATTACCAAGACAGTTTCCCCAATTATCACCTCTAATACCATTAACTCACAAACATCCCACTCTCCCTACCTCTAATATCATCAATTCACAGACACTTACCTTCCTTCCTCCCCCCCCCCCCATCCCCCTTCTGTTCTGCAATGTGATTTGTCCTTTTCATATTTGTTCATTTTTTTAAATTGTTTCCTTTGGTATATATGGTTGTGACTACTTTCTTCCACTATTTGATCTGAGGAAGTGGGTCTGGCCCACGAAAGCTCATCATCTAATAAACCATCTTGTTAGTCTTTAAAGTGCTACATTGTCCTGCATTTTGGTATAAGGTACAGAGCAAATTAACTGACACAGTACAGTGTGCATACATGCCCATTAGATGAAAATCACTCTTACTTGAAATGGAATCAGTCATACTTCATTTATGATCTTTCACCAGATATTGCCTATAGCTGTCTACAGCAACCTATATTTTCAATAAAATCTGGGAATTGATTGAGTTTGACTGTGAGAAATCTGGAGTTACAATCAAACAGGGATGAAAAACAGAGAACAAAATATTGCATGTACATGCATAGAGATTTTTCTGTGTTCCCTTATGTGAATTGTACTCTTCTTGCTGCTCAGGTATGTTTATGCATCTGCCTAGTTCTTGTTCCCAGAATAAGGAAAAACGTATTTAAAAGGTTGAGTGTTAGTGAAACAATTAAATTAACCCGATCTTAAAATACAGACTTGAACCAGTAAAACTCGGTGCACATGAAGAAATACCTCACTAACTCACTTAAAAATAAATGTGTAATCATGCACAGTTAATATTTATTATCTGAGGCAATGAACCCCACCACTCCATGAAACAAAATATGGTGGTTTTACAGTATGGTTACACTGAAGTACGCGTATCAATATTGTATAATGTTAGTGTCACAGTTCAACATAGATTTTTCTAGTATTGCATTCACAAATTTCAATTATTTGTGTTCATAATTTAATGTTTGTCTAATTAAATTTCAATTGTTGGTGTTAGTCTAATTTAATGGTACTCTTGTTTGCAAACTAATTTTTGGAGGCTCTTTTTGGACACTTCTGTTCTTCAGCAGTAAATTTGGGAGAGCTTTTAAATATACCTTGTCATTCTACCTGGCCAACTTTTTATTGTGTCTAAAAGCTGGAAATTATAGAGGTATGCTGTTTTAA
Organism: Pelodiscus sinensis; assembly: GCF_052426305.1. NCBI lineage: Eukaryota > Metazoa > Chordata > Testudines > Trionychidae > Pelodiscus > Pelodiscus sinensis. The sequence continues at coordinate 25,608,699 of NC_143065.1, forward strand.
ATTGTGATGAAAGCAAGTGAATTAACTGTGGGGATTTGCTGGAACAAAGATTTATAACAACTTAGGAGATTTGATATTAATATATTTTTTTCTTCTTTCTTCCTCCTGCCCCTCCCCCCCTCGCCACACACACCGTTATGTCACATTAGTTATGTTATCAATGCTTTCCTTTTGGGGTGGGTTGTAGTCAACAGTCTGGGTTTTTTTTCAATAAAATATAAAAGGTCTAAATTGTCCACAGGAAGTAAAGCTATCATCCAAACAAATCAAAAGAGTTGTCCCATATAAAACGTTTTTTGTTTAAAAATACTTCATCTTATATTGGGACTGCCACATTGAACACTTTGTAGTTAGTTTGTACTAAGGACAAGTTAGACGACTTTTGCTAAACAGCAGGATTCTTACAACCCTGTGTTTGTCACCTAAGTATTTAGCGTAATGTTAAAGTTTTGTCTGGAACTTGCAGACAAATGTATAATGTTAGGGAACAGAGACGAGAGATACATTGTAAGAATAATAAGCTGTTCTGTATGTCTGAACTGGTTACCCTTTTTTTTTTATGAGGTTCATTGAATGCAAATAGTAGTAAGAAGATTTATTTGGAATTTCTGCCTTTTGGCTGTTGCCCCAAGAGCCTGGTGTACATGATGTGTCACAGTCAACTGGGCAGGGAATCAAGTTTAGTCCCATGATATAGCACATGTTTAGCTAATGAAAACTTGTACATAGTGGAAATATGTGCATAAAGATAAAGTAGTAACTTGCAAACTGTTACAAAAGCCAAGCTACAGGACGCTTTTGATCATGGTGTGTTTTAAAAATTACAATATTCTGCTATTCTTCACTTATGCCGTCCTCCAAAATGTGATGCCCTTTGCATCATTTCTGTTGTGAAAGAAAACATAGGCTCAGTTAATTGATTTTATTTATTTTCATTGTATGATTTATGTACATGCACAGAGATTTTTCTGTATTCTATCTAAAGTGAATTGTACTCTTGTGTTGCTCACAGGGATATATTTTTTTCATCTTCAAACACTCTGTACTGCTAGCTAATCTGCATCTGTTCTGCATTCATTTGTAGAAACCTCACACCAGAAAGAGAATTCATAGTAGGTGCATAGTATTGACTGCTATGGTCATGTTGCAGCAGTTTCCATTATAGCCCCATTTTCAGTCTTGCATACCTTGCTGAAATGTTTTGTACCTGGTCTCTTCTCCTAAAGCAAAATCATCCTGGAAAGCTTGATGGCGGGGGTGAGAAGGGAGAATGATTTCTGACTGTTTTGAAAGAGGCGAATAGGAAGAGAATTAGTTTCCCACTTTATAAGAAATTGTATGGGCTGAACTTCCATACAGTTTACACCAACTTTCAAAATTCAGTTGTTTAGAAGTAGAGGAATTGAGTTTTGAGTGATTAAACAATCTGGGACTGGAGAGATGGATTCAATTTTCCACCTTGGAACCAAGCATGAAGCTGCAAAGCACAGACTGCCTCTGCACACCATGCTTACCCTCATTAAGAGTTGGCTAATGGAATTTGATCTAGGAATGTTGGATAGCGATTAATAGAATAGTTGAGAACAGCATGAAATCTTAGTGGTTACTTGACTATTCTATAGTCCCCGGGGATAGGGACAGCAGCCAGTGCACTCCAGCCCCCTATCATCCTGCGTGGCTGCCTCTGGCAGCAGCATGGGGTGCCAGGCGGGAGCTGGTCTGCGAGGGGAGCCAGTTTTAAAAAACAGTTCCCCTCGTGGACCAGCTGCCTGCCACTCTGCCCTGCTGCCTCTGATACAGAAGCAGCAGTGTGGGGTGGTAGCAAGGGTCCAAGCTCCCTGCAGACAGGGGCTACTGCTGGAGCAGCCTCTGTCCACAGCCAGCCCAAGTTGGGCAGGTGGCACTGCGGAGATGGTGCTGGGGAAAGCCAGCTCCCCCTTAACACCAGCTTCTGCTTTCCTCCTCTGCCTTGCTGCCTCTGTATCAGAGGCAGCAAAGGGGCGGAGAGCAAGTAGTCAACTGGATTAACTGATAAGCCTAGGCTTATTGGTTAATAGAGCAATCGACTACTTGCTTACATCGCTAATTTGATCTAGTCAACTTTGAAAAACAGGACTAGATCAAAGCACATTAATGAACTAATAATACGCAGCATGGTGCACACAGAGCATGGCAGGATAGTGCAGGGTCCACACCTCTGCTGGCTGAGAACTGTTCATGTATACATGCCTTGACACTAGGGATGTAAAATCCCAGTTAAAAAGTTAACTGGCTGAACTTAACTCGGCAGTGGAGGGTTGCTCCAACCTGGCTGAGCCCTCCATTCCACAGGCTGCTTGGGCGGAGCCCACTGTAACACACTGCAGGCGGGGGGCTGGTTTGGTTGGGCAGGGTCTGCTGCACTACCACCAAACTGTGGTGTGGTTGTCCGGGCTGGAGAGCCTCTCATGGCGCAGTTGGCCTGGCCAGGCAGGAACAGTTCCCTGCCCGTGGTACTGGTTACCCTGATAAGCATGCCAGGCATGTAAGGGGCATGCTTACCATTAACGGGTTGACTAGTTAACCCTTTTACATCCCTACCTGTGTCAAAACAGACTAGTGATTTTGGGTGTTTAACTTAAAATCCCTAAAAGGGGCCTGACCTTTTTTCCTCAAATTTTTAGCACCCATGCTTTCAAATTACACACGGGTGATGATAAATCACAATGGAAAAATGTCTTATTTAGGTCACTTTTTTTTATTTACATGTTGCTAGTACTTCTAATTTTAAGTCTTAAATTGCTTAAGTGGATAATTTTTTTTTAAAATAATATTTTTCTCCTACTTTGTTTTCCAGTTGTTAGTAGAATTACAAATTTTACATAGAGGATTTTTTCCCCCCCTATTACCATTTCTCATTTAAGATGCACATCAATGCTGGAAGAGACCAGTCCAGAACTTAACATCCTTACTCTGAGAACACCAATAATTTTAACAGCAAATGGCACAGCCTGTGTATGCAACCCACACCACCTTTTGATATATTTAACTTCCACAATAAAAAAAACCTGAAATATGTTGACCAGGCTATATGTCTCCATCAGGCTTTACCGTTTTAAGTAGGGATGTTAGCCATTTAATTGTGTAACTGTCAAATTTCAGTGGTTCCATGATTATTAGCCCCTGGGGCGGGGCCAGCAGTCAGTGCATTCCTGGTTCACCCCCGGGGAGTCACCTGCCTCTCCATGCTGCTACCTCTGTATCAGTGGCAGAAGTGTGGGATGGCAGGTAGGAGCTGGTCTAAAACGTGGCTCCCCTCCCAGACCAGCTCCCACCTGCAGCAGCACGGGGTGGCACCAGTTCCTGTCCTTAGGTGCCCCGAGCTCCCTGTGTACAGAAGCTGTGCTGGCATCCCATGGAGCAGCCTCTGTCAGTGCCAGCAGCCACTGTCCAGGGGGGCCTGAGATCCCTACGGACAGAGGCTGCGCTGGCATCCCATGGAGCAGCCTTCCCTGCCTCTGATAGAGAGGCAGCAGTGCTGCGGGGCAGGTGGCTCGGCCTCAGTCAATATGCGCAAAGAGCTGGCTTGAAAACTGGCTTCTCACATGTGCTGGCTCCTGACTGCCCCCCTTACTCTCCATGCTGCTACCTCTCAGAGGCAGTATTTGCAGTATTGTGACTTTTTGTGTAGTTTTATACATTTCAGATATATTTATAATTAAATATGAAAATTAAACTTAGTGTTCTTTTGCATCTCAAGTTCAATTTGTGTATAGTAAATTTTTTCGTATAAAGGTTTTGCATGCTTGACATTGAGGAACGTTTTCTATATTGAAAGTAATAGTTACATTCATTCAAAAATATGTAATTACAGTTTACTAAAAAATAAATGCATTGGGCAGAATCTTACAATTTTGTTAGTTTTATTTCAGAGTTTGAAAGCCTGTCCTTTATTACCAGGAGTTAAAATAAATAGTGTTTCTGCAAAGATTCACAGTAAACTCTGATAGATATTCTAAAGCTGCAAAATACTTTTGGATCAATTTTCTCCCCTTTTTCAGTGAAGGAAGCATTGCTCTAAGAAAGCATTTCTAAGGAAGTATGGCCAACTTTGACTTCGATAGATACAGACCAAAACTGAACATAATACTAATATAGTCAGCTCACTTCACTTAATATCTAATAGCATCTTTTTATTATTAACCTTAATTAAATTATTGCATAGAATTGATCTATAAGACAATGTTATATCCCTGTTTTAAAGGAAGCTAAATAGATTCTTGACCGGCAATTAAAATAGGTGAACATTGAAGGAAATCAGTGTGAACATTTAAGGAAATCAAGCATGTTTTGAACTCACTTTGAAACAATGAGTTCATTGAATTGTTTATCGAAGAGAAAAAAAAGGGTGGGATGTGTTACTCGAATGAAATGACTGACAACTTTATAATAGAACATTTGTGAAACAGTTCAAAATTTTTATCACCAGTGAATATTTTGTAACTTCAAAATAGTATACAGTGATTGTTTTGGTCACACTATTTAAAATGAACTATTTAAAAATGTGTTCATATTCTTGCATCTCAATTTGCATATTGTGTGTGTAATTTAAAATATTTGATATTAAGTGCAAAATACACTTGCAATTGAGAATACACAGTAAAGAATTTCATGAAATTATTGTGCTCTTAATTTGGTTATTATTTTTATGTAATTAAAATATAACCGTGCCTAATCTTTTGTTTTTTCTCATGATGTTTCATTAATTCAATTTGAAATAGCTCTTTTAACAGACAACAGGTAATTTGGCCTGAATTACTGTAGTTGCAATCTATTTTTACCCCCACTAATTAATTTTTTTTCCGTAAGTAGCTGATTGTTGCTAAACTGTAATATCAGAATGTAGTTTATCAAATAATGTAGACTTTTTAAAAGTTACTAGTGATTCTGGTTCCTTCAAACTTTAGGTGCTCAACATGAGGCACTTCAAAGGAGTCTGATTATCAGAGAGCCCTTACTGAAAATCAGACCTCTTTTCGTGGGCACTCAGAATCACTTTTTAAATATTTTGGCCTTATCTGTCCTTGTCAGTACTGCAGATATGTTTTCATCAATGAAAAATAGAAATGGGGAATTATATTTCTTTAATGCCTACTTTTGGCTATTGTATCATACAGTTCTTTTTTAAAAGAACATGGGCAGTGATTTATAATCATTCTTGTATAATTCTTATTTTTACAGTCCCAGAAATCCTGGATAGAAAACACTTTCACCAAGAGGGAATGTGTGTATATTATACCAAGTTCAAAGGACCCTCACAGGTAACCAGAAAATTTATGCCTGGCTTTTTTAATACTGTTTAATGAAACTGGAATAAAATAGAAACTCTTGCCTTAGTTCACTCCTTAGTGCCTAAGCATCCTAACCATATCTGTAAATGCCAGCAGTAGGCAAAGCTATCTACAGTGCTTCTTGTTGCACACTTCTTAAGATCAGAAAACATTGTAAAAATGTACTTCATAACTTTATACCGAGACTGGTAGAGAAAGAGTATTAGTCTGCAAGAAATACATTTCCTTTTGTGCTAAAAAGTTGACTTTAAGGAGTAGGGGAGAAATAAATCACAGTGTAGGGCAGGAAGAGATGGCAAATTCAATGGCAAAAGAAAAGAAAGAACTCCAAAGGAGCTAAAGTTGACATGGGCCGTACAGAATCAAAGGTGGAGGACAGTTGTGTTTTCAGAAAACTTGATTGATCTCAGGATGCATGTGATACTGTTTCCCTCACCACCCTCTTGTACAAATTTTCTGGAGGGAAAACAATGGGAAAAGACTGAAAGAAGGGTCAAAAAGGGTATTTAAAATTTACAATTGTGGATGGCATTAAAAATGATGAAAATCTGCAGATATTAGTATTTTACTTGGTAAGCATTGGGTAAGAAGACACCTGACTTGAGACACATTAAACAATACAGGGTGTAATAAAACTGGTTAAATGCTGTATTAGCTTAGTCTTTCATAATACCTGAACAAGATGATGTGAAACTAAAATATGCAGTCACCTTAGAAAAATGACCTCTCACGCATCTAATTACATTGTGAAATTCACTGGTTCTAGAAGCCATTCAGATATAAATTATCAGGATTCTTAACAGGATTTTAATTTATACATGCTGTAGCATCTTGCTGCCTCACTTTTTTTTTTTCCTTGAAAACCATCTCCAAACACAATGATGTTAAATCTATTGGTACATAGCAATTAAAAAAATTGCTAGAATTAGGAATACTAGTTATAATTTAACTGCTGCTTCAGCCCCAAGTAAGTGTTACTTAGGTTCACACGAATTTTAGAATTAAACTTCTGCTTTTCAGATCCAGAAAGAAGTGCTAGTTCAAGTCCTGCACATAAAAAAACACTTGTCTGAACTTAGCCAAATTGTACTAATACTAGTTTTTTCTGATTATATTTGTTACAGGCAGAATAAGGGAAATTGAGTTGTAATCTGTGAAATGTACCACAAATGATTCATTAAATTCCTTGAAGCCATGGGACCCTGAGAAGGTTTTAGAATTTACTGCCATGATCCAATTGAAACACATGGAAAACTTGCAAATGCAAGCAGTGTAATTAGGAAGCTATTAAAATTTCCAGAGCATTTCCCAGGGAACAAAACAGTCTTTCAGTGCTTGTCTTTTTTAAGTTTAACCCATTTGTAGCCCAGAGATGAATTCTCACATTTGGCCAATCCATTTTTTAGATATTATCGTACGGTAGTTCCTGAAATGTGAATGAAGGAATCAAAGGTAGATGAGAAACATTTTTAGATGTCTAGCAGAATAATTTTGCTTAGCATACATTGTGATCTATAGTTAGAGACCAAATTTGGCAGTTATTGAAATCTAGTTTCATATTAAATACCCAGATTATTTATAACTAAATGTACCTTTCAAAAGGCTAAACCTGCTTTGTTTTAATTTATTTAGCATATTTAGGAACATAAGAATATGCAATATAATTTTATATTAGATAATTTTTCTACAGTCTTATGCAAGAATATATTATGGACTTGGATTGTATGGATCACTTAATTGTGTATGATGCAAATTACAAAAAACTGATGCAAATACAGGCAGTCCCTGGGTTACGTACAAGATAGGGACTGTAGGTTTATTCTTAAGTTGAATCTGTATGTAAGTCAGAACTGGTGTCCAGATTCAGTCGCTGCTGAAACTGACCAGCGGCAGACTACAGGAAGCCCGGGGCAGAGTTGCTCTGCCCTGGGCTTCCTGGAATCAGCCTCTGATCAGTTACAACAGGTTGAATCTGGATGCCAGTTCCATACAGATTCAACTTAAGAACCCCAGGCGTCCCCAAGTCAGCTGCTGCTGAAACTGATCAGCGGCTGATTCCAGGAAGCCCGGGGCAGAGCAACTCTGCCTCGGGCTTCCTGTAGTCAGTGCTGGTCAGTTTCAGCAGCAGCTGACTTGGGGACGCCTGGGGCAGAGCAGCTTGGGTGCTGCTGGGTTGGTCCAGTAGCGCCGCTCCCCGGCGCTACTGGACCAACCCAGCAGCACCCCAGCTGCTCTGCCCCAGGCGTCCTGATTCAGCCGCTGCTGAAACTGACCAGCAGCGGCTGAATCAGGACGCCTGGGACAGAGCAGCTAGGGCGCTGCCGGGTTGGTCCAGTAGCGCCCAGAGCGGCGCTGCGGGACCCACCAGCAGCACCCCAGCTGCTCTACCACAGGCGTCCGGAGACAAGCCTGGTCTGCTGGGGGGGGGGTACTAGCTGCGCCCTCCCCCCCCCAGCACACCAGGGAGACGCGGTCCCGCCGCCAGGTCCTTCGCGGCTTTACTCCATGGCGCTTCTAGGCTGTCCGCTGCCCGCGTGCTCCCCGGCTTTGCTCCCCGTCTCCCTGGTCTGCAGGTGTCCGGAGAAAAGCCTGGTCTGCTGGGGGGGGGGGCGCACTAGCTGCATGCCCCCCCCCTCCCCCCCAAGCAGACCAGGGAGATGCGGGCGGCGGACCGAGACACACCGTGGTCCCGTCACCCGGGTCCTCCTCGGCTTTGCTTCGCGTCTCCCTGGTCTGCTGGTCTCCAGCAGACCAGGGAGACGCGGTGCAAAGCTGCGGAGCATGGGGGCAGCGGGACAGCCACGGCGCGTCTGGGCTGTCCCGCTGCCCCCGTGCTCCGCGGCTTTGCTCCGTGTCTCCCTGGTCTGCTGGGGGGGGCTATCCCCCCCCCCCAGGAGACCAGGGAGACGCGGAGCAGCTTTTCTCGCCCCGGAGGACGCGGGCGGCGGGACCACGGAGCATCTGGGCGTCCTGCCGCTCCTGTCCTCCGGGGCTAGAAAAACCCCGTTCGTAACTGCGGATCCGACGTAAATCGGATCCACGTAACTCGGGGACTGCCTGTACATTTCTTTTAAAATTGAAGGTTCATTCTTAAGGTTGCTAGCAGCAGAATGAGAAAGTAAATGCAAAGAGAAAAGATGTTTAGCATTAGATTTGGAAGGAGGTGGAATTAGAATTTCTGAATCTTTTCACAATGAATTAATTGCATTAACAGAACATTGTACAAGTTAGTACCTAGCTTACCCTTATGCAAATGTAGTACAAAATGACTCTCACCCCCCAAAAAATCCCAACAAAACAAATGAATGAAAAGGATCAACTCTGAGGGAGTAATGGCACAGATTTTAAAGTATTGAGCCAAAAAAAAGACAGCATATTATCCCCCCAGGATTTGAAGAAATATATGAAAGTTTCATACTATCTACTTTAAGACCCCAGTTTACCATTTAGGTAGAGGTTTAACTAAAACAGTGTGAGTAATACCATTGAAGTTAATGGAAATTAGACCACTTTGTAACTTTAATTGGACTATGTATGTACTTGGGTGACTCATGGACTAAAAGTATAATTTAGGCCATGTCTACACTACAGAGTTAAATTCCCTTAAGTTATGTCACTGATCATGAACCACTGTTATTACATTGTCTGGGCATTTTCCCACAATGCTCTTTGTGTCAGCAAAGCATGTGCACAGTTGGTGTTCGTGCACTGATAGACTAGTGCACCATAAATCCTACAGTGCAGATTGCCACTTTCTCCCAGTAGAAGTTCTGGAAATGGATTGCAGTACATCACAGGGGCGGAATGATAATTACCACTCCCATGATGCAGTTTTCTCTGTCCTATAATATCAAGGACTTCTGACTGAATTTTGCACTGTGTTTCAACTGCCCTTGTAAATCTTGAGCCTGTCCTCTTTGCCTGAAAGCATGGATCCTACATTGCTCACCCATCTTGTGATAAGTGTTATAAACACAGCACCACTGACTCTTCAGATTTTCAGCTTTGTGAAATACTAACAGGAATCCATGCTGCCTGCCCTACTGTGTGCCATGGAGAGAAATAATTAAAAATTAATGTTGACATTCATAGAGTAGCTGCTCAAGGTGAACAGATACTATTGGGCTCAGAAATCAAGTATTGAGAGGGGGGATCAGATTCTGATGCAGGTTTTAGGTGGTGAACATTGGCTACAGAATTTTTTGTGTGTAAAAAAGCCACCTTCTTTGAATTGTTTATGGAGCTTGCTCCTGCCCTCTGGTGCCAAGACAGAAATGAAAGCTGGAAAAATGAGCGGTGAGCACTGTGTAGAAGCAGGCAACTGCACACTGCTACCAGTCAGTCACAAGTCAGTTTGGAGTTGGGAAGTCCCACGTGGGGGTTGCAGGGATGCTAATGTGAGGGCCGTTAATGGCCTCCTGAAACCTTGACAGCTGCAAGGAGCACTTCATTATCACACTCAGCAAGTGCAGATTGACCGTAGAATGTGTCTTTCTCAGATTAAAAGGTCACCTTTTTTGCAGGTTAAATCTCAGTACACTGCAGAACATTTATAAAGACGAGGGAATAGTCTCCCCAAGTATGGAGCATTAGAATGAATTCCCTGGTGGTTGATTTTTGAGCAAGCCAGACACCAGGGTTATTAGAGGAGCTCTATGGGGGACTATTTGAATTGAGGAGACTTTGAAGCAGCATATTGACACAGAGACCCAGTAATGTGTCATTTTGTAATGATTTCAGCGAGGCAGTTTACTTCCCACCTTGAATGACCTTTGCAATGATTTCTGCCTAAGCATTAATTGTAGTCTTCAAATGTGGTGATTGCCACTGTTTGAATTTCTGTTGCAACCACCCGGTGTGGGGGACAAAAAAAATCACTGTTTTTGTAAGATTCAACTTTTATTAAAGGCAATACCTTGATTAACATTTCTTACAAGTGACATGAGCACGAATAGCACTGTCTGAAGTGAGGATCTCATAGCTACATGTAAGTTTAGCTGTTATGGCAAAAGTCCCCTGCAGTGAAGTGAAAGGGTTTTTCAAATGGTTAGGAATGTGACAGAAATGTGTGAGAGGAGTTTGGAGGAGGCACAGAATGCAGTTCTGTTTGGGCTTCAGGGGAGCTGAGCATTCGTGTTCCTCCTGCAGAGAAATCAGGGACCTGAGGCTCTCAGGTCCTCCATGAACTTTGTTATTCGCTCCTGACTCTTTCCTCTCGTAGTTTCGCATTTGTCTGTCTCGCTTTTCTGTTCTTGCTATTGGCCTGATCTGATGACTGCAGCAATTCTTGAAATGTGTCTTCCTTACTCTTCCTCATTCATCTCCTTATCTGGTAGAGGTGCTCTGGGGATGAGCCTTCAAGCAGCAGCACCTACATCTGCATAATCAAAAGAAACAATACACAGAGTCAATATTGTGTTTGCATTCAGTTTTAATTCATAAGTTACGTACACCTCTTTCCCTTGTTAAACACACAGAATGGTCAGAGCACTAAATATGGTGAGTTTAGCATGTGAGTGGGGAGTGAGGAGGACAGGCGGACTGTGCAGGACAGGATAAAGGGTCTGGTTGGCTTTGCACCAAGATCAGTACATGTGCCCTTGGACACTGTTTTGAATATTAGCACCATTTTCCACAGGTGAGGGGCCATCAAAGCTGAAATCATATTGCTGAGGATAATCAAAGATGCGAGGGTGCTTCTCCTACATGCATGTCGCTTCAGATCAGGACCAGTGTTCCCTCTAAGATTTTCCACCCATGAGCGGAGTGAGTTTTGTCTTGTGCACCAATATTGAATTAATGTGCGCTTGTTTGGATGTGTGGCACCCAAGTTATTAATAAATATCTTATAAACCTCTCCCTTTTCCCATGTCTCCCACCTTCCCTTTGCCCCATATGCTTCCCTGGTGCTTGCTGTTGCCCCTCACCCTTCTCTACTGTCCTGGCTCCTGCCCTTCTCACTCCCCTCAGCCCTTTTGGGATCTGCTCTCCCCCTCCCCATCCTCCTCGACCCCTGCACCAGCCCTTTTCTTCCCACTAAGCCCACTCCTCCTCTAGCCCCACTCTGATCATCTGTAGCTACCCCTCCCCATCTCTTCTCTTAACACCTCCCTCTACCCACCTGCTCTGCCTCTCTCCTCTGGTCCCTCCACATATCTGCCCTTCTGCTTCACCCCCACAAGCCTCCTGGCACCTGCATCTTTCTTTACCCCTGCACCTTCCTAGTGCCTCCCCCTTCCCTCACTGCCTTCTTTGTCCTCTTTCTCCCTAGTGCCCACTCCCTCACCACCCTCTGTCCCGGTTCTCCTCATGCCCCTCTGTGCCCTCACATATGACTTGCTCTATCCTCTGCCTGGCACCGTCTCCTTTTCCTCCCTCTTGCCCCCATTGTCTCTTCCTCTCCCAGCATCACCCTGTCCCCTCCTCGCACCCCCACTGACACCTTCCCTTCTCTCCCTCCTTCCTGCCCTTTTCCTCATTGTCTTCTCTTGACACCCTGGCATTTGTCTCTCTTCCACCCTGCCCCTTGTTGCCTTCCCCTTTCTTCTCCTGCCCTGGCCTTTCCTTACCTCTCAGCACAAGTTCCTTCTTCTCCTTACCCACTTTCCGCTTAGTTCTCCTCCTGTCCCTTCCCTAACTTTCTACCTTTGACATGGAAGGCAGTTTGCAGGGGCTGGAGCCAGGGCTGCGGTGCTATTTTTAGTACTGCAACCCCAGACCCAGCTGCTCCTGGGGTGGGACCACGTGCTAGGACTAGAGCAGAGGCTGCCTACAGTGCTATTTTTAGTACTGTGGTCCCGATCCCAGTCCCCACAGGACTTTGGTACTAAAAATAACACCGTGGGTGGCCCCGGCTCCAGCTGGAGTAAAGCAGTAGCCACACCGGAACAGCCTCACCTCACGCACCGCGGCTCCAGGCGGATCAAAAGGGTAGTTTCCTACTGCCAGGAACCCATCAGGCCCCTGGCTGCTGCTGCTGCCACCACTCACCTTCTGTTCTACTAGGAAGATGAGTTGTGAGTGCTGCTGCCTGGTTCTTAAAATAACGTGGGTGAACTTAAAATTTTTAGTGTGCCCCTGTGCAGGCACACAGCTTAGAGGGAACACTGATCAGGACCATATATAACTTGCCTGTGTGATACAGTGATTCCTCAAGAAGTAATTGTGAAATGCTGCGCCAAAATTTCCCTCTGAAACAGAAACAGAGCAGCTCTGCCAAGGAACCTTTGGCAGAGGATTGCAGAGTATCTGCAGGAAAGTTTCCTAGAGGTCTCTCGAGAGGATTCTTGTGAGATCTCTGCATGCATTAACAAACTTTTCCACAGGATCCCCATTGTGTATCTGCTAAAGGGAATGCAAAGCAGACGCAAACCTCAATAACTAGTGTTGTTACCCTTCTCCCGTGGGCAGTATATCACAAAAGACACCTATACCTCATGTAATCATGTGTTATAAAGAAAAATTAGTACATACCAGAGATCCCCTCATCTGTTTCTGGCCAGATGACTGGTGTGATTGGCCAGTCCCCTATGGAATCAGAAAGAGGTCCTGGCTTGCCACACCACCACATGACCTTATTGCCTGTCCCAAATCCTCCTCCAGATTCTTCTGGGTGCTGCCTTTAATACCCCTAAAGTATCTGCAGAGTTCTTGGCAGTGAAGGTGGGGTCACCACTGAGGATACCATGCAGCTCCTTGTAGAAGTGGCATATTTTTAGTGCCACACCAGAGCAAGGGTTGGCTTCTCTTGCCTTCTGGTATACCTGTCAGGACGCTGCTTTATATCCTTTTCATGCCCCTTCTCCTCTAAGCCATGAGCAATCTTGCTTGTAGGAGTCAATGTTCCTTTAGCTAGATTAGAGCAGCAACTGCACAGACTTCTCCCTACAGACCCAGCAGATCCAGCAACTCTGGTTTACTATGCATGGGAGCCCATAAGCTATAGAAAGCTGGCATGATCAGCTGTGAAAAGGTGTATCACATAGGATGTGTCTACACAGCACCCTTAAATCAAAATAAGATATGCAATTTGTCTTACACACATTGTGTATCTTATTTTGATTCTATTTTGAAATTTGAAATGTGGCATGTCTACACAGTGCCAAATTTTGAAATAACGCTCTATTTCAAGACATCTCTTAACTCTCATGGAACGAGGGGTACAGGGATGCTGAAATAGCGTTGTCCATTATTTTGAAAAATATTTTAAAATAATGGGCTTTCTGTGTAGATGCGGGGTCATTATTTTTGGATACTGGAGGTATCCCGAAATAGCGTTGCAGTGTAGATATACCCATAGAGCAAATAAGAAGTGGAATTTCAAAAATGCTTGTGTGTGTGTGTCTGCAGGGCAGCAGAGTAGAAATTGCTTATGAGAATAGTCATGATGGGCATTGGACGCCACCCGGAGGCCCCTTACGACAACATAAGCAAGTGCAATGTCTACACCAACACAGTGTGTATCTTCCACTGTTTTGTCAATGAAACTCTGTAATGTAGAGAAGGCCTATGTTTGTTTATAAACGTTTCAATGAGTGCAGGTAGAAACCTTTTTAATAGAAGTTGACTTTTGTAGCTTAACATATAGCTGTGGAACATTTTTTTGTGTGTTAACCGTCCTGGTGTTGCCATGACATACTATGTTACTACTAATCGGAACACACTGAGAAAAGCTTAAAATATATATATTTGGGGGAAAGTTTAGGTACACGTTTTCTGTATCCTTATAGATCTTTTTTTTGTTTAACATCTTTGTTCTGTATTTATGTGAAGTGTACAGAAAGTTAAGTGTGTGTTTACCTGTCTCTTTTCACAGATGCCTTCCGGGATGTCAGATTTGTCAACAACTTGTCAGGTAAGCAGCTCTTTATAACTTTGATTTATTACAATAAATCTCTGAAGAAATATTTAACTTTTTAAAATAGGATTAGAAATAGAAGATTTTATAAAATATATAGCATTATATGGAAGCTGAATGCACTATGGGCTATTGTATAAAATTACATGCAAAAACCATGTTAAAACACAAGGTTTCAAAATCAAACACTCGGTGGTTACAGAATAATAGAATTAAGGCCACTATATGCATATACATTATGATACAGTCTTTAACATGATTATGTTATGAATTTCTCCCTATCTCATTCAATGTACAGAATGAACTGTGCTCACTTATGAGCAGCGTTTTGGTATTTTGTCCTATCTTTGCTCAAAATGTGACCTCAGCCCTCTTTACTCATGGTATTCAAATTCTTCTCTGAAGACAGAATGATTAATTTCCTCATGGGCCCTTTATCGTGTTGGTTACTACTGTGTCCGTTTAACAAGTGTTAATTTATTTTCACAGCACTCCTGTGAGGTTAAGGGATGGTGATATTTACATTTTCAGTGGGGAACTGAGGCACAGAAAAATAAGATCAAAAGTTTTTGCTAATTCTGGATGACCAATTTGAGAGAACTAGGACCTGATTTTATTTTTCTCTCCGAAGTATTTACCATTATGTAGCAGTGTACATTGAAAGCACAAATCCCATTGATTTCAATTGCAGCTTTGAGCAGTCAGCACTTCCTCATTTGATATCCTCAGATCTGATCTGTAGAACATACCATTAGTAAAAACAACAAATGGTCTGGTAGCACTTGATAGACTAACAAAACATGTAGATGGGATCATGAGCTTTCGTGGGCACAGCCCACTTCTTCAGAAGACCAGAGTTTTGAGTTTAGAATGTGCAGACCCAAAATAAATAGGAGAGAAGGGGGGAAGGGGAGGAGGGGGGAAAAAAGGAGGGGGGTGGAAGATGGAGCTAGAGGGAATCAGTAAGTATCTGAAGATTGGGTAGTTAAAAGGAAGCAGATAAGAATCAAAGTCAATTGATAGTATTCTTCCTGACATAGGAGTCTACACAAGTTTTTTGTTCAAGTGACTTGATTAGCATCACATAGGAACACTGTTTCAGAAGTAGGGTATGGAATCCAGTTTGTCAGGGCAGCATTCAATAGTGTTATCTTTGAGGCCATCCTCTGTCTTCCTGCCGTCTCCTGCCTTGTTCAGCTTTTCCCACAAATAAGGTAAGGGTCCTAAAGAAAATAGTCTTTCATTACGCAGTCTGGTTGGTTACTAGAGCAGGTCTGTCCTGTAGACTGAATGAGGTAGAGATCATGTGGGAAAAAATAGTATGTGATTACAGAATTAAAGACTGTATCACAATGCATACACACACGGTAGTGCTGCCTATAACATCTAGGAAACAGGTAACTTAAACAAATAAACTACTTTGGACACTGCTAGCCTGCACTTAATGTGTTTTGACTTCCATTTCAGGCACTCTTTTTAGCTTTGAATAAGAGCCATCAGTATTTGACATAATTAAGAATCATCTGTGTATCTTTGCTCTGGGTGTTACGGGAACATTTGTTTGTGGGAAAACTAGAGAAAATATGTGAGAATTAGTGGCAAGTGCCAAAATCACTTGCTGGGTTTGATTTACATCAGCTTGCTAGCATTTAGATTGGAATGACTCATCCAAAGGTTTTCCTATACTTTATACCAGGGGTCAGCAACCTTTCAGAAGTGGTGTACCAAGATTTAACGTACTCATTTCTGTTTACAGATCTGTGTGCCGGGAAGGGAAGGGGGGCAAAGTAACAAGGGAAGGCTGGGTACAGTGGCCATATTTTCTGAACCAGCTGCAGCTGGGGAGAACGGTTTAATTTAAATATATTAAACAGATTAAGCATTTTAAATTTCTCATGTTACTTTATCACACTTCATTTTTAATAAAATAAAATATTCATTTATGTCCAACATAAAGGTTTAAATGTTTTCTTTATTTATGGCAGGGGTGGGAAACCTTTTTTGGGTCAGGAGCCACTGACCCACAGAAAAATCAATTGGGGACCACACAAGTGAGAAGCAAAAAAACTCCTCCAAAAAACCCAACCCTCACTGATGTTGCCCCCAACTGAGATGCCTCACACTTCTGGCACTCCAGCCCCACGGCATAAGGGGAAGGGACAGGGAGGACTGAGGTTCCGGGCTTCCCATAGGCCAGATTTACTTTTCTGGAGTTAGTGGATTTTGAGGACCTCCTTAGGCTCTGGGGTGGGGACAAAAATGAGGGGTTCAATATGCGGGACAGGACTGCCAATGAGTGGAATAGGGATACAGGATCTGGGCAGGAGGTGGGATGCAGGAGGGGGTGAGGAGAGCAGGGACTGGGAGGGAGTTTGGCTGCAGAAGAGGGTGTATTTATAGGGGTATGAGAGGGAGTTTGGAGTAGGAGGGGGTTGGGGGATTAACGCAGAAAAGGTGAGAGGGTGAGAATGCAGCCAAGTAGTAGTTGGGGAGGAAGGTAAAGAAGTGGGGAGTAAAGAAAAGGGCAGCTTCTGCAAAGTAAAATTGTATCCTCCCTCACATATTTCCTCGACTCTATCCTTGCTCCCCTCAGCCCCATGATCTCTCCTACCGCAGCCTGAATCCCTGTATTGCTTCATCCTTCCCCCCTCCCCGCTAGTTCAGCCTTTCCCCTTTGTCCTCCTTCACCTCCTCTGTGTCTGCACATTCCTGTGCTCCCAGCGTGTACCTCTGCAGGGCAGCAGCGCTGGGACTCGCAGCCTCCTGGAAGCAGCACTGGGGTGAGAAGGGGACAGGTGTGGAGACAGGTTGCAGCTCTGCGGCTGGGACCAGTAGAGCTCAAGGCTGCCCATGGCTGGTTCCAGCCCGGCTGGGCACAGTGGGGCTCTAGGGAAGGGTCTCCCCGCCCCTGCACATACCCCGCAGGGAGCAACACAGTGCAAACCTGAACCCCCACATCCCACGGAGACGACAGCAACAGCTTTTGGCTTCCTGCCTGCCCTGTATCTGCAGAGCAGCTCTGGTCCTGCCCCCTCCTGAAACAGGGAGCAGAGCCTGTAAGTGGGGGAGTGGCAGCTGCATGCCCAGGCTGAGCAGGGCTAGTCCCAGGGATGTGGAGCCCAGTATGGGATCATACCGCCTGCTCTGTTTGCTGGGCTGCCCCAGCACCCACACCTCCCCCCTTCCCCAGCTTGCCCTTCCCGCAGGAGGCCGAAGCTGGTTCTCCTGTCTACAGTTGCATGGCGACCGCAAGGCTCCAGCTGCTGCCGGGAGGGTGGGGGTCTGAGCTCCTGCCATGCGTATCACTCAGGATTGGCTTATGTGCCACTTACAGCACATGTGCTGTAGGTTGCCGAACCCTGCTTTATACCCTATTGCGGCATAGCTGTGCTTCTGTAAAGTTTCCTCTGCAGCCACACTGTATGCTAGTGACAGAGAGCTCTCCTGCTGGCATAATGAAGCTAGCCCCACCCTACCGACATAGCTTTATCCACACTGGTAATTCTGTCAATGAATCTTTTCTCACAACCCTGACTGACAAAATTTTTACTGACAAAAGTGCTAGTGTAGAGACAACCCTATAAAGATGTGACTGAGGTTCAGAAAGTTAGTTTATAGGTATGGATGTTGCCCCTTTTTTCCCACCCTGTGACTCTGTTGTAAAAATATTTGTCCCCTCTCCATGCATTCAGATACAATGAGATTAATGACTACAAATGTAAATCTAATCCTATGCAGGTGCTGCTGCGGTCGCTTGGTCAGGCAACATGCTTGCTTTACTGCAAGCCTTGCCGTGAAATATTCAGATGTCAAACTAAGTGAAAACTTCAATCAAGAAATAGAAGAATGGTCAGTGGGAAAACACACAGAACAGAGTTCAACTGATGCTTATGGTGTTATTAACTTTCAAGGTGGCTCTCATTCATACAGAGCAAAGGTATGTACAAGATGACTTTTTTTCCTTTTTGTCTGCCAATGAGTCAAGGGAAATTTGAATACTCCATTTAGAATCATAGATCTGGAAGGGACGTTGAGAGGTCATTTAGTCCAATCCCCTGCCCTCATGACAGGACTAAGTTATCTAGATCAAGAGGGGCAATAAGCGGGCCATGGGCAGGCCACCAGATGCTCTATTGACCAGCATCTCTGTGGTTCACTCCCTGCCAATGGGAGCTATGGGAAGTGGCGTGAGCTGGACCACTGTTTCCTGCCGCTTCCTTTGACTGGGAAAGGTAAACCAAGACCACTGGGAGCTGCGAGTGGCTGTACCTGTGGATGTGCTGAAAGCCTCTGGTGATCCAACAGAAGCCAACCCTGGTGAACTACGTCCAGCCTGCAAGCCACTTATTGCTCACCCCTGATCTAGACCATTTCCTGCCAGCTGTTTGTTTGTTTGAAATGAAAGAATTGGTAAGGTGATGAAATGCCCATATCTATGTTGTGAGATAGTATCCTCCCTATCATCATTAGGAGTCCTATTATTCCAAATGTTGACTTCTCTTTAGTCCAGTTGTGCCCAAACTTTTCCTGTCTTCTCCCCCCCCCCCCCCCCCCCCCCGCACCTTACCAGCAATGGAATCTGTCGGTGCCTCTACTTCATTACTACACAGTTGGCTCAGCAGGGGAGCTTGGGCTGACTGTAGAACTGGGGATGGGGAAGGAGCTAAAGCTAGAGGCAGTGCTGGTGTGGGGAAGGAGAGGAA
The DNA here is from genome assembly GCF_052426305.1 of Pelodiscus sinensis. NCBI lineage: Eukaryota > Metazoa > Chordata > Testudines > Trionychidae > Pelodiscus > Pelodiscus sinensis. The sequence continues at coordinate 25,627,589 of NC_143065.1, forward strand.
ATGAGGGGAGGAGAAGGAATGAGGGCGGAGCTGGTCTGGGGGGCAAAGAGGAGTTGTGGATGTGACTGGAAGCAGATGGGGGCTGGGTGGTGCTACCTCCCTGGACATTTCTTCCCATGCCCCCTCAGTGGTTCCCAACCTTTTTAAGCACAAGATCACTTTTTGAATTTAAGTGCAATCCATGATCTACCTCAAACCCAAATACCTTTGTCCCACCTCCTTCCCGCCCCTTCTCTGAGGCCCCTCCCCTGCTCACTCCATCCTCCCTCCCCAATGCTCAATCACTTTTATCAGACTGGGGGCAGGGTTTGGGGTGCAGGAGAGGTTCAGGACTGCGGCTGGGGTTCAGAATGCTGGCTCCAGATGGGCACTGCTTACCACAGGTTGCTTCTGGGTGGCAGTGCAGGGGGCTAAGGCAGGCTCACCCCTACCCTGGCCCTGCACCATTCCCAAATGCAGCCAGCAAACTCCCTCCATTCCTGCCCCCGTCTGCTCTGTGGAGATGGGTACAGGATGGAGGAAGAGACACCCGGACATCAGAAGCCCCTCTTTCTCTTCTTGGTGTGCAGGGCATGAGAAGCAGGAGGCTCCCAAGAATGAGGGGCATTTCCAAGGCAGGAGCAGCATAGCAGTGCTGAAAGGGGCAGATGAAGTACCAGCACTTGGTAGCCTCTCAGCCAAACCTCTCAGGATCACCTGTCAGAGGTTCCAAGATCTACCAGTAGATCCTGATCTACTAGTGGTGACCACTACCCTAGTTCATGCCACCCTCCCCAGTTGTGTAAATCATAATAAAAATCTCATTTACTTATAATGGTGTCACTCACTGTCACAGAAAAAAATCTGCACAGATGTTGGTAACCAGAAAGACCATGTTTGCTCTGACAAATACTATATAGCCTTTTTGTGAAAGGTATGCTTAACTTTTGCTAAATTTCTTCTATTCAATGTTATGCTTGTGCTGCATTGAAAGTTATGGAGACTAAAGTCCTCCTTGGAAATGGCTACAGCATGGATAACAGCACCACAAGTTTCCCTCTCACTGACTTGCCACATTCCTCAACCGTGGAGGAACCATATCTAGGAGTGATTAAAATAGTTCAGTCTCCATGTCCTTTCATTACTTGGCACATCTGCTGAAACTGTCCTCTAGTACCAGTTGAGGTTATGGTGGTGTGTTAGTGTGTATCCCTACATGTTGGGAACTGGTCTCTGTAAGGTTTCTCTTCTACCCATTTGCTCTCTCTGGCCTGTATGGCCTGTTTTAGGGATGCAGCATTATTCTTAATTTTTAACTCCAAAGAGGATGGGGGAGGGGAGAATGGTTGTATGGTTTATTTTCACAATTGGAATAGCTTTTTACATTGAATATACAGACAATCAGCCTCAGCAATTGAACTGGTTGTATTTTTGGCAATATATTTTCATTAATATCCTCAAATTTAGAAATGCTCATGAAATTGTTCTATAAAAGTTTTGTAGAACACATTTTTATTACGATGGACCTACATCTAAGCTACCTGCAGGCTTCCACAGTGCTTCAAAATCTTATTACTATAGCCTGCTGAATTTTTGGAAAATCTCCAAATATTTGTACTAGGGTTTTTTGTTCATTTTTTATAAAGTATGGCAGCTGCACATTTTTCTGTAGTTCAGAAGTCAATATTGCGTCTTCTCATGGATCTTCCTTACCAATTGTGTAATGGTTTATTGTAGGAGCCTACTAACGCTCAACTTTTTTTCCCTTAGTATGTGAGATTGTCTTATGACACTAAGCCTGAAGCCATTCTACAACTTCTTCTTAAAGAATGGCAAATGGAGCTGCCAAAGCTTGTTATCTCTGTACATGGGGGGATGCAGAAATTTGAACTCCATCCACGCATCAAACAGTTGCTTGGTAAAGGTCTTATTAAAGCTGCAGTAACAACAGGTGCCTGGATTATAACTGGAGGAGTAAACACAGGTAAATAAAGTATTAATTTTATATAATGCTTCTAATAAAAGTACAGACTTATATACACAGTTTAACCACTTCCTAGTACTTAAAGATAATGACTGTCTAATCAGAAGAACAAAAAAAATATTTCTCTATAAAATACTCTCTAACGATCGGCTGGCTTTACATTTAAAAAAATGAATGTTTTTATGAATTGTATCTTAAGCATTGAACTTAAATCTTGTGATATTATGTAATACAGAACATATAGATTGTTTTGCATTGACCAATAAGGATAAACTGCTATAGTAGTTGCTTTTGAAATTGTTAGGGAAAAGGTTTCACTTTACCTTGTATCTTTCTTCAAATTGAAAAGCTTATGCTGCTTCAAAATGTGCAGTACTATACTGCATCTTGTTTTCTGCCCTGGCAAGTGCAGTTGGCATATATGTTTTAGGGATGTAAGAGTATAGTTGATTAACTGATAAGCAGAAGCTTATAGGTTAATGCTACAGACTACAAGCATTGCCCCATCACAACCAGTAAATTTTTTATCAGGCTGGCCAGTAGCCTGGCTCATGCCGGATCCGGGACATATCTCTGCTGTGTCTCTGCATTTAAAGTGTATTAGGGGCCAGGCGGGTAGGCAGCCCAGCTCAGTTCTGGTTTGCGACGGGTCCTGGAGCTCAGACCCTCCTCTCCCGCCCACTAGACAGAGACTGCTGCCACCCCACACTGCTGCCTCTTTATCAGAGGCAGCAGCACAGGGCAACAAGCAGCTGGTCCGCAACAGGAGCTGATTTTTAAACTGGCTTCCCTTGTGGAATAGCTCCTGCCTGGCACTCTACGCTGCTGCTGGCCCCGCCTCTGGGGACTATAGAATAGTCAACTAACAGATAAGAATTCATGAGGTTACTCAACTATTCAATTAACTGATACTTAACATCCCTAATATGTTTGTAAAGTTACTGGAAATTATCAGTACTCTGTTTCTATTAATATATGTGTTGTGCACAATAGGTCTTTCTTTATGTGATCAATTAAGTGAGTTTCCTAATCTTCACAATAATTGGTAAGGTTAATGCTGATAGAATGTACTTTCAATATACAGAAATGTTTTCTCGTGAATGAACAGGTGTTGCAAAACATGTTGGTGATGCCCTGAAAGAACATGCTTCCAGATCATCTCGAAAGATTTGCACTATTGGGATAGCCCCATGGGGAGTGATTGAAAACAGAAATGACCTCATTGGAAGAGATGTAAGAATGGGTTTACCCAGTTACAAGTTATTTCAACTGTATGATCTTTCATAACCTTGTTTTAATAATCTGCTTATGTTTGCTGGCTCACTGCCTTTTATGACATGGAGGTACTTCTGCATTTGCTTTGGGACTTCTGTTGCGATTTACAGAGGACTACTGCTATAAGAAATTACAAAATGCTAATTCACTAGACGAAGCAGTTGTACACTTGTATGGCTCCGAAGAGCAGGTTACAGTAGCCACAGAATTTCCTGCAAACAATCTGATCTGTGAAAAGCATAAGAAATTACAGTTCCATGGAAAAGTTTCCCAAAGTTACAAAATCTCACAACAGAACAGTGGGGAGATCTTCAAAAGTAGCAAAGAGCTTGAGGAGTACAAGTGTCAGAGAAAGTAAATGAAACGTGTTTCTAAACTCTGTAGAGGAACTTTCATGTTCCTAGGGATTTAGGATTTTTTTTTTTTTTAAAGTTATAGAGCAAAGTGGATTTAAAGCAGTAGGAAGTGACCAGTGGTAATGGACAGCCCTTTCCACTTGGGTGAACGCTCTCCTAGCAGAGGTTGCTCTTCTGCCTCCTGTGCTAGTTGCCTATTCATTCTTCATGCTGAATTCAGGAATCAAGGTGGGAAATGGACATAGCAAAGCAGAGCTCCCTTGTGTCTGAACCTCACCTGGCTTAAATGTCCTTGCAGCTCTAACTTGGGCTGTGCAGTCAGAGTTCAGGGAGGAAGCCTTTTCCTGATGAACATTCTCCATTTCCTCCACCACCTCAGTAGAGTTTAGCAGAATGGAGGATTTGTTACTGAGAATGAAAGCTCATTTACATCCTTTATAATTGCGTAGTCACTACTGCACAACTGTAACTTTAAGTGGAAAGTCAAATATTGTGTGAACTATTTGTCTTCCTACATTTTAAGAATCACAGCTAAGAAAAGGATATTTCAATATGGCTGCAGCTATAACACAGAGTTTAGTAGACACATTCATGGATTCAGGCATTCTGCTTTTTGCTGGGTTTTTTCTTATCTGTAGTCAGTTTTAATTTGCAAGAGGCCTCCTCTCTATAGCACTTGAGAGCAAAATTATTGTGTGGTATGGTAACCTGCATTCTTGCAAGAATGCGGCTTAATGAAGATCTGAATACTGGCAGGTGTAATTTTAGATCTGCCAATTTTCAGTGGTGTCCCTTTAACTTTTAATAAGACCAAATATCTAAAATTATGGTCATCAGTCTGGCATTTGGCAGATCATGCCTGTTGTATGTTTTTTTAGGTTGTTGCTCCATATCAAACTCTGTTAAACCCTCTAAGTAAACTAAATGTCCTAAATAATCTACATTCCCATTTCATACTGGTGGATGATGGAACAGTTGGAAAGTATGGAGCAGAAATTAACTTGCGAAGAGAACTGGAAAAAACTATCAATTTGCAGCGAATCCATGCAAGTAAGTAATCTTAATGTCATGGCAATGATTATTGTTCTGTTTTATTTTAAAATATTACACACAAACTGTGGTTTAAAAAAAAAAAACTTACTAAGGTTACAGAGGGAAGCACTCAAGTTGGGAAATGGCATACACCAGCTTGCCTTCCTACTGTAAAGTCTCTTTTCTACATGTTTTTTCCTGTCCACTTCCTTTTTTAAATGAAACCAATGTACAGTAGCTCCTCATGAACACCTCAGTAATGGAGGCTGTTTGTAACTCTGAAATGTTCATAAGTCTGAACAAAATATTGTTGGTTTGTTCAAAAGTTTACAATTGAACATTGACTCTCTGGCCTTTGAAACTTCACTATGCAGAGGAGAAATGCTGTTCCCCCCCCCCTTTTTTTTTAAAGATACGAGGTGGGGATTATAGGGACGGGGTAGAGTGGAAGCAGCAGGGGATGGTGGAGGGGAATCGAGCAATCTCTGGCTAGAGCAGAAGTCAGTGCCTATGACTGGTACCCTTTACTGGTCTGATTAACCATCTCCTCTGAAGTTGAGCACTTGTAATTTCATGGTAACGGATGACTAGGAAACTGGAATTAAGAGTTGCTGCCATTTGAGGGAAGGAAGCCCAGACATTTTGCATTGATCTTCACTCTCCTGTACTAGATTAAAATAAAGTATCTGTTTATTATATTTGAGGATTTATTTAGTGCCTCATAATTAAGGCTAAGATCTAGTCATGGGCATTTTTAGTAAGTCATGCTCAGGTCCTGGGCAGTAAAAATTCACAGCCTCTGATCTATCCATGACTACTTATAAATACTCCTGGGTAAATCTCAAACTTCTGGATAAGAGGGGGTGGTAGTGCAGAGGAGGCTTGGTATCAGTTGCATGAGTAGCCAGTGTGGTTGGTCCCAGCATCACTGCAGCATCAGGTCCTGAGGCTGCTTGGGCGGCCCTAAGGCAGCTGCATCTGCCAGTGCTGCTGCAGAAGTCAGAGGTCCTAGAAAGTCATGGCATCTGTGGCCTCCATGTTAGTATCTCGGCCTTAATCCTAGTCCTCACTCGTGTGAAGATTGAGTTGCACATGTCAGCTATGTCATTTTTCCCCCCTTTCTTGTGGAAACTGTTTTTGTTGCGATGCAAAATATCAGGAAACCAAAATATTTTTAAGGAAACTGAAGATCGGTTTTTGTCTAGTAGTTGAAGAAAGAGAGCCCATATGAGGGCTCACCTTATTACAAGACACTTCCGTATTCTATGTTTGTGGTTTTAAGTTTAAGTAGTAATGTTTTGATTCCTGCATTACATTGAGTTTTATATGGCTACTTAACTAGCAGTGTGTTTGTTCTCCCCCACTCTCCAGCATCCCAAATCTGAAGGTAATGCAGAAGTAAACGTGGCAATACTATGATGTCACTTACTTTAACTTGGTGACACTCCCTCCTCCCCCACACAACTCCCTTTCAGGTCAGGACTCTCAATTTGAGAAACTGTTCTTCCCCGTAAAATCTGTATAGTATCACAGAAGACCAGATTTCAGTCTGATGCATTTTTTATGGCTATGAATTTGGTAGAGCCCAATCTGTGTGTCAGGCTTTAACATAATTATTGAATACCGCTCCACAATGCCTTGCTATGACTTTCACAGGTACTTTTGGCTAGATCAGTGGTGGGCAAAAGGGCCGCTGTGGGCCGAATCCAGGTCTGTGGGCAGGGGGAAGTACACAGTTTCCTCCACCCTTCCAGGAGCAAGTGGTGCTTTGAAGCACCGTGTGCTCCTGGCAGGGCGGGAGGAGGCTTCCTGATTGGCCTGGAGGCAAAAGGGGGAGTGCGCAAAGTCTCCTCCCACCACCAGGAGTATGGGTGCTTAGGGTAAACCTCTGGGGGGGGCAAAGGTGCACCCGCATACTAATCCTGGTCTATGGGTGGGGAAGCTTGGAAGTATACCGATCCTACCCCTTCCGCTTGAAGCCCTGCCCCTTTTGGTGTGGCCCAGGGCCACTTCAAAAATTTCTGAAGTGGCCTTGGCAAAAAATAATTACCCATCCGTGGGTTAGATACTCTGATATGAACTATTTCTACAATGTAGCCTACCTCTTTTAACAACTTAGAATACTGAAATGTTAAAGCAACCATTTGCTATCTGACTTTTTTAAAGATTGAAATGTAGCCAACAAATATGCTATAGAGGATAATTGCTTTCTTTCTTCCTCCTTGTCATCCTGTTTACTAATTTACAACTTTTGAGATACAGTAGTGTAGTGGTCTCCAACCTTTTTATGCCCAAGATCATCTTTTCATGAAGCCCCACCTCACTCACTTTATCTCTCTTCTCTCTGTTGCTCTCTCTCCCCTACCTCTCACTTTTACTGGGTTGGGGTGCAGGCTCTCAGGGATGTGCAGTGTGGGAAGGGGCTCCAGGCTGAGCCTAGGGCCGGGGTTTGGGGTGCAGGAGGAGGCTCCTGGGGCTAGGGTGGGAGATTGAGATGCAGGTGGGAGTTCAGGGTGCAGGAGAGGGTATGGGGTGCTAACTGCAGGGTTCAGGGTACAGGAGAGGGCATGGGGTGCTAACTGCTACCCTCTAGGTAGCACTTACCTTGAGTAGAGATGTAAGCAACTAGTTGACTAGTGACTCAATTAGTAGCTTTCCCCCTCTTGCTGCCTCTAAAAGCTTGCCTCACTGTGTTTGTAAAGCTTGGATTGAAGAACTTGAAATATTTAAAGAGAATATTAATTTTGATTTCAATACTGATGTTTTTTACCTTTTTGTAGGAATTGGCCAGGGTGTCCCTGTGGTAGCACTGATATTTGAAGGTGGTCCTAATGTTATCCTCACAGTTTTGGAATACCTTCAAGAAAGTCCTCCTGTGCCAGTAGTAGTATGTGAGGGAACTGGCAGAGCTGCAGACATACTGGCATATGTTCATAAGCAAACAGAAGAGGGAGGGTAAGCCTACAAATGATTAAAACTTTTGACTAATAGTGCCAGACTTGTTTGAGAGCACTTTTCATTAACAAATTTGTGTAGGAGCCTCATGTTCATGTTCCAGAGGTTACAAGCAATGACTTCAATCATGCATTCTGTACAAGCTTCCCACACAGCTGTTCCAGTAAACCTCAGTCCTGAAATGCCACAGTGTTCTGTTTCTGTGTTCCTCCGTAGTACAGACTGCAAATCATACCAGATTTTGTAAATTGTATGGTGCTTTTGTAATGCTTCCATTAGGGTAAAATCTTCAAACTCATCTTTGCTTGTGACTAACGTCAGAACTGATCCAGAATTCTCAGAGATGCATGACTGTTACCAAGCTATGTGGAATACAACTTGAAAGTATTTTTGCTCTCAGATTGTTCCATTAACTAGCTTTATGTATAGTAAGAGAGCTTGACTGAAAAGAGAGGAAATTATTCTGTATAAATAGTGTTTGAATATTTGAATCGTTTTCAAATATTTGAAAACAGTAAGGTGGCAAAATTTGTAGATGATACCAAACACTCAAGATAGTTAAGACCAAAGCAGACTGTGAAGAGCTTCAAAAAGATCTCGCCAAACTAAGAGGTTAGGCAACAATCTTCAAATGAAATTTCATGTTGATAAATGTAACGTAATGCACATTAGAAAAAATAATCCCAACTATATGTACAATATAATGGGGACTAATTTAGCTACAACTACTCGACAGATATCTTGGAGTCATTGTGGATAGTTCTCTGAAAATATCCACTCCAGTGTTCAGCGGCAGTCAAAAAAGCAACTAGAATGTTACAAATAATTTAAAAAGGGATAGAGAATGTCAGAAAATATTTTAATGCCTCTATATAAAACCATGATATGCCCACATCTTGAATACTGCGTACAGATGTGGTCGCCTTATCTCAAAAAAGATATTGGCATTGGAAAAGGTTCAGAAAAGGGCAACAAACATGATGAAGGGTTTGGAACGGGTCCCATATAAAGAGAGATTAAAAAGACTTGGACTTTTCAGTTTAGAAAAGAGGAGACTAGGAGGGCATATGATAGAGGTCTATAAAATAATGACTTATGTGGAAAAAGTGAATAAGGAAAAGTTATTTACATATTTCTACAATATAAGAACTAGGGGCCACCAAATGAAATTAATAGGCAGCAGGTTTAAAACAAACAAATGGAAGTTTTTCTTCACTCAGCCCGCATAGTCAGTCTGTGGAACTCCTTGCCAGAAGATGTGGTGAAGGCTAGGACTTTAACAGAGTTCAAAAAAGAGCTAGATAGATTCATGGAGGTTAGGTCCATCAATGGCTATTAGCCATGATGGGTAGGAATGGTGTCCCTATTCTCTGTTTCTCCAGAAGTGGGTGACAGGGGAGAAATCACGTGTGGATTACCTGTTGTATCCCCTCCCTCTGTGGCATTTAGTATTGACCAGTGTCGACAGACAGGATACTGGGCTGGGTGGACCATTGGTCTGACCCAGTATGGCTGTTCTTATGTTCTAAAACAAATATCACTTTAAGACTATTCAAACTTCTGATTGTGTGGGATTTAGAAATGCATTTGTGTTCCACGAGCCTCACCGGCCTTCAGTTAATTTTTTCAGAAAGCGTTAAATATATCTGGTTCTGTTTGTCAGACTGCCATTCATGCTATGATTCCAAAACAATAAAGAGCTGAGGTGCTATTGCTTAAGAGCCTAATAGTTTTAACTTGTGAAGGAAACTAGAGGTAGCACATATTCAGAGAAAGTTCTGGTTTTTTGAATTCACTTTCCTGTTGGTCTGCCAAAGCCCAACTTTTATCATCCGGTCATGTTACGTACCCTAGCTGTTCTGTGGATTTTACTAGAGGCTGTTGGGTAGTGGGAATGATGATCTGGTGTTGGAGACTGCGGAAAAAAATCTGTTTGTGTGGCCTTAGGTGGAAGGGGGACTTACTTTATTTTTGGACAGTTGTTATAATTATATTGGTAAAGCTTGTTCATGTACCCAGAGCTTTCAGATAGGCATGTCTGTCTTAGACCATTTGAAAAATATGTATTAACATGCTTATGGTTCATACGTAACAATATAGGTCTTTGGTTGTTTTTGTAATCTTAGAAATATGCCTGATGGAGCAGAACCAGAAATCATTTCAACCATCAAAAAGACATTTAACTTTGGTCAGAGTGAGGCAGTTCACCTGTTTCAGACGTTATTGGAATGCATGAAAAAAAAAGAACTTGTAAGTGGATTTCAGCATGGGAAGCCTTTTATTTCAAGCATGCACACTTTTAGGAGCTAATTTTACATTAATGTCAGATTGATACAAACGATTAGGCTTTATCTTTATGGGATGGAACTGAACAATTAGGGAAGATGACTCCAAACAAAAGTCAAACTCAAATTGTCTTGTTCGTTTTTCTTACCTTTGGTTAAGTGATTCTGCTTATGTAATCAAATCTGATAATCAGTGATGTTTTTGTAATCTGACCTGTGGAAGAGCTTGGTATAAGCTTGATAGCTTTTCTTTCATCAGCACAAAATGGTGTAACAGAAGATACCACCTCACCCACCTTGTCGAAGCTACAACAGCACTGCAAATGTGTTGGATTATTGGCATTTGGCTTGTGAAACTTTGTAATATAAAATGAACCTAAGAAGGTGTAATTAAAGTACTATATTATTGCTACATAGAGGCTCAAAAAATTAAGTAGTTTTTTGTTATTTAGTGAACATTAAGGTAAAATGTTTTGTCTTAGTGGCCATGATTCAGGAAAGGTATGCCCTAATAAGCAAGGACACTCTTAATTTTAAGGACAATCATAAAGTCCTATTGAAGTCAACAGGAGTTGGACATTTTGCTTATGGGGTGGTGTTTTCAAAACTGGTTCAACGTTTTATTGATTAGGATGGATGTAAGTACATATTAAAGTATTTTTCTGAATCAGGACAAGCAGTAACATCCCATACTCTAATTTGGGGTGGAACCTTTTTTGGGTCATGGGCCGCTGACCCACAGAAAATCAGTCGGGGCCTGAACACAAGTGAGAAGGAAAAAAAAAACCCACCAAACACTCACTGACGTGGCCCCTGACTGAGAAGGAGAACGACACTCTCCTCGCATAGCAGAGCCTTGGAGGGCCCAGGCTAGTAGATTTTGTGTGCTTTAGCCATATGGGCAACTGTGGGGGTTGGGGGAGGGCTGGAGCACCAGCACAGGCTCCCCAAAGCTGGGAGGGAGCCCTGAGCCTTGGGGGCCGGATCCAGGCCGGTTGGGGGCCACATTTGGTCCCTTGGCCTGAGGTTGTCTAATCCCAATCTTATGTCAATATTTAAACATATGAGCTAACAAAGTTTTCATAAACTCAAATTGATTTTAGATTTGTATGTTCTTTTATGGTTAAAACCTTCTCTTGTTCTACATAGAGGAGACACAGTTTTTAAAAGTGAGATGGAATACTTATTTCAGTATTATGCTGTTTTTTAAAAAACAGATTACCGTATTCCATATTGGGTCAGATGAACACCAAGATATTGATGTTGCAATACTTACAGCACTGCTAAAAGGTGAGGTTTTAAATTTAAGAGTGTTGAATAATTCCAAAATTGTACTCGAGGGCTACGAGGGGAAAAAACGTAACAGTTAATATGGTACAGGCCATCCTCACTATAAGTCCAAGATACATTTAAAAAAACTTGTACTTATAGCAAAGCAACTTAAAGAGGGTATTTTTTTCCCCCACAACTGACTTCCATTTGTGCAGTTTTTGTGTGTGTGTGTGTGTGTGTGTGTGTGCGCAGTTTGAGTGGGGAATGGGAGGGCTTATAACACATCCGTTCTTACAAGCGTTAATGACTTTAGTGCAGAGCGGATGTATACTGGGGTGACTTACAGTGGGGACTAAGGATGTTAAGTAACAGTTATTTTACTAGTTGAGTAGTTGATGGAATTTCCATTGACTACTTGACTAATCAGTAGGCACTTCTGCATTCCTCCTTTGAAATGTACAAGAACCCCTGCTAGGGCTCTTGTACATTTCAAAGGAGGAATGCTGAACTCCATGTGCAGCCTGGGGCCAGCGGGAAGTCCTGCTGGCTCTGGGCTGCAGGCGGCATGCCAGCTTTGAAATGTATAAGAGTCCCCAGCGGGGGGCTCCTGTGCATTTCAAAGTGGCAGCGCAGCATGGAGCTTGGGGTCAGTGGGAGACTCTGAGTTCCACGCTAACTGCAGACTCAATGCTGCGCTGCCGATTAAAATGCCACACGGAGTCAGGGTCAGGTTGGGATTCCCCAGCTGATCCTGGCTCCGCACAGCATTTCAGCCGAACCCAGGATCAGCTGGGGATTTCCCCAGTTGACCATGGGTTCCGTGCTGCATTTCCTCAGAACTTGGGATTAGCTGGGGACTCCCCAGTTGATCCCGGGTTCTGTGGAAATGCTGCGCTGGAGTCCGGGGTCAGCTGGGAAGTCCTCAGCTGACCCCGGGCTCTACGCGTGGCTGCGTTGCACAGGTAATCCTGGGCTCAGCTGTGTGGCACTGCCGCTTTGAAGTATCCCTTCTCCTCCCTCCTTCCCCCTCTCCCTTTGTTGCTGCAATCAGATAAAGACAGCAAGGGGGGAGAGAATTGACTAGTCGGCTAACTATCCAATAAGCATTTGTTTATTGGATAGTCGACTAGTCCTTAACATCCCTAGTGGGGATGCCCTGTACAGTAATATTGTAATATTTTTCTGAAGTGATTAATGGTTATAAATAGCTACTACCTGTAACGTGTATATATGATGTTAAGTAATAAAAATATATTGTATATTTATATTTTTTGTTCTGGGGGGGGGATGTAAATGTATTTATTTCAGACAGTTTTAGGCTGTCTTAATATGTGAAAACTTGTGAAATATTCATTTCATGAGCAACGTAAGCTATAAATGAATGTTCTTTCTTTCTGTGATTTAGGTACAAATGCTTCTGCATTTGACCAGCTTGTCCTTACACTGGCGTGGGACAGAGTTGATATTGCCAAAAATTATGTTTTTGTTTATGGACAACAGTGGCTGGTATGTAAATATTCTAGATTAAACATAGTGGTATTTTTACAGGATAGAAGCAAAATTATTGCAAATAACGAACCTTTTGATTCTGTAGAAATAGTACAATATTAAGGTTTTTAAGAGAGCAATTTCTGGACATTTAGCTACTGTGATACTTGCTTCTTTTTGTTTACTTATCTAAAATGGTTGAATTTATTTTAAATGTGCTAAATGTTCCAAGTAATCAGGGGAGAACATTCAGTACAAAGGATTAAAACTTCCCTTTATTATTTATTAGGAGCTGTAACATCTAAAGATACTTCAACTCATTGGCTTTTTATGTTTTCATAATACATGATCTTTTAAAATTCTTTAAAAAGAAGCCAGTGAAACAAATTCTTATTGTTGTCAGTTTGAAGAAACATACATTGGGTATTAAAGTGCAGCATCTTTCTTTTCTTCTGTTGTTTGTGCACTGAGGTTCAGCTTTTGGTGTTTCTTTTGCAGTCAAAGCACAGCGACATTGTTGGAATTAATGGCAGTTCTGACCTTGTTTTGTTTTCAAAGCAACTTGTTAAAAGTTGTTAAATACCGTCTCACAATTTCCTTGCTTACCTTATTGCTGTATATAAATGAGAATGTTTTAATTTAGTTCTGCGGGATAAGTAGAGGAAAGGTACATGTACCTCAGTAATAGCCCTTGAATATGTAATTGCTTTACCACCCTCTTCTCCCTCTCCCCTCCTCCTCCTTCAGGTTGGATCACTGGAACAGGCTATGTTAGATGCCTTGGTGATGGATCGAGTTGCATTTGTGAAACTTCTTATTGAAAATGGAGTAAGCATGCACAAGTTCCTTACAATTCCCAGGCTGGAAGAACTTTATAACACAGTAAGTTGATGACAATAGTGGAGAATTTTATATACCGTGTTCAGTTTATAAAGTCACAGCTGTAAACTTTTCATCATTGTACAAAATTGTAAAAAGCTATTGGAAAGTTCTACTTATTTTTAAAGATTACCTCAAACATCGTTTTCATTGGCACTTATTTCATATATTTAACTGCTTTATTAGGTGAATAAACAAAACAGTAGGTGCAACAAATAGCCATGTGTTTTTTGTGGTGATACATTATAAAAGACCTGTATTTTAGGCATGCACTGAAGGAGATGAGAACATTCTGACTGACAGCATTTGACTAAGACATATAAGAAGCCTTGAAACTCACTTGTTATCAAAGTTGCATGCTGGAGTCCCTGTGACCCAAGCCGAGGTGTTCAGTTCATGGAGGACAGCTACCTAATGAAAGAAACAGTGTTTTATGATTTTTAGCAGTAATGTGCTTTACATTAGGGATGTTATATATTAATTTATTGAATAATTTGTGTAACCTCATCAAAAATTTGTGGTTACATGAATATTTGATAATCCCAAGGGCAGGGCCAGCAGAAACTATGCTCCTAGTTCCACTCCCAGGGAGCCCCCTGCCACCCCGCTCTGTTGCCTATATATCAGAGGCAGACATGAGCCTGTTCCCTGTGTAGCTCCCCACACACCAGCTTCTGCCTGCTACCCTACGCTGTTGCCTCTGATACAGAGAGGCAACAGAGTGGGGCAATAGGAGTCCCTGTCTATGGAGGGCCGTCTGTCCCTGGCAGGGGTCTGGGCCTGCTGCAGACAGGAGCTGTGCTGACATCCCAAGGAACAGCCTCTGGCTGTGGTGAGCCTGTGCCTGCTACAGACAGAGGTTTCTCTGTGGTGGTAGTCCTGTGCATTCCTGCACGCCTCCTCCCCATGCTACTGCCTGTGATAGAGGGCCAGGTGTCTCCGCAAAGCTGGTGGTGTGTGTGTGTGGGGGGGGGGGGGGACGGGTTTCTGCCTCCCACCCCCCCTCTTTTCTGCCTCTGACACTGAGGCAGCAAGGGGGTGTGTGCGCGTTTAGTTGTTAGGATTAACCGGTAAGACTAGGATTATCAGTGAATTGTGTAGTCAACTACATGTTCACATTCCTAATTTACATCTTTAGAGTGTTTGTAAAAAACACTATGGTAACTATGACAGTTACTTTTGGATTTTTTTAAGGGAAATTTAGAGCATATCAATTTAGATTTTTCTTTTAGAAAGTACAAAAATAATTCTTTTTCTGTAAATTGAGAACTGGAGGTATGTGGTCTAGTGATTAAAGCAAAGGGAATAGGAACTAAAAGAGCAGATTCTACTAATTTTTTGGAAGGGGGAAACAAATCAGTTTGTACTCATTTTGTCATCTGTAAAATGTGAACAATATTTATCTTTATAAAGCACTTTAAAAGTAAAAGATGCTATATAAAAGCAATATATTATTGCCATATGTAAATAATTGGTTAATGGTTAAATATTTTTACAAGTATTTTAAATATTTAATATATAGCATTTCATACTTTTAACTGAATTGAACAGGAAAGACTTTCTACAATGCTATATGGCAGTTTAGGAAATGAAGACTATTGTATGAAACTAAAAGCTACTTTTTCCTTAGTAACTAACTACATGACAAATTCTTTACTCCATTATTTTAATTTTTAATTTCTATAAACATGAATGGAATTGATTTTTGTGATTTTAAAAAAATTATACCTAAAATTTTACAAGAATCAGTATATTGATTAGTAGGGTTCAATTCTGTGGTGTTAGACAAGCACTAGAGTACATTGATCTGATACCCCTTTTTTCTGGCTATCCTTCCTGATTTTGTAACCTTGAGATCAGACTTCTTTTTTAATTTTGGTATTTTAAAGGT
Source organism: Pelodiscus sinensis (assembly GCF_052426305.1). NCBI lineage: Eukaryota > Metazoa > Chordata > Testudines > Trionychidae > Pelodiscus > Pelodiscus sinensis. The sequence goes on from NC_143065.1 coordinate 25,642,985, forward strand.
AATGCTTAGCTCATAGTATTGTGATATGGAGGAATATTTGTATTTAATAATTGCTAACAGTTTAGAGAGAAGAAACTTCTTTCATGAAGATCAGTTTGCAAACAGCAGTTTTTTTGACATGAGGCCATGGAAGAAAAAACAGTCTTGCATAATTTAACTGTCCAAAATTCTGTGTTTTCTTTTTCCTTTGTATAAAGAAACAAGGTCCAACTAATCCAACACTCTTTCACCTTGTTCGGGATGTCAAACAGGTATGCTTTAAATTTGCATCCGATAAATGTGGAGTAAGATGGTATGCTAGCATATTAAGTTTTGGTGAGTTAGACTGCTGTTAAGTTTATTTTAATATCCACAATTAGCCAATGCTAAATGTTTTAATTACACAAGTATCTTAAAGACAGATTTTGAAAGAGCATCTCACTCACTCAGGTGGGATTGAAGAATTGATTCTGAGAAGTATATGATACTATCATGGCCAGACTAACAGCATTTTCACAAGTTTTGGAAGGATGACCTGCGGTGATAAGTTAGTATCTATAATTAAAGATCAAAGGGTAAATTTTTCAAAAGCAATTCAGTTAAAAAAAACAAAACAGTAGAATAATAAAATTTTACTTCAATCAAAACTCCAGCTCCACAGGCCTTATGCCATGTCATTGTTGTATTGAGACTTAAGGCTGGCCTTCCATTACAGCAGTAGTAGTGTTTAAAATGGTATAGAGCTTTGAGCCTTATGAAAGAGGAAATTGTAATATTTTTCCTTCTGTAAGATTCTGTTATCATAAAAGAAGATACTGGTACAACAAAATATATTAGTTTCCATTTGCAGTAAGTACCTTCTTCAGAGAATTTTGGACTAAAGATTGACTATTGCTAGCCTGTTACCCATGGTATGAAGTACAGATTGAATCTCTCTAGTCGGGCATACTATAGTTCAGCAATATCCATTGTCCAGCATGATTTTCATTAGCCAAATGTCCACTTGTCATGGGTGTGGCCAGATTTCCCGCAGTCCCATAAAGTTTGTTTATAGCCACCAGTCCTGGCTGTGTGTTCTGTGCAGTTTAGCTCTAATTTACCCGAGATGTCTTCTAAGAGACCAGTAAGCAGTGCAAGTATTGATAATGCTCCTGTCATTTGGCAAATTCTTTGGTTTGGCACTGGTCAGGTCCCAATGGTGCTGGACTAGAAAGGTTCAGCCTATTTTTTTAGTCTCTTTTTTCCCTCTCTGTCTGTCTGTCTGTCTGTCAGAATTTGACTATTGTTATAATTCATTCTTGCGCATCACCTACAGGGCCCAGTCTTTTAAAAGTCTCTTGGAAGGACTCTATTGATCTCAGTGAGAGTTCTGTATGCAGTGTCACTGTGGATTGGACAAGTAGTAAAGTTAGCGTCTAAGGCACATGTTCTGTTAGGCAGAGTTCCCATTGTTCTTGTCAGATGTGGAACTTACCGCTGCAATTTGCAGCAGCCTTATCAGTGCAGTGCAGAGCCCTCGGACCACTGTCAAATCTGGTCAAGGGCAGTTATCAGTGATGTGTGATGTTTCTCTTTGGCAATAGCTGTGTGTGGGATCCTCTTGTTGAAATTCATTCAGAAATGCCCAGGAGTAGCATGGAGATGGTTTTCTGATGTCAGAGTTAGACAGTTTTTTAACACTTCAGTGTCACAGAAAAATCTAGACAGGGCAAATGGGCCTACAAATGGTGCTTTAACAACCAGTGTGCTCTTGGATGGTGAGAAAGGTCTCTGTATAGTGGTGGGCTCAGGTTTGCCCCCATCTTCTTAACCATTCTGGCCATAGCATGCTCATTATGAATGTGCGTGTGAAGGGTGACGTCATTTAATGCAGGGAGCCATAGTATTGTTGTGGGTCATATTGTCTCAGTTGCAATGCATGTGGTTGAGCATAGTTGGGTGTCAGTTGACTTCATGTGAAACAGATGAAGCTAGACCAGAGTGTTGTATTCTGCTATTGAGACTTATATATACAAGTCTCTGAGGTGCTATAGGACAATCTGTTTTTTTAAATTAAAACAGGCACGGCAGCTCCTCTGAGGCAGTAAGATAAAGCGCTGATTTTTTGGTGGCAAGTCCTACTCATCTTTATTTTTATCCTTCCCTCATATATATAATCTTTGGCAATTGGAAAAAGTTGGCAGTGGACCAATGCAGGAACCCCCTATATATGGAGTTTCTAATTACTTGGGCAAGGTCCTCACTAGGAGATTAGTACATGAAGTATTCCTATCCCACCCTAGTTCATAGCCTGCTGAGGGAAGGAGAGACTTAGAGCATCACTTGGGGAATCTTCCGCTTGAAGGCATAGAGGGGCAGAAAAGATGCCATCATCCATATGCATCCCCAACAGTTTCTCTTCCTACCTCCCCTTTTGCCTCCTCCCCCATCTCACCCCTCAGAAAACCCCAAACAAATGTTAATGAAACTTTACACTTTGTATTCAAGTTCCAGAATTTGGAAGGAAACTGTTGAGTATTATGAAGACTATAAATGGATTCTAGACAATGGTAAAAATGTGAGATACACTTTCAGTGCAAAGGCTTATAGAAGCAAATAAATGACATTGCTAGTTGGATCCTCTTGGCAAGAAAGGATAGAGCCTCTATAACAAACTCCAGTCTTTTCTATAGTTGAATCAGTCATTTCTCATTGTCAGCTCGAATCATTGTTTGACAGCAGCTGCTTGAATCTAAAAGTATCTTTTTCAAAAGAGTATTTTCTGTTTCCTCCCCCACAAAACAAGTTTTAAATTTATTTTGTCCGGTTAAGGTAAAAAAGGTTAAAAGCACTTGAGTTGCAAAACCAAAAAAACCCACAATTTTCCATCTAGCAGTTGTGTTCTGAAAAGTAGAATCTACTCTACTTTTAAATATTTCATATATTAAACTTCAGACAGGCTTTTAGAGTGATAGGATTAATTTGTTATTCTAGAATTGACATACTTGTGAAAGTGCTATAAATAAATTTAACTATGTATTAATATATATGCAAAACTAAGAATAGTTTTATATTTCTAGGGAAACCTTCCTCCAGGATATAAAATCAACCTGATTGATGTTGGGCTTGTTATTGAATATTTGATGGGGGGAACCTACAGATGCACCTATACGCGAAAACGCTTTAGAGTCATATACAACAGTCTCAGTGGGAACAGTCGGGTATGTAGAGTTTGTTGAGAAGTTGCTTAAAAAGCTTTTCATTTATTAAAACATATTTTTAAAATATCTAAGCATAAGCAATCCTTGACCCCTTGGGAAAATTATAGCATAATCTTGGAAATATTTGTGATGGGATTGAGTTCTTTAAGGACAATGGAACTAGCTGTGGAATTAAAAATTAATCATGTAAAAATATTCTGCTATTTAAAGCTGTTGACTATCATGCAAATAAAATTTTATAATTAATGATAACCATTTCAGTTGCATAATTTTTCAGTTAAGTAATTATTGTACTGTTTTGTGTACAACTGGCTCATATAATATTTTAATCCAAATGTATTAAGAAATTTAAAAATAACATTTAACTTTTTTTTTTTAAATTTCCAGCGGTCTGGGCGTAATCCATCAGGTAACACTCCTCAGCTACGTAAAAGCCATGACCCTTTTGGTAATAGGGCAGATAAAAAAGAGAAAATGCGACATAATCATTTCATCAAAACTGCACAACCTTACAAACCAAAGGTAGGTGTATGTCATAAGACTTCATCACTTTTTTTTTTTTTTTTTTTAATTTTAAATTCTTCAAGGTAAGAACCTGGAGTTAAGTTCTGGCCCATTGAAGTTAGTGGCAAAATATATTCAATAGGACTCTGACTTCTTACAGTATGTTAAGCATTTTACATACAAGTATGGTGACATAAATAATGCATTTAATTTAAATATCACTTATGAGCAGTGGTATTTAAGGATGAAAAACTTATCGTTAGTGTAACATTACTAAATTCAGTTACAACAGGGATGAATATGACCCATTGAAATTACCTGCATTAGTAAAGTGAATAGGATTTGGCTCTAGGTTAGTAAAAACTGTTACCTTGTCCAGTAATTTGCAAAATGTATAGGCAACGGAGTCCTGGATTTAAGCGTGAATTAGCAAGATATAAACTGAGTTTTAAGTGGAAAATCCAGCCGATTTACAAATCTGATACAGCTAGATTGGGGATCTATCATTGTCAACAATACTGTAAATCTAAATTCTGATAAAATGTAACTTTTTAACCTTTCTATTGTTTTTTAAAGATTGATACAACTGCAGAAGAAGGAAAAAAGAAAAGAACCAAAGATGAAGTTGTAGACATTGATGATCCTGAAACTAAACGCTTTCCTTATCCTCTTAATGAACTCTTACTTTGGGCAGTGTTAATGAAGAGACAGAAAATGGCCCTCTTCTTCTGGCAGCATGGTGAAGAGTCCATGGCTAAAGCCTTAGTTGCCTGCAAAGTGTATCGTTCAATGGCATATGAGGCAAAACAAAGTGACCTTGTTGATGATACCTCGGAAGAACTGAAACAGTACTCCAAGTAATCTAGTTTTCATCTTGTTAATTTGTTTTTATGAACCTTCTTATAACATTAGCAAAGTAGACATGACTAGAAAACATCTTTCCTCTTTCTGCTACGTGCTTTCTTAGCGTGGTTAAAGAAAAAGGATATTCTCAAAGTTATTAGAGATACAATGATTGTATTCTAAGACAAGATGCATGTCATTACATTTCTTATATCGCTGTTGGTGAACCTGGTATTTACATAAAAAGATCTTGATGCACCTTGACAGAGATGTTTTACCTTAAAATTATTTATTGTATTACATATGAAACCTACATACATTTTGAGGAAAGCTATTAGTACTGTGTGTGATTTTGTGTGTAGTAGATAATGGGAATGCTGAAATTTTCAGTGGGTACACGTTTACATGCAGGTGGGGAGAGATGGGGGAGGCAGGAGCTGGTGCTTGCAGTGAGCTTGCTTTTAATCTGAGTCCCCATGAACACTGGCTCCTATTGCCCCTCTCCCCCACCCTGTACTGCTGCCTCTGTCAGAGGCAGTAGCACAGGGAGGAAGGGGGCACAAGGGGAGGCAAGGCTCCTGGCTCCCACCCTCTCCCTGCTACCTCTGGAAGGGACTGGGCATGGGAGAGTGCAGGCTCCCTATCCTAAAATTGGTAAACCTTTATTTTGTGGGTTTTTTCCCATATTCTAGTGAGTTTGGACAACTTGCAGTTGAACTACTAGAACAGTCCTTCCGACAAGATGAAACCATGGCTATGAAGTTATTAACCTATGAGCTGAAAAACTGGAGTAATTCAACCTGTCTTAAGCTAGCAGTGTCGTCAAGACTCCGACCATTTGTGGCTCATACTTGTACACAGATGTTGTTATCTGATATGTGGATGGGAAGACTAAACATGAGGAAGAATTCATGGTACAAGGTAAATATCCTTACTGTTCATTGTTAGTGTTAATCCTGCCAGCTGTTCTTACTTATGCTGATGTGGAAAAAAAGCATGTTGTATACAAAGTACTATGCTTATAAAATTTTAATCATTGTAACCCTTATTTATCTTAATGAATGTTATGAAACAGTTCTACTGTTACTTTTTTTAACTTAATCAAGTCTGGACATACTGTTAAACTCTTCTTTTGATGCTCTATTATCTTTTTAAATAAGGTACAGAAATGTAGAAGGCAGAAAACAGGCAAGTAGCCCTTAATCAGAGGCATATGTAGATCAGTGAATACTAATCCACTACTAAAAATATAGTGGTGAACAGACAGAAAATCCACTGTAAGAATACAATTTCATATGCTTCTGCCTTCTGCAGGCAGTAAGTAAAACTTGATGTAGAAATAAGCTTTCGTTTTAATTTTGGAGGCCCGAGCTGAACAAGTGGAGGCCATATGATGGAGCACTGGCACACACATCCACAGTATCAGTACACTAAAATAAGTCATGTAGCCGTAACTAACGATTACAAGAGAGCATGTCAATTATGGACATCACATTGAAAATTTACTCCATTATTTGGAACATAACAGAGGGGAAATCACCCATAAAGTGCAACTTTCATACCAAATGTCTATAAATATCATCTGCTTTGTGATCTACTAAAACTTACCTGCCAACTTATCTGTTTCTCTCTTGCATTGTAATGGACTAACTTTAATAAACAGGAAAAACTTAAAGAACAATAAATAGTCTTGCAGCACCTTTAAGACTAACGAAACATATAGGTGGTGTCATGAGAATTCGTGGGCACAACACACTTTGTGCCCACGAAATCTCATGACACCACCTATACGTTTTGTTAGTCTTTAAGATGCTGCAAGACTATTGGTTGATCTTTAAGTTTTTCCAGTTACAGACTAACTCGGCCACCCCTCTGAAGCTTTTAATAAACAGCTACTGTATCTAGTATTTTTATACATGTTTCAGACTTTGTGATTTTTCTACCATGACTAGAAAACTGATGCATTTATAATTAAACATGCCGTGTCTCTAGACTACAGCCATGTTCTTGCCAAAATTAGAGTAAGAAGAAAAGACCTATATATTTGATTGAGCTATAGCTCTATTATTTAATCTTGGAATACATTCTGTCCAGTAATATTTAGTTTTTGGAACGCATTGATATTTTTTTATCAAGAATTTTATGGAATGTTTTTATACGCTCACAGTTGGTCTACAAATTACATGTATAAATAACAAAAAATCTTTTCCTCTTACACACATTTTTTTCCATTAACTACCTGACGAGGACAATTTGGATTATAAAATTATATTTGTATAGGTGATAGTCTGTATGCCAATACCTTTGACATTTTATTATGCTTATGTTAAGTTAAATTGTACTTTTAAAATTATTCATCTTCAATTCTTATAGGTGATACTGAGCATCTTACTCCCCCCTGCCATATTAATGCTGGAATATAAAACCAAGGCAGAAATGTCTCATATTCCACAGTCTCAAGATGCACACCAGATGACAATGGAAGACAGTGAAAACAATTTCCAGAACACAGCAGAAGAGATACCTATGGTAACATAAAACAAATAAACAAAAACCCAACAAAGAAAGAAGTATTTCTATTCTGGGAGGGGTTGCAAGTGGATTGAAGTATAGTTCAAAATTATCTTGACAAACTGGAGAAATGGTCTGAAGTAAATAGGATCAATAAGGACAAATGCAAAGTACTCCACTTAAGAAGGAACAATCAGTTTCATGCATACAAAATGGGAAATGACTGTCTAGGCAGTAACATTGTAGAAAGGGATCTAGGGATTATAGTGGACCATAAACCAAATATGAATCATGTGACACTGTTGCAAAAAAAGCAGATGTGATTTTGGGATGTGTTAACAGGACTGTTGTGTGAGAGACTTGAGAAGTAATTTTTCTACTCTACTCTGCACTGATTAGGCCTTAATTGAAGTATTGTGTCCAGTTCTGGGCACCACATTTCAAGAAAGATGTGCAGAAATTGGAGAGGATCCAGAGAAGAGCAACAAAACTGATTAAAGATCTAGAAAACATGACCTATGAGGGAAGACTGAAAGGGCACGTCTAGACTCTTAGAATTTCGAAAGATGATGTTAAAGTGAAAGTAGTCTGGATGTGGTTTTCTCGGGGGGTGAGCGGGAGAACCTTTCTTTAAAAAAAAAAAAAAAAAAGTGGGATTTTTTTTTTTTTCAAAAGGGTTTTTTTTCTGGGCGGGGGGAGGGAAGCATCCAGACTACTTTCACTTTTGAAAGAACCTCTTTCGAAAATGCGATCAGAAGAAGAAATGCAGATTCTTGCGGAATTTGCGTATCCTCTTTTGAAATTCAAATGTAGTCTAGACGTGCCCAAAGAAATGGGTTTGTTCAGTTTAGAAAAGAGAAGGGGATATGATGGCAGCTTTTAAGTACCTAAAAGAGTGTTACAAAGATGAGGGAGAACAATTATGCTCCTTAACCTCTGATGATAGGACGAGAAGCAATGGACTTAAATTGCAGCACGGGAGGTTTAGGTTGGACATTAGGAAAAAATTCCTAACTGTCGGAATAAATTGCCTAGGGAAGTTGTTAAATCTCTATTATTGGAGATATTTAAGAGCAGGCTAGAGAAACATCTCTAGGGATGATCCAGGCGGTGCTTGGTCCCACTGTGAGGGCAGGGGACTGGACTTGTTGACCTCAAGATCCATTCCAGTTCTAACATTCTGTGATTCTATGGTAAGTTCATAGTATATTTTTTGTGTTAGGAAGTATTTAAAGAAGTAAGGATCTTGGACAGTACTGACGGGAAACATGACATGGAGATGCCAACAAAACCTAAGCGACTTCCAATTACACGAAAGTTTTATGCATTTTATCATGCACCAATTGTGAAATTCTGGTTCAATACGGTGAGTCTTTGAAGAAAAACTGTAAAATGACTTGTGCTCCACCTCTTTTTCATATTTATGCCTGATTCTTAGGTAAACATACAGTTGTTCTAAATAGCACCAGTTCGACTGCTCAGTCTAAAAATATCTTCCTAAGAAATGAAAATGGGGTTTTAGAAGCTGGCTAATATATGCACTGTTTGCAAAATATGGCATTCACAATATACATGCTCTTTAATCTATTTGTCCTGATCTGTCGTCCTCCTGTAAGGTAAGTCAGGATGAATACTTAGCAATATCTTTAATTGTGGTGTACTATGTTGCCTCAAACAATTATGTAATTTGTGTTAAACTGCATATTAGACTAACATATTAAGACAAAATTGTGTACAATTCATTTAGATAATTTACAGAAGCTTTAGTTTAATGTTCTAAAATGTTGATACTACTTTTTTCTTTTGATCTTGAGGGATATATCAAGCTAATATACAGTACTTTTTCCATATCTTTGCATTTACTGTCCTTGTCTCTGTAAACAAGTACAGTTATCCCACTTACTCTTTTAATGAACACTTTATAAGTTATAAAAAATAATCCACACCCACCTGAAAATATAAAATTAACATTTTTTGCTTGCTTTTTTTTTTTTTTAGTTGGCATACTTGGGATTTCTGATGCTTTACACATATGTAGTCCTTGTAAAAATGAAAGGAGTACCGTCAGTTCAAGAATGGATTGTTATAGCTTATATTTTTACATCTGCTATTGAGAAGATTCGTGAGGTATGTTTGTAATCTTAATTATGTTCTAGATTACTTCACTGATGTCAAGTATAGCAGTATGCTTTAAATTATCTTTATCAGATAATGATGTATATCAAAAGTATTATAGTGCATATATTATTTTATCATATAAAAGTTATGACCATTTCCTTAATGTAACACATAATTTACTACAATAATCAAATCCCTTGTCACTCAAAAAGGCCAATGGATTTGGGTAAGGTATATTTTAAGTAAACATGTTGAAGTACCATTTAAAAAATATGAAAAAGAAATGATCTTTCAGCATTGGTCCAGAAATAATTTTGTTCTGCAAGTGGTAACAGCAGAGCTGAGACTTTAAAAAAAAAAAAAAAAATGTGCTTGGTATTGTGCATAGACTCTCAATAAAAGTACACAGCTAACTGGTCTTGTGTATCAAATTGCTACATTTATTGTGGAATTGTGGGTGTGGTTGTACATATAATTGTGGTAATCACATATGTGTATCTGAAAAACTAACATAAAATGATTTAAGGTCTAGATTTTTAATTTAACCTGGAAGCATGCTCAGACATACAGGCAGTCCCCAACTTATGCGGATCCGACTTATGTCGGATCCGCACTTACGAACGGGGCTTTCTCGCCCCGGATGTCGAGGTGGCAGATTGCTACCTGCGAGCTCCGGGGCGAGAGAGCCCCGTTCGTAAGCTGCTCCGGTGCCCCTGGTCTGCTGGAGACTGTCTCCAGCAGACCAGGGGCACCGGGCGGGTTCCCGTGCTTCTGAGGCTTTGCCAGAGTAAAGCCCTCAGAGGCGCGGCACCCCGCTGCGGCTCTGCTCCCCGTGTCCCTGGTCTGCTGGGGGGGGGGGGGGGCGTGCAGCTAGTGTGCCCCCCCCCAGCAGACCAGGCTTTTGTTTTGGACCCTGGGGCAGAGCAGCTGGGGCGCTGCCGATTGGTCCTGCAGCGCCGCTCTGGGCACTACTGGACCAACCCGGCAGCACCCCAGCTGCTCTGCCCCAGGTCCTGATTCAGCCGCTGCTGGTCAGTTTCAGCAGCGGCTGAATCAGGACGCCTGGGGCAGAGCAGCTGGGGTGCTGCTGGGTTGGTCCAGTAGCACCGAGGAGCGGCGCTACTGGAGCAACCCAGCAGCACCCTAGCTGCTCTGCCCCAGGCGTCCCCAAGTCAGCTTCTGCTGAAACTGACTAGCGCTGGCTACAGGAAGCCCGAGGCAGAGTTGCTCTGCCCCGGGCTTCCTGGAATCAGCTGCTGATCAGTTACAGCAGCAGCTGACTTGGGGACGCCTGGGGTTCTTAAGTTGATTCTGTATGTAAGTCAGAACTGGCGGTCAGTTTCAGCAGCCGCTGAATCTGGACGCCAGTTCCGACTTACATACAGATTCAACTTAAGAACAAACCTACAGTCCCTATCTTGTACGTAACCAGGGGACTGCCTGTACTGATTAATTTTGTTCACTGATAAAATGATCAGGTGGTTCAATGGTCTTGAAATGAGAAATATGCTAATACCTGACTTTTTTTCTCTTCTTAATGTAGATCTTTATGTCAGAAGCTGGGAAAATTAACCAGAAGATTAAAGTATGGTTCAGTGACTATTTCAATGTCAGTGATACAATTGCCATTGTTACTTTCTTCATTGGGTTTGCACTAAGATTTGGAGCAAAAGAGAACTTGACTGATACAACTAAGAGAGAAACTAACATTTTTGTTGTTGGAAGAATAACGTACTGTCTAAATATTATATTTTGGTATGTAAGATTACTGGATTTCCTAGCTGTAAATCAACAGGCTGGCCCTTACGTCATGATGATTGGCAAAATGGTAAGTGTTGGACTATGTTATATAGAGGTAATTTTCCATAAATCAAAATGTGCAAATGTGTTAGTTAGGATATAATTTCTGTTTGTGGATCCTCAGAACAGTGGCTGGTGAGAGGGGCTTCCCAAACATTTGGTTAAAGCCTGTGATATCTGCCCTTCTGATGCACAGAAAATCCATTTTGTTGAATAGGCTGCCATAATTGTTCTTTCACAAATATCTCTGAGCTGAAAAATTCCCGCTCTGCTCAGCTCCAAAATCACTATTGTATGTGTCAGAGCTTTGAATTTAAAAAAAGGCAGCATAGCTTTCCATCTACATTCTTTTGTAGGGTTGAGATAATATTACTCTTATTTTGGGGGGGGAGAAGGGTTCTGTGAAGTCTATATTCTCTACACCGTTGAATGCAGTATTTCTTTTTCCATGCAGGAACTCCCATGCACTTATCAATATGGGAAGGGCAAGGTGGTTGTATCGCAGTGTAGAAATTTCTGCTTTATTGTTAACTCTTTTACTGATTTTTTTTTTTTTTTTTTTTTTTTTTTTTTTTTTTTGTATTTAAGGAATAATAGACACTTCATGGAATCAAAAGATTTAAATTATATTCACAAACTATCAATGGGCAGTGTCTCTTAATATGTTCTGTATGCTTTCATATTTCCAGTTTCCTGTTACAAGAGCTAATACTCTTTCATGAGTTCTGTTGTGTGAAAAAGTGTCTAAAACCTTTCTTCCCTAAAGTAGCAATTTTCTTGGGAGGTATTGTAAGGTGTTCCAAAATTCTCCACCTTTGAATGCTCAGCTGTTTTAGGTAATGTTGCAATTTTAACCTGATTATGTCCCTGGCCACATTTCTATAGCACGGGGGAGTATAATCCAGAAAATAGTTGGAAAGGGACAAATGGTGGTACAGGTGGAACCTCTAACATCCAGGATTCGGGTCCAGCAACTTGCGTGGTCCTACCATACCATGGATGTTGCCAGATCAGAGAGCCCTGGCTGTCCAGGTTCAGAAGTGCAGCTCCTGGCCACGGCTGGAGTGCAGTGGGGCCAGTGGTTAGGAGTGCAGCCCTAGCCAGGAGCAGACCCTGCAGCAGGATGAGGAGCGTCAACCTCCCCTGGTCTGGCAAACTCTGTGGTTCAGGACCACTCAGGTCCTGAGGGTGCTGGGCCAGGGAGGTCTCATCTGTCGGAATGATGTTACAGCACTTCAGATGTAATTATATGTCTTGTCACACACAGCCAATGCTATATTTGAGGCCCACCACACTGGATCACTATGCTCCTTATTCTTCTTTGCTCTTGGTAGTCTTTGGTATAGTCTCTTTCCTAGACTGCTTTGTCACACTTCCTGGATACAAACACTCTCTGTTACACCTTCACAGAAATGGGATCCTGCAGTCCAGCTGTCCTATGCTCTCAGAACTAGTGCTGATTGCTTAAGACTCTTCGGTATCTTAAATACACCTTTTCCTAGAGCCCCATCCTAATGTGCACTCTGGTTTATATATCAGCTCTTCAAGGAGCATGTGATAGAGGAAACAAACAGGTAGATAGGCTTCATGAGGTTTTCCAAAAAACAATCTCTCTTTTCTTTAGCTAGCAGAAGAAATATACAGATCTAGATAAAACCATAAAATACCTGTATACATTTCCCTGCATAATTTTCTCGTTGTTCTTGAGTGCTTTTAAGTAAGAGTCCTCTAACAAGTCCTGGATTTCTGCTGCTTCTCATAGCTTCTCTGAAAAATTAGGTCAGAAACGGAAACTCACAAAGCGAGTACCTTCCTGTTCATTCTTTGTTGTTTGTTCTCTCTCTCTCTCAAATGACTGATGCAAGATCCTTTCTTTTATAGCCTCCAAAGCCCTTGTCAGGTGATTCATCAGCTGTTTAGAAACCTGTGTCACTATTACTTATCAGCCTGTCAAGTTCAGATTTGGATAGTAGCCTTCTCTTTGTCTCCGAGGTGCTCCATTTAAGTGGATAATCATCCAAGTTTAACATTCTTACATTGTTAGCCTTTTGCCACCACTCCTTGGAATATTTTCCAAGACTGGAATAAAATGGGTCGCAGGAAGGTAAAGATAGAGCCTTACACTCCAAACAGTTTGCAACTTGATAAAAATAAATATACAAAGAGTTCATAATCTCAAATATAATTAATTAACTGTGTATAAGAAGATTCTTCAAATAATCACATCTCAAAGTAGGTTTCCTTTCTCCTGGTCAGACAGCATAAGCTGAATTTTTCAGTACATTCCCTCTTCTATACCATTGGGAACTTACACAAATTATTAGGAGTTATGAAAATCATCTACATCACATTTTCATAGTGAATAATGGAAATAAAATAATCTTTCTGTAAAATATATGAACTGACGGATGACAGAGAATAAGAACCAGAGGAGTAAGTTCTATACACTGGTATACGGCTTAACCAAATGAGTTTGAGGTTAAAAAAAACATTTGCATTCTTCCTTAAAAATGGCTTTCCCAAAGTTTGTATTTCGTAGTTCCCCCACTTCCAACACGCCCTCCAAGAAAAAATAAACTACTTGTTGCTCTGCAATATATTGCATGAGACCTGGTTGTATTTCTGTGTCACTCATGAGCTTGGGAAAACTGTGGGAGGAAAAACTGAAGATGAAGGTTTAGGATCTTGTGCTGAATTTTAGCTGGCTGAATGCTCTTACCTAATTATAAATCGCTCAAAAACTGCTTAAAATGTCAAGATACACAACATTCTTTAAGTTTGTACTAGAAATTGCTGCTATAAAAGCTTGCTTTAGTTGGAAAGAAGCTGAGTATACTTCAGTGCTGGTTAATACTTTAAACATAAAAAGAATTAAAATAGCATGTCAAAGTTCTGCAAAACTAATTTTGTTTTATGATTTCTAGTTTAAGGAATAAGCATGATAAATCCTTATCCTCAATTTATCAACGAGCTCTGAGTAGATGTTATTTGTGCTCATGCACTCACTTGTACACTCTTGTATTTAAAAACACAATTAAATAGGATACATTTTAGAGATAAAGTAATTACACTAGTGTTTTGAAACATTACTAAAGCTTATATTCTGTGGCCTTTTTGAGTTTTCTTAATTTGAACTTTTTTTAACAGGTGGCCAACATGTTCTACATTGTGGTGATTATGGCACTTGTACTGCTTAGTTTTGGGGTTCCCAGGAAGGCAATACTCTATCCTAATGAAGAACCATCTTGGACTCTTGCTAGAGATATTGTGTTTCATCCATACTGGATGATTTTTGGTGAAGTTTATGCATATGAAATTGATGGTAAGATGATGCAGTTTTTGAACAATTTATGAAAATGCTCAAGGATTATTTTTTTTGCTCCCCCCCCTCCAAATGCTGATAGTGAGGTGTGTTGAAGTTGTACTGGATTTAGGGATGTTAATTGTTAACCGGTGGGGGCTGGAGCAGCCCCTCACCTGCTATGGGCAGGCAGCACTCCAGACAGGTGGGAGCCTCTCTAGCACCTCTGTGTTGGGTGGAAGGCCGCTGCAGCCCAGCCATGTTCGAGTGGCCTCTCTATTCTCCCCCGTTTAATCAGTTAACCAGTTAAACTTAACATTTAATTGGTTAACTAATTAAATTGGATTTTACATTCTTAATTGTTTACCTTTTATTCTTAAGGTATACCTATTTAATTTACATATGTCCAAATGTAGGGAGCCCTTTGTCATACATAGGCTGAATAAAAGCTTAAACATGACCTAGAATGAGAAGTTTTGTTAATGGGTCAGAAGAAGTACCTTCCCTTTAGGTTAAGCTTAGAGCTGTTCCAGGTGTTTATCCCACACAGCCAAGATTTTGTTGCTGTGAGCTGGAAAAGCATTTTACTTAACTGATAAAGGCCATTCAGTAACTACAGGATGCCTTCCTCTTTTGTAACTTTTATCAACTGTTCCCCATATTTGTTTTAAAAGAACAAATTACAGTATAGATGCACATAATTAGTTATTGTACAATCTTTACTGAATAGATACTGAAAGAATTGTATCTGGTGTAAGTATTAAAAATCCTGTCTCTAAAAGAAAATATGGTCTCTGTGTTTTATCACCAAAGTATGTGCAAATAATACAGAGCTTCGCGATCTATGTGGACCTGGAACATGGCTGACCCCATTTCTTCAAGCTGTCTACCTCTTTGTACAGTACATTATTATGGTTAATCTCCTTATTGCATTTTTCAAGTAAGTACATTGTTACTTTCAGCTAATTGTTAATCTGCGATAAGTAGTACATATCTAACTTGAATATGCTAATTGAAATAGTTTGGTGGTCTGATGGTAGTGAAAGGCATTGCTGTTCATTAGCATCTTAAGAACATATGACCAGTCTTGACCTGTTACTCTTCAGTACTGTAGGGACAGTCCGCCCAACTCCTAGGGAAGAGGGATTATGATACACCCTGCTCATGATGCTATGCAGTCTTAAGGAAGCTATGTTCCAAAACTCAATGTCTTTTTAAAAAAAATAAAGAGCTTTTCTGGGAATAGCAATAGAGAAGATGAACAAAACATAATTTTAGTCTTCCTAATCCATTAAAAAGTATTTGAAAAATATTTGTAACAGTACACAGCACATTAAAACTGAAGACTTGCTTACTCCATGATTGGTAAGCCTGCTTCCAGTTTGGAGTAATTGTTGTGGTGTAGTATATAAGTCCCCAAAAGTTAAAAATTAAGCTAAACCATTTTAATTTGAGAAAATGAAATTTGACCTAAGTGAATTTCCTTTTAATGGATGAGAACAAGTGGAATAGGTGGAATGATTCCCTTTCTTCTCTTCCCCTCTTTAACTACAGACCAGACAGTGTACAACAGTGCAGGATCTTCCCAGTACCGCTGTTGAGCCTGAAACCAGTAAGCTTTACCCAGAAAGCACATAGGTCTGGAGATAGATGCATTATTCTGCCCATAGTCCTCAGTAACTGGGATCCTCTACTGGCAGAACTCTTGTGGAGTCCTGGCTGAAGTTTTAAAGCTCCTCTTCCCTGAAAGAATGTCAGAATGTACAACATTCTGTCCTGTCTACAGGCTAAAATTGTTAGCATAGCTGGCCTTGCAAGCAGAGGGGAGTGTAGTTTGTGCTATCTCTATCTAGACTAGAGACATGAAGCAAATCTATATTACTAATAACTTGAATAGCATGTTACAGGGAAATCATAATTTTTTCACTGAATTGATATAACTGAAGGCAGAGTGAATAAAAAAAACTCTGACTCACTTCCATTAGTGTGGAGAACAAAAAAGGCAGTGGGTAAAAAATATATCAAGGGAAAGCCAAGTATATTAGCACCTAAAGACTAGGTAGTCAAAGGGAGCAGATAAGAACCATTAATTAGCAAACAACAAAGAGTCAGGAAACACTTAAAGACTGATGAAACATCTGATGGTATGAGATTCTTCAAAGACAAAGAACCATTGTCACCCTCATTGCTTGATAGGTAATGACCTAATCATCCAGTATCTCTTTTTAATCCAGAAGTGTGAGAATTGAATTTGGGAATGAGCTGAAGCTCCAGTCCTGCCCTGTGTATTTGGCTCCTGTAATAGGTTTGTAACAAAACAGCCATGTGAAGATCTGTTAATGCATGCCCAGGGAGATTAAAGTGTGCCCTCACAGGCTTTTGTATGTTCCCTTTACGGATATCTGATTTGTGTCCATTAATTCTTCACGTAGGGACTGTCCAGTCTGTCCAGTATATATTGCAGTGGGGCATTGCTGGCAATTGATGGCATAGATTAAATTACTGGATGTGCAATTGAATGAGCCTCAACTTTTCCTTGGTATATTTTTTACCCACTGCTTTTTCTTGTTCCCCTCCCTCCCAGTTTCACACTGCCCCCCCGGCCCTCCAGTCTCCCCTATTTATTTTGGTCCTAGACATCCGGCGCTCTGGTCATCTGAAGAAGTGTGTTGTGCCCACAAAAGCTCATTATACCATCTACATGTTTGGTTAGTCTATAAAGTGCTACCAGACTATTTGTGGTTTTTTCAGTTTACCTGTACAGACTAACTCGGCTACCCCCTGAAGCATTAAAAAAATTGTCAGATTGTCAAACTTATTTGACTTTAGATTTGTCCATCTATCTTTATAGAGCCTGTCATGGTTCTCTTCTGCCCCGCGCCCCCGCCCCGCTTTATGAAATTGTCTTACGGATACAAATAATGCATAATTCAGAGATGCTTTGGACAAAATACCTCATGTAACCTATCTGTTTTTATGTCACAATCTGCTAGCACTGTATATCTTATTTTGGTGTATATATCATTCTTGTATGTAAAGTTAGAAATATGGAGTATTGAATGGTTTATGTTTTTAACTGTGCAAATGAAAGCCATCAAAGGTGTTTCCCTCAATGTCTGGATGATCGCCTGTAAAAAGCCTCTTTGGTCCTTTAAGTCTAAGCAGTGGTTGGTCTGAGGAAGACATGACCACAGCTGGTAGGGTCTGACTGGGTAATTGTCCATAGAGGGTGGAATGTAAAAAGAAAGAATTCCCACCTAAAAGAGAGGCTATTTAAGACAAAAGAAAATTCAGTCTTTGTCTTTGGCCAGCCTGCCACTCCTTGCTTTGAGGGGTTACCTGAAATAAGAACAGTTTTAGGGTAAGTTTGCATTGAGCTTTTAGTGTTTATAAGTAGCTATGCATTTTTCTTGTAACTTAAAATTTGTAATCTACTTTGCTCTGCCTGCATTCACTTGCAACCACTTAAATCCCACTATTTGTACTTAATTAAAATCTCTTCTCTTCAAGCCCAGTGTAAATAATTGTTACCTGGTGAGCTGTCATGAAAGGAGGGCTTTCTTGTTAAAGGGGGCTTACCTGAATGATTTATTTAGGGTTCTGATCCCATTTGGGGCATGAGTTTTCCCGAAAGCTGTGCCCAAAACTGCATTCTCAGACCTGAAGAGGTTCAGTGCTCTCAGCTCTGTGCCTTGGCTGGGGAGACCAGGAGATATAGCCCAGCAGGACAGGGCTGAAAGAAGCCTCAGAGAGCAACAGGGCTTTGTCAGCACACCGGGAAGCATCTTCAGGGGGTCTTCTGTGACCATACCTCATAACAGAGCCCTCTGTTAAAAAGAATTCTATTAGTTCAGGAACAGAATGCAGATTTTTATACTGAAATGTGGTGTTTTCTCAGTGGTACTTTTAATCATGGCATCTCAGTGGGGTTTCTCTGATGGTATTTTTAATCATATAAATGGAGCTGTATTTATAACTGTTAAGGAAATTCATACTGAAATATTAAGAAATAAGTAGGGATATCAATGTGTAGACAACTACATGATTAACTGATAAGCTTGGGCTTATCAATTAATCCTGTTGACTACACATGCTTCCCTGTCCCCTTCCTGACTCTGTATCAGAGGCGGGGCGGTAGGGATGGCGGGGGAGTTGGAAGCCGGTAGCCTGTGTCCATGAGCATCGAATCTGCCCACCTCTGTGCAGCTGCCTTTGATAGAGAGGCAGCAGCACAGAGGGTGAGGGGGGACAGGCAGAAGCCGATACATGCAGGTAGCTGGTTTTTAAGCTCCATGGACACATCTTCTCCCCTCTTGCTGCCTCCTGCAGAGGCAGTGGGGGGAGGGTAGGAGAGGCAGGTGCCAGTGGAGGGGAGGAACTGGCTTTTAAAGCCAGCTCCCTTAAGTACTGGCTCAGCAGTGCCGCCTATCCCCTCCCGCCCTCCAGTGCTGCTGCCTCTGTCAATCCGGGGAGGCTACCGCAGAGCAGGCCTGGGCTCGGACCCACCATGGACAGGGGCTGCCACCACCTCGTGTTGCTGCCTTAGTATCAGAGGTGGCAGGCGGGAGCTGGTCTGTGCAGGAAGCCAGTTTTTAGACCAGCTCCCCTTGCAGATCGGCTCTCACCTGCCTACCTGCACTTCTGCCTTTGCTAGAGAGGCAGCAATGTAGGATGGCAGCAAGCTCCCTGGAGCGGGGCTGGGAGTGCACTGGCTGCTGGCCCTACCCCCGAGGACTATTGAATAGTCGTGTAACCACTATAATTTGATTGGCTACACGACTATTCAATTATGCACTATCTAACCTACCTAGAAATAAGATTAGCTCTTCTTTGAGAGTTGTTTCCTGTGGGTGCTCCACAGCAGGTGTTGGTGCTTCCCAGCACTGCGGACGGGAGTTTTCAGAGTAGTGCCTGTGGAGCCACACATTGCACAGCAAGCATGACTGTGCATGCACAGCCCTCCTCCCCTCAGTTCCTTCTTACCATCCCTGACTTATGACGGAGCTCAGCAGTGCTCTTCACTTGTCGTTATATCTCGTAAATAAGTAGTTCATTTTTGGTTATTTATTCTCCATTTACCCTATGTTTCCAAGTTCGTTCCCCATCAAAAAAGGACGACCAAAAAAACCCCCCCACCTTTCCTACCTCAAGTTGTTTTCCCTCATTTGTTTTCCAGTCAGGGAACAATGCCTGGGTCACCAGGTTTTAAATGCTGCTGCAATGACGCCATGCCCACCTCTGACAGGCATTCCAAATGTGTTCAATGTTTAGGAGGCTCCCATGTCCAGTAGGACTGCCACGATTGTGCCAGGCTAAAGGTGTGAATGTGCAGACACAGGGACCTCTGTGTTAAAGTGATTATGCTGGAAAAAGCACAGCACTCATCCTCTGACCCAGGCACTGAGCATCCTGAAAAACCAAGATCTGACAAAGGGAAAAAATTCCCTAAGAAACGTGCCTCCGCTCTGCCTCATAGGGCTCAGCCACCCATACAGCATACAAGTGAGAAATTGGCACCGAGGGTTGAAATGGCACTGCCCCTCAACACATACGATGTGCCCGGCATCATTAACACTGATCGCGGTGCTTCCAAACATGGTGCGTACAAAACCAAGGCTACAGGCTTGACTGTACTTGCCTCATGTAGCGCAGGGCCCAGCGTGGTACTGAACAGTCAGAGTGTGGACGCATTGATGCAGACATTGACCCACAAGGCACTGCATCCATTAGCCACAGTAGACATTGGTACTGTTGCAACGTCTGATGGTGCTGTGAACATCTCTGCACCGCAGCACACATTGGTACCAACGAGTACTCCACCTGCATCAATACTGTCCGTGTTATCATCCATAATGACGCTATCCTCTCTGACACCGAGGTTCCTTTACCAGAGGGATCTCGTGGTTTCCTCTACTTTCAACTCCCCGTTCCTTGGCACCAACATGTCACCAGCCACAGTGGCACCAAAACATGTCACTTCACCCACAGTGCTATCTAATGATGATGACGGGGATGTAACCTTTTTACCCAATTGTCACCCACCCGAGGTCTCCAGGCCAGCTTCAGACACTGGCATTCCACCTTGGGGTCCACACCCATGGATGCCACCGCCCATACCATATGCCTCACAATGGCAATATTGGAGTCCATGAGCATATAACTTATAGAAAGCAGCTCCTCAAAATGAGGGATAATCAACCTGCACTCTTTCTTCTAACCTGTCTCCATCACCATAGAGGATGCAGGAAAAAATGCCAGATCTCCAACCTGAGAGTCAGGCCCCAGATACGTCTCCAGACACAAACTCATCATCTTCTCCTGATAAAGTATTAAGGCCATGACCATCAACATTCCAGGACCTCTTCAAAAGGGTGGCAGCTAACCTCAATATTGCCATGGCGGAAGTCTTGGAAATACAACATGAACTTACCAGTAGCCTCCAGGCCTCCACTGGCAAAAATTGCTCTGCCCACAAATCTTGCCATCATGGACCCTGCCAAGACTATGTGGCAGACCCCTGCCACTATCCTGCCTACTTGTAAGTGAACTGATAGGAAGTATTATGTTCCCCCAAAGGGATCAGAATTCCTCTTCACCCTTCCCTCCCCCCGCCCCCCTCCCCCCCCGTTCTCTGGTGGTTGAAGCTGCCCATTAGAGGAATAAACAACAGCATCCCTGTTCAACCCCGGAAAACGAAGATAGCAAACGACTGGATTTATTCAGCAGGAAGGTTTACATCTCATACCCTACAATTTTGGGTAGCTAATTACACGGCGCTGCTTAGCAAGTATTATTTCAACAACTATTCCAAATTCAACAGCTTTATTGAAGACATACCAGAGGCTAAGAAACAGCAATTCAAAGCTGTCATCTCAGGAGGTCCTGCAAGATTCTGGACAGCGTTACAGGCCACTAGATCGACAGCAACCGCAGCTTTGATGAGACAAACCACGTGGTTCAACTTTATCAGCATTTCCCTGTGATCTCTTGGGATGCATACACCTGCAACCAAGAGGAGGCAGTATACATACCAGTCGTACCCTAGACCAGGGTATCCCCCATACATGTACCAGCATCAAAGACAAGACTACCAACCACAACAGCAATGTGGTCGTGACAGACAACAACGTAGACGCAATCAGAACAGCGCTACGAACCAGCCACCTCAACAAAATAAACAAATTTGAAGTCTCCGTTGTGGGACCGAAAACACTTTCACCCACTCCACAGTTGCCAATCAATAATAAAACATTGAATCACAGCCTTCTGCCCTTTTATACCAAATGGCAAGGCATAACATCTGATAAATGGGTGCTACAATCCTTTTGGGATACGCCATTCCCATTATCTCTGTCCCCCCACTTCAACTCACCCCAGTCCTCTTCAGGGACCACTTTTATGATTTGATGTTAAGGCAGGAGATTTATCCTCTCTGGTTGGGTGCTATAGAAGTGATCCCACATGGACATGAGGGGGGCGGTTTCTACTATTATTTCTCTCACAGAAAAAGAATGGAGGATGTCACCCAATTTTAGATCTTGGAGCCGTCAACAAACACATAAAAAGGCAAAAGTTTTAGATGGTGGCTAAAGTCACCATTATTCCAGCACTGGAGCTGGGCAGTTGGTTTTCATCTCTGACTTACAGGATACCTTCTTCCATGTAACGATCCACCCTGCTCATAAATGTTCTCCGCTTTGTCCTATGTACACACCACTACCAATGTCCTATCATTTGGACTCTCCACGGCATTGAGACTTTTCCAAAACGCGTACAATAGCCACCACCTACCTAAGGAAACAAGATGATATTATCTTCCCTACTTCAGTGTATGGATTCTCGTTGCAGTACTCTCCTGAGTATGGAATGCTTCTATTCTCTAGGCCAGTACAATCAATACAATTCATAGGAGCATAGCTTGATGCAAGAACTGCCATAGCTTCTTTGCCACATGACAGATTCGAGAAAATCTGGGACTTAGTTCTCAAATTACACCTAATACCTCAAGTCACAGTCAACGACTGCCTTCAATTGCTCCAGCCAAATGGCATCATGCAACCCCATAGTATCGAATGCATATCTGTTAATGCAATGCTTACAGGGCTGGCTCAGAACAGTTTATAAACCAAACCATCACCCCCTCACCAAGAATCTTTCCATTCCCTTACAGGTAAAAAGTGCAATACCATGGTGGACAAAAAGTCACGTTCCAAGCACCGCAACCCTCGGTGGTCATCACTACAGATATGTCTCTTACAGGATGGGGAGCATACATGGCAAAGTTTATAACACAGGGTCTCTGGACACCAACAGAAAGGACACTCCACGTAAATGTTCCGGAGCTCAGAGCTGTCACGCTCACTTGCCAACACTTCCTACCAGCAATATCTGGCAGACATGTCAGAATATATACAGACAACATTGCATGCGTGTTTATATAAACAGATGCCTGTTCTCATGTCCTCTGTACAGAGGCTATTGCCCTGTTGAACTGGTACCTCAAGCATGGGATTACCTCCTCGGCATCCTAAATACCATAGTCAACACATTAAGCAGAACCCTGTCTCAAGAATGGTAGGTAGATGACAGGGTACTGGCAACAATATTTGGTCAATGGGGACACCCCTTGCTAGACCTTTTCTCCACAAACACTAACAAAAAGTGTCCTGCGTACTGCTCCAGAGCCAGCATAGACAAGGGCTCCCTTGGAGATGCTCTCATTCTCAAATGAAACCATCATCTGCTATATGCCTTCCCTCCAACTCCCCTTCTCAACAGGAGAATACACAAAATAAGGAGGGACAGAGTAAGAATCATTCTTATAGCCGCATGCCAGCCCAGACAGCCGTGGTTTCCTTTCCTCAACAGAATGGCCATATTTCCCCCTATCATCCTACCACATCATTCCAAGCTGTTGTATCAGTCAGGGCTGCAGATTCACCACCCCCAATTTCTCAGACTTCACCTAAAAGTCTGGTGCCTGGATGGCTCTCTGGGATAGAGCTCCAGTGTGCAGAGCAAGTACCAAATGTACTGTTACACAGTAGAGCTATGTCGACTCGGAAAACATATAGCTACAAATGGTCACGATTCGTCCATTGGTGCTATTCCTCATAACATCTCTCCAGAGACAGCCCCATTACCTGTAATCTTGGACTACCTCTTGCACATCTGTCCACCAGCTCCATTAAGGTATATTTGGCAGCTATCACAACCTTCCATGCAAAAACTGACAATACTACAATCTCTACACATCCAATGACCAAATGTTTCTTGAAGGGCCTGCAGGCATTATATCCTGACATAACCTCTCCAAATGAACCATGGAAATTGGTGATTAACATCCTCATGAAACCTCCATTTGTACTGATGGCCCCATTCTCATTCCTTTATTTGTCAATGAAAACTGCCTTTGTAGTGGCTATTCCATCAGCCAGGAAGAGGGGAGAGAGATGGCTGCCCTCATGGCAGACCCCCCCCCCAACATACACACCATATACCACCTTTTTCAAAGATAAAATAACTGTGCATTCATCCCAAGTTCCTTTCCACGAGATGTTAATCTTTCCACATAAACCAGACCATTCACTTACCTGAATTCTTTCCCAAACCAGTTCCAATCCCTTTGAAGCAAAGATGCATACCCTTGATGTCACAGGGCACTTTCCTTTTACATTCATAGAACAAGGCCTTTCATATCCTCGCCCAGACTGTTTATTTCTCTAGCGGAACATAATAAAGAATAGCAGATCTATTCTCAGACTATCACACTAGATTTCTGACTGCATCAGAATGTATTACCAACACAATAATCAATGCCACCTACTTCGATACATACCCATTCCACCAGGACCATAGCCACATGCATGCCCTACCTCTGCAAAGTTTCTCATCAAGAACGGATGTGCTGCAGCCACATGGGCTTTTGACCAAACATTTGCCAAATAGTATGCACTTTCTCAAGAACCTCTTTCATCAACCAAAGTAGCCAAGGCTATATTATCTACAGCATACTTACCAGATCCAAAGTCCCTACCTCCATAGGAACATACTGCTTTTCAGTCAGTCACCTGCTGTGGCGCACTCACAAGGACATCTTTCGAAGAGGAGGAGGTTACTCACCTTTAGCAGTAACTGATGTTCTTCGAGATGAGCGTCCCTGTCCCCCTTCCTGCCCTCTACTTCAGAGACCTTTTTCAGGCCCGGTTTCCAGATAGAGAAGGAACTGAGGGGGAGAGGGACTGTGAATGCGCAGTGATGGCGTACGATAACCGCATGCCATGCATGCTGCGCATGTGCGGACCCCCAGGTACTGCTGTGAAAACTCTGGTCTGTGGCGCTGGTCAAAGAACGTTGGTTACTGCTAAAGGTGAATAACCTCCTCATATTTTCTGAAGTACAAGGGCAGGTACGTTCTAAGTGGTTCAGATTGTGTTCTTACTACAGTAACTATTGCAAGCAATTACTATATTTATAGGACTGCATAACTTACAGGGATATTGTGTGTGTGCAACTGGCTAATTAAACATGTAACTAGTTGGGTGTTTAACCTAGTTTGCACACAGTCACAACACAGATGCATACCAACATATGTGCACTTTTGTCCCGTAGTTACAAAACTGCTGCAGTTTTAATAGAAAAATGTGTAGCTATTGAGCATGTTCTATAATACCTCTAACAACTGGTACATAATTATTGTAACTATAACTAGGCGGCTGTTTCTCTCCCAATGATTGCCAGTTAGGTTATGATGATTAAGTTTGCACAGAAGACTTATTCTTAGTGTATTAATGGAGGGATCCTAGAGATGAGAGGGTAAATATGTCTCCTGCTTTGCACTCTCCATGGCTTCAGGTCTTAGCATTTATGAGTCTCATTATGTAGGATATTAGATTTGAAAATAATAGGTCTTCTAAAACAATTATAAAATTGCAATCTAGTTGCAATATAACAAAAAGGACACATTTATCCCTGCAGTGTTTCAGGAAATCCTAGTCTTCGGTTGAGCAGTTTACTTGTTTGGTGCTCTTCTAAAGATTTAGTCCTAAACCAAGACACATGCAAAGCTTTTATTTAAAAAACAAAGTTTGGGCCCCCAGTGGACAGGGGCTGCTGCCACCTCATGTTGCCACCTCACGTTGCTACCTCTGTGTGAGAGGCAGCAGCATGGGATGGCAGGGGGCTCCCTGGGAGGGAGACCAGAGCACACTGGCTGCCAGGCCCACCCCTGAGGACTGTAGAATAGTCGTCTAACCACTACAATTTGATGTGGTTACGTGATTATTAAATTAATTGCTATCTAACATCCCTAGTTTGGAATGTGGGTGTTAGGGTGTGAGAAATTTTAGGTGCCTGATCTGGGGGCACTCACCTCAGATGGCTCTCCACAAGTAGTGGAGGCATAGCTGGGCAGCTTTGTGCTCCCTCCGCCTGCAGGCACCACCCACACTGTTCCCATTGTCTGCAGTTTCCTGGCCCTGGGAACTACAGAACCAGTGCTCAGAATGGGGGCAGAGCACAGAGCTGCCTAGTCACGCCTCCACCAGGAACAGCAAAAACAAGTTGCCACTAATGTGGAGTCATGTGATGTGAATGCTTCCTGAATCTGACATCTCAAAACTCCTCCTGTGTTCAGCTCCTCCCCTGTGCCCCATCCCAGAGCCCACACCTCAGCACTGCGCTCCCTACACACACACACACACACACACACACACACACACACACACACACACACACACACACACACACACAGTCTCTCTCTCTCCCCTCCCCCCCCCTCCCTCCCTCCCTCCCTCATAGTTATACAGATTTTTTTCACTTACCACTAACCCCCATTGCCCCAATGTGGTAGATTAAAAAAAAAAAAGCTTTCACTGTATAATTTGTTCTTTCCATAATATAGCCTTCCATTGATGCACTTCTAAGTTCAATTTTAAAATTTAATTTTTTTGTCCGGTAAAATGAAAATAGTTATGTATAATCTGTACATTTCCTCTACATTTTGTTTTGTAAAATTCAGAATACAGTAATAGTTACTATCAGAAGCAATAACTTCTAATATCTTTGTGTTAAAAATGCTTGTATATTTTCCTCTCTTCAGCAATGTGTATTTACAAGTAAAGGCAATTTCCAATATCGTATGGAAGTATCAACGCTATCATTTCATTATGGCCTACCATGAAAAACCTGTTCTGCCTCCACCTCTTATTATTCTTAGTCATATGGCTTCCTTGTTTTGTTGTATATGTAAAAGAAGAAAGACAGACAAGACTTCAGATGGACCAAGTAAGAACAATTTTATCCAAGCAATTATTTAGCTTTACTTTTTTCTGTGATTAAAATTGTCAAGAAACCAGTACAGGTTGAATGTCCCAAATCTGGGACTTTCTGGTCCCGCAACATCTGTGGTCCAGCAGAGCCACAGATCTTGCTGGACCAAAGAACCCCAGAGGCAGAAGTAACGCAGGGAATGAGGGGGTCACGGCTGGGCCAGGCAGCATTTGAGGAGCCCTACCACCCTGGCCGAGGAGCCCCAACCCCGGCCAACGTACCCCTGGCATCAGTGGAGCCAGGCGGCATTTGGGGAGCTCCTGCCCTGGCCAGGGAACACCTAGTGTTAGTGGGGACAGGTGGCTGGTGAGTTCTGGCCCCAGCCGGGGAACCCCCAATTGCAGTGGAGCGATCAGCAGTCTGGCAGCCCCAGCAAGGAATCCTGGGAAACCCCCAGTGGCAGTGGGGCTAGCTGGAATCCCCAGTGGCAGCAGGGTGGTCCTAGCGGTGGGGTAGGACTGGCTGAGGAACCTCTTGCAGCAGCAGGGCCGGAACACGCAGCAGCGGCCAAGCAGTCCCCACCGGGAACCCTGGGAGAACCTGGGGCAGCAAGGTGGGGAGCTGTGCCGGGCCAGTGTTAGGGGCGCCAGCAGGTCAACCAGGAAGGAACCAGGGAGGTCCAACTTATAGTAACTTTTTGGTTACTATTCTTCATTAAAATATGTGGAGAACATACTATATATTTTCTTATTTACATAATTTACAGTAGTTGAGCTGTCATGCATTATGATAAAACAAATACCATAAAATATTTAAAATATTTATCATGGAAGTTAATTTATAAGTCTTGTATTATGGGACAGCACCACAACTATGATGTCTGGCATTTTCGACTATCATGTTACCAGTAACATTCTATGCCAAACTTTAGATTTCAGTTCTGTTTGTATCTATTAAAATTCTTCTGTATATAGCACTTGGGGTTAAAATTGATAAATTGAGTGTCAGAGACCTCTTTACTTTAAAACTAAATAGAAAGGTAATGGACAGCTAGGAGGAAAAAGCTTTCTGTTTGCATGAACTATGTGTAAGTAAAATAAAATAGTCCCTTGCACTATTCCAGTAGTTCTCAAACTGTCATCAGGGGACCACTAATGGTCCGTGGCCATCTTTCAGGTGGTCTGCAGCTCAAGCTCATGCCACTCTTCTCCCCATAACAGGGAGCCCATGCTAGTGCTCCAGCCTTGTGCTCCCTCCTCCCCCTGCATGTTGGAGCGCCAGTGCTGGCTTCACTCTGGTATGGGAGGGCAGTGAGAGCCCCAAGCCTCCCTGCTGGATCTAGCTCATGGGGAAGAATCAGAGCCACAAGTGACTTGGTATGCTGCTGCTCTCCTCCCCTGGCTGGGGGAACAGGAGATCATGGACACGGTGCGTGGATGCTTTCCCCACTGCTCCCAGTGGCCAGGTCCAGCCAATGGGAGCAACGGGAAGCCATTCCTTGCAGCCGCGCAGGGCATGAAATCAAGTAAGTGCCCCCCCTTCCCATCATGTCCAGATCCTGCAACCCTACCTCTTTGCTGCCCTCCCTCCACCGAGACGCTGAACCTTCAGCCTGCTCCTGCACCCTCCCCCTGGCTGGACACACTACTCTCAGGCTGCTTTTGCACCCTCCTCGCAGCCAGACACACTCTACCCCCACCCTGTTCCTCCACCCACCCTTGCTCTTGCCCTCTTCCTCCTGGCCAGACACCCTACTCCCAGCCTGCTCCTGCACCCCACCTCCCACCCAGAACTCGCACCTGCACCCCACCTCCCACCCAGTTCCTGCATCGCTTTCCCACTCAATGGCAGCCTTGTCCCACACACTGAACCCCTTGTATTTGTTCCCATGCCAGAGCCTAGGGGGGTCCATAAAATACACTAACCCTGGAACTCCAGAAGAGTAAATCTGGCCTATGGGAAGCCCTGAACCTCAGTTCCTGTCCCCCTCTCTCGCCCCATGGAGCTGGAGTGCCAGAGCAGTGAGGTGTCTCAGTTGGGGGGCCACATTAGTGAGGGTTGGGGGGTTTTGAAGGGTTTTTTTGCTTCTCACTTGTGTGGTCTCCAACTGATTTTTCTATGGGTCAGTGGCCCCTAACCCAAAAAGGTTCCCCACCCCTGCCATAAATCAAGAAAACATTGAAATATTTTGTATTGGACATAAATTAATGTTTTACTTCATTTAAAATGAAGTTTGGTAAACTAACATGAGAATTAAAATGCTTAATCTGTTTAATAATTTAAATTAATGTTTCCTTTCTTACTGACTAAACCGTTCTCCCTAGCTGCAGCACTAGCAAAATGGCTCGGGCATAATTATGCAATCAATGGCAAGTTTCCATTAGCAGCTAGTGGTCCATGGAAAGGTTTGCATTGAGCCAGGTGTGCCCTGGGCCAAAAAGTTTGAGAACCACTGCAGTAGTCCATCCTGTTCATTGATTATTTTCATTATTTTTATATATTTCATTTTTTATTGTTTCTTGTTTAATTTTGCTAGTACAGGTTGGACCTCCCTGGTCCTGACACTCTACCTGACTGGTCCCAAATGAAAGAATTTGCTAGCTAAGGGGAAGTGAACACTGGTCCCTCAGCCCCAGCTCCAGCTGGGGTCCTGGTTCCTACCAGGACTCCTAGCCCCACCACCACCAGCCCTACAGAGCTCCCTGGCTTTGGCAGGGCTCCCAGTCGCTGGCACTCCTGCTGTCAAACTCCCGACCACTGGGGTTCTCTGGATGTTTCCAGAGGAGGGTGTCCCGGTTCAGAGAGATTCAAGCTGTACTAGTTCCTTGTATGTCGTGATCCAATTTTCCTATTTTAAAGTTGTTTTAAAAACTTTGACTTTATACTATACTATAGACCTACCCTCTCCTTCAATTCCATTTAGCTTTAAATAAATCTTTCAAACACATCTTACTTTTATGGTGTTTGGTAGGGTTGGGTACATTTTTTTCTGTCAAAAATGTGTTTGGAGAGTAAATTGGGTTTTCAGTTAAAAACATTTATTTCATGAGTGGTATCTGCTTTCCTTGGAGAACTTGAACTTTTGAAAAAAAAAATCAAAGTGAATTTACCACAGAGTACTGTGGTATATTATGGGAGATACTGTCTAGTCTCAGGGAGCCCAACTGAAAGAGAATGCTGGCAGGAGGCACCCCAACTACAACTCCCTCAGTGGAATTTCATAATTGAAACTTTTGGTTTCTGCTGGAATTTTTCAGATATCAATCTTTTCCCTCTGTTGAAAGAATTGAAGTTTTTCAACATGAGTAAAGCCCATTTTCCACCCAGTTCTATAGAACTGTGTAGCATCCTCTTTTACCCTATCCCATTGATCAACGTGGCTACTTATTTTAGGTATTCGTGATGTTCAGTAGCTTTCTCATCTTCAAATAATTGTTGTTTTCCTCTTTCTTTAGAACTCTTCCTAACCGAAGAAGACCAAAAGAAACTTCATGACTTTGAAGAGCTGTGTGTTGAAATGTATTTCAATGAAAAAGATGATAAATTCCATTCTGGAAGTGAAGAGAGAATTCGAGTCACATTTGAAAGGTAGAAAATTTATGTAGAAACTTAAAAATTTAAATAAAAACTTTGACTTCTTTGAGGCGTGTCCCTGTGGGTGCTCCACCTTAGATGTTTTCAGCACTGCTGCACTTTTAGTTGGCGATTTATGACAGTAGTGCCTTCTGTTGGTTGCGCATGTGGGCAGCTGGCACATGCCGTTTGTAATGACTACTGCGCCACGTGCAGCCAACCGACTCCTCAGTTCCTTCTCTGCTGCTGTTGGCCATAGTCGGAACCTGCATACTCTTTTAAAAAATTAAGGACATGCCTAGCTCACCAAGCTTTAAGCAGAGTCTGACATGTAGGTTGTCAATACCCATATTGGATGGCCATGCTCAGTGTGTGCAGTGCATTGGGCAGGGACACTCAACGAACAAGTGCCCTCACTGCAAGAAATTGATTGAGAGGACCAGAAAGGCCAGAGAACTCCAGCTTAAATTTGTCAGTGGATAAAGTGGTACGGTCTGCATCTGACCCCAAACACTCCTTGCTACCCAGGCAGCTTTTGTCTGTTGTGAGTTCTGAGAAGTCACTCCCTCAAGGGTGAGACCCTCAGATAATACAGCTGATCAAGCCAAAAAGTGTTCTCATTCATCCTCTAGGAGCGAGTCTCCCGAGAAAAGCACTCACATTTCAAAGAAATCAACCTTGGCACGGGCAGCACACAAGGCACCAGACAGCAAGGTTCCGGACATGTCCGGTACAGAGACTACCCGAGGGGCAAAAAAACAGACTTGCTCTAGCTCTAAGACCTCAACACATTCCAACCCAAAGTGAACTCCGTCGGCACCAACAAAGCAGCGGTCAGCATCAGCACCGAACTCAGTGATGCTTCCACCAAGCATATCTTTGGTGCAGAGTAAGCAGTTGGCACAGCCTCCTCAGATCAAGTATTCTACATTGTAGGCTCATGCTAAGCACCCGGCACCACCGGTGCTGAGCAAAAGCTCGGATCAATTAGCTAAGCCCCTGCCAGAAACTATACTTGCGCCGGTTCTGGCACTGAGCACAAAGGCACCGCAACAGTCCACCACAGTGGATCTCATAGTAACCAGTGTCAGGAACGCCATTGCCCAGTACATCTCATTTTTTCCCTGCCTGTGACACCATCAGGGTCAGTTCCTCCCCTGTCGCTATCCAGTGATGACAATGATTCCAGTACTGTGCACACACCAAGTTCATTCGTCACAGAAGGTGCAGCATCCCTGTTCAGTGGCAAGCACTGCAATGGTGATCACCACTTTTACCAGCCCCTCCCAGCTAGCTGTACTGTGGGACCTTTAGGCTACATATAGGCTACAGCAAGCCCAGCCTCAACTGCAGAGAATCTCTGGAGCAAGGTCCCAAATGTCTCCTGCACCCTCTGCCACCGTCTCAAGAACAGAGGAGGGAGAGGAATAGGAGATAGGGGATGAGGAGTCAACACCAGACTCTCTACCACCACCCATATATTGTCCTCATTACCAGATGATACAATAATGCCTCCATTCCCAACCTAAGAAGATGACTTCAAGCTGTTCCAGGAGCTGTACAGACAAGTTGCGGATGCCCTGGACATATCACTTTTTAACTTGTCAGAGACCCAGCACAAGTTAACAAACATTTTACACGCCTTCCTGGCTGCTAAGGTGGCATTACCTATAAATGCCACTCTCATGAACTTGGCGAAAACAACATGGCAGACACCTGCCACTGTCCCAATGACCTGCAGAAGATCTGACAAAATATTATGTCGCACCACAGGAGGCAGATTCTTTATTCTCCCATCCAAAGCCCAATTCCCTAGTGATACAGGCTGTCAGCCAGCCTTAGAGAAGGGAGACTGGCTGTCCACCCTTAACCTACGGGATGCATGCTTCCACATCTCGATACACCCAGCACACAGACACTTCCTAAGATTTGCTATCCTGTGCTCGCCTTTGGACTTTTCACAACACCAATAGTTTTTTTCCCAGATCTTCGTGGTGGCCGCAGCACACCTTCGGTGAAGAGGAGTCATTATCTTCCAATGTCTGAACTACTGCTTACTGAAGGGGGTCATCTTTTCAGGATGTACTGTGACTCTCCCGGTCACAGTAACCACAGATGCATCACTATTAGGGTGGGGAACCCACTTCGGTCAACAAGTTGTCCAAGGCTGATGATCACCAGAAGAGCCCAAACTCCATATCAACCTCTTGGAATTCCGAGCAGTTCACAATGCCTGCCAACATTTTGCTGGCTTCATCCACGACAAGTCAGTACATGTACTTATGGACAACTTGACAACTATGTTCTGTGTCAATCACCAGAGCAGAGCCTGCTCTTTCCCACTATATTGAGAAACAGTACACCTCTGGGAATGATGCATTCTGCGCAATATCACCCTCAGAGCATTCTATCTCCCCAAGCGCAGAGAACTCCCTAGCGGACAATCTCAGCAGACTGTTTACCCTAAGCCACAAATGGGAAAGTAACCTGAGCATGTTGAGACTGGTGTTCAAATGATGGGGATACCCCACTATAGACCTTTTTGCAAACAACAATACCATATGCGGCATGTAATGCTCCAGAGCAGATCTAGGTCCCCAATCTTTGGGGGACACATTCACAATAAAGTGGGATGAAACACTCGTGTATGGCTTCCCACCACTGCCCTTGCTCTACAAGGTGATTCTGAAACTAAAACAGGACAGAGCCGGGATCATACTGGTAGCTCCAAACTGGTTGAGACAGACATGGTTCCCTTACCTGCTTCAGAAGATCCAAGCTTCTCCGTGGCACTTCCCTTCAGTTTCCACTCTCCTCACTCAAGATGGGGGCAGGCTTCGTCATCCCAATATCCAGAACCTTCACTTACAAGCATGGCTCATCGCTGGCTGACCTCTCTTGAATCAAGGTGTTCAGATGCTGTACAACAGATTATCTTAAATACTCATAGGCCATCTACAAGAAAGACATACATTTGTAAGTGGCACAGATTCACCCTTTGGTGCAGTTCACATAACCTCTCACTTTTGATAGTCGGTATTCTGGAAATTTTACATCTATTATCTCTCAAGTCGTCACAGCTCTCCCTCAGCTCCAGAAGAGTGCATCTTGCTGTGATTACAGCATTACACTCCACAATTCATGAATTCTCTGTTTGCACATCCCACAGTTAAACGTTTTATAAGGGGGCTATAAGACATGTACCCTTCAATCATAACCCCAACTCCAGCATGGCACCTAAACCTTGTACTCAGAGCACTAAGGGGGGAAGCCCTGCGAACCCATGGCCACATGCGCCCTGTTGCACTTCTCCATGAAAGTGGCATTCTTAGTAGCTATTATTTTGGCACACAGATTGGTGAACTGGGAGCCCTGATGACTGATCCTCCTTGTACCATATTCCACAAGGACAAGGTTGTCCTCTGGCTGCACTCTAAATTCCTTCTCAAGATACCTATGTGATTTCATTGCAATGAAACCATATACTTACCAGTCTTCTTCCTCACACCGACAACAAGGAAACCATGCTTCGCACATTGGATGTCATAGGCCGTTACCCTTTTACTTATAAAGGACCAAATCGTTCAGGAAATCTACCAGATACTCTATAGCTGTTGCAGAGAGATTACAGGACACATCTATCTCCAAAGAGAGATTATACAAATGGACAGCAGATAGTAGCTGTCTCTTATACTCTGTTTTTAACTTTGAGCCCCCCAACATCCATAAGGACACACTATACTAGAGCAATGGCAGCTTCCACTGCATTTCTCAAACGTACCTATCAGAGACATTTGCAGAGCTGCTACAAGGGCTTCGGCTCTCACATTTACCCAACATTATGCCATTGACTCTTAATCAGCTATGGATACATGTTTCGGACATGCTATATTGTCCACGGTCCATAAAGACTTACCGGGCAAAAACAGTGCTTCATAATCACCTAAGACGGAGCACTCTCAAGGACGCTTCTCAGAGAAAAAAGAGAAGGTTACTCACGTGGTACAGTAACTGAGGGTTCTTTGAGATGGTTGTCCTTCTGGGTTCTCCACCACCCACCCTTCCTCACCTCTGCTCCAGAATTCCTCTGTTTCTGTGCAGAGAAGGAACTAAGGGGTCAGTTGGCTGCGCACGAGCAATAGCCGTTACAAACAGCACGTGCCAGCTGCCCACATGTGCAGCCGACTGTGCACACATGTGCAGCTGTCTTAAATCTCTGACTAAATGTTCAGCGGCACTGAAAACACCTAAGGTAGAGCACCCACAGGGACAACCATCAAGAAGAACCTCAGTTACTACATCAGGTGAATAACTTTCTCTTATTTTTAAAACCCCATTATCAGGAAATGTTGTCGTTGCATGTACAAAGTATTCATGACTGTTTTGCATGACACTTTTTCTTGGCTGTGTAGAAATTATTACAAGACTGTTGTAGGCTGTCTTTATTTCTGAGTTGTAGAAGAGCTACTGACCTTTAAAGAGTTCTTCTCAAATGTATCAGAATGGGTGTCAACCAATAATACTAGGAAATGTGCTGGTTTGTGCATTTGTTCCTTGATGCCTATTTATGTACTGGTTAGATCTCTCTAATCCTGCACCTTCAGGACCTGACAGGTCCTGGATGAGAGATTTTGTTGGACCAGTGGAGATCATTTCTGGCTCCCTTGCTGCTGGTGCTACTGCCCCACCGGGCTTACCAGCTCCCCCAGTAGCCCAGCTGCACTGTGTACAGGGCTTCCTGCCTCCCTTCTGATCCTTCTCACTCACCAAGCTGGACTGCATTCTGGCCTTCCTAACTCTCTGCCCCACCAACCCTGAACAGCTGAGCTGCGCAGCAGGTTTCCCAGTTTCCCCACCCAGCTGAACTGAATCCCCTGAGTGCTGGGCTCCTGGGCTTCCCTCTGCATCGTGCTGGACTACTGGGGCGACCCATACCCTGCAGTATGCCAGGATTCTCTGATCCTGTGACATCTGTGGTCCTGCCAGACCAGAGTTTCCCAGGGTATAGAGTTGCAACCTGTACAAGTATTCTTTTTTCTACAAGTCCACTGAAATCAACTAAACCACCCTAAACCTTTTTAAATTAGAGATAATACATTTTTCCTTTTCCAAACTGGTAAAGTATAGCAGAAGTGCTTCTTGTTTATAGCTTGAGAACAAAAAGTTTACCTTTTTTTTTTCTCCCCCCCCCCCCCCCAAGGGTTGAACAAATGTGCATTCAGATCAAAGAAGTTGGTGATCGAGTCAACTACATCAAACGGTCATTGAACTCTTTAGATTCTCAGATTGGTCACCTACAAGATCTCTCTGCTCTCACTGTGGATACGCTAAAAACACTAACTGCACAAAAGGCTTCGGAAGCCAGCAAAGTCCATAATGAAATTACGCGGGAGTTAAGCATTTCAAAACATTTGGCACAAAATCTTATTGATGATGGTCCTCTAAGATCTTCAGTGTGGAAAAAAAACATTGGAAATGTGTATGGTTCTTCTTTTCCACAAGGAAACCTTGAAAATAATGCTTTATTTTGTAACATTTCTATGCACAATGAAAGAGAGATCCAACATCAGACAGTTGATCAAGATTTAGTTACAGTTCCTAGGGGGGAAGAAGTAAACTTTCAAGAGGCAGGTTCCTCAGGCAGTGCCTTATTTCTAAGTGCTGTTTCTCCTCCAGAACTTCGACAAAGATTACAGGGTGCAGAGACCTCAAAATCCATTAACAAAAATAAAAAATTAGGCAATTCATCAAACAGCATGCCACATCTGTCTTCACCAACAGCTAAACTTTTTGTTAGCACTCCATCTCAGCCGAGCTGCAAAAGTCAGCTGGAATCAACAAACAACGAAGCTGCAGTTTTATCTAAGGCTACAGAAGGAGATAATATTGTAGAATTTGGCGCATTTGTAGGTAAGTATAACCAAATAAATAGTGAATGTCCTGAACTCATTAGTAGCTGCTCTTATCCTCTTGCTTCTGGCTCTGCTTGCCTTGCTTTCACCCAGCCTTGTGTTGAAAGTGGAGGATACGTTAATTGTGGTTTTATTCATGATGACGATGACTCTAATGATTACAACTGCAGCAGCAGAGCTGATACACATGATGAACAGTTCTCTGAGAACGGTATCCACAAGAAGCTACCTCAGTCATCCAGCAACCAAGCATCAGCAATAAACTGTGACCCAAATGGTGGTTCACATGAAAAACTGAAGGTTAAAGATGAAGTTTTCAAAAGCCAGCATGTTCAAGCAATGGAAACAAAAAATAGAGATTTAAATTCTAACATCATTACAGGACTTCTTCAAAAACTATGGACCAAATCGAAACCACAAGGTTTGATTTATCAAGAATTGTATGATATTTGGGGTTTGTTCTGGTTGTAGGTGACTTTATTCTATCATTGTGCTTTGCTTTTTAAACCTTTCTATTTTCTCTAAATTGTATGGCTGTTTAACTTTAAAATTATAATTTCTTTATAATTCTGTCACATAGACAATATTTTTCAGACCGACATTGGACAGCTATTTATGAATAACAGTTTCTTAATATTATCATTTCTACAGCTCAGTTGAACTCTAGTAGCCCTAAGTTTAAGGTCCCGCTTTTTGCCCAAGTAAAAAATATTGTCTATTTTTTTTAAAGAGAAATTGCAAAAGATTTGTTTTGGCTAATGGAATCATGAATAAATATCTCGTGGTAACTGTCTCAATCTCAGGGATCCTTCCTATTCTATCCTCATCAATACTTCTGTGACCGGGATCTACCACTGTTCTTAATACAGTAATATTTAGAAAACTTTCCAAAGTCTCTCTTAATTCACTGTTACATGCTTCTTCAATTTTTACAGAATAGTAAAATGATGCATGTTCTTATTAGATTATGTAGACCTTTTTTGATTAATAAAACAGTGGCAGATTCATTTAAAAAATAGGTGTTGGTATACTAACAAAATATTGTAAATTAAGAGTCCAAATACTTAAATTATACCCAAATACAACTGGAGGATCATAGTCTTAACCTGTCAAGCAACTATGCAAGTGTTACCTAGCTAAAGCACTTTTTTCCAAGTAATAGTGACTATTTCAAGTTACGTTTAAGTTCTGTTGCCACAATGTTTAGATGTTAACATCTTTTGAACTTTTAGATTGGTGGCAAAGCATTTAATTGTGTAATAATTAGCAGGTTCATTACAATACAGAAAACCTTTATATTACTAGTTTGTGGTATTTTTAAAAACAACAAAGGATTTGAAATCTGACTCTATAGCTGAATCAGGTCTTTAAAGCTAAACATATCACAGCACAAATAAAGCTGAGTTCTCAGTATACTTATTTACTTGAGCCATGCCTTTATTAAATGGCCCTTTTGGAATTTAGAATATACTCTTCATCCATTATAAATAAATATAAAATATAATAGAAATTCAGATGTGGTGCAGTTATATCTTGTCAATCAGTTATGTTTTTCATATAAAGGCATGCGCATTGGTGGAATTCTGATATTTTCTGTAACTATTCGGATGAAGTGTATATTTTAAAAACCTACCACAAGAAAATCTTCTTTTTCTATATTTTTCTATTTATGTAAAATAGACTCAGAATATCAAATAAAATTGTATATGAAGGTTACCTTTGAAACTATCTAATTTATTTTCTTGAAGTAGTAATTTTTTTATATTGTATGAATTTTATTGTTGTGGCATTTTATACTTTTTAATGTAGGAAATGCAACAGTTCCTTATCTCTACTAACTTCTGATTTATATCCATTTACTTCAGAGTTCTTCATTATAAGTCTTTCTCAATGAAAACACTAGCAGCATTTATTACAGTTTCTGTTCCCAGCATAATAGAATATCTGGCATGTTCCAATTTTTTTTGGTATTTATCTTTGATACTGAATACTTTATATTTTTCAATTTACTGGGTCAAAGGTCACAGAGACAGCATGGAGTTACGATTTAAGGAGTCAGCGATTAAAATTAAAGACAAAAATGGTAATATTGAGGTAAGACTAAAATCTTTACTTTTAAAATGCCATTGGTAGTGGATATTGACATCTTTTTCATGTATAGTTACTTTATAGTAATTTTTTGAAAATGTGAGAATAGATTTTTGGCAAGATTTATGTGAAAAATTTACTAACAGTCAATAACAATGCAACCATAACTATGAAAGTATGTTGCTGCAAAATATGAAATTAGTAAAATGTAACAGGATTTGATAGTATGTAACTTCATAGAGGCCACCATTAGTCTAGCCATTAAAGTAAATTGAAAAATCATACTTTCATTTTAATTAGAATAATATATAGATTCCACGGCCAGAGGAAATGGTTGTGATTATCTTTTCTTAACCCTGTATAATACAGGCCATACAATTTCCCAAAAATAACCCCTGGAATGTATCTTTTAGAAAAAGCATCCAATCTTGATTTATTGCATTATCAACATATACTATATGGTTACAAAATGAATCATTGCCCATTTTAAATTCATAACTTAAAAGCAACTGCAATATTTAAGATTGAAATTAATTGTAATCTTGTTTTACAACTTGTAAAATAAGGTGACATATTATAATTCACTTCTTATGGCAGTTTCTATTAAAATTGTTCACACTACATTCCAAGGAGAAAATCTTATTTCTGAATTATCTTCATGATTAGGTGGTTATCTTTGACTGATCTTGTGATATACACTTGCTATTAAATGATGTCCTTTTGTACTGAGCTAGTCAAGAGTATTACTAAAAAAAATTGAACTGAATACTGATATAAAATGTGCATCTGTTTATGCTACTGGAAATGTCCACTTTAAATAGTCAAGACTCAAGATATAACTTGAATTTCCACTGAAAGGACACGGGAGGGAAATCTCAACCTACAGTTACTATAGTATCGAAGATGAAGCTTGTTCATTGTAGAAGTTAAGATATATTTAAAAGAATGAATAAGGTATGTCAACAGATTCTTAAATATTTGAGGTAAGGCTTTAGATACATAGTTTGGAGAATTCCACTTCAGTGTCCATTCATAACACTTCTAGAAAACTGCAGTTCTGAAGTATGTTTCCTGATGTGTTCAATTAATGTGTGTGACCTTGAAGCCTTTTAATTTGTGTAGCTCAGTCCATGGGAGCAACAGGAAGACTTTAAGGGTGTATCTAGACTAAAGGGTTCTTTTGAAAAAAGTGGCCTTTTTTTGAAAAAACTTCCCCTGCATCTAAACTGCCACAGAGTTCTTTAGAAATTAAATCGAAAGAACGTGGAGGGTTTTTTTCGACCGCGGTAAACCTCATTTTACGAAGAAGAATGCCTTTTTTCGAAAGTGCTCTTTCGAAAAAAAGTGTTCTTGAATGCAAACAGGGCTTTTTGGAAAGAGAGTATCCAGACTTCCTCTTTCAAAAGAGCGGCTTGCTTTTCCAGAAGTTCTGGTTGTAGTCTAGACACTCTTTTTCAAAAGAGGCTTGCAGTCTAGACGTAGCCTAAGAGAGCTATTTTGGAGGGCATGGAGATGACCAAATATCAAGTAAATGGTTTTGTTAAGTTGAGAGACCATTGCATCTGGCGAGTTGCTTTTATTTGTGCAGGAGTATGGAAGAAACTCAAGAACTTCTTGTGTGAAGAGGAGAACTTTGGAGATAGTGGAGGTTTACACCAAAGAGTGGAGACACATTGATACTTGTGTGAATAAATAACTTTTTCAATTTGCATGTTCATTACCCCACTTCTCACAACCAATAATAGCAGCTACACCATAGCTAAGGTTGAATTTCTTTCCATTAAAACTCTGTTCTCAACACTCCCAGTTTCTTCCTGCTCTCTCTCCTCCCCAAAACCTCACATCCCCTCAGATAGGGCTCTGGTCTATGACCAACAGAGATTTTTCCCACCAGATTTGAAGTTAATCTGATAGGCTACTCATAAATTATGCTGTTTCTTTAAATGATTTACCAAATTTAGTAAATTCTTCTAATAACTCTTTGCCAAGTTCAAGCCAAAAATCTGAAAGGACATAACATTAATCTCAAGTTTTACTGACCAGGGTGAGATCTCAAGTAAGCTAATTAAAATTTAATGTTCACTTGCAAGTAGGATGCTAGGTACCTAAAATCCCTGACCCTTGGATGGTCTGTAGGTAGGAATCCTTTTCCTGGCAGGCTTTCCTGTTATTGGGAGCACTCTCTATGAAGCTGGGAGCTAGCAAGTCCTCTCCACTACTAGAGTACTTAAGCACCACAGGTGATTGCATGTGCACAACTTCTATGTTTATGGAGGAGGATCTGCAGTTGGGAGCATATTGAATAACAGAGATTGCCGGAAAATAGACAGTAGATTCTGTGTAAGTGCTTGGAGCTGGTTCCCCTCTGCTCTGCTGCTTCTTTACCTTTTGGAGGCTCCAAAGTCAGCTCAGTACATCAGGCTGGAGTGCTCTAGCTGCAAGTCTTTTGGTGACACCTGTTGTCTGGAATCAAACACCACTGAACAACCTCTTGACATGAACAGCTGTAAGTTTGCTATATTAGTAGGCTCAGAACATATACTAGGGATGCCTTTTTGAGCATACCAGCATTTTCAGGACACTTAAAATGGTTGCCCTTTGGTTGATTGTTTGGTAGATAGGTAGTTACTTCTAATATAAGCACTGCGAAGCCATGGCTGCAAGACACCAAAAGCAATAATGATTATAGTAATTAAAGCCTAAGACTTCAGTGAGATTGGAGCTATGGATAACACTCGCTTTCTCTGAGTGCATGCATAATATTTCTGTTTAGGAATATGAAAGAAATAATTTTGGTCAAGCCAACCTTAGAAGTTGAACTCTTTTTAAAAAAGCTCACAACATCCCATTAATCATAGGCCTGAAAACAAGTCCAGTTCACAACCTTCTAACTTCTATGACTCTGCTCTTTAGAATCGTGGATCTGTGGATTTTCTTCAAATAATCTTTGAATTTCAGGTGACTGGTAGTATGCTCTAGAGATGAAGTGCATGAATATATATGAGTGTATTCTGTGATGAGGGTCTGTCTCTAATTTTTGCTCAAAAATCCCCCACCAATCTTTAAATTGAGTACTGTTTTGAGGCCGGGCTGTGACTCTGCATGTGTTCAAAAAGTTTAGTTATTTTTAAAACCTACCATCTGCACAAATTGAGGATGAACTTAATCCCTGTGTAAGCCATGATGCTGCAAAGGAATAATGTAAATAGTGTCCCTGACTTAGGGGGTCTGCTCACATCTTTAAGATGAAGCACAAGCCTTTAGTCTTTGTTGGAGATGGTATTTTAACAATTGGATCGATCAATGCCAAACTTTCTAGTAATCAACCAGAATAAGTGTCTCCACTTTGTGTGTCTAAGAACCATATATTGAGTCAGACCAAAGGTCCATCAAGCCCAATATCCTGTCTTCTGGCAGTGGCTAATGTCAGGTGCCGCAGAGGGAATGAACAGAATAGGTAATCATCAAATGATCTCTCTCCTGTTATCCATGCCCAGCTTCTGACAGACAAAAGCTAGGGACACCTACCTATCCTGGTTAATAGCCATTGATGGACCTATCCTCCATGAATTTATCTAGTTCTTTTTTTGAACCACGTAATAGTCTTAGACTTCTCAACTTCCTCTGGCAAGGAGTTGCACAGGTTGACTGTGTGTTGTGTGAAGAAATACTTCCTTTTGTTTGTTTTAA
The DNA here is from genome assembly GCF_052426305.1 of Pelodiscus sinensis. Lineage (NCBI taxonomy): Eukaryota > Metazoa > Chordata > Testudines > Trionychidae > Pelodiscus > Pelodiscus sinensis. Next base: position 25,684,774 of record NC_143065.1, read on the forward strand.
GTCTGCTACTAGTTAATTTCATTTGGTGACCCTCTCCCCCCCCCATCCCAGTTCTTGTGTTATGGGAAGAAGTAAATAACTTTTTCTTATTTACTTTCTCCATGCCATGATTTTATAGAGTTTCTCATATCCCCCCCCCCCCGCCCTCTCGGTCTCCTCTTTTCTAAGATGAAAAGTCCCAGTTTTATTAACCTGTCCTCGTATAGCAGACATTCCAAACCCTTAATGATTTTTGTGGCCCTTTTCTGATCTGTGCTAGTTCGTGCATTCCTTTCATTCCATTTGCCTGCAATTTTGGCTTTCTTTAGACCTGTAGACATTAATGCTATCTTTGCTTGTTACTTGGTGATCAAATATATTAAACGTATGCAGTCTATAAAGAGCTAGTGAAGTAGTGTTGAGATTTTGTAGCTTCCTAGGGAAGATGAATAAGAAGACACAAATGACTCGTTGATGTCTTTGAAAATTGGCTTTAATTGGTAACACTGAATTATTGGAGAGCTAATCATACACTTTTCATATATGGCTACAATATATTTACAACTGTGCATATCAGTGTTCATTTACTTTTCTTTAGGAGTAAATATTCAGAATCTGAAGTAGTAAATTCTAATTTAATATTTCCTTTTAAAATTTAACTTCGTTTATTTTTACAGATCTTAAGAGTTAGAATTTGAAAATGTTAATTAACTTATAGATTGTACCATAATTGTTCTTGAATAATGTAATAATATTTTGTTTATGAAAAGAAATTCTTATTGCCCTTTCTTAAATTATTACTCAAAATAGTTGTAAATATGTGCTCATCTTTAACATCTGTACTGAATTGAAAAGAAAGTATTTGTGAATTTAGCAAGCCATAAAGGTACCCTTAAAATGTATATATGCTGTAAATTTGAAAGATGGTACTAGTTGAATGCTGAATGCTAAGCCGATTTCCATGCTGTAGAAAGGAAAGTACAATAGGAATGATGAACTCCTAACAATATATATGTTTATAATACAGGATGGTCTTCAAACTGATTGCAACATAGAACAGGATAATTCTTGTGGTGGATTTACAGACTATCACCAAAACTCTTTGGCAGTTCATTCAGAACAATGTAAGTGTACTAACTTCTCTGGTAGTCCAATTTTATTTCTGATTTTATATAAATGCATAATATTTAATCATTATTTCAAAGAGTGCATCAACATAAATATCAAACTTTTCTCTGAATATATATTTAACCTGAAACATCAGAATACTCTTAACTGAGAGTAAGGGATAATCTTCTTTATATTCTCAAGGTTTTTTACTTTGGGCATTTGTTTAGTCAGTTGCGCTGTTTCCTCCAAAATAGTCAGGTTCCCCTATTCTGGTCCTTTTTCGCACAGAAGAGAATCTAGTGTTCTATAAAAAAAGGAAAATGTAACTTTAAAATGGCAAAAATTACAGGGAGTTTTAGATGCTACAGATTAACATAATTTATTTACAAATTACTAGATTTTAAGGTGAGGGTGTTTACTTTTAAAATTATTTTACATATTTTTCAAGCCATTTTGTTTTTGTCTTTTTGGAAGACATACAGAGTAATAGAATACATTTTGCAAATCTATTTATTCTTTTTTTAGGGGCTAGATTAAATGGCTCAGTTGCTCATTTTATTAGTAAGGATTCAAGACATTCTCTATTTTAGTAAACACATATTTGTCTGATTCTCTAGTCAGATTGTGAATTCATTTCTTTTCTAGCTCACAACAAAAGTAGAAGAGCATCAGCTGAAGATACTCAGCAAGTAGATTCTAAGGCTGCCTTGCTCACGGTTTGTATACACAAGTTGACCGTTTTATCAAAGTTCTCAAAGAATTTTTAAAATGTCAGATATAGACCAATTGACATTCAGTGGTGATATTCACTGTGCGCTTGCTTGCCTAGTTACAATTTAAAAAGTACCTCTGAAAGGTGGAATCTGAGTGTCTTCTTGGGAAATCATTCTCTGTACAGATACAGTGCAGGATTTCAAAGAAGTCTTTTGATAGCCTCAAAAAGAAAGGAATACAGATCTGACCTCTTGACAGAAGATCCCTGCAAAACTACCGTAGTATTCCTGCTGATAATAGTTGGGTCAAAAATCATGCTGGGAATGAATGACTGTGCAGTTTAACAGAAATAAGTATGAAGCTGAAACAAGATGATGCACAGTAATCACTCACTTAACATGTTTTCAAGATAGCACGAATTTATTTGGGAACTTTTTCAAACCACACGACCGTCCCCAAAATAACACCATTTCCCCAGCCGGCCAGTCACCGGCAGCTGCGCAGGGATTCCCCCGCCTCCCTTCAAAGCGGCAGAGGGTTTGCTGCTCGCTGTGCCGTTCCCCAGAGATCCCCTCTCTCCGGACGCCTTGCTCCCTATCCTCCGACCCAGCTTGCAGGCCGACGACTGGGTTTCCCCATTCCTCACCACTTGAAATGCAACCCCCACCTTTTCCATTATTTTCAATGGGAAAATTGACCCCGCATAACACGTTTTCACTTAACACGATAATTTTCTTAAATGTATCTACCGTGTTAAATTAGGAATTACTGTACAGAGGGAGGGAAATAGATGGTCTATATGGAAAGAGTAAAGCTCAGTTTGTGGTGGTCTCCGGTAGGTTCACAAAGAAGCAGCCTGGAAGTAGGAGGAAGGATAATGGACTGATGATTAGAGTATTTGTCTTCTGCACAGCTCTGTGAGGATATGCATTAACTTGTGCTGCTTCATGTTTTTTATAAAGAATGTTTTCACTTAGTGTAAAAGGGTTTAAATAATCCTCTAAATAACCATAATGAATATAATCACCGTTTCAGTTTTGTTAATTTATTCTTGGATATCATAACATACTGAAAGTGTAATATATTACTATTCTACTATATACTTTCCACTATATTTGAATACAGTATTTCACTTCAACTACTTTCAGTCCTGTCCTGAAAAATTCCACAGAAAAGTTTTTCATATCTTAACATCGACAATACAAAGAGATTAAGTGAACCATTCTGCTTTCAATATTGGGAAAAATACTTGAGATTTTTTTCTTTCTTTTTCATTGAAGGATTGGTTACAAGGTAGACCTTCGAGTAGCAATCAAATGTAAGTACGTTTTCAAATCAGTAAAGGTAGAATTGTCCAACTATTTTCTGTTGCATAGTCCTTTCTTTCGGGGTTTGACTTTTAATGTTGGGGTTTCAGTAACCGTGGCAGTGGCTCTAAAACATTCTGGTTGACTTTAATCACTATGAGAGCATGAGTCTCTAAAGTGTAATCTCTAAAAACTAGAAAATGGGAAGCATTTTAAAAATCAAAGGGAGAACTGAAATGCCATATTTCAAATAGTCAACTATTTTTTTAGTTGATCAAGTTTTAAACTCGTCTTAAAATCATAAAATCATAGGGCTGGAAGAGACCTCAGGAGGTCGAGTCCAGCCCCTTGCCCAAAGCAGGACCAACCCCAACTAAATCATCCCAGCCAGGGCTTCATCAAGCCCAGACTTAAAAACCTCTAGGGATGGAGATTCTACCACCTCCCTAGGTAACCCATTCCAGTACTTCACCACCCTGCTAGTGAAATAATTTTTCCTAATATCCAACCTAGACCTTCCCCACTGAGATGGCTCCTTGTTCTGCCATCTGTTACTACTGAGAACAGCCTCTCTATCCTCTTTAGAACCTCCCTTCAGGTAGTTAAAGGTTGCTATCAAATCCCCCCTCACTCTTCTCTTCTGCAGACTAAATAAGCCCAAATACCTCAGCCTCTCCTCGTAGGTCAAGTGCTCCAGCCCCCTCATCATTTTGGTTGCCCTCCGTTGGACCCTCTCCAATGCATCCACATCCTTTCTATACTTGGGGGCCCCAGAATTGGATGCAATATTCCAGATGTGACCTCACTAATGACAAAAAAAGGGGAATAATCACTTCTCTAGATCTGCTGGAAATGCTCCTCCTGATGCACCCTAATATGCTATTAGTCTTTGGCTACAAGGGCACACTGATGACTTATATCCAGCTTCTCATCCACTGTAATCCTCAAGTCCTTTTCTGCTGAACTGCTACCTAGCCTGTTGGTCCCCAGCCTGTAACAGTGCTTTGGATTCTTCCATCCCAAGTGCAGGACTGTACTTGTCCTTGCTGAACCTCATCAGATTTCTTTTGACCCAATTCTCTAATCTGTCTAGGTCACTGTAGACCCTATCCCTGCCCTCCAACATCCCTTCCTTTCCCCCTAGTTTAATGTCATCCACAAACTTGCTGAGGGTGCAATCCATCCCCTCATCCAGGTCATTAATGAAGCTGTTGAATAAAACTGGCCCTAGAACCGATCCTTGGGGCACTCTGCTAGAAACTGACCGCCAACCAGACATTAAGCCATTGATCACTACCTGTTGGGCCCGACAATCTAGCCAGCTTTCTATCCCCCTAACAGTCCATTTATCCAATCCATATTTCCTTAACTTGCTGGCAAGAATATTGTGAGAGACGGTATCAAAAGCTTTGCTAAAGTCAAGATATATCACATTCACTGACTTCCTCATGTCCACAGAGCCAGTTACCTCATCATAGCAGCTAATCGAATTTGTCAGGCATGACTTGCCCTTGGTGAATCCATGTTGACTATTCCTGATCACTTTCCCCTTTTCCAAGTGCTTCAAAATGGATTGCATTAATATCTTTTTATATGCCCCTAGAGAGGGCGACTTTCAACTCAGTAAGCAATATTTAAACACAGTAAAGTGAAAACAAATAACTTTTTTCATTAAACTGTTGACAAGCATGGTTTGTTTTATTTGAATGACTGGTATCCCTGTAAGTTAGAGAAAAGATCTAGCCTGTGGCCTTTTTCCCCGCCCCCCAATAAAATTACCGTATTTTCCGGCGTATAAGGTGACTGGGCGTATAAGACGACCCCCTAATTTTCTAATTAAAAGATAGGTTTTTGTCTTATACTCGCCGTATAAGACTACCCCCCCTTACTTAAGAGGCCAACCGGCAGCGCCCCTCCGCCTCCCCGGCTTTGCTCCCGGTGTCCCTGGTCTGCTGGAGACAGTCCCCAGCAGACCAGGGGCACCGGGAGCAAAGCCGCAGCTGTGGCGGGGTCCCGTGCCTCCCCGGCTTTGCCAGAGCAAAGCCTCAGAGGCGCGGGACCCCTCCACCTCCCCGGCTTTGCTCCCAGTGCCCCTGGTCTGCTGGAGACGGTCCCCAGCAGACCAGGGGCACCGGGAGCAAAGCCGAAGCGGTGGTGGGGTGCCGCGCTTCTGAGGCTTTGCTCTGGCAAAGCCTCAGAGGCACGGGACCCCGCCACGGCTGCGACTTTGCTCCTGGTATCCCTGGTCTGCTGGAGATGGTCCCAAGCAGACTAGAGGCACCAGGAGCAAAGCCGCAGCAGCGGCGGGGTCCCGCGCCTCTGAGGCTTTGTCAGAGCAAAGCCTCAGAAGCGCAGCACCCCACCGCCGCTTAGGCTTTGCTCCCGGTGCCCCTGGTCTGCTGGGGACTGTCTCCAGCAGACCAGGGACACCAGGAGCAAAGCCTCTGAGGACGCCGGCAGCGGGACAGCCGCGGCGCGTCTGGGCTGCCCCGCTGCTGGCTTCCCCCGAGGCTTTGCAAAGCCACGGGGGAAGCCGGCAGCGGGGCATCCCAGGCGCGCCTGGGCTGCCCCGCTGCCCGAGCCCCTCCGCGGCTTTGCTCCGCGTTTTTCTGGTCTGCAGACCAGGGAGACACGGAGCAGCTTTTCTCGCCCCGGAGTACACGGGTGGTGGGACCGCGAGGTCCCACAATCTGTGTCCTCCGGGGCGAGAAAAGCCCCGTTCCTACCTGCAAGTCGGGGACTGCCTGTATACCCGGCGTATAAGACGACCCCCGATTTTTGGGGGATGTTTTTTAGCATAAAAAGTCGTCTTATATGCCGGAAAATATGGTAGTCATTTTATTCATTGAAATACATTGACAAGTTAACAGGACTATGCATGTATATCTGAGGATAGAATGTGCACCTAAAGGAAGTAGTCTAATTTAAAGAGACAGAGTAAGTGAGGCAACATCTTTTATTGGACCAACTTCTGTTGGTGAGAGAGACAAGCCACATCTCTACGTGAGTGTGATACCCTGGCACTGACACTGGTTAGTGAATGTGTATTTTTAACTATGTATATTTAACTTAATGGATGCTTAACGTACCTTTTATTGTGAGTCCTCCCCTGAAACTATGTCATTACTACATTCCTTACTAATTCATGCCTTCTGGTTAATTGTTTGTTAAACCTTTGATATAATAGTATGATGATTGAAATAGAAATGGCTTGTGAACATGTAGGTTTTCAGTTAAACACCTCTGTGGGATATGCTGTCATACATGAAGCATTTATAGTAAGGCTTTGAGTATAGTATGTGTAGTAAGGCTATATGTACAAATATTTAATTGGTGAGTGCACACGCATGTTTTAATAATTAAGAAACTTACTAACGTCTTTGAAAAGTAGAGCAAAGTTGTAAAACAATACTGCAAGCTCCAGAAAGTGACTCCAGGTTGCTGTATCTTAAAGGATAAAATCATAAAGAATAAAAAGAGTGTGTCTTACAAGTAACATCCAGTACTTTTCTGTGTAACACTTTCTCTCTTTTACAGGCCTTCTGAAGATGATGGCTTGAATGGTAAGCTTTTTTGCCTTAATCCAAACAAGTGGAGGTACATTTTCAATGCATATAGCACATGTAATGAATATTCTAATATGAAATATGAACATGTGTATCTGGTGTTTCTCAGGTCCTTAAGGAAGGGCTGAAGGCAGAGGGCTAGAGGTATGGGAGGATATTGAGGTTGGGGAGTGAGGAAGGGCTCTGGGCATGGAGTAAAGTATACAGCTCATCTGCTCCTTGCACTCCCCAGCCAGAGTGAAGAATGCAACAAACTGCACTTTCCCCTTGCTCTCTGACTAAGGGGAACAGCCAATATTGTTGACATATGAATCGTGGGGGTCTTCGGTCCCTTCTGTCCTCCCTAAGGATGCCTGGAGGAGAAGTGCCCCCAGCCAGCCTCTTTTACCTGCCTGGTGATTCTTTCTCTTTTCTGTATGGTTTTATGAGAAGCAATCCTACACCAGGCACTTCCTATTTCCTGGCACAACCAAACCCTTATGTTGATTTTAGGGTTTCCAGGTGTCCGGTTTAGGGTTGTCCAGGAAACAAACTGAGAAAATACCCGACATATAAAGTAATTAAGTAAGAGTACATAGTTGCATACTGCCTGACTGGCAGACACGTTCACACTATATAAGCATGTCTACCAGTCAGGCAGTACGCAACTACACAGTAGAGAGGAGGAGGGTGGGGGTCGGGCCGGGCAGCGCCCTGGATCTGCGTGTGCCTGGGCCAGCCCCGCTCTCCCCAACCCCCTTCTGGCCAACCTTGCTTCCCGCTGGCCAGTTCTCCCTCTCCCCTCCCCCTCTCCCAGCCAGCCCTGCTCCCTGCCATCTGGTTCCCCCAAGCCAGGCCCGCTCCCCCCAACCCCCTCCGAGCCAGCCCTGCTCCCCGCTGCCCAGTTTCCCCCAGCCAGCCCCGCTTCCCTCAGCCCCCTCCCGGCCAGCCCTGCTTCCCACCGGCCAGTTCCTTCCTCTGATCTCCCCCAGCCAGCCCCGTTCCTCCCAACCATCTCCTGGCCAGCCCCACTCCCTGCCAGCTGGTTCCCTCCGGCCAGCCCTGCTCCCATCCCATCCAGACCCCACCCCCATCGGAGATCAAGTGTGTCCGGTATTTTTTTAAAATCATCTGGTAACCCTAGTTGCTTTTACTGATGATTAGGTGTCTGTGCCCCCTGCTAGCTACGCTCACCATTGCAGACTCTCCCCCTGGCCACCAAGGAGGGCTGGTCCGTGCCCACGCCAGCCCAGGCCCCAGCCCTTTCTCTCTCCCCTGCGCCCTCCATCGATGCCTAACCCTAACTTCTGCCTGGGAGGGCCAGGCCCTGGCCATGGTGCACCATCCCCAGCTCTCCATATGACCACCAGAGAGGGCTGGGCTGGCGGTGGATGGGGATTGGCTCCAGGGACAAGGCCTTGAGCAGAAGGGGTGGGGCTGGGTTTTACCACCAATGCCTACCTCCCCTCCAGCCTGTGGACACTGTGATGCGATAACATCACTCTGTCGTCCCACCAGGACAAAAAGAGTTTATATAGAGAGAGAGGTAAGAGGAAGCTGTGTACTGAATTTGGTGGTATTAGCTCTTACTGTTTAGAAAAAGTTCTTGAACAAACAGGCAGAAAAGCTCTCAAATATATAGTAGGTTTTTAATCAGAGCCATAGAGCTGGAAGAGACCTCAGAAGGTCATCAGGTCCAGCCCCTGCCCTAGGTAGGACCAATCCCAACTAAATCAACCCAGCCAGGGCTTTATCAAGCCAAGACTTAAAAATCTAGAATAGTGATAGAAATGTAGCTGTGTTAGTCTGGTGTAGCTGAAACAAAATGCAGGACAATGTAGCACTTTAAAGACTAACAAGATAGTTTATTAGATGATGAGCTTTCGTGGGCCAGACCCACTTCCTCAGATCAAATAGTGGAAGAAAATAGTCACAACCATATATACCAAAGGATACAATTAAAAAAAATGAACACATATGAAAAGGACAAATCACATTTCAGAACAGAGAGGGGTTGCGGGGGGTTAGGTGGTTGTCCTCAAGATGATTCTTACCAACAACCACAGGACATATCACACTAATACCAACCCTGGTACTTTTCCTTGCAACAAACCCTGTTGCCAGCTTTGTCCACATATTCACTCTGCTGACACCATTATTGGGCCTAACCAAGTGAGTTATAAGATCAAGAATACATATTCCTGCGCATCCAGAAATATAATCTATGCTATCATGTGCCGAAAGTGTCCGTCTGCTATGTACATTGGACAAACGTCTCAGACACTTCGCCAAAGAATCAATGCCCACAAAACAGACATTAGACAGGATCACAAAGAAAAAACAGTTTCTTGCCATTTCAACCAGAAAGGACACTGTCTCAGTGACCTAATCACATGCATCCTACTTCAGAAGACATTCAAATCTGCACTTGAAAGGGAATCCTCTGAACTGGCATTCATGCTAAAATTCGACACTCTCCGCAGGGGGCTGAACAAAGACCCCAACTATCTTACCCATTACAAAGATAGCTTCCCCAATTATCACCTCTAATACCATTAACTCACAGACATCTCCCCTTCCCCACCTCTAATATCATTAACTCACAGGCATTTATCTTCCTTCCCCCCCGCCCCTCCGCAACCCCTCTCTGTTCTGAAATGTGATTTGTCCTTTTCATATGTGTTCATTTTTTAAAATTGTATCCTTTGGTATATATGGTTGTGACTATTTATTTTCTTCCACTATTTGATCTGAGGAAGTGGGTCTGGCCCACGAAAGCTCATCATCTAATTAAACCACCGTGTTAGTCTTTAAAGTGCTACATAGTCCTGTATTTTGTTTTAAAAATCTAGGTAACTCATTCCAGTGCTTCCCCACTCTCCTAGTGAAATAGTTTTTCCTAATATCCAACCTGGACCTCTCCCACCGCAACTTGAGACCATTGTTCCTTGTTCTGCCATCTGTCACTACTGAGAACAGCCTTTCTCCAGCCTCTTTCTCTTTAACATTTAGTAGCAGAAGGAATTACAAAGTGATAAGATATGGAAATGAATGAAGTTGAAAACCAAAGAGAATATGACTCTTAATTTTTTTCTTAGCAGTCTAAAATAAAAGTTATGGGTTTTGGAAGCAATTATTAGTAAGAGAACTATTTTCTGCTTGTGTTTTTGTGTTTTTCAAAGTGTAAAAGTGAGTGTTAAATCATATCATATACATAAAAAACTCAGGCAATCCATAACTGTCATAGGGTTTAAAAAATCATTTGTATTGAACATACAGGCTTCATAACTTATCAGATATTCAAGAATTAAATGTACTATCTGAGATTTGCAAAGCACTTTGTTTTAGCTCAGTATTCAATCTGAGAACATAGGAAACAAAAAGTAGAAGAAAATGCACTCTTAGCGTTTATGAGGATTTAACGCACATGCTTGTGCAGTATACAGCATCTCATTCTTTCTTGACTTTTGTAGGTATTGCTTCTCCTTTCAAGCCTATTATGGACACCACTTACTACTACTCAGGTCAGTACCTTAAAATGAATAGTTCAGGTTTAAAAATTCAAGCAGTTCTTTTTATTAGGCCTGAGTCATCTTGATTTCTATAACTTTACAGCTGTGGAAAGAAATAACTTGATGAGACTATCACAGAGCATTCCTTTCACTCCCGTGCCTCCAAGAGGTAAGTAAGAAGCTTAATCTTTGTTATTGGAGTAGGTGGGAACCAAGTCAGAATTAGGGTCTAATGTGATTCATTAAGAATGTTTTCAAACTTAAAAAATTTGTCAAATATTTTTAATACAGAATGAACAGACCAAACTTGATCACCACAAAATGCAGACTTCAATAATAGTCACATCTTTGCCAATACAGTTGTTTGCGTAAAAGAAACTGTATGACTTACTTCTAGTAGTCTTCGGGTTAATACAACTTCTCTGAAAAGAATTATGTAAAATGTGTGGAAAAGCTCTTCAAACTTTTTTCTGCTTTGTTATGCTTATTTTATATGGGTTCCATCATTATGGTAACTAGGCATACTTTGCTCTGTCTAAACTGAGTGATTAATACTTACTTCCACTAAGCGAAGCAAAAACATCATGTTCTCCCTCCTGCTGGTTTAAGAAAAAGCTTAGATAGGGTTCTTCCAAACGGTTAGGAGAATATTTAAATATTTGCAGCCTGGTTTGTAATAAATTCTCAGAAAAGAAATGTACTATTAATATTTCTGTACTGTGATATTACAGGTGAGCCAGTCACTGTGTATCGCCTTGAAGAAAGTTCTCCCAACATCTTGAACAACAGCATGTCTTCCTGGTCACAGCTAGGACTCTGTGCTAAAATTGAATTTTTAAGTAAAGAGGAGATGGGAGGTGGATTACGTCGAGCTGTTAAAGTAGTATGCACGTGGTCAGAATATGATATCCTGAAATCAGGACATCTTTATATCATCAAATCTTTTCTTCCTGAAGTTGTAAATACTTGGTCAAGCATTTATAAAGAAGACACAGTGTTACACCTCTGTTTGAGAGTAAGTTTTATTCTTGCCAATTACTAGTCATTGACAGGTGAAAATATTAAAAATTCATTTTCTGCTTTTAATGTTCTATGCAAACCAAAGGCCAATTTAAATGTTTCTTGTTTATTATATGTTTTTATTTTGTGCTAAATTATTTCATTTCTTGATATAGAAGGAATTGAAATAGTTGTGTAAATGTACATAACTTCTGTTAGGGAATAAAAAGACATTAACCTTACTGCTATTTTATTTCCTACATTTTCCCCTACATTATGTAATTAAATTACTTGTACTATGGGTTTTCAATTGTAGGAAATTCAACAACAGAGGGCAGCACAGAAGCTCACATTTGCTTTCAATCAAATGAAACCTAAATCCATTCCATATTCTCCTAGGTAAGTGTGTTCAATTATTCACGATACTGCGCACTTTCTACTATCCAACTATACTTTCAAGCATATTACCATTTGGAAACAGTGTGTCCTGGGATTCAATACACCTTGAAAAAATGTTTTTTAAATAAGTACTAACATGCAAATCTTCAGCTACCATCTTGGGGAAGAATATTTCCTATAGGTACTTAACAAAGATAGACTTAACTCATATTTTATAAGCTAGCCAGTTTTAAAAATAAGTTTGTTTAAACCAAAAGATTTATCAGACAGCAACTGTATACTTGCCTCCTCTTGTTGGTTTTGGTAATGTTCATTAAATGTGTTCTTTATAAGGTTTCTGGAAGTTTTCCTGTTATATTGTCACTCAGCTGGGCAGTGGTTTGCAGTTGAGGAGTGCATGACTGGAGAGTTTAGAAAATACAACAATAACAACGGTGATGAAATAATTCCAACTAACATGCTAGAAGAAGTCATGCTAGCATTCAGCCACTGGACTTATGAATATACAAGAGGGGAGTTGTTAGTCCTGGACTTGCAAGGTAATATATTTATCATCAACTGCACATATATGGTGCTGAGGTCTAAATTAGCTGTAACCACTCAAGAAAGAGATCTTGGAGTCATTGTGCATAGTTCTCTGAAAACAACCACTCAGTGTGCAGCAGGGTGGATTTGACTTAAATCATGATTTAAATCACTAGTCAGGAAGATATGATTTAATCATGGTTTTCTACATAAAAGTGCATTCTAGAAAGAGAATGGTATGGTAGATCTTAAATCAATGAAGGCTGTGCTCAGAAAGTCCTCAACATTTCTGGAATATCCTACTTGCCTGTCCCTCCCTTTTCACATTTATCTCCAGATTTCTTCTCCTTGTCCAGATGGATTCCACCTCCAAGTATCTTCTATTCATTTAACTTTTTGAAACTTTGCATTTTTAGAGAGAGGTACTCTCATGACTGTGTACACAAATTTGCAGACACACAATAGGGTTGAAGTCTGTTATATCTCACCTCAATGTTTATTTATTGAAAAACATTTTTGCTGTTAGGAAGCAAGTTATCTCTACACACACAAATCCACAGTTTGAGAACTGCAAAACTATAACATCCCTGATGGTATCTTCTGGACTGAGCCCTGTTGAGTAGATAGAAAGATTAACCTAAATAATCTGTACGTAAGCTTTTGTCCCTAATATATGAACTATTGGAACTCATTTACAAAACTTTTCTTAAACATTACATGAATATATTATCTCATACTATAAAATTTAGAATTTATAATCCCTATTTCATGATGAGATATCTTTGAGCTACAATGTATCTTAATTCAAAATCTTTAGAGAAGTTTTTTCCCACAAAAAGGATTGTATCAAAAATCTTGATTTAAATACAAAAAATTAATTTTTAATTTTTTTTTTAAAATTGATTTGTATCCACCCTGGTGTGTAGCGGCAATCAAAAAAGTGAACAGAATATTGGAACTAATTAAGAAAAGAACATATAATAAAGACATGGGGTCTCCCCCAGGATCAGGGTCTTTTCTGCATCTAGATGGGGGCTGGACAATGGGGCCTGCCCAGGATCAGGGCCGGAGACAAGACGCTGTGGCCAGATCGGGCCTGGGCCCAAATTGGGGCCTTGTTGGCCAGGCTTCATTTTAAATAAAGTAAAATATTATGTCCAACAAAAAGGTTTCAACATTGTCTTCATTTGTGGCAGAGGTGGGGAACCCACAGAAAAATCAGTTGGGGACCACACAAGTGAGAAGGGGGAGGGAGAGGAAGCACCTCCAAAAACCCTCAACCCTCACTGATGTGGTCCTTAACTGAAACACCTCACTCCCCTGGTGCTTCAGCCCCATAAGGGAGGAGGCAGGACTGAGGTTCAAGGCCTCAGGCCAGTTTAATTCTTTTGGGGTTCCAGGGTTACTGGATTTTGTGGGCCCCTTAGGCTATGGGGTGTGGCCAAAAAATGAGGGGTTCAGTGAGTGGGATAGGAATGGGGGTGCAGGATCTGGACAGGAGGTGGGATGCAGAAGGGGCTGAGAGTGCGAGGTCTGAGTGGGAGGGTGTCGGAGGTTGTCTGGCCAAGGTGGTAGGGGGAGGGTTGGGTTCAGGGTCTGGGCAGGAGGGGTTGGGGTGCACTTACTGGTCTTCAGGACCTGTGCCAGTCCCAGGCTTGGCCTCCTGCTGCTCCTATTAGCTAGATTCTGGTCAGTGGGAGCATAGGGGAAGCCTCCAGACGACACACTCGTGCACTGCTGTTTCCCCAGCCTGGGAGGGGGAGCGCTTCTTCCCCGTGCAGCGAGGCTTGGGGATTTTGCCCCCTTCCACCAGCAGGAAGCCAGTGCTGGTGCTCCAACTGTGTGGGGGAGAAGGAAGGCTGAGGCTGCAGTACCAGGCAAAGGGGGCCCAGGCCACTCAGATCAGTGCTGCCAGGCATCTCCTCACCTGCCTTGCAGAAGCGCCTGCTGTTGCTGCTGCAGCCCTGTGTGTGGCTGGGCAGGAGGGAGCCAGGCTGGATTTGAGTCTCGCTGGCGTGGCTCAGCGCTGGGCTCAGGATGCCTCACACCAGCCAAAGCAGCCCCTGGGCCGAGGAACAGGCTGCCCAAAAGGCCATGGCCACAGCTGAGTGAACAGACTTCTTGGGATGTGGAATCTGCTCGGGCTGGGCTGACAGGTGGCTTTGCTGTCTGTGAACAGTGTCCTGGCAGGGAGCCCATGTGAAAGTAGCGCCTGTGGACTCAGAGTGACATGATAGCGTCACTTTTGTCCCACAAGAATTTTTTTTATATATAGAGAAAATATCATATTGATGCTGTATAAAGCCATCCACCCTCTTCTTGAATATTTCATGCAGATGCGATCATCCCATGTCAAAAAAGATATATTGAGAAATGTTCAGATAAAAGCAATAAAAATGATTAGGAGTATGGAACAGATTCGGTATAAGGAGAGATTAATGAGACTGAGACTTTTCAGCTGGGAAATCAGAGGACTAAGGGGGAATATGATTGAGGTCTCTAAAATCAAGACTTGTGTAGAGAAAGTACTATTTACTCTTTCCCATAACACACAAACTAGAGATAGCCAAATGAAATTAATAGGCAACAGGTTTAAAAAAAAACAAAAGGAAGTACTTCTTCACGTAACACAGAGTCAACCTGTGGAACTCCTTGTCAAAGTACGTTGTGCAGTCTAAGACTATAACTTGGTTCAAAAAAGAACTAGAGACATTAATCAGCAGCTATTATCAGGTCCATCAATGGCTATTAGCAGGATGGACAGAGATGGTCCCTAGCACTTGTTAAGGTTGTGAATGGGCAATAGGGGATAGATCACCTGATGATTACTTGTTCTGCACAGTCCCTCTGACGCACTTGGCATTGGCCACTTTCTGAAGACTATATACCAGGCTAGATGGAACTTTAGTCTGACCCACTATGGCTGTTCTTATGTTTTTATTTTGAAATTGGGATTGGAGGAAGGTAACTTACATTCTCTTGACCTTATGAATTATTGTAAATAGTGTTCATAGAATTACATAATAATTTTGATCCACATTACTTGAATGACCAGTGTGCTTAATTACTATGTCATTAGAGTGCTATAAGAGAGATGGGGGCGGAGGGGGGGGGGAATTGAAATACTTATTTTCTTTCTTTAGGATATGCATAATAAAAAATATTAACATTTATGTGTTGGCATTTTCAGTCCATATCTGAAGTATCTTAATATCCTCAAGTATTCATCAAACATGGAAATACTCACAGTTAAGATGTAGGAATCTTACTCTTTCAGAGAAAATTCAAGTCAGCTTGCATGCTGTTCAGAATCCACTTAAGCTTTCAAAATCGGGGTCATCCCTTAAATTTTGACTTTCTATCTTGATGATAAATTGGGAAATCCTTATTGCTGATATTGAGGGATTCTGGTTTACAGTGTTAATCTACTCATATACTGTATCCAATTTAACTCTTCTCTTTTGTGTGAAGGTGTGGGTGAAAATTTGACAGATCCCTCTGTTATAAAAGCTGGAGAAAAAAGGTAAAATTAATGGGCTTTGTTACAAAAACATTAAATGGTATTTAATCTTTGACTTGGACAAAAGCATGCCAAGCTTATGTACACTTTATTTTCAAGGTCATATGATATGGTGTTTGGTCCAGCCAACCTAGGAGAAGATGCAATCAAAAACTTCAGAGCTAAGCATCACTGTAATTCTTGCTGCAGGAAACTTAAGCTTCCTGGTAGGTGTTTCTATTTTACCCTTACTGTTCATTAAATTCTGTGTTATTGTCACAAACTGAAAATGAAAATAATTAAAGAATATAAGAAATAGTAATGTTAATTCTAGCATTTCCTAACTTGAATCTGCACCATAGTAACATTTTAAAATAAGTTTTAAAAAAAACCTAAAAAACCACATTCTTCAAACATGTATCACTCCAGGATTCCCAGTGAAGATTTGAATATACCTCATGAGCACAAGTGTGATATTTTTGCTTATGGGTCCTAGAAATCCATTTACCATAGAAAAATGTAGAATTTGGAATTTTTACAGAGACTTGTTTTTTACATTTTGTGAAAAAATAAAAATATATTAACTGTTAACTAAATTTTATTGAAAGTACCGGTGTTGTTTATTTAGTGTGTGTAACTTCCTCTTCTTGTGGTTGATTTTTTTTAATATACTTTAAATGTACATAGCTAAGCATATTCCAATCAACTGTTTCCAATATATAGAGATTATTCAATGGTGTATACAGATTCATGTTTTAATGAATCTCAGATTTCACTTCATCTTCTAAAAGTGACTAATTAAAGTTAGAAAAAGATGCCAAAAAATTTTTTTTTAAAGAAACACCTCTTGACAACTGTGTCACTGTGTTTGGCAAGTACAAATTTTATGTTGATGATATCCTGTTTTGTACTGTATGCAGCAAGAGTGTATTTTACATTTGAAGGTAGACAGTTGTAGAACAGATGGAAAGCACTAAAGATAAGTGGAATGAAAACACAGGTTTGAAACAGCATGTCCATAAGCAACAGTAAAGAAATTGTGCTGTGACTGGATCATTGTATTAATTTTATTTTAATAATTGGCACTCAACAAGCTTTAAACTGTTTTAAAACTGTAAATCTACTAGAGAGTTTGTCTGTTTGTTTTTAAAAAGTCCTCCTAAATGGTAAGAACTAGGACCACCAAATTTGGTATGCAGCTTCCTCTTATCATAACTTAAAGCAAGGTCAGGCTTTGGTTGTGCCAGGACAATAAGATGTGCCTGGAATTGGATTGTTTGTCATAAAATACAAAGGGAGGGCTCTGCTAGACAGTTATACTGTATGGCAGCAAGGGGCCAGAGATGGGGACCAGGACAGCTATAACCTCATTGGGGTCAGGGCTGGAGAAAGGGACAGCTATCTTATATTTCAGAGAGTTTTTTGTGTGTGTGTCTGCCCTCTAGATGGGGGCATTCACCCCTCCTTCGGCCGTGCCCACTGCAGCTGCAGCAGCTATGAACAGCTTCTCACTTCCCAAGCTGCTGCGGTGAGAGAGGGCTGGGGTCTCCTTTCTCCCTGGGGCAGCCTGCACGCTGAACCCTTTATCCCCAGACCCACCCCAGAGTAATGATTTAAATCAATAAGAACAAAAGTTATGTGAGTTAAGGACCCAAGCAATGCTGGGCAAATCTTCTAGTATAATGATAAACCCTTTTGTGTTCAACTGATAGCTGTACATATGATGGCTGGGGAAACTCAAGTTCCATTTTGATCAAGGAAAAACATGGATTTTAATTTTTATTTTTTTTAAAACTATAGAATTTGAGAACTAGGATCCTTGGTTATAAAATCTTATCTTCACATTGCACATATGAGGATCAGTCCAAAAATGAGAGAATAAGATTACAAGAAAATTTCTTCTGCACTCCCTCCTTTTTCCCCCCACTGCAGTGAGGTGAGGCACTTTGTGCCAATCACCACACTGCATGGTAGTCCAAACTCTGAATTCAAATCCTCCCCATCCTTAAATGGACTGATCCCTGTAAAGGATTGGCACAACCAAAGCTGCTTCTATCTAGGAGGGATCCATATCCTGGATAAGTGCTTTATGGGCAAGTTCTTCTCTGCCAGCACCCACAAGAAAGCCAGCATGTGCAGCCACTCATAAAGGGGACCTCAGTTTATATCATGAGTCCAAACATAAGGTCCAAGACTGCAGCTCCTGAAGGAAGGAGTTGTGACATCACTCCTCAAAACACAAAGCCTCTAGGCAGCTGAGCAGAACCAGAGACCCATTACTGACTGAGCTGAGCAAGAAACTTTATAGAAGAATCTACATGACCCCTACAGGGGTTGCCAGTACCAAAAAGGTAGATCAATATTAACTCCTCCATGGGAAGATATTTTGCTCTTCACCATCACTAGGACTGTGTCTATACTGCAAGCCTCTTCCACAAGAGGAAATGCAAATAAAGAGCTCATTTGCATAGGTCGTGCACTCATTTGCATGGCCTCTTCGGGTCCCTTTTGTGCAAGAGGTTTTTGCGCTAAAGGGAGCCATCTACATGGCTCTTTTTTGCGCAAAAACCTCTTGCGCAAAAGGGATCTGAAGAGGAAATGCAAATGAGAGCTCCATTTGCATTTCCTCTTGAGGAAGAGGCATGCAGTATAGACGCAGCCTAACATACTGCTTCTTGCCAGCAGAGAGTATCAATGTGGGAGTGTCACTGGGTGGACCAGTCTCAACCAGATTAGTATCCATATGGCATGCTATTGTGGAAGAAAGCAACGACACTACTGTCACCATTTTGAACTTATTGGAGACCATTCTCCCTTGTTAACATTCAGCTTCACTGGTAAGACCACTTGCACTGAAACCAGATGTGAGCATGCAGGAATAGGAGTCCACAGAGCACAATTCTAGTCTCTTCCCAAGGAATCCTACTTATCATTTGGCAAGGCAGTAACACCAGCACCTGTTCCAGCAGTACACAAATTTAAAATCTTCTAGGACGTCCTGTCCCAAATTGCAAAGACCCTAGACATGAAAACTGTATTTATTCAGCAAAAGTCTCATAAGTTCTTTGATGATCTAAGCATGACACAAGTCAGAATCAATCCCCCTAAAAATGAAAGGACTGTAGGACTATCCAAAGGAATAAGGCAGACAGGTCCTGACCACTCTTCCTCCTGCCCCCAAACATAAAAAATAACTGGTGCTGCAGAAAGATCAAATCCTCCCTAAATGCAGGGCTTTTGATTTGTCTTTGCAGCACAAGAGAAATTGAAGTCCACTTAAGGCAGTCTTAAGAATAAGGACTCTAACATTTAAACTTGTGTTAGTGAAACTTATATTTATCATTCTCATTGCTGCTTTGTGTGGTCAACTACCTAGCACTATTTTGTAAGTATAGTTACCTCATATGGGAAAGCATCACTCTTTCTTTCAAAAATCCTGCAGGATGGCAGGGATGAAATGAAAGATATTATCAAAGAGGGGCACTGCATCACTGCAGTCAACCATGGATGCTTTTGATATGGCCACAAAATCAAAGGCTCTGGCCATCATTGAGAAAAATCTCATGGCTTCAGGCATACCATGCAAAGTACAGGCCACAATAGAGGATCTGCCTTTCAAGGGAATGGAGCTCTTCAGCCAAAAAGTAGATGGAAGTGCTCCTTTCCCTCAAGGACACAAGAGGCTATATTAAGATCCCTGGAAATTTACATAGATTTGTACAGGAAGCCTTACAAATATTGATTCCTGGAAGGAAGCAGATGTCCTTTTATTCCTCAGGCTTAGCTGCAGATATTTTGGCTATCGGAACTGCCATGCCATATTCCAACTGCTAGCACAATCAACAAATGCGCATTAAACATGTTCACTCTAGTCTATGCTGTATAGTTTTAACTTACTACTCCCTATCTGTTCTCCTTCTTCAACCCTTCTTAGGGATGCTATTCTTGAGAAACTATTACAAATAGAAATTACCTTACTCTAGAATCTGAAAACCATAGTAGTACTGTGGGATTACATGGGTAAAATGCTTTCACTTCCCATGATTCTGTATCCCAAAGAAGAAAGGGGTGGTTCTCCTGTCTAGCTGAAGAGACTGAGCAAGTATAGCTATTTCTTCAGATTCAGGATGTCAGTGCTTGCCTCTGTCCTTCCGTATCTGAAGTCCCAAGATTGGCTTGTGACTCTCAACTGTGGGGGAGTGGCATTATACGTGAAAGAAAATGTAGAATCAAATGACACAAAAATCTTAAATGAACCAAAATGTTCCATAGAATCTCTATGGGTAGAAACTCCATGCTCTAATAAGACTATAGCAATAGGGATATATTACTGACAACCTGACCAGGATTGTGATAGCGACTGTCACATGCTATGGGAGATTAGAGAGGTTATAAAAATAAAAAACTCAATAGTGGGGGATTTTAATTACTCCCATATTGACTGGGTACACCTCATATCAGGACAGTCCTAAGTGTAGCGCAAGATCTGCTCTAATAGGTAAATATAACTGGACCGCTTGGAAATAGTACCATAATGTAATAAAATTCAACATCCCTGTGGTAGGAAAAAGACCACAGCAGCCCAACACTCTGGCATTAAATTTCAGAAAGGGGGGGTCTGTCTAACCTCCTCACTTTTGTGTAAACAGAAATTAAAAGATATGGTGCCAAAAGTAAAATCTCTGCAAGCTACATGGAAACTTTTCAAAGACACTATAATAGAGGCCCAACTTAAATGTATGCCCCAAATTAAAAAACATAGTAAGAGAATCAAAAAAAAAGTGTTTAGCAACCAAGTAAAAGAAGCAGAGAGAGATTAAAAGAAGACATCTTTTAAAAAGTGGAAGTTAAATCCTAGTGAGGAAAATAGGAGCATAAACTCTGTCAAATTAAGTGTAAAAATACAAGTAATAGTAAAATGTTTATTAAGTAGAAGCAGGAAGCCCGCTAAACAACCAATGGGCCACTGGACGATTGAAATGCTAAAGGAGCACTCAAAGACTATAAGGATTTTATTACAGTCCCCAAAATAATAACAACGACAGATGTTGGCAAAAGATGCCCTCCAACCTTTTCCAGATTTCTGCCGTGTTTGAGGTCTGCTGTGATGTTTTCAGCCTTGGTGTGATTGCTCTCTGTGGGCAAAATTTTGTTGCCAAAACAAAATTTTCTTTCAAGAGAAGCTGTTTTTTCTCTAGGGTGGTATCACATGGTCCCAAACTTGGGTTACTAACAGAACCCCATCAGAGCACGAAGCATAGCAAATATCAGAGCAATGCAAGCTTTTTTTTCCCCCGAAAGAGAGCACCCAGTCAGTCTGAATGCTGTCTTTGAAAAAAGCACAATTTGCATTACATAGCGCCTTTTTTCGAAAGATCACTTTCGAAAAAAGGTTATTCCTCGTGAAATGAGGTTTTCCATGGTTGCAAAAACTGCTGTGTTCTTTTGATTTACTTTCGAAAGAACGCAGCAGCAGTCTAGATACGGGAAGTTTTTTCGAAAAAACCCTGTAGTCTAGACACACCCAGAGTCAAGCTAGAAACAGAAAAAGTGCTCTTAACCTTAATGATGGCTAGTGCTCTGCTATAATATAATGGGTTCCAAAGAGAAACAAAGTGAAAGGTTCTGAAAAATGACTTTAATACTGTGTTTGCTTAATATAGCCTAAGTAATTAATCCAATTTTAAATTCCCTTTTTTACATTGATGATGTGGCGGGAGACTTTTTAAGCACATGCATCTTTAAATGTGTTTTAAAGATGTAATGGCCCTTTGATTTTACCAATCCAAGAAATTTTAACATTCATTTTGTTTTTCTTTTCTTTTGTCAATTATAGATCTGAAGAGAAATGACTATACTCCTGACAAAATTATATTTCCTCAGGATGATTCTCCAGAATTGACAATTCAACCTGGAAGCTGTACCAAAGAATCAGAATCAACTAGTTCTATTCGTTTAATGCTGTAATCCCATGAGCAAACATTGGCTTTACCCAAACTTGACACAATGTCACTAAGTTATAGATTATCTGTCTTCCACTAAAATTAGAAGAAAAGAGAGATCAAAACAAAGAACCAAGTGTTAAGTGGAATTTTAATGTCTGGTCCATAATCGAATGACCTAACATGTGGTAACCATCTACAGAGAAGAGCTGGCAGCTGATTATTTTAAAGATTGAATATTTATGGAATGTTTTTAAAGGGTCTTTTTTAGGAGAAGGTTCTTTTTAGTTTTGCTTTCGTCCATTGGAGGTTTGTTTAATCCTCTAAATCTGTGGTAGTGCAATAGGTTTTTGACTAAAAGGATTTTGTTTTTGTTTTTTGTTTTAAGGCAAAGTGTCTGTTTGGCAGCTGGTTTACTGTCAGCCAGCTAGAGAGATGGGAGACCGCATCTGTGATTGTCAGAGGTTTCCCTGGGCATTGTCCGAAGTGTCCCATCTCATTAGATGCAATGTATTGTTCTGGCCTTTCGAAGGGAACGGATCCAAAGGATCTGTGTGTTATGGTGCCAGTATGCTGAGGCTGAAGGCAGAAATGGATCTATTCCAATAAGGAGTTTGTCTCCTGAATCAGGATTCAGCTTCATAGGTGTGTTTTTATGGAATAGAGCCTTAATTGTGAAATAAAATTTCCTGTTTTTATACATTTCAGTTTTATCAAGTCACTGTCGATAGTAAATAATACCAGGATTGACTGGTATAATTACATTATATAGTAGAGAAGAGTATGTACTGGTCCAAACAAGAAGTTGCCTTGTTTTAAAAAGAAAAAGTTGGAAGTGCTTTTTCTTGTAATGACTGCTTCTGAAGTTATGCCTTCCAAAAATCTCATAAAACAGAATATAAAAGCAGAATGTACACATGAACTTTTAATGTATTTAAAATGTATAGAAACATCTTTAATGTTATGTTATTTGTGGTACTTATTTAAAAAGAGACTAGGTTTGGATTAGCATTATGTAAAGTTCGGGAGATTGCAATGCAACTTTATGCCAATAAAATGTAATTTAATTGTCCTAATCTTGTTGAGTATTCAACAAGAAAAAACTTGTCCAACTGAAGTTTCATGCTGCGATTTTTATTTTGTTTGTTACATAGGTACTAATTTGTAATTTTTAATTGAAGGGCAGTATAAAGCTCTATAAATTTTTTTTATTCAGTAGTGTATCTTATAGATACAGACCTAAGGCACGAACACAATAGCTGTTTAAATCGTGTTTTATGTTGACTGGGGAAAGGTAAAGTGTATTAAAGATATAATACTGTATACATTTTGTATATCATTAAATCTTTAAATCTGAAATAAATTTATTCTTTAGACTTCTGCTGTCCTTATCTGAAATGGATGTCTTAAGTTTTCTTTGGGTGAATATGAATTTTATTCAAGATCATAGAAATTGCCATATTAGATCAGGCTAGTGATCCATCTATTAGGGGTAGCCTTCTTAAAAGGTGGCTAATATCAGAGGAAAGTGTAAAAACTCCCCTATTGGACAATTATGCAATAACATAAATGAATAAACATGAATATAAAATTTTTGAGCTACTTAAATTGTTTATTTAGAAATGAGAGCACATTATTTAATTTGAGTTAAATGAATATAAAATTATGGGGTAGCTTGAGTAGTAAAGTGTGGTTACATTCCTGTCTTATTGCTGGAAGACATGAGGTTTTTTTATATGTAAATCCAGTCCTTCAACTTTAATTCCTGTATCATTATATTTTTAGCTAAATAAAACAAACATTTAATAAACCAGATAAGAATGTTTTCAGAGTTCAGTGGGAATATCTACCACAGGAAATTCTTCAGGGATACAATCAAGGACTGGAAGGACATATACTAGAAGCAAGATTATATAAAAATAATCAGTTACTACAGGAAAAAATGTAATAGAACGTTGGGTGAGTGAGGGTAGGTGTATCTGTATATACAGGGCTCAACAAACCGCAGCGAAATCCATTCACCAGCCCCGCACCGCACATGCCAGACCTGCACTGCGCATGTGCGTACCACCAGTGAACGGGGTGACCAGCTGAAATCATCTCACCACGGGCAAGTAGGTAAACTGATTTGTTGAGCCCTGCAAATATATATATCTATACACATTCACAAAATTTGTGAGCTAAGAGAGTTAGACACAAACATTTGTCAACGTGGAAGTTTTATTCTTGCCATCTTAACTAGTGTGTTGCCTGTGAATTTATTTTTTAAAACCCATTTTTGAACCCTGGAAGTGTGACAGTAGACAGCCACTACAATATGGAGCAGAGAAAGCATTAGGACTGGGAATCCTGCAGAGCTTGCAAATCATGTGCAGGACTTGGAATTCCATGCAGGAGTTTGAGTATTTAGCTGTGGATGAATTAACCCTTTCTACCATTGCCAACTTGAAGACGAATTTGTGCCATAAGTAGGGCCCTACCAAATTCATGGTCTATTTTGGTCAATTTCACAGATGTATGACATGTATGATTTTTAAAATCCTTATTTCAGCTATTTAAATATGAAATTTCATTGTGTTGTAAATGAAGGGGTCCTGACCCAAAAAGGGGTTGTAGGGGGTAAGGGGTGTCACAGGGTTACGGCAGGGGAGGTTGCAGTACTGCTAGACTTATGTCTGCACTGTTGCACTAAGATTTACAGGTTTTAGTACCAGATAAAAAAGAAAAATAATTCCAGAAGAAAATCTCAATTTCAGAAATAGTCCTTTTGGTGCTAATTCTCCTTAAAAGCACCCACAACAAGAAGTGCAACTGTTTGCCAAGCTGTTTGAGAGGTGGTAAAAAAAAAAACAGGACTTTATCAAAAGTCTTTAATTTTTAAAACTCTTACATGCCAAATGTATTGTCCCACTATCCTCACATTTTCTAACATAATTTTCCCAGTTGGAACATGCATAATATTCCATGCTAATTGGTTTGGTTTTGGCTAAATGTAAAGGGGGCAGGGATCAAGATCATAATTTAGGGAAATGATTAAGTTTAAATGAAAGTGTATAAAGATTGCTCCTAAGTATTTTCAACATCCTTTCTCTATCCCAGAAAACAGATTCACAATTCACCCTAGTTGGTGCCTTTGCCTCAGGTTTCAGACCACTGCTTTAAACTGTCCACTTCATACTTTAAAATATGTAGGAGCAATAGACACAATACCAAAAGTGCATATTTCCAACTAATTTCTACATTTCTGGAAACTAAAAATTAATATATTCCAATAATTCAAGAAAACTGTACTTTACCCTATGAAAACGAATTGCAATTAATTGATTTTGGTGTGTTCTGAAACAATTTTTAAAAGTTATGCATTCTTATATTTAAACTTTTCCTTTTCCTTTATTATGAAAATATGGAATCATGAATTGATCATACTTGAAAGGAGTATTTGTTGTTGACTTTACATAATTAAATATTTTCCACAGAGTACATTCTTTAACACATTCAGCTAGGTTATCCAATATTTTTCCCTTTTTATTAAACCCCCCCCCCCCCCAAAAACCAGTCTAATTGACTCATCTGCATAACATGTGATCATAAAATGACTCGACATTTTCTTGGTTGTTGATTCAACTTCCTCTAAGATTACTTCCTCAATCAATCACTTCCATCCAGAACTTTTTAATGTTCTTAATGTGTTTCATTTTAAATTAACAATCAGCTAAATGCAACAGACTGTATTAAAGACTTTCCCCTTGCAGTATTTAGGTGCTGATGTATGTCAGAGCTAAACAATCTAACTGCACTGTCACAAAAGTACATAAAAGGTGAGTCCACTGAGAGGGCTGGTTCCCTAGCTACCAATGAGCAACCATGTGACCTGGAAGAGGAGCGGCACTTGTTTTTCAGCCTGTGACTGCACTTCACAACTACCCAGTTTTTCTGGTTGCTTCTAAATCAGTGCCACACAATTTATAACCGCAAGAGGAAAGGGGATTTTTAACAGAAAGCATGGGCGTAACAGTGCATGTTGAATACTGGTAAGAGATTAATTTGATTTTTAAAATGTATTGTTCGAATGACACTTCTGAAAAGGCTTCTTGATATTATGCAACTATTTCTATAATGAATGCACCTTTTTATGAATTATTTGTGGGGAGGGGACAGTCTGTTTCAGCATAGAGGTGGACTCGTCGCACCCATGTTCTACAGTCTACCTAGAGGTTAATTTACATCTGGCCCTTAGTCTGGAGTCTATAAAAATGGGGTTAAACTTATAGCATTAATTTGTATGTTGGCACTATGCATTTTAGGATCTCCGATTAGTATCAGACAATGAGGATTTTAATCTATCAATATACAAAAAAAGGTTTGTTATCCAGCACCTTTCCAACTGGAAAGCTATTAAACCAGCATTTTGGATCTTCAGGAGGGTCCAGTTGGCATGGGACCACCTGGCTCTACGTAGTGCCCCAGAAACAGACACATGCCCCTGCTGCTCCTAGGCAGAGGAGTGGCCACAACGGCTCCATGCACTGCCTGTCCCTGAGTGCTGGCTCTGTAGTTTGCTATTGGCTGAGAACTGCACCTCTGCCTAGGAGAAGGGACATATTGCTGCTTCCAAGGACCTGTCTGAGGTTAGCATTGCTCAGATCTGGCATTTCAAAACTCCTCATGTGCCCCAATCATCTGCCTTGAGCAGCCTCCCACATCCAAACTTCATCCTTCTTAAACGGGACTTTTTTATTCACCAGCACCCCCATTTCCTCAACATGCTGGATAATAAAGGTTATGGTATATTAATTATATGCAGCAGATCATTGAGAAGAATGTAAAACAGACTTCTTCTAGTTTGTACAAGGAACAAAATATTTGAAAGCTTTTAATTTGCAGTAATTTTCATTATCATTAATTTCTGCTTCCCCTCCTATGCCTTGTTTTTAGGGCTGCCATGAGTCATTGTGCGATTACATTGTTATTCACACTGTAATTGACTTTATAAACAAGGGCTATACATTTTTCGTGGCATGCGGAAGCTGAATAAAACATGTCACTTTGTGCATATCTTCAGAATTGCACTATAATGTTGCATCCTTGGTTGATCTAAATTTAGAAGTCAGGAAATTCTGAGTTTAAAGCCCACTCTGCCCCTTACTCCCAAATCACTTCAACTTTTTCTTTCCCTCAGTTTCCCTGTTTGTACAGTACTCACTTATTTCAACAGGAGTGCTCTGAGGATAAATTAGAGTTGGTAGAGAAAACATTTGTTAACAGATTTGTTAATGCTTATTATATTTAAAAAAAACCACCTTGCCTTTTTCCTTTTTCTTCCCTCTGCCCATTTTGTATATTGTCCTTGTTCTTGTCTATCTCCTGTTAATCCTGCCTATGTAACTCTTTTCTTGCATGCTTTGGGAGAACCTCTTGAACTTCAGAAAAGGACTTCTCTAAATTAGTGTGCATTTTGTGTGGCACTTACACAGTAATCCTAACCAGTATAGTTTTGGGCTCTCCTGGAATTCTGCCTAAGAAATTGTAGTAGGAGCAACAGCATTTCTATATTCATCTCTTTGCCTGTTAGGTTAGAATCACAAAAATTTTAGAAAACGGAATCCAGGAATGACTCTTGAATTGGAGTAGGCAATCAGAAACCCCCTTAATCTGGGCACTACAAAAGAAGGCTAACGTGCAAATTCGAAAAGACCAGTTTGGAAACATATCTAAGAGATCCTTCCTTTACAAAGCAATCTGTTTCCAAGAAACCTGGTCAATGTGTTAAAATACAAATTCATAGTGAAGAAAATAATTTACACCCACACTTTCTAAAACTGAAATAAAATCCTATGGGAGGTGAACTTATAGGCAGTTTTAAGAGGTATCTGAGGCTGTATTAGTTTGTAAATTAGCACACAATAACAATATTGGAAAAATAAAAGAACCTTCAGTTACAGATTACAAGATAAATTTACAAGTTTGCAATCACTTGTGCACGTTTACAAAATTGTGTCCCTGATCAGCATTAGAAATCCCCAGATCAGTTTAATGGCACAGCAGCATTGCTGATCCTAGTGTGTGACTGGCCCTAGATACATCCTCATCGTAAGAAAAGCCTTGGGTGACATTCTGGCCCCGTTGAAATTCATTCAAGTTTTGCCACGGTCTTCAATTGGGTCACGTTTTCACTTCATACATTTACGCTAGAAATTCCAATATAACTATATATACTTAATCCATAATTGCCACCCTAAAGCTAATTAGCAATTTATACATGCTAAATCTTTTTTTGTCTCTTTGATTTTATAGCTCAGGATGAGGGTATGCAGCCCGTTATCAGGAGCTTGCCAAGAAAATCAAGGAGCAAGTTCCTGATGCGGAGATCTCTGACGAAGTGGGCAGGAAAGGTAAGGAATAGCTGTAATATATGGGTTTTCTTAATACTAATTGCTACTAAACTTTGTGGAAAATGCATAAGCATGATCGCCAATTAGAATTTGTTATACTGTAAATTAAGGAAGTCTTGATCTTGTCCTTTGCTGATGCAGCATTATGGCATAAACATCATTAGCGTGTTAACACATAAGAGATGCTAAAGATAATGTTGAAAAAGTATTAGTTGTATAAAAGATGGGGGCCAACCCAGTGTTCAGATCAGGGGTGGGCATAAAGGCCTCTGTAGGCTGGATTTAGCCCACCAAGCAAGTTGATCCGCCCCACAGAAGCCCTGCTGCTCCCCTAGGGTTACCAGGTGGCTTAAAAAAAAATACTGGACACACTTGATCTCAGATGGGTGGGAGAGTGGGGCTGGGTGGGAGGATGTGGGGAGCGGGGGACTGGCTGGCGGGAAGCAGGGCTGGCAGGGGGGAAGGGGTCGGGGGCAGTGGGGCTGGCTGGGGGAGATTGGGGAGGGGAGGGCGAGAGAACTGGCTGGCGGGAGGCAGGGCTGGTCGGGGGCAGTGGGGCTGATTTGGGGTGGGGGGGCTGGGGGGAAAGACGGGCTGACCGGAAGCGGGGCTGGATGGGAGAAGGTCGGGGGGAGTGCGATGGGCCAGGGAGTGGGGGGAGAGAATCGTCTGACGGGGAGCGGGACTGACCCAGGCGCATACGGATCCCGGGGCTCTGCCTGTCCCACGCACGTTCCCGGTGAAGCCTGAGCGAGTCCATCCCCGGGGATTCCCTCCCACTCCCTTCCGCTCACCCTCGTGTAGTTGCATACTGCCTGGCTGGTAGACACACTCACGCAGCATGAGCGTGTCTGCCAGCCAGGTAGTATGCAACTACGTACTGATACTCCTAATAATAATAAAACTTACCTAATTAGAAAATACCAGACATTTTATGTGTCCGGTATTTTCTTAATTTTTTTCCCGGACAGAACCCTCAAATACCGGACTATCTGGTTCAAAACCGTACACCTGGCAACCCTATGCACCCACCCCCAGGCCAATCAGGACCTGAGGGTGGGGGGAAGCATGCAAAGTCTCCTCCTGCCCTGCCCCCAGCGTGTAGGGAGTGTGCAGCTCCTCTAAGCACCGTGTGTTCCTTGAAAGATGGAGGCAGGGTGGGAGGAGACTTTGCGCTCCCCCCATCCCCAGGCCAATCAGGGCTTGGGCTGGGGGGAGGGGCTCAGCACTTGGTCAACCACTAGCTGCTGCAAACCTGGCAGTTGATTCTAAGCACAGTGCTCCCTTGCAGGCCGGGGGCAGGGAGCGAGAGACTTGCCCTGATTGACTTGGGAGCAGCATGCAAAGTCTCCTTCCACTGCCAGGGACACAGGTACCTAGAGGAAACCGCCAGCTGTTCAGAACAGCTAGCGGGTCTCTCTGGGGTGGCAAAGACTTTGCGCTCTTCCCCACCCCAAGACCAATCAGGATCTGGGTGGGGAAGCATGAAGTATCTTGGCCCCGCCCCTTCTGCCTGAGGTCCCACCCCTTCCAAGATGGCCTAGGGCCACTTCAGAGATTTCTGAAGTAGCCCCCAGTCAAAAATTATTGCCCACTCCTGGTTCAGATTCACATGCAAAAGCTGAATTTCCCCAATACTTTGGGCAGGGTGGTAGAGTTTCAATTGAGGTAGACCATTATTAATTAGAAAAGGGCCCGATAAATATTGATAAATATTAGAGTATCACCTGAAAGTCTTTCTCTTGCAGGAAGCTTTGAAGTCAAGATCAATGGCAAGCTGGTATTTTCTAAGATCGAAACTTCTGGCTTTCCTTTTGCAGAAGACGTAAGTTCTAAATGTTGCTGTTTGTCTGAGAACATAGTACACAGTCAGCAAACATGTCTGCGCATCACCACACAGCAGGGCAGCAGCTTCACTGACCCACTGCCAAAAAAAAAAAAGTCACAGATAAAGGGGGACAGCCTCAACTGAGGGTAGAAGCTAGAAGGTTTAGTCATATTCCTGCATGGTTATCAGTCCCCTTTAATGAATGGCAGCTCACGCTCTGTAGCACTGTTTCCATTGGTAAATTCCAGGGCTTTTGCTAAGTATTGGAGTCCATCCATAAAAGATGTTACCAGGCAGAAGCGGGACTTTTCCTGTTCCACTCTCCTGCTGCAGCTGAGTGGCCAATCTCCTTAAATCAGATGTTACAGGCTGCTTTCTCCTTCCCATGGGCAGAGTTTCCCTCCTTCCTCAGGCAGCGTTTGGTAGCTGCTACTTTAGCTTCCACTATAGCCTGTGCAAAGCCTCCTTTTCAGTGTCAGTTACACCAGGGGCTTATCTCACTGTCATTCCCACCCCTACCAGTAGCATTCAGTTGAGCAGCTAGCTCCCCTTGTCCTCGGCCAACCCCAATAGGTAACTACTTCTAATATGCGCGCATCACAAAACACTCTGTACACCTTAGTCCTGGGCTAAAGAGAAAAGAATGTTTAAGGCGACATTTAAAAAATAGACCTGCTACTTAGCACTTCATGCATTAAGCTGCCAAACTTGTGACACTGAGCCATTACAGTCAGGAGAAAGGAAAGCAGATGAGGACAGCTAAGCCCAATGGCAGGTGTGTCCTTGTAGGCAGGTGGAATAGATAGTAATGGCAGGGAAAAGGGGATGGAAGCCAGATGAAGAGCAATGTTTTATATTTTTGAACAATTCACAGATCTTAATTCCAAAGGAAATACAGTAATTTGAGCAGAGTGTAGTCTAATTTATTGGACTCAGAGCAGTTCATTGACCCCTCCCTGCCTGACAACTTGGGGCCTGTACGCCCCATCACTAAAACTATAGCAGCTTGGATTCTGATGTATTACTATCTTGGTTTGGTTTTAGATTGTGGAAGCAGTCAAAAAAACGAAGGATGGAGGAAGTTGTGAGAAAATCATCAGGAACAAAAAAATTTGCACCCTTCTGTAGAAGGAACCACAGAATTTAATGGCACCTGCATTCCAAGTGGGAACAGATTCTTTTAATGATTGTTTTTGTCAAAAAGATGATAAAATCAGGAAAAAAAACAAGAAACTGTTCTCTGGGGTGCAGTGTTCAAGTGTCTTACTGAACTACAATAAAGTGAAATAATTTAAAATTCTTTGCAATTTAATTTCCACCTTAATGTTTGTGTACCTCAATTTCTGCTTGAATTCCAATATTATGTATCCTATTCCTATGCTGTGTACTGTAGTTTTATTTTAGTGGACTTAATTTGCAAGTTGACCAAGAGGATAATCACAGGTATGGGAGAAACAGATCAACTGAAGTGTGGCTGTCACTAAGGGGGGATGGCTCCACCATAAAATCTCTGAACAGAGACACTCCAAGTCTGAGCTCAACTTAAATCGTAACACTACAGGCAATTAGGGTGTGAGAGCAGTCAGGCGTGTTGCAAGTTGGCTATCTAATGAACCCTGCACTATAGTATGTTTGCATAGAAAGGAATAAGTTCTAAGAGCTATTATGCAACAGATTTTTCCATTTACAGATAAGGGAAGGTTTTTTTAAAATCTCTCTTCCTGAAGTGAAAGTCCAATGCTGTTAGTTTTACAAGTTCATACATCATTAGTCCTAAATGAAATGTCTCATTTCCAAAAGCTGAGCCAGCAGATGGGACATGAAGTTTGAAAAGCCAATTCGGGACTCAGAAGTGTTAAATTATTCACAGCAGGGTCACCAGATACTGTGAACAACTGGATAACTGCATAATTTAGTCAAACGTAATTGTAAAGAAAACTTACCCAATTCTTCTGATTCATTTACAACTGGCAGCAGAACAATTCAGAGTATTTATATAGCGCATAACTCCAAAGAATAGATTTTCTAGGAATACTTAATAAGAAATCCACAAAATGTAGTTAAAACAGCCATCTGTTCATGCGTTGGCTATGTAGACTATCACATTACAGCAGGCCTACTCATCTTTGGAAGCCCCGGGGGCCACAATGATACAGCACATGCCGAGGGCTGCAACTTAAGTATGGTTGCATATACATGCAAATATATGCAAATAGCTTCTTTCACACTGACTGGCATGAATACAAAGATTAAGCCTTAAGCCACGGCAGACCCAAACGTGGCCAGTGTGAGCCAGTCAGCACCTCTCGGACTCTGCCCACAAGGCTAAGCAGCCAGAACTACCCGCAATGCCCCAGCTCTCCCAGCACCTCCTCTGTGGGGACTAGAAATGCAGACACAAAGTACCCGTCTGTTCCAGGCAGCCCATCCACTTGTGTCTTTCAAAGCTCACCTTGGCAAGGCATCTCCCAGGCGTTGTGGAGCATGTTCCCAGTGGAGGCCATGTTCAAAGGATCCCATCTGTGGGCCACGAGGTGAGCCCCGCGTAAACCCAAACCGCACTGCAGGCTGCAAAGAAATGGGCTGCAGGCCGCATGCGGCCCATGGGCCACGTGTTGAGTAGCCCTGCATTACAACAAGCTGAACCAGAATTCTGTGGCAAGGCTTCTGGATTCTGTAGCTTTCTGGTGTGGCAGACTCAAAATTATGCAGCAGCTTCAGATAAATGTTTAAAGTAGTTGAATGTGAAAAATAGAGTAGGATCATTAGCTCCTTCATCCTGATATTGAATTCAATTTAGTTCTATGCTTTTCCCTGCCCTTCTCATATCATGCAGATTTGTATCCTGAAAATTCAGATTTGTATCATGTAAGCCAGAGGAAACAAGCTGTATATTTTGGCAACTGGGAAGGGACATGTTGGGTCTTTTGAAGAGGCAGTTTGAAATTGTGTAATAAGTGTATTAGATGGATGTTCTTGTGAAGATGAAGGCTGATTAGCAGTGAGTTGTGTTCATATGTAAATTGTCAGCATTGCATTAAACCATTAAGATGAATGAGGAATTTCACACCTCTTGGCGCTTTTGCTTCCAACTACTTGCAAGCTTAGGACAGCATTTGCCTCAGCGATACTTTATTTTTTTCAGTAGTTTCTTCACAACTTTGAGGGCTGCAACTTCATTGTAGTAGAACCTTACATTCTGAAGCACAGGACTGGCTGAGACTGTGGCAAATAGTGCAGTTACAAAATCCTAGAAAAGATGGGGCTCTGTATATAACTTAAGGGAAAGCCTGCCCTCTTTTACGATAGACATTAGAGGTGTTCTGTATTTTACCAGACAAATAAGTAAAGGACACAGAAATGAACAAATGAGTTCTATTAATCTAGTTTCAGGAGGGACACAGAAATGAACATACGAGTTCTATTAATCTAGTTTCAGGAGCAGCAGCAATGAATACTGCCACAGACGTTTGCAATCGAAGTTCCTGGATGAGCACTGGCTGGCCAGGGCATTATATTCCCTCTCTGTTAGAAAGTTGCCCAGCTCAGATAATTGCAGAGTAC
This sequence comes from Pelodiscus sinensis, assembly GCF_052426305.1. Lineage (NCBI taxonomy): Eukaryota > Metazoa > Chordata > Testudines > Trionychidae > Pelodiscus > Pelodiscus sinensis. Next base: position 25,718,089 of record NC_143065.1, read on the forward strand.
ATATATCCTCCCTTTTTGCTTATCCTGTGCAAACCATATACTAACATGAAATTTTTTATTGAGGCATTCTGGATTCAGGAATCTTACAAGGTTGCTCTTCCATAAATGGCTGCTCTTGAGTTGTCTAGCAGTAAGGCATTGAGTCATCTGATGCATCGTTCCTCCGGTTCCCCAGCACAATTGCTTTTTAGTCTTGTACTATTGAATTGGCACTTCAGGGGCATTGGTAAATGTGTGCTGAAAAAGTCTAATATTTTTGCAGTGTGCTGTGACATTCATATGGGACTGATTGGTGCGTTTGCTTAAAGATATAGAAATCGTTGGGTGATGAAGCAGGAAATGTAACTTGACACCACCATCGGTCTGACTTTCAAAATAAAATCCAGTCTTGTGAAATTCAGGAAACCTGCTCTAGTGTGTAGAAATCAAAATAGAATTTTTTGTAACCAAGAACAAGCTTGCATAAACGGCTGCTTGAAACTGCACTCAGACTTCTCCCTACAAAGGAAGGTTTTAGGCTGTTAAAGGGTTTAGGCTGTTAAACATTAAATCTTGAAACTTGAAAACCGTATCTGTAAATTAACTTAACGAATCAACTTTATGGTATATTCTCTGCCTTCAAACTAATCTCACAACCAATTGCAATATTGTTTTACCAATCCAAGATAGGGCATCATTTTTCATGTGCTGTTTTGACATAAGGGCCTAGTACATTTTTTCAAATTTCAAAATAATTATTTTCAGGTCAGATAATTAGGGATATCTTCCATTGCTGCTTTTGTGTTTAAAATGAAACTAAAACAACAGCAACAACAAAAACGTAGCAGCACTCTGAAGGGGACTACGATTTTGGGGGTGGGGTGGGTGAATAGGCCCACTGTTAGGGTTGGTTTTCAAATTCGTTACAGTTTCTGTATGAACAGCTACATAACCCAGTAAAGTGATGACTTTCATGTCATTCTTTGTGGTGGACAGGGCTGGATTAAGGGGGGGGGGGGCTAGCTGGGCAGCTGCCTGGGGCACCAATCTATGGGGGGCGCCTAATGGCAGCTGTAAGGGGCGCCGTGCACCCAGGGTCGGGGACCGCGCGGTACCCCTTAGAGCTGCAATCAGGCGTCGCATGCCCAATTGAAGCTGTAAGGTGCGCAGCGTGCCTGAGGGGAGGGGCCGTGCATGCGCCTGGGAGTGGAGTCGCACATGTGTTATGCACCCACTGCCTGGGGAGCAGGAATGGCTCGAGCTGGCCCTGGTGGTGGATGCTTGTGCAGTTTGATCCCATAATACAACTTCCAATAAAATGAGTCAGATGGAAGGTTTGCTACGTACAGGAATATTATGCTGTTGGAATTCAGTTGTCAGAACTTTTCCTTGACTTCTTTCATCAAATCTGACATCCCATTCTGAGTATCTCTTAGGCTCAAATCTGGCCCTACCTGCCCACAGCTGAGAAGTGACTCTTCTCATAACTTTATTTATCTTCTACTTGGTAACTTCTCTTTCTTCTTAGCGGCCTAGTAGAGTTTTCTTGGGTTGTCCAGAATGACGGGTCACCTTGTTGCCCTTCTGCCTAAACAAATGAGAGATTTGTTGTGGCTAGATTGGGTTGTCAGCTCCTTTACACTCCAGCATTTTAGCTAGCCCAGCAAACACCTCAGGACTCAGCCAGGCCTTGCCTTGTCTTGCCTTGCAGGGAGCTATTAGTGCACCTACTTTCTGAACCTCTGGAAGAGCCCTCCTCTGCTGTATCCAGCCCCTGTCACTGGCTACCCACGGAAATACCAAGTCTGCTGTCTCCAGAGAAACTGCTGACTCGGCAGATGATGCCCACCTAATTTTAGTATAACAGTGCTGCAAGGAATTTATAATAAATAGGGATGTTTGTCAGATGGTCAGGGCAGTGTGTGTGTGTGTCACCCAAGTCTTTAACTGCTAAGATATGAGGTCTCGTCGCAGCGGGCAGCCAGAAGGCTGAAGGGAGCCCCGAAAGTTTAACGTCTGTGTCTTTACTGCTAGGACTGGGGTCCTTTCGCAGAGGGTAGCCAACAGGCCAACAGACGCCCCTGTTTATAGGAAGAGCTTGCTACTCCTCAGATTTTAGCTGCTAGAACACAAAGTTCCTTCGCAGCGGGCAGCCTAGGGAAGGCTGAGAAGTGCCCTAGCGGACCTGTCACCTGGGAGTGACACAGATCTAAACACCCAAGCTCTTCCTATACCTGTCCCTATGACCGGCTGAAGTTCTTTTAAATTGTGCTTGGTTCTGTTACAGCAACTGAAGGAGTCAGGTTAAAGCTTAAACAGTTACAGGTTTATTAAAGAAGCTTATAAATCATATGGTTACAATGGCTATTGCTCTATTTCTTAAATGTTAGCAAAAATAAATCTTAAAAATGGTTATAAAGATAGAAAATAGAAATAATGGTACCAAGTGACAGCTTAATCTTTAAAGAGCTCTAACACTGTGTGTGTGTGTGTGTGTGTGTGTGTGTGTGTATATATATATATATATATATATATATATATATATATATATATATATATATATATATACTTAAACAAAGGACCACATCCAGGTACAATTTTTACCCCCTTCTGTGCCTCTCGACTCCAGCATGTCAGGCCATGGTCGGTCCTTCAATTCCTCGGAAAGACGAATACGAGGTGGGCGTCCTTTATGGAACCTCGGGAGGTCAAACACGAAACCCGACCAGCAGATAGGTGGTAGATTAACGCTCAGAGTAAGTGTGCTGCTGAACCTATCTTTATACCCCTGGGGGCCCGTATTCTCTCTCTTATCTTAAGAGGCCAAATTGTACTGGTCTGTTTTGTGGCGCTAGTTCTTACAAGCAAGTTTCAAGTTAATTTACACTTGTAAGAGAGAAAGATAGCTAAAGTAGGAGTGCCGGATGTTCTTGCTGGGTGGGAGATTCCTCCCCCCCGCGGACGGCTGTGTGTTCATATCAATATGGGTTAAGTCAAGGGCACTTACGTGCAGCCTCTTGGTCAGCGATTAGTTTGACCACCCTCTTATCTCTGCTTACAGTTGACCATGGTCACTCAGCCAGCATATCTAAACCTCCTGCTCCAAGGTTTTCAAAGATCATGTTGTTTTTCCACTGCTCTGTGTGCCCTGCATGCTTTCAAGCAGACAAAGATGGATGTTAAAATGGGAGTTCATGTCTGGCTACAATGTTAGAGATCAATTTAATAATAGTAGTTACACGATTATTTGATGGTTCCCAGGGATGGGGCTGGCAGCTGGTGTGCTCCCAACCCCAATCCCAGGGAGCCCACCGCCACCTGCTGCTGCTGCTGCCTCTGTATCAGTTGTAGTGGAGCACATGCCTCTGAGGCCAGCTCCCGTATATCCCCCACCCCTTAACTGCCTCTGACACACAGGCAGCAAGGGAGGGGGAGTGCATGTAGTTGTTTGGATTAACCAATAAGCCCAGATTTATAGGTTAATGGTTTAAATTTCTAGGCGCTAACGTCCCTAATAATAAAAAGTGTATTAATAAAGACTGAGATTTAAGTGATGCTAAACAGAGGTAATAGAAACAAAAACTGGTAACAAATCAAACACAAAAACTACATGTGGCCTTACGAGGCTTCAGCCTTTGTCTGAAGAAGTTTTCTCACCTCTACAGTCTTTTTCAGCAGCACTAATCCACGGAGCTGGGGATCCATCGTTCATAGATGCAAATAGTGCTGACCTCTCTGTTCCTTAAGTTATTTCCTTTAGTTAATTCCCCAAAAATCTTCATCTCAAGAGTCCGGATGACCTGCTGTCTTATTTCAGAGGCTGGGCCAGCTAGACTCTGCTCTCAGGCTCGGAGGGTAACCAAGAAGACACAAATTGCTTAATGCAAATAAATGCAAGGTTTATTAGATATTACAGGTGATATAAAAAGAAAAGGCAAGAGAAGGCTGACAACATCCCTTTGGCTTGCTGGGGACTCCAACTCAGCAAAGGATGGGCTCCTGGGCCAGGTCGGAAAGGCACCTCTGTACAGTTCCAGGTCCTTCGGGCAGTCCGGTGTCTTACTTCAGAGTCTGGCTGGTCCAGCCTCTAAAGTAAGACACCTGCTGGTATCCAGACACTGAAATCTTCTGGTAAGCACCCACACACAAAACATGATGATATAATTGATTGCCAGTCACCAGCTTTTACTTGATACTACACAACAGGTTTACAGAGAAATACGATGACAGTAGTGGGTGAGGTGTGGTAATTGTCAGCCCTGATTGATAGGCATTAATATGGGGACATTGCAGGGTTGCCCTTCATCAGGGAGCCAGGGGAAAGTGCACAGTTTGCTGCATTCCTCACTCTGGGGAGCACAGGGTGCAGAGGAACCTAGAATTGCCTCAGCTGGGGGACATGCAGACCTCCCCTGACTGTGTCTGCTGGAGCTGCAGTGGCCATGAACACTGAACCAAGACAAGCCAGATCAACAGGATGAGCATGGAATAGGATTGCTTCTCATTAAACTTCATAGAAAACTAAATAAAACGGAGAATTTTGGAGTAGTGCTCTGTTTTAGCACAGCTAAATCAATGCTTAAGGTTGGAAAACTAGAAGAAAATGTAACTGGAAGCCAAATTGACTAGCCCTTTTTTTTGCTAGAACATAGCGAATGGTAAGAGTTTAAAATATACACTTAAGGAAAAAAATATACTTGATGGAATTCTCATTTTAAAAAATGACTAAAAACAAATGGAAAAATTTTAACAATCCCTGTTTTGTAAGAAATCTTAAATACAAATCATTTAACTTTCTACAAGGGATACATTGTAAAGTTGGACAATTCTGCTCCCATTAAGGGAGTAAGAGAGGAAATTTCTGCCTAGTTATTGCCTATTGGGAAGACCCTCATAGCTCTGGGTGTAATCCACATATGGCTGCCAATAGAATGTCAGAACATTCTTCAGCTGCAGAACTTGTACAAGATACTTGTGAACTGACATGTGCAACAGTCAGTTTTTTGACCTTGACTGGAATTTATGGGAACTCAGCAGCATCACATAGCAACAAGGTAGAATGTTGTCTTATGATGCCAGAAAAATCCAAACTGGAACTGTAGGGGAAGTACGCTGAGAGCTTTAGGAGAAGCACATACTTTCGGGCAATTGTACTAGAAATGCTATGAAATACTGAAATGACTATATGAAAAGCAAAAGAAAAGAGGTGGTGAAATGAAGAGAAGAGGGTAAGAGGGAGCTTCCCAAAGCCAGTGGAAGTAACAAGCGATGGCTTCCCCATCAACATCAGCACCTGATGATTTCAATATATTTTATTCTCTGTGAGTCTGCATTTTATAATGTAGTTTGTATGGAGGGGATGGACATTCATTGAATGGAGTAGATGGAATTCATCTGAGCATTTTAAATGGAGCTGCAGCAATGAATTTTTTAAAGAATGAGTGTGCATTTGGTTGTGGGTATGGTTGTGCTTGAGATGGTGGAGAATGAGGTCCAGAAACCAGTTTGGGTACTCTTCCTAGTTCAGCATTCATGAACATGCTGGTGCTGCTGTTATCTGTGAAATCCACTGACCGGAATCAGTCTTGATTGTTGGCCAACAATTTTTCTTATCCTATTGAGCTAACAGAGAGGGGAATAGCCTGCCTGTGGGCCATTCAGAAAAGTTAATTTTTACTTCACAAATAAACTTAAAAATGAGTCAGTCTCCCGCTTTGCGTTGCAGTTTTGAAAGCACCGCTTGAATCTACATATTCATGGTTCCTGGACCTGCTTCTGGGAGAGCCTTGCTTTGCAGTCAGTTTTTTTCCACCACACTGAAAAACTGTAGGGCATAAATTGAACGCAGAGAAATGTCTGGGAAGCCTTTTGATTTTATTTTGCAAATTAATGATCCACGGTGGATCTAGAAAATTCCCCAGATTTTTCCTCCTTATTTTCTTCCCCCATGCTGATTCCTTATAAAGGCCTCAAAGTCTCACTAAACTGGTGGTAGCGGGCAAGAGAAGTTACCGTTCCGTTCTAACCCTCCTGGCCCTTTGCATCACAAAGAATGAGGAAAATAGGAGCAACTTGCAATGATCATGGGGAAAGGCTAAAAGGCTGAAGAAATATGAGCAAGGAACTGAACAATGCAATGAGCAAGATGATCAGAGGAACTGAACCTTTTGGCTGTGTCTAGACTGGCAAGTTTTTCCGCAAAATCATCTGATTTTGCGGAAAAACTTGCCAGCTGTCTACACTGGCCGTTTGAATTTCCACAAGAACACTGATGATCTCATGTAAGATCGTCAGTGTTCTTGCGGAAATACTATGCTGCTCCCGTTCGGGCAAAAGCCCTCTTGTGCAAATCATTAGCGCAAGAGGGCCAGTGTAAACAGCATAGTACTGTTTTCCGCAAAAAAGCCCCGATCGCAAAAATGGCAATTGGGGCTTTTTTGCGGAAAACCGTGTCTAGATTGGCCACGGACACTTTTCCGCAAAAAGTGCTTTTGCGGAAAAGCATCCTGCCAATCTTGACTTGCTTTTCCGAAAATGCTTTTAACGGAAAACTTTTCCGTTACAAGCATTTTTGGAAAATCATGCCAGTGTAGACGTAGCCATACAGTATGTTGGGGGGGATGAGGCTCTAAATATGGGAAATCTTTTGTAGCTGATTCTGTAAACTGCCAAGGGACCTTTCCTGTCTAGTGCCCATGAGCCACAGGAGTGCAGTGCATGATGTGCAGGAAAGTCCTGCCTTGAGGAGGGACTTTTCTTTAGATTGTATGTTTATAGCATTATTCTGGGGAGAGGACCCCATGTAGTCAAACCTCCCTGATTCAGTGTTAGAGCAGAGAGAGAAATGTGCTGGGGAGGCTGGAAGCAAACAAAAATCTGGGTTCATATTACATAAGGCTGAGTATAAAAAATTGCAATTCGCAAACAACGGCCAGCCAGAAGACTAACTTACTCTGACTCCTTGATGTGAGCAATGCTAGACAAAAAGAGTCTTCCATGTGGAACGCAGCACATGGTTTTGGGAAATACAAATGTATATGAGCAACACTGGTAAGGTAATGAGAGAGGATACACACACAGACAAAATGTGTGTGCAGGAAAATTCACCTGTCTGACCTGTGCTAGCCAGTGGGGGTTTTCCATCAGCTGTGCATTCAAAGAGCAAATGCATTCTAGAAGGGAGACCCTGCACGAGCCCATGTTTTAGTATGTTGCCATTATAATGATACATCAGTCACTCTCAGGGCCAGCCTGGCCGTGCAGGACCCTGTGGCCATGGGGGGAAGAGCGCTGCTGGCCGGCACCACGGGGATGGGGGGGGGGGCCTGGTGCTGCGGGAGCCAGGCACGCAGCACTTGATGGCAACTATGAGGGACGCTGCGCGCCCCTTACAGCTGCCATCAGGTGTCCCCCATCAGTTGGCGCCTCGGCAGCTGCCTTAGTCTGGCCCTGATCACTCTATAGGACATGCTGGGACGTGGTAAGGGAGGGAGGAGGAGAAGAACAAGGAGATAGAGCAAAAGCAGGGGAAACAAGCTCCCAGATTCCTTTGCTGTTGCCCTGTATTCAACCCTGCTAAAGCAGAGCCGTTCCCAAAGGGAGAGGCAGTGAAGGGAGACACCAGGGAGAGCTGCTGGTTTTCTTGCACTTGTAGGACCTTGTGTAAGTCTCCAGACAGGCCTCCTCGGAGAAAACGGAGGCTTGCCACAGCATTGTGGGAACCTTTGACTTTGAGTTAGATTAGGATGGAAGGGGGATGCAGAGCGGCTGCAACGTGACTGGCCTGCAGGGCTAATGCAGACAGTGCCCTAGGGTAAAACTATAGCAGTAACAGTCACCCGTTAACAAACACTGGGCTCAGGCCTGGAAAACGCAGCAAATCAACAGAGGGTCCATCGTGTGGAGAGGGTGGCCTGGCCCCAGAGCAGGGCAAGAGAACCCATTTGCTCTCCTGAAAACTTGCCTTCAGGTGCCTGGGAGGCAGATGTGGTGAGTGTACGTGGGAAATGCAGGCAGGGTCCTTCGCAGGGGACCGAGCAAAGCAGCCCTGGCAAACGCATTCTCCCCATGGGAGAGAGCCTTGCCCTGTGAGGTGCTGCTGTGGGTGCCTGTGAGCTATGAAACACCCTCCCTACCATTCAAGTCAATGGGAGTTAAGGGAGCTCGGCTCCTTGCAGGGCTGGATGTAAAGAGAGTGAGGAGAATGATCATCTCCCTCTTATATTAGCCCAAGACATCAGTCAATGGCCCCATGTTAGCTCCCCATCACATGGCATGCAGCAGCTCCCCTAAGACAGTGGTGCGCAACCCGTGGGTCGCGGTAGCAGATGTCTTCCTGGGGGCTGAAGCACATAGAGCCGGCCGTCTGGGAGCTGGGCCTGGCCATTGGCGGTCCCGTGGCATAGGGGTCATGGTGGAAAAAAGATTGTGCACCACTGCCCTAGGATACTCTGTTGGCTATTAATAGGGAGCCTACAGTCAGAGCTTGGCAAGTTGGGTGCCGCTAAGTGTAGGGATCCACCAAGTAGCAGCTTACTGTTAACTGGCTTGGGAAACTTCCCCCTGGTTAGCCAGCTGTGAAAGTGTGAGACTTCGCACCTAGCCCTCCCTGAGGGGGGCATTGCATTCACCCCATAGCATTTTAATGGTCCGCGTCAAGCTGCTTCTGTTACCACCAGCTCAGCCTCCGTCTGCTGCACTCGCGGTTGATGACATTGTGAAGGGCTGTGGTAGATTCCTCACCATGGATGCGGTGTGTCCAGAAGAGATGCTGTAGGGATTATTCTGGGGAAAGGCCATGCCCTGTGTGAGACAAGAGACCAGACTAGCTGACCACAATGGTCCCTTCTGGCCGTAGAAAGTAGGAATTGAACCTGAAGGGAACTTTGTTTCTCTCTGGAGGCAAGTGATCCCCATTGTTCTTCTTTGTGGCCCCTCAAGCCAGATTTGTCTCTAATGAGATTCTCCAGTATCTCCTCTCCTCAACCATAGAACAGGCTATATACATGGTACCTTCCTTTTCACAGGCTTTCAGATCCACAAGTATTTGATGCTGACCTGTGTTTCCTTTCATCCGATCTAGGCACTTCCTATCGCAACCCAAACGCCCTCTCAGGTAGGTAATATGAGTCTTCTGTTCGACCGTGTGTGTGTGAGCTGACCTCCCGTTTGACTGGGAGAGAACGGAAAGAAACAAGGCTTGCCTTCTGCAGCCACTGGTGTTGGGTTGAGCGGGGTGGGGGTTGGGGGACACTATGTCCCCTCCTAAGGAGGAGGGCTGAGTTGACAGAAGTGCCTCGTGTCTAGCTGGGTTAAAATGGAAATAGCTGTAGCCAAGTTGCACCAACTCTGATTATTTTAGTTGCTTCTTATGTCCCCTGACATCACCTCCCTCATTAATGCTGGGGGTTGCCTCTCCACTCATATTGCTGCCTGTTATCCCTGATCAGCCACAGCTAACTCAACCCACAGAGGCTAGAGCCACATGTGAAGATGGGCAAAGAACAATGTGTAAAGAAGCCTGGGAGAAACCTGGACCCAGGCGCTGAATGTGGAATTCAGGGGAAGGGCTGAGCTGGTAGGAGAGATGTGAAGCAGACAGAGGGTAAAGCTAAGTTGTGCTGTCACCTGCTAGGCCAACACAGGCCCAACCCCGAAAGGTGCAGTCAGTCGTGCCTGGTAGGTGAATAGTAACACTGGTGCCCCAAAAAAGACATAACCAAAAAACAAAACAAAACCACAACCCACTCCCCTGCAACCAAACAAAAACCAGACATAAAATGTAAATGCCAAGCCTCACTGGAATCGACTGGGCATGTCTGTCCACCTGTCTAGGTTGTCAAAGGAGAGGGAAAAATTGGTATTAAAAATGTATTTCAAAATCCCAGTGCTATAGACAGTGGGCTTGATCCTTCAAGTCTTCTGCAAACTCCTGATGAAGGCAGCGAGAGCTCCAGGACCAGAGCTTGCAAGGTCGAGCGGAATGGCAAGTGAACCCGATAATGGCAAATTAATTATCTGAATCCTTTCCAAGCAGAGGCTGGGTCACTGACATGCTAATTGAATAGTCCAGCAAGACAGAGACAACTTAGGCAAAGGCGTGGTCCCCAATTAAGTGTTCACTTTGCAGATATAACAACATGCACAACATTCAGTGCTGACCTGTCCAATGCATTTGGTGGGAAGTACTCGCACTGCTCCTTCGAGTGCTTGTTTGTGTGCATTCCAATCAGGGCTGTGTACGCATGTGCACAGAAGCGGGAAGATTTTTGCCGAACAGCAGCCGTCGGATCAGCTTAGGTGCTCTGTGGAGTGGTACCTACGTAGCGCCTGCTATAGAGCCTTGTTGACCTGCCAATCCCCCAGTTACTTCTTCCCGCTGGTGACAGCAGCTGGAACTCCTCACACTTGCTAGCGTTGCATGCTCCTACCAGTTACTGCACATAGGTTTCCTATAGTTGTCGTTTAGAGTTATTTAGTGATTAGTAGTTAGAATAGTTTTAGTTTTTGGGAAACTATCCCCTTTCTCTTTCTCCCGGGCCTCTATTATCACATCCCAGGATCCAGCAGACTGATATGCCACCCTCGACATAAAGAATGTATATTTTCATATCGGAAAGGTAAATTAAGGGACATGTGGCTACTGGTTAACCGGTGGGGACTGGAGCAGCTCCCCATCCACCTCAGGCAAGGGGCTGTTCCCGCTCCATATGGCTCTTTGCAGTCAGGGGCTTCCTGGTCCTGCCTCCCTGCTGCAGGCAGGGGCTGCTCCATCTGGCCGGAGTAGCCCTCATCTGCAGAGGGGAAACTGCTCCAACAAGTTCGCTCCTCAGCCTGCCCCCCTTTAATTGGTCAACTGGTTAAACATAATGTTTAGCTGGTTAACCAATTAAATGGGATTTTACGTCCTGACTATAAGGTAGCTTTCTTGATGCTTATAACCTGGACCAGGAGATTGTCAGAACTCAGAGCCCCCCATACCACGTTCTTTAAGGACAAGGTACAGTTAAGGCCTCCCCCGGTGTTCCTCCTTAAGGTGGTCTCTCAGTTCCATATTCTATCCTAAGCCATACTCTGGGACATGGGAACAGAGACTCCACATGCTGGACGTACGCAGGGCATTGGGTTTTTGCATTGAAAGGACTAGACTATTTAGGAAATGGGGCCAGTTATTTGTAGCTGTAGTGGATAGGATGAAAGGCCACCCTGAGTCATCACATGGATCTCCTCCTGGATAGGCTCATGTATCCTCAAATGTTACAACCTTGCCTGGGTCCTGTCTCCGCCAATTTTGGCACATTCTATTAGGCCACATCCACAGCATTTCTTGCTCAGTTTCCAACTCACGAGAGATGTTTTCCGTGACCAGAGACAATGCCGCCTTTGGCAGGGCAGTGCTCCTGTCAGCTCCTGGCTCTGACCCCCCCACCCCTCACAACACTTAGACGTGTGAGTCACCTGACTGGCATGCACACAAACAAGCACTTGAACAAGGAAAAACCATTACGTGCCTTCCATAACTGTCCTTTGAGATGCGATGTTCATGTTCATTCCAATACCCACTCTCCTTCTCTCAGTGGAGTAGCCTGCAAGAGGGAAGTGGGGGGTGGGTGAGTCAGCCAGGCTCTATATCGAGCGCCAGATCAGCACCACTCTAGGGGGCACCTACGCTGATCTGACGGTTGCTTCTCGGCAAAAATCTTCTGGCTTCCATGCACGCGCTGGCGCACCTGTTTGGAACAGACACAAACAACCCAGCTCGACGAACAACAGTTACGAAAGGTGAGTAACCAGTTTTTTTCCTCTGAATTTGTCAGTTTAACTCTGAGTGATCAGTGGACCCATGATGTTATTATTAGAGTAAATAGAAAAAAGCACTACTCTGACTGGGACTGAGTATTGTGCCAAGGACTTTGACAGTTGAAAATGGCTTTTGGAGAGAAGAGGCCAGTTTTACTGTGATAATGAGACTGTATAAAATACCAGTTCAGGTTTTGTTCTTGTTGACAATGCAGTTCTGAAACTGTGCATCTGGAGCATTTGAAGGATTCTAGTGAGGAATCCAACGATGAGACAAGCCCTAGCCAACCATACCAAGGACTGACTGGCCTGCGTAATTTGGGCAACACTTGCTACATGAATGCCGTTTTGCAATGCCTCTGCAGTATATCCCCATTGGTGGAGTATTTTCTCTCAGGGAAGTATGTAACCTCCCTGCACAAGTAAGTCGATTTATTTGTTATCTATTTTATTTTGCTACTTATTATTTGCATTGCCCTAGTGCATAGGAGCAAAGTCTGTGCCAGTGCCAAACAGCTGACTCACAAAGTACTTGTTTTTCTATCTCTGTATTACAAGTCTCTTTAAAAGCAATGAAGTTTCAGCTGGAGCCTGGCATTTAAAGCACAGAAACTCGTCTGCATAAGGAAAGCAGAAGTAGGATGCTTTGTTCTGATGTCTCCCTCCCATGCACCATCTTGGCCACTTCCTCACCCTGCTCTTCCTAGCTAATGTTCATCTTTTGGCTTCTCTCTGAATTCCCTCTTTTTCTGTTCTCACTGGGTTCTTATATCATACCCCCTTTCTGTGTCACCCCTTGGTTCACTCCATCCCTCCATGGGAGTGAGGTGTGTACAATGTGTTGGGTTCTGATTATTTACTTACTTGTGTCTTTGCTGGTGACGGTTGGTTGGTTTGCTAATTCTTACTTCCTGGGGGAGTTTGTTCCACAGTGTTAGACTGGCCCCTGGAAAAGTGATGTCTCTTGCACAGCAAAGCTTTCCCTTTGTGTGGAGAGCCTGCTGTGCCCAGAGCAGGGGTGGGCAATAATTTTTGAAGGGGGGCCACTTCACAAATTTCTGAAGTGGTCATGGGCCCCGGAAGGGGCGTCGCCTCAGGTAGAAGAGGCGGGGCCAGGAGGCTTCCCATGGTCCCCCGCCCACAGACCCTGATTGGCCTGGGGGCAGAGGAGCATGTGAAGTCTTTGTCCCCCTGCCCTCCAGTGCCTAGAGGGAACCACCAGCTGTGTGTCCCTGGTGGCAGCGGGAGACTTTGTGTGTTTGCCCCGCCCCCAGGCCAGTCAGGACCTGGGAGCATGTGAAGTCTCTCGCCCCCTGCTTCCACCCTGCCAGGGGTGCGCGGTGCCTAGAGGGAACCACCAGCAGTTTTGAACAGCTGGCAGTTCCGTCTGGTGCCACGCACCCCTGGAGAGGAGGAGACTGCACGTTCCCCTGTCCCCAGATCTCGATTGGCCTGGGGGTGGGGAAGCAGCAGAGCGACCGCAAGCCAGATCAGCCAGCTTGCTGGGCTGGATCCAGCCCAAGGAGGCTGTCTTGCCCACCCCTGGGGTAAGAGATTTGGGTGCACGAGGGCCTGTGAGGTCTGGGACAAAGTTTGGGTGAAGGAGGCAGAAGACAGGGGTGCAGAAGGCAGTGATGGGGTATGGTGCTTGATCTGGGGCAAGGGATTGAGGTGGTGTGTCCAGGAGGGAGTATGGGCTCAGGAGTGGAAGGGGGGTTGGATTATGTGGGGCAGGAGGGCAGAGGGCTGGAGGTGGGAGGGGTTGGAATGCCAGAGGCAGGCTCTGGCCTGGAAACTTACTTGTGAGACTCCCAGCCAGCAGTCCAGCTAGTTTCTCAGGCTGGTGCCTGTCGTGAGGCTGCGGGGCCATGTGCTCTGTGAATAAGAGCCTGAGGGGAGGGGGCAGTCGTACTTCGTGTGCTGCCTGTTTTTCAGACAAGCAGCTCCCAATGGCCAGAGACTGTCCATTGTGGGATTGTGCTGGGGACAGGAGCAGCCGTGAAGCACCTGCTCCCTCCCCCCCACATGCTCCCTCCCCCGTTTGTCTGTGAAAACCAAACGGCCCAGCAGCTGCTGGTCTGAGCAGTGTGTGGGAGCAGGGCAAGCACGGGAGTCTGCCCAAGCCTCCCTGCTGCGTCTGTGGGCCGGATCCAGTGGCTTGGCAGGCCGGATCCTGCCGCGAAGGGTGTTTTGCCCAGGCCTGGCCTAGAGAGTGAAGTTGTCAACCACAGGCTGGGTCCCAGGGCTTTGGACAATCTTCCAGGTATCCTGGGCCAGGCCGGGGAGCACTGTGATGAGAAGGGTTGAGTCCTTGCACTTGATCCGATATTCTACGGGAAGCCAGCAGAGGGCAGTTTGGATGTGCTTGTGGGTAATGAGGAGACTGGCTGCAGAGGTCTGTACTAACTGGAGTTTCTCTAGCACTGAAGACTTTCTGCCCAGGTATATTGCACTGCTGTAATCCAGCTGAGAAGGGACCAAAGCATGAATTACTGAGGCCAAGTCATTCACCAGGACAGGCTGGAGTCTCCTAATGAACCAGATGATAGGGAGCATTACTCACGGATGCTGCTCAAGTGGCGCTTAGCATCAGAGGACTCCAAGAGTCCTTCTGGACGATGGACTGAAATAGCCTCTTGGGAGTGTGATCCTTCAACCAACAGAGTCTGGGCTGCGCCTATGGAGTCCTCAACATACTCCCTTGGCCCATTCAGCCTGGGTGTTGCATTTTAGTGTCAAACCCAGCCACTATATCTTTGTACTGCAACTAAAACTTCCTTTTATTCTCCCTCAGGGAAAACGGGGAGGTGGCTACCGCCTTTGCCTATTTGATGGCCGATATGTGGCTGGGAGAGTTTGAGTGTGTCTCACCAGAGGTGTTTCGTTCAGTCATCGGTGACCTGTGCCCGGCTTTTACCGTGAAGACTCAGCAGGATGCACAAGAGTTCCTGATTTATGTACTGAACGAACTACATGAGGCCCTTAAGAAGGTGAGACCGCAGTTGTGGCCTGCTGGGCACTTCTGTCTCCTTTCTGCCATTCATTATGGCATAGCATGGAATACAAAGTGTCTCTTCTCTCCCTCCATACTGTACACAATGCTGCTGTCAAACTCATTGGCCTCTCTCTTTGCTCCAGCTGCTGTACACATTGCAACCTTTAACTCCTTCATTCGCTTCCTGTTCCACATCCAAGTCAAGCTCTGTAGCTACATCACTTCCTTCAAATGCTTCCTTAAACCACTTTCCCAGCAGTAAGTCCCCCACCCTACCTGCCCTGAGCACTATCCAGTGGTTTCTCACCTCTCTTTGGTTCGGTGGTCTTTGCGATAGTGGGCCTAGCTTACCATGGCTATATAAAGTGCCACACGGTACATAATTTGAAATCATTAATACCAAATGCTAACTTATGTAGCCAATGGCCAGGCACTCTGGTTTGTAAATGCACCAAGTGCTTTCGCAGAAGTTGTTATCTGTGTGCCAAAAGCTCGGCTTTAGAATCATTGCAGAGGAAAAATTGGATGATTTTTCTTGCCCTATTTACAATTCCAGGCTTAGGCATCTCAGCACTTAGACAGCAAGTAGGGTTGCCAGATGTCTGGTTTTGAACCAGACAGTCCAGTGTTTGAGCTTTCTGTTCAGGAAACAAATTGAGAAAATATAAATGAGAAAATATAAATGTCTGGTATTTTCTAAATAAGATGTAATGTAGATTGTGAAGTAATGTCAAGTGTGTCCGGTATTTTTGTTGAAACCATCTGGCAACCCTAACAGCAAATGAGAAGCTAGAAAGTACCACGGTGACATCAAGTGTTACTGCTCTTCTGGAAAACTTGGGGCACTCTCTGAATCCCTGATATGTGCTGCTTGGGCAAGGGATTCATTTCGGTTAGCTCAACCCTAGAGCTCCAGTTTATAATTGGCATTTCTGTTGTTTGCTCTGGGATTGGCAGGAGAAAGAAGAAGCCAGAAGGTGGTGGAACAAGGGAGTGCTCCATACTGCACCCTATTGTGAGGAGCAATGGAGAGTGGTTCCTTCATGCAGAGAAAATAAAAGAATATGCCTCCCAGGGAAACGCCATTGGAAGGAAGGGAGAGGCAGAGGGGCTGGCACTTGAGACTGGGGAGGTGTCTGAAATTTTTACAAAAAAAACCCCAAAACAAAAACTTTGTGGCTATGTCTACACTGCAGGCTTTTTGCGCAAGAACAAACGTTCTTGTGCAAAAACTTGCAGAGTGTCTACACCGCACATGCGTTCTTGCGCAAGTAAATTTACAGTACAGCGTCGGAAAACAGGGCTTCTTCCGGAAGAGTTACTCCTCTCCCCATGAGGAATAAGCTTTCTTGCGCAAGAGCTCTTCCACAAGAGGGCAGTGTAGACAGGCAACATTAATTTCTTGCACAAGTAAGCCATATGGCTAAAATGGCCATCAGGGCTTTCTTGTGCAAGAGAGCGTCCACACTGCCATGGACACTCTTGCGTAAAAACACATGGCAGTGTGGATGCGCTCTTGTGGTAGACCTTTAGCACAAGAACTCTTGCGCAAAACAATTCTTGTGCAAGAAGCCTGAAGTGTAGACATAACCTATGTGTCTGAAGCTGAAAAGATCTTAACAAGGCCCTGACCCTGCACACACATAGGAAATTTCTCAGCTTTATGCACCATGAGTAGCCCTCTTGATGTCAGTGGAACTACTCAGTGTACAGTGTTAAGCACATGCTTACAAGCTGGCCACAAAAAGGCTTCAGACTGCAATAGGCTGATGGTTGCCGGTGCTGCTAAGTGGAGATGACTGCACCATACATTACAAATCGTATTCATTACAAACATTCCCCCCTTTCTTGATTAGCTCGTCCTTTACAATCCAGAGCTCCTTTCAGGAAGGTAGTTTCTCCTCTGTAAGTATTTGCTGGAAGTTCTGAAGAATAACTTTCTGTGTATAAGGGCTTTAGTTGTTCACATCAACTGTTCATTATTTGTGTGCTGTGACTGATCTAGCTTCTGCTTCTGAATGAATGACTGACGTCTTTTTTTTTACAAGTGATGACTAATAAACTTCTGATTTGGATTTTCAGGCAACTTCATGCTAAAACTCATGAAAACACAGGAATTTAACTGAATTCTAACAAATAAGAACGAATTTCTCCCCAGGAGTCAGAGTGAACTTGTCAGGGATGCTATTATGCATGAACCACATCTCATTACTCAACCAGGGCCCTAGTTGTAAATTATAGAACACATACATGTGTTATAAAGAAGCAGAATAAATACCAGATTATAAATAATGTGTTTTTACTGCCAACTGAGAACACGTGTGCTTTCTTGACAGCCCCATACAAAGTCTGTTTGGATGGTTTTGTGACAGTTGGTGTCAGTAGTTTGTTGGGTTTTTTTCGTGCAGTCATACAAAAGAAGATGCTATGGGAACACATCCACTTCAAGGGAAGATAGGAGAACAGGCAGTGAAACATCAATCATCACCCAGCTATTTGAAGGACAGCTTAATTATGACATTACATGCCTGGAGTGCCAGACCACCACCGATAAGAATGAGGTTTTTACAGTTCTCTCTCTTCCCATCCCTTCTGAGAGTGCATGCTCTCTACAGGTAGGACTTCTAGTAGCCCCTCCCAGCATCTGGTGTCTTTGCTCAGTACAGGGGGTGGAAGGTGTTTACGTAAACAGACTCTTAAGGAAACATGTTCCCAGCACACACCAGTTCCAGGACATCATCATCTTTTCAGGAAAGAATTGGCCTTAGGTTTAGAGGAGATGCTAGCTCCGACTTGTATTGTTCTTTTGCTAGTTCAGGTGGTGGTGCTTAGAAATGCCCTTGGATTATTGTGGGGTGAGGATGGCCAGAGAAATGTCTATTTTATTTTGTATTGTAAAGAACACACCAAAGAGGCTTTTTCTCTCAAATTCTCACTTATCAAAATGCCTCCCTTAGAGGGAAACATACTCAATGTCAGTTGCTTTGTGTTCAAAGTACACTCAGAGACAGGCCCACAGGGAGGGTAAAGGGGGAAGTTGTCCTGGGGCCTGGTGATTCAAAGGAGCCCAGGTTTTCGGCAGTGCCCAAATCCTTAGCCTTTTATATTGCCTGTGCAACATGCTCTGGGCAGTTCTTCTGGATGACTGGAGAGGTAAGGGTGCTGCATGGCGTGCTCCAGGCAGTGCTGGGAGGGGTGGCGCTGCAGTCTGGGTGGCACGGAGGGTCGGCTGTCCTTGGCCTTGTCCCTTCTCAGAGTATGGAGCCTCCCACCTTGCCTGGGGGCCTGGTATAGCTGATAGCTCCCTCGCTCACAGAGCTTTAGTGAGCCATTTTAGTTCCTTAGGCAAGCAAGCGTATGTGCGCCCCCTATTGGTTTTTACGATGACATGCGTTAGGATATCATACAGTAATGATAATGCATTTTATTTTTGCCTCTTGGTGCAGTACGTAGGCAATAAAAAATAGTTATGATTCTTTTAGATGCTAAATTAATTTTCACACAAGCCTATAGTATCCTCCCATATAAACTTTAAGTAACCTCATTGAGAGGTATTGGAAAAAAAGGGGCTGAAAAGAACCGTAACATAAATATGGATACTTCTATTACTTAATGGCATAAAGCATATGTAGAAAGACATAACACTGCATTTCTATTTATAAAAATAAAAAGGGATCCTGCTGGTTTTCCATTCCCAGTGAGAACTGTGGCTAAATAAACAGCCACCTCTCTCACTGGTAAATAAAAGTCACTCAAAAGTAAACAAAGGATGAATTTACCATGGAAGCACTTGAATTACCATCATCACGTCTGACTCAGTATGAGCAGAAGCCAGCCTTTCTTTGGCCTTTATATAAGCAAAACAGCCATGAGGTGGGGGTGGATGGATGGAGGGGCAGATTGTAAGATCTGTTTTTTTACCTTTTGAATTGTGATTTTATTTGTCTAAGTGTGTTGATTATTGTTTGCTTCCTGGTAGATTATGGTTGGTTTATACCTGATCATTTCTCCTGCTAAATCCTGCCAAGCAAATTCTAATTATGCCCCTTTAAAGGCGAAGAATTATAGCCCATGGCTTGTTTGTATAAGGCCAATGTGGGAAGTATCGTTCAGCTAGGGATGCTATGTTGTGACAACTGATGAGGCATGACACAGCCTGCATGCACTAGATGACCCTTATGCCTCCCCTCAGCCCCTATTTACTAGTTCTGTCATTCCCTCCCGGATCTCCCTCAGCAGCCTCTGGGGGCTCTCCAGGTTCAGAAGTGTTATTGCTTCCTGGTGC
This sequence comes from Pelodiscus sinensis, assembly GCF_052426305.1. Lineage (NCBI taxonomy): Eukaryota > Metazoa > Chordata > Testudines > Trionychidae > Pelodiscus > Pelodiscus sinensis. The sequence goes on from NC_143065.1 coordinate 25,737,147, forward strand.
ATTGATGGGGAGGAGCACATGCCTGCTGGGCAGCTGAGTTGAAAACAATGAGCAGAGCAGTCCCGGGGGGCATTGTGGGATACCAAGGGAGGCCAGTTATGTTGACAAAATGAACTGCAGCATCCTCACTAATGCTTCATTGCTTTGCCTTTGCCACAGAAAGTTCGACATCTCTTGTCCAGTGAACCACCTGTGTTTTTACCTGTCTGAGCATCTGAAAATTGTCCCGAGCCCAACATTAGAGGCCTTTTAAAAGAAAAAGCCAATCACTGTTGTGTGCGAGCACCTTTCTGCCAGTTTAATGGAGCATTATGACAAGTGGATCAAGGGAGCAGAGCCAGTTCTTACCCATATGCAGAACACATACAGGGCACCTGAAAATCTGGGGCACGACTGGGTCCTAATGTCCAACAACCTTCCTCTTCCTATCTCTGTTCTGTGGCTCTGCTTCCTTCAGAGAGGATCTAGTTAACTTAAAAGTGAAAAAGCCCGCTAGACCTATTAGCAGACAAGAGGTAATGAAACCATTTAACAGGCAGTTCCAACCCCAGGTAAAGACTGTGGTTGTGTCTAGACTGGCCAGTTTTTCCGGAAAATCAGCCGCTTTTCCGGAAAAACTTGCCAGCTGTCTACACTGGCCGCTTGAATTTCCACAAAAGCACTGACTTCCTACTGTAAGAAATCAGTGCTTCTTGCGGAAATACTATTCTGCTCCCGTTCAGGCAAAAGTCACTTTTGCGCAAAAGGACCAGTGTAGACAGCTCAGATTTGTTTTGCACAAAAAAGCCCCGATCGTGAAAATGGTGATCGGGGCTTTTTTGCGGAAAAGCGCATCTAGATTGGCACGGATGCTTTTCTGCAAAAAGTGCTTTTGCGGAAAAGAGTCCGTGCCAATCTAGATGCTCTGTTCCGAAAATGCTTTTAACGGATAACTTTTCCGTTAAAAGCATTTCCGGAAAATCATGCCAATCTAGACGCAGCCTGTCAGTTTTTGAATTCACTGTGCTAATTTACAGGATCTTAGATTAAAATGTGTTTAAAAAATATTTCATTAGTCTGTTGATGAAGATTATAGTCACATCTCTAAAAATCATCCTCTCCAGCAGCCATTGGGCATAGGGACACCGGTTTAATTGTAATGCAAAGGGCCCCATAAATACTAAGGACACCCTGAGAAGGGAGCTCCTATTCCGCTCTCTGTAACAATGAATTAGGTTGGGGCAGCAACAAGCAAGGGTAGGTCACAGTAACAGGAAAACGGCTGAAGAAGGGCACGGCCATGTTTAACCCCTACTGAGAGTTGACTAAAAAGGCATGCTTTAATTGGGCACATTTTTACTTTCTTGTCTCTAGTGTTGCTTCTCCCTAACTGTGAATCATAAGTAGCTGAGGACTTCATCATTTTCTGTGTCTGAACACTTTCTCCTAAGTGTGGAAGCTCCTTTGTCTCCCCAGTTTTTGCAAACAGGGCAGGTGGCTCATTCCATTGGGTTAACTGTTACCCTTTTTTGCTTCCCTATGCTGGAACTTTGCCCACTGCTACCATCTGGCAGCTCCTCACTTCAGGGCTTAACCTCAACTCCCCCCCCCCCATTTTGCTCCAGCCCTCAGCACTACCTGGTGCATGCAGCAGTTCCTTCCCCCACCAGCTAGCCCTCAGAGCCGCCCAGAGCGGCCCATGGAGGGCTCCAGCAGTGATTTAAAAGCTCTAGGGCTTGGCTGCCACCACTTCTGTGGTAGTGGCAGCAGTCAGGAGCACCAGGTCCTTTTGAGTTGCTGGGCACTGGGGCTACTGCTCTCTTTGCCTGGGCCGTACACACTCAAAGTCACAACCTAATTGAATCATGAGACAAACTTTCCTCTGCTGTGTACAAATGCTGCACAAGATGACCTCCGCAACCAGGCTTCTTGAGAGACCCTCTCTAACCCAGCTTAATGGTCTGAAATTCACTTCTCTAGAAGTAGTTATGGCATTTGTTTTATCGAACACATTTTCCCTCCACAGGACTGCCTTGAATGTTTCTTCCAACAAGACACACTGACCTGGAACAATCAAATTCATTGCTCCTTTTGTGAAACTAAACAAGATGCTGCAGTAAAAGCCAACATAGGAAAGGCACCAAAGATGGTTATTTTTCACTTAAAGAGGTACAGATTGCATCTGGTAGGACAGCTGCATCTCTGATTTACATGAGACATAGGACAGTCACTTGCATTAAGAGGGTAGGGAAACTCATCACATGCTGTCTTTTTGCACACACAGCATCTGGATAGTTACAAAACTGGAAAAGCATGTGAGTTGGACTCCTGATAAACCCGGAGAATGTGTTACTTTATCCAGTCCATCAAATGGCACTCAGTGTATTTCTGTACTGCTTCTCCTTCTGCAAGAGAGGCAATTCTGAAAGGGGAGGGATTGGTCACAGAGGGGAAAGCGATGGAATTGTGAAATTAATGAAGGACAAAGGATGGTTGTTATAAAATTGTATCACACTGATGAATGGAATTTCGGAGCACAGATCATGCTAGCTCTGATAGCCACTTACAGAACTACTAGCTATTGTGAGGGACAAAACCAGAAAACAGTGTTCTGCAGGTAGAGCATTATTCCTCCACGCACTCCTTCACCAAACGGGGGGAGGGCGGGGCGAGAGAATCGACAATTGCATTTGTCTAATATTTTAAAATTGTATGTCTCATAGCCACTTTGCCCTCAATATTGCAAGTGGGTGAGGAAAAAAAAGGAATTTGCAAATGCAGGCTACAAATACAGTTGGATTATTTCTATGCCCAGCATTCCTTGCTAAGGGCACATCTAAACTATGTTTTTTTTCAAAAGAGGATTTGCAAATTCAGCAAGAATTTGCATATCTTCTTCCGATCTCACTTTCGAAAGAGGATCTTTCAAAAGTGAAAGTAGCCTGGATGCGTTTTTTTCAGGGAAAAACCCCCCACCTTTTTTGAAAAACCCACATAAACCTCTTTTGTTAACTAAGAGAGGTTTTTTTTCGGAAAAGGGGTTTTTTTTCCGAAAAAAAATGCATCCAGACTACTTTCACTTTTGAAAGATCCTCTTTAGAAAGTGAGATTGGAAGATATGCAAATTCCTGTGGAATTTGCATATCCTCTTTTGAAAATTCTACATAGTCTACTCTAGACATAGCCTAAGTCTGATCATGTATCAATGCTGTTTTTAAAAAGTGGTCATTTCCTACTCCTTCCATGGAATGAGTATCCATCTCATTCCTTTGGGTCTCAGTAGCTGCTGAGCGAGTAGTTACGCTGGCACGGTCCGTACCACAATGGCCAGAATCATCTGTAGGGCCACAAATGGATTTAGCTTCCTTTTTGCAGCATGCGTCTTCTGACTCTGCACTCCCAACACATACTTATAGTCTAAAAAAAGAAAATTTCACAAAGCAAGAACCCATTTGTTCTTATTGCAAATGTCACTTGCAGGGTATTTATTTAATCTTTGTTGGGGATAGTAATTTTCTACCCACTTGTAATTCTTAGCATTAATATAGGACTTTACATATCAAAGAGCTGTACGGGTGGTATCTATTTCTCCCTGTGCCCATGTGAAGTCAGGTAAAAATACAGTATTGCAACAACTGAAAGCATTTATAGTGGAAAATACTGTCTCAAAACAATTTTTTTTTCAGGTTTGACTGTCAAGGCAGTTACAAAAGGAAACTGGGAACTAACATCTACTATCCACTAAGCAACTTGGACCTTTCTCCTTATATTTATCCACTCTTTCGGAAGAATCCAAAATACAACTTGTGTGCTGTGGTGGTAAGTTGGATGCAAAGTTCTAGCCCTGCTTTATTTGTAATATTATGAATTAGGGATGTAAAATCCCATTTAATTGGTTAACTGGTTAAACATATTAATTGGCTAACCAATTAAAGGGAGGGGGGCTGCCTCTGGGCTTGGCTGGAACGGTGTCCCGATCAGAGCAGCCCCTGTGTACAGTGGACCCCCTACAAGGCTGGAGCAGCTCCGTGCTCACGGCAGGCATGGAGCTGTTCCAGCCCCACCAGTTGACCTTAACAGGTAAGCCTCACCCATTAAGGGTGAGGCTTACTGGTTAACTGTTCATATCCCTACTATGAATGTTTATTTGAATGAAATCAGTGTTTGATCTTTGTCCTAAGAAAATGAGCAGGCAACTGCCTTAGCACCCAGGCTACGTCTAGATTGCATCCCTTTTTCGTAAATAAGGGATAAGCGATCTTTCGGAAAAGGCTTTATTTTCCGAAAGATCTGCATCTAGACTGGCGCTTTTTTCCGGCAAAACTCCGAGCCAAAAAAAAGCGGCAGCCATTTTTATGCTAATGAAGCGGGGGAGATTTAAATCCCCACTTCATTAGCAATTGCGATACATCTAATTTGCATCCCTTTTACGAAAAAGGGATGCAATCTAGACGTAGCCCCAAAGTTTACAGAATGGGGATGGAGGAAAGAGTTACAGCTTCAACCGTCACTTATTTACACAGAGCTGCCATTTCAGAGTTAGGAGAGGTCTCCTCACCTAAAGTATTACTGATCAAACTAGCTCATTTTTCACTGGCTAGTGGAAGATGGCCGGGTACCACGAATGAAAATAGCGTAAATGTTCTTTGGTTTTCAGGATTCAATTATAATTACAGGCCTGTACAAAGACACAATTCGAGTGTCTGGCAATGTGGAATATAAGACGCTAGTCCCCAGCCTTGTTATAACATGACTTCATCTTGCCTGTGTACATGAGGCCAAACTGCTCTTTAAGTGCTACTGCTTTATAACTATGTTATAGCTTTGCACAAAGATGAACACATGTTTGATGTCACTGTACAAGTAGTATCAAATTATTTTATTACATGGATGCAGTACTATTGTATTATTATGCAATGCCCCACAGGGCATTCCTGTGTAGACAGAACTTGTGTCTTGCAAGTAGGAATGTTAAGGGTCAACCAGTTACTTGGGGTGTGTCTACACAGCAGGGCTTAACTCAAAATAAGCTACACAAATTGAGCTACATCAATTGCACAGCTTATTTCAAAATAGGGAGCATCTACACAGCACTTATTTAAAAACAGTGCACTCTTCCTCTGACTTCCCTTACTCCTCGTACAATGAGGGTTACAGGAGTCGGAGTAAGAAGTCCTCCAGCTTGACAGTATTTTGACATTATTTCGAAATAACTGCCTGTTGTGTAGACGTGGACTAAGTAATTTTTAAATAATGCTAGTTATTTCAAAATAATGTTGCTGTGTAGACGTATCCTTGGTTACCTGGTAAGCATCACCCTTGCTGGCATGCTTACCAGGGTAACTGGTTAACCGGTGGCCCGGCTGGGCTAGAATAGACCTCCCACTTGATATGGGAAGGGGCTACTCCAGCCTACTGGGGCCTACTGTGCCTACCCATGGTGAAATAATACAATACTGGGCAAACACTGACAGAGAACCGGTCAGCAATCCCTTCAAGCTAATTGCACTTTTTTGTCCAACAGTTGATGCAGGCTGTGTAGTAAATGCCCTTTATTCAAAGACCCTCTTTCTTTTCCTGACTGTTTGAAAGTGCTTCCACCTGAGTTTTGCTGGGAGATGGATTTGCCAGGTCAAGGCCACTAACTAGTCTGTAAGGGTATGTCTACACTATAGTGGAAGATCCAAGCTGCCGCTGTCGATCTTCCAGAGTACGAATTAGCGGTCTAGTTAAGACAGCTAATTCGAAGTGAGAGGGGCACTCCAGTCGATGCTGGTAGTCCTGCTTTCACAAGGAGTAAGGGAAGTTGAAGGAAGCGTGTTCTCCCTTTGACTTCCTTCAGTGTAGACAGTTCCAAAAGCCAAGCTACTTCACTATGCAATTAACGTAACTGAAGTTAGCTTCAGGGGATAGCTGAGTTAGTCTGTTACAGAAAACAACAACAAATGGTCTGGTAGCACTTTATACACTAACAAAACATGTAGATAGTATCATGAGCTTTCATGGGCACAGCCCACTTCTTCAGATGACTGGAGTTATGAGTAGGGGATATGAAAACTCGAAATAAATAGGAGAGGGAGAAGAGGGGGGGACAAAAAGAAAAAAAGGAAAAAGGAAGGGGTGAGAAACAGGGCATCATTAAGTAGCTGAAGAATGGGTACTTAAACCTAAGCAGATCAAAGTAAATAGATAGATGCTTTGTCCTGTAGTGTAAACATACCCTGTGCAACAAATGTAATTATTGGCCAGGCAGCATTTGCTTGTTCATCCTGGCCCAGAGCTCTACCTATTTCAAGTGTTTCTTTTGGGTAAAGAGAAACTGGAATTTTATTTTTTTCTTCAGCTTAACAGCTCAGTGCAAATTAAAATGATCATCAGATTCTAGCTTTACGTCTGTTAAATTTGAAAGGGAATCTCTCTCTTTCTCTCCGAATGTTGCTGTTGTAGAACCATTTTGGTTATCTGGATGGGGGCCATTATACGGCATTCTGCAAGCACACGCTCACCCAGAACTGGTACAGCTTTGATGATGCCCAGGTCAGCGAGATTCCACAATCCTCAGTACAGTCTGCTGCAGCTTATCTGCTGTTCTACACCTGTAAAGCCTTCTCTGTGCCCACGAAAACCACTAAGTACTAGGAAAACGTCTGTGTGAGAGCAGTCCAATTGCTAGAATTCATTGACAATGACAACTAAGTCCTCTTTTGCCATTAAATGAGTGCATTTCCATTGTGTAATTTTTGTGTGTGATTTTTCTGATTATGCTTAGGAATTGATTTCAAGAGAGAAAGCTGGAGTTGACTGCAACACAACTTTCAGTGTAAGAAGTAGAGGGCTGTCTTTCTACAAAGCACATCATTTCCTTGTATTAAGTGTGACAGACCTAAGCCAGCAGCCTGACACACTCTGGTAGAAGACAGATATATAGGGTACTGGATAAGTGGTTTTCTCTTTCCAGAGTAAACTACATGGCTACGTCTACACTGGCGCATTCTTACGCAAAAACTCTTTTGCGGAAGAGTTCTTGTGCAAAAACTCTTCCAGAAGAGAGCACCTACACTGGCATGTGCTTTTCCGCAAGAGATGTGCTTTTGCGTAAGAGCATCCATGGCAGTGTGGACGCTGTCTTGCGCAAGAAAGCTCTGATGGCCATTTTAACCAAAGAACTTTCTTGCGCAAGAAATTCATGTTGCCTGTCTACACTGATCTCTTGCGCAAGAACAGTTGTGCAAAAGGGCTTATTCCTGAGCGAGAGCATCAGCATTCTGGCACAAGAAGCCCTGATTTCATACATTAGAACATCAGTTTACTTGCACAAGAACACATGGCCAGTGTAGACAGGCAGCAAGTTTTTGCACAAGAGTGGCTGCTTTTGAGCAAGATTGCGCCAGTATAGACACAGCCCTAGAGCCTGCTGCAATAAAATGAAGGCAGGAAAACACCTGGGGCTAATTAACTAGAGTGCTCCATCAGGCAAGTCATTCAACTTCTGCAGCCAATTACAGCTAGTGGAGTTGCTTTAAAAGGCCTCCATTAGGTAAGGAGACAGGGAAGACAAAGAGTGATGGACTAGAGGAGAAAGGGAGGAACAAGAAGAAGCTGTGCGTGAGCTGAGAGTGGGTTAACAGGTACCAGAGGGAGACATTTTGGAGGGGCTGTTTGGGGAAGTGGCCCAGGAAAAAAAGCTGCTAAGTGGGAAGGAAAAACAACCTTGGTGGCTGCTGCTATTTTAGGGCCCCTGGGCCAGAACCTGGAGTAGTGGGTGGGCTGAGGTTCCCCCCAAACCTTCCCCCACACCAACACAGAGCCTGTCCCAAGAAGGGAGACCAGGACTATCAACAGGTTTTCATCCCAAAACCATGGACTGTAATCAGTATGGCTCACTAAGCAACGGACCCTGCCTCCTGTAAAGAGACAGGGGTTGGGTATAGGACCACGGTGAGTCTCCGATACTAATATTATCTGCCTGTAGTGGAAGACCCATGGAGCACAGCCAGAACTCTGCCATACAAGTAATTTCTAAAAGGCTATGGTTTGTACTATGGCAGCACCTAGAGGACATCTGGAGCTTGCTTAGAGACCCTGCAAACTATCTAGACAAGATAAATCAAATACACAATAGCTTCCTCCAGACCACCTCTCCCCTTCTTCTATTCTATTTGGGTGCTCTGCCATGCCTTCCCCAATATGTCCTCTTTCCCCTCCCCTTCCCCGCCCACCCCAGGGCTGCATCTAGTCTGGCAAATTTTTCCGCAAAAGCAGTTGCTTTTGTGGAAAAACTTGCCAGCTGTCTACACTGGCCGCTTGTTTTTGCACAAAAGCACTGACGTTCTACTGTCTGAAATCAGTGCTTCTTGCGCAAATGCTTTGATGTTCCCATTCGGGCAAAAGACATTTTCCGGAAATGCTTTTCGCAAAAGGGCCAGTGTAGACAGCTGAAAACTGTTTTGCGCAAAAAAGCCCCGATGGCGAAAATGACAATTGGGGCTTTCTTGTGCAAAACCGCTTCTAGATTGGCACAGACGCTTTTCTGCAAAAAGTGCTTTTGCAGAAAAGCGTCCATGCCAATCTAGACGCTCTTTTCTGCAAATGCTTTTAACAGAAAAACTTTTCCGTTAAAAGCATTTGCGGAAAATCATGCCAGTCTAGATGTAGCCCATAACATTAGGAGCCGGTTCAGTACAAGAGTCTATGGACAGAAGCAGCAGCCAGCTGATGCTTCTTAAAGGCAAGGGGTGCACTAGAGGAAAAAGCTCACATGACCTCACTCTCTCAAACGCTCATTGCTCTACCCTGTCCTCCCCGCTTCCCCTCCGTGTGTGCGTGCCAGAAGCCACATATGGCCTCACTTGACCCCTACTGTTTCTCTTCCCCCATGCAGTATAAAACATACAGCATTAAACTGCCTTGGGCACAAAGTACCAGAAATGAAAGGTGGGCTTGCTCAAAGAAAAAGCCGTTTCCCTCTCCCATTCCTACTACTTTTCTCACTCTCCGGATTCTGGTTTAAAAACTATGAATGCAGCACCTTAGTTATACTGGAATGGCCCATATTTTTTATACAGTAAGTTGCACTTTACCAAAAGGAAACTAAAATAATTAAAACACAGATGCAAGTACCTAAACCAAGTACAGTACTGAACTGACAGGATGCTTTTTACTATGCCCTCTTGTCTAGATTTAATACTGCTACCTCCATGCTCCACTTCCCCAATTTCCATGAAAACTTAAAGTGAGGTGTTTCAAGTCTCCATTAAAGATAAAATGCTGAAATAACCCAATACCAATGGCCCAACAATTAATAGTGGGGCACAGAATCCCTGGTTTACATGTTTCCACTTAGGGAGGAACAATCTGTTTCTCACACACACAAAATGGGAAGTGACTGTCTAGAAAGGAGTACTGCAGGAAGGGATCTGGGGGTCATAGTGGACCACAAGCTAAATATGAGTCAACAGTGTGATGCTGTTCCACAAACGCCGCCCCTCCTTCCCCAATCATTGTGGGCTGCATTAACAGGAGTGTTGTGAGCAAAACACAAGAAGTAATTCTTCCCCTTTACTCTGTGCTGATTAGGTCTCAACTGGGACCCTTATGCACAGAACAGCTCATGCTTTAAGTGGCTGGCTGCTCTCTCCTCTGGACGCTAAGGAGGGAGGGAGGGGGAGAGTTCGCATGCTGACCTGACCCGCAGCAAAAATCTCTTCGCTCTCATTGGTTCTGGCCAATAGAAGCTGAGAAATTTTGCTGGGGGTAGGGGCAGCACGTGAAGCCTCCCTTCCCCTCTCCCATGTCCAGAGCAGAGCAATGTGGTGCAAACAGTCAATCACACTGGGATTGTAGCTCAGGTTCTTGCATGACTGCTGGCTGGAGCCACCTAGGTAAGCACCTCCCAGCACAGCCTGCCTCAGTCACTCTACCCCTTCTTTCCCCCACAACTACCTGCCCCAGGCCACTACCCAAACCCTCTCAACCCCTTTCCCTCCTTCTCCAAGATCACAACTCCCTCCCAGATCATGCACCCCCCCTCCACCCTCTCCCCCGGTCAGAATCTTCTCCTACATCCCAAGCCCCAGCCCCGATCACAAACCTCTCCTTCACCCAAACACCCTCTCAGACTCCACACTCCCTCCTGCACCCCATTCCTTACCCAAAGCTGCCTTCTGCACCCATTCTCCATCCCAGACCCTGTACCCCCCTCCGTAGAAGTGTAGTCCTTGACCACTTGCCAAAATCTTGGGAGAGCCCCCCCTTTTAAAAACTATTGTCCACTCCTGATCTAGATGGTGCTTGGTCCTGCCATGAGGGCAGGGGACTAGACTAAATGACCTCTTAATGTCCCTTCCAGTTCTAGTATTCTATGAAATGAGGGGCAGAAGTATCACTAGGATAGTATCTGACCAATTGAATCAAAGCCCTTCTCTCCACACTTGGTCCATGTTTGCCTCAAAGACTTTGGTTATTCTGCCAAAAGCTTAGAAAGAGGATTTATTCTTTAAATGCTGTGTCGTGGAGCAAATTTAGGTAATTGTGGGAAGCCTCCACAGTAGGGAGATTATATTTGTGCCTTGTCAGAGTCAGAACAGCATGAAAGAGGAAAAACAAGCAATTAAAGCTTCATTAGCCTGGCTGGAGTCAACATGAAAAACACTAACAGCCTTTCCTTAGGGCACTCATCTCTTGTTAATGCTAACAGTCTTAGCAACAGTCTCCTATGCTGGATTCAGCAATGACGATTTTAGCAGGTGCAGCATGGCTATGTTACGTAGGAAGTTGTACCTAGGCCTAAGGCACAAGTTGGTCAGTTTAATTCTGCATTGCCTGGGGTTTTGGTAATCGAATTAACATTAACATTGCATTTCACAGGTGCATATGTGATATTAGGCATGGAAAAATGTTAAACAGAGTTGAGCTTGGCAAACACTGTGTAGACAGTACTTTGGCATCTGTAAAATTGTGGTTCGCTGAGCTGTTGCTCTCAAACAGCCGTACGTCTTTGGCACAGTTTTACTAAGAAAGGCAAGGTTGGACAGGTGCCACCAGTTTGTCCCCTCATCTATTTGAAAGTGTCTACTACCTGCTCAACAGGAGAGTCACTTAGGAGTATGGTGCTCCTTAGTACTCTGCTGCTGTGTGTGCTGTGATGAATTCAAGTGCAACAACTCTAACTTTTCAAAACCTGTTCTTAACTAAACTAGAGCAACATACACTGATAAAAGCTAACTGCAGAGGACATAGACTTTCAAGGACCAATGGAAGTCAGGAGTGGAAATTATAAATTGCTGTCAGACAATTAAAATGGGTAGAACGGAACCGGGATGGCTCCTAAACAAATTCACTCTTAAGACAGTTGCCCTTCCAGGTTTAGCATCTGGACTCTGTTGAACAGATACAAAATGTTGCTGTGTATAATTCCTCAGGGATTGATTATCAAATTTTATAGATGTCCAAAAACCCAACCCCCTTCAAACAAACATTTAACAGGATAGTGTATTTTAAATAATTTCTTTGTTAATATTCTTAATGCATGTATACATGAAATCTTGTATTAAAAAATTAAGGAAAAATCTTAATTTTTTCAGAAGAAATTTTAAATGCAGAAATATTGACAAAGGCTAACAAAAATACAGCTTTGCTTTTTTCTACACCTATAAGAATTAAATTTTTGCAGTTGTTTAGAACTTGCAAATAAAAGCAATTCTCCAAGTTCTAGAGATTCTCACAAAAGGACCACATTTTATTATATACATAGCTCTGATGTGCAAGTATGCAATCCATATGTACACTTACATTCCTAACTGTTTACATCATTCTAGAGTATTCACAGTAGAATCAAGCTTAAGGTTAGAAATGTGAGAAGGCCATAACAGTGATTGATAGAAAAGAAAATAAATCAAGATATGCTGTGGGATTTTTAGGATATTTAAACCTAGTTGCTAATTAAGCTAGAATTTCATTTTGGAGCAGACTAAAAATATAGTTTTGAAACAAATTGTAACATAAGTTACTATTACCAAAAGCATTATTAAATCAGTCTTCTGAGTTAAGCAATAGCACTGACCAGAAAGATCCTCTTGCAGAGAAGCTGCTGCAACCTTGCCCTAACACTAAGTGGCTATATATCGGTCACTGCTTTGCATATTAATATGCATTTCAATACCTGTGTTGTGCATTTATAGAGAATTAATTTACTTCATTCAAAACACTTTATGTGGCTATATCTGCAGCCCGTAGTTCAAAGGAAGTGTAAAAGAGAATATATGCTGCTGAAGACTTCACAGAGGATGCGGAGATCTCAGACACTTCATGATCATCAAACTTATACCAGCGCTGTTTTATAGCATTTCTGCAGTAAGCAGTGTAGTGCCCTCCATCCAACCCTCCATAATGATTCTGGTGAGAAAAGAAGTGAAATGAGATTAAAACAATCCTTTCTTTTTGGTAAGAGTCCCTCTTATGAGCTGATTAATAATTTAACCAATCTATGCTTTTGCTACTATTTCTGCCCTTAGCTAAAATAATAAACTTGAATGCCATGCTTTGGCCAACATGAAGTCCCATGGCAATAAATATCAGACACCCTCCTTCTTTCTTCCCCAGCTTAATTTGTATCCAGAGAGGAGGCTTAGAAACCTAGGTGAATCAACATGACTTTGTAATACTGTCCTTGCAGATACAGTTAAAAAAAATGGATTTACACCTAAGTTTTAAAGTTGGCTGTGGGTACTTACGGATACTGAAAATAGGTTGTATCTCTTCAAATTACTCTTTAGACCAATAACATATTGTGACAGGTCAAGACTTTCCAAAGGGAAATCTACAGATGTTTGAAGCTTTTGCTTCCACCTTCCATCATAGGAAAATCTAGAAAACACAAAATCAGCATTATCCAGGGAGACATCTCAAGTGGATGGCGTGCTTATTTCTTACTCACTAATTTCCATAGAATCATAGACTACTAGAACTGGAAGGGACCTCCAGAGGGCATCAAGTCCAATCCCCTTCCTTCATGGCAGGACCAAGCACCATCTATCATCCCTGACTGATAGATGCCTCCCTAACCTGTCCTTAAATATTTCCAGTATTGGAGATTCTACAACCTCCCAACACAATTTATTCCAGTGTTTAACCACCCTGACAGTCAGAAAGTTTCTCCTAATGTCCAATCTAAACCTCCCCTGCTGCAATTTAAGCCCACTGCCTCTTGTCCTATCCTCAGAGGTCAAGGAGAACAATTTTTCTCCCTCCTTGTAAATACCCTTTTAGATACTTGAAAACTACTATCCTATCCCCTCTGTTTTCTCTTTTCTAACCTAAACAAGATCAATTCTTTCAGTATTCCCTCAAAGGTCATGTTTTCTAGACCTTTAATAATTTTTTTTGGCCTACTCTGAATCATCTCCAACTTTCTCCATCTTTCTTGAAATGTGGTGCCCAGAACGGGACACAATACTCCAACTGATCAGGCTAATCAGGGAGGAGTAGAGTGGAAGAATTACTTCTCGGGTTTTGCTCACAACAACATGCATCCCAGAATAATTTTCGTTTTGTTTTTTTTAACAGCAGTGTCACACTGACTCATACAGGCAGTCCCCGAGTTACGCGGATCCGACTTACGAACGGGGCTTTTCTCGCCCCGGAACGCGCGGGCGGCGGGACCGTGTCCTCCGGGGCGAGAAAAGCTGCTCCGGGTGTCCTGCGTCTGCTGGGGGGGGGGGTCCCCAGCAGACCAGGGACACCCGGAGCAAAGCCGCGGAGGCGGCGGGGTCCCGCGCCTCTTCGGCTTTGCTCCGGGTCTCCCTGGTCTGCTGGGGGGGAGGTGGTGCGCAGCTAGTGTGCCCCCCCCCCCCCCCCCCAGCAGACCAGGCTTTTGTTGTGGACGCCTGGGGTAGAGCAGCTGGGGTGCTGCCGGGTTGGTCCTGGGGGACCTACCCGGCAGCGCCCCAGCTGTTCTGTCCCAGGCTCCAGATTCAGCCGCTGTTGAAACTGATCAGTGGCTGATTCCAGGAAGCTGGGGGCAGAGCAACTCTGCCTCGGGCTTCCTGTAGTCAGCCCCTGGTCAGTTTCAGCAGCAGCAGCTGAATCTGGAGCCAGTTCCAAGTTGCGTACAAATTCAACTTAAGAACAAACCTATAGTCCCTATCTTGTACGTAACCCGGGGACTGCCTGTATTTAGCTTGTGGTCCACTATGACCCCTAGATACCTTTCTGCAGTTCTCCTTCCTAGACAATCGCTTCCCATTCTGTACGTGTGAAACTGATTGTTTCTTCTTAAGTGGAGTACTTTGCATTTGTCCTTATTAAACTTCATCCTATTTACCTCAGACCATTTCTCCAGTTCTGAATTATGACCCTGTCCTCCAAAGCACTTGCAACACCTCCCAGCGTGGTATCATTTGCAAACTTAATAAGCGTACTCTCTATGCCAATATCTAAATCGTGATGAAGATATTGAACAGAACCAGTCCCAAAACAGACTCCTGTGGTACCCCACTTGTTATGCCCTTCCAGCATGATTCTGAACTATTAATAACTACTCTCTGAAAACAGTTATCCAACCTGTTATGCACCCATCTTATAGTAGCTCCATCTTTGTTATATTTCCCTAGTTTATTGATAAGAAGATCATGCAAAATCATATCAAATCAAAGTACAGGTATTACTGCATCCACCATTTTCCCCTTATCCACAAGACTTGTTGTCCTATGAAAGAAAGTTGTCACACTGGTCTGATATGATTTGTTCTTTACAAATCCATGCTGGCTGTCACCTATCACCTTATTATCTTCCAGATGAATTCCTTAATTATTTGCTCCATTATCTTCCCTGGCACAGAAGTTAAGCTGACTGGTCTAAAGTTTCTTGGTTTATTTCCCTTTTTATAGATGGGCACAATATTTGCCCTTTTCCAGTCTTCTGAAATCTCTCCCGACTTCCATGACTTTTCAAAGATGACAGCTAATGGCTCAGACACCTCTGCTATCAGCTCCTTGAGTATTCTAGGATACATTTTGTCAGGCTCTGGTGACTTGAAGACATCTAACTTTTCTAAGTAATTTTTAACTTGTTCTTTTTCTATTTTAACTTCTAAACTTACCACATTTCCACTAGCATTCACTATGTTAGGTATCCACTCACCATCAATCTTCTTGGTGAAAACCAAAACAAAGTTGTTAAGCACTCTGCCATTTCCAACTTTTCTGTTATTGTTTTCCCTCTTCACTAAGCAATGAGCCTACCCTGTCCTTGGTCTTCCTCTTGCTTCTAATATATTTGTAGAGTATTTTATTGTTACCCTTTATGTCTCTAGTTACGCTTTTTAACTGAGATGTGAGCTTACTGAGGTTAAATTAGGCTTCATAGCTAAGCAATGTGACCAGGTTACCTTACAATTTAAGGCTGCAATACTGCAAATATTTGTACATGTAGGTAACTTTACATGCTCAACTCAACAAGATGACTCATGGGGGGAGTCTATGAAATTAAGAAGCAGATGAAAACTAGATGGAAATTCTTGATGTCCATGGGCACGTCTCCTCCTTAACATTCTGTATTTTTTTAAAATATCTATTGCTTTACTACTCCTAAAGGCCACGTTACATTTATTAATAGATACACATTCACAAATTTAGTACCATACCGTTTCAAATGCACAAGAAGAACAGGTGGCAGTTTCCAAATCTCTATTTTTTTCAAAGAATCTCTTCGCATTTTGCAATGGCTACAGTAAAATCTGTTGTTATCTGTAAGTTTCTCCTCTTTGGAAAATAATCTAAGACATTCCTAGACCAAAACATAGAAAACACACTTAAAAGCTTGGCTTTTATAAAAATAATGATGTAGCACAAATATTTTGTCTGTAAATGAACATGAGCTACATGTATTCTATGTTTCATAAAATAGTTAGACTTTATCCCATGACTTAGGTTATAGGATACTGCTTTTTAAAAAGCAGTAACTATATTTAGAACATAGATAGTAACGATATGCATTGTGCAGTAAAAGATACTTTCATGAATAAAATATCCTATAACCTGCAATAAGAGTTCAGTAACTATAAAAAAGAGTTATATTTAAACTACAGCAGCACAAAAGGCACCTACATCTCAGTGTAGTCATGTACATAAAAATCATTGACTTTTTTTAGATCCTCCTCAAATAAATGACATATACCATGGCTAATCATAGAGCAAGTTACAATGGTGATACTGATGTACCTCCAACCAAAAAGGCTGAAGCAGAACCATACAAAAACCATGAAGAGTAATTAATTTATCGCACTAACCTACCTGTAGTGTACATTTACTAGTGGATGCAAGTGGCAATGACAAATACATGAAAGCCTCAAATGTTCGAGACTTTTTGTGACATGTAAGACATTGCACTGTAGATTTGAACTGGCCTTGAAAAAGTGCCACAATAATAGATTCATTGAGCTGCTTGTGTTTATGCCAGGCTAATTCTGATGCTTTGAAGTCATCAAGATTATCATTATTTTCTTCCTTATACCTCTTCCGATTGTCAGCCTGGATATTAGAAAATTAAAATACTTTATCACCATAAAAGAGCATTTTATAAGTACAGATATGATCAAGTTTTAAAAACCATACAAATTTGAAAACATGCCTACATGCTATATAATTTTTAGCTAGTTATAATTTTTGTGGTGCTCTTTAGCATTTCCTACAGGTGCACTGGTTTAACATCTGTTAGGATGTACACCTAGTTTTACTTCCATCAGAAGAACATCCCATAAGCAATGGCAGCATAGGCATCATGATAAGCAGGCATCCACTGACAGTTGATTTAGATAGTTAACTCCTGAAATACAGATTTGCTTACTGAAGGCTTCTTGCACAAATCTTTTGCCATATTTTTGAAGCACTCTGGTTTATATATTTTAAAAAGAGTCACACCATGAATAGCAACTGTGATGGAATCCAAATAGTAACAACAAATTATCTCTCCACCCCCCTCCCCCCCAGGCATTAATTACTGCATGAAAATGTTGCCCTTTCTGAAAAGCAATACCTCTAATATCTGCATGGGTGGAATGTGGGAGACAGATTTAAATGCAAGAACGGAACTTTGAAAAAAAGGATATTATCTTAAAATAAGTTGAGTAAGTAGTTATTCTAATGCATGATCATGATATGGAGAATGTATAAATATCACTACACACAAAGGCACAAGTATGCTGCAATTTACTTACTTGCTAATGGGCCATAAGAGGTCATAAAAATAAGGGGGGAAAAAAGACAGACTGAAGACAACACTTTAAAATGAACAAACATCTGAATATATATTACTGGCTTTATTATACATTTAATTCAGGAAAAAACAGGTAAAGGATCCATAATTATCTTAAATAATATTCCTTTTAAGTTTGGGGAAGAGAAAATTGTTCAAAGGACTTTGATTTAATCAAAATTCTAAGGGGGGGGGGGAATTATTATTTTCAAACTGTGAAAACATTCTAATTAAAATGAAAAATGGACTCATGCTACACAACGGTAACAATGTGCAAACTGCCACTTGTGTCTAATTTCTCATTTAACCTCTCAATTGTAGTGTTCTTAGGTTCAATTATTGGCTTCTCCTCCAGCTACTTTGTCCTGAAATAAGCAATAAGCTAGTCTGAATATGGCCACTCAAGATTCCTCCTGATACAAGGAAAATTTTGGTAATGCAATGCTAGTGTAGTTAACCCTACCTCAGCTGTCCCTTCTGCTCTATACAGGAGGAGTGCAGGGGCAGGGCACACAGCATTTAGATACAGCTAGGGCATCCCAGCCAAACCAATATCCGGAGATTGTTTCAAAGCCACCTTTCCACACTCTCACATCCACCTCCCTCTTCCCCCAGCAGAGTCAAGTATAAACCCAATACAGCAGAGAACGTGAACCCATGCATAAAGAAGGCATGCAATTTTGCACACAGACTTTTCCAATCAAGTCCTTACATCTACCACTTATTTTCATCTTCACAAGAATACAACATCTTATATTTCTGTTTTGAAATCTAACAGATATGGTGTTTATCACAGGGGATTACTTACCTTATTTAGGTCTTCATGCAGTCCATCCATTAAAAACAGGAGCAATTCCTGGGAGTCTTGCTGGCTGTATCCTGAAAACTGGTCATTGATCTTTCCTATTGTAATTTTAAAATCTTTTGGACTGATATATCGGTATTGCCCTGTCCATAATGCTTTCATTATGATGCCAAACTCTTCTGCCACTTCCCCTTTATGCCCCAAGAGATTCAACCTATACAATTAAATAGAAATACTGAGTATTAAGTTAAGCCATTAAAATAAATCAAAACAATTTCCCCTTTTTAATCCAAGACTGTGGGAAGACAAAAGTAAATTTTCCCAAGATTAGACAATCAACTGATGTCCTGAGCCTTTACAAACATGGACAAATGTTTGGTTCCTAATGAGCATTACTGTTCAAGTACTCCAGGCTGAAGCAGTCAATACCTTTATTTACTTTACCAATTTGAACCCAGCCAGAGGGGTCCATTGAAGGTAGATGCAGCAATTTTTCACCTCTCTGATTTGTACCAACTGCTACCAAGACTTGCTCTTTTTAATCTTGTAATATGACCAAGCACTGAGATGGTGGGTGTAATCGAAGGAGTCTCTATGGCAAAGCACACTATCATATCTCAAACCGTCAAAACCCCACAAAAATGTATACTCGAACATCTGTTGTAATATGTCTGAGGTTTTAAAGACCATAACAGCCCCATTTTATGTTTTGAACAAAAAATAGTAACAGTGGTAAATACACATTCTGAATTCAGTCCTGAAATAATTCAACACAGAATAAGAATATTTGTTACCTGTTAATGTCCTCTTGATACAAATTTCTATTGAAATAATCAGCCAGAAGCGGGGCATTGCAAAGACACTGCAATATGGAGTTCATATAGCAAGTGTTCCCTAAATTACGAAGCCCTGTGAGAGCTGGTCCTGATCCCCCAAACACAGGGTTAAGATTACGAATCTGTTGTGCAGATAGCCTTGAGATTTCAGCTTTAGTGTAATACACTGGTCTGTAAGGAAGAAATTGTTGTTAGCAAAGTGGAGTTTTCAATTCTGCCTTAGGGTCTATCATAATGCTCTGTTCATGTAGGCACCTTTTTATTCCCTTATTGTTGTTGGTCAAGAGTTGGGAGCTCATAGAAGGCAGTGAGTTTTAGCCCTTGGAGTTAAATATACCTCATGTCATTTAACAGAATTCTCCAGCCAAATGGTGTTGACTAGCTCGGAAGAGATATCTGTCCCTGGCTGGAGATACAGAGCTATGTGCTCAAAGCACTCAGAATATCAATACACCCCTCCCTCCAAGGAAGCCATAAAATATCATCATTTAAGGTATGCAGGCCTAGACATGGGACTAATGGGAGATTCTGTAGCAAATTATGAATACTGGTCTGCAGCGATGCACAGGGATAGCCCAAATCAATGTTTCTTAAACCGTGGGTCAGGGAGTGAACTGTAATGTAACTAAGAAATGGAAAACCTTTTCATTCCACAATAAAACAGCCACCTTACACATACTAGTAGACAAACAAATGGCTGTCATTTACCATCACTCTTCACATAATGCTGTCTACAATCTATATATGTTATTGTTGGTAAACAAGGAGAAACCACTTTTCAGTGATGATCACAGTATGCTGTATTCTGCTTTGAGCTTTACAGTTATGCAGTTTAACTTAATCAGAAATATTCCATGTAAACCAATGGCAAAAAGTTCATAGAATTCTGTTGGGCAAACTATACACCCTACAATAGTGTAACAGCTGTGATGTTTGATTTAATTTATCAGACCTACTTATTTTCACGACTGATTGCAGGAGTTACAGGAATTTTTTTCTTCTCTTCCTCCTGAATGGCTTGGGTTATATCTGGTGAAGAGTAGGATCGCTTCAGTTTGGAGTGTTCTCTGTCCCGTTCAGCAGTCACCTGTGGCTTGACTTTATGAGTTGGTGAAGTGGATGGAAGGGTGGATGAAGGAGCCATTTCCGGGGGATACATATGAACAGTATTTGTTGGCGAGTGGTAATAACGAAAGGTCCCAGTGATTGGATCCAGAAACTTGGGTAACAAAAATTAATAGTTTTTAAAACTGAATAAAATCCCTCAATAGACTAATTGGCTAATATTAAAACTACTAAGTACACTGTCGGAGTAATTCTAATATGAATACTAAAGTATATAGCCTGCAATATGATTTGATTTCAATACTCAGTGATAGTATTATTCTTCCCAAAGTATGCATTAAATATTGACCCCTGCCAAAATGCTAAAAATTGCTGACAAAGCTCCAGTCATTATATTAACAATAATCTTAAGATTAAGATAAAAACAATCACATAAGTTTCAAGAGGAGTGAAAAAATGTCAACTCCAATCTAATTTATAATGAATGTGCAAATAGAAGCCATCATCACATTCTGGGTGTCTAGATTGTTGTAAATTATAATTACCTTTGCCCAGCCTGTAGGCAATCCTGGTACTATCCTCCCCATTTCTTCACTTCGTGCTCTCATCAATGGCTCCCGCTGGGACTAATAATACAATTAAAATAGAAGGGCATGTGAAATTATTTCTATGCGCAGAATGTCTAGTTTGTCTTTGGTATTCTGTAAATGCTCCATGTAGCTAAAAGAAGAACATAGAACAATAAGACATACTAGTGTTCCAAGTAGAAATTTGGATTTGGTGAATTGTGGGGGTTTTAGGGTACGGTGGAGGGAGACAGAACTGATAGCGTGGTTTTATTATTTAGCATCTCCTGATCTAAATGAACAACTTTCATTGTCACACCTTCCAAAATAAATCCATCTAATAGGTATATCTCATAGAACTGGAAGGAACCTTGAGAAGTCACTGAGTCAGGTCCCCTGCCCTCACGGCAGAACCAAGTACCATCCCTAACAGATTTGCCCCAGATCCCTAAATGGTTCCCTTAACGATTGAACACTCAGTCCTGGGTTTGGCAAGGCCAATGCTCAAACCACTGAGCTATCCCAAATATAAAATAATTTGATTCCCCAACTCCTTTTATTATCAAAATCCTTTTAGGTAGGAGTCTTCTTGCTATATTTAGGAATGACTCTCTACCCTGCTCCAAAAAAAAAAAAAAAAACACCTGTCACCCCTCACAAAGTGGAGGTTATCATAGGATGACAAAGATACTCTACACTTGGGCTATGTCTACACTGCAAGGTTTTTGTGCAAAAATGGTCATTTTTGTGAAAAAACCTGCGGAGCATCCATACCTCAAATGCGCTTTTGCGCAAGTAAATCAGCAGTAAAATGGCAGAACAGAGGGCTTTTGCCAGTGTAGGTAAACCTTCTTCTACAAGGCATAACTCCCTTTTGCGCTACTGCTATTGAGCATAAAGGCAAGTGTGGACGCTCCAGAGGGGTTTCTTGCACGAGAAACCCCTATGGGAAAAAGCACAGGTGCTCTGATGGCCATCTGCTCTGGGTTTCTTTCAACTACATATAACACACTGTATTTACTTTACGTCTTTCAGTATCTTGATCAATATCCTCTTTTTGATCTTCACTTTCTGTTGTCCTTTAACCCCAGTATGCTGTAAAAGATTCTGAAGAGACTTTCCATTTTCAGGTGGAATTATTAAGTGTCAGTAAGCATGTGGAACTTTGCTATAGCACAAAAAAATTTGGGGGGCACACCTCAATTTGTTTGACAAGAACAAGTACATACGTGGCACTTTACCTCAAAGCAGCACCTTTGAATCCCTATATTCACCTAGTATATAATAAAGATATATTCCATACACAACATGCCTTGTAAGATATGATCTGATGTAATCCATTGTTCTGTCAAAAATGTACATGATTAGTGTGTATGAAGTTATGAGATTTTGCTATCTGATTGTTACTGAAATATGTAAGACTAGGAGGTGTCCAATGCCTTGTCTCCTGTAAGATTTAAGATGTAGACTGCGCTCTTACCTTTTCTTTGTTAGCTATGTCTAACCATCTGTGCTTACCACCTGCAATAACTAGTGTAAGATGGACTTATGCACTTAAAATCTGTTTTATACTTTACCTACAACTAGGGATGCTAACTATCATGTATTTGTGTAAATGTGTAACTACTGGATTTTTTAGCGGTTACATGTTTACATGCTGTGGGGGGACGGGTAGCAGGTGGGAGCTGGCTCCCTGCAAACACTGGCTCCTGCCTGCTCCCCTACCCCCTGCTGCCTCAGAGGCAGCAGTGTGAAGGGCAGGCAGCTCAGTGGGAGCCGATATGTGCGGGAAGCCCGCTTGAAAGCTGCTTCCCGTGCGTACTGGCTCCTGCCAACCCCCTCCTTGCACTGCTGCCTTTCTATCAGAGCTTAAAAGCTGGCTTCCTGCGCTCCAGCTCCCACCTGGCCCCTCCTGCACTGCTGCCTCTGGAGAAGGGAAGGGAAGTGGCTCGGGGGGAGCAGATACATGGGGGGAGCCAGATTTCAAGCCTCTCCAGAGCTGCCTGTTCCCCTTCTGCCTCCCCCTTTGCTGCCTCTCACAGTTGGCTCCCCTGCAAACACTGGCTCCTGCCTGCCTCCCACGTATTGCAGGCAGTGAGGAGGAGGTGGCTCCATGGGAGCTGGTACATGTGGGAACGGGAGCTAGTTCCTCACTGGCACTGGCTCCCACCTCCCTCCCACCCGATACAGAGGCAACGGGCAGGAGGGAGGCACGCATGTAGTCATTTACATGATTAACCTAGGCTTATTGGTTAATTGTGTAAATGACTACATGCTTACATCCCTGCCTAAAACTGTGTGTTTTGGTTGAAGGACTTGTGAAATCTCAGCTCAGTGTGTCTTCTCCACTAGGTAATGAATGTACAGGCTCTCTCTTTTTCTGATGTTGCTGGGCTCAAGACCCACACAAACTAGGAAATCAGTAAAACTGGAATTATTTGCTATATCCATAAATACTATACTGAAAGAATAGTAAGATTGCAGAGTTAGACATTCAATCGTGAGGAAATACCAAAACTAAGTTTGTCTATACAACCTTGATTTGGCCCCCTTGTGTACACACATTATAACAGTCTTGAATTACATGATCATATACTATTTTTTTCACCCCAACAGGACCACTTCCTCATTAAAAAAAAATTCAGAACTAGAAACGTTATAAGCAATTGAAAATGGAGTCTTATAACGAAAAGCGCTTGGAGACCATTACTACCTGTGATATATTTTGAGCATTTAAGAATGCAACCAACACATTTTCCTTCAATTTTCAGTAGGTTTTCAGGCACTGATATTTAGAGTTCTCTGAATTTTACCAGTGTATCTGTTTGCAAAAAAGGGGAATGATAAGACACAGTTACAGACTAATTGTATGTAAGAAACTAGAATTAGTTTGCATTTGGTAAAAAGTGCCCTAACAGAGCAGTACATCACTGAAAAAATGTACTTACTACTAACCTTCCTAGACTGGATATTTGTTCACAACTGTCATAATATAACATATGTAGCCTGGCTGCAACTGTGTTCATGTGGTCCACATCTGAGAAATGCTAAAAATTTATTTTAAATGTTTATAAAGCAGAGATTCGTAGAAGTGTAGGACTGGAAAGAACCTAATAGGTCATATAATCCACCCTCTGCTTTCAAGGCAGGACTGCATAATAGTTTCTTGACATGGGGCTGTCTAACCCATACTAATAAACATCCAATGACAGATTCCACAACATCCCCAGGCAATTTGTTCCATTGCTGAACTACCTTGGCAATTAAGGTCCAACCTAAACCTCCCTTGCTGCAATTTAAGCCCATTGCCTTTTGTCCCATCTAAGACAAAATCATGGTGCAAGTGTAACTACTAAGGAGGTGCTAGCACATCTGCAAGATACTGATAGAGGAAAAAAAGAAACATGGATTTGATGAACTAATTACTTATATTTAATATAATCTAGAAAGTTTAAAAGTTGGATTTTTTTATATTTCTATATAAACTAGAAATGTTTACTTCTAACATCCCACAATTACTAGAGATGAGTTTATGGAGCTGCTGAAAGATTAAAAACTTCCTTTGCATTAATATCTCTGATGCATAAATTCCACATCCCCTAATCTGAAGATTAAAGACAATTTCAACAACTTTTCATGGTACATTTTCAAGCTGTAAATGCAATTATTAACCTGTAGTGAACTCTAACCTATTTCTTCAGATCTTCCAACTAACTTATTCTATTTCACAACTACAGGAAGGCAAATGTGACTGATCTTGTTCATGTCCCTCAGTATTTAGAAGGATAAAGAGGAGCTATGATGTCAAAGATACCAGAGTGGGGAGCGCACACATTAATAATACTATAGTCTTTATTCTCTCCTGCAGGTCTTTTGTCTAACACGGGCGTTTGCGAATTAGTTATGGCTCTGTGATTCTGTCTTTCCCAAGGATGAGTTAAAGAGTAAACAGAGGATTGGTATAGCAGAATAGAGTGCTACCATGCCTCTGAAAAGCCTCCTATGCTGGGGATGGAAGGGTAGCCAGAACAGGAGTCAATTCTACTGGTTCTATAATCAGTAGGGATTTCCTCAGCCTCAAGAGAATTCTCTGCTGCTCAGGTCTGGTCAGAATCTGTCTACTTTGTATTGCTTAAATAGCACAAAGTGAGACTGAGGATCTGCCCTCAAATTTGTTTTGACGACTTCTCTAGTTTTAAGTCAAAATGTCAGGTTACAAACAAAACCGTTACTTGCAGATTGCTTCCATTAATCGATAGCACAGTTCTGTCAGTAAGTGACTACTCCACTTTAGTTTTCTAGCTCTTAAACTGCTCGCTTACTAACCTTGCTTGAGACTGACACCCCTGTCAGAGATCCATCTCCTAATGCACGCCTCTGCATTTCTGGTGTTCGAGTCCCCTTTTCTTTTTCTTCCGCGGATATTTTATCAAGCTCAAGTTTTTTTGCAGTAGTAGTTTCTTCAGTTTTCTTTTGTCTTTTTTCTTCTAATTCTTCTTTGCATGCTTTCTGTCTTTCTTTTTGGTCCCTACTTGTTTGGTCTTCCTGTTCTCTTCTCTCTTGCTCTTCTTTTGTTTGCTGTAGGTCTTCTCTGAGTTCCTTTTCTTCCCGGTCCTCTTTTGCTTTATGTTCTTGCTCCTGCTTCTCTCTTTCTTTCTCTTGTTGTCTTTCCCGCAACTCTTTTTCCCGTTTGCTCTTCTCTAATAGGGAAGCTGTTTCTGCATGTATGCGGCTCTTCTCCTCTTCCGTCAGAGTGATCTTTGCATCAAATGATGGCTTTGTGGAACGATCTGGAACCATTCTTCCATTCTGAATAGGAAGTTTATCAGGGGTTGTAACTTCAGATTTTGGATTATTAACATCAGGAAATTTTGCTAAAGGCTTTTTAGTACGATCAATCTGGCACAATAAAAACAAAGTGTACAAAGTGTAAAATGTTACTAGAAACATTTGTT
Organism: Pelodiscus sinensis; assembly: GCF_052426305.1. Lineage (NCBI taxonomy): Eukaryota > Metazoa > Chordata > Testudines > Trionychidae > Pelodiscus > Pelodiscus sinensis. The sequence continues at coordinate 25,762,603 of NC_143065.1, forward strand.
TACAGTCCTTAATATCACATACCATTCCTTTAACAACACTACTTTCTTTAACTAAACTGCTTTTGGACTTGTACAAGTAAAGCCTACCATAGTTGTCATCCATTTTTATAAAACAATCTGCTTACTTCCATCATGTTTGTTTTATCTGGCAGAAGCACACTTTCATTTGTGTCTTTCAGTATTTCCCTTTCATATACCTCTCCTAAAACTATTTTTTTTATACTGAAGAAACATTGTTTTGATTTCTATTCAGGGCTTCCAACTGAAAGCTATTATGAGAGAGCGCTTTATAATAAAGCTAAGATGTTAAAAAGATCTAAGTTTTTTCCTCCGTCCTCTTCCCCTTGAAAATGACTGCTTCAGCCCTTAAGAAATGTTAATAAAGTCCAGAAGTAAGTAAACTGAAATCTGCGCAGAACTTTGATGGAATCTCTTTCACTCATAGGTTCTGTAAACGAAAGTTTTGAAAAACAACATGGTGTTATTATCCATTTGATTTTAAAATGGGCTTGCACAATTGTTCTTGACCTGCATATTCTACCAGAAAGAAATGTTATTTAGCAGTTGCAGAACAGGACTAGAACTCAGAAATCAATGTTAAGAGTCTTAAATGGCCTCAGGCAAGTCACAAAATGGGTATGTTTCAGTTTAACCCATTAGCAGAATTAGTGTATTAGGTGAGTATTAATAGTTTATACAGCACTTTGAAGTTAAATAGCATTATAACTAATTATTATTAGAACTCCACAGTTATTCTCAAACTGTCAGGTCAGCTAGACCTTTCACAGAGTTACACTCCTGCTCTGAAGGGCATATTTTTCCCTTTCTCCTGATCACTGACACAGCATGTGACTTATTGGGAAGTCGATATTTAAGAGCTCCCTGGGGCTCTGACTAGGGAAAGCCTAAGTGAAGAGTCCTAAGAGTCTTTTTATTGAAACCTAGGGAAGATCCCGGAGGCTATGAGCAAAGTATAGAAAGTGATCTAGGGAAAAGCAAAGCTGAGTGTCGTTTCATGGCTCCTGGGTTGAAGCCTAAATTAGGGGGATGGCCCAGTTTTCCTTTCTGCCTCAGCTATACTGACAGAAGGAAACTAATACGTCTGTGACAAAAGGGCACAGGATTGCTATAAGCTCCCACCAAAAGAAAAGACATTAGAAAACAAGGAGAAAGGGCTGTTGTCCCAGGAAAGCAAAAGAACTGTGTGGAGCCCCTGCATGGACAAGAGCAAATCAATGCTTTATTATTTTTGATTGCTCCATATGGGGAATACACTTACTTCAGTTAGAAGACTAAGGCACAGAGAGAGCCTTGGGAAGACAGGCCACAGTGTCATGATGACTGGAAAACTGAGGTTAGAGATTCTCAAGGGTAAGCCCTCCTAGTTGACCACATGCTGTGTGATCAGAGTAATTGGGAATCTAATTGTATTAAGTCAGCAGTACTTAGGCAAATGCAGAAAGCTGTGAGGAAACAGTAAAACTTAAAGACTTTTCCCATTTGTAGGTCTCTCAATCTAATTAAAATGGTCAATACAGATCTACGATAGAGATTTTCTTTTAAATAAAAGCTTAAACAAGGAAAATCATCTTACTTGTGGGACACTTTTCACAGCAGATATTGGGGGGACTATAGGTGAACCATCGATACTAGGGAGAGCAGCAACTGGCACACTTGGAGTTGGTGCGTAATGTGATCCTATCTTCCCCACTTGGTTATCTTCCATTTCATCATTCTCTGTCACTTCTACTGGAGTGGGCTTTTCACAGACAACAGGTGGTGGAGGAGAAGGAGCTGGCTCTTCCAGAGAGGGATAAGTAAAATCTACTGAAAACCACAAATATAGAGCTTTTTGAAATAACAAATATAAGTTTTTTTTCCTAATATGAAACAGGAGCAGACTATTAAATAGGTTTAATATATTTAAATTACTGTACATAATTTTAGATGTTTTAAAAATTATTCTAAATATAGTTAAAATGTCATTTATACTTACATGAGACTGATACTGTTTCATTCTTGCCACGTGGGGGTGGAGTCACTCTAGCATTTGTTGTGTATTGGGGATAACAAAGAAGCCAAGTCTCATAACCTCCTTCCAAGATTAAAGGCTCATTCCGCAGTATAGTTTTACTTTCCCACTGGGGGGAAAAAAAAGGGACATTCTGAAAGTAGCAACTAGAGATGTAAAATTCTGTTTAATTGGCTAACCAGTTAAACGTTATGTGGTGGAGGAAGGAGACAGGCCTGGACTGCTCCGACTGGCAGGATGGAGTAGCCGTTGCCTGCGCGGGGCCCTACAAGGCTAGAGCAGCTCCCTGTCGGTAGGTGAGGAGCTGCTCCAGCCCTAACCAGTTAACCATTCACATCCCTAGAGCAATAGATACTTTAATTTACAACTCAAATTATGCTGAAACTTACATGCCTGTTACATTTTAGTAGGCAGGTTACTGTTCAGATTGACAATCAGTTAATTTGTTCAGATTGTAAACTCTTCAGGGCTATTTTGAAAGTATGTTCTTTTTAGTATAAATACCTGTCATGGGTTAACTTTGGTCTGTGAATAAGTGTATTAAAGATCTGCCATTAAAGATCTGCCATCAATTAACAAAAGCTTGAATTTCAGACTTGAGACTGGTCATATTAGTTAGCTCAGGTTGGGATGGCAGAGAGCATGAATATTGTGTGTTCACAGAATATTGTGTGTATCAATACATATAGAAAACATAAGCCTGTACTAAATTCTCAATCTTTCTAATTTTGCAGGTTTTGGTGATAAGCATTGTGTGCACAAGAGTCATTTTATAATCCATCAATTTCAAGAAAGTAGAGAGGATGGAACACTTAGAATTGTAATATGTAAATTCTATAATTTTATCTTTCACCAGAACACTTTTAAAAACATAACTGCTCAATTTCTAAACTCTGATTGTAGCTGAAAGCTATACCAATCTAATTAATGCTCCCCCAGTAAAAAAAACTAGAGACAATGACCAAGTGTGATGGGGGGGAGGGAGGGAGGACTTCTCATATTTGCTCAGATCCTCCAGTTTGAGGCTTCTGACCCATAGAGAACTTACCCCCATTCTAGCAGCCATGGATTATCTCATTAAGCATTTTGGTGGTGGGCCACTTCCCAGAGCTCCAAGGAATGATGCATTATGGATTAGCAAGAGAAGGAAGAGAGACTGACTGAACATGTCCTTGACATACTAACACAAGGACAATTTCCCAAATGATCTTTAGGTCAGGCAGATAAAAAAACATTAAAAAGATAGTTTACAACATTTACCTCCCCCCCCTAGTTAGCTATGCTGTCCTCAGTCAGAAAGAGGAAGCAAGTGAAAAATGTAACAGATTTGTGGTATCAAAGCCATGCAGTCTAGTTGAAAACTGTAGGAAGAGATGCAAGGTGTTTACCCAGAATGTTTTGCCTTTTTCCCTACATTTTAGAATTATAGCTACTTAAAAGCCACTTCTCATTAACTAGAATAATAGAGTAAAATATAAAATGACAAAGTTGCATACTTTAAAAAGTGCTTCTTTCAGGCTCTGTAGAGTTGTTCCTAGCTTTAAATCTCTTGCAGAACTATACCAGTCAAGCAGTATAACATAATCAGCATTTCCCCTTCTCTTCCATGGACCTTTAGAATTATCTGGGAGTTTAGCTTCAATCCAATTAGCAGTGACTCTGGAATACAGGAAAATCTGTTTAAGAGTACAAACACCACATTTTGTCCAAGACTGGCTAAAAAATATGTAGGCATTGTCTATAAATGAAAGGTATGATTTATATCTAAGAAACAATGAAGCAAGTTACGTTATTCCAGTGTACCCAAAAGCCTAAAAAAAAAGCCAAATGTTTACAGCTCATACCAATTTCTTTCTGAAACTGAGAGCACATGCTCACTGCACTTTTAACAAGTAGCTCATAACTTTTACACAAGGAAGTGGCTTTCAGTCAGTCTAAATATAAGAAAACCAGAGAACTATATTTTATATTTCTTGACCACTAAATTGTGTATAATTAATTCATGGTGGTGCAAAATTCTGTCACATGAAGGAAAAGGTGAAAGTAAGCCAGTGTGCCCCAGTGTAGCGCATTGGTAAGACACTAGCTAGCTGGGGGCCAGGCTTTAGATGCTACTAGAACCCCAAGCCATATGGCTGTAGCACACACAGGCTCCAGCCCTAGTGTTTGGGCAATGGTAGCGTTGTCTCTGAACCTCCAAACCTCCCCTCTCACCCCCTGCCCAGACTCATGTATACACCCTTATTGTCCTCCAGATGTCAGCACTCTCCACCCCCCCCAGCTGCCCGATACCCACACTCACCAACCCCCTGTCCTGAGCCCTCATACTCCATCCCACATTTAAATTTCTTATGGATACTGTCCTATTGCAACCCTCCCCATAGGCAGCGGGTTTTGATAGGGCAATACTTGTAAGAAATTACTTTCACTCCTGCATGAAGGTTATTCCCTACCCTGGACTGATAGCTTCTTCTGGCACACTGATGGAATTTGGTATACAGGATTCCTGATAATCTTTCAAGCTTCGAGCATCCATTATGAGCAATTCGATGCTTTTGTCCATCATCATTGAAAACAGTTTCTCAGCAGTGATTGCTCCTTGAGATACAGAAGGGTAGTATATGCAAAGAAAAAGAAAATCACTTGTGATCAAATCTCTCTGAAGAGGTCAAGACTCTTGTTTGCAAATAAATACAGATGAAGATGGGAAATCTGATAGCTGTCAGTTTCCAATGCAACAATCAGTAGCTGGTCTTTGATTTATACAATTTTAAAAAAATCATCAGTTTTTCAAAATGGTCAGTATTTTCAGTCACTGAGATACACATGTCTGCTCTGGCTTCTTATTAACAATGGACTGTAGGTGCTTCTCTAATGGGGTCAAACAAAAACTTAAGAGAAGAGTTTTATATTTGCACCATGGTGGAATAGAGTCTGGGGAAAAGGATCCTTTGTTTAAATCAACATTTTCTTACAAAAGTCTCTTTAGAAATATTTCACATTATTTGTAGCTGGTTTATTCTGTCTGTTTGACCATGGCACGGTTCGTTCAGTCTACATTTGAAATAATTGCATAGCTCATTAAACAATAATTCACAAAATTCAGTATTTCCTAAAAGCCACCACTCTCAAATCACCTAATGGCGCAAATTTTGGACAACTTTTATGAAAGTCATGGAAAAGCAACTAAAGAAGTCATTAAAAGCTCAGTGTCATAAATGTAATTTTTTAACAAAACAGAAGATTAAGGAGGCTCAACTAATACATTGAAGTATCATGATTAATATAATGCTAATTTAAGATGGTGCACTAATTTTGACTTTTAAGAGAAGAACTCTGAGGGAAATGAAGGAAGCTATTAAAGAAACCAAAGCCAGAAAGGACCAATGTGATTGTCTTATCCAGTGGTTCTCACTTCACTGACTGTACCACCATTATATATCTGTTTAAATCTCTCTCTCCACTGCTTCTGCTACACAAGAACAAGGTGGATCTCCCTGATCAGTACCTTTGGGACCCGAGTAGCCAAAACAAGGGAGTTTGCTGAATGAATGGAGGTCAATGGTAGCTGGGGATTTCTGGTCCAGCAGGACCATGGATGTTGCTGGACTGGAAAGTCCCACTTTAGAGAGAGGTTGAACCTGTGTATATTTATGGCCATCCACCTCTGAAGGCAAAGAGCAGCTGCTGGCCAGGAGTCTAGTTGTGAAGGCAGTGCCACCATCAGGACCAATAGAGAAGTAAGGCGTTGCAATACCATACCATCTCTTCTGGTCCTGGTGGTGGTGCTGCCTTCAGAGCTGGGCTCCTAAGCAGCAGATGCTGCTCTCCTGAAACTTCTTATCCCCCTCCATTTCTCCTAAGGCATTCCCCCCCAGTTTGAAAAACTCTGGTCTAGTCCAACCTTCTGCAGAAAACAGGTCATAAAAATCCCAAAAAATAATTCCTGCAGCTGACCTTCAGAAAAACATCCAGTCACAATTTAAAAATTGTTAATAATGGAAAATCCATCACAACCCTTTGTCAGTTGTTTCAATGCTTACTGTTTAACTGAATTTTATGAAGCTTTTTTCCTATGAAACACTGTGTCACTTACCACTCAGGCTGTCAAATCGATCTTTTCTTTCCACTGACCCCTTCTTCTCACCATTGAGCTGTATTATTGTATTAAAAAAAGTGTTAGATGTTGCTGGTTTATTTTATAAAGTAACAAGTTGGTCAGCAAGTGATCCTTGACTTGCAAAACATGAACATAACAGGAAGGGACCCGCTAGAGGGAAACCTCTATGAAGGTCTCCTGGCAGATGTCTAGAAGTCCCCAAAAAGAGGACAGGAGGGCAGCTGCCCATAACAGAAAAAGCTGTTCTCACTCCAGTCACAGATTTTCTTTACCCAACTTAATGTGGTCCATAGATAGTCAATATTCTCTCAAAGAAGAGACACAAGATCTGCAACATGGAGGATCCTTTCCATGCACAAAGCTAAAGAAACAATTCCATTCACTGGAATTCATAATGAAAGATACTCTGTTTAGATATTACATGACACATGAGCATGCATTTATCCAGACATAAAAGGATTCTCAGCATATGTGAAATTTGTCCAGCCATTAGGTGGTGTAATTATCAGCCAAACGGGGAGCCTATAGCCCACTTTTAAGAGGACTTAAAGGACAGAATACAGCTTTCACCTGAATTTGCTCAAATTTATTACCACTAGCCCTCAAAGGACATGAAGGCACAATTATTCTACACTAATGAATAGCATTATTTTATGGAGAAAAAAACTTGAGCTTTATAGAAGAATTGAAGTCTATTATTCTGTAGAATTTTAAGAGTTCTGTGGGATGCTTCAAATTTAAAATACGTTTATGAAGATCCAAGACAAATTAATCTTTCAAAAGTTTCATATTATGCCATAAAAGAGTAACTTAAAGCCTTTCACCAAAAAGGGTAGAACTGAAAACTTAACTTTAACTGGTAACATTTAGCTCTCCACAAGGTAAACAATCTAGTCATGGGTGCAACTTTACTAGTAACTCAGTTTCTTCAAAATACGTTGATCTCCATTAACAGTTTATTTACTGAAGTACTAATTTAAACATTATGTCTTTATAGCTTCAATAGTGTATTTAAACATTCCCTTCCATTACCCTTTGGTTTTTTCCTCTGGAATCTACTGCATTTTCTGGAGACTTTTTAGCTAAAGCCTTTCCATCATCTTTTAATTCTTGCTTTTTCTGCTGTTCTTCTAATCTCTCTTTTTCTTCAAGCTTTTTCCGAACTTCTGCTTCCTCATATCTAATAGGAAAAAGTCCATGTTAAAAAACATTTTAATTGCATAAAGCTACTGAAGCCCAAGTTGTTTCCCCAAGCGTTTTAAATGTTGACATCTTACACATTTATTCTTGACTTTCCAATTTCATGCCATTTCCCTCAGTAGCTGTTTGATATTATTCCTCTGGTTTTTTTGCATGTCATAACTAACCTTGCTTATAGGACCAATTTGTGTCCTCTGCCCTACTCAAGACTTATTTCTCTCAACCTCGGGTATTTATGTAATAGATGCCCGCTCTGGCTTTACTAAAAATATTAAATTTCCTACCCTCTTCTGCACTTGTATAAAGTACAAGTACATATAAAGATTTAAGTAATATGGACATCTCAGTTTATAAGTCATGCTCTCTGGGCACATTTTTGCTAAGAAAATCTAGTCAGGTATCTAATAATGAACATATCACTAATATCTAATTACTGAAAGAACAACAACCTATAGGAGTTTTTTTTCTGTATTTGTTCAGATTGAGAAGTCTTTAGTCCAGTATACTTTTAAGATTAACTGTATCAGCAAATTACAACCAATTATGTGCCATTGGGTACCTAAGTAATTGGATTGGTTTGCCCCACACCCAAACAGTTCTGTGCACCCAGCAGCTATCTTTAAAGAATTCAAAACACTGGCGTTCCAATAGTAAGCCTTACTGAGTACTCAGGACTTCTGAAAAAAAAATCAGATCATGTATTAGGTGTCTGTTTAAGAAATTGGGCTTATCTGTTTCTTTTTGTATTTTTTTTTTTAATATGAAGTTTTTTCCTCTCTCATTGCAAAGTTAGCTCCAGTATTGCAAAGCAGCAGTCATAGGAATGACCATTTGCCTTAATGAGAGGTTAACTAATTAGGACTACTTGAATGACAACAATGGATGGCCTGTCCCAAGTCAAGTCAGGAACATTCAATTAGCAAACTTCATCAATGATTCCAAAGGTAGCGCACCAGGTCGTGACAAGTACCAGTAGAATGGACATTCTAAACTTGCAGCCACATGTCCATGGAATGTTTCTATGTAATTTTTCTAGTCTGTGACACAAGCACTGATTCAGGAAGCATCCCTATTTGAGACAGCACATAAACACATGCTTCAGTCCCCTTAACTTCAAATGTGACTTAAGCATGTGTATAAGTGCTTTATTGAATCTCAGCAATGCTAAATGTCTAGCCATCACGTAAACAATATGAATGCAATTCTTACAAAGTGAATTAAGTCAAATTTTTCTATGAAGTGAAATTGGAATGGTGTTTCACTACTTGAACCTCTCTTTGAGTTTTAAACATGGAAACTAACTACTCTCCAGGAAAAAAAAAATGTATGCCAGAAAGAGTAAACTGAATTGGTTAATATGCTTATCGTAAAGTAGCTTCTGTGACTTACAGGAGCCACTTTTTCTTTGTAAATATCTTTAACCAGGTCATGCATATCTTCACAATATACTTGAAATAATTAGCTGTATCAAACCTTAAACTTTATTCCTTTGGAGACAATCCATAAGCTACCAAAAATCTTTCTAAAATATTGCCTTCACGTAAAAGTTCAGTTTTGCTAGCAAAAACTGTTTCCACTCTAAAAGCACTTTCCTAATTCAGTACACTGGCATAGTATATCGATGCTGGCAAAGTGCTCATAACATACACCTGGCTTTAGTATGATCACGTAACAGGAAAGAATACTAGGAAAGGACTTATAACAGCAGAGTGAGTTTAACAGTAATTATCTAGAAGTTTTCACTGGAACCTCTGGTTGTACACATTAGTGAAAAACAGAACACTTGTTGATAATACAGGTTGAACATTCCTGGTCTGGCACCCTCAGGACTTGAGCAGTCCTGAACAAGGGAGTTTGCCAGACCAGGGAGGTCAGGCCTCGGGCGTTCCCAGTGCTCCCCTCCTGGCTATAGCCCCAGCCATTGCACTGCCTTCAGCCTGGCTGCTGGGCTCTGCTGCCCCCAGCCTGCTTGTGAGGATCTTCTCCCACCATCAGCCCTGCTCCAGCTGGCAGGGCTCCCTGCCCCCAGGACACTGGCCCTGTTAGCTTTCAGGTCCAGCAATATCCATGTTCCTGCTGGACCACAAATATTGTCAGACCAGAGAGTTCTGTAGTACAGAGATTCAGTAAGTTGTTAAAAATTCGAGAGAAACTAGGCAGATTTAAGCACATTAGTTTGAAGTGACTAGGATGAACGATGGCAATTGAAATCCAGTTTAAATAAAAGATTTAATCTGAAATTTTAATCTCTGGATTACTGCAAACAATGTTTAATTCACATAAAAGGCAAAACTACAGTAGCAGATGCATACATTTCAAATATATTCACTATTTTTACATATTGCTTTGTAAAATAAAGTTGTACATACCTAAGTTTGAGACTGTCTGAGAGTCTTTCAGCTTCTTCAATAGCTTTTTTTATATTTGTAGGTCCCAATATAGAAAGAAAGTAATCCTAAAACAAGGGCAACCCTACCATATAGTTAATACTGTCCAATAAACATACAGGATAGAATACTTCTACAGACATTAAGAACAACATTTAGCACTTAGTTTACAGCTCACTGAAGATGTAATGAAATTACCAAAAGAAAAAATTAAATCTAAAAGTAATTTTATATTGCTGCCATAGGCTACATCTACATTGCACTGTAGTCCGAAATAAGATATGCAATTTGCATAGCTCAAATTGTGTATCTTATTTTGATCTTATTTTGAAATAGCTTATTTCGTAACTTGGTTCAGTCTACACAGCACCAAATTTCAAAATTACTTGCTATTCCAAAATGTCCCTTACGCCTCGTGGAATGAGGTTTACAGGGACATCAGAATAGTGAGCCCGAAATAACGGGATTGCTGTTAAGACGCGGGATAGCTATTTTGGGATACTCCAGTATCCCAAAATAGCATTGCAGTGTAGACGTAGCCATAGTTACTCCGTAAATAAAACGTGGAGGTCCACTCTTCAATATTTTAAGAAAAAAATACTACTACATATAGAGGCAAGGCAAATATACATAAACTTGTTAATATTTGATTAATAATGTTCCTGTACTCTGGTCACAAGATTGGGAGGGTAAAAAACTCCAAACATTTAGCCACTTTCAAGGGACTAAGATTTTCATCATTAAATGGAATAATCAATTTAGTTTCGCACCAATAAAGCACTTTAACGGAGAGCAAAAGGGCTACCCCTTGAATCATAGTATTTACATATCCAGTAGACTTTATTCCAATGTAATTGGCAAAGGGCACTTGTAACAGAAAGTAATAAAGGAGGCTTTCAATAATGGACTGCCTCACTTAACACAAGCGACGAGGAGTCCTGTGGCACTTATAGACTAACTGAAGTGTAGGAGCATGACGAAGTGGGTCTTTGCCCACGAAAGCTTATGCTCCTACACTTCAGTTAGTCTATAAGGTGCCACAGGATTCCTCGTCGCTTTTGCAGATTCAGACTAACACGGCTACCCCTCTGATACTTGACATCACTTAACACAAGCTACAAAAGTTTAAATAAACAAATCCACTAATGAAATTCCTGTCTCAGTAATGCACAACCATGTAATGCTTTCAACTAAACCTCAAATCTTCAGCTATAATGCCCACTGATTCAATGTACTTATGTTTATTCCTACCAATATAAAAAACGCAGTCAGAAAGATATATACCTGTTGTTGCTTGAAGTCAGGTCTTTTTTTAATAAGATCATACACAGTCACGTATTTCATATACAGAACATAAGCCTTTTCTTCATCTCTGTCCAACCTGCATTCCTCTGCTGCCTTGAAGATCTTAAGGGCACTTTGCACATAACTTGAAATTGGAGAAAAAGAGCAATTAAAAAAACTCAATTGTTGACTTGGCTTTCAAAAGAACAGTCAGTTCTGCAATAAACTCTTGACTTAAATATTCCTATTCTGTGTACACTTAGTTTAAATATCCCTTTGGCAATACAATCAAAATCTTAGTGTTAAACTACAACTACTTTTTCCCCCTGAATTAGGTTTCTCTTTACTATTCTTTGTTAGCTATTTATTCAGTAATAAATTAAATGGCAGTTTAACACATTTCAAAAACAAACCAACCTACACAAGGAAACCAGTTCACTCTAGAATACAGAGTAGACTGACACTTTTAGAACACTAGTTATATAAAAACATACAATGAACTGCATGAAGATTCATCCTACAAATTCTGAAGTTAAGCTTTTTCTATTCCCATTAATGGATGAATTTTTCAACAGATATTAATAATTTGCATTTATACACACACACACACACACACACACACACACACACAGATATATATATATATATATAGCCTGTTGTCTCAAAAAATTCCAGTGCATTTAAAAAACTTTCACAGATAACGTGTCCACTTCACTAACTATTGAAACATGATGTCTTGGATCATCTTCATATTTAGTATGATAATTCACAGGAGTGAGGGAAGCTACCATATCTAGGGAAGCTGAAGAGGGAATTTATGTACCCAATTACCTGAGCTGGAATCTGGCAAGAAGTGCAACATTACTACTTAATCAATTTAATGCTTATTTAGAAAACTGGTTTACATTAGAACCATCTGTACACAAAACTAATGAATACTGTGCACTTTTTATTTAGTGGTGGAATTTGAACAATTAATCCAAAACCAACTAAACAAAGAAATTCACATACTTTTTTGTGCTAGTCTTCTCAGCTTTTATTTCTGTCTTCTTGTTAAGATCTTTCAATGAAGTACAGAGATAGAGTTCTTTAGGTACAGAAGCCACAGCAGGCATGTTAACGTATGGTTACTTATGTCCTTTTCAGGATAGTAGGGTTCTTTTAAATGTCTCTAATATTGATGTGTTTCTGAAAATACAAAGAGAAGACATTATTGAACACATTCTGTTAATACCTTCAACTGAGTTTTAAAACTGAGATTTTAACATGAAGCAGAACCCTCTGGAAATTATGTATTACAGAAAATCCAATTAAATGTAACAGTAGTTTTGAACATAACTGAATCATAGAGTGTATTTTGATTTATGAAAGTGCCTAATCTGTCAATGACAGAATGTGGAAGAATTGTTAAAAACAGTGGTAACACAATTTTTGTCACTTACATTATTTTAATAGTATTAAACTTAGCCCATTAAATAGCACCAAATTACTAATTACACAGAAAAGCTTTTTCTTAATTTTAAAAACCAAAGAGACATATTGTCATATTACAGAAAGCAATCTATAGTTTACATTTTTATCTGTAATAGCAGAATTGTTAATCTGTGTAGCATTGTCTTGAGCTTTAATACTGGGTTCCAGCCAGAAGGGAATGAACATTCCAATAGAAGTTTAAAATGTAACTATTTAAATATTAATTGCCTGTTACTATGTGTTAGTAAGGCAAGAGTTTTTTTTTTTTAGTATTTGGATGGATATAAATAAATTCTTCAAAAGTGATAGGGCACAACAACGAGAGAAAGAGAAAGGAATGCTGAAGTTCAGGGGGAACACAAAATAACTTTCCTGCCAAGATTCATTTTAGTGTAAAGCCAATAAATATATCAGAAGGAAATTGACCTTTTATGTATTCATAATCTTAAAAGGATAATTGATGTATGGACTTGCTTATGACTGACTTCTGCACATAGACATTACCCAAGGAAGGTGATTGGCAATACATAAATAGCAGACACAGTTCATGCCAAGGGAAGTCAAGTTGCCATTATGCAATAATCCATAAATTTGCAACATCTTTGTCACACCTCTCTCAGTATTAACTAGCTTAGACATCATTGCTTTTATGTTCTCCCTATGGGAGATTCCTATTGGCAGCCATTAGCATAACAGCTGAACATCTTGTTCATATTATTCTAGTATAATATTTACAGTAAATTATTTATTTTTATTCTGGATTGAATCAGACTGTTTAGTTTTGGTGAAAAGTGAAAATACTGATCAATACCCTTAAAAAGGTATCTTTATTCAAGAAGGTGAAGTGAGGAAAAAAACCACCCCTTAACTTGCTAATTTAACCACAGAGAATACTGGATCAGAAGATGCCAACTTAAAAACTATCCCTTACACCAGTCTGGGTGTGAAAATTAATAAAGATCAAGATGACAAAACCAGTTAGCCCTGTAGAAGGACTAAACAAATCTCCTACATTGCTCTGTGCTGAGTATCATCATTTAGAAATAATTTTAAATTCTTGCTTTTATCTCCCCTATCAAATCAGGATTTGATAGTCATCTGAAGCAATCCTTAAATTCACCTTTAATATAGTTAAGGATTTATCTTAACCCCCTTAAAGTCTGACATCAGGAGCAAGCTTTGGTACATCTCTCTTCAAACTTGAAGACATAATTTAGAAATGGCTATTATCAAAGCTGATTAATAGGTGGGCTAAAAGCCTATTTCTTGATTGGTATGATCATGTGATATAAAGAGCTCTATGATAGTTACCACATCTGGATGTCTAATGACCTATGTGAAATTAGTTTGTTTTCATCCCATTTGCTAGTTGTCAGATGCTGACCTCAGAAAACTAATGTTAAAAGCCCCAACTGAAAATCTTAGCAGTAAGCCTCAGACTGAATGGGAAAGGAGAAAGAACTACCCCCTCATTCGCAAATGTGAACAAACAGAAGAATTCAGCTGCTTGTGTCCTCAAATGAGCACATTTTACTAATGATGACAAACATTCGTAGGGTTAAGGCAAAAGGATCTTAAATCACCTAGTCTGAACTGTATATATGCAAACACTGTAAAAGCCATTAAACTTCAATCAAGTAGCCCTGTTTAGTGTTGAACAATTTGACTAAAGCATAATTTCCACAAAGGTATCCAGTTTTGATTTGAAGACACCAAAAGTGAAGAATCCATCAAATTTTTGGTTAAGTGAAAGAATTAAGAACCTTCCCCTAAAAGACATATGCAGAATGCTTAGAAATGCAATACTTTAAAAATACTAATGTGAAAGGGTTTGATAGTCAACTGCCACAGAGACAAGAATACGTATTGCAAGGTAACAGCCTTTTCTGCACAGGAGCAAATTTTGGGTAATATTGCAGAAGATTTCATTCTTTTAATATGATTTTCATATTCCTTGTTCAATTCATCCTCAGAATACAGCCTTAGTTGGCTTCTGTCTTTTTCTAAGGACTGTAAATAAAGACTTCATTTCCCTGAAGCTTTAAGTCCTTTCTAAATATATCTTCAAGGTTCAGTTTGTTACATAACTTCTGTTCTCTGAAACTCTTAGCAGTAACAAATAATTGAAATATTATATACTGTTTTAAATAATTAAATATGAATTCAGACATAGGAATGAAAACAACCCTACTCTACAAAACAATTTGGAAAATAAAGAATTTTGTAAAATAGAAAAGATGCTAACAACATCTCCCAATAATTGACACATTTATGTAGATTCAATCCCAACTAGAAATTCTAGAGTTCTGTCAGATCTAAAATTACTCTAATGATTTTTTTACATGAGAAGATAAGGTGAGTAGCACTCTTGCTACTTACTCATTTGTACAGTTTCTCAGTAGGGAGGCAAATGTCTTCCCACATTTTACTATTCTTCTGCTATGCTGCATACAGAAAGTGCTAACTATAATTTTCCTAGCAGAAATGCCTTTCCACTCTCCTTATATTTTTTCAAGATTTTTCTAAGAGTAAATTTGCCAAACCTTTACTTGCTTTAATTCTATCTATATGGTGCCTAGCACATAGGGCAATTCTTTAAGGCTGCTGTTCTGGATGCTATTACACTACACATAAAATTAATAAGGACAGATGAGTACTATAATTTTCTTTTTGGCAAGAAATCAACTGACTATTACAGTTTTTGGTATGAGACAACCATGATAAAAATCATTTGGCTTTATTGTGGGTTTCATAAGTTCATCTAAGATTTCTACTGTAATTTCTAACCTTTCAATTAGGGATGTCAAATTTAGATTAGTTAATTAATCAAATAGTTGATGGGATTTCTATCAACTATTCGATTAGTCTATAAGGGTGCCTCCAACTGGGCTCCTGCTACAGTTCAAGAGCAGAAGTCTCACAGGGAGCATGGGGCCAGTGGAGAACTGCCCTGCATTCCCTGCAGTGCCTGAGCTTTTGAAATATTCAAGAACCCTGGCTGGGCTCCCTGCTGGCCTCGCACTCCCTGCAGCGCCTCAGCCTTTGAAATGTATAAAAGCCCCAGTGACGCTCTTATACATTTCAAAAGCAGAATCGCAGCAGAAGCAGTGTGAGTGAAGACTGCTTCGGTCCCTGCTTCCGCCATTTCTCACTGTGCCTCTACCTTTCCTGCCCTCCGTGAAGACAGTGCTGGGGGAACCGGCTTTTAAGTCGCTCCCTCTCCCCAGCACCGGCTCCTGCTTTCCCTGCCCCTTTCTCCCTCTCTCTGATAGAGGCAGCAAGGGGAGTGAAGTGACTAATTGCATCACTAGCTGACTATCCGATAAGATTGTGCTTATTGGACAGTCGACTAGCTGTATACCTCCCTACTTTCAATAAGTGCAATACTCAACATTAAGCAGGTTGAGTACCACCTTCATAGTTTTCTGGAAAATGGTTCCAAATTATTGGTTGTAGATTACTGGTAATCAAAAAAAAAAAAAAATACACTCTGATGGTTTCCAGAGAGCTGGCCAGTCAGTGTTGATCATGCGTTCTCCTCCCTCTCCCCCTCCCCCTACTTTTTAAGTTGCCAAAGCATATTAAAAGAAACTAAAATACTGCAGTTTTCTAAAATTGCTCCACTTATCCAAGATATGGAGGGAGATACTCCAGGAAACTGATCGGAAAAGGTGATCCACTATGAAAATGTGAATATTCCTGAGCTAGACTATTTTAAAGTGTGGCCTTAATTTCTCCATGGAGTTGTCTTCCTTAAGAATCTGAATTCTAAATGAACATGTATCTACAGTGCTAGTCTGAATGAAGTGAATCAAAGTGATTGGAAATGGAGACACTGTTAGGCAGTAGATCACTGCCTCTCTTCACCTTATCCCAGTGGAGGACAAGACAGCCTTCGTGGGCTGAATCCAGCCCGCCAAGCTGGTAGATCTGGCCTGTGGCCACCCTACAACTCCCCAGACCCCAGGCCAATCAAGATCTGGGGATGGGTGAGTGTGCAAAGTCTCCTGTCCTCACAAGGGACGCCCTGGTATCAGAGGGAACTGGCAAGGTGAACAAAGGGGGCAAGGGACTTTGCGTACTTACCCCTGCCCCGCAGGCCCTGACTGGCCTGCAGGCAGGGGGAACGCATGAAGTCTCCTCACGCTGTGGCGCCTAGAGGGAACTGCAAGCTGTTTTAAAACAATACTTTACGTTCTCCCTCAGCCCCAGGCCAATCAGAGTTTGTGGGTGGGGGAGCACATAAAGTCTCCTGGCCCTACCCAATCCTCCTCAAGTCCCTGCTCCTTCTGAGGTGGCCCAGGGCTACTTCAGAAATGTATAAAGTGGTCCCCTTTAAAAATTATTGCCCAACTCTGCCTTATCTCCAAAAAAAATGGACAGAGAAGAGGTGACATTGAAAAACAATTTGATAATTTGTTGCTAACTTTGTTTTATTGGGCTGAGTTGCACTATAGTTTTTTTTTTTCAAATCTGAACAAAATCAGTTCCACAGCTTTTTTCTATTACTCCTGGAGATCAATTCCAAATTGAAGGAGTAAGGGACATTTCCAAATATAGCAATAGCCTCCTTGGGTAGAGATTACGGTAAGATTGTAAATAAGATCTATTGAAAAAAAAAACCCACACTTATAACAGCAATTATTTATAAGACTCCGAAAAACAAATGTTTGTGCTCTTTCCACAGGTTTGCTAAAGAAATAACATTACTAGATTGGTATTAGCATTAATTAATGTGAACTCATGCATATTTGGGCAAAATACAGTGTTATGAAAACTGAAGCTGTTGCATTTAGTTATTGCAGTAGACACAAGGTGGGGATCTGGCCTCTGGGTTACCTGGACCAGCTCCCTAGACTCAGGGTTCCCTCCCCAGCATTGGGGAGTCTATACTGCCCCCCGCTACCCTCCCTTGCATGGGGCTTGAGCACTCAAAACTACTAGCCTGCCTCTCCCCCAGGCACTGCTGTGCAAGTTAGGGATGTAAGTGAGTAGTCGAATAACCAATAAGCCTAGGCTTATCAGGTAGTTGAGTTGACTACTCAACTACTCGCTTCCCCCCCCTTTGCTGCATCCGTATCAGAGGTAGCAAAGTAGGAGTAGGGTTGCCAGATGGTTTCAACAAAAATACCGGACACACTTGACATTACATCACAATCTACATTACATCTTATTTAGAAAATACCCCTTGAGGAATATTTCAGTACAGTTTAGTTTTTTGAAGTTTATTCCTCTGCTGCTTTGACTAGCAGGGTGAGGAATAACCTTCCTAGATAGGATGTTACTATCACTTCAGAGAGGAAAAAGTGATTTATAATCAGTTACAAGAGCACTGATCTTGTCTCATAACCACTTCTGAACCATTGTACAGTAATTACTTCATTACTAGAAGAACTAGAGGACACCAAATGAAGGTAATGGGTAGCAGGTTTAAAACTAATAAAAGAAAGTTCTTCTTCACATAGCGCATAGTCAACCTGTGGAACTCCTTGCTAGAGGAGACTTTGAGGGGTAGGACTATAACAGAGTTTAAAGAGAATCTAGATAATTTCATGGAGGTCCATAAAAGGCTATTTGCCAAGGGATAGAAATGGTGTTCCTGGCCTCTGTTTGTTGGAGGCTGGAGAAGGATGGCAGGAGACAAATCACTTGCTCAGTGTCTTCGGTTCACCTCCTCTGGGGCACCTGGTACTGGCCACTGTCGGCAGACAGGCTACTGGGCTAGATAGACCTTTGGTTTGACCCAGTACAGCCGTTCTTATGTTCTTATGTCACTATACCAAGAAAATAGTGGAATGAGGAACAGCCAAAAAAAACAGGTAAAAACTATACAGGTAAAATATACAGACTTTTGAGCAGGTATTAACAATAGATCAAAAAAGTTCCCCATAGATGGGGGAATGGAGGAGAGAGAATAAGTTCATTCATTTTATATTATAACAAAAATTAGGCATTTCAAAAAATCTCAGCTGTTTCCATTCCTGCAAAAGTCCATTTTTAGATTACGGTACATTCCAGAGTAGTAATCCGCACCAATACTATGTCAGAATAAAACAGGAAGATGGTGAGATTTGAATTTGAAGAGTTCTAGCTAAAATATCTATCTTAAACTAAAAGTCTGAAATGCTTCACTGATCTTAATAAAGATGCTTATATCAAACTGAGCCTGATAAAATAAAAGTTGAATAACAAATTCTTAATAAAACAAACTAAATTTCTAGCATGCTTAGTCTTGCAAAATTAGTTCAAGATTTTTAAATATTAACATGCTTGTTTAATTCCATTGAGGTTATGACCACTTGAAGATAAAGTCCTATTTTTTTTCCAATTGCATATTACTGTGACTAATCAATGGTGGTTAATACCCAGTACTTCAAACACATTAAAATGCCAAGTTTTAGTGCAGGGGTGGGCAATAATTTTTTACCAGGAGGAAAGGGGGGGCACTCCAAGATTTTGGAAAGTTGTTGAGGGCTGCACTCTTCCATGATATTAATGGAGATGCGGGGTCTAGGATGGAGGTTGGGTGCAGAAGGAAGCTTGGAGTAAGGGACTGGGGTGCAGGAGTGAGACAAATCTGGGAGGGAGTTGGGATGAAGCAGGTGGTTGTGACCTCCGGCAGGGGACTGGAGCGCAGGGGTTTGGGACGTGACCTAGGGAAGGAGGGGATTGTGATCTTAGGCAGGAGATTGGAGTGCCAGATCTGGGAGGGGGTATAGGTATAAGAGAGAGACAAAGGGTTTGGGTATATTGAGTGAGGGGGAAGAGAGTTGGGACAGGAAAGGGCTGGGGTGCCAGCCTGCTTGCCAGGCCATGTGCTTCGTGAATAACAGCCCAGGAGACGGGGCGTGATTCTTCTTAGCTGCTTGTTACTCCAACAAGCAGCTCCCATTTGCTGGCTTCTGCTAGAAACCAGTCAATGGGAATGTGCTGGGGGTGGGGCAGCTCCTAAAACTCCCCCCCTACCCTCCCGTTTTAAAACGGAAACGGAGCCCTGCAGCCACGTTTCTGCCAGGCATGAGGGGATGCGGGGGAGCCTGCCTGGGGCTTCCTGCTGCCTCTGCAGGCCAGATCCGGTGGCTTGGAGGGCTGGATGTGGCCCGCAGGCCATATTTTGCCCAGGCCTGCTATAGTGTGTTTAAAAATCCTTTAATGCAGTTAGATTAATCTGCAAACTCATATGAATCTTTTGTTATTTCTGAATTGTGAATCTGAAATAGAATCATGTATCTTAAGTTATTAAAATTCAATTGTAAAGTAATGCATGACATACTATTAGCTGTTCTAATAATTACATATTTATGTAATTAGCCCATGCAAAAGGTCCCAGACTGACAGGTGCGAAGACACAAATCTTTGATAGATTCACAGATTAGAGCTGCTACCTTTCCAGTATCTATGTATGTCCCTACACTTCCCTGCCATTGCGCTTGAAACTATATTGGAGGGAATGCTGTTTTGCTTCTATTTATTAATCTTTTGTTTATTTGTCTGGTAGGAAATTGATTGAAATTTCAAACTAATTTCAGACAAGCCTTCATGTAGGTGACAACCTTTTTCAAAAGGCAAAAGTGGAACACATGCAGGGGCTCTCCCCACTCCCCCACCTCTTCTTCTCCAGGGTTCCATCCTCCAGTCAGGATGGATGCTGAAGCCAGGCTGTGGTAAGAGCCACCCAAGGAGCCTGAGCCACTCTGAGAAGCCCTGGACCAGGGGCTGTGGTGCCAGAGAGTACCACCAGCCTTTATCTCTGACCCCCAGTGTGCCACCCAGGGTAAATGAAAGGTCCAGCGCTCCCCACAGTGGCCCAGATTCTCTAGGCTAGGGGTTTTCAAAGTTGGGTTGCAGGTCTGTCCAGGTAAGCTGCTGGTGGGCCAAGCCACATTTTATTTATCTAAACGTCCACAGGCACAGAACCTTGCAGCTCCCACTGACTGCGGTTCACTGTTGCTAGCCAAGGTGAGCTGTGGGAAGCAGCAGCCCAGACCAAGCCATCCCCAATCTCCTGCCCTCATTCCTGCACAGCACCTTGCCCACTGCTCCCTGCACTCCATCCCATACTTCAATTTCCTTACAAGTACCATCCTATGACAACCCTCTCCCCAACCACCTGTCTGGAGGGGGGGGGGGAGGGTATTTGCCCTAGGGCAGTGCCTGTAAAAATTTAAGTTACTTTCAGCCCTATTACCACTCAAAAGTTTTGCTGACATAGTTATGCTTGTTAAAGGTGTGACATTTCTCAAAACAGTCACCACGAAACCATAAGGTATAGTAATATAAGCACTCTAATGCTAATAATCTGCATCTATACTAAATGGATTTTGATGATTTAACTAAATTGATAAAGTTAAGCCAGCAAAAACACTCAGAATGTAGATAAGGTCTAAATCAATGAAGTATACCTGAGTCTCCATAAAACAATAGCTCTCAGGCCTGTAAACGATAAATTGAAACTCCTAAATCCAGGACTCTCTGGTCCGGCAACATCCGTGTCCAGCAGGATGACGGATGTTGCTGAACCAGAGAGCCCTGGCGCTTGGGAGTGTGAACCAGCTGAGAGCTCCATCTTTGGGGAGCCCTGGCCTGGCTGAGCAACAGTGGGAATGGGGAGCCAGCACATGGCAGAAGAAGGCAGTTGGCAAGCCCTATCCCTACAGAGCCCTGGTGGGGCACGGTAGAAATGGGGCTTTGGCAGCTAAGGGGCTTCGGGCTGGAGCCCAGTGGCAGTGCACCAGAGTAGAGCCAGCAGCAGGGAGAGGGAGCATTGTGGGAAGCTGGTGACAAGGGACCTCTTTGATCTAGTAAACTTCCTCTTTTGGAATGGGTCAGGTACCGAGGGTGCTGGACCAGGGAGGTCCAACCTGTACTCATTTTACATGTTTAACACTTAAAGGGAAAAAAAAGTATCCATATTTACTATTTAATTGCTGGTCATCTTAAGATATCCAATTGAGTGTCTGTTTATCCTAACCTCCCTCCAATGTCATCTCAAGTGGAAAGAACCTACCTAGGCCCCAATCCTGTGACGATTTACACATGTCCCTAAGTTTACTATCATGAATAGTTTGAAAGATTTCAAAGGGATTATTCCCAGTAGTAAGATTAAACACCTTTTGAGATTGAGCCTTTACATGATAGAACTTCCCTCTTTCAACTCTGACAATTCAGTTTGATACTGTTGTTACTGCAGCATATTGAAAATTTAGGGACAAAGTAAAACTAAATTTAAAAATTATCTATATATACACTTTAGAGTTTGTGTGTCTGACTGTCCATTCATTTGTTTAAAAACTCCTCCTAAAGTGTAGGAGTTAGGACCACCAAATTTGACATGCAGCTTTCTTTTATCCAAACCTAAGGGCAGGGTTTGGTTGTACCAGGAAAACAGGATATGCCTGGAATCAAATTGTTTTCCTTAATACAGAAAGGATGGGAAGAGCAAGAGATAGTTACGGTCCACAATGATCACAGGGGGCAGTGAGAGTAGGGGACACTTATACTGTAGAGTGATCACAGGGAAGCAGCCAGAGCAGGAAGAGTGGCCTGTTAGGGCCAAGGCTCTCTATATTGCTACCAGCCAGCGCCAGCAGCACAGCCGCCCCTGCACCCCGAGGAGTGGGCATCTGGGTCCAGGCAGTGTGGCCCCAGCCCCTCCAGAAGAAGCCACTAGCAGCATGGCCCTGAGTGCCACAGGAAGCCACTGTCACTGGAGCAATGCACCCTCCCAGCTCCAGACAGTCCTGGTGAGACCCCTCACACCTTCCAGCTCTCTGCCCTGAGCCCTTCTCACCCCGGAACCCTCACTCTCCCCCCCCCTTGCCCAACACCCTTCTCTGAGAACTTCCTGACCCTGACCCTTTCTTCTGCACCCCCCATGCACCAACCCCCTGCATGGAGTCCCCCACATCCCCAAACCCCTATCCTGACTTCTGCACCCCTCTCCCGCCAGCCCTGAGCAATGCCAGGTAAATCTCTAATAATATCCACAGGAGCTGTACTAATATTTTTGTCATATTTAATTCAAATAATATTCCAATTTTTATGTTTTTCTGAGTGACTTCAAGTTTCCATATTGGTGGACATGAATATAGCAAAAATTAGGAGGCTAATTAGGGGACTAACAAGGAAATGTCAATATTTATCAACAAATATTTGCATAGAAAATTTTTCACTTCATTTTGGAAATAGTATTTCATCTATTATTATCAGGAAACTAAATTTTGGTTTAACCAAATGACTTAAAGTCCACTAAAACTAAACGTCTGCATCCCCTGGGCTCGCTGCCCCCAGTTATGACTGCAAGTATAGCCTTCCTCAGGTCAGCCCCATCACTTTCTATGTTATGAAAAACAATCAAATTCCTGGCACAACCAAACCCTGACCTTGATTTAAGTTGGGATAAGAGGAAGCTGCATACCAAATTTGGTGTTCTTAGCTCTTACATTTTAGGAGAAGTTCTTGAACAAACGGACTTGCTGACAGACGCAGAAATCTGTAAAACTTATCTTTAGACTTGTTAATTTGGAGATGGAGTATTACACTTGATGCCAAATCCACATCTGAAGATTGTTAATCTTCTAGATCCTGATCTAGAGAGGTATACAGTGGGAGTTGCAGGTACTTAGTACACTGCCAAAACCTCAGGAAAATTTGGGTATTACTAATAGAAATATTTGAAACACAACTGGACTTTGCGCAGTCAGAGTTAAAATATACTAGATAATCTATGCATAATTAACATGATTGTGTTTACTGAGGATATGAGTAACCAATTACTATAATTACCACTGGAAATAATGACAATTGCTACTTGCAACATGACTGCCTTTGTATTATATTTTTGAACTAGTCAGACGTGCCAAGTATTGCATGTCATGTTCAGGTATGTAGTTAAGTATTGATCTTTTTATACACATTTAATGTCCAAGGAAGCAATAAATGTGAGACAGGCTTCTGACAGTTTTAAAAGTTAAGTTTACTACCTACATTCTGCATACAGATATTTGGTCTTGTTTTCTTGGGATTAGATTTATTTACTCCTAAAATTTTTAGAATTAGTGTAATTTTAGAGATGGTCTTTATGGCACAGTTACACAATCTGACACACACAGATCAATTCCAGTTGGTACGCCACATGAGTATATGGTCCTTCATTGCAGAGACCTACTGATCTCCATACATATTTCAGATCCCAGGATCAGAGCTTATATCTATCAATGGTTCAAAAGCACTCTATTTAGCACTTTTGAGTAAGCTCTTTGCTTAATTGCTAGATGAATACATGTTGTCAGATAGGTTAGAACAGAAAATTAGATGTGTATACAATAGTTTACAAAATCAAACTATTAAAAAAGAGAAAGAAAACATTCGGTGAAAAGGTACCGTACAAATATGGGAACCAGAAAAGTGAAACTGGCTAACTTTGATATTTTTCCAAATTGAGTGAAGTACAAAAAAAACACACACAGGAAGTGGTAGAGAGTTAAATACTTTTAAAGTTATTTTGTTTTTTTAATTTCTGAAATGTTAATACAAAGCCCCTTAAAAGTGAAAAATTAAACTTGACAATATCCTCTTGACATAGTTGTGGGCACCCCCAGACTTATTATCAGAATAGACATCGCGCCATGACAGTTCCCAAAACTATAAATCTGAATACTTTAGCCAGTATGAAAGTTTCACATGCAATATGAATGTAGCAAAATATAAGTCAATCATAACTGGTGTTTCCACACCACACTTCACCTGAAACTCACACCAAGCTTTACAGATAATAAGCCTCCTGATCAAGTGGCCAGAGCTATTTCCATTTTACCTGCTGATAAACTGAGGCTGAAGAGAAAAAGTGGCACGGTCACAGGAACAGGTTACTGGCAGTCAGGGACAGGAACCCCCCCATCCCTGGATACCAGTCTCTGCTCTAACCAAAACGCCACAACCTCCTCCTGTCCTGCAGGTCCTCGGGACACAACACGACAGCCCTTCTCTCCTCCTATCCCCCATCCTCCCACACGGAGTCCCTCTCCCTCAACAGTCCGCATGATTCCCCCTGGGCAGCCCCCGACGGCGTGAGGAGTCCAGGAACGCGGTGCCCCCGCCAGGACCTATCTGCCCCCGGGCTGCTGCGAAGGGAGCCCTGCCAGCCCCGACAGCCCAGCCGCACGGCTCTAAGGCCAGAGGAAGAGGCCGTTCCCCATCCGGGCCTCCAGCTCCCTTTTTGCTCTCAAGCTCGGCGGCCGGGCACGTACTCACCGCGGCGGGGACTCGCTGCCTCAGGCTGCCGGCCCGGGGCAGGCCCATGTCCGAGCAGTACCGCGGAGGAGACTCTACGCGGCCATAGCTGCTGAGGCGGAACTCGAGTGGGCTCCTCCCCCCCGACCCTGTGAGGGCGGAGGCTCTCCCGCCGCCGAGCCGGGGCACGTCCGCCCCTAGGCGGGGAGACGCTCTCGAGCTAGGCGGGGGGCCGGTGACCCAGGTACAGGCGTCGGGGCGCTGGAATGCGAACCTGATCCGTGCGCTGATGGGGAGATTAGGAGGCCTGGGCGGTGGGAGGGGACGCGTGTGACAGTGAGTCAGGCTCGGGGACTTTAGAGTAGGCTGTGGGAGGGACCTGGGCACTCGGGCTCACGATTCCAGGCCGGGGGGGGGGGGGGGTGTGATATCTACACTGCACTCTAAACTGGTGCCGATTTAGGCTTGAGCACAAAGCCCCCTTCCAGGCCCGTCCTTAGGATGTATGGGTCCCTACATACACAGCTGTTAAACTGGTGCTCCTGTGCCTGATGGGGGCGGAGAATGATGCTTTTTTAGAGATGTGTTTTTATAATCTGCAGCAACACACTAATGAAATATTTTACAATACTTTAAATATTTTAAAATATTTAAATAGTTTAACTTTTAAACGAAGGTCCTGTAGACTAGCATGGTAAATTAAAAAACAACTACTAGTGCTGTAGAGACTATGGGTACGTCTAGACTACATGCCTCTGTCGCCAGAGGCATGTAGATTAGGCTACCAGACATAGGAAAATGAAGCGGCGATTTAAATAATCGCTGCTTCATTTAAATTTACATGGCTGCAGCGCTGAGCCGACAAACAGCTGATCAGCTGTTTGTCGGCTCAGCACGATAGTCTGGAAGTGCGGGGGGGGGGGGTCGACATCAAAGGTATTTGTCGACCACCCAGGTATGCCTCCTGGGATACCTGCTGGGATGAGGTTTACCTGGGTGGTCGACAAATACCTTTGATGTCAACCCCCGCGCGTCCAGACTATCGTGCTGAGCCGACAAACAGCTGATCAGCTGTTTGTCGGCTCAGCGCGGCAGCCATGTAAATTTAAATGAAGCGGCGATTATTTAAATCGCTGCTTCATTTTCCTATGTCTGGTAGCCTAATCTACATGCCTCTGGCGACAGAGGCATGTAGTCTAGACGTACCCTATGTCTCTACAGGACTACTGGTTGTTCATATAGTACTATGTTATGTATATATAGTATCATGAGTTTTCGTGGGCAAAACCCACTTCTTCAGATGAGCTTGGACAGAGAAAAAAAGGGAGGGGGAATGGTAAATTCAGAAACTGACAGTACAAACCCTAGGTTGCCATATGCCTGCTAAATAGCTTCATTACCACTTGAATGGCTTTCACATGTTCAATGTTCTGTTAATGGGTCTGGCAAGCTTTTTCACTTTTAAGTTAACAGAGAAAGCAGAACCACGGAACAGATAGGAAGAGACAGGTGGGTGGACATTAAGACCCAGTGGTGCCCCAAATTTTGAGGTGCCCTACACTACAGCATGTTCTGTATATATGCATGGCTCTGCCCCCTTCTATCTGTACACAGATCTGTCCAATTTGGCTTAGGGAGTACTGGGGACCAAGGACCATGCTAAGGGGGAGTGTCAGAGCTTGAGTCCAACTTGTGTTGCAAGTCTGAACCCTGTCATTTTGCAGTGGACACAGCTCAAGCCACGAATTGGAGTCATAAGGGCTGTGTAGTGCAATATGAATGTGTTAGCACATCTATGAGATCCATGTCTTGCAATTGTGGACACACAAGCATTGACTTGTAAACACCAACTCCACAAGCCCAGCTCCCCCAGACCTGGCCATAATGTGCAGTATGGACATTGGAGGGAGTATGAGCAGAGTGGGACATGAGGAGTCAGGATACTATGATTGTATTGTCAGCTTGAACTTCTGAATTACAGTAAGAAGACATCACTCCTTGTGTGACTTTTTCATACATGCAACAATTTTGTTTCACTCCTGTTGCCCTAGCAGATCTGCCTGAGCCCATTTTTGTGATCTGTCATTGATGCTGCAGTTTTGTGTGTGTGGCGGGGGAGGAGGGGAAGGGAAATGACCTAAAGACAAATTAGCTACCACACATTGAATTCTTTGGGATAACTTTTCACCCATGAGGATACATTTAGTGCATCTGAGGCTATATCTAGACTACGGGGTATCCCGGAAAAACTCCACTGTGTCCAGGGAATGCGTCTGCTCTTCTGCTTTTTTTTGTGGAAGAGCAGACACGCTCTTTTGGAAGCCCTGTCTTCCTCCTCCCATGAGGAAGAAGGGCTCTTCTAAGAGCGGGTTTTTCCCCGAAATTTGTCCCAGTGTAGACAGGCCAAATTTTGGAAAAGCTTCTTCTGAAATAACTATTGGAAATCGCCCCGTAGATATAGCCTGATAAGGTCTAGGGGGCAAAGGTGGTTTTATGCCTTATCCCATTCTATACTCCCTGATTTGGTGGGCAACCCAGGATTCCCATAGTATGTTGGCCATGATCTTTGTCCGAGGTACTCCCTTCAACTACAGATTAAAGGAAGGTTGCCATACAGCTAGAGATGTAATAGTGTAACTGTTTAAACTATTTAAATGGCATGAGCTTATCGGTTACAGTAACGGTTAAACTATGGCTCCCAGCACTGTTCCTAGAGACCTGCCTGCCACCCAGCACTGTAGGCTCTGAGAGCCCACAGCGCAAGGAGACAGCTTGCTCCCTAGGAGTGGGGACAAGAGCTGGGAGCAGGCCCAGGCGAGAAGCTGCAGATGGGAGCTGGCTGCTGACCTGTGCTGCTGCTGCTGATACAGAGGCAGCAGTGTGGGGCAGCAGCTGGCTTCCCTGGAGAAGGGCCAGCTGGCAGGAGCTGGTACACACTGGGAGCCAGCTGCTGCCCCACACTGTGAACTCTGCGGTATACATTTTATACTGCATAATCCGCAGTGTGTGACCGTATAATAGCTACGATTTTCACTGGTGACACGGTTACCTAATTAACAGCATTGTGACATTCCTACACTGTGCCAGTTCTGCACCATTCAGGAGGTTCCCCTTCAAACAGGAAATCCCTAGGTAGCTATCTCACTGGGTTTTCCAGCTGCATATGTTCCCAGAACAAAACAGCTAAAAGACATGCTCTAAAAGTCTAAAATGTACTATATTTTCTGGAACATCCAGTATTTCAGATGAATCGAATTGGGCCTGTTCTTGTAGTGACAAATTAAGCAACTGAGGCTGTGGAAGAAAGGAGAGAACTCCCTTCCCCCATATATCACAACACCCTTTTTACCACATGGGAAGATGCATCTTGGAGCCAGGACACTATGAATTCAAATCTTACCTCCACTGGTTGCTGCTTATACAGGCAGTCCCCGACTTACGTCGGATCCGCACTTACGAACGGGGCTTTCTCGCCCCGGAGCTCGCAGGCAGCTGTCCCGCCACCTCAACCTCCGGGGCTCAACCTCAACCTCTGCCACCTCAACCTCCGGACAAAAGCTGCTCCCGGTGCCCCTGGTCTGCTGGGGACCATCTCCAGCAGACCAGAGACACCGGGAGCAAAGCCGCAGCCGCGGCGGGTTCCCGCGCTTCTGAGGCTTTGCTCTGGCAAAGCCTCAGAGGCGTGGGACCACGCCGCGGCTGCAGCTTTGCTCCCGGTGCCCCTGGTCTGCTGGGGACCATCTCCAGTAGACCAGGGACACCGGGAGCAAAGCCGCTGCGGCTTTGCTCCCCATGTCCCTGGTCTGCTGGGGGGGGGGGCGCAACTAGTGTGCCCCCTCCCCCCCAGCAGACCAGGCTTTTGTTGTGGACCCTGGGGCAGAGCAGCTGGGGCGCTGCCGGTGGGTCCCGCAGCGCCGCTCTGGGCACTACTGGACCAACCCGGCAGCACCCCAGCTGCTCTGCCCCAGGCGTCCTGATTCAGCCGCTGCTGGTCAGTTTCAGCAGCGGCTGAATCAGGACGCCTGGGGCAGAGCAGCTGGGGTGCTTCTGGGTTGGTCCAGTAGCGCTGAGGAGCGGCGCTACTGGAGCAACCCAGCAGCACCCCAGCTGCTCTGCCCCAGGCGTCCCCAAGTCAGCCGCTGCTGAAACTGACCAGCGCTGACTACAGGAAGCCCGAGGCAGAGTTGCTCTGCCCCGGGCTTCCTGGAATCAGCCACTGATCAGTTTCAGCAGCAGCTGACTTGGGGAAGCTTGGGGTTCCTAAGTTGAATCTGTATGTAAGTCAGAACTGGCGGTCAGTTTCAGCAGCGGCTGAATCTGGACGCCAGTTCCAACTTACATACAGATTCAACTTAAGAACAAACCTACAGTCCCTATCTTGTACGTAACCCGGGGGCAACCTGTATTTCTGTGCACTTTGTAGACCTTATTACTTTGCAAGGCCTGAGGCCTACCAAAGAGGGAAGTTAAGTGTGTGTAGATATATTTGCTTAATTGTGTAGCTATTAAAACATTAGAATAATTTTCCACTTTTTACAAGTGTGGGGAGCTCACCCTTGCCACAGTGCCAGGTGGAGCTATAGGGGAGTGGCTGTAATTTACAGCAGTGGCAGAAAGTTCCTTGGAGACCTTATATCAGTGGAGGACAGGCATAAGAGAATGCCACTATGCCAAGTTCCCATCTCCTCCCATGTATGAGTGGGCTTGCTGTCAGATGAGGTAGCAGAAGCTAGAGGAGCCTCTGCTAGCTTTCTGCTTGTAGAGAGTTCCCCTGCACAGAAGTAATTCTTCACTGGTCAGCTAGGGACAATTCAGCCCATAGTCAATATATATATTGATTGCTGGCTTAGTATATAACTGTTTACTTTTAACACTGCATTTTCAATCATGCTCAGAAAATTCAAACCTTTTGTATACAAGAAGTCAATAAGGGTGTGTGTGTGGTATTTATGACATATAGTATTCATATATATTCAGTGGATTCACTGGACATTTTAAGTGAAGCACTATGACTTTTCCTATGTTGTGCAATCGAGGATGTCAGTATCCTAGAAAAATGGACTGATGAGCTATAACATGATTTAAAATCATCTACTGATGATAATATTGTGCTATTATATAATAACTTTTTTGAGAGCAGCTACAAATACTTTAACACAAGTGGATAAATATTCTTATCCCAAGTATGGAGATGTCACAAAAGAAGTCTATTGAAGAGACAGGAATAGATCGCAAATCTTCTGACATCTAAGACAGAGCCTTTTGAGTAGAAATGAATGATACATTATTATATGCTAATTATTGTCCAAAGTGGAATAGTGAAAAAAACCCACATCTTGTCTAGCAGTGGTAGATTAGCCACTGGGTCAAAGGGACTTGTGCCCAAGGGCTCAGTCAATTGCAGGAACCGAGGAAAAATGGGCACTGTCTGATTAGCTCTGCAGGAGTATCGGACGGGCAGAGTCCCCATACCCAAGTCTGTTCTCTGGCAAGAGCACCAGGTAGATGGAGCAGGGGAAGCCCCTGCACTGTATCCCTGCCAGCTTGCAGTAGTGCTTGGGATTCTTCTGTCCTAAGTGCAGGACTCTGCACTTGTCCTTGTTGAACCTCATCAGACTTCTTTTGGCCTAATCCTCCAATTTGTTTAGGTCACACTGGACCCTATCCCTACCCTCCAACATATCTATCTCTTCCTCCAGCTTAGTGTCATCTGCAAACTGGTTGAGGGTACAGTCTGTCTGGTCATCCAGATAATTAATGAAGATGTTGAATAAAACTGGCCCCTGGACCAACCCCATGGGACACTCCACTTGATACCGGCTATCAACTAGACATTGAGCCATTGACACTAGCCAGCTTTCTATCCACCTTATAGTCCATTCATCCAAGCCATACTTCTTTAACTAGCTAGCAAGAATACTGTGGGAGACAGTATCCAAACCTTTGCTAAAGCCAAGGTATATCACATCCACCACTTCATATCCACAGAGTCAGTTATCTCATCATAGAAAACAATTGGGTTAGTCAGGCATGACTAACAGGGATGTTAGCAGGCCTCCTCACCTTGAATGGTCCTCTATAATATAAGTTAATTAGGTATGCTAAACAATCTGTTTGATCTTGTATTTAGCTGTGACATTCTGAATACCTTTTCTAGACCCAAAGAAGAGCTCTGAGTAACTCAGAAGCTTTCACCAAGAGAAATTGTTACCTAATAAAAGACATTAACGCATCCAACTTGCCCTCTGAATTTTTCTGTTATTCATATTTTTGCCACGATGGAATTTAAAGTGTAACTTGTTTTTTTTTAGTTCTAGCTGTTTTATTCTTTGCTCACACCAGTGTCAGAAATAGTAAATTAAACTTCAGATGGCCATATGACACTGCATTTTATAAAAGAGTTCTCTCTGTAATTTAAAATATTTCATTATTTTAATCACATGCTAGAATTACTATTATTTATTACATTCTTCTCATACCACTGTTTGCTCAGAGGGTGGAAATTAGTCTCTCCCATCTATTCTATGGTGTTCAAATTGACTATTCTGCGGGTTTTTTTGCTCAGGACTTTTTTTAAGGGTTTTCCTGGGAGTTCTCATTTCCTCGTACCAGTTGGCTTCAAGTTGACACATACACATATAGTGAAGTTATTTTCTTCCATGCATCAAGAAGAGCTGTTTGTTATATAGATATCTACATGTTCTTAAAAATTTTCGTATTTTGGGTATTGGAATAGCTGTACTTCCAAAATAACATTAATTTGGAAATATTATATGCTAAAGTGAAACAGCTGGTGCATTTCTGTGAATTCTGGCTCCATAATTTCTCCTGTACAGGAAAGGCAAGTAACAATCTGAGATCAGAGGGGACCAGGAGGGAACCAAAGGCTACACACGAGGCAAAATAGTGGGCTTGCGGTAACAGCTTGAGAGCTGGGGCTAAATGATAACAGCCAGGCAGAGAAGCAAGCAAAACAGATACCTACGAGTGGCATGCAATAGGAGGATCATATGGGTAGACCTGGAAAAGGCCATGAGTGATAAACAAAAGAATTAAGCTCTGTCTGGGAGAGAAGGGAAGGCTGGGGGAAGAATTCCTAGCACTAGGCCTGACAAGCCCAAACTACATACCTCTGTAATGCACTGCATTTAGGGGATTGTTTGGAAACTGTTGTTTTAATCTTTTTGTTGTAACTGTTAAAGCAAATGTGCATTACTCAAAAGGTGTACAGGCAGTCCCCGGGTTACGTACAAGATAGGGACCGTAGGTTTGTTCTTAAGTTGAATTTGTATGTAAGTCGGAACTGGCATCCAGATTCAGCCGCTGTTGAAACTGACCAGCAGCGGCTGAATCAGACACGCCTGGGGCAGAGCAGCTGGAGTGCTGCTGGGTTGGTCTGGTAGCGCCGACCCTTGGCACGGCGGGACCAACCCGGCAGCACCCCAGCTGCTCTGCCCCAGGTGTTCCCAAGTCAGCCGCTGCTGAAACTGACCAGCGGCTGACTACAGGAAGCCCGAGGCAGAGCTGCTCTGCCCCGGGCTTCCTGGAATCAGCCGCTGATCAGTTTCAACAGCGGCTGAATCTGGACGCCTGGGACAGAGCAGCTGGGGCGCTGCCGGGTAGGTCCCCGCAGCGCCGCACCTCGGTGCTGCGGGGACCAACCCGGCAGCACCCCAGCTGCTCTACCCCAGATGTCCCCAAGTCAGCCGCTGCTGAAACTGATCAGTGGCTGATTCCAGGAAGCCCGGGGCAGAGTAGCTCTGCCTCGGGCTTCCTATAGTCAGCTGCTGGTCAGTTTCAGCAGCGGCTGACTTGGGGACGCTTGGGGCAGAGCAGCTGGGGTGCTGCTGGGTTGGTCCAGTAGCGCCGCACCTCGGCGCTGTGGGACAAACCCGGCAGCCCCCCAGCTGCTCTTCCCCAAGCGTTGGCGAGAAAAGCTGGGTCTGCTGGGGGGGGGGGCACACTAGCTGCGCCCCACCCCCCAGCAGACCAGGAAGACACGGAGCGGCTTTTCTTGCTGCGGAGGACGCGGGCGGCGGGACTGTGGCTCGTCTCTGCGGTCCCGCCGCCCGCATCCTCCGTGGCAAGAAAAGCCTGGTCTGCTGGGGGGCGGGGATGCGCTAGCTGCACCCCCCCCAGCAGACCAGGGACCGCGGAGCGGCTTTTCTCGCCGTGGAGGACGCGGGCAGCGAGACCGCCGAGACGCACCGTGGTCCCGCCCCCCGCATCCTCCGCGGTGAGAAAAGCCTGGTCCCGCCGCCCGCGTCCTCCACGGCGAGAAAAGCCGCTCCGCGTCTCCCTGGTCTGCTGGGGGGGGGGGTGCTAACTCCGCGTCTCCCTGGTCTGCTGGGGGGAAGCACCCCCCCCAGTTCGTAACTAGGGGTCCGACTTAAGTTGGACTGACGTAACCCGGGGACTGCCTGTAGTTATTTTTTAGAGGAACCAACTGAAAGCTGGAGCCTGGAGAGTTTAATGCTTAAGAGAGCTTATGATCCTTATCTCCAGTCTTTTGATATTCACAACATGCTACCAAAAGTCAAAGGGAACTAGCGTACCATAACATTTGTAGCAAGCAGCACCCTGTACAGTCTGGTCAGTTGTATTCTTGCTGCTTCAGTCTATCATCTTCTTTTACAATCACTTCTTGGGCCTACTTTACTGGTAATAGAGCGTTAGTAAACATTATGGGTGATGTTCACCATAAGGATGTTAAAATGTGGTTAATTGACTAGTCCAGTGTTTCTCAACCAGTGGTATGAGTACTTTTAGGGGTACTTGAGAGAAGTCTGGGGGTACATCAACACAACTGAAACTTGGAGAAAACTGAATTTTTGTTTTAAGTTTTACAGCGCTTGATTATTTTTGTACTTTTTACACCCAAAAATGTCATTGCCCGCCCAGCTACGATTAAGTTCTTTAAACAAATGTGTTGCAATAGTAGAAAAAAAATTGTGTCTCTGAAAACTGTAGGTACTGGGGGTATTTACAATTTTTTTTTTAAAAAAAGGGGGTACTTATAATTTTTTTTGAAAAAGGGGTACTTAATAAAAAAAAGGTTGAGAAACACTGGACTAGTCAACTAGTTGATGGAATTTCCATTGACTAGTTGATAGGCACTGCCGCATTCCTCCTTTAAAATGTATAAGAACACTAGCAGTGGCTCTTGTACATTTCAAAGGAGGAATGCGGAACACCGCGTACAGCCTGGGGCCAGCAGGAAGTCCCGCTGACTCCAGGATGCACACAGCGTGCCTGCTTTGAAATTCACAAGAGTCCCTAGCAGGGGCTCTTGTGCATTTCAAAGCCATGGAGCCCAGGGTCAGCGGGGGACTCACAGTTCCCTGCTGACCCTGGGCTCCATGCTATGCTGCATGCCGGGGTCAGCTGTCAGATCAGCTGTGCGGCAGCTTCCCCTTTGAAACTGCTGCCTCCGTGCCTTTCAAAGCCCAGCTGACCCCGGGCTCCCTGCAACATTTCCCCAGAATCCGGGATCAGCTGTGCAGTGGCTGTGCCTTTGAAATGCCACCTTGCTGCCTCTGTCTCATAGAGTAGTCGACTAGTCAAAAGACTATCCGATAAGCACATGCTTATTGGATAGTTGACTAGTCTTTTACATCCCTAGTTCACCACGGTCCAAGGAATAATATAAGGCCTATACCTCACAAGTCCCACTTAAGCCTTATTTTGATAATTTAAGTAAGGTATAGACTTTGTATTCCCCACTTGAATGCAGAGGCTATGATTTCAGGTTGTCCTAATGTGGGCTGTGCCAAAGTTGTTGGGGAAGGGATTCTTTGCTCTCTCTCTGTCTTTTTCCTCACTGCAAGGCCAAGAAAAGGCAGGGTATAACCTAATCTGAAATAGAACTAATAGAACAGGATTAGAAGCAGGACTTTTTCAAACTGAGATCATTCCATTACAAAGTTTTATGGGAGCCACAAACATAATTACTTATGCTGCTGGATTAAATTAATACTGTTGTGTGATTACAACAATATAATAAAATGCAGCTATTTAACATCCAAGGATAACAAAGCACATTACAAACACAAATTAGCTTTGTAGTGAACATATTAGTATACTAACTTTATATAAATTTATTACAACTAAATTTATTACAGATCTACACAGAAATGTTACCATGCAGAGGGACTGTGCTATAAAATAATTTGATCTTGCTTGCAAGGGCACGACCAAACCAAGTTATGGACTTGGTTGCAACCTGTCTGTATAATTAATTTTACCATGTGGAATGATCTGTTAAAACAAGATAATATCCTCACTGTGTTATAACATGCATTGGTGTTATCTGTATTGCTATTACAGATTCTGTTATAAAAATGTTACTGTACAGGAAACCTCCACCTTACGACGACCTGAGTTGCAGCCCCCTTGCACTTACGACCATTTTTGTAAGCGCAGAAGGGGCCAAAAATCCGACTTACGTCCTTGGCCCGCATTTACGATGCCGCATGGCGCCTATCATAAATGCGAGTTTGCGTTATGACACCCCTGACTTGCAACGCTTCCCCAGGAACCAATCGCATCGAAATCGGGGGCCACCTGAAAACATAACATTAAAAACCCCTGAGTTGCTATTTATCATGCCTGATGTCAGGCTCCCCAAGCTCCCCTCTTTTGGAGCTGTGGTGAGTTTTAGCAGATGTGTATACCTCTGTCTGGAGACCACTGATAGAAAAATGGCAGTCTTATTGTCACAGGCTGAACTTGCTCAACAAGCTCCTGCATCAGCCATTCTGTTGTCAAACAGAATCTCTTTTATTAGTCTACATTAGTTGCATTTGTGTGGGTTAGAGGCAGTGCCAGGAACTTAAAACCCAATTGTCCATTCCTTTAAAAATGTTATTTCTTAATGGGTGGGGGAGAGACAGCTATGTGTAATAAAATTTACATTTCATGTAGTAAATTGTGATCTTAATAATGAAAGCTCCTTTGCTACTAGTCAGAGGCATATTTAATTATTCTTCAACTGAATTTAAATTATTTTTAATAATACTAAGGAAGAATTGTATTTTGCTGATCAATGGATGCCAATGCTTAGCCTGAATTATAAATAATGGTGATAGTGGTGGTGTTGCCTGTCTGTATTAGGATGGAATAACAATTTTTTATAATCAGCAGCCGATGAATGTAAACCAATGTTATGTGTTCATGAAAAAAGTTTTTTATTAAGAGGTACAAAAAGATTTTGAGAACATCCACATTAAACACCCCATATATTCATATAAAAACTATCTGAATATAAAACTGCTGCTATACTGTGAAAGCCTTGATTGTTAGAAGCCAGGAGTGGATGATAGGGGATGGATCACTCAATGATTGCCTGTTCTTTTCTTTCCTTCTGAAGCAACTAGCATTGGCCACAGCCAGAAGACATGATACTAGATTAGATGGACATTTGGTCTGACCCAGTATGACTGTTCTTATGTCAAACCATGGTTCATTTTGCCCAGTATCCTGCCTCCAACAGTGGGTGTCAGGGGAAATGCAGAGAACAGGTCAATTATGCAGTGTTCCATCCCTGTCTTCCACTCCGAACTTCTGGTAGTCAGAGTTTAGGGTCCCACTGACAATGGGGTTGAGTTCCTGATCATCGTGGCTAGTAGCTATGATAGACCTATTCTTGAATTTATCTAATTCTTTTTCCACTGAGTTATACTTTTGGCCATCACAACATCCGATTGCAATTAGTTCCACAGGTTTAGCTCTGGAAAACATACTTCCCCTTGTTTGTAATAATCCTACTAACTTGTAATTTCACCAGATGATCCCTGTCTTTAATACTGTTTGACAAGATAAATAATACTTCATAATTCACTTTTTCCACATCATTTATGATTTTCATGGACCTCTATTATGGCCCCCATTATTTACCTCCTTTCCAAGCTGAAGAAACCCTTTTCTCTCTTTCTATGGAAGCTCTTCTATAACCTTGATCATATCTGTAGCCCTTCTCTGAATGTTCCTGTTTCACTTTATATCTTTTTTGAAACAGGGCAACCAGAATTGGCCATAGTATTCATAGTGTGAGCATACCATGGATTTATATGGTGGCATTATGATATT
Source organism: Pelodiscus sinensis (assembly GCF_052426305.1). NCBI lineage: Eukaryota > Metazoa > Chordata > Testudines > Trionychidae > Pelodiscus > Pelodiscus sinensis. Next base: position 25,799,417 of record NC_143065.1, read on the forward strand.
TTCTGTATTATTTTCTACCTCTTTCTTAATGGTTCCTAACATTCAATTTTTTTGACCACTGCTGAGCCAAAATTTTCAGAGAACTAACCACGATGACTCCAAGTTGTTTTTCTTAGATTTTAAATTATCTGTTGCTATCCATTATTGCTTATGTATAGTTGGGATTATTTTTTCCAAAGTGCATTACTTTGCACTTATCAGTGTTGAATTTCATTTGCCATTTTGTTGCCCAATCACATAATTTTTGTGAAATACCTCTGTATCTCCTCATAGACTATTTTTGACTTACTTTGAATAATTTTGTATCATTTGCAAATATTGCCACTTAACTCTTTGCCCTCTTTTCTAGATGATTTATGAATGTGTTGCCCATCACAGATCCGAGATCCTGTTCACTTCTTTCCATTATTAAAACTGACCATGTATCTCTACCTTTTGTTTCCTATCTTTTAACCAGATACTGATCCATGAAAGGACCTTTCCTGTTATCCCAGGGCTACTTAGTTTCCTTAAGAGCCTTTGGTGAGGGAAATTCAAGTACACTCTATCTACTGGATCACCTTATCTGCATGCTTCTTGATTCCCTCAAATAATTCTAATAGATTGGGGAGGCATGACTTCCCTTTAGAAAATCTACATTCACTCTTCCCCAACAAATTGCATGTATCTTTGTATCTGACAAATCTGTTCTTTACTATAGTTTCTACCAGTCTGCTCAGTACTGAAATTAGGCTCACCATCCTGTAATTGCCAGAATCTGCTCTGGAGCCTTTTCTGCCCCTAATGGCCTTGGGGGCAATGGATTATTTCTAAAAGTTGCAGGGAGAGGGAGATGAGGCCTCACCTCTTCAGTGGCCCACTCCTCCCCCAGCCAAACCTGTGGTGGGGAGTTGGAACCAAGACCGACCCTCAGTCTAACTGTTGCCCAGATCAAGTGGAGGGTTAACAGCTCCGCACAGCTGCCAGCCTGTGTGGCTCTTACTCTGACCTGGCTCTAGCTTCAGGCCTGGGGCAGGGACTTGGCTAAATTAAGGATGTTAAGTATCGACTAATTGAATAGTTGATGCATTTTGCATATTCGGTTAGTTGATAGAGCACCTCGGCCATTGTCGGGCTCCTCGCGACGCTTCAAAGCAGCAGCACCGCACGGAGCCAAGGTCAGCGGGGGAGTCTCCAGCTGATCCCAGGCTCCACACAGGGTGCTGCTTTGAAATGCCACAAGAAGACTGGCACCAGGCTCCCTGTGGCGCTTCAAAGCAGCAGCGCTGCATAGAGCCCAGGGTGATCCCAGGCTCCATGCAGCACTTTCGCTTTGAAACACTGCATGCAGCCTGGGAACGCTGCAGCTGGCCCTGGGCTGCACATGCATTTCAAATTGGCAGCGCCACGTGGAGCCCAGGGTCTGGCCTCTTTGAAGTACCCCCTCTTCTCCCCACCCCGCTGCCTCTATCTGATCTGGCCTCTATCTGAAGTGGGGTTGGGGAGAAAGCGACTAGTCCACTATCCTGTTGACTATTTGATAAGCATTTGCTTATCGGATAGTTGGTTATTTGACTAGTCCTTCATGTCCCTAGGCTGAATAGCCACATCTGGGTCATGGTAAGAGCTACCTGGGCAGCTACGGGGAGTTGCAGACCCTCCACCTGCCTTGGATGGAAGTCAGGCAGGCAGGGACACAGGCCAGCTGGATGGTCTGCTGCTCCCCACTGTCAAAGTCAGACAGGACTCACAGATTTGGCAGACTGCTCTGTTTATTTCAGCAAAGCTTTGCTAAAATGCATGGAGAAAATGTGAGTACCCTACAAGGTTCAAACCCCTTGATTTTATACAGTCAAAAGGAAGCCAAAATTAACAGGATTAAAAGGGGGGCAAAACTTCACATAATTAGTGTGAGGCTACTCAAGTACTCTTCATTTCAATATTAAGCACACAGCAATCTCCTGGCTATATCTCCCTGATTATCTGGAATTGTTTCCTAACACTTAATGTTTCTTTTCCTGTTAAACTCAGGCCCAAATTGGCTAGCACCTTGATCTGCATACCTACAATCAACATTAACATACTTTTCTTCTTTCTCTTAAAAGACAAACAGAATTCCTTTAACTTATTCAATTATTACAGCACAATTCATCTTTTTCTTACAGTATAATTCTTTCTACTTTCACAATCCCTCCTTTTGGTCAAGCTTCGCCTATGACCAACAATTACTGGGTTTCTTGCATTAACCGTTCTTTGTCTCTCTGTTCATCAGTGATATTTAAAATCATCAGATTAGCACTCTGGTGAGGGGTAGCTAGCTGTGTGATATGTTTTGCACAGTTTTGGATACAACAGGAGATTAACTGAAAACATACAAAAATCATTAAGATCCCAAATAGGATAGTCAGGGCTCCCTGAAACAACCAGTTTCCTATGCCAGTGGAATTGAACAAGTTACTCAGCCATTTCCACAGGGAACTTGGCTCTTCGTGAGGAAGATATGCAATCTTTTCTAAGTAGCTAGCGCGATCTATTACATAATTGGTGTTGTCTGGTATATATACACAACATTCTTTGCCAATGAGAGCACAGGTCCCTCCTTTTGCTGCCAGCACTATATTCAATGCCTGACGGTTTTGGAGGACCACTTGTCTGATCGCTTCTGTTTCTTTGGCCAGGGCCCTTAAACTTTCTCCAGTTTCATTTGCCATGATTTCAACTACTGCTTGTAACCTCAGAAGCCTTTTTGCATGATGTATTACTCCCCCAAGTGGGATAAAGGAACCACCAATAGCCTCTTCCCAAGTTAAAGGGCTTATGTGATTCACATACCATTTGGCATCCGACAAGTCCCTTCTTTTTCGCCTAAAATTACGGAGGCGTTCTCGTGGGAAGGACTCTAACACTCGGAATTGTGGGAAGAGTTGGGCGGGATAACAGATACCTGACCAGTTAACTGGTAATGTGGTATAGGCCTTTGTTCCACAGACCCAATGATGCCCTATCAAAGCCGGGAAGGGTCGGTTGCACCCCTTTGCCATATAGATGTCTATAAAGGAGGAGTAATATCCCCCGAAGGGCACAAGGTGATTCTCCTTACGGGGAGTAGTGTTATTTGCATGGCATTAAAGATTGTACTGATGTTACAATATGCTGGAGACAACTGCTTCTCCCCAGATTTAGCCCCGTTCCATTACACACCAAACACCAGTGACCTTTTCCCTCCACCACGCTTATCCATTTAGATACATTTATTCCTACTGCTTCCCAAGTGTCATTACTGTTCCATGTCTTGTTAAATGGATGAGGTCCTCCGGTGAGGCCTGGGGAATTAAGTGGGATTGCCAAGACAGGAACCAGCTTGTGAGTGGGCTGGGATGTGGCTGCAGACCCAGCAATTAGAGATATTAAGGGTCTGAGCGATCCATACTTGCTGGTGGATAAAAGAATTGTCATTGTCATTGTGGATTCCCCAGACCTTAAGACACCAGTAGCCGAGGAACAGGCCCCACCAGAGGCACATGCTGGAGGCAAGACCCTTTTTGGTTCTGACAACCTCAGCTGAGGGAACCGCAGTCACGGTTTTATGTCCACCAGGCAGCAGGCGCTAGGCTCACTGCTGCTTCTTCTTGGGCCTTGCTTTTGGTTGTCGTCTGCTTCAGGCAACCCTTACGTGAACGTAGGTTGTAAGGTATTGCAGGCTGTTCCTCTACGTCTTCTTCTGGAGTCAAAATTGACTCTGCGTGGTCCTGAGGCGATGACTGGTCTGCTGGGGGTGGTGCCTTCTTACACTGAGAAGCATGTATCCATGCTGCTATGCCGGATAGCTTAACAGCCGTCTGGGTAGTGAGCAGCACCTGATGTGGGCCCTTCCACCGGGGTTCCAAGGCGTGTTTTCGTTGGTGGTGTCGTATGTAGACCCAATCACCTGTCTCGAGGGTGTGGCAGGCGTCAGAGGTGGGTTCGGTTGGCCAGGCGGCTCAAACCTGTGAATGGAAGTGACTTACAGCTTGCATTAGTCCCTTGCAGTACTGTAGGAGTATACTGTGAGTCAAGTTCAAGTCTGAGACTGGAGTAATGGTAGTCATTGTTCGCATAGGGCGCCCCATAACAATTTCAAAAGGACTTAATTTATGTCTTTGGGATGGGGTGGATCGAATTTCCATAAGGGCCAATGGTAAGGCCGCTGGCCAGCTTAACCCTGTAGAGTCACAAATTTTTGCAAGCTTATTTTTTTTTAGCATGCCATTTCGTCTTTCAACTGCACCTGCGCTCTGTGGGTGGTAGGGACAGTGCAGCAAGTGCGTGACATGTAATACACGATCCAGGTGCTGAACAAGTTGTCCAGTAAAATGTGTACAAAGTGGCAGGAATTCCTTTGTCACTGGACAAAGTGGCAGGAATTCCTTTGGCAGGCATAATATGATTTAACAAACATTTGGCAACAGACAGTGAATCAGCTTTGCGACAAGGAAAGGCTTCAATCCAGCCCGAAAATAAGCATACCATAACCAGAATGAATTCATAGCGTTGACACTTAGGCATTTGTACAAAATCAAGCTGCCAATGCAAGAACGGTGCTTGGGGCAGGCCCCAGAACCCGTGAGCTACCTTTACAGGTTTGCCAACATTGTAGCTTTGGCAAGTGGTACAGGCGGCACAGTGGCGAGCTGCAAAAGAGCTGAAATGTGGGGCTCACCATCCTGCCTTAGTTACAGCAGAGACCATCCCCTCCTTTCCGACATGCGAAACGCCGTGTAGCAGGGCGGCCAGAGCTGGGTAGAGCGAAAAGGGGGCCACAAAGGCACCACTAGGCGAGCGTCAAAGGGAATCAGGGTGTAGAGAGCAACCCTGGGCGACCCAGGAGTCTTTTTCTGCTTCTGGGGCAGAGTCTTGGAGCAGGGTGAGGTCAGAAAGGGACGGCGGTGGTACAGAAACAGAAAGGGAACCGAGAAACGCACCGGGGGAAGGTTCTATGGCAGCATTACCCTTAGCAACATCAGTATCTGCTGTGGAGTGACCAGGGCACTTAACAATAGCTAATGCAGATGGGAGTGCATACAGGAGAGCAGCAATGTAGGGGCCATTCTTGATAGGGGTACCAGCAGAGGTAAGGAAACCCCGAGCTTGCCAGAGGGTGCCAAAGTCATGTACAACCCCAAAAGCATATCGAGAATCAGTATAAATGGTGGTGGAGCGTCCCTCAGCCAGAAAGCAAGCGCGAGCTAGGGCAACTAGTTCAGCAACTTGTGCTGAAGTCACAGAAGGTAAAGGCACAGCTTCTAGGGTTTCAGAGAGTGATACCACAGCGTATCCTGCGAGGAGACGACCTTGGCTATCTCTAAAGCAGGAACCGTCAGTGAATAACACAAGGTCGGAGTTAGAGACAGGGACATCAGAAAGGTCGGGGCATGGGACGGTGACAGCAGAGACACTTGCAAGGCAGTCGTGGGGTTCACCGTCATTAGACAGAGGAAGGAGAGTGGCAGGGTTCAACTGAGAACAGCACTTTATGGTGATATGCGAAGCCGAAAGCAGTAAAAGTGAGGCGGGCGGAGGAAAGGTGAGCTGTATTACATTGTAGCAGGAGAGTATCTATAGAGTGAGGGACCATGAGAGAAACAGGAGAGCGGAGGACAAGGGACTCAGACATTTTAATTAGGCGTGCCGCGGCAGCCACAGCACGCAGACAGGGGGGTAGACCTTGGGCAACAGGATCCAAGGTGGCAGAGAAATAAGCTACTGGACGATTTTTTTTGCCACCATGCTCCTGAGTAAAAACCCCAAGTGCACAACCAGATTGCTCGTGGCAGAAAAGGGTAAAGGGCTTACAGTAGACAGGTAACCCTAAGGTGGGGGGGGCAGTGAGAAGCACTAAAGAGTCAGTTTCTGAGGCAGATAATGAAGGGGAACAGAGGAGTAGATCATTTACACATTGGACCAGTGTGGACCCAGAGGGGAAGACCAGGTTAACAAGGTCTTTGGCTAATGCTTGGGAAAAGTAAGACGGGGCTTTCTGTGTACCCCTTGGGAAGCATACTGCTGCTCCTTGTAAGAAAAGGCAAAAAGATACTGGGACTTAGGGTGAACCGGGACAGAAAAGAAAGCAGAACACAGATCAACATCAGTAAAATGAGTTGCATCTGGCAGGATAGAAGCCAGATTAGTTGCTGGGTTAGGGATTACAGGAAAGGTGGGTACAACAATGCAGTTAATAGCTTGAAGATCCTGAACAAACCGCCATGATTTCCCATCAGCCTTTCGAACTGGGAGGAGGATAGGGGTGTTACAGGGGCTGGAACAGGGGACAATAATGCCTTGTTCCCACAGGGTGGATATGACCGGAGCTGAAACCTCTAAATCCCAAAAACCCGGTGCCACGACCCCTTCTGTGACCTTATCCCCATTCTTGGTACCCTCCCCATTCCCAGTACTGTCTGCCCTGCCCTGAATAATGCTGTATTTGCAGAGCTATCAACCTTTGTGAGGACTGCTTCGCTTTCCTTTTAGAGTGCAGTGGCAATGCTCTGCCACTGCTTGCAATTTGTCCATGGTCTTGGCCTCCCATCCAACACTTATTTGCTTTAACATACTGCTAATAGCAGATAAGAGGCTATTAACAAACGCATGCGCCAGGACGCCCTGTCCATTTTTACCTGGTTGCTGTACCCCCAAAAAATCCAAAAAAACCAACCAACCAAACAAAAACCATCAGTCAGTCTGTGTGATAGTTGCCCGGGTTTTTTTCTTTGTTGCTGTTTACGGGGTTATAAGTAGCTTACACAGTTGCAGGAGGTCTGCTTCAGAGGGTTCATAGGCATTGCACACTAGCAAAATTCCTCTGCAAATTTGGTAGGGTTTTCCTGGGGCTTTGGAAAACCTTTTAAAATCGAGTGGAGCTCCGTGTGGGTCCAGGGTTTATAGCTTCAAGTGGAACCGGTCTGAGTTTTCTTGGAGGACGGGGTAAAGGGAAGCGCTTGGTCTGGTGGTGGGAGAGGAGGTTTCCAATAAAGCTTTTTTTCTTATAATTAGAATTTTTAAGGGAGGCGAGCTTCGATTCAGTTCATTTAAGATTTGCCTCGTCCCACCACTGCATGAAGCAATCTACCTCTCCTCTAGCCAATTTAGTTTTTGGGAAGGCCAAGTTTGTCTTTTAAGACATCCACTTGGTCTTTGTTCCAAGATCCTAACAGTGGCCACTGAGTTTTGGGATCCCCCCAGAGTTAATCTAGATCATTTTTCCAGAAATTTACAGGAGTCCGGACCCTTTCTAAAATATATAAACTGAGCCAGGGTCCCTTTAGGGAACTATCCCTGCTTAGACGTCTGCTTACCCATACAGGAGGACTTCATACACCAATCACACCAGGAGGAAATTCGGGTTCGTCAGAGCGGTGCCCGGTGCAACACACAAAAGAAGCCCACAGGCTACTGCCTCAATCGCCCTTGCGTTCACTCCAAGGATTTTATCCAAGGTGCGGTGCGGCTGCGATTGTGCAGATTCCAGTCACACAGACCGCGGGGACAGGAGCCCCTTGGTCGGCCAGTCCCTGGACAGGGATGGCTCCCAGACTCACTCACACCACAGGGAAGACGGATAGACACAGAGACAAGACAGTCCTCAGTCCGGACAAAATAATTACCTGACCAGAGTCCTGATGTTAGATCCCGGGATCCCTACCAGAACAGAGCAGGAACCAACAGGTTCAATGGCGTAGACTTCGCTGTGGCTGTGCACCTTTCCGTTCTGGCGGAGGACCGCTCGGGCTAAATGCCCAGGTGCCGGCTGCCACGGTCATCCTGCAAGACAGTCAGGGATCTCACAGCCTCAGCGAAGACGGTTGCCATCTCGGTAGAACCTCCAAATTGTCAAAGTCAGACAGGACTCACAGATTTGGCAGACTGCTCTGTTTATTTCAGCAAAGCTTTGCTAAAATGCATGGAGAAAATGTGAGTACCCTACAAGGTTCAAACCCCTTGATTTTATACAGTCAAAAGGAAGCCAAAATTAACAGGATTAAAAGGGGGGCAAAACTTCACATAATTAGTGTGAGGCTACTCAAGTACTCTTCATTTCAATATTAAGCACACAGCAATCTCCTGGCTATATCTCCCTGATTATCTGGAATTGTTTCCTAACACTTAATGTTTCTTTTCCTGTTAAACTCAGGCCCAAATTGGCTAGCACCTTGATCTGCATACCTACAATCAACATTAACATACTTTTCTTCTTTCTCTTAAAAGACAAACAGAATTCCTTTAACTTATTCAATTATTACAGCACAATTCATCTTTTTCTTACAGTATAATTCTTTCTACTTTCACACCACAATTGCCTGGGTCTTCTCTTACCCAGGCTGGCCTCCAACTTCCAGCCTGGCTGCAGGGAAGGGTCTCAGGGAGGGTGAGAGGGGTAGGAGGCTGAGGGGTAGGAGCCCCAAAAGTGGGAAGACTGTGGCTTCTTGGCCCCTTGTTTCAGTGCCCCCAATGCTAGAGAAAAGGTAGGCTAGATAATATGTGATATTAGATCAACTTCTGTTGGTAAGAGAGACAATGTTTGAGCTACATAGGACTCTTTATGTTTGGGAAAGTTATTCCTAGTATCACAATAAAATACAGAGTGGAAAGATAATTTAGCATAGTTAGTACATATTGTAAAGCACTATTGAAGGTAGAGTGGCCCATTAATGCCTCTGCAGCCTCTGTCTTTTTTGATTTGGGGTATGCTTTATAGTGTCACCTTCTGGCTGACACATTGAAACAGCACTAATGAGCTCTAGAAAGACAAGCAACTGGCCCTCTCCTCAGAACAAGTGTGAACAAAACATAAAATATTTGAAATTGATGGAGTAAAATAGAATAGAATTCATTGGAGTTGTAAGATAAGTGTGGACTCTGCAGGCAGGAAATGTGCAAGTCTGACTGTGGTGTAGTGGTCTGAGCATAATATACTTAGCCATGACCCTCAAATTCTGTCCCCACATCTGTCAGTAGGAAAACTCACTTATTTTTTCTGTAACATAGTTCCCTATCTGTAAAATGGGGATTTTAAACTGACTTCTTTCACAGAAGCATAGTGGCATTTAATTCATTAATATTTCTGAGGTGATTTCAAATTTTTTGATGATGTTGATAATTTGTACTTTCTGCTGACGTGTGTAAAGCAATTTATAGTACAAAAAAAGGCTGCTTTAAAAAATATTACTTTAAGTCCAATAAAATGATATTTTAACAAAAGAAATCTAATTATTAATGACTACAGAAATAACAAAATTTCATAAAATTACCATTCTGTAGCTGACCTCTCAGACCACTACACTGCAGATCTATATTGGTATAACTGTCAGTTGGGGGTAAGTAAAACCCACATTCCTAAGCAATGTAGGTATACCAACCAAACTCCCTGCTGTGCCAATAGGAGAGCTGCTCCTGTCAACATAATCTGCCTCCCTGAGAGGAGGAAGCTAACTACATTGACAAGAGAAACTCTCCTGTCAGCATAGGAGCATCTTCACTTACGTGCAAGAGGTACAACTGCATCTGTGCGGATGTAGGGTTTTAAGCATAGGCCTACTCTCAGGTACTCATCTTTACAGAAAACTAGGAATGTACAATCCTGTTTGAAAATGTTAACTGGTTAAACTATATGTAGTAAACCCATTGTGTAGTGGACCCATCCATACTGGTTCAGCTGGGTGCCAGTTAACCAGTCACCCCAGAAAGCATGCTGGTAAGGCAGTGCTTACCAGGAAACCAGTTGCCCCTTTACATCCTAAAGGAAATTGACACAAACATCTTCAAATGGTGAGCCTGAGCGTTTAAGTTCATAACTTTTCTGGACAGTGTAAATCAGGGACTTCATAAAGACTTATTACATAGGACAAGAATGGCTTATGAGTGACTACCAAGATTTTAATGTGACACTTCATCTTGAATGGTCTTTTATGTGTTAACTCTTTACACTTAAATATCTGTTCCACCCTTTATTTTGCTGTGACACTGTAAGTGCCTTTGATCCAGAGCTGCGCATTCTGTTTTCTTTCACCAGCAGAAGTTGGTCCAATAAAAATATTACTCACCCCATCTCAAAAAAAGCAACATAAGCGATAGCCTTTCCTGGTGGCTGTGGGGACCAAGAACTGGAGCAACTGTGGTAGCAGGGACTCAAGGCTCTGAGTAGTTGGGGGAGGAAGGCTTGGAACACGTGGGGGAGTGGAAGGCAGGGGATTTGAGTGGGAGCGGCTGGGGCAGCGGTGAAGCGGGCAGAGTCCAGGACAGGAGGGCAGGGCTGCACTGGCTCATTCCGGGGGTGCGAATTTACAGCCAGCCAGAGAGCGAACCCACCCGCACGCAAGGCCCCGCAGCTTGGCTTTGCCGCACAGGGTCAGGGCAAACCCCTCGGGGGGCTCAGCGCCGATTAACAGCTGCTAACCACACGAAGCCCGAACTACCTGCGCCCGGTCGGCGGGGACACGCTGCAGGCTAGCGCCCGGGGCTGGCAGCGCTGACCCCGCCTTCGCAGCTCCGTGGGCGGCGACGCGCTCAGCCCGCCAAGCTCGCAGGGAATCTTCCTGGTGGCCGTGCTTATACGAGGGAGGGGTTTGCTGTCACCGCATGGCGGAGGCCTGCTGAGCCCAAACTGTCACCCAGGACTGCGGCCCCCTCCCCCTACCGGCGGGAAACAACGCAGGCACGGAACATGGCCCCCACCCCCGTCCGCTCGTTCCGATCTCTGCGCATGCGTTGTAGAGTGCACCGAGGCCGTATCCCTCCGCCAAGCCCCCTTTTGTCAGGGATATTTGTGTAATAAGATAATCCCCGCACCCCAATGGTAAGTGTCATGCGCCCCTCAAAGCGCTACCCCCTCGTCAGGCCGGGGTCCCCCTGCTTAAGCGCAGAGGGGGAGCTTTGCGCTGGCCTGAGCCGTCTCTCCCCTCCCGCCCGCTGTGTCCCTCCGCCAGGCGCAGCAGCAGGGACTTTTGTGTGGGGCTTTTGGGCGCCGTTGAGAGGCGGCCTTTGGCGCCCGTGGTTGTTGTTGTGGACGGCGGTGACGGCCGGGCAGGCAGCACGGTAAGGCCCCAGCGCCGTGTCCCGTCTCTCCCGCACCCCCCCGGGCCGGCCAAGCTTTTCCAGGTCAGTCTGTGCCTTTGTAGGGCCCTGTTACCGGATGTGGAAGTTGATCTCTTCGCTGGTAAAAAATAATTCCACTTCCCCCGGAACCCGGCGCCGCGGCTCCCTCCGCAGCGCCCAGCCCAGCCAGGATTTCCTGTTGGGGAGAGCGGGCGGGCCGGCCGGCCTTCCGGGGACCCCGCCGCACGGGGGGGCGCCCGCAGGGCTGGGCGCGGGAAGGGCTTGGCGGGGTGGCTGTACGCCGGAGGGGCGTGGGTGTAGGTGTGGGGAGGCTGCGACGTGCGAATGGATGGGGGAGGGGGTCTCGCTGAGCTCGGGGGGACGGGTCTGTATGGCGGGGTTTGAGGTGCGCTGTGGGGGGCGGGAGGGAGGCTGTGGCGTGGGAGGGCTGAGGCTCTCGCTGAGCTCTGGGGGGGACAGGGCGTGTATGGTGGGGTGCCTGTTGGATGTTTGCGTGAGGGGATGGGCGTGATTGAGCTCTGGGGGGGCAGGCGTCTGTATGATGGGGGGCATGTTGCATATGCTGAGAGGCTCGGGAGGCTGTGGTGGGTGAGGAAATGGGGGTTTGCTGAGCACTGGGCAGGTTGAGGGACTGGTGGGCTGGATGTTGGCTATGGGGTGGGGAGGCCAGTAGGATGAGTGGATGGGAGCTTTCTGAGCACTGAGGGATAACTTGTGTGTGGTGGTATGCAAATTGAATGTGCTGCGTGTGTTCAGGATGCTCTGGTAATGTCAAGAAATGGAGGAGCTTGCTGAGCTCTAGGGGGATGGGTCTGTGTGGTGGGTCAGATGTAAGTTGTGGAATTGTGGTGGGTGAGGCGCTAGGAAGCTTGCAGAAATAAAGCAGTTTCATTGTAGGGGAAAAAGGGTATGTGTAGTGGGGTGCATGATGTATGTGTGGCAAGCGGAGGGGAGGCTGTAGTGTTAGGGTATGTGGGGGTTTGCACAGCACTGTGGGTGCTTGGGAGTTTCCAGGAACTAAAAATATGTAATTGACAAGTATGTCATATGCTGAAACCTCCAGGAATATGTCCGTCCAAAGTTGGCAGCCTTGGGGAATGGGAGGTAAGGGTTCTGTGTGGTGGGATTCAGGTTGTATGCCATGAGAATTGGGAGGCTGTGGTGTGGGGAAGGATGACCAAGCTTTCTGAGTGCAAGGAAGGGAAAGATGTGTGTGGCAGGATGCATGTTATATGTATGTTTAAGTGATGGGGGGTGTCTGCATTACCTTCTTCTCAAACTAGGGCCAGCTTGGTTAATATTCGTGACTTGTGGTCCCAGCAACTGCAGTGCACATAAGTTGTTTCTGAAGCCCAATTGTGTGTGTGCTGCTGAGGCCCTGTCTATTCGTCCTGTCCAGTGTTATAGTGAGAAACAGATTAGTGACTAGATGAGAAGCCTTCTCCAGTATCTCAGCAATGTACTTTCTCAAAGGGATTCTGTCTCCAGGGTCTCAGCATTGCTCCACTCTTGCCTCCACTGTGCCAATCTGACCTTGCATTTCCTGCCTTGCTTTAGCCTGGAGTGCACCTTACTGTTGATATCCATTGTAGCGTCTTTGGAAATATTTTCAGCTCAGAAGGGCTTGTTTTTGACTCAAGATGAATTAGCCCATTTTGGAATTAAATATATAATATACATGTAAAGTTATTCTCATAAGGCACCTTTGTTTGAACAGTTGTATTGTCAGTCGCTTCTAAGAATCTAATTGTTTTACATGCTACTAGACCCCTGAAAGTAGCTCTTTTTAAATATAGGGCTGTTAACTACAAACCCAGAGAAGGATTCTAATAATTTACCTCTTAAATCAGTTTTAAATATTTTTATGCCCTCTGCTAAAGTGTGTTTTGCTTGATCTAATTGGGTGAAATCTGGAGTAAACAGTAAGTATTAGTACTAAATTTGTGTGTAGCCATGTAAAATGAACTTTGAAATAGTTATGTCCTGTATATAAAATTGAATGTATTTATTAGGGATTTCAATTAGGATAAAAGCTGGTTTGAATAAGATATGTGATTAAAAAAAAAATTCATATAAACTGAAACTGCGTTCTTTTCTTCAGAATGTTAAGCATATGTGAAATACAGGTTCAGTACCCAATATACTTCAAGAATCCGGTTTGCCTAATGAACTGTAACAAGCACAAATCCAAAAGTAAGGGGTCAGAAACAATTCTCAATTAGTAGCACAAATAAAGAATGTTCTTTCTGAAAACAGGTTTTGGGCCTATCCAAATAATAACAACTGTCCTCGCTATAGAGGTCTACATTAAGAAACTGTTTTAATCTTTCGTGAGGCCAACATGTATACCCTCAGATCTGTTCCATTCAAAGCTTAGTACAGTTGAGGGGCATAGTTAAAACACAACTGGATCTTGGCTGTCAATACAAGATAGCATTTATTAGGGGAATAACATTTGTAAAATATGTAAGTGTATGCTTTCTGGCTCAATGAAAAGTTTTCTATCATTCTGAATTGTACAGTTGCATTTTACTGATACACAGACATATTTTAAATTATAGGGGTGTGAGAAGAAAATTGTACTGACATAATTGAATATCTTGACCTACCTCTACATGACAGAAAGTTTTTACTATTCATTTTGCCTGTTCTCTGAGAGCAGACTTTTTTTCTGAACATATATCATGTTGAATTTTTGGTTATATTTTCTAGAAACTGGTTAGCAATAGGGATACTTACCAGTTAACCCGTGGGTTCCCCTCCCCATGACAGTGCAGCTGGTATCACCCTGGCCGCAACATACTGCAGGGTCAGAGCAGCAGCAGCCCCTGCAACTATGGAGGGACTGGGCCAGAGCAGCCAGCAGTCCCCAATGCTTAGTGAGCTGGTGCTACAGCAGCCCCCTGTGGCAGGGCAGGGCTGGGTTGGAGCAATGCCTGCAGCCAGTGGTTAACGACTGGTTAAACACAAAATTGCTTCATTGTTAGATTAAACGGTTGGCATGATAAAACAAAAAATTTGAAGCTTTGCTTCTGACAAACTGCATATTAAATAATAAAATTTTAAGTCTGTACTCTAGCTCAGATTTTTAATATCAACCTGCATACTTATGTTGATCCGTGATGATGTGTGGGAGTTACAGAATAAACAACTATGATTATTTACAAGGAAATGATTCAAGAACATGACGAATTTTTATTTCCTTAGACATTATTAGATGCAGCCTGATAGATAATATATATTGTGAAAATAAATTTAATGCATTGGAAGTGGTATTGAGAAGCATTATCATATGGAAACAAATACTTTAGGCTCTATGCAGGTACAGTACTAATAACATCATTTTGAGTTCAAATGAAAGAGGGTTATCTTTTGGTGGTGTGATGGAAAAAGTACCTTGTTCTGAATTCAAACATTGTGGTATTGTGTTAATACTTGGAAAATCAGAAACAAGTTGGTATTCGTGATGATATTTTAACACTGATTCAATCAGTGGTTCTCAAACTGTGGGTCAGGAACTCAAAAGTAGGTCACAACCCCATTTAAATGGGGTCACCAGGGCTGGCTTAGATTTGTTGTGGTGCAGGGCTGAAGCCTGAGCCCGAGCCCCACTGCTTGGGCTAAAATTGAAGCTTATGGAGTTCAGTCTTCAGTCCTGCTTCCCAGCAAATCTGCTTGAGTCTGAAACTCTTGGACCTCTGCTCCCTTCCCAATACCTACACCTCTCTGGGGTAGAGGAGTTTGGGCTTTAGCTTACCCACCTAGGACAATTTTGGGCGGGCGAAGGCCTCGATCCACCCTCTTGGGGTTGTGTAGTAATGTTTATTGTCAGAAAGGGGTTGTAGTTCAGTGATGTTTAACTCCCGTATTAGATAATGAAATATAAAATGAGATGTTTATATTTTATTTCATGAATTAGTTTTTGCTAACACACATATATCAATGTTAGGCATTTTCAGTGTTTTTTCTTTGACGTCTAGGGCATGTATACAAAATCTAATAGAAAGAAAAGTAGGCCGATTTTTTTTCAAAGATTGTGAATAAGTTTCCATTTACTTGAGTGGGAGTTGCAAGTGCTCAGCACCCTGAAAACCAGGTCAGTGACCATGGAGGAAGATTAGCTTGGAAGCAGCAAAAAGAAAAGAACTTTCTGAAGAATAAATACCAAGTGGCTATGAGAAATGACAGGTCTTACCATATTCTAAAGCACAGGTTTCTTAGTCTTGGGTAGCATATTCTTTTTCCCTTGGGCTTTGTTTACCTTGGGTTTTCAGGCATCCATAAAGCTACACTTGTGCAAATCCCTAGCATAGATACTGTGTATTGCTGGCACAGTTTACCCTGCAGTAAACTGCATTGGTGCAGATCACACTGTTCTAGTGTAACTAAGACTTGGTATGTGCTACTAACTTGTGGTATAATTATATTGCGCAGGGGTGTGGAAAATCCACATCCCTGGATAACAGTTATATTGGCCTAATTCCTCTTCACTTTGATACAGCTTCACTAGTGGCTGAAATCTAAGTAATCCTTGAGAAAGTTCTGCTACCAGCTGCCTTCTTTCTTATCTCCCTAACTGGTGTCTTGTACTGTTGCATAGGGGAAGAGAAATGGACTCTCTGATACCTAAGATCCAACCCATTTAGAGCTTTACACATCAAATTTAACAATGTGAAGTGTCAAATTTAACAATTTGAAGTTGTTAAACAACTTCAGAGCAGATGTATTATGTTGATGGAATCTCACAGGTGTGCATTTGAATTTTGTTTCAACTCTGGCGTCTACGTGATTTTCAAGGTAACCATGTGAAGTATATGGAAGTAACTGAGTATAAAATTCCAAAAATCAAGGATTGCTGTGAAGAACCTCAAGTACAAATGAGAGCATCCCAATTGCTTAATTAGTCATAGGCAAAACACTGCTGCTTGCCACTGACATGGTATGTAGGGCAGGAGCTATTAGGGGTGCAAGAGTACCCTCCACTAAGGTCTGGTTTACGCTTAAAAGCTTTGCTCATAGAGCTATGTCAGGAATGTGAGAAAATTCACATCCCTAACTGACATAGCTATGCTGGAAAAAGCTCTAGTGTAGAGACAGTTAAATCCTCATAGTCCCTTTGTCAGTATAACTATTTTATTTTTCTATAAACTATACCAGCAAAATAACTCTTGCGGTATAAGCCGTGTGTTCACTAAGTGTGTACGCTAGGGTTGTAAAATCCCATTTATTTTGCTAACTGATTAAACATATAATTTAATCAGTGAACTGACTAAAGAGAGTCAAATGGGAGGGCTGCTCCAGCTCGATTGGAGTGTCCCCCTGCCTGCTGCTGGACTGGAACACCGCAGGCAGAGGCTATTCCTGCATCCTGCTTGGAGCAGCCCCTGACTGTGGCACACCCTGGCTCGCTGTGGACAGAGGCTGCTCCAGTGGGCCAGGGTACCCTGCAGGCAGGGACTGCTTCGGTGTCCCAGTCGAAGCAGCCCCTGCTTGTGGGGTGACTGGGCCAACTGCAGGCAGGGAGCTGCTCCAGCCCCACCGGTTAAATGGTTAAACTGTCACCCTGCACTGCTGCCTCTGATACAGAGGTGGCAGCAGCCCCTATCCACAGGGAGCTCAGACTACCATGGAGAGGATCTGCTGCTGTGTAGCAGCCTCTGTCCAAAGTGGGTATGGGCTGTCTGGACAGAGGCTGCTTCACAACAAACTCCCTTGCCCCCACGTGGCTGCCTCTAATAGCTGGCTCCCCCAGGACTGGCTCTTGCTTCCTCTCCCTGCCTCTGTAGGAGACAGCAAGGAGGGAGGGACAGAACGGTCTGTGGGGAGTTCTCTGACAACATCCGGTCAGTGTGTAGTGATAGTCAAAGAAGCTAACAGGATCTTAAAAACCATTAGAAAAGTAATAGATAAAACAGAAATTTCAGGTTGGACCTCTCTGGTCCAGCATCAGTGGGACCTGACCAGTCCTGAACAAGAGAATTTTCTGGACCAGGGAATGTCTCCTACCTCTGGCTTGCAAGCCTATCACCTGCTGCTGGCAGGTTGCCACAGCAAGAAACCCTGCCTAGCCCTCTTTCCCACTCCATCTCCAACCTGAGCTGCTTGCCCAGTTACTGCTGGTTCCCTGGGCAGCACAGGCTTTGGCTCCTGCCATGGGGCTCTGTTCCTGTGCAGGTGGGAGCAGATGTGGGGCCTATAACCCCATCCCCGCTCAGCCCTAGTCCTGGCCTTGAACAGCTAGAGGAAGCTGCAGGGCTCTGACCCTGGCCCTGTGTTCCTGGAGACTTCTGGAGAGCTCCGGCTCTGGTCCCATGCTACCCCCAGCTGGGCTGGCGACTCTGATGTCCCACCCGGCTGGCTCTCCTCCTCTTAGGTTCCCAGGCTGTCTGGTTTGGGAGCATCTGTAGTCCAGTGTTACTGGACCAGAGTACCAGATTTTGTAGGTACAACCTGTATCATAATGCTTCTATATAAATCCATTGTATGCTTACATCTTGAATACTGTGTGCGGTTTGCTCAACTCATATATATGCGCACACACACATACACAGGGTTTGCAGCTCTTGCACATGAGCATTGCGGGGCTGGCGAGCAGCTTTCGCTGCCGTTTGTCAAGCCCTCTGTGTGTACGCAGAAACAAGCTACTAAAATTATTAGGGAAATGAAGTCGGAGAGATTAAAATGACTGGGACTTTTCATCTTGAAAAAGACAACTACATGGGGATATGATAGAGGTCTATACAATCTTAACTAGTGTGAAGAAGGTGGATAAGAAAATGTTGTTTAATCCTTCATATAACAGAAGAACTAAGGCAGGGGTGTCCAAACTTTTTTCAAAGAGGGCCAGATTTGATGAAGTGAACATGCGTGAGGGCCGACCATTTTGCCTGACATTCTTTGAACCATTAAAATTAAATGCAAATTAACTATTTTATGCAAAGTTTATTGCAAAAAGCATACTTTTCATTTCGTCACATGGATGACAAATCTAAACAGGTGTTACATCACTCTGCCTTTCATATCTGAAGGCCAGATGAAAAAAAAATCCAGGAAGCTGAAATATATGTCAGGAACATTGTAAAGTACATTACATTGTTGGTAATAAAGGTTGTCTGTCAACTTTTCAGTTCAAAAAATATGAACAGGAACATAACACCAAGTATACATGTAGTGTCCAAATATATTTATAACTGATTTAGACCAACTGACATTAACTGAGATTTTACAATGTATTCATCTCAATTGAAAAAAAAACTTGCCTGCACTAATGTGAAGGGTGAAACTGAGATCTGGACTGCAGCACATAGGCTAGGTCTTTTTCAAAGGCAGTGGTTTTGATGCGCAAAATGTCACGCAGGTGAGAGTCACTTAGTCTTGTCCTTACGCGGTTCTTGTTAAAGTTCATAGCAGAGAATGTCTTCTCACACATATATGTTGAGCCAAACAAGCTCAGCATTTTCTTAGCCAATGTTCGAATCTCTTGAAACCGGCTCTTATCCAGTTGGCGGTAAAAGTTCACAAGAGAGAGCTGTTGGTGCCGACTGCGTAACTTGCTGTCACAATGCAGCTCAATGAGCTCGAGCTGCAGCTGATCTGGAGCATCATCGGGGTCAACAGAGAATGGAGAGGAGAAAAGGCTGATCTCCTTTTCAATAGCTGAAAAATCCTGGAAGCGCCATTTAAACTCCCCAGCCAGAGATGCGATGTCTGCTGCATACCTGCTCGTTTGCGCACTGATATTGTCCTGTGGAAAACTGTTCATTATTTCCTGCAACTCTGAAAAATGTATGGTATTGGGCTGTGTTTGTGACAACAGCCTTATGAAAAGTTGCAGCTTTGTTCCAAAGGCTTTGAGGTGTGAATAAAGCTGGTTCACCGTTGCATCTTTCCCCTTGCCTTTGTGGCTGTGTGTGGTGAAGAGTCTAAGGATGAGCTTGGGCCCGCCAGGAAGCTGACAGCGCGCAGCGCCAATCACAGGTACTGAGACATTTCCCGATCTCTGCAGCTGCGGACCGGGAAAATGTCTCTCTACCTGTGATTAGCGCTGCACGCTGTCAGCTTCCCGGCGGGTTCGGGTACGTGCAGCTGCGAACACGCCCGAGCTCATCCTTAGTCCTGAGCGGCGCTCGGGGATTCATTGGGGGCCATAAAAGATAGATACCGTATTTTCCGGCGTATAAGGCGACTGGGCGTATAAGACGACCCCCTAATTTTCCAGGTAAAACATAGGTTTTGGCCTATACTCGCCGTATAAGACTACCCCCCTATACAGAACGTCCCTGTGCTGATACTGTATGTACCGCGCTGAGCCAATCCCGGCAAGCAGTGTATTCTATTAATGCATACAAAGCCTGCTCAGATTGGCAAAGGTTGTAATAGCCCGCCACCCCCTTTCCCCCCCCAAACCCGTGTGGGGACGGGTCCTCGCGTTGACTGCACGGAGGGCCCACTCCCTAGCTTTGCTCTAGGCTTGCTTGCAAACGGGGGTTTAGGCTGCGGTCTATGCCCATTTATCTGGGAGAGACCAACCTACCGCCCAACAAGCCGTCCGCTTCCCCGGTTGGGGGAGAGTCCCCGTAATCTGGGATGGGGAGGACCCGGCGCCCGTCAGGGGGGCTACTCACGGCCCCTCTGAGTCTGTTGGAAGTGTCGCTCCAAGGGCCAGCGTCTCGGGCCGCCTCGCCTCCGGGTTCAGTGCACGTCCGGGGGTCTGGAACTCTCTTCCCCTCGCGTCACCATCCTCCACCACCTCGTGACCTCTCGGGCCACCTCTGCCGCCTTGGCACCCCGGGTCTCCCTGCCGCGGTGCCTGCCTCTCGTGCCAGCTCCGTGCTCCCCGCTTGCCCCCGCCGCCGCTGCCCAGGGTTTCTGCCGGCCTCCTCCCTCGGCCGGCGTCCGCAGTCGTCCCCGGAGGCCCCCTGGCTGCCTCTCTGCTCCCAGCCGTGCCCGCCGCGATCCTCCTCCAGCCGGCGTCTGCGGTCGCTCCCTGGGACGCCCCGGCTGGCCCCACGCTCTCCGCTGCTTCCGCCCCGATCAGCTGGTCCGGCCACCTTTTAAACGCGGCGGGCAGACTCGGGCGCACGCGCCGCACTGCCGGGGGAGCGAGCCAGCTCCTGCTCTCCTCCCCCCGCTTCCGGGGTTGTCCGCGGGCGCACCCAGGGACCCGGCGTATAAGATGACCCCTGATTTTTGGGGGATGTTTTTTAGTATAAAAAGTCATCTTATACGCCGGAAAATACGGTATTGCCAAATTACCTTTGGGGCCGTATTAAACCGGAACACGGGCCGCAATTGGCCTGCGGGCCGGACTTTGGACATGCCTGAACTAAGGGTAACCCAATGAAATCAATAAGCAGCAGATTTTAAAAAAACTAAATATTTTTCACACAACATACGGTGGAACTCTTTGCTGTGAAGGCTAAAGCTATAACAGGGTTAAAAAAAGAACTAGGGTATGTCTACACTTCATTCCTCTCTCTCTCTCGAGAGGAATGCAAATACAGAAACCTGAAATTGCAAATGGCGCTACTTCAAAATAGTGCTTTTTCGAAAGAAAAAACGTGGTTATTTCGAAATAAATCCCTTCCCTCGAAATAACCCTCTCGAAATAACCTTGTTTTTTCTCTTGAAATAGCACTATTTCGAAATAGCGTCATAATGTGATTACGCAAATGAAGCACGGGATATTTAAATCCCCGCTTCATTTTCAATTTCAGGTGTCTGCATTTGCATTCCTCTCTCTTGAGAGGAATGAAGTGTAGCCATACCCCTAGATTAATTCCTGGAAGACAGGTACATCAGTAGCTATTAATCAGGGATGTAACCCCATGTTCCAAGTGTCCCTAGCCTTTGTGAAAAGTTGAGACTGGAAGACTGGGAATGGATCACTTGATCATTACTAGTTCTTTTAATTCCTTCCTTGAATTGCCTACTATAGGAAAACAGGATACTGGGCTTGATGGACCATTTGTCTGGCCCAGTATGACCATGCTTATGTAAAAATTAATTATTATAATAAAAATGATTAATACAGAAACTCCCCAAGATAATGAGCTCCCAGGATAGCAACGATGTGAGGAGATGACTTTGGCAAATAATGCAGTTAAAAATCTTGGCCTAGTAGGAAACATATTTGTAGGTTTCCCAGTCACAAATCTATCATTCTGGAGCAAAGTCACTAAAACATAGTCAATCAAATATAGTCTATAGTTGCTGTAATGTGCCTTCACTTTTCCTTCCAGCACACCTCACTTATTGTTGTCCTTGATTGGGGGGAAGAGGAGGGGAGAGAATGCAGAAGTCAGAGTTGCTTTCACATGAATTCATCTCCCAGGTGAGGGGGACGGGGAGAGAAGGCACTTCACCTGCTCCTCCAACCACTCACTCTGGCCACTGTGGTTTATTATACCACTGTTGACTCCATCGCTCTTGCTGGTGGCTTTGCACCATCATTTTTTGCTGCCATCTGCCAATGTGACCTTTGCAAGTTGGTCTCTTGAGGTTCCAGTTCACAGCTTTCAGCTCTCAATGAGCTCACTAAGAGTGCAGGATGGGCTGTCTTTGACAAAATCATTGTCTCAGAGCAAATCTAAGCATTTCAGCTCTAAAGTGATCACAACAAATAAAGACTCTTTATGGAACCTAATGAGCTTTGTCTTTAGACTTTGGAGAGGGTCAGGTATTTGTGAATATTACACAGACCATCAAGTAAAAAGCCTGTCCCTTCCCTCTCCACTGGAGGGATAGGCTAAATACAGTTCTGCTGCCTTTTTTACTCATATAACAAGAATTACAACACTTCGTTATTCTCGCATTCAAGTGATTTGTATCCCAACATCACCCAAAATTGGGCAATACAGTGATGTAACTTTTTGACAAGTGGGGGTAGGAAAATTTGGGGGAAGGACACTACTGGGAGGTAATCCCTAGTATAAGAGCATGCACAGTTGCATTAGGAATGAACTTGATGCTGCTGAGAATTGTGCATACATTTTTTAACTCCTAAGGACAGCTCTGAATTCCTAAAGCTACTAATATGCTGAGAAATCTACAATAGCTTTTCCAGAGAAGCTGCAAAATCTTATAATGTAAGGTTCAATGTGGTTATGCACAAATTTATTTTACAAACATATTTTTCTGTGCAGGCCATATTTTGCATGCTATGGGTAAAGACTGCATTTGTTTCTATTGACAAGAAAGTCATCAGCAAGTTAGACGTTTATTTAAAAAAATTGAATTTATGTAAGTAGAGCAAACAAACAGCACTCCAAAAGCAATATTAGATTCATGTTTTCACAGGTCATTCATAAATTAAAAACAAACTTTAGCTGAGTGGTCATGAGACATATCTTTAGTGATACCTTTTGTCTGTTTTTCTAATTACTGTACACAGAACATGTTATAGTGAAAGGACTAGTTGATTCTTAACTGTAGTATAACTGATGTACATTATATAATTTGATATTATTTTGTAACTTGACAATGTCAATTTTGTTAGGGTTATTTTTACTCTTGTCTCCACAAGATGGCTCTCTGAACATTTATTTGGGTACCATAAGAAAAATAAAATTAGCTATTGGTTGGTCACTGACTATTAGATGAGTTTATGAATGTAGAATTTCAGTATGTAAACATCTGCAAAAGAATACTTTAAATCTAACTTTTAACCTGCCTTGTAATAAACATACTACAGATAAATGACATTACAAAAACCTTATTTTCTTTCATTTAATGTTATATAATTTCCTTTGCCTTGGTTTGGACACAACTTAGTAAGTATAGTACAGTTCAGTTAAACATCATGAACATATCAAAATCAAATAAAAAAACAAAATAAAATAAAGTAGTAACATTTGAAAGCCAATCCTACAGCAGTGGTTCAAATGAATAAAACAACCCACTGAGAAAGTGTCTTCAGATATCTTTGAGTGTGTGGACTGAAACAACTAATGAGAGAAACCCCACAAGGCAATATAGCAAAAATTTATTACTTGCTGTAAAAGCAGGTTCCATCAGAGTTCAGACACTCCATGTTCTCTCACACACACGCACACAGACAGACAGACAGACAGTGAGTGAGTGAGTGAGTTGGCCAAAACTTGGAATTTGGTCTGCTTTCAATGTAATTTGAATTCTGACCTTTCCGAATTGTAACATCTGAAATTCTGTGTGAAACTTAACATCTGTGAAACTTAACAAACTTATCAAAGGTTAAACCATTTTATTTCAAGTTTATCTATTAATATAATGGTTCAGTTTTCCTCTTCAAAACTATTTTCACAACTATACTGTAGCTTTCAGTAATATACTCTTTGCTTTTCTCCTGTTCAGACTAGAGATGTTAAATTTCAGTTAATTGAATAGTCAATTAACCCCATAATTCTTATTAGTTACTTGACTATTCTATAGTCCCTGAAGGTGGGGCCAGCAGCCACTGAGCTCTGGCCCCACTCCCAAGGAGCCCCCAACCACTCCACACTGCTGTTTCTGTATCAGAGGCAGCAGCGTGGGGTACCAGGCAGGAGCTGGTCTGTGAGGGGAGCTAGTTTAAAAACCAGCTCCCCTCACGAGCTGGCTGCCTGTTGCCCTGCACTGCTGCCTCTGATACAGAGGTAGTAGCGCAGGGTGGCAACAACCCCTGTCTAGGGAGATGGGGGGAGGGAGAACCGGCAGGGAGCAGGGCTGGCCAGTAGGAGGTTGGAGGGAGAACTGGCTGGTGGGGAGGAGGTCAGGGGGAGCGAGGCTGGCTGAGGGGGAAGAATGGGAGGGAACCGGCTGGCGGGAAACAGGGCTGGCCCAGGCGCACAGTCCTGGCAGACCGCACGGGCGAGTTCAGCCCCAGGGATTCCATCCTGCCCCGCCCTGCCCCCCCTCCCACTGCATAGTTGCATACTGTCTGACTGGTAGATACGCTCACGCAGTGTGAGCATGTCTACCAGCTAGGCAGTATGCAACTACGTACTGATACGCATGATAATAATAAAACTTATTTAATTAGAAAATACCGGACATTTATATGTTCGGTATTTTCTCAATTTGTTTCCCAGACACACAGTTCAAATACCGGACTGTCTGGTTCAAAACCAGACATCTGGCAGCCCTATCCATATTCATCAGGTTTGGACCTGGAAGGTGAGAACAGTTAACATGCAAGGTACTGTAGCCCAGGGCCTGGTTTAAATGTGGGCGAATTGCTGAGTTCCACCCCAAGATAGATAAAGCCGTGATGAAATGCACTCAAAGAGACCAAATCAGAAGAGCAGCTAGACGTGAAATCATGAGCATTGGTAAATTACTCCATACAGAAACATAACCCACATTCCTCATAAACTATGACTAATATAATATGGTCTGAACTCATTATTGAGCATGACTCACAGTTGGTAAAACCCATTCTCATTCTTAGTATCTTTGCAGATAGAAAGCATAGGTAAAAGAATGAAAAGTTAGTTATATATTTTGGCTAGTAGTTTAAACTATATTTTAAATTTTGGACTCTAATTCCTTAATTGTTAATGTTGGGTCAGTGATTTTGCAAAGATGTTGTTCCAGCATAGGGTTCCCAGGTGTCCGGTTTGAACAGGACAGTCCAGTATTTAACCTTTGTGTTCAGGAAACAAGTTGAGAAAATATAAATAGGATGTAATGTAGATTGTGGTGTAATGTCAAGTGTGTCCAGTATTTTTGTTGAAACCATCTGGCAACCCTAGCTTCTGGAGAGTTGTAGAGTAAACATATTTAGAGATATTTTGCCACATAAGTTTACTGTCCGCAACCTGTAAGATCTGCATATTTACAATTGTACAAGTGTCAGTAATTTAACATTTTTCAACTATGAAAAAATTGTTATAGTCATTGTTTTGGGACAGTGATTAGCCAGAGTTATACAAAAAGACCATATGTTGCCTTGAAACCTAAAATAATGAGCTACTTTTAAAAGATACTGATTTTTTTACAGAAGAGAAATATTGAGGGTTTTAAAAAAAAGTTACATAAGCTGTGTGAATTTGGTCAGAATACAAGAAGCACTGACAATTACTAGTTGTAATTTAACATGCCATATCTTATGTAGAATTATTATGGAAGTGTCAACTAAGGCTCTTATTGAGCATCTTTGAAAAATTTTCCTTGTGTAATTTTATCCAAAATGACTTCACGTGTGAAGTTTGTAGGTTATCTGTCTTATTACCTTTTAATTTTCTTAGACAGTTGATGTGTTGAATATACAGTAAACTTCCGATAATCCGGCACCTTTAGGACCCAGGGGGTGCCAGATTATCAGAAGGGGGGGCTATGAGGGGTCTGGAGTGGGGGGGATGCCATCCCAGACCTCTCATAGCCCCCACTTCCGATAGTCCAGCTCTGCCCCAGGCGTCCCCGATTCAGTTGCTGCTGGTCAGTTTCAACAGCGGCTGAATTGGGGACGCCTGCGGCAGAGCAGCTGGGGTGCTGCCGGGTTGGTCCGGTAGCACCGCCCCTCGGCACTGCGAGACCAACCGACAGCACCCCAGCTGCTCTTGGGGACGCCTGAAACAGAGCAGCCGGGGTGCTGCCAGGTTGATCCCGCGGCGCCAAGGGGCAGCGCTATGGGACACACCCAGCAGCACTTCAGCTGCTCTGCCCCGGGCTTTCCGGAGTCAGCTGCTGATCAGTTTCAGCAGCGGCTGAATAGGGGCGCCTGGAGCAGAGCAGCTAGGTTGCTGCTGGGTTGGTCCCGTAACGCTGCCCCTTGGTGTTGCAGGACCAACCCGGCAGCACTCCGGCTGCTCTACTCCAGGCGCCCCCAAAAGCAGCTGGGGTGCTGCCGGGTTGGTCCTGCAGCTCCGAGGGGCAGCGCTACCGGACCAACCCAGCAGCACCCCAGCTGCTCTGCCCCCGGCTTCTCCGATTCAGCTGCTGGTCAGTTTCAGCAGCGGCTGAATCGGGGAAGCCTGGCACAGAGCAGCTCCAATTCTCTGGCTGCCTCCAGCACTTCCGGGTTCCTGATGGTGCCGGACCATCAGGAGTGCTGGAGCATTGGATGCAGGACCAATGGAGTTTTACTGTAGTAAAATGGCTTTTCACTGATTGATTCATTGGTACAAATGTTGCTGCACTTAGTTGCAATCAGCACCAAGTAAGAGAGTATAAATAATTGTTTATTTAGAGCAGTGTTTGTTGAACTGTGTTCCACGGCACACTGGTGTGCCTCAGAGAACTTAATTCAAAATGGCTGCCTTAAAGGGGAAGGTGACCTTTTTTACCCTTTTTTCCTCAATAACTTCCCCCCAATCCTTCCCCCCCCAACCTTTTTTTTTTCTTCCCTCAACAAAAATTGTTTGGTTTCCTCCGTCTTAAAAAGTTTAAGAAACACTGATTTTAGAGAGTGTATATATAGCCAGCTCAGTCCAATTTGATGCTGGAGTAACTTAAAAAAGAATCTTCCACAGCTGTGAACAATAATACAAGAAGGAATATTAAGTATTATTGTAATAAACACTTGACCCCAACTTCAACTCTGTTTGAATGTCCAAAAAAGGTTGCAGGCACAGATTGGCTGTCTGTTAAGCAAGTGAGGAAACTTGTTGTTATGCTTAGAGGACCATCTAATTTTTAAAAGTCTTGGGGGGGGGAAAAAACACACCAAAACGAAATACTATGGAGAGGAGGATACTGAATGTTTTTTAAACTCTGATAGCATTTGTCCATTTCAGTAGTGCCAATTTAAATGTTAAACCTTTAATTAATTTTTCCTACATTATTCCACAAGATGTCCCTGGTAGATTTGGGAAAGAAGCTTTTAGAAGCTGCACGGGCAGGTCAAGATGATGAAGTTCGCATTTTGATGGCAAATGGAGCACCTTTTACCACAGATTGGGTAATAAAATATTTCATTTGTTGAAAATGTTTGTCATCTTTGTTTCTCTGTGATATCTTCCCCAGAAAATAGTGTAAATAAATGATCAGAAATATACAAAATCATAGAAATCTACATTGAGCTTTATATATATATTCCTGTATTGAATCCGGCTAGTTAATAATATTGCCTGACTTCATAAAGAGAGTTCATCCTAATTATGTAACTATGTTTTAGTTTAGGAAGAAGGCTCAATTAATAGCTTTATTCTAATTGCTGATGATCAGCAGAAGTAGGGTCAATGACAAACGCTAAAGCTGGAAGTTGGTAGAGTTGGAACATGTATGTGGCTTTAAAGAGGCAAGACATGGACAGTGGTCTCTTTTCTGGATGATGTTAGCAGAAAATCTCAACTTGGAAATCTTTCTTTTTTTATATTACTTGCTTTCATCCTGTTGTGCCTTCGTTCCATGAGACTGGAAGGGGGAAATGATTATTAAGGGAAACGCAGTGAGATGTGGATTGATTGATACCTAGGTTCTTTACTTTTAGGATAAAAGAGACAATAAGAGAGGGATGGAAGTGAGCACTTCATAATGGTGTGGGAGGGTTGTTTTTTTTTTAATGGTCAACTTTTATACCATGTTACAGCTGGGAACATCACCACTTCATCTAGCAGCACAATATGGGCACTATTCAACTACAGAAGTGTTACTTCGAGCTGGTGTAAGTCGGGATGCCAGAACCAAAGTGGACAGAACTCCATTACATATGGCAGCATCAGAAGGCCATGCAAACATAGTAGAAGTCTTACTTAAGGTAAAAACTTTTTTTTTAATGTTACCTACATTTGAAATAGAACTTGAATCTAGAAGACTAGTTACTCATAAATCTGTGGAGGTGTAACTTTTTAAAATCCTACAATTGGCTGAAAATGACTATTCAATGTATTTTTAAAAAATCCTTAACAGTATCCTCTGTATTAAGGGTGCAGGTGATACATTCTTTTTCCCATTCAGTTTTGGGTTTTATTTGTAATTATTTGTTATAATCACTGTGCTTTCAGGCAAATTGTTCATTGGCATCCAAAAAGAAGACTTCTTCATAATGCAATACTGGATACATAAAATTGTTCTAAAAACTGCATGTCTGGACTTCCAACACTCCTGTCATCTGAAGAAGTGGGCTATGCCCACGAAAGCTCATGATACCATCTACATGTTTTGTTAGTCTTTAAAGTGCTACCAGACTATTTGTTGTTTTTTAAGTTTTTCCTGTTACAGACTAACTCAGCTACCCCTCTGAAACTTTTAATCCTTTTTGTTAATGTGTGTGGTGTTTACTGTAGAGTACTTTTAATAAACTAGTAATTGTAAGACAGCAGGAAGTTCCTTTCAGCAAGCAAGTGAAAGAGAGTAGTTTCATCATTGTTCTGTTTGCAACTTTTTGCAGTTTACACATATCAATACAGCATAGTCTGTTTGATGTTTTTGTTTGCAGCATGGTGCTGATGTTAATGCAAAGGACATGCTAAAGATGACAGCTCTTCACTGGGCTACAGAACACAATCACCAGGAGGTGGTGGAGCTCTTAATAAAATATGGAGCAGATGTCCACACGCAGAGTAAATTTTGCAAAACTGCATTAGATATTGCAATAGACAATGGGAATGAAGATGTAGCGGAAATATTACAGGTAACTTTTTTGATTGATGATACTGGTGAAACTTACAGAAAGATGCTGATTGGTTGTTAATTTAGTAATTGTTGAAGGTTATATGGCAATGAACATATATTTTTCTCCTCTGCAGTCCTAGCATAGCATGAATATCATAGAATACGAGGACTGGAAAGGACCTTAAGAGGTCATCGAGTCCAGTCCCCTGCCCTCATGGCAGGACCAAATACTGTCTAGACCATCCCTGATAGACATTTATCTAACATACTCTTAAATATCTCCAGAGATGGAGGTTCCACAACCTCCCTGGGCAACTTATTCCAATGTTTGACTACCCTGACAGTTAGGAACTTTTTCCTAATGTCCAACCTAAACCTCCCTTGCTGCAGTTTAATCCCATTGCTTCTTGTTCTATCCTCAGAGGCCAAGATGAACAAGTTTTCTCCCTCCTCATGACACCCTTTTAGATACCTGAAAACCGCTATCATGTCCCCCCTCAATCTTCCCTTTTCTAAACTAAACAAACCCAGTTCTTTCAGCCTTCCTTCATAGGTCATGTTCTCTAGATCTTTAATCATTCTTGTTGCTCTTCTCTGGACCCTCTCCAATTTCTCCACATTTTTCTTAAAATGTGGTGCCCAGAACTGGACACAATACTCCAACTGAGGCCTAACCAGCGCAGAGTAGAGCGGAAGAATGACTTCTCGTGTCTTGCTCACAACACACCTGTTAATGCATCCCAGAATCATGTTTGCTTTTTTTGCAACAGCATCACACTGCTGACTCATATTCAGCTTGTGATCCACTATAACCCCTAGATCCCTTTCTGCCATACTCCTTCCTAGACAGTTGCTTTCCATCCTGTATGTGTGAAACTGATTGTTCCTTCCCAAGCGGAGCATTTTGCATTTGTCTTTATTAAACTTCATCCTGTTTACCTCAGACCATTTCTCCAATTTATCGAGATCATTTTGAATTCTGATCCTATCCTCCACAGCAGTCGCAACCCCTCCCAGCTTGGTATCATCTGCAAACTTAATAAGCGTACTTTCTATGCCAATATCTAAATCATTGATGAAGATATTGAACAGAGCCGGTCCCAAAACAGACCCCTGTGGAACCCCACTTGTTATACCTTTCCAGTAGGATTATGAAGCATAAATAACTACTCTCTGAGTACAGTTATCCAGCCAGTTATGCACCCACCTTATAGTAGCCCCATCTAAGTTGTATTTGCCTAGTTTATTGATAAGAATATCATGAGAGACCGTATCAAACGCCTTACTAAAGTCTAGGTATACCACATCCACCACTTCTCCCTTATCAACAATACTCGTTATCCTATCAAAGAAAGCTGTCAGATTGGTTTGACATGATTTGTTCTTTACAAATCCATGCTGGCTGTTCCCTATCACCTTGCCACCTTCCAAGTGTTTACAGATGATTTCCTTAATTACTTGCTCCATTATCTTCCCTGGCACAGAAGTTAAACTAACTGGTCTGTAGTTTCCTGGGTTGTTCTTATTTCCCTTTTTATAGATGGGCACTATATTTGCCCTTTTCCAGTCTTCTGGAATTTCTTCTGTCTCCCATGATTTTCCACAGATGATAGAGGAGGTATTTGAGACTCTAGCTATCAGCTCCTTGAGTACTCCAGGATGCATTTCATCAGGCCCTGGTGACTTGAAGGCATCTAACTTTTCTAGGTGATTTTTAACTTGTTCTTTTTTTATTTTATCTTCTAAACCTACCCCCTTCTCACTAGCATTCACTATATTAGGCATTCCTTCAGACTTCTCAATGAAGACCAAAACAAAGAAGTCATTAAGCATCTCTGCCATTTCCAAGTTTCCTGTTACTGTTTCTCCCTCCTCACTGACCAGTGGCCCTTCCCTGTCCTTGGTCTTCTTCTTGCTTCTAATGTATTTATAAAAAGTCTTATTGTTTCCCTTTATTCCCGTAGCTAGTTTGAGCTCATTTTGTGCCTTTGCCTTTCTAATCTTGCCCCTGCATTCCTGTGTTGTTTACCTATATTCATCCTTTGTAATTTTTTATGACTCCTTTTTTATTTTTAGAGCATGCAAGATCTCATGGTTAAGCTAAAGCAGTCTTTTGCCATATTTTCTGTCTTTCTGACGCAGCAGAATAGCTTGCTTTTGGGTTCTTAATAATGTCCCTTTGGAAAAACTGCCAACTCTTCTCACTTGTTTTTCCCCTCAGTCTTGATTCCCATGGGACCTTATCTATCAGCTGTCTGAGCTTGCCAAATTCTGCCTTCCTGAAATCCATTGTCTCTATTTTGCTGTTCTCCCTTCTACCCTTCCTTATAATTGTGAACTCAATGATTTCATGATCACTTTCACCCATGCTGTCTTCTACTTTCAAATTCTCAACCAGTTCCTCCCTATTTGTTAGGATCAAATCTAGAACAGCTTCCCCCCCCCCCCCCCCCCCCGGTAGCTTTTTCAATCTTCTGAAATAAAAAGTTGTCTCCAATGCAGTCCAAGAACTTATTGGATAGTCTGTGCCCCGCTGTGTTATTTTCCCAACATATATCTGGATAGTTGAAGTCCCCCATCACCACCAAATCTTGGGCTTTGGATGATATTGTTAGTTGTTTTAAAAAAAAAAGCCTCATCCACTTCTTCCACCTGGGTAGTAGACTCCTCGCATGACATCATCCTTATTTTTAACCCCTTTTAGCCTAATCCAGAGACTCTCAACACTTCTGTCTCCTATGTCCATCTCCACCTCACTCCAAGTGTGTTCATTTTTAATATATAAGGCAACACCTCCTCCCTTTTTTCCCTGTTTATCCTTCCTGAGCAAGCTGTACCCTTCCATACAACTATTCCAATCTTGTGTATTATCCCACCAAGTTCTGTGATGCCAACAATGTCATAATTGTACTTATTTATTACCACTTCCAGTTCTTCGTGCTTATTACCCATACTTCTCGCATTTGTATGTAGGCATCTAAGATACTGATTTGACCTTGCCTCCTAGTTTCTCACTTCTGGGAATGTCATCGTGTAGACAATTACACAATTAACCAGTCAACCTGGGCTTATCGGCTAATCTTGTCTATTACACACATTCCCCTCCCTTGCTGCCTCTGTATCAGAGGCAGCAGAGGTGGAGGGAGTGGGAGCTGGTGCCCTGGAGGAGCTAGCTTAAAAGCCAGCTCCCAATGAGCACAGGATCTGCCTGCCCTCCTAAACCCCTGTGCTGCTGCCTCTGATAGAGTTGTAGCAGCACAGAGGTTAAGGGAAGTAGGCTGAAGCCAATACACATAGGGAGACAAATAGGGGCTGCTGCTGCGGAACAGCCTCTGTCCACGGCAGGCCCAATCTCACCGTGGACAGAGGCTGCTCCGTGGGATGTGGAGCAGCCTCTGTCCCCTGGGAGATTGGGCCCACCACGGACAGAGGCTGTTTCACGGCAGCCTCCCCTGCCTTTTGCATCCCCTCTGGCACTGCTGCTGCTGTCTGTGGGAGCTGGGATCCTCGTGGGCAGGGGGCTGCTGCCACCTCACGCTCCTGGAAGCTGGTCTGCATGGGGAGCTGCTGTATATGAGACAGCAGTGTGAGATGGCAGGGGGCTCCCTGGGAGAGGGGTCAGGAGTTCACTGTCTATCAGTCCTACCCCCAGGAACTGTCTAGTAGTCGTGTAACCACTAAAATTTCATGTGGTTACACGACTATTCAATTACACGATAGGTGATATTCCTAACTCATACATATTATTTGTGTAAAATTCTCTGAAGAATGCTTCTAGCCCCTGCCAATCCAAGAAGTGAGGGTCTTAAGTCTTTTTAGACTTGTTCATTGTGAGTTATGGAATAACTGCTAATTTGCAGATGAGGTATGACTACTAAACTCTGACAAGATGTCCTGTCCTTAGTGTTATGTTAGTTGCCTGTATGAGGGCTAAATTAGTTGGTAGGGATAGAAGAGGAAGAAGGTCACCTCTTTTCATTGACTAGGGATCAGAACAACTTTCTTACAGGATCCCCTGGAATGCCCAGATTTACACTGGCAGGGTGGGGTTTTTTTGGGTTTTTTTTTGGTTTACCGGTACATTCATTTTTGTGGTAGCTTCTGACTTTTTCAGGCACTGAGATTATACAGTCATAAATAAATTTCAAGATTAATTGGGGTGGTTTGACCTAGAATAAATGAGGGTATTGAGTATTCAGTATCTAAATGCTAGGGAAATGGATGTTGGTGGCATTCTGAAGTTTTACTTCAGTCAAATCATGTTACCATGAAGATGAAGGCGAAAGCTGAAGCCTCTTGGCCACAGTTTACATAACTTGTTTTGAGTCCTCATCAGCGCTTTGCTTTTTCCAATTCACCTTAAATAGCTCCTAGATCAATGGTGGGCAACCTGCAGCCTAAGGGCTACATGCGGTCCATTAGAGTTCTATGTGTGGCCTATGAGACATTTTGTTTAGTGTTACCCATGTGAAGGGTTGCCAGCTTCCACTGGTTTCTGTCCATGTCGGGTTTTTCCCTGCTGGTATTACTAAAGTGACACACACTTAAAGCAAGGACATTTGAAGTGAGGTGCATGCAGATTGCACAAAACATTGATTGAGAGAGCTGTGTGCTTCTCTGCTTTAAATCAAAGCACTGCTATGGTCCAGTAAGTGCACCTTGCAAATTCTAGGTGTGCAAGTTCGGTTAGCAAAATTATCCTCTCCCGGGAGACCATCTTGGTTATGACAATCTTGTGGCCTACTGAAATGG
The DNA here is from genome assembly GCF_052426305.1 of Pelodiscus sinensis. NCBI lineage: Eukaryota > Metazoa > Chordata > Testudines > Trionychidae > Pelodiscus > Pelodiscus sinensis. The sequence goes on from NC_143065.1 coordinate 25,832,750, forward strand.
AGACCCACTCATGCAGCCCACTCACTAGCCTAGGTTACCCATCCTTCTCCTTGATTATTACTTAGTGGTAGACTGTAGATTTACATTTTGATCTAGTCTTATTTACCTTCTCCCGTGGACAAGGCTGTCATTTTTATAATTGTTTTTATAGAAGTATAATGTTTTTAATGTTTATTTGCACTCTGAATAGCGTTGTTGTCTTTTTTTCCCTCCTAGATTGCAATGCAGAATCAAATCAATACAAATCCAGAGAGTCCTGACACTGTGACAATACATGCAGCCACACCACAGTTTATCATTGGACCTGGAGGCGTGGTGAACCTAACAGGTTTGGTATTTTCTGCAGATATATCAAATGCAGCAGATATTTGGATGTTTTTAGGACAGCTGTTGGAATTTTATGGTTTGTTCACCATTTTATGGTGAACAATGATGGTAAGATTGCAGCTGTGCCTTATTCCTCTTTGTTGTCTTTTGCATATTATAAACATCCAGGTACTTAGAATAATAATGTAATAATAATGCCTTAGAACTGTATTAGCCTAACAAACTTGTCTTCAGGATATAATGTTTGGTTTATAACAAGATCATTATATGTCTTTAGCATAAAAAATAGGGACTTCTGTAACAATCTAATACAAGTTTGTGAACTGACTTAATTTTTTCTTCTCTTAGATGAGTCGGGAGTATCTGCTGTACAATTTGGAAATTCATCAACATCTGTATTAGCTACATTAGCAGCTTTAGCAGAAGCGTCTGCTCCACTGTCCAACTCTTCAGAAACACCAGGTTAGAAAGCAAAATAATTTATTTTCCTTCAGTAAACTAACACTAAGAATGTGGAGATAAAGCTTTCAGCAGTACAATTAGTCTGAAGATGGAATGAAACTCATTTTTAAAATGCTGAAAATAAGTTAATATCCATTTTGTTCAAATCAGCAATATAGGAGGATTACATCATGAAAAATACTTATAAGACATAACTATTTAAAGTACTTCTTTTTTTGTTAGATTTGGTATTTCTGAATCTGCTGGAGGCAGCATTTATTTTGGTGAAAGTGTGACATTTATTCAAGAGCCTGTAATCAGATCAGAAACTGATTTCTGACTTACTGTATTACTAGTTAGAAGAAAATCTTTAATATCTGAACACTAAACATTTGATTTAAATTGATATTTTTTTAAACTTGGAGGAGATGGTCATAAAATACAGCATTCCAACAAAACATATGCACCATGTAAAGACAACTAAGTAATCTTAAATATAATGTCTCAGAGGGGTAGCTGTGTGAGTCTGTAACTTTAAATCAATGAATAGCACCTTTTGTTAGATTCTAACAAAAATATATATGTGGTATCATGAGCTTTCATGGGCAAAACCCACTTTTTCAGTTGAGCTGGGTTTTGCCCACAAAAACTCATGATCCCGTATATTTTTGTTAGTCTCTAAGATGCCGCAGGACTACTTGTTCTTAAATATATTGGATTATGTGGTTAACTAATTTGAGTGTGAAGCCTTCAAAATTACATGTTCTCTCCCAAATTCTGAAGCACCCTGCCTACAGATGTAACACAGGTATGTAGAGCTAAATTGTGACTAGACAGTACTATTAGTGTAATCACAGATGTTGGCAAATGTATTCACTTTTCTAGGAATCCTGCCAGTGGGGATAGGATGGGGGAACATGTTTCTGGGCACACATTCCTGCTGCATTGAAAAGGAGGCTGTGCAAGGAGGAAAGAGAATCAGTTGACTGCCAAGATGGTGTAAAGTGCCATTTGCCCCAATTACTTTGAATACCCAACAGCTTACATTTTTATTCCCTTTTAAAAAAAATTAAAATATGGGTGTAGCAAGCTGCTCCATTCTTTGGGGAATTCTTAACAAAGCTTGGGGATGGCCTGATACTTAGCAGAGGTAATTTTTTCCAGAGTGCTAAAAATGTGTTTTACCTGGTAAAAAAAACATCAGTCCCAGTTTAAGGCATTTTCTATTTTTAAAACTGTTTTGTTAGTATACACCATATTATACTTACTTTGTTATATTTTCAAATGTTATCTGTATTAAAAGTAAAATTGCAGTGGCTGTAATATAATATTGAACATTGGAATGCGTTTTGGTTTGGTACTTTCTCAAGTAAGTTATGCATGTGCTGACTCGTATTTCAGTTTTCAGTATAAATGGCAATACAAGTTGAAAACATTTCGTTATATGACAATGACAGTATTGCAGGTTTATAGGCTTGAAGAATTAAGTGATCAGAAGCATGCAGATTTGTGGACTACTAGTCCAGGTTCATTTGGCTGTGCAGCATTCTGTAGTAGTAGATCAACTTTGATATAGTGAGTAGAATGAGCCTATTCCTCAGTTTTGAATGGAAGTGATTAAAGTTTGAAAAAATTCATTCTGTGCTTACAGAACTTAGTATAATAGAATATTAAGGCTGGAAGAGACCTCACAAAGTTATTTAGTCCAACCCCCTGCTTGAAGTGGGACTGAGTCCAACTAAATCATCTCAGCAAGGGCTTTGCTGGATTCTGATGCAGTCTTTTTTGTCATTGTCCTGCTTTAAATCAAGTTTTAGATGGTATTTACCAGCACTCTTTCCTAAACTAGATTTTCCCAGGAAATTGCCAACTCTGTTTCTATGAATGCTTTTTCCCAGTCTTATCCAAAGACTCTGCTGCCTTTCCCCCCCATTCCCTCTTCTGTCTGTTTATGATGCAGAAAGTTAGGCATTCATGAATCTGGTGGCACAGAAGTGGCTTCAAAGACTATGATTATTAGACCTTATGAAGATGTCAGCAGAACCACCTACTGGACCCATCAGGCAGCCAAACCCCTGCCAACAAAAGTTGAAAATCTGACATTTTGAAAGAACCAAGGCAAAAGATCTGAGCTAAACAATCACTCTTTTTCAATTAAATCAGAATACCCTCTGTAATCTTCTACATTTTTAAACTGGTGAACAGAGTTGAAGCAAGAGCAGCGCTAGCTATCATATAAAATAATAGGAGGTGGCGCTATAATTTTTCTGTCCCAACCCTTTCTATTCATCAGAAAAGCTATGGCATACTTTTGATTTCTATACAGTGGTAAACCATATCTAGAAATAAAGCATTCAGAAGGCCAGGCTCCTTATTTGGACTCTGTTGAACGTTGGAGACAAAATTCTTCACAGGCTTTGATACTGAGGTGGATTAGATGGTGTATATTAGAGGCTTATAAAGAAAAAAGCTTGTCTTTCTGCATTGAGATCTTGCATTCTAAGGGTACATTTACACAGCAGCATTATTTGGAATCATGTCTATAATTCTGAAATAACTATATGAGCATCTACACAGCTAGCCCATTATTTTGAAATAATTTTGAAATAACGGGTGGCTTACTTTGGTGTTTGTAAACCTCATTCCATGAGAAATAAAGCCTCTTCCAAAATAATTATTTCAGAATAGCAGTAATGTGGACGTTCCACTGCTGCTATTTTGAAATAGCTCCTTCAGGCCATTTAAAGTAATTACTTCCCAATGCTTGCTGGGGTTCTAAATTGAGGTAGTATGTCCACATTAGGGGAGCCTACTTTGGTCTAATTTTCAGGCTTCCCTGTAGTGAAGATGCGCTATTTCGAAATAAGCTATTTCAGAATATTTCTTCTGGAATAGCTTATTCCGAAATCGTGAAGAGTAGACATAGCCTAACAACCCTAGCAATCTCTTTGATGGAGACACATGCATCTAGAGGAGATCTCAGCAAAATAGTTGCTATAATCTGTGCTTGTTGCATGTTCTGAAAAATACTTCAGAACTGAAATTCTGAAGATCAGCAGGATTAGCTGTGTATTTTGGACTCATTAGCAGGGGAGTAATTTCGGATTTTGGTGGGTGGAGGGCTGACCTTGCGTGCCGTGATTAGGGGGAAAAAGAGTGAGCATGGAAGGGGCAGACCAAGGACTGCGACTTCAACAGTGTTACTGAGCAAGCTCAGTACAAGTCAACCAGCAAGCTGGGAGAGGACAGATTCCAATCACCCATTCCCCACATGAATGTCTCCTCTTTCTGGGACTACTAAGGCACTGGAAAACTCTAGTTTTTTGGCAGATAAATTAACAGCTGACAGGAGCACAGTATCTAATTCCTAGATAAGAGATAAAATTTAAATAAATATTAGATCCACTCAGCTCTGATTTAACATTCTGACATCTTGTGGCAAGTCACTTAAGGGATACTGGTGAGCCTTAAAATTGTAATATATATTCTTACTAACCGCAGAGAGAGAGAGAGAGAGAGAGAGAGAGGCTGACTGTCAGGAGTCCTGGGCTCTATTTCGGCTCTGGAAGTTGAGTGGGGTCTAGTGGCTTACAGCAGGGCGCAGCTACGTTTGGGCTCTATATAAGATCAGAATGGACATACTGGGTCAGACCAATGCTCCATCTAGCCCAGTAGCCTGTCTTCCTATCGTGGCCACAGCCAGGACATGAACAGAGGGGACATTCATCAAATAATCCATTCCTTGTCTCCCGTTGCCAGCTTCTGGCAAACAGAAGCTAGGGACACAATTCTTGCCTATTCTGGCTAATAGCCATTGATGGACCTGTCCTCCTTGAACTTTCTTTGTTCTTAGTGGAACCCTATAATAGTTTGGGCCTATTCATCATCTCCTGGTAAAGAGTTTCATAGTTTGACTGTGAAGAAATAATTTGTTTGAAATCCACTGACTATAAATTTCTTTGGGTGAGCTGCTTAACAGAATCCCACTTGTCATTACCTACAGTCCACAACTCAAACCCCTCCAATGCATTAACCACAATCTACAACCTGTCTTGTAAAATGATCCCTCACTCTCAGAAGTCTTGGGGGACAGGCCTGTTCTTGTTTACAGACAACCCCCCAACCTGAAACAAATTATTTCCAGTAACCATGCTATACAACTACATCATAACCCTCTCCCCCCTCCCTCCTTGGGGGAGGGGAAAAAAAAGAAAAGGAAAAGAAAAGTAAGGGTCAGGCCCATCATGGTGGGCCTGATCCTTGCTTTTAAACTTTCTGCAGAATACCAGTGGTCCACAGACCATAGGTTGGGAACCACTGTGCTAGTGTCCAACATAGTATGATGATTGGTGCATCATACACACATACATGGAGAGCAAGAGAAGGGGCAAGTTGGGCATTCAAATGAAGCAACAATGAATGTCCAGCTCTGAAGGGATGCTAAATTCTTACGGGTGAGGTTTGTCAGTTACATTTAACTAGTGGGAATGAAGCAGCTCCCTGCCCACAGCGTGCAAGTGGCTGCTTCACCCCTGCAGGGCTCACCGTGGATGAGGGATGCTCCAACCCAGCTGAAACAGTCTCTGTCTGCAGCACTGTTAAACATAAAGTTTAACTGGTTAACTAATTAAACAGGCCCCAGGGGCCCTTGGTTGGGCCCCGACTCCTGGCCACTGGTGCTCTTTGGCCTGGGAACATCTGTGGTCCTACCAGACAATGGACGTTGCCAAAACAGAGAGTCCCGGGTGTTTAGGGGGCCATCCTATGGTTCCTTGCATATCTTTATTGTTTAATATAGCTAATACTATTTTATTTTCTTGCATAAGCACTTCCTGAAGAGTGTTTTTATTAGTATTTCGTTAGGATATGAATTTCTACAGAGAAGTCTTCAGAAGGCAATGATTGCAATCATTATGTGAATGGCACAGTCTTTTAAAATTGTGCTGTCATTAATTGCAAAGATGAAAGCTTCATAGTTGTATCTATCTGATCTCTGACATTTCTGAGATGGCATAGGCTATAGTTTTGAATTTTACTCTGATAGAAAGCTTTCTAGTGCCTACTGCTTAAATCAAAGCTTCTGCTTTTACCATAACATAGGTTGAACATAAAAATAGGTTTAATGTGGTTGAAAATGTCCATGATTGCCTAGTGTTTATGTTGCTCTTTGTGCCTTAGTGTGGTTTTTATTTTTGAATAGAGTTTTTCCTCCTGACATTTTCAAAAATAAGGGACCTTGTGACTTGGCCTATAATTTGAAGGACAAATAAAAACAACCTAGATGAATAACACATAGTTTACCAGTGCTCTGAATAATATCTTTTCTGTTTTTTTGCTTGATTCATAAATGTAGCAGAGAAGAAATTGAGTGGGTCATTGTAATTTATGTATTCTGGAATCATGCATTTGAAATGCAAAAGTTTGTTTTTATTACTTTTATCTTGTGAAAATTTTTATACAATATTTAATTTCTTTTAAAAGTTCATCTTCTTCTTTATTTCTGCCTCAAAATAAGTATTTTGTTAGACTCCGAAGCTTTTATTTTTCAAGATTATCTAATACTGTTCACTTAGCCCTGTTTAATACACTCTACCAAGATTATTTAGGTATTGTTTGGCTTTCTGTGGAAGTGGAACAGCCATACAATACAAGTTTAAGATCCTACAGAGATCTTTTTACCTGTTACTGCTTAGGAAGAAGATCTCATAACTGGAAAGTCACAGGCCATATTTTCAACTTGTGTAAAATAGTATAGCTCCTCTGACTTCATTGGGGCTACATGAATTTATAGCACATGAGGACCTAGATCCAGATTTTTCATTGAAAACTTTTGTTACAAGTCACCCTGAGGTTACTATAACTGAAACTAATAAAGAACTGGAAGATTTACCTGGCATTGCCCAGGTCCTTGAGGGCAGGGAGCTGGCAGTGTGAGGGGTACAGGAGTCAGGGCAGGGCCTTGGGGATGTGGGGGTCTCAGTGCAGAAGACCGAGGGTGTGGGAGGTGCACAGGAGAGGGGTACTGGGGGCTCCTCCTCTCTCCCCTCGCCAAGCAGGGGTGGGCTGCCAGGGGCTCTCTAGTTCTCCTTGTCCTCTCCTGGGGCACAGTGGAGTCCACCAGGAGCTTTCTTTCTACCACTTACTGCTTCCTCAGGTGTGGGGGGTCAATGGGAGCTGTCTCCCAGGCAAGGGGGGAGGGCACTTACCTGGTTGTGTGGCAGGCAAGATGGCAAGCCCCATCCCCAGCTGGCTGCTCTCTTGGTGGTATGCTGCCCCTAGTGGTCACTCTACAGTATAGCTCTCCCCTGGCTCACTGCCCCCAGTCGTCACTGAGATTATAGTGTCCCTCCCTTTCCATGTTTTGGAAAACAGTTCTATTCCCCATGCTTCCCATTTTCCTGGCATAACGAAACCCTGACATTGCTTTAAGCTGGGAGAAGAGGAAGCTGCATACCAAATTTGGTGATCCTAGCTCTTACAGTTTGGGAGGAGCTCTTGACCAACCAAACTCATAGAGAGACAGACAGATGCACATTTCTAAAATATATAGATAGACCTAATATTTTTTTAGTTCATTGGCTTCTTTTTGTTTTCCAGGCTATGCAAGGGATCTTTACCAATAGTAGTAGTAGTGCTGCTCTTGGACCCACTCACATGGCTTTCCTAAACATCAGAAGGACAGCAGAAAAAGTGCACTCTGACATTCTAGACTTTAATAGTGGGTGCTATCAAAAATAATGAAACAATTGGTGACTTTAAAAACAGATTGACCTAAATATCTCATGACACTTTTTAGCAGACTACAGAGCCCAGGAAGAGGGAGGTCTGGCAATGGGGCAGTAGCTCCACAAAGGGCACCGATGACTCAGCCAGGAGGCCCAGTGTGTGTGTTTGAGGGGTTGGGGGAGGACAGGCTGCATGGCAGGGAGTTCTGGCCCCAGCGGAGCTCCCTGGCCATTGCTGTAGATCTCCGGCCCTAGCCAGGGAACTCCAATCCTAGTGGCAGCCAGGGAGCTCTGGCCCCATCCCTGGCTGTGGAGTTCCAACCGCATTCTGGTTCCAGTGGCCGGGAAACTCCAGTCCCAGCCCCAGCCAGGGAGTTCTGGCCCGGGCTGCGGAGCTCCAGCTCTGTCCTTCTGCCCTGGCTGCAGAGCTCTGGCCTCAGCCACAGAGCCAGGCAGCTGCAGAGCTCTGCGGAGCCAGGCTGCTGTACAGCTCTGGCGGTGGTGCTCTGGCCCTGGCAGAAGCAGGGCCAGGTAGCACCCTGGGGACTAAGGCAACAGCAGGGGCAGGTTGGAGCCCTAGCCCAGTGGCAGCATGGCCAAGAGGGGAGGGACCTTCCCTGGTCTGGCAAATCCCTAGGGGCGCTAGAGCTGTGAGGTCCAACCTGTAGTACTTATATTTTTTGAAACTTCACGTTTCTTGTCCTTATGAAAGATTACCATTGACTTGAATGGACTTTGGATTAGATCCTGTAAGCATAAAGAATATGTTATTAATGCATTAGATTTATAGCTGTAGAAGAAGCATTGAATCTGAAGTGGCATGTAAAAGGCTTCTAATAGTTACTAACTTCTGACTCCCAGTTTTTAAATTGTAAATACTTTGACCTCCTTTACACTTTATCAACAGTTGTGGCCACAGAAGAAGTAGTGACAGCAGAATCTGTGGATGGTGCAATTCAGCAAGTTGTCAGTTCTGGAGGTCAGCAAGTTATTACTATAGTTACAGATGGCATTCAGCTTGGTAACCTCCATTCAATTCCAACCAGTGGAATAGGTCAACCAATCATTGTGACCATGCCAGATGGACAGCAAGGTGAGTGGAAACAAGATGTGCAATGTGAACATCAAGAATAATTTTAATTTAAAAATCTTGATAGATCAAGAAAATATGTGACTTCTTACATGATATGTTTCTTTGCACAACAGATAGAATTGACATTTGTTGTATGCCATGAATTATTTCTCTAAATCTGCTGTGATTGAGTGAGGTGCCATTTGAATTGCATTTTCCTGTAGATGAATGAATGAAATGAAAATGATGACTTTTAGGAAAAATATAAATTTTAAGAAATTAACTTAACCAGTGAGATTTGAGTATGAAGATAAATTAAGAGTGGAGGAGAAGGAAAAATTTCCAAGGTGTAAGTAGTAGGAGTGTGAATGACTAGTTGACACACTAGTCAACTAGTCACTTCTCCCTCCTCCCCACCCCGCTGCCTCTATAAGAAAGAAGCAGCAAGTGGGAGCGGGGGGGAGGGAGGGAGAGGAGGAGGTGCTTCAAAGTGGCAATGCCACGTGGAGCCCAAGGCCAGACCCTGAGCTCCGTGCGGCGCTTCTGCTTTGAAACGCCACATGCAGCCTGGGGCCAGCTTGAGAGTTCCTGGCTGGCCTGGGCTGCATGTGGCATTTCAAAGCGGCAGCACTGCATGGAGTCCAGGGGTCTGCCACTTTTAAATGACACGTGCAGCCCAGGTCCCCAGCTGGTCCCAGGCTGCATGCAGTGTTTCAAAGCAGCAGAGCTGTGTGGAGCCCGGGGTCAGCTGGGGACTCCCCCACTGACCCCAGGCTCCAGGCAGCACTGCCGCTTTGAAACATCACGGGGAACATGGGATCAGCTGGGGACTGCTTGAGTCTCTCGCTGGCCCCAGGCTCCCCACAGTGCTTTTGCCTTTGAAATGTAGTAACAGCCCTGTGGCTGTTGCTACTCTTCAAAGGTGGAGGTACTCTTATCAACTAATTGAATAGTTGATGCAAATTGAATCTGCTATTCGATTAGCCCATTCATCTAAATTTAACATTCCTAACAAGTAGGTGAGCGAAGGTGTTGAGGGGAAAGGTGGTGATTTTCTGACTCATCTCAAACAACTAGGGTCGTTGTAAATTCAGTTTCATAAGTGGAAAATATAGAACATCAACAGTAACACAAACTGTCACTAATCAGCCTTCTTCAGAGGAACTTTGATAAAATAGTTGAATGCAGATTTGGTATCTAGGAGCAGCCTTTGCATACCATGGGGCTTTGCTCTGTGGGGATCTTCTCTGAACTCCAGGATATACTGGAATTTTAAGGGTGATCTGGTAGGAGAGCAGTGGCATAGCTGGTGGATTCATAAATACAGACTGTACTCAATGGAGCAAGAGTGCATTATTGCGGGAGCTAATGCTGCCTTGAGACTGCAGTAATGGTTATGGACTAAGTATTGTGTAAATATTTCTTGCAACAGTTATTCCTGATGTAAATGAATCTTTTCTTGTTTTCTCATCCTCATATCACCCCTAGCGATTCCCAGTTCAGAGCTTGGCTATATAATGCCATACATTGGAGGCCAGGATTTGGTCCAAAGTCTGTGGACAGATTAGGGATGTTGAATATCGGTTGATTGAATAGTTGATTCACCTCATGAATTCTTATCAGTTACTCGACTATTCTATAGTCTGCAGAAGTGGGGCTGGCAGCCAGCGTGCTCCAGCCCACTCCCGAGAAGCCCCCTGCCACTCCACGTGCGGGGTGCCAGACAGGAGCTGGTCTGTGAGGGGAGCCAGTTTAAAACCCACCTTCCCCTTGTGGGCTGGCTGCCTGTTGCCCCACGCTGCTGTCCCTGATACTGAGGCAGCAGTGCAGGGTGGCAGTAGCCCCTGTCCGGGGGGTGGTCTAAGCTCCCAAATCCAGTGCAAGCTGGAACTCAGACTGGCTGCCTGCCCACCTCGCTCCCAATACATTTTAAATGCAGAGCAACAACAGGGATAGGTCCAGGACCTGACACAAGTTGGGACTGAGCCAGGCTGTTGGCCAACCTGCTAAAAAATGTACTGCAAGTGGTGGAGGAATGCTTGTAGTCTATAGTAATAACTGATAAGATTTTGCTAATCGGTTAATCAATTGCATCATTACATCCCTAGGACATTTATCATACAGACATTTATCATGAATCTATACTGTTACTAATTGAGCAGACCTTTGGAAGAGCACTTATATTTGTTACATAGCCAACCAAATGTATATTTAGGAAAGATTTACAGAACGATGATGTATTATAAATATGACCATAATTTTCTTAGGCTTAGGGAACTGCTAGAATTTTCAGATTGCCTAAATGATTGACCTCAGAAAAAACATAAGCCATTTTACTTTTCATAAATTATTTAAAAGGAGATAGCCTTGTAGCTGAAGCACAGGATTGTGAGTAGGAAGATCTAGTTTCTATTTCCAGCCCTGCCACCCAGATTCTCTCTGACTTTGTGATTGGTCACTTAAAGTATGTGCCTTGTAAATCCATGAGTATAATGGGTTTAATAATATCTGATCAAATTTCTAGGCAGTAAATGTAGTTAATATAACATTTTGAAATTAATGAATGGGTTTTCAGTTTATTCTTGAAAGTAATTTTACATATTAGTTTTATGTAATATAAAATACTGGCCCTTCTATTTATATTTATCTATATACATTTGGTTTTATTGAAGTATTAACAGTACCAGCAACAGACATTGCTGAAGAAACTGTGATCAGTGAAGAACCACCAATCAAGAGGCAGTGCATTGAGATTGTTGAAAATCGCATGGAGTCTGCAGAAATAGAAGTAAGGAGTCTATTACCTGATGTATTTTAACCAGAATTTTCAAAATGGAATGTTTTGTTGTTTCTTGTTTTATAGCAGAGTTTCTGTGCAATCACAGAATGAAGATAACTTGTTTGTATTCCCATATTCCCACTTGTTTGTTTATTATCAGAACTTGTGTTTTACAAAATTGCTATAAGAAGTACATAGCATAGCATATGATCAATCTTCCCATTGCCCATTTGTGCATATATATGTCATTTATTTTTGTACTTGATTATTTTTTTTCTTTTACTATCACCAGTAAATTCTTAAACCTAGATACGGGTATATCATTATCTAATGTAACTTTTCATCAACAATGAATGAGAATAATGTTCTATCATCTCTCTCTTAAAACACATTTGTCTTGATTACTGAAAATATATTATGATTTTTACCATTAATAACATCTAGGTAAGATATTCAGTGAGTGAAAGCACAAAACATAGATTCTATCTTGCTGTTATAAATTTTTACCAGTTTTTTGACTATGTGCAGAAATATTAATAAAGCATCAGGTTGCACCATTTGGTGTATTGAAATTTTAATGCAAAAGTCCTATCTTAAAATAAAAGTGAGATCCACAATTGTGCATTGGCAACCTCTTTCTTTGCTGCATTATTTGATTAAAGGTCTATGAAAACTGCTACCTACCCCGATTAGACTGTAAATGCCAAATTGTTTTGTTTCTTTGAACCTTACAGTATTTTGTTTCACAATGTGTTTATCATTTATCATTGTATAGTTTGTGGAAGGATTCATCATGCATGTCTAATAGCTATAATTAGCATATATCAATGAATTTTTCTCTGTATATTAGATCACACAAAGTACATTCTACTCTTAGGTGTGTGATCATTACATAACGATACAATTAAGATTTTTTTCGCTGCACTTTTTAAATGTATGATTTTTAATAAAAACAAAACTTCTGTTCACACACTTTTAAAAATCTGCCTGCATTTTTCTTAGTAAAGAAAGCTATATCCTTGATTCCAATGAACTACACAGTTTTATTAGTCAAAGTGATAAGAACTAATTTAAGAAATTAATCAGATCATTTCTAAATACAGTAAGTCAGGATGTGGCACCTGCCATTGGCCTAGATGGGCCTTTGGTCTGACCCAGTATGGTCATTCTTATGGTAATATAAATACTTTTTCAAAGAGACACTGTCAGCTTAAGTTTCATATTTTAAACAAACTTTTTAAAACTGTTACTAAAATATACTTAAGTGAAACAATGTATTATGTTGTTTTAAAATATTTAAATATCAAGATTAATTTAGTCCTTGATTATGAAATAAGATATGTACAGGCAGATCTCTGTACCTTCACAGAGTCTATTGACTCTGAGGGACATGACCATCACAGTCTGATTGCATCTGTTTTTATTTCTGGATCCTCATATTTAGTGGTCAGTCACCCCCCTTTAAGCGACTTCATGTTGTTGTCATAGGTAGAAAGCAGAAGATAAATAATTGAAACAAGAAAAAAAACCTTTATTATTTGAAGAGCAAAAATTTCATCTCTTCTTGAATTTAATATTTTAATCATCATTGTTGCCTTTTGTTGTTTGATTTTTAAATAAAAGGGTAATATTTCTTCACCATTTCACGTTCTTAGCACATCTATATTTATTTATGAAATCTTTATGTAAACCAAACTCCTTTTTTACTTCAGTGAGAAATTTTCCTGTTTAGTAGTTGCCGGATAGAGACTTCGGTTAATTTTTTCAGTTTGAATGCTGAACTCTCATAAGATATATTAATCAAAGGTTCAGTTACTAGGAATATGTCTGACTTAATTGAAGTTTTGTGAAGAATATAAAAAATTGTCAGAAGTCCCAGACAATTTTAACATACTTAAATAAGTTGAAAAATTTTACTTATATAGGTTGAAACTCTCTTAACTGGGATGGATGTTGCAGGACCAGAGAGTCCTGGTGGAAGGCCAGCAGTAAGGATCCCTGCAGAGTTGGCAGGGCAGCGGGCTGCCCACAGCGAGTTGATGGCGGGGCCACCCAGCACGTGGCAGCGGGGATGCCCAGTGGCATTGGCTAACCTGACTGCCTAGTGGAGCTGGGAGCTGTGGTAGCTCAGTGGGGCAGGGAGCCGTGGTATGCAGTTGTCCCATATGTTCTGGAGCTCCAGGGCTATGCCCATAACTGCCTGGCAGGTCCCGGAGCTCCAGGGGAGTGCATGTGGCAGTCTTGCAGGTCCCAGAGCCAGGTCAGTGATGGCTGACCAGTGGGGTGGGCAGGGCAGAGCGGCCAGCAGGAAGTAGGGAGCTGGCCAGCAGCCGAGCCGGGGTACCAGTAGCAGCGGTCCAAAATTACCTCCCCTGATCCGGCAAAATCCCTTATCCAGCAAAATCCCTCAGCCGGGACCAGGCAGGTCCTGAGCATACCAGACCAGGGAGGTTCAATCTGTACAAGCATTTATTTTTTGACTGGTCAAGTTCAATATTGACTTCCATCCATAACTCAATATATAATTTACAATGATTCATATTCACCATTGAGATTGACTTCCACTTTTCCTAAGGTGTCTTAGGAAAAGTGTGACACACATTAAAAATACCCAGCAAATAGAATTATCATTGCATGAAACTTTGCAATTTAATTTAGTCATCAGTGAAAGGATCACATTTCTTCTTTTTTATTGACTGTTAAATATTACCTGACATCTTCCATTATTTGTAATTAATTACACACAGAATTATCTGTCCTACCTATAACAACACCTAATATAAGTATAAGTGACCACAATTCTTTCTGTAAAACATAAACATTGGCAATAAGGGTTTGGAGGCATTTTGTAGTTAGCAAAACTACTTTTAACTCACTTCAGTCTTCAGATGAATACGCGTGTAAAATATTGCACAGTAAGACAGTAAAAAAACATTTTTTTTTCTCAGGGAAACTGAGAACAAACTATCTGCTAATTCAAAACCACTACCAGCTATATCTCTGGTAGTGGTTCCTAGAATTGATATGATTCCTTTCAGTCCCCAGTCTTCCTGTTGCTGATGAACTGCATAAAGCTGTCTATCTCTTCTATTTTGCTGGTGAAAATTTCCTTTTCCCACCTCTCTCTGTGTTCTATCTCTTCCCTAGTCTAGCCTGTGAGATCCTGCCATTTAAGGACAGGCTCTGCTTTCTCCCATATATGAGGGAGATAGCAGCAGAGCTCACTACAGCAACTGCTTCTTTTTTTTTTTTGGCATCAGCTTTGGACATCCACAAGCATCTGCTTGCAGCAATTGCCTGATGCTTTCATCTGACTTCACAGATGAAATATAGCTTCACAGCTGATATAGCTAGCTATGGCTAGTTGCCCCATCTTCAGCATCTCAGTAGATTTACGTAGCTGTGGTTTCTGGCTGGAAGAGGTCCTTTCTTAGGGTACATCTACACTAGCCCCCTAGATCGATCTAGGGAGGCTAATGAGGGCAACCAAAATTGCAAATCAAGCCCAGGATTTAAATATCCCACGCTTGATTTGTATGTTCCTGGCCAGTCGCCATTTTAGAAATTGACTAGCCCGAAGTAACTGCCTGTGTCTACACGCAGCAGTGAAACGGGATTCTGATTTAAAGCCCCTAAATCGAATTAGCTGGTAAACCTCATTGCAGGAAGAATACCAGCTAATTCAAGTTAGGGCTTTAAATTGGAATCCCATTTCACTGCCGGGTGTAGACGCGGGCAGTTACTTCGGGCTAGTCAATTTCTAAAATGACGACCGGACGGGAACATGCAAATCAAGCGCGGGATATTTAAATCCCGGGCTTGATTTGCAATTTTGGTCGCCCTCATTAGCCTCCCTAGATCGATCTAGGGGGCTAGTGTAGACGTACCCTTAGATTCTTAGGCTAAGTTAATGTGGCAGTTCTGAGTTTACCAGGATCTACATCCTTTTCAGGAGATTAGACTCCCTTTTTAAGACACCAGGATCAGATTCACACAGGGGATGTGCTTCTGTCTCTCCCAAGACTGTCTCCCTTAGACTTGCTCTTCTCAACTTCCCATTCTGCAGGCTCTTCTACTTATAAATTGTAAGCTTGTTGGCTCTCCCTAAATTAGGTAGATATTTTATAGAGGCACCAACCAGTGCCGGCCTTTTTGCTTTCAGCTTTTGAGACTAGAGGTCTATCTTAAGATCCTTTTTTCTAGGGCTCCACTCTCTAAGTGAGGAATAAGGCTCACTTCCCCTCTAGATTCATCCCAATTCCTCACTGGCCTGTTTCATTCTCCATTACCTTTTTTTCTGCTTTGTAGTTCTGACAACTGCCTAGTGGAAAGCTAAAACAATCTGGAAGTAAAGGTTCAAGTAATCCTTAGTTCATTTCTCAGAGAGGTGATATCTTGTGCTGCTTCATCTTTCTTGTTTTCAGAGTCTGAGGTTTTGTCTATATTTTGATCTGAAGGTTTGGGTAGACATGCATGCTAGCCTTGATTGAGCTAGTGCACTAAACAATAGCAATTTAGACCCAGTAGCATGGACAGCTGGAATAGCTAATTGACCAAAGGACAATCTCACCTGGGACTGTAGGTATTTACTTGGGCAGCAAGCCTGTCATATCTCTATAGATATGTAGACATACCTTGAATCAGATAAGTGGTGTGGGAGAGGACTTTTGACACCAAAATTCTGGACAGCTTTATAAATTAAAGGAAAGGGATTCATATTTTCTTTTCTCCAGTCCTCTTGGGTCCAAGGTATGTATCGTATATTACAGTTAGCAAAGGACCATTTCAACTAAGCTATTATAGTCCTCAATTCCTATAGCTTTGTTCTAAATTTGGAGAAGAGTTCCTGGTTTATTCACAAGATCTAGCTCATCAGACTTGCTCTTTCTTGCATTTTCTGAAAAAAGGTTTCAAGACACAGTCAAGTTCCAACTTCCAGCCTCCTCACATCTTTTGGAATGGGCATGAACATGCTTAGTCTCATAGGCTCAATGGACCATTCTGAATACAAAGCCAGTCAAGACTTCCTTTCCTCTAGGAGCACTAGAACGATTTCTCATTGTTTGATTTCCTTATTTGCCCAGGGCCAGCTGTCCCTGAAACAGGTTATTTCCGAATCTTCTCAGATCAGCCCAGATCACTCTAGAATCACAGCTGCTGTTAGTCTTCAGAGCTGGGATGTCATACAGGTATGAGAGCATGTATAGGGCTTTGTTCCAAGTGAGAAATGAGGAGGAATATCAGCTCCCTAAAGCTGAGGGGAGTGAGCATGACCATTCAACTCTTTCTCCCCTTCCTCTCTACTCCAGCAATACAGAAAGAATGTAACCAATGTACTTGAATTGCATATGTGCAACAAACGGGGTGATATGAGTTCTTCTCTCAGAATCAAGTTCCTCTGTAATCTGTCCCCTGCGGAAGGGGGAGAAGGGAAGGGAAGGCAGCTCTCTTGTTCACTACAGCCATCTACAATTAAGGGAAATAGAACATGCAGATTGATGTTTAACTGTGTATTCTAAAACTGGGTTCTCCATCAGGTGGACTTCTGTGTTGGTATTAAAGATCAACGATTCTCTTTCTGTTGTACTATGTGTTGGGTCTCCTTTGTTTGGAGAGAGAGTACCCTCTCATTCAGCTAGCAGGGAGTCTGGATGGAGGTATTTGATTTCCCCCATTTACAGCAAGAAGGCCAGGAATAGATCAACAGGTTTCAAGCAAAGATTATTCTAAGCCCTCTCTTCTGTATTTGAAAGCCTTGGCTCTCCAGAATGCTTCAAAAATCCATCATCCGCCCATAGTCACTCTCATTCTTTAGGGATCAGCTCATCTGTATCTAGTTTCCACCTGTGTTCCCTTCGGGGCATGGGGCTTGCCAAAGTCCTAAGGTTTCAAACCCTGCAGGTCTTGCCTGAACTCTATGCCAATGAGCCACATCCACAACTTGTGCCTTCAGTGCCTGGGACAATTCCACCAGGTTGACGTGCAAGATCTTCACGGTCTTCAAACCATGTACCAGAAAAGAGTGGGACTTTCGTCTGAAGCAGCTTCTTATGGAATCTGCTCTTCAGCCTCAGCCTCAGGATCCAGCACCCACTTCAGGGTGCAGCGTGCCCCTGTCAGTCCCAGGAGCAGCACCAAAGAAGGGCATCTCACTGCACCAATTCACCCCAAAGGTCTGTCTGGCTTTGCTCTCACTCCTCAGTATGGTCTTCCAAGGTGACCAATCCTTCATTGTCGATGCATGCAGCACCTCCTGCTTCCTCCACACCTTCCTCATCAGCAGGCCCTGATGGACTCGGGCACAGAAGTGCTGAGCTCCTCCTATGCATTGAGCCCTATCCTCTTGGACTCCCCAAAGGGTGAGCCATTGGCGATTGGTTCATCCTCCATGTTGGACACCTTCAAGGCTTTTCAGAGTCTCATCAAAATGATGCAGTCCCCATCCCAGGACATGGCTCTGCCTCCCACCAGTTTTCATGAGGGAAGCTGGCCATGATGGGCCCACTAGTTCCTCCCCAGCATCTCCCTGCCTGGAGTTCCAGGACGGTGACATGGAACACTGCTGGTCCAACTTGTGACACCAGTCACACTCATAGCACCACTCTTGCAGCCAGCCCAGCCCTCTTGGAGCTGTTCCCACTCAAAGGCATCAGTTGTGAGCAGTTCTTGGTCAGGCTCTGTGTAGTTCCAGCACTCCACCCATCCTTGTGATCATCTCTGTGGGACCTCTTGGCACTGGGGGTCCCAGCACCATTCGAGTTCTGCCTCATCCAGACAGCATTGGCACCACAGTTCCCGCTCCCCTCACCTTTGGCATCATTCTTCAGAATAAAGGGGGTGACTTACTTTCACATTGAGATCAAGGCCTTGCACAGATGATTCATCCAGTTACTGGTGAGGCAGTCACATTTCCAGTTCACTGCCCTCCCTTTTGGACTTTCTACAACACCGTGGGTGTTTTACCAAATGCATGGCAGTAATGGCGGTCTTCCTCAAGCGTTGTGGGGTCCAGGTCTACTTAAACGTGGATGACTGACTCCTGTGGGGCTGTTCTTATCTATGAGTTGAGGCACATGTCACCTTTTACCAGGGCGACTCTTGACAGTTGGGTAACGAAGTCCCTTAGGTGAGCTCCCCCAAGCGCTATGGTCTGCAGAAGAGTTGTCCTTTCATATCAACGTATGCAAGCTTTAAGCAGCCCATCTTGCATGTCTTGCATTTAGTCCTCACCTTTTGAAGTCGGTGTGTGCCGGTCATGATGGACAACATGACTGCTATGTACTATATCAACAAACAAGGTGGAGCTTGGTTGTCTCCTCCCCTCCCCCCCCCTTTGTGCTGAAGCCTGCCATCTGTGGGATCTGTGCATAGTCCACTCTATTTAGCTGAAGCATGATACCTTCCAGGGGTCCGGAACCAGCTGGCGGATCTAGTCAGCCACCATTTTCTCACTCGTGAGTGGTTGGTCTGGCTGGATGTTCTTCACACTGTTTTCTGGAACTGGGGGTTTCCCTTGCTCAAAATCTTTGCTATTTGGAACAGCTGGAAATACCCACAATTCTGCTCATCCTGGGGCCTCGGTCCAGGGTCTCTAGTGGATGTATTCCTGATTTTGTGGTGGACCAGCCTCCTGTATCCCTTTCCCCCATTTCTGCTGGTTCACAAAGTGCTCCTGAAGCTCTGGAGAGACAGGGCAAACATTATCCTTATAACCCCAGCTGGGCTTGTTAGCACTAGTACCCTACTCTTCTGGAACTGTTACTACAACCACCCATTCCACTCCCTCTGTTCCCAGATCCCATCACACAAGGCCACAACTGTCTTTGCCACCTGGGCCTAAGCTCTTTCCATCTCTCAGCATTCATGGCTGAACCCCGGTGAGCAGACCTGGTCTGAGCAGGTCCATCAGGTCCTTTGCAGTAAGAAGCCTTCTACTAGGCTCACATACCTGGCTAAGTGGAAGCTCTTTTCCTGTTGATTTCTCTAGCATAACTTGGCATCCTTGTTGGCCTCTGTCCCTCAGGTACTGGTATCCCTGAAGCGCCAGGACCTACCTACTTCTTTGCTGAAGGTTTACCTGACAGCTGTTTTGGCTTTCCACCCAGGGGAGGCCAGTTACTCTGTCTTCATGAACCCCTTGGCTAGGCACTTCCTCAAGGGCATGGTTAGACTCTACCAGCCAGTCTGTCACCTGGTCTCAGCTTGGGATCTCAACCTGGTCCTCTTGGTGCTCATGGGTCCTCTTCTTTGAACCCTTAGCCACATATTCACTGCTTTACCTTTCATGGAAAGTGGCTTTCCTGGTTGCCATCACTTCCGCCAGAATATTGTTGGAGCTCTGTGCTCTTTTGTCGGAACCCCATATACTGTGTTCCACCAGGATAAGGTCCAGCTTCCCCCACACCCGACTTTCCTCCCGAAAGTGGTCTCTAGCTTTCACAATGGTCAGGATATTTTTCTTCCCATTTTTCTAGCCTGAGCCTCATCAGAACTCATGGGAGTAAAGACTGTCCTTCCTTGACATCAGGCTGACTCTCACCTTTTATATCAACAGTACTAGATCCTCTGGTAAATTCTTGCAGTTTTTAGTGCCAGTGCCTGACCAGATGAAGGGGCTGCCAGTCTCGTTGCAGCACATCTCCTCTTGGATTACGGCATGCATCCGCATGTGCTATGATCTTGCTACGGTTTCCCTATTGCCTCTCATGGTACATATACGGAGGCGCATGCCTCTTCAGCTGACTTCCTGGCTCCCATTCCTCTTCAGGAAATCTATAGTGCTGCAACATAGTCCTTGGTGCTTCATGTTGCACCATTGTGCAACAGTCTAGACGCAATGTGGCCTTTGGTGCCACAGTACTTGGATCAGCTACACGTTGACTTCAACCCCTCCTCCTGAGTAAGACTTGCGAATCACCTGACTTGGAATAGATCTGAGCAAGCACTTGAAGAAATACTGCTATTCACCTTTGTAATTGTTCTTTGAGATGTGTTGCTCATATTTATTTCATACTCACCCTCCTTTCCACTGTCAGCTTAGCTGTCAAGAAGGAACTGAGGGGCAGTTGGGTCAGCAGGGTCATATATACTGTGCCGTACTGGAAGCTTGGAATAGATATGAGCAACACATTTCAAAGAACAACATTTACAAATCTGAGTAACCATTTTTTTTCATCTATAAAATATCCATGTGCACCTTCCTGGATAGATACCTTGTAGAATGCAGGCATGTCGTGGAAGAGAAGTATCATGGCAGGGAAGAAAAGATCCTCTGATGAAGACGTGTGAAGATCCTTCCTTTCAGTTTGCTTCAACCTTGTGCTATGGGTTTCTTCAGTCTGTTTGCATTCTTTAAAAATATGTTTTCACATTTATATGTAGTATTGATCTTTTCCAGTATCTCCTCCCCCCTTATGTTGTTTTTTACTTGCTGGTTCCCAGGCTTAGCTGCAGATTGGATGGTGGTGATTTCTAGAGAATAGGGAAATTCTGTCTGTCTTGATTGATTGATTGGTGATTTTATGGAATGGCCAGTCTGAAGCATTATTCCTCTGGAGTTTTCTGTGTCATTGTTCTTGTATTTTTCAATTTGGAAGTAATCCAAGAAGCAGACTTGACTTGAGGCTCAGACAACATTAAAAGAAACCTTACTTAGTTAAAAAGCAAGGAATTTTCATTTATGTGCATCATTTCTTATTAGAGGAAGTTTGGCGTGTACCGTATGTTCTCAAGGTTTCTATATGTAGAGTAGTTACCAGTAAAATATTTAAAATTCTTATCTGCACTTAAAAGTATTGCTGTTTTAATTTAAATAGTACAAAGCTCCAAATAAGATAAAATATCATGAGGTTATCTATATCTGACTTCAGCTCTAACTCCTTTTTGTAAAATAATCTTCCATTTCTCAGACATGTGATTCTATTTATTTATTGTGCAAAAAATCCCTTTCAATATGAGAAAGATGTTCTTTCGCACCAAATTTCTGAACATAACTTTTTAACATTCCTTTATACCAGAAGACTATTGTGCCAGAAAGCTTAACTCTATTTTTTATATTTTCATATTATTTCTTTTTACTGACAGTTTTAATTTAAAATAGCACACACCATCAGATCTTCCATTTACATTAGAGATTGGTGTATCTGCATTATATATCTTATATCAACTCTGTTAGCTGCGTAAAATGTGGTTATTTGGAGACTTTTTAAAAAGGCTATTTTTAACTCAGTGGATTTGCTCCTTTTTCTTTATTTAGTACAGAGGTTCCCAACCTTTTCCAGATGGGGACCCATTTTGACAATTCAGGAAGACTTGGTGACTCAAGGCAATTCAAAAATGGGGAAAGGAAAGGGGACAGAGCCACCTGGGGAGACGCTTGGCGACCCTTTTGAAATGTAATGGCGACCCATATTTGGGTCCTGACCCATAGGTTGGGAAACCCTGATTGAGTCAAGTATGCTTGCTTTAGTTAATCCAGCTGAATAGCAGTATAAGAGCAGCATAATAGCAGTATAAGATTTAGCCCATATATAAGCTTTTACTTCCCCTGTTTTCACTGCAGAAAAATGTAGCTGTGGGAGATGGATGAATTCATATCTCATCTTGCTTCATCAGTTTATTAGGTTTGACTTGCAGAATCTTTTTTTACTGACGATAATTACAAGCCAGAAAGAACACATTTGATTTTTAGTCTCCAAGTGGAATTTTTGGCAGTGGCAGTTAGAAAAGTCACCTTTTCACTAGTAAACTGGGAAAACTTGACCTTGGAATTCCTCAGTCATAAATTGTATCCTGGTGCTAATTGCTTGGTATTTTAGAGTATAATTGAAATTTCATGTCCTATGATATGTGAATTTAAATATTTATTTTGCAAAAGGCAATTATCATTGGCCAATCTGATGACAGCATGGTTTAATTTACTATTTAACCATTCATATGTATCTTACATGGCAGCATTCTGGTGCCAAAAAGGAGAAACTTAAAATTTGAATGCCAAATTATCTTGTTAAGTGAGCGATCCAGATCCTTTTAAGATGGAGCCTTTTATTACTGCATGTTCAAGTGGAGTCAAACCTGTTGATTTTAGCTTCCCTTTCAGCCCAGTGTTCAAAACTATGTAAAACCCCATATAAAGTAGCTACAGTACACGTAGTTTATTTTCTTATCTATTCTGATTACTAACTTTTATGAAACTTAATAAAATCTCCCATTTACCCATTGTTTCTGCTACACAGATGCTAACGTTAGCACTGCTCAATTATTTTTGTAAGTCTGACATATTCAGCACCTCATGTGAATCCTAGGTGTAACTCTAGGACCCTGTAGGAAGTGGCAGTCATACTGTGCATATTAAATGTATTTAACATTTTTAGGTACTTATGCAAACAGGTGAGGAGTAGGGTTACTGAGCTGACAAAAGTGTTTTTTTAAGTAGTATATAAAAGCATTTCAGACTTGCTTGAGGTTTGAAATAGTAATATGGTTTGAGCTGCTAGGATGAAGGAGAAAATGTGAGGGAGTGGGGTGATAATGTCGTCTTATTTAATAGACCAACGTTTTCCTGAGGGTTAGCTCAGCAGCTTAATTTTGAGACTCTTGCTTCCAAACTACCAGTTGGTGATTAAAGTGAAAAGAGTGAGTGTATGAAAAATGGGCTTATCCATAAAAGTATGCTGAACTTATTTTAATAGGAAGGCTTCTGCTTGAGTAAAGATCAAAACAAAGCTATTTTGCAAGGCAGTCATTTTTCAGTAGGATTCAGTATGTCACAATGACTCTTCTCCATCAAACAAGATGGCAGCCTTTACATCATTAATGGCTGAGTACAGCAGAAATACATTCAGCTATGTTCCCTGAGACACAGGAAATGTCTCCTGCTTTGAAATGAAGTGTCTCACTTTGCCTTGAAACTACTCTGTGACATCATGTTTAAATATAGCAGATGCAAGGTATGCCAGGCAATTGGTTGTAGGATGACGAACTGTAATCCACTTTACATAATAAATCAAGCCAAATACTTGTTAGTTCATAATGTACTTTTGAGGGAAAAAACCTTAAAATATTCTTATAGATTATGTAGTGAGTGACTGAAACACAAGTGTATTTTCCAAATGAATGAGAATATAACAGTTAATTTTACAATGAGCAGCCATCACTTTACAGCATAGAGAGCTATTAGTTAAAATTATACCATCCAAATGGCATAATAGAAATAAATAGCATGGTCTTACTCCTATTGAAGTTAGTAAGAATTTTGCCATCAATAGGAAACCAATCAGACTCAAAGTAATTGTAATGGAGCTTGTATGAACAGTAATTCCTCATTTAGCTCGTGCACGCTTAACACATTTTCGCGATAGCACAATTTTTTTTTTAGGGAATGTTTCTTGAATTACACGACTGTCCCCGGAATAACACGATTTCCCCAGCCACCCCCTTGCCGGCGGCTGTGCAGGGCTTCCCCCGCCTCCCTGCAAAGCAGCGGAGGGTTCACTGCTCGCGCGCCGTTGCCCGCTGACTCCCCCTCACCAGACACAGTGCGGATCCCAGCAGACGCCCATCATAGGGGCATACTCCCAACCCAATCCCCCTCCCCTCTTCTCTCTTTCCCTTCCCCAGAACCAAACCCCTCCCCTCCCTGCTGTAACCCAGTTCCCTTTCTCCCCCAACTTTATGTCCCGGTCCCAACAGACACCGCTGCTTGAAAGGCAATCCCCACCTTTTCCATTATTTTCAATGGGGAAATTGACCCCGCATAACACGTTTTCACTTAACACGATCATTTTCTGAAACATATCTATAATGTTAAATAAGGAATTACTGTATTAGAATAGTACTTGATCGGCATGCTTTTGTCTCCTTAGTTTATTTTCCATAAAAGCATGATTGGCATTTATAATAAGCTGTGGCAGGCTGTTAGCTGATGACATTATATTCTGATCAAATAACTAGATAGTAAATGCACAAAGTGGAAGGAGGGAATTAAAATTTTTTTTTCTCTAATTCCTTTTAATTAGAGTAATCTTAAGGGATAATTCCAGGCAATACGTACATGTAACAATTCTAAGTTAAAAAAATTCTAACAAGATTTAAGATGTCCAAGTCTCTCTTAAATTATTTAACAGATTAAAAATGTTATTTTGATGGTCTGAAGCACAGTTACCACATTAGAATGCAGTTTTGTTAGTTATTCAATATACATATACAACCAGCATGTTATTTTACTTGATCACATATTGGAGATTGAAATATGACTCCAGAAGTAATCTTGTGAAGTTCCATGTTTGTTGCATCTTGATTTCTAAATCAG
The DNA here is from genome assembly GCF_052426305.1 of Pelodiscus sinensis. NCBI lineage: Eukaryota > Metazoa > Chordata > Testudines > Trionychidae > Pelodiscus > Pelodiscus sinensis. Next base: position 25,857,403 of record NC_143065.1, read on the forward strand.
ATCGCTTGCTTTGCAATTAAAACTGTTTTTTCACACTAGCCTTGGATTTGAAAGTCAAGCTGTGCCCCTTCAGGTTTCTGTACTCTTGCCAGAAATAAAAATTCTGTAACTGGACTTTAGCCTGTCCTTCAGCTGAACTAAACTAAAAAAGAATTCTGTAGTATAGTAGAACCTCCGAGTTACAAACACCTTGGAAATGGAAGTTCTTCATCATTCTGAAATGTTCTTAACTCTGAAAAAAATGTTATGGTTCTTACAAAAGTTTACAACTGAACACTGACTTGATACAGGTTCGATCTTCCTGGTCCAGCACCATCAGGACCTGATAAGTCCCGAACAAGAAAATTTTCCAGACCAGGAGAGATCCCTTGCCACTGGCCCTCAAATCCATTGCCTGCTGCTGGCAGGCTGCCCCAGCAGGCACCCTGCCTTGTGCGCCTCCCCCCTCAACCTGGCTGGGCTTCTTGCCCAGCTGTTGTCTCCCTGACGAGCCCAGACTCTGGCTCCTGCCGTGGGTCTCTGGCCTCACTTGCCATGAGTTGCCATGAGAGCTGCTGTCAGACTCCAGTCTTGCGCTCCGGGAAACTATTAGGGGATTCTGGCTCTACACTACTGTGGGGCTCCAACTCTGGTCCCAGCACCATGCTTCTGAGGGCTGCTCCGGGGCTCCAGCCCTATGCTGCTGTGCTGCCCCCAGTCAGGCTGCCAACCATGTTAGCCCCAGCTGACCCTCCTTCTTTATCCTCTGTTGCTTTTCTCATTGCATATCCTTTTCATATTGATTTGGGGCAATGGATGTTCCAGAGTGGCTCATCCCCATCATTCATACCCAGGAGTATCCATGGTCCTTCTGGAATATGGATGATGTGGGACCAGAGAGTGCCAGTTTTCAGAGGCGCAACCTGTACAGGTTTGAAGAAGAAAAACGGTTTGTTGTTTTTTTAGTAGTTTAACACAGGACTGAACCCTGTTTGCTCTTTTTGTTTTATTTTGTTTTGTTTCTGCTGCTGCCTGATTTAAAGTTTTTTGGTTCCAAAATGAAGAGTGTGGTTGACTGGTCAGTTATGTAAGTCTGAGGTTCTAGTGTACAAACAGGAGTACAAAGTAATAAAAACCCTGAACTGAATAAGTATGTCTGAGTATACAATTATGTTAGGTGAGAAAGGTATCCTTTTACATTGTATTTTTTGGCAGTAGCTATGATTCAATCATTTGGTATGGTAGAAAATAATTAGAATTCAATGTTACCAGACACATATTACCTTGAGGTGTACTAAATAAAACTAGCCTCAGCGTTGTCCTAGGATCATTACTTGGGGATCCTTCTGTGTGTGTTTTTTGGGGTTTTTTTCCTCTTCAGCAGTGTTGTATGGCAATCTTCAGGATTTTTTTCCTACAAAACAATAGAAGAAAATAAACTGGCATCTCATTCCTTCTCCTGGTGAGGTGAAATAGAGGTTTTCCACCTTAAAACACAGAGATCTCTAGCTGGAGGGAGAAAAGGTTTGACAAATGTGTGTTGCAGGACTGTGGAAACTAAACCACTTAAAAGTACCTGCCAGTAGGATTCTTGGTTAAAATCTTTCTCGTGGGCCAATATTTTATGTTGAGGAATATTGGTGTGTGCGTATTTGTATGAGTATATATTTACGCGGTATATAAACTAGAAGATTTACCCAGCGTTGCTCAGATCCTCAATTTTTGTTTTTGTTTTTTTGGAGAATAAAATGAAAATGTACCGGCTTAATTTAAATAATTTCTCTAGGGTGAGTTTGAGGAATAGGGGTTCAGTATGCAGGCTGCCCCAAGGAAAGAGGACTAACCCAGCCCTCTGTAACAGCAGCTTCTGGTTAGGAGAGAAGCACCTCTCTGTAGTTGCTGCAGTTCCAGAGGGCACGCATGGGGGAAGGGGGTACATGTCACCCAGCTGGGGTAGGTCCAGGTTGCTCTGCCACCCTGTGCTCCCCAGTCAGTGTGTGGAATGCAGCAAACCGTGCACTTCCTCCTTGCTCCCTGATGAAGGAGAACAGCCAAAAATGTCCCTGTACAAATCTGGTGGGGGAACTTCAGCTCCCCCCGCTCTAAAGGGCACCTGGGGGTTGGAGCAGTCCTGGAGAGGGAGGGTGCACCCCCAGCCAACCCCTTTCACCTGCTTGATGATTTTGTCTGTCTTTTCTATATGATTTTATGAGACGCAATTCCATTTATGAGAAGCACATCCCATTTTCCTCGTACAATCAAACCCTTACCATTCTTGAAGTTATGATGATAAAAAAAGCTATACATCGAATTTGGTGGTCCTAGTTCTTACCGTTTAGGAGGAGTTCTTGAACAGACAGACAATCTATCTCAAATATGTAGTAGATATATAATAAGGGGAGGGGGAAAATAATTGAATTAATCAGAGTAGACGTTCTGGACTCTGATTCTTCCACATCAGAATATAAGCAACAATCACTGATCTCCACAGAAGTTATTATCATGATGTAGGGGAACTGGTCCCTAGGAATTTTATTTCTATACTGAAGTTTCTATTTCTAATTACTCATACTCTCTCTCTCTCTTTCTCTCATAATGAAAAACTTGCTTGTCTATGAACTGCATACTAATTTTTTTAGTAAAAAAATTATTCAGATTCTGGAAACTGATTCAGTTCCTGTTCCTGACTATTCAATATAGTCTTCCAAAAGTTGCTGTTTTCTGACAGAAAATATCATAAAAGCATAATCTTAACAAAAGTATTTTTTTATTTGTCATTTTAAATCTTCTGAGTAATTGCTTGCCTCAGACTTTCATTGTTTACTTACACAAAAGTATTTAAATGAGAGTTTTTCCTGAGCAAATTGCAGAGCTGAACATCCTAGCTTATGATACTGTGCATGATACATTACACCTTATCTGTGTAAAAACTGTCATTTGTCTTGCACTTAGTATGCATTTGGCAAAATATTGCTGTTTTTGTTTTCAATAGGAGAGAGAAACTCTACAAAAACAGCTGGATGAAGCAAATAGAGAAGCACAAAAGTATCGCCAGCAACTTCTAAAGAAAGAGCAAGAAGCAGAGGCTTATCGACAGAAATTAGAGGCGATGACCCGTCTCCAGACTAATAAAGAAGCTGTTTAAATATTGAAATGGACATATTGCAAAGTCTGTTACTTTCAGTCAAGAAAACTGCAGTACAATCTTGAACTGTACACTGTATAGGTACAGAAATGGGATTACACAATAGCAAAGATGCTACAGGTTGATAACTGGACTTAAGCCATGAGCTATGATGAATTTCTTGTAACATAAAAGCTGAATTCAGAAATTGTGAAAAGTATTTAAAATGAAATACTGTAAATAGTTGTTTTTTTTACAGTTCCAAAGTGAGTTGATAAATCTTTTTGAAGGGATCCAGAAACACAAGAAGCCAGCATTTTTGTGATATTTTGGATTTTAGTATAAATCTAATTTCTGAAAAACAGAACAGTTTTAAGGGTGATGTTGCTGATTAAGATTTAAAGTTTAAAAATGAATTATGAGACAAAGTGAATTAACAGCTATTCCCACAAAGAACAATTTAGATATCTTTTTGAATATAACATTTCCTGATGGAAATCTTTGTACAACTTTAAGTAGTTGTCTTAGATTTTCTGAAAACTCTTGTTTTAGAAAGTGAAAATTTTATATTTAATTTCAGATATATCCAATTAGATTTACATGTATATGAAGTTAATATTTTTTAAACTTTTTCAGTTTGTACATATGCTGCATGTTTTTATAATTTCTACACTTATTTTGCAAAGATATTTTTCAGCAAAGATGAGGGAAAATTATGAGAAAAAATGTTTAACCTAAATGTCATTTGAATTAACTTAGCAGCCAGTTTTATTGTGAATGGTATATTTCTTGGAGGAATGTAATTTGTAAAAATAAAAAAAAGACATTATTTGAAAATGTTGAGAGTGGGAGCATTGAAACTTCACTTTTCTGTGTGTCTTAACTTCCATGTGCAAACATTTTAAAGTACAAAAATATGAAAACTATCTCCACAGAAGCCCACATACCAATTATTTTAAAATATTCTTAAAACTGTTTCCCCAATAATTTTCAGATTATCTCAAGAGCACATTTTATAAACAAGCTTTTGTATTTAAATTATGCCGTTGGACCTGAAAGTTTGATGTTGTTTGGGGGCTTTTGTTGCCTGGCATCCTTGTGCTTCACTGTGATAAAGTGTCTGTTTGTGCAGTGATTTGTACTTAGCATTTATATAGTGCTTTACATCTTTAAAGAGTTGTATAATCCGTAAATAATTAATCCTTTCTGTGCCCCCTATGGTAGGAACATTATTATCTCCATTTTAGTGTAAGTGAGACACAGAGAAGTTAAGTGAATTGCCCAAGGCCACATAAGTCAGTGGCAGACCTGGGAATAGAACTCAGGAGTTCCTGGCTCCTAGTCCCTTCCTTAGGTCATGCTGCCTTACGACTTTTTGATGCCACGTTACATTAAACTTTCAACTGTGGTGTAGATTCCTTTTTTGTAAAACATAAATTGTCTTTTAATCGTGCTTTGCTTTGTCTTTCCATGTTTCACTGCTTTTATGATATTGTTTATATAAATGTAAACAAAGTCTAGTTTACCTATACTGTATTCAAAGGCATTGCCCTTAAAACTGTACTCTGGCCTACTTTTTCTATTTTACAATTAAATATCTTTTCCACATATTTATGGTGTAGAAGCAAATACTTTCAAATTGTTTTCAATGCACATTAAAAGATCCGAATTTGTATCATGGTTCTGAACAATATGAAAACCCTGAGTTGCACATGAGGTATAGAGAATATCCTTTGGGGGTGGAAAGGGAAGGAGGGAAGAGCAAGAAGAAAATTGATTTGGCAAAATATAAATTCTGTAATCCATTCATCATGAGAAAAAAGCTTTAAATGGTATTTTTGCAAGATTTTTAATATAGCAAAAGGGCTTAAGAAGAATACATAGAAGGCAATTTAGCTGCTTTTTGGAAACACTTTAAGAATTTAGTGGCTAGTGTAAATACTATTTTTAAAATTTCATTATGAAAAGTTCCCTTAGTATACTCTCACATGGTGCTTGACAGAAATGTGTTGTGCACTGTTTCTAAGTACACAGCATAGAGGTTAGAACTAGAAAAAGTAGCCCTACAGTCTTCAGTTAGGTGACTCATGATGCAGGACTGAGCCTGTGTCTTGCAATGTATGAAAACTAATAACTCCTTGTAACTGTAGATACATCCAAACCTTCCACTGTCCCAGAGCTTAGTTGCCAGTACCTAAATATGACAAGGATTGGGGCTATATAAGTACTTAGGCCCTTTCCATGTTAAAAGTATTGTTGTAATATCAATAGATTGTTAGTGCTGCACTGGTGTAACTGTGCAACTTTTTCCACCATGTCCTGGTACATATTCCAGAGTTGTTCTTCAATTAGCATCCCTAATAATGCTCCATTTCAGGTGTGCTTACACCCTGTGCACCTTGACTGGAGCCTTTTGATGGTAGTGCCCATTGTGAATTATACATCCTTATGCCCTACACCTGAGGACATATAGGGCTGCCTGGGCAAACTTTCCTTCAAAGTCTGAGATTGAGTGTAATGTGTTTGCTTTACTATCGAAAGCTTGTCCTTAATTTGATTTTTTCTTTTTTAATTTAATTTTAATTTTATGCTTCATTGATTTTGTAGAGAGATTTGCTCTAGAAGTCCCTTCACTCTAGCAGGGATTTTTCATTTTGAGATCCAATGTCCTGATTTTCAATAATTGCCTGACTTGCCGGGAAACTATTGTGATCAATGACTGGAATTTCTGGTGTATCTACAGCATGAGCGAGACTTAATTCCCTCAGATATGTTATTTGTTCAGCTTTTAAAACCAGGGCCACGAAAATAAAACTTAAACTGTTAATGACAGAGTGTTATCTCCATCTGGCCTTGGATCTAGGCATCAGCCTCTAATAGGCCACAGTGCCCTGTCAACATCTGCACTTACTCAGGAGAGATCCTCAGCAGGCTCATTCTCCTTATAAAGGGTATGTCTAGACTACATCCCTCTGTCGGCAGAGGGATGTAGATTAGGCAGGTCGACATTGCAAATGAGGCAGGGATTTAAATATCCTGTGCCTAATTTGCATAAAAATGGCCACCGGGTTTTGCTGACTCAGCACTTTGTCGGCAAAAAGCAGCAGTCTAGAGGGGGATCTTTGGAGAAAGAAATCGTTTTTTTCGACAGATCCTGTAAACCTCCTTGCAGGAGGCATAAGGGATCTGTCAAAAAAGGCGTTATTTCTCAACAGATCCCCCTGTAGACTGAGTCAGCAAAACTTGGTGGCCATTTTTATGCAAATTAGGCATGGAATATTTAAATCCCTGCCTCGTTTACAATGTCAACCTGCCTAATCTGTATCCCTCTGCCGACAGAGAGATGCAGTCTAGACATACCCAAAGAGTCTACTTTGGGAGAGCCTCAGTCTTCTCAAAGTGAGATGGTTCTGCAGATCTCAAGTCCTACTTTGGGTACCACTGAGACTCCAGACTTTTTCAGTGTTGACTCTGTGCAAGGAGTTCTAAGCTTTTCTAAGGCTAAATGCACCAAACATGCTTCAGTACTGATACAAAACTCCCCCAATACTCTCCATGTCTAAGTCAGCCACCAAAACATCCTCAATACTAGGGCAGACGTCACACCTCTCACACTGTCTCAAATCCTCCAAGCCATCTTCATCAGAGCCTTCTATTTCCATCGTATGAGATCCATCAGAGCATCTCTGCCAGCAATACCAACTTGGAACCTGACTATGCGCCAACACACCCAGTACCACAGGAATTCGGATACTCCACAATATTATTAATTTTGGATGAGCTAGAGTCTCTCACAAGTGACACAGTCATCAAGACTTTTCCCAAGACTGTTCAACTCTCCAACCCTCAGAAGGACAGAGTTCCTCCTTCACATGCAGTGTTGTTCTCTTCAGACTTCCAAATCTCAGTCTAGGATCCCCAGATTCACCAGTGGGACCTCCTCTCCTGACACTTCTGGGGAAAGAGAGGAATTGCATCTAGCACTAACCTGCATTCTTTTTGCACTGCTCAGTCACCATTGACAGCAACTCCCATGTCTCATGAACTCTCTTAGTGGCCATATTGGGATCCTTAGGTTGTATGTCAACACCAATTTTCATGAGATCCTTGTCTTTCATGTGAGGACCACAGAAGGAGACCTATTCCTACTCCATCTATCCCTCCTCCATTAACTCAAATGCAGAACCCTTTGAAGAAAGGGAGGCCAAAGCAGATGAAGTTTTTCTGCAAGATGAGATGGAAATGCCTCCTCCAGCTTCTCTGGCTAATGATTTCAAACAATTTCAGGATTGACTGAAATGTGTGCAATTTCTTTACAGATTCCCTGAGAGGAGATGAGAGAGGTAGCATAAGCTCATGAACATTCTTCAGTGGACTTCCTCTGCTTAAATTGCCTTGCCAATTAATGGGCCCAGTGGGACACTGCAAAGACCATCTTGCAGACCCCAGCAACAATACCACTAATATGCAAGAGTGCCAGTAAAAATATTCAGTCCTACCTAAGGACTCAGAACTTTTATTTTCCTATTCTGCACCTAAATTTTTGGTTGTAGAAGCAATGAATGAACATGGAAAGCAGCACCATGTAAAATCCACACCTGAACAAAAATGTGTGAACCTCTCCTTATTTGGCTGCAAGAACTACTTGTCTGTGGGACTTCAGTTCAGGATCACAAATTACCAGGCTTTTAGAGCAAAACATAACTATACACATTATTCTAAGTTTACCACCTTTATTAAGTTCCTGCTGATGGAACATCATAAGCAACTTCAGTCAATTATTAACAATTGTTAGCTCAGACCTCACAGTGGGCCTCTTTAGATGCAGTTTGATCCTGTGTCTCAGTCCGTTTCTACAGCAGTGGTCATGCATAGAACATCCTTGCTCCAGCTGTCTGAGTTCCCAAGAGAGGTCCAAAACCTTATCGAGGTCCCCCCCGCTTCGATGGATTACATTTTTTTGTGGAAACCACTGACAAATCCTTGTGCACACATTAAAAAATTCCAGGGCCCTCTGGAAATTCCCACCTGCAAGCAAATGAAAGTTTAGCCGATTGCAGCTAGCACAGAGGATCCCATCTTGCTCCATTTTCAGGATTTCAGAGACCCACAGCACTGTCCAGAAAGAAGCCAATGTTTCAAAAGGCCATGTTTATACTTGCTGGGAGATTGGTGCTCTGGGAATTGATCTCACAGGAGTTGATTTAGTGGATCTGATCACACTCAGGTTGACCCCCCCACAGTGGGGGTGCCACAGTAATTCACATAGTTGGAGTTACATACCTTAATTTGAAATTGCCCCTATGTGTTGACCTGAGCAAAGAAATAGAACACCTTCTTTATATACACCACTAAGCCTTATGCTACTCCACCTTTGTCGTCATCAAAACAGCAGGTTTGATAGATTGGTCAAGAGTCTGGAACAACCTCACACCACTGAGCTTCTACCTGCTTCTCCCCCTCTTGTCCCCAGCTTTGGAAGCTCCCTCTCCAACTTTCACCCACATGGGAGCAGTTTGCATCCAACAAATGAGTGTTGGAAGTTACAAGATTTAGTTGCTTCCCTCAATTTTACATCCCCCTCCCAAATTGTCTCTCTTCCCCATCTCTTTTCAGGGACCTCTCTCATAAGCACTTGCTGAAACAGGAAATGGATTCCTTTTTATACTTAGGAGGCACAAAACCAGATCCATCTAAGCACAGAGGCAGGGCTCTTAATCCAAGTATTTTCTAGTTCCCAAAAAATGGGGGAGTGAAGACCAATTCTATATCTTAAGATTACTCAAAATAACTTCACGAAAACAAAAGTTCAGGATGGTGATTCTTGTACCTATAATTCCATCATTGGAACCAGAGTGTTGGTTCTCAGCCTCCAGGTTTCGTATTTTCATGTCATGATTCAGCTTGTGCATAAGAGATTCCTTTGGTTTCTAGGGGTATGTCTACACAGCAAAGTTATTTCGAAATAACAGCTGTTATTTTGAAATAACTTTGCTATCATCTACACAGCCAAACCTCTATTTTGAAATTAATTCAAAATAGCGGAGCACTTATTTTGAATTTGATAAACCTCATTCCACAAGGAATAACGCTAAATTCGAGAGAGCTATTTTGAAATAAGTTCTGTGTAGACACTTATTTCAAAATAGGGCCTCCAGCCTTCCCAGGGTGCACTGGTAGCCACTCCAACCTCAACCAAGAACACTCCTTCCCCTTCCTCCTCCCCAGAGCCCTTAAAGGGGTTGACTCTGGCCACAGTGCCTGTGCCAGCTCCAAGCCTGCCAGCCCAGAGCCAGCAGTCACTGCCCCTGACCCAGTGGCCCCAAAACATGAGCCAGCAAGCCACTGGCAGCCAGCCCTCCACTGCTCCCCAGGAGCAGTCTGCCAGCTCCCAGGAACCTGCCAGGGCCTGGAGAAGGTGGGCGCCTTCCTGGTCCAGGGTGGAGATCATGGACCTTATTCAGGTTTGGGAGGGGATGCCCCCAATGTCCATAAACTCTGCACTAGATGAAGGAACTTGGCCATCTATGGCAGGAGAGTTGCCAGCCTGGCTACCAACGGCCACATGCGAACCCAGGAGCAGGTTTGCATGAAAATCAAGTTAGCCCGGTGAGACCCCCCAACTTTGAGCCCTGAGCTTCCCCTCCCCCTTCTTCCCCTTGCTTCACCCTTCCAGCTCCCTCCTCCCAGGTTCTTCCCTCTCCTCTCCTACCCTCTCTTCTCCCCTCTCCCACCTCCTTTCCCCAGTCTCACCAGAGTTTCATTCCCCCCACCCCCAGTTTTGTTAAATAAAGAGCATTTGTGTTCATGAAAATATGTCTATTTTATTTGACATCAGGAAGGCGGGTTAGGGACGGGTAAGTGGAATGAGGCACAAGCCCCCAGTGGGACAGAGCAGGGAGGCTTTTAGTGCTCCTCAGGGTGAAAGCTCTCCCGCAGGGCCTCCTGGATACAGACAGCCCCCCGATGGACCTCCCAGAATGCAGCCTGCAGAAAGTGCAGCCAGGCTCGCAGCAATGCATCCACGAGATGCACCAGAGCCCAGAGGCAGCTCTGGCTCCATATTGCTGAATGCTGTGGTGTCCTGAGTGAGAGCAGCCAGAGCACACAGAGACAAAATGCTTTGCTGTCCCTCATCAAGGTAGGCAAGCAAGCAGGGAAAGCTGAGAACCAGCTGTCCGGAGGGCTCTCTTTAAGCACAGGGCTCAATAGCTTCAGGCAGCAGCCCCACATAGTAAGTCCAGACCTGATGCCCTGCCGGACCTGGTTCCAACTAGCCTTAAATGCGATTCAGTGTCCGCTCAGTGTGGATGCACTATTTCGAAATAGCAAAACACTATTTCAAAATGCATTTTGTGTAGATGCGTTATTTCGAAATAAGCTATTTCAAAATAATGCTGTAGTGTAGACATACTGGATGTGATCTTGATCACCTAGGCTATCATAAGCTTCCTTTTGGTCTTTCTTTTCCATGCAGATGTTCTCCAAAATACAAGAAGTAGTTGCTGCTTATTTTTGACATCTTGGGATAATTCTTTTCCCAGACGTTGACAATGGATTATTCAAGGGCTGGTCTTAAACAAGGTTCTCTCCAAAATTAAGGCAGCAGGATTTGTGTACTGCAGGCGAGGCATGCAGCTCAACCTCAAGACATCCACTTTCATCCCAGGACAAAGGACACAGTTCCTACAGGTCTCCTTAGATGCCCTGTCAGCCAGAGCTTACCTCCTACTTTGAGTGATTGCTCACTTCCAATTAGGTGTGTGCATGCTGCATGCACTGCAGCCAGAAAGACTTTCCCCTTAGCAGTACCTATGGGGTTGACTCAGGTGTCCCCTGGAGTCATGCCTTCATAGCACAGAATATAGGGCTTTGTGTGCCGTCCCACCGCCATCTCAGTTCCTTTTTACTGCTTGTGACAGTTAGCTGGAATACTCGTTATCCCTTGCTTTGCAAGCCTTCTCTGTCTCCTAGCAGAATTCTCCTGTCAATATTTAGTTTAATATAGTTAGTTAATCTTTCCATAGATGTTCATCTAGGATACTCCCCATCCCCCTGCCCAGGAGTGACCCCCACACTTCTTGCTTGAAATGTTTGGGGGAACCCCAACAAAAAAGGAACGCTGCAAAGTTTGCAGAGGATTTCATCCTAGGACTCAGAAGGAAAGGGAATAGTGCCTCAAGCGTCTTCTGATGGAAGCTGCTTTCCATCCCCTCTCAGACCTGGGGTCAGCCAAGGCAATGTGCAGTACTCCTGCATTCTCACAGCATGGGTCTGCATGAACTAGAGACTCTAGCAATGGCCCTCAGCACTGGGTAGGGGAACTATACTGGTTTCCACGTTCTTGCCACTGTTCCCCAGCACCTCAGTGGTCGTTCTACAGTGAGCCCTCCCAGGTGGAATCCTGCAGATCAAGAAGAAAGCAGGCAGTCCAGGTCGAATAGACACAGGCAACAGTTGCACACAGTACTGTGGCCTGGAGCATGGCAGACTTCAGCCCAGTGGCTTTTCTGGACCCCCAGCTGGGTCAGGACCAAAGGCTCCTATTTGTGAAGGTCAGCATTGGCGGCCTTGGAATCATGTGGCACCCCACTGGGGCAGGACCAACTGCACCATAATGCACTGGTGCCACTGGCATTGGTATCGATGGTACCAACTGCACCAGCCCCAACTGCACTGGCAGACCAGGCACTGCATTATTCCCTTGGTGCCAAGGGCAGAGAACAGGACCTACTCCTGGTTACAGCCTTGTCCTCATTCTTGCCTGGTGAAGTGGTCATCGGCACTTCAATGGCTTGTGCTCTGGAGGACAGCAGCTGCTGAGAAGAGTGCCATAGAACCCGAGGGTGCAGGTTGAGGGGGTCACTGAAATATCAGATCTGATGGTGGATATCCTTGCTCCCTCTGGTGCCTCCTATTGCCCTGCCACTTATAAAAATTATCCAGGACACCACTAAGAGGACTGAATGAAAGTACTTTGTTCTCTCTAAGGAGTTTGACGAGTTTTATACTCCTCCTCCACCAAACTCCCTAGGGTAGCAGCAGCATATGAACAGGAGTGCCAAGGATATCAGGGCCCAGTTCCTAAAAGCTAGAAGGCTAAGAAGCTGGACTTCTTTGGGAAGAAAATTTATTCCCAGGAGCGAGGTCTCTTGTTCCGAATTTCCAACCACCAGGCTGTCCTCAGCAAATGCAACTACAACTTATGCAGCACTATGACAAAGTTCTGCCTGAGGACTCCAGGGCACAGTTCTCCTCCATAGGTAAGGAGGGTAAGCTGATTGCTGGGGTTTCATTCCAGGCAGCTCTTGATGTGGCTGATTTGACCATCTGCACTGGGTAGCCATGAGGAGCTCCTGGCAGCAGGTATCAGGGCTCCTATTTGAGGTCCAGCAGACCATACGAGATCTTCCCTTTGAAGGCTCCACCGTCTTTACAAATAAAACTTCTTGCACCAGAAGGAGCTGTCTACACTGCCCCTTCTTGCGCAAGAAAAACCCTCTTGTGCAATGCCTCTACGCTGATTATTTTCAGGAATAACAGCATTGCACAAGAGGGTTTTTCTTGCACAAGAAGGGGCAGTGTAGACAGCTCCTTTTGGTGCAGAGCCTCTTCTGCAAAAATGGCAGTTCATTAGGTATGCAAATGAGGTTTGACGATACTCCACGCTTAGCCTCATTTGCATATTTTCCATGCAAGAAGCCACGAGTGTAGACATAGCCCCAGAGTCTCATTCTTTAAACTGAAAGTTTGTGCCAGGTTAAATCACAGACTTTCTGCTTTTGAATTCCCCCAATAATTAGAAACTTGCAATTAGTATTAACAGAATCTGTGACCAAACACCAGCCAAGTGTATTACAGTGGTAATAGCTGAATATCTAACATATCTAAGCAAAGCAGGGGCAAACTATATTTATATAAACACACCCAGGATTTCTTTCCTGTTCCAGCTGTCTGTAATGGAAACATTGATTCAGACCCATGTATCACTAAAATCTGGTTGGCTGCTGCTGGGCCAGTTTCAGCACAGTTGTTCTCAAATACAGTATGTAATGAATCAAGAGGGTGATCAGCAAGTTCAGAGTCATTGTTTGGGATCTATTTTTCCAAACTTGGAAGTTCTAGAGAACTCAGAAGAATCCCCTTCCCTGATAAAACTCTCTCTCTCAATGGTTTGATAATCTTTGTCCTCCACTTTTGGGCATCCTCTTTTCTTGCTTCATTCTCACAGCTCAGCCTGAATTTTGGGTGATCTGTGTCAATTGAAGCAAGAGTGAAGACCAATAGACGTCTAGGCTGAGTCTGACAGGTTGCAACATGTAGATTTTTAAAAAAAATCTCCTGTGGCTGATTTTGAGGTAAAGAAAGTTATTTTCCTCTAACACAGTATCCACAAACTCAGACAGCAGGTATCAGCATTGTGGATAATCTGGTAATCCAGGATCAACCACACTTGTCGTGAGAAAATTCTTTATATTTTGTGTGAATAAGATAGATCAGACGAGGGACGAGCTGACTGCTGCTGTGGTGCCCAGGCAAAGCCTTGAGACTATCTTCTCTGCTAGAGTTTCCTTTAACGGTGCTCGTAGAAATACTGAAGGTGCTGAGACGATTTTTTACTCCTCATCCCCCTCCCATCCATTGAAGGCTACTGGGGAAGTAACATGGTGTTTTGCTGGTGGAGATTGTCAACATAATGTTAGAGAGAGCAAGACTCCCTTTTGTTTTGAAGGAAGTGTTAGGACAGCCTCTGTTCAAGAAATCATCACTGAACATGAAGAGTCTGGCTAATTCTCATTTGAATGTCTTCTGCATATTCCCATTCATGGGATGCACCACCTTAGACAGTGGATCTTTCTCATAGCATTCCCCTTTTGAGTCCTTATATGACTTTCCTACCTCTCCCTTCACTGTTTCAAATATTTGGAGGGTGAAGCTAGAATAGGGGGCATGGTGTTATTTGCTGATTCAGTTCCTTCCTATCATAGCAGCAGATGGACACAAACCTCTCTGGGTCCCTTGCTTAGCAGTATCTTAGCTTAGTATAGTCACACCTTATAAAGTAGTTTAGCCTAAGGAGAGGTGAGCATGGTAGTTTAGAAAAGCTACGGAGAGATCATCAGCTTCATTTACCAGTTCCAAGGTGGAGCCAAAGTTAAGAAGACTTGTTTTTGAGAGCCGTGCATCTTGCCCAGAGATTTTTGCGGCATGCTCATACTAGATGCATAGTTTGTCTTGGTGAAAGCCACTCTCCTTTGAGATGCTCTGACTGCAGCACATTCACCTTGCAAGCACACAAGGAATAGTAGAACAGGCTATACTCTTTATTCCTTCTAGAAGGTTGGGGAGCAAAGCTTCTTGGATCCTGCACCACTAAAGGTCTAACCTTAAGGAAGAAAAAACAGTGTTGACTTCAGATACTTCTGGGTCTGCTAAAAAGATTGTATTGCTAAAGGTCTGAGTGTTGGCTCCAGGATCCATTTCCAATGTGGTTCCCAAGTCACTGGATCAGACTTTGAAGCAGTTATAGGCTTTGGTGGTGTCAGCATCTGATGTTAGAGCCAAACCATGATAAAGATCATTAGGTCCAACTCTCTCAGTTCTGAAGAAGATAAGATGGCTCTGGTTTCTAAAATAAAATCATAAATGGGAGACTACTTGGATCTGTCAGAAGAGGAGCCAAGCCAGTTTAGGATCCTGAACTGAAAACTAAAGTTTTGGAGTGGGATTCATCTCACAAGGTCACCTTGTTCCAAGAACCAACATATGTTGGTGAATGCTTTAATAACTGAAAGCCAGATAGTGTCAAATGCACACTCAGAGCTTCCTCCATTGTTTCAGATTTGGCAAGGAGGGTATAACATCTGTTACGCTACTCTATAGATAGGCATCCCTGAAATCTTCTACTCTTCTGAAACTAACTCAAGAACACAGGATCTTCCTGTTGAAAGCCAATGGGCTGTTCAATAACAAAATGGGTGAAATATTGGAAAATTAAATGTGATCCAGAGCAAGATCTTTGGGTCTCTTTCAATCTTATGAAAGAGGAATCCCTGAATCATTTTCAGCTATTGTTGAGAGTTTTTTCCTCCAGCTTCATTGTCTTACTATATCTCCTCCCAAAAAATCGACAACAGCAATCATCTTCCTCCTTTCAAACTTAGCCTCAATGAAAGCAAAGCATTATTCAGCTTCCATTTCTTTTCTAAATGTTACGACTCAAGTATGAAATAAGATCTTCAGACTAATAGGGAGAAAAGTTTATTGCCAATCATTTGGAAATTGCCTTTCCTGTTTCATCAGCACATTGGACAAATGGATTTTAGAGGTGATAGGAAAAAAAGCAATCCCGTTCAGTTCAAAATCCTTCTTTCTCTCAATCACTTACTGTCTTTCCTATTCAGAGATCAGAAATCCAGTCTCTGTTACAGGTAGGAGAGAAGTAGAGGTATTTTGGGAGTTCAGGAATTTTAGAGCTTTTATTTCAGGTATTTCATGATATCAAAGAAAGATGGAGGTCTTTGTACTATATTGGAATTGAGCAAGCTTCTATCGCTGAAGTTCCAGTTCCATACATTGACTTTAGTATTTAGTAATTGCCTATCTTTCAGCCCTAGATTGGTTTGAAGTTCTCAATCTAAAGGATGCATATTTCAACAGGACTGTATCATTGCTAATATCTCTGGGTATGTCTACACTACCACCCTAGTTCGAACTAGGGTGGTAATGTAGGCAACCGGAGTTGCAAATGAAGCCCGGGATTTGAATTTCCCGGGCTTCATTTGCATAAAGCCGGGCGCTGCCATTTTTAAATGTCCACTAGTGCAGACTCCGTGCCGCGCGGCTACACGTGGCACAGCCTAGGTAATTCGGACTAGGACTACCTAGTAGGAGTAACGGTAGTTCGGACTAGAAAGCCTAGTCCGAACTACCTAGTCCGTGCCGCGTGTAGCCGCGTGGCACGGAGTCCGCATTAGCGGACATTTAAAAATGGCGGCGCCCGGCTTTATGCAAATGAAGCCCGGGAAATTCAAATCCCGGGCTTCATTTGCAACTCTGGTTGCCTACATTACCACCCTAGTTCGAACTAGGGTGGTAGTGTAGACATACCCTCTAAGCACAGTGGGGTAAGATCACTTCCCTTCTAACGACCACATCATTTTAAAATGTGACAGCAACATATTTTTATCTACTCTTATCAAGATTATTGATTTCTCAAAGACTCATTGAAGAGCACTTTAGCTTACTATCTTAACAGGACTAAAGAATTTTGAAAGTCTGTTTGTTAAACTCTTTTTTTTTCCCCCAGTAAATGGACAACTACAAGTCATGCCATTTCTTTACAGTCACTATGTGGGTTAGACAACATACAGGAGAGGGATCTAGGATTGCCTTTAACACACTCAACTGGAGCAATGGCCACTTCTTTTGTGTGTCTTCAACATGTTCTGATTGTTGAGATGTGTAAGGCTGCCCATGGAGTTCAATTCATATTTTTATAAACCGTTACTCCAAGAACTCCCATCACCAGGGGACCTGACAGCCTGTGTGGGCCTCTGGGCAAAGTGGGGGTGAGGCTCCGTGCTCCCAGAAGAGTTGAGCTTCAGGTTGAAGGGGAAGGGCTGGGAGCAGCCATCCATCTACACCATCCAGAGCATGGTGCACCATCCCCAGGCATCCCTCTGAGCTGCTCAGAGTGCACAGCACTGCCCTTCGATGGCAATTTAAAGGGCCTAAGGAATGTGGCAGCAGCCGGGAGCCCTGGGCCCCTTTGAATCACTAGGTCCTGGGCAATTGCTCCTTTTACTCCTCCCTGTCGCTGGCCTGGCCATCACTGTTAAATGAGGACTCCCACTATCTGTTCATGCAGTACTGTTTGCCAGACTTTGCTGAGTCGGAACATGCAGAGGACTAACAAAAAAGAACTGCAGTTCTGCAAGATGGACTCTGCATAAACACACTCCCTGCTTACCCTTCCCTCCTCTTTGCAGATCTTTAATCCTCTGAGGAAGCAAAGGAACCATCTGAGAAGTTGGAAGAAAGGGAAAGAAGGGCCATACGGGCTCTCTAGCAGGGTGGTTTCTATCATTCAAACTACATGTGAAGAACTCCAGTGACAAGTAAGTAACTTCCATTTTCATGCTTTATTGCATGTTCCATTTTTGAGTCAGACGGCTGGAGCCAAGAAAACGCTCAATATCTCTATTCCTTCAGGCCTGCCAATAGAGGGGCAAGGGTTGGGGAGGGTGTGTGCTAAGGGGACACGATTCAAAAGGGCCTGGGGTTCCTGGCTGCTGCCCTTGCCCCTTTAAATTGTTGCTGGAGCCCCAGACTGTGTGCTTGAGGGTAGCTGCTCCCAGCTCCGCCCCTTCCACTTAAGGCCTCACCCTTTCCAGGAGCACAGAGCCAGAATCCTCCCACACTTTGCCCAGGGGCCGGGTGAATCTGTCGGCCTCCCTGGATTCCTTTGATCTCCTGGAATTTTGTCAATTTGATTATAGACTTGCCTTCAGCAACATGGATTACTTTAGTCACATTGGTCTTATCTCTCCTGGTCAGGACACAGAAACAGCTTGCATGTGCCTATATGGTGTACTCGCACTTTTTCTAAGCCTGACATCACCATGTCCCATTCCACCGTCAGCTCCCCTAGCCCATCAGAGCGGCTCTAGGTGCTGATGGACAGCTTATGTTTTCCATTTAAATATTGTGGGTTTTTTTAAAATGGAATATTTTAGCCACCTCTGTGGTGTTGGTGGAATTAGTCCCCCACTCTGGGGTCACTCTCCTCAACAGAACGTTTACACATGTATAAGGGAGGGAGGAAAATGACCCTGTTCTTTGTGGTGATGTATAAAATAAGGAATCCAGCTTCCTCTTGAGATCCTTGTTTGAGTTTGTAGAACTAGCAGTTAGAAACATAATGTTGCACACTCAGCAAATTAGACCTGAAAATCATCCTGAGACCGTAAACATGGATTGCCAGGGTTCTGTTTTTACTAAAGTTATTTTCTGGAGCAGAAGCAAATTTTAATAGGTGCTTAATTAGCACATAGAACCATATGTGGAGCCTGTGCACTTGGTAAAAACAATTTATAACACGTAATTAGAAAGTACATGACATTTTTGAGACTCACTGGAGTTTGTGAAGAATATAGAAACCAAGCAATAGAGTGAAATGCTAACTGTTGTTTAAGCATCGCTACAATTTAATGTTATTTTGATTGTGGAACACTTCATCTCCTTGCATCTTGAAAAACTTAAATACAGTTTAATCATTGTAAATGCCTAGAAATGATAATAAATGTAGCTCTCGCCTGTAAAGTGATACTGGAAACATTCATGTGCACATGGAAAATTTCCCAAGGCTTTGGCAACACAGAACAAATAAAAAAAATAGCTTTCTATTCATACTGCTTCCTGTGAACAAATATTCCATCCTTCTTGGTCTATAACCCAATCAGTTTTGAGTGCAGTGTAACTATAATATAGAATTGTTATTTATTTCAGGTAATATTTGCCATACGTGTATTTCATTATCGTCTATCTAATTTATACCTGTTCTGAACAAGATATACTATTTGTTCTCTCCTACACTGAATGAAAAATGCCTGCTCACACGATGTCATTTGGAAGGGAGAGACGTAAGATAAATGTCATGGGAAATATTTATTACGTGTAGCTTAGGTCTGAAAACATGTTTGAGTAAAATTTTGTTCTGTGTTTGTTGTTCCACACTGAAATCATAAATGTAATTAGCAGTCTACTTTATTAAAGAAACTTACTGAAGGCTCATAATCAGATCTGGAATTACATAAAATCAATACACTTCCTTTTAAAAATAGTTTTAACCTTTTAAACTATTTAGGAAAGTTTTATGAGTGTGTGTTTGGATCTGAATAGGGTTTTATAGAAATGCCTAGCTCTTATATGGTAGTTATCATCTGCAGGTCTCAAAGCACTTCATATTCTTAATGTGTTTAGCCATTCAGTACCCCATTTTACAGATGAGGAACTGAGAGGATGCTAAGTAACATACCCACAGGAAGTGTGTGAAATAACAAGGAACTGAACCCAGATGTCTCAAGTCTTAGGTGATTGTTCAATCATTGGGCCATCTTCCTGTCTATATCACAAGTGCATACAACAGGGGTGGGGAACCTTTTTTGGGTTGGCAGCTGCTGACCCACAGAAAAATCAGTTGGAGGCCACATGCAAGCAAGAAGCAAAACAAAACAACTTTTAAAAAAAACCCAACCCAAACTCCACTCTCTCTCTCTCAAGTGGAGAAGGAGAGACACTCCCAACATCCTCCTTGCACACAAGAGCCTACGGGGGCCCAGGCTAGTAGATTGTGTGCTCCAGCCCCATAGTGGGATAGTGGGGTGGCTGGAGCGCCAGTGCACAGGCCGGATCCAGGCATGCTAGGGGCTGCATCCAGCCCTTGGGCCTGAGGTTTCCTACCCTTGCCATACGGTATCTAGGAAACATGCCAATAAGACATGCAAGTGAAATGACTGCTATTTGTTACAGTAGACTCCTGGGACCCCAGTCAGGGGTTAAGGACCCTTGTGCTAGGAACTTGATAAACATTTACCCCTTTACCTCAATTTGACGATAGTAAATACTGGAACTAGGGAATAAAACCTTGTAGTGCATGGGTGTGTTATGGGCTCAGATCCCCTCAAGATTCATGGTAAGGAAGCAGCTATTAGGGTATGTCTACACTAAGCTAATTCAAATTAGCGAATCTAGACTTAAAAACTAGTTCGAATTAGCGTTTTGCTAATTTGAACTAGCATGTCCACACTGAGTGGACCCTGAACTGAGGTTAAGGATGGCCGGAAGCAGTGCCGGCAGGGCATCAGATTAGGACTTAGAGTGTGGAGCTGCTGTCTCAGGCTAGCCGAGGGCTGTGCTTAAAGGGACCCGACCCCCACCCCGGACAGACAGTTCTCAGGGGTTCCCTGCTTGCAAAGCAGTCCTGGCTTGGAGTGCCCTGAGTGCCCACACTCGGCACATCACAGCACTCGGCCATCAGCCCGGCTGCACTTGCCGCAGGCTGCCATCCAGAGGGGGGTCAATTAAGGGGCTTCAGGAGAGCTTCCACCCCGAGGAGCCCGCAGAGCCAGCCCAGTCCTCCCCATCGGGGACCCGTACCTCATTCCTCCCTCGCCTCCTTCCACTTACCCCTCCCTAGCCCCCCTTCCTGATGTACAAAATGAAGGACACGTGTGTTCAAAAATAGAAACTCTCTTTATTGAACAAAACTCGGGGAGACTGGGAAAAGGAGTGGGAGAGGGGAAGAGAGAGGGTGGGAGAGGGGAGGGCAACTAAAATGATCAGAGGTTTGGAACAGGTCCAATATGAAGAGAGTCTAAAGAGACTGGGACTTTTCAGCTTAGAAAAGAGGAGACTGAGGGGGGATATGATAGAGGTCTATAAAAGTGTGAGTGGTGTGGAGAGGGTGCATAAAGAAAAGTTCTTAATTAGTTCCCATAATATAAGGAATAAAGGACACCAAATGAAATGAATGGGTAGCAGGCTTCAAACTAACAACAGAAAGTTGTTCTTCACAAAGCAAATAGTCAACCTGTGGAACTCCTTCCTGCAGGAGGCTGTGAAGGCTAGAACTAGAACAGAGTTTAAAGAGAAGTGAGATAAAGTCATGGAGGTTGAGTCCATGGAGTGGTATTAGCCAGGGGGTAGAAATGGTGTCTCTGGCCTCTGTTTGTGGAAGGCTGGAGATGGATGGCACGAGACAAATGGCTTGGTCATTGTCTTCGGTCCATCCCCTCCAGGGTCCCTAGTGTTGGCCGCTGTTGACAGACAGGCTACTGGGCTAGATGGACCTTTGGTCTGACCCAGTATGGCCATTCTAAGCTCAGGGCTCAGGGTCGGGGGTCTCAGTGGACCACCTTGATTTTCATACAAACCTGCTCCTGAGTGGCCAGGCTGGCAGCTATCCTGCCCTAGATGGCCACTTTCCTATGCCTAGTGCGGAGGTTGTGGATGAGGTCCACGATGTCTGCACTAGACCAGGCGGGCGCCCACCTCTTGCGGACCTGGGCAAGCTCCTGGGAGCCGCCAGCCTGGTCCCGGGAAGAGGCGGAGGGCTGGGTGGCAGCGGGTGGCTGGCTCAAGCCTTTAAGGGCTCCGGGGCTGGGAGGGGGGCAGAAGAGTTTCCCTGGTGGTGCCCAGAGTGGCCACCAGGGAAAGCTGGGGAGGGCTAGCCTCCCATTAGTTCGAATTAAGTGGCTACACAGCCCTTAATTCGAACTAGTTAATTCGAACTAGGCGTTAGTCCTTGTGGAATGAGGTTTACCTAGTTCGAATTAAGCGCTCTGCTAGTTGGAATTAAGTTCAAACTAGCGGTTTGTATGTGTAGCGCCTATCAAAGTTAATTTGAACTAACGTCTGTTAGTTCGAATTAACTTTGCAGTGTAGACATACCCTCTGAGATGCTGAGTACATTAGGCTGTACTGCCCGTAGCACATAGGCTACACCTAGACTGCACACCTTTTTGGACAGAGGCTTTGTCGACAGATAGTGTCGACAAAGCCTCTGTCCAAACAGAGCGTCTAGACTACGATCAGTATTGTCGACAAAGCAAGCCGCTTTTTTGAAAGATAGTCTAGACGCTCTCTTTCAAAAAAGCACACTTTGCATGCAATAGCACCTTTTTTCAAAAGAATACTTTTGAAAAAAGGCGTTATTCCTCATAAAATGAGGTTTACCGCTGTCGACAAAACTGCCGCGTTCTGTCGACTTACTGTTAACAGAACGCGTCGGTAATGTAGACGCAGGTCTAGTTTTGTCGACAAAAGCCAACTTTTGTCGCCAAAACCCTGTAGTCTAGACACACCCATAGTGCCCCAGAGGAGGCATGTTTAAGTGGGGTCAGAGCATGATCAGCTGCTCTGCTCACCACAGACATCACAGAAATACCTCAGATTAGCTTTGGTGTGAAACAGGCTGGGTTACAGCTGAGAGAGCTGGTGGGCTGGGAACTCTCTGCATCATTCCCCCAGTCCTGTGAAAGCTGCGGACATGCCTCATGTCAGGGTCGTCTGAGGGAACTTCTGGGTCCAGCCCAGCAAGTGGTGGTTGCAGACTCACAGAGACTCCATAGAATTGGGGTGGCCCTTTCCTCCAGCAGTTGCACACTGGCATTTAACTGTGCTGTAACTTGCTATGCTTGGTGGCAGAAGGTCTCAGCCCGAGCCAGAAAGTTACACTGCTGTAACATGCCAGTGGAGACTTGGGCTCATATGTTTCCAGCAGACATCTTAGGTGAGAGGTCTCCTGGCATCTGGCGACTGCCCCCATTATTTTGTTGTCACTTCTTATATTCCTTTTGCCCAAAGCGGGAATTCTTTGTGCTCAGTGTAAACTTTTCTCACCTCAAATGGGAAAGTACGAGCTCCAAAATGGATTTCAGCATCAGGGGCCCCGGTCAGATGTCTTTCTAGGATCAACCACAGTTGGGGCTTACAGGACAAACCACCAAGCAAGGTCATGGTTTGAATAGTGAACCATTATGTTCTGAAAGTATCCTTAATGGCCCTCATTAGCATAGTCAGAATTAAAACCAGACTCACACGTCATATTTCCAACTTCACATACAAGAATGATACGTGCCCCACAATAGGATATACAGTCAGCAGACTGCAGCATTAAAATTGATATATTACATAGTGCATTTTGCATCAAGTGTCTTTGAGTTATGCATATTCCTATTAATAAAACAATGTTCAGAACACATGGGGAGGCCATGACACTATCTGTGTGAGTTTATTTTTGTTTTTTGTAATGGCTCTTTTATGAGCTAATGGCAGATAAATACATTTCTGGCATATTTTGTATAGTACTTTTACACTTCTATTTTGAATGCTCTTGTATCAATGTTCCTTCCTTCACCATATCAATATCTTGATATGTATCATTCATCAGAGCAACTTTGCCCTATCTCTGCAACTGCTGTTCCTTATCAAATATCTACTGAAGACACAGACTCAGAGATACCCAGAGTTGCTATGCTGTAAGCGAAACTAGCTTGAAACTTCTCTTTATTCCAAACTGTCCACGCTGTCCAGGCATAAAAGGTAAGCTTATTTGTAAACCAGTCCTCTGCCTTTTCCAGCTTTCACCTTGGGATTATTCCCTTTTGATAAATACAGTTTTAAGTAAGATTCTTGATACAGTCCAGAACTGCTTAAAGATAGCATGGAAAAGCAAGCACTCAGAGTCACTATTAAAATACTAGCTGAAATGCAACAGAGGCAAAGGCAGACCAGGCTGTGTTTTGATCCAAAAAGTTGTAAGGGCATGGATCCTCTGAGAGGGATCTCGTGGGCTGATTATGGTTCCATATTGAGGGCCAAATTAAGGCAGAAATATGCTTGATGGGACACACGGCCAAGCAAAAGTGGGCAAGAACCGATACAGAGCATGCTCCCAACTGATATAACTCCAGCTCAGTTCTCAAGGGGCTGCCTGGTCCATAGGGTGGGCACGAGAATTAAATGAAACCTAGTCTTACCTGGCTACCATATGGAGGAGTAGCTTATCCAGGAAGGGCACCATCACTGTACAGCAGGGGTGAGGAACCTTTCTTGGGTCGGGGCCACTGAGAAGGAAAAAGACACTTCCCATATTCCCCTTGCACACAAGAACTTAGGGGGGGGCTAGCTAGTAGATTTTGTGTGCTCCAGCCCCATGGCAGCAGAGGGGCTGGAGCATCAGTGTGGGCTCACCAATGCTTGGGGGTGCCCTGAACCTTGGGGGCCAGATCTAGGCAAGCCAGGGCCGGATCCAGACCCCAATCCTGCTGTACAGCATTGATGTAACTGTAGAATTTGAAACAATTATCTTTCCCTGCAACAGCAGAAGGCCGATTGTTTGCCTATCAGATGAGATTTACTCCTAAACCCAAGGGACTGGGCTCAGTACGGGGATCTCCAGGGGGGCAAGCTAAGTCCCTGCAGAAGAAGCGAGATAAATGCTTCCCGATGTTGTCTCAAAAAATAGTGTTCAAGTCTGAGTCAGAGTGTGCTAAGGGTGTAACTGTAGAATGGCAGGGCATAGTCAGAAGCTTGGCAGAAAAGTGGATTCACAGATCTGCAGCCAGAAGGAACATCCAGTCTGACTCTCTTTACGACACAGGCCATAGAGCATCCCCATAATGTTGCTAGAGCAGATCATTCAGAAGATTATCCTGTCTTCATTTAAAAATGGCCAGTAATGGAGCACCCACCATGACCCTTGATAAACTTTTCCACTGGTTAATTATTCTCACTGTTAAAATTCTATGCCCTGTTTCCTGTCTGATTTGGCAGGAAATCAACCATTGGCTCATGTTGCACTTTTCTCAGCTGGACTTCTTTCTTTGCCTCTGTCTTTACAGACAAGGTCAGCTCCTAGACTAATGCACTGGACAATGCAGTATGGGAAGGAGGTGGACAGCCCTTGGTGGAGAAACAACAGGTTAGGAATTATTTGGAAAAGCTAAACATATACAAATCCACGGGTCCGGATTTAATGCATCTGAGGTTACTGAGGGAGTTGGCAAATGTAATTGCAGAGCCTTTGGACATTATCTTTGAAATCTTGTGGAGATCAGGAGAGACTGGATGACTGGAAAAAGGCAAATGTTGTGCCCATCTTTAAAAAAGGGAAGAAGGAAAATCCAGGGAACTTCAGACCATTTAGCTTTACCTCAGTCCCCAGAAAAATCATGGAGGGGATCATCAAGGAATCCATTCTGAAGCACTTGGAAGAGGGGAAAGTGATCAGAAGTAGTCAACATGGATTCACCAAGGGCAAGTCATGCCTGACCAATCTGATTAGCTGCTATGATGAGGTAACTGGCTCTGTGGACGTGGGAAAATCAGTGGATGTGATATACCTTGACTTTAGCAAGACTTTTGATACGGTCTCCCACAATATTCTTGCCAGCAAGTTAAGGGAATGTGGATTGGATAAATGGATGGTAAGATGGATAGAAAGCTGGCTAGAAGGCTGGGCCCAACAGGTAGTGATCAATGGCTCAATGTCAGGTTGGTGGTCAGTTTCTAGTGGAGTGCTCCAAGGATCAGTTCTAGGGCCGGTTTTGTTCAACGTCTTTATTAATGACCTGGATGAGGGGATGGATTGCATCTCAAAAAATCTGTGGATGACACTAAGCTAGGGGGAGAGGTAGATATGCTCGAGGGCAGAGATGGGATCCAGAGTGACCTAGACAGATTTAGAGGATGGGGACAAAAGAAATCTGACGAGGTTCAACAAGGACAAGTGTAGAGTCCTGCACTTGGGAAAGAAGAATCCCAAGCATTCTTACAGGCTGGGGACCGACTGGATAAGTAGCAGTTCTGTAGAAAAGGACCTGGGAATTACAGTGGACGAGAAGCTGGATATGAGTCAACAGTGTGCCCTTGTAGCCAAGAAGGCTAATAGCATATTGGGGTGCATTAGGAGGAGCACTGCCAGCAGATCTAGAGAAGTGATTATTCCCCTTTATTCGGCTCTGGTGAGGCTACATCTGGAGTATTGTGTCCAGTTTCGGGCTCCCCACTATAGAAAGGATGTGGATGCATTGAAGATGGTCCAGTGGAGGGCAACAAAAATGATTAGGGGACTGAAGCACATGACCTACGAGGAGAGACTGAGGGATTTGGGTTTGTTTAGTCTGCAGAAGCGAAGAGTGAGGGGGGATTTGATAGCAGCCTTCAACTTTCTGAAGGGAGGTTCCAAAGAGGATGGAGAGAGGCTGTTCTCAGTAGTGATGGATGGCAGAACAAGGAGCAATGGGCTCAAGTGACAGTGGGGGAGGTCTAGGTTGGATATTAGGAAAAACAGTTTCAACAGGAGGGTGGTGAAGTACTGGAATGGGTTCCCTAGGGAGGTGGTGGAATCTCCATCCCTAGAGGTTTTTAAGTCTGGGCTTGACAAAGTCCTGGCTGGGTTGATTTAGTTGGGATTGGTCCTGCTTGGGTAGAGGGCTGGACTTGATTATCTCCTGAAGTCTCTTCCAGCTCTATGAGTCTATGATTCTTGAAGAGTCCGGTATTAAATATTTGTTCTCCAGGTACTAACTGAAGGTATGTCTACACTACCACCCTAGTTTGAACTAGGGTGGTAGTGTAGACATACCCTGAATGAAATCAAGTATCAGAGGGGTAGCCATGTTAGTCTGAATCTGCAAGAACAATGAGAAGTCCTGTGGCACCTTACAGACTAACAGATGTATTGGAGCGCAAGCCTTCACGGGCAAAGACCTGCTTGATCAGATGCATCTGATGAAGTGGGTCTTTGCCCACGAAGGCTTATGCTCTAATGTATCTGTTAGTCCATAAGGTGCCACAGGACTTCTTGTTGTTTTTGAATGAAATCAAGTTGCCTGTTAACCTTTGTTAAGCTAAATAGATTGAGCTCCTAGAGTCTGTCACTATAAAGGCAGAGTTTCAGATCCTTTAACCATTCTCATGACAATAATGTGTGTGCATTTTTTTTGTTTTACTTCTGTGCTTCCACCGTTCGACTTTGTTCCTTATCTGCTTCGTTTTACTGGCCAGTCTTCAGGTGATTACTGATGACCCTTCTGCCTTCCTGTTTTTCCCTTTGATTTTTTTCATAACCTCTGATCCTTGTTTCTTGCCCCCCTTTTTTTCCTTCCCCCTTCTCCATTATTTATTTTTGGTCTGCACATCCTAAACTCAAAACTCCAGTCATCTGAAGAATTGGGCTGTGCCCACAAAAGCTCATGATACTATTTATATGTTTTGTTAGTCTATAAAGTGCTACCAGACCAGTTTTTGTTTTTTAAGTTTAACAATAACTCTGCTAGTTGCCAGTAAGTAGCAGGTCCTTGTCCTTCATGGGTCCAGCTATTACTAAGATACAGAATTTCATGCACTGCACCAATATATGACCCTGAGGTCACTAGACAGCTGTCTGTAATGATATTGGTCCCTACTGGCCTCTGTTATCCACTGTTCCACCATCCAAGGCCCAAGAGATCCAGTCCCTTCTTACATTTCCATTACCATCAGTGTTACCAACCCCAGCCATTCACAAACCATAAGGCAAGCCACTCAGACTGCAGAGACTGTGAAAGGAAGGAAGGAAGGAAGGAAGGAAAGAAGGTTGGATTCCTTTCCATTCCAGTTTTAGGGTGCACTTGAGTCAGATTTTCAAGCTTTTCTTTCCAACTCAGAGCATTCATAACTTTAGTAACAAAAAGAAAACGGAGATCCTCCCATCACCTCATGCCTCCAGGAGTTTTAAGAAAAATGCCGTAGATTTCAAGGCTTGCAAGAGTTGGCAATGCTCTGGCTACTAGGATACTAGGCAATTTTCTGCTGCAGCCCATCAAAGACCTGCCTTCTGTGTACAACAGGGGTGAGAAACCTCAGGCCCAGGGGCCGGATGTGGCCCCCCAGCTTGCCTGTATCCAGCCCCTGAGCATTGGATCAGGGTTCTCCCCAGCACTGAGGAGCCCACACTGGCTCTACAGCCTCCCCCAGCCTCCCCTCACTTGGGAATGGAGCACAGAAAATCTACTAGACTGGGCCCCAATCCTAAAAAGTTTCCCCAGCCCTGATGTGTAACATACTTTCCTATCCAGCCTAATATTGCTAAACTCAGTGGCTGTGTCTAGACTGGCAAGTTTTTCCGCAAAATCATATGCTTTTGCGGTAAAACTTGCCAGCTGTCTACACTAGCTGCTTGAATTTCTGGAAAAGCACTGACGATCTCATGTAAGATCGTCGGTGCTTTTCCGGAAATACTATGCTTCTCCTGTTTGGGCAAAAGTATTTTTCCAAAAGACTTTTGCGCAAAAGGGCCAGTGTAAACAGCACTGTAGTGTTTTCCGCAAAAAAGCCCCAATCGCGAAAATGGCGATCGGGGCTTTTTTGCGGAAAACTGCGTCTACATTGGCCACGGACGCTTTTCCACAAAAAGTGCTTTTGTGGAAAAGCATCCTGCAAATCTAGACGTGCTTTTCCAAAAATGCTTTTAGCGGAAAACTTTTCCGTTAAAAGCATTTTCGGAAAATCATGTCAGTCTAGACGTAGCCAGTAAGTGCCACTGAGGTGGTTCCCAGTGGACACAGACAATATGAAAAGGATTCTGTCAGCTTTTATTTGCCTCTATGCTGCATTGAGCTGCTTTTGGAATGTCTGTCACCCTCATCTTCATCCAAATCGTACATTAACATGTGTCTGGTTTATTCCATGAGGAGTGATTTACTCTGTGGCTGTTGACAGTGACTGAACACCAGGCTGTGTTCCCAGTAGTAAAAAGGGTTAATACAGAAACAAATCATCAAGAGGAAATTATCTGAGACATCAAAAGAGTGCAGGGAAAGCACGCTTGCAGTCTAAGACTGACAGTGGGGAGGAGTTAGATATACAGTTCCCACTACGGTAACCTGCCTACGCTAATTCTTTTCTGAAATGCGTGGGTCTGGCACATAAAGAGAGGTATAAAGGCTGAAGGGTGAGCTACAAGCAGTGAAGGAGGACAGCTGCCTGCAGCCAGCTGAAGATTCACAGCCCAGGTTGGACAAAGTAATTTTAGAAGGAGCCATCATGGAACCAGGGGAGTACAGGCAGAGAGGTGAGTGAAGCAGATTTTCCTCCAGGGTATCAAAGCTGGTGGCATTGCTTGCTGGGAGAAGAATCGTTGTGAGTTTGGGAGCTGGCCAGGGCAGTCCAGGGGGGTTTGGCAGGCTGAAGTGAACTTACGAACACAAGCTGACACTGTGCACTCAGGTTAACCAGTGATCACACTCTAAAGTGGCA
Source organism: Pelodiscus sinensis (assembly GCF_052426305.1). Classification (NCBI taxonomy): domain Eukaryota; kingdom Metazoa; phylum Chordata; order Testudines; family Trionychidae; genus Pelodiscus; species Pelodiscus sinensis. The sequence continues at coordinate 25,886,312 of NC_143065.1, forward strand.
GGAGAGAGACAGAGTGGAAGTTGCAGAGGATGGCTCCGATGTCAGTTCGTTTTGTTGCCCTTGTAAATACATGACCACAGCAGCCTCCAGCAATGGTCTATAGCTCTGCAGTCTAGAATAAGCTTATGGGACAGGATTGTGTTATGTACCCTGGGCCAACATCCAGCATGATTGACCCCTTATGAAAGCCCCCTGATGTCGGTAGGGTTGCAGAGGTGTGAATCCGGGCAGAGCTCAGGCCCATTCACGTAGGTGACACAATTTAAAAGTCAGGCACACTCCATGCCTGAGTCAGGAAGAGGAGAGTGTCTAACCAGTGGAGAAGGAGCCCAGAGACCTGATTGCATTCAGGGCGTGACAGCAGAGAGAGGGGGGACTATGAAAAGACTGAACATTAGCTTTATTTCTCTGAAACACACAATTTCAGCAGAGGCTGAGAATATCTGAATAGCCATCAGTGATTAGATACTGCTCCAAATTACGAGGTGCTTGAGAGATGCCTTTTGATACTTAACACCCACATAGGTCTCTTCATTTCTCATCTCACACTCACTGAGGGCTCTAGGCCACTTTGCAGATAGGAAGCACAGATAAGTGACATGTCTGAGCCATTGAGACAGAGAGCCAGTTCTGAGCTGGAGTCAGAACCCAGCTCCCTGGCTTTGGGCTGCCTGTCTTTTCCAGATAAAAGGCTGATTTCCTTCAGAAAAAATATTCAGAAGCCCTCTGCCTTTGGGAATCTGTTTCACAAATGCATCTGAGCTGGGGCGTGCATTGCATGTGTATATAGGGGAAACAGGCGAGTAAAGATCTGCAAAGCAGTTATAAAGTGTAGTAATTGAAACCATTACTGTGGAATCTGGAGCTTTTTTATTATATGGGCAAAGAAACAAGTATATTGCCAAGCAAGTGCTATCAAGGGAGGTTCTTCTTGGAGGCAGAGAGAGTCTTAAGCAAACTCTCGAGGTCAAAGTCAGCTTCTGATGAGAGGTACTAACATACAACAGAAAATCCTGGGGCTATTTTAAAACGGGCACTGAAGAGATGCAACTGTCATGCCCAGCAGTCCTTAGTGTCAGTTTAGTTGGCAACATCCACATTTAAGCATTTTACAGATGTTAGTGGATTTCCTCTGCCTTCCTGCTCTGCTCTGGAGCTAGAGGGGCTTGAGACCTAAGCACTTTAGAATTTCCAGTCCCAGTACATGGAGGGATGCATGCCACTGTATCCCTTGAAAGCCAAAGCCCGTCACTGAGGATTTGCCATCACTGGGTCATTCCCAGGAAATCTGTGAGATACGGTACAAGAAGCAGGTGACCATAAAGGGGGAAATGTGATACTTTTAATGTACTTATTTAAGTGTTTCCAGCCCAGGTGGCTTTGGAGTGTCCATTATATTCAGTAACACCACTGTACGTCAACCAGTGTGATCACTGAGCCCTAGCGAATGCAAAGAGTGTATGTGGATTGCTATATGCTGTTGGTCTTACGGCCTGACTTGAAAGATCACATCCTGCTTCTTCCAGGGAAAGAAATGGTGGACTACATTTGCCAGTATCTGAGCAACGTGAGAGAGAGACGGGTGACTCCAGATGTGCAGCCTGGTTACATGAGAGCCCAGCTGCCCGACAATGCCCCTGTAGAGCCAGACAGCTGGGACAACATCTTCAGAGACATTGAGAAGATTATTATGCCTGGGGTAAGAATTAGAGTAGAACCAGCAACAGGAAAGGGTCATTACCATCCAATGTGAACATCTGTCCATTTGGGAACAAGTAGTTCATAGCAAACTCTATCTAATTAACCAGCACAACTTTCTAACAGGGAAGAAGATCCATAGGATTGCAGTTCAATAATGGTGAAATTAAGTCACTGTTGCAGCAAACTCCATCAGATATAATTCTAAGCCTCCCTGAACTATCTGATTACATCTGATGTAACCAAAATAACGTTACCAAAATGGATGGTTGTCAGAGGGTCATAATTTCCTGTGTGAAAATGTACGTCTGTATGTTTAATTGAGATAAATACTTCTGCCTTAGTTTGCAGTTTATCTTTTTATTGCATTCTGCTATCTTTTGACCATGTTCCTTTGCTGTTGATGTTATATTAAAAACTTGCTGTTATCAGATCTCCAACAGGTTGCTGAGAGCCTTTCCCATCACATTGTGTTAATTTGTATGGCTGGTTCAGAGTTCTCTGACATGGTTCTGGATGTAATTTCTCTGTATCTTCTGATCTAGGTTGTCCATTGGCAGAGTCCACATATGCATGCTTACTTTCCAGCTCTGACTTCCTGGCCTTCTCTGCTAGGGGACATGCTGGCTGATGCTATTAACTGTTTGGGATTCACATGGGTAAATATGGCTTTGAAATGCTGTTCCTTGTGCTATGTTCTGCAGAAGTTCAGACCAGATTATCATTGTGGAGGCTTTGGGCTTTAAAATCTATGAATCAATAGATTAATGGGTTTTCTTCAAACCATATTAAACTATTTGCAAAACTAAAATATACATTTGCTTTAAAAAAATCTCCAGTTTGTAGGTGTAATAATTTCAATGCATGGTGGCAAGAGTGAGAATGGTACGCCAGTAATGGCATGTGTACACTGAGTTGTTCCCAAGAAACTGATCCTAAATGACTCCTTATGTGGATACTCTTAATCTGGCACAAGAGTAGGGTTGCCAATTGTGGTTGGACATATTCCTGGAGGTTTCATCAGATGCCAATCTTTAATTCCTGGAGACTCCAGGACGATCCTGGGGGTCGGCAACCCTATATAAGAGAGCCTTGTGCTTGTTTAGTTAAACCCACCCTGGGCTAAGCTTTATACTTTAATGTTATTTAGTTGCAGTATAAACAATTCCTAAGAGTCAAAATGACAAAAATCAACCACTAAGAAGATACCTGGTCAGGCTTCCTGTTCTTTTTTGCATGGAAGTAGCACAGCACCAGTCCCTGTCAATTCCCTTGGGCTGATGTTGGCTCAGAGGCTGAGTGGTGCCTCGGAGTCAGTGTGCATAGTTTATTCCAGGTGGACTCTTAGTTCTCCAGCTGCTTAGGGAGGCTCATCAAAGTACTCATGCACTGTGATGTATTCAACTTCTCTTCAGTGTGCCCTTTATGAACTCTCCCTCAGCTATTGGACTGCCTTGTTGGCAGTGTTACTTGGATGAGAGACAGATGCCAAACTCAGTTGATGTTCAGATGTGTCTCATTCACGGTGATTTGGGAGGAAGCATTTTGAGGAGCTTGTTGGTGGCCTGTGTGTACCTGTTAGTCAGGGAGTGCCTGTGGTCACAAAGGAGTCCTTGGCAGAGCCTGGAATTGAATCCCGAATCCCAACCTAGTGCCTTAACCACAGATCATTGCTTCTCTCTGAGAATTGCCAGTAACTTCTTTGGGGGGCATAAGAGAGATCCTTCCACCACAGCAATCTCTGCCTTGTCAAATCTAAACCAGTTCACTGTAAAGGATATTTTAAAAACAGTCGTATTTTGGCATCTAAGGAAAACATAAGGTCTGAGGTTTACTCTCAGAGGGTTACACTTTCACAGGTCATTTGAATGACTGCCTCTATTTGTTCCAATCTATAGGCCTCCAGTCCAGCCTGTACAGAACTGGAAATGAATGTAATGGATTGGCTGGCAAAAATGCTGGGCCTGCCTGATATGTTCTTGCACTATCATCCAGACAGCCATGGAGGAGGAGTACTACAGGTAGGAGAGCTCAGTATTTTGCAGAGTTAGTTTGCACACTTCAGCACAGCTATTACTTTGCTCAAACAAAACTCCCATTAGAAGTCAGTTGAAGTTTTTACCTGAGGTGAAGTTTCCAGGAGTCCTGTGTCCAATTCTGGGTGATATGTTTTGGGAAAGATGTGGATAAACTGGAGAGAGTCCAAGAAAAGCAACAAAAGTGATAACAAGTTTAATAAATCTGACCGATGAGGAAAGGTAAAAACTATGTTAGCCACTACCCACATGTGGCTCTTGGGCCAGTTGAGTGTGGCTAGTTCACTTCAGAACTGGTTGGACACCACAGGGTTAAAAAAAAACCTACTATGTATGTTTAGTCTTAAGAAAAGAAGATTGAGGGGGATCCTAATCTTCCCGACTCTGGCTTTGGCTGCAGTGGGCCTTATTCAGGTCCATAATTTCTGTGGATTATACTGGTTTACAGCTAAAGAAATGTGCAGTCCTTTCTCCTTGTTAATGCACTGCTTGCTCAAAGCACACAATATTCAAACTGCAGCACTTTCTGCTGCTGGTCCAAAGAGACCAGAAGCAAAATAGGTAAGATCAGTGGGGTTCCACTGCACATGAAATAACTTGTGTGGTGGAAACAAAATAGGGGATGGATAAGATGATTGCTTTAGTGACTGTAGCAACTCCCTGTCAGACCAACAAAAAAGGAAGAAAACTTTTCTGGATAGTCTGCAGTTAATAAGCTGCTGTTTCTTTGCAGAGCACTGTTAGTGAATCAACCTTGATTGCTCTTCTAGCAGCAAGAAAAAACAAAATTCTGGAAATGAAAGTTTCGGAGCCAGAAACTGATGAGTCCACACTTAACTCTCGTCTTGTTGCTTATGCATCTGATCAGGTAGCTTTCTACTGTTATGAGTAAACAAAGTTGTTCCTGTATTATCAGACTGGATACCAACACTTTGCAATTTTATGTCAGTAGTCAAAGCACTGTGCTGCTGTGAATGATCCTTCTGAAATAGGCAGTGGAAGACCTGTTTTACAGATGGTAAAACTGAGTCTCAGCAAGGTGAAGTGCCTTTCTTAAGGTCACAGTGGCACTAAGAGATCCCCTTTCATCTGACTTTCATGTCTGCGCTTGTCCTTCTTCTTTCCCGCTGTTGGCCAAACCTCCCATGTACTCAACCCAGAGCACAACATCAGAAAGATCCTCTGTGTTTCCAAGACATAGATACAGTATTGCCATAGCAGAGATGCTCAAGCTAGATTTCCCTCACTGTAAGTGAGAGGAATGTGCTTAATTTAAGAGCCCTTTGTTTCTGGAACTTTCTATTCTCCCTTTGTTCACCAGTTCCCAGATTTGCTATCCTTTCAGGCATACTGCAAAGCCCATTTCTGTCTTCTCCTTCCTAAAGTTCCTGAGGAGGGAACAGAATGAGGGGGGCTGTATTTCCAGGCAGCCCTTTGAGGATTTGAAGTTAAGCAGAAGGTGCACACCTTACGGCATGGATCCCTACTGCTTCCTTTTAGAAACATGAATGAATAACTGGAGCATGCAACTTCCATGATATAACTGATAATAACCCAATGGATCAGCAGAACTGACAAGACTGGATAGTAAAACATAATTATTTAGAGTTTATTAACTTGAATTTTTACTATTATCAGATTTCTAGCTTTTGTTGTAGTCTCTCTCCTTTCTAATGCCCACAACTTGCTAGACTTGCATAGATTCACACTCTCCTTATTTACTGTTCTTTTAAGGCTCATTCTTCAGTAGAAAAGGCAGGTTTGATTGCTCTCGTGAAGATGAAATTTCTGCCTGTGGATGAGAACTTTGCCCTCCGAGGTGATGCCCTGAAGAAAGCCATTGAGGAAGATCGAAACCAAGGTCTTGTGCCTGTCTTTGTAAGTTCTGCTTTTGGAAACTGACACATGGGTATATTTTCATGTCCAGGTAGGGATGTGTCTGAATCATTCTGTTACTATGGCAACAATAATGAATTCAAGGTAGAAACACATGTGAATAATCTATACTTTGGCCTAGTCAAATAATAAAGTACAATTTTAATCTGACTGAATTCTTAGCCTGATTTGTTCTTACATGTGTGGGTAAAAAAAAGATTATTGCAGTATCCCATCTTGACAAGTTTTTGTTTTCTTCCAGGTTTGTGCGACATTGGGTACAACTGGAGTCTGTGCTTTTGACAGTCTGTCTGAGCTGGGTCCTATCTGTAAGCATTTTTTTTTAACCGTAAGATCATATGCAGGCAGTAAAGGGAGGCAGGTGTGGGATTTTTTTATGGAGCCAAGAGCAAATAGAAAATCAGTATCTTTATTAATGACCTGGATGAGGGGATGGATTGCACCCTCAGCAAGTTTGTAGATGACACTAAGCTAGGGGGAGAAATAGATATGCTCGAGGGCAGAGATAGGGTCCAGAGTGACTTAGACAAATTGGAGGATTGGGCCACAAGAAATCTGATGAGGTTCAACAAGGACAAGTGCAGAGACTGAAGAATCCCAAGCATTGTTACAGGCTGGGGACCAACCAGCTAAGTAGTAGTTGTGCAGAAAAGGCCCTGGGGGTTACAGTGGATAAGAAGCTGGATATGAGTCAACAGTGTGCCCTTGTAGCCAAGAAGGCTAATGGCATATTAGGGTGCATTAGAAGAAGCATTGCTAGCAGATCCAGAGAAGTGATTATTCCCCTTTATTCAGCTCTGGTGAGGCCACATCTGGAGTATTGTGTCTAGTTCTGGCCCCCCTGTCCCCTACAAAAAGGATGGGGACGCATTAGAGAGGGTCCAGCGGAGGGCAACCAAAATGATTAAGGGGCTGGAGCATATGAACTACGGGTATGTCTACACTACCACCCTAGTTTGAACTAGGGTGGTTAATGTAGGCAACCGGAGTTGCAAATGAAGCCCGGGATTTGAATTTCCCATGCTACATTTGCATCTTGCCGGGCACTGCCATTTTTAAATGTCCGCTAGTGCGGACTCCGTGCCGCGCAGCTACACGCGGCACGGACTAGGTAGTTCGCACTAGGCTTCCTATTCGAGGAGTAATGGTGGTTTGGAATAGGAAGCCTAGTTCGAGCTACCTAGTCCGTGCCGCGTGTAGCTGCGCGGCACGGAGTCCACACTAGCGGACATTTAAAAATGGCGCCGCCCGGCAAGATGCATATGAAGCCCGGGAAATTCCAATCCCGGGCTTCATTTGCAACTCCGGTTGCCTACATTAACCACCCTAGTTCGAACTAGGGTGGTAGTATAGACATACCCTATGAGGAGAGGCTGAGGGAGTTGGGTCTGTTTAGTCTGCAGAAACGAAGAGTGAGGGGGGATTTGATAGCAGCCTTCAACTTCCTGAAGGGAGGTTCCAAAGAGGATGGAGAAAGGCTGTTCTCAGTAGTGACAGATGGTAGAACAAGGAGCAATGGTCTCAAGTTGTGGTGGGGGAGAGGTCCAGGTTGGATTTTAGGAAAAACTATTTCACTAGGAGAGTGGTAAAGCACCGGAATGGATCACCTAGGGAAGTAGTGGAGTCTCCATCCCTAGAGGTGTTTAAGTCTTGGCTTGACAAAGCCCTGGCTGGGTTGATTTAGTTGGGATTGGTCCTGCCTAGAGCAGGGGGCTGGACTTGATGACCTTCTGAGGTCTCTTCCAGCTCTATGGTTCTATGATTCTATAAACCACAATTCAGCTGAGCTGTTGGGGCTGATCCATAGACTTTTGGAGTCAGTGGGAATCCATAATAATGTCTGGAGATATTTGATTTTAGCCATTAAAACATGGCCTGTTCAAAATGGCTGAAATTCATCCACTAGCAGAAGTTCCATGGATGCCCCAATACCAAAGAACCACAGGAGTTCTGCCTTGTGAGAAACAGTTACAGAGTAGGTGTGCAGGAGTATCCCACAACTTCTGCATGGTGGAATTGGGCTTTGTCCCTGCTATATTAACTCCAGCCTGGAAAAGGTTTTGAAAAAAGGGGCTGGCAGAACATCACTGTAGCCGCTAGATCTTCCTTTCCAAGGTGTGGAAAGTGGTAATGGAGTCTGCTCCAACCCAGGTTCTGATTAGTGGTGCAGAGAGACTGCATAGCTGCTGTGATTTCCTGACTCTGGCTTTATGCAGGGGAGTTTCACTCACCATCAATACAGATGACAAGACCTCAAACTGTAAGAGGCTGCCTTACAGAATGGGGAGGACTAGCCAAGGTCCTGGTGTATGGGTCCATCTAGATCCGGTCTTTCCTGGTGACTCCAGGTGTTTGATGCAGAAATATCTTTGGGACGGACTGGTCTGACTTGCTTCCAAACTCTTATATACTAACCAAAATTGAAACTTACTTCTTTAGAGTGGAAAAGCCAGTGTTAATCCACTGTGCCACCATGATTCCTCAAACAATTTCTGTTTCCCCAGGTGCCGCTGAGGGACTCTGGCTTCATATTGATGCTGCTTATGCAGGAACCGCATTCCTCTGCCCTGAATTTCGATTATTTTTGAATGGCATTGAATATGCAGATTCTTTTACTTTCAACCCTTCCAAATGGATGATGGTTCACTTTGATTGCACTGCATTCTGGTGAGTAGAGCAAAACAAGCAAAAGAAGCAAACACTCAAGGTACAACATACAAATTGTAAGGTCTTCCTTGGAGTAATTTTTGTTAACTAAGCACAATTCATTCTACTCTTGATAGGGTGAAAGACAAATACAAATTACACCAAACCTTCAGTGTTAATCCTGTCTACCTCAGACATGCCAATTCAGGTGCTGCTATTGATTTCATGGTAAGTAGCCATCTGAGTCAATACTTAACATTTCCCGCAAAATGTTTGAACAGAAATTGTCAGATTCCTAATACTCCTGGAGCTAATTCCATGTGGTGATAAGAATATTTATCAGGCAGAGAATAGAAACAATCTTAGTGATGTTAGATACAGTTTAAATAGAGGAGTGTAACAAGAGCTTTGGCAGTAAGCCTGCATTGATAGTAAAATTGCATTGAAACTCTTCTTGATCAAATATAGACACTATATGGAAACTAGAAGCAACAAATATAGATGCTAGTTCTGTTAATCAAACAACACTTGAATATTACAATCCTCTGTTGCCCTGGAGACTTCTTTTGTCTGTATGGACTGAGATATTGAGTCAGACCCATAGGTGGTATAAATCAGTAAAGCTATATTAACTTAACTAGAGCCATGTTAATTGACACTAGCTGAGGATCTCACCTAGGGGTAGACAAACTTTTGGCCTGAAGGCCACATGGGAGTTCAGAAATTGTATGGAGGGCTGGATAGGTGCCTACCCCATCTGACCCTCTGCTCCCCATCCCATGAATGCTCCCCAAACCCCACATCTCCTGCCCACCACCCCCTGAGTCCTACCCCTGAATGCTCCTATCTAACCTCCCTATTCCCCACCCCAACTATCCCTTGGAATCCCTCCTTCTCCCCAGCCCCTTATTACAATACCAAGGAATCAAGTCTGGCAGTGCGATGAGCTGACGCTGTGGGGGAGGGGTACTAGCCTCCCAGGTGGGAGCTTGGGGGGCCAGACATAAGAATCTGGCCTGCCGGATGTGGCCTGTGGGCCGTAGTTTGAGGACCCTAGTCTAGCCCACTGCCTCAGACAGAAAAAGGTCACTTCCATGTAATGTGTTGTCCGAACTGTGACAGTGGATGGGGCTTTTACAAGTTTGTGGGGCTTATTTTGTTTGTCTTGTTCCTACTCTAACCTACAACAATTAATCTCATATATGACATAGCTGTGGGAAAATACGTAAACAATGGAAATTCCTTGACTTGAAACAGCAGTGAAATAATACAATAAATTAAATCTTCATTGGGCTTTAAATGAAATGTTGAGGATAGTGGGGAGCTAAAAAGCAAATTATTTCAGATCTAACTAAATCTGAATACTGTATAACCCAGTAATATTCCATAACACCCGTGTTCTAGCTATGTGTTCATCAAGCTCCTAAGAGAGGCAATTGTTTTCTTTCTTAGTATTAATACAGCTTATTTCTGCAATTAGCAGACATTGCTCCCTCTGGTGGTTAATTTGGAGCCACGTTTTGTGAATTCTTTGAAATAGTTTCTTTTCTTTTTTTAAATGTAGTCTGGTCCCCCCACTAGATGGCTGTTGTTGCTTTTTCCAGTTTTTCTAGTCTCAATTGTCTCCTTCATCTGTTAGGCTCTGATTTGAGAAAACAGCCCTTTTTAGGACAGAAGTTGAGCACATGGACAAGTCAATCTGACTTAACCTCAAGCATCACAGTCTTTAATTGGAGTGGCCTACTCATGTTTACATGTTTTCCTGAATGAGGACTTTAACCTGTTCATACCATGCTTTGCTCTGTGAACTGGATTAATAATGATAATCCATGAAAAAAGTTACACAAATCTAAGGCACCAACCTCTGTAATATCCAAGTGCGGTTGACAAAATATAATGGCTTTTCAGAACACCTGAAAAAATAACTACACAGAAACTTCCTTTGATGACGGTTAGTTATGCCACTATCCACAGTCTTTTTTTACTTAGACCAAACTCCTTCTCTGAGTGAGGGATACTCACCTGAGAAGCAGGGTGCAGGACCACACACTCCTATGCTGAAGTGGGACCCTCTTAAAAAATTGTTTTTTCCGTTTGTTGACATGCTGTTGTTTTGTTTATAGCACTGGCAAATTCCACTGAGTCGCCGATTTCGCTCTTTGAAGCTCTGGTTTGTGATTCGTTCCTTCGGAGTGAAAAAGCTTCAAGCCCACGTCAGACATGTATGTGAATAACATGACAAGTGTTTAACATATTGATATTGCTTTTCAGCATCTGACTCCATTAAACAGCTACCAGGCTGGGGGCACAGATCCTCTTGTGCATGAAGCCTGTATATATCTGAATGCTATTGAAAAATGTGTGCTGCTTTTCCCCTGAAGAGCTAGTCTGTTAGGGTACGTCTACACTGAACTGTGACTTGAAATAAGATACACAATTTGCATAGCTCAAGTTGCATATCTTATTTCAATGCTATTTCAAAATAGGTTATTTCATCATTTGGCACTGTCTACACAGCACCAAATTTTGAAATAAAGCGCCATTCCGAAACGTCCATTTCTCCTCATAGAATGAAGTTTACAGGGACGTCAGAATAGTGAGCCCAAAATAACAGGCTTGCTGTGAAGATGAGGGACAGTTATTTCGGGATACAAGAGTATCCCGAAATAGCACCACTGTGTAGATGTACCCTTAGAGGTTTTGACTCTGTAGTTCCTAGGGAGGCAACATTTTCATTGACTTTGCTAGTTTTATCTGAATAGGGTCACAGGACTGGGCATACAGAGAAAATTTTTTTTCAATCCTCCACAAACACAAAGCTCTCCATGCAGAAGGGGGTGAGTTATGAAGAGACCATTCAAGCAGCTCCAATGCGCCTCTGCACTCCACACAGCAGAGGGGCATTGGAGTTATTGAACTGGGCAAAGGGGGTAGTCATGGTCAGCGTGCCTGTAACTATGCATATCCGCAGGCCTAAACCCCTGAATGTAAGTACAGGAAGTGACAGCATGGTGCAGCCTTACCGGTGGAGTGTCTCTACTGGTGATCCACAGCCCAGAAGCATGGGGACAGATTCATTCTCCAGTGTTCCTCCAGAGAACTCAGCCTAAAACCCAGTTCTAGTTTTGTACTGGGTTCATCTGTAAGGGTATGTTTAGACTACATGCCTCTGCCGGCAGAGGCATGTAAATTAGACTACCCGACATAGTCAATGAAGCGGGGATTTAAATATACCCCGCTTCATTAAAATAAAAATGGCTGCTGTGCTGTGCCAGCTCAGCTGATTATCGGCACAACGCGGCCGTCAAGATATGGATTGATTGGTAAGGAAAGCCTTTGCCGACCAATCCGTTATGCCTCGTGAAACATACCCTAAGAGTCTGATCCACAACATATCAAAGTCATCGTCTTTCTACTGACTTCAATGGATCATGCTCTCACTGATCATGCCAGATGTTTGGCAAGTGGATGAAGTCTTTGTTACTTTGCAAAGCTGAGAATCTCAGTGTTTTGGCATTAGGTGTATGAGGCATGACTGGGGAGGGGATTTGGCTTTATGTATCTACTTAGTTCTGCATCTTATGTACTGTTTGTCATTCACCAGAAATCAACACTAAGAAAAATTTTAAATTACAGGGCACTGAGATGGCCAAATACTTTGAATCTTTGGTCAGAAGCGATCCCCTCTTTGAAATTCCTGCCAAGCGACACCTTGGACTGGTTGTATTTCGTTTAAAGGTAAAAGAGGATGACGATTTTGTGTTAATTTGGGAATGAATCTGCACTAGGCAGAATCATGTCTCCTAACTTGATTGCTGTGGGTAAGGGTTATACAGAGGAAAGCAACAAGATCACTGGCAATTGGCGATCTCTAACATGCAAAATCCACTGTAATATGCATTTCTTCTTATACATTTTTTAATACAGGGTCCCAATTGGCTGACAGAAAAGGTCTTGAAAGAACTGAGTAAATCTGGCAGCCTCTTCCTCATTCCAGCAACCATCCGTGACAAGTTCATCATTCGCTTTACCGTAACATCTCAGTTCACCACCAGAGAGGACATTCTGCGAGATTGGCACATCATCCAACAAACTGCAGCCCAAATCATTAACCAGCATTTCATGCTGCCACCCATCAACTCTGCCAAAATCCCCAACATAATACGTAACCCCAGTCCTATTGGGGGTAAGAGTACATCTCCATCTTGCACAGAGGTAGGAGACCACAAAGCACCTTCCAGAAAGATACTAGTGCAGCCTAAAAAGGTAGCAGTCAGTCCCACTGCATGTGTGGTCAGTCAACACCTGGAAGCCCAAGTGGACCCTCTGGATGACTGCTTTCCAGATGTCCCAGATGTCACCAAACATAAGTTATCCTCTTTCCCATTCAGCTACTTATCTGTACAAGACAAGAAAAAAACAGCCCGTTCCCTCAGATGTAACAGTGTGCCAACCATCGGCCACGGTGGTCTGAAGGCAGCAGCCTCTGAGAAAAATGGTTCTCACCCCAGTGATAAAATCCTTTCCAAGCTGCCCAAAGAAGTCATGATGCTCAAAAAAAGTGCCTTCAGACAACTCATCAAGTTCTACAGTGTCCCTAGCTTTCCTGAATGCAGCATTCAGTGTGGCATTCAGCTGCCTTGTTGTCCTCTGCAAGCGCTTGTTTAACAGGGGAAACATGTTGGCCTCCCCAGGTCGAAGAGAACCAAAGTTTGCTTATTCATATGCAATATGACCTGTTAGTGCGTTCCATATAGAAACAGTGTGAATGATCATTAACAAAAGTCTCATGCTTGTACCGAGGCGAAACATGTTGTGTATTTATTGATTAAAATGACAAATAAACCTCTTCAGCTTGTTCTGTGAAACTCCTCCTTCCAGACTGCGGTGGTGTTTGCATTAGATTGTGGAATGTTAATTGTAGAAGCCGGTTTGTAACTAGCAGGCTGGACTTGTTGCTGATTTAAATAAGGAGCGTTCCCACTGGCTTCAGAGGCAATGCATGAGGTGCAGCTCAGATTTGAATTTGGACCATTTATCCTAGTAGTTTGGTTTTTGACTGGAAAGTTATTGGGACTGATCCATCCCTATGGGAGATGGGGATCCTAACTGTGCCAGAGAGAGGAGTTCTCTAACACACACTGCCCTTCCCAGGAGGGGCTCCCAGACAAAGGCAGCTTCAGAAGAAATGGGGGGAGGGGCTTTGCAGGAGCCCTGCGTACATATCTGTTCAATCCACTCTAGGCCCTCAAGGCAGAGGCAGACAGCCTACCCCATTGCAAATTCTGCACCAAGCAGATTTACCACTGTTGGAACTTATGCCCAGCACAACCTAGGCAAGGACTCTGGCTCAATAATAGGGCTGACACCGGGCATAAGCAGAGCCCTGCAAATCTGTGGATATCCAGAGTATATTTATGTCCAGACGTGGATAGCCATGGATCATTTTTGCAGAGTGTGGTTCAGATGCAAATACAAAGTTTGTAACCACACAAGGCTCGAAGCAGAAGCAATTGATTAGAGCCCCAACCAGTTCAAGGGCTGCCCTTCTTAGGCAGCGGGGGAATATTCCTGCTAACAATAGTAAGGAAAATTCTTGCAAATTATAATAATAATCCGTCTTTTTCGCACATTTGTTTGGTAAATTAAAAATACTTTAAAGAGTGAACACCTCTGCTACAATGGAGAACATAAAAGCATATGAGCAGAAAATTATGCACAAGAACAGGAAAGATGATGCATGAGTCACGGGGGTTGTTCTAGACTCTCAGCGCAGTGTGCGAAAGGCATGGTACGGGTTGGCAAGATAGGGTCCACAGGCCAGATCCAGCTTACCAAGCTATTAGATCTGGCCTGTGACAGCCCTGCTGCTGCCCTGCACTGCTCTCAGGCCAATCGAGACCTGGAGATAGGGGGACCGCACAAAGTCTCCTCCCCTCGCCAGGGGCACAAGGCACCAGAGGGAGTTCAAAACTGACAGAGTGGGTCAGAAGGGAGGGAGAGACTCTGTGTGCTCCCCCACCTCCAGGCCCTGATTGGCCTGGGGGTGGAAGAGTATGCAGGTGTCCTTCCCGCGACCAGGAGTGAGCCCCCCCCCAGAGGGAACAGCCCTCTTCCACCTGAAACCCTGCATAGATGAACAAATGACAAAAGGGAGCAATAAGGTGATGTGAGTGGGCAGTGTTGGGTTCCAGAGGGGAAGAGAAAGGCGCCGCCAGGCTAAGATGTAAGGGGATGCAGAGTTATTTTATGTCCTGGGTGAGGGTTAACAAACAGACCACAAGGAGAAAGAAAAGTCATTTTATGTAGATCCTATTATTAAAACATGTCAGTCAAACAGAATTTCAGATACAGGCACTTGGTTACATTTATCAACTCACCCAACTGGCTTTCCAGATTATCAAATCAATGATATGAACATTCTAGAATTGTGATTTCTTTATGGATGGCCTCATAGTTTTAGGCTATTGCTATATATAGCATTATAAATGTCCTGTGTCATCAGCACATACATCTTTTCTTTGTCATCCAGGAAATACAGACCCTCCTTGATGACAGCTGGGTTGAAGCCCTCCTCCACTAATTGCACTTTCCGGTATTTAAAAGTTCCTGTGATCTCAATAGCATCCTAAAAACACAAAAAGGATACTCTGACATTGACAAGCAGCCAACAGTGGGTCTGATCTTTAAAGCAGGAAAAGTCAAACCATTCAGAAGTAAATTGTCCTGCAGTTTCTCCAAGAGGAGTGGTTATATAAAGAAAAAATGTAAATCCCCTACCTTCAGCGCTGTATACATTTAATATCTTTGAGATGTGGAACTCAGATTGGATGTAGCTCAGGTGTTAAAGACAAGCTAACAAAAACGTACAAGGAGCTAAATTTACCCCAAATTATTTCTTTTGGGTTCAGTATGTGGGGTTCAGGACCTTGGAAATACAAGGGGCCACAGCAACCAAATACCACCAAAGGCCTTTTGCAGTGCCCCCTTACTCCCCACACTGAACAGATCTCTGTGGCCTTTAGCAATGAGGCCAAGAAATGCCTGGGAGCCTACTAATGAAATGTTCCCTCTGTAACTTAATAAAAGACAATTGCTTTAGGGCCTGATCTATCAAAGTACTTCAGCATGTGCTTAAAGTTAAGCCTTACATTTAAGCAAGTGCTTAAATGCTTTGCTGAATCAGGGCCTTTCTAAAGAAATGGTGTGAGATGGTCTCTAGCAAGGGGTTCTCAAACTTCACTGCACCGCAATCCCCCTTCTGACAAGAAAGTTAATACATGACCCCAGGGGAGAGGAGGCCGTAGCCTGAGCCCCACTGCCCCAGGTGGTGGTAGTGGGAGCTCGGACTTTAGCTTCAGCCTTCTGTCTCGTCAAGTCAGTGACCCTATTAGAATTGGGCTGTGACTTATTCGGGGTTCTGACCCACAGTCCAAGACCTGCTGGTCTTTAGTTTCTTTGAGGCCACAAAGGAAGCCTTGCAGACATAACATCTTCATCCCAAGAGCTTGACCCTCCAGGCTGCAGTACAAAACGGCCTCCAGAAACCAGAGTGAAGCCAATGGCACTTTACCTCCAAGGTAATTCTTCCCAGAAAGCAGGGAAGCTAAAACAAGCCTGCTGCTTCCCAATGAAGCCTGGTACAGTGAGGTCAGCAGGACGAACCCCATCCTGCGTTTTAGAGGTATGCATGTGAAAAGGCAGGATTTTGCTCTAAAAACGAGAGAGAGGGAAATCTGTATGGAAGGCTACTTGTTGTTTTTTAAGTTTTTCCTGTTACAGACTAACTCAGCTACCTCTCTGAAGCTAAAGCACAATATAGTTTGCCCCATGTGATTATTTTCATAGCTATCCAAAGACAGAGGCAAGATTCAATAGTTTGGTATCTTAATATCTCTGTGTTTCTTCTGATGAACCATCACAGTAAGTACGTGATTTTCCTGAGGAGAATTTTTTTTATTTGTCATAAATAGATGCCTAAAATCAAATGACCCTCAGGACTGGTTCCCTCAGTTTAGCACAAACACAGTATTTCACCACGAATAATATAGAAAAGGAGGGCTGAGGCTAGTGGTCCATCAGTGTATTGAAACCAAGATCTGTGAGAGCCCCTCCCTTGCTTATGCTTGAGTAAGCTCCAGGTGGTGCTACATCTGCAAGAACAGTTTGCAGGTCAACACAATCTAAGTTTGAAAAACTCCCTTTGCTGTGTTAAGGGCACCTAAGAGAAAGTCTGCATGTTTCCATCGAGAGAGCTTTCTGGTTCATGGGGACACATGATACATTCAAACACAAACAAGACATCACCAGCATCCTGCATTATCACATGCTCATCCAGATTTCTGGTTCCAGGCAAAATGGAAACATCATGGACCTGACTCTCCTCTCCCAGTGGTGTAAATCAAGTTAAGCGTGGGAAGGAAGAGGACCCTAAAGTGTTGCCAGCATAATTATAAGTGACTGCGATCTTCATGGAGACACGGGAGAAGAAAACGCGAACAGACCAGTGCCCTCTTTTTGCAGCAATACAGGAGGCAAATAGGAAGCCTGCCTTACCTGAATCCTTATAAAGCGAGGTCTTGCGTAATTTGGTAGGTAGTCTACAACATGTTTGTATGTCTTCTCCCCATTAAAATCATAGCCCTCCTTTAGTCGAATAGCTGCCATTCCTATTCTGCCTTCGTGACCTAGAGGAACAGTTATAAGGAAAAGAAATGGTTGATATTCACACTTCTGTGGTATAAATGCCAACCCTTGTGTCTTTCAATGTTTTTATTATTTATTTCAACATTATCTCTAATGATGGAACAATATTATTTATGGAGCGAAGGTAAAAACCAACCCTTTGCTGGGTTCCCCACTCCCCTTTAGCCCTGACACAGAAATTGCTTTCAACTGGAGCTGAGTGAAATCTCAGAATCTGGGTGGGGTTAAGTTGTATACAGTGCTTCACATAGGGTGTATGCACAGGGATGAATCTGATCCCTAGGTAGCAAAAATATGAATTCTGCTGTCAATTTCTAGAGAAAAAGGAGCAGGCAATTGTGCACAGAGCAGGTCTCCTTTAAATCCATTAATCCACTGTTTGTCAGAATCAAGGGATAGATGATGGGAATGGATCACTTGATGACCTGTTCTGTTCATTCCCTCTGTAGTACCTAGCACTGGCCACTGTCAGAGGTCCGGATATTGGACTAGATGGACCATTGATCTAAACAAATATGGGCATTCTTATGTACATTGGTTCTGGTATTACTGGCATAAATGGCTCAGGAATGTACAAAATGGATGCTACTGTGAAACTGTTACAGATCCACACATATCCAGTGGTTTTTTTGCCCCCCAATCCACCAAGAGTTCTATTCAGAGAGTCAGAAGCTGGGACTTCCTCTTCTTCCTTCTCTGCAACCCTTCGATAGCCTCCTCTCTAGCCCTTCCAAAATCACCCAGGATACTCAATATACAGCAAATATTGTAACAACTCAGACAGAGAGGGAGGGGACAGAGTGGTTTCGATGGGAGAACATCAAACATGAGAATTTTAAATACAGTCTTACAGTCAATTTGTGACTAAATGGATGTACAAACAGGGACATTATGAGATCAATTTTAATCCACAAAAGAATAGAAAACAGGTTAGACCTGACTTTTTCCATGCACTGCTTATATTTAGCCAAACTCTCTCACATCCTGACACCTGCAATTACCACAAAAGTCAATGTTTGTATTATAAGCAGTTTAAGCCAAATCACGTGAGGCTTTCACATCTTTTCATAGCATGTCTATCACCTAGCAAGACAAATGCCATCGGATAACCAGATCTAGCAATACTGAAGTCACATAAATACCCCTTCCCCCAGCATACACCTAATATATGGTTTTTTGGAAAGCTCTGCAGTTCTGTAAAAAGGACAGAAGTCATTTCAGTCACAAATACAGCCACATGAAGACAGACCCAATATCCTCATAAAAGGCTTTGCAGCTGGAAGTTAATGCTTGACATAGGGCTGGACACAGGCCCCATTATCTAGACAAAAAGGGAAAGTGGTAACTAAAGGCAGAGAAGAGCAAAAGAAAAAGACATGAGTTTATTGGGAGCAATGGGCATTATAATTCCTCTTCAGCCACCATTATAAGCATGTTTCTATTCCTCTTTTCATATCACCTGCTCAAAGAAGCCACCTGACATTCTGATTTGCTTACTCTTGTTATCCAAAGGTCTGGTTGGAAGCTTCACATTTTTGCATCTAAACACGCTGGATTAGTTAGCTCTTCCTTGAGACTGTGTATTTTGTGTCATTAACTCCCAGGTATATTAAGAGACTGAAATACAACTATTATTTGCACCACATAAAAACAAGCTTATGTGAAAACTACTAACAACTGTATAATGCTGTGATAAGAACAGAACTGTTCTAAACAATTACTATTGTTTTCCTGGAATGCCATTCAGTAATTGGATACTAACACCTCTGCTAGCTAGTTCTACAGGCCCCTTGGGAGTTAGCTTGTACTTTTCTCATCTCCTACAGTGTAATCTGAGAGGAGGCTAAGGAACTGTGGACTATTCACATGGTAACCTGGCTTGTGAAATCTCTCCCATGGCAATTGTGTGTTTACCTCAAAGGCAGGTGCAAACAAAGCTGATGATTTAAAGAGACAAACCCTAATTTTGCTTTCATTGTTAATAGTGACATGCTAGGGGTGGGCAACAAAACAGTGATGGTTTGTCAGGGTTAGCCCCTGGCAGGCCGCTGCTGCTATACTTACCTGTGCCTCCACAGGTACAGGCTATTGCAGCTCCTGTTGGCCATGGATCGCTGTTCTTGGCCAATGAGAGCTGCAGGAACTGGTATGGACTGGGACACTGCTTCCCAAAGCTCCCATTGGCTGAGAATGGCAACCCATGGCCAATAGGAGCTGCAATAGCCTGTACCTGCAGAGACACTGGTAAATATAGTGGCGGCAGCCTGGCAGAGGCTAGCCCTAGGAAAGTGGATATGGCCTGTAGGCTAGTATTTGCCCATCCCTGTGATATGCAAAGAAATCTTGGTTATTTGTCCTTTAGGATTTTTTTCTGGATAGCTACAGGTGGCCTGAAATAGTGGTGTTGGGATAAGGGGCTTTTCTAGTTGTTGCTTTGTTAAAAAACAACAAAACCCTCAAACCCAAACCTTAGAAACATCATGAATGTCCAGTATGGGGAGCCCTGCTTTGGCCAGAGGAATTACTGGATGTATCGAAGACCGCACTGGGAATTCTCACACTTAAAAGAAATGGATGGAGGAGAGAAATTTTTAACAAACACTTCCTCATTCCAAAATGTGAATTAGCCACTGAAGCTACACACATTACAGTGTATAGTAGGCTAGACAGGGCCTGAATTTCAAAACAAGGAAAATAGCTCTTTCTGAAAAACCTTTTTGTGGTTTCTTTATATACCAACAAAAGCAAATATGGACCCAAGGCTACCTACCTCCCACTCTTTACAGGAGACACAAACACTCCAAATAGCAAATGCAATACAAATTAGAGAACATTTACCACATAACTGATTCTAAACTGACTTCTCTTTATTTGCTTTAGGGTCCCCTAAAGTTTCACTGTGATCCCCCAACATGGATCATGCTGGGATTTGCCATCTCAAAGCCCTTTGCAGCAAGACCTGGCATACGGGGAGAGGGGTGCAAATCAGGTAAGGGACATTGCTTGGCATAGAAGGGTATCTGAAAAGTTTCTATTGTATTCTATTATTAGCATATAAATCCATAGGTTTATAGGTGTAGGGACAGCATCTTCATCTGTGCCCTGTAAAGCACCAACCACACTGGACCAGATCTTCAGCACAGCCCAGTCTAGGCCAGCCACTTCTCACCCTCTGAGGCATAGGGGGCATTTGATGGTAGGCTGAGCTTTGTCAGAGTAAGAGGGTGTACAGGCATGGGATTCTGTGTGCTCCAAGGATCCTGGCCTTTGGAGTGACTCTTTGGGATCTGTATCCAAGGAACAAATTAGAGCAGCTTTTGGACTGTTCTAGATTGCTCAGGGGGACATTCAGACTCCTGGCAGCCTCCAAGATAAAGAAAAACCGCAACTTGGTTTAAAGTTACGTACTCTGACCCCTCAAGTCAACTAAGGGTTAATCTGACACACCTGAGACGCTAACCCATATCATTGTTCTTATAGTTACATAATGATAATTGCCTTGACACAGATTAAATGGGGATGAGAGACTTTATTTAATATTCTGAGATCTACCTGATTATTTGGGGAGTAGAAAACTATACATGTGGTACAAAAGCAACTACATGTGGTTAGGTTAGAACTGCTTTTGGGGGTTCAACTCACTGAAGACAGGTGGGAAAAAACTCAGTTTCCCAAATTACCTTCTTTCTTTACCCAGAAATCTCTTTTCACAGTATTTTCCCTCTCTCATTGTATCATAAGTGCTTATCTGGTAGCTATAAAACATAATGGCTTGTTATCTTCTGTATGAGTTCTAAATCTCTAATACTCTCCTACTTTCCTGTTAACATCCTTGCCAAACACTAGATTTAAAAAGTTTTGCAAAGACTCTGCAACTAATAATCATGTACACACATAACATGTAATTTGTTTACTTCTTTATTGTACCCCTTTGTTATAAAATGGTCATGCCTATTCACTTTCAGAATATTATCTGAAGAAGTGGCTCTGCCCCCATGAAAGCTTATCAGCTAATAAACCATCTTGTTAGTCTTTAAAGTGCTACACCACTGCTTTTTTTGTTTTACATATAACATGACTGAATTTACCAGATGCCATCATAAAGAATAGAGAGGTCAAAAGAGAAAGCCTTTTCGTACTGTTCTCTTAGTTTGTGATGATTTTACAGAAATCCGTGTAAAAAGGGTCTTATGTTACCCGACTGTCAAATGATTCACTTATACCTGGCACAGGCACTCCATACACATTAACTTCTTGGACAAATTCGATCAATCCTAAAATATCTGCAACTTCTGTAGTAGCCACGTTTTCGCCTTTCCATCTGGAAAACATATAGTAGTGAACAAGTTTCATAATTTCTGATCAACAACTTTCATGGGCTTGCCACTGCCCTTTCACTTTGGGGTCAAGGTGCCCATTCTCGTTGACTTGAGGCACCTGTTTTGATGCCCTGCCTGTTGAGGTTCAAGGAACCTAGTTCAAGGAAGGACTCTTGTTCTACCAGCAACCCAGTATATTGCCTTTTGATTTTCTTTTGTCAATATATTATTGTGGGCGTTAAACACCAGCTTCCCAGTGCTATTATTTTGGCCAGGCCTATTCTGTCAGAAAAAATCAATGTAAGATTTGCAATTCCAGCTACGAAAATTACTTAGCTGGAGTCGAGCTACCTTACATCAATTTTCTGGGGTGGCCCCACAATAGGAGATAACTCTCCCATCTACTTTCCTTATTTCTCACAACTGTGAGGAGTACCACAGTAGACGGGGACACTCTCAGCATTCGGTTTAGTGGGTCTTTACTAGACCCGCTAAATCGAACACTAGAAGATCGACTGCTGGAGTGTGAATCCCATACAAGCCCTCAGTGACTTACAATGAGAGAGGGAGTCCCAGGCTGAGTCCAGCAGATTGAGACATACAGATATTTTGAAATCTATTTTGCCTCTACCATGGCACCTGGGCAGTATCATGCTGTAACCATTGCTGGTGCTGGTCAGCATGGTCAAGTTGCGTTGTCCCCACTTGACAGCAGAGAGGAGTCTCATTGTGAAATTTTGTCCTGTTACTTTGAGGATAAAAGCCCTTGAATCCAAATGGAGCTGTCTGCCTGTGACTTGACAGAACAAAAATTATCAGGGGTTTGGAATGGCTGCCATATGGGAAAGATTAATAAGACTGGGACTTTTCATCTTGGAAAAGAGACAACTAATGGTGGGATACAACAGAGATCTATAAAATCATGACTGGTGTAGAGAAAGTAAATAAGGAAAGTTATTTACTTGCTCCCATAACACAAGAACTAGCAGTCACCAAATGAAATTAACAGGTAGCAATTTAAAAATGAACAAAAAGAAATACTTCGTCACACAATGCACAGTCAACCAGTGGAACTCCTTGACAGAGGATGTTGAGAGAATCAGGATTTTAACAGGGTTCTAAAAAGAACTAGATATATTCATGGAGGGTAGATCCATCAATGGTCTGACCCAGTATGGCTGTTCTTATGTTAAGTTGCTGGACATGCTGGACACAGCTACAATCTGTGAGCTAGGCCCAAGTCCTTTCTTGATGATGAAGGCACTTACAAGCCATTCAGATTGTTGTAGGTACAGACTTCCTGCATTGACCTTTGAGAAGGCAGAGTACCTGTTTCCTTAAAGAAGCCATTCTATAGCACGATTGCCAAAAGGTTTTTTGAGCTAATCGGCAACTTGCATCTAATCTCCCATTTTGAAGGCAGGTTTTTAAGAAAGATGCGACAGAGAACTCTGGCAGTGTCTGGAACCGTCAGAATCCCCACTCGCCTGAGCTCCAGGAAAAAGGGATTAAGTGATGTAGGCTCCTCATTCTTCTCACTTTGAACTTAGACAAGTGAGAGCTCTGCACCAATCAGTGTAAGACACTGCAGGAAGGAACTGAGCATGAATTAACACTTCCCTCAGTCTTAAGTATCTTTATAAACTAACCGGAATGTGTCTCCAACCCTGTCATGAAAGTAGATGAAATTGTCCTGGTCAACCATTAAGAGGTCACCACTATTAAAATACAAATCCCCTTTCTGGAAGACGTCTGCTAGTTTTTTCTTCTCTGTCTGGCTCTTTGCTCCTGCATAGCCGCTAAAAGGAGAATATGGTGTGATTTTGCAGATCAACAGCCCGGCTTCACCTACAAAAGGGAAGAAATGTTTGTCACATGTTTGCAAGCTACCATGTCAACTGATGACCCTCTAACAGTGATTTAAATGATACAATAGTAGTGATGATGTTTGTGAATGTTATAGAATCATTTTAGTTTTCTTTCATAATCACCTGCCCTTAAAAGTAGCAGTATGCCTCTGGGCTAAGGACTCAGCCTCACCCTCAATACTATGGGCCCTCATGAATACATGGCTCTTACAAGTTACATGCAACTACCAAGTTGTATGCTACAGGACAGGAACACAGAGTCATTAAAGATTTAGGCTGAAATTTACAAAGCCTCTTAAGAATTTGGATGCCCAATTTCCATTAAAATTAATTGAAACTGGGTGTCCAAATTCCCTAGGCAACTTTGAAAATCTGAGCCTACATAGGGCTTGATCCTAGCCGGGGACAAGCTGGGCTACCCCATGGGTATCAGCTGCAGTAGGCCACTAGTACTCCACTTCCCTACAAGCCAGGCTATTCCCATGATGTAGGGGATGCTTCAGGGCTTGCCCACCTTTTAGCCACCCCAAAAGCAGCACAGAGGACCAGTTGTGAGGGGAGAGTGAATGTAAGGACTCAACCCACTGACTTCAGATGCAGAATGCACAAAAACCTGCTTAGCACATTGGCAGCTTCTGAAGGTTGCCCTCTGAGACCAGGTGTAGCTAAAGTTATGGAGTGACCTGGGCCTGGGGGTGGAAGAGTGATATTTGCCAGGAGTCAGAATTGCACCTGTGTTGATATGCAAGGTGAACTTCACTCCCATTCAGCAGGAAGGGAGGGGTTTGTGCGGGCACTACGCTCGGGGTGAATTTTATCCATACAGAGTATGAAATAAATGGCAGATGCACACAGCACACATCCTGCCCTCTGGTTTGGGATTTGGTGCAGTTTTCAAGTTTATCCATTTTATGGATTTAGTTCCTCTAGATGACAGAGTTTGTTTCTCTAACATCTGATAATTATTCATAACCAAATGCTAAAAACAGCCCCCAATTCAATACCTAAACCCCCAAGCCTCCTCATTTACACATAATGCCAGGCATGGGCGCTCTCCGCCAGTCCATGATTTGGGGATGGTGGTTAGAGGGGCAGATCCTCAGCAAGTGTAAACTGTCACTGCCTCGTTGACTTCAGTGGCATATGCCAATTTACCTTGGTGAAGGATCTGCTCCCTCATGTACTGCCAGAATCTCCACCTCCCAGCATTCCCGCACTCCTCCTTCACACAAATGTGTATCTGACATTTTTGTAGTCCAGAGGCCAAATTCCACTCAGATACACCAGTGCAATCCTGCTGACATCAGTGGGGTTGCACTGGTGTAAATGAAAGGAGACTCTGGCCTCAGCATTAAGGGTTTGAGCATCTCCATGTGTGAGATTCAACAGCACAGACAGGGAGACAAATTTAAAAAAAAATACAGTCATGTAAACAGTGACATGCAAACACTTTTAAGAGTGGGGGAGCTGTCCTTACCTCCCCTGCCTCAGCTGAGGCTGGGAGCAAAGTTCTGGCATGCAGGGCAGCAGCCAAGACTTGGAGCATGGGGCTGGCAGTACAGCCTCCAGTGCACAGGGCTGAAGTAGAGCACCCACAGCATAGGGCAGCAGCTGGATCACCATGCATGGGGCCAGCAGTAGAATCTGCAGCACGCAGGGAGGCAGCCGGGACCCTGGATGCTAGGCCAGGAGCCCAGGGGTGCTGTAGCTCTCCCCCATACCTCTAGTTCCCACACCTATGTGCATGAATCCTGCATGTGAAATCAACAGGCATATGGAGTGTTCAGTCTGAACTCAGCATTGTACATTCCAGTTATAAGATCACCCTCCACCCAACATGCTAAATACATGTCTCAGAGGGGCATCCGTTTTAGTCTGTAACTTTAAAAATAACTGTCAGTCCTGTGGCACCTTTGAGCACGTCTACACAGCAGGGCTAAAGCCGAAATAAGCTACGTGACTTGAGCTACGTCAATTGTGTAGTTTAAGTCGAAATAGCTTATTTCGGCTTTGGCGCTATCTACATAGCAGGAAGTCCGAATTAAAGTATTCTTCCTCTGACTTCCCTTACTCCTCATACAATGAGAGTTTTAGGAGTCAGAGTAGAAAGTCCTCCAGCTTGCCATTATTTTGACATTATGGACTATGTTATTTCAGAATAACGCCAGTTATTCTGAAATAACACTGCTGTGTACATATACCCTTAGGGTGCATCTAGACTACATGGCTCCCTCGAAGGAGCCTCGTAAAGTAATTTACTCAACATAGTCAATGAAGCAGGGATTTAACTAATCCCCGCTTCATTAAAATAAAAATGGCCGCTGCGCTGTGCCAACAATCAGCTTATTCGGCACAGCGTGACAGTCTAGACACGGCGCAGTTGACAAGAGAAGCCTTTGTCAATTGCTCCTGTAAGCCTCATGAAATGAGGTTTACAGAAGCGGTCGACAAAGGCTTCCCTTGTTGACCGCGCCGCGTCTAGACTGCCGCACTGTGCCGAATAAGCTGATTGTTGGCACAGAGCGGTGGCCACTTTTATTTTCATGAAGTGGGGATTATTTAAATCCCCGCTTCATTGACTATGTCGAGTAAACTACTTTACACGGCTCCTTCGACGGAGCCATGTCGTCTAGACACACCCTTAGAGGCTAACAAATGTATTAGGTCATGAGCTTTCATGGGTAAAACCCACTTCATCAGATGCGTTTTATCCATGCAAGCTCATGACTAATAAATTTGTTAAACTCTAAGACTGCGTCTAGACTGGTAAGTTTTTCCGCAAAAGCAGGTGCTTTTGCGGAAAAACTTGCCAGCTGTCTACACTGGCCGCTTGAATTTCTGCAAGAACACTGACAATCTCATGTAAGATTGTCAGTGTTCTTGCGGAAATGCTATGCTGCTCCCGTTCGGGCAAAAGCCCTCTTGCGCAAATGCAGTGTAGACAGCTGAAAACTGTTTTGCGCAAAAAAGCCCCGACGGTGAAAATGGCAATCGGGGCTTTCTTGCGCAAAACCACGACTAGATTGGCACGGATGCTTTTCCGCAAAAAGTGCTTTTGCGGAATAGCGTCCGTGCCAATCTAGACGCTCTTTTCCGCAAATGCTTTTATCGGAAAAACTTTTCCGTTAAAAGCATTTGCGGAAAATCATGCCAGTCTAGACGTAGTCTAAGGCTATGTCTACAGAGCAGCAGCGTTATTTCAGAATAACTGACGTTATTTTGACATAATCTTGAAATAACGTCGAGTGGGAGGACTTCTTACTCCGACTCCTGTAACCCTCATTGTATGAGGAGTAAGGGAAGTCGGGGGAAAAATACTCTTAACTCAGATTTAATGCTAAATACATGTAAAGTAGGAATGTGAAGGACTAGTCGACTATCCGATAAGCAAATGCTTACTGGATATTCAACAGGCTAGTCGGCTAGTTGCTTCCCTCCGCTCTTGCTGCCTCTATCAGAAAGAGTCAGCAGGGGTGGGGGGGGGGGAAGTGGAGGAGTACTTCAAAGCAGCAGCGCTGAGTGCAGCCTGGGGCCATACTCTGGGCTCCACATGACGCTGCCACTTTGAAACACTGCATGCAGCCCAGGACCAGCTGGGGTGTCCTTAGGCTGCATGCGGCGTTTCAAAGTGGCAGTGCTGCATGGAGCCTGGAATCAGTGCAGCGCTGCCGCTTTGAAACATTGCGAGGAGCCTGACACCAGGGAGGCAGAGGTGCCCTATCGACTAATTGAATAGTTGATGCAAAATGCATCGCTATTCGATTAGTTAATAACTCGCAATTTAAAATCCCTAATGTAAAGTATTATAGTAGTTATCTCACTTTCATAGCTGCATTTTCCATTACTATCGATGAAAAGTTTCATCTACAGGGGTACAGATTACTGCTTAATAATTTTGCAAAGGTGTCTTCAGAGGGAGATTAAGTAATTTTATCAGACAAAACCAAGATAGCTCAAGTTGAAAGTCAAGGTCCGTACTATGAAAAGATTATTAGCTCAAAGGTAAAAGTGTCAAAGCACCCATTACTAAGAGACTGCAAACACACAGAAGGCAGGTGGAATTATTATAAATACACATTTGTTTGATTTGGTGTTATCCTTTGTCTTTCCTTCAAGCTGTATACCAGATATCATTCCCATAGCAACAAATTTTCTAACTTGAGTTTAAAAGCTAGTGATTACCCAACAGCTGTTGTAAACAACCTTTCCCATTACGATGGGCATAAAGAGGTTGATTTGTAATTTAAAGAATTAATTTTCTTTGTGATTTTTCTGAAAGGAGTAAACATTGATACCTTTGGGAACTCTTATGCAATATCCATTTTCATCTCGGACTGGTTCATCTTTCTCTACGTCGTACTTAATCAGCTCATAGCGTATAATTTTCTAGTGAAATTTACAAAATATACATACATGTGAATATCTGAATAGAATGTTCAAAGTAATCCACACACTAATTAAAGTATTGCTTTAAAAGGTGCTAGGCTAGCTTCATATTTCAGACACATGTTCAGTGTGTCTCAAATACGCTTTTGCCTGAAATGCTGGCAGCTGCATTGGACTCGAGGCCATGTTTACATTGCAATAAAACACCTGTGGCTGGCCCTGGCAGTGGGTCTATAAAACTGCAGGGAAGTTTTTTTGGGTTCAGGCTCTGGTTACAGCAAAGCCTCTAGGATCCTCCCCCTCACAGGGTCCCAGAGATGTTTCAGCTCAAGCCCAAGCATCTACACTGCAATTTTATAGCCCTGCAGCTCGAGTCCTGTATGCCCAAGTCGGCAGACACGGTTTTTTATTACATCTTAGTGAGATGGCAGCAGTTGCAGTGATGTCTATCAAGGGACAGATGTAAAGTAAAGTTGGGGAGGGCAAGGATCTCTTCCTTGGGCACATCAGCGGAGCACTGGGCTATGCATTTGCCTCTTAGGGGCCATGTGAGTGAGCCCTTGGCAATGAGTCGAACTTCATCCCTGAAGGACAGAACGCCAGTGCTGATGTTAGTTTGCTTTACCTTATGGAAGTAGTTTACTCTCCCCACTGCGCCGACTTTCCTAGTGTAGTTAATAAAGCCAATATTTCCCTCAGTGGCAGCATAGAACTCAAAAATATGGATGTCTCCAAATCTTCTGATGAATTCTCTCCAAACATCAGCCCTTAGTCCATTGCCTAAGGCCATCCTTACTCTGTGATCACGATCGCTGTCTTTCTGGAAATGAAAACCCAACAAAGATAGGCTAATGATTAGCTTGAGTGCAGTGAACTGGTTAAAGGAAAGCATTAGTCTGCACACATAAGGCACATTTTGAAGTATAACATGTGCCTACATCTTTAGATCTAAGCCTGCAGTTAGAGATAGATGGTCTAATACTTATATGGGCTAATACTGAATGTTAGAGCTGCTGTAAGCTAAATATCTGTCTTCAGCTGAAATCAATGGCAAAACTGACTTCAATAGGGCTGAACCATGAGGATGAAATTCATCACCTGCAGAGGGTCAGCATGAAACTTATGTCCCATATTATGTTCCATGTAAGCCTGTTTTGTGCACATGACTTGAAAGGACCCTCTGCATGGGTTAAATTTCTCCTTTAGTGCAGTCAGCGATTTAGGAGATAAAAATGGACAGATTTTCAAATTGACGGTACAAGCTGAACCTCTGTGGTCTGGGACTCTGGTCTGGCAACATCCATGGTCCAGGAAGCCCATGGATGTTACTGGACTTGAAAGCCCCAGAACAGAGGTTGCTGGTGAGTGAGAGCTGTGAAAGTAGAAAGAATGATACTGTAAGAGAAAGATGAATTATGCTGTAATAATTGAATAAGTTGAAGGAATACTGTTTGTCTCTGAACAGGAAGAAGAAAAGTATGTTAATGTTGTTTGTAGGTATGCAGATTCCAGAGTACTAGCCAGAGTTAATAGGAAAAGGAACATTAGGTGTTAGGGAGAAAGCAATTGAGAACCAAGTAGATATGGACAGGAGATTGCTGTGTGCTTGATGTGGAAATGAAGATACTTGACTAAGTCTCACACTAATCATGTGAAGTTTTGCCCCTCCTTTTAATTCTGTTAACTTGACTTTTTTTTGACTGTATAAATCAAGGGGTTTGAACCTTGTATGGTGCTCACATTTTCTGGATGCATTTTAGCAGAGCTTTGCTAAAATAAACAGAGTGGTCTGACAAATCTGTGAGTCCTGTCTCACTTTGAAAGAGCCAACCCAGCCAGTGGGACTTGCAGGGCAGTGGAGCTCATGGGGCAGTGGAGCCCATGAGGCACCCGACCCACAGCCGGCTGGGTGTGGGGACGGTGTATGAAGCTTCTGCTTAGAGAAGGAGGCTTCCAGCCTATAGTCACACCCAGAATCCACCCCTTCTCCACCTAGGCCACACCTCCACACTGTCCATGTCACACCCTTCCCACTGTCTCCTTCCTCTCTTCCCTCCCCTTCCCTGCCAAATCTCTGAACCCAAATTTAGCAAATGACATTTTAAAAAATAAAACCCACCCTTCTACAATTTATTTCTAAAGAAAATGGAGCATGATTTTCACTGCATGCCAGATTGTGAAGACTGGACATACAGAAGGCACCTAATTAAAAGTACTAAATTTGGTTATAGAAAATGTCACTTTCAGGGTTTTTTGATGTACCCTAAAGTTTGTCAGAGATTTATTTGCAAAAATGTTGTAATCAGGGCAAGGCATCTGTCCTGCTGAATACAACATTATATTTTGTAGAATACATGATGCAGCTCTTTTTTGTTTTATTTTTTCTTAGTATTTCTAAGATGATTTTATATTTTAAATATACTGTTACGACTTCATAAAGTAATCATTCCAGATTACTACATATTTAATACTCTGAAACAAATACATTATTTTAAATTAACCAGAGTGGGTTAGTGTGTTCATTGCTATTAGAAAAACATAACACATTTATGTTGTGTGATCTCCATAACAATAGATATGTTTATAAAATGTCACCAGATGTTTGTTAAAAACATGTTCCCAAAGATTTTAGGTAAAGCAAAAGAATTTAATATATTACTGAGATGCTGATTTTGGTGGTGGGTCCTCTTAAAACTAATTCATCTAACAGTCAGATGTAAAGAAAAGGAAACTTATTTGTCCAGCTCTCCGGAAAAAAAAAGGAGTGTTGTCTCTTTAAGGGCTCTCTCCAACTAGGGGATGAAGGGGAAAGATTACAGCAGATGGGAAGGACAGAAAGGATAAGAAGACTTGGGAAGCAAGTGTTTTGTACTACAGTAATTACAATTAAAATGTGTATTTTGAAGAAATATGCTCTTTGAAAGAATTTATTTTAAAAAAGTATGTCTGAAGATCCAAGCATTTAAGGCTAAAGAGCAATATCTAGGTTGTGCATCTAAACATTTATGCAGTGATTTTTTTAGAGATGTGATTTTATAATCTTCAGCAACAAACTAAGAAAATATTTAAAGCAATTTTTATTGAAGATCCTGTAGATTAACTGGTTCTGAGTAAACATGTGATGCCTAACTGTTTTTGTCAGTAAATTCACTGTGATTGTAGGCACCTCTAGGTTGGCAAATGCTTGTTAAGTGGCTTCATTATGACTTCATGGCTCTTTAGGCTTTTAATTTTTAAGTTACTAAGTCTGGATCCACTCTAGAGGAAGACTCACCAGGTTGCACCAGCCTGCAGGAAGAGTCAGAATAGGGCTAGGAAGAGGCAAGAGGTCAGGCACTAAGACCCAAGGGAGTCAGTGCTTTCCCTTGTCTTTATACCCACCGCCCATGGGCCTGAGCCTGAGGATTACTGCTTAATGCAGTAAGGCAGAGTGGTCTCCCTCACCACTTGAGGACCAGGGACCACTTACACCCACTTACACTATCACTTTATTTCACTGCTCAGTTGGCCCAGAAACTTTAATGAAGAAACAGTGTTCAGGACCAGCAGTCCTACTCACCTGCCTAACCCAGAGTCATTTCACTGGTTTCAGTGAAGTTATTCCCTCTTTATAGCCATGTACTTGAGATCAGAAATGAGTTCTACATATCTGATACCCTCCTCAAAACAAAACAACCACAACCAAACCAGCAAGACATCTCCGGCCTGATTTTGCATGCAAAATGGGGGAGGGCTGCACCATATTTATGCTGCATATATTCTATGATTGCTCTAACTCTACACGGGTACCTGTGACAAGGGAAGGGGTTAGAGAGAATGGGGGTTGGGGGGCAGCAGCAGTGCACACTGGGATGCAACTTGCTTTTCTTTCTACTCCCCTGATGATAAGGGAGCGAAGGGAAAGTACCTGGATTCTGTGCATGCCTCTCGCTCCTGTCTGGTGAAGGGAGGGGGCAGAGGGTGTAAATCATGGAATACAAGTACTTTCCCCTCGCTCGCTTATTATCAGGGGAACCTCAAGAAAAGCAAGTTACGTCCTGGAACGGATGGCTACTTTCTTCCACTCTCTCGAAATTCTGCCCTTGACATGTGGCCCCATAGAACATGACAGGAAATTCTGATGTGAGTTATTTAGGTAGCACATGCTGGACTCTGAGTACCTCAGCAGGGATGTATCCAGATGGGGCTACAATGCCAGACAAGTGAAACCCTTCCTCGCGTTGGTTATTTGAGATGCTTTTCACTAACCCTTTCACCTGTGATATTCACGTGACTATCCTAGTCTAGTGTTTCTTGCCTGCTGAAAATTGATTCTAGTCAAGTCCAAATGTAAATGACCAGCTCCTTAATTTCCCTGTGGGACCCTTCAGTTGTATTTGGGTAGCTACATAGATTATACGAAGGGTGCGCTTCCTCTATTCATTGTTATGGCATACAAAGCTGAAAGGCTCTGGGTGATGTGTTCATGTGGTACTCTTCATCAAGATTATGCAAAAGAAATGCCTACTTTAAGTCAGTGGTTCTTAGTCTGAAAGACATTTCATGTTAAACTACATTAGACAGTAAACTAGTTGGACCAAGGGTCTTGTCTTGATTCTGTACCTATACAACTTTGTGCAAAGGGCCAGGGCTAGCCTTACCATGAGGCGAACTGAGGCACCTGCCTCAGGTGCCAGACTGTATGTGTGTGTGTGGGGGGAGGGGGGGGGGGGCACTAGGACCCAGAGTTAAGTGTTACTTACAATTTTTGAACAAGGCATTTTAAGTTGCTAGTTCTCCTTTATTGGGATAGGTAGCAGAGCAGTACCATGAGAGGAGTAGAACAGAAAGAAGGCAGAATTGAGACTTTTCAAAGTTTTGGCCCAAGCGAGGTGCTTTGGGTGGGTTTTTTGCAACATAGTCATAGCCCAAATATGCAGAGATTGCAACTGGGGAATTCCCCCTGCATCAAGACAGCTTATTCCTGTGCAATAAGCCTGCCTCGAGCATAAGAGGAAGAAAGGAAGAAGAATTTGGAAGGGGGAGGAAGAGTTTGAGGCATGTTGGAACAAAGTTGTAATTTCTGTGTTGAAAGCTATTGTATAGTTTCGGAATCAAGTTGTCCGTGTCCCACTTAATGAATCTGTGTTTCTGGAGGTCAGAAGAATTTTTCATTAATGCTAATGCATTATATTGATTTTATTTTAATATTGAGAAGAAGCCTTATAAGTCAATATCTGCTTACATAGACTGACTCATTTTCTCATTGCCTACTTTACGGATCACACTATGCAATGTATTCTGCCATTATTACAAAGGACATATGAATTTGTTTTGACATGTGCAAGTATGTAACTTGCAATGCATGTTGTGAAGACTCAATTTATAAAATCAAAAAATATTAAAGTGAAAAGCAGATGGGCTTTGGTTTAATATTTTCCCATCCACATTTTCAATATTTTTAAAATGTATCTTAAATAAAATAATGGCTATTGTGTGTAATATGTTGTTTTACATCGTTAGTGAGAACTCTCCACCCAAAGAACTGAAAGCCTTTTGCAGGGCCGGCCCACAACATTTTGGCACCCGAGGCGAGGAGCTCAAATGACATCCCCATGCCCCCTAGATTAACAAGGCTAAAAACAGCAGTGTAGACATTCCCACTTGAATTTCAAGCTTTGAAATCCCTTGCTAGGTTTCAGAGCTGGGCTTCAGCCTGATCCTGAATGTCCACACTGCTATTTTTAGACCTATAGCACAAGCCAAAGTCAGCTGACCCAGACTCTAAGGCCACATCGGCCCTAGTGAACTCTCAGGGGCACAGCTGTACCTATACAACTGCCCTGATGTAAGATCACTTGTGTAGCTGCTTTCTGCTGACAGGCAAGAGCTCACCGATCAGCATCATTAAACCACCTCCAGCAAGCGGCACTCACTATGCTGGTGAGAGAGCATCTCCCTCGGACAACGCTATCTGGAGGAGCCAAATGCCAGGCCAGGCTCCTGGGCAAAGGAGGGGGCAGCTCTGCACTCCCAGAAGGGGCGGGGCTTGGGCGGAAGGGATAGGGCCATAGCAGCCAACTCTTACTGCCTCCTGGATGGCAACACAGTGGCCCCTCCTACTCCTTAGGGTTGCCCAGAGCACATGACACAGCTCTCTAGTAGTGTTTTAAAGGGCCTGGGGCTCTGGGCATTTTAGGTGTCCAATATTTTCTGATTTTTTTTTACTGGACAGGAGGCGAAAATACCGGATTGTCTGAGTCAATATTGGACACTTGGCAACCCTAGTTGGTGGGCCCAGTGCTCTCCACACTGGAACTTCTGTCGGTGTAACTTATGTCACTCAGAGCGGTGTTTTTCATACTCCCAGGCAACATAAGATATATTAACAAAAGTGCTAGTGTAGACATAGCCTTAGATTTACTGCCACAGGGTGACAGTGGTTCTTCTTCTTTTTTCAATGCTGATGTACCATTAGATAGTGCAAAATGAACTTGGGGGAACAGAGTGTCTGGCCCCTGAGTTAAGCAGTGGAACATCTTAGACTCATTAGAGTCCACTAAAATATTAGCAGTATTGCACAGGTAATCTGGACAATATTTGTAATCAGTTTGCAAAAAATTCTGGTGCATAGAAGACGTTACCTTTGGCGTATTGCACAAATACCGAAGCACCTCTCCAATATACTGGATGACAGTTACATTGTATTTCTTGCAGTCAACCCAAAATTGGCTGGCTGAAAATTTGGAGCGTAGAGCAAAGGTTGCACCTACACAGAGAAGCAGAAGGAAACAATAGAACTTGGCTATAACAAATACATTGTGAGAAAATGGGACAATTTCCTTAGTCATTTCAGTGTGGTGAGTGAAGGACATATGCAGGATGACAGATTATAGGACTTCCTAAAATCAGTGCAGGTACTTGCCACAACCAGAAAGTAACTTTATCATTTAATTCTGTCCATCAGAAAGTAATGGTGTATTCGCAGTGGATGAATTTCGAAGCACTCTGCACCACTTAGCCCCTGTGGTTGTGCTGCATAGGCAGAGTGGCAGGAGACACATTGCAGTTGCATGCAGTAACTTTGGGGAGATCACATTGCATTAAGCTGATCAGTGGTTTCTGCCTCACTGTGGGCCAGGGATTGTATTGCAACTCGAGGGGGAAAGGTTACCAGAGCTTTTCCAGGAACTAAACAGGGTGTATGTGGGCATGCCAGGTGATTATGGCTACTTGGTTAGCCTGTAACACCTCCACAGAGGTGCCATAGGGAGGTTTGCCAATGTTGTTTTAAACGGGGTGTTTCACAGACCAGTAGACAAAGAATGGGTATAAAAAATCTGAGTGTAAGAGCTTTCTTTTTTATACAGCAAATAGGCAAGACCTTCTGCCTGGGGGAGGGGACAACCTTGTGGACTTTGGCTTACAAGGGTCTCATAAGACAAGCTTTTGGCCCATGCATAGGAACTTGTATTATTTGTATGCATTCTCTGGAATGCTTTTGCCCTTAGAATAAATGTACTTTGCTTGGTGAGGGCTGGTTGGTAACTGGTATACAGGATGTCCCAGATTTACAAACAGGTTGTGTTCCAAAAGTTAATTTATTAGCTGATTGTTTGGAACTCAGAACACATTTTCCCATAGAAACAAAGTGGTTTAAATGGTGTCCCATAGAAACAAAGTGGTTTAAATGCCTGAAATACTGTACTGTAAAAGCTTGTAGCCTCTGAGAAACGGTATCTTTTTTAGGCTAGATCTTGCAGAAAGAAATCATGAAGAAATCTCAGTGAAGTGCAGCAAAAGTGTATCAGATCATCGACACACTAGTCAACTAGTTGCTTCCCCCCCCCCTTGCTGCCTCTATGAGAAAGAGGCAGCAAGGGGGTCCAGGGAGGAGGTACTGGGGGGAGCCAGCTTAAAAGCTGGTTCCCCCCTAGCTCCATGGGAGGAGCCAGGGGCACAGTGGTGGCTTTCCACCTTTGAAATGAACAAGAGTCCCCACTGGGGCTGCCCTTGAAATGGAGCCTGGCGGGGGACCCGTTTCAATCTTTGAAATGCACACAAGCCCCTGCTGAGGCTCTTGTACATTTCAAAGGCAGAACACAACACAGCACTTCCACCTCTGAATTGCAGAAATAGCCCAGTGGGCTCTTGCTACATTTCAAAAAGGAAGCACTCTTATCAACCAATCAAATAGACAATGGAAATTCCATCGACTATTCGATTAGTTGATTAATCTAATTAAACATCCCTAGTGTAAACCCCAAGTCTGGAGGACGGATGATGCAATTCTCCACTCAAGACAGGTGATGACTAGGAAGCCTTCAAGGGAGGCCAGGAGTATGGTCAAAATTGCAGTTAACTCTGAAACTCATGACACTCCCATGCAGGGCTGGAAAGCTGGCTCTGGGTATGAATTTTGCTGTGGGTGCAGTCACTCATTTATATTGTAAGATGCACTGTACCTTGCATGATGCATCCATGAAATCCAACCAGGAGGCCAGCACTGTGATACAGTGGCAGGGCATTATACACAATGTCCTCCGAGGTCACGCCACTTGTAAAGAATAAGCCACAAGCTAACAACATGCGATGGTGGTTAATCACTGCAGCCTTTGGAAGACCTAGGTTAAGAAAATAGAAAAAGGTGTGCTCTTTCATATGATTGGTACACCTACTGTGCAAGGTGATTCAGACTGACATCCTTTAGCACAGGATTGGGTGAAGGGGACACTATATCCTCAGAAAAAGGAGAGGCTAGAAGTTAATCAAGTATACGCAGGAACTGAAGAAAAATAGTCAAATGAAAAAGAGTTCCATTCATTTACATAATCTGAAGGGTGACAAATTTTATAAGGGGTTGTATACAATTGGTGGAAGTCCAAATACTTAGATGACTTAACTTGAATGCCTGCTATTAATTGAAGATATTTTCTATATATTTGAGAGAGTTTGTGCATCTGTCTGTGAATCCATTTGTTCAACAACTTCTCCTAAACCGTAAGAGCTAGGTCCACCAAATTTGGTATTCAGCTTCCTCTTATCATAATTTGAAGCAAGGTCAGGGTTTGTTTGTGCCAGGACAATGGATGCACCTGGAATTCGATTGTTTCTGATAAAATGGAAAAACAGGGGCCAGTTACACTATATAATGACCACAGGGGGGCAGCATGGGGCAGAGATGGGAACCGGGATAGCTATAACCTGACTGGGTCAGCAGGGACCAGGGGTGGGGAAAGGACAGCTATCTACTACATATTTCAGAGAGTTTCGTCTGTTGTGTGTCTATCTGTCCCCCAGCTGGTGTACCCCTTCCCCAGCTATGCTTGCTGCAGCTGCCATAAACAGGCACTTCTCACCTGCTCCCAAGCTTCTGTGGCAAGAGAGGGGTGGGGTTGTCCTCTCTCTCCAGGGCAGCTGCACATTGACCCCCTCATCTCCAGCCCCACCCCAAAACAAATGAAAAAAAATAAAATGTAATTGAGCTAATTCGAGCAATGCTGGGTAACTCTTCTAGCAGTAGTTATCACAAAGAAACTTGAAACAATAATCAATAGGACATGATAATACCAGGATGCAAAATATACAGAAATTCCACAGTAAGTTATGCTGTTGGAGGAGTTGCACTGTATGTGAAAGAAAGCTTAAAATCAAATATAGTACAGTTTGCTTCATTTAAGATACAGTTTGATGCACATAAAACTTGCAAAAAAGTTTAAATCTGAAAGTGCTCATAACAATTAATGGGCATCATCAACTTGAAATGTAAAGTACAACAAAAAGCAGTTAATAGTAGCATCTAGGATTATATGTATTTCTGAATCCCCTCTGCCAATTTTGAAGATTTTACAGTCACATCTGTCTATTTTTTCTAAATGTTCTTCTCCAACTACTGATGTGTTAGATGATCCTCACAAACAAGGACAACCAACTGCACAAAAGTGCTTTCAAATGCCCAAAGTAAAGAAAAAGCAGAGAAAAACATATTTTCTCTAAGCACTTTCTTTTCCAGAAATCTTGGGTTTACTTGTTCCAATTTAGGTTAAAAAAATCAGATAGAAATATGATTTTGAAGATGATTTGCAAGAATTACTAAGCAGAAAAATATAAAATTAAACTTCCATTCCAATAATTTCTTCCCCACCAGAAATGTAATGTTTGTCGGATAGCCCCATTTACATTACCTGTAGTCCCAGAAGTATAAATATACATGGCAGGTGTTTTAGAAGTGACATGTGATCTCCAAGATGGTGGAGTTGGCTCATCTGAAACTGATTCTATTTTGTCAAGGAAGCTGTCAACTCCTTCTGTATCAGATGTCCTGCTTAGGTAGAAGACTCGCACGTTTTCTTCTTTCAGGGTTGACAATATTTCTTCAACAGCTGCTTTCAATCCTTACAGAGCAAAGAAAATAGAAAATCATTCCAAGAAAAATGCTGAGTTGCTGAATTTGTGCCCCAAGTTTTGCCTTGAGAGATTGTGTATTTAATTGCCCTCAGGAATGATTCATGCCTATGACAGTTCAGTGTCTGACAAAAGAGCTGAGGCCATGGCTACACTACAGTGGCTACAGTGACACAGCTACAAGGCTGCAGAGGTGCTGTAGGACAAACACTTTCAATATCAACAGAAGTGGTTTTTGCCTTGATGTGGATAATCCACCTATTCAAGAGGCCTCGCTGCTACAGTGAAGGATAGATCATAAATGAGACATTCCCTATCACCAGGTCAGATTAAGGTAATGAGGGGCATAAGGCTAGTGGGAAGGGCTTAAGTATGAATTACATAGTACAAATAATTATGAAATCATCAAACATTTATTTATATACATAATTACATAAGATTTATATACATAATCACAATAGATTACATTTATTACACTCTCAATACACTCACAATTTTTCCCACTTCAGCTGTGGCAAAGTCATTAATGATGTCATCATAGGTCAAAGATCTCAGTGCTCAAGAGGGACAAAGCACTGAAATGTTCTTGAGCCATGGTGGATCAGAGGCCATTTTTGACCCTGGTTATATGTTTGATAAGACTCTGGGCCCTGTGTGGGGACTTTGGCTACCATCAGGTGGCTTTTGGTTAATGTGGGAGCGAGAGAAGCAGGGGGATCTACTTCAGTGTCTTGTCTGTAGCCAGTACCCTAAATGTATTTCTTCTGTATTCATTAGCTCTTCCACAATTAGAATAACAGAATCATAGGAATGGAAGGGACCTCTAGAGGTAATCTAGTCCAGTCCCCTGCACTTTCAGCTTTTGAATGAATCTGACAAAACAGAGACACCCCTGTTGTGTTCTCTGCTCCTCTTACCAAAAAGACTTCATTGAAAAACAACATCTCAGAAGAACCATCAGGTTTGGATGTGGTTTGTTTACTAGGCTGGTGTAGAATGAGGGATCAAGCAGACTTCAGACAGGCCTTGTTTCTCTCAAACCTCTCCCCCCTTCCCCCCACCTTTTAAAGTGTTCAGGAAAGTGAATTAGATTCTGCTTATCCGGGTGTGAAAAAGCAGAAGGAATCTAAATCTATTCTTATGGGGGGAAAAAAATCTGTTCTCCTGGTCCCTGGCCTGAAGTCAATAAGGCTACAAAAGTGTAACTATCCCAGGAATTGGCCTTTGTTCTCATTTTCTTCTCAAATCACAGTCATTTTATGCTCACCCAACATTTTCCACTTGGGAAAGAAGGTCGTTTGAGTGGGGGCAGAAAAAAAGATTAACTTCAGGTTTATTTAGCTTCAGTTTTTTGAACGAAACCAGAGGTGAAAGTCAGGCTGTGCACCTCGGTGTGCCAATGCAGTAAGAGCTGACTCACATGCTCTGCTGCAGGAGGAGGACAGGCTCCCAGCTAGGCTCCGGGAGCAATCCTGCAGGCTGCTGTGCTAAGCAGCAGGCAGGTGAAAGGGGCAGACTGTGGGTGCGCCCCTTACCGGTCCAGGTCTGCCTGAGCTGCCTCCCCTCAGACTACCCCTGGCACCATTTAGGAAGGGCAGAAAGGGCCTCTCCCCCCATCTCCTGATTCCTACCATTGCTGTTTGTTGCTTGCTGTTCCCCTTCCATCACTGTCAATGAACGAGAGGGAGCTCCTTCTAAGCCATAAGGGGCTGCTTTGCCTGGTCTTTCTTGCTGGCAGGAGTGCTCCAGCAGGGCTATGGACTGGCCTAGACCTGCCTCCTGACACAGGAGGACCTAAAAACATTGGGAGAGCCTAAGGCTATAGCTTTATTAGCCTAATCTGGCCCTGCCTGTCACCCTGTGTAAAGTTGTTAGATCAACCTAATGACATTGCACAGGACCATCTCAATTTTAAATGTAGACTAGGTCTGAGAAGAAACGCTTTGTGCCTCCCTGTTCCTGGGGCTGACTCAACCATCAGTAGAGGTTAGTTCACCTTTGAGAGGTATGGGCCTTGCAAGAACCAGGGAGTAAGGATGTCCTGGACACACTTCCTCCTGCCTGCAGGCCTCTGATCCTTGTGGTGAGGGAGGAATATGGTACTGGCCTAGTCAGCTCTGTGTCTGCTGAGTAGGATTCGTGCTGAGGGTGCTCCCCAGGGAACCTTACAACCTCTTTGCCCCCACGTGCCAGAGAAAAAATGGAAAAAATGGCTGCCTCAGGATGCTGAATTTCCTTCTTTGAGGGAATCACTATTCTGGGCAGAGTTCCCTCACCAGGCCAACGTACCTCTTATACTCACCCATCCTGTTTGCAAGGGTGAATTTCACTATACTTCATGTATAGCAGCATGTTTACAATTTTTCACTTGCTCTATTAGAAAAATAAGATGATCTATTTTTGCTGGTGGAGTTACCAGTGTCTTGGCTGGTTCATTGTAACTCCAAGTCCTTTAAACAGTGAACGGCTATGTGAGTGAAACAGAAAAGGGACCTACATTTTTGTAATGTTGGGTGGAATCTGACAAGCACACTGCAAGGCCAACAAAAAGACCTTTCAATTCATGGGTGTGGCAATTCCCCTCAATTCCCTGTGAATTAGCAAATTCAGGTAGCTTAACATGGACCCTCAGCAGCCATTTCACTCAAGCAGTTACTGCTTCAGGCTTCCGTTCTCAAGACTGCTTGAAGCAGGGGTCAGATGAGGAGGAAAAACAGATCCATGTTGTAGAAAGAATAATTGATGGGACTGAAATCAAACTGTGAAGCTCACTTACAAATACAACAGGGAAAATTCAAGCCATGAACAAATTGGGCTTGATTTACTCACATAAACACTCTCTATGAAGTCAAGTCAATGGTAGTTTTGTGGGAATAAGGGAAGGAGAATTTGGCTCCAGATGCTATCACAAATGCTTATGTGTAGAGAGACACAAATCGTCTGCTCACCTGGTGTGAACTGTCCTAGTTCCATTGACTTCAATGGATGGCTTCAGTGCTGCTCTCGAGTGTCAACCAGCATCAGGATGAGGGGCAGAACTTAATTCCTAAGGAGCTACATTGACTTGCACCAGCTGAGAATCTGGCCCTCCATGTCTAGCATGTTTTATAGTGTGAAATACATTTTAAATGTCAGAAAAAAACCCAACACACTGTCCTGTTTGATGTTTATAGTTAACTTACACAGTGCTTTACATTTCATATTACTAAAACAGACAAAACATGAGAGATTACTTATATAAGATAGTGCCAATATAAATGAGTCAATATTCTCTGTAGGAGGCTGACTCAATATCCCAGGGACATTTCTCTTCACTTAAAGGTCCTAATTTGTACACAAGCTATTTCTCAGATGTTCATGTAATT
The DNA here is from genome assembly GCF_052426305.1 of Pelodiscus sinensis. Lineage (NCBI taxonomy): Eukaryota > Metazoa > Chordata > Testudines > Trionychidae > Pelodiscus > Pelodiscus sinensis. The sequence goes on from NC_143065.1 coordinate 25,927,615, forward strand.
TGCTAGAGTTCTTTCATTTGCAAGAGTTCTTCCCCCATTCATGAAATGTTGCAAAGCTGGCCGTGTGCATGTTTCTTGTGTAAAAGTGCCATCAAAATTGCTAGAATGGTTCCTAATATGCAATCTACTGTTGGCGTCAGCAACCCAACTTGCTGTCTCCCAAAACAAACAGATCTGCCTTTCACTTTGAATTGCTCCCCTGGGGTGAAAAATTGCTATTATTAGAACCAATATTTCTAGCGTGGTTGCCAGTCAATGCTCTTGTGAATGGTGTTTATAATGATACTGTCCCCTCCTTTGGCACAAAAGCTGCTCCCATATCTGGCAGGTCTTAGGGCCATCCATGTGGAGCTCCCAGCAACACCCCTAGTTTTCTGCCAGCAACACTCTATTGCAGCTGAATTGCCAAGGACACGCCCCTAGGCCTTCTCTGGTCCTCAGGCAGGGAAACTAAAAATGTTTACTATGGCTTCAGGCTGTATTCAGTTTTTTGGACATCTTCTGCAGGACTGTAAGGAGAACTATGCACATTCAGGTGGCTTGTCTCTCCTGTTCCTGCCCACCCTCACTCTACCTCAGCCGTGGCCAACCCACAGCTTGAGCCTCATGCGGCTCTTGGCCCCCAAAAGTGTGGCTCATGAAGCCGCTCCTGCACCCCCACAAACGGCCCCACCCACCCCTGGCTTCCCTGTGCTTACTGGGTCAGAGCTGAGGAGTTTTAAAAATGGCGCTCAAGATGGTGGCCATCTTAAAGTGGTAGCCTCCTTTAAAAAAATTTTTTTTTAATTTTTTTTTTTGTTTTTGCCCAACAAGTCTGTTCGGGGGGGGGGGGGGGGGGGGCTTTTTTTTTTTGGCTTGACAATTCTGGTGCAGCTCTTCACATTTTTTCTGCTGCTGTTTTGGCTCTCTTTGTTAAATGGGTTGGCCACCCCTGCTCTCCCTACTTGTTCTACACAGACCTTGGGCTGCATGGAGAATTGGGTTTGGTGGCAGGAAGGGGAATCTGAACCCCCATTCTCCATGAAAGGTTTAATTTAGAACCTTTCCACATTTAGATCTAATGAGCCATAGTCTGGCACCCAACATATGTAAACACAATACACTCTACTCCTGTTTATAGCTAAATCAATATACTCCTTTGCAGAAATCTGTTCAAAGTATCCTTGCAAATAAATAACAATAGTCACCCTGACCCAGGGTAGCACAAAAATGCAGAGTAAAGGTCAACATTCAAATCAGGGAAGAAAAAGTAAATGTGTAATAGAGGGGAAATCTGTCTTTTTGTCTTCTCCTTATATTATTTTAACGGCCAGAAGTGTCTACTATAGCTAAGGGTGGAAAAATTATTTCATTACAACTATTTTCAACCATTTATCTTCAATTTTTTTTCTCATTTTGGGATGAAATATTCTTTGTTTGGGCTCTCCCCAAAGCTGAATACTTTTTGGAAAAGTATATTTTCTTGTTCTAAACACTAGCTTTTCCTCATGGTGTAAACTTAAAAATTGGTTACTTTTGAAAGTTCAAATACAGTATGGAATTCGTTCCCACTAAGGTTTAGTTTGTGTGCTATACTCGGAAAGGTTTGTTTTTAGCTCATAAAATTTAGGAACATTTAAACATCTGCATAGAAAAGGACCTTTCCCTGAAATATTAGTGCACATATTCTATCTTCATACATGTGAGTAGTCTCATTGATATCATGTTTGCAAAAGTTGGCAGAAATGGGGCTAGACTAAAGAGAGGCAGTGTAACCAAGTGGATAAAGCAGTGGATCTGTGACACATAGTACCTGGCTTCTATTGCTGGCTCAGCTAATGACCTGCTAGGTTATCATGGGAAGCCACCTCATTGTGCTGTGCCTCTGTTTTCCTATTTATAAAAAGGGACTTATGACTGTTACTTCCAAGGTAAAGTGCACTGAGATCTACTGACAAAAAGCTCTCTGTAAGAGTTCAGTATTATTGGTAGTTAACAGGCACTAGTTAGCTAATGCTCCATTATCTAATGACCTTGTTTATCAGTTTTTCCATTTTGTTTTTTTCTTTTTTTAAGTATAAACATGTAACAAAGTCTTTATGGGATCAGGGTCTTATAATGCAGCTAAAAAAATCTCAGACTAGTTTCAGTCCACCTGTAACAAAAGAGCAATGATTTCCCCATTATTTAAACTATCTAGGTATCCTCGACATTAATTTTTTTACTTGAACCTGTAAACTGTTCACTCTATTGCAAATTAATTCATTAATTTGTAGTAATAAAGGTTATTTTATTTCTTGCATTGCACAGATCAAAAAGGAAAGCTTTTTAGATGTTACTGTTTAGTAGAGAAAGCCCTGTTACCTAAGTAAAGTATCTTTTTCTGGTGTGTTCCCCTTATTATATACATTGGATATGAAAATTAGGGCTGTCAATTGATCTGCGTTAACACCTGCGATTAACGCAGTCCAGGATTAACGTGTTAATCGCAGGCGTTAATGCTGCACTGCCCCCTTGAAATGCTGTTTTGGTGTTTTGGACTCCAGCTGATCCTCAGCTCCTAGTGTGCTGCCCCTTTAAAGGGGCTTTGCAACATGGAGCTGGGAATCAGCTGGAGTCCCCAGATGATGCCAGACTCCTAATGCATTGCCCCTTGGAAATGCCTCTGCAGTGCTTCCAAGGGGCAGCACTGCATGGAGCCCGGGGTCAGCTGGGGACTCCAGCTGATCCCGTGCTCCATGCAGCGCTGCCCTGTTGACTGCGGTGTTTCAAAGGGGAGGTGCATGCGACTAATCATGATTAAATTTTTTAATGGCTTGACAGCCCTAATGAAAATACATTGTCAATGGCTACGTCTAGACTGGCCACAAATTCCGGAAAAGGGATGCAAATCAGGTAAGTCAGCATAGGGAAATCCTTTGAAGTAGGAATAAGAGATCCTCCGGAAAAGGGCTTTATTCCGGAGGATCGCGCCAGTCTAGACGCTTTTTTTCCAGCTTTTCCCCAAGCCGGAAAAAAAGCGGTGGACATGTTTATTTAAATCCCGCGGGGGATATTTAAATCCCCCGCAGATTTCCCTATGCTGACTTACCTGATTTGCATCCCTTTTCCGGAATTTGTGGCCAGTCTAGACGTAGCCAATGAGTTGAGAACATTCATAGATTCTAAGGCTAGAAGGCACCACTGTGAGCATCTATTTTGACCTCTTGTCTCTCACACCAGGGCCATCCCTAGAGAGTTGCGGGGCCCTGGGCAACCACCCACCTCAGTATCCAAGGCGTGGAACCAGGGACGACCCCTCCACTGCAGGCTGTGCCCTGCCCAACCTCTGCTCCATCTCCACCCACCTCTTCCTGCCTCTGCTTTGCCCTTTCTTGTACCTCCCCTCCCCCAGCGGTGTGAGCAGTGGGATTACCTGAGAGGCCTGGCATGGGGCTGATGGACCATCCAGCCTGCTCCACTCTGCTCTCCCACCCATCTCCCGCCTTGCTGCCCTCCTTGCCACAAACCCCCAGCCCTGGCCCCAGCCTGCTGCAGGGCTCGGAGAAGCAGACTGGGGCTGGGGCGCTCTGTTTCCTGCCAATGCAGAGAAGTGGAGCACAGCAGGCTGGGAGATGGGTGGAGCAGGCTGCCAGGTTGCTCCAGTTCCTGCTGCCATGGTGAGTGCAGGGGGTGTGTGATCCCTGCTACTGCCCCCTGCTGGTCTCTCCCCCAGGCTGCCTTGGGTCACTGGCTAGTATGAGAGACTATCACATCCATATCTCAAAAAGCACGTGTATGTTTCAGTGCAACATCCCAGGCTTAGCTATTTGACAAAACCCTTCCGCACTATGGCACAGATCCTGCAATTCTATTTCATCTAGATACTGCCCCACTTTGCCCACTTGGAGCCCCTCTAATGTTCATGGGGCTACGTGCAGGGGGAACACCTAGACAGGGTCAATTTCAGGATTAAAGTTTAAGGCCCTAAATTTGATGTTAATAGGGGTACTCACAGAGAGTAAAGTTAATCATGCACATGGGTAGGACTAGGGCCTCACTGATTGTATCTTGTATGTCAGCACTTGCTACGTATTGGCATAATCCATCCCCACCCCCAGAAAAAAAACCCTTGTGGCCAAGGCATCTCCTTTGCCAGGCCTCCCCAAAGCAGTGGGAGCAGAGTTGAGACAGGGCAGCCAATAACACTTACATAAGACTCAGTTTACTAATTCACTGACTTTTGATCCAGTTACCTTTGTCCTGCACCAACCTCCTGTTTCTTCACTGTTTGTTGTTCCAAATTACTGAAGCTGGAGAGACCAACTCTTCACAATGAAGTTGTAGCAGAGAGCACTGTAAATGTTAAAGGAACAACCCTCCTCCTCCAGCCACTCCCCACCCCTTGGGACTGTCCCCCTTTCTGGGGTACCTCCCACCTCCTGGGGACCAGTGTGTCCATCCATGTTTTCCATCCATGTGCAGAATAAATGTTTTGTGTGCATCAAGCATGTGCACCACCAACAGAAACAAAAAAGCCAGCTGTGGGTGCCCTGCTAACCAGCTAGGTGGCATGTGAATCTTTCCTGAGCAGCTTCACAAGCACCCAGCTTACAGGCAACACTGCTGGGGATTGTCCCATATCCTGGGCTACCCTCATCTCCACTTCTGGGTTAAGGCTGTCCCTGGGGGACTGTACCCTACTTAGGGCTGGACCAAGCTATTCCGGAACCCTGGGCAGACAGTTTAATTGCGCCCCAGGTTGGGGGAGGACGCATGTGCGGCCCCACCCGGCATGTGGGGGAGGGCACATGGAGCTGGCAGTGGCAGGACGCATGTGCCCGGCCCAGCCCAGCCCAGCCCAGCCCAGCAGCCCAGCCCAGCCGCTGCAGGATGGCCGCTGGGAGCTGCTGCAGCCCGCGATCTGGGAGCCGGGCACACAGCGCCTGATGGCAGCTATAAGGGGCACTGCGCGTCCCTTACAGCTGCCATCAGGTGCCCCCCCCATAGGTTGGAGCCCCGGGCAGCTGCACGGCTAGCCCATGCCTTAATCCGGCCTTGCCCCTACTCCCCACTCAGAAAGCTGCAGGGCAGGTGAGCTCCCTGCCTGAGCAGATATGGATGAGCAGAATGTGTGGCCCTATGGGTGGGCGGCTGGGGCCAGCCACGCCCCTTATCGCCCCACCCCGGGCAGCTGCGGGCTGAGCCACCTGTCAGCCTAGGCGCTGGAGGGTCTCACCTGGGGCTGCCAGCAGCACCTTGGCCCCGCTGCAGCGGAAGCAGTGCAGCAAGGACTGGGCCCTGATGTTGCTGTTGAGACAGGCCATGGCGCAGCCCAGCTTGGCCAAGCCCAGCCAGATCCAGAGGTAGGCAGGCTCGTTGCCCATGAAGAGGGCGAGGCAGTCCCCTGGCTGTAGCCCGGCCTGTTCGCGCAGCGCCCGGGCTACCTGGCTGCTCCGCTTGTCCACCTGCTCGTACGTGTGCGTCTCCTCTTCGAACAGCACCAAGGGCTTGCGCGGCGCCTGGCGCGCCCGCTGCAAAAACACCTCCAGGATGCTGTGCACCGGGTCCCGCGCCGCGTAACTGCGCGTCCGTCGCGACACCCGGGCCAACTTGAGGAAGAAGCAGAGGTCGCGGAAGAAGTAGGGGCAGGAGAGGTTCATGAGCAGCGGCAGGAGCAGCAGCGGCAGGAGCGCGGAGTAGAGCCAGGAGAACATGGTCCGGGCCGGCTAGTGCCTAGCTCAGGGGACGCGGGGCGCAAGGAGCGCGCTAGGCTGGCGGAACGCGGCGCGGCGCCCGCTGCTCGGCTCCCGGCTGGCCAGGGGCGGGCTCAGTCGCTCCTCCCCAGCGGTGCCCCAGCGGGGGTGGGGTCAGAGGGAGCAGGGGCGGGGGCAGGAGTCGTCTCCGGGAGGAGTCAGGTACCGGCCCCCTGGGGCTGGTGGCTGCGGAGCCAGCGCCTCGGTTTGCCAAAGCGGGGCGTGGGGAGAGCTCGGGAAAGCGCCTTTGCTGGAGCGGGAGAGCCCTTTGCCCCCGCTGGCCAGCGCGCTGTGGGGATACCAACTCCCCCTCCCCTCAACCAGCGTGTTCCCGGGCTCCGGCTCGCCTACCGAGCGGCACCTCGCTCCCCGCAACCGCAGTGGCAGGCCAGGAGCCTGGGGAGTGAGGGGGTCTCAGAGAAAGCAGGAGGGGCAGTAGCAGCCCCGAGTTCCTCTCCGATTTCCCTGGGAGAACAGGGCCCCACCCGGTTACAGATGCCTTGCGGCAGGGACGGGCGGTGGAGTGGGCACCTCTCACACCACTCCCCTGGCACCAGTGCGCACAGGCAGGGGCAGCCCTAGACTAGCTGCCAGCAACTCGTGCCCTAGGCAAACCATGCAATCGGCGCCCCCACCTCCAAACCCTCAATGATGTTGCACCACTATTTGGCGCCCCATTTAACTTGGCGCCCTAGGTGACCGCCTAGTTCACCTATATGGATAGGCCATCCCTGTGCACAGGACAAGAACGCTTAGTTCCCATGGATGGAAACAGCGGTCTGTCTGATTTCAGTGGTGATAATGGCATTGTGTGGTACAGCGGGCAGCCGCTTCTCTGGCCCACTGAGCCGAGTCCCAAAGTTTGGGGGATTATGGCCAAGGTCAAACTGATTTCTCTTCAGGGCAAATGCTGCTTTCCCTTTTCAAGTATCAAAGGGGTAGCTGTGTTAGTCTGTAACTTTAAAAACAACCAGTACTTCTGTCGCACCTTAAGAGTTCATGATGGGATATAGATATTTGTTTATCTAAGATGCTACAGGACCACTGCTTAGTTTCCTTTTCAAGTGTAGGTATAGCTATCCGGAGTGACACCCCACCCAGCACACAGGTGCACAGTATGGAATGAACCAACTCACAAAGAGACCTGAGCTCCCATCTTGCTTCCACTGATATCTCTAGCAATTTCCCATGACCTAAAGGGAAAGGGGACTGGAGACTTAATATAAATCTCTTCTGAAATTTGTGGAAAAACTCACAAATCAGGTAAAAATATGGGTTCCTCGTATTTCATCATCAAGGGCAAAGCATAAGTACTGACCCTTGAAGAAATGACAGTGAAAATAAGGCCCATGGGAAATTCTAGGCAGACAATGAGGACTTGTCTGTAGGGGGAATTTCTGGGACAGTGAGCAGATGCACGCTATCTAGGCTATAGGACAGAGATGGCCAGCTCACTAGCACCATGAAATTCTTTAAAGGAAAAATTGTGTCTCCTGCACCTGCGGCTCTTCTCATGGTCCCCTGCGCCGACCTTTTTTTCTTTGTCTGGGCAGAGCATCACTCAGGGCAGCAAGAGCTGATGCTGCAGCCAACGGAAGCCTGCTTGGGCCACATGCTGCTTTTAAAGGGGCAACAGGCTTTTTTTTTTTTTTTTTTTTGCTCAACAACTTCTTTCCCTTGGCTCTCTGCGCTGTATCCACCACCATTTTGGCTTTGTCTGTAATGGGTTGGCCACCCCACTATAGGACATCAGCTGCAGCAATAGTGTGTGCACAGGATAGCTATGTCCCTGTTTCCATTCACATTATTGTGTAGATGTCACCGGGCTTGGCATACATGGCATTCTGGGTGACTAGCCCAGGGATCTCTCTTTGGCTGCTGAGCTGGGTGCACTCTGGGATTGCTCTTGCTATGCCTGGGAAGATACATGGTAGAGACCAGTGGAATTTTGAGACTTTAGTTACTGATGTGCAACCCCACTGACTTAATTAGCATCACTCTTGATTTGCTGCAGTGTCATAATCAGGACCAGAGTTGCACCTGTGTTACTCCATTCATTCCAGGCATTGCTGCTGATTTGCATTGGTGTAAGGAGATCAGGTTGGCAGCACTTAGCAGAAAGTTGATAAAAATGTTAGTGAGAGGCTGCAGGGGAAGGCAAAGGGAAGGAACAGAGAAGGGATTTTGTCTTTCAGTACACTTACAGAGTAAAGGGTTCAGGGATGTGAATGTGTATTCTGAATTGCTCCAGTACTGTCATTTGAAAATATGCTTGCTTTTGGAGCTGTCTCTCATGCACATGCCAACTATGGTTGTTGATGATGATGATGACGACAACCCCAAAGGAAAAGTGCTAGGGACTACACATTTGTACAGTCTGTGAACTGCTCTCACAACGTGTCTGGCCACTCCTGAAGCATAGCCAAGTGTTGTAGTCAGCTCTGCCCTAGAGTCAAGGGTGCTAGTGTCAGCACTGTGGTAGGGTTCTGCACAGGTATGCTGGAAGTGCCACCATGCTAGTCACTCCCATGCACAGGCAGCCCGTTAGCTGTGCACTGTACAGAGAATAATCATCAGCTGTCTAGAAAGTTGCCAGTGCCCATCAGCTCATTTATTGGCCAATCCACCAAAAAGCTCCCCACATAACCACAGAAAGTTACAGGAGTGCAGGACCAGACTGCCACAAGCAACCATTTGTGGAGCTGCTTTTGTGTCAAGGAAAATCCAGACCTATTTTCTTAGTCCCCCTTCCTACATTATAGTGTGTTGGGATTATACCAAAAAAAACCCATTGTGTGGGATTTGGGGCGGGGATTTTCCAGACAGTTGCTCAGTGCATACCATTGAAGATATATATCGATTAATTGCCTAGGACAGAACTCTGTGCTGCACCCAGTCAGGGAACAGCAGTCCAGAGAATTAGCACAAGGTTTATGCACCAGTTAAACCTGAGTAAGCTCTCAAAATAAGGCTCACATGGGATTTAAGTGGTGCATAGACATTGTGCTTGTCCTCTGCATAGGGGTGAATTTTACCCACCACTAAGCCTACAAGTTGCTGACTCTACTCAGTCTACATCTGTCGGAGCAAATCTTATCTTAGTTGCTAACAGTGGCTGTCTCTGGAAAAGTAGCTGCAATAAGCCTCAGAATGGGACAGCAGTGGGAACTTCTGTACAACTTTAAAGCAGATGAAAACAAATGGGATGACAGTAAAGGCTTGTCTGTAAGGGGTTGTCCAGAATAGGAAGGCTAAGAATATTCAGTGCTACCACTATTCTGGAATAGCCATCCCTCTCAATTTCCACATGTAGGTAAACTCTTAGGCTATGTCTACACTGCAGGCTCCTTGCACAAGAACTGGCTTGCGCAAGAGTTCTTGCACAAAAGGTCTTGCACAAGAGCATGTCCACACTGACATGCTTTTGCGCAAGAGATGTGCTTTTGTGCAAGAGCATCTATGGCAGTGTGGACACCCTCTTGTGCAAGAAAGCTCTGATGGCCATTTTAGCCATCGTGATTTCTTGCGCAAGAAACCCCTGTTGCCCATCCACGCTGCCTTCTAGCACAAGAAGCCCTCTGTTCTGATGCTGTACTGTAAATTTACTTGTGCAAGAACGCACGTGTAAGCAGGGTCAGGGTAAACTCTATCCTGACATCTAGTGGCGAACTGTGGCAAGTGGTGCAAAGAGACTTCAGGGGCTGAGCCCAATTTGCATAGACACACCAACCCTGTCTAGTATGTGCCACAGCAGCCCAAATCGTCACTTTGGCCACTGTGGGAGCCCCAGTCTCTCTGTTATTGAGGCAGAGGGGATAAAAGTGTTGTTACCCTGATTATGCGAATCAAGGACAATGGAATGGTGGAACTGTTTATGACAGAGGGATTCGCCATAAACTAAGTAGCACTCGCTAGACAAGGGGCATGGGTTCCAAACCCAGTCAAATTGAGAGAGGTTGGGGACAGGTCTTGGTACTTGGTACTTGGTGGTGGGATCCTGTTTGAGAGCCTAAACAACACTGATTGTACTCCCTCCACTGTGAAATATCAGAGTTAATTTAGATTCCATTAGAAGTCTAGTTGTGAACTGTGGAGCTAACTTTGCTGTGGGCCAGTGCTAAGGTTCCTCTGTTATGAGCTGAAATCACTGTGTGCTGTGCTGCGGATGAGAGCTGAAATCACTGTTGCTGAGGGGAGCCTGGCGCTGTGCTGCTAGCAGAGCAGTTTGCAAGGGGCAACCAGCAAGCGCAGGCGGACAGTAGATGCAGCTGGTGGGGCAACCTGAGGGCAGACAGCGAAGCCGCTGACGGGGGTGGCCTGCGGCTGGTAGGAGCGGCAGCCGGCGGAGCAACAGCAGGAGCAACCAGCTGGCAGCCCGGAGCATGGACCGAGACGGTTGGCGGCTTTGCGGAGCCAGACAGTGGAGGCGGCTCACCTGACGACAACTGGAGTGTGGCGGAGTGACTTGCGTTGACGGCGGCGGCATGGAGAGGCGGAGCCACCGCCGGGCCACGTAAGGTGCATCGATCCCCACCCCTCCAGGTTGGGATGGTGAAACCCTGCCAGGTGGACTTTTGAACCCTGGGACGGCACTGACCCAGGGCTGAGATTTTTGGGGTGTTGGACTTTTGGGACGTTGGGGAGATTTGTGGCTGGGGGGAGTTGGGGAGATTTGTGGCTGGGGGGAGGGCCTTTGCTCATTGTTTGGTGGGTAAATCCGAGTTGTGGTGTTTCCCCAATTTAATGCAGATGTCGGTTACCTCATGTTATTAAAGGTTTGCTACTATACTGAGGCTCTGTGCTTGCGAGAGGGGAAGAAATGCCTCTTTTGAGGCACCCAGAGGTGTATGTAAGATTTCCCAGGTCACTGGGTGGGGGCTCGAGCCGGTGTTGTATTGGGAGGAGACCCCTAGATACTGAACCCGTTGGGAGGAGACCCCTAGATACTGAACCCGGCCCTTGCTGCTGCTATTTACTCGGCCTGGCAGAAGGGTTACACACGTGCAGTGTAGACACTCCACAAGTTTTTGCACAAGAATGGCTGTTCTTGCGCAAAAAGCCTGCAATGTAGATGTAGCCTCAGGGTATGTCTACACTGCACCCATAGCTCAAAATAAGCTACGCGTAGTAAGCTACGAAACATATTGCGTAGTTTATTTCAAGTCAATTTCAAAATAGCTTATTTCGAAATTTGGTGCTGTCTACACAGTACTTATTTCAAAATAAATTGCTATTCCAAAATGTCCCTTACTCCTCGTGGAATGAGGTTTACAGAGGCATCAGAATAGTGAGCCCGTTATATTTTGAAATAATGTGCTTGCTGTGAAGATGAGGAATAGCTATTTCAGGATGCCTCCGCTGCAGTGTAGACATAGCCTTAGATAAGCTATCTGAGGTAGCTCCCATTCTGGTTACCCTGGACTGATAGACAAAAACCTAAGTCTACAGTCTCGTCTATTTTTGTTGGGAATACTGGTAAATAACAGCTCAGTGCATGAGACATTTTGAGTTTACTGTCTGATTCTCAGGAAATCCCAGAGACTGTAGATAGAGAATCATTGGTGGTTAAAGCATAAGATTGAGCTAATGACATCTTCCATGATCCCAGCTGCTGCGTGGGAAGCAGTTTGAGGCCCTCTTTATCCTCGTAAAACTCACTTTCTATTGCAAAAACTGGTCTCGGTTGCTAATGGTTTTTCACTCTAAAATGCGAAATGAAGCAGTATCTGGTGTACACGTCATTTTGGAAAAGGCAGCCAGGAGAAGGGTTCCAGGTAATCAGGCACATAGCAAAGCAGAAGCCATGTGGTCTGAGGCCTGCTTGCAAACCAGGGATCGGAACTGTTTGGCAACTGTGTGCCTGTTAGAAGCAAAAAGCCATCGGAGAGTGAGGGAAGCACTTTTGAGGTTGGACCTGAGAGAGTGCAGAGAGGGGGCGACTTCTTGGGGCACAGGCTGCACTGGAGAGGCAGGTATAGAACTGTGTGTTTGATATTGTTTCTTTCTACTATGTTGTACTGTGTCTGGGGAAATTGGACTTTGTGTATATTCTTTGTAAATAAACAGGATCGCACCAAAGAAATACTTAACTCATATCAGTAGTTTCTTCTCTTGAAGGAAACAGCCTGGCAAGCCCCTGAATATTGGCTTCCTGCTCAGGTCAAGGAACACTATAATACAGAAGAAATATTAACAGGAAGAATGCTAAAATAGAATTATATATAAGGACTCCTGAGTTTAAAGACAGTATATTCTCAAGTTTCAGAGGGGTAGCCGAGTTAGTCTGTAACTGGAAAAACTTAAAAAACAACCCATAGTCTAGCAGCACCTAACGACTAACAAAACATGTAGCTGGTATCATGAGGAAGTGGGTTGTGCCCACGAAAGCTCACGATACTATCTACATGTTTTGTTAGTCTTTAAGGTGCTGCTGGACTATTCATTGTTATTTAAGTTTTTCCAGTATATTCTCAAGTTCACCCCAAACTCTCTTGCATGTAGAACAATGTAGAATAACTCACATACCTACCTGTTTTACATTTTTTTCCTATGAGGAAGAAAGCGAAAAATGGATTTTTGCCTCGCTCTCCATCCAAGAACACTTACGTGTCTCAAGCTGGGCAGCTCAGAAATGGGTACTTCCAAAAGAGTGAGCATTTTTGGAAATAGGATCCCTAGCCCATTGGTCTCTTGAGGTATGTGTACATTGCGATAAAAAATGTCTGGCACCTAGGGCCAGCCCACAACATTTTGGCACCTGAGGTGGGGAGCTCAAATGACGCCCCAATGCCCCCTCGCTTGGGCCAAAACTTTGAAAGGTCTGAATTCTCTGGGTCCTAGTGGCGCCCTCCTCCCCCCCACAGTCTGGCACCTGAGGCAGCCACTTCAGTTCGCCTCATGTTAAAGCCAGTCCTGCTGGCACCAAGTCTCAGAGCCTGGGTCAGTTGATGGTGCTGAGGCCGTGGGGCTAAAAATTGCAATGGAGACACTTACGCTCCAGCTGGAATCTGAGCTTTGAGGCCATCTGTGACAAAGTGGGGTTTTATTCACCTTGCTATGGTGCATGTGAGTCTCTTACTGTCCTACACTAATGCTGTGTGCACATCAGTTTCCCTGGAGATTTCCCCAGTGCCTACATGGTGATGGGAATTGGGTGTGTAACATTGCTGAGGCCCTCAGAACATGTGAGGCTGCCAGCAGCCTGCCTGTAAGCAATGGCTAGCTGATGCCCTTGGTAACCTGAGCCCCGGGAGGGGGATGCAGCCAGGGGACACCTTTTACCCAGGAAGCAGGACACAGGCTGGAGGAGGAGCAGTGAGCGTGGCTGGGGCCAGGCAGCTGGAAGAGAGTCAGTCTTGGCTGGCGTGGGGCACGGGGGAGGGACAGAGCCTTCTCTTCCTCCCAAGATGGATTTTACTGCATATTCTTGTTTTCTATAGTGACAAGAGGCTGTTTCACTCTGTCCCGGTCGACTAATAAACCCCTGTATTCTGCATGCTGGCTGAGACTCACTACTGGAGACTTGCCAGGAGATCCATCCAGGCAAACTCACTGCGGGAAGCACGAGGGTGTGGGGTCAGGCCCAGGAAGGTCAAAGCTGCATGAGCTTCCTGCACTGACGAGAGAGCGGAGACACACTCACGACATACTCATTCCCCCAGAGTCCTGATAGGCCTCTCCAAGCAGTTCCAGAGCATCAGACCCACAACTCCATAACCCCATCTCCCATTGCAGAGTCCCAGAGCCTGAGCTCCATCCAGTCCAAGCCTGAACAGCTGCCCTGCAATTTTATAGCCTCCCGGCTGGAGCCCCAGGAACAGCCATGCAGTAGGACTTTTATTGCAGCGTAGACATATCCTTAGGCACAGTCCTGCTCCCCTTGAGTTTAGCTGTGGATTGTAATAGAAGCAGAACTGAGCCTTTAGTTTCCTCTCTGCTCATGAGCCTTGTTACTGTAATGGTTCTGCTGGGGGAGCCAGCAGTAGCCTGGGCCAGGTTCACTATCTAGGGGTTTCTCTCCATCCATCCAATACAGAACTGGCTCGAACCCCCTCAGCAACCTGGGACATTCACACAACACCCCACGGTGCCTCTAGGAGGCAAGCCCAGCGTCTGAGTGCAGAAAAGAAACCTTTAATAAAAGGGGGGGAAGTAACGTGGCATTAATTTGTGAAAACACCACAGACCAAGTTCATAACCAAAACCATATGTAACAGTCCTACCCCAAGTATTGTGGGCAGTTTTCTTTTCCTCTCAGGCTCTTAAGTCCAGCAATGTAAATGTCCCCTTCACATGCCCAACCCTTCTCTGCAGCCCACTCACAGTTACTGCCTTGGTCAGGGCAGACCCAGAGTTCAGAGGGGTATCCACAGAATTCACCTTCCACCCTGAGCAGGGGTGGAAAAGAGGCATCTTATTCACTCCGCTGATCTCGCTGACTGCTCTCTACTGCCGCCCTGCTGACCATTTGTCTCACCTCTCTGCCACTGCCTTGCTGATCACTCATTACACCTCCCCACGGCTCTCCTGGCCACTAATTGTGGTGCCACTGCTCTGCTGGCCACTCATCACATCTCTCTGCCAGCCACCCCGCTGGCCGCCCACTCACTGCTCCCACCTGCCTGTGGTGGATTTGGCATTGTGGAAAAACCCCAGTGATTTCAGCTCCTGTCCATCTGAGGGCCTTTACATGAACAGTGTCTCTCTCCTTTTGAACTGGGTTAAACACCATTTGTCTTTTCTGTATTCCCACAATAATTGCAAGGATTGGTGATCATGTTTCACATTTCCTGCATTTCGTATTAACACAATTTGTGACCCAGCACCAGTCAACTCTGAGTTGATTAAAATGAGCAAAACACCATTCCATCAATGGAGTATTTATCAAACCTAAACAAAGCAGGAGCAAACTGTATATATAGAGGCACACCCAGGGTCCCTCCCCACTGCCAGCTAGTTGTAAAGACACATTCCTTCAGATCCTGCTTACATTATATTAGCTTATCACTAGAGGTAGGGCAAGGGTTAGTTAATATTTGCACCCTTCTTGGAAGAGGCAGAGTGCTAAATTTCATGGGTATGTGACAGTGTGATTATGGGCCCACCTGATCCAATGCCTGTTGACACCACTGCAGATTCTCACTAACTTCAGCTGGAGTGGGATTAGGTGACAAGAGCTTGTCTCGTTTATATTCAACCTTGGACATTAGAACCTGCTTTATTGACACTGTCTAAGTAGTTTATTCACTGTCCATTCATTCTCTACTCCAGTGCTGGGCTCTTTCTGTTTTCCTCATTTCTACTTGACAGGATGATTTTAGTTTTTCTTGCTCATTTCTGTGACCTGTAGAGAGCTTGTGGCTGTTGCCCCTGGAGGCTTGCAGATTTAGTTACATTATTTACATATAATTAGGATAGAAAAAAACTGAAAGAAAAGCTGAATTATCATTTGCATCATGCTCCGAAGTGTGTTAAGATTTATGCTCTGGTGAACCACTCACTGTTTTATCACAAATAAAACCACTGGTCTTTGCAGAAAGCACCATGTAAAATTAACTTCCAGGGTGGAACAAATAGTGCTTGAACTAATAGGTATTTGAAGTGCTCTGTCTGTGTCCAGCAGCGAAGCTGTCCCTTCCGCTTGCTCTCCTGTGTTAGAGCCTTGGTGGGAATTGAACCCAAATCCTACTGGCCCAGAGGTGAAAATGCTGCCAGTAGAGCAGTTCAAATAGCCTAGGCCAGAGGTGGGCAAAATACTGCCCATGGGCTGGATCCAGCCAATCCACCGGATCTAGCCTGCCACTGTCCCACGGCCCAGTGGGAGCCCGCAGCAGACTCCCAGACTGCTGTGCCTCCTCACGCCACTTAAAGCGGCCGGCTGTGAGAGTCACGTGCTCTCTGCGCACCATGCCCTGGGGGGGGGGGGGGGGGGGCAGGGCTTCATGTGCTGTCCCCACCCCCAGCACAATCTTGCAAGCATTGCATGAAGAATTTCTCACACTCCCCTGTGTTGAGGTAAAATGGAAGGTTCGAGAATGTGGCCAGCCCCAGAGAGGTGCAGAAACAGGCAGCCTTGTGTTGAATATCTTTTAACTTTTATTAAAATGCTTTTAACTATAACTTTTTATTTATCAGCTTTTTACATGCGTGGGCGCCAGATAACTATTAACAGTAACAACAAACAAACTGCAATACAATAGAGGAAAATGCCCTGGGGTTTCTCTAAGTCTAAGTAATTATCAATAATACCTCAGGGATTTTTATCAGTTATATTTACATTAATTTCACTCAGGAGGTTTAACATCTATTTAAACTCCTAACTATACTATTTAACAAACTTCTAACTAACTTACTCTTAACACTATTATTTATCAAACTTTTAACTAACTTTACACAGCAATACTCACACTTATCAGACATACAAGGGACAACAGAGACAACCGCATATTCGTTATTCGTTATGCTCTGCAAAAGATTCGGTAGATTCGGTGAGCGGGAGGGGGTCCTCGGGTGATCAGCCCTCAGAACCTGGCTCGTGTTCTGCCTTCCAAGTTTTCGGGAACCCTCAACTGCATGCAGGAGGGGTAGCTGTTTTATAGGGAGAGCAAGAGCTTTCCCGCGCCTAGTTGTGATAGGCTTGACAGATTCAGTCTGCCTAGTGACAGGCTGAGGGGGAATGGGAGGGGGTGAGATGGCCCTTGAGTGGTGCAAACTTTGTATGACCCGTACCTGCCTGGTGTCTTACTCCTGGTTTTTACTGATTTTAAGTCACATAGTGCAGGATTTTTGGTTTGAGGGGAAGGTAAACTTGGGCTAGGAAGGCTATGCGCACGAGGCCTGGCCAGAAAAGAGCCTGTTTTCACACCCTGGGCCACGCACCATGCAGAGATGTACGTGGCTCCTGCTGCCGGCTGCTCTGAGTGGGTGTGCAGGGGCACAGCAGTCAGAGAGCTTGCCTGAAAGTCCTGCTGGGTTGCTGGGTGGGAGCCACCTAGTAAGTGCCTCCCAGCCACAGCCTGTTACCTGGCACCTTGACTCTCTGCCCCACATTCTTGCACCCATACCCCCCGGCTCCTGTCACAACTCAAAACCTCTGCACTCCCGCTTCTGTACCCAAACCCGCTCCCAGACTCTGCAACCCCGTATGTACCCTATTCCTCTGCCCCAGGTCACAATCCCCTCCTTCACCCAAACCCCACGCCCTCTTCTGCACCCCAGTCCCTACCCCAACCTCCATCTCAGACACCACATCTTCACCATTAAGATCATGGGAAAGTGTGGCCCTTGACCACTTACCAAAATCTTGGAGTGGGCCCCATCCAAAATTACTGCCCACTTCTGGTGCAGGTTTAACATAATGCAGTTATTTAATATATTAATGATCCACAAGGGGTCGTTAGAGGGCAACTCATGCAGTTTATGGTAAAGTAGAATTCAGGACATATACAATTAAGGGGATGGCAGGGAGCCCGGGAAGCTATAAATTCCCTATGCCTACTTACCACATGCAGCTCTTGGCTGGAACTTTCTTTGTGGAAGCTTCTGAGTAGAAAAAAGCTGTGCTGTCAGTCTTCTCTCTTTTCTGCCCTTAACTGGCTTGATCAGGGTCCTTACAATATCACATTTGCCTGTAGGTGAAGCCAAGGTTAAATCAATTTCAAGTTATTTTTAATGTCCAGCTTGGAATTGGCTTTCAGATAATTTATGGCTGTGTGTAGTTCTTCCTAGAAGAAACTGTGTTAACCCTCGTGAAGCTGATCACAGAAACCCTAGAGGTAACTGATACGGAAACCCTAGTAATCTGGTGATAGTGTCCTCACTGCCATATGAGAGATGCAAGCTTTGACCCCCTGGTACTGTACTAAGACTGGATTCTTGGCACTGGGTTTCTTGTGCCTCGGTGTTGCAGAGCTGGTGTGTGCTTCTTGAAAAGGGAGGGGAATTTCCTTCCCTCAAAATGTGTGGTCACAATACAAAGTGATACATTGTGGAAACCTTGTGTGGAGTCACAGGACAGCCAGAAAGGAGAAAATATAACACTGGTATTATTGGATTTCTCTTTCTGGTGGCATATAGTAATTGCCACTCTGCTCATGAATGAAATAGCACGAGGACACTGCAGTTTTGGCCTGATCTACCTGTTGCGACACTAATTCACCTTGCAAAACTCTCTCGATTGTTACAAGATGGTCTTGTTTTGGTGCACACATCTAATTCATGGGATTAATTTATTTTTTGAAGTAGAAGATGTTAATCATTTAGACAGAACACACACAAAGGATTGCTCAAATTGCCTTTTAACAAAATTCCTTGGAATATGACAATTTGAAAGAGCTATTGAAATTGGTGGGGCCAGATTTTTTAGAAGCAGCTCATCTGGTTTAGGCACCAAAATAAGGGTCTTGATAGTCCAAAGAGCTCAGCATACCAGTGACTGAGTTCTTTGAAAATCTGCCCACAAATGTCAGTCAGAGTTCACTGCATGCTGAGCACTTTTGAACAGCTGTCCCCAATTGTGGACAATGATCTCCTTTGAAAATCAGGCCTCATGATGTATGGTATATAAATATATCATTAAGATAGTCTGACATTCATTGCTTTAGAGCATATGTATTACCAAAATCTTAGCAGCAGTTCTGGGTTATCTATGTTAAAAAAAAAATCTGACCTAGCCAAGGCAAGCAGTATTTTTCTTATAAAGATATTTCTGTTTGGTCATTAGGTTTTTAAACTTTAATTTTGCTATAGACACAGAGTCACTCCAAGACAATGCCACCAGGAGCTAGCATAGATACTGTTGCAAGAACCCCAGTAGTAAAAAGGCCTACCACAGAGTCTGTGCGTAGTGCATAGCACCTGTAAAATTCTCAGGATCTCTTACTTGGCTGGAGAATCCCCAAATGTGGTAAATTGGGGAGGCCCAGGACAGCTGAAGATGAATGCATCAGGGCAAAACTTAAAGCCGTCCTTCTCCAACAAAACTCATGTGTCACTTTTTAAATTGATGTCAATGAAGTTACATGTCCAGTACATCGTTATTTTTTAACTGAGACCAATATTAGGGCCTGATTCTAAATTCCTTACTTAGGCAGAACACCTAGAGAAGTTAATGAGAGCTGTGGCTAAGTAAGGCTCAGGATCAAACCATGTGTGTAATGTGTTATCAGACTACAAGCAAAGCAGGCTTATATTTTACCTTGGGTAACTTCTGCAAAGAACAGTAATATTAACCAGAGTCACAGATGCTGCCAACAGATCATCAAATAATGGAACTGACCTTATCAAAGTCCAGTATTTTCTAAGAAAAAGCCAGGAGGCTTTAACTAATGCTCCCATTCACCTTATGCTCTCATTCACCATGAACTGCAGAGGAGAGCAGAGATGAACAGAGGAGGAGTGGACAGAATGGTGGTGGCTCTGCAGCTAGCTCTGCCTTCCTAGAAGCCTGCAGTGGTCCTTTCAAGGTTAATTTGTGCACTCAGTACTCAAAGGATATTATGTCTACCCCGCAGTGTAAGTCCAGGGTTCAAACTCTGTCTCAAGCATACCTCCCGCGTCTGTATACACACAATACTGATCCAGGGCTTGGATGTGGACTCCCAAGCAATGTTCCCTCTAATTGTTTCCATTCATGTGCAGATTTCGTCCATCCATAAGTCCATTTTATGTGCACTTAGGCACCACTAGTAGAGACAAAAAAACTAGTTGTAGGTGCTCTGCTAATCAGCTGAGCGGCATTGAAATCTCTCCTGAGCGGCTGCACAAGGGCTGTTTATAGAGAACACTGCTTCTAAGTTCTAAGGGTCTGAGCCTCAGTCAAAGTGGAACCCAGGTTTCAAGCCCTATTATTCGGCAGTGTAGACACAGCCCCACCTGGACTCATGCCCTGGGAGTCTGCCAAAAGTATTCTACAATATCATGGGCTGACTGTCTTTGTCCTCAATACAGTCAAGTTTGGTGGACAGTTGAGTTTACCCATACTGCGTGCTGTATAAAGGGCCAGAGAGACCACATTTTGGCAGGGCACTAGGCAGTCTGGGATACGAGTTGTTGGATATGGGTTATGTAATATACACAATAGATACTGAATCCCAGATTGGGACCCAATGTTTAACAATACCTAACCTGGAGTTACAAATAAGTGGAGTGGCTCCAGCCCTAGTTAACAAACCCTGTTATGCTAGGTCTGGGCTTACGTTGCAGTGCAGACATGCCTTGAGGCTCAGAATAAGGGAGGTGTATCAAGACAGGGAGAGGAGGGAAAAGACTGCTTTTTAAAGCATGCTGCCCAGTGGAAGTAGGGGAAATGCTTCTAGTGCTTTGTGCTATCCTCTCCCAGCAATGGAGAAGTAGATCTCCAGCTCAAAGGGGAGCAATGGCATATGTTGCTCCAGTTAGTACAGAGGTTATGTTCCCAGAGTTGCAAACTCTGGCAAAGAGGCTTCCAATAGGAGGACAGTGATTTGCTTCCAGCTCACTGGCAAAAGGAAGATAATATCATTTTCCTGGACTCCGATCTCTCTCAGTGACACTGCTGTGATGCTGGATTAACATCATTCTGTATTTACTGCTTTATGAGTGAGAACAGAATTTGGTCCACTCGCCATATATTTTACCCAGCAGCTCCCCAACCTGACTGATTCATAGCTGACCTTCTTACAAACTCATTATGCAGTGACTGGAAAAAACATCAAACTCATGCACCACCAGTGATACACATGGTACAGTGTGGGAATCTTGGAGTCCAGTTGTACATTGTAGAACTGCCAATGATTGCCATGAATATTTCAGCAGAAAAAGAATAGGAGCACTTTGCATCTTTTTGCCCCAAATTCATCTCAGAATATCTCAGAAAGAGGCTCTGTATGAGATTTTATGGGATTTCAAATGTCCCTGAAGCCACAAAGTTCTTTTGGCAGCCCTGACAGAAAATATTGTTAATACCATACTGGTCACGGGAAAGTGTAAGCAGTTCATATTACTGGGAACACGGAATGTTGGTATGAATGAAATATATCCCACTGAGTGATTTGCCTTATGCTGTATGACCTGCCTGAACTTTTCAGCAGTCATTACTGTAGAGTAGTAGAGTGTAAAATGTCACGTATTATGATCACTACACTCCATCTCTGTCACCTCGCCCTGTGGTAAAAGCAAGGCCACCAAAACTTAACAAATATTATTTACATGATATTTAGAACTAATGTTTATATGTATGCACATATATTAATGTTGAAACTGATACACAACTTTGAAGTATACATATTGAAATATGCTCTATCTGCATGCTTTATAATAACATTGAAGAGGTACAATTATAAGGCAAAGAGTTATAAAGATGTTAAGCGATAATTGTATAAAATATAAAGTAATGCAGTTTGAGGTCTGTTGATCATACTCCTGTGATGAGTTAAGAAAATATTAATTTACAGATAGCTAAATTGCATGTAAAACACTCCCAAAGGAGTCATCCCCTAAAAAACAGGAGAAAATCTAACTAGTTTTTTTCCTTTTTACTTCTTAAAGATAAGAAAGAACATAGAGTTTTTCTTTTATGTAATTTAAACCTTCTAGAATCCAAGATGAGAAAGATTTTGCCTTCTCTAACTGGTACACACACTGCCTTGAAAAAGTACAGTAGGTTTTTCAGCTGTATTTTTTCACTTATATTTTTAAAGAATTACAATAAAAGAAGAGCTCTTTCTCTGATTTATCATTTTATATGCAGGCTAATTTCAGGTAGGAGGTAATACAGTATAGGAGGTAATGCATGTTATTGGACCTACTACTTCTTCAGAGCTCTGTGTGACTTGAAAGCTTATCTTTCCGACCAACAGAAGTTGGTCCAATAAAAGATGTTACCTCACCCAGCTTTCCTTATTATAAGTGACTAGAAGATTTACCCAGTATTGTCCAGGTCCTTAACTTAATTAAGCTTTTTAAAAAAAATAAAATTAAAATGTACATGCTTCATTTGAATCATTGCTCTGGGCTGGAGCTGGGCATAAGTAGTTCAATATGCAGGCTGCACCAGGGAGAGAGGACTACCCCAGTCCTCTCTCACCACAGCAGCTTGGAAACAGGTGAGAAGCACCTCTGCATGTCCATTGCAGCTCCAGCAGGTACAGCTGGGGAAGGCTGCATGTCCCCTGGCTGAGGCAAGTCCAGGTTCATCTATCCCCATACTTCCCAGCCAGAGTAAGGAATGCAGGAAAGTGTTCATTTTTCCCTCACTCTCTGTCGAAGAGCAACAGCCCGCAATGTTCCCATAAGAATCAGGAGGAGGGAGGGGGACTTCAGCCCACGCATCCTCTCTAAAGAGTGGCTGGGGGGTGAGAGGCTTAGGGCTGGGGCAGTCCTGGGGGAGGGGAGCAGGGCGTGCCCCCAGCCAGCCCCTTTCTCCTGCCTGGTTATTCTGTCTCTTTTCTGTATAGTTTTCTGAGAAGCAATCCTACTCCAGGCACATCCTATTTTCCTGACACAACCAAACCCTGACCTTGCTTTAAGTTATGATAAGAGGGAACTGCATACCAAAGTTGGTGGTCCTAGCTCTTCCTATTTAGGAAGAGTTTTTGAACAGCAGACAGACTCTTTCAAATATACAGTAGATTAAGAACAGGGAAGTAAAGAAGTTCTTTCTGGAGCTCCCAGTGAAGCCTACATAGTATTATTTTCTATATGGCTTTTAAGCATGTTTTTTTTAAATCTACTATATGTTTGAGAGAGGTTGTTGCCTCTCACCCACTCCCCACCCATGGCACCATTTGGAGATGGGGGGGGGGGGGTGGCTGAAGCTTCTCCAACTAAATTCATAAGGGGACATTGCTGGCTGTTCCACTTCATCAGGGAGTGAGGGGAAAGTGCACAGTCTGCTGCATTCTTCACTTTAGTTGGGGAGTGCAGGGGGCAGACAAGCTGTATAATTTGCTCTTGCTCCCTAACCGTAAGAGGAAGGGGAAGAGCAAGCAGCCCTGGTATGAATCTTGGGGCAAAGGAGGGGCTTGGCAAGGGAGGGGTTTGCTCCCCACCCTTCCCTTTACACTTCCACACCCACTACTCTGCCCAGAGACCCTTTTCACCCCCAACCCTGACTCCTGCCTCCTCCTACGCCCCAACCCTCTGAAGGACCCAAGTAACACAGGGTAAATGTGCTAGAATGACATAGTACTCCAGTAAAATGGCTTTTGAAACATTTAAATAAGATTGTGTTTTCAACAAGATTGTGTTTTCATAAGAGTCACAAATTAAATATATGTAACTAGCAGGTGAGGCCCGTTGTTGACTGGGCAGAGTCATTTTGCATAGATTACATTCATAGGAATCTTCAATAAATTTAAAAAATGTAATAGAATTTTTTATTAATGTGCTTTCAAAAGGGAGGTTTAAATTTGTAGGATTTCAACTTCAAACATCATTCATTTTGTTAAATAATTATGATGCATAGTACATTTGAATCTGAAACTCGTAAAGTTTCCATTAGTCTTTCCACAACTAATTTGAATTACTTTGAAATATTTTGTGATTGTAACAGTAAAAAATTTCTTTGCACTAAAATGACAGTTGAAGAGGTGACTCAATTTTAATTTTGTTAGCATAATAGTCATGACTTGTTTCAGAAGAAAAACAAAAACAATTAATTAAATATTTCACTCAGCATGTTCCAGTGTAAAAAGTAGTGCATTCAGTTAATAAGTGGAAGGATTATTTATACAAAATTTGTATCTGTAGGTAATCATGAAGTATGACTTTATTTTGCACAAACAAATCCACAAAAAAACTCTTTAAAATATATGGTAGATTAATATATTTGGTTTTAAATACTGCGTAATAGAATACATGCATTGATTATTACTAAAATTGGTGTTTAACTATTGAAATACCAGGCTAAAAGGGGAATTGTTTAAATAGCAATATTAAAATTCTGAGATACATTTTGTGCAAATCTGGGCATCTTAAAGAAACAATTGAGGATCTTCAGGAAATGTGAAACTAGATTTTTAATATATAGGCAGTCCCCGAGTTACGCGGATCCGACTTATGTCGGATCCGCAGTTACGAACGGGGTTTGCTGCCTGTCTCCCTGGTCTGCTGGAGGCCAGCAGACCAGGGAGACGGGAAGCAAAGCTTCTGAGGACGCCGGCAGCGGGACAGCCGCGGCGCGTCTGGGCTGTCCGCTGCCCACGTGCTCTGCGGCTTTGCTCCACGTCTCCCCAGACCAGGGAGACGCGGAGCAAAGCCGGGGAGGACCGAGGCGGCGGGACCGCGGTGCGTCTCGGTCCCCCGCCCGCTTCTCCCTGGTCTGCTGGGGGGGGGGGGGGGTGCAGCTAGTACGCGCCGCGCCCCCTCCCCCCAGCAGTCCAGGCTTTTCTCCGGATGCCTGTGGTAGAGCAGCTGGGGCGCTGCCGGTTGGTCCCGCAGCGCCGCTCTCGGCGCTACTGGACCAACCCGGCAGCACCCCAGCTGCTCTGCCCCAGGCGTCCTGATTCAGCCGCTGCTGGTCAGTTTCAGCAGCGGCTGAATCAGGACGCCTGGGGCAGAGCAGCTGGGGTGCTGGTGGATTGGTCCAGTAGCGCAGAGGAGCGGCGCTACTGGAGCAACCCAGCAGCACCCCAGCTGCTCTGCCCCAGGCGTCCCCAAGTCAGCCACTGCTGAAACTGACCAGCGCTGACTACAGGAAGCCCGAGGCAGAGTTGCTCTGCCCCGGGCTTCCTGGAATCAGCTGCTGATCAGTTTCAGCAGCAGCTGACTTGGGGACGCCTGGGGTTCTTAAGTTGAATCTGTATGTAAGTTGGAACTGGCGTCCAGATTCAGCCTGTTGAAACTGATCAGCGGCTGATTCCAGGAAGCCCGGGGCAGAGCAATGCTGCCTTGGGCTTCCTGTAGTCAGCCGCTGGTCAGTTTCAGCAGAGGCTGAATCTGGATGCCAGTTCCGACTTACATACAGATTCAACTTAAGAACAAACCTACAGTCCCTATCTTGTACATAACCCGGGGACTGCCTGTACAAGTAATTCATGCAAAAATATGTTCTTGGCTTTTTTTAACTGACAATTCTGAAAATTCAACCTGGAATCCGAGGGCTCTTTCATTTTGTACACCACATCTCCAGTGGTTACAATTCTGCAGGCCAAATCCTGTGGCAAGTAACACATGTTCAAACCCTGAGGTATAACTAGTTAAAATTTAGTAAACAGTTACATAGACTGTGCTAAAAAGACTTGAACCCCCTCAGAGTGGTGCTGGCTCTGCAGGGCTAAGAGAAGTAGAAAGCTGTGCAAAATCATGGAAAGCACATGGAGAGAAGTTCTGATTTTAAGTTGTTCAGCAAAAGAGAGTGTTCTTAATCTTCTTGAACACTAAAAGCCACTTCGCTCAATTTAAACTTCTTAAATAAATGCCTAGAAAAACATGACTAGTCAACACAAGTCACTTTGACACCAAGTTCTTTAAATCAGTAATAGAGCAAAAATACTGGTCACATGGGCTCCTCTGTTGCTTGGCCTTTAGCAGCTTGTGCCACAGAGCACACTGGGCATTACAGCAATGAAATGATTACAGGTGTGGTCACCTGTTATATGTGTGGTCACCTGTTATGCTCCTGTGAAACATATGTGGGGGAGATCATCTCATTAGCCAACAGTGCATTCTTTTAAGCCTTCTTTTTATCCAACAGTTATATCAGTAAGGGAAGAATCCACTGACTCCAGAGAGAAAGATCATCCAAGGTGATGGTGAAAGATGATTTGAGCTTATACTCCAAGCATTGCTCACCGCGGTTCTTGCCGTCAAGGCTAACACCAATATGATAAAAACAACGAGTAGTCCTATGGTACCCTAGAGACTAACAAAATATATTGTCAATTGTAAGATCCATGTTAATGAGTCTAATTAAGTGTGCTGGGTGTGTCCCATTCATAGCTTTTGATGTGATAATGTATCTCATTTTCTGTTATTTTTAAGCATTGATTGAGATTGTACCCAGACACACTGCTGCCATTTTTTATCCAAACGATACCCACGGAAATGCTTTTTAACACACAGGTCATATATTTTTAAATGATAAAGCCCCAACTTGGAACCACAGTTTAGCAAAGGTAAGCACTACTGAGCTTGCTATGGTCTGGCAGCCCTCACTCATACATAAGTAAGATGTGGAGGAGAAGGTCCTAATGAGCTATCGATAAAATCCATCAAAGTCTTGTGAAATTTGTACCTCCAATTCTATCGTACATTGTGAAAAGAAGCATTACTTCATCTTCATTCCTTTGTAAAATCTTACTCTGAGAACTGTATTGTATTATTTTTAACAGGGGTAATTGCACTTTGATACATGATCCTTGGTTTTTTAAAAATATATAAACATGTTGATTCATATGATAAAAATTGTTAATGTTGTGTTAGGGTTGCAAACCAAGCACTCATAAATTAGGAATGCCAGAATTAAGATTGTACCTTTTGTGCACTGAATGAAGCATGGACCTTGTAGGAAAAAAAAGTGTAATTAAGACTATACCATAATGCATATTTACAAGGGGGCTGAATTAAGGTTGCATAGACAACTTAATTCAGGCATTTCTTAACTTGTGAATGCTTGCATTTGCTGTCTTACTAACATTATTTTAATACTGTTTTGTATGCAATTTCCTTGGTTAATTGAAAAAGAAAACAAAACTCCTGCAACCCTAACAACCTATCGCTGGGTTCTGAAATCTGGATCCTCTGTATTCACCTCTACTTCTAGAGCTAAGAAACTGTAACGACAAGAGAGGGCATCAAGAATATGCTCTGTAGAACCAACTGGGGTGAAAGTAACTTGCATTTCTTACAGGTACTATCTTATCACAATCCCCCTCCTTTGGGAGGGCTCAGGGGAGGACTGGGAGGGATGCAATATGACAGTAGTACCTATAAGTGTGGGATGGAGTGCTGGGGCGCTCAGGGCAGGTAGTTGGGGATGTGAGGAGTGCAGGAGTCAGGGCAGGGGCTTGAGTTAGGAGGGGGCACAGGAGTCAGTGTGGGGGAATGGGAAGTATTGGGGGGGGCAAGGCAACAGATTGGCATGGTGTGGGGAGAACTTGGTGCTTAGAGTGTGGCCAGTGCATTGCTTGCCTGCCAGAACCCTGGGGCTGGCTAGGGCACAGTGACCATGCTGCCCAGCCATCTGAGCACCAGGATTGGTGGGGGCAGTGACTATACTGTCTGGCCACTGCCGGACCCCCGGGGTGGGCACAGCTGCCAGATCCCTGGAGCTGGCTGGGGCATGGTGATTGTGTTGCCCAGTCACTTGAGCACCGGAGCTGGTGGGGGCAGTGACTGCACTACCCAGCTACCCCAAGCCCCAGGGTTGGAGCCTGGGTGCACTGTAGCTGTGTCTTCCAGGGGCTGTGTGTGCTGGCTCAGACCCACTGGAGTTGTCTGGTGCTGGGTGTGGTTTAGGCTCCTGTGGGGAAGAGCGGTGAACAGGGAGGGATGGGCTGCCCATGCCTCACACTGGGCCATGAACTTTTGCCAGCAGCATCTAGACTCCTGCCCCCAGCCAGCATTGGTACACACCAGCATACTTTCATTTTTAAAACCAGCCATTAAAGTAGGATGAGGGGGACAATGAAACAACAGAGGGTCAACTTGGTATTCAAGGATTTTGGTAGCAAGTTCTGCTGACCAAAACCTGGATGGGATGTTCCTGCTGCTAAATTTCAAGCTCAAATAAAGCATGAAGGTGCTGAAAACATTTCGGAATCCACAATATAGGAGTGATTACTAATTGCCCTTAGAAGCTTTTATTTATGGCAGAATTGGGGGGTAGGGAGGTGATTAAAATACAACAAATTAAACAAACCAAAACTTTGAGATAAAACAGTACAGATTTGGGGGTGCCTGCAAACTTCAGCACATGCATGTTTGTGTGTGTATGTGTGAGATTTCAATGGGATTACGCAGGCCCTGTATACATTTAAGTGTTTGGATCAGGCTCTGAGGGTCCTATCTTGCTCCCATGGAAGCCAATGGAAATTTTGCCATTGATTTCAGTCAGAACAGGCTCTTCTCATTTATATTTTAATAGCAATTGATTTCCACTCTTGTCTTTTTAAAATAAGCATTAGATTATCTGATTCCCAGAATCTGAAACTTGTTGCAAACAGTTGAAAATCTCTTTGTGGAATAAATTACAGAATTGTAGGTAAGGAGCAACACCCGTAGCTCACAAGTCAAAAGATCTGAGGGTGGGAAGATGAATTAACCTCTAAGGTAACAGTAAAAGTTACAGAAGTTGCTAGAAAAATACCGATTTATAATAGCTTCCACAATAGTCAGGGAAGAAGGAATGTTTCTTGTCGTAACAAGCACAGTCGTTAACGCACCTGAAGGGAACACAAAAGTAACCAGAATTAATTCACCCAAATTCTTGCAACATTGAGAGGTTCTAGAGCTATCAGTTTCTGTCTTCTCATGTTTCCTGTTACCTTTGTGAGTAAAACTGACTTTATACATTGGGATAGTCCTGCTTTTTGCTGTATTAAGGCTCCATCTTGCTCCCAACAGAGTCAATAGCAAAATGTTCATTGTCTTCAATGCTGCAGGTTCAGGTTTTATAATTTTTGATGGTGCTCAGAAAGGGTTGAAGTCCTGCCCCCCTCCTACCTAAGGCTTTGAGAGGGAGTTTGGATGAGGGAGGGGGCTTGGGTGTGGGTGCGGGGCTGGGGCAGGTGTTTGTGGTAAAAGAGGGGGGGTATGTCTACACTACAAAGTTAGTTCGAACTAACGGACGTTAGTTCGAACTAACTTTCCTATGCGCTACACTAGCGCTCCGCTAGTTCGAATTTGAATCGAACTAGCGGAGCGCTTAGTTCGAACTAGGTAAACCTCATTTTACGAGGACTAACGCCTAGTTCGAACTAGCTAGTTCGAACTAAGGGCTGTGTAGCCCTTTAGTTCGAACTAGTGGGAGGCTAGCCCTCCCCAGGTTTCCCTGGTGGCCACTCTGGCCAACACCAGGGAAACTCTATGCCCCCCTCCCGGCCCCGGACCCCTTAAAGGGGCACGGGCTGGCTACGGTGCCCGTGCCAGGTGCAAGCCTGCCAGCACCCAGCTAGCAGACCCTGCACCTGGCACGGCACAGAGCCACCCACCCGATGCCCCCCAGCCCACCCCCTCTTGCCGGGACCAGGCTGGCGGCTCCCGGGAGCTTGCCCTGGACCGCAAGAGGCGGGCACCTTCCTGGGCTAGTGCGGACATCGTGGACCTCGTCCACGATCTCCGCACTAAGCACAGGAAAGTGGCCGTCTAGGGCAGGAGAGCTGCCAGCCTGGCCACCCAGGACCAGGTGTGCATGAAAATCAAGGGGGTCCACTGAGACCCCCGACACTGAGCCCTGAGCTTACAATGGCCGTCCTGGGTCAGACCAAAGGTCCATCTAGCCCAGTAGCCTGTCTGCCCACAGCGGCCAACCCTAGGGACCCTGGAGGGGATGGACCGAAGACAATGACCAAGCCATTTGTCTCGTGCCATCCCTCTCCAGCCTTCCACAAACTTTGGGCAGGGACACCACTCCTACCCTCTGGCTAATAGGACTCCATGGACCCAACCTCCATGACTTGATCTCACTTCCCTTTAAACTCTGTTCTAGTTGTAGCCTTCACAGCCTCCTGCAGCAAGGAGTTCCACAGGTTAACTATTTGCTTTGTCAAGAACAACTTTCTCTTACTAGTTTCAAGCCTGCTACCCATTCCTTTCCTTTGGTGTCCTCTAGTCCTTCTTTATGGGAACTCAGGAAGAACTTTTCTGAATGCACCCTCTCCACCCAACCCCTGCTTTTAGAGACCTCTATCCTGTCCCCCCTCCGTCTCCTCTTTTCTAAGCTGAACAGTCCCAGTCTCTGTAGCCTCTCTTCATCTGGGACCTGTTCCCAACCCCTGATCATGTTAGTTGCCCTCCCCTCTCCCAGCCTTTCTCTTCCCCTCTCCCACCTCCTTTTCCCAGTCTCCCCCAGTTTTTTTCAATAAAGACAGAGTCAATGTTGGAAGAAACGTTATCTTTATTTTGTACATCAATAAGAAGGGGGGCTAGGGAAGGGCAAGTGGAAGGAGGTGAGGGAGGAATGGGGTACGAGCCCCCGATGGGGAGGACTGGGCTGGCTCTGCGGGCTTCTGGGGGTGGAAGCTCTCCTGCAGCCCCCCAATTACTCCCTCTCCCCAGATGGCAGCCTGCGGCAAGTGCAGCCGGGCTGATGGCCGAGTGGTGTGATGTGCCCAGTGTGGGCACTCAGGGCACTCCAAGCCAGAACTTCTTTGCAAGCGGGGCACCCCTTAGAACTGTGTGTCCGGGGTGGGGGTCGGGACCCTTTAAGCGCAGCCCTCGGCTAGCCTGAGACAGTATCTCCATGCTCTAAGTCCTCCTTTTATGCCCTGCCGGCACTGCTTCCGGCCATCCTTAAGCCCTGTTCAGAGTCCACTCAATGTGGACTTACTAGTTCGAACTAGCAAAACGCTAGTTCGAACTAGTTTTTAGTTCTAGATGCGTTAGTTCGAACTAGCTTAGTTCGAATTAACTAATTCGAACTAAGTTAGTTCGAACTAGCGCTGTAGTGTAGACGTACCCGGGGTGAGGAATGCGACACTTACCTAGGGTGTCTCCTGAAAGCGATCTGCACATTCCCTGGCAGCGGCTCTTAGGTGAGGAGGTCAAGGGGCCACTGTGTACAATCACCCGCAGTTCTTGGCCAATGGGCACTGTGGAGTCAGTGTTTGGGGCAGGAAGGCACATGGAGACATACCACCGTGGGCCCATAGGGACTGTGCTGGCTGCTTGCAGATGCAGTGCAAAGTGAGGGCTAGCAGGAAGCCACCTTCGCCCCTCTGTGCTGCTGGTGGTGGCAGTGGCAACTGCCCCACAGCCCAGACCCTTTGAAATCACCTGGGACAGCAGGTGGAGACACTTTGGGGAAGGCCCATGGGAGGCAGCAGGTGGAGATGGGGGAGAGACCCAGTCCTGAATATTGGTGGAGACAGGCCTCTAGGCTCTGTATACTCCTGGATTCCAGGGCACCACAGGCCCATATAATTCACTGCCCCTGTGTAGGTTCAATCCTTTACTGTGTAAAATGTAGGAGAGTGAAGGAGGATAGAAGGAGCCTCTTCTAATCATACAAACAGTTAGAATCTCTCCTCTGTGCCCAGAAGTAAACTGAGAGGAATGGCCTTTCAGAGTACCATGAACTGAATCCAGTGCCCACTGAAGACAACAGAAGGTTGATCATTGACTTTAATGAACATTAGGGCATGTCTACACTGCAGAGCAAAAGTCAAATTAAGATACATAACTTCAGCTATGTCTTTGCGTAGCTGAACTCAAAATAGCTTAATTTGGCCTTTGGCGCTGTCTACACAGCAGGAAATCAAAGGAAGAATGCTCTTCCTTCAACTTCCCTTACTCCTTGTGGCACGAGGGTTACACGAGTCGGACTAAGAAGTCCTCCACCTCGAAATTATTTTGAAATGACAGCTTGCTGTGTAGACACGCACTATGTTATTTCAAAATGCCAGTTATTCCAAAATAATGCTGCAGTGTAGACATGCCCTTAGATAAATCCCCGTGTTCCAGTGAGGGTCTAGGCAGTTGGAAGAGGTAAGAAGCAACATAAGGAGCAATGAGCAAAGAAATACAAGACAAGAGTGACTGGTGCCGGTGATAGCAGTAAGCCAAAGAGTGAGAATTTTTAAGTGACCTGGAAGCCAGAGTGAAGTGAAGGATAGATTGAGGAGATATGACAAGAGTGCATTTTAGAAGACCAGTGTAAATAGTATTATACGTATCAAGGCACAAGTTCATGGTCCAAAGAGGACCAAGTTCTTCGATCTTTAATTTATTCATAAGAATAGTTCCATTTTGGATTGGGGGATTACTTCAGCAGGTAAACGCCTTTCAATGTGAATGTAAGGTTGCAAAGTTAGGACCTAAAAGAGACAATTAGGACGGAGAAATAAAAGGATTTCTGTCTTGGAGATACTTCCATTAAGACTGGCATTCATCCAAGAGGAAGTGAATGCAAGACAGAATTGTGAGATATGGGCAAGATAAAGTGTCATCACTCTGGACTATAGCAGAAAAAATGTAACCCAGCAGGAAAGTGTATAGAGAAAAGTGTATAGGATTCAGAAAAGCAAGAAGTCAGCCAGAATGGTCTTCCATTAAATACAAACATAGTAAGTAGGAGAAGAAATACTGGAGTGCTGAGTCAGAAAAACTACCTCTACCAAGTTGATAAAGAGTGCTCCAAAGTTCCAAAAGTAGCTGATAAGTCAGGAAAGACATGAAAAGAAAAGAGACCTTTGGATTTAACCACAAGCCAATCATTAATTCCTTTTAAAAGGGCTGAGTAAAACCAAATTGGATAGGATGAAAAATCTAAAACTTGAGAGCTCACAAAATAAACTTAGATTCTAGAAATGAACTGGAGAAAGAAAATTGGTAAGTAGCTGTGACAGAAAGCAAGAACAAGAAAAGGATTATTTTTTTTCTGAAGCTAATGGGAAGAATAACCTTTTGGAAGCAGAAAAGTTCAGAACCTGAGAAAAGGTGGTTGTTGATGCATTGTGATCTAGAGTTAGAGGAGATGCAAATTGCTGTTTAGCCATTGGAATAGGGAAGGACAAAAAGTCAGTGTCAAGTCAGCTAAACATAACTAAACCTTGGTTCAAGCAGTATTGATCTTATTTAGCTGATGCAAAGCTGAACGTCACTTGCTCTCATCTACACTGATCACTAAGGCCCCAGTCCAGCACAGTATTTAAGATGTGAAGGGAGAAATCCCATTGGCCCATTCTTCACTAGGAAAAAAGTTGTGATGTTAAAGACTTATTGTTGACAAAGCAAATTGTAGCTTTAACACACTATCTGGTGGAGGTAAATCATGTTACCTTGATTTGCTACCACATCTTAAAATTACAGAGGACTTGTTTACAGTAGCATTTTAACATGTATTTTTAATGTATGTTAATTAACTAATGTTGACATGACCATTGACTTCAAGAGAACTATTCATGTGGTTAAATGCTCCATTAATTGGGGCCTAAGTCATGTTCAATACTGCCTCAGCAAACTCATTTGTTCATAACCATGTCCCAATACAGTTTGATTTAACAATTTGATCATGTAGATGAGGCTAAAGAGAGTCTGGGGCACAGAGTTGTGGGAATATGTATAAATGTCATGCCCAGGTGAATAAGAGAAAGATGGTGGTTCATACTATTTTTGCAAAATAACATGGAGGAAAACATTTTATCTTATTTGATCTTTTCTTCTGGAAGGCAAAACCAAAATAGATGTAAACTTTAATTTAAAGTTGAAGAGTGAGGAACTTCAAAAGGGTGTCCTCAGGTCAGATGACAATTATAGTTGACAAGAAACTAAAAGTGGATTTAGAGGGAAAAACTTTGAGGGAACAGATCTGTGTCAGTTGAGTTCTGTTGAAATCAAAAAGCTTTGTGAAATTGTGCGTCAAGTTTTCCAAAACTTTATTTTGGTGAGAGAAAATTCTAATGGTGTCACAACTTCCTGGCACTCTTGGAATGATTTTTTTCCCCAATTTTGCCCTTTGAAACAACTTTTTGTTTTGAAATTATTTATTTTTGTGTTTATAATGTAAAGTAAAATCAAAACAACATTTCAGTGGGGTCAAAATGAAAACTTGAGATCAACCCAAAGTAGTTTTTTTCCTCTGAATTTTCTTTTGCGGATCATTTCAGTGTTTGGGGATTTTGTTCCAGATTAGAACAAAACCAAATATATTTGATATCTCAGGATCTTCCATTATCTGCTACTGTTTTAATTAAGAGCACTTGTATTAGATGATCTTGGGCTTGGGCTGTTGCTTCCTGCAGATCCCCTTGGCTGGAAACAGCAAATTGGAGTCAAAGGGAGCCATGAGGCTCTGTGGCTATATCTTAGGTAAACAAAGTGGTGTGGGTTTGCTAGTGGCTTTTGCAAAGCTGGCCCATGGAATACTTCGAGAAACACTGAAGTGGAGATTAGAAGGAGAGATAATGGAAAGCATATGAGATTGCAAAGATGAGCCTGAAAACAGACCAGAAGTTCCTCCTCTTTTCTCCCTCCCCAACCCCATCAAAATATTTGGACAAGGACACATTAGTTAAGTGAAACAGCCCCATGTGTTGTTAATCAAGCTGTGGGGAAGATAACCTGGAGAGCAGCAGTGTGGTTTGAAAAGGGACTGGGAAATCACAGGGGTTGTCTTTCATCTTGGTACAGCACCAACCGCGCCAATTCTAGTAACGAAGGGGTCGTGCAGTTAGTGCTTTGGCCAAAGGGATGTGCCCTGGGGCTGGCAGGCTCCCTCTTACCAGCACTGGGACTGGCAGGGAAGGTCTGAACGGGCCTCTTCTGCATCCCCTCTTCAGTTAACTTCACTCTCTCTCTGCAGCCCGGCTGCACACGGGGAAGGAGCCATCGGCGACCCTGCGGCAGCCAATAGGGGGAGCGGGAGGAGGGGGGGAGCTGATATAAAGGCCGGGGGAGCGGCTCGGTCCCTCGCTGGGGTCTGCGCTAGGGCTGGACTGGGCTCGCCGCTGCTGCTGCTTCCGCCTGCTCCGGAGAGATGCTGCGAGTGCGGTGCCTGCGCGGAGGAAGCAGGGGGGCCGAGGCGGCGCATTACATCGGGTCCCGGGTGGGTACCGAGCGCACCCGGCTGCAGTGCGGAGCCCGGGGGCGCGGGCGCTGGCTACCCCCGCGGGGCAGGGCGTGCGCTGGGGATGCAGAGGGGACTCTTGGGGCGGCCTGTGCGCGCAGGGTCCCGGCGGAGGGGATGTGCGTGCAGCCTGGGAGATAGGGCGAGGGCGGGGGCAGGGGCTGCGCTGGAGATAGGCGCGGTTATTGAGGGTGCAGAGGGGGGCACGTTGGGGGACTCTGGTCGGGTGCAGAAGGTTGCACTAGGATGCGTTCCTGGAGGCGCCCTGGGGATCTTGGGGGTGCAGAAGGGGGCACTGCGGGGTTTTGGGGTGTAGAGGGGGCACTTCGGGGTTTTGGGGTGCAGAAGGGGGCATTGTGTGTGTTGTGGGTGCAGAAGGAGACACTGGGGGGTTTGGAGGTACAGGGGGCACTGGGGTTGTTGGGGTGCAAAAGGGAGCTATAAGTGGGCTATGAAGGGGTGTTAGAGTGGTACACGTAATGAGGAGCAATAAGCACTCCACTTGCACCCAGACGAGTTCATGGTTGTTAGACCAGCTGCATCCCTCTGGCTGGGGGGAAGCTGCCCCCCTTCTCCCCTTAGCAGCCAAGCAGAGCCCCCTCTGGTTATCACTGAGTTTCCCGGTCCTTGAGCAGAGCCCTGTTTCCATTAGAAGCCTATGGACTAGAAGTGTTTCTGAGGGCTGAGCTACTGGGTTTAGGGAGAGGAGACCCCACTTGGACCAGGGCCTTACACTGAGCTAACCTGGTCTGGCACTGCCTGGGGTAACCATAAAAAAGGCAATGACCCTGCTGCCCAATGGAATAGGGAGCCTGAATCCCCCCACACCCTCTGCAAGGTGTCTGGTGACCCAGCAACTGCCCGGTCTCACCACGCCCTCACGAAGTATGTGTGAAAATTAGCAGCCCCCTCCAGGCTCTGTCATGCTTGGTGTGTTTGCTATGGCAGGAATATTAGCCCTATTGGCTGGCTAGTGTTTCCCAGCAGCTGGTACGTGAACAGCTGGGGCTTGGAGAATCCAGGAGGTTCAACGAGAGGGCTTAGGTGGCTAGGGAGTTACTTGTGAATGTGGGGGAGAGACACTGAGAATCTAAGGGTATGTCTACACTACAGAGGAAGATCAAAGCTGCTGCTGTCGATTTTCCAGGGTTTGAATTAGTGGCCTAGTTAAGACAGCTAATTCCAAGTGAGAGGGGCACTGAGGTTGATGCTGGTGACAGTCACCCTGTTTTCATGAGGAGTTAGAGAAGTTGAAGGGAGAGTGTTCTCCCTTCAACTTCCTGCAGTGTGGACAGCGCCAAAACTTGAATTATGCTACTTCGACTTCAGCTACATAATTAACGTAGCTGAAGTTGTGTATCTTAATTGACTTTGTCCCGTAATGTACACATACCCTAAGAGAGCAAGGTAATAGTACCAGCTGAACTTTAGTATGCAAAGTCCAGGCTAATGTGGCTGATGTTTCTGTGTAAATCTTTGGGGTGGCTAGGGGGAAGCTATTTTTTCAGACTATTGACAAATTTTGCTTTTTGTTTTCTAGTTACAACAGTTTACACTTTGATGTGGAACTAACACAATTAATGCAATGAGCTTAAATTGCTACAATTTCACTTGCAGCTTTGAAAAACTTTATTTGAATAGTGCCCAAATCCCGGCATTTCCTTTGTATTTTACATTCCCAGCCATCCCCAGTTGTACACACAGTCTAAATAAGTGAAACAGATACAGTAGCAGCTGTTGCTAAGGTAACTTCCCCATTCATCATTCCTATTCCTGCCTTTATGAACCTAGAAAGGGCCAAATTAGCTGTAACTGTTGAAGTTTGACCATTAACCATTGTCTGTCATGGGTGTGTTTTTTCTTTAAAGGTGAAATGTCCTTTAAGATTACAGTGGGATAGCTCTAATAAAGGGTCTTTATGGCGTAAAAAAGACTTTTGGGTAAATCACACTACACTGGAAATATTCTGTAAAATACACTGGATATTTAATTCTCCTCTTATTTTTGTGCAAGAGTTGTGTGATAAAGTTGATTTTTTTGTTCCCTTTCCCTTTAAGCTTGGAAGATCCTTTACAGGATGGGTGCAGCGAACTTTCCAGAGCACCCAGGCAGCTGCCGCATCCCAGAATTCCTGTGCTGCTGATGACAATAAGGCCACTGCCCCTGTTCCCGAGGACTGCCCTGTCTGTTCATACAATGAATGGGACCCTCTTGAGGAAGTAATTGTGGGAAGAGCTGAAAATGCCTGTGTCCCTCCTTTTTCTGTGGAGGTTAAGGTAAAATTCCTCTTCTGAAAAAAACAAAATGCCCCTTTCTGTATAATTTTTTTTTTATTTTACAGGCACCTGAGTTTCATGCAGAGTTTACAAAGATAAGTTTAAAAGTAGAGCTCAAAATACCTTCAATGTATAACCAAAGTGCTGCTACTAGGACAACATTTTTCAACTCAAATTCTAAAGTTGATAAAAATTGTAGCAATTATTATCTTGATTATTATGTGCAGCATTCACATCTCTTGTGCACAATCTGGAAATGAACTAAGTTCAAAAGGTACCTTTTTATTCTTTTATAGCTGATAACACTCATTTCGCAATTTGGCCAAAGGCATATGCTAAGAATCAACACCTGTATTGCCACTTACTCATTACCATAGCCTCATATAATTATGTTATTATTTACTTGCTGATTCTGGACTTTCTAGGGCATCATAATGGAGTTAAATTCACTGTCTTCAGTCTTTCAGCCATGTGATAGGGATTCAGGCATCATCCAGATTTGTGTGCATGAAAGTTCAGTATTTTTCAGTATTGTGGCTTTTGAGTTTTGATCTTACTTCTGTTCTGGCTGTCACTTTCTGCAATATAAAGTAGACCAGATGAAAGCATAAAAGAGAGAGGTTCCTCTGGGCAGGCGGATCTTCCTTCTGTCCCTTCTGGCTGAGTTATGGCTTTAATTAAAGCCCATCGGGACACTGAGACTCTAGGCATTGAGAGAGAGAATAATATTCTATCTTCAAGTTAGGAGGGTTCTTTTATTTAAATAGAAAGCTCTTCACTGGAAATCGCAGACAGTAGTTGCAAGTGTATGGGTTATATAATTAAGGTTATAGAAAAAGCACGATCCAGCAGTTGGCTTTAAAATTTAGTTCTGTTTTAAGGTGCTTTATTTCAACTTAATTTTTGATGTATGTGTTCAAAATCTTCCATTAATTACAGATTAACTGAAATTCTTTTAAAAGAGGAATTGAACTACGGCAGATGCCAAATTTCTAACAGGATTTCTACTTGCTTACTTATTCAAAAAGGAGAATGAAAAGGTTTTTATTCTTGAAGAAATGGAATTTAGAGATGAGACCATCAGGTTTCACTAGAACTAAGATTACCATATGTCCCTATGCTCAATCGGGGACACCAAGGGGGAGGGCTGCCAGCGTTCTGGGCTTTAGCCTAAAGGGTTGGGGGGAGCACTCAGGGCTTAAGCCCCACAGTATGTGTGCGGGGGCCATCAGTGCTCAGGGCTTCAGCAGTGGAGGGGGGGAAGCATCACAGTAGGGGCCACCTGGGAATAGGGCTGAGCCCCATGGCAGCAAAAGGGCTTCATCCCAGCAGCAAGGGCTGTGTGGGAATAGGGCTGCACCCAGTGGTGGGACTCCAGCAGTCGGGACTTCAGCCCCATGTTCTGGAAGGCTGGCAGACTTCCCCCCTTCTTTAGGGTGCACAGGGAGGGAAGATACTACTCCCTGGTTTCTTTCTATGTATTTCCCTTTGCACCCGCCTGACTCCAGACACCACATGCTGGTGCCTGCTTCACCTCTAGCCACAAACAGGAGGCTGCTGTGGCTGCACTGACTGGGAGACTCAAGGACCAGCAGGGTGTGTGTAAATATAGGACATGTTGCCCCTTTTTTTAAAAAAGTCAGGACATTTGGAAGATATTAAATACGGGGCAGTCCCGGTAAAAATGCGATGGATGGTCACCCTAACTAGTAGTGGAAAGAACACCCCCAACGATCCGTCCACTCACCAGATTCATTCCCTACCCTGGTTTCCTGTCATGAGGCTGCTTGGAGTAAAACCTGATACTACTGATTAGTGGAAATGTTGCTATTGGCTTGAATGGAGCCTGGATTTCATCCCTGGAGAACTTCGGCTCTTCAGCTTCCAGTTCTGGTTCCCAAAAGCTTACCAGTCTGCCAGGAAAAGAAGGAAACCAGAACATGCTATTTATAATGCAAAAGAAAAAGCAGTTAACATGTATTAAAAAGCCTCTGTGGTAATAGCTATACATCATGAAGGCACTATAAAGGGCATGAAACATTTGTTTATCTTACTTTATTGCTGGCTTCCCACATTATGAGCAAAACTCTATCCTCGCCTAACACTGGCCATATCCCCTTAATGTCTGTATTTCTAAGGCTGGTAAATATTAAAATACAGATTGAACCTCCCTAATCCGAATTTCCCTAGTTTGACAATACCCGTGGCCCGGCTTCGTCAGTGACCCAGTGGGTGCTCTGGACTGGGCCACTCACTTGGAAGAACCATCAGGCTGGAGTCAGAAGTGTTGTGGGACCAGGGAAGAGTGGAGCCTGCAGGATGAGGGCACAGAGGCCCACTGCCCCTGGGGGCTGGCAGTGGAACCCCGGCACCCCTGGGGAGGGAAGAGGCATGTGCTCCGGGAGCCAGTGGTCAGGAGTGCAGGTGCCAGCCCTGACCATCTTGATCTGGCAAATTTCCTGGTTCGACATCAGTCAGGTCCCAAGGGTGCTGGACCAGGGAGGTTCAACCTGTATGCAATGTTCCCACTAATCTTTTCCATCTGTTATCCGCACAAATTTCTCTATCCTTCCACACTGTAGGGACACACACCTTTACCCAGTTCCTAGGGCTCAAGGTGCAACCTTGTTAATTTACACACCCACCCTTACCCAATTCCTAAGGCTCAGATCCAGAGAGAATGTGGTGGAATCCACACTCTATGGTTAAGTCATCCATGTGTAGATTTTTTCCATCCATGTGTGGAATACATTGTGTTATGTGCACCAAGGCATGTGTGAATGTGCACCACCAGTAGAAACAAAAAACTAGCTATTGGTACTCTGCTAATCAGGGGGCAGCATTTGAATCTCGCCTCAGCAGCCACACAAGCATACAGCTTAGTGGGAACACTGCCTGTCTACTACTGTTTCTAATACATTTTAAGCCCGGTCTAGTGTTTGCTTGGGCCTTTAGTTTCAGTTAGCAATTTGCCCCGTCAGCTGCAATATCTAGAGCACCGTGAGGTTTCGCAAGTACAGAATTTCATCTTCAATGCAAAAATTTCACATCTGTGGGCTGAAAGTACAAAATTCTCTGGAGAAAATGCAGACAGACGGTATACCGTATGTTGTTGGATGCATTCGTTGGTTTGGTATTCTGAAAAGCACCATAGTTCCATAAATTTAAACAAGTCCTCCTGGAACATAGTCAACTTTCATAACACTGTCAGCTATCTTCAAGAAATTTAAAGTGTAGTGTAATGAGACTACTCTGCAAAGGGAAAACAGTGGTGCTTATAACCCAGTTGGGAGAACTTGCATGCAAGAGTATCTGGAACACATCTAGTGAGTGAATACAGAACTCCCAAGTAAGACACGTTGACACACATGTATTTGACTTCTGTAACTTTTCTATCCCCACTGCAGACAAGCTACTGATATATTGTGTCTCAAATATTCCTGCAAAGTACTTATTTGAAACAGCTGTGCAGTGAACCGTGGCTGCAGTCGCTGTAGCCTGATGCAGTTTGTGAGGCTTGTTTTTGGCACACACTTCAGTCTTTTGGCTGTAATCTGTAAACGATGTGCATAGCATAAGAAGGAGGAAAGAATGAATAGAACCATGGTACTGCTACATGTCTGAGATGAATATAATTAGAGTTGGCACCTGAGACTACACTTCCAAGGTTCTCCCAAATGGATGTTTATGGAGATCTTTCCATGTGCTTTATGCCACATTTGGGATAACATTGGAAGGGTAATATGACAGATTTGCTAATTCACACTAACGACAGGGAGACCTTTGTGAATTTAAATAAATTCCACATCCTAAATGTATTGTTTTGTGGTAATTCAGTTTTACGCTAATATTTGAACTATACATATACTTTGTATTTCAGCACATGCTACTAAACATTTTGTTGTACATTTTGTGAAAATAATGAACTCTTAGTTAAGAGGCCTTATTGCAGTTCTCTGATATTATATTTTTACTAAAAGATTTACCCAGCATTGCTGAAGTCCTTAAGTGTACGTTTACACTGCACATTTATTTCGAAATAAGCTATTCCGGAAGAAATACTCCTAAGTAGCTTGTTTTGAAATAGCATGTCTACACTACAGGGAAACCTAAAAATAAGTCCAATGCAGGCTTCCCTAATGTGGATGTGCTACTTTGATTTAGAACCCCAGGAGGCACTGAGGAGTGATTACGTTGAATGACCCTGGTAAGGAGCTATTTTGAAATATCAGCAGTGGAGTGTCCACACTACTGCTATTCTGAAATAGCTGTTTCGGGAGAGGCGTTATTCCTCATGCAGTGAGGTTTTCAGAAGTCGGAATAAGCTGTCCGTTATTTCAGATTTATTTCAAAATAACAGAATTGTTGTGTAGACACTCGCATTGTTATTTCAGAATAATGGCCGTTGTTCTGCAATAACACTGCTGGGTAGATGCACCTTAACTGAATTAATTTTTGTTTTTCTTCATTTGAATCATTGCCGTGGGGTGGGGCCAGGGAGAAAGGGTTCCGTGTACAGGCTGCCCCGGGGAGAGCAGCTTGGGGCCAAATGAAAAGTGCTTCTCCATGGCCACTGCAGTTTAGCAAGCACAGCCAGG
Organism: Pelodiscus sinensis; assembly: GCF_052426305.1. Lineage (NCBI taxonomy): Eukaryota > Metazoa > Chordata > Testudines > Trionychidae > Pelodiscus > Pelodiscus sinensis. The sequence goes on from NC_143065.1 coordinate 25,968,905, forward strand.
GGAGGGGTGCATGTTCCCTCACTGGAGCAGGTCCAGGTTCATGTGCCCATTGGCTGGAGGAGCACAGACTGAGAAATTGAGCAAACTGTGCAATTTCCCCTGGCTCCCTGATGAAGGGGAACATCCAGCAATGTCCCCATATGAATGAACTGCAGCCTCCCTGCCTCCCTAAAGGGTACCTGGGCGGTGGCGGGGAGAGGGGAGCTCAGGGCTAAGGCAGCCCCGGACAGGGGGTGGGATCCCCAGCCAGCTCTTTTCACCTGCCTGGTGATTGTCTCTTTTCTGTATGGTTTTATGCATCCCCGTATTCATTGGGGTACGCAACCTTAGGGGTGGCCCGTGCCTATAGGCAAACTTGGCAGCCGCCTAAAGTGCCAAGTTAAATGGTGCGCCAAATTCCCTGCCACTTCCCCTTCCTGTAACGCCTGGTGTTGGCCCCGGAGGAGGAGCATGGGGAGTTGGCCCCGGGGGAGGCACGCGCCGGCTTCCCCTGCACCGCAGGAGGGGGTTGGTGCGCGCAGGGGTTCCCTGCGCTGTGGGAGGGGGGGTTGGCCCTGGGAGAGGTGGCATGCGGGGGTTCGCCGTGGGGGTGGGGGTCGGCCCTGGGGGAGGCACGCGCCATCTTCCCCTGCACCACAGGGGTTGGGGTCAGCCCCAGGGGAGGTGGCATGTGGGGGTTCCCCCTGTCGCGGGAGGGAGGGTGTCGGCCCCAGAAGAGGCGCGCACAGGGGTTCCCTTAGCTGCGTGGGGGGAGAGGGGGAGGTTGGCCCCGGGAGAGGCACGCACCGGCTTCCCTCAAGGGGGGGAATCCTGGAAGGAGGCAGGTGCAGGGGACTCTCTCCCCCCACAGGCACCCTGTTCCCTCTCCCCACTCCCCTCTCCACAGCCACAGAACTCCATCCCCAGCCCCCCTCTCTCCAGTGATGTGCTGGTAATGGCAGTTAAACCAGGATAGTGAAATGGACTATTTTGGATTTGTAATAATAAAAATTATAATTAACATTTGTAATGCATTTTTATTTGAAATCGTACTGAAATATCGTCTAACTGTCATGTACAAATTTTTCGGAAAATTTCATGCCTCTATTTTAATCTGATCTCAGAAACATTGGTTGGATGGACAAACCGAATAATTATGCCTGTTTAAATAAATATGCTTAAAAAACTTTAAATGGAAAATAGGGGCAAAATGTTTCCCAGTTTACCAAAAACCTCAGCCTATATCTGCCCTTGGGATTTGGGGAAGGGGGGGTGCCGATTGCATGGTTTGCCTAGGGCGCCAGTTGCTGGCAACTAGTCTAGGGCCGCCCCTGCTCAAGCTTCAGCCCCCCTCTTCCTGTACCACCAAACTCTTAAGTTAGAATAAGAGGAAGCTGCATACCCAAATTTGGTGGCCCTAGCTCTTACCATTTAGTAGGAGTTCCTAAACAAACAGGCTTGCTCGCTCTCAGACAAACAACCCCTCTCAAATATAGATTAAGTATTCGAGAAAGATTTCAGTTTCTGCTAGTTATAAATATCATATTAACAAGCTTGTTCAGTATTTTGACATGTCTCTCTCCTTTTTTTATGTGATGTCTCAACAATCTTCATTGCTAATTTGAACGTATAACTGGAGAACTAACTTTACATCTAATAAAAAACTAGATATGAAACTTATTAAGTTGTATTCCTTTTTAACACAATATGAATATTTAAAATAGACTTTCATCAGTAACGTTCACTTTCATCTAATGAAGTCTTTGTCAGTAGCAGGGTGAGCGTGAAAGAGAGGAGATGAAGAAGAGCAGAACAGGTAGAAGCTACTCAAGTTCCTCTACAATGGTTGTTGAGGTTGTTCTGCCTATGAACTATACTTCTTGCTTCTTGGGCTGTATCACGAGAAGCATAAAGAGCAGCATAGCTCATAGGAAACAATGCCTGGCTGGACTTAAAGGCAGGAGTGGCTCTAGTCACGTTGCTGTCTAGAGTAGAAAACGTTTTTATGGGCCCCACCACACAGAGCGTGAGCAAACTCACTCTGCCGCTCCCTCCCCCCCAAAAATCCCATTCAGTTGGCCAACCAATGGAAGAGGAAGGAAGGAAGCTGGGGGGGGGGGAGAGAGTGGGCAAATCAGAGCTGAGGAAAAAAATCTCTGGCCAATCAGAGCAGAAGGAGAAAAAGCTCAGTGGTGTGATGGCACCCTCTGGAAGTTGGTGCCCAGGACAACTGCCCTGAATAGCTGTCTTGGGACCAGCACTCCTTGATAGTAGCAAGGACTCAGTGTTGTAGCCAGCTTTGGGAGAAGTGTGCAAGGTGCACCTAGGCATTCTAAAACCACTTGGTCAATTATCCAGGCACCACAGAATGCACAGAGCACACGTCATGGGGGGATGTCTGTGCAAAGACAGTCTAAAGCTCTGTGCTCATTTCTGATCTGGTGCTGCCTCACTGGCTGTTCTCCCTCTGCAATTAGAGCAACCCTGAAATTGCTCTGAGTTTTATGGTCACAGGCAATGTTCCCTCTAATTTTTTATATCCATGTGCAGAATAAATTTTATGTGCACTGAGGTATGTGCTAATGTGCAACAGTAGGAACAAATGCTGCCAGCTGTGGGCACTGTGGATGCTCTGCTAATCTACTGGATGATGTTTAAATGCCTCCTGGGTGGCTGCCCATGTGCCCAGTTTACAGGGAACACTGGTCATAGGAGACTGAAATCTTAGCCCAGAGTCAGTGTGGTAAAGGGACATCCCTGCCATGCACCTTTTTGGCTGGCTATGCTGAGAACAAAGATAGTATGTGGGTCACTGCAGCAGCATCTTTATACTAAGGTGATCTCTAGGCTGGTTAACCTGGTTTTGCAACCAGATTATGCTATCAGTGTGGTGATCCATGATCAGAGGTCTGCTCTGTTATTTCTTACAAGAGAGGGTATGTCTACACTAGCCATTCTAGTTCGAACTAGGGTGGCTAATGTAGTCATTCGAACTTGCAAATGAAGCCCGGGATTAAAATATCCCGGGCTTTATTTGCATGTTCCCGGGCGCCGCCATTTTTAAATGACCGGTAGTTTGGACTCCCTGCCCACAGCTACATGTGGCATGGGCTAGGTAGTTCAAACTAAAGCCCCTAATTCGGACTACTGTTACTCCTCATTGCAGGAGGAGTAACGGTAGTCCGAATTAGGGGCTTTAGTTCGAACTACCTAGCCCGTGCCGCGAGGAGTAAGGGTAGTCCGAATTAGGAGCTTTAGTTCGAACTACCTAGCCTGTGCTGCGTGTAGCCACGGGCAGGGAGTCCGAACTACCGGGCATTTAAAAATGGCGGTGCCCGGGAACATGCAAATAAAGCCCGGGATATTTTAATCCCGGGCTTCATTTGCAAGTTCGAATGACTACATTAGCCACCCTAGTTCGAACTAGGGTGGCTAGTGTAGACATACCCAGAAGGAGAGAGAGGGCAACAGAGTGAGGCAGAATATAGCAGGGGAGAATGGGCAAGGGCTTTCTAGCCTTCACTGTACCCAGATATGTTCTTGGTGGCTCTGGAAATAACTTGCTCGTATCCTGTATGACAAACTTGTCTTGTTAACCAAACTGGATTCCACTGGAATGCTGAGCACTTCACATGATCAACACATGTCTTCTGAACAGCTGGTACATTCTGAGAGGTGATCAAATTACCCAGAGCTTTCCTGGAAAAGAAAATAGCTTTGCTCACAAAAGGAAGCAAGAGAAGCAGTTTGAACCAGTGGCTGTGTAGAGGCCTCTGTCCCTTCCCTACCTGAGAACTGGATGGTGTGATTGGATACATACAACTTTAAAACCTCCTTGTGAGTGGCTGTATTATTCCTTTGCTGCCCTAGGTCTGTGATAGGAGGAGGTAGTGGAGGAGTGGAGTTGGCTAACCCCCAATGGACACGATTAGCCATAGCCCCATGTGGTCACAGCCCTAACTCAAGGCTGTGGCCCTTCTCTCTTTGTGGAGGCAGTGGTAGCGACTTTGTTGGGCTGTTGAGGAGGGCTCACCATCATTCATTCCTAATCAGGCAAGCCGAGGCTCCTTCATCCCACGAACATCGTTCCCTGTGTGCAGGGGAGCTGGAGCCTCTCGTCCTCTCTGCATGACCTCTCCTGACATGACTCCAGAAGAGCCACACAGGTTGGCAGCGATGTGGGCCCCATACACACAGTTCTTTACTGCACTGGCAGGGTCCTCTCAGAGCAGTGGGTTTCAGAGTTAACAGCCTTGTTAGAGCAACCAGGGAGTTCTTACCCCTCACCGCTAGTGCACCAGTGATCCTCTGGTCATATTTTCTAGTTTTTCTTCACAATTGAGGGCTAGAAACTTTATTCTTCTAAAATGAAAGCTGAGACTTCAAAATCATCACAGGCTAAGGGGCTCCAGGCCCTATAGTGTCTGTCTTAACCTGGTTCTGATAAATGGAAACGAATTAAGTTTCTGCTCCATCCCCCCTCCAGAATGTGTTTTCCCCCCAAAATATAGGCTGTAAGCCCTCTCATGTCCCATGGAGAGTTACTGGTGGAGCTAACTGTCAGCCCTCAGAATTTCTGACATCAACAGAACTATTATAGGATAGTATTGAAGCCAAAAAGCATAAGGTGGGATGACTGAATGGAATAAAAGAAAATGAAAAGTACAAATTTCTATGGAGTGAACAGAGTACAAGGGAGCAGAGTAGGTCAGTGAAGCAAGTAAGAAGACCAATACCATTGAGATCACTTCCAAGTCGTTCTGTAACTGTCTGTTGGACCTTCTTAATATGTATACTCTTCAGGATGGAGTTACATTTCTTGTGTGTTTGCACAGTGTGTAGCATGGGCATGTGGGCACTGGTGGAGAATAAATGTCTAATAATACAAAAGCAATTTAGAAGGATGTCTGCTCTTAGTTGCTTAAGTTTGCACTTGTGTAGAGTTCAGGTCTTTGCTTAGTGGCAGTTGTGTGTCTACAGCTTTTCAAATCAATTATTTGGCTTTTGCAGCTGCACAGGGTGCCCCCGTCTGGAGCAGACACAAGTATTTGCACATGTGAAAGAGAAGCAAACTCCAGGACTATGTTCTTTCAGTGGAGTGAATATTTTTCAAAACCTTTAGTCTTGGTGCTGTGTTAATGCTACTACTCGCAGAGAGTCTTAGATTTCAGACGTGTAGTTACTTCTGGGTTGGGTTGAGAGATGAAAAATGGTGGACAGATGGTATGCACGAAAGCATCATGACTGAACTCAGCTTGCCATAACACAGATGGGTTTTTTATTCTTTGATTTATGGCTTTAATCATGACAACCGGTGAGATCAGCCAGAGCAATACTAGCCTACTGGAGGCCTTATGCAAGAATATCTTTGTGTCCCCTGCCTCATACTAAACCAGCCAAGATCTTATAATAAAAACCACACAGGAGCCTCCCTTGAGTCTGCTTAGTTACTAATGCCTAGCATGTGCTCTGGAAGTCACTCTGAGGGGAACGCTTTCTGAGTAGAGGGAAGTATTTCTCTTAGATTACCGGTCTCCTTTTATAGCGCCAAGTAATAAGGTGGCACAGAGTGGGCACATCTGTATAAAGAGATGTAAGATGAATGGATGAAATAGTTGGAAAATTCTTTCTGAGAGATAAATGCTGAACTTGCAGGTTGTGAAGAAATGTATGCTCTTGTTACATTCCAGGCCACTTTTATTCTCAGGTCTCTTTCTGCTACTCATGGATCTTTTAATCTTGGAAGCAGATGATATGTACAGACTGTAGCTGGTGTTTTGGGGCTATTTATTTTCTGGATATCTGAACCTTCTCAACATGTACTACTGAAATTTAACTCCAGACACAGATGTAACTGTTGGCTGAGCCATGTACCTCACTGTCCCAGCAGAGGCAGATTGCCAAAAAATGGTCTTCACTGAAGCATACATGCTTTTCAGGAACTGGCATGGGCAAATGGCAGGCCATAAACCATAGATGCACAATCCACATCAAGTGTACACACACATAGTATTTAAAATATACTATACACATTAAGCGCTGCCAACCCCTCTCTTAGTGACATTATTTGCAGTTATGAGCTTTCTCCAATTCCCTTGTCTCCATTCCCTATATCAGTGTTTCTTAAACTTTTTAAGACCAAGGAACACCAAACAATATTTTTTTAAATGAGAAACACCATGGATTTTTTATTGAGCCAAAAAAAAAAAAAGAAAAAAAGAAAAAAATAGTTTGAGGGAAAGTTGTTGAGGGGGAAGTTATTGAGCAAAAAAATAAAAATAAAAAAAGGTCACCTGCCCCTTTAAGGGTGGCCATTTTGAACTCTGTTGTTCTCTGCGGCACACCTCCAACTGCCTCACGGAATACCAGTGTGCTGCAGAACACATAAGAACATAAGAATGGCCATACTGGGTCAGACCAAAGGTCCATCCAGCCTGGTACCCTGTCTGCCAACAGTGGCCAATGCCAGGTGTCTCAGAGGAAGTGAATTGAACAGATAATGATCAAGCGATCTCTCTCCTGCCATCCATCTCCACCCTCTGACAAACAGAGGCTAGGGACACCATTCCCTACCCATACTGGCTAATAGCCACTAATGGACTTAACCTTCATGAATTTATCTAGTTCTCTTTTAAACCCTGTTATAGTCCTAGCCTTCACAACCTCCTCAGGCAAGGAATTCCATAGATTGACTATGTGCTGTGTGAAGAAGAACTTCCTTTCATTTGTTTTAAACCTGCTGCCCATTAATTTCATTTGGTGGCCCCTAGTTCTTATATTATGGGAACAAGTAAATAACTTTTCCTTATTCACTTTCTCCATACCACTCATGATTGTATATACCTCTATCATATCCCCCCTTAGTCTCCTCTTTTCCAAGCTGAAAAGTCCCAGTCTCTTTAATCTCTCCTCATATGGGACCCGTTCCAAACCCTTAATCATTTTAGTTGACCTCTCTGAACCTTTTCTAATGCCAGGATATCTTTTTTGAGATGAGGAGACCACATCTGTATGCAGTATTCAAGATCTGGGTGTACCATGGATTTATATAAGGGCAATAAGATATTCTCTGTCTTATTTTCTATCCCTTTTTTAATGATTCCTAAAATCTTGTTTGCTTTTTTGACTGCCCTAGATGATAAGAAACACTGCCCTAGATGATAGAAGGACCCATAAACCACTGACGATTCTTTCTGCGCCTCCCCTGAACTATTGTGGAAACAGCTGTAAAACGTTCGGGCTATGTCTACACTACAGGGTTTTTGCAGAAAAACCTGCAGAGTGTCTACACCTCAAGTGCATTAAGAGATCTCTTGTGCAAAAAGCTTCTTGCACAAAAACCCTGCAGTGTAGACAAAGCCTCGAAGGCACAGATGCGGGACCTGATACGAGTTTGCAAATGTGGAGTTAGTGGAGGAACACGGTTGAGAAACGTTTCACAAGAACAGTAATGTGTACAATCCACTCCACTGTACAAAATATAACCAAAATGTCACAGCATTGTTATGGCTACTTCTCTGTTGTTGTTGTTTTTAATTTCAGGCCAACACATATGAAAAAAACTGGGGATTCTATCAGAAGTTTGGAGGACAGAGCTTTCCTACAGATCACTTAAAAAAGGCTATTGCTGAAATTGAAGAAATGTGCAATATTCTGAAAATGGAAGGAGTAATTGTCAAGAGACCTGAGCCAATTGACTGGTCAGTCAAATATAAAACACCTGACTTTGAGTCTACAGGTAAATAGCATTTTTCAGCTGAAGTACTTAGAATTATTGTTGGACACATAGGCCAAATAGGTAGATCCTTTCCATTCTGCTGTGGGATGGGCTAGCAGGCCTTTGAGAGATCCCTGCTAGTTCATGAGCATGGATCAAAATGACAAATAGGTGAAACACTTGCACTACTTGCTGTTCATGGTGACTGAGCTGCAGGATTTTTCATTATCTTAAATGTCAAATGTGTCCTTGGATTTTTTTTTTCTATTTTAAGCCAATATTTCTCAGGAATCAGGGAGTGACCATGAAAACTTCTAGCATGCTAGAAAAGAAAATTATTTTTCTTGTAAAAATATTTGTCCATCTCCCTGCATTAAAGTAGGATTGTCTTTGGAACTGGTCACTTCTAACTATGGTGCTTCAGAAGGGGGTCTCATTTGTTAAATTATATTGACCTCCTCCTTAGAAAAATTGTCTAGCATTTTTTATTTGGAGTTTGTGTTCACCATTCACCTTGTTTTTTATTTTTTTAAATGATCTTGTCTTTTAAAAAAATGGTAGACATTCTTGCTTGTAGCATGCAGCGTAGTTGTACCTGTGTCAGTCCCAGCGAGAAAGTGAGGGAGATCATACCCTTTATCCAACCATTTTCTGAGGAGGAGAGAGACAAGCCACACAGAACTCTGTTTCAGCTCTGGGGCTATGTCTATACTCTGGGGGCTTTCCGGGATACCTCACTCCGCCATGTCCAGGGAACGTTTCTGCTCTTCCGCTTTTTTTTGCGGAAGAGCAGACATACCCTTTCGGAAGCCCTGTCTTCCTGCTCCCATGAGGAAGAAGGGCTCTTCCGAAAAAGGAGGCTTTTCTGAAATTTGGCCCAGTGTAGATGGACCAAATTTCAAAAAAGCCTCTTCTGAAAAAACTATCAGAAAAAGGTACGCAAATTGCAAAGTGCAATTTGCGTACCTTTTTCCAATTGATCATTGTAGTGTAGACATGGGAAAGGATTGTTTAGCATAGTTAGCCCATTTTCTAGGGGACCATTCCAGGGAGAATGGCCCAGTAAGAACTTTGTAGCCATAGGACAAAAAAGGGGGAGGGGAGGGCTAGTGGGTTGCATATTGTTGTAATAACCCCTAAATCCATTGTCTCTGTTCAGTCCATGATTTTTAATGTCTAGCTTAGTTAGGAATTTAAGCTCCGGGCTAGTCTCTGGAAAGCGTTGTGCAGGTTTCCTTTGGTCAGACAGGTTGGTCTCCTGTGAGAAGTGTTCATCTGCCGGTGTTTTAACCTTTTATCATTTTCCTGCTTATTCAAGAGTACAGTGATTGTCTTGTCTGTAGGCATGCATTCCTGGCCTGGGATAACTACAAATAGCCTAATCAGTTTTAATGGGTTTTCCCCTTGTAGGTATGTATGCTGCCATGCCAAGAGACATCTTGTTGGTAGTTGGAAATGAAATTATTGAAGCCCCAATGGCTTGGCGTGCTCGTTTCTTTGAATACCGAGCATACAGGCCAGTCATCAAAGACTACTTCCGCCGGGGTGCCAAGTGGACAACAGCACCCAAACCCACGATGGCTGATGAGCTCTATGACCAGGTATCACTCTCGCCTTATCTTTATAACATCAGGGGAAGTTTTTACAAACTTTGCTGTTGGCTAATTTCAGCCTCCAGTTTAGGTTTGGAAAATTTAACAAAACTTTTAATATTTATTTTAATGTTGAAATAAAAATAAATCTGTGTTGAAGGTTTTTGTTGTGGGGTGTTTTTTTTGAGGGGGGTGGGGAGGGAGAGGCTTAAATGTTTTCATGCAGTGTTCCTAGCCCAAACTGTGTAGCAAGAGCTGCCCTAAGAACCAGATGTGAAACTGACTAGGAGTGGTTCTAGCTAAAATAAATAAACTCGTCTATTTTCATTACCCAAAGGGAGAGAATGTAAAAAGTAAATAGTAAAAGAGATTAAAAGTAACCTTGACTTCTAAAATCTGAAGACCTGACTAAAATATCAGGTCATATTGTTGTGAAAAGGTAAAAAATGTGTTTTCCTTTTTAAAGTTAACTAAACTTGTCCTCAACATAGGGGTGGACAATAAAATGGCAGTTGTTTGCCAGGATTAGCCCCTGGTGAGCCACCACTGCTGTTTTTACCTGCACCTCCACAGCTCCCATTGGCTGGGAATGTTTTGTGGCCAATAGGAGCTGCAATATCCTGTATCTGCAGAAGTGCAGGTAAATATAGTGGTGGTGGCCCACCAGAAGCTACCCCAAGAGAACCAGATCCAGCCTGCAGGCTGATATTTGTCTACCCCTGTCTTAACACTTACCAGGTAGAATAATCAACTGTATTTTCTCTTATTGAAGACTCATTAAGGGTTTTGAAGATTTCAGTAAGGTGAGAGATGTTTAAAATTAAAAAGTTTATTGAAATATTCTTTGAAGGAATTGGTTGGGACTTTTGAAATAATTTGCTTTTTGAATTTGTGTAATGATTTCCTTAACACTCACTCTTAATTTACTGCAGTATCAATATTGCAGAAGTCAATGGAAAGTACATAATAGCAAATTTGGTGAATGACTATAACTCTATAAAGGTATGTCTACACTTGCAGCCTATTTCGGAATAGGGCTGCAAATGTAGGCATTTGGAATTGCAAATCAAACCTGGGATTTAAATATCCCGTGCTTGATTTGCATCTTCCCACCGGGTGCCATTTTTGAAGTTTCCAACCCCGGAATAACTGCCCGCATCTACACACGGCAGTGAAACGGGCATTCGAAATAAAGCCCAATTTCGAACTACCTGTTATTCCTCCTGCAATGAGGTTTAACAGGTAGTTTGAAATAGGGCTTTATTTCAAACGCCTGTTTCACTGCCACGAGTAGACGCGGACAGTTATTCCAGGCTTGTAAATTTCAAAAAATGGCGCCCAGCCGGGATGATGAAAATCAAGCGCGGGATATTTAAATCCCGGGCTTGATTTGCAATTCCGAATGCCTACATTTGCAGCCCTATTCCAAAATAGGCTGCAAGTGTTGACATACCCACTCATTAGCGAGAAAAGACCATTGATAGTGTCTTGCCACAGATATCTTTCTTTTTAAAATGAACTTGAAGTATTTTGAGTGGCCTCATCTTTCAGTTCTGATTTTCTTTCTGTCATCTAGAGGAAACATAGGCCAAATGGTTATATGACCTGCTCATATGTTTAAAAAAAGGGGGGGACAGCATAATCCCTATCTTGTAGAGATATTGGTGTGATTGTTTATAAATTGCTTTAACAATTAAAAAGTAGAAGCACCAGCTAATGTAGTGTCAAGCTACTTATCTTCAAAGTTCTGCAGTGACTCTTTCTGAAACTTTATGTCCCATGGAAGTAGGGTTGCCAGGTGTCCAGTATTCACCCTGACAGTCCAGTATTTTCAGCTCCTGTCAGGTTAAAAAAAATCCAGAGAATACTGGACACCTAAAATGTCCGGTATTTTCTGAATTTTTCCCCGGCCAGGAGGTGAAAATGCCGGGCACCTGGCAACCCTGCAAACACTCAGTGCCCGGCCTCCCTCCCCTGGCTCAACACCTCCAACCCCAACACCTCCCTCCCCAACACCTCCAACCCCCCGACCCCAACCCCCATGCTTACTTGGTTCCCCAAGGCTGCTGGTACAAAATGGCTGCCGGCCAAAAGACCTAGGGGAAGCAATGCTTTCCCCTGGGTCTTAGTGCTCAACTTCTCCCCTGTTCCTATCCCTGCACTAACTCTTAAAGGGGACATGCTTTTAATGCTGTTTTATTTATTTTTTTTTTTTGCTCAACAACTTTGGTTCCCTCCCCCCCCCCCCCCTTTTTTTCCCTTCAACTGAATTTTTCCCATTTTTTGGGGAGGGTGTGTTCGGTATTTTTCTTTCAACCATCTGGCAACCCTACACAGAAGGACAGTTTCTAGTCAGTTTTATTTACTGGCTCTCAGTGTTGGTAGCTATCTAAAGCCCTGATTATTCTGGGGTTGATCACAGGAGAGAAGTCTTTTCCCTTATGCCTCACTGTAGTATGTAAGATTGGTAGTGGGGTGGATATTCCTGCTAACTAGTCAGGAATAATGGTGGCACTTTCCAGTGGCCTGCCAGAGCTGGACTAGACATCCCTCACAACATATTTCAAGACATATTTATGCAGATTCTCTCGTTTTGTTTGGTATGGTCTGTCTTTCAGAAAAGACATTGGCTCCTAGGTGCCCACTTGGGGTAGTTTCATATCAGTTGTCCCATGTCCCTTGATGCTTACGATAAGCGTTCTAAAACCCTGCCAGCATGTTTGGGAGTTGGGGGTTGTGGCTTCTCCATTCCAAAATGTGACAAAAGCACAAAGGGCAGCTTTTTAAGACTTTTAAGCCTGTAGGCGATTTCCTTTCACAGTGTGTGCAACAATTTGTTAGGCTGACAGTGACACACAAGCTTTTTGTTAACTGAGCAAAATGTCATGTCAATGTTTGGCCATGAATACGCTATCAGTCCAAAGATGACCACTGTCAAGGGCAGTCCATGTTTTGTCTGCAATTTTTTACTCTATTTCTCTATTTAAAGCACCACTTGTTTCTGAATGCACTTGATAAGCTGCCGATTACTCAAGATACTTGAACCTGTATGGCAATGAACTTCCCTCGGCTGTGTCTACACTGGGCCGCTTATTCCGGAAAATCAGCCGCTTTTCTGGAATAAGCTGCGGGCTGTCTACAGTGGCCCTTGAATTTCCGGAAAAGCAACGATGTTCTACTGTACAAAATCAGCCGCTATTCTGGAAAAACTTAGACAGCCCAGTAGTCTTTTCCGGAAAAAAGCCCTGATCGCGAAAATGGCGATCGGGGCTCTTTTCCGGAAAAGCGCGTCTACATTGGCCACAGACGCTTTTCCGGAAAAAGGGCTTTTCTGGAAAAGCAGCCTGCCAATGTAGACGCTCCTTTTCCGGAAAAACTGAAAACAGAATAGTATTCCGTTTTAAGCATTTCCAGAAATTCATGCCAGTGTAGACACAGCCCCCATGTTTTCTTCGTTTTCACTCCCCAAAACAAGAAAACAGCATGAACTTCAAGGAATATGCCAGATACCAATTTAAACACAGCTCTTTTTTTGAACATCAGCATATTTATAGCATCAAGGCTTTCCCATTACTAATTCAGCCAGGTTGCATTTGTTATGTATGCTTTGTCTGATCTCTCACAACCAGGATTACCCCATCCGCTCCGTGCAAGATCGACATATACTGGCTGCTCAGGGAAAATTTGTGACAACTGAATTTGAGCCTTGCTTTGATGCCGCTGACTTCATTAGAGCTGGAAGAGATATTTTTGTACAGAGAAGCCAGGTAAACAGTCTTGATATTTTAGTTACTGAGTTTCTCTAAAGGTAACTCAGTGTAGTTGACAGTGAAAATTATCCTACACCCACAGGATGTCTGACATGCAGTGTTTTTTTTGTGCTGGTACTGCCCAGTACCTCCAATCAGAGCTTACCTGGAAAGAATGGAGCATACCGGCACCTCTGTAATGAAAATGGCCATCTTAAAGGGGCCATGTCTCTTAAAAGGGCAATGCCAGGCCCACTGCCATTTTTTTTTCCTCAACAACTTTTCCCCTGGAGTACCAGCACCTTTTTTTCTTCTTTTCTTTTTTCTTTTTTTTTTAACAAAAAAAGCACTGCTGACATGCAAGATGACAACACAGCATATCTGTCATGATAGGTTGTTAGTGAGCACACAAACTGTTTTTATAAAAACTATGTCAAATAGTATTTTAAGTAAGCAAGTCATGTTTTAAGTAAGCATATTGTAGCTTATCAAACTAAAACCTAATCTACTGTCGGTCACATTTCCAGGTTACCAACAATTCGGGCATTGAGTGGATGCGGAGACATCTTGCACCCGAGTATCGAGTGCATACAATTTCATTTAAAGATCCTAACCCAATGCATATAGATGCCACACTGAACATCATTGGGCCTGGTCTTGTGCTGTCAAACCCAGATCGTCCGTGCCACCAGGTAAGACACTAACAAACATGGAGGAGGAAAAGAAGCAGAACTATATTGCAGCCAGCTTGCCTGTAGTAAATGACTGCTGTACAATTACTGACTCATAACTGTGTGTCTTTTTCAGTCACGTAAATTCTTGTGTGGTAGCTGCTAAAGACCCTCAGTTGTTCTGAGAGACGGGATTTGCATAGTGAGTGTTTGGCTGTGAATGTGTGTTTAAACCTGGATTCTGATACACTCTTCCATTGGCGTTCCACCTTGGAGCATAACAAAAATGACCCACCAGCTCTTCACCTCCCACATAGCTCCTTCCTCCCCCGTTAGAAAGGAACTGTGGAATACATGTAACTTCACTAACTTCTTATGTGGGTAGACTGTAAATATATGAAAGTTGCCCCTTGCATATGTCAGCATAGAATCTCAAGAAATATATATAAAATAGCACGCTATTCTATTTCTGATCCTTTGTTTCCTTTTTTAGGGTCCTGAGAGAAGCTAAGATCCCTTTGCTTTTCAGCTGAGTCTTTTTTCATTTGTATTTAACCTAAAAGCTCTGTTCAGAAACCCCTTCTCACTGCAGCTGTGAAATAATGCTGTGAAATACTTTGAAGGGAAGGAGCCAGGACAAATGGTAGAAAGAAACTCAGCCAATACTTCATTATGGGATTGGAGGTTTATACTTCTGAAACCTGCAAGGGCACAAAGAAGGAGGGTGTCTAATAACTGCATCATGTCAAATACTGTACTGGCACATTATGCTTCAGTAAACTTAGTAACAACCAGGATGTGTTGCCAATATTTGAAGGCTGTGACCCAGCCTGTCCTCCAAAAGTCTCCTGAAGTGATAATTGAAGGAACAGGGTTTGGGTTTTATTTGTTTGTTTGTTTGTTTGTGTGTTTGTTTTGCTCGTAATGCTGACCGCAAGAGAATGCGATGCTACTTGATCAGTTTATGTAAGTGCACTTTCTGGCAATGTCCTTTGTTTCTGAAAACTCTGCTGAGCATATTGATAATATAACACAGTTCCGTGTAGAACAGAGGCAGAGCTCCTCCTGCAGGTGGCATTTTAGCAAGGAGATCCTGCAAAAGGACCCTCTAGTATGCACAGTTCTGTATTACAGACTAATAAATATCGGTCAATCTGTTTTATTTAGCCAAATTGTTCCATTTGATTTGGGAAGACATTGCATAGTTATAGTAAATATTATGTAGTATAAATAAACAATTTCCTAGGATGCCCAAGGACTGGTGCTGTTTGTTAAATAAGTTGCACCAGGAACCAATTTATTCCTGCTATAGATTTTCTGTGGTGCATGATTCATAGAAAGAATAGCAGAATATTCTTCAAAGTTCCATGTGCTTAAGTAGAAATCTCATTGATATAACTAGTCCTTTCTGCGGTAGCACACAAAAGAAATACTACTACAAATGTGCAATGAAATACCATTTACCATTCTTACGTCCATTTTCATCTGTTTGACTTAATCCGTTTTTACATATGATCTCTTCTCTCCAGCTGTATATCTGTGGTATGTGGTTCTGATAGGAACTTTGAAATTGTGCTTACATGAAAAGTGAATTTGTAGAAGGAATTTGAACGAAGAGAGGCTTGTGGCTTGGTTAACTGGGATAGGAGAGGAGGACCTATGAAAAACAGCATGGACAAAATGCACCAAGTTGGGGGAGGCATAGATAAAAGTACAGAGTGTTTCAATCTAATATCTTTCAGATTGAATTCTTCAAGAAAGCAGGCTGGACTGTGATTCACCCTCCATTGCCACTTATCCCAGATGGTATGTTGAGTTCATTCAGCTGCTCCTGCTTTTAAACACACATTGGGTTTCAGTTTGTAGGGCAAACACAGTACAAAATGTATAACTGCTGTATTAAGAGAACCATTTTACTGTGCTTAGATCACCCACTATGGATGTCTTCAAAATGGCTCTCCATGAATGTGTTAATGCTGGATGAAAAACGAGTGATGGTGGATGCCAATGAGACTTCAATTCAGAAGATGTTTGAGAATCTAGGTATGTCCTAAGTTTGTTTACACACTAAGGTTGAAGTAGATTATCCTAAAATGTCAGTATTGTTTGTACCAGTGAATGAAGACTGACTGTACTCTTAACAGGCAGAATAGATAACACTGTATTGTTAAATGGATGAACTCTTGGAGTTGCTTAACTCATGAGTGAGAACAGGGCATTGAATTACTGTATACCTTAATCATTACATGAATCTGGGTTAATTTAATCTTTGCATGCCCTCATTAGCTGCATGATTTAAGTCATTCATTTGCAAGCCAAAGAATTCACCTAAATGAAATTCTAAAAGCCATTTTAATGTTAAAGATTAGTCTATTCAAAGTTTGTGGATTAAAGAAGCTTCTGTAAGAACATGAGCAAAATGCATTTGGACAGCCTTATTTATTCTTTATAGCCAAACTCCACTGAAAATGTTTATAGTTTCAGTTTGAAATATTCTGTGTACTTGGAATTCTTTTTAGACAAACTGAAAAAACTTCATAAACGTATTTCAGCTCCGTTAGCTGTCAGGGGAGTGACAGTTTTTGAGAATAATTATTTGGCAGGGAAAAGTTAATTACTCCAAATGCTGACATGTGGAAAAGAGAACTCAAACTAATTGCCTAAAATATCTTTAAAAACTAATTAACTTTATTGTGAAGATTTGCTGCTAGAGAAGAGATGGATTCAATTAATCCAGTTACCTCAATCACTTTAGAAAAAGGGTATGGAGAAACTTAAACCTTATCAATAAATACTGGAGATACATTCTGTACCTGTGAAGAAATGGCTAGCAACCAATAATGGAATCATAGGACTGGAAAGGATCTCAAGAGATCATCTGGTCCAGTCTCCTACAGTTCTCCAAGGACTATGTATTATTTAGATCATCCCTGATAGGGTTTTTGTCTAACCTGCTTTTAAAAATCTCCAATGATGACGATTTCATAACTTCAGTAGGCAATTCATTCCAGTGCTTAACCACCCTGATAGTCAGGAAGTTTTTCCTAATGTCCAACTTAAATTGACTTTGCTACGATTTAGGCCCATTGCTTCTTGTTCAATCCTCAGAGGATAAGAAGAATAATTTTTCCCTCTTCTCCTTGTAACAACCTTTTATGTACGTAAAAGCTACTATCATGTTCCCTCTCAGGGTACGTCTAGACCCCAGGCCAATCAAGGCTTGGGGGCAGGAGAGTGTGTGAAGTCTCCTTCCACCCTGCCAGGAGCACGTGGCAGCTCCTGGCAGGGTAGAGGAAACTTTGTGCGCTCTCCCCCACCCCTAGACCCTAATTGGCCTGGGTGGGGAGTGGCAGGGCCTCCGTGGGCCGGATCAACCTGCTTGGTGTGCTGCATCCAGCCCATGGAGGCCCTTTTGCCCACCCCTTTGCTAATACATCCAGAATGTTTGCTCTTTTTTTTTTGGCAGTAGTGTTACACTAATGTTGACTCCTTTAGCTTGTGGTCCATTATGACCCCCATGTCCCTTTCTGCTGTGCTCCTTCCTAGGCAGTCATTTCTCATTTTGTGTGTGTGCAATTGATTGTTCCTTCCTAAATGGAGTACTTTGCATTTGTCCTTCTTGATTTTCATTCTATTTACTTCAGACCTTTTCTCCAGTTTGTCCAGATCATTTTGAATATTAACCCTACCTTCCAAAGTACTTGCAGTTGTAGTAGCACTCACAGTTTCTTAACTGGGACAAAACTATTTTGGCTTAATCCGTCAGATTCTCTTTTCATCTCTCAGTATATTGTATTCTTGTTTAATTTCTACTAAGCAGACTGAAAAATAAGGCTTCAGTTTGATCAGTGAATTAGATTCTGACCCCACTACAACTGTAGTTAGTCCAGAGGAGAGCAACAAACATGATAAAAGGCTTAGAAATCCTGGCCTACAAGGAAGAGGTTTTTTTAAAGTCTTTGTTTGATCCTGCCTCAATGAAGATCTTTCACGGTACTTCCCAGCCCCGTGTTTCTATGATGCTATGAAATGATACTAGCGATGATTGTATGAGCAGGACTTAGTATGAGAATTAGGAGACATGAGTCCTGTTCCTGGCTCTGCCTCTGCTCGCTGGGTGGCCTTGGGCCAGTCACTTCATCTCACTGTGCAGTAGCTTCCCTGTCTGTAATTTGAAACATTAGTGCCAAGTAGTACAATATTCCAGAATAGTTATTGCCAGCAGGGCTCTAGCATTACTTCCCTAACAAGTGCGAATATGGCCAAAACTTTGTTCACTGTCTTCTGCCCCAGGCTCCCCATGGAAGTGTGATTGTTTATTTTTGCCTTGGCACCATGGTCTGATGGGAACAAGTTAGTGCAATAAGTGGGTGCACCTACTGATGTTGGCCTGGACCTACCTGAGATAGAGTATGAGGCTGGGAACCCGAAAGTCTTGCAATTTACTCCCAGCTCTCCCAAGGACATTCTCTTTTGCTCTGAGCTAGTTTCTGAACTTCCCTCTCCCAAGCTGTAAAATGGGGATGTACCTCTCTGCCTTATGAGGGGCTGAGGATTTATTATTTGTATAGTACATTGACAATGTAACACTCATTTGGAGCCAGTCAAGGATAAATCCTTCAGACTTCAGCTTCACCGATGGAGTTGCTGGACACAGAACAAATCATTTCCAGTTCACAAACTCTCTATCAGTCACTTTACAGTGGTGCAGAGAAAAAAACCCCAACCTAAATGGTTCTGCTGAGCAGCCAGGACTCCAGAGTGCTGCAAATTCCTGAGCTAATGAAGTCCCTGGAGTGAGAATGCCCACTTCAGAATTTCTTTTCTGTGCTCTGATCTCAGTCTGCCTTTTTAGTGCTTTGTGCTCAGGCACGAGGGATGAAATGAACCTTGACTTGTTCCTGGGAAATGAGTTTAACTACCTCTTTCTCTTGCAGTAGATTGAGGAAATGTGCTGAAAGCTTTGAGCACCCTTTGAATGTCAGGTTACTAGAAAGTCACTATCTTAAAGGAACATATTCTGTAACCACTAACCTCCAATTGCTCACGCTGAGAAACCTGTATAAATCAGCCCTAAATGTATACTGACTTTTCTGATTCTTCGCATTCCTATAGCAAAGGCTCACTTTTTTGGTTTTTAACTAGGACATTATAACACATGTCATTCATTGTCTCATTCCAGGCACTGTGTGTGCCTGAGGGTGTGGCTGCAATAAACAGACTGTGATCTTAGCTTTCAGTACTTTGGCTAGAAGTTGAGTCATCATTGAACAGAGGAATTCTTAACAAATGAATATGGAATGTTTCATAGGACAAACGTGTTGTCATTTGATGTCTGTGCATTGCTTAAAATTCTGACCAGTGCCTAACATGTCAATCTTTTTTCTTTTCTTTGTACGTTCTCCAATGTATATTTCACTTGCAGGTATTTCTACAATTAAAGTGAATATTCGCCATGCCAATTCCTTGGGAGGTGGTTTCCATTGCTGGACATGTGACATCCGCCGCCGTGGTACCTTACAGTCTTACTTAGACTAGTCTTGAGCCAAATAGCAACCACGTTCAGCTTGTGTGAAATAAGCATAGGAAATTAACAAACTTATTTCCACCTTTCTGCTGAAACAAATGCATGAGCTGTAGTGCTTAGGCAGGGGTGTCCCTTACAGTGGTCTGAACACTTTTATTCCACTCTTCATAGTAGGCAGATGCATTTGAAACTACTCTTATCAGCACCACAGGTCTTCTGGCTGGCTTTTTGAAAGATTTCCTCTATTTGTGAAGCTACTTCAGCATGGCTTCAAAAGTAAAAACTTGATACATCTAAGGCTCTTGCTAGAATAGCTTGACCATTAATATTAGATATCTACCTCTATTTAATATCCTATCAAAAAGGCAGCTAGAAATGTTAGACCTGAGTTTAACATTCATTTTTCTTTCCAGTCAGTGTTGTGAGTGTGTGTATATGTATATCACAATTTTTAATACTATTAAAATAGACTTAACCACACGAACTTTCATGGAACCAGGTAATTACATCAGTATGTATAACACACTTTAGATTAGTTGGATTATACAAACATTAAGGGAAATTTTGAAGAATTATATTAATCTCATCAGTTATATTTCGAAAAAAAAATCTGTTTTTTTAATTTACCTCCCTTGTTTCAAAAGTTTCTACTATGTTTTCCTGTTCTAGAGTATTTTATCCAAATGTATAATGCTTTACTGACCACTTTTATATTGCTGTAACTGGTTCTCTTATTTAACCCTTCATGTGTGCAAATATGATATCTGAGGTGCAAGTTTCATCTTGTGACTGTGTTTACATAAAGTGTAGGGTTTCTTAAACTAAAGCTGATAAGCAAATGATGGATCTGTAATGAAAGCACACATGATGATGGGAAACAGTTTTAATGTTGATTTCTGGACATGTATTTTTTATGCTAATAAAATTTTTTGCATTCACAACTTAAGCTATTGATCCAAGTTTTACATAGAAATGAGTAAAGGTGAGGTGCTTATAAACTAT
The DNA here is from genome assembly GCF_052426305.1 of Pelodiscus sinensis. Taxonomy (NCBI): domain Eukaryota; kingdom Metazoa; phylum Chordata; order Testudines; family Trionychidae; genus Pelodiscus; species Pelodiscus sinensis. The sequence goes on from NC_143065.1 coordinate 25,989,142, forward strand.
CTAAACTAGGATGGGTTTCTATATGCATGATAAGCTTATAGCTTATGTGAACTATGAAGCAAAGCCAGCTTATTAAAAACTATATTGCAACTTGTATCTTGTGGCTTGCACAGACAATGGATTTTGTGTGAGAAAGCAATCCTCTGCTTCACAGCTGTAGTCATATTTCTTTATCAGGGAATTTACTGAATTAGTAGTATTATCTAGCACAGGGTAAGGCAAAGGTGGGCAAAAGGGGATCCAGCCCGCCAAGAGGATGGATCCGGCCCACTGAGGCTCTGCTGCTCCCCTGCCCCCAGGCCTTAATTGGCTGGAGGTGGGGGAGTGCGCGAAGCCTCCTCCCGCCCTGCGAGCAGCACATGGCGCTTTGAAGTGTCACCCGCTGGCTCAGAGGGTTGGGGGGAGAGTGGACTCCTCCGCTCACTTCTCCACCCCCAGGCTTATCAGGGCCTGAGGGCGGGGGAGCTGTGTGAAGCTTCCTTCGCCCTGCCCCGGCCCTGTGAGTAGCCCACGGCACTTCAGAGTGCCACGTGTTCCTCGCAGGGCAGGAGGAGGCTTCCCAAACTCCCCCGCCCCCAAGCCCTGATTGGCCTGAGAGTGGGGGAGAATGCCAAGCCTCTTCCACAGCATGGGTCCTAGTGAGAAGGGGGGGCAAAGGGGCTCCCCCACCCCTTCCTGTATAGGCCCCGCCCCTTCTGGGGTGGCCTGAGTCTACTTCAAAAATGTTTGAAGTGGCCCCAGGGAAAAATTATTGCCCACCCCTCGGGTAAGGAGAAGAGCAGACAAAGATGAAATGGGATTATTTTTCTTGGAAAACCAGTGCTGTTTAGACGTGCGCCCTAGTAATAGGAATTTTTGAGATCTCCTGGGACTTGACCCTATTTTTTATGTAGCCCCAGAGAGTTTTGCTATTGGCTTCAATGGAAACAGGATTGGACTTTTGGTTAGTAGAGGTAGGTGGGTGAAGGGGGAGGGTAAGAACTACTCTTCTTTCAAATCACTCTGCATGGCCCAGTACTGAAATTACAAGTTTGCATTGTACATTGTCTGTAGAGCTTCCTATGATCATAAGATATGGCTGAGGACACTGTAAGATCCAAGTGAATGGAGGTGAGGCAGCAGTACATGTGTATGCTTTACGAGAGCAACACTGAGGGCATGTCTTCACTAACTGCTGGATCATGTGTGTGTGAGTATATTGCATCTAATACACTGTGATAAACCTAATGTGATAAATTGACCACAAAGCGTTCACCTGTCAACTCTGGGACTCTGCCAAAATGAGACTAGACAGAATTAATAGAGTGTCAGTTGATGACTTACTGCTGTGAAGATACCATGGTAAGCAGACCTAAGTAAGTCGACTTCCACTACATTATTCACATAGCTGAAGCTGCATAACTTAGGTTGACAGCCTGCAGTTGTATAGACCAGTGGTCTCCAAAGTGGGGTGCGCACACCCCAAGGGGTGCACAAGACGATCCAAGGGGTGCGCGAGACGATCCGAGGGAGCGCATGCCAGCGCGCAACAGCTGAGAGGGGAGGTGCCTGGTTCGCAAGACATCCGAGGGAGCACATGCACAGCGTGTTCAAACGCCTGCACAACAGCTGAGAGGGGAGACGCCCAGGCGTGCCATGACTTCATGGCCCGGGACTTTAAAACCGCGCAGCCCAGCTCCAGGCCTGGCACGTGGTCTGGGGCCACAGAAACAACTGGGGCTGGGCCTGACCACAGACTCAAACTGGAAGGCAGAAGGTAGGGGTGGAGGTGGGGGTGCGGGAAAAATAGGGGGTAGGGGTGGGAGAGGAAGGGGCTTGTGCTGAGGGGAGGGTGGCAGGTCAGGAGAAGAAATGGGAAGGCACTAAGGGACAGCATGGAGGAGAGACAAATGCCAGGAGGCAAAGTGGAGACAATGAGGAAAAGAGCAGGTGGGGAGGTGTCAGTGGGAGGGGGGACAGGGTGATACTGGGAGAGGTAATGGTAAGTGCATTGGGGGCTAGAGGGGGGAGGGAGAGGTGCTGGAATAAGGCTTGAAAGAAGGTCTGGGCATGAGGAAGACAGGGATGGAGCAAGGCATGTGTGAGGGCACAGGGGCATGAGGGGAACGGGGGCAGAGGGTGGTGAGGGGGTGGGCATCAGGGAAAAAGAGGGCGAAGGAAGCAGAAGCAGTGAGGGAAGGGGGAGGCACCAGGAGGGTGCAGGGGTAAGGGAGGGTGCAGGTGCCAGAGGATCCTGGGGGTGAAGCAGAAGGGCAGACACCTGCAGGGGAGGAACCAGCACCAGAGGAGAGAGGCAGGACAGGTGTGTAGAGGGAAGTAGTTCACATGATCAGAGTGTGGCTACTGGAGGAGTGGGCACAGGGGGGAGAGAAGGGCTGGTGGAGGATAGTTGCATGAGGGGGGTTTGGTGGGGGCCAAACTAAGCCCTATTGGTAGGAGGATGGTGGGAAAAGACCTTAGAGAGGGGTCACATGATACCTTTTACTTCTGGTCATGTGTCCATCTTGCCCTGAGAGTGTTACGTCCTGAGGCCTGGATAATGGGAGTCAGGGGGTGTGGTTAACAGGGGTCAGGGTGTGGCTAATGGTGGTCAAAGAGTAAATTTTTAAAAAAATTATAAATAAATAAATATACATATATGGGGGGGGGTGCTCAATTTTTTACTGATAGGGGTGCACGATCAAAAAAGTTTGGAGACTGCTGGTATAGACAAGACATTTACAATATACAACAAGCATGCGTACTGCCACCTACTTGATCAGAAATTATCCTTCAACACAGGCCACAAAAGGGCCAGCAGTGCGTCTTTCTGAATACACCCAATTCCTGTTCATCTCCATCCTATCTAATTTCAACTTCTCACATGGGTCTTGCATCAGTTCTTTGATATACAGACAATTATGGATGTACTTGAAGCTGTGGCTTTGCAAAATGCATTTCAGGAACTCTGTGCTCCCCCACCCTCAGTTTCTGCTTGTTTGGCTTTCTGATTGTCCCCCCAAATCTGTAGAGTTTGGCTTATTAATGCCTAAAGCCTCCCATGAAATTTTGGAATCCATCACACTGACATTTAAAAGTTATTGCATTGCAGACAGACAAACTGAAATGGTGTCTGATGTGGAATGGCTGGAAGGGGGCGGGAAGCAGAGCTGGGGGGGATCAGGGGCTGGAGGGGAGGATGGGGGGGCCTAGAGGAAGTGGGGAGGGAAGCAGTGCTGGAGGAGGGGTGTTTCCAGGGGGCCATGGGGCTAGCCGGCAGGAAGCAGAGCTGGGGGAGGGGTGGTGCAGCCACTGGCCGCAGCCAGACCCCAAATGGCTGTTTGCTGCCACTTACTCCCCGGCCGTGGCCCAGCTGTGTGGCGCTGGCGCTGTGCCGCTCCACTCAGCTGAGCTCCGGTGGGACAGGAAGGGGGGCGGGGCTGTGATGTACACAGCCAGGGGGTGGGACCGTGTATGTCACCGCCCCCCTTTCTCCTCCCGCCGTGGCGCTGAGTGGTGTGCCCCTCAGCCGGGCCGCCGTGGGAGAGGGGAGGGGGTGGTGATGGTGTAGACAGCCCCGCCCCCTGGCCGTGTATGTCACCACTTCCCCCTCCTCCTTCCCCCTCCCCCCGCGGCAGCCTGGCAGAGCGCGCAACACTCAGCTGAGCCGCCACAGAGGGAGGGGAAGGGGGTGGGTCTGTGACGTGCACAGCCAGGGGGTGGGGCTGTGTACATCACCGCCCCCCTTCCCCTCCCGCTGTGACACTCAGCTGAGTGCTGCGCCCCTCTGCCGGGCTGCGAGGAGAGCCAGCAGCGCAAGGGGCTCTTTGGGCTCCCCCACGGTGGGAGGGGAAGGAATAGTGGTGACGTACACGGCCCCGCCCCCTAGCCATGTATGTCACCGCCCCACCCCCCTCTCTTGCGGCAGCCCAGCTGAGCAGGCAGCACTCAGCCAAGCACTACGGCGAGAGGGAAGGGGAAGGAGAAGAGGGGCGGGGAGAGATGGAGGGGAGAGAGAGGCAGGAGGAGGAGGAGAGTTGAGAGAGGGGGGGGAGGCAGTAGGAGGAGAGAGAGACAGAGTGAGAGAGCTCAGGAGAGAAGACCTGAAAATCCCATCTTATGAAGGGCTAATTGGCTAGTCTGTTCTAGACTAGCCAGTTCAGTGTTTCAAGTGTGCAGGGTCTTTCCATGAAGGGCGGGTAACACTTTTTGAGCTAAAAATAAGAATTATTTGGGTTACATTAAAAAAGTTAACTAATTCCTTGGGGGCTGAAACAGTAATTCAGAGAATGAAAAAGAGAGTAAGCATGCTGACTGAAGGAGAATAATATGCATATATGTAAAGGCAGATGTCACCAGGTGACACTATTACAAATAATCCTGTTACAAATAGTCAACCTGTAGAACTGCTTGCCAGAGGATATTGTGAAGTCCAAGGTGGTATCTGTTCTGTTCATTCCCTCTGGGGCAGCTGGCATTGGCCACTGTCAGAAGACAGGATACTGGGCTAGATGGACCTTTGGTCTGACCCAGTATGGCTGTTCTTATGTTCTTAAGCCCCCAAAGTCTTTTTCTTAGTGTTCAAACAGCCATTCATTCTTGAGACATCAAACTGAGCTGCCTCGTGAGGAGGAATGGCCCTAGTACTTATGGGAGAAATGAAATAATGGCATTATTAAAATGTCACCTCAGTGAGTTATTCCCATTAGAACTATTCAGGTTGAGTTGCTTCACATTTTGAGTGTGCAAGGGAGTTTGCTCCCAGCTTTAGTGTCTGATTATGGTTATTTCTCAGGCAGAGTTGTCCCTGAAATCTGGGCACTACCATTGGACTGAGGTTACTAAAAGAAAGGATTGCCTGGATGCTGCCTGACCCACCTCTGACCTAGGACTAATGGATGAATTCTAAATAAAGCAAGTTACACGTTTAACATCACCAGATTCCATGTTATTGATTTCTCCTCCATTGGGAAGCTGACCTACAAAGCCTTAGATTTTTGTAACTGCTCAATAGAGGGGCATTGTGAATTCCTAAACTGGTTAATGATGTCAGAAGAAAGAGCAGTATTAAGGAATATAGAATGGGAGGTTAATCAGAGGAAGGGATTTAACATACTGCAGCTTTGCACTTTTTCCTTCTATTTTATTATTTTGCTTTCAATGCAGTGCAATTCCAATACACCTTCTCAATTTTTATCCCCAAATTAAACAGTAGGAAGGGTGTTGAGGAAGAAACTAATCAATTTCCTCGGTTAAAGAAAGGCTCATAGTTACTTACCCTGAGTATAGGGATTTGCAGCATAGCAGGGGTGGCATGGGCCAACCCAGCCAGCTCAGCTCAGCTCAGCTCAGCTGCAGGGAATCAACTCTGAGAGCCAGTGTTTTTCTCCCACTTTTCTGTGGAACTGGTCTAAATCAAGTTTTTCTTTAGCCCTTTTCCTTGGACTTCAGCTGTAGGAAGTTGTATTTGTGCTGGTGCTTAAAAAATTTGGATATTCTTGGATGTTACCGATGGTATACAACCCAAAGGTGTAAAAACATCTTAATCTCCACCAAAGTGAGGACATGGAATGAAGGTAATCTCTTCAGCACAGAGATTGTCTCTTATTATATGTTTGGAACTCTAGGCACTAATGTAATATAGCTAGTAATAAGATATGAGTGGGAAATAGCTGAAAAAGCCTGGATTTTCTGGAATATTCTCAGTGTGGTGGTGTAGAAGCAGAGGGAAGATAACACAATATTTCCTGTAGAGGGTTTTAGGCTGAGTGGTAGTAAATGAAGTTTGCCTTTTGGTCTCTGTGTCCTCATGGGTATGTTTTCTCTGTTTGGTTTAAGTAGTGTTCCTCAGTTCTGTGTCTTTGAGTATTATTGCTATTGAGAACCTAAATACCAAGCCTGGATGTCTAAAAACGCTGTCTAGGTGCTTCAAATGGATACTTGAGTAGCAATAGTGACTCATGGTAGCTCTCAGGAGTGCACAGCCCACCTGTACCAAAATTTTAATTGCTAAATGAGGTGCCTTCATATGCCCCCTCCAGCTATGTCTGCACTTGCGGCTTCTTGTGCAAGAAATATGCAAATGAGGCTAAGTGTGGAATATTGCAGTGAGAAAGTTAAGCCATCGCATTGTACTTTGTTCCAGATAGCCCAGGCTTTAGACTTTTATGCCATGATTTCTCTGCTTTAAATCAGAAGTGTGAAACCTTTTTTGGGTTGGGGGCCACTGACCCACAGAAATATCAGTCAGAGGCCACATGCAAGTCATATGTTTAAAAAAACCACCTCACAGACATGGCCCATGACTCCTAAGCAGAGGGGAAAAAAGAGACACACTCACCTCACTTATGCAACTCTGGGTACCAGGGTTCCCCTCACTCTAGACCTGTTGGGGGGTGTGTGCCAAGGCTCAGGGTGTCCCCCAAGGTCAGATTAACTCTTCTGGGAGTCTGGGGCTAGTAAATTTTGTCCCCCCAAAATTGAGGGGATCAGTGTGTGGGAGCAGGGTGCAGGAGCAGAGGGTGAGCAGTGTGAGGGGAAAAGTAGGAAGCATCTACCTGGTGCAGCTCCCAGCAGAGGGAACGCTGTGCTGCCCCATGCTGGCTGGCACCGCCCTCCACCATTCCCATTGGCTGGAAATTCTGGCCAATGGGAGTGCTGGGGATGGAGCCTCTAGCCAGCACAGGGGACAGACCTGCCCTGTGCTGCCCTTCCTGACTCAGAGCCCCTTCCTACCGCTGCCAACCAGGCTGGATGCTAACCACAGCTTGTCTTGATCCAACCCCCAGGTTCAGGGCACCCCACCCAAGCAGCAGGGAGCCGTCATCACCACCCCTGCTTCAAACAAAGGAAAATGTCTTAAGAGAGATTCTAGCTATGGGTTATATGTAGTAATTGGTAAAGTGCTGGGATGCAATTTAGAAGTGTAACCTGCATTGTTTTGTAGGTGCTATGCTGCTAAACCATAAAATAACCATAAATAATATAAAATAAGGTTTGTTATTTAAGATCACTTCCAAAACAACTTCCCAATAGGTGACTGGCTAGTTCCGGCAGATTATGGGGGAAACACATAGGCACCGCAGCAAAAGTTTAAGGTTCAATTATAGGCTTTGATACCCTGCTATCGAATCAGATCACACAAAGAAGTAGAGACTCACACCCATAATGTCTCTGCGTGTACCTGCCACTTTGAGAGCACAGCTGTAAGTTACATCTCATTGTGTATATTCTTTCCTTTTATATCCATGCACAAAAACCATATTTGTGTACTATTTCAGATGGCAAAAAGCAAGTGGTTTCTATGCATAGAGTACCAATGTGTACAATGATTTCCTCAGTACTGTTCTGCCTCTGACCTGAAAGATAGCTGGCCCCGCAGCAGCAGGGAAACACCTCAGGATTTAAAGGTACAGATGCAGCATGCCAGCTCCCTTCACTGATATAGATTCATAGGCCATACTTAGAGCTATCCACACACGGCAGGTTTCAAATCTCCTGGTAAAGAGTCTCCCAATTATTCCCCAAGCCTAGTGCCTGAAGGGAACTAGTTCAGTTACTGCAGGAAAGAGGTGCTGGTTTGTTTGAAGCTGTGGGAGTGATACTAAGACTGTTGGAACCTGCCTTGAGGATTGGGGGGGAATACGGAAAGAGGAAGAGCTGGTTCTGTTATATACTCCTCCTTCCTCAGAAGCCCCTTCCTGAGATTTCTGGCATTTGGGTTGTATGTGAGTAGACGGGTGCACTTTGGGCTAACAGTGAGGGCAACCTGCGGCCCATCGGTGTTCTATGTGTGACCCACAGGACTTTTTATTTACCGTTGCCCACGCACAGAGTTGCCAGATTCTGCTGGTTTCCATTTACGTAGTTCTTTTCCTACCTGTATTACTAAAGTGTCACACACATAAAGCAAGGGCAGTGAAGTGAGGTGCATGCTGATTGCACAAAAGATTGATTGTGAGAGCCGGGTGCTCCATCTGCAGCCAGTCAAAGTGCTGCTACAGTTCAACTGGAACAATCTGCAAATTCTAGGTACACAAGCGTAATTAGCAAACCTACCCTATCCCAGGAGGCCATCTTGGTTATGACAATCTTGTGGCCTACTGAGATGGAGGGCAGTGCCAGGGCCACTGATGGGGGGCCAAAAAGGGTAACTTCCCTGTGGCCTAGCAATTCAAAAGGGGGCAAGGGCAGTGCCCAGAGCCGTGGGCCCTTTAAATAGCCACTGGAGCACTGTGCTTTGAGGGGAGGGGGGCATGCAGCAATCCAGATGGTGCTGAGAACTGGCTGCCCCCAGCCCTGCCCCTTTTGCCCAGTGCCCCGCCCCTTCCCGGAGCCCCAAACCACATCCATATCTTGCCCAGGGGCCCAGTGAGGCTGTCTTCTCCTCTGGGCAGCTTGCTCACTAGCCTAAGTTGCTCATTGCTGGACTAAGATGCCCTGGAGCTAAGGAGCAGCTGCTCTTAGTGGCATGCTCTTTTGCATGCACTGCACCACGGCTGTCCAGGAGGTATGCATGCAGGAGTTTATACACTTGGATTACATGAATTGACATGGGTTCCCTCTGCAGTTGTTGCTTCATATTCATACAGTAAAGCAGCCCATGCTGTCTTCAGCAGGGGTTAGTCCTAGCAGCTGTTTGGAAGATGTCTGGAGGGAGCTATGTTGTGCACAGTAGCTGTTCTCCAGCCCAGTGAGTCCTGCCCCAAGAATCAGTGGAATTCACCCGGCATATAGACATGTGGAGGCGCATTCCCCAATGTTTGGGGGTGAGGGAGGAGAGGAAGCTGAAGGACACACAGACAGCACTCCACTCCACACTGAGCTCACACTCACTCCATCATGTTGCACCCAATATTGTCTGTGTCTGCTTGTATCCAATAGGGTGACAGATGCTTTTTAAAAATTATTTCTAAAATGCTCTGGAATGGGAGTTTATGAATTGGCTGAAAGACCATTAATTTTGGTGTCAGGCCTGCATTACTAACACATAATCCCCAGGGGACCCCATTTTCGTTTCTCTTCCCTTAAGTAATCAAAGGTGAATATCTGACTCCAAAACCATGAATTTCACTGCTCCTTATTTCCAGTGTTTTAGGAGGCACCTGCTGCACTTCTGGGTGCTGTTAATATGGATATAACAGTATAACTCCAGCTCCTGTTAGCATGGACATTGGCTTTGCTTGCTCCCAAACAGCCCCATTTTATTACGTCTCCCTCATAAAGGAATACAAAGTATTGATTTTTTTTCTTTCTTCATCACGTAGCTTTCTCCAGAGCTTCCTTAGTTTATCTTACCCTCTCACCCATTTCTTCACAAGATGGTTCCAATATTGTGTCCTCACTAAGAGTACTGTGTAGGTGAGATGACAATCTCCACTGCATAGTGTTCTCCCTGGCTCTGAATTCATCATCAAATAATCTTTTGCCCCTTTCACCTGAGGATCTCAGAACTTTACAGACATTGACCGAGCCTCTTGTGGGAGAAGTACTGGGTACAAAAGGAACCCTTTACCTACCACCAAGATGCAGTCTCCTCTGATGGAAACCAGCAGTGCCAAACAACTACTCAAGCTACCATTTGAGACTGGAAGGGACAAACATCTTGTACAACTAAGAATAGGCAGTACAATGGCTAAAGGAAAGCTAACACCTCTACTGCAAGGCCAGATCTACACTACTAGGGAAGGTCGAATTAAGATATGCAACTCAACTATATTAATTATGTAACTGGAGTTGACGTACTTTAATTTGAATTTTTGCATGGTCTCCACAGCAGGAGGTTGAGGGGAGTAAACACTCCCGTCAGCCTCCTTTACTCCTTATGAGGAGCAGGAGTACTGGCACTGATGGGGGCGCCCTTTGCATTCGATTTACTAGATCAGCTAAATCAAACTCCAGAAGATCAACTGCAACAGTGATTTTCCGCATAGTGAAGACAAGCCTTGAAGGGACTGAATGGAGACAAGTCAGTATATTAGCTTGATGTCTTCCTTGAAAGGTTCCCCTCCTTCCCTCCCTCCCCCGCCCATAATCACTTGCTGGAGAATTGGTTTAGTACTGGTGCAGAAGGAAAAGCTGCACCTTCTGTGTCCTCACACCACTTCTTGGAGCACTGAAGTGCTCTTTGTCAGGCTCTCCCATTTGTTTCACAGCCCTAACCTAATTGTTGGCTTGTTATAGCCTATGGCAGGGGTGGGCAAAAGGGCCTCTGCGGGCCAAATCCAGCAAGCGGGTGGATTTGGCCCATGAAGGCCCTGCTGCTCCCCCACTCCCAAGCCAATTATGGCCTGGGGGCAGGGGAGTGCACAAAGCCTTTTCTGCTATGCCCCCACCATGCGAGCAGTGCGCGGCGCTTCAAAGGCCTGGGGACAGGGGAGCGCGTGAAGCCTCTTCCCTAACACAAGCACATGGTGCTTTGAAGCGCTGCGCGCTGCTCACAGGGCGGGTGTAGAGGCGGAGGCAGAGTGGAGGAGGCTTGGCGGGCTTGGCGTGGTTCCCTGCCCCCAGGCCAATCAGGGCCTGGGGGCGGGGAAGCTGCATGACACTTCTTTCGCTCTGTCCTGGCCCTGCAAGGATCCCAAGGCACTTTAAAGTGCCACGTGCTCCTTGCAGGGCAGGAGGAGGCTTTCTGTCCTCCCCCCACCCTCAGGCCCTGATGGGCCTGGGGGTGGGGGAGCATGCCAAGCCTCTTCCAGGGCATGAGTGCATAGTGAGAAGGGGGAGCAAAGAGGCTCCCCACTCCCAGCCAATCATGGTCTGGGGGTGGAGTAGCTCTGCCTCCTTCCTGTTTAGGCTCTGCCTCTTCTGGGGTGGCCCTGGGCAAAAATTATTGCGCACCCTTGGCCTATGGGATTACAACTTTACTAATGTCTGGATATTCGCACATCAGTCTGTAAACCCAGCCTCAGAAACTAATGTAAAGACGCAAGCTGGAAATAGGGTGGCCAGCATTGACTGACGCTATTCCAGGAGATTTTTTCCCCCGCAACATGACATAATGTAATTTTCTTAAAATATCCTATTCAGAGCTCCCAGGCTGCTTTCAGTAGTCACCAGGAGATCAATGTCAATTCCGGGAGACTCCAGACCAACCCAGGAGGGTTGGCAACCCAGCTGGAAACAGGTGGGATTCTTGACCACTACAGTGGATGTAGTTGGGCTGCGGCAAGTGAACACATAGTTTTATATAGAAATGCTGACACGCTCCCAAGTGACAGCAACACTAGAGGGCGCCGTGGTGCTACCATTGACTGTCCCCAAGAACAGCTGCAGTGATTTTGTGTTTTGAGGGCTCCTTTGACATTTTAATCTGCTTAAATGAAAATGTGTAAAGTCACTTGGAATATCTGCCCTTTTGGTGCTCACTACATTTCCGGTGTGGTGAGTAAGCCACATCCTGGAGAGCTGGAGAATAGGTGGGAGTCTTTTTATGCTTCTTTTAAAAGGCATGTTTCTTCAGATGGGCGCAGAAAATTACCACTGTGGTGCTCTAAGCCGTACTCAGGCAAAGGTGTCCTGTAATTTCAGCTTCATGTAGGATGCTATAGTGATGTACCCCTATAGGGCCAAATTCAGTATTGACATGTACTGCATGAACCCCTCCACTGGCCTGGGGTGTAAACCAGCATAGAACGTATCCCCAAAGCCTTTAGTTTTATATACATGGCCAGCAACCTGCTTCATAAGACCACAACCCTCTTTTTTTTCAAAACCCTCCATAGGATTAATTTCTACCTTCAAATTTACAAGAAATTAACCAGAAATCTTGCCCTACAATATAGAAATTTTATGACTGAGGCGATGAGTGAAACAGATTTACCTAAACCTTTTCTACCACATCACATGTCAAGAGTATATACCTTTTATGAAAATACAATTCTTACTCTCAGAGCTACAAAAGTGACTGACAGTGACCAAGAGTTTAGTGGAAATGTAGGAGATACATATACATTTTACACACATGTGAATGCACATGAAAAAATGCCCTTAAATTACAGTTTTGAAATATAACGGGGTCACTATTCCAATGTCCCTCTAAACTTCATTCCAGGGACATTTTGGAATAGCGGGTTATTTCGAAATTTGGTGCTGTGTAGACAGTGCCAAATTATGAAATAAGCTATTTCAAAATAAGATAAGTGAGAAACTGGGACAATGCCTGCCCTGGACACTGCTCACACTCGGTGAGCTTAGAAAATTGCAGGATCCAGGGTTTGAATCTAAACATAATAGCATATTGAGTTCTCAGCAGAGGGAGCTTGACTTGCATCTGACTTTTTTTTTTTTTTAAGGAGGTGGGAGAACACCTTGAGATGAGGTTTCTTTGAAAATCCCAGCTGCAGTTTGGAGGCTGGTGACCACTTGGGGGAAGAAGGGGAGGGGATTACTCACTCATAGTGCTGTTGTAACTGTTGTTGCAAGCTCTGTGGCTCAGGAGGGGAGTCTACAGTTTCAAAGTTCAGGAGTTGTGCAGAGGGTTCATTTGTTGCTGGGGGCTCTTCTTTGTCTTCTGGCCAGGCTGGCTTAGTGCCAGATGATTGATTTATCAGGCACTGGGCAACTAACTGCTCAGGGTTTGGCTTACATGGTTCCAGACTGGCTGAGCATATCTTAAAAGGACAGCAAAAGATGGCTCTTCTCCATCCAATGTGAGAGAAGATGAGAGTAAGGATCTCAGTTCCAAGATCTGGCATTCCTCTGCAGAGCTCGTTAAGGTGGCACATCAGCACCACACCCTTGTTGCAAAGTCACTTTTCTGAAGGACCAAAATGTCCATAAGGTTTCCAGGGTTGTCCTTCCAGACCTGTTTGTATAGCATGAGTCATCAGCAGAGCTCAAAGCTCTTTACAAAGAAGGGGGAAAATCATCCTCATTTTACAGAAGGGGAAATTGAGGTACAAAAGGCTAAGTGGCAGATTTTTAAAGGCACTTTGTTAAGAGACTTGCCCAAATTTACCCAGAAATTCTGTGCCACAGACATTAAAAGAATCCAGACTGTCTGGGTCCCAACCGTATGCTATAACCACAAAACCATTCTTTTCCCCCTGAAAATGATGGTAAATGAACACTGGGCATGTGGGCCAGATCATTTCTGTATGCCAGGCTATCTGTCAGTTTTCACAGTTTATGCATCGTATTTTCATTGTAAAGCTAAGTAGATAACTGCACTGTACTATTTGCAAATATCAGCATATTCCCGTTACTGCACTGTGCCTTTTAACTCAAAGACAAGTACGATACAGCACAACATCAGATTTCTTTTCTAAACAAGGAGAATCATTAATTCCGAAGCCATCAGAATGCTTTCTGTTGCCTGACCTAAGATTACTTACGGATTTCCAGTTACCACCTTTAGGATTGACAGGAAGTTTGTCTCAAGATCAGGCCCAGTATTTAATTATTCTATGATTGCGAACTTTGATGTGCAGGAACTCTTGTATATTCATAAATATATTTATTAATACATTTAGCACAGTCACAAACACCCCAATTTCATAAGATAGATAGGGAATGTACATTTACATTCCATACCATTTACTCACCCCATTCCTTCTAGAATAACCTGAGGTGTTGGCTATCATCTTCCTCATCACCTTCACCTTCCCCATCGTCACCAATTGCCATCATTCTGGCACCCCCCAAGGACTACATCATCTTTTCCTACCACCCCCAGGCTGGGATGTCACTTTTATTTTATAATATATTATGCTGAAGTTGTTATGTTTGATGCATATTCAGTAGAGGATGTTTCCTTTTCTCCTTATTTGTGTTTCCTCACCTTATTAATGGTGAAGTGTCTTTTTCCTATAGGTCAGCTTATCATTGATCTCAACTTGTTATCATACACGTCAGTTCGTTACCATGGGCCTTTTGTGTTTGTACATCACATTTGTTACTTCTGTCCTACCCAGAGATTCAGTCTGGTCTTAACCGGTTATTTTGGGTTTTTCCAAGTAATGATGTACCTGCTAAGTCTGAGGGTATTCTTGGAAGCCTCTTTGTCATTGAAGGTTGCTTTACCTAGGTGAAAGGTCCCGAATATATGTGCATTGACTTTGCTATCTGGGTGAAAGGTCCCAGGCAAGTGTATGCTAGCTTTGCCTTGGCTCAACATAGAGGATGTGGCTAGTAAGTTCCTTTTTTTACTGCCAATATAAATTTACTGTAACTTACTATAATAAACCTATAATCAAAACTGTAAGAAAATTACGGCAAGCCAGTTAGCCCTATAGGCTACATTTAGAAATCAAGGAAGGCACAGTAAAGTTTTAAACCCAGACTCTACAGACATACTGATTTCTGCTGTAGCTTATCCCTTCACTTAAGTGTGCAATACTTTTATAATCAACAAAAAGGTTTACATTAAGTAGGAGTAGACCGTGTGTCCCAGCTTCAGCTTACCTTAGGAGAGGGAAAATAATCAAATCTTGGTTAGTGCTGACTAATGGCATTAAACTTACAGCTGGATGTCGACCAACCTGTTCTGATACATGTGTGTACTTATACAGTAACAGCTTGCTCCTGAAAGGGGAGGGCCTCTTAAATAAATGAGGAATCTGATCAGGGCACCTGGATAGCCAGGGGTCCAAAACTTATGCATGCGTCTACCTAGTGGACTAATCTTGGTCTCCTTTCCTCTATAACCTTGTGTTGCATGAGCTTTCCCCTTGGACTGGAGTGCCCTGTATGTCATTGACCCACCAACACTGCATGGCATTGGACAAGTCTGAAGCAATTTCTTCCCTTTCAGCCTGGAAGCTGAACGTTCTTCCTCTCCAGTGCCACCCTTTGGGAGAGTGCTCTGACTACTGGTTGTTGATTTTCCTGTGGTGGATTTGCCTTTCTCTTGTTGACCGGGAATTTCATCTTGAACCTGGGAAGCCTTTCCTAGGAAAGTTTGGTCAGAAATGATAATGTCTGCCAGAATCTGACTTTTCTAATAATTGGCATTTTCTGAATAAAAAAAAAAGTTTAGTAGAAAAGTTCCCAACCAGCTCTAGTTCTCACTTTCTGTGTGGATTTCTTTCTTGGGATCCATACTGGTAGTTTTAATACAGAGTACCCTACTACTAGGCTTTGCTGGGCCCCCCACCAAGCCAAATGTATGGCATTTCAGAGAGATTTCTGTAGCTTGTGCAGCACGACTGGGTGTGAGCAAGATAGAAGGTGAGTGTTTGGCTGATGAGCATACTGGCTTCATGTGCCAGAAAGAATAAAATGCAATTCAACCTCACTCTATGGCTCATTGCATCAGTATCTTACTCAGTAACAAGACATTAATTGAATCAGCCTAACTTGGTTTTAATTCCAGTCCACAACAGGCAAGCTCTGTACTCTTCCTTACCCCCACCTCTTTGAATCACCAAAGTCTGATGCTGGGTGCAGGGGATTAGCAATTTGGGAATCTGGAGTCTATTCTCTCTCCCTCTCCTAGTTCTGATTTACTTCATGACATTTGCCAAATCACTCAACCTCCTCTTGTCTCTGTTTATAAAATATGACTATTGATAATTCCCTGTCTCTCTATGAGGCTTATTCCATGAACACGAGGCAAATCATTTGAGACCAGTGGTCCAGGGTCTCCAGTGGTCCCGGGTAATATTTTTCACAGGTAAAACACAAAGCTCTTTGCAAAGCTGTCCACCTGTATCCCTAGGGAAGTGTGGCCCAGAATGGGGCAGTGACTTTCCCTAGACCAAACAAAAAAATCAATATCACAACAAGGGAGTTCTTCCAATGAGGTCAGGGAGGGAAAATCCAGTCCATGCTAGTGCCATTGGATAGTAGAGTACACTTTTGTAAGTAGGCAGTTATTCGCTTTTCCCTACTATGCAATAAATCTGATACCGTTCTCTTGTTTGAAACAAAGAATTCACCTGACGCTTCTTTTTCACCTCTTCCGTCCAGTGTTACAAGCAACACTTTTCACAAATGGACATTATTAAGGCAGACATAAATGGATGGACTTCATTTTCCAAAACATGCTGAATCAGTCCAGGTTTCTGTACACAATTATTTCTTTAAAAATTACTAGGCGTCTTTATAGCCAATGCACCCATTAATTGGGTCATTATAATTACCCTTTTGTTCCCTGTATGCAATATAAAGTTGCCATTCAGAAATCAAAACATTGCCATGATAAACTAAATAACACAGCCAAATCTAATTAATTTCTTGCACAGCAGAAAGGCTGAACATTTTCAGCCTGTTTCATCAAGTAAGAATCTTGCATTGCAAATGACCTTGAAAAATAAAGCAAATAAACACAACAACAGAAAGAAAACAATTTGGAATTTCAGGCTGGCTTGCTGCCTCCTTTGTTTTTAGAATGAATGAATTCAGTAGGGAATTTGCAATTAAGAGGGAAGAACTTTCCCCCACCCCTACTTCACAGGCACTAAGCACTTTATAAGGAGTGGAAGAAAACAGAGGGAATACGTTTTCATGCAGTACTGTAATGCCAAAGCAGTGAACAGCAAATATGAATGTCTAGGCAATGACTAATTTATAAGGTATTATTATCATTTATTTATAATTATTTTGTTGAGAAGTCCTCTTTTCTCACACTCAACCCCTCCTTGCAAGCTCTGCATCAGGCCAAAATGTGCTGAATCAACACAATCCTCTCTCAAGCATCTGAGCTTTAAGCTAGAGTAATTCTGCTACAATATTTTGATGACTATTCAGTTCAATTGGCTTCAGTCGTGCATGCAAAGGGCACAAGTGTGAATGCTCTCAAAAAGTGACTGGATGTGCAAACAATTGTGGAAGGGTTACTTTACAATCACATTTCTGTGGGTATCTGCAGCAGCCATCTGATTGTAAGACTTATATCATCCAGTCTCAGAATGGAATGTGGGGCCCGTCCAATCATAACGTCATACAATAATTAAGAACATCTAATTTGCATATGTTCTAAACTGTTTGCTGGCTGATCCCAGAGGTGAAACATGTCCATTACAAATTTATTTGCTCAACTCCTACTGTTAACACTACTTATGCATCAGCTGATGCAGGTCCAGGGACAGAATCAAGTACTTCATTTTCTTAGAACACCTTTAATCGCTAACTGCTCTGTGTAGCTTTGTGTGCTGTGACTTTGAAGGTGAGGCCACCTATAACAAGCCACTGTGCTCCATCACAACTGCATGTTATTTTACTTAAAATAGATATGCGTGCATATATTGTGCATGATTTTTATTTTGAGAGGTAAAATGTTATTGCTGGGTGGAGAAGAGAGTGCGCATGTTGCATTCACCAGTGTGGGTTACTGAGTGTTACTGGTCCCTGTCTGAGCCTGACCTATAGAAGATGTGAATCTTTGACAGCCCAGCTTCAGAGACTTTGGGTCTTTAGTTCAAGATGTGGCAGCTTATGCTTTTATCTGTAGAGGTCACCACTTTTATTTCGGGTGATGGAGGCTACCAGTCATTCACACAGGGTTTTGTTGACATTTGTGCATAGGTCACTAACAGTGTATCTGTAAAGCTGACCTTTTGATTTGACTTCCACTCCCACGTACTTTACCCAACCCTTACTATCCACTGAACCTGTGGTAGAGCTCGTGATTTCCATGTTCAGAGCCTCTGCTTTTCTTTCCTGTATAACCTGTGTGACTGGGTCACTTTCAAAAGAAAACAATGTCTCCAGAATTGTAACTCCCTGTCATTGCTTGTGGCCAGCCTGAAATGCAGTGATATGGTTGAATTCAACAGAGCCCTCTCTTTCCTTGAAAGGTCAAGAGGAGCTGTGGAGATAACAAGAATTAACTTGCAGCGCATGCTGTGTCGGTAGTGAGAGGGAGGGCTGAAGCAGACTAATCAATCCCTACATAGATGGCAGGAAGACCTATAGAATTTGACAATGTCTCAGAAGGGGGCTAGAAGGGCAGTGAGAGAAGTGGCTAAGGTACTTTGGGCTAGGGCTAGTTCTCTTCTGGGCCACTGTGGACTCATCTTCACTGCAAAGTCAACTTGAGTGATAACTCAAGGTTGCCCCTAACTTGAGTCCTGTCCACCGTGGTGCTATTACAAGGGTGGGCAATAAAACAGCAGCAGTTCGCCAGGGTTAGTCCCTACTGGGCCACCACTGCTATATTTATCTGTTTATTTATCAGCGATCGCCACTCCCATTGGCCACAGACTGCCATTCCCAGCCAATGGGAGTGTTGGGAAGTGGTACAGATCGGAATATGGCTTCCCACATGATGGGAACAGTGATCCATGGCCAATGAGAGCTGCGATTGCTGGTACCTGCAGCTGTGCAAGTAAATATTTGCTCACCCCTGTGCTATTAACTTCTCTTGGCTTGCTTGAGAGGGCATCTAGGCTAAAACTCAAGTGACCGCAACTGGTCAGCTGCTAATATGATCACTCTGTAATGTGGAGGCAGGCGAGGGTCACTTGAGTGCCAATAGTCCTCCAATGTCTTCCCACAATTCCCATTATGTCCCCAGAAAGGACTGATGAATTCTAACGCAATTCACAGGGAAAGAATTCACAGAGCCACTTGGGTTACAAGTGAGTCAATAACCATGGAAGGTGCGCCCAGAAGACTTTGCCCAGCACACAGGCAAGTGCACAGACCATGTGAGCGTGGCAGCTCAAGTGTGCTTTCAAAGTGTGGCTACTTTCAGTTGAGTGAAGCTAACACAAAAGGAGTAATGCAAGCGCCGATAACTTGAGTGAATTCTGCAGTGGAGACATAGCCTGTGATGATTTATTTCTCCAAATGATTGGGTTGCTGGTGATTAGCTGCAAATGCAAAAATGAAGACCCATGTGCATGCCTGCTGGCTGATAGCTACAGCTCTTTGAGTGTTAGTCTATGTGCAGTGCATGCTATAGCCCAGTTTCTCTACATCAGGTTGGGGCAGAAGGACAATCAGTTGGAAGATAATTTTCAGTAAAGTGAACACGTTTTTCCTCTTCTTGCTGCCCTTTTAATTCTCTCCTTCTTTTATGAAAACAAGAAGCAAACTAAACTTAACTAAATACAGTAAAACTCCGATGGTCCGGCATCTGACGGTCTGGCACTCCTGATGGTCCGGCACCATCAGGAACCCGGAAGTGCTCCGGGCAGCCGGACCATTGGAGCTGCTCTGCCCCCAGCTTCCCCGATTCAGCCGCTGCTAAAACTGACCGGCGCTGAATCCGGGAAGCAGGGGGCAGAACAGCTGGAGTGCTGCCGGGTAGGTCTAGTAGCACTGCCCCTCGGGGCTGCGGGACCAACCCATCAGCACCCCAGCTGTCCCGGATTCAGCCGCTGCTGAAATTGACCAGCGGCTGACTCCAGGAAGCCCGAGACAGAGCTGCTCTGCCCCAGCTTCCTGGAATCAGCCGCTGGTCAGTTTCAGCAGCAGCTGACTTGGGTACACCTGGGACAGAGCAGCTGGGGTGCTGCTGGGTTGGTCCCCGCAGCGCTGAGGTTTGGCGCTACCAGACCAACCCAGCAGCGCCCCAGCTGCTCTGTCCCAGGCATCCCGATTCAGCCGCTGCTGAAACTGACCAGGGCTGACTCCAGGAAGCCCGGGGCAGAGCAGCTCTGCCTCTGGCTTTCTGGAGTCAGCCGCTGATCAGTATCAGCAGCGGCTGACTTGGGGACACCTGGGGCAGATCAGCTGGGGTGCTGCTGGGTTGGTCCAGTAGCACGGAGGAGCAGCGCTGCAGGACCAACCCGTCAGCACCACAGCTGCTCTGCCCCAGGCGTCCCCAAGAGCAGCTGGGGTGCTGATGGGTTGGTCTCGTGGCACCAAGGGTCGGCTCTATCGGACCAACCCAGCAGCACCCCAGCTGCTCTGCTGCAGGCGTCCCCGATTCAGCCGCTGCTGAAACTGACCAGCAGCGGCTGAATCAGGGACTCCTGGGGCAGAGCCAGACTATCAGAAGGGAGGGCTATGAGGAGGTCTGGGGTAGCTTACCCCCACCCCAGAGCCCTCATAGCCCCCCCTTCTGATAGTCCGGCATATCTGATAATCCGGCACCCCCTGGGTCCTAAAGGTGCCGGATAATCGGAAGTTTACTGTAATTAAGATTATGAAGAAGGTATTGGAAACTGATCAGCACCTCCACTTATATTGATTCATAGCATGAACACAGGGTAAAGCTAATGAGACCTGCTCAGGCTGGTAGGAGCAACTGGGGTAAGAACCTAGAAAGAGGAACTCAAAGTCATTAAGAAGAACAATCCTTCAGACTGCATAGTTGGCCTGGGGAATTCATGACTGCAGGAGGCTGAGTCAGATACTGTTGCTTAATTGAAAGGTTTGCTACTGTTGTCCTCCCCTTTTCTGATATGGAAAACCCCATATCCTCACTGTGTTTTCTCTGTAACTCTACTTTGCAGGCAAAGGCTGCAAATGCAGCTCCAATGACAGCTGGGAACAGACGTGATTAAAGCAGTGCTGAGGGAAAGCAGTTGGGGAATCCCAGCTGTTGCAAGGGTGGAACACTGCTTGTGGGAAGTTACAAGGTCTTTGCTCCCTTCACCTCCAAAGCAGCCAGTACCGTGTTCTGAGGGGATTTCCACAGCCCAGCTGCTGCTGGGGCGCACATCTCATTTCCAAGGTCATCATGGTATTTTGGTTAGTTTGCTGCCTGCTTCTGAGATACAATGATGCTCTGAAGTTTCAGGCAGCAGGAGGCAGGAACATCATATTGGATGGACCATTCATCTCAGCTAAATTATCCAAGCCTGTGTTCCTTATGAAGTCATATACAACATGGAGTCCTGGCTCCAACAAGTTGTGTGTGCATGATTTGCTGAGATGCTGCACGCCCACCTTTAATGTATGTATGTGGATGGGTTCAATAGCTTAGCCAACAATGGACAGAGGTAGCAGGTTTGATAAGAAGCAATTAATATCTTCAAAGTGCAGTTAACTAAGCCTTGCTTCCCCCTGGAGAGATATCTGAGTGCTAATAGTCCCATTGTATGGATGGAGAAACCAAGGCACAGAGAAGTTAAATTATCTACCTCAAGGTAACTCAGAGTCAATAGTAGAATGTGAGAGTTCCTGACTCCATGATCATATCTTAACCCTTAGATTTGTAGCCTCTTATGGATTTATTTTTTCTTCTGGAACCTTACTTACACTTTTGGTATTTCTTCTTGGGTTTCATTAATGATTTAAAGAGTTTGGCTGCATTTCTTTGAAATGAACGCACAAGCAATTAACTAGCGTCACTAAATCGAACGCCAGAAGATTGATTGCGGCAGCGTCAATCTTCCCTGGAGTGAAGACAAGGCTTCTTGGCTTCCAAGAGCCTATGTGGCATTTAAACCTGGACAGCCAGACCCTTACTCCTGTGCTTTAAAGGAACACATTGTGAATTTTTTGAAACTAGCTATTTTTTAATACTCCATGTTTTGAATGAATACTACCTAAGTAGTATGTCCTGACTACAAAACAAACTACAAGCCCCCACAAAAAAACAAACAAACAAAAAAACATTTAGGTATTTCATTGCCTTCAATTCTGGGTGCCCAACCCAGGATACGCAAACAGACACCTGATTTTCAGAAAGCATGGTGCAGACACCCCTCTAAAAATCCCTTCTAAAACATCTTCTGTTGGCACCCAAGGTCACTAGTCACCTCTGAAATTTCAAGGCCCTGACTATCCACATTGTGCTACCAGATGCACAAAATGAACAGCCTGTTTCTCTGTTCACTCTTGTGAGCTGCTTTCATTTAGAGCTGTGTTGGCTGTTACTTGCAGCTACATCGGTACAGCATTTTCACATGGAACTGTGACTTTTCAAGTTGACAGAATCCTTTGACAACAAGGCTGCCTTTTCTCCCTGTAAAGACATATATTGCTCAGGAAAGCTCATTTACTCCACCACCTTTTGACAGAGTTCAGATCTGTTGATCATTAGGCCATGGTGCAAAGCCTCTCTATTTATCCAGGCTTTTGTGGTGGGGAGTGGGTTGAAGGAGGGATTGTCTTTCTTAGGTCTGATTCTGCAAACACTTGGACATATGCCTACATTTGCTCAGGTGCACAGTCCCTTTCAGTTGAATAGGATGACTCACCTGAGTAAAATTAAGCATGTGCATAACTCTTGCAGGATCGGGTCTTAGTGTTTGTGGAATGTGGGCATCACCTAGTTGCCATTAGGTGCACACTGGATATTTTTGCCTGAGAATGTGAGGACTAAATGCTGTTAAGCAGGCTAATTTTTAATAAATTAATCACAGATAAGAATAGAGGGTCATTTTCCCTCCCTCCCCCCCCCCCCCAGGTACTTTAATCTAATAAAAATATTTACCAACCCAGGCAATAAGTTGAATGTAAGTTGACTTTATTACCTTTAGTGACGTGAAATGATCGGTTGCTGGGTGACCTTGCTTCTGGTTTTATGGTCTAGACTAGCTCTTAAAGCAGAGGGGTGTGGCTACGCTATTGAATTAGCACTGGGTTGTCAAGTTTCTCTTGAAGTGAGCAGAAGTTCCAGGGGGAGCAATAATCTAATAAAAAGCATTTTCCATTTGTTACCAGAGAGATCTTTCTTACAGATCAAGGCTGAGGGAGATAAATACTTGACAACAGGAGCTGTCAAGTCCTAAGAAGGGAAAGGCCATGCTTCGGTGTCCCTTGGCAAATCTGTGAAAACCAGCAAGTAACCGTGATCCTAAATCTTGGATAAGACAAGGGAACATAAAAAGCTTGTGTGCTACTTATTGAAATGCTTTCCCAGACGGGAACGCCATAGTCTGTGCGGTGTGGTCTGGACTGCAGAGGGTTATTTGATGTGTTTTCAGTGGAAATCAAAGCTTTTCAACTAAGAAGACATGGAAGAGAATGAAGGAGTGGGTACTTTGGAAAGCAGCTCTGTCTCTAACGGTCCGTGGTGCAAGGTGAGAAAAATAACTTATTTGTTTAATTATAGAAAATATTCTTTCCATGTGGTGTTTACAAGTGACTTCAGTAGACCAATATCTTTTAAATTAGACTAGACACACAACCTCTGTACCAGCCATTGTAAACAACCTGGGGGAAAATATTTCTTGGAGCGAGACTCTTCTAAACTTTAGAAATACCAATTAAAAGGTGATATTTGTTACACTGAAAGCTTTAAATATCTGAATAACTGTTGTGCTACCAAAAAAAAAAAAAAAAAAAAAAAAAAAGGAACAGTTTTCCACAGGGGCCCAAACTCCAGAAAGCTCTCACAATTTTAGTAAAGCTTCATTTTGACATTTGCAGGTCAAATATGTTAAGTAAAACCACAGTGAACACACAGTAACATACGCATTAGCAAATAACTACTTAACTTCATGTCTGGAGGCAAATTAACAATATTCTCCTAAAGCTCCCTAGACAGCATTTAACTTTACCAATGAGAATAGCTGTACTTCTTGTCAAACCTTGTACAAAGACATTTTGAGACTGTGTTGTGTTTTGGTTGTCTTTGTAATTCGATAACATGTAACAACATTGTCCTGAGTTCACATATAACCATAGTACTAATGCTGACATCCTGCTTTGTTGCTTTTTCTTAATATAAAGTCTGGTTTCCTGTGTTTGAAATTTGACAGATTTCCAATTTGGAACGATGAATGTGTTTATATTAATATCCTCCTGTTACATGAGATTGAAAGATTAAGTTTTCAGGAGCTGGGCATTCAATCTTAATTTTGTTTTCCTGTAAAATATTGATTTTTGTTCTTGTTGTCGTTGTCTTTTAAGATTCTTCAGTGGGCTAAATGTCCTTGGAGTGACTCATGGTTGTGCAAGGAAAAATATTAGCTCGCATATTGACTTGTTAGGAAGTCACAGCCCATGCATGCAGTGGGTATGAGATGGTAGGGATAGGTAACGTAGTGTCATTGCTATTTTTTGAGAAAATACTAAGTCGTATTACACTCATTCTTGCATAGTCCTATACCTGGTTTTGAATCTAGTTCAAAATGGTGTCAAGATAGATCATCTCAAATAACTAATACTACTTTCAGGAGAAGTTACCTGGGAAGCTAGAAACCCAAAGAGAATTTTTGTTTCTGATGCAGTCTTCAGAATGTTTGTTTTGAGAACAGAGGCTGACATTTTAAAAGGAGAAGTCTCACTTCTACACCTAGTCAAATAGTTAAGAGACTGCATTCACATACATTTATTTCCACTCTGAACAGCTGCTTGATCTGATCATCCAATATGTGTGTGTCTCTCTGCAGTCTACAGGTTTTTGTTCTCATGAGATTTTTAAGGAATCCCTGCTCTTTAGGAGAATACCCATGTTTACATGCAAACATGGCTATTTGTTGCCATTTACTGCTCCTTATTCTTTACTTTCCCGTTGAAACAGATTGGTATCCTCAGTCACATAATTTTGTTTCTGCTTCTTGATTGGACAGCAATCACAAACTACTAACAAAATAGGAACTAGTCAAAGTGAGCAATATTCAAACACATGGCTGAAAATTATTCATTCAAATTATATGGTAAACAGTTAAAAATAAAAATATGTTAACAGAAATCAGGATCAGTTGCAAACAGGGAAAAGTCAGTATTGAGTGGAAAACTTATTAATTGACACTTGCGATATCTGAGGAGAATTTTAGGATTATAAATGAATTAAGTATTCTGAAGACAATCTAAGAAGTCATTCTTCACCTGTCCTCCTTTCTCAGTAAGATGAAGTGATTAACAGGAGCCTATTGGGAGGGAAAATTTGAGTGCCTGTGCAGTTTCTGCAGGATGCAGGATTGCAGTAGGAGTGAACATATTGAATAGTAATAGAATTCTTTACAGATCTTCAGGATTGGAAAGTAGGTAAAGCTGTTGTGACGTTTTAAATATGCCACCCCCCTCAAAGTTATAGATTTTTATATGTTTCCATGATAAATAAATGAGAAAAACCTAGGTGATTTTAAGGCTATTTAAGATGTAGTCTTAGAAAATGTGCTGTAACATTTAATAACTAAACATTGACCTTACTAGCTCTTTAAAACCAGATTTTCAGTTCTAGCCATCACTTTTGTAGGTGCACCTGCAAATCACTGTCTGCAACTTGTTAGACATCTAGGCTGTGTCTACACTGGGCCACTTATTCCGGAAAATCAGTCGCTTTTCCGGAATAAGCTGCGAGCTGTCTACACTGGCCCTTGAATTTCCGGAAAAGCAACGATGCTCTACTGTACAAAATCAGCCGCTATTCTGGAAAAACTATTCTGCTCCCGCTCGGGCATAAGTCCTTATTCCGGAACACTGTTCCGGAAAAGGGCCAGTGTATACAGCCCAGCAGTCTTTTCCGGAAAAATGCCCCGATCGCGAAAATGGCGATCGGGGCTCTTTTCCGGAAAAGCGCGTCTACATTGGCCACAGATGCTTTTCCGGAAAAAGGGTTTTTCCGGAAAAGCAGCCTGCCAATATAGATGCTCCTTTTCCGGAAAAACTGAAAACGGAATAGTATTCCGTTTTAAGCATTTCCGGAAATTCATGCCAGTGTAGACACAGCCCTACTGTTTATAACCCAAAATCAAGGAGTTGGAGATTTCTGCTCTAAATTTGCCCCCATGATTCATTATAGTTACAAAAATAAATATAAGTATGTATAGGCACAAAATTGCACCCCAGAAACTGGAGATTGGGTTATAGCCCAGTGGGAAACTAAGGATGTTAAGGAGTGGATATTTGGCTAATTGTGTACAGACCATCCCTGCTATACGTCGCCCCTGTATACATTGGTTCCATACTAACGCTGTTGATGAATTTAGGAACTGTTTTGTTATAAGTCCTCCCATTCCCAGATCAGACATGGAGTTAATTTTTTTTTTGAGCAAACAAAAGTCAGCTGCTTGAACACAAATCAAAGAAATTCCCCGTTTTTACATTTTCGCTATACGTCCACATTTTTTGGAATGTATCTTGGACATCTAGCAGGGACGGCCTGTAGCGAATACAATTTGTATGAACTACACAATTAGTCAATAAGGGGAGGCCTCTGCAGAGCTGCAGTGCGGGTAGCTTCTGGAGTTGGGGAAGCTGGAACTGAGCAGTTCCCAGCTAGAGCTGGCTCCAGGACCGCTGCATCTCTGCCTTTTAAATATAGTATGAGCTGCAGGGCTTTTACTACATTTAAAAGGCAGAGATGCCCTGTGGGTAGCTCCAGGAGCCAGCATGAGCCAACACTGAGCAGTCCCAGCTCACACTGGCTCCAAGACCACTGCGGCTCTGCCTTTTAAATGGCATTCAAGTACTCAACTGGACTGGCGTGAGCTGGGACTGCTCAGTCCTGGCTCATTCCGGATCCAGTAGTCCCTGTTCACGGTGGCCTGGGCTGGCCACAGGCAGAGGCTGCTTTGGCAGCAACCACTGCCTGTAGCCAGTTTGGGCTGCTGCGCACAGGGGCTGCTGCCAGAGCAATCTCCCCTACCCGTCCCCCTGCTCCTGCCTCTCACAGGGACAGTACTGAGGGAAATCAGTTTTTAAGCCAGCTCCCCTCTGCGCTGGCTCCTGTTTTCCCTTCTTTCCTTGCTGCCTCTGATACAGAGGAAGTGGGTGGGATGGGGGGAGCAAGAATTCTAGTACTCGACTGGACCTGACTCCTGTACACCTCTGTCACACTATGCGTGTGCGTGTCCATGTGTGAGAGAGAGAGGTAGTCAAGTACTTAACTACTCACATCACAATGGGAAACATGCCCCAGTATCTGCCAGTGTACTCATCACTATATAAGACTCTCGCAAATACGTTCCCTACTCTCAGGAGCTTACACTGCCCTGATATTTGAAGCATCTTCCATCCATTCCTTCTTACACAGTACCAAAAGGCTGCCGCTGGCCACATTCCAGTGCGAACTCCAGCAGAAAAAGGAGGGCATGTGACCCTGCATGCTGCTCCCTCCAAATGTGTTGCCTTGGGAAGACACAGTACCAGGTGAGGTAGGTCTGTTCCAGGGGCTAGCCAGTCATGGATGATGGAGAGTGCTGGGCATGGAGGGACTGGGTCGATTGCTCTCTCTCTCACACATGCACACGTACACACATAGTGTGAGAGTGGTGTACAGGAGTCAGGCCCGTACGCAGGAATTTCTGAGGGGTGTGTCTATTTTTGTATATGTGGACCGCAAAGGTTGAATGCACCCCTCATGATCCCCAAGTAAGTAGTGAAATCCGCCCCAACCTTCCCCAGCTGGTCAGAGCATGGGGGAGGGAGGCTCGGGCAGCACATTGCTCTTGCCTTCCCCTGGAGCACGTTTACTTGGAGGATCATGAGGGATGCTTTCGCATCCACCACACCCCCCTGTGTACTGGCTGGGGAGTGTATGTATGTGTCACCCCCCCCCCCCACCATGTGAACACTAAATCCTTAAAGAAGGTAAATAGAAAGAATCCAACTACACAGTATTTCTTTTTAACAGGGGCTCACAGCCAACTTGATATTAATTTGAACATTTGTACAATTGATTGCCATTGAACTTGTTTGACTATAAGCATAAGGAAATATGGTCACCCTAGATATGCTCAGAGAGGTATGGACTATGCTGTTTGGCTTTGGAGATAGGAGTTCAAATCCTGCTTCAAATAAAAATTAAAATTAGCATGTTAGCGTCGCTAACTGGTCCTTATTTGTGCTTATTTTAAAACCATCAAATAATCCAGTAAACTGTCATTCTCTGCAAACTTGAATTGCTGTGATTTGGAGTGCATGCGTAGAGAAGTGTACACAATAGCTGGCTCAAGCCAGTGCTGTTAGTACCTCGATTTCATAACTACCAAATGCACTTGCAGAATTGTAAATAAAAAGAAGCTGGCCATTTATTAACTTGCTGCAGTATCTGATTTTAGGGAGCAGATTACAAAGCAAACTGGATATTCAGTCTACTCAAGGGTGAACAGCAACCTGTTTTCAGGCAGAGATAATTTCCTTGCTACAGCTCATGGCAGTGTGTTTGGGCTGTAGCTCACTTACTTTTTAATCACCTTTAAATACTTCAAGTGCACATTAATTAACACTTTGGGGCAAATGTATTAGTAGGTGTTAATTTGACACAAGTACACAATGGTCTTGGCAACATAGCTGCAGGCTGGAGAGATTAGCTTGCTAAACACCTTGCACATGCACTTGAGGAAACCCTTCAAACATGAGCTCTGACGCTGAATTAAATACTTACACTGTGCTGTTATGTCTCAGCTTGCATGGAAGCAATAGAACCTACTGTGTTAGTTGCTTCACAGAACA
Source organism: Pelodiscus sinensis (assembly GCF_052426305.1). Taxonomy (NCBI): domain Eukaryota; kingdom Metazoa; phylum Chordata; order Testudines; family Trionychidae; genus Pelodiscus; species Pelodiscus sinensis. Next base: position 26,017,306 of record NC_143065.1, read on the forward strand.
GCTTCCATTTGAGACTGGAACAGACTTGTGGGAAACAGGAGCTAAATTGCTGGAAGAAGGACATATTTAGATTGTTAATGTGCTGAACCGACATGTGCCAAGGCTACAGGTGGTCAGATGATTAGGGGAAAAAAATTACTTTCTTAGAACAAACTTTTTCCTGGAAATGGCTGTTCTCCCTCACTGTTATTAATTAAGCATAAATATGTGGGTAGTAAAGTCATTACTATAAGCTGTAGCTAAACTGAAAAGACAACTGCGTAAAATAATTGTCTAGTGCTCTTGTTTTCAAACTAGGGTCATGGGCCTGCCTGGGTAAGCTGCTGGCAGGCCTGAAACACTTCATTTATTTGAGTGTCTGTAGCCATGGAGCCTTGCAGCTCCTATTGACTTTTGTTCGCCATTTCCAGCCAATGGGAGCTGTGAGGCTCTGGGCTATGAACACTTGAATAAACGAAGTGTCACAGTCTCCCAGTGGCTTACCAGGGTGGGCCTGTAACCCAAGTTTGAAAATTGGTGGTGTAGAGGGTTGGACTAGTAAACAGATGTTTACCACAACCCTGAACTTCCCTGTCCTATGGCTTTTACGGTGCTCCTGATACTTAGAAAGGGAAACCCATTTGGAAGGTGGTGCGACGTTCAATTCCAGTCAGTAACTTTAGGGAACATATGATTGTGGTGTTCTCCATGGTGGGGAGAGTTATCACAGCTCTTACAAGAACTAAAAGCAGTGGGGGATGAGCTGAGCTAGTTGCTGAAACTGTAAACAGCTCCAGAGACAGATCCCGTGCCCTGGGTGATTTGTATTGACTGGCTCAAGCTGGGTTTCTCAGAGACCAAGAGATAAAGAAATGGCTATTGATATGAAATACTTGAGTTAGTTTAAACTCAGAGCTTTCTTGCTGATCTAGCAAATTGCTCCCAGACAGCCCCAACTACCCTGCTGAAGGACAAGAAGGCCTTTTACCTGCTAGGAGCCATAAGAATATGGATGTTTCCATGTACAAAAGTCTCAGAGGGGTAGCCATGTTAGTCTGTAACTTTAAATACAACAAGTAGTCCTGTAGCACCTTAGGGTGCATCTATACAGCACCCTAAACTCAAAATAAGATACGCAAATTGTGTATCTTATTTCGAATATTTTTCAAAATAGCTTATTTTGAAATTTGGTGCATCTACACCATGCCAAATATCAAAATAACATGCTATTTTGAAAGAGCGGCGAGGAGTCCTGTGGCACCTTATAGACTAACTGAAGTGTTGGAGCATAAGCTTTCGTGCATGCATCTGACGAAGTGGGTCTTTGCCCATGAAAGCTTATGCTCCTTGCCACTTTTGCAGATTCAGACTAACACAGCTACCCCTCTGATACATGCTATTTTGAGACATCCTTTAACCCTCATGAAATGAGGGTTACCAGGATGCCGAAACAGCATGCCCATTATTTTGAAAAATATTTCGAAATAACGGGCAGCTTGTGTAGATTCGGGGTACCGGTAGCTATTTCGGGATACCTCCAGTACCCCAAAATAGCTATGTGGCATAGATGTACCCTTAGAGACTAACGGAAATATACATATAGTATCATGAGGTTTCATGGGCAAAACCCACTTCCTCCGATGGATTTTGCCCATGAAAGCTCATTATACTATATATAATCATTTGATTTGTTTGTTTCCATGTGTATTCAGTGTGTATTTAAACTTGTTTATTGTTGAGGCAGATTACGTGTTTTCTCTATCTTATCTATCTATTCTTCTATCTTAAATAAAGGTGTGACGTTTCCCCCCATATTTTATGGAAATATGGTTTTAATATAAATATGCATAATTTGAATGTTTTATACAAAATAGGTCAAATAACCTATCATTCACAATACTCTGTTTGTGTGCACATATCATTCTTGTATGTGGAGTTAGAAATATGAAGTATAAGCCTACTTATTAATCTAGAATTTCTAGTGAGCGCCATTAGTGGTTCTTAAAGGACTAAGTGGCCCAATGTTCAGGACAACAATCTGTAAATGGTTTTGTTTTTCCTGTGACCCCAAACTATGGTTGGTCCTACAAAGACATGCGACCATTTCACCTGGTGCTGGAATCCATCTTGAATCTTGTATTTTTCCATTGGGATGGGGCGAGTTAAACAAAGGGTTCCTGCCCTGGGAAAATTCTATTTTAAGGGATGGATAGCAATCAATAATAGTCTTCAGCTAGCTTTTGAAAACTGACTCTCCACCTTAGGAGAATACACAAGAAGCTTTCCAGGACAGGTGATGGATGGAGGTTTGAGACACGACTGGGTGATCTTGGAGTGAATGAATACAGAAGCAGTTTACCTTGCAGGGATTTTCAGTACATCTCAGTGTCAGTCTAACTCTGCTCCCATTGATTGAAATTACTCTTCCATTGGTGTCAGTGAGAGAAATAGCAATGCTGAGTGCTATTGCAAATTCCATCCTGGAAGCCTGATCTCTGAGGTGCTCAGCAGCCTTCCCGCCAACTATTTCCTAAGTGTGCAATGCCTGGCAGGGTCAAATCCGCACTTGCTGCTGGTGTTATATACCCTGTGTTTAATGGCGCCCTTTGTCGCAGTAGGAAAGCATTCAATCCTGATGATAGCCCTCATCCTTCTAATTCTGAACTGACATTATCTGGCTCAACCTAAGCTGCCATTCTACAGGCGTTCGGTTTTGGACCCGTACTGTCAGTGGTGAGTGAGAAAAGTGCAGGCGTCTTTGGGACCTCCCTTGTGGTGAGAGGAAATGCTAACTAAAATGGAGTTCTTTTTTGCCACTTCCATTGGGGATGGCCAATCGTGTATAGGGATGTAAAAAGTAATTTTAAAATGTAACCATGTAACCACTAAAAATCCTAGCAGTTACATGCACTGCAGATTCTGTATACTGCCATTTCCAGGGAGCCAGCATGTAACCTGAGGTGGGAGAGCCAGGCCTGGCCCACCACGGACAGAAGCTACTCTGTCTATCTGACTGCAGCAGCCCCTTCCTATGGCATGCTGCCTGGGCCTGACGGGCTGCTCCCGCTCACCCCACAGGTCCCCTGCCCATGGTGGGCAGGGAACTGCTTCATCCCATACTGGTTAACTATTTACATCCTTGGATAAGGGACTCTAACCTTGCAACTAGGGCTTGCATTAAGCTGATACAGGCTTTCCCATCAAGAAGCCACATGCAAAAGGAGCTGGCTTGCTCTCCAGAACCAAAAAGTTGACTATTTAAAATGAAAACCTCTAGTTGTGGAGGTTGCAGAGAGAACTACACAAATGCACACTGAGTGTAACTGAGGCAGCAACATCTGTTGATGTTAGTAGAACCTGAAGCAATAACTCTGAGAGGTCTGAACTGTCCCTCTCCTCTAGGCAAAGTTCTGAGATGCAGCCAAAGGATTCTTGCCTGAGCAAGGAATGCAGGATTGGGCTCCCAGTCCACAAAGCAGTTTCACAGAAGGAGACATTTCTTTCCCTGGGTAATGTGCCTCCTGCCTAGGAGGAGAAAATGTTGTCTTCTCCCTTGCTATATCTCATCTAGCTGGTATGCAGCACTCTGAAAATCAGGTCCAAGTTGTCTCAGACTGAGCATCCAAAATCTGTGGCCACTTGTTACTTCATTTCCCTCTGCCTCAGTTTCCTGATCTGTAAAATAGGCATAATCAGGCTTTCCTGCTTTGTAAAGCTCTTTGAGACATACAGATGAAAAATGCTATATTAGAGTTCAGGATTCTTATTGTCAAATTTTAAGGTGAACTTTTGGCTGTATTTAGTCCTTCAGTGTCATTAGATCTTCTTTTCTCTCCCATTGTCATTAGATCTGCTTCTCTCTCCAGCAGCCTTTGCGGGGAAAAGAGTTTAGCAGTAAAATAAGAAAGACTTTAAAAAAGAGCATTCTCATAAATTCAAAATGTGGAGTTTTATGACTTCATCTAATTAACAATATTACAGCAGATACTGTGCACTTAAAGTGCTACAATGTTACACGCAACCCTGGAGTGCTATTAATCTCAGAAACAAGAGAAGACTGTCAAAATGAATGATAGACCCCAGTGTAAATAACTCTTCCTGCTTGTCAAGGTCTTTCTTTCAGTATCTGTATTTTTCTTATCCCTTGTAATTTCACCACATTCACTACAAGCACTGCTGACAGGGGACATCTGGCTGGAAGACTGACTCATATGAAAGCCTTGCCTAAACTGCAACTAGACCTGGAGGGTACAAAAGTAGCTAGTTTCATTCCCTTTCTTGATAGCAGCCAATGGTTTTCTTCTTGAAAATGAGCAAGGCACCCTTTCACAACTATTCTTGTTCCATAAAAGCCAGCCAGGGATTCATAGCTGTCTACTCTTAATGTACCTCTTACCAGACTGGACAGATAACACGTTCATCACCTTATGATGGGTGTTTATACAAAGTCAGAGAGAGGAACAGAAGCTTCATTTATAACAAAGTGGTCTCTGTCTGAGCAGCATTTCTTTCATGGTTCTATATCCCAGAGATGTGACTTGAGAGAGAACTAGTCATTACTACACTAAATGCACTAACAAGCTTCAGATAAAACCCAGATCACAATTAATCTCCTCCAAGGTCATATTTCTGCCATTGGCTTCTGCCATTGGCTACTTTACACATTTGTATCTGCCAAATTGTAGCAAAAATAGATAAAACTATTTGAAATGGACCAAGAACATGCTAAACTGGGCCTTTAAAAGACTAAAACTTCATGGAGCCACTATCTATCTTGCTGATTTTGAGTCTTGGTCAGTAATTCCTCCACAGACACCTGTCGAACTGGCCAGCAATGTAATTTAAGATTTGACCATGCTGGTGAAACCCACACACCTACTGGGAGTGGTTTACTGTCCCACGTAGTGGCATTTAGACCACTTACAGAGAGAAAGAATGAGTCTGCTTTACAGCCTTAGCTGAGAGCCAGCTGGGTTTTAGCTCAAGCGGTTAGAGGCTCCTGCACTAAGCTCCAGAGGTCCTAAGTATGATTCCACCTGCCAAGGTTTCAAGCCAGGGCTCATCCAGGATTTCAGCTGGAAAGACTTTGAAGCGTGGGAGCACTTCCTCAGCTAGGGCCACTCAGACCCTCCCAGAGAGAATGAATCTGTTCTACAGCCTTAGCTGAGAGGCAGATGGCTTTTAGCTCATACAGTAGAGGTTCATGCCCTGAGCTCCAAAGGTCCCAGCTTCAATTCTACCTGCCAGCATTACACTGGCAGTCATCATACCAGTCTCTCTTTCTTTCCTACTTACATAGTGCCTTCATGTGCTGTGTGTGCATATATGGGCTCAGTACCTGAAATGATTTTGGAGGATCAGGGGAATTTCTGTAAGTGCCAATAGAGCCCCCCAAAAAGAGGGTTGGAGAGACCAACAAGAACTAGGGAAGAGTGAGGTGTAGGGGATGGGGCAGAGGGTCATGGGGGGAAGAAATATAGTGAGAATCCAGCCAAAAAGTTCTGATCGGAGTCTCGCTCTCTCTCTCTCTCTCTCTCTCTGCAATGAGTGTTTGAAGGGGTTGAATTGCTGCTGGGCTTGTCATAATATTGTGTATTAAAAAATCAAAGTCTTCAGTGAGTAAATCCTTCTCTCTGACCACTGCTAGGCCCAGATCTGCAAAGGTACATGAGTGTGTCTCTGCTCAGGGCAGAGTAGATGGCTGCCTGGTCAAAGGCTCAGCCCTGAGGGAGATGGCCAGGTTCCCAATAGTGCGTGGAGAGAGTTCCGCAGGAAGCCACCTAAACTAACCAGGTGTGACATGCTGAGCAGCAGGATGGGGCAGAGGAGGGGCTCAGGTGCCTAAGCAGCTGACCTGGTGTGTTTGGTTGATGGGGCACTTCTGGGGTTAGGCAGCAGCTAAAATGTCAGTGGCAGCTAAATACTGGTTGTGGATCTGAGCCATCATTCTGGGAAAAGGTTACTTTTGCCTGGAGGTGGTGGGGATAGTTCCAGCACATGGGTGTTTATGTAAGTGGGGGCAGAGATGAAGGCTCACAGTCATAACTGCTAGAAGGAACTGGGATCATTCAGCCTAGGCCCCAGTTACATCCTCAGACCCATCCACCTGCAAGTAGGAATGTTTATATCCATGATTGGTTAGAGCTGTGCTAAGGTTTCCTAGCTGACTCTGGTTTATCTGTAGAGCCCTGCAAATCTGCAGCTATCTGCTTTATATCCGTGGATAGCCACATCTGTGGGTGTCAAGGTGATATCCATGGCTCGTTTTTGCAGATACAGATGCAGATGTGGATACAAATTTTGTATCCATGCAAGGCTCTAATTATCTGTAACTGTTAATGTACATTCAGCTCTTTCAAATGTTTGATTTTTTTAAATTATCTCCTGGAATAAAACAGAGCTTGTGCAAGTTGAGCACCTAATTCACCTGAACACCTCTGAATTCATTTCAAGTTGAGCACCTAATTCATCTGAACACCTCTGAAAACCCCTCCTTCCAAACCCCTTCCCTATCCTTTCGAGGCTGGAAATGTTGCTTCATGAAATGTGTTGCTCTGTGTAACTGCAATAATCCAGTTCTCATGTGTAAGATAAACTGATCCCCCGGAGGGAGCTGGACGGCTGCCGTGTTTCAACTGTGGGACATTGCTGTCATCACTGAAGGGAAAAACATTTAAAAAATACAAGATTCCTGATGACCCAAACTAACAGACTGATGTATTCCGGACCTCCCTGGCAAGATATGGGGAACTTCTAAACATCCAGATACCATTCCATTCCACTCCACAGTAGCATACAAGTCTTCCTGGGAGTATATGGGGACCAGGATTTCATAGCTCTTCAGTTTTGTGGGCAGTCCTGACTGTGCAGCAGCTGTGAATGTTATGGCTGTGTATTGCTGAACATCTGTGGAGTAGCACAAGCAGCACATTTAGCAGAAGATAAGGCGGTCTGAGGACTTTAGCAGTCAGTGGTCATCTTAGAGTTGAAGAGCCATAGGATGTCCTAATTATCTGTTGATATTGTACCCGTCTTGATTGTTGTAGTTAGACAAGGAGTTCTTCTTGACTCCTAGGAGCATTCTATACAAAACCTAGCTGGAACTGAACCCCCTAATCTGCCCATCTCCCAAGTCTAGATGTGAATTTCACAATTAAGAGATGGCCCTACAATGGCCAAATTGAAATCTGACAATTTCTGAATTTATGGGGCTTCTCAGACTCACAATGAGAATTCAGATCAAATTTTTTTTATTAGTCCCCAAAGTGGAACCTTGAATTGACTGCCCTGAGCTCTGAGATGTGTGGTATTCATAATCTGAATGTCAGTCTGGATCTCTGTCTTGTGGTAATGTCTAGGCAAAACTGTTTATGTCTGAAATCTTAACTCTGAAAAGTCAGTGCATTCTGAGTCACATTTTTCAAAGTAGTCTTAACTTGGCACCATGTCTATATTATATGAGGGTGTAAAATCTATATAATATAAAATAACTTCTGTGTCTGCAGATGGATTTAAGTTTAATACTCAGACATCATATGGCTAAGTAATGGTTTCCGTATAAATCATAACTCTGCATTTCTAACTCTTGATTAAAATGTCAATCTTAATTATGAATTGATCTTTTTTCTTATTTCCTTGTTTTTATTGAATGATTAAAAGGTAAAGCCATGCCTTTCACTAGCTTGCACGTGCATTTCAATTGTTGGTATTTTGAATATTCAGTTCTCAAAAATATTCACATTTTTAAAATATGGTGTGTTGAATAGCACACGCGTCTGAGAGATGACATATCCAGGAGCTGGGTGAGTCGTCTGAGTTTACAATAGGTTTCTTTGGACCTGACCCCCCACTGCCATGGTTCCCAGGGTCAATGGTACTTTTCATTTTACTTGGGCTTTGTTGATGAGATCAGAACTTAATCCCCATCTCTGAAGAGCGAAGCTCAGACTGCCCTTATTAAAACAAAAGCCCCAAACCCAACTCTACAGTAATCTACACTAACAGCCCTAATTCCTGCAGTTCACAGTGGCAATCTGTGTTTTGGTCTATGACCTTAGAATGGGAGGAGAACAGTATCCTAAAACTGTGGGGGCAGACTGTTTCTTGTTAGGATAATTGATCCATTAGAAAGCCCAGCTGCCACCATAGATTTTTGGATCTTAGGAGCCTTGTCCACCTGCAGAGCAATGGTGGGGTCTTCTGGCAAAGGTGTTAGATGTATACTGTTTAAACAGTAAGCTCCTCAAAGTACGGATTCCCTTTTTGATTGAGTTCACAGCACAATGGCACCCTGTGCAGTGAAAGCAATAACAATCATGGTAAAGGCAGACAGTCAAACTGGCTATTGTAAACTCATTTTCAAATCTCAACGGGAATCTGGTGGGTTCTTGGAGCTACTAGTGCTTAGCACTTCCATAATGGGGCTGTAGAAAGGGGTTTAGGGGTGTTTCAGTGTCTGGACTATGCTGATAGCTATTCTCCCCAGGTCTTAACAAACCACGTGGTCCAAGTGTTGGACTTTATTCCAAAACTCCAGTCTCCCAGAAAATAACATAAAATAATATTGAAATGGGAACCACAGATTTTAAAAAAACATACTCCTGGTTGGGAAGTAAAATAAATAAGTAGCTGTTAAATGCAAAGTGAAAAGGTATAAAAGGACAGTGGAAGACTTTGCTGCCTAGTTGAAAGTGTTCTATAAATAAAATTGGGCTGCTAGGTATTGACAAAAGTGGTCACCCCTAATTTAAGCCATGTCCTAGGCAAATGAATAAGCAGCCCATAGATCTGACTAATGTGGATGGAAATAGAGAGTAATTTGGGGACGTAATGCTATAATGCCGTGCTTGTAACTGCAGTGACTGCTAGCTGCATGTCACTTCATGTTGTCAGTTCAGTAGCACTTTGCTCCAATAGCCATGTGTGGTGATTAAAGCTGATTATCTGACACGGTTTACTTTGTGGTCATGAGAATTAAGGCTGGAGTGTCATCAGTGTTGTAATTAATGTCCCTCTGCACTTAATTCATTGTGAAAATATAGATTAATGATGGTAAATGGTAAACAAGATTTTATCATGAGATGACTTTCTGCATGACAGGAGGGCTCAGACAATTACAGGAAGCCATTGTTAAAGTTAGGCTATCCTCATGGTACAATTGTGCATGTTAACTCATAGCTTTGTGTTGGAGTAAAACTAGTCTAAAAACTCAATAAAGACTTGGTTATGGCCCTAAGGCAGTGGTGGACAACCTGTGGCCCATGGGCCACATAGAGCCCATTGGAGTTCTAGGGGTGGCCCATGAGACATTTTATTTACTGTTGTTCACATGAAGGTGGCCAAATTCTGCTGGGTTCTGTCTACATAGGTTTTTTCTTCCCTCCTATTGGTATTATTAAAGTGACATGCAAATAAATCAAGGGCATGTGATGTGAGGTGTGTGCTGATCTTGTAGCACCAACAGGCAGAACCAAACCTAGGGCTTCTGGAGCTTGGTGGGGTGTTTCAGAGCCCAGGCTCCCGTCGAGCCTGAATGTCTACAGTGTTTTATTTAGCCCCACAGCCTGAGCCCTGCAAGCCCAAGTCAGCTGACTCTGGTTGCAAAAGTTGTAGAATCTAAATTAAAAACTTCAAACAATGTATACAACCAAAGACTGGTGTTTAAACATGATCCAGCACTAAAAAGCAACAAATAAGCAATAAAATCAGTTCAAAATGCGTGTTAGCTCTGAGAACAGTCTAAGCCTAGAAGCAAGGAGGTTTATTTTCCAGAATCTCTAAGTCTCCAGTCCTGCATGAGTAATCTTGACTTTCAAGCTAAACAGGTACGCAGGCTAGACAATAACATGTCCTACTGCACAAACAGCAGTGATAAATGTTACAAATGCAGTTACATTTTCCAAAACACACCTGACACTCAAAGCGTCGATTATTTCTTGCAAAATATAATTTCATCACCCTCTTACTTGTAACAGCGTTCCTGTGTACATAAGTACTTAACCGGGCTTATTCAAACTGCGTCATATATTGCTGAAAGGCTACTTGATTAACTGAGATGATGAAAAGGTACTGTTCCTTGTATCAGGCAATAAGAATTTTTAGACAGTTGTGTAGTCCAAAACCAGTCTGATTTGAGTGGAAATTTAGCCTTTTTTTCTTGAATTGTGATGTGTGAATAAACAAGGATTAATATTATAACCCTGGTTCTATTCTCTGCTCCACCACAGAGCTGCTGGGTATAAATTCAGGGAGGTCATTTTCTCTCTCTCCTGTTTTCCCCATTGGAGGTTGAGGTTGCTGACCTACCTTATAGAGTTGTTGCCAAGTTTAATTTTTTTGAGATCACTAGATAGCAGCTATAGCAGTCAATAGGTGGCGGTGCTAGTATCATGCAAGTATCCGGTGAGGATGTAAAATCCTGTTTGATTGGTTAACTGGCTAAACATGGAGTTTAGCCACTGAAGAGGGGGAGGCTCCAGCACAGCTGGAGTACTTTTTCTCCCCCCTCCCGCTTCTGGGGCTGAGCTGAAGCAGCCCCCTGCGCAGGCAGAGACTGCTCCAGCCCGGCCCGAGCAGCCCCTGCGTGTGGTCCCCCTGGGGCTGCCGTGGACAGGGGCTTCTCTGGATGCCCACAGCAGGCGAGGAGCTGCTCCAGCCCCACTAGTTAACCGGAACTGGTAAGCATCACCCATTAAGGGTAATGCTAACCAGTTAACCTTTCCCGTCCCTCGTATCCCCCAAACACATTTTAATGCCAACAAATACTGAAGCTGAAAAGGATTGGAGATTATATCCTGAGAAGCCTGATGAAAATCAGCCCTGGAAACTGGGATTGGACATTAATCAGATTCTGGTTAAGACAATAAATATGGGATTGGGGCATCTCAATTTGGGTCAATCATGCAGGTGAGCAGATACGGTTTCCCAATGCCTCTACTTGCAGCAGAGAGCCATGCATCAGCTCGGTTCTCTTTATAGCAGTGTTTCTTAAACTGTGTTCCGGGGAACACCAGTGTGCTGCAAGGCAGTCAGAGGTGTGCCGCGGAAAACAGATTTCAAAATGGCCACCCTTAAAGGGGCAGGTGACCTTTTTTGCTTGTTTTTGCTCAATAACTTCCCCCCCAACCCTTTTTTCCCCCTCAATAACTTCCTCCTGACCCTTCCCCCCCTCCCCCCAACCTTTTTTTTTTCTCAACAAAAAATCCTTGGTGTTGGCCATAAAAAAAATATATTGTTTGTTGTTCCTTGGTCTCAAAAAGTTTAAGAAACACTGCTTTAAAGGATGAATGGGCCACAAAGTAGGGCCCTACCAAATTCATAGTCCATTACGGCCATTTTCACAGCCATAGGTTTTGCAAATTGGTCAATTTCACATTTATAGCTGCTTAAACCTGAAATTTCATGATGTTGTAACTGTGGGGTCCTAACTCAAAAGTAGTTGGGGAGGGGGGGGGGAAGATGGTCATAAAGGCCTAGATGGACCTGTGATGTCTAATTGCTCTGAAGTATGACGACATAAGTCCAGTTGCTCAGAACCTGTGGGTGTCCATGTGTTTGTCCTAACCACCATTCCAGGCAGAAGAGCTAGCCTCTCTGAACGTCTAGCCTTTGATCTTACTGCTGGTAATAGACCAGAGGGTAGGGTTTGACTGAGCAGCCTTTATGTAGCAACTTAGCAGTAGGCCAGTATTATAAAGACCAGACACTGATGATTAACTCCTCCGCTGACTTCCCTTCCATTCATGCAAGTGGTGAGTAACTCTAATCTGTAATTTGCCTCTGACTGTTGCAGGTGAAAGTTTTTGGGAACAGTTTGAAAGAGAATTAGAGTGTCCCCAGTCTCTGCTTATGCCTCAGGCAGGATTGATTTAAAGAAAGGTTTTTGTCAGAGGTGGTTACAAATGCATTTCAGACTGGAGTTTCTTACCTAGTCTAAACGGATTCTGGTTATTCCCTTGGATGTGTGCTCTGGGTGACATGTACAGTGTATTGCTGGGCCAGTATTAACCCAGAGAATTAATTCAAAGTCTCTCTATAAGTATATGAAAGTTAATGGCTCACAGCAAAGAAGACTCTTTGTCCTGCATCCTGGCTGCTGAATATGCCATGTTACTTCTACTTTGTACTGAAATAATCACCAAGGGTAATGAATAAGCCCTGTCTACACGGGCATGTTTTGTCACCAAAAACTGCCTTTTGTTGACCAGTCAGTGAGAGCATACACATTACAATGCAACTTTTGTGTGTGGGGAGGGGAGAACACCCAGTTTTGGCAACAAAAAACTTACACCCCTGCGAGAGATTTTGTTTCCCCCCCGCCCTTTATTGCTGACAAAGAGCCAGTGTGGACTCTTGTTTGTTTTGTTGAGAGAACTGGCTTCCTCTCCACTAGTATCCCACAATGCCTGTCCTGATGGCTGTGCTCAGTTTTGCGATCTCTGCTGCCCTGCAGGCATGTGTTCTTCCTCTTTCAAAGCTCTGGGAAGAGTCTGACTGCCGAGTGAGCTGCTTGGTTTGGGGAACAAACAAAAAGACTGCTGCTGCAGGAGGAAGGCTGGGGAGACTGCTGTGCTGCTTTGACGTTCCTCAGCATGCAGAGCTCACAGAGCTACTCATGATGCTTCTCCCAGCACAGAGAATGCTGTGAGAGGACTTGGAGAGAATCCCAAGAAGCGCAGGGATCAGCTCTGCCTTCCCACCACACTGCGCTGTGGGAAGCTTACCCACGTTGCTTTGCTCTGTTTGTTGGCAGGGGAGCTATCACTGTGGCCATGAAATGTCGACAATGGGAGGCAGAAAAAACAGTTTGTCCAGTTTTCACTTTGGCCGCCAAACCTTCTGAGCGTAGACATCACCTAAGCAGCTGAGAACTGATCACAAAGACACAGTGAAATGGAGGGAAAAGGAGGAGCAGAAAACCCACTTTTTTGACACAAAATCTGTTCAGGAAAAGACACATCTGAGCTACTGAGCACCTTTTCCCAACTTCTGAGAACCACTCCATGTGTTTTGAGTCTTAGGCAGATTTGTATGGGGTGAAGATGTGGCTGAGCAGGGGAGAGTTGGCTCTCTGAGGCATCATTCTCTAGTAAAAGGATTTTCTTGTCACCCCACCAGTGTTGAGCCTACAAGTTTTATTGTTAAACCTCCTAAGAGAGCTAAGGCCAGCACCTTAGGCAATTCAAAGTCTGTAATAGCCACGGGATAGAAGTTCCACATCCTCTCCCTGCTAGGCTCGCTTCCTCTTTACCACCTTGGCTCCCCTTTGTAAATAGCTCAAATGTCCACTGTTTTTCCAAGTACCTTGACTTCTCCTTTTCAAAGTCATGCCCAGCAGAGCCAACAACCACTGCAGGCCTCTGGGCAAGGTGTGTGTGTGTGAGGGGGGGCATGACTCCATGCCCCAGAAGGGGCAGAGCCTCAAGTAGAAGGAGTGGGGGTATGGGAGCCCTTTAAAATTGCTATGAAAGATCAACATGGCATTTTCTGCATGGCTCTGAGGGCTGGGGGGGGGGGGAGAGGAAAGGCAGGGCCATATGGTGGGTGGTGCTGGCCCCGGCTAGCCCTCAGAGCCATGCAGAAAATGCCATGTTGATCTCTCATGGCAATTTTAAAGGCCCTGAGGCTCTGGTCGCTGTTGCTGCCACAGTAGCAGTGGTGGGGCTGGGAGCCCTAGATCCCTTTGAATCGCCAGGCCCTAGGGCTACTGCCCTCTTTACTGCCAACCCTGTTGGTGGGCCTGGTCATGCCCTTCCTAAGAGGACAATTTTTGGCCCTACATCTGTATGTTTATTGTAGATTTCTTGCCCATGACCTGAAAAGTTTTAAATGCGCATGGAGGAATAACACAATGTTTGTTATGGAAACTGGGAATATGCTGTCTGCTTGGCTTCCAATTTGCTTCCCTAAATAACAGGATGGTTGTCTTATGTCTGCCAATAATTTAAAGGGATGAGATAGCGAATCTATCATTTACATACTAACTTTTTTGGCTGAGTAAAAAATTCTGATGTGAGATGTAGAGCAGCTGGCGACCAGCAAACATTAATTACTGGGATCTCTCTGGTTTCAGGCTTGGATGCGCCTCAACGTTTAGGCCATGGATGTTTTAATTAAAACGGCTGCATTGGGAAAATAGACTCAGTGGGTGACCCAAACAGGCTCGTCATTGTGCAGTGCGTGGTTTTACTGCAGTACAGTCTCGCTAGAAGGCGGTTTTAATGTCCGTGCTGCTAGTTACCAAACATACTTATTTTTTATGGTAACTGGCATTATTCACACATCAACTCTTTGTCATCACTAAATAGGACATGGGCAGTAAAACTGGTTTAGCTGAGTTTATGACCCTGAGGCTCTATCGATTGGCTTTGAGCAGTGGTTTTACTTCTAGCCACTTTGAGTGCTCTTGATGTCAAAATCAAAATCCACTCGCGTTCAGCTGACTCCTTCTTTGTTTTGGCCTTGTAGGAAGAGCCAAAAAACAACGTTTCTTAAAAACAAAACACTTTATTTTGGAGAGTCTCCATAAAGGTTTGTTTTTTCTTATAATTGATAACAAGTAGGGCTTAACTCAGGGCCAGATCTTCAAGAAAGCTCAGCTACTACTTAGGCATCTGAATGACATTGCTTCTGCCACTTCACTGAGATGCAGACATGGAGTAGAACTCTTTTACAAATCTGATCCCAATACAAGAGCTGAGCACAGTGCATTTTGGTTACTGTGTGGGAGAGCCAACATTCTCAACTTATTGTACCACCTCGAGTTCTCAAGGCTTTCTAATTTCTCTCCTCAAAAATTAATCTCTTTTTAGTTAAAAGAGCAACTGCTTCCAACTGCTTTGTTGTCAATTTTTTGTCACCTGTTCTCTCCCCTCCTTCCTGTGCATGACTGTTTCTTCTTTACTTCAGCATGAAGCAATTTATTCCTCCATCCATTTTTTCCTACTGCTGATATCTTTATTTCCCTGAGAGACTGCTTTATGAATGTCATATATTGAAGGAATTCTGTCATCTGCAGGCTCCTATGTTGTGTAGGGAGTTGTACCAAATGAGTACAGGACAATTTAATATAAGAAAACTTGATGGTAACTACCAATCTCCACATCCTTTCATCATGTTTATTGTCTGTAGCTGTGAATACTAAACACTACATTTAAATTAATGTAAGCTTAGCTTGCCAAATTAACTGATTTAAAGTGCACAGCGACTACGTAATAGGAGTACTATCCTCAACAGATCTGCTCTTTGTGTCTATTTGAAGTCCTAGCATTTAGTGACAAAAATAAGTTTTACTGCTTTTTATTCCTGTCAGCTTTGGAAGGTTGTATTTTGCCATTTCTGTTGCCTTGATTTGTATATCTTATAGCATATACACAACTGCTACATAATCTTGTTTTGTACATCTTTAGTTGGAATAAATGTATTCAGCCTTTGCTTCCTTATATAAGATTCACACAGAAATCACATTTTTGATCAGTGTATACAGGAGATGCAGATTATCATTATTTGACACATGCAAGAGCTTTAAAATGGCTGAATAGATATTGCTGAAACTTTTCCAGAAAAATTCACCTCTGGGCAGAGACTAAACATGGAAATTTTCAGTCTGGAAAGACTATGGTTGTGACAAATAGGAGTAGCTAAGTGAAGTTATAATGGAAACTGCCTTCCAATATTTGCTAGTGTAGTCTATACTGCTATAGTTCATACTGTGCCTTGTGAGAGGAGAGGGGCTTGCCAGTAGCCCCAAGCTGCAAACAGTTTTTGTCCAGAAGTCAGAGGTGTAAAACTACATTTCCCCCCCAGATCCATGCCACACAATTAACCTTGGACTTTTTTCCAGCATTCACATCTAGTGAGTGGTTACTCTAGCCATCCTATTGGGCATGGGCAGTTAGTGTAGCTGGGGCTGGGGGAGGAAGCCCCCAGCCCCACCTACAGTCCTGCCCCCTGCTAAGGCCCCACCCTCCCCATAGGGAGGGGAAGAGACGTGAGGAGGCACATGTGGGCACCCCAGCCTCCCCGGCCCCTCGATCACCAAGGGAGGGAGGAGACCGTGTGGGGCAGCTCCCACCTCCCCGGAACACCAGAAGATGGAGGAGGCGGCACGGCTCTCAGGGCACCAGGGAGAGAAGAGGCCACACGGTTCCAGCCTCCCCAGGCAGGAGCACAGGGAGAGTAGGCACTGGGGGCAACAACACTCCACCTGCAGAACACCTACAGAAATAAGGGATAAGGGATCTTTCGGAAAAGGCTTTATTTTTCAAAAAAACAGCATCTAGACTGGCGCTTTTCTCTGACAAAGCTCCATGCCGAAAAAAAGCGGCAGCCATTTTTATGCTAATGAAGCGTGGGAGAATTAAATCCCCGCTTCATTAGCAATTGCGATACGTCTAATTTACATCCCTTTTCCGAAAAAGGGATGTAGTCTAGACATAGCCTAGGTGTGTCTGTGCCTGGTGGTTTGGGAAGGCAAAGCCTTCCCCTGCCTAGGCTACCGGATGCATATGCTACCAGGTTAAGGGGAACCAAATATTTTGCACATTAAAGCAAGGTTCATGTTATGCAGTGGGAGTGTCTCATGCATTTCAGCAGAGTTACTACCCAAGATTCAGTGGCTGTATACCTAAGATAGCCGTATAAAGAGGGAGCCTTGCATATATGTTTAAAGGCAGTAACTCGATCCCTAGTTTTCGGAAATTCCTGGATAAGCCATTTTGAAACCACAGCACATTGCAAAAATTTTCCAAAAGCCATTGTGCTGGATGGCAGTGTGTGGCATGCTGGGAGCTCTATCCATCACACAATAGACTTTGCATTGACACAAGCATGCCTGGTGTGTACATGCAGCACCAACACAAGCAGCCAAGTATGCATGGATGCAAATTATATACAAAATTTGGCAGCTGTACACTATTGTAACTTGCAGCATAATTTTCAGGGCCCAAAATGTCTGAAACTAAAATAATATTTCTGACCTTGTAATTTATTTCTGGCAAGAATCTTGAGCATTTTTACCTTAGCCAGTGAAAAGCTGAAAAGCAGATTGTATTTCTTACTCACTGCTCTAATGGCGTGGAAAAAGTGAATAAAGAGTTATTTACTTCTTTCCGTAACACAAGAACTGGGGTCACCAAATGAAATTAACAGGTAATGGGTTTAAAACAAACAAAAGGAAGTACTTCAAATAATCCACAGTCTGCCTGTGGAACTCTGTGCCAGAGTATGTTATGAATTCCAATTCAGGGAGGACATTTCCATTAATGGCTATTAGCGAGGATGGGCGGGACTGGTGTCCCTAGCCTCTATTTGTCAGAAGCTGGAAATTGGCAACAGGGATGGCTCACCTGTTCTGTTCATTCCTTCTGGGGCACCTGGCATTAGCCACTGTCGGAAGACTAGATACTATGCTAGATGGACCATTGGTCTGCCCAGTATGGCCGTTCTTATATCTATCCTGAATTTGTAATGGTTTGGAATCCTCTCTGAAAGGGGTAAAACTGCATGTATTAAAATTAGCTTCTGGAGCCATGTGGAGGGTTGTTTTGATCCACTTTGAATTGGGCAACACTATATGCATGTCTCCACCAGAGGTATTGTGCTGCAGGAGGAGGGAAGGGAGCATTCTAATGTCTTATCGGCCCCTCTTGTCTCCCCACAGGATGCCCTTGAAGTCTAGAACAAAATAAATTCCCTCAACGTTAGCAATTTTCTCCACAGCAGTTTCACAGGCTGCAAACCTCTGGCTTTCTTTGGGCTTGTGCAAGCATATGGAGTTGTGTAACACTCTGGATAACTTATATTCTGAAGATACGACTCTGTCATTTTGCTGTGCCCACAAAGTGACATCTCAAAGATGTAGCTGAATGCCAGATTCATCCCTGGTGGCTTCAGTGGAGCTGCTTTTGATTCCAGGAGGGATCAGCAAATCCCACTGCAGGGAGTTTATTCTTAGTCCGCCAGGGACCAGCCAGTTTCTCATGCTGTTGAGCTGACTTTCCAAGTGAAAAACAGACACGCTGGCTGTTCAGCAGAGGAGCCTTCTCTTCTCAGCAGCAGTGAGCAGGCTGGGAGGGAGCTTGTGGTTGCTCAAGGGCCAACTGGAGGCCACACTCCTACACATCCACCCCTCCAGTACCATTAATCTAACCCAAAATTGAGGGGCATGTGTCAGTGTCCTTCACAGATGGTCAAATGCCAACTGAGGGTGGACATAGGGAGATCGTGAATACATCTCCCAAAGTCCCCTCCATAAGAGCTAGAAATGTACTTTTTTCGTAAGTAAAAGGCCGAGATTCTCCCTTACATTTTGAGGTTCACTAAACTTAGGGGAGCCTGTGGCCATGGGTTATATGAGCTTCAAGTGCTAGCTCCACATCCAACAGATCTCCTATGGGGTCTCCAATGTATAGACCCACTTTTTTGTGTCCATTCCTCCTCCCTTCCCAATACATGGAGCTATTTTTCCCCTCTTTCCTTAGAAAAAAATTCAAGGTTTTATCTTGATTAAAAAACCAAAAACTAATATCTAAATATATTTTAAACCTGCAGAGTTAAGAAAATAGAGAGGAAATTTTTCCTGGTAAAAAGCTGGTCAGATTCACAGTAGGTCTGAAATTCCTCTGAACTGTTGACTTATTCAGGTGTATCTTGTATAAGAATCTGGCTACAAGTCTACATGGAATATATCATAGCCACTCCTATAACTCTAAAACAGCAGGACATTCTTTTGTGGTAGATATTCTGTTACACTAGCACTTTGCTTCCTCCCCCTCCTCCGCCCATGAACTATTACTTTGATATTTGAAGGTTTTAGTGATGGGTTAACTTCAAAATATTTGTTGTTTCAAATAGGCTATGTCTACACTACCACCCTAGTTCGAACTAGGGTGGTAATGTAGGCAACCGGAGTTGCAAATGAAGCCCGGGATTTGAATTTCCCGGGCTTCATTTGCATAAAGCCGGGCGCCGCCATTTTTAAATGTCCGCTAGTGCGGACTCCGTGCCACGCGGCTACATGCGGCACGGACTAGGTAGTTTGGACTAGGCTTCCTAGTCCGAACTACCGTTACTCCTCGTGAAACGTTACTCCTCGTGAAGCCTAGTCTGAACTACCTAGTCCGTGCCGTGTGTAGCCGCACGGCACGGAGTCCGCATTAGCGGACATTTAAAAATGGCAGTGCCCGGCTTTATGCAAATGAAGCCCGGGAAATTCAAATCCCGGGCTTCATTTGCAATTCCGGTTGCCTACATTACCACGCTAGTTCGAACTAGGGTGGTAGTGTAGACATATCCATACATACCCAATGGTTCTGCTAGTTAGATCTCATTCAGTCAGATTGATTTAGAAATTGGAAATATGTTGGTTAAATATTATTTGATGCCAGACATTTTGTGAAAGCAACTCAGGAATTTTTAGCATATAGCTGAGTAGTAGTACTACGTCTGTAACGGATGCATTATCCTATGGTAAAAATACAATAAAAAGTTCAGAATGGGGTCACCCCCTTAACTAACCATTTTAAACGTGCATTTGCTTAGCCACAGCTACAGTTTACAAAGGATGATTTTGTGTTTAAAGGACTCAGGAAAACTGGATTCAATTCTTTCCCAAAAATGTCCTAGGTGACCTTAATTTAAGTAACTTAATTTATATAGGCCACATTTCCTTGTTATGAATTGTAAATTAATCAATGATTCTGATTGGCGAGGGAAGGTATACAGATACTTATATAGGTAAATAGTATTCTAGTTCACGTTTTTATTGGTACATTCTCTTCACAAGTAACCCTTTTACTATAAATTATAGAAAAGGAATATAGCAAAGGCTGGATCTATTTTCTTGAAGAAACCCAGGGTTTCTATAATATTAATTTTGAAACTTTTTTCTATCAAATAGGTTGATAAGGCCTGGATGGAACAGGCATATTGTAACTGTAATGAACAAAATTTAGTAGAGCAGCTAACATTCTTTTAATTATATGGCTGCTGTTCATCTATTTTTGTACAGGGTTTTTTTTTTTTTTCATATAAACACAGCTCAACTGTATAGTTGTTCCTTTTAGCCACAGTCACCTAAGGTCAAGCTGTACCCTGCTAGGGAGACGAATTGCAAACAAGGCTGGCTAAACCATGAGACTTCAATTTGTCCCTGTTATTAATCCTCCCAAGTTCTGGGTCTGGAGTCTGGCAGTGCACATAACAGTAAACTTTATATCTCAGAAGTTCATGTTCTCCTCAATTGCAGGACGAACATTTGGTTAACCCCTGCTATCTCTTAGGAGAATATGATGCAGGAGCTACATAAGATTTATTTGCACAATGCATTGGCCCATGCAGTGTTCTGTAGAAGACTGACTCTTCTGCAACCGTAATTTAAGCTGTCTCAGTGGTGTACTCATGTTAGTCTGTAACTTTAAAAACAACAAGTGATCCTGTGGCACCTTAGAGACTAACAAAAATATGTAGGATCATGAACTTTCACGGGTAAGACCAACTTCATCAGATGAGTGAGAGTGGAAATAACAGAATCCAAGATATATATAACAGCAAATTTGACACTGTTTTACTGGGCTTGAATAAAGACATTAACTAGTTAACAAACTGGTTTTGTAGTGCATTAACCAGTTAATGTCTTATTCAAGCCCAGTGTAACAGTGTCGAATTTGCTGTTATATATATATCTTGGATTGTGTTATTTCCACTCTCAATCATCTGATGAATAGTGATAGAAATGTAGCCGTGTTAGTCTGGTGTAGCTGAAGCAAAAAACAGGACTATGTAACACTTTAAAGACTAACAAGATGGTTTATTAGGTGATGAGCTTTCATGGGCCAGACCCACTTCCTCAGATCAAATTGTGGAAGAAAATTGGCACAACCATATATACCAAAGGATACAATCAAAAAAATGAACACATATGAAAAGGACAAATCAAATTTCAGAACATCCCCCTTCTGTTCTGAAATTTGATTTGTCCTTTTCATATGTGTTCATTTTTTAATTGTATCTTTTGGTATATATGGTTGTGCCAATTTTCTTCCACAATTTGATCTGAGGAAGTGGGTCTGGCCCATGAAAGCTCATCACCTAATAAACCATCTTGTTAGTCTTTAAAGTGCTACATAGTCCTGTTTTTTGCTTCATCTGATGAAGTGGGTCTTACCCACAAAAGCTCATGCTTCCATATATTTTTGTTAGTCTCTAAGGTGCCACAGGACTGTTTATTGTTTCGCATAATTTAGGCTGATTGAATTCCAGCACTTGCACTGAAATGTTCTTTATTCTACTTTTGTTAATAGGTATTATTTCTGTCACAATTAGTATTGGCATGGACTTGATCTTGCTCTCTTTAAGTCTATGGAAATTTTGCCAAAGTACTTGCAAATGTTTCTTTGGTAGGTCACTGGTCTTGTTCTTGCAGGAGCGGGGGGTGTTGGTTGTTTTCTGAATACTATCAGCTCTGAAGAATGTTTATTCTTGTTTCAGCCTCTCTCTCATTTCTAGTTAATTTGCTTCCTCTTCTTATATTTTCACAAAACTCTGCTCTGTAGTGGCCTCGTGTCTGTAAAGTACACAGATAGAAATGTTACACCCATAGGCAGAATCCCACCTGGGCCCACTGGAGCTTTGTGAATGAGCCTCTACAGCATGAGCTAAAAGCCAGCTAGCTTTTGGCTAGGGCTGTAGAGCAAACTCATTGATTTTTCTGTAAGTGGTCTAAGTGCCACTATGTGGGACGGCCGGTACAGCACACGCAGTAGGTATGTGGGTTACAGTAGCAAGGTACAACTAATTCAGAAATCCCAGTTCGACCCAAAAGAAACTCCAGCCTCAGTTCTGCAATTTGATTCATGCAGGCAGATCCCTCCAGCAATGTGAAACCCCTACTGACTGCAGGCAGGACTCCATATGGACATGCTGCTTCCCACAGAAATCAAAGAGAGCAGGAATATACCTGTGCAGGTCAGATGGCAGGATCAGATCAGGCCTCAGATGTGAAAATGCTATGTAATTATTAATGTATTGATGCTACTCCCCGACATTTCCATTTAATCAATATCATGGAATTGGATACAGATAGTCATGGACAGTGACGGTGACAAAAGCAGCTCATCACAGATTCTATTCTTGGTACTGCTGCTCTTTCATTTTATTGTTTTACAAACACTTTTGAATAGGGGAAGTTTTAAATAGATCTGCTTCCTGGTAGAGTTAATGTGCTTTGCTAGGTTAAAATTATCACAAACAATTTCATACATCATAAACCCACTTGGGTTGACAAAGTAGAGCAAAATTTCTTTCCTTAAAAGAACTATTCCAAAAAAGGCCTGAATATTGATTTACAGCAGCAAATAAAAATGCTGAAAGATGCTTGTCAATTATTTTTGAGGGCGGGGAATGGGACAAGGTATTGAAATAGATTTTATTTTATTGCCTGAAAATGGAAAGCTCCAGTGAATTTTTCTGATTAATATTTTTTCTTCACAGTAAGGGTAGTTGTCTGTCAGATTGCATGTATGAGCATGCATCTCTGAGCAGATCAAAAGTGTTGTCTCACATATTTTGTTAATGAGAACTTAAAAAATGACTGATTCTATTGCCTTACTAGGGGGAGTGGGGGAGGGGGCTGGTAGAATTGCTGGGCCTCTGGGTAAGATGGGTAGTACGGGCTCTGTGCTCCCAGAAGGGGTGGGGCCTTGGACACAAGGGGAAGGGCTGAGACTAGCTTCCCCCACCAGTCCCTCAGCACTGCCCAGAGCATGCCACCCAGGGATTCAGTAGTGATTTAAAGGGCTCAGAACTCCACCTGTTGCAGCTAACGTAGTGGTGGCTGGAAGCCCCAGACCCTTTTGAATTGCTGGGCCCCAGGGCAACTGACCCCTGTTCTACTCCATCGGCAGGCGTGGCCATGATATCCTGAATTGATGTTTTTAAACCCCTTCCCACCCCATGTTACATCATTTGATCATTCTATATTTCTTGTTGCCATTTTCCCTCCTTAGAACATTTATAAATACATTATTTTAAAAGAAGGCAAATGAACATGTTAATAAGATCAGCCCTAGTCCATAGCAGAAAAATACTTTAAACTACCTTCCACCTCCACCCTTACATTACTGCAGGTGTAATTTAAAGTCTAGCTGACATTTGTGTGTGTGTATATCTGTATGAGTACAAATCTCATCCTGGGAGGATGATACTCATGTGTCTATTTAGATATGTGATTTTTCCTTAGCTCACTTTACAGAGAAGACATGTTTCAAACCACTCATTCATATTAAATGTAAACAAATGAAATGCATAGTGAATCTAGCCAAAATAAACCTCTCCAAGTCAAGAAATTCAGAAGTTATTGTTTGCATAGAAATGTTAGCTTGGTTGCATTGCACATCCTGTATAATTATAGTAGACATTTAATAACACAAACAGTAGCATAGTAATCTACACTCAGAGAAAACCAGGAATAAATGCTACTGATTTGGGAGGGGTGAAGGGGGGGGGGGGATAGACAAGCTAATGTTGCACTGGAAAACTTAACTCCTTGCATTTTTGGTCCTTCGGTCATTTTATTATTTTACACTGACTTCTGCATCTGTGTTTATTTTTAAAGATAAGCAAAAACTCATAAGCACACTCTTTGGGAGACAGAAGTATGTTTTCTATAAGTTTTACACTGATACCTCTATGAAACACATTCTCCTTTAACTGCATTAATACACATGCACATCAACATGTGTGTACTTAATAGACACTAATGCTGTATTTACAAAAAACACCCCAGAACTTCTAAGAAATCAGAGGGCAACTTGCTGACCTAGGCCCCAATGCAATAACATGTTTAAGTATGTACCTAATCTTAAGCATGTGAATAGTCTCATTGATTTCAATAGGGCTGTTTAAGGGCTTAAAATGAAGCACATGCTCCATTAGGGCAACTGAGGCTGGGGTAACCCAGGGTTGCCACCTTTCTAACTGCTGAAAACTGGACCGGCAACATCTTTGTACCATCTCCTCCATTTACGTCCCACCCCTTCTCTGCCTCTTCCCACCAAAGCTCTTGCCCTATCACTTGCTCCTCTCCCCTCATCATCCTGTTGATCATTGGATTATCTCCACCTCCTTTCATCCCCCTCCCCCAGCTGGGCTCCCTCTGCTCTCAGACTGAAGCTGCTGCAGCCTGACAAGGAGCCAGCCTATTTAATGCCCCATCCCTGAACATGGAACCTCTGGAGCTTAGTGCATGTGTAACCGCCACCTGGCGGATTTGAACCTGGGACCTCTGAAGCTTAGTATAGGAGCCGCTACCCTCTGAGCTAAAAGACTGCTGCCTGTCAGCCTATGCTGTAAGGGGTCTCTTGTTCTAAGCTGTTGCTGTGGTCTAGGTGCCACTGCATGGGATAGTGAACCACACTAGATGTGTGGGTTACACATGCGCTTCTGCTGCGTGAGCAAAAGCCAGCTGGCTCTCAGCTAAGGCTGCAGAGCAAACTCATTCTTTCTAAGTGCCACTAGATGAGACAGCACACTACAGCCAGCAGGTGTGTAGGTTACACCTGCAGGTGGGAGGCAGCCCCGACTGACTAGGGTCTGGTGTGGATTAATGACTCAATGTGGCTTCTCCTTGTCCCACAGTAACCAGATTTTTAGTGTCTGGTCAGATATACTGCCAGGTCCTCTTTTCAACTACACTTTTCAGTCAAAAACCAGGCACTTGGCAACCCTAACTGACATTTGGACACAGAAGCCACAAACTGGACTGTCTGGGTAAAACCAGATGGGTGGCAAGCCTGTTTGCCTCCTGGAACTGTACCCACCACCTCCGGTGGAGGCAGGAGAACCTGCCTGCTTAGGTTCTGCTCTGTGCTTTTTGTCCCATTCACAAAAGAGAAAACGAACACAGTTAAGCTGAACAGGTGAAAGTTACTCAGCGCGCTGTGCTGTTCATGTAGCTGAGTTGCTTTCACTTTAATGGTCCAGTGTTTTATTTCACTGGTCTCCCAGTGGAGAGTTGGTAGTATTCACCGGTCAGTAACTGTTCCTCCAGGGAACACTGGCCATGTGACTTCTGCTCCTTATTGATTTATCTGAAAGTAATGTCTGACTTACAGTGTGAGGTCCTGATCCTCCAAAGAGTTCCGTGTGAGTGGACCTGGCACCCTCTTTGAGCCCTGCTGAAGTCAATGGGGTTGTGCAGTGGCCCGCCTGTACAGAGCTCTTTGCACAATTGGACCTAACTTTTCCACTATGTTTGGTCCTGCATTTTTCAATCATTCATAACTTTAGGCCAGATCATCTTTTCCCGTGGAATAACTATGGGTGGGAGTAGACGGGGCCATTTTGTGCAAAAAAACCCAAAAAACAAAAAATGAGGAATAATGGTTCTTGTGCAAAAAGGGTTTTTTTCCCCGCAAAATGGCCCTGTCTACACTGGGTTTGTTTCCACAAAAACCTCTTCTGCAAAAAAGATCAGAAGAGAATATGCAAATGAGAGCGCAAGAAATGCTAATGAGCGTTTCATTTGCATTTCCACTTCCACAAAAATGATGCTGTGTAGACAAAGCCTAGGCCATGTCTACACTAGGAAAGTATTTCAAAATTACTAAATTTGACTTAATAACTCCTAATTTAACAAATTCAAACTAGCATTTCCACACTATTAGGAAGCCTCAAAATTAGACCGAGGCAGGGTCCGTTAATGTGGATGCATTACCTTGGACTTAGATCCCCAGGAAGCACTGGAGAGTAATTAGTTTGAAACAGCAGCATACACACTATTTTGGAATTAGTGTTACTCCTGATGAACAGCAGGAGTACAGATGTTGAATTCCGCAGCCTATTATTTTGAAATAACAGGCTTGGTAGCGTGGATGCTGTGCTTATAAATTCAGCCATACAGGGTTATTTTTAAATAAAGTCCTAGGGGTTTCTGTGGTGTTTTCCCACTAAGCATTCCCTGAAAGAGGAGAGGTCTAAGGAGGGTATCTGAGTTTACAGGAGGCAAAGCTTCCCAGCCATGAGGAATCCTGACCATCCATGCAGAAGAAACCCCTCCCAGATGCCCCGAGCAGATTCTGAGTGCAGGGACAGCTCTGTTTTTGTGCTGCTCTGCTGTTCAGCTCCAGCACAGCCATTGGCTGAGATCCATGAGGCTGCTTAGGTATAGACACAGACTTTTATAAATGTAAAAGAGATGCCAAAGAAAGCTTTTAAATCACTATTACCTCTGTGATGGGTTGAATCATAGGGGTCCCCTTGAGGCTCTCAACCAGTGAGCTGGTCATGCCACTGAGCCTGCCTACCTGACCTCAGCACCCTACAACCTGTCCTCCTGGGTCAGAAACTCTGGTCTCTCCCAGCAAAGGTACAGAGTTAGGATAACAGTCCCCCCCAGCAGGGCAATGCAAACGCTGAACCAGCTCATCTGTGGGAGGGCTCAGTTATAGGGCCATGACAGCACCCAGGAACACAACCCTCAAAAGAGACTGAAACCAAAATAAATCCGTATTACTCTGTGTAAAAGCTCATTCTTTATCAATAAAAGAGAAGATATGCACAGCTGTGGCTCCCTCCCCCCTTCCCCAGGTAACAATTATTTACACTGGGCTTGATAATAAACAAACGTGTTTTTATTAAGTATAAAAAGTAGGATTTAAGTCAGTGGTTCTCAAAGTGGTCCGCAGATCCACTTTGAGAAGCCGGCTAACTGGCTGCTACGGTTTTTTAATTTACCGGCTCTGCAGCTACAGAGCCTCATGACTCCTATTGGCCCTGATTTACCGTTTGCAGCTGCGGGAAGCGGCATGGGATGGACAGCCACTTACTGTGGCTCCCCTGGGCTACAAACTGTGAACAGGAGCCAATAGGAGCCGTGAAGCTTGGTGGCTGCAGAGCTGGTAAATAAATTTAAAAAACCTGCCCAGTGGCCAGTTAGCAAGTTTCTCAGAGTGGATCCACAGACCACTTTGAGAAACACTGATTTAAGTGAAGGATCAAAATGAGTCACTAAGCCAAAATAAACAAAACATGCCCATTAAGCTTAATATACTCAGAAACTTGTTACATGCAAATTTTTACCTCAACAGTAGTTCCAATAATCTTTTTTGCAAGATAGGCAGCCTCCTTGGTTGGTATCAACCCTTCCCCCTGTTCAGATTTAGGTGTTCCCAGCAGGCATCTTAGGTGGTAAATGGAGATTTCCTGGCATCTGGCCATTGCCCATATTGTTTGGTTTCCCACTTTTATATCCCCTTTGCCCAAGGTGGGAATTCTTTGTGTTCAGTTCAAAATGTTCTCATCTTGAATGGAAAAGTACCAGATTAAAAATGGGTTCCAGAATGAGGTAGCCTGGCCATATATGTTTATAGGACCAGCCACAGTTTGGATTTACAGGAAAAACAATGCCATTTACAGATCGTTGCTTTGAGCAGTGGGCTATTATGTTTCCAAAACATCATTAATGGCCCTCATTAGCACATTTAGAATTATAAACAGATTCACACTTCATGTTTCTAACAGCACATACAAGAATGATACATCCACAGAAATAGAGTATGCACGTTCACTGCAGATTGTGTTTTAAAAATGCTATGTCACGTGATGCATTTTGCCTAAAGCATCTTTGAGTTATGCATTAAGGATGTTAAATGGTGGGTAACTGACTAATCGTGTACAGGGGCAGCCCTAGACTAGCTGCCAGCAATTGGCGCCCTATGCGAACCATGCAATCGGCACCCCCATTCCAAACCCCTCAGTGATATTGCGCCACCATTTGGCGCCCCATTTAACTTGGCACCCTAGGCGACTGCCTAGTTCACCTATATGGACAGGCTACCCCTGATCATGTCGTCAATACAGAAAGGTGCTCAGAAAGAGCTACCTCCACTGTAGCTCTGCAGTTTAAATGTAGCAGCAGCTGGGCATGCAGACAGCCCAACTCCTACTACATTTAAATTGCAGTGCAGAACCACAACAGGGGTAACTCCTAGACTTGGTGCAAGCCAGGACTGAGCCGGGCTTACTCAGTCCCAGCTCGCATCGGGTCCAGCAGCCCTTGTCTGTGGGGGGTCCCAGTGGGGAGCGAAGAAACCCCCCCTGCGGACAAGGGCTGCTGCGAAGCAGCCTCTCATTGTGGCCAGCTTGGAGACAGAGGTGTGTGTGTGGTGGGGAGAGACACACGAGTAGTGGTCTAGATCAGTGTTTCTCAACCAGTGGTACGAGTACCCTTAGGGGTACTTGAGAGAAGTCTGGGGGGTACGTCAACACAACTGAGAAAACTGAATTCTTTTTTAGAGTTTTTAGAGTGCTTTATTATTTTTGTACTTTTTACACCCAAAAATTTAATCACCCACCCAGCAACGATTAAATTGTTTAAACAAATGTGTTGCAATAGTAGAAAAAATGTTTTGTATCTGAAAATTGTAGGTACTGGGGGTACTTACAATTTTTTTTAAAGGGGGTACTTTATAAAAAAAAAGGTTTGAGAAACACTGGACTAGATTAACCGATAAGCCTAGATTTATAAAAAAAAAAGGTTGAGAAACACTGGACTAGATTAACCGATAAGCCTAGATTTATTGGTTAGTTAACTAGTCGATTACTTTCTTACATCCCTATTAGAAACAGCACAATCCCCTTCCACATAGATAAGGAGAAATTTATCACAAATGATCTTCTACTTGTGTATACTTTGTCAACCGGAGGTGATCACTACAACCCCTGTACACATTGTTGCCCCAGCATATCCTTCATACTGCTTCTTCCCTAGGAGTGCTGAATAGGTTTACAAATAATCACTGTATTATGTTAGTGTTGAGAGACACCCATCAGAGTCTGTACATACTGTATGTACACACAGAATAAGAGACAAACTCTGGCCCAAAGAGATTACAATCTAGACAAGAAGTAAACCACAGGCAGAGAGATGTGAAATGACTTGTCCAACTGACAGCAAGCCAGTGGCAGAGATGGGAATAGAACATGCTTCCTGACTTTCAAGAACCTTGATCATTAGACCATGCTGCTTCCTAGGAGGAAAAAAAAAGGCAATTTTGTGTCTAATTACATGAGGTGACTCAGTTTTTCAAATTGGCTTTTATAGTTTAACACCACAAAAGCCATAATGTAAATGCATCTCAAGTCAGAACAGATCCCCTAGGCCCCAACTGAGAATTACAGGCAAACCATATTTTCCAAACACCTTTCTAAAAAAGGGAAAGTAAAATAATCAGGTATTTGAATGTGAATTAGTAGCATCCAAAATCAAATAGAAAAGACCAGTATTTGTCCATCAGTGAGAGAGGAGGGTGAAGAATGAATCTAGTGTAGTCTAGGGGCATTACGCAGAGGTGCACAAAAACTCAGTTGCTTAGAAATTCCTGCACTACAGCAAGAATAAAGAAATTTAAATATAATTTAGAAAGCTGTCTTCATACCAAACTCATTTTCCATCAGCACTTACATTGCTCCACTTTGCTTTAATGAACAAAAAATTACAAGTCTCAGGAGGGTAGACATGTTAGTCTGTAATTTTAAAAGTGAGTAGTCCTGTTTTAGTTTCTAAGGTGGCACAGGACTATTCAGTTTTAAAAATGACAAGATTCATAGAAATGTCTCTCAGAAATTTAAAAAGCATTTAAATGAATCCCAGACATGCCACTCTTGTATGTAAACTGATTATTGCATCCTTGTGCTAAAACATGAGAAGCCCAAAGTGAAACTGATTAGAAACTAATCAGTAAATGAAAGTGACAAGTCCAAATTCATTCTCCATACTGAGGAAAATGCAAATAAATAAATAAATTAGATTTTAAAAATAAAATTGTTTTAAAAATTATTGTTTGTAATGCACATAAATAACTATTTAAAAAGCTACTGTGTGATAAGCTGTGTCCACTGAAGTCAACGGCACATCATATTAATTTCAATCGGCATAAGGATTTCACCCATTGTTTTTATCTTGGCCATGTTTCTGCAAGAGTTCCAGAACCCTAGAGAGATGTCTATATAACCCTGCTTTGGATCCACTGTTGTCTCCTTTGATTTTCTCCAGAAAACAGAGATGAGGTTTTGTCCCCAAAATATTCCATTTCCCAACTTTGTTTCCTGATGCATTTATAAACACAGGTACAACATCCCCTAGAAAACTGGGAATTAAGACAAAATGGGTGGGACTTTTGCAGGTTTGAGGCTTTAAAAAGAATAAAAAGTAAAGCTGATTAGGAAAAATAATTTTTAATGGAAAATATATTTCTCTGAAGCAATGTCCTTCTGTTTAACCAGCTCTAAAGCCAGCTCTATAGCCGCTCTATAGCCAGCTCTATAACCAGCTCTATAGCCGCGGGCAGGTAGTTCAAACTACGGGGCATTTAAAAATGGCAGCGCCTGGGAACATGCAAATGAAGCCCGGGATATTTAAATCCCGGGCTTCATTTGCAAGTTTGAATGTCTACATTAGCCACCCTAGTTCGAACTAGGGTGGCAATGTAGACATTCCCTTAGAGATGCTTATCTTTGTACTATTGCTACAGGTTAATACCTTTTTATTTAATTTATATGTGCACAGCATGTTTTGTATCTGTTGAAGAAAATGTATATTTCTCTCCCTTTCTCTTTCTGTCTCTCTTTCTCTCTAGTTTATTTTTTAAAAATATACCAACTTCATCCAAAAAGGACTCTATTTCATCTACACTCCAAGCCTGTTGTCTGTATATACCTAGCAATAGTAAGCATTTCCTAGTGCAATGTTTCTAAACAATCCTTATATGCCTATTTGTATATATTGAGTCTAATACCTGCATATAGATACTGTGAAGAGTGGAGTTTGGTTTTCTTGCTTTTTGTTTGGAGTTTTCTGGTCCTCTATTATATGAGCGAAATCTTTACCTCATGGTTAATGTTGTAGTTTCTATTTGAAGATGACTCCCTATTTGAAGTCTCTTACTATGTTCTGGGTAACCTCCTCTTCTGTTGTGGCAAAAGACTGAGAAGGTAAACAAATGGCTTGTTTCCACTGGTGGAGCCAGTGGAAATGTGCTTTTTATGCAACTGATGTGAGGTTCAAGTCCTGTTTAATTGAGTGGTGAAAATCCTCTCTCAGGGAACCTCTCAGGCAAAGCCAAGAATTTCCCAATGAGTAGCTCATATAGTTTCCTAAAAAGCATCCCCTTAATAGAGAGGTGGGTGTCAATATTGTGGGGTTCCCTCTTTGGGGTGTTCCAAAGCAACATGTGAACTGGTTGTTGTGGTTTAGTTTGGAATTTTCATTTTGTGGGTGTCTCATTTGGGCTATTTTTTTAAGTACTTTTATCATATTAACATGTGGGGTCCACTCCAGCATTCCTGATGTACCCAGAACCACTAGTGAAGTCAAACCAGCATGGCTGTACATGGCAACACCCTATGCTGAAGGTTACTCCTGCAGTGTGGGAGGAGGGGGAATGCTGGTCCATCCAGCATTAACTTCCATGGCTCTTTGTATGGAATTTTCTTATATGCCCAATGGTGCTAACATATTTGCACTTAACTTCTGAGGTCTAACTCTGTAGACACCTTAAGGAGGCTCAGGTCTGGGAGAAGCTTGTGAGAGACCAATGCTCTGTATGCAACCCCCCCTCACACCCAATTTGCATCTGCTTTTGCTTTGTCCAGTGCGAGTGGATGTGAGCATCAGGCCCAGGAAGAGTTCTGCTATCCGAACTCCTGATGAATAGTATCTTCCTCCACAGAGACTGCTTATGAAGTAAATGTGTAAGGCTGGCAGAATCTGGCCTATAGGAGACAGGTTATATATGTAAGCATTGAGCACAATCTAGTATTCTGTAGCTCTGTAACTATTTTGTTATAATGGGAGGGGGAGGGGAGAAAATCAGAGATCGGCTTCATGCTGTGGTGCAACTCATTGAAGCAGGTGACAGTATTGTGCTGCAAGGCCATCGGATCTGCCTTTGTTGTGCATCTCATGTCGGCCCCACACAAGGGAGATTATTCTCTGTCACTATATGGCGTAACAAGCCCTGCAGGAACTTCTTGCGTAACTGTATCATGTACAAGTTTGACCTGCTCTGGGAAGGATTAATGTCAGCAGCTGACTTTTGACAGCTTTTTTCTTCAACACCTGTACTTTGTCCCCAGCGAAAGCGGGCTACGTCTACAGGGATTTCCTGCCCCTTCGGAAAGCAAGCACTGCTAGGCTGGGAGAAGGCCTTGTTAAGGATTATTCTGATGTTATGTACTAGCACATCTTTAAAAATGCCCAGCAGGCTTCTTCCGAATAACCCAACAGAAATCTATAGCAATATATAGCCATTCCTTTTCCCAGTTGGCTAGTCTCTTAGGGCCAGATCACCCAGCAGCTCCCATTGTGGCTCTATTATGGCCAGATTCTTGGGTACTCAGCACCCAATGCATTATTGAACTCTATGGAAAATTGGGCAACTTGGTGCCCAAACAGCAACTGAGTTCTTTGGAAAATCTGTCCCTTCCTAGATGGCAGGAGGTCCTGTACCACTGTGACACAAGTACTAATGTGGGATTTCAAAATCCTTTTGTGGGCCTGGTACCAAACATATTTGTGAGCTCCCATAGGGGGCAATAGAGCATGGCATGGGAAGGTCAGTCCCCAGAGTGTTATCCCCAGGGGCAATGGGGTTTGGCATGGCGGGGCAGCCCTGCTCCACTCAGCCCAGTACAAGGGCACTGTTTACAAATGGGCAGTCGCTAGATACACACACTAGGGCCCACCTTGTCCTGTGCTGCCAGTGTGCCCCTACCCTTTGGGGGTGGCTTGTGCTGTGCTACACAGTTCCCCCACCCAGAGCCCCCCTGAACTCACTATGCCCAGCCCCCCCACAAATGCACAGTGCACTGCACACCACTGCAACTGAGCTGTGCCCCCTGTCCATGACCCCACCACAACTCAACTCTCACTCCCTAGTGCCCCAACACACACTAATCTCCCGCACACTACCCAGTGCCATTCCCTGCAGCCCTACCCACAACTACACAGTACCCCACATAGACCCTCCACTGCCCAGCACCCCAATATTCATTCATGCCTGGTACTCTAAAATACACAAACCTCCCCTCACTACCTGCAGTTCCCCATAGACTCTCCACAAACCTGTACCCTGGCCACTCTCACCGGCCTTGCTGAACCAGCCCAGAGCAGGGATCCCCCCTCTCCCTGAACAGTGCTAGGGGCTAAGATAGCTGGAGCTTGGGATCAGAGCGGCCTCATCCCCTGGAACCCCCTCAGCCCGGCCTACCTAGAACTGATGGTGCCCATGGCAGAGAGGAAGCATTTCCTGCAGAGACAGAGGGGAGGGGCAAGGCATCCACCAACTTCCCCAGCCTTCCAGTTCTGTAGAGTGGCCGGTAGAAGCGGACCCCACCTTTGGGGAGCCTAAAGCACATAGTCACTGGCCTGGAGCGGCAGAGGGCTCCCAGAGGGCAGCTGGTGGTTGACCAGCAGGGACAGACGTGGAGAGGAGCCTTCAATAGAGGTTGGAGGGAGGTGTCAGGGGATAAGGGTAGCCAGCAGCTCAGGGTGCAGCACAAGTGGAATGGGCCATTCTGGGACCCCTTATGAGTGTGGGCCCAGTGCCATGGCGACGTTGTAAACCCAGCACTGTTCAACATGCAACCACGGCCATGATTATAGTCTTTATGTGGGGGTGGACCTTAACAAGTATATTCCATTCCCCAGTTATGATATTTACTATGTAGTATAAGGGACATCATTCCTTATTTAAATAAAATATTATCTGTTTCATACACAGGACACCTTTTATCCCATATTTCAAGCAAGGTAGCGTCGCTGACTGGCAACTTGACCTGGTGCACAGGGTTGCACTGTCACACCAATTTGTCGCAGCCATCTCTCCCTCTGAGGGTTACCAGGTAGCTTCAGAAAAAATACCGGACACACTTGATCGGTGGGCGGGGGGACCAGCTGGGAGGGGAATGGGGCCGGCTGGGAGGAAGGGGGGACGGTAAGCAGGGCTGGGGGGGGGGAGAGAGCGGAGGCAGAGGGCCTCACAAGCAATAAACAATAAATGATTCAGGAATCCCAGTAACTGTAGTCCCCTCATCTGCTTACAAAGTTGTAACTGATGTAAAATCTGAAACAACCCAGGGTTTTAACCAGGTAGCCAGCATATGAATAATGTCCTGTTTCTACTGTGACTTTCCCTGTTTTTAATTGTGCCAACCCATTTGCTGCACAACGTATTTCTCACTGAGAACAAGGATTGCCAACTCTGAGCTATAAATAGTCTTGGAAGGACTGGACTTTTATCAGTAAATATCTGATTCTCTGTACACTCACAAACCTATGAAAGAATATTTCCACTCATAACTGGAATTTATGGATAGGCAAAATAAGAACAATGCTGCTTGAGAAGTTTAGAGTTTGATTTAAAGATATTTACCTTGTGTATTTTGACTGTGTGTGTTTTAACAGTTAGCTCTTGAATCTGAATGCCATTAAATAATTATGCATGACAGCTCCCTCCCATAATTTCTCACATCTGTGACTCCAGCTTTGTGACTTCACTCTCACTGGCACCCCAGGGAGCCCAGCACCTCACTACACTGGGTCATCTCTTTAGACCCCACCCTAGGAGGAGTCTTCAGCCTAGAGGAAACCCCTGGTAGCAGTAGCTTCTTTTCAGTGCCTCATAGTTCAGCCCCTCTTGCTTCTTGGTCACACGGCAGCCAGTTTCTGCAGGCGCCTGTTTCTGCCTAAGTCTTGCTCAAGGCATCGTTTTCTGCTGTCTGTGCCCAGCCCAATGAGGCATTTCTGTGGTTGGAGATGCCCTAGCCTCCGTGGTTAAAGTAGGCTGAAACAGGAGGGGGAGCTCTCACCACACCAGCTGAACAGAAGAGGGCTGTGTACAGGAGCCCTGCTTATCTCTCAGCCAGGGAAAGAAAAGGGAGCTCAGATCAAAGGAGGGGGCCTATGCTCCCCCTGAATCTCTGCGTAACCTGCTGGGAATGAAGGAGTGAATGTGCTTGCTCTATAACCTTTGAAGGAGATGGGAGTTGAAAGCGTGGGTAAATATTGGGGTGGAGTTGGGATGAGCCTCCATCGTCAACACTGCCTGAGTTTTTTTAAAAACCACACAAAGGTATTTTAAGTCTGTTCACACTAAAGATGAAAACCACTTTTGATTCTGTTCTTCCCAAACCATACTGAAGGGGAATTCTTGATAATTTTAGCTCACAGGGCTGTGTATTAAAAAGCTCTGAAAACCACTGGAGCATCAAACTCTGCTATCTACAACTCTATTTAAAAATACTTGACAGCTACCATTCTGCTTAGTATGACAGACCCTTACTTGATAATCAGTTTACAATGTAGTTAACATGGTTTGGAGGAAAGCTTCCAATGTGGACAGAGCTGCTGTTGCCTCGTCCATATCATCTCTGACCAGAAGACTGACTTCACACATCTCAAGACAGATAAATAAAATTAGAGATTCTCCCCACCACATGTTTTATATGATCGTGCACCTCCACCTAATCTGAACATGTTCCATCCTTATCCTTTGCTCAATTGTCCTCTTCTCTTGCGTTGCTCTTCCTGCTGTTCTGCTTCATGTGCTGACAGCTGCAAGAGGAAATTAACAAGAATCATGATCTGTGAGCGCTTTGCCATGGCACTTGAGAGGTCAGGATTCTTGTAAATTTCTTTTTACAGCTGTCAGCACATGGAGCAAAGTGCAGTACAATGGCAGAGAGAGTAACTTCCCTGGCGGAAGATAGAGTATCTGAAATAAAATGTGAATTATCATATGAATCACAAATGGATTTTGCTAGTAAAGCTTAACTCCACTGAAAGAAATATCTGGACCTGAAATGTTGCTTGGACTTTTTTTTTCTTTTTTAAATAAGGACAACATTAGCTCAACTGTCTCTGGCTTATCTAGTTGACAGTAGGATACAGCTCTCCTGGGACAATACCCACGTAATTAAATGGCACAGCTTCTGATATTCATCATGAGTAAGGGTAGTGCTTTATTCTATAAGAAGTCCTAAAATGTATGGGACTATTTGAGTAAGAAGCTGCAAGCTGTGGGTTGTCTGCTTCCTTTCTATCTCACTTTAATTTTGAATCTCTCCAAGTTGGCACAAGTTAGCCCAAGGTTGAGCAATAAAATGGCGGCAGTTCATCAGGATTAGCTGCTGTGGGTACAGGCAATTGCCGCTCCTGTTGTCTGTGGATGGCTGTTCCAGGCCAATGGGAACTGCAGGCAGTGACCTGGACCAGGACACACTGCTTCCCACAGCTCCCATTGGCCAGGAACGGTGATCTGTGACCAATGGGAGCTGCAATTGCCTGTACTTGCAGAGGCACAGGTAAATATAGTGGCAGTGGCCGGCCAGGGGTTAACCCTGGTGAACCAGATCCAGTCCACGAGCAGGTATTCTCACCCCTCCCCCAAGTTAGCCTGAGGATCCTGTTTGTTTAAATAGATTTACAATAATAAGGTAACCCAACATAATGGTGTCTATATAAAATTGCCTTTTTATAAACATTAAAGGAAGAGAACTAATGTGGCCCAAAATGTATAAATCAAAGCCAGCTGAATAAATTGAAACCAGCTGAATAACACATAAAATATAACCCTACTTTTCTATGCCAGAGGGCCTCAAATTGTGGTGCATGAAGCCTGGGCCACAATCAGGAGTTACTGCAGTTGGAGGTGAGTGAGGCTACTAGAGAACAGAGGTAGGAGAGGCAGATAAATGTGGTGGGGAGGAAAGGAGAAGGTGAGGGGAGTGAAGGGGTGACATTGTCTAGCTGTGCTCCTAGAATCAGGTGTCTCCATCCTATGACTTGCATCAAGAATCCATCCTAACTGCACCAATTAAACTGATTGACTGTGGTATGTACATCAAACATTTTTATGTTTTAAATGTCGGACTCTAGGTACTAAACTTTGAAAATTCCTAACTTGCTATCTCTTTTGTAGCCCTTTTGGATTCTCTAGCACAGTGGTCTCCAAGCTTTTTAAGCGTGAGATCACTTTTTGAATTTAAGTGCAATCTAGGATCTACCTCAAACCCAAATACCCTTGCCCCACCTCCTTTGTGGCCCTTCTCCAAGGCCCTGTCCCTGCTCACTCCTTCCCCGATGCTCAATCACTTTTATCAGGCTGGGGGCAGAGGTTTGGGGGTATAGGAGAGATTCAGGGCTGGGACCAGGGTTTGGAATGCAGGCTCCAGCTGGGCACTGCTTACCACAAGTGGCTTATGGGAGGTGGTGCAGTGGGGCTAAGGCAGCTCACCCTTGCCCTGGCCCTGCACCACTCCCAAAAGCAGCCAGCAAATTCCCTCCATTCCTGCCCCTCTCTGCTTTGTGGAGATGGGGTACAGGGGAGGGGGAGGGCCACCCTGACCTCAGCACCCTCCCCTTCCTCTTCTTCCCATGCCCTGCATAGCAAGCAGGAGGATCCCAGTGGTGGGGGGCAGCTCCAAGGAAGAGGGCAGGAGCCGCACGGCAGTGCTGAGAGGGGCAGATGAAGTGCTGGCCAAACCTGTCAGGCTCATTTGTCAGAGGTTCCAAGATCTATCAGTAGATCACGATCTACTGGTTGGTGACCACTGCTCTAGCAGTAGAGATAACAGTCTGATCTTGCAACAGCTACTAGTCAGCCTACAGGCCAGACTTTCAAATCAGGGTGCTTCCAGGTTTTAGGGCCATAGAGAAGTTATGAGATACAAAGATCTACAATTTATTTTCTTGGAGGAAGAGGAGGAGGAGTGTTTCAGCAGATCTTTCTGTGAGTGGAGGGCAAAACCCAGCCTTCTCTGGTTAATAACAGTTTCCACCACTATTTCAGGTTGCCCCCCAATTCTCTATTCTGGACTACTTCTACCCTGAGGTATGCAGGAATGCAACCTGAGGAACAGAGGTAGATTAAAATATCAGAGTAGGGTGGTATAAGGTAAGGTAATTGTTTGCAAAAGATCATGAGGGGTTTCATTCTAAAGTAGATTTTTGTGATGGCTAGGAAGCTGACAGGGATAGGCAAGAAAAATCAAGGCTTGACCAATGGGTGGCAAAAACCAATTTTAATATTTTGAACTGTAAGTGTACTTTTAAATGTTAAGCCTACATGTATATTCTGTAAATGATTTGGAATGTGTTACAGCTCCCACTCATCCAGGGGTCAAACTGTTCACTTAATCATTTCAAGCTTCTCCATTGCTTTCTCTTGTAATCTGCAACCCATGATCACTCCCTCCCTCTTAAATTCAACTTTGTTCTTTGTAAACAACCTGCCTCCTTCCGCTGTCATCCCTTGAAACTAGGGAACCTCTGAGTTCTCTCAACACAACAGTCTTTCCTCACTCCTTTTTACCAACTCTATGCCATCCATATAGCTTCCCCCAAGTCCATTTGTCAGATCCTCTGCTCTTTTGTACTCTTTCATTCTCTCTTAAATAGAGGGTGTAAAGTTTCCACAACTACACTGCAGCAAGTAAACAAAAGCAACCCCATCCCCTTCCAAAACAAAACAACTCGGACGCAAGATGAATTAGCAGTGATCTAACAGGCTGGTTCATACAATGTAGACGTTTTTACTCCTATTACTGCAGTAGATCCTGGATAGTTTTGTATTTTAAAGAGCTTTGCAATTCACAACAGAGAAATTCTTAATTTGCACAAGAACAGTTTTAACAGCTGTCACTGCTGGATCTAGTACAATATCCTAACCTTTTTGGGACATTTGGATAAGCTGTTTCTGATCTATGAGCAGTAGTTCTTTAAATAAAAATGGGGAACCTGACATGGCTACAGGTAACAAGTGCCTGAAAACCAATGCCCATGCCAATGTCCTTTTTTTTAAAGAACATATTTCTCCTCTTATTAGATTTTCATTGATGTAGCACTATCTCAGTAGACTTTTCCCACTCACTTTTAAAAGATTAATTAAAAGATTAATCATGCATTCCATATGCACCCCAAATTCCTACTAAAAGCAAAGAGTTCTTGTATGAAGGGTGTTTAGAATGGAGAACTAATTTGAGAGACTTAAAAATACCTGGATTTTTTTTTTTAAGATATGTAATGTCATGGTGGAAAAGCTTTTAGAGCACAAAGAATGCTGCTATGTGTGTGTCCATTTGTGTCTGCATATAAAAGTTTGATACGCTCTTGTGTGTACAAATGATCACACACACACACCCCATATTTGTCTGATTTGGATAGGCCACACTATCAGTTCAGTAGCATTTTTCTGCTGGCAACTAAAAAAGGGAGTGTAAAGATCTATTTTTCATATTAAAAGTCTAAGATTTAAGGTGGATATAATTAGAAAAATGTCACCATGGAATTCTACACTTACTCTACCTGTAATTTCCAGCTCAAACTTATTCGGTTTATTAGCAACAAAGTATCACTCTAGGTATTAACACAGCAAACTGAATCTGGATATCTGAAAATAGTTGTGCTGCTTGTTCTACCACCACCATAATAAAGGTACAGTAGGAATTTAGCTGATGGTTTTGTTCATACATGAAGATGGAAGAGAATCCCTCTCACTCTGCCATGGCTATGCTGGATCTGTAGTGCAGTGCTAACAGCAGTAACAGCTTGTTAGTAGACCCACCAATTACATTATCGTCTTCAAGTCCCCGTTCCAATTAGACTTCAGTGCATTTTAACCAACAGGACACAGTGTGTGATAAGTTGGAAGTGGAAGAATAACAAGAACAAGATATTTCTAAAACCTGTAGTTAGTTTTTGAAACAAGTACTTTCTGCCTGATCCTTATCACTATCTGATATCTTTGTAGAGATTCTAAAGGTTTGAATGAACATGGAGACAGTTGCCATTAGGGATGTAAAATCCTGGTTAATCAGTTAACCAGCTAAATGTTAGGTTGGCCTAACATTTAACTAGTTAACCGATTAAGTGGGATCTGGTGTGGGAAAACCTTGTGCTACCACTGCAATGCTTGAACCTGATTGGCAAGGAAAAAAAGAGAGAATTTCCTTTTCTCTGGATGTAAGTCCTGCATCTATGAGCCCAATAAATAAATATCAGATGTTTTATGTAAGTAATATGGTTATACTGGAAAGCTACACTTCTGGAAAGTGCTGGCCATCACTTTTGTGTCTTGCAGCCCATCTGTCTCTTTTATAACCACACAAGTAATTGTATATTGTTACTTACATAAATATATCAAGAGCTTTTGATTGAATTAATGCATTTGCTGTTATGTTCACCGCTTACACACATTTTATTTTTCGTTATAGCAGAGTTGCTACTCCACTATGCTCATTAAATCTCCTACCATTTAAAGATAGCTGTTCTAATGCTCTGAAAAATACATGTTGACTTGGATTGACTTGAAGTTTGCTGTGCCTCTTGGGAATTCCAGGTAGGGTTTGTGGTCCAAATTCGGATTAATCTGAACAAAGGGTTCCTGAGATACTACCTCCCTATAAACCCCCACCCACTGGCAGAACCACCTGGTTCTTACAACCTTTTTTGTGAAGATCTGGGGCTCAGACTAGGGCACTGGTCCTCCCCAAACTAAAACCAGCCCTCTGGATTTATCTCTGCTAGTGCACAGCACTTTAGGAAACCAATGCTGAAAATCGGAGTATTGGCAAGAGCTAAACTGACATGCCTAAGAGGGTGAAATGTGCATTTAGAGCAAGGCTAAGGTTATGTGAACAGTTTGTTGTCAATATAGGCACAGGTTTGAAGGGGACATGTTGTGGTCATTGTGTAACCCACACACCTACTGGGTGTGGTGTGCTGTCCTATCTAGTGGAGCGGAAGCCACTTACAGAGAGACTGAGTCTGCTCTACAGCCTGAGCTAGTAGTCAGCTGGCTTTTAGCTCATGTAGAGGCTCATGCACTAAGCTCTAGAGATCCCCAATTCTGTTTTGTTGCTTCAGGGGATAGCCGAGTTAGTCTGTGAGTGGTATCCTTCCTGTCATAGCATCTATCTATTTACTTTGATCTGCTTAAGTATCCCATTCTCCAGATACTTAATGATGCCCTGTCTCACGCACCCCTTCCTTTTTCCTTTTTTTCTTTTTCTCCCCCCTCTCCTTCCCCTCTCCTATTTATTTCAAGTTTTCCTATCCCCTACTCATAACTCGGGTTATCTGAAGAAGTGGGATGTGCCCATGAAAGCTCATGATATCATGCTCATGATACCTCTATGTGTTTTGTTAGTCTATAAAGTGCTACCAGACCATTTGTTGTTTCAGTTCTGTTTTGGCTGTCAGCATTACAATTGCACCTGGGCTGCACCCATGTGCTGTGAGTTGAAGCCCTGCCTGGAGGGGTGGGGGTGGGGTGGAGTGGAGAGAGAGAGTTATGCACATTACTTGTTCGCTGCTTGCATATGACAAGGATTTATTTTACATTAAGTCCAAACTTTCAGGTTTCAGAGAAAAGTTTTAAAGTGATCTCCAATCCACAAGCAAAATCTGATTTTACTTTAGAAACTTTGTCAAGAAAATTAGCATTAGCAGAGGAAAGATGAAAGACTGTAGCAAGCAATTAAGGATCATGTAATTGTGACTCATCCTTTTCACCTGGTTCCTG
This sequence comes from Pelodiscus sinensis, assembly GCF_052426305.1. Classification (NCBI taxonomy): domain Eukaryota; kingdom Metazoa; phylum Chordata; order Testudines; family Trionychidae; genus Pelodiscus; species Pelodiscus sinensis. Next base: position 26,058,861 of record NC_143065.1, read on the forward strand.
GAGAGGGGAACTGAGTATGGGAAAAGAAAAACAAATCACTAGGTCACGTTTTCAAGGTGTTCTCAACACACAGTTCCCTAATATGTGTAGCTTAGAGCATTTTCAAAGTATTCTAACTTTTTTACAGGAAAAGAATCAGTGAAGGTAAGAGTATGGTAGTATCATTTAAGGTAAGAGCTCTGTGACTGCCTCTTAGAGCACTTTTCTTCTGTCACCACAACCTTAGTAAATTGCCTTTATTAGTGTAGGAGATTGTCCAAACTCGTATGTTTTAGAAAGGCCAGTTACAATGAACTAGGTTTCCAAAAAAAGTAGTTTTTCTACAATACTTTGATTAAAAAGGGATCAGCCTCAATGGAACCTTTGCTCTCGGGAGCTCAGAAGTGCTGATAGTGTAGAAACATCAAGGGAAAGTTGGGCAACTTCCCCTCAAATGAATTACTTGGAAAGCGAAGTGTTGCCTAATTCCTCTCTAGCCTGTAATTCCCCCCCAATTCTGTTTCACCAGGCCAAGAAAGAGGGCTCCAGGCTCTCTTTCCTGTCATTGCTTCCTAGTGAGAGGAGAGACCCCAGAACTCCCCTTCTTTCCTATGCTGTTTCCAGCAGTGGAGAAGGAAATCCAGACACAGTGGCAGGTTCACAAAAATTTTGACAGTGCCCAAAATACCCAGAGCTCAAACGCCTCCCGCATCCCACTGTCCTTCCAGCTCACATGCCTAAGGCTCTGGGAGGGAGTTTGTTTATTAAGATTCCTGCTTTTGATGTATTTAAAAAAAATGGCTCTCCCCCCCCCTCGTTTTTGGCCAGCAGTTCTTCAAACTGTTTTTGGCCACTCTAACTATTTATTTTTACTCTTCATTTGCCATTGCCAGAGTTTATGCTCCTTTTTATTTTCCTCACTAAGATTTAACTTCCACTTTTTAAACAATGCCTTTTTATTCCTCACTGCTTCTTTTACTGGGTTGTTAAGAAATGGTGGCACTTTTTTGGGTTCTCTTTCTATGTTTTTTTAATTTGGATCAAACACTTGAGTTGAGTCTCTATTATGGTATACAGTTTGGTTCATTTAAGATTTTTACTTCATTTGATTCTATGCTTTCTTTCACATATAGTGCCACTCCCCCATCAGCATGACCTATTCTGTCGCTTCCAAGATATTTTGCACCCTGGTGTTACTGTGTCCCATTGATTATCTTCATTCCACCAAGCTTATGTGATGCCTATTATATCAATATCCTCATTTAATATGAGGTACTCCAGTTCACCCATATTACTATTTAGATTTCTAGTGTGTGTATATAAGCACTTTAAAAACTTACCACTTTTTAGCTGTCTGCCATTCCATGATGTGACTGAATGGGACTCTTTTTCATTTGACTGTTTCTCATCAGAACTTTCTCATATTTTATCATTTTCTATCCTCTCCTCTTCATAGGAGATAGAGAATCTCTATTAATAGACCGTCCCCCAAGGCTATGTCCACACAACAAAGATAAATCAGAAAAAGTATCTTTTTTTCTGGTTTACTTCCGAAAGAGGCTTTTCTGCAATTTGGCCCATCTACATGGGGCCAAATTTTGGAAAAAACACTCTTTCGGAACATCCCTTCTTCCCCATAAAATGAAGTTTGCAGGGATGCTGAAGAACGCATCCACTCTTCCAACTTTTTTTTTTTTGGAAAAGTGGACGCATTCCTTGGACACAGTAGAGCTTTTTCCAGGATACCAGAGGTATCTTGGAAAAGCTCTGTAGTCTAGACAGCCTAAGGGATGTCTCTAACCAATCCATGTGCTCCTCTGCACCTATCAGCTTTCCCTCAGCTCTTAGTTTAAAAATTGTTCTACGACTTATTTAATTTTAAGTGCCAGCAATCTGCTTCCATTTTGGTTTGGGTGGAGCCCATCCTTGCTGTATAGACTCCCTCTTTCCCCTCCAAAGTTTCCCCAGTTCTTAATAAATCTAAAGCCCTCCTCCGTAAACCATCAGTCTCACCCGTGCATTGAGACCCTGCAGTTCTGGCTGCCTACCTGGCCTTGTGTGTAGAACAGGAAGCTTCTCAGAAAACACTACCACTGAGATCCTGGATTTCAATCTCTTACCTTAGAGCCTAAATTTGGCCTCCTTCATATCCTCTTTCATATCCTCTCTTATGTCATTGGTATCTACATGTACCGTGACCACTGGCTCCACCCCAACATATACCATGAACACTGGCTCCTCCCTAGCACTACACACAAATTTGTCTAGATATCTCGAAAGATCTGCACCATGGAGGCAAATCACCATGTGGTTCTCCAGATCATCCCAAATCCAGCTGTCTGTTTCTAATGATTAAATTCCCCCTTACTAATGCCTGTCTCTTCCTAATAACTAGAATTTCCTCCCACCCCAGAAAAATATCCTCAGTGTGAGAGGATACCACAGCATCATCTGGAAGGAAGGTCCCAACTATGGGATCATTTCTTTCTGCTCCAGTTAGATGTTCTTGTTTCCTGAGACTTTCACCCTACTCAAGAGCACAGAGACTGTCTGACTGGAGGTGGGACTGCTCTATTTTCTGTGTCCCAGAACGTCTCATCTATGTACCTCTCTTCCTCCTGTAGTTCTTCCAGTTCCGCCATCCTGGTCTCCAAAGCCCCAAAGCACTCCTTCCCTGAGGGACAGAAGCTCCTTGCACTGAATACACGTATATTCCACATATATGCTACATTGGGTACAATAAACAAGACAGTCTCCACCCTGTTGGTGGGCTTCTGCCTGCATTCTCTTTTTACTCCTGGTGCTTTCTCTACACTGAGTTTTTGCAGCAGAAAATATGCTAATGAGAGACTCATTAGCATGAGTTGCAACATCATTCGCATATTTTCTGCCGATTCTTTTTGCGCAAAAAGAAGCAGTGTAGCCGCTTCTGTTTTGCGCCAAAACCCCTGTCCTGGAGAGGCATAAGAATCTCGTGGAAAGAGGGGTTTTGGCGCAAAACGGATGCGGCTACACTGCTTCTTTTTGCGCAAAAACCCCTTGCACAAAAAGAATCGGCAGAAAATATGCTAATGATGTCGCAACTCATGCTAATGAGTACCTCATTAGCATATTTTCTGCTGCAAAAACTGGCAATATAGAGACAGCCCCGGAGTGTATCCTTTCTTGATTTTTTTTTTTTTTTTTTTTAAATCAAGTAGTTTGGGTTTTAAAGAAGTTTAAAGAATGTTAAGAGTATCTAGCCCTCCTCAAACTCTGTCTCTAAACTCGCTAGCAAAACTCCAAGTTAGCCCACCTTTTGACTGGAGAGCCTGACAGTGCTGATCCATAGCTCACTTTAATGTCAAGTCTTGTTGTTATCTTAATCACCTTGCCTCTGTTTATAAATTGGGCCCCAAAGGCTGTGCTGCTCTCAGCTTCTGAATTCATCACAGTCACACTCAGGCTGTGTTGCAATTAACATTGCTGGAGCTGAGCCCCCCCTATCCTGAATATTCATGGTGCCTGAGCACCTCAGGCCTATTTAACTCAGTGCCTATAGGTCCAGACTCTCCCTTTTCCCTTGGTTCCCAATGCTGCTGCTTCTAAGGGGGGAAAGGGAACTCATAGCAATGCAAGAGAGTGTGGGGCGTGAGACAACTCCACCTCCTCAAATCCATACCCTTCACCAGTGTGCCCCACCAGTGCCTAGGCTAGGATGGGGAGCTGTGACTGAGTATATTCAGCACATGGCATAAGCACAGTATTGAGATGGGCAGGGATGTCAACATAGTGGCTCATACGAGCTGCTTGACCCTCCCCCATGCTACTGCTTCTCTATTAGAGGCAGCAGCATGGCGGGGGGGGGGGGGACAAGTGGGAGCTTGGGAGCTGAGATACCTGGGGAGCTGTGTGGAGCTGTCTGCTACCCTCCTCTTGCTGTCTTTCCCACCCCCCCTCTTCCCTCTATCAGAGGCAGCTGTGCAGAGCAGACATTGGTGGAGGAGGCTGCCATGAAGTAGCCTTTGTCCACGGTGGGCTCACCATGGATGCCTCTGTCCATGTGGAGCTCAGGCCTCCCACCGACAGGGCTGCTGCTGCACCGCGCTGCTGCCTCTGTATCAGGGGCAGCAGCGTGGGGTAGCAGGGGGCTCTCTATGAGAGGGGCCAGAAGAGCACTGGCTGCCAGCCTCCTTCCTGCCCCCCTCCCCCGCCAGGGACTATCAAATAGTTGTGTAACTGTTAAAATTTGATGAGGTTACATGACTATTCAGTACACTAACATCCCTAAGATGGGGGTGGAGATGGTATATTTATGCATAGCCTAATACACAGCACTGAGATCATCACTAGGAGCTGAAAGAAGGCATCTGGAAAGGGCATGTTTGGTGCATGGCATGGACTCACATGAACTGAAACCACAGGAAGGCATATGAGAACACCCACTGCAAGAAATGGAGCAGTTCATACCTCTCATAACCCCATCACCTTCCATCTCCCATGGCTCCTCCAAGGTTATGACAGCATGGAGTGGCAAGGGGGAGGATTGAGCTGCTGCATTTGTCAGTAGCAGTGCACAGGGGTCAGCTGTCCCTAGGAATTGTCCATAGTCTAGTGCAGCAGTGACAAAAATGGTGGGGGATTGAGCAGTGAGAGAGATGTGTGGGGGAGGGTTGGAGCAGTGCAGAAAGGGTGGTGTGGAAAAGAGGGGGTCAGAGTTGTACAGTGAGAAATCTTGGGGGAAGGCGTGTTAAGCTCTGTCCTCCCAAATTGCCCCACACCAATACCCTGCACCCTTCACATTTGTCCCACTTCTAAACATGTCCCCAGTGACTCCATTTCAGTCTCAGTATTGTTCCTGCATCCTCTTCCCAGAGCCAAAGCCTGTGGGTCCACCACAGTGCCCACCCCTCTGTGGGAAGGAGAGCGAAGTTGTGTTAGACAGACAGAGATGGGATGCAGGAGCAGTACAGGCATTAACATGCAGCCAGTGCCTTCTGTGACTGGTTTCATCACTGTCAAGGAGTGGAGTAGAGAGAGCTGGGTGTGGCACATGGGGATGCTAAGAATTTATTTTAAAAAATCAAGAAAATTAACTGCCTTCAAACTTGATTAACACAAACTTAAGTTCCACTGTTACCTTGTCCATTTTAGAACACAAAATTCAGCTACACTCAAGCCTCTGAACAACTGGAAACAAAGAGTTAATGAAACACAAACTTAAACTTCTAGAAACCAAGCAATACATAATTAAGAGATATGCCAGTCCTGCAATTAAACTTTAATTCTGCCCCAATGGCACTATTCAGAAGACACTGGGGCTGTGTCTAGACTACATGCCTCTGACGTCAGAGGCATGTAGATTAGACACATAGGCAAAGGCAAATGAAGCCGCGATTTAAATGATCACGGCTTCATTTAAATTTACATGGCTGCCGCGCTGAGCCGACAAACAGCTGATCAGCTGTTTGTCCCCTCAGCGTGCTAGTCTGGACGCTCCCCTGCCGACATCAAAGCCCTTTGTCGGCAGCCCCGTTATTCCTCGTGGGATGAGGTTTACCGGGGCTGCCGACAAAGGGCTTTGATGTCGGCAGGGGAGCGTCCAGACTAGCGCACTGAGCGGACAAACAGCTGATCAACTGTTTGTCGGCTCAGCGCGGCAGCCATGTCAATTTAAATGAAGCCGCGATCATTTAAATCGTGGCTTCATTTGCCTTTGCCAAAACAACAAATCTACATGGCTCCGTCGATGGAGCCATGTAGTTTAGACGTACCCTGGGAATGGTTGTATGAGGGTGTGCTGTGATGAGTAGACTTGAATATGTAGACAAAGAGAATATGCCATTGTTTGTGTTGCCTTCTACATATTTGAATTCCAGTATTTATCTGCATGCACTAGTGCTAAGGTAGCTGCACTGAATGATGGTGGGGTAAGTTAGAGCAGCTTGACAAAGCTGTCACTGTGATGTGAGAAGTGCACATATATCATAAAGGATCCAGTATGTCATTTCAGTGTTGAGTTCTGTCATTCTGTTAGTAATGGTGCACAATGGGTCTTGCCATGGGGATTGTCAGCAGTCTGGTGGCACACGTGACCAATTTCTAAGGCACGATGATGGGGAAGTAAAGGCAATGTCTGTAGGTGAAGAGGTTGTAACATTTTACAAGTCTGGAGTGACTTGTATGGAGTAGGCTCTGTTGCTCTGGGTGGCTATGTCTGACATAAACCTACATTTTGCCTTAGAATGAGAAGGTGTTAGTCTTTGTCTTACAGTGCTTGTTTGCTTTATTCAGTGTTAATCTCTAGCATTTGCAAGGGTAGAATGCTAGTATGTTTTTTATGGTTGTGTTGGGGTATCACTTGAAGAGTCCAGAGTTAAGGTTGTATGGTGGGAGTGATGCATCTTTTAACTCCATTATTCCTGGTTTTCAGAAGTTTATTTGTATTACCCTACTTCTCAGTGTCTTGTTTTACAGAGGTTTGCACATAACTTAATGCTTCATTGACTACCCTTAATGCTGCATTGGCTACATTTTGGGGGTAGTTATATGTTCTGTTTCTGTGGCTGAAGCATTCATTGTTAGTTAAATAATTTTTAGGCAATGGGTATTGGCTGTGCTGACACTTCATACTCTGCATTAGAGACAGTTGCTTTCAAGTGTTTGTGTTTTAATACTGTCTAGCATTTGTACTGTCACAATTCACACATTGGTACCAGATTAGCTGAACATCTGTGATCTTAAGAGAATTCGTAGAAGTCTGCATTACACTCAAATAACACTTTATTTTTGTATTTAGTTTAATCTATTCATAGAATTATAGAACCATAGAGCTGGAAGAGACCTCAGAAGGTCATCAAGTCCAGCCCCCTGCTCTAGGCAGGACCAATCCCAACTAAATCAACCTAGCCTGGGCTTTGTCAAGCCGAGACTTAAACACCTCTATGGATGGAGACTCCACTACATCCCTAGGTAACCCATTCCAGTGCTTCACCACCCTCCTAGTGAAATAGTTTTTCCTAATATCCAACCTGGACCTCTCCCACCACAATTTGAGACCATTGCTCCTTGTTCTACCACCTGTCACTACTGAAAACGGCCTTTCTCTATCCTCTTTGGAAGCTCCCTTCAGGAAGTTGAAGGCTGCTATCAAATCCCCCCTCACTCTTCACTATTATTTGAAAAAGAGCATTCAAGCAACTGACGTTGTCTGCAACATACATCAGTACAAACAAACATTTACTGCAACATTCTGAATATGCTTAAATGTATGACATTGATGCTCTTGCATTCATTGCCTGCTTCATAGAGCCCTCCCACCACTAACAAATGTTCGCAAACAAAAACTGACATTAAAATAAAGTTAAGGTTGAAAGTATATGTTGCAAAGATATAAAACATTAATGATATCAAACATTACAGGGATGTTGTAATTTATCCCCAAACCAAGCATTACAAACCCAAGACATTCTGAAGTAAGGTTAAAATAAATCCAAACATCCCGTTGCTTGTAGTTCACCATTTGCAGCCAAGAAGAGCCGTGGGAAGCAGCGTGACTTGGGCCGCTGCTTCCCACAGCTCCCCTTGGCTGCAAATGGCAAATCAATGAGAGCCATGAGGCTTCATGGCTGTGGAGTCCGTAAGTAAACAAACTGGAATAGTCTGGTAGCAGCTTTCTCAGAATGGTCTGCTAACCACTTTAAAGAACAATAATCTAATTTAGAATCTAGATCAGTGTTTCTCAAAGACATTATTCCCCTTTCCCATACCCCCCCACCAACTCATTATCACTACAGTCCTGGCTCTCAATTTTCTGTGCTATTATTTTGCTCAAATTTACCCCTGAATGTCTTCTAAGAGCCCAGTGAAATTGTTGATACTGCTACTAGACAATATTGACCTCCTGTAGTTCAGCAAGTTCTCTGGTCAGGTCCTGAGGGTGTTGGACTAGAGAGGTCCAACCTCTACAGGGCAGAGGAGTGGAAGGGGCAGAGGAAAGCAAGACTGTGGTGATCCTCAGAGGAAGTCTTGGTGGTCCTCAGAGGAAGTCTTGGTGTCAGACAAACATTACAGAAATGGAAGATCTGGGATAGAGTTTAGTCCCTGAGTTAACACCTATGCTGTAAGGACTCTTTGGGTGCATTTGCACAGCAGGGCAAAAGTTGAATTAAGCTACGCAACTTCAGCTACATCAGTTGCGTAGCTGAAGTCAAAATTGCTTAATTCAGCTTTTGACACTGTGTACACAGCAGGAAGTTGAAGGAAGAACACTTCCTTTGACTTCCCTTACGCCTGGTGAAATGAAAGTTACCATTACTCAACGTAAGAAGTCCTTCAGCCTGACATTATTTTGATATAAAGGCTTGTAGTGTAGATGTGCACTGTTATTTTGAAATCATGTCAGTTATTCTGAAATAACGCTGCTGTGTAGAGTACCCCTTATGTGCTCCTTTCTTACCGCCTGTGACAGTGCTCCTTTGTGCTCTGTAAAAAAGAGCCATGGCTCTCCACATCGAAGAGGCAGAGAGCACACCTAGGCTATGTCTAGACTGCAAGCCTCTTTCGAAAGAGAGCGTCTAGACTGCACGTGGAATTTCGAAAAAGCAAGCCGCTTTTTCGAAAGAAAGCACCCAGTGAGTCTGGATGCTCTCTTTCTAAAAAGCCTGTTTGCTTTCAAGAACGCCTTCTTTCGAAAGAGCACTTTCGAAAGAAGGCGTTCTTCCTCGTGGAATTAGGTTTACCACCGTCGAATGAAAAGCCGCGTTCTTTCGATTTAATTTCGAAAGAACGCGGCTGCAGTCTAGATGCAGGTGAAGTTTTTTCGAAAAAAGGCTACTTTTTTCGAAAAACCCCCTGAGTCTGGACACAGCCCTACTGCTATGAAGGGGAAATCCGCTAATTTGCGGAGTTCGAGAATACCAAATTTGTATCCGCATGCGGATACCCGCGGATTTGCAGGGCTCCAAGTATCTTCATGGCCAGTTTACAGAGGAGAAGGCTGCCCAGCTCCCTGAAGCCCAGGGCTCCGAGGTAGCCAGAAGCAGAGCTGGCAATGAGAGTGGAGAGCCAGTCCCAGCGCCCAGCCACAGGTGCGGCCGGTGGGCAGCTGCCAGGGCCAGGGTCCCCTTGCTCTATCTCCCCTCCCCAACTTTCCCGCGGGAGCCACCTCTGCTCGGTGCACTGTCCTGTCGGGGAGGGGACAGCTACGAGCGCTCTGTGCGCGCTAGCGGGACCAGCCGCGGCGAACCCGGGAGCTGTTTGAAATTCGCTCCTTCGCGCGGGGCCGCCTGGCTCCGGCGGTGGCGCAGCAGATTGGCCCTCGCCGGCTCATTTGCATTGACGCCAGTAAAGGCTGGAGGTCACCGCTGGCGGGTGCTGGTATCGGCTCCTCCGCGCCGCCGCCGCTGTCAAACAGCAGAGCTGAGTCGCCTGGGGAAGCCTCGCAGGGCGGCCGGGCGGGGGTGCAGGGGAAAGCGGAGTGCGCGTGTGGGGGTGTTGGCTGGTGCGGCTGAGAAGCATCAATCAGACTCCGGAGCACGGAACGGAGACGCCGCGGAGGGGCAGAGCCGGTGCCTGGGAATTAAACCTCTCGCCATTTGAGTGCGTTCCGCCCCGCAGCTGGGACTCCGGGATAATTTTGGTTGCCGGTGGGGTGTGTGTGTGCAGCGTTTTGCATCTCTCCGGTGGCCTCACAACATGGAGGAGGAGGCCCTTTGATGCCTCCGCCCGCGCCGGGGCTCCTCCTCTGGATCTCAGCACCCCCACCCCCCTTGAGTTATGCAGGATTTTTGTTAGGGCTGCGCTTATTCTTGTCCCCCTTTCCCCGATTCAGCCTCTGAACCCCCCCGCCCGTGGCCAGGCGGCTGCCGCGGGGCGGGTGCAGGGCAGCCGGGGGCTCTCGCTGGCCCTGCCCCCGGCGTGGAATGCGGTGCTGGATAGAGCCCCCCTGCTTGCGAAGGGGGGGACCTGCCTTCCGAAGCCCTAGCCAAGAGGAGCGTAGCGTGTGAATGTCAAGAGCCAGCCTGCGCGGCGGCGGCTGGTGGGAAGGAGGAGGACGGCGAGGAACATGAATCGGACGCGAGCGTGATCGAGGAACTCACTCTAGCTCGGGAGGGGAGGGGGGGTTTGATTCCCCCCCTTCCACACCAAAAAAAACCCCAACCCCTCTCAAGCCACACACAAAGCCAGCGGCAAGCAGCCGGATCGGTTCGGGATCTCGGTGAGCGGGATAAATCGCTACGCCTGGGCCGGTGGGACTGTGGGAGACAAGGTGTGTGGGGGGGGCGACTCCCCCCGCCGCGCGCTCCTCCCGCCCGCCCCCCCCCCAGGTTAATTGGTAACCCTTTGCAAACCCCGGTTCTCCGGGCTGGTGCGGAGAGGGGAACGTTCCAAGGTTCAGGGCTCCGAGCTCTTAGTCCAAGGAGCCGCTTGTGTGGCTCTTCCCCTCCCCCGCCCCCTTTCCCCGGGCGGAACGAGAATCCTACAGCGATTTGGAGATGGCTTCGTTTAAAAGGGAGAGCCCGTGAAAGCATGAACTCGGCCAGTCCCTGACACCCCCCAACCCGCGGCCGAGCTTGGGCTCCAAGGATCCCTTGTTTCCTGGAGGAGAACACACGTTTCTGGGGGTGTCGACGGGACCGATGACAATGCTGCCGAGTCGAGCGGAGAAGCAGGAAGGAGAGTCAACCTGTTAGCAAAAACAAAAAAAGACAAAAACCCCACACAACAAAAATCCAAGGGGAAAGTCCCACTGGAAGGGGGAAAAAAGAAATAGTTCCAAAGCGGCCACAAAGCATGGGCTGTGCTCCAAGCATCCACATCTCTGAAAACAGGGTGGTTTATCACAGTAGCAAAGAGTCCGAAGAGTCCAATTCCCCTCACCAAACCAATACAACCATGTCTCAGCAACAGCACGGCAACTCCGTCCCAGGATTATTCATTAAATCCTCCAACGCGTCCACTTATAAGGTGAGGACTAATTCCTCTAAGAAAGACAAGAGGGAGAACAGCCAGAGCATGGAGCCAGAGATCCAGAGCAGCAGATCCAGCCTGAAGGTAAAAGGGGGACTAAACATACAAGCAGTTTCTCTCCTAGCAGGACTTAGCCTCCTTGGCTCAAATCACTGGAGCCATCTGAGCAATAGATTGTGGGACAGCTTTTAATGGCTTGAGCAGTTAGTTTATACACTAATCGCTCTCGTGAAACTGATTTGTCCATGTTCCCAAAGCTGTTTCTTCATTCCATTGGAAGTTTTCAGGGTAGTGGAAAAGGAGAGCCGTTTAAATGTCCTTGTCAATCATTAGAGCAACCGAGAAGACATTTCTGCTGGTGAAGGCGCAGGGCCTATCTCTGGGGGGCACACAGCTTATGTGAGCCTGCACTGCAACTAACATGTATTTACCCTGAGTTTTTATTGACTTATCAAATATTATTATTTGTGCTTGTCCTTTTGGACTCAAAATACTCTTGCCATATGAAACTATCTAGTAGATTGGATGGTCACTAAACCCTTTCTTTCCATCAGAAAGCTGAAACAAGAATGACAGGAATTTTTGGATAGGGTTCTGATTTACCTGTTGATTTTGCTTGCTTTTCTAGTCAAGATATTTTGTAGACTATTCGTGGGTGTATAGTTTTATCTAGCATAATACTAGGCCGGTACATACTGAAAAAATAAAGAATTTATAATTTTTAAAAAAAGGAAAATGAGTTAGAACTGAAAAATTGCATTTCCATTTACTTTCTGTCAGTGGCCTATTATAGCTTTTGTGGTTGAGTGGTTTCTCTGTCTTTTGGGGCATTCTGCATTTTGTAGAAATAAATAATTACAAATGAAAAAACAAGCTATGGATGCCCGGGAGCTATTATATAACATGGCTGATCCTAGGCTTACTGTGATATTGGTTAAGAGGTACACATATGGTAAATATAAGATATAGGTATGACATATAGGAAGAAATTGCACAAGGTCAAAACATTTTGCAACTTTCAATACCTGTAATCATTTGTACAGTTTTCTAAACCCTTTGCTTTCTATATTAAGAATGTCTCTATGTTATTGATTGTGAACTACAGCAAACTGTTTCAGTGGTGTGAGTGATTCTTTTAAATTACTTTTCCCCAAATAGAGCAATGTCATTTCATAGAGTTGAAAAAATGTGGGATGCAAGAGGAAGTTGCATAGGTAATAGGATGAATAGCTAAAGCAGTATATGATAGCAATTATACGCCAAATTCATATTTTTATACGTGTAATAAATAAGACATAGAAAACTGAGCTAAAAGGCTGCACAGACACCAAGGCATGCTGATGAAATCATGGTAACCACAATAAAAAAATGCAGGTTATTTATGTTATCATCAGAACTCTGAGATTTGTTGGGGTAACTTTTTTTATTTATTTTTTTCTGATTTTTAAATATATATTTGAAGGAGTTTGCAGCATTTTAAACGAGAACATCATATAATATTCACATGAAAGATACCTTTGCCTTTTATGTATTTACTCTCTTAAATAATACCTGTTATCAGAGACATGCAGGGAAGAAGTAAACTGATTTATTTTTTGTGTGTTCAAGATGCTTGTGATTACATTGCTTATTAATGGGACTGGGACATCTGAGGTAAATCAGCTAGCCATGCAGTTGACCTTAGTTCACATTCGTACTCTAATCTTGTTGGCAGTTGTCTAGTTTTTTTCACAAAAGTCATATTTCATAGCTGTGATGGTATGTTCCCTCTGACAACACTGCTGCAAAATTATTGTTTTTGCTAACAGGAAGTGGGTTTTTTTGCAAGACCAATTCAATACTAAATGTGATTTCATGTCTCTCCTCCATAGCTTTCTTGTTTCAGATTCTATCATATCCTTTAGATACGTAAAACAACATAGTACTTTATTCTCTGCTGTTTATTAGCTGCTATATTATCACATTTACTACCCTTGCTATGTTAGTTTACAGCTATGTTGTCGCTGAAGTAGTATTGTGTATGAAACAGGATTGTACTATTGCTGTGTCACTTATTCTTAGTGATCCAGTAAAGTTCTTTTACAAAGAAATGGAACACAGGAAAATTGAGACCAAAGGGCTTAGTCCTGCTTCCACTGAAGCCAAAGGGAGTTTGGGAGCAGAATTTGGTGCAAGGTCATACAATCATACAGCTTTGACGTTAGTAGTTTCTGTCCTGAAGAGGAACTGTGGGAAGGAGCAAACTATTAAAGATTTGCCAAGAGCAGAGGACCTTCTCTGAAGTGCTTGCACCCTTTCAGTGGCACTTAGTGCTGTACAGAAGATGGGCAGCAGCACTTCATAAGTTTGAGCCAATGATTATCATGTGATACTGTAGTTGGAACTCCTCTGATTTGTGTGTATATGGTAATATAATCCCTTTACTTGGACCAGTATGTTAGGTATAGTACATAAGATATTCAAGTTCAAAAAGCGCCATACAAAAAACCCAACCAAATCAGAGCTTGTAAAATATGATTGTGTCTCTCCTGTTAGCTAGCACTGAGATTTATTCTGTATCTGTTCTGGAGTGTTGTCAGATATCCATTATGGTTACATAGCAGGGAATCACTTTCTAAATGTAAAATGTCTTCCCACTATATTTCATGACTCCATCCATGAAATATGGCTAGAAAGATGAACTTTTCTTTCCTAATAGGGAAAAAATATCAAGCCTTGTCCCAAACAATTCTGCAAAATAGTTTGTGTAGTGTGTGTAGGCACACATGTACATAGCAATATCTATATCTGGCATATAGAATTTTAGTGATATCCACATGATAAACCATATAATAAACTTAAATATTTGGTCTCACCTGTCTCCATTAATCAATATTCCCAAGAGATGTTTTAACACTGCCAATCTCTGAGCATTTTCAAATAAGTGCCACATCTAAAAAATGAACCTGCTGCAAAAGTGTTTCCTTTCTTGCTTCGAAAATATAGAATTTTCATCCCAAAATTATACTGGTCTGTGGGTGGGGTCTGCAACAGCCCTGGAACAATGACAGATTTAACATCTGATTATCACATGTCCCATTCAAACTAGCAAATGGAGCTTTATACAGTACTATTGGAAAGCACAGATTCCCAGGGTTCTAATGGGACAGCATTTGCTGTTAGCTCCAAAATGTCCCCAGATATTGGTTTTTAGGGCTGTCATACTTATAGGTACATTTTAATTATATCAACTGTATTTTTTTCTTTTTCCTCAGATGTTTGTATAATTGGACTCATGTTACTAAAATACCTAGCTTTACAGAAGAGAGGATTTTAAAAATCCATATGTTTTAAAAGAAAAACCTCTCTGAAACATTGCTGATATGTTTTCTTATAAGCAGAGCAAATGTCGGTATGGTGTAAATATTTAATTAGCACTTGTGCAGAATGACTTGCTCACAGCATTGCCATTTGTAGGCAATGTGCAGTCCCAACATCATGCCAGTGAACCCTTGTACTTCACTATGCTCTTGTGCATTCACTCTGTATTTCATGCCACCGTTAATTTATGCATGTAGTATATTTTCTTTATTTTTCTTGTACAGCTCTTGACAGGGTGTATTTTAAAAAATATACACACACCATAGGGTGTGCTTGGGGAGCAGGCATTAAACAAAGGTTCTGACATGTTACGGAAGGAGCAGGTCACATTGTAAAAGTGCTGTTTGATTTAGTGGCTGGTTGGGAACATTAAAAACAGTAAGCATTCTTAGTTCAAAACCTGTTGAACTGTCCTTACCTGGGTAGTTTAACAAACAGGAAATAACATCTATAATAGTCCACTAATGAATGGCTCTGCAATATTGTGTACTGGTAGAATATAAACTGACTTTCTGGTTTCATTAGATATAATGTATACATTATATCACACATGATCGAGGCTACCATCCTCTCCTGTTCCTGCTCTGCTTGGGCTGCCACTCCATCCGCCTGGAACACATGGTGGGCTCGCCCTGTCTTTGAAATTTTCACTGAGGTCACCCAACTGCTCCTTCCAAAGCCAGTTCTCAATCATTCCCATGACAACCCTACCCATCCTGATTTCCCTCCCACTTCCACTGACATCAGCCCTCTGGTATAGAGATCCTTGCTCCCACTAAGATGATCCTTCCCACACTGATACTCTAACCTTTTCCATTCCCTGCTGCTGCCAGACTCCCAGCCTGCCTTTTGATACTGTTGTTGCAAAGCATGAACCCTTTCTTTGCCCATGGAATGTGGATTCTCTTTTATTTGTTATGAAGCAAACTTAAATGACTAAACCTTTGATGTGATGAAAGGTGTTTGATTTCGGCATGCAAGACTGAAGTAAAATTAATCTATTACTTTTGATTGATACGATTTGATTTGACTTTGGTTTGAACAGATGATGGAAGAGCACCCATCTGAAAACCCGTCCTTAGGCCGCTCACAAAGTATGAATTGCTCTGCTGGGGACATAACATGAGCTCTTTCTTTTTAAAAATCTTTCAGACTAGTCAATGGCACTACTATTCCCAGTCCTTGCATAGGTCCCAGTCCTGATCTCGCTGAAGTCAATAGGAGCCTGACCTGCAAATTCCTGTTCTGTCTCTGAAATTCTGTGCAGCTTCTTGTGTGAAGGAGGCAGGCAGGACTTGGCCTTGAATGTCTGGAGTGGATAATGTTAATAATGCTGTAATGATTCTTCTTCAGCTAATGCCTTACTGACAGAAGTGAAACATTCTTTTCTCTGTGCCTCCTGTAGCCACGTCCTTCATCTGCTTTGGTTGGAGCTTCATGTGTGTCAGTCACCTGCCAGTTTCAGGTGGAAAGTTTCTTAGCTCTTTCTCTCCTCTCACCTGTATGTGTTGATGCAGAAAGTGTTGAAAATAAACATTCATTTTCATTCTCTTTTCAGTGTGTCATTTATCTTAACACTCTGTGAGTGCTTTCTTAAAGTCTTAGTTAACAGAGGGATGTATAAACATATTTGGATAAATCTACAGGAAGAGACATCCTGGTGATACAAACACATGCTCAGGCTGTTTTTTAACCTTCCCCAAACTCCCTCAGCTCATCAACAAGTTAATTATGTACAGGGCCCTACCAAATTCATGGTCCGTTTTGGTCAATTACACAGTCATGGGATTTTAAATGTAGTAAATTTCATAATTTCAGCTATTTCAGTCTGGATCTTTAATTTCATGGTATTACAATTGTGGGGTCCTGACCCAAAAAGGAGTTGTGTGGGGTTTGCGGTACTGCTGCTCTTATTTCTGCACAGCTGCTGGCAGCAGCATTGCTTTCAGAGCTGTGCCGCTGGAGCGCAACAGCTGCTAGCCAGGAATCAAGCTCTGAAGGCAGAGCTACCAGCAGCAGCAGCATGGTGTGGTAGTGCTATCCTTACTTCTATGCTGCTGCCTGCAGAGCTGGGCCCTTAGTTAACAGCCACCACTCTCCAGCCACTCAGCTCTAAAAGCAGCAGTACAGAAGTAAGGGCAACATGGGCATGATTTTATCACTTTTACGTCTGCATTGCTGCTGGCTCGGAGCAGCCTTCAAAGCTGGGTACCTGGTCAGCATTACAACCACCACTCTCCAGCTGGCCAGCTCTGAAACCAGAGTGGAATTAAGGGTATTAATATGTGACCCTCCTAAAATAACCTTGTTATCCCCCTGCAATTCCCTTTTGTGTTAGGACTGTCAATTTCAGAAATGCTGGTATCCCCCATGAAATCTGTACATGTTAGGCCAGATTTCATAGGAGGACACCAGATTTCACAGTCTGACACACATTCTGTATGGCCATGACTTTGGTAGGGCCCTAATTATGTAGTATCTTCACCTCTCCCCCCCTCCTTCCCCAATATTATGTGGTATGAAATTATAGTTCAAGGCCCCAGTCTCCTGAGTATTTAAAATGTCCACAATTTAGTTTTTAAAATTTGAAGTGATAAGCATAAGTAGTAAATATGACGGTTGCAGTGA
The DNA here is from genome assembly GCF_052426305.1 of Pelodiscus sinensis. Lineage (NCBI taxonomy): Eukaryota > Metazoa > Chordata > Testudines > Trionychidae > Pelodiscus > Pelodiscus sinensis. The sequence continues at coordinate 26,075,778 of NC_143065.1, forward strand.
ATCAGTTCCATCAGATGTAGATACTTGTTCCTGGATCATGTTCAATGACAACATTACTGCACACTCTAAACAAGAAGAAGCTTACAAACAGTATGACTTATGAAGGGTGTATTGTTTCCAGCTTTTTATGTAACAAAATATTTTTAAAATGTTGCTCATAGCTCATTGGAATCTATTCTATTTAGAAATATTTTTGCTTCCATATGTTGTTGCTTATGTTTTGAATGTGATGAGCCATTCCTCTTGTTCAGTTAATTTATCCATATTAAAAAAACAGTCAGAAACTTACAGCATTAGTGACTGTAGTTTTTATGATATTCTGTAGCAGAGTATAGTAATACAGGTTGAACCTCTCTAGTCTGGCACTCGCTAGTCCAGCAACATCTGTGGTCTGGCATGATTTTTAGCTAGCCAGATGTCCACTTATTACGAGTGTGACCAAGTTTCCCCCAGATGTTAAATAGCGAGTAAATGACTAATCATGTACTCAATACAATTTGTTTTGTGTACACAGTTAGTCAGTAAGGGACCACTGCTGTTCTGCAGTTCAAATATAGTAGAAACTGGGCATACAGGCAGCCCGGCTCCTACTACATTTAAACTGAAGAGCTGCAGTGGGAGTAGGTCCAGGACCTGGCATGAGACTGCGCCAGGTCCCACGCTGCACCTCTGCCTCTTAAATGTAGTAAGACCTCTGCCTCTCCTGCCCTCCCTCCCACACTGCAGAGATGGTGCTGAGGGGAACCGGATTTTAAGATGGCTCCCCCAGCACCTGCTCCTGCTCCTGCTTCTCTCCTCATCTCGCTGCCTCTGCTATAGAAGCAGCAAGGATTGGGGAATGCGAGTAGTCGACTCAACTACTGGATAAGCCTATGCTTATCAGATAGTCATCTGATCTACTACTCTTTTACATCCCTAGTCCCATAAAGTTAGTTTACAGTCATCAGTCTTGGCACTCAGTTTTCAGTGCTGTTAGTTCTAATTTACCTCTAAATGTCTTCTAAGAGCCCAGCGTAAGCAGTGGAAGTGTAGGTAATGCTGCTAGACAATATTGACCTTCCTTGGTTTGGCAAATTCTCTGGTTTGGCATTGGTCAGGACCCAAAGGTGTCGGACTAGAGAGGTTCAACCTGTAATAAATACTTTCTGCTTCTAAAATATTGTGTGGTCAGGGACAGAGAGTAGAAGGAGTCATTTCTTTAGCACTAAGGACTGTTTACCAGAGTATGTTTCATAATTGTCCCCATTAATAACAATAATTAAGTGCTTGTGTCTTACACTTCTTTTGGGCTCAAAAATCCCATTGACTTGAAAATTGGGCTTCGGACAGGAAGTAAACGTAATGGATGGAGAAACATAAGGCCTTTATTTGCATCCAAAGAATAATGGAAGAAACCTAAAGCAAATATGACAGATGAGTAAATTGATTTGTAAACTGAAATATTTAAACAGGAATTTTTCATAAGGCATCAGTTTGTCAATTTCCCCCATTCAAAACCCCTCTTTTAAAAATAATAATTTTATACCTAATAGAGTACAATTGTAAACAGATTTGCTAAATATAGGTGAAGTTAAAATGTTGTTAGTAAAGTTTAGAAGAATGTTCATTAAATGTGATTTCTTGTCTGTCCAACATTTAATTTTCTGTATGAATTGCATCCAGTGCTTTATAGGACAAATTCGTCCATAACTTTAATGGAGTTTGACTAGGGATATATTTGCTTCTATGACTTTCTTATATGTAACTATCTGTGGTGTAATATAATTAGATATCATGGTTTAACCATAACTGAAACTGGGAAGGGTGACAAAATGCATACTGAAATATTTTAAATATCTATTGCTAAATAGTCTGACCATTCAACAGACAAGGCAATGATGCCCCCCCACCCCCCAAGGCATTCCAGGAAGTTATACATGAAATCCCCTTGATTTTCAGTGAGATATGGGTACCAAACTTCCTTTGGAATTCTTTGAAAATACCCTCCCAAAAGCTCAGTAAAAGATGTTGATAGGGTCATGATGGAATGGGACAAAATTAAATAGTGATGTCTCTGATGTCTGTGTTCTGCCAGGTCATCCCCTTCTGTTGACCCTGAATCAAACTCTCAGGCCTTTTTCTCCTCTTCCTTGTAAAATCTGTAAATATGTTACTCAATATTCCATAAAAGTTTGATATTTTATAAATCTATAGTTGCAGCTTCCACATATATGTATGTGTTTCTGAAGAAAGGAAAAGTGTCAGATTTTTTTTAATGTATTGAAATTACATCATACTTATTACTATCCCATTTCAAGATGGTCTACTAATTAATATGAATAATGTTTTTAACATTGTATGTCTGTGTATTGACACTTTTTCAATATCTAAAGATTGTCAATGTGATGAGCTGCTCATAAAGAAGCAAAGTATTTTGGAACAAATTGTTGTAGAATTATTAATATTTAAAGGCAGCAATTGGGATAAAATGGTCAGTTTAAAACTACAGAACCTCTGATCTTTCATGTATGGACCTATGGGATGCGGGCTGGGCCCAGAAGAAATACTAATTTATTTTAGTTAATTACATTTAGTTAATTACAGTTTTTATTCATTAGCTGCTACCTCTCAAAGACCTCTTGAGGAGTTTTAGCTACTCAGCTCCCTATTGGGCCTGATTCTGCATCCACCAAAGCCAATTAGAGTTTTGCAACTGACGTTGGTAGGATCAGGATAGGGCTCTTTAATTTTAATGGCTATCATTTGGGCATTAGACCCTGAATTTGGACTTTGTCCTGTGTACATGTGAAAACACCTTAAAGATTAGCTTCAAAAGGTTCTTTTCCCCTAAACTGGATTTGGCCCTTTTTCATGTGTGAGAATTTGCTTTTTCTTTTTCTTTAGAAATCTCAGGGAGATGGAATTTGCTTTCTTTTCCTGTAGTTTTATAGGAGGATCCCCAAGTGTCTTGGAGCATGTCTTGTTTCATTTTCATATTTTAGTGGGAGGAAGGGGTTGCTGAATCTCCAACAAATGTTTTCTTCAAATTGACAGTGATTAAAATTAAAAAGATTTAACAAAAATAAAAGAGATGTTAAATATTTTGAGTAAAAAATCTTTCTCCCCATTCAGTTACACAACTTTCACTTTCAGCTGTTGAGGGCCTATTTTTGCTTTTGTAGATCACCTGTATTGCTGCAGGACTTGATACTTCCGAAGTGCTAAGCATTTCCTGTTAGCTGCAGAGCTTTCTTAACTCCTGTTCACATGGTGGGAGCTGAGGACAAAAGCAGTGTTAATAATAGCTGTTACATGATTAGCTTGGTTATGGCGTCCACACGCTACTCAAGTGCACGGGGCAAACAAAATCTGTTAGAATAGTTTAAGCTTCCTTGTCCCACGTTCTGCCCTCCCTAGCTGGACAAGGGGTGCTCCTCTTCCATATATCCATTTGCACCATGAGGAAGCCTAATCTGAGCTCTAAGAATTAGTGTGACATACTTTTGCAGGCTTAACATCAGTAATCCAATTGTTAAGATGTATATTTCATTCCTGTATGAATTTATCATTTATATATTTCAAATACATTTTTTGTTTGCTGATATTTTGACCTGTGTATAAATTGACAATTTGAGCAGCTCTGTTAGAGTTTTATTGTCTGTTCCTGGTTAATAAGGAGGGGAAAACACTCTTTTGCTAGAAACAAAACCATTATCACCTTCATTATAAAGTTTTTTTTTTTTTTAACATGTGCATTTTATGTGCTTGGAAAGTTCAGATCTTTTCTTTATACATTAAACATGTTATAAAGTGGCATTAACTGATTTCTGATGGTGGGGAGGATAAAACACTTCATTGTTAGATTTCCCAGTTTCCTAAGTAAATTCATATAAAGAAAACACAGAATCACTGGGCAAATATAAAAGAATGACATCCTCTACTTCCTATTGTTTTGAATTTTGAGTTAGCTGTGACCTTTAACTCCCTGCTGGGATGCAGTGGAAACTTTGAGGCCCTATTTTACTTGCCACTAAAAGACATGTATTTTTAATGTTACATATTTGCCATAACTTTCTATCTTTAACTGTGGGCTGTATCATGTTTAATATAATTCCTTCAGAGAAATAGACTTAAAAAGGATGTTACAACATAAAACTAGTTCATAAGGATTTTATTTTGGGGAAAAGCTATGCTTATGCTTGTCTTTCAAAATCAAAACAAATGAACTCTAATTCACCTTGCATATCCTTTTTTTCCTGTATTAAGACGCATATAGGGTAGTTGCAACATCACTGAACACAGTTTTTACTTGTATCAAATACCAGATGGTCTCTCTTTCTGATACTTCTTAGCAGTAGCTCAGTATTTGCAGCTGTATAGCTTTAGTTTCAAGTTTCTAAATGCATAGTATAACATCCTTGATACATATGTATCCTCCTCAGGAACTATGTGTTTGTACTCATGTGTGAGTCTCTTATTTTTTTTTCTAGACAGCTGGCCATCTAGGCTTCTATGCAGTTTCCTTTTGGTATTTATTTTAGACTCTTCTATCCCCCCCCAAAAAAAAGTTCTGTAAGGAAGTGCACACATGGCTGAAGACCATCACCTGTGATGCTTTCGTAGCTTGAAGTAGAAATAGCTTTCCTTTTACACTACTATAGTTTAATTGGCTGCTAAAATTGCCCCTTTTCACAATCAAGAGGTTCACCATAAATGAGCAAGTACTTAGAATAATCATGAGGCCCAATTCTGCACTCACTGAATCCATTAAGCTCTATCACTCACTTCAGTGATTGCAGATTGGACTCGGGTTCTGAATAATGCCTGTGTGGTTATTTGACTTTGGAAAGCTAATTATACTTTTAAAATGCTGAAGAGTTTGTTTACTGGCCACAGTCTCTCTGCAGTTACAATCTTACTGTCTACAGTAGAAGCCTATAGAAGTCAGTGGGCAGTCTGGGCTAGCGGAGGGCAGAACTTGGTTTGCTGTGTTTATATTTTGATTTTATATATAATTATGAGAATGATATGTTGTTCATAGTGCAAAATACTACATTTGTGTACTTAAGACTGATAAAGATGCATCTGAAGACAAAATATATTATTAGTCTTACGGGAGGAATAGAATGGGAGGAGGAGTGTGGTTTTTTTTTTTAATATTATGCTAACAGATATATTCATCTGAACAGTGATTCTATCAGAATGGATACATTGTTATGACTTCAGGTCATTGGTTACATCCAAGAATTTATTTTAAATCCAGAGAAAATTGCCTTTCAAAGGCAAACTTAATTCCTAGCAAAATAGAGGAATTTTACCTCTCAATGTTCAGACAGTCATGGTACTCAAGCTTTCCTTTTTTTGTTGTTTGTCAAACAGTGGTTTGTGATCGTACCATAAAAGACCATATAGTTACTCTGTCATTGTGGGGAGGCAGCATACTATAGTTTAGAGTATAGGGATAATATTAGGAGAGCTGAAGTCTGTTCCTGGTTTTGCTGTTGACCTGCTGCAATACCTTGGACAAGTCTCTGCATTGCTCTACTCATTGCTTAACATTAATTGTGCCTGTAAATTCAGGAAAAGGGCATTAATCTGTTTAGAAACTGAGAAAATGCCAGGCTGGATCTGACCCAGTGTTCATCTAGTCCAGTATTGTGTCCTCCCTTTGGCCAATAATATCTATTTTAGAAGAAGGTTCAAGAAACCGGTTTAAAGGTTTATTATACTGTAATTGGCTGTCTAGTGGATTTAAAGTGGGTGTGTCAAATTCTTCTTTATTGCAGAGGTTAATGTAATTTTGTAGCGGTTTTGGCATATAATATCTTATTAATAAAGCCCTATCTCTGTAATGCAATGCTAAAACAATACCGAATGGTATTTTTAATAGAAGAATTATTTACAAATAGTTGTATTGTTGCTTGAGGTCATATATAATGCGGGGGGAGGTGTGGTCATGTATATGGCCCCAGTTCTGAAAACACAGTTGGTAGTTGCCAAGAATAACCCATAAAGAAAATTAGTGGCAAGAAATTTGCTACCCTAGTAATCAACTTACACTTTAAAGAGGATCTTTTTTACCCTTTTTATAAATAAGAAATATACACTACAGAAGCTGAGGGAAACACAGACACTCGGGTTATGTCTACACTACAAGCTTCTTGCATAAGAAACTTTTTGCGGAAGAGATTTTTGGCAAAAACTTATTGTGCAAGTGTGTGACCACACTGCAAAAACGCATCAAAAAAGCGATGCGCTTTTGTGTAAGAGAACGTCCAGACTGCATGGACGCTCTCTCAAAAGGAAACTCTCATTGCTATTTACAGAATGGCCACCAGGGCACCTGTGCTTTTTTCGATTGCCTCTTTTTGTGCAAAAAACCCCTGTTCCCCCATCCACACACACCTTTTTGTGCAAGAGCTCTTGCGCAAAAAGGAGTTATTCCTTGTAGAAGTAGGAATACCTACATGAGGGGGGGGAAAAAACCCTCTGGGTATGTCTACACTACCACCCTAGTTTGAACTAGGGTGGTTAATGTAGGCAACCGGAGTTGCAAATGAAGCCCGTGATTTGAATTTCCCGGGCTTCATTTGCATATTGCCGGGCGCCGCCAGTTTTAAATGTCCGCTAGTTTGGACTCCGTGCCCGCGGCTACAAGCGGCACGAACTAGGTAGTTTGGATTAGGCTTCCTATTCCGAACTACCATTACTCCTCGTGGAACGAGGTGTATCGGTAGTTCGGAATAGGAAGCCTAATCTGAACTACCTAGTTCATGCCGCTTGTAGCCGCGGGCACGGAGTCCGAACTAGCGGACATTTAAAACTGGCGGCGCCCGGCAATATGCAAATGAAGCCCGGGAAATTCAAATCCCGGGCTTCATTTGCAACTCCGGTTGCCTACATTAACCACCCTAGTTTGAACTAGGGTGGTAGTGTAGACATACCCTCTGTTCTTTTGTTTTACTTGCACAAAAACATGCTTGAGGTGTGGACACTTAGCGAGTTTTTGTGGAAAAACTCTGTAGTGTAGACCTAACTGCAGTGAGTAAAAAAACCCCAAAAAACCCCACACCTGTGAATGTGGGCTCAAAGAGCTGACCCTCTGCTGCTCTGTTCATCTCCCATATGTCTGTTTGGGTCCAAGACAAACTGGAAATGCGTAGAGTAGAGAAAGATGAGCCACTTCATCTTAAAGTGTGGGCCCAGTTCTGCTCCCACGTAAGTCATTTTCAAAACTTCTATTGGCTTCAGTGGCAGTATCCAGCCTCCCTGAAGTTAATGGAAGTTTTCTAAGTGGCTATCTATGAACTTAGATCTTATCTACTTGTTATGACTCTGTAACTTAAAAACCAATTAGCGCATTTCTCTCCTTCCCCTGAATCCCCAGTCACTGTTTTCACACAGTCTCATTTTCTCTGTGGAAATGATATACTTTCTGCAAAGTTGCAGGTAATAGGCTGCCCTCCTTATCTAGCCACCTTAGTTTTGTTATCATACTTCTTTATCCTCCAGCTTTATTAGAAGTGATGAGACTGCTCCTTGCCCGTGTGTGCTGTGCAATTGAAACCCATCACTAGAACAGTCAGGTCAAATTCAGTGCTGATCAGTGGTGCAAGGAGTGTGAATCACAGTTCCCAACCCCATAGGAACAATGCTGTATTCCCTCCCCCTCCCATGAATAATTAGCATTTGGCCTTCATCAAGGAATGGAACACTTTATTTTGGAGAGTCTATTTACAGTTTTAGGAGCGACTTTCATTTTCATAAATATCATGGTTTGTTACAGCTTTTTGAAACTAGCATGTGTGTGTGCTAATGAATGCTAGAGGATTAGCTTGCTGGGAATTGGGCTTTCAATTTCTAAGCCAAAAAAAGAGCGTGCTGCAGCCTTCTCACAATATACTGCTGCTGGCCTTGGCACTGACCATCAAGGACCGGCTTCTCAAGGGATAGGAAGGGATTTAGTTTTTATGGACCTTGTTAACAATAATAACGAATGGACTTTTTAAAAACTGGCAGAGTGTCAGGAGAACATCACATTCTCCATGCAGAAGAAGTTTCAAATGCACTTTCAGCATTAACTGAAATGCTCTTCTCTGTTTTGAAGTCGACACATCCCTCTTACACGTGGCTTGAGTAGGAGAGGAAGGGCAGTGACTTATCCTAAAGGCACTCATGAGCTGAAACACATTCTCTAGCTAGCAAATGTAAAATAGGTTTTTTTCCCCCATTAGAAAGGTCCCTTCATTTTTTGGGTGCTGGTTCATAAGGCTCAATGTTTATGTATTGGCTCATAGTTTTTAGTGAGCACCATAAATCTGCTATCACGGTTCATGTTTATAATGTTTGAAATAAATGGTTTTTTTTTTTTAACCTTTGCTTTATAATTGCTTTAAACCTAGGTGTTGCAGACTGAAAACTGAAGGGAGGAAGCATGGCCTGCTGGTTAGAATAAGGCATGAGGAAGTATGAAATCCTACTCCTGGATTTAAACTTCTCTCACCGTGTGACCAAGGGGCAGTCACATGATGCCAGATTTTCAGAGGAGTTTAGGGCCAGACTTTTGAGTACAGGTTTTACTCTCTGGTCCAGCATTATCTCTGGCTGGGAGCCCAGTGGCAGGAGGGCCAGTGGCCAGGAGGCTTGTCAGGGCCAAGAGGCCTGTTGGTGGCAGGGGGGCCAGCACCAACATCCAGTGGTAGTAGGACTGGTGGCGGTGGTAAGAGGGGGGTGGTCAGTGTCCCAGAGGCAAGGGAGCTGGCTGGGCCAGAAGCAGAGCTAATGGCGGGAGGGGTAGATGGCTATGGGGCAAGTGGCAGGGGAACTCTTCTGTTCCATCAAATTCCGTCATTCGGGCCAGTCAAGTCCCAAGGGTGGCGATCCAGGGAGGTCCAACCTGTACTCATGATTGAGGCCTGATGAGTAGCACCCACTTTGACACCTACAGCTGGATTATCAGAAAAGCTCAACACCTTCCATGTGCTGATATCTGGCCATGTATTTCAGTGACTGGAGTGGAATACATGTTTTTTCAGCATCTGGCTCTGAATTGTGGGCTGTGGGGGAAAAACTAGGCTTGGCACATGACTCAGAAGGGTTGTGGGCAGTGGAATCTTTGTATACCTCCTTATCCCGGGACAGTGAAGTGCCAGTTTTAACCTTGGCTGGAAGTTAGGGGGAACCTTGGCTTGTCAGAAATTGGTCGTGGCTGCTGTGACTTCTAGGAGTTGTTGCAAGGTTTTGTCTTTGCCCTTCTAGGGTCGTGGTACATTGCCAGCCAGCTGCTGTGCTTCCCTGGAGTTCTGGGGCACTGCCCCCTGTGCTCAGGTGAAGTACCACTTCACCCACATAAAGCAGAGGCAGGAGGTAAAGCTGCCATGACTCTGGGAAAAAAAAATCAGCCATTTTCACAACAAGGAGGCCAAGGCTAGGATTACAGGGCAGCTCTCTTCCTCATTTACTACTATTACAGTCTGTCAGCTGCTACTCCAGAGGCTTTCAGATACTCTACAGTGCTGGAAGGTAGGTAGATTCAATCCTCTACTCCAGGGGTTCCCAAACTTTTCGACACAGGGACCAGTAAATCCATTCATGAGCTTTTGGCGGACAGGTAACATTCATTTGCATATTTGTATATTCATTAAGCAAATGATGAATATTCAAATAAGTTGTTTCTCGTCCTCCTAAAGCCCCCAGTGCCACCGTTAGCAAAGCTTTTGATACAGTCACCCACAATATTCTTGCCAGCAAGTTAAGGGAATATGGATTGGATAAATGGACTGTAAGATGGATAGAAAGCTGCCTAGACCAGGGTTTCCCAAACTTTTTACTTTAGTTGGAACCCGTTTTTTTTTTCAGTACTGTTTTTTGTGCCCAAAAATATAAATGCTTATAAAAAAAGAATGAAAAATGAATACATTTTCAGTGTTTCACCTGGCTGCATCCTTCGTCCAGCCTGGGCCAGGGCTTGGGGGACCCGGCGCTGCATGGGCACTCCAGGAAGCGGGAGCAGGAGCAGATTGAGGGTAGGGTATCTGGCTAGGAGGGAGGGTGCAAGGAAGGGTAGGATTACCAGGTGTCCAGTTTTGTACTGGACAGTCTGGTATTTGAGGGTTTTGTCTGGGAAACAAATTGAGAAAATACCAGACATATAAAATGTCTGTTATTTTCTAATTAGATAAGTTTTATTATTATTAGGTGTATCAGTCCTTAGCTGCGAACTGCCTGGCTGGTAGATGTGCTCAGCCTGCCTGAGTGTGTCTACCAGCCAGGCAGTTCGTAACTACTCGAGGGAGGAAGGGTGTGTGTGTGTGGGGGGGGGGGCAAAATGGAATCCCTGGGGCCGGACTCACTCGTGTGCCCGGGTCTGCATATGCCCGGGTCAGTCCCGCTCTTCCCCACCCCTTTCTCCTCCTGATCTCCCCAGTCCAGCCCTGCTGCCCCCATCCAACCCTGCTTCTGGTGGCCGGTTGCCCCCCGTTCCTCCCCCCCAATCTCCCCCGGTCAGCCTCGCTTCCCTGATGACCCCCCTGACCAGCCCCGCTGCCCCCATCCAGCCTTGCTTCTGGCAGCTGGTTCTCTCATCCTCCTCCTCCTCCTGATCGCCCCCAGCCAGTCCCCCTGCTCCCCATCCAGCCCTGGTTCCGCCGCCTGCCCGCCCCGATCTCTGAGGGACAGCTCTGCTGCCCCCAACCCTGCTTCCACCGGCCACCTGCCCCCCCATCTCCGCAGGACAGCCCTGCTGCCCCCAACCCTGCTTCTCAGTGGCCAATTTCCCCACCCCCCCCCCCACACCTCCTCCCAGTCCACCCTGCTCTGCTCCCCTCCTGGCAGCCACGCTGAGGCCCGGTATTTTTTTCCCAGACCACGGCCCATAGTTTGGGAAACGCTGCTCTACTCCCCTGGCATAGAATATTAATGTGACTGGGTCAGTGGATAAGTGAATATTTTCTCTGATGTACTGAACTGCTCTATCATGTTCTCTAAGATAACTTGTGTGGATCAAACATGGGAGACCAGTACAGGGCTCAAGTAATTCAGAAGGGTCCATGTCACTTGCCCTATATCACCACAGGGCCAACCTACAACGGTTCTTAAACTATGGGCAGGACCCCAAAGTGGGTCATGGGGCCAGCAGGGCTAGAGTTAGACTTTCAGGGGTCTGGGGCAAAGCTGATGCCCGAGCCCCAGGGTGGAAGCCTTCAGGCCTCAGCTTCAGCCCTGGGTAGTAGGTCTATGTTATAGGCCCCTATATCTTGGGGCTGAAGTCCTTTGGCTTTGGCCCCCTTGGCCAGGGTAGCAGGGCTCAATGTTTCTTGGGCTGCATCAGGCTTTGGTCTCCACTCCTGAAGGGTCAGAATGTAGTTGTGGTGGAGTGAAGTTTGAGGATGACTGGCATAGGGAATGGCTTTGCAGAGTAGCCTCTATTGCCCCCTGGCAAGGGAGACACAGGAAGATCTGCCTAACGGTGTATCCTCAGGTTTAATCCTTTCCTGGGCCATAAATGCCCAAAAAACACGAGCATGGTACTTAGTCCCCTTTACACAGCAGAACCACACTAGCTTTGCTGCAGGGCTTCTTCCTACCCAGAAAAGAGTGGCCTTAATTTGTCTTAAACTGTTAAGAAACTTCCTCAAATCTCCCCTGACTGATGTGGAGATTGAGATAGAAAGTCTCCATTGGCTGTTTTTGGAAGTCAGTATGCTTAATGATCAGGCCATGTGACCTCTTGCTACTTTTCCATGACTGAGCTGTAGAATTTGCTCAGGAAAGCCTGATCCTTTTAGAATGTGGTCCCTTAAAAGTTCTTCCCCAGGTGACTTGCATTACAGGCAGCTGATGGGTCTGAGAAGTACCCTTGAAACAGCTTTGTTAGGCATGTCACCAGCACAGTGAATCCTATCAGTACAAAAGCATTACAAGTTATGGTCTGTTTACGAACTCTCACAACAAAGGAGATCTGTGCCCTTGTAAAAGCAGAACAGCCTCCATGGCTGCAGAGGCTCAGCCTCATGGAGTCAAGATCCAAGCTTTTTTTTTTATTGCAAACAAACTGTGCCATGTACACATGTGAAATATTATCTGAGGATCACTAAGTGCTTAGCTACATGCAGGGCTCGTCTACACTGGCCCCTTTTCTGAAAGGGGCATGTTAATTTCAGAGATCGTAATAGGGAAATCCGCGGGGGATTTAAATATCCCCCGCGGCATTTAAATAAAAATGTCCGCCGCTTTTTTCCGGCTTTTAGAAAAGCCGGAAAAGAGCGTCTACACTGGCCCCGATCCTCCGGAAAAAGCGCCCTTTTCCGGAGGATCTTATTCCTACTTTGAATAAGGGCGCTTTTTCCGGAGGATCGGGGCCAGTGTAGACGCTCTTTTCCGGCTTTTCTAAAAGCCGGAAAAAAGCGGCGGACATTTTTATTTAAATGCCGTGGGGGATATTTAAATCCCCTGCGGATTTCCCTATTACGATCTCTGAAATTAACATGCCCCTTTCGGAAAAGGGGCCAGTGTAGACGTAGCCTAAGTGTTTAGCCTTGCACCTACTTTTGTAAGAGTTCCCATACCCTGCAAGTTAGGTCTGTCTTACTACACGCATTTTGCAGAGGGCCCAATTCACCCCTGCCCTCTTGGCTTTTTTGCATTGGCTCTGCTAGCACAAAGGAGCCACAAAGCCAGCAGATCCAGGCTTCTGAAAATTCCAAAAGTGTGGGCCGTCTCCAGCAAGTCCAGAGCCAATATAAAGTGTCTGTCTAGGCTACCCCCCACAAGAGTCCTAGTACAGGGGAGTTCTAGCCTAGAAGATGTGGCAGTGATGCTTCAACAACTGCTAGAAGCTGTAATAGGGAAGTTAGGAAAACATTTGCACTGAGATCAATTTGAGTGAAGGGGTGAATTTGTCCCCAGGCTAAGGGTTTGCTTATTCTAAAGTTCTTAAACTTGGGCTTATTGATTGCTGCAACTCAGTTTGACTATTGAAAGTATTTGTTTCCTGGAACAAATGCTTGTGGAGTGACCAGTATAGCAAGTACAAATGTTTACCACGTATCTTGAATTAGCTAATAATTAATTTTAGTTAAAAAACCCATCAATATATCCTCAGGCTTTATCCAGGCTACTCTCTGAGGTGTGAAGTTAGCACATACTAGCTAATACTAACAGACATGTTTTAAAGTCTACGCAGGACATACGGTCTTTAACATGTGCTAACATGGTGGAATTAAAAATGCGGGGGAAAGGGGAGGCTAAATAATTTGCACTCTGTCATACATGAATGCTTGTCAGCAGGTGTAAGGCTGGGATGGCACGTTTTGTTCTCTCTGAAGCAGTTTTAAAGCACATAGATTCACTATCTTGCTCCCTGAAGTCTTCTCTCTGCATGTGCATGATGCCGCAGAACATTTCTGCTATGCTTGGCTACTCTGTCAATGCCCCCGTCTTTAGTATTGAATAGAAGATTAATGATTTGGCTCCAAGTTTGAAGGTTCATAGGAAAGTTCTCTAAGCAGGCTCCCCAATCTTTCTCCAGATTAGTTTGATCATTAAGTCAATATTTTGTGAAACATTTTATGATATTAATTATTTCCACATGAGTGTGCTACTTAACCATTTAATAACAGAGACAAGTATTCCAGAATAACCAGAAATGATTTCATAAGACATTTTGTCAGCTAGTGGTATCTTTCATTACATGGGTATTCAATTTCTAAGTTCATAGATACACAGTGTGCTCTGCAAGCTAGCAGATTTGTTCACAAAATAAAGCTGTGCATGTCCTGAGCCCACGTCTTTGAACAAAATTATCTGACAGTAACTGTTAACTAACTTTGGCTTCATTAAGTTGACAAATTTCACAGCTGATTTGTATAGTTAGTTAATTGTGGGATACAGCCTTTTTGCTGCCAAGACCTCATAATGCATCATATAGCAAACCATTGATGGAATAGTGCAATTTCCACTTTGTGCTTCATGAGATTAGGATTATTGCTTTTCATTACTGAAGTCCTCTTGCTCTTCAAACTTAAATATTTCCTTAATCTTAGTCTTCCTTCTCTCTCTCTCTCTCTCTGTCACAGATCTTGAAAATATCTTGGTCTTTAGAATTTCTTTGCCTTTGGAAAGTTGGTGGAGTTCACTAGCTGTGGAGAAATGTACATACGGCACTCCACAGATTAAGGATGTGGCCATTCTGCATATGCTGCTAAATCAAATGGGATGTTTGAAAGATAATGGCTAAGATAACCTGAAGCACAATTTTATAGACTGCAGCTGCTGGCGCTGCTGTGGTGTCTACTGCTTGGATGCATACATGGCTTTTTCTTTTTTTTTTAGTTTAAATTATTCTAAAAATGCACTTTCTGGTTATTCATTTTTTTAAAAAAATATTCTAGCTCCTTTTGTTCCCCTAATAAGTGAATTAATCCTTCTTTTCCTTTCTTCCTATCTTCTTCCCCTTCTCCAGTTTATTAACTTGTTTCTGAAACTTTTCCTCCCTCCTGCCCCCTTTAAACACCTATATGTTGGTCCTAGGGTTGCCAGGTGTCCGGTTTTGAACCAGACAGTCCAGTATTTGAGCTTTCTGTTCGGAAAACAAATTGAGAAAATATAAATGTCCGGTATTTTCTAAATAAGATGTAATGTAGATTGTGATGTAATGTCAAGTGTGTCCAGTATTTTTGTTGAAACCATCTGGCAACCCTAGTTGGTCCATTTCCCTCCCCTCCCATTTTATTCTCTGTGATGCCGATTCAGCCTTTGCAACCATTGGTACAAGTCCCACTGAAGTCAGTAGGCACCGCACTCGCTTATTCTAGGCTGTATTTGACTCTATGGTTCTAAAAGCCTTGATGAAGTAGCAAATACAGGTTGGATCTCCCTGGTCTGTCACCCTTGGGACCTGACTGGTCCCAAAGGAGGGAGTTTGCCAGACCAAGTGAGGTTGGCCCCTCTGCTGACAGACTCTGGGTTCTTGAAATCTGTCAGCAAAAAACCAGGCTCCCCTGCTCCTGGGCCACTGGGCTCTCAGCTCTTCAGTGAGCCCTGGGGCTGTTGGGGCTCTGCTGCTCTGGGCCCAGTGGAGCTCAATGGCTAGCCATAGGCTATTGGCACTCTGCAGCTCCACAGCTGCTATGGGCTGCCAGGACTCCACTGTCCCAAGCCGGGGCTCTCCGGTCCAGCTACATCCATGGTCCTGCCAGACAATGGATGTTGCCAGACCAGAGAGTCCTAGACCAGAGAGGTTCAGCCTGTACTTCAAAAGCAGCATGATATTTGCTGTGTTTGATAGGCTGTGCTGACTAATGGCCTGGACCTGAGAGGTCACAGGTACTCAGTATGTCTCAACAGATACTCAGCATCAGCACATCATTGGATCCAGCACCCAACTGTTGTCATGTATGCCAACGTCTGAATAATTAAGGCCTGCTCTACCCCTCAAAGTTTTGCTAGCATAGCTGTGTCAGTTAAGGGCATGATTTTTTATGGACATGACTATGCTGGTAAAAGCCCTTGTGTAAATGCAGTCTTACTGGCATAACTGTTTGAATTGGTATAGCTTCAGCTGACCTCAGGAACTGGTGGCATAAGCTCTTTCATGTTGAGTTAACCACACTAAAAGGCTGTGCCAATTTAGCTAGGAGAGTGTAACTATCTCTGCAAAGACTGGGCTGTATTATGCCATGGCCATATCTGCCCTTTTTTTAAGATCAACCTAAGCCCTGGGGTAGATGCAGTCCTACTGGCAGAAGAACAGTTTATAATCTGTTTTGTTCAGGAAACTGGTACAAACTACTAGCCAAAGCACTCCTCTGTCAATAAGCTGCACCTACACCAGGATGTTTTGCCAGTGCAGTTATACCAGGATACCTTTTCTAGTGTAGGCGAGGCACAACTGTGGGTAGTTCTTACATTAGGAGAAATCAAGGGTTTTGTTCTCTATCCGCTGGAGTGTTTTGATGCCTTTCACTTTAGAAAATGTTGCTTTTCAATCTTTTCCATGTTAAGGTGCAGGGGAGCCGACAGCCTTGCAGGGTCCCTGGGCAAGGTGGTGATGGGGGGGGGGGGCAGGTAGAAGAGGTGGGGCTGGTGCAGCCAGTCCTTAGCAATGTCTCCCCGCCCCCCCCATCCCACGGCACTCCAGTAGCAATTTAAAGGACCCAGGACTCCAGGCACAGAAGTAGTGGCCAGGAGCCCTGTGCCCTTTTGAATTGCTAGGACCCTGGGCAGTTACTCCTTGGCCCTCCATCCCACCTGTTGTCAGGCCTGCTAACATGACTCCTCATTCTGTGAAATAACTTAAAAATATTAGCATGAAGCTGACACGTCAACCAATGAGCTGCATCACTTTTAATATCCAATATAAAATTATCAACTCTCCTTTGAATATAGAGCTAACTATCAGTTGTGAGAAAATCAGTGTCTGGGGCTACTAGGGGCTAACAATACTCATTAGATTTGGTTTGGTGACACTGTGCAGGTAACACAAAGTTGGAATGCATGTTGGTTAACATTTTAAAGTGTTACATTGGATATGGTGGTGCTACTGCTCTTCTCTATTACTATTGGCCTTGTGGCTGATGCTAGTTGCTTCTTCTTGGCTTTGGTAGTTGGTTAGACTACACTGGAAACCATTCTGGTGTGCAGTTCCATTCTGGACCCCCTCCTCTGTGATATAGCCTTTACAATGAGCATGTCAGGCCACTGTTCTTTTCTATCTGTGGTACTGCTCTTGTCCGGTTATCAATACCTTTTGCCCTTCACAACCAATTTTCTCCTCCCTGTGCTATTTTTCAACATGGTAAATGGTTCCTTCCTGATCTTTCTCATAGCTTGTCTTGATAACCTTCATCACACCTTCCTCAACTACAACTTTTTTGTATTTTGTGTTTGGGGTTTGTTTTAAATAAAAATGCTTCTCTTGGGCAAAAGGAACATCCTCAGTAAGAACTCCATCAACTAACTTCCTCCAAAGCAACTTGCTTAAAACAACCTACCCTTAAAATGCCATGTTTTGTTTCTGAATAGTCATGGCTAGTAAACACATTTTACATTTTAATTTTTTATTTAGCACAAACAATGTATTCTTAGCCACCGATGCCAAGGTCAGTAGTCTTCAAAACACTGTTGTTATGGATCAGTCTAATACTGAAAAATGAATTATTTTGGTAAAAAATATAAACAGTCAAACAAGCCAAAAGTGCATTTCGCTCTCGCATCTACTAAATACAGTAAATCTGTTTTTATGTTTAGAACCCTGCAAGTCCATGGATTTCTGCTTTGGATCTTTTTTCCAGATTGCGGCTGGATGTGGATTTTAAAATTTTATTTCTAAAGCCCTATGAATCTGCATATATCTGCTTTATATCCACAGACCATTTTTGCAGATTGTGAATTGAATGTGGATAGAGATTTTATATTGTGTGGAGCTCTATGTTATTTTAGAAGAGGTGTTTTCATTGGTTTTCATAATTGTGGTGTTGTTTCCTAGCTTCCGAGTTTTTTAAAGTTTTTCTTATTGACACGTCACACTGCAAATTTTTCTTGTTTGTTTTAGCAAAATAAAATAGGAACAAGTATTTGAGTAAAATATTTTGCATAGGGCAAAACAAAAATAAACAGATGTGTGTAAACCTTGTGTTTCTTAATTACCATTTATATACGTGACATTTACTTGGTTTCAAAATGAATCAAGACTGTCAGCAATGACATTAAACATGACTCTTGATGTTGTATTAGACAATTGATGCAGACAGATTTCATAAAGAAAGCTTAGAGTATTAATTTGTAACATTCATCTGTCTCTTGCTATTTTTGTAGCTGTCGGATATCGTATGGATACCAGTTGCACTAGCTAGGAAACGTGTGTGTGTGTGGTTTTTGCCATGTTTCTTAAAACTGATAGGAAAGGGCAAATGCCCCTTATATGTGTATGGCTTTGAATTCTTCATGGCAAAATGATAATGGCTCATACACTCCTCTCATATCATTCTCGTTTGTTTAGAATTTCTTTTCTCTGTACAATGTTAATGGATCTTGCAGACATTCCTTGAGCCAATGACACCTAAAGCCTCAATATGTATGGTGGACATTCTGGCAATTACATCTATTACAGGGACCAAGAGGCAGAATTGAGATAAAGTATATAAAGGTAGAGGATAAAAATCTGAGATTAAAACATCTCTCTCACCACCATCTCCCCCCCCCCCCCCCCCAAAATCGTTTAACAATAACAGCTACTACCCTCATCAAGGCCCTTTTTCATCAACTTAATTGCAATTCTGCCTCTTTAAATGACTTCTCTGGCTTTGTCCTCTTTGATGCTCCTGCAGAAAATTTGTCAGTTATTAGATGATTGAAAAGTAGTTTAAAAGCTTCCATTTGTTCATAGGGAGCTTATAGGAGCCATAGTATGTATTGTACATTGCGTCAACCATTTCCCTTTGGTTTCTGAGAAGATTGCATGTGGGGATCTTTGTTAGTGCATATGATTCTCCCTTCAGGAATGTTAGAGTAAATCAAGGCTCTGGTGCCATACTGTGTATGTGTTGAAGAACAAAATGTTTACAACTGTAGAAGCTCTTGGCTTTTTGTGTATCAACCTGTAGTCATACTAGAGCATGGATTATAAATGCTGTTAACTCTATACTAAACTAGCACAAAATAACATGTTTCAATGTATTGATAAAATATCTTTGTCTTTAGACTGGACATCTTTTTATCTGGTCATCTTGTTTTGTGGATGAGACCTTCATTCAACCCACCTGCCTTTATTATTTTTGTTAAATATTTTTATTGCTATATTCTCAAAGTGAATCTAAATTATTGGCCATTTACTTGTTTCCCTTGACATTCCTACACCTTCCTTCAAACCTCCCTTTTCCAGTCATGTATCTAGTCACCTTATCTTCCTTGAGCATTAGATTGTTCAGTTCTCTCCGATGTCCAAACAAATGTTGTTCCAGAGATTAGCTAGAAGGGGAATCTATGAATTTCAGGGCAAATAGCTTCCAGTTAGAAACTGGTTGCTCTCTGTCTCCGAGGTACGCTCAGTCCTCAGATGCCCAGGTCTGTTTTTATGCCGCTCACATGATGTTGCTTTACGCTCAAGGTACACTATACGTCAGCGGCTCAGCACTTCCTTGAGCTTTTTTAAATACTTCTCTTGTAAGAATAAACAATCACAGCTTTCCTAAGTAGGGCTGTGGTCAGCTGTTGCTAAACTTTTCTCTTCCTCTGCTGGGGGAAAGGATTAGAAATTACACACCATAAGAAGGAAATGTATGTAACAACAGCAAACATGTCACAGATAAACCAGGAAATTTTCCTGTTATATGAATTAAGGAAAATATTTTCAGTGATGTTTGCTATTCCTTTATACAACCATCAAATTCCTCTTAATAAACTTGAATTGATTGCATTTTGCAGCTGTAGATGTTACTGCTATAAAGTGGTATTTTTGTTACTGCTTTGTAGGGTCACATTGCTCAAGCATAAAGATAAAATGTAAAATACAACAATGTTATGTGCTGAGTGATGTATAATGGTTAGTCAAGGCCATCATATAGCTTGTCTGCTCAGTGAAAGATAAATTATAGTACAAGGACTATTTCCATTTGTTAGTTTGCAAATTCATGTCTAGCTTTGTCTACATTAAATGAACTTTTTTTTCACTAGATAGTTATTTAGTTTTCTTTTTTGACCTTTTACTCTGAGTACAAAGGCTTTTCAATCTTGTTTCAGAGAAGTACTACTCAAAAGCATAATTAATATAGTATTTAAAAGAATCAAGGACTATGTACTCAGAAAAAGTCTGGAAACTATTTCACATTTCAGTAGCTTGAGGATTTCAGTTGTCTGTAGAAATGTTTAAGAATGAACTGTACAAAATGCTGTTCTTATAAACGTACAAAGCATTATTAGTTGGGATGGAGGACAGTGGCAACTACTGAATGGATTATCCCTGAGTTGGGATCAGACTGAGGAAAAAAAATGGTCATGGTATCTTTTCAAATGCTTACTCTTCATGATGCCATAAAGCCACTTGCAGTAGGTTGTGCAAATCTTTATAATATGATTGTCTCTCTTCTTTATTTCATGCTTTGATGAGACATGAACAGTTAACAGTGCTGAGATATAAATTGACATTGTTTCACTAAAGTGTTAACAATAAATTCCCACCCTATTTTAGACTGTCATCTCACTGGGCAAAGACTGTATTTTCTTTCTAGGTTTATACTGTGTCTAGCACAGGTTGGAACCCCCAAAAGACAAATAATGTGTAAAAGCCAAAACCCAGTCCCAATATTACCAGGACATTAATGTACTTTGTTTCTTTTAAGCTATATCATAAAAATCATTCTTATTTAGCTATAAGGAAAATGTAACGTATGTGTTAGAAGGGCATTTAAGTCAATGGATGATGACTTGCTCATTGATTGGCATAATTAATTAGTAGTTTCCCATTTAGTGGTGGTAAAAGAGAATTTAAAAATAAAATAACCAGACTTAACATGGAAAGGGAAAAAGAAGAGAAGGGTGCAAAAGTATACTGTGTTCCCTGATTGTGTGTGTGTGGAGTGTGTTTTTCTTTATTTGAATTTTTTTGGATTGATTGCATTTTTAAATTTCTGGTACCTTAAAGCGGGAGCCCAGATAATCAAATTCCTCAAATGTACTGAAGAGAATTATATTTTTTGATCCTCAAAGCTATGTGGTGATATTTTTGCTCTAAGCAATCCCATCTAAAATCAATGAGTATTGCTTAATATGAGTAAGACTTTCAGAATTGCGATCACGGATACATAAACCACTCTCTTAACTGAGAATCAGAAGGGCCAACAGACTTGCCGGGCCCTTGGGCAAGGTGGGAAAGGGTGCTACAGCTCCATGCTCCCAGAAGGGATGGGGCTTTGGGCATAAGGGGCGGAATTGGGGTAGCCAGCCATCAGCACCACCTAGATGAGGACTGGGCAAAATATGGCCTGGGGGCCAGATCTGGTCTGCCAAGCCTCTGGCTCCAGCCCACCAAACCACAGGATCTGGCCAATGGAACACCCTGCCAGGACCCTTAGGGACACAGCTGCCGGCGTTTAAAGCGCAGTATGTGGACTCTCTGCTCTGCAGGGAGGGGGAGGCTTTGTGTGATCTCTCTGCCCCCAGCCCAATCCTTAGCTTTTATTGGCTGAAAACAGCCAGCCAATAGGAACTGACCCCAGCCAATCTCTCTGTGCCTGTTGTCTGGAAACAGCCATTCAATAGTATCTGATAAATTGGCCTGGGGATGGGGGCAACACAAGCCTCCCCCCCCCCTCCCAGAGCTGAGAGCCACATGGAAGGAACATCATGAAATTTAAAATGATCTGGGGCTGCAGCAGGCAGAGAGTCCAGTCTGTTTTGGGGGTGCTGCAGGGCTGCTGGCTAGGAGACACTTGGGTAAGTGCTTCTGAGCCATAGCCTGACTCTGGCACCCCAGCTCCTCCTGCACTGCATCTCCCTCCCCTAGGTCACCATCTAAACCCTCAGCACACCCTTGCCCTAGGTCACAACTCCCTCCCAGACCCTGTACCCCCTCCTACACCATTCCCCCCCAGGCCAGAATCCTCTTCTGCACCCTCCCTGACCCCACACCTCAAACCCCTGACCCAGGGGTCCTTCACCCAAACTGCCTCTCAGACCTCACACTGTCTCCTGCACCCCAGTCCCTTACCCCGTGTGCCCCTTCTGCACCCAGTCTCCATCCTAAACCCTGCACCTCCTCCACAGAAAAGTGCGGCCCTTGACAACGTTCCAAATTTTGGAGAGGCCCCCAACAAAAAGTATTGCCCACCATTGATCTCGAGCATGCTGCACTCCCTGCTGCAGCCCTCAGAATTACCTGGAGAGCATTGCGTGGGGCTTTGGTGGCAATTTAAAGGGCCTGGAGCTCTGGTCGCTGCCTGCTGCCACAGTAGCAATTGCTGGGAGCCCATGTCCTTTTGAATTGTTGGCTCCTGGGGCAATTGCCCCCTTTGCACCTCTTGCCCCTATCAGCAGGCCTGCGAAGAACCAATAGCTCAAAGGTCTTCTAGGCAGAAAAGTTTCCCCCTTTATCACTGTGTTCTTGGGAATTTGTGAAGTTTTGGCCCTAACCCACAGGGGAATGAAAAGCTCTACCAAAACAAAACATTTAGACATCTGAAACTAAAGTTGGGCTGTTCTTTGTTGTTGTTGTTCTGTGAGGAGAGCCACACGTCTCCTGAGGCAGCATGAAAAGCTAAACAAGGGCTGTTTTGAAGACGTTAACTAAATTTCCTGAAAAACCAAAACCAGTGGAACAAAACAGTATAAAAGTTTAGTTCGCGGAGGGTTAAGACACTACTATTTTGCCACAGCTTTTGAGAGAACTTTTCCATGATCTACCACCCTTGGTGAGGCACAGCATAATCCTCCCCCATCCTTGATGCATTCTGCTGGTCGGTACATATGGGGGGAGCCATATGTAAGAGTTTAACCATTTAACTGATAAGGATCAGCTTATAGGTTTCTGTTGTAAAGTTAAACTCTTCCCTCCTGGTGCATGCTGGTTCCTGGGGAGCTGGCTGCCAACTGATGCTGCAGGCTCCCTGGCTGTGCTGGGCAGGCAGGTGGGGGTACCAGCCACACCCCAACCAGGATCATCCCTACCCCAGCCAGGACTCAGGCTGGGTAGGTTAACTGGTTAAATGTTACAATTTTAGTTAACTGGTTAATTAATGAAATGGTTATTTACATCCCTGTTGGAGTTCCTGCTTTCCTTGCCCATGCCAGGAACCACAGGAGATTTCAGTACAGGTTGAACCTCTGTGGTCTGAGAGTCTCTGGTCTAGCAACATCTGTGGTCCAGAGAGCCCTAGTGGCTGGAAGCAGAGCCAGCCGACGGGGCCAGTGGTGCTCGCATGGCAGCAGAGCCCGCAGATGGCAGGGCAGCAAATGTGGAGCCCAGGTGAGCTGCCGGAGTTGGTACAGCTGCAGCTATGGCAGGGCAGCAAAGCTGGTGCAGCCACTGGAGCTGGCGGAGCTGGTGGGGCAGCATAGTTACTGGGGCCACAAAGCCTGTGGGGCTGGCAGGGCTGCTGGGACCACAGGAGCTTACAAGGTTGCAGAGCCCTCAGCTGGTAGGGCAGTGAAGCCTGGTGGGGCTGCTGGAGCCCAGCAGGGCTATGGAGCTGGCAGGGCTGCTGGAGCTGGCAAGGCCAAGGGAAGCGGAGCCCAGTGGCTATGGAGAGGAGCCCAACAGAGATTCTCCCCCTCCTCCCCCCCCCCCCCCCCGACATCCTTTTGTCGAGGACTGGTCAGGTCCTAAGGGTGCCAGACCAAGGAGTGCCAACCTGTATAATGCTTCCTCTATTAGGATGTGTAGTTCAGGAAATACTCTCACAGTGGAGGCTAGATTCACAGAAATTAACAAGGCAAAACTGGTAGTGTTAAGGAGAATGTTGTATCCCAGAACTTGGCAAAAAAAGTCTTGTACTAGAAACACAGGGGGGGGTGTGTGTGTGTGTGTGTGTGTGTGTGTGTGTGTGTGTGTGTGTGTGTGTGTGTGTGTGTGTGTGTGTGTGTGTGTGTGTGTGTGTGTGTTGGGGATAAAGTTCTTATTTCCATAACTAAAAATGCAATTTAGTGTGTGTGTGTGTGTGTGTGTGTGTGTGTGTGTGTGTGTGTGTGTGTTGGGGATAAAGTTCTTATTTCCATAACTAAAAATGCAATTTAGTAACCCTAACCTTGCTTGACCATGCTTTGGTCAGTTTTGAGGTAACTGCTACTAACTTTATAACAAGGAAGAGTGGTTGATCTAAGAGCTACCCATTTCTCAAAAATCCCCTGAGCCAGAAGGAATATAAATGAACATTTACAGAGCTTCTGTGGAGCATGTTGAAGTGAAGAGGATTTTAAAACTAAGGAGAAAGAGAAACTTGATAGCAATGAATGAAATACAAAACTCTCTGAGGCCAAACTATTATTTTTACTTAAGGGAAGCAATACAGATGAAGTTCTTGTAAGAGAATCCCTGTCCCAGTAATTCTGATGAGAGCAAGAGGTAGAAGCATAGAGATGAATTTATATCAGGGGGTTCTTAATTGGTTACAGAAATCTGAATGTTTCAGAGTCAGCTCTAGCCGTTAGGAAATAAACCTCTTTTTAAATTCCTTGGAAACTCCTAGATAAGACTTTGGATCTAGTGTCTGATTTTAGAATCGGATGTTAAAGAAGGAGATAAAGGGAAAGGCATAGACCCTGATGATACAATAGTCAATAATATGACTGCAGTGCTTACAAAGTGGATAGTTTAACTTATTTGAAGCATCTTCCCTTCTCACCTGAGTGTCTGACATCAGCATCTGTTCTAAAGAATGCAGCCACTAAGGATGTTGGGCAATTTCCTTAGTGGAAGCTGACCTTAAGATACCCAAATGCCTGGTGTGATAACTTTTGCAGTGATTGATCCACAGGGATTAAACTGGATTTGTGAGGGGCTGTTGTGAATTGAATGGTCTCTACCCAATCCAGTTAAATGCTGCACATGAAGCAAATTGTTGAACTGAGTGGCATTGTCACCAGGGAACCACTGGCTGTGGGAGACATTTGTTCCTGGGATTTGGACATGCTGGGTCACCTCCATTATAGAAATTCCATTTATAATGCCATCCTTCTTCTTGGGAACCTGTAAAAGTCTGATCTGAAGTCCCTATCTGGGTAGGGAGGCAGAGACTGGTTAGCTGGGGAAGGAGTAGGCAAAACTAGCAGCAAAGCTGGGGAAGATGCACAACCTTCCTTTTCCAGCTCCATGTATCTGAGGCAGAAAAGCGGCCATGCTCATGAGTGCCTGAACAAAATGACATGTCCTGGAGGCAGCTGCAGTTTAGGGGGAGTCCTTGGTAGTGCAGGTAGATCACTGAAGGCCAGAGCTAGTGTGGGAGTAGAGCCCTCCCATATAGTCCTCTAGATATACATAGGTTCTTGGGAATCCTCTAGGTTTCAGGTGTGTGGGGTGCTTGGGATCCCATTGAGGAGCCTGGCAATAATTTGTGATGGAGTCTCTGTGTATGTGCAGTTTTTGGTCTTGCACAGTGGGTACAATATGTATCACGAATAGGGCAATAGCACATCCAGAATACATGGTCATGCAGGGTTTGTGCACAAGGGATGTGAAAGTGTAACAATGTATATGGTTAACCCATCAGTTAACATTCACTGTTACATGCAGGCTCCCAGTATAAGTAGAAAGCTGGCTTAAAAGCTGGCTCCCCACATGCACCAGAGTGGGGGAGCTGCCTGTGCCCTTTCCACACCACATCCTGCTGCCTCTGTATCAGAAGCAGCAGTGCAGGGAGAGGGGGCAGATGGAAGCTGGTGCTCACGGGATGCCACCTGCTTCCCCCCCACCTACATGTAATCATATACCTTTACTTATTTAAATGCATTTTAACATCCTTATTGTGCACTCTGGAAAGCTTTACATCTTTTCTTGCTTTACCTTCTCTACAGTACCCTGTTGCTTCTGATCTCTATGCTTGTTCCCATATGATCCGATCACATTTCAGTTAAGGCCTGGCATTCCGTAGAACTTTTTAGCTGAGGCTGCCTCTCATAGGTATGAATGCATCTGTTGCACATGGGCTGCCTGCTTCTGTAATGAAAGCAGATAGTCATTAACCTATGGCGGAGTAGTTTCCAAAAGTAACTTTGTAAAAATGACAGAATGGGGGTTCCATATTTATTTTGTCTCAATTACTTTCAGATCAGACTTGCTTAGTTTGCAAGTCTAAAGGTGGTTTGTTTGTTCGTTTTTTCCCCCCCCCCGAACAGCCAGGACTCTCATATCAGGACCAAAATCAAGCTTCTTTCTGCCTGCATCTTACTTCATTGCCAGTAATAAAAATTCCAGCTCATGCAGCTGGAATTAGTTGTATTCGTGTTGCAGTGCTAGTCATAGTAAAAGCTTGTTTTTGACACTAAAGTTGGTAGACAGGCCTCAAAGACACAACATAGACAGCAGATGTGTAAGAAAGTGCTCGGTTTATAATCCGCCTACCTCAGCCCAGCTGATACCACCCTGTTGAAACAAACAAGTACCTGCTGTTCCTTCCATCACTCTGCATTCTCTTCCCTGGCTAAAGGATATAGTCCATCCTTCGGAAGACTTGATGCTTACTCTAATCATCACCTTTTGTGCTCTGTTTCTGACTATTACTGTTGGTCAATCTACTATCATCAAGATGCCCTAATGTCCTGGTATGATAACAACTTTTGCAATGATTGATCCACAAAGATTAAGCTGGATTGGTGAGGAGCTGTTGTGAATTGAATGGTCTCTACCCAATCCAGTTAAATGCTGCACGGGAAGCAAATTGTTGAATCAAGTGGCATTGTCACCAGGGAACCACTGGCTGTGAGGGACATGTGTGCTTGGCTTTGGACATGCTGGGTCCCCTCCATCATAGAAATTTGCATTCCTCTTCCATAATTTCAATTTTTTTGCAGTTACCCAGTTTAGTATTAACAGGAATTTTGCTCAGTCAGTTTTTAAGCAAACTTGTAGCCAACAAAAGTTATGTTTAAAGTTGATGGCCTGATATAGCCTTTTTTTCCCTGTATGCCCTTCTTTTATCGTAATTTGCTTACAACAAGGATCTTGTACATTTTCTGTTGTTGTTTATTGGTTAAAGTAAAGATTTTCTTTTAAAGGAGGAAAAATGTATCTGAGTGGTTCTGTGGTTGTTACTTTGCAGTCTGTTGTCAGAATTAGCCTTTTGTCTTCCATCCTCCTGTTATTTATTTTTCCTGCCTCTATGGAGGTTGTATCAAACACCCCTTTGAACTGGGGAAATCATTTTAAAGTCTAATCTGGAACACTCCTGTTAACATGAACATGTTTTCTCTCTTTTCACCATTACATTTCAAATGTGACTATTAACAAGACAAGCTATAAAACACAATCATTTGTTACTATAAAATACAATCATTTTGTATTTGAGACTGTGGTTATTTGATGATTCAGAGCAAAGTTCATTAGTAGTGTAAGGGGATGCAACTGGAGCAAGTTGACAAAGGTGCATTTGCTTCAGTAGTGACTTTGACACACTGCACTACCAGTGCATTCATAGCAATAGTGTGGGGGGTGTTAGTGCAGACAAGTCTTTCGCATTTTAACCAGTGTGTTGCACAGCAGTAGCAGCCAGGAGGCAGCATCCATACTCTAGAACCAAATTGCCCAGTTGCAGTTGGAGAATGCCTCCCTCTAAATGAAGATCTGCACTATTTGGGATCTTTGGACTCGCGTACAGCAGCAGCATGGGGGCATGTCCCAAAAAATCCAATTGCTAGAGTGGTTTGAGGGTGACTAGGGATGTGAAGGTTTAACTGTTTAACCAGTAACCTCACTCTACCAAGCCTTGGTCCCCCTACCTTCTCTTTCCTGACATCCATTCCAACCACTAGGCCTAATTGCCTAGTACTCAGAGCCTGGCATTTTGGTAGTAGCAAAGGTAGTAAATTTTGGAGAAAAAGGCTAGTATATCAAAGGCCATTGTTTCAGTTCTCAGTGACTCTGAATTGTATATCTCTGACCTTGCAGTGTGGAAGTTTTGGAGTAGGATTATAGTAGCTTTCCTGTTTTACACTTGAGTTCTAAAGTCCAGTCTTTATTCAATATATTGCTAGTTCTACATCAACTGGTTTTTGGACAGACAAAACCTCTAGACTAAAAACATGAAGATCTGTCAATTTTTCTTGGATCTCAGTAAAAGTCTAATCTAGTCTTTGATTTGTCTCAAGAATATCAGAAAGTTCTAAGTCCAGGGGAGTTGACAGGATAGCCAAGCCCATGGGCAATGTGAATGGGACGGGGGATGAGGGGGAAG
Source organism: Pelodiscus sinensis (assembly GCF_052426305.1). NCBI lineage: Eukaryota > Metazoa > Chordata > Testudines > Trionychidae > Pelodiscus > Pelodiscus sinensis. Next base: position 26,103,632 of record NC_143065.1, read on the forward strand.
GGCCGCTCTATGTTCCTGGAAAGGGCAGGGCTGAGGCAGCCAGCCCCCACCCCCAGTATTGCCCGATTGGCTCATTCCCCCCCCCCAAGCTGGCCTTCAGTGCCCACTGGCGCATGCGGCACAGAGCTCAGCAGAACAGCGCTCTTCTGGCAATTCTAAAGGGCTTGGAGCTCTAGCTACCGCTGCTGCCACAGTAGTGGCGGTGGTTGAAAGTGCCAGGTCCTGGGATAATTGCCCCTTTGCTCCCATCCATTAGCAGGCCTACCTGACACCTCCTGACTTGCTGATTGCTGATCCTCTGAATATAACAATATCTCTCATTTCATCGTATGTAATGAAAATTGTGTGCAAGGCTGAAATATGTTGTTGCCACACTAGCAAAAAAAAGATGTACAATATATTGATTCCAGAAGACTGGAAAAGGGCAAATATAATACCCATTCATAAAAAAGGGAAATAAGAACAACCCAGGAAACTACAGACCAGTCAGTTCAATTTCTGTGCCAGGGAAGATAATGGAGCAAGTAATTAAGGAATTCATCCGCAAACATCTGGAAGATAATAAGGTGATAGGTAACAGCCATCATGGATTTGGGCAGGGGACTGGACTTAATGACCTCCTGAGGTCTCTTCCAGCTCTATGATTCTATGATTTGTAAAGAGCAAATAAGGGAGAATAAGGTGGAGATGATATACCTAGACTTTAGTAAGGCATTTGATATGGCCTTGCATGACCTTCTTATCAGGTTGTGGAATCTCCATCACTGGAGATATTTAAGAGCAGATTGGACAGCCATCTATCAGGGATGGTCTAGCCAGTGCTTGGTCCTACCATGAGGGCAGGCGACTGGACTCAATAACCTCTCAAGGCCTCTTCCAGTTCTATGATTCTATGATTGTATGAACAATTGTTTTATTTTTTTCTTATTGTGCATGTCATGCTCCATGGCACCAATGGCTGGGCATGGGTTAGGGATGTGTCCTCTACCTTAAAAGGTTACTCTGTGTATGAAAGAAAGAGCTACACATCCATTAAGAAAAGTCAACAAGTCTCTTGCTTGCATCTATTGTGAGGTATCATTTATTGGTTACATTTCGTAACTAATTCCTCTTTTGATTATCTTTTAAGGGGTGTCTTCTAACTTCTGCCTGTGGTGTGTTTCAGTAACTTCTGTCTGTATTAGAGTACATGGGAATACACTAGATAACTGAAATTAAATGTGTGATGGAGTTGGTTGTTAGTTTGCTGCAGGGGTACAAGTTTTAGGGGCAGGGTTATGTTCTCCATTTTAAATTCTTGCAAGAGCCATTAGTACCTCCATGCTGTTCCTTTGTAGTCTCTCTGAGTCTAAGAATAAGGAATTCTGTATCTCTTCTTTTGGTGGGGGATACAGTGTCTGTCTTTTCCATTACCAGCCTTTTGTTTGGCCTCCAAGCATTCATCACCTATCATGTCTGAACTACTACTTCTACATCCTTCCTGGAGAGAAGGCACCAGTGTATTCTATTGGAGGCAACATATCTATAGATTAATGAGAGGTGGTGACAGTCACTTGAGGAATAAGCAACCCCTGAGGGATTATTTCAGACATTGTTTTTTTTTCCTGCCCTTCCCCCCCACCCCCCCAACAATTTGTTACCTTAAGATCACCATTTTCTATATGTGACATCTACTAACATTGAACATTCGGCTATATTACAGTAACTATGTCCAACTGCTTATGTCAGGAAAATAAATTGAAATAGTCACGTATCTGTGTGAGGAACTTGCTCTGAGCTAACTTTGAAACCACTTCCCAACTGCTCTTTCTTGGACCCAGCTGCTTCTTTTAATTGGGAAGAGGGAGCATCACCCTGAGATTATTTTGCCCAGGAATTTTCTATTGGAGACGATGTGTCAGTGTGTGTTGCTGATCCTGAACCTTCTCTGGATCAACAGAGAACGCAGAAGCATAAACAAAAACAAAGTGAGATGCTGGCAGTTTGTGGTTTTCTCCCTTGTGGTTCATAGGCTTAAGTGGTGAATTGAGGCGATTTTGTTGCCACAGTGAACTCCTAACCAATCAGAGTGCATGATTTCTTAGTTTCAACGTGGCAATTTTTGCAGATTTGGCAGAAGCAAATGATTTGCACTGATCTAAAGTCTCTTGTTTCCTCTCTTTAAGATATCAGATGAAAAGTCTCAATTTTTAGAGTAGGTTTATATTTCCCCTTGGACTAAGTCCGTGCAGGCCCCAGGTATGATGTTTCTGGATGGATAGTGTGACTTTTCTTATGATGCCTACACAAAGCAGATTCTGCCCTAGACAGTCTTCCTTTTAGAAACTGTTCAGTTTACATTTGTTCCCTGCTTCACAGTAAAGACTGTTGCTCTTAGTCTTCTAATGTATTTGTTTATTCCCATGTATTTCTGGCATAGTTTAAATTAAATCCTGGAGTTCAGTAAAACTCTCTCTGGCTCGAATTGTGTTTTGTTGTGTGTGCAATGATTCCATAACTCTCATGTGGACTGACTGCTTCTCCTCTGAAAGGAAGCAGATATTGTTTGTAAGGCTCTATGTTAGTTAAAAAACAACCATCCTTTGCCCACTCCCTAAATTATTACAAAGTGCTTATGCTTGTAGAAGCCTCAAAGGCGCTCTCAGCTTATTAACAGAACAGAATTCTAATTTATAAGGTGCACCATGATCTGGCCCAGTCCACTCAGGGTCATTTGACTTTTATTGAATTAAACCTGCATCTCCTCATGTTAATTCAGGAGATAAAATTGTCTGTGTAAAGCTGAAGCAAACTGCCAGTCTGGTGTTTCGTACCAGTTTATGTATATGCTTGTGTAGGTGCTTTAGAGCTGCCTTTCTAGGGGTGCAAAGGTTGTCTTAAAATGGTTTTAAGTGTCTTGGGGGAAGGGGGAGGTAAGGCCCTCCGCATCTCACAGAAAATTAACTGATGACTGCCATTGTCAGGATCGAAAGTCATGTTCAAAGATCAAAGTTGCTTAAAACCTGAAATACAAAGGTGCACCATAGAACAAATTTTTTTTCTTGATTGAACAGATGGATGCTAAGCATAAAATAAGTTGTTTTTGTAAACAAATGTTTCTTGCATGTTTCTAGTTACATTTTAAAATAAGACCAACTTTCCGGGACTCAGAAAAATGAATTTCGGACCCTTTCTAAATGGACAAACTTCTGTGGTTTGCCTGTGTGTGTTTGTGTATGGAGCTGATTATCATGATCCCTCTACCCATGATTGCCGGTCTGTGTCAATCACATGTGGATCTAACGAAAAATGATATTCTGCAGCTGAGTCCAGCTTCTGATGAGTCAGTTGGCTGGGTGCAAAGCCAAGATATGTACCCTTCAGCTATATGAAAACCACAGCCCTTTTGTGGCAAGTAGGGCCCTTTTCCTTTATGTACAGGCAATGGAACAATTTAAGAGGGTTTGCAAAAGAGGTATGTTTTCTAGAAATGTGAAGTTGCTTTTAAAAAATGGTTCCTGAAGAAAATGGATTCAATCTTTAAGGAAAAGTCACTGAGAAAAATTAAGGAATCTTGGTAAATCTATTCTGGTTAGTTGTTGGTTTATGCACAAAGGAGATGAGAAATGTTGGAACATACGGTTTAGCAAGGTCTGACTGAAAACATTCAACTTGTACGAAAAGAGGCAAAGTTGGAAAAGCCAAACTCTGTTGTTCCAAGATAAGAAATGTGTTTCCTAGTTATTGACTCCTAAAACATGTAAAATGTCAATTTCAACATGGCTACATTAATGGATTCATTCAGTTTGGGGGATTGTTTTATTTATTGCAGCCAGATTTAAATAACACTGTAGATGTTGAAATGACTAATTGCTGGGCAAATCGGTAAGTCATCCTCTAAAAACAATCTCCATCAATTTTAAAATTATATTTCTAATAATAATGAAAGTAAGGAGTCATAATATGCCAGCGTTGGGGTTTAAAACAAAGCCATTCTTAAATTTTCTAAGTTTAGAATAACAAGCACGCACGCATGTGCACATGCGCGCGCGCACAGGCACGCACACACCCCTTTTTCATAAGGTGGGGCCTTGGGCATGAGGGGCTTATACCAAGAATGGAAAGCTTTCACTTGAGGAGTACCAGTATGTTTGCTAAAAATAACTGGTTGAAAAAGAAGTTTTGAACAATAGTAATCCTTTCTTGGTCCTAACTATAGTCTTGCTTGTTAGAGGATCCGACAGCTATGTGAGGCCCTTGGGCAAGGTGGGGATGCTCCTAGAAGGAACAGGGCCTTAGGGGGAAGAGGAGGGTCAGTAAATGTGCCATGCCACCCCTCTCAGCCCTCAGAGCCACCCAGAGCACAGTGCCCCTACTCCAGCTCTTAGAGCTGCCTGAAGTGACCATGCAGTGCTCTGGTAGAGATTTAAAGGGCCCAGGACTCTGGGCATCGCAACCGACACAGTAGCAGTGATGGCAGCCAGAGATCGCCGGTCCCCCAGGGCAACTGCCCTCTTTTACTTCTTCCTCATTTCCCTCTTCCTCTCCCCCTCCTCCCCTCTTGTCAGCAGGCTTGGCTAGAGCAATATGACGCAGCAATACGGCGATGTATTGGCTCTCAGCCATTTCCTGCTCTCAGTGAAATCGATGAGAGATTTGACTTTGATTTCAGAGAACAGGCGTGTGCCCATTGGAATGGAACTTTTACTTTGCAGAGTAGGAGCTCAGTGCAGCAAGAAGTGCTTGTGAGGAGCGGCGTGTGCTTAGCTAATTTGAAATCAGTGGAAGCTGAAAGGCTGAGTGCCTACTCAGTTTGTTCTGTCTGAAGCACCTGGCTTTGGCCGCTCTTGGAAGACAGGATACTGAGCTAGAGGGAGCATTGGTCTGATCCAGTATAGCCATTCTTATGAGGTGATCAGCACCTTTTAGGATCAGGTTCTAATTTAGTAAATATGCGTCCTTAATTTTATAACTAATAACAAGCTATGGGAATCAATATCCATCTACAGACGGAAGCGGTGTAGTCTTGGAGATCATTCTAAGTGTGCCAAATAGGGATATGAACAACTAGTCAAGGAGTCAATTATCTGATATGCAAATGCTCATTGGATTGTCAACACAGTAGTCGATTAGTTGTTTCCCCACCCTTTGCTGTCTCCATCAGAAAGAGGCAGCAAGGGTGGGGGAAGAGGAAGGAGTGCTTCAAAGCAGCAGCACTGCATGCAACCCGGGTCCAGCTGAGGAGTCCCCAGGCTGCATGTGGCATTTCAAAGTGGCAGCATCTTGTGGAGCCTGGGATCGGCTGGCGACTCCCTCGTTGACACCAGGCTCCATGCAGCACTGCCATTTTGAAATACCACATGGAGCTGTGCTCCCCATGGCATTTCAAAGTGGCAGTGCCATATGGAGCCAGGGGTCAGCGGGGGAGTCCCAGACTCCATGGGGTGCTGCCGCTCTGAAATGCTGCAAGGAGCCTGACGCCAGGCTCCCTGCAAAGTTTCAAAGCGGCAGTGCCTCATGGAGCCTTGGGTCCGTGGGGAAGTCCCCAGCTGACCCCAGGCTCCACGCGGCGCTGCCTTGAAATGCCATGGGGAACACGGGGCCAGTGGGGGACTTCCCTGTTGGCTGCATGCTCCCTACAGTGCTTTTGCCTGGGGCTGTTGCTACACTTCAAAGACGGAGGTGCCCTTATCGATTAATTGAATAGTCAATGCAAATTAATCAAAATTTAACTTCCCTAGTGCCAAGCAGCAATTAACTTTAAATCTTAGGAGATTCAATAATTAGAGCACAAATAATTTATTTTTATACAGGTTACTGAGGATTTTTGGGGAATTTTACCCTGAGGATCTTTCATCTAGTTATCTTGTAGGTATTTCTGTCAACCAGACCTTTTTAAATTGAATTTTTCCCTTCTTATTGTGAAATAGCAATGTTAGTTTAAAGATGGAAACCAGAAACAGACACTAATGCTATCTGGATTGATTTATGTTTTTATATTTTAGTTCATTTTCCTGTTGTTTCTATCAAAGATTTGTTTACCTCCTGTTCCTTCTTTTTTCTATTTTGTACTCTTAAATGTTCTTATACAAGCTCAGGCACCTTTTAACAAAGCGATCAGCTAGATTGGACTCTTCGCTTTCATAATGTACTGGAATGTGGCACAAATAGATTCTTACTCATCTTCTGAACTGTCAGCAAAGAAGATTTAAGGTCTTTCAATGAGGGTTTAAGTGGTTGGATTTAACACTCTCTCTGTCTGTCTGTCTCTTTCTTTGTCTTCTCCCCCTCATCCAGTTGATTCTGTAATATAAGGCTTTTTGGAGCTTCATAGTGAACCCACAACCAAACTCTTTCATTCAATATTAACAAAACACTTTTGAGATTGCAAACATCTTGGCTACGTCTAGACTGGCCCCTAATTCCGGAAAAGTCATGCAAAGCAGGTAAGTCAGAATAGGGAAATCCACGGGGGATTTAAATATCCTCTGCGGGATTTAAATAAACATGTCTGCCGCTTTTTTTCCGGCTTGGGGAAAAGCCAGAAAAAAGCATCTAGACTGGAAGTAGGAATAAGAGATCCTCCGGAAAAGGGCTTTATTCCGGAGGATCACGCCAGTCTAGATGCTTTTTTCCAGCTTTTTCCTAAGCCGGAAAAAAAGCGGTGGACATATTTATTTAAATCCCACGGGGGATATTTAAATCCCCCGTGGATTTCCCTATTCTGACTTACCTGCTTTGCATGACTTTTCCGGAATTAGGGGCCAGTCTAGACGTAGCCCTTAAGTTTACTCAACACTTGATGATATTCTAGTTGACCTAAGAATCTCCTGGAAGCAGCAGAACTATAGTTGTTACATGTGAACTAAAAATTTACTATATATTTGAGAGAGTGAATCTGTCTGTTCAAGAACTTCTCCTAAATGGCAAGAGCTAGGACTATCAAATTCAGTATATACAGCTTCCTTTTTAACTTAAAGCAAGGTCAGGGTTTGGTTGCACCAAGATAACAGGATATGCCTGGAATGGTATCACTTCTCAGAAAACCATATAGAAAGGAGACAGAATCACCAGGCCGGTGAAAGGGGCTAGCTAGGGAAGCACCCCATCCCTGTCCAAGACTGCCCCAACCCCAAGTCTCCTACCTCCCAGGTGTGCCTTAGAGATGACAGGGGGAGGGGTAAGATGGAGTTCCCCTCCTTCCCCCCCCCCTCCCCCGTGATTTGTACAGGAACTATGCTGACTGTTACCCTTTGTCAGGGAAGCAAAATGCAGGACAATGTAGCACTTTAAAGACTAACAAGATGGTTTATTAGATGATGAGCTTTCGTGGGCCAGACCCACTTCCTCAGATCAAATAGTGGAAGAAAGTAGTCACAACCATATATACCAAAGGATACAATTAAAAAAAATGAACAAATATGAAAAGGACAAATCACATTGCAGAACAGAAGGGGGATGCGGAGGGGTGGGAAGGGGGAGGAAGGAAGGTAAGTGTCTGTGAATTGCTGATATTAAAGGTAGGGAGAGTGGGATGTTTGTGAGTTAATGGTATTACAGGTGATAATTGGGGAAACTGTCTTGGTAATGGGTGAGAAAGTTCAAAGTCTTGTTAAGTCCTTGTTGGCAAGTGTCGAATTTTAACATGAATGACAGTTCAGAGGATTCCCTTTCAAGTGCAGATGTAAAAGGTCTTTGTAGCAGAATGCAGGTGGCTAAGTCATTTAGAGAGTGTCCTTTCTGGTTAAAGTGGCAAGAAACTGTTTTCTCTTTGTGATCTTGTCTGATATCTGTTTTGTGGGCATTAATCCTTTGGCGAAGTGTCTGAGATGTTTGTCCAATGTACATAGCAGACGGACACTTTCGGCACATGATAGCATAGATTATATTTCTGGATGCGCAGGAATATGTGTTCTTGATCTTATAACTCACTTGGTTAGGTCCCTACCTTTAATATCAGCAATTCACAGACACTTACCTTCCTTCCTCCCCCTTCCCACCCCCCCGCATCCGCCTTCTGTTCTGCAATGTGATTTGTCCTTTTCATATTTGTTCATTTTTTTAATTGTATCCTTTGGTATATATGGTTGTGACTACTTTCTTCCACTATTTGATCTGAGGAAGTGGGTCTGGCCCACGAAAGCTCATCATCTAATAAACCATCTTGTTAGTCTTTAAAGTGCTACATTGTCCTGCATTTTGCTTCAACTACCCCAGACTAACACGGCTACATTTCTATCACCTTTGTCAGGGAGTGAGGGGAAAGTGCACAGTTTGCAGCCTTCCTCACTCTAGCTGGGGAGACAAACCTGGTTCTGCAGCTGGAAGTGAGCAGCCCAGGGTTGGTGAAGAGGCAGGACTGGGAGAGGGAAGATGGGAAGAAGGGGTTACACTTGAGAGGAAATATGCAGAAGAGTCTTTGCGCTCAGTAGAGCATGCCTCCTCCCAGAGTTTGGAGCTGGATGCAGTATTCCTGAGTCTCACCATTTCTCTGCTGTCAGTAAGTATCTGAGAAACCAACTGGGGAAGTGTGCCATCCCTTCTCTATTGTTGGTTCATAGAGGATGACAAAGTACTAGTGCTATCAATTATTCCATTTAGTTTGCTATCTGAAAAACCTGAACTCTTAAAAATTACATGAAGAGAACATTAAGTTCGTAAATTCAAGCATTCAAAAGCTAGGAAGTGCTTGAATTAAGATTGCCTCTGCAAGAAATTCAGCCCCCTTGAACATGTATGTTATAATAGTCTTTTGTTACATTACTTTTTCCCATCCAGAACATATGTCTCATACAGTAGATAAGGTGGCCAGTGCTCACTCAGTTAGCAGCTCTTCAATACTTTGGTGTGTTTTTTCTTGTGGTTCAAAATGTGCCCTCCTCCCCAAACTTATTTTCTGCTCTTCAGTCAAACCCTGCTCAGAAGATAGAATTATTTATTTCCTCAGACTTTTTTGTTGGTGCTCATAACTATAGTGTCTGGGTGCCTCACAAGCATTATTTAATTTTTCACAACACCCCTGTGGGGTAAAATCAGGCATGGGCAAAATACCCTCCACAGGCTGGATCTGGCCTGCCAAGCCACCAGATCCTACCCATGGACATAGTGGGGCGCTTCAGGCAGACTCACGGTTTGCCCTGCCCCTCCCTGTTTCATGTGCTGTCCCCACTCACAGCACAATCCCATTGGTCACTCTCTGGCCAATGGGAGCTGCCTGTTTGAAGAACAGGCAGTGAGCAAAGCACCACTCCCTCCTCCCCTCAGGCTATTATTAACGACACACATGGCTCCCTGCAGCCACGGTGGGCAGGCTGCCTAAGAAACATGCTGGGCTGCTGGCTGGGAGTCACCCAGGTAAGTCTCCCAGCCAGAACCTGCCTCTGGCACTCCAGCCCCTCTTTTCCCCACCCCACTGCCTCCCTACTCCACATACCAAACCCTCTGCCCCCCCCTATGAATCCATACCCCCTCCCAGACCCTGCACCCTAGTCCCCTGCCCAGGTCACAATCCAAACCCTTGTACCCCAATCCATTGCTCCAGGTCACATCCTCTTCCTGCCCTAAATCAGAACCCAAACCTTTCTACCCCCTCTTATACTCAGTCCCTTGTTCCAGGTCACAGTCCCTTCCTGCCTTAGGTCATAACACAAGTCCCTGCACCCCTCCTGCCCCCCAGTTCTGTGCCTCAGGTCAAACTGCCTTCTTCACCCAAACTCCCGCCCAGACCTCACAGGCCCTCCTGCACCCCAAGCTCCCTTCCGCACCCAACCCCCATTGCAAACACCGTACCTCTTCCATTAATATGGAAGAGTGCCCACTCCTGGGTAAAATGGTGGTATTATGGGAAAAGGAGGCACACAGTGACTTAAGTCAAAAGCATCCACTAATTTGGGTGCCCAACTTAAGCCTACGACCTGAGTTTTTCAGAGTACCTAGTAATGCACCAGACCTTCTATATTCAAAACAGAGCTCCCATTGACTTCAGCTGCAGCTGTGAATGCCCAGCACTTCTGCAAATCAGACCCCATGGTATGAAGTCAGGCACCCAGAAAATGAGGAACACACAGTCAGTGACTCTTGTGAAATTTTGGTTTAAGTGATTTGTCCACTTATCACATAAGACCTCTTGTTCAAGAGGCAGAGAGAGAATCCAGTTCTCCGGGGCAGCATTCCACTGCCTTACTGTGAGACCATCCTTTCTTTTCCTGCAGTTCCCTGCCTCATCTACTACACACCCTCTAAGTTCTGCCACAAATGAGGCAGAGGACTTGAACAGGCTTCTTCACTACTCAATCCTGATTCTTCCCCAGAACACGGTGCGCTATGTGCAGAAAGAGGCCGAGTGTCCTGTGGGGGAAAAAAATGTGTTCATGTAATTGAAGACTGTATCAAAATGCATAGGCCCAGGAGTGTTACCAGATTTGCCCAATACTCTGGGGTATGCTCATTTATCAGGGTTACCCTTATGGGACTGGGGGAAGGTTAACAGTTCTATCAGTGTGCTGTTGGTGCTTACTTGGGCTCTCATATTGAGCTGAATTCTCCCTGCTGCCAATTCCCCCTCCCATTGGAGCTCTCCTGCAGGAACTAGGTTCCTCAGGATGGGGTTCTTACCACCTTGGCAACACACACAGACACTCACACCCACTAACAGAGCACGTCTGAGAGGACTGGGTACTCAGCACTCACAAGCTGACCCCCTCATATGTCCCTGTACTCAGCTGGCTGGGTTTCACAGCAATGCCACACTGCACCCTCATGTGCCTTTGGACTCCGTGGGCTGGATTAAACAGCACTTTAAGCTGCCATCCTCATAAGCCCCTAGGTTCAGCACCCCCTATCCTCACTTTCACACCACAGTCATTCACTGGTAAACCACACGATGAGCAAACCCCACAGGATTTTGAGCACTACAGGGATCTTTTGCTTGGGTACAAGAAGCGTTGTTGCGGAGCGAATGGGGAAGCCAAAACAACACCCCTTAAGGAAGAGTGAGCAAAAGAGAAAGAAAGAGAGAGAAGCAAGCAGCTTAACAATGAAAGTGATTTATTTCTGAGTAGTGAATAGATATCAAACAGTTACAATATTAAATCTAACAATTACAATATTAAATAACCATATCACAGTTTACATAAGGCAGGGTCAGGAGGCTATGCTTAGAGAGAGAGTTGATGAGAGAGAGAGACCTCACCACTCCACGGAGCTTGCACTGATTGGGGTTCCCAGATGATGGTGGTGGCCAGGGGGGTCCAGAGGGCAGGAGACAAGCAAAGCCTAGCCCCCAGCACGATCAGACAGGAGATGATGAAGTCTCAATGGAACTGATGCAGTTTAAGTCCAGGTATCAGAACAGTTTTTTTGGGGCAAGGATAGGAGTTTTATAGAGATAGTCTCTATTGTCTCTCCTCTTTCTCTTTGAACTATCACCCCTGATGTTATGGGTGATGTTCCTTGAACGAGCTCACCATGCAACTAGGCAGTTTCAGTATTTTAGGTGTCAATAGGATCGTTACTAGAATTGGTCTGATAATGACTAATTTGGGTGTGAGCAGGCCTAGGTTCATTAGCATCTGGAGCAGGGATTTCCCATCAGGCAGTGCTTCTCTGCTTTCGGTGTCCCATAGTTCACTGCGGTTCCTGCCTCGGAAGAGCTGCTCTCCATTCTGTATGCTAATGAGATGTCCCTCTGTTCCATCTTTAATGCAAATGAGGCTGGGGTGTTTCCTTAATTGTATCACCCTTGTCTGAAGCAGTTTAGGTGTGTCTTCCCCGGCCTTTTCATTGCTTTGTCTTTGATTCTAGCAGAGGCCTGAGGGAGGGGGATGGTTTTCCATGAATGTCACTCCCTGGCTCCCCAAGAGCACAAGGCTGGCAGGTGACCATGTTCTGGTTCCCCAAGAATCACAGAGCTAGTGGGTAACAGGAGGGCCAAATTAAGCCTGCACAGGCCACTTAATTTCTGGCATTTCCTAACTTTTAAAGGGCACTTTACTTTGTAAACTTAACGTTCTTTGCATATAACCCTGTCTGTTTCTATAGGACATCTATTTACTATCAACTACTTTTTCTAGGAATGGTACAAAAAAGTTGGGTACAAGTCAAGGATTTGATTAGCCTGCAAAACACATACTAAACTTTGATTAGGGTTGCCAGGTTTCCTGTTTTTGCCTGGACAGTCTGGTAATTGCGTCTTCTGTCTGGTTTAAAAAAAACCCAAGGTACCGGACATGTAAAATGTATTTTCTGTTTTTCTCATATGGAAGGCCGGCGGAGATCATTTTCCCCTGCTGCGTCTGGTGGGATTTTTTGTGAAGGTATCTGGCAACCCTAACTTTGATGTGTTGCCTCCAGAGGAGCCGACAGCCATGCTGGGCCCCTGGGCAAAGCATTGGGGGGGCGGGGAGGAGGAAGGCATGGATTCACGCTTCCAAAAGGGGTGGGGCCTTGGGTGGAAGGGGAAAGGCTGACACAGCAAGCATGCCACACTGTCCTCCCTCCAGCCCTCAAGGCTACCCCGAGTGGGTCCTCCCCACCAGCCCTTATTGCTGCCTGGAGCAGGCAGTGATCTGAAAGCCCTAGGACTCTAGGCACTGCTTCTGCTGCAGTAACAGTGGAGGTGGCTGGAGTCCCAGACTCTTTAGAATTGCTGGGCCCCAAGGCAACTACCCCCTTAACCCAGCCTAACAGCAGGACAGGTTGCCTTTTGAAATAATATTGATGTAAGACCATGGTAAGGGTCCAATTCCATGTTCTTATTAAGGAATAATCTTATCTTAATGAGTAGTTCTCTTTATTGTTTTTAAAAAATAACCAGTAAATTTTTCCACATCTCTTCATGTTGTCGTGGCATGGAGGGTGTGGAAGCAATGTTAAGTATGAGGAGGGAGAAATTCTAAATTAGACTATTTTGTTTAAGAGGAAGTTGCTACATACTATACATTTCAGGAAATCTAAAACGGTATGTGGGTGGCCAGAAGAAAAGGAAAAAGTAATTTAAAGAAAATGAATTCATGTTGGTTTTAGCTTAGCTGTGCAACTGGTATGCACCATGAAATTACAAAAAGATAATATTTTAAATAATAAGTGTCTAAACTAACTTCCATGATTTTGCTCATCTTTGCACTGGAGTTAATAAAGAAATCTGTTCTACTACAAGTGGCAGTATAAGAACTCAAATGGGAAATTGCGGAACTATTAACTGTGGTTTGTAACCTATCCTTTAAATTGGCTTCCGTTCTTAATGATTGGATGATAGCTAATATGACACCAATATTTAAAAAGGGCTCTAGAGGTGATCCTGGCAATTATAGACTAGTAAGTCTATTGTCGGTACCGGGCAAATTAGTTGAAACTACAGTAAAGAATAAAATTGTCAGACACATTGATTAATATAATTTGCTGGGAGGAAGTCCCAATATGGTTTCTGTAAAGGAAAATCATGCCTTACTAATCTGCTAGAGTTCTTTGAGGGGGTCAACAAACAGGTGGACAAGGAGGATCCAGTGGTTATAGTATACTTAGATTTCCAGAAAGCCTTTGATAAGGTCCCTCACAAAAGGCTCTTAAGAATAGTAAGTTGTCATGGGATAAGAGGGAAGGTCCTTTTGTGAACTGAGAACTGGTTAAAAGACAGGAAACAAAGGGTAGGAATAAATGGTAAGTTTTCTGAATGGAGAGAGGTAACTAGTGGGGTCCCCCAAGGGTCTGTCCTGGGACCCATCCTATTCAACTTACTTATAAATGATCTAGGAAAAGGGGTAAACAGTAAGGTGGCAAAATTTGCAGATGATACCGAAGTGCTCAAGATAATTAAGACCAAAGCAGAGTGGGAAAAGCTTCAAAAAGATCTCACAAAACTAAGTGATTGGGCAACAAAATGGCAAATGAAATTTAATGTTGATAAATGTAAAGTAATGAACATTGGAAAAAATAATCCCAACTATATATGCAATATGATGGGGACTAATTTGGCTATAACTACGCAAGAGAAAGATCTTGGAGTCATTGTGGATAGTTCTCTGAAAACATCCATTCAGTATGCAGCGGCAGTCAAAAAAGCAAACAGAATATTAGGAATCATTAAAAAAGGGATAGAGAATAAGACAGAAAATATCTTATTGCCTCTCTATAAAACCATGGTACACCCACTTCTTGAATACTGTGTACAGATGTGGTCTCCTCATCTCAAAAATACATATTGGCATTGGAAAAGGTTCAGAAAAGGGCAACAAAAATTATTAGGGGTTTGGAACGGATCCCATATGAAGAGAGATTAAAAAGACTTGGACTTTTCAGCTTAGAAAAGAAGAGACTAAGCAGAGGAAATGATAGAGGTCTATAAAATCATGACTGGTGTAGAAAAAGTGAATAAGGAAAAGTTATTTACGTATTCCCACAATAAAAGAACTAGGGGTCACCAAATGAAATAAATAGGCAGCAAGTTTAAAACAAACAAAAGGAAGTTTTTCTTTACTCAGCATACAGTCAACCTGTGGAACTCCTTGCCAGAGGATGCAGTAAAAGCTAGAACTTTAACAGGGTTCAAAAATGAGCTAGATAGATTCATGGAGGGTAGGTCCATCAATGGAAATTGGCCAGGATGGGCAGGAATGGTATCCCTTGCCTCTGTTTCTCCGGAGGTGGGGGAGGGATCACGTGAGGATTACCTGTTGTGATCCCTTCCTCTGGGGCATCTGGTATTGGCCACGTTCAGCAGACAGGATATTGGGCTAGATGAACCTTTGGTCTGACCCAGTATGGCCGTTCTTATGTTCTTATATAAATGTACATGAGATGTTTGGTGCTACTGTATTTTCAAAGTACATTAACATTTCATTTAAACAGAAAGTGCTTTTTATTCATTGCTTAAAATTACCAAAAGAAGGTGACCTGTACTTTGTACTAATTGTATTTTGCTGTCTAATGCTGAAATTATTTTTATTGGAAGACTTAAAAATGCTAGTGTAAGATCTGACCCATCAGTCAAGCAAATTCTTAATTTTTTTTCACAAATTATACATTTCTAAAATACTGAGGTTGTACAGTATCAGGCTGACAGTCGTATTAAATGTAGGCTGATAATTATAACACTATGGATCTGGGGATCCCTTTTAGCAAAACTATGCCCATCTAGTTAAGAAAACCCCCACTAGATTTTTTAAAAAAATATTATGACTCTATTCCATATATTCTTCTACTTCAGTGGGTTGACTGTTATGGAAAACTGAGGTGTGATTCAGCCTGATGATCAGTTATTGTTCACATATTCAGTATTTTCAGGAGTGTGCCTCTGCTATAATATGTGAAACATTGAACTATGGAACAGTAACGAAGCATTGCAGCACAGGATAATGAAATACCTTACATCATAGTTTATTTAGAGTGGATAAACTGACTAGCATGCCACAATGAGTAGTATCCTGTTTTTGGCTGAGTCTGCTGTTTGCCATGAACTTATGAACCAAGGACAGTGTCTTTCTTTTAAAAAAGCCAAATTCAAAGGTTTTCTGGGCTCGTGCTTTGAGAGAAAAGAGCTGTAACATTTTCAAGACCACTGTTAGGCTGAAAAGTATTCGGGTGCATTCCTACTCATTGTAATTTTGCCATATGCTTAAATAGGAATAGCATTTGGCTCTTATCTCTTCAAGCCGCTTGTGGCAGGCCACACCCCAGGATTCAGCTTGCAGGACCCAATCCTATAAGGTAGATCTATTGCAATACTCAGATCAGTTGAGGTTTGAGTTAGCACAGCTGTTTGGGTTAGTGGATGCCATGTAGGATTGGGGTCATAGTGAACTTAAAGAACAGACTGCATGGGATGGCAAGGTGGGAAAGGATGGTTCTTTCATATTTTCTTCCTCCTTGTTAATAGCACTCTTCAGATCGCTAGAACATTTTAAAGGAGACCTTAATGTCTGCTGAATGGGCAGGACAGCAGCTGAAAAAAGAGTAATAGGTGCTTTGTAGTTTGGTCAGCATAGGAGCTGACATCTTTGCATCTGAAGCTTGATTGATTGTCTTTTCTGCATAAAATATATGTGGAATTTTACCTCCTATCAATTACTTCTTGCCAGAGCCCGAGGCAGGGAGAGGAGGGTCATATTTTAACAGTTCTTAAACTCACCCTTACTTTTTAATAAACTAATAATTTGCTCTTACCTATGGGTATAATAATTTTCTTATAGGAGTTTTGAGAAAGAACTGAGTGAAGAAAATCTTCAAGAAATTGGTGAATTGGTGAATGGGGTATTAGTGAAAGATGCAAGTTAGATGGTAAAGAAGACTGAAGTTCTCCTCTTATACATCAAATTGGTGCTACCAATGGCAGCAGTGCAAGCTTCTCTTCTACTCATCAATGTTCCTCAACTCTGCTCTGGTGTGTGATGACTCTGAGCTACAAAATAGTTACACCTCCTTTCCCATTTCATAGCTGACCTCCCTGAGCAGGTGGAGAGTAAGGGTGCTGGTTGTGATGGCACATGATAGGACCATTGTATCTTTTTAAAGGTGAATGCATAAACTTTGGGAGGGGATGTTGATAATGGTTGCTTCTGTATAATGGAAATTACATCTGAATCCTCAGTCAAAAAGACAAATACAATAATTGTTCTGAAAACTGAAATATAATTATAAGAATTATTTTAAATTTTATAAAAATCGTTCACATTATTGTGAGTGTTGTCTGAGCTGGAATTATGGGATGGAATTCCTGAGCTGTCTGAGCTGGAATTATGGGATGGAATTATGATATACATATTTTTTTAAGTCTTTCTAATTAAAATGAGTTGCTTTTTTCTGATAGTTGCCATATTATGTAGTTATTAAGTAATTGACAGGATTGCATCGGCTTTTCAGACTAAATTATTTTGATTTAGTATAGTTAGGGGATGGGATTTTTTTCCATGCAGATTAGTCCCTAACACTTAAAAAATAGTTTCAAAGGCCAGTCTTTTTTTACTGTTGACCTTTACCTTCTTAATCTCTAGGGAGAGAGAGGTTGGAAAAGCGGAGCTGACTTTTGCAGCTACGATAAACAGGCATTTATCAAGAATAGTCTGCTCAGACGTTGGGTTGTAGAAGTCCACAGCATCAAATTTCAGGTGAATAGAGCCCTTGCTGAGGGCTCTATCCACCAGAAAATATTTGAGGTCTTTCAGGCTGGTGAAGCCCTGGAAGTTTGCAGATCTTAGTGCCATGGGAGGCTGATTTATGCAGGGAAAATTGTGCAGTTGCAGACGCCCAGAAGCTGTCAGTCAACTTGCTCACATTTCAGTAGTGCCCCCCTCACATTCATTCTGTCAACAACACATTTTCCAAAATTCTCTTATCACTGGTATTTTGAAAGTGAGTTGGGTTTCCCAAGGCTCTTCCCCTTCTTAAAAAGACCAGATAAAGTGGTGGGTAGAAATGGAAGGAAAAGAGCCTGGGATACACACAGGAAAGGAGAAGGGAGGGGAAAGTGTTGTAGCTATAAACAGGGCAAACAAAAAATATAAAATAAAGCAAAAGACAGAAAGTGTTCTAAAGAGAAGAGTGAAAACATTAATGTCAAAGCGGGTAAATCAGGACATTGGACAAGAATGATTTTTTAAAAAATCAGGATACTGCAGGAAAAATGAGAAACTGGTAAGAAAAAAGAAGGCAGGGGAAAGTGTGTGGGTGTGTGAGAGAGAAATGTTTCTATACACACTAATATTTTATAGACTCTGATTTCTAAAACATACATAACTAGAGGGGGATTTGTCTGTTTCTAGAAATAAATCTAAATGTTTCTTGCTTTTTGGTCAGAGAGGAGACCTCAGAACCCATTTCCTTTGAATTCTATGGATCTCACTCATTCTCTCTGGAAATTTGCCATGGTCAGCCCCTTTCCTCCATGTTGGCAGCTATGGAGACTCATTTTAATATGGATTGAGACCTTAGGAAACATGTCTAGGAACATGGATAATATTTATTTTAGTTCTTCTAAATCTGCTTGATTGGAATAATAGAAAAATAGACTCCTTGATTCAGAGATAAATTGTTCTGTTTCACCAAGGCTGAAAGCTATTCTAAGTCGAAGAACTGAGTTATCTAATGAGAGCAATTGAGGAAAAAATGTACAAAACATATTCTTGGGTCAGAGAAAGTAGGTTTAAGAGGTGGATGGAATTAAACAGATTCAGTAACGTCAAATCAAGTACAGAATAAAAGTGCAATTGCATTGCAAAGTTCTAATTACAGCATAACCCACCCCAATGAAGCATCAGTGATTAATGTGAATAGTCTTGGGAAGAATTACAACCAAGTTATATCAGCCTTCAAAGCCTCATAAAAGATGATGGGCTGAAAAAAAAAATCACAATTCTGCCCTTTACCATGGTGATTGATAATGAAACTAAAGAAACTAAAGGTGAATAACTAGCCCAAAGCAAGTGGGAAAGTAGAGATTTTGGAAGGCTACAGTATGTGCACAATTTTTGGTGAGGGTTTTTTTGTTTTTGTTTTTTTGTGTATTGTTGCAAGGTTTTTATTGTGGCTACAGGTGGTAGAGGTAGCTTTTATTTTCTTCCAGTATTGTTTTTCTAAATCAGAAACCAGGAGCACATTATTTCCATGGTAGCACTATCCTTCTAGGAAGAGAGACAAATAAGTAATGTGTTGCCCAGAATGTTAAAGCAAGTGTATTGGGCTAAACATTTTAGCTAAACAAAGATTAGTTGATTAGAGCCCTGCATATCCAGATATCCGTGGACCTTTTTCACGAATAGTGGAACAGACTCCCCTGCAAGACTCCCCATCTCCCGCCCAGGACTCTCCATTTGGGGGGGGAGGGTCAGGGACGGACAGCAGGAGCAGAAACTGGCCCTCCCGTGCACGGGAATGGGGGGCAGCAGGAGGTTTTACCAGCTAACTCATTAATCAGATTTTACTTCCCTAATTAACATATGTTAATGCAAGCACATACTGTTTGATAAAAATGAAAAATAAAGGCATATTTTGCTCAGCTGTGCAATATACCAAACCGGACTTGCAAAAGGGAGAACAGTTTGGCAGTCCTGTTATTACAGAGTAAAGTTAAATATTTGCACGGTCTCAGTGATAATTTATTTAACTGCAAAGTTCTCTGATTTTACATTCCCTTCACTTTACTAAATCTCACGTTACATATTTTATAAAATGAAGGAGACTTAGGAATGCTGTACTAATACGTCATTGATAGGTGAAAATATCTGGACATGAACCTCATATTCTGCACTGGGACATAGGAGTTGCCATGCTGGGTTAGACACAAGGTCCATCTAACCCAGTACCATTTCTCTGATAGTGGCCAGCACCAGATGCAGCAGAGGGAGGTTTCAAGAGCCATGCAATAGGAAAACATGGCATAATTTGCCCCCTCATTAAGTTTTATTCTGATATTTAATCATTAGAGATTGCATTCTGTCCTGAAGCATGAGGTTTAATATGTCTTCCATAAAACCCATATTCAATTATGATACTTCTGGATATTCTTGATAGCTATTTGAATCACTTTTCTTGGAGCAGGTTGTTTTTGACTTGAGCAGCTTCATGTGGCAATGAGTTGTACTGTCTAATCACACACTGTCTGTAAAAGTATTTCCTTTTATTAGTTTTTAATTTCATTGCCCTTTTTCTTTTGTTTCAAGATAGGAAGAATAGAAATTCTCAGTTTTCTTTCTCTAAACGACACATGATTTTATGTTTTACCATGACCTCTCTTACTAGTTACTTTTTCAAGGTGATCAATGACAAATTTTTCAATCTTTCTTCACATGAGAGTTTTTCCAGGCCCTTGATTGTTCTGTTTATTTTTCTTTGAACTCCCATCTCTAGTTTTGCAAAAAAAAAAAAAAGTTGCAATAAGGAGACAAATATCACTGTTTCAGCAGGTGGCTGCACCATTGGCTTGCATAAATGCATGAGATTGTTTATACTGTCATTGCATTTTTATGCAACCTAACACTTTTTTTGGAGGCTAGCTGCACATCTATAACCAATATAGTTAATGTAGATCTTTGTAAGGCATATTAATGATTTTTTTCTCACAAATGTGCATTTGTGATGGCTTGGGGAATCGCTTGTTTGTTTATACACTTTTAGCTATTTAAGATCCATTTTAGTCCACCTAATTTCACTCTTATTTATTGCCTGATATAATACCCCCTGAAGTAAATGGGAGCATTCAGTTCTCTTTGATGGATTATGGATCAGGTTAAATTAATTGATATTGCTTCTCTTAGGTTACTGAATATTGCTCCAGTGGAATTAAACCAGGATGGAATTCTTTGACCCAATCTGACAATTCAGAATAAGTTCTACTGATAGATGGATTCATTTTTCTTTTTTAGGAACAAAATATTTTCCCTCCCTTCCCAAATTAGGATACTTCTGTAAAAATATAATGACACTAATGCCCAGGGTGTGAGTGGGTAACCTTAGCTGTATTTATTAAGGATAGGCTTTTACACTAAGTGCAGAGTTTGCCCCATACTTTGGGAAAGGAAAATGGGAAAGTCTCAAAATTAAAGAGACATTTGGACATTTTAAAAGACAAAAGGCCTTCAAGCTCTTTGTTTTGGAATTATTGCAAGGTTGGGTAAATGTGAGAGTGCTACAATTGGGTAAATGCATTAGAATGGAATGCCAGGGAGTAGAGACTGAAAGCATGATGGGGTCCAACAACCTGTAATGCTTTCAAAACAATCCTGCTGTGTTGTTCTGAGCTTTGTACACATTCAGTTATATTTCTGAAGGCTCTTTCTAACTGTATTAATGCAAGCCATTGGTGGTGTCTGAATACTATTGCAACTCTTTCCCCTTTCCAATGCAGTCTGTGATCATTGAAATAATTAATCTCCAAGTTGGTATGTTATGTTCACTTCTAAATGTGGAATGCATTTTGACAGACATTGGCACTAAATTCAGGCTGTGTGTGAACTCTAGATTCCATTATAACCTGGACATCCTAGTCCCTCACTGAGAATTAAACCAGATTAATTAGGAGCAATACACTCTCTAATTAAATGTCATTTGTGTTCTGCCCCAAGAAAATTAAAGATTTTCACAAATACTGCTGTTCTCACTTGATGAGGAGTTGTAAAATGTTAATGCATGATATGCTCCAGGTTTTGTACTCTGAGTCTTTCTCTGAACTGTAACCAACATTTTAGGATAAGGGAATATAAGTGGTGGTTCTGGATAACTAGTCTGGCTAGCACCAGTACAGAATTTAAGACACACATTCATGAGACAGAAGAATTTATATATGATGACTTCATTTGTTCTGGACTTTCGGAAGAGAATCCTAAGGTCAAATCTATTTTGAGCCTGAGAAATCTTTTTTTTTTTTTTTTTAAGTGCTGGATCCTGAAGGGTTCTGAATGCGTCCTGCGGTGTGCCAACTAGCAACCTCATCTCTAGCTCCTCTCAGGGAAGTGCTCTACATCCCGATGGGTCATGCCGATGTGTGTGGCAGGAACTTTGTTTCCTCTTTCTCAATTACTCATTTCTGTGATTCTTGTTTTGTTTTCTGCTGCCTGCTGTACATGTAGGACCATAACGCCCTGACTAACGAACTGAGGAGTGAAAGAGAAGTATTACTTCCTAAAAAATGATTTTCTCTGGGGCCGTGTCCAGACTCAGGGGTTTTTTCGGGAAAAGTAGCCTTTTCCCGAAAAAACTTCCCCTGCGTCCAGACTCAAGCCGCATTCTTTCGAAATTATTTCGAAAGAACGCGGCTTTTCTTTCGATGGCGGTAAACCTCGTTTCACGAGGAAGAACGCCTTCCTTCGAAAGTTCCTCTTTCGAAGGAAGGCGTTCTTCAATGTAAAAAGGCCGTCTTCGAAAGAGAGCATCCAGACTCGCTGGGTGCTCTCTTTCGAAAAAGCGGATTTCCTCTATCGAAAGATCCGCCTGCTGTCTAGACGCGATCTTTCGAAAGAGGCTCTTTCGAAAGATGCTTTCGAAAGAGGCTCTTTCGAAAGATGCTTTCGAAAGAGCCTCTTTCGAAAGAAGCCTGCAGTCTAGACATAGCCTGGGTGTCACTTAACACTTTTTCCTTTCTTGAATGAGAAGACGACATGTGGAGGATACCATTCAGTGTCTGACTCTTTTCTACTTCTGAGATCTCCTTCAGAGGGATTAAACCCACAATGATGCTAGGACTGGCTGCCTGGAATAGTTATTTTATGTGAAGAAATGTCCTTTTGTTCATTTTATTTAATAGTTTTGGAAGGCAGGATGATGCACCAGAATTCAAAAGTGAGACTAGAGGTGCTATTCCAAACACCAAGTTCTCATTATTTCTGGGGAGAGAAGGGAGTAGGAATAGGATGGACATGGGCAAAGAGAAATAAAACATTAATGTTAAAGCATCAATAAAATCCTGTTGGGAGAGGGCAGTGGGGTTTGTTGTCATCTCTCCCCACCCAGACACCACTACTGGCTTATCTTCTACATCCTGCAACAAGGTAATGTCAGTATTGCTTAGTTCATGATATGATCCTGGCCCTATAACTGGTTGGGAGTTTTGCCATTGATTTCAATGGGAACAGTCTGGCCCTTAAGGGAGAACTTGGAAGAACTATATTTTGATTAAAGGTCTAAACCATGTGAGTTGTGTCTTTTTACACCAGTCAGTCAGAAGATCGTAAATATGGACTCAGGAATAATATAGAGTCTAGACTCATAATTGTATTTTTTTAACATTGTAGCTGGAGATTAGCGAATGGTGGTAAAAGCAGCTTTGTGTTAAGCCAGAAAATGTTACTAGTTCTGTTGGAATTTTATTTATGCTGTACTTGGTAGATGTCCTGATTGTCAAAAATGAGTGTGCTGAACACGTAGACAAGGTAATAAAAAACCTCTAAGATCTGGAGAAGAATAGAAAAATACCAGTAAAAATATTTGAAAGGGTCGTGAAGCAAACAAAAAGCCAGACAAGCTGTTTTACCACATCGTACAGTGTCTCACTGATCTCTTCAGTCCAACGTAATGATATATTATGGAGCATCTGTGCCCAAAGGCCACTTCAAAGGCACCCTATTCATGTTTAAAATGCTAGAGTATTGCAGTCGACTCAGCTCCTCCTCACTTTCATTTTGGCAGAATTGCAAAGAGTTGCCTGCAAACTGCCCTCACAAGATGTCACAGCAAACAGACTGTAGAGGGAAAGCAGTAAAAAAAAAAAAAAAAAAAGAGTATTTTGAATGGAACATAAATGTGGGAAAATATATGTGATTACAGAGCTTTCTTGGTTGCCATACATTTTATACGGCCACTAACACTGAGTTCTTTCCAACATTGTAAAAGCAGTTCCTTAACTCTTTCCTTTAACTCTCGCCCTTCTCAGACAAACTAATGAAGGAAAATTTCTTCCCCAAGATTATAAGCCAACCAGCAAACAGTCTCCCTGGTTCTGGGTCAAACTACTGATGGCTTGGCATTTGTGTTTTGAAAACCTGAAAGCTTTCAGGTGGTGCACACCATGAATTGATGCCATGCTCTGACTAAATCTCATTACACACACACCCCTTCCTCCCTCACTGAAATAAACCTTTTCTTTGAAGAAGCACTATCAGGTAAGTGCTCATTTCCTCTTTTAAGCGTTACATTAAAGGGGCAAAGACAGGTGGTCTGATAAGAAGGAGATAAGGCTTGTTGAGTCAGTTTACCAACTGATTTGGCAAAAAAATCAGTTTATTGTTTCATGCAATTTTCAGCGCCTATATCACATGTATTTGTTGTATGAGAGATCAGGTGTATATCTAGTGGAGTCATGAAATGGTTTTGTATGCACTTGGCAAATTGATATATTTACATATTTCCATGATTTGTAATGTCACTAAGATAAGATCTCCTCATGTACACAACACTGCCCCTGCAATCTCATTCTAATGCTGCATTTCTCTCTAAATCCAGAATCTCTAACTTTTGGTCTTTGGGCCATCTCTATCCAGAGTGATTGCCTAGTCCAGCCCAGGACTCCTGGTGGGTTATTACCAGCCTCCAAGCCCCACCCTTTCCCATCATCACCTCCCCCTCTCTCCTCTATGGTACCCCGTTCCTCAGGATGTGGCTTTGGATATTACCAGGGTGGCCTGGCGCCATGTAGCAGCAGTGGTCATGCCCCCCCCCCCATGATAGCAGGAGCCACAGGACCGCACCAGGCCCCCGTTTATCCCCCAAATCACTTTGTCAGGGATGAGGTGCCATGGGGGAGAGAGGGTTGGGTGATGGCGGGAAGGGATGGGGCTTAGGGCCTGGTAATGGACAGCCCCCACAGCCTCACCCAAAGTCCTGGACCAGATTGTGCAATTTTGCTGGCCAGGCATGGCCCATGGGCCAGGCATTTGAGACCCTGAACTAAATGGGTCTCTTCTCTAATGGAAGTGAACCTAAGAAAAGCTGCAGCTGATAATCCAGACGAGGCAATTATTTAACTGTTGATATTATTATTAATTATTGGTATTGCAGTAGTACCTAGGAGTCCCTATCATAGACCAGAATCCCCTGGTGCTAGAAGCTATAAAAACATATTAGAAAAGACTTTTGCTTTGGAATGATAGCAAAAATACATGACATGAAAAATTGTATGTATAACTGTGGAAAAGTTCTAGCTGTGCCCCTTCGGTCTCTCACTGTTGGTGGATAATATTAGCCTCAGAGACTCGCTGTGGTCCTATACACAACCCCTGTCTCTTTACAGGAGGCAAGGTCCACAGCTTAGTGAGCCATACTCCTCACAGGCTAGTCTGTGGTTTTGGGGTAGTCCTGGTCTCCCTTCTTAGGACAGGCTCTGCATTTGCATGGGAGGAGGTTTAGGGGGGAACCCAGGCCTGCCCACTACTCTGGGTTCCAGCCCAAGGCCCCTAAAGTACCAGGAGCTGTAAAGATTGTTTTTCCTTCTCACTTGGCAGCTTTTTCCCTGGACTACTTCCCCAAACAACCCCTCCAAAATGTCTCCCTCTGGTACTTGTTAACCTGCTCTCAGCTCACGCACAGCTTCTTCTTGTTCCTCCCTTTGTCCTTCTGGTCCCTCACTCTTCGTCTTCCCCCTCTCTTTACTGAGGGGAGGTCTTTTAAAGCAAAGCTGCTGGCTGTAATTGGCTGCAGGTGTTGAATGACATGCCTGAGGGAGCAATCCAGTTAGTTAGCCCCAGGTGTTTTCCTGCCTTCATTTTATTGCAGCAGGCTCTAGTAGTTTACTCTGGAACGAGAAAACCACTTATCCTGTGCCCTGTATACTGTCTTCCATCAGTGTGTGGCAGGCTGCTGGCTTTGGTCTGTCACACAGCATACCCATTTCTCATATTTTCTTAAGATAAATGCTTGGGCAGGACTATGTTATTGGCTTGAAGCTCCTGCACGTAACATTAAAAACTAATTACATTGTCTCAAAACTAAGTGGTGCACTCCTGTGTGCTGATGAGACTGCTACCTGCACCCCTAATGCTGCCTTCCCATTTTCTCAGAGAATCTGTATTTTGAATTGGCTTTTGAAATCTGTGCCAATCTATCTAGGGGGTTCACATCTTCTCTGCAGATGGGTGCATAATTTTGTGTGGAGATTAGAGTGATGATGCCAGAGCAGATTAAGGAGTTAATAAGAGCAGCCAATTATTAACTCCTTAGCATATTATTTGTAGTTCAGGAGTTCAGCATAAGTGCAGAAAACTTTTGCAATGACTAGATTTGGTGGCTAATTGAGACTCTGATAGCTCAGTCACTTTGTTTGCATTTCCTACCCATCTTGAGAGACATTAAGGGCATGTCTATGCTAGGAAATAATTTCGAAATAACGAAATTGAAATAGCGCATACAGGTTACAAGGCAGCATCCAAATAGCATGTCCACACTGATTGGAGCCTGTCTCAGACTTAGAGTCTCCGGGAGCACTCCATGGAGGGCACCATTAGGGCGGACACTTCCTGTGGCTGCTTGGTCAGGCAAGCTGAGACACGTGCTTTCAGGGGCTTTATGGCTGCATCTCACATGCTGTTCTTACACTGCCGACCAACTCTTGGGACACCAAACCAATTCAGTGTGCTCTGGTTGCCCTTCCAGAGGCCACAGCACTCACCTCATGGAGCCGGAGCAACTGACCCATCTGTGAAGAAAAGTTACAAGAGCAGTCATCCCAGGAGACACTATGTATGAAACCTAGCCCTGATCTCTGAAGCCAACTCTGAAAGTCTTGGTTCAGATGATGGAAATGTGCTTTGAGCATGGCCATTTGTTGCCTAGACAATGGGCACTCTCCTGCACAGCCACAGACGTCCCAGGGGAGCATTGCAACACCCACAGCCCAGGGACAAGCAGGCATGGGACGGTGCTGGCTAGGCCTGGAGCCTGCGTGTGGGAGGAGGAAACGGGGAGGCTTGGCCTCCTTCTGTATCTCGCACACGCTGGGTCTGGCACTGGCGGTGTCTCACAGAGGGAGGAGGGATTGTGGGGGGAAGTGTGTGTGAGCAGCAGAGGCTGCTTGCCAAAGAGAGTGCTACTGCGGTCCCTTCTTCCTCTCCCTGGCAGGTTCCCACACAGAGGATCACGCCTCTCTGCATTGCTGTGCTTGACCAGGAGCAGATGCTGTCCAAATGTGGGCATGAGCCTGTGCTATGTGCAGCACTGCTGCTTGTTTCTATGACCCCAGCCTCCTTAGTTGGCTTGTCATGGGCAGGTGTCCCACCTTGAAGTCCAGATTAAGGCAGGCCTGTACAGGGACCTCGTGAGAAGGAGCGAGGGGTTCTCCTGTGAGAGTGTCATGGAGCTGAGTGCTCCAGACTGGTGCTCCACATGCACCCCCATGCCAGGCATGGTTGGTTAGCTGGCCTGCTTCTCCTCCATAGCCCTGCCCTCATGGAAGCTCACGCTGGGTGTGTCCTGGCCAGACTCAATGATGACAGAGAGAAGGGAGGTGACTGACCACCCTCCCAGGATGGTATCGAGTTGTTTGTAGTAGCAGCATACATGTGGTGCCACCCTAAGAGTGTCCACACTGCTCTCTGGCCTTATTGTAGGCCTGTCTGAACTCCTTAATTTTTATGCAGACCTGGTGAAAGGGGTGTGTGTGTGTGTGTGTGTGTGTGTCTCCCTTCTAGGCCAAGCTGGCAACCTTCCAGCTGTAGACATTGGCATTGCGCTGTCCGGTGCAGAGATCCTGGAGGTTGGTCTCGCCCCAGACCTCGGTGAGATCCAGGATTTCTGCACCAATCTAGGCCATTGCTTGTATGCGTCCCTGACCAGGGGCAGCCAAGGGTGTTGCAGGAGTGCTGGCAGCCTGGGGGGCTCAGAGGGCACCCTGGGGTTGGCCATGGCTCCTGTGCTGCTGCGGGGATGTCAAAGGTCTGCATGTGCCACAAGCCCTTTTCCTGCAGCTTTTTGCTTTAAAGAAGCAGTGGAGATGGCAGGTGTGGCCAGAGCAGCCACTAGTGCAGCTGTGAGGGGCCTCTGGAGGTCAATTATTTCGAAATAGTGTGGATGCTCAGCTGCTGCTAACACTATTTCAAAATAACAGTTTTGAAAAATGTTATTCCTCCTGGAAATCAGGAGTATGGATTTTGAAATAACCAGCCCGTTATTTCAAAGTAACAGGCTTGGTAGTGTGGACTCTCCACTTGTTATTTCGAAATAACCTCCTAGTGCAGACCAGGGCTAAGTGCAGTATTCCAGAGACAACAACTATGAAGTTGTCAGGAAAAGGAACACCGAAGAGTCCTACAGTAACATTTTCTGGAGTATGTTGTATATATTAGGCTAGATTCCTTTGTTCTACCCATCTAAAGACTGTAGTGGGGCTGCAAGAGTGTAAAGATACAGAAATATACAATTATGTATGAGCCTGATCCTAAACATTGAAAGCCTGCTCTTGATTTGAATCTAATGGGCTTAGATAAAGTCCTAAACATACAAGATGCTTTACAGATCATAGGGAAAAACAATACTTAACTTTTCTAGGAAAGCAAATGCCCTCAAATAAACCTCCCCCAATGTTGAGATTACTAAGACTCCAAAGAAACAAAAGCAATCTGAGGCTATGTCTAAACTACGCCCCTCTGTTGGCAGAGGGATATTAATTAGACGTATTGAAAGTGCAAATGAAGCTGGGATTTAAATATCCCACGCTTCATTTGCATAATGGCAACTGCCGCATTTTTCAAAATGAGTCTTTTGAGGAAAAAAAACCAGCAGTTTACGTAGGGCATTTTCGACAGAAATGCCCCGTTTCGAAAGATCCTGTACTCCTCCTTTATCTAATCCCACTAGATTAAAAAAATGAGGAGTACAGGATCTTTCGAAACAGGGCATTGCTGTCAAAAATGTCCCATCTAAACTGCTATTTTTTCCAAAAAGCCCCGTTTCGAAAAAAAGCGGTGGCTGCATTATGCAAATGAAGCACGGGATATTTAAATCCCGCGCTTCATTTGCACTTTCGATGCATCTAATTTACATCCTCTGCCGACAAAGGGGTGTAGTTTAGACATAGCCTGAGAGTTAGCCTCTCTGAGCTTTTTATAACTGGTCACAGTGTAGTACATTTAGGATTGTTTACACTTGAAAGAAATATGAGGCATCATCTTCACTTGGCAAAACATGGGAGCCTCTAGTCCCACCTCCTCATGCTTTCTTGCCTAATTTGTGGATGTTGACACCACCTTCTCCCAAGAAGTCTGGAATCACCTGATTATGAAAAATGCCACTAAACCGCTGGGTAAACGTCTTCAACACTTTCCCTTAACCTCCATTTAAAAAATCTTCCAGATTTTCTGTGGGTCAGTATGACTCCTGCTTTAGAAGATGTGAATAATAAGGATCCCAACACTTTTCATAGTTTTTTTTTTTTTTTTTTCATGAGAAAATAATAATCAGCTTTCATGAATTTAAGGATAAATTCAAGTTTCCATCTAAAGATTTGTGCATATAATTACAAATGAGACAATTCTGATGTCAGTCCAGGAAAAATCTCCCTCACAAATAGGAAAAAGAATCCTCCACTAGTTAGTACTTTAATCATTGTCTACACTAGGGTAACTTTCTAAAATGTTACCAGCATTGCTAATACCATTTCATCTCCACTGGTGTTTCCAGGGTTGGGGCACTGGTATAGAAATGTCATCCACTGTATGTTAACACTATCTTGAGATTAGCAGGACTAAGAGCAAAACTGTGGCCTCATTGAAGTCAAGTAGGAGTTCTGTCATTGACTTCAATAAGGTCAGGATTTCACCTTGCACGTTATTACAAACCAGCTGCCTGTTCACACTAGGGCTCCCAGTGTTGTTAATAAAATTTCATACCAAAAAGTACTACATACTAAAAGCCATAGTTTTTTTTCCCCCAAAGACTATGCTATTGATACTAATGTTGCACCAATTTCTGTGTAGTATGTGCATCATTAGACTCAGTACAGGCAGTCCCCGGGTTACGTACAAGATAGGGACTGTAGGTTTGTTCTTAAGTTGAATCTGTATGTAAGTCAGAACTGGCGTCCAGATTCAGCCGCTGCTGAAACTGATCAGTTTCAACAGCGGCTGAATCTGGACGCCAGTTCTGACTTACATACAGATTCAACTTAAGAACCCCAGGCGTCCCCAAGTCAGCTGCTGCTGAAACTGATCAGCGCTGATTCCAGGAAGCCTGGGGCAGAGCAACTCTGCCTCGGGCTTCCTGTAGTCAGCGCTGGTCAGTTTCAGCAGCGGCTGACTTGGGGACGCCTGGGGCAGAGCAGCTGGGGTGCTGCTGGGTTGCCCCAGTAGCACCGCTCCTCGGCGCTACTGGACCAACCCAGCAGCACCCCAGCTGCTCTGCCCCAGGCGTCCTGATTCAGCCGCTGCTGAAACTGACCAGCAGCGGCTGAATCAGGACGCCTGGGGCAGTAGCTGGGGTGCTGCTGGGTTGCCCCAGTAGCACCGCTCCTCGGCGCTACTGGACCAACCCAGCAGCACCCCAGCTGCTCTGCCCCAGGCGTCCTGATTCAGCCGCTGCTGAAACTGACCAGCAGCGGCTGAATCAGGACGCCTGGGGCAGAGCAGCTCGGGTGCTGCTGGGTTGGTCCAGTAGTGCCCAGAGCGGCGCTGCGGGACCAACTGGCAGCACCCCAGCTGCTCTGCCCCAGGGTCCGGCAACAAAAGCCTGGTCTGCTGGAGGGGGAGAGGCACACTAGCTGCGCTCCCCCCCCCCAAGCAGACCAGGGACACGGGGAGCAAAGCCGCAGTGGCAGCGGGGTGCCAAAGCAAAGCCTCAGAAGCGCGGGAACCCGCCACTGCTGCGGCTTCGCTCACAGTGCCCCTGGTCTGCTGGAGACGGTCTCCAGCAGACCGGGGGCACCGGGAGCAGCTTTTCTCGCCCCGGAGGTCGAGGTGGCGGATCGCTGCCTGTGAGTTCAGGGGCGAGAAAGCCCCTTTCGTAAGTGCGGAATAAGTCGGATCCGCGTAAGTCGGGGACTGCCTGTATTGGACTATGATGGATGCAAATAAAAATGTGCAAAATCAGAAATGATTTTCTCTTTTTGACAGACTTCCTTTGTAAGGTTCGTTAGCAAAATATGTGCAGGACCCACCGTTTCCTGTTACGTTACTTGTTTTCTGTAGTGTGAAAAAATGAAATTGTAATTCGCTACCTAAAACATTTACATTTAAATATTTATAGTAGTTTATTTTTTATTTTTATCCCAACCCTCAGGAGTTGATAAGGTCTTTCAGCACCTATTATCCTGAGTACTAAGTGTGGTAGCCCAATTTTAAGATCATGGTACTGCAATGTCCTGCAAACTATAGGAATTGGTCTGACCCAGTACGGCCATTCTTATGTTCTTATGTTAACCGTTGCACAGTGTTTCTTGCGTACTGCATTGTAAAACTGTCAAACAATGTTGTAACTTTGTACCTATTTGTGTGCTATTCTTTTGCATTCCACTCATTTTTCTTCCATTCTTTCATTCCTTATAATAGATCAGGTTGCATCCAAGTTTACCTCCCCACCCCCAAGCCACCAGTGCTTTTACACTTGTCAGCTGCTGGGAAAAGAGAGGTTGTTTGAACCATCACTAACCCTGTGGAGTGCTCCATTTTCTTTTTAAAGTCTGCTAGGTGTCTGATAAACTTTAAGTCCTCAACACTTTTGGAAACTAGAAGGAAGTAGGAGTATTCTCCTGCTCCTACTTCCCATCTGTCTGCTGTGAGAATTGTGGCATTGTTTTAATTACTCTGACCGCTCCTGTTCTCTGTGTTTGAGTTCCCCTCCAATAAATAGATTTCAGTACCAGCCTCTTCTGCTGGTACTCGGAACTTTCCCGAGCCAGCAATGGAATTCAGTTGATGATAGTGGTTGTGAGTTTCACCACTGTGACCAGGGATACTAGTGGTAACTGACAAGATCCTGGTCATTGTTTACTCTGCTGCAGCTTGTGGGGAGAAAAGTTATGAGAACCAGCAGCAGCATTGGAATGTTGTGTTCACAGATTTAGGAAGCCAGCACTGCATCAGACTATTCTCCGCTTATATTGGAAAGTTATCTTTATAACTATAAGAGCTAGATCCTTCATAGAGAGAGACCTTAGTTTCTGCAATACTTGATGGCACCCTTCAGTTAACTGGAACTGGTAAGCATTAGGGATGTTAAATTGCATTTAATTAGCTAATGGATTAGCTGATGGAATTTCCATCGACTTCTCAATTAGTCTATAAGGGGAGAAACTGCAGAACTGCAGTGGGGTTAGCTCCTGGCCCCGGCGGCTCTTAATACATTTAAAAACAGAGGAGCAGT
Organism: Pelodiscus sinensis; assembly: GCF_052426305.1. Taxonomy (NCBI): domain Eukaryota; kingdom Metazoa; phylum Chordata; order Testudines; family Trionychidae; genus Pelodiscus; species Pelodiscus sinensis. The sequence goes on from NC_143065.1 coordinate 26,135,375, forward strand.
GTCTGAGACTGGGTGTGAGCCTGGTCCCACTCTGCCTCTGACCCCTCACGGAGACAGTGCTGGGGAGAACCGGCTTTTAAGCCGGTTTCCCCTAGCATTGGCTCCTGCTCCCCCCCCCCACCGCTTGCTGCCTCTCTCTGATAGAGGCAGAAAGGGGAGAGAGGAAGCGACTAGTTGAGTAGTGACTCAACTAGTCACTTACATCCCTAGTAAGCATCACCCGTTAAGGTTAACCTTTCACATACCTAAACTATTGTAGATTGTCTGTGGGGATATTTGCTATTTTATACTTTCTGGCATAGGTGAATGGATGAAATTGGAGGTTTTGATTCTTGTAGAGCAGGGCTATTCAAAAACGTGGTCTGTGGGCCACATGCGGCCCGTTTGTTTGCAGCCCATGGGTGGGAGCTAAAACAAAAAAATAGTCAATATGGTCTTCTGTTGATATGCATTTTAGTAAGTTAAATCCCTGGACTGTCATTGCTCATTAAAAGTGCTGACATATGTGTGGAAATCATGTAAATATTGCATTTTATTAATATCAGCAGAACTGACTTAAATGGGGCCTGTGTGTTGTGTAGTCTTTCCTTAATTTTTGTATTCATGACCCTCAGTGTGAAAGAAGCTATTTGCATATGTATTTGCATGTAAATGTAACCACACTTAAGTTGTGGCCCTTGGCATGTGCTGTGAGCATCATTGTGGCCCCCAGGGCTTCCAAAGTTGAGTAGCCCTGCTTAAGAGTCCTGAAGCTCATGGTGTATTTTATCTGAAAATGAAATTTATTGAAAAGCAAAATAGAAGGAGGAGAAAAATGTTGAGCTTTTTTCTTCTTCCCAGTCTTTTCCTTATAAAAGGGAGGGAAAGGACTCTTGATAAAAATATTCTGATGTGTGCAGGTATCTCAGTGTAAGGGGACTGTTACCCCTTACTAAAACTCTGTGGGAGTTTTTTGGTTTGCCAGCTCCCAGCTTCAGAAGGGAAAGGGTTCATTAGACTGACAGACCCCAGAGACAATGGAAAGCAGTCAACACTCCAGCTCAGCCTGACTGACAGGTTGTAAGCCGGGATTGTTCTGGCTCTCTCTGAGCAAACAGAGAGCTGAAAGAGTAGTGCAAGCTGTGTGAAGAAGTCCTGCAGCGACAGAACCAGACACAGACAGCCCAAGGAGTGCAAGCTGTGTGCAGAAGAAGTCCTGCAAAAATAGAGAGCTGAAAGAGTAGTGCAAGCTGTGTGGAGAGACAGTCTTGCAACAGCAGAGCCAGGCATACACATCTCAAGGAGTGCAGACCCTGTGTTGAGCAGCATACTGGCAGTGCTCAGAGAGCCAAAAGGAACAGAGAAGCAACACAAGGAGCTGGAACTGGCCAAGCAGCACAGCCTGCAGCTGGATGTGGTGAGCAGCTGGGAACTGCAAAGTGTGGGGAGAGGCTCTGGACTGGGAGAGGGGTCTGGCCACTTAGAGCTTGAGGCTGTGTGGTCACTGCCAGAGTATCTAGCCTGCAGCCCCCCTCCCCCCCCTGCAGCACATCCAAGACCTCTAAGGGGCCTCTAAGGAAGAGACTGGACTGTCCTTACACTCTGCAGGCTGCTGTTTTGATGTCCCTGTGCTACAGAGCAGGGCTGTGTGTTCTCATTTAACCATTCTCATTGTTTCTTATTCTATTCTCTTTAATCAGTTGATGTTTAATAAATTGTATTTGCTTTGAACCTTATGAAGTGATCACTGGGCCAAGAAGGCCTGCAGTGTAAAGAGAGCACCTCAGAGTGGGGACACCCTAACTCCTGCCCCTAGTGACTACAAGGTTGGGGATTTAGCCCCAGGAAACCTGGGCCCAGCCTTGTTGGGGTTTCGAGGGCTCTGCTACTCAGGAGAGTGGAGGGGGAGCCCTCAGGATCAGGGAGGCTGTGGGGTAAAGGAAGTGGGAGCGGGGACTCAGATCCTTTCGCTGGTCCATTTCACCGGGGTGGTATAGAAGCCAGGAAAGTTCCCCACAATAGTGGGACCATTCCCCCGCTTACATCAGCATATTCAAAACACTGGAATCTTTGTCAGTAAATCAGAACTTTTGCTCAATCCAAACTACTCTGTGAAAAGAGGTTGTGTCCTATGGAATGTTTGCTACATACTGTAAATCTGTGCCATCTAGTACTAGATACATTCAGAGCAGATGGGAGAGCTTTTGTACACACCTGAGTTTTCTTTTTGAAATAGGAGGAGACTTCACACCTTCTGAACTTTATAAATTACTAGAGTTTTATTTTTAAATCCTAGGAAGTTTGATTTTAAAAAAAATCTTAATATCAGACGACCCAAAACAAATATTTTAGTTTTAAAGAGTTTGTACCTCCTGCTTAGTAAACAATTTATTCCTTTCCATAAAACTACTGTCATGCCCGAATTGTCTAAAGTCAGAAACAGCAGACAAACAAAAAACCCTCATGAGCAGGTTGAGTAAAAATATTAGTGTAGTTAGTAGTGTTTTTGCATTTTAAAATTTTGACTGAGGCCATTTACTGTAAATATGGCAAATGAGGTGTACTCACTTTAAAGGGCCATTTTATCATGTTTATCAAGTAAGTATTATAATATTTACAATGTTGTATTCAGTAGGATAAAATCAGAAGCTGTTTTGTGTATTTTCCCCTCAAGGTTAATGCTTTGAATCATGGGATAATGTGTGATAGCTCTAAGGCTTTATTGAAACAGTTCAAGAGCACCACGAAAGACTTGTTTGTGCGATATTTGTGTGGAATTTAACACAGTGTTCTTTTGGCTTGTGAGCAAAGATGAAGATACCAAGGAAACTTCCCTGTGTTTTAGAACTGTAGCATAGCTTATTCCCCCTGAAAAGAGCTATTTTATGAGATGTTAGCTACTTTCACACCATTTTTCTCTACACATTTTTCCTTACATATGCATGTCACACAAATAAAAGGAATAGAGGAAAATGCACTTCAAATTAAAAACTTTCACTTCTTCAGCTAACATTAATTCTTTAAACAAAAAAAAGTTTGCAAGTGACTTATACTTTGGAAAGTTACAGTATTTAAACTGGAAAATCTTTTTCACATTTAAATATAATTGGCTGTTTAAGCAGAAATCATTATTTCAATGTTTTTAATTAAAACTGTAGATGCTAACAGTCATTAATATCTATTGAGGAAAAATAAGCTTATATTTTAGCTCAGAAGACCCATGATGAACTGTTAATGTGAAGTTCTGCAATGAGAATTATGCTTGTCCTCAAGCTAATTACTATTTCTTGTTTAATTGTTGGGTCATGCAAGTGCCCTTGTGCTTCCATTAGTAAGCAAGTTAGATTTGTACTATTTAGTTTCACAGCAATATTTTATAATCTAAGTTTATGGCCTATTAATTTTAACTGTGTTCAGCATAATGGTAATCAGGAGCGGCCCTAGATGAGCTGCCGGCAACTGGTGCCTTAGATGAAACGCACGATCGGCACCGCCGCTTCCAAAGCCCTCAACGACCGTTTAACTTGGCACCTTAGGCGACTGCCTAGATGGCCTGTCAATACAGGCTACCACTGATGGTAATTTTCACTGTATTCCAGAATGAATGTGATCTTATGAATTAGATGTGACCGATGGGGAATATTTAAGGCAGGAGAGGTGTATTGGTAAGGTATAAGAATATAATAAAAACAAAACTAGATCTCTGTCTTGCAGATTTGGAGGTATCTGTTAATGTGACCAAGTATTTACACAAGACTACTTGATTATTCTGCATCATCATCCAGTTGTTACAGATCTTGTATGTAAATACTGTATGCATGTAAGCACATTTCTGCCACTGGTATTATGAACAGACAAATTGCCCATAAAGTAGTGAGGTTTACATTTGTAAGGACATTCCATGCTGAAGCTAGATATGTAGCTTCACTTCAGCTCCTTATGTAAGTTTTTGAACATTTAAGCAATGATATTGTCCTTTGCTCTTCAGATTAATACATTTATCTTGGCATTATTGCCATTTTGTTATTGCCTTTTAATTATTTCTGCATCTGATAAATGTGCTAGTTCTAGGTATTTTAGATATTTCTGCATCTCCCATTACTGTAAAACCTGAGCTCCTCATCATCTTGATCCCTGGTTCTCCAGCTTGTAGGCTAATACCCTAATCACTGGGTGGGCCAACTTTCCTCTAATTACTGCTGTGTATCAAATCACACGACTGTCACTAAATGCATGTTGTGTTACTGTGTGTGTTCTATAAAAATGAGGATATTTTCTGACTGGATTTCCATAGCACTGGCATCTACAGATCACATATTTACCTTTCTGCTAGGTGGTGTGGGTACCTCAGACAGCCCCCAGAGTTCTCATTAATTCCATGTCGCTGTGGTTAATGAATGAGGAACTGTGTCAGACTCAGCCTTCCCCGTCACACAATCAGGAAACTGGAGTTTGGAGCATTTTAATATTCCTTCCTGTCTTTTCGTTCTGTTAATTTTCTCTGTTAAAAATACAGCCATAGTAAAATGGCTGTTCTCATTGTCTTCCATTCTTACCCATTCAATGACTGTTCAGAAAGGGCCACATCTGGATGTGAGTCAGTCCTTCGGCTTTAATGACTGGGCAATCCTTAGCCTCTGAGATGAGATTATTAACAAAGATTCCATTGATGGAGGTAGATTTTATAATGAAAGCAAAGCGTGCCTCTACTAAGAACCCAACTATGATCAACAACCAGCTTGAGCTGAACATGAACTGATGACTTGTTTTATATCCATAACCAGTCACCTTTTCTACCCTTTCCATTTCAATAGGCTGTTTTGTGGTGCAGTTAAGAGTAAATTATGACTGAGATGTCTCCATACACAAGGCCGCACAAAGCATCTAGCAATACTCCTGTGGGCAGTTCCTCAGCTGGCAGAGATGTCATAGTTCTTTGACTTTGATCAAAGATTATATTGCTCTGTACTACAGTTATGTGACATAATTTCGTGTACACTTTTTCTTTACTTAAATTGTTTCAGTTAGGAAAGTGTTGTTTAAACCACTTCCAGAAAGGCATCTCCTGTAATTGAGCCTCACTTTAATTGGATTTTGATTTTTATAATGAATGGTATGAAGACGCTTGTTTGCATAATATTGTGTTTAGATCATGGGGGATGTTTTAATACAATGTCAGGTGTGTGTATAAAATGTATTTACCACTACTCTGCACCATGTCCTAAAACCAAGGACTTGGGATATTTCAATATTTCAAGTGATTAAGTATCTTTCATCCTTCTAATACTAAAATATATTTCACTTGCTCAACATTTGTAACATTGTTTCCCTCTGGGTTTGAATTCTTTCCTTTGCAAAAACAATGTGATTTTTCACAAATGTGGAAAACAAAGGTAGTTTTTGGAAATTTGTTTTTCCAACATGCAAAAATTAATGCCTGTTTATTCTTACACTGAGTGAAAAACCCAAAATACTGTTTCTGAACTCCAAGATCCATTTTTAGAATGCTGTCTGAGAATGTTTCAGAGGATTTAAAGTACATTTGCAAGTGACAGCATGACATGCCTACTGATTCAATAGTGTCATTACAAGCTTGTTATTGACCAAGTTATTTTTCAAATATTTTGAAAGGCTATTAAAAATCCTAAAATATTCCTCTAGTCTCAAGAATGAGAGCTTTGAGTGTAGGAGGGGGCTCCGGCTTTGGGGGGCCAGGGCTGGGCAGGAGGGGTTTACCTTGAGCAGTCAGTGGTGCAGGACTCCATGCACTGTCCTGCCTCTCCTGGCACCACAGATCACGCTGTACCCCAGAAGCCACCAGCAGCAGGTTCCCAGCCAATGGGAGTGTGGAGTTAGTGCTCAGGGGCAGGGGTAGGGGCAGTGCATGAAGCCCTGTATTCTCTCCTCTTCCCCTACCTAGGAGCCAGGCCTGTTGCTGGCTGCTTCTGGGGCACCGCACAGCCTGCCTTAGCACCCCCACTGGTCACCTGATCACCCCGCAGCCAACGAGACGCAGTCCCTGACATTCCATGACCTAGTACTGGGTTGTGACCTGTAGTTTGAAAACCACTGCCTTAACCTCTGTACCACCCTTTCTCTCTTATAGGTATTTTCCATGACGCAGTCAGAGAATAGACCTCAAAGCATAAAATCTACCCCCGACTTGAAAGAGTTAAAAGCTAATATAGACAAGACAAACAGAACTGAGACAAGGCAAGGGAAAAAAGTTAAGGAAGGGAGATGCAGTGGATTGTCAGTGAACAGGCGAAGGAACTAAAGTTTCCCGGAGGAAATGGACTTAAGATGAGTTTGAGAGAGGATATGCTTGATGAAGAAGAGCTTGACTGTTTCCAAGAGCAGGACACAGGATGATGGGAGGCACAAAGCTGAAAATTTGGTAGTAAGCAGAGAAGACTGGGGTAAGTGAAAGGAGCACAGAGATGTAGATACTGCTAAAAGATTGTAGGATTTTTAACTGTAGGATAGGTACTAGAATGTGAAGTTGTAAGTGATGGGAAAACATATGAGGGACTCAGAGAGGAAGGTAATTGTAGCAGCTGCTTTTTTAACTGAATGGAGGAGGAACAGTTGAGAGGCAGAGAAATCAGACCACAATGGGTTAAAGAAATCCAAATGAGGATAGGCCTATGGAGAAGGGTTTTAGCTGTCAGGAAAGAGTAGATTTTGGTGCTATTAAAGAGGAAGAAGTGACAGGACACATCTAGAGACTGGGTATGGGAAAAGAAAGGAGGGAAAGATTGGAACTTAGGGTACATCTAGATCCTAACATCTGTAGACATCCGTCGACAGAGCCATGTAGATTTCTTTGTTCAGCAAAGGGAAATGAAGCCACAATTTAAATAATCGCGGCTTCATTTAAATTTAAATGGCTGCACCGTGCTGCCGATCAGCTGTTTGTCGGCAGATCGGGGCAGTCTGGACGCTCCCCTGTCGATATGAAAGCCCTTTATCGACCTCCCTGGTAAACCTCATCCTACGAGGCATAACGGGGAGGTCGATAAAGGGCTTTCAGGTCGGCGCGGGAGCATCCAGACTAGCTCGCTGAGCCGACAAACAGCTAATCAGCACGGCAGCCATTTAAATTTAAATGAAGCCGCGATTATTTAAATCGCGGCTTCATTTCCCTCTGCCGATCAGCCTAGTCTACATGGCTCCATCGATGGAGCCATGTAGTTTAGACACACCCTTAGAGAGGCTGTAAGGATTCTGTTACACTTCATGGAGATATCAGAAGGGGGTGGAGAAGAGACAAGAAACTGAATTTTGGAAGAACTGAATGGGAAATGGCAGTGGGATATGCAAGACAGAGGTAGAGATGGTATTGTGGGGAGAGAAAGAGATTATGGAATTATCTGCTTAGAGTTGGTAGCTGAACTGGGAGAGCAGATGAGGTTGCCAAGAGGGAAAATATAGAGGAGAGAATCTTGAGCAGGGTCATGGGATGCCAACTTTTTACTTTCACAACAGAATTCTCCTCCAACTCCCTGCCTCCTGCTCACTCCATCTCTCCTGAGTCACTTGCTCTCCCCACCCTCACTCGCTCATTTTCACAGGGCTGGGATAAGGAGTTGGGGTGTGGGAATGTGAGCCATGGTGTGGGGCTGGGAATGAGGAATTTGGGGTGCAGGAATGGGCCCCCAGCCTGGGCTGAGGAGTTTGGAGGAGGGGAAGGGGGATCCCAAGTGAGTGCAAAGTCACAAAAAACAAGAAGGAGAGGAGAGGAGAGGAGAGTGCACAAGTGTGTCAGAGGCAGAAGACGGGTCAAGAATGAGAGAGAAAAGTCCCTTTGATTTGTCTTGGAGAAGGCCAAGGTATTTGACAGAGTAGAGAAGGTGGAGGTCATCACTGGTGAGAAAGTGATAGTGTGAATAAACTATACTGCTTGGGATGATGGAGGGAAAAGGGACAGTAGTAACAGAGGTGTGATCAAGGGAAGAGGGAAATACATAAACAGGTTTTAAGACTCCAGGAAATGAACTGGAGAAGAGGGGTATGTCTATACTAGCCCCCTAGTTCGAACTAGGGAGGCTAATGTAGCATTCGAAATTGCAAATCAAGCCCGGGATTTAAATATCCCGGGCTTGATTTGCATGTTCCCGGCCAGTCGCCACTTTTTTAAATTTATAAGCCCGGACTAACTGCCCACATCTACACATGGCAGGGGAACGGGCGTTCGAAATAAAGCCCTAAATCGAACTACCTGTTGTTCCTCCTGCAATGAGGTTTAACAGATAGTTCAGTTTAGGGGATTTATTTCAAACGCCCGTTTCCCTGCTGCATGTAGACGGAGCAGTTAGTCCGGGCTTGTAAATTTCAAAAATGGCAATTGGCTGGGAACATGCAAATCAAGCGTGGGATATTTAAATCCTGGGATTGATTTGCAATTTCGAATGCTACATTAGCCTCCCTAGTTTGAACTAGGGGGCTAGTGTAGACATACCCGAGGGGGTGATAATCTGAGATAACAGGAGCCTGAAAAATGGAGAAAAGGGGTAGCATGAGAAGTTAGTTGTCCAAATTTGCTTACATTAGCAAATCCCTGCAATAACCTCCAGTTCTTAATAGAACTGTATCAGAAGTGAGAGGTTTCAGTTAAAAAAAAAAAAAAAAGGCTAAAAATGCACATTATATAGTACTAATGTCAGTTCTCAGACATGTAAAATAAAATGGCTTTCATATGTGCTAGTGTCCAGAGTGGATCAAATGCTTTTTGAATTGATCATATATATAAAACAGAAGTTTCATGAGTCTAGGATGATCAGAGGTAAGGAATTACTTTATCTTTTCATTTAGGATAATTGTTAAAGGTTACTGATTCATGTGCCAGTTGAGGGAAGCAACAGTAGGTCAGGAACAGTAAGTTGTAAATTTTACTATTATTCTTTGTAAAATACAGATGGTAAACACCTGAAAGGTTTTGCTTTCATTTTCTAAGCATAATAGAAAGCTCATTTAGTTTTAGAGTCAAAATAGTAAAACCTCACTTCTTCAGAAGAAGCCTCTGAATTCCAATCCTGACTCAGTTAAGCCTGGTTTAAGAGTTAAAATCCATATTTTTAAAATAAACTTTGTTCTTTGCTTATTATGGTTTAGGTAGGAGGACATGGCTGAATGAAATCCAGCTAGATCATGCAAAAGACTTCAGTCCTGCATACAAACCTACAGAAAATTTTGTGCAAATGTTCAGAATTATAAGAAACCACTTCTCACATTGTAAGCTAAAGTCACATATGGTTTCTGTAGATTGCCCTCCCATTATGTAATTGTGTGCAAAGGACTAAGAAAAGCAACACTGTAGTTTTATATTCGGAGATTCAAATGGCCAGCCCAGCAACTAAGCAACAATTTAATGTTTGTTGACTCAGTAAAGCTGAGTACAGGCACCAATTCAAGTTTCTCATCCTGTAGAAACACTTGTGCTCAGAGGAAGGAAAGGACCAGCGCTCTCTGTAAGCTTTGCACTTCTGCAGACACTCAGGAGAGATTCAAATGCTGCTCAGCTGATTAGCAGAATGCCCACAACTACGTTTTTTGTTACTACTGGTGGTTCATATTTGCATATACCTGGTTGCACATAAATATTTTTTTGTCACATAGATAGAAAAAATCAGCACAGGCATGGAAAAGATAGAAGGAACATTGGAAAGGAACACCTGCTAGAGAAAGGACATTATAAGATGAAGTATAAAGAGGGTAAAAAATGCTACAGGTTGGACCTCGCCGGTGCGGCACCCTCAGGATCTGACTGGTCCCGAACGAGGGGATTTGCCAGACCAGTGAAGGTCCCTCCTCTCATGGACTGTGCTGTCCCTGGGCTAGAGCTCCAGCCTGCCCCCTCTGTTGCCTCAGTCCCCCAGGGCTCTCCCCAGCCACTGCAACTGCTGGGGCCGGAGTGCCACAGCCAGAGCTGCATAGCTGGTACAGAGCTCTGCAGCTGCCTGGCTCCACAGCTGGGGCTGGAACTCTGCAGCCGGGACAGGGCCAGAGCTCCCTGACTGGTGCTGGGGGTGGGACTAGGGCTGGAGTTTCCTAGCCCCTAGAGCCAGAACATAGCTGGAGCTCCATGGCCAGGGACGGGGCCAGAGTTCCCTGCTTGCTGCTGGGGTTGGAGCTCCCTGGCTGGAGCCAGAGGCGCATGGCCATGGTCGGACTAGAGTTCCTAGGCTGCTGGGGCCACAGCTCCTTGCCCTCTTTCCCCCCTCCCCCCTCCCGGGCACCTTATGGTGCTCCTGCCCCGCTCCAGACCTCCCTTTTCCTGGGCTCTGTGGTCCAAGAACATCGGTCGTTCATGCCAGATCACAGATGTTGCTTGACCAGGGAGTCCCAGTTAAGGGAGGTACAACCTCAGAATGGAATGGAAACCCTCAGAACACACCTGCATTAGCCGTTACTGGCACGGACATGGATAGAGGGATGGAAACTGCTCCAAATGCCGGTGATTATGCACACACCTCAATGTTGCTAAATAAAGGAGTAGAATGTTTAAAAAAATTACACGTCATAATCCGTTATTTCAAAATATAGACCTTATGTTCAGTAATTCCCCTGATCCAAACAGACATTGTCTTGTGATCTCTACATCACTGAGAGACGTGCCTTCTCCACTAGAAAACCTAAGTAAGCAGGGCAAACAAAAAAAAAAATTGCCATTATTTGCCAGAGGAGTGAGGCTCACATTTTCAAAAGCATCTGCCAATTTTGGAAGTCAATTTTAAGTCAAATAGGGCATGTTTTTCAAAGGTGTTGAGGACCCACTTTGACTTCCTTTGAAGGCAGAAGTGCTAAATCTTATAAAAATAAAGGTAGCCCAATAGTGGACCCCTTTTGGGATCCATGCTTTTTTTTTCTTGTATCAACCATCAGGCAACTGACACAAGTAAAACTCAGATTATTTGGATATAAGTAAGGCATACAGAAAGCTTAGTCCATTGTGTCTCACCCAAGACTGCTTATTAATTTTAGGAATATTTAAGCTTACATGAGGGCGGAAATATATATCTTGTTCTAGAAAGGAAATGTACAGATAAATGTACATACCTTAAAAATGTTATCAATGTATGTTTGTTCAATGGTAAAGAGCAAACGGCCTGTTTTACAAAATGGAATTCTGTAAATGAGCTGATGGGAAGCCCTTTCCTATATATTTTAAAATAGAATTAAACATATTTCAGAGATGTTAACCAACATATGCTGTAACATATTGCCATTATTCTAACAGGCAGAACATTCTATTTCTAGGTACCAGGCCTGATTTGCTTCTCATTTGGCTGATGTCAATAGAATTCCTTCTTTTTTTAATGAGAATGTTTGTTAGGGTTTTTGTCCCCGCAGAGCAAGAAAAGGATTTCAATCAATTGAAACACAGAAATCAAACCTCCTGCCTTAACTTACATTGTAATGTTAGGTCAAATATTGAAAAGTATCTGGGTGCCTAAAATGCAGATAGTGTCTAATAGGATTTTCAAAAGTGCCTGTCTGGTACATAGGCACTGCCCATGGGATTTAGATGTGTAGGCACTTTAAAAACGTTTTCTATGCCTAAATGTCTTTAAAAGTCAGGCCCTATGTATGTTCAGTTAGGTGAGTCCAGCTATATGGATTAAAATTTGCTGACTTTTGAATAAACTCTAATTCACCTAAGCCTTGATTATAATGCCATATCTGTACTGCAGCTGTGGGCAAGCCTCCCAGCCAGTGTAGACACACACTAGCTCTTTTTTTTTTTTACCCACTCCCAGCTGCAGTGTAGACATATCCTAAGCTAACATCAATACAGATTCTAAGTAAACAACAAAGACAATTTATGCTTTGGTAGGACACAAATCAGTTCTTTCTCTTGAGTGTTATGTTTTACTGAATCATCTTCTGGATTGTCATATACAGTAATAGGAAATTTAACTATGATTTTTTTCTTGCAATAGTTTATTGGTGTTTTTAATAACCATAACAAGCTCTTACTATCTCTTTTATTTTATCATGGATATTAATCATTAAACACCTCCACTTCATCTGCAGAGGGGATTGGTGAGATTGTATGCAACTGGTGCCTTGTACAGAATATATAGCATTGGTCATTGCAAAGCTAAAGTGTCAGGAGGTACCAGTAGTTCAACAGCAGGAGAACAAGCTTCTGAAAAACAGTAAGAGGAGTCTCTTCACCAACTAGCTGCTAGTTAATAGTTGTAGAGCCTGGGATTTGTTGTAGCTGGGTTAAAACCATTCTTCTAATTACAAAAGATTTCCAACTGCTGGGGTTTTGCTGTGTTCTGGAAGGAACTCTAATGGCTTCAGAGTTCTAAGTACCTCACCATCAAATGGAATATAGCATCCTTTACTGCCTGTTTGGTCATGTCTCTTTCCGACCCCAAATATGTCTGAGGATTTCCAGTTCATCACTGCCTGTTTGTCACTCAGGGTACGTCTAAAGTACATGGCTCCGTCGACGGAGCCATGTAGATTTGTTTGTTTGGTAAAGTCAAATGAAGTCGCGATTTAAATGATCGCGGCTTCATTTAAATTTACATGGCTGCCGCGCTGAGCCGACAAACAGCTGATCATCTGTTTGTCCACTCAGTGCGCTAGTCTGGATGCTCCCCTGCCGACATCAAAGCCCTTTGTCGGCAGCCCCGGTAAACCTCATCCCACGAGGAATAACGGGGCTGCCGACAAAGGGCTTTGATGTCGGCAGGGGAGCGTCCAGACTAGCACGCTGAGTGGACAAACAGCTGATCAGCTGTTTGTCGGCTCAGCGCGGCAGCCATGTAAATTTAAATGAAGCCGCGATCATTTAAATCGCGGCTTCATTTGACTTTGCCTATGTGTCTAATCTACATGCCTCTGCCAACAGAGGCATGTAGTCTAGACACAGCGTTAGAGTCCATATTCGGTTATTGGCTGGTTTTGTCAAACTTTTCCTTTTTGCCTTTTTTACCGTCAGCTGTATCAGGCTGTTGTTTGGGGGGGAGGGGCGGGCTATAGTTGGGGTTTTGTTCACTTGTTTAGAACCAGTTGTCTGTTGTCACATAATACAGGTTGGGTTTAGGGCTTCATGCAGTGTAGCCAGGTGTCTAGTGTTGACCCGGACAGTCTGGTATTTTCGCCTCTTGTCCAGTAAAAAAAAAATCAGAAAGTACCAGACATCTAAAATGTCCGGTATTTTCTGATTTTTTTTTTCCTGCCAGGAGGTGAAAATACCAGACACCTGGCAACCATACACATGCTCAGCAACCGGGCCTAGCCCCCGGGCCCTACCTCCCCCCGCTTACCTTACCTGGTTTCACAGTTGAGCTTTCTTCCAGCACAGAGTAAGAAAACAAGATGGCCACTGACCCAAAAAAAAAAAAAAAAGCCCCAAAGGTCTTAAAAGAGCCATGCTGGGGTTTTTTATTTTTATTTTATTTTTTTGCTCAATAACTGTTGGGGTCCTTTTTTCTTCTTCTCAACAACTTTGCTCTCCCCCTTTTTTTTCTCAAAGGTGTTTTCTTTTTTTTTGGGGGGGGGGCGTGTCTGGTATTTTTGGTTAAACCATCTGGCAACCCTCCATGCAGACTTAGTTTGCCTTCCATGATTTTACTGTGAGCCCTGAGCAAAGGCCATTGTGGTGTTGTGCAGTCCCTGGAGTAGACTAGGAAGCAGAGGGCAATGAAGTGACACCAGTGTTTTGAATAGGGATATGTTCCATATGGCCTTCTTTGACATGCCTCTGAATGCAGAATTCATAATAAACTGCACACAAGCTGTGACAGTGACTGATGCTTTCTCCTTTTTTCCCAAGGAAGACTTTGCACGCCATTCCCTCACTCCTTCTGATATCCTCAGTCCTTCTTGCCTGAAGCATATCCGATTCTTTTTGGAATGGCAGTGGCTAAATCCAGCGCTGAGGGTCTCATTGCATTTGAGTCTCTCTGTTCCAGAAGACCTTTAACACCAGATCTTGGGAGTTATTTGCTGTCAGCATGGCTTCTGGGATAGAACATTTCCATCCACGTGGCATTTAAATGAAAATAGGAAAAAGAATTATGAACACTCCCATAAAACCTTTTTCAAACTCATGATCAAGAGGTGGTGGTAGTAGTTATGACATTTTACTGAGCACGACAAGCATGTAACACTCAGAGTCTTCCTAGTTGTTCAGGAAAAATATAGATCTGTTAATATTAAAGGGTTGTCATTTGTCACCCAAGTAGTTCCTTTCACCTGTTTCACGCAGAAACATCATAACTAGCTTCTTCTCCTAGCTGTGTATGGGTTACTAACCTCATCTTTCAGATTTCATTTGGCTGCTAATTTATTTTGGCTTTTCATGAATATGAAGGTAGACCGACTTCTGCTCAACCCTAAAAATCAGGATAATGAAGAAGATCTCTTTCCTGTGCAAAAGAAGCCTCTGGTTTAAGAAGATATTTATGTAGAATTATGATGTTGACAAAAACCTCCTGTTATACTCAGCTTTCTTCCATGGAAGGTATTTCTGGGAGTGAATGAGCTCAAAGCCCTAATGTTAATTAATCCTACTTTGAAGTTTTTTGAGGATTGGTTTCCAGTTCCACATAAACATGCTGGCCTGAGTTCCACTGTATTTAATTAATCATCTTGTCAACTTTGACCTTTTGGCTTTATGATGGAGCAGATGGAGAACTGAACTATGGAAAATTTTCATGCAATTACTTTTTTTTAGTGAAAAATGCAGATTCAAGTTGACTGAAACAGTTCATGAATACGGATTGATTTTTTTTTTATTTCTTTTGGATAAATAATAATTTTTAAAAACGGCTAATAATGAAATTCTTTGGTTGGCATTTCTGAAATGAAACATTTAAACTTAATTTCAGAAAGATTTTGCTTGGAAAATGTTTGCATCTTGTTTTTTTAAAAATAATTTTAACAGCCCCTCAAATGAATTGTCCGTTTTTTCCCTGAATACGTTGGTTCAGCCATTGAAGCAAAAAACTGATTATTTGTACAGCTCTCATTAGGAGGTGCAAAGCCAGTGCTAGGCATAAGCCAACCAATTGTTTAGGGCCCCAAGCAACTCAGGTGGACCCCCATTTGCTTTTTATTATCAGCACTTGCCTGTTTTAGTATGGCGGGCAAATATGCCTGCTTAGGGCCCCCAATGGGCTAGCAAGAGCATGGGCTAGCATTGGCTTAGGGCCCCCAATGGGCTAGCATTGGCAGTTACTTCCAGCTTTGTTTCTTTTGACCCTGGCACAGTAGATGAAGCTGTCTCCAAGGGAGGTATGTGTAAATGACTGGCTGAATACCTTTCTCAGTGTTTCCCTATGGTGCAGGACTACAAATTATAAATCATGCTAAAGCACCCACTATCAGTGTATCCTACAGTGGTACACTGGCATCTGTTGTCAGCCTCAGATCTGTTTTTATGCAGAAGATTATCAGGGTAATAATATGGGATACCTAATACATCTCTGCTATTACTTGTAATACAGCCTTGAGCGAATCAACTTTTGTCTAAATGATGTTTTCATAGCTTCTTTCCAGGTTGAGGGTGCTCCAACTCTCCTTCACACTAGATAATTATTTTTTGTCTAGCTTGGCTTTGTACTCATTTGTTGATTTATGATATTTTTATTCTTCACAGATTTCAAAGCAAAAAGTTGTCCCTTCCATGAGGTGATCGCTCACCATTGCCACAGTTTAAGCTGATTGTTCCATTTGCTAGGTTTACTCATTGGTCTGTTCTGACACTCTTGGAATATTTTACTCTCCAGGAGTGGCGAATGAGTATATTTAAAAATAGATCAGGAAAGCAGGTCAGAGAGGGGCTGTTAAAAGGTGAAATAGAAGCTGTACAGTGGTGCAGAGCAATGGGTTGGCACAGATTTGGGGGTAATTATTTACCATTGTCCTGCAACATGCAGTCAGAAACAACTCGCTTTGAACCAGTATAAATAGGAGGAAAAGCATATGCCAAACACCAATCCTCTGCAATACATTTAGTTTGGTGAACCCAAGACTGGCCTGGGTGGAAGGAGCTTTCCAGATTTTGAACAGTTTATGCCAGAGAACAGCAAAATACAAGTCAGCTTATCAATTCATGCGGTGAGGAATGATGCTGAAAAGAGTCATCAATCATTTGCCCTAGTGGAAGAGAAGTCATCCTCCGTATCTTTGGCTCCTAGCTCTACCCCTTTTGCACTGCGCACACAGCATAAAGTCAGATGCTTTTTCAGGGAAGTTCCTTGAAGAGGGAAATCCCTAGATATATATGGACAGTATAGACCAGGCATGTCCAAAGTCCGGCCCGCGGGCCAATTGCGGCCCGTGTTCCGGTTTAATACGGCCCCACAGGTAATTTGGCAATATCTATTTTTTAAGGCCCCCAACGAATCCATATGTATTGAGATGAATACATTGTAAAATCTCAGTTAATGTCAGTTGGTCTAAATCAGTTATAAATATATTTGGACACAACATGTATACTTGGTGTTATGTTCCTGTTCATATTTTTGAACTTAAAAGTTGACAGACAACCTTTATTACCAATAATATGTAATGTACTTTACAATGTTCCTGACATATATTTCAGCTTCCTGGCCTTCAGATATGAAAGGCAGAGTGATTTAACACCTGTTTAGATTTGTCATCCATGTGACGAAATTAAAAGTATGCCGTTTGCAATAAACTTTGCATAAAATAGTTAATTTGCATTTAATTTTAATGGTTCAAAGAATGTCAGGCAAAATGGTTGGCCCTCACGCATGTTCACTTCATCAAATCTGGCCCTCTTTGAAAAAAGGTTGGACACCCCTGGTATAGACCATTCTGTGCCATCCACTCCCACCTCTGGCTTCCTGTGGAAGGGACTTACCGGAGGAGGTGAGCGACGTGTCCAGAGCATGCTTACGCTGTGGTAATTTGGGACCAATGGGAAAAAAAAACCCTCAGGGCTGGTGCAAGTTAGAGCAGCCCTGTGATTGCTCTGGCTAAACTAGCTCCTTATTACTTCTTGATCAGGAGGGTGTAAAGTTGGGGACAGTTCCCTCTCTCAGGCATCCCAAGCATATATGGCCTGTCTGAAACTCTAATCCATAGTCTCTAACTTAACTGGTGCAGCAGTATTCTTGTCATTAGGTGCAAGCAAATTCCACTCCACCATGCAAATACTGTAATGACAGCTTTTAGCCACAAGACCTTCTAGTATTATTAGTGAAATCAATGAAGATTTCCCCAAAGTGTGTTGCTTGAGAACACTTATTTTATATTAATGGAGTGATGACAGCAGCTCATGTTGCCCATCTGTTTACTAGCTGTCTCTTTCCCCCTGCCACTCAGACTGTGGTCCCACCCATTCTGTGTGGAAAAATTCTGTCTCTGTATCATTTTTGTTAATGCCTAATCAGAGGGTTTGGGGAACTCAGGTAATTAGTTGGTTTAATAGAAGCCGCTGTCTTTAGAAAGCTGTTTTAGATTCAGCTCAGTTTAGTTGCTCACTTTTGCCAGGCTGTTGTAGCATATGTGAAATACATTAGACTATTCCTACAAGACAGATCATCTGCCATCAGCATTAGCTCTGAGTTTCTGCATGGAGATCCGTAGTTGCCTATATCTGGAAACTGAGCAACCTTCTCATCTGTAGAGGTGGTCTCTTTGGGGCGGGATTGTGGCACATTGTCAGAGCAGTGATGGGAAGCATGCACTGCCAACCCTCATGCTGGGCTTGCTGTGTGGATAGATAGAATATGTCAATCTCACTTCTGTCAAACTTTAAATGCAAATGAGAAATTAATTTCCTTTACATGAATGGAATATATCCATGTTTCCACATGAAATTCTGACGGAACATCATCTATGCACATCTATGATGTTTATGTACTATTTGTTGTGTATGTAATCTATACATGATTTAGGCTCCTCTCCTTCCCCCCCCCCCCCCGACTCTCCTTTTGCACATTATTTTTAAAAAAAGAACTGAAAAGGTAACAGGAGCTCACAACTCTCCATAGGAAGAAGGAAATCTGATTGGATTCCAGGAACAAGAGACCCCCATCCCAGAAAGTGGATGAGGGGGAAGAGGTAGATATAACTAACCCAATTTCTCCTTATTACCCTCCAGCAGTGTCAACATTTTCCCCCTCCCCCTGTTTCAGATTAGATTTCAGTGAATCAAAGCTTTAGAGAAGAATTGAGCCAAAGCCAAGGCCAGGCTCTGGCTTAAGTCCACCAATGAAAAATGAGCAAAGCTTTTGAGTCTGACTGGAATCTCTTACAAAAATAAACAAACAAATCCTCCCTCACCCCATCCTTCCTAATTTTTTACCATCTCTTTCTTTATTTCCAGCTTTTCTAGGTTTCTTTTCTCTCCTTTTTGCTCTATTTTTTTCATGTAGATGTTTTCAGTCAGTTGTGGAAAAGTGTTCCTTTTTGTGGTGTTTTCCTTGAGACAATCAGGGGCAATGTTCTTGTGGCAGTGCCAGGTCTAATACCACAGGAAGAACTGTGTCCGCTGGAAATACCACGGAAAGTACAGAACCCGCAGTATTTTCTAAAAACACAAAATGGTTTTGAAAGCAAGTTGAGTACTGCAAGGTCAGCTCAAATTAATATTTTGCTTTGTCTTGTCTGTTTGTTTTTGATGGGTGCTAGGGAATCTCAGTTACATTTTAAATAAGCATTGCTGTTGTGCCTTTCTATTTACAAACACTTCTGTATGTTAGTGGAAATGTAGTTAGTGTTTCATCTCATGCTCCTTTAATGATACATAGTTCAACTAATAACTGACAGGCATCAGTTGCGCTTGAGCTCTTTTTTGACAATGTGATGTTTCATTAGTGTATATCTTTGTCTCTGGTCCCGCAAACACTTGGATGTGGGAGTTAGTTGTACTGAAATGAACAGGGCCACTAAAATGTAAGTGACTGCTGGGGTTGCCAGTTTTGGTTGGATGTATCCCTGGATGACATAATCTTTAATTAAAGATTAATCTTTAATTCCTGTAGACTCCAATCCACTACTGGAGGGTTGGCAACCCTGGTGTTTGCAGGATCAGGGCCATTGAATATAACCAGTTATGCCAAGATCAAAATGGCTACAATAATCTTGACTGCCGTAGAGTGTGGTAATGAAGATAATACTGTAAGTAAGAGAACACTTATTTCAAATCTGTGTATAATATGGCTGTTTTTTTGAACTTTTGTGGCCACTGTGAAGAGTTCAGGAAAGACACACTATACTTTTACAATCCTAAGTATTTTGTTTTTTGCTAAGCCATAAGCAATCATATTGAGAACTAGAAACCAATTTCACCCATAAAAGTCTTCTTAAAAATAGAATAGGTTGGAATAGAGATCGAATCCTGTTTAAGGACCAATTTTCTTTTTGCCTAATGATAATAGCCAGTTACACATATTAAGTCAATGATTTCTCAGTGACAATGAGTTAACAATGGCTGTTACACAAAGGTTAACGTATGGCCCTTGGAGTGGATACACTCAGACCTGTGCTGACTTTGTAAACCATAAGGATGTAGCACAAGTAATTCGTGAACAGCAACAGAACTGCCAGCATGAGTTCTCTGCAGAACGGCCAGTGCTTGTTATTGTAGACAGAGTATACAACCGAACTCTCAAGCATCTTACTTTGAATGATTAACTTTAAAGTTAACTTTAATCATTTAATTTTCACTGTAAGTTTTGCTACCCTTGCAGATGCCAACAACATGTTATTACTGGATTATATCAATGCAGATTTGAAATCTGCTCTTGTTAATGTGTCAAATACTGTCATATCCATCAACGTGGCATTAGATCTATTCTTTATATTACAGCTTTAAAGAAACAGTACCTCTCTTTAGAATATGTATGGCCCTCTCACTGAAAAGCACACAAACGGGATGTTTTTACAATTTATTGCATGCTGTTTTTAAGGCACCATTCCCACAGGGGAAGAGGTTTGTAGCAATGTTGAAAGGATAGAGGTCACAATTGCATAGACGATGTCCAGGTTCCCGAAACTCAGGGAAATCTGTATCCATCCCTGTAGTTAGGGCATCTTTGCAGAGAATTAATTCCCCCCGCTTGTTTCCTTAAATTTGACAGGATGGCTCACTCAGGAGAGCCCTGGGACTCAGCTGCAGCCCTGGGACCTTTACATCACTGCTGGAGTTCCGCATGGTGGTGCAGAAGGACTGGCGGGGGAAGGCTAGCTCCCAGCCCCATCCCATCCTGCCCCTGCGGCTCCACCCCTTCCAGAATTGTGGAGCCAAGCCTCAACCCATCTTGTCCTGGGACCCGGCAGTTCTTTCAGCCCCCTCATTAGGGACATCAGTTATGGATTCGACATCATTGCTGGTCTTTATTGCCAGTGGCGTCTGATGGGAACTGCACCCCGAATGGTGCCGATTTCCCAGGGACCAGTGACTTTTTCCTGGCTCTGTCACAGTCCAGACCATCAGTCTCTCCCAGGTCCTCCAGGAACCCACTGTGATTGGTTCTGCAGGCTTGAGGACTGTGCTTACTAGCCTGTCTAGCCAGTATTTGTGCTCATTGGATCCCATGCTTCTCGGCGGAAGGGATGATTTGTCTCTTTAATATTTTATTAAAACCCAATTTAGCTGTCATGTATTTTCTCCACATTTTCGTTCCCATAATCACTGATTAGGAAGCTGCGTGTACAAGCAGCTTCTTCCTTTCTAATTAGTTTATTCCTAATGCCGGTTGATTCACTGTCATAATCCAGTTTTTATGTGACCTCACAGTCTGCTCTCTCTCATTTCTGCCCAGCTGCTACATTGTGTCCACCCTAGACGAAGCACACCACACTCACACCGCTGTTCACAAAACTGCATTTATTATACATTTCAAGTTGACCCCATGTCTGCAATAAGTATCTCCCTCCCCTCCTTCTGCGCAAGCCATAGAACATAAGACATTTACCATTCCACCCTCCCCAGCCCACATCTTAGAGAGTCTGAGAAAACAGGGTTTGCAACCTGCCCTGAAGGTCAACAAAACAGGCTCTGCTGGACAAATTAAACAGAATGGAAGAGGTTTTCAAAATCCATATGCTATGGAACGGAGACAGTCTGAATGTGTGAAAATAGGCCATGCATTTCTGATGCAGTTTTCTTCAGGTACTGAGGGTTTAAAGATAATTATTGCTGTTTATGATTTTCTAAAGAAATCCATAAACAGTGAGGCAAAGTCACCAAAGTGAAATCAGGTTAGAACATGGCCATTTGTGAAACGCTAGGCAGCAAAAAAAACAACAACAAAAAAAAACAACTCAGTGTGCTAAGTCATGGCTTAGTGTGACTTCAGAGTGGTTATTTACCACTGCTACATCACATGTACTTTTGTGCAACCAGAGCAAAGCTCCCTTTGTCTCAGTGTCTTGAATTGATGGCCTCCAGAAAAAGTGTGATACAAATTTGGAGAAAACTGGAAATCTGTAGCACTCAGCCAGATTGGAATTCCATGTTCACCAAAACAGATTGGGAACTTGAACTAAATCTGTTGTCTGTTATTAGCCTCAAATCTTTCAGGATTTCAGTGTAGTCCAAAGCATTTAAGATACAAATAAGATGAAAATGGTGGTAGTACTGTTTAATTCTTCTATAACAAATGCCAGTGTTCGTATCTTTCAATAAAGAATTAAAAACCCCTAAAGCTTTGGTAGGTTGCAGATAACTAAATTTTCAATAAAAAAAAATATTATAATGCCTGTTGCAATGTTTCGTTCGCATTATGCTGTGTTAATTCCTGTTAAAGAAAAAGGCTGAAGAATCAACTGAGGAGCCGTGAATCATTTCTGTGAGTGTAGAGCCTGGACGCGTATCGATAATAATGTACAGGCTGTTAAAACTGACTTACCATCTATTGCAAGTGTTGAAGTAGACAGGAGTGGCCCTAGATGAGCTGCCGGCATCTGGCGCCCTAGGCGAAACGTGCTGTTGGCATCCCCACCTCCAAAGCCTTCAACGGTCGTTTTTCTTGGTGCCCTAGGCGACCACCTAGGTTGCCTGTATTGACGAGCTGCCACTGGAAGTAGAGCTGTAACCTTCACACCACTTTGGGTGTACACACAAAATGGTATTGTGTGCTATTCTCAGAGGCTGAGACTTTGTTTTGCAGAAAGGTTATAAACTGAGAGCCAAGCCATGTAGAAAAGAACAAAGGAAGGGGTATAGCTGTCATGTCAGTGGCACCCTGCTGCTGATCAGACCCCACTGGTGCAATTCTTGTCCCTGCCCATTCCTGTGGCTCTTCCCTTGTTGCATCTGAGTCTGACCTCCCCTGCACACAGGCATTCCCATTGAATTGGGGGTGGGGAGGTTAGGACAGCTCCAAGTTGTGTTAATGTAATGTACCATGCTAAATTATGGAAGCCTTATCAGTGTCTAGGGATGGACAACTAAAATGCATTGTAAGTCACAACAGGCTTCAAAGGGAGCATGCCAGGAAACCCACCTCTTCCTGATTCTTCAATCTGACCACATCCTCCTCAGTATGTACTGGTGAGCTCAACAGCAGCAGCTATCAGGCATTGGGGGTAAAGGTGGCTGATTATGTGGTAGAATAAATTGAAGGACCGTCCTGGTGGTGAGTCAGAAATTCTTGGCAGTCTTGTGAGCAGAAAGTCGGCAGACTCCTCAGCTGGAGCATCACAAACCAACCTGGACCTTTATCCATCCTTCTGATCAGCTCTCCTCCACCCCTGTGGGTGGTCGACTGCACTTGGGCAGAGAGGGAGCATGAGAACAGATGGGAATGAAGAGTGGAAATGATGGACAATGAGGAATGAATAAGTGGGGCAGAGAGCCTAAGGGGGAGATAGAAGCCGAGTGTAAGGGTGGGAGGATGAAAGGAGGAGGAAGATTGAAGCACAAGACAGGAAAAGGAGAAAAGGTCAGAGGCAGGGAGGAAAAGAGGAACCTGAAGTATAGACCACAGTAAGAGGGAGGAGTGATCACTACTAGGAATGTAAAATCCCAGTTAATTGGTTAAATGGTTAAACCTTAGGTTTAATTGGTTAACCAATTAAGTGGGCTCCTGTTCCCAGTTTCTCCACCCCCTCCTGCTTGGGGCTACTGCTGCCACCTCTCCCCCCCCCCCCCCCCCGTGCTTGATGCTGTCACTACTACCTCCTCCCCCAGTGTGCAGAGTGGCCAGCTCCTGCTCCCAGGTACGGGTTAACCAGTATCCAGCAAGCATCACTCGGTAAAGTTAACTGGTTACCCGGTCATATCTATTGTCACTCCATTCTCCCTCCCTGGTCCTGTTAAAAATATCCTTCCTGGCCCCATCAAAACAGCTCTCAATGAACTGCCCTCTATGAGGACAAGACACCTGCCTTGTCACTTTGGCCATCCCACTCCCTCTGTCTCTGTCAATGCAGGGGGTGTAAGTGCTGCGGGGAAAGTCAGTGTTCCATGGCCTCATACTTCCTTTTTTCTTTCGTAAAGAACCAACCCCTCACAATGTGACAGTGCTTTAGGGTTTCTCGTGTGTCTGTTTCCTGTGTTCTACATTTTCAAAATTGTGAAATCCTTTGAATTACAACGTAGGCTGTTTGGATTTTTTCATAAAATGGAAATAAGTATGGCTTAGGTTATTGGAAGAAGATCTGGGGGGTGAGGGGGGAGATCTACTGTGTCAAATGTATAGTCTGTGGAGCATCACACTCAGTAAACAAGCATATACATTCAGAAGGCTCGCTCGTCCCTGCTGTGACCCTTTGAGTGCATTAGAGTTGGTTGTGAATTGGATCCCAAAAACTTGCTTTTCAAATACTGTAACTGAACTTCAAAAGATTTTGCAAGGGGTTTTAGTGTCCATGGGCATTAGAAAGGTCCCAGCCTTCCTGAATAATTATGTTGGTCTCCTCCCATTTGTCCCTTAACTTTGGGAGAGGTTCTGGCAGCATGAACTTTGCTGGGGTTGCAATTGATTCTTCTTCCTTACGCTGGCTAGTTCTGGAGGAAGTTTTCCCCTCCCTCACAACACATTGCTTTCCCATTGTCAGTGGGGCATACTGGACCATGACTCTGATTAGTAAGCTGTCATCATCAACTTTTGGAAGTTGGGCCCCATAGCACATGGCTCTGCCTCCCATGGGCTTGTCTAGAGCACAGAACACATTGTTGTCCTTATTTCTGAGACTTTATTAGCTTTGCTACCTCTATGGAAAGGACTCCACCTGCACCACATCTTTGAAAATGTGACCCTTCAAACACCAAACCGTCATATTAGTTTAGAAGCTTCAGGGGGAAGCCGAGTTAGTCTGTACAGGATAAACTTAAAAAACAACGAATAGTCTGGTAGCACTGTAAAGACTAACAAAACAGGTAGATGGTATCATGAGCTTCTGTGGGCACAGCCCACGAAAGCTCATGATACCATCTATCTGTTTTGTTCGTCTTTAAAGTGGTACCAGACTATTTGTTGTTTAGTTTAGTTGAGTTTAGTAAGAGGTATAACTACTGCTATGCTGAGTGCCTGGGCACTTGAGTGCCTTTTTCCAATTAAAACTACCACTATGTTAGCAAAAAGTCTTTCAAAATAAAATTCAATACCAAACTGCCCCTTGCTTCCTGCTCATTAAAAATAATCTAATAATCAATTAAACGCTTGGCCAAACAATAACATAATAATTCATGTACTACTGAGATGTGGTGTTTGGTCCATACTTTGCCAGAGACAATTAATTGAGTGTCTGTTCCTGACCGGTGAGGAAGTAGGAGAGCCCTGCATGTTGTTATCTGGTGATGCTAAGCCTGCAGTTTGTATCACACAATCAAGCTTTCTTTAGATCCTAGAGAGTGCCGCATGTAACTTGCTACACTGCAGTAAAGGTAATTTCATCCTCCACTGTAAATTGGTTTCCAGGATTAAACTAGGGACCACTTTCTTTATTAAGGGGCACAGTGTCTGGACTGTGCTGCTGAATTTGGGAACAGTTCCTTGTTTTAAATAATAATAATTAATAATGCAAGAAGATAGAGAGAACCAGGTTTGAGTCAGCTTGATTAAAGTGACTAGAAATATGGAGTTATTCAGACCCAAGAAAAGATGAAAAGGCAGCACAAACTGTACCTAGGCCTCTGAGTCATCTCTCCTTTGCTGGCAAGGAATCCTTAACCCTTTAGCAGAATTAGCAGAAAATCTTTTTCAGGTAGGTACAAAATCAAGAAGAAGATGAGCCCTTTGGGGCTGTCTGGAGAGATTGGCTGGGGCAGGAAATGTTTATAGCAAGGGTGGGGAATCTTTTTTCTATTGGGATTATTGATCCACGGGGGGGGGGGAGGGGGGGAACCAGTCACAGGCCACACACAGCCCCACAGGGGAGCATAGGCTCAAGGTTTTCCCCAGGCTCCAGACTGGGTTCAGGGTATACGAGGGGCTCTGGGATTGAGCAAGGGTTGAGGTATGGGAGAAGATGCGGGTTCTGGGGTGGGGCTGGTGTGTGGGAGGAGGTTCAGGGTGCAGACTCCAGGAGGGCATTTGAGTGTGGAAGGTGACTCAGGTAGGAGTGTAGTGAGGAGGTGGTTTGGGAGGGAGATAGAGTACAGAAGGGAGTTTTAAGCTGGGGCAGCAGTTTGGGGTGCAGGCTTCAGCTAGGCAGCACTTACCTCAGATGAGTCCCGGTCAGCAGCACAGCAGGGTGAAGGTAGGCTCCCTGCTTGCCCATCCTGGCTCAGCGCTGCTTCTGGAAGTGGCTGCCATTAGGGATGTAAGATTTTGATTATTTGGCTAATCGAATCATCGATGTAATTTCCATCAATGATTTGATTAGTCAATAAGGGCACTTCTGCCTTTAAAGTGCAGCAACAGCCCCAGGGCTGTTGCTACACTTCAAAGGTGAAAGCACTCTGGGCAGCACAGGGCCAGCAGGAGACTCAAGTAGTCCCCCGCTGGTTCCATGCTCTTTCTGTGGCGTTTCAAAGCGGCAGCGCTGCACGGAGCAGGGGTCAGTTGGGGACTCTGAGTCCCCAGCTTACCCCAGGCTCCATGCAGTGCTGCCCCTTTGAAACACTATGGGGAGCCCAATGTCAGGCTCCATGCAGCATTTCAAAGTGGCAGCATTGCATGGAGTCCAGGATCTGGCCCCAGGCTCCACGTGGCGCTGCCGCTTTGAAGCATCTACTAGTGTACTAGGCAACACAGTATGAGAAGGAGATGGGCAGCCCTCCGTGCAGAAGGAGCAAGTTATGAACTATTTAGAAACGCTGGATATACACAAATCCATGGGGCAGGATCTAATGCATTTGAGGGAGTTGGCAGATGTGATTGCAGAGCCATTGGTCATTATCTTTGAAAACTCAGGGATGATCGCAGGAGGTCCCAAATGATTGGGAAAAAGCAAATGTAGCACCCATCTTTAAAAAAGGGAAGAAGGACAATCCAGGCAACTACAAACCAGTCAGACTCACCTCAGTCCCCTAGAAAAATAATGGAGGTGATGCTCAAGGAATCCATGTTGAAGCACTTGGAAGAGAGGAAAGTGATCAGGAATAGTCAATATGGATTCACCAAGGGCAAATCATGCCTGACTAACCTGATTGCCTTCTGTGGATATGTGGAAGGTGGTGAATGTGATATACCTTGACTTTAGCAAAGCTTTTGA
Source organism: Pelodiscus sinensis (assembly GCF_052426305.1). Taxonomy (NCBI): domain Eukaryota; kingdom Metazoa; phylum Chordata; order Testudines; family Trionychidae; genus Pelodiscus; species Pelodiscus sinensis. Next base: position 26,161,958 of record NC_143065.1, read on the forward strand.
TATGGTCTCCCACAGTATTCTTGTCAGCAAGTTAAAGAAGTATGCATTGTATACATGGACTGTAAGGTGGATAGAAAGCTGGCTAAATTGTTGAGCTCAGTGGATAGTGATCAATAGCTTGATGTCTGGTTGGTAACAAGTGAATGCCCCAAAGGTTGGTTGTGTTCAACATCTTTATTAATGACCTGGATGAGGGGATGGATTTCACCCTCACCAAGTTCGCAGATGACTCCAAGGTAGATATGCTAGAGGGTACGGATAGGGTCCAGAGTGGAGGACTGGGTTAAAAGAAATCTGATGAGGTTCAACAAGGACAAATGCAGAGTCCTGCACTTGGGACAGAAGACTCCCCAGCACTGCTACATGCTGGGGACCAACTGGCTAAGTAGCAGTTTGGTAGAAAAGCAGCTGGGGATTACAGTGGAAGAAAAACTGGATATGAGTCAACAGTGTGCCCATGTAGCTAAAAAGGCTAACGGCTTATTGGGGTGCACTAGCAGGAGCACTGTCATCATATCTAAGGAAGTGATTATTCTCCTTTATTCAGCACTGGTGAGGCCACATCTGGAGTATTGCATCCAATTCTGGGTCCCCCATTACAGAAAGAATGTGGATGCATCGAAGAAAATCCAGTGGAGAGCTACAAAATCGATTAGGGGGCTGAAGCACATGATTTATAGAAAGAGGCTGAGGGATTTGGGCTTACTTAGTCTACAGAAGAGAAGAGTATGGGAGGATTTGATAACAGCCTTCAACTACGTGAAGGGGTGTTACAAAGAGGATGGGGAGAGGCTGTGGTGACAGATGACAAAATAAGGAACAATGGTCTCAATTTGCATTGGGGGAGGTCTAGGTTGGATTAGAAAAAAACATTTCACTTAGGAGGTGGTGAAACACTAGAATGGGTTACCTAGGGAGGTGGTTGAATCTTTATCCTTAGAGGTTTTTAAGTCCCAGCTTGACAAAGCCTTGGCTGGGATGATTTAGTTGGGATTGGCCCTACTTTTAGCTGGGGGTTGGACTCTATGACCTCCTGAGGTCTCTTCTAGCCTTATGATTCCTTAGCAAAACGGGCTTTGCGAACAGGGGCAGCTAACAGGGCGTTTTGAGAGGGAGTTCAGAAGAGGAGTTGGAAGGGGGTAATATACACTTGCTATTCTTTAAAACTTCTAAACTAAACTAAAAACAAAACTTCCTGATTTAAATAAAAACCCTATCAATAATCTAAGTAGCTGTAGGAAAGAATGCAGGCAGAAGCCCAGCAGCAGAGTGGGGACTATCGTGTTTATTGCACTCAGTGTAGCATGTATGATTACCTTCCCTGTGGACAGGTGGCATATGTGTGCATTCGGTGCAAGGAGCTCCTGGCCTTCAGAGACCGCGTATGGGCTTTGGAGGCCACGTGGCTGAATTGGAGGAGCTAAGGGAGGCCAAGAGGTACATAGATGAGGCTTTCCGTCACACTGTAGAACTGTCCCACCTCCGGTCAGACAGCCCCTGTGCTGTTAAGGAGGATGAAAGGCTCAGGGAAGGAGAACATTCAACTGGAGCAGAGGGAAATGCTCCCTCCTTCCAGAGGATGTTATCCTCTCGCACTGAGGATATATCTCCAGAGAAGGGAACTCCATTAGGAAAAGGCAGGTGTTAGTAATGGGGAATTTGATCATTAGAAACTTACATAGATGGGTTTGTGATGACTAGGAGAACCATATGGTGACTTGCCTGCCTGGTGCGAAGGTTGTGACTCTCTCGAGACATCTAGATAGACTTATGTGTAGTGCTGGAGAGCAGCCGGTGGTTGTGGTGCATGCAAGTACCAATGACATAGGGAAGGGTAGGAGAGCGGTTCTGGAAGCCAAATTTAGGTTGCTTGGAAAGAGATTCAAATCCAGGACCTCTATGGTAGCGTTCTCTGAAATGCTTCCAGTTCCACCCGCAGGGCCAGGTAGGCAGGTAAAGCTTCAGAGTCTCAATGCGTGGATGAGATGGTGTTCTTATGCTCTTAAACACTGTTATCAGTTGTTGGAGTACTTAAACTTATTGCACTAAAATGTTGATAAGAATACATTTGTTTACATCTGTGCTTAGTAAAAAACAAAGGTTTCAGTGCATTTCTGTGTTAATAAATGAATGCTTTTGATGTGGTAACACTGATATTTAATGTAATTATTTTTATACAGTTGCAAATAAAGGATTGCGTGGAGTATTCTTATCATAGGGTTTGCTTCATTTTCTAGTTTTCTTCATTTTATAGTCTGGGTAATAATGCTCAGAAGGACAAAAACCAAAAGCATCCATTTATCCAAGGTAAATTGTGATTCTTTTGTAATTAACGTAAATTAAATTTAATAGAAAACAGCCTTAAAATCCTGAATTACTAACTAAATTGGCAACTTCAGACTGAAAGTCACAAATATATTTGGATTTTGAAAGTCAATTTCTTTTGCACTTACCTGCCAAAAGTCCCAAGTTCTCTTGCACAAGCTGAGATCACAAATCCCCAAACTGGAGCAGAGAGCAGCATTGCTCTGTGTATCTGACATGTCCAAAGAGATTTGCTAGATAAGAGGTTTTGTTATTGTTTTTTTTAAAAGACCAAAAATTTCAAAACTGAATGCCTACAAGAAAACTCCTGATTTGTATATTTAGTTGCACGAGATACAATTTTTAAAAGCCTGTAAGTCAAGATTTCCCCTAGAATTTAGGCTGATGTATTAAGTGCCTTTGAAAATGAGGCTAAGACATGTTTGAAAATTTTCCCATAAATTCATTGTATATACTTGATCATAAGCCTAATTTTTTGGGGGTAAAACATTCTACAGTAAAGAGCAGGAGTTGACTTATGAATGGGTCATTGCATTTTACCAATGTTTTTAATGGGCGGAGTGGGGAGTTGGCAAACTTCAATTCCCAGCTCAGTAGGGCAAACTGGCACGCGAGAACACTTTATGTACATGGAGTGACTGCAGGCACAGAGTCCCTCAACTCCCAGTGGCTGCTGTTTGCTGTTCTGGGTCAAAGGGAATGGTGGGAAATGGCAGCCAGCATGTCCCTGCTTCTCGCAGCTCCCATTGGCTGGGAATGGCAAACAGCAGCCATTGGGTGCTGAAAGGCACCAGGCCTGCAGACACTCTAGGTAAACAAAATGTCCCACTGTGCCAGTGGCTTACGTGATGATGAGCTGGGATTGGAAGTTTCCCAACCACCAATATAGAATCGGCTTATAAACAGGTCATTGCAATTTTTTTAACTTGGGGGAGGGTTCAGCTTATGATCTGATGGGCTTATGATCAAGTATATATGGTAATTTGATCTGATTTTCAAATTAGAGGTGCTGAGTACCCACATTTCCTCTGACGTCAATGAAAACTTCGGTATTTATCACTTTGAAATTCAGCTCACTCTCAGTTGGGTGCATAAATATGGATTTTTGGAGCCTAAGTTTAGGCATGTGGGTTTGAAATGTTGTATAATACTTACTTGCTAGTACTAAATGGGATTTTTTCCTGAGTGAATGAAGGGCCTAAAGTCATCAACTTTTGCAGAATCTAAACCGCATGCTGCAGCAGAGTGAAAAGTGATCAGACTCTTGTCCATTTTTACTACGGCTGTGGAGTACCCCCTGAGCCACAGTGAAATTTACCATGATCACAATTTTAGTTCATTGCAAGAGACAGCAGTAAACAGTTAAGTGCACAATATCTTTGAAAGTCAAGTTATAATAGTGCACATTGGGCATCCAAAACAAAGGATTAAAAGTCACCTTCAGAATGTGTCCCCCAATGCCTAATTGGTAAGTGCCCTAAGCTTCTAAGCACACTGTACAGTAGAGCTCGGAACTCTGCATTTGTGAGGGGAAAAAGAATTGGAAGAAGCAGAACTATAAAAACTCAGTGCTATCAACACTCTAGGTGATTTGTCCTCTCCCTACACTGTGCACATACAAATCTGAGACCACAGTGCCGGCTGACATATGTCTCCTATTTTACTGAAAATCAAACATGGCTTTTTCCCCGTTTCTCTCTCTCCTTGCAGTTGCAAATGTTTTGCTTTTTTGTACAGAAGGCAAATGTGTGAGAGGAGAAAAAATACAGTAACATACTGTGCTTCAAGATATACATGTTTTATGGGGAAAGCAGTCACTTTTTTCAAGGCCCAAAACTCACATCTAGACTTTTGAGATTGCCTTTCAGTCAGGACATGGTTGTAATTATTTTTAATTTATTAAAGGCCTAAAGAGCCAAAGTCAATAACTTTTATGACCTGTTTAATGCCAAACATAAAACCAGAAGGCTTGATTTTTTTTTTCAATCACTCTTGCATTCATTTTGCTTCTGAGTTAGGAATGATAGAATAAGGAAGTTAAACTGAACATTAGTTTTGATATATTGACTTCTAAATTTTTGTGTAATACTTAAAGTATTAACATGTTGTTCATGAAGTCCACTGGGCTACCCAATAGGCTAATTTATAATAAAAGAGCAAGCAAAACACTCATTTGTGCAAAGGAAAAACAAAATGGGCATTTCTGCTTTTTTTTTATTATATATATATATAAAGAAGAATGAAAGTTTTGCCTTTCTTTTTATACCCTCTTTCTCCAGATAAGAGTTCTTCTTTCAGATTAGAAATCCAAATTTTGGTTGCCATTGAAGACTCTGCTAGGAATAGTTTTATCTGGTCTAACGATTTTTTTTTTTTTCTGAAAAAATTTCCTCTATGTCAGTGAGGGAAACCTAGGTTAGTGAGTGGCTGCATGAGTGGCCTCCTTCATCTCAGTGGGCCGCAAGATTGTCATAGTCAAAAGGATCTTCTGGGATAGGGTAGTTTTTCTAACTACACTTGCATACCTAGAATTTGTGGCCTGAGACGACTGAACCGTAACAGCACTTTGGATGTAGAGGGAGCGCACAGCTTTCACAACGTTGTGTGCTATCCGCATGCACCTTTCTTCACATGTCCTTGCTTCACATACGTATAACTTTTGTGATACCGATAGGGAAAAAAACTATGTGGATTAAAACCAGCAGAATCTGGTAACCCTATGCATTAGCAACAAAATGTTTCATGGGACACACATAGAACCCCAATGGGCTACATGTGGCCCTCAGGCTGCCCACCAAAGCCCTATGTTATCATTGGTACAATTCCCCTATAGTTGGAATGCTAGACAAACTTGACAATGGTTAGGCTGTGGTCGCAGCACACCAGCTGCCTATCATACTGACTAGTATTTTCCCATTGTTTCCTGTACTCCCCCATCTGCTTGTCTCCACCTGTGGTTTCTTGCCTCATGATTAGGGCTTGTCTTCACTATCTACACTGCTGTAATTGATGTAGTGGGTATCCGTTTAGTGGGTCTGCTGTACCCTGGAGAGGCAATAAAATTCCTCTATTCCACCGGCTGGTGCAGTCTGTTTGTGCCATTTCGTGGTGCAGGAGACGGGGGACCCCCAACGTGCCGTCACAGTGGGAGTGAAGGGGGGCATCCTACAATGTCTTCTTTATGCACTAGAAACTGGAAAAAAGAGCAAAATGCCAGTCTTGGAAAATCCTTTGGTGATCACCATTAAGACATAATCTTTTGGATCTCCTGCATTAACTGTTTCTTTAGGGCTTGATCTTGTGATCCTTACATGTAATTTCAGTGGGCTATTTAGATGGGTAAGGACTGTAGGACTGAAGACTGCAGAATATTGTGGCAGGGATCAAGTTTTCTGTAGTTTGTACACAGCATCAGCGCTTAACAATGAATATGTTACAAGAGTAATGAATAACAATAATCATCTTGTTCAGGTCATCTTTCCTGTATGTGTGCATTGTGCCAGGCCAGCCAATTTTATTGTCAGTTACTAGCTAGCCAGTGATTAAAAACTGTCCAGTGTTAATGCAATAACAAGTTTGATTACTACCTTTACCCCCTCCACACAAACCACTGAGAGTACTTTTTCATGTTCCAGTGTCATTGATTTATTTCATGCTAGCTTCTTTTTAACTGGCTGCATTGTTACCATGGAAACCAAAATGTAAATAATATAAATGAGTAATAGTGATAAGGAATTGTTAGCTGGCAATACATAGAACACATTTTGATGAAGTTTTTGTTGTTGTTTAAAAACAAGAACAAAAGAAAGGGAAGGATTCCTTTTTTCATGGAACAAGGTTCAGGAAGGGAATATACTGCACTATCAAGAGGAAGGATCACCTCAGTGGCATCCCTACACCAATGTATCCTGTATAAAAGCACTGGGCCTTCAAAAAGAAATATGCACAATTTTTTAATAAAAACCCAGAAGTCATCAGTATTAGCCTATTTTGTAGCTGGAGTTTCTTAGGCCAGACTGCTAACATTAGGAATTTTGTCATCTGTGAAATTTTTGCTGGAATTTAACTCCCCATTTCTGTTTATCTGATTCATCTCCCTACTATGCTCCACTGCCCTGAGATTCAGTGCTCCAGAAACTTTCTCATGCTGTCATGCTGAGATTGTTACACTCCTCCAAACAAAGCAGAAATAGTCCCATGACACTAGTTACAGTCTCTATAGCTTAAACCCTATGCAGTGTAGCTCAGACACTCATGGTGAGTTCTCAAATTACACACCTATTCACGATCAATCCACAAAGTTTGCACTTTGGGGCCAGGGCTTTAATTTTATGTTTGTACGGTACCTCACACAATGGAGCCTAGACCTGTTTGGCCTCGGCAACATAAATGTTAAATAATAAGTGGAATTTAAAAAAAGAAAACTTGATGGAGTGAAAACAACAATGTGACTACGGACATCTTCCATGAACAGGAAAGAATGCTAAATCCACAAGAGCAAAATCTGCAGGTATAAAACAGTGAAGCTTGATTGACTTCAGTGTTTCCGCACTGAGAACCTGATCCCTAGAATAAATTGTTTCCCTAGTTCCACCATACATTCTCTGTAGTTTGTGGGAACTGCTGGGAAAATGTTTTGAGATGATATCCTTAATTACAGTAGTACAGTGGCTTTCAACTTGATTACTAAAGTTCAGGGGTAAATGGGTGGTGGGCTTGGGGGTGTGGCCTTTTCTCTTCTGTGGAGGTTTATGTTGTTTTAGTCCCTTCAATGAGTGCCTTTCTTTGGCCATGTAATACACCTATAGAGATGTGCACAATGGAATGTATTCAAGTAAGCACTTCTGGGAAAATTGTAACTCAGCAAGACATAGAACATAAAGGGGCACATTTTCAGGTGGTTTAGTTCCTTTCCAGAGGAGCTAGGCTGGGTTCCACCAGCTGGGGATCTGACCCTTGATGTAATACTGATTTCAGCTACTGGCCATTTGGATTAAGGTAATAACAGTAAATTGTAGATGTACCAGAAGTTACTTTCTGTCTGTAAGAGATGATATTAAAATTATCCAGAAATTCAAGATGACAAGACTCAAAAGTCACTTAAGGTAAATACATGCAAATCAAAATGGAAAAATTGGCATATTTTTCCCAAATAAAATGTTTTTAACAGTACAGACTGTAGTGCAGATTCACCCCCTTTGGTAGAAAAAGTGCATGTGTCAATAAAGTCTATGGGAGTGACACCAGAACTAAATGTAGTTCTTTGTTTTTGGATTATCCCTTTGAATAGCGGAAGAAGCTGCCAGGAGAAACATTTTATGTACCAACTCTCCTGAGTGAGATTGAGGCTAATAAGCCCCTTCCCTACAGACTCTGATGTTGCATGTGTTCATGCACATGTGTGTGCAGAAACTTGAGCTGATTAAAAAAGATGCTCACCATGGTATCTTTCCCACCTCCTCCAACCAATATACTTTTACTGAGTTAGAACAGAATTTTGAGATGCCAAGGAGCTGCTGGGAAAACATTCTCCAGGCGGGTCCCTCAGCTTTAGACAGGGGCGGATATAGGGCAGGGCGAGTGGGGCAGCCGCCCTGGGCCCCGCACTTCAAAAAGCCCCACGCATGCACCTTGGCGCCACCGCACATGTGCCATGTCAAAGGGGGGCCCAGCGAAATTGTGCTGCCCTGGGCCCTGCAAAATCGTCATCTGCCCCTGACTTTAGATTTCACTTTGTAGGAAATAGCCCACATTTGCTGGCGTTCAGGGTATGCTAAAAGGTCCTTATGTTTCAGTAGCTGTGGGTATAATGAGGATAAGGTTGAGGTATATGGGAAGTTTTATTTATTTAACATTCAATTTAAAGTCTCAGTGGGGTTTGACACTTCTGTGGTATCTGAGATTGGGCAGTTTTGGTTTTAAGGCTGAAAATTAGTTGTTTTGGTGTGGCCACTGGTTTGCTGTTACTATTGTTTTTATGGGCTGTGATTTCACTCCCATCTGCTAGGGCAGTGGTTCCCAACCTTTTTTAGAAAGCGGACCGGCAAACCCATTCACAAACTTTTGGTGGACCAGTAACATTTTTTTTGCATGTTCATTATGCAAATAATGAATATGCAAATATGTAGATAAAATATTACTGATCTGCCAAAAGCCCCGGCCCCCAGAGTCGCCACAAATAGCTGGCATCAGCTCCACCAGCCCCCTGTCTTTTAAGGTTTGGAGCTTAGGAGAGTTGTTTTTGGTATTCAGATGGGGTTCTTACAAAGAGCAACATGCTGAGTTTCCTGAAGAAGAGTGGCATTGTTTCCTGGACACACAATGTAGTGCACCCTAAGAAAAACCAATAGCTTAATTTTCTCTAGCTCGTTGCATACACCAGGTAGCCATAAGACACCCCACAATTCAGCAGCTCAAGGGACAGGTACAGAGAGCTGGGAGAGGGGAAGGAGGCTGCTTGGAGTGACCCATGCAGGGACTTGGGTGCAAAGTGGCAGATCCCAGGGCGTGGGAGCGGTTGCACAGGGATTAACGGCTTGGCGTTTGCCCAGCTATGGCCCCCGGCAGCAGCACTACATGGGAGAGTCGTGCCACCAGTCCCGGGCCACTCCCATCAGCCCACACAGACTCTGGGCCCCTCTTCACCCTGCCCACTGACGTAAACCTTGCTTTCCCCCTCCATTGCCTGGCTGCGGCATGACTGGGCCAGCGCTGCGCGGCACTAGCCACGTGACCCCTCCCTGAACTGCTCCACAGGAAGGGTCTTGCCGAGAACAGCCGTGGTGGGAGGGGAGGCGCTGAGTGGTGTACTCCAGCCCTGCCCACATAGCAGCTGCATCCTGGCAGCCAGCAGTTCGCAGACTGGCATCCGTCTGCGGACCAGCGGTTGGGAAGTGCTGTGCTAGGTCATCTTAAGCCATTAGATAGGCATTTTTGTTTGCTGACCTTAGTGCGTGTTTCAAACAACAATTAAGAAAATACATTTTTTTTCTGTATGGAATTTCACAAAATGTGAATTTTAAAAATAATAAAATAGGGATTATAGCAAAGAAATTGTGGCAATTTCCTTCTTAATGCAATAGATTTGCTATTGCATGAAAACCAAGAGAGAAAGAAGGTGGCATATGAATTTGATGTTATCAGAATTGCTTTTGCTCTGCTAGTTTGCTAGTCCCATTTGGACACTTACTATGATTCCCTTGACTTACTTGCATGTAAACAAGATTTAATACACAATTAATTACTTTTGTGCTACAATGTTAAGCCCACAGCTTTCCATCAAAGAAAGCAAATTCTGTTTTCAGAATGGTTAAAAGAGTAGCTGATACTGTACAATATGTGCACAAAGCTTTTAGAATATTTAGTTGACTTTGGACCTAATTTGCTATGTAAGCTGGGTCATACTCTGAGCCATTCCTCTCTAACAAGCCAAGATAAAAGGAGAAGCCGTTTTTCCATTCTAAGCAATCATTAGGTGTTACACAACAATTTTCTTTCTACTTTTTGGTCTGCCAGAGCCTCATTCAGGTTAAAGATAAGCATAGCCAATTTTTCTTTTCAGTTAAGTAAGCTTTTTTCTCTCTTGCAAATCTTTGCAAACTTCTTTAACAAGCTTATACTCTCTAAGGACTGGTTTATGCTTGTGTTTCATGCTCTCCTATCCATGTGGAATATAATTATTCAGAAGCCCTCTAGTCCTCAGATCTCTAGTGTGTCTAATACAGTATTTAGTTAGTACCAGGTAAACCGACATGGCAGTTCTCTTTTAAAGGCTCTCTGTCAAAGGCAGTCCTGTTGCTTCCTTAAAGGCAAGATGTACCGCGTATAAACCTGAGCTGATTGGATGGATAGTATCATCCTTGTGGCACATAAGCCCCAACTGAGGAAAGCACTTAAAGTACATACTTAACTTTAAACTCTGTGGACTTCAGTGTGACTCAGGCTGTGTGCTTTCGTGCTGTCCTGAATTGGATGCAACCATGAGTTAAGGCAGGATTGATTAACAGTGCCATTTTTCAAAGTGGCAGTCCACAGTCGTGTGCAGTTGAATACCTAATCTGGATGTACATATACTACACATTTGTCTACAATTTAAGGTCTGCACACCCATGTAGATTTCATATGACTAATATGCTTGCATATTCAGTCACACTACCTGTCTAAACAAATTAAGAAACTACCACACACCATCCAGACCTCTTGAAAACCAGACACTACATTGCTAACTCATAAAACATGTAAAATGCATACATTCTTTAACTGCTCAGAAGGGGGCTGTGCCCACGGCTCACTACGCTCCTCAAACCCCTGTCCTCCCGCCCCCTTTCATAGCTAGAGAGCCTGATGATGTCATTCTGTTGTGCAGCAGGAAAAACGTTATATATAGATATACAGAGAAAAAACTATTATCTGAAAAGGAAAATGAAGAGTCCGTTATACCCGCTGTCTGAAAACTGCCCTGGTGAAAACATGAGCTCTTTTTATCTGTCCTTAAATCCCAAAATTAATCAGTCTCCTTTCTCTGACTGCACAAGATAATCCACATCTCTATCTTAATTTTATTCTTCCTTACCTCCTCCTATGGTATCTTCCACAGGGTTACCATATTTGAACTGTCAAAAAAGACGACGCTTCTGAGAGGTAGTGTATCTGTATCAGTAGCTACCCACTCACGTTGTATTAATACTATATCTAATACATTAATCAGGGCCAGACAAAGGCATGGGCAAGCTGGGCAGCTGCCCAGGGTGCCAACTAATGACGAGCGCCTGATGGCAGCTGTAAGGAGCGCGCAGTGTCCCTTTCAGCTGCCATTAGGAGCCATGCGCCCGGCTCCCGCAGCACTGGCCCAGTGGTGCCAACCAGCAGCGCCCTTCCCTCCACGGCTGCGGGGCCCTGCATGGCCCGACGCGTGTGCCAGCAGTGCTAGCCGGGCCAGGTTGGGCGGAGCACGCGCCGTGCGCCCCGGGGGCAGTGCCATGTACGTGGGCCCAGGGCGCCAAAAGGGCTCGGGCCGGCCCTGACATTAATATAACACAAGTGGGTAGATACTGACACAGATACACTCCCTGTCAGAAGTGTCCTCTTTTTTGAAAGTTCAAATATAGTAACCCTACCATAGTAGGTCATGCTGGAGAACCTGGTCTCATTGAGATTCTTCAGCCATTGTTTCTTATGTATATTAGGCCTTGCTGCTGCTGTTCTACTGCAGGGGTGGGCAAACTATGGCCTGCAGGCAGCATCCGGCCCGTTGGGTCTTTTCATGAGGTCCCCAGGGAAATTAATTTAAAATAACTCCCAAAATTATAATTTCAAAATTACATGTCCACATTATGGGTAAGCCTCAAAATTAGCTCAAGGCAAATTCCGTTAATGTGGACGTGTTGACTTAGAGCCCCAGGAAGCACTGGGGAGTAATTAGTTTGAATTATTCTGGAGAGTAGTTATTTTGAAATAGTGGCCCCAGAGCGTCCACACTACTGCTATTTTTAAATAACTATTTTGAAATTAGCACTATTTCTCATGGAAAGCAGGAGTTATTTCAAAATAACCAGCCCATTAATTTGAAATAACGGGCTTGGTTGTGTGGACGCGCCAGTTGCTATTTCGAAATAAGGGGAATAATTTTGAAATAACTCCACAGTGTTGACCAAGGCCAAGTTCCCTCTAGGGAAAGTATGGTTGGGGACTTGCCATTCTCAGCCCACTGATACAGCCAGGGGAAGTGTGGTCAGGGGCTTACTCCACTCTGCCTGTTGCTCTAGCTGGGAAAACTGCAGTCAGGGGGTTTCCCTACTGCCCCGGTACACCAGGCAGGGGGTCAGAGCTGGTAGCAGTGCAGGGAAACCCATTTTTCTGGGTCTCTCCAATAGGTTGGGGACCCTGGACAGACCCTTGTGTCCCAGTTGCTAGTCAGACACTGGGAGGAGGTTGAACCAATGAGCATTTACAGCCTACAGTATAATTTCCTACTCAGATGTGGCCCTTAGGCCAAAAAGTTTGCCCATCCCTGTTCTACTGTGAGACAATCCATTGCTCTGATTTCTCATCTCAAAAAACCCTGGTGATTCAGCATTTCCTTTGAAAATACTGACTCAGGTTTTCAAATTCAGGTGCTAAAAATCAGGTCCCTAAGTATGGATGCAAGGGCCTGACTTGAGTCATCAAAATGTTAATATTTTGATCCCTACCTTTTACCTTTTCTTAGTGCTTAATCCATCTCTGATTTAGATTCCAAGTCCTAAAATGTTTTTCATACATTTTTGCTAAATGAACACAGCATTGCCGGCTTCAGATGTTTTACAAATCATGAGTTAGGTCCTTCAGAAGTCATGGGATAGGCTTGAGGCTAATGAGTTAAAAGAAAGACAAATTTTGGATTCTTTCTGTTTGCCTTCTGGGTTTTGATCCTTTTATGATTACATTTACAAGCTTTTTTTCTGCAACCACGAGGGCTAGAAACTTACTTACTTCCTTTATTAACGCTGATAGTTTCATGTATACCCATGATTCCACAGACTGAACCTTTGAGAAGAAAAAAGTCTAATACCATAACACTTATTAAAAATCTCTAAAATTGGTTTTGGGAATTATTTATGAGGATTTGGGAATGAAGAAGGAACAACTGTAGAGTCAAGTTTTATTAAAAGAAATAATTAATTTCCTCTAAATTTTATTTAGAAGACCCTATCTGAGCATTTTACAGTGCAGTACTTCCATGTTCTGCAAAGTTAAAGAATTTGCTGGTTTAATACATATGAAGGTTCAGAAGAAGTCCATATAAAAGTCCTGTTTTCAGAGACATCCTAACCCAAGAATAGAGCTTAGGGTATGTCTACACTACCCTCCTAGTTCGAACTAGGAGGGTAATGTATGCATACCGCACTTGCTAATGAAGCCCGGGATTTGAATTTCCCGGGCTTCATTAGCATAAGCGGGGAGCCGCCATTTTTAAATCCCCGCTGCTTCGAACCCCGTGCAGCGCGGCTACACAGGGCTCGAACTAGGTAGTTCGGACTAGGGTGCCTATTCCGAACTACCGGTACACCTCGGTAGTTCGAACTAGCGGGGTAGTGTAGACATACCCTTAGTGATGTGTTGGTTATTCAAAAATATTCTGCATGATTATTTTGAAATCATATGTCATAATTTTTCATTGCTATGAACTACTTCAAGACAGACCCAAAAGAGAAAATAACAGAACTCCTCTTGTTGCTACCTATAGTCCACAACTCAGACCCCTCAAACGCATTATACACAATCTACAACCCATCTTGGAAAATGATTCCTCACTCTCAGAGGCCTTGGGAGAAAAACCTATTCTTGCTTAAAGACAACCCCCTAACCTGAAATGTATTCTTTCAGTGCCCCACTGCTATATATATTGGACAAACTGGACAGTCTCTGCAAGAGAGAATCAGTGGACACAAATCAGATATACATAAAGGAAATGTACAGACACCTATTGGTGAACGTTTTAACCTTCCAAATCATACTATGACAGATCTCCAAGTAGCTGTCTTGTCACAAACCAGCTCTATAAGCAAGATCCACAGGGAAGCCTTGGAATTACAGTTTATCCGCAAATTCAATTCACATGCTAATGGACTCAATCCTGATGAAGGCTGATTAGGACATTACCAATTTAACAACCATTGAAGGTGCTAACAGCTCTCTGAGTAGTATCCTTCCTGACATGCGAATCTATTTACTTGGATTTTTATCTGCTTAGATTTAAGTACCCATTCTGCAGATATTTACTGATGCTCTGTTTCCCCTCCCCCCTTCTTCCCCTCTCCTATTTATTTTGAGTGTTCACATCCCAAACTCATAATTCCAGTCATCTGAAGAAGTGGGCTGTGCCCACGAAAGCTCATGATACCATCTACATGTTTTGTTAGTCTATAAAGTGCTACCATACCATTTGTTGTTTTTTTCATAGAATCATAAAATACTAGGACTGGAAGTGACCTCGAGAGGTCATCGAGTGCAGTCCCCTACCCTCATGGCAGGATCAAATACTGTCTAGACCATGCCCGATAATGGTATATTCTGCTATTTACTCCCTTGAGAGGAATTCTCCAACCAGAGTTGAAGGCAGCAACTTAGTTTTCTTCATTTTACTGTGGCCTTAAGTCTTGTCTGTCTCTTAGAATTAAATTTTAACATAGTATTCTATACAAATTTCTGAATTTCCAGAGTCAAAATAACTGTGATTACTAGACGGTGACTTCAGTAAATACAATCTCTAAACTCATTTTAGTGTGGCATGGTAGCCTTTTTGGTGAAAATAGTAAAATTAAGAAGCAAAAGACAATGTCATCTTCTTATGATCCATTTGAAAAATAAAGTTAGTTTTTCATTTATAATTTTTTACTTGCTATCTTACCATGGTCATTCTATTAAAGCTTGAATAATGAGTATTGAATATTAGTTTTCCTTTTGAAATGATTTTAGCACCGGAAACAGAAGTCTTTTTTATTTATCAACAGAATAGGAACTCCATAGGCCTCAGCCAGGCGAGATTTTTCAATACATTTCCCTGTCAACAAACTTTGCACACTTTCCAAAGAAATGGCCTTTAAGGAGGAGAGAGCTTTAGTCCACAAAACCATTTAATCTTGGGCATCTTGGAGTTGATTGCCAAGTGTGTCAGTTTTGATAAAGTACACTGGTTGGATTCCCATCGTGTGAAAATTGACTCGGTGACTAAGGATGCAGCTTTAAATGTATCCATGAGGAAACTACTAAAACACACAGTCACCTAGGCCAGCCATAGATGTTTAATTGTAGTATGGACATACTCACAGAGGTCAATTTCTATATCTCAATGACAATCCTTTGAGCTATTTTTTCCTTTTTAAATAAACAACTTTGATAATCTACTATGAATACCAGCCTCTGCCATCTATATATTTGTCTTCAAAGTGCATCAATGATTTTCTTCTGAAACAAGTATGCCAGCTGCATTTTACTTAGTTTGATGAACAGATAACTAAACTATTTTTCATTTGATACCATTGTGGTTAACTATTTTATTAACAAATATATCTTTTTTCAAAATATTAAATTTTTACAGATATTGCTATTCTCTCATTCATTTATCTTAGAGTTCATATCATGCTCACACAGTATTCTCCACACACCTCTCAAATAGTTTATAATTATACCTTGCTTCATGGCAACTGGATTATATGTGTATATGAGGCTATACGTACACAAAAATTTCAACTAGGACACACCTCAGGATATGTGTGCGCTTAAATTTGGCACATATGTGAAGATTTGACCTATATGTTTTTGAGGTATTTAAATTATTCTCCAGCCCTTTCCTTTGTATTTCATTCATTTAATAAGCAAAACTTATTAAAACCACAAATTGCATATAAAAACATCTCTAGAAATGGGAATACATTTTCAAACACACATGCACTGTTGTCTTTCCTCATAGGATATGCAGACATCTACAGACTTGTCACTCAAAACTCTCATCACAAGACAGATTTCCCAACACTCCAGAAATTTTGCTTTTTTTTTTTATAAGATGTCTTTGCATTCTATATTTATCTGTTTGAAATTTTGCTACCTAGGCAGCATTCTGGAACTGGAAAGAACAAAATAGTCAATCTTAAGAATCAGTCTAAACCGAGAAGTATGCTTTCTCAAGAATTGTATCAGGCTTGTCCTTAATGCCAGTAAGATTGAGGGTGTGTTATTTTGTGTCACTATGTGATGATATTAACACTGACACAAGGCTTTGTGATTCTTAGTTGATTATGAAATGTAAGCTTTGTTGTTTCATTAAGAATTTTCCATTCTTCTCCTTTTTTTTTTTTCAGTTTTCTGCCTTCCTCTCTTAATCTGGGGCAACTCTCCCCATTTAACTAGAAGTCTCCATCCCCACCTTCAGATAACCTACAATTATCTCCTAAGAAGCAAATCTGTCCACCCAGCTGGTACAAATACATTGAATTGTTTTCAGCATTTCCAGGCACTTCTGAAACGAAGTATACATTCTTATTTTATGACCTTTTTGGCTATACGGTGATTATTAATCATTACAGAAGCAACAAAGAGGAAATGACATCAGTAGAGAAGATGAACTATGCAATAGCAGAAGCTTTATTCACATTGAATACACTATTCATTTACACAAAAAGATCATTTCTCAATTCAAAGAGGAATATTCTAATTTAAGGTCTAACTTCGGCCATATGTCAAAATCTCTATGGAAACAAAGCATACTACTGTGTAATGATCCCATAAGAAACACATTCCCCTTTGTAGATGGGCTAGTAGTAGGTGCATCTTAATCTTTGGAGCTTTAGATTTTTTTTCCAGACAAGCACTATGTTTTAACATCCGAAAACATTCTTTTCCATTTTAATTTGCTTTTACACAGATATAGCTGAGATTTTTGTTTTTGGACAGTTTGCTAATCTGGTATAAAATGATCAAAAAATGTGGTGTTTTTTTTTAAAGTTAGGACACAAAATGCTGAATGGCTGTATGAGACTTCATCTTACATTCTTTGATTTAAATACATTACACAGTCAAGTACATGAAACTTTTGAAGATTTCAGAAAAATCATTAAATAAAAGGTGTATGTAAAATTTTCAAAATAATATAAGTGATAATGACAAACATCTACAATATACAATATTGTATATACAATAAATTAGAAAAGGAGGAATCCATAATAGCGTATTTGGAAATATAAGGTGGAAGGATATAGCAGTCTTGTATACAAAGTGTATACATCTCACTACTTTGCTACAGTATAGAAAATTGGAAAATGCTTGACCATGTGCATTTTATTTTATGTAGCACCGTCCAGCCAAGAATTTCAAAGTACCTTAGAAATATTAAATAAGCTTCACAAGTCATATTGCTGTATAGGGGGAGGTGTGTGATTCAGCCATTTTACAGATATTAGTCTGAGGCTCAAAATGGTTGAGTGACATGCTTGAGGTTACAACATAAGTAACTGTCAAGAAGAGAACCTGGGCACATTTCCCTCCACTCTCACTATGGGACCACAACATCTGCAACACCAGAGTTCAAGAAAATATTTTTTGTATAAATGTAAGGGAAAATTTGAAAGCCTTTTCCCACAAATTCTCCTCCAATTATAGCTATCTCCGTTTTTTCAGCTGAGATGTATCTATGATGGGATAATCTGCAGAAATGTAAAGGGGGGGGGGCGGGGAGAGTGGAGGAAGAAGGTTCCTTACAATAGATCTGACAAGGAATTTTTAAAATAAAAGAGTAAACTCTTATCAGCAGATTGGTCAACACAGCCACCCACCCTTCCTATGCTGTGCTGGCCTTTGTGCTTTCAAACAATAGGATGCAACAGCTTCCCTCATATTTAAGGCAGTACACTCACTGCTTGTCCTTAGTCACCATGTGCAACTGCCATTGAAATAAATCAGAGTGAGGTGGTTGCTCAGTGACAGTTGAAGCCCTAAATAAATATACACATATAGATAAGAGATGTCTGGTCATCTAAAGTACAGTGGTTTTAGAAAGCCATCAGATCACGACCTCTTCCACTATCTGTATTTGTATACCTGGGTTTAAAGGCCTGAAAATAAAAGCACAATGTTAGTGAAGAATGGTGATCCAATTACAGGTACAAATGTTTTGCAAAAAGCCAGACTTCTGATAAGACATGTTAACTTATTAGACTGGTTGACACATTAATTTATTAGACTTGTTGACACACCCACATGCATATTATTCTCTGGTAAATATTTTGGAGTTTCTCCAGGATAATCTGCTTATTTTTGTAAGATCAGTTAGCAATATTTTTTGGAATTTTATGATTCAGTCAAAATGAATGGAGGGTTTTGGGCACTCAGCATGCCATGAGAGCGCACCCTTAATTTAGAAGGCTCTTTGTTACACTCAAAACAAGAGAAATGAGAGCTACATCCATCGTTGGTGTGAAGTGGTAAAACACAGTGGACTTTAGTGGAGCTATGTTAATTTATACCCTCAGAGGATTTTGGCCTTGAGAATGTTATGTTTATAGATACAGATGCCCATGTTAATCTTAAGATTTAGTTCCACCAATGGAACTAATTTGGACTTTTTATTACATAGCCCACACATAGACTTTATAAGCCACCCTCAAATATAGGAGAATTCTTACATATTCAGCGCTCAATATAAAATGAGTTGGGGGTTCATGTTCTGGTTCATAGTAAATGTATTGCCCAATATAATCAAACCTCTGCCTTGGTTTTCATGAAATAGCACCCTTGTTAACCGACTCAGCAGAGAGGCTAAAGTCTTGCCTACAATACAGAGTATTGTGAATGCAAGTTATGCCCACAACCAAAAGACATTATAATTACATTATTTATGCATGTTCATATGAAGGATGTTAAAATGCATTTGATTAAATAAACTTGGAATCGCTGAAAATTTCAGCAGATCCATGTTCGCATGCAGGACAGTAGGCTCCCTGGGAGCCAGTGCATTTTGGGAGCCAGTTTTTAAACTGGCTCCCCATGAGCATTGGCTCCTGCCCCCCGCTCCTCTCCACACTGCTGCCTCTGATACAGCAGAGATGGGAGGTGGTTCCCCGTGAGCTGGTGTGCACTGGAGCCAGCTTTTAAGCCTGTTCTGTGAGAGCACCAGTTCCAACCTGCTCTCCCACCCCGTGCCACTGCTGCCTCTGATACAGAGGCAGCAGCGTTCGTGGAAGCTGATACTTGCGGGGAGCTGACTTAAAAGCTGGCTCCACATGTATGCTGATTCTTGCCAACCTACCCACTGCCCCCCGTTCCGCCTCCGATAGAGGTAGCAGTGCATGGGGGGCCTGCATGTAATTGTGCACATTAACTGATGAGCCTGGTCTCATCAGTTAACTTCCACATCCTTAGTTCACACAAAGCTTCTTCTGTTGATGCTCGAGCACTGCGGGTAGCTATCCCACTGTGCTACTTGCCACCTTCTGCAGTGAACAGTTGTGGGAAGTAGAGTGGATCACAGTTCTCCTGCACCACTTAGCCACAGAGGGGAATGTGGAGCACACCCAGAGACAACTAGTTTTGTATATTTCTATCCCTTCACCCATATCTAAAATATACCGAAAAAAATGACATCTCTGTCTCATAAAACCGAGCACCATCAACTCAGAAATATAGAAATAAAACCATCTCCAAGAGCACTTTGGATGGTGTAAGGAAGCTTACACATCTACAATCTGGTTAGAACATTCTCTATTGGCAGAGGTCTTCTAACTTGCTCCCCAAGCCAGCACATTTCCAAATACCTTTGTGAAGCTTCCCTGATGCCTTCACTCTTCTTACTGTTGGTTGCTTCCCTGGAAAGCTGCATGACAGCTAGGGAAAGGAGCTAGCAACATTGAATTGTGCTTGAACTATGCTAACTCTAGATGAACGCCAAACTGGATATCCAGATAGAGCAAACTATCATCCACAGCTTCTTCCACATCCTGCCCAGTCTCCAAATGCAGATGGAGCCATGAATTTATAGCTGGTGTGTTTGGATTGTAGAAAGGGGAGCATGATTAGGCAAAACTTTTATTTTTGTCAATGGTAACTCCACTGAAACCGCAAATGAATGGAAATCAAGAAAATTCTAAGGGGAGAGGTAAGGGTTGAGTGACAATTTGTATGTATGTATTCATTCATTTATTTATTTTTGAGGGGGCAGGCACATGCGGGTCTTTGGCTGTTATTGTCTACGCATGTGTGATCTCTTAGCTGCTTGCCAGCTTTAAGAACAAATTCTACTGAAGTCACCAGAGTTATTTCAATGCCCTGGGCCCAATGTGTTTACGCCTTGTCGCTTGAATGCAGTGTTGACATGGATATTGTCTTCCTCTCTAGCATTACATGCTATATTACATTTTCCCTCTGCAGGCAGAGGAAGAATTTAGTCAGGTGACCTAAGGATCATCTGGCTCTTTCCTGTTGTTCCATTTTCTGTTATTAAAAATCAGATGATTCTCTAGACTGTTCCAAATTTAGCTACTGATCTTCATCTTAAATTACGATTGGGCCCATTGAGAGAAATGTAGGGCCCTGGTATATCATTTTCACTGTTTATGGATGGGTTTTTGAAGGGGCTTTTTCCCATCCTCATCAGCACTGGCTAAAGGGAATATCTAGACAGGAGAGCTCTGAATTTTACTCACTGAATTCTTAGCCTTGTGGGAAAGGTCCCTGGTCTCTAGGAGTTTTTTCTGAGATTCCCAGAGGGTATGTCTACACTACAAAGTTAGTTTGAAGTAACGGACGTTAGTTCGAACTAACTTTCATAGGCGCTACACTAGCGCTCCGTTAGTTCGAATTTAATTCGAACTAACAGAGGGTATGTCTACACAAACCCCCTAGTTCGAACTAGGGGGGTAATGTATGCATACCGAACTTGCTAATGAAGCCCGGGATTTGAATTTCCCGGGCTTCATTAGCATAAAGCCGGCGCCGCCATTTTTAAAAGCCGGCTTGTTCGAACCCCGTGCCGCGCAGCTACACGCGGCATGGGCTAGATAGTTCGAACTATGTAGTTATTCCGAATTATCTGTATGCCTCATGGAACGAGGTGTACAGATAGATCGGAATGGCTACATAGTTCGAACTATCTAGCCCGTGCCGCGTGTAGCTGCGCTGCACGGGGTTCGCACTAGCCGGGTTTTAAAAATGGCGGCGCCGGCTTTATGCTAATGAAGCCCGGGAAATTCAAATCCCGGGCTTCATTAGCAAGTTCAGTATGCATACATTACCCCCCTAGTTCGAACTAGGGGGGTAGTGTAGACATACCCGGAGCGCTTAGTTCAAACTAGGAAAACCTCATTTTATGAGGATTAAGCCTAGTTCGAACTAGCTAGTTCGAATTAAGGGGTGTGTAGCCCCTTAATTCGAACTAGTGGGAGGCTAGCCCTCCCCAGGTTTCTCTGGTGGCCACTCTGGCCAACACCAGGGAAACTCTTCTGCCCCCCTCCCGGCCCCGGACCCCTTAGAGGGGCACGGGCTGGCTACGCTGCCCGTGCCAGGTGCAAGCCTGCCAGCACCCAGCCAGCAGACCCTGCACCTGGCACGGCTCGAGCCACCCACCCGATGCCCCCCAGCCCGCCCCCTCTTCCCGGGACCAGGCTGGCAGTTCCCGGGAGCTTGCCCAGGACCACAAGAGGCGGGCACCCGCCTGGGCTAGTGCAGACATCGTGGACCTCGTCCACGACCTCCGCACTACGCACAGGGAAGTGGCCGTCTAGGGCACGAGAGCTGCCAGCCTGGCCACCCAGGAGCAGGTGTGCAAGAGAATCAAGGGGGTCCAGTGAGACCCCCGACCCTGAGCCCTGAGCTTACAATGGCCGTCCTGGGTCAGACCAAAGGTCCATCTAGCCCAGTAGCCTGTCTGCCGACAGCGGCCAGCCCTAGGGACCCTGGAGGGGATGGACTGAAGACAGTGACCAAGCCATTTGTCTCGTGCCATCCCTCTCCAGCCTTCCACAAACCTTGGGCAGGGACACCACTCCTACCCCCTGGCTAATACCACTCCATGGACCCAGCCTCCATGACTTGATCTCATTTCCCTTTAAACTCTGTTCTAGTTCTAGCCTTCACAGCCTCCTGCAGCAAGGAGTTCCACAGGTTGACTCTTTGCTTTGTGAAGAACAACTTTCTGTTACTAGTTTGAAGCCTGCTACCCATTCCTTTCCTTTGGTGTCCTCTAGTCCTTCTTTATGGGAACTAATGAAGAACTTTTCTGTATGCACCCTCTCCACCCAACCCCTGCTTTTAGAGACCTCTATCCTGTCCCCCCTCCGTCTCCTCTTTTCTAAGCTGAAAAGTCCCAGTCTCTTTAGCCTCTCTTCATATGGGACCTGTTCCCAACCCCTGATCATTTTAGTTGCCCTCCCCTCTCCCAGCCTCTCTCTTCCCCTCTCCCACCTCCTTTTCCCAGTCTCCCCCAGTTTTGTTCAATAAAGACAGATTCCATTTTGGAAGACACGTTATCTTTATTTTGTACATCAAGAAGAGGGGCTAGGGAAGGGTAAGTGGAAGGAGGTGAGGGAGGAATGGGGCATGAGCCCTCGATGGGGAGGACTGGGTTTGTTCTGCGGGCTTCTGGGGGTGGAAGCTCTCCTGCAGCCCCCCAATTGCCCCCTCTCCCCAGATGGCAGCCTGCGGCAAGTGCAGCCGGGCTGATGGCCGAGTGGTGTGATGTGTCCAGTGTGGGTAGTCCGGGCACTCCAAGCCAGGACTGCTTTGCAAGCGGGGCACCCCTGAGAACTGTCTGTCCGGGGTGGGGGTCGGGACCCTTTAAGCAAAGCCCTCAGCTAGCCTGAGACAGCATCTCTACGCTCTAAGTCCTCCTCTGATGCCCTGCCGGCACTGCTTCCGGCCATCCTTAAGCCCGGTTCAGGGTCCACTTAATGTGGACATGCTAGTTCGAATTAGCAAAACGCTAATTCGAACTAGTTTTTTAGTCTGGCTCCGTTAGTTCGAATTAGCTTAGTTCGAATTAACTAATTCGAACTAAGTTAGTTCGAATTAACGTTGTAGTGTAGACATACCCAGAGAGATTATAGTGTCCGGTCTCTATCAGTTGGATAGATTAAATCTCATAACAAACAGTTAATCACATCTTCTGCCTGTTTAAAAGAAGATCTAATTCTTTATATTTGTGGGGTAGCTAATGCTCAGTGGTAGCTAAGAAGGCAGAATAAAGGACTAGCCTCAATACCCTCTTTACTGACCGTTAGCCTGTTTTGCTGGAGAGAGGAAGAGATAGGAGGATGCTGCCTTTGTTTCCAGGGGGGACGGAGGGGAAGGGCACCTTTTACTAAAACATGATGCTATTTGGGAAGTGAGAATAAAGCTCTGTCTTTATGTTGAATTTTTTATATAATCTTTCTGTTAAATGGCCATCGTTCTTGTCTGTCTGTCATGGGATTTTCAGCTTACTGCCCATGCCAGCTCCTGACATGCACCACTGTGGCCTGGCTCAGTGCCGCACACGTGGCTCCATTCGCGGGGAGACAGTTCCTCACGGGCCGACGCAACAGGCTTGCTCTGCTGCCTGGCTCATTGCCACACAGTGCGGTTCCACTTGCAGGGAAACAAATGCCAGCTCAAAGAGACCAGAGAACAGAGACAATCTTGTCTTCAGCACAAATCGATTTTGTGACCTAATTGATTAGGAAGGGAAAAGACCAAAAAGACACAAATTTAAAAAATTTAAAAAACTTTTTAAACAAACAGACAATCTTTCTAAAAGCACACCCAAAGACTACAAATAATAAAGCGCACCAAAAGTCAAAAATAAAGTTTTCAGCTAGCAATTTAGGAGAAAAATTGGATGCAACCACCGTGAATTATACTCAGCCATCCAATCTTTCTCCTAAATTGCTAGCTGAAAACTTTGTTTTTGACTTTTTGGTGCACTTTTTTTATTATTTGTAGTCTTTTGATGTGGTTTTAGAAAGATTGTCTGTTTAAAAAGGTTGGGTTTTTTAAATTTTTTTTTTATTACAGTTTAATGTTACGGGTTGTCTAAGCCAGCGATTTTCAAACTTTTTCTCGTGAACCAGTTGACGAATATTGTTGATGCCCGCAACCCAATATAATTTGACTCCAGAATGAGGCTGAGGATGAGAGCCTTGGGGGCTCCAGCTTTGGTGGTTTCAGGGCTGGGGCAGGAGGGACTTGCCTTGAATGGATCCCGGTCAGCAGTGCAGAGGGGATGCTTAGGCAGCTTCCTGCCTCTCATGGCACTGCAGACTGAGCTGTGCCCCAGGAAGAGCCAGCAGCAGGTTCCCAGCCAATGGAGTTTGGAGCTAGTGCTCAGGGCAGGGGGAATTCACGGAGCCCTGTGCACTCTTCCCTCCCTCACCTAGAAGTTAGGCCTGTTGCCAGCTGCTTCAAGTGCGCAGCACAGTCTGCCATGCCAGGACAGGCAAGTACCTTAGCACCCCCACTGGTCACCTGATCCCCTGCAGCAGTGAGACCCAGGGGCTGACATTCCACAATGCAGTGCTGGGTCACGGCCTGTAGTTTGAAAACCACTGATCTAAGCTGCTTTGAGAAGTGCAGCCTGGCGTTACATGGGAGCAAAAATTCTGTCCTATGTATTTTGCCTCTACCTGCCTAATAGAACCTGGAATTTGAGTCATCTCCATGTCTAGTTAACAGACTGTTCAGACTCTAGCTGTCATTTGCCTACTGCTAAAACATATGAAAGCAGATTTTACAAAACAAACATTGGAATCCAGAGAGGAGTGGGGCTTACCTGCTGCACTATCCCACAAAGCGCTCTTCTTGTTTGATATTCAAATATCTCAACATCCTATATTTTAAGATTGACACAGTATAATGTGATCATATTGAAATGTCACCTACATTCCTGGTATTTGCCACGCATGCACCGATTGGAATTTACAATTAAATAACTTTCTAGTCAAAGGAAATGTGTTTCCTTTAATTTAAATATTTCAGATCTGGATCCTGCAGCAGTGTAAATCAGCATAGCTTCACTGATTTCAGCTACTCCAGTTTACACCAGTTGAGGATCTAGCCCTATATTACTGAAACACAAATTTTCATGCAACACACACCAGACATCACAGGATTCCGGTAGTTCCGGCCCATTTGTCTGCTGCTGCTAGGAAGTTGTTTACTCTTTGTATCACTCTCTGCTGACGTCTGCTCACTGAACAATGTCATCAAATTTCCTGTTTTTTGGCCTGTGGAAAGTAGCTCCCCCATCTTATGTGAAGGCTTTGCTACATGGAGATCCATGGAGCCGGATGCACCCAACAGACAGGATGTAAGGTTAAATGCAGCATAGCTAAGTAAATAAAGTAGGTGTTCAAATGTGAATTATAGTTGTCTGCTTACCATGAGGATAGAAAAACTGACAGCTTTAAACATTGAGCTAGGTCATAAAAAACCCACCTTTGTTTCACTGATTTTTTTAAAAATCAGAAATATAAACTTTGCTTCTGTTTTTCTTTTATTAATGAAGTTTCTCTGTACATTCTGTCAGCAGATTTCTTCCTAGCACAGTTTGGTTTATATAATGCCACTGATTGAATTGTTACAAAAATACTGGTAGTGCCATATAATTCTGCAGGCAATGGGATTTTGTAGACAATGGAACAGCCATATTGCAGTAATCAGTATCTTGTACTCAGAGTGGAAATTGTTAAGAATGTTGCCTGAGGTCTTACTCTTCCCCGCCCTCTGCCCCTTTTTTAGCCAATGCCATGTGATTATTAACCTCCTCTTGGAGAGCAACCAGGAGTGAGCAGAACACACTTGGTTTCAATGTACACCCAACAGTCACAGCTGTACTTGAAGTTCAAGGGGTAAGAGGGCATTACCACGCCCCAGAAGAGGTGGAGTCTCAAGGGGAAGGAGCATGGCCAGCCAGTCCTCAGCATGCCAGGAGCACATCAATTTAAAGAGGCCTAGGGCTCTGGCCACTGCTGCCACCCCTTTGAATGCTCCAGGGCAGTTGCCCATTCTGTCCCCTCCTTGTGGGTGGGTCTGCATGCTTCCCTGCCTCTGCTGGGACATGTCTCTTGTGTTGCTGAAACCAGCTGTTCCCCCATCCCCCTCACCTTATTCTGCTCTCCCATATCCTGTTTTCTCCTTCCTCCAAAGCAGCTTCTGTATTCTGCTCAGAACAGATCATCACTTTATAAAAGCAGTTTTTGTGGGGAGTATTTTATAGCCCTTTCTGTAAAAAAGACAAAGTTTGAAATATGTGAAATATGCCCTAAATTGCAGTCAGACAGTAACTGGAGGGCAAAGGAGGATTAGGCGAACACTAATGTAACTGCCATGTGAGTGTTGAACTGTCTATAGCATTTCAGAAACTGTTCCATCAGTCAGGTGTGTTTTCCCTTGTTTTGCTTAATTGTTTGTTAAGCAATAGAAAGAGCACCTCGTGCAAAACTAACATGTTGGTTTTCTACGCCGCCTCCTGCTAGAATTAGAACTATGGTGCATACACATAGTGGTTTTTGTGAGTGGGGCTGTTCAGAATTGTTGAATTACAGCCCCGGTGGCCTGGAGCATGTTCTAAAATCCCCTCACTACCTTTCCCAGATCTGAGGAAGAGTGCAGTGTAAGCTCAGAGGTCATCTCTCACCCAGATAACATAGTCCAGAAAAAAAAAAAAGGTTTTACCTCACCCACTCTCTCTAAAATCTAGTGGTGTTCACCTCGCTGCAATGAGATAACTATTTCATTTGGATAAGTCAGAATATAAAAAAAGTTGGTTCCCTTTGACTAGCTGGCTCCCAAAGGCAGAAAGTAGACTAACTGTCCCTCTTCTCCCCCCCCCCCCCCCATCCCCTGTATGATTTGCACCCAGTTTGGAAGCAGAGAAAAATGTATCGGGCACAATATCCAAGTGAACACAGTGAATCCATAGGCCACAGAAAAACACATGGTTAAGTCAAATCAGAACAAAAATGGGAAAACATTTATTGCCCCTCATTTTTTGTTGCATTTGCCCTTCACCTATGCACAAGTAAATAGGTTATTGTTTCATAACTATCATTCAGTCATCTCTGTTCATTAAGGGCCTTATACAAAGCGCATTGATGTCAAGGAGTACTTCCACTGATTTCAATAAGAGTTGGATCAGTCCCTAAATGGAATGCCCTCTGATATAGGCTGCTTGGCTAAAGCTTGGTTCTTCAGAGAAATTCAGCTTATAGTGTAATTAATTAAAGCTAGACTAGGATGCTTTGCATAGGTCAAAAGTAAAAACACACTGGATGATCTAACCCTAGCTCCAAGTGGATATTTGTCTGTGCATCAGAATCTCACCTTTTGCTGACTTTTTTCCTTTTACATCATTTTCTTCTTTTTCCCTGTGGCTCCTCCAACAATGGGGAGGGGGAAATTCTTTTATCCAGTGCTGGACAGCTCTCCCCTTTTCTCTGCTATGATTCCCCATTTGCGTTCTTGTTGTGCCCTTTCTTCTGTAGTTTGAGTTTTGCTCTTTTGTAGTTTTTAAGAAAGAATGTGTGGGTAGATTTGACCCCTTTGTATGAGCAAGGAGGGTAAAACTCCATCTTCACTCCACAAGGCAAGGGACTTGGGGGTCAAGAGGTGTATCTTCACTGCCTCCCCCTCAGTGGGGGGATGGGAAGTGAGCGGAGGCAAGAGCTGTCTGTGTAAGGTGCTGAGCTCCACAAGGGTCAACACATCATATTCCCCTCCGTTGGCAAAGGGGAGCGCCAGGCAAAGAGTGCCTCAAGAATGTCTCTGAGGTATAGTCCCACCCAGGGTCCCCATTGCTTAAATGCTCGATTGAGCCCTTACAATAAAATCTATTTGCAGCCTGTCTTCAAGGAAGAGATTTATATATACGCAAGTGCATAGTAAAACTACTAAAAAGAGATGGTTTATTTTATTTCTGACAAATAAATTCTGGATGTTGTCCTCTGTATACTGGAGCTGTCAAAGCTTGAGGCTATACTTGTTCAATCTGGTACTAGACGACAGAGTAGAGAGTAAAATGAAGAATACCATCATCACTAGTAAGCAGCAGTCAAAGGACAGGCGAGGCCTATTTTTGCCCAGTCTGGTAAAATACAAATTGAGGGAATCATATATAAAGAAAATAGTCCATTCACATTGCAATGTGAGGGACAGAAAGAAATAAATTAGAAAGAGTAAATATATAATCACACTTCATGTAAGTTAGAAATAATGGATCATGTCATAATGAAAAATGTAGAGTAATGTACTGGTACTTTTGAAAAAATGGGTTTATACTTTTTAGAGTTTGGTTTTCCTATACACTATGCCAAAAACTTCTTCTGAGCTGGAGTACTTTACTTTGAATAGTGTCAATTATCTAAAAAGCTGTGTGAGAACTTAGTTGTCAAATTCCGAGCAACACAACACATTTTTTCATTAGCTTCAGACACAGATTTATGCTTAGTTTTATAGTGCCTATTTTTTACAATGCTATTGTGACTTTAATTCTTAATTTTAAAAAATGTAAAGCCATGAATACTATACTTACTAATCTTCTATTAGAAAGATGGGCTGAAAATGCAAAACAATCAGTGACTGTTCAAATTATTAATTGATCTTTAAATGCAAAATTGAAGTATCAGACATTGTGCATAGTGCGCATACAAAAACATTGGTATGTTTTACTTTGTTTAAATATAAAATCAACGATTGTTGGTATATGAGATTATGGTATCAAAATATTCCCAAATTTAGCATGATATTTTCTAAATTATACTAATTTAGGACCCGTTTCTGGCCATCTGACATTTAATAATACCTTACTCCATGGTAGTAGGATTGCATTCCTAAGTAATGAGGAGAGACCATGAGACGGAAATACCTAACACAGCTGGTATCCAAAATACATTTCATGTTTTAGTACAGATTGAACCTGTCTCGTCCGACACCCTTAGGATCTAACTAGGGATGTGAATATGTACCCAAATACAAAGTTAACCAATGAGCCTGGGGTTAACCCTGTATCAGAGGCAGCAACACAGCGGGAGGGGGAAAGCAAGAACCAGTGGCTGACTCCTTGTGCTGGCTCCCGGGGAAGCTGTGTTCCTCTGCTCCCCATTCACTGCCTCCCATAGAGGCAGTAGCACAGGGAGAAAGAAGCAGGCATGAGCACCGGTTCCCAGAGTCACCTGCTCCCCTGCGCTGCTGCCTCTATATCAGAAGCAGCAGCAGGTGGCGGGAGGGACGGGAGCCAATGCTCACAGGGAGCCAGAATTAAAGCTGGCTCCCTGCAAGCATCAACTACTACTTCTCCTACCCCCACGTAAATGTGTAACCACTGAAAAACTCAGCGGTTACACGTTTACATAAATACATGCATTTTAACATCCCTAGACCTGACTGGTGCCAAGCCAGAGAATTTGCAGATCCATGGAAGGCCAATGTTGTCTAGCAGCATTACCAACAGTTTCACTACTTACTGGGCTCTTAGAAGACATTTAGAGGTAAAGTAGAGCTAAATAACAGCAGAGGACACTGAGAGCCAGGACTGGTGGCTGTAACTTTATGGGACTGTGGGAAACCTGGCTACACGCATGATAAGTGGGCATCCGCTAATGTAAATCATGCCAGACCACAGATGTTGCCAGACTAGAGAGGTTCAACCTGTACTTCAAAATAGTTACCTGGAAAAATTACCCACTTATGGCTTGTTGATTCAAAATCAGTTTTGCAAAATGGAGCGAATAAACTTAGAGAGGTGATGGAGGGAAATGTGGGACCACATTCACTTAGGGACGTGGGTCCATTTTGAGAGAGCTGCTAATGGGCAGCTCTGGTTTGTGTACTTACCGGCTCCACAACCACGGAGCTTCATGGCTTCCATTGGCTCCAGTTTCCTGTTTGCAGCCAAGAGGAAGGCTCTGTGCAGGGGTTGCCCGTGAGTCTAGGGAGACTAGGCAATTGCCTACGGTGCCACTGGCCCAGGCGCCCGATGATGATGTCACGGCCATTGACGGCCATGCAGGCAGGGGCGCCGATCGCGCCTTCCACCTGGGGTGCCAGCTGCTACAGCCGGTTTCGGGCCGTTCCTGGCTCTGTGGCTGTGGTGCCATTAAGTAAACAAACCAGAGTGATCTGTTAGCAGCTCTCTCAAAGAGGGCCTATAGGCCCTCTTTGAGAAACACTGACTTATGGGTTTTTTCAATTTTTTTTAACTAAAGGAAAAGGAGGATGAACACATGGAAACAGAAAGAGTGCACAAAGTGATAATCTGGTCCATGGCTCCTACGTAGCCTTCCAAAAGAATAAAAGTGTTGAACATGTGGCGAAACCACAGTAAGCCATACTTGCTTCACCCAGAAAGTATTTCTGGACACACCCTTATTATATGGCCTGCAGATTGTGTTGATTTGTTTTGTTGACAACATCCTGTGAGCAATTCATGGTTGTGCAATTAATAGTACAGCTAATGGTGTGATTGTTTGGGGCCACCCCTATTTTTTTTCTGAAATCTTACGGGAGGTAATATATTTATACAAACCATTTATTGCTTTTTAACAAATTTACTTTACAGAATATAACTGGAAGAAATGATGCATTTCTTAACAGATTCTGAAGTCACCCAGAATATGACCTATTGGCTCAAATAAAATAGGAAAAATGAAAAAGTTATAAAACTGCAAAGAATGTCCAAATCCCAAACTGTCAGGCCCTTTGTGCTCATTGCTAATGCATGTTGTTCCTAAAGTTGTGGAGCAGCTGAGTAGCCCATACATATTACTAATTGTAATAGTTAGTCAAAATATATAAACGATGCAAGGTAGCACTACAGAATGGAAAGTAAAACAGTACAGAAGTCTACCATGTGTTTTGTCTTGTGTAAGAAGGACAGAGTGATCAAGAAAACAAACTGCCAATATCCATGGAGTCAGGACATTTCTCCTGGCTCAGAGAAATATACAAATGCGTAAAATATATCAAATGACATTTTTCATTATTAAAAAAACCTATCAAAACACTTTTGCTTTTCTCTGTTCATGTTAATTATTAAAGCTTTGTGTTTAAAACTCATAGCAGAAGAAGAAAAAAATGAGCTGGTGACACATCTTTCATCTAAGCAGAAAAACTCTCAGAGTCTCATCTAGGTCATTCTTGAACAGGTCTGTAGATACATTTTTCTTTTAACTCTTCAAAACAGCACAGGAGCTAGGCAGCTTCAATCGTGATTGGGGCTGGTGATAAACGCCCAAGTCTTGTCTCAGTTTTTCTTATTCCTTGACTTGTGACATAGGACTTCCTTCAGGAAAGAAAACTCTTTATTTATCCCTAGTATCTGGGTAGTTCTTTCATGTTATAATTACCATTTCCTGCAGACTTCTTTCCCATTAAACAGGCTTATAGAAATGCATTAATATTTTTATGAAAGCTCATGTACACAAATGGGCCTCCTTTTCTGCATCCAGCTGAAGAAATGTCACATTAGGTTTTGCAGTATGTAGAATCAGGTCTAATTCTTCATTACACAACAGAACTCCACTAGATGTGGGTATGTTGGGAACAGAATTGCTGGACATGCTCTATACACTGCTGTAATATACCATTGCTTTAAAACACAGAAATCTGTACAGCTGTTATCTCACCCAACATTACTAGAGAGATTTGAAAGGGTCTCCTTTTGTTGCAGGCAGATCTGAGCTGCTTTGATTCTGCTATGTTCAGTGGGGCAACTATAACTTCTGTCTTGCCTAAGGGAGGACAACTGAGGCTTACAATATAACGTTTCCTGCAAAAATTTCTGGTAAAAGCTCCTGCCAGAGCTATCAGCAGTCTGGATCACTGTCTGGGAAGAAACAGTTGGTGCATGGGAGGAAGGAGGAAATGGTGCCTGTGAACTTCTTAATGGTGTCACTAGACAGGACTTTAAAGTCTATTTTCTCATGTTTATTCTTATAGTTTGGTGTCATTCTTTCCCACTTCCAGAAGAATGCTTAGAAACCCATGGCATCTTGACTTTATAAAAAAACAATCAGCAAAGTGAGACAGTAACGATGAGTGTGGGAAAATACTTTGGATTGTCTCAAAATTGAGTCAAAGTTCTTCCATTTTATCAGACTCCGTAACCTCAAAAGGAGATGGACACTGGGCGGTTGCCCTCGTCACCAAAGCTAGACATGCATTGTATTATGTTGGAACCATTTATGCTATGCTGCATGCTGAAACCTCTCTCTAATGTTTTTTTTTCTCCTCATTTCTTATTATTTGAACTAATTAAACCTTGTTAGGCTACAAGGCAGGATGGAATTCTGTGGTGCATGATAGAATTGCATTGACTTTTCCTAACACATTGGTAAATGTGCAGTCTGAACTTTGGAGTGTGTGAGTTCATGTATTTTGGCTTTTGCATGAGTGCAGGAGCTAGTTTCCAATCTCTCCTAATATGTAAAAATAGCTTAAGACCCAACCTTATACATTTAGTAAAAGTGGTCAAGATTTTTTGTCAAAATGATGTAGGTTTAGTCAGAAATGCTGATTTATTAAAACCGAACTTTTCACAGACATTTGTTTTAACAAAACTTTAATTGGGAAAGTTTAGGCAGTTTCTGGTCACAGACAGGGCCAGCTCGAGCCATTCCTGCACCCGAGGCAGCAGGCGTGCAACGCATGCGCAGCTCTGCCCCATGGCGCACAGTGCATGCGTGGCCCCGCCCCATGGCGCGCTGCACACCTTACAGCTGCCATCAGGTGCACGGTGCCTGATGGCAGCTCTAACGGGCGCTGCGCAGCCCCCAACCCCGGCCACATGGTGCCTGATGGCAGCTCTAAGGGGCACCACTTACAGCTGCCATCAGGCGCCCCCCATAGGTTGGCACCCCAGGCAGCTGCCCGGCTAGTCCCCCTCTTAATCCGCCCTGGTCACAGACGGTGCGTCTACACTGCACCCGTAGTTCGAAATAAGCTATGCAGTATCCCAAAATAGCACTGCTGTCTAGATGCACCCAGTTATTTAGGTCATTCATGTGGGATGAGGGTTGAGTTTCCTGCTCTGACTCAGACTTGAACATGGTTCTAAACCCTAGGTGAATGTCCTAACCATTTGGACATTGGTTATTCTGGGGAAAATAGCTTTCTTTTTCTTGTTTTGTTGCAAAGCATTTCAAAGGGGTCTCAGTTTCATCCCGATGTGGAAAGAAAACAAATTCCAAAACTGTGAACTTTTTGACAGAACAGAATGGAATTCTTGGTTCTCAGCTAGCCCTACAAACTAGACATTTTCAGACAAATGATTTTATCGACAAGATGTTGACAAAATTGTGCTGAAGGCAGTAGGCAGCAATAATAAGTTTAAAAAGCTGCCTTGCTGCACGGTTTAGTCTAGGAAATGACAAGAACAGATATTATAGCCCTCCCACAGGGACATAAAAGAAAAAGCCCATTTTATAAAATGGAGGGTTTAACTGAGCCAGTCTGTTTTGAAAAGAACCTCTGGCTGGTTCAGGTGGATTCACAGCTTGGAAAAACTGATAAAGAATCTAAAGGAATATTTCCATGTCCACATATTAACTCTGCACACACAAACACATGTTAGGTCTCTTGCACACCTACTTGCATCTGCAGTTCACATGGGTGCAACTGAAATTCTCTAAATTCAATAGTGGAATCAGTTCATCCCAGTGAACTGGTCCTGTGGCAGGTTTCCACACACTCTTGGGGGGAGGGTGTAAATATATTTTATTTCCTTTAACAGTTTTAATGTGATTTTCCCATATAGATGTGTACCTCCATGGAGAGTCTTTGTGAAGGTTCTGGTCCAACACTGGGGGCAATCCTCTAACACTATAGTGCATGGATAGCTAACTCCAGATTATTCAGGCTAGAAAATTGACAACACCTCTTTTTCGCTCAAGAATCAATGCAATGTTTTATAATGGGGTAGCCTATAAATTAGATCAGTGACATTCAGCAGATCTATATTTTTATACACTTATTGTATATGTTTACTATGGAGAACATAACGACAATTTAGAGCAAATCCTAGTCCTGTTGCACTCAATGGGAGTTTTGCTATTAACATCAGTGGTAGCAGGATTTCACCCATAATCTTTATTGATATTTACTTGGCACTATTCAATTTTATTAGCTGAATTTGTTTCTCAGAGTACCAGTATATAGTGTTTTAAGTGTTTCTTTGCTGATGGCTTGTTTAGTAGAAAGAGGGGTCTACAGGGAAACTAAGTCTGCTGAGAGCTGAGTTGCTATAGATACAAGTCCTTCCGTGAGGCTTCACCAGGAGAATGGCAACATATTGGCCAGGTAGGCATTTGTTTATTAGAAACTTACTACATAATATATCGGTTTATATGAGTAGCAACTTCTGTAGATCCAGATTTACAAAACACATACCCACACCCACACCCCCCTTGGAAACAGAATCTATAGAAAAT
Source organism: Pelodiscus sinensis (assembly GCF_052426305.1). NCBI lineage: Eukaryota > Metazoa > Chordata > Testudines > Trionychidae > Pelodiscus > Pelodiscus sinensis. The sequence continues at coordinate 26,196,205 of NC_143065.1, forward strand.
AGTTACAAATCAAAAGTTACATAGTTAAAGCATTTCTTCAACAAAGTGATTTACTGTTAAAAGTGAAACATGCCTATGACAAACTCAAATAGAGTAAAATTCTGTTTATAAGAGCAGAAGAAAGTAAATCCCAACTGGCTCTTGCCCCAGTAGTCTCCAAGCAGGGGGCAGTTTTCTGCTGCACGATTTTTCTTTATAGGGACATACTAACGGGTTTTCTTTTAATGTACTGAGTGCCTGCTTTTCATATATGCCAAGTACCCATTTACTTCAATGGATATTCACCACCTTGGGAAATCAGGTTTATCCCTTTGATGAGAAAAGCTTCCTAGTTTAGGACAAATTAAAGATGGCAGCAAAAGAGCCTAGCTGATTCAGTCAGCTTTGACCAGTATTTATTTTCTTTCTTTCTCTTTCTTTCTATGGCACTATTGATGGATTAAGGCATGACAAGTATACCTGGCATAAAAAAAATAGAAATTTCCCACATAGACTTGAAAATGTCTTTGTAGTCAGCAAAGCCCATTCAAGTGCAAGTGCTGTGACAATGAATGCCATAGAAATGCATATAAATCAATACATGAATGCCTTAAAACTCATCAGGAGAGTAGCAGAGGCCTTTTGTATTCTGGCATCTCTGTGGTCACCCTCAAAACAGAACTAGCAAGTGATCCCCATTAGAAAGAAGAAATGGCTGTGAAACAAACTAGAACTTGTTGTTGTACTCCAGGATCTTTGGATGTCTGTGGAATTACAAGAGGGTAAGCAGTTTTAATAATATCAAACAATAGAACTACTGTGACATATTTAAATCTCCCAGAGTGCAGTGCAGTATAACTGTTAAAATGCAAGCAGCAAGAATTTTCCTCTGGGCCAATGGAATGTACTATTTGTACTGAGAATCTGCAAAAATAAGAAGGATAGGCAGTTCTCAATCTGCCTGTAAAATTAATAAACCCCGGGGAGTGGAAGTTGAATCAAAAGTATGGTTTCAGGTAGATAGAAGTTGAAAGAGCCATCACTGGCTTGATTCTTCCCTGTTCACAATGCCATGGCCCCAAACCTCTTTAGTGGTTTTCAAGAGTTTTTGGTTGATCACTAGCCAGACTAGACACAAATCTCTCTTCAGTTTTCTCTCCCTATCCAGGTAGTTGGATACTGTTCCTTCTCAGTACATTAGAGGTTTGCCAGCTCCAAGAGCTCAGTTATGTCGGAGCCTTGAGCATCTGTAGGGGAGGAAACAGAGAAGGAAGTAGGCCTCAGACTCCTATTAGAATTAGGGATGTAATAGTGTTAACCAGTAACCATGAACTTATTGGTTACTATAACAGCTACACACTGGCTCCTGGCCCCACTCTGGAGAAGCTGGCCCCACTCTGGAGAAGCTGGCTGCCACCCTGCGCTGCTGGCTCTGTGTCAGAGTCCACAGACTGGGGAGGCAGCCAGTTCTTTGGGAGCAGGGTGGCAGGCAGGAGCTGGTGCATACCAGAAGCCAGCTTAAAAGCTGGTTTCCAGCATGCATGGGCTCCCAGGGAGTCAGCTGCCACCCTGTGCTATGGGCTCTGTAGTATAAAGCTGGCAGCCAGGAGTTCCTGTTCCTGGGGAGCTGGCTGCACTGCAGTTTCTACAGTATAAGATGTATATTGCAGAGCCCGCAACATGTAACCATTAAGATTTTTTCACAGTAACACAATTACCTAATTAGCTGCTTTTTAAATATCCCTAATTGGAATTTCTAGCCACATACCACTATCCATCTGCCTCTGAAGCGTTACATGAGACACACACAGCTGGAGAGCTTTTGGTCCAGCATGCAAAGGAGAAAACAGAGAAGGGCTCGGAGTTACAAAAGAATAAGAGAATAGAGTTCTTAGAGCACTAGGAAGGTTTTCCAGCCACATACAGGTAAGCAGCTCCTAAAAGATGACCACTTGATAGAGGTCAACAACTCTAATTTGCTCCTGCAAACAGTCCCTATCTACCAAAGATGCCTAGATGCTATGCAGATGGATACGGTTATAAAATAGAACAAATTTAGCACATTCGATAGCTGGCGTTCTTTCAGCAAGATCTAAATAAGGTGATAGCACTTCTTCCCATATGTCCTTTTTTCCTCATTTAAAATAATTACATTTCTATGTATTGTGCATTTTTTTGTGCAGGGTACCATTACATCTTTCTAGAGTCTTCAAAGATTTTTTTAACCTGAAGAGAATTTTTACCCTGAAGAGAAGCATACTTGACTTTGCAGAACTGTGAAGAGTTAGAAGTGTCCTTATAGGCTGTTTTTGTATTGATAATGGTAGCTATGTGTAGAGAATGATAATGGCAGCCTGTGTAGAGAAAACCATTATTATAAGGTTTTAAATTTTCTTCTAAAACATAAGCCAAATCATTGAGCTGGGGTTGTTGTTTTTTTTTCTTTAGCACAGGATATAACTTCAAATACTTTACAGTATGGCCTGACCAGATAGAAGTATGTAGCTGAAACATACTTGAGAATTCCAGGGATCCAGAGAGACAGAGAGCCCTGGTCTACATTAGGGAATTATTTCGAAATAACAAGCAGAGCGTCCACAGTACCAAGCCTGTTATTTTGAAATAATGAGCTGGTTATTTTGAAATAACTCCTGCTTTCCACAAGGAATAGCGCTAATTTCAAATAGCAGTAGTGTGGATGCTCTGCTGCTGCTATTTCAAAATAACTACTCCCCAGAGTCATTCAAAGTAATTACTCCACAGTGCTTCCTGGGACTCTAAGTCGAGGTAGCATAGCCACATTATAGGAGCCTGCCTTGGACTAATTTCAAGGCTTACCCATAGTGTGGGCACAATATTTCGAAATAGCTATTTCAGGAGTTATCATCTTGAAATAAGTTATTTTGGAAAAATTTCCGAGTGTAGACATGTCCAGAGTGAGTGTGTGTGTGTGTGTGTGTGTGTGTATGCACATGTGCAAGTGGGCGTGAGTGTGTGTGTGATGTTGCATGGTAGACTTGTTTTGCTTTACATGCAACAATGTTAACTTGTTTGAAAAGGCAGCAGAAGAAATGAAGAGTATGGTGCGCTGTAAGCCAGCTGGCTTAGTCTTGGGCCCCTGACCTGTACTCAGGTTTGTAAGTAAAGGTCCAGCAGCCCCTTTCAAACCATAGACCCTGAGGGCAGGGCAGGCAGCAATGCAAATAAGGCAGGGCAGGCAGTCAATAAGCCCCCAGGCCCTGGTTTAGGGTGGGGCACCAAACCAAATACAGTTCCCCAGGCAGGAGAGGGGAGGAGGAGATTGCCACCTGGTATGTGTGGTGGCAGGGGAGGGACACAGAACCTCCCTATTCCACTGGCTATGTCTACACTCGCGTCTTCTTACGCGAGTAATATGCAAATGAGGCTAAGCGTTGAATATCGCCGAGCCTCATTTGCATAACTGAGCCGCCATTTTTGCGGAAGAGGTTCTTGCGCAAGACGGAGCTGTCTACACTGCCCCTTCTTGCGCAAGAAAAAACCTCTTTCGCAATGCCGTTATACCTATTACTTTAGAGGAAGAATGGCATTGTGCAAGAGGGTTTTTCTTGCGCAAGAAGGGGCAGTGTAGACGCTCCTTCTTGTGCAAGAGCCTCTTCTGAAAAAAATGGCAGCTCATTAGTTATGCAAAAGACGCGAGTGTAGACATAGCCCACTGTGTCCTGGCCCAGGGCCCTAGCAGTGGCAGGGATCCCCCCCACAACATGCTGATGCACTCTAGATCAGCCTGACAGTTGTTGGCTTCCCCATGGCCACTTCCTAACTCCCCCTCCTCATCTACCTGGCTGCATGCTGGCTGCTGGTTCTCAGGGGTCATGGCAGTCTGAACCCTTGAGTACGGAGTAGAAAGTCTCCTCTTGGGAGCATGGGCCTGGGAGTTCATGCCAGTCCTCAGAAAGGTCCTCTAGGCTCTCCTGGCTTGGGAGCTCAGGGCAGGGCTCTGCTTCCTCCAGTGGTGGGACCTTACTGAGCTCCTGGGCTGGGTTTTTATCCTCTCTCCCCTGCCCCTTGGCTTCCAGGGAGTTAAAGGGGCAGGACATGGCTCAACCCACATGGCTCACAGAGGGATTCTCTCCCCCCAACCCAGGGTCAGTGAGCAGCCGCCCCTGCTCACTACATGCACAAATAAGTTTTCTCCTCAAAAAAATGTCGTCGAGCTTTTGTTTCATATTTTTCTTGTATTAAATTCAAAGTACTAATTAGTGTTTAGTGGAGTATAGCAAACAGCTCAGTAAAGGACTGCCATGTGGGGCAAATGCTGAAGCAAATTCAGCATTTAATCTGAACACTGCTATTTGCTGCTGAACATTGTTGCTGTTATATAAAGAGAAAATCAATGTTGTTCCTTAAGGCTAGTTTGTGGCTTTGGCTACATGCCCACATATAGTAAGGGAGAGTCAGAAGTCCCACTGCTGTCATATGAACTACCAGGATCGTGGGTCCTGTAGCACAGCAGTAAGCAATGCATTACGAATTAATATTCCCAGGGGAGGAAGGCGGCAGTGGTGGGGCAGAGGGAGGAGTCTATTAGCATGAAAGAGGCCTAGTCACCTTGCTACAGCACAAATATCGGGTTACAACAGAAGCATTTTGGTAATGCTAAGGTCTTTGGAGTGACACTGGTGAGAAACTGCAGTAGTGCAGCAAGGAATCAGGTATAGAATACAGGCAGTCCCCGGGTTACGTGGATCCGACTTATGTCGGATCCCTACTTACGAACGGGGTGAGGGAACCCCCTGCAGACCAGGGAGACGCGGAGCTAAGCCGTGGAGGACGCGGGCGGCAGGACCGCGGCGCGTCTCGGTGGTCCCGCCACCCGCGTCTCCCTGGTCTGCTGGGGGGGAGCAGCTAGTGCACCCCCCCCCCCCCCCAGCAGACCAGGCTTTTCTTGCTGTGGAGAACGATACAGGCAATCCCCGGGTTACGTGGATCTGACTTATGTCGGATCCCTACTTACGAACGGGGTGAGGGAACCCCCTGCAGACCAGGGAGACGCGGAGCAAAGCCGTGGAGGACGCGGGCGGCAGGACCGCGGCGCGTCTCGGTGGTCCCGCCACCCGCGTCTCCCTGGTCTGCTGGGGGGGTGCAGCTAGTGCACCCCCCCCCCCAGCAGACCAGGCTTTTCTTGCTGTGGAGAACGATACAGGCAATCTCCGGGTTACGTGGATCTGACTTATGTCGGATACCTACTTACGAACGGGGTGAGGGAACCCCGCACTAGCTGCGCCTGCCCCCCCTGCCCTCCAGCAGACCAGGCTTTTCTCGCCGCTGGTCAGTTTCAGCAGTGGCTGACTTGGGGACACCTGGGGCAGAGCAGCTGGGGTGCTGCCGGGTTGGTCCAGTAGTGCCGAGGAGAGGCGCTGCGGGACCAACCCAGCAGCACCCCAGCTGCTCTGCCCCAGGCGTCCCCAAGAGCAGCTGGGGTGCTGCCGGGTTGGTCCCGCCGTGCCAAGGGTCAGCGCTACCAGACCAACCCAGGAGCACTCCAGCTGCTCTACCCCAGGTGTCGCCAAGTCAGGTGCTGCTGAAACTGATCAGCGGCTTATTCCAGGAAGCCCGGGGCAAAGGAGCTCTGCCTTGGGTTTCCTGTAGTCAGCCACTGGTCAGTTTCAGCAGCGGCTGAATCGGGGACACCTGGGGTACAATATGTACCAGTTCCGACTTACATAAAAATTCAACTTAAGAACAAACCTACAGTCCCTATCTTGTACGTAACCCGGGGACTGCCTGTAGTTAAAAACAAATGAAAACCTTTCAATATTTAGAATGCATAAGATGTTTCATGCGGAGAAGGTGAAGTATAAGCACTGACTCACTAAAAACATTCAGTTGGACTGCCCACAGTTTATTAAGAAATGTGTATTAAATCAGCTTTTCAAGTCACTTAGGGCCATATTTTGGCTCAGATTTATGCACGACTCCCACTGAATATTCCCTCCTGGCACATTCAAGAAATCTCTGTTTCTGACAAATCTTCCTCTTTGCCTTATCACTTATTGTTAAAGATGTACTAGTGTGTCAATCTGAGACCAGAATTTACCCCTCCCAATCTAAACAAAACTAAAAGTGTCTCTAAATTGTACATAACATTTAAAAAATGGAATAAGTGAACAGCAGTGAAAATTAAATCAGGGCTTGTCTACACATGCAAATTAATTTTGAATAATTATTTTAAGGTGGATTAACTATTATTCATGGTTAACTCCATGTGTGGACATTCTTATTCTAGAATAAGAGTGCATTATTCCAAATTAGCTTAATCTATGCTGAGGCCAGGTCTACACTAAAAGGGAACGTCAAATCAAAATATGCAACTGCAGCTACATTAATTACATAGCTGGAGTCAACGTATTTTGTTTTGAGTTTTCTTGCCATATCCACAGCATCCCTTACTCCTTGCAAAAGCAGGAGTACCGGCTGTCCGCACCTTCCGAGTTTGATTTAGTAAGTCTTAACTAGACTCACTAAATTGAACTCCGGAAGATCGATTGCAGTAGCATTGATCTTCCATTTAGTGAAGACATAGCCTGAGTGTCCATATATAGGATTAATCAAGAATAGTTAATTGGAAATAAGCCTCATCTAGGCCCATACTCTTCAGTTTGTTCATTCATCACCCCGCCTACATTGTCTTTTATGTTTCTAAACAGTAATATCAGTATATGTTAATATAAGAATTGATTTAAAAATATTTGTTACATGAGAGAGAAAAAGACATTGGACCAGACACTCAGCTGATCCTCAGATATTCAGCTGATATTGTTCTTTTGATGGAGCAGAGTCAGCATAGACCAGATGGGGAATTGACCAAGCTAATGTTAATTCTGGATTTTATCAAAGCCAATGATACTGAGTCAAAATATACAGTATGAATATTTGAGATTCCATATAATTTGTCTAAGTCTTTTGTAAAAGATACAGGGAAGATAAATTTAAGTGCTGAAATAAACACATTATATCTACAGTACACTGAATAGAAGATTTTTGTAAACTAATTGCCTTCCAGACCTCTGTGTCTGGAATTTTATTAAGAATAACTGACAATCTTCATCTTAACTCCCCCAAGAGTTCTTCTTACCCTGGTCTGTTCAGCAGAAGTAAACAACCTTGGACTTTTTGTTCCCTTTTTTTCTTTCTTATGAACAGAGACTACATGCATATGGCCAGATTCTGACCTCATTTAAAGTGGTGTAAGTCTAGCGTAATTTCATTTTAGTCTGTGAATTTATTCTAGATTTACATTGTTTCAAATGAGATCAGAATTCAGCCAATGTATTATAAGGCTCCTTTTATACTAATAAGCACTATTAGTGGTGTTTGAAAAAATCTGCTCAGCCGGAGTTGGCATATAACTTTCATTAGTATTTTGTATTTTGCGTATAACTTTCACTAGTATTCCATCATGGATTGCAATGCACATTATAGTGATGTTAAATATTTATCAGAATGAGTACAAAAATAGTAGGACAAATATTAAATTCCTTACACATTTAAGCAAAGTTGCTATTGAACAAGGAATGTGCAAAGTTCAGGATATGACCAATATACATAGGTATCAAAAGGTGAGAGAGAAATATTATAGAGGAAGAAAAATGGGGTAAAATTCAAGAATCAAAAGCTATAGCTAGTCCCAACCATGGAAAACTGCTTGCCAGGAAGTGTTAGCTGCAGGACCTATAATGCCTTTTCCACTTCCAGGTACAATCCAAATGATGGGATGCCCTATGTAGTAGGTGTCTTAGTTGTCTGTAGAGCTCCATAATGTACTATAATATCACTTGAGGAGAGTTATTCATGCAAACAGACCCATGAAGCTGCAAGTATTGGCTGAGCTTTTTCATGGGAGGGCTCTTGACTTTGGAACTCATTTCACCCTCTTGATTTGATAGATCTGGATCAGGTGACTATCAAGGTGTGACGTGAAGTCTATCTGTTTACATGGGCTTTTGCTTGGTGGAATGGGTATATCTAGGCTTATTAGAGCTGGTTTAAAGAAAAGTATAAATAAGAGTTCATGTAAAACTAATCCTGTTTTTTTAATTGAAAAATCAAAATTTGAAACATTTGAACTGGCCCTGATGCTTAATTTTGGGATTGGGTATTTAAATTTAGCTGAAATTAGTCAATTCTTATTTTGAATGATTGATAATGTACATATATATACACAGAGGAATATTCAATAGTATACGTCAAAATTGAAGAAGGAGGGGAGATTACCTGTAGGGCTACGTAATACACAAGGACTATAGGGGTGAGGTGCCAAAGAATAACTTCCATTGGCTGTGCAGCCCGATGTTGGTGGAGTGTCTGAAAGGAAGTGATGGAGTAGTTGCAGCTTGTGGAGGATTCATTTGTATGAGTGCTCTTTCTCCCCATTCCTCTGCTGCTCCACATCTTTCTCTGCAACAGGCCTGCCTCTCTGGTACAGGTTGGTTTGTAGCAGAGGCATCAGCCATGCCTCTAAAGACCATGGATATATTGTGCTGGCCAACGGCCTGGAGTTTGGATTAAAGCATCACACAAGAATTTAAGGAAATATTTAGAAAAAATCAGCCTGCAGAAGTACTGTATTTGCTTCCCTTTAACATAAATACGGTTCCATAGTTAATAGCCAAAGGCTTTTTTTCCAGCTGACTCTGCCTCTTTTGAGGGTTAGCTCTGCCCTCCAATTAGTAACAGTAACAGAGGCATTTTAGACTAAGCCAAAATATGAGAAGTCTGGTAAATAGGAAACCTAGGGCATGTAGCCACTTTTGATGTGTCCTGTATTCCAACCAAGTAGTATATCACCATAACTAGCACATAGAGAGAGCCTGCTCTTTGTTCTTTACTATAAGTATTCCATGAGCAAGTTCATATAAGGTTTTTCTCTCTGTAGGAATGAAACAACATGAGTAGGTCTTTCCTGTGGATTCTGCTCTGGCTGAGTTGTGAAGGATGACTCATAGTAAGGAGAAACCTGAAATGTTTTAATAGGTTACGTAAGGTCGCTTTCTAGTTGGTTGTACTTTAATCAGAGCAGTCACAGTTGTTTGGGCCAGTCCATTTTAAGCCTATTTCAGTTGTTATTTACCAAACATTCACTTACCTCTGAATTATTTTACAGCAGTTTCAGTGACATAGCAATTTAGGGTTTAGATTTTGCAAACCCTTTGTAACAAGCACAGTGCATAGTACAGCACAAAACCCTCAGTATGGTTCCCACTAAAGTCAATTGAAAGACTCCCATTGGTTTTAATGTTCATCAGGTCATGTACTTATTCCCATTGACTTCACTTGTGCCAGGGTTGTTTGACTGTAGTGGGAACAATCTAAACCTTCTAGGTGTTTATTTTGCCCTAGTTACTATAATATGTAAAAGCCTAATGCCACCAGCCTCACTGATTGGGAGGTGGGAGGGTAAAATAGGGCTGTGGGAACAGGACATGCTGCACCTTTAGAAGGATGATCCACTGTCAGAACTCACCAATGCCTCCTCATTCTCCATCTATGGTGGGCTCTGGCTCAAAGCCACAGTCTAGTCTAGGCTACGTCTGTACTGCAAGAGGAAATGCAAATGGAGCACTCATTTGCATATGTCGTACTCGCAAATGCCTTTCCTCTTCGGATCCCTTCTCCGCAAGAGACTTTTGCACATAAGTAGAAGTGAAATGATTAATCAAGGTATTTGAACAGATTTCAATCAGATTAAGAATTAACCAGACTGCCACCAAATTTTCCAGCTGCGATGCAGAAGAGTTAACTTTCTTCCACCTGGGACAGAAAGTTAACATGTAACAAGATCACATGCAGGCGTTGGATGTAAGTGGAGCTAAAACGTCACATTGGCAAAAGAAGTATTTTGTAGACTCAGCAAACCTCCTGTTGGGCAATTCCTGCTTGGCTTATTCCAGCGACTAGCCCCATTGGTCTCATGAGATTCTCTGTGTGAGCAGAGTCAATGGGGATTGGTTCCATGCATGCCCATTTGAAAACTACAGTGAAATAGGACATAACTGGCCGCAGTTAATAGTGTCTACTTAAGGGAAGTTTTGGTCTGAAATAGCCGGGGGTTTCAAGTGAAACTGATGTAGTGGATGGAGGGGGGAGGTCTGTATGGGGAAAACAGCACAGAACCTGCCAACACAGTCTCTTTATGCCTGGCTCCAACCATTGCTATTAGGACCCAATCCTGCTAAGTGCAGAGCTCTTACTGACAGATGCTGGGCTTCTTTTACCCTCACAGAAGTCAATGGAAATTGAGGGTGCTTGATTCCACGCAGGATCAGACCGTTGGTCTTTCAATGCTTCCAGGAGCAAAATTCTCCCACAGACTTATAGAGGAAAGGAGAAAGTGAAAAAATAGCCGGCTGCAGTAATTACATCTTACTGCTTAATATTAGATTTGGCACTGGTTCTAACTACCCGTAAACTTTAAAAAGTTCAGTGCTGGGTCTGAACCTTACAGCTCAAAGTCATTGTTAGTTAAAATTAAAAAGTCTTTCTGCTGGCAGCTTGAATGCACAAAAAAATAAATATTTCAAAATGTGATGTTAAGTGTGGTTATGGTCAGAAAAGTGACTGTTAAAATGGCAACTCTTACTCTGTAGATATTCTCCTTGTATGTCCGCCAGGCGTTTCTGCTGACTTTACTGATTAAAACCAAGTTGTTACTACTGTTAGCACCACAAAGCCAGTAAAGCGATGGCAGAGAAAGATGGATTTGCATCTACCTCATGCATCAACTAAATTACCGGCTAATTTCTTTGTGCAAAATGTTTATCAGGTGTGAGTGGCATAACAAAGCAGCTTGATTTTTCATGTCTCATGAAGAATTTTCAGTGTTGGTAATAAGAAGAGTCACCTTTGACGAGCATTTGAAGTGAATAAATCTGATCCTGGAAGTTATTGAGAAAGTAAATCTGGAACCTTCTCCATGTTGATTTTACAGTCACTGTTAGAGTCCCACTTTAATAACGAAGGCATAAACTGTTCCTGTATTGTTTTCTCAGGTGTTACACTGGCATTTTCCTTGCCTCATATTTCTTTCACATTTAAAGTTATATTGATGATTTCCAAATTGATAAACAAATACAAGCTCACATGAAGAGCCTTATGGGCTACGCAATGGAGCAATAAGGTCATAGAGAGAAAAGAGCATGTAATTTTAAGAGGGTTTTATGTGGTATATGGGATGTAATGATGGTTCTTTAAAATTACTAATTGGAAAAATTGTAGACTGCAAAGGATTAAATCTGATCTTAAAGTGTGGTTTTACTCTGAAAAAAACAATGTAAAAATGCCACCTTTGTACTTGACAGATCTGTTTCTTATATGTATATGCTCCTGAGTCCTCTTTGTTTACTATACTGCCAAAAATAAGTTTCTTCTGTTTTTTTACCCAGTTAGCCCTGCAACGCCTGCACAGCTAACAGAGTGCCAGCTGGATGTTAGTTCCTCTTTTCCTTCAAGAGAATTCTTTGCTCATTGCTTGTGTTCTGTCTCTCAGGGTACAACAACAGAGTTTCCCCTGGTTCCCCCAAAAAATCCCCTGGGGCAGTGAGTCTGGCTTGCACTGCAGAGCTAAAAATAGCTCTATAAATGTTAGGGCTCATGCTGCAGCCAGGGTTCTGAAACATGGCGGGGAGAAAACCTTGCAGAACTGGCTCCAACCTAAGTCTGAACATCTACACTGCTGTTTTTCATCCTTCAGTCAGTGGCCAAGTCAATTCACCCAAGCTTTGATACTTGCTGCCATTGTGTATTGCTTTTGCTTTATAAAGGCACCCTCAGAGACCAAAAATTCGAAAGGCCAGATTTTGTAGGTATTTAAGCCCCTAAATAGGCAGATAGGTGCCTCGGGGGATTTTCAGCCCTGCGAACGCCCCTGTATACCTTTGAAAATCTATCCCAATGCTGTTTAAGAGCCATTCCATTGACTCCTGTTCATGTCTTCAGGCAAATCAGTAATGCCTTATAGTCAATGGTGACAAAGAGAGTTTGTTGGCAGAACTAGCAATAGTAGCCGACGTTCCTGATCATCGTTACTTGCAATGATGTGAGGGAAAGAAAGAAAGATCCTAACTTGTCTCTTGGCTACCAAGCTAAGTTGGCACTTAGAAAAAGAGTCAATTCATACATAATCCAAACAGTCTCACGATGGAAATCACTGACACACAGTGAGCTTGGCCCACCACAATGTCATTTTACGTTTCAAAGTAGAAGAGCATTTTAAATATACATGCCTTTAAATGCTTCTCTCAGAGTTCCACAGCCTTCGGTTTGAGGGGCACTTGCAGTCTCTACCAGTATGGCCTTGGGAAGTAGTGCATCAGAGCATACTTTGGGAAGTGAAGGGTGTATATTTATTTGTATCGCTTTCAAGCACTCATCATTATGTAGTGAAATTTACTGCTGATAAAGCAGAGCATGAGGAGGCACACCACTCATGGCTCGTCTGGCACCTCCTGCTGGCCACACAGTCGGATGCCAATTCCTGCACTTGTGGGCTCTTACACTGTCTCTGGCTATGTCTACACTACAGAGTTTTTGCAGAAAAATGGCTGTTTTTCTGCAAAAACTCACAGAGCATCCACACCTTAAGCGCGTTTTTGCGCAAGAGAATCAAAAGAACAGAGGGGGTTTTGCGCAATTGGTAATCCTCATTCTACGAGGAAGAAGCCTTTTTGCCAAAGGGTTCTTTTGCAAAAAGGCGGTGTGGATGGGGAAGAAGGGTTTTTGTGTAAGAAAGAGGAAAAAGTACAGGTGATTTGGTGGCCATTCTGTGCATACCAATCAGTGCTTACTTTCGAGAGAGCATCCATACAGTCTGGATGCTCTTTCGCAAAAGCCCATCACCTTTTCGTTGCGCTTTTGCAGTGTGGGCGTCCTTGCGCAAGAACTTTTGCAGAAGATCTCTTCCGATAAAAGCTTCTTGCGCAAGAAGCCTGCAGTCTAGACATAGCCTCTCTCTCAGCGCCTCTTTTGTCCCAGGAAGCACGGCATCCTCTTCATGACTCAGACTTCTGGTCAGGTCACTCAGCATTTTTCCCTTTCTAAAAAATATCAAAATCTTCCTTCACCAGCCCTATGAGTATTCCCATTCACTGCTCATTCCCACAGTTCAAGGCTTTACTCTCGCAGCCCTCCAGCCCTCATTGCTTCTTCTCTAGACCACTTCCCCTCACTTGTCCCCCCACTCTTTCTCCATGCAGAGAGGACTGGTGCCTGCGGGGTAAGGAGGGAGTATGTGAAGGCGCCTCATTTAGCAATTAAAATTGTGGTGGGGGCACAGGGCATGCACCTCCTGATTGCTACTATAAGTTACCAATGTCTCTGGATTTACCAACTCCAAACCCTCCTCCTACAGCATAGGGAGCAGTGGCTCCTTTTCAGCAGCCCTTGTCTGTTGCCAGCTTCCTGGCTTTCTAGGCCCTGCCCATTTCTGAGCCTGCTTTCCATCAGTTCCCTGCTCCCTAGCTCCGCCCTTCAGGTGCATCCTGTGGTGTTAATTATCCTGCCTGGTCATCTTAACTCCTTACACTCCTGTGTGGGGTGCACACCCCATTGTACTGAGTGATGTACGTCTAGCTTTCTTTTGTGAATGAAATGCTTATTTACATGTTTTAAAATAAAGCAATTTCTAAACATTTGCCAGTGTTCTGGAACAGCTGAAGTGATACAGCTTATTATTTTATATTCTCAGTCTAGCAAACTTTTTTTCTCATGACCCAATTGAAGAAAATTGTTGATGCCCTGGACCCAACATAATCTCACTAGAGTGTAGGCTCTGGGATGCAGCTGAGAGTGAGCGCTTTGGTTGTAGGAGGGGACTCCTGCTTTGGGGGTGTCAGTGCTGGGGCAGGAGGGGCTTACCTTGAGCAGCTCCAGGTCAGCTGTTCAGTGGGGGGGGTTGTAAGGGAGGTTTCCTGTCTCTCCAGCTCTGCAGACCATGCTGTGCCCCAGAAGCAGCCAGTAGCAAGTTCCCAGCCAATGGGAGTTTGGAGCTAGTGCTCAGAGCAGAGCCCTGTGCACTCTCCTCTCCCACCCCCAGGAGCCAAGTCTGCTGCTGGTCGCTTGTGGGGCGCAGCACAGGCTGAGGTGCCAGGACAGGCAGGTAGTCTGCCTTAGCACCTCCCACTTGTCACCTGATCTCCCTGAAGCAATGAGAGTGGGTGTCTGACATTTCACAGTGCAGTACTGGGTCATGACCCGTAGTTTGAAAACCACAGGTCTAGCATACTCATACGACTACTACATTGCTTTATGTTAGAAATTACTGTGACCTGCTTGTTGCTTTGTAACCTTGTTTTTATTGCATTGAATAGAAATAGCTAAAAGCAACACAAAATCCTCATAGACAGAGGAGCTGATAACAATAGCAATATATTTGCGACCCCATGGTAAATAAAAGATAACTTCCTTAAGAAAGCTGATTTTCCTTCCTGCATGGGCACGTATGTATTTATAATATTCTCTTCTCGTTTGTAGGTAGCAGTGACAGATGTGCAGTTTGGCCCTATGAGACTCCACCAAGATCAACTTCAGGTAACACTGAAATTTCCTGAAATTCAGGAAATACTGAAATTCATGTGTAGTTTCATGACCATCACATTGCTCTTGTCCTGTAATTTACAGTAAGCAGGTTGATGTACAAACAAATATTCACAGCTGAAACTAAAGACCAAATTGTATTTGGATCTGTTTTGTGTGCAAAGCCTTTCCACAGAGCATTTTGATGTGCTAGGTGACAAGCATGTTATTTAACTGACAGACTCTGTACATTTTCCCAACCTAAAATAAATCCCACCTTATATCCAGCCTCTCTCCCTTCTCTCCTGCAGCTCTTACGTTTTTGAACATGACAGCTTCAATAATTTTTCCTAGTTTCTGTATTCCACTTCCACCTATATTCCAGTCCAATCTGTTTGGCATCCGCTACAATTCATTCTGCTGAAAGTTCTCTGAACAAAGTTGCTTTTTAATGATCCAAATGGACCAATCTCAGACCATCTATTCCATCTTCATCCTCTTTGAGCTTTTGGCAGCCCAAGACATTAAGCAGAGCATCCTTTCTCAGCTTGTGCAATTCCATCCTCTCTTAGGGTACATCTATACTGCATCCCTAGTTCGGACTAGGGATGCAAATGAGAAGATTGAAGTAGTTAATGAAGCGGGGATTTAAATATGCCGTGCTTCATTAACATGATCTTGCCGGCGCACTAGTTCGAATCACAGCTGATTCGAACCAGGAAGTGCGTGCCAGGACGCGTTAGTTTGGACTAAAGCCCTTAGTCCAAACTAATGTTACTCCTCATTTTTTGAGAAGTATTTAAATCCCCGCTTCATTAACTACTTCGATCTTCTCCATTTGCATCCCTAGTCCGAACTAGGGATGCAGTGTATATGTACCCTTAGTTCTTCTTCGGACTCTCTGGTTATTCCATCGATACCTCTCTTGGGTATGTCTACACTATAGAGGGGTTGTTTTTTTTTTTTTTGGAAAAACGGCCATTTTTCAGAAAAAAACTTCAATTACATCTACATTGCAATCGCATTCTTTTGAAAGAAAATTGAAAGAACAGAGGGGGTTTTCCGGCATTGGTAATCCTCTTTCTGCGAGGAAGAAGCCTTTTTCCAAAAGAGCTCTTTCGGAAAAAGGCACGTGTAGACGGGAAAGAGGGAGTTCTTTTGAAAGAAAAGGAAAGAGGAAAAGCACAGGTGCTCTGGTGGCCACTCTGTCCATAGTAATCACAGCTTAAATTGGATATAGTGTCCACTCAGTGTGATGCTTTGGCAGTGTGGACGCTTTCTTTGGAAAAAGTTTTTTTGGAAGATCTCTTCGGAAAAAGCTTCTTCCAAAAGAAGCCTGCAGTCTAGACGTAGCCTTGGTGAAGCCACCTCTTCACCCCTTACCCTTTCCATGGGTATCCCAGAGAGGTCCATCAGTGTTCCACTCATCTTCTCCCTCTACATCCCATCTCTTAGCAATATTATCCATGCATATGGTATGTAACCCTGTCTTCCTGACTGATTCATAAAGCTGTCTCCCTATTCCTGATCTCCTTCCCTACTGTTTTTCTAACATCTCCTCTTGGGGTGTGTCTAGACTACATGGCTCCGTCGACGGAGCCGTGTAGATGAGTTTACTCAGCAAAGGGAAATGAAGCGGCGATTTAAATAATTGCTGCTTCATTTACATCAAAATGGCCGCTGCGCTGTGCCGATCAGCTGTTTGTCGGCACAGTGCGGCAGTCTAGATGGGGATCTGCCGACCCCAGAACCCTTCGTCAGCAGATCCTGTATGCCTCGTGAAAATCCAACCTTAATTTAAATGCATCCATTGATGGAAATGTTGAATTTGTTTCACTTCAATTTATAGCCATTGGATCCAGTTACATTTTTACTTCTAGACTGAAGAACCCTCTACTATCAATTTCTGTTCCCCAATTTGGGATAGTCTACACTATGAAGAAGATCAACCTTCTGGAAGTCGATCTTCTAGTGTTCAATTTAGCGGGTCCAATGTAGACCCCTAAATCAAATGCTGGGGGCAGCCCCCACCAGCGTCCGGTACTTCTCATTTTGTGAGGAATAAGGGAAGGTGACGGGAACATGTGCTCTCGTTGGCCTCCTGCTGTGTGGACACTGCCATGGCTTGGCTTAAGGTAAGCCAACTCCAGCTACACATTTTGCATAGCTGGAGCTGTAAACTGATCTGTCTTGGTATAGACCAAGCCTAAGGTACTTGACAGACTGTGATCAAGTCCCTCACAACCATACCTTGGATAAACTAAATAGATTGAGCTCTTTGAGCCTTTTGCTATATCATATTTTTTCATCCTTTAATCATTGCCATCGCTCCTCTCTAAAATTCTCCAGTATTTCTTGAACAACGATACAAGAACTGGACATATTATTCCAGTTGTGGTCACACCAGTGCCAAACAGAGGGGCCTCTCTACTTGTACTCAATAGTCCCCAATTCTTATACATCCAACAGATCACGGTAGCTGTTTTAGCTACCGCATTGCAATGGGAACTACCATCATGAGTCTGAAAAATAACTTGAGGGTCACCACTTTGCAGGATGAGGTTCCCCATCCTCTATAAGTACTACCTGCATTCTAAGTGCCTAGATATATACATGCACATGTAGCTGTATTACAACACACATTATTTGCTTGTGTCCTGCTTATGATCCAGATCACTTGGTATCAGTGACCTGTCCTCTTCATTATTCACCACTCCCTCAATCTTTGTATATCTGCAAACTTTATCCAGGATAATGTTATGGTTGATTCCAGTTATGGCTTCTTCATTGATAAAAATGTTAAAGAATGTGGGACCAAAGCCTGCTTGTTTTCAGTCCCGCTAGAACTACACGCTCTTAATAATGATTCTCCATTGAAGATTACATTTGAGACCTATCAGATAGCCAGTTCTTCATTCATTTAATGTGTGTCATCTTGATTTTGTATCATCATACTACATAGCATTTTAATTAAAAATCTAGGAAGTCAAATGCCTTGCAGAAGTCCAGATATATTACATCAACACTATTATCTTTGTTGATTCAATTAATACTCTCACCAAAAAAAAAAAAAAAAATCAAGTTAGTTTGATATAATCTGTTTTCCATAAACTCATGCTAATTGACAATGATTATATTACTCTCCCTTAATTCTTTATCAATTAATTCCTGTACCTGCTATTCCATTATTTTGCACAGGTGCAGTGTCAGGCTGACAGGCCTACCTCCCAGGTTGTCCCATTTACCTCTGTGAAATATTACCACTGCATTAGCTTTCTTCCAGTTCCCTGCAACACATTGCAAATCTGCATTAATGGTCCAGGGAACTCTCTAGTCATCTCTTTTTAAACACTTGGATGCAAGTTAGCTGGACCTGCAATTTTAAAAGGCCTAATGTTCAGGAACTGCTGTTTAACATCCTCCTTAGTGACCGTTGGACTGAAGAGTGTTTCATCCTTAGATAAAATGAATACATCATCTTGCTTTTTCCCCAGACTAGGGCAGAAGTAAATCAAGTCTCATAATATCCATGGGAGGTAGCTATGTATTACTACACCCATTTTACAGATAGGAATACTGAGGTACAAGGAGGTTAAATGACTTCAAATCTGTGGCAGAGCCAGGAATGCAACCGAAATCTGCTGATTTGCTATTTAGTGCTTTTACTACAAAATGATCCTTCCTCTCTTAAGAAAGCACTATAGCACTAAAAATAGTGCAAACTATAACATGTTTTACAGAAAGTTTAATATAAACTACTATTCGTTGCTATAAAAGGAACCTGAGCTAAATGAACACACAGTCCTTCACTCTTACAAAAATATGCAGTACATGTAAATGTTAAGATTTATTGGTAGACATTCCACCAACTGTGTCCGAAGTGTAGATACCTCTGGGATTCTTAAAATAGCCCAGAAGTATAAAGTTCAGAAGGATGTGGTGTGAGTTGCAGACACTAAACATTATTGTTTGACCAGAGTATATATATTTTATTGTAGTTTGATTAAATTACTGAAAGTTTTGGTGCTGTGTGACAGTGGCCAAATTTGGAAGGTGTCTTTATTACCCCTCTTTCAAACATGGACACACACTGAATTATCTCAAAAGCAGCATCCATATTCTGTCTGCAAACCTCACAAAGAAAGCCTCTTCCTCACTCCCTCCACCATGTCATCCTGATGATGCAAAGCTTAGTGCAGGCGATGGCAATTTTTCTGTAGACTTTAATGACCTTTGGATCCAGCCCCCTTCACCTTCTATAGCACCCTCTATCATGGTTCTCTGAATACTGTACAAACATGAAGGAATGTAAGCCTCCCCACATCCATATGAAGTAGGTAAGCATTAGTATCCCCATTCCAAAGAAAAAAAAATGGAAGCACAGAGACATTAAGCTTGCCAAAGTTTCTGGCATGTAACCAAGCCAACACTAGGTCCCAAAATTCCTCACTCTCAGGTTTTTATTTTAACCACAGCACACTCCATCTGAAATAAATTGCAAGACAGGCTCTGCCTAAGAGTCCTAGCTGGGGCAAGCTGAACACATAGGAATACCACTCATGACCTCACAACCTCATGAGCTCACCCGGTTCCCAGAATTCTTGTTATTCGCAATATTTCTGGGGAGTCAGGATGTGGTGGAAGGCATGGCGTGTTTTCCATTATGCTGCTGCAGCATCTGTGCAGATTTTCCCACAAATGAGTTAGTCTGTGATTCCAGAAGTGTTAGCAAGTGGACATCCTGTACTAAAGCCCTGTCCAGCAAATCCCTTAAGCATGTGCTTGGGACTGCTCACATGCTTATGGTGACACCCATTTTAAGTGCTTTGCTGGAACACGATCAAAAAAAAATGAAGGAAGGTTACTTGTATATCTGTAAAAGGGCATATTACAGAATATTTCTATGATAAACCATATGTTTATTGTTATTACACAGTCTGTATTCTAGTTTTAATAGTGTTCTTGTTAAAATATGCCTTGGCTGTATCAAAAACAGTTTTATTAAATGTTGTATGTAAAACTTGTAAGCGGACTTCACTAAGGTTTTCATAAAGTGGCTTGTGACTTGTAGAAGTAGCTACGGTGCTGTATATTTAAAAATCTTTTAAATAGGATTGACTCTGTTTCTTTGACTCAGGTACTTTTAGTGTTTGCCAAAGAAGATAACCAGAGTAACGGGTTCTGCTGGGCCTGTGAGAAGGCTGGGTTTCGGTATAATATTGCCAGGACACCTGAATCTGCACTAGAATGTTTTCTGGATAAACAGCATGAAATTATCATTATTGACCATAGACATTCCAAATATTTTGATGCAGAAGCTCTATGCAGGTAAGTTTCATAACAATGGAATTTTAAAAATAGTATTTTTCGTATAAAGGAATAGATGGAAAGTTCAGAATGTGATTATAGGCAGGAAGAAAGTAGAAAGTTACAGTGAATCTGTTTCCATAAATGTGGTGTTTATATACTGTATTAGCTTTCTGATAAAAATCTAGAAATGTGCAAAAAAAAAAAAAAACCCCAAACCCAATCATACCTGAGGGGGGTACACAATTGCTTTGTCATTTGCAAAGCAATAAACAACTGCTGAGACTTATTGCCAAAGTGAGGCTGAAGTGCTGGAGTTTTAAACACCTAGGACCACACTTCCATTCCTAATTTGCACACAGAAATCTGAGCATTCTGTACTAGGGGTGTAATAGTGTAGTTGATTAACCAATAGGTTAATGCTAGAGACTACATGCATTTCCCTTCCTCCTACTTTGCCAGCAAAATTTTTTAGCAGGCTGGCCAGCAGCCTAGCTCAGTCCTGGGTTGCAGCAGGTCCAGGACCTACTCCTGGTGCGGCTGAGCATTTAAAATGTATTAGGAGCCGGGCGGGCAGGCAGCCTGGCTCAGTTCTGGCTCATGCTGGATTTAGGAGCTCAGCCCAGTTCCGGACATGGGCTGCTGCCACCCCGCATTGCTACCTCTTTATCAGAGGCAGCAACCTAGGGAGACAGGCAGCCAGTCCACGAGGGGAGCTGGTTTTTAAACAGGCTTCCCTTGCGGACCAGCTCCCACTTGGCACCTTGTGCTGCTTCCTTTGATACAGAGGTAGCAGCACAGAGTGGCAGGGGGCTCCTTATGAGTGAGGCAGGAGCACATTGGCTGCCAGCTGAGTATAGACTCGTCGAGTAACGGTCTGATAAGAATTCATGAGGTAACTCAACTGTTCAACTCTCTGATATTTAACACCCCTATACCGTACACAAATTAATTTAAATAGCCATTTGTGTGCATCGGAGCTGGGACTAGAGTGCTAGGCAGAGCCACATTATGGAAGGGGCTTTAGGGGCTGCAGCCCAGGGCCACAGTCTAAGGAGGGGCTGTTAACCTGTGGCCTTTGGATACTGCTACTAAAGCCCCTGCATGCTGCATTCCTGACCAGCTGTGCCTGGAGGCGGGGAGGGGGAGAAGCAGCTCTGTGCACTGCCATTCCCTCTCCCGCCAGGCAGGATCTGCATCACCATGAGCACAGGGAAACTCTGACCCTGCAGGCATTCCCCCTGCCGCTCCCACTGGCGGGAATCCTGTCCAGTGGCAACAGCGGGGATGGTATCTGCAAGCGTGCGTGTTGTGGAACCACCGCCTCCCCCTGCCAAACAGGAGCCACACCAGGAAATTGCCCCAGTCTCCCTCTGGCAAACTCCTTCTCTACCAGACCCAGCATCCCACCCCCAGCCTGCTCCTGCACCCTACCTCCCACCCATACGGTAACTTCCATCACACTAGAATTTCAAAAATAATATTTTTCACGTAAAGGAGTAGAGGGAAGGCTCAAAATGTGCCCCCACCCCCAGCCTGCTCTTGCATCCTCCCTCTTTCCCAGATCCCACACTCCCACACAAAACCCCTCTCGCACCTGACCCTGCACCCTCTCTCCCATCCAGACCCTGAAACCCCACTCACAGCCAGCTCCTGCACCCTAACTCTAGCCCGGATCCCACTTCACCCCCAGCCTGCTCCTGGGAAGCCCCCTACTGTACACTAAGCCCCTCATTTTTGGCCCCATCCCAGATCCTAGGAGGGCCCCACAAAATCTATCAGTCCCAGGCCCATCTAGCCCTGATGTTTGAGGTGCACCTGCACCACCTGGCTTAAAGTGATTTTCATTATATAGAGGGTTTACAGTTTGGTGCAATGGCTCTCAGCACCCTCTTTATACAGATTGTTCCAGCACTTTGCTATGCTCATTTTCTTGAAATATCCCATGCAATTACACATGCAACATTTGTGTGGACAGTTGCACACCCACAATATTTGTAAATCTGGTCTGAAATGCATCATCTTTCTCAAAAACCTTGTATTGCAAATTGACTCCAAAACCACCCCCCACAAATTACTATAGCACATGAACAAGGGAGAGATATTCTTTCGTATCTCTACGAGGACTTAAAATGCAACAGTGCCTTGCTTCAGTTTCTAGTGATATACTCCCTGGGTCCGTCTAGACTGGCAAGATTTTGTGCCAAAGCAACTGCTTTTGCGCAAAAACGTGCCAGCTGTCTATACTGGCTGCTTGAATTTGCGCAAGAGCACTGACGTTCTAATGTAAGAATTCGGTGCTTTTTGTGCAAATACTTTGACGCTCCCGCTCAGGGATAAGCCCTCTTACCAAGAATACTTGCGCAAGAGGGCCAGTGTAGACAGGCACCTTAATTTTTTGCGCAAGAAAGCCCAATGGCTAAAATGGCCATCAGAGCTTTCTTGCGCAAAAGCACGTCTATACTGGGCACGGATGCTTTTGCACAAAAGTACTTTTTGCGCAATAGCATCTGTGCCAATCTAGACGCTCTTTTGCAGAAATACTTTTAACGGAAAAATTTTCCGTTAAAAGTATTTCCGCAAAATCATGCCAGGCTAGACGCAGCCCCTAAGAGCATGTCTAGACTAAATAACCAATAGGGGTGTGAGTGCTGACATCAGAGTACTGACTACAGGTGCGTGTGGTGGGGTCAGGGCACTGTGACAAAGGCTTTATTCCTTGTTAGAATAAAGGAATTCGTTTAAGATCTGTCAGGAGAAGCAGGAGAGTATTGGTGTTCCCCTGGTTACATTTTTACTACTCCATTCCTGAGCACAGTAAAATACTCATTAACTGACTGAGGACAAGTCTGAAAAGTGTATAACTACTTAGGGGATGGCTTCTTTTGGAAAGGAGCATTGTGAATGCAGTGTAAATATTGGTTTCATGTTGTTTGTGTGGGAGAGATATTTGCTATTCCATCCCTTACATTGGCTAAAATCTAGACTAATCTACAATTTTCATGTTGTTTTTTCCATTGACACTCATTAACTACTAACCCTAGCTGTCTTTGTAATTACCAAACAAGTTAGGGACTTAGTTTTTATTTGTTTTTGTTTTTTTAAATTAAACATTTGAGAAAGATTTTCTGAAGACACAGTAGGATTTCTAACGGTGAACTACAAAAATGTTAAGTGATCTTGTTGATGTTTTTATTTTAAGGGCTATCCGAACAACTAAACCCTCAGAAAATACAGTCATAATTGGTGTAGTACGAAGGTAAATTGAAAATATCTTTATTTTCCATTATAAACAATCACACGAATCTGTCTCGAATCATTGCAGAGGCAAATACTAGAATAACAGCTCTAAATTAGGACACTTTATTGTATTGGTGACACTATATTTTTACTGTGTGCTATGTTCACCATCATCTGCTGTAGGAGGGGTGCAGCCTTTCCTGTTGATTTCTGATTTCCACCAGATATCTCCACCCCAATCACAGAAGCTTTTGAGAGCATGACTTGACCCCAAAACATAACCCTGTGTGACAAGCTATGGGGTCTTCTCAAGATTGAATGTGTGAGCACCTATGGAAGCCCCTTATTGAAACCATCATGTTCCCTAGATACATAACTGCACCCACAGTCGGCCTGACACCTCTCATTCCTTCTCCATACCCTCTTTGAGTGGATGCTTTGTTTGCTGCTGTCTCTAGGGAGAGCGGTTGTCTCAGTTTGCCAGGATTGCTCCTGTATCAAATTCCTGTCCTACTACAGGTTGAACCTTTCTAGTCCAGAACACTCTAGTCTGGAAACATCAGTAGTCTGGAATGATTTTAGTTAGCTGGATGTCCACTTTTCATGGGTATGGCCAAGTTTCCTGCAGTCCCATAGTTTGTTTACAGACACCAGTTCTAGTTCTTAGTGTTTTGTGCTGTTATTTAGCTCTAATATACCCCAAATGTCCTCTAACAGCCCTGTAAGCAGTGGAAGTGTTGGTAGTCCTGCTAGACAATATTGACCTCCCGTGGTCCAGAAAATTCTCTGGTTCAGAACAACTCAGGTCCTGAGGGTGCCAGACAAGAGAGGTTCTAACCTGTAGTCTTACTTATTCTGCTACTGAAACTAGTTTTGTTGCTGTTTCAGTGAAAGCCTCTGGGAGAGTTGTCCAGTTGCCTTTACTGGTCACCCCTGTTCTGGTCTCTCCAACTCCTCTCTCCACTACAGATCCAGCTGTTTGTATTCCTTATCTTTCTGCTGAAGTCAGGCCCAACCAGTGCCTCTATCCTGGCCTAATGAGTTGCCTCCCACTCAGCCAGCCTTGATCTTGGCTACATTCTCATCTTTTTCCCTGGTTTGATTTTGCTTCACTGTGTTTGGAGTCCAGTCTTAGCAAAAGAAGCATTGGCCAAAAGAAGGAGAAGCTGGCAGGTGGCACGTTAGGCCAGAGCAAGGGAAGCCACTGGAAAATCTTGACTGTGCCAGCAAAACCACATCCCATAGCCATGACAGCCCTTAAAGCTGGATTGTCTTTTATTAGAGTAATTTAAAGGGGGGGGGAGAAAGTGAGGGAGGATGGGGGAGAGAGAGAGAGATAATGGAATCTGCCTCAAGAACTTCTTGTCCCACACCAAAAAAAGAAAAATACAGCATACCCTTGGTAGCGAAGGCCAGCTGGGAATTTTTTTTTTTGGGGGGGGGGAGGGGTTGTGTGCGTGCGTGTGTGTGTGTGTGTACACACCAATTTGAGCCTGCCTTGCTAAATCATAGCTATGGTAGGAAAGAGGTTTTTCGCAGTTACTTTTTTAAAGAAAAGTTCACATTGTGAATGCTGTGATGAGGATACATGCTTTTCAAGAGAAGATCTCATTAGCTTGCACTCTCCAGCTTTTCAGAACACTCACTATCCCAGCCTGGTGTAAAGTTTAAATTTGCATTGCACTGGGGGTATGTCTACAATGTAGTAGGAGATGTGACTGCAGCTCAGGTGGGCATACTTGTGATAGCTTAAAAATAGCAGGGATGATGCGGCAGCATGGACCCTGTCACAGGCTAGCAATGCCAGTACCTCCTCACGGTGCAGGGCAGGCTCATAGAGATCACACTGAAGCCTGTGCTGCCACATCTTCACTGCCGTTTTTAGCCATCCTAGCTAGATTAAAGCAGGCATTGGTTTGCCATCCCAAAATGCAGCACACCTCCCGTTGCAGTGCAGCCACATCACAGTTATGTCTTCACTGACCCAATATAAACATGTGTTTTTACCATGGGGTAACTACCGCCTATTAGCTCTCCCTCTGTAAGAATGGAGTGGAGACAAAGCACTGTGGTTTTAGCGCAAGGTAAATCGAGTGAGCCAACCACAGGCAGGGGGTGAAGCGTTGACCTCACTTAGCAACCTGATGGTGAAAGCAAATGCCTTGTGAGTGTTACTGTGAGATAACAATCATGCCAATTATCTATAGAAAAACCACTTTTGTGTCAGGGAAGACAAAGCCTGTGTTAGCTGACACTTTATGGATGTTCTTCTGTTGTGTTTAGGATCATTTCTCTAGAAGCAGGTTCCAACAGTTCATTTAGTTTTCTTGCCAGTATCTTACATTTATTTCTTTGTACTCCTGGGATTCAGCGTACAGGCAGTCCCCGGGTTACATGGATCCGACTTACATCGGATCCCTACTTACAAACGGGATGAGGCAACCCCGCACTAGCTGCTTCCCCCCAGCAGACCAGGGAGACGTGAAGCTAGCGCCCCCCTCAGCAGATCAGGGAGATGAGGAGCGGCTTTTCTCAGCAGACACCTCAGCTTCAGAATAAAGGACTGAGGGAAGTGAGGTGTGGGAGAATAAAACTGAGCTCTGGAGAAATGTTTGGCTAGAGTTTCCCCTACAATATGTACCAGTTCCGACTTACATACAAATTCAACTTAAGAACAAACCTACAGTCCCTATCTTGTACGTAACCCGGGGACTGCCTGTATTCTGTATTCCTGGGATCAAATCATTAGGACAGGATACACTGCCACTGACTTACTGTTTGACTTTGGGCAAGTCCCTTAGTTTGGCTATGCCTCCATTTCCCCATCTATGAAATAGAGATAACCATACCCACTTATGTAGCATGCCCAGAGGTTTTTAAATCAGAAGAGCTATTTAAAGTCAAGCTATTACATCATCTGCATCACAAGCCTCTGTTACCTCTGAGATAGTTTTTAACCAAACCTAAACAATTGCCAGTCCTCCAGATTTCCCCATCTCAAGTCATATACAATTTTCTTTAACTTGAAAATTTTCAAAAATGAGTGATTTTGATATCTCATTTTATGGGTGTCTGCATTGTCACACCTTAAAGAGTCCTGATATTCAGGCCCTGCAGGAAAACCAGGCCCTATTGAAATATCTCAAGTTAGACAATCAAGATTTGAGGCATCCAGAATCACTAGTCACTTTTGATAATCATATTGTGGCCACATCAACTTTCAAGTTTGCTGTATTTTCCAATAACCAAGGTTAGCAATAATGACAATGATTCCAGTATAGAAAAATACAGACCAGTCAACCGATTTCTTAAGTCTGTTTGCTTGAAGCATTGATTTTGCATTGCATAAAAATTAGGGAGGCTACTTAAAAATGGAAATAATGCAAAATAATGTCGATGTAACGTTTACTGAGAATTCAGCTTAACATTCAATACGTTTATCAAAGCACAAGAAGTGTATTTGATTCACAATAACAAAACTGTAATGCTTGGTTACACAGTATGTAGGTTTTAGGCCCCAGTCCTACTAAGGATTATTTTGTGGGATCAGTATTGAATCAGCAAGAGAGACATTTCTGACTTTGTCATTCTGCTTTGAAAGGCATGCTGATCGTGAGGAGTCATCAATATTGCCACTGATTGCAGCAGGCTTCACAAGGGTACGTATGTATTGTCATCACCACGATCATTCTGCAGTGTGTGAACTGTGATGTGATTTGGCTTTCTGTGATCTGGTTTATCAGTAGTCCAGTGTGTAAAACCTCACCTCCTGTAGTCCATTGTTATATATTGTCTCCTTCTGTGCTAGCTTACCCCAATGGAATCAGAAACACGAGCACTTCAGAGATCATCCTAACTATGAGAGATTCTTGTCTACTTATTTTAAAAGAAATGTAAAAGCATTAAGCTTTATCTTATATGTATACATGGTTGGGCCAGACTGACCTGCAAGCTCTACTGGCTTATACAAGCTAAGTAACTTATGGTGAACCACAGAACATCCTGTGGGAAATTTATGCTATCAGACACAAATTCTCACCTGTAAACAGGCAACAGACATTATCAGGTGCTATTATCTATCGTTTAGAGTCATCTAGAATACATTACTCTGAATCTGTTCCCTGGCAACTATCTCAATTAAGCAGACACGGTGCTTATTAGTGTGTCACTTAGGTGGATTCCTCAGTACATTAAGCTTAGGATGGAACAAAAGGTTCACGACTTACAACTGAGATGCACGGTGCATGTTCACTAGTTTGTTTACCACCCCATTGTAGCACATTTGCATCCCTTTCCTTATTTGAAGTTGGACCTCAGTGCTGCAAATGCTTAAATGGGGGAAGTAACTTGATTCATCTGAGTAGTTCAAGTGACTTCAGAAGGATTTCTCTGATGAGTAAAGTTATGCAGAATGCTGTAGTATTTGTGGGATTAGGGTCCTGATAGCTTTGACATTATCTTTCCAGGGCCCATTCCTGCAACTCTTACTTCCAATCAACTTCCCTTAACGTCCATGACACTTTATCATGAGTGAACATCCTAAGGGCTTGTTTACACTTGGAAGTTGTTTCTGATTAAGGTAGGAGATGTAGTTGAAGTACAACAGCTGGTCCTGAATAACTCCTCCATGCATGGACAGATTGATTGTGCAATAAGAGTTTCTTGCACCTGTTCAGTTTTAACCGACTTTGGTTAAATTAAATAGGAACATGGAACTCTTACTACAGAATGTGTGTTCACACAGTGAGTTATCAGGGAACAGTTAATCAGGAATAACTCCATGTATAGACAAACCCTTTGGCCAAACACATGAAGGGTATGAATCAAAGCCCAACAAATTCAGGAAGTCTTTTTGTTGACTTCTTTAGGCCTTGCATCAGGCCCAAAATGAACACATTTTGGCTAAGGGATAATATTTTGTCATGTAACAGTTAAAAAAAGTATTGTGTATTTCTATCCATGAAATTGTAACTTAGAAAGCTAAAACCCATGTAAAATAGTGTTAACATTTGACTTCTTTGATTAACAATATGACTTGTTATTTCAAGTAAATCGCATGATGACAAATAACTTTAACAATTTAGTTTGATTTTATTTATTGACTTTGTTGATTGCCACATTGATACTTGATCTCATGGAAATTTGTTCATTTTATGCATCTCTGCTGTCATTCATAATTTCTTTTTTCTTTAAAACAGCATATCTTTATTTACAGGAAAGTCAACTACTGAAATATTTCTAACTTTTCATTTACAGAGATATGTAGAAAATTCCAATATCATGGCCTGTTATAATGAGCTAATTCAGTTGGAATTTGGAGAAGTGCGGGCACAATTTAAACTAAGGTAATTTTTTACCTTTTTCAGGAAAACATCAACAATAAAGAGGGCCAAATTTATCCTCATCCAAAAAAGAATATTTCTTCTTACTCTATGGACGTCATTATAGAGTTTGTTAGCCAAAGAAGTATGTCACTTTTAATATTTAAGCAAAACTTCCTACCAGAATTTGTAGCTTGTTTCTGTTTTATGATATGTTATGATTATATACTTCAAGACACACGTGCATTAAATCTAATCCATTGGGGTTTTTTTCTGTCTACAAGGGCTTGTAATTCAATATTTACAGCACTCGAGAAAAGTCAAGAAGCCATTGAGATCACAAGTGAAGACCATGTAATACAGGTTTGTTCTAGTTATTTTATAGGAATAAAATATTATTCTGTGGATTCACTAATTTTTAGTTAATCTACAAATATATTCCTTCTTTTAAAAAGATTCAAGCATCTGACCTAATAATTTTGAACAGACGAGTCTAATTTAGTTCTCAGGTATAATGTCCTGAGTTTGAAATATCCTGTATAAAACCCTGTATCTTTTAAAAAATAAGTAATCTTTGAGGTTATGCTGTGGCTCTGACCATCAGTCTTTTTGTAATGCTTATTGCTTATGCTGCTGCTAACTGCTGGTGAACACAGCTACTGTTTTATAGACTTTCTTTTCCTGCAGTGTTGCGAATTAATTTTATTTTTCTTTCAAACCTAGCTGTAAGTGAAGCTAATTCCAAGTGCAGACAAGGCACCCGAGAGTACATCTACATAGCAAGGCTAAAGTCAAATTATGCTACACAACTTCAGCTATGTCAATTGTGTAGCTTAAGTCAAAATAGCTTAACTCGGTTTTTGGCACTGTCTACACAGCAGGAAGTCAAAGGAAGAACACTTTTCCTTCAACTTCCCTTACTCCTCATGAAATGAGGGTTACCATGAGTCAGAGTAAGAAGTCCTCTAGCTCGACATTATTTTGAAATAAAGGCTTGTAGTTTAGATACGCACTATATTATTTGGGAATAATGTCGGTTATTCTGAAATAACACTTCTGTGTAGAGTACCCTCAGTGTGAAGTTTTAACAAATGTCTACAAGGGACTAGAATAAAATCACTAAACTCATTTTCTCAAAGCTCATTATCCTTGAAGACTTAAATACATCCCTCTGTACACACTGGAACTCAGGCCGTCTTAAAGAACAGAATTTAAACCAAATTTGAACATAGCTCCAACTAAACTGTTTCTGTGATGTTATGGCCAGTTAGTGTGGATGAAGCCAAATCATATTGGAACTCTGTGTAAACAAGAGTAGAATAAGTTTTTTAAATGTGGTTCTGAGGTTGTTTGCTCCATCTACAGTCATTCGTCAAACAGATTCAGGAACTGAGTTGGTTGGAACCACGTTTTTAAATATGGTTCTCTAATTCCCAAAATAAGGTCAGCACAGATGGCATGTAGGGCTATGCTCCCAAGAGGCTAACACACTAATCCAGTCTGTACAGTAGTAATGAACTTTTATTAGTGAACAGTTTAAATGTAAACTTCTCTCCATTACAAGGTGAATGTTGAGTTGAGTGCTCTTGGCACAAATCTTAATCCATGAAAATAAAATGCAAAAAGATGGTACATTATCTTCTACTTAAGAGTTACTAGAATTTGGCCTCAAATGGTCTGAAAACACCCTTTTGAGGGGGGACCAAATGCCACCCTCCAGAAAAAGCTTAAACCCAGTGGAACCACTCTGCAGAGGGTTTTGCAACCCCAGTGTGTGCGCCACAGCTGTGCAAAGAGGAGATTCTTGGGGAAGAGGAGAACTAGTAGATCTCTATGTCACAGAGGTACTATGAGGATAAATACATTAAAGACTGTGCAGCATTCAAGTATTATGGTCATGGGAGCCATCTAAGAACCTAAGATAGGTATGTTAGAATGAGTGATCCATCACAAGTGTAACCCCCCTGTGTGGGCAGCATGTAGGGATCCCATAAAATTGGAGTAGCAGTGCAATCTGCAGCTTTCCTACCTCCCAGCTTTCTTAGATTCCCCTTCACACAGCCCATTTTTTTTTAGCTTTGTGGGGACGAAGAGGTCCCTTCCTCCATCCTTGGCTGTTTCCATTAAAATATTACTGGTTAATACTCCTCGACCCTACAAAACCTTCACCCTTTCCCACACTGAGACTGAGAGTAAAGGATTGAGACTGAAAGGACTCAATTTTCAAGAGTATTTATTGTCTATTATCACTCCTTAGAAATGTAAAACTGTTGCATTTCCATAATAAAATCTATATTTCCCCTCTCTCTGCTCATGCGTGCACGTAGGCTTGCTTTGTAAAAGTGCAAGGCTTCTAGAATGGATTTTGTTTGGTTTTGTTCTGATAAAAATATAAATAATGCATACACTTAGCTTAGTAAAAAAATAGGTTTAAGAATGTAGGTCAAAATTCAGGTCTGTCTTGACTTTATTCCTGTAATTTTTGTGTTTAATAAGCTTTGGTTTTATTTCACAGTATGTAAATCCTGCATTTGAAACAGCGATGGGCTATCAAATAGGTGAATTAATAGGAAAGGAATTAACTGAAGTGCCTATAAATGAAAAAAAAGCGGATTTCCTAGATACTATTAATTCCTGCATAAAGATAGGAAAGGTAAGTAGCAGTATATCATTTATCATTCCATGATGTTATTAAACCCTACCGGTATGAGTGATAATTGTCCATGCATATAACCATAACAAAGACTTCATAAGCATGTAGCATGGAAGGCTTTCTTACATAAGTAATCTCATTGAAGTCCATGAGACTATTTGAGACAAGCAGGATTTGGCACATAGCATACTAACCTGAGGTCTAATCCTGTTCCTACAAAGTCAGTCACATTCAACTTACTGACTTCAGTGGGAGCAGGTTTTATCGTGTCCTTTCTGCTGCTTTAATTATGGGCTCGATCCTGCAAGGTATGAAGGAGAGTCACATACTCCTCATCTCCCACTGGTACTTTGTTACATTTGCTCTTGTAGCACTGATATTCACTGTAGATTTAATTTTGCCTACATTGAAAAGCAATCTTATGGTATCTCACTCCAATTGCCGTAACTTCAGACACTAAATTATGGGTCGGAGGATGCGGACAGCCCTGCTGATGCTGAAGAAATAAATCCCACATTCAGACCTTGTCATCCAATTTGTGCTTGTATGTTTATGCCCATATGTAAGTCTCCTCCCCCCACCAGAGGATTGCGGCACCAGAGGGAACCACCAGCTGTTCAAAATGGCCATATGTACATATGCACATCTTCATTGTATCTCGTATTTGGGATGCTCAATAATGGTGAAAAACAATTTAAAACTCTCTAACTGAGAATCATAAATATTCTATGTTTGTGGGGAAATTCAGTGGTAATTTTTTTGACATTATCAAAACATAAAGATGTGTAAATATATTTTAAGAACGTGCTAAGGTGGAGTAATAAATGGAGGTGAGTTTAAAGAGGTTTGGCTCACATCAAGAACAACATTCTCCATTTTGTAAAGGTCACTTTCAGTTAAGTTGCATGGCAAAATAGGAGAATAAAACACTCTCCTGTGTTGTTCTCTGTAGCATGTGTACAGCTCACTTTACATACATAGGGCATATGCTGCATGCACCAAAAGGTGAGAAAATCTTAAAGGAAGGTAGAGAGTAAAGAGAATAAGGTAGCTTGGTATGAAAGAACAAGTCCAGTGTAAAGTAGATTAGAAAAGAACCACACTCGGGTTTCAGCATGGTACATTGTAGCTAATTAATAAGCTCAGAATTTAGAAACCTCTGGAGGAATGCTTGTAATGTCTCTTTAGGGCAGGGGTGGGCAAGACAGCATCCGTGGGCCACACCTGGCCCACCAAACTGCTTGATGCAGCCTGCGGCTGCCCTGCCACTTCCCCGCCCCCAGGCCAAATCAAGACCAGTGGATGGGGGAGTGTGTGAAGTCTCCTTCTCCTGCCAGGGGCTTACGGCACCAGAGGGAACCACCAGCTGTTCAAAATGGCCAGTCAGGGTCTGTGGGCGGGAGAGCATATGAAGTCTGCTGACCCCACCCCTTCAGCCTGAGGCGCCGCCTCTTCTGGGGTGGCCTGTGACCACTTCTGAAATTTGTGAAGTAGCCCCCCTTCCAAAATTATTGCCCACCTCTGCTCCAGGGTGATAGCACTGTTAGCTTCCAACTGCCAGGCCCTTTTCTTCCACAAGAGTTGTCGTTCTCTAATGACCAAGGAACTCTCTAGTGGATTTCCATTAGAAATATTTGTTGCATCAAGGAAATGAAGGGGAATCCAATAGCCTCAAAATGCAGATATGGAGGTTAACAGATTTTGCAGGCTGTCTCATGGCACTGTAGTGTTCCTTTTACTGCATTCTTGTTGTGGCACTGAGTGAGCGTGCATGGTAATATATCTCAGAGGTGACACTTGCATCTTGACAGCAAAGTGTAAATGCCCTCTGAGACAAGTGAAAAGATGTGTCATGGTACCTGTATAAGGAGACACTGATCATAGCAGTAACATGAGGAAGTTTCTGAATCAGCTGCATTTGCAAAGATTTGCCATGGCATCTGCACAAGTCAGGGTAACTAATTGGGTCATACTGGTTGTCTGCTGGGAAACACCACCTTATTGACAGTGTGGTGAGATGCTAAAATTAATCACTAGTGTTGTGTGCATCTAGGCGTCAATGCATCAAGGCACCAACACAAAGATGTCATTAGTCACACTGTGTACGTCAAAGTAGTAACATGAGTATTCGTCTGGAAAGGCAATGATGTGTCTCTGTATAGATGGAATGTGCATCTGAACATGAAACTGTCAAGTATCTGGATGTTGACTGAGGTGCTGGAACAGATCCAAGAGACATCCAAGGGCTGAAATGATGGCGCTTCACAGGTTTGTTGCCTGTGTGAAGGTGCATCCAAAGAAAAACACATGGTACAGGTCTGATGCCATTATGTGGTGTTCATTAAGTTAAGACTATAAATCAGTTAAGTCTATTGGGCCTCATGACAACAGCATCCAGTTTTCAAGATATTCAATTATTACAATTTCAATTATTTTAATGTTATGAAAAAATGTCTCTAATAACAGAAAAGTATTTTTAGACTATTCATAGTAAACAACCAAATATTGAGTAATTTTTTCCTCAAAGTATGGAGCTGTCAAGATTTTCATGTTTTAGTACTCTGATTTCCAGACACTACTCTGTGAAAATTAGTGAGATATTAAACTTTAAAGTGTACATTTCTGGAAGGTCTTATACTGTCCTCAATGTCAATCTTATGTGTTTGTTCCATATGTCTTCTTATTTGCCTTTGGGGCACTTAGCAGTTGGTAATCTATAAAGATTATAAAAATGTAGAAATTTACCTGTTAACACAAAAGGAGTTCTTTGGGAAAAAAATTGCAAATGCAGTTTTACTTTGTGGCTCAACATTTCAAAGATTGCAGTACTTTGAAAGTGTTTTTACTGAATTGTTCCAGGAGAATTTGAAACTAACTTGCTTCTGGAAGGAATAACATTCTCTAAAAAGTTTTGGTTGTGTCAAGATAAATCTGATCTGATTTATCTATGTCCCTCCATGTTTGTGATTTCTTGGTACAAATGAACAAAGACTGCTTCCCGTTAGTAACCAAATATGTGGGCATTGTAACTTGATTACACTGGGTTATAATATACCAAACAATTTCTCTAGCCCAGACAAAAAACTGTGCAGTGATGTTTTCTGATCATCCAGCACACAGTAGGAGTCCTTATCTCATGATGAGACTAACCCTTCCCAATTTGAGACTACATAATGTCATAACAAATATAGTAACAAAACAGAATTTGATAGAGCTGTTCCAGGGATTTTTTTTTTAAGTGCTTAGTTGTACACACTGATCCAAGATGGATCTATGCCTGTTCATACACACCTGTAGCATTTTAATTTCTGTATTGAAACATTTATCTGTGACCAAGTTCAGCACTGGCAAATAGCATTTGATTGGCATTTTACATAGCAAAGGAAGGGATTGCTTTAGCAAATAGACTTGGACAATCCATGTAGTATACTCAGGAAGGGTAGTGTGGAGCCAAGCAAAAAGATGTCTTTGATTAATGTATGCTGGCTATACTCACGAGAAACCAGCACTATCAAATGGCATTTTCCTTCTTTTCAAATTTAAGATATTAGAAAGCAACAGGTGTGTTCTCAGTGTGAGAAATCCATTGAGGTGAAATAGCTGATCACATCTGGCTAGAAGTTTTGCTACATCTGATCCCTGTGATCTGAGACACAACATATCTTTCAGATAGTTTTACTGTTCAGAAAAAGAGGGCAAATCTACACCACTACATTGGCTCAGCTGTGCAGATGCATTATGTCAACAGACAAGCACTCTCCTTTTAGCATAATTACTCCGCTTCTGTGAGGGGTTGAAGCTATGTTGGTGGGAGAGCATCTTCTCCTGACATAGCGACAGTGCTTAGGTGGATATAACTTAAGTCACTCAAAGAGACCTCTTTTTCCCATCTTTGAGCAAAATAAGTTATGTTGACTTAAGCAGTAGTGTATCAGCCCTCATGAGAAGTCTACTGATAATTCCGACAAGGCACCTAATTTCTCTCACCGCTTGGGAGGTTAGTTGGCAGAGGAATATATATCCCTCAGACTCTAGGGACAGTTATTTAGTTACCTAAGGCAAATGAGTAGTGTGTAAGAGTGCTCACTGAGTGCAATACTATATGAAAAAAGCCCCAAACTCAGCAGCCCTTCCCTGTACTCAGATTACGTTTGGAAGATGCTGTGCTTGACATTTATTTTTGCAATGAGCTTTGGTGCCTTACTGTATCTGTGAACCCATGCTTCCAAAGGTAGCATTAAGCATTAGATTATTATATGCAGGATTATATTAATGATTCTTTCTCTTCTGCTTGCACCAGACACTCTCGGTCTCTATTTTAACACCAGAACATTAGGCCACGCTGAAGTGACCGTGGCACTGTATTTCTAGGACTATAATTCACTCGTAAGGATGACTCAGTTGAAGGCATGTTCATATTCTCTGTTTAGCTAGCTGAGCGAGGTTCTGGGAGAGAGCATATGGAGTTCTTAAAATATGTTTATGTAATATCTTTGTGAGAATTTTACATAATGGGTGGTGTTTGGCTTAGACCAGAATTGTTCTGACCCTTCTCCTCCACACATTGCATTTCAAGGTTTTCTTGTGGTTTTTTTTCAGACATTACAGCTGTGAATATTTGCCTATTGAATATGAAACCAAATCCATTAGTGACTACTTCTATCCTGACATGATCAGGAGGCAACTCTAGAATTATTCAATCTGTGCCTTATGACTTCATCTCTTTATGCATATTCTGACCTTATTATCTGGGTTTTGAGATTGATTACTCATCTCTCCCTTATCCTGGTTGTCAGGGAACTATTGCTGTGTATCATTTTAATTCCAAGAGCATCAAACTATGTAATGTTTGCTTACTCATTTGTATTCCTCATGCAACATATGGAAGAAGATATGATACTTGATTCCCAATTTGTTGTGCACAGTTCTTTTCTCAGATAAATGGAAAAATCTTTCAGGTTTTTTTTATTCCTCCCCTTCATCTGCTTGCCCACTCTCCACCCCCTTTGTGTTATTATGCAGTCCTGTTGCATGCTGAATTCTTTCCTTGTTGGTTCTCTTTCCCCAATGCAAATTACATTAGCATATAGGGCAAATCGTACCCTCAGTTATACATGTGCCATCTTGGTCCATCTATCTATTGGCTTCTCTCTGATATAAAGATAAATGTATGTACTATGTGCATACTGACACAGATACACAAATGCATACAACTGAAAGACTCCCTGTGTCTTCATTGGGCCTGGATGAAGCCCATATACAGTAAGCAATCATTTTGTTCATCATTTGGCGCTCTTGGATCCAGATTTTCCAGACTCTTTTTCTTTTCTTTAAATTTATGCTAGGATGAATAAACTTGTGGGCATGTCTTTGAATTCACTCAAACATCGCGGGTCAACAGACTGCTTCATACTGCATGTTATTGGTTTTGCAATATACTATAGAAAAAAGAAACGAAAAGAGAAGAGAGGGAGAGAAGTCAGGTGCACAGTGGAACAGAAAGCAGACAGAACAGGAACAGGGTTGTGGGAGAAGACTAAAGAAAACTACAGAGAGGGAACAAAGAATCCTACTGGGAAAATATGTGATGCACATGTGTTTGTGCCATTGTCACTTGTGGAGTTTCTCCTATTCCACATACATAGCACAGCCTCTGCTTTAATTGTTGTGTTAGATATCTAAATATAATAGTAACTAGGTGAAATCTGCCACTTGTTATACAGGAGATCAGATAACAGACCCTTCTGGGTTTAGAATCAATTAATAAAAACATTTTAAATAGGATGTCCTTTGAAAATATAGGTTTAAAACAGGAAGGAAAATAGATTTTTAAAATCATATCCACAACTAACAAAAAATGTTAGGTCTAAGCTATTTTTTACAGAAAATTGGGTTTCCAAGTAACTGCAACTGTCCCTAGAAGTTTCTGCTTTCCATAGAAAATATTGACTATCGAAAAAGACAAATTCTGAAAACCAAAAGCTTTTCTGTCTTTAGATTTTCAAAAAAAAAAGTTGACATTTTTGGCAGAAAAAAACGCCATGCATTTTCTAACAAGCGCTACTCACCCATTAGCCTGAATCCCCAAATGCATGGATCTATTATAACTAGAGTGCTAACTTCAGATCCCGAGAAGTATACATGTTCCAACCTCTCCAGATTTGGACTCCTCTGGGCTCTATAAACCAAAGCTCTCCAGTTGGCTGATCAGTGCACTACTGTATACGGAGGAAAATGTCTCATGTTTTCTGTCTCTGAAATTCAGGTTCAAATGGTGTGAAACGGTTTTGGAATTTAAATTACTATTTTTTTATGAATAACATATTGGGGCAGAGAGAGCAGCTGTCTGAATGTTCTGGAGAGATGGATAATTTCTCCAATGAGCTAAAAGAATGTGTCACTTGTACGTGGAATAAGAACCCACAATTCTAGTCTTCAGTTCCTCTTCTTTCGTATTCTTCTTTCTGGGTCCATGTTTCCCTGACACATTCACAGCCTCTAAGGCCCCTAAGAATGAATATCTAGGTGTGGGACTGCAAGGCAAATTTCAATGAAAATATATCAAACTTAGATTTATTTTTTATTGTTTCCTGGCTCCCTTGACAGTAATAAAGGAAGAGGAATGTGTAGAAAATAGCCTTAGATTTGTAAATTTCTTAATTGAATGGCATTATCCTTGGACTGCTCTTGCAGGAATGGCAAGGAATGTATTATGCCAAAAAGAAAAACGGAGACAGCATACAACAAAATGTGAAGATAATACCTGTCATTGGACAGGGAGGGTAAGTGCAAAAGTTAAGTACCTTGTCAGTATGTATTGAGGTCTGATGCAATGTTCAGGGAAACCAGAAACTCCCATTGGATTCAGGTTTCAGGGGGGTAGCCATGTTAGTCAGTTTCAGCAAAAACAACAAGGAGTCCAGTGGCACTTTAACAAATATGTTGGGGCCCGTAGGGCACAGTGGGTCTCCCATCAGGCCTCTATTACTTTCTCAGTGAAATTCATCCCTGCACAGTCTGCAATGAGAGCTATCCATAGAGCCCCACAAATCCACAGATCGCCTCTTCTTATCCACGAATATCTGCATCCACAGAAGCAGCTGTGGATATCCATGGCTCATTTACAGATACAGATACAGATACACATTTTGTATCCATGCAGGGCTCTGTCTGTCCACCCACTTAAGCCCTTATGGTAAAATCTCCTTTACTCTCATAAGGTATGTCTACACTACCCTCCTAGTTTGAACTAGGAGGGTAATGTAGGCATACCGCACTTGCAAATGAAGCCCGGGATTTGAATTTCCCGGGCTTCATTTGCATAAGCCGGGTGCCGCCATTTTTAAATCCCGGCTCGTTCGAACCCCATGCCGCGTGGCTACACGTGGCACGGACTAGGTAGTTCGGACTAGGCTTCCTAGTCCGAACTACCGTTACTCCTCATTCCACGAGGAGTAACGGTAGTTTGGACTAGGAAGCCTAGTCCGAACTACCTAGTCCGTGCCGCGTGTAACCGCGCGGCACGGGGTTCAAACGAGCCGGGATTTAAAAATGGCGGCGCCCGGCTTATGCAAATGAAGCCCGGGAAATTCAAATCCCGGGCTTCATTTGCAAGTGCGGTATGCCTACATTACCCTCCTAGTTCGAACTAGGAGGGTAGCGTAGACATACCCATACTGCTCAGCTAAGTGCACTGTATGCAAAGGAAACGAATACAACCCTTGATGCAGAGCCAAGCTTCCCTGTGGGCTGGAGTGGTGAGTGGTCCCAATGTGCCTGGTGTTGAGGCCCTTGGAGGAAGCCACATAAACCTGGAGTCTGTGCCTTACCTTTGTCTCCTCCCATCGTCCCCATCCATGCTGACCAATGCAAGGTTGATGTACCACAGCACTGGGCAATGAAGAAACATGAGTGGGACGCATGAGTGGTCTTTCCCCCATCTCAGTGGGCCACAGCAACTCGCAGCCCACTGGGGTTCCACCTGCAGCCTGCGGACCTCTATGTCTGCTCCTCCCCCATGGGCC
This sequence comes from Pelodiscus sinensis, assembly GCF_052426305.1. Classification (NCBI taxonomy): domain Eukaryota; kingdom Metazoa; phylum Chordata; order Testudines; family Trionychidae; genus Pelodiscus; species Pelodiscus sinensis. The sequence continues at coordinate 26,235,279 of NC_143065.1, forward strand.
TCTCATGTACTAGAGCACTAGAGCCCTGCACTTCCTATCCTTCCCCCTCCCTCCCAGCACTTTCAGTGTACCCCAGATCACCTGATTTGTGCCCCATCTCTGCTCTTCCCGCTACTTCTCAGAGCTTGAACAGTCGTGAACAGCTGATTCACCACGTTCCAGCTCTGGGAGGGAGGGAGGGAGGGAAGGAGAGTGTGGATGGAGCACGAATCAGTGGATTTGTGGCATTCCAAAAGGGCTGAGAGAGAGGGGGAGGAGTAGGAAGTGGAGGCTCCAGTGCCCTAATGCGCAAAAGGCACAGCCCCAGTGGGCTGCATGTGTCCCACCACAGACTGGTTCTGCAGTGCAACTGCTTCTTCTGTGTTGCTCCTTTACACTTCCATCCCAGGTGAATTTCACTCAAAGGGAGATAACATTCTGCACTCAGCCAGAACTCCCATTTTCCTTGCCCTTCTCGGCCACTGACTGGGATGTTTAGAGCAGAATGGTAAATATTGATTATTAGGACATGTATGCTAAGTGTCTCTATGCAAATTCAGCAAAAAAAGGGAACCAGCTAGCATATATTGCAGCAGTCCCTTAACTTCCTGAGAATTTTCCAGCTATGCACCTTAGACCTTAGTTAGTTCCTCATATCCCACTGAACCATCAGGCAGTCCATTTCCTCCACTGATAATCATCACTTGCTGGTTGTGATGCTTCTTCCCGGGTGATGCCAATGGAAAACCTGCAAAGTCTTTAAAATAATACTGGCTTGGTGTTATATAAGAGCACACGTTCCTCTTGAAATCCCCTTTTATATGTCCCTTCCCTCTCAGGTTGATCTATTTTATCACGGAGATAGGGCTGAATGAAACTTCTTTCTTGTCCAACAAACATTATAGGTTACTGAGGGCAGAAAACCCCACTGCTCATAGGCATCACTTGGGAGTAACTCATGCTTTCTATTCTCCATCAGTGGAGCAAAAGAATTGGGTAGCCTGTGATACAAAGCAAGGAAGATGGGCCCATACTCATGTATACAATACCTGAGTACAAGCAAATGTGCTCAGCACAGGGAATGTCATGGCAATCAGGATGCACATAGGATGGTACTAGCTAGGGATGGCAGCGGCTAGTCGGCTAACTATTTATCCAGTAAGCAATTGCTTGTCAGTTAATGGTCCGGTTAATCGCAACATCCCCTCCTACCCACCACCCAGATGCTCTACATTTTCAATTCAGGCTGGCTCAGTCCCAGTCCACTGGTCCAAGTTTTAAATGAAGATTATGCAGGAGGAGCTGCTTGCTACCTCATGCTGCTGCCTCTGATACAAAGGCAGCAGCATGGGGTGGCAGGCGGCAGCCGGTCCTTGCAGGGAGGCAGTTTAAAAAAAGGGCTCCCACGTGCCGCCCTGTGCTGCTGCCTTAGTTTCTGGCATCCCACAGAGCAGCCTTTGTCCACAGGGCACCCAGGTGCTCCCTGGACAGGGACTTCTACCATCCTACATTACTGCCTCTCTATCAGAGGCAGCAGGCAAGAGCCGGGATGGCAGAGGTCTCCTCAGGAGTGGGGCCGGGAGAGCACTGGCTGCTGGCCCCGCCCCGGAGAAGGAGCATTTTAGTAACCATGTAATTGTTAAAAACTGTTGTGGCTACATGATTACAAAAATTAACTATTTCTAACATCCCTAATACTAGCATAGGTGACTGCTCCACCCCAAACTCTGTTATCTTCTGTCTGGACCTACATCATTGCAGATGCACCAGCCACATCATACACCTAAACTTCCCCCAGCAGCAGCAGAGAAGGAGCCCACATAGATCATGGCTTTATAGCACGTGCATCCCAGTGCAGCTGAACTGCATTGGTTCCATACCCTGCAAGAGCAGGATTTGTCCTGGATGGGTTTATTGCTGGTATGGATCTTATAAATTTAAAATGCTGCTACAGGTAAATTAGAGCTAGAAATCAGAGACAGTAACACATTGTTTCTTTGCCTACAGAAAGATTAGACACTATGTGTCAATTGGTAGACTGTGCAGTGACAACAATAAGGTAAGAAAAAAGGTGATTTGTTCATTTTAGCTTAAGCAGAAAATATTACAGCATGATCAGTTAATTGATTAACTGGATTTCTAATATTGATTTGTAGGCAGAAAGAATATGTGAACGTGTTCAGGCCGAATCTCAAACAGGTATGTTGTTGCATTTTTGTCACAAGAATCGTGGGATTTATGCAGGAAAAGATCAGATAGGTCGTTCTGATCAGACTCAAAACGTGGGTTGCACAGTGCAGTGGAAACAACAATATTTAGATAGCAATAAAATGGTATTCCTGGGGGAGACTAAATAAATGCAAGTTATCTGTGCTTGGCAAATTTGTTTCAGAAGTGATCAGACAAACCTTGAAAATTGAATGTGACTATGTTAGAACCATGAGTGGGTACCACATTTGGTTCTATTTCACATTCCAGTGATAAGCAATGCAGCTGATGCAATCTCTAGGACTAGATTAGAAATGCCAAGGACACCGTCTAGATGGAATTACGTCATGGCTAGTATAATTCATGACATGCTCCTTTTGCTGTTTTATTAAAGATCTGTTGCTTTTTCTATTTTGGGATATTTGCACGTGAATTGATATATGATGATGATTGCATCATCTAAGGATTTGTCCTGATTGAAGTTCATGGCAAAACACTTTGTTTTTTTGAGCCTTAGAGTTCCAGCATTTACAGCATTATTTCAGCCCCCAAATCAATCTGTTTATGTTATGAACAATTATCATTAGGGAACTCTAAGTTACATTTTTATTTAATGTAAATTAAAACCCAGATAACTCCCTCCTCCCTTTTTAAAAAAGTATTAAAGTATTCTAGTAGGATTTGCCCCCCAAATACTTCCAATAGTGCTACTTCAGGATCTGGGGCCAGTGCTGCAGCAGGCAACAGTATTTTTAAATAGGAGACCAAGCCTGTCTCTAGGCTCCTTCCCACCTGAAGCAGGAGATCTTAGGGACCAATGTATTTTTTCTGTTACAAACAGAAAAGTAGTGGAAACAGACCCCCACTGTGCCTCTGTTGGAGGCCATCTTCCATTGGAGAGTGTGGGGAGACAATGAGAAAGCAATATCCAGACCCGCCAACAGAGGCAAAGAGGGTAGTTGCCCCAGGGCCTGGTGATTCAAAAGGGCCCGGGGCTCCCAGCTGCCGCTGCTGCTAAGGCCTGACAGGGTGGCTGCGGCACACTCCAGGCAGTACTTGAGGGCTGGCTGCCCCAATCCCGCCCCTTCCAGGAGCAAGCTGTCACGCTCCCCCCACCTTGCTCAGGGGCCTGGCAAGTCTATCAGCCCCCTGACAATACCTGGATGCTCCAGGGAGTTCTGTACAAGCAGCCACTTATGATTTTGCTGTTTCACTCTGCTCTCTCCTGCTTGGCAGTTTTCAGGCACACATTGCCCATCAGTGCTGAGATTTGCCCCTCCAGTATTGGCACTTGAGGGGTATGTCTACACTACCCCCCTAGTTCGAACTAGGGGGGTAATGTATGCATACCGAACTTGCTAATGAAGCCCGGGATTTGAATTTCCCGGGCTTCATTAGCATAAAGCCGGCGCCGCCATTTTTAAAAGCCGGCTAGTGCGAACCCCGTGCCGCGCGGCTACACGCGGCACGGACTAGATAGTTCGGATTAGGCTTCTAATCCAAACTATCTGTACGCCAAACTATCTGTGGAACGAGGTGTACAGATAGTTCGGATTAGGAAGCCTAATCCGAACTATCTAGTCCGTGCCGCGTGTAGCCGCGCGGCACGGGGTTCGCACTAGCCGGCTTTTAAAAATGGCGGCGCTGGCTTTATGCTAATGAAGCCCGGGAAATTCAAATCCCGGGCTTCATTAGCAAGTTCGGTATGCATACATTACCCCCCTAGTTTGAACTAGGGGGGTAGCGTAGACATACCCGAGAGGACTCAGAATAAAACTTCTGTCCCTCCTCTTGTCCCTACCAAACCCTTGAGCTCTGCTCATAATTCAGTTCCCTTTATGATCTTCACACCCTAAACTAGTTCCTTTGAAGGGACGAAGGAGTTTATCTACCCACACTTACAGTCCTAGGCTGAGACTCTCTGGCTGCGCCTTGCTGTTGTACTCAGAAGTAATGCCTCCTTCTCCTGCCATAAGCAATCTCCGCTCACTGACAAACACTTAGAAACTAAGAAATTAAAACTAAGAAAAACAAGCAACGGCCTAAACTTTGTCCTCAGTTATCCTTCTGTTAATATCTTCTGTGCTAATTAACATATATGCAATGGGACTGTGGGGCCTAAGCAAGCTCAGAAATTGCCCTGTTGACTTAAGTAACTGTCTCGGCCTTTCATTTAAAACAGGGAGAACAAATTCCTCCCCACAAGCTATTCTGAGGATTAAATAGTTAATGTCTTTAGCATAAGTCAGTGATTTTCAAACTGCAGTCCATGGACCACTAGTGGTCCGCAGCCACCTCCCAGGTGTTCCGTGGCTTGAGCTCAGCCCTCCCTCTTCTCCCCACAGCAGGGAGCCCACGTTGGTGCTCTAGCCTCACCCTCCCTCCATGGAGTGGTTAGAGCACCAGTGTCGGCCCCCCATTGGGAAGGGGCGGGGGGCAAGCCTCACTACACAATCCAACTCGGAGGAAAAAAGTGCACCGCCTCCCCTGCTGGGGGAGCAACAGTGCTCGGGCACACTGCTTGGAGGCTTTCCCTGCTGCTCCCATTAGCCAGAATCTGCCCAATGGGAGCAATGAGAGGTAGTGCCTGGGACCGGCATGGGCTCCCAGGCACACCCTCCCTTCTGGCTGGGCACCTACCTCCAGCCTGCTCCTTCCCTCTCCCTCCTACCTGGTCAGACACCCTACTCCCAGCCTGCTCATGTACCCCACTTCCCACCCAGACCTTGCACCTTTACCACTCCTGCACTCCTCCACCTGCCCAGATCCTGTACCCCCATCCCTCTTGCTGGCCTCCCTGTCCCACATACTGAACCCTTCATGTTTTTCCCAACCCCAGAGCCTTGGGGGGGGGTCCACAAAATCCACTAACCCTGGAACCCCAGAAAAGTTAATCTGGCTTATGGGAAGCCCTGAACCTCAGTCCTCCCTGTCCTTCCCCCTCCCCCGGTGGGGCTGGAGAGCCAGAGGAGTGAAGTGTCTCACTTGGGGGCCACATGAATGAGGGCAGGGGATTTTTGGAGAAGTTGTGTTTTGGGTTTTTTTTTTTTTTTTTTTGGCTTCTCACTTGTGTGGTCCCCAACTGATTTTTTTTTTTGTTGGCCAGTGGTCCCTGACCCAAAAAAGATTCCCCATGCCCACCATAAATAAAGAAAACGAGAACTTTTTGTGTGGGGCATAAATTAATATTTTACTTTATTTAAAATGAAGTTTGATCAACTAACATGAGAATGTTAAAACACTAATCTAGTTAATTATTTAAATTAATATTTCCTTACAGGTTAAATTAAACCCTTCTCCCTAGCTGCAGCATTACCAAAATGGCTCAGGTGTAATTATGCAATTAACAGAGAGTTTCCATTAGCAACTGGTGGTCCATGGAATGGTTTGCATTGAGCCAGGTACGCCAGGGGCCAAAGTCTGAGAACCACTGGCATGTGTCAGGGTTGGCTTATTAAGTATTAGTAATTATACAGTTCAACAACTCTCATGAAGCCACTTCATGGTGATTTTCTAAGATGTGGAATATTCAGACAACAAAGAACTCTTGTCTACTGAAGATTCCATCTTGTCTGAGAGTCAAATGCTATCTGCCTCTAGTCCAAAACATCTAATATGCTGTTGGATAGCCTCGAAGACAATGCAGAGTTTGAGGGGCTGGTAAGGGTGGGAAGGAGAAGTGGTCAGTGGCTCCACTACAGTGGAGTCCCACAGGACATGATGAAGAGCTTGTTTCTCTCACCAATAGACATTGGTCCAGTGCAACATACTACCTCACCCAGCTTGTCTCCCTAGATCTATATGAGATATTCAGGGGCCACTCCTACTTCTACAGTTCTAGAACCTTTAGTGTTGTAGTGGAACTGCCTCTCTGCACCACGCCTGTGGGTTGAGGGAGGACTCTAAATTCTCTTAGATCCCATACACAAAGGCCATTTACTCTTGCGTCTTTGCTTGAGGCAGAAGCAACATTCAGAGAGTATGTCGTGAGAGCATACTCTGGTAAGGCCAGTGTGAAAACAGTTCTAAGAAGCTGTTGTCCAATGTTTTCCAACATTATGCATGTTGCTCTGCTGTTATCAGGCCTTACCTATGTTTTGTTTCCTTTAACATATAACCTGGGAAGAGCCTTTGTTGCAGTCATTGTATAACACTGATGTCTCCACAGATATTCAAACTTCCCGACACAAAGATAGGAGGAAAGGATCACTCGATGTCAGATCCACAACCTCACGAGGAAGTGATGGTATGTCAGATAAGTGGATGTTTATGTATTTTTTCACATGGCTTTTTAAAGCCCTCTAGCCATGAATGATGTCTTATTTATGCAACTAGCCCATGTGTTTTATCTCTGAACAATATTCTTTATCCTACTTCTTTGAAAAACTTATAAATGAAAGGCAAGATTCTGCTGCCCTTACTTACATTGGGTAGCACTTAACATCATGAGTAATCCCAAGGAATTCAATAAAGCTACTCAAAAAGTAAGTTATTCTTCATCATTAGTAAAGGCCGCAGATTCAGGGGCCCCCAAAGTATTGGCGGTTGTTGTAGTTTTCCTATCAACTCTCTCCACGAAAGTCAAAGTTAAATTTCTTTAGTTTTTTGTTTTCTTTGCACTGTGTTGTGTCACACCTCAGGGAGTTATGCTTCACTATTGCATGTCACCCTTCACCTTAGTATGTAGTTCACATACTCTGGGGTTTTGCTGGTGTTCATAAAACTTCTATTAAAACATGGATCCATACTTTCTAGGCAACAGTCAAAGTCTGGTGAAAATTCGAAGTAACAGATTTACTTCTACTTTTCACCAGACGGTGATCACTGCTACAAAAATAGTATGGATTCTGATCCTGAAGATGTGCTCAGCTCAAAGGATAGCAGAGAAGTAGCCACATCTTACAGGTAACAAAACATGAGATATCCTAGTTTGGCCTTTGCTGCCAGGAAGAAAAATTGCTAATTGACACAAAAGATGTATGTTTTCCAAGCCCTGATTACTGACATCAGTTGTTATGGGCTAGAACCCCAGCTCATGTTGCTCATCATTACTTCATTAAGTTCCAAGAACCTACACTAATTTACAGCAGCTGATGGGCTGACTCACTGTGTCTTGTCATTACACCCTTGTCATGTAACAGGCCCCTCTCCCACAGACAACATACATATGGTGCTGAACATTTGTGGCTGAACATTTTATAAAATATTTAACATGCAAAAACAGCAGCTATGTTGCTAGGCCATTATGGTCACTTAGCTCTGTTCTGTGGTGTTGGTGATTCAGCATGCATCTATTTGTGTGTGTGTCCCTATTGACACAGCAGGACAAGTGTGCATATGCATGTGGTTCTAGGCGTGGCAAAGGAGGAATTCTTGTTGTGCCTTGTCTGTTCAGCCAGGGTGCTAACTCTGCTTTGTTTGCTGCACAGGCAGTTCCCAACGGCGACACTCCTCCATGGCTAGGATACATTCCATGACTATTGAAGCACCCATTACCAAGGTAATAATGCATCATTGCAGGTGTTCGTGATGTCAGGCAATCAGACCCTTCTGATAATTTACCTGGATTTTTTTCTTGGAATACTGTTACAGAAACCTTCTGCACTGCACCTGGCCTGAGTAGCTGGGCCAGATGCAATGGCTATAGACACGTATGCTGGCCCTACCACCATTTTTTCCCTTTCTCCCATCTCCCACACAGTGGCTGGTGAAATGCATGAAGAGGCAAATGCTGTGTTCCCAATCCTCCTTTGTCTGCCCATACTGTTCCCTGCCTGTCCCATCTGCAAGCCACTTGGGGGGTGCACCCTCTGCATCTCTTTCCACATTCAGCCCCCTCTTGTTTAGTACAATCACCCTAGTTATGTTGCCTGGAGGCACACAAAGGAAGAGACTGGATTTCCCTTATTCATTGTGATGCATAGATTCTGACATTTGTTTTTCCTCAGAGGTGCTCAGTATGAAGGCCCCATCCTCAGTCTGCTTCCTCCTGTCTCCACTCCACCGCCTCTCACGAGGTCCCACTCTCACTCCACCTCTTCCTGCCTCCATTTCAACCCTCCTCTGAATCCCCCTCCTGTCTGCTGCTCCCTGATCTCTGCTCTTCCTCAAGCTCCTCCTCCAGCTGCCAACTGAGCACCCAGTTTTGGGTCTTTTTTCTGTCAGTGTGCAGATTCCGGAGCATTCACAGACTCAACAGCTATGTTGTAATATGTCTCAAGGAAACAGTTAAGGGACCAACAAATATCAGTTTCTTAATAAAGTGACCATCTGATAAAGGTAGAAGAGAATTATGCTGACTCTAGCTAAAGATACTTCTGGCCAAAGAAGTTGTTTAATAAGAAGGGGCCTTTAAAACCTCGCTCATGGTCCCAAAGTAAGTAACAAGCCCTCGGTGTTTCATTATCGATCCCCAAGAGAGTTCCCTGTAGTTCTGCCTGATCTGGATTAAACACTGATGTGTTTTGTCGTTAGGATGTCTCATATTAGTCTCTGAGGATCTTTCTTTTCTTTACTCGTTTCTAAATTTCAAGAATTTCTTGTCTCAACGTAGGTAATAAATATTATCAATGCGGCACAAGAAAGCAGTCCCATGCCAGTCGCAGAAGCTTTAGATCGAGTATTGGAGATTCTAAGAACCACTGAGTTATACTCTCCACAACTTGGGACGAAAGATGAAGATCCACATACAAGTGATCTCGTTGGAGGATTGATGACTGTGAGTACATATGATGGCAAATGATTGCTGACATAAATGCTGGGGCCTGCATTTGCCTTTCCCTTACTCCAGTTTAGATCAGTGTAGCTTCAGTGTAACTCCATCCATTGAATAGAATCACTCCTGATGTGCACATTACAAGTGGAAAGAGGATCAGGTCCCTTGATTTTTTTATAGAATACCCAAGCATATGTATTCAAGTTCTGTGCAAAAGTTGGGATCCTAAACTGCATCATATGATGCAGACAGGAGAGGTTATGTGGGAGGTAGAGAGAGTTAAACTTCTGGGGAAGGGTGGGGGTGATGCCTATAGGAGTCAGGTGGGGACAGGGGTTGTGAGAGAGGCAGAGGAAGGATGCTGGATGCCTGCAGGAGGTTGGTAGGCAGGGATGCTCTCAGTTCAGTCTCACGTCCTTTTGCAGGTTCCCAGCCAATCCCTCGTTTCCCCTGCCAAGCCTAGGGAGACACAGGAGGCTGCTCCCCGCTGTTTCTTCCCACCATAGTCTGGCTTTCCTGTAGTGCATGTGTATGAAGGCCTCTGAGCCCAGCTGCCTTGACCTGAACAGACTATATGTAACTTGCGCCAGCAGGATCTTCCTGGGGCATTAGAGCCCCACACATTAGCACGTAGTCTGGCCTGCAGCCCCATGTAAAATCACTTCTCCCATACAGCTGCCACCCTGAGGCAGTTGTCCAGTTTGCCAAGAGCTTAAGTGGCTTTTGTATCTACCCTCTGAATTGCTAAGTGTCACGCATGCATTGCTCACTTCATTCCCTCTGAACCAACCTCTGTGTGTGTTCTGACCCCATACAACCCGTAAGTCAGTCCACGATCACATGGCAAAAGGAGTCACAGAAAGGGCGGGCACTGTAATACACAAAATCCTTGCTGGAAATAGAACAAAAACTACTTTTCCAAAGCAATGGGAAAGGGAAGTTTCAGAGGGTGAATGTATAGTATATATTGATTTTTCAAATGATCTACAAGAAACATTTCTTCAGCAAAGGATCAGCTGAAGATAGAATTAAATTATTCCATCTCATGTACAAGAGAGCATCTCTGTGTGTCATGAGGGCATTCAGAATCCGAATATAGATTTGCCAGGTGACATTGGATCTGATATCTCAACAGTAACAAAATCTAGTCCTTTATTTTTGAGGACACACTGCATCTGGTGTCCTGAATACTTGTGTCACAGCAGTGCTGTTGAAGAATTTTTAACATGCTTTAACAGCAGGACAGCCTTTCCCATAAGTCACAAAACTCCAGACTAATTTACTTACAGATCTTAAAATAGAAACTAGATGTAATAATTCTTAAAAGTGCAGACATTACACAGGTCTGATATGGCATGCAGATTTGCTTCTGCTGTACCCTAGACATGTAATGTTATTAGTAAGTTAGAAGGGTGTGTTTATAAAGGTTTTTTTTTAAACAACTAGTTTATACATACAAGGCTAACATTAATTTACTGCATCTAAAAGATGTTGGGCTAAATCCCGCTCTCATCTGTGAAGCAAGCAAAATTGGTCCAATATTTAGACTGATACCTTTAAGAGTAAATATCAAATGCATAATTCTATTTATTTTAACCAGTAAGGGCAAGATTGTGCCTTCAAGCACCATCCCAGAATAAAAGCAGGGAGGTATTGACTCACAGGTATATCTCTGAGGCATGTTTTCTCCCTGGTTTCTCCTTCCCAACTGTAGATTGTTATTGGCCTGAGCTAATAGCTAGTCAAAAGAGCGGCTGAATGAGGCTATTGAGAGAGGTGGGTGGAGCCAACACTCCTGCTATTGCCTGCTGCGACCCACCCACTTGTTCTACAGGTAGTCCAGACCCATGGTCCAGGTAGCCCATTCTAAGATGTTTATGTTCAAAGCCCATATAAAGCAGAATTCTTGCTGTGAACATGTTGTCTCAAACCACAATCCTAGGCTTAACAAATTACTGCTCAGATTAGAACCTAGTTTATTTTGTGACCTGTATCTTTCTATCTCCCTTCTATTAGGATTTACCAAGAAGGTGAAACATTTGCCTAGGCATAGCAAAAACATTTAGATATAAACAAAGACAGAGAAAGATAAGATAACTCTAAGGATAAAATAGGACATAGTCAAGCCTATTAGTCAGTGCTATGGTAGATAACATATACAGTGCTTATGAATTTGGAACAGAGAGTACGAGAGACCTTTTCTGATGATAATTTTTATTTAACAGGATGGTTTACGAAGATTATCAGGGAACGAATACATATTGTCCGCAAAACGTAAGTTTTCTCTTTGCAGTTTTGGGGGATGCTAAAAATTGCCATCTAATAGATTTAAGAGACATAGTAAATGTTTTGATAAATGTTCCAAGGACTTTTTAATTTTTTTATTCATATCCAATTTTCTAATACATTGCAAACAACAGTGGGGGAATTGCTAAGAATGTTTAAGGTTTTGCAGAGAAGAGAAGTAAAAGTGGTATTGCGGTAAATTAAGCTTATTAATTTTATTTCCCAAATATATGCCGTGACAGAAACTCATCAGGTTCCTGGCAGTCTGATCTCCCCTATTTCCCTTAATGACATCCCACCACGGATAGCACAAGCAATGGAAAATGAAGAATACTGGGACTTCAATATCTTTGAACTGGAGGCTGCAACTCATAAAAGGTTAGTAAGGCAATTGAATTGTAAGTTAAATCTATCGAGAATTTGGTGCTGCTTTATCATCATACTCAGCATTTCAATTTCAATATCTCTCCTTTTCAATTTGGAATCCCTTTTTGCAAAAAGGATGTGTAACTTCCTCATTTGTCCATGTTTCTTGCGTTTTTACTTGCTTCTCTTACTTTTAAGTACTTTCTGCATTGGCACAAATTTGTTTTCTGCTGATTTCTACAAAGAAATATTGGCTGCATCTAAAGCTTTCATATATCTTTCAGTGTGGCAAAGAAAAATGCACTGTCATTTTGAAAGCCTTCCCTTGCTTTTCTCATTAAAAGAAAATCTTGACAAATCTGGCTGTTGGATTCTGGGGATCCAATTTACATCGATTTTCAGCCACAAAACTTGAGTTGTCAATTTACTGAGCTTACAGTAAGGCTTGATAGATCACATCTTTCGTTCTGCTACTTGTAGACAGAGTGTATTTATTTCTAAAACATTGATTTCAGATGAGAGTAGAAGGGTCCAGTTCTATAAACTCAACAGATTACACGTCTGTTCACACTGCAATGTACAGAATTCTTATCTGTTATTGCATTGATGTAGACCAGAAATTGTAACAGACTCTAATATACTTCAGTAGCAGCAAATGCCATAAATAACTCTATAACTCCATTATAAATTCCTGTTTTTATTCATTGATACCTGTTAAAATTTCATTCGGGGTTGAAATTTTCCATGCTTTGTCTTGGCCTAAAGGTGAAATGTACTTTTGGAAATCTGTTACATCTGTTCTGTGTTTCTTCTGATATACTTTTTTATTCTACAAAATCATAATTTACAGGTCAGATCCTGCAAAAATACTGATTAACTCAGGCTCTGATCCTTAATAGCTTTGAATAGATCAAAACCATTTGTAAGCAAGATGCCAAGGAATTCATATTGCCATTTACCCAGTTTTATTTGAGTTCTTTGCTGCATAAACCACACACAAAAATCCCAAAAAACACATCACAACAAAACTCCCCCTCCCAAAGAACCCCTCCAAAAACAAACTTATACATTTGGAAGTAATCTGATTTTTATTATCCCTTAAAATGACATTCTAACTTTAGATTTTATTGCAAATGGAGAAACTTATCTCCAAAAATGTTATGCCTTTTTTCTGCCTCATGTTCCCATAAGTAAAGAGATTACCTATAAAAATGGTAGTTAGTCCATGTGAATTATTATGTTAAATGAAAATTTTTCAGTACATGAAGAGTTTATTATATCACAGTCAATATGGCTAGGCTAACTAGATAATTTCTGTGCTTCTATTAGGAAGAGGCAAAAGCGGATAGCTTGTAGTTTTCTCTAATTAAAAGAATTATAATTTAGATCTCTCACATGTTCTTTCATGTCCTTTCTAGGTTTAAATAAAAACTAACCATTTGTTAAAGAAATTCCAATAAGCGTTCTGTGACTCACAGTGTGAATAAGTTATTAGTGCTCTTTTCAAGTCCAAGTAGTCATATGGAAGTGGCGCCAAGATAAAAAGCTCATTAAATCTAAACACAGTGCTGTGAGATGTCAGTTCCCTGATACAGAAGCACAGTGAGAATTTTGCCTACTAATGCAACATAGTAATGACACTGTCCTTGCTTCCACACGTGAGGACAGTTTGGTTTGAAGGCCAGATGTTCTAGCATGTTATGGTGGCAGGATTTAAGCAGACCAAAGCTTTCAAACACACCTACCTAAAGGTAAGGTGGGTGAGACAATATCGTTTATTGGAACAACTTCTGTTGGTGAGAGAAAGAGAATGTCTTCACGTCTGGGGGTAGTTCGAACTAGGAGGGTAATGTATGCATACCGCACTTGCTAATGAAGCCCGGGATCTGAATTTCCCGGGCTTCATTAGCATAAGCGGGGAGCCGCCATTTTTAAATCCCCGCTGCTTCGAACCCCGTGCAGCGCGGCCACACGGGGCTCGAACTAGGTAGTTCGGACTAGGGTGCCTATTCCGAACTACCGGTACACCTCGTTTCACGAGGAGTAACGGTAGTTCAGAATAGGAACCTAGTCCGAACTACCTAGTTCGAGCCCCGTGTAGCCGCGCTGCATGGGGTTCGAAGCAGCGGGGATTTAAAAATGGCAGCTCCCCGCTTATGCTAATGAAGCCCGGGAAATTCAAATCCCGGGCTTCATTAGCAAGTGCGGTATGCATACATTACCCCGCTAGTTCGAACTAGCGGGGTAGTGTAGACATACCCTGGGAAAGGTGCTCCCAGCACCACAGCAAATGCAAGGGATTTGGATGGGTTGGGGCTAGAAACTAGGGCACACTAGCTGGATAGGAGGGCTGAGTGCTGGGGAGCACTCCTTGGGGAGACTGGACACTGGGGGGCAGTCCCTAAGTGGGAAGCTGGGTGCATTGGGAGCAGTTCCTGGGGGGGGGGATTGTCCTGCCCTGCTCTGGTCAAACATTGTCCCTGGCTGGGGTGAGGTCTGGTGAAGGGCTGGGGAACAGCCCGAGTGCAGGGGCAGCATATGGGGGTGCATCCCTTGGCTGGGGAACACACCCCACACTGGGCAGAGCTCCCCATCTTTGCAGGCAGGTTTTTCAGCCGTGCTGTCTGGGCACTTAGCCCAGCTGCACCAACGGCAGCGGCATGGAACTGACAGTGTCAATACCCATGCCATGCTACCCTGACAATAAATTGATGTTAATGTTTTGGCTTATTTTGCCAATTTCAAATGCTCATGATAGACATTTGCCAGTGTTGGGATGAAAGGTGTTATGTGGCTTTGAATCATATTATTGCCAGATAACAAATACTAAACCTTATATATAGTGTCTATATGGCCCACATAACACAGAGAGATGAATATGTAGCACACAGTGGTAAATGGGCTAAGTGCTTACAAATGATCGTTTAATAACTTCTTCCAATACCTCTCCAGGTATCAAAGTTAGACTAACAGATCTAAAATTCTCCTTGTCCCCTTTATACCCCTTTTAAATAAGTCCCATGTTAGCCCTTCTCCAGTCCTCTGAGACTTCACCTGTCCTCCATGAGTTCTTGAATGTAGTTTTTTAATGGTGCTAAGATTGCTTCAGCTTGTTTTTTAAGTACCTTAGGATGAATTTCATAAGATGCTGCCAATTGGAATATATTTACCTTATTGAAATGGTCTTTAATCTGTCCTTTCGCTATTTTGCCTTGTGTCCCTTCCCTTTGTTAATATTAATTCTGTTGGGTATCTGATCATCATTTATCTTTTTTTAGTGAAGACAGAAGCAAAATAGACATTAAACATCCTTGCCTTTTTGATGTAATCAGTTACTGGTTTTCCTTCTCTGCTAGGCAGAAGACCTACACTTTGCTTCATCTTTCTCCTGCTCCTGATATATTTAAAGAACTTCTTGTTAGAACCTTTTATGTCCCTTGCCATTTTGTGTCTTAATCTTTTGGATTTTGTCCCTACATGCTTGTACTATTCTTTTGAACTCCTCCTTAGCTATTAGTCCATATTTCCATTTTTGTAGGAATCTTTTTTTTTTTTCAGTTCATTTAAAGGACTCCTAATGGAGCCATGTTGGTCTGTTAATGTTCTTCCTGTCCTTCTGTCAGATTGGATAGTTTGTAGTTGTGTCTTTAATACTGTGTCCTTGGGAAACTGCCAGTTCTCTTGAACTCTTTTATCCCTTAGATTTTCTGTCCATAGGACCTCACTTACCAGTCCTCTGCACTCATTAAAGCCTGCTTTTTGAAGTCTGCTATTGTTTGTATTCTGCTGCTCTTACTCCTTCTTTGCTTAGAATCATGAAAGCTATCTTTTCATGCCCACTTTCACCCAGAATCCCTTTCCCCTTGAAATTCACAACCAGTTCCTCTTTGGTGGTCAGAATGAACCTTCAAATATCTGTCCTGGTTTCTTCCTCCATTTTCTGAAACAAAATGTGTCCCTGATACAGTCCAAGAACTTAGTGGAAATGTCATATTTTGCCATATTATTTTTTCAACAGCCATCTAGGTAGTTAAATATCCCCATTACTATACAACCTTGTGTTTTGGCTCTTTGTCCTAGAAAGTCTTCATATACCTCCTCTTCTTGATTTGATGATCTATAATAGACCCCTATTGTGATGTCATTATTATTTCCTTTCCTTTTTGTAATATTTTCCCTAAGAATTTCAACCAGTTTGCCTCTCACCATCTTCTGGACCTCAGAAAACAAGCATATATTCTTGATGTATAATGCAGCACCTCCTCTCTTTGTTCCCTGCCTGTCCTTCCTGAATAGCCTATTCCCTTGTATACTAATATTTCCTCTCTGTTGGAGCAAAAATATTGCATGCTTTCTGTTTTGGGATTAAATGTTATTCCAGGCTGTGTTTTTTGTTCTCTAGTACAATATGAGACTTGATTCCTACATTCCAGCTGTTGCTTCCTGACCTCGTCTGCATTGTAGTTTTTAGTTTTAGTCTCTACATATTTTTCCCTCCAAGGGTACGTCTACACTGCACAGCTATTTTGGGATACCGGATATATCCTGAAATAGCTACCCCACATCTACACAAGCCTCGCATTATTTCGAAATGTGAGGCTGTGTAGATGTTCCAAATTTCAAAATAAGCTTTATTTACATAGATTTGAAATTAGGTACATAATTTGTGTAGCGCAAACTGCGTATCTTATTTCGAGTTTGGGGTGCTGTGTAGATGCACCCTGAATATCCCACCTTTGCACTACAACTGCTGTAGCTCAACCAACATTAGCAAGAGTGGGAGTCAAAGGATATGTCTACACTACAGTATTCTTTTGAAATAGCTTATTTTGAAATAATGCATCTACACACAAAATGCATTTTGAAATAGCTTTTTGCTATTTCGAAATAGCGCGTCCACACTGAGCAGACTCTGAATCGCATTTAAGGCTGGCTGGAACCAGTTCCAGCAGGGCATCAGGTCAGACTTACTGTGTGGGGCTGCTGCCTGAGGCGATCTGAGGTCTGTGCTTAAAGGGACCCCCCCCCCCTCCGGACTGGAAAGCCAGTTCTCAGGTTTCCCTGCTTGCTTGTCTACCTCGATGAGGGACAGCAGAGCATTTTGTCTCTGCATGCTCTGGTTGCCCTCACTCGGGACACCACAGCACTCTGCAACATGGAGCCAGAGCTGCCCCCGGGCACTCTGGGGCTCTCTTGGATGCGTTGCTACGAGCCTGGCTGCACCTTCTGCAGGCTGCCATTTGGGAGGTCCATCAGGGGGCTGCCAGTATCCAAGAGGCCCTGCAGGAGAACTTCCACCCTGGTCTGCCCCAGTGGGGTCTTGTGCCTCATTCCTCCCTCACGTCCTTCCACTTACCCCTCCCTAACCCCCCTTCCTGATGTCAAATAAAATACATCTATTTTCATGAACACAAACTCTCCTTATTTAACAAAACTGGTGGGGGGTGGGGAATGAAACTCTGGTGAGACTGGGGAAAGGAGGGAGGATGAGAGAGGAGAGAGGGGAGGGGGAAACCTGGGAGGAGGGAGCTGGAAGGGGGAAGCAAGGGGAAGAAGTGGGAGGGGAAGCTCAGGGCTCAGGGTTGGGGGGTCTCGCCGGACCAACTTGATTTTCATGCAAACCTGCTCCTGGGTTCGCATGTGGCCTTTGGCGTCCAGGCTGGAAGCTATCCTGCCATAGATGTCTGCATTCCTCCGTCTAGTGTGGAGATCATGGACGTTGGGGGCATCCTCCCCAATCCTGAATAAGGTCCATGATCTCCACCCTGGATCAGGAAAACACCCGCCTTCTCCGGGCTCTGGCAGGCTCCTGGGAGCTGGCAGACTGTTCCTGGAAAGCAGTGGAGGGCTGTCTGCCAGTGGCTTGCTGGCTCATGTTTTTGGGCCACTGGGTCGGGGCAGTGACTGCTGGCTCTGGGCTGGCAGGCTTGGATCTGGCACAAGCACTGTGGCCAGAGTCTACCCCTTTAAGGGCTCCAGGGAGGGAGAGGAGTGTTCTTGGTTGAGGCCAGAGTGGCCACCAGGGCACCCTGGGAAGGCTGGAGGCCCCCTATTTCAAAATAAGTGTCTACACAGCACTTACTTTGAAATAGCGATTTCGAATTTGGTGTTATTCCTTGTAGAATGAAGTTTACCAAATTCAAAATAAGCGCCTCCGCTATTTTGAATTTATTTTGAAACAGCAGTTTGGCTGTGTAGAGGCTAGGAAAGTTATTTCGAAATAAGGGCTGTTATTTCGAAATAACTTTGCTGTGTAGACATACCCAAATAGAAGCAAGGGACAAAGGACAAGGGTGTGCGTTAGCCCGCCCTCTGGTGGAGCTGTAACACTGATGCAGCAGTGGTAGGGTATTTGACGAACAACATGAATGTAGACTGGAGGGCAGTGAGTAGTGTCCTCTTCTCCCTCAGCAGGAAGCATTGCTTCTGCAGGCAGGTGGATGAGCCGTGGAGTCTCACAGATAGGCTGGCAGAGGTCACAAGGCCCTGAGAGAGACTGACAATGCCTTACAAAAAAAATTGCAAACGGATTTGCCAGGATGATAGAACCTGTTTAGTATTTGAATAATTCTCAGGAACTTCCAGACATAAGTGACACCAGGAGGGGGCAGAAGGGACATGTGCTCCCCTAGATAAGCCATATACCTACCCTTCTAGATTTTAATTGCTGAAGTTGGGCATCCTCGCTCTGCTCCCTTCCCTGTCCTTCCCCCACAGGGCATGTGACACACCTGCTTCCAGAAGTATCAGTCCCAGAAATTGTTCTTAGGTGGAAGCTTTTTATAAATCTTGAGTATATTTCTATGACCAGTTGAACTGTCATCTGACATCTCAACAGCGTAGAATGCTGTCTCTGCTGGTCTCATTGGCTCTGTCTAGTTTTCCTTCTAACTCGTTTGTTCTAAGACTTTTTGTTTGTTTTTCTCTCCAGGCCTCTGGTTTATCTTGGTCTCAAAATGTTTGCTCGCTTTGGAATCTGTGAATTCCTAAACTGCTCAGAATCAACCCTGAGGTCGTGGTTACAAGTTATTGAAGCCAATTACCATTCCTCCAACTCCTATCATAATTCTACTCATTCTGCAGATGTCCTGCATGCCACTGCCTATTTCTTGTCCAAAGAACGGGTAAAGGTAAGTGTTGGCTTATTAGAAATACAGTCAAGGTGAAAAATCCATGAGTGGTGGGAACATTAGCAGAAATCAACCCTAATTGCTGATATATGGAGGCAGATCTTCAGCTGGTGTTAATCACTTGTGAAGTCCAGGCAGATGTGCTGATTTCCACCAGTGGAGGCGCTGATTTATAACTCAGATAGATAAGAAAAATGTCTTTTAGTCATTTCCAGCACCACAGAGCTGGGCTGTCCTTGGAAGGAGGTAGAGAAAGCCTTTTTCTAAAAGAAAAACAAACTGTGACAGTCAGCCTAGCAGTGTGAATGTCACATGGGTGAGCAGCATTTTCTCACTGGGAATATACTCTCCAATAGGTCTTTAAAATAAAAGCCCATTTATTGACATGCCTGGCAGCTATTTTGCACCCCACCGCCAGAGCAAAGCAGCTTGGGACCTGGCATTGCTACTCCCAGAAGGATCACCCCCATGTAGGGGATACCCAGGAGTCATGGGAAAAGCACAGTAGCTTCAGCACCAAACCTGCCATTCACTATTGCCCACATCAGTGGTGGGGCAGCAAAAAAGGAAGCGTAGGTGGGCTTTCCTTATTTCCTGTGACCATATTGGTCCAGTGGGGCTTGAGATGAGGTGTGTAACTCCCTTTCCCCAGGCTCTGAAAATACATCTATTTTCTTTTATGGCTTTTATGGGCCTCAGAGGAGCCTAGTTGTGAGTGGAGGGAGAGGCAGGATTAACTGAATATGGAAATCAGTTGGGCAGGAGCTGATGATTATAAAGCCAGGATGTTTGCAGCAGTCACTCTCTGGGAGAACAGAAGAGGTAGGAAGCAGTAAAACGAGTCATCAGGAAGCCTGAGGGAGAAGAACTTGGTTTCTAGCAATATGGACCCTGGGCTGGAACCCAGCATAGAGGGTGGGCCTGCATTCCCCTACCAGCCACTGAATAAGAAGGGCTTTAAGGGCTGTGGAGCACACAAGCCGAGAACCTGGGTTGGACTTTTTGTTACTCCCAAAAGGACTAAAGTGTAACTGGCTGGAAGGCCAAGTTGCAGGAAGAGAGACCACCGCAATGACAGGTGAGGTGCCCTCTGCATGACACCCTCAGCAGGGGCACCTTACAGGGAGACAACTGCTATGCCATGATCAGCCAGCAGCGATGCTTCTGCGGTGAGGGACTCTTTTACAGGGCCATTGGCGGCTAGTGTAAATGAGAACTGCTCTAAAATATAATGGGGAACAGACTGGGACACAGTAGGCCTGGGATCTGGGGAGTGCAAAGGTAAACTAAAGCCACGCTTACCTATTTATGCCCTGGAGTGGCATTGGGTGCTTTTCTGCCCCAGCTGTGGACCAAACTTCCTATCCTGAATTGGTCTCTGAGCTACTGCTAGTGGTAGACCCTTGCTCAAAGGGGACATCATTTGTGATTGTAAACAAGTTTCTAACCTCTCATTAAAACTGGTGTGTGTATTCTAACCTGGTGCTGCAGCTCATTATCCTACTCTCCAGAGGCCATGTCTCAGGAGGAGGGAGAATTTCACTGGAAGTTTTCAATCCTCAAGTTGCCAAGGCTTTGGTAGCCTTCCCATGAATATCTATGACAAACAGATGTGATCTGGAATCATTCCAGCGTCAAAGCTGTTTGACTGCCTTTCCATTTTTCAAGAGTTTTTTTTTTTAATTCATCTGTAGGTATATGAGAACAGAAAACTTGTTATAAACAAAAGCAAAGGAGATACCACATGTATTTGAGCAGTGACAGCCTGACCAGTTTTGTTAACTAAGCAGCTCAGTTTAATCTTTAAGGACCAGGGCAGGGTTTCTGGTGATTTTTCCAGGAGATCTAAATGTCCCTGACTTTTCTTTCCAGCAAACTCTGGATCCAATTGATGAGGTTGCTGCTCTCATTGCTGCCACTGTCCATGATGTGGATCACCCAGGAAGAACAAACTCTTTCCTGTGCAACGCTGGGAGTGAACTAGCAATCTTGTACAATGACACCGCAGTGCTAGAGAGCCATCATGCTGCACTGGCTTTCCAGCTCACCACGCGGGACGATAAATGCAATATCTTTAAAAACATGGAGAGGTGAGTTGAAAAGTTGGGACATTTATCAGTCCATTAGCCACAATATTCTGACTGCATATCTTACATAAAGAACTGCCAGTAAGCACACCACAGGAAAATCACAACTTTTGGAGGAGTGGAGTTAGCCACTCGGTAGGTTTGCTCATGAAACCATAGAGATTTCTCTCATACTGCAGAGAATGCCAACATCTAAATCCGTGGTATCCGACATGCTAGCCACTAGCCACATATGACGATTTGGCCAGTTGAGTATGGCTAGCTCGCTATAGCAGTGGCCCCTATAGTGGCTACTGCTTCAGACCTGGTTCGACAGCACAGATCTAAATGATAATGTTGATGATGATTTTTATTGTCATACAGCATAGGAGCCCTAGGCCAGGGCCAACACCCCACTGTCCTAGGCGCTGCGCAAACACAAAACAAGGAGCTTACAATGTAACTCTCGACATGAGCACCTTTGCTGGTTTTATAGCCTGAAAATCAGGCCAAACTTGCTCGCTTGTAAACTGGTGCCCCTTTTACAAATCAGTGCCCCTTTTACAAACCCATTTTATATCATTAGTCATCTAGGCCCACGCAATGGCTGACTGTGCACCAGATAAGTTGGCCCATGTAATATGACTGGGCTGATGTCTAAAGGGAGAGGCTTCTGCAGTTTGGGGTGGGAGCATGACTGTAGCTCCACCCTCCCTATTCACCCAGCTGTGTTAGCAAGAATGTGATGGGGGAAGCGTGGCTGGCGCAAGACCTTCTCAACGTGAGCTGCCAGAGCACTATGGGAGGTGTAGTAAGATGAAGGCCTAAAACATAAGCCCATGAAGCACAGGCCTGGTCTGAGGCCTGAGGCCTAGCTTACAATGGACAAATATGGCTACCATAAAGCAAAGCTAAGCTGTGAGCAAGAGGCAGGCCTCTGCTGACAGAACTTGGCACAAACAGGGCTGAGAGTACAAAACACTAATTGGTAATAGGCCCAGGTGCAGAACAATAATTGGTACTGGTCATAAGTTGAAATCATATGGTACCACCAGCTCATTAAAAAAGACCTTGGTACCCACTCCTCACAGATACAGACCCAGGTTCAGAAAAGGGTCTAAAATGACAGCAGGATGGATAGAAATGATCTAATCAAACCACGAGGTACGGGGTGATGGGTGATATCTAAGTGGCATCAGAGGGTGGTAACCTGACAACGTCAGAGGGTGGCAACCTGATACATCAGCAGTGAAGTGTGATTTGTTTGTACTTGTATATAAAGTGGTGTCTTGGGGGGGAACAGTCTTTATATGACCTAAGGGGCAGTGAAAATTTCCCACTGATTGAGTCATTCCATTGTGGCAAGTACATATGCGTAGTGGTTCAGTAGAGTCTACTGACAACTGTTACTGTCCTTTGCTTAACCATAAACCTGGCCTGGCACCTTCCATCCTTATCTGGTCTGTGGTCTTTGGGGGCCCTCTCAGGGTTTGCTGTGGTCATTGGGCCCACATCATTGAGCACACACACAAACAGCCTTCTGGTTATCATTGATGGAGCCAGAGACCTGTGAGGACACCACGGCAGTAAATCCTCCTAACTACAGGAGGCATGTGCCGACATAGTGTCTCTAGGCTGCACTGCTGAGGAGTTGGCATCTCCTTTCCCATCCAGCATGTGCAGTTCCTAGAGACACAAAACTGTGTCCCTAGGGTATAATTCTCTGTGCACCACTGTACAAAAGGAGTGTGGTTGTATAGCATCGGGGCAGGGAACCATTTTTGGGTCAGGGATCACTGACTCACAGAAAAATCAGTCGGGCTCTGCACACAAGTGAGAAGCAAAAAGAAAAACCAAATGTTCACTGATGTGGTCCCAGACTAAGAAGGAGAAAAACACTCTTCATATTCCCCTTGCACAGCAGAGCCTGCGGGGGCTCAGGCGAATGGATTTTGTGTGCTCCAGCCCTATGGTGGGACAGTGGGGGAGCTGGAGCGCCAGAGTGGGCTCTCCAATGCTAGGGGAGAGCTCTGAACCTTGGGGGCCAGATCCAGACAAGCCGGGGGCCGCATCCGGCCCCTGGGCCTATGTTTCCCCACCCGTGGATAGAGTCTGCCTCCCAGCTCCCTTCTCTCTTTTTCCCTTCCCTGACCTGACTCTGGAACACCAGTGCTTTATAGTACAGGCAGTCCCCGGGTTACGTACAAGATAGGGACTGTAGGTTTGTTCTTAAGTTGAATTTGTATGTAAGTCGGAACTGGTACATATTGTAGGGGAAACTCTAGCCAAACATTTCTCCAGAGCTCAGTTTTATTCTCCCACACCTCACTTCCCTCAGTCCTTTATTCTCAAGCTGAGGTGTCTGCTGAGAAAAGCCGCTCCCTGGTCTCCTGAGGGGAGGGGGGGCGTGCTAGCTTTGTGTCTCCCTGGTCTGCTGGGGGGAAGCAGCTAGTGCGGGGTTGCCTCACCCCGTTTGTAAGTAGGGATCCGATGTAAGTCGGATCCATGTAACCCGGGGACTGCCTGTATTTAATTAGTTTAAGCAAGTCTTAGTGAACAAACCCTCCTGTCTAATTGTTTCCTTCTTTGAACAGGAATGAATATCGAACCCTTCGCCAAGCCATTATTGACATGGTCCTCGCAACAGAAATGACAAAGCACTTTGAGCATGTCAACAAATTTGTCAACAGCATTAATAAACCCTTGGCAGCACTAGAAGAAAATGGGGTAAGCAAACCAGCAAATTGTCCTTAAATTAAGAGGCAGACAAAAGGGGGTTGAGGCACTCGAGACTGGTAAAAGGGTGTACCTAGAGAGTATGGTGATTGGCCCCATGGAAACACAAAGAGTCTTTCACCTCTAAGTCGCTGGTCTGCATGCACATAAGTCGAGACTGGTCATCACATTTTTGGAGGTTAATGGAACTAATTCAGACATCACTTACATTGCAGTGTGATGATATTTTCCCAAAGACAGCAATGTGTTTGGGACCCATTCCCTCATCAGAGTGCTTATGGGAAACAGATTATCTGGTTAAAAATCCAAGAAACCTGAAAGGGTGGTAATCCAAAGACCTTTTAGCTACTAACATTTGGTGCTTACATAGTAACCTTTATGAGGGTATGTCTACACTAGCCACCCTAGTTTGAACTAGGGTGGCTAATGTAGTCATTCGAACTTGCAAATGAAGCCCGGGATTTAAATATCCTGGGCTTCATTTGCATGCTCCTGGGAGCCGCCATTTTTAAATGCCCCGTAGTTCGAACTACTTGCCCGCAGCTACACGTGGCATGGGCTAGATAGTTCGAATTAAAGCTCCTAATTCGAATTACCGTTACTCCTCATTGCAGATAGTTTTATTCCTCAGTGCTGCATGTAGCCACAGCAGGTAGTTCGAACTACGGGGCATTTAAAAATGGCGGCGCCCGGGAGCATGCAAATGAAGCCCAGGATATTTAAATCCCGGGCTTCATTTGCAAGTTCGAATGACTACATTAGCCACCCTAGTTCGAACTAGGGTGGCTAGTGTAGACATACCTTAAGATACTAAGCGGCTACACCCGATGCTCACTAAACTCACCAGCCCTGCTCTCTTTGGCAGTTTTCACGGCCAGAGAGCGTGAGAGCATGATGATGTCATTCTGTCACTTGGCAGTAAAAACTTTTGTATACATAGAGAGAGATAATGGGGGTCTTGCTCCAGCCCCCACTTGAGATGGCAAGCTTCCCTTCTGGAAACCCATCATCACAGTAAGCAGTGACTGGTATCACTGTTGGCCTTTTCTGCGAAAGGGCCAAGGACCATTTGACACAGTAAGCACATGCTGAGGGCTGCCAGTATTCTACAAGTCCCTAAAAATCAAACGTTGCTGCTCCTGGGTCCCAGCCGGGGCAAGACTGGCTGAAGGGTAGATGGACCCATACAGCCCTGCTGGAGTGCTCCTCGCTCAGCCTGGCAGTCAGTCACCTCCCGGTGGGTTCAATGAGCACAGTCAGGGGACAGGGCTTGGGGAGAGTCTCTGGGGAAGTTTGTGGGGAAGCTCCAGGCAGTAGGGGCATTGTGGGGTGTGAGGGAGGGTTGTATGTATTGGGATGCTACGCAGTGGGGGTGGGGAAGCACTGTGTGGGTTGGGTACTGGGCAGTACGGGGCAGGAGGGACAGTGTGTGTTGGGGCACTGGGCAGTGGGTGGTCTGTGTGGGGCTCTGAGGAAGTTGTAGTGTGTCCATGTGAGGGCTGCTGGGCAGTGAAGAATCTATGGGCAGAGATCTGCTGGCAGGGAGGTAAAGGGTTAACCGGTAAGCACCACACTTACCAGATGATACTTACTACATAAGTGGTTAACCAGCGGCCGGCCAAGGCCCATTGTGCCGTGGGCCCAGATGGACTGGAGCAGCCCATAGCACAGTGGGCTCAACCCAACCTGGCCAAAGCAACCTTTGGCACAGTCGGCCTAACCAAGCTGCAGCAGCCTCCCACTCACATCACACGGGCTGCTCCAGCCTGGCTAGGCCAGGCCCATTGTGCTGCACTGCCTCATTTAGCGTGGACCCTTTAATTGACAGGGTTTTTCCTTTCTTTCTCCTCTTCCTCCCTCTTTTTCTGCTTTATATTTCAAACTCTGTGCCTCTGGCTTCATATGTGTCAACCGAAGAAGTGGGTTGTCCCCATGAAAGCTCATGATACTATTTATGTATTTTTGTTAGTCTCTAAAGTGTTACAGGACCATTGTTTTTTAAGGAAAAACAAAACTATTCACATGTAATTGACTTGATCACTGAGCCATCAAGTTCCTAAAGTGTCACAAATGGCTTTTACTGGAATATCCGGATTAATAAAACAGGTTCTCACTTAACATTTCTAACTTCACATACAAGAAAGATAAAATGTACACATTCAGGGGATCTCAGTCTCTTGAACAATAAGTTACATGACCTGTTTTGCATAAAGTGTCTTTGAGTTACGCGTGTTCATATTCATAAGCCAATTTTCAGCAAGCATGGGAGCTTGTGATACAATTACAAGATCACATATTGTTGCTTTTTTTTTGATCCAATGTTCCTCCACCCCCAACTCCTATTCCAGTAGGGATGTGAGCTAGTGTGTAATTGCATAGTCGTGTAACCACATGAAATCTTAGCAGTTACACAACTATTTGATAGTCCCCGAGGTGGACCTGGCAACCAGTGCTCTCCCGGCCCCACCCCTGGTGAGCCCCCTGAAGCCCTGCATTGCTGCCTCTGTATCAGAGCCAGTTTAAAAACCAGCTTCCTGCACACACTAGCTGCCTGCCACCCTGCGCTGCTGCCTCTGATACAGGGACAACAATGCGGGGTGACAGCAGCTCCTGTCCGCGGGGGATCCGAGCTCCCCACGGACACAGGCAGCAGCATGGGGGAGTGGTGGAGGCAGGGGAGGCTGCTGCACAGCAACTCCTGACCACGGGGAGCTCGGACCCCCCGCAGACAGGGGCTACTGCCGCAAAACAGCCTCTGTCTGCAGCAGGCCCAGGCTCACCACAGAGGCTGCTTTGCGGAATATGGAGAAGCCTCTGTCCACAGAGAGCTCAGACCCCCCGTGAACAGAGGCTGCTTCGCAGCAGCCTCCCCTGCCCCTTCTGTCTCTTCCCCCCCCCCCACGCCGCACTGCTGCCTCTGAGACAGCAGCATGGGGGGGGGGTTAAGGCAGCTCCACAGAGCTAGTGTGTGGGGGGGCTTTTAAAATGGCTCCTCCCAGCACCAGTTCTTGTCTCCACCCCTCTCCCTGCTGCCTGTGTAGAAGGCAGCAAAGGAGGGGCAGGTGGGTCTGCGGGAGCCTGTATGTAAGGTGAGCTGACTTGAAAGCCTGAGTGTATTGGCTCAAGCCCTACCCCCTTACCCTCCATGCTGCTGCCTCTCATTCAGAGGCAGCAGCGTGGGGTCGGGGAGGTTGGAGGGGGGCAGGCAGATCTGGTGCTCATGGGGAGCCAGCTTTTAAACTAGCTCCTCCCAGGCACCGGCTTCTGCTCTGCCCCCCTCACTGCCTCTGATGCAGAGGCAGCAAGGGACGGGGGAATGTGTGTAGTCAACAAGATTAACCAATAAGCCCAAGTTATTGGTTAATCGTGCAGTCATCTACACACTGACATCCCTAGTCATAGCTTCCTTGCCTATCCCTCCCCAGTTCTTCCCTCCCCCGGCTTCTTGTCTCCTCAGAAGATTTACCTTCCCTCCCTGCCCACTGTTTTCACTCACTCATTGGTTCTTAGTCCCACCAGTTCCAATCTTCTCTGTCCTCACCTACTCCCAATCCCACTCTCCTTGTTCAGCGAGTCCCAGTTTCCCTCTTCCTCCACCTGCAGTTCCAGTTTCTCTCACCCTGGATCTTGTCCCAGTATGATCCACTCCCCTACACACACACACACACACACACACACACACACACACACACACACACACACACACACACACACACACACACACACACACACACACACACACACACACACACACACACACACACACTCTCCATCCCAGATCTGCCTCTTGTCCCCTCAGCATTTGAGTCATGCAGTTTTCTCATCCATACTGCCCAGCATGGGTGAGCAGTGGGGGTGTCACTGGCGGCAGGGGACAGGCAGCAAGGACAGAATTTTGAAAGAGCAGGAGGGGCAGCAGCCATGCGCACTGGGATACAACTTGCTTTTCTTCCCATTCATCTGCCGATAGGGAGCGAAGGGAAAGTACTTAGATTCCGTGGTTTACACCTCTGCCCCCTCCCTTCACCAGCCAGGAGCAAGAGGCATGCACAGAATCCAAGTATTTTCCCATTGCTCCCTTATCACCAGGGGAACAAGAAGAAAAGCATTCTGTGTCCCAATACTGCTGCCCTCCCGCCTGCTCTCTCCAAACTCTGCCCTGACAGGCAGGCTCCCTGCTGTCAGTTCTGGGCCTGGATTTGGACTTGAGCAAGGAACTTCAAAGGACAAGGAAAGACCTGCTTAAACCCAGGCTGAAGCAAGGTCATTTTGCTGGAATCTTTGAGGAATTAAACTGTGAAGCTCTAGCAAGTCTCTGCTGAGCTTGTGCAAACTGTCATTTTTTCCAAATGCTTATAACTTCACCAGTTTGGGTGGATCTTTACAGGGACAGCAAAGGCATATTCTTGATGCAAAAGCCCCACCTACTGTCAAATTTCAAGTCCCTACTCCAAGCGAGGGCAAGAAGGCACTAGAGATTCTCAAAGAAAAGATTGTCAGAATTTATGAATACAGTAATTCCTCATTTAACACTATAGATATGTTTCAGAAAATGATCGTATAAAGTGAAAACGTGTTATGCGAGATCAATTTTCCCATTGAAAATAATGGAAAAGGTGGGGGTTGCGTTTCAAGCAGTGGTGTCTGTTAGGACTGGAACATAAGGTTGGGGGAGAGAGGGGACTGGGTTACAGCAGGGAGAGGAGTGTTTTGGCTCTGGGAAAGGGATGGGGAGGAGAGGGAAGGGGGATTGGGTTAGGAGTATGCCCCTGTGACGGGTCTGCCAGGACCCACACTGTGTCCGGCGAGGGGGGGTCGCCGGGGAATGGCGCGGTGAGCGGCAAACCTTCTGTCGCTTTGCAGGGAGGCAAGGGAAGCCCCGCGCAGCTGCCGGCGATGGGCCAGCTGGGAAAACCCAGCCACTGGCCTGCAAGCGGGGGCGCAGTAGTGGGAGCAAGGCGTCCAGTGAGGAGGAGTCAGCGGGGAATGGCGCGGCGAGTGGCGAACCCTTCGCCACTTTGCACGGAGGCAGGGGAAGCCCTGCGCAACCGCCGGCAACAGGCCAGCTTGGGAAATCGTTTTATTCCAGGGACAGTCGTGTAATTCAAAAAACGTTCCCTAAAAAAAAAATCGTGCTATCGTGAAAATGTGTTAAGCGGGCACGTGTTAAATGGGGAATTACTGTATTGGCAAATCCAACAATTTGTCCTTTACCTTATTTTTAGAAATGGCTAAACTGTTTTGGATGAAATTTTCCAAAACATTTAAGACTGAAGTATATGCCAGATAAGAAAATTTTCAGCCCAACTATTAAAGTTTGGTGAAGTTACAAATAATTGAAAACACAGGGTTTTATAATAGATAGTGCTGTATCAGGCAGTCTTAATAATAGGCAGCAGTAT
Source organism: Pelodiscus sinensis (assembly GCF_052426305.1). Classification (NCBI taxonomy): domain Eukaryota; kingdom Metazoa; phylum Chordata; order Testudines; family Trionychidae; genus Pelodiscus; species Pelodiscus sinensis. Next base: position 26,264,167 of record NC_143065.1, read on the forward strand.
CAGCCCAGTCTAAAATTATATTTTTAAACTATCAAATGGTCTCCTTTCAGTTTTGACTTTTGCTTAATTTATTTAGTCATTTATGTTTTGCACAAATGTTTTTTATCAGAATTTATATTTTACTAACAAACTATGGTAAAAAATAATCAAATTCAATAACTGTTTTACTAAGAAGAGGCTTATAGATATTCAAATGGAAACATATGGCCATAAAACCAATGGAGAGTTTTTAGGCTAAACTCGTCTATTCAATTCCAGGAATTTAATGATCATGCAAAAATAACTTACATAGGGTATGTCTACACTACCCTCCTAGTTCAAACTAGGAGGGTAATGTAGGCATACCACACTTGCAAATGAAGCCCGGGATTTGAATTTCCCGGGCTTCATTTGCATAAGCGGGGAGCCGCCATTTTTAAAACCCCGCTGGTTCGAACCCCGTGCAGCGCGTTCCACGAGGTGTACCGGTAGTTCGGAATAGGAATCCTAGTCTGAACTACCTAGTTCGAGCCCCGTGTAGCTGCGCTGCACGGGGTTCGAACCAGCGGGGTTTTAAAAATGGCGGCTCCCCGCTTATGCAAATGAAGCCCAGGAAATTCAAATCCCGGGCTTCATTTGCAAGTGCGGTATGCCTACATTACCCCGCTAGTTCGAATTAGCGGGGTAGTGTAGACATACCCATAGACTTTAAGGCCGGAAGGAGACCATCCTGATCATCAAGTCTTATTTGCTGAACATTGTAGTCCAGAGAAACTTGCCCCCACACTCCTTTAATAGACCCAGAACCTCTGCCAGAGTGACAGAAGTCAAAATTGTAGCATCAAGATATAAAATACACTTCTGCAAATTGATATACAGCACAGATTGGGTACTGGATACTATTTCGTTCCTCTAATAAAAGGGTTTGTGAACAGGTTTTGGGCAATTGCAGAGTATTCTTGGATAATAAAAGATAATTATAGTAAGTACTCAGAACATAGGGGTCTTTTTGACTATACAAATAAAAAGATAAGGAATTTTTAAAATAATAACACAACCCCAAAATGGATGTTAAATAAACACCTGTGAAATGTAAGCCAGACCCTTTATCTGTTCAGCTACACAATGTCCTTCTGAATTTACAGGTGTTCAGTTAGCTTAGAATGCCACAGAACTATAACACGGATGGTTAAGGGCTAGTGGAAGTTTTGCAGGGCTGCTCAGAGAAAGAGAAGTACAGTAAAACTCCAATTGTCCGGCATCCAGTGGTCCAGCACTCCCGATAGTCCAGAACCAACTGGAACCCGGAAGTGCTCTAGCCAGCCAGATAATTGGAGCTGCTGAGAGCCCCATGGGCGCTTGCGGCTGGGAAAAGGAAAGGGAGAAGAGGGAAAGGGGATTATACCCCTGTGACAGGGTCTGCCGGGACCCGTGCTGCAACCGTTGGGGGGTGGGCGGGGAATGGCGCGGGAATGGGCGAACCCTCTACCATTTTGCAGGAAGGTGGGGGAAGCCCCGCGCCGCCGCCAAGAGTTTCCGGGTAGGAAGCCCGCTCTCAGCAGCGGCGCGGGGCTTCCCCTGCCTTGCTGCAAAACAGCGGAAGATTCACCTGCGCCACGCCATTCCCTGCCCACCCCCCATACGCAGTGTGGGTCCCAGCAGACCTGTCACAGCCCCCTGCTGGAGTACCTCCTGATACTCCAGCATATCCGATAATCCTGCACCACCTAGGTCCCAAAGGTGCCGGATTATCAGAAGTCTACTGTATAGCACACAGGTACATGGTCTCAGGAGCAGATCAAAATAGAACAGACTCACAATTCTTCTCTGGCTGCTGCTCCTTTGTTCTGAGGAGGAGTAAAATACTTCACAGCTCTGCATGGAGCAGTTCTCATTCTGTGAGCCTGGCCCTGCAGTAAGCTAGAACTCCACTGTGCTCTCTTCTTCTGCAGCTACAGTCTGGATGTGGAGAGAGGGCTTAACGTGTCACATTCCTCTATGAGATCAAGCGGCCTCTGTGACAAGCCCTGCACAATACAGGTGGCCAAACCAAGTCTAAATGTTGCCCTTGCTTTTCCACGTCCATTAACTTCAGGGGCAAAGCCCGTGCCAAAAGGTCTGGTCTCATTTCTAACAGTTTGACCTGCATGCAAATTTTCTGGAGAAAAATAGGACTTAATTTTCTGTTTTACTTAAATAATCAAATCAGAGTGTTTGCCTTATCTGAACTGTGCATTTCTCCATAATGCAGTCTCCTGTAGAAATGTTTGCGGTGTCTGCGTGGGTAAAGCCATACATTTGCAGTGTTTATCGGCAGGACTACATACCAGCAGGTGAACCTTGAGTTTGGTCCTATATTTGGTAGCGATGGCAGCGTGCTTCTCTGAGCGTGGCTTTGGATCACAGCTGTGACTCAATGGCATGTTTGTCGGCAAGCTGCCAACTCTTAGTTCCATACAGGACAATTCCCCTTTTATAGTCCTTTCTGTAGGTATTTGTTCAGTGGGGCACGATGAGAAGTAGTTAGGTTTGCTCCTCGTCGTCTTTTGTGTTCTAAACTGGCAAAATCCATCCAAGCTCCAGCACCATTTATCCTCCTATTTCCCTTAATGATGTCACCAGAGCTATGACAGAAAGCTTAGATCTGGCCTGCGAAGACACCTCTGTGCTCTCAGAGGACACTGGAACTAAGCTCTATTAGTCTATTCCCAAGACAGCCACATCCTCTGATTAGAACCATAGCTTTGGTTTGAACAGGTTCCAGATCACAGAAGCAAAAATCCTTTCTCAGTTCCTGGAGATGTACCTATTGATTTCTACTGACATTTACTGAATGATCTCTAATTGTTTTCAGCAGTTAAAATGTCTATGTTGCCAGGAAGAAGTATTCTTATCTTCCATCATTCTGCTTTGCCACGAAGTGCAAAACTAGAATGTCACAAGTTTGGGTCTGTCCTGCTCATTTGCTTTTACTGATTCATGTAGTTGTGCATCTGAAACAAAATAGAGAGAAGAGAGATTTATCTGAGATGCTTTGTTTTCTGGGGACTACACAACAGGCGGGTTTCTAATTTGGTTTTGTTGTGGTTTATCATTGTGACTCTGCAGGAAGAACTTTCTCCCCTGTAATTAGCAAAGTGCACTAGTAAAAGCTCTGAACAGTGGAAATTCAGATTCCACCCTGGCTGACCTCAGTGTGCTGTTTACTTTTGTGCAATGGAGTGTGGAATTCTGCCGAGCTGCTACTACTTGTACAGATAGACGTAGATGCTGGCTGCGTTATTAGTGTTGTAATTGTCCTGACTGCCATAATGCTAGACACCACCGGAGAGACCAGAACCCCACTGTGCTAGAACAAAAGATGGCCCCTGGTTTAGAGCTTACAATCGAAATATATGATCAGATATAAAGATGGATGCAGAGGGGGAAGTATAAGGAAACAGTACTGAGCAACATGATAGACTGTGGTCTTTTCACATGAGCAGTCTAGCCATTATCACGTTTTTTGGAGGCATCGCAGCAAAAGAGCGTATTAAAAAGGGATGTGATGAAGGATGTGCTATCATGCTTCCCATGAGCATTCCTCACAAAGGGCCTCATCCAACTCTCACTGAAGTCGATTCCTGTTTGGATTGGGTTGGATTGGGCCCAAAGTGCAATTAGGTCAGTGAATGAGGACAGTGTACAAAATTGGGGAAAGAGAATGAAAGCGTCTGTGTTGGGAGACACGAACAAGTGATTGATTCTGGACTGCAGGGGCAAGGGGGCAGCTCCATGCTCCCAGAAGGGGTGGGTCTTGAGTGGAAGGGGAGGGGCCAGGGACAGCCAGCCCGCCGCACCACGGGGAGTGCACCATACCAGCCCCTGCCAGCCCCTACAGCTGCATAGAGCAGTGCTTCAGAGGTGATTTAAAGGGCCCAGGACTCTGGCCACAGGAGCAACAGCAGTGGCTAGGAGCCCTGGGACCCTTGAATCACCAGGCTCTGGGGCAATTGCTCCCTTTGCCTCTCCCTCCCCCATATTGGTGTGCCTGTTGAACTGGGAACAAAGGTAGCTGGGTTCTATTCCTAGCTCTGCCACTGATCTGCTGGGTCATCTTGGGCAAATCACTTCACCTTTCTGAAGCTTAATTTCCCCAGCAATTGATGGAATATACTGTGACTCCCGTTCCTTTGTGAAACACTTAGCGCTTTAGGCAGGGGAGTGATATCTCAATGTTACATGGTACTGATGGCACCATGTTTTAATCCATTATCCCCAGCTAACCCAGGGTATATCTACTACCCGCAATAAATAAAGAAGTCTCACAGAAGTGAGTCTCAGCATCTGGATTAACTTTACGCGGGCTAATGTTACAGTGCTGAAAATAGCAGTGCAGATGACCGGGCTGCAGACAAAGTGTGAAGGCCTACACTGTGCTATTTTTAGCCCTGCAGCATCAGCCCAAATCAGTTAACCTGGGCTCTGAGACTCACTGCTGCAGGTATTTTTTGCAGTGTAGACATAACGCCCTAGGCAAAAACTCAAGCTGTGCTGAGCTCTTTAAGTGGCTTTTTAGGCATCTCAGCTTTGATTCCCTGTCCTTGGAAATGTATTTAATCAGAGCTCCACAGTTGTGATAGCTTCAGCCCTAGCTCATAAAAGGTAGACCCAATGTTGCGGCTCTCATAATGTGAATTGTCCCACTGGACAGAAACCTACGTAGTGCAGACTGGGGTCCAAATATAGCCATGTATTCTAACCCTTTGCCATCCTCTTTGTAACTGCAGAGAAGGATAAAGCTCATCAAAAGCAGATTTTTAAATGATTTATCTGATAGTGATAAAGTCGCCAAAAAGCAGATAGTTAGAATTATTAGCCAAGCAAGCCAGGGTCTGATGGAGGAGAATGGAAAACCAGGTTCATTGAATGGGAAGTTGGAGCTGTCCCTAGGAGGTGTATTGCTGTCTCAGTAGCTCAGGGCTGTTTAACTTTGGAAGCCCTGGGGGCCACAATAATACTCACAGCACATGCTGAGGGCCACAACTTAAGTTTGCTTGCATATATATGCAGATATATGCGAATAGCTTCTTTCACACAATGCCCTGGCACACCAGGCACCTCCTCCCTGGGTGCTAGAAACACTGACATCCTGTTACCATCTGTTCCAGCCAACCTGTCTGCTTGTGTCTTTCAATGCTCAGCCTGCCTGGGAGACGCCTCACCATTTTTTGGAGAGTGTTCCCAGTGGAGCCCATATTCAAAGGATCCCACCTACGGCCACACATTGGGCCCTGCGTAATCCCAAACTGCACCGTGGACCGCAAACAGAGGGGCTGTGGGCTGCATGTTGAGTAGCCCTGCAGTAGCTTGTACTCGTGATAATGAAACCTACCAGCACTGAAGAGGCATCTAGTCCCAACCTTTGCTGAAGAGATGTTTGCTGCACTGTTAACATGTAACTGTGTTTGGGTTTGGGATTTTATTTTCAATTATCTTTCGCAATGGAAAATTATATACACCTCTCTGTGCAATTCCACACCCTTTGTCAACGTACTCTCAGCACTTCAATGACTTTACCCTCACAGCACGTCCTGTAGTGGGAATGGACGCACAGGGAGACTGAGGGACTTAGCCATGCTCACAGTCTAGGTCTGTGACAGCACCAGGAATGGAACCTAGAGCTCCAGGGGCCCAATCCTGGGCCATGACCACATAACCATCCTTTCTCTTGATTTATTGCATTTGAGCACCCAAAATGGTCTTCAGTGGAGCATGCCAGGAATGCAGGGCTGGATCCCTGCAGGATACCCTGGATGCATTCCCAAAGTAGAAAATGCTTTAATGCCTATTTACAGAAAATGCTGATTACGTTGTGTGTAATTTTGAAATGTTGCAGAGTAATAATGGTGATGGAGATTCGGTCAAAAACGTGCTCACGTCTCCTGAAAATCGCATACTTATCAAACGTATGTTGATAAAATGCGCTGACATTTCCAATCCATGCAGACCTCTAGAGCAGTGCATTGAATGGGCTGGTCGCATCTCTGAGGAGTACTTTGCACAGGTAAGGGGGCTGGAGAGAACTAGAAATTCTACCCAAGCGATTCTTTTGATGGGAGAGGAGGAATCAGCAAACGGGCTCTACTAGTATCCAATCAAGAACTTAAAGCTACACTATTCAGTTTGTATTTTATACTAGAGAATTTACCTGGCATTGCTTGGGTCTTTAACTCAATTATTTTTTGTTTTTCTTCGTTAGAATCATTTCTCTGGGATGGAGATAGGGATAAAGGGTTCAGTGTGCAGGCTGCCCCAGGGAGAGAGCACAACCTCAGCCCTTTCTCACCACTGCAGCTTGGGGCCAAGTGAGAAGCACCTCTCCATGGCCACTGCAATGGGCACAGCTGGGGGACAGAGGGACACACAAACAGACAAACTCTCTCAAATATATAGTAGATAGCTGCCCCTTTCTCTGCCCTTGTCCCCTGCTGTCCCAGTGGGGTTATAGCTGACCTGGTCCCCATCTCGGGCCTCTTGCTGCCCCCCTGTGATCATTATTCAATATAACTATCCCTCCTAGCAGACCCCACCCTTTCTGTTTTATGTGAAACAATCACATTTCAGGCACATTCCATTGTCCTGGCACAACCCTGACCTTGTTTTAAATTGCCAAATTTGATGGTCCCAACTCTTACCATTTAAGAGGTGTTCTTGAGCAGACTAACCGATGAACAAACAGACACACAAATTCTCTCAAATATCTATAGTAGATTAGCTGCTTATCAACAACAAACAGTAACGCAGAATGCAGTATCTGTGAACACAAGGAAGCTGGCTTCACTGTAGTGAAAAAAATTATGTTTCCAGATTATTTAATTTGCAGTTTGTTTTGCTTAAAAATATACTACATTCACAGCCTGTGGAGGAAGAGGGCCTTATGCATGAGTGTCTCTCACGGATATGATAATAGAGTACAGGAAGTCCCCGAGTTACGCGGATCCGACTTACGTCAGATCCGCAGTTACGAACAGGGTTTGCTGCCAGTCTCCCTGGTCTGCTGGAGACCAGCAGACCAGGGAGACGGGAAGCAAAGCCTCTGAGGACGCCGGCAGCGGGACAGCCGCGGCGCGTCTGGGCTGTCCGCTGCCCACGTACTCCGCGGCTTTGCTCCACGTCTCCCAAGACCAGCAGACCAGGGAGACCGGGAGTAAAGCGGAGCAAAGCCGCGAAGCACGCGGGCAGCGGACAGCCCAGACGCGCCACGGCTGTCCCGCTGCCGGCGTGCTCCGCGGCTTTGCTCCGCTTTGCTCCCGGTCTCCCTGGTCTGCTGGAGACCAGCAGACCAGGGAGACGGGGAGCAAAGCCACGGAGCACGCGGGCAGCAGGACAGCCGCGGCGCGTCTGGGCTGTCCCGCTGCCCCCGTTCTCCGCGGCTTTGCTCCAGACGCCTGTGGTACAGCAGCTGGGGTGCTGCCAGTTGGTCCCATAGCACCGCTCTGGGTGCTACTGGACCAACCTGGCAGCACCCCAGCTGCTCTGCCCCAGGCGTCCTGATTCAGCCACTGCTGGTCAGTTTCAGCAGCGGCTGAATCAGGACGCCTGGGGCAGAGCAGCGAGTTGCTCTGCCCCGGGCTTCCTGGAATCAGTCGCTGATCAGTTTCAGCAGCAGCTGACTTGGGGACGCCTGGGGTTCTTAAGTTGAATCTGTATGTTAGAACTGGCGTCCAGATTCAGCCTGTTGAAACTGATCAGCGGCTGATCCCAGGAAGCCTGGGGCAGAGCAACTCTGCCTCGGGCTTCCTGTAGTCAGCCGCTGGTCAGTTTCAGCAGCAGCTGAATCTGGATGCCAGTTCCGACTTACATACAGATTCAACTTAAGAACAAACCTACAGTCTCTATCTTGTACGTAACCCGGGGACTGCCTGTACTGGTGTTAGTGAGGGAGCACATAAGAAGACAACAAGGAATAAAGTGATGTTGGCACAAGCCCCTATGAGGCTGCGTTTTTGGTGGGATGTGTCTGGTCTTCTACCATTACAGATCATGGCCAAATTCTAAATTTAGGCCTGCATTCCTCTGAAGTAAAATAAATGTTTTGTAAGAAATTCCTGCCTTTTGTAAGAAATGTTCCCGAGACTCCATTTCTAGTGGAGATTGACAATCTTTGACTCCAGCACAGCTTTTAAAAAAGTTTAAAAGTGCCACAAAACTAGCTTTGTGATATGTGTGTCACTTTGTGGGAGCCAGTGAGGGCATTGTTCAGTGTTCTGTTTCTCCTGACCATATACATAATTAGATCCAATTTGCCCATACAATGCTACTCCTTTTAGTCAACAGTTGCATGCACCAGTTGGTGGCCAACATTTTGCTGCTTGCTAATGGGAGTTCACTGGTAGAACGTGTCAGCCAATAATTGCAAAATCTTTTCTTTGCAGACAGATGAAGAAAAGAGACAAAATTTACCTGTGGTGATGCCTGTTTTTGACAGAAATACTTGTAGCATCCCCAAATCCCAAATATCCTTCATTGATTACTTCATCACGGATATGTTTGATGCTTGGGATGGTAAGCAAGCTTCTACAATGTATTTTGTATCACAGCATCCTATGAGATAAAATCACTTCATTGTGACTCCAAATGAAAAAAGTAACATGGAAACTTGCTACATTTCAATAGCTTAACTAATGCTAACATGTACTTTGACACTGTAAGTCATAAGAATTATTCATAGCATTTAATAGGTGAACATCAAGCAAAATTTCGTTTCTTCTCAGCTGTTAAATGACTAGCTTGCTTTCCCTAAAGGAGCAGGATATGTTAAATGAGCTCACTTTGTTACCACACTGTGCATATTCACTTTGCCTACATATTTTTAATTATTTTGAACAATTTTCTAATGCTTAAAAATGCTATAGTAAAAACAGGTTGAATTCTTTTTGAGAAGTGCTTGCACCATCAACCATTTCTTCTCCTTTACTCTCGTTAGTGATACAAGTAGTCAGAATTGTGACACACTCAGGAATGGCAAAGCAGCTGTGCATATAACCGGGATTTTATCAAGCATAAACATTACAGTCACAATATCTATGTCCTTTGCAGAAAACTGGGACTTTCCTGATTTCAATACAGTTACCAAATGTACTTACAGTATTGTGGTAACTTTCCTGGGAAGAAGTAAGAGAAATGATGAGAGCTGTAAGACAGAATCCTTTTCAATTATCAATGTAACAGATTTAAACCATCCTGCTTAATGCAGTTCCTGGGGCATTTCAAATTTTATTTAAGCAAGTAGAATCATGGGACCATTTCAGTTCCGCTGGCTGACCACATTGTGACCTTTTTTTCCCAGCATTTGCAGACCTGCCAAATTTGATGCAGCACCTGGACAATAACTTTAAATACTGGAAAGGTCTAGATGACAAGAAGCTACGGAGCCTTCGACCACCGCCTGAATAGCAACTATTGCCACCGTGTGTAACTCACCTGTTCAGATGCATATTTACTCAAGCTCACTTTTGTTCATGTGATTTCAAATTAGTTTTGATCCCTTCAGTATTACAGTAAGGCTAACCCATGTGCTTGTGGACCTTTTGCATTGAAGAGAACATGAGGTCAGCAGCTGACTGCTGCAAACTGCCGTGTATGGACTCAAATGAAATGAACTTATCAAGCTGCATTACACTGGATTGCTGCAGTACCTGTACTGAAGAGGGTCTATTAGTGAACATATTTTTGTGTTATCTTCATACCAGTATGTGAAGCTTGAAGACATCCTTATGAAAAGGGATGTCCTATAGAAGATTTTGCTTAGTCCTCAACTGCAAGTGAAGGAGAAGTGTCTGTTAATAGTGACTCACAGCTTTTATGAGAAAGCTCCATGCTTTTTATAAGCACTTAAGAACAGTTACATATACCAATCAGACATTTAAAATGCAACTCTTCATGAAGGAGTTTTTGATCTATGAAAAATAGATGTACTCTATTTTTTCACATCACAGAAGGTGCAATCATTCACTTCTGAGCACTACTGAAAGTGAGTTCTCTTAAAGAAATTTAGTAGCAAATGTAAAATATAACACAAGAATTTTTGAAGTTGATCGTTAGCATCTATTATTAAAATATGTTTTATTTATTTTATTAGATGTTCAATATTTTCTATGAATTTATAAATACTTAAAAGCCAAAGCCAACTTTAGATGCATTACAAATTTACATGATTCATACTCATCAATATACAGTTAATTGATGTACAGACCTTTTATTTTCATAATGCAAATACAAAATACTATACAATGACACATTTTTATTGCACTGTAAGGATAGATGTGTATGTTTAAATATTGTCTGATTTTATGTTAATTAAAATAAGTTTTATTAAAAGGTCTCACTGGAGAGTAGTAAAATAAACAAGACATGCATACTGTATAAGCACCAGAACTCCAGCAATTCTCTCTTACTCCCTACTGGTGACCACAAGATCTTCCCAAAGTTTTTACTCTTGCTAAAGAATAAATTATAATAATGGGATATTAATTTTGTTTTCTTCCCTGTAATTTTTTAATTAAATTCCCAATCAAAAGTCTGCCTTATTTTATACAGTATTTCTACAAAGCATTCCACCATATAGATGGGGGTGGGGGGGTGGGGCAAAACTAAATATTTCATGAATTTCAACATTTTATAGCCTATGTATTTTCCTCTGCAATGAAAAAAAAAATCTTTAGCTCCAGAAGTTTGTAAAGGTTCTGTACCTTCACTATTTGAATGAAACATTCACAGCAAACACCAGAAAATAAAATGTATATTTTAAGAAGTGTCAAAGTTCTAGCAATTTTATTTGAAACATTTTTTTTAATTTGCACATGGCCAGATAGATCTGTGAAATTAAACAATTTCTTTTAAGTTAGTGCATGCTGGGTTTGGGGAGGTTTTATTTGTTTTTGGCTTGCCATCTAGAGTCAGAACTTGCCATGGAGAACTGTGAGTCTGAGCTCTCCCCTTCAGGGCTTTCTGAGAACACATGGGCTAGGTCTACACTGCAGAGTTTTGCACAAAGATGGCTGTTTTTGCGCAGAAACTTGCGGAGCGTCCACACCACAAGTACATTCTTGCACAAGAAAAAGTACAGTAAATGGTAAGAACACAGGGCTTTTTGCACAAGAGTTATTCCTCTTTCTATGAGGAATAAGCCTTTTTGTGCAAGAGCTGTTGCGCAAAAAGCCATGTGTGGACGGGAACGGGGTTTCTTGCACAAGAAACTCCTATGGCTAAAATGGCCATCAGAGCTTTCTTACACAAGAAAGCGTCCACCCTGCCATGGACGTTCTTGCGCAAAAGCACATGGCAGTGTGGACGTGCTCTTGCTCAAGAGCTTTTTGTGTAAGAACTATGGTGCAAAAAGTCCTTGTGCAAGAAGCCTGCAGTGTGGACGTAGCCACGGTGTGCGCACTAGTTTTTATGCCCCTATAAAGTAGTGGATTTCAAACTATGGGTCGTGACCCAGTACTCGGTCGTGGAAAGTCAGGTGCTGGGTCTCATTGCTGCAGGGTGATCAGGTGACCAGTGGGAGGTGCTAAGGCCTGTACTGCACCCAAGAAGCAGACAGCAACAGGCCTGGCTCCTAGGTGAGGGAAAGATTGAGTGCACAAGGCTCCACACACTGCCCCTGCCCTGAGCACTAACTCCACGCTCCCATTGGGTGGGAACCTGCTGTTGGCTGCTTCTGGGGCACAGCATGGTCTGCAGTGCTGCAGAAACAGGAAACCTGCCTTTGCACCCCCTGCACCACTGACTGGAAGCTGCTCAAAGTAAGCCTCTCCTGCCCCAGCCCTGACACTCCCCAAAGCCAGGCCCCCCATGCACCCCAAAGTTCTCATCCTCAGCTGCACCTCGGTGCCTACACTCTAGTCAAATTATGTTGGGTCGGGGGCAAGAACAATTTCTTTCAACTGGGTCGTGAGGAAAAAAAGTGTGAAAACCACTGTGCTAGAGGACAGCCACCTGTTCAGGGTGATCACTTGCACAGGAGAAGACCTAGTTTCAGTTCTGCCAGGGTTTGTTTTGAGTGGCTGATGGTGACGTGGAGCTGTCTGCTGAGACGCTATGAGCAATAGAGCTAGTATAATATTGGTGTGCTGTAGGGTGGAGAAAACAAGGGTGATGTGTGGAGTATGCCATGGAGGGAGGAGACAGGGGACTTGCTGCAACGTATGCCCTGCCAGATAGCCAAGCTTTGGCAGCAGAGGCAATGACTAACGTCAATACAGTCTGCAGTAGGCACGTAGCCCAAAGCAGAAATGCTTGGCACACAGATGTTCAGTCTGCAGTTGGTGGTGGCAGGGTGCCTCTTGGTCCTAATGCTGGATATTGGATATGTTGCCAATTGGCTGTTGCTGTTCCTCGTTGGTTGAAGATCCTGTAGTTGCCTGTTTCAGGTGAGGGACGGTAAGATATGGGTAGAATTGGCCCGAAGCACCCTGTAAGCAGGTGTTCATCTGGCAGGAAAAGGTTAATCAGGTTATGCTGATGCCTATCCTGCCAGAGCTGGTGGAGGCAGGAGTGGTGCTGGAGGGCAAGGGCTGAAAAGTCCAGACGGTGGCATTTGGGAGCAGCCGGGGGGCAAGGGAGGCCTTGAGCTGAACATCGTTACGTTACTGGTGACATTTTGTTTGTCACTATAATCACTGCCCAAAGACGGGGTGAGATTTGACTCTGCCCCAGGGGTGGGCAGACTCTATTTTGGAACAGGCTGGGAAAGGCTCCTGCCCATGCTTTTGAAGTAGGATATTTTGAGCTGCAGAGAAGTATAAAGGGGATCTGGCTCATCGCTTCACTTCATGCACCCCTTTGTGTCTTGCCACTGCATCCCCTTCTCCTCTGCATAAACAGGCTCCTGCATTTTGCCTTTACAGCCCTTTGTCAGTTAGGGTACATCTAGACTACAGGCTTTTGTCGACAGAGGCCTCTGTCAACAAAGAGCATCTAGACTACAGCCAGTTCTGTTGACAAAGCAAGCCGCTTTTTCGACAGAGAGGCTAGACGCTCTCTTTTGAAAAAGCACAGTGTGGATGCAATAGCGCCTTTTGTCGACAGAACTCTGTCAACAAAAGGCGTTATTCCTCGTAGAATGAGGTTTATCGCCTTCAGCAAAACTTTGTCAACAGAACTCGGCGGTAGAGTAGACGCAGGTGTAGTTTTATCGACAAAAGTCCACTTATGTCGACAAACCTTTTTGTCTAGACACACCCTACCTAAGGCTTTGTCTACATAGCTGTTAGCGACACAGCTGTGTCGACGCAGTCATGTCACTAGAGGTCGGGCAGCGTCGCTGCTGTTTGTTGGCAATTATGTTGACAAAATACTTTCATCCCCAATAGGGATGTTAAATTTCGTTTAATCAGCTGATCAACTAGTCTGTGGATTTTCCACCAACTAGTCGATTAGTCAACAAGTGGGGGAGCCCCGAGGGCTAACCCCGCTGTGGCTCTGCCTTTTAAATGTATTAAGAGCCTGTTGACCAACAGGCCTTTAATACATTTAAAAGGCTGAAGAACAGAAGGGGGACCTTGCGTGAGCCGGGATAGCTGATTCCTGGTTCATGCTGGGTCTTCCTCCCCCGCCGCCACGCTGTGCACCAGCCCTAAATGTAAAAGGCTGGAGCGCAGCAGGAAAACCCAGCATGAGCTGGCAATGAGCCATCCCAGCTCGTGCTCAGTCCCTGCTACGCCCCAGCAGGGCTGGACAGAAGCGCGGGTGAGCAGGGCAGCTGCCCAGGGCACCAACCGATGAGGGGCGCCTGATGGCAGCTGTAAGGCGCGCACGGCATCTCTTACAGCTGCCATCAGGAGCCGCGTGCCCAGCTCCCGCAGCGCCGGCCCTGAGGCGCCAGCCAGCAGTGCCCTTCCCCCCCATGGCTGCGGGGCCCTGCATGGCCAAGCGCGCATGCCAGCAGCACTACCCGGGCTGGGCTGGGCAGCGCATGCGCCGTGTGCCCCAGGGGCAGGCCCCAGGCTGCGCACCAGCAGCCGTGACAGGCCTGCGCATGCACCGTGTGCCCCAGGGGTGGGCCCCAGGCTCCATGCCAGTGGTCGTGGCCGGCGCGCACATGCGCCGTGTGCCCCGGGGGGCAGGCCTGCGCACCCTGGGGGGGCCTGCGCATGCACCCTACGCCTGGGGGCGGCACTGCGCGCCCAGGTCCAGGGCGCATAAAAGGCTCGGACCGGCCCTGCCCCCCAGCCTCTTCTGCCCCCTGTGGAAACAATGCTGGGGGAACCGGCTTTTAAGCTGGTTCTCCCCAACACCGGCTACTGCTTCCCTCCCCCTTGCTGCCTCTGAGTGAGGCAGTGGGGGCGGGAGCGGGGAGGAATGACTAGTTGAGGGACTATCTGATAAGCTTTTGCTTATTGGATAATCGACTAGTTGACAAGTCACTTACATCCCTAATCCCCAATGAGCAGAATTCGCATTTTCGACAGGAGAGTGCCGAGGCCCTGTGCCCTCCTGCTTGCCTGGGGAAACTCCAGTCAACATCAATACTGCTTCCACCTTGTTCTCCTTAAAACCTGCCTTTGCTGTAATGCCTACAGGTCACTACCATTGGGCAATGGCTAGGCAAGGGAAGAGCTGTGACTTCTGCTTTGCTGCTAAATTCTGCATTATTGTCATGGCTTCCTCCCAGCCTGCCCCTGCCTATGTGTGTGTTCCACCAACTGCACATGCAGACTGTGACCTGCCTGGTGTGGAGATTGTCTTCTTTGTTAAATGCCAGTACAGTGCCTGGTATCAGGAGGGCCCTGAGCCTTGACTGGCGTTTCTAGATGCTAATAATAATAGTCTTGAATGATTCCATTCCTTGTAAGACTTGCTGTCGATTCCAGAATCCATTATGCAGTTTAAGGGCCAGAGATGCTTCATGCAGAGGGGTCAGGAGTTGTGTATCTTATTTTCTCTGCAAGTTCCATTCATCCACATTTGCACAGAGGGCCTGGAAGGAGCCATAGGGAGATGGCCATTCAGCTCCTGGATGATTTGTTTTCCTGGCAATATTGCATCTTTTCTTTTTCACATAAAAGTTTCTTTTGGTTCTGTTGTGCTTTGCCATCAAATGCTGGCCTAGTGTGAGTGATTTAGCAAAAAGGCTCATCCTGACTACACTGGCAAAATGACTGATCATGGTTTCATCAGATCGTCTGCGGTGTGGACGGGGTGTGGAGGGAGTAATTGCAGGGAAATAGCAAGAACAGTATATGTGTCAACAGCATCTTACCATGAAGGTCCAGTATTTCTTTGTAAGCACAGTTAAAGCACTGAGTTGAATTCATGTTCGGTAAAAGCAATTCACTTGCTTTCCTGTTACAAATGTATGATACAGCCTTGCTGAAATGATCTGATCGATACATTTAATTCCCTGAAATTCACACTGAGTCATTAACACCATTACCGTTGTGTGTGGACCACGCTAACCAGCCTACATAGATTTATAGCCATACCATGTACAATAGTTCAATCTGACATAAAACAGCCCTTCACAATCATTTAATTGGCAGCCACTGAATGCAGCTCTGTTCAGTCCTTTGCCCAGCTACGATTTACTGTCACCAGGAGTAGGTTGCAGCTAAATGTGACTCAGCCATCACTATGTTTGACCCTCCCTTAAAACATTTTCCCACCCCAGTAGACCCCCACTGAATACGGTCTCCTTCCCTCACCATCCTACCAGCTCATGCCATCCCTCCATCAGCCCCAACAGTTTTCTCTTCCCCTCTGTTTCTGCAGTACCCTCTGCTCCCTACCTTGACAGCCATCTGAGTCCTAGAGACCAGATTTCAACTGGTCCTTCAATGCAGGGGATGCATATAGAGTGCTCCTCCACTCTGGCAGTCCCCAGCTGCTGGGTGTTCTCTTAGGGCCACAGGTAGCTGGACATTCTGAGGCTGCGCTAGAAAGTTGTGCCAGGAGCCCCTGGATCAAAGACACGCAAAGAGAGCACAAAACTGCCTTGGTCTACCATGCCCCACACCTTCTTTCAGAACTTATGGCAAGCGCAGCTCAGCCGGACCCAAGAATCAGGGCCTATGAATGAGGACTATTTCTATCTCTTTTTGGCCCATTGCTGCAAGCTCTCTTCCCCCTTCCCTTTTCAGCCTCCAACCAGAGATTTTTCTCCCTTGTCTACTGCTAAGTGATCTGGGAAGCCCAATCCTAGAAGAGGTGGCCTTAGGTGTATTAGAAAACAAGAGGTGAACCTAGCTGAGTCTTTTGTAAAAGCAGGGCAGACAGTAGTGATTGGTTAGCTCTGGAGGGGCAAGGAGGAAGGTTCATTGGTTGGTTTACTAAAACATGGACTCAGAAGAGGGCATGAGGCCAATTTTATTTTAATTTTAAAAAGAGGCGGGGTAAAATCAGCATCTTCCTAGTCTCAGCTTCTGCTTTTTTGGCATCTCCTGATAGTGCTTCTCTTTCCTACTATCTCTATTTCTTTCTGGTTCTACAGTTTAAGCTGCATCATGCTAAACTCCTTCACAAAAGGAGAAAATAATTACATCCAGGCATCTTTAAGTTCAGCATGGTCCTATCAGAAAACCAAAGACACATTTGCTGTCCTGATCACCACTGCATCATCCAGGAACAAACTTTCAGTGTTGGCAGAAAAGATGTCTGACAGTTGCATCATGTGTTTGCCTCTGGGGGTGTGGCTTGAGGTTCCGAGGGATGTTTGAAATATATATGGTGCAAAGAGTTTTCTGACAAACGTTCGTGTCTTATTCCTTATTGGATGAAAAAGACTGGATTTTGTGCTGGGGAGACTCAAGCTGAAGGGCAGTTGGAAATCCTCCATGTGAAATCTCTGGCAGATGATCACTTCTTGTCTCACTAACCTGAGCTAGCTTGAACCTACAGGTGAAAAAGCTCTGCATCCCAATGCTAGTTCCTCAGCCAGCCAGTTGCCCCTTTTCTTTCTTGAGTGGCTTCCCCACATTACACAGCAGCATTGCAAACTCCATGGCTTCTGGACTCCATTGAGGCTGTGACTGCTCCACTCTCTTTTCCTGTATACTTTGTCATTGAGGTTTGCACTGACATTTCTCCACTACTGCTGGCAATGATGCTGATGTTCTAGATCTCTGTTGTTGTTTTTTAACTGGCATGGGTGTGTGTTTACATTGGAGTAAATTCAAGAACTTGTTTGAAATTATTCCCAAATGTGGCCAGGCCTGCCGTGAGCAAGTTTAAATAATGTAGAGTCTGTCTACATTGAATTTTCACCCATGATTTAGCACATGTTAATTTTATCGCGACTGGAAATTCTAGTGTAGGCAGAACAATGAAGGGTTCTTTTGATGTCTTCTGGGTGTGGACCCTTTAAGGGTTCATGTCTTCAAGAAGGATGTGGCACAAATACTCAGTGAATAACTCAGCCTTTAAACATGATTTGGTCAGCATGCAGGATGCAGCTTTCCAGTCTTACAACACTGCTGCTTATGCCTGAGTTAACTTTGACAAGCCACTTAAGGTCCCCAAGGATAATAAGGCAGAACAGGAGAAACTATTATGTTCTATGTAGTGAAAATATTGGATCCATCATTGAGCCAGCCTAGAGGAAAATCACAGACCTACCAGTAGGCAAGTATAGTAAGGTGAGTATACAACAAAAGAAACAAGGCAGAAGTTTGTCCATTATGGACAAAACAGTCCTTCATGCAGCAGTTTTTCAGTGGCTGAGCCTAAATTAAAAAGCACCTGGAATGGAATGCATGCCTGGTTTTGCTCCATTGCCTTTCTGTGTATGTGCTAATTATCTCAATAGACATCAGTGTAGCTACACTTCAAGAAGACATGGTGTGAGCAAGAAGGCATTCAAGCAATAATCATGCTGCTCTTCTGTAAGGAAATGTTAATGTTTATATTTTCTTCTATCCACTAACCTTAGGGGTGGGAGGCGCAAAGAAAGAAATTAGCAAGGGATTCTGCAGCCAGCTAGCCATGCTCTTTCTGTGAGGGTCAGAGGGTTTGATTTATCCTGTGCGGAGCACTGTGAAATGTTGTCTCAGAGCTAGTGACAAACCGCAAAACAAATAAGCTCTTTGCTGATTTGTGACATCCTGCCTCCCAGGTCCGGCAATCCCAAGGGGTTCCTGGAAACAATACCAGCAAGGATTGCATTTCATTCCGACAATGTTTGGGGGGCAGAAAACAAGCTTTTGCATTAGTGCTACACTTCTGTGTGACCTGTGAAGTTGGAAAAAGGATTTCCAAGGGTTTCGGATAGCTTTGTCTTGTTAAAGCTGTGGGCCAAAGGCATCCCTGGTGTAACTCCACTGATTGGCAGCTGTACTGAGTAAGTACAAAGCATCTCCATCAAATTAATACGTATATTTTGCCCTTATTTATCATCTTCCATCTAAGATGCTCCAAATGACTGACAAATCTTACTGAATTTAGCCTAATAGCGCCCTTCTGAGGTAGAGATGTGTTATTTACCTATTTACAGATGAAAAACCTGGGATGCAGAAATGTGGATTTCAATGGGAGTTAGCATCTAAATACCTTTGAGTGACCGCGCCTGTGTGCCTTGGACAGAGACAGAAAATCAGATGTTTTTTATTTTATATAATGGAGATTGCCTATCTCCTAGAACTGGAAGGGACCTTGAAAGGTCATTGAGTCCAGTCCCCTGCCTTCACAGCAGGACCAAGTACCATCCCTGACAATGTGTTCTGACTTTCCAATCTGGGCCTCCAGAACAATTTTCTCCCTCAGTTTCTCTACTAGCTATTTTTACTTATATGGCCTGATTCAACTCCGTGGAATGACTCCCAGTAAATTTCATTGGCAGCTGGCTCAAAACTCAGTTATCCTGATGTTTTCTTAGGTCTAAACCCTGCCATCCAGTATGTGGTACACACTTCTGTGAGCCTGCAGAAGTCAGTGACAGTATAAGCAGAGGCGAAAGTAAGTGGGTGCGCCCAGGTGTGCAACTCTGGCAAAAGCTGGCTGAGCTGCAGCAAAATCCAGCAGGAAGCTATTTAAAGAGCTGGCAAAAACCCGGGTTGCAATAAGTTACATTCACCCCTGGGTACAAGTGTGTGTTTTGGCTTTTGATTTTTATGTGCAAGCTATAGCAAGGATGGAGGAAGGCCACATATTGGGTGGGAGCTCTAAAACTGGAATGGGGGGGAGAATAATTCATGAGCAATTTATTGTCATTGATCCGTGTGTGCATGTTGGGGTGGAGGATGGGAGAGTCTTTGAAATGACCCTCATGTATGGCATTCACGAAGGTAAATCTGAGTGAGTTGTGTCTACTGATTCTTTCTGATAATGCGATAAAGGTGATAATGTGAAATATTAAATATTGTGAGCCCTGGGCATTTTTTGAAGTCTGAATCTGAACCTGATTTCCTGTCCTCCCCTTTAGTTTTTGTAATGGGAAGGCTCAGTGTAATTATTATTGCTAGGAATAATATAATTCAGCTTTCATTCCACAGTAATTACAGTAAGCTTCCGATAATACGGCACTTTTAGGACCCAAGGGGTGCCGGATTATCAGATATGCTGGACTATCAGAAGGGGGGGCTATGAGGGGTCTGGAGTGGGGTGGGAGGGGATGCCACCTCAGACCCCTCATAGCCCCCCCTTACGATAGTCCGGCTCTGCCCCAGGCATCCCTGATTCAGCCGCTGCTGGTCAGTTTCAGCAGCAGCTGAATCGGGGATGCCTGCAATAGAGCAGCTGGGGTGCTGCCGGGTTGGTCCCGCAGCACCGAGGGGCAGCGCTACGGCACCAACCCAGCAGCACTCCAGCTGCTCTTGGGGATGCCTGGGACAGAGCAGCTGGGGTACTGCCCGGTTGGTCCCGAAGCGCTGCCCCTCGGGGCTGCGGGACCAACCTGGCAGCACCCCAGCTGCTCTTGGGGACGCCTGGGGCAGAGCAGCTGGACTGCTGCCGGGCTGGTCCCGCAGCGTCGTCCTTTGGCACTGCGGGACCAACCCAGCAGGACCCCAGCTGCTCTGCCCCAGGGGTCCCTGATTCAGCCGCTGCTGAAACAGATCAGCGACTGATTCCAGGAAGCCCGGGGCAGAACAGCTCTGCCACGGGCTTCCTGGAATCAGCCGCTGATCTGTTTCAGCAGTGGCTGACTTGGGGACCCCTGGGGCAGAGCAGCTGGGGTCCTGCTGGGTTGGTCCCGCAGCGCCGAGGGGCAGCGCTACGGCACCAACCCAGCAGCACTCCAGCTGCTCTTGGGGATGCCTGGGACAGAGCAGCTGGGGTACTGCCCGGTTGGTCCCGAAGTGCTGCCCCTCGGGGCTGCGGGACCAACCCGGCAGCACCCCAGCTGCTCTTGGGGACGCCTGGGGCAGAGCAGCTGGAGTGCTGCGGGGTTGGTCCCGCAGCGTCGTCCTTTGGCACTGTGGGACCAACCCGGCAGTACCCCAGCTGCTCTGCCCCAGGGGTCCCCAATTCAGCCGCTGCTGAAACAGATCAGCGACTGATTCCAGGAAGCCCGGGGCAGAGCTGTTCTGGTGTCCCCAAGAGCAGCTGGGGTGCTGCCGGGTTGGTCCCGCAGCCCCGTGGGGCAGCGCTACGAGACCAACCCGGCAGCATCCCAGCTGCTCTGCTCCCGGCTTCCCCGATTCAGCTGCTGGCAGTTTCAGCAGCAGCTAAATGGGGGAAGCCTGTCCGGCTGCCCCAGCACTTCCAGGTTCCTGATGGTGCCGGACCATCAGGAGTCCCGGAGCATTGGATGCCGGACTAATGGAGTTTTACTGTAATAGGCTCCCACTGTTGTACTGTGTGTGGCCTATGAGACATTTTGTTTACCATTGCCCATGTGCAGGGTTGCCAAATTCTGTTGGTGTTCATCCACATAGTTTTTTTCCTACTGATGTTACAAGAGTGACACGTACCTGAAGCAAGGGCACATGAAGTGAGGTGGGTGCTGATTTGAGAGCCAGGCACACCCTCTTCAGCTAATCAAAGAGCTGCTCCAGTTCAGTCAGCTCACCCCACAAATCCTAAGTACATAAACATGGTTAGCAAAACTACCCTATCCTGGGAGACTGTCTTGGTCATGACAATCTTGTGACCCGCTGAGATGGAGGGCCACTCATATGGCCCATTCACTAGCCTAGGTTGCCCCTCACTGCTTTAAGTATTCTGATGATGATGCTTTAGTGTGGTGTTTAAATTATGCCCTAGCTCCAACAGCAGATGTGGAGATGCTGCAAGATTCATTTGGTGAAATTCACTGGCCTATGTGATGCAGGATGTGTTAGGGGTCTCTTCTGGCCTTAAAATTTATAAGCAAATGAGACTGTACAAATGTACTTGTGCCTGCAGATGTCAGGAACAGAAGCAGGCTGTTCAGGTGATCCACTGTTTTTCTTCAGTATAGTGTGTACATCATCAGAAGAGCTGACTTTTGATGTTACTTTCAGGTAAATACAAAAATCCATTTATCTGAATAGAAATTTTCCCATGAATTATCACAGCAGATTGAAATTTTGCTCACCCCAAAATCTTTGCAGGACAGTGTGAATGTACTCTCCTGTGCTATGACTATGACAAATATCTGACATGCCAAATTCAGAAAGCTCTCCCCACTCCATCACAGGCAGAAGGGGGAAAATCCTGAATGCATTTTAAAATAAGCTATTTAATAGCAAACGTTCTTTGAGCCACATCAGAGTACATGCATAACTGTGTTTTGTTAGTTAAACATCAGTGACATATTTAATGCTGGCTCAGTAAATCTTAACAGTGTGGTATTTGCATTGCCCCTGCTGAAACCAGAGACTACAGTGTTCCTAGCTGTGAGGTTGAAAATGTATCAACATAAGAAGTACACGTACAATCCCAGGTTCCTCAATCAAAATACCTTCCCAATTATATCAGACCGTATTCTGAGCTCCGTCACATGGGTAATACCATTGATTTTAACACAGACAGTCCCCTTTTATAGCTGGGCTCAGAATCTGATTCATGGGCATTGTTACTTACCAATCGATCCATCTCTTAGATCTTTTTGGCTTCCTAGGGTAAATCTGCTATTAGTCAGATCCCTGGCACACAGACCCTACCTTTACGTAGCTATGTCCTGAGCCTGCAACTGTCCCAGCTGAGTAAAATTCAGATCCATCCATTCTACATTCCTATTAACTTCTAGGTTTTTAGCCTAGGTTTGTACTCCCAGATTTCAGAATTGGTGTTTGTCGAATCAGTCCCATTGTGAACTCATTAAATGTGTAGTCCATAAACCGGTCTCAGAACTTTGGGACACTTTCTAGGGAAGAAAGTCTTCAAAGGAAGTACAAAGTCTGGACCTGATGAAATTATGCAGATTTTCTATGGCTTCAACTTCAAAGTACCTGGGACATGTAACTTTACTTTACTGCCCATTGCCTCTGTGGTATCTCTGCACTAGCAACGACTAGACCATTTTAACTATTGGTGCAGCTTCTTTGCAATGTTCCCTCTAATTTTTTCCATACATGTGCAGAATAAATTTTATGTGCCCCAAGGCATGTGCAGATGTGAACTAGCAGTAGAAACACATGCTGCCAGCTGTGCGTGCTCTGCTAATCAGCTGGGCAGCATTTGAATCTCTCGAGTGACCCGAGCGCTCACTTTACAGGGAACACTGCTAGTGTATTCACTGCCATAGGGCTAACAGAGTTACATTGGTACAAACACTTGGGTTCTTTCTACTTGGGCACGTCCCAGCCTGATATCGCAGGTGGTGCTGCACCAATGGTGAAATACGGGTCCAGCTTTTCCTGTGGCAGACAAGGTCCATTTACAAAAAGCGCCTTATTTTGTTAGTTGGGTTTTGTGTTTGCTTTTCATTTAAGAATTAGTTTTTCACTTATCACACAAAAAGGGCACTGGGATCATATTACCAGGGCTCTGACATATCCCCAAGCCTATGGACATTTTGAGATAGTTTCTTATTAACAAGTTGTAGAATTATTGTCCCCCAGACAAAGGTAGTCCACAGTGCTAGAGAGAGCATCCAGAGCCTTCCCCTCCATAGGACAAATCAAGGCAGCTACCCCAGGCCCCGCACTTTTGGGGTCCTGCAGCAGCTGCCCCAACTGTGCTATGGATGGGAGGGATCCCGGGGATTACAGGGCCTGGCACAGGATAGCAGTGTGGGTTACTCCCCCCTGCCCACTCACACTGACCACGTGAGAGCTCGAGCAGCCTGCTCTGCTCCCCACCTCCCTCCCGCCCTCTTCTGCCCAGCTGCACTTGGCTTCTCATTGGTGGCAGGAAGCAGAGCGCTCTGGCTCCAGGGCAATCCGCTTCCTGCCACAGTGGAGAAGTGCAGCGCAGTGGGCTAGGCAGAATGGGGAAGGTGGCCAGGCCACTCTAGCTCCCACCACCCCGGGGAGAAGGGAGATAACCCCTGCTGCCACTGCACCAGGCCCCCTGTAATCCATCAGGCTGCATTGTGTGGGAATGGGGGGAAAGGAGTGGGGACAGAGTAGGGGCGGGGCTTGAGGAAGGGGTGGGGCCTGCAGTGAGGGGGTTGTCCTCGTCCCCACCCTTTGGGATGGCCCTGAGCACATCTCAAAATCACAAAAGTTTCTCCCTAGGAAGGTACTTTCTATGGTGGTGTTACCCCCATGCAATGTTTGCTTTTGACTATCCAAAGATTAGGACAAACCTTAAATTAATAGTAATCTTCCTTCCTCTTACCTCAGGCTTTTTACCATCCACAATCTGACCTTTTCTTTTTTTATTATCTCCCATCCAATTAAAGCGTAACTGCTCCCTGATCTGCCATTTTCCTTCAGAATGCATGTTACCTTTGGTGAGCCATTTAAAAAGTATTGTATATGTCAATACTTAATATCAACAAATAAAACAAAGGACTTATGACTAGGCTTTCTAGGTGCCTTAGTATACAAATCATAACAATAAAATATCCCATTTTCTCCAAAATTGTCTATAAAAGTACAGTTGTATAGACAAGTTGAACTCTTTGCTTTTGCTACAAATAAAGGTAACAGCCTTCAACCAAAGCTTGAAATACAGCTATTCTTTCAGGCTACTAAATTAGTGATCCAAACAGTGGCCTTGAACACTGGATTAAAATCATGAAAAGGCATTGGGAAGATGAGAATCCCAAGTCAATTACCAGTATGTCCTGAGTAAAACGAAGTATCTTAAGGAAGGCAACCAATTAAACAGACACAACTTAGCCTCAAAAATAAAGTGAATAATGCCTTCTTCACTTGTGGCAAAAGATAAAAATATTACCTCTATTGCTAGTTAGGGGGAGGTGTCCTTTTTGCCTGCAGGGCATATTTAAGAATATGTATCAAATATGTATCAAATTGATGGTTAACATGTATTTGGCTGCACAGCAAGAGAGTGTGTTGGAGCCATCACAATGCTAGGCCTAGAAAATGGTGACTGTGAAATTCTGGGAGCCAGAAACATGTTTTCTTTTAAGACTGAAGGACTGGGAGGAAGTTGGACTGCATTTGACAGCCCTTTCCCATGTGTCAATGTGAGGGATTGCTCTGAGCATGCTCAGAAGAATGGGGGTGTAGTGGAATTGGCATAAAATCAGCATTGATGGCCCTGCGCTTCTATATATGATAATGGGAGAGATGTGACCTTTTCCCCCATGCTACTCAAGGGGTGTTGCTGAAGAACAAAGTTCAAGTTCTGAGGGATCAGAGTGGAAAAAGCTATAGCTCGTAAATCAGACATAGGCTTCAGTGAAATCAGGCCACTGACGTTACATTTTGTGCAGGCAAAATGATGCACACATTTTATCTTCAAGCAATGCCATTATCTCTCAATACTATGGCCTTTTCCTCTTCTTTAAAGCTTTAATATCAGAGCAATCAAAGCCCCTGACCTCCCCACTCAAATTGCCACAAGTTAATAATAGAACAGTCAATAGTTAGCACAAGCTTCAAAGAGTTTTTGCTCTTTGATAGGCTAGTATATAGGCTGGGTGGCAAAGTATTTACTGTATCAGGTGTCAGCAGCATATGAAGCAGCAGACATTTTTCAGAAGGCTGATGAAGAGCTCTTCTTTTCTTCCAGTGCAATTTGTTATAACAGGGCCTCAGGTGAGCAACACCAAGGTCTAACATTTAAGTTAGCCTCGCTCGGGTGTAAGCGGCCCCAGTGCAAAGTCACATTGCAATTACTCTGTCCACACTGAAGCTGCACTCACCTAATGTGTTTCACTAGGACTTCAGAGGGCATATCCCATAGTTCTTTGTGCTCGGTAAGACGACCTGCCCTATGATTCTTTCCTAGTGAACTCTGGGAAAACTTGTCTATCCTCCAGGGGCCTGGGGAATTGTGGGAAGACACTGACGGGGCTACCAGCACTCAAGAGATTTAGCCTGCACTTTCATTCCAAAGTGGGCATATTATTAGCTCCAATGAAAGCTGACCTGAGATTCTAACCCATAACTCCCACAGGGAGTCTCCTGGAATTAGGCTCTATTTCCTGGAGGCTACCAAAGCCAAACCAGGAGATTTTAGACCACCATGGCTACGTCTAGACTGGCATGATTTTCCGGAAATGCTTTTAACGGAAAAGTTTTCCGTTAAAAGCATTTTCAGAACAGAGCATCTAGATTGACATGGATGCTTTTCCGCAAAAGCACTTTTTGCAGAAAAGCGTCCGTGCCAATCTAGATGTGCTTTTCCGAAAAAAAGCCCCGATCGCCATTTTCGCGATTGGGGCTTTTTTGTGGAAAACAAATCTGGGCTGTCTACACTGGTCCTTTTGCGCAAAAGCTTTGTGCAAAGGGACTTTTGCCTGAACAGGAGCAGAATAGGATTTCCGCAAGAAGCACTGATTTCTTACAGTAGGAAGTCAGTGCTTTTGCGAAAATTCAAGTGGCCAGTGTAGACGGCTGGCAAGTTTTTCTGGAAAAGAAGCTGATTTTCTGGAAAAACTGGCCAGTCTACATACAGCCTAAAAGTCCAGTGGTGGCACAGGATTAAGGCAGGTTCCTTGCCTGCCCTAGCCACATGCTGCTCCTGAAAGCAGATGGCATGTCCCTGTTGTCCCAGAGGTGGGGGGTGTCTCCATGCGTTGCCTCTGCCCTGTATGCCAACTCCATAGCTCCCATTGACTGGGAACTGCAGCCGATGGGAACTGTGGGGAAGTACCTGCCCTCCCCTACCCCCAGGGGACACAGGGATGTGCTGTTTCTGGGAATGGCGGGGGGCCAGGACAGGAAGGGAGTCTACCTTAGCCCTCCTGCACTTCTGACCAGGAGCTACGTGAGGTAAGTGCTGCCTGGCTGGAGTCACCACCCTGAGCCCCCTCCTGTACCCTGAACTCCCTGCCCCAGCCCTGAGCCCCCTCCCAGGCCCAAATTCCCTTCCAGATCTTATACCCCTTGCCCCCTCTGGCATCCCAACCCCCCTGCCCTGAGCCCCTCTAGAACCCTAACTCCTTCCCAAAGCTTGCACCCGTACCCTGCACCTGTACCCCAACCTCCTGCTCCAGGCTCAGCTGGGAGCTCTTGCCCACACACTAACCCCTCAGCCCCAGCCCAGAGCCTACACCTCTCCCCTCCCCCTGCATCCCAACCCTCTGCCCCAGTGCAGTGAAAGTGAATGAGGGTGGGGGAGAGTAGATGATGGAGGGAGAGGTAGAGTGAGTGGGGTTGGACCAGGCCTCAGAGAAAGGGTAGGAGGTGAGGCAGGGGGCAGGACAAGGCTGTTTGGGTTTGTGAGACTAGACAGTTGGCAACTCAACACTTAGTCTAGCTAGCGAAGATGTACCCATCAAGCCCCAGTCTGATCAGATCTATCCAAGCACCAGGCTCTTGTCCAATTCAGTTTCTTTCAGCTGGCTCTGCACTCCCAGCAGATTTCCAAGTGAAACTTACTGTGTTCCTGAATTTCTCTTTGCAGTGGAATTGGTGGCAGGATAAAATAACACAAGAGAACTGGACAGAGCCACTCTGCTACTAACCCCCACTAAAAGAAAGTTTTACAAATCCAGACTCTAAATACGAAAGCACAGTGTTATTGGGACATGTTTATCTGAACAAGAGTTTTACTACTTAGGAAATCATGAAATATTTCTGACTCTGCTGCACCTGTACTATATATAAATGGGTTTACTACTGCAATCTACTCACAGCTTGCAGTTCAGCATCAGAACAAAGACCTAAAATGACCCTCTACAATTTTATGACAAAGAAAATATTGTAAATATAACAAGGGAATTCTTCTTTCAGGGTCTAAAAGTATCATCAAAGGCTTGATTGCTCTGATATTAAAGATTTAACGAAAAGAAATTGGAAGGAAAGGTTTGTGGGTCTAGTCACAGAAGAAAAAATACCCAAAGTTTAAAAACAACATCCAAATGGTCTTTAGCTCCCAGTGCACCTGAAACTGTCAGCAGTTTTGGAGACTGTGGTCACACCGGTTTGGGAAGAATGAAAAGCATAGCCTGCCAAGGAAATGAAGACCTGAAACTCCATGGTGCTCTGTGTTATGAACACTGGGGCTGCTCATAAGAAGGAGTTTACTGATTCAGATACTCTTGCATCACAAAGTTCTTTGGATCTCATTCATCTATGTGACAGTGAGTGGTGGGGGGGCAATGTAACTGATGGGGGCTGAAAAGTTTTCTGCTTAAATCTTTATAGGCTCCAACCCTAAATACAGAAAGGAAAAGAAAAACAGACAGGCCAAGAGGCAAAGTGCAAGGGGTACCCAAAAGATGGCGAGATTGGGGGAAAGAAGGAACACTAGTGCAAAGAGTAGTCAAAACCATGGATGGCTGGTATCCTAGAGGGAAGAAACTGCCAGCCTGGCCCCCGCCCACACTCCACCTCCAGAATACCTACTGTAGGCAGACTGGGGGCAGAGTATTGCTGCCCCTGAGTGCCCGCCCTCCCTGTGCTCTGGGACTGGGGAGGCTGGGGACATGCACCCTCCTGCCTCTCCATGCTCCTGGTCCAAGGATTCTGGAGCCGTGTGCTCTCCCTGTGCTCCAGGACTGGGGAAGCTGGGACATGCACACATGCCCACCTACACTCCCCTCCTTGTGGTGGTGGGGGTGCACATGGTGCACTGCTCCGCCTCCCCATGGTAGGGAGGTGGCTTGGCTCCTGTGAGGGCAGAGCCTCAGGGAAGGGGCAGGGCTGGAAGTGGGGCTGGAGGCTTGTCTTCTCCGGCTCTACCCTCATCGACCGCTCATGGTCAAAACAATGCTTAAGACCAGGTCCTCAGCAGGGGTAAATAGCCAGACTTAGCTGAGCCTACAGCCACCCTTGGGCCCAGGGCAACGGGAGGCGGTTCCCACCCTCAGACGGGGGCACAGCTTCAGGTGGAAGGGATGGGACTGGGCAGCCTGGACTATGGTGTCCCCCCAGCCCTCATAGCTGTGTGGAGCAACACTCCACACAGGGTAAAAATTTCTGACAGGCTATGATATTCTGTTAAGAACCCCTATTCTAAATTTCAAGTCTGAAACTATCACACAAACCCAGTACATGATGGTTACCTTCCCACCCCGCTTAGCTCATCGGAGGAAGGTCATCATGGAGCTAACGATCCAGACAACGGTGAGAGACAGGACATAACACGTTCAATGGTGCTAGGAACAAATGCTTATTGTCTCTGCTTTAATCTCCAGGTGCAACACCAATGGATCACATCCGTGCAAAGATACCTTCCTGAAGCTAACAGACACATCGCCACTTAATACATAACTGATAATTGATGTCTGCTTTGTTTAAATACTTGTTTAACTAGATATAAGGTATTCTCTAACCTATGGGTAGAAAATACTATGGAACCTTTAGATTATTGCTTCTTTGTGCCTTACGATTAGCACCTATCCAGGGGTCCTGGATTTCTCCCTCTCTCCCCCCCCCCCATCACTTCATCCGTCCATTAAGCATCCTATATACAAAAGGGAAAACTACCAGTATGTAGCACTTTAAAGACTAACAAGATGGTTTAATAGGTGATGAGCTTTTGTGGGCCAGACCCACTTCCTCAGATCATATTCTGGAAGGGTATGTCTACACTACAGCGCTAATTCGAACTAACTTAGTTCGAATTAGTTAATTCGAACTAAGCTAATTCGAACTAACGCATCTAGAACTAAAAACTAGTTCGAATTAGCGTTTTGCTAATTCGAACTAGCATGTCCACATTGAGTGAACCCTGAACAGGGCTTAAGGATGGCCGGAAGCAGTGCCAGCAGGGCATCAGAGGAGGACTTAGAGCGTGGAGCCGCTGTCTCAGGCTAGCCGAGGGCTGCGCTTAAAGGGACCCGACCCCCACCCCGGACAGACAGTTCTCAGGAGTGCCCTGCTTGAAAATCAGTCCTGGCTTGGAGTGCCCGGAGTGCCCACACTGGGCACATCACACCACTCGGCCATCAGCCCGGCTGCACTTGCCGCAGGCTGCCATCTGGGGAGAGGGGGCAATTGGGGGGCTGCAGGAGAGCTTCCACCCCCAGAAGCCCGCAGAGCCAGCCCAGTCCTCCCCATCGGGGGCTCGAACCCCATTCCTCCCTCACCTCCTTCCACTTACCCCTCCCTAGCCCCCCTTCCTGATGTACAAAATAAAGATAATGTTTCTTCCAACATTGACTCTGTCTTTACTGAACAAAACTGGGGGAGACTGGGAAAAGGAGGTGGGAGAGGGGAAGAGAAAGGCTGGGAGAGGGGAGGGCAACTAACATGATCAGGGGTTGGGAACAGGTCCCAGATGAAGAAAGGCTACAGAGACTGGGACTGTTCAGCTTAGAAAAGAGGAGATGGAGCGGGGACAGGATAGAGGTCTCTAAAAGCAAGGGTTGGGTGGAGAGGGTGCATTCAGAAAAGTTCTTCATGAGTTCCCATAAAGAAGGCCTAGAGGACACCAAAGGAAAGGAATGGGTAGCAGGCTTGAAACTAGTAAGAGAAAGTTGTTGTTCTTGACAAAGCAAATAGTTAACCTGTGGAACTCCTTGCTGCAGGAGGCTGTGAAGGCTACAACTAGAACAGAGTTTAAAGGGAAGTGAGATCAAGTCATGGAGGTTGGGTCCATGGAGTAGTCTTAGCCAGGGGGTAGGAGTGGTGTCCCTGCCCAAAGTTTGTGGAAGACTGGAGAGGGATGGCACGAGACAAATGGCTTGGTCACTGTCTTCGGTCCATCCCCTCCAGGGTCCCTAGGGTTGGCCGCTGTCGGCAGACAGGCTACTGGGCTAGATGGACCTTTGGTCTGACCCAGGACGGCCATTGTAAGCTCAGGGCTCAGGGTCGGGGGTCTCAGTGGACCCCCTTGATTTTCATGCACACCTGCTCCTGGGTGGCCAGGCTGGCAGCTCTCCTGCCCTAGACAGCCACTTTCCTGTGCCTAGTGCGGAGATCGTGGACGAGGTCCACGATGTCCGCACTAGCCCAGGAAGGTGCCCGCCTCTTGCGGTCCTGGGCAAGCTCCCGGGAGCCGCCAGCCTGGTCCCGGGAAGAGGGGGGTGGGCTGGGGGACATCGGGTGGGTGGCTCTGTGCCGTGCCAGGTGCAGGGTCTGCTGGCTGGGTGCTGGCAGGCTTGCACCTGGCACGGGCACCGTAGCCAGCCTGTGCCCCTTTAAAGGGTCCGGGGTCGGGAGGGGGGCAATAGAGTTTCCCTGGTGTTGGCCAGAGTGGCCACCAGGGAAACCTGGGGAGGGCTAGCCTCCCACTAGTTCGAATTAAGGGGCTACACACCCCTTAATTCGAACTAGTAAATTCGAACTAGGCTTAATCCTCGTAAAATGAGGTTTTCCTAGTTCGAACTAAGCGCTCCGCTAGTTCGATTCAAATTCGAACTAGCGGAGCGCTAGTGTAGCGCCTATGAATGTTAGTTCGAACTAACGTCCGTTAGTTCGAGCTAACATTGTAGTGTAGACATACCCGAAGAGAATTGGCATGACTATATATTGGTCATGCCAATTGGTCATGCCAATTCTCTTCCAGAATATGATCTGAGGAAGTGGGTCTGGCCCACAAAAGCTCATCACCTATTAAACCATTTTGTTAGTCTTTAAAGTGCTACATAGTTTTTCCTTTTGTTTTAGCAAGATCAGACTAACACGGCTACCTCTCTATTACTATTCAGCATCCTATATAATTAGCTGTAACCTGGCAGTGTTCACCAAGCCTAACAAGCGAAGTGACACTACACCAGCGCTGTGTGTTAATAAACCCTTCTGCTTGCTTCATATATGGTGTCCAGATTCTTTCCAACAGTGACAGTGGTGGCAGCTGGAGCCCTGGGTCCTTTTGATGGGTCCTGAGGCAACTACCCCTTTTGCCCTGCTCTCCTCCGCCAAAGCTCTGGGCCCTGTCAAAATCACTTCTCAAGAAAATTTATTTTTTAAACTAACGTAGGTCCCAGAAATAGGAATGTGCATTTGTCTGGCTCTTACTCTTCCCTGTCTGCTTGAACCTGCGCAGTCCTTAATGAACTGTGTGACTTCCCTTTGTCTTTCTCCAAATTCTAAAGTTAGCTGCTTCTTTCTTTGCAGCAAGAGATTGCTGCTGTGCTCCACTGTACATCAACTTTTCTAATTACTAGCTGTGGTGAATCTGAACAGTAACAATTTGGTACGTGGGCTCTGTCAGCCTCCCACAGAATGTGATAAAAGGAGGAAGGAGTGAGGTCTAAGCAGATGCTTGTCAGAAACCCAGTGACGATGCTGCCATTGAGAATCAGCATGAAGTGTATAATTATCCTGCCTGGGGAATGTTTTACATTAGTTATGGGGTTGTATGAACGCCTTTCTCGATAAAAGCACGTGAGCAATGGTTGTAAGGTAACTTCCTGCTACTGGATCTCAATTACTGTGCAGTTTGTGGCCAACGGGCTAAAACACCAAAAAATTGCACATAGAAAATGGTGGCTGCTGAAAATATCGTCTCTCCTGACAAAATCTAATCTCCTATTAAAAATATATGACGTTTAATCAAAGGCTCAGTGTAAACTGTTTCACCTTTGCGCTGTAGCAGCCTGGTCAGTCAAACTGCAGCAACAAAGACAAGAACTGTAACTATCTAGATACTGGAGCCCATCACTATAGTTAGCACCCTCCCAAATTCACAGCCATGCAAAATGTGTCATGGACTGTGAAATGTGGTGTCCTCCTGTGAAATCTGGTCTTTTGTGTGCTTTTATCCTGTACTATACAGATTTCACAGTGGGAGAACAATGTTTTATAAATTGGGGGTCCTGACCCAAATGGAAGTTGCAGGGGGAATCACAAGGTCATTTTAGGAAGGTCATGGTATAGTCACCCTTACTTCTGAGTTACCTTCAGAGCTGGACAACTGGACAGCAGAGGTTGCAATATTGGCCTGGCGCCCAGCTCTGAAGGCAGCAAAGCAGAATGCAGGGTTGCAACACCATAACATGCATCCTTCCTTCTATGCTACTGCCAGCAGGGTAGCTGTGCCTTCACAGCTTGATTCCTGGTCAGCAGCCACCACTCTCCAGTTGCCCAGAAGTAAGGGTCGTAGCAATTCACAACCCCCATATAATAATCTTACAACTCCCACTTAATTCCCTTTTGGGTCAGGACCACAATTATATCCCCATTAAATTTCAGATTTAAATATATAAAATCATGCCATTTACCATTTGAAAAATCCCACGACCATGACTGACCAAAATGGACCATGAATTTGGTAGGGCCCTAACTATAATAAATAGTTGTCATGCCTTCACTGTGTATTTAAGGCAAAAATTTCAATCCTAAATATCTAAAATTAGGCTCTTAAGCCAACATTTTCAAAGGTGACTTGTGATTTTGGTTCCTCACTTCAACAGTTCCTGATTTACAGGGGGTTGGTCCTTAGTGTTGTCTAAGAAGCCAGCTCCTTTAGGGTACTTCAAGCTGGATACCTAATATTGTGGAATCCAAAATGGCTATTTTTTTAAAAGTGACCCAAATCCATATTTAGGTCACCTTTAGCCTGTTTATTCTGCATTTGCACAAAATTAAGTATGTGTGTTTGTAGGGCCTTAGGAACCGCATGCACAGTTCCCCCTGAAGTTACTCACTGCCCTGTGGTCCGCACCTTTGAAAAATCCATGAGACAATCCAAGTTTAAAAATCCTGGCCCTGGTGCATATGCAATTCTATTGATCTAACTAACCCTACCACAAGCTAGAAGAGAGACACTTTTTAAACATTTCAACTGCGTGTAAAACAAAAACAACTTTCCCCAAACCGGCAGCGATCGCGATTAACCGGTGCGAACAAGCCAACCCAGACACTGTACTGGCCCTGGGGGGTTTTAGGGACAAAATTCCCCCGGGTCCGAGTCCGCCTCCCTCAAACAGCGGGCGATTGCGGCGCGTTCGCCAGCCTCCCTTCCCGAGTGCCAGTCCCAGCGTGGCGGCCCCTGCTGCACGCCGGGCGGGGGCACACGAGTGCGTTGCATCGCTACCCGCAGCAGCCACGTGCGGGCCGGCAGGGGGAGCGGCAAGTTGCGCGCTCTAGGCCCGGCGGCAGGAAGCCGCTGCAGCGTGCGGCGCCCGGTGCAAGTAGCCGCCCGTGCAGCAGGGCGAGCTGCTGCCTGGCTCACGCCGTCGGCCGCCCTAAGCGCCCGCGGCCCTGCTCGCCCCGCCTCCCAGGATCGGACGCTCTGGATCCGCAAGGGCTGGCTGAGCGGCTGCAGAAAGGCCTCGCCTCTTCCCCCCCTTCCAGCCACGAGGCGGGACCGCGGGCCCAGGCTCCCTCAGCCCCTGCTGGGCTGTCTCCGCAGGCCGAGCCGAGGCCAGGCTGGATCTAGGTAGGGAGAGGAAGGGGCGAGCGAGGCTGCCCCGGAGATAGCCCCCGGGTCAAAGAACGGGGCCAGCTCCGGCCAGGGATTTCTCTTGGGTCTAATCCGGGTAACTGGTATTGGAGCCACTGGAGAGCAGCTCGGAAGCCACCGGCTGGCGTTAGGGCAAACTGACTATTGCACCCCGGACTATCTTGCCTTGTGCAGACCGGACTGAATCGTGTGCTAGCAGGTGGGGGAACTAGCAACCCGGCCTTCCCATCTTTCAGTGCGCTTCTAAGTGGCAATAGTGCAGAATGTGGCGCCTCGAAATGGTGAATTGCAAGAGGTAGGCGCTTGCTAAGGAGAAGGGAAATCTGCTTTCATGGAGTCTTGTCTTAATTTTTTCCTATGTGCTCTTACCTTCACAGTGACACACAAAGTTTGCCTTTGCTAATGGTGGGTGGGCTAGTAGAAGAGCTCAGAATCCGGAGGACACAGAAGGCCTCCCTGGACTGTGATTCCTGGAGAGACAAACTTGGAATCTCAGCTGAAAAATGCTGAGTGAAAAGTAATGTTGCCATGTGATTCACTCTCTTTACAGGTTGCAAAGACCGACCCTCTCTTGAGTTAGCGTCTGAATTAAGTTATGCACACAGCCAGGAAATCCAGAAATCTGTGTGGGTATTTTTGTTTTGTTTTGAAATAAGCAATGAAAAGACTGAACTCTGCTTCATCACAAGTTTGATAATGCCAGTGTATCCAGCATGCATAGGTGTAACTATATTTTAATATGTTGCTCTGTTAAAGGAACATGCTTAGGAATTGTGTGTTCTGCCCAAAGATTATAATTTTGATAAGTGCCTAGGTAACCAATTCCTATTTTCAGCTGTCCATTGGGAACCTGAGTTCCATTGACTTTCAGTAAACCTTAGACTCCTAAATCACAGAAGGTGTCACAACAGCATCTGTCTTAACTCTGCAGAGTTGGGATGATCTCTTTGTTTCACTGGTAGCCTGTCCATAACAAAAATATGTGGGTATAATTGGTGATACAGCAACAGGGACACAAACTGATCATAGGAAACATTTTTGTGCTAATTTTAGTAGAAAATTAATAGGGCATTAAGGTACATAGAGGGTCATCCCAATAATTAATTGTCTTATCCTGTAATGGGGAAAATGGTTTGGATTTTTTTTTAACCTTTCTATCCATAAGTAACACAAAAGGTGTATGTTTTTCTTAGGCATGACTGAAACTGGCCCAACATAACATGACCTTAGAGATAGTGATGATAAGCAGCCTTGAATCTTCCACAGAGCAACTCTGCTCATCTGAGGTAGGTCTGTAGAAAGGTAATGGCAGGCACATAGCAATACTGTAAAAATTCTGGGCTCTCTCCATAGTTCTGTGGTAATGTAAAAGCCATAAGGGGTTCCTCAGTGAATATCTTCCGTGGAAGGGCCCCTGTGTTTGTTCAGGGCCAGCCATTAGTTATATGCTGCCTCCACAGCAGCCCTGGGCATAAGAGATGTTCCAAGGTGGAAGTGAGTTATGGGCAGGTTAAAGGAAGGAAGAGGCATGGATGGGGCCTGCACTCTAGCAGTTTGCAGAGTCACAAAGGCACCATTGAAGAAGGAACTTCACTGAGGGATGATCTGGTCCTCCAGCTATAGAATAAGACTGGTACAGACTCTCATTCTGTCCCTTCCAGCACAAGAATCAATATTGTTCTTCACAACTTACTCCTCCCATCATACTCTGCTATTAAAACTAGTCTTCGTGTGAGTTACAGAAATAATTACAGTTTTGCAGGTCGGTTGACTGCTATAGAAGAAGAGCTTGAAAAAGAACCACTCTTTGAAAGTCAGATCGATTTTGCTTCAAGATTTGGCCTTTTAAGAACAGTGAAACTGCATTTAGCTAGCCCGTGAGGCAGATGGTGCTACAGACTGCGCAGCACTCACCCTCTGGTGTGGGTTTGGGGCTGTGTGTGATTGTTAAGTTTGCTGCATAGTAAGGTTGTGACTTCAAATACCTTCTTATTTGTAATGATCCATCTTCATTATATACTTTCATTCTAGGTGCATCAGTTGATGAGATTTGCCAGCATGACAGATCCCTTTTGTCACTTCTGTGCCTCTGCATCGCTTTCAGCCATGGCTGCACTGGCTCTCTTGCCATTTAGGATAGAACCTTTTCTGATCTCTGTGTTTTCTCATGTTGGAAAGGTAAGCACGGCAGTAGCCAATCGTTCTTCATGTTGTCCACTGGGTTCTTGCTCTTGTGGGTGCATTGGTTCAGACAAGCACTCGTAAAGGCCAAAGCTGTGTCAAGTAGGGATGTGAAAAGTTAACCGGTAAGCATCACCCTAAACGGGTGATGCTTACTGGTTCCGGTTAACCAGTAAGATCTGGAGCAGCTTCTCTTCCTCCCCCACTCCCACTGCAGGTTACACGCGCCTTCCCTGGAAGGGGGCTGGCAGGGAGTTGACTAGAACCCACAGCAAAGCCTCACCAGGAGTAGAGCTGGCAGCCCCTGCTGACCCTACTCTTGGGAAAGCAGCTTCACTGTAGCCTCTTCCCCGGGAGCAGGTCCGGCAGCTCTCACCGGCTACATGCTCTGCAGTATAAAGCTTATTTCACTGCATACTGCAGAGCCCACAGTGTGTAACCATTTAACTGCTAAGATTGTTTACTGGATACACGGTTATCTTTTTAAACAAATTTTTACATTCCTAGTGTCAAGGGAAACTGAGACTGGCTTGGTGTCCATGCAGTCCATTACTGCATCATTTCACAGGTTGCAGCTACACAGGTTTTTGTGAACATTGTGTGGTACTAACTCCATTCCAGCTGCACTTGTGGTAGCAATGCAATCTAGTGTAAATTGGCCTGTGGTGTTTTCACCATCATAACCGTGGCTGTAACTCCATAGCATGTGCCGGTGACTCAGTGAGGAAAAGATCTGATCCCTATGTACATTCTAATAGCACCACTGGAGCTACACTAGTGCTAATGTGACTGAAGAAGATAAAAACTTCAGTGTAGACAGGGCATCTCTTGTGATCTTGAAACTGGTTCAGTGAAAATTATGCAGCCAGCTCTTAGTGGGATGCAGACTGTGGCTAAGTCTGAATATGAAATAAGAATTTGTTTCATTATTCTGCCGCTTTCTGCATCATTCTGTGCCTGCTTTAATACATCTCTCCAATGCATAACACTATAATATGGTTATCAGTGGTAAACATTATTGATCAAGAGCCTAAAATAGGGTGAGTATAAAAATGCCTGTGGGCTTCAAACCTATTAATTATTTAATAGAAAGCAAGGAGGATTAAGTAATTGCTCCCACGGGGAGGGAGGAATCCTAGTAAGTTACGGAAATGGACTCAGATGCAGAAGAACTGGATTCAATTTCTGGCTTTGCCATGAGGCATTTCTTATTGATGTTCACCTGGAGGACTAAGAAAGTAGAGCCAGTGAAGTCAAGTTGACTCTACTGATACTATCCTCCTAAATTAAATGGTAGAAGAACAGGGCCTGTCTCAGAGATGGAGTCAGGACCTACTTATTTTATCAACAGTGACTGTTTTATTTTGGAAGTTCTTATGGCAATAAAGGGACGCTGCCAAGTTAAAATGTAACTAATTCTCTTGTTAAAACGGAATAAATTTTACATTTCTGTTTACCTTTCAACTCCTTTCACCAGTGACATTGTGTGTTAAGCCCGTCACCTTGCACGTTACTAAAGTCACACTATTGACTTTTCGTGTCTTGTGTAACATGGATTTGTTTGCTTATAGCATTCTAGAGCCCTTCATTCCAAGCACTTCTTTTGACTGGATGGTGACAGAAATGGGATGGAAAAAAGATTGGTAACTGGTTGCAAGCTGTAATTGTTTCCTTATTATTTAGTGACTATCTCTTGGACTATTTAGTGACTATCTCTTGTCAGCTCTGCAGCTGATGGATTAATGCTGCCGTTCGTGGTGTCCATAAAATGCATTCTTCTAAACCAGCATCATTTGATGCCCTCAAGTGGTGACACTGTGTACTGGTGCTTGAAATTAGCAGTGGACAAGAGGAAATAGCAACAGTTATTGTAGATTGACTGGCACTAAACATTTGGTACGAGTGGTGACAAAAATATCTAGCACCCTAATGTGTTTGGCAAGGGCAGAAAGAGTCTTTTGCAGGTAGGCACTGTTCTGAGATTCATGAGAGCTGGGTACAATCCCCTGCTTTTTCATAGTCTTTCTGTTTGACTCTGGGGTAACTTATTTACAATTATTATTGGGCCTAGGACCTCTGTGTTTCACAGTTTTCCATCTGCAAAATGAGGTTTGTATTTCCTTACCATGGAGGGTGGTGTTGAGGATAAATTTGTTAATCTGTGTGAAGCATGAAATAGTCCAAAGATGGGGAGGCTTTACAAACAATATATCATGGGGTAGAGGGAAGGGGAGAAATTTGAGGAAAGAGATTCCCCCATATTTGTTGGTTATAAATATGCTTTCTTACTTACCTAGTCCTGTATTGTTATGTGCATCCATGTCATTCTAGAGTAATTTAGTAAATTAACCTGGTGTAAAACAGAGAAGAGAAATCTAAAAAAGTAAAAATTATTTAACCTTCTTTAAAATCTTAACACTCACTTAACCCAAATACTGACAAAGGAAGTCATTTGTTCAATAGAGCATTTATTGCATTTCAAGAGAGATTGGATCCAGCTTGCTCTTTAGCAATTACGGGCAGCTTCTAATCTAGTCAATTAAAGAATAAAGTAGCAGCTTTGGGTGTTATTCCTGCTTCTCAGCCTCCTTCCAAGGTTTGTGGCCTTACCATCATTTTTTCTACTGATCAAGATGGGTTTTCTCTCCCCTCTTGTGCTGCAGAGCCTCCCCCCCCCCGGCCCCCATGCAAAGCAAAAGGGAAGCTGAGCATACAGTGACACTCCCTACTCACAAGGGGCAGTCAGTATTGTCCTACAATCTCTTGCAGTATTTGCATAAATGGTCTGTACTCCTGCCTCTGGTAAACAAGAGCAGTACAAGGGCCTCTGGGCTACTCTGAAAGAAGTTCTCTGTTCAGGGACATTCTGGGTGGATCTGGGACTGGCCAGAGGTGAGACGAGGCCGGGATGGTCCTACACTCCCTTCCTGGCATATTACCAGAGAGTAAGTTAGGGTAGCCTTTGATGTTGAGCCTAGTCTGAGGAAAGGCGGAGGAGGGGCTACATCAACCCTTAAATACATGAATAGCACAATCCACCTTCCTTCGGTGTTGAGCTGGTGTGAGGATAAATTTGGTTTTGTGCTGCCAAATGCTCAAAGTAAACTGGTGGTATAAAGAAAAATACCAGAGGAGCTCAGGGGATTTTAGTGTGTTACTGTGATGGAAGTGGGCAAGCCATCCAGAGAGAAACCTGACTTGTTTTACGTTTGCTGGTGTCCCTGAGGTGGTCTACTCTGATAGGGAGCCAAACTTTCTTTCGTCAGCCCACAGGGGAGAATTGGTTTTGCTTTATTCAACTCTTCCTGCCCAAAGGAATAGCTCAGACACTTAAATCAATAATTAAGCAAATGTTCTAACAGTTTCATTCTTCTACTGAAAAAAACCCTGGATGGCAGTGGTTAATCTCCTGTGGAACTGCCAGGAATAACAAGTACAAATCTACTCTAGCTCCAGTAGGAAACTCATCCATTATTTTCAAATGCAGGTTTCAGTCTGTAAGGGGTTGGGCCCTCATTA
This sequence comes from Pelodiscus sinensis, assembly GCF_052426305.1. NCBI lineage: Eukaryota > Metazoa > Chordata > Testudines > Trionychidae > Pelodiscus > Pelodiscus sinensis. The sequence goes on from NC_143065.1 coordinate 26,303,623, forward strand.
TCTTGAGTAAAGATGCACTGAGCTCTCTCTTCTACAGTGAGCACACATGCAAAAACTCTGGGCTCATGTCTTCAATACTGAGGACTGTGTTTAAGGATAACTCATAGTGACAGCTGGTTTAAAAAATGCAGGTTGTTTGTGCCTCTTCTGCTTTATATATATTTTAACAAACAACAAGCTTTGGATTCCCTAGAAAGATGCTTGGGCAACAGCCAGCCAGAGACATTTTTGTTAAGCAAATCTCTGCAAACTCATTTCCTCTGTTGTTTGTAACCTTGTAGTTAATCATTGTGTATTTGTTCTTTTTTAGATGTTCCTGTGGCTGTCGTTGCCAGGGATCTGCCATCCCCTTTAGTGAACACAGAGTCCTGTTGTGGTCAGCTCCCAATTCAATAGGAAACCACCAGACTTACTCTGACAGTCATACATCAAGCAACACAGTGACCTAGGTACGGAACTTTCACAAGCCCCTATTGCTATGGCAACTGAACCCCTCCCAATGATATCATGTGTGTATTCTCATCACAGCCTGGGGAGGTAGGGAAGTGCTATGGACCCTGATGATTGCTTGCCAGGTGGAATCTATTGTGGGCCAGGATCTTGGTCATGGTGGACTATAGAATAAGGGAATGGTGCAAAAATGTGTATATGCATGAAGGAAGATGTAAAGTGATTGTGGGGAGTGGCATCATTCAAATCTAGGACAAGGCGAACACCTGTGTCTGGTTTCAAGTATCAGAGGGGTAGCCGTGTTAGTCTGAATCTGCAAAAGCGACGAGGAGTCCTGTGGCACCTTATAGACTGACAGATTTATTGGCCCATGCATCTGACGAAGTGGGTCTTTGCTCACGAAAGCTTATGCTCCAATAAATCTGTTAAGTCTATAAGGTGCCACAGGACTCCTTGTCGCTTTTGTGTCTGGTTGGAAGCCAGCAGTGATTTCGGATACATAGTTTGGGAAAGCGTCTTCCCCTTCAGCCTTAAGTGACATAGTTAATCCTGCCTCCTGGGAAAGTTATTCAGTTGTCTTAATACTCATGTTGTCTTTTTTGTTTTGTTTTTTCCTCCTTCCAGATTTTGGTTCATTATTCCTTCTACATGAAAAAAGATTCTTGCTTGCAGGGGACTTTAAATTGGCAGATAGAAACATAACAAGGTCCAATGGCTGGGAGTTAAAACAGGACACGTTCAAACTGGAAAGGAGGCCCATATCTTTAAGTAAGGGATATGTTCTCAGCTGTGTCAATTGTCATAGATCTGACATCAGTGGAGCTAAGAATGTTTACAGCAGCTAAGAATTTGGGCCATTTTTACATCTTTCTACAATACGTGCTCTTGGCCAACCACAAGCTATTTGGCTCAATGCCGGAATTGCTGGGTCAAATTCTCTTGCCTGTGTTAGACAGGGAGATTAGATGATTGCAATGGTCCCTTCTGGCTTTAGAATCTGTGAATTGTTGCTAGGATAAATTCTAAAAGGTGATACTGTACCTTGATAGATTTGTATTACCAGACATCTTGAAAGAGAAGGTAGCTGCAAACATTGCCTTCATTTTAAAAGTCAGCACCCCCATGAATTTTCTCCTATTCCTCTAATGCTGGTAACTAAATTTTCAATGCCTGTGTTCAGTGTTCTTTGTAAGCAAACACCCAGGAAAGATTAAAGTGTTGCCCAGCTGATTGTCAGAGTGCCCACCTCTGCCCTAAACTGGCAGCATGTGTTTCTATTGGTGATGCATATCTGCACATGCCTCAGTGCGCATAACCATTTTTTTCCCACACACAGATGGAAAAAATTTGAGGGAACATTGCCTTTGTTTATTCCTGTGGAATGTGTGTTTTGCAGATTTGGTTCATTCTTGAGCATCTTCTGGCACGTGAGGTTGTACTGATAATTTTGTAATGTGAATACTAAATAAAACTTCATTGCTGCATCTCAGCTAATATTCTTCATTTAATGTATATAGCTTTGATACATTTGAGTGAAACTGTCTGGAATCCCTCCAGGCCTGCCAGCTGGAATATAGCAAGCACACTTTAAGGTTTTGGAAGGCCTGATGTTATCCCTGAGGGTGTGTCTAGACTACAGGGTTTTGTCGACAAAAGTGGACTTTTGTCGACAAAACTAAACCTGCGTCTACACTACCGCTGAGTTCTGTCGACGCTGGTAAACCTCATTTTACGAGGAATAACGCCTTCTGTCGACAGAGTTCTGTCGACAGAAAACGTTATTGTATCTAACTGTCCTTTGCGTCTACACTGCCATGTCGACAAAGCAGCTTGCTTTGTCGACAGAACTGAATGTAGTCTAGACACTCTTTGTTGACAGAAACTTTGTCGACTAAAGCCTTTAGTCTAGACGTACCCTAAGTGACGTGCCAACAAATAAATTGGAACTGAAATCAAATACTGGGTCGGAATACTTCAAACTTGAGTTGGGAAGACCTCATGCTAAAGGCACAGGTCCTCGATTCTATTCCTACTTGCTGCAGGTGTGTAAATATGAATAGATTTGTGAGTGGCAGGACAGTTGGCTCCTAAGTATGTAAGTGGGAAAGTAGCACATGCTAAGAATGAGGTCTGTGACTTTGTATTTACAAGCAGCATAAGAACGGTCATACTGAGTCAGACCAAAGGTCCATCTTCCGACAGTGGCCAATACCAGACGTCCCAGAGGGAGGGATCACAACAGGTAATCCTCACGTGATCACGCCCCTGTCAAAGATATGAAGGTACCATGAAGAGCCTAGTCTGCAGTTCTGCTGAAAAACTGAATGAGAAGCATAGACATTTTGTGAAATGACTTTTATGACTGAGCATATAACATGGTTGATTATTTCACAAGGCCTCTCCTAGTGGTAAAAGTGATTCACATGACAGTGAGGCGTATTTGATTATTTTGTTCATAGACTTCAAAAAGTCTATAGCAGCTGCAAAAAATACTTTGAGATCAGCTTTATGGTACTTGCGTAACTTATGAGCATTTTTGGCTTCATCTGACAACTCTGTGGTGATAAAGCCCTTTGCTCTTCTGGTCATTTTTGTATAGCTCTTTCCTAGCTCTTAGCCTTACATAAGCGAGAATAGAAATCACTTGGTTTTTTAAAACAATGATCATCAAAATATATTGGCGTTCCTTATGCAGTCTGCCCCATCCTCACTCTGCGTGCCTCTGCGTTTGAGCTGGGAGGCATGATTCCCACCATACCTAGATGTAACTGGGGTAGCATGGGTGGTGCCTCATATTAGCCACCTTGCGACATACCCACGACATCTCATTCTCAGCCCTCTTTCTGTGAACACTTGCAAGCTTACACTACAGGTGGGACTGAGCTCCCAGTTCAGAAAGATTCCTGCTATCTAGACCTGAGGACTGGCCCACCGATGAGGGAAAGCAGGGGGCAAAGGGAGCAATTGCCCTGAGGCATGGCGATTCAGAAGGGTCTGGGTTCAGGCTGCCTCTGCCTCTTACCATGGATTCAGTGGCTGTGTGAGCCCAGCACCTTTTCAATCACTGCCGGAATGCTGAGTGGCTCTGAGGGCTACTTTGCGGGGGTGGAGAGCTGGAGCACCGTGCTCTGGGCAGAGCTGAGGGCTGGCTGCCCAAGGCCCCGCCCCTTCCACCCGAGGCTCCGCCCCTTCTGAGAGCATGGACTCGGCTCCCCTGCCTCAGAGCATAAGTTTCAGCCCAAGCCACGCTGTCCACACTGCTATTTTTAGTGCACTAGTACGAGCTTGTCCATCTCCAGCAGGGTCAGAAACTTTCTGAACTTAGGAAGCCTGTGAATGACATAAGATGGATATATCAGTCTATGGGCTTGATCTTGCAGATCTTCAGCTGGCAGGGTCTTCCATAGGAGTTGTGCATGCAGTACTGAGCCTTGAGAGATTCACTGGCGTATAAATGATGTGTACATAAAAGGGAGAAAATGATTGTGATGGATTTTTGTCAGTGTGCTGGGCACAGATGTACCATGCTCTTCAGCTGCCCCTCAAGCCATTGATCATAAAAGAGTAATAGATGTGGGCATCGCGATGCCATTTCGTATCCTTAGTTTTCCAGGCTTTTCTAAAGAAAAACAGGGATGCACATAATGCTGGAAAGGACCCTCGAACGTGTAAAGGTGCTGTGCAATATCCAGGTTAAAAAAGGACAGTTTCCAGCTTTCATAATCCAGCAGGATGCCAATCCTCTTCGGGGGAACCGTAATCCTAATGTCTGGCGTTGTCCCGCTGTGCAAAAATTCATACTTATGCCTGCAAGTTTAAAATAGGAAGAAATGAACAATTGTCTGCACTCTGCCCTAGGGATGTAAGGGACTAGTCGACTATCCAGTTACATAAGAACGGCCGTACTGGGTCAGACCAAAGGTCCATCTAGCCCAGTATCCTGTCTACCGACAGTGGCCAGCACCAGGTACCCCAGAGAGGGTTGACCGAAGACAATGATCAAGCGATTTGTCTCCTGCCATCCCTCTCCAGCCTCTGACAAACAGAGGCCAAGGACACCATTTTATCCCCTGGCTAATAGCCTTTTATGGACCTAACCTCCATGAATTTATCCAGCTTCTCTTTAAACTCTATTATAGTCCTAGCCTTCACCGCCTCCTCTGGCAAGGAGTTCCACAGGTTGACAACACGCTGTGTGAAGAAGAACTTCCTTTTATTAGTTTTCAACCTGCTACCCATTCATTTCATTCGGTGTCCTCTAGTTCTTCTATTATGGGAACTAATAAATAACTTTTCTTTATCAGCCCTCTCCACACCACTCATGATTTTATAGACCTCTATCATATCCCCCCTCAGTCTTCTCTTTTCTAAACTGAAAAGTCCCAGTCTCTTTAGCCTCTCCTCATATGGGACCCATTCCAAACCCCTAATCATTTTAGTTGCCCTTTTCTGAACCCTTTCCAAGGCCAAAATATCTTTTTTGAGGTGAGGAGACCACATCTGTATACAGTATTCAAGATGTGGGCGTACCATAGTTTTATACAGGGGCAGTAAGATGTTCTGGGTCTTATTTTCTATCCCTTTCCTAACAATTCCTAGCATCCTATTTGCCTTTTTGACCGCCGCTGTACACTGTGTGGAAGTTTTCAGAGAACTGTCCACGATAACTCCAAGATCTCTTTCCTGATTTGTCGTAGCCAAATTAGCCCCCATCATACCGTACGTATAGTTGGGGTTATTTTTCCCGATGTGCACGACTTTACAATTAGCATATGCTTATCGGGTAGTCAAGTAGTGACTCAACTAGTCACTTTCCCCACCCCTTGCTGCCTCTATCAGAGAGGTAGTGGGGGGAGCAGGAGCCGGTGTTGGGGGGGAGGGTGCTGACTTAAAAGCCGGTTCCCCCAGCACTCTCTGTGGGGGGTAGGGGAGGCAAAAGCATCCCAACTACTGCATCTCTCCTTTTAAAATATACAAGAGCCACCCCCAGGTCTTGTACATTTCAAAGGCAGAGGTACAGCGGGATAGCAAGCACCCCCCCTCCCGTTATTGACTGAGTATTTGATGGAAATTCCATTGACTACTTAATTAGTTGATTAATCAAAATTTATCATCCCTACTCTGCCCCTTGTAGAGAGAAGCTGCTTTCCATAGTTATGTGTGCAGCCCTGTCCCACCCAATACTGTCCCTTTCTGCCCACAGGATAGCTGTGACCCCTCCCCAAATGTATACCTAGCCCTGTTTCACCCACAATGTACAGGCAGTCTCCCCCTACCTAACTATGAGCATTCTAAAATGGTGGGCTTATATAGTTGGCGGCTGCAGCCTTACTCACAATAGTTATATAGGCCCAGATTCTCCCTTTCAGGGAAAAATCAGGGTGGGGGCTATGACCTACATTTCCCCCCATCCCTGCTAAATGTGCAGAGTTTTGGCCTGAAATGAACATGAGAGCTGAGCTTTATGAAGCATCTATACAACTTCAGAAGCCACCTCTCCTCCATATAGGGGTTATGCTGTACCAGCCACCTTTCCTTCCAGTTGTACGTAGAATCCACTGGGAGTTAATCTTGCCTGGAGCAGCTTTATCCCCTGCTCAGAGCTGCAGTTTGATAGCTGCAAGCTCTGGCAAGGAATACGCTATAAAGAACAGCCACTGTGCTATTCCACCCCCTCAAGATCCAGCCCAAGTCCCCAGAGCTCAAGTCCTGTGGCAAGAGCTCTAAGGGATGTAGATACTATTAAACCATCTTCCCTGAGCCTTTGGGGGGCACTGACACTGCTCGCGTCTGTCAGCAGATGGGGAATGTGTCCCATTGAGCAAAGACTGTCTAATTTAGTGGAGGGGTTGATGGCCTCCAAAGTAACTAGTTTTGGTTGTAAAGCTGTATTTTCTAAATTGCATCTCTGGCCCCTTGTCCCAGAAGCACTCCTAATTCAACCACCGTGGTGCTGCTGAGACAAGCCAGTGAATTCTAGCTATGCACATTCAGTTACTAGATGGTGCTCTCTTTAAGTCGAGACTCCCAAGACGCAACTAAAAGTCACACGTGAATGGCATTCTGATTTCAGCGCTGACTGCGTTAGGTGTTTGTAATGGAGTTAGACCTTGTCTCCTTTATTAACTCACAATCAGGTAAAGGAGACTGCGAGTTGCTCAGATGCTCATATTCCACCCCCCCAACCCAGAGCGCTGCAGCCAGAAACAGGCCTTTTTGCAGCCTGAGAACACGCAGCCTGTGTTCCCGTGGGAGCACTTTGGAGCGAAAATGGGAAATGTTTTTCAGCAGCGGCAGTGAAGTGATCCAGCATTTCACAAGGGACAGCTTCCTCCCTCACCACACGCTCATCCCAGCCTGCTCTCAAAGGCAGCCTGCTTTCCCTAAGTGTTCCCAGAAGCTGGGCTTGGAATTGACTCAGAAAGAACCTTGCTCGTGTCAATTTATCTCCTCTCTCCCACCAAAGTCCTTATTCATCAGATTCCTCCAGAGTCACTAATTGTGTGTCTCAGCCACAGTTAGCTGGAAAATCAAACTAACCTTCCTGCAGGGGCAGAAGGGGTAATAAGTTTGGTAGCCTGGCCTGGGGGTGAACAGCATCCCTTCCTGTGTAAGAAATGAGTCCAGTTATTAATAGGGCTGTCACCTAGCCAGGGTCCAAACAAAACTCTTGTTGTATTGAATGGTGGTGAGCATGGAGCCTCCCTCAGGTGAGGCACACTGGGATAATGCCTCAGGGAGAATGCTTTTTACATTAGCCACAGACCAGTGCAGTGCGTGCTGCATCTCCCACCTCCTCTGGGTGTCAGTAGGAAGGCAGGGGACTTGGGGATGATTTATGGAACCTCTTTATGACTTACGAATTCTGGTTGCTATGACAAAGTTCTTACTGTGAAAACTGCTGTTTTGTGGATGCCCCGCTGTTGCTATGTATCCACCTCTGGCTGGCAGGGTTATATTACGTGTCCACCAGGCCAGAGGCTATGGTGGGTCAGTAAAACCCAGCCACCACTGAGTCAGAATGAAGCAATTTGGGGGAGTGGATTTGTTAAAGTGGTTCCCTGACAGAAGATGCTTCATACTCTTATCTGAAAGAAAGACGGAAGTGAAGAGAGTGGAAATTTCCCAAGTAGGACAGAGAGAGAGGAGATGAGACAAGGGCTTGCAGGGAGAAGACTCAGAGGCTATGTCTACACTGCAGGCTTCTTACGCAAGAACTGTTTTGCACAAGAGTTCTTGTGCAAAAAGTCTGCCACAAGAGCATGTCCACACTGCCATGTGTTTTTGCACAAGAGATGTGCTTTTGCGCAAGAGTGTCCATGGCAGTGTGGACGCTCTCTTGCGCAAGAAAGCTCTGATGGCCATTTTAGCCATAGGGGTTTCTTGCTCAAGAAAATCATGTTGCCTTTCTACACTGCCTTTTTATGGAAGAGCTCTTGCGCAAGAAAGCTTATTCCTCGTGGGAAGAGGAATAACTCTTCTGGAAGAAGCCCTGTTTTCTGATGCTATACTGTAAATTTACTTGCGCATGAACACATGTGCAATGTAGACACCCTGCAAGTTTTTGCATAAGAGCAACTGTTCTTGCGCAAAAAGCCTGTATTGCAGACGTAGCCAGAGAGACATACAGAGGAAAGTTTGAAAAGGAGATGGGAAGGGGACAGACTGGCCACAGTCAGAATAGGTATACGGGGGCCAGAAGGCTCCATGTTTCAGAGCCCCAGGCGCACACTGCAACAGAAGTACCTTGGATGACCACAGCCCAAAGAATGCTGTGGACTGGTGAGTAAAAATGAGGCAGAGAAATGTAAGAATTATTATTTTTCTGTAGATCTTATTTGTTGTGCTATTCAGAAGCAAAAGTGCTGTAGATTCCCATGCAAAGTTTTTGTATTATATGCTACCATATCATGTGCCACCTTGAAGATGTAAACCAGAAGCTCACACCTTCAGGTGGAAGTCTGGGAGCCTGTTTAATCTGTGGAATCAAATACATTCTGTATTTCTGACTTTAGCCAAATACCTGTATCATTTACTGTCTAAATGAATCCTTCACCTGGGCTGTTTCTGGTTGGGATTTGAATGCCCCGAAAGGGGGTCTGACACCCACTTTGACAACACAGGTTTTGTTTGGATTTAAATATGGGATAGCCCATTTCATGGGGAGATGCCTGCCGATGACTAGGACTCTTAAGCAGCTTAAAAGCCTTTTGTATAATGTTTCCATTATATCCATTTCCAGTTCACAGAGTCTAAGCTGGAAATTTACAGCCACACAGTTCAATGACTGGCTCAGGCTTTGTTCATCTGCCCGTCGCATAGGGCCACATACAGCTTTCTTAGCTATGGCTCCTGAGGGATCTGGAGTGCTCATGTGTTTACCTTGCTGGTGTGACAATATGCCTCATGCACCAGGATGAGTTGTTTGCCCCCAGGTACCCGTGTCTGTGAGTATTTTCAAAAGCCACGCCGACCCTGTATTCCATATTTTCATCAACTTCCACCTCCCAGTAATGTTTCCCTTGGAATGGTATCATGTTTCCCAGGATAGCAATGCATCTGGGAAAGGAAAATCAGAGCATGTAATTGTATATGCATAGTATTTAAAATGCTTCGGTCTTGCATGCAAACCTTAAATATTTACAAATAGAAGTGGAGCTAGCTGACTTGTTAACAACGTGGGTTGGTTCCTTCGTGATCATTAACTGTTATAGCTCCCCTGAAGTCAGTGGGACTATGCCACTTTACACCAGCTAAGGATCTGGCCTAGAGAATACAAAGGAAACATTTACTCAGCCTGTTACATCTAATGAAATTCTAAAGGTTTATGTCTGTGTTTTATTGCATAGAAGTGTGTGCTGAGCTCTTACGGGAACAGAGAATAGCTTCATATATTTTTGGTCGTTGGTTAAATAGTAATTTGCTAGAAAGAGACCCAGAGATTGCACACACAGTTGTTATATATCAGAGTGAACAGGACGAGTTTTAACATACCATAGCTAAGAAGCCAGATAAATCAGGCTTGTGAGAGAGACTGTTTTAGTAATAAGCTTTAGTTTCTGATCAGTGTGCATTCATTCCAACAGCGCAACCTGCAAGCAGCACGGAGCTAGACAAACATGCAGCAGTAGGGGATTGACCTTGCACTTATTGAAATCAATAGCAAAACTCCTGTTGACTGCAGTGGTGCAGGATCAGGCTTTATAAGAGCCCCTGTTCCATCAGGGTGTTTTTAGCTAAAAATTTACGTTGTAGAAAAGGCAAAATCTGCAGAAGCCCAGAGTCTAACCCTCTGATACGGCACAGCCACCTTGTATCATGCTGCCAGCAAAATCGAGTCTTACATCTGGTTAAATGGCCCTGAACAGTCGTGATCCATTTTTGCATTAGCAAGAGTGGGGCCTTCCAATACTCTCCCTGCTGCCAGTGTAGCAGGGAAAAGGGGACATGGCCAAGCCAACCCTTAGGTATTAATGTGTGTTTCTTCCTATGCAGCCAGGGATTTACTGTTACCTTCCAGTTCATCCACCCACACAGACACCAAAGTGTTAGAAGTAATGGGGCTACTTAATGAGCAGGATAGACTCAGTGTGAGTAAGAGTAGCAGACCGTCCCCATATTTGAATGCAGCACAGGATGAGTGCCAAAACTGCTTCTGAATTTGTACCCTCGTCACCTGTCTCTATATCTCATTGGTCTATGGGGCCTTTAGAAAGAGACTTGAGTTGATTTGTTTAGTGCCTTAAGCAATTTGTATGTTGCTTAAACTTCTCAGCTACACTCAGGGCAGTGAGCCCTAAAGGTTAACCAGTTACATTCAGTCTTGCCCTGGGAAAATCCATGCTACAGCCCTCTTCATGTCAATGTCACAGAGGAGAGCTGGTGATAAATCACACAAATAAGTTTTAATTGCGGATTTACAGGCTGTGTTTTTATTCTGTGGAAGTAAATTACAAAGGCTTAGCTGGCAACAGTGCTCTGCTGCTTCTAGGCATGATTAAACTCCCACCCTGCTGGGAGCTCAGTGCATGTAGAAGGGCACAAGGAGCAAGAGACAGTTCCTAAGCCACACAACACCTAAGCAACAACCACTTAAATCAATTCTGTAGTTCATTAGAAGCCCAAGTAAATGTCTCAAGACCAGAGAAAGAGAGAGTGTTGAAATTTGAAATAAGATGAAAATATTGCATTTTTTTATGAGTTGAGAGAGGGGAGAATGGGAGGACATGCACAAAGATGTGCAAGCATCCGGTAACAAAGTATTACCATAGTAATTAAGGTTGAGAAGCCAGCATGGCAAGCCTGCATCTGATTGAGAGGGTTAGGAAATGCATTATTTGTTTTCAGATTACATAAACTTTCAGAAAAAAGTTTGCTGCGTAATTTCCTTGTTGTACGTGTCTTAGTGATTTTGGCACAGGAGCTGTACCCTGACATAATAGAGGGTTTCAAAAATTAACAGCAGCTTCCAAAACTCAGTCTCAGCATTCAGAACTATTAGTGTGCCAGCACCAGCTGTTCATGTGCAACATAAAAGAGCCCCCACCCTCCGCGAATAGGGGTAAGCAATGAGCGGCCCACATGCCGGATGCAATTCGCCAGGATTAGCCCCTGCTGGGCTGCCAAATTGTTTATTTACCTGTGCACTCGCAGCTCTTGTTGTCCATGGTTTCTAAAATTCCCAATCTGATTAAGGATGTGTCAGTCCTTCTAGGCACATATCTTCATCTGCAGATGCTTAAATACCTTTGTAAACCTGGCTCTTAGGCTACTGAATTGCACCAGTTACAATGATTCTTAGGTTTCTAAGGGCCAGACTTTAAAATATATTTAGGCACCTAGAGATTTTGAAACCAATGGGAATTAGACACCTATGGACTTTTAAAAAATATACTAGAGGGCTATGTCTAGACTGGCATGATTTTCCGGAAATGCTTTTAATGGAAAAGTTTTCCATTAAAAGCATTTTCGGAAAAGCGCGTCTAGATTGGCCCGGATGCTTTTCCACAAAATCACTTTTTGCGGAAAAGCATCCGTGCCAATCTAGATGCGCTTTTCCGCAAAAAAAAGCTCCGATCGCCATTTTCGCGATCGGGGCTTTTTTGCGGAAAACAAATCTGAGCTGTCTACACTGGCCCTTTTGCGCAAAAGTTTTGCGCAAAAGGACTTTTTCCTGAATGGGAGCGGCATAGTATTTCCGCAAAAAACACTGATTTCTTACAGTAGGAAGTCAGTGCTTTTGCGGAAATTCAAGCGGCCAGTGTAGACAGCTGGCAAGTTTTTCCAGAAAAGCGGCTGATTTTCTGGAAAAACTGGCCAGTCTAGACACAGCCGAGGACTCTGCATCTTTAGGCAAATTAATACAGGTTGGACTTCCCTGGTCCAGCACTCTTGGAACCGTACTTGTCCCAAAGGAGGGAGTTTGCTGGACCAGGAGAGGTTAGCTCCTCTGCTGACAGACTCAAGGCTCTCCCAGGGTCTGTCAACAGATTAGCAGGCTTTGCTGCCCCGAGCCGGGGCTCTCTGGTCCAGGGGCTCTCTAGTTTGGCGACACCATGGAGATGTTCAACCTGTACTTTAAAAATCTGGCCCTTATGCATCTCAATACCTCTGAGAGTCTAGGCCTTAGTACCTAAGTCACTGTGGAAAATGTGATTTAGGCTCCAATGGCAAAAGCAGGGTAGGTATTTTCCTTTCAATAGCAACAGATAAAAACAGCCCCAGCTCTCACCATCCATGAATAGAGACTCATGGACACATCCCTGTGTTCCATTACGTGTGAGGAGGCATTGCCATGGCAACTTTGGCAGCTTTTAGTAATAGGAGCAGGAGGAAGGGAACTCCCACTACCTCTTGAAGCCTATGAAGTATGCAAATGTTGGATCACTGTATTTAAAAAAAAATCTAGTAATTATGCTAATTTTAGAATCCCACTGCTGCCGGATTAAGAGCGTATGGTTTTGAGCTGTTTTTGTGACATTCATCTTTGGGCTTTGAGCGCTGTGCCGAATTAAAAGACAAATGAGTTTCCAAGGCAAGAGATCTGGATATGTGCACATGGGCCGTGCAATAAGAAGGACAATGTAATTTATATAACCCAAGATGAAGCCACCACAAAGGAAATTCTAATGATGCTACAAAGTGAACTGCAAGCAATGAAATACGACGTCAAAGAACAATGCCCTCCGAATGGGTGGGGGCAGTTTTGGTGACAAAGGAGCAGCACCTGAAAGCTTATTTAAAGGTGTTTGGTTCTAAAAAAGGATTAAGTAAAAAAATAGTCCTTTTTGCTAATGTCGGAGAGCCACGAGCCTCCATTCTCAAGCTATGCTGAGCCCATGCCTGGTGTAAAGGCAAAGATGGCTTTATATTACCTGTGTCCCTAATCTGGGTGTGCTGGGGAGCTAACCCTGAAGTGAATTGAAAACTACCACCTTTGCAATGAAACTGAGGGCACGTCTACACACTAGCCCTTCAGTAGCACAGCCGCAGCTCTGCGGTCTATGTAGTGAAGATGCTCTAGGCCAACAGGAGAGTGTTCTCCAGCCTGCTTAGCTCTGTACATGTAACTTATGCCATTGAGGTGTGGCTTACTCAAGCCCCTGAGTAGCATAAATCATACCAATATAAGCTGAAACGAGGACATATCATGTGTGGGTAGTTTCAGGCTTTGTTTACACTGGCAATTGAGCAACAAAGCTTTTGTCATTCCCAGCAATGTTCCCTCTCATCCACTGGGTCTCAAACTTTTTGGCCTATTTATAGCCCATCTTTCTGTGGACCACCAGTTACTAATGGAAATTTGCCATTAATTACATAATTACGCCTGAACCATTTTGCTAATGCTGCAGCTAGGGAGAACGGTTTAATTTAATTGGTAAGAAAGGAAATATTAAATTATTAAAAAGCTTAAGAGTTTTAACTTTCTCATGTTAGTTTATCAAACTTCATTTTCAATAAAGTAAAATATTAATTTGTCCAACTCAAAAGGTTTCCATGTTTTCTTTATTAATGGCAGGGGTGAGAAACCTTTTCTGGATGGGGGCGGGGGGGCACTGACCCACAGAAAAATCAGTTGAGGACCACACAAGTGAGAAGCAAAACAAACAAAATAAAACAAAACAAAAACCCTCTGAAAACCTCCAACCCTCATTGATGTGGCCCCAGTAGAGACACCTCACGTCTCTGGTCCTCCAGCCCCATAGGGGAGCAGGGAGGACTGTGGTTCAGGCTTCTCATGGCTGGATTTACTCTTTTGGAATTTTGGGGTTACTGGAATTTGTGGACCCCCCTCTAGGCTCATAAAAACCAATATCACATCAATGAACCTTTTGAAGAGGATTTCAAGTTCTTGCAAATAAACAGAAGCAATAAGCTATAACTGCTAAGTGCCTACATTTACCTTGTAAAACCATTATCCCGGAAGGGCAAATCACATTCTAAGCTTTCTATTTCACTGCAAGCAATTGTTAATCCATCTTCTAGAACAGACAGCAAAGGATGGGCAGTGTCCTCATTAAGATAAAAGTAAGTGCCTACAAGAGAACAGAATGGTTGTAATTTGTCGCAGCACCTTGAAGCTGCATTAAGTAACATATACATAAGCTGCAATGGGGCTGGAGATCAGTGTCTGGAGCCAGAGTAGGGTTAGAGTCCTGGCAATGGGCTAGCAACTGATTTTGTGAGTTTCCTTTATTACAGGCCAAAGCTTATCACCACATCTCTGTTCCTAGCCAGTCTGATACACAGAAAAGGCTTTGTCTGGCCTAGGACCAAAAGCCAACCGTTAGTTGGGTTGCGAACAAAGTATTAAGATGTTACACGCTCACAAAAATACAGTAGGGTGGGTTTTGATGTTCCAGTTTTGTCTCATCTAGATCATAATCTAAAAAGCAGTTTAAAAAAATATTGACTTGGGAAAGGGCTTTAAATTGTGTGCTGTGGCCTCAATCCTCAGCTGCTGCCTATAAAGGCTGATTTCAGAAACGGCAATGGGGCCATATGCAGCATCCCAATCCAGAGCTGAACAGGGGTCTTTTCGGACCCTAGCATAGGGTTCCACCAAACTAGCTGTGGCCTGGCTGGATCAGTGTGGCAGCAGGAGAGTACCAGATCATGTCACACATGCTGTCCTGTACCGGAGAATCTGGAGCTAGCGGGTGCACTGCTCCAGTGTTTCTCAACCAGAGGTCTGAGTACCCTTAGGGGTACGTCAACACAACTGAAATTTGGAGAAAACTGAATTTTTGTTTTAAGTTTTACAGCGCTTTGTTATTTTTGTACTTTTTACACCCCCAAAATTTTATCACCCGCCCGGCTGCAATTAAGATGTTTAAACAAATTGTGTTGCAATGGTAGAAAAAAATTGTGTGTCTGAAAACTGTAGGTACTGGGGGTATTATAATTTTTTTAAAGGGGTACTTTATAAAAAAAGGTTGAGAAACACTGTACTATCCGCCTCGGGATTCTCCTATGTAAAGAGACTTGCCTGGTGGGGAGCTTCACAAACAGCACAAAGGGCTCAGGAATTCACAATAGGGTCAATATCTTTGAGTGCTAGAAACTTGCTGTAGGTAGCATGTAAGACCTGCTGGGACATTGCCATTGCACAGATGACACACTAACAAAATTGAGCACATCTGAAGCTGCTTGTCCAGCAGAAGCAACAGGACGCTTTTCTTGTATTTATGTTTATGCTGTTAGCAGCAGTAGAGAAAGAGAGAAACATGGGGCCCAGTTCATTTTTGCAGTGCAGTTACTAGTGTGTTAGTTCCACTGATGCAAAGTCACTACCAAGCCATAGTAAGTGCTTCCAAGAGAACTCCTACTTGGAGGCGGTACTTGCCCAGGCAATTACAAAGGCGGCATAGCTGGCTGCAGAAACGTGCCGTACAAGGGACATGCCAAGGTCTTTTGGGGAGCCTAGAGGGATGGGGAAATGTTACTAGCACCATGACACCTTGGCTACGTCTACACTGGCAGCTTCTTGCGCAAGAACTCTTCCACAACAGAGCATCTACACTGGCATGTGCTTTTGCGCAGGAGATGTGCTTTTGCACAAGAGCATCCATGGCAGTGTAGACGCTCTCTTCCGCAAGAAAGCTCTGATGGCCATTTTAACCATAGGGGCTTCTTGCACAAGAAATTCACGTTGCCTGTCTACACTGGCCTCTTCTGGAAGAGTTCTTGTGCAAGAAGCCCTGATTTTATACAGTACAACGTCAGTTTACTTGCGCAAGAACACGCAGCCAGGGTAGACAGGTGGCATGTTTTTGTGCAAGAGCAGCCATTTTCGCGCAAGAATGCGCCAGTGTAGACACAGCCCTTGAGTTTATAATAGGGGCTGCTAATTTTGGTTGCACATTTTGCTGGATGCTTTATTACATAACATCTCTCTATATATTAAAAAAAAAGTCTTTCCTGCGGCATGACAGAGTAACGTCATCATTTCACTCTACAACCCACCTGCCTCCTCCTCCTCCTATTCCTCCTCCCCTACTCCCAGCTCGAGCCCAACCTCACTGTTTCCCCTCATCATTTGGAATTGCTATTTTAAACTTGGTTCCTACTCCTCTTCCTCCACCCCACAGGACTTTCTATGCCAAGAAGCATAGCACAGTAGCCAGGAGACCTCCCCCCCCGACGCACACATCACAGGAGCAGGGTGAAGGAGGTTACAGTGCTTGGGACAGCAGCCCGGGGAGTGGGCTAGGAGTGGGACTGCCAACCAGACATATGTGCCAGCAGTGGGCTCTTGGGGGCTCCCCCGCCGCCAGGCTCTCGTGGTGCCCGACCACCCGGTGCAGCTGCCCTCACAGAGACTCTCTCCCTGCCCAGTGGCTGCACTTACTGTGGCTGCCAGAGCACCCCGGAGCTGCCTAGGGGAGCAGTCACGCCAACCTGTCTGCTCCTTCCCGTCCACTCCCAGCAGGTGGGCTGGCTGCCCTGGTCTCTGTGGGCAGGGCTGGGGTGCTGAGCGGGGCAGGCAGGACCAGATCAGGAAGAGGTCGGGACAGCGGCCCCCTGCACTACGGCTTTCCCTACCTCAGCAGGCTGCAGTGCCCCAGAGCATCAGGTGCACATGGCACTACCTGAACCCCACACAAGGCGGTCAAGCCCCCCTGCACCTCCCCAGCTGCCAGGGTTAGAGCTGGGCCAGGCACATGCCATGGACAGCAAAGGGGGGGGGGGAATGGAGGGGTGGGAGAAAGGACCTGGACTGGCCCGGCTGCAGGCTGGCCTACCCTGCCAGCAGGGAGAGCCAGGGTTGCCAACACCCCCACGAGAGACGGGTTGGCATTCGCGGTGAGCAGGCCCCACAGCCCCCTAGTAAGCTTTAATTAAAGTTCAATCTTTAATGCCTGAAAACTCCAGGACAATCCCGGAAGGTTGGCAAGCTTAGTTTATAGGCAACTGGGTGTAAATTAGAGCAATCCTCAGGCGGTTCTAACGTCACTGGGACCCAAAGCAGCTTTGGGCCATCCCAGCAAAGAGAACACACATAAGCAGCATAAATTAATCTTTGTCCTTTGTCCTTGTCTGCCATGTGCATGCTTTAATCCTGGCACTGGTGCAGGGATGCGTTGTGCCTACAGCATGCTGGAGCCCAGCAACATGTGCTGCAGGGGTAATAATGAACGTGTGTATTTCATCCCCAACAATAGCACTTTCTGATGATAATCCAGAGCATCCATTTTAACTGCTGATGAGATTCCCAGCATTCTAGTTTTGTGTTTACCATTCCCAGTAGTATCAGGAGTTTGCATAATGTCGACTTTGTGAAGAGAAATCGCTTGGCACTAATCCCAAGGGAAATCAGCATAATCAAAATGCAGTTACTTCAATACAAGTACAATACAAACAACAGCATGGCAATTATTGGCATGTGTTACCGAAAGCAAACATATGCAGTGCAAGCAGACGTCAAGCAGCTGTTTGTAATTTCAAACACCTAGATTGATTTATGCAGGTTGAAATGTCACACACTTGAGATAATAGCATGATTACAACTGTGGTGGAAAGGGAACCAGACCACATAATCATCCTCATAGCCAACAATAGAAATTCGGTGCGGGGGGATTTTTGTAAGTATTACGAGAAGTGCAGATTGACTGAATCTTCCATAATTCCCAGAAGCGCTATCTTTACACAGCAGTAACGCTAGGAGTAAAGTAAAATTACCAATGGTGGTTGTAGCTGGGCAGCACCCACAGTTACTGGGTTGATTTAGTCTCTCAGCAGCATTTCGAAATAGTATTTTTAAGCAACACATATAATGGCCAGTAATAGAGATGTAGCCGTGTTAGTCTGGGCTGGCTGAAACAAAAGACAGGGCTATGCAGCACTTTAAAGACTAACAAGATGGTTTATTAGGTGATGAGCTTTCGTGGGCCAGACCTACTTCCTCAGATCAAATTGTGGAAGAAAATTGGCATGACCATATATACCAAAGGGATACAATAAAAAAAAAGTGAACACATAAAATTGACAAATCAGATTTTAGAACAGAGGAGGGGGCCTTACGAATGGGCCTTAACAAATATGCTAATTATCTTATCCATTACAAAGATAGCTTCCCCAATTATCACCCCTAATATCATTATCTCATAGACACTAACCTCCCCCCTCAGTTCTAAAATCTGATTTGTCAATTTTATGTGTGTTCACTTTTTTTTTTTATTGTATCCCTTTGGTATATATGGTCATGCTAATTTTCTTCCACAGTTTGAGCTGAGGAAGTGGCTCGAAAGCTCATCACCTAATAAACCATCTTGTTAGTCTTTAAAGTGCTGCATAGTCCTGTCTTTTGTTTCATATAATGGCCAGGCCTCATTCAGAACTGTAGAGTTAAGATGATATATTTACTACTCAAAGAAATTCAGTTCACAAAAAGTACCACACGTGTAACTAGACAAGAGAGAGTTTGGGCCAGATCCAGAGCCTGTGGAAATCAATGGCAAACTTTTCCATTGATTACAGTGGGCTTTGAATCAGGCTCTTAAAGATGCCTACAGATTTATCACCGCACCTGTGGTATGGATAGAAATAGGCTCACTTCTCTCACTGGGACCACCCATGTTTACAGCTCTTACAGAGATAAGATAACTTTGTCCTGGCTGCAGCTGAATTAGAGCTTCACAGTTAGGAATTCCAACAATAGATCTGTTGAATATAAAGAAATGGAAAACTGTAAGATGCAAAATAAAGGTATATTCTTGTCTGTAAACTGAGAGCAATTTATTTTACTCTTTTCATCTTAGTTGCCAGCACAGTGAACATGGGGGGATGCCTGTTTATTCAGATTTTAAAATTACTGCATGTCCGCCACATTTCAATCCCTTGTAATTTAAATTGCGCATAAAACATTTGTACAATCAAATTTACTAACATCACAGAACGTGAGGTCACCCTTATGTGGAAAGCAAATTTTTCAGTTTGCTTTCTGAATATATTCACACCAAAATATAATAGGAATAGAACTTATCCAATCAGGGAACATGCTCATCATTCTCCAACGCTTGTGCTATGCATCATCCACATGTGTATTTCAGGGTATATTGTCTCATCTTTTCAACCTACAAGTGCTTTGAAATATACAGCATGCCATATAACAAGGGGTCGTTTTGGATCCCCAGGCGGTGTGATAGAGGACTGACTCACTCTGTAATGATATCTCCATTCTCTCCATTTATTAGTTTGGACAATTCAACTGTGTAGGAGTCAACAGGATTCATGTTTCCAGATTCCCAACACACCAGTGCTGCATTTTCACAGCTTCGGCTTTCTTTTCTTTTAAGGATAGGAGGTGAAGGCGCTAAAATGCAGATAAAATAGAGTCTAAGCCATTTTGTTATGGGATTTGCTATTTGAAAATAACGCTCTTATTGTTGTTGAATTTCCATAGAACTGATGTGATATTAAACGGTAAAAGGAACTCATTCATGACTTCCCCAGTGAACAGAAAACTCTTGGGCTGATAAATGCTAGTGCTACTCAGATATGTTATTGAACTGTTAAAGTCATATAGCAACCACAAGGCAGTAGATCAGAAAGAAATGTGAATGCTCACTGTTCTTTTTCATGTCGGTTTATCCTGGCCATTGACGTTTATCTTCACTATATGGATTATTAATTTAAAACAGCTGAGCATCAGACAGCTATCCTGAGGTCCAAGGAGATCTGGTGAGAGGACTTCCTGCTCTAAATTGCTCTTCAGAAGTTAGATGCCAATGTGTTAGGAAAGAAAACAGCAAACCAGGGACTGTGCTTGATTCTAATGCATTTCAGATTTTGTGATGTGTTCTGTGGACGCTACTTAAATTGTCTCTCATCCAGAGATGGGCAACAACAAATAGTGGGTGGGTCGCATGAGCAGCAGCAGCCCGTGGCCCACTTGAGTTCCACCTGTGGCCCTGTGGCCCACTGGCTATCCTCCCACCCCAGGGGCTTCTCACGCACTGGGGTATCAGAGACCTGCACTTACCTGCTCCTCCCCCTGCCTCCCAAAGCTGGAATGCCATGAACAGCTGATTTGTGGCCTTCTAGCTCTGGGAGGGAGGGCGAGGAGTGGGGAGGGAGCACAAATCGGGTGATTCATGGCTCCACTGAAAATGCTGGGAGGGAGGGAAGGAGCAGGTATGTTCAGGTCTCTGATACCCCAGTGCGTGAGATGTTCAGGGATCTAGTGCACAAGGTATATGGGGAAGGGATGAAGTCAGGGGGTCCATGGGCCACATGTGGCCCACAAACTGCAGGTTGCCCACCACTACTCTAGTCTGACAGCACTGCCTGTTCAAAAGTGCTCTTTGCACTCACATTTACCAATACATTAACCCTGAGGATTCCTGAATGTTGGTGGAGTTTGGAGCCAAATCCAGCTATCATGACTGGCCCCCCTCACTCTACAATGGAACCAAATCCCTGGATCTGAACATACCAAAATATAGGGGATGCTGAGATCTGGATCGGAACCTTGCGACTCTGGCTGATCACTAATCAAAATCTAATTTACTGCCCTGCAATTACAAAGAGCTCACTGACGGACAAAATGGCAAAACCTGTGCAGAGAAAGTAGTATTGTCCATTATTTGGAGATGGAAACCAGCAGAGCTGCAGACATTCCAGTCCCAGCTTAGTCAAGACCTTGTTTTGTGTCCTGGAATAAGTCATTTAACCTCCATGCCTCAGTTTCCCATCTCTAAATGACCATAATGGGCCTCATGCCCTTTCTCTATTCTAATATAAATCAGGGTAACCCCACTGAAGTCAATGGAGTCATACCACACTAAATTCAAACTGATTCTGCTGGCTTGGTGCTTTAAGTATTATTATTATAAAGTCCAGAGAGTCATCATTATGATAAGTCACTTACTCATATTATAGTCATGAAAAACATTTACCTGTCACATAAACTGCTCGTTCGCTCACTGGACTGATGCCGGCGGCATTTAAAGCACTGACCCAAAATTCATATTGTGTATTAGGCACCAGGTTCATTACTGTGCAGTATGTTTCTTTCACTTTCAGCATCAGCTCTGAAATGAAAAAAACACCAGGTATCCATTCCGCAGTTCCTTGGACATTCCACCTTCCAACTCACCATCCCAAGTGAAGGAGAACATTGCTTTTTGTTGCCTCTTGTGAGAGGAGTGTTGCATCATTCTTCTGTCTTGTTCGTTCAATTAGCTCTGAGATCACATTGCTCACTCAGTCACAGTACAGTTGCTGATACCTTAGTACCTTTAGATCCCCTAGTACTTCATCCATCATAAACGGGGACATAAATGCAATGAAGCATCCTCTTCTGTAGTATTAATACTACCCAAACAAAACAAAAATGAATGGCTACATCTTGGTCACCTGTCACTGGAGTTTCTTCAAAACGGATGCTGCATATTCCACAATTTATCCCAACAGCGGAAACATGCAAAGACCATTCAAAGATTGTTGTTTTCATTATTTGAATCTTATAAAGTTCATATGGGTTCTGCTTTCCTTTCTAACCAGCCCGTTCAGGCATGCTCAGGCCTCCATCTATGCTGGGAAATGGACTGGGCTCTGGAATTGTTTTCAACAGGAGCGCATACAGATAGTATGAGCTAATGCCGTTTTGTAACTGGGGTGGCTGGCAGGTGGGGAGAGTTGCAGCCTATTATTGGCATTGAGCTACACTGCAAAGTGAATGTAGTTTTTAAGTTGGCACATAGATAATATAGTGATCTATGTTCTAAAATACCTCAAGGTAGATCAGCTACCCATCCCCAAGCAGTAGCAGCAGCAGGTACAAATGTATTCACTGAAGCCCTTTGTGAGACCAGTTTCAGGAGCCAGTTGCTTTCTGAACTGGAGCCTATGGGTGTCCCTGGATCTGTGCCTTCTTACCAGCTTGCTCCTCACTAGGTGTGTCGTCGCTGACTTGTTTGTAATACAGCTGGTAGAATTCGACGGTGTCGTCTGAGAACAGGCCCCAGCATATTCTCACGGAGGTGCCAGTTGCTGAGTTGGGAGCCTGGGGATTTATCACTGGAGCAGAAGGAGCTGAAATGAAGACAGATGTTTTTGTTTATGAACACACGTCAGCAAGGAGAGGAACAGATACCCTCTTTAATAGAGTATTACATGGCATGAGGGTACTTTCCCTCAGTGGAAGCATGGTTTGTTATCCCCAGTTGAGACAAAATACACAAAGGTATCTAGTGTACACTGGCAGTCCCATTTCAAACAGTGCTATAGTAATGTGGAAACCTTTCAGAGCACATCAGCAGGGAGCACATAGAGTTGTTAGAATACACAACATTTAGGCCATGTCTAGACTGCAAAGGTAAGTCGGAAAAAGATACAATTTGCAAAAATCCACAAAGATTTTTTGTGGTTGAAAGAGGCATTTCCCAAATTTGGCGTGTCTACACGGCACCAAATTTCAGAAAAACATGCTTTTTCGACACATCCCTTCTTCCTCGTAAAACAAGATTTACTGGGATGGCAAAAGAGCGTGTCCGCTTTTTCAAAATTTTTTCCAAAAAAGTGGACATGTTCCTTGGGTGCAGAATTGCTTTTCTGGGATGCCTCCGGTACCTCTATGCTACACATTACTGTACTTCATAGGCCACCCGCATATTAACACAGAGCCCTGTTTCCACCCTCATGCATGCTAGTGTGCATCATAAGTAACACCACTAAAATCAAGGGTCTAAAATGGGTAGGAACCAGATTTAGATCCCCTAGTACTTGATCCAAACTCAGCCACTACCTGGGATTTGCTTTCAGGCAACAAAAACATAAACCTCTCCTAAACTTGGTTGTCCCTAAGAGTTAGACTGAAAGCTGCTGGCCTAGTGCATATAGGTGACTTTGAATGAGGGAAGGAAAACTGGAAACTTCACAAGCTGCCCAGTTAACAGGATGAAGGATGCCGCAGCAGAGAAGTCTGTAGTGATCTGCACTATTGCCAACAACAGATAAAGCTTTTAGTTCCAGTATTAAGAAGCCACTGGTGATAATGCTGAATGCACAAACTTGAAGGAAGAACATGTCAAGCACTTGGCTTGCATAATGTTCAAGGGCAAACAAGTTACATAGCAAATATTTCATTGCACCAGCAAAACTTTTTAAAGGTGACCAGGAAAAAAGAAAAAAGTATAATGCCTTTTCTGGGTCTTTGTGCTATATAAAGGAGACCTGAAAGATCTTACTTTCTATGGGGATTTATCTCTCTCTCTCTCTATCTCTTTTTATTTTAATAATTAGAAAACCAAACTTTATGTACCCTCTTTTTCTTTGAGGACTCCAAGGATGACTGGAGAATTACAGAGTCCTATCAGGAGAGCAAGCAACTAAAATCTGATTAATTGAGAGAAGTAGTTCAGACTGTTTTAAACTTTGGGGTTTTGTTATTTATTAATCTCTATTTATACAATGGTCTAGAAGGAAAGACAAGCTTGTTATAAAGGACAGGTCTGAACCCACTTCTCTGAGTCTTCCAAAAAGTCACCCAGCAAACCTAGGGAAGACCACACTTGACAGTGTTGATAATTCCAAGATTTAAAAAAACCAGCAAAAAATCTATGGGTATGTCTAGACTAAATGGCTCCATCAACAGAGCCATGTAGATGAGTTTACTAGACATAAGAAAATGAAGCGGCAATTTAAATAATCACCACTTCATTTACAAAAAAATAGCCACCGC
This sequence comes from Pelodiscus sinensis, assembly GCF_052426305.1. NCBI lineage: Eukaryota > Metazoa > Chordata > Testudines > Trionychidae > Pelodiscus > Pelodiscus sinensis. The sequence goes on from NC_143065.1 coordinate 26,327,258, forward strand.
GCTGTGCTGATAAGCTGTTTGGTGGCACAGCGGGGCAGTTTGGATGCTCCGCGGTCGACAAGGGAAGCTTTTGTCGACCGCTCCGGTAAACCTCATTTCACGAGGCATACCGAGCGGTTGACAAAGGCTTCCCTTGTCGACCACAGGGCATCCAGACTGCCCTGCTGTGCTGCCAAACAACTGATCGGCACAGCGCAGCGGCCATTTTTATGTAAATGAAGCGGCGATTATTTAAATCGCCGCTTCATTTTCCTATGTCTAGTAAACTCATCTACATGGTTCCATTGACGGAGCCATGTACTCTAGACATACCCTATGAAAATAACTTCGAAGCTAATTTTATCTATCTACTATATATTATGGAAAGCTTTTGTCTGTCTGTCAGTCCATCTATTTGTACATCTGTTTGTTCAAGAACGCCCCCTACAAAGTAAGAGCTAGAACCACCAATTTTGGTATACAGCTTCCTCTTTTCATAACTTAAAGGAGGATAAGAGTTTGGCTGTGCCAGGACAATGGGATGTGCCTGCAATCCAATTGTTTCTCATCAAATGGAAAGGGAGAGGGCCTGATATCAGGGACAGTTATACTCCAGAATGACCATGAAGGAGGGCAGCAAGCACAGCGGAACATTTATATTCTAAAATGACCACAGGGGCATCAAGCATGCCAGCCCCAAAGAGCCACCACTGCCTGGCTCCTATACCCCCCTACACCTCCAGCTCCCTGTCCTCAGCCCCCCACATCCCAAAGCCCTGCCCTGACGCCCGCATCACCCCAACCCCAGACCTCTGCCCTGAGCCCTCCTTAAGGACCTAGGCAATGCCAAGTCATAAATATACAAGCAAAATATATAAGCAAACAACTTTGTGTCCTTGCAAGTTCCCTTTAAAAGAAATAACAGGCTTCCATTCACATGACACTAAACGTGAATTGTAAAAAGGATTGAAATGGTGGACAAATAAAACAAATACCTGACATGGTATTAATGGAATCCATTAGTTGCTGAATATCAGCGAAATCTATGACTCTGTCTCCAAAGTCTGGCAGTGCTGAAAGCTCTAAATCTATATCTTTTTTTAAGAACTCTCCCAGCCTGTAAGTGTAAAAGAGACTAATTCATATAAGACGACAGTACCATCCTCTCTAAGAGATCCTTCAGTGAATAACGTCAGTGTTAATAAGAAGAGAGAACTCTTTATTTTATTATTCAATAGAGGCTGCATTTTCTGACACTAAAAAGAGAGCAAAGTCCTTTCTTAAAACGTCTAGATAGTTGCACAAGACATATTTTGGCTTCCATTTGTCACTTAGCTTATATCATTTATTCAGAAATGTATTTCTGGGCATGCATAAGATTATTGCTCACATTTTCTTATATCCAAATTGGGCCAAATCTTGCCACTAGTCCTTCAATCTAGTCCATCCCCTAATCATTCTTCAGCTTGCAGTGGTTTGACTGGCATGTAATTCTAAAGGAAGCACATTTTGCCTCCATAAACTGTCTTTGTGTTTATTATTCATAGTCCAGTAACAAAGTCAGGCCCCTTTGTACTAGGTGCTGCACAGTTATGAAAAAGAGGCTCTTTTTCTCCTACTTGTTTTTATGATGAATTGAAGTGAACTAAATGTACATTTTGCAATTGATTTGTCACATCCCAGGGCTCTTTCCTGACCATTACTACATTTCATGCTATCAGTTTTGAGGACCCTCAGCTGCATTTAGTAAATCTCCTTATTGCTGTATGTATAAGCTTGTTACTAAGCTATGTATTTAGAAAGCCCAGCTGCAGCGGATTTTGTATCCAAAGCATTTCTTTAAGATTTTGAAAGCAATCCTGTTTTTCAGTCATTCCAATCATTTTTCTATCACTAAACCCAGGTGACATTGGTTTAGTTATGCTCTGTCTCTTAGATCTGTGCTTATTAAATTAGTTCTGAATCAGTTTCAAGCTGTTGAACTTGTTTCGGAGACTTTTCCAGTTCAAGTTTAAATTAGAATGATGAAAGATTTCAAGAGTTCTAACTCCTAACTTCAGTAATCTTTGGAGTGCCCCTATCAAAATCGTCACAAAATTAGTAAATACTTGAGAACACAGCATGCTCACGATTAGCATTTCAGATTATTTTGGATGTGTGAAAAGCAAAATAAAATATTATTGACATTACCTGTCCAGCACAGGTACTGCAGCCTGCAAAAAAAAAAAAAAAAAAAAAGAGAGAGCAAATAAGATAGAAAATCTTCCATTTATGCAGCACAATCAGGGCCGAATTAAGAGCTTTAGAGGCCCAAAGCACTGAAAAGATGGTGTCCCCTCATAATTAATTCAAAATAAAAACAATACTATACCGTAAAATAAAATTTTATTTTTTGAAATGACACAAAACTTACATGTATGCTGAAATTAAAATAGCTTCTTTCTAGATTTTCTGATTGCAAAATTCTGGCTAAGTTCATCGAAGCTGACTCGACAAAGCATGTCCGCTTCCATACACAATAGGGAAAATGAATCAAGTATGTCCTGACACATTGTTGTTCTCTGAGGGTTTTTTATTCTTTTCAGCTGAGAAAAAGAGCGTTCTGCGGAGTTCTGATTTTTCCCATGATTACTTTGATGCTTTTTTTGGAATTATCAAATATCAAATTTTTTGATAAGCACGTGCTTAGTCTGCCTATTGGGTAACCCAGCCCTGAGCACAATTTAGCTTATTAACCCAAATGCAGACTATGCAATACCACATATGTGAGCAAAAATGAAGCTCTGGCTTTCTCTTATTTTCAGAAGTTTCAGGGAGTAGCTGAGTTAGTCTGTACAGGATAAGCTTAAATAACAACAAATGGTCTGGTAGCACTTTCTAGACTAACAAAACATGTAGATGGTATCATGAGCTTTCATGGATACAGCCCACTTCTTCAGAAGACCGGAGTTTTGAGTTTAGGATGTGCAGGCCCAAAATAAATAGGGGAGAAGGGAGGGAGAGGGGGGAGAAGGAAAAAAAAGGAGGGGGACGGGAAACATGGAGCAGAGGGTATGGAAATATCAAAGGGAAAAACAAGAAGGCAGAACTGGGAATCAGTAAGCACCTGAAGATTGGGTAGTTAAAACAAAGCAGATAAGAATCAAAGGAAATGCCAAACTGCTCCAGACTATTTCCAATGAGGCACCTGAAAAGGGGAATGTCATGAAAAGAGCTCAATAGACCAGACCAAAATGATCAAAGTAGAAGGGATCCATGAGTTGCACTTCAAGTGATACATGAGTGTTTGTTATGTTTTGTAATGTCCAGCTCAGACATAGCTGCAGCTATGCTATGGAATTGCCCCCTCTCCCAGTGGACCTCCACCCACCAATCATGGGACAGCTCAGGTAAGAGTGATCACTCACTGACTCTGAGAATGCCTGATATCTTCCCAGGGGAAGGCACCTGTCAAAGAAAAATATTTCTCTGAAGTTGCTTCAATGTCAGGTTTCATTAATGATTTTGCAGCTGTCCCTAATGGATGGAGGTGGGGCCGGCTGTTTAACTGCATATTTGAACTTCCTGGAAAAATGAGCAAAACAGAGCAAAGGGAGACAACATCCTGGTGCAGCAATTGTATTAATCTGCCTGCAGACTAGAACATGAACACGAAAATTGTATGAGCCAATAAACACCACCAAGCCCTTCAAAACTTTCCCAAGTGGTTAGACCTGGGGAACAAACAGTATTTTCTCCAAGTCAGAATGACATGTGTGACTCATGAAGTTTACCAGGGACAAACCTCTGCTGATGTGATGCTAGTAATGTTGAACTGACGGTGATAGAGTCTCAGAGGGGTAGCCAAGTTAGAGACTAACCAGACTGAGTCAGTGCCATGTACACAGCACCTAGAGCACTAACATCAGGGCTGTCCTTAGGATGTATGGGGTCCTTCGCAGACCTATTTAACTGGTGACCCTATGCCCTATGGCAGCTGGGGGGCAGTGATGTTTTTTTAGAGAGATGATTTTATAATCTATAGCAACAACCTAATGAAATATTTTTAAAACAAATTTTACACTTGGATCCTGTAGGCTAACACAGTAAATTCAGAGACTGACAGGCTGTGTCTAGACTGGCAAGTTTTGATTTTGCGGAAAAACTTGCCAGCTGTCTACACTGGCCGCTTGAATTTCCGCAAGAACACTGACAATCTCATGTAAGATTGTCAGTGTTCTTGCGGCAATACTGTGCTGCTCCCGTTCGGGCAAAAGCCCTCTTGCTCAAATCATTTGTGCAAGAGGGCCAGTATAGACAGCACAGTACAGTTTTACGCAAAAAAGCCCTGATGGCTAAAATGGCGATTGGGGCTTTTTTGCGCAAAACCGCATCTAGATTGGCCACGGACACTTTTCCGCAAAAAGTGCTTTTGCGGAAAAGCATCCTGCCAATCTAGACGTGATTTTCCGAAAATGCTTTTAACGGAAAACTTTTCCGTTAAAAGCATTTCTGGAAAATCATGCCAGTGTAGACGTAGCCACAGTGATTAGCACTTGAATGACTCTTTCACAGGTTCGATGTTCTGTTAATAGGTCTGGCTGGCTTTTTCATTTTTAAGTTAACTAAATACTCTCTGGAGGAAGCAGAGCCACAGAACAGAGATAGGAAGAGGCAGGGGGTGGACATTAAGGCCCAGAAATGCCTCAAATTTACAGGTGCCCTATGCAACCGTGTATTCAGCATATGGGTTTGGATGGCTCTGACTGGCATCATCATAAATTTGGCAAGTGGAAATTAAGTCACTCATTATCTTAATGCCAGATCCTTCTACTCTTAACTGGGCAGCCTTGTGAGGAAATGGATCATCCCTGAGGGGTCTTCTCAATGTAATTTCTTTACCTCTATGAAATCAGCTTTCTCCTTGTCTTTGTACACTTCCTGGATTGTTTCCATCAGCTCCTTACAGATGTCCAGATTTTCTCCGCAACTGACCAATTGCCCATACAGGGCTTCCAGCTTCTGTTTCTTCTCTTCCCCAAGGGCTTCTACCTTTTCTTCATATCTCTGAGCTAGGGTTTGCATGACTTCATCATAATGCATCTCGAAGTTCTGCTCTTGCCGCCCAAAATTTTCCTGGAAGGCATTTGGGTTTTATTTTATTCATCTAAGGCCTGAGCCAAAGCCCACTGAGGTCAGTAGGAAGGAAAAATCATACTGATACCAAATCAATGTGAAACAATTATGTTACATATAGTTACTAGCCTCAGCAATATTATCATTAGCTTATAAATCAGGATCATATTTTATAACTGCTATTGATGAAGCCCCCAATGAAGGCACTGGGAATGCTAGACAATCATTCTAGATATCATACAAACATAGTAAAGTGCAATACAAGCAATAACATGATGAATTAATCCTGCCTCTCAACTAAAAACTAGAAACACAAATAGATGCACATTCCAGTTATAAGAATTGGCTGATTCCACCTATATATTGCACTGGGGAAACCATCGCACCCCACTGGGGATTCATCGCATTCACTCTAGGGGAGATGAGCAGCTAGTACTGACATCCTCTCCCTCCCTAATGAGGAGGTTCATTAGGAGTGTAGATATAAGTGGAAATCTGGTCTTCCTTGCCAGCAGCTTTTCACTTTTTCACTGTTTCCACTGCCTGGCTGTAGCCACCCTCAGTTATGTCATAGAATCATAGAATAATAGGACTGGAAGGGACCTCGAGAGGTCATCGAGTCCAGCCCCCCGCCCTCAAGGCAGGACCAAGCTCCGTCTACACCATCCCTGACAGATGTCTATCTAACCTGTTCTTAAATATCTCCAGAGAGGGAGATTCCACCACCTCCCTTGGCAATTTATTCCAATATTTGACCACCCTGACAGTTAGGAATTTTTTCCTAATGTCCAATCTAAACCTCCCCTGCTGCACTTTAAGCCCATTACTCCTTGTCCTGTCCTCAGCAACCAAGAGGAACACATTTTCTCCTTCCTCCTTGTGACACCCTTTTAGATATTTGAAAACCGCTATCATGTCCCCCCGTAATCTTCTTTTTTCCAAACTAAACAAGCCCAGTTCATGAAGCCTGGCTTCATAGGTCATGTTCTCTAGGCCTTTAATCATTCTTATCGCTCTTCTCTGTACCCTTTCCAATTTCTCCACATCTTTCTTGAAATGTGGCGCCCAGAACTGGACACAGTACTCCAGCTGAGGCCTAACTAGTGCAGAGTAGAGCGGCAGAATGACTTCACGAGTTTTGCTTACAACACACCTGTTGATACAACCTAGAATCATATTTGCTTTTTTTGCAACAGCATCACACTGTTGACTCATATTCAACTTGTGGTCCACTATGACCCCTAGATCCCTTTCCGCCATGCTCCTTCCTAGACAGTCGCTTCCCATCTTGTATGTATGGAACTGATTGTTCCTTCCTAAGTGGAGCACTTTGCATTTCTCTTTATTAAACCTCATCCTGTTTACCTCTGACCATTTCTCTAACTTGCTAAGGTCATTTTGAATTATGTCCCTATCCTCCAAAGAAGTTGCAACCCCACCCAGTTTGGTATCATCTGCAAACTTAATAAGCGTACTCTCTATCCCAATATCTACATCATTGATGAAGATATTGAACAGTACGGGTCCCAAAACAGACCCTTGCGGAACTCCACTTGTTATCCCTTTCCAACAGGATTTAGCACCGTTAACAACAACTCTCTGACTACGGTTATCGAGCCAATTATGCACCCACCTTATCGTGGCCCTATCTAAGTTATATTTGCCTAGTTTATCAATAAGAATATCATGTGAGACCGTATCAAATGCCTTACTAAAGTCTAGGTATATGACATCCACCGCTTCTCCCTTATCCACAAGGCTCGTTATCCTATCAAAGAAAGCTATCAGATTAGTTTGGCATGACTTGTTCTTCACAAACCCATGCTGGCTATTCCCTATCACTTTATTACCTTCCAAGTGTTTGCATATGATTTCCTTAATTACCTGCTCCATTATCTTCCCTGGGACAGACGTTAAACTGACCGGTCTGTAGTTTCCTGGGTTGTTCTTATTCCCCTTTTTATAGATGGGCACAATATTTGCCCTTTTCCAGTCTTCTGGAATCTCCCCTGTCTGCCATGATTTTTCAAAAATCATAGCTAAAGGCTCAGATACCTCCTCTATCAGCTCCTTGAGTATCCTGGGATGCATCTCATCAGGACCTGGTGACTTGCTGTCATGCTACTGCAACCTCCTGCCAATGAGATTTTCCACCACTGGGGCCAGGTACCTTTGGATGAGCTGGAATAAGCTAAGAGCGAATCTACAGTGTCATGTTACATTTTGCTCAAGGTAGCCAGGGCCTCTATTTCTGTGTTTGCTCACCCACGAAACACTGCAGTCTTGTCAAAGCAGCTGTGTACTCAGCTGGTCCCACATTGCTCTTAACCAAAGAGTAAATTGCTTACCTCTACAGTGCTGAAAATTTCCTCCAAGTGACTGGCAAAGTTTTCCATTTGAGTAATCTGTTCTTCTAATTTACACATGCTTTTATGAATCTCCTCCTACCAAAGAGAGCATTACTATTAATAGGTTCATGTGCTATTTAACAGATACACAGAATAATGGAAGAGTCCCCTTGGATTATTCTTACCTTTGCACTTGTCACTGCATTGGCAAGCTGGGTCACCTCATGGTCCTTATGAGCACCAAACAACTTGTCAAATGCTCTAATGGGAAACTTGCAGGTAGCACAATAAATATCAGCATCTTCCTCTTCACTGTTTGGCTGAATACTCTGATCATCTTGCTCACCAGAACTCCTGAGCTCTTCTTTGGAACATGCCTGATTCAGCAACTCATCAGCTGCTGTGGTGTTGGGTAAGTGCTGAGATTCATCTTGAGAATCCTCACCAGGGAGCGTCTGTTCCTCTGGGCTTTGCATGTGATTTTGAGGCTGAGCGCCATTTACTGGTGAGCTGCTCTGTTCCTCTGGGCTTTGCGTGTGATTGTGAGGCTGAGTGCCATTTACTGGTGAGCTGCTCTGTTCCTCTGGGCTTTGCGTGTGATTTTGAAGCTGAGCACCATTTACTGGTGAGCTGCTCTGTTCCTCTGGGCTTTGCGTGTGATTTTGAGGCTGAGCACTGTTTACTGGTGAGCTGCTCTCCGGGGCATATGATTCTGCAGCTACTGCTTCCTTGTTATAAGAAGATGTCTCTTTGCTCTGTAAAATCCCAGCCATAGCTTTAGTCCCACGAAGAAGCTCCTGTTCTATTTCTGTATCGTCATCAAGTCCATATAGTTTTGCTAGTTCATCAACTTCCTTTTCCAAGTCATATGGATTAGGGTCTGAACTGCAAAAATCTTCACCTGGCTCTGTTGACTCTTTGCTGGTTTCTCCCAAATCCCCATTGCCTCTTCCAACAGGCTCATCAGGAAAGATTTCTAATCTTTCCTTTGATTCATAGAGATCCATGTGATAAAATGTAAAGCCTTCAGGCTCATATCCACTAGATTCTGGAACCATGATAGAAGCTGATGGATCAGTCACTGGACCTAAAGCGTCTGTATCACTACTTAAAAGAAATTCACTCTCCATTGCAGTGGTAGGGCTAGATGGCAGCAGGTCTGTATCCCTCGTAAGGCCTTCTATATGTGCAGTGGAAATGTGTCTTAGTCCATCAGAATAAAAAGAAAAGAATTAGTCCTGTGTTTGTTTTACAATGCGCAGACAGAAGAGCTTGTGTTTAGGACTGCTGGGGATCTGGGGTTAGGCCCTGTCTGGAAAATACCAGTTAGTAAATGGATTTTCCAACAGGACTTTTTACTTTTATTCTTGGATCCGCCATAGCTGATCCAAAGCTCACCTAAGGCCTGTTGTGTGCATGGGGACAGAAAGATAGAAACAGAGAAATATGTTCTGCAGAAGTGGCTAGTGGAAACCAGAGTTTCCAACAGAACAAGGGGAAGAGCAGCCTAGTCAAGGTGACATACGGGAGTGACACAAAATGAACATCTTAAAAAGCAGATTGTCGTCTCCTTCTGTTATTATATTGGCTAATGGTGGCAATGTGTCAATCACCAGGTGGGGCCAAATACCAGGGACTAAACTAGGGAACTTCCAGAGCTAAAAGTATAACTCTGCAGTTCATGCTAATGAACCAAGGTCTCACACAGAGACGCTGGGCAGACTTCTTACATTTTAGCAACTAAATGCTCTGAAGCTTCCATTGACTCTGGTCATGCTGAAGATGCAGGATTTCCCTGCAATTGCAGCTCTCTGTCCCAGAACTGAGTGCAGGGAGGGAGCCTGTCTCTCCTTGCTCTTGGTGACGCCTATGCTGGGCCCAGGCAGCCCAAAGGAGAAAACTGCCAGAATCAAATGCAGAGGGCAAAAGATGGGAGGGATAGACTGTGTCCAGATGAGGTACCTGGTGGAGACTGTGACTAGCTAGACAAGAAGACTAAGACTGAGAATTAGTGGGACAAGGGGAAAGAAGTGAAGGGGAAGGAGAGGCAGACCCAGTAAGGAGCCAGGGATTGAATGGGCAAAGAAACTGGGAGAAAGAGCTTGAGTGACACACTGAGATTGAACAAGGAGCCTGGAGATTAACCTTGGACCTGGCAGCCAATGCAGCTAAAGATTCTGAGCAGGTGTGGGATGCCTGGAGGCCAGGGGGGTGAAGAGAGAGAGATTGTATGAAGAACCAGGAGGGAATATCTGGGACTGGAATGGGAAGCCTGAGGAGGAGAACTATCTAAGTGGGGGAAAGAGAGGCCTGGGACAAAGACGTACTGGAGGAGACTAGGTAGAAAGGGGTTGTGTTTGGAGGGAAAGGGTGCCCACCAGAGCATACTACCCTCAGGAGTCTTTAATGGAACCTAAAATTCCTGCATCTTCCCATCTCTCTGCGGTCAGCAAAGAGCGTCTCTTAGTGCTGGTCCACCCAGACCAGGGGTGAGCAAGATACCTCTTGCAGGCCGAATCTAGCTCACCAAGCCACCAGATCCGGTCCGTGGCCACACACCACCCTGTCGGGACCCTCAGGCACACAGCAGCCATTGTTTTAAGCACAGGGCTGCTCTATGTGACTCTCTGCTCTGGAGGGAGGGGAAAGCTTCATGTGATCTCCTCACTCTCGGCCCAGTCTTCATCTCCTCTTGGCTGGAAACAACCAGCCAATAGGAACTGACCTCAGCCAATCTCTCAACGCCTATTGGCTCGAAAAAAACAACCAATAGGATCTGAGAGATTGGCCTGGGGGATGGGGGCAGCACAAGCCTCTCCCCTCTCCCAGGGTATGTCTAGATTACAAGTCTCTTTTGAAGGAACTTGTCTAGACAGCCACAAGGGCTTTGAAAAAGTGATCCGCTTGTTCAAAAGAGAGCACCCAGGCAATCTGGATACGCTCTTTCAAAAAAACCCTGTTTGCATTCAAGAATGCCTTTTTTTGAAAGAGCTCTTTCAAAAAAAGGTGTTCTTCCTGGTAAAAGTAGGTGTACCAATTTCAAAAAAACTGCCGCGTTCTTTTGATTTAATTTCAAAAGTACGCGACGGCAGTCTAGATACAGGTGAAGTTTGTTTGAAAAAAGGCCACTTTTTTCAAAAAAACTCAGTAGTCTAGACACACCTCCAGAGCTGAGAGCCATATGGAGGGAGCAACCTGCAGTTTTAAGCAATCTGGGGCACAGTAGGCAGAGAGCCTACTGGGGGTGGTGCAGGGCTGCTGGCCAGGCGACATTTAGAGTTCCAGCCAAAGCCTGACTCTGGCACCTGTGCCTCTCCTGCACCCCACTCCCTCCCCCAGTCACCATCCAAACCCTCTGCAATCCCTGCCCCAAGTCACAACCCCCTCCCAAACCCTGTACCCCCTGTTATACCCCGTCCCCCAGGCCAGAATCCTCTCCTGCACCCAAACACCCTCCTAGACCCTGCACCCCAATCCCCTGATCCAGGTCACTTCCCCCTCCACCCAAACTCCCCCTCAGACCTCGCTGCAACTCCTGCCCCCCAGCTCCTTACCCCAGGCACCCTCTGCACCCAGCCTCCATCCTAGAGCCCACACCTCCTCCACAGAAAAGTGCAGCCCTTGACCACATTGCAAAATCTTGGAGTGGCCCCCCATCAAAAATTATTGCCCAACCCTGTTCCACACCCAAACTCAGGATGAAGGTCTCATGTTGGTGTCCTAAATATTTCCCTATCTAGGGACAGACATGACCAAATAAGTACTACAGAGAGCCCAGTCTGCACAGGCTCTCTCTACCTGTTTTTTTTAAAGTCATAAACTTCTAGTAACGATCACACAGATGGGAATGTGAAAGAATGTAGTAAGGCCTACCACAGGCGGCTCTTACTGCATTTAAAAGGCTGAGCCGCAGCAGAGTAGGTCCGGGATCCAACGCGAGCCGGGACTCAGCAGTTCTAGCTCACACCAGGTCTGGGACCTACCCAGGAGCGGCCCGAGGCCGGCAGCAGCAGCTGGTGCCCCAGGCAGAATGCGGGATCGGCGCCCCCTCCTGCATGGCCATCAATGGTGTGATATCATCATCGGGTGCTCCGGGCGCCCTGTGACGTCATCATCAGGCGCCCCAGGCGCCCCATTAAAGCCAGCGCCCTAGGCAACCGCCGAGTCTGCCTATACTCATGCGCTGCCCCTGGACCTATCCCCACTGCAGCTTTGTAGTGTAAATGTACTAGGAGCCAGGCTGCCTGTGTGCACGGCTCCTACTACGTTTCAACTACAGAGCTGCAGCAGGGCCTTTTATCGACTAACTGTGTACTCAATACAAGTTGTATTAAATACACAATTAGTTAATTACCCACTTCTTAACATCCTTAGTTACAACTCCCTCCTTCACCCGAACTCCCTCTCAGACCTCACACTGTCTCCTGCACCCCATTCCCTTACCCCGGGTACCCTTCTGCACCCAACCTTCATCCTAGACCCTGCATCCCCTCTACAGAAAAGTGCGGCCCTTGACCAGTTTCCAAAATCTTGGAGTGGCCCCGCACCAAAAATTATTTCCCACTCTGACTCAGAGGCTTTTCAATGCTTGGCTTTACAACCTTAATAATGTTATTTTAAAATAGGGTTTTTTGGGAGGAGGGGGAATTGCATGTAATTTAAGCATAATTTTCTCAATACATATGTATAGATTCCTATGTGTGTATCTAACTACTCTCTGTATATTCATGTACAGGCATGGAGACTCCCAATTACTGAAGCTGGAATGTACAGTACATATATTTCATCATGGCATAAATGCATGAAGTTTTACTGAAGAAATGAACTCTACCTCACTCACTCCTGAGTTTTGCAAAAGTCCGCTCACCTTTTATTGAACAGTCCCTACTCTCAGCCCTTCTAGCAAGCCAATTAATGCCAGAATAAGAATTTATGTTAATATTCAGCGAACATTTGGTGTGCACTGTCAGACTGGAAAATTCAGTATGATACCATACAGCTTATCAGCGCTAATGAGATCATGCCTATTGAGTGCATAACTACTTTTGGTTTTATATCCAAAATTTTATTACTATGGTTGAAGGGGTCATAGAAGTACTTCAAGTATTAGTTCAAGTATTTCAATTGTGTGTTAATGAACATACATCATAGTTATAGTCTCTATTTAGTCACATTTTAAGGCTTCTAAATGACAATGTGGGTTTCTTTCTCTCACAGAATCAAAACTGTCGGTCATCACTAAGCATATTGAAGCCATTTTAGACGTTGTAACCATTGGTGTGGTTTCCAAATTGCCATTTAAAGCTCTTGCTGTTTCTGTTAGTTCCTATCCGGTCACATTTTTTCTGTGATTTTATTGATTTCCTGGCAGTTAATTGTTAAGCTAACAACATTGTATTAAGAATATTTTCTCATTTTTTTACCTTTTCAAACGTATCAGGAACAAACAGCCAATTTCCAGCAAGATGATAGGCTCACTGGCCTCTTGGTTTAACAGACATCAAATAGAGGTGAACTGCAAGAAATTTTGTGAAAAACATTCCATCCTCCAGAGTTATATTTGTGTAACTGAGAACTCAGTCTAGCCTTCTGCTTTTACACACAAACACACAGTCACTGAAAATATGAAAGTGGAATTTAGACTTAACACATTTTGCTGTACCTAAAAATATTGATAAAAGGCAGAAAATATATATGCCACAGGCAATAAAATATATCATGTTTATATCCCGAGAGTCATGAAATATTAAAACATTAAACAGGACAATAGTCTTGAAACATATTGAAAAAAAGTCTAACTCTTTCATAATTTAACAACCAAAAATTCTGTTTTACACACTATAAATTATCTGCTACTAAATCAAAAAATGAAATATCAAGTATTTTGCCTAGAATATTGTAATTCAATTACAGAAATTAAAACAAGTATAATTAAATGTGTTTGGAACACTCCTGCCAAAAAAAGAGTCGGGATTATGTGGTATGTTTAATTTACAAACATAGATACAATTATAATGCAGTATGTCTTGAGCCCTTGAGGTTCAATAATCCAAAACACATAAAATCAACTCATACTGCCTAAAAACTTGCCTTATCTTAAGAATCCATACATTCTTCTTATAACCCAGATGAACCAAACTTTACATCTATTTTTCCTAGCACAAATGAATTCACATGAAGGTAATTCCCTGCCAGTTTCCTGTGACTGCAGCTGGAAAACTTATTAAAGTAATTCTAGACAGTTTCTCAAATGACATGTCAGCTGTGAGCAAGAATGACAAATATAGATCTGTCCTTCAGCTTCACACTACTTAAGTGTCACCAGGATGAATGTCATACACTGAAAAAAATGACTCCAAAAGTTTGTGGGGTTCCCAGGCTTGATGTATTTTAAACAGACATGGAATGCCCCCTTAAAAACAGAGAACTCTGTGCAGATATTATTAAAAGCATCTGATGTATCCATCAGCGAATCTAAATATGATGTTTTGCAAGGTTGTGAGTCAAGAATAAGCAACATTTTTTGTACCTTATGTAGGGAGCATAGTCCCTCTCTCTCTTTCTCTCTCTGCCTCTCCCTCTCCCTCTCTGTGACAGGCAGGTATGCACTGACCTAGTTAAGTTTAAATATCTGTTATCTTCTTTATAAAAGTTTAAATGGCACAATCCTGCTCCCACTTCAGTCAGTAGAATTACTGCCATTTATTTCAATGGAAGGCAAGATCAGACTCTAGAAAGCATTATGGTAAAAGTAATTAACTTGTATCTATATTTTTAATTGCAATAATTTATATAAATATCAATATATACAACTTCAGACTACCTGGGGGCTGAAAATAATAGAAAAAACAGCTGCTAGCTAGGTAAATGCACTGCTCATCTGATTAAAGAATGGCCCCCATATTATTAATAATAATTATAAGAAATTATTTAGATTGCAGTAGCCCTTGTGATGTATGAGTCCACACACAAATCCACTGAAATTGAAATATGTAATACTCTGTAGCTTGCAAACAAGCCACAGAATGAGCATTAACTGCAGGTCTTGAATGCCATTCAAATTATTCACCTGTTTCCTTTCTTTAACTGGCATAGTTTTGTGCTTAAAAGGACAATGAAGTTATTGCAGCTTCATAAATATCTGTTGTGTTTCACTGACCATGCAGTCCCACAACGGAAAATTCTGTACCTTGTGTTATTTTTTAGTTTCCTCCTTTCTTTTTCTCGCTCCTGCTGTGATCCTCCCAAGTAATGAATTATGAACTAACTGCTAGTGTGTCCACGCTCATTCTGCATAGTCCTCTGGCATTTCCTCTTATTGTTTAAGTCAGAGAGGAAGTACTTCCAAATGAATGATGCAGCCAACCTCAGTATTTTGTCTAAGAGTGTCTGTATTCATTTTCAAATTAGAAGCAAATGTTGCTGTTATCTTGCTGCAAATCTGCAATGATCTCCTTAAGGTGCCCTGATGCAAAGCTGGCATACATGGCACATGCCCTTATTTTGTAAGGCCACAACAGACTATTGGGTGAAATTCACTGTTGTACGGTGCCTGAAGCAGGGTTCTGGACCACCTAAGTCAGGGGTCTCCAAACTTTTTAAGCATAAGATCACTTTTTGAATTTAAGTGCAATTCAAGATCTACCTCAAACCCAAACACCCTTGCCCCGCCTCCTTTGTGCTCCTTGCCCCGCTCTCCCTGAGGCCTCACCCCTGCTCACTCCATCCTCCCTCCCCATCCTCATTCACTTGTACCAGGCCAGGCTAGAGGGTTGGGGTACAGGTTCTGGTCTTGGGTTACGGGATTTGGAGCTTGAGGGACTCTGAGCTGAGCTTGGGGTAGGCAGTTGGGGCGGAGGAGGGGTTCTAGGTTCAGGCTCTGGGAGGGTGTTTAGATGCATTGGGGCTCAGGATTAGGGCAAGGGCTTGGAGTGCAGGAGGGGGTTCATGACTGGGGTAGGGTTTCGGGATGTGGGCTCCAGCTGGGCACTGTTTACCTCAGATGTCTCTTGGGTGGTGATGCAGTGGGGCTAAGCCAGGCTTCCCCCTGCCCTGGCCCTGCACCACTCCCAAAAGCAGCCAGCAAATTATATCCCAAATCCTGTTGTGCCCCCCCTCCATTCTGTGGAGATAGGATAAAGAGTGGGAGAAGGGGCAGATTGACATCAGTGCCACCTCCTCTCCCTGCCCTGCATAGAAAGCAGGAGGCTCCTGGGGGAACAGCTCCAAGGCAAAGGGCCGGAGTTGTGCAGCAGTTGGAGGAGGAACAGCTGACGTGCTGGCACTTGATAGCCGTGTGGCCAAAGCAGTCAGGATCACCTGTCAGAGGCCCCAAGATCTACCAGTAGATCCCGATTCACTGGTTGGTGACCACTGATTTCCTAATTCCTACTTAACCCCTTAAAAAAGGAGCTATTCATGGGAATCAAGCCTTGTGCCGATCCTCTACACAGAGCTGCATTTCACCTGCAGTGTCTCTGATTAGTTTTTTGCATGCTTCAAGTTGCTCAATTTGAAGGAAAACTTGGTGTTTGCTTATAAAGTGAGTGTATCGGTTTGAAAGTAAGTAAGTTCTATACTTGCAGCTCTTCTCACTTGATACCTTGACTGTTTTGTGTCAAAGATCCCAAATGGTAGCACCTCATTTCTGGGCTCAGACTGAGTTTTTATGCATTGGTATGCTATACAGTCACTTTTCTAGTGACCCCCATACGTTTCTCCAGCGGCAGATATAGGGCAGGGCGAGTGGAGCAGCTGCCCCGGGCTTCAATAGGCCCCGTACACGTGCTACTACCTGTCGAATGTGGCCGTGGCGCATGCGCAAAATTATGCTGCCCCGGGCCCCGCAGTTCAATAGGCCCCGCCTGCACTCTGGGCCCCACAAAACTTTCATCCTGTGTTTCTCTATCATTTTTGCTCCCCTTTTCAATTAAGAAGGCTGAAACAATCTTCAGAATTTGAACTGTTGCAATGCTGGGTCTATAGATTGGGACCAGTGTTCCTCATAAGCTGACCTCTCAGGTTGCCACTTAGGAGAGATTCAGATGCTGCCAAGCTGATTAGCAGAGCACCCACCACTTCTCATAGCTGGCAGTATGTGTTTCTAGTGGTGGTGCACATTGTGCATGCTTTGGCGCACAAACAAAATTTATTCTGCATGTGGATGGAAAAAATTAGAAGGAACACTGATAGGGACACTAGCTTTAAGAGAGATGTGGGTTTCCTCCTTTACCTGAAAGGGGTATTAATGCTGAATGCTAATAATTACAGTTTAAATATCAATGTTGTTAACTCTTTTTCCGCTGATTTTGGCAGAAACATTTAGCAACTCTGGTGTTGAGGGCAAAGTACTATCACCTTTTCTTTCATTGTGACCCCAGCTCAGTATGATCTTTCATCCAAAAATTGCCATTTCTAGTAGCGGCATCGTCTTAATACCATGCTGAGAGAAAATAGTGCTGAATTGCTACTACATCATTGTAATCTCCCATCCATCAAATGAACCTCTCCAGACTGCCTTAATTTATAAGAGCTGATACCTTTACAACACTATTATATGACTGCAACTGAAGATAACCTTCTGAACATCTTACTAGTGTTATTCTTTCCAGAATCAGGTCCTAGATTTGCTATATACTGTACACAGCTCTGTATTTCTTCTTCTGCATCTAAATGACAATGCTTTTTGAGTCAGTGGTTTTTATTAGTAAAGTATCAGTTATCTATGCAATTATATTTGTCACATATCCCGGATAACATGTATTGATGTCTTTCCATTCGTGACTTAATCAGGGGCAGATGACCGTTTTGCGGGGACCCGGGCAGCATAATTCCGCAGGGACTCCCTTTGCCATGGCGCATGCGCAGTGATGCCATGTGCATGCGCAGCGGTGCCACGGCGCATGCGCGGGGCTTTCTGAAGCACGGGGCCCGGGGAGGCCGCCCCGTTCGCCCTGCCCTATATCCGCCCCTGGACTTAACAATTGCTCTTGATTTCATGCAGAAAACTCCTCAGTGGTATCTAGATGCCTCACTATCACTGAAATCAGTGACGCAGACAAGACGAGCAGGGCTTTAAACTAGGTTCTAGAGCAGATGACCAAAGTCCACAGGTAAAGTGAAAAATGTGACGAAGGGTCAGAAACTAGAGGGAGATGATCTGTAATAGCAGAGATAAAGGAGAAACAAGGCAGAACTCGGGAGGGGAGGGGGATCAACCCAATACTTTAGTGGTCTGTATACCAGGGGTGGGCAAATTTCAGCCCGTGAGCCAGATCCAGTCTCCAGAGTTAGCCCATGGCAGGCCCCCACCTCCATGTTTATCTGTACCTCCAAAGGTATCGGAGAATCGCAGCTCTCATTGTCCACGGGTCGCCATTTGCAGCCAATCTAAGCAGTGGGAAGTGGTGTCCTGGTCCGCAACACTTTCTGCCACTTGCATTGACCACGAATGGTGATACACAGCCACCCAGAGTGGCAATCCTCCAAGACCTATTGAGACATAGGTAAACATGGCGGTGGCAGCCCACCAGGGTCTAACTCTGCAAGCTTCTGTTTTTATATTGCCCAACCCTGCTGTATACAAATGAAAGAAGTATGGGGAATAAGTAGGAAAAACTTGAAATGTTAGTAAATAAATACAACTATGATATTGTTGGTATCAGAGACTTGGTGGCATAATACACATGATTGGGATATTGGTTTAGAAGGGTACAGCTTGCTCAGGAATGATAGGAAGGGAAAAAGTGAGGTGTTGTTTTATATATTTAAAAAATATCTATTCTTGGACTGAGGTTGAGATGGACATAGGAGACAGACTTGTTGAGAATCTCTGGGTAAGGTTAAAAGGGGAGAAAACAAGAGTGATGTCAAGGTAGGGGGTCTATTACAGATCACCTAGACAGTAATAAGAGGTGGATCAGACTTTTTTAAGCAACTAACAAATCATCCAAAGCACGGGACTTGGTGATGGGGGACTTAGACTATCCATATATCTGCTGGAAAAATAAGACAGCAGGGCACAGATTATTCAACAAGTTCTTGGAATGCACTGGAGACTTTTTTTTTTTTTGTCTTGTTTTTCAAAAGGTGGAGAAAGCTATTAGAAGAGAAGCTGTTCTAGATTAAAGGTTTGGAAAACATGACCTGTGAGGGAAGACTAAAATAATTGGATTTATTTAGTTTGGAAAAGAGAAGAATGAGAGGGAAACATGATAACAGCTTTCAAGTAAGCAAAAGAGTGTTACAAGGAGAAGGGAGAAAAATTATTCTCCTTAATGTCTGATGATAGGACAAAAAACAATGTCAGGGTAGTTAAGCACTGGAATAAATTACCTAGTGAGGCTATGGAATCTCCATCATTGGAGATATTTAAGAGCAGGTTAGATAAACAGCTATCAGGGATGATCTAGATGGGTCTTGGTTCTGCCGGGAGTACAGACTTGATGACCTTTCCAGGTCCCTTCCAGTTCTAATATTCTATGATTCTATGAGTCGACTAATATTTTTTTACTGGACCATTATCTGTGGGGGAAGAGACACACTTTCAGGGTTAGCTTATTCTTTAGGATAAGATTTTAAAAAACTTGTATATTCCACCACCAGAAGTTGGTCTAATGAAATATATTACCTGACCCACCTAGTAGCTCACATCCTGGGCCAACATACCTACAACATTAAAAGCAAGGGGCGTTAGGTATCTAAATATATTTGAGAGTCTGGGTCACAATACTAGAGTGATGGGCAAACAGATTAGAGAGTTTCTGCTAAAAAGCCTAATACTTGTTATGATACTGTATATTTTATGGACATATTATTTTGACTCTGAATCTGAATAACTTGAATATGCTGTATGTAAACAGGGCAAGGCAAGTAACCTGTCATTCACGAGCTTTTGATCCCCTGAAAGTGTAAACTGTATCTGTGTGCATATATTTTTCTTGTATGTGACATTAGAAATAGGAAGTCGGAACCTGCTTATCAGTCTAGATCTTCTGGTGAAAACCATTATTGATACAAAACCTTTTACCTGGAATAAGGGCTACAATGACAAATTATTATTTTTAAAAATTTCTCTTAGGCTGCATCTGGACTGGCATGATTTTGCGGAAATACTTTTAACAGAAAAGTTTTTCCGTTAAACATATTTCCACAAAAGAGCATCTAGATTGGCATGGACGCTTTTGCGCAAAAAGTGCTTTTGTGAAAAAGCATCCATGCCCAGTATAGACGCACTTTTGTGCAAGAAAGCTCCAATTGCCATTTTAGCCATCGGGCTTTCTTGCGCAAAAAATTAAGGTGCCTATCTACACTGGCCCTCTTGCGCAAGTATTCTTGCACAAGAGTGCTTATCCCTGAGCAGGAGTGTCAAAGTATTTGCACAAGAAGCACTGAATTCTTACATTAGAATGTCAGTGCTCTTGTGCAAATTAAAGCGGCCAGTGTAGACAGCTGGCAAGTTTTTGCACAAAAGCAACTGCTTTTGTGCAAAATCTTGCCAGTCTAGACGCACCCTTAGGCTGCGTCTAGACTGGCATGATTTTCTGGAAATGCTTTTAATGGAAAAGTTTTCCGTTAAAAGCATTTTCGGAACAGAGCGTCTAGATTGGCACAGACGCTTTTCCGCAAAAGCACTTTTTGTGAAAAAGCGTCCGTGCCAATCTAGACGCACTTTTCCACAAAAAAAGCCCCGATCGCCATTTTCGCGATCGGGGCTTTTTTGCAGAAAACAAATCTGAGCTTTCTACACTGGCCCTTTTGCTCAAAAGCTTTGCGCAAAAGGGACTGTTGCCTGAATGGGAGCAGAAAAATATTTCCGCAAGAAGCACTGATTTCTTACAGTAGGAAGTCAGTGCTTTTGCGGAAATTCAAGCGGCCAGTGTAGACAGCTGGCAAGTTTTTCCGGAAAAGCAGCTGATTTTCCGGAAAAACTGACCAGTCTAGACACAGCCTTGGGCTACGTCTAGATTGCATCCTCTTTTTGTAAATGGGATGCAAATTAGACGTATCGCAATTGCTAATGAAGCGGGGATTTAAATCTCCCCCGCTTCATTAGCATAAAAATGGCTGTCGATTTTTTTCGGCTCGGAGCTTTGCCGAAAAAAAGCGCCAGTCTAGACTTGTATCTTTTGGAAAATAAAGCCTTTTCCAAAAGATCCTTTATCCCTCTTAAAATAAGGGTTAAGGGATCTTTCGGAAAAGGCTTTATTTTCCGAAAGATCCGTGTCTAGATTGGCGCTTTTTTCCAGCAACACTCTGAGCTGAAAAAAAGTGGCAGCCATTTTATGCTAATGAAGCAGAGGAGATTTAAATCCCCGCTTTATTAGCAATTGCAATACGTCTAATTTGCATCCCTTTTACGAAAAAGGGATGCAAGCTAGATGTAGCCTTAGTGTATTAGGCTTAATTGGCATATTTTATTTTGTCTTAGTAAATTTGATCTATCTGTCATCACTTGCAACCACTTAAATCCTACTTTTTATACTTAATAAAATAACTCTTGTTTATTATCAAATCCAGTTTAAATAATTGTTACCTGGGGGGAGATGAATATCTGTGCCTATCTCTCCTTCATTGATAAAGAGAACATACTCTATGAGCTTTCTCTGTGTAAAACTTTTTAGAGTAAGCTAGAATCCTTCCAGGGAAGGCTGTGCTCCTGGGTGATGTCAGATGTCTGTAACTGAGTCCTCCTAGAAGTGAGCTTTTAGCAGTGTCTTTGTTACTCTGCTGGGGGGCTGTTACCCCCAAATCTGTGCCTTTGCTGTGGCAGGACAGAGCAGAGCTTCTGGCCCAGCAGGACAGGGTGCTGGAGTGCCCCCAGAGGGTAGGTAGATGGGTTTAATGGTATGATCAGCACATTGGGATGGGTGACAGTCTCAAGAGGGTATCTGTGATCCAACCCATCACACTTGTTTTACAGGGAAAACTGGTAGAATACTAGAGAGGAAAACAGTGAGATGGCAATCCAAGGATAAACTGAGGCAAGGGATGAGCCCTGAACCAGATCTGCCTGTGTTTCAACAGTGGGCAAAATAATACTGAGAGATTGTGATAATGGAAGTGACTGTATTTCATGATTCTTGAGTGAGCATAATTTCTCAATGTTACATTAACACAGTTCTCTGTGACATACTACTTCACATGCACAGCATGAAAATCTCATTTCCTCAACTGACTATTGTTTGTGCTCAGAGAAACTGCAGGTGCCTGAATTATTCGTGTGAACTGCATTTTTATAGTGGTTTAACTCAAAGAACGCTAGCATTTAGGAGGGACGGAGGTTCACATGCATATGTGGAGTTTTTTCATATTCAACTAACTATCCGATACCCGAGCGCCTCTAGGCCCCTCCTTTTAAAGGCACAGGCTGAACACCACTTCCAGCAGCCATCTGTTCGTCAACGCGCTCTACTTCCTGGGGCAACTCTTTGGCTCCGCCCCCAGGCTAAGAAACCAATCAAAAGCTGAAGCTCTGGTGACGTATATCACTCCCGAATACATCTCCCCCTCCTCGCGCTTCCCTTTAAGACATGTCACTTTCCCTTTCGTTCCGCCTGATACAAAGTAGCGGGGGGCGGAACGTTGGGCACAGCTGGGGGAGCAGCGAGTGGCGCCCGCGGGCGGCGGTCCCGGCAGCCTGGCTGAGCTCTGAGCCGCCTGCCCCGGGCTGGGCCATGGAGGCCGAGCAGCAGCCCGACAGCCTGGAGGGCTGGGTGGCTATCCGGGAGAACGCGTTCGCCGAGCCCGAGCCCCACAAGCTGCGCTTCCTTGTGGGCTGGAACGAGATCGAGAGCAAGTTCGCCGTGACCTGCCACAACCGCACCCTGCAGGAGCAGCAGCGGGAGGCGGCCGGCCCGGCAGCCGGAGGAGATGGCGAAGAGACGCAGCAGCAGAGCTGGGCTGGCCTGTTCTCGGCGCAGGCCCTGCTGGGCGTACACCGGCAGCTGGCGGCGCTGAGCGAGCGGCTGGAGCCCTGCTTCCCCCAGCTGCCCCCCGTGCTGCCCGGCCAGAGCAGCGGCAGCCTGTGGGCGCTTCTCTTCCCCAGCGGGCCGGTGCTGGAGGAGGCCGAGCTGGAGGCCCTGTGTCGCGGGCTGGAGCGCTACCTGGGCTGGGCGCTGGAACTGTGCGGCCGCAGGGTGGTGCTGGACTCGCTCTTCGCCCAGGACCAGCAGCAGGAGGCCGAGTACTTCGAGAACCTGCACGAGTTCCGCAGGAAGGCCCTGAAGGGGCAGCTGGTGGGGTCAAAAGAGGCCCTGCGGAGGGTATGGGCTCCTGGGCTGGGTGTTTGGGGATGGGACCTGTGGGCACAGGCATCCTGAGGGGCTGGCCCTGAGGATCCCTGTGCAGGTGCCCAAGCCAGTGGGGGGATGTGCTCTATGCTGTTGACAAGCTGTGTGGCACGGTACATGCTCTGGGGGCACTTCGTGCCAGGTGCCCCTCCCAGCTCTGAAGGTGACAGCATAACCTGGCATGAGAAGCCTGAACACGTGGGCAAACCAGAGTCTCCATCATGGAATGGCCCTGGGGCTAGAGAGAATGGGTCTGCACCACGTGGTGGCTTTGGTAGGGTTGGTACAAGTCACTCTTGTTTGGATTTCAAGCTAAAATTGACCATTAGCCAAAATTGCCACTTTGCTTGGTGTGGACTGAGGAACGTGAAATACGATGGCTTTTGTAAGGTCACCATCTGAACCCAGGAAATAGCCATGCAGTGTTCCCTGTAAACTGAGCGCTTGGGTGGCCGCTCAAGAGAGATTAAAAGGTGACCCAACTGATTAACAGAGCACCCATAGCCACCTACAGCCAGTAGCATGTTTCTACTGCTGGCACACATCTGCAGGGGCCTGAGTGCACATAACATTTGTGCTGCACGTGGATGGAAAAAACTAAAGGGAATATTGGAGCCATGTGCCCTGAAAGAGATTGCTTTTGAACATTTTACCCATCTCCAGACCAGTATCCTAATGCACTACAGTGCTTTGAGCTTTTACAGGTCTAATTCTTTTTTCATAGCACTCTCCAGCCCCAAAGTGCTTTTACAAGTTAATATAAAACCTATGCAGAGGGGCTACTTACTCCTCATTTCACTGGCGACTAAGCTTCCTCCATGAGACAAGGATCAGGACTGCTGCTGGTGGAATCTTTAGGGCTCCTACTAGAAAGTTATATGCCAGCAGGAATGGGAGAATTCATTCTACAAACACCCACTGAAGGGGATTTGTGTGTTTCTGATTAGTTAGCGTGACTGACACTGAAAGCACCACACTGTCCCCAGTTCTTCTTGAACTGCCTCATTTGGACCCCAACCCTTCAAACTTGTACATAGCACTACAATAGATTTACATTATCGATCCAACCACCCTCTCTTGAAGATGCTAGTTCCCTAGTTTGGGCTTAGTTATCAAATATATTCGCTGTTTTAGTAGATCTTCAAATTATGGTGACTTCCTCATTAATCAGTAATGCACCCTCTTCCAGCCCATCATCTAGTCTGATGCTAGAATGCCATTTTAGAGTGTGAGCAAATATAAGGATACAACATTGTGGAATATTGGACTAGTATGAAGCTTTGTGTTTACATGAATAAACACGTATATAGCCAAAAATAGCTGAGACACCAATATCTGAGTTTATATCAGTCATTCCAAAAGCTACGTCTATAAGGCTATGGAATGAAAATGAGTTGCAGGTGCCCTATAAAAAGTAGTGTGCAAGATACTCAAGGCATTATTTTTCAAATAAACCTCAACTAAGAAAATCCACCTGTGTACCCATAGACTGTACAATATGTTCCAAAAATAAGAGCACAAAATAATGTTGCAAACTAATCAGCCCATAATCTTAAAACTACCTTCTCGCTAAAAAGTCTGGGAGCACCTAATTTATGTAGAATACCAACTGGTACATGCTACTGATGTTAGCCTGTAGTCATTTACACGATTAACTGATAAATCTGGGCTCATCGCTTAATCCTAACGACTACACACATCCCCTCTGTGTCAGAGGCACCAAGGGTGGGAGCTGGTGCCAGCTCCCACGGAGCCGCTTCCCCCCCTTTGCTGCCTCCTACAGAGGCAGCAGCACGGGGAGGGGATGTGAGATGGGAGTGGGTGCTTGAGGGTGGAGCAAGCCAGCTATCAAGTTGGCTCCCTGCACTGCTGCCTCTGGATCAGAGGTGGCAGGCGGGAGCTGGGTCTTGCGGGAGCTGGCTTAAAGCCAACTCCCCATGAATACCAGCTCCTGCCTGTCCCCCTTCGTGTAAACATGTAACCATTGAAAAATTCAGCAGTTACAATATTTACAAAAATCAGTGTTTGCTAACATCCCTAGTACTTGCATACAGCTTAAAATTTCAGTTTTTACTGAAGCGATCCTATGCCTGTGCCAAATACCTTGTTATGGATGCCTAAGGGTAGGTCTACACAGCATGCTTATTTTGAAAAACTATTTTGGAATTTTTTCTCCAAAATAGCTATTCTGAAATGGGCGTTATTCCTAGTGGAATGAGGTTTACAGATTTTGGAAGAAGCTGTCCGTTATTTCAGAATTATTTTGAAATAACAGAATTGCTGTGTAGATGCTCGCATTGTTATTTTGAAATAACAGCCATTTTTTCCAAAATAACCGTGCTGTGTAGATGCACACTGAGCATGAGCTTTTGGCTTAGTAGGTGTATAAATTAATTGTGATACAAGCTCTTACTTCCTGTGTGCATAAATACACTTTCTGAAAAACTGCCAATTTTCATTCGTGAACAGATAAAAAATAATCTACTTCAAGGCAATATGATTGAAAGTCTGTTCATTATTATGTTAGGGGCATCTCTCTATTTTCAGCAGTGTTAAGAAATCACTTTAAAAATAGTTCCTAGTAACATAAGACTGACCATACTGGGTCAGACCAAAGGTCCATCCAGCTCAGTATCCTGTCAGCCGACAATGGTCAATGCCAGATGCCCCAGAGGGAGTGAACACAATGGCTGCTGTCTACACTGGGCGCTTGAATTTCCGCGAGAACACTGACGATCTCATGTAAGATTGTCAGTGTTCTTGCGGAAATGCTATGCTGCTTCTGTTCGGGCAAAAGCCCTCTTGCGCAAATGCTTTTGCGCAAGAGGGCCAGTGTAGACAACGCGGTATTGTTTTGCACAAAAAAGCCCCGATGGCAAAAATGGCGATCAGGGCTTTCTTGTGCAAAACCGCGTCTATATTGGCACGGACGCTTTTCCACAAAACATGCTTTTGCGGAAAAGCGTCCGTGCCAATCTAGACGCTCTTTTCCACAAATGCTTTTAACGGAAAAACTTTTCCGTTAAAAGCATTTGCGGAAAATCTTGCCAGTCTAGACGTAGCCAATGGGTAATCATGTTATCCCTCTCCTGTCATCCATTTCCAGACAAACAGACTAAGGACACCATTCCTACCCATCATGGCTAATAGCCATTGATGGACTTAATCTCCATTAATTTATCTAGCTCTTTTTTGAACCCTGTTAAAGTTCTAGTCTTCACAACATCCTGTGGCAAGGAGTTCCACAGGTTGACTGTGTTGTGCATGAAAAAAAACTTTCTTTTGTTTGTTTTAAACCTGCTGCCTATTAATTTCATTGGGTGACCCCAGTTCTTGCATTATGAGAACAAGTAAATAACTTTTCCTTATTTATTTTTTCCACACCAGTCATGATTTTATGAACCTCTATCATATCCTCTGCTTAGTCTCCTTTTTTCTAAGATGAAAAGTCCAAGTCTTTAATCTCTCATCATATGGGATCCGTTCCAAACTCCTAATCATTTTTGTTGCCCTTCTCTGAACCTTTTCCAGTGGCAATTTTTTTTTTTAGATGAGGCAACCACATCTGTACTCAGTATTCAAGAAGTGGGTGTACCATGGTTTTATATAGAGGCAATAAGATATTCTCTGTCTTATTCTCTATCCCTTATTTAATGATTTGTAACATTTGCTTTTTTGACTGCCGCTGCACACTGAGTGGATGTTTTCAGAGAACTGTACACAATGACTCCAAGATATCTCTAATGAGTAATTATACAGGCAGTCCCCGAGTTATACGGATCCAACTTATGTCGGATCCGCAGTTACGAACGGGGCTTTTTTCGCCCCGGAGGACGGGAGCGGCGGGACGCCCAGATGCGCCGCGGTCCGCTGCCCCCGTCCTCCGGGGCGAGAAAAGCTGCTCCCCGTCTCCCTGGTCTGCAGGGAGATGGGGAGCAAAGCCTTGGAGCACGCCTGCAGCGGGACAGCCTGGGCACACTTGAGCTGTCCCCCTGCGGGCGTGCTCCGTGGCTTTGCTCCCCGTCTCCCTGGTCTGCTGGGGGGGGGGATGCAGCTAGTGCCCCCCCCCCCAGCAGACCAGGCTTTTCTTGCCTACACCTGGGGTAGAGCAGCTGGGGGCTGCCGGGTTGGTCCCGCAGCGCCGCTCCGGACCAACCTGGCAGCGCCCCAGCTGCTCTGCCCCAGGCATCCTGATTCAGCCGCTGCTGGTCAGTTTCAGCAGCGGCTGAATCAGGACGCCTGGGGCAGAGCAGCTTGGGTGCTGCTGGGTTGCTCCAGTAGCGCCGAGGAGCAGCGCTACTGGAGCAACCCAGCTGCTCTGCCCCAGGCGTCCCCAAGTCAGCCGCTGCTGAAACTGACCAGCGGCTGACTACAGGAAGCCCGAGGCAGAGCTGCTCTGCCCCGAGCTTCCTGGAATCAGCCGCTGATCAGTTTCAGCAGCAGCTGACTTGGGGACGCCTGGGTTTCTTAAGTTGAATCTGTATGTAAGTCAGAACTGGCGTCCAGATTCAGCCACAGTTGAAACTGATCAGTTTCAGCAGCGGCTGACGCCAGTTCCGACTTACATACAGATTCAACTTAAGAACAAACCTACAGTCCCTATCTTGTACGTAATCCGGGGACTGCCTGTAGTTAAATTAGTCCTCATATTGTATGCGTAGTTGGGATTATTTTTTCTAATGTGCATTACTTTACATTTATCAACATTAAATTTCATTCGCCATTTTGTTGCCCGATCACTTAGTTTGGTGAGATCTTTTTGAAGCTCTTCACAGTCTGCTTTGGTCTAAACTATCTTGAATAGTTTGGTATCATCTGCAAATTTTGCCACCTTACTGTTGACTCCTTTCTCCAACATGTTTGTTGACACCTCAAAGAACTCTATTAGATTAGTAAGGCATGATTTCCCTTTACAGAAACCATGTTGACTTTCCTCCAACAAATTATGTTCATCTATGTGTTTGACAATTTTAGTCTTTACTGTAGTTTCAACCAATTTTCCCAGTACTGATGTTATTCTTACTGATCTGTAATTGTCAGGATCACCTCTGGAGCCCTTTTTAAATGTTGGTGACACATTAGCTATCTTCCAGTCATTAGGTACAGAAGCCGATTTAAAGGATAGGTTGCAAAACACAGGTAATAGTTCCGCGTTTTCACATTTGAGTTCTTTCAGAACTCTTGGGTGAATGCCATCTGGCCCTGATGACTTGTTACTGTTAAGTTTATCAATTTGTTCCTAAACCTCCTCTAAAGACACCTCAATCTGGGACAATCCCTCAGATTTGTCACCTAAAAAGAATGGCTCATGTTTGGCAGTCTCCCTAACATCCTCAATCATGAAGACGGAAGCAAAGAATTCATTTAGTTTCTCTTCAATAACTTTATCATCTGAGTGCTCCTTTAGCATCTTGATTGTCCAAGGACCCTACTGGTTGTCTAGCAGGCTCCCTGCTTTTGATGTACTTAAAAAAAACATTTTGCTATTACTTTTTGAATTTTTGGCTAGCTGTTCTTCAAATTCCCTTTTGGCTTTTCTTATATTTCTACAATTAATTTAATAGAGTTTATGCTCCTTTCTATTTTCCTCGGTAGGATTTGACTGACACTTTTTAAAAGAGATGTCTTTTTATCTATCACTGTGTCTTTTACTTGACTGTTAAGCCATGGTGGCACTTTTTTGGTTCTCTTAGCTGCAGATAGGATTTAACTCTGAAACAGTTTTGAAAAATAATTTTCAAGACTAATTTTACTGCATCCATACAACCATGTTTGCTGTAACTAGATTCCTTTTCTTAAAAGCAATGAGGTGAGTGTTTTTTAGGACAACATAGCAGCTTTATAAGTGGCTGAATAGTCAGTTTTTGGCCTCATTTTCATATGGCCTGCTGTATTTCCTGGTATATCTACACAATAATCAGATTTTTCCTGAATGACAATAAATATTCATGCAGGGGATTCTATTTACATTTTAATAAGGTAAAAAGACTGTAACTGGATCCCCAGAGTAAACATATATGACTCCTGACCCAGTTAAAGCACTGTTAAGTCTTTCCATGTACGTGGGATTTCACACAGTATGAAACTGGCCCTGAATCATGCAACAGCCTGGGACTTTGGCAGGCCTTTAGCACACTTTGGGAACATGATTAAACCATGGCCAAGCTCCATCTATTCTGCAATCTGGGCAAATTATTTAGCCCTGTCAGGGGATGCCTTTCACAGCCCTGTTGTCTACTGGCCTCTTTAATGAATGCAACTGTGAGTTGTTTATATTCATTTTAAAGGTTAGAAAACTGAGGTTCTGTTACTTTCCCCCAAAGTAACATGGGACTGCTGGGTCAGAGCCATCAATAAAATTGTCATCTCCTGACTGGTTTTAAATACAAGATCATCCTTCTGGTGTTATAATCAAGTCCTTCCATTAATGGTGACAGTTCCAGTGTAAATTGAACTAGAGGCAGTAATAAATGGATTCTGCTTGCTTCTCCCTACTGCACCATATTGAAGCATATATCTTTTTTTTATAGTATAGACTAGGCCCAACAGAGACATATAGAAATATATAGAGATTTCATCAATTTTTATTCCAAAGTGAAATTATAGCAATGTAGTTGCAGTTATAGCAACGCCACCTGAACCGTTATAGCTAATAAGGAGTCAGATTTCTTGTGAAAGAAAATTAGGTCTTATAATGGAGGGTTTTACAAAATTTAAGATTAATTCAAATGTTCTCATGAGTATTTAATATTTAGTGATTGGGAGGAAATAATGATAAATGTTCACCAGTTAAGGTTGCCAGGAGTCTGGTTTTGAACCGGACAGTCAGTATTTGAGCTTTCTGTTCAGGAAACAAATTGAGAAAATATAAATATCTGGTATTTTCTAAATAAGATGCAATGTAGATTGTAATATAATGTCAAGTGTCCGGTATTTTTGTTGAAACCATCTGGCAACCCTATCACCAGCAGTGACATGGAACACTTTCTCTCCCCCCCGCGCCCCATTGTACATGAGAACCAAAAATGAAGCAAATCACTGTGCTTTCATTCCAACTTCATTGTTCCCTTGCCTTGTACAATGGAAGAAACAGATCATTAAATTGCCTCAAGTTGCTTGTGGGGGACCCAGCTTAGTTACATCAGCCTCATGGGGCAACCCTATGACCCCCAGTGCTGCCTGAAATCTCAGCAATGCTGTGCAGCCTAGCCTCTAATATGCCTCACCTGTGTCAGGACATGCGGTGTGCATTGGGAGACTTCTCACCTATCTGAAACTGGGGCTTTTTAGGGCCTGTTGATGGTACTCTAGCCCTTTTAGCCACAATCAAGCAGTAGAGGGTGAGGCTTTTCACCTCTCAATGGCAACACGATCAGGTCCAAATTTCCCATTTATTTTCCCTCCCTGCAGAGAAAACTTCATTTCCCTGTCACGTTCCACAGTATCTGCTCTTTTTTTCCTCTTTCACACTTCAAGGCTTGGTATCACAACCAGCGTCCTCCTGTGTAAGGATGATGATTCTCTGTGTAGTTGGCCCCGGCTTAATTGGTACATAGACCGGGCTGTTGTCAGTTTCTCTTTCACAACACATAAAACTAAGAAATTTTTGTGATTTTTTTTTCCTGAACACCTTGAAATAAAAAGAAATGGGTGTCACATGGTGCCATGAAAATGTCATGATTTTGTTTCCATTTTGTGACTAGCAACTAATATGCATTGATCTAGTAGTATTCTATTAAATTTGCAACTTTGAAAAAATTTTTATATTGCAGTAGCACTTAAAAGGCCATAAATGAGCCTGGGTTACCCATGCAAGGCATATCTGTACAGACATAGGAAGAGAGAGTCCCTCCCTAAAAGAATTAAAATTCAAAATACATATTATTGGTATAGTTAAGTTTGAGTTAAAAGATACATGCAGGGTAAGAATGGCATGTATCTTTAAGACTAGAACTATACAGGCAGTCCCCGACTTACACGGATCCGACTTATGTCGGATCCGCAGTTACGAACGGGGCTGCCCCAGAGTACACGGACTGCGGGACCTCGCGGTC
Organism: Pelodiscus sinensis; assembly: GCF_052426305.1. Classification (NCBI taxonomy): domain Eukaryota; kingdom Metazoa; phylum Chordata; order Testudines; family Trionychidae; genus Pelodiscus; species Pelodiscus sinensis. The sequence continues at coordinate 26,358,044 of NC_143065.1, forward strand.
CTGCTGCCCGTGTACTCTGGGGCTTTCTCTGCGTCTCCCTGGTCTGCAGACCAGGAAGACGCAGAGCAAAGCCGCGGGGGAGGGGGGGGGCTCGGGCAGCGAGCTGGCTTCCCCCCCGGCAGACTAGGCTTTTCTCCGGACGCCTGTGGCAGAGCAGCTGGGGTGCTGCTGGTTGGTCCCGGAAGAAGCAGCGGCTGAATCTGGACGCCAGTTCCGACTTACATACAGATTCAACTTAAGAACAAACCTACAGTCCCTATCTTGTACGTAACCCGGGGACTGCCTGTCGTATGCTTCAGAAGTTATCAGGAATAAAAGCCTGTGTCTGAACTGATATTTTTAAATTAAAGTTTGTATCTTTGTGCCTGGAGTCACAAAGACACAAAATCCACTTTGCATTAGTAGGCTTTTAGTAGTCTTGGGGGAGGAAGAGAAGATGCAAGAATGAGATTTTAAGAAATGCTTCTTTGTCCTTAGTGTACATAGTGTCTTACCTACTTACTGTGCAAGCCAGCCATATTTATAGTAGGCGATGACAAAATCATTTGTGCAAATTATTACAATTTTTTACAATAAAAAGTAAAATGCCCTAGGCACCATTGTGTAGTCATTCTTCTAACGTAATGTTCAGCAATTAGTGCCCTTACACATTTGTCATTGGTGATACTTCCTGCTCAAGGTCATTGCTGAATGCCTTGAGTACATCTCTTGTAAGTGGAAGTCTTGACTATTTCAACTAATGCTAAGTGACAGGTGCTTTCTACTCACATATGTCAATGGTGACAATATACCCAAATACAAAATGCAGGCTCTGAGGCATAGCTGTGCTGCTGTTCCTGTCCATTCTCCCAAGAAATGTGCACATATTGCAGCTAACGCTAACTGACACACCTTTTTATCTCTTAGGTTCTACAGAAGCATAAAAATGCTCACACAATGGTGGCTTTAATGAAAGTTTATGAAGAAGAAGATGAAGCTTATCAGGAATTAGTTACCTTGGCAACACAATTCTACCAATATTTACTGCAGCCGTTTAGAGATATGCGAGAATTGGCAACATTATACAGACTGGAAATCCTGGTAGGTTTTCCTTTAAAAGATTTTAACTCCCTGGCTTGTGATATGCTCCACCTGCCCCTAGTGCCATTTAGCTTCTGAGTTACTGAAGCATGTCCAAGATTTATGTTCCCTGGCATTATTCCCCAAGTTCATCAAACATGAGTACCATGGTAAAAATCTGAAAAATTCCAAGATATAGCTGACCTGTTGTCAGTAGCCTGTGTAAGATCTATTTGGTGATAAAGGCTTGAATAGCGTCTCATCCCCAGGCTTCAGCTAGCTTTACCTCAGATGCTCTGTTTTGTTTCTTTCATTGATGATGGTGTGTTGGGTTTTTTAAAGCAAAAAACCCTTCAGCTCTGGCATTTTCCTGATATTCTGAGTTTTCAGGGACTTTAGCAACAAAAGAACACAAGTGGTCTTAACTTTCAAAAGGACTTGTGCTCTTTTTTCACTTTTGAAAATTCCAACCATCAGTATTTTATGTTTTTTGCATCAGATGTACCCTCCAATTGTATTAGTATGCTTTTCAGGAGGGCAGTCATGCTTTGCTTTGCTTTTTCTTTTTAATACACTGTTAAAGAAGTGCTAAAATGATGTCTTAGGTGAAATTAACAGAAGCAGAGTAACACAGAGTTAAAGCTATAGCATCATGATTAATTCACTTTATTGAGCCTGCAAATTAAGTCTAAGATCAAAACACAAGTTGTTACAGTAGCCTGTGTGTTGCTTTATTTACAGAGGACCAAACTCTGAAATGTTTTGGTTCTGTTTATATTAAAATCTTAAATATGACACCAGATTTACCCCTAAATGTCTTCTAAGAGCCCATTAAGCAGTTGAAATGTTGGTAATGCTGCTAGAGAGTATTGACCCTGTAGTTCAGCAAATTCTCTGCTTCCGCACCTGTCAGGTCCTGAGTAGGGATGTAAATACCCATGACAATGTTAACTGGTTAAATGAGTTAATTTCTATCATTTAACCAGTTTACTCCCAGTGGGGGCTGTTCCAGGCAGTGGCCCCTGCCGCGTGGGGTCCTGCTGGCCACCCTCCTGTGGGCAGGGGTTTTCTCCAGCCCAGGCTAGCCCTACTGCTCCTCAGCCAGGTGGGTGGGCAGCTGCTCTCCAGCCCATCCCTCCATAACTGGTTACCCCATAAGCATACTGGTAAGGTTAATGCTTATCAGGTAACTGGTTAACCGGTTAACCTTTTATAGCTCTAGAATGCTAGACTAGTGAAGTTGAAACTGTATATTTGAGTTTCTCTTGGTCACAGATAAACCTTTACAGACACAAATGATGAAGGTCAACACTGCTTTAAGAAATAAATTAATCCGTTGTTTTTTCTAACTAGCAGTGCTCAAGCCATTGTTACAGAGCAAAAGTGGCTCTGAAAACGAGAACAAAAAATAGGGTCTCTTCAATTAATTGTAGTGACTCACTTCACTGCAGTAGAGTAGAGATCACGGCAGCCATCGTGGTGTGCCTTGGCTCAGTTTCCACTGTATTGTGCATGCTGAGCTACAACACTGTTGGGATTGACGTGTCGAAGAATAACATGTCTCTTTGTAGAAATCTTTACAGATGGATAGGCTGGGCCCTAAAAGAATAGAAGCCTTGCAGAAAGAGGCTGAAGATTGGACTAAGCAGGCCGAAGAAGCGGTGTGCTCCATTCAGGACATCACTGTGAGCTACTTCAAAGAAACTGTAACAGCTCTGGCAGGTAATGAGGGAGAGCTTACTAAGAACTTCATAAGGAGTTGACTTTAAGGCTGTATGTCCTTGTGTGGCTGAGCTGTGCTCAGTACAAGAGAGCAGATAGGAAAAGAGCACCCTGGAACCACTTTGCATTCTCACCCACCTGCAGATCCTGGGGCCAGCATGAACAATCTCTGACATCTATGTACTTGAGAGTGAGAGAGAGAGAGAGAGAGAGAGAGAGAGAGCGAGTGCGAGTGCGAGTGCGTTCAAGAATGCCTTCTACATGCTAAGAGCTAGGATCACCAAATTCAGCATACGGCTTCCTCTTATCATAACTTAAAGCAAGGTCTCTGTTTGGTTGTGCCAGGAAAATGGGATTTGCCTGGAATCATAAAACCAGAAGGAACCTCGAGAGGTCATCAAGTCCAGTCCCCTGCCCTCACAGCAGGACCAAGCACTGACTACATCATCCCTGACAGATTACTGCCTAACCTCCTCTTAAATATCTCCAGTGATGGAGGTTCCACAACCCCTGTAGGCAATGTACTCCAGTGTTTAACCACCCTGACAGGAAGTTTTTCCTAATGTCCAACCTAAACCTCTCTTGCTGCAATTTAAGCCCATTGCTTCTTGTCCCATCCTCAGAGGTCAAGGAGAAGAATTTTTCTCCCCCCTCCTTGTAAAACCCTTTTAGATATTTGAAAACCATTATTATGTCCCCTCTCAGTCTTCACTTTTCGAAACTAAAAAATCCCAATTCTTTCAGCCTTCCCGAATAGGTCATATTTTCTAGACCTTTAATCATTTTTGTTGCTCTTCTCTGGACCTCCTCCAATTTTTCCACATCTTTCTTGAAACGTGGTATCCAGAATTGGACACAGTACTCCAACCGAGGCCTAACCAGCACAGAATAGAGCGGAAGAATGACTTCTTGTATCTTGCTCATAACACTCCTGTTAATGCATCCCAGAATCATGTTCTGAGATTGCTTCTCATGGAGTAGAATTGCTTCTCAAAACCATACAGAAGAGAGACAGAATCACCACATAGGTGAAAGGGGCTGGCTGGGGGTCACCTCCTTCCTACCCCCATCCAGGACTGTCCCAACCCCAAACCTTCCACCACCTCAGGCACCTTTTAGGGAGGGGGGGAGAACTAAAGCTCCCTCCCCACCCATTTGTATGGGAGCATTGCTGGCTGTTCCCTTTCATCAGTAAGCAAGGGGAAAGTGGACTTTCCTTCATTCTTCCCTCTATCTGGGGGAGTGTAGGGAGCAGATGAATCTGGATCTGTCCCAGCCGGGGTATGTGCCTCCCTCCCTCAGCTGTGCTTGCTGGAGCTGTAATGGCCATGGACAGGTGCTTTTCACCTAGCCCCAAGTTACTGTGGTGAAAGAGGGCTGGGGTTAGTCCTCTCTCCCCGCAGCTGCCTGCGTACTGAACCCCTCGTCCTCAGCTCCTCCCCAGAGCAATGATTCAAATGAAGAAAAACAAAAATTAAGTGAAGGACCCAAGCATGCCATGTAAGTCTTCTAGTCAGTAATAAAAGTGTCTGCATGAAAACTTTCATCGGTTTGATTAAATGGGTTTAAATCCCACCACTGGTTACATCGGTGCAAGTTTGTGTGTAGACAAGGTCTGAGATTTACAGCTGACAAGCCTCTCAACAAACAGCACCTCACGCACATATATTTTACTCTAATTTTTTTCTGGTGCAAACTATTAAGGAGATTTCATCCCATTAATTACATTAGAGAATTTAATGTATTTAAATTATGTGCATGGTGGAACTTGAGACTTTTATTATAATAAAATGCATTAGACTTTTATTATAATAAAATGATTCCTGCCTTGCTAGTTCTAGGATTTCAAAATAATACACAATAAGTACATTAAAATAATTCCCTCAAAATATTGAATACCAGGCAGCGTTCATTGGCACTTCATTTTCAGCAGGACCTAAAGAAGGTTATCAGTGCCACAGCATTTATGACACTTTGTTGCAACCCTTTCGTTTGGCAGCAATGCACAAACAAATGGAACAAGATCAGAAAAGGTTTGGCCAAACCACCTGGGCATCGGCTTCTCCAAGACTAGAAAACCTGAAGTATATGTTAGCTAAAGAGACTCTTCAGCACATGAGAGCACGGGAACTATGCCTGAATCACAAGAGAGCTGACATCCGGAAAAATGTAAGACTTTAGCAAACTGTGACTCAAATTCTTTTCTGTGATTCCAACATAAGGACCTCACGCAAAGCCCACTGTAGTCAGTGGGAGATGTTCAGGGGAGATGTTCAGGGCCAAAAGACCCATTTCAGAAGAGCAGTAAAGTGCCATGCGGAGTAGGAGAGTGGTCTAATTGTGATGAAAAATGTCTTTGTTTAAAATAAACCCAAACCAACCAGGATTTCCTCAGACCATTTTGGGAGGAGGTAGGGAACCTCCCACTTCTAGACTTATCTGATTTTTTTTAAATTTATTTTGGGGAAGGAGGTAATTGAAACAAAAAAGGCTCGTCCCCCCCTTCCCCTTTTTTGATATTGCGGGAAAATGCACATTTTCTCATTTTTTAAAATTATTACTCAGCCCCTTCCCCCCCAGGTGTGCATGGGATGGGAAAAGATGAATGCTTAGCAAAAGGTTACAAATTCAAGTGTTATTTTTACCTTTTTTAAAGTATGTCCACTTGTTAGTGTTAACACTGAGAAATAAGGTATTTTCAGGTAAAAAGGAATCACTTATAATGATTCAGGATATATTAACTTGAAATAGCATTGCATCAGAAATGGGAAATATTGAGCCTTGACTAATACAAGAATTCTAAATGATACTGTCTCTAACCACTACTATATTGTGTCATTTTATTTTCCAAGGACAGTATATAACATTGTCTCCAGTTACTCCTAAGTCCAGTGCATTATATTTTATATAAGGTCCTTTGTAATCAATTTCTGCATACTGGAGACCTGTTATTAATGTTATCCTTTCTTACAAGGGGTGGGAGGAGAATTGTGTATGGCACAATATTCTGTTAATTAAAAAATAAATGTGATGCAGTGTCATGAGACAGTATTTTTATTGGATAAAGCTTTTCAACAGTAAAATCAAACCACTGGAAATAATTACTATTGTGTCATTTCTGATCTACTATTGTATTATCTCTGATCAGTTTGTGGCACACTCATTCATAACACTTGTTTGGCCATTTTTGTTGTATTTCATTTTGAAATAACACAGACTTTGGGTTTCAGTCCTAGATCAGGATTCTACCATGTAAAATCAAATGCTGCACATGAATGTCCAAACAATGTGGCACTGGCCCTCATGAATGGAGATCACATAGAGACCTTCAAAATTCAAAGCTTGGCTTTTTAAGGACGTGATCAAATACTTGACTTGACTGTTACCTTTTACAGGAGGCCTTAAACGTTTTGTCTTTAAATGAACGGTTAACAGAAACTCCTGGTTAATGAGGGTCTATCTAACCACATTCACTTTCTGCTGCCTTTCATTCTAAAGCATTTGTTGTGCTCATCATCTTGGCAGCTAAGCATGTGTCACTGAGGTAAAAATTTTTGCAGGTGACTATGCCCAGTCATGCCCTATAGATCTACACACTATGCAGTTCTTTTTAGTAGGCATTAGCATTAAAAGCAATGAACAGTCCAACTAAACATCCCTTAATTGCTCATCATTCAGTCTCTTGGAACTTGTGATGTCTCCAGTTGCCACGGAGTTGTCCTGGAAAGATGAGATTTTAATTACTAATGGAGAAAAAAAAATCAAGCTTGAAAAAAAAAACTGTGTAGGTGTTTTTTATCTATATAATAAGATTACAGGTTTGTCACTGTGTCCCTCTGAAACCTGAAATGTCTGTTGAGTCAGTGTGAAACAATGGGAATGGCTACAAGCATGGTTGAGAGTTCTTTTAGTTCAGAATATACCAGATTCAATCATCAATGGGATTTGTTATAATCCAGTTTAAGTTCTCAGCCATTTTCAGCTTTCCTTTATCCACCACTTGACAAATTTTAGCCATGCACCAGCACAGGCTTTCAGCTATTAGTTTGTTTATATATTGCACACAATTCTTACTGGTGGTTTTCATTCATTCATAAATAAGTGCCAAAAAAGGGCGCACAGCTATGTCTCATGTCTCTCTTTTGCTCACCGCAGCCATCTGTCCTTAGCTGAAATGGTGAAGTAGTCAGTCTGTTGTTTTTACTCCTGCTGTTTCCATCTGCATTGCTTACTGGGTAGAAAGCTACCTTAGAGTTTGTGTGTGTGTCTGTGTGCACTTTCCTGATTCTTTGTTGTTGTTTTTTTTTCTCTTGTTCGGAAACGTGCAGATGGAAAACCTAGATGAACAAGAGGAGAATGTAGCTCTAGTAGAGAAGCTGGAAATTGAGTATTATGAAACCCAATTGGAATTGTATGATGTTCAGTTTGAGATACTTAAACATGAAGAAATGCTGCTTATTACACAGTTGGAAACTTTAAGGAGACAGATAAAAGGTAAGAAAGAAAAGCATTATTTAAAGACAAATAATAAAGCCAAAAGTTCTTACAAAGAGGTGTACACATCCTACAGAAAAGTAGATCACTCTTACTTGGCTTTTGGTGCCAAGAGAGAATTGCTAGATTTTGTTAGTGCCGAAGCAACTTTTGATTTGTTGTCTTCCTGAGCAACTTTGGTAACACTGTTTGATAAACGGACATTAGGGTTCACATTGACAACATATTTTCTTAACTGCCTCTGTGACATGCACGTGCATTTGTTTTGTATGTACAAATCAAGAAACATGTGCGTGTGTTTCTCTGTCTGGTCCTACAATTACAGTTTAACCTCTCTAGTCTGGCACCCTTGGGGTCTGACTGATGCCAAATCAGAGAATTTGTCTAGCAGCATTACCAACACTTCCACTGCTTACTGGGCTCTTAGAAGACAGTTAGTGGTAAATTAGAGCTAAATCACAGCACAGAACACAGAGCCAGGACTGGTGGCTGTTAAACTTTATGGGTCTGCAGGAAAGTTGGCTACATGCCTGATAAGTGGACATCTGGTCAACTAAAATCATGCCGGATCACAGATGTTGCCAGACCAGAGAGTGCCGGATTACAGAGGTTCAACGTGTACCTGATTTGTGCATCCAAACTGATGTGCCTGCAGGTACTGTGACACAAGGAAACCCACTAATAATTGGATCCTAAGATTGAAAGTTGCAAAACACACACTATTTAAGCCAAAAAGAAGCGATAATAATTTGATGCATAAGTATTGATCAGGGCTAGCAACAGATTTTTGGCAAGTCCCGGGCAAAGGCGGGGGGGGGGGAGAGAGCTTGATTCCGGGTCCACCAGAAGGGGTAGGACTGAGAGCTAGCCGCCCCTTCTAGCCCTCAGCACCACCAGCCCACACCACATGGGGCTCCAGCAGTAATTTAAAGGGCCTGGGATTTCTGGCTGCTGCTTAACTCCTGGGCCCTTTTAGATCGCCAAGCCCCAGGAAAAGCTGCTCCTTTTGCCCCTCCCCTCATCATAAGCCCAGGTACTGATGCTTCCTTGTTGTTTTTCTGAACTCTTGTATATACAGGCAGTCCCTGGGTTACATGGATCCCTACTTACAAACGGGGTGAGGCATCCCCGCACTAGCTGCTTCCCCCCAGCAGACCAGGGAGTCGTGGAGCGGCTTTTCTCAGCAGACACCTCAGCTTGAGAATAAAGGACTGAGGGAAGTGAGGTGTGGGAGAATAAAACTGAGCTCTGGAGAAATGTTTGGCTAGAGTTTCCCCTACAATATGTACCAGTTCCGACTTACATACAAATTCAACTTAAGAACAAACCTACAGTCCCTATCTTGTACGTAACCCGGGGACTGCCTGTATTTGCCATATAGTGTTGGACATTTCTCATATTCATACCAGTCCACGTTAAGTATGCACCATTATTTGTAAATGTGACAACAGATGAAACAAACTGCTTAGCGTTTGTCTCGTAATTCCTGTCAGTTTGCTGCGAGACTCCAATCAGTGAATAAAAAAGTTAGACAAGTTATTCCAGAAAAGAAGACATTTTTAATAGGAAACCAAATGATGGCAAGTGTGGGTGTATAAGCGTGACCCTGCAGACATGAGTGACTTTCCTCATCCTTACGGGATTAAAGTGACAATGTGCTCGTAAGCGTTTGCAGGATCAGACTGAGAGCGTGTCAGAGGAACCTGCCTTGTTTAAAATTGTACATCCAACAACTTGGCTTATTGGCTTCTGTGGTTTTTAAGGTGTCATTAGCTCTCCTAAGTGTTTAAATATTTAAGGAACTCTGGAGTTCGTGCGCTGTTTAAATGCCGACTGCCTTTCTAGAGAAACAGGATGAAGTTGTTTACTATGATACCTGTGAAAATCCCGAGGAGCTCCACGTCATTGAGCAGGCAGTGGGACAACATTGTACCTCCTCATCAGAAATCACTAAGCTGAGGCTGAAGACTCAGCACCTGGAGGCTAAACGAGGGACTATCTGTGCGAGACGAGCCTACCTCAGGAACAAAAAAGTAAATGTGCTCCCAGAGCGGTGCAGCTGCTTTCGCTCATACCTGCTGGCTTGCGACATAGATAGAAAACAGTGGAGGAATCTTGGGAACAATATACAGGGCAATATATATGGGACTAGGTACAGGAGGAAGGGGTTGAGGCAGCTTCACATGCCACTGGTCCTGGCTCAGCTTCCCACGATACCTTAGAGTTGCTCTAACTTCTTCTGGTTGCTGGAGACTCCTGGGATTGATAGACACCGGGGATTAGTAGAGTGCAGGGAAGTCCCGGCCAGATCCCTTGCCAGCAGCTGGAGGGAGCATGGGCTAAGAGCAGTAATGCTGGCTCTGTACCACCAGAGGATCGCTCCTTGGTTGTTATGCTGGGTTTGGCCCTTGCACTGTGGCAGAAAGCATTGACAGGCAGGGGAGACTGTGGCCCAGAGTGTAGGAGGCTGCAGGTACAAACAATTAATGCAGTGCAGCGGTTCCTTCTTTGCCTTTGAGGGCGATGGTCGTTTGGAAGGGAGTTGTTGCTGCAAATTAGTCCAGGCTTTTCCTTGCGGTGGGTCTTTCGTTTACTCACTGTTTTGTGCTTGTGGGAGTTGCAGTCTGAGAGCAGCACAGTGGAAAGACAATACAGTCACAGTTGGCCCTTGCAGCCCATGAAGCTTGCTGGGATGCTTTCGTTTACACCCCGGTAACCGCACTGAATTAAATTCAGAAAGCAGAGTTTGGCCTGTCTCTCCTGCTTCCTACCTCCCTCTCATAGGTTCTGGAGCTAGGGGTGCGGAGGGTATTGCAGCGCCGCCTGATCTGAAGAGGGTTCCATTGTATACAGGTTTTAAAGCTTAGGTCAGTGGTGCTCAGTATCCCCACTATACAAACTATTCTAGCCCCCCCGCCCCGTGGCTCCCTCTAGACTGAGCTTTCTAGAGGAATTAGAAGAGTCTCATGGGAGGCACATCTGGAACACAGTCAGTCATTCTGTCTCTAGTGACCACTTCCTCCTCAGAGAACATGTTTTGCTTCTGACTTCATTCACTTAATTGTTTAACCCTGAAGCCAAGCACCCGCTGATTTGTGACTGCCTACGCACGCCATGGATAAAATCCTCCATGTGGATGGTGACGAATAAACACTGACTGGTGACTCAGGCAAAAATATAATGAAACCCATGTCTTCTCTGACCTGTTCCTGTTGAAGAGTTCTGTACTGTTAGACGTTCCCCAGGCTGTCTGTTGCATGATTCATCTGTAATTCTATACATGAGAGATACTGGGTGGAGGGAGGGAGAAATCAAGTGCAGGGAGTTTCCACGTAACTTACAATGCCCACTTTTTTCCCTGTGTCTCCTTCCTCACGTCTCCACCATCCTTCTTGACTGAGGCTGGCTCTTTAGCACTTATGAATGCTGCTTTTGAATGCACTGCAGGGGAAGAAAAGCGGTGTCAGACAGACAGACAGAGACACGCCCCTCCCCCATGAAAGGCCAAGCATCTTCCTTTATAGCATTCCTAAACCCAGTCTGCCAGTCTAAGACTGTGAACGACTAAGACCCCAATCCAGAGTTCTCTGAAGTCAGTGCAAAGATTCCTACATGTTTCCATTCTTAGGGCTCATGCATTGTATGTTGAGCGCAGGACTTCTACATCGCAGGACAAAGCAAGGCCACTCTGTAAGAGACCTTTCAACTGCTTTAACAGCACAGATTCACACACGCACTTTCAAAGTGAACCAACTAAGGTTTGCATGCGTTATGCTGTTCCCTCAGGATCAGTGTGAAGAGAGCCACCAGTTTAGACTACAGCAGGCACAGGAAAGCATAAACCGCATCCATCAGCATCACAGCATCCAGCTAGTGAGTATGCACAAGGCGCATTTCTTGTGGAGATTGTAGCTGACTGACTAGCATGCACACTTGTTTACTGGCTTGTCTTTAAATGCAGAAAAGAGACAAGAGGAAAGAGGAGGAGAAGAAGAAAAAAGCGTGGATAAGCCAGGAACGCCAGAAAACACTGGAGAGGCTGAAAACATTCAAAGAGGCAAGTACTGAAAATAACATACGAGCATTTTTAAAAGGCATCTGACTGAAGATGTCATGTGAGTAATAGGGTTAATGTGAGCACGGGGGCTGAGGAAAAGGGAGAAGAGTCCTTCCGTTGAATTACTGTTTAGTCTCTCATCCTTTCCAAAGTTCTTGAAATATCATTGAGCCACTTTTGGACCACTACTGTGGGCTCTGGTACTTTCCCCCAAAGAGGTAAGAATAGTATCACAGTGGCTTGTGCTCAGAACAGAATTTAACAGCTTTTCCTTTCGACCTCATATGCCCTAAGACAACCTTCACAATCACGTCTTTGGATCTTTGCATAACGAGTAGCCTTATAATTGTCTTGAAATGCTTTGTGTGTGGGGAGGGTAAGGTGCCCTCAAGAGGCAGGAGTCATTCCCATACACGCCAATGGGCACTTGGCAGACAGAGTGGAGACCTAACCCTTAGTGAAGACGGTAAGGTTGATACAGTTGTGGAGAATTCAGGTGTTAGGAAAAAAAGAAATGTGGCACTTATGCCTCTCCGCATATGTTTTTCATGGTCAGGTGTGCACATATGCCTGCTGTGTGTATACATACACAAGTGGGCCTGTGAGTTTGAAAATCTGGACCAGAAGGTATTATCTATCTGGTGATTGTAGCCTCAGTTGACCCAGGACAGGTTTGAAGCTATAAATGTTTCCTATTTATACCTCTATTCTGTTCAATGGCTGGTACACAGAAGCACAATAAACTGTTTAAGACTGAGTTACAACTTGAGGATTTCTAAACCCTGGCTTTCAGCATTTAAATGGGAAGCCCAAGAGAAGCACGTGGTATTTAGCATTTCTGAGCATTGACTTCCAAGTGAAATCATTAAGAATTAATCCAGTAAGGGGCAACGTAAGCTAGTGAGTGGGCCACATGAGTGGCCCTTCATCTCATTGGGCCGCACGATTGTCGTAACCAAGACAGTCTCCCTGGATACTGCAGTTGCGTACCTAGAATTTGTGGGTTGTGTCAATTGAATCGTAACAGCGCTTGGATTGGATGCAGAGGGGGCGCATGGCTCTCACAGTCAATGTTGGGTGCAATCGGCGCGCACCTCACTTCACATGCCCTTGCTTTACATACGTGTCGTAGTAATATTGGTAGGAAAAAAAACCTAGCTGGACAAAAACCAGCAGAATCTGGCAACCCTGCACATGGGCAATAGTAAACAAAATGTCTTATGGGCCACACATATGACCCCAATGAGCTTTATGTGGCCACAGGTTGCCCATCATTGAATTAATTCATCATGATCCATGCCGAGTGAGGTGAAGAATAAAACATTCGTACATGTGTGTGCACACAGATTCTTGCAGTGAATAAATTAAAGCGCAGCTCACCTTGTTAGGTTTTTTGTTTTGTTTTTATTAAAGAAAGCTAATCAGAGTTTTCCTTTTCTTGTAAGAACCTGAAATCTCATCTTATCACCCCCCAGATGGAATCATATCATGTAATTACCCTTTTCAGTAGTTTTCTTGTGGTTACATAAAACCTAGCAAAGAGAAAATAGTCTTCCCCAATTTGCAAATCAGAGTGTTTAATTAGAATGCGTGGACCATACTTCTTTCCGCCACTTGTGGGAGGCTAGGCAGGAAATCCAGGCTTATGTGTCTAATTTAAGTCTCACTCCTTTTAAAACTATAAACACGTCTTCCATAAAAAATAGCAAAGATAAAAACTCTTTGTGACACCCACATTAGTTTCCATAGCAAGAATTTTTGCTATCCAAGTGGTTATTATTGTCCACATGTATGATTTAGCACAAGGTTGAGAGAGGAAGGCCGGAGAACCTGTGACAAGCACTAGTGTTATAAAGCAGTTCCTTTCAACTTTTCTAGACTTCAGTATCCCCTTTCTGGAGTCTGATTTGTCTTGCATACCTCCAAGATACACCTTACACAAAAACTACTTGCTTACAAAATCAGACATAAAAATACCAATGTGTCCCAGGCTACTATTACTGAAAAATTGCTTACTCTCTCATTTTTAACATATAAATTAATAGGAATATAAATATTGTACTTACATTTCAGTGTATTGTACATAGAGCAGCATAAACCAGTCATTGCCTGTATGAAATTTTAGTTTGTACTGACTGTGCTAGTGCTTTTTATGTAGCCTGTTGAAAAACTAGGCAAATATCTAGGGCCATGTCTACACTACAGATAAGATTGAAGCAGCTGCAGTCGATCTTCCAGGGTTTGAATTAGTGGGTCTAGTGAAGACACACTAGTTCGAACCATCGATACTAGTAGCCCTGTTTCTATGAGGAGTAAGGGAAGTAGAAGGGAGAGCATGTGCCCTTCGACTTTCCCCAGTGTGGACAGTGCCAATATTCAAGTTAAGATACTTCAGCTTAAGATACATTCATAATTAATGAAGCAAAAGTTGCATCTCTTAATTTGACTTTATGCCATAGTGTAGACCAGACCTAGATGAGTTGAGTACTCCCGAGGAGACATCTGCATGTAGCTCAGGTTGAGAACCACTTTGTAAAGAGACACAGCATCATTAAGTCAAGAGAGCAGACCCACTCACACAGTGGTCCCTCCTGCCAAGACTTGCCATCTCAATTGCAACCATGTTTGTCCTTTAATCACCTCCCTGCTTTATCCCAAAGAGTAACAAATCAAACACCTCAGGGTTTTTTCTTGGGCGTGACTTGTGTGGCTGGTATTGGTTCCTGCCAGCAATCTTTTCCTTAGACTGGGACCAGGGAAAACCATCACAGACTGGGATTTTCTAATACAGAAACATTAGCATCATTTTAAAAGACAGTTAAATGGATATTCACCAAGTGGTTAAGGATGTTTGGCCTTTCTGATCCATTAGAACTGCCTATTTAATTCCATTCTCACAACAGGACTAATGCTCCACTACTCTTCTGTCTAAACTGAATGCTTAGAACCTCACACTTGTGAGTAGTTGGCATGATTAAAGTCACATTTGTATGCAGTGAACATAGGGGACGAAATCCACTAATAAAAGCAGATTTTAGTTTTGGGCTATTGTAAAAACTAGGAAGTGGGGACATGGTTTTGAGAACGTCTTTGATACTCTTTTAAATCAATAGTGGGGAACTTAAGACCCAGGGGCCGGATATGCCCCCCAGCTTGCCTGGATCTGGCTGCCAAGGTTCAGAGTTCCCCCTCATGGCGCAAAGACTTACACTGAGCACTCGCTCAAGTGGGAGAAGCCAAGTGAATCGATTTGGGGTGTGGAACCTTTTTTTAGATCGGGGGCTGCTGAGTCTCAGAAAAATCAGTCGGGGGCCACACACAAGTGAAGGGGCCCCTCACTGAGCAGGAGAAAGACACTCTCCACTTTCTCCTCACACCCCAGAGCCTAAGGAAGCCCAGCCTAGTAGATCTGAACGTGCCAGCCGCGGGGTGGAGACTCCCCAATGATGAGGGCTCTTTGCACTGTTGTTTTGACCACCATTAACTCCCGGCTTCTCGTTTTCTTTGCAGAAGTGTCCAGCTGAGTTTGTGCTGAAGACATCTCGGTCGCAGCCTCGCAGCCCCAAGCAGCCACAGGCCACTTCCCGTCAGACTCTAGCATTGTCCCCTCAGCCTGTATCAAGAACGAGTTCATCCCATAAGCAGCTGAAAAGCACTCGGCTGGCACAAGCCAGAGGTTTAAAAGCAGAATGTGGGAATACCCCAGCAGACATCCCTGTCCAGATTTTTGTCCCTGCTGGTGACCCCAAGCAACAAAAGCACAGCGAGGGGCTGATTTTACCACCACCACCACCACCACCTCCACCTCCTCCTCCGCCGCCGCCAGTCTGCCAGCCTCTGCCCTTAAAGACACCAGTGACAACCAAAGATCAGCTGCTTTCCCTCAACAGTGAAAGTGCTGCAAAACAGAGACTAGATGACTCATCCAAACGATCTGTGAATAATTATACAGGTAAATACATTAATGCTGACTGATCTCTTCCTCCTCTTTGGTATTCTGACCTCTTGCCCACCCTCTTGAAAATAAAGAGCGTTGTTGCAGGAGGCAGAGTTTTCCACAGCTACTCTCTTTGCTGGGGGCTAGGAAAATCTTCAATAACTCTGCTCTGAGAGACAAGGGCCATTACCACTGACCTCTCAGTGAACTCAGATGTCAATATAGGCATTTCATCTGCACCTGTCAACACAGCCCACGATTTTCAGCAGTGGCTAGAGATTGTGAGGACTCTGACGCTCAGAGAATGGGTGCTCAGTGTTTTTTGGAAATCACTGTCAAACGTGGGACCCCCAAGATCACTAGTTACTTGAAAATAATGTTGTCTTATGCTAGAATGATAGTTCAAGCTTTCGCTTCTCATGCTAGAGGTGTAACTATTAACAGCTGTTACAAAATAACGTAAACAATTCCTGGTGCCAGTTCTGCAGGTCAGATATAAGTACTTGTTCTTGCCTTTCTTGTGAACCCAAACTCCCATTGGCTTCTAGGGAGTGGTTCTGGATGTACCCCGAGGCACTTATAGCATCCTACAATGGGCAGAACCCTTTTCTCCTGAACAAACTCTTGCCACAAACTTAGGAGAGGGAATGTGCGAGTTAAGATTCGTGACACACTCAGGCAGACTGCAGCATCGGGCAACTTTGTCGTCACAGGATTCCTGCACTTTAATGTTGACTTCAGGCAATATGAATGTTCCTGTCCCCCGACTCTGAGATTATGGGGTGCCATGTTTGAAGGGTCTGATGAGATTTACTTGGCTTCTAGGTTAGAATTACTATGCCTAGGATCTAAAAATCAAGTTGTTTGTTTTTCTAGATAGTTCAGTGACCACAGGAAAAATTCCCGCAGCCAAGTTCTACTTTGTCTCCCCCTTGTTGGGGTTGTACAGGTGTAACCAAAGACTGACTTTTGCCGTTGGCACTTAACTAACAGTTCTTCCATATGTATGAGAACAGAGCTCCGCAAATCTCCCATAACTGTGTTGTCCACTACTTTTATCATTAAAGAAGTAGATGTGATCTTCTGAGTACTCCATGGGCTCGTCTACACTGGCCCCTTTTCCGGAAGGGGCATGTAAATTTCACCTATCGTAGTAGGGAAATCCGCGGGGGATTTAAATATCCCCCGCGGCATTTAAATAAAAATGTCCGCCGCTTTTTTCCGGCTTTTAAAAAAGCCGGAAAAGAGCGTCTACACTGGCCCCGATCCTCCGGAAAAAGCGCCCTTTTCCGGAGGCTCTTATTCCTACTTTGAAGATCCTACTTTTAGATCCTACTTTGAAGTAGGAATAAGAGCCTCCGGAAAAGGGCGCTTTTTCCGGAGGATCGGGGCCAGTGTAGACGCTCTTTTCCGGCTTTTTTAAAAGCCGGAAAAAAGCGGTGGACATTTTTATTTAAATGCCGCGGGGGATATTTAAATCCCCCGCGGATTTCCCTACTACGATAGGTGAAATTTACATGCCCCTTCCGGAAAAGGGGCCAGTGTAGACGTAGCCCATGGGAACAGATGTAGGTAAGAAAACAGTTCTCAGAGCTGCACTGCAGTTTGAGTGAAGTGATTCCTTAAATGTGGTGCATACATTTCCTTTCCCACAGTACATTTGTCCGACCATTGTAATCACGAGAGGCAGGACTCCCAGTTCGGTGTCTTCAATTCTTCCAAAATGCTGTGAAAAGTAGTCTTAGCTACATATCCATAGACCAGAAAGATAAGACTTCAATCAATAAGGTCATGGGGTGAATGCTGCCCATGGATGCACGTGCTGTGACTGACATCAAGAATTACACGCAAGAGCAGAATTTTCATCTCTTTCTGCAAGAACGGCTTTGCAAAAATCATTCACAGCTAATAAAAAATGCTCTGCTATTATTTTTGCATAAACAAAACCTTGGGTTTTCCAGCCTTAACCCCTCAGAACAATACACTTTGACACTTCCAGAAATTAAAATGCAGAAAAGTTGTAGCTTAGAAGTGGTTCAGTCTTGGATTTCTTTAAAGAAGCCTCTCCCCCTGCATTTTAATGGCTGCAGGAGTATCCAAATGAACACCAGGGTTCTGGTAAAGTCACACTAACGTGTCTTGAAGCAACTTGTTTATGAGGAGCCACTTAACTATTCAAAACCTTTGCATGTACTTGCTGTTGGCATAAACTCTTAGTCTGGACGGCTTTCATACAATATATACAGATTTTGGAAGGGAGTATTCTGATTTGTTTGCAGCACATCTGTTATTTGCACTCGCACAAATTAGCTCTAAAATATTACCGTATATCCCTTTTAAATAGCTAATAATTAAATGAGCACCTGTCCAAAAGGCCTTTGCAATCAAGCAGCATTTGCAGACTTCATTTACATTTGACGTAGCAAAGTGTGTACTAAGTAAAATTAGTTTTTGCTGAGCCCTTACCTGGCATCTACAGTTCAGTGTCCCCCAGGACTGCACAGAGTTCCGTATTGTATTACATTCTCAGTACTGTGTGCGAAGAATTAGTCTCACAGCCGTCACTGAAGTGCACATGAAAAGGTATTCTCGACTGCACAGCTCAGCAGAGGGCATGGGCCTATTGATGTCTGGAGACTGCTTCTCTTCAGTGCTAGACAAGGTGACCTCCCCCTTGCTGATTGCATCTAAGGACATCCACAAAGAGTCTGACAAAAGAAATGAAACAGGAGCTGATGCCAGAGTACTTTAAATCCCCCTTTTCCCCCTACACACACACAGTGGAGAGAAGCATGTAGCACAGTGTGGTGTTTCTTAGATTCTTAAGTTCAGAAGCTAACACTCAGCCTTTAAACCCATGGTTTCACTGAGATCTGAATTCTTTTCAAAATGAACCTGAAAAAGATACCCCTGTGCATGCCAAGAACGTGATCTAGCTCCCACCACGGTCAATGGCAATGCTCCAGCTGACTTCACAAGTGCAGGACTGTCATGCCCTTATTCTGTAACCTTCATCTCTTCATTTTTATCTTCCTTGAGGAAAAATATACTTGACAGTCACAGCAGGCATCTAAGCACGGGGGGGGGAAAGATTGGCTCTAATAAGGACTGTGTGGTAGCTTTTTTTGTGTTCAGCCATATTTTTTAAAATACACGTAGACATGTAAAACTAATGAAAAATGTGGCCTCCTTTGTGAATCATTACTTCTTGAGCACAGCATACAAGCTTGTGTATGGATCAAGGGGTCTGGATATTCACTTCAAGAGCTTTCGCTGCCCAGGTCTAAATATTGCGTGTTACATGGTTGAATCCCGTGACAATCTGTGCCAGAACTGACAATCCTTTTTCTTTAAAATCTCTGCTAGAGATAAAAGAAAATAATGTAACCACTCTAAAATGGTTTCATACTGCTCGACTACCCCTTAAGCTTAAGCTTATCGTGTAGTCAAGTGGTGTACAGGAAGCCCCCGACTTGCGACCACCCGAGTTCTGACCCGTCCCTCCCACACTTACCATTTTTGTAAGTACGGAAGGGGTCAAAAACCCCCGACGTTCATCCTCAGCCCACATTTACTATGGCACACGGCGCCTGTCATAAATGAAGGTTCAAGTTACAATGCCCCCGACTTGCGATGCTTCCCTCGGAACCAATTGCGTCACAAGTCGGGGGCCTCCTGTACTCAACTTACTTCTCCTCCCCCACCTTTGCTGCCTCAGTACAACCCTGCTGGAGCAGCCTCTGTCCGTGGCCAGCTGAGGTGCCGCAAATATAGGGGCTGTTGGATCCCGCGCGAGCTGGAACCGAACAGTCCCACCTCGCGTGGGTCCAGGACTGCTGCGCCTCTGCATTTTAAATGTAGTAAGAGCCACTGGGCTCTTACTACATTTAAAAAGCAGAGGTTCAGCAATCCCAGAGCGAGCCTCCCTTATCAGCTAATTGTGTAGTTAATACAAATTGTATTGACTACATGATTAGCAAAATACCCATTCCTTAACATCCTGTTTTCATACCCAACTCTCTAGCTATTTTTGTCCTTCTGAGAATAATAATTTCTTTCGGTTTGTCATAGGATCCATGGACGAAGTTTTGGCTTCTTTAAAACGTGGTGAAATTCTTCTTCGTAAAGTTGAACAGCCCAGTTTGCCACCTTCGAATGCCTCTATAAATGACAGCATCCTCTCTGCTATAAGGCAAGGAGTTAAGCTAAAGAAAGTGACTCAAGATCCCAAGAAAGATATTAGTAAAGGATCCGACAGCGAACTGGAGAGAAGCATAAAGGCAGCCATCCAGAGAATTAAAAAGGTGTCTGCTGATTCTGAAGAGGATGAAAATAGTGATCACAATAATGGAGAATGGGACAGTTAATTGATCTAGACCCAGAGATATATTGGCTGGAACACTGTTTTTGCCAGTTTGCACACTTTGGGAGCTGAGTTCAGTCTTTGGAGAAATGAACGAGTGCACGTCTATGGGAGAACCAATCCCATGATAGTTCAAAAACTCCTGTATATTATTTTAAACTGTCCTGTTGATTCTTTGCAGAGGTTAAGTATTTGAGATACAGGCAAAGCATAGTTTAAAATATATTCTTACGAGGTGAAAAGAGATTCCAGCTCACCCAGACTGACTCAGAGCTCTTCAGTGTAGCTGCCGCAAAAGTGGGCTATAAGTTCATCGGGGTTAGCCCCAGTGGGCTGCTGGCACTTTATTTACCTGCATGTCCACAGATATGGCCACATGGAGCGACAAGCAGCTGTACCTGTGTACCTGCCGACATGCAGGTAAATCAAGAGTCAGCAGCCTGCCAGGGGCTAACTCCTGTGAATCATGTGCAGCCCATGGGCTGCTTATTACCCACCCCTGAGCTACAGGAAGCTAAATCCAGGAACACAATCTCCAAATTACTTTGTGGTGCTGACTTCTGTATCGTTAATGAGAGAGCTACCACCAACTTTTATAGTAATAAAAATCAACAGAAAATCTGTTTCAGACTTAAAAAATAATCCTGGCATTAAAAAAGCAAAATCAAATCCTGAGAGAGCTTTTTAAAGGAGTTTGAAATCCTTTACATTGCTATTTCCAGAGACTGTTTTCCTTGAACTGTGTACTGCCCATAATACAAATTACTCTCAACATTTGTGAATAAGGGCTTTGCTACTCATTAGTAAATAAATTACCATGACATTGTAAGGCCTGCACTGTGGATGAACTCAGTACTCATGAAGAGAAATATTGTATATTGAAATAAGCACTACTGTATTAAAGTCCTGAAAGTTTGTTTCAGATATGAGCAGGGAAACTAATGGGCTTTCCAACTTACATGGATTGTGATTTTTTTAATATTTAAAGTGTTTTCAAGTACAGTGTTTTTATTAACACCACCAGCAGTCATAGTGAATTGTTGGCATAGGAGAGGATGCCAAAATATTTTATGTTCTGCATTTTCTGGGATCCAGAAGTGCTGGATAGAGTGCTGTTACACTTCTATGTGGGGAAAATGAGATTTCATATCTGTGCTCATAATTTTATAATAGCCCAGACAGCCTTATAATATGTGACAAGTATTTACATTATGCCTGGAACCCAACTATTAAAGTATACAATTAAACTGTATTTATAGATCTTATTTTATCTTTTCTTGAATTGAGTGATACATATAAATGAATCTATATTTTGTTCTTTGAGTTTATATTGACCTTTGATTTAAAAAACAAACTACCTTAACACTATGGATGGGGTGTTTTTATTCTCATTTTTAAAACTGTCAACAGTTTGGTTTTAGCTACTGATTCCTTCTTATCTTCAATGCAAAACTTCAAGTCCTTGTCTCAAAAATCTTGACAAGTGCTTTTTTTTGTTAATAAGCTGCAACCTTACAGTGATTGTGCTCTGCCACAATAGGGGACCTTGCTTTCTCAAAGATTTTTATATTGTAATTTGGTAGCAAACGTGAAAGGATGGTAGCTTTAACTCCTTGTTCTTCTATGGTGGAGCGTGGTGATGTAGATCTGAACAAGTGCCACAGAACATCACATTAATGAAAGCTGTTGATTCAGCAGGGCAAGACTAATGAAAGTGGGGTTGAAAGTGTGGGACTAGATGCATCAACCAGAATGTTAAGGGAGGGAGAAAGCTGAAGAAGTGTGAAGTTTCACAAATCTCTTGCATTTTTTCAAAAAGTTCTTAAGAGTCTAGGTCAGCTGTTCCCAACCTTTTCCAGATGGGGACCCATTGTGACAAGTCAGGAAGACTTGGTGACCCAAGGCAATTCAAAAACGGGGGGGAGGAGGGAGGGTAGAGCCACCTGGGGAAATACTTGGCCATCCTTTTGAAATGTAATGGTGACCCTTATTTGGGTCCCGACCCATAGGTTGGGAAACCCTGGTCTAGGTGGTTTTTTGAGAAGCAATTTACATAACAACTCCCCCTTATTAAAAAGTTACAAGTTTTTGAATTAGAACGGTCTAAATCTGGGTTTCCTCTTTGACAGAAGATTTGTTAAGATCTAAAATCGTGGTACAGCCAGTCTTTGGAGTCTTGTGGGTATGGATTGGTATATTTTCATCCGGCATCATGCGACTGCAAGAGAGGCTGGCTCTGTGAAACCTAGCCCTGGTCTGTGTATATAATGCAGCAAAGTACAACACCTTAGTGGTGATGGGGGAACTGTGCAAAAAGCAATTGGTCATGAATCTTTAGCTGACGAAAATATTGGCATGTCACATGTATGCAGATGAGTGGGCTTTTTTAAATTACTATTACGCTAGACAAAAAGGTACCAGCTTCAGCTTAATATTAGAGGCATTGTTAGGAGCACCTGAAACTCCCCTGCTGGAGAGCTTCTTTCACCTAAGTCACTTACACGCTTCAGGTCATAGATTTAGCTCGTGTGAGCTGATGTCACACCACTTGATTTCAGAGAGCTCATCGATTTGCAGGGAACTTGTCTTTTGCTTTTCTTATTAAACTAACAACTGTGAAAGTTGCTTTAGTCAGTGGTTAATCATATATTCTTGTCTTAGCCTTCTTCCTTCACTCTATTATAGCAAGCACAATCTCAGCTTATATTAAAGGTGGTGCTTCACTAAGACTTGTATCCCACACTAGTGTTTGATGCTGCTTTAGCACTTTCATCTCTTGCCCTGTGCTTTATTTTTAGTGTAGTTCCTTATGGGAAGCAGGAGAAGCTATTCTGATACAACTGCATCTGCACTAGTGAGACTTCGCAGTATAACTACACTGGTACAACTTGTGTGTTTGTAGACATCACTTATATATCTTTGAAACACAATGGGGTTTAGGTTCCACAGTCAATTTTAGGCACTTTGGAAAGTTTTATCCCTGAAGTCACAAAGACTGACTGCAATGAAACATAGTAGCAACTCTTCTATTCTGAAGTGATGGACCATAGTACCCAAAACACATTCAAAACATCTATCACCCGCTTGTGATTAAATTTCCACTTAGGGGACATTCCTATCTGGGAGAGAGAGAAACCTCAGTTACTTTTTTATAATGGGCATGGCTAGAATTCTGTGGGCAGGTGAGGCTATGTGTTTCTAAAATAAAAACGAGTCCTATGTTACAAAGCCAAGCATTTGTTTCATAGGCCAAATCCTGAGGTGAGTTTTGCAAGTGTAAATCACGAATCATTCCACTGATGTCAAAAGTGGCAGAACTGGCAACTAGAGGATCTGACAAAACTGGGCCTTTCTGCAAGGGGGCATCAGGAGAAAGGTGCAGGGCTAGAGCAATGAGCCCTCCACCCCACCCTCCCCCAGCCAGCCCTCATAGCCACCCGGAGAGTGCCGCAAAGTTGGCCCCTTTTCTTCCCCAGGTTGGCAGGTCTGCTGCCAACTGAACTCTAGTGGAGCATTAGATAGGTCAATCAAGTTGCTGCTGATTTAGGAGCAACTATCCAGTGAGCAGATGGTTGATGTCTGTGTTATGAAAAGGCCAGGGTGAAGCAAGGGCCGTATCATTTTTGTCTAGAAGTGCTGAGGTTCATGGTCATTTGATCTCTTCCAAGAGTGTATTTCAGCTTCACTAGAACACCTCAGTCCTCATCTGGTACATCAGACACAAGGGCCTGCCTATGTGATTATGGCCCTTACAGGCCAGCTCTGTTCCATAGACTACCCAGCACTAAAAACCCACCTCAAGAATAAAACATGTCACAGAAATCCATGACTATAGTAATGCAATAGTAAGAACAAAGCCAAGTTTTTCAGTCACATAGTTTATTTACTAAAACATGCAACAAAACAAATTGTGGGGTGGGAGGGGGCACTTTACTAGAAGTTTTGTAAATGGTATCTCAGTGTCAGAAAACTGGGGTCAAGTCCCTCCTCCCCATCATCTGTAAAAGGGAGGGGAACTTGGATCTCCCATGTTCAAGGAGAAGACTCAGACCACTGGCCTATGGGCTAGCTTTGGTGGGGGGAGGGGCACCCTTTGTCTATCCTGTTAAAGCGGTTCCATTTTGTATAAATATTCACTAAAGCACAGATTTGGACTTGAATCTCCCACATCCTAGGTGAGTGTTATATGCACCAGATGATCCTATGATTCTCTGAATCTTTCCTAGCACAATGACTGTTCATTTTCATGACTGTTTCATTTCATATTGGCCATTCATTCATTCATTCGAGTGGTCACCTCTCATACTGTTTGCCAACTGTTGGACTGGGCCCTACTTTGCAATCCCTTGTGTATCATGTTCAGACTCTGCAATTCTGTTTTGTCCAGGGAGCAATCGCGGTAGTAATCAAACTGCTCCTTAAAACAAGGTGGCGGCTGCGTCACAATCTACAGCTGAGAAGCGCTAGATACAAGCTAGGCATTATTTAGAACAAAAAGATTTCCATGAAAACTCTGCAAATAATAAACCAGACCGAATCTAGCATTTATTGGTGGCTTATCAGTCACCTGCTTGGGAAAAACCCTACTGGTCAAAGGCCTGCTGCAGTCTCTCTGAGTTACCTTTCTCTGTGCCAAAACAGTGGTTCCCAATCTTTTTCAGCAAACCCATTCACAGACTTTTGGCAGACCAGTAACATTTGCATATTCATTATATTAATTAATTTTAAGAGGTCACATGTTTTACATCTTGTCTGTACATCACACAACAGGTGTCTTTGTAACAGATCAGACTTTGTCAGTATCTACACACTTAAAAAAATCTGTTAAAAGAATCCTTTCCTTTCTTATCTTGAGCTATTAACACCTATGAAACTTTGTTGGAAATGTAATCATGCAAATGTTATGAGCTAGGCCTTTTGTTCCGCACCTGCACCCTGGAGGGAAACAAGTTAGACACCCCAGACTCCCCTCTGTCCTCACCTCACTGCACCAGTGCCCACCCCTGGAGCAAGGGAGATGCTCACAGTGAGGCCCCTCCCAGCCTGCATGTCCTACACGTGAACTGGGCAGAGTGGCTCATGTCTGGTGCCCCTGAGGAAGGCAGGATGCTCCCACCCACCTTTAGGACTGGGGGATGCTCATGGGGAAGCAGGAAGGTCTCACAACTCCGCTGTCAGCAGCCATGGCCCCCTGGTGGTCCCTCTGCGGCTCCCTCAGCAACAGTGGGGTCCCATCCTGACCTGGCCACGCCGCTGCTCTGTGCCGTGGGAGAGGAGCTAGAGTAAACACTCGGCCGCAGGAGCAGACCTGTGGCAGCTAGTGCTCTGTGCAGCAGGCAAGGTGGTCTCCTGCTTGTTCCCCCCTGGCAGCCCCTGCCCTCCGCTGAGCTGGGAAAAGGAGGGAAGGTGGCGAAGGGCTTGGCACCCCCATAAAGCCGTGGGTGAGATCAGCACAGGGACCATGGGGGAGGACATTTGTGTTCCCCTTCCCTCCCTCTCATGTATGGGCCTGTTAAAGCATAAGCATGGCCTGGCAGTGTGCCATGGCTCAGCAGCCAGCGGTTCGCGGCCCAGCACTGGTCCACAGACTGGGAACCACTGTGCAAAGGGACCCCACATCCTAGGTCCCTGGGAAAGGCTTTTCACTGTGTTACTGCTTTTTTGACCTCTAGCTTCTGCAGCTTTAGCAACAAGGTTGTTCTCTATTGGCAACCAGCCACAAGGGGCATGACACTAGCAGCTTCACACTGTGGCTTTCAAGGGCGGGTTGGGATGGTCTTGGCAATGGGGTTGTTTCCTGTTAGCACTGAGCTGTTGCATGGGGGCTGTTGGAAGACCAAGCATACAAGACATTCTTATGACCCAATAGACAGGCATGTCCCCTTGCTTGCCCCTCAGCATTGCTAATCCCCTTACATAGTGTCTGTCCCATTCAGGGCCAGTACAAACCTCTCCACACCTGCTCAAAGTGAGTTTCTTAAATGGGCGGGGGGGATATATAAGGTCGCGTGACTTTGCCCCTCCCCCTATTCTCTACCAGGCAGGGTTCACATTGGAATTTGGCCAGCAGCCGTCTTCTGGCACCGTGTCAGAGGGTAGGGATGGGAGCTGCTTCAAGCTGCAGGGAAATGTCCTGGCCTGTGTCTTTCCAGCACTCATCTCTTCTCCCCCTGGCTGGAAGCAGTTTGTTCCGTCCCGCCCACATAGCATCAAAATGCAGCTATTACCTCCAGGCCACCGACATAATCCGGGGCGGTAAGAATTTTTGATGGGGGACTACAAGAATTTGGTATGTGGTCAAGGGCCATACTTTTCTATGATATTAACAGAGGAGATGCGGGGTCTTGGAGAGAGGTTGGGTACAAAAGGGGGCTTGCAATAGAGGTTCTGGGTGCAGGAGGTGGTGTGGGATTTGGGAAGGAATTTGGACTAAGAGGGGTTATGACATAGGGCAGGGAATTGGTGTTGGGGGGGGAGGGAGTGAGGGAAGAGGGTATGGGTGCAGGAGAGGATTCTGACCTGGGGGAGGTGTGCAGGGTCTTGGAGAGAGCTGTGACTACGGGCAGGGGTGCAAAAGAGGATGCAAGAGGTTGGGGTGTTACCTGGGGCAGGGATGCAGAGCGTTTGGATCGTGATCTGGGTGAGGGAGGGAGGGGGGTGCTAGGTGTAGGCTCTGGCAGGGAGGTGCTTATCATGGTAGGCAGCTCCCGGCCAGCAGCCCAGCCAGACCCTGTACTGAGGGCGGGAGCAGCGCACAGAGTTCCCTTCCCCTCCAAAGAGCGCGCTGTGCAGAGATGCATACACTGGTCCCAGCAGCCAGCCACTTTGAGTGGAGTGTGGAGGTGCAGCAGCCCTACCTGAGGGTCCCGCTGGATTGCAAGACATTGGTAGCCCAGAGGATCGTGGTGGGTTGCATCCAGCCTGTGGGCCATATTTTGCCTGCCCCAGAACATAACCCAGCCACCTTCTGTCTCCCCAGCTACAGGCTGAATCCCCCTGAGCAGGGATCTGGCCTGCAACATGACCTGCCAGTACTGATGGGGAAGAAAGCAAATATGAGACCATTTGCTCTGTTTTAAGAGACAGTCAGGATGCCTTCAGAAAGGCTTAAATATGAGCCTGTCCCTTTAAAAGCAGGATGTCTGGTCACTCTGCTGATAGAGTGAACGAGCCACTGTGAGTAGATGTTCATCACTTTGCCTGGCGCACTACAGGAGGGAGTGCTGATCACACAGCAATGACATGAGAACCTATGCAGAGCAGCTACTTAAGGTTGGCGGTTTCATATATCAACTGAGTGTCCCAGTTCAATTTGAGCAGTCTGATGACACGCCCTGCCCTCCAACCCCACCTCGCAGTCCTGCACTGAAGGCCACATTTCTGCTGCTTCATCGGCTCCTCCTGTTCCCTTATCACACAAAATATTGCCATTGGAATAACTGTGTTTTAACCTCCACATTGTGTACAAGCCTTTGCACAGCTGGGAAAGGGCTTTGCTGGTGTGATTGCCTTGCACCAATATGTGGTTCCCAATGCATCTGACCAGCTGTTCCACAGCCAGCTGCTGCAGGGCCTTGTGCCACTTGACAGCAATAAAAGTTAATAGTGTGTCACCCTGTTGCCTGGTATAGTAGCACACATGCAGCTAGGCACAATGTGAGCTCCACCTTAACCCAAAAACCTCTGGCGTGCCATTTATACATAATCTCTTGCGTGCCTCCACTTAACTGCTGGTCCCACTTACTATGCAGAGCCAGAACATGCTATGCTCAATGTATGCTGCTATTTCATCCTTTCATTGGATAAACCATAAAAGCTTTCCTCCATTTAGCAAATCTAGCCATGCAAGGGCAGGCAGGCCTGTCCCAAGGTGGCAGCAGTAACTCTGGGTTTATGAAGCCCTGCTAACAACAGCTGCAGCTTTGTTTAACTTGCTTCCTCCTCTTAAAGTAGGGCTGCATTCAGCCCATGCTGGTTGTCAACAGTACAAAGTCTCCTTTGCCTGTCCGATTACATACTCTCTCTCTCCCTGCCACCCCCCACAACTTTCCCCCTTTCAATGTGCCCCTCCTCATTTACTTTTTGTTTCATTTTCCTAGGATTTCCATGCCCTGATTATCCCCTTGCTTTCTGTATTCCCACCCAGGCTGTAAGTGTTCTGTGCCTGCAAGTACCTGGTGTATCAAGATATTGTGAGTTAAGCAGAGTGACTGAGTGACTATGAGTTGGGTTCTAATGTATGAGATCACCCCATCTTGGGATGCAGTGTGCACATTCAAGCCACGAGGCTCTGCGACGCCTGTTTGCTGAATGTTCTGTCACACTATTGCTTAAATAACTGCACTTTTAAAAGGCATGATTTGCCAAGGGTTAATTCCAGAACAATGTCAGAGTCTTACCTGTCAGCTGTCATGGTGGGTGTGATAATCAGAGTCCCAGGGAAGCCAGCTGAGGTCACTCAATTAGGGTGCACTACAAGAAATAGGATGACCAATCCCCAAAGATGGTGGTTAGTCCAATATTTATATTTACCACACCAGCACAAGGCACATAAATGTTAATGTATTGTCTTATTGATTAATCGGAAGTCCAAACAATGCAGTTCCCTTAAAGTACCAGCCTCAGACTTCCACCCAGACACCCAAGTCAGATAAAGTTCTACAATCCCAAAGAATCAGACACATTAACTTCCAAGTCAATAAATATTTCAGATCTTATCCCAAATGCACACTTATAGCCAATTCTCATTACCTAAACTAAAATCTATTTAAAAATAGAGAGTATTGGTTAAAAGATCCATATACACACAGACATGAGTTCAATTTTCAAAGTTCAGATACATAATAAAGATGGAAAGCTTGTAGTTGCAAAAAGTTCTTTTAGAATTTAGTCTATGGTTCTAGTCCAAAATCCAACATCATATTCAGGGTGTTTTCAGTCAGGATCCAAGATCTCAATCCATATGGCTTAGGTTTCCCCCGTATGAAACCTCAAAGAGATTGGAGATGGAAAAGGAGCCTCTTCCAAAGGACTTTATACCTTTGCAGCAGCCTGTAGGCCTGGGAGAACACGATAGGCTTTGACATAACCTTCTGTCTCCCAAACATCAGGCAAATAGCACAAGGTAATGTATCCATTAAACAGTTCACCACAATTCTCACAGAGACATATAAACAATAATACTGTTTCAATCAAGTTTCATCATAAATGTTAATATTCCTTTTTGATCTTGAATCAAAGTGATAGTAACACACAAGAACTGTTTGTTCATATCCCAAGACCTGAGCAAATACCTACCATTCTATTGCTCTAACAATGCAAATTTGCATTTCAGAGTTCTATTGTAACAATGAAATAGCTCAACTATCATCTAAAGATCTGCCCAACATGTCTTCAAATGTCAGCCTTGGGTCAGTCAGCCTATGAGCTGGTTAACCCTTTACGGCCATTTGCCACTTTTTAATCAGATGTCTAATATTTCAACAGATGATGTCACAGTAGGAAATAACATGGCTATTTAAAATGCACATGGGGCAACCTGACTTCAGTTACCCCCTATAGACAACCCATTCACAGGTTGAACATCTGCAACTGTACCCAGTAACAGAGGCCAGAGAAATAAAGTTATTGGCTAGTTAGTGTAGTCCTGAGCATTCTCTGACCAAAAATGCTACTAAAAAACATCAACAACCTAAATATAGCAGAGGTCCACACCAATCCATTTTTTTCTTAAAAATTATTCAGAAAACTAACACACACATATGATCTATTCCAAGCTCATTTCTCATTTGCTGGTCACCCATTGGCAAGAAGATTCCCATATGAAAATGTACTGACACCTATAGGTATGCGGACTAATACTATTTCATGGTAAAATCTATCTAATAGCCTTATCAATTGATTTGTGTGTGAATTGCAAAGCCAACTGACAGCAATGGGAACTGCAATGGGTGAGCACCCAAAAAGGGATTCATCCAACACTTCAAAAAATTGCCATCTGAAATTTTCCAGTGTCTGACCATTAAACACCTGCTCAACAATGGATTCAACAGCAGTGTTGTCTGACAGATGTTGGTGGTTTGGGATGCTCAGGAGCAGGATTTTTTGTTTTCTGTATTGCGAGTCTGGACAATCGACAAAGGGGGACAATCGACAAAGAGTCTGAGCAGCTGGCTGCATTGCTAAGGAACATCTCTGTGGGAGCACCTTAATATTAATTTCCATAGCTTCTATGTGGGACCTTTTTGTAGTTTAAAACCCATCAATGTATTACAACCAGGTCTTGTAAATGAACCCTTTTACATGAATGGATCTTTGCCCAGGCTGTGCATTTGCACTTGCTTTTTTTAACACAAGGAAAACCTAACCACACAGGATTACAGTGTGAATACTGTACACAAAAATCTCTGGTTTACCAAGTAATGAGGTTAAAAAGGCCAATTTCTGTTTCAGCATCTGCACTCTTTGCTTTCGATCCCTCTAACAAGGAGTGGGCAGTACAAGCTTTAGCTGATAGTATTTGGGGTAGGGGGAAGGCTTAAGGTTAATGTATTCACAGAGTGTGGTTTGACTGTCACGGAGATAATTTCACTTTGAAATCTGAATGCTTTGATTGCAGCTGGGGAGACTCACAACAGCTTTAGCTGACACAATGGGGATTGTAGCAGTTCCTGGTACAGCAACATGAGCATGAATGCAGATTTGTCACCATTTCCGTAATCAACTCGCATTTTCAGGCCGTACTAAAAATCTACAGTAAATGTATCCATAGTTCAATCAACAGAACTAATTCACAGGCTGCATACCAATGTTTTGATGCAAAATGTAATTGACTCAGATTGCACTTTTTTGAGAGAGAAAAAAAGTCGGAGTACCAGCAAATAAAAGTAATGCAGCCCAGGAGCCTGCAAATACAATTACCTGAATAATTTTACTCTTGCATGTAGGCCCATTGACTTGAAATGCCATTAAGCATGTTCTTAAACGTTTGCTGTGAATGTCTAAGTTCTACCATTTAAAAGTTGCTATTGAATATATTTGCACAATGTATATTGGATCTGCTATTAGTGGTCAGCCAACATAGAAAATAACAGCCTGGTATAGATAATTCTTACCTCTTTGGTTCAAGTTGTAGAGGTGTTTTGGAGTAGAAAGCCCTAGGTTTAGCTCTACTGTCAATCTATGCAGCCTTGTTATTATACTTGCACTGCTGTGATATTCTTATCATATTCTATGATAATTTTCTGAATAGTGCTTCCCAAATTACCTACATATTAATGAAGCTATGGCTCACTCCAATGAGGGGCAACCTAGGTTAGTGAGTGGGCAGCATGAGCGGACCTCCTTTGTTTCAGTGGACTGCAAGATTTTCGTAACCAAGATGGTCTCCTGGGATGGTTTTGCTAACAGCACTTGTGTACCTAACATTTGCGGGGCGTGCCAATTGAACCATAGCAGCACTTTGATTGGATGAAGATGCAGTGAGTGGTTCTCACAATGTTGCGTGAACTCAGCATGCACCTCGCTTCACATGCTCTTGCTTTAAATATGTTACTTTTGTGCTACTGGTAGGAAAAAATTACGCAGACATAAGCCAACAGAATCTGGCAACACTATGCATGTGCAATGGTAATCAAAATGTCTTGTGGGCCACACATAGACCTCCAATGGACCACATGTGGCCCGTGGGTCATAGATTGCCCACCTTTGGCTCATTCTCACAAATGGATCTGCAACATAAAGAGCTGTGACATGCCAAGACCTTCAGCCAGCCAACCAGGTTCACTTAAAAGAAATATGCAATGAACAAACTTGATCAAGTATACTTAGCAATGATCTTCATCAATGATTTAGACAATGCCACAAAAAGTAAACTTACAAAGTTGGAGGACAATATCAAGCTAGGAGGGATTGCAAGTTCTTTGGAGAATTGGGTTAAAATTAAAAATGATCGGGGCAAACCTGAGAAATGATCTGAAGAAAACAAGATTAAATTCAATTAGTACATATGCAAACCACCTCACTTAGGAAGGAAAAATCAGTTACACACATACAAAATGTGAAATGACTGCATTGGAAGGAACACTTTGGAAAGAAATCTGGGGGTCATAGCAGACCAATAAGATGACTGAGTCGACTGTGTAACACTGTTGGAAAAAAAAACACCACACCAACCAAACCATCATTCTGGGTTGTATTAGCAGGAGTGTGGTAAATAAGACATGAGAAATAATTCTTCTGCTCTACTTGGCACTGATTAGGCCTCAGATGATGTATTGTCTCCAGTTCTGGAAGCCACATTTCAGGAAAGATGTGGATAAATTGGAAGAAGTCCAGAGACAAGCAACAAAATGATTAGAAAACATGAATGTCATTCTTATAAGGGAAGATTAAACAATCTGGATTTGTTTTGTCTGGAAAAACAATGACTGAGAAGGGAAATAACAGTTTTTGGGCACACAAAAGGTCGTTGCAAGGAGGAGAGAAAAATTTGTTCAATACTCAACCTCTGCGTATTGAACAAGAACCAATGGGTCTAAATTGCAGCAAGGGCAGTTTAGGTTGGACGTTAGGAAAATCTTCCTGTCAGAGTAGCTAAAAGCACTGGAATAAATTGCCAGAGAGGTTGTGGAATCTTCATTGTTAGAGATTTATAAGAGCAGAGCTGGCCAAACACCTGTCTGGGGATGGTCTAGATCAGGGGTGGGCAATAATTTTTGCCCGGGGCCCACTTCAAAAATTTTTGAAGTAGCCCCAGGCTACCCCGGAATGGGGGGGCCTAAAATAGGAAGGGGCAGAGCTACCCACTCCTAGACCATAATTGGCCCCTTTGCTCCCCCTTCCCACTAGGCAGCCATGCCCTGGAAGAGGCATGCCTGGAAGAGGCTTGGCATGCTCCCCCACCCCCAAGCCAGTCAGAGCATGGGGGCGGGGGAGGGCAGGAAGCCTCCTCCTGCACTGTGAGAAGCACATGGCACTTTGAAGTGCTGCAGGCTCCTCACAGGGCTGGCGCAGGGCAAAAGAAGCTTCACGCAGCTCCCCCACCCCCAGGCCCTGATAAGTCTGGGGGTGGGGAGCACGCGAAGCCTCCTCCGCTCATCCACCCCACCCTGTGAGCAGTATGCAGTGCTTCAAAGTGCCTCATGCTCCTGCCAGGGTGGGAGGAGGTTTCCTGCACTCACCTGCCCCAGGCCAATTACCATCTACTAGTGATTGTGAGGGTTGTAGTAGGTGTTATAGCAGCGTTTCCCAAATTATGGGCTGCAGCCCGGTACCAGGCTGTGGGGAAAAAATACTGGGCCTCAGTGTGGCTGCTGGGAGGGGAGCGGGGCGGGCTAGAGGAGATGGGTGTGTGGGGGAAACTGGTCGCCGGGAAGGAGGGTTGGGGGCAGCGGGGCTGTCCGGCGGAGATCGGGGGGAGGCGGCCAGTGGAAGCAGGGCTGGACAGGGGGGATGGGAGGGGACTGGCTGGGAGAGATTGAGGGAGGAAGACGGGAGAACCAGCCACCGGAAGCAGGGCTAGACGGGGGCAGCGGGGCTGGCCAGGGGAGATTGGTGGGGGATGTGGGGATCCGGCCTCCAGAAGCAGGGCTGGACAGGGTAGCAGGGCTGGATGGTGGAGATCGGGAGGAGAAGTGTTGGGGGGGGGGAGCGACTCGGCCGGTGGGGAGCGGGACTGACCCGGGCACATGCAGACCCGGGCACACTGGTGAGTCCGGCCCCAGGGATTCCATTTTGCCCCCCCCTCCCCATACCCTCTCTCGAGTAGGTGCGAACTGCCTGGCTGGTAGACACACACACACAGCCTGAGCACATCTACTAGCCAGGCAGTTCGCAGCTACGGACTGATACACCTAATAAAAAAACTTGCCTAATTAGAAAATACCAGATATTTTATATGTCTGGTATTTTCTCAATTTGTTTCCCGGACAGAACCCTCAAATACCAGACTGTCCGGTACAAAACTGGACACCTGGCAACCCTACCCCTCATTGCACCCTCCCTCCTACCCAGATACCCTACCCCCAATCTGCTCCTGCTCCTGCCTCCTGGAGTGCCCATGCAGCACCCGGTCCCCCCCAAGTCCTGGCCCAGGCAAGGCGGAATATGCAGCCAGGTGAATCACTGAAAATGTATTCATTTTTAATTCTTTTTTTATATGAATTTATATTTTTGGGCTATAAAAAACAGTACTGGAAAAAAAACCAGGTTCCAACTAAAGTAAAAAGTTTGGGAAATCCTGGTCTAGCCAGCTTTCTATCTTACAGTCCATTTAATCCAATCCATATTCCCTTAACTTGCTGGCAAGAATATTGTGGGTGACCATATCAAAAGCTTTGCTAAAGCTGGCACTGGAGCTTTGGAAGGAACAGAAACAACTTATTTGAATATTCATCATTTGCTTAATGAATATGCAAATGAATGTTACCGGTCCTCCAAAAGCTTGTGAATGGATTTACTGGTCCCCATGTCAAAAAGTTTGGGAACCCCTGTGTTATAGGATGTCCAGAGGCTGTTACTTTCCCATGTGTTGCCATATTCAGTAGTGTGTCTGGTGGCAATGCCATATCTCAGTAATAAAATACCCAACAGAAATGGAAAAAAATAAACAACTGTAAGGTTTGACAGAATCCAGGATTTCATTTGGCTTTTGCAGCCTGTGTGTCATGGTAATGTCATCTGAGTCCCATTTGCCTACAACTAAACTTTGAGAGGAAACGAATTTTTTTTAGGGAACATATAAATACATGGAAATTTTTTTAGGGAACATGTATATAAATACATAGGAAAGCCAAGCGGGAACTAATAGGCCCTGTTTGTAAGCTCCTTTAACAATAGCTGGTGTTTGTGGTTTGCATTAACACATGCTGCACTGTGCACACTGGCAATGCCTTCCCCATCTGCCTGCATATTAATGACATGTAAAATCACCTCATTTGCATATCTGTCATTTATCTGTCATTGGGAAAGGGAAGTCAGCCAGGTAATATTTTTCCCAACCTGGCACAGACTAGAAACCTCTTCCCTCTCCCTTCTTCTCTGAAAAACCCCCCAATTGTGAAGGAGGCAGGGCAGGATGGGGTGGAAGTGAGGGAGGAGGCCAGGGCTGCCATCTCAGACACAAATCTGAAGGGGTGGGCAACTGACCAAAAGAAAATCCAGCAAGGGGCACAAATATACTTGCTCTCCCCCTGCCTCCGGTGCTAAACTGCAAGAGAAAGGCTATTTAGAGCTTATTCAGGTGGCTGATTCATAGGCTTGAACGAGACAGAAGTACCCACAGGACGGGTTGAGCATGTAACAAAGCAGATTACTATGAGCTAGAGCAGGGGTGGGGAACCTCAGGCCTAGGGGCCGGATCCGCCTCCTGAGGCTCAGGATCCTCCCCTCCCCCCCAGCACTGGGGAGCCAATACTGGTGCTCTAGCCTTCCTGTTGCGCCCCCGGGACCTTTACCGCATGATATCTACTTGGCTGGGGCCCTTCAGGCTCTTATGTGCAAAGGGAATGTGGGGAGTGTCTGTGTTCTCCTCACTTGGGGGCCACAGTGAGGCTTCCCCCCTCCTTCTCACTTCCCCCCTCCTTCTCACCTGTATGTGGCCCCTGACTGATTTTTCTGTGTGTCAGTGGCCCCCAGGCACAAAAAAGTTCTCCACCCCTAGAGGACGTGTTGTACTTTATGTTCTTTCAATCTCTGGCCTCTGTGCTGAGATTGCCAGTAAATCAAGGTCATCAAGTGGCACCAACCTGCAGCACCTGTCAATGAGAACAGGACTGAGACCTCCAGCTTATTTCAGGGAGGTCACTGACCACCTATGAGATTGCAGTCAGCATTGAAGATAATTAAACTGGGCTGAATTTGAACTGCAGAGCTGGAGGTGACAGATTTGTGTGCCATCAGTTCCGTATGTCCATCCCTGTTCTGTCTCACAGCCTCTTTTGGATTTTCTTCCTTCTGCCACCTCAATTCATTGTTTCTTTTTAAAAATGCAGTGTGTCTGGTCTTCTATCCTAGAAGGCTAGAAGCAACAGAGACAAAGATGATCAAAATGAATTTATTCATTAAAGTGATAAAACTAAAAAAGGGATGGTGTGTTGTTTTTTGCAGGAGGGGGTTTTAGACCTACACTATAAATAGGAGATCAATAGATATGCACACCCATGTTTGAGAAAAAGGACACTTAAGATTTCGTATTCTCTAGCTTGGAATAGCACTTTTTGTTCCAAAGGTTTCCTTTTTTTAAAAACAGAGGGAACAACTGTACACTGGATATCCTGATAATACATTGTGCAGAAGAAGTTGCATATTATTTCTACTAAATCCAGCGTTACTAAGGAAGGTGAAGGGTATTGTGGGAATCTGTTTTTAAATACCACTTGCAGTCACTGGTAACAAGTACAAATTTAGCACAATATGTGAAGAATCCCTAGAGCAAACATATGAAAGAAGTTTATTCAGCTAGTGAAGAAAGGGTGCGTGCTGGGCATTCACACAACCCAGCTGAACATCTGTGAAAGCACCTTGGCCATAAACTACAGAAATTGATGGTGATGGAAACTGAGAAAGATACAGAGCTTGAATATTTATCCAAAACTATGTAGACCCCCCCCCCCCCCACATGATGTCATCTTCTTTCATAGCTCCCTTCTTCCCAACTAACCCTATATCAGATTCTCCTCCAACACCTTACTTGGAGGGATCTTCCAGAAAGTCCTGGTTGCATGTTATTTCTGTTGGCATTGGGAGTGGTCCATTTGCCACAGTCTGGTACCTTCAACTGTTAGGAATGGCTAACGCCCCCCTAAGCTCCCCTGGAAGGAGACTGAAGTGACTGATAAACAATGCTCCTGCTCTCTAGAAACATGACACAAAACCATTCCTTGCTGTTGCTGCCAGGTTGGTTTCTTTGTTTGTTCTGACTGGCTCAGAAAGGGAACTCAGGATGTGGATCCACAAGCTGAGAAAATACGTCCAAATGGGTTCTACTAATCAGCCCAATCAACATACGGGTAGGTTCAACCAATCAGGGAACTCGAACCACTCACATGTGACTAGCCAAAACTAGCCTCGCTCCAAATTACAAAAAAGAGCAACATGAAAAAAAGCACTGGCAGCAAAATCCATAGTCATCCTATAAACAGAGAAGGGGGAAAGAATGGACAAAATGTTATCACAGCATTTTGAAAATTGGCTCCACTTCTGAACCCTTTAGTGAGCTCAAACCCATGGAAATAGCAAGAGAAGATTTAGTTCTACAGACAGCACTCCCACTCTATTGACATCTTTGCATTCTGGACAAATGTAATTGCACCCAGGCTACCAACTACTGTTACACAGTTACTGGAAGAAGGTATCCACAGACCCTTTTCCTCTTCTCTTCCAGTGTAAGGTTATTTTTTATTTTGTTAATTAATAGGAGACCATATACTGATCTCTTGATTATACTCCAAACAAAAATTGTATGTTCTCCATCTTTCCCCCACAGAATTATTTGGGCAGAATAATTAAAACCCACTTCAAACTGGTAGGGAGGGAAAGAAACCAGCCCCCAGAAACTTTATGCCATAGCTCCGTGTGGATGTAAAGCATATGAATAGCTAGATGGGGAAACCAATTTGTTCTGCTCCTAGAAACATAGTTACAGGTTTATAGAGGGAACCTATGCTAATATTCATTTGGGAATGAGTCTCAGCCATTTCCTAGGTCTCTACTCGCTAGACCCAGGTGGCTTAGAAAAGGATAGATCAGCTGCTAGCACCTAAGTTTGTTTTCACCTTTAAAGAAAACCCTCACTGCCTTTGTCCTACAGACAGCGCTCAGCTAAACTAGCATTCAAACTCATGTAGGATACATACAGCGAGAAACAACAATACAGGCAGTCCCCGGGTTACATGGATCCAACTTACATCAGATCCCTACTTACAAACGGGGTGAGGCAACCCCGCACTAGCTGCTTCCCCCCAGCAGACCAGGGAGACGCAAAGCTAGCGCCCTCCCCCCCAGCAGACTAGGGAGACACGGAGCGGCTTTTCTCAGCAGACACCTCAGCTTGAGAATAAAGGACTGAGGGAAGTGAGGTGTGGGAGAATAAAACTGAGCTCTGGAGAAATGTTTGGCTAGAGTTTCCCCTACAATATGTACCAGTTCCGACTTACATACAAATTCAACTTAAGAACAAACCTACAGTCCCTATCTTGTACGTAACCCGGGGACTGCCTGTACATAGAGGAAAATAAAGACTAGAGATGGGTGTGAAGAGTGTATGTGCTAACAGAATGCTTTGGCTCACTCTCAAAGTTATCTGGAAGCCCAATTCTGTCACACCATTTCAAGCTGTCTTTATTTTGAGTGGGTGATTTGGTATAATGCCATCAGGTATGTGTTACAAAGATGTTACTGTCGCCTACAGTACACTGTTGTATCCATGGTAACACCGGTTGCAAGGATTCCTTCAACTCTGCCAGTTGTATCTGTGATTAGGGTCCACTTTCTGATGTTTCCATTTACATTCCTCAAAGGTTCTTTCCATGGTTCATAAAACACTGCTATTGCATTAGGAAGATATTAGATTTCTGGCGTATTTGGCAACCTGTGACACTAAATAGCATGTCATCTCAGCAGAACAGGTAAGTATGAACTACAGGCAGTCCCCGGGTTACGTACAAGATAGGGACTGTAGGTTTGTTCTTAAGTTGAATTTGTATGCAAGTCGGAACTGGTACATACTGTAGGGGAAACTCTAGCCAAACATTTCTCCAGAGCTCAGTTTTATTCTTCCACACCTCACTTCCCTCAGTCCTTTATTCTCAAGCTGAGGTGTCTGCTGAGAAAAGCCACTCTGCGTCTCCCTGGGGCGGGTGGGGGGGGGCGCTAGCTTCACATCTCCCTGGTCTGCTGGGGGGAAGCAGCTAGTGCGGGGTTGCCTCACCCCGTTTGTAAGTAGGGATCCGATGTAAGTCGGATCCATGTAACCCGGGGACTGCCTGTATCTGTGTGCAGATAAGAGATCATATACATACATACAAATGTATATAGGTATGTAAGGGTCTGCATACATTTTGCATTTTCTGCTTTAAGGGAAAGCCAATATGTATGTGTTCTGTAATTTTGAATGCATGCCGAAACTCTTGAGGAACAAGTCAAAGTCATCAGAGGGGTAGCCGAGTTAGTCTGTAACTGGAAGAACTTTAAAAAACCCAAATAGTCCTGCAGCACCTTAAAGACTAACAAGACATGTAGATGGTATCATGAGCTTTCGTAGGCACAACCCACTTCTTCAGATGAATGGAGTTATTAAAGGTCTATGGCCCCACAATATGCCAATGTCTTTATGGCTGACCTTGAACAATGTTTCCTCAGCTCTCACCCTCTGGCACTCTTACTCTACATTGATGACATCTTCATCATATAGACCCACAGGAATGAGACCCTTGAAGAATTTCACAGGGATTTCAACAACTTCCACCCCACCATCAACCTCAGCCTGGATCTGTCCATATGAGAGATCCACTTCCTTGACACTACAGTACAATTACATGATGGACATATTTCCACCACCTTATACCAGAAACCTACCGACTGCCACACTTACCTTCATATCTCTAGCTTCCATCCCAGACACATTGCTCATTCTATTGTTTACAGCCAAGCCCTAAGATACAACTGGATTTGCTCCAATCCCAAGAGAGAGACAAACACCTGCAGGATCTATATATAGAGCATTCTCAAAACTGAAATACCCACCCGGTGAAGTGAAAACACAGATCGACAGAGCCAGAAGAGTACCCAGACATGAACTACTCCAAGACGGGCCAAGAAGAGAAAACAACAGAATTCCACTTGTCATCACCTACAGCCCACAACTTAAACCCCTCCAACACATTATCAACGATCTACAACCCATCCTGGAAAATGACCCTTCACTTTCACAGGCATTGGGGGTAAGGCCAATCCTCATCTACAGACAATCCTGCCCCAACCTCAACTGAATTCTTTCCACTAACCATGTAGCACACCTCCATTATAATTATCCAGGAACCCACCCCTGCAATCAGCCCTGTGCCAACTTTGTCCACACATCCGCACAAGCGATTTCATCACTGGGTCCAATCACATCAGCCACCACATCAGAGGCTCATTTAACTGCACATCCACTAATGTGAGCTATGCCATCAAATGCCGGCAATGTCCCACTGCCATGTATATTGCCAAACTGGACAGTCTACAGGAAAGAATCAATGGACACAAATCAGATATCCGAAAAGGCAACACACAGAATCCTGTTGGAGAACACTTTAACCTGCCCAGGCACTCATTAATGGATCTCAAAGTCACAGTGTTGTTTTAGGCCAACTCTACAAGCCAAATACACAGGGAAGCCTTGGAACTTAACTTCATTTACAGGTTTGGGACCCATCTCAAAGGTATGAATAAAAATATTACCTAGCTAGCACACTACTTCCACATCCTAATGACTTAAAAACGAACAATGGGTACTTAAGAACAATTTATACCTTCTCTATCAGCATCATGTAACATGAACACTCTAAATGATTCCCCCCCCCCTTTTCCTTTCTTTCTTCCCCGCCCCCATTCCCTATTTATTTTGGAACTGGACCTTTAATAAC
The DNA here is from genome assembly GCF_052426305.1 of Pelodiscus sinensis. NCBI lineage: Eukaryota > Metazoa > Chordata > Testudines > Trionychidae > Pelodiscus > Pelodiscus sinensis. Next base: position 26,398,303 of record NC_143065.1, read on the forward strand.
TCCATTCATCTGAAGAAGTAGGCTGTGCTCACAAAAATTCATGATATCATCTACATGTTTTGTTAGTCTTTAAGGTGCTGCTAGACTATTTGTTGTTTTTTAATATTTTCAAGTCAAAGCCATTCAGCCAACATAGGCAGGTGGAAAATATCTGCAAGAAAACTAGCTTACTGAAAACTAAGTGCAATTATTTCTCTTTAATCTCAAACCCATTCATGTAAATTACTAAGGCGAGAACAATTGTACAGAACCATTGGTTGAAAAAGCAAGATTTTTTTTCTCAGTCTCTCTGGAAGGTGCAAAACTCAAGCTACAGATGACTATATTCTGACTCCAGGAAACAATGGTTTGTAGGAGCCAACCTATAGTATAATACAGCCTTTGTTTATGGCCCCTGTGATAATTCTTAGTGTCTACTAATACTACTCCCTGTGAAGAAAATGTTTTGTTTACAGAAGTTGGGTTGAACTCACTGTGTAGACTTTGTCAGCAGAAATTATGAGTCTGGGTCAAAGCCACCAGGAAGCAAAGACTGTGAAAAGTTCTTTACTAAAGGTAAAAAACTATAAAAGTATGTTTTTAAAACATCAGAACAATGCATACAACAAAAGCTGTGCAAGTGATAAAATATATAGACATATATAATGCTGCCATCTTTTGAGTAAGTGAATGTTGACATCCACAAGCTGATAAAAAGAAATTAAAAATGAAAATTAAAGTAATAATATATTCATATGCAAGATGGCTACCACTCAGATGGAGCAGCATTAATCATTACTTCCAAAGTGAAAAAATCACTTATAAACTGGAACCAACTTACTGCAAGTATACATTCAATATAGAATACATGACAATAAAAATTACAGCAACAGACAATTATGATGAGACCATAGATCAATTCTATGATTGACTACAAATTTTGATTGGGTGTGTTTCAAAGCATGACATTTGCTTAGTAATGGGGGATTTGAATATCAAGATTGGGAATGACAACAATAGAAGAGGAAAAGCAATGGCCAACAGTGCTTTGTTTCCCAGAATAAGAATGGTAAAAGACACAGAGAACCATTCAGTATCAGAACACCTAATTGGTGGAACAATATTCCTGCACAAACATGCCCATAAAAAGTAACTTAGAGTTCTACAGGTGGAGTCACCAGGAACCAAACTAAGTACTGCAAGGAAGCTTCCAGGAGGTCAGAGCATGTAGAAGCGCTGACATAAGAAGTGACCCATAATGCATGGCTAGCTAGAAGATTCAACTTAAGAAAAACAAAGCCCCACAAAGCATGGAGAAAATTGATGAAAAAAGGATAACAGATAGAATATTACAGCAACAATTACAACCTGGCCTGAAGAACAGATTTCAGGTGATACAAGACTTAGATCCACCACAGGAAGTCAAAATTGACATGTGATGTTCCTCTAGGCATGACAGTATCACCGATTCTGCAATAACTATGCTTTGCTCTTCTTTTCTCTCCCCTTTGGTGTGTATTTGTCTTATTTTATCCTTTAGAAAACAGAAATGACTTTAGCAGTAAAGACAGCTCCAGCTCATCATAAGTAATTTCCTCTTTCCCCCAAAAGAATAATTATTACCATATTTGATACCATTTAAAAGACTGTGAAACAACAAGGGTTTTTTTCCCCTTCTCAAAACTCTGTTCAGCTAAAGAGAAAGAAAACAAGGAGTGCTATTAAAATGAAAGCCATTCTTAATATTTTATATTTCAAATCTTTATGGTTTTCCTTCTTTTCTATATCTTTTCTTACAGGTTTAAAGTATTTTAGTGGTTTACCATTGTCAAGCAGACTGAAGTCTCCGTGTGCCAACCTCAAATACTTTGTTAAAACTGTTTAATGCAGCTCAATGACTGGTCATTACATCCCATTTTAATTAATTCAGCAGATTTAGTTGATCGCAATGGTAACACTCCTTTTGGTGACAGGAAATGTCTTCTGCAGTACCATCTTAAGCAGAATGAAAGGAAACAATTGAGGCAAAGCTAAGGATGGATTTCAGCTCAGAAGAGCACATCAAACAGATTTTCATCCTGAGAACAGTTATCAATGAGAGAGAGAGAGAATGACAAAAATCTTCATGAACTGATTTTAAAAAAGCATCTGACAGCTTCCATTGTGATTCACCTTAGCACATATTGAAGTATTATGATATGCCCATAAAAATAATGAACATCAAGGCTGTGTATCAAGGTGCATTTTGCATAATAAATGTAGACTTGAGTGAATGGTTTAACAAATAGTAGTGTCACAGAAGGATTCATTCTGTCACCTCTCCTCTTTGCCATTGCATTCATTATGAGAAAAAGTGTAATCTGATACAACACACAAACATTGCCTGGTTTAACAATAGTCCTAATGACACATAGCATGTCTAAGTGTCAGTTTGACCAATATGCAAGCAAAGACTGAAAGACAATATCCAGCATTCCAAAAACGATGAGGTAATAATCAGTATGAAAATAAATCTAATGACAATCCCAGGAATGCAATAAGTGAATAAGTTAGTATACCCTGGCAATAACATGCAAATAGGGAAATCCACCAGAAAATAATGTCAGGAACTGCTAAAGAGGCAGCTTCATTTGCCAGCTTAAACCACATTTGGTCTTCAAATATATACAAGTTAAAGACCAAACTAGAAATCTTCAACTCAAATGTTATTTTCATCAGATCACATGGATGTGAAAGCTGGAAATCCATCAAAGATGAAGAGGGACAGCTAAATGATTTTGAAAGCAAATCCTCCAGGAAAAATAAAATGAGTTAATTATAAATTCTGAGATTCAATAATGAGTTCAACAATGTCTTATCTCCCAAGTTATTCAGAAAAGATGATGGAATTATTTGGGACATGCGTAAGGAATGAAGCCAAAGCATCTGCCATGGGCCATGCCATTCCGCAACTGGAGGGACATGTAAAAAGAATCCCTCTCCCCCCCTCCCCCATAGAACAGTAGTCCGGGAGAAAAATATATGGACTTAACTTAGAGAGCACTCAGAGAGAAGTCCTGAACAGACAGAAATGTCAGAGACTTATTTGTGCCTTTAGCACAGGAAGGCACAGGGAAAGATTCAGATAGTGGTGACAACTATATTTCAAAAATCAGACACAGTCTGTGTTCCTCTTTTGGTCTCTTGTATTCTATTTAAATAAAAAAGTCCAGCAAACTTTTGCAGTTCATCTTTAAGCCAGCAAACCATGCTAACATGAGCCCTTAGAGAAGGGAAGCCTATTACTAATGAGGGTGGTAAGAAACATCAAGAGCTGAAAACTGGACACATTTACAAAAAACTGAATTACACAGTACCGTAAATAGGGCTATATGCAACAGTTCTATTTGTATTTCCCTGACTGTTCAAAATCCCTTAATATATCAAACAAACCCAATCCAGAAGACATACAACTAACTAAACCCAATGATAGCAATTTGGGAAAAGGTGAGTCTTCATTGTTTTTTGATCACAAAAAAGCACAGCTCAGATTTAGTTTTTTCACTGTCTGCCAGTGTTAATAAAAGGTCACAAGGAAAGAGAAACACACCCCAGTAATAGAATTAAAAAGATTTGATTTTATGTGTTCCTTGTACCAATGGTTGTGCCTACTTACAAATTTAATTTATTACCTGCACAGTAGAGTTAGGCGACAAGGAGTCGTGTGGCACGTTATAAACTAACAGATGTATTGGAGCATAAACTTTCATGGGCAAAGACCCACTTTGTCAGATGCATCTGATGAAGTGGGTCTTTGCCCACGAAAACTTATGCTCCAATACATCTGTATAAGGTGCCACAAGACTCCTTGTCGCTTTTGCAGATCCAGACTAACATGACTACCCCTCTGATACTAGAGTAGAGTCAAGAAATTTTTTGAGGACATTTAACTTCTGAGAACCGGTTCCTGTTGTAATTTAGTCATATGGGGGAAATAGAACTGAAGAGCTATATGACATTTAATGCTGTGTATTACTGAGTATAGAGATTTAATAAATGGCTACAAGGATCCAAGTTTTTATATGCAGAAGCTCTTTGTGTCAACAGAAGGACAAACCATAAAACTTTAGCTTGAACAGGACTCAGTACAATATATGTAGCTGGCACTGCTATGCCATAAGGGTTCGATCCAAAGCCTATTGAAGTCAGTGGACTGAACAGATGTCTTGGCCCTTGACTGACACCATAGAGAAGCACTAGAAGAAATGTACAGTGAATTCATGCATCTTTTTCATCCCATTGCTTTCAGTCCACACAGGTAAGCAAATGGGGATTATTTGATTTGATACTTCTTGTGACGGGGTGAGGCAACCCCGCACTAAAGGCTGAGGACGCGGCCGGCGGGGTAGCCAGGACGCACCGCTTGGGAGGCGGTTTAGCCGGCGCGGCCCCGAGCAGCGGGGGGGAGTGACGGGCTGAGGCAATCCCGCACTGAGGGTGCCCCCCCCAGTGGGGCAGAAAGGAGCGCCGTGGCTTTTCCCGCCACTGCCGAGGACGCGGTCGGCGGGGTAGTCGGGACGCGCCGCCCGGCAGACGGCTTCACGAACGTGGTCCCGAGCACCGCGGGAGAAGGACCCCCCGCGCTAAGGGCGGCAGGGGCAACGGGGGAGGAACGCTACCCCACCAGCCTCGGGGCGGGCGGCCTCGCAGACGCCCCCAGCCAGCCCTATTCTCCACTGCTGCTGGAGGCAAGGAGGATGCCGGGGGTGAGTAGAAACAGCTGGGGAGCTGCAGGTGAACGCAGGTGCGGGTGCTCTGGATGGGCGGGGGCAGCACCCTCCCCAGGTATAAAGCCAACAGAGTCAGAGGAAGAGGGGGAGGCGAGGAGGAGGACGTCAGAGGAAGGGACTGAGAGGCACGAGGAGGCAGCAGGACAAGCTGGCTGGTGAGCGGACGAGCGAGGAAGCAGCCCAGGGCGGGTGTACTGGAGCCCGGGGGCTGATGTGTTGAGGCTCCGTGCCCCATCAGCCAGGTTGGGGGAGAGAGGAGCATCTCCCCCGCCTTAGGGCCCTGGGCTGGGGTCTGGAGAGAGGGAGGGCCCGGACCCCCCTCACCTCCTCGCTCGAGGGATTGTCTGGGCGACCGAAGGGAGGGTTGACCGGGCGCCACTTTATGAAGACCGGGAGCGTCCGGGATGGCAACCGGGGCAGCGGGGCTGCCCAGGGCGGGGTGAGCCTCGGTACCCCGTAACACTTCTCCTAAAAACCTATTGAAATCTCGTTAATTTCAAGAGGAATGTGTTCCGCAGAACTTGAAAACACAAGCACCAGACATCAAAGACAAGAGAACCCACCAAACGTAGAATTTCTTGCTAAAAAATTCACGACAAGCTTAACTGTAGTGGCATGTGATGATTTGTAAAATGTTCCCTGCAAGGCATTATGTTATTAACAGTAGTGGGGTTGTCTTGGAAAGATATGTCGGCTTTTTGTAATGTACCATTACTAAGATCTTTACTTCCTAAGAAGGCCACACAGCTGTACTACTCTGATAAGTGCTAAATAATAAAATCAAAACACACCTTTGAGCAGCTGCATTGGGCTTTCATAGAGCTAGCATAGGAGTTGTTTAAAGGCAACTTTTGACAGTATAATTGAGCACAATTTGGCTTGGTGGTTTGTAGCGGTTCCTCATGAAAGACATGTACATTTTCACTCTATTAATCCTGTATCTGAGGTATAACAGGACCATCACTATGGGCTCTGAATAGGGTCAACACTTTACCGTTTCCTGCCTCCTTGCATTCAAAGATCAGATATGTGCAACTAGCATTTCCATATGCTATTTTTTGTATTGGTCCAATTTGTGTAGCTGATATGCGCAGAGGTTCTGGGCTATAATGGCTGTTCTAGAAAGGATATTTCACATCCCTTGTAATTTTTAATATTTATTTACAAGCTTCTATAGTTGAGCAAAGTACTTTTAAGAGCGGAAAAATAAATATATGCACACAGATTCCTCTACACATAAAAGATTAATGCAGCCTGTGTTTGGACCTAAATCAATAGCAAAACTTCAGTGTATTTCACCCAGACCAGTATTTAGGCTAGAAAGAATAAAGGATTTTACTTATGACATTTTTTGTTTTCAAATACAGACAGAAAGGAGAACTTATGATTAAGTTCTTGGTTATCAGATCTCCTAACAAATGAAGATAAAGCTAAGAGATTCACCATTGTATATAATTAAAATATGTATTTTGGTCTCCGATTGTCTTTAGAGCAGATTTGCTTTTAGATGACAGTGTATAAAAGTGCTTGGTATACATGGGAATAGAGCAACGTTAAACTTTATAAAGCTCAATTATGTCACCAACAATGGGAATTAAACAGAAAAAAGTATATACATATATGCACATCTCTCACACACACACACACTCCCTCGCTTTAATGGAAAGGGCAAGGAATTAGAATTTAGCTGTTCCTTTTTTAACAGAGTATTATAAAATGAACTACATATATGGTAGTTTCTTTTGGAACTTCTGATTACACTTTAAAAGTATATGTTTCCCCTCCATTTTTAGTCTATATGATCACTAGAAATCCTGGGGGATATTTTATATTGTACAACTGGATAAAAATGGATTAATAATTAGAAAAATAAGCAACTACAGAAATACAAAACATGCTGATAATTCCATTGAATTGTTCTAACAAAAATCCATTAGAATATAAGATTAAGGTATTGGGTACGCCTTTCAAGATGAAAGTTCCTTATTTATATTATGCATGTGTTGTTTCTATCAAGTCAAATTCTTTGTTTTTGAATGTGTTTATATCCCACATTCTGAAAAGTTGTTAAAGAAATGTTTTTCCATATAAGGTTACCCCCAAACTAATAATGCTTAGAGTAATTCTAGTAAAGACTCTGTCAGGTGAAACTGACATTCAGAAAAGACTGTCAAAATAGGGGACTATTATTAACAACTGTCATGTTTATCCAAAACAGCTCTAATTTCAAAACAGTTATTTTTGAGTCCTTGACTGCATCTTCAAGAAGAAATTCAGAGTTACCCTAACTGCCACCAGGGGATGCTCTATCAGTTGTGAACATTACATGTAGTTTTTTTTTTTATTCTGGAAAGACATGGAAAACAAGCCAAGAACCTGAAGACAATTCTTAAGTCTTCCTCTAAAAAAGGCCTTTCCTCCTACAGAGCAATAAGCACAGCTGAAGATCCCAATTCTACAAGTATCTACATATTGGCTTAGCTTTAAGCATAGGTGTATGTGTCTGTAGAATCAGGGCCATACAGAAAGATGTCTAGGTGGTGTTTTTCAAATTTAATGAATACATTTAGGACCTAGTCCTGCATACATATATAGACCTACTTAATTTTACCAATATCAGTGATACTAGTCATTGTAGTAAAATTAAGCAAGCATGTAAGAGTTTGCAGAATCAGAGTTTTATATGATCACGTGCTATGGAATATTTCATAGCTAAAATTCACCAGTGGTGCAAATCCACTTGAGATAGTAATGGTAGAAGCTGCAGTGGAGATAGAGCTCAGGTGTTTTTGCCATCATGTCATCTTATGAAACAGAAACACACAGATTCATAAATCCAAATAAACTATTTTGAATGAAAAACTTCCCTGCATTTAAATTCTTAATGACAAGATTATGCAACTGAAACAAAGGACACTCATTATTATAAGTTAAAGCGAGACAAGAGGCTTTTTTACTTAAACTATATATTTTTACATAAACCAAATGTATATGATACAGTAAAATCAGATAAAAATCAGAAAGGTATAATTTCATAAAGAAAAATTAATTTTAATATATAAAAAACAGCATAGACTGCTAACAGGAGAGAGTCCAAATGTTAACATTTACGATTTACCTGTCATTTTAAAAAGTACTTGTTCACAGTAGACAGAATGACGAGGTCAGAGACATTTTTACAACAAACTGTAGTAAACACTTCAGCTCCATTCATCATATATTAAATCAGGATAAAAATATACATTTAAAGCATTGCAGTGTTTTCCCACAGTTGTATATCAATAGAATTGCCATTCACTAAACCTTACTTGAATCAGTAAAAACAGATTGTGTGTTTATCCTTATTACTGAAGACTCAAATTCTAAATATTTTGGTATATTAGACCACACTAAAACACTTCCATAACTGTTAACTACAAATAAGGGATATATTTAAATTTGAGTTTAAAATAATGTGCTCTATCATACATGAATTTTATAACAGATTCTGTATTTATCACTATTAGGCAAATAAAATAAAAAACATCTAAATGCTGCAAGATACTTTTGTTGTTGTTGTTGAGCATATCTCTGCTTTCAGCCCACACAATGTACTGCACCTTTAACAGACCTATTCACAATTCTTTTTCAATATCAGTCTTCTTGGCTGGTATATGGCTAAAATAATTATTGCTGAATAGTGGCTAAAAACAGAAAATACAACAGCAGATAGATTTTTCTCTTGAGTGCCTAGATTTTATGTGCCATCAGCATTTTTTAATTAACTAAATGATCAGAAAAGGAAAACAGTATTTAAAAACATGCATATAAAATTTTTGGATGTATAGGCACCATCATTTGAAAGTATTCTTAATTTAAACTGTTTTTCAAAAACTAGTGCTAACACAAAAAGTATAAAGTCAAATTGCTTAGACATCACAAAATATTCCAATTACATAAGAAAATTTTTCTTAATCTAGCAGCATCAGACTCCAAATATTCTTCAGTCTGCAAGAGAACAGTTTTGGGAAATATACCTAAAATTCTGCAATACATTCGTTACTGTATATTTCACTCAAAGTGCGTTGTTACTGAGTACAGAACATGACATTTAAGACATTCAAACTTTCCAGATAACTGTCATTTATATCCTGAAAGGAATAGGAAATGTGGACACAAGCCTCAAATTGCAAGACTCTGAAAATGTGCAGTTCATTTCTGTATCAGTAAATGGTGGTTCTCTCCATTTTAAGGTGTATCTGGATCAGTAGCTTGTGGACTTACTATGCTGTGGTTGACTTTTTTTTTTTTTTTTAGTGGATTGTTTCACACTATTCACAAAGAGGGAGTTACTTTGCGGCTCTGTGTGTGTTTCAGCCTCTACGTCATGCCTATAATAAGATTACATGTTCTTTCTCCCACCTAGTAGGAAGTAGAGGCAAAAATAATTGCCAACACAGGCAGCATATGCAAAGCCTAGTGTTTTTCCCTGGCAAGCTGGACCTAAATTATGCTGCATGATTTCTGTTGTGACAGACTACAAATTTAGAGGCAGCTTCATTTAAATTTATCTGCAATTTGTTAATAAATGGGAAAATGTACAATTCAATCAGTACAGTAACCCCACTGTTATTTATGTGGATATAAAATTCATTTTATTTTCCTCTGTCCTCACATTCAGTTTACAGTATGCCAGATATTTTTGTATTTATAATTCATAACTATCACACAAACAGGGACAAAGTCAGATGTTTTGGCAGTTGTGTAGGGGATAACTGAGACTTTGGGCCCATAAGTAGGTATGGAAGACTTGTTTGAGATTGTGGGACGATCATGTTAGTTCACATTTCTGCTAAAACAGTCAGCAATGGAATAGTTCATGTTAACATCTAAATTGTCATCTGTAAAATTCACCAACAACAACTCATTGAGATGAATGGAGTAGTTCAACCCCTTGAAAGATTTTGTTTCAGGCTGACTGCAGACTCAGGAAGACAATATGGCATAACTTTACAAATCATTCCTGGTTTCCAGGCTTTTGCAACCATAAGGGCTAGAAACAGTTTAAGGGGAAAAAAGAGCTTGAATTCTGAAGCACAATTCTGAAACCCAGGGGGAAAATCCACAGCTGTGGAATCATGGAGCACAGAGCTGCTTTGAGAATAAGTAGGCAGACTCCACCAGGTTTCCTGGATAGTGAAGACAATAAACAGTCATGACGGCAAAAATCCAGGAATTCAGGGTAAACTCAGAGAATGTATACAATGAACAGAATTACTAGTCAACAACGTTACCTTCCTATGCAGTCCTGCTTCCATCTATAAGATTCCAGAAGTGCAACTTGTGCAGCCATATGGAAAAAGTAGACATGGGCTTACTTTGACTAGCAGTCAAGAGTGTTGGGAGCAAAGGCATATTTAGGCCTGACAGAAGCCCTCTGTGGATTTTAAGAATCTGTTCTGATACCATTTAACAGCGTAAGCATAAATAGAATTGTGTATGTGAAAAAAACTGCAGAACAATCATGTTTAGTGCTTTGTATGTGTGAGAAACTGCAGAGCAATCATGTTTGTAAAAATAAGAAAAAGTAACTGAAAAGCTAGAAAAGCCTGTTGAGAACGAACACTAAGCCTGTACTGATGGGGGTGGAGAGATTGTTTGAAAATGCGACGGACAGAGAACAAAAAGTTATAAATGCATTTGTGTAACAAAGGGAGGTTGAAGCTGCATCATTTCATGTTGAGTGTGACTGATGAAATTGTCCTGATGGACTTCCCACTCATAACTGATTGTTACGCAGGTTTTGCCTCAGTATTTGTTAGACACATCTGCTGAGCGAGTGAACCTCAATCCAGCAAGAATGCTGACCAAGATCTACTTTTGTATCTGCCTGTATTGAACAATAAAGGATTGAGTGTAAGGGCAAGCAGCAGCCCCAATATAGTACAGCAGTTAATTCTTAGGACCTCTCCATAAATAATGGCAATATTTCAAACAGACAGCAGTGAAGAACTGTAAAAACTCTTTATATTCCTTTTAATCCACTGAACAATGGTGGCTTAAGGAGCTTTATTCTAAATTTTAGACATGGAATCAAAAGTATATATTTTTAAAATACAGTCAGAAGGCATTACCCAGGCTAAATAAAATGTAGTAACCCTCCATCTCCAGACTTTATTTTCTGGGCATAGGAGGAAAGTGAGAGATTAAGAAAAATAAGAAATTTTGAATGATAAGAAGCTGTGAACGGGAGAAATGAAATCTGAAATCTTTACACAGAAGGCAGTTCTATTCTAGCGAAATCTCTGATTCAGGTGGCAAAGGAGATGCCAATATAAAAGGCTACAATGGCAGAAAACAAAAGAAAGACTCTTCCCCTGGGTCTTAGAGAAGGCCAATATATCATCTTTAAACAGTGGATGAAACATTGTTCTGAAAGTAAAGTCTACAAACCAAATGCTCCATAAACAAAACCCTAACAGGAAAGGGATCTGGTGGAAAGGCACTCTCCATAGAACTTCAGGAAGTGGAAAAGGCAGCCACTCGCACTCAGAGGGATGAGCACAAGACGCTATTAACAAGATATTCCACATAAAAGATCAAGTGATTTTGGCAGGATATTTCCTACCATTAGCCACTTTAGGGGAGAAACCCATGTCTACAAACTGAACCCTTACACTTTCTGAGCTAAGATTGAGTACACTTGCTGGAGAAAAACCATGTATTTTCCAATGTAAACCTAATCAAAGATAACTAACCAAATCAGATGGATGTGGAGAATTCATGTTTGGAAACTATTACTAATAAGCAAAACCAAATCTGCAGACTAAGTTATGGAGGCTGAAATTCTGGTTTCAGGACTGTTTGGACTCTGGTCCCTCTTTGGCCACATTGGGATTGTCCTGGAACAAATTAGAGCCCTGGAGGGGCAGGGTATAAAAGTCAATTCTGTTTGTGCAAGATTCACCCCTTGAATAAAAACCATGTTTGACCTTCCATGGCTATCCCCATATATAGCTCAGCAATCAGAAGGGGCATCACTGAGATGGACAGTAACTTTGCTATTTATGGAGCCGAGCGCTGAAGATATAAAAATCAGGAGAGATGGACCAGCACTAATGGAACAGCATTGGTTGTTGTTTTTTTTAAGTGCTGCATTAGTAGCACTTTCCTGTAAACAGCATACAAAAGTAAAAAGAGTAGTCAGGGAATCATCAGAGATCACCATCTTTGAGAACTCCCATATTTCCATTGCAACTTTAATATGAAATACTCTAGGCATAATTGAGATATGACTAGGCCATTGACAAACAAACCCATTCTCAAGATGCAAACACCTTGAAAAAACATGATCGAAGGTCGCACTGTTGTGTTCAGGTAATCTCTTCAAAATATCCACCTTGTACCCTGACAGTGACATGTTTTTTTCAATGGAAGGCAGCCTCCAGGAAGTTATAGATTTCAGAGATTCTGAATAAGACTCTCTAGTCACGTTCCCTATGCAGGAATTCACCCTCGCGTATCATCAAGTTTTCATCCTGCAAGAGCAGAGCCACAGAATCATCTTTCCCCCAAAACAAAGTGAAGCATGGGGCAAAGGGCTGGAAGGGATGCTTAGAAGTTGGACTGAGCCGAGAATCAAGGAGGGCAGAAGGAATGGCTGTGGTCGTGAAAAGAAAATAAGATGCAGGACTGACTGGGCAGCGTATTCTGTCTAAGGCAGGCAGGCACTAAAAGGACATCAGATAATGGGTGAAGGATTATGAACAAGTCTCTTATGGTAACCAGTCAAGCTTAAGAGCTAAGGAGGAATCTCTATGGCAGAAAGACCACTGAGAGCTCTCCAAGTAGCTCAGATAGCATGGCAGAAATGAAACAGAAAAAGCTGAGTGTAAACCTGTTACTGAAGACCATGCAAGGGGAAAACCAATTACAACTTGAGGGAGAATTCAGCAGTTGTCACTCCAGAAATAGAGGGCCTGACTTCTAAGGGCCCAATACCTACTGAAGGATGAAGGTGACTAGAGAAAGCATTGCTTAATCTTTACTACCACCATGCCCACAAAGAGAGTGCTTGGTTTCCCAAGGTCCTGCATTCACAGTTTGCTGGAGGAAGGGGAGAGAGGAAAGGTTTTTGTACCACATCAAGTCCCTCAAGAGCTAAATAAGATTTACATATCTGACATTGTGAGCTGACTGGTGGGCTGCAACAGAGCTTCAGTTATAAATAAAATAATTTTTACTATCATTTTTCATGCTAGGAACTCAATGCAGTTTACCAACATGGATTTATCCTCACAGCCATCCTGTGACATAGGTATGTGTCAACCACTCAATGACAGAACCTGCCTGGTAGGGATCAAGACACAAAGCAGAAAAGCTTGTAGGTATGCAAGAGACAGAGGTATTCACTTTCTTTGGACTGGGAGCCTGCAACATTTCTTCCAATCATCTCCTCTAATTTCTAAGAGAAGACAAGTGGCAAAGGTGAGAGAAGACCAATGTGCTGCATAACCCTTACAGATAAACAGGGCTCTGAAGTCCAGGGCCTAGTATTTCCATTTTGTTACAGAGAATTAAGAGAGAAGACATTAATTAGACTGGGTTTTCACTTTAGTGCAGGAGGGAGGCAGTCAGAATCCCTGAGCCTGCAAGTTGTATGTGGAGGTTCCTCGAGTCTCAACCACTTAAGAATTGACTACACCTGCCACAGGAAGGAAGGAACATGAACACTGCAGTCCTGACTACAGGAGAGAGAACAGGGATTGCTTGAAGAGTATCCACCTTATTCCTCTGGTTGCTCAGACTTGTGCAGAATAAATGGAAGGTCCAAAAATAAATACTTTCCTTTCTAGACTCTGCCGCCACACCTTTTCCTCTTATCCTTATTTCTTCTTTAGGAGGCCTTGTGTAGATCAGAAAATTGCCCAAGTTTTACTTAGTCAGTTTTTAAACTAAATTTAGTTTAAAAAATGCAAACCTGTGTGTGGACCCTTTTATTTTAGTTTAAAGGGTGGCTTATTTCATTTATCTTAATCTGATTCCTAAATGGTTTAAAATAAACTGAAATAACCAGATTAACCAAAATAAATCTGGATTAAACCAAAATAAGAGTGTTTGCACAGCCCTTTGCACCTATTTTTCAAAATCACACCTTAGGTAAATTGATACAACTCTCATGCAGACAAGGTCTAAGTAAAAATGGGGAGGAAAGCAAAAGAAACAGAAGATTAAGCAAGGTTCTCAGTGTGACTGAGGTAAACACATTACAGGCAGTCCCCGGGTTACGTACAAGATAGGGACTGTAGGTTTGTTCTTAAGTTGAATCTGTATGTAAGTCGGAACTGGCGTCCAGATTCAGCCACTGCTGAAACTGACCAGCGGCTGACTACAGGAAGCCCGAGGCAGAGTTGCTCTGCCCCAGGCTTCCTGGAATCAGCCTCTGATCAGTTTCAACAGGCTGAATCTGGACGCCAGTTCTTACATACAGATTCAATTTAAGAACCCCAGGTGCCCCCAAGTCAGCTGCTGCTGAAACTGATCAGCGGCTGATTCCAGGAAGACTGGGGCAGAGCAACTCTGCCTCGGGCTTCCTGTAGTCAGCGCTGGTCAGTTTCAGCAGCAGCTGACATGGGGATGCCTGGGGCAGAGCAGCTTGGGTGCTGCCGGGTTGGTCCAGTAGCGCCCAGAGCGACGCTACGGGACCAACCGGCAGCGCCCCAGCTGCTGTACCACAGGCGTCTGGAGCAAAGCCGCGGAGCACGGGGGCAGCGGGACAGCCCAGACGCGCCGCTGCTGTCCCGCTGCCAGCGTCCTCAGAGGCTTTGCTTCCCGTCTCCCTGGTCTGCTGGTCTCCAGCAGACCAGGGAGACAGGCAGCAAACCCCGTTCGTAACTCGGGGACTGCCTGTATTGGAAAGTACTATGGGGAACCTGGCAATGTATGCTGTTTGTGATTGACAGTTGTTTTAGTTCCCTGCTTTCCCAGTTGGTGCTGCTAACCTTAAGAGTACAGTGAACTATGTAGATGCAAACCAAATACTAAAATTATTTGTTTAGAAAATACTCTGTTTCCTTTATCATTCTCACTTTTGTGTAGTGTGATCACATTATCTAAGCCCACATTACGTACCATGTGTATATTCTACACTGGCAAAAGCTTATTTTCACATGCCAACATTCTATATTATGTGTCTAGATACCTGATTTTTTTTAAATATAATACAGGCACTCTGCAACAATTTTTATAAAGACCATCATAAACCTAAATGGCCCAGCTTCATAATGTCAGTTGTATAAAAGGATTATAAAGCATACATACAAAAAAGGCAAGGCTAGATAGACAAGATTTCAGCAGAAGAGGAGATCTAAAATTAAAGAATTATTGCAGATAGAGTATCTCTACAGACTTCCAGCGTCTGATTATAATATGTATGCAAAGGTATTCAATGTACTATTCACTTACCTTATCAAAATGATTTTAAAAAATCCTTGATTATAGCTTTACTAAGGATTAGAAATATGTGAAATTAATGTTATGACATGGTCATATTATTTCATCCTGTTGGAACACAATAATTTCCCACTTCAGTGGCCTTTGCCAGATTTAAAAAAAAAAAAAAATAATACCATCAATATGTCAGACATAAACAGAACTTCTTGCCTAAATTCTATTTGCATGGGAATTCAGAATAACTTTATAGCAGGTTGTCTCTTAGTTTTTTAAAAACAAAAAACTCTTGAAGGTAGTTATATAGACAAAAGCTGAGTGACTGAATTCTGCTGTTGCTGTGTATGTCACTGCCTGTAGTGAAGTAAGCTTGCTTCTTATTCTTGTGGTCCTAGAATCGCATCCATTCTCTTGCTTTACTCAGAATGTGTTTAGAGCTGCTGAATAATCAAATACAAGTTACAATGTGTTTCTGCAATGCCTTTCGTCTTGTTAGTCTAAGTGGGCAATTTGGTGTCTAACTCATGCCCTTGAACAGGTTGTAAAATCGACATGTATACTTCAAAGAAAAGGGTTTTGCTTTCATGTTAACTCAACCCTGGATGTCTCCTGAACAGAAACTTGCATTTGTACAAAACCATCCCCAGTGGTTCTGTGAAATGAACTCATGGTTTTTTAGATTAACTTCTCTGAAATCACTTCAGCAGATATCACAGCACATATTAAGTTACACAGATAATTAGAGGGCACAGATGTAAATGTGCAACAATAACCTATCCTTATTGACGTAGATCTGATCCCAGGAAAAGTGTGGTTTTTTTTTTTCAAATATGTAATGATTTACTTAATTATATGAATGTAAACTCTAGGGGTGAGGAAAAAGATGCTCTTGTTAAATGAGACAAGTTGTCATCAGCTGTTGTATTTCAAATCAATAAATAAGAGAGCTGAGACAATCTGTAATGTTGCAGTCAAAGTGCTATATGTGCACATACATTTACATGGTAAACCCCATATCAAAGGTCACAGGAGTATAAACATGTTGGTTTCTTTCTGCAAATTTGATTTGATTTAGGCTTTATTGATTTGTTCCTAATATCTACTTAGAACGATTCGCTACACTTGACTGCAGCTCAGACACATTTTACCAAACTGCATTGCACACGGCAGAAGCCCCCTCTAATCTTAACTTCACTATACTCAACAACAAAAATACAATTGCATGTTGCTAGGAATATTGATAGTCAGGACTAGAAAATACTTGTTTTCTGTTTCTATGGTTGCAACAGCCCTTAAGAAAGATATAAATTTCCCTGCAACAACTAACTGCATATTCATTTAAGGTAGATCTAGTTCCAGATTCCTGAGCCAGAATCCTCCACCTGTTCACTAACCCACAAAGCCAGAGCTGCATACAAATCATTTCTCTTCTCAACAGAATTCAATGAGCAGCACAACTGGTTTGAAAAAAAACACAGCAAATTTTCAGCCTGTATATACAAACACAATGCAAACAAGTGGAACATTCTAGTCATATTTTGTAAACACACATTTGGGATCAATGGAACACCAAACATTCAGGCCCTAGATTACAAAACTATGTCGTCATCTAGTTGTCAGCTCCCAGTTTAGACAGTCCTTGTCGGAAATCATGTAGTTCATCTATCTTCCCATCTAGTACGTCTAAAAAATTCTTTAATTCAGTTTTAAGGTTGTTCTGTCTCTGTTTGTTCTCTTCAACATTTGTCCTTAGCGTTCTCACTTTCTCCTCAAGCTCTCTGTTCTTTCTTTCAGCAGTCTTAAAAAAAAAAAAAAATTGAAAAGAAAAGAAAAAGAAAAAATAGCATGAATCTATAAGACAAATGAACAATATTTACTAGGGCAAAGCAAGAATGTCTCACAGACTTCAAACATTTTGCTTTGACTTATTAGTCTGCCTAATACAAGCACCTCTAGAAGCAATTTTGACATGATAGGGCTACATTTGTTTTAATCTGACTAATGCAGGGAAGAATACAGATTAAGTAGAAAAGATGCTTTGCATTAGATTTTGTCATTTGGTTGATATCTTTAATTTTGTAACTCTAGCAATATATGCACAGCCATATATGCATAATTTAAATCCAGCTGAATTTAGTTTCTCTGCCACGTTCTCTCTGGTAGTGTAGCTTTGAAAAGTAAGCTTTTACAAAACATTGCCTGAGACATAACATTGCTTTATTAAGTTCTGCAAGATCTCTTTTGAACTACTTGAGTTATACTTTGGCTGAATATTTAAGCATATTGTCATAGTTGAAAACAATGTTCCCCACTTGGGATGTGAGCTATCATGTAATTGAATAGTCGTGTAACCTCATGAAATTTTAGTGGTTACATGACTATTTGATAATCTCAAGGGGCAGGGCCTGTGCGTTTCCAGCACTACTCCCAGGGAGCCCCTGGCACCAGCTTCTGCCTACCCTTCTCCCACTCTACTGCCTCTGTAGGAGCTAGCAAGCAGGGGGCAGGCAGGTCTGCGGAGCCAGCACGTGCAGAGAGCTGGCTTGAAAGAGGGCTCTCTGTGCATATCTGCTCCCATCTGTCCCCCTCACCATCTGCGATGCTGCCTCTATCAGAGGCAGCAGCACGGGGGTTGGAGGGACAGGCAGATCTGGTGCTTGTGGGGAGCCTGCTTAAAGCCAGCTCCTCACGGGCACCAGTTACCCACTCTCCGCCTTGCTGCCTCTGATACAGAAGTGGGGCAGGGGAGGTGGGAAGAGTGTGTGTAGTCGACAAGATTAACATAAGCTCAGGCTTATCAGTTATTTGTATAGTCAACTACACACTGACACCCCTAGTCCCCCCACTGCAGTTTGCTCTAGTAAGTGTATTTTCTTAGAAACCCATTTCTCATTTCATGAGTTTTTCTCTGCTTTTCCTCATTTCACAATAGTGTAAATGACAATGGTTAGACAGGCTTACTTTTGCTTATCAGACTGACTGTTATCTCACTGTTTCCTTGTGTTTACCCCATTTGTTAGTGGCATCCTTTGGTTAGTCATGTGTGGAGCATGTGATTTGGTTCAAGAGACAATGATCGCTAAATCACTAATAGTCATCATACTACAACCAAACTTAACATCCTTGTACAAGGACACAGAAACTAGGAGTTCAGGGGGTGTAGTAGCATATACAAAATTTACAGTTTTGTTCAGTGGCTTTCAGCATGCCTACTATAAAAACTTTTCTAATGACACTGTCCTTGTAGGATGGAAAAAAACCTGCAAAATCTCACTACAGTAACATTTAATTATAAAAGGAAATGACACAAAATTAGTACGCTTGTGAGATATAAATTAAAAGGAAGCTGTCACACGCTTTAAATGCCTGCAAGCAGCACGGGGACTATTTAAAAACACTACATTAGCGACTCTGACAACATGTACAAATCAAAAGACGACAATAAAAGGATCAAAAGGATGCCACCAGGGCTCAAAGCACAGTAATGGAGGCTGCAAAAAGACATCCTTTAAAATTTGGAAGTCAAATCCTACTGAGGGTAACAGGAAGGCAGGAGAAGGGCAAGAGTATAAAAAGGCAGGTCAAGAAAGCATTTGAGGAACAATTTGCAAAAGATGCAAAAAGAGTAAGAATTTTTTAAGTACATCAGAAATAGGAAGCCTGGGGCCACTGGACAATCAAGGTGTTAATAGAGCACTCAGGGAAAACAAGGTCACTGAAGAGAAGCTAAATGAATGCTTTTAGTCCATCTTTGCTGCACAGGATGTGGGGGAGACACTCACACCAGAGCTATCCTTTTTGGAACAGATTTGAAGAACTGTCCCACAATGATGTGTTAGTAGAAGAGATTTTAAAACAAACTGATACATTGAATAGTAATAAGTCACCAGGACTAGATGGTATTCATCCAAGAGTTTGGAAGGAACTCGAATATGAAATTGCAGATCTACTAATAGTAGTATATAACTTATTGCTGAAAAAAGGCCTCTGTACCAGATAACTGGGAAGTAGGTATTGTAACATCAATTATTACACAGGGTTCCGGAGTCAACGTTTACAATTATAGGCTAGGCAGCCTAACTTCAATTCCAGGGAAATCAACTGAATCTACAGTAAAGAACAGAATTACCAGACAAGCAGATTAACAAGATTTGTTAGGGAAGAATCCACACGGCTTTTTCTTTTTTTTTTTAAAAAGTGAAGACATGCCTCACCAATATAATAGAGCTCTTAGAGGGAATCAACAAGCATGTGGACAAGGCTGATACAATGAATATAATGTACTTGAATTATCATAAAGCCATTGACAAGGTCCCTTACAGGAAATTATCATGGATCAGTAACTGATTAAAAGACAAGAAGCAAAGGGTAGGAATAAGAGTAAGTTTTCACAGTGGAGAAAGGTAAACAACAGGGTCCCTAAAGGATCTGTCCTGGGACTTGTGCTGCTCCATATAACCATTGGTGACCTGGAAAAAGGGGTGAACAAGGATATGACAAATTTCATAGAGGATACAAAATTATTCAAGATAGTTCAGTCCAAAGCAGACTGTGAAGAGCTACAGGAAGATTTCACAAAACTGGGTGAGTGGACAACAAAGCTGCAGATGAAAATCAACACTAATAAATGAAAAGTAATGCACAATGAAAAATATAATCTCAACTGTACATAAATAAGTCCTAAATTAGTGGTCACACTTAAGAAAAATCTTGGAGTCACTGAAAATTTCCATTCAATGAGCAACAGTGGTCAAAAAGGCTAATAAAATATTAGGATTTACCTATATTAGGAAACTGATAGAAAACATGGCAGAAAATATCATAGTGCCACTATCCAGATCTATGGTGAGTCCACAACTTGTGGACTGTGTCCAGTTCTGTTTGTCCAATTTCATAAAGGATATAGTGGGACTGGAAAAATTTCAGAGAAGGGCAACAAAGATGATGAAGCATATGGAGAAGCTTCCATATGAGGAAAAACTAAACAAATTAAGACTGTTCAGCTTTAAAAAAAAAAAAATGACTAGGAGGCCTATAAAAATGAATAATGTGGAAAAAGTGAATAGAGAAGGTTATTTATCCCCTTCCCACAATGCAAAACAGAGGCTACATCTACACAGCTTCCCTCTTCTGCAAAAGCTTATTGAAAGGAAGTGCAGATTAGCATATTGCCACGCTTCATTTGCATAATTAATTAAGTCGATTTTGTGCAAGAGGTTTTTGTGCAAAAAGGCATTGTATAGACAGCGCCTTTGTATGCAAAAACAGCTCCTAA
The DNA here is from genome assembly GCF_052426305.1 of Pelodiscus sinensis. Lineage (NCBI taxonomy): Eukaryota > Metazoa > Chordata > Testudines > Trionychidae > Pelodiscus > Pelodiscus sinensis. Next base: position 26,418,754 of record NC_143065.1, read on the forward strand.
TTATGCAAATGAAGTGTAGCAATATGCTAATCCATGCTTCATTTGCATAGGCTTTTGTGGAAGAGGGAAGTGTGTAGACATAGCCATAGTGTCATCTATAAACAATGCAATACAAACAAGGAGGAAGTACTCCCCGTTCCTCACACAATTAACCTGTGGAACTCATAGCTGCATTCAAAAAAGAAACAGGTAAGTTCAAGGAGTGTGTGTCCATCAATGGCCATTAGCCAAGATGTTCAGGGATGCAACCCCATATTTGGGCAATCCTAAACCTCTGTTGGAAGAGGACGACAGTTAGATAATTCCTGCTGGCCTGTTCTGTGCACATTCCCTGAAACGCCAGAACTGACCATTGTTGGAGACCATGTACAGAGCTAGAAAAGCCATTGCAGTTCTTATACACCTGTTGTCTGAATTCATACTTTTATTGCACAGGGTAGGGACTATCTCTGTGTTCTTTGTTAGTAAAGTAGATACCTCGGTGAAGACTGATCCATGACAGGGACCACCCTCACGTCCAAATTCTTGAATGAGTCATTTTGATATATACAGAGTTCTAAAGCTTTAAAACCAACCAGATTAAAATATTTTGGTGATATTTAGTAAATATTAGCCTAAAAATATAGACAACATATTGTATTTAATAAGATGACCCACCTTTTTGTTTAAACTTCTCACCCATGTTATGTAACTAGCTTTTTTTCAACTAGTACTTTTTCTTCTTTTCTCTCTTTTATAACAATTAGCTTTAGCTTTCATCATAATGTTAAACTGAGTTGAATACTCAAGAAGGCCACTTGAAAGGAGACTGGTAAATGTTTGGCAAACTCTGTATGTGAAGCAGTCACTTCTAGTAGCACTGCATATGAAACAAGGCAAAGAAAGGGCAGCATAAATGCTGGATATAGACTATGCTGGAATCTGCCAGGTGACAGTTGCAATATGATCCCAGTAACAACTTCTTCAGATAACCAGGCAGAGACAGGAAGGATCTATAATTACTTCTAATTTGGGAGCAGCCACAGTACATTTTGCATGTAATCAGCACTCACTTTTATTAATTGGGGGTCTCTTATCTTTATCAGTAAAGGTACAAACAGGAAAAAATATATAAACATGAGAAATATATATTTCCTTTCCACAGTGTTGAGATTAATTTATTTGCTGAACAGTACCTGTAATTTCTGAGATACAGATTCACATTCTGACATTAGCTGGGGTATAATTTCACCCTGTTTTCGAAGATCCTCCAATTCCTATAAAAAAGCCAACATGAAAATTAAAACAAGCTTCAGTTTTAAAATAAAGTAATTTGAAACTGTGAAATAACTTTGTACAAGTACATCATATGCCACACACCACTGGGACTTAAAAGAACTGAAAATGTTTTGACTTTATAATAGGCAGTTTTTACTTTATTAAATTAAATAAAATAATATTCATTTTTGCACTACACTGAATTAATTATTGCTTGACTACATGGTTATACACCCAAGCATAATCTAATCTCCAGCTAGTTATATTTAAGAATTCTCACTACACATGGACACATTCAATGAGAGAGACACATCTGAAACACAGTAATGCTAGAGAGACCTATGGGTGATAGCACACAGCAAATTAGATACAAGTTAGCAATGATACATGGCAGCAAAAAAGGTCACTGGATTTTTTAGCTGCATCTATAATATCTCACAGCACAGAAATAACAGACTTTGAGCAACACCACCTGGGATGCCGTATTCAATTCTCAGCGTCACATTCCCAAAATGGTATGAACAAACAGAAGGGAGTTAGAAATGAGCAATGAGACAAATAGGTGGCTGGATTTAAGAGGAAAGCTTTAAAAAGTTTGTAGTTCTGCTAATAGCAAAGGCAGTGGTGACTTGGAGAACGTATTTGAAAACTGTAAATTACCAAGGGCCAAATAATTCCCTGCAGCCTCATTTAAAGCTGCAGAAAGGGGTTTTCTGGATGAAAACATCCACAGAGATTTGCTCCTAGTGATTTCCCCTAGGATCCAGGAGGAGGCAGGCTGTGATCTGTGGCGCAAGCCATAGGATCTGTCTCAAAACGTGGGATTATTATTTTTTTGGCTAGACAGACTAAATAAATAAAATACTGTTGTATCCAGCCTTATCAGTCCTCAATCTAGTCTGATATAGGCTAGCAAGTAGAGTTGTGGGATATGTGACGTATTCTGTTCCAGCTACCTGTGATTTCACAGCAGAATAAGAATATATAGGAATAGTACCTCATACTCTGTTATAAAATTACGCAATAAAAAAGTCTCTATGTCTCCAGATTCCATTTCTCCAGATACAATACCATGTCTCATATTTCAGTTATAACCCAACTTTCAAAAGAATCCGGTCTATTTCACAATGGGTTTATATTTGCTTCCAAAATTTTTGCCAAAAATACCACTCCACCCAAAAACTGAGCATTCTCGATGAGCAATTATATCATCCAGGACATCTCCAAGATTGTGTGTTCTTCTCCAACTTTGTGACCATTATTTCACAGGATTAACGTAAAGGGTCAAATTGCTTGTTAGCATGGACTGTTTCTGACCACCATGTTGAAATCAATTAAAATCAGCATTTAATGCAAGGGTACCAGGCACGGACCCAGATATGCAAAAAAGATGTTAACTGACACAGAGACTCTACTACTCTGTGTCAGCAAGTCTTGTCAGGCCTGACATATTCACTACACCTCCCATGGGGAATGTGGGGGGAGAGAGAGAAAGTCATGATATTGATTTAAAAGTGACACATAACAGATTGATTGAACTCTAATAGCACAATGGTTATTAAGTAATAGAGATGTAGCCGTGTTAGTCTGGTCTAGTTGAAACAAAAGACAGGACTATGCAGCACTTTAAAGACTAACAAGATGGTTTATTAGGCGATGAGCTTTCGTGGGCCAGACCCACTTCCTCAGATCAAATTGTGGAAGAAAATTGGTATATATGGTCATGCCAATTTTCTACCACAATTTGATCTGAGGAAGTGGGTCTGGCCCACGAAAGCTCATCGCCTAATAAACCATCTTGTTAGTGCTGCATAGTCCTGTCTAATGGTCATTAATGTTACTGCAAATGCTTTGTAATAACTCTGTAGATGAAATTATGGATACTCTCTGATATTATGGCCTAGAAACTGTAAACAGACAAAGATGACAAAACAGGTTTTTTTTAAATATACAAGATAATGAAAATATTGCAGAAGATGCTCTGTCAGGAAGAGGACTCTGACTTGCTGGCTCTGGGTCAGCCAGTGACTAATCCTCCTGCAATTTTGTAAGCGGGAAGCTTTGACCCATAGAGCACCTCAGTACAGAGGGTAAGAATGTGTGTTGGTATTAGGAAATGAATTTCAGTTGTCCTGACCAAATCAGTGTTCCTCTAATATGGTTATAAACGGTATCTAATACATGTCAAGAAATAGGTCATTGGAAAACTAATAACTCACTGATCATTAAAATACTTATTATGTATGCATGAACATGTATTAAGAGTTAAGTATAAATGATAGAATGATTTCAAAAATATGTTTAAGCCAGGCATGTCAGGGGGAGTTGATAAACAAGTCAATCCTAGGCAAAGGCTAGGGTGCAAAGTCACTCACTAGGGTGTAAAGTCGAACTAAGGTACGCAATTCCAGCTATGTGAAAAGCATAGTTGGAGTCAACATACCTTAACTTGTCTTACCACAGCATCCCCACTGTAAGGAGTTGATGGGAGAAACTCCTCCATAGACTCACCTTACTCCTTGAGACCCAAGGCAATGAGAACTCAATCAGAAATTGATTTACTGGGTCTTTACTAGACCTGCTAAATCAGCCCCTGGGAGATTGATCTCCGCAGTATCAATTTCTCAATAAGTATAGATAAGGCCAAAGGAATGTTTGCTTCTCTGACCAGCCCCACCATCAAACCAAGACAATGAAGATCAATTTACATATGAAGTAAACAAAGCTATCAAGTAACAAATAGGGGAAAAGACAGCAGGGCATTTACATCCATCAAGAGAGAAAAGCTTGGTTTATTTTTCAAAGACTACTGGTTTATAAAGACAAGGGGTCTGAACCGCATGTGCTAAGCAACTGAATCAATTGATTGAGAGGTATTTTAGAAAAGTCTATGATACACTGGTGATAATATCATAAAATGTTTGCATTAACACTATATAAGGAGTTTTGTATACCTATGGAAATTAGGCATTAGAGTATTTCAAAAGGAAGGAACAAGTGTCTCTTGTACAGGAAGGAACATAGCAGCTATTTATCTGCCTCCTACGTAAATTAAGTATGATGGAATCAAAACAATGAAAGCCTTAGATATACACCAAGGATGGGAAGTCCCACAGTATGAGGTCATCCTGCCTCTTTAAACAAGACTGTTGAACTTTGGAGTTTATAAGCCAAGACAGAAGCCATCTTTAGCATCTATCACTCGATGGACTCAAGTGTAGACCTACCCTCACGGTGTAACCTGCCTACTTGTAAGTTGGCTGTGAGCATGTGCAGTTGGAAGCTACAGCAGCAAAGCACTGTGAGGCATCCAACATTGCATGGCAAACAGTGACACAGTATCTTATTGGTCTGGATTACACCCCAGAACTCAGAGTAACCCACTACATTTATTTTGAGAAATGAAACCTCCATTCATCTTTAAGCATTCAGGTGCTATTATATACGTCTGTGGCTTATATTTTTTTTGTCCAAATGCCTCTGTGCCACTGTCCAACCCTTCATTTTGCTCTCTTCCCTTTTCTGTTCCTCAAATGCACAAAATTTTTTTGCTTTTTTTGCGGCTGCATTTGTGAGCAGGCTTCATGCTGGTTTGCCTTGCAAAGCCAAGAGCAGCTTATGTATGGTGGTTTAGAGATAATCAGAAATCCACTAATGTACGAAAGTCTGAAATCAAGCTGGTATAGTTCATTCTCAAAAAGGAATGGAAGCTAGGCCTGTAATATTCATGAGTCAATCAATTTTCTGGCTGATTTGGTGTCTGGAGAATGTGAACCTCAAGGAAAATACTAGCACAAAATAGGTGTTATTACCTATGCTATTAGAATAGAAAGGTTAGGAAGAAAGCATGATATTTCCTTTGAAACTCAGTGCTGAAAACTGTATTATATTTTTAACTGCGCACCAAAATCCATCTCCCTAACCAGTTTCTTGTACCATCTTAAAAGCTCCTTAATAGCACTGCTTTTTAAGAGCATCAACTGAGACGTTATAGTGGTACTAGGTAAGTTTCACTACACCTTCTGTTTGTGTTTGCTCTTGAATGGGCACAAACATTTGGGCTACGTCTACACTGGCCCCTTTTCCGGAAGGGGCATGTAAATTTCACCAGTCGTCGTAGGGAAATCCGCGGGGGATTTAAATATCCCCCGCGGCATTTAAATAAAAATGTCCGCCGCTTTTTTCCGGCTTTTAAAAAAGCCGGAAAAGAGCGTCTAGACTGGCCCCGATCCTCCGGAAAAAGTGCCCTTTTCCGGAGGGTCTTATTCCTACTTCAAAAAGGGCACTTTTTCCGGAGGATCGGGGCCAGTCTAGACGCTCTTTTCCGGCTTTTTTAAAAGCCGGAAAAAAGCGGCGGACATTTTTATTTAAATGCCGCCGGGGATATTTAAATCCCCCGCGGATTTCCCTACGACGACTGGTGAAATTTACATGCCCCTTCCGGAAAAGGGGCCAGTGTAGACGTAGCCTTGCTTTCTACAGTGGTGGTGGGGAAACCCAAAGATACCATGACTTTTCCCCCATTCAAGGGCTATAAGTTTTCAACAGCATTTGCCGTAGGTCTAATCTACATCCCCCATCCATCTACCATGATACGCAGCTTCAGCTACCTGAAAAGCATAGCTGAAGTTGATGTTTTTAACCACAGTGTCTTTCATGCAATCAGGTCAGTGGCTGATGCTCTCCCGACGACTCTGCCTAACCTTCCTGTCCCAATGGAGTACTGGAGCTTACGAGAGAGCATTTGGAAGTCGATTTATCACGTCTAAGCAGAGACAATAGGTGGATCGACCATTGGTGGATCAATCACTGCAGCGTCAATCTACCGTGTAGTGGAGATAAGCCCTGAGCTAAGATGAGAGATTTAGGAACCATGAATGAATCTGTAAGTAACATTTTCTAATGTTAATATCAATCTTGGACTTAATTATTAAAATCAGAAGGTATGGCTGGCAAAATAGTAAAATATAAGATCCCACTGAAAGACAGCCTCACTTGCCTTCATAAAGATATTAAATACTCTTGTAAAGGATGCCTTTTTACAGACGAGCATCTGAAAGTCAACCACTCCCCTCCTTTCAAATAGTAAAGCGATAAGAGCAAGGGACTGAGAGTAGTGATTCTGAGATTCTGTTCTCAATTTGCTGTGTGAAGTTGGGCAAGGCAAATAACTTCTTCAGCCCATTTCACCCACCTGTAAAATGAGGACACCACTGCTTACCTATCTCATCAGGTATTACGCTGCTTAACTAACCAATGGTTTTAAGAGGCATTGAGATCCTTGGAAGTATAAAGTATCATTTTTATGAACTATTATCACACTAAAATGCCACATCAAATTAAAAAGTCAGAATCTACATGTTGTAAATGAGTGCTTAGGGAGCACAACTGAGCTAGGTGGTCAAAATTGTCTTACAACAGCTAGAAAGAGCAGAAACCTAAAATGCTGGGCTCCCTTTGACTATGGGTGACACATTATGCAAAGCAACACATACAGAGAAAAGCAAGCAGGCCCACTCTGACTTTGAAGAATTGGTGCCATTTCTAAGTTTATTTTACTTACTAGTTCTTTGTCTTGAAGTTCTGATTCCAGTTCCTGGAGGCGCCTGCTCAGCTGTGCATTTCTCTCTCTCTCTTTATTTATTTCATTGCATTGTTCTTCTAGCTCTTCAATCTTTAAAAAAAAATCAAGCTCCAGTTCTCTGCAAAGCCAGGGGAGATCCTCAGCAGGTGTAAATTATCCCAGCTCAATGGAGGTATGACAATTCTCATCCGCTGAGGATTTGCCCATTAGAGTGTATCAGTTAGTACAACAGGTCAAAGTTACCACTGTCATATTTGAAATTAAGAACAAAGTAACCCATTTACAGACACTCTAGGGAGCCTCACAGGATGTGTTTATTGTAGCTCACATAGTGTGTTATGCAATTACATGGGACTGTGCAAAGCACTGGAATGTTATAATTAGTAACGATGAGAAATGAATGGGGACAAATTTGCACTCCCATTTTTATGCAAGTCTGAGCCAGTAATCTACAAGGAGGGGGTTTTAAAAAAATATGGTATGGGGAAGAAAGCTCTCTGGAGATCCCAACATTGTCTCCTCAAGACCTATCTATTATTCCAGAAGGAATAAGAGGGTTGGATACAGCATTAAAACTTAGCCAGAAGGATTAGTACAGAGTGACAGATGGTGCTTTGTTTCCTCACACAGGGAATGTGCTTACTGATTCCACACTTCTTCCATCCATCTCTGGACTCAGATCTTGTGTGCGTGTGCTGCTCCTAGGCTACCAGGCTCTCTCCTTAACTTGTGTTATTTCATTCTCAGTGTTTGGCTACTCTGAAACTGTACTTGTCACCATGCTATGTAGATCAACATGCACAAATTTTTATAACCAAATTAACACAGGAGAGGGACCTTCCCAGCAGCCCATTCTGGTGCAGCACCAATGCCTATTGAGAAACCTATTTGAAAGAGGAAACATAGAAAAATCTCTTTCTCTACAGGAACATCACAACGCCATATGCAGGCAGTGCAGCAATACAAACCACAGAAAGCATGTGTTTCACTATAGGTACCTTAACCACTGAGCCAGAATAAGGAAGTGTTTTGTGAACCTGTTCATTTTGGACAACACAGAGAGAAGTGGCACATTTACACCTGATCATGTCAATGAAAGCAACTTTTCAATGCAACATTACACAAAAACAAACCAGGAGTAAATAATGTATGTTGCGCACTATGCTGTTTAGCTGTAATTTACTATTTCAACAAGTCATTTCTCCCTTATACATGAAAGAAACCTTCACTGCTAGCCTTTATAAAGAACTATTAACTCTTTGCTCTAGGAACCAGATTTATCTAACAACCTAATGTTACCTTGACACTAACAATTAGTGCCAGGAAATCTTGACACACAGCATGGGTTAAGCAGTCCTCTAAATACAGAGGAAGCATGTTGAGAAGCATTGATTTGCTCTACTGGAATTATCTTTATATTCTGAGAGTGATGTCCCCAAACTGTACACAAACAGATATAAAATCTTCATCTTGCAAAGACAAAGAGAATTCCATTAGGTATTTTAGTGCCCTGACAGACAGGGAAGTTAGGAAATATCTGTCTATCAGCAGCATTCCCACAAGCTATATTATTCACCCGGACAGAAGTGGCATGCAAAAATGAATGAAAGGCATACCTAACTCCTGAAAACAATAGAAAATTAAAAATTACTTGCAATGAGCTTTATACATGGACTGCCCCAGTGAGCTGAATGTGTGAAAGGCAAAAACAGCAGCAACAACGGGACCCAGCTTTTTGGAAAGTTGCTTAAGATCAATAAGCTGAAATTATCCCTACAAGCAGCATTCTCAGAAACAGAATTCCACTGTATTCAACAGACTTGCACCAGTGCATGGGCCAATTACAAGCTTTTGATAGATAGCACCATATTATTTCAGTGACAGTGTAAGCTACTATTCTAAGCTGGGCTTTTTAAAAATCTAAATTTACATCTCCCAAGTGTTCTCTCTTGTGGTTCACATTCAATTCCTATACTGCAGTACTGTGAAATTACACGTTCGGTAAGAATGGGAAAAAGGCTTTTGGCAACAATCTCCAACAGGCTTACGGAGTTGAAACATGCTGCTTTGAAGCTGGTGGGTCTGATTCTCAGCCTGGCTTCTCCTCCTCCTCCTCCTCCTCCTCCTCCCCCCCCTTTTAGTGCTTACAGTATTGAGCATACAACTTGTGTTATTACATAGCTGTCTGATTTTGAGATCCGATTAGCATTATTGAGTTTTTAAACCAGCCACCTCATCACAAGGTATGAGCACAGGGCATTGATATACTATAGTGAAATAAATTAGGAGAAGAGCACGCTATAGTAATCATCTTGGTTGATGTTCTCTTTCCCTTCATCCTACCCAACAGCACAGACAGTATTGCAGCTCCCCCAACCAGGTAGCATGGAATCTTGGATGATATGAAAGTCCCTGGTCACCTACTGACTTCCAGTTCTTTACCTCCTGCATGCTGGAGGCAAGGAGTAGCAACTCTCTCAGGCCAATCTATACACAAACCCAGAAAGTCGGCTTAAGGTACGCTACTCCAGCTATGTAAACAATGTAGCTAGAGTCAACATACCTTAAGCCGAGCTTGGTGCTGACTTTACAGTGGGAGGTTGATGGGAGCAAATGTTCTGTTGGCTTCCTTTACTCCTTGCGACAGAGGAATACCACACCAACCAGGGAGCCATTGGTATTCGATTTAGCGGGTCTTACCAGACCCGCTAAATTGAACATCAGAAGATTGATCTTTGGCATGTAAGTATTCATGTAGCTTCAGTCTCCTCTACACCGTACTTCCTCTCTAGCACAAGAAAAAGACAAACCAGCAGAGAAGCCAGGATACATAGAGAACATCACATGAGTACAAAAAAAGATGCCACTGCTGTCTCTTCCTCAGCTGTGAGAAGAGGGGCATTGGAAAAGATTTAGAAATATTATAGATTTTTTTTAAAGCTTAATTTCGTAATATTATATTGAATTCATGTTTTAAAATAATAATTCAAAAAAGTTTGGCTCTGGATTTTATATAAATTTGGGTATGGTATGACTGAACTTTGTTTTTTTTCTTCTCACCTTTGCTGCAGCTGCTGACTGACTTCCTCTACTTTGTTCAGTGCTTGGCTGCAGATTCTTCAGTAGCTTTTGGTTAGTATTTGAACAACTTACTGCTAGTTATGTTTGTAAATCTCATACAGCACCAGCTTTTTGTGGGAACAGTAGCTTGGGGTAAGGAAAGAGAAATAGGAGAGGAGTCTCCAGGCCAGGGTAATCTGACATTTCAAATGGTGCTTGGGGGGTTTATTTTATTCTATCCAGCCCACTGGTGTTACCTTGTTCCTGAGTTGATCATTTTCTTCCTTGCATTCTGAAAACTGCTTTTTCCAATTCTCTACACTGGCAGCAGATTCTTGGAGCGCAGAGGTCAGCCTAGCATTGCTCTCCCTCAGAGTCTGCAATTCTGTTTCCCATTTCTTTACATTGGAAGAACTGAAAACAACAGGCTAGAGTTAGATTTACTAATGCTTTAGTTCCATTTATTTCTCTATGAAAACACCTGATTGCAGAGGTGGATGGGAAGCTGAATTAAATAGAGCATCCCAGTGGAATGACCATTCCACACTGACCCTCTGTCCTAAGAGTACATGATCACTCATCTTCAATGAACTGCCCAAAGACAAAACTACTATTGTCGGTGCCAGATGTGATGTTTAGTTGATAACTGCGATGTGTGCTGTCTGCAGTCATGAATTTTTACTGCATTCTTTACTTCCTGTCCTAAACTGTATTGAAAGGTAGCTGTGAATTGTTAAAACAGTGGCTGCATTTCAGATGGTACTTGCACATCATGTACGTATAAAGCATATTGGGATCTTTCAGGATGAAAAATATTATATAAAATACCATAATATTAAGCCAAGAAACATATATATACACTCTTTAGGTAAAATACACTTTCACTTCTTTTGTTCTGTTTTAAAGCTCTATAAAGATATCAGGATACTACTACTGAAGAAATAAACATTCCAGGACCTTACAAGCTCCTGAAGTAAAGGGTGAGTGATGTGCCTTTTAAGGAGGTGAGGGACAACGGATGGAAGAAACTGAAAGCTCCTGGTATCTCAGTTACTACATGTTACTAGCCAGTAAAAGTGACCTCAGCCAGTAAAAATAAAGAATTACCCCATTAAAATTAAAAGGAGAGTTTGATATTCTCCTCAGGATTGCTTATTGTATCCTATGGCTTATATAGCTTTTGAAAAAACCCTTAAAAAGGCATTCATGACACTGATGTTATTTTCCTTTCTACTCATGGGTGTATTCAAATGCTGGAGGTAGAGATGGCAAATAAGTTCCAAGAAAAGAACTATGGTATTTTAATGTCGCTGCTTAGAACATTCCAACTTTTTATTTTACTATGGCTACAAATTATAGGGATTTGCCTTGTCAAATAATTTATTAAATCAATGGTACACAATGTGATTTCAAAGCATATAAGTATATTTTTCAAGTGGTGCACAAAAATTTTTAGAATGCTACATAAAGTTACCTTTTTTCCATTAATATTTTATGGTGAGCTAATAATTCGCTTTTGTGATTTTACATACCCTCACCTGTTTTCGCAGATAAAGAACACACATTGAAACCAAAAACAGAAGAGAAGATTGGCTTCATACATCAACAGCAGTAATTGCTCCCTGATGGCCTAAATGTTATTTCTGCATTCATAGAACCACACATCCACGGTCAACAATGTGATCTGGTATTGCTAGAGTAAATGAGAGTTTACTTCATCATACACCAAATCAGAAAGAAACTAAGTGGTAAATCTCCCAATTTCACAACAGAAGTATCTACTAAAGTCGGCTCATTCACCCATCCTTCACGGAGTGATTGTGCAATCCAGCCCAGGACTCCCAGCAAGCCACGGGGGGTAAGGGGTGGGAGGGGCCTATGCGTTACAGGCCCTCAAGCCATGCCCCTTCCTGCCATCACGATACCCTTTCCCCTGTCCTCAAGGTCGTGCCTAACAGCAGTACCAGGCAAGAATAAAATTGTAAGACGCATGGATAAACATAATTTGTTGGGGAAAAGTCAACATGGTTTCTGTAAACAAAAATCATGCCTTACTAATTTACTAGAGTGGACAAAGAGGATCCAGTGGATGCAGTATACTTAGATTTCCAAAAAGTCTTTAACAAGGTCCCTCACCAAAGGCTCTTAAGTAAAGTAAGTTGGCATGGGATAAAAGGGAAGGTCCTTTCATGACTTGAAAACTGGTTAAAAGACAGAAAACAAAGGACAGTAAGTTTTCTGAGTAGAGAGAGGTAACTAGTGGGGTCCTCCAAAGGTCTGTCCTGGAACCAATCCTATTCAACTTATTTATAAATGATCTCAAGAAAGGGGTAAACAGTGACGTGGCAAAATTTACAGATGATACCAACATGCTCAAGACAGTTAAGACAAAAGCAGACTGTGAAGAGCTTCAAAAAGAACTCACAAAACTAAGGGATTGGGCAACAAATTGGCAAATGAAATTTATGTTGATAAAATGTAAAGTAATGCACATTGGAAAAAATAATCCCAGCTGTACATTCAATATGATGGGGACTAACTTAGATACAGTTATTCAAGAGAGATCTTGAAGTCATTGTGGACAGTTCTCTGAAAACATCCACTCAGCAAATAGAATGTTAGGAATCATTAAAAAGGGATCGAGAATAAGACAGAGAATATCTTATTGCCTCTATATAAAACCATGGTTGCCCACTTCTTGAATACTGTGTACAGATGTGGTCTCCTCATCTTAAAAAAAAAATATTAGCAATGGAAAAGGTTCAGAAAAAGGGAACAAAAATTATTAGGGTTTTGGAACAGGTCCCATATGAAGAAAGATTTAAAAGACTTGGACTTTTCATCTTAGAAAAGAGGAGACAAAGGGGGGATATGATAGAAGTTTATAAAATCACGACTGGTATGGAAAAAGTGAATAAGGAAACATTATTTTTTTATTCCCACAACACAAGACCTAAGGGTCACCAAATGAAATTAATAGGCAGCAGGTTTAAAACAAAGAGAAGTTTTTCTTTACTCAGTGAAGAGTCAACCTGTGGAACTCCTTGCCAGAGGATGTTATGAAGACGAGGACTTTAACAGGGCTCAAAAATAGCTAAATAGATTCATGGAGATTAGGTCCATCAATGGCCATTAGCCAGGATGAGTAGGAATGGTGTCCATAGCCTCTGTTTGTCTGGAAATGGATGACAGGAGAGGGATCACATGATGACTGCCTTTTGTGCTCCCTCCCTCTGGGGCATCTGGTACTGGCCACTGTCAGCAGACAAGATACTGGGCTAGATGGACCTTTGGTCTGACCCAGTATGGCTGTTCTTATGCCATCCCTCCCCCACACTCACCGCAGGGGAAGAGGGTGGGATGATGAATGGAAGGGATAGGGCTTGCACAATCGCTCCAGCCAGGGATGGCCTGCAGGCTGGGAGTTTGAGACCCCTGTTTTAAATGAATGCAACAACATTTGAATAATTATTGCTAATACTATTATAATGTACATATAGTAAGCTATAATAACTATGCCTATTCAATAGTCAGTGATCTAAATTGTATAAGTGAACCTTTGGTGATTTATTAAGAGAAATATATATATATATATATTTTAAAACTTTAAAGAGGACACATTTTAGCAGTGAATCAGAATTCCTCCTAAACTGTCAGCAGTTAAAGTTCACATGTGAAACAGCTGGGGTTTTTTTAGGAACACAAGTACATTAGAAATTCAGGAAAAGGTTTAAGAGATACATGCAGTACATTCTTGTGTACGTAAGCACCTTAGTGCTAGGACACCAATTATTTTTATTTCAGTTTACAATAACTCTCAGGCAGGCAACAACATGGATCCTATTACCACTTTTTTTATCCTCTTCACTTTTTTTAATATAAGCTGTTTTTATCTTATCTTGGTCTGCCTTTTAAAAAGTATAGTAACTATTAGGTCAGCTAGCTGTTTCCTTACTGAACGATCCCTGAATATGTATATGTATATGTATATGTATATGTATATGTATATGTATATGTATATGTATATGTATATGTATATGTACCCACTAGCGAAGCATTACCACACAGGCATTCAGTGCAATTTAAATATTCACCTTTGGGCTAAAGCAATTTTCAGTTTGTCATTCTCGCTTTTAAGATGCGCATCAGCAGGGCCACCATGAGATGCCTTCTCATCGTCTGTTCCATTCACGCTGGATGCCCGAGTAGAAGATGGTGTTTCACGTCCAGATTCCTGCAGCACAATCCACAGATTAGTATTAACATAAAATTTAAAATTATAGAAATGTAGGGCTGGAGGGGAACTTGAGAGTTTATCAAGTCCAGCCTCTGGGCTGTGGCAGGACTACATAGATACAGACTGTCCCTAATGGGCAGGTGTTTGTTCAACCTATTCTTAAAAATCTGCAATGATTCCACAACCTCCTGGGAAGCTTATTCCAGAGCTTAACTACCCTCTTAGTTAGAAAGTTTGTCCTAGTACAGGACTGGGCAAACTCAGGCCCAGTGGCTGGATCTGGCCCATCAGGCATTTCTCTGGACAACCCCACTGATTAGCAGAAGTGCATGCTTAAAGCTGGCCACCAGCATGGTGTGTTTAGCTACCCCTCCTTGCACCTTGCTCCATCCTGCAAGCCCAGCTGCTTTCAGGAGCCTCCTGCCAGCTGTGCAACAGGGTGAGAGGGAAAGGGGAGGGTTCAAGTTCAGATGTTCCCCTGCCCCTATCTTTACAGATCAGGGGTTTGAGAGAAACACAGTAAGGAGAGCTGCTCCAATCTGAAGCACATGACTCAGGGGAGTGCAGAATGGGAGTAGGGGGATGGGGCGACAACAGAGCAAGACAGATTTCCCTTAAAGACACAGAATGCAGCTTCTCTCAACCAGCACACACAACTAGGGTTGCCAGATGGTTGAAACAAAAAAACCAAACACCCCTCCCCCCAAAAACAAAACACCGGGAAAAAATGCTGAAGGGAAAAAGGGGGGGGGGGGGGGGGGAGAGACCAAAGTTGTTGAGGAAAAAAAAAAAGACAAAAAAAAAAGCCAAAATAATAAATAAATAAATCAAACAGCATTAAAAGAGCATGTTTAAGATTGAGTACAGGGATAGGAACAGGGGAGCGATTGAGCAGTAAGACCCAGGGGAAAGCATTGCTTCCCCTAGGTCTTTTGGCCGGCAGCCATTTTGTGCCGGCAGCCTTGGGGAACCAGGTAAGCATGGAGGCTGGGGTCGGGGTGCTGGAGGTGTTGGGGGCCAGGAGGCGGCTTGGGGGGGAGGGGGAGAGGCCGGGTGCTGAGTGTTTGTAGGGTTGCCAGGTGCTCGGCATTTTCAACTCCGGGCCGGGGAAAAATTCAGAAAATACTGGACATCTCAAGTGTCCGGTATTCTCTGGATTTTTTTTACCGGACAGGAGACGAAAATACTGGACTGTCTGGGTGAATACCGCACAAAAATTATTGCCCACTCCTATCTCAGTAACTAACTTAAGTCTTTAAGCCCCCAGCATGGCCTGGAACATGCTGTGCCTCCAACCACTGCCAACAGCTGGGAGCCCTGGGCCCTTTTGAAGCAATTCCGCCTCAATTGCTTCAATCAAAGCCGCAATTTTTCGTTGAAGAGCCACATGCGGCTCATGAGCTGTGGTTTGCTCACCCCTGACATACTAGATATGTGGCAGAAAATGCAATGGCCTAGTTAAGTAATGTTGCTGGTTGCAGCCCAGCCAAAGGAGTAAAAAAACAAAAACAAAAACAAAAACAACCACCAAAAACTCTTATCAATCAAAATGTACTCCTATCTGTATCAGCACATTTCCAGTAAAGCCAAATATAAGCATCATAAGAGGTCACATTATATACCATGTCATGTTATGTATTTGCACTATGCAAAAACATTTCTGATTTCCTTTAAATAATGACAGATAGTGCCTTATCTGAGCTAGAAATACCATCAGTGTGCTCTAGTAACCACTCAAACTAGTCAATAGTGACTCCTGACATTCACGCTTTTTGTAACCTTGTCCCATGTCAAGTCAGTGAGACCAGGAAATAGAGACCAGTCTCTTACCAGTTCTCACGTGCATCTCACCTTTATGGCATAACAAACTATATACAGATTGCAACGTAGAGAGAATACTTAGAAAGAAACACTGAAAACATGTAACAGTAATAAAAATGTAGTCTCTTCTCAAAGAGAAAAATTATGATTTTCTTAATTGAAGTCTGCAAAATTTTCCAGAAGAATGTTTTAAAATCAGTTTAAGACACTGGAGCAAAGAAACATGAGCGGAAGTTGTGAAGCAAAAAGACTTTCTTACTTTTCAGCAGTGGTCAGTTAGCTTCCTTCGCTTTTCATTAGAGTCAATAGCCAAGATTTTGTTTAAGTCTCTAAAATCAGGCTTCCAAGTCTGGTTTAGGGTAGGGATGTTAAATATTGGTTAACTGAATAGTCAAGTAACCTCATGAATTCTTATTGGTTAGTCAACTATTCTGTAGGCCCCAGGGGCAAGGCCAGCACCCAGTGCATTCCGGCCTCACTCTTAAGAAGCTCTCTGCCACTCTGCGCTGCTGCTTCTGATACAGAGGCAGTAGTGGGGGGTGCCAGGCAGGAGCTGGTCCGCGAGGGAACCCAGTTTGAAAACCAGTTCTCCTTGCAGGCAGGCTGCCTGTCGCCCAGTGCTGCTACCTCTGATAAAGCAGCAGCAGCACAGGGTGGCAGCAGCTCCTGTCTAGGGGACGTCAGAACTTTCGGACTTGGTGTGAGCCAAAACTGAGCTTGGCTGCTTGCCCATGCTGCTCCTAATATACTTCAAACGTACAGCTACGGCGGGGGGTAGGTCCCGGACCCAGTGTGAAGCAGAACTGAGCTAGGATGCCTGCCTGTCCAGCTCCTAATACACTTTAAATGTAGAACTGCAGCAGGGTAGATCCCAGACCCATCGCAAGCCAGGAGTGAGACGAGCTGTTAGCCAGCCTGTTAAAACATTTACTGGGGGAAGGGTAGTCTATAACATTAACTTATAAGCTTTTGCTTATCAGTTAATCGACTACACTATTACATCCCTAGTTTAGGGATCTAGCACTCAGCAGTTCTCACTGATGTCAAAGGTTTTTCTGATCATGCAGCTGAATTCATCTCTAAATAGAATACCTTTTCCTCCAAATGCCAACACTTTTATGCAACACACAATGAATGAGTTTGCATTAAACGAGGATTAATTCTTAGCTAGCTGTAGACTTTATGGAATTATAATGAATTACTGTAAAGGACGATGACAAAGCTTGTGATAAAACTTGATTTCAGTATGTTCTGAAAAAAACTGGGTATAATGGCATTTTTCTAAACTAAAGTGTCCTAGACAGCTGTATTATATGGACATACATTGTAAACTCCCTTCCCGCTAGTTACCTGAGAGCAAGGAATGATAAAGCCTTGTCTACAAACTATAGCAGTGTTTCTCAACCAGTGGTACGAGTACCCTTAGGGGTAGTCGAGAGATGTCTAGGGATTATATCAACACAACTGAAATTTGGAGAACAGTGAATTTTTGTTTTAAGTTTTACAGCGCTTTATTATTTTTGTACTTTTTACATCCAAAAATTTCATCATCCACCTGGCTACGATTAAGTTGTTTAAACAAATGTGTTGCAATGGTAGAAAAAAAAAATGGTGTGTCTGAAAACTGTAGGTATGGGGGGTACTATTTTTTTTAAAGGGGTACTTTATAAAAAAAAAGGTTGAAAAACAATGAACTATAGCATCTATGGATCACCAAGTTTAGACAACGAAACATACGAGAACTTTAAAACCAAGCAAGCTATGTGACGTTGTACAAACTCATCTCCAACACAGCCCCAACCACATATAAAAATAGGCTGGGCAAGTGGCACTAGCAAGTGTTACATCAGATTCCATTTATTTACTGCTGAAATACTGCAGTGAGGCAAAGTCCCCAGTGACCAACACAATGAAGAACTATATCAAAGAGAATACAGGACTATGTAGCACTTTAAAGACTAAAAACCATTATTTAGTCCTTTGGTTTAATTGTAACCAAAGGACACAATTAAAAAAATGTATCCTTTGGTATATATGGTTGTGACAATTTTCTTCCACTATGTGATCTGAGGAAGTGGGTCTGGCCCACGAAAGCTCATCACCTAATAAACCATCTTGTTAGTCTTTAAAGTGCTACATAGTCCTGTATTTTGTTTCAGCTACACCAGAGTAACACGGCTACATTTCTATCACTATATCAAAGAGGGCCTTGCTATTTTTAAATAACTATTGTAAGTCAAGAACAGCTTTACAGACTATTATATTTAAATGAAAGAAAGGTGTAGAGAGAAAAAAAGAAAAAGAATATTCCTCGGGCAATGTGAATGGCCACTAGCTAACAATGCTATATCACCATCTTCTTTGTTGTCACTTTAAACTGGCCGCCAGAAGTAGGTACATTCCAGTGTCAAATCTAGTCTCAAATAATTTTTTTCTGCATGTGTGTATACATAATTTACAGATAAGTGACTTACTTGGGAATGATTGCTTGAAGTCTCAATTTTCTCTTGAGATCTGTCTCTTGCTAGTTGTGCAGCTTCTTTTACTTCCTGGAATTTCTCTGCAAACTGCCAAATGTATGAAGGATGTTTACTAAAATTATTTAGGACACATTAATTGTGTAGAATGTTGCCTTTATATGGCTTCTTTGTAGTTCACAAAACACCATGACCATACAATCACTTATGGCAATTTTTAAATTTTAGATATGAAACATTAAACGTGTGTATGATTTGAATTAAAAACAGATTTCCTCAGAAGGGATGGTAATTTTGATCTTTTATGTGCAAACCCCACTCATTAACACAACCATTTCATTTGGTGGGTTCTACTCCAAAAGCAGTTTCAAGGGGCAGGCAAAAGGCAGTTAAATAAAAAGTATTCAGTAAAAGGGAAGGTGTCTAACACCCTGACTGAATCCCTCACTTCTGCCAAAGGCAATTCAAATTTACATAGATTCATCGTGGGAAAACTTCTAATATTGGAAAAGGAAGACAACATGAAACTTGCTCATGCTTCCAGACAGCTATATTCCCCATCCTGAATGGCATCTAAGATGCAGAACCCACATTTTATTACTTCAGTATAGCTCACACAGGGGTGGATATAGGGCAGGGCGAATGGGGCAGCCGCCCCGGGCCCCGCGCTTCAAAAAGCCCCGCACATGCGCCGTGGCACCACCGCGCATGTGCCGTGGCGTCACTGCGCATGCGACGTGGCAAAGGGGGGGCCCCGCGGAATTATGCTGCCCGGGGCCCCGCAAAACGGTCATCTGCCCCGGAGCTCACGTACATGCATTCCCACTACTTCCAATGTGGTAAAATATTGTTTAAAAAAAAATCTGAATACATCAATTTATTAAGCACCTCTTGACTAAAACAATTGGGCATGGCAGAGTCTAATGGTTCAGAATAGAATTAAAACACTACAACACACGTTCAAATGTGATAAAAGCTGCACTTAAATTAAAAGCCAAGAACAGAAAGAGGAACTATATGCATGAAAGGTACAAAGGAAGAATGGGAGGGAGGGGGAGAAGAGAGAGGAGTCTCAATAAAAACAATATTGCTTAAAGAAGGGGTGAGATGGATTATAAAGAGGGAGTACCAAAAGGAAATCTCAGTCTTCTGTGAAGCGTAATGGTGAAATGCCTAAAAATTGCATGTCAGAACAAAAGCACCCCTCAGAATGAAGGTCAAAAGAGGCTCAAATATAGTCATAGAACACAAGACTAATAAAATCAAATTATTCAACTCTTTAAAATCCTATCAATTATATTATCATCAAGTACAGGTTGGCCCTTTCTCATCCAGCACCCTCAGGACCTGACCGGTCCCAAACAAGGGAATTTGCTGGACCAGGGGAGGTCCCATGCTACCAGTCCCCTGGCCCACCTCCCCCACCCCGCTGCCAGCCCTGGCCACCCCCACTGCCGGGCTGCCACGCTACTGCAGCCCTGGCGGCCCAGACTACCACATCCCCAGCCCCGCTACCAGGGCTGTCACATTCCCATCCCCACTACCAGGACTGCTGTGTCCCTGGCCCTGGCCCTGCTACTGCAGCTGCTGCATCACCAGCCCTGCTATTGGAGCTTCCATAGCCCCGGCTATGCTACTACGGCTCCGGTAGCACAGCTTCAGCACTGCCAGGCTTCAAGCCACTAACCTTCTTGCCACTGGGGCTCCCAGCCAGGACTCCCTGGTCCCGGAACATCTGTGGTCCTGCTGGACCCTTGATGTTGCTGGAGGGAGTCCTGGTTTTTGGAGGACAGAAGAACGACCAGACTGGGTCAGACCAAAGGTCTATCCAGCCCAGTATCCTGTCTGCCGACAGTGGCCAGTGCCAGGTGCCCCATAGGGGGTGGACCAAAGACAATGATCAAGCAATTTGTCTCCTACCATCCTTCTCCAGCCTTTGACAGAGGCCAAGGGCACCATTCCTTACCCCCTGGCCTTTTATTGACCTAACCTCCATGAATTTATCTAGCTCTTTTTTAAACTCTGTTATAGTCCTAGCCTTCACAGCCTCCTCAGGCAAGGAGTTCCACACGTTCACTGTGCACTGTGTGAAGAAGAACTTTCTTTTATTAGTTTTAAACCTGCTACCCATTAATTTCATTTGGTGTCCTCTTGTTCTTATATTATGGGAACAAGTAAACAGCTTTTCTTGATTCACCCTCTTCACATCACTCATGATTTTATATATCTCTATCATAACCCCCCTCAGTCTCCTCTTTTCTAAACTTAAAAGTCCCAGTCTCTTTAACCTCTCCTCATATGGGACCCGTTCCAAATCCCTAATCATTTTAGTTGCTCTTTTCTGACCCTTTGCTAATGCCAAAATATCTTTTTTGAGGTGAGACCACATCTGTACGTAGTATTCAAGATGTGGGTGTACTATAGTTTTATATAGGGGCAATAAGGTATTTTCTGTCTTATTCTCTATCCCTTTTTTAATAACTTCTGACGTTCTATTCGCTTTTTTCACTGCCGCTGCACACTGAATGGATGTTTTCAGAGAACTATCCACGATAAATCCAAGATCTCTTTCCTGATTTGTTGCAGCTAAATTAGCCCCCATCATATTGTAAGTATAGTTGGGGTTATTTTTCCAATGTGCATTACTTTACACTTATCCACATTAAATTTAATTTGCCATTTTATTGTCCAATCACTCAGTTTCGTGAGATCTTCTTGAAGTTCTTCAGAGTCTGCTTTCGTCTTGATTATCTTGAACAGTTTAGTATTGTCCGCAAACTTTGCCACCACAGTGCTTACCCCTTTCTCTAGATCGTTTATGAATAAGTTGAATAGGATTGATCCTAGGACTAACCCTTGGGGAACACCACTAGTTACACCTCTCCATTCTGAAAATGTACCATTTATTCCTACCCTTTGTTTCCTGTCTTTTAACCAGTTCTCAATCCATGAAAGAATCTTCCCTCTTATCCCATGACAACCTAATTTACACAAGAGCCTTTGCTGAGAGACCTTGTTAAAGGCTTTCTGGAAATCTAAGTATGCTATATCTACTGGATTCCCCCTTGTCCACATGTTTGTTAACTCCTTCAAAGAACTCTAATAGATTAGTAAGACATGATTTCCCTTTACAGAAACCATGTTGACTTTTGCCCAACAAATTATGTTCTTCTAATGTCTGACAATTTTATTCTTTACTATTGTTTCAACTAATTTGCCCGGCACTGATGTTAGCGGGGCGGCCTGTTATAGGCGGACTCGGCCACCGCCTAGGGCGCCGCCGCCCGGGGCACCTGATGACGACGTCACGGGGCGGCCGGGGCGCCCGATGATGACGTCAGTCCATTGACAGCCCTGCAGGCAGGGGCGCCGATCGCGCGTTCCGCCTGGGGCGCCAGCTGCCGCAGTCGGCCTCAGGCCACTCCTCGACGTTAGACTTATTGGTCTGTAATTGCCAGGGTCGCCTCTAAAGCCCTTTTTAAATATTGGCGTTATGTTAGCTGTCTTCCAGTCTTTGGGTACAGAAGCTGATTTAAAGGATAGGCTACAAACCACAGTTTCTCAATTTCACATTTGAGTTCTTCAGAACCCTTGGGTGAATGCCATCTGGTCCCGGTGATTTGTTACTGTTAAGTTTTTCAATTTGTTCCAAAACCTCCTCTGACGACCCTTCAATCTGGGACAGTTCCTCAGATTCATCACCCACAAAGGACAGTGCAGGTTTGGGAATCTCCCTAACATCCTTAGCTGTGAAGACTGAAGCAAAAAAATCATTTAGTCTCTCCGCAATGGCTTTATTGTCCTTGATTGCTTTGTATCTCGATCGTCCAAGGGTCCCTGTGGCTTTTTAGCAGGCTTCCTGCTTCTAATGTACTTCAACATTTTGCTATTACTTTTTGAGTTTTTGGCTAGCTGTTCCTCAAAATCTTTTTTTGGCTTTTCTTATTACATTTTTACACTTAATTTGGCAGTGTTTATGTTCCTTTCTATTTACCTCACTAGGATTGGACTTCCACTTTTTAAAAGATGCCTTCTTATCTCTCACTGCTTCTTTTACATGGCTGTTAAGCCACGGTGGCTCTTTTTTAGGTCTCTTACTATGTTTTTAAATTTGGGGTATACATGTAAGTTGGGCCTCTATTATGGTGTCTGAAAAGTTTCCATGCAGCTTGCAGGGATTTTACTCTAGTCACTGTACCTTTTAATTTCTGTTTAACTAACCTCCTCATTTTTGCATAATTCCCCTTTTTTAAATTAAATGTGCTGAGGTGTTCTTCCCAGCACAGGAATGTTAAATGTTATTATATTATGGTCACTATTCCCAAGCGGTCCTGTAATAGTTACCTCCTGGACCAGATCCTGCACTCCACTCAGGATGAAATCGAGAATTGCCTCTCCTCTTGTGGGTTCCATTACCAGCTGCTCCAAGAAGCAGTCATTTAAGGCATCAAGAAATTTTATCTCTGCATCTCATCCTGAGGTGACATGTATCCAGTCAATATGAGGATAATTGAAATCCCCCATTATTATAGAGTTCTTTATTTTGGTAGCCTCTCTAATCTCCCTTAGCATTTCAATGTCAGTATCGCTGTCCTGGTCAGGTGGTCGGTAATATATCCCTATTGCTAATTTCTTATTATTGGAGCATGGAATTACTATCCATAGCGATTCTATTGAACATGTTGATTGAGTTAAGATTTTTACTTCATTTGAGTCTACATTATCTTTCACATATAGTGCCACTCTGCCACCCGCACAACCTACTCTGTCCTTCCGATATATTTTATATCCCGGTATGATTGTGTCACATTAATTGTCCGCATTCCACCAGGTTTCTGTGATGCCTATTATGTCAATCCCTTCCTTTAATACAAGGTACTCTAGTTTACCCATCTTCTTATTTAGACTTCTAGCATTTGTGTAGAAGCACTTTAACAAATTTTCACTGTTTATTTGTCTGCCCTTCCCTGATGTATTAGATTCTTGTATATGTGATTGTTTCTTGTCTGATCTGGCCCATACTTTATCATCTTCCCTCCTCTCTTTCTGACTAAAACCTAGAGAATCTCCATCAATGGACTCTCCTCTAAGAGTAGTCTCTGTCCGATCCATGTGCTCCTCCGCACCATTAGGCTTTCCCCCAACTCTTAGTTTAAAACTGCTCTACAACCTTTTTAATGTTTAGTGACAGCAGTCTGGATCTACCTTGGTTTAAGTGGAGACCATCCTTCCTGTATAGGCTCCCCCTCTCCCCCTCTCCCAAAATTGTCCCCAGTTCCTAATAAATCTAAACCCCTCCTCCCTACACCATCGTCTCATCCATGCATTGAAACTCTGAAGCTCTGCCTGCCTACCTGGCTCTGCACATGGAACTGGAAGCATTTCTGAGAATGCCACCATAGAGGTCCTGGAATTCAGTCTCTTTCCTAGCAGCCTAAATTTGGCCTCCAGGACATCTCTCCTACCCTTCCCTGTGTTATTGGTGTGACGTAGTGGAGGTACCTGGCTGGTTTCTATGCTGCTGGCTCTGGGGTAACCCCCACTGGCTGCCGTGGGTACCAGGACCCAGCAAAACAGGATGAGTCACTATGCAAACCAGTATGGCCAGACACCCCCCATGGAGAGGAACAAAGGAAGGTGGAATGCTGCCCTGGCTGGGGGGCAGGGCTGGAAGAGAGTTAGTTAGTTGCTGTCGGAGAGCATGGAGGAGACAGCCTAGGGAAAGGGGCTGGAGTTTAGGGGCCCAGTCTCCCCCATCTCAAGGGGGCCTGAAGCATCCTAGCCCAGCTCTGTGACCAGATGACATCTGTGCTGTACTGTATCCTGGAGAGGCAATAAACTTCCTCTATTCCACAGGCTGGTGCAGTCTGTTTGTGCCATTTCGGGGTGCAGGAGACGGGGGACCCCCAACACGCCGTCACAATTGGTAACCTCATATACCACGACCACCAGCTCCTCCCCAGCACTCCACATAAGTCTAGATGCTTCGAGAGATCCGCAACCTTCGCACCAGGCAGGCAAGTTACCATATGATTCTCCCAGTCATCACAAACCCAACTATCTATGTTTCTAATGATCAAATCACCCACTACTAACACCTGCCTCTTCCTAACAACTGACGTTCCCTCCTCCGGAGAGGTATCCTCAGTGTGAGAGGTTGCCATAACATCCTTTGGAAGGAGGGTCCCAACTATGGGATGGCTTCCTTCTGCTCCCATTGACTGCTCTCTTCCCCTGAACCCTTCATCCTCCTTAACAGCACTGGGGCTGTCAGACTGGAGGTGAGACGGTACTACAGTGTCCCTGAAAGCCTCATCAACATACTTCTCTGCCTCCCTCAGCTCCTCCAGTTCAGCCACCCTGGCCTCCAAAGCTCGAACTCGGTCTCTGAGGGTCAGGAGCTCCTTGCACCAGGTGCACACATATGCTACCCGCCCACAGGGCAAGTAATCATACATGTTACACTCGACGCAATAAACAGGATAGCCCCTGCTCTGCTGCTGGGCCTCTGTCTGCATTTTCTCCTATGAATAAGTTTGATTATAGATGGGGTTTTTATTTAAATGTTTGGGATATAGATCATAAAAGTTTTACGTTTAAAGAACGTCAGAGGGCACTAGTTACTTCTAAGCGCCCCCTCTCAAAACTCCCTCCTGTTCGCAAGCTCCCTGGTCGCCTCCTCATAGGGTTTATAAAGCTCTGGCCTTCCTGATAGCTCCTCCCTCTGGCTACAGCTCAACCAATGAGCAGAGAGTTTTAGATTTCAAATCCTAATTAAGGCTCACAGCTTCCAACTGCCAGCCTGAACACACGGCCTTTCCAATCTGTATATTAAAAGACATTACAATGGCTAACACTCAGCACTTACATCACAGATTCCATGTGAAGACCTCAAAGCTCTTGCAGATATCCATGAACTCAGTCCTATGACAACTCTATCAGGTAAGCACCTACTGTCACCTCAAATTTACAAACATGGTAGCTGATGCAGAGAGAGAGAAGTTAAGCAGCTTGATCAAAATCACACAGTGATTCAATGCATGCTTCAGCAGCTGACAGATTTACTGTGGGGATGTAAAAACTGCCCAAAATTGTTAACTGGTTAAACTATTGATTAAATGGTTTAACCAGTTAACAATTCTGGGCAGTTTTTACATCCCCATAAATGGTTTAACTGGTTAACCACTGCCTGGGATTGTGAGTATGAGTGTGAGTGTGGGTATCATCCTCCAGCCAGGACACCATGGGTAGGGAGGCACTGGTGAACCAGTTAGGTGGTAAGTAGTCCAATAAGGCATATGCTTACCAGTTAACTGGTTAACCTTTAACATTCCTAACTGGGGTTCTTACACTTTTTTCTGGTACCGGCCATCGTCAGAGACAGGATACCAGACTATACTGGACAACATTACATACATTTATTGTATTATACGTACACTCAGACAAACGTGCAGATTGCTGCTAGAACATTAGAAGACCATTAGTTTTATCAATTACCATAATTCAACTCTTAACGCCTATCAAACATAAATCTCTGAGAACATGAATAAGTAAGCACACAATGACCCTTTTTAGAACAGAACCAAGTAGGTGGTCTTAACTATATGTGTTGCACTGTATGCCATCTATAATAAGAAGTCTAGATAAAACTGTACCTGTACTCAATATATTATATAAAAGTGTGCATGCACACATAGTGGAAATTACCATTAAACATATAAACTTAAAAAACAACAAATAGTCCAGTAGCTCTTTATGGGAATGTACAAGTAGCATATCTGTATACATATAAAACTCACTGACTACAATTGCACTTTATTTTGTCCTTGAGTTTTGAAAACCTGGCCTGTCTAGGTAAAATACATTTTCTGTAGCAACTGTTAGACCAGAACATCTATGCCAACCAGATTATTTCTAATCTATTGAGTCAAAAATAGGCTCCACAAGTGTGTTTGCTGAAGTCAGCATGCAGTTTATATTAATGTTATACTGAGACACGCTCTTACAATGAATCTTATGTATCAAAATTCTTATGAGTCTAAGTGAACTAGGAAAAAAATGTTAAAATCTGGAAAAAAGTAATCTTTCAAATTTGATTTCTGAAACTATCCTAATAATGGGAAAATAAGTATCTGAAAAGTATGTGCTGTGAAGAGAACATTTTCCAGAGTTCCATATAAAACACATTATAGGTGAATATATGAAACTCCTCCCCCATTCTTTCAAATATTTCCAACAATCTTAGTCCAGTTATGTAGCATACAAATATATTTTATTTAAATAAATATGTTTCTAGCTGCAAAGACAAAGGCATTGTCCACCAACGTAAAGGGAGATCTTCACTTTAAAATGGTCATATTTCTGAATTATTTTTATCCACTACTGTAACTACTATTAAAGGTTACTGCAACTGAAATTATAATGAAAAATAAATATTTGCTATTTTTCCAATTTGTTTACTTTATGCATTTGTTGTTTACACTATATATATATATATATAGCTTAATTTACACCTGTAAGATTTCACTAAACAATCTCTGATTTTCACACATATAGGTGCACTTAGCTCTTGTGAGAAATGAAAGATGTATACCTGATTGTTCTTCTAACTACATAGCCATTGTAGTGGCAGACCAAATTTCTGCACCACTTAGCCACAAATAAGGTATTTTGAGGAAGGTTATAGAGAGTCAATGGCATGTCTGTGGCATTGGTAACGTATGTATATACAATTCACTGTTCGTTGTAGAATCATGGGGACTTTTTCTAATAACTTAATATCTTGTGCTCCCACGCGATCAGTGTCCCCCATTGGCATTAAAACCTGTACATCATTTCTGTGATCTGGGCATGCCACAAGTCATTAAACCAGCATAACCACTGGTTGCTTGTAATGTGTATGTTAGAATTCAAATAGTTAATTGTAAACTTAGCAAGATCCTACTTAAATATTTTTAAAATAAATGTAAGCAGTGGGATTTTCTTGCGGTAGGAGGCATGTTTAATTATTTAAAGTTTTCCAGAAAGTTCTCTCACTGCCAGCCTCTCTCTCTTTTTGCCCTATGTCCACTTCTCAGGCTATTTCACATTAACTTTTTTGGGCTGACAAACCCAAACAAAACTAACAAAGAAAGAGAGAAAGGGGAGGTGATGAAAGGAAGGGAAAGCAGCAACTAGCCATTGGCATAGCTTTGAAAGTACATTTCAGAGCCAGCACCAGCTTCTGTAGTCAGTTATGAATTATGTATGACACATCTCAGTACTCCAGCAAATTGTGGGCACAGACTGCATAAAAGGAAAAATTTGTTGCTACCAAATCTTGGTCTTGGGATGGAGATGCATTTTTGGTGATGAATCTTCCTTGCTGATATTTAATGGGGAATTTGAGACACTAATGGGTGTCACATAATAGGAATTATTTGAAAGTCATTTGAATCTGCAGATAGTTATCCACGGAAATATATATTTTATAGAGCCTACATTTTACTTGTTTAGGTTTTAAATTTGTAATGTTATGTTTTATTCCTCCTGAACACAAATCATACTGGTGCCAGAGCTGTAAAGCAGTTCCCCAACCAGACTCATTTATATTTAATTACCAGCTCATTTTGCAGAATGCTCTTGGAAACTAGGCTGCATGAATTTTGCCATTTATGTTTTGTGAATGAATTAAGATAATAGCCCACAATTCATGAGAGGCTCATTCTGGCGATTCTCTTTGATGTGCCAGTTTAATCATGGCATGTTACATGTCCATCATCAAATGGACTGGCAGAGAAGTTAGGCAAACCAGAAAAGAACTTGATAAAAAAAGTTCTTGTGGATGGAAGGAAGCCATTAATACAACACACCTCACTATGGTTCTTTATGAAGATCACCAGCTTAGAAACTAATGGGCTGAAGTAAAAAACTTGCTGCCAATATCCAATAAGCTTCTTAGGCAAACAATCCTGAAATAGTTACTAAAGAACTGTATGTGAGGAAACTGAAACTGAAGCTGCCCTCTGATAAGAACAATAAAGTTATGTAGATAGCAAGAATATCTGATTCTAAACAAAGTAGCTGGCAATTTGCACCAAGTAACAGCTATGCTACCCACAGCAAGCTCAGATAACATAATCCACAGCTGAAGGTCGGCCTCACAAGGAGGAACAAAAGATAGCTAAACAAAAGCAGAAGACAACAACTCTGTTTTTAGACAGCTGATCTAAGTCAGTTGACACTAACCCCTGTCATGTTACAAGTTTATTAAAAACTTTTGTAACTGTGGCCTAGTGTCAGGAGACTAGGGCCAAGAAATAAAAAGGTTTCTTTCTTTATTATAAGGTCCACAAGTAAAAAGTATACAGGCTTGGGAGGAGTATATCTGCACATTAACACTTCTGTGATCCACAAAACAGGCATTTTGCGCGTGAGTACATTCAGCATTTGCATAGCATGTTTACAGGCTGGACCTTTATAGTTTGGACTTGCAACATCTGTGGTCCAACTCCAAGGATTCCAAGGGTGCTCCCAGATTGGAGCATTCATGGGGAAAAGCTGAGCCTGGAGCTCAGAAACTCCTCCTCTGCTCTCCCAGAACTTTTAGAGCACCGCAAATAGCTCATTCACCATGCTCAAGTTCAGGGAGAGAGGAGGAAGAGTAGGGATGGGGACACTCAGGGGAAGAGGCAAGGTGGCTGTGGAGTAGAGAATATAACTATCGTTTATATGCGTAAATGTGTAACTGCTGGAAAATTTAATGGTTATTCATTTACACACTGGGGGGTGGGGGGAGGAGAAGTGGGAGCCAGTGGTCTGGGGGAGCCATCTTTTAAGCCAATTCCCGCCTGCCTCCACCTCTCTCTGATAAAGAGACAGCAGCTTGGGGGGGAAGGAAGGGTGGTAGGTAGCTCTGCAGAAGCCAATCAGTGGGGAAAGCTGGCTTTAAAGCCACATCCCATGTGTATTGTCTCCTGCCTGCCCCTCTGTGCCCCCCATGCTGCTGCCTCTTTGTTTAGTTCCTAGGGTATATCCTGTAAGCTATTGTCCTTCATATAATTATCAACAAGGTTTTTATTTTCATTTAATTCAGTTTCCAACTTTTATTAGTCCTGAACTGTACTTTATTTTCATGAAAACAGGAATGCAGTCAGAGATATTTCATTCTAACATTAAGATTTCATGTAGGAAACCTTTTGATATAAAAAGATAAATCAAATCTGTTTTTCTCAGTTTCATAGAAAAAAAACCAAAATCCAAAATATCCATTGTGCTCCATTCTTTATATGCTTGTTCTAGTATTTGTGCTTCTTTCGACAGACTTTCTCTCATCAGTCATTTAACTCACACCATGAAAAGTAAGCTGCTACGATCACTTTGGAATTCTGGACCATTGTAATCACTCAATAATTATTTCTGAAAAAAAGATATTGTCACAGTCCATAATTATTACAGGTTTGCTCTCTGCACACCCAACAACAAACTCAGCTGCCTCCTGCATTGGTTTTAATCCTTTTGCATTCCCATGCTACTTACTAAAACACATACCTTTTAATATTGATTCTTCTGTTTTGAGATATGTTTCCTAAAGAATTACCACAGACATGTTGTCCTTTTTTTAAGCAGGAAACTTTTTGTTTTGTTTTACAGGATGGCTTAGTCCTGGGAACATTTCAGGAGAATCAGATTGTGACCAGGACGTTTTTCTAGTCATCCCAATTGCAGAAACAATTTTTCATGAACATTTGTGGAGATGTGAAATATTTGCAAAGAATGCAATGTTCTGGGAAATACATGAGCTCAGTAAGGCCCAATGTAATAAAAATAAGTTCACAGAGAATTCAATCAGCCAACTGACAAAGTAAACACTCAACAGACTTTTTTTCCCACTGCAATGGTCTTTGCTGTTTGCTAGTACCGCTCAGAGAAAAACATGCAAGAAGACAGAGTGAGATTAATGGAGACTTTTTGGAATGTCCAAGGTCATAATATCTGTAAACTGATAAAACATAGTGCCAATAAGGGCAGAGTGTTCATGCTTAAAATGTCAACTAGGTGCTAGATAAGTACCTTCTTTTATTTTGTGAGCAAACATTCTCATTGCTTGACTTGTGTTTGAAAAGTATTAATCCAATCACTGTGAGAACATATTATTTACACTATTGGCTACTCATTACCAGAGTTGACTGGATATTTTACAGCCTCCGCTGTATACAATCCCTATTCTACAAACAAGAGACAAAGGAGAGATAGAACTACAGTCCTCAGCCTTTAGTTCCAAAAGACAGGCTTGTACTTTAAAGTGAGATAAAGGAGACCTCTTCTTTATAGTTACTTGTAGTAATAGTTGCTTTAACATTAGAAGGTAAGATGCTCAGATAAATATGAAAAATCAGGATAAGGTGTGGGAGTAACAAAACTATGTAAGAAAAAGATGGAAATATTGGGACTGTCCCTATAAAATTGGGATGCCGGTCACCCTACCAGAGGGCCTGCACTATGGGTCAAATTCACTCAACCCACAAACCCGTCCATCACTACACTACATCCAGTCATATTTACTTCACAGGACAGCAATTTTGCATTATAGCACAAGCCTAATACAGTAGACTTCCAATAATCCGGAACCTATGGGACCTAGGTGGTGCCGGATTATCAGATATGCCGGACTATCAGAAGGTACTATAAAATGGTTATATATATACAATGTATACATTATATACTGTATATAAAGTGTTCTTAACCCTTTTTATTGTACATACTGTATACAGTATACTGTAATGTTTTAGTTTTTTAAAGCCTTTTTTACCCTTTTTGCTCAGTTCAGCTGCTGCTGCTGCTACCTTGTGACTCATTTTTTGCAGAAGCTCACTCACTAGGCTCTTGCCATTTTGATGCTGGACTATCAGGAGTGCCGGACTATTGGAGTTTTACTGTAGTTGAATATCACTACTAAAATGAGAGAGACTTCATTGCAATGTAGATGCAGGATTAAGCATGCATCGGCATCCTTAACTTTGGCATTTCCTGGCATTTTAGTACTTCACCGTGCATTCTTAATGTTCTTTTAATGTAGTTTTTGTATAAAACTAACATGTTATCCAGGAAAAGAGATGCAAAGAAACTGCTTAGGCTGTACCTGAAAACATCTAAAAACACTGAGCGTCAAAAATCTTATATCCCTTAGTTTTTATATAGGGCCACAAGTGATCAAATTAAAATATGTCCTTTTATCAATGAACTTTGCAACTTCCACTAAGGCTGCATAAATAACTACTGGATAGTTAAGGGAGTAAACAACTTGCATATACATAAGAAGAGATAATTAATAAACTGCAAAGAATTCAAATTGTGAAACTCCTACCAGATTGATACTATGAGTGCAGCACAGTCCCTTAATTCAGAGGAACCACTTGTGCTGTTTCAGAAATAAAACGGGCCCAGTTACCTTTGTTAGATGCTGTTCGGAGGAAAAACCCAAACCAAACACAGTGTTTGCTCTGCTGTCCGCCCACTGACCAAACTTCTGCGATGTTTTAGTAAAGGTCATATTAGGTGTGATTGTGCTGTTTATAATCACCTGTTTAAAAGAAGTTTAAAAAAAGAATTAGTTACAGAAGCAAAATCTGAAATGTTTATTCTAGCAACAGCATTATCCAGCATGATCAACACATTCCCAGTCTAAATTTGGAGTTTGCTATAGGCATAAAGGATTTTACCTACTAATGAAATATTTTAATATCCTGTCTGTAACTTGATTCAAATGCTCAATAACTTTTTATTTTAAAAAGCCCACTGTGGTCCAGAGGTTTAATATTTCTGCACTATTTATTTGAAATTAGAATTCTACCATAATCAAAAAAATAGATTACTTTAGCAATGATTTGAGTGAAAATGTTATTCCTCTGTAGATGGCAGAATCCAAATCCACTACTATTAAAAGAGAGATCATGGAGCACCAGGAAAATGCTTCCTTTGAGGAACTTATATACTGACTGAATGCTGGCCTAGCAGTATTGAGAGTTACAGGAAAGAATCTTTGGACATAAAATTTAGGCTATGTCTACACTGGGAAGATTTGGTGACAAAAGTACTGTTAATATGCAAAAGTTGCCATAAGTGGAAACTGGTCAAACCTGTTTTTTTGCCTTCCATTATCGACATTTCATGGCCACATTGCTAATACCCTGCTGTCATCAAAGCAATGTGGGTAAGCATCCCATAGTGCAGTGTTGCAGGAAAGCATAGCTGATCAACAGGGCTCGACAAATAATGTAATCTACTCGCCATAGGCGAGTAGATTACTACCCGGAAGAGCCAAAGCAGAACAATCCGCGCATGCGCAGAACGGCGTGAAACCGCGCAGCTGGCGAGCGGGGCATGCCGCCGCTTGGCGAGCCCTGCTGATCACTGTGCTTCTTGGGATTCCATTGTAGCTCTGTGAGCTCTCTGTGTTGAGAAATGTCAAAAAAGCACAGCAATCTTTCCAGCCCTCCCCCTGCAGCAGCAGTCTGCCTGCTTCTGTGTTCCTAGCAGAGCAGAACAAGAACATTCCAATGATTTGTTCTGTTTGTTCCCCAAACTGAAAAGCTCACTCAGCTGTCAGATACTTCCCAGAGCTTTGAAAGGGAAAGGGTGCATGCCTGCAGGGCAACAGAGATCTCAAGACACTGAGCACAGCCATCAGGGCAAGCATTGAGAGATACTGGCAGAAGCCAGTTTTCTTGACAAAACAAACAGCAGAGTCCACATTAGGGATGTAATAGTGTAGTCGATTAACTGATTAACCAATAAGCAAAAGCTTATAGATTAATGCTATAGACTACATGCATTTCCCCACCCCCCACACTCCTGCTAGTAATTTTTTTTAGCAGGCTGGCCAGCAGCCTGGCTCAGTTCTGTCTCACACTGGGTCCAGGAGCTCAGACCACCCCTCAAAGAGGGGCTACTGCCATCTCTGTATCAGAGGCAGCAGCGCAGGGCAACAGGCAGCTGGCCTGTGAGGAGAGCTGGTTTTTAAACTGGCTCCCCTGGCAGACCAGCTCCTGCCTGGCACCCAACACTGCTGCCTCTGATATAGTAGAGTGGCATGGGGTTCCTTGGGAGTGGGGCCCCACCTCTAGGGTCTATAGAATAGTTGAGTAACCGATAAGAATTCATGAGGTTAACTGACTATTCAATTAACTGATATTTAACATCCATAGTCCACACCGGCTCTGTCAACAGTAAAGGGATGGAAAAAGAAAAAAAAAAGTCTTGAGCAGGGCTGGAATTTTTTTTTGTGTCACCAAAACTGGGTGTTTTTCCTGACGAAAGTTGCATTGCAGTGTAAAGGCTCACACTGTTTTGTTGCCAAAAGGCAGATTTGGTGACAAAAACGTGTCAGCATAGTCAAGGTCTAATTCAGACAAGGAAGAGCTATAAGACTAGTCCCCGCAATTTCTACAGGAATGTTACAGACTCCTTACAGCAATTTCTTTTTCCTACTTTCTTCTTTTCCTACCTTCATTTTGTTTGAATATTTTCCGCAATATTCTGATTTCCAGGAATTTCTTTTGACCTAAGTATTTTGCCATATTTTATCATTTCTTTGGTAAATGGTAACATCTGTTTCCAAACGCATTTATTAGATGCTTTCATAGAACCTTCAGGAAGCATTATAATAAATAGCCAATCAAAACACCTCAACATACACTATTAACAGCTTCCAATATCTGGTGTGAGGGCCAGGCGCATCCAAGGCCAAGAGTTCTGAGCTGACGGGCAGAGTATTTTTAACATTTCGTAGGCAGTAGGGACCTAATTCTCTGCTGTTTAGTACCTTGTATGGGCATGTATCTACTCAGCATATATATAATTGACTATACGAGGAGTCAGCCAGTGGAAAGTCAGGCACTAAGGTTGGGAAGAATGTACTTAGAGAGATTTTACTTACTTACACACACACGCACACACACACACACACGATAATAAAAAAAATATTTTGGTTGTCATTTCTCTCTCTTTTCCCATCTTCACATTTTTCTCCTCCCCACCATTTTTTAACCTCTTTTCTCAGACACTATCTGTCTTCCCTCCTGTCCCCTGTCCTTTGTTTCCTTCTTCTCAATGACTCCCTTGTCCCTTTTTCCTCCATAGGCATGCACGCTCACTGCTCCACTGGCTCTTTTCTCTTTTCTCCTTTGTCCTGGCTGCCTCTGTCATTGCAGTGGAACAGCTCTTGCAGCATTTGATCCCTGCTGCTAAAGCATCTGGCCACAGAAAGCCGATCCAAAAAGCATTCTCCACAAGTAGGCAGAGCAAGGAGCTTTCTTCTGATCAGTGCTCTGCGCCTCACTCTGTCACTTCAGGCAGACATGCAAGCCAATCCAGCAAGGTTGCTAGTCCTCCCGGTTTCATCGCAAGTCTCCTGGAATCAGGCTCAATCTCTCAGAGGTTACTGCAGCCAAACTGAGAGATATGAGGTTCTAAAAAGTCAGGCAACACAGTGGCCAGCACATCTGTGGGCCCTGGAAAGTGGAAGAGGGCAGAAGGCCTCCATGCACTGCTCACATCCTGAGCACTAATACTGCAGCTCCCCTTGGCCAGGGACTGCATCCTATGAGAGCTGCGGGGGCCATGCCTGTGGGTAAGGACAGAGTGCAGAGTCATCTGACTCTTCATCCCCAGCCGCTTCTGGGAGTGGCACAGGGTTAGAGGAAGCAGGGAGTCTGCTTTAGCCTCCCTGCACTGGTGACTGGCAGCTGACCAAGGTAAATGTCACCCAACCGGAGCCCACATTCCTCACCCACTTGTGCACCCCAACCCTTTGCCACAGCTGCGAGCCCCCACCCAGGACTTGCAGTCTGCACCCCCTTCTGCACACCAACTACCTCCCTGCCACAGGCTCAGCCCAAAGCCCCCTCCCACATGATGTGTAAAAGGGAAGTCAAATCCCCCGGAGCCATTGATTCCCCTATGAGGGGCACGTACAATATACATACATTGCTAATGCTTAGATATATTTGCTATTTGTATAGGAGTAAGACATGACAAAGGTCAAGGCCTGTCACAGGTAATAACTTATAATAAGGAGACGAGGGGAAGTGAAACCAGTCTTCTGTTAAGTAGAGATATGGATAGATTCCACATCCTTTAAACTTGTGACCGGCTCAAGCAGGAAAGGAAAAAGGGAAGTATGGCTCGCCCATTGTTCAGCAAAAGTGAATGAATGTATCACAGCTGTAACCGCAAAGTCAGCAAGTAGGCACTGTATTTAACCTCATTTGGAAAATTAACCTGACCTATAGGAACGCTAAATGTCAAAAATGAAGTAACCTATCATGTTAAGGCACCTCAACCAGGAAGGATGTTAACCCTATAAGAACCCCTGCATATGAGATGTTGGGGGTCGGCTCTGCTTTGAACATTGAGTTCCTTAGCCGTACCTTGGTTGCAACCAATAAACTTGAGTTGGACCCAGCCTGAAAGTGTGACTCTCTTCTTGGGGTAAATCAGACTAGCCTCCAAGGGGACGAAACCAGCAATTTATGCAACACACATTCCAGTGATAGTGAGTGAGGTTGGGGGAGAGCAAACAAAGGAGGGAGGAAGGATGGAATGGAGGCGTGGGCAAGGGCAGAACAAGCGAGTTTGGGTCTGTGAGATTAAACACTTGTCAACCCTATGATCCAGAGGGTTGTTAACCGCAGAGGAGGGAGCCCCAAATGAGCAGCACAACCATGCTTAATTGTATAACTGTCCTATCAGATCTGGAAGAGTTGTAAGCTGTAGCATTAGTACTGTCTGTAATCATATTTTCAAGAGCCGGAGTCTGCCTCCGTTGTTCAGTTTGATTAGTACCTTACTCCACAAGTAGTACCATTGTAAACAATGGTGCATCTCATGAAATAAGGCACTGTTTGACAAAAGGAAAGTTATCAGACTCAGGCCTCAAAGGAGGATCTGGTGAAGAATGTGCTGAAGCTAGCAAAAATACCATCTTACTACAGAGGTTTAGACATACATCATTTCATTAGCACAGATCTTAATCATTTGGTGGCAAAAAAAATCCCCACAACAGTTATGTCTAAAGACATTTTCCTTTGAAAATGGATCTGTGTAAAATGCCTACTAGTAAAGAGGAGCTTTCTTTAGCAACATACACCATTGTGTCCAAAATGCAAATTATACACTAATTAATCTATATCTGCAGGACAGTTTAATTAATACAATCAGGAAGTATCCTGGCAACACCATTTACGATGTATTTCAAGCAGAATTTTTTTTCTAAACTATAATTTACATTTTGCAAGAAGTAGTTTATCCTAGAAATGCAATTCACAATTTTTCCTTCCCTCCCTCCTTTCTTAACTTTTATGGCCTTGCCATTAGTGCTCCAATTTTTTTTCTTATAATCCATTAAATTTTATTCCTCGTAGTTTCCTCTTCTGAATACACACCATAATGCATTGTAGTATGCATAGATATATTTATTACCTTCCTTCATGTCATGTGATTTGTAACAAAATTACTTCTTAAAAAGCAGTGCACAGCAATACAGCTCCAAATAGCCACTAAACATTTCCTACAACATTTTGGCAAATGGAGTAAACTAGAGAAGGAGCAGGGAAAGGCTACTCTTCTGAGGCTTTTTGTTTGTTTTAAAAGAATCAGGATGGCAGAGGCCATGGCTGACACACATAGTAAGTACATAGCTGCTCTTTAACTCTACAAACATTTTTGAATGGCTGACTCATAGGTCCAAATATAAACAAAGATGTCCAGATATACTCTATCACAGAAGTAGTACAAGGAAATAGATGCTGCAATTCAAAAGAAAATCCAAGAGTAATGTGAAATATTCAAGCAACTTCATTTAAATTCAAAGGAGAGCAAAACCCTAAAGATTTTAGTTAAGTGATCTATATAACTAATAACTAATGCACTACAAAGGCAATTTTCCCGCCTTTGATATTTGCACCTCCACACCAAACACTGTGAATGAGACATATCCAGTCCACCCTGACTTAATTAGTGTCACTAACACTGGTCCTACAATTGACAGGCAACTTCTTCTGCTCTTAAATATACCCCAAATTCTGCAATTTCCATGACAACTCATCTGTAACTGTAAAACAAATAGTTGCACCTTAAAAAGTAACAGACTACCACAGCTATAACCTCTGAGACTTGTATCACTAATTGCCAGTGCAATAAAAATATGCCATCTAGATGAGATGATAATTCTGAAAAGGACTGAAAGAACCATTAGAACCATCTGAAAGCCATGAAAACCACCATTTTTAAATTGCTTATGGGAAATACTGTATTTTTAAACATAAAACATTTAAGGTAAGTGATTAAACAAACTGCAAATGAAATAAAATGAAAGTTTTTTAAGTTATAGAATTTATTTCAGAATTCAGAAAAGCTCAACATTTCCAAGGCTTCAAGTGATTAAAACTCTTCTCTCTCATCTACTCTGTACCTCAAACTGGGCTCCCATAAGAAAGTATTAATAAAACTAGCCAATTAGCCCGTCATAAGATGGGATTTTCAGGTCTCTCCTCCACATCAGTCTTTTCTCCTGCGCCTCTGGTTTCTGGTTTCTCCTTCTCCTTCTCCCTCTCCTACTGCTTCCCTCCTCCCCCTCTCCCTTCCCCTTCCTCTCTCCCTCTCTCTCTCAGCTCTCCTCCGCCTCCTGCCTCTCTTCTCTCTCTCTTTCTCTTCTCCTCCCTCTCCCACCTCTCACTCGGTGGATTGCGGAGCCCAAACAGCCGTTTGGGCACCGCGCTCCCCGTATTGCATGGGGAGCACGGAGCCCAAATGGTCGCTTGCGCCACTTGCTCCCACACTGCGGCCTGGCTGAGAGGCGCAGAAGTCAGCCGAGTTCCACTGCGGGAGGTGGGGCGGTGATGTTCACAGCCAGGGGGCAGGGCCTGGAGCCCCTGTCACGCCGCACGTCACCGCCCCACCCCCCTTCGCTTTCCGCCGTGATGCTCGGTTGACTTCTGCTCCACTCAGCCAGGCCGCCACGGGGGAGCAAGCAGCCGTTTGGGCTCCCCCGCAGTGGCCCAGCTAAGCACCACAGCGGGAGGCGAAGGGGGGCGCAAAGGGGGGAGGGGCCTGGCCATGTACGTCACTGCCCTGCCCCCCTTCGCTTCCCACCGTGGCCCTCGGCTGACTTCTGCGCCACTCAGTCGGACCGCCACGGGGGAGCAAGCGGCACAAGCGGCTGTTTGGGCCCCGCACTCCCCATGCAGCACGGGCCACCCAGAGAGAACAGCCAGCATTTCAGGCAACAGCACCCTCCAGAGGGAACAGACAGCATTTCGGCGTTACAGACTCAGACACTGGGCTACTCTCTATATATATGATGGCAGCCCCTACTGGCAGACAAAAGCCCCATTCATCAGACAGAAACTGAAAGTGCAATAAATGAAAACGTTCTTCAATATATATTTAAATTTCCTAGAACTAGAAAGCTAGATGTATCTTGTATGATAATATGTAATAAACTATAAATGGACTAAGACTATGAGTTGTAGACAAGTAACACCACCTTCCTAGGAAAGGAAAGGAAAAACATTAGGTGCTATCTGTTAAACATGGTAAAGGTTAGTTTTTTCTGTAGCCAAAACATAAGAAAATGTTGCTCAGCAATCAGCTATCTTCAAGAAACTGACAGTTCATCTATTTCTTATAAATTACAATTAAGATACTACCAGGGAATAGTAATTAACTTAATTAATTTTTGCTTTTTTTGAGAATAAAATGAAAATGTACATGTTTCATGTAAATCATTGCTCTGGGGTGGGGCTGGTGATAAGGGACTCATATCCAGGCTGCTCCGGGGAGAGAGGACTATGTAGCCCTCTCTCACTGCAGCAGTTTGGTGCCAGGTGAGAAGCGCCTCGCCATGTCTGTTGCAGACTCTCTCAAATATATAGTAGACAACAACTAACCAACTGCCAATAAATTGCTTTCCTTTTGTTCTTCAGAAAAAAAGAGAAAAGGTTGGTTCAGAGAAGTTAGGGTGCCATTTTAACCAGATCTACAATATTTTACTACCTGCCTATTCTTCCTATCCATCTCCTTCTAGTCAAGTAGCTGGATAAACAGTGGTCAGGATTCCAATAGAAAAACAATGAGGAAAAGTCCACTTTAAAAGAGATTGCTGTGTTAAAGAACATAAGAATTCAGCCTACAGGTTCACTCCATTATCTGAACAGATTTCCATCTGTGTTTTTGAAAGCAGAGATGTTATTACTGTGATGCAGGACTACTCAACATGTGGACCGTGGTGCAGTCTGGGTTTACACAGGGCTCAACACATGGTCCGCGGGTGGGATCCTTTGAACATAGCCTCCACTGGGAACACACTCCATAATGGTCAATGTAATGGTCTTCTGCTGATATATGTTTTAGTAGTTAAATTCCTTGACTGTCATTGCTCATTAAAAGTGCTGTTAAATGGGTGGAAATATTGCATTTTATTAATATCAGCAGAACCAACTTAAATGGGGCCTGTGTGTTGTGTAGTCTTGCCTTAATCTTTATATTCATACCCGTCAGTGTGAAAGAAGCTATTTGCATGTATTTGCATATATATTTGCCTGTAAATGCAACCACACTAAAGTTGCAACCCTTGGCATGTACTGTGAGTATCATTGCAGCCCCCGGGGCTTCCAAAGTTGAGTAGCCCTGAGGTAATGAATTATCCAGTCAACTATGGATATGATTGGAGTGTTCTTAAAAAAAACCCAACACATTGGAGAGGAAGGAGGCATGAGGCCTTATTATGTATTCACAGCTACTCCTAACAGCTCCAGCTCAGTGTCTCTGCATTACTAGCTTAGTTACAGCAAGAGTGGTTGTGTCGAAACTGTTCTGGCAGTACACTTACAGCATGCAATGCACAGCTAGGAGCAACATTTTGCATATTATTTATCTCTTGGAAAAACAGATTTAAAAGGCAGTTAATTTTATTTGGTTTTGAAAGAAAAGTGAGAACTGGAATTCGAATGTGACATGCAGGAGGGAAATTGTGTTTACTTATGCTAGTGCTCACTGAGGTAACCTCCTGAGATATCCATGTTGTTTTTATGTGGTTCCCAAAGGAACAGCAGCCATGTATTAGTGCTCAACATTACTGCTTGGATTATTCTAGGAGTGGGTGGGTGAGATTCTGTGGCCTGCACTGTGCATGGGGTCAGACTAGATGATCATAATGGTTCCTTCTGACCTTAAAGTCTATGAGTACAATACAGTATATCATAGGATGCAATCCCAAAGAGACAATCCCAAATATCACTATTCCATTCTTTTGCAGCGAGCAGGATAGTTAGAAGACGGAGAATAAATTTCTTAAATCCAGACATTTCAGCATCACATAGTTAAACAAGAAGCAAACAACCCCCCACAATCCTGGAATATCCTGTCATTTAATATTTAGAGATGAAAAACATCCCTAATTTCTGTGTTTCGGTAGCCTATAAATATTTAAAAGCTATAACCAATAAGAGTAGAAAGGACAAGTTATAAGAATAAAAGGTGCACATTAAAAAGAGAAAATTTAGGTTGAAAATCGTGAACATCTTTCTGACCATTAGCTCCATTAGTTTGCAGAACACTCTCCGAAAGGGAAGTGATGGGAACATCATTACTTGGGATTCAGAGCTAAATTACCCACTAGATTAGCAAATTCATTTCTATTTAAATAAAATCTGCATAGGCAGTATAATCTGACAGGTCTTTTCCATCTGTAACTTCCTGGATATGTTACTCTAATTCTGTAAAAAAAATAATAAAAAAAAAAGATGACCTGGCAAATCCATCAGACATGTGTAATAATTTTAGATCTGGGCTGCAAATTATAATACAAGCAATTATGACCATGCCAGAAACTTGAATATCATCTTTTTTGTCCTTTAATCCAGAATTGAAGGTTCAATGAACATACAGCTCTTGGCAGAATAATCTAATCAAATATGATCAAGACCAGAGATATTTAGGGAGTTTTCCTTAGAGACATGGGCAGGACAGAAAATAATATAATCAGCACCTTATAGAAGCATAAACTCATTTGTCACACAAATTAAGTTCTGTACGTGTGGTAAAAGAAAATCTCGTTTTACTGTCATCTATACTGAGTGTATCAACAGTTATTGCTCCTGAAAAGTCTATATATAACAACTGTGCCTCTTTAGCAAGAGAGAAAACACTAATGTATACTCTATAATAAAAATAATTTAAAACACATGATACAATCTGTTTTGATAACAGTTTAGTGCTACACTGCCCAAATAGCAAGTTCTCAAAGTTATATTTGACTCTAGATATTTTAACAGGGTGGCTGAAAAAGGGAATGTTTGCTGGATAAAATTTAACAAATATGTTGGAAGCTATGAACACACAAATAATAGATGACATTCATGGTAATGCAGACAGACTCCACCAATTGAGTAAACAGTATAGCGTACAAGAATGAATAAACCTGTAGAAAAAGAGAGAAACTGTGGGTGATGTAAGTTGTTAACATGTTTGTGAGATGCATGGAGAAATTTGAAGTTGTAGGACTTTACATTTAAGAAGTCTGAGATCTGTGTAATACTAATGCATAGTACTATCTCTTGATTTATAGGTATATTAACAGTCCAACTTGTAGAATCAATTGAAAAATGTCAACACACTTCTTGAAAGCAAGGCTAAAGAGAACAAATAAATACAGATATTTCAGGTTCATTCATTACCTTCTGTATTGTCACTCTCACAAAAATGGGAATAAGGCAGGGAATTTAAAAACAAGCTAATGTCAGTTAGCTGAATATCAACAGAGTGGAGCTAAGGTATCTTTGGCTATGTCTACACAGCAACGTTATTTCAAAACAACGTAGTCCACACGTCTACACAGCAGGCAGTTATTTCAACATAAACGTTGAAATACTGTCAAGCTGGAGGACTTATTACTCGACTCCTATAACCCTCATTTTAAAGGAAAGTTGGAGGAAGAGTGTTTTATTTCAAAATAAGTGCTGTGTAAACAACACCAAAACTAAAATAAGCTATTTTGAATTGAAATAAGCTACACAATTGACATAGCTCAGTTTGTGTAGCTTATTTCAAGTTAAGCCCGGCTGTGTAGATACACCCTTAAAGAGCTCAGCACAGCTTGAGTTGTTGCCTAGGGCATTATGTCTATACTGCAAAAAATACCTGCAGCAGTGAGTAGCTCAATGTGTTTACCTTATTTCGTGTTAAGCCCTGCTGTGTAGATGTTCCCTTTGGGATCTGAGTTCCATTTTTAGGTTGGCTTCATGTTGAACATATGCCCTGGTGGCATTAGCCACTCTTTGCCAGATGAGCATTCCCCATTGCTCCTATCTAAACAAAGGATAAATAATTCTATATCTGCCAGGTCTGAATAACATCCAATTCACCTGTTCCAACCAAGGGATTTTCTACATATGGAAATTAAATGGAATAAGAACTGCAAAGATCTTCTACTTTAGCCAGTGTATTTTGGAAGTTCATTAAGCTAAACTGGAAAAAGGCATTAAGAGTACTTTATCCACACGGGAGTTATCCCAGAATAGCTACTGCATTTTAAATTCATATCCTTAGTCTGGAATAACTTCTGCACGTGGACTTCAGGCCTGTCTTGACAGGAGTAATTGGATATGGGGGAAGACTAATTTTTTGAGAGACAAGATTAGGCAAGGAAATGGTTCAGCAGCCTGAAAATAGAATGTCTGTAAAAGATATGATAACAGGTAACACCCAGGGAATAATTTACAATGGCTAAAATAATAATGGATAAGATAAGAGTGGAACATAAATTAAGGTGAAGATTAAGCTGTGGGTGGACAGAACCTGCTGTACAGGTTCCCTCAAATTGACCAACTCCATCCAGAACATGTGATGCAATGTATAGATAATACAATATTATGTTTAAATATATATAAAGGGAAAGGTCTGCTGTATAAATTTAGATGTGTGGTTTGTCTTGTACTGCCCCTTATACTTGAGCCTGACCAACTTAGCATAACTTTCACATATGCCAAATAAAGGAGCCTAATGAGACTGGAGTCAAACTGAGCTCTTGGAAAGGTGGAAGATATCTCAGATGACCCTAATATGGCAAAGCCCTACATAATGAAACTGCAGTAACTGAACATTAAGTACATCACTAAGGTTACTTAAACATGCTGTTAATAATTTCTCAATTTCAGATTCACACCTGTGAGTGTCCCTTCCACTAAAATTTCATTTCCCCAGCACTCAGCTCCAAATCTGTAATAAGGACAAGTCTCAGGGCTTGTCTAAATCATGGGGAAACACTCTCTACCAGAGTATGATTCTAAAGCACATGGTTGTGCATTAACTGGTCTGTGTTCTAGCTGATGGTGCATTTTTAACACAGTGCTATGTGAAACACAGTACAGGCAGTCCCCGGGTTACGTACAAGATAGGGACTGTAGGTTTGTTCTTAAGTTGAATTTGTATGTAAGTCGGAACTGGTACATACTGTAGGGGAAACTCTAGCCAAACATTTCTC
The DNA here is from genome assembly GCF_052426305.1 of Pelodiscus sinensis. Classification (NCBI taxonomy): domain Eukaryota; kingdom Metazoa; phylum Chordata; order Testudines; family Trionychidae; genus Pelodiscus; species Pelodiscus sinensis. Next base: position 26,462,709 of record NC_143065.1, read on the forward strand.
CAGAGCTCAGTTTTATTCTCCCACACCTCACTTCCCTCAGTCCTTTATTCTCAAGCTGAGGTGTCTGCTGAGAAAAGCCGCTCCATGACTCCCTGGTCTGCTGGGGGGGGCACTAGCTTCGCGTCTCCCTAGTCTGCTGAGGGGAAGCAGCTAGTGTGGGGTTGCCTCACCCCGTTTGTAAGTAGGGATCCGATGTAAGTCGGATCCATGTAACCCGGGGACTGCCTGTACTATGCTGAAGTGCACTAAAGTAACTATAGTGAACACAAGTAAGATCTATGATAACTAATTAATGCACAACATGTTACTGCACTTTAGAAATCACTCCCCAGTAAAGCGCTTTACCTCACCAGCTAGACAAGCCCTCAGTTTAAAAATCAAATGAGAAAGGGAAATAAACAGCCATTCCTCTGGACATAGCTAGAGTCTTCTGTTTCATCAAGGAAATTAGAACTGGAGGTACTTGCTATCCTGAATGTGAAGAGGAGCCAGGAATTGATATACAGGGGGAAATTCCCCTTCTCCCTTCAAATGTTCAAAACTTTCTTATGCTTCCCCCCCCCCCCCCCCCCGTCCCATATTTCCGCAATTTGTATTACTATTTTCTAAAAATGTTACATCATTTAATTTGGTTGGCTGCTTCAAGACCTATAAATGTCTTTTCCCTAGGAATTTCACCAGTAAACCACTGGCTAGAGAAATATGGTGCTGGGTACTTCACACAAGAAGAAAGATGTTAAAAGATATTCCTGCACAAAGTAGTAAGGAGAAGCATGGGGAAAGGAGGCTATGACTTGCCCATGGTATTGGCAAAATGTTCCAAAAATTCAGACTTCAAAGGTGAGGAATGTTGCCTATCTTTGCAGGGCATCTAACCCTAGAACACTCTCATGCTTTTCAACTAAAAAGCAAACAAATCCGTTTTGGCACATGCCTACTGAGTGCCATCAATAAGTAGCTTATCAATAGCTAAGCAATACGGTTCATCTCCTTGACAGTCTTAGAAAGCCAGTCATATTGAATATCCAGAGTATTATTCCTTACTGTGATTCTTAAAGCTTTTTTTTAAAATATAAATGTTAGTGGAAGATGGCTATTAAAAAGAAACACAGAACAGAGGAGTAGAGCAAAGAAACACAATGCAATAGCAACTAAGGAGTCAGAAATTGGGAGCAGTACTCCAACTCAAGCAGTGAGTCTGTAAGGCAGGAGAATTAATTATAGTTGTTATACTTGCTGCCAGTGAATGTGATCAAGTTTTTTTTCCCCCACCTGTTCTGTAAAGTCTTTATGGGAGACACGTCTAAAAATTTCTGCAACACCCTAAGAAATACAATCTGACACACCCATTCACTGAAAGTTGGATGTAGCAGCTTTCTGCATGCATTAGTTTTGCTTCATCTGCAAATCTTGCCCCACACAATGTTTGGTTTTTTTTTTTTTTTAATTTGGATGAACTGAAGATTAGAGATATGCTCTAATTCAAGGATGTACTTTGTAATTCCTCTCTCTTCACATTCCTCTTTGCGCCTCTCCATCATTTACAAATGTCTGAGGTGCTGAGAGCATTATTGGGATAATACTTGAGACCAGACCTTATTTTATCACCAGATAAGTAGTTACAGGTGCTGAACAAAAGACCCACATTTTAGCCCCATGTATCTGACAAGGCTGGTTATTTGGACATGCAGACTTCTCTTGAACATGCAACTGAACCAGCAGGTTTGGTATTTCAATACTGATCATTTTCACATGACTTTGCCCTAAAGATCTACCTCACATCCAGTCAAATTAGTCGAGTGATGGAGGTGAGTTTTTAACCCGGAGTTAAATAAAACAAACAAAACCCACATATGATTTACATCTGGAAATAGCTCCTAACCCATTTCCTGAAGTACTAATCAAAAAACAAAAACAAATCAAAGAAAAAAAACAAACCCTGCAGTTCCCCTTAGAAAATACTTTTGTTATGAATTTCTTACTGAGACACAAGTCTAAATTCAATGACAAACATTTCTGGTCTATGCAAATTCTGCTAGTAATTTGGCAGTGACACTTATACCAAATGCAATACTTTTCCAAGTAATTAACATCTTCAATGGTTTTGCAAGGTTTGTTTGTTGGTTTGGGGGGAAAGGAAGATTTCCTCCTAAATCTCCATTCTGCTTTGACATCTGATTAAATTTTTTCCCCCACACAAGCTAAGTGTACATATCCAGCCACCCCACACTATTCAAAAGCTCAATCCTGTTTCATGTAAGAAATCAACAACATGTCATTGTTAATTACTGAAATGAACTGTTACTTATCCATTTAACATAATATTTTTAAACAGAAATATAAAAAAAAGGTTTCTGTTGCTCTTTTAACCTGCAGAGAAGGGGGCCTTCTAATCTGTCTGCAAGTGGTTCAAGGCAGATTCTTGGGGCTAGCTTTGTAAAGGAATTGATATGCTTAAATCAAAAATCTAGAACTCAAAAAACTCTCACTCAGCTCCCACCTAATCTTGTAGGCACCTGCAGTCTCACAAATAAAGTCCCAAAGATACTTAAATTTCTGCTGGTGCGCATAGGCAAAGCCTAAACCTCAGTGAGATTCACAAACTAGGAATGTCACAGCCATATATTCTATAGCCCTGTTATGAAGAAGGTGGTGGACCCAGGTTCCACTCTGCCTGAGAGCAGCAGGGATTTGAATCCAGATCTCCCACCTGTGAGGAAATGCCCTAAAAACTAGACTACAGGTCAGCTGTGTGGCTTCTGCAGGGGGGGGGGGGGGGGGGAGGAAGAGGCCTGATCTGGCTTAAGTGTCTGAGGGTTCATGGCTGGGAATCCCAGGTGAAGACAGGCACCTAAATCCTAGCTAACTAGCTCTGGCAGCTCAGGACACAGTCTTTTGTGGATCTCATTCTTAGGTGTCTACCTCTTCCCATGCATTGTATAGGGAGCCTGGGTCACCAGCTTGGGGCTGCAGATTCCACTCGTCATCTAGAATTCAGCATTGAAGCACTGAGCCTGACTTTGCTTTGTGGATCTAACCCTTTTAGGATTTCCTGGTGACTGGAAATGAGCATATGAAAACACTGTAATTATGTCACAAAAATAGTTCATGATTACATAATGCCCACATTTTCTGTACCTAATAAAAGCAGATTGTATTTTGTGCAACCACCATATTACAGACAAATACTGGAATATGGTCTTATAAAATCTCTAATATCTTCTACACTAGGGTTGGGCAAAATATGGTCCAGGGGCCAGATTCAGCCCACGGACCACCCAGCTGGGACCCTCAGGCACACAGCTGCCATGAGTTTAAAGCACAGCGCAGCTGCTCTCTGATCTGGAGGGAGGAGGAGGCTTCATGTGATCTCCCCTCCCTCAGCCCAATCCTCAGCTCCAATTGGCTGGAAACAAGCAGCCAATAGGAGCTGAGAGATTGGTCTGGGGGATAGGAACAGTGCAGGCTTCTTCTCCCTCCAGGAGCTGAAAGCCACATGGAGAAAATATGCTGTGGCAGGCAGGGAACCCAGCCTGTTTTGGGGGGGGGTGCTAGCCAGGAGACACTTAGGTAAGTGCCTCCTAGCCAGAGCCTGCCTCTGGCACCTCTGCCCCTCCCATACACCAACTCCTTCCCCCAGGTCACCATCCAAACCCTCTGTACCCCCTGCCCCAGGTCACAAATCCCTCCCAGAATGTGTACCTCCTCCTATATTCCTCCCCCAGGCCAGAATCCTCTCCAACACCCAAACACCCTCTCAGACCCTGCACCCCAATCCCCTGCCTCAGGTCACTACCCCCACCACACAAACTGCCCTCAGACTTAACACCACCTCCTTCACCCCAGTCCCTTACTCCGTGCACTCTTCTACACTCAGACTCCATCCTAGATCCCGCACCTCCTCCATGGAAAGTGCTGCCCTGACCACTTTCCGAAATCTTGGAGTGCCTCACCCCCCCCATCCCCACCAAAAATTATGCCCACTTCTGTTCTACACCCAGCCTCAGGATGAAGGCGTCGTGTTGCTGTCCTAAATATTCCCCTGACTTGGGACGGACTTGACCAGGTAGGTTCTACAGAGAGCCCAGTCCACAGAGGCTCTCTAGTGGTTTGTTTTACAGTCAAACTTTTAATAATGATCACACGGATGGAAATATGAAAGGGGGAGGAGGTACCATTAGAGGGCATGAGCTGATTTAGTCATCACTGCTGAGTGAAGTCTGCTCTAGTGTGGCTTGACACTGCACATCTCCACTGCACTTATTTAAAAAATCCTATTTTGAGCACTTACACTTAATTTTTTTTAACTGTATGTAGGTTGCTAGTTCTTCCCCTGCCCTGACCCACCCACAAACTCATGACACCTGTTAGAGCAAGATCAGCTGGAGCTTCTTTTGAAGCAAGTCAAGGCCACTCCTTGAATCCATTAACAGAGGTATCAATGCAGCTCTCAAAGGCTGAACTTGTAATCCCATTCAACTAAAAAGACTATGGGTATGTCTACACTCCCCCCCCCCCCCCCCGTTCAAACTAGGGGGGTAATATAGTCATTTGGAGTTGCAAATGAAGCCCGGGATTTGAATTTCCCGGGCTTCATTTGCATGATGCCGGCCGGCACCATTTTTAAATGCCGGCTAGTTCAGACCCCATGCCGCGCGGCTACACGCGGCATGGACTAGCTAGTTCGGATTAGGCTTCCTATACCGAACTAGCTGTATGCCTCGTTCTAGGCGTACAGCTAGTTCGGAATAGGAAGCCTAATCCGAACTAGCTAGTCCGCGGCACGGGGTCCGAACTAGCCGGCATTTAAAAATGGCGCCGGCCGGCATCATGCAAATGAAGCCCGGGAAATTCAAATCCCGGGCTTCATTTGCAACTCCGAATGACTACATTACCCCCCTAGTTTGAACTAGGGGTGTAGTGTAGAAATACCCTATCTGTGTTGGGAAAGCTGTTCTGGTGGGTAGATAGTTGGTATCTGACAGACTGGAGGGCCAACAGACTTGCCAGGCCCTTGGGCAAGACAGGGGGCCCCAGGACTCTATGCTCTTGGAAGGGTGAAGCTGGGAACCACTGGGTCTCAGAACCATCCAGAGCGTGACACATGCTAGAAGAAGCGTGACACATGCTACGGCCCCTAGAAGAAGTATCCTACCTGGAACGTGCCACGCTCCTGCCTCTCCTCCCACCAGCTCTTTGTTTAGATTTTTTTTAAAACAAACTCCAGAAATCAGATGTGCTTCTCCTGGTTTCAGGTTTTATTATTGGAAACTCACAGTTTGGCTAACCACCTGGTACTAGCAGTCTCGGAAGATTCCAATGACCAGGGTAACACTTGAATCTAGTGATCAATCTCTATAAGAGGTGATTATGAACTCTGATTATTTTTTCTTTATTAAACCATAGGTGTTCTCACCAACTTAAATGTGATCTTCAGCTTGAAGAAACAATTTTCTTATTCCCTAGGAAATGGTGCAGTTAAAATGTATCTGCAGGGCTCTATGCTTTAGGACCAACACACTCCACAAACAATCTGAAAAGTGATTTTTGCAGCATCGAACTACTAAATGCAGTGCTCTTTTCACCAAATCAGCAAGAAGCAGCTGTGCTGGTCACAGGGATAGAGGTACAAGCTGCAGAGGAACATAATCAACAGCAGGGCTGGTCCAGCTCATTTTCCCACCATGCTGCTGCTGCCAACTACAGGCAGTGCCCAAGTTACGCGGATCTGACTTATGTCGGATCCGCAGTTACGAACGGGGTTTGCTGCCTGTCTCCCTGGTCTGCTGGACGGGGAGCAGAGCCTCTGAGGACGCCGGCAGCGGGACAGCCGCAGCGTGTCTGGGCTGTCCGCTGCCCGCGTGCTCCCTGGCTTTGCTCCCCGTCTCCCTGGTCTGCTGGTCTCCAACAGACCAGGGGGACGGGGATCAAAGCCGCGGAGGACCCGGGCGGCGGGACCGCGGTGCATTTCGGTCCGCTGCCCGCGTCTCCCTGGTCTGCGGGGGGGAGGGGAGGGCTTTTCTCCGGACGCCTGTGGTAGAGCAGCTGGGGCACTGCCGGTTGGTCCCGCAGCACCGCTCTGGGCGCTACTGGACCAACCCGGCAGCACCCCAGCTGCTCTGCCCCAGGCGTCCTGATTCAGCCACTGCTGATCAGTTTCAGCAGGGGCTGAATCAGGACGCCTGGGGCAGAGCAGCTGGGGTGCTGGTGGGTTGGGTTGGTCCAGTAGCACCGAGGAGCTGAAACTGACCAGTGCTGACTACAGGAAGCCCGAGGCAGAGTTGCTCTGCCCCGGGCTTCCTGGAATCAGCCGCTGATCAGTTTCAGCAGCAGCTGACTTATGGATGCCTGGGGTTTGTAAGTTGAATCGGTATGTAAGTTGGAACTGGCGTCCAGATTCAGCCTGTTGAAACTGATCAGAGGCTGATTCCAGGAAGCCCGGGGCAGAGCAACTCTGCCTCGGGCTTCCTGTAGTCAGCCGCTGGTCAGTTTCAGCAGCAGCTGAATCTGGACGCCAGTTCCGACTTACATACAGATTCAACTTAAGAACAAACCTACAGTCCCTATCTTGTACGTAACCCGGGGACTGCCTGTATTTGTCACCAATATCAGACTAGGTTTACCAGGTTGCTTTTGAAGAACTTGTATCCTACAAGTCAAAGGGAGGGATGTTGGATCTTGCTCTTGAATTTCAGTAAGGTAAAAAGAGATTTGATGTATTTGTTCAAACCACAGAGCTCTCCACACAATGGCATTTTACTCTGAAATATAACATGTCTTGGACAGATGTCAGAACTCTTAGTTAGCACATACATAGTCTCAAAGGAGCTATCAAATTTTCTGAAGCCAAATCAGGACACAACAGAGCTCACTGTTTCATTTCCCAGGTTCTAACCAATTTAATGTTCCCTTCACATCCTCAGGTCTTGTCTAGGACAAAAGCATTGTTCAAAGTTTTCCCTCCATTCCCCAGACTAGTTCCACTCAACCAGCAATTCTGGTAACCCTAGTATAAATAGGCTGCTGCAGCTATTTCAAGCCCCAATAGGTGGTAGTGGCCAAGGATCTGTAGTAGATATGCTAAACTTTTAATAGCTAGAGATAAACAAATGCTCAAATTATTTGAGGTCACCAGACCACTTTGTACCACAAATACTAATAACTTTAAGTTACTACTAACCCAAGGCAGAACGAGGTTAATAGATTTTAAGGCCAGAAGGGATCCGTACAATCGTCTGATCTGACCTCCTGCATAACAGAGGCCAAAGATTTTCACCCAGTGACTCCTGTATCAAGCTTCTGGTTGAAATTTAGCACAACATCGTATCTTGATTTAAAGACCTCATGTGATAGAGAATCTAATACATCTTTTGATAGGTAGTTTCAATGCTTAATTGCCCTCCCTGCTGAAAATTGGTGCTTTATTTCCCATTTCAATTTGTCCAGCTTCAACTTCTAGCCATTGCCAACTTTGTTATGCCTAGTAGAGGGCTCTTTAATCTAGCATACAATCAGGGATCTTCTCCTGTGCAGGTACTCACAGTCACCTCTTAACCTCTCTTGATAATCTAAATAGATTGAGCTTCTTAAACCTCTCACAGGAAGGTAGGTTCTTAATAACTTGCATCATTCTTGTGACTCTTCTGAGCCCTTTCCAATTTTCAATATCTTTTTACAAGTAGTGTGCACCTCACAACTATTCAGCAATGTCTTCCACTGACCTCACAAAATGATTATTATTCTGTAGATTTCATTCATTGTATCTTATTCCAGTATTCCAATTTAATCAGAAAATAATGCTAAGAAACAGCAAGGTCCATTTTTTTGATGGTGGTAACAGACCAATTCAGATGTAGGACAAATGTTCCCCTAAGCTCAATTTGTTCATCATGCAAAATAAAGAACTTCACAACAAAACCAGCAGCTGCCTCTCAGGCTGTGAAGCCCAATCCATTTTCATTGTTTACAAAGAGGGGAAAAAAACCCAAAGCAAAAAGACGACAAGCAGCAACTCCAGATTTTTCAGTGAGCGTTTAAAGTACATTGTTTAAAGACACTACTACTAAGACAGATCTTTCTATTCAAGCATTTTTCTTTAACATATGCTATGGAAGTCTCAAGCTATGACAGTCTAAGTTACAGCTGTCTCAAAGCTCAAACTGCTTGTTCTGATGAGTCTGACAAAAGGCTGATTACAATTATAAGAGAAAGAGTGGGTTTCCAGAAGCTTAACATATCAGTTTCTAAACCCAAACAGTATTTAGAGTGCATGCATCACTACATACATAAGAAAACTTCAGGTAATAGGCATGCATTAATGTGTTTCTCCAATCTAGAAACAAAATGTTAACAACAATAGATATAGGGATGCACAATACACATTGGAGGACAGAAATGAGTTCTACAGTTACACATTATATAAGTTCAGATATTGCTATTTTCACCCTATGCTAATCTTGTCCTTAGTTACAAATTTTGTGTCCAACACACTAGCCACTTGTGGCTATTTGGCCATACGAGTATGGCTGCTTGGCTTGAACAATGTGGCTATTTGGCTGGTTGAATGTGGCTAGTGGCTACTTCTTCAGAATTGGCTGGACACAACAGTATTAGAATCATAAAGCAGACTAAATTCTGGGTCTATAACCATGCCAGATTTAGCAGTTTTGATATTTCATGGGTAAAGAGATTAAGGTTATCAAATACGTTCAACTTCCTACTGCAGCACTCCCAACTACTCCAGTACTGAGGGGTTTGGCTCAAAAGAACTGTGCTGAAGTTTCTTCATTGTGAACAAATCTGCACAGGAGTCTAGGAAAGCAAGTCAACCTTCATTTGAACTTAGGTGTTCAGAGGGAAAAGCTACTGATCTTACCACTAAGGTGGCCAACCTTGATTCACCTTACAGTTAACCTTCAAAGAGGTTCATGCAATGTAAAGAAGAACAGAAATGTTTTCTTCCCATTGAATTTGTATTTGTTTTTTTATGTTAAAAATGTAAGTCAATTCTTCCCTTTTTTGCTGGAGTTCTTTATTGGAGGACTCACATGTGGAGAATCTCTCTCAAGTTCAGCTCCTATGCAAATAGGTGAGAAGAAATGCTGAATAAAACATTCCCACCCACCAAACTATTGATTCAGAAATTTGAGTTGTTGGACCAAAAATATAAATATAAATATATATTTCCAAAAGTCTGAATCATCTTCTGCTCATTTGATCAGGTTTCACTGGCACAAGATCTCTGGATGTTACAATCTGACTGGTTTTGCTGTCACTAATGGATATACAGGGCAGGGACCCATGTCATCCTCCATGTCTGCAGAGTATACTGCACAATAGGACCTTGACTCTGGATGCTATCTCAGTACAAACAACTGACAACAACAACAAATGACAGCAAATAAAATTCATCTAGACAAAATATCAATTTCTAAATGTAAAAAAACTATGGAAACAGAACCCTTTCCTTGCAGATGCCTCCTACCCTCTCTCTTTTTGAATATGTTCCAGGCCTTTTTTATACAAGCAAAAAAGGGCAAAGCACCACATTTTTTCAGATCATTTTTAAAGTCTCTTGAGCTTCTTCTGCCTCCTCTTTGCATTTCATGACAATAAAATATCAGCTTTACAGTTGAATGACCAGCAAACAGAACAGAAATGTAGTTTGGAACAAAGGGGAATCGCCTATTATAAGCATATACATTTTATTTTTAGTAGGTTACATGACCAAAAACTTTGACAAAATGTACAGTCACTGTACAATATATAATTGCAGCTAACACACATTTCCCTTAGGGTCCATAAGCCAGCAGGAGCAAAAGCAGGGGTGGGAAGCCATTTGCCTCTCAGCAATCTGTTCACAATGGAGTTAAATGCTGTGAAATCTATAAAGGGTATGAAAAAGTAGGGCTTTATGCATGTCAGCACTGTCATAGTCACAGCAGCAGGAAGTAGCAAGGGAGGAGGAATCCATTAGCAATTCTCACAGTTATGTTCAACCATATTATACATATCCCCGGCTAATTAATCTGTTAAAACAGAGTATCAATATATGTTCACTTGAAATATGCTCATAAAAATATAAATAATTGCAACCAAATCATGCTACAGATCAGACCCACCAATTCTTAGATGTAAAGTTAAGTGTTATGATGAATGTGCAAGCATCTAGCTAAGTAATTTCATATCATGTGGTCTGAAGGCTTTATTAGGTACCAAAAAAATGTAGCAGTACAGAACCACTTCTCATCTTCACTCTAAATATTTTTCTTAAAAAGACTGAATTCCCTAATTTCAATTAGTAGAACTTTAAAGAAAAAAGAGAGGTACAAGCCAAAACAAAACCTAGAGGAAGGCATGTTTCTCTCCGATCCTCTGATAGCATTAACCGGAAATTCCTCAAATCCGAATACACACCTTTTGGCAGGTCATCCCAAAATGTTAAAAGTCTCGAGGCTTTCACAACCAGTTTACTTTCATCCACAAAGAAAAGTATGCGGATGGTTTACTTGAATGGTAACTCTAGAGTTCAGTTTCCTAAATCCACCCCCTTTTCAGTGTGTAAACATTCAATAAAGAAATGTGTGTTCTGTGCAGAGATATTACATTAGCTAGCAATGCAGACTGGTGCAAGGCTCAGGAAGACAAACATCCTTCTACTATCTCCAGAAGTAGAAATCTCCTTTTCAACATATGTTACTTACTAATCTCTCATATGACAGGATATGAAATTTAGGCAAAGTGTTTTGCAGAGAGGCTCATTCATTCTGAGGAATATACCTCAAGGACCTGGTTCTGTCACCTTTATTCATTCTGAGTTGCACATTACTCCAAGTAGGCCCACTGACTTTCATCCCCAGGTCTGGCAGCTGACAAAACACTGTACCTGGGACTTTTTCTTCCTATATATAGTATTTTAACGAAGTTATCACCAACTTGGCCATTGCCAGTTATTTTTCAAGGTAACTTATGCTGCATATTGTTTTATAAAGGGTGGAAACAAAAACTTGGGCTCTGCAAATGAACAGCCAATCTGTAGTTGGAATGAAAGCTGTCCTAAAAGCACAGAAGGTTATCATTCTGTAGCATATATTTACAAGAGCCAGTCTTGCAACATGCAGGTCTTTTCCCTCTGTGATCTTGCTTCATTGCTCTTCTTTCCTCCCATCTGTCTAATCATCCTTATAGAAATACCTTCTCCAGTTTGTCACAATCACAACAGGAGATGTCAGATTTCTCCATTGGACTGGTCTCAAAATACCTGTTCCATCCCAAACTATCACTATGTTAATCCTCCCTGTAATTTTTTTTCTTGAAGTACAGAATGGAATTGTTTCTCAAAAGATTAACTTAACTGATGTAGTACCAGCAGATTGAAGTGCAATATTTGTTTTTCCTTTCAGGTTGGGTGGAGCTTTAGCCCTCACTTATAGTCATGACTGCTTTGCTTCCATAGTTGTATAGGGGTTAAAAATGACAACTTTAATTCTCAGCTTCTCTATGCAAATACTTAAGTTCCTACTTTTCCAACCTCAGTTTTCCTTGTTGAACAAATATTTCCTTTTGGTTTTTGTTTTGTTTTGAAATCAATCCCAGTAATACCACGCATAATTAAGGCAATGAAAGGTACTGTTCTATTTGATTTTCATTCTTTTAGATCTCTATTTTTCTATAGATAAAATAATGTAGGTTGATTTTAATGAGGAGTCTGGTGTATGGTTTCTTCTGTCTACTGTACAGTAAATAGCTGCTTTTATGAGCTCATGCTTTTTCCTCAATTTAAGTTACACTCTGAGGGTTTTGACTTTTGCCTATAACATTAGGGGCTTTTATATGGCAGAGACAACGGGGGTTCTCTCATTGAGTATGGAACATTCCAAGTATCCACACTATCACTTCCTTTGGCTTTCTGTATCTTCCCTATGGTGAACGATTCCTTCAAGAATTATGATGAAATTACTTTCTTAAAACAGATACATGGAGCTCTACTCCTTTGCTTGGTAATGGTGTGTTCAATAAGATTCCTAGGTTCACACTTGCACAGTCCATGATATAAATACTAAGAGCCTATCCAGAAAGGAAAATAGGTCAGCTATTTTTTCTATGAGAGGATACAGCCAAGGCACCATCCTGGTCTCCAATGACTAAGGTAGGAGTGTGTGTGAGTGAGCGAGTGAGCAAGCGAGCGCTGTTTTGGGGACATAAGCATGCATTTTGTAACCAGGTGAGTGCGGTGAGCTGGCTACAGAAGCATGGCTGTAAGTGTTGTGATCCATAGGACTGCCAACTTTAAAGTCGCACAAAACCAAACACCCGCACCCCTGCCCCGTCCATTCTCTAAGGCCCTGCAGCTCGCTCACTCTATCCTCCTCCCTATATCGATCACTTTTCTCTCCCTCCCTCATTTTCACTGGGCTAGCTCAGGGGGCTTGGGTATGAGAGGGGGTGAGGAGTCCAGCTCGGGTGTGGGCTCCAGGGTGGGGCAAGGACTCTAATGTGAGGCCAGGGATGAGGGATTTGGAATGCAGGAGGGAGCTCTGGGCTGGGACTGAGGGGTTCAGAGGGCAGGAGGGGGATCAGGGCTGGGACAGGGGGTCAGGACATGGGAGGGGATCAGGGTGCAGGCTCCAAGGGAGGCTAACCTCAAGCAGCTCCTGAAAGCAGTGTCATGACCCCCACCAGATTCTACACTGAAGTGCAGCCAGGCAGCTCTGCCGTGTATGCTGCCCTGTCCACAGATGTTGCCCCCTCAGCTCCTATTGGCCATGGTTCCCAGTCAATGGGGGCTGTGCCGGCGGTGCTTGCAGTGGGAGCAGTATGCTGAACCCCTACACTTACAAGCTGGGGGAGGGGGCACATGTCAGCTGCTTCATAGGAGCCACACAGCACAGTGGCTAGCAGGAAGTCTAACAGACCCTACTGCTAACCGGACACTCAACAGCCTAGTCAGTGGTGCTGACCAGAGCCACTAGGATCCCTTTTTGACCATGTGTTCTGGTTTAAAACCAGAAACCTGGTCACCCTAGGATCCACCATGTAGTTTAACTCATCTATGCCATACTTATAGATGACGCATTACCACTGGTGAACATTCTGCTGGAAGGGACAGATACTGGTCAGACAGCTGGAGAGGCCTACTATTCACAATTCATTTTCAAGCCTGTTTTACATCATTTAACTACTTATGTTCCCTATGAATGTACGATGCACTTCCATATAGAGAAAACTGCAGAGCCCTCTACAGACAAGCTGTGCACCCCATAAACACTGGGTAATTATTAAAAGAAAAAAAAAACATGATTTTCTTAACAAGCCATTCAAGGAGCATGACCTGTGAGACTGGAGGCATGTCAGAAGGGTAACAAATATACATTAAGTTAGCATTATGCAACCAGCCCGACTTTATGAATGACAACAATAATAATGGGGTTAAAGTGACCCTACATCGTTTTCCATATTTGCAATTCAACATGCAGCCTCACAGGAACAATAAAGGCTTTAAAAAAGTAAAATGAGTTTTAACAACCCAAGTAACAAACAACATTGAATGAGTTGCACGGCACTCTAGAGTTTCCATAATATTTTTTTATTCCTACATAATGTTAGTGTGATGGAGCAAAACCACAGCAAATGTGCTGAAGTGGAATTTCAATACTTTTTATATAGCACATTCTGGACTGGATTGTCTAAGTAGAACAGGGGTCTCTGAGATCTTGCAGTTAAGGCATAAGGTTGGGGGGTCATAAAATCTAAGTTCTTTTCATCACAGACTTCCTTACTCAACTAGATGAATCTAGCCATACCTCAGTTTACCTGTCTTTAAAATGGGGATAACAGCACTTATGCACTGGGATGTTATAAAGTTAAATTAACTGATATCAGTAAATGTGCTGAGATCCTTGGATGGAAAAAAGTTGCTATAAAAATGAAACATACTGGCTGAATCTAGCAGCACAACACCAGCGTTTCCATTTCCAGCCTACATTCCCAAACAGGGTGAACCCCAGCATGGAAAGACTCTGCAGAAGGGATAACGAAGGATTCTCAAGGCAGGCCAGGGTGAACACTATGCTGCTCCTCAGCCAGCACAGGCCCACTATTCTGGAAAGAGAAAGGATAATCCAGAGGTTGGTGAACCTGCTGAACATGTCTCTGGAGATTTTTAGTTTTAAAAGACTCAGATTAATTTGGTGCACGCTAACACCAACAGGTTTTTCACTCTCTTTTTAGTGTCTTTTGGTGAACTATGCCCAGGTTCTTTCAAAAGACACAAAGCACCACGGGGAAGCACACAAGCATCAAGAGATGTATCCTGCCCCAACTACAGTAACTGAAATGTATGTGGGCTTCTATTAATGCCAAAAGAAAACTTCACCCCATAATCTATTTTAAAGAGATAAATATTTTAAATAAAATGGTCACTGAAGTTATTCCACTTTTAGCAAGACTAATATAAAAATGAAGAAGGGGAAAAATACAACTTAGAATACAACCTATGTTTTGCTAACACTGGCCACTGAATTAGGTGGTAAATGCTAGCTGTTCAAGTTTAGACCTTTCTAAGGATACTTGCAAGGGGTTAAATTCTAGTGTCAAATGCACATTGAGGCTCCCACCGAGAAGATATCGATATTTTTGTAAGGACACAATAAATCCCTACCTATTTATTACAAAAGAAAGGGGAAGAGAAGAGCTGCTGCATTGTGTAGTTTCTTCAGTTTTTCACACTGTGCTAGGAGGAATGTTGCATGGGGCTGAGAATTACAACAGCAGACTATGTCTTGCAAACAGGAAAAAAAAATAACCAGCAGTGTGACAAGTTTATCAAGCAAAGGCTGGAGGGCATAATTTCTCACTGAAGTTCTATTATTTTATCCTCAGGGTGAGCAATCCTTTCCCTTCAAAGCTAATCGCTCCAGTCTGAGTGTGTGCCTCTCACTGTGCCCTTTAAAAATAGGGGTTTGCCACAAAAATTCAGATGCATCTTTAATAGATGATATTTTAAGGTACAATCAGAGGGCCCTGGCTCTGCCAAATACTAGCCAGAATTTCACACTAAACTATTGGCCTGCCAAGATGTCAATAGTGTTAAGCTATTTTAATTGCCATAGACTTGCCTCCACAAATACGATTGTGTTCAGAAAGCCACTTATTATTCCACACACCCCCTTTCATTTCTGCACTCAAAGCTTTAACAGTAGAAACAAACAGAGTGAATTACATACAAATTAAGTATTTATTCAATTGTCTCTGTAGGCTGGCCCCTCTATATCTATTACCAGTTAATGCTGAGCAGCATCACACGATGCTCTCCAATCAATAAACATGCCAGATGTATCTGTCAACCTCCTACCTTGGCTCCATCCACACTGATAATCCGATAGCTGTTTCTTGTGCTGTCATAGAAGTAGGAAACAGTTACAGCCTGCTTGCTTGCAGGAACCCAGTTCTTCTTGGTGCTGGGGTCAATTTGGAAGACATGTGCTCTGGTGGTGAAGATGGGCTGTTCTCTGGAATAGGGAGGGACAGGAGAAATGGATGCATGAGTTTGTGGAAGATGAAATGTTGCAGAAGTCCACTCTTGATCAACCATGTTGAAAACAGAAGGCCTAACCTTACAGTTCAGATGAGATAACTCTGGAATTCTAAATGGAAAAAAAAAAGACTGCACTAAAATTACTATCTGAATCAGCACTCTAGTGTTCTATGCCTATTCTTAGCCTTACAGTGTGACATTTAGCTCTCTGAACTTACTGACCTTGATCCTTTCTTGTGCCACTAGTACAAATGCAATTTTAGTTCCCATGTTCCTATAACTGGACACTATTAAAAACATCAGCACCTTTTTCTGCAAATTAGCACATCATTTCAATTAAATTACACTGACAAATGTCTTTGCCAGAATGATCTGCTTTTTCTAAAAACTCATGGCTTTCTTTCCTCATACCACTATATGAATCATTACTTCAACTCACTGTCTATTCTCCTTAGAACGTTATCAAAGCAAGTGCCCAATATCACTATTTACATACTAAAATCTCAGCCCTTTGGTTTGTTCTGTTCTAGAGCTGTGCATGAAAATTTCATCAGACGCAAAAATAGCCAACCACAATGAAAAAAAAATATTACATTTTAGTTCAAAAAGCTGGATTTATGGGTGATGTATCTGGTGTAGCACTCCACAACTTCATTTCCTAACTATAACACTGTTAGTTTTACCCAACACACAGTACAGGTTGCTTTGTTTTAAAGGACGACAGTAGTGTTGGAAGAACAGTATATGTGATACACAGGAAGCTATTTGGATTGAAGACTAAAAAGTGAGGCTTTATTAAGGGAATAGTGTCAGTAAATATTCTATTTCAAATTCAAATGTACCTTTCCATCCAAGTTAAATTTTAAATTGTAAAGCAAACTCAGCTGCATTTGTATAATCTTTTATTCTTTGACTCTGAACACTAACAGATTAATAGGTTATATAAAAAACCTGGAAGAAAGATTTCTACAAGGAGACATAGCCCATCATACTAAAAGTAGAAATATAGCTGCCATTGTGAGAAATGTAGGAGGAGTTAACAACACTGACTACACAACTAGCAAAAACTTAAAAAATAACAAATAGTCTGGGAGCACTTTAAAGACTAACAAAACATGTACTGGTATCATGAGCTTTCAGAAGCACAGCCCCTCCTACTGCTGCAGCTACCTTTCTATATTTTTTGTGCACTAGCTCCATCAGAACTAGGGTGTGTGTCCTTGAGTTGGAAATTACACCTCCAGCTCAAAGCGTAGACCTATCTCTAGGCTGTAAGATCTCCAGGACAGGCACTTTCTGCTCTGTTTGAACAATCTGGCTGTACATGTAATGACACTGGGCAAATATGATCCTCTACTTGTAGAATTAACTTGGCAAAGATGGTTTGCTGATGAAAAGACCATTGAGGCCCCAAAAATCGGGAAGGGGGTGAAGAGAGTGCAGATTCAGAAGTAAAGCTTTATCCTTGTAACACATAGGCAAAGTTTTAAATTTTTTAGGAGTTGTTGAGGAAGTAACTGGATGGATGGCTGTGCCAAATTCAATAAATTTAATACTCATGAGGAAGACACTTCAAATAAAATCGAACTCTCTCATGTCAGTGAAGGATTATAATTTATTCCAGTTCTTTCTTATCGGTAGCTCTATGAGACTAATGTTATATGCAATCCTAGATGTGTGAATTTGGCTCTCATTTCATATGCTAATATTTGTGCAGTGCTTAGCGAGAAAAAGGGGATATTTCTCTGTACTATACATAGCTTACTTCAACCATAAAATACTCAAGTTCAGAGGCCTAAAGCCTACTCAGTTGTCAAGGTTTTATTATGCAAATACAAGCATGTCTATTCTCAGCCACACCAATAATCACTTTCGTAAAAACATGTGAGAATACCACCTGAGTAAGCAGCTAAGTTTTATCTGTAAAAGAGGAAGTCAGAAATTTCCCCTTTAAAATACTGCTTTTTGACTTTTCAAAAATATTAAAAATAGCTCAGCAGACAGGGAAAAATATTTTCCCCTTTGCCTGGCTCTATTTTTTGTAGGCATCACAAACATAACACTGTCACCTTTAGTCTGCACATTGACAGCTTCAGTATCTCTACTGCTGCTGTTGGTCATTTTGCCATTCTTACCTATCGCGATTCAGAAATCTCTGGCGAGTAATCAGACTAGCAACAATTGTGTTGCAGGTTGAGAAAGCCTAGATCAGACAAATAGACACTGGAGTTGTTTACTGATAAGGTAAATACCCAAAACAGAGGGTCATAGCCCCAATCATCTCCAGTATTCAGGTACCTGGAAATGTGGGGGTGAAGGAGGAAAGCCTAGAGAGAAAGATCCTTCCCTGGTGCCTAGGGTGCTCTGTGTGTGTGAGTGGCAGGGAGCATTCCAGTCATTTAAAAACACCTTCCGGTATCTACAAAAATAACATGGAGCAGCCAAAAAATGTTTAGGGGCAGCAACCTGGCAGAAATCCCAGCAGCTGGGGTGATGAGTAAGGTCTTGCCTTTTCAAGTAGCACTGATTTCTGAACACTGGGACCCCTCACTGAAGTTTAGGTCTCTGTATATTAAGATGCTCCATGCACTCCACTGAAGAAGGTGCGTATGCAACATGAAGTCAAGGTGGAAGGTGTGTAAGAAGGTGGATGTTGGGTGTGTAGGGAGGAACAGATTGATTGGCCAATTTAGAAAACAGGATTAGGAAAGATACTGGGGAACGACTTGGACCATAAAGAAATAAAGAGGAGTACATAAGTAGAACCCTGCAAATCCACAGATATCTGCAGGTATCAGCATACACGGATATGGATGCAGATATCTGTGGCTCATTTTTGCAGATACAGATGCAAATACCAATTAGTATCTAGAACCCTGCAAATTTGCATATATCTGCTTTATAGCCGTGGGTGTGGATAGCTCATTTTTGTGAATAAAAATGTAGATGCGGATACAAAATTTTGTATCCTAGTAGGACTTTATACATAAGAATGTCCATGCTGTCTTAGACCAATGATCCATCTAATCTCATATCCTGTCTCCAACAGAGCTTCAGGGAGAGCATACAAAACAGGGCAGTTCTGGAGTGATCCAACCCTAGCTTCTACCTCTAGCTTCTTGCAGAGGTTAAGAGCTGCCTTGGGAAAGGGGTTGCATGTGACCCTCTTTGCTAATTTCTGATAATGTCCTCCAGGTATATAACTACATCTTTGGTGAACCTGAATTTACTTTTAGCCTTTGCAGTATCCCAACGCAATGAGTTCCACAGGTCGATTGTGTGTTGCATAAAAAAGTACTTCCTCTTGTCTGTGTTAAACCTGCTGCCTATTAATTTCATCAGGTGACCCTTGAATTTTGTTATGTAGATAAAGCATACAATGAAAGAAAAGGGGAAAAAAAGGAGATATAGAGGTGCAAGGACTGATTTGCACTTCCACAAGAGCCAAATTCTGCTCTCACTTACAACTTTTGAAACTGTCATGGATGTAAGGGAATAATTCAATCCCATTACAAATTAAGGTCTTGAAGATTTTTCATGCATAGATAATACGTATTAGACACATTTCATGTGCAAGTGCCCTGCAACTAACACAGAATTTTAATCTGCAAAACCAAGATCTGTTTTATTTAAACATACCGTAGTTTGTACTTGGTACACCATATAGAGCCACCATTGTACCAAACACCTGAATGGAGTGAAATGTAGTTATTTTATGTGCCCTACAAAATGCCTACAACAGCATAGTATAGCATTGGCACTCACTACTATATGGTATGAGGAAGACAAGTCTCAGAGGCTACATCTACACTACAGCAGAAAGCTGCAAGTGCATACTTTAAGTTGACTATCACAGAATCATAGAATACTAGGACTGGAAGAAAAAGTAAAAAAAAAGACTGGAAGCTGACAAAGGTGGTGCTGTGGTCATTATGAATAAGGCCGACTATAACCAAGAGGCAACCAGACAACTCTCCAACACCACATTTTACAAACCTTTCTCCTCTGATCCTACCTCGGAATACCAAAAGAAATTACTCTGTCTCCTTAAAAGCCTCCCTACAGCTACTCGGGAACAAATCCACACAGAAACACCTTCTGACCCCCGACCAGGATTTTTCTATCTGCTTCCCAAGATCCATAAACCTGGACACCCCAGACGCCCCATCATCTCTGGTATTGGCACACTCACTACTGGTCTATCCAGCTATGTAGACTCTCTCCTCAAACCCTTCGCAACCAACACCCCCAGCTATCTCCGAGACACTACTGACTTCCTAAGGAAACTACAAAACATCGATAACCTCCCCAATAACACCATCCTTGCCACCATGGATGTAGAAGCACTATACACCAACATCCCACATGAAGACAGATTACAAGCTATTAGAAACACTATCCCAGAGGACACCACTGCCAACCTGGTAGCAGACCTATGTAACTTCATTCTCACCCACAATTATTTCCAGTTTGAGAACAACTTATACCTCCAGATCAGCGGCACAGCCATGGGTACATGCATGGCCCCACAGTATGCTAATATCTTTATGGCTGACCTAGAACAACGTTTCCTCAACTCCCGTCCCCTTTTACCCCTTCTCTACTTACGCTACATCGATGACATCTTTATGAACTGGACGCATGGCCAAGAAACACTGGAGACATTACACAGAGATTTCAACAACCTACACCCCACCATTAACCTCAGCCTGGACCATTCCACACGAGAGATCCATTTCCTGGACACCACAGTACAAATCAACAATGGAAAATTAGACACCACCCTCTACAGAAAACCCACTGACTCATACAGTTACCTACATGCTTCCAGCTCCCATCCAGCACACACCATACGATCCATCATCTATAGCCAAGCCCTTCGATACAACCGCATCTGCTCTAATCCCACAGACAGAGACCAGAAACTTCAGGATCTCTACCAAGCATTTATAAACCTCAACTACCCACCCGGAGAAATAAAAAAGCAAATTGAAAGAGCCAAACGAATACCTAGAAACCATCTACTACAAGACAGACCCAAGAAAACCAACAATAGAACACCACTTGTCATCACCTACAGCTCCCAACTTATACCTGTCCAACACATTATCAATAGATTACAGCCTATACTGGAACAGGACACTAAACTCCAAGAAGCTCTGGGAGACAGACCCATAGTCTCCTATAGACAACCACCTAATCTCAAGATGATTCTTACCAACAACCACAGGACATACCACACTAATACCAACCCTGGTACTTTCCCTTGCAACAAACCCCGCTGCCAGCTTTGTCCACATATTCACTCTGCTGACACCATTATTGGGCCTAACCAAGTGAGTTACAAGATCAAGAATACATATTCCTGCACCTCCAGAAATATAATCTATGCTATCATGTGCCGAAAGTGTCCGTCTGCTATATACATTGGACAAACGTCTCAGACACTTCGCCAAAGAATCAATGCCCACAAAACAGACATTAGACAGGATCACGAAGAAAAAACAGTTGCTTGTCATTTCAACCAGAAAGGACACAGCCTTAATGACCTGCTAACCTGCATCCTACTTCAGAAGACATTCAAATCTGCACTTGAAAGGGAATCCTCTGAACTGGCATTCATGCTAAAATTCGACACTCTCCGCACCAGACTTAACAAAGACCCCGGCTATCTTACACATTACAAAGATAGCTTCCCCAATTATCACCTCTAATTCTATTAACTCACAGACATTTCCCCTTCCCCACCTCTAATATCATTAACTCACTGGCATTCACCTTCCTCCCCCCCCCCCCATCCCCCTTCTGTTCTGTAATGTGATTTGTCCTTTTCATGTGTGTTCATTTTTTTAAAATGTATCCTTTGTATCCTTTGGTATATATGGTTGTGACTATTTTCTTCCACTATTTGATCTGAGGAAGTGGGTCTGGCCCACGAAAGCTCGTCATCTAATAAACCATCTTGTTAGTCTTTAAAGTGCTACATAGTCCTGTATTTTGTTTCAGCTACACCAGACTAACACGGCTACATCTCTATCACTAGGACTGGAAGAGACCTCGAGAGGTCATCGAGTCCAGCCCCCTGCCCTCATGGCAGGAACAAATACTGTCTAAACCATCCCTGATAGACATTTATCTAACCTACTCTTAAATATCTCCACAGATAGAGGATCCACAACCACCCTGGGTAATTTATTCCAGTGTTTGACTACCCTGACAGTTAGGAACTTTTTCCCAACCTAAACCTCCCTTGCTGCAGTTTAAGCCCATTGCTTCTTGTTCTATCCTCAGAGGCCAAGATGAACAAGTTTTCTCCCTCCTCCTTATGAAACCCTTTTAGATATCTGAAAACTGCTATCATGTCCCCCCACAATCTTCTCTTTTCTAAACTAAACAAACTCAATTTCTTCAGCCTTCCCTCATAGGTCATGTTCTCTAGACCTTTAATCATTCTTGTTGTTCTTCTCTGGACCCTCTCCAATTTCTCCACATCTTTCTTGAATTGCGGTGCCCAGAACTGGACACAATACTCCAATTGAGGCCTAACCAGCGCAGAGTAGAGCGGAAGAATGACTTTTCGTGTCTTGCTCACAACACACCAGTTAATGCATCCCAGAATCATGTTTGCTTTTTTTGCCTCACACTGCTGACTTATATTCAGCTTGTGGTCCACTATGACCCCTAGATTCCTTTCTGCCATACTCCTTCCCAGACAGTCTTTTTCCATTCTGTATGTATGAAACTGATTGTTCCTTCCTAAGTGGAGCACTTTGCATTTCTCTTTATTAAACTTCATCCTATTTACCTCAGACCATTTCTCCAATTTGCCCAGGTCATTTTGAATTATGGCCCTATCCTCCAGATTACTCACAGCCCCTCCCAGCTTGGTATCATCTGCAAACTTAATAAGCATACTTTCTCTACCAATATCTAAATCGTTGATGAAGATATTGAACAGACCTGGTCCCAAAACAGACCCCTGCGGTACCCCACTTGTTATGCCTTTCCAGCAGGATTGTGAACCATTAATAACTACTCTCTGAGTACGGTTATCCAGCCAGTTATGCACCCACCTAAGCTGTATTTACCTAGTTTATTGATAAGAACGTCATGTGAGACCATATCAAATGCCTTACTAAAGTCTAAGTATACCACATCCACTGCTTCTCCCTTATCCACAAGACTCGTTATTCTATTAAAGAAAGCTATCAGATTGGTTTGACATAATTTGTTCTTTACAAATCCATGCTGGCTGTTCCCTATCACCTTGCCACTTTCCAAGTGTTTACAGATGATTTCTTTAATTACTTGCTCCATTATCTTCCCTGGCACAGAAGTTAAACTAACTGGTCTGTAGTTTCCTGAGTTGTTCTTATTTCCCTTTTTATAGGTGGGCACTATATATTTGCCCTTTTCCAGTCCTCTGGAATCTCTCCTGTCTCCCATGATTTTCCAAAGATGAAAGGTAGAGGCTCAGATACCTCTTTCTATGTTATTAATGTAGCTGGAGTAGACATACCTTAAATCAAATTACCTTAAATCAAATTACCATGGAGTCTACACTCTGGTTAGGGGGATCAACAGGAGAAACTCTCCCACTGACTTCCCTTACTCTTCTCATCCAGGGCAGAGTAACAGGGTCGATTGGAGAGCCATCTGCAATCAGTTTGGCAGGTCTTCACTAGGGATGTAAACAAGTAGTTGACTATACAATTAACTGATAAGCCTAGATTTATTCAGTTAATCTAGTCTACTACTCACATTCCCTCCCCCTGCCCTCACCTTGCTGCTTCTGTATCAGAGGCAGCAAAGGGGGGGGGGGGAAGCAGGAGCCAGTGCTGGAGGGAGCTGCCTTGTCCCCCCATGCTGCTGCCTCTATTAGAGGTAGCAGTGGAGGGGAGGGAGAGAGGCAGAGGCTGCTGAAAAGCATCTTCTACCTTGCAGCAGGCCCAGGCTCACTGTGGACAGAGGCTGCTCCGCATCCCACAGAGGCTACCACCACCCCACACTGCTGCCTCTGGGGCAGCAGGCAGCCAGTCTGCCCAGGGAGCTGGTTTTTAAACTGGCTCCCTTCATGGACCGCTCCCACCTGGCATCCTGCGCTGCTGCCTCCAATACAAACGCAGCAGTGCAGAGTGGTAGGGGGCTCCCTGAGAGTGGGCCTGGAGCACACTGGCCGTCACTTGCCTCCAGAGAGTATAGAATAGTCAAGTAACCCACAGGAATTCATGCAGTTACTCGACTATTCAATTAACCGATATTTAACACCCCTAGTCTTCACTAGACCCACTGAATTATCACGGGTATATTGATTTCAGAGCGTCAATCACTGCAATAGTGTAGATACAAGCTAAGATGTGATTAAGTGTTGATTTGGCATCTTTGGCTCCTGATTGTTAAAAATGGAATGTGTATGTTAAACCAAGATGTGGCATCTCTCCAAACTCCAGCAGGGGCTGCTGACATCTGAAAGCATAGGAAAACCCCGAGTCATACAGCTCTTTTCATTGGGGCTTTACGCTTTCCTTCTGATGTTCTCCTTTTTGTCTCACTTCCAGGTTTGCTCAGATCACTGGGCAGGAGGGAAGGGGAAAAAAGCCAGATACAATCCACCTATCCTGCTCTGTCTCAATCACCTCAGCCAAACTTATTTCTATATCAAAGTGACAGAGTTTTCATTTCACAAGACAGATCCCTATTAAAAGTAGTGAAAACACAACAATACTCAGGTCCAGTCATAGGACTACCAGACAGAAAAAGCTACACCATATCTTCACTCTCTCGCCACTTGAATTTTGCACAGCTTTAAGAGTTTTCAATTCCAACACAACTACACTTTTATTATGTGTAAATTAAATACACTCACAAGACTAAATATACTAGGTCACTCACTTTCAAATTTCAATTTCTGAAGCGCACACTGTAATTTAAATTAACTCTCATATACCTCTGAGATAAAAACAACTTCTTGTTGCTGTTTTTTAATACAGGCAGTCCCCAGGTTACATGGATCCGACTTACATCGGATCCCTACTTACAAACGGGGTGAGGCAACCCCGCACTAGCTGCTTCCCCCCAGCAGACCAGGGAGACGCGAAGCTAGCGCCCCTCCCCCCCCCCACAGCAAACCAAGGAGACGCAGAGCAGCTTTTCTCAGCAGACACCTCAGCTTGAGAATAAAGAACTGAGGGTATGTCTACACTACCCCCCTAGTTCGAACTAGGGGGGTAATGTATGCATACCGAACTTGCTAATGAAGCCCGGGATTTGAATTTCCCGGGCTTCATTAGCATAAAGCCGGCGCCGCCATTTTTAAAAGCCGGCTAGTGCGAACCCCGTGCCGCGCGGCTACACGTCGCACGGACTAGATAGTTCGGATTAGGAAGCCTAATCCGAACTATCTAGTCCGTGCCGCGTGTAGCCGCGCGGCACGGGGTTCGCAGTAGCCGGCTTTTAAAAATGGCGGCGCCGGCTTTATGCTAATGAAGCCCGGGAAATTCAAATCCCGGGCTTCATTAGCAAGTTCGGTATGCATACATTACCCCCCTAGTTCGAACTAGGGGGGTAGTGTAGACATACCCTGAGGGAAGTGAGGTGTGGGAGAATAAAACAGCTCTGGAGAAATGCTTGGCTAGAGTTTCCCTACAATATGTACCAGTTCCGACTTACATACAAATTCAACTTAAGAACAAACCTACAGTCCCTGGGGGTATGTCTACACTACCCCGCTAGTTCGAACTAGCGGGGTAATGTATGCATACCGCACTTGCTAATGAAGCCCGGGATTTGAATTTCCCGGGCTTCATTAGCATAAGCGGGGAGCCGCCATTTTTAAATCCCCGCTGCTTCGAACCCCGTGTAGTGCGGCTACACGGGGCTCGAACTAGGTAGTTCGGACTAGGGTGCCTATTCCGAACTACCGTTACTCCTCGTGAAACGAGGAGTAACGGTAGTTCGGAATAGGCACCCTAGTCCGAACTACCTAGTTCGAGCCCCGTGTAGCCGCGCTACACGGGGTTCGAAGCAGCGGGGATTTAAAAATGGCGGCTCCCCGCTTATGCTAATGAAGCCCATGAAATTCAAATCCCGGGCTTCATTAGCAAGTGCGGTATGCATACATTACCCTCCTAGTTCGAACTAGGAGGGTAGTGTAGACATACCCTATCTTGTATGTAACCCGGGGACTGCCTGTATTGCACTGTTGGATGTTTTAAAAAAAGGTCTCTGTCCATATTCCATGAAATCTGATAAGTGTGCTTACTGCATATTTTGTTTATTTACAAGCACAGTTGCATATACTGTACAAATATACAGTGATGGAACAAACACTCCATTCATGTACACTGCATATTTGGAACAACATAAGCATAGGCAAAATAATGGCATTCAGAACAAGGTTAAAATGTAACTGAACATACTCCAGGAAATTATGAACACTGTGGAAGCAGAATCAGATCAGATCAATAAATTACCAAATCTGTGTTAAATAATTGGTATTTTTCAAATATTTTCTGGACACAGATTTGACCATTACTCTAGCCTCAGTCCAGACAGAGGGTACGTCTACACTACAGCGCTAATTCGAACTAAGCTAATTCGAACTAACGCATCTAGAACTAAAAACTAGTTCGAATTAGCGTTTTGCTAATTCGAACTTGCGCGTCCACACTGATTGGACGCAGGGGCGCATTTAAGGGCGGCTGAAACTGGTTCTGGCAGGGCATCAGGTCAGTAGTTGCGTTGTGTGGCTGCTGTCTGAGGCTATCTGAGGCTCGTGCTTAAAGGGACCCCCCTGGACAGCCGGTTCTCAGCTTTTCCTGCTTGCTTGCCAACCTCGCTGAGGGACAGCAAAGCGTTGGTCTCTGTGCCCGTCTGTGTCGGTGCTTCCCTTCGGGGACGCCGCCGCAGGTGGCAACATGGAGCCATAGCTCGCCCTGCACCTTCTGGTGCACTTTCTGGACTTGTTGCTGCAAGCCTGCCAGCAATGGTTCGAGGCTGCCTAGCACCACCTGGTGCACGTCAGCCCCCTGCCTCTGCACCTGGCCGCCTTGGGGGCCGTGGAGGAGCTGCGGTGGCGCCCCGGCACTGGCGTGCCCCGCCGCATCTGGCGTCTGGACACCAGCAGCGACTGGTGGGACCGCATCGTCCTGGAGCGCTGGGAAGACCGACAGTGGACCCAGAACTTCAGGATGAGGAGGGACACCTTCCTGGAGCTCTGCGAGTGGCTCGCCCCTGCTCTGCGCAGAAGGGACACTCGCATGAGGCCCGCCATCCCCCTCCAGAAGCGGGTGGCCATCGCCCTCTGGAAGCTCTCCACGCCGGACAGCTACCGATCCGTCGGGAACCAGTTCGGCGTGGGGAGATCCACCGTCGGAGCGGTGCTCATGCAGGTAAGGCACTCATCGGCCACTGCGCCGGGGGGGAGAGGGGCTGCAAGGAGGGGATGGGCCGCCCCAGGGACAAAGGGGGGGGCGGGAGGAGGCAAAAGCGCCCCGCACCGGAGGGGTCGGTCTGTCCCGGCAGTACTACACGCCGCCAGGGGGGTTGCTTCCGGGAGTGGGGCACGGGGCACTGCCAGGGCACGAATGCTCCCAGCCACCCGGGCGCCCCACTGATTGGCGCTTTGCTGTGTCTCTCTCCGCAGGTGGTCAAGGCCATCAACCCGGTGCTGCTCTGCAGGGTGGTCCACCTTGCCGACCCGGACGCCGTCATCCGGGGATTCGGCGCCCTCAGCTTCCCCAACTGCGGGGAGGGGCCATCGACGGGACGCACATCCGTGCCCCGGAACTCCAGGCATCCAGGTACGTCAACCGCAAGGGGTACTTCTCCATCCTCCTGCAGGCCGTGTGTGACCACCGGGGACAGTTCACGGACATTAATGTGGGCTGGTCCGGCAAAGCACACGACGCCCGGGTGTACCGCAACTCCTCCGTGTGCCAGCGGCTGCAGGCCGGGACCTTCTTCCCCAACCACCACATCAGGGTCGGGGACGTGGACATGCCCGTGTGCCTGGTGGGGGATGCCGCCTACCCACTGCAGCCGTGGCTGATGAAGCCCTACACGGGGCACCTCAATCCCTCCCGCCAGGCCTTCAATGCCAGGCTGACCAGGGCCCGCATCGTGGTGGAGGGAGCCTTCGGACGACTGAAAGCCCGCTTTCGATGCCTCCTCACCTGTCTGGACCTGGCCGAGCACAACATCCCTCCCGTGGTGGCAGCATGTTGTGTGCTTCACAATTTATGTGAGAGAAAGGGGGAGGCTTTCCTGCCAGCCTGGATGGCTGAGGCTGACCACATGGCTGGCCACTACGGTCAGCCCCGCACCGCCGCTGTCCGGGAAGCCCAGCGGGGGGCCGTCCGGATCCAGGAAGCCCTGCGGGAGAGCTTCCTGGTGGAGGAGGAGGACTGACTTCTCCCTGCATGCCCCACTGGAGCCTTCTTCCACCCTACCTCCTTCCCCTTTCCCCTCCCTACCTACTGTCAAATAAAGACACCTGTTTTTCAAACAAAAACATCTTTTTATTTTACATAACTGGGGTGAGGGGAGGGAGGGAGGAAGGAGAGTGGGAGAGGGGAGGGGGAAACCTGGGACGAGGGAGCTGGAAGGGGAGGGAAGGGAGGAAGGGAAAGGAAAGCTCAGGGGTGGGGGTCCGGCTGCCTCTCCTGTCTCGCAACACTGCGGGTCCGGGGGCGTTGGTGGGGAATGGTTGTGGAGGGTGGGGCAGGAGGGACGGGGGGTGTGGAGGAAGCAGGAGCGGGAGCAGGGGGAGGAGGACGAGGAGCAGGGGGAGCAGGAGGGGAAGCAGGGGGAATTGGGAAGCGGTCGAGCAGGCTCTGGAGGTGGCCTCGCAGGGCACGGCCCTGCTCCTCCAAGCTCCTCCGGCGCAGCCTCAGGTCCTCCTGGACCCAGTGGTCCTGGAAACGGAGCTGTTGCTCCAGGAACCAGAGGTGCCACCTCTGGTAGTCCTCCTGGTTCCTGGCTCTCCTGCTTGCCCGGGCGCGGGCGGCTGCTGCAGGCGGGGTGGTGCGCCCTGCAGTCCCAGGTGCTGTGGGTGTGGTGAAACAAGAACAGCGGTCAATTACCCCAGGGGCCCAGGTGTGTGAAACCCAGCTCCCCTCTGCAAGGCCAGGGTCCCTGCAGAATCCCCAGCTGCTGCTCCGTGGTGGGCAAGGCCCAGGCGCACGGTCCCGGGGCTCCCTCTCGCCCCAGCCCCCCGTACACATAAGGGGAGCATGATGGTACTCACAGGTGGACGCCTCCCCGGCCTCGGACGACACAGGCAAGCGGCTCTGTGGGGTGCCTCGGGGGTCCCAGGTCCTGGGCAGGCTCCTGGCTCTCGGAGCCCTCCTCCTCCTCCATCTCTTGGAGCGGTCCCTCTGCCCCGGGGTCTATCACGTCCCGGGGGGCAGGGACGGCATGAGCCCCCAGGAGGCAGTCCAGAGCCTGGAAGTGGGGGCACGCCTCCAGGTCGGCCCCTGGCAGGCAAGCCTGGGAGTAGGACTGCCGCAGGTCCTTTATTTTCCAGCGCACCTGCTCCCGGCTGCGCTGGTGGCCCCTGGCGGCCAGGCTGGCAGCCATGCGACCATAGACTGCTGCGTTCCTGTGGCTAGTGCGGAGATCGTGGACATTGGAGGCTTCCCCCCGAACCTCGATGAGGTCCACGATCTCCACACTAGACCACGCGGGCGCCCGCCTCTTGCGGCCCCGGGCAGGGTCCTGGGAGCCTCCAGGCTGGTCCCGGGAAGAGGGGAAGGGCTGGGTGTCATCGGGTGGCTGGCTCATGGGTGTCAGCTGCTGGGTGTGCTGGCACGGGTGCTGGCAGCCTTGCAACTGGCACAAACTGTGTAGCCAGCCTGTGGCCCTTTAAGGGCTCTGGGGCCAGGAGGGGGGCAGTAGAGTTTGCCTGGTGTTGGCCAGAGTGGCCACCAGGGCAAGCTGGGAAGGGCTAGCCTCCCACTAGTTCGAATTAAGGGTCTACACAGCCCTTAATTCGAACTAGTAAATTCGAACTAGGCTTAATCCTCGTGGAATGAGGATTACCTAGTTCGAACTAAGCGCTCCGTTAGTTCGAATTAAATTCGAACTAACGGAGCGCTAGTGTAGCGCCTATGAAAGTTAGTTCGAACTAACTTTGTAGTGTAGACATACCCAGAGTTATCAAGTCTCTGCTAGTGTTTGAAGAAAGAAAGAATCCCAAAGATGGCTTTGTTTGCAATCAAATAAAATAAAACAGTTGTGAATCCTGTAGAGGAATAACGCAAACAATTCATGATAAATTGCTCTGCCAGGAGAGTAAGCATTCTTGTGTGACAGATAACTATGATCACTGTAACTGTATCCTTTGTTCATGAACTATAAATGAACAAATAAGTGCAAAAATAGTGTGTGTGTATTTGTTTGGGGATTCTATAGTCATGGATCATTTATTTCATTATCAAGACTGGTTCTGTTTCCTTTCAGAAGAGTTAAATAAAAATTTCAATATGAGCAACAGCATCATCATCTCTCATGATTCTATAGAGTCCTGTGATATTTGGTGTATTTCTTATAGCCCCTGTACATGAAATAATCTCATTATGTACAAATGTCCATTTTAATTAAAAAAATACATTCTAGCTATCACAGTCAGGGAGAAAAGCCTGAAGAATCCAAATGTTAAAATCTAAAAAATTAAAAAAAAAAAAGACAACAAAAAGATGGTAAAATTTTAAGAGTCTCATGAACTTAAATGGTTGGGGTGGGTAAGACCACAAGAATGGCCTGTTGTCCACTCGCAGTTTCTGGTAGTCAAAGGTTTAGCAACACCCATAAGAATGGCCACACTGGGTCAGACCAAAGGTCCATCTAGCCCAGTATCCTGTCTGCCAACAGTGGCCAATTCCAGATGCCCCAAAGGGAGGAAACACAACAGGCAATTATCACATGATCCCTCTCCTGTCATCCATTTCCAGGCAAACAGAAGCTAGGGACACCATTCCTACCCATCCTGGCTAATAGCCATTGAGGGACCTAACCTCCATTAACCTATCTAGCTCTTTTTGGAACCCTGTTAAAGTCATGGTCTTCACAACATCCTCTGGCAAGGGGTTCCACAGGTGGACTCTGCGCTGAGTGAAGAAAAATTTCCTTTTGTTTGTTTTAAACCTGCTACCTATTAATTTCAATTTCATTTGGTAACCCCTACCTAATTCTTATGTTATGGGAACAAGTAAATAATTTTTCCTTATTCGCTTTTTCCATACCAGTCATGATTGTATAGACCTCTATCATATCCTCCTTTAGGGTACGTCTAGACTACATGCCTCTGGCGACAGAGGCATGTAGATTAGACTACCCAGCATCGGAAAATGAAGCAGCGATTTAAATAATCGCTGCTTCATTTAAATTTAAATAGCTGCCACGCTGAGCCGATCAGCTGTTTGTCAGCTCAGCGCAGTAGACTGGACGCTCCGCGGTCAACATCAAAGGCATTTGTCGACCTCCCAGGTATGCCTCCTGGAATGAGGATGCATCTACATCCTTTCTGTAGTGGGGCCCAGAACTAGACACAATACTCCAGATGTGGCCTCATCAGAGCCAAATAAAGGGGAATAATCACTTCTCTGAATCTGCTAGCAATGTTCCTCCTCATGCATCCTAATATACCATTAGCCTTCTTGGCTACAAGGGCACACTGTTGACTCCCATCCAACTTCTCATCCACTGTAATCCCCAAGTCCTTTTCTACAGAACTGCTACTTAGCCAGTTGGTCCCCAGCCTGTAAGAATGCTTGGGATTCTTCTGTCCCAAATGCAGGACTCTGCACTTGTCATTGTTGAACCTCATCAGATTTCTTTTGGCCCAAACCTCTAATCTGCCTAAGTCACTCTGGACCCTATACCTGCCCTTCACTGTATCTACCTCTCTCCCTAGCTTAGTGTCATCTGCAAACTTGCTGAGGGTGCAATCCATCCCTTCATCCACGTCAAATAAAGATGTTGAACAAATATGGTCCTAGAACAGATTGTTGGGCACACCGCTAGAAACCGACCACCAACCTGACATCGAGCTGTTGATCACTACCCCTTGGGCCAGACAGTCTAGCCAGCTTTCTATCCATCTTACAGTCCATTTATCCAATCCATACTCCCTTAACTTGCTGGCAAGAATATTGTGGGAGACCATATCAAAAGCTTTGCTAAAGTCAAGGTATATCGCATCCACTGACTTTCCCATGTCCTCAGAGCCAGTTACCTCATCATAGAAGCTAATCAGATTGGTCAGGCATGACTTGCCCTTCGTGAATCCATGTTGACTATTCCTGATCACTTTCCCCTCTTCCGAGTGCTTCAAAATGGATTTCTTGAGGATCCCCTCCATGATTTTTCCAGGACTGAGGTAAGGCTGACTGGTCTGTAGTTCCCTAGATTGTCCTTCCCTTTTTTAAAGATGGGCACAACATTTGCCTTTTTCCAGTCTTCTGGGATCTCCATGAGTTTACAAAGATAATGGCCAAAGGCTCCGCAATGACATTTGCCAATTCCCTCAGCACCCTTGGATGCATTAAATCCGGGCCCAGGGATTTGTGTATGTTTAGCTTTTCTGAATAGTTCCTAACTTGTTCTTTCCCCACCAAGTGCTGTCCACATCCTTCCCATACTGCGTTGCATAGTACATTAGTCTAAGAGCTGACTTTGTCTGTGAAGACATAGGCAAAGAAAGCATTGAGTACTTCAGCTTTTCCCACATCATCTGTCACTAGGTTACCTCCATCATCCAGTAAGGGCCCCACACCCTCTCTGATCACCCTCTTATTGCTAACATGCCTGTAGAAATCTTTCTTGTTACCCTTCACATCCCTTGCTAGCTGCAATTCCAATTGTGCTTTCACCTTCCTGATAACACCCCTGCATTCTTGAGCAATATTATTTATACTCCTCCCTAGTCATCTATCCGAGTTTCCACTTTTTGTAAGCTTCCTTTTTGTGTTTAAGCTCACCAAGGATTTCCCCGATAAGCCAGTCTGATCGCCTACCATATTTGCTTTTCTTGCTGTGCATCGGGATGGTTTCTTCCTGTGCCTTCAATAAGGCTTCTTTAAAATGCTGCCAGCTCTCCTGGACTCCTTTCCCTTCATGTAAGCATCCCAGGGAATCCTGCCCATCAGGACCTTCCCTCTTATCCCATGACAACTTACTTAAGAGCCTTTGGTAAGGGACTTGTCAAAGGTTTTCTGGAAATCTAAGTACACTATATCCACTTCTCCCCTTGTCCACGTTTGTTGACCCCCTCAAAGAACTCTAGTAGATTAAAAGCTTCAGAGGGGTAGCCGAGTTAGTCTGTAATAGGAAAAACTTAAAAACAACAAATAGTCTGGAAGCACTTTAAAGACTAACAAAACATGTAGATGGAATCATGAGCTTTTGTGGGCATCGCCCACTTCTTCAGATGACAGGACTTCTAAGTAGATTAGTAAGGCATGATTTTCCTTTACAGAAGCCATGTTGACTTTTTCCCAACAAATTATGTTCATCTATGTGTCTGACAATTTTATTCTTTACTATAGTTTCAACTAATTTGTCCAGTACTGATATTAGACTTATCAGTCTGTAATCGCCAGGATCACCTCTACAACCCTTTTAAATATTGGCGTCACATTAGCTATCTTCTGTAACCAGTTGGATGTGACCACCTCCCTCCTCTCCACTAGCATCTAGCTCAGTGTTTCTCAAACTGTGCTCTGCGAAGCCCCAGGGCTCTGTGAGACAGCTCCAGGGGCTCCGCGAGGTTGACAAACTGGAAACATCAATAGGTACAGCACATACGATCAGTGGACCGCTGGGGCTCTGCATAAATTTTTACACATGTAAAGGGCTCCGGAGCCCAAAAAGTTTGAGAACCACTTATCTAGCTGACTGAATATACTCCTCTGCTTCTCCCTCTTCCCTGACCTTGACTCTCTTAGTTACACTCTATGTAAAGGTCTTTTTTCTCGTTCTTGTGGTCAAGGCCACGAGGCCCAATTTTGCCTAGAAACCATGTTGCTTATGTATATGTATGTAACCTGTGGAATGTGTGACGTGTAAATGAGAAATACCCAATCAAAGGCAGTTTAGGATCCCTGACCTTTTAAGGCAAACAAAGACCCCGCAAGCAGATAAATTAACTGAGAAATGGCCAGAAAATCTCTCTCACTCTGACAAAATGTAACATCACAGCAGAAACCTGGAACCAACCCAGAGAAAGTAAAGCCTTCTGCAGATCCGAAAATCTTCCAAGCAGGGTTACCAGATGATTTCAAAAAAATACCAGACACACTTGATCTCAGATTCCAGGGGGGGAGGTACTGGCCAGGGGAGATCGGGGGAAGGAACCAGATGGCGATGGAGCATGGCTGGCTGGGAGGGGTTCGGGGGGATCAGAGCTGGCCAGGGGAGATCGGGGGGGGGGGGGAACCAGCTAGCGGGGAGCAGGGCTGGTTGTGAAGGGGTCAGGGGGAGCGGGGCTGGCCAGATGAGGGCGGGGGGGGAGGGGGAGAGAACCGGCCAGTGGGAAGCAGGGCTGGTCGGGAGAGGGTTGGGGGAAACCAGCCAGCAGGGCTGGCCCAGGCGCACGCAGATCCCAAGGTGCTGCCCATCCCGTGCACAGTCCCGGCAGAGCACACGGGCGAGTATGGCCCCGGGGATTCCATCCCACTGCTACCCCCACCCCTCTCTCCACGGTGTAGTTGTGTACTGCCTGGCTGGTAGACATGCTCATGCAGCATGAGCGTGTCTACCAGCCAGGCAATATGCAACTACGTACTGATACTCATGATAATAATAAAACGTAATTAGAAAATACCAGATATTTATGTGTCTGGTGTTTTCACAATTTGTTTCGCGGACAGAAAGCTGAAATACCGGACTGTCCGGTTCAAAACTGGACACCTGGCAACCCCACTCCCAAGGAACATCATGGTCAAGTCTCGGAGAAGCTGATGCCTAGCCAGCACTCTGGCCACCTGCAAAATCAAAAGTAATCTACATCGCACTTGCAGCCTGCCTCCAAACTACGAGCGAGCGAGAGTCACTTTACTCTTAAGAACCTGTACCAATAAACAACCCCAAAAGCAGTAGTGCTCCACCCACTCTTTGTCTGGGTTTGTTCCTCGGCAGATCTGAGGAAGTGCAACATCTTTCAGTCACTAGGTACAGAAGCTGGTTTAAAGGATAGGTTACAAACCACAGGTAATAGTTCCACAATTTCACATTTGGTTCTTTCAGAACTCTTGGGTGAATGCCATCTGGTCCCACTGACTTGCTACTGTTAAGTTTATGAATTTATTCCAAAATCTCCTCTGATCAGGGGCGGCCCGTGAGCCTAGGCGAGCGAGGCAGCTGCCTAGGGCGCTGCTGGCCTAGGTGCCCGATGATGAAGTCACAGGGCACCGGGGCGCCCGATGACATCACAGCCATTGACAGCCATTCAGGCAGGAGCACCGATTGCACCGCCCTGCCTAGGGCGCCAACTGCTGCAGCCGGCCTTGGGCCGCTCCTGCCTCTAATGACACCTCAATCTGGGACAATTCCTCAGATTTGTCACCTAAAAAGAATGGCTCAGGTTTGGGACTCTCCCGAACATCCTCAGCCAGGAAAGAACAACAACAACAACAAAAATCATTTAGTTTATCCACAATGACTTTATCATCTCTGAGTGCTCCTTTAGCACTCAGAGAACATGGGGCTGTCCCCCCAGTGCTGGGCAAATGTGGGGAGGGCTCCCCTCTGGGCCTCTGGAAAGGGGCGGGGCCTTGGGCAGAAGAGGCAGGGCTAGGAGCAACTACCCTCAGCACTGCCCAGGCTATGCTGTGCCTCCCCAAGTCAGCCCTCAACAACCCCTGGTCTGTGCAATGCAGGGCTCTGGGGGCAATGTAAAGGGTCCAGGGCTCCAGCTGCTGCTGCAGTAGTGGTGGCAGCAGCCCGGAGCAGAGGGTCTTTTTAAATTACCAGGTCATAGGGCAATTGACCCCATTCCATCTCCCCCTACCCCCACTGGCAGCCTTGTGTGTTCCTGACCATCTTGGCTAATAGCCATCAATGGATCTATCCTCCACAAACTCTATCCTCCAGTTATACTTTTGACTTTAACAATATCCCCTGGTAACAAGGTCCTGAGATGGACTGCATTGTATGACCGACTTCCTTATGTTTGTTTTAAACTGGCTGCCCATTCATTTTATTGTCTTATGTGAAAAGATAAATAAAACTTCCCTATACCATTCATGATTTTATTGACCTCTGTCATATCCCCGTTAATCGTCTCTTATCTCTCATGAGGATGCTATTCCATACCTCTAGTCATTTTACTTGCCTTTCTGTGCTCCTTATCCGATTCTAATGTATTTTTTTGAGAGAGAGAGGGTGACCAGAACTGCATGCAATGTTCAGGACTGGGTGTACTATGGATTTATATAGTGGCAATATAATATTTTGTCTTATATACCCCTTTCTTAATGCTAATCCTGAAATAACGTCAACTGTGGTTTTATTCCAGGCACAGAAGCTGAAAACCAAGTCCTGCTCCATCAGTTGATTACATGTGGGGACAACAAACTACTGTACCCACAGGTAGTTACAGTGACTTGCATGGTTGCCGGGAATCAACTTCAGGTTCAGGAATTAAGGTACCACACCCTTGATCATGCAAACACTTACAGACAGCTCAATAAGGCCATCCAATGGGCTTAAATTATAGCCTAAGAGGTTTAGGTTGGACACTAGGAACAATTTTGAAATTGTCAGGGTGGCTAAGCTCTGGAATAAATTCCTAGGGAGGTTGTGGAATCTCCATCACTGGAGATTTTTAAGAGCCAGTTAGACAAGCATCTTTTAGGGATGAGCCAGGTGCTGTTTGGTCCTGCAAAGAGTGCATATGACTGGACTTTGTAATTTCTTGATGTCCCTTCCAGTTCTAGTATCTATGATTCTCTGATTCACCTGGAGTAGGTTTGATTGTAGCATCAGGGCTCAGGTTCATAAAATGCATAACATGTATAAAAGAACATTTGGCAAAAGGGTTCCAGTCTAACATTTCCTATGGATCAGATAGTTGGTCAACTTCTTACAGCAAGAAAACGTGCCCTTTAGTGGTCTCTAGTCACTTTCATTTTATCTGCACTGACACAGAAAACATTATCTGGAGATTCATGTTCAGCTATGAGCCAGGCTTTCATAAGGCCTAGAGCTCAATCATGAACCAGATTCCCATACCTGCTTATGGTCATGCTAAGAAGGGAAAAGCATAAACTTGCTAAATTTGTTAAAGACAGTCTTCTTTTAACATAGAGCCCTGGTCTTTTGACTAAGAAAGCAATGTCTTAATTGCAGTAGAAAGGAATGTATATATTGAGCCAACAACAAATCAATGAGTAAGCAGCAGATATTAATTCTGCAGTTGGGACATTTATGAAATGACAGTCCGAAGATGTATTAAAAACAAGATATATTTGGGTAAAAAGAAAATGACTAGTAACAGAAACTACACACATTCTAAGAAATTAGGAGTATAATTGTGAGACACTGTAAACAGCGGGCAATTGGAACCAGTGTGTTGTATATGCCATGAGCTGCAAACTTCAGTTCCACATGCTTGGTAATGCATCTGCCTTGCACTGTGCACTATACTAATAATTAATAAATGCCAATCAAGCTTGGACATCTGAGGTTTCTTTCAGTACTTCATGAGTTTGAACCTGCATTGGTAATACTCACTAGTATACCATCAATCTAGTTTTCCATTATTTCAATTGCTAAATTATACTATTAAAGTATAATTTGCATTTGGTACAGAATTTGCACTTGGTACAGAATTTGCACATCTAGAGAGAGCACGTAAGCTCAGGATTTTTGTTAATATATTGCTTGCTGCTACAGGCCATCTACATACACAGGTTACTTATATTTGCTGATAACCACAAAAGATTTGCAATGATACACAATAGAAGTACTAGATAAAGATAATTTTCTATGAAAAAAAAAATCAATAGTAATAAAGAGCCACCTAATACAATGTAAACCTTCACTGCTACTGCTGCTTTGTGCTTTGCAATTATTTCCTTTTGATAAATATGACATAATAAATTTGATATAAATAATTAACCGGATTCACATACTACTACCACTGACTTATTGATTGTATAACAAACACAAAGAACAAATCAACATCCATGTGTTTTGTGGCATCTGAAATGACATACATTTATGGCAATCTAATATGAAGCAAAAAGACTAAAAAGAAAAATTGTGTTTGAATGTTGTAAACACTTAGCTAACTGTGGACATACAGAACTCCCATGAGGTAATAAGATTCACACATTGTTCCTCACATGGCAAAGTGACAGATGCAACAACTCCAGAAGCATCAGAAAAAAATTTTTCCCTGTGTCATATCTAGCGACTGCATTAAAGGGGCCCGGAAGCTAACAGCATACATACCAAATAGTCATATGTATAGCCATAACCACAACAAATAAAATGAACACATACCACATTTCACAACCCACATTTTTTCTTCCGAGTAATGATTTCTGGCACCTGAATCAAGAATCAATTTTTCCATTTGCCATTCTGGCAAAACAGTTATTGTGCTGCTGAGGAGTCTTTTAAATAAAAGGCAGATTTCAAGAAACAACCATTTGCTGTGCTATGCTCAATATAAAACTAGAAAAGCATTATGGAGTATTCAAGAAATGTTATTTTCTTAAGAACATGTTTTAAATGGGGAACTCCTTTATTTTGCTGAAACAGAGTCCTGGATAAGCAAAGATTGCCACAGCATTACATGGGATCCTGTGGTGACTAAGACAATCCCAGAAATAACCTATTTTTCAGAACCAATCGATTAAAAAGGAAAAAAAAAAACAACAAATGGTCTGGTAGCACTTTATAGACTAACAAAACCTGTAGATGGTATCATGAGCTTTCGTGGGCACAGCCCACTTCTTCAGATGACCTGAGTTATGAGTTTAGGATGTGTATACCCAAAATAAATAGGAGACCTCTGTTATCCAGCTCTGCACGCTGACTGCCTTACATGCCTGTTCAGCTGGTGAACAACTGTTCAACAAAAGTCTCTTCTGTATCTTTGGCTACTTCAATCTCCTTATATCAAATGCTAAGTTGGACAAATATCCACATACAGAATGATGTATTTAAAACAAATAAAACAAATAAACGGGTTTAAAACAAATAAAAGGAAGTTCTTCTTCACACAGCACATAGTCAG
Organism: Pelodiscus sinensis; assembly: GCF_052426305.1. Classification (NCBI taxonomy): domain Eukaryota; kingdom Metazoa; phylum Chordata; order Testudines; family Trionychidae; genus Pelodiscus; species Pelodiscus sinensis. The sequence continues at coordinate 26,501,489 of NC_143065.1, forward strand.
TCTGTGGAACTCCTTGCCTAAGGAGGTTGTGAAGGCTAGGACTATAACAGGGTTAAAAAGAGAACTAGATAAATTCATGGAGGTTAAGTCCCTTAATGGCTATTAGCCAGTATGGGTAAGGAATGGTGTCCCTAGCTTCTGTTTGTCAGAGGGTGGAGATGGATGGCAAGAGAGAGATCGCTTTATCATCACCTGTTAGGCTCACTCCCTCTGGAACACCTGGCATTGGCCACCATCAGCAGACAGGATACTGGGCTGGAATGACCTTTGGTCTGACCCAGTATGGCCATTCTTATGTTCTTATTTTCATGACTCTTTCATCCATATTTCACCCAGGCACAATAATGCAGAGGGATGTTCTGATACTCACATACACAAGGTCTGCTATCAGTAGTAGTAATTTTTTGAAGATCAAAGCACTACCCTAACACAGTTGCTTTAGAAGAGAACTACAACTCTTTTTTCTAAATCACAGGTTTTTCTAAAACTTGAACAAAGATTAAAAAGAAGAGATAATCCATCATCTTCCAATCACTGACTATGATTAAGAAATGGTGCAAGTCTTTTTACTGATTCGTATGGTGTAGTCTTTCATCTCTGGGAGCCAGGGTTCAAGAGCCCAGCTCTAATTTTACAGAAATCATTAGTCAATCTACTATTTGCTTTCTAAGACAAGATCAACCTATGACATTGGCCATGAATTAAATAGGTTTAATGGTCTCAACCTACTTTTTCTGGACATTATGAATGCAACACACCAGCATGGTTCCAAAACTGTCTGTTTGCTGCCAAAGACTAGCAAAGCAGGAAGTGTGTCAGGTCAGTATGGAGATATATTGGAAGGGATATGTGGGAAAACATGGCTGCTCCTTCTTGAAATTCATAAATCTACCACAGAGCTCTTAAATGCAGAAAGAAAGATATCTTGCTTAACTTGACTATTTATTAAGACAGATTTGGGAGCCTTTTGCTTTTTAAGAATATCTGACAATCTTAACCGAATTGTATTTTACACTAGAGATTTAAGAGAGTACAGGCCTGTATGCAAGAATTTCTGTGGGTTTTTTTTTTTTTTTTTGTAAATGTGGACCACGAGGGTTTGAATGCACCCCCCCCCCCATAGTTCCCTAAGTAAATGGGGGAAACAGCCCCAGCCTTCCCCCTGGCTGCTCAGACCATGGGGGAGGGAGGCTCGGGCAGCATGCTGCTCCTGCCTGCCTCTGGCTGGCCAGAGCATGCTCACTTGGGGGACCATAGGGGTTGCTTTTGCATCCTTCACCCCCTCCCCCCCGCATACAGCCTGGAGTAGTCAACTACCCAATAAGCCTAGGCTTATCGGGTAGTCGAGTTGACTACTTGCATTCCCCGCCCCCCCCTTGCTGTCTCAAAGGCAGCATTGTGACAGGGTGGGGAATGGGAGGCTGCCACAAAGCAGCCCCTGTCCACAACAGCCCATGGACAGGGGCTGCTGGATCCGGCATGAGCCAGGATTGACCCAGACTTGCTCAGTCATGGCTTGTGCCCCTGTTGCATCTCTGCAGTTTAAATGTAGTAAGAGCCGGGCAGGCAGTTTCTTAACATTCCTATTTTATACATTCAATATTTCAAGTTAAATAATATGAAAAAAGTCTCTAGAATTCAGCCCAAGATTTGTTTTAAAATTCCAGAATACAAAATGCAACAGCATAATGAAATCTATACCCTTCACATCAGGAATGCAAGTCAACAGTTTGTTACCATCTCTAAACTAACACACGCCAATTAAGTCAGTTCAGATTCCATCAGACACTTCATGCAAGTTACATAAATCTGCTGCCAGCATGTTTAACAATCAAATGTGAAATACACGTTTAAGCCTGTAAGATTGCAAAATATTCTATGGCACAGAATAAGAACAGTCAAGAATATCAGATGGGTGGGACAAATAAACACACCTTTAATTTCACTCCAAAGCTCTTACATGTTGCTAATATCTCCATTGTACATCTGGGAAAACGGATGCAACGTAGTGAAATTACCTGCCAAGGGTAACAGAGAATCAATGGCAAAACTGGAAATACAACTCAGGTCTCCCAATTCCTTGGTAATATTTACTATTGCTAAGGCTACAGGAAATTTAACAAGTTTCCCTAAACCGGGAAAATGTTGGTCTGAGTTAATTTAACAGAGGCCAGCGCATCATTAAAATATTCCCCGCCCAAACAACTAAAAATTTTTACAAATAAGACTTACTAATCAGCAGCTGTATTGAGTACTTCAGCATGATTTACTCAAAGCAAAGAAACAGACAAGGCAGAGGGGAAGCGGAGAGGGGAAACTTTTAACTATGCACACTTGTATTCTTAGACAACCTTTTTAGATTTGCTTCAAGTTTTCTTATCAGGCTGCAGTTCCCTCCAGTGCTTCTGAACCAAGCTCTTCTCCTGACCCAATTAGCTTCTATTTGGTCTGAAAAGTTGACTAGCCTTCCATTTAACAAAAAGAAAAGCCTGAGAGAGAGAGACTCGAGCATGAAAAAGAAGAGAAGGAAGGAGAGGTAAGCAGGGAGAATGAGAATGAAAAGGGGAAGAAAGTACTCTATATCTGTGCAACCGGAAGAAGTCGGAAGAAGCGGAAGGCTCTGTGTGTCAACCAACTAAGTTGAATGTAAACTCAATATTGAAAATGCATTAATCGCACCTAGACATGCAAGTACACGATCTGTGAATGCAAGTTCTTAGACATCTATGTACTACAAAGTGTGCCCACAAGGACTCATTTTGCACAAATAGTGCAGAACTGAAGGGCACATTGAGGTGCTTTTGAAAAAAATCAAGGCCACAAGCAGAGGGTACTGCATACACAGAAAAGAACAATAAGGGGAGAATCCTAGTTTTTCATTATTTTAATCAAGCTTATTTGAAAGTCCCTATTCGTGATTTTTTCAGCTGCTCACATTCAAGTGAATCTACTGCAGTGGTCTATATGCTTATTAATGATGGCAATGGGGTTACTTAACTGAAAAGAAGTTATGAACATAGTAATAGCATTAATTAATTGCACAGTCATATGACTGGTTCAAAATAACCACAGTCCGGAATTCTTTAGAATCCATTTTATAATATTGTCATTGCTATTAACTAGCAAGCTGACGATATTAAACCCATGCAAAAAGCCAATTTACACAGCTCCATATTTTTAGCAGACAGTATTATTGTAACAGAGGGAGGACCATTAGGATAGGAGCTACTTGCACGTGCAGTATCTAGAATAGCTCCAGCTGACACTGAGGTAGAAACAAGAAATAATATAGAAAGAGAAAAGCCAGATCAGCTAGAGGCATTTACTGCTAACGCAAGCAATGATAACCAAATGCATTTTAAATTAGCAGCTTATATAAAAAAAAAGTCATCAAGCACAGTTCTTCAGGATAAAAATCAGGGTGAAAAATCACTGCAGAGTGAAAATCACTGCTGCATCTGATCTTACTACTGCTGCTTCAAACACATAGCTAAATGTAAACATCTCAATTCATATACTGGCTTAATTATGAAAACTCCTCACTTTGCCTAGCAGGCTATTTCCAATACAGTGATCCATTTTTTCAAGAAATTATACATATATATATTTATAAAAGTCAGAGGCAGGAAACTAAAGCAGTCTTTTCTAAAGGTATGATTCCCTGTCATAAAAAATAAACTAGTTTGAGACAGCAAAAAATTTTTAAAATATTTGTATTACTTGGTGAACGTGTGTGTGAAATTGTGTGTACCTTTGAAAATTCTTAGATGCACAATAGATTCATAATCTTGAGAAGAGAAACTACTTCTTTAAAAGCTCTATCCTTTGGTTTATTGATACAGATCTGTGGAGTATTCACACAGCAGTCTATTGACATGGGAGACAAACTCAAACTCCAAACAGCCAATGAAGAAGGAATTAGGCTTTACTTTTGTCTTTAGGATTGCCAGATGGTCCCAACAAAAATACTGGACACACTTGACATTACATCACAATCTATATTACATCTTATTTAGAAAATACTGAACATTTATATTTTCTCAATTTGTTTCCCAAAACGAAAGCTCAAATACTGGACTGTCTGGTTCAAAACCGAACACCTGGCAACTGTATTTGTCTTTCCTCTTTATTAGTGCAGATACAGAATATTCTACCAAGACTGTCTTATATGGCAACTGATGCCTGTTAACACGTTAGGGACGGTAAGGAATATCTGCAATTCCTTGTTAAGTCGGCAACCATGTCTATTAGATGGTCTCAATCCTGAGAGTGTAGTCTCATCTGTGGCACTGTGATGTTGAAGTTACTATTCCTATTGTCACATTTCATTGCAGGGTATTTTTTCTTTAAATTAGAAATGTATCATCTTGACCTGACATCACAAGGAGGTAAAAGGATGGAACCTAGCTTTTAATTGTAATTGGTGCTATGATGTCAAGACCACCCTAGTCAAAGAGAATCGAGACAACATCCTCCTTGCTACATTCCACGACTGTCTGGCTCAGCAATCTTGTCACATACATCAAATAAAAGCCACGAGCTGTCAAGACTATTAATATGTGGAATGAGGATACATTATTCCCTTGAACTCTCCACCTTGCAGGCTGTTCTGTAATGCGCTAAGCCTTGTTCTTTGCTGCAGCTCAGGTCCAGTTGGGCAGTAGAGGAAGGTCCACAAGGGAGTCAATTATAGCTGTCTGAGTCAAGCAGATTATACCAACTTCATGCCAGCTGGGAACAGTGTTATGCTAGTTAACCAGACAGCCACATTCCAACTCTTTATACTCTTGGAGCAGGTCAAAGAGACCAAAACTGGGGAGAGAATCTGGGACTATACTTCAGAGCTGCAATAAACCTCACTTGACAAGTGAGCAAGTAATTTCCCTTGGTAATATCCTCCCCAAACCAAACAAAAAAAATAGACCAATAGTAAATCACAAAGCTACAAACTAGCTTGCTAAGTTCCTGAAACATAGCTCACTCACATCTCCTTAGGCTGAGGCATGGCATGTCAAGGTCACCCTAGCCAAACAAGGTAACCAGATCCATCTACATTTTTAGGCTCTCATCCCTCATGGACTCTTTAGGATGCAGGCACATCTAGATTTTACTTAGGCACAAACACAGGGGCTGAACAGCCTGAGATGCGCATCTAGAATCTCTCACAGCACTTGCCACTTCCTCGCCACTAAGTATAGTGATAATTAGAAGTTCAAAATCCTTCCAATTACCGTACACTTAATCTGAAATTTTCCCAGAGTTGTTAACTATGGTGGAAGCACTGGTGTAGACAAGGTGACAGTGACTGTCGGTATATTTACCACAACCTTGTATAGACCAGCTCAGAGCAAGTTCAGACAAAAACACCTAGACCCTTAGCTACACACTCACCATTACTAACATGGGTGGAGCTGCATTGGCATTTGCCGTGATAGAAAACTTTTAAACAAAAAGACTAAAAGAGGCACAGTACAGCACTATGTAGCACTTTAAAAACTAACAAGACTAATAAACCATCTTGTTAGTCTTTAAAGTGCTACATAGTCCTGTATTTTGCTTCAGCTACACCAGACTAACACAGCTACATTTCTATCACTATTCTAGAAGAAGCAAAATACAGGACTATGTAGCACTTTAAAGACTAACAAGATGGTTTATTAGATGATGAGCTTTCGTGGGCCAGACCCACTTCCTCAGATCAAATAGTGGAAGAAAATAGTCACAACCATATATACCAAAAGATACAATTTAAAAAAATGAACACATATGAAAAGGCACAGCATTCTATGCCTGGCCACCATTAAACAGCAGGAATGTCCTTTTGCAGACTTGGTGAGTCAATCTGATGAATGCTCATTGCTATGCAGAAAGACAGGGAATATTTGCAGGTTGTAGGTACAGTTACTGTTTGGTGTTTATTAAAAACCAAATAAAATCCAGATTAAACTTCAGAACAGAACCCAAAACAGTTATTAACATTTGGAAGCCTGAAAAATTAAGATGTGAGTAGGGAAATTGAGAGAAGCCAAATCCACTGATATTCCCTAATGCCACATACTGATGATGTCTGGAGTGTTTTAGTACCTTTGGTTGTTAAAAGTTAAAACGTTAGAAGATGTTACCTTTGCATAAGTGAATCTGAAAACTTGACTTCAAATCAGCAATACAATCAAAGTACTGCTACTGCAAAACAATATAATCAAATGTTCAACAATTTCAAATGCCATGAAACTAAACAGAGCCTTGAAAAAAAGATGTACTTTTGTGCATTAATCCATGCATGTAATTACTGATATACTTTTCCATACATTATTCAAATATTCTCCCTCAAGGCTTGTCTTCCACTTATATTTTTAAAAATGACTGAATAACTCATCCAGCTTACAGTTTAAAGAACAAGCTAGGTAGCTCTTTTTGAATTGCTGCCTAAAGCACAACATAAAGAATTCTATCAACCATAATTTAAAAGACCATTATATGGAATTCCTCTTTTTGGTGGTCTCTGATGAGTAGAGCTCTGTGCGAATACAAAAGTGTGGATCTGCATCCAATCCGCATCCACAAGGCTCAACTCATCATCTGATTTGCAATCCAGATTTTACTTCCATCCACCAGCAAACCATCTGGGACGGGGCAGGGAGCACAGACCAGCAAGGAGCGGCAGGGTCATGGGAGAAGGTAAACAGCTAGAAAGCAGGGACTGGGAGTAAGAGGCAGCAGAGAGCAGGAGCTGGGACTCTGCAGGTTAGTGCTTACCAGAGAAGGAGGGAGGCCGGGCAGGGCCAGCATTCGTCCACTCTTGCAGGGAGATTTAGGATGAAGTTTGTGGTGTGCTTTCCCTGCCAGCAGTGCAGGGACCTGCTCTAGTGCCCCCGATCTCTACCTGGTGGCTGGGTGGGGGGGATGGGGTGGTGAAGAGCCCTGCATTGGTATCTGCTCCACTATCTGTGGACATGAAGTAGGGATGTGAAGGACTAGTCAACTATCCAATAAGCAAGTCCTTCTTGGCAGGGCTCGCCGAACCGCGGCGAGCCCCACTCGCCAGCCGCGCTGTCCAGCGATCCGCGCATGCACAGATCGCCCGAACCCAGCTCTTCCGGGTTGTAATCTACTCGCCACAGGCAAGTAGATTACATAGTTTGTCGAGCCCTGCTTATCGGATAATCAACAAACTTGTCAACTAGTCCCCCCCCACCACCACTTTGGTGCCTCTATCAAAAAGAGGTAGAAGGGGTGGAAAGAAGGAGGTAATTCAAAGCGGCAGCACCATGCAGCACTGCTGCTTTGAAACACTGGGAGGAGCCTAACGCTGGTCTCCCGCGGCGGCATTTCAAAGCGGCAGTGCCACACGGAGCCTGGAATTAGCTGGGCACTCCCCAGCTGATCCTGGGCTCCACATGGCACTGCCGCTTTGAAACACCAGGAGGAGCCTGACGCCGCCATTACCCGCAATTTAACATTCCTAATATGAAGTGGATATCTGCAGATATTCAGGGTTCTACTGATGAGGAAACTGATGGCCAGAATGAATTTTATGGGCACATGACTGCTGAAAGCAGAACCAGGATAGTTACAGTGCAGCCTATTTATGCATGGCTGAAAGTAACAGGAGTCTTCCAGCACAGCTTATTTAGAGGACAAAAATCCCTAAAAATAATGTACACAAAACCAACCTAAGGGGGAGGAGAGAGCAAGGCCAAAGGTACACAACACTTACAGCCATGCTTCTGTAGCCAGCTCACCGCACTCACCTGGTTACAAAATGCATGGCTATGTCCCCAAAACACACACACGGCTAAGTCCTCAAAATAGTTCCCCCAACACACACACACACACACACACACACACACACACACACACACACACACACAATTTGTGCAGCTGCATTGACAATGCTGCCCAATTGCACTTGCATCAATGCTTTCTAGGAAAATCTGGGCAACAATCCTCAAGTGCCTCAGGGACAGAGATCAGTGGAACTAACAGTACATGAAATGGCATACTAGTGATGTAAAATCCCGTTTAATTGGTTAACCAGTTAAAGGGGAGATGGGTGGGGAGCCACGCCCACGAACAGGGGGGCTGCTCCAGCCCCCATCATTTGACCAGAATTAGTAAACCTCACCTGGTCCTTACCAGTTAACCATTCACATCCCTACAGCATTTTATAGGGTATTGTACCATGTGGAGATCTGAGAGAAAGAAGAACCACCCATAGACACAGACTTCCCGTCCATGTAGCAAAAAAAAAAAAAAAAAAAAAAAGCAACTTACAACAACATTTCACTCTATTTCTTCCCATTACATATTAAAAACAACTCGAAACTTCAAGCAGTTAGACATTAGTTTACTCATCAAAGGATGATAAACTTTAAAAATGTAAGACCATCTGGTCCCATCAGATCTGCACTGAAAATTTCTGAAATGTGATTTATTTATAAGGATTGCCAACAGCATTTGCACATAACTGAGGAGCCTCTAGAATTCTCCTGATCTCCAGAAAGGGTGGGCTGTCAGAGATCCAAGATCTCCATGCCTTTGCTGATAGAATCCCAGTGTGACATAATGGAAAATTAACAGGAAAAAAAGAAATAATTAATTTGTATACTTACCAATGGAGTTAGGTGCATCAAGGAGAAAACTGAGAACTCAAGTTATTACCAGAAATCATTTTATTCATCAGAGATTAAAAAAAAACCACCTTGTGTGATTTTGAGCACCAAACTAAAACACCTCAAAGCAGGGGGTTGGGAACCTTTTTTTGGGTCTGGGGCTGCTGATTCACAGAAAAAAAATCAGTCAGGAGTAGCATTCAAGTGAGAAGCAAAACAAAAAACAAAACCCTCACTGATGTGGCCCCTAACTAAAAAGAAGAAAGACAATCTACACATTCCCTCCACACCCCAGAACCTTGGGGATCCCAAGCTAGTATATTTTCTGTGCTCCAGTCCCGTGGGGTAGGGGACAGGCAGCAGGGGTGTGGAACACCAGTGCAGGCTCCCCAATGCTAGGAGGGGAGCCCTGAGGGCGAGATCCAGGCAAGCCTGGGGCCACACCCAGACCCCAGGCCTTAGGTTCCCCACCCCTGCCTTATAGGATACATCTATTTCAGGGGTGGCCAACCTGTGGCTCCAGAGCCACATGCAGCTCTTCAGAAGTTAATATGTGACTCCTTAATTAGGTACCAAATCCAGGGCTGGAGCTACAGGTGCCAACTTTCCACTGGGCCAGAGGGTGCTCACTGTTCAACCCCCAGCTCCGCCGTAGGCACTGTCCCCTTCCACCCTTTCCCCCTAGGATCCTGCCACTTCCTACCCTCTCCACTGAGCCTGTCACATCCTTGCTTCCCCCTCTAGTGTCTCCCACTGAGAGAGAGCTGATCCCAATGGACAGGAGGAAAAGGAGAAGGAGCCACTGACGGGTGGGACTGCCAGTGGGCGGGATGTGCTGAGACTATTGGTGGGGAAATGATCAGGGCTGGTGACCTAGAACTGTTGCTCTTTGGCAAAGTGCATTGGTAAATTCTGGCTCCTTCTCAGGTTTAGGTTGGCCACCCCTGATCTACACTCTAAGCTTGGTGGTGAGATACCCTGCATGGATAGATAGATACTTACCAGCTTAGCTCCAGCTAGTCCACTGAAAAGAGCAATGTAAATATGAGCACACAGACATGATAAAGTAACCGCCAGTGGACGGATCACTGCAACATTGAGCTATCCTATAAAACAGACAAGCCCTAAGAAAAGAAAGAATCTGTTCACAGTTTTTAAAACCCAAACAAGACCCCTTGAACAAGGGCTACAACAAACTTAAATACAGCCCTACATTCATGGTGGTATTGACCACACATTTCCAACCAGCAGATTTTCCAATCTTATTCACTCAATTAACATGGCTGAAACTAAATTCTACTGTTCTACATAGCACAGAGGCCTGTTGATACTACATGGCAGTGAATTTTAAGTTGAAAATAAAATTAGGATTTCTTTTATAAAATTAGAAATGCATTAGTACATACAAAGATCGATACAAGTCTACATTCAAATATTACCTCAAGCCCTTTTACATGTATGCAGATTTTTTTTTCTTCTGGCTAAGGTAAGGGACACTTCAGAAATGTTTTACATTTCATTTACATATTGATTCCAATAGGGACAGGCAGGTAGATCAATGAGAACATTAATACAGCCATCAGCAATACTAGGACTATGAACATTGTCACTTACAGATTGACAGACTACACAGACTAATTGTCTTAATGTGCTTGGACAGATGGCAAATTTTATAGCCATATGGTAATTATTTCTATCCTGTTGAAAGTATATTAACACTTACCCCAAAATGTTTAAAGTGAAATTATCTAAAATAATGTTTTCTAGGATGCCCAGAATAAATGAAAAACTGAGGTGCTAACCTGCACATTAGAAAGGACGGATTTTCGCCAGGAATCCTGTTTAGTGTAGACTCCATGGCCTTAGAACAAAAAACTGTTATTGATCCAACTAGGCTACTAGCTTTGTGGACTGGGTCCTCAGCAGCAGTACAACGGGGTTGGTGTAGAGCAGCGGTGGGCAAAAGGGCCTCCGCGGGCCAAATCAGGCCCGCCAAGCAGGTGGATCCAGTCTTCAGAGGCCCTGCTGCTCCCCCGCCCCCTAGGCCAATTAGGGCCTGGGGAGCACACAAAGCCTCCTCCCGTCCTGCCAGGAGCACACAATGCTTTGAAGCACCACTCGCTGCTCGAAGGGTGGGGGCAGAGCGGAGAAGGCTTTGCACACTCCTTTGCCCCCAGGCCATATTTGGCCTAGAGGCAGGGGTGCGTGGGAAGTCTCTTCCCATGCCAAGGGCATGGGCACGTAGGGGGAACATGGTGGGGGAGGGGACAAAGGCACTCCCTCATCCCCAGACAAATCCTTGTTTGCGGGTGGGGAACCCGAAAGGATCTTGGCCCCACCCCTTCCATTTGATGCCCCCCCTCCTCTTGATGTCCCGCCCCTTCCTGTGCAGCCCGGGGCCACTTCAAAAATTATTGCCCAGCCCCAGTGTTGAGGATAATGTTGCCTTGTTTTTAACAGGGATACGTTTTCTTTGGTTTAGTTGCCACATTTACTACAAGATACGTATGCCGTCCTCATTTAAATTTATTTTCTCTTCCTGAGAATTCTTTCTAAATCCTCTCATCTTGAACTGGATTTTAAACTCAACTAAATTATTTCAGTCCTGTTTCTATTTTTAAATGTGCTAAGGGCCAAATTGTCAGTTCTGATGAGCTACATCAGCAGGGCAAACGTGATGGAAAGCCAGCTGGAAATTCCTCTTGCATGGGGATCTCCACTTCATCTGTCCCTGCCCTAACCTCCAGCACAAGAGCCAAGTAACAAGGTGGGGGACTGTTGTTCTAGTAAGCCCAGACCACTGAAAGAGCCTATAATTGGGTGTTACTGCCAGCATATGCTAAATTGGCCACTATGGGGGATCAAACTAGCACCTGGGGGCATTTACATTCAGGAGGCCAGAATGGTAGCAAAAAGCAGCTTACACCTGCCTCTCTTCTTCAAGTGCAGTTCAGGCACATCTCAGTATCTGTACACAGCAGAATTGATAAGCCATAGAACTTAATTCAGCCTTAAGTGTTTTTCTTATCGTACTACCAAAAGTAAAGTTTTTCCTGGATAATACATCAGGATGATATTCAGGTCATCTCCTTTGGAACGAATAAGACCTTATCTACAATTTTATGCTTTTATTGTGGGGCTTATATAATACATAGGATATATTATATGCCTCATGCACTGGAATGAATTTAACCCCTAAACACAAGAGCGCTAAACAAACAGTGCCTGATTCTCCTCTCACATCAGCTTTACACAGTTTTAACTCTGTTCACTACAGTTAATTGTTATTCACACCAGTGTACATGCAGGCAGAGTCAGGCCTGCAAATTCTATATAGGGCATGCTTTATGCTAAAACAGTAATGCTACATTATATAATATAAGAGAATTTACATGCAACGTTTCAGAACAAACTTTTGCTTGCTTCATTCTTCTGAAACAGATTTGGAAATTCAGCAAGTCCTGTGCAACAGCAATGATGTGTTTGGACAGTGCTAAACATATACAAGAGTTCTTGCTACTTAACAAGTGGCAGCAGATGTTTTCCTTTGTCAAAAGAGCAAAGTTTTATGCACCATTTTCCTCATTTCCCATGAGTGGATTCTAGTAAACCGCAAGCTAAAAATCTGTGCCCATGATAGTCACTATGATCTAAAATTACTGCCTGGTGTTAGAATGCAGCTACACAGTCACTACGGATGAAACACCAATTGGAGAGACAGTCTGACTGTGCTTTTTGCAAAGTCAGACTTTAGTACCAAAATTAAAAATTAAAACAAGACAAGAAACATGGAACTGGATGGTCCCATACATTCAGACTTTTAGTGCAGTATTACAAATCATCATCTACCTTTCAGGTGGATTGCAGTACTTTGAAAGTTGTCAACCCACAGACTCAAATATTCAATAGCCTCTTTCCCACCACTGGATTCATACAACACGGGCAGTAGCAAGGACTGTTTCCCCAAGCCATATTAATGATATCTCTCAGTCCTGTCCTCTATAGATAGCTCACCTCCACAAATAGGAGGGTGGTTTGTGGCTCATTTAGTCTTGGTTTCTCTGCTGGAATTGCTACCTAGAATTAGCAGTTATGATGTGGCTATATCCATTAGGAAATTAACTAATTCCTTGTCTATACTTACCTAGAGATCAATCTCCCAGGGTTTGATTAAGCATGTCTAGTAAGGACCCATTAAATCTACCACTGATGGCATCCCTGATGACCCTGGTGCTCCATGGGGCCATGAGTAGTAAGGGAAGTTGACAGGAGAGTTTCTCCTGTTGTCCTCCTGCAGTGGGGACACTGTGGTAAGTTGAACTAAGGTATGTCAGCTGCAAATACACTATTCACATAGCTGGAGTTGCATATCTTAGTTCAACTTTCTCCTTCAACATCCTTAATACATCTCCTTTCTCCTTAATACATCAACATCCTAGTGTTTGCACACCACTGAAAAATTGGCAGATGGTGGCCGTTCTCACCCATTACCAATCGGAGCCACATTTACACCAGATCACCTAGAACAGGCATGTCCAAAGTCCGGCCCGCGGGCCAAATGCGGCCCACGGTCGGATTTAATACGGCCCCCCACTTCTCCCGGCTCCCCGGTGCTTTTTTTAACTAGCGCGCTCAGCGCGCCGCTTCGGGCCGCCGCCGCCGCGGCGGTCCCAAACCCTGCCCCTGCACTCCGCTTTGGGGCTGAGAGTGCAGGGACAGCCCCCGCTTCCTCCCCCTCCCCTGGCTCCCCGGCGCTCCTCTGACTGGCGCCGCTTCTGGCCGCGCCGCCGCCGTCCATGGCGGCCGCTGCGGTCCTAAAGTCCTCCGTGTAGGGCACGTCCGCAGCCCCGCTCCCCGCTTGGCTACGGGTTCGCCCTGCCCCCGGGCCGCCGTGAGGCCAGCGTGCCCTGCGCTCTCCGCCCGCCTCTGACCCTGCAAGCCCTCTACCTTGGGGCTGAGAGTGCAGGGACGGACTCCGCAGCTGCTGAGATCAGGGACTGCCTTTGAACCAGACCTAGCCTATGTACTGCAGTCCAGATCTCAGTTTCACCCTTCACATTAGTGTAGGCAAGTTTTTTTTTCAATTGAGATGAATACATTGTAAAATCTCAGTTAATGTCAGTTGGTCTAAATCAGTTATAAATATATTTGGACACAACATGTATAGTTGGTGTTATGTCGTTTGCCGTTTGCAATAAACTTTGCATAAAATAGTTAATTTGCATTTAATTTTAATGGTTCAAAGAATGTCAGGCAAAATGGTCGGCCCTCACGCATGTTCACTTCATCAAATCTGGCCCTCTTTGAAAAAAGTTTGGACACCCCTGACCTAGAACTAAGAAGCTACATAGCCCAAAATCCTCAGAGCTATCTAGGCACCAGCCTACTACAAATATGTTAATGTATTTGCAGTGGTCACTAGTAACACTCCAGGGGGTTACAGAGATTTTTTTTAATGAACTGAGATTAAAATATTTGTAACACTTTCTCCGTATAGCTCTCCTTCCTCAAGCTGCCTACTCTCCGAATTAGCAGAGATTTTGGGTGTATTTGTGGCTCACCATCCCTGTGGCCTCAACTTTGCTTGTTGACAATTTAGCAGAGCATGCTGAGCACCAAATTCAAATTTCAGTTACATCAGCACCTGTCAGGGGTAATTCCAGTTAAATGAATGGATTTATGCTGTCACAACATTTGCATTAAGTGAGAGGCGAATCAGGCCACTGATGTTGTTAGTAAAATGATTGCAAGCACAGTCTGTCACTTCGTTAACTTTGTAGTTAACATCTGGGATTACTTCAATACTACAGGATGGTAGGACAACGATCTGAATACCACTGGTATGAGATAGGTTTTCAGTTATTTGGGCAAAAGACCAGCACTTCCTTTGTGTTCTGTATAGCACAACAAAAATCTTAGCAGTTACATGTGCTGCAAGCTCTGCAGCATACGACTTATACTGCAAAGCCCGCAATTCAGCCAGCTCCCCGGGAACAGGGCTGGCAGCCAGTGCACGCCGGGAGCCAGTTTACACGCACTGGCTCCTGGCTTCTAGCCCTGCTGTGGGCTCTGAAGTATTAGCCTTATACTGCAGAGCCCACAGCGCAAAGCAGCAGCTGGCTCGTGTTGGCAGAAGAGTTTAACTAGCATCATCTTACTGGTTCCGGTTGCAATGGGTTAAACAGTTAAAACTCTTACATCCTTAGTACCAACTTCTGCTATTAACAGAAATCCAGTACAGTCCTCCTCCTGTTTTTCTGAGAACTGATCAGTCTTAATGACTGTCCTGTGCCGCCCTCCTTCTTAGAGCTGGCAATAAAACATTGCAAAAAATGTGTTTTAATAGCCATCATTTCTTCACATTCCCAAGATTATTTGAAATACCATTGAGTGGCATCTGCAAAGATTTTATGCAGATCACCACCACCAAAATAACAGAGGTTTTATTCCTATGCCATACCTACAACATTTTGATTCACATTTTAAAATATAGCATTTTATTTAAAAGAAAACGGTCTAATAAAATAATGTCTTTGCTGGAGTTTTTCAGGTTAAACAGACATAGCCCAATGTTGTCCCAGCCCAACTCATAATGTCTTACACATAACTTAGAACCGCCCATAATGTACATTTTCTCTAATCAAATACTGTACATAATCAAATCCTTTTAAAATGTGATATTTTATCACATCTTGATCAGCTTCAAAATCAACCACCACCATCTGGTCTTTCTTCTAATGATAAGACTTAAAAATTAGAAGACAAAGTCAAGTTAAGAATAATATTCCCTCTAATCTTTTCCATCCTTGTGTAGATTTTTTCCATCCATGTACAGAACACATGTTTATGTGCACCAAGGTATGTGTGAATGTGCACGACCAGTAGAAACAAAAAAAATCTAGCTGGGAACACTTTGCTAAGATGCAGGGCAGAATCTGAATCTCTCCTGACTGCTTACAGGGAACAAGGCTGGATTACCCAATAGGCAGACTAAGCACGTGCTTAGGGCACCAGCAAAGCAGAGGCACCAAAAAAAAGAGATTTTATGGTATAGTATTGTTTTTGTTTTGAATTACATATGGGGAGGCACCATAATCTTTTCAGTGCATAGGGCCTCTAAAGATCTTAATCCGTCCCTGGGAACATTAGTTAAGACATGGGGCTCACAAACAGCAAAACCACCCAGCACGGTGCACGCTTGCCAGGTGGCCAGTATTGACCTGGACAGTCCGGTATTTTTGCCTCCTGTCTGGTAAAAAAAAATTCAGAAAATACCGGACACCTGAAATGTCTCAGTATTTTCTGTTTTTTCCTGGCCAGGAGGCAAAAATACCGGACACCTGACAACCCTACAACACACTCAGCAACTGGGCCCAGCCCCCGGAAACCACCCTCCTGGTTCCGCAGGGAAACTCCCTTCTGGCTCGACCAAAAAAAAATCAAGATGCCTGCTGTCAAAACCTCAAGACCTGAGCAAGGGGAAACAATGCCTTCCCTGGGTCTTAGTGCTCAACCTCTCCTCATCCTATCCCTATTCTGACTCTGCATGCAATTAAAGAGGCCATACTATTTTAATGCTGTTTATACTTAATTTATTTATTTAATGCTTAACTCTTGGGGTCTTTTTCCCTCCCCCCTCAAAAACTTTGGTGGCCCCCCAACAGAATTTTTTCCCCAGTGTTTTTTTTCAGGGGGAGAGGGGTCGGTATTTTTGTTGAAACCATCTGGCAACCCTATGAGTTTCCACAGCAATTAAAATGTATAAAAAATATAAGTATTCTACCTCGTAAACATATGAACTTAAGTAGACTTTTGGGAAGTTAGAGTTTTAATAAAGAATACTGTACTTGCAATCTAAGAAGTACAGATTTCACATTTTTAAAACCATACTATCCTTCTCCATTAACGTTTTATTATTTATTTTGATTTCAACATAATAAGAATTCCTATCCCACACTCTCAGTACTCTTGACAAGTAATTTAAAATTATTCAAGGCAGATAAACAGCACAAGCAAAACGACCCCTTTTTCTGGACCAAAGAATCTATCCCAGTTATCCAACAGCAGATCTGAGTCTAACTAGGTCCTCATACAGAGTACTTAACCAGCCAGTAGTGAGCACATGGCCTCAGAGGGGAGAAATATAATGTTTGCTACATTTTCTGACTTTCTTCCTCACATACCAACAAGCTCCAAACAAGTTCTACTCCACACCCTAGTTGTTTTCATCAGACATGTGTTCTGGGTTCCATGACACAGGACAAATGAAACATACCTTATGTCATTAGCATAATAAAAATATTGCAACCCATAGCTCCTAACTGACCCTTCCAATGGCCCACATACACTTTGGAAAGAAGGAGTGATCAGTGGGATCTTGTGCAGGAGAATGTCTAGGGGAGGAAAAGCAATTACCAAAAACTACCTTCTAAGATCTTCTGCTAGAATAATAATAAAAGCACAGCAAGGCAGCCCTGCAGAAAGAGCCAAATTGGAATAGAAAAGCTTTCTAGTATTTTAGACCATGTTATACACTTTGGAAAGAAGGAGTGATCAGTTGGAATCTTGTGCAGGAGAATGTCTAGGGGAGGAAAAGCAATTACCGAAAACTACCTTCTAAGATCTTCTGCTAGAATAATAATAAAAGCACAGCAAGGCAGCCCTGCAGAAAGACCCAAATTGGAATAGAAAAGCTTTCTAGTATTTTAGACCATGTTATACTGGTCTGCCTCCATCAGGAATGTCTTTGCAATCAATGTGTTTAGAATATCACATATATGAAACCTTATTTTAGAATCCTGTAGTATATTAATTTATGGAACCTATTCATTACATCATAAAACAACAGGCAACATTTTAAGCAGATATTTACTAATTCATCTTAAATCATTTCTAATAGTTTTTCTGGAAAATAATTTAAAGGTTATGCAGTACAGCATCTCAACCTCTTTTCGTTACAGTCCTGAGTCACACGATCACTTATGCTGTGAAATGGGTATCTGAAAATTTGTTGCTAAGCACTGCAAGATAATATTTACAGTTCACAATAGAAGTATATTATGGGTTACACAGAGTTTCTATATACTTCCTTCAGACAAAGATTGCAATTAAAAACTTAGGGGAAGGAGGTCTGGCAGGAAATGCAAAATGAACGAAACATTTCATTTCAGCTTCTGACTTGAGTGCCCTAATATGAAGTTTGAAATAGAAACTATTTCTCCAAAAGAATCTGAATTTTTCTTCTCTAAAATGTCAGAGAGAAAACTTCCAAGAAATGATCAATTGAAAATACAGTCATGCAAGCATGATGCATTAAGAGGTAAAAACGCTTAACAGGCCCACTCAGCACCGGAGTCATGATGGCATGGAAGAGGAAATGCTAGATCTCAACAAGTTTTTTTTACAACAATCTTTATGAAAGAAGTTAAAGTACCCCAACTCTGAAATAGCTAATGCTAAAAGCTCGGAAAGCTGGATAGTTTCCAAAAGAGGCTTGGGGAAAGCTGAGTATTGTGTTCCAACATCTGGAGAGCCATCAGATGCTATTTGAACAAGACCTTAATTTAGTCTAGACAGGGTTCTTTTGAGAAAAAAAAAAACACAACAACCCTTTTTGAAAGAACCCGTACTCCTGAAAACATGAGGAGTATGGGTCGTTTTGAAAAAGTGTTTTTCCCTGAAAGAACTCTGTCTAGACTGCGGGTTGTTTTTGTTTTTTTCCAAAAAATGGTTTTCGAAAAAGCGCTCACGCAATTATGCAAATGAAGTCCAAGATATGCAAATCCATGCTTCATTTGAATTTTCGATCTGCTTCATTTGCATTCCTCTTTCGAGAGAGGAATGCAGTGTAGACATAGCCTGACACTTTCTCTCCTTTGAACTGAGTTAAACACAGTCTGACATTATTCATTCCCCCAATAACTGCAAGCAATGGTGGTCATATCTTAGAATTCCTGCATTTAGTGTTAACGCTGTTTGTGACCCGCAACAGACAAATTGGTTACAATGGGAAAAACACCATTCTAACAGTTGAATATCTAGCAGCCTAACCAAACTGAGTGGACTGTATTTACATAACCACACCCAGGATTTCTTTATCATTTCAGTTGGCTGTAATGGAAGCATTGATTCAGACCTTGCTTACATATTATAGAAACATCTAACAGCCCCAGTCAGTAAGCAGGGCCTTTCTATGCTAAGTCATGGACAGACATAAAAGTTGGGATTTTGAAGTGAGTTATGCACCCAACTCTCAATGAATTTCAATGGGGTTTGAGCTCTGTTGTATTAATTTACATGGCATAAATAGGCCAAAGAGCCAAAGGTGGCAGCATAAGCCAATCACTGTCCAAAGTTCAACAGTATTAAACATGGCTTGGTAGACAGAAACTTCAGCCAGCTTTGGACCATAACAAAGAAGCAAGAGGAAGACCAAGGAGAGGGTAGGCCCACTGGTCAGTGAAGAGGGAGAAACAGTAACAGGAAATTTGGAAATGACAGAGATGCTCAATGACTTGTTTCCATCTTTACCAAGAAGTCTGTAGGAATGCCTAAAATAATGAATGCTAGTGGAAAGGGGGTAATTTTAGAAGGTAAAATAAAAAAGAACAAGTTAAAAATCACCTAGAAAAGTTAGATGCCTGCAAGTCACCAGGGCTCGATGAAATGCATCCTAGAATACTCAAGGAGCTTATAGAGGAGGTATCTGAGCCTCTAGCTATCAACTTTGGAAAATCATGGGAGACAGGAGAGATTCCAGAGGACTGGAAAAGGGCAAATATAGTTCCCATCTATAGAAAGGGAAATAAGAACAACCCAGGAAATTACAGACCAGTTAGTTTAATTTCTGTGCCAGGGAAGATAATGGAGCAAGTAATTAAGGAAATCATCTGTAAACACTAACAAAGTGGCAAGGTGATAGGGAACAGCCAGCATGGATTTGTAAAGAACAAATCATGTCCTACCAATCTGATAGCTTTCTTTAATAGGATAACGAGTCTTGTGGATAAGGGAGAAGCAGTGGATGTGGTATACCTAGATTTTAGTAAGGCGTTTGATACGGTCTCGCATGATATTCTTATCAATAAACTAGGTAAATACAACTTAGATGGGGATACTGTAAGGTGGGTGTAAACTGGCTAGATAACCGTACTCAGAAAGTAGTTATTAATGGTTCACAATCCTGCTGGAAAGGCATTAACAAATGGGGTTCCGCAGACGTCTGTTTTGGGACCGGCTCTGTTCAATATCTCGATTTAGATATTGGTATAGAAAGTACGCTTATTAAGTTTGCAGATGATACCAAGCTGGGAGGGGTTGCGACTCATCTGGAGGATAGGGTCATAATTCAAAATGACCTGGACAAATTGGAGAAATGGTCTGAGATAAATAGGATGAAGTTTAATAAAGACAAATGCAAAGTGCTCCACTTAGGAAGGAACAATCAGTTTCATACATACAGAATAGGAAGCGACAGTCTGGAAAGGAGTACGGCAGAAAGGGATCTAGGGGTTATAGTGGACCACAAGTTAAATATGAGTCAGCAGTGTGATGCTGTTGCAAAGAAAACAAACATGATTCTGGGATGTATTAACAAGTGCATTATGAGCAAGACACGAGAAGTCATTCTTCCGCTCTACTCTGCGCTGGTTAGGCCTCAATTAGAGTATTGTGTTCAGTTCTGGGCACCGCATTTCAAGAAAGATGTGGAGAAACTGGAGAGAGTCCAGAGAAGAGCAGCAAGAATGATTAAAGGTTTAGAGAACATGACTTATGAGGGAAGGCTGAAGGAATTGGGTTTGTTTAGTTTAGAAAAGAGAAGATTGTGGGGGGACATGATAGCAGTTTTCAGATATCTAAAAGGGTGTCATAAGGAGGTGGGAGAAAACATGTTCATCTTGGCCTCGGGGGCTTAACTGCAGCAAGGGAGGTTTAGGTTGGACATTAGGAAAAAGTTCCTAACTGTCAGGGTAGTCAAACACTGGAATAAATTGCCCAGGGAGGTTGTGGAATCCCCATCTCTGGAGATATTTAAGAGTAGGTTAGATAAATGTCTATCAGGGATGGTCTTGACAGTATTTGGTCCTGCCATGAGGGCAGGGGACTAGACTCGATGACCTCTCGAGGTCCCTTCCAGTCCTAGTATTCTATGATTCTAAACACAGCATTAAAAATCCTTTCAACTTTTTATTAAGCATACAGAGAAGAAAGAAAAGTAATTAAAGCCTTGGAAATTTAATATTTTAAATGAAGCTTTGATTTTAACTGCACCATTTGTTCTTTTTAGCTAGAGAGAGAACTACAGATGCTAATAACTGTCCATGCTGGGGAAAAGAGAAAGTTAGATCTGGAATTGCTGTTGCTAAAGTCTGATTCCATTTCCTGGAAGAGAACACACACACAAAGCATGAAAGAAAATAATAGCGAATATAGAAAATGCAATTTCTGTCTGCTTTTCACTCTCATTTGCAACCTCACAGCTGGAAAAACACAGGAAAAAGCACACTGTCTTATCAGCCACTTGAAGACCTGGCAAACTTCATACCAGCACCGTGCTGTTTAGGCCATTGCTTTTAGCTGCCTGTGTCTGGTCACAGGCTTACAACAGTGTTGCAAAATATAGTCTTGGACAGCTAAACCAGACTCTTTATTAGACCAAAGGGAAAAGGAGAGCTTGGAAAGAGAAGAAATAAGATTGGGGAAGGAAAAGAATGCATGGGGGGGAATGGAAGAAAACAAAGCCTCTCATCCCCAGTGATGTTCGGGATTCAGCCAGAGCTAACAAAGGCAGCATCTGGGTCCCTCTCTCTGGTCAGGACCTCTCTCAGGATTAAGCTGAAGAAGGTCTGGGGTGGGGATGCCAGTAGAATAAACACCTTTGAAACAGCCAGCACACACACACCCTCTCCAACAAAAAAAACAACAACAAATGGTCTGGTAGCACTTTATAGACTAACAAAACATGTAGATGTTTACCAGACCATTTGTTGTTTTTTTCTGTAACATACCAACTCCGCTACCCCCTGAAGCTCCTCTCCAACAAGATCAGCTCAGCATAGCTCCCCATCCCCAACTACAAAGCAACTCTGCAGCCTGAGCCTTTCAACAGCCATTTATAGCATCTAGAGAGATTACACACATAGACAATATTGATCACATTGTATGTCTCCTCACTCTAGAGTGACTCAGTCCCCCAACACACACACACGCACACTGCACTTGCATATTCATGGGCAAACAGCTGCTGTATTTTCAACCTTTTTGATCTATCACCACAAACTACAAAAGTGAGAATGCAGCAGCATCTTTAGCTGGACACAACAATTTTTAACACTAGCTTTCCCAGTGTATTGTGATAATCATGAAAATCTTCAGAGCCACGTAAAAAAACCCTGGAAGATTGAATAATTTTTCTGGCATCTGGTAAATCCATAAAAAATGGCCAGGCTGGTCAAATACAAGCTAGGGGGTAAGCTAATGGAGGAGCTTACTCCCATAGCCAAAATTTCTCCCCAAACACTCTTCCTTTAAGGGAGTGAAGGGCAAAATAGCACATCTCCTTGTCATTTTGTCCATCACTGAAGCATAATTCCAAACACACCAATTTTGAATCAGTGATTTCAGATCTCGTTTCTCTCATTTACCAGGCATGATCTTAACACAATCCTTGAGTTATATCAGTGGGCCTTTTGGATTGGACTAATCCAACCAGTTTCCCTTTTCCCCACCAATTTTTTCTTATAGGCTATTGTGACATTTTATAACATTTGACTCACGCCTTGCAGTTGAATTCACAACCTCGCAACAGAGTACATTTGTAGGCCCATTTATCCCAACAGCCCCTAATTCCTTTAGCCTCCTTTGAAAAATAAAAACAATAAAAAAGTTCCCCTGCAAAAAAGCTTACACTCTTCTATTTTGTCAAACAAATGGCTGAAAGCAATCAGACTTAGACTGGGAGGGATTCAAAAGGGAAGAGAAAGATAAGTTAACAGCAAAACGAGTGAGTTTTGCATGGTAAGCTGTAGGGATGTAATAGTGAAGTTGACTAACTGATTAATCAATAAGCAAATGCTTATAGGTGAATGCTATAGACTACACACATTTCTCCCTGCCCGCACCAGTAAATTTTTTAGCAGATTGGCTAGCAGCCTGACTCAGGCCTGGCTCACACTGGGACTTACTCCCTCTGCAACTCTGCATTTAAAGTGTATTAGTAGCCAGGCGGGCAGGCAGCCTGGCTCATTTCCAGCAGAGGCAGCAGCGCGGGGCATCAGGCAACTGTTCCACGAGGAGAACTGATTTTTAAACTGGCTCCCCTTGCAGATCAGCTCCCACCTGGTACCCTGCACTGCTGCCTCTGATACAGAGACAGCAGCACAGAGTGGCAGGGAGCTCCCTGGCAGTGAGGCCAGATTGTACTGGCTGCTGGCCCCACCCCCGGGACTATAGAATAATCAAGTAACCGATAAGAATTCATGAGGTTAACTGACTATTCAATTAACTGATATTTAACATCCCTACTAAGCAGTAGCCCCTTTTACGCCTGCCTTTATTACCGGACACTGCTTTTCTCTGTTTAAAATCCATTCCCTCTTCTCCATGCCACTGTTTTCCAGCTAACACTCCCAGTCCTGCCAGCTTAAAGCATGAAAGGATAAAATTACCATCAAACCTGCAAATCCTATACACCTACACAGCAGAGCTGGTGCTCTTGTCTGAGTCATCAAAGCAGACCAGCAACAGCAACGTCATCCCCCAACATCTCTTTAAAAAAAATAAAATAAAAAAACACATACACACACACAGAGCACTATCCTTAACTGTGGATTATTGCAAATAGCTTGCTTCCTTTTACTCCTGATTCTAGTGGTCATATTAACTGTACAAAGTAACTCTGAGTGATGCAGTGGGCATAGTGGTCCCTAGTAGTTTCTGTGAGAAGGTCAGAGGTAAATGGAAGGCCCTAGCACAGAAATGGCTCTTCAAAGGAAAAACAGCAGCTCCCGCACCCACAGCTCTTCTCACTGTCCCCTGCCCTGCCTTTTTTGCCTTGTTTGGGCAGGACGTCGCTTGGCGCAACAAGATTTGACACTGTGGCCGACGGAAGCCTGCTTGGGCCACATGCGGCTCTGAAAGGCGGGGAGGGGGAGCACTTTTTTTTTTTTTTTTTGCTCAACAACTTCTTTCCCTCAGCTCTTTGCGCTGTATCCACCACTATTTTGGCTCTTCATCTGTAACAGGTTGGCCACCCCTGCCCTAGCATCACAAATGCTAAGCAGTGTGACATGCCAGCTGGCAGCACTGAAGAGACATTCATTCTACAGAAGCTAGAGGACAGCTAGCGTAAATCATAGAAATATTAGACAAGACCAACTGCATCGTCCAATGTAATCATCGCCAGTTTGCAGAAGCATTACATGTAATCCCTCCTCATGTCTTAGCTAACCCATTCTGAATGATATGCAATGATAGCACTTCAATAACCCTTCTTGGGACTAATAGCCTGCATTCCTCAAGCACGTGTACATCCTAAAAGTCTGATTCCAAAATATAATTCAAACCACATACTGTAGCTGCAGAAAGGACACACATATCTACAAACATGACTGACAATACTCAAGGGTGAAAAACAGTGGGAGATGTGATCATATATTTAGCAGCCTTCATAAAAATTGAAGAACTTCCCACACAGCATGCTTCCTACCAAAAACAAAACACAGCAGCTGTTTCAAAAAATATGTATATTTCATAAATTTAATTTCCTGGCTAAGGCTATTTAGTCGAGGTATTACAATAAATGAGATTATCTGAACATAATATAAAATGATAAAGAAAATCCATAAACAGAGACACTATAATGTCCTCTTATCCTGATTTCTCTCCAAACTAATTGCTGCTCTTTGCCCAACTTTGAAATAGAGAGACTATATTTTGAGAAATTAAAGTGACATTGTCAAAGCTTGACCTAGTTTAAGACTGTTTTGTGCTGAAAGGAGTGCTTTAATATTTTAAATGGCCACTTGCCTTCAGCATTTCTTTCGGGGTTTCATTTTTGCCCAGGGACCCTCTCACTTTCATCCTTTTACACTAGGGGAAGGATTTGAGGGATATTCCGTCTTTTGGAGAATATTTTATTTAGGAGCTACTGTCAGATGACAATCATATTAAAAGTGGTAATTAATTAGCCTGGTAGCTAAAAAACTCAGCTATGATCTCACTCTCAAATTAAATTATTTCTCAATTGCTTTCTTCTCTGTCTTCATTTTTTTCTATGGCTTTATCTACACTAGTGGGAATATTTGCTAAAATCCCCACCAATGCAGCGGAATTAGTGGTATCAGCGGTGGGAGTGTTTTGCTGAAATTCTGTACTGCAGACACTGCCTATGGTTCATTCTACTCTGCCCTCACAGTCCCTCCTCCCCCACTTGCATGTCTGAATAGCATGCACTCACTCCCTTTCATTTTTTTTCTGCTCATTTTATGCTTTTTTATTTCAACATCTTACCCATTTCAGGTTTCTCCATTTAGGGCTTACCTAAACTGAGGGTTTTTACACTGGTGTGGTAACAACAATGTAGCTGCACAATCACAAACTACTAACGTTAGATATGTTGCACTGGTGCAAAGAATAGCCTGCGCTTGAAAGAAGAGTAAACCACACCAGTGCAAGTCAGCTTTCACTTTTGGTGCAGTGGATCTGCATTAGGGAACAGATAAATGCAGCTACCTTCAGGTAATAACATCAGTGCCAAAATCCCAAACGTAGACAAGCCCTTGCTAAGACTTTCCTGCTCTACCGATTATTTTTAAAGCAATTGTAATGCTCCTGAAAGTTGTATAATCCTTGGGTGAAATTCTGGGCCCCAATCAAGACAATGGGATTTTTCTCATTCCCTTCAATGAAGGCAGGATTTTACCCCTAGATATTACAGTTCTCCTTAGGCCTGCAGTTTGTGTAGTTATTTATGTGTGTGCAAAGTGTGTGTAAAATACTCCATATTAGAACAGCAGTAGTTTTAGACCAGGAGTGGGGAGCCCAGACCCACAGAAAAATCTGAGGCAGCAAGAGAGAGGAAGGGGGGAACAGGAGCTGGTGGGAGCAGGCTTAAAAGCCGGTTTTCCGCAAGCAATGGCTGTGCGATGCCACCTGTCCACCATCCCCATCCCTCTCCTCCCCCTCGCGCGCTGCCTCTATCAGAGGCAGCAGATGGGTATAGGGGAGGCTGCTGCAAAACAGTCTCTGACCACAGCGGGCTGAGGCTGCTCCAGCAGCAACCCCCGTCCGCAGGGGTCGCAGCAGGGAGCTGCTCCCAACCCCATGTACAGGGGCTGCTGCCGCCAAGCAGCCTCTGTTCCCAGCAGACAGGGCGAGGCATGCACAGAGGCTGTTCCAGCAGTAGCTCCTGTCTGTGGCCAGTTCTGGCCACCACAAACGGGTTGGTGCTGGAGCAGACTCTGTTCGCGGTAGACAGGGGTGGCCTCAGCAAACAGGGGCTGCTGAACTCAGTGCAACCTGGGACTGAGCAGTCTCAGCTCGTGCTGGTCCAGGACTCTGCGCCTTTGCATTTTAAATACAGGAAGAGCCTGAGCCATAGCGCAGGCGGCTCCTGGAGCCAGCACGAGCTGGGAATACTCAGTCCTAGCTTGAGCCTGCTCCACAAGCTACCCCTGCTGTGGCTTTGCAGAGTAGTCCTTATCAACTAATCATGTAGTCAATGCAATTTGTGTCAACTACACGATTAGCCAGATAACTGCGATTGAACATCCCCAGGCACCCATTCAATCTTTGGAGGACCCAAACTGAGAATGGAATTTAAGAACACACTCACTTCTACTCTTGCACAGATGTGCAGTCTGGAAGGATTACAGCTCCCATGTACCAATAAGGGAAAATATACTCATAGGAGGGTTTTTCTAGGCAGCCACTTTCTTTTTTCCGCGGAATGACATAGTGACGTCATGAATCATTCTGTGTCCTGCAGCACCTCCCTCCACCCTCAGCCATGTGGCCTCCCCGCATCCCCGTGCTCCAGGGAGCCGGGAACCGTGCTCCAGGGAGCCTCCCCCCATCCCATGCTCCAGGGAGCTGTGGCTTCCCCCTTCACCCCTCTCCTGTGCTCGGAGCCGGGGGAAGAACCATGCAGCCTTTGGCTGGACCTAGGGTTGCCAGGTGTCCGATATTGACCCAGACAGTCTGGTATTTTCGCCTCCTGTCCAGTTTTAAAAAAAATCAGAAGATACTGGACACCTAAAATGTCCGGTATTTTCTGATTTTTTTTCCCTGCCAGGAGGTGAAAATACCAGATACCTGGCAACCCTATGACACTCAGCAACCGGGCCCAGCTCCCAGGCCCTTCCCCCCAACCCAGCCCCAGGGCCCCTCCCGGACCTTCCTCCCCCAAACCTCCCCTCCTCTCCACTTACCTGGTTCCGCAGGGGAGCTCTCTTCCCGCACAGAGTAAGAAAACAAGATGGCTGCCGGCAACAAAAACCCCCAAAGGCTTTAAAGGGGACTTGCTTAAAGGGGACATGTTTGTTTTCTTGTATTTTTGTTTTTTGCTTAATAACTGTCTTTTTTTTTTTTTTTGCACTCAACAATTTTGGTATCCCCCCCTTTTTTCCCCTCAACAGTGGGTGTGTGCGTGTTCAGTATTTTTGGTTAAACCATCTGGCAACCATAGATGGGTCTGACCCAATCTTTCAGCGGCCATGGGGAGAGCCAAGCCCAGCGCGGCTTAGGTCCAGTCCCCTCTGGTGGCCAAGGAAGGGAAAGCCAGGGCCAACAAGGCTTGGGCCCGGCCCCTCCCAGCAGCCGGAGGGAGAGAGTTGGGACTGCTGAGGCTGGAGGGAATGGGAAGAGCCAGGGCTGGTGTGGCTTTGGTCCTGCCTGAAGACTGGGAGCGGCGGGGGGCAGAGCCAGGGCTGGCCCAGCCCGATGGCCGGAGGGCGAGCTGGGGCTGCCTACCTCTAGAGAGAAGGAGGTTTGTGAGTGTAGCGAGCAGGAGGCACAGCCCCCTAGTGACTACGCATTAAAGCCGTGGTCCCTAACACGGTGCCCACGGGGCATGCGCATTTCCATGCGCCCACCAGGTGCTCGGGGCTGGCCTGGCCCCGGGCGCGCGGCGCATGGCGGGGGGAGCGCCGGCCACGGACGCGCGGCGCATGGCGGGGGGAGCGCCGGCCCCCAGGGCGCGCGGCTATGGGGGGGCCGCCCCCGGGGTGCAAGTGTCCCCGCCCCCTGGCGCCCGGTGGGCGAACGGCCACGCCCCCTGGCGCCCGACAACCTTGAAAGGTTGGGGACCACTGCATTAAAGAATCAGAAACTCATATTGCTTGCTTCAAGTTGTCTCTGTTACAACGTGTTGTTATTTAGGGGGAGGTTTACTGTGAACATGGACTGATGAGCAGGCAGTGTAACCAAAATTTATTTTCTGTTAGGTGGATAGGAGCCAGAAACAGATGACGCTGTGGAGAAGAGGGGGTGGAAGGCCCGGGGGGGAGGGGGCGGAAGAGACAGGAAATGAGGACAATTTGTAGGGCAAGCCTTGAATTGCTTGTTTGAGAAAAATCTGTGTTTTACTAGCCTCTAGCTGAGAAGAAAAGGGAAAATGGCTCCCTTTTTACCTCAGATTTATGCAGTGTTTCCAGAGATTTGGTGGAACATTTTGGAACTGACAGCACAGATACCCTGACTAGTGAGGGAAAAGAAATACGTGTAATGCCAACGTTATCAACATGTGGATTTTTAGATCAAAAGGATACAAAAGATTGTGGGAGAGCAAAGCGTACACCATGACATGGAGACTGCTTACTACAGGGATGTCTGGGTGGAGAGAGGTGGCCTGCACTGACATCACATTTGTCCACTCTGCAGCGTCTCACCAGGTGACTTGAGATGTTGACATGGTAGTGATTCACTTGGCTGGAAATAATTTGAGCATACATCTCGTACAGATTTGGACTGCATAAGAGATCTGTATCCAGGAACAGAGAGTGTTCTTGGATTTGGCAGCGTATCTAACTGCTACAGCAACAATATGAAAGCTATTAATAAGTGCTGGAAGAACATTAATCAGAGGAGAATTCATTGGAGGGTTCTGGTCTGCCTCACCAGCAATTTTACTGCATGGCATAAAAACAAGGTCTGACACCACTGTTTCTTGGAAGTGGGGTACATCAAAGGATCTTTCTCTCAAACATGAAACCATCAGCATTTTGAAACAGAGAGGCTGTTTGTGATATCTCTCACCCGCCCTGCTACAAACATTACCCTTCAAACATCAGAACGTAAGAATGGCCATACAGGCCAGACCAATGGTCCTTCTAGCCCAGTGTCCTGTCTTCTGAGTGGCCAATGCCAGGTGCTTCAGAGGAAAACATCACAACAGGCAATTAGGGAGCAATCCATCCTCTGCTGTCCATTCTCACCTACTGGCAGTCAGAAGTGAGGAACACCCTGAGTATGGGTTCACATCCCTGACCATCTCTTGACCAATAGCGATTAATGGATCTATCCTCCATGAAGTTATCAAGTTATTTTTTGAACCCAGTTTTTAGTTTTGGCCCTCACAACATCCACTGCAACAAGTTCCATAGATTGACCGTGTGTTGTGAGAAGTAGCATATCCTTTTGTTTACTCTAAACTTGCTGCCTATTAATTTCATTAGGTGACCCCTGGTTTTTGTGTTATGTGAAAGAGTAAACAACACTTCAGGCCCGTACACAGGAATTTGGGGGGGGGGGGTTGCTTTTTTTTGTAAATGTGAACCACAAGGGTGTGAATGCACAGCCTACGGTCCCCCAAGTAAGCAGGGAAATCAGCCCCAGCCTTACCCAGCAAGCCAGAGCATGGGGAAGGGAGGCTCAGTCAGCTTGCCACTCCTGCCTTCCCATGGCCGGACAGAGCATGCTTACTAGTGGGAGCAATGGAGGGGGGGTGCTTTCACGCACACTCCCTCCCCATGTATGAGCCTGCACTTCCTTACTCATTCTCTCCACAGCATTCATGATTTTAGACCACTATCATCTGCCCCCTCCATTGTCTCTTGTCCAAACTCAAAAGTCTCCCTTTTTTTAAAAGCTCTCCTCGTACAGAAGCCATCCCTAATCATTTCTGTATCTTCTATATCTTTTCCATTTCTAATGCATCTTTTGTACAACCCATTCACGCTCTCTCTCTCACACACACACAGGAGTTTGTCCATCACTGCTAAAGGACAAAAAGGAAAGAAAAAAAGGCTGTCTATGCCACTTGCCAATGGAAATTAACTGCATGCCCTTAAGGGTCAATCAGTATTTTAGGTTTTAAGTGTACATACACTAAACAGTGGAAGCAGTAGTTAGGCCTGTTTAGGAAAGGTGTACTGATTGGTGATATGAGGTCATGTGTGGATTACTTGGATGTGTGTGACAGACCCATGATTAGAATATGAGGAGATCTAGGTTTTGCACCATCAGAGGGCTGTGAGCAAAAGCAAGAACTCCATGCATACCTTCAGGATCCAGTATACCTCATTATAATGCAGATTTGTGCACTAGGCACAGAGGTTTTATTACAAAGGGTATTGTCACTAGTGAGCTGGGATACGAGAGTAGTCTAATCACTTATAGTTTCCATGCACTCCAGGAAAAGTGACTGTGGTCGGTGTCAGCTATACTGAATGGTTGAAGCAGTAATTATCTCTGTATGGCAGAGGTGTTTTGGCAAGATCTGCAGATTACTTGGAGATGCATGACAAAGCAATGACTGTGATGTGTGATCTATGTTTTTCATCCTCTCATTGAGTGAGGAAGGGGAAATAGTGCATGAGTAACTTCAGGATCCAGTATGCATCACTTCTACGGAGAAGTGAGCAGGTTACGTTGGTAGCAGGGCATAGGACTTTCATTACAAAGGATATTGTCAGCAGTGAGGTAGAATATGAGAGGACTGTAATGCTTTAATGACAGTTCAGTGAAAGAGTAGGTTGAAATGGTAACCTGTGAGTAGATGTAAGGGAGTTGTTAAAGGCTGTTAAGTGGTTCTTAAATTTCACAAGTTAGTCTTTCTGGGAAGTTAGCTAAGTATGAGAGTGAGCTCCAGGATCTTTGACCCTCCTGAACTTTTCAGTTCACACTGGCTTTTGGCATATGTACTATCTGCATATTGCTTAAGGAGGGTAGAAGGAAGATGGTGTGGGAAACCTTCTCTCCCTCCCCTTCTTTTTTATCCTTTAGTGCAGTGTTTCCCAATTGGTGCTCTGGGGAAACCTGGGGTTCCGCGGAGCAAAACTAGGGGTTCTGCGAGGAGCCAGCACTCCCCTGACCCCTCTGAAAAAGAAAGCCAGCCAGCCAGCTAGCGAGCGAGCAGAGGCATGGGCAGCGAGTTGTGTGGGCTCGTGGTACCCATGCTCCAGAAATATTTGGAGCTGGAGCGGGTCCCATCCCTGTGCGTCTCTCCCCCATCCCCGTCCCCATCCTGGTCCCGTCCGTGCCGTGCGTAACCTTTTCTGAGCTCCCCCTTGCTGGCTGCTACTGCCCTGTGCAGCGCGCTCAAATCAGCGGGTGGGGAGACGCCCGGACGTGACATAACGTCACGGCCCAGGATTTTAAATCTGCTGGGCGCTGTGTTGCACCGCATGGCTGAGTTGCTGGTTCGGAGTCCGGGGACAGAGCACAGACTCTGGCCCCGCAAAGTGGAAGGCAGAAGGTACGGGAGAGGGAGGGTAGGGGCTTGTGCAGAGGGGAAGGGCTGGGTGAGGAAGGTGCTTGTGCAGAGGCGGAGGGGACGGGGAAGGCACCAAAGGGACAGAGGTGGAGGAGAGACAAATGGCAGGGGACCAAGTGCAGACAATGAGGAAAAAGGCAGGAGGGGAGGTGTCAATGGGAGGGGGAGAGGGTAAGGGTATTGGGGACTAGAGGGAGGAGGGGGAGGTGCTGGGAGAAGGCTTGAAAGAAGGGGTGGGCATGAGGAAGGCCGGGATGGAGCAAGTCATGTGAGAGGGCACAGGGGCATGAGGGGAATGGGGGCAGAGGGTGGTGAGGGATGGGCATCAGGGAAAAAGGGGGCAAAGGGAACAGGGGAAGTGAGGGAAGGGGGAGGCACCAGGAGGGTGCAGGGGTAAGAGAAGGTGCAGGTGCCAAGGGATTCTGGGGGTGAAGCAGAAGGGCAGACACCTGCAGGGGAGGGACCAGCACCAGAGGAGAGACGCAGGGCAGGTTTATAGAGGGAGGTGTTAGAGGGGATGAGGAGGAGTAGCTCACATGATCAGAGTGGGGCTACTGGAGGAGTGGGCACAAGGAGGAAAGGGCTGGTGGAGGGGGGTAGGTTGCAGGAGGGCTGAGGACAGTGAGAAGGGCAGGAGTCAGGACAGCAGAGGATGGTGAGGAGTGGGGGGGGGGGGCAGCAGGCACCAGGGGAGCTGACATGGCAGCAGAGGGAGAAGGTAGAGGTTTAAAAATATTTATTAATAACTTGGGCGGCACATCCAAACAAGCCACATTAACTTAGTACTGGTGCACAACACAAAATTCATTTTGCTCATGGGAGGAAACTCTTAGGCTATGTATACACTGGTTGTTTCTTGCTCAAGAACATCTTGTGCAAGAGTTCTTGTGCAAGAACACATCCACACTGCCATGTGCGAGCTGTGCTTTTGCACAAGAGCATCTATGGCAGTGTGGACGCTCTCTTGCCCGAGAAAGTGCCAATGGCCATTTTATCCATAGGGCTTTCTTGCTCAAGAAATTCATGTTGCCTGTCTACACTGGCCTCTTGTGCAAGAATAGTTGCGCAAAAGGGCTTAATCCTGAGCAGGAGCATCGTAGTTCTTGCGCAAGAAGCCCTGATTTCTTACATTAGAACATCAGTGTTCTTGCGCAAGAACACACGGCCAGTTTAGACAGGCAGCAAATTTTGGCTCAAGAGCGGCCGCTTTGGCGCAAGATCGTGCCAGTGGAGAGACAGCCTGGTTCAGCAGTTTTGGGGGCTTGGAGGAGGTGCAGGGAAACAGGGCTCAGCTGTGCTGTGGGGGAGGCATGCATGGAACCAGTGCAGGGCTCAGCTGGGCTGAGGTGGATGGGGGAGGGCATACAGAACAGACGGGCAGCTCAGCTGGGCTGTGAGAGGCTGCAGGGAACTGGTGCTGCACTCCCTTGGATTGTAGGGGATGGTTTTGGGGAAGGTGCAGGGAACCAGTAGGGGTGGGCAGCTCAGTTGGGTTGCAGGGGATAGAGGTGCAAAGAAGCCTAGTGGGGAAGAGGGGGAAACCAGGAGCCCTGAAATGACCTCCCCTGGTCCAAAAATTCCTCATCTGGGACCAGTCAGATCCAGAGGGTGCCAGATCAAGGAGGTCCAACTCCTACTCAAGTCCGCTTCTTGCACCTTACCCCCAATCTGCTCCTGCTCCCTCCCCCTGGCCAGACACCCTACATCCAGCCTGCTTCTGGCACCCTACCACCACCCAGACCTTGACCCCTTCCACCCCCCACCTCCTTCCCAGATCCTGCACCCCCATCCCTATCCCACTCCTTGGCAGCCCTGCCATCCACCCTAGCACCACCCTGGCCCCAGCACCTTGCCTCACACCCCAGGACTCAGCACCACCCTGGCTCTGGCCCCAGCACTCTGCCATCCACTCTAGCACCCAGCAGCACCCTGTTCCTTGTCCCAGCACCCTGCCAGTTACCCTAGTGCCCAGCAGGACCATGTCCCTGACCACAGCACCCTGCCACCTGCCTGCCCTTGCACCTTGCCCCAGCACCCTGCAACCTGAGCCAGCATCCTTCCACCCAGCAGCCCCAGCCCCAGCTCCAGCACCCACTAGCACTCTGTCCCCTACCCCTACCAGCGCATTTGGGACTACATTAGTGAGGCTTAGGCGTTTTTGGAGGAGTTTTTTTTGTTTTTCGCATCTCACTTGTGTGGCCCCAACTGACTTTTCTGTGGGTCAGTGACCTTTGACTCAAAACAGGTTCCTCACCGCTCTCATAAATAAAGACAATGCTAAAACCTTTTGAATCATAGAATCATAGAATAATAGGACTGGAAGGGACCTCGAGAGGTCATCGAGTCCAGCCCCCCGCCCTCAAGGCAGGACCAAGCTCCGTCTACACCATCCCTGACGGATGTCTATCTAACCTGTTCTTAAATATCTCCAGAGAGGGAGATTCCACCACCTCCATTGGCAATTTATTCCAATATTTGACCACCCTGACAGTTAGGAATTTTTTCCTAATGTCCAATCTAAACCTCCCCTGCTGCACTTTAAGCCCATTACTCCTTGTCCTGTCCTCAGAAACCAAGAGGAACAAATTTTCGCCTTCCTCCTTGTGACACCCTTTTAGATATTTGAAAACCGCTATCATGTCCCCCCTTAATCTTCTTTTTTCCAAACTAAACAAGCCCAGTTCATGAAGCCTGGCTTCATAGGTCATGTTCTCTAGACCTATGAATTTGACATAATATTATGAGTTTGACATAATATTTTACTTTAAAAATGAAGCCCCCAATTGGGACCAAACCCCCATTTCACTGCAGCATCATAACACTCCTGCACCACCTGACCCCAAATCTGAGCCTATCATACACTGGAACCCCCTGTCCTGAGCCTCTTACATCCCCAAACTCCTGCATCCCACATCCTCAGTCTTCTGCCACAACACTCCTGCACGATCCACACATCACAAATCTGTGTCCTGATCCCATCATACTCACAGCCTCCTTGCCCTGAGTCCCTCACATATCCAGCCCAAACTCCTGCACCCTCACATCCACAAGCCCTGGCTTGCTCAGCACCCCAACCTTCCACCTGAGTTCAACACTCCCCAGCCAACAGCCCCTTCTCCTGCATCCAAATTCCCTCCCAGAGCTTGTACTTCTCACCTCTTTCCACATCCAAATCCCTCATTCCCACCCCACACCTCACTCTTACTAGGTTGAGACAGGTATAAGGGCTGGGGATAGCCAGTGATGGAGAGGAGGGGAACAGAGCAGATGCGGCCTCATGGAAGGGAGTTGGAGGGGGGTCTCGGGGAAAGAATATGATTTTCATGAATTGGTGGGTCCCTTTCTCCCCCCCCCCCCTTTTTTTTGCTTGACAAACCTAGGGGTTCCTTGAAATTCTGAAAAGCTGAAAAGGGTTCCTCGGCCAAATAAAATTGGGAAACACTGCTTTAGTGGTGTTAGATGGAATTACGTGGGCAAGAAGTGTTTTGTAAAAGGCGATAAAGAGCTTGTACATTTCAACAATTGTAGGATTGGCAGAATGAAGGGGTGTGTGTGTGAGAGAGAGAGAGAGAACAGGGCATAACGGGGCATTGCTTGAAAAAGGGCAGAATTATAAGGTTGCCTGGGCAATCTTCACTGCATTGCATAGTTTTCAGAAGACTGAGTTTTGCTCAGCTCAGCATTCCATAAAGGAATAGCGTGCCACACCAAGCAACTCTAAACTGTGAGGCTGTGTCTACACTGGCGCGATCTTGTGCCAAAGCAGCCACTTTCGCGCAAAAACATGCTGCCTGTCTACACTGGCGGGGAGTTCTTGCGCAAGAACACTGACGTTCTAATGTGTGAAATCAGTGCTTCTTGCGCAAGAACTATGATGCTCCCGCTCAGAAATAATCTCTCTTGCGCAACTGTTCTTGTGCAAGAGGCCAGTGTAGACAGGCAACATGAATTTCTTGCGCAAGAAAGCCCGATGCCTAAAATGGCCATCGGAGCTTTCTTGCGCAAGAGAGCGTCTACACTGGCACGGATGCTCTTGCGCAAAAGCACATCTCTTGCGCAAAGGCACATGCCAGTGTAGACGCTCTCTTCTGCAAATACTTTAAAGCAAGAACTCTTGCGTTAAAGAGTATTTACACAAGATAATGCCAATGTAGACATAGCCCTAGGTCCCTTTTTTTGGGGGGGGGGGGGCAATGAATTCTATATAGTATGGCAGAGCTCCGGTCATACCCCTGGGTCCTGCGCTGCCTGGCGGATTTTTGGTATGCCTCAGGCTCATGGTGACCCTTCTACTCTGCTTCTTGCTTCTCTCAGAGGCAAGAGTTCGCCTCTTAGGGTATGTCTAGACTACAGGGTTTTGTTGACAGAAGTTTTGTCAACAGATACTGTCGACAAAGCTTCTGTCGACAAAGAGCATCTAGACTACATCCAGTTCTGTCGACAAAGCAAGCCACTTTGTCAACATAACAGTGTGGACGCAAAGGACAATGTAGATGCAATAATGCCTTCTATCGACAGAACTCTGTCAACAAAAGGCGTTATTCCTTGTAGAATGAGGTTTACAGACGTCGACAAAACTGCTGAGTTTTGTCTACATTATGTCGACATAACTCAAAGGCAGTGTGGACGCAGGTATAGTTTTGTCGACAAAAGTCCACTTTTGTGGACAAAACCCTGTAGTCTAGACACACCCTTAATGAGTCAATTTCATCATAGGCAAGTCACTAGTTAAAAGGGGAAAATCCTTCTATGAACCAAAAAGTCCCCTTTCTCTGGTGGCAGCCCACTGGTTATAAGGGGAACCTGGCCCTACTCATTTACTCCGTCTTCTGGCCCTGGGCCCTAGGTAGCAGCCTTTAGTGGGGCTTTTGCCCTTATCCCCACTTCTCCAAATGCTCCCCTTGTACTCTCTTCCAGGCATCTAGGAGAAAACCTCTCCTGCTTGCAATCTCTGGTTTGTCTTCACTCTGCACTTCCTCCTCGTCAGTCCATCCCTCTTCTCCTTTCCCCTGCCTTACCTGAGGGGGAAGCCTTTTATGGTGGACCAGCAGGCCCTAACTGGCTTCAGTGTCTAATTAGCCTGCTCCTGCAGGCCAGCTCTTAATGAGTCCCAGGTGCCCACTTGTCTAAATTGCTAAGAGTAGTCTCTGGTAGCCTACTCAGTGAACAGGAACCCACTCATCCAACATAACTCCACTAAACTCCTGCAGCCCTACTGCCTCTGGTCTGCCACAATAGATTCTTATCTGAAGCTCATCACTGAAGCATCTGAGCACTTTTTCTCAGCTACTAATGTCTTGGGAAGAAGTTGAACTGTATCCTAACTTCATATGCCCTGGTGACTATACCACTTGCCCCGTATCTGTCTGCCTCCACTTGCTTTAGGTTTTTTCCTCCTCTTCTTTCTTCTCCCCTTCCATGTGTTAGTTTTTTTCCTTTAATCGGCTAAAGAACAATTTAGAGGAAAGATGTAAGAGCATATTGCTTGCAGAGGGGGAAAATGCAGATCAGTGTTCTTAAATGTCATCACATAATGAAAAAAATACAACAGGGCCAAATTGTACCCTCTTTCAGATGTAACAGAAGAGGGAGAAATGTAAAAAACTAGATGAGGTTTGCTTCTTGGAGTTTCCAGCTAGCTATCCTCTGAAGTGGAAGAGGGCTTTTGAGGAGCAGGAAAAGGGCTAGAGGGTGCCAGGTCACAATATCACACAGCAGGGATTTTCAGGGAACCAGAATTTACATTAAGTTCCACTGATGGTAGGCCAAAGGAGATATGAGGAAATAACTAATTTCTGGAATGGCTAGACAACCATAAAACAATTGTTTCAGGTTGACCCAAAACAAAACAACAACAAAAATCAAAGCATTTGGTAATTAAGAATCAAAAATAGTTTGCGGTTAAATAAAACATTTTATTTAGACTGAGGATTTTTATGCATTACATTTTAATACAACTGAAGGAAATTTCAAATGAAAAGTTTTCTTAAATTTAAAATGTCAAACAGTTTCATTTCAAAATGTAGAAACAAAAAGCTTTGATTTTTTTTCTAAGGTTTTTTTTTAAGTACTTTTTCCTGACCAAAACAATTTAGTGAAATTGACACAAAAAAAATCACAAAATGTTTTGGTTGACCCAAATCTGTATATTTTATGCACAAAAAACTGGCTGAAAATTTTCATGCAGCTCTATACTCAACCCCCTTAATCCTCTGACTTCTCCATCAGTCATGGCAGTATGGCACACCCTGCTAGCCAAACATCCCGGGCCTTCTCTCAGATGGGTGAAGACATGGAGTCCACATTAATAGAGATTCAAATGCATTACTCCGACACAGATATCTGCTTGAATATCAGTGGAGTTTGGGGAGGAGTGAACTTTGGAGAATAGCTCCTCCCCGCATAAATGCAACCTGACCTTCACTCACCTGACTAATCTCAGACCATAGAATTTCAGCAAAGGGACTTCCACGAGGTTCCAGAGACTGGAGGAAGAAAAAAGGGCTGCCATTCTTGCTTCCTGCTTTATCCTATGCAAAATCCAGCCCATCAGTCTGCAGAAGCAGGTTTAACAAGTGGCCCTATATTAACTAAACTATATTAATTCATCATTTATTTTGTACTAGTACATTTACCTGGCATTCCTTGGGTCATTAAGGAGGGCCTCAGGGAAGGAGCTGAAGGGGGTGCAGGAGTCAGGGCAGGGGCTCAGGACTCACAGTTCGGGGGGCAAGGAGGGGCTTATTGCAGGGAGTGGTGTGTGCAGGAGGCTGGCTGATCCCTGGGGCAGGCCAGAGCAAGGGGGGCCATGCTGCCCAGCTACTGGCTCCCCAGGGTAATAAGGGCCATGCTGCCCACCCGCCAGCCCACCAACAGAGGAACCTTACCTATGTATGGCAGTCAGCCACTTCCAGAGCCCCAATCCCAGTCACCCATTCTTTTACCAGTGTGCCTGCCCCCCTGTGATCATTCTGGAGTATAACTGTTCCTGCTAGCAGACCTCTCCCTTCGTGTTTTATGAGAAACAATCATATTCCAGGCAAATCCCATTGTCCTGGCACAACCAAACCCTGACCTTGCTTTAAATTACAAGAAGAACAAGCTTCATACCAAATTTGGTGGTCCTAGCTCTTACCATTTAGGAGGAGTTCTTGAACAGACTCACAAATAGGCAGGCACACAAACTCTCACAAATATATAGCAGATATAAATGTTTTGTATTTAATTCGTATGGTGTTTTCTTGCAGTATGTTTTAGTATTTGGGTGATCAGTTTTCATTTTGATATAAATGCTGTATTTAAAAGGGCTTTAAACTTTTGTTTTATATTGAAAATAGGTGTTGAGTTGAATTTTAATCGAACAAATCTGAACAGGCCATATTCAGTCACAAAGAACTGATGTACAACTAATCCAAACTGGGTACCTGCCACTTCCCTAATAACAAGCAACATTTTGTAACTTAGGGATACGGAAAATTAAAGGAAACTGCTATTGTACTGCAGAAATTAAAATGGTAAAAAGAGTCTAAGATCACAGAAAGGCAAAAATGTGGCCTAATCCCTTTTAAAATAATGTGAATAACTAAAATGGTGTCATCTTTACCAGAGAATGTTAGCTTTTGTTATTAAAAATGGACATCATATTGAAACAGGTATTCTTCATTAGATTATTAGCAGATATAGCTCACAAATCTGAGCAACAAATGAGCTAGCCACTTTATTTGTTTTGTTAGTTTTCTTTGCTAAGGTATGAAAAGATAACTCAAGAATTTAGATTTTTTTTAAAAAAGGTCTTGGAAATTGGAAGCCTGATATACAATGTTTTTGGAAAGTTTATTGGTCTGAATATTGAAATAATAGTATCTCAGCTGTAGGATTTCAACTACTTGGAATTTGGCTTGTGGAAAAGAGAACATTTTTTCTCCAAAGCAAGCAACTTCAGGGCTAGACCCAAAGCCCAAAGAAAGCAACAAGACTTGACTTTGCACTGACTTCTCTGGACCTTGGAGTCAAGCTTTCTTTATTTAGGGGACATTTTATACAATAGCATTCTCATGACTAGTTGAATATACATGTTCAGTAATTTTGTTTAAGAATTTGAAAAAAATCTTGCTATATAGTAAACTGAATTAATCACCACATGCTTCTTTAGATCTCTCACTTCACAGGAGATTTACACTAATGAGCTAAATAACAAGTTTTGCACAGTTCAGGTAGCTGTCAGTTTTCATACTTCTGTAGTGCTACTCAATGCCAAACCCAGGGACAGTATCTATTAGTAATGGCCAGCCACACAAAAACTATGTTAAATGTTATGAGCCAAATTCTTCCCATGCTTTACACATAAGGAACCAAGGTGGAGGACACAGCTGGGGAGATAGGTTAGCACCTACACAATTAAAATACAACGGGGAGGGGAGCAATGTGTGTTTCTGCCTCTCTCTTCCCTATGTTTTGGCCCCCCACAATATTTCACAGAGGTGAGAGTAGGACCCAGAGGAAGGATTGGAGTGGCTGATGGCGGAATGTGATATCAGGCTGGCAGGAAAGGAGGCAGCCGTAGCAACTCTCCACTATTAACCTTCCAGCCACTCTGGCAAGACACTGGATCAGAGGTGGAACAGAAGCACATGCACCAGCCACCAGGTCAGTGGACAAGGCACAGCACCTGGGCAGAGAGGAAGCACAGAGCAGTGGGCAACAGCAACCAAAAAACTGCTATAGAAGCAGCAGCAGAAACTACCAGGATGCCCCTTCCCAGCCAGCTTCCTCCTAGGGATGTAATAGAGTAGTCAATTAACTGATTAGGCATTTAAAGCATATTAGGAGCCAGGCGGCCAAGCATCCAGGTTCAGTTCCGGCTCGTACCAGGTCCGGGAAGCTTAGCCCTCCTCCCGCTCCCCACCACAGGGGTAGCTGCCAAACTACACTGCTGCCTCTGACTGGAGCTAGTTTTTAAACTAGGTCCTGCCTGGTACCCTACATCAATACAGAGGCAGCAGCACAGAGTGGCAGGAAGCTCCTCGGGAGTGGGGCCGGAGAGCATTGTCTGCTGGCCCCACCATGGGGACTACAGAATAGTCAAGTAACCAATAAGAATTCTTGAAGTTAATCGATTATTCAGTTAACTGATATTTAACATCCCTAGTTCCTCCACTCCCAAGTTCCGTCAAGTCTCAATAACTCTCTTAATTCTCCTCTCCCACATTCACAGAAAGCCTCCACTTGCTGTATGGAACCTCCACACAATCCGGAGGTCCTGTGTAAAATCTGCCAAGTTACTGGATCTAGCTGGAACAAGTAGTGTTCTAAGCACTCAAAGTTTGTTCTGGCACCACAGACAGAACTGAATAGAGTTCTCAAGCCAGACTATCACCCTGATAAACAGCAAGGAAATACATTTTTCCAATACAAAATTGCAAAGTATGTCTCAAAGCATTGTACAAAAATGGATAAGCATTAATATGTCAATTTTCCATATAGAGAAACTGAGACACAAAGCTGCTAAGTGATTTGCTCAAGGTCACCCAATATGCCAGTGTCAGAACTGGGAATAAAATCAAAGTGTCTTCACTCCCAAGTCTGTGTTTATGTCACAAGACCTGTATTTCCCAGAATGTGAGTTGTGATACACAAGACCATCCCACTTTGAGCAACAAAACCTTATCCTCAAATCTGAGAGGCCAGATGCCAAGTTGCAATGCCCAGAGGACAGAGCTGAGCTCAGCCAGCCCTTCAGGACAAGTGTCACTGCAGAGTGAATGCAAGGTGAGCTCAGTTTGCAATCCCGCACTCTCATGAGCCTTCCAGAACTTGGGGACAGCACTCCATTCCAACCCAAACCAAAGGGCGCTGCACCATTTACAAGTTTGGGAACCACTGCATTATGCCACAGCTGCCTTGGCATTATTTGTAACATGGTTCAACCCTGTCTACACTACAGAAGTAAACTGAAGTTTAACTGTGCCAGTCCCTACTAAGAGATAACTATATCCGAGACCATGGGTTTTGATAATATAGAAGGAATCCTCAGTCCATAAACACCATGAAAATGTAAAATTCGGGGCATGAGTCATTTCTCAATTATACTATTAGAAGTTATTTCAGATTTACTTCTGACTTGCAGTGGTATAAGATTGGGTAGAGAATAAGGCAAACCACTGAAGACACCTTGTATTTATATAGGCTTGCCTACAGCAAAATATCCCAGGTAAGATTACGCACAAATAATACAAAAAGAACTCCGCAAGTGGATCAGCAAACTTCAAATAATCCTTTGGAATTTATAATAAGGGTGGAGAGGGTTGGAATATGACTTCCCCCAACCAGAGTAGTTTTTTTAAAGACAGGTTTTTTAAATCTAACTTCTACTCAAGATCTCATCTCAGAATAGCTAAAATATTCTGCTAAAGTTAGTTAACAAGGATGACATTGAAAAAATATTGTTTGGTCACCCATTCAACTCACATAAACAGGACAGCTCCTCAGACACATTTTTTAATCCATCTCTACACTGAATGAGACAGCATTGCTTTT
Source organism: Pelodiscus sinensis (assembly GCF_052426305.1). Taxonomy (NCBI): domain Eukaryota; kingdom Metazoa; phylum Chordata; order Testudines; family Trionychidae; genus Pelodiscus; species Pelodiscus sinensis. The sequence goes on from NC_143065.1 coordinate 26,543,348, forward strand.
CAAATTATAAACCTAAGGTTCAGAATGTGAATTGATGCAAGATGCTATCTTGTTTTTATATTAATGTTTATTTAATGAAGAAACTGATGAACCTATGGTGTGGCATGCTGGTTAATATCTACTTTATCACCCTATACCCCAAACCCTGCCCCCACACTTTCTTTCCAAAAGTTCTCTGCATCAAATTCCGTCACATTGACTGCATTTTTAATTTGATCATGTTTATAGTATTTACCTCTAGCATAACTGTTGCAAATTATGCCACTTCAGTGACACTAATACAGTCTATACTGGGAGCTTGCAGAGTTACAAAATGGCATCAGAAATTAAAGAATGATTTCCCCATCATAGAGGGGTGAAAAGAGGAAAAATGAAAGAGAACATACAGCACACACACAGCAAATTATGTTGTGTGTGAGTTTTGGAATCTCCCAATAATATCACCTTCCAGTCCTGTTAAGAAGATTAGAAGTCTGCATAGTTCACACTGAAAATAAATGCTTTTCTAAATGAAAATTATTCTTGATAGCTAAAGTTTTGGTTTACAGTTTCCCTAAACCACAGTATTTACCTTCTATCCTCCTGTTCAAGTTACAAGATATGAAAACAAAAATTACTACTAGTTTGTTTGTTTTTTGAAATAGCAAACTAAGTTGTCCAGTGGATGTTCTCAGACCAAAACCTTGTGCATTTAAACAGAGAAAACTTTCAATAAACAATTATCTAAATAGAACACCCAATAATGTTTGGATACGTTAATTGTGTACTTTCTGACTCAGTGCTTTGTCTAAATGACAAAAGCCTCTGCTTTGAAGTGAGTTTAGCTATATGAACATATTACTCATTTCAAGATCAGAATCTTTCACATTGTATCTCAAGCACTTGTTCAGTCATTTTAGCCATTTAAATTATACCCTGGTGTTTATCTGCTACAGTGACACAACACTCTTCCAGTTTTATTCTACAGCAAAGTTAAAGTCTTCACATTGGCTTCTTTTCTTAAATGTATGCTTATTTTGGTTATCCACATTATTTGTATGAGATCCTATTTTATCACTTACAGCATGAAAATCAATTACAACTTTAAAACGTTAAATTGAATAATCATACTTTACACATGTGAGGATCTCAAACCACTTCATGAAAGTGTTTTAATGAACAAGAAGGCTTTAAAATAAGAGTCTTAAAAACATAACAAATGACATCAGATCCGGAGTCGCATCCTGGGATCAACACAGCACCAGCCACATTGCAGACACCTGTTTAATTGGGAACTCGAACACAAAGATCTCGAGAACATTAACAAATACAACAAACAAGGAACCCAAAAGAACCCATGATCCAAGCCAAGTCTTGGAGCTAGTGAAAACGCCCCCGGACCCAATTAAATCCACCAGGCAGCCGACAGCCAGAAATGAATCTCTGCTGCGCTACTTCAACCACAACTACCAAGCCCCAAAGGCAGAGCGCACAAAGTACTCGGGACCCGCTCGGGCTCCAGCCAGCCCCAAGCCCTCTCCCACGGTTCAGCTGGCTCCGGCGTTTCTCTGGCTGCGCCTTTCCCCGCCCTCGCAGCTGGCGCCCGAGCGCCTGCCCCCAGCTCCACGCTCCTCTGGAAGCGCCGCGGGTGCGAACAGCACTGTCCGTGGCAGAGCCGGGCTCTGTCCCTGGCGAGCCCCGTGCTGTGCAGTGACTCAGCCCCCCTGAGGGAGGCGAGCTCGGAGCAGCGCTGCCCCAGGTTAGCCGAGCAGGGGAGCTGGGAGCCAGCCACGGGCGCCTGACACTGACCCACGCGGTACAGCGCTCGGCCGCGCCCCGGGCTGAAGTTCACCCCCAACAGCGGGTGGCGGGACACACACACACCCCCCAGGGAGAGCGGCAGGTGAGGGCAGCCCGTGCGCCCGCGGGGCGAAGCGGGAGGCAGCGGCCGCGGCGGGCTCCCGGGGACACTCACCCCATGTCTCGGCACTTGTCCCCGGCGGCGCCCGCGGGGTTCTCGCCTCTGTCCCCGGCGGGCGCGGGGCGAGTCCCAACTTCACACATGCGGCCGCCGGCTGCCCGCGCGCTCAGCTCCTGCGCATCCCGGGCCGGCCCCGGCGGCGGCTGCAGCGAGTCTCCCGAGAGCCGGGCGTGCGGCGGCGGCTTCTCCCTGTGCCTGCTCGGCAGCGGCAGCAGCCGTCCTGCTCCTCCTCCTCCCCTTACATAACCTCCTCTCCCGGCGGCGGGGGCAGCGACCAGCCTCCCGCCGACACTGCGCCGGGAGCCGGGGGGTTCGCCGGGAAGCTCCCTCGCACCGCGAAGCCGGGGGCGGAGGCGAGTCCCCACCTGGTTGGCGCAGCCGCCTCCCACCACAGGCGGGGCGGCGGGCAGAGCCACACGCTGCTGGCCATGCTCCCCCTGCAGCGGCTGGCCGGGGCGCCCTCCCCAGGAGGCAGCGCCCCCTGCCGCCACATAAGGTCCTGCCCTGAGCGCTCACCCTACGTGCTTTGCGCTAGGAGGGCTTGGATCAAAGGAACCTGGAGCCAATCCCGTCCAGAGCCTCGCTTTGCGGAGGGACCGCAGCACTGGCCCCAGCATCCCAAGACTCAGAGAGAGAGAGATCTACTCAGCAGCCTGACACCCCAGCTCCGCCATATGAGCCAACTTCTGATCTCTGCGCCCAGGATTTGGGGGTCGGGGAGAATCAAGCCCCCAACAATGCCACCTGGCACCACTCTCCCTTGGATCCCAGGTTGTACATCCCAGCGTTTGGGAAGATCCCTTCTGGATTTGAACGTTTTGGCCTTTGCACAGATGGTACCACTGGACAAAGGAAACGCCTGTAGTCAAACACCACAGATTTTGGAAGTTTCAGCTCCATTGCTGAGCAAGTTGACCTCTACCTTCAGGGAATGTGCTGTGAAGACTGGACCTGAACCCGAGAAATGTGGTGGTTTGTGTTGGTTCTTGGTTCGATAAAATGGCAGGAGTCCTAGAGGCTTAAGGCCAAATACCCAGTGAAAATACAGAACGATGGCAAGACAACAAGTTTTACTAAAGAAGGAGTGATTTATTAAGCTGAACAACTTCCTAATATTTACTTAACATTTACCTAATATAATGAACTACCTAATATTTACCATACAACAACTTTTAAACCCTAAGTCAAATATCTGCACACTTAAAAAACTGTTTATTTAACACTGACAATAGCAAGGGTAAAACCACAGAGCAATATTTTTTCTAACCTGGCTCTTGTAAACAACTTAACAACAGTGGGGGTAAATTAAATACTTACAAACTCAGCAGCAGCAACAACAATACAAAGACACACAAGGAAACAGAGCATGAGATTCGTACATCCCTTTTTAGATCGGTGGGTGGAAGGTGGCCTTTGGGTGATCAGTCCTAAACCAGATTAAAATTCTGTCTTCCAATATCCAGGAGTCCTTCCTGAGCTAAGGGCAGAGAGGTTTTTATGTTCTTGCCTATTGTCATATTTGGTGTTGTTTGTGCTCTGGGAGTGGCATGGGTGTGGTCTGGGTGTGGTGTGAGGCCCATATATGGTGTTGAGTGCTGGACTCTAACAAGGTCCATTTTATTGGTAGATAAGCCTTGTTGCTATCCATGTGAGGTGGGGAGGTTGCTGAGGTAGATCTGGCTATACCAGTGAGGCCTGGCCAAGAGAACCCATACTTGACAGTTTGGGGTTTTGTTACAAACTTCATAGATCTAGATATTTTCCAAGTGATCTTGGGCCCTTCCATAGCAATACTGGGATCAGTTTATAGTTCTATGCAGTTTCATCTGAGAAACCAGATTAAAATTACCAGTTTTCACTGAGCCACCCATTTTAATCAAAACTCATCAAGGACGAACCCACTTGAACAGGTGCACCAACTGGGGAGGCAAAGGAGACAATTGCCCTGGAGCCCAGCCATCCAAAGGAGCCCATGGCTCCTGGTCGCTGCTACCGCTCCTGCAGCATCAGGATCAGCCAGAGGCCCCAGCCCTTTAAATCTAAGCTCTAAGGCAAAGGTATGCAACCTATGACTCTTGAGTCAAATATGGTTCTTTTGTCATTCTCAAAATACAAACAACTTTTTAAATTAAATTTAAAAAATGCATAATTACTCATGTCATGATAATTTTTGTCTTATTTCACCTTCAACTGTTCATTTTAACAACCATCCATTCTCCAACTCATTGGGGGTCTGTATAGTCTCTTTTTATTTTATTGGTCAAGAAAATTTTCCAGCCATCATATGTGATGGTGAATTCTGTAACCCCCTAACAGTAAAAATGACAGTGAGAAAGAAAAATGGCAAGTACCAACATTTTCAAAAGGAGTGGACAAACTTGTATGCATTTGTAGATAGGTCTCATTTGTAGTGAGAGACTGTCCTCAAACAAACAAAAAAGTGAATTTCATGACAAAACATGCAGCATTTGCTACAAAATACCCCAAGGGTGATGCATAAAAAAAAAAAAACTGTGAGGAGCTGCAGCAAAAAAATATTTTTGGATAAAATAGCCTGCAGGCATGCTCAAAAAAAGGTGGGAGTTTAAACTCTGCAAGTTTTGTAGGTTCATACAGCATTATTTGAGAGGGAAAGGCTTTCACAGATGGGGATTACTTGAAGAGATGCATGCTAAAAATTGGTCATGAACTATTAGATAAGTTTCATAACATGGACAACATTTTACAAAAAATTCAAGATATGCCATTTTCAGCAAAAACAGGCATGAAAATGTCCCATCAAATCGACAAGGGATAAATGCAAAATTTGAATACAAAGCTACTTATTTTTCATTTGCTTTGGACGAGACAACCAACATATGTGACGTTAATCAGTTGTGTATTCTGGAGTGATATATTTGTGGAAAAGCTGTGCACAAAGAAATGATTGGGATATTACCAATGAAAAATCAAACGGGGCAAAGACATCCTTAAAACTGTGATGAACTTTGTAAACAAGAAAGAAATACAGTTGGATAATCTTGTTTGTGTATGGACGGTGCACCTAGAATGGTTTGCGAATATAGGGGATTCCTTACTCTTGTCAGAACAGCTGAACTGCCCGCTTTTGAACTTTCATTGCATTGTGCATCAGGAGGCACTTGTGCACAATCTTGTGGAACCAAACCTGGAAGTGTAATGGGTCTGGTCCATCACATTGTTAATTGGATTCTTGCCTGAGCCATTAATCACCGTCAATTTCAGTCACAGCTCAAGGAAGTAGATTCGAAATACCCCGATCTACTAATGCACAATCTTCTAATGAAATGTTATCTTGTGGCAACGTTTTGTCTCATTTTGCTGCCTGCATTAATGAGATTGACACCCTTCATATTAAAAAAAAATGACAAACACACCAAGCTTTCAGACTGTGACTGGTAGTTCAAGTTTTACCATCTCCTCAACATTACCCGTCGTTTGAATGAGTTAAGCTACAAGGGCAAGGGAACACAGTCCTGTCTCTGCAGCAGACAGTGTTTGGATTTGAGTCAAAATTGACTGTTATCAAAGATATCGAGATGGGCAGATTGGCACATTTTGAAAGATTATGAATGTTTTATGATTCTTATCAGAGGGAGAATCCAAATAACAGCTTTGATTTGCAGCAGTTTGCTGGATTTGTTTCTGAGATCCTGAAGACATTCAAATCTTGTTTTGTTGACTTTTGTAAACATGGTGCTCTGTTTAAGTTTATGATTTGTTCACATAAAGAATCTGTTGAATTAGTGGATTTAACATTCATTCCAGGCATCTCAGTCAGAGATTTGGAAATGGAAATAGCAGATTTCAAGGAGTCAGATATCTAGGTAGAAAAGTTCATCAAGCTGAATTCTGATTTAGAATGCCTTGCTCGACAATGTGCAGAATTGGCAAAACTGCACAAGTGGTCTGACATGAAGAAATTGGAGCACAATGATAATCTGATTCTGCAAACTTGGAAATAACTTCCTTTCACGTACAACACCGTGCAGAATGTCACCTTGGCCTTACTTTCAATGTTTGTCTCAACCTATATGAGTGAGCAGCTTTCACGTATATCAAAGGTAATTTGCACTCAAGATTGACAGAAGACAACATGAATACATGCTTGCAGCTGAATTTGACCAGTTATGATGTAAACTTCAAAGAAATGTGCGAAAACATGCAGCAGCAGAAGTCCCATTAAACAAAGTCCTTGAGTACAATGTTTCATTTATGCTATTATTAATCAGGTCAATTGTCAGTAATATTAAGTTGTATATTTTCAGTCTGCAAATGGGCATTCTTATACTCGCTCTTTGTTGACCACTTGTTCTGAAATGTGATGTAGTTTGGCTCTTTGGTTTGAAAAGGTTGATGAGCCCTGCTCTAAGGGCTGGAGGAGAGGAGACAGCGTGGCATGCTCCAGGTGGCAAAGAGGGCTACCTGCCTCTGGCCCAGCCCCTTCTGCCTGAGATCCCACCCCTTTCCGGGAGTATAGAACCAGGTTCCCCACCTCCCTTGCCCAGGCTTGCATAGGCTGCCAGTGCCCCTGAACTTAAATCACAAAATGAAAGAAAAGAAGTTTGAGTTAACCCCCATATATATCATGGATTTACATTGGAATAGAATTTTCCATCCAAAAAGCTCAATGTTTTACAAAGGTTGGTATTTATTTTTATTTTCTGGACAGAAAGCTGTCTGGGGCAGGGACTGACTCCTGGTTATTTGTCTGTACAGTGTTTGACACAATGAGGCATTATTGGGGTCAAACCTGCTGCTACTCTAATACAAAGAAATAACAATAGCATTCTTTTTTTGAATGGAGAAGTTAAAGCACATATAAGCTAAGTGCTTATTAATTAGTCAGTGAGTGACAGGAGTTGACACCAGGTTCTAAATTGATTCTTCTGTGGCATTGCACTCATTTACACTTGGCCTCCCCATCTTTCTGAGTTTTGCAGAGTTTTAGTAGTGTGTATCCCCTCCTTTCAGAGTGCTTCTGTTGTGAGTTTGTTTTGGGCTCATGAAATTGTGATTTTGCATCTTAATTATGGTTTGACAATGTGATGATCTCTTGCAGCCCCTTAACAGTTTTGGGATGGCTTGTGGGATACACAATCACCTTGTTAAAATCAAGACAGTCCCAAAAATACATAATCCTGCTTGCATTATCATTTGTTAATTACATTATACTAGATATTTCAGTTACCTGGTCCTGTCATTGTGGTCATACTGTGACTTCTACTCTCCTGTCCTTACCTCCCCTCGCCACATATAGACACTACTGTCTATTAATTCTATAAATAAATGTTCCCTTTGCAAATGTAAGTTTGCAGATATGTTCTAAAGCTAATTTTCTCTGTTTTACCCTCCCCCCCCCCACACACACATTCATTTGTTGTTACTGTGTTGTGCACACATGTTGTTATGCTGGGAAAAGATACCCAGTCATTATATAAGATTTTAATTTCCCCTCCCATTCCAAATTACAATTGATTGGACAGCTTAGATACATACTCTTGTTAAGAATGGCTACCTTCAATATTTTATTATTGAACATTAATTTTATATTTAAATCTCCCCCCAAAAACCTAGATATTAGAGGTGTAGGTAAATTATTTAAATTTACTTATTTTAGTGCTCTGCCTGATGGTTGTTTTGTAAATGTGATCTGGCATTAACTCAGAACCAAGCAAAGAAAAAAAACTTAACCAATGACTTAAAGGACAATGTCTCAACTGTGCAAAATAAGGCTGACATTCCATCTAGGTGTTCTGGTAATATAAGCCACTCAAGTGAAACTTGAGTCATTTACTAATGTCATTAAAACCCTGAGATGGAATTACAGCCGTATGAGCCTAAGAAGTTTTAAGATATTTCCAGCATTAAAAAAAATGGAAAAGGACATTTTAAAAAATTAAAAGCAAATTTTTAAAATGTCGTGAAGATAAGTAGCTGTATCAATCTAAATTTTGGGATGGCTGTGCACCAAAGGATTTGCGCACTGTCATGAGGTTTATAATAACGACAGCCAAATGTGCTACCACAGATTTTAACTCTTATTGTTTTGTAAGGGCCAGAAATTAAACTTACTTGAAGGAGATTTGACAGCTAAAGCCTAAAAACTTCATAGATCCTTTTCTGCATTCTCTCTTTAACCCTTCATTCCCAAACTCAGATTAAGAGAAACTCTCTAGTTCCTCCTGGGTGATCATGAAGACAGTATAAATTTAAATTCATCCTGGTATTCAGATTTCACCACAATTCAAGGTTCAATTTGAGATTCTTTTCTCAGTTTATTTTTTATATCTTCAGCTCATATCCTTTCTGCTATGAACAATCCTGCAGATGAAGCAATGCTGTCACATTCTCCCTATTCAAAGAGTTTGTTTCAGTGAACAGTTACATTTTATGAGCTACTGTTACAGGTGGCTCAATGGGAACTTTTACAGATTTCCAATGGAATTCGAATTTAATATAGTAAAGCAAGCCTTTATTAAGGCTTACTTTTCTAAGTAGAGTAAGTGTTTTACTATCAAAAGGCAATTGGAATTGCATTTGTCTTACTGTAAAATTTTCACCTTTTCTAACCCGTCATCTAATGCAATATAAGGCATGAATCAGGTAGTGCTGCACTACAGTAACAAATAAAACAAAACAAAAAAGGCAAGGTCACACAAGCAAATTTAGCAAAAGATGTGACAACATAATTGACTATTCAGCATGTGTTACAGGGTCCAATCTGCAGAGGAACTCTAGTGTGTTAGCCAATCGGGCTACCATTGCAACATCATTATAGAATCATAAAAGATTAGGGTTGGTACAGACCTCAGCAGATCATCTAGTCCCGGGGTCAACAACCTTTTCAAACCAGAGCTAAACTACATCAAAATTTAGAACAAGTGGTCCACAAAGAGTTGTATAAGAATGCCTATTTGCATGACTGAAAATATACAACTTAGTAGTATTGATAATTGACTAATGATTAATGAGAGCATAAATGAAATACTGTACTCACAGACTTTATTTAATTGGATTCTGCTGCTCCATCTTTTTTGCACATTTCTTTGACGTTTACATTGTAACTGGTCAAATCCAGCTTCATGCACTCCCTTGTCTTCTGTCAATATTATAGCAGGGGCTGAGGATGTGGGGGTGTAGGAGTTTGGGTTGGAGTGTTTGAGGGGCTCAGGGCAGGGGGGTCGGGTGTGTGATACACTCAGGGCACAAGGTGGAGGGGGGTACAGGAGTGTTATGGCAGGGGGCTGGGGAAGTAGGGGTGCAGTAGTCTGGAGATATGAGAGTGCAGGAGTTTAGGGAGGAGGGTGTATGAGGCGCTCAGGGCAGGGGGTTCAGGTGTATGATGGGTTCAGGGTTGGGGTTTGTGGGGGGGTGCAGGAGTATTATGGTGCTGCAGCCAGATGGGGACTGGGCCCACTTGTTGGCCAGGCTTCATTTTTTAATAAATTAATTATGTCCAACACAAAAGGTTTCAACATTGTCATTATTTATGGCAGGGGTAGGGAACCTTTTTTGGGTCAGCGTCCACTATGCAACAGAAAAAAAATCAGTCAGGGAACACACAAGTGAGAAGCAAAAAAATAAATAAATAAATGTAATTAAATTAAAACAATTCCTCCAAAAACCTTCAATCTTCATTAATGTGTCCCCAACTGAGACACCTCACTCCCATGGTACTCCAGCCCTATGGAAGAGGAAGGGCAGGGTGGACTGAGGTTCAAGGCCTCAGGTCAGATTAACTCTGCTGTAGACGGGGCCAAATGGCAGGAAAGCCTCTTCCAGGGGAAAAAAAACAACGGAAGAAGGTATGCAAATGCAAGCGCTATTTGCATACCTCTTCCGAAAAAAAAAGTGTAGCTGTACCTTTAGAGTGTCCATGCTAAAGAAAGCTGATAAGAGTACTTAGTATCCACTCTAAGCACCCTTTGGTTGTTTTTTTATGTCATTAGATGTGGAATATAGTAGGCCATCCAGCCAATATATATGATTAGACTTCTGTTGTAGGTATCAAACTTGTAAATGAAATTAAGTTCTGTAGCTTCCCTGCCGAGCTGGCTTTTGAAATTGGTTTGAAATAATATGGTAACTTTGAGATCTGAGCCCTGGCACTCATTGGATGTCAAAAGCCAGCTCTAATTGACAATTTCTCCCCCCCCCCTTCTTTTTCCTTCTCTCCCCACCCTCCTCTCACTATGCTATTCATGTGAAAACTGGACCCCTTAAATTCCATTCATCTGAAGAAGTGGGTTGTGCCCACGAAAACTCATGATACCATCTACATTTTTGTTAGTCTCTAATGGTACATCTAAACTACATCCCTTTTTCGATAAAGGGATGTAAATTAGACCTATCAAAATTGTAAATGAAGCTGGGATTTGAATTTCCTGCACTTTAAAAAATGAGGGTTACAGGATTTTTCAAAATGGGGCATTTCTGTCGAAAGATCTCTGTCTTGACCATGGTTTTTTTTTCTTTCCAAAAAGCAGCTTTTTTAAAAAAAGCTATGGCCACCATTATGTAAATGAAGCAGGGGAAATTCAAATCCCGGCTTCATTTACAATTTTGAAATGTCTAATTTACATCCCTTTATCAAAAAAGAGATGTAGTTTAGATTTACTCTAAGATTATATCTACACTGCACGGCTATTTTGGGATACCTCTGGATACCCTGCATCTAATGGGCAAGCCTCCCAGTATTTCAAAATAATTCTCGAAATAACAGGCATGCTATTTTGCCATCCTGGTAAATCTCGTTGCAGGAAGGTTAAGGGATGGCTCAAAATAGTGCGTTATTTTGAAACTTGGCACTGTGTGGATGCGCCAAATTTCAAAATAAGCTATTTCAAAATAGATTCAGGATAAGATATGCAATTTGCATAGAGCTGTGTTCGAGTTTAAGGTGCTGTGTAGATGCACCTTAAGGTGCTGCAGGACAATTCATTGTTTTTTAAGTTTTTACATATTACTGTAGTTGAGAAGGGAAGTTAACTCCAACATTCTGCCCAAATTTTAGTTTGGGAAATGGCATTATCTTCCCCTGAAATTCCTTCTCCCACTCAAACTGAATAAGATATTCCTGCTTTCTAGTCTTAGACAGTCAAACTATATAGCTTTGCACTGTAAAACAGACAGGGTAAAATCCAGCCTCTGTTGAAGTAAATGACAAAACTGCCACTTTTTTCAGTGGGGCCAGTATTTCACCTGGAATATTTAAGGTAGAGGTGGCTACCTGTCAGGGATGAATTAGGTAATTTCTCAATATTGAGCCAATTCTGCATCTCTTTACTCATCCATATGGTGTTTACCCGCATGTAATTCTATTGGCAAATTACTTTCCTAATTAAAGACCACTTACATGAGGAGAAGTCTGCAGAATCAGGCCCATAGTTCTTAAAGCACTTTGAGATCTCTTGAAATAAACACTATAAATCTGCTATCATAATTAATTAGTTCCTCAACTTTCACATAGAATGATATGGCTCCTATACAGGATGAAGATAATTCAGGAATGAAATATTATTCATAAGAGTGCCCTTACTACTGTGGCAAGATTCAAGAAAACTCAGTGCTAAAAAGTGGAGAAGCACCCTGCACTATACAAACTGTGAAATAAATTAATCCACATTTTACAAAAGGAAAGTACTTTTTAGAGGACTAATTTCTGTTGTTCCTTGGAGCCTGCAAAATATATTCTTTCTGATTCTGTCAACCAAGATAAACATGTGCTTCATACAAAACTGTCTGCAAAAATAAGTCTATGTAGTCAGTCTGTTTTGCATGAGCTCAGAGATTGCTTATCCCTTCTGACCTCTCAATATTTGTTTTATCCTCCTGTTTGTTTAACTTTTACTATTGTCGTATTTAACTCTTTTGCTTTACTTTATTTTACTTCTCATGTATATTTTTATGCCATAAAAGATGCTGTTGGTTCTTTTCAACCTATCTATGTATTTGGCAACAAATTTTCTCATTATTTTCCAAGACAAACAACTTAATACTACATAAATTAAGGTGTGCTTTGACTTTCTAAATTACAGTTTTATAAGGTTTGCATTTTTCACCATGTCAAATAACCAACCTTATTATGATGTATAAATATGACCTGAAAGATTTAGTAAAAGGTTTTGGTGGGGAGTTTGTTTTTTATTGCAGAAATTGAGTTTTTGTCTCCTATAGAAAAGATTCTTGGGTGAATGGAGAACAACTGAAATTTGAACACCACAAAATAAAAGAAGACTGACTGAAAGTTAAACAACAGAGAAAAGAAGGAATTTTAAATCAGATAGTTTTACACATTTTGATTTATGATTGAATTTGTTTATATATATATATATATATATATATATATATATATATATTATATATATATGCATGCTTTGTTGGTTTTGTTAATATCTATTTAATCCACTAGCTACAAATATTTTGGAGAAAGGATGTATTTGTTAAGGATTCAACAGCCTTATCCTTTCAATTAAAATGTCAGAGCCCATAATAAACAGCTGAGACCTTCAACAGCCAAAGTACAGAAAACCAGACTTGACATTCCTGAGATTTCTAAGGTAAAAACAAGCACTAAACAACACACTTTAAAAAACCAATTATTCAGGCCTACTATCAAAGCAAAATAAATAAATAAATAAATAAAGGACAATCCTGTTTTTTAAAAGCTCTTTGCAGGTTATCCTTAAAAGAGCAAGTTAAAGATTAATTGTGGTGTAACATTTAGTCTCGGGGGAGTTTTTTTGTTAGAGTTCAAAGAACCTGGGATACAGGGAGATTATTAATTGAGAAGATTTTCATTATTCTTCAAATCTTATCCTGTATATAAAATGGTTTGGCACCAGCCATTTCCTGATTCAGAGCGCTAATACAAAGTGGTTTCCAGCTCTGTGCAAAAGCTAATGTTGGAAAATGTACAAATATGCAAATATCAGCTCAAAGCAATTTTATGTAAATATAAAGAACTGCAATCACCCCACGGGACCCTATGCATTAGCTGTGAAGGCAAATCTATGATAAAAAAAAAGAGATCTTCAAAACAAAAATGACACACACAAAATAACCCACTAACTCCAGAATAATGCAGATTGTCCGACACAGGTCTTTAATCCCTGGAGTGTAACTACACAATAAAGTGTTAGAGGATGCAAAATGTAAGAGTCTTCCAATCAGCATTAATAAACAATTCAATACAGGTCTTCCAGGCATCGTCCATCCTTTGGCCTAAAAGAAAAATCCAGACTGAATCATATTACAGAGAACATGCTGAACTTGGTAGATCTGAAAGCTGAATGCCACAATTCTTTCTACTCTTTTACTTAAAAATGACATTAAAATGATACAGATGCAATATTTTCAATATGAGTTTTTATCTCTGTGAAATGTATCCTCTTTTGAGAGAACATAGACATTGCTTAAGTTTTACCATTTAACATTGGAGGAGGCAAAGGACCAGTTCTTCTGATCAAACTTCCTGACAAAACATGGACATGCAATGCATACTGTATAAAACAGGTCTACAATACATTGTTCCTAGTGCTGAAAAATCAACAAAGAGCATTTAAAAGGCGGTTCAATACTTAGAGAGAGCATTGTGCTTTGCACTTGACTGTCTTTCTCTGCATGTGGTTTATGCTCACATGCCAGAAATGGGGTGCACTATAATACAGATTGATGAGGTCAGAGAGAGTTTCCAAGTTTTTTATCAACTCACTTCTTTCTAGGGCATGTACAATAAAAAAAAAAGAAGTGTATAAATGTTACTATTATGCTATTTACCAAGGACAGCAAAGGAAGCTATGGCATCTGAAAGTGAGTAGGCAAAAGCAATAGACAGTTTTAAACCCTGTTTTAAAATATACTCCTGTATTTGATTAAAAAACAGGGGAGTAAATGAACTCTTCTCCCTGGCTATCTTGAAGAGCCTCTAGGCAAGGGTAGTAATCATTATATTAGCTATCAAATGCAGTTCTTTGTTCAGAATCTGAAGTATCATTTGAAAGTACATAGTGTTTCCCAAATTACTTGGTCCATCTTCAGCTGTTGCTCTCCAAGGATTTTGATTCAAGGTACTGTATTAGTCTGAATGCTTTGTATTTGAAATGACCCATGCAGCCCTGATAAAATGACTGATGCAGCATCTGTTATTTCTTTAGTAACACAGGAATTGCCATTATGGCTCAGATCGATGGTCCAATTAATCCAGTATTCTTTCTCTGTTAGTGGCCAGCACAAGCTGCTTCTGGGGAAGGTGCAAAAAACACTACAGCAAGTAGATGTGGGATAATCTGCTTCCATGAACTCCTCCTGACCCTCAATAAAGATGATTGAGATCTGACATGTGGTATAATAACCATCCACAAAATATTGTTAACATTATTAACTATTAGAAGTCTAAAGTGTTCGATCCATATAAATGTCCAATTCCTCCCTAAATCTTGCTAAATGTGAACATCATGTGGCAATGAGCTGGAAAGTCTAATCATACGTTGTGTAAAGGTATTTCCTTGTATCAGTTTTGAAATTTCCAACTTTCGATTTCATTGAATGTCCCTGTGTGAACAGAAATTCCTGATCTATCTTCTCTATACCATTCATTATTTTTTATATTTGCATCATAGCCACTCTTATGAGTCTCCTTTGGGAAGTAAAGAATCCCAAACTTTTCAATTTCTCTTCATATGACAGATTGTCCATGACCTTACTTGTTGCCCTTCTCTGACCTCTCTCTAATTCTCCTACATTCTTTTTCAGATGAGGTAACTAATACTGCACACAGTATGCCAGATGAGGCTACAACATTGATCTACATAATGGCATTATATTTTCCATATTATTCTCCATCTGTTCCTTATACAGGCAGTCCCCGAGTTACGCGGATCCGACTTATGTCGGATCCGCAGTTACGAACGGGGCCCATCTCCCTGGTTTCCAGCAGACCAGGGAGAGGAAGCAAAGCGGCGGAGCACGCGGGCAGCAGACAGCCCAGACGCGTCTGGACTGTCCGCTGCCCGCGTGCTCCGCGACTTTGCTCTGATTTTCTCCCCGTCTCCCTGGTCTGCTCTGCCGCTTTGCTTCCTCTCCTTGGTCTGCTGGAGACGCATCTGGGCTGTCCGCTGCCCACGTGTTCCGCGGCTTTGCTCCCCGTCCCCCTGGTCTGCAGACCAGGGAGACGGGGAGCAAAGCAGAGCAAAGCCGTGGAGCCCGAGGGCAGCAGGACAGCCACGGCGCGTCTGGGCTGTCCCGCTGCCCCTGTGCTCCGTGGCTTTTCTCCGGACGCCTGTGGTACAGCAGCTGGGGTGCTGCCGGTTAGTCCCGTAGCGCCGCTCTGGGCGCTATTGGACCAACCCGGCAGCACCCTAGCTGCTCTGCCTCAGGCGTCCCCAAGTCAGCCGCTGCTGAAACTGACCAGTGGCTGACTACAGGAAGCCCCTGCCCCGGGCTTCCTGGAATCAGCCGCTGATCAGTTTCAGCAGCAGCTGACTTGGGGATGCCTGGGGTTCTTAAGTTGAATCTGTATGTAAGTCAGAACTGGCGTCCAGATTCAGCCGCTGTTGAAACTGATCAGTTTCAGCAGCTGCTGAATCTGGACGCCAGTTCCGACTTACATACAGATTCAACTTAAGAACAAACCTACAGTCCCTATCTTGTACGTAACCCGGGGACTGCCTGTACATGCTAACATCTTGCTTGCTTTTTTGATCACTACTTCACATTGGGCAGTGGACTTAGTTTTGAACTGGACAGTCCAGTATTTTAGCTTTCTGTTCGGGAAACAAATTGAGAAAATATAAATGAGAAAATATAAATGTCCAGTATTTTCTAAATAGTGTGTAAATGTAGATTGTGGTGTAATTTCAAGCGTGTCCAGTATTTTTGTTGAAACTATGTGGCAGTGGTTGTCATTGAGCTATCCACAAAGATGCCCAGGTCCTTCTCCTGAGTTGATACAATTAATTTAGAATCCTGTAAGGAGTCTGAGTAGTTTCATGTTTTCCTTCCCAACATGAATTATTTCTCATTTCATAACATTTGTCATTTTTAGGCTGGCAGCATTTTAACTCTACAGTTGTTTGGATGAGTTTATTTTCAAATCCACTGAAATAGCAACAAAAAGGGGGGGGGAGAGTTAGCCTTTTGAGTTCAATTCCAGTTTTATACTCATGTGACTCCCATTTACAGCAATGTAAATTAGAGCAGAGTTAGAAACTAGTTCCTCAGCTAGTGCAATATAGTTTTCTTCTTTACTTAGCTGAACTAACCTTTTTTCCCTGTCAGAACAAACTATTATAAGTCAAAAGCAAAATGTAACAGCCATTAAATTCTGGTAGTCTGTATTGTAGATATACCCTAGTATAGTGGAATAACTGTGGTGGCACGAGAGTCGAGGTTACAAATAGAATCATAGGACTAGAAGGGATCTCAGGAGGTCATCTAGTTCAGTTCCATGGGCTCATTGCAGGACTAAGTATTAGCCTCCATTCCTGACAGGTGATGGAGAATCCACAAATTCCCTAGGCAGCTTATTCCAGTGCTTAACCACCCTGACAGGAAAGTTAAAATGTCCAACTTAAACTGCCTTTGCTGCAATTTACACCTATCGCTTCTTATCCTATCCTTAGAGGTTAAAGAAAATAATGTTTCCCTCTCCCCCTTGTAACTACCTTTTATGTACTTATGTACTGTTATCACATCCCCTCTCAGTCTTCTCTTCTCCAGACTAAACCCAATTCTTTCCATTCAGTTCTTTCCTCCATCGATCATGTTTTCTAGACTTTTACTCCTCCTCTTGCTCATCTCTGGACCTTCTCTAATTTGTCCACATCCTTCCTGAAATGTGGTATGCAGAACAGGACACAATATTCTGGTTGAGGCCTAAGAAGTGTAGAGTGGAGTGGAAGAATTACTTTTTGTGTCTTGCTGACTTTTTGTGTCTGCTAATACATCCCGAAATTATGTTTGCTTTTTCTGCAATAGTATTATACTGTTGACTCATATTTAGCACTGTGATCCCCATACTCCTATCCAGAGTAGTCCATCATAGGCAGGTATTTCCCATTGTGTATGTGTGCAACTGATTGTTCTTTCCTAGATGGAGTACTTTGCATTTGTCCTTACTGCATTTCATCCTGTTTACTTCAGACCAATACTCCAATTTGCCAGATTATTTTGAATTTTAGTTCTATCCTCCAAAGTACTTGCATCTCCTTCCAGCTTGGTATCATCCTCAAACTTTATAAACAAAATCTCTATGCCATTATCTGAATCACTGATGAAAATATTGACCAGAGCTGGACCCAGAACTGATCCCTGAGGGACTCCATTCAATGTGCCCTCTCAGCTTGAGTGGGAACCACTGATAAGTACTCTCTGGTAGGGCCAGTCCTAACCAATTGGCAGCCCCGGGCCAAGTAAAAAAAAAAAAGGTCCAGCTGAAATGTGGTCGCAGCTAACACTCGCTCAGTCGGTGGCCCCTTCAAAATGGCCCACCCCTAAAACAAGCTCTGCTCTCTGGGAATGGTTTTCCAACCAACTATTCACCAAGCTCATGGTAGCACCATCAAGGATGTATTTCCCTAGTTTGTTCATAAGGAGGCCATGTGAGACCATATGAAAATCCTTACTAAAGTCAAGATTTTAGTGAAGTCTTGAAGTCGTAAAGACTTTACTGAAACAATGAGATAGTGAATACTATGGAAA
The DNA here is from genome assembly GCF_052426305.1 of Pelodiscus sinensis. Lineage (NCBI taxonomy): Eukaryota > Metazoa > Chordata > Testudines > Trionychidae > Pelodiscus > Pelodiscus sinensis. The sequence continues at coordinate 26,561,028 of NC_143065.1, forward strand.
GAGAAAGATGTTCACATTTTTGATGCAAGCAGTTTAGTTTTCAGACACATTGAATTTCAGGATCATTCATTTCAATAAAACATTTTTCTCGCATGTAAATTTTCATGTAGTTCAGATGTTTTAAATTCTCAGATCCTCACCACCATCTGTAACTCTATTTCTTAAAAAATTACAGACATCTGTTTAAATACCCATCTCTTCCTTCACACAGAATATCTGATTCAGAAACTGATCTCTAAAATAATACCAAAGTTGGGTTACATTTCCAGGCAACCATGGGAGACTGGCATTTAAAATTCTGTTGGATTGGCTGAACTGCACTCCACACTACATTAGCCATTGTCTAATTGATATCAAATATTAATATTTAATGGAACAGTCAAGTCATTCTTTTAATTTTTTTAACACTGAGATGTTCAGAGTGGAACAGTCACATTTTTGGTTCACAGCTTTGAACAGTCAGTCTGTTTTCTTAAAGGTCATTAATTTGCTCAAATCTACGCTATAGTGACCGGCTGCATCGGTGGAGATAATCTATAATCTCACCCATGTTGATGGAAAAACATTTTCTGTTAGGTTCTCCCTACAGAGTTTCTTTTCAGTTCTTCCATTAGTGGAGAGTGGGAATAAGACCCAATTCTCTTCCCTGCCTCCCACACAGAAAAAAAACCGGAATCCCTAAGTGACGGGGTACAGATGACCCCCCGGGGGTGCCTCCCGGGGTGCTGACATGGCCACTGCCACTCGCCTTCCTGCTCTCTGGGGCTCCTCACCTCCTGGTCCTGCTGGGCCAAGTCCGCTGGTCTCCCCAGCCAAGGCCCTGAGCTGAGGTCCCTGCCCCCACTGAGAAGCAGTACTGACACTGAACCACTCCAGGTCCAAGGAGAGTGCAGTTTAGGGCCCAGCCTCCTAAGAGAGCACTCCCCGGATGGGATCAAACCCCAAAGAATTAGGTAAGCTACCTTTAGCAATGAAAGGGGGAATGTGCACACTGGTTGCCCCTCCCCCCAGGTAACAATCGCTTACACTGGGTTTGATAGAAAATAAAAATGGTTTTATTAAGTTGAAGCAGTAGGATTTAAGTAGTAATAAGAGAAAGTAGGCAGAGCAAAGCAGGTTACAAATCAAAAGAAACAAAACTGCTTGGCTAATTCTACGCTGGAACCTCAGTACAAACTTAATCCAACTCACCCTAAAACCTCTTTTCCATCTGCCCCTCCAAACCAGGGCTCTCTACCCCCTGGGGTCCCTGGCTCCTTCCTTCAGGTGCAGCCCAGCCAAAAGGCCCAGACCTCTCCTCTCCTTTTTGTTAAAGGATTGAGGCCACTCCCTACCAACCACTGCTCAGGCTGAAGACAAAAGAGATAATTTAACAGTTGAGGGTAACACCCTCCATCTCTCTCATTCATACATTTGAAACACACAAATTATTCCCCACTCTCTGGGTCTAATTTTACACACACAAATGATACATATAACAGAGTAAGCTAAAGAGAAACAGTGGATCGTGACATGGAGATTGATGGGTTACACAAAACGATTTGCTCTAAACACTTTTGAGATATGTATATTCATGTCCATAAGTCCAGTTCATAAAAGCTGTGTTTAAGGGTCCCAGTGAGGCAGGCGTGGGCTGGATCCAGTGGCTTGGTAAGCCGGATCCGGCCTGCTGGCAGCCTCTTGCCCACCCCTGCTCCAGACTCTCTGCCAATGTTACCATGTTTTTGGGCAATAGCACCTGGAATAACCCTCCACTAAAGGAACCAGTCTGTATTAACTCCTGAGTGGATGCCCTGCAGGACTGGGTGATGCATGCGTAAGTGCCATGGGAAAAGTGACACGAGGGTCAGATTTTCAATGTTAGCTTCAAAATCCATATGAAGACACCGGCCTCTTTTTCAAAGATAGTCAGCATCCAACAGCTCACATTGAGGGGGAGGCACAGCTCCACATTCCTCAAAAGAGCAAGGCCTCTGGCAGAAGAGGGGGGGTCAGGGGAGCCATCCTTCAGCGCTGCCTGGACCAAACTTTGTCCCCCCCAAGTCAGCCCTTAGCATCACCAGGATTACAGGCAGCCCCCGGGTTACGTGCAAGATAGGGACTGTAGGTTTCTTCTTAAGTTGAATTTGTATGTAAGTCAGAACTGGTACATATTGTAGGGGAAACTCTAGCCAAATATTTCTCCAGAGCTCAGTTTTATTCTCCCACACCTCACTTCCCTCAGTCCTTTATTCTCAAGCTGAGGTGTCTGCTGAGAAAAGCCGCTCCGCGTCTCCCTGGTCTGCTGGGGGGGGAGGGGCGCTAGCTTCGCGTCTCCCTGGTCTGCTGGGGGGAAGCAGCTAGTGCGGGGTTGCCTCACCCCATTTGTAAGTAGGGATCCGATGTAAGTCGGATCCATGTAACCCGGGGACTGCCTGTATATTACTCAAGGCTCTGGTGGCGATCTAAAGGACCTGGGGCTCCAACCACTGGTGCCACTGCCACACTAGTGGCAATGGGGGCTGGGAGCCCCTGGGCCTTTTGAATTGCTGGGCCCCAGGGCAGTTGCCCCTTCCCCCCCCCCCGCCTACCCCGTCAGCAGGCCTGCTTACTATAGGATCCACACTTTTGTGCACCATTCTGTGAAAAGGGGCTTGATTTTCTTTGATGACTCACGTGCCTACTCTTCGCTCACAGGTAGTTGGATGGAAACCAATATAGACCTGTTTGAGAGGCAGAATATTTCATGCCTCCAATAAAATATAGTTGGAAAAAAAAAAACATTGCTCAGCTGACTTACACATCAGTCAAATAAAATTAAAACCTTTGATTTAAACAATTCTTTGAGGCCATCCTCTGCCTAACTACAATTAATTATCATATATATAGTAGCCCATTGTCTGTAATGCTGACGTACATGGCTACGCCCCCTGGCCATGTATGTCAGCACCCCATCCCCCTTCCCCTCCCTCCGAGGCGCACTGCGCCACTCAGCTGGGCTCCGGTGGGGGAGCAAGCGGAGGCAAGCGGCAAGCTGGGCCCTGGCGGGAGCACCACTCAGCTGGGCCCTGGGCGGCAAGTGGCCATTTGGGGTCTGCATTCCCCACACGTGGGGAGCGCAGACCCCAAACGGCCACTTGCTGCCACTTGCTCCCCCGCTGGGGCCCAGCTGAGCGCTCCCAGCTGAGCACACCACAGAGGGAGGGGAAGGGGGCGGGGCTGTCTGGGAGGGGGGCGGGAAGCAGAGCGGGGGGGAGATCAGGGGTTGTGGGGGTGGGGGGGAGGATGGCAGGGCCTGGAGGAAGGGGGACAGGAAGCAGCGCTGGTGGGGGGGGGTGTCCGGCAGGAAGAGGGGGCGGGAAGCAGAGCTGGGGGGGATTGGGGGCCATGGGGCTGGACGGGAGGAGGGGGACAGAGGCAGGGGGGCGGGAAGCTGACCTGGTGGGGGGGGGTGCAGCCACTGGCCGCAGCCAGAGTCCTTCCAGCCGCGCCCCTGGCAGGCGCTCCCTTTACTTGCCAGCAGAAGGCTCCCAACCAGAGGCTCCCAGCTGAGAGATGGGCCACGACTGGCACTGGGAGCCTCTGGTCCCGTGCAAAAGCCGGGCTGGGGGTGGGGGGTGGCTGGGAGTCCTGGCCCCCGCCCCACCCGGCTTTTCCATGCGACCACAGGGCTCCCAAAGCCAATTGCACTCCGCCTCCCAGTCACTCCCCCGCCCACGCCAGGCTTCCCTCCGGCGCCCGGCTGGAAATTCACAAAATACCGGATATTGCACATGTCTGGTATTTTCTGAATTTTTCTACCGGACATACGGTGCAAATACCAGACTATCCGGTAGAAAACCGGACACCTGGCAACCCTAGCCCAAGCGGGAACACTGCTCAGCTGGGCCCCGGGCAGCAAGTGGCCATTTGGGGTCCGCGCTCCCCATGCATGGGGAGTGCAGACCCCAAACGGCTGCTTGCTGCTGCTTGCTCCCCCGCCGTGGTGCAGCTGAGTCGCACTGGCGCTGCGCCGCTCAGCTGAGCCCCAGTGGGAGGGTGGGGCACTGACGTACACAGCCAGGGGGTGGTGCCATGTACGTCACCACCCCCCTTCCTCCTCCTGCCGTGGCGCTGAGTGATGCACCCCTCAGCCGGGCCACCGCGAGAGAGGGGAAGGGGGAGCGGTGACATACACGGCCCGACCCCCTGGCCGTGTACGTCACCACCCCGCCCCCCTCCCTCGCGGCAGCCCGGCTGAGCAGGCAGCACTCAGCCAAGCGCCACGGTGGGAGGGAAGGGGAAAGGGGGCAGGGAGAGACGGAGGGGAGAATGAGGCAGGAGGAGAAGAGAAAGGGAGAGTGAGAGGCAGGAGAAGGAGAAGAGAAAGAAAGAGACGGAGAGAGAGGCAGGAGGTGGAGGAGAGCTGAGAGAGAGGGGGATAGGCAGTAGGAGGAGAGAGAGAGAGAGAGAGAGAGAGATGGCACAAGAGCGCTCAGGAGAGAAGACCTGAAAATCCCATCTTATGACGGGCTAATTGGCTAGTTAATAATAATAATAATAATAATAACAATAATAATAATAGTTACAAAGCCATTAAGTTACGTGCAGCCCACGCAGAATTTGCACTACTTAGACTTCACCAGTCGAATCCAGGGAAAAACAGGAAAGTTGTTATAGACAAAAGCACAATAAAGATACAAACATCACAATCACATGGAACTATTTTACATGCTTCAACAGAAATGCACTACTTTTAGAAAATTCTGTAGAGAACCATGCAACTGACTTCCCTCTTCAACTAGCAGCTTCACTAGATTTCTGAACAACATATCATCAAAATAATTTTGAGAGACATATGTGATACAGAAGAAGCCAAAGATGCTATTAAGAACACAAAACCTCATAAAGACCTTGCCTTATATGGCTTCCTTGCTGAATGATACCAAACATGTGTAGACCAAATACACTCTTTTGTTACTTAAGGTGATAAGCAGAAACTAAGACTAGGAGAAAACTGCTTCCTATGTTCTAAATGGCCCTGATTACTATCTTTTTAAAGCCAGGTAACTCTGCAAAACACTAGTAAAAGTCTTGCTATAAAGGCTAGAAACTACAGTACTCTACTTAATATCACTCACTCTAACCAAGAGCGATCAGTCCACAACATGTGTAATTCAAGCAACCTAATTCCAATCTCATTGCTCTAATGACTCTCTACAAAGACTCTGTTGACCACATTCATTAGTAAATCATTTGATGCCGAAGATGCACTCAGTAAAGCGAGCTAGGACTTCTTTTTCATCAGCTTGGAGAAATATGGTTTCACTATTTACTTTGGCTAAAACTATGTACAGAATCCAAAGCATCCATCAGTACAAATAGCCTCGTCTCAATTTTTTTTGCCCAAGCTATGGCATGCAACAGGAGTGCTTTTTTCTTTTGTGTATTTTATATTGCCAGAGTCCCTGCCTATGGTGCTTTATGCCCACCTTTACATATAACTGAAAGCAAAATCCATCCATGTGAATGCAAAACAATGATATCAGGTAAGGTCGATTCCCCCACAATTTCTTTACAGGTATTCAGAGCAATGTCAGGATTAAAAACTATTTGGGACAGATCTGATATTCCCCCAATATTTAGAAGGCAGAAATTCTGTTTAACCAGTTTACTTTGTAACCAGGACTTTACATCCCTAAAATGGTCAAGACCTTGCTTTTTCTCTCCAATAGGAGAGATGACACTGCTAGCAGTAAAGCATCTGCTCACACCCTGCTATTGCATCATTTTACTGCTGAATTACGAACATCACTTCCAGCGACATCTAAGTGTTCTTTGCTCTTATCCAAGTCCAATGCCCGAGTGAATTCCTGGCTTCATTAAAGTCCATGGCAAAACTCTCATTGACTTCAATAAGGCAAGATTTTCACCTGCAGCATGAAACTTGTTGGATCTGACAGTGACTTTTCTCATGACTGTGAGATCTTTGTCATTTTTTTAGTAACTGAGATCCTTAAATAATATTTATAACTAGTTTATAACATTTTATAACTTTTCCCCCCACTTTAATTAGAATCTTACTTCATTGTTCAGGTTGGCAAAGTCTTGTCTTTGTAATATGCTGTGTAGATTCTAGTGCTCTGAGATTTGCTTTCTAACTGAAGTGGTTACTCAGGAAGTTTGCAGTATTCCCAAAGCAGCATTTAAAATAAAAGTTCCTGTATTATTTTTAGAATAAGCAGCTACAGCATGGTCCAAAGGAGCAATCACACTCAAAGCATCACCAAAACCCTGGTATATATATTTTGTATGTGTGTGCTCTTTTGTCTGCTTGTTTTTTAATGAAGTCAGCTCCATCAGGACTTCACCACTTGTGCTCAAATGTAAAGTTTCATCTTTTGAAAAACTTAGTACTCAGTACAAAATGGAAGTGGTGCTCTGCAGTCCAAAGGAAGCCTCCTGGGCTTCTCTGCAGCTCAGCTGGTATATTTATATAATTCCTAACATGGAGAGATTTCAGTCCTGATTGGTCCCTCTGGAGAGTACTGTAATACAAATATGATTTTTTTTTAAATGGAACTATTTCAGATTCAGAAGGCATGTAGCTCTCCTTAGCTACACCAGGTCAACTTTAGCCCTCTTACTATTCTTATAAAAATTAGGACTGCATAAGAATGCTTAGGAAGTCTCCCTCAAATACATACAAAGGGATGAGCAAAAAGAAACTCAAATTTTAATGCCAACAGTATTTGCCAGTGAAGTCTGCTGGAGAGGGCAATGTTTACTTGTCTGTGTAGGCAGCTTCATTCAGACATATTGAGTTCACAATAAGGATTTTAAGAGGCGGATAACTGACTGACTGTGTAGTTGATCCAATTTGGATTAGTCAATAAGGGAAGGTGCTCTGTCCCCGCTTGCGCCAGTCCAGGAGCTACCTTGGCTGTGGTTCTGCTGTTTAAATGTAGTAGGAGCTGTCCTATTACATTTAAACTGGAGAGGCGCAGCAGGGGTATGTCCTGGACTGGCAAGAATCAATACAGAGCTGGGACCGCTGCAACTCTGCATTTTAAATGTAGTAAGAGTCAGGTGTACTGTAGAATACAGAGCGGCAGCGGTCCCGGACTTGCTCAGTCCCAGCTTGCATTGGGTCCAGCAGCCCCTGTCTGCGGCCAGCCCTGGCTGCCACAAACAGAGGCAGCAGAGTGTGTGTGGGGTGGAGGATGTGGGGGACAGGCAGCCCCACAGAGACAGTTCTGGGGAAAGCGGCTTTTAAGCCGGCTCCCCTCCAGCACCAGCTCCTGTTTCCCTCCCTTGTTGCCTCTGTTACAGGGGAAGCAAGTAGTCAACTCGACTACTCACTTACATCCCTAGTTCACAATTGTTCTCCCATTTAAGGCCCTGGTTCGGTTAAACTCTTAAGAACGTGCTGAAGTCCCACTGTCTTCATCTTACGTGATTAAGCACTTGGTGGAGTTAGAGTCTATAGCAGTTTGAAGCAGGTCCATAACTAATCTTGCTACTCATCCGCCTGCAGGGCCTATTTGTAGCAGGGGTTCTGTTAATAAAATGATCAAGTCCCACATTTAAATCCTCAGATCAACATCTTGGTGGATAAAAATGTGTTTAAGCAGTGAAAATCTGAAGGTGAACTGGGTGACTAAAATGCAGGATGAGTGTCTGAGGGGACTGTTCGATGTCCAGCACACAAATTTCTAATGTATCTGAACTAGGAACAAGAACAGGAATTTATAAAGGATCCTGTTTATTAAGCAAATGTAATTTCAGCTGACACAAAAAGAAATGGATTATAAATGTCACTGGGACACTAAAATATCAAAGTGAGAATAATTACAGGCAGTCCCCGGGTTACGTACAAGACAGGGACTGTAGGTTTGTTCTTAAGTTGAATCTGTATGTAAGTCGGAACTGGCGTCCAGATTCAGCTGCTGCTGAAACTGATCAGTTTCAACAGCGGCTGAATCTGGACGCCAGTTCTGACTTACATACAGATTCAACTTAAGAACCCCAGGCATCCCCAAGTCAGCTGCTGCTGAAACTGATCAGCGGCTGAAGCCCGGGGCAGGAGCTTCCTGTAGTCAGCCACTGGTCAGTTTCAGCAGCGGCTGACTTGGGGACGCCTGGGGCAGAGCAGCTGGGGTGCTGCTGGGTTGGTCCAGTAGCGCCGCCGCTCCTCGGCGCTACTGGACCAACCCAGCAGCACCCAAGCTGCTCTGCCCCAGGCGTCCTGATTCAGCCGCTGCTGAATCTGACCAGCAGTGGCTGAATCAGGACGCCTGGGGCAGAACAGCTGGGGTGCTGCCCGGTTGGTCCAGTAACGCCCAGAGCGGCGCTACGGGACCAACTGGCAGCGCCCCAGCTGCTGTACCACAGGTGTCTGGAGCAAAGCCGTGGAGCACGGGGGCAGCGGGACAGCCCAGACGCGCCGTGGCTATCCTGCTGCCCTCGGGCTCCGTGGCTTTGCTCTGCTTTGTTCCCCGTCCCCCTGGTCTGCAGACCAGGGGGACGGGGAGCAAAGTGGCGGAACACGCGGGCAGCGGACAGCCCAGACGCGTCTGGGCTGTCCGCTGCCTGCGTGCTCTGCGGCTTTGCTCTGCTTTGCCCCCCCCCCCTCTGGTCTGCAGACCAGGGAGATGGGGGGGGCAAAGCAGAGCCAAGCCGCGGAGCGCCCGGCCAGCTGACAGCCCAGACGCTTCTGGGCTGTCAGCTGATCGCGCGCTCCGGCTTGGCTCTGCTTTGCCCCCCCCCGTCCTCCTGGTCTGCAGACCAGGGGAAAGGGGGGGGGCAAAGCAGAGCCAAACAGAGCCAAGCCGCGGAGCGCGCGATCAGCTGACAGCCCAGAAGCGTCTGGGCTGTCAGCTGGCCGGGCGCTCCGCGGCTTGGCTCTGCTTTGCCCCCCCCATCCCCCTGGTCTGCAGACCAGGGGGAGGGGGAGGGCAAAGCAGAGCCAAGCCTCGGAGCGCGTGGGCAGCGGACAGCCCTGTCCGCTGCCCACGTGTTCCGCCGCTTTGCTTCTTCTCCCTGGTCTGCTGGAGACCAGGGAGAGGAACCCCGTTCGTAACTGCGGATCCGACATAAGTCGGATCCGCGTAACTCGGGGACTGCCTGTACTGTAATTTTACTATAAAAGAAAAAGCAACTAAATTCAAGTGCACATGGCAGATATTTCTCTGTCATGCCACAGGAAGCACAGTCTGGCCATGTAGTACATGACTGGAACCCGGATCTCTTGGGTTATATTTTTGGTCCTATCATTGGCTCATTGTGAGTTGCTGGAAAGGTCATTTTAACCATGCTCAGTTCTGCTTTCAGGTTTAATAAATTAATTGAATATGGGTGAACTCCTCTATGATTTATTAACATAATAATGTGAAGTATGGTTATAGTAATCTGAAAGTTCCTATATCCTAAAACAGATAGTTAGGATTTTTTGGTAGGACCTAAGTAACACAGACCAAAACATAGATGGTCAGGTCTAGGGGGCAGAGCAGGAGCTAGGAAACAGAGATCAAATAGGGAGACAGAGTCAGAGTCAAAGGTCAGAGCCATAGTCAGGGATCAGGGAAGAGTCAGTAGCCAAGGGTGGAGCCTTAATGGAGAGATATGGAACATGGGAGGAACCTGGATCAGGACTGGACCAGAGGAATAAGGAGTCAGGTGAGAAAGCAGGGTCCAACGGGGCAGCCAACCAAGAATTCAGCTAGTTTCTCAGAAAACTTCCTGTGCCTCTTTCTGAATAGCAGTGGTGTAGCAAGAAGGGCTCGCTTGGGCAGGCCCTGCCTTCAATGGAAAGGCGATGCTGGAGGTCAGGGTTAAACCCTAGGTCCCAAACCGTGCTCCCCAGCTGCAGAACAGAGTAAGCCCCTAACCTTGCTCCATGGCTACAGCGCCAGGTGGACCAGGGCAAGCCTTGGCCCCGGCCCCGCACCCCATCTGGAGCCCTTATTGGAGTAGGGTAAGCCTTACCACCTGCCCCACATCCTGGGTTGGAGCTTCAAGCAGGGCAGGATGAGCCCTGATGCCCTGGCCGGAGCACCATACTGGAGCAGAGTAAACTCCAGTGCCCCAACACCGCTATCCGACTGGAAGCACTAGGCAGGCTGAGGGGAGGGGGCTGGAAGCAAAGTGTGGGCCACGGCCTGCTCAGGCCAACCCATGGCTATGCCTCTGTAAAATAGCAAGCCTGAACCAAATGGAGAAGTTGGATGTCTCCTACAATTGGTAGCTTTGTGGGCGTTGTCTGTGCTGAGGTAGGATCCACCATTCCACACTCCCTCATGGCTATAGTCTGTGACCTACTAGTAGACCCACAGAATTGTGCTCATGAGCTCTCCCACACAGTTTCTCATTCAAGTACACCAGAAACCTTCTTCAAGTATGAGGGGGAATTTTCTTTTAATACTCACAGATGTAGATTGATACCATCAACCTGGCTCTAACAGGAATGTCAATATTTCCATATTCTAACAGAGCTGCTGAATTATTATATTATTAAATTGTTTGGATATGGATATTAGGCATAAGCCCAAACTAAAATCAGCACTCCAAATAAAAACAAAAATTGGGCAAGAACAACATCTGAATCCAGATACCTTTGCAAATGTCTCCCACGCTGATCCAATATCATCAAAAAATAAAAAAACAAGTCAGCCCAACCTTGGGTTTCCCCAAAATCTAAACTGCAATTGGAACTTGATTTTTGGAACCTGAGCAAATCTCTGACAAATATGGTAAGTCTGGCTTGTAGACATGCTACCATATTTCCTAACTTTCAAACAAATTCTGCATAGTACTTACATGAATATCTGAATACTACTCCTGCTCAGTTTCCTTTGGACTGTCTACATTTCATGAAGTATGCACCAGATTTGAAGAACCCTGCAAATTTGCACATATCTGCTTTATATCGATAGGTTTCTGCATCCTCAGCTCATTGTTGCAGATACAGGCGCCGATACAAATTTTATATTCACACAGGGCTCTACAGATTTTCTATGGTGAATGCTTTTTCTTATCCTTCAGAGACACAGCATGCATATCAGCACCAGCTGCACTGGAGCTAATCTACCTCCCTCTCATATGAGCAACATATGGAGCAGCATGAGTGGCAGCAACAGGGAGGCTTTTTGAACTACTTTCTTTCTGTCAAAAACTCATCTTCTTGCCCTGGTCTTCACAGCTCCACTGAACTACTTTCTTTCTGTCAAAAACTCATCTTCTTGCCCTGGTCTTCACAGCTCCACTGAGTAATGATGAGGAATTTAACATTTGGAAAAGTCTCATAGGGGCAAATTCATCTGTAGTGTAACTCTGCTGAAGTCACTGTATTGCATCAGAGATTAAACTGGCACCATAATATTAAGAAAAAATAAGGCAGTGTGCTACAGTGTGTAATTACTGTCTCAGAAAGCAAAAATAATAAAAATGAATCATTCTTAAAGAACTAGGAGGGCACAGCTGGCTTAGTCATTTTAAAAACTGAAAATAAGAGAAGGCAGCAAGACTTTGGTGATATTCATAAAAAACTGACAGCAGGGTAATACCAGAAACAAGATCCAACAATACCAATTCTAAATTACCATCATGTGAAGAAACTGATGAAAAAAAAACCCAGCCCTTCTGAAATCAAGGGTAAATCAAGAGTAACTTCACTGAAAGTCAAGAATTATAGTATAAATAATAAGTGTAAAACTTGTGGAAAAGGAATCAGTTTCTCCAAAAGCCTAAATGGGTTCTTTGTAACAAAAGCTGACATCAGGAATTGCTTTGTGTGTGTGTCTGTGCATATGTTTGTTTTACTACAAAGGCAACTTTTTTAAGGCAGTTAACATTTAAAGGTCATTGTTACGGGAAGGAAGTGCCCTTTTAGAAATGTTCTTGTGCTGAGCATAGTTGGGAACCATGCATTCCGTTCCTTTGGATGCTCCACATTACAATATCATATGGAGGTTTGGGAAGGACATTTTAAGCTCACTGGTAATACAAGATAATGGCACAGACAACAGAGTGATCTAATAGAATAACTACACAACCTTTGACACATCAGTCAATATCTACCATATTTCAACTTTTCTTGTTACTTAAATGAGAATCATCCAGGCAAAGATCTTTTCTAACCAAGGGAATAATATCCAACAATGAGAACCCATCTTGTAAGTGCAAAAGGCTCTAAAGAAAACAATTCTGAATACTTTTCTGGTATTGGACTACAGAGTTGCATTACTACTGATATCTTTCAGTGTAGTTATATCATTTTAATCAATAACTTATGGTCATTTATTCACTTAGTCTTCTTATGGCATCTCATGCAGAAACCCCAGACTCTCTTAGCTCATAATCAGCAAGAAGTTTCACTCTTACCTCTTCTACTTGCATCGCCAAAGCACAAGATCACATTCTCTTACATGTCAGACACTGCCGTTTCTCACAGTAAAATAATTTAATGAGTCCACTTTTGATGTTACAAAAGAGATAAACTTTTAACGTCAAATAGACAACAGAAAAAAAGCAAAGAAAATACAAGCATTTAAACAATTAACATGAAATCTGTGAAAAGATTTGGAAAACAAAAGGAAATCTTAGTTTTTATAATAAATAAACATACAATACAAAAATATTTGATAGAAGAAAATGCTGCTTCTTTCTTCTCATACCATAATGATCTATTACACTTTCCTTGTAGAAATCTCTACTTACATGGATTTGCTCATATATAAGGAAATTCTCCTTTGATCAAAGAGGACACAATTGCCAGTGATATTAATTTTTAATTGATTTCTCAAAGTACATGTTATTCTTGATTAAAAGGATTCCTCCTGCTGGAAGTTACAGAAGTATACAAAAATGGCAATTTCCTTTTTCCTGGTACCAAGTTGACATTTCATTAGAATGCCTGTTCTAAACATACTAACTATTCCAATATCATGAGTCAGAACTCATATAAGATTGGCATAAAAACCATGATATTTTAAACAAGTAACATTTTAAAATCATATTTCAGGGTTTTTTTTATTTGCCTTTGTAGCATTTGAGTCATCAGGGCATGTTTAGATCACATTTTCCAGATTTTCAACATGGGCATGACATGAGAGTTAAAAACTTACTTTTTCTTTAATTGAAAAATGAGAGCCTTATAAAATCACATAAACAATAAGGAGTCCTGTGGCACTTTAAAGACTAGCAGATTTTTTGGGGTATTAGCTTTCTGAGCAAAAACCCACTTCATCAGATGCATGTATTGGAAATTACAGAGGCAGGCATAAATATACTAGTACATGACAAGAAAGGTGTTACCTAACTAGAACTTATCTTCAACTTGATATGGTAACTCCCTAAACAGCTTGGCTACGTCTAGACTGGCATGATTTTCCGGAAATGCTTTTAACGGAAAAGTTTTCTGTTAAAAGCATTTTCAGAACAGAGCATCTAGATTGGCATGGACACTTTTCCGCAAAAGTACTTTTTGCGGAAAAGTGTCTGTGGCCAATCTAGACGCACTTTTGCACAAAATAGCCCTGATCACCATTTTCGCGATCGGGACTTTTTTGTGGAAAATAAATCTCAGCTGTCTACACTGGCCCTTTTGCGCAAAAGTTTTGCACAAAAGGGACTTTTGCACGAACGGGAGCAGCATAGTATTTCCGCAAAAAGCACTGATTTCTTACAGTAGGAAGTCAGTGCTTTTGCAGAAATTCAGGATGCCAGTTTAGATAGCTGGCAAGTTTTTCCGGAAAAGCGGCTGATTTTCCGGAAAAACTGGCCAGTCTACACACAGTCCTTCTGAAGGTATAGTCTTTTTTGTTATTATTGTTGCTTGTTATTAAAGACCATTTCATTATTTTTCTACACAAAATGGCCTCTATTTATACTTGCAATTATAATACCTGTTGGTTCAAGTGAAAGATGTGCAGAGAGGAAATAAAAGCCTCAGTGCTTTCTGTTCAATTAAAAGGGCAGCCACAGAAGTAAGGATATAATCTTTCAAATTAAAATTCATCCTTGCTTAGAGCCACAGACCTACAGGCTATTTGGATCCTGGTCATCCTCTTTATTCTATGACTGAGTGAGCAATACTATTTTGATTCCTGCAGGACAGCAACATATGACATTTCTGTTTATATTAAACCACAAACAGTTTTACTGCAGTCTTATCTTTCTGGAGGACAGGTGGCTAATATCATTGTTGGTGGAGACTTTTTAGATACTATATGTTGTTATAAATTTTTGTGCTTTATTACTGTGGGAGCAATAAAGAAAAGTCTCAAGTGTAACACTCTTGGGACTATGAACTTATAGAAATCATTGAGGGGATTTTCTAATCCCCCAACACTTTCTCAAATGGAGCTTGAGAGAGTGGAGGGGAAAAGAATCTGGGAAAAAGAGTAATAGTAGATTAGAGTGATGTGGACACCTGTGGCATGGGCACCGTTTCTTCTGTAGGGTTGCCAGATGGCTGAAACAAAAATACCGAAGACCTGCCCCTCCCCCCCCCCCAAAAAAAAACACCGGGGAAAAATTCTGTTGAAGAAAAAAAGACTCCAAGACTTAAGTAAAAGAAAAAATTAAAATAAAACAGCATTAAAACAGCATGTCCCCTTTAAGAGTGAGTGCAGGGATAGGAACAGGGGAAAGGTTGAGCACTAAGATTCAGGGGAGTCATTGCTTCCCCTTGGTCTTTTAGCTGGCAGCCATTTTGTGCTGGCAGCCTTGTGGAACCAGGTAAGCATAGGGTCTGGGGACTGGAGGTGTTAGGGGCCAGGGAGGGAGAGGCCAGGTGCTGAGTGTTTGTAGGGTTGCCAGGTGCCCAGCATTTTTGCCTCCTGGCCGGGGAAAAAAATCAGAAAATACCAGACATCGTAGGTGTCCGGTATTTTCTGAATTTTTTTTTACTGGACAGGAGGTGAAAATATCGGACTGTCCAGTGAATACCGGACACCTGGCAACCCTATTCTTCTGTCTTACAGTCTCAGTTAAATCATACATTTAGAAATAGGGAAGTGAAAGTGTAACCCTGTACCTGGTTAATCAATGAGCCCAGGCTCATCAGTTAACATGCAGTTACACACAGGCCCCCTCGCTGCCTCTGTATCAGAGGCAGCAGTGCAGGGAGGTAGGCGGGATCAGGCTTTTAAGCTGGCTCCCTGCACACACCAGCTCCCGCGGAGCCGCCCCTCCTCCCCCTCCCCCGCTGCTGGCTCTGTATAAGAGACAGCAGCATGAGGTGGCAAGGGGGAGCTGCCTGCTCACCTTGTGTAACCACTGAACTTTTCAGCAGTTACATGATTGCTTAAACACATTTTAACATTCCTGCTTAGAAGGTGGGAGCAAAATCAAACCCCTATATTGCAAACCCTTAGGGGGGTAGGAAGCTGTGGTCATTGTGGCACTAACTTACTGTTGTACAGTCCAGTGTCAACGTACAACACTTCATACATTAGTAACAATAACTTTACTTGAGCTGCAGCTTCTAAATAAGAGAAGGATGAGTTCTCTGCCTGAAGTATTTATGCAATTAGGACTAAAGTCAGGAACATACTTAAGCATGTGCCAAACTTTAAGTACACTGAAGTCAATGTGACATCTCGCAATGCTTAACTTTAGGTTGTTTCGTAAGTAGCTTGCTAAAGCAGGGTCATGTACACAACAAACAGATTCTACTGTGCTAACACAAAATTAGCCATCAAACACAAATCATGCTTCACACAATTTCAAAAATTTCTATACATAAACCCTTTGAACTATGTAGGATTGAGCAAAAGGATCAGTTCTTTTAAAGATACGCAATTAGAATTGTTATAAGTATGTTTTGCTAATTTTATCAATCTGAATATTTTTTTCTGGTTAAACTCAAGCACTGTATATTACCCTTTAAAGAAATTACACTCAAATAGTCCATAAAAAACAACATTTCCAAGTCCTATTTGTATTAGGGATGTAAAAGACTAGTCAACTATCCAAGAAGCAAATGCTTATTTGATAGTCAGTTGACTAGTCAATTAGTTGATTTCTCCTCCCCTTGCTGCCTCTATCACATAGAGGAAGCAGAGGGAGTGAAGGGTACTTGAAAGTGGCAGCACCACAAACTGAACCCGGGATCAGTTGTGCGGCACTGCTGCTTTGAAATGCTGAGGCAGCATTCAAAGGGGCAGTGCCAAACAGCTGATCCTCGGCTCAGCTATGTGGTGCTGCACACGTGGGCTACGTCTACACTGGCCCCTTTTCCGGAAGGGGCATGTTAATTTCAGAAGCCGTAATAGGGAAATCCGCGGCATTTAAATAAAAATGTCCGCCGCTTTTTTCCGGCTTTTAAAAAAGCCGGAAAAGAGCGTCTACACTGGCCCCGATCCTCCGGAAAAAAAGCCCTTTTCCGGAGGATCTTATTCCTACTTTGAAGTAGGAATAAGATCCTCCGGAAAAGGGCTTTTTTTCCGGAGGATCGGGGCCAGTGTAGACGCTCTTTTCCGGCTTTTTTAAAAGCCGGAAAAAAGCGGCGGACATTTTTATTTAAATGCCGCGGGGGATATTTAAATCCCCCGCGGATTTCCCTATTACGGCTTCTGAAATTAACATGCCCCTTCCGGAAAAGGGGCCAGTGTAGACGTAGCCGTGGAGCCTGGGGTCAGCTGGTGACTCCTCAGCTGATCCCGGGCTCCAGTGTGGCATTTCCGCGGAATACGGGATCAGCTGGGAACTCCCCAGCTGACCCTGGGTTCTGGGGAAATGCTGCATGGAACCCATGGTCAGCTGAGGAATCCCCAGCTGATCCTGGGTTCCGCTGAAATGCCGTGGCTCCTGGGATCAGCTTGGGACTCCCTAGCTGACTGCGGGTTCTGCAGAAATGGAGTTCCCAGTTGACCACGGCTCTGTGTGGCATTTCACAGAGGCAGCGCAGCAAGGAGCCTGGGGTCAGCAGGGGACTCTTATGCATTTCAAAGCTGGCACTTGCGTGCAGCCCAGAGTCAGCAGGATTTCCTGCTGGCCCTGGGCTGCACGTGGAGTTCCACATTCCTCCTTTGAAATTACAAGAGCCCCAGCGGTCGTTTGAAGTCGATGAAAATTCCATTGACTTCTTGACTAGTCAATTAACTGCTAGTTAACATCCGTAATTTGTACTTCACAGTATTTCAGATCAGGCCCATAGTGCACAAATGTTTGCAAGATTGGGGGCTATTTTCTCCTGTGAGTAGTTACTCCAATGTAGAATTCCATTAACTTCAATATGTCTCCACGTGTTGGTATGTGTGTTATCCACAAGCATAACTGTTCACAATTTGATCCCCGTTATTTGTTCCCATCTCTTAGCGCCATTTCAAAATATGCCAAGACAACAAATATTGCACTTTCTTCTAGACCTTACATGATAAATTACATCATCCCACCTCAGCCTCAAATATATATTCATTCTCTAAGTAGTAATGAATGTCCTTTGATATAATGTAAGCTGCTAAAAGGGGTTAGCCTCTCAAATTCTCAGTTCAGAGAATTACAAAACAGAGTTGGAAAATACTGATCTTTTAGTCATTGCTTTTTGTTTCAATCATTTTTACTATTTTACAGAAGACGGACAGACACGTGCACTATTGCTATGCTGATGTAAGACGGGTACACTAAATGAAAGCTAAACATTAACATATGGTTCAGAGAGGTAGCTGAGTTAGTCTGTAACTGGAAAAACTTAAAAAACAATTAATAGTCTAGTAGTACCTTAAATACTAACAAAACATCTATACCTTACCATGAGCTTTCATGGGCAAAACCCACTTCTTCAGATGACTGGAGTATTAAAAGTCCAGATTAATACTCCAGTCACCTGAAGAAGTGGATTCTGCCCTTGAAAGCTCATGATACCACCTTCATGTTTTGAGTCTTTAAGGTGCTACTAGACTATTCATTGTTTTTGAAGGTTTTCCATTACATAAGAACGGCCGTACTGGGTCAGACCAAAGGTCCTTCTAGCCCAGTATCCTGTCTACCGACAGTGGCCAGCACCAGGTGCCCCAGAGAGGGTGGACCGAAGACAATGATCAAGCGATTTGTCTCCTGCCATCTCTCTCCAGCATCTGACAAACAGAGGCCAAGGACACCATTTTATCACCTGGCTAATAGCCTTTTATGGACCTAACCTCCATGAAATTATCTAGCTTCTCTTTAAACTCTATTATAGTCCTAGCCTTCACAGCCTCCTCTGGCAAGGAGTTCCACAGGTTGACTACACGCTGTGTGAAAAAGAACTTTCTTTTATTCGTTTAAAACCTGCTACCCATTAATTTCATTTGGTGACCTCTAGTTCTTCTAGTTAGGGAACTAATAAATAAATTTTCTTTATCGGCCCTCTCCACACCACTCATGATTTTATAGACCTCTATCATCTCCCCCCTCAGTCTCCTTTTTTCTAAACTGAAAAGTCCCAGTCGCTTTAACCTCTCCTCATATGGGACCCGTTCCAAACCCCTAATCATTTTAGTTGCCCTTTTCTGAACCCTTTCCAAGGCCAAAATATCTTTTTTGAGGTGAGGAGACCACATCTGTACACAGTATTCTAGATGTGGGCGTACCATAGTTTTATACAGGGGCAGTAAGATATTCTGGGTCTTATTTTCTTTCCCTTTCCTAATAATTCCTAGCATCCTATTTGCCTTTTTGACCACTGCTGCACACTGCATGGAAGTTTTCAGAGAACTGTCCACGATAACTCCAAGATCCCTTTCCTGATTTGTCGTAGCCAAATTAGCCCCCATCCTACTGTACGTATAGTTGGGGTTATTTTTCCCGATGTGCATGACTTTACACTTATCCACATTAAATTTCATTTGCCATTAAAATAGGGGTTACACTTGCTATTCTCAAGGAATGCTGACGTGAAAACTATCTTCCTTAAGAGCATGCAACTAGCTGCCTACATCAGCTCTCGCCTTCACGTACAGTTCACACGGTGGCGGGACTGGCATGAGAAGTCCCACATCACACAGACCCAGGGGAAGAGTCAACAGCCAAGCGGAGACGCCGCTGTCTGTACGGGGCTATCCCGGGGCTGCCCCGCGAGCTCTGCAGAGGTAGGTGACGAGCCGTGTAAGTGCCGCAGAACTGAATAATGACCCAAGTCACGGGAGTGCAGAGAAAGTCGCGAGCGGCCACGCCCGCTGCGGCGCCTCCACCCCCACCCGCACCGGGGTTTGCAGCCTACGGGCGTTAGGAACCGCACAGCGCGCCCCTAAGGCCTTTCCACTTTGCGGGCTGAGCCGGGCGCGCCTCCCCTCTCTCCCCTCCCCTCCCCGCGCTGCGGCGGAAGCTGGAAGCGGCGGGGGCGAGGCCGGGCCCGGAAGAGGAAGGGCTCGTGCTGCGGGAAGGCTTCGGACGGGGGTTGCTGCGCGCTCTGGCTGCAGGGCCGGCGGGTGAGCGGGAGCTGGGCGGGGGGACGCTCGTTGTGTCTGTGGGCGCTGGGGGGGACTGGAGCAGGCGGGGAAGCTGTAAGGGAAATGGGGGGGGGCAGGGTTGCAGAAAATTTGAAGGTGCCTAGAGCTGCCTAAGGCTCGGGGAGGGAGTTTGGGTGCAGGGGATCGGGGTGCAAGAGGCCTGCGGGCTCAGGGAGGGAGTTTGGGTGCAGGAGATCGGGGTGCAAGAGGCCTGTGGGCTCTGGAAGGGAGTTTGGGTGCAGGGGATCAGGGTGCAAGAGGCCTGCGGGCTCAGGGAGGGAGTTTGGGTGCAGGGGATCGGGGTGCAAGAGGCCTGCGGGCTCAGGGAGGGAGTTTGGGTGCAGGGGATCGGGGTGCAAGAGGCCTGCGGGCTCAGGGAGGGAGTTTGGGTGCAGGGGATTGGGGTGCAAGAGGCCTGCGGGCTCAGGGAGGGAGTTTGGGTGCAGGGGATTGGGGTGCAAGAGGCCTGCGGGCTCAGGGAGGGAGTTTGGGTGCAGGAGATCGGGGTGCAAGAGGCCTGTGGGCTCTGGAAGGGAGTTTGGGTGCAGGGGATCAGGGTGCAAGAGGCCTGCGGGCTCAGGGAGGGAGTTTGGGTGCAGGAGATCGGGGTGCAAGAGGCCTGTGGGCTCTGGGAGGGAGTTTGGGTGCTGGGGATCGGGGTGCAGGGGATTGAGGTGCAAGAGGCCTGCGGGCTCAGGGAGGGAGTTTGGGTGCAGGGGATCGGGGTGCAAGAGGCCTGCGGGCTCAGGGAGGGAGTTTGGGTGCAGGGGATCGGGGTGCAAGAGGCCTGCGGGCTCAGGGAGGGAGTTTGGGTGCAGGGGATCGGGGTGCAAGAGGCCTGCGGGCTCAGGGAGGGAGTTTGGGTGCAGGGGATTGGGGTGCAAGAGGCCTGCGGGCTCAGGGAGGGAGTTTGGGTGCAGGGGATTGGGGTGCAAGAGGCCTGCGGGCTCAGGGAGGGAGTTTGGGTGCAGGGGATTGGGGTGCAAGAGGCCTGCGGGCTCAGGGAGGGAGTTTGGGTGCAGGGGATTGGGGTGCAAGAGGCCTGCGGGCTCAGGGAGGGAGTTTGGGTGCAGGGGATTGGGGTGCAAGAGGCCTGTGGGCTCTGGGAGGGAGTTTGGGTACAGGGGATTGGGGTGCAAGAGGCCTGCAGGCTCAGGGAGAGAGTTTGGGTGCAAGCTCTGGCTGGGGCAGATGGCAGGAATGCAGGAGAGAGTGGGAGGGGCAGGCTGTGTGACGGAGCTGGGAGAAAGGGGCAGTCTGTGGGAGGTGTGGCACTTACCTGGAGTACCCCCCTCTGGAAGTGGCTACTAGGTAGGGGTAGGGTTTCTACATGTTGCTGCCCACAGGCACCACCCTCACCGCTTCCATTGGCAGCAGGGATACTCACGGTGGGGACAGCGCATAAAGACACCCCCCCCATTGGGGCTGCAGGATGCATGTGTTGGCAGGCATGCAGAGCAAGCACTGCTCTAGCCCCGCTGTGCTGCTGACAGTCATGGCTAGGGCCGCCAGGTTGTTTTAAATCACCTCAGGGTGGCAAGGAGGCAGCGGGGTGCACTACGAGAGCATATGAGGGCAGCAAGTGGGCCCAGGGCAAAGACCCAGCCCTGAACTTTGGTAGAGCAGAGCTCCCAGACCAGGAATGTTCCTGATGCCTGGGCACCATGGGCCCATGTAATTCACTTCCCCTGATGGGGGATTCAGTGGCTGTGGGGTTCTAGAGGGAGCAGGGGGAGGTTGTGTGTGCGGTATGGATGTTAAGCGTGTAATTTGTTAATTGTGTAGTCAACAAATTTTGTGGACTACACGATTAATCGATAAGGGTTAGCACTGAAAGTATTTGGTCCTGGCTTAAGCTACCTCCACTGCAGCTTTGCAGTAAAAGTAATTTAGGAGCCGGAAGACAGGCAACCCGGTTCAGCTGCAGCAGGGGTAGCTCCTGGGACCCAACACAAGCTGGGATAGAGCCAGGCTGATGGACAGCCATCCAAAAAATTTACTGTTAGGAGGAGGGAGAAATGTATATAGTCAATAGTATTAACTGATCAGCTTTTGCTTATTGGTTAATCGTTTAATCAACTACACTGTTGCATCCCTAGTGTGGATACTGGAGGGGGGGTTTATGGAGGTTGTGGACTGGCAGGGGCATTATGTCTATGGGGATTGGAGGGGGTGGGCAGTGCTGTGTCATGGGGTCTGGTGGGAGGATGCTGGGGGCCATGAAGAGGGATCTCTACCTGAGATCTGCTATTGGTTTATGACTCCATGCATTGCTAGCTGTGGTTGTCTCAGCTTGACTCCTGTTTCCCTCCCCACACTTCTTACTGTGGGCTGGTCAGAAGTGATGCTTGGAGCCCACCAGTTTTGAGGCCTTTGACTGATTGGAATACAACCCAGGTCAGAAGTGATCTAAACGTTAGGGATGAAGCACTGGAATGGGTTACCTAGGGAAGTAGTGGAGTCTCCATCCCTAGAGGTGTTTAAGTCTTGGCTTGACAAAGCCCTGGCTGGGTTGATTTAGTTGGGATTGGTCCTGCCTAGAGCAGGGGGCTGGACTTGATGACCTTCTGAGGTCTCTTCCAGCTCTATGGTTCTATGGTTAGATATTGGGTAACTGAATAGTTGTATAACTGCAAGAAATCTTTGCAGTTACACAACTATTTGATAGTCCCTGAGGGTGGGTCTGGCAGCCAGTGCACTGCCTGGCCCACATCCAGGGAGCCCCCTGCTATCCCGTGCTGCCCCTCTGTATCAGAGGCAGCAGTGCATGGTGGCAGGGGGAGCTGGTCCACCACAGGAATTAGTTTAAAAACCAGCACCCCATGCAGACTGGCTGCCTGCCAGGGTGGCAGCACCCCATGCAGACTGGCTGCCTGCCAGGGTGGCAGCAGCCCCTGTCCGTGGAGGGTCTGAGTTCCGCACAGAGGCTGCTCTGAAGGATGAGGAGCAACCTCCATCCGCGGGGAGCTCAGGCCCCCCCACGGCGAGCTCAGACCCCCCACGGCCAAAGGCTGCTTAGCAGCAGCCTTAACAGGTGCCCTCCCACTCACCACTGCTGTCTCTGATAGAGGCAGCAACGGAGGCACTGTGGAGCCAGTGTGGTGGGGGTGAACCGGCTTTTAAGGTGGCTCCTGCTTCCCTTGGGATGCATGTAATCGAGAAGATTAGCCAATAAGCCTAGGCTTATCAGTTATTCATATAGTCAACTATACCTTGACATACCTACTAAACATACTGCTATATAATAGTTGTCCCTATTAGGTGGCTGAGGTGTAATAAGTTGGTTTCAGTTCTGTTTCTAGTAGATTGTTGTCCCTCAAAAACCTCTCATTATAGTTGGAATGTTTGGTAGCAATCCCGCTGTAAGTGGCAAAGCTTATAAACCAGTAGTGAGCAATCTATGGACTGAAGGCCTCATGTGACCCATTGGGATTCCATGTGTAGCTCATGAAACATTTTGTTTACTGTTCCTCATGTGAAAGGTTGCCAAATTCTGCTGGATTCCGTCCGCATCATTTTTTTTCCCCTACTCATATTACTAAAGTGACACACACATAAAAAACAAGTCATGTGAAGTGAAAGCTGATTGTACACATTGACTATGAGAGCCATATGCTCCCTTTGCATCCAGTCAAAGCACTGTTATGGCTCAGTTGGCATACCGTGCAAATTCTAGGAACACAAAACTACCCTAGCCCTGGAGATTGTCTTCTTTACAACAATCTTCCGCACCACTGAAATGAAGGAGGGACATTTATGTACCCCACTCACTAATCTAGGTTGCCCATTGCTATTGTAAACACATGGAGACTGGACTACTCTTTCCGTCTTAGAAGTGGTCTGTACAATACAAAGCTGAGGCAGTGAAAGGAAATTAATGCTTACCTGAATTTTAGATACTTAAGACAATGTCAGTCCAATACACAACTAATAATTTAAATTTAACAAATTTCATTACTTCAATTTTCATTAAGTGGATTTGGTCGCTGTCCATTTCATGTGTTTTTTAAACTGCTGCAATTGCATTTTATGTCTAATAGGATTTCAGAATGACTTCCACTCTCGAAGTTCCTCTGAATTTTGAAGAGATGTTTTCCCATCGATTCACACCAGATGATGAGGACTATCAAGAGTATCTGAAACGCCCAGCAGATCCACCTCCTTTAGTAGAAGAATGGAAAAATAGATCTGGTGGTAACCAGAGAAATAGAGATCGGTACTAATATTTAAAATTTGTTAATTTCACAAACCACTCTGATGTCATAGCTAGAATTCTAAGATATTTATCTGCTTCCGAGTAAAAAGCAGGTTTGCTATATATACCAGATTATTATTTGGCAGGTCTCTTGATCTGAAAGAAATTCATCTCTCTCCAGGGTAACAGATAGGATTTTTCTAAAATGATACTAGCAATGTTTTTTTCATTCTATATAAGAGTATGAAGCAGACTGCTATTCTGTAAGGAATGAGCTGGAACCACTTAAATCATTGCCCTTGGGGCCCACAAACTGTCCACAAACTGATTTTTTTTAAGAGGAAAGATCAGAGGTTTGTTTGCGCAACCACAAACAGCTTGTCTTTGGGAAGTATAATTGTCAACAGAAAACAGTCTGCCAACTAACACACCAGAGACACGATAACTCTTTCTACAACTAGCAAAAATATTATTTGCAACCCAGATAATATTTGAAATATTGTGACTAGGCTAGCTTGCATTTCATGTATATATATTCTGTAGACATCTGCCTCTTGCAAGTGCACTGGAAGGTCATATTATATGCCTACCAAAAATGTTTTGAATTGTACTGTTTTTCTCCAGGCTGCGAGAGTTGCTTTTTACTCTTAACTTAATCTTGGATACTGACATATGATTTGGGGTATTGAAAAAAGTATACATTCCTGCATTTGATGTTCAGGCAATTTTTTTAAAGTTCTGCTGCTATTGGATTTCATATTAAGTTACCCTAAGTGTTTGCAGACCTGGGACTTAAGTATATCTACACTGCAGAGCTTTTTTCGTAAAAATGGCCGCTTTTCTGAAAAAACTTCACTTACGTAACACACTGCAATTGCATTCTTTCAAAAAAAAAAAATCAAAAGAACAGAGGGGGTTTTCCAACATTGGTAAAACTCTTTCTACAAGGAGGAAGCCTTTTTCCGAAAGAGCTCTTTCGGAAAATGACATGTGAACAGGGAGTTCTTTCAAAAGAAGAAGAAAAAGCACACGTGCCCTTGTGGCCATTCTGTCCATAGTAATCAGAGCTTAAATGTGAGAGTGTCTCCACACTGAATGGATGCTAGCTTTCGAAAAAGCAGATCACTTTTTTGATGCGCTTTTGCTGTGCCGATTCTCTCTTTCAGAAGAAGTTTTTTGGAAGATCTCTTCCAGAAAAGCTTCTGAAAGAAGCCTGTAGTCTAGGCATAGCCTTAGACACATCAGTGAAATTTCTCATATGCATTAAGTGCTTAAGTGTTTGCTGAATTGGAGCCTTATTTTTCTAACAATAAATCCAACATTTTCATTATTCTACAAATTTGTCATTGTCTTCACATTTAAGTTGTAAATTACACTTTACCCAAACTAGTGATTGTTGAAGAAATTACGTTTTCAAAATCTGTCTTATGAATTACTTATGAACTTTTATGCTAAGTTTTAGTAAATCATTACTCTTCTGAGACTTTCTTTTTAATCGTTTATTTGAAAGCTAATATTTTTTCCTCTACAAGACAGCCAGTAATTTGTTGTGTAGTATAAGTAGTTGATCTGTCTTCCTATCTTTGGTACTAGGATAGCTGTGAATAATTACATCTTAGACATATGTTTTGTCCTGAAGAGAATTAGCAGTTGTTAGTGGATGCAATGAACAGGAGCCAGATTTTAGAAATGCACTGAAATAGTTTGTTTATGAAATTCAGTATCCTCTCTCTTTAAAATCTCAGAGCTGGTGTTCATGCAAGTTTCTTTTTTTTTTTTTCTTTTTTTTTTAATTCAGGTTTCAAGATGGCAGGCAATTTAGAGGCAGAGGGGACTGGCAAAGTGGTAATAGACATAATCAGTGGCCGGGAAGAAGCTGGGGTAACAACTACCAACAGCACAGACAAGGACAGTCTTACTACCCCCAGTATGAATATGGCTACAACTCCTATAATCCAAGGCCTCATTATGGTCGCTATTAATATTCATTGAAACCATTTCATTTGAAGCCAGATTGCTCAATTATCTTGTATTTTCTCTGTAACTTTAAATAATGGTTATTGGTTTTAGAGAACCTGTTGATGTCATTTTGTAGTTCAAATTAACACAGATGTGACCTTTGTTGTGAGTAATAAAAAAATTCTATAAATAATCTCTATTGAGCCCACAGACATGATTAAATTTTTCCTCCAGTTCTTTTTGGTAGGTGCACATTACAACAGTGTCTTCCTCTACCTTGTTTTGAACATCATCTCATTATATTACATCTATTAAAATTAATAGTTCAGATAAACAGATGTTTGCTTTGTGCATAAAGGACATGGCAATGACTGTGCATACATACCAGGGGGGTCTTGAAATTCTGATGCATATTGTGTCCTTTGCTTTGGAGGAGTATTGCTTATTATGGTCATCCATAATAAAAGACAAGCATGCAATCTGGGTGGGATTTGTTTTTCAACTGTTAGTACTACTGAGCTAATTAACAGTGTGGGAGTTCATGTAAGTTCAAGGAAGACATTGCTGTTTGTGTTTTAACTAATGTTGACCAAAAAAGCAAAGAAGAGGAAGAATTGTAAAAGATGTGAAACAAGACTCTTTATATGATATGTATTTCTCCCTGCTGAATCCGTAGTTTAAAATTGTATCCAGTGTTCCTCATCTATTTCTTTAAAGCACTACCTTTCTGCAATATTTTTCTGCATGACAGTGCTTCCTATGGCACACTGATGGAGAAAATTCATAGACCTAAAAATTCAGCTCCATTTTAACCTTTGTTATATATTTTCAATGGCATAAGTATTTTCTTTAAAAGCAGCCTAAAATGTGAAATGAAATAACTCAGTTTGGATGTATTTGTTTTCTAGTTCCAATAGATCATCACTGAACTATTTTTATATGTACTTTAACCTTTTACATCCTTACTTTTAAACAGTTACCTGGTAAGCATTAGCCTTACTGACATGGTTACCAAAGCAGCCTCCCTCAGTTAACTGGTTAAATAATTTAGGCAGTTTTTACATCCCTACTTAAAAGTGACATATCAATAATGAGTTTACATACTTTTAAAATAAACTCAGTAGGTGTACAGGTCTCTTTGGGAGTCTTGTTTCCTTTAATGTCAACTATGAGATTGTGATGGCTATTTTAAACAGTTTTTTCCCTTCTGTGTGGTTGTCCTACCACTTTTGTCTGTTCTTGGTAGTTTTCTTTTATGAATGCATATAGTCTTTTGCATGAGAAAAAAAGCAAGTACAATACAAGGAAGTATACTTATTACACTTTTTTATTAATTGAACTCTTGTATTTGCTGAAAAATGGATTATAACAACAAAATAAACATTACTTAAGATTCAGGAATTGCTATGAATAATATTTATGAAACCTGCTCTTAGAATGCTATTATGTCATAACACTGGCATTTTAGATTGACAGCTACACAAGAAGTGACATTTACTGATGAATGTTTCATACTGGGCAGCGGTTGATTGAAAGAAATGGTTTACTAATTAAGGCAGACTTACCATTAAGAGGATGAGACATTGTAATTGATTAGAAGTCTGGAGTGCTAATCTACTACCTTACCCTGTATTATACTAGGGTCACAACCCTTCAGTTTATCTGATAAGCACATTTGTGTTGGGAGAAGAGTGGGTTTTCTTTATTTAACATTTCACTGAGCTATTCTGCAGAGTTCAAATCCAACCAGGCCACTCTTATCATACAAAGATACACACTGCTTTGAAACTATTGTGATATTTAGTAATAAGAAAAAATATTAAAGCCTCTTGATAGAACATAGAGGAAATGCATAATTCATACTAGCAAAAAAAGTCATGCTTTTTACATTATTTTAAAAGTAATTTTATTTTTATCTACAATTTTATAAATCTGAACTGTGGGTAATTATATAAAATTAAGGATGGAAAGAAGCTATGGACCTCAAATGTCTAGCACCTAACTAGTAAGCATTTATTTTTATTTCTATTTTATTCCTCTGTCTTTTTCCTTTTAATAGCTTCTGGTGCAAACTGTTAGTATATTTCCCATAATAATCATCTTTAATTTTATTTCTGCTTGTGTAATCTCTTACCCATTCAGTTCTCTAGCATCCAGTTTAGTTTAGACCTCAGCCCTATTCATAAAATATTTCAGAAGGTAAAATTAACCTCTATGTGGCCTGCAGAAAATTCTCCTCAAACATCAAATCATCACAGCTGTCAGTGGAGCAGTTGCATGGGAAAGGGGGAGGCTGGGAAAATAAATGGAACCACCTTGCTCTCTGCATGCTGCAGATAAATTCTCAGCATTTGTTCTGGAAGTCACCAGCAGTACCATAGGATTCACTGTTGTATAGATTCACCTTGTGCAAGATTCTTAACATCCAGAACTCAAAGTTAATGGGAACTAAGATGTGTCTCATCTGCAAAGATCAGGCCTCCATAGTGCAACTGCGGGCCAGGTTACTCTTCTATTTCATAGGCTGGTGTGGCATGTCAAAAAGGATACACTGCAGCCTGAGTGGAGGTAGTGGATTATGCATCATCTGTTCTTTGTCTGAGGCCCACATACTTTATTAGGTGGAATTACCCAATTTCACCTATAGTAAATAAAAGATTTGGGTAGGGGAAAATAGATAGCTGTGACCCAGTTGTAGGTGGAATTAGTTCAACTGTTAATTGTGTTTATTCTTTCATTTTAGTGGAAGTCTGTTTTGATTTTAAATGATTTAGCAATCCTTTTAGTAATAACTTTTAAGCCAGGAGTTACTTGGTTAAAAATGTTATTAATAAACCCTTTAACTGGATTCATGTGCCAGTAACTTTTTTCCAATTTATAGAATAGTTCTGCCCATAATCCCTATGAACCTGAACATGTTTAAATTTTTCAAAGTTTGTCACACCAGCTAAGACCTCAGCCCTAACTGTCGCATCGGAGGCGAATAGATGTCCTGATACTTACCATGGTTAGATTCTGTCTCATTGACAAAGTAAAGAGTAGCTAACTGCTGAACCTGCTGCAAAAGGTAGGTACTTTCCACCAAACTCTGGTCTCTTTTGAGCCTTGTACTCTCTCGCCAATTAGCTTGCAGCTCTTCCTCTTTAAGAGACTGGAAGCTTTTCTAAAACGTACGCTCAAAATTTGGTCTCTTCTGGCTGTGGAATCTGTATAGAGAATCCAGCAAGGCCCAGAGTCTTTTTCTATTCCATGCAATTCTCTCCTGACACTATGATCTGCTCTGTGAGTAAGCAGCAGGCAAATTTGTTGAGGGGAGCTGATAAAGTCTCCATTGTTTTTTCTGGTGCTTCCCCCCTAAGAATTAGATGGATTGATTTCAGAGGATGCATCTACACTGTACTGTGACGAGAAATAATATATGCAGTTTGAGCTACGCAAATTGCATAACTTATTTTAATGCTATTTCAAAATAGCTTATTTTGTCATTTGGTGCTGTCTACGCAGCACTGAATTTCAAAGTAAAGAGTTATTCTGAAATGTCCCTTACTCGTCATGGAATGAGGTTTACAGGGATGTCAGAATAGTGAGCCCAAAATTACGCTGCTGTGAAGACGCGGGATAGCTATTTCAGGATACTTCAGTATCCCAAAATAGCGTTGTTGTGTAGACGTAGCCAGCTAGACGTAATTCATGCAACACTCATTTCAATATAATTTGAATGTATCAATCCGTAACTTCAAGTGCTTGAATAGTTAAAACATACAGAACTGTCTATTGTTCATCTACATTGTAAACTCCTTGGTCCAGTGAAGAGACTGTCACTATATAATGCTCTGAACTGATAGTACTTTACTTTGTCAAACAGCTATACCAACAGTTAACCCTCACAATATTCCCTATTAAGTAGGCAGGTAGGTAGCTGCTATTACACTATGTTATAAATGGGGAAACAGAGACCATGTGATTTGTTTAAAGATCACCCAAACTACTGGCACAGCTCAGGAGTTCCCAGGCACAGGACTAAAATCCAGTCCCCTAGACTCTGTTTTCTCCTTGTTCTTGCAAGTCTGAATAGTGTTATTCATATAACCTTCTTCAGCATTAAAGCTTTTGCTGCGTCTCCAAAGTCAGAGTAGAGAGTAAATGTCTGCGTGCTGTGAAAAGCTTCTGTAAACTAATAGAGCTGAAACCTAATTTTGTGCATGAATAAAACATTTCAAAACAAATCTAAGCTAGCCTCACACTGAACTGAAATATAATTGGTCCTCATCTAGGCCGTGGCATCTTGAGATTAGTTTATTGGCAGCCAGGGTTGCAAACATGAGTGAATGTTTCCGACAGACTGCACTCTCTCGTCGTTTTCGTTCTCTATCACGTTAAATCCATCTAGGAAGTGTGCACTGTGACAAAAGCATTTCTCCTCTGCTTGGGGTTATGTTACTGCTGATGAAACTCGAGTCTGGCATTTTTTAACATGTCTTGCAACTTCAGATACTAAAGATACATAGTGATTAGTGTTTATATAACACTTTGCCTTTAATATGCCATAGGGTTAGTCTGAAATACCAGTGTCTGGAATCTGATTTTGAAAGATGCCTGCCCTATAGACCTTTGTTCAGATGTCTGGGAGGAAACTAAATAAAAATGTTCAAAATAAAACACTTATACATAACTTTTTATTGTTAGTGCAAGTGCCTTAATGCCATATTATAAAGGATTTAGTTACAATAGGCAACTGGAAGATCCAACTGTGGCTCCTACACCAATTCTAACTGCCCCTTTGCACATATGTAGCAACTGGAAAACATTTATTCTCCAAAATATTGTATAACTGACATGATGCCCTATTATAGATGTTGAGAGACCTATAACGTTGACTTCTCTGTTCTTTGTACCTGTCAGTTCTTGACTGTAATATTAAATATAAAAAATGTCTTCAAAGTTTTTCCAAGCTGGAAGAAACTGAAAAACATGAGAACACTTGTAGATGCAGAGTTTACATTATGCTTTGTGAGTTACAGTTATACAAGCATTCTTTGATATTTAGCCTTTGTTGATTCTATATTCTTTGGTTTAATTCTTCAAGTGGCTGTTGTAATATGCAGACATTCCTGGAAGATTTAGCTAAAAGCTGACTTACTTTTAAGAGGCACAAGAGCCTCTTAAAAGATATGGATGATGGAAGTCATTTTTGTTCCATACAATTTCTGTGTAAGGATGCACTTCAACTTCTAGCCCAGAAAAATGTATTTGAATTGTAATACAGTGGAAGCATTAGTTTGCTGTTTAAGTGTTCTCTTGTTAATGTATTTATTAATTAGCTTACTAACAACGTCTTACGGTCTTTATTAGAGTAGGTGGGGAGGAAGAATAACTTCAACTTCATATAAACAAATACAGTAATTTAAGATAAATTGTGCTGGTGTTTTTTTAGGTCTTTACTAAATAAAAGGAATTCCCTGGATGTTTTTAAAGGCTCTTCAAAAATATTCCAAGTCCCAGATAAAATGAATTTTCATGTAAAATATGCCTACTAGCCAGCATGCAACTACTAACCAACAAATAGCTGTTTCCCGGCTACCCACAAATAGTAGACTGTTTGGTCTTTGTGAAAAAGTTGCAGTACTTCTAGCAATAATTAAAATAAATTCTCTTGTGAATGGAATCCTTAATTTGCATCATTCTTCAGAACGAGAAGTTAAGCGAGGACACCTCTGTTTAAAAATTGAATTATGAAATTGACAATGACATCAAAATTACCTTCATTGTGAAAAAACTGAATAGTTTATGAAATAATTTGACTGGCCAATAGACAAATGAACATTATTTTGTATATTTAAAGTTGTTGAAATTAAGCAGTATGTAAATCAGCCCACCACTAACATTTTTAGTATTGTGTTCAGTTCTAACTATAGAAATTCAGTGAATAATGACTTAATGTTCCCTGGCAATCAACAATATGTACTATATCCTCATGTCTCTGTTTAAAGCAGAGCTGTATAATCCCTATTTAAATTAGGCATATCTGGTATTCTGCCACTCACCAAATAAGAAAGATTATGGACAGCTTAGGAGTCCTTCAGAGTGCTTAGGAAAAATGCTGCTTGATCCAGGACATATGCACGTAAATCCAAATGATCAAAACAAGGGCCACTGTCTCTGGAACTGTCAATACTGTATTATCAATGGTAACGTTAGTGATGCATAATGGTCTCTTTCCTCTCAGGATTATTTTTTCATTATTCCATGCAGACCTGAATTTATTTTCATATTTACCACAGAATAAAACTTATGCCAAAGCACTGACTCTTGATTGTCGGGCTCATTTTGTTCTGCTTAATGTAGATACCAAAATGCTATTTTTATACAACTGATCCTTTGACCTCTTAAGTATATCTCTGTTTTATTAAATGCAAATGTACTAAAAAGGGTGGTGAAAAAAATTTCAAACACATTTGCCTTTAGTCTGCTCATAACACAAACTAGTATATATCAGCATTTTTTCCTGTCTGGCAACATGTTATTTTATATTCCTCTTTTGGAAAAGGAATATAAATTTACAGGCTAAAAATATTTAATATAATTTCCCTCTCTCCCCATTTTTAAAAAAAGTCCTTTATTAGGGAAAATGGAAGCTGTTGATCCAAAATGAGTTTGCCTGTGCAGGTTTTGGAAAGTGTTTTCTGGATGCATTTGTTAAAGGTGCATTATCTTTAAGTACAGGCAGTCCCTGACTTACGCGGATCCGACTTATGTCAGATCCACAGTTACGAACGGGGCCCTCTCGCTGGTCTCCAGCAGATCAGGGAGAGGAAGCAAAGCGGCAGAGCACGCGGGCAGCGGACAGCCCAGACACGTCTAGGCTGTCCGCTGCCCGCGTGTTCCGCCGCTTTGCTCTGCTTTGCTCCCCGTCCCCCTGGTCTACAGACCAGGGGGACGGGGAGCAAAGCCGTGGAGTCCGAGGGCAGCAGGACAGCCACGGCGCGTCTGGGCTGTCCCGCTGCCCCCGTGCTCTGCGGCTTTGCTCCAGACGCCTGTGATACAGCAGCTGGGGAGCTGCTGGTTGGTCCTGTAGCGCCGCTCTGGGTGCTACTGGACCAACCCGGCAGCACCCCAGCTGCTCTGCCCCAGGCGTCCTGATTCAGCCACTGCTGGTCAGTTTCAGCAGCAGCTGAATCAGGACGCCTGGGACAGAGCAGCTTGGGTGCTGCTGGGTTGGTCCAGTAGTGCCGAGGAGCGGCGGTGCTACTGGACCAACCCAGCAGCACCCCAGCTGCTCTGCCCCAGAAATCCCCAAGTCAGCCGCTGCTTGAAACTGACCAGCAGCTGACTTGGAGACGCCTGGGGTTCTTAAGTTGAATCTGTATGTAAGTCAGAACTGGCGTCCAGATTCAGCCGCTGTTGAAACTGATCAGTTTCAGCAGCGGCTGAATCTGGACGCCAGTTCCGACTTACATACAGATTCAACTTAAGAACAAACCTACAGTCCCTGTCTTGTACGTAACCCGGGGACTGCCTGTATTGATAATTTTAAGTCTACTATCTGATTTCTTTTCAATTTCACTTGATTCATAGCATGAACTAAATTAAGTCTGAAGAATATTGTTTCAGCAGTTCTAATGGCTTGAACATTTGCATTCAGCAAATGGAAACCTTTAGGTGCTTAGATCTAGTCAGTGCCCGAGATCATTTAAAACACTGGGGGCTGTGAAATAGGGTATCTTTGAATTGATCTAATCTATTGCTGCAGCTAGACTTCTCTATGGGTACATCTACACTGTGGAGCTATTTCAGGATCCCAGAAGTATCCCAAAATAGCTATTCTGCTTCTATTGAAGCAGCCCATTATTTCAAAATAGATTTTGAAATAACAGACAGCTTATTCCGACATCCCGGTAACCCTCGTTCCACGAAGGTTAAGAGGCATTTTGGAATAGCGAGTTATTTCGAAATTTGGCGCTGTGTAGAAAGTGCCAAATTACCAAATAAGCTATTTTGAGCTAAGGGTGCTGGGTAGATGCATCCTATGAGGCTTATCCTTGAATTGCTATCAAGGGCAAATCTTATATTTCTCTCCCTGTGGTTGCAGAGGGCACTCCCTGCAACAGAATTGCAGTACAAGTTGATCCTCTCTAGTCTGGCACCCTCGGGACCTGGCAGATGCTGAACCAGAGAATTTGCCAAACTATGGGATAAATGGAACTAATGAAGAGAGACAGGTTCAAGCCTGAGTTCCAAATCAGGAAGTGCAGGGCCTAGAAACTTGTGTTTCCCCCAATTGGAGGCAGTGCCCTAATCACTGAGCTATTGGCTGTTCTGGAGATAAGTGTGTTTGTTCTGTCAAACATATCCTGGACATATGAGACTTCCAACAAAATTTCAGTATCAACAAAACCAGTTAAACATTTCCCAATTAATTTTTCTCTGTGGTGATAAAGGGGAGTTTTAAACCTCATGCAACTACTTTGTTCTCCCTGCTTCATGGATCAAATGGCCATTTCTTCCAGTATCCTGAGCCTTTTACCAGAGTGCAATGTCAGTAGGTAAGTGCGGGGGCCCCCAGTGTGAGGCATGGGGGAAGGAGGCAGAGAGGGGGTGTGTGGACCACATATGAAACCCCATGGGGTTTGCATGCGGCCTGTCAGCTGTTCTAGGCCATGCTCTTCCTGATTTGGAACTGGATCTTTGAATCACTGGACTATAGAGCCAGTCACTCTTTTTCTCTGTAACCCAATGATGCCTTATCCAAATTAGTAATAGAGATGTAGCCATGTTAGTCTGGTCTTGCTGAAACAAAATACAGGACTATGCAGCACATTAAAAACTAGCAAGATGGTTTATTAGGTGATGAGCTTTCGTGGGCCAGACCCACTTCCTCACATCAAATTGTGGAAGAAAATTGGCATGACCAATTTTATATATGGTCATGCCGATTTTCTTCCACAAGTTGATGTGAAGAAGTGGGTCTGGCCCACGAAAGCGCATCACCTAATAAACCATCTTGTTAGTGCTGCATAGTCCTGTCTTTTGTTTATACAAATTAGAACAGCTCAACTGATTCTATTGTAGATGTAGGATTTTAAAACTCTAAAAAGATGACTTCATAACAAGGCAAGTTATCCCTATTCTATAAAAGGGTTAAGCAGAATATTGGTCACGTAATTAAAGCATTGGACTGGGGCTCTGGGCTTAATTCCCACTTCAGCCACAGTCTTCCTGTGTGACCTTGGACAGGTCATGGAATGCCTTTGTGTCTCAGCTTCCCATCTGTAAAATGCTGATGATAATCCTTCTTTCTCCCTTTGTCTGTCTTATAGATTGTCAGCTCTTTGGGACAGCAACTGTCCCAAAGGTACAGAGTTTGCCACAACTGATCCTAATACTAATTAGGGTCTATAGGCTACACCATAAAACCAGGAGGGAAATTTTGGTGGGGGAGGGGAAAGGAAAATCACTACCCTGTATCTCTCATCTCCTAACTGAATGCAGACCAAGGATTTGATCTAAATGCAGCCTGTCTTACACAACAGTATGGCATGTAACTTATAGCATGTGCATGGCAGATAAGGCTTTGTGCAGCCATGATTCTGTAGCCAGTAAATTTACTGCAAAATGTATCCCCTCCTGCAGAACTGTACCACTGAACCAGGCTTCCATTAAAAATAACTATGAAAATACCTTAACTACCATACTGTATGTCAGGGTGGGGCTGTCTTGAGGCATCTGCAGACAGCCTAAGCAGTAGCAGAGAGGCAGGAATGGACGTATTGGCAGTCAATTGAAAACTAAAGCTTGACTATATTTCACGCTAGTCATTTAAGCAGAAATATTGTTGTAGCAGTGAATATCCCACAAACCCAAACTGTCTCCCCAGGTGCCAAAAGTCCCAAACCTCTATCCAGGGGTGAGTGGGTGCCTGTGGGGGAAGGGGATGCAGGGAGGACTACCCAGAGAGGCAGGGAGGGGGCACGAAAGGATGCCCCATTTAGCAATTAAAATTTTGGTGGGAGCATACGGGAGCAATGCACTTTCCAAGTGCCTGCATGAGTCACCAATGCCTCTTTCTTAGCTTTGCATCTTCATTCCCTCCAAAGAAGAGGAGATGGAATAGTGGCCACTCTAATTCAGCTCAGCATTGTCAATACAAACAAATGTGACGTAATGCAAACTAGAAATGTGACCAACATAAACAAACTGAAATTAAGATAAATGGAAATAACACAGACTATTTCATTGAGTCTACTATTTATTTTTATTTTAAATAATTTAAAAGTTATATGATGCTGCTGCAATCTCTACAGTCCTCACCACTGAGTATAGTTCCTGCTTGTTGCAGGGTTCACGAGTCCTTGACTGAAACAGTGTCTAAGATTCTTATCTGTATTGCATGAGTTATGACAATTTTACATAATTGGATGCAAAGAAAGCATGTAAATGCAACATGTTAAGTTTGCACAGTTACACATTCAGGTGTCAGCGGTGTGAAAATTAAGACTGACCTTTGTCTCCTTGGCAAGCAGAAAGAAGAGCTAATCTGATGGGTGAGGGAAAAATTGGCCCAGGAGGAAGGGAAAGGAAGTGAAAACTGGACAAGAAAGGGAGGGCGAGGGATAAACCCCAGGGGAGGTTTAGATTGGACATTAGGAAAAAATTCCTAACTGTCAGGGTGGTCAAATATTGGAATAAATTGCCAAGGGAGGTGGTGGAATCTCCCTCTCTGGAGATATTTAAGAACAGGTTAGATAGACATCTGTCAGGGATGGTGTAGACGGAGCTTGATCCTGCCTTGAGGGCGGGGGGCTGGACTCGATGACCTCTCGAGGTCCCTTCCAGTCCTATTATTCTATGATTCTATGATGGAGCTCCAGCATTCCTGAAAAACTGCCTCTTGCCAGAAATAAAAAAAGTCCTGTCTCTAGAAGAGTCTATAGCAAGGTCAAAGAGTTGCCAGGAGCAGTAGGGAATACGGAATCGTCTGATTGACTATAAAATACAAATCTGCTTAAAAGCCAGATATGTTTAATGAGAACTGGAAGAGAAAGGGATGGCATCACGCTGCCTTGGCATAAAAATCCTTCCAGATTGCATCTGTTTTTCACGAACGCTCTGGGGGAGGTTCCTAGACCTCCCACCCATTCCCTCTGTGATTTGGATTCAAAACCTTCCACAAATTCAGCTGCTCTTTGGCACAACTCCACCGATTACTTACACACACACACACACACACACACACACACACACACACACGACAGAGTGCAAGTTGTTCAAATGACCTCAAAGTATCCATTTCTGTATTTCCAGGCCCTACCTCAATACACATTTTTAAAGGCAGTAGCCTGTAAATATTCCTGGGGCTCCCTGGCTAGGAGGTGAGTCTCCCAGTGCATATTCTAGGGAGGCTGCTCGGGCCCAAGTGGGGCTCCTCGAGTTTGCACAAACACTATAATTAATTATTAGAAAAAGCACACAAAAAAGAAACCAACAAACTAATATTTTGGAGTCTCATCTCCTGAATTATGTCCAAACTTTTCAGAAAACTTCTAACCTGAAATAAAATCCAGCTCTACATGTCAGGTGTCTTCATTTAGTTTGGCAATGATAGTGCAGGATTTTTTTTTAAAGCTTATATTTGAAAGATTGATATACCCAGAGAGAGGGACTAATGAATCAGTAACTTCTGGTCAGTGATGGACTGATCTAATGGGCTCCTTTGCAAACACAATTTTTAAGGCAGTTTATAGGTGTGACTTCAAAACAATTTAGTTTAATTATTGCAAACGGCTGAGTTTAGGCTATTATTTTTATTTAAACCGAATTTCTCATGTCCTCTAGTGGATTTCACTCTTAAAATGAGTTAGCTTCCTTGCAGAGTTATAAATTACTGGTGTTCCTGCAGCGGACTGTTTGGGAGCAAAAAGGCATTTTCATAGTTCTGGGTTTTTTTCTTCTAGTGCACAGGGGCCATGATATGACACAGAATCAACCTCCATCTGACCACTCCTCCCAGAGGAAAGTAGAATGGTTGTCTTCTTAACACATAATCAAACACCGCTTTAAAATCTATTTTGTATTTATGTTTGCTGTAGCTGGGTCCGGTCTTCCCTTTTGCATTCCCTGCAATAAAAGACATCTCTGAAATAAAGTACTCTTTGTATCTCAGGCTATGTCTATACTACAGGCTTATTGTGCAAGAAGCTTTTTGTGGAAGAGATCTTCCATAAAAACTTCTTGCGCAAGAAAGCGTCCACACTGCACGGATGGTCTCTCAAAAGAAAGCGCTTTTTCCTCTTTCCTGTTTTTACACAAAACCCCCGTTGCCCATCCACACACACCTTTTTGCACAAGAACTCTTGCGTAAAAAGGAGTTACTCCTTGTAGGAGGAATACTTACACCAGAAAAAAACCTCGGTTCTTTTGTTTTACTTGCGCAAAAACATGCTTGAGGTATGGACACACTGCGAGCTTTTGTGCAAAAACGGCTGTTTTTGCACAAAAACTCTGTAGTGTAGACCTAACCTCAGGCTGGCTCTATTGCAGATCTCCTCAGATAAGGAAGAAGCATGTGTTCATGGGTCCTCACAAGAGTATAGCTCTAAATCTAAAGTTGTGGGGCACCACAATAACATTTAAAAAACACACACACACAAAATTGAAGTTACTAAATGAAGCTTGAAGAATCTACTGAAGTTTAAAGAAAAGCCTCTTCTGCCTAAAATGTCCCCCTCTTTTTAATGTTCTTAAGCACCTTAGTTCTATGAGTCTAAAGTTGTTTGTTTAAAAACAAATAAAAATGTCTGAAGAAACTGTCACTATCACATCAATGAGATTTGTCTGATTTCACATTGGCGGTACCTGAGAAATCACCTGTTTCAAATGTGCCTATTATAATGGTGTCTATGTGTTAAGAAAACCCAGAGTGGTCTAAGTAACCCAAAAGTGGCCAATTTGTTTTCCCTATGATATCCATTACTGCAGGAACATTATGCTCATGTTCCCGACTATTTCTTTTCTCATGACACATTCCCAGTTTCTTTAATCTTTCCTCAGAGGGAAGGTTCTTTTTGTCTCTTATTTTTGCTATCAGTGTCAGCAAGATAGATATTAGAAGCAAGGGAGCTATTTATGGGGGACTTGGTGGGGAGGGAGCAGGATTTCACATTGGAGGTCTGCTTAAAGCCCATGTCCTGACTCCAGAGGCCTCTTCTAAATGCAACAGAGTTTGAGGTGCTTGCAACTTTGCCTTTGGGGCAGGGAGTTTGTTAATATAAAGAGGAAGGCAGATGATTATGAAGAGCAAAATGCTGGGCATTCAAGTTATTGAAGGATTGTTAGATCATCATGAAAACATTTCTGGGTACTCCACTTAAAAGATAGGGGGAAAAATAGAGTAGGAATGAGTGTTCTGCTGCTGGGATTTACATTTGAACCATTGCTGTTAAACTTATAAATGCTCTTGAAAAAGTGGTAAACGGTGACTAATCCAAAGCTGACTGCAGAGTTACAAAGGGATTTCACAAAATTGGGTGATTGTGCAGCACAAGGGCAGATGGAATTCAGTGTTTACAAATGCAAAGTAATGCAGATGGGAAAATACAATCTTAACTATAGATACAAAAATGATAGGGTCTAAGTTAGCTGTTACCACTCAAGAAAGATCTTGGAATCCTTGTGTATAGTTCCCTGAAAACATCTGTTCAATGTGCAGTGGCAGTCTAAAAACTAAAAAGCTGACAGAATATTGGGAATCATTAGGAAAGGAATAGATAATAAGACAAGATACCATATTGCCTCTATATAAAGTCATTGTATGCCCACATATTGAATACTGTCTGCAGATCTGGTCACCTCACCTAAAAAAAGATATATTGGATTTGGAAAAGGTACAGAAAGGGCAACAGAAATGATTAGGGTTAAGGAACAGTTTTCATATGAGGAGAGATTAACAAGACTGGGACTTTTCAGTTTGGAAAAGAAATGACTAAAGCATGAGGGCCGGGGAATATGTTAGAGGTCTACATAATCATGAATGGTGTGGAAAAGTAGAATAAGAAAATGTTATTCATTCCTTTGCTAACATAACACAAGAAGCTGAGCCAATTACATTTATGGGCAGCAAAATTAAAACAAATACATTAAATGATTTTTTCAGTCAACTTGTGGAACTCTTTGCCAGGAGAGGATGGACAGGTTCAAACCATAGCAGGGTTTCAATAAGAACAAAATAAGGAGGATAGGTCCATGAATGGCTATTATCCAGAACGGGCAGGGTTGGTGCCCCTAGCTTCTGTTTACCAGATGCTGGGAATGGGGGATGGGATGGATCATTATGATTGCCTCTTCTGTTTATTCCTTCTGAAGCAACTGGCATTGGCCACTGTTGGAAGACAGAATACAGGGCTAGAAGGACCATTAGTCTGATGCAATATGGCCATTCTGATGTTCTTGTGTAGAGCCCAAATATATCTGAGTTGTAACACACTAGACTTCATTCCCCTTCCAGAGCTGAGATCGTCAGGACTCCTGTGCTCTGAGAAGCTGTCTCTCCAGAGAGTTAGTATCAAAGTAAGAATATACATTACAAATTTAAGGCCAACCACTGTCCCTCAAGTGACTTGTCACACGATGTCAGAACATGTTAGTATTAAAGCTGAGTGGGTCTTTTATGTAATTTTCTTTCTTTTATATAGGAATTAAATACAGTGCTCCTGTCAGTTAATTGCTAAGTTGTCTGCCCAAGAAAGTTGAGCTTTCTGGTTTCTTAGCAGCCCCTGATAAAGATTATGTATGTAGGGTGAGAGGGGGAAGGAGGGAAGATGGGTTGGTTCTCCCCCACCCCGATTTGGTGCTCGGCTTGTACTGAGCATGCTCAGTAACACTGCTAAAACCTCTGTCCTAAGTCTGCCCCCCATGCTCTCGCTCTCTTCTCCTCCCCCATTACTGAATGCACAGTTCTCTCTCCCCCCCCCCCCGACCAAAATCTGAAGAGGTTCCCCTGATTAGAAGGGGTCCCAAGTTCAGAATTTTATTATTTTAATTCTGATTATTTGTAAATTGCTAAATGAAATTTTTCAGTAAGACTAGAATCTTGAATATGTAAGTACTATACACAGCCATACTTAAGTCAATCAGCCCAACACAGTCTCCTGGATACCTAAATGAACATTACAATGCACTTGATTGGGCTCTAGGGCCATCAGCCTTGCCTGGCTTCCAGGATCCCCTGAGATTGCTACACTCCCAACTTCATCATGAAATTGTAGGACAACACCCAGGCTAGCTGCATTACTCTACCATCTATTCTCAGCCCTTCAGCAAACTATTTAATCACACTGTCAGGTTACCTTGTACGACCATTCACTCTGAGCAGCTAGGGATTTAATCTTGAGAACATTATTGAAGGGAAAATGGCATGACTTGTGGAGTGAGGTTACAAGTAAAAGTAGCATCTTGCAAAACATATGTTCAAGACTTTGACATAGTTCATCATTCTTGGGTCCAGGCAAAACAATTTCCACTCCATTCATATGCAGTCACTTGTGTATTTCATGTAAGGGCTGCATCACAGTTTAGGATGGGAAGTACCACACAGGCACTACCTTCTTACTTAGACTAGTGATTGCCCTGCTTACCTGTCTTATGCTGATGGCCTGGAAGCAGCACTGTTGACTGGAGACTTATATAATGGAGCCAATTACCAGTGAGATGAAGCTAAATGAAGAATTCCAGCACAATATGGGAAACTTACATTTTAAGCTTGTGTGCCAGAAAAACATTTGAATAGAATGGTGTTTATTTTTATGATTTAATCCAATGAATTATCTTTTATCTTGCATCCTTGACTTACCTAGCTTCAGTTTCATTTTATTATATTACCTGAGATAGAGACCTGAATACAGGCAAGTGCTAAAATGGGGTTAAATTAATAAACAACTTTATAATTCCTCTCCACTGGCCTGCTGCCATAAAACTCCAATGTAAAACATTGAAGAGAAGGGGAAATAAAATTAACTAAAAAGCCCAACCCTACTCCGCATGTTTGGAGAAGCCGTAATAATGGACATTTTTGATTAATAGAGGTAACCTCCATGAACCCTGAAGCAGCACAATCTTTAAAGAAAAAACGGAAGGAAAATAAAATAGCATTTTCCATGTTTGCCATGAGGCTGCTCTTTTAACTGTGCAGTGCAAGGTGTGTGCAACATTTCTAACATGCTTATTGCTATCCTGTGGAGCTTGTTTCAGCTTGTGCACTAGAACAGTGTTTCTGAAAGTGTTCCGCAGAATCATTCTCAGAAACACATTAACTGGCTGCCCCGCTTTGTTTATTTACTGGCGCCGCAGCCATGGAGCCTTGCGGCTCCCATTGGCTCTGTTTCATCCTTTGCAGCCAAGTGGAGCTGCAGGAAGTGGTGGCCTGGCCCATGTGTTTCTGAGAGTGATTCCGCGGAACACTTTCAGAAACACTGCATTAGAGGATCAGGGATCCAAACCTTTGTTCTTACAAAAAACCCTTCTCGTGGGATGGAGGTGGGAAGTATTTCCTTACACACGCTGTAGAATAAGGGCCTGATCTATTTGAGGCTATACAAGACAGATGGTCTGTGGCCCACTCAAGAAATCCCCTAGGATGATACTAATTTTGAAATGACTGAACTGTCCAAGGAAAATCTTATCCTTAGAACATGTCACTCAGCGAACCCCCCCCATAGAAGAGGTGTAGAGAGGAAGGGTGCAGCAATGCTACTGCTTATTTTCAGGTATCTGCCACCTGGCACCAAATCTGGCACTCCATATCCTGCAGGAATTTCTCTACCTCTAGCAGTCCCTGACAGGCCTGAGTGGCATGCTGGGTATTTCCTGGCAAGCCTTGCAGCAAGTAGTTTCTTTCATTTTACAGAAGGGGGAAATCTCCTTTCTGCATGTGCATGTGAATTTTAAACTCATGGCAGACTTGCCAGACTGAACTGCTGCCATGGAAAGAACAGCCCTGGGACCAAAAGCAGTTCAGTGACTGCATACCCCAGCCATTCCTTGGCACCTCTGGTGAGACTGCAATCAAGGGTGCCAGTTAATTCCTCTTTTCTGGACCAGCAGGTTTTCCAATGTAGACAAAGACCAAAACAAACGATTGCAGTGACCCATATGAAAAGCTGCTGAGAGAAATGATTTTTTTTACCACCAGCTCGGGATGTATTTGAATGACCAGAGCCTCAAGTTACAAGGCTTTTATTCTATTACCAAGCACTTGAACCAGCCAGCCTCCAAGTTAGAAACCACCCATTTTAATACCTGACTTCTCTCATCCATGAATGCCAGCATGTCAGTATTGAGGGCTGGGTGAAGCTGCAGTTCTATTGTGGAAAGGAATGGTCACCAGTTCCATCTATCAAGAGGTAGTGCAGAAGGCACCACTTCCTGACTTTGCGATTCACGTTATGGGAGGAACAGACAGGTATTCAGCTTGACAGACCCTTCCATCCTCTCTCTGGAGTTGGGAGACACATATGTCCCAGCCAGGCTAAAACTGAGTTTCCCTGACACAGTTGTTTAGGCAGTTAATAAATAACTCCCCTCTAATAAGGGCATTGTAGAGTTGCCAGTGTTGGTTGGATGCTTTCCTGGTGATTTAATCACATGACATAATCATTAATTCCTAGATGCTCCAGGCCAATCCTGGAGGTTAGCACCCCTAAGGCACTGAGGGAGTGGCTGGGACTTTCTGATACTCCAAATAAACATACAGAAGAGTCTCGATTTTCCGACCTTCACTTATCCAACATTCCATTTTAGCCAACGTGACGAATTGACGAAAAAGAACCCCAAACGTACAATAGCCAATCACAATCAGTGCCATGCATCCATACCGCGCATGTGAGCGCAATCATACTTTTGTTTGATGACACCAGTACTGTATTCTTACAAAATACTGTAGATTGACATTTCTTTATCAGCATAGCAAGTGAAAAGAAAAAGAAAGTAGTTGTTTCAATGGAAACTAATTTACGTTGAGCAACAGTGGGAAGCGACCGCTACAGACTTACTGCTGTTCAGACACTGGCGTGATCTTGCCGCGAAGAAAAGTAAGGATGGCCAAAAACAATTCCCGATCACTCATTTCTTTAAAAACTAAACTTTTTTATATTCACAAAAGTGTGGAAAATTCTATTTTTGTTCGATGAAATATTCTATTTTATTTTTTCATTAGAATTAGTAACACATTGAGTTCATACATATTTGTACCCATGTTTTTTATTAGTATTCCGTATTATTTGACATTTCCTATATCTGACCATCCTCTGGTCCCATTTAGGTCAGATAATTGAGACTCTAGCGTATCTGGTTCTTAAGGCAGAAGGAGGGAGTCCATCATATTAAAAGAGGGATTATAAGGAAGCTATTTAATCTATTGCTCTACAGCAGCATCTTGAAATAAGGAGCAGTTTCACATCTGTGATTCTTTCTTAACTCAGCAGCCTCATGGTCTTGATCT
Organism: Pelodiscus sinensis; assembly: GCF_052426305.1. Taxonomy (NCBI): domain Eukaryota; kingdom Metazoa; phylum Chordata; order Testudines; family Trionychidae; genus Pelodiscus; species Pelodiscus sinensis. The sequence goes on from NC_143065.1 coordinate 26,605,063, forward strand.
GGCTATATCAACTCCATAAAGCAGTGTTTGACACAGCTTTTAGCTCAGACAGCAACAGGACATTAGCTGTCAACCTACAACTGAAAAAAGCCGGCATAATTTTGTGGCCTCCATTTAATTTTTAGCCTACAATGAAACAGTTACTCTTGTCATTTCCAAACCAAAATCTAATCTCATGAATGGTTTTATTCACTCTAAATTGAAGGAGACATTGAATTGCCACAGGAATTAAGATGAACATCAGGAAGGATGTTATAAACTGCAGGAACATTTTGTTCTATCTGATGCTTTACTGCACACAAACAATTTGAACAATTGGATTATTTTTCTGTTAGATTCACTTCTTTTCCCTGCTAGTTCTACAGCATAAATACCAACCTGGAAAGGCCCCAAGCTCTGCAACTAAAACTGAGTTGTGTGAAAGGCTACAACACAGGGTTCATGAATTCCATGGGCTAACTTGGTATAAGTATAAGAGACAATCGCAGATGAACACAAGAGAATCTAAATAGAAGTAAACTCTACACAAGCCTGTTTAGACTAGACCTTGGCAGGATCAGAATCCTTAAGTACCTGGCTTCTAGGTGCCTACCTTTCTACACACAACACAAAGTAAAGTAAGCACATTTAAGCTTACATTTGCAAAGTAAGCACATTTTAAAAACCTTGTTTAAGGATAGGGAGAAAAGCAACCACAGTGACAGCCTTCAGCTAGCTTACACCTGGCGCAGGACCAATGGTCTTCAACATCAAAGCGGCCAAGTCAGTCAAACTTTGTGATGAAGACATGGCCTCAGCTGTGTAAGGTCAATAGTTACACAGAAGTCTTTCTATTTTCAAAATGATTTTTACCCTGGGCACTACTAAATGCAGCCAGAGACAACTGCTCCCAGAATACTAAGAAGTAGGAAGGCATTTTTGAGTCATCTGTAATCCTTCCTTGTCAGAACAGCTTAATATCTCCCAAGTGAATAACCAACTGTATTTTGTTCAATCCCCTTGGCCCAGAATACAGAAGAGTTAATCTTGGCTCCAACCTTTTGAAAACGATTCAAGGTTATTTTCCAGGCCATGCATCCAATGTGCGTGTAATAGAAGAATGCCAAATAGGAATTTCAGCTCCTTCTTAGAGTCCTATGATTTGCATTCACTTATTTTCACATTCTATTTAATGGCATTATAATTACTGTAAGTCTCTAATGTTCAGCATTCACGCAAAACTAATACAGCCTTGATTATGGTGTCATTATTAATAATTATTTGTATTACACTTGTGCCGAAAGACCTCAAAGCCATGCTGTACACAAAAAGAACAACAGCATGTCTCAAAGTGATTACATAAGGGGGTATAACACTCTAGAGAGGAACAGGGATAGGAAGTCAAAGGGGACAGTGGGTTGCCATCCATTTTATATCCTCTGATCCTCTCACTGCTGACTTTTTAAACCCTTCTCTGGGAACAATTCCATCCTTCATGAAGTTGGAAACAAAGCGGATCGACAGTACCAGTCTCTGAAACCTGATTGCTATGTATTGTTTAAACAGTGGTCTCCAATCTTTTAAAGCACAAGATCACCGTTCGAATTTAAGTGCAACCCAGGATCTACCTCAAACCAAATATCCTTTCCTTGCCTCCTTTCCCACCCCGTATCCTTGTCCCCCCCGCCCCACTCTTTCTGCAAGGGCCCACCCTGCTCACACTGGGTCAGGAAGTGAGTGTGAAAGACAGAGTGTGTGTGTGACAGACACATAGACAATGTGTGTGAATGACAGAGATTCGCATTGTGCTCAGCATACTTAAAAGGGGCATTCAGACATAGGAGCAACTGCCAGCAACCTCCCTCCATCCCAAGCCCTGTCATGCCCCCTCCCCTGGTGTAGATGGGGGACAGGGATGGGGAGGGGACACCTAACATCAGCTCCCCTCTCCTCTCTGCCTCTTCCACCCTGCACAGCAAGCAGGGAGTTCCCAAGACGCAGCTCTAAGGCAGAGAGCAGGAGTAGCACAGCAGTGAGGGGAGGGAAGAGCACCTGAAGAGCCAGCACTCAGAGCCTTCCCGCCAAACCAGTTGGGATTACCTGTAGGGTTGCCAGATAGTTTCGCAAAAAATACCGAACACGGCGGGAAAAAAAATTGGTTGAACAAAAAATAAAAAACCCGCACAAAAAAAGAAGTCACATCCCCTCTAAATCCCCACACACTCCCACACTCACCCAGCCCCCACCACACTCAGTGGGGGGAGAATGTCCCAAGCAGCCTTCCGTCTGAGAAAAACCGACAATACCAGACATTTTACATGTCCAGTATTTTCTGGGGGTTTTTTGTTTGTTTTTTTTACTGGACACATGCGGCAAATACTGGGCTGTCCGGTCCAATACCGGACACCTGGCAACCCTAAACCTGTCAGAGGTTAGATCCCCATCTAGTGGTGGTGACTACTGGTTTAAAACAAGCCCCCCTTCAAAATGCATAAACAAAGAGCAATTGGCGCTGCTGCCAATCAACAGTTTACAATAGACTCATAGTTTACTATCTACTGCTAGTTCTCCCTGCTATGGTCACTGTAGCTCAGCGGTCAGAGCCTTTTCCTGGAGCCAAAAAACCCTGGCTTAATTTCCCATACACAGATGTGGATGCCTACTCAGAACCATGCTGAATCACAGAACGACAGGGCCTGCACTATGGGCTAAGCAGCATTTTGGATGGGGCACTAAACCAATGTCATTTCTGTTGCTGTCTAAGTGGAAAACAGAGTGAAAGACATGGTCTCTGATCTTCTCTTGGGCACCTGGGATTATTTAGAGACACGAATTCATCCCAAAACCTGAGGTTACCTTTCCTCCAGGACTTCACCTTAACTGTGCAGCGTAGTCACCTTTTGCTATTTACTCTTGTGATGGGGGAGGGCGGATTAATATAGTAAAAAGGGTGGATCTGAAACTGATTGGTTGAAGGCAGATTTGTGGTAAGATTCCCCGTGCTCTGCTTTATGAGTAGGGCTGTAAAGCTGTCTTTTCACAGATCCTGAAATGAGGGATGTTCCCATGCTACAGCAACTTATTTGTACCATTGTCCAAGGCTATGTGCCCTTTGCTGAACAGGCTCTCCCAGCGTCCACTGAACTGAATCAGCATGTCAGGAGGGAGCTCTTCCCTCTGCCAGTGGCTTGGGGCACTTTTCCCAGAGTTGCCAAGTTAGCACAATGGGAATCTGCAGAAGCTTTCACAACACTTTGCTGGCAGCTCTGCTGATGAGACAGGACCCTAGAGAGAGATGCAGAGGGCAAGCTTGTGCAGCAGAGGGATGTGCCAGTGTCTCACAGCAATTACAGGGGCTTAGACTTGCCTCGCTGGGAAAGATAACAGTTCAGCCAGGAAAAAAAATGGGAAAAACCTTAGGTTATAGCAAGATTCAAGCAACTTAGATCAGGTGGGGGAAATATTTCTGAGGGGTTCATAAACCATTCCCCCAACCCCTGTCATGTAAAACACTCTCTCCTACAGTAGGGCAACACACGAAAATGGCCTTTTATTGGTACAGCTACATTGCCCCAGATTGTGCTCCTATCTGCCCCTGCCCAACATTTCCCCTTATAATACTCTGTTTTCAGTTGCTTATAATGTAGCCAAATATTAAGTGTTTGCACTGAAATTTCCCAAGCCAGGTGTTTGCCTCAGGCTGACTTCTTCTGGAACATTTCAGCCTGAATGGTGCAACCATTTCTGAGAATAAGACTAGGCTAAAACACATTGTTTTGTCCAGGTTAAACAGTTATGGAGATCTTCTCTGAGAAGCTCTAGGACCTCTATCCTGCATTGGAGCAGGGACTCGAGATTTGGCAGGGCATGGCCTTTTGTTGTCCCTGTGAAAATCTACCCAAATCCAGCGAATGTATCATCCTTTGAAAAAAAATCAGTTTCCACCTGCTCAGTAGAGACTTGTCAGAACATCACAGCTTTAAATTCTCCAAAAGTGATGTCCCTATCTCCTGCCAGTTCTTGTCATTGTTGCTCAGCCTGTCAGGCCCTTTTCCTGGAGCCAAAAAGTCCTGGTTTAATTTGGGATTATGCTGTTTTGTGAATGTGTCACAGGGTTGTACACTCACCCCACCCCGGGAGAAGTACTTGATTCCCAGGACTCTTAAAGTTACACCGCAACCCCCAGCCCTCCTGTTACAACCATAGGGCCTAACTGCAGCAGTTAGTACTCAACCTGCTCACTGGGGCAGCATGTCCTAGAGGTCAGAGTCACGAATTAACACCCTTCTCACTGGGGCAGTGTGGCCTAGTAGCTGAAGTCAGTAACAAATACCTGTCTCGCTGGGGCAGTGCGTCCCAATAACAGGAGTCACTAATAAACCACTCTTGCTGGAGCAGTGCGGCCCAGTAGCCAGAGTCACCCCTCTCACGGGGCAGTGTGGTCTCATAGCCAAAGTCAGTATAAACCAGGTGCAGGCCCCACTGGTTAGGGCAATGAGGCAAAGGGGGTAGGGGGACCCAGGCCCTCCCTATTCTACCACGTCCAAACCCAGGGCCCTAATAGCAGAAGTGCAGGCCACTGCTCACTCAGTGGAGAATCCTACCACAACACACTGACCTTCTCAGGACTCTCCTGCCCTGGGCTACTTCCTACCGTACTCAGCTGAATGCCCTCCAGGGTCCTTCCTCCAGCCCTTCCATAGCACTGGTGCCCTGCTGGCTGGATTCCAGGGCTGGTCTCTCTGGTGGTTCACCTGCAGGAGTTCTAGCAGTTCCTCCTAATCCTCGCCAGGGACATGCATGTTTCGCTGGCTGGTTCCCAGCCCTGGTCCTGCCTCCTCAGTAGCCAGCCCTGACTGAGCTTTTCTCCAAGCTTTTATGCCTGGGCTGCAGTCTGAGCATACCCAGCAGGGCTGGGGGGCAGGGCTTATTCAGCCAGGTGAGCCTGACTTTCCCAGAGCGGGGCTGGTACACCCCCTCACAGTATGCAATAAATAAATACCCTGGAAGTGTGATAAAAATAGTTGCTAATAGGATCCTATATCCCAAAATACACCTGAACAAATATCTGCCAATCAAAAAGTTAAATTAGTGTTTTCCCATATTTATGAGGTCACTGTGATTCAACTGTTTGAAAGTGAAGGGCATTGAGATATGACATTGTGTGAGCAAAGTGTTCTATCCAAATGACTATATACATGGATATTAGCATTTTAATCACATATCCATAGAGCCAGTTGAGCTGCAGTAAAAAATTGACTTTTCAACACAATTGATCATTATTCTTTTAAAATGGAGAACATGTACAAAAGCAACTTACCTGATGCTGAACTGAATTACTAGTCTTACAAGGCCACTGAAAACATGACTAGAAACATGTTATTCCTGTGACACATTCTTTTTCTTCTACTCTGACTTTATTGTCCACCATGTCATCTGTATGGGGCAGATTTCCTTCTGGCACAGTGCAGCCAAAGCAACATGCAGCCAAAGCTATCTCCAACCAGACACCCAGAACTGTTAGCAGCTCAATCACCTGGGAGTTGGGGAGAATTCCATCCACCCTAATAAGCTATTATATTTCTTTAAATCACACACTCCTGCGTTAAGCTAGCACAAGCAATCCAAAAGCAGATTCTTGCTATAAAGCCTAATGAAGTTAACCCTTGCTGGGTACAACATACTGCAACAAGAGGCCATAAATCAATCAGGGTACATCTACACTGCGGCGCTATTTCAGGATACTTCTGGTAACCCGAAATAGCTATTCCACATCTTTTGAACAAGCCTGTTGTTTTGAAATACAACAGGCTCGCTATTCTGACTTCCCTGTAAATCTCATTCCACAAGGAATAAGGGATGTTTCCGAATAGTAGTTTATTTTGAAATTTGGCACTGTGTACACAGTACCAAATTATGAAATAAACTATTTCGAAATTAATTTGAAATAAGCTATGCAATTTGTGTAGCTCAAAATGCGTAGCTTATTTCAAGCTTAGGGTGCAGTGTAGACGTACCTGAAGATTTTATCTAGACAATGAAGAAATATTAGCATCTTTAATTAGCTTTGATCAGCATGTTTTTATCCCTGTGAGCAGTTATTGCTCAAAAAAGTGTCATCATTTGGCCATCTTAATGCCTGGGGATTACTTAAATGAGCTCTTTGAATAAAGGTTTGCAGCTCTCAACCTACATTATTAGTGTTAGCAACATGACTAGATGCAATGGACAGAGCAAATGTCTCCATGTCCAGATGAATATTCTACTCTATTAGTTATTGATGTCAAACATCCAACTTACTATGGAAAAATGATTATATATAGGCACTTCTTAGATGGCTTTGGTAGGATATAATCTGAATCATTTACCTTCACAATGTTTAGGCTGCCAATTTGTGAGAATTAGTTAAACACTAGAATAGCAAATAAAACCACCTGAGACTGGAACTAAGAGTCTTGGTCTGAAATCTGGACAGTCTTCAGAGCAGTATTTCCAAACACCACATTTCAAAACTGTGTATGGTTTTGCTGATACCTGATTGTTTTAAAGTGGATTTTAGCTCTTGAGAAAGGGATTTGAAAGTCTGGAGTCTCTCTTCAAAGCTGTAAAATGGGGATGATAGTTACCTCCTATCGGAGGCTGCTAACATCTCAAATCCAGTGGCTTTTTTCCTTCTTCTTCCAGATTTCACCCCTGGTAAATCTCATCATCCCCGTTTTCCAGATGGGAAGACCATGATTTAGGGAGATTATTTGCCTTGGCTAGGGAGCACTAATGGAGCATGTATAGGGATGAAAATCAGAACTAACCCTTTTTCTGACAAGAACCTTGGGCACACACAAATGCTCTGACTTTGTTTCCCCATCTTTAAGCATGGAGATAGTAATATTTACCTGTCTTGCAGAGGTGTAATGAAATCTAACATTGTCAAGGGCTATCTAAGCGTAAATCATTCTGAAGGCCAATGAATGACAGAGAAGAACTCCCAGCCCCTCTGTTTTTCTTTCAGATTACCTGGACTTTAAGGAGCTCCTACTGCCTTCTCAAACTACTGTACAAGAGTAAAGTTTCTTAGCAAAGGTGGCTTTTAGTTCCTCTGGCAAGAGCAGAGGTGAAAGTAAGCAGGTGTGCCCAGTTGCGCAGCTCTGGCAAGAGCAGGTTGAGCTGCAGCAAAAGCCAGCAGGGAGCTCTTTAAACAACTGACAGGGACCTGGGTTGCAACAGGACAGTACCTGTAAGAAATTTTAAGTTACTTTCATTGCTGGGCAAGACAGAAAGTATTCCACATGAAACTGAAGCAACTTTTTAAAATGTGCTCCAATGTCCAGGAAGATTTGAGAACAGACCAACTTTAAAAAGGGGCTTTATCTTTTGCAGGAAATCTTTGCCCAACTATGGTAGCCTTGGCATAAGCTGTCTTTACTGCATCTCAAATGTAACTTTTTGCAAACTGATATTTGCTCTTTAAAGTAAAAGTGGGTAGGTCTCCCTCTCCCCCGTTCCAATTCCTAAAGAAAATACATAACAACATTGCTTTGTTGAATGCTAGAGACAGAAATGAAGGTTTCCCAGACACAAAGGGAGTGGTTCCCTAGCAGTGTGGGTAACCATTAGTAACTAGTTCATTTCACAAGTTTCTTTCCTTTGCACTAACTGCTTTAAAAAGGCTGTTAACAACCGTAAGATTAAAATTCCCAGATGAATATAGTGTTATGGTCTAATGACATCTCAGCATAGCATCACCTAATGAACATCTGTGTGAAAGCCAAGCTTCCTAGCTTTCATTTTAAATATTTCAAAGGGTACCTTTCAACCTCAAATCACATTGTTCTAAAGACTTTTTTTTAACCTGTGACTGTTCGTAATGTTTAAAGTAACTATAAATGAAGGACAGTAGAATAAAATGTCTTTTACCCCTCTACTTCATTCCTTTACTGACACTTCATAGGCTCAGTTTTACTCTTCTCGCTATATAGTAGAGATGGTCAGAAAATCGTTCCTTTCCTGCAGAAAATTTCTGCTTCACACTGAAAAAAAGTTTGTTTTCAAGTGTTTCGCCTTTTAATTAAAAAGCAAGTGTTTTCCATGGACAGGAGATACTTTCCGAGAAAAAATATTGTGCAGGAAAAACACCCAGTTTTCCATCTAAAATGATTCAGTGGCTATACTGCAGCCAGTCCTGCTGTAAAGTCAGGTCTTGTCTATACTACGGAGAAAATCAACACAACCGCAATTGATCTTCCGGGATTCAAATTAGCGGGTCTAGTGAAAACTCGCTAATTCAAACTGAGAGGGTGCTCCTGTCGGTGCTGATAGTCCTGCTGTGTGGAGGGCACCAAAACAGGAGTTAAGATAATTCAACTCCAAGTAGGTAATTATCGTAGCAAGAGTTGCATATTTTAAGATAACTTTCCCCTTTAGTATAGACTAGGCCTCAGTGAGTTAGTCAGTTTCCCCTGTTGTTTGAGTGTCTCTCTGGGTACGTCTACACTACAGCGCTAGTTCGAACTAACTTAGTTCGAATTAGTTAATTCGAACTAAGCTAATTCGAACTAACGCGTCTAGAACTAAAAACTAGTTCGAATTAGCGTTTTGCTAATTCGAACTAGCAAGTCCACATTGAGTGGACTCTGAACAGGGCTTAAGGATGGCCGGAAGCAGTGCCGGCAGGGCATCAGAGGAGGACTTAGAGCATGGAGATGCTGTCTCAGGCTAGCCGAGGGCTGCGCTTAAAGGATCCCGACCCCCACCCCGGACACACAGTTCTAAGGGGTGCCCCGCTTGCAAAGAAGTTCTGGCTTGGAGTGCCCGGAGTACCCACACTGGGCACATCACACCACTCGGCCATCAGCCCGGCTGCACTTGCCGCAGGCTGCCATCTGGGGAGAGAAGGCAATTGGGGGGCTGCAGGAGAGCTTCCACCCCCAGAAGCCCGCAGAGCCAGCCCAGTCCTCCCCATCGGGGGCTCGTACCCCATTCCTCCCTCACCTCCTTCCACTTACCCTTCCCTAGCCCCTTCTTATTGATGTACAAAATAAAGATAACGTGTCTTCCAACATTGACTCTGTCTTTATTGAACAAAACTGGGGGAGACTGGGAAAAGGAGGTGGGAGAGGGGAAAAGAGAGGCTAGGAGAGGGGAGGGCAACTAAAATGATCAGGGGTTGGGAACAGGTCCCATATGAAGAGAGGCTAAAGAGACTGGGACTTAGAAAAGAGGAGATGGAGGGGGGACAGGATAGAGGTCTCTAAAAGCAGGAGTTGGGTGGAGAGGGTGCATACAGAAAAGTTCTTCATTAGTTCCCATAAAGAAGGACTAGAGGACACCAAAGGAAAGGAATGGGTAGCAGGCTTCAAACTAGTAACAGAAAGTTGTTCTTCACAAAGCAAAGAGTCAACCTGTGGAACTTCTTGCTGCAGGAGGCTGTGAAGGCTAGAACTAGAACAGAGTTTAAAGGGAAGTGAGATCAAGTCATGGAGGTTGGGTCCATGGAGTGGTATTAGCCAGGGGGTAGGAGTGGTGGCCCTGCCCAAGGTTTGTGGAAGGCTGGAGAGGAATGGCATGAGACAAATGGCTTGGTCACTGTCTTCGGTCCATCCCCTCCAGGGTCCCTAGGGTTGGCCGCTGTCGGTAGACAGGCTACTGGGCTAGATGGACCTTTGGTCTGACCCAGTACGGCCATTGTAAGCTCAGGGCTCAGGGTCGGGGTTCTCAGTGGACCCCCTTGATTCTCTTGCACACCTGCTCCTGGGTGGCCAGGCTGGCAGCTCTCCTAACCTAGCCGGCCACTTTCCTGTGCCTAGTGCAGAGATCGTGGACGAGGTCCACGATGTCTGCACTAGCCCAGGCGGGTGCCCGCCTCTTGCGGTCCTGGGCAAGCTCCCAGGAGCTGCCAGCCTGGTCCTGGGAAGAGGGGGAGGGCTGGGGGGCATCGGGTGGGTGGCTCGATCCGTGCCAGGTGCAGGGTCTGCTGGCTGGGTGCTGGCAGGCTTGCATCTGGCACGGGCACCGTAGCCAGCCCGTGCCCCTTTAAGGGGTCCGGGGCCGGGAGGGGGGCAATAGAGTTTCCCTGGTGCTGGCCAGAGTGGCCACCAGGGAAAGCTGGGGAGGGCTAGCCTCCCACTAGTTCGAATTAAGGGGCTACAGAGCCCTTAATTCAAACTAGTAAGTTCGAACTAGGCTTAATCCTCGTGGAATGAGGATTACCTAGTTCGAACTAAGCGCTCCGTTAGTTTGAATTAAATTCGAACTAACGGAGCGCTAGTGTAGCGCCTATCAAAGTTAGTTCAAACTAACTTTGTAGTGTAGACATACCCTTACAGAGAGAGAATAGTGAGTCGGCTTTACAACCTTAGCTAATAGCCAGCTGGCTTTTAGCTCAAGCGGTAGAGCAGGGGTGGGGAACCCAGGGGCTGGACGCAGCCCCAGGTTTGCCTGGATCTGGCTCCTGAGGCTCAGGGCTCCACTCCAGCACTGGGGAGTCCATTTTGGTGCTTCAACTCCTACACCATTTCACCATAGGGCTGGAGCGCACAAAATCTACTAGCCTGGGCCCCCCAGGCTCTGGTGTGTGAGGGGAATGTGGAGAGTGTCTTTCTCCTTTTCAGTCAGGGGCTATGTCAATCAAGGTTTGTTTTGTGTTGTTATTAATTAATAATGATCTATTATCTATTATCATTATTTTGCTTCTTACTTGTGTGTGGTCCCTGACTGATTTTCCTGTGGGTCAGCTGCCCCGACCCAAAAAAGGTTTCCCACCCCTGCAGTAGAGGTTCATGCACTAAGCTCCAGAGGTCTCAGGTTTGGTCCTGCCTACCAGTATTGCAAGTGGGGGCTTGTCCGGGATTTCAGCTTGGATGTCTCTTGAAGCTGGGGATGCATTTCCTCAGCTCGGGGAGATATTAGAGCTCTCCCTTGCTTATTGCACACAGATATTTGGATACTGAATGACCAGCCTTAACTGTTATCAATGTACACAGCATACTGAATTGACAGCTATAATCAAATTAGTGTTTTCAAATGCTCTGATTTAGCAAATCTCAACTTGTGGGTCAGGATTCAAAGTGGGTTGCAACCCAATTTTAATGGGGTTGACAGGGCTGGCTTAGACTTGCTGGCACACAAGTAAAAGCCAAAGTCTGAGAACTTCAGCACTGACCGGCAAGGATGAGGCTACACGCCCCCTACTTGAGACTGAAGTCCTTGGGTAGAGGCAGTTGATGAAGCTGCCGTTTGGGGAAGCAAGCTCCCCAGCCTGTGGCCCTGCTCATACTTTACCCCTGCTCTGCTCAGGCCCCGCCCCCTCCCACTCTCTAGCTTTTCTCTTTCTTCACCCTCCCTGCTCATCCTCTTGCAGACAAATCCCTGAATCCAAATGTAGAAAATAACATCTGAAAAAAACCACTCATCTATAATTTCTTTCTAAAGAAAATGGAGCATGTTTTCTACTGCATGCCAGATTGTGAAGACCGGATGTGCAGAAGGTATCTAATTAAAAGCACTAACTTTGGGAATAAAAAAAATGTCAGTCACAGGGTTTTTGATATATCCTGAAGTTTGTCAGAGATGTATTTGCAAAAACGTTGCAGTAAGGGCAAGTCAGTTGTCCTGCTGAATACAATGTTAAATATTATGGAATACATGATGCCATTCTTCTCTGTTTTACATTTTCTTAAAAGTATTTCTAAGCTGATTTTAAATATACTCTTAAACCTTCATAAAGTAATCATTTCAGATTACTATATATTTAATGAACTGAAACAAAACCATTGTTTTAAATTAGAGTGATTTAGTGATAACAAAGTTTGTTGCTTTTAGAAAAAGGTAATTCTAACTTATTTTGTGTGATCTCCATAACAATAAGCATGTTCATGAAAATTCTCCATCTGTTTATGTTAAAAATGGGTTTCCAAAGAGTTTAGGCATGACAAAGACTTTTCTATCTTAATAAGGCACTGATTTTGGTGGAGGGTTCTCTTGAAACTAGGTCATCAAATAATCAGAAGTAAAGAAAGGGAAACACATCCAGCTATTCGGAAAAAAAAGGAATGTTGTCCCTTTAAGAGTTCTCTTCAAAAGGGAGGGTGAAAGGAGAGAAAGGATGAATAGAAAGGACAGAGAGACTTTGGAAGCAAGTTCTTGTATTATAATAATTAAAATGTGTATTTTAGATAAGGATGGGGTTTTGAAGAATTTATTTAAAAAATTATATGTCTGAAGATCCAAATGTTTAAGGCTAGAGATGAATACTCAGACTGTGTATCTAAAAATGTATGCAAGGATTTTGAAGAGATGTGATTTTATAATATTCAGCAACAAACTAATGGAATAATTAAAGCAATTTTTAAACTGAAGGTCCTGTAGACATAGTAATGCACAACTGTTTCTGTCCATACTTTCAGGGTTGGTAGATGCCTGATAAATGGCTTCATTACCACTTAATGGCTCTTTCACAGGTCCAGTGTTATGCTAGTAAGTCTGGCAAGCTGCAAGACTTCACTTTTAAGTTAATAGATCCACTTCTGGGAAATATCTACCAGTCTGCACTAAGGATGTAAAAAAAACATTAAAAAAGTAACCATGTAGCCATTACAATTCCTAGTGGTTACATGATCACATGAGCTGCAAGTGAGCCTGCAGTGCAGCTAGCATCCCAGGAGCGGGGCTAGCAGCCAGTGCATGCCAGGAGCCAGATGATGCTTATGGTTAACCAGTTAAACTCTTACAACCCTAGTCTGCAGCAGCCTGCTATGGGAGCCTTCAGGAACAGTCAGAACAGAAGACTTTGACTCCCTCAGAGAACTGATGCTAACATGAAGGGGAAAGGAGAACTGGCAGCATTTTAAAGAAGCCTTATTAAAATAGTCACAGGAAGAAACCATCCCAATGCGCAGTAAGAAAAACAAAGGTGGTAGGTGATCAGCTTGGCTTAGCAGTGAAAGCCTTGGTGAGCTTAAATACAAAAATGAAGCTTACAAGAAGTGGAAACTTGGATTGATGACTAGGGAGGAGTATAAATATATTGCTCGAGAATGCAGGGGAGTAATCAGGAAGGTGAAACCACAATAAGAAATGCAGCTAGCAAGGGATGTGAAGGGTAATAAGAAAGGTTTCTACTGGCATGTTAGCAATAAAAGGGTGACCACGGAGAGTGTGGGGCCCTTGCCCTTACTAAGTGAAGGAGATAACCTAATGACAGATGATGTGGGAAAAGCTGAAGTACTCAATGCTTTTTTTGCCTCTGTCTTCACAGACAGGGTCTGCTCCCAGACTAATGCACTAGGAAAAACAGTGGAGGAGGAGGTGGGCAGGCCTTGCTGAAGAAAGAACAGTTTAAAAACTATTTAGAAAAGCTAGACCTACATAAAGCTATGGGCCTGGATTTAATGCATCTGACAGTACTGAGGGAGTTGGCAGATGTCATTGCAGAGCCTTTGGCCATTATCTTTGAAAACTCATGGAGATCGGGAGAGATCCCGGATGACTGGAAAAAGGCAAATGTTGTGCCCATCTTTAAAAAAGGAAAGAAGGACAATCTAGAGAACTATAGACTGGTCAGCCTCACCTTAGTCTCTGGAAAAATCATGATGGGGATCCTCCAGGAATCCATTTTGAAGCACTTGGAAGAGGGGACAGTGATCAGGAATAGTCAATATGGATTCACCAAGGGCAAGCCATGCCTGACCAATCTGATTAGCTTCTATGATGAGGTAAACTGGCTCTGTGGACATGGGGAAGTCGGTGGATGTGATATACCTTGACTTTAGCAAAGCTTTCAATATGGTTTCCCACAGTATTCTTGCCAGAAAGTTAAGGCAGTATGGATTGGATAAATGGACTGTAAGATGGATAGAAAGCTGGCTAGACTGTCTGGCCCAAGGGGTAGTGATCAACAGCTCGATGTCAGGTTGGTGGTCGGTTTCTAGCGGTGTGCCCAACGATCTGTTCTAGGACCAGATTTGTTCAACATCTTTATTTGACATGGATAGAGGGATGGATTGCACCCTCAGCAAGTTTGCAGAGGACACTAAGCTAGCGAGAGAGGTAGATACACTGAAGGGCAGGGATAGGGTCCAGAGTGACTTAGGCAGATTAGAGGATTGGGCCAAAAGAAATCTGATAAGGTTCAACAAGGACAAGTGCAGAGTCCGACACTCGGGACAGAAGAATCCCAAGTAAAGGTTGTGGACCGAATAGCTAAGTAGCAGTTCAGCAGAAAAGGACCTGGGGATTACAGTGTATAAGAAGCTGGCTATGAGTCAACAGTGTGCCCTCGTAGCCAAGAAGGCTACTGGCATATTAGGGTGCATTAGGAGGAGCATTTCCAGCAGATCTAGATAAGTTATTATTCCCCTTTATTCAGCATTGGTGAGGCCACATCAGGAGTACTGCATCCAGTTCTGGGCCCCTCACCATAGGATGTAGACACATTGGAGAAGGTTCAAGGGGAAGGCAACCAAAATGATTAGGGGGCTGGAGCACATGACTTATGAGGAGAGGCTGAGGATTTGGACTTTAGTCTGCAGAAGAGAAGAGTGAGGGGGGATTTGATAGCAGCCTTCAACTTCCTGAAGGGAGGTTCCAGAGAGGATGGAGAAAGGCTGTTCTCAGTGGTGACGGATGGCAGAACACAGTCTCAAGTTACAGTGGGAGAGGTCTAGGTTGGATATTAGAAAAAACTATTTCACTAGGACCGTGGTCCCCAACCCGGTGCCCGCGGGCGCCATGGTGCCCGCCGGGCCCTTAACATGTGTCCGCGGAGCAATCTGGGCTGGCCCCGCCCCCGGGCGTGCGGCAGGTGCCAGCCCCAGGCGTATGGCTGGCCCCGGGTGCGCCGCGCGTGCCGGTGCCAACCCTGACCCCCGGCCCCGGCCCCCACACGTGCCCTTGCTGGCCCTGGCGCCGGCCCCGGCCCCGCCCCCGGGGGCGCTGCGCCGGCCCCAGCCCCGGCCCCACCCCCAGGGGTGCCACGCGGAACCTGGGCAGCCCCTGCCTGGGATCGCAGCACATGCCGGTGCCGACCTCGGGCGTGCGGCGCATGCTTGGCCACACCCCCAGTCATGTGGCCTGTGAGCAGCCCCACCCCCATACGCGCAGCGTGTGAGCGGCCCCGCCCCCAGGCGCCCGGTAGCCCCAAAACATTGGGGACCACTGCACTAGGAGGATGGTTAAATACCAGAATGGGTTACCTAAGGAGGTGGTGGAATGTCCATCCCTAGAGGTTTTTAAGTCTCAGCTTTACAAAGTCCTGGCTGGGATGATTTAGTTGGAAATGGTCCTGCTTTGGACAGGGGGCTGGACACAATGACTTCCTGAGGTCTCTTCCAGCCCTAGAATTTTATGAACAGGGATAGGAAGGGGTTGAGCACTAAGATCCTGGGAAGGCATTGCCTCCCCTTGCCTCTTACCTCCCATGCAAGTGAAAGCACTGCAGATGCCACCGAAGTGTCCGGAAGACATCGACGCTGGATTGCGTAATGCTTTACAAATGTGTGATGAGATGCCCAAGTGGCTACTCTACAAATGTCCCTAAAGGGGACACCTTTAAGAAACGCTGGTGACACTGCCATGGCTCTGGTAGAGTGAGCTCTAGGCCACGCTGAAAGCGGTATGTTAGGCATTGCATAGCATTGGGTTATGCAGGAGACAATAGTGTTGCTATTCTTTGGGATGATATAGGCTCACCCTTGGACTGCTTGGCAAAGGAAACTATGAGCCAGTCGGTCTTTCTAAATGGTTTTGTGCATTCTATGTAGAATGCAAGGGCTTTACATACGTCCAAGGTGTGGAGCGCTGCTTTGCATGGTAAAGTGTGTCGTTTAGGGTAAAAGGATGGTAAAACGACTGGCTCATTAACATGGAAGTCTGAACAGACCTTGGGAATAAAGACTGGGTGGTATCTGAGAACAATGTTATCCTTGTTGAAAATGGTGTATGGAGGTACTGCCATTAGCGTCAATATCTCACTGACAATTTCATAGTCAATGTCTGAAGGGGTATTGTAGCCAACGGTTCAAAGGGTGGTACGGTCAATGTCCCCAGTACTAAATCCAAACTCCATAGTGGAGGAGGAGGAGTTCAAAGGGAAGGATTCAAGTTCGTGAGACCTTTGATAAATCTTTTTGTAAGAGAATGGGTGAATACTGATACGCTGTCAACAGGTTGTCAGAAGGCAGCAATTGCTGCTAGATGGACCTTGATCGAAACTAAAGCTAATCCTGTTTGTTTCAGGTGCATAGCGTATTCCAAGATGCTAGGAAGAGGAGCTACCTGAGGTTCTGAATGGTGCGCAGAACACCAGGAAGCAAATCTATGCCATTTAGCCAGGTAAGTAAAACGTGTGTTGTGTCTTCTACTGTGGATCAGGACCTCTTAGACCTGTGAGGAGCAGAAGTTCTCTGATGCATTGAGACAACTAGGAACCACACTGTCAGCTGTAGAGTGTGTACTTGCGGGTAGAGAAGGGAGCCCTGGTCCTTTGTGAGTAGGTCCGGAAGTAGTGGACGTAGGTATGGAGGGTAAGGTGACAAGCGTGGGAGAAGAGGAAACCAGTGCTGTCGTGCCCACGCCAGAGCCACCAGTATTACTGTGACACTGTCCACTTTAATTTTCTGAAGGACTCTTGGGGTGAGGGCTGTGTGTAGGCATGCATATAGGAGAGGACCTCTCCAGTTAAGGAGAAATGCATCTCCTGAGGTATGTTTAGACTACATGCCTCTGCTGACAGAGGCATGTAAATTAGACATACCGACATAGTCAATGAAGCGGGGATTTAAATATCCCCTGCTTCATTAGAATAAAAATGGTCACCGCGTTGTGCCGGCTCAGCTGTTTGTCAGCACAAAGTGGCAGTCAAGATGGGGATCGGTCAGCAAGGAAAGCCTTTGCCGACCGATCCCCGTCTTGACTGCCGTTTTGTGCCGACAAACAGCTGAGTCGGCCATTTTTATTCTAATGAAGTGGGGGATATTTAAATCCCTGCTTCATTGACTATGTTGGTATGTCTAATTTACATGCCTCTGTCGGCAGAGGCATGTAGTCTAGACATACCCCTAGAGACTGATGACCCAGTCCCGCTCTGGAGCAATAGAGGTGGCATTTTCTGTTGTTGTAGGTAGCAAAAAATCTATCAGTGGTGTTCCCACCATCGAAACAGGGAGCAAAGGACTTCGTGGTGAAGTTCCCACTCGTGGTCCGACGTGATATTCCTGCTTAGAGAATCCACAGTCATGTTGTTGATGCCAGGTAATTAGGATGCCACAAGAGTGGTGCCATTGGTAATGTACCAGTTCCAAAGCCAAGTTCCCTCTGCATGTAGAGATAGGGAGCATGCACCTCCCTGACAATTTATATAACACATTGTTGCAACATTGTCCATAAGGATTTTTACTGTAGTGTTGCAAATTTGATTGCGAAAATACTTGCAGGCGTTGGCGACTGCCCTTCATTCTAGGAGATTTATGTGGAGTAATGCTTCCTGAGGTGACCATCGGCCTTGGATGGACATAGTGCCCATGTGCACTCCCCAGCCGATGAGTGAGGCGTCTGTTGTAATATGATGGAAAGGCTGCGGCTGGTGGATGGCGACTCCGGAGAGGATGTTTTTCTCTCTGGTCCACCACTTGAGAGAGGCTCAGACTCAACTGATCTGTGCACGTTGTGTTTCGTGAAGTTGTAAACTGTCGCTAGCCAGTGCTGTAAGGTACGGAAATGAAATCTGGTGTGGGGAATCACGTTTGTCGTAGCTGCCATGTGACCCATCAAATTTGAGGCCTGAAAGTATTTGTACTGTACATCCATAGAGGAAAGCATATATTAACTCCTGAATTGCACGAAACACGTGGATGGGTAAATAAGCCCTTGCCGTAGTGGCATCAAGATGAGTTCCAATAAATTCCAAGTCCTGAGTGGGTTGGAGCGTCAATTTGTGTTCGTTGACAAGGAGGCCTAACAAGTGGAATGTTCGTCTGGTGATGTGCAGCTTTTGGAAACCTCTGCTGACGACCAACTCTTTATGAGGCAGTCATTGAGATATGGGAATATTATAACTCTTTTCCGTCTCAAGTGGGCAGTGACTACTGACAGTGTTTTTGTGAACACTCTGAGGGCAGTAGATAGCCCAAAAGGCAGGACCCGGTATTGGAAGTGGTCTGAGCTAATTGTAAAGCGGAGGAATCATCTGTGTGCAGGATGAATGGTAACATGAAAATATGCATCCTGGAAGTCAAGAGCAGCAAACCAGTCCTCTAGATCCAGAGATGGTATTATGGATGCTAGGGCTACCATCTTGAATCGCCATTTTTTGAGATATTTGTTTAGTTCTCTGAGATCCAATATCGGTGTCCATCCTCCCATTTTCTTTTGTACAAGAAAATAACGAGAGTAAAACCCTCTTCCTCTGAATTCTTCTGGCACCCTTTCTACTGCCCCTATAGATAGGTGGTGGTCAATCTCGCTGCATAGCAAATCTTTGTGAGAGGGGTCCCTGAAGAAGGACAGGGTTAGTGGAGTTGTGGGAGGGATGGAGAGGAAGGGTATCATATAGCCAAATTGTATTATCTTCAAAATCCACTTGTCGGTGGTGATGGCAGCCCATTGATGGTAGAATGGACGGAGGCGGTGATGGAACAAGTGGGTGGGGGAATCGGTTCGATGAGCATGTGTGACTGTTTGCGTGCTCTCGACCAAGGAGTCAAATCTGCTGCTTGTTATTGGGCCGGTTCTGCGAGCGGTTGTTCTGGTTGCAGCGTCACTGCAGTCTCTGACGCAAGCATGACGGATCAAAAGGACGCTGCTGTTGCTGCCACTGCTGCCTGTTGTGGCTATAGTTGTAACATCTCTGAAAGGGGGTGTAATGTCTTCTCCTGTAAGGTGGGGTGTACATTCCCAGGGTGCGTAAGGTTGTTCTTGAGTCCTTGCTGGAGTGAACTACTGTATCTCTCTTCTCTGCAAACAACTTGTCTTTATCAAAAGGTAAATCCTTTACCTTTTTTGCAGGTCCCTAGGAACTCCCGCTGACTGGAGATAGGACACCCGTCTCATTACTACAGTGGTGGCTGTAGTTCGTGTTGCTGTCTCTGCTACATCCACGGCTATTGCAAACCAGCTCTCATGGAGGCGTAGCCTTCTTGTATAACTGCTTTTAAGATGGGCCTCTTGGACTCAGGCAGGGACTCCATTAGTGTTGTCAGTTTTGTATAGTTATCGAAGTTGTGATTCGATAAATGCACCAAGTAAATAGCTATCCTGAGGAGGAATGTGGAGGATGTATAAACTTTTCTACCAAATAACTCCAAACTTTTAGTATTCCTGTCTGCTGTGTGGTTTCTGTACTGTGGCGTTTTTGCTCTCTGTTGCGCCGCGTCCACTACCAAATAATTTGGCTGAGGGTGTATAAATAAGAACTCAGAGCCTTTGGGTGGCACAAAGTACTTTTTATCCACTCTTTTGTTGGTGGGTAGAGCAGATGCTGAAGTTTGTCATAGCTCGTCAGCGACCTTGAGAATAGCCTCATCCAATGGGATGGCTAATTTAGAGCTCTGTGATATCTGAATATTTTTAAGGAGGAGATGTTGTTTCTCCTTTATCTCCATGAGCTGTACCTCCTGGTTCACTGCTACCCAATTAAATAACTCCTGAAACTGTTTAAGGTCATCAGGAGGAGGAATATTTCCTGGGATGACAGTTTCTTCGGGTGACGAGGATGATTGATCTGTGGGAGATACATCTGGTGGCTGTACTTCCACTACAGAGGGTTCCTCTGGTTCGGATTGGGGAGGCTATGGGGATGCAGGGTTCTGGTCCAAAGTGGGTGGAGATGGAGCAATTGAATGTCTAGATGTGCATTCGCACTGAGATGTGTAGTGATAGGAGTGGCGGTATGGTGAATAGCACCTGCGGTGATCATGGCAGTCATAACGGTCATCATGGTGATAATATGAACTATGTGAGGGGGAACATCTGAACATGTGAGATTGTCTGTTATTCCCCCCAATAAGCAGATCTCGGTGATCATGGCGAGGAGGAGAGGGGGTGTAAGACCTCCTTGGAGGTGGTGATGGAGAAACAGAGAAACGTCGGTGAGAATAGCGAGGCTGCTCCCTGGGTGGAGTGAAAAAGGGAGATGGTAATCTTTGAGATCAGTGCCGTCTAGTCAGCTGGGGTGATATTCTTGGTGACATCAGTGCCGGTGGCAAAGGTGACAGTGCCAGCGCTGGCGAGAACACCGGGGATGGGGAGCATTGTGCAAGACTCAAGTGCCGATGCGTTTTTGGAAGTGCCTTCCTCAGTGTCGCCTGTTCCGGTGCCGAGGTCAGTGCCGGTGAGGGCGATTCAGTGTGTATCAGTGCCGGCTGTTTATGCGGTACCGATATTGATGATGGTGCCGGCAGTTTTGGTGCAGGAACCAGTGGTGCCATAGTCTTTGTCAGTGCCGGTGAAAGGCATGCAGATGGCACCTCTGTGTCCGTCTTTTTTGACTTGGAGGCCACGACTGAATTGGTATGGGGAATGGCCATGCCAGACATGCCAGGCTTGCTGCCAGGAGCGGCCCGAGGCTGGCTTCGGCAGTTGGTGCCCCAGGCGGGTGGCACAATTGGTGCCTCCCCACACAACCAGTAATGGCTGTGACATCATCATGGGGTGCCCCAGCGCCCCGTGACGTCATCATCGAGTGCCCGGGCCAGCGGCGCTTTAGGCAACTGCCTAGTTTGCCTAGGCTCATGGGCCGCCCCTGCTTGCTGCCAATACTCAATCTGCTCTGAGAAATAGCAGGCAGAGATCTCACCGGAGACGGTTTATTTTTTTTGACGAAGCAGCAGTCTGGGATGAGGTTCTATGCTTCTGACCCTGTTGATGTGACCGGGTAGGGGGCAGGGGGAGGCTGATCCCTCTGGCTTAAGAGTCTTGTCAAAGAGGATCATACATATACATGCCAAGTGTCCGTCTGAGGCGGGCATGGCCTCGCGGCAGGCCTCGCACTTTTTAAACCCGGGGTAGCCAGGCATTTTTAAAAAGTTGGTTTCCTTTTTTTTTTTTTTAAATATGAGGTTATCTATTGGTAGGGATCAACTATGTACACTAAGGAAGAGAACTTAAGACTTAACAATGACTAATTAACATATATACACATATATATTTTAAATAACTCAGAACCGTAGGGAACAAAGAACAAGAGAAACAATGATATTAACAGACTAAAGAGTTGGAATTCTCTCACAAAAATGTTGACTTGAGGAGAGCAGTTCACTAAGTCTGCAGCCTGAGGTGGTTGAGAGGAACTGGCTAGAACTGGACCGCATGATGCAAAAGAGCGCAAAAGCTGTGAGACGTCTCCACACATGCGCAGTCTGGCCAACTACTGCTATGAAAAGTCTCCGATCTGCCGCGCTGGTGCAAGCCCAGCACCTACAGTGGAGCACCCACGGGGACATTACTCAAAGAAGAACTTTTGTTGTCAGAAGGACACCATGGTGCAACGAAGTTTGAGAAGCCCTGCTCTAATTTCACAACGGAGACTCTGGTTGCCAGTAATATTGCATGGCATCACCATGTATAGACAGTGACTCTGATTTGTAGGAGTCACAAACAACATGACCTTGGAGAAGCAGGCAGGCCAAAGCTATCATTATAATCTGCTAATTATCTCTTTAAAATGTCCTTCTTAAAACTCTGGGGTTCCTTAGGTCTGCTTTACTTTCACTAGCTTGACCTAAACTTGGCAATGAGGTGACTGAGCAGAATGAGACATCCTTATTAAGCAACAACTACCTAAGTACAATTTGCCTAACTGGTCCCATATGAATATTAGCGCTGATGCTTTTTCCATCTGTGATGGGCTCACTTATGGCCTTCAAAAGAAATGAAAATCCATCAAGTTTATTAAGAGCAGACTTGCATTTTCTCTGTAAAAAGACTACCAAGAACCAACTAAAATACTGAAGAAAATCTCTGCTGAGAAGTTAATCATAGTAGCTAAGAGCAATTTTTCTCACTGCAGGAAACTGACCTCCCATGAGCTCAGGATTATGGCTCTGAGAATTACTGAAGACAGAAGGAGGTATTTTATTAAAAGGACAAATGCGAAGGGGGCTGCAGATCCTTTACATGACCAGACGGTGCCAGAAGGAATAAGGCTGCCCTGTGTTTGTAATGAATATGCTGCATGGAGACTTCATCTTCCCGTAGGCAAAACATTTCAAAATGCTGTTGGGCCTAGAACACTGGATAGCAAAAATAACCTTTAAAATATATAAACATTTAGAGGGCCTGAGCATCACCTGTAATATTGAAGAAACAGGAAAGAATCAATGGAAAGAGCTACAGCCACTTACAATACAATAAGAAGGCAGAGGGTGCTTTTACCTGTAGCAACAGGAACAGGAGCAAAACTGAAGAGGTGATAAACAGGTATGTGCTTCCTTAAAGTAGGCACGGTTGGGACCTCATTGATTGACATTGTTTCTCTAGGAAATGCACACCTCTGTTAGTGCCCTACTTCCTACTGACTTATAATAATGCTCAGGGTTCACCACACCCACAGGGCCAGAGTGCAGTGTTCCAGGCCCTCTCTCTATGGTAAGTAATGGGGGAGCGGTAGACACAACTGTCAGGTTTATACTAGGGTCCCTTATTGTTCCTTTATTTAGACTAACTTTCCAGCTGTCTTACCCAGCAGCACAAAACAAGGTTTGGCCATTTTTTTTAAACGTCCCTCTCACCCCACAAACCTTCATCTATTGTTACCGTGATTTATCTTCACTGCATCTGTACAGATTGACTACTCAGAGGAAAGTCTAAACATTTCTGTTACTCTTTCTGGCTCTTATTTGGGTCTAGGATTCTATGAAAAGCTAATATACCATTTAAGCAATGTTCCAAAAAGGTAGCCCCAAATTACATCTGCCTGGCATTTTTAGAAATAGCCCATGGTTGGGCTTCTTTAAGAATCTCCCTCTCAAAATATTTCACTCAAGGTCTCCCAGCTTTTACACAGACATATAAATCAACACCACTTAAATACAGTATTTGAAGATTAAAGAGCTATGTAAGACTCCTCAAACGACTAAAAACCAAAGGAGGGAGAGGAAAGGAATTCACAACAGCAGTATCAGACTCCCACATACAGCAAGTGTTTCATTTCTTAAATGTTGCTTACAATGGCCCGGTGAAGGACTCTGATAAAAGGCTTCTGCCTTTTATAGCAGAGAGTAATAATAAGCAACATATGCTTTACAAACAAGGAAGGCACTGTGCTCCCAGAGGGAAACTGAGTGGTGCATCTTCATACTGGCTAATATGGCAATGGATCATCTGCCTGAAATAAAAGTTAAAAACATGAAGAGGAGAAATACAGTAGGTTGGGATAACAATCAGGTCTCAGCTGGTTCAGGTTTTACATGCACACCAAAACAGCAGGAGAGGGGAAATAATGAGGGCAAGAGGAGTCTGAAGTAATGAGGAGAAATATCAGGTGTGTCTATCTGCCTGGAGGCTAGAAGAAGGAAGATATTAAACTGTGCTTTCTGGTAAATTGCCACTGCCAGTTATTGACAAAGCTGTCAATTATACAAGACTATTTAGATTGATGAAGGTGGAGGGAATGTGGATTTAGAGACACATGGGATTATGGGAAGGGTAGAAATGAGTTGCAGATGATAAATAGACTGGACTTCAAAGGAAAGGAGCAAACAGGCCAGCTAGCTAGTGTATCATTAAATATCCTTAATTTGCAGGTTAGAACAGGGTAATATAATCACACAAACCCCTTCAAAGTCAAATTTCAGAAAGTAAATCTTATGAAATCAGAAAACGGAGAGTACATGGCCTGGAAGACAGAGTCTTAGCAAAAAAACAAGACAGCTGTATGTAGCAGGACTGCTGGCATGGCACTCGCTCAGGGAATATAATCTTTGCGTTACATCCATGTTTAAATAACTTATTTGAAAATGCAGTTCTGCAGTAGCTGGCCAGCTCTGTAACTGCTAAAATACTATTTGGCACATGATTGTCTGACATATCTGATACCTGTCAACTAGTAGGAGAGAAAAAATGAGTATTTACTCAAGTGCATGCCTAACTTTAAGCAGGTATTCAGTCTTATGGCTTAAATGCTCATCTGAAATGGGGACAGACACGGTTAATCCTGGATAGTAGCAGCTGTGCAAATTTTACAAGCTGCTTCAAAGACATGTTGGGACAGTATTTATAAAGTCTGTAAAGTCCTTGAATGAACAATTTTATAGAAATGTAAAGTGTTACCCTTTTGAAGAATTTACCCTGCTTAGGGACGGTTAGGGAAGGATTGCCACTCCTCCGCCTCCCAAGGGTAATGGAAGGTGTTTAATTTTGGTAAAGTGGGTATCATCTCTTTTTTCACACACAAAGTTTGATACTGCAAGGGGAATAGTGATAGAGATGCAGCCGTGTCTTTTGATACTGCAAGAGGCTTTCATCTATGAGAAAAGGTGCACCCACACTTCAATGTACAGTATGTATAATACTGATTTCTAAAATATGTAATTTCATTTACTCATGCCAAAGACATTTTCTATTTACAGAACAAGTACGGGGTAGGTAGCCACAGTGCAAGCTCTCCCACACCCTCATCATGGGCATCTCAATCTTCGGCAGAAGACAGCAGTGTTAGGGAAAAGTGAATTTAATTTCCATGCCTCTGCTGAGATGAGGTGTCATTTGTCATGGCTCTGAGACACTAGGACCTGTACCAAGGCTGTCAAATATTCTGCAGTTGTGTGGGGCTGAGAGCCTGGTAGGTGTTAAGTACACGCAAACAAGGAGATTCAGAAGGAAAGGAGGAAATGGATCAAAGATCGGGGCAGAATGCTCATTTCCCAAGAACTAATAATCTTCCCTGCTGGATAGGGCAAGTCTGACTAACATCAGTGATCAACATGTCAGTAAGTGTCAGGCCCATATTACATAAACTGGAGTGCGGTAACTAAGGCACCTTTGCTGTATTCAAGGCATAGAAGGCAGAGACTGAATGATTGGGAAGAAACAATGCAGAATGCCAGCTTGAGGAGTTCAGGACACATTAATTCTCCACAGTAGAAGCTGCTGACGCTCTTAGGACAGAATAAATGTATCTTTCAGAAAAAAAGTATGGAGGCTTATGTTGGCTAAAGCTGCAGTGAGATATCTGTTAAAAGATCAATCGTGTATATATTAATGGATTTGATCTCCTTCCAAGACTAAACATACCTTTGGGGACATAAAGTGGTAAAAAAAAATGTAACATGTTAAATGTGGAATTTTGAAATAATGGTGTAGATCTGCTGCCTGGGGAGAATTTGGTCCCTCTTTTAAAACAGCATGTATGTAGCTACCTGCAACTGGAGAAAATCATATAACCAAGATGTAAATCACTACTGCAAAGTTTTTTGTGATAGAGTTCTTTCTCTGATGGAAAACTCAGACATAATACATTTAGCAAGATAAGTAGCTGAGAGTTATGCAGAGGGAACTCCCTAATTTCTTTCTAGGTAGGGCATTTCCACTTCACTCTAGCAAGTACTTAGCAGCACCCAGAACATAAGTATGTATCACTGAGGACTACAGATGAAAGCAAACATGTATCTGTTTTAAATTTCCCCTTGAAGAAGCCTGTGATGGACAAAGTAGTTGGAGCAACAAGAAGCATCAATGTAAAGCTAAGGAGTAGAATGCCAACTGGGCTAGGAAAAAAGCAAATGATCTCAGCTGAAATGACACAGTGTGACAGGACTGCAATGTGGGAAATGAGGAGATGTATGTCGAACAGTAAATATATGGCCAGCAGCCTGAGGAAGCAAAACATGAACTCAGCAGTATATCATATTTACAGCCTTTATTCCTGTAGCAACTAACCTTAGTAGCACATACATAGAAACATCCTGACAGAACCATTAGCAATATCCTTTTACATTGCTAAAAATGGAAGGGGGTGGGAGAGACTGTTAAGGTGAAAAGCAGTTTTTTATCATAGAAAATTGAAACTTGAGATGTGTAGCTTGTTGCATTATGCACAGCAGGCAAACCTTATTAAAATAATAGAACTGTATTTAAAATGTGGATTTTTTCCAGTGAAAAACACAGAACATTAGTAGGGTTTTAGACCTGTTTATTGACTTTTAGGCATTAAAATTACAAAATCACATTTACACGTTACAGCTGTTGGAGAGAAACAAAGTAGAAAATAATACAATCTAACCCATTACAGCTGCAACCTAGAAGGATTGCTAAAGCAGCTCCATACAGTGACACCATATATATTAGTGGGGAACACAAGCTTGCAGTCCAGTACTTTGTCAAGAGTTATTAAGACATTACATCTACTTTTCCCATTTCATCTCATGTACAATCTTTGCTCTCTGTACCATCATCCCAGGTTAAGACTTAATTTCTATGGGCTAGAAACTGATTCTTGAACACATCTAATTTATTTAGATCAACACAAGATCATCAATTTTATTTTGTTCTTGGTAAGACTGTCTAAAAAACACAATTATGTTTTACTAATGAAGTCACAGCCAAAAAATCCACTCTTATTGAAAATACAAAAAAAGTTGATAAAGTTTAATGCTCAGTGTTTTTTTATTAAAACAAAACAAATAGCTAAATTTCACACATAAGGTAAAGATACCACTTTTGACCATTCTATTAGAAGTTCTACCTTTATTAGGCATTCTTTGATTATAGATTCCTAGTGACTCAAAGCAAGCTTAAATACTGTATCAGTTTCTCATATTGCAGGCTCAAATTATTCTGATTATTTAAGGGGAAAAAGTTCTGCTCCTATGTAAATCCAGGGCAATGCCACTGGCATCAAAGGCATTATTCTGGATTTACAGTGGTGTAGATACAAGTAGAACTGCACCCTAGGCATGCCACTATACATTGCACTGATTGCCCTTTTAGACTCTCTCATCTAAACTGATTTTTCATTCTGCACCATATTTCTCTTGACATTGTTCCAGTGCTTTATCATAAGCCTGTCACTCCAAGCCTTTTACTTTGTGAACCAAAAATAATTATGCCTGCATTCAAAAACACTGCCCAAATACTCATCAGGGCTGGATTTATGCGTCAGATGCTATTTTGAAGATAACTCTGGACAAAGAGCCCATGAAGTCATGCTGAATTCATGATGTAGATTCAGCTATCAGTCAGGGTAAAATGGCTTTCCTATCCAGTGATAAATCCTGCTTCAGCTTCTAGTCTGGGCCTCACTCTTGTGGGATTATTTAAACCAAAATTCAGAATAGGGAATAATAGGGAAGAGATTCATAATTTACAATGTAGTTAAATGTATCAATACATTTACACAAAATAATCTTTGTTTCTCTTAATGTATGCCCTCATTTAAGGATGTGCTTCCTCCTCTTTACATGAAAAGCATTTTTCCAGTGCCTGCTTTTGTTTTGTCTCAACTGGTAGCTTCTTTTTTCAGTTTTTCTAAAACCTCATCTGGAGTCATCGACACCAAAATCTTCACCACTTTTTCCCGAGATTTACCACCCTGTTTCAACACAAAAATGAATTCAGAGAACTATTTCTTTGCTTCCAAGTACACAGTTTAAAACTATCCAGTCAGTCACAATAGTGGGTACTTTGTAAACAGTACTAATCTTATACCCAACCAACAATAGTGAAAAAAGGTTATTTACCAGTAACTCTAGTCAGTTATTTCCTCGGTATAGTCACATTTGTGAAACATTCTCTAGTGCAACAGGGCTTCAGAGACTTTATGGAAAGTGTGTGCACCCTCTTGTGACACCACACTTTCTAAGTTGAGGGTTATAGGAGGGCCATGTAGTTGCAGCAGCCACAACTTCCATCACCAGAGCTCTCAGAGGATGATGGACAGTTAGTAAAAAACGCCACAAAAAGCACTCTCAAAGTACTAGATTTTATTGCTAAGTAACATTTTTCTTCTTCAAGGTGCTGCTGCCTGACTTATGCAAGTCTAACAAGCAGCAGACTGGGGTGTGCAATTCAACAAGAATGGCAGAACTACTCTTCTCTTCTGAAATAAACATTGAATCTAGATGACTAAGTGTTCTAAGTAAATGTGTGAATGACATGCAGGCAGTAGCTCTGCAATGTCTAAAATTTTTCTAATGTTACAGAAGCAGGCCTTGGATGCCAGCTTGGCCTTAGCAGAACAAACTTCAAGACAGGCTTTAAAAACCCACTTATGTGCTTATCCAGGGAGAGAAGATTTTCTTTCTGGGTAAAGGGGGCTGAATAGGCACAGGGACCCAATGTCATTGTTAGTTATTCCGAAGATGGGAAGGAGCAGAGTTGCTGCATCTGTTACATATTTTGAAGCAAGCAGGCAGGCTTTTTAGAGTGAGAAATAGGATGATCTCCAAAAGCTCAGCAATGCATCCTGCATGTGGGACTATGCAGATGTCACCTACAGATGCATATACTGAAATACCTGAGTTTATTTTTACCCTGAGGCTAGGGTGGCCAGATGTATGGCATTCAACTGGAATGCCTGGTCAAAAATGGAACCTGATGAGACTGGTCAGCATTGCTGACTGGGCTATTAAAAGTCTGGTTGGTGGCCCCGTGGGGCTGCCTAAAGGCCAGCTCCCTCTCTGCTGCTCTGGCTTTGTGTAGTTCCAACTAAACATCCAGCAGGTCCCTGCAGCTCCTAGGCATACATGGGGGCCAGAGAGACTCCACACACTGCCTCCACCCCGAGCATCAGCTCCATAGCTCCCACTGGCTGGAAACCACAGCCCTAGGCAAAGCTCTCATGCCTCACCTCCCTGCATCTCAACCCGTTGCCCCAACCCTGAGAGCCTCCAAACCCTTCATCGCTGGCCCAATGCTAGAGCCCACACCTCCAGCCAGAGCCTTACCCCCTTCCATGTCCCAATCTGGTGAAAGTGAGGAAGCAAAAGGGAAGATAGAGGAAAGGGGGAGGGCCTCCGGGAAGGCACAGGACAAATGTTTGGTTTTGTACCATTAGAAAGCTAGAAACCCTACTTTGAGAATATACTTCACATATACTTGTTGCTTTGCATCTAAATTCTCAGTTTGATATATAAAAAAGAACTGCATTGTATGAAATATAGAAACAAGCTAGGTTGTTTGTGTGTAACTGCTGCCTTAAATCAGAGCAGTTAAGTTGTGTGCATTATTCACATCCTTTCTGTACAAATGCATTGAATAGCTCATGCCAAGTTAAAATTTATTACAGGTGTACACATAGAGCTCTCTTCACTATCTTGTAAACAACTAAAAAAGTAACCATGCGAAAAGAACACAATCTCATGACATCTTTAGTATGAAATTTTGTTTTTACATTTCTAAGGTGCTTGTCCTTTTGACTTTGATGAGGCATTATTTAAATAATAGAATCATAGAACACTAGGACTGGAAGGGACCTCGAAAGGTCCTCGAGTCCAGTCCCCTGCCCTCATGGCAGGACCCAGTATTAATAGTTTGGCCAACAGATGTTTATTTTTTATAAAGATTCTAAATCTTGTATAAAAGTTCAATTGAAAGTACAAATTAGCAGTTTTCCATCTTAAAGAGACTGCCCACAAATCTACTGAGTACAATTTCTTCCTGTATGTTAAGATAATCACTGTTGAGAAACTGAAAGCAGTTTCTCAAGTTGTGGCTTAGCCATGGGGAGTTATAGGATAAAAGTTCTGTTTAAGGTAAGACAAATAAGGGCAACAAATGTACTTCTGCATTTTCAATTTTAG
Organism: Pelodiscus sinensis; assembly: GCF_052426305.1. Lineage (NCBI taxonomy): Eukaryota > Metazoa > Chordata > Testudines > Trionychidae > Pelodiscus > Pelodiscus sinensis. The sequence goes on from NC_143065.1 coordinate 26,634,768, forward strand.
CTTGGACCTACTTTTCCAGCTAAGAATGATTATACAATAGCTGAGAGGTAAGAGAATGCTAGGAAGCAATCTCTCTCTTTTCTTCTCTTGGCGATCACTTAATATTGAGTAGGATGTCTTCCTGTCACCCTCCTATTTGTGGATCCGTTGATGGCTGACCAGCCCGATTCTGGAGCCACACATCTCATCACAGAAGGAGCAGGTGCTGGTGGCTATTGGAGAAACATGGGGCAGTTTTTGCTGCTCTTTTCTTCTTCTCTGCCTCTCCTCGTCTGTGCTGCGGTGGGACCTCTCAAATTGCTCCACCCCCCTCACAGTTTACCGTTCTCCCAAGTGTTGACACCGATGCCATACTGCTTCATGTTTGCCTTCAACATGTCCTTAAATCGCTTCCTCTGGCCCCCAGCGCTTCTTCGTCCTTCCTTCAGCTCAGAAAACAGTACTTAGGTAGCAGTATTCATATGGCATTAGCCTGTTCACATAGGTTGAAAATCTGGCTGAAGTCACAAGACCAACACACTTCATAACTTAGACACAGTTCAGAATGATTGAAGGTCTGTGGCTGACAAGTCCAAATTTAAAATAGCCTGAGTGCTGCAGGCCAGACTAGAATTACCAGAGATGACTGGAAAAGGTTGAACAGTGCTGCTCCTCATTATGCCTGATGCTGCTTAGCAATTATATAGTGCTTTTCAAGTGTAATCTAATTAATCCTCAACATGGCTCTGTGGTAGATAAACAAGTGTTATCCTCTTTTATGGATGGGATAAACTGAAATAAAGGTTAAGTATCTTGTCCAGCCTGCAGCAAAGCCAAGATATAAATCTTGGAGTTTCTATCTATCAGCCAAGTAGTGCTCAGTCCATTAGACAATGTAGCCTCTAATAGCTATTTAAAAAAAATCTTATGTATTTAGGTTTAAATACAACATAAAAAAGCATCCATTCCAGGCACTCTCTTTATCTTCATGACACTATAAATGAATACATTTAGTTGATAGCTCATTCTCCATCCACTTTTCATACAAGACTAACTGGCAGTCTTCTCAAAACAGGACACAGACTTTTCTATTTCCTCTCAATGTCCTATCTGTTGCTGCTACCCTAACTGAACAGTTCATTATTGGGTGGTAGAACAATAATCTTCCTAGCATGACTGCAACAGAAGTTAACCTCAATTCTACTATTTGCTATTTTCTTAATTTATTTGTATACTGAAGTTCTACTGCCTACAATGGGTTAAGATTCAATATTTGTTGTTTTCAAAAGATAATGAATTTAATCTTTTCAGTCACAAACATCTACATCAATATGTAATTCATAGAGTAGTGGTTCCCAACCTTTTTTATACAGTAAAACTGCATTGGTCTGGCATCCAATGCTCCAGCACTCCTGATGGTCCGGCACCATCGGGAAGTTGGAGGTGCTCCGGGCAGCCAGACAATTGGAGCTGCTCTGTGCCCGGCTTCCCGATTCAGCCGCTGCTGAAACTGACCAGCAGCTGAATTGGGGACGCTAGGGGCAGAGCAGCTGGGGTGCTGTGGGGTTGGTCCTATAGCACTGTATCCCCCCCACTCCACCCCAGACCTCTTATAGCCCCCACTTCTGATAGTCCGTCATATCTGATAATCCAGCAGCCCCTGGGTCCTAAAGGTGCCAGATTATCGGAAGTTTACTGTACCATGTACCGGCAAACCCATTCACAAACTTTGGCAGACCAGTAACATAGTATTTCCATTATGGTAATTTTAGGAGGCCTTTTGTTGTTTTACGTCACATCTGTACACACACATATGTCCTTGTAGAGATCTGCAAACTCTGATCTCTTACAACACTAAAAAAAAATTTGTTAAAAGAATCCTTTCCTTTCTTATCTTGAGCCATTAACACCTATGTAAACTTTGTGTGAAACGCAATCATGCAAATGTCATGAGTGAGGCCATTTGTTCTGTGTCTGCAGCCCACAGGGAAACAAGTTAGACACCCCAAACTCCCCTCTGTCCCCACCCCTGGAGAGAGGGAGATGCGCACAGTGAGGCCCCTCAGCCTGCATGCCCCACATGAACCAGGCAGAGGGGCTCCAGCCTACCTGATGCCCCTGAGGAAGGCAGGAGCAGTTGCAACATAAGAAGGCAGGATGCTCCCACCCACCTCCAGGACCGAAGGACATATATGGGGCAGGCGGGAAAGTCTCACATCTCCATGGGGAGGAGCTGCTGGAGTAAAGACTTGGCCACAGGAGCAGAACTGTGGCAGCTAGTGCTCCACAGTGCAGGCAAGGCACTGCGAGCCGGCCTCTCGCTTGTTTCCGCCCCAGCAGTTCCTGCCCTCTGTTGACCTGACCAAAGGGGGTAAGGTAGCCAAGGGCCTAGCACTCCCATCAAGTCAGGGGAGAGACCAGCACAGGGACCACGGAAGGCGTGTTCACACCCACCCTGCGCACGGGCCCGTCAAGACATGGGCATGACCTGGCAGTGTGACACAGCCTGGGAGCCAGCAGTTCATAGCCTGACACTTGTCCACAGACCGGTGGTTGGCAGAACCACTGGCATAGAGGACGTCATTGTCCAAATCTGATCTTAACTATAAAAGAGAGAGAGATACTGGAGAAAACTGACTTTAAACAAAAGCTACAGTGGTAGAAACAAATGCATTTTCTGTTTAATCATGTAGAGAAATCAATATAGAAGTTCTGATGTTACTATCATTTTCACAACAGAAGCAGAGCTATCAAAGAATTGACATGCTGACCACTGTGGAATTGAGTGACTTGGTAGATACCTTTTACTTCAAATATTTAAAAAAATCTTTCTAAGATAAAGAGAACAAAAATCATTTGCAAAGGTGTTCTGTGCAAGATGTCCTCATTTTCTAGGAAGTTAGACTAAGTTTGAAGAAAACTTTAAAGGTCATAGATCACATGAACCACACACTGACTTAGAAAATACCATGTAGCAGCATGCTTGATCTGAAAAACTGATTGAGAAAGACTAAAATAGGTTATTTTCCATAACTGAGTTACATACCTTAATGTCCTCATGCTTGCTTTCTGAAAGCTAAAAACTTGGTCTGCTATAGGTGGAAACGTCTCTATTACAATACCTCTTTAATCCAGCAACTCTGGGAAACAGGGTTTGCCCAATAAAAGATTTTTCTGGGCTAGGGAGGGGGACAGAAGTAGGGCATGTACTTGGTGCTCCACATCCCATTGCCCCCAGGCATAAGCCCTCCATGGATATTGGAGCCGTGGGGAAAAGCCTCTGGCAGGGGGCTTCACTGCAATCCTGCTCTTCCAGATGGGGAGAGAGCAGCAGCATGCAGAGCCACTTCCACCTCTGCCTACCAGGGTCCATACCATGGGTGTTCCCATTAGGGACACCCGGAATAAGGAGCTTACAATGCATAAGTTTCAGAAATCTAACTGTAGCAGAAAAGAAAAAAGCTTTGTACCTTGTCTAAAACAACTTCGCTCTTCTTCACTTCTAGAACCTTAGAAAGGTAGCGACACAGCTCTGCATTTGCCTCCCCTTCTGATGGAGGTGCAGCAATAGCTACACCTACTGCCTCAGCTGTCACATCTATAACAAATATTTTAGGATTTTTATCTTCAAAGCATTAACAGACTTTTGTAATTTATAAACAAAGGCTTATTTGAAACCAAGTAGACAACTCCTAGAACACTCCAGCTGATGATAGATCTTACGACTTCTATTGTATCAGAAACAACCACTTAATTCTACTGCCTGTTCTTTCCCTTTACAAGCAAGCCTAGTTAATTCCTCAGAAGAATGTATTAATAAGCAGTCCTTATAAACAGGGAAGAGCGAGTGATCTGATGGTCCTAAGAATTGACAAATTTCTTGTTGCAGTTATCTGTAATCCATTCTAGGAGTCTGTAGGATACAATGAGGCATAGCCAGGCTGCAGACGCTGCATAATTTTCTTCCAAGTGTGAATGCGGGGTACTGGACCCTTCACAGCCACTTCTACTGCTATTCCTACTTCCCAACTTGAGTTCAATCTACAATTTGATTTTGAAATATTAATATTCCAGTAGCTTTTATAATTGCATTAAGCTTTGATTTTTATCATCTTTTTTGTGACAATACCTACTAATGTCCATCTAAGTAGGATAATCAGCATATGTTTTACCAAAGATAATGGACCTATCTAATGAGTGTAGTGTGTGCACTCTTTATGTAAGTATGCTTCTTGTTTGCCTATAAGCATGAAGATGATGGCCAGTCAGACTTCTATTAGTTGCTCCTTGGATTGAAGCATTTAAAGATTTTAAAAACATATTTTGAGCATTTAGTCAACATAACTAAGCATGCATCAGGCATCAAAGGTGATCTGCAAAGGAAAGTAATTTGTCTTGTATTGTTTATTTTAAAGAAAATGTGAAGCATATTTTCTGTTGTTTCTAATTCCTTGCTTTTTTCATTGCAGAAGTTCAAGTTTTGACTACTTTGGGGAACTTTCCAATTAAGATCATCATCTGGCATGCTGAATTTTACTTTATTTTTATCAGATTCTTCCTGTATGTACAGTGGGAAGGGAGGGAAAGAATGGGGGGGGGGGGGGGGAGAGAAGAGAAGGAAAGAAAGGAGAATGTGTGTGTATACCAACAACAACAAAGATCACAATGCTTGTAGTTTTTTAACAAAGCATGGTTCACTACAAAGAGATCAGGCTTGATTGAGTTTTGGGGTTTTTTTGGTTTTGTTTTGTCATAAATGGTAAGTAGGCTCCCCCTGCTGAACGGAAGAGAAAAAGAACAAGAGAAATGTTCCTTTGTTGTTCCAGAAATGCCTGTAGTGCTCATAAGATGGCACTAGTCTATTTTATACATTTTTATATATAATTTATTTTCATTATTCATTTAACACACTTGCTTACACACATCAGCTTTAAAAAAAACAAAAACAAAAAAACCTCTAATTCCTACCAATATAACTAGTCTTTTTCTTCCTTTGCCCTCCTCTGAAGATAGGTGAAATATTCCAATAATGCAGTTTAAGGAGTTATATTGGAATATAATTAAAATCAAGTGATTACCAGGAATTACTCTTTGTGCTTTTAAAAAGATTAATTTACTCCAACACATCTTTCCAGTTTTGTCAATGCAATCCACTACACCTAGTCAAATGGAGTGCAAGAAACATCAATTAATTTACTGGTCATGAAGCCACATTACACAATCACTTAGACCTTTAGAGGAACAATAATTTGTACAAAGAAATGGGTGTAGGGAGAAGAGGAAAATCTTGCCTTCCTAAATAACTTTATTTGTTTAATTAAGTGAACTATTTCCCTCATAATTACAATTTTCATGGGGGGGTATACCTGTTATAGCATTTTGTTTGGATCCAGGTTTGGCATGAATAGCAATAGTGATGGAACCACTTTTGTCGGTTACAACTGGACCTGAAGGAACAGTCGGTTTTACTGAGTCTTTACACTTTTCTTTTCCCTGATCAAACAAACAAACACACCAGCAGCTGTTAAAGCAAGACTGTACATTGGAAATCCAGCCAACCAATGCAGAGATTAAAATTAGTTTCAGCCACTACTCCTGCTTCAGAGTCTTCCCTTGGCTCCCAAACAACAATTACGCTTTTAATTGTTAATATGCTTTTGTTTTCCAAGAGGCTTCCTTCCAGATGCTGTGTAATCAACCCCACTACCAGTAGGGAAACAGCTAGCCATGTCACCTGGCTGGAGTTGCCAGGTGTCCGTTTTTTTATTGGAACACTGGGTCAGAAAGGGATCCTGGCAGCTCTAGATAGAACCCTTAAAAGTTTAGTTGGCAGTACAGCAGGTCTAAGGCAGGCTCCTATTTGTCCTAGCTCCAAACAGCTCCCAGGAGTCACTGGCATATCCCAGGTGCCTTAGGCCAATGAGAGCTGTGGAGGTCCTGAAGTGCACAGACCCCTTTGACCTTCCACCTAGAAGCCAGATATGCCACCCACTTCCTGGAGCTGCATGGAACCAGGAGCCTACCTTAGCCCCACTGAACCACTGAGTTAGAGCTACTGAGGTTAACTGCCACCCAGTTGGAATCTGTGTCCAAATCCCCCTGCCACAACCTTTGCACCAGCATGTAACCTTCTCCTGCACCATAACTCCTTCCCAAAGCACACATGCCAACTAGGGATGTAAAATCCTATTTAATTAGTTAAATGTTTAAACAGAGCAACAACACTGCATTTAACCAATTAATTTGTGAGTGGATGGGTCGGGATACAGAAGCCCTGCCACAAGCAGGGGCTGTTCCAGCCTGGCTGCTCCTGGGCACCGGTTAACAACCGTTAGCTGGCAAGCATCATCTGTTAAGGGTGATGCTTACTAGGTAACCGTTTCACCATTAACATCCCTAATGCCAACCCTCTACCCGGCCCGAAGGCATCCCTAATGCCACCCCTCCCCCAACCTCCCTTCTGGAACCCTCACGCTGCACCCCCTCATGCAGCCCAGCCCCGAGACCCCCTGTACCTCAAGCTTCACGTCCCCATTCTCCCCGTCTGCAGCCCCTCCCCCACGCCACCCCCTGCCCTGCCCAGCGAGAGTGAGGCGGGGCCTGAAGAGAAAGGACGGGTCGGGGCGCCATTAGACAGCTGGCAGCCCTACGAGACAGGAAGCCAGGCCGCCCGGCCAGGTCTCCGAGTAGCAGACTGAGCGAATAGGAAGGTCCCCGGCGGAGGCCCCGGGCCGGGCCGCCCCTGCTGACTGACCCTCCGTGGCATGGCCCCGCTCCGCACGCAGGCACTGGCGGCACCCTGCCTCCAACCGGCGCTCCGACGGAGTCCGATCAGGGCCAGCAGCATCCCAGACCAAACTGTGGGCGGCTCCGAGCTGCACTTCCGGCCTTGCCTGTGCCCCGCGAGACCTGCCTGAAAACCATTCGGCTTCCGGGGTCAGGCAGAGTGCTGCGCACGCGCAAACCGAACAAGCGAAGCAAGATGCTGTAAGTGCTGTTGCTCCGCTTGGTGGTGGCGGCTTAGTCTGGCCTCGACCTTAGCTGGAGGCCACTCCCCGCTGTCGCAGCGTAGAACGTGTTTTCAGTAGGGATGTGGCACGAGGAGCAGTGACCGATGCTATGGGGTATAAGACGCTGTTACCTGATGTAGCAAATGGTGAGTGGACAGGAAGCCACGGGGGTCAGGCTACAGCAGCCCTGCCACAGGCACGGGCTTATGGAGTATAAGACACCGTTACCTGATGTAGCAGTTCTCCTACCCTGGTATGTGTAAAGCTTAGCTCCTGCTTCTCCCCCGTCGCCGATTATGCTCTTCAGCCCGTTTAACCCTACCCCGAACTGCTTGATCCCATTGACCAATTTTCAACCTGTGCACACATCCGGTGCCTCCTCCATTTAGCTCTCCAGCCGCTGTAAAAAGCAGTCATCAAATATTTAACAGAAAAATTAGGGCATGGCGAAGGTCAGAGGACTGGCCAGGCCTTTTAAAAAAAAAAAAACTGATTACTTTCATATGAGAAATGACTTTCCACATTTGCTATTTTCTGTATCAAATATGTACTCAAGTAATTTATCACTTGTCAGACAGGAAGAGAGCAGAACTATTTCTAATATATTATCAGAAAAATAGGCATTGAAGAAAATACATTACTTTGTCAGCATGATAGAACTAGATATTTCTTTGCACTTTTCACTGGTTTAATAGCTTACTACATTTCAAGGTACACTAGTATGGAATATTCAACATTATCCCAGGGTTCTATGCAGATGAATTTTCTCTAGTCGTGCAGTATACACATCAATGATTTATCCTTTGAGGTAATAAAAATAGATAAAAGTAACACTAAGGAGAAAAGGCAATTTCCAACCTGATTATTAGGTTTCTGTAAGTTCTATACCCATCTAGATAGTGGTAACATTGTTTTCCATAAAACAGCTGAGAAGGAAACAGTTTTTGTTAATGTCTCTGCCCCTACACAGCAGGTTGGCTGCTTGCACTTTTCAATTATATTTTCCTCTGCTAAAATTAAGATTAAAAGATCTTTCCGTTTGAATGAGGCTTTAGAGAGGGAGTTCTCGAGGTAGAGGAGAAGCAGATACAGGAGTCTTGGGGGAAGTGGGTGTTGTTTTTGGGGCTTTCTTGCTGTGTGCTGAGCTTGTGTTTGTGAGTGAGGGTTGTGTGTGTGTTCTTTCTTGTTTATTTATTTATTTTCCCCTGTGTTTGAGAGTGAGGCTCCCCCCCCCCCCAAGGAGTTTGTGCTGTGATTGGCAGGTGGAAACTGTTCTAATTAAAGTTTGAATTATAGAAACCTCTGCTGAGATTGGCTGAGCCCTGGTAGGGGGAGGGGCTTTATAAGACAGTGGGCAAGCAACCAAGGAGCTTGCAAACAGATGAGTGCTAACCGGGAGTTGGGAAGGGTGGCAGGTTCTCTTGCCTTTCTTTTTAAAATCCCTTTTCCAGGACAGTAGCGATGGTTTGTGATGGGTCTGCTGTTGTTACCTGCACAGCATGTGCCATGTTTGTCTTCCTCCCGGATGAGAGGAAAGTGATTAGGAATAGTCAGCATGGATTCACAAAGGGCAAGTCGTGCCTGACCAATCTGATTAGCTTCTAGGATGAGGTAACTGGCTCGGTGGACATGGGGAAGTCAGTGGATGTTATATACCGTGACTTTAGCAAGGCTTTTGATACAGTCTCCCACAATATTCTTGCCTGCAAGTTAAGGGATTGTGGATTGGATAAATGGACGGTAAGATGGATAGAAAGATGGCTAGAAGGCCAGGCCCAGCGGGTAGTGATCAATGGCTCGATGTCAGGATGGCGGTCGGTTTCTAGCGGAGTGCCCCAAGGTTCGGTTCTAGGACCGGTTTTGTTCAATATCTTTATTAATGATCTGGATGAGGGGATGGATTGCACCCTCAGCAAGTTTGCGGATGACACTAAGCTGGGGGGAGAGGTAGATACGCTTAAGGGCAGAGATAGGGTAAAGAATGACTTAGACAAATTGGAGGATTGGGCCACAAGAAATCTGATGAGGTTCAACAAGGACAAGTGTAGAGTCCTGCACTTGGGACGGAAGAATCCCAAGCATAGTTACAAGCTGGGGACCAACCGGTTAAGTAGTAGTTCTGCAGAAAAGGACCTGGGGATTACAGTGGATGAGAAGCTAGATATGAGTCAACAGTGTGCTCTTGTAGCCAAGAAGGCTAATGGCATATTAGGTTGCATTAAAAGGAGCATTGCCAGCAGATCCAAAGATGTCATCATTCCCCTTTATTCAGCTTTGGTGAGGCCGCATCTGGAGTATTGTGTCCAGTTCTGGGCCCCCCACTACAAAAAGGATGTGGATGCATTGGAGAGGGTCCAGCGGAGGGCAACCAAAATGATTAGGGGGCTGGAGCATACGACTTATGAGGAGAGGCTGAGGGATTGGCTCTGTTTAGTCTGCAGAAGAAAAGAGTGAGGGGGGATTTGATAGCAGCCTTCAACTTCCTGAAGGGAGGTTCCAAAGAGGATGGAGAAAGGCTGTTCTCAGTAGTGCCAGATGGCAGAACAAAGAACAATGGTTTCAAGTTGTGGTGGGAGAGGTCCAGGTTGGATATTAGGAAAAACTATTTCACTAGGAGGGTGGTAAAGTACTGGAATGGGTTACCTAGGGAAGTAGTGGAGTCTCCATCCCTAGAGGTGTTTAAGTCTCGGCTTGACAAAGCCCTGGCTGGGTTGATTTAGTTGGAATTGGTCCTGCCTAGAGCGGGGGGCTGGACTTGATGACCTTCTGAGGTCTCTTCCAGTTCTATGATTCTATGAAATAAAAGGAGATCTAGATACGGTTTTCTATATTCTCTAATAACTCTGGAAGAAAATGTATGTGATCCCTTATTAACACCAAACTAAAGAACTACCAGGCCAATAGCAGCCTATTGGCACAGTGGAGCTCTATGGTGAGGATCAAGGACTGAATATAGTAAGTCTCAGCTCAGGTGTATTTATCAGTACACCATTTTAACAAAAATACACAGTACAGTTTGAAAGTAAGAACTGTAAAATGCTCTCTCCAGCTCTCTTTCACACCTATAAATATAGGTTGTACCAAAAGAAAATTCAAGAGCACAAAGCTAACACAAGCCATGGTTTACATGGTAAATGTTGCATTTCTCTTTTCACCTAATATATACTGATACTAGCCAATTAGCCCGTCATAAGAAAGGATTTTCAGGTCTTCTTCTCCTGAGCTCTCTCGCTCTGTCTCTCTCTTTTCCTACTGCCTCTCCCTCCCCCCCAGTTCTCCTCTGCCTCCTGCCTCTCTCCCCGTCTTTCTTTCTCTTCTCCCCCTCCTGCCTCTCACTCTCCCTTTCTCTTCTCCTCCTGCCTCCGTCTCTCCCCACCCCCATTCCCCTTACCCCCACCGTGGTGCTTGGCTGAGTGCTGCCTGCTCAGCCAGGCTGCCATGGGGGGGGGGGGGAGGGGGGGGGGGGGGGGACAGTGACATACACGGCTGTAGCCATGTACATCACCGCCTTCCCTACCCCTCCCACCTGGGGGAGCCCAAACAGCCCCTTACGCTGCTGGCTCCCCTGGCAGTGTGGCTGAGAGGCACAGCACTCAGCTGAGTGCCACAGCAGCAGCAGCAGAAGGGGGGTGGTGACGTACACAGCCCCGCCCCTTCCTGTCCCACCAGGCCCACCTGAGCAGCGCTCAGCTGGGCCCCGGCAGGGGAGCAAGCGGCACCAAGCAGCCTGTGGCTGCAACACCGCCCCCCCCAACCAGGTCTGCTTCCCACCCCCGTTCTCCCCTCCAGCCCCACAGCCCCCGATCCCCCCATCCTGCCCTACAGCCCCTGATATCCCCCAGCTCTTCTTCCCACCCCTTTCCGGCCAACCCCGCCCCCTTCCCCTCCCTGCGTGGCGCCCCATCCCTCTTCCTTCCCATCCGTGGCACACTACGCTGGTCCCAGCTGAGTGGCACTCCTGTTGGGCCCCAGCGGGGGAGCAAGCAGTGGCAAGCAGCCCCAAAAGGTGGGCCTGGCGGGAGCGGCGCTCACCTGGGCCCGGGGCGGCAAGCAGCCGTTTGGGGTCTGCGCTCCCCACACGTGGGGAGCGCGGACCCCAAAGGGCCGCTTGCCACCGCTTGCTCCCCCTCCGGGGCCCGGCCGGAGCGGAAGGGGGCAGGGCTGGCCAGAATGGGGGCGGGGGGGTGGAAAGCAGAGCTGGGGGGGATTGGGGGCTGGAGGGGAGGATGGGGGGAGGCCGGAGGAAGGGAAGCTGCACTGGCGGGGGGGGGGGGCCTTCGGGGGTCCCTGCAGCTGCTTGCTGCCACGGAGCGAGGGGAAGGGGGCGGGACGCTGACGTACACGACCAGGGGGCATGACCATGTACAACTGTTTATTACTATATTGCATGTCACAAGGACTTCAAAAATCTGTATCTATATAAATGGCACTAGGAAGAGCAATCTAAGGAAGCTTAAGTTTCACCGACACCTATTTTCACTTTAGTTATCAAAAAGCTTATTTTAAACTAAAGATTACAAGGTTTTCTGAAGAACCATTTTTTCTACATAACTTAGATACTTTGCTATTAATGCCATTTCAACCTTAAAGCTGCTCCAATTCTACCTCAGTGGTTATTATACACATTTAAAAAATTACAAGGCTGAAATGTGCAAGCAAAGAATGGTATAGGATTTTACTCATTTTAAGCTCACTTTAAACATACTATATTATCTAATTACTTATTTATCTGCTAACAGTGGCATTATAAATAGTGAAAAATAACTGTATACCTGGTACCATAGGTATGCTATCAAGGTTCCCTGTAAGATGCACACCTGCACAGGCGCGCACCAAGAATTTCATTCCTGCCCAACCCCCTCAACAGAGCAGCACAGTTACAGCCCAGCTGCTCCCGAGGGTGGAACTGCAGCTGTGTGGCAAGTGATCGCCCACCCCAGGAGCAGCTGGGCAGCCACCACGCAACCTGAGTGGCAGCTGCCAAAGCTGAAGCCTGGGCCATGGTACTAAAAATAGCACTGTGGCCCGGCTCCAGTCCTGGCACACAGGGCAGCCAGCTGCTGCATGACCCAGCCCCTGGGAGTAGCTGGGGCCACAGATGCGTGGTGGCTGCTGGGGACGGGACCGCAGTACTTAAAAAAAAAAAAAAAAAAAGGCAGCACTGTGGCCCTGGCTCAAGGCCCAGCACACACAGCAGTCACCCACCATGCTGCCCCACCCAGCAAGTGCAGGTGTAAGGAAGGCAGAAGGTGAGAGAAGGGGCAAGGGGATAATTAAGGGGAAGGTGGGGGTGAGGAGACAAAAGGGTTTGTGCAGAAGAGAGGGGAGGAGGCCAGGGCAGGAGAAGAAAGGGGAAAGAACGAAGGGGCAGGGTGGGAGGAGAGACAAATGCCAGGGGGCCAAGAGGAGACAATGGGGCGGGGGGGGGGGAGAAGGGGGGTGAGAGAATGGGAAAGTGTCCATGAGGGTGGAAGAGGGGAGGGAACAGAGTGATGCTGGGAGAGGAGAGGGGAGGAGTAGGTGACAGGAGAAGAGGGGTTGAAAGGAGGGGTGGGCATGAGGAAGGGAGGGGACAGAGCAAGTCATGTGTGAGGGTGCACAGGGGTGTGAGGAGAACTGGGGCAGAGGGTGGTGAGGGGGTGGGCATGAGGGAGAAGCATGAGGAAAGGGGGAGGCACCAGGAGGGTGCAAGGGGTAAGGGAAGGTGCAGGTGCCAAAGGCATTGTGGGGATAAAGCAGAACGGCAGACATGGGGAGGGGAGAGATGGGCACTAGAGAACAGAGGAGAGAGACAGGGCAGGTGGGTAAAGGGAGGTGTTAGAAGAAGGGATGGGGAAGGGAGCTAGAGGAGAAGCGGGGGGGGGGAGGGTGAATGCGGGGGGGGGGGGGAGGGTGGAAAGGTGGGGTAAGACCCAGGAGGGCTGAGGGGAGTAAGAAGGGCAGGAGCCAAGACAGCAGAGGATGGTGAGGGGAGGATGGGAAACACAGCAGCAAAGGGGAAAAGGGAGAGGCTTATAACTTAGGTGCCACAGAGGCACACGTCCGAACAAGCACGCATGACCTCAGTATTAGAATCATAGAATAATAGGACTGGAAGGGACCTCAAGAGGTCATCGAGTCCAGCCCCCCGCCCTCAAGGCAGGACCAAGTTCCACCTACACCATCCCTGACAGATGTCTATCTAACCTGTTCTTAAATATCTCCAGAGAGGGAGATTCCACCACCTCCCTTGGCAATTTATTCCAATATTTGACCACCCTGACAGTTAGGAATTTTTTCCTAATGTCCAATCTAAACCTCCCCTGCTGCACTTTAAGCCCATTACTCCTTGTCCTGTCCTCAGAAACCAAGAGGAACAAATTTTCTCCTTCCTCCTTGTGACACCCTTTTAGATATTTGAAAACCGCTATCATGTCCCCCCTTAATCTTCTTTTTTCCAAACTAAACAAGCCCAGTTCATGAAGCCTGGCTTCATAGGTCATGTTCTCTAGACCTTTAATCATTCTTGTCGCTCTTCTCTGTACCCTTTCCAATTTCTCCACATCTTTCTTGAAATGTGGCGCCCAGAACTGGACACAGGACAAAAATTCACAAGTGCACAAGACAAAAATTCACTCCACTCATGGATGTAAAAATTTTAAAGAGGGAATGCTGTACACTAGTACAGGTTAAACCTCTCTAATCCAGCACCCATGGAACCTGCCCAGTGCCAAGCTTACCAAACCACAGGAAGTCAATATTGTCTAGCCACATTACCAACACTGCCACTGCTTACCGGGCTCTTAGAAGACGTTTAGGGATATAATAGCACTATATAGCAGCACAGAACACTGAAAACCAGGACTGGTGACTAAACAAATTTTATGGGTCTGCAGGAGACTTGGCCATACCCATGATAAGTGGACATCTGGCTATCTAAAACCATGCTGGACCATGGATATTGCTGAACCAAAGAGTGACAGACTAGAGAGCTTCAACCTGTAATGTAGAGCATTAGAGAAATAGTCAGTGCTTTCAATTACATACTAGTTTCTTGTGGTTATGGTTTATAGGAGTGTGCAGGATCCCGTGGGATGAATGGAATTTTCACATGTTGTTTAAACAATTGCACAGAATGCTACAGAGTACACTGTATATTCACTGCACCTTTCAATGGACTGCATTGCTTCAGACCATTTGTAGATATTCTCTGGAACTAAATGCACAAACAGAAAAAGTTAAATCACATCAAGATTTTAGTGTTAATGCTTGAGCATCCAGGTCCTAGAATACTATTAACGGAAGTCTTGCATATTCATATCGTCACATTATACAATGTTGCAGACATATTTATAAACAATAGTCATCACCATACCAACTTACACGCATGCTCTAGTGCATTACTGTAAAATACACATTTCTGAATGAAACCAAGGGCATTCAAATATTGTACATTGCAGATCTCAACGATAAGTGTGTGCTATATTTCTTTAATACAATTCCAGGTACTGTTTACAGTTTTAACCCACATATTTCTTCATGGCTCATTTAAGAAAAAGAATATAAATCCAGTTTTGTTGCTGTAACTAAAGTTGTCAATTGAGTCCATATTTTAGAAGGAAATGCAATCTGGGACAAAGTAATATAGATATTGCATATTTAAAGGAAAAAAACCCAAAATTCCATAACAAACTCAAAGATCTAAGGATAATTTCACCAACTGCTGAAGACAATGTAAGGAGTCAGAAAGTTTAAAAAAAGAACAACAACAAAACACAAGAAAATGTTTAAAAATACCTTTACAATAGAGAGTACTTCTTATTTTCAAGGTTTTGTAAAGGTAAAAGGAATTACATCTGTTAGCTGACTGATACCCTGCCAATCATGCAGAGAGAAAAATAGATTTTTCTGATATCTCCTATAAGAAATTTTCTAATTCTTATTACACATGGAGATTATATATTTATGTTAATTTCATAGAATTTAATAACTGCCCCCAATAGAAAGTACTTTAAATCAATATCAGTCTATACATTGCTGCTGTATTATAGCAGATGTACTATACTGTGTAATTATGTATAAAATATTATTTCTGGTATTTGTCCATCCTCTATCGATGTACCATTGTTGTTACCAGGTGAACTAGAGAAAGAAAAGCAGGTTTTGCTAGCAGTGGGAGATTCATGGATTACTTTCTTCAATCCTTTCGTACCATAATGGGAATCAGGACCCTAATATAAACAACAAAAGAAGTTAGCTACATTTTCTCCACTTTAGTTATTTAGTGAGCAGAAAGATTTAATTTATATAAAACTATCACACACACACAAATTTTAATGACATCCTATACTAGTACTATTCAAGATTCTCCACAGGTACCACAGAGTCCTGGAGCTTATTATAACCTTTGAAAGGAGAATTCAAATACACTTTGTCTGCTCTTTATCTGGCAACTAATATGCCAAAATTATTGTATTGTGTGTATTCACTATATAAGCCTGTACTAATCTTTAAAGTGTTAGGAACTTCTGGTACGCAGATTTGTTAAAAACTTTTTATTTTTATTATCCTTCCCCCCCCCACCAAAAAAACCCCTCACAACTTTCCCCCCCAAAAAAACAAAACAAAACTCAGGAGCTTTTAATAATGGACAAAGCAGCCCATTATGTTTAATGGAGAGCTTTTTTTAGTAGAAGTAATACAGGTAACAGTTAAATCTGAGCTTAAGAAAATTTAAAACATTTTTAAGTATATAATTGATTATTGAGGAAGATATCTACAGCTAACACAAAGGATAGATTCAAGTTTTGATGCAAATTTAACACTATTGCAAATGCACATTTCCACCGTTGCAAATAAACAGCTTCAAAATTCTATCAGGTAGTAACATTTTTTGAAAGTAAATCAGCCACTAAAGTTATAAAACTCTGCATCTCAAAATTTGTCTACTTACAAACGGGACACTCCATTAAACTTACAGGAAACAACTACCACACAATAAAAAAGAAGCATCCCATAGGAGATTTCCATTTTTATTCCAGCCCTAGTACGCCAGGTAGAATTGTGTAATAATCCCAGCTTTGGCCTTGAGGAGAATTTCTCCAATGCAGGCACGGAGGAATAGACACTGGCTCTCTTTCAAGGGCTCTCTCGCAAACTCTAATATAGGGGACATGTCACAGATGGGCTGAGAGCAATAGAGAGAAGAATTGCAATGCTGAAAAATGTAGGAAAAGTTGTTGTCCATAGGCAGCAGACAATAGTTACAGTGAGATTTGCTCCAATTCCTGGAACAGCTCAGCACTCAAAAGGCATAAAGTCACATCAGCTCCACCATCCCCTTAACAGCCTACTCCAAAACTAATTGTCTAGTTTTGCTTTTGATGTGCTTTAGAAAAAAAAAAAAAAAGAGACTTAGAGGATGTTTCCCTACCAGATAATGGTTTAAAGCTGGGTAAAACAGATTCCAAACAACTTTATTACATTCATTTTACACTCTTACTCTTAAGGTATGCTTACTTTGAGTGTTGCACAAGCTGTGTAGGAGATGGTTGGCAAAATTTCTATAGGTTCTTTAAACATAACTCTGAATGTATTAGCAGTTCCATCACAACTAAATCCAGTATCATTTTGTCCCAGTGTTTGATTTTTTTCATATTCAATTATCTGTATTAAAATAAAAAATAAAAGTGTGTCCTTTTCCTTGTTAACTAGCTTACAGTTTTGAAGAAAACTCTAGTCACAAAAAAAAAAAATCCAACCCAGCATCAACATAGGTAACTGTCTCATTCTGGGATACAGTTCAAACTAGCAAGAGGTTTTGTTGTTGTCCACCTCACAATGGTTTGTTGTTGTAGCTCCCAACGTAGGCCACTTCCAAACAGCTTACCAGCATGCAGGTCACACCCGCAGTGTCTGTGTATACCTGTAGCTTAGGGATGTTAGACAGAGTGTAACTGCACAAAATTTTAGCAGTTACACAACTATTTGATAGTCCCTGAGGGCAGGACTGGCAGCTAGTGTGCTTCTGACCCCACTCCTGGGAGACCCTGCCACCCCACACTGCTGCCTCTGTATCAGAGGCAGCAGTGCAGGGTGGCAGGTGGAAGCTGGTCTACGAGGGCAGTCGGTTTAAAAAACAGCTTCCTGCCTGCTGCGCCATGCTGTCCAGGCTGCTCCCCACAGGCACCAGCTCCCGTCTGCCCTATGCTGCCCCTGATACAGAGGCAGCAAATGGAGGAGGGAAGGGTGAGTGTAGTTGACAGGATTAACCAATAAACCTAGGCTTATCAGTGAATCATGTAGCCGTCTACATGCTGACATTCCTAATGGAGCCATGATCCAACAGCTCTTCAAATAAGTGATAAAGTTAGAAATTACTACAAACAAATACAAGTGAAAACATATCTAGAGAACTAAAACTTAATCTAGAAGTTTTTGTTCAAGGCATTTTTTCAAGACTGCCATTGCCCCTTGCAAGCAAGATGGTACCTGACCCTTTCCTTGGTCAGGTTTTCTCCTAAAGGCCCAAAGTTGCTTGTGCCTTAAGAATCTGGGTTCCCTATTCCTTTATTTTATAGTCCAGTGAACCTTGGAAATAAGATTCTTCTGAAGATTACTATTCAGAGTAAAATTTATCCAAGCAGTAAGGAAGGCAACATGGAGTTTGATGATGAAGGAAGATCAATGCTTTCTTCCCCACTTGTTTTTACTGAAATGCAAATTGTTCCATTTCCTGTCACCTCTTTCTCCTGCTAATGGGCCTATTTAATAACTTATTGCCTAGGCAGGGGCTTTCTGGTTTTATCTTATGCTAAGAATATCATACAGAGGGAATTCATAACTTTACATGTACTGTTGCTACATATATTTCACTATGATATTATGAATAATGAGTTATTAGTTTTCACATGTGACCCTATAAAACACATTTTGTACAAAGATTATTACAAAGGTGTGTAAGATGTGAATAAACAGATGCTTTCACTCCAAAGAAGACTATTTACATTAGAATAAGCATTACAGGTTCCCTGTTCCATCCAATTTAACACAAAGGGTAGTACAAGCTCAGTGGGGGAATCTGCTGATGAGACAATTAACAGATCTGGAATTTTAATGAATGGGATAATTCAGCCTGTCGTGCTGAGAAGCAAGACCCAGGAATATCAACCTATTTAAAAAATTAAAAATGTCCTGGAGAAATATTAGGACTTAAGTAAACATATACTGCTGTCCAGGACACCTTTAAAGAATACATATATTTATAAACAAACAGGTGCTCACTAGGGGTGTAAGAGACTAGTCGACTATCCAATAAGAAAAGCTTATCGGATACTCAAAAAGTGATGCAAATAGTCACTTCTCCCCCTTTGCTGCCTCTATTGGAGAGGGGCAGCAAGGTGGAGGAACAGGAACGTTTTTCTCCAGCACTGTCTCCATGGGGAGCAGGGAAGGTAAGAGGCACAGCGGGGAACGGCACGAGAGGGGACTAAAGCAGTCTCTGCTTGTGCCGCTTCTGCTGCAATTCTGCTTTTGAAATGTACAAGAGCCCTGCTGGGGCTCTTGTACATTTCAAAGTCTGAGGTGCAGAAGGGAGCACGGGGCCAGCGGGGGTCCCCGACTGGTCCCACGCTCCCTATGGGGTTTTCGCTTTAGAACTGTAGCAAGAGCCAGCAAGAGCCAGGGAGGGTTCTTGCTATAGTTCAAAGGTGGAGGTGCCCTTATAGACTAATTGAGTAGTCAATGGAAATCCCATCAACTATTTGATTAATTACCTAATCTAAATTTAACATCTCTAGTACACACTGACAGATCTTCAAGCATATCATTGCATTCTTGAAAGAATGCAGGAACTAGGGACGTAAAATCCCACTTCATCAGTTACCTGATTAAATGTTAGTTTGACCTAACATTTGACCAGGTAAATAACTAAAGTGGGATCTGAACTGGGGACTACTCCAGCCCAGCTGGGGCTGAGGCTGCCACCATCGCCTAGAACTGCTCCAAACGAGAGCAGCTCCTGTCCATGGTGGGCCACTTGTGGGGTTGGAGCAGCCCCCTGCCCACGGCAGGCAGAGAGCTGCTCCATCTCCCACCAGTTGCCAGTTAACCTTTCACAACCCTAGTAGGAACAACTGTTTCAGAAGGTTGAAAAAGCTACCAGAGGAGAAGCTGTTCTGGATTTGATTTTAACAAATAGGGAGGAACTAGTTGAGAACTTGAAAGTGGAAGACAATATGGGGGACAGTGATCATGAAATAATAGAGTTCATGATCTTAAGGAAAGGTAGAAGGGAGACCAGCACAATTGAGGTAATGGATTTCAGGAAGGCAGATTTTGATAAGCTCAGAGAACTTGTAGGTAAGGTCCCATGGGAAGCACGACTGAAGGGAAAAACAACTGAGGAGAGTTGGAAGTATTTCAAAGGGACGTTGTTAAGGGCCCAAAAGCAAACAATTCCGCTATGTAGGAAAGATAGAAAATATGGCAAAAGATCAGCTTGGCTTAACAAGGAGATCTTGCATGATCTCAAAATAAAAAAGGAGTCATATAAAAAATGGAAACTAGGACAAATAACAAAGGATGAATTATAGGCAAGCAACACGGGAATGCAGGGGCAAGATTAGAAAGGCAAAGGCACAAAATGAGATCAAACTAGCTACAGGCATAAAGGGAAACAAGAAGACCTTTTATAAATACATTAAAAGCAAGAGGAAGACCAAGGACAGGGTAGGCCCACTGCTCAGTGAGGAGGGAGAAGCAGTCACAGGAAACTTGGAAATGGCGGAGATGCTCAATGACTTCTTTGTTTCGGTCTTCACCGAGAAGTCTGGAGGTGTGCCTAACGTAGTGAATACAAGCAGAGAGAGGGTAAGTTTAGAAGATAGGATACACAAAGAACAAGTTAAAGATCACTTAGGAAAGTTAGATGTCAGCAAGTCACCAGGTCCTGATGAAATGCATCCCAGGATACTCAAGGAGCTGATAGAGGAGGTATCAGAGCCTTTAGCTATGATCTTTGAAAAATCATGGAAGACAGGGGAGATACCAGAAGACTGGAAAAGGGCAAATATTGTGCCCATCTATAAAAAGGGGAATAAGAACAACCCAGGAAACTACAGACCGGTCAGTTTAACGTCTGTCCCAGGGAAGATAATAGAGCAGGTAATTAAGGAAATCATATGCAAACACTTGGAAAGTAATAAAGTGATAGGGAATAGCCATCATGGGTTTGTGAAGAACAAGTCATGCCAAACTAATCTGATAGCTTTCTTTGATAGGATAACGAGTCTTGTGGATAAGGGAGAAGCGATGGATGTCATATACCTAAACTTTAGTAAGGCATTTGATACGGTCTCGCATGATATTCTTATTGATAAACTAGGCAAATATAACTTAGATAGGGCCACAATAAGGTGGGTGCATAATTGGCTGGATAACCGTAGTTAGAGTTGTTAACGGTGCTAAATCCTGCTGGAAAGGGATAACGAGTGGAGTTCCGCAAGGGTCTGTTCTGGGACCCGTACTGTTCAATATCTTCATCAATGATGTAGATATTGGGATAGAGAGTACGCTTATTAAGTTTGCAGATGATACCAAACTGGGCGGGATTGCAACTTCTTTGGAGGATAGGGACATAATTCAAAATGACCTTAGCAAGTTAGAGAAATGGTCAGAGGTAAACAGGATGAAGTTTAATAAAGAGAAATGCAAAGTGCTCCACTTAGGAAGGAACAATCAGTTCCATACATACAAGATGGGAAGCGACTGTCTAGGAAGGAGCATGGTGGAAAGGGATCTAGGGGTCATAGTGGACCACAAGTTGAATATGAGTCAACAGTGTGATGCTGTTGCAAAAAAGGCAAATATGATTCTAGGTTGTATCAACAGGTGTGTTGTAAGCAAAACTTGTGAAGTCATTCTGCCGCTCTACTCTGCACTAGTTAGGCCTCAGCTGGAGTACTGTGTCCAGTTCTGGGTGGCACATTTCAAGAAAGATGTGGAGAAATTGGAAAGGGCACAGAGAAGAGCGACAAGAATGATTAAAGGCCTAGAGAACATGACCTATGAAGCTAGGCTTCATGAACTGGGCTTGTTTAGTTTGGAAAAAAGAAGATTAAGGGGGGACATGATAGCGGTTTTCAAATATCTAAAAGGGTGTCACAAGGAAGAAGGAGAAAATTTGTTCCTCTTGGTTTCTGAGGACAGGACAAGGAGTAACGGGCTTAAAGTACAGCAGGGGAGGTTTAGATTGGACATTAGGAAAAAATTCCTGTCAGGGTGGTCAAATATTGGAATAAATTGCCAAGGGAGGTAGTGGAATCTCCCTCTCTGGAGATATTTAAGAACAGGTTAGACAGACATCTGTCAGGGATGGTGTAGACGGAGCTTGGTCCTGCCTTGAGGGCGGGGGGCTGGACTCGATGACCTCTCGAGGTCCCTTCCAGTCCTATGATTCTATGATTCTACAGTATCATATGCCTACACAATTCTGGTTTTATTTTATGTTCATTTTAGAGATAATACTCTGGACCATAAATTCCATGCATCTCACATAATTCTTGTGTTAGCTTGCTAAAACTATTCCTATTCTCCCCTTAAAAATAAGAAAGTAACACACCTCTAGGATTCTTGCTCTCCTTGACAGTGGCAATTCCTGATCCATATAACTGGGACAGTTCTTGTAGAACTTGGCCAGCAAAATATCAGGATAATATGCCTACCTAATTTTTCTTGTACTAGCAACCACAAATCTCAGTTGGCAACAGGACCCTATTATTTCTCATTGTGTAATATTTAACGCATGAAAGAATTGCAATAAAAAAAAGTTTGCACAGAATAGGGCTGAAAAAGCTTAGTTTTATTTCTCAGTCATACTCAAGGGACAAACAATAGAATCATACTGTTGTAGTCAATGCACATTTTCATATATGTCATACTCTATCTGGACTGAATAACTGCTCAGCCCACATCAAATTCATAGTAAGCCTTATTTAAGTATTGTTCCTTGTACCAAATTTAGTTTCTACAAAGCGAATTAGTGAAAAATTTACTATACCTGTATATTGACTTGATAATC
Source organism: Pelodiscus sinensis (assembly GCF_052426305.1). Lineage (NCBI taxonomy): Eukaryota > Metazoa > Chordata > Testudines > Trionychidae > Pelodiscus > Pelodiscus sinensis. The sequence goes on from NC_143065.1 coordinate 26,656,815, forward strand.
TGTGGGTCCATGAATAGATCCATACAATCCAAATCCCACTATGGAAATCCTTCTATTAACTGTGAACCTGACACAGGACAAAGGCTAGTTATATGCATCACATTTCAACAATAGTCACAGGGGTCGGACCTTGCTCCCAACTCAGTCAGTGGAACATAGGGATGCCAGCGTGTAGTCAACTACATGATTAACCGATAAACCCTGGCTTATTAGTTAATTCTGTCGACTACATGCACTTCCCCTCCCCATTGCTGCCTCTATATCAGAGGCAGCAAGAGGGAGCAGGGGCCGGTGCCCATGAGGAGTGGGCTTTAAGGAGACTCTCCCCCCAAGCACCAGATCCTCTGATAGAGACGCAACAGCATGAAGGGTGAGGGGGGCAGGCTGTAGCCGATACGCGCGGGGAACCGACTTTCAAGCGGGGACATGTCTGCCCCCTCCCCTTGCTGCCTCCTAGAAAGGCAACAAAGTGGGGAAGGCAGGGGCTGATTCTGTGGGGAGCCAGCTTAAAAGCCAGCTCCCCCCAGCACCGGGTCCATGGTGCCACCTGCCTCCCTCTCATGCTGCTGCCTCATGGACAAAAACTGCTCTGCATCCCATAGAGCAGACTCTAAACTGGCTCCCCTGATAAACCAGTTCCTGCCTCCCACCCCACACTACTGTCTCTGTAAAAGAGGTAGCAGCGCTGTATAGCAGTGGGCACCATGGGAATGGGGCCAGGAACACTCGCTGGCTGCCGCCATATCCCCAGGGACTATCAAATAGTCAATAGCCGCCAAGATTTCATGCAGTTGCACAGCTATTCAATTACACAATATCTAATGTCCCTAGTGGAACAACTGCCCTGGATTTAAAAGGTGCTGGATCAAGCCCAGGATCTGGTCCTATATACAATATAATACAGCAAACCAAGAGATGGCATCCTAAGACCTCAATTTTACTGTTAAAAGCACCAATATTCCACAAGATTCATTCTGAAGGACTCAGCATCCTGAATCATAAAAATACCTCTACTTTGAAGAGCTCTGAAAGGAACATTTTAACAGTTGCCATTTAAAATGTGACAATATACCTCAATCTATTCTTCAAGAATTGGTCTTTATTCTAAAAGCTTTTATCTATGCATATGCACATAGAGTGTACTTTTTTGTAATAGACAGCAAATGTTGTATCCATGCTGAATCAGTATGTTGCTACTTTCAATACCACAAAGCAGTATTTGAGTCACATGTTTTCTTCTCCTTGGACACCTCATGACAAATACCTGATTCGGTCACTTGTTCCGCTGTACCCCCAACGGCTCTCCACTTGCTGGAACCTGTTTATGCTGCATTCTTTTCCTCTGAGGCAACATCTTGGTCGGTCAATATAATCAACTCTAGGTTTAGGATTGACCGTAAAATGCAGAAAGAGATTTACCACTTCCCGATCTGACAAAATTCCAGACTGAGCAGGACCTAGGAATAGAAGAATCATGTTTCTGAGAAAATGATACGCTTTAGAAATTAGTTTTCAATTGTCATATAGCTTTTTTTAAAATAAACCATGCAAAGATTATTATGATTATCTCAAACTAGTGCTATTTTTGCAAGACGGACTACTTTGACAGCAGGGTATGAAATGCATGTGTTACTAACCCGGTAGTTATGAAAAAGGACTAAACTTACACCTGTTAGTAGATCATATTTCTCCAAATTACATTAACATATTAGTAAGATAAAGTAGCCCACAATTACCTGCTGCAAACTCTTCAATAGTCATTAGTGGAAAACGGATTAGAGATAAAGCTTTTCCAAGCACTTTCTGTTTGTTTCCTGATGTCACAGGCAGCTGCTGTCTTTGACACTCTGCTTCTGCCCAGCGAACAACAGCTCCAAAGAGTCTATTTTCTCGAATACTAAGTGTGTCTCTTTCTAGTACTGCACATAGTGTGTCTGAAGAAAAAAAGTGATTAATAAATTTAAGTAATTATCTCCTCTCATAGCAATTTCAGTCTTTACAGGTTAAGTCATCTGAAAAGTAGTTTTTAAATTATACAACGTAAGTTAAGAATAAGCTACTTGATTAAAGAGCCAAAACTACTTTAATAGAACAGAAAACTGATTAAATACACATGTAAGATCTGTTTAAGGACTAAATAAATGTACTGAAAAAACAAAAAACCCACCACAGATAAGACAATTTTGTCTTACGTGTAAATCAGTCTTCTGGGACAGTGTACAGCATCCAATCCAACAGGTTTTGTCCTGCCCGCCTCCTGCTATAAAACAGCATATGAACTTTCTTCTTGATTCCTGAGACTAGGACTACATATCTATGTATAGTGCCAAACTGCAGCTCTCATTGTCCCAAAGAGTATTTCCAAAACTAGAGCAAGATCAAAAAAGGAAGTGATCGAGCAGATTGGTGAATGTACGACTATAGGAAAGCCAAATTAATTATAATGTCCTCATTTGAGTGTCCATCTGCCAATCTGGATCAACTATTGAGATGTAAAAACCAGCAGAATGCACAAAAAGAAAAAAAATACAGTGTAAGGATATATTAAAAGCAACCTTTTAAACAGACAGACATAACATCTGAAAAATGAAAAGCTGCACTAGGTGTTCCAACTCTTTTATACACACACACACACACACACACACACACACCAAATTTTAGTGGGATCGTGTAAGTCATAATTTTACAGACCTCTCCACATGAAAGTTTTGTTCTTCACACAGAACCTATTAAAATAGGCACAAATCTATGCCAGGAATGCTGCTGATACTAGAAAAAGCTTCAGTAATGGCCATCTAATAGGTGACTATAGATAATTTGTCCTTCTTTGGTAACCTCTGTAAATGTGACCATATCCATTTTCCTAAAAAAAATTGTTCCTGTGGAAAAGAGTAATCACTTCTGACATTCATAGATTGTAATTGCATCTACTTAGACTGGGAAATGTCCTGATTTAAGTGGAAAGGCAAATTAATTATTATATTTATTCCACAGTTGCACTTGCTAGCCCTAATTATGGCCCAGTACCCATTATGCTAGACACTGTACAAACACAGACCAGTTCTGTAGAGAATTTCAATAAACATTTTCCTATAGCCTTGATATGATCTAAGCTATGAACCTAGCCCCGCCAAGAATAGCAGCAGTAGATGACATTCCAGAACCTAAAGATGACTAGAGGTGTTCCTGAGATTCTTCTGAACTAGTCACCCAAAGTAAGGATTTCAGGATCCCAATCAGGAAGGGAGGGTCTCCTTGCACTCAACTGGTCAGCCCACAAAGACTTGAAAAGGGTACAGAATAGACAATTGGACAATGTCTGCACCTGAGAACATAACACTGAAGGCCCCAACTGTTAGGTATGAATGATGTAGGAGTTCTCAAACAAGGCTAGAATGGTTGAAAAAGCTCTGTCTAGAGAAGATGATGAAAGAGACAATGATATGAAAACCAACTCCTGGGGAAGAATGCACTATGGCAGAACAAGGGAGGGTTTTTTCCTAAAGTAATTCACACAACACATTTTATGATTTTAAAAATAATTTAAATATTTTCCCCTTGTTTACCCATCATAGCACTTTCTGAATAAGACCTGTGAATATTTTCTAATAAAATATTTGAAAGTGTGCCCAGCTCTACTAGCCTCCCCATTTATCAAAACACACACCAGGTATGCAGAACTGATGTTTTGAACAAGATATATTGGAGCTGTTTCTAAGTATTTGGACCAGAAACTTATTCAAATAGTGGAAAAATCGGATTACCTTCCTCCTTAAGAGCTGGTTACTGCAGTACTCTGAATATGGAGAAAACACTGTTGGTGCCAGATGGAAAGGATCATGTACTGGAAACAGTCCCTATCCAAGTAGAATCGAAGAAACTTGTGAAACGTGGGGATGAGCACAGACAAGCAGTTATACAAATCCCAACACAGGAAGTTTAAGGAGAGGGTGGTTCAACTTTCTTTTTTTGTAAACAATATCCAGAATATCCACCCTCAATCTGAACTTTCTTCTTTGCATCCAACTGATTTTGAAACAAGTTTTGGATATAAGTTCCATCATGACTGTGTCTCAAACTGGATTGACAAAGGGACTGGGTCCTGAGTGAGTACTGAGATAACTCATTTCTGTCCAGATCATGAGTGCACATGGGAGACCATAGGCCACAAAAGGATACATTTAAACCATAATATACACCCTGTCTTAGCTGAACTCCAGTCAGCAGACCCTGTATTTGTTAACTTAGGTCTTAAGCATTTATTTATAACCTCAAGTTAGGAATTGCTGAATCCTGGGTCCCAATTTGAGGCTCCAGCACCTGTGCTGCAGTATGCAGGCCCAAATTCAACCATCCATATTTCAGATTTCCTAACAGATCAGGAAGTATAAGGGCCATACCCTGCACCTCAGTTGGGTTCACGCCAGAAAAGAAACCAGATATCCTTTCCAGAGAGCTGAACTCCCCATGGAGCCTATGGTTAGCTGCAGTGGACAATGATGATGCTCCTAAGCCAGCCTGAAGAAAAGCAAGTTGTGGCCACAGAAGATGAAGGATAGAGTGAGCTTGGCAAAGAGCTGGGGAACCAGGCCCCAGTGACTTCAGAAACCAACCTAACCAGATGCCAGTAAAAAGAAGCTAAGAAAAATGAGACTTTGGGACTGTTGTGTTTCCAAGACAGTGACCTCATGTTTCCCTGCTGGCCCCATCTTGGACTGTTGTTCCAAGACTTTGGTCTGGAACCTGGTGGAGCAGAATAGGCCAGGTCCATGTACTCCCAGTCCCAGTGGGGCTAGGCAACCACTAATTTCTAGATTAAGGAACCTGGGCCATTGCCTGTTTGTTTCTCAGCCTAGGCCCAGAAGGTCCGACTCCTTATCTATCACTTTAGCCTTCAGGAAGGAGCCCCTAGACACGGACCTCTTATTAGTCCAGCCCCCATCCAGGAAGCTTAAGCTACCACATGCCAAGGGGCTCAAATGCAAAGAAGGATGACTGGTTGCCCCAGTCAGGTATAAGCACCAATTCCCCACCATTCAAGGTGGTGCCCTAGAAGTCAGCATGTGGGACTGTGGAATATTTTTGGCAGGTACTCAGAGCACCAGTCCAATGGGGCTGCATTTTATACTGTAATGCAACAGAGCTTATCCCAGCTTGAGTCAGGCTCAAACTCTTCACCCCCATGGGGTCCAGGCCCCTCAATGAGAGTTCTGAGTTAAGACTATTTAAATGGATGGAGTGCTAGATTTGAACTCTGAATGTACACTGCAGTGTGGATGCACCCAAAACGTAGGGAAGAGAAAAAGACAATATTAGTAAGATAGAAAACTCAGTAGCTGAACGTTAGTAGTTTTCTGAAATAGTAAGCATGCATCTGCACTAGCTGCAAGGAAGGATTGTATGTATTTTGCATTCAAAGGCATGCCAGGTATTTTACAAACAGAAAAGAGGAAAAGTTCCTGTCCCAAACAGTCAGCAGCTAAAAAAGAACATATAAACTAGGGACAGTGGATAAAAAGATGCAAATTAGCATATTATGCTCTTAGCACTCATTTTCTTGTTTATAATTTATCCTTTAGTTTTATATGTAAGGGCAATCTGAATCAACTTGAGCCTAATTTATTCACTGTTTAATCCTTTTCTGAATTCCAATTCATCCCACTGTCACCCGGCTCCAAGACAAATACATGAATTAATTTTAGTATAGAATTCTATTGTTTCTTCCTTCCCTGGCCTCCAACAAAATAAGCTTCTGTCCCATTTTTTATTGTGTATTTAAAACCTCATATTATTTCCTCCCCCTTACCTCTACACAGACACTCTTCCTAACACTAAAACATTACTGAGATTGATTCTCCTGCCAATAATCTGTTCCCTCCTGGGAGTCTAGGCCTGAGCCCATTCACAGGCTGGAAACTGCTGTCAGTTTGTGCTATTTACAGTAATATGTTTAATCAAGAAGAATACACATATGCTGCTTTCATAGCTGAAAGTAGGCAGGACCTACTGGATTGGCAAATGGACACTCGAAGAAGAATAATTAAACCATAATGCTTCAACTGTAACTCAACATGCCACAAAGGAATTTACAAAACCAATTTCTCTTTTTTTGAGAGACTGACAGCAATTTGTTGTAAACCCAATGACAGGCAGTATCAGTCACAGTAGTGAACTAAAGCAAAATTAGAGGCAGCTCTATAAATACGGCATCTATAGTAAACAGGACCAAGCCAGAGGAAAACACTCCAGACTTCTAAGTCAACAGGTATTCAAGCTTTTTGTTTTATTTTAATTTTATTTTCCCAGATTTAATCAAACATCACACACAAAGTATTATTAGAACAGAAATGTATAGCCAAATCTCAGAACAAATCTTCAAACATGCCTTGAGGATATGAAAGTGTAACAATCACAGCAAGGTACATCTGATTTTAATGCATTTAGATCTTGTATTCAAACTTCCTAATTTATAGCAAGTGCTATAAAATTAACTGATACTAATGTTAGTGTATGTTTCTTCTGCCACGATAAAAAATGAGTACACTATAGTAGGGATGTAATAGTGAAGTTGGTTAACTGATTAGCATTAATCGATAAGTTTTTGCTTTAGACTACAAGCAAATTCCTTGCATTCCTTCCCCTACCAGTAATTTTTTTAGCAGGCTGGCCAGCAGGCTGGCTCAGTCCCAGCTTGTGCCAGGTCTGGGACCTACCCCTGCTGCAGCTCTGCATTTAAAGTGTATTAGAAGCCAGGCAGGCAGACAGCCTGGCTCGGTTCCGGCTTGAGCCGAGTCTGGGAGCTCAGACCCGCCCTGGACAGGGGCTACTGCCACTCTGCACTGCTGTCTCTGTATCAGAGACAGCAGCACTGGGCGATAGGCAGCTAGTCTGTGAGGGGAGCTGGTTTTTAAACTAGTTCCCCTTGGGGACCAGCTCCTGCATGGCACCCCATGCTGCTGCCTCTGATAAAGAGACAGCATCACAGAGTGGCAGAGGGCTCTTTGGGAGTGGGGCTGGAGCACAAGTAATCGATAAGAATTCATGCGGTTAATCAACTATTCAATTAACTGATATTTAACATTCCTATACTATAGTGGCCCAAATAATAATGTACCACTAAAATTCATAATCTAATTAGCCAACATAGACTAGCACATAAAAATGTTTGCTTCATCTTTTAAAATGGTCCTGAGGTAAATTCCTTGCACTTTTGTTCTAATCAATGTGAGCATACATTTTAAAAAGCTGATCATAATCATGGTCAAGTTAAAACACCAGTTTCAAGACTCTAATATCCTGAAACCCACATGATGAGAAGGATTTATATGGTCAAGTTAAACAAGTCAATCAGGACTAATTTATTTTTTTAATGGCTAAGCCTTTGGCAGTTCTCTAATGTGGAGATTTTTATATATGAGAATCTTTTAGAACCTATGCCTTGTACATGTTTCAGTGCAGGCTTTGAACAAAAGGTAACTGTTTAACAGTGCAAGTCAGTAGAGTTCTTTTACAAAGATTAAATACATATTAAGATAATAAAAGGCAACGTACCTATGTCAATATCAGTAAAACCTTCTGCACTTATTGCATCCATTGTGCTTTTGTCTATAGTATCAAGACAAAGACTTGCAAGCTGAGGTTCATCAAATAATCGAGCCTATGGAGAGAATATATTGTTTGCAGACAAACGGTTTGAATTTGGTGTTATAACCAACAGATTTATGAAGTAACCCAAACAACTACTTTTTTAACTCCACAACAATGGATACATTCTATTTAGACAGCCTCAATTTACCTTTCAAGTATTCCTTGAATGTGTGTCAAACAGCTCTTGAATGATGTACTTCATTAATAGATTTTGTATCAGATTTCTCCAATTCTCCTTCCTGAATATTATTATTACACTGCCAAAGACAAATCTCTATATTTGAAATTGCAAGTCAAAACTACAATACTGGATCAAAATAGACAAGGTTCTCAGAGAGCCTTAGATTCATTCATTAGACTATTAATGTTAATAGCACTGAAAAGAGAACAGGCCCCATATGTTTATGATGTTCCAATAAATATATAAAATAAGTTTATTTACAAGGCCCTTTTCCTTTATGTTATTTCCTACTCAAGAAGCTGAGACACATGCAAGCTGAGTGACATTGGTATGACACAGATTACTACACAGACTATACTACCTAGAAATCTAACACCATGTAAAATAGTAACTCTTTGGTGATGATTTAAACAACATTTTCATAATAAACCAAAATTTTATTTGAGTTACCTGGGTAAGAAGCATAAAGGCATTATCTGCTCTAAGGTGTTTAGTGAGAAAATCCACACAATGTGCTTCCAGGGCTGGGACTGCATATTTCTTGGCAGTGTAAAGAGTAGTCATAACAGTTTCAGGACCAATCTGCACTTCATCTGAATAAAGAAACCTGGAAATAGTACACAAACACCAAAGGATAAAAGAAATGTATCTGAGGAACACCTCAACATACCAACTACGTTTAAAAACAGGATTAACAGCCTCTTTGTACTGACAAAACAAATTAAAGAATTGCACTAAAAATTGGCACTACAGGCAGTCCCCGGGTTACGTACAAGATAGGGACTGTAGGTTTGTTCTTAAGTTGAATCTGTATGTAAGTCGGAACTGGCATCCAGATTCAGCTGCTGCTGAAACTGACCAGCGGCTGACTACAGGAAGCCCGAGGCAGAGTTGCGCTGGTCAATTTCAGCAGCTGCTGACTTGGGGATGCCTGGGGCAGAGCAACTTGGGTGCTCCTGGGTTGCTCCAGTAGCGCCGCTCCTCGGCGCTACTGGACCAACCCAGCAGCACCCAAGCTGCTCTGCCCCAGGCGTCCTGATTCAGCTGCTGCTGAAACTGACCAGCAGTGGCGGAATCAGGATGCCTGGGGCAGAGCAGCTGGGGTGCTGCCGGGTTGGTCCAGTAGTGCCCAGAGCGGCGCTACGGGACCAACCGGCAGCGCCCCAGCTGCTGTACCACAGGCGTCCGGAGCAAAGCCGCGGAGCACGGGGGCAGCAGGACAGCCCAGACGCGCCGCGGCTGTCCCGCTGCTGGCGTCCTCTGAGGCTTTGCTCCCCGTCTCCCTGGTCTGCTGGTCTCCAGCAGACCAGGGAGACGGGGAGCAAAGCCTCTGAGGACGCCGGCAGCAGGACAGCCGCGGCGCGTCTGGGCTGTCCGCTGCCCACGTGCTCCCCGGCTTTGCTCCCCGTCTCCCTGGTCTGGGGAGACGTGGAGCAAAGCCGCGGAGCACACGGGCAGCCCAGACGCGCCGCGGCTGTCCCGCTGCCGGCGTCCTCAGAGGCTTTGCTTCCCGTCTCCCTGGTCTGCTGGAGACCAGCAGACCAGGGAGACGGGCAGCAAACCCCGTTCGTAACTGCAGATCTGACATAAGTCGGATCCACGTAACTCGGGGACTGCCTGTAGTTAAGATGCAGCAGCTAGAGAAGTTAAAATGTAGTTATTTGTGTAAACAGATAACCGCTGAAAAAAAATTCAGTGGCTACATGTTTATGCATGGTGGGGGGAAGGTGGTACTAATGGGAAGTGGGCTTTTAGCCATTTCTATGCCAGCACCCGCTCTCATCTCCCGCCTGCCTCCCCTCCCCCTCTGTGCTGCTGCCTCACTGAGGGGAAGTGGGGGGCATGCAGGAGCTGGCATGTACAGTGAGCTGGCTTGAACTTTCCCCTCACTCCCAGATGAAGGGAAAAGCCAGCCATGTTCCCATATAAATGCTGCGGGGGGGGGGGGGGGGAAAGAGAGGAAGGGGAGGAAGCCTGGGGATGGGAGGCATTGAGCTGGGGTAGTCCTGGACAGGGGTAGAGGGGAAGGAGGGAGTGCACCCAGCCAGCTCCTTTCACCTGCTGGGTGATTCTGTCTCTTTTCTGTATGACTTTATGAGAAGCAATCCCATTCCAAGCTGCAATGGACAGGAGGAGTGCTGACCAGCACCCGGTGACTAAGGAGTTAAGCTCAGGTAGCTAGCAAAGGTTTTGGGGCCAGGAGAACCAACCAAAATAGAGTGTTGAAATTTCAACTGGATATAGGTGTCTTGCCTGTTTTGTGTAGGAGAGAGAAACCGGGGGTTGAGACACACAGAAAAATTTAAACCCAGGCAGGACTGACATGTCTCCAAGTAATTCAGGGTATGGGAGAGGGCTGAACAAAGAGAAAATCAGAAGTAAAAGGGAAAAGTGAATCCAGTCGCATTCAGGGTAATTTTCTTTATTTTGTGGTTTGGTTTGAACTGCTCTGTGTGAATCTATGCCTCCCCTCCCCAATGACTACCCTGCATTGTGCCCAGAGACTTTTCTTTGAGTTTTTTTAATTTCTTTTCCTTAGCGCTCTGTAACATCTAGCAACCAAGTATACTTTATCAAGTTTATCTTTTGTTTTGTAATAAAAATCACTTTTTTTAAGGTGAGGATTTGATTCTTGTGTCCTGGAAGGTCTGTGTGTACCTGCATGCCTCTGACTGAGGGTCAGCTACCAGAGACTGCAGCTTTTTTTCCCCCCTCTTTTCAAGTTCTTTTGGGGCAAAAGAGCTTGGGATACCCGTGGGGGTGATTTCAAGTGTTCACCCCTGGTTTTTAGGGACAAAAAGGAATTGATGGTGGCATTGATTCCCCAAAATCTGTGGATTATGAGTCTGGGGGGGAGTTTTTGTAACCAGTGCCTGTAGAGGCAAGGTTTTGAAGCTCTCTTGTGGGCCCTCACCTTCTGCACTCCGAGTACCAGAGTGGGGAACAGCCCTGACATAAGCACATCCCATTTTCCTGGCACAGTCAAACCCTTACCTTGCTTTAAGTTATGATAGGAGGAAGCTGTATACTGTATTTGGTTGTCCTAGCTTTTACCATTTAGGAGGGGTTCTTGAACAAACAAACAGACAGATGTACACATAGACACTCACACAAACTCCCTCAAATATATAGCAGAAGTACAACTAGTGAAAAGCATCTGCACTGGCAGAATTACTTTTAACTTATTAAATAGTTTTTGCCATTGAACCAGATCATCTCCAATTTGATCCTTTAGTTCTATATCATTGTTCTCAATTCACAGAAATTGTACACTATCCTTCCATCCAGAAGAGGAAACACATCAAGGACTTCCACTGCAATAACACCTTAATTTCAAGTCAGCATTTCTCTCTGCAGGAAATTAATATTTCAACCAATAACCTCAAGTCTCTCTTTTTCTGCCACAAGCTGAAACTCTGGTCTGCCTCCAGTGTTTTGGAGTATGCAGGATAGGTTGGGGTTTTAATGATAGCAGTGAATCAAAAGACAAGAAGTCTGCATCAAAGGCAACAAAACTAGCTTTTCTGAAAGCTGTTACTTGTTGAGACCAGGGAGTACTGATTCTAAGGTACCAATCACTGGCGGTTGGAATTGTTTTTAAACCTGTTGTATCCCTGAAGCAAGTATTTCCTAGTCTGTCACTACTTACTCTCTAATTTCCAGGAGAGCTAATCAAAACTTACAGAAATACACAATAACTTGTAATATACATAAATCTTTAAAACATAATATTGTTGAAACATAACAAATAATACTAACAGAGGCAGGGATTCCAATGTCAAGACTAAAGATTAACACTAGAAGAGCTTCAGCAGCATAGATGCAACAATACAACTGGTGTTGCTGGAGCACCATGGTGTCCAACCAGTTCTGAAGCCACTATACTGGTTACTGCTATAGTGAACTACCACACTCAACCTGCCAAATAGCCACATATGGCTAGTGTCTAGCATGTTGGACACCACAGCTGTAGCGCATTTGGTGAAGATGCTCTATGCCAATGGGAGAGAGCTCTCCTGTCAACAATGCATCACCCACACTGGCACTTAGGCTAAGAGGGACAACAATATATTGTTTAAGAGGGACACAATGTTGATCTTTAAACAAGATTAGATTCTGAGAGCGCCCAGACATGAAGTTAGCTACTTAAATTGCAGGTTTAAATTGAAGCACCTTGATGTGCCTCAGTGTTGAGGGGTCTCAAAACAGTGCCTTTGCTAAAACAATCAATACTTAACAATACCAAAGTAACAAGAGGGAAAAAGAAGGATTAGCACTTATTTTATCTAGAGATTATGTCAGTATAGCTTATTGCCCAAGAGTGTGACTAAGTCATAAGTGGTGTAACAGAAAGGGAAAAGTCTGCTAGCAGGGCCGGTTATACTATATAATGACAACAGAGGACAGCAAGAGGCCAGAGACAGGGACCTAGATAGCTATAACCCCCCTGGCGTAGCAGGGGGCAGAGGTGGAGAAAAAGATACAGCTATATACAATTTATTTGAGACAGTTTGTGTCTTTGTGTGTTTGTTACCTAGCCAAAGGACATGCACTCCTTTGTCAACTGTGCCTGCTGCAGCAGACATGGACAGGCACTTCTCACCTGGCCCCAAGCTGCAGTGGTGAGAGAGGGCTGGGGATGTCCTCTCTCCTCAGAGCAGCCTGCATACTGAACCCCTCATCTCCAGCTCTACCCCAGAGCAACGACTAAAATGAAGAAAAACAAAATATAATTTAATTAAGGAGCCAAGCAATGCTAGATAAATCCTCTAGTTTTGTATAATAGTAGTATCTGTGACACCCCTCAAATCTCCCAGACCAGATCATTTCCTGACAGAGAACAACTGCCCTCCCCAATTTTTTTTTCCCAATGAAGTTCATTAGGCCCTCAAACAATCAGTTCTGTGGGCACTGGTGATTTTATTTTCTTAGAAAGCAGGAAAATACACAAATACTTCCATATACAAGAATGAGAAGTATGAGCAACTGTTTAGACTGTTCAATTACTGATGGGCATTAAGTTCTTAATTTTCTGTATACTTTTTCCAGAAAACAGAGCTGAAAATACAGTTTCAAATGGAGTGGACTAACCTTCATGCTTATTTCCTCCGCTTAAATGTGTTATATGCAAATAAATGTAACTTTTTAACCTTTTTTATTTTAATTGCTCCTTGTCCCTAATATTAAAAGCAAGCAGAGAAGATAGAGGCAGATTTTCTTAAATTTTAAAAACGGATGTAGATTCCAGTTGCACATGTAGACAGACCTACCATGAATAGCATCTTAGAAACAGGGAGGACTGACTTCCTGTTTTTATCTGCTGATTTCTGAGTTAAGTAATGTGTAATTCTGCAGGAATTGATAGTCATCACAAACTAAAGCAGTGCAGAGGAGTGTTTTACAAAATACTGACAAACTCCTGTCTTGGTAGGTAGATAAGAGGGAATTATTTTCCATGTTTAAGTCTTGTATATTTCCCCAACAAAAAACCCCTTCAACCTTAAAGTGATAGGTTGAAAAAGAAGAGTTCAGAATGATCGGGGGATCTTCTGTGAGATTGTTCTTAAAGGCCTCCTAGATTCTTAGAAAGTTTTGCTGGCATATTGTATATCAGTTAGAGATCGTTTCATTGGTTGTGGGGGGTTTGGTCAACATTAAAAAAAAGGATACAGAGATGGCAGTGTGACAACAATAATTAGCACTGTTGTCACACTGCCAGCCAGCTCTGTATCCTTTTCTTTCTCTCTCTCATATCTGAGGAAGTGGGTTGTAGCTCAAGAAGGCTGATACTCTAATACCCTAATAAATCTGTTAGTCTTTAAAGTGATACCAGACTCTTCATTGTTTGTACATCTATATTAAGATTTGACAGTATAGGGGTTAGGATTAGGGAGACTTTCCAAGGACACAAAAGTGCAACTAGGTGTCCAACATCAAAGAGTTTGGAAATTCTCACTTATGGTCTCAACAACAACCACCTCTTCTTTACCTGCAACTCATTTGCTATACATAGACTGGAGATCACAACCTGCATCATATTCTGCTACTCAGCACTCATTTTTGTCCCCTAGAACATTTATTACAATGCAGCCTTGTAAAAGAACACTAATGCTCGTAAATATGCCAAGGAGTGTGACAGGGCAAGAGTCTGGACTTGGAATCTAAAGACATTATTTTCTAGCCCTATATTTCTTGGGATTTTAATTGGTTTTTATAATCTAATTGAACATACTGAACAGAATCTTAAGGGTTACCTGCAGTTGATTCAAGTTAATGTAACCTTTTTCCCCTCATGTAAATTGCCATTGACAATTGCCACAGACAAGACATTTACCTAAAAATTGGCTAGTTTTGTATAGGTTTGAAAATGGTTAGATGAGCACTTCCCTGTGAAATCCCTTTGAAATCTTTGGAATGCCCACTTGTCATAGCTAGCATATGGGTAAGTTATCACTGAATAAACAAGAAAATCAATTCTCTGTCCCAACTAAGAAAAATGACCCAACACCAGGAAACATTTTTTTTGTTTACTTAATCCAAGAATCATAACAAATAAGAATCAAATCAATAAGAGCACAGTACAGGAGATTCAATTCTTCCTTTATGCATTATTTGGAAGTAAGTCGTTGAAACACAAACAAAAGAGAGATCTATTGTTAAACTATATCTCCTACTGTCTTATTTCAAAGGTACATCCCTTTGCAAGGACACTTAATTGTCCTGAGGTATGAATTTTCTTCAGGGAAAATGAAGAGGAGCACAACAGGAGACTGAAAAAAGACTAAGGAGGGTACAAAACGAAATAAGAGTCCAAAATCACAAAGTTATTGAGCAGAGCAGTGGCAGTTTGACCTTCTTTGCCAGAGCACACGGTGGCTGTGCCTGGTTTCTATCTGTTTTGTGCCAGGTACGAATAGGTCACGAATACATTAAGCAGGCTGAATCAGTGACAAAAGCACAAAGGTGTAGGGGAGCTGGGGAGGGCGAAGGAAAATGCAGCAGCAAGCAAGGGGCAGGAGTGAGAAATGGCGAGAAGGTCAGGCATCATCAGCCCTGAGGGGATATAATTAGGGCTCCTCCACCCGGCCGGCTTACAAGCGCTGGCACGCAGAGCCAGGCACACAGCGACCAGAGGGGCAAGGGCAAGCGTACACGCAGCAGCTGCTGTCGGGCTGCGCAAGGGCAGCAGCTTAAGATGCAGAGCCAACCCCAGCATTTGAGTAGGGCAGGCCCCCGCCTTTCTCTCCCCCCCTTCCCCCAGCTGGGGCTTCTCTCCCGTGCCGCCCTGACCTGAGCAGTGCCAAGAAGGCGGCGGGCTCTACGTCGGGCAGCTCGATCTCGGCCGAGGTGGTGGCCATGCCACCGTTGAACATGGCGTCGAAGACGGCGCTGCCGGCGGCCAGCAAGAAGCGGTGGGCGGGGATGCGCTGCTGGCCGGGCCCGCCGCCGCTGCCGGGCTGTCGCGGGCCGCCCTTGCCCACGACGAAGCGCACGTCGCTGAGCAGCTCGTTGGTGAAGAGGAAGGCGAAGCGCTCCTGCAGCGAGCCCTTGGTGGCCTGCCAGTTATACACGGGCTCCCGCTGCAGCGCCGCGGGGGCCGCCTCCGGGGGCCCGCCCGAACCCCCCGCCGTCGCCATCGTAGCCCCGCGGGTCGCTCACTCCGCCCGAGGCGCTCGCATCCCTGCCACCGCGGGGGCCTCCGACGCGCGTCACTGTCCCAAACGGTTTCCCGTTGGCGCTAGTGCGCATGCCACTCCAGCGAGCTGCGCATGCTCGGTATCAGCGGCTGAAGGCCTTGCCCGGACCTTGCCCTTCCTTGCCGTCACCATCAGTCTCGGGAGCGGCCAGGGGGCAGTTCTGTCGTAGGGGGCAAGAGGGCAGAAGAGGGCGGCACCATAGGGTGGAAGAAGGGGCGGGGGAGGGGGAATAGGGCAGAGGAGAGACACTGCAGGAGACGGGACCGAGCGGGTAAAAGGTGCTGTGCGGGCAGTGCCCGGGATAGGGCCCACGTGGCACAGGGTTGCATTGCTCCCTGCACGGTGGATCGTAGCCAGCGCTTAATTGCAGCGGGAGAGGGCCTGAGTGGAGGCCCAGTAACTGGTTTCAAGCCCACTGGCGGGTTTTGGGGGTTCTTGTGGGTTATTTGCAGTAAATCGGGGAAAGGAGCACTAATAAGCTATGCCCCCATGCCAGCATTCCCCTCTACATCTGTATGTAAAAAGCACAGATGAGGCTGCTCTAACTCAAGCAATATACTGAGATGCCAAAAAGAACATAAGAATGGCCATACTGAGTCAGACCAAAAGGTGCATTTTGCCCAATCTGTTATCTAACAGTGGCTAATGCCAGGAGACCCAGAGGGCATGACCAGAACAGGTCACCCTGAAGTGATCCATCACATGTCACCCATCCCTATCTTGACAGAAGCTAAAGCCATCATCCCTGCCCAGCTTGGTTAATAGTCATTGATGGCCCTATCCTCCCTGAATGGCTCTAGTTCTTTTTTGAACCCTATTAAAGTCCCATCCTTCACAATATCTTTTGGCAAAGAGGTCCACAGGGTTGTGCTTGTGTGAACACTTCCTTTCATTTGTTTTAAACCTGCTAATTCCATTTGATGACACCCCTGGTTTTTGTGTATGGGAAAAAGTAAATAACTTCTCCCTATTTACTTTCTCCATGCTAGTCATGATTTTATAGACCTATCATATTCCCCTTTAGTCATCTCTTTTACAAGCTGAAAAGTCCCCCTATTATGAATCTCTCCTCCTGTGGCAGCTGTTCCATACCTCTAATTATTTTTGTTGCCCTTTTCTGAACTTTTTCCAAGAAACTTGATTCAGTGAAATATTTCACCCTCACCTCTCCAAATATTGGAGAGGATGAGAGAAAGAGTATACACACAAGCCATATATTAGAACAGATAAAATATAGGATTGCTTTGATTAAGAACAAATGCTGTTATCAGTTAACATATAGGCTACGTCTACACTGGCCCCTTTTCCGGAAGGGGCATGTAAATTTCACCAGTCGTCGTAGGGAAATCCGCGGGGAATTTAAATATCCCCCGCGGCATTTAAATAAAAATGTCCGCCGCTTTTTTCCGGCTTTTAAAAAAGCCGGAAAAGAGCGTCTACACTGGCCCCGATCCTCCGGAAAAAGTGCCCTTTTCCGGAGGGTCTTATTCCTATTCAAAAGTAGGAATAAGACCCTCCGGAAAAGGGCACTTTTTCCGGAGGATCGGGGCCAGTGTAGACGCTCTTTTCCGGCTTTTTTAAAAGCCGGAAAAAAGCGGCGGACATTTTTATTTAAATGCCGCGGGGGATATTTAAATCCCCCGCGGATTTCCCTACGACGACTGGTGAAATTTACATGCCCCTTCCGGAAAAGGGGCCAGTGTAGACGTAGCCATACAGATTATTCTACTATGTCTAAGGATCAGGCTTGTGGGGCTGGATTACCCAATAGGTAGACTAACCACATGCTTAGGGCACCAGCAAAGCAGAGTCATCCCCCCACACCCCAAAAAAGTTACAGTATAGTATTGTTTTTATTTTGAATTACATATGGGGGGCACCATAATCTTTTCAGTGCTTAGGGCAGGAGTCTCCAACCTTTTTAAGCATGAGATCCCTCTTTGAATTTAAGTGGAATCCGGGATCTACCTCAAACCCAAACACCCTGGCCCCACCTCCTTTGTGCCCCTTCTCCGAGACCCCACCCCTGCTCACTCCATCCTCCCTCCTTTTCACCAGGCTGGGGCAGTGGGTTAGGGTGCAGGCTTTGGTCTTGGATTAAGGGATTTGGAGTGTGAGAGGGGCTCTGAGCTGAGCTTGGGGCAGGTAGTTGGAATACCCGAGAGGGTTCTAGGTGCAGGCTCTGGGTGGGTGTTTGGATGCAGGGGTGCTCGGGGCTAGGGCAGAAGCTTGGGGTGTAGGAGGGGTTCATGACTGGGATAGGGTTTTGGGATGTGGGGTCTGACTGGTCACTGCTTACCTCAGGTGGCAGTGCAGTGGGGCTAAGGCAGGCTCACCCCTGCCCTGGTCCCGCACCACTCCCTAAAGCAGCCAGCAAACTCCATCCCAAGTCCTGTTGTGCCCGCCACTCTGGAGATAGGATACAGAGTGAGAAAGGGGGCACCTTGACATCAGCACCCCTCCTCTCCCTTCCCTGCCTTGCCCAGCAAGCAGGAGGCTGCTAAGGATGTGGGGAGGTAGCCCCAAGGCAAAGGGCAAGAGGTGTGCAGCTTTTTGTGGAGGGGCAGTTGAAGTGCTGACGTTTGATAGCCTCTTGGCCAAACCGGTCAGGATCACATGTCACAGGCTCCAAGATCTACCGGTAGATCCCAGTCTACTGGTTGGTGATCACTGGTTTAGGGCCTCTAAAAGTCTTAATCCGGCCCTGCTTGTGGTAATACAGCCACATGAATAAATCTCTCATACATCTAGTAGCACCATAATGTGATTATAGGTTATAGCCAGCTAGAAAGTGAAATTCACAGAAATTAACTTCAGCCAATGTTTGTGTATGACTTAAGTTATAGTATTTTTGAATAACTAAGAAATTAAAAGTTTCAGAGGGGTAGCTGAGTTAGTCTGTAATAGGAAAAACTTTACCACACCAGCAAATAGTCTGGTAGCACTTTAAAGACTAACAAAACATGTAGATAGTTTCATGAGCTTTCATGGGCACACCCACTTCTTCAGAGGATACCATAATAAATTAGAAAAGTAGTTAGGTCTCATTTTAAGGTAGCATCTGACTCCTGCAATTGGTCATGTGTGTTCTCTCTTCCTGGGGAAAAGAACTGAAATATCACATAAGGGAAAAAAGTACAACTGCACAAAGTGTACAGTTGTGATAGCTACAGAAATGTACATTGCAATACGCATGGGCCTGAACTCAAATTTACAGTTTAATAATTTTAGTTTAATTTTTTTTTAGTTTCTTGAAAGTCTGCAGGTTTACCAAATGATATTTTAGTGCACTTGTGACCAAAAACATAAAACTTCAAGTTTAACAATAAGTTTAATTAAAATTTATTTACTTACATTTTTTAAATATTGAAATGACATCTATTATCCTCTTCTGAAATTTCAAGTTGACAGAGAAGCTCCATCCAACAGTTGGTGACCCCCTGGATCAGGTATGTGGAAAGGTACGGTGCAGCAAATTCTGACAAAGACCATCTCTTTATTATCCTTAATTCTATGAAAAAGGGAATGGAAAAAATGGTACACTGTCAGTGTCAGTTTCTGAGAGGAAACCATTTCTGACACATCCCATGTTCATTGTACTGAAGTGCAGCTGAACTCCACATGAGATGTCTCAATGGAACTGTGATGGACAGGAAGGTGGAGGTAATTATAATCTGCCTTCTTACTATTTCCTGCATAAATTCAATTATATAAGATGTCCTTTGCAACATACCCAACTAGAAAGATAAATATCCATAAGAATATAGAATAAATTTGCAAGAAGTTGTATGAATGCAAGTTCATTAGCACAGTAATCTGGATCCTTTTGCCATCTGCTGGAGTTTTGCTGTAACTACAACAGCAATCTTAAATTACTTGATGACATTAATCATCTCTCATGGCTTCTCAGGCTTTGTGGAAGCATGTGCCTATCATAGGAAAATAATATGTCACCACCCCATGTGCAGGTTTATAATTAGGACAAAACTAAGAACAAGAATGGACTGATCCTCTGAACAGAAGACACTGAAAAAGGCGGAGGCAATTTCATTGTGATAGGCAAAAGCAGGACACAAGGGGTGCATCTATACTGCACTGTTATTTCGTGATAACTAGCATTATTTCGAAATAATGCGATTGTCTACACAACTAGTCCATTATTTTGAGATCATTTTGAAATAATGGATGGCTTATTCCGAAATCTGTAAACCACATTCTATGAGGAATAATGCCTATTCCGAAATAGCTATTTTGAAATAAGGCATGTGTAGCTGCTCCACTGCTGCTATTTCGAAATAGACCCTCACCAGGACCATTCTACATTATACCTCCCCAGTGCCTCTTGGGGATCTAAATAGAGATAGCACATCCACATTAGGGAAGCCTGCGTCGGACTAATTTTGAGGCTTCCCTGCAGCGTACAAGTGGTATATTGAAATAAGCTATTTTGAAATAGTTTATTTCAAAATAAGCATGCAGTGTAGATGTACCTAAGGAAAAATAGCATAGCAGCTGCTGGCCAGAAGTAGCACTGAACAGGAGATCTGTGTTGAAAATGCATTCACTCTACTCACTTGAGAAAATACAGCTAGAAAAATCACCATCCTTGTGCTTCTGATCTTTGGTGCAGCTGGAATACACACAGGCCTCCAGAGAGTAGCAGTAGGGCTGTAAATGCAGCTAACAGCATTATGCCACCAAAGATCAAGAAGGTGAGGATTCCTCCTCCTCCACTCCACCTCACCCCACTGGAACCATTCTAGTCGAGCTTATGGAACCAATACTGTGCCCTTATTGGACAATTCATTTATGGGAGTCAAGTGCCAGATTTAAAGGAAAAAAAGAAGTTAGTTGCCATGAAAAGATGTGACAAGCCATGGAGAAAAAGAGGGAAGCTGCAAATTAGAGAACCACGAGGTTATCCAGGAGACCAACCTTTATTTTCTAGAGATGCTATTTCAAGTCAACAGGTATCTGGGCGTCATTAGGGGAGGAGGTTTTGGGTACTTATTTCCTCCCTCTCCCTTTATAGAAAGAAAACCTAAAATTCACCAGAGGATACACAGTCCAATAACTGGGCCCTACTAGCCTCTGGGACTCCTGATTATTAAAATAATTATCCTTGGTAAAATGTATGCAAATTGCATTATGCACCAGGAAGAGAGGAGAAAGGGCCGTGAACTAAGGTAAGGAGAGTGGAAGGGGGGGGAGGGGGAGAAAAGAAAAAAAAAGAGGACTGGGGCTGGAATATAGAGAAAAAGAGACAAGGTGGATTACTGTGAAAGAGGGGAGAAAGTTATGCTGGAAAAACAGAAGGGAAAATAATTGAGAAGCACAGAAGGAAAGAAAATAGATAAGAGATAGAGGAAAAGGAATGAGAATGAAAATAATGTTAAAAAAAATCACAAAAATACACAGAAACAAAAGAAAAGAGACACTGAAAGGAAAATAAAACATTTATGCAGCAGCAATCCCAGGGACATGGAGGCCCAGGTTGATCAGCCACAAACTGGAGACACCAACTCAGAAAGTTTGGGAACCACAGGGCTAAAAAAACTATTATCACAGCTGTCTTTGTCAAACTTGGCTTTCCATATGTGAACACTGAGGATCAGACATTTGTGTTACCTTGTAATCTTTGTGCCAGCTCCCTGGTTCAAAAATGTTGGCTAGTTTTCTTTGGCAGTATCAGTATGTGGATCACAGCCATTTTTAAATGTGATATCATGGGATTGTACTTACCCTGCACAACTTAGAAATAACACACAATGTTTCCCAAAATGGGTACAAAAATCCTTTTCTTTTTTAGCACACTCAGTGTATCTAGGAAGTTCAACAAAAATTAATAAAGAGGAAAGTGTTTGAGACATACAGTGTTAATTGACCAAAAGCAATTTCCATTTGGTCTCATTTATATATGTGAATATATGGATAAAAAGACTACAGACAATGTTCAAATGGATTATATCTTATGTCTGAGAAGGTTTTGCTGATCACTAGCAAGCCCCACAGAAGGTCAAAGGGTGGCAGAGCTTTTGTGAAGCAAGCTTCTGAAGTTTGCATGGTAAATTGAGCCAGCATAGGCTGACCATAGTGACTTTCTTGTTAAGAGATCAATTTTTCTTCCACTATTTGATCTGAGGAAGTAGGTCTGGCCCACGAAAGCTCATCATTTAATAAACCATCTTGTTAGTCTTTAAAGTGCTACATAGTCCTGTATTTTGTTTCTTGTTAACGAAATCCTTGGGAATAGGCAAGTCCCACAATGGATTTACCTTTGAATCATATCTAGGTTGGGGTGGAGAAGGAGGTCTATTGGCACAGGATATAGAAGCAGAGGATTCAGCTCTCATGCTTCAGAGATTCCTGAGATGCTTCTGATTCTTAGGGGTCTACCAGAAGCATGAGGATGTCTGCCCAGAAGCCTTGTTCCACTTTACTAGCAAGTGAGGGCCAGCTCTGTAACAGCGATCTCAGAAGGTTGCTACTGAAAGAAGAGATTGTTTTCAGCCATTTGTTGCTGGAATTACTTCATTCTCCTTTCTTATGAATCCTGTCAGCATCTCACTTTCCCTAGAAGGGTTCAGTTTCGTGTGTGTGAACACTCAGTCAGCCTTAGCTGGTCTGATATGAGTTTTGGAACACAGATGTATTTTTAAAATGATTACAGATTGTTCTGGTAAACAGTCTGCATATTTCCCCCATTACAAAAATAGAGAATGCTTCATAGCAAATAATGTATTTATAGCTTATTGTGTTCCATGGACCATGATTAGGAATAATAATAAACCTAGATTTTATATGTTGCCTTTCATCAGTAGATCTGAAAGCAGTTTACAAAGGAGGTCAGTATCTTTGTGAAAGATTAGTGTCTAGAACCCTATGGAGTCCTTTCCTTTTCATTCTCCATTAGATGTTTATAAACATCCATGTATCTGATGGATAGGCTGTAACTTGCAAAGTCACTCCTGTTATTAGCCACACTACTCCTATAATACACAATTCCCACAAGTTGTGAATTTGCAACAACAACTAAAAAGTGATGAAATCTCCTTTAGAATGCTCTGTGTGTCTTCTGAATCTTTTCTCTTACAGTTTGTCTATACTGCAGGGCTTAACTTGAAATAAGCTATGCAAATTGAGCTATATCAATTGCATATCTTATCTCAAAATTGGGAGCGTCTACAGAGTACATTTAGAAATAGAGCACTCTTCCTCTGACCTCCCTTATTGCTCATACAATGAGGCTACATCTACACTGGCGCGTTCTCATGCAAAAACTCCTTTGCGGAAGAGTTCTTCTGCAAAAACTCTTCCAGAAGAGAGCGTCTACATTGGCATGTGCTTTTGTGCAAGAGCATCCATGCCAGTGTAGATGCTCTCTTGTGCAAGAAAGCTCTGATGGCCATTTTAACCATAGGGCTTTCTTGTGCAAGAAATTCATGTTGCCTGTCTGCACTGGCCTCTTCTGCAAGAGCTCTTGCAGAAGAGGGCTTATTCCTGTGCGGGAGTGTCAGAGTTCTGGTGCAAGAAGCCCTGATTTTATACATTAGAACATCAGTTTACTTGTGCAAGAACATGCGGCCAGTGTAGACAGGCAGCAAGTTTTTGCACAAGAGCAGCCGCTTTTGCGCGAGATCACGCCAGTGTAGACACAGCCTGAGAGTTACAGGAGTTGGAGTAAGAAGTCCTCCAGCTTGACAGTATTTTGACACTATTTTGAAATAACTTAGTCCGCATCTACACAGCAGGCAGTTACTTTGGAATAGTGCTAGTTATTTCATAGTAGTGTTGCAGTGTAGACATACCCTTAGGCACTGTTCCTCCAACAGAGTCTGTGCAGGTAGCTCCCTGCAGTTGCACAGAGCCTAAAATTGATTAGCCTAAATTAATTCTAAGACTCTACTTGTGAAAAAATCCAAATGTTTAATCAGGGCCTAAGCTTTAAAGCTCATAGGTACAGAGATTGATTTTATCTTTGTATATTGAAAAACACCAAGCATAGTGTTGACACTTGGCATGTATCTGTTCCCAGTTTGGATGAGTATAGTTCTTGCAACTCTGTTTTTCAGTTAGGGTTGCCAGATGGCTTCAACAAAAATACAGGACACACTTGACATTGCATCGCAAGCTACATTACATCTTATTTAGAAAATACTGGACATTTATATTTTCCTCAGTTTGTTTCCTGAACAGAAAGCTCAAATACTGGACCATCCAGTTCAAAACTGGACACCTGGCAACCCTATTTTCAGTGAGAATATTCATGTTTACAAGTTGTGTAATATTTACTTACCATAAATATGTTGTGATATTTCCTTCAAATTCATGGATCATTGATACTCAATTTAACAATGAAATGGACTTTTATCATTGCCTCCTCTTTGCATGTTGTGTGTGTGTCATGAGTGGCTCAATAGCGCATACATAATATGGCAAGGTCCTCACTCAGGCCCCTTGCCCTGGGACATCTTCTGGTCCACAAATCAGCTGGAGACCGCTTCTGCTGCACTCACCCATGCCTTTTATTGTCAGTTTCCTACCACCTTCTATTTAGGGTTGCCAGATGGTTTCAACAAAAATACTGGACACACTTGACATTACAGCACAATCTACATTACATCTTATTTAGAAAATATTGGACATTTATATTTTCCTCATTTTGTTTCCCAAACAGAAAGCTCAAATACTCACCTGCAACCCTACTTCTATTTAGAGAGCTTTTGGATGACTAGCAGCTAACTCAGCCAGACTCTCCTTCTGGCTTGGGAGCACACTCAGCCATACCCTGGCTCCTCCCTTTACTTCCCCTCTGGCTAATGAGGCCCATAGCTGCTTCCGTTAGCCCTTCAGGCCTAGGCTTGCTCAACTGACTGTAGTGGCAGAGCTCTGGTTAACCAGCAGCCTGTCACATACCTCCCCTCCTATGAACTGCCAGGTTCAGGCCTGTCCTGGCCCTCTCAGGGTCCCCTACCCTGATGCCTCAACCCCTCCTTCAGCTGAGTGCTTAGGGCAGCTTGCCAGTCCTTAAAACACCCCAAAGGGTGGAGAGACTTGTTCCTCTTTCTTGGGGCCCTCCTTGGGGAGCTGTTCCTTGCTCTTGGGTTCCCCCTCTCTGGTCCTTGCCAAGGGAGTCCCTGCAGGGCAAATTCCCACTTGTGCCCAAGCACTCCCTCGGGGCTTCTTCAGGAGGCTTTCATTCCCTCCCTGCAAAAATTGAGTAAAGGTGTGTGCCCCCAGAGTGTGAGATTGACAGAGAATTTTGTGCAGGTAACACCCAAAGTTCCACAGCAGGACATTGACAGAGCTGGGAATAGAACAAAAGTTTCCTGACTCTCAATGCAATGTCACATCACTGTTTCAAAAACTGATGCTCCATATTAGACAGGATTTACAACATTATTTGTGAAATGTATAGTCTCTGCTCACAAGCGCTTCAGCAATCCCATAGGCTGGATTGAGGATTGTTATAGCTCTGCAATGAGTTATGTGGGGAAGCTTTTGAATCATTTTGCTTATTGTTATAATTTACATATATACCTGTTTACTTTCATGAGCATCACAGAGCCTAATACTGAGATAATTCTTCCCCCCTCCCAACGCTACTATATAGCATTGATGTGCAAAGTCAAGCAGTTATTGTGTAATACCCACAAGTGGTGGCATTCTCACTACAGAATTACAAAGTTGCTATTTCGTAATCAAATATGTTTTGCAACATTAAAATGACAAATTTCAATGCCTAAGTGACAATAAATGGAAAGATTACAATTCTCATGGCAACAACAACTCACATTCATTGTACATATACAATAGCTTTATTATTAGACTGTTAAATGTATTGTAAACCTACCCTTCTTTATATAATAAACATTGTAATTGTATGTGTCACCAGATGGCATTGTTACACATAGTCTTCAAAGTTTGTTTTCTTCATGCGCGAGCAAGTTTTTAAATTCTGGAAGAAATGTAGGTGGTTGTGTTAATATGGGGATACACGAGGGTCTAGGCAAAAGAGTGACAAGACAGTTTGCTTTCTGCCTTAGTCTGTGGTTTTGAGGCAAAGTTACTCCATGGGTGTGTCTACACAGCACCCTTACCTCAAACTAAGCTACGCAATTTGTGCTACACAAATTGTGTAGCTTATTTCAAGGTTATTTTGAAATAATGCACTATTTGGAATGAGGGTTACAGGGATGCCGGAATAGCGTGCCCCTTATTTTGAAATAATGGCATGTTTAAAGATGTATAATAGCGATTTTGGGAAACCAGAAGTATCCCAAAATAGCTCCGCTGTGTAGACATAGCCCATGATAGCTGGTCTCTGGTGTAAAGGAACATATTGCCAATATATTTGCTCCAGTAATAGAGCAGATAGTGTAAATAAAGCTAGTTACACTTAGACTATTCTTGTTATTAATTTCTCCTCCACTGAGAGGTGTGCCTGCATCCGCTACTGTGTGGCATAGGGGCAACATTGTTGTCATAAAGGGACAAGTGATGGAAGACGAGGCAATAGTATATAGAGTACTAGCAGACGTAGCTGGCATTGCCTTCAGGGCAGGGCCTTGGGAATATGGGTAGAGGATGTGCAGGATGCTGGGAGCCAGGGGAATGTTCTTTCCCTCACCCCACCCACCCGGGGCCTGTTTCCCCCCCACCCCAGACCACACCCCCTATCCTGCCAGGGCCAGCTCTTTCCTTCCCAGGCCACCCCCCAGCCTGCCCGGGGCTTATTCTCTTCTCCTCCCTCCAGTGCTGCAGCCAAGGGCTGGGAGAGGGGGGAAAGGTTTGGGACTGGGGGCCAGTGTGTTAGGAGGCAAGATGGCAGAGCCAAGCCCTGCTGGCCACTCCCTTAGTGGTACATCTGCCCCTAGTGGACACTCTGCAATATAGCTCTCCTCTGTGGGCTCACAGCCCCCAGTGGCCACTCTCATAATGCATCCCTTCCCTTGGCATGTTATGGAAAACTGTCCTTTTCCTGGGGCTTCTGGTTGTCCTGGCACAACCAAACCCAGAACCTTATTTTAAGTTAAGAGAAGAGGCAGTGGCATACCAAATTTGGCTGTTCTAGCACGTACAATTTCGAAGCAGTTCTTACACAGATGGACTCACAGCCACTCTTATAGATATGCAATGTCACTGAGTTGTGGGTGCATACATAAAAGGGAATAGAGAGAATGGTATTCTCTCTGTTGCAATTAAATGAACAGAACATTTTGGGAAATGATGGTATGCTGGAGTCAGAAGGGTCTGTAGTTGGTGAGAATGACCCTTTAGAACCTCTCTAAAGGAAAGAATGGGATGTTGAAATCTTTGAAAGATCTATGCCTGTTAGTCATGACATCTGGGACTCCTTTGAGAGGAAAATGTGTACACAGCAGTATAACAAAAAGTGCATCTACACTACAAACCTTTATTTTGAAATAATGTCGAGCTGGAGGACTTCTTACTTCAACTCACGGTAACTCTCATTTCATGTGGAGTAAGGGAAGTCAAAGG
The DNA here is from genome assembly GCF_052426305.1 of Pelodiscus sinensis. Classification (NCBI taxonomy): domain Eukaryota; kingdom Metazoa; phylum Chordata; order Testudines; family Trionychidae; genus Pelodiscus; species Pelodiscus sinensis. The sequence goes on from NC_143065.1 coordinate 26,683,842, forward strand.
GAAAGTGTTCCTCCTTGGACTTCCTGCTGTGTAGACAGCGCCAAAAGCCAAGTTAAGCTATTTCAACTTACGCTACACAATTGACGTAGCTGAAGTTGTGGAGCTTAATTCGTCTTTAGTCCTGCTGTGTAGATGTACCTATAATGAAATACTGGAGGCAGAAAGTTCTTTGACCATTGGAAATGGCAAGTGGAGCTCCTTTTACCAGAAGAAAGAATGCAGTATTGGAAAGCTGGTAAGTTCTATGGCAATAGGACCCTGTAGCTGTAGACAGGATGGAATTTTTGAAGCTGAAGGTTTGATTGTGGTTGAGAAATCAGTTGGAATTCTCAGTAACAGGAGAAGGGTAGAATTCTCACTTCTTCACTCCTTTTATCACTTTCATTCTTATCTCTATGTATTCATCTACACCAAGAGATTCCCAATCCCACTGTGCCAGGCACTGACCTACTCTTTTTTGAAATCCAAAGTCAAAACTCATGTCTTCTGTTAAGGCTGCTAGTACTAATCCATATCAGTAAAAGGCTGCCACCTTCCCATATATAAAATGTAAAATTCCTCCTTTAAAATAGAACCTCCCTCATCTCACACAGGGTGTGGTTGAATTCTGTTGTCTGATTATACAAACTGCAAACATCTGAAGACTTGTGTATAATACTGAGCAAATTTTTGAGTATTGGCAAATAATAATTAATAGTGATGGTCACCATCTTGTGGAGTGATAGGGAATACAGAGAAAAGTCTGAAAGATGCCTGAAAAGTGCATTGTAGAGAACAGAATTGTGAGCCAGTAGGTTGGCTAGGAAACATGCAAAGAAAAATAGAGATGGAGACTTTGCCAGCAATGAGGACAAGACTTGCCTGGGCTCACAAGCAGCTGTCCCTCACAGCCACACACATAGGCTGTGTCTAGGCTGGCCAGTTTTTCTGGAAAATCAGCCGCTTTTCCGGAAAAACTTGCGAGCTGTCTACACTGGCTGCTTGAATTTCTGCAAAAGCGCACTGACTTCCTACTGTAAGAAATCAGTGCTTCTTGCAGAAATACTATTCTGCTCCCGTTCAGGCAAAAGTCCCTTTTGTGCAAAGCTTGTGTGCAAAAGGGCCAGTGCAGACAGCTCAGATTTGTTTTCCGCAAAAAAGCCCCGATCGCGAAAATGGCGATCTGGGCTTTTTTGCGGAAAAGTGCGTCTAGATTGGCACGGATGCTTTTTCGCAAAAAGTGCTTTTGCGGAAGAGCGTCCATGCCAATCTAGACGCTCTGTTCCGAAAATGCTTTTAACGGAAAACTTTTCCGTTAAAAGCATTTCTGGAAAATCATGCCAATCTAGACGCAGCCATACTGTTGAACACATGCCAGATAATGGAATGGGCCATTACACAGAAAATCTAAGCACTATTATGGTGGGGGAGAAGAAGAAAGATTCATTGGAGTCTGCTAAATTTCACTGCACAAAAATTTAGTTATGGGTTGGTGTAATTTCAGGACAGCTGTTTCACCAATACAGCTCTTCATAATAGGTAAGGGAGATTTTCTAGGGAAGACAAACAGAGGTACTGCCACAGGAGACCTGCTGGAAGAGGTTGCCTTGGGAGGTGTACTGATTCAAAGCTTCTCCTGGGTTCTGTGATCCTGTTTCCCTGGGTAGCCCTGCTGTAACTGTATTGTGCAGCCCCATCTGAGTGGAGTTGTGGCCAGTCTGGGTTACTTGCAACCACACTCTGGGTGGATTTTTTGCTACCAGACAGATACACACAACCTGGGTTTTTCTGGCAAAACAAAAGTCAGTGGATCTCTCAGGCAGTGAAACTGCTCTCTACTCTTTAGTGAATATTTGCTCACCACACTTTGCCACGGTTGGGACTCTGCTCAAGGGTTGGAAGAGGGCTGGAACAGCACAGAATGTTGCATTTCACTGATAGTAATAAGATTCCTTGGCAGAGCAGTGATGGGAAAACTTGTTTGCAGTAAATCTGCCTCTAGCCATACCCATCTATTAAAATTCACACAATTTAAAATAAAAATGCTATACAGTGATTTATTTGTACATGATAGTAAAAGCCAAAAAAATTCTTCTTACTCGCAGAAATCTGTTCTTTGAATCAAAATGGTCATTAGCTTAAGAGCATAAGAAAAAGAACATAAGAATGAGTGTAATGGTACAGATCAATGGTCCATCTACCCCATTCTGTCTTCTGGCAGTGGCCAATGCCATATGCTTCAGAGGATGGGCAATTATCTAGTGATCCATCCCCTTATTGTCCAGTCCCAACTTCTGGCAAACATAGGCTTAAAGACACTCAGAACATGCAGTTGCATCTGTGACTCACTGGCTACCAGCCAGCAATGGACCTATCTTCCATGAACATGTCATTCTTTTTTGGCCTTCACAACATGCCCTGGCAATGAGTTCTACAGGTTGACTGGGCATTGTGTGACGTACTTTCTTATGTTTGTTTTAAACCTGCTGCCTATTAATTTCATTGGATAAGCTGTGGTTCTTGTATTTTGGGAAGGAATAAATAACACTTCCTTATCACTTTCTGCACCATTTATTCCAAACTAAAACTCCTAGGCTACGTCTACACTGTAGGCTTCTTGCGCAAGAACTGTTTTGCGCGTTTCTGCACAAAAATACTTGCGCAAGAGTGTGTCCACACTACCATGTACTTTTGTGCAAGAGATGTGCTTTTGTGCAAGAGCATCCATGGCAGTGTGCATGCTCTCTTGCGCAAGAAAGCTCTGATGGTCATTTTAGCCTTGCGCAAGAAACCCCTGTTGCCTGTCCACACTGCCTTCTTGCACAAGAGGGCTTATTCCTCATGGCGAGAGGAACAACTCTTGTGCAAGAAGTCCTCTGTTCCGATGCTTTACTGTACATTTACTTACACAAGAATGCACATGAAGTGTAGACACTCCGCAAGTTTTTACGCAAGAATAGCTGTTCTGCGCAAAAAGCCTGCAGTGTAGACGTAGCCCTAGTCTTTTTAAACTCTCCTCAGATGAAAGCTGTTGTATATCCCTAATCATTTTTTGTTTCACCTCTACCTCCTCCCTTTCTATTAAGTCTTTTTTGACACATGGTTTCCAAAACTGCACATGGTATTCAAGGCGTGGGCATACAATGGATTTATATAATGGTACAGGTTGAACCTCCAGTCGAGCCTCCTTGGTATCTGACAGGTGCTGAACCAGAGAATTTGCTGAACCAAGGATATCCAGTATTGTCTAGCAGCTTTACCAACACTTCCACAGCTTACTGGGCTCTTAGAAGACATTTAGGGCTAAATTAGAGCTAAATACCAGCACAGAACATTGCCAGGAATAGTGGCTGTAAACAAACTTCATGGCACCGTGGGAAATTTAGTCACACCCATGATAAATGGACATCCAGCTAACTAAAATCATGCTGCACCACAGATTTTGCTGGACCAGGATGCCAGACTAGAGAGGTCCAACCTGTATTATGATATTTACTGTCTTATTTTCTATCATTTTCTTAATGGTTCTTAGCATTCTGCTAACTTTTTGACTACCACTGTACATTAAAGCAAATGTTTTCAGAGAACTATCCACAATGACTACAAGAAATCTTTCTTGAGTGGTAACACTAATTTAGACCCCTTAATATTGTACATATAGTTGAGATTATGTTTTCCAGTGTGCACTAATTTGCCTTTTTCAACACTGAATTTCAAGTACCACTTTGTTGTCCAGTCACCAAGTTTTGTGAGATCCTGTTTTAACTTTGCACAGTCAGATTTGGACATAACTATCTTTACTAATTTTGTATCTTCTGCAAACTTTGACACTTTACTGTTTACCCCTTTTTCTAAATCAGGGGTTCTCAAACTTCATTGTGCTATGGCCCCCTTCTGCCAAAGCAAAATTACTATATTTTAGCGCATATAACCTGTGGGTTATATGCGTTTTTACAAATCCTGCACCCTGCCCCCCCTTGGGGTATACTCAGGTGGGGGGTATACAATATTTTTTTTACTCACCTGGTGAGTTCCTGCGCAGCTGCAGGAAGGGGTGGGGGAGCGCTCATTCCCCGGTTCTTGCGCAGCCCAGGAACCAGTGGATAAGTGCTCTCTCGCGCAGGGCCAGATTAAGGCATGGGCTAGCTGGGCAGCTGCCCAGGGCATCAACCTATGGGGGCGCCTGATGGTAGTTGTAAGGGGCGCACAGCGCCCCTTATAGCTGCCATTAGGCACCGTGCGCCCGGCTCCCGGATCGCAGGCTGTAGCAGCTCCCAGCGGCCACCCTGCAGCGGCCGCCCGGGGCGGGGGCTGTGTTAACCCTCACAGCGCCAGCCATCAGCGCTCGTCCCCTCGGCACTGTGGGGCCCTGCACGGCCAGGCTCGGCCTCCCCCGGGCTGAATGCCAGCGGCAGTAGCCAGGCTGGGCAGGACCAAGCATGTGCGTCCTGCTGCCGCCGGCTCCGCATGCCCTCCCCTGCGTGCTGGGCGGGGCCGGGTCTGCGCATGTGCCTTCTCCCAACCCGGGGCGCAATTAAACTGTCTGCCCGGGGCACTGGAATGGCTTGGTCCAGCCCTGTGTCCCACCCGGAGGTTGAAGGCTGCGCAGCAACTGGGGCGGTGAGTGCCCACAGGAACCAGGGCGTTTAGGCTGGCTAATTGCCCCCCTCCCCACTCTGTAAATTAGCTAATATACCCCGGCACAGTTTGAAAGAAAAGTCTTGTATACCCTGCGGGTTATACTCGTGTGTGGGGTATACAAGATTTTTTTTACTCAATTCGGAAAAACCGCAGGGTATATTCGGGTGTGGGGTATATTCGCTAAAATACAGTACTACATAATTCCAGGAGGGGAGATTGAACCATGAGCCCACACAAGTCCCACTGCACCAGGCCAAAGCTGAAGCCTACGTCCCACCACCCTATGATCAAATATAAAGTCTGGGGGCTTCAGCCCTATGCAGATGACCTGTAACCAGAGCCCCACCACGCTGATGTTCTTGAGCTTTGGCTTTGGCCCTGGCCAGTGGGACTTTGGCCCTGAGTTAACCCCGTTAAACTTACTGTTTAACCAGTTAACTTTTCAAATGGGATTTTACATCTCTAGCGGAGAGGCTTGAGTTTTGGCCCTAGCAAGTCTAAGCCGGGATCACTCAGCTTGCTGGTAGAAAACAGGCAAGTGGTTTTCACTTTTGTTTCTAGAGCAGTCAGACATGTGCTGCAATCACAACATTGCAAAAAGTCCAACCCGGGTTGCCAGGGCGGCCACATAACTAGCCTGGGACAATAGAAAAGTGATTTTTATAGGCGTCCTCGCCCTGATTCCTCCCCCACCCGGCTCCCTCCCGCCTGTGGCTGTGCTGCCGGGTGATGACTGCCTCTTGGCTCGCTCCGGCCAACCAGGTCACAATAGCTTCATGCCGCTGCTGGCTTCGGCCGCAGGGAGCGTCCCGGGCGGGCGGCTGTGGAATGAAGCGAGGCAGCCGCAGTTGTCAGTCCCGTCACTGCTGCTGGAAGAACAACGGGAGGCTCCGGTTTCTGCCGCCGCGGCGGTAACCTTTGCGGCGCGCCGCCTGCCCGGCCCGGGGGCTCGCCCGCCCCCAGCCAGCGAGCGATGAGCGGGCTCGCCGGGCTGAGCCGCGGAGGGCAGGTCTAAGGGGCAGCCTGGCGCTGGGGCCAGGGTGGGGAGACTGTCTCGGGCGATGCCAAGCGCCCGGTGAGCAGGGGCAGGGAGCCGCGCTGCTGCTGGGATGAGCGCCTCGGCTGCCACCGGCGTCTTCGTCCTGTCCCTCACCGCCATCCCCGGCACTTACCTCTTCAACTCCTTAGCCGCTAACACCAGGTGAGGGGATCCCCGGGCTGGGCTGGGCGCGGGGCCGCTGGAGGAGGCTGATGGCCGGGCTGGGCTCGGGGAGCCGAGCGCCCGGGGCACGTTCCCCGGCTACTCGCTGTGCAGCGTATTTTTAGCAGCTGGACAAATGGGGACCTGCGGGAGGTTCAACAATAACCGGGCAAGGGAGCGGGCGGGCAAGGCCGGGCCGCAAGGGCCCCGGGGAGAGCGGAGTGCAGGCGGGCGGGGTGGAAGCTGAGAGCCTGGAGGGCGGGAGAGTTAAACTGAGACCAGAGCAAGTGATTTGGGCGGGGAGTGGGGCCTGGAGCGGGGGAGCAAGAACCTGAGCTCCGTTGGGGCAAAGGAGCTGAGGTAAAGCGCTGAGATCAAACAAGAGGCATGAAAGGACAGAGAGATCCTGCATCGGAAAGGGCTTGAGGCGAGATCTTTGAATCACAGGGGTGCCCTAGGGTTGTCCCCCAAGCCACTGACCACTGCCTTCTTGCCCTCTGGGCTCCTCACCGCCCTGCCTGCCAAAAGCTCTGGTCTCCCAGCCAAGGCACAGAGTTGGGGTAACTGCCCCCTGCAGGACAACTTAAACACTGAACCAGCTGAGATCTGGGAGAGCTTAGTTACAAGGCCATTGGCGGCGCTCAGGAACGCAACCTCCCAAATGGACCAAAATGCCCAGTGAATCCTCTGTATGGACGTTTTACACAGAGACCACTTATATGTTTGCCCTCTTTATCAATGAAAGAGAAATATGCACAGTGGTTGCTCCCCCTCAGATAACAATTAGTTACACTGGGCATGATAATAAAGAAAAGTGTTTTTATTAAGTACAAGTAAGATTTAAGTGATTGCCAGTGAAAAGCAGACAGATGGAAGTAAGTTACTAAGTCAAAATAAACAAAACAGGCCAGCTAATTCTTCCCCTAACAGTTGTAATCAACTTTTTCACAAGCCTCTTAGGTTGGGCCTGACCCTTGCACCAGTTCAGACTTAGATTTTAGGTGGTAAGTGGGGGTCTCCTTGTGTCTGGTTACCTCCTGTTGTTTGGTTCCAACCATTTTTACCCTCTTGCCCAAGGCAGGAATTCTTGTGTTCAGTTCAAATTTTGCTCACCTTGAATTGAAAAGTACCAGATCCAGAATGGGTTCCAACATCAAGTGGCCTGACAACATGTCTTGGTAGGACCACCCACAGTTTGGGCTTACAGGAAAAACAAAACCATTCACAGGTCATTGACTTGTAGAATATCTGGACTAATAAAACGGGTTCCCACTTAACATTTCTAACTTCACATACAAGAAAGATACATGCACAAAAATAGAATATACACATTCAGGGGATCACAGGCTCTTAAATGATAGGTTACATTACTTGTTTTTCATAATACATCTTTGCATTATGCATATTCATAAGCCAGTTCTCATAAGGCACAAGGCGACCTGTGACACTATTGAAATATTTTTTGCTTGGGAAAGCTAATGTTTTTCTTTTTTCTTTTTCCCACGAAAGCTTATGCTCCAATAAATCTGTTAGTCTATAAGGTGCCACAGGACTCCTTGTCTTTTTTCTCTGTATTCTTGAGGATTTCCATCATTTTCCTGCCAACTGTTTACATACCCTCTGAAATGCATCCTCCAGGCTTTGCATAGTGGTCTTCATCCTTATGGAAAAGGAGGTCTTCCTGTGCAGAACCCATCAATTCTATTTGCAAAGCTTTCACCATGAGTCATACAGAGCACTCCTCTCTAAGCCTTCATCTACACTACTTGTTTTTTCCAGCAGAAGAAGTCGTGATCTCATTAGCATATTTTCTGCCATTTCCTTTTGCGCAAGGGGTTTTTACGCAAAAAGAAGCAGTGTGGACTTTTTTTGTACAAAACCCCCATTTTGCGCAAGATCCTTATGCCTGTCTGGGACCCTTTGCGCAAAAAGAAATGGCAGAAAATATGCTATTGAGATTGCAACTCATGCTAATGTGTCCCTCATTAGCATATTTTCTTCCAGAAAAAACTTGTAGTGTAGATGTAGCCTAAGAGTCTGAGAATACTTCTTTAGCATTTCCTTACATTGGCAATCAAGGGCCTAGGAGGGAGTCCAGAAATTAAACCCAGAGCTATCAGGTTACTGCACAAAGCTATCCCTAGTTCACCAGGGTGACTATTTTTTTTTTTTTTTTTTTTGTAATTTTACTTTGTAAACATGTCCTTTCACACATAGGTATTTTACTGTAGCAGTTCACTAGATGTTCATAATGGTCCTTTCTGACCTAAAAAATGTATGCATATCTGACTTTCACAGCCTATTTGTTCTTGTTTTTGCTAATTGCTGAATTTAGGCAGGCAATCTAGTTTTCTGGACTACTTGTTTATCAAACTATTTTAGAATTTTCTTTTTATAGATGATCACATGTAACAAGCGGGCACGGAAGTTCTGCAAAACAGTAAAAATGTATAATGTAAACTCCGCAAGGATTTTAAAAAGCAAAAAAACCATTAACAATTGCAGTTAATTTAAGGGTGCGTGCTTTCGCTTTTCAAAAGCGATCTCTTGAAGTTAGCTATTAAGATAAACTGCAGAGTACAAGGGAGCACTTAGGCACATGTTTTTTAATTCCCTATTTTTTTTTTAAATAATTTCAGTTCCTGGGCAATTGTAGCAGTCGGATCCCTGATTTTGATTTTTGTTGCTCTAGTAGCTCGTACTCTTGTCAAAAGAAAACCACCAAAAGACCCACTGTTTTATGGTACGTATTAGTATAAGCAAAGCTAATTAAGAGTTTATTCATTTGTTTGAAAGTTACAACTTACATGGATATATTTTATAACTGTTACCATTTGTGTCTGTAAAAAGGGTAATATGCATTTAACTTGATAGGAACCTCTTAATAATTTTGGGGCCAATGCTTTAGGATGATAAGTAGGTCTCAAGTTGAAGGAGTGCAGCAGGGGTTGAAATATGGAGGGGAAAAAAGTATTGTTGTACTGCTTTTCAACCTTGCCAACCAACCAACTCCACTGTTTGAAAGTCAAAATGAGATTCACAGAGGCCTGTGAAAAGTTAAAAATCTGCTGTGCTGGGCCCATCCAGTTTGGTTCCTCATGATGACACAGTGGACCTTATTGAACATGTCAGGCCTGATGCCTGCTCATTGGGGCCCATTTTCCTGCTGGACTCTGTGTTCTTCTTTGATATTTGTGACCCTGTAGAGGGAGAGGGGGTTGGATTCCCCATCGGGCTCCACAGAATTGGCTGCCTCCTAGATAGTACAGATTGTTGTAATCTGATCATCTCTCTTCATACTTATACAATAAATGTTCCACTAATAATATCTAGTAGCCATCATTAGGCTTCAGTGTTAACACCAAAATGTGATGAACAGGGGTCATTCTCACCTCTCAATGCTACCATTTTAGGCTCTGCAAAAATCTAGGTAAGCATCAATACGCTCTGGCTGCATCTAGACTGGCATGATTTTGTGGAAATACTTTTAACGGAAAAGTTTTTCCGTTAAAAGTATTTCTGCAAAATTGCGTCTAGATTGGCACAGATACTTTTGTGCAAAAAGTGCTTTTGTGCAAAAGCATCCGTGGCCAGTCTAGACGTGATTTTGCACAAGAAAGTCCCAATCGCCTTTTAGCCATCGGGGCTTTTTTGCGCAAAACAGTTCTTCCCTGCCTACACTGGCCCTCTTGAGCAAGTATTCTTGCACAAGAGGGCTTTTTCCCGAGTGGAAGCGTGAAAGTATTTGCGCAAGAAGCACTGATTTTGTACATTACAAAGTCAGTGCTCTTGCGCAAATTCAAGTGGCCAGTGTAGACAGCTGGTAAGTTTTTGCACAAAAGCAGGTGCTTTTGCACAAAATCTTGCCAGTCTAGACGCACCCTCTATGTATATTTGAAGGCTATTGTCACAACCATAAGACCGGGGAGATGTAATTGTTTTTTAAGTGAAAGCTTAGATTCTGGAGTACCATATGGCAATCTACAGCAAAAATTACTGATTCATTTAGCTGCCTCATGCTACAGCCATTGCAGGATGGAGCCTATAGCACATACATACTATATATTTTTATTCTCTGCTACTCATCTTATTACCATACACCTTTATTCTCCACGGTGCTACATATGTTCTGAGTGGTGCTGACTCTCAGTTCATAAAAGGTTTTCCTCATGGGGTCATTCAGCATCTTGCAAAATAGGTCTCCTATGTGGTCATGGCTTATGATGGCAAAGCAGGTTCACTCTGTTCCACTCCAGAAAGGGCAAGTCACGTTTTCCTTTCTCTTTCCGCCAGTCCTCCCCCCTTCTTTCTTTTGAGTATAGTTCACTTTTCCTGAAGGAAGATTAGATGTTTGCAATTGAGACTGTCTACATTATATGATTGTTTCTATGGGCTTACCTAGTCCTCTTCCTGGGATGCCAGTCACCAAGGTCACTGGGAGCTGGGCATATAGAAGTACATGTAATTAAGTGTAGCTATCTTGAGGGGCACACTTTGTGGCAAAATATTGGTATCTTAAAATATTTAAACTGTGTATTGGTAGGTAGCATGTTATATTGTCTATTAGATATCTGTCTAGACATTTTCCTCACAACAGATAAATCTCCCCCTAGTTAGATGCTAATCTCATAACAGTTTAATATTGGCAGATTGAGATTTGCAAACCTTTTTATTTATAGTTATTTCTTTTCATATTACTACAGTTTATGCTGTATTCGCTTTTACCAGTGTAGTGAACCTTATAGTTGGACTTGAACAGGATGGAATTATTGATGGATTCATGACCTACTACTTGAAAGAGGTAAACAATAATTTTACTTATGAATTTAAATAAAATCTTTATTATTGATGATTGGATACATCTTTATTACCAAAATGCCCATGACAGAAAAAAGTCATAGGGTATGTCTATACTACCCCCCTAGTTCGAACTAGGGGGGTAATGTATGCATACCGAACTTGCTAATGAAGCCCGGGATTTTAATTTAATGAGGTGTATAGATAGTTCGGAATAACTACATAGTTCGAACTATCTAGCCCGTGCCGCGTGTAGCCGCGCGGCACAGGGTTCGAACAAGCTGGCTTTTAAAAATGGCGGATCCGGCTTTATGCTAATGAAGCCTGGGAAATTAAAATCCCGGGCTTCATTAGCAAGTTCGGTATGCATACATTACCCCCCTAGTTCGAACTAGGGGGGTAGTGTAGACATACCCATAGAAAGTTAACAGAATAGGAATTTCAGTCTTATAATTTATTTCATATGCTTTGGACATTAAAGAGGAAGATACTGTAATTTATGTTTTCATAGAGGCGTTTAAATATATTTACTGCTGCTATTTGGCTTTTCTTCTAATTAAATATGAGTATTTATGTGTCTGAAAGAATCTTCTTGGGTTTGATTCTACTCTTATTAAAAAGTGACTTATGGAACTTTCATTAACTTCATGCCCCAGCGTTATTATTTCATTTAGTTCCAATAATAATGCTCATAGTTGACTTATATGACATTACTGTAGTTAATACACATATTTCTACTGAACTAGTTAATGGATACATTTCTATAGAGCTCAATAGAAATTCAGCAATCACTAATGGAGAGTTAAAGTGAAATATTACAAAACCTATAAGCTTCACTTAATCCTTTTAGTAAAAACAAAATGGCAGAATTTGTTCCCTGCGGAATCTCAGGGTGCATCTACATTGTACCATTATGTCGAGATAACTAGCGCTATTTCAAAATAACAATGCAAACAGCTACACACCAATTCCATTATTTTGAAATATTTTGGAATAGCTTATTTTGAAATGTGTGCAGTGTAGACAGACCCTCAGTGTCCACTCAAAATAGCACATTAAGGGCCTGACTCAACATTCACTGGTGTAATTTAAAAGACGTTTTAGACTTCAGAGAAATAGTTGGGCCCTTTGAGCTTACCTTGCTCAGCACTATTGTTGAGTCTCTAGATTGGTAAATATCTGTGCTGAATTAAACCAACCAGTCTTCAGATTTCATCACTGATGTATATGTCATAACTGAAGATTTTTGAACTTTTTTTTAAAACAGGAATTTTCCATAATGTTGCATACCAATGATTGTTGTTTCAGTAGCCTGTTCCCAAATACTGAAGAGCAAGGCATAACCCCCATCCCACCAGAATGCACCTAATTTTGCAATACTATATTGTAAAGTAGGGGTCGGCAACCTTTTCAAACCAAAGAGCCAAACTACAGCAAAATTCAGAACAAGTGGTCAATGAAGAGCCATATAAGAATGTCCATTTGCATGACTGAAAATATACATCTTAATATTGATAACTGACATAATGATTAATAAGAGCATAAATGAAACATTGTACTCACAGACTTTATTTAATGGGACTTCTGCTGCTGCATCTTTTCGCACTTTTCTTTGAAGTTTACATCATAACTGGTCACATCCAGCTTTGTGCACGCATTCAGGCTGTCTTCTGTCAATCTTATAGCAGGGGACTGAGGATGTGGGGGTGCAGGAGTCTGGGGATATGCGGATGCAGGAGTTTGAGGATGTGGGGGTATGAGAGGCTTAGGGCAGGGGGTTCAGGGGTATGATGGACTCAGGACTGGGGGCATGGGGGGGAGGGTGCAGGAACGTTATGGCTCTGCAGCCAGATGGGGGCTGGGCTCCAATTGGGGACTTGTTGGCCACGCTTCATTTTGAAATAAAGTAAAATATTATGCCCAACACAAAAAGTTTTCAACATTGTCTTTATTTATGGCAGGGGCGGGGAACCTTTTTTGGGTTGGGGGCCACAGACCCTCAGAAAAATCAATTGGGCACCACACAAGAGAAAAGTGAAAAAACAACCCCTCCAAAAAATCCCAACACTCATTGATGTGACACCCAACTGAGGCACCTCACTCCCCTGGTGCTCCAGCCCCATCGGGGAGGGGGAGGCAGGGAGGACTGATGTTCAAGGCCTCAGGCCAGATTATTTTTTCTGGAGTTCTGGGGTTAGAATTAGAATCATAGGGTTAGTGGATTTTGTGGGCCCCCTAGGCTCTGGAGTGGGGCCAAAAATGAGGAGTCCAGTGTGTGGGACAGAGAAGCTAGAGAGTGGGATAGGGATGCAGGGTCTGGGTGAGAGGTAAGGGGTAGTAGCAGGGTGTGGGTGCGTGTCTGGCCAAGGGGGAGGGGCAGGAAGGGTGCAGGAGCAAAGTGAGGGTGAGTGTCTGGCCAAGGACAAAGGGCAGGAGCAGGGTGGGGGTGCAAGGTCTCAGCGCAGAGGGGTGACACTTTTTCCCCCCAGTGTCTGTAATAGGGTTTATTCATTGTAATAGTCACTCCCACACCAGTCATGGAATAAGTTAGCAGCCCAAGGGCTGAGTGTGGAATGGAGGCCGTGCCTCGCCAGGAGTGCGGGGAGTCCAGCCAGCAGTTCCGGGCAAGCTGGCCAGGATTCAGCCCACAAGCCCCAGGAAGAAGGTGCTCAGGCTGACGACGGATTTCAGCGGCCCCATGGGACTCTCTAGCAAGTGTGAGAGCATGGCACACACAGGCAGTGTGAGGCAGGGGTGGAGTAGCGTAGACAAGACGGCGGCAGCAGCAGGTCCTTCATGGGCAAGATGGTGGCCGGGTATACTTTTGCCCCTCACACTGCTCTCAGACTCCCTGTTCAATCCATGGCTCCCAGCTGCTCCAGTGGCCAAATTCTGGCCACTGGAGCAGTGGGAAAAGCCTGCAGGCAGTGCGCCTGTGCACTGTATTGTTCCTCCAGCTAGGGGAGGAGGAGGAGGATGGGGAGCACACGCTTGGAGTCATTTATTGCTCCGGCTTTTTCCCTGATCGCACAGCAAGGCTCAGAGCTTTCTCCATCCTCCTACCCCTGCAGGAAGCCGGCTCCACTCTTGCATGGGACACGAGGTTGGATCACCAGTGCAGGCTTCCCATTGCAGGGGGGAAAGCTGCGGGACTGAGCTTGAGCCATGAGCCATATTTGGCTCCTAAGTGAGCCATAGGTTGCCGACCTCTGTTCTAAAGGGTGAGTCTGTATGGAAGTTATTTCATCCTAACCCCAGATAATGATATGGATGTCTTGAAATATGAGAGCTGACAACCAGAAAAAAATGGATACCTACTACTGAATGAAACTGGTCACTTTACTCCAGCCTGTTTACCTGCTATGCCTAATACACTTCTAAGGTTCACTGAATCTCCTTTGCTGTTGCACTGATTTAAAATCCATTTTCTTTAGGGCGAGCCTCACCTGAACACTGCGTATGGCCATGTGATCTGCTATTGGGATGGCTCTGTGCATTATCTGATGTATCTCTTAATGGTGGCAGCTATTGCATGGGAGTAAGTCAGTTTGATGTGTGTGTACCATTTCTTTAGCTTTGCACATCCTGTGGAAGCCACAAAGGAAATTCATTTCCTGTAGCTATGCCATGTTTAGATTTTGGAGTTTTTAAAATATTATTTTGTGCTGTGTAAATTCCTTGGACCAAATTAAGCCCTACTGAAATTCCATTACATTCTGTAGTTAGATTACAACTGGATGTGGCCTCTAGTTTCAGATGCACAAGAGGGAGCAGATAAATCAACCTGCATTCTCTTGCCTTTGCATTATAATTCAAAATGGATGTAGTTATTTAGTTTGGTTAATTAGTATTTTGGTGGTGGTGATGGTGGTGGTGGTGGTAGTTTTGTTTGACAAAGTTAAAGAACATAATTATTTAAGTGCACATTGCAGGGAAAATATTTCAAAATATGCTATTTTGAAACATGAACCTTTTGGCAACGCTAACATTAAAGCAGTGGTCACCAACCAGTAGATCAGGATCTACTGGTAGCTCCTGGAGCCTCTGACAGGTGTTCCTGACTGGTTTGGCTAAGAGGTTATGAAGCCCAGCACTTCAGCTGCCCCTCCCCCCACAGCTGCTCATCTCCTGCCCTTTGCCTTGGAGCTGCCCCTCCCCCTGGGGAGCCTCCTGCTTTCTGTGCAAGGCAGGGGAGGAAAGGGGTGGTGATGTCAAGGTACCCCCTCTCCCACTCTGTATCCTTTCTCCACAAAGCATAGAGGGGGCACAATAGGACTTGGGATGGAGCTCGCTGGCTGCTTTAGGGAGTGGTCCACAGCCAGGGCAGGGGGGAACCTGCCTTAGCCCCACTGCACCACCACCCAGGAGCCACCAGCAGTGCCCAGCATCTCTAACCCACATCCCACATCCCTATAGCCTACATCCCTAACTCCTACGCTAGTCATGAACTCCCTCTTGCACCCCCAAGTTCCTCTGCATCCAAACACCCTCCAAGAGCCTACACCTAGAACCCCCTCCTAAATCCCAACTGCCTGCCCCCCAGAGCAGCTCAGAGCCCCTCTCACACTCTAGATCCCTTAATCCAAGACCACAACCTGCACCCCAACCCTCTGCCCCAGCCTGATGGAAGTGAGGGAGGATGGGCAAGAGAGGGAGGATGGAGTGAGCAGGGGCGGGGCCTTGGAGAAGGGACAGGAGGGAGGCAGGGACGGGGCCTTGGAGAAGGGACAAGAGGGAGGCAGGACAAGGGTATTTCTATTTGAGGTAGATCTTGGATTGCACTTAAAATTAAAAAAGTGATCTCGTGCTTAAAAAGGTTGGAGACCACTGCATTCAAGCAATTGATTTTCAAAGCCTGTGCAACATGTTCCCACTCAGCCCTTTTAGAAGTGTGAGTAAGTGTGAGTAAATCTTCCCCAAAACAGGTAATTATCTTGTTTATACACAAAAATGGAGAGTGCCCTTTCACCAGTAGGTTTGTTTCCACTGCTCCCCTGTGTCCACCATTCGCAAACACGTTAGGCTCAGATCTTCAGACGGGACTAGGTGCCAAATATCTTTGAGGATCTCACCTTCTACAATGCAACTAGCAGAAATCAGCATAATCTTTGAGGACAGGTTTTGATAATAGCATTCTAGGGATGGTGCATTAAATCCATTATTTCTGTTTCAGAGAAAGTTACAGAAACATTGGCCTATACTGGTTAGGATCCATTGTCATGAGCATTATTGTCTTCATACCTGGAACTCTTGTGGGTAAGGAGATAATTCATATACCCAACTTTCCCATGTGAATCATGAAAATTGTTTTGTTTTCTACTTCCCATATTGGGTTAATAAAATATAAGGCTACATAATCTCATAACCAAAATATATATTGCTCTTTATTTTTATATAATCTTGGAGACACCTCAGGAACGGATCAGTTAACCAGATACAAAGGAAGTATTGTATGCGGATTTACTGTTCCATGCTACCAAAGAAGTTTATCATCTTATCTTGCCATTGGCAATAAGGCCCTTATCCAAAGCACACAAATCAATAGAAGATTCCCATTGACTGAATAAGTATTAGTTTGGGATACAATAAAATAACTATATCAGTATTTTAAAATTGTTCATCTAGCCCTGGTCTACACTTGGACTTTATTTCGAAATATGCCTCCTCAAGCATGAATAATTTATTAGCAGAGCATCTAAACTACCACAGCATTTGAACTCTGTACTCCTGCTTTTCATCAGGAGTAATGCTAATTATGAAATAGTTATTTCAAAATAATGGTAGTGTGGACACTCCAGTGCTGCTAATGTGAACTCCCCAGACGAATTACTCCCCAGTGCTTCCTGGAGTTCTAAGTCCAAGGTAGCGTGTCTACATTAATGGAGTCTGCTTTGGACTGATTTTGATGCTTCCCTGTAGTGAGAACATGCTAGTTCAAATTTGTTAAATCAAGAGTTACTAAATGAAATTTAGTAATTTCAAAATAATTTCCTATTGTAGACATAAAAAACACTGTGTAGCACTTTAAAGACGAACAAGATGGTTTAATATGTGATGAGCTTTCGTGGGCCAGACCTACTTCCTCAGATCAAATAGTGGAAGAAAATTGTCACAACCATATATACCAAAGTGGGTCTGGCCCACGAAAGCTCATCACCTATTAAACCATCTTGTTAGTCTTTAAAGTGCTACACAGTCCTGTTTTTTGTTTCAGCTGCACCAGACTAACATGGCTACATTTCTACCATTATTGTAGACATGGTCCTATAGATTAGCATAAAGAACACATGTTTTAGAGTACAGATGTCAGCGAGCAGGCAAAAGGCTCTTAAAGGCACTTTTATAGATTTACTCTGGAATGTATTCTCTTCCTAAATGAAACTTTGCTTTCCTGGAGTTTTGGATAGATGAATTTACAGCTGTTGGGGCTTGAGATGTTGTTATTAAATCATGTTTATGTCATAAAATTATTGACTTGAAATGCTTTACACTTTCCCCCTAAATAAATGATTTCCTTCTTGCAAAAAGCCTAAAATCATGATTTTCCAAAGATGAGTGGGGGGAGAGAGCAGCTAGACACACTACTACCATAACCAAATATGAATGTTTACAATCACTAGTTGGCTTTGCAAATCTCGGCCCAGGTATTTATAACTGGGATGGAGCATTTGTGGGTCAGCCTGATCATCAGTTGCTCGCTCTCTAGCTCTCTCTTTCTCTCACTCACGCTCTCTCTGGGTATGTCTACACTACAGCGCTAATTCAAACTAACTTAGTTCGAATTAGTTAATTCGAACTAAGCTATTCGAACTAACGCATCCAGACTAAAAAACTAGTTCGAATTAGCGTTTTGCTAATTCGAACTAGCATATCCACACAGGCTACGTCTACACTGGCCCCTTCTTCGGAAGGGGCATGCTAATTTTGAACTTGGGAATAGGGAAATCCGCGGGGGATTTAAATATCCCCCGCGGGACTTAAATAAACATGGCCGCCGCTTTTTTTCCGGCTTGGGGAAAAGTAGGAATAAGAGATCCTCCGAAAAAGGGCTTTATTCCGGAGGATCGCGCCAGTCTAGACGCTTTTTTCCGGTTTTTCCCCAAGCCGGAAAAAAAGTGGCGGCCATGTTTATTTAAGTCCCGCGGGGGATATTTAAATCCCCCGCGGATTTCCCTATTCCCAAGTTCAAAATTAGCATGCCCCTTCCGAAGAAGGGGCCAGTGTAGACGTCGCCACAGAGTGGACCCTGAACCGGGGTTAAGGATGGCCGGAAGCAGTGCTTGCAGGGCATCGATGAGGACTTAGAGCATGGAGATGCTGTCTCAGGCTAGCCGAGGGCTGTGCTTAAAGGGACCCGACCCCCACCCCGGACAGACAGTTCTCAGGGGGGCCCCGCTTGCAAAGCAGTCCTGGCTTGGATTGCCCGGAGTACTCACACTGGGCACATCACAGCACTTGGCCATCAGACCGGCTGCACTTGCTGCAGGCTGCCATCTGGGGAGAGGGAGCAATTGGGGGGCTGCAGGAGAGGTTCCACCCCCAGAAGCCCGCAGAGCCAGCCCAGTCCTCCCCATCGGGGGCTCGTACCCCATTCCTCCCTCACCTCCTTCCACTTACCCCTCCCTAGCCCCCCTTCCTGATGTACAAAATAAAGGACAATTGTGTTCAAAAATGGAATCTGTCTTTATTGAACAAAACTGGGGGAGACTGGGAAAAGGAGGTGGGAGAGGGAAAGAGAGAGGGTGGGAGAGGGGAGGGCAACTAAAATGATCAGGGGTTTGGAACATGTCCCAAATGAAGAGAGGCTAAAGAGACTGGGACTTTTCAGCTTAGAAAAGAGGAGATGGAGGGGGGATATGATAGAGGTCTATAAAAGCATGAGTGGAGTGGAGAGGGTGCATACAGAAAAGTTCTTCATTAGTTCCCATAATAGAAGGACTAGAGGACACCAAAGGAAAGGAATGGGTAGCAGGCTTCAAACTAATAACAGAAAGTTGTTCTTCACAAAGCAAATAGTCAACCTGTGGAACTCCTTGCTGCAGGAGGCTGTGAAGGCTACAACTAGAACAGAGTTTAAAGAGAAGTGAGATCAATTCATGGAGGTTGGGTCCATGGAGTGGTATTAGCCAGGGGGTAGGAGTGGTGGCCCTGCCCGAAGTTTGTGGAAGGCTGGAGAGGGATGGCACGAGACAAATGGCTTAGTCACTGTCTTTGGTCCATCCCCTCCAGGGTCCCTAGGGTTGGCCACTGTCGGCAGACAGGCTACTGGGCTAGATGGACCTTTGGTCTGACCCAATACGGCCATTCTAAGCTCAGGGTCGGGGGGTCTCAGTGGACCACCTTGATTTTCATGCACACCTGCTCCTGGGTGGTCAGGCTGGCAGCTCTCCTGCCCTAGACGGCCACTTTCCTGTGCTTAGTGCGGAGGTCGTGGACGAGGTCCATGATGTCTGCACTGGACCAGGCGGGTGCCCGCCTCTTGCCGTCCTGGGCAAGCTCCTGGGAGCTGCCAGCCTGGTCCCAGGAAGAGGGGGAGGGCTGAGGGGCATCGGGTGGGTGGCTCGATCCTTGCCAGGTGCAGGGTCTGCTGGCTGGGTGCTGGCAGGCTTGCACCTGGCACGGGCACCGTAGCCAGCCCGTGCCCCTTTAAGAGGTCCGGGGCCGGGACGGGGGCAATAGTTTCCCTGGTGTTGGCCAGAGTGGCCACCAGGGAAAGCTGGGGAGGGCTAGCCTCCCACTAGTTTGAATTAAGGGGCTACACACCCCTTAATTCGAACTAGTAAATTTGAACTAGGCTTAGTCCTCGTACAATGAGGTTTAACTATTTCGAACTAAGCGCTCCGCTAGTTCGAATTAAGTTCGAACTAGCGGAGCGCTAGTGTAGCGCCTATCAAAGTTAATTCGAACTAACGTCCATTAGTTCAAATTAACTTTGTAGTGTAGACATACCCTCTCTCTCTCTCTGTTCTTTGTATCAGGAAACATGCAAATGCTACCTAGCTGATTAGCAGAACTCCCACGACTAGGCTACTTCTACACTGCGCTGTTCTGTGCAACAAATATGCAAATGAGGCAAAGCATGGAATATTGTCATGCCTCATTTGCATAATTAATGAGCTGCTGCTTTTTTCACAAACGGCTTTTGCGCAAGAGCCATTCTTCCACTTTTTTCAGGAAGAAAGGCTCTTGTGCAAGGGTGTTTTGTGCAAAAAGGAGTCGTGTAGATGTTTTCTTTTTGCGCAAAAGCCTGTTGAGCAAAAATGGAGCATCATTAATTATGCAAATGAGGCATGGCAATATTCCACACTTTGCCTCATTTGCATTTTTTTTTGCACAAGAGAGGGCATTGTAGATGTAGCCTTAGTATACATTTGCACATGTATTGGTGCACATAAAAATTGTTCTGCACATGGATGGAAATGATTAGAAAGAACATTGATACACTCACACAGACATTTTGCATATTTACTGTTCCACAGATGCACTTTACCTCTCTAGGGCATCCTCTCTGCCACTGATTTTGATATACGGACCAGATTCTCAGCTGATCCAAAAGGCACAGCCTCCAATGATTAGTGACCCCTTTTTCCAAGGGTCCCTTTTTCCACTGCCCTGCCTTAGAAATTAAGATTTAATAAGAAGAACACAATATCAGACTTAAAAGTGTCAGTTTTTCCTTTGTGAAAGATGCCTTTCTCTAGAGCAGACTATATTAACAGCTTTCTGAGCTTCCAGCCCTGTGGGTATGTAGAAATGAGGTCAGTGGCTGAGGCAGTTGACTGTCACAAACAGAAAAATCTCATCTTTGAAACAACACACTCTATTGTATCTCGTTGCTACCTGCTTGTATGTGGCTTTTCCATTTGCCAGCTCAGGCTTTTCCACCAGATTTGTATGCTGGGTCATAAGCATTTAAAACCCTTTCAGCAGCCAGCATTATTGTAGCTATTTGGTGTGGATGCTCCATGGGATATGCTGTATTTTTCTCCATATAGTATATAAATTTAGTATATAAATTCTTCGTGTTTTCTGATTATTTCTTTTAATAGGTAAATATGGAGCAAGAATGTGTCCTGCTTCGTTCTTAAATGTACCATATATTTGTCTTCCTATATGGGCTGGGTTCAGAATTTATAATCAGCCTTCAGCGACTTACAATACCCCTGTCAAGGTACTGTTACTGTATTAAATGTAAACTGCTTTTGATGTTATATATACACTATGGATTCTGTAATTTCCACTCCAACTCATCTGATGAAGTGGGTTTTACCCACAAAAGCTCTTGATATAATGTCTGTTAGTCTCTGAAGTGCCACAAGACTGCGAGTTGTTTTTACTGTATTAATGACATTAAAAAAAGACTAAAAACTTGCTCATTACTCCTGCAGAGTTTTTATGGAGTACACGGTAATTATTTTTTATTAGCAGGTGAGGCCTGTCATTGACCAGGCAGTCATTTTGTGTAGATTACACTTATAGGAAAGTTCAAGAAATTAAATATATGTAATAGAATTTTTTATTACTGTGCTTGCAAAAGGCAAGTAAAAGAACAGTTTTAAATTTGTAGGATTTCAACTGCAAACATCATTCATTTTATTGAACAATTACCATACATAGTAAATTTGAATCAGAAACTCGTAAAGCTTCCATTACTCTTTCTGTAACTAATTTGAATTATTTTGTGATTTGTAACAGTAAAAACATTTTTTGCACTAAAATGACAGTTGAATAGGCAACTCGATTTTAATTTTGTTAGCAAGTATTTTTTTATGAACTGTAATTATAACAGCCATGATTTTTTTCTGATGAAAAACAAAAATAATTATTTAAATCCGTGTTTCTCAAAGTGGGTACATGGACCCACTCTGAGAATGCTGCTACTGGGCCATTCCAGTTTGTTTATTTACTGACTCTGCAGACACAGAGCCTCGTGGTTCCTATTGGTTGCAGTTTGCCATTTGAGAAACACTGATTTAAACCTTTCGCCCAGCATATTCTGGTGTAAAATGTAGTGCATTCAGCTAATTGAAGTGGCAGGATTGTTTATGCAAAATTTGGTATCAGTAGGTAATCACAAAGTGTGACTTTATTTTGCACAAACAAATCCACAAACAAACACTTAAAAATCTATAGTAGATGTTTGTAATGGAGATTGATGAAGTATCATGCATGCATGGTGAAAATATTTCTGCTGCATTCTTCATATAATATTTTAGTTAGTTCCATTGTGGTGTGTAGAGGGAAGCAAGGTCATTAGAGTGAAGGACTAGGGGTAAGGATGTGTGTATTCTGTTCCTGACTATCATTTACTCAGGGCAGATAGATTCTTAAAACACTGTAATGGTGCACTGTAGTGCTTCTGTGAAGATGCTACCACGCTGATGAGAGAGTCTTTCCTGTTGATATATTTAATCCACCTCCTGCTGACATAATGCTGTCTACACTGGTGTTTAAGTCAGTATAACTGTGTTACTCAGGGATGTGGATTTATACATAGTTATACATTTATACATAGTTATACCAAAGTAACTTGGTAGCACAGACTTGGCCTCAGGGTATATGACCTTTATACTCCCTATGTCTCAGTTTCCCCCTCTCTGTAAAACAGAGATAGTAATACTTCCCTAGATTAGTAAAGCTCTTTAAGACACTTAGATAAAGATGCTATATAATGGCAAGATGTCGTGTTATGTAGATTACTGTGTGAT
Source organism: Pelodiscus sinensis (assembly GCF_052426305.1). Taxonomy (NCBI): domain Eukaryota; kingdom Metazoa; phylum Chordata; order Testudines; family Trionychidae; genus Pelodiscus; species Pelodiscus sinensis. Next base: position 26,706,168 of record NC_143065.1, read on the forward strand.
TTCCTATAACTGAACACCTGCTTGCTTTTTAAAATGTTTGCATTTCTTGCTCTTGGATTTTTATAGGCTCCCTAACCATGTCTACAGTACAGAGGTTTTGTGCAAAAACAGCTATTTTAGCGCAAAAAGCCATGGAGCATCCACACTTCAAGTGCTTTTTTGCGCAAGAAAATTTACAGTAGAACGGCAGAATAAAGGGCTTTATGCGATGTAGGTATACCTCTTTCTACAAGCCATAACTCCTTTTTGTGCAAGGAGTCCTGTACCACCTTATCGACTAACAGATGTATTGGAGCATAAGCTTTTGTGGGCAAAGATCCGCTTTGTCAGTGCATCTGACAAAGCGAGTCTTTGCCCACGAAAGCTTATGCTCCAATACATCTGTTAGCCTATAAGATGGTACAGGACTTCTTGTCGCTTTTTCAGATCCAGACTAACACGGCTACCCCTTTGATCATTTTTGTGCAAGAGTTCTTGTGTAAAAAGGTGTGTGTGGATGCTCAACAGCGGTTTCGTGCGCAAAAAGAGTCTATCGGAAAAAGCACAGGTGCTTTGATGGCCAGTCTGTTAATGGCAATCAGAGCTTTCTTGTGCAAGAGCTTCCATCGCTTTTGCGATGTGCTTTTGTAATGTGGATTGCTTTTGCACAAGAAGTTTTTGTGGAAGATCTCTTCAGCAAAAAGCTTCTTGCACAAAAAGCCTGCAGTCTAGCTCTAGCCTGTATATACAGGTGATATTGCAGAACACAATAGGTGTAGAAGAGATACTGGAAGATTTTCAAAAAGCTTGTGAAAGACAAATCAATAATGGTTCAATTACAGTAAAGGATTTTGAGGGTAGTGAGGTGGGTACAACTCCTAAATCTGAGTCTCAAGAGGCCTTTCTGAATAGCTTCTGCCTTACTAATTTAGGGTTCATTTCCGTGGAAGCTAACTAGGTGAAAGCTCAGTGCATCTTCCAAATTGCATCTGTAGAGAGGATTTGAGTACTGTGTAAACAGAACCCTCAGAAATCTAATGAAAGGTATGAAAATGGGATAGAGTAAAGCTATCCGGGCCAATAGTAAAGCTATTTGGTCATGCTAATGGTGACTTCTTATGCAACAACATTTATTCATGAGGTGAATATGGTGTTTGTCTTGTGTAGCAGTGTATAAAAGTTTTGATTTTTCTTCTTAGTCCCAGGAACATTACAGAACTGCTGCCTATAGCTAAAATATGGCAGCTTGTCCACAGAAGCATGGCCAAGCTTCTTATATTTATGAGTTTGGTAATTACTACTACTTTGTTAACCAGATTTAATGTGTCACATTGATGCATGTTTCAATCAAGTTTAATTTCTACAAAAATGTGTTTAAAAAAGGCAAATGCATAGAAAGCAAGTGTTCTGAACACTTTTTAACTTCAGTTTTTACTGAACAACTAACTCTTTTTTGTGTAAAAATTGAAGCCTTTTAGTTTCTATTCTTTGAAGGTCATAGGAAAGTCCTCAGTATAATTCTAAATATAGGATCTTTTCCTCCAAGCGTTCAATTTTTTTAAATGAAATTGTCTTTCCTACGGGAAAATAGAACTACATCTTCACAGCCAATTTAAGATCCGTAGAAGACAAGAATAGCGGAGCACCTAGCACACATACTTACATTTAGTAACTTTAAAGTTCTGTGAAAATGAAATAAAACCAATTCTAATATTTTAGGCAATCCTAAATGAATTCTAGTTTTCAGAGGATAGTTGTGTATTAATATTGATCTGTTTAATTAATAATTAACCATACTAAATCCTACAAAGATTTGCTTCCTTTTCAGAAGATCTTTTAAATATTTACAATCAGCTTGAAAATCCAATTGTAACTTTTGAACTAGCATTGGTAAGAAACAATAATAAGGGATTTAGGAAACAAATGGCATGACAGTTCTTAAAAATGTACACATATATACAAAGTATTTACATTAAAACATTATTGGAATTAATTTATCTGGTGCTGAATAAGTCATTAATTATTATAGACTTAATGTAAAATACATATACTTGGATTACAGACAAGCTTCAGTTTTCAAAGCAGAAGTAGAGGCATGGGGGAGTTTTGCCACCGTTTAGAATCAAACGGAGTTGCAATGTGGTATTTACAGGGCTTGGTGGATAGGTCTGTAAATGTACTAGTAACACGGAATAGTCTCAAGTAATTTAAACTCAGGAAATGTTTATGAGGTAGAGGGCAAAGCATACTTTGCACATAGCTTTGCACATGAATGCTGGTGGGACTTGTTTTGTTACATTCAGCCTGTTGACTCTACTTGACTGTTCTGAACTGTTAGAGCCTGAACCTGGGAGGTACCTTCAATAAGGCTAGGAAAACAGGAGAACATTCTAATTATGCCTGCAGATTTCCTTCCGCCATACAAAACAGCAGTGGCAGCACGACTTGTGAGGAGTTGGTTTGTTGTTTTCAGCATAAAGGAAGCCAATAATGGATCAACTTTGACCTGACAGAAGCGGTTGTTGCATTTAATTTACATCAGGGTATGCTGGTATGACTTTGCTGTATTACAAAAGAGAGAGATGGGCACAATAGCTCAGTAGACAAGATATTTCAGTCCAGCACTAAGTCTTTGCATAACATGTTGCCTTTCTTTCTATTTTAGTGATTTACATTTTCATTGCCTTTATGTAAGTATATTCATAAAGAAAAGAAAAGGCATGAGTTTTCTGTAGCCTACCTATTGAGCTAGCATGAGGAAGCAAAAAGATATAGCAGAGCTGCCTCAGAGATCTGTTTCTGAAAATGTACCCTGTTTTAACGATTTTATGAAATAACAGCTCTACATATTAAGGATGTTAAGAAGCGGGTCATTGACGAATCATGTACTCAATACAATTTGTATTGAGTACACAGTTAGTTGATAAGGGTCCCCACTGTGGCTCTGCAGTTTAAATGTAGTAGGAGCCGGGTGCACAGGCAGCCTGGCTCCTACTAAATTTAAAAGCCAAAGATGCAGAGTTAGGGACCTGGCACGAGCTGAGTACTTGCTCACGCTGGATCCCGGACCTACCCTGCTGTGGCTCTGCCTTTTAAATGTAGTAAGAGCTGCATGGCAACTACCACATTTAAAGGGCAGAGGCACAGTGGTCAGGGACCTGGCACGAGCTCTTACTATATTCAAAAGGCAGGCAGCTCTTACTACATTTAAAAGACAGAGCCACAGCGGGGTAGGTCCGGGACACTGTGCGAGCCAGGACTCAGCAGTCTCAGCTTATGCCAGGTCCCTGACCCCTGCGCCTCTGCCTTCTCTGCCCCTCCCCATCTGTACCATGGAGATGGTGCTAGGGGGAACCAGCTTCTAAGCCGGCTTCCCTCAGCACCGTCTCTCACTTTTCCCGTGCCCTTGCTTGCTCCCTCTGATATAGAGGCAGCAAGGGGAGGGGAAGCGACTAATCGACTACTCTTTTACATCCCTACTACATATAAGAATTGGGTTGGGGTTTTTTTTTGTTAAACTATGAGCCAAATTCTGTAGTCCTTGCTTACAAGTTTTGCCCAAACAATATTTTTTCCTGCTTTGTCATGTGAACATTAATGTTTATAATCAGGTTATTGTACAACATATTTTGATACAGTAATGCAGTAATATAACAATAAGGAACTCCATTTTGTAGGAGGTCTTTTTGTTGTGTGCCTCTCAATAAATGGATTATTGTTAAAAAGAGAAGTGGAAAGGAATGTGTCATATAAATGAAGTGCTTATATATGAGGAAGATGGCTTGTTCTCTCAACTGGCAGGAGATTGTGTCTGGTATGTGCATGCTGGGCAAGAGTGCATAATGCTGAAAAAAACATGCATCCTGGAATGAAGCTTTGAGTAAGAAGTCTGCAGTGAGTGAGTTCTCTTGATTGCCGCAGACCATTTTTTAACTGAGCTACTTATACAGCATGCCTTGCATAATTACCTCACAACATTCCTTGGAGAGAGGGATTATCTCAGTTTTATAGTGAGGGAACAGAGATTTATGACAACTAAAACCTCGTCTACACTATCCCCACTGTCAATCTAATCTACGTGATTTCAGCTCTGTCGACAGACTTACTGTGGTGTCTTGTGTGCAGTGGCGGCCCGTCAATACAGGCAAACTAGGCGGTTGAGGGGTTTGGAGGCGGGAGCGCCGATCACGCGCCAATTGTGCGTTTCGCCTAGGGCACCAGTTGCCGGCAGCTCGTTTAGGGCCACACCTGCTTGTGTGAGGTAAGGTCAGTGGGGGCTGCTCTCCTGTTGAGGCTGGCTACTCATATCATCCTGGTGGAGTACCAGCATCAATGGAAGAACGCTCAGAGATCGATTTATCGTATCTAAGGAAACACGATAAATTGACAGTCAGTGGATCAATCGCTGCAGCGTTGATCCCCGGCGTAGTGGAGACAAGCTCTAAGCAACTTGCCCAACATCGCACAGGAGGTGCGTGTCAAAATAGGGAAGTGAACCTGGACTACTGGTGTTTTAGGCTACTGCCTTAGCCACTATGTCATCCTTCCTTTCCTTTACTAAATAAATAAATATCTGATGTATATTTATGATTACATGATACATTTTCTTATGGACCCACACAAGTGGGTATGCACTGCAGTTTTTAGAATTAAAAAGGGCATACATAAAATAGTGGAGCAACTAGAATGGATATGACAATGGGTATTTTATTATCTTTGCATAAATTACTATGGAAGGTGTCACCAACTGATGAAAGGTAACATGAAGATCAACACTGATCCTCTCTTAGGCAGATCATTAGAGAATCTTTCTAAAGTGTGGGTTAGCTTAATTTTGAATGGTAAAGGCTTGATTCTTCTTTCTCTTATATCATTGCTCTATGTTACTTCTTCCACATAGAAATGCTGCTTCTCCCCCTTATACACTCAAATCAATGGTGTGACTCTGCATTTACACTGGAATAGCTAAGAGCAGATGTCCCTTTGTCTTTGTCAGGGTGTTTCACCACTTTAACTTTCTTTAGAGACAGATTTGAAATTAAAATACATTTAATGAAGAATTTGTGATCTGTTCTTAATCCAATATTGTATTATAGATGGTTCAGAAAGTCCAGAAGAAAGGACTCCTGAGAAGACCATTAGATCTAATGTTGGCTATATACCTCATCTTAGCAACTGGGTTTTGCATATTTAGGGGCATGGTAAGTGTAATGGGCAATAACAATGTGGGGTCTCAATAAGTTTTATTGCCAAAGCTGTTACATCTGTTTATTTTCAAAAGGAAGATTTTGTGTGTGTGATAAACAGTATGTACTATATGCAAACCAAGGGCCCAGTCAGCTCCCAAGTAAGTAACTGGAAAACTTCTCACTAGGAGCAGGAATGGGTCCTAATAATATAAATGAGAAATAAAGTGTCTCTGGCATTAGAGAGACCAGTTGCGTGAGGTAATATATTGCACCAACTTCTGCTGGTTAGATAGAGAAGCTTTTGAGCTCACCAAGAGCTCTTCTGTAAGCTTCCCTTTCTCACCAACAGAAATTTATCCAATTAAAGATATTACCTCACTTACCTTGTGTCTGCAGTCACCTGGGACCAACAAGGCTACAATAGTGAAATGTGGCATTTCTGTAATTACTGTTGTTTTACCTCCCTGTTTGCACTTTGTGAAATTGTTTTTTGAAAGAGACTAGCTATATGACCACCAAAAAGCAACAGAGTAATAGAAGTACATCATTCATTGTTTTTTGGTGGTATAGTTAAAATTTTAATGAGCAATAAATAGTATGGTTGCACATAAACTAAATTAGATCTGCATTCATGTCTTTCTAAGACATAGACACGTAACTAAACTCATAGAAAAACATGCAGCTTGCATTATGAGTGTCATATGTTTATCAAATTTAGATGTTTTGAATTAACTTTATTGATTTATAGCACATTTTTGATAGATTTGAAATTTCAGAGGGAATCACACAATTTAAAATAATCGTTTCTTGGAGAAGTGGTAAACCTAGTCCTAGTGTCAGCTCTGAAGTATTTACTGCCTGGGGCAAAATGGAAATTGCACACCACTCAAGTAAACAATCACTGCCTTAGACAACTCCCAGGTCTGCACAATTGGTGGAATTGACCCTGTCTAGACCATAATTCATATATCACATGATCAGATGTAACCTTAGCAGCAATTTATTCTACTTAGTGCATGTCACTCTTTTCTAGTTCTGCTGGCTGGCATTACTGCTCTATTTTGCTCTCTGATCATATTTCTGAGAAAATTTGGCTTCCCAAGTCTTTTCATGTCTTTTCACTTCTGTCTTGTTATTGCAATCTTCATTTGTGGTAGCTGGGGATACTCCCTAGTACTGTTGGTGCTGGCTAACCAAATAAAACACAGACAAAGCAACATGGAAAAGAGCAAACACATTTTTCACAGGGTAGTCTCTTGCGCAAGCACCCAGCTATAGGGAGCAATGCCACTTCCTCATTTTTTTCTGAGCTGCTTTTATCCAATTTCACTACCCAGTTCCTCTCTCATCATAGAAACTGATTCAATTACTTCATTTTCTTAGCCATCAAAGGAGTGAACAGCTTTTTATAAGGCTCTAGTAACTGCTGCTCTATGGATTGGCAAGTAAACTGTGGTTTCTTCGTATAGACATACACCCGTCTCTCATATACCATGTGTATCCTTCTCCAAAACATGTTGTTGGCATGTATAAATGGGAATCTTTGTATTTTTCACAAAGCCAGACTTACACATGCCAGTGCAGCAGGCTGCTACAATATATCCACCTGGGCCTTGTCAGTAATTTAGACACCACCAATGCCTCATGGGAAAGCTCTTATTAAACTACTGTCAAAACTGATGAATCGTTTTAGAAAAATACCGCATACTTTGTAGTCATTGCTGTTTATCAGGAATTCAGTGTTTTAGCACAATAGTTGGAAGAGTTTATTGGCAAGTTTGTTGGATTTTATCTAATGGTAAAGAACAATCTCTTTTTTTCTGATTACATTTTTATAGTAGCTGGTTTAGCTTAGTTGTCAGTGCAAATAAAAGACTGTTACACTCTTATCACAAAGTGGACCACACATACCTGGTATGCTAGCTTAATTACTTTCCAGCAGAAAGACTGCTGTTGGCACAGTAGTTAGCATCCTGAATTCACCCTCAAAAGCCCTAAGTTCTAGTCTGGCTTTTGCCATTAATATACTGGTTGACTTTAGGTAAGTCATTTCCCCCGCTCTGTGTGTCAGTTTTCTCATCTGTAAACTGGGAATAATGATGCTTACCTTTAGTGCCTTTGAGATCTACTGATGAAAATGCTATATAAGATAGTCTGTCTTATGTAGATAATATAATCTTGCTCTATGAATTGTTTAAGGGGATAGGAGGCAGGCAAAGGGAGAATTACATTTCAACAGTGATGGCAGCTCATTTCTATGGTGGTGACCAAGTGAACCTCCTTAGCAAAGGACCCAGTCCCTTCTGGCCTGTAAGCAAGTCTTCTGCGTGGCAACAGCGAGCAAAGTTGGAAAGCCCAGAAGGGCAAGAATCAGGTTGATTTGTTTTTAGTGTGACATTTTGATAATGTGCAATTTTTAACATCTCTGTAGATTGCTTTGGATTGCCCTGCTGAACTCTGCCGATTATATATTCAGCTTCACGAGCCCTATATCAAGGATCCTGCTGCTTATCCTAAACTTCAGGTAAAGAACTAGCAATTCAGTATGGGATGGGTGAACAGGCACAACTGTGAAGCCATAGGGTTTATGGGGCTTACCAGTGCAGAGGGCTAATTGTGATGTGGCATCTGTTCACTGGGAGTGAGACTGAGACCATTGAGCGTTTCACCTCAGCCTCATGACAAGATACTATTTGTTCATCACTGAACTGGACTGGAGTCAGAAAGGGCCCCCGCAAGGATGAGTTACATAGTCTATCATTTGACCAGCCAGTCTCCTTTTCATATATTCCCAGGCCAATCCTTTGCCCCTCTGTAGCCTCTTTGTGCTCCTCTGGAAATGCAAAGTGGACTTAAACTTGCCTTTGAGGCACCAAATGAGGATTCCTCTAGGGTATGTCTACACTACCACCCTAGTTCGAACTAGGGTGGTTAATGTAGGCAACCGAAGTTGCAAATGAAGCCTGGGATTTGAATTTCCCGGGCTTCGTTTGCATCTTGCTGGGCGCTGCCATTTTTAAATCCCAGCTAGTTTGGACTCCGTGCCCGTGGCTACATGCGGCACAGACTAGGTAGTTCGGATTAGGCTTCCTATTCTGAACTACCGTTACTTCTCGTTCAACGAGGAGTAACGGTAGTTCGGAATAGGAAGCCTAATCCGAACTACCTAGTCTGTGCCGCGTGTAGCTGCGCGGCACGGAGTCCAAACTAGCCGGGATTTAAAAATGGCGGCACCCAGCAAGATGCAAACGAAGCCTGGGAAATTCAAATCCCAGGCTTCATTTGCAACTTCGGTTGCCTACATTAACCACCCTAGTTCGAACTAGGGTGGTAGTGTAGACATACCCCTAGTGACTAGCATCCTCAACTGGTGCAAGGGTGGTGTAGATAGTAGAGTTGCCAACTTTTTACTCAATCCAAACACCCCTGCCCTGCCTCTGTTCCACCCCTCCTCTGAAGTCCTACCCATGCCCAGACCCTTCTTTTAGGCCATACGCCCACATTGGGCCTTCTCTGAGGCCCTGCTCTCTCACTCCATTCCCCCACCCTCTGTTGCTTGATTTGCCCACTCACCCTCATTCATTTTCCCTGTCTCAGTGGGCTGTGGTATGGGAGAGGGTGAAGGCTCCCAGCTAGGGATGCAGGCTCTGGGTTGGGGCAAGGACGAGGTGTTTGGGATGCAGGATGGGGCTCCCACCAGAGGGGTGGAGACAAGGGGCTCAGAATATGGGAGGGGGCTCTGGGCTGAAGCAGAGGGTTGGGGTTTGGGCTCTGTGCTGGAGGTGTGGTTTCTGGGGTCTGGCCAGAAATGAAGCATTCAGAGGGTGAGGGGGAGCTCTGGCTGGGGCAGAGGGTTGGGGTGTGGGAGGAGTGAGGGCTCTGGCTGGAGGTGCAGGCTTTGATGTGCGGGTGACAAGTTTGGAGTTTGGGAGGTAGTGCTGGGCTGGGGCAGGTTGTTGGGGTGCAGGGGAGTATGAGGGCTCTGACTCTAGGTGCATATTCTGGGTTGAGGCTAAAGGGTTTAGGGTTCAGGAGGATACTCCAGGCTTGGATTGAGGGGTTTTGGAGGACAGGGGAGGGACCAGGGCTGGGGAAAGGGGCTGGGATCCACAGTGAGGGCTTCAGAATGGGGCTGGGTTTGGGATGCAGAAGAGTGCTGAGGGGTTTGAGATGGAGGAGGGTGCTCCAGGCTGGGATAGAGAAGTTTGGAGGGTAGGCAAGGAATCAGTGCTGGGATTCGAGTCTGGGAGAGGGTCAGAGTGCAGGTTCCAGGCTGAACTCAACTCAAGCAACTCCCCCCACTTGCTCCTACACAGAGGCACGGCCTGGTGGCTTTGCAGGTGCACTGCCCTGTCCACATGCGCTATCTCCATGGCTCTCATTGGCTGCAGTTACTGGCCAATGGGAGCTGTGAGGGTGGTGCTTGGGCGGGGGTAGCATGGGGAGCACCTTAGCATGAAGCGAGAGGGGGGTATATGCCAGCTGATTTCCAGAAGCTACGCAGCACCAAAGCTAGCGAGAACCTGCAGCCCTGCTACGTGACATCACCAGCTGATCAGTCAATGGCTCAGGCCGTGCTGCTGTCCAGAGCTGGCAGGTTCCCTTTTCAATCTCATGTTCCAGTTTAAAACTGAGCACCTGGTCAACCTAATAAATAGGAAATCTAGTCCTACATTTACCATTCCTCTTTCCTGGAAAACCTCACAGCAACCCTTGCAAAGCCTGTTTACTCGAGCTTCACTTGAGGGTGGGGGATGACCTGAAAGTTCTTAATACCCACAAGATTTCTATTTTTAAAATGACAATCACTGAAGTCCATAGTGTCCTGAACAGTGAGGCAGCCATATGAGTAAACCTCAAATAAGGGATTTGACTTTCCTATGAGAAATTCATTCTGGTAACAAATTGAATGAAAGAACTTCACTCTGAGGTGGTGGGATTCTGGAGTATTGGTTGTACTAACACAGAATCTGTTCAGAATGTTCTATTTATCTAGTGCAGGGTGGGGAAATTCTAGCAGGCACTTCTGCAGGGTTAGTCGCTGGTGGGCCCCCACCTCCATGTTTACCTGCACCTTCGCTGGTATCGGAAGATCGCAGCTCTCGTTGGCTGCAAATCGCCATTTGTGGCCAATGCAAGTGGGGGAAGCGGCGTCCTGGTCCGCAACACTTCCTGCCGCATGCATTGGTTGCGAATAGCGATTCACAGCCAGCCAGAGCTGTGCTCCTCCAATACCTGTAGAGGCGCAGGGGAACATAGCAGCGGTGGCCCGCCAGGGACTAACCCTGCAAGCTGCCATTTTTTTTTTAATTACCCACCCTGATCTACAGGGATATCTTTCATCATTGGCAAACATCTCCTAAGGTACGTCTAGACTGCAGGCTTCTTTTGGAAGAAGCTTTTCCAGAAGAGATCTTCTGAAAAAACTTCTTCTGAAAGAGTGTCCACACTGCCAAAGCGCATTGAAAAAGCAATCTGCTTTTCGAAAGATAGCATCCACACTGAATGGATGCTATCTCACATTTAAGCTGTGATTACTATGGATGAAGTGGCCACCAGAGCACATGTGCTTTTTCCTCTTTTCTCTTCTTTCGAAAAAACTTCCTCCTCCACGTCCACACACGCCTTTTTCCAAAAGAACTCTTTCAGAAAAGGCGTTCTTCCTTGTAGAATGAGGTTTACCAATGTCAGAAAATCCCTGTGTTCTTTCAATTTTCTTTCAAAAGAACGCAATAGCAGTGTGGACGTAAGTGAAGTTTTTGCTGAAAAATGGCTGTTTTTCCAGAAAAAAAAAAGCTGCAGTCTAGACGCACCCCTAGAGAACATAATTTTGGAATATTTCAGTCTCTCTGTCAGCAATTGGCTGATTCCTAAATAGACCTCTTGGAAAACACAAAACAGCTAATGTTTTTGTTTAAAATGCAGATGCTGACATACATGTTCTACTCTGTGCCTTATTATATGATTGCACTGTATGGCCTACTGGTGCCTGGTTGTTCTTGGATGCCCGACTTAACCCTTATACATGCTGGAGGACTAGCTCAGGTATTATGGATATTTCTTTGTAAAGATATTCATTGGTCTGGTGAATTTTCAGCTGATAATGCTGTAACTAGAGAAATATCACATATATAAGAAGCCCCAATTCACTTCACTCTCAATCCATCTCCTTAGGTTGGTTTTATGCCTAAGTAATTAATTTGACTTGAACAATTACGCCATCATAAAACCAACATCAGTGCATGGAGAATCAGGCTCAATACATGTCTCTCAGGTATTACATCATTGTCTTGTAAGAGAGTTTTTTTCTTTAGCTGCATATTGTTATATGGCTTGTTTGTATTATTTAAACTACATTTTCCCAAAGAAAGAAATATTTGGGATAGGATGAGGTGAGGGTGTTAATTCACAGCACCTATCCACTTTTTAAAGACACAGTTAAATACTCTCATGGAGCCACTTAATGTTTTGATCAAGTGAATGGCTTAAAAAGAGCTCTAGTGTGAGCAGCTATTAGTCACATGGTGAAGAAAGCTGGTTATTTTCTTAGTATGACAGCTACTTCTATGGCACAGAAGAGCTCCTAGTGTCATTTCTAACATATTTCTGTTCATCTCTAAAATTTCATATTCCTCCCAAAGCCCACACTTACACAACTCCTGCCATCCTGATTTTATTAAATAAACAGCTATGATTAAATGGTGACCTATATAATGATGTACAATAATTAATGGGCACTGGTGATGTAAGACACAAACTGTAAGACAAAAAAAATTGTAAAAAGAAAAATCCTCACAGGTAAATTGACCTGGTCTACAATGCACATACAGAGCAAAAGGAAATCTAGGTACCTAGGAATGGCTTATTCCCTGATGATATATGATTATAGAAATCCTGCACAGCAAGGCAGATCTTGCTCTAGTTATAGGATTGTCAGTCCATTGGCAAAATGTGCACATCTGCTGGATGTCCCAGTTAATGTACTGCAAACAACTAGTTGAGAGCTAAATTTTCATATATATTGGCAATGCATCTTACCCTTTGAAACAGGATGCTTATAGAAAGTCCAGTATAACACAGCTAATTGATTTGTGCTATATGTGGTGAAATGAAGGATCCCTAAACATTTAGAGGATGCAGACAAATTGGGTCTAAAGCTGTAACTATAACTTGAGGATACTGTGAGAACACGAGGATACAGAGATAAATGTCATGCTGTTGGACTAATTGAGATTCTTGAATGTACTGGTGCATCTAGGCTATAGATACAGATCTGTGATTGCTATACATACAGCAAGTTGCCAATATGTAAAAGGCATTTCCTTTAAATGGTTTAGTGTACTACAGAGTGAACTCAAATCATTGTCCAACTAACAGCAATTACACTGATTTAGTCTAGTGCCCATGTCTGTTAAGTACTCAGAAAGAAAATGAGGGAGAGAGGTTGCATTTTAAAGGAAGTTAGAGGAAGGGGGCAGACCAGGGTATAATTTTCAGATGGGGGGGGGGAGGGCTTTTTAATACAAGTGACACTATTTCTACAATTGTATTTGTTCAGTTTAAAACAGCTGTAGTTACTGATTAAAACCTATGGTTTGTGTTCTGTTATGGACAAAAAGCCATGCCCCCTCACCCTCCAGCCAGGAAACTAGAAATTGGAAGATGGCAAGCCAAAGTATTGTATCCAGTGAATGTCTCTAGTGAGAGCTACTTAAGTAGGAGACTTTTTTATTTCTGCCTTTTACAATGTATATGTTTTTGCAAATGTCAATTTCTGGATAGTGTTGTTTTTATTAAAAAAAGAAAAAAAAAGGAAAAAAAATTGGAAAGGGCCTAGCTAGTAGCATGGGGAGAGGAGACCTATTGCTCAGAACCCTGCCATTTTAAAGTTTACGAGTGCAGCACTGTAGGACTCTGGATTTTACAAAGACTTTAGTTATCCTCTACAGACCCTACTAAACCCAGCAGTTATCTATCCAGAGAAACTGAAGACAGGACTTACATATGAAGTGACAAAGGGTTCCGTTTCAGTGGTGAAGCAAAAGAATTCCCTTTCTCATCCCATATAGACATAGCTCAAAGAATTCTCCCTCCCCACATCTGCAGGAAGTTTCTCAACAGTTGCTAACCAGGCCCAGCTGAGAAATCTAGAGGGCAGACCACATCCTCCCTCAGCTTGACTAGTTCAGTGAAACATAGAAAAAACTGGCTCACTCAACCCCCACTGCCTGAGTGGCTAGTCTAGAGAGATTCCTACCTAAATGAGAACACAGTGTGCTCAAAAGGGCTTGCTTGGTTGCCATATATCCCCAGATTTTCCTTAATAACTTTCCTTGGCCTCAGAGAGCTCAAAGAGCCTGATGCAAATCTCCTGGAAGCACAGCTGACTCATGGTAGCACCTGGAAGGGGCACCACTCCCCATATCCTTGCCATAATTTTAGTTGCTAAATTGGGGGTGCTCCTCCTTGCCCTTTTGGGTGGCCCTCCCTGTACCCCCACGGGCACCACTTGCCTATGCTTGGAGTTGCAGGACAATATAAACACTGAGACACCCTCAACCAGCAGTCGTAATAGGTCTGCAACCAAAATGGGGTTGAAAAACCTTTGTGAACAATGCCTGCAAACTAGAAGTGAGTGATCAGGCAGGACAGTACCATCCCTGGCATTTAGCAGCTTAGAAGCTGCTGAGTTACCCTGAGCTTCAGTGACTAGCAGATTAGTAAAGATTGAGATAGGGGCTTCTTGGCAATTGATTAGCAGCATTTCAGTGGTCCACAGGGGGATCAGATGTTTTATAGGGATGCTCCCAATATTTGGGGCTTTTTCTATGTAGGTGCCCTCTAGTCTATATATTATTCCCTCCCTCCCCATGCTGATTTTTCACTTTGTCTGGTCTACCTGATGGTCCCAGCATGGGCTTCAGCTCTAATGAGTTATCCTGTTAAAGCCCTGCATTCCCCATTCTAAAGGTTCAATATCGGAGGGCACCTGGGAATGGCTTGCTAGTGGTATATGATTGATCATAGCTCTCCATAGCCGTGATGGGCAACCCAGGCTAGTGAGTGGGATGCACGAGTGGCCTCCTTTATCACAGTGGGCCACAAGATTGTTGTAACCAGCACGGTCTCTTGCACTAAGGTAGTTTTGCTAACTGAGCTTGTGTACCTAGAATTTGCAGGGTGATCCAACTGAGCCACAGCAGTGCTTCCATTGGATGAGCACACAGCGTTCACAGCCACTGTTGTCTCATGTCCTGGCTTTACGTGCATGTCATTTGAGAAATATCAGTAGGGAAAAAAACTCCTCAGACAGAAACCAGCAGAATCTGGCAACCCTGCACGTGGGCAACGGTAAACAAAATGTCTCATGGGCCATACATAGAACTCCGAAATTGCCTACCACTGCTCTACAGGCATATTACATGTTCATCAAGGGAAACCCTTTGTGAACTTGAGTGTACCCCATAAAAATGAGACTTGGCACAGGGGCACTCAGCCTCTCTCTGCTGCTTCTCATTTTCCAAATCTCCACCAAAGGATTTTCCCCCATCCAGTCACTCCTAGTTCCTTTCTCACTAGCCTCTGCAGAACTTTCACCTTGTGTGCCATAGTTTTGTTAGCATGATATGAAAATCCTTGTCCATAAATGGAAATCTGCCCCAAGCAACTCTAACTTTCTGGCCAGTTTGGTAGTAAAGCAGTTACCTAAAAAGTATTTTACCCCTGCCCTGACCCCATTTCTAGTTAAGACAGCATGAGTGAACTCTGGACCCCAATGGAGTGAAGTCTCCCTTCCTGCAAACGGGGCTTCTGCAAAACTCGTAAAATAGTCTGGACTAGCACATCCCTTGCCATCTGAGCACTGATCTGGCTCCCAGCTGAAATCAGTGGGATTCTATCCATTGGCTGTAATGGCAGCTAGAGCAGGCTCTGAGTGACTGACAGGCAGAGAATTCCATTGTTTGAACTGATAGCAGAAATAGAAAAGGCCCAGAGCAGAGCAATGCAAATGATTAGCAGCATGAGCCAGCTTCTAGAGGAGAGAATATAATGGCGCTGAGGAAGTTGAGGAAGAAGTAACACAGAGGAGGCATATAGGGTAACAAATAAGGAAAGCGGGTCTGTCAGAAGTGCCTGTGGATCCTCTTTGCTAATACAAGAAACAGAGGCTCCATAATTAAATTAAAAGATCACAAACCTGAGACTGATAGAAATAATTCATTTCACATGATGCATAATTAAGTCAGTGAAACTCAGTCCATGGAAATAGAAATGAGGCCAAAGATAGGATCCAAATTCTATTTTTGTGACTAATAAAAATAGCCAGTTTCATTAGCTCGGATCAAACTGTAGAAGGGTTATAATCTTTTATGTGCCCAGCACTCACGGCCTGACATAAAGAGTGATATTCTCCTATAGAGGTGAGTGCATAGTTGTTCATTACAGGCACCATACACTGTGAAGCACAGAGTACTGTCACAGATAGGATACTGGATTAGTGGGCCCCTTGGGCCACCCTAACATGGCAATTTGTAGGATATCCTCTCCATCGCCAATGTTCTTCTCTACACCCCTAGATATTTTAGGGTGGCCATACGTGCCTAGACAGGCAGGCCCACATTAGACAGCTATGAGCATTCTACTCCTTACCTCTGCTGCTGGTGTTTTCAGCACAAGATGCTTTAGGTTCCATTCCAGGAGGTCCTTGCCTTTGGAGTTTGCTGTCTGTCTGAGCTGCCTGTCCCAGTGTGAAACGGGGACTGGGGGTGGAGGTCCCAGGAACAATGGAAGGTTGAGTCAGGTTCCCAGCAGTAGTGAGCTGAGAGGGGATAGGAGCTAGGAGTATGGAGGAGACCATCTGAGTTACTAGTCCCTTAAAAAATGCAATTTCTGGTGTGCCACTGAGCTTTGGCTTGTTGAGTAACAGATACTTAGGGAAATGCCAAGTATCACTCTGGTCATGTGGGTTTCCATTTGAATTCTTTCATTTCTATGTTTCCTGGCTTTCTAGAGCAGCGCTCTGGTTATAGATACTGAAACTACTAGGTCCTTTCCTATTTTAATGTACATTCTCTAGGTCGGGGTGGGCAACTTTTTTGGGGTTGGTGGCCACTGACCCACAAAACAATTGGGGGCCACACACAAGTAAGAAACAAACAAAAAACCCACCTACACCCTCACTGACATGGCACTTGAATGAGAAGGAGAAAGGTACTCCCCACATTCCCCCACGCACAGCTAAACCTGGGGGGCTCAGACTAGTAGATTCTGTGTTCTCTAGCCCTGAATGGGAGGAGCTTGAAGGGCGGCTGGAGCACCAGCGTAGATTCCCTAATGCTCAGGGTGAGCCTTGAGTCTCGGGAACTAGGTCCAAGAAAGCCAGGGGCCACCTCTGGCCCCCAGGCCTTAGGTTCCCCACCCCGGCTCTAGGTGACCTCTTTGCAGAAGATGGTATATTAGAACAAAGCACATAGGCCGTATTCATCTTGTGCCCTTCTGTGGGCATGAAGCAAAATCTGTACACTCGAAACTGCATTGGGATCTATTAGTGCAGACCTCTGTGCTCATGAGGACTTCACTGGGACTTTACATGGCCCCTGCTACATGAATGGGGTCTGGCAGAAAATACTGAACTTGTTCACAAATACAGGGGCTGCTATCACATAGGGCCAGAGATTCAAAGGGTTTGGAGCTCCCGGTCACCGCTGTTGCTACTGTGGCAGTGGCTGGAGCCTTGGACCCCTTTGAATTGGTGCTGGAGTGCTGCTCTGCACAGCTGTGAGGGCTGAGGGTGGGACATGCCATCGTCTGGGTGGTGCTGAGGGCTGACTGCTTCTGGCCCCGCCCTTTCTGCCTGAGGCTCCCCCCACACCTTGCCCTGGAACCTATGATGGCTGTTGGTCCTGCTGCACATGGAAATTTATTTGTATTATATCAAGGCAAAGACTTCAGATCAGAGAGTATTTTTATACTGAAGTCCTAAAGAATGATGGAGGATTGGGATTCAAGCATAAAGTGTGTTGCTCAAAAATGTTATTGATAATATATGTATGTGATCATAGTAATGTCATTCCAAAATATATATCATGCTTACCCAGTCTTTTATATATATATATCTGCCACAGGCTCAGTTTTCCCATATTGGTGCTTCTCTTCATGCTCGAACGCCTTATATCTACAGAGTCCCCGAAGAAGCAAAATTCTGTTTTCTAGTACTAAATATAGTATATGGACTCCTTCCCCAGCTGCTGGCTTATAGGTGTGTCAACAAACCAGAGTTTTTTATGAAAGCAAAAGAAGAAGAAGAAGAAGAAAAAGCTCAATAGAAAGACTGCTTCCACTTCTTCCTTTTTGCTATGTATATACTTGTTTTCTGATGTAACTGGAGTCTCTTACAGAATCCAAATGACATTTGGCTTATCAAAAGTGTATGTATCCTTAATGTAAAGAGAGAAAATAAAGGCAACTGCCTTCAATTAATGCTTCTCAACAGTTTGCTTTTACTCTGTCCTGGAGATAATTTCTAAAGCTATTCTTGAGAAGAGTAAGCTTTGTGGGTTTTTTTTATTACAACCACATGAAGTTAAGTAATAATTACTTCAATGTTCTGCTTGCACAGACTACTCTTGGAAAAACTCAGCACCACTGCACAATGCAGAATTTTGTAGAAATTAATGGGAGGTGTGCAGAATTTCCTTTTCCCCCCAAAGAAATGGGCTGCAGGACTGTTCACCATCCTTAGGGGGGCTGCTGGACCCAACAAAGCCCAGCCTATAAATAGAAGACAAGAGTGGAGGGAGGAGGAGGGAACTGGAGGCTTCCCAGCAGCTACATGCCCGAAGGAAGAAGGCAGCAGCATGCAGGAAATGCCATACAAGACCAGGAGATGGGTCCCAGCATCAGGCTGTTTCTCCTTTTGAATGTCTAGGGTGTATGGGTAAAAGATTGAGTGTCTGAACCAGGGGAGAGGCAGCCCACGGCTGGGCTCTGGAGGGGGGAAGGAGTGTGTGTGTCTGCATTAGGGAGGATGGCTGGGCTTGGTGTATGCTAGGGGTTGTGAGAGTCTGGACCCATTGGGCTCTGTGGGGAGGGAGCAGAGAAAGAGGAACCAAGTTGCCTTAGGAGTTTCTTTAACTCTCTACTCCTGTTACACATGTACTTGCTGACAGGTATGTCGAAATAAATTATCAAAATAATTGAAACTGGCATGATTATATAGTGTTATCTGGACAAAGAAAAAATGCCACATTTTGCAGAATTTTTCATTCTTTAGCATAGAATTCCCTCAGGTGTAACAGGCTGAATTATTTCAGCATTACCAACTCTCATAAAATGATTGTGTATTGTTTGAGTTAATATTTGTATATGTAAACAATTAGTGTACATAACATGGTTATGTACACATGTTTTAATGATCAAAAACTATTTCTTGCAGGTAAGCCCTGTTAAAAATCCCAAGACATCTTTTAAAGACGACTCTCTATATGTGAAAGGCAAATCATGTGATTGTCGAAATGCTGCTTAAGTATTCAATCTGCTCCATGCTGAGCACTCCAGGTCTCATCCAGCAAAGCATGTAAGCACATGCTTAATCTCTGAAATTGACAGGACTGTTCATATGCTTAACTGTAAGCATATGTTAAACTGCATTGCTGGAGCGGGGGTTTGAGTGTGCAGCTCTTTGGAGAATACAGGCCTTAAATCAGGGGTGGGCAAATTCCAGCCAGGAGGCTGGATCTAGTCCACAAGGTTAGTCCCTGGTGGGCCCCCATCTCCATTTTACCTGCGATCCTCTGATACCTGAGGAGGTGCAGGTAAACATAATGGCAGCGGCTCACCAGGGACTAACCCTGCAGGCTGCCATTTTTTTATTGCCCACTTCTGCCTTAAATACTTCCATGTGTTTTCAGAGAGGAGTTTTTCCACTGTACTTCTCTGCATTGCTGCTTTTGCTTCTGATATTTTGCTATAAAAAAGCAGCAGCTAATATAAAATTTAATAAGGCCTTGGTTGGTGGAGCTTATGTTTCTATTTGCAGTTAGAAGTATTTCTATTACATCTGAATATCTTTATACTAAAAATAGAACACTTCTGTCTCTTTTATGGGTGAAAATAGAGGGTAAACTTAACTGGAAACATTTCATGCTTGGGTGTTTCAGAAGTTCTAAATTTGCAGGGTTCTTTTTTCTTTTTTATAGTCAGTGCCGGCTCCTGTATGTGTACGTTTCAACCTAAATGGGGAGGGGGACTTTCAGAACAGAGAGCGGTTCATACTTTAAGGCTACGTCTAGACTGGCCACATAAGACGGAATAGGCATGCAAAGCAGGCAAGTCAGAATAGGGAAATCCGCGGGGGATTTATATATCCCTTGCAAGTAGGAATAAGAGATCCTCCGGAAAAGGGCTTTATTCCGGAGGATCGCGCCAGTCTAGACGCTCTTTTCCGGCTTTTCCCCAAGCTGGAAAAAAAGCGGCGGCCATGTTTATTTAAATCCGGCGGGAGATATTTAAATCCCCCGCGGATTTCCCTATTCTGACTTGCCTGCTTTGCATGCCTATTCCGTCTTATGTGGCCAGTCTAGACGTAGCCTAACTGAAGAATGTCAAACCCAGAGGGGCAGTTCACAGAAGTAGTCAGAAGAGGGCATCTACACTTTTACGCTTTACAGCTCTTGCCAAAGGGGCAGGATGCACAACTACCATAGTATGTGTTGGTTGCAGTGTTGTTGTAGGTGGTGTGTTGGTCCCTGGGTATGACAAAGATGGGTGAGGCAACATCATTTATGGGATGGGGAGCTCTGTGGAGCTTCAAAGTTGGTCTCTTTTACCAACAGACATCGGTTCCATAAAAGATATTACCCCACCCACCTTGTAGCACATGTCTGACTGGGAGAAAGGAGTTCATAACATTTACCTCCTGGGTGTGAAGTCCTCCCTATACATCTGAATTCAGGTCAGCCAGTTCCATCCAGCACATTCTCCCCAAGAAAACAAAACAAGAGCTGTTCAGCCATAGTAGGATATACTGTCTCACAAACAGGTATCATATTCCCAGTGTGCTTTCTTCTAGTGCTTTCAAAGAAACTTTGAATATGGTCAAGGTGAATTTAATAAGCTCCTGTTTTCCAGAGGAAAAAAAAGCAATGTACAGGGGAAAAAAAAAGATCTCACCTAGACTTGTATCTATTATTGTCAACTCAGTGTTAACAGAATGTTTTGCTTTAATACTTGAGTTACATTAATACCTCACATTATTACACGTATGAAGCCAAATATGACGCTAACTTACTTGCTTACAACCTCAAACCTTACTCCCAATACACATTCCAATAAATTTATTCTGTAAAAACAATACATTTTTGTTTTTGTTTGTTTTTTGTTTTGTTTTTTACAGTAAACTTGTCAACTACAAACCTTGAATACGCAAAAGATGTTCCAAGGACAAGCATAACAAGGATTGATAAAACCAGACTAAATATGTTTTCACAATAAAAGCTGGCATAAAAATAAATAAAATTCTCTATTATCACAATAGCAACAATAATGTACACAGAATAATGGTTTTGGAATGCTTACTTCCTAGTCTAGGTCTATTTCCAAAATTAAAAAAAAAATCCCAAAACAGAAGAATGACAGGATCATTTTTTTAAGCCTTTCAATACTGAAAATTTGATGTTTTGGTTTGGTTTAATAGGGTTTCTGTATCACAATGAGCTTAAAAATGGAAAGCATCCAAATGAATGAGCTCAAATTGTGTTGACATTGGAAAAAATCTTTGAATTAATGTAAAGAAACACAAAAATACTTTCACTAACTCCACATATAGGTACTAAGCCAGATAGTGTACATTACATCGTGATTTTGAGAAATATTAATGAGTATAACTATCTAGGTAATTCTAAGAAGGAAAGATATTCTATTACAGTATTGACCTTTGCAATGATCTCAGCTGAAGAATTTTTCTTTCATTTCGTAGGTGAATCAAAAAACAAGAAAGGTGGATATAGTGTAATTTAAAGTTATGTTTATAGGTGGAATAAATTCTTGTGGGCTTGCATGTAGGGCACTCTCAATTCCTAAGGTTTGCTTGTTTTACAAAAAAACACAGATTTTGGGCAATTTAATTTGGAGTTTCTGCCTTTTCTCTTTAGAAAAGGTTTTTACCAAATGTACAACTCTGCAATGTCTCCATAAACCTCAGTCACGGGAAAAAGGCAACTCCATGCAACCAAATAACATGAAAATCAAAAGATATTCCTTAGAAAAAGGATAAAATGTAATTTCTGCAAACACAACAGATAGGAATGTGAATAATGTGCATACAAACTGGGATGTTGTTGATGATACCAATGAACAGATGTGCTGACTCATATCAAATCCAAGAATATTAGACAACCAAACACGTAACCTTCTTGTGTTTTCCCTTAACATGTAGAAGTCATTATGTTGGTTAAGTCTGAAAAAGAGAAAAAATTGTATTTAATTTAAGACTGAATGCATTAAGCTATAGAGTACATGATTCAAACAAATGCCTTATCTTTACATTTCAAAGTTACAGTTCCACTAACTGCACAGTACATTGCAATGACAAAATTTTTTTTAAAGGAAACAGTTTGTATTGCATCATAAAAACACACTACCACAAAACATTAAAGAACCAGGCTTGAGCATTTAGGGCTTTATTCAAATCAAAAGCTTTGTTCTACTAATGTTAGATTTTGTTTCTTCCCCACAATTTCATTATGAAAGGTGTAGGATACACCAAACACAACTATGTTCTGTCATTTTCTGTTTCATCAAACCTTTGATCATGCATCACACAAAAGGTTAATCACTGCTCTGTCCACAGGAGCTCCTGGGCCTTGGCAAGAAGTCACTAGACATGGCTATGTGTTCTGCTCAAGCCAATGGACACTTGCCCACACAGAAAGAAATACAAACACGGAGGGTGTGTATTGTTATTGCTGAAGATGGAACAGTCTGGCTTGGGGCTCTCTTTAGGGTGAAAAACAGAGGAGGAAGAAACTCCCATGTTACTACTGAGGTAAGGCCAGCTTGTGTGCCCATTAACATGAACAGCAGCAGAATCAGAGCCCCCGTGTGTAGCCATGGCAGGTCTCTTGTCTTCATGCCTCAGTTTCTCCAAGTAAAATGGAGTTAGAATACCTACCCACCTCACAGGGATCCATTCACATTTGTCTCTCTCTTGGAAGATGCTGTATGAATACTGCACCCTCAGGTGAGGCTTCCCTTTGGAGGCTGCTCTGAATCCTTTCTTTACAAGGGATTTCTAAAGTGTTACCTGACGTATCCACCCACCCACAAATTACTATGGAAAGAAACACACCACACAGTCCAGGTGAAGCAATCAGCAATGTATTTGTTTCTGTTCATGCAGAAAAAAAAAATCAACAGAAAAAAAAAGGTAGCAAGGGTAAATCCACAGGGGACACTGTAGTTTTCATTTTACACAGGATCTGGAAGAGAATAGGAAAAAGAAAACATTTTAACACTGCAGCACTTGCAACTCCCCTCCTGAGCTTTTGCCCTGCACAACCCTGTGGGAAAGTGTTACTTGTCTCACCACAGCTGTGGGGGAACAGCTCTCTGACTCAAGTGGGCCAGCTGACAATGGGCCCCCAGTCTGGCTTATGGCTCTCGGGGACAGTGACCATCTTTTTGTTTATATAACACCTATCACAGTGGGGGCTAAGTCTGTGACCAGGGCTCCTAAGCACTACTACAGATAAGTTTCTAATTAATAGAGGTCTGTGATTTTATTGCTGGTTTTTGTCCCTTATACGTGCTAGGGGTTGTTACAAAATACACCCCATACCACATGTGCAATGTCCTTCATGGCCCTACCCCCTCAGGCTTCCAGGGTGGCGATGCTCTGCTCTCCACTGCTCCCACACTATCCCTCTCCTCTCTCCTGTGTATGCGTCGCTAAGGTTATACTTACAGGGGTTTTGGGGATGTTGCCTGGAGGTGCTCTCATCACCGCTGTGCTTCCTTCCTTCCCGAGGGAGGTGCAGACACCCGTTAAAACAATTACAGAACGATTAGTTAACCAAACCCTGGTTGCCTTTTGCTACAAATCCCAACAGACACGGTCCTTCTCCCGCATTCACAAGAGAGGCAGGGGCTGCACTAGTCATTCCGTACAATATAAATGTTACGTTCCACATACAAAGCTGCCCCACCATAACGTGCAGGCTTAGCGCTCACCATGAATAACGTGCTCAAGGGGTTGAACTGAGGGGGCAGTGGTGGCCACCCAGCATTAATGTGTGGCTCAGTCACACATTAATGCTGCAGCCCCCCTGCCCAGAATGACAACCTACATGCTGGGCCAGAGCTAAGCATATGAAATAGGATAAAAACAAAAGGGTCAGCTCACTACCTACATGGCTGCTGCTGCACTAGTGACAGAAATTCAGTTTGATATCCCCACTCCATCACATCTCGCTTACTGGCTGATGTAGAAGGGGGGTTGGCCTCCAAATCAGCAGCTCCCCTGATGCTCTACACTGCTCCCACGAAATCCACAGTGACCCCGTGCCTCTGCTCAGGCTCCTTGATCTACCCACTCTTCCTGCTGAAGCCACGGTGCCAAGTTCCCCCACTGGCTGCTGCCCCAGAGTTCACCTTCTAGAACTGCTCCACTGCAGGGATGGGGCAGAGGTGACAGCTGATCCTAGCAGTGTAACATATTTGCTACTGTCCTATGGGACATGGGGATTGGGATGGGCAGGATGCTGCATGGAACAGCCCGCAGCATTGAAGTGAGCAGGAAATCCCATCTGCATGGAATTGATAGATGGGGGTGGCGATGCTGGGGGGATGACTAGCCCCCTGGCTCTGCCCCAGATCAGCACAGGTTTCATCCCTTCCACTATATGGCATCCACAGAAAGACAGCTACAACTCTGAGTGCCTTGACTTGTATTGCGTTGAGTCACTCTGCTTCCGTGCCAGAGTGGTTTTGCACTGTACTAGCAAGATAACAAAACTGGCCTGAAAACCAGGGACCTGAAAGCAGCTCCTTGCAGCCCTGTTGGAAACTGGGCACAAAAGACTCTGGCCACCTGTAGGTAAAAAATATGTGGGGAGTCAGGAAAAGTGCAAATGGAATTATGGCAGAAAACTAGAGAGCCCAGCCAGAGAGGAGGCAGCGGCCTGGACATAGGACTACTACCAAGTTCAAATCCTAGTGCTGACACTGTGTGGTATTAGGCAATTCACCTAATCTCTCTGAGCCTATTTTCTCTTCCTGTAAGATGGGAATAGTGGTATTTGTTTATCTTCTGCATTCTCATGTTGTGACAATCAGGGATCAATTCTGAGGTCACAGGGATTGCAGGAACCAAGCCTTCCTAAACATGTGGATACAAGGTTATTATTGTAGTGGAGAGAGCTCAAGAGCTCTCCTGGCAGCTATTGCTGCAGTCTAAGGATTTGCTTTTTTTCACAGGAGTCACTAGAGATGTCGCTCTTCCACAAAAACACCAAAGTCTCAAACACAAGCTGTTTTGAATATGTTCTCTCAGTAGTAGCGGTATTGGATGGTAGCCACTTTGCTCACACCGGCATGAGCCAAGAGTCATTTCCAGGAGTCATTCCACTGCCTTAAATCAAAGTCTCAGATCACCACGGTGAGTAAGGAGATCACAATCAGATCCTTGGAACCATGAGAATCCCTGGGCTGTGTTGGGGAAAACCACAGTTGCTTTACTTTAAACTCCATTATGCATTATTTTCAAGAGTTCACAGAACTGTCTACCCCCTGAATGATGATTAATTCATCCTCGCACAAATGACAGTATGCAAAAACAATACCTATTATGTTTTAATATCATGGTGGTGTTTCTCTAGCTAAACAAGGATCAGTCAGGCAGGGAAAGTTTTTAAGGGGTGCTATGACCCAAAGACATATGTTGATCTCCTATTTCTCAGTCAAAGCAATGATGATTAAAAGATAAACCTTGTCCCCTCTGAAGATGAAAGAGGTTCCTTTAGCACAGGAGGGGTGCATTTACACTGCACCATAACTTGAAATAAGATACACAATTTGGGTAGCTTAAATTGTGTATCTTATTTCGATACTATTTCGAAATAGCTTATTTAGTCAGAGCCACATTTCAGAATAAAGCGCTATTCTGAAACATCACTTACTCCTCGTAGAGTGAGGTTTACAGGGGCGTCGGAATAGCGAGCTCGAAATAACGGCATTGCTGTGAAGACGTGGGATCGCTATGTCGGGATACTCTGGTATCCCATAATAGCGTTGCAGTGTAGCTGTACCCTATAAAAGCATCTAGACCCTATACAGGCAGTCCCCGGGTTACGTACAAGATAGGGACTATAGGTTTGTTCTTAAGTTGAATCTGTATGTAAGTCGGAACTGGCGTCCAGATTCAGCCGCTGCGCCCCCCCTCCCCAGCAGACCAGGGAGACGCGGAGCAAAGCCGCGGAGGATGCCCGCAGCTTTTCTCGCCCCAGAGAATGCAGGCGGCGGGACCGCGGCTCATCTGGGCGTCCCGCCACTCCCGTCCTCCGGGGCGAGAAAAGTCCCGTTCGTAACTGCGGATCCGACAAAAGTCGGATCCGCGTAACTCGGAGACTGCCTGTACAAATGCAGTGACTACTGTGATATTATTAAGATGAAAAGCATTTTGCGACACTCATGAATGGCCACAGAAGGATGCATGCTGGGAGCACCAGAAACAAGGGGTCTCACCTGTGAGAGCTCTGCTCCCCCAGGTAGCACTGCAGTTAGGCTGAACTGAATGTTTTTAAGCCACCCACCACTCTAGGAGGTTTCCATGGCTTTCTACAGCTTGAGAGGCCATGAGGCTAAGCAGGGATCCATGCATTGTTCAGCTCCATGCCAAAAAGGCAGGGCTGACCAAGCATATTCCAGACTAGGGATGTTAAATTTAGATTAATTAACTAACTGAATAGTCAGGACTGCCATTGACTATTCGATTACTCTATAAGGGCGCCTCTACCTTTGAACTGTAGCAAGAGCCTAGCAGGGCTCCTGCTACAGTTCAAAAGTGGAAGCCCCACAGGAAGCGTAGGGCCAGCTGGGGACTCCCCAGTGGGGCTCCTCCCTGTGGGGCTTCTGCTTTTGAAATGTACAAGAGACCCCACTGGCTCCCCGCGGGGCCTCTTATACATTTCAAAAGCAGAATCATAAAAAACAGCACAAGCGGAGTCTGCTTCACTCCCTGCTTGCACTATTTCCTGCTGTGCCTCTACCTCCCCTGCCCTCTGTGGAGATGGTGCTGGGTGGAACCGGCTTTTCAGACCGCTCCCTACAGAACCGGCTCCTGCTCCCTCTCCCTGGCTGCCTCACTCTGTTAGAGGCAGTGGTGTGGGAGGAAGTGACCAGTCGCATCACTAGTCAACTATCTGATTAGTTTATGCTTAGTCGACCAGTCGCTTGCATCCTTATGCTAGATAGCCGCGTTAAAGAGGCTGCTTGTTATTTATAATTAGAGGTGCAAAAGTCAGGATCAAAACCACCGATTTCCTATTCCTAGTCTTGCATGGGATCCTGCTGAAACAAGAGCATCCCTGAGATGGAACAAGCAGCCCAAAGTATGTGTTTGTATTATGTTCCTGGCACCTTCTTATGACCAGATGAACCCACTGAGCTTGATTCCTCTCACTCCCACCTAAGCCAGGTCTATCTTTTCTGAGTATGATGGGGGTACGTGAGAAGAGGAGCAGGCTCACTCTGTTCAAATGCTCTTTCATGGATCTCAAGGCCAAATGGGACCATTAGATCAGCTCGTCTCACCTCTGGGTGAAATTCTTTGGTTTGTGACGTATCAATTACCCCTGCCTTGAGCCTCATAACTTGTTTGACTAAAGTGAATCTTCCAGAAAGGTATCCAGTCTTGATGAGAGGACATCAAGAGATGAAGACTCCACCACTTCCTTGGAACAGGACTTTAAAAGGACAACTGGAAAACTCTAATGAGAAATCCTGAGGAAATATACTCTCCGTGTGCAGAGGCGCAGAAGTCCCTTAGCACAGCAGAACCAGTGGTTATGCTACATGCAAGGTGGGTAGCCATGCCCTCAAATCTCTACATCAGCCACTCAGAAACTGTGGAGTGGCAGCGTCTGTGGTGTCCTGGAGTAGTAACAGCGAGTGAACGATTGCCTGGAGTCAGTGCTTATGAATCCCCTTGGAAGAGGTGTGCAGGGATTGTACACCCTGTTCCAGCACAGGGCCTGGAAATGCTGACGAACAGCCCCTCTCCCTGCGTGTGGTGTGGGAAGGTGAGTTTCATCCCACTCCAACCTCCGTGGAGTTAGAACTCTCACACATTGGGCAGGAGGGAGAGGTGTATGAATTTCATCCTTACATGAGAATATTACCATGGCATTTTATGCCATAGTCGCTCACCAAAACCAAACAATCATCATTTCAATCCTGACCTGGAGACTATCCTGAGCTTTGAAAATTAATCTGGTCTATTATTAAGAGCAAGCAAAACTCTAAGAAGACAGCACTTTCCGACAAACTCTGAACATGGGAAGTAACCTGCTGCGATGCTACTCTCACGAATGTGTGTCTGGGAGTCTGACCCAAGCATCTGGCAGGCACTTTGCACCAACACCGTGCCTGAATCAGTGCTGACTTAGGGTTCTGCATGCAAGAGCGAGGGCCAGCCAGCCCCAGTGTACATTTCAGTATAGGACTCAGTATTTAGAGCAGTAAAACAATGACAACCCTCACACAACCATAAAGTACTGTGATGGGGGAGATCGGAAGATACACTTGAGAACATGGGGCAAATCGCTCCCCACAACTAGACCAGTTATCTGTGCAGAGTGAACAGAGTACGACAATGCAGGGTAGGAGTAGTTGTTTTTTAAAAGGTGGCTGCAGTTCACCCATTTGGACACAAACACACCACGACACAGTTCTCCTGCCCAACACTCTCCCTGTCTATTGCTCGGCTCACAGTAACAATGGCAGGGAGTACCATGGGCACAAGCGTATGTGGATCAGAGTTCTGAGGGATGTAGAGGTTTCATGCTCTAGGGTAGAGGTTCCCAATCTTTTTGATACTGGGGACCAGTAAACCCATTCACAAGCTTTTGGAGGACCGGTAACATTTATTTGCATATTTGAATATTCATTAAGCAAATGATGAATTTGCAAATAAATTGTGTCGCTGGCCCCACTTGTCCAGCGGGTTGTTCCCCCCCCCCCCCCCCCCGGCCCCAATCCCTGCCGCTTTATCGGCCTTCTCCTTGGATCCTAGTGCCCACCGGATCTAGCCGCGCCGCACAGGAGCATGCCCGGCAGAGACGCTGCAGCGGTGGGCTCTCTACCAAGAGGGCCATGCCACTGCACTCGGTAGTGCAGGGTGCTGCTGCCCCATCACACAAATTAATAAGATCATGTGCGATAATTTTGCTAAGAACCAGTATTTTTTTTTTCAAAGGACCTGTACTGGACCACAAACCACACTTTGAGAAATGCTGCTCTAGGGCAGGATGCCATTATATGCCCTCTTCAGCACAGTGAAACTCAGAGTAGGATCAGCCCAGAAAGCTGCACACGCACAGCCTGATTCTCCTCTGACTTGCCGTCTGTGTCAATCAGAAGCAGCTCCAAAGAATCTGGAAGAATATTGTAAGTGTGAATCATGCGGGAGAATGAGCAGGCCCACTGCATGCAGCAAGCCACAGTGCACAGGCCCTGATTCTGGTCTCATGTCAGTTTTGCATCAGTGCAACTTCACTGACTTCAGTGGCACTACTCCTGTTTTATGATGGTGTCGGTGAGAGGAAAAACCATGCCCACAGTGTTTACTACGGCTCGCTCACTCATAAAGGGTGACATTCATCCCTGTGTAAGGCCAACACCACTTGCACCCTCAAAGCAGGAGTTGAGCAGGACTTAGGTAGTGTATAGACCTCTGCACAAGATGCCCTTCACCGATGAGTTTGAGGGTCTGTGATAACAAACGGCACACAAAGGGAATGGAACGGAAGATTACCCCTTCACTGGTTTTCTGCAAATCTGAAGTGTTTCTTGTGTCATTGCCTGCGTCTCCAGCATCAGAGCCGCTCTTATTTTCTTCCTCTTTGCAGTCCTTATCATCTTCATCTCCGGGAGATTTCCGTGACTGCTTGGAGGATTTCTAAACAGATCAACAACACAGTTAACAAACAAAAACCAAACTTCAGAGCGAGAAAGATGTAGCTTGTGTATCCTAATGCACGTGCGATTCCATTCTTCTTGTTCTAGCTCATAGGCCCATTTGACGCTCTTCCTAGATACAGTCAATGGGGATGGAAAACATATTTTGGTTTCAATATTCAGAGTTACAGCAACTGACGAAACAAGAGGAGAAAGTAAGTAACAACGGATATATGTGGATATCTAATCAGAGGTAGATAAGGTAACAGAAAGGTCATCTGTAGGTTTGGTTAGTGAATGAAATGTTGGTGCCAGAATGACAAAAGTTTTGATTGCACACAGAGATGCAAATCGAGAGCAAAACTGGCAGAGCTGTTTTCCATTCTTTCTTAGTGCTTTCAGTTTTGATATATTAACATTAAAGCCACATGGAACCAAGACATCTTTTCTCTTCCTTTATGTTATGCAATTCTCCAGAACAAAGGGATAGATTGTGGCTTTAAGCCACCATCCTACTATTCTCCATTCATCCAGAGTCTTTCAGAAAAAAGTGGTCGATAAGACCTAAATTTCTAATGTGAAACACACAGAGGGAAAAAAAAAATCTTTTAAAGTATTTTTTTGTAAACCGACAAGTTCTGGAGCGTTGAGATCTAGGGCCTTTGTTCAGGCCCCAGCTCATATCTAATGCAACGCTCAGCAAATCTAAAACTAGTTCTCCAAAAAAATTAATTAATGGCATATTTTTCAATGATATTGTAACAGGCCAGATTAGTAAGACAAAGTAAATCAAGCACTAATTCCTACACGGGATTCTTTCCCTTGATTTCAGAGGGCTTCAGCTAAGGCTTATGATTAAACCAGGTTAAAAATTAAAAAAAAGAAAAGCAAAGCCATCTTGAGCAGTTCTTGGGAGCACATTAATCAAAGCATGACTCTTCTGGCAGTTTCATCACACATGCAACTGTGATCAGTGCCCATGTATTCCACAATTGTACAGTCACAGATGTCACCCCTTGTTGCAGAGTCATGCTCCAGAAGCCAAGATTTCATTAAAAGAAGAATATGGGCCATATTGTGCTACCAATTTTCAACTCCTTGGGAGCTCTTCTTAAAACCCCCGGCCTGATATGGCCCTATCTTTCTAGTCCTTGAAATGTGAACTGAGGGTAAATCAAAGAGAGTTTGCAGGCAGCTTAAAACAAGAACTCAGAGAGAGGCAAGCTGCTTCATTCAACCCATGCAGTGTGAAGTCTGAAAACCAGATGACAATTCAAATGCTGACCTTGTCAAATGTTTCATTCATCTTTTATCTTTATGTAAATGTGCTTGTCTCACCACCCCAAGCTGTCTGGGGCCCAACTCAGCTGCCAATGCTTGAAATACCCATTACACAGCTGCCAACTATCCACCTTCCCTTCACCACCACCAGTGTCTCTGACCTCATAAAATGACGATCCGTGATAATATGTTGGGGCAGATCCATAGCGGGTATAAATTAGTATTGCTCTGTTACCCTCTCCACCCCTCAAGCTGTGCTGATTTAAACCAGCTGAAGATTTGGACTGCTGAATAAAACACCAGTGCCACTGCACTGATAGACAGGCAGAAATAGGAAACGAATAATAGGATCTCAAGTACCTATGCAGCTTCCATTATCACAGTGCCTGAGTCCCTGGCAAGCTTTAATGCACTTATCCTCCCAACACTCCTGTGAGGTAGGGAAATGCCTTTAACCCCATTTTACAGAGAGGGAAGTGAGATGCAGAGAGACCAAGTGTCTTGCCCAAAGTCATACAGGAAGTCTGTGGCAGAGCAGGAAATTGAAACCAGGTCTCCCATATTTCAAGTTAAAGCCCTAACCTCTAGACAAGCTTGCCTCCCTAGTTCAATAAACCCCACTATTTTGGAATAGGAATCTAGATGCTGCACAAAACAGAGCTAAGCTGCCATTACAATGCACATCAGTGACAATGGAAAAGCTCCTGGATAACCTTTGAAGTGTAGGATTTTTTTCGTTTTGAGCCGGCTTTTTCATTCTTTCTTTTGCCTTTTCCATCCTCTTCTACCCGATCACCTTCCTCCTCGCTGCTCGCGTCAGCCGTATTTCCTCCTTCTCCCTCAGTTTCTGATGAGCTCTGTTGCTGAATTGCCTTTGAAATAATAAAGAATAAATATCAACCAAAATTTCCCCCAAATAATTAATTTTTGCCATGTCTCATACTGCACAGTTAATCATTTTATTCATGAACAAATTAGCCTGATCTACTAACCATCAAAACAGAAGGCTGGCAGAGGCAATTTCATCAGTAGCCACTTGAAAATAGTTCTCAGATGCACATTCTGAGATGCCGTACTCAGAAAGGTTTACAGAGAAACAAGAAGTGCTGGTGACAGCAATCTGCACAGTGAAGAACTAATGACTCTGTTCAATAGAATCTGTCATTTTCCAGGTTTGTGTCATGCAGTGCAAACTCAGAGATCTTGACTGAATGGAAGAGTGACCTAATCAGTAAAAAGTGTGGCCCCCAAAACCAACATCTACCAGGAGGGAAGTTTCAGATTTGACTAGCAGATGAAGAATTTAGGTCCCGGAAGGTCAGGTTAAGGTATGCAATTCCAGCTGTGTAAAATATGTCGCTGAAGTCAGCTTACTTTAAGCCAAGGTTGGAACCATCTTCACAGAGGGAGGCCGATGGGAACAAATGCTTCTGTTGGCTTCCCTTACTCCTCACGACTGTCAGGAGTACCATGCTGACTGGGTCCGCCCTCAGCGTTTGATTTAGCGGGTCCAGAAGACTGATCTCTGGCCTGGCATGTGGCAACGTTGCCTCAGGCTCTTCTCCTCCTGCAGTCAACAAGCTCCCTAACCCCTACATACAGATCATCTTCATACACGGTACTTTGAAGTACTCAATGGATAACAGCTGTCCTCCATCTTTTGGAGGTGGCTTATGCTCTTGAAGGACCATATAAGATATTCTGGACTTCTATACCTCCTTGACTGTTCCTCTCTGCCTGACTGATTCTGTTCCTGACCCGATAGGGACAACTCTTAAATTGAAGTTACTGTCCCTGTCAAAGCCTCCTGCTCTGCCTCCTCCCCTCCAATTTCTATTGTTGTTCTGCATTGCCAATGCAAAAATCTTTAGCCCATTGACAGTGTCAAGTCAGAGGGCAGCACACTGCTATAAAAATAAACAGCAAAGGAACTGGGCACCAAATATTCATGTTTACATTGAATTCAAGAAGTAGCCTCCATTTTTTAATTTGTCTAAACCTGCTGAATTTTCAAGAGAACTGCACAGACCGAGGGGCTGCGCTGTACAATTAAGATCCCATTTGTCACAGAGGACAGGACTGTGCTGATCTTTATGTTATGCAATTACATTCTCATTACCAATTCAGAAACCCGTCAATCCCGCCCAAACCAGGGCCTCCTAGCATCAGCGATACAGTAATTACACAGATAAGATACCCTCAAAAGGAATATATGTAAAAATAAGGAGGAACAAAAGAGAAGTTTTCATTTACCTGGTATCCAGTAAACTTGACTCCAGGGTTATTTTCTATTTCCCACAGTCCTTCATTAAATCCTTTTCGTTTGTTCGACTTCCCAAACTTATCTTTATATTCTTTGTAAGGGAAGAGGTCTTTGGGCCCCAGGAATGCACTGCATTTTGACAAAAGTGACATTCAAAAATATTTTTAGGATTTTTCCCCTGCAAATTAAGCATATATTGACAATATGGTGCCTGTTCTTTTGTTCATCGCATTACAACATTACACACTGGCTGATTTTGTGGTAGCGCTGTGAATCTGAGTTCATAGATTTTACAGCCTCAGTTAGGACCCCAACTTTTGAGGTTACAAAATCATGCTGTGAAGCTCTGAAGACAATTATTACTTAGTCTCATGTATTATATTAATCACTTCTGAGAATTCTGCAAATTGGGAAAGGTCTAAAAATAATACTGTATAAAAATTGAAGTGTACGGAGAATTGCTAGAACCCAAGAGCAAAAATCTACCCCTTTGTTATGTGGCAATAATGGGTATGGGATTTATTATTATTGCCTCAGGAGCCCATTGTGCTAGGTGCAGTACAAACACGAACAAAAAAGATGGTTCCTGACCACAAACACTTATAATTAAGTATAAGACAAGAGACAACAGGCTGAGACAGACAGATGGGGGATAAGGTTCCTGGTATCCCCCATCAGGGTTCCCTCTAAGCTGCACGGGCAGCATGGCCCTGCACCTGCTTAAGAAGTCTTGCCCAGCCAGGGGCTCAGGGCTCCACCCATGGAGCTTCTTGGCTGGGGAAGGGGCACTTCTCCCTCAGAGACAGCAGCAGCTCACTGCTAAGGACAGAGCAGCAAGTCTCTCCCAGCCAGTAGGAGAAGAGCCCCTCCCCGAGTCAGGCAGCTCCATGTGCAGAGCCCTGAGCTCCTAGCTCAGCAAGGCTCCTTAAGCAGGTGCAGGGCCATGCTACCATGCAGCTTAGAGGGAATCCTGACTGAGGATACTAGGAAACAAGGGGATGCTATTGCTCAGCATCTAGCAGTGCTATCAGCAACCCAGGTGCCTAACTGTTGCCAAGTGATTTTGTAGGCATCATAGCTAAGAGACTTAGCACTATCCCCCTTTATAAAGCAGCTCTGTTCAGGTCAACCAGTCCCCAAAATGCAGAGGGGAAGAAATAAAATTAGCAAAAATTTACTTCCAAAAAGCATAGCTATCACGATTAAAAAATCCTACTCACATTCTATGTGCTTCCTGGCATGCACAAACTTTGGAAACTATGCCATAATGTTATACATAAAACCTAAAAAAAATCATTTCTTCTTCACCATTTCTTGGAGACTCGTATTTTTACAATTCCATAGCCAGTCATAATTTGTATTAAGAATGACGGAGGGAAAAAAATCCACTTCACTCCCATTAGACAGCCTCCTGCCCCCACCAAAATAAGCTCATAGCTACATAACCACTTTATCTTTTACTGTAATTCTTTTCCTTCCTTTGGTAACTAACTTGGGCACTTTTATGGCCCTCGTCATGGCAGAGTCTCAAAGCTCCACAATCTTTACCCGCACAATAACTTGTGAGATAAGGCAGTGTTAATATCCCCATTTCACAGATGCGAAACTGAGGCAGGGAGACACTAAAAGACTTGCCTAAGGTGACCGAGGGATCTGTGACAGAGCAAGGAATTAAATAAGGATCTTCATCACACCATGCTAGCACCTTGACCATTGGACCATTCTTCTTCCCACTTGTGCCGCTTCAGTTAAATTAGGCCCTTGATCCTGTTGTCACTTACATGGGAGAGTAACTTTATTCATGAGTTGTGCCTTTATCCATGAGGGGACAGAGAGCAGGGAGACAACTGCAGTACTGAGGCCTTAAATTGTAAGCTCTTTGGGGCAAGGAGTTGCTCTTACTGCGTATCTGAGAAACAGTTAGCACAAGGGCACCTGAATCTGATGTGGCTGCTGAGAAATCCAAACTTAATAATAATGTGGAGAATAAAGGTGCAAATAAGCTGGAGTGCCCCATTGCAGCGCACTGATGAAAGACTGGCTGGCTGGGGACCATGGGCAACGTGGCCACGGCACATCAAGGCTCCACCCCCAGTGATTGGGTGGATGGACAATGCAGTCTCTGCTGCCCTAGCCAGCTCTGCAGATCTGGTGGCCAGGCAAGCCTGGTCATCACACACCCATCCCGAGCTCCCCCTACACATCCCCACCCCCTGCCCTGAGTCCCCCACCCCAGCCCCACAACTTCCTGACCTGACTCCTGCAGCCCTCCACACTTGTGCTGAGCCCCATTACCCCTCACCCCTGCCTTGACTCCTGTACCCCCACCCTGAGACCTCCCACCTCCCAAGCCCTGCCCTGATTCCTGCAATCCCCAACACCCCTTCCCTGAGCCTCCTGCATTTCATCCTACACTTATATTCCTTACAGTTACTGTCCTATTGAAACCCATCCCCACCCCCTCCTGGGCTGACCCCCCCCTCACAAGGTGAGGGGTAGCAATACAGCAGTACCTATAAGAAATTTATTTCATGTCTGGTGGAGAATGTAAATGTACTTAAAAGCTAAATAGTGATCTCCCAACAGACCGATGATAAAGGTGACAGGAAAGTAAAGAACCCCTTTCCTCTATCTCTAAGGGTATGTCTACACTACCACCCTAGTTCGAACTAGGGTGGTTTATGTAGGCAACCGAAGTTGCAAATGAAGCCCGGGATTTGAATTTCCCGGGCTTCATTTGCATCTTGCCGGGCGCCGCCATTTTTAAATGTCCGCTAGTTCGGACTCCGTGCCCGCGGCTACACACGGCACGGACTAGGTAGTTCGGATTAGGCTTCCTATTCCGAACTAAAGGTACACCTCGTTCCACGAGGAGTAACGGTAGTTCGGAATAGGAAGCCTAATCCGAACTACCTAGTCCGTGCCGCGTGTAGCCGCGGGCACGGAGTCCGAACTAGCGGACATTTAAAAATGGCGGCGCCCGGCAAGATGCAAATGAAGCCCGGGAAATTAAAATCCCAGGCTTCATTTGCAACTTTGGTTGCCTACATTAACCACCCTAGTTCGAACTAGGGTGGTAGTGTAGACATACCCTAATGAAGTATTCCCTAATTTTGTTGTTACAGAGACATGACCAAGGGTTCCAAACAAAGCTACAGAGAGAACAATTAAAGAGGATCACACCATGAGACACCTGACTTTATATCACCCTGTAGCCAGACAGACCAACCCCCCATATCATCCATCTTATTTGCCTCTCTGAAGCATGCAGGGCAGAGAAGGAGCAGTAAAATCAGCATAGTCTATGCTGGCTCATCTGATCCTGAGAAGCTGAAAAAACAGATATGTGGAGAGAGAGAGTGATTAAGTCAATAAGCTGGCCTCGAGGCTGCGAGAACTGCCCCGTCTGGCACCCATGTTGATTCGAACACACATACAGTCCCTGGGAGAGGAATTTCCCACTGAGAAAAGAATCCCCCAGTAATTCCAATTTAGTTATCTCTTACAAGTGTAAATTAAGTTCACAACTCCCTTGTAAGAACTGGTCTCACAAAAGGCAGACCAGCACTATTTGGCATCACAGATAAGAAAGAGAAATACGTGACCCAAAATGGGTATAAAAGATGGGTCCAGCACACACTCACTTTGAGTGTCATTCTACCCTCTACCTGCTGGTCGGGTTAGGTGTTTGACCTCCCGAGGTTCTATGGGGACGCCCACCTCGTATTTTCGTCTTTCCTAGGAATTGAGGGACCAGCCCTGGCCTGACATGCTGGAGTCGAGAGGCACAGAAGGGGGTAAAAATTGTACCTGGATGTGGTCCTCTGTCTTAAGTGTACACATAGAAAGAGTAAGCTGTTACTTGGTACCATTATTTCTATTTTTCTATCTTTATCTTCTTTGTAACCATTTTTAAGATCTATATTTTGCTAGCAGTTAAGAAATAGAACAATAGCCATTGCAACCATATGATTTATAAGCTTCCTCAATAAACCTGTAACTGTTTAAGTTTTAACCTGACTCCTTCAGTTGCTGTAACAGAACCAAGCACAATTTAAAAGAACTTCAGCCGGTCATTAGGGACAGATATAGGGAGAGCTTGGGCGTTTGGATTTGTGTCACACCCAGGTGGCAGAATCCACTGGGGCACCTTTCAGTCTTTCCCCAAGGCTGCCCGCTGCGAAGGAATTACGAATTCTAGCAGCTGAAATCTAAGGTGTAATAAGCTCTTCCTATAAACTCGGGGCGTCTGAGAGCCTGTTGGCTGTCCTCTGCGACGGGACCCCGGTCCTAGCAGTAAAGTCACAGACGTTAAACTATTTTTCGGGGCGCCCTCCAGCCTCCTAGGCTGCCCACTGCAACGAGACTTTGTGTCTCAGCAGTTGAAGACTTGGGTGTAACACACACGCACACACTGCCCTGACCGTCAGCTGACACACCCACAACATATGGAAATTTTAGGTCAGTTTTTACAGAGACAGTAAAAAAACAAAAATAATCCCAACTTGGGTTTGATATCTTTGCATTGTCCTTGGTGGAAGAGGATAGTTTTCATTGCTCTGCCATAAAGAGCTAAAGAGATGCACATTGCTGTTTATTACTAATTATTCTTTGTAAAATATGGAGATAACTGCACAGTTTGTTTTTGTTCCTGAGGTAAAAACCAGATCACAGGCTAATAATAACTCTTGAGGCAAACAAGTTCATTAACCCCAAATTAAGCCACTGCAGAATTAACTGTAAGCAATGTCTAATTAAAATTATTCTAATTCTAAAATGTGGTAATTAATTATTTTGAGACTCTTTACTCCCACTTGTTTCTCCCCCTCCTCTGCCATGGTTCTACCCATACTGGTCCTTCTACCATTCCTGCTGCTCCATCCTCCTCCACTGCACAACACAGAAGAATATTTATTTTAAATGCTAAGTGGAAATAATGTGAAACTCCTGATTCATCTTGGCTCTTCTTCCATTTGCCTACCCCCAATCTTCTCACTCTGTCCTATTCTATGTTTATGTATAAATACGAGTTTACAGGACCAGATTATTAAAAGTATTTTGGTAGCTCATAGGATTTTCAAATGCATCTTGGTTCCTACGTTCCCATTACTTTGAATGGGTTTTAGGTTCTGACAGGCTTTTGAAAATGTCATAAGGCACTTAAATATTTTTTTTAAATCTGGTCCATGATCACCAGAAAATCTCTGCTTTTTCACTGGCTTTGAGTCAGTTACTCCCCCAATGTACAAATTAGATGCACTCAAGTTTCAATTGAAAAACAGACAGACATTTTCTAAACCCCTCTTGATTACTGAAGGAACAAATTCTGACCCCTGTGAAGTCAATGGGATCAGACTGGGCCCAAAAAGGTGCTTGAATATAATACATTCATTATGGTTACTTCAAGTACAATGCACTTTTCTCATAAATCTTGCTCCTGGTGATCCATTTACATTGTCATTTCAAAATATGTACATGGAAGAAACATGGGGCCTATATACCATTGACACACTAGCCCCAGTGCACCATTTTGGTACTAAACAGTGGTATTCACAATTACACTCATGTTAAGGCTTCTTTACACTCCCAGAGTCAGATTCAGGCTCATAATATCTAGTTCTAATGTCACACTGGTTTCTGTCGAGACCTACTCTGAGAGACACAGGAATAAGAATAATTTGAGTAAAAGGAGATTCAGGCCACACAATTCAAAAGAAACTACCAGGTTCATTCACTTACGTTTCATGAGTCCCAAAAAAGAAGATAGGGTACTTATTTGCTGGAGGCTTCACAGCTCCCTCGGGGAGTTCATCAATCTGTGGGATAGAAAGGGACACAGGATCGTTCTATCACATTCCATCCAATCTCAGAAGCCAGAAAAAACACAACGGTGTGATAGGAGGTTTCACAACTTCTCAGAGGTCCCATTCTGTGCCTGGAGCTTATTTTAATTAGTTTATATGTTATGGCAGGTGTTGGTGTTTGCGAAGCACCGCATCAGCGAATTTGAAGAGTTAATTCCTCTATTTAGTCACAGAACAGGTACACAGGAAGCAGCCATAGGGCAACCTTCTACCACCACGCACTGCCTACATATCTATATGTGGTATTTATATGCCCTTCATAACCACAGTATCTGAGAGCCTCACAATCTTTCATGTTTCTATCCCCATGATACCTGCTAGTTAGAGAAGCACCATTATCCCCATTTTACAGATGAGAGACAGACTAACTTCTCCTGTTCACCTGCACTGAGAACAATAACTTCATCTCCAGATGGTGCTTAGTCCTGCTGTGAAGGTAGGGGACTGGACTTGATGTCCTCTCGAGGTCCCTTCCAGTTCTAATAGTCTATGATTTTGTGATTCTATGATCTCCATGACAATTTGGTCCCTTTGTCTCTGCTGAGGCTACTGTCAAGGCTACAGAGGAGTATCCCTTGTGGGGTGGGTTTTTGTGATGTGTGCACTTATCTCCCAAGAACGGGACAAAGACCATCAAGATCATGTCACAGGTCACCATGTAGATAGAAGGCAAGAACCTTCAGTACAGATCTTAAGGCCAAATCCTCAGCTGGTCTAAATCAGCCTCGGTTCACTGACTTTAGCCCAGTGGTGTCACGTTATATCAACTGATGAGCTGGCATGTCATGAAAACTTCTGCACAATTTTATCTGTGCTAATGTAAGTGTTAAGGATCTTATTTAAAATTCTATAAATGAAGAGTAAAGAGTAACTGAGGGTTCAGACTAGCAGCACGTCCTTAGCTGAACTCTGTAAGGACACAGACAGGAACAACTTCACAAGCTAGTCTGTGCATTCAGAAACAGATGGAGGGAAGATTGTTCAGGATGTTACCTGAGCCCTAGTTTCACTGAAATTCATTGTGTGAAATGAGGGCCTGCCAGTCAGATTATTTCCCAGTTAATTCCTATTTTAAATACAGGTACCAGAATAGCTGCAGGAAAGTAATGGAAAAGGAAACATTCAGACCCTGCCACTCACTTACAAATGCACATTAGTAGCAAGGGTTTCCATGGCTTTCAGATAGCAACCAATATTATGCTACTTAAAGCTGGAAGCATCTAAAACTTCACACTAACAAGGTCTACAATGACAATTTAGCAGGAATCTGGGGGATGAACCCAATTTGCAGGCCTGGGTCATACTGCAGTCATCTTCATCTTCAGTATGAATGGGAGAGAAATTAGGTTCAGAATGGGCCAGACAACACTGCTAAAAGGATTGCAGTGGCAGTCTCTACAAGCCACACCTCCATATGGAATCTGAAGTTCAGCCAGGGACTGCATTGGAGATGGATGCGGTGTACAGAATACAGTACCTGTGGAGTGTTTAGTCTCTCAGAATAAAACCAACAACTGCAAATCGTCAGTAATACAGGGGAATGAAGAGATGCTTAGTGTGGACTGCTGATCAGAAGGAACATTTCTTACACAGAGTCCAAAGGAAGGAAATTCACGTGACCCTGGGACTCTGGGCTGGGGTGTTATATGAGATGATATTCTGGACTGTGAAGGAGTAAGGGCCCTCTCCTGAGCATTGTTTGCAGTGCAGTCAAAGCACTTGTCACATTCCCTGGCAGCCTCTGTTGCTTGCTGTGAGCAGCACCGAAGAGGTATGGCACAGGGAGGTGTGAAGTTCTTTGTCTTACTGTCACCTGTTCTCTATTCCTCAGTCCCTCCATCCATTGACTGTCCACCCCACTGCCTTTGTGTCATCCTAGGAAGTCATCAACAAGCTTTTCACTGAACACCACAACCTTTCTGAAAGTTTTTAACATAAATCTGCACTGCACAGCCCCAGGATGGACTTTTAGAGTTCCCACTGCATCACACTCTAACCTCCCATTGTGTTGCGAAGTGTTGTTACCAGACGCTTCGTACCTTCTCTGACAGGGCTGCGATCTAAACTCTACAGAGTTACGTCTCTCAGGGTATGTCTACACTGCCACCCTAGTTCGAACTAGGGTGGCTAATGTAGTCATTCGAACTTGCAAATGAAGCCTGGGATTAAAATATTCCAGGCTTTATTTGCATGTTCCCAGGACCACCATTTTTAAATGCTCAGTAGTTTGGACTCCCTGCCTGTGGCTACACACGGCATGGGCTAGGTAGTTCGAATTAAAGCTCCTAATTCGAACTACCATTACTCCTCCTGCAACGATACTGCATGGGGGTAGAATCAGCCTTTAAAGCTATGTCTACACTACAATAAAACACACATGGCACCAAGTTTCAGAGCCTGGATGGATTTGCAGGTATGAGGTTTCAGGGCTCCAAAATTGCAGGGTAGATGTTTAAGCTTGGGTTGGAGCCATGCAAGGGGGAAGGTCTCAAAGCCCAGGCTCTGGACCAAACCTGAACATCTACACTGAAATTTTCTAGTCAGACAGCAGGAACCCTGTGACCCACCTCAGCTGTGGTCATTCCATGGGTCTTTTATCACAGTATAGGCATGTCCTTAGTGCCATCAGGACCCCATCCTGTTACTATTGAACTCAAAGGCAAAACCTCCCATGAGTTTAGGGGAAACAGAACTCGACCCTTAGTAACACAGAAGGTTTGCTGTTATTTTTCTCTGTTTTATAAGACTCTGTGCAGACTGCACATGTGAGACTATTAGGAATAAACGTGCCTTACCTTACATACTAAACAGGAACATGTCAGGCCCCTTTCAATTGACTACTGAAGTTGTAGATGCCTATTATTTGACTAAGGGTACATCTACACAGCAGGGCTAAAGCCAAAATAAGCTACACAACTTGAGCTACGTCAATTGCGTAGTTTAAGTCGAAAGAGCTTATTCTGGCTTTTGGAGCTGTCTACACAGCAGGAAGTCCGAGTTAGAGCACTTTTCCTCCAACTTCCCTTACTCCCCATAAAAGGAGGGTTACAGGAGTCGGAGTAAGACTCCTTGCTGTGCAGATGCGGGCCATGTTATTCTGAAATAATGCTGCTGTGCAGACACAGCCTGAGTAATCTCAGTGCTCTGAAAACTACCACCATTTTACACAAAGGGATACCTAAAAGGACAGCAGCCATGCTACTAGCCTCCAGCTCCAAATTACCACCACCCTGCATGATGTTTTGGTTAAATCCACTAAGATTTGGATCTGATATTTCCCTCACAGTCAGCAAGATCAAAGTGAGGGGGAAAGTCCTGAATGGCTCAAACCAGGAACAAAAGAGATAAATGCACTCACACTAAGACAGCATGCTGTAGTCAGAGAAACATAGCTAATGACTGAAGCATCTGTCTACTACACAGCCTCACTGCCGTTTCATTTTGTTTCTGGAAGGAAACAAACAGATTTTAAAGGGCCTGCTATAACCAGCAATCAAATGGGAGGTGTTAGGTTTTTTCTAAAGCTCTTGCTCCAGCTGGAGCTAAGCTGCAGTGTGTGTGAATCTGATCTGTGCATCGACCACATCATAAACATGTATTTCAATTACTGCTAAAATAAAGCAGGTGGTTTCAGATGTCCTGTTTTCCTCTCCTTTACTTCCGTTGCTTTCTTCCGCTTAATGAATAACAATTGTGTTCTTACCAAACAAGCTCAGCACAGCAGTGGTTCACAGCTTTCGTTTGCTAGCCGAATGCCCCAGCTTTAGAGCCCCTTTACTAGATTTGTGGTAATTAAGTGCAGTCTTTGAAGTGCAGGCCTGTGAGGCGAACACATACTCCCCACATCATTAGTTGACACAGGGATTTTAGTAAAGCATGTTGCTAAGGCCAACAAACATGAGTAACAGCTCAATTTCCTGCCATATCCTTGAAATGCCTTATTATATTCTATGTATGTATTATTGTGGGCTCAGATTGTATGTAACTTCTGTTTTCACAGTACTGAGAATGTGCCAAACCAATATGGAGTTTTGGGACAGTAAGTTTTAAATGGATTTCCTGGGAAATTCATAGGGAAAGGTTACTTCCAAAAACTAACCATTTGATGCTACACCCTCAGGAAAGGGTCACTGTCTGATGATTAACAAAGAAGAAGAGCAGAGACCCAAGCTGTGTGAAGTAATGACTGGTCTGCCCAGCCCTTGTTCTGAAGCAAAGATGGATGAACTTGTAAACAAAAAGGAAAACATCACTGTGGGGTTTGAAGGACTAACATCTACCAGAGCCTCAGGTTGATGTTGTGGGGAGCCTGGCTCGCTTGTGAGATCACAATGCCAATTAGGAAGCAGGGCAACCTTAAAATCCCTGGTGAGGAGGGTGTGAAACACAAATTTCTACATAGAGGAGAGGCGACGGGTGGGATCTGAAAACCTGAAGTTGGTGGGCTGTGGAGAAGGAACACAAGGTGCAGTTGATCAGAAACTGCAAAAACATGCAAAGAATAATGTAATTTTTCATACACAAATCCTTTTAGTTTATAAGCAACCTCAAGAAGGGCCCAGCCTTGTGGCTCTTAGTGCCACTGCACAACATACTCCTCATGTAGTACTCCCAACTGTCTCCTGAAGGCTGGATTCTGCAGCACTTAACCCCCAAGTAGCTTCACTGCAACTAAGGAGACTGTTTGGAGAATGTGATACTGACTCTATGGAATATACGGTGGCTTTTAATCCACAGCCCTGTTTGGGGGTAGTGCCAACATGCATAATCTTAGGAGAGGCACAGGTGAGACTCTGCGTCAGAGAAGCCCAAACCCGCTTAGTGCTGCTTCTCGCACATGGGAGAGATGCAGTGTGCTCTACCCACTAGGAAGGAAGCAATTATTCCCTTGTAGGGCTGAGGACAGACTTTGCCAGGCCTGGAAAAGGGCAGGCCTCAGGCAGAAGAGGCAGAGCTGGGGGCTAGCCTTCCCCATCCAGGCCTTCAGGATTGCCAGGAGCATGCAGCTTGGGGCTCTGGCAGTGATATAATGGCAACAGCAGTGGTGGCCAGGAGCCCCGGGCCATTTTAAATCACCGGGCAGTTGCTCTCTCTCCCCCACCCCAGCTCTGTTCCCTTGCA
Source organism: Pelodiscus sinensis (assembly GCF_052426305.1). Taxonomy (NCBI): domain Eukaryota; kingdom Metazoa; phylum Chordata; order Testudines; family Trionychidae; genus Pelodiscus; species Pelodiscus sinensis. The sequence continues at coordinate 26,750,036 of NC_143065.1, forward strand.
TGTGATGGCCCCAGTAGAACTGCCAACTTTCTAATTCCAGAAAACTGAACACTCTTGCCCCCACCCACTTCCCTGTCCCTTCTCTGAGGCCCTGCCCTATCCCACCCCTTCTCAAAGCTCAGCCCCTGCTTACTCCATCTCCCTTCCTTCTATCGCTTACTTTCCTTCAACCTGTCTCACATGCTCGTTTTCATTGCAAGGCCCAAACAGGCATATTATTATTCTGATAGAGGTGTTATGCTAAGTTAAGGTTTGATTTGTTCCAGGACACTAGAGCTAGAAACAAGAGTCAGAAGGGGCAATTTAAAAAAAAAAGAAATTTCACAAAGGTTTTCATGATTTTTCCCTGCCTTCTTCCCATTTTTTGTAACCAGCTACATGTTTCTTATTCACTAAAGTTATCATAATTTCATGTTTGGAATTAAGACCACATTGTCACAGCTGCAACGGGTGCACTAAAGGCCCATTCCTGAAACCCAAATACAAATCCACAGAACAAAACCACAGAAATGCACACCTATCCAAATACCTACATAAATAAATCTGTCAAAACAAATTCCCCACCTACATGCAGATACACACATGTATTCATGTGTACACATCTGAGCATACACTAACACTGAGGGTATGTCTACGCTGCAGAGTTTTTCTGGAAAATGGCCATTTTCCTGGAAAAACTACATTTAACGTCCACACTGCAATTGCATTCTTTCGACAGAAAGTCAAAAGAACACAGGGGTTGTTCCGACAGTGGTAAACCTCTTTCTACGAGGAAGATAAATTTTTCCGAAAGATGGGGAAGAGGGGTTTTTTTTTTGAAAGAAGAGACCTCCAGGAAAAAGCACAGGTGTCCTGGTGGCCACTCCGTCCATAGTAATTACAACTGAAATGTGAGATAGCATCCAATCAATGGACGCTATCTTTCGAAAAAGCAGATCGCTTTTTTGACGTGCTTTTGCTGTGTGGACGCACTCTTTCTAAAGAAGTTTTCCAGGAGATCTCTTCCAGAAAGGCTTCTTCTGAAAGAAGCCTGCAGTCTAGACATAGCCTGACATTCCTCATTATTTAATATTGCCATTATTGTTTAGGGCCTAGAGACCCCAACTAAGATCAGGGTTCCACACTGATAGGTGCTGGACATACACATAAAAAGAAAGAGTCTGCAACAAACAGTTTATGATACAGCTAGACAGAGGCAAAGACAAATGTCTGATACATTGGCTCTATTGGAATTACTAGTCAACAACATTGATTTTTAAAAGCTTGTTATGAAATGCATACACACACTGTCACTACTTTTTGTGTGTGCAAGCCAAGCAAACGGAATACAAGTCAAAGAGTTAGGCCACAAATTTTAACCGGACAGGCATGAACACAGGTGGGAATACATGCACCTCTCTATATAAAGGCAAAGTCCCTTACACACATATCATACATTCATACACTTAGCTACATGGAAACACTTTCCCAAGGTCTGCCTAAATCACCCAGCTGGAAAGGGAGGATGAGCTGAAGGGGAAAAGATGGAGGGTAGGGAGGAAAGAAGATGGAGAAAGAAAGAGGCCACGGATGAGAGCAGGGTAGGGATGAGAGAGGCAGAATAGGCCATCAATTTCCAGGCCTGTTGCTATAAGGAGCACAGGAGAGCTATGTATGCAGCTCCCAGCAAAGTCCCAGCCTGGAGTTTTCTTCCTGCCCTTCTGCACCAAAGAGGAGAGGCTGAAATACTGCAGGGGAGAAGGCACCTGCGGCAGCCCGCTCCCCAGCCTCCTGGCCGCTGGGCATGGGCACTAACAGGGGGGCAGGAAACTGTAGCCAACAGCCCCCTCCCCCTAAAAAGGGCCCCAGGAGCGTCCTGAGCCTCTCAGATTCATCTACCCCAGCAGGGTCCTGCACTGCAAGGCCTCATCCAGGGCAGGCCCCCCCCCCCCAGCTCCCACAGCGTGTGCCACCCCTCCAGCAGCTCACCAGACCCACTCTATTCCCAACTCAGTGACCAGCTCCACAGCACCACCCCCACTCACCCCGGCCCCGGCTGCTTGTGGGCACATCACTGGGCTCTGACAATTTCAGCCCAGTTGGCTCCCAATGCCTTCACTGAGCAATAAAGCACATTTACACCCCCCTCCCGGACCACCCCCCTGCCCATGCCACATATTTTCCTGCCAACTTTACTGGGGATTTGTGCCTCTCCCAATGCCCCCAATAAAATAAAAATGGGATGCAAACCTGTCAGCCATTTTAGATCTCTCCTTAGGGAGCACCAGTCCCTTGTAGGAGGTGGGAGGCTGGAAATGCCACCACAATCTCCCCTTCCCTAGGTGAGTATAGGGGAGAGAGGCAAGATGCTGGGGGAGTGAGGCTGGCAAAAACTTGGGGGGGGGGTGTTTCTTTTACCTTAGACCAGCTACTGGCCTCCATTGTTGGAGAATTCAATGGCATTGACACAGCCAAAGTGACCCAGGGCCTTCTTGTAGAGATTTCTGCAGCCCCGCAGGCATCTCCTCTGAAAGTCCTGGGTGAGCAGCAGATCCCTCTGCAGGCCCCGCTGGGACAAAAAGCCCACCATGGACCTCACATGCTGTCCCCCAGCCCAGGTCTCCTCTTCATGCTGCTGCCTGTGCTGCTGCTCTCCATCGTCCCCTCACTTTCTGCTTTCTCCCCTCCCGCTTTGTTATAGTTATGATGATGTTTTTCTTTAGCCAGTCATAGTAGCAGAGGGAGATGGTACAGGCTGTACCTCTAAAAACCGGCATTCTCTGGTCCAGCAACATCCATGGTCTGACAGGACTAGAGAACCTGGGACTCTAAGGGTAGGAGGGACAGCTGGGGCTGGGGAAAACAGGGTCAGTTGCAGGCAGCGCAGAACCAGGGCTGGCGCCCCTGGAGCCCATAGCGGTGCACAGCCAGGGATGGAGTTCCCTGGCAGCCCCCAGCAGCGTGGGGCAGAATCTCCTTCCAATTCCCAGGAACACAGGGCCAGAGCCTGACAGCAGCCCGTGGAAAGGTGGGGCTGGGATTGGAGCAGCACAGGACCAGAGTCCCCTGGCAGCCTCCAGAAATGTGGGGCAAGAGCTCATTGCAGCAGCCCCTGGAGTATGGGGCTGTGACAGGAGCCACATGATAGCCCCTGGGAGTATGGGGCTGGGCTGGAGCCCTGCAGCAGCCTGCAGCAACAAGGGGCTGGGGCTGGAGAACCTGGACAGCCTGTGTCCTCAGAGGGCCAAAGCCCTGCAGCAGCCCCTGGGAACATGGGCCCTGGGGCTGGAGCCCTGCAGCATTCTGGGGCCGAAGTCCCCTGGCAGCATCCAGAAATGAGGGGGCAAAGCCCATGCAGCAGCCCCCTGGAATGTGGGTCTGGGACTGGAGCCCCACGGCAGGAGCCAGTGCTGCTTAGGGAGCTGGAAGCAGCTAGACAAGCCTCCCAGCCTGTTTTGGGTGGGAGGGCGAGGCAGGGTACCTAGGGCAGCCTGCCAGCAGCAATGAGGAGAAGGAGGGCCTATTACTTGCTTTCATGTGCTCCCAACACAATGCTCCCGGCAGCACCTCCAGCTACTCCTATTGGCTGGATTCCGGAGCATCCGGAAAAGACTTCAGGAAGTGCCCCTGTGCTCCTGTTCCCCCAACTGGGGAGAAGGAGAACAGCAGCGCGCAGCCATTTCTATCTGTGTTTTGAGCCTCAGGGCTTTCCAGGACATTTCACTGCTTCATGGGGACACGAGATTTAAAATAGGGACTGTCCCAGAAAAACTGGGACATATGACAGCATAATTATGGCTGACAAAGTATTCTACAGTGCAAACATATTTTGCTATGGAGAAAACATGGAGCAAACAGGAAAAATTAAGTTGATTGTCCATAAATATGTATGTGGATGTAGAAATCACAGGAACAGGGAATGTAAATTGATTGTTATGATATGCAGTAAGTGCCTTTGACTAGCAAAAGCACTGCAGAGATCCAAATCTGCCACTGAAATGTCTGGAGTCAGAGCACAGTAATCAACTGGTTAAAGTTGCTTATTATTACCAACAAAGACCAAGCGTGTTGGTATTTTGCAATTAGCTAATTATAAAAAAGAATGGCTAAAAGCAGCCTCCTTCAGAATTGATCACTGGAACAGATTACTTGTTTTCCCCCATGCTGGCCTTTTTTACCTCCCATCAACTTACACATTTTAGCTAAAGATGGAAAGTACATGTTTTTTTAAATACAGTAGTATAGGCTATTGGGAGGCACCAGAATAAATAGATCCTTTTTACAGCAATTATTTACAATAATACAAAAAAAGCAGTCATGTAGCACTTTAAAGACTAACAAGATGGTTTATTAGGTGATGAGCTTTTGAGGGGCAGACCTACTTCTTCAGATCATATTCTGAAAGACTAAGACTTTCAGAATATAATCTGAAAAAGTGGGTCTGCCCCACGAAAGTTCATCACCTAAATAAACCATCTTGTTAGTCTTTAAAGTGCTACATGACTGCTTTTTTTGTTTTACCACAACCAGACTAACAAGGCTACCTCTCTGGTACTTTAAAATAATACATAATTCAACAAATATCTAATATCATGCTTTTCTTCCCAAAGTACTTCATAAACTATGAACATATTGTTTTGGCAAAATGCAGCCACCACTACTGCTCTACCAAATGTAGCCTTCCTTGCACGTTGTGTAATGGAGGATAGAGTCTGTTTACATGCAAATACCAGTTATGCATTAATATAACTTGCATGCCAAATACTCTGCATGCAGACAGACACCTCCACTATTTGAAACTTTGGTCCAACAAACGTTTTCCATCGCTAGTGTCTATTATCCTAATCCCGTGGCACTTAAATCAAGCCAAATTTCCACCAAAGTTGCCTAAGAATTGCAGAATTTGGCCCTTAATTTTCAGGACTGCACATCATTTTAAGTGCAGCATAATTCTTCCTCTGCTGTACATAATACCCTAAAACTACAAGTGGGCGATGCTGACACATGCACATTTTTTCACTAATTAAAAAAAAAACTTGACAAAAGGGTGGAAGCAGAAGCAAACTTAATAAAAATAATTGCTCTGCTCTAAAAGTGAAAAAAAATGAGTCAAGGCATTTGAAAGTAGAATCAGAAAAAAAAAGATGAAAAAGGGCAGAGAGGCATCTCTAAGCACTGCTGGAAGCGACTGAAGGACATTGAACAGACAGCAAGAAATGACAGTATAAAGGCATCAATCCTTCTCTTGCCTCTGTGCATGCTCAGAAACAGAACAAGATTTAAAGAAGACAATAAAGAGTTAACTGAAGCCTGAACAACCCTGGCAGGCCCTTGCTAAGGAGGAGCAGCCATCCTACAGCTCAATACAGCTCTAATTAGCAGCATTCTGAAAAAAAAACCCACCACCACCCAAAGCTGATTTATGGCGGGGCTGCCCATGTCTTCAAAATGAAGCTGGGACCCTAGAGCTAATGACTCTGATCCAACAAACCACTTAAGCGCATGCATAACTTTGAAGCCAGCGAGACTATATGCTTAAAATTATGCATGTGCTTAATTTTTTTTTTTTGCTGGATCGGGACCTTCTCTTCCCAGAATACAAAACTGCACTTTGAGCCAGATGGTCACATAAAGGTATCTGCAAATTGCTCCATTTTCAGCTAACAAAGTGTATCCCTGACATGCTGAGGGCTTGTCTTCATTTCCAGGAAGACTGGAGCTCTGGAGGTCAAACTTTCGGCATTTGATTTAGCGGGTCTGGAGAGGACCCACTAAATTGAACACTGAGGGTACCCCTGTGGATCCTGGAACTCATTGATGGGAGAGTTTCTCCTGTCAATCTCCTGCTGTGGGGCCACCCCAGAAAATCAATGCAAGGTACACTGATTCAGCTATCCAATTAACGTAACTGGAGTTGTGTATCTTGCATTGATTTTCACTGTGGCTGTGTCTACATTGGCACCCTTTTCCGGAAAAGGGATGCTAATGAGACAAGTTGGAATTGCAAATGCCGCGGGGGATTTAGCTATCCCCCGCAGCATTTGCATGAACATGGCTGCCGCTTTTTTCCGGCTCGGGGCTTTGCCGGAGAAAAGCGCCAGTCTAGATGGGATCTTTTGGAAAATAAAGCCTTTTCCGGAAGATCCCTTATTCCTCTTAAAATCAGGAATAAGGGATCTTCCGGAAAAGGCTTTATTTTCCGAAAGATCCCATCTAGACTGGCGCTTTTCTCCGGCAAAGCCCCGAGCCGGAAAAAAGCGGCAGCCATGTTCATGCAAATGCCGCGGGGGATATTTAAATCCCCCGCGGCATTTGCAATTCCGACTTGTCTCATTAGCATCCCTTTTCTGGAAAATGGTGCCAATGTAGACACAGACTGCCAGTGTAGACCTGGCCTCAGTGATGTTTCTGCAATATTATTATCAGCCACCAGATGGTACTACTGCTAGGTCTGTTTCTCTGAATGCATAGGGAGTTGAGAAATGTTATTGACAACTTTGCAGTTGTTTGAAACAAGTAAACAGAGTAGAATTTGTTGTGTCTGAATTTCTCTGACTGAATAATTCCTTAGATGCAGAGATGCTGCCTGCAGATTATATCAACCCAAGCAAACCAAACTCTACATGTTGCCAAAACAGGATTGTCTTTGAATGGACAAAATTTGGCCACCCTGGTTTGTGATCTTACCTCTAAGATATAAAGATTTGTAAATCCTGAGTAAAGAATAAATGAGCATGGTACTGGTCCATATAAAAAATAAAAACCAATTAAGTAAAGTTTAATAGTTGACACAGCAAATGAGAAATTTTAGGGGAGGGCAGCATTAGCACAAATACCTCTTTCTCTGCTTCCAGCTTCATTCTCTTGAGTCTATGAGAGAGTCCTGCTCTCCGCTATGCCCAGTGAAAAACATCCTGCCACATTCTACATCCTCTCCCCACAGATGTTGGAAAGGGTGGACCCGAAGGCACAGCATGCTCATTCACCAAACTGGATTTGTTACTGTTGGGTCTTACAGTGGGGAAACTGGAATTTTATTGCTTTATGGGGGGTAGGGATAAAGTGGGAAATGTCAAATCAGGCTTGAATTCAACTATTTGGGCTTGTCAGCGAGATCATAACCCTTTCATCTACAATTCTACATGTAGGGTGCTGAGAGTGTAGACCTTTGGCCAAATGCACTCACCCAAATTGTTTAACCAGAGCTTCATGTCTTCCACGGTGCTATGTGCTCCAGAATCCAAGCCTTCATTTAAAAACAAAAAAATGTTGCCGAAAGTAACCGCAAAAACGTGAGCCAAATGTAAACAAATCCTGAGCTGATTTCTGTGGTCCGTAGACTGACTTTTACTAGTCATTTTCAGATTTAATTCATTTTTTTAAAATTCCCTCCATTTTTAAATATGGGTCTGTCACACCATTTCCAATCTGCCACAGCAAATGTCAGGAATCTTGCTACAGAGTTTTGGTTCAGCTTTCTGCAGAGTACACAAAGCCTAGTATATTATATGGCCCAGAACCAGCCCTATTTAAGAAAAATGGGACCCAGGAAGACTGCAGATACCAAAAGCAGAAGGGACCTGGCAGATACTAAAAGATGTAATACTAGAACTAGAGGCTCAGCATCAAGCTATTCTGAGGCAGAGGAACGATAAAAGCCACAGGAGGCCAATGTGGCCGCACAAGGAGGTATTCAGCTATTTAAACCCAAAAGGGATACATACAGAAAATGGAAGGAGGAACATGCCATCAAGGAAGTATACATGGAAATAGTGCGAGGTGTTGGGACAATATTAGAAAAGCCACAGCAAAGAATGTTACAGCTGGCAAAAAATGTAAGAGGGTTCTTCAAATGTCAGACAAAATAGAAAGATAAAGGATGGTGCAGGCCAACTGCTCAATGGAGAAGGTGAGAAGGTAACATAAGATGACAGAAAGGCAGAGCTGCTCAATGACGACATTGCTTCCGTCTTCTCACAAAAAATAACACATGACCGAGAACTATCAAAGTTACCATAGACAATAAGGGGAAAGGGATGCAGATCAGGATAGGGGAAGAACAAGTCAGAAACATCCTGACCAATATGAATGAATTCAAGATAGCAGGGCCTGATGTCACAGGTGCTGAAGGAATTAGATGAAGGTATTTCAGAACCATTGGCAATAATATTTGCAAACTCATGGATGATAAGAGAGGTCCCAGAACACTGGAGAAGGGGGAAAAAGAGGAGCTAGCTTGACCTCAACACTGGGGAAGCTACCAGAATAACATATAAAACACTCAATTTGCAAATACCTGGAAGATGAGGGGTGATTAAGCATTGACTAAGAACCAACCATGCCAAACCTGCTTGATTTCCTTCTTTGACAAGGTAAGTGGTTTGGTGGATGGGGTAATGTGGTGGACATAATCAGGGCTCGACAAATTCTGGAAAACCCTACTCGCCAGACAAAAAAGGGACTCGCCACTCTCCCCCCCAAAAAGTGTTTTTTTAATAGCATAAATTCCTAATAAGAATAAGAACAGTAATTACTAATAAGTTATTAATAAATATCTTATAAACCTCTACCTTTTCCCTCTGCTGCCCTGTCTCCTCCCCTTGCTCCATCAGCTCCCCTGGTGCCTGCTGCCCCCCAACCCCTCACCCTCCTCTGCTGTCCTGACTCCTGCCCTTCTCACTGCCCTCAGCCTTCCTGAGACCTGCCCCCCTCCACCAGCCCTTTTCTCCCCCCTGTGCCCAGTCCTCCAGTAGCCCTACTCTGATCTGATCCTCATCCCCTCTCCTAACACCTCCCTCTACACACCTGCCCTGACTATCTCCTCTGGTGATGGTCCCTCTCCTGCAGGTGTCTGCCCTTCTGCTTCACCCCCAGAATCCCCTGGCACCTGCACCCTCCTGGTGCCTCCCACTTCCCTCACTGCCCCTGCCCCCTTTGCTCTTGTTTTCCCTGATGCCCACCCCCTCACCACCCTCTGCCCCCGTTCCCCTCATGCTCCTGTGCCCTCCCACACAACTTGCTCCATTCCTGCCTTCCTCATGCCCACCCCTTCTTTCTAGCCTTCTCCTAGAACCTCCCTCTCCCCCCCACCAGCGCCCTTACTCTCTCCTCTCCCAGCATCACCCTCCCACTGACACCTCCCCTCCTGCTCTTTACCTCATTGTCTGCACTTGGCCCCCTGGCATTTGTCTCTCCTGCATCCCTGTCCCTAGGTGCCTTCCCCCTTCTTCTTCTTCTCCTGACCTCCTCCCCTTCCCTTCCCTCAGCACAAGACCCTTCCCCATATTTTCCCCCTCCCCTCCCCACAGTCCAGTCCAGTCCAGCCCCTTCCCTTCCCCCAGGGCCAGCTCTAGGTTTTTTGCTGCCCCAAGCAAAACATTTTGCCCTCCCCCCCCCTTTTTGTTGTCTTTTACACGTTTGCATTTTGCAATGGGTTTTTTTTTTTTTTCATTTTTGTCCCGGCATTTTAGCCCTATAAATAGCAAATAGCATTTTCATTTGTTTTTTTCCATAAAGGCAAAGGCGCTTCAAGTGAACTCCCCCTTTCACACCCTGCTGGGTCATAGTAGCCTTTTCTGTCCAGCCCCTCCCTAAGGACAAGCACCCCTCACTCCCGACCCACAGGGGAAACAGGGTGCAGGGACAGCACAGAGCCAGAGGGGTGCAGGGAACAGTGGGCGGGGGGAGGTACAGGGGTGGTGTGGGGTACAGGAGGCACAGAGCCAGAGGGATGCAGGGTGCGGGGTAGGCACGGAGAATGGGACGCGGGGAACGGGAGGGGCACAGGGATTGGGGTCTAGGGGCAGTGCAGGGAACGGGCAGCACAGAGCTGGGGGCAGGGATCGGAGGGGAGCAGAGTGCAAGGGCAGCGCAGAGCCAGAGAGACGCAGGGAAGACGGAGAGCAGGGGGTCCAGGGTACAGGGAAGCAGGGTGCAGGGGTGGCTTGGGGAACGGGCAGCACGGAGACAAAGTGGTGCAGGGCAGGTGCAGCGAGCTGGGTGGTCGGCTGGGAGTGGTCTTTCACCGGCGAGGGGGTTGGGGCCATGGCAGGACTGGAGCCGGCAGGGCGGGGCCTGGCTGCACCACAGCCAGCTCCGGGGGCCACGCAGCCAGAGCCGAGCTGCTGCGCCCTTTAAAATCAGCGGGGCTATGTCATGCCAGAATCCTGGCGTCTGCCGCCATCCCGCCACTGGCCCCGCCTCCTTGCGCCGGAGCTGCACACGGGCAGCCCGGCGCTGAGAATCACTGCGCTTCCCCCTTCCCGGCGGCACTCCACTCCTCCACCCGGCCAGCGGATCGGATTGGGCCACACCGGCCATAGTGCGGGCTTTGGCCAGCCCGTCACAACTGCCCACCGGGCCAGTCCGCCCCTGCACTCGCCAGCTGATAAAATCTACTTGCCACGGGCAAGCGGGCGAGTGCATTTGTCCAGCCCTGGACATAATATACCTGGACTTTATCAAGGCTTTTGACACAGTCCCACACAACATTCTCATAAATAAGTTGGAGAAAGACAGGCTTGGTATAACTACCATTAGATGGATACATTATTGATTAAGAACTTCAACCAAGTGTAACTCTTAATAGAATGATGTCATTCTGGATCGGGTGTTACTTAACATCTGTATTAATGACCTAGAAGTACAAATAGGGAGCGTACTGATCAAATCTGCAGATGACACAAAGCTAGAAGGGGCTGCAAACCCCTTGGAGTATAGAGCTAAAATTCAAAGGTATCCTAATAAATTGGAAAACTGGGCTATCGACAGGAAACTGAACAAAGACAAATAGAAGGTGCTACACTTAGGGTAGAAAAATCAAATGCACAATTACAGAATGGCAGATAACTGGCTTGGTGGCAGCACTGCTGAGCAGGATCTGAGAGTTGTGATGGATCACAACCTCAGCATGAGTCAATAATGTGGAGCTGTTGTGAAAAAAAAAAAGCAATCAAACAAACAAATGCAATATTGGATTGTAGTTACAGAGGCATAGCATGTAGGTCACAGGAGGTGATAGTACCATTCCACTTGGTGCTGGTTAAGCCTCAATTGGAGTACTGTGGCCAATTTTGATCACTGCTGTATTAGAAAAGGTTCAGAGAAACTGGAAAGGATCCAGAAGCGAGCGACAAAGGGACGGAATGCAGCTATATGAGCCAAGGCTAAAGGAACTGGGGATATTTAGTTAGGAAAATAGGGGTAGGTCTACACTTGGTCCCTAGTTCAAACTAGGGATGCAAATGTAGGCGACCAAAACTGCTAATGAAGCGGGGATTTAAATATCCTACATCAGGTAAGGATGTTAAGTAGCGGGTAATTGACTAATCGAATATTTTTAGTTGACTATTTTGCATGGTGTAGGGATGGTGTAGGTGGAGCTTGGTCCTGCCTTGAGGGCGGGGGGCTGGACTCGATGACCTCTTGAGGTCCCTTCCAGTCCTATTATTCTATGATTCTATGATTAGTTGATAGGACGCCTCCACCTTGCTACACTTCAAAGACAAAAGTGCCTCGTGGAGCTGAGTCCCTTGCTGATCCTGGGCTCCATGTGGTGCTGCTGCTTTGAAACGCCGCATACAGCCTGGGGACACCCCAGCTGGCCCTGGATTGCAGAGGTCTGGCCCCAGGCTTCAAGTGGCGCTGCTGCTTTGAAGTACCCTCTCTTCTTCTCCCCACTTGCTGCCTCTTTCTGATAGAGGCAGCAAAAGGGGGGGGAGTGACTAGTCGACTATCTGACAAGCATTTGCTTATCAGATAGTCAATTAGTCCTTCACATCCCTACCTTCGGGCAGGCAAACAGAGACCTCCTGCTTCTCTCAGTCAGCCCCCAAACTGAGCCTTGCTCCCCTCTCCAGGCCTGGTGTTGGCTGCAGATATAAGACTAGCTGAGCTCACAGGTTTACTTTAACCCTTGCTGTGCCAGACAACAGTTTCTCTGCTCCTTCACAGGCTCTTAGTCAAACTGTCAAGAGCATCCTAGCCTGGGTAGTCACTGACCTTCTCCTCCACAACAGACATTTCTGAGCACACATAGGAGATAGAATTAGTGTGTAGAAAAGGCAAACCAACAGTCTGCCCCAGTGGTTTTCAAACTTTTTTCCGCATGACCCAGCTGAAAAAAATGGTTACTATCCGCAACCCAATGTAATCATATTTTTTATTAGAGTGAGGGTTGTGGGGTGGGGCCAGATGGGGCTGGTGCGTGGGAGGAGGAGAGGGCATCACCTAGGTGTGCAGGCTCTGGTATAGGGTAGGATGAGGGCTTGGGAGTAGAATATGGGGCTCCAGGCTGGGGACAGAGCAGAAGGGTAAAGGGGTGAGAGGAAGGGGCTGAGGTGGTGATGGGTTTCAGGTTGGGTGCAGGTTCTGGGGTGGAAGAGATGAGGTGTTTGGAGTGTACAAGGGGGTTCAGAGAAGCTCAGGGCTGGGGCAGGGGATTGATGCTCGGGTTTTGGGCATGGGCTTTCCTCTGCCAACTCCCAGTTAGCAGCACAGCAGAGGTGCTGAGACAGGCTTTCTGCCTGTCCTGGCACCGCGGACTGCACTGTGCCCCATAAGAGGCCAGCAGCAGGTCTGGATCATAGGCAGTGATGCACAAGTGGCTCTGTTCACTGCTTTCACCCACAGGCACCAGTTCCTAGAGCCAAAGCCCAGGGTGGAGGCAGTGCAAGGAGCTCCATCAAGCCCCACATAGGAGCTGGACCAGCTGCTGGCTGCTTTTGGGGCACAGCAGGGTCTACAGTGCCAGGACAGTGAGAAAGCCTTCAGTAGCACCCCCTGCTGGTCACCCTACTGCAAGACAACCCAGCTCCTGACATTCCACGACCCAGTACTGGGTTGCGACCCTTAGTTAAAAAATCACTGGTTTACCTCAAGGTTCTGTGCTAGCACGGATACCTTTCAGACTACATAAACAAACTTCTGCGTAAGGGGTCCTGCGTATTCATGTACACAGATAGCAGTTGCCCCAGGTAACCCAGCACTGTCACTTGCAGAACCTGAAGATGCCCTAAACGCTGATTTGATAAGGTGGCTGAATTTGGGGGTCAGTGTCATTTATAACCAAGCAGGACCAAGGCAGTTTTGAGTTCCACCTTCACAACTCCAGAGCAGCTCAAGAATTGAATATCTTTCTCAACAAACAGGCTGTGACTACATTGGCATCCCTTTCCGGAAAAGGGATGCTAATGAGACACTTCGGAATTGCAATTCCGCCGGGGATTTAAATATCCCCCGCGGCATTTGCATTTACATGGCTGCCGCTTTTTTCCGGCTCGGGGTTTTTGCCGGAGAAAAACGCCAGTGTAGACGCGATTTTCTGGAAAATAAGCCCTTTTCCGGAAGATCCCTTATTCCTACTTGTAAGGGATCTTCCAGAAAAGGGCTTATTTTCCAGAAAATCGCGTCTACACTGGCGCTTTTCTCCAGCAAAAACCCCGAGACGGAAAAAAGCGGCAGCCATGTAAATGCAAATGCCGCGGGGGGTATTTAAATCCCTGGCGGATTTGCAATTCTGAAGTGTCTCATTAGCATCCCTTTTCCGGAAAGGGATGCCAATGTAGACACAGCCACATTGTTTGAGATCTGAAACATAAGAACATAACATAACATAAGAACGGCAGTACTGGGTCAGACCAAAGGTCCATCTAGCCCAGTATCCTGTCTACCGACAGTGGCCAGCACCAGGTGCCCGAGAGAGGGTGGACCGAAGACAACGATCAAGCGATTTGTCTCCTGCCATCCCTCTCCAGCCTCTGACAAACAGAAGCCAAGAACACCATTTTATCCCCTGGTTAATAGCCTTTTATGAACCTAGCCTCCATGAAATTATCTAGCTTCTCTTTAAACTCTATTATAGTCCTAGCCTTCATAGCCTCCTCTGGCAAGGAGTTCCACAGGTTGACTACACGCTGTGTGAAGAACTTTCGCTGATTAGTTTTAAACCTGCTACCCATTAATTTCATTTGGTGTCCTCTAGTTCTTCTATTTAGGGAACTAATAAAAAAGGGTATGTCTACACTACCCCGCTAGTTCGAACTAGCGGGGTAATGTATGCATACCGAACTTGCTAATGAAGCCCGGGATTTGAATTTCCCGGGCTTCATTAGCATAAAGCCGCGCCGCCATTTTTAAAAGCCGGCTAGTGCGAACCCCGTGCCGCGCGGCTACACGCGGCACGGGCTAGATAGTTCGAACTAGCTAGCTATTCCGAACTATCTGTACACCTCGTGGAACTAGCTAGCTAGTTCGAACTATCTAGCCCGTGCCGCGTGTAGCCGCGCGGCACGGGGTTCGCACTAGCCGGCTTTTAAAAATGGCGGTGCCGGCTTTATGCTAATGAAGCCCGGGAAATTCAAATCCCGGGCTTCATTAGCAAGTTCGGTATGCATACATTACCCCGCTAGTTCGAACTAGCGGGGTAGTGTAGACATACCTTAACTTTTCTTTATCGGCCCTCTTCACACCACTCATGATTTTATATACCTCTATCATATCCCCCCTCAGTCTCCTCTTTTCTAAACTGAAAAGTCCCAGTCGCTTTAACCTCTTCTCATATGGGACCCGTTCCAAACCTCTAATCATTTTAGTTGCCCTTTTCTGAACCCTTTCCAAGGCCAAAATATCTTTTTTGAGGTGAGGAGACCACATCTGTACACAGTATTCAAGATGTGGGCATACCATAGTTTTATACAGGGGCAGTAAGATATTCTGGGTCTTATTTTCTATCCCTTTCCTAATAATTCCTAGCATCCTATTTGCCTTTTTGACTGCCGCTGCACACTGTGTGGAAGTTATCAGAGAACTGTCCACGATAACTCCAAGATCTCTTTCCTGATTTGTCGTAGCCAAATTAGCCCCCATCATACTGTATGTATAGTTGGGGTTATTTTTCCCGATGTGCATTACTTTACACTTATCCACATTAAATTTCATTTGCCATTTTGTTGCCCAATTACTCAGTTTGGTGAGATCTTCTTGGAGTCCCTCACAGTCTGCTTCTGTCTTGACTATCCTAAACAGTTTTGTATCATCTGCAAACTTTACTACCTCACTGCTTACCCCTTTCTCCAGATCATTTATGAATAAGTTGAAAAGGATTGGTCCCAGGACTGACCCTTGGGGTACACCACTAGTTACCCCTCTCCAATCTGAAAATTTACCATTTATTCCTACCCTTTGTTTCCTGTCTTTTAACCAGTTCTCAATCCAAGAAAGGACCTTCCCTCTTATCCCATGGCCATGTAATTTACACAAGAGCCTTTGGTGAGGGACCTTGTCAAAGGCTTTCTGAAAATCCAAGTATACTAGATCTACTGGATCCCCCTTGTCCGCATGTTTGTTAACCCCTTCAAAGAACTCTAATAGATTAGTAAGACAGGATTTCCCTTTACAGAAACCATGTTGACTTTTGTCCAATAAATTATGTTCTTCTACATGCTTCACAATTTTATTCTTTACTATTGTTTCGACTAATTTGCCCGGTACTGAAGTTAGACTTACCAGTCTGGAATTGCCAGGATCGCCTCTAGAGCCCTTTTTAAATATTGGTGTCATGTTGGTTACCTTCCAGTCATTAGGTACGGAAGCTGATTTAAAGGATAGGTTACAAACCACAGATAATAGCTCAGCAATTTCCCATTTTAGTTCTTTTAGAACCCTTGGATGAATGCTATCCGGTCCCGAAGATTTGTTAACATTAAGTTTTTCTATTTGTTCCAAAACCTCCTCTAATGACACTTCAATCCGGGACAGTTCCTCAGATTCATCACCCACAAAGGATGGTGCAGATTCAGGAATCTCCCCAACGTCCTCAGCCGTGAAGACTGAAGCAAAGAAATCATTTAGTTTCTCTGCAATGGCTTTATCGTCCTTGATTGCTCCTTTTATAGCTCGATCATCTAGGGGACCCTCAGGTTTTTTAGCAGGCTTCCTGCTTCTAATGTACTTAAAAACATTTTGTTATTTCTTTTTGAGTTTTTGGCTAGCTGTTCCTCAAAATCTTTTTTTGCTTTTCTTATTACATTTTTACACTTGATTTGACAGTGTGTATGTTCTTTTCTATTTATCTCACTAGGATTGGACTTCCACTTCTTAAAAGATATCTTTTTGTCCCTCACTGCTTCTTTTACACGGTGGTTAAGCCACTGTGACTCTTTTTTAGGTCTCTTGCTATGTTTTTTAATTTGGGGTATATATTTAAGTTGGGCCTCTATTATGGTGCCTTTAAAAAGTTTCCATACAGCTTTCAGGAAACTCCTCATTTTTGTGTAATTCCCCTTTTTGAAATTAAATGCCAGGGTGCTGGACTGCTGAGGTGTTCTTCCCACCACAGGAATGTTGAATGGTATTATATTATGGTCATTATTCCCAAGCAGTCCTGTAATGGTTATATCCTGGACCTGATCCTGCACTCCACTCAGGACTAAATCGAGAATTGCCTCTCCCCTTGTGGGTTCCTGCACCAGCTGCTCCAAGAAGCAGTCATTTAAGCCATTGAGAAATTTTATCTCTGTTTCTCTTCCTGAGGTGACATGTATCCAGTCAATATGGGGGTAATTAAAATCCCCCATTATTACAGAGTTCTTTATTTTGGTAGCCTCTCTAATCTCCCTTAGCATTTCAATGTCAGTATCGCTGTCCTGGTCAGGTGGTCGGTAATATATCCCTACTGCTAATTTCTTATTATTGGAGCATGGAATTACTATCCATAGTGATTCTATTGAACATGTTGATTCACTTAATATTTTTATTTCATTTGATTCTACATTATCTTTCACATACAGTGCCACTCCGCCACCCAGCCGGCCTGCTCTATCCTTTCTATATATTTTATATCCCGGTATGATTATGTCCCACAGATTTTCCTCATTCCACCAGGTTTCAGTGATGCCTATTATGTCAATCTCCTCATTTAATACGAGGTACTCTAGTTCACCCATCTTATTAGTCAGACTCCTAGCATTTGCGTACAAGCACTTTAAAAATTTGCCACTGCTTATTTGTCTGCCCTTCCCTGATGCATTGGATTCCTTTGTATGCGGTTGTTTGTCTGCTCTGGCCCATGGTTTGCCCTCTCCTCTCCTCTCTTTCTGACTAAAGCTTAAAGAATCTCTATCAATGGATTCTCCTCTAAGAGAGGTCTCCCTCTGATTTACGTGCATCTCCGCACCAATCGGCTTTCCCACCTGGTTTACCACAGAGCAACCCCTAGATAGATCTATTACATATTTCACAACCTGAGGAAAACTGCGGCCGAAGTGAGGTTGCATAATGACCTTCTAAGCAAACTGGCGAGCACTTCATGGGAAGCAATTGTTCAGACTCTCCAATTATTCAGTTTACCTAACTCTGTGGCTCTGCAGCAGAATATTGTGCTGCATTCCGGTTGACTCTTCTCATGTCAAGTTGGCTGACGCCCAACCATGAGCTCCAAAACTGGGATAATTTGACCCACACCAGTACCAAGGCTCACAACATCAAGCGACATCATTCCCCCCACATGCCGTGAGGCTACTATCGGCAGAATGGCTGGGAAGTTCAGGGCAAACCCACACCTACTACTATACACAGATCTCTTCTACCATCCAAAAGCACACCTGTCATTGAGGCACCTATGGTGGGCCTACTTGTCCTGCCAAGATTTCTCTTTGACATCAATGCAACAAGAAGAATGTTCCGCAGCTGATGTCAGAAACCAGTCTCTTATAACTGATCCAACTATGCATGTACCAGGCTTTACATTGCTATGGTGCTCATAGACCCTTCTGAACAGGCTAGGGTCAGGGTGTAGGCAGCCTTTACACGTGGGGCCCACAAGCGGATTCCAAATGCGGTTGATCACTACCCTCTGACCTGATAGTGGGCTGAGGCCTGTGCACTTTGCTACTGAGGATACCACAAATAAGCTCAACAAGCTCTGATCTATCAAGATGATGACAGATTACAAGATTCTTTAGTGCCTGGCAATGCAATATTGTTTTGATCTCAATTCTATTTCAACAGTACAGTGTATTCCTGGGTGGTATTTGC
The DNA here is from genome assembly GCF_052426305.1 of Pelodiscus sinensis. Taxonomy (NCBI): domain Eukaryota; kingdom Metazoa; phylum Chordata; order Testudines; family Trionychidae; genus Pelodiscus; species Pelodiscus sinensis. The sequence goes on from NC_143065.1 coordinate 26,768,048, forward strand.
CATTCCAACAGGAGTGGACAGATACTTAATAGACACATGATGGATGGTGTTTTGCAAGTGCTGGTGCAGAGATCACTGACTTAAAATCACTGATGCAAATGCCCGTAACAATGTAGCTGTTAGCAAGATCTGGGCTACTGTTAAGTTTCACTGTTAAATTCATCAGCTTGGGTCACATTCTTTATGCCTCTATTTACTAATGTGTGTGATATCTTTCATAGAATAAAGGTGTTAGTAGCCCAGGGTGGAATTCACACTGGAGACAAAGGCACTTTGCACAAGATGGAGCTTTGGGGAGTAAGTCGAGTGGCCATGCAATGGGGTGGCTTTTGCAGTCCCTGGATTTAATGAAGAAAGTCTTTGAACTGGTCCGACACAGAGTTGTATTGAAGGCAGGATAGGAGAGGGGGCATAGGATTCGTGATGACATGGGTCTCATAGTCTTAAGTGTCCAGCGTGAATGGTATGGATAGACTGTGGCAGTTAATTCAGCCAGAAGGCTCCAAGGAAAGAAGGAGCCATATACCATTGTCTTGAGTCCTAGCTTGGGGGGGGCGGGGGAGGGGGTTGCAGATTGGATTTTGCCTTCCAAATTAAAGTCTCCCCCATAAAGCCCTGTTACTCTTGGTTGGATGGTTGGTTTATTTTTGCAAGTTAAGTGAATTGCATCAATATGAACTCAACCAAGAGGAAATATTATAAACTGTAACTGAGTAACAGTGGAATTGTAGAATGAAGTGTGATTATGTTTAGCTTAGATCTAACATTTCTTTCTCAACCCCATGGTAAACTCTAGTGGTAAAAATTAAGCACAAGATCAATTATTTGCTGTACTGGGGCTTAATCTGTAGGTCCCTCTTCTCCAAAAACATTAAAATATTTATATTTTCCCATATTAAAAACATGTTATGTTACATTTACGCAACCTGACTTAATGCAGCCTTAACTAAATCTAATTTGTTGTTTTTCCATTATGTTAATATTAAATATTGTAACCAGTTTTTTCTTTAAAACAGAAACGACATACATAGAATGCAAGAGACTTTGGTTTTCACCATGCTGCTACCATAGTACTTCATTAAAAATGTTTTACATCAATTTACTATTTTGTTTTCCACAGCAGCTGTGAAAAAACAGCACATTGCAGTGACTCATCTTGCACAAATGACTAGGCAAACGTGATTAGATAGAGAAGAAGACATGGTTACTAAGATCTATGTTTGGAGCTGATAAGAACACCAGGGAACACTAAACGTACATAATTCATGCTGGGATCCAAACACCTAGCTGAAGTAGACCTCAATCCTCTCCACTGAGTTCAAACATGGGCCTGTATTGTCTGCTTTTCCCATTTCAACTCCATGTTTCTTGTTTTGCTATTGTAACCCACAATAGTGAAACAGAGAGAGTGAGAGTGTGTGCGTGTGTATGCACGCGCGCATGCATTTTTTACAGGTCTTCCTCCTTTACAGTGTATATAGAGAGCAACACCTTACCTTATGCTATAGCAACTTAAACTTTGTAACTCTGAAGGTCCCCAGTTCAGTTCTCAGTGTGCAGGACAAGATGACGACCATCTTGTTATGTGGATCTTCCATACTATAGACTACGTTATATTGACATTTGTGTCACATACAAGGCCAACCCTATTGCTGGTGCGTGACAGGTAACTAACAATAACGGCACTCATCATCTAGCTGCAGCTGCTGTAGAAGCTAATTTCCAATGTAACCGACTCTTCCAACAGTTCTAAGGACCTCTCATCATCATCATCATCATCATCTTCATCTTCTTCCTCTACCTTTAGTCTCATCTCTGTGAGGTTGGCTCTTTGAATCCTCCATTCCAGTTTGCCTTGAAAAAAGGGTGTTGGAAAAGGTAGGTGTAACAAATTCTCCTGGCTCAGGGGTGGGAAAACGACAGCCTGCAGGCCACATCCAGCCCATAAGACCTTTTCATTCAGCCCTCAAGCTCTCAGTGGGGAGTGAGGTGGAGGCTTGCCCCACTCCGCTCACTGCTCTAGCTGGGGAGCACTGTCACAGAGGCTCACCCTGCTCCACTTCCTTTTCCCCTGCTGGAACACTGAGCAGGAGGTCAGAGCTGGGGGTGGCATGGGAGAGCCTATTTTTCTAGGGCTCCCCAATTAACTGGAGCTTCTGGGTATGCCCCTTTGGTCCAGTGGCTAAATCCACCACTGGGAAGAAAGCAGGCTAACAAGCATCTCTGGCCCACCATACAATTTGCCTACTCTGATGTGGTCCTCAGGACAAAAAGTTTACCCACCCCTGTCCTAGCTCTTCAAGATCCATTTGCAAGTCTTCCTCCCTCCTCTGCCCTCACATTTCTGCTTTTCTGTGCAGGATCCATTTAACCAGATTTGGGTTTGCTCAAACTGTATGCTCTGTATGCATCAACCTGTTAGTTAGTAAGAATATGCAAGATCAGATCCCCTCCAGAATAATAATGTGGCCATCACAGTAAGTGAATGAATTCATTTAAGAGGTATGCTATTGTCTAAGAGGCCTTGTAAAAATATCAGGACAAAATGTTAACAGTGTTTTAATGAGGAGCCCTGTCTGATAAATACATCCTTTCTAATTTTTCACCTCTTAATGCAGGACTTTTTGTCATTTCAACAGATGTGCCAGTTTTAAAAAAGCTCCTACAGAAACCTGACCCAAATCCCCCACAAAAACAAAAGTCCCAGGACAGACTCATTCCAACAACTGCAGGCAAATCGGTTCAACCTCCAAAAGAAGCTTGGTGTCAGGGTTACATAAATTGCCATTTCTCAGTTTTCAACAACAAGACTTAATAACTTTCTGCTACCTGTGTCTTCAAGCATGGGGCAAAGAAACAGGCATTTGCGATCAATAGGACAAAAATTCCCATTCACATCTCATCTTCCAGAACTGATAAAAGATGGAAGACCCTGAAAAAATAGCTAGTGATAAAGAGCTGGAAAAGGAATACTTGAACAATGTGAACATGTATGAATTAGGGATGTTAGAGTTTAACCGATTAACTGTTTAACTGATAAGCTGGTGCTTATCGGTTAATGGTATCGATTAAACTCTGCTGACTCCCAGGAAGGTGGCTTCACTGCGGCAGGGCAGCAAAGACACCTCCATGGGAGCTGGGGAGGCTTCATTGCAGGCTCTACAGTACTATAAAGCTAAGCTTTATACTACAGAGCCCTCAGCATGTGTAACCATGTAACCGCTGAGATTCTTAGAGGTTACATGGTTACCAGATTACATGATTTGTAACACCCCTAGAGTGAATCAGTTGGTCCAGACAATACACAAAGGGACTCACCATCCGTGGAATCTGCTGGACCACTGACAACTACTTTTAAAAAACCTCAAGTAGTTGGAGAGGTACTGGAATAAGCAAATATGCTGATTTGGGAAGATGGGTGCACTTTAGGCTCCAGCTTTGCAATACATAGGCAGAGCCTAGCACCTGCATGCAGCTCTACCCACTTCAATGGAGCTCTTCACAGGCAGGGCAGTCTGTTCATGCAGGCAGCACAAAAATATCAATAAATGTTTGATGGGATAATGGAAAAATGAGTAACACAAAGCATGGGACTATGACCAGCAAAACAAACATGAGCCCCTAATATTGCAAATGCTTCCACGTATGCGCAATCCATGAATGGATGTAATCTGATTTGATTTCAGGTAACAGCATCTCATAAAATCCTTACTGAAAAAGGGATTCACATTGGCTCAGATAGAAACAGCATCATCTGGACTGAAAGCTGATTAACAACTGACTGATTTAAGCAAATGATCATGCTGAAAAATAACATCATATATTATTTGCAGGAGATGTCTGGTTTGTATGGGTTCGCTGTTAGCACCAGCATCTTGTAATAGTTTAACTGGGTTCTGGAAGAGGGAGTATGAGATAGTACACTGGGAAAGGTTGCAAACACAAGTGAGGACAAAGATTTGATTTGGCTCTCACACCATCATAAGCACTGAGAAACCTTTATTATAATAAATATTACTACACATCTGCTGAGGCCTTCTGACAAAGAAACTGTCTATCATCTAGTAAGATGTGGACATTGCTTTAAAGAAAATGTATCTATAAAAAACATTGGCATAAACCCTGGATGGAAGTCATCAAGCCTCCAAAGTACAGCTGAGAGTCTACAAGAAGCCCACAAGCAAAATAATTTTTTTAAAAATTTATAATTTTTTATATTGTCCCAGATAAAAGTAAGAAAAAGACATTTTAAAATGAGACCCACGCAGAAGACAACTGGAAAATTAATAAAAACAAGCAAGAAATAAAACAACTAGAAGGACTATTTTATTTTGTTAATTTTTGGTCTGTCCTTGAGAGCACTTTTACTAGTCCTGCTGCTTAGGCAATGCAAGATATTTGAGGGGTTTCTCAGTATCAGTCCTATGTGGAAAGGAAGCTATCAAGATATTTCTTGTATTTTTTGACTGCCTAATATCTTCCCCCAACCCTGTAATGGCATATTAGAACAACGCAGTTATGTTTTGCAATTTTGCCAGAATCTGGGAATGAGCAACAGGGGATGGATCACTTGACAATGCCTGTTCTGTTCATTCTCTCTGGGGCACCTGGCACTGGACACTGTTGGAAGACAGGATCCTGGGCTAGATGGACCTTTGGTCTGACCCACTGAAGCCGTTCTTATGCTCCTATGTAAACTGCACTGAGGCCAAAGGCATTAAGAAAGGAGTGAGAGTAGACAGAGAGCTCTTGACCAATTAGAACTGAGGGCTGAAATGAACAAACAGAAATGTTGCTTGGAAAGTGAAAGCAATCGGACATCATGCGAGGGAGATATCTGGGAAGCAGCAATGCTGAACAGGCCTGGGCAAAATACAGCCCGTGGACCATATCCAGCCCACCAAGCCACCAGATGCGGCAGGAAGGCTCTCCGCTTGCCTTGCCCCACCCACACGCCACTCAGAAACGCACCTGCGGGGTGGTTTCATTTTAAAAACTGAGCCTCAGTTTTTAAGAGGAGGGGGGAAGTTTTAGGAGCTGCTCCTGAACTCAGCACAATCCCATTGGCCAGCTTCTTCCCAGAAGCTGGCCAATGGGAGCTGCCAGTTTCAATAGGCGGCAGCCTGGAAGCACAAGGGGCTTGTAGTTATTCACAGAGCACATGGCTGTAGCCTGTGAGGGGGCAGGGCTCTCAGGGAGGCTGATTCAGGTACAGGCTACTGACTGATAAGTCTCCTAGCCAAAACCTGCCTCTGGCACCCCCACCCCTCCCTTCCCCAAGCCTCTGCCCCCCACTCTGGCCTCACCACTCCACATACCCAAATCCTCTGTCCCCCTATACTCCTTCCCAGATCCGGCACCTCAATCCCCTGTCCCAAATCACAGTTCCCTCCTGTCCTAGCACACAACCCAAACCCCTGAACCCTCTCCTGTACTCCAATTACCTGTTCTAGGTCATAATCCAACCCCTTGCACACAGTCCATTGCCCCATGTCACAACTGCCTCCTTCACCCAAACTCTCTCCCTTACCCCGAGCTTTCTTCTGCACCCAACCTCCATCCCATACTGCACACTTCCTCCATTAATATCATGGAACAGTGCAGCCCTTGACCACTTTTCAAATTCTTGGGATGGCCCCCCATAAAAAATTATTGCTCACCCCCGGTCTAGAGAAATAGTAGAGTGCAGGATAGACATGAACGGGCAATGTTATATGGCTACAAAAGAGGCCAGCAAAATCTGGGCTCCTTATGCAGACACACAACCTGTCACAGAGCATGGAGTATGATCAACCCTGCACTGGTGAGACAAGGGTTAAGGAGCTGCTCTGGATGAAGGAAGCCACACTCGCTCGCCTCTGCTGGGCATGCTCCCAGTGGTACAAGCATTTAAAAGGGAGCCGCTCAGCTCAGTCTGGGTTGGCTGAGGACAGCAGTGGGGTGCAGCAGTCTCCTGCCAACAAGCCACTGACATGCCAAGCTGTGAGGGCCGAGCCTCCTAGCCAAACTGCTGGAAGCAAGTCAATTACGAGAGCCAGTGCTGGTGACTCTTTATTGCCAGGTGTGACAGGGTGCTTGCCCTGCACTGGCCCTTTAAGGGCAAACCCCAGCCCTGAGCAAGGGTTGGGAGTAAAGCCCCAGCTGAGGCAGGCCTTGCTGATTAGGGCCCAGCTGGGAGCTATATAATGAAGGACTCCAGGAGGCTGGTGGGCTGTTGCTCTGGATGTAGGGCAGTAAGGACCTGGCTGCCAGAGAAGCAGGCGGCTCCCTGGAGCTAAAGCAATGCTGGGGAAGCAAGGCAGGGCTAGGGGAGTTCTGGCTGCAGGGCCTGAGACATGGCATGCTGAGTAAACAACCACCCCCGGAAGGGGGACTCAGAGATTGATGTGGGCCTTGCTGGAGGGCAGTGTCCCAAAGAGGATGTGGTGACTGGGAGAAAGAGGGGAGACACCACCAGAAGGAAGGCACCCGGCTGGCAAGAAAGAGCTAATTCCCAGGACTGATGGCTGGTGGTGCTGCAGTGGTGAGTTGGCCTCCTCACGCCAGGGTAGGGGCTCCAGAGATGAACCAGGGAGGAAGCCAGATGGGATCCCAAGTCTGAGCTGTAGCACCAACGGAAGTACAGGAAACAGGTAGGAAATGACTCAGAGCATAAGAAAGGGCATCAGACCCTAGGCCGTGTGTATGGCCTACTGCTTTATAGCAGTCATGATTGAAACCTAGTGGAGTAGGGTGGGCCCTGGGCATGCCCCTTTGGTCCAATGGCTAATCCACCACTGGGAGGAGGGTGGGTCAACAAGTATTTATAGCCCACCAACAATTGGCCTACTCAAATGCAGCTCATGGAGGGGGGAAGTTTGCTCACCTCTGTCCTAGCTTTTCAAGATTCATTTGCAGATCTTCCTCCCTCCCCCGCTCTCACATTTCTGCTTTTCTTAGCCTACCATGGTCTCTAGCCTTGCGTTCCCCCTGTGCTGGTTCCCTTTTAACCAGATTTGGGTATGTCTGAATCAAAGCACTACCCCACCCGAACTCTCCTTTCAGGTTAGGATTTATACATATTTATGACTGGATTTCTCTGTTATTTATACTTGGGGAGCTTTCTAGTGTCCTGGCTAGTAGTAAGAGACCTCGAAACCCACCTCACATGCTGGAGCACTACAGTGTAAGCCAGTAAAAGAAAAGTACCCATGGCTCACCAAAAGACTCCACATACTTTGTGCTGCATCAGTGGCAGAACACTTGCCAGTTTGGCTTACCTGGCCAGCTGGCTGAGTAATGGCTGCTGTGTGTCTCAGAGCAATGTAACACTTGCAGCGTATACCAGTTAATCAAGGCCAGCAATCTCCACAATAATGGCCCCTCAAACTAATGTTTCTTTTAATCTTTTTCCATCCATGTGCTGGATTTTGTCCCATTAATGTGCTGAATAATTTTTTATGTACACTGGGGCATGTGCACTACCATTAAAAATTAGCAGAGAGCTTTGTTAATTAGCTGGGCAGAATCTGAATCTCTCCTGAGCAGCTGCAGAAGTGCTCAGCTTACAGGGAACCCTGGCTGACACCCCTCAGCCCACAAGCATCTTTTCTCTAGTCTGAATGAAGCCTCTAAGCACATTTGTTCTCGTTTAAGGCCCTTTGTCAGTGAGAGGCTGAAAGAAGAGTGCATGTGAGGTCCTGGTGTGATTCAAAGGATTCAAGAGCTGCTAGCCATGCAAATACAGATGGACCTGGCAGTGCAAATGGTCTCACTGCCTTGCCAGCTGGCCTCTTGTGTAGAGCATGCACGGGGACAGAAAAGAACCCATGTGGAACTCCTTGCAAGTGAGCCTGTGGGCAAATATGCTATTGCCCCAACACTAATCTCTAGGTCAGGACCTCTCTGAAAGAAAAGAACATTGTAATATCTCTTGGTTACAGAGAGCTAGGGATCTGCAGAAGAGAGAGTATCAGAACATCAGCCCTCAGGCCAGAAGCTCCCTGTGCTATCTCACTGGTGTTTCATGAACGGAACTGACCAAGAGTTTCGCCTACTGAGATTGTTCCTTGTGTGTCCCTTGTAAGCTCTTGTGTTTAACTAGCTGCACTGGTGCATGCTGAAAATTTGCTATGCCTTTTAAAAGACTTGTTCCTCACCTGCCCCCCACTGACTGGCAATACATTCTCAGATGTTTGACACAATCTCCTGCACTCCCCAGTACATGCTGGGAACTGCAGGAGATTTGGCCCTGATTCTGCCAACATTTATGCATATGTTTAAATTTAAGGATGTGAGCAGTCCCACTAAAATGAACTCAAATGTCTGTAGGATAAAGGCCTTTGTTTGCTGGCTGGTGCTACTATGTATCTATTTTTGGTAAAGGTAGTAACACTCTGATATGGGTCTGCTTCCCAGAAACAGCTTGCATTAACAGTGTGTCTCTTTCTTAGAATTTCTTTTACCCACTGTCTCAGCATGTTTTTGTGCAATTGCATTACCAGGTCCTAAGAGTGAACATAAATGTATTGGTTTCCTAAGCTCAAACAACCTTTTATGATGATCATCCCTGGCTTCCTACCAGTCCCAACCAGGTCACTGCAGTCTGCTATCTTTTCTCCATGTCATGGTTCATCTATTTTCCCTTTCTTCCTTCCCTGCTCACTTGGGCTATGTCTACAGTACAAGGTTTTTGCGCAAAAATGTTGTTTTTGTTCAAAAACCGGTGAACGTCCACAACTCAAGCGCATTTTTGCGCACACAAAAAGTTACAATAAATCGACAGGACAGAGGGCTTTTGCCGATAGTTATTCCTCTCCCCACGAGGAATAACTCCCTTTTGCACTACAACGCTTGTGCAAAAAGGCATGTGTGGATGCTCTGCAGGGATTTCTTGCACAAAAAGAGCCTCTCAGAAAAAGCACAGATGCTATGATGGCCATTCTGTTAATGGCAATCAGTTTTCTTGCGCAAAAGCGTCCATGAAGTATGGACGCTCTTACGCAAAAGCACATCACTTTTATAAAGGGTGGACGCACTTTTGCACAAGAAGTTTTTTGTGGAAGATCTCTTCCGCAAAAAGCTTCTTGTGCAAAAACCCTGCAGTGCAGACAAAGCCTTGCTCCAGCTGGGTGTCATACATACGTTCCTTTGTTAACTTATGGTCTTAAAGAAATTCCTTGGTGTGTATATATAACATTCATGGCTTGATTTCTTCTCTCTGGTGTTATGTGGTGCCTTGGTTCCAATAGCTAAAATGAAGCTGGCAGCTAGCTTCTCTGTAGGCTTTTCCATACTGCTGCAAGGCAAAATAACCTGTTGCTTCCAATTTGTATTTTTAGGGCTGCAGCTGTATGCTAATCATCTCTCCACTCCAGTGGAAGAGGCTATTTAAAGGGATTTATGGATATACTACATTTTCATAAACCAGGAGATATATTCTGCAGACTTCCACTCCTTTAACCTTAGGGCTTTGTATTGAACAAAACACTGCAGCATGTTGTGTCCAAACTTTTATGCTGACTTCTGAAGGCATTTCTAGACTTTAGGAGGTCTTACCAAGCTGGGAGATGAGTATTAAATCTTGCTGAAATCCAAGAACATTTTACATCTTTTGAGAGCAGCAGAGATGCAAAAGATAGTATTTGGGTTGACCCAGGATCACTTAGAAGATGTGGGACTTTGGAATGGAGAAATGGGAGTTAGAACATGGCCATGCTTGCCTGCTATTTTATGTTACTGTCGTATTTATTCTAATTAGTTTTTTTGTTTGTTTTCAGCACAAGGAAAAAAAACAACAGGTTTGTGTGTCCTTCAGCTTCTCTGCCAAACATTAAGAGAAAAAACAAAGCAAAACTGGAAATGAATCTGCACTTTATTTCAGATTTCTGTATCTGATTTAGAACTGGTACAAAAATTATGTAATACTGAAAAAATCCAAAGTCACAAATGCAGAGCCTTTTCTGAAATTATGAAATGAGGGCAGCTAGATCCATTTCGTCCTTTAAGTTTTAGCAGGTTTACCTCATGAAATTACCTCTTCTGCCAAGTATTTCTTGGACTTCTTTAAAGTACTGTTTATTCTAGTGGCTCTACTTATGAATCATCCAAACTACTGGAGCCTTTTTTGTTGATGCTGCCTCCGTCAGAGTGCACATTTAAATGGCATGCTTTCATTGCAATGTGCACATGCTTTCATTGCAATGTGCACCATCTAGGTTTTAGGTTTCTGTCTCTTATATAGTTCACAATTTTATTTTTTCATAGACTCAGACTTTAGAGACAAATGATCCATTAAGTCATCTAGGGGACTATTGTTAAGGCATTTTGGTCCCTAGAGATGCAACTAGGCTTCCAGGCACTTTTGAAAACTCGCTAGGTGCCTATCTGAATCCTAAGGCAGCTGAATATCTTTAAAAATATGCCCCCTCATCAACATTTTGCCAGTGAAGAAAGATTGCCTACACTGTATTTTCTAGTTATTGCTACTACTTATGTGCATTTCAGTAGCACTAAAAGGCCACTATGCTAGCTTACATGTAGAAAAGGTCTCTGCCCACAAAGGGCTTACAATTCAAATCAAGATTTAAATCTCCAAAGAAGGTGCTTCTCTATCTCCATTAATCCATACAGCTGTCAGGAAGTCCTTCTGATCTTTCCTCAAAGCACAGTGACATATAGTGTGTATAGTCACCAATCATATTATTAAAAGATATTATAAATATACTAGCTGGAGTTACCCAGCGTTGCTCGGGAAACCGCAGGAACAAAAGGTAGAAAAACGGTAGTCCATTATCTTTTTTTGAATTGTAAAAAAGTTGCACTGATTTCTATAGAATTAAAATATAGGTCCGTGTCATCTCCGGAGGGGGTGTTACACATGAGGGGCGCCCCAGCTTGTGCCCAGGGTTGCAGGTGCCATGGGGGGCAGGGCTGGTGCCCAAGCCATTGTGTGCAGGGGGGGTGGGGCACTGTGTGCTGGCGCGGGGGGGGGGGGGAGAGAGAAACAGGGTGGCTTATGTAACCTCACAGGTGGGAGGGGGCGAGTCTTGGACGATGCTGGGGGCAGCAGGCATGGGACCTAGGGTGGGTGGAGCAGCCCTTGCAGCGCAGCACAGCAGGTTACTTTTTGATTTTTACAGCTTGAGCTCAGACCTGATACGGTCAAAGTACCTTAAAACGTTCTCCTGGATGAAAGGTTATCCCATGCAAAGTTTGGTTGCAGTAGCTCTTATAGTGTCCAAGTTATTAGTGCACAAATTTACAAACATTCTCCTTTATATATTAGATATTACTAGAACACTCCTCTTTCTACATTGAGCGTATGTTTACACTATGGGCTATAACTGAATTAAGATACGCGACTTCAGCTACGCAATTATCTTAACTCGACTTTTATCTTAACTCTTCCACACAGCAGGAAGTCAAAGGGAGAAAACTCTCCCTTTGACTTCCCTTCTTCCTTGCAGAAGCAGGACTACCGGCATCAACCGGAATGCCCCTTCCCTAGACCTGCTAATTCAAACACTAGAAGATCGACAGCAGCTTCGATCTTCTCTATAGTGTGGACATAAAACAACATTGAGTGCTTGGTTTCCTAACCTTAATCAGGAAATGCAAACAATGTTGAAAGCACAAACCTGAGCATTACTATCTGCATTTACTTTAGTTTGTATTGTCCAACAGAGGGCAAATCTCAATTGGAGCCTCTAAAAGCTACTTTAAATCATATAGAGTAAGAAAAGGAATGTGTACACTGCAAGTATCATGCTCTATTAATGGACAGAATGTATGTGTCAATTATAATACAAACTAGCAAATTTTATACTTTATGGGGTGCATTACAGTTAAATACATACAGGTTTCCCCCACTTAACACGTGCCCACTTAACACGTTTTCGCGATAGCACGATTTTTTTTAGGGAACATTTTTCAAACATGACCCTAGTCCCGCAATAACACAATTTCCCCTAGGGCCCACCGGTGGCCTGCAGCTTCATGAGGCTTCTCCTGCCTCCCTGCAAAGCAGCGGAGGTTTGCCGCTCGCCGTGCAGTTCCTCAGTGACCCCCTCTGGCCAGATGCCTTGTGTCCGGCCAGAGAGGGTCACCGGGGAACGGGGTGGCGAGCAGCAAACCTTCACCGCTTTGTAAGAAGGCAGAGGAAGCCCCATGCAGCTGCTGGTGACTGGCCAGCTGGGGAAACCCAGCTGCTGGCTGCAAGCCTCCTCCCCTGTCCTTCCCTTCCCTTTTCCAGAGCCAAACACCACCCTTCCCTGCTATAACCTAGTCCCCTTTCTCCCCCAACCTTATGTCCTGGTCCCAGCTACTAACAAGTGTAGGCTGAAGCTGCGAGCGCACGTGCTCTTGAAACACAACCCCAACCTTTTCCATTATTATCAATGGGAAAAATTGACCCCTGCATAATATGTTTTCACTTAACACGATCATTTTCTGAAACGTATCTACCATGTTAAATGAGGAATTACTGTACAATATTTAATCAGGGGACAGATTCACTACTAGCATAAACAAGATTTCCACAGGATTGTGTCCACTTATAAGAATGGTTTTGAGCTGAATTGCACAAAACAAGCAGTGACTGAACACTAGTACAGTAGCATTAGTTATGAGGGGAAAAAAAAGAAGCCCAACAGAAAAACCTGGTGCTTATGCGCAAAAAACTTTCAATTCTCATAGCTTCAAAATTACTGAATCAATCCCCTTCATCCTTGCCTATTTGTTAAATTCACTTAGATTTACAAAAAACATTCTGTGGTTACACAAAATATGTCCAGCTACTGATATTTATATACAAAACTCTTACCTGAACAATTGAAGATGGTAGTTTAAAATAACAAACCAACAAAAAACTAAGAAAAAGATTAATTGTGCTGTAACTTCCCTGGAACAGTTAGTTATGTCTGGGCTGAGTCCAAGCATGGAATATTTCAGCCCATAAAAGAATTTGTTTGCCAAGAGTTATGAGCAATTGAAATAGAAGGTTTAATGTAACTATGACCCTCAGATGAATTCTATTTTAAAAGACGCTGTACTTCAATACAGAGCACTAAACAGCGAAATTAGAGAACCCCCAAATACCAGGGAAATTTACATTTCTCATGATTGCTTTTAGAAAATGAAGAAAACAGAACCAATGTATTCAGCTAACAATTTTAACTATTAGTGCAATAAGCCAATGCAGTCAATGAATGAGCACTCTCTTACATCTGCCCCAATATCTGCAAATAAAGTTTAAGTTCAGATTATCTAAGCAAAATATGATAACTCAATGCAAAATAATTATTTCCTCCAAGGGCTTATCTCAGTACACTTCACATACATAACATTGGCTGAAGTCATAGGAGCTTTGCATTAGGGATGTTAAAATGCAGGTAGCTGTGTAAATGTGAAAAACTCAGAAGATACAATGGTTACATGTGCCCACAGCTGATCCAGAGGCAGCAGCATGAGGTGGCAGCCAGTTCCCCAGGACAGGAGTGGTAGCCTGTCTAACTGTGAACAATAACTAATAAGCCTAGGCTTATTGGTTAACTGTTTACTTGGTTATACGTTCACATCCCTACTTTGCATGCAGAACCCCTTTTGAAGCAGTAACAGATTGATCCAATATGGGAAATTAATGCAGAAAGCCTATGCACAATTCTGAGAGTGGCCAAGCCCCAAAATAGTGTGAAAAGGTAATATTAGTAGCACCCTTGTCACTGGGTTTGCTGCATATGGGGAAGAGTGCAGACTTAATTGAATTCCAAGCCACTGTGCAATGCAGGATTTTGCAGAAATTAATGCTGCGTGTACCGATTTTCCCCACAGAAATGGGCTGCAGAATTGCTGGCCATCACTAGGGGCGTCTGGACCAGGCAGAACCCAGCTCATAAACAGAAGACAAGGGCAGGGGAGAGGGGGTAGGACCCAAAAGGGATTAGGGATGTTAAACAGTGGTTAATAAACTAATGGAGTAGTCAATGGAATTTCCATCGACTACTTGGTTTGTCAATAAGGAGGTTAGCTGTGAGGCGGCACAAGTTGGGACTGAGCAGTCCTGACTCGTGCTGGCTCTGGGACTGCTGCGGCTCTACTTTTTAAATGTAGTAAGAGCCTGGCAGCAAGAAACTCTGTGCGAGCCCAGGACCTAGCATCAGGCTTTCTCTCACTCTGTATCCTTGGGCTCTGGTTGGGGGGGTAGAGGATAGGTCTAAGTTGAGGAGGCCTAAGCTAGCTTCTGGGAAAGCAGGGATGTGAGGGTCTTGGCTTGGGGGACACAGCTGGGCTCTGGAGGAGTGGGAAGGTGAATATCTGGACTTGGGAAAGCCCATGGCTGGGCTCAGGCAGGGCGGGGAGGCAGAAAAACAGAAACTGGATTGTCATAGCATTTCTTGAACTCTACTTTGGAGGGAATTTGTGTGTGTGTGTCTGTATTGTTACAGACATACTTGCTGACAGATTCTGAAATAAATGACTAAAATATTGAAACTGGCATGATTACATAGTGTGATTTTGACAATCTGAAGAATTTTAAAATAATCTGAGGAGAACTTTAAATTTTTGATGCAGAATTCCTCCAGGAGTAAGCCATTTATACATTTTCAGTCCAGCGATTGTGAGCACCTGAGGGTAATCACTGGGCTAATGAGATATTTGGGAGGATCAACAAATAATGAGGAGGAACAGGAAGCAAGGGTCAGCTCAGAGTGAAGGTAGTCTGGATGCCTCTACTCACTGCATGCCCACATTACACTATCTTACTTTGTAAGAAAGGAATAAACATGCACCTTGGTAAAAAGATAGCCACTTGGTGTATGTTTGTGACCATGAGACCACGTAAATTGGCCAGGAAGTGGAGTACAGTAGGGTACATCCTGTTTTAGGAGGGATGGTCCCTTTTTTAAGCCCTGTGCCAGCCATCATGATTTCTCTGCCAAAAGTGGGTGTTTGTCCTGTTTGCTCTTGCCAGCTGATCATATAGGGGGTAAACAAAGATGCCAGCCCAGTACAGGCAGTCCCCGGGTTACGTACAAGATAGGGACTGTAGGTTTGTTCTTAAGTTGAATTTGTATGTAAGTCGGAACTGGTACATATTGTAGGGGAAACTCTAGCCAAACATTTTTTTTAGTTTTAGATAGCATAGGGAAAGGTTAACTCCCCTCTAATGTTTGTTTTGCTGTCTGTTCCCCTGTTCAGAAGATTTCACATCTATTTCTGTCCCTGTGACAAACTCAGGACTAAAGGAGTAACTCATCAAATACCAAACAGCTCTGCACCATGCTTTGAGCTAATAGCTTTATTTTCACACACCACCCAGGGTTCTAGGAGGAGGGTCCTTTTTTTGCTAACACAATGAGGCCAGCACTTTGTTTGTTTTGGTGGAGTCTTTGTTTGCCCAGGGAGCCCAGCATGTATAGGGGGAGGAGGGGCGGAGAGGCTGCTTTTGTCTGCTGTTCGGCAGCCTGTTGCTCAGGGGAGGGGGCAGCCTGTTGCTGGCCGTGGGGGGGGGGGGCAGCGGGCGTGGGGAGGCACTTTTCCTCTGCCCGGCAGCTCTGCGGGATCCCTGTCCCTGTGGCCAGCTGCTGCAGGCAGAGGCCAGTTGGAGCCTGCTGAAGAGGAGGAGGAGGTGGATTCTAGGACCCAGGTGAGCGAGCCCCGGGACGCTGCTGCGCTCCGGGAGCCCGGCATGTATAGAGGGGAGGAGGGGCGAAGAGGCTGCTTTTGTCTGTTCGGCAGCCTGTTGCTCAGGGGAGGGGGCAGCCTGTTGCTGGCAGGGGGGTGGGGGGGGGGGGCACTTTTCCTCTG
Organism: Pelodiscus sinensis; assembly: GCF_052426305.1. Lineage (NCBI taxonomy): Eukaryota > Metazoa > Chordata > Testudines > Trionychidae > Pelodiscus > Pelodiscus sinensis. The sequence continues at coordinate 26,783,834 of NC_143065.1, forward strand.
CCCGGCAGCTCTGCGGGACCCCAGTCGGAGCCGTCCCGAGGAGGAGGAGGATCCTAGGACCCAGGTGAGCGAGCCCCGGGAATGCTGCTGCGCATGTGCGGAAGTTGCCTCACCCCGTTCGTATCTAGGGATCCGACGTAAGTCAGATCCACGTAAGTCGGGGACTGCCTGTACAAAGGGGAGGAAAGGTTCCTGAGTGTGGTGGGGAGGGAGCTGGCAGAGTTTGAGTGACCACTGACTGTCGAGACTGTCTGGGATATGTTGGGCGAGCAGCTTGGCTCAGTGCATGGAGTCCTGCCTTGGGCAAGCACCTGGGACCAGTGTGGTGGCCAGTTTTCCCTTTGGGAAATATGGTTGCCCTTAATACCCGAGGTAGAGGAAGACACACCCTGTGACACTTGGGGGCTTGTCTGGGATGAGTAATTCCAGACTTGAGGGTGACCTGTGCAAAGGGCAAGAGATCCTGGCAACAAAGACGAGATGCTGCGCTGGCCAGTGGTACAACAAAAGGAGCTGCAGAAGACTCAACAGGCAGAGGTTCAAGCACTTCTGAGTTAGCAGGCAGAGCTCCAGCAAACAGGGCTAGCATCCATCAAGCAGCAAGATCGGGTACAACAATAGCTCCTGTAGAGGCTGGTAAATTTCAGTGAAGGGACTGGAACTAGAATTATGGGCCTGGTACTATATAAGAAGGAACCAGGGGATGACCCTGATGCCTTTTTACTACCTTTGAGCTGGTGGCTATTAATTCAGGTGGGCACTTCAGCCAGCCCCTTATCTGGGCAGTGAGGCCCTCAGGCAGCCTACTAGGACAAAGACAATGTACACTAAAGACTGTTATTTTGGACAGGATTGCCGTCAGATTAAAAATCACAGAACGTGAAAGAACCCCAAAAGGCCATCAAGTCCAGTCCCCTGCATTGATGGTAGGGCCAAGCACTAACTAGACCATCTCTGACAAGTGTTTGTCAAACCTGCTCTTAAAAATCCCTAACGATGGAGATTCCATAACCTCTCTAGGCAATTTATTCCAGTGCTTAACCACCCTGACAGTTAGGAAGTTTTTCCTAATATCCAACCTAAACCTCCCTTGCTGCAATTTAAACCCATTGTTTCTTGTCCTATCATCAGACATTAAGGAGAATGATTTTTCTTCATCTTCCCGCTCCAACTTTTTAGGTACCTGAAAGCTGTTTTCATGTCCCCTTTCACTCCTCTCTTTTTCAGACTAAAGAAACTCAATTATTTTAATCTTGCCTCATAGGTCATGTTTTCCAGACCTTTAATCATTTTTGTTGCTCTTCTCTTAACCTTCTCCAACTTGTCCACATCTTTTCTGAAATGTGGTGCCCAGAACGGGACACAATATTCCAGCTGAGGCCTAACAAGTGCAGAGTAGAGCAGAAGAGTTACTTCTTGTGTCTTGCTCCCAACACTCCTATTCATGCATCCCAGAATGTTTGCTTTTTTTGCAGCAGCGTCACACTGTTGACTCCTATTTAGATTGTGGTCCATTATAAGCCCTATAGATCCCTTTCTGCAGTACTCCTCCTTAGACAGTCACTTCCCCTTCTGTATGTGTGAAACTGATTGTTTCTTCCTAAGTTGAGCAGTTTGCATATGTCCTTATTGAACTTCATCTTATTTGCCTCAGACCATTTCCCCAGTTTGTCCAGATCATTCTGAATTATAATCCTATCCTCCATATCACCAAAAATTCAGCACAGTCAGCTGGAATGATGGGATATGTCCCAGAGCTTTTGCACAGAAGTTATCAGACTGGGTCACTTGATGATTGCATATGGCCAAATAGACAGGACATCCAGGCCCCAGTGGACTAGGGATGTCATCGTGACTGTTGAGGACTACACAATTAACTGATAAGCCTGGTCTTAATCTATTTGTCAACTACATGCATTTCCCCTCTCCCTTGCTGCTTCTGTATCAGAGGTAGCAAGGGGGGATGGAGCAGCAGCCAGTGCCTGGGAGGAGCTAGCTTAAAAGCCGAATTCCCAAAAATCCTGGATCCACCTCCCCCCCCCCACACACACTGCTGCCCCTGATAGAGGCAGTAGCATGGAGGATGAGGGGGGTAGGTTGGAGCCAATATGCGCAGGGAGTTGGTTTTCAAGCCAGCTCCCCACACGTATAGTCTCCCACAGACCTGCCCCCTGCCTTGCTGCCTCCTACGGAGGTGGGGGGAGGGAGGGAGGCAGGCATCGGTGCTGGCGAGACTGGCTTAAAAACCAGTTCCCCACTGCACCAGCTCTGCAGTGCCACCTGCCCCTCCGCCCGAGCTTCTGCCTCTATCAGAGGCAGCAGCGTGGGGGCAGGGGAGGCTGCCACAAAGCAGCCTCTGTCTGCGAGGGGTCTGAGCTCCACATGGACAGAGGCCTGCTTTTTGGCAGCCTCCCCTCCACTCCCCCAGAGCTGCTGCCTCTGTCTGTGGGGAGCTCAGCCCCCCTGTGGACAGAGGCTGCTGCCACCCTGCGCTGCTGTCTCTATCAGAGGCAGCAGAGTGGGGCAGTAGGCAGCTGGTCTGCATGAGGAGCTGGTTTTTAAACTGGTTCTCCTCTCAGAACAGCTGCCACCTGGCACCCCATCCTGTTGCCTCTGATGCAGCAGCAGCAGCAATGCAGGGTGGCAGGGGGCTCACCGGGAGTGGGGCTGGAAGCACACTGGTTGCCAGCGCCACCCACGGGGACTATCAAATAGCTGACACACTGCTAAAATTTCAGGCAGTTACACAATTATTCAAATACACAATAACTAACATCTCCACAGTGGACCCCATTATTCTGGAGCAATTTACACAGCACCTCCCTGAGAAACACGGGTCTAAGTCTGGAGGCACCAGCCAGAGTCATTACAGATGGCGGTAAAATTAACAGAGAAGTTTGGAGGCAGACTTTCCAAGGAATCCTATAATCCAGGGTATGAGAGAGAAGACTGAAGAACCTCATCTAGCAAAGCCTGGGAAGGGACTGAAAAAGGCAAGCAATGATGCACTAGCCACACATACTGAACTCTGCTACCAGTGCAGGGGTAAAAGAGAGACTGCCCCTACATGGGCGGTGGGTTTGCAGAGTTCTGTGTGTGGACAGGCATAAAAAGGCGACCAGAAATAAGATCGATTCCCACTGAAGTAGGCCAAAGAACAACATGGAGCATTATGAATTCCGCAGCAATTTGTTCCTGCCTATGGAATATCTTGGTAAGGCTGCAGTGGCAACTAGCAGGGTCGATAACTATTTATTGTATACGTGTGGAAAAGAGCCCTTGGCGGTATCCCCTTAGAAGCAGAAGGAAAGTGTGGGTGGTAGTGAGTAGGGCTAGTAAAGTTTTTGCCTTACTGGGTAGTGTTAACAGACTGGACCCCAATCCCTTTATGTAAAAATGGTTAATGATGGAGGAAGGACCCCAACTGTGGAAAAAAGCTCATGAGTGTAGACCTTGCAGGCTCAGTATGTGATTACAGACAGATGGTAACAAGCTTAGAAAGATGAAACACACTGGAGGACTTGTGGGAAGAAGGGGAAATGAAGCAGGGAGTGCTAGATCAGGGACACCTAGAGGAGAAGGAGGATGGAGGCTGAGCCAACTCCCAAAAGAAACAAGTCCTGGGCAAGGGGCCCAACAAGGAAGCCTTGGAGAGTGAACCTACCCAGACAATCTCAAACCCAGGGGCAAGATACAATGGAAAGACAAGGATCCTGAAACTATGCCTTTAGAGGGAAATTCATGTAGGTAGATATAAACCAAGAGCCAAGTAATTTGGAGGAGGGATCAGTGAGGTATGACTGGTTCAATGACCAAGTGAAGAAGTGGGGAAAACCTCCACCCCAAACAATGTCCTCTCTACTCTTATTCTTCCATGTGCAGAATAAATTGTATGTGCACCACCTAGGCTACGTCTACATTGGCATGATCTTGCGCAAATACTCTTTAACGCAAGAATTCTTGCGTTAAAGTATTTGCGCAAGAGAGCGTCTACACTGGCATGTGCCTTTGTGCAAGAGATGTGCTTTTGCGCAAAAGCATCTGTGCCAGTGTAGATGCTCTCTTGCGCAAGAAAGCTCCGATGGCCATTTTAGCCATCGGGCTTTCTTGCGCAAGAAATTCATGTTGCCTGTCTACACTGGCCTCTTGCGCAAGAACAGTTGCGCAAGAGGGCTTATTCCTCAGCGGGAGTATCATAGTTCTTGCACAAGAAGCACTGATTTCATACATGAGATCAGTGTTCTTGCGCAAGAACTCCCCGCCAGTGTAGACAGGCAGCATGTTTTTGCGCAGAAGCGACCACTTTTGCGCAAAATCATACCAATGTCGACACAGCCCTATAGAAACAAAAAACCCAGTTGTGGGTGGTCTGCTAATTCCCTGGGTGGAATCTGAATCTCTCCTAAATAGCCACATAAGTGCACATCTTACAGGGAACACAAAGTGTACTTTTTGTGGATGGAGGGCAGGAGACCATTAAAAGAACAGGGACACCTAGCAGAATCCAACCCCAAGAAGATGGTGGGGGCACAGGGAACAAAGAAGACTACTTCCAGAGACAAGGAACAACCTCAGGGGAAATAAATGGGAAGGTGTAAGACAGGTTACAACTTGCAGCACAGGGGTCACTGGGTTTGCTGCAGCACTGGGAACAGTAAGGCTGGAATGAAGCCAATCATACGCTTTGTGTTGGGGGATTGGAAGTATCTGGATGGTCATAACTCATAACTAAGCTAATGAGGCAACTTGGAATACACTGGGTAGCAATATTTATGCCCTGAGACAAACAGTTAGAAAGGGAGGAAAAGTAGGAATAGGCTGGAAGTGATGAAGGAAGAGAAGGAGATATGAGAAATCCAGATTTAGCAGCAGGGCAAAAAGTGATAGAAGACCAGAGCAACAACGAGGAAAGCTGGAGAAGCAGCACAAAGTGATCTTTAAACAAATGAGAAATGATTAGACAGGTTCCAAAGGGCCAAAGAGACTGCAACTGGCTTGGGCATGAAAATATAGAGAAAGATCTGTTGTGTGCTCTTAGAATCATAGAGCTTGAAGAGACCTCAGAAGGTCATCAAGTCCAGCCCCCTGCTCTAGGCAGGACCAATTCCAACTAAATCAACCCAGCCAGGGCTTTGTCAAGCCGAGACTTAAACACCTCTAGGGATGGAGACTCCACTACTTCCCTAGGTAACCCATTTCAGTGCTTTACCACGCTCCTAGTGAAATAGTTTTTCCTAATATCCAACCTGGACCTCTTCCACCACAACTTGAGACCATTGCTCCTTGTTCTGCCATCTGTCACTACTGAGAACAACCTCTCTCCATCCTCTTTGGAACCTCCCTTCAGGAAGTTGAAGGCTGCTATCAAATCCCCCCTCACTCTTCGCTTCTGCAGACTAAACAGACCCAAGTCCCTCAACCTCTCCTCATAAGTCTCATGCTCCAGCCCCCTAATCATTTTGGTTGCCCTCCGCTGGACCCTCTCCAATGCGTCCACATCCTTTTTGTAGTGGGGGGCCCAGAACTGGACACAATACTCCAGATGCGGCCTCACCAAAGCCGAATAAAGGGGAATGATGACATCTCTAGATCTGCTGGCAATGCTCCTCTTAATGCAACCTAATATGCCATTAGCCTTCTTGGCTACAAGAGCACACTGTTGACTCATATCTAGCTTCTCATCCACTGTAATCCCCAGGTCCTTTTCTGCAGAACTACTACTTAACCGGTTGGTCCCCAGCTTGTAACTATGCTTGGGATTCTTCCGTCCCAAGTGCAGGACTCTACACTTGTCCTTGTTGAACCTCATCAGATTTCTTGTGGCCCAATCCTCCAATTTGTCTAAGTCATTCTTTACCCTATCTCTGCCCTTAAGCGTATCTACCTCTCCCCCCAGCTTAGTGTCATCCGCAAACTTGCTGAGGGTGCAATCCATCCCCTCATCCAGATCATTAATAAAGATATTGAACAATACCGGTCCTAGAACTGAAACTTGGGGCACTCCGCTAGAAATCAACCGCCATCCTGACATCGAGCCATTGATCACTACCCGCTGGGCCCGGCCTTCTAGCCATCTTTCTATCCATCTTACCGTCCATTTATCCAATCCACAATCCCTTAACTTGCTGGCAAGAATATTGTGGGAGACCGTATCAAAAGCCTTGCTAAAGTCAAGGTATATAACATCCACTGACTTCCCCATGTCCACCGAGCCAGTTACCTCATCCTAGAAGCTAATCAGATTGGTCAGGCACGACTTGCCCTTTGTGAATCCATGCTGACTATTCCTAATCACTTTCCTCTCATCCAAGTGCCTCAATATGGATTCCTTAAGAATCCCTTCCATGATTTTTCCAGGAACCGAGGTAAGACTGACCGGCCTATAGTTCCCTGGATCATCCTTCTTCCCTTTTTTGAAGATGAACACTACATTTGCCTTTTTCCAGCCATCCGGGATTTCTCCTGATCTCCACGACTTTTCAAAGATAATAGCCAAAGGCTCCACAATGACATTTGCCAACTCCCTCAGTACCTTCGGATGCACTAAGTCCGGACCCATGGATTTATGTACGTTTAGCTTTTCTAAATAGTTCCTAACCTGTTCTTTACCCATCACGGGCTGTCCATCTTCATCCCATCTTGCGTCACTTGGCGCAGAAGTCCAGGAGCCGACCTTGTCCGTGAATACAGAGGCAAAGAAAGCATTGAGTACTTCAGCTTTCCCCACATTTGTCACTAGGTTACCTCCTTCATCCATTAGGGGCCGCACACTCTCTCTGATCACCTTCTTCTTGTTAACATGCCTGTAGAAACCTTTCTTGTTATCCTTCACATCCTTAGCCAGTCGCAATTCCATATGCACTTTCGCCTTCCTGATAACCCCCCAGCATTCTCGAGCTATACCTTTAAACTCCTCCCTGGTCATTTGTCCAAGTTTCCACTCTTTGTAAGCTTCCTTTTTGTGCTTAAGTTCACCAAGGATTTCCCCTGTAAGCCAGTCCGGTCTCCTACCATGTTTGCCTCTCTTGCTACGCGTCGGGATGGTTTCTTTCTGTGCCTTCAATAAGGCTTCTTTAAAAATACTGCCAGCTGTCCTGGACTCCTTTCCCCTTCATGTTAACATCCCAGGGGATTTTGCCCATCAGATCTCAGAGGGAGTCAAAATCTGCTTTTTTGAAGTCCAAGGTGTGTATTTTACTACTCTCTTTTCTTCCTTTCGTCAGGATCCTGAAATCTACCATCTCATGATCACTGCTTCCCAGGTTGTCACCCACCTCTACTTCCCCTATTAGTTCCTCCCTGTTTGTGAGCAGAAGGTCAAGCTGCGCACAGCCCCTGGTTGGATCCTTCAGCACCTGTGTCAAGAAGTTATCCCCAACATTCTCCAAAAACTTCCTGGATTGCCTGTGTACTGCCATATAGGTTTCCCAGCAGATGTCAGGGTGATTAAAGTCCCCCACGAGAACCAGGGCCTGCGATCTGGAAGCTTCGCTCAGTTGTCCGAAGAAAGCCTCATCTACCTCATCCACCTGATTCGGTGGCCTGTAGCAAACACCAACCACAACATCAATGCTCCTTTAAACTTAACCCATAGACTCTCAACAGGTTTTTCTCCCTCTTTATACTGGAGTTCAGAGCAATCGTAGTGCTCTCTTACATATAGTGCTCTTTGAAGTTTTCTGGATCTAAACTGATTTCATCTGTCACTTTTTGACCAAAAGGATAAAGCTCTGCCAGGGAAATCCTACCTCTTCTTGTCTTCTGTGCAATAAGAAAACAAATGGTCTCTTTGATATTTTAAACACTTTAAAACAGTAGTGGGGAACCTAAGGCCCAGGGGTCAGATATGGCCCCCATTTTGCCTGGATCCAGCCACTGTGACTTAGGGCTCCCCCAGCATTGGGGAGCCCACTTGGATGCTCCATCACACACACACACACTATCCCCCTACAGGGCTGGAGCACACAAAATCTACTAGCCTGGGTCCCCCTAGGCTCTGGTGTGAGAGGGGAATATGAGGTGTTTCTTTCTCCTTTTCTGTCGGGGGCCATGTCAGTGACGGTTTTGTTTTTTGCTTCTCACTTGCTGGCCCCCAACTGATTTTCCTGTGGGTCAGTGGTCCCTAAGCCAAAAAAGGTTCCTCACTCCTGCTTTAAAACGTACAATCTTACTTCCATGGTTGTTTGAGGGACTGATGAGCACTGTGACCATGCATAGTCCTATAGAGGTTCACATTAGTGGATCCCAATTCAACATCAGGGCCATAGTTCATTTCTAAAATGTCTATGCTTGTGCCTTAAATGTATTTTTCCACACAGATCTTCACTGTTTTATTGAAGAGTAAAAATTAAACTGCTGGAATTATTTCACACTTTGATAGTATTTTTTTAGGTTCTTTAATATGATAGTACTGTAGTAACAGTGTTACTCTTCTAGGCAACAATCCAACAAAGCATATGCTTAACTTTAACTTCAGTTCCACATTTGGATTTCTCATGTGCTTAAAGGGCTTGTTAGATTTGGCCATAGTTAACAATAGGGTTACAATATGTTGAACTGGAAATTACGAGCCTACACTTGTATCTTATTTAGGGAAGTTAAATGACATTTAATCAGCTAATTGACTAGTCAATGGAATTTCAATCGACTACCTGATTAGTTTGATAAGGGGGGAAAACTGCAGAGCCATAGCCACGCTCTTAATACATTTAAAAGGCTGAAGCGCAGCGGGGGGACCAGGCGTGAGCCGGGAATCAGCTGTCCCAGTTCACGACTGGTCCCCTCTGCTGCATTTGTGCTTTGTAAATGTATTAATACATTTAAAATTAAGGCCCTCCGTGCCTGGTCCCCTGATACGCCTCTGCATCCCCTGCCCCCCTGCAGAAATGGTGCTGGGGGGAACCAGCTTTTAAATCAGTTCACCCCAGCACCAGCTCCTGCTCCCCCTACTTGCTGCCTCTCTCTTTGAAAGAGGCAGCAAGGCAGGGGGGAAGTGACTAGTTGAGTCACTAGTCTACTATCCAATGAGCATATGCTTATCGGAAAGTCAACTAGTCGCTTACATTCCTAATCTTATTAAAGTAATTTCTTCAGCTGAACATATTACAGACAGTGATTCTCATTACAATGCCATCATCTACTAAGTTACTGGCAAGATGTATCAGATCATACACTGATTCCCTAAAATGTATAAATAGCTCAGAAAACCATTTTGTGGTAATTACCAGCAAATGTTGCCTTCTTTAAACATGACTCTTCTACGTGTACCAGACAGCACCACATGTGCTTTCAAACTTCTCTAACAAATATTATATATAAGGGAATGTCAATCAAAAGCAGCAGCATGGAATTATAAAGGAGAAGGAGAGAGAGGTGGGTCTACAAGTGAAGAAATTCAGATTCCCAAGAGACTGTACACTTTAATTACTGGTGATTCGTTAATGTAACATAATCACTCTAAGAGATATACTCTCATCTGAATGAGACGTGAAAAGCATCTAAACCTTTTGTGCATGGCAAATTAAAGTTCACTGCAATACTTCTGTAGATCTCTTTCGTACTGTTCCAAGCCAACATAACCGTCCTTGCACAAACTATCTGCAGTGTCTTCACGCTGCAGAAGATCGCCACTGCTGTGATCGATCATCCAGAGTTCGATTTAGCGAGTCTAGTTAAGACTCACTAAATCAAACTCAGAAGGTGCCCCCACCAGCATCCCGTACTCCTGCTCTAGTGAAGAGTAAGGGATGATGACAGGAGCATTTGCTCCCATTGGCCTTCCACTATGGGGATGCCACAAAGCTCAGCTTAAATTAAGCTGACTCCAGTTACGTATTCTAAATAGCTGAAATTGTGTACCATAAACTGAGCTGCTGGGTCTAGTGTAGACCTGGCCTTAGTCTACCCAAATCACATTCTCTTATCCCAAGCCACATTATCTTACATTTTATTCAGTGAACTGTATAAGTCACTTACCTGGGCATACTTGCAGATTATTCAAATCATTCAGAATTTTGTTCCTCTCTTTACATTTGCCTTAACAGTCTTTTTCTTATTTGTTAATCACCTGCACATTGTGTCATCTAATTGCTTATTATGTCTTCAGAACCACTGATGAAATGAACACAATTATTGATTTTTTTTTCCTTTCATTTAACCTCAAGTGGCTAACCAATGGCCAATATTAAAGCTACCAACAAACCAGAAGAATATGTCTGGAAGATGAAATGAACATTTTCCTATGAATCTAGATAATGATACAGCCCCCATCCTGGTAGCAGCTGAGCAAGTCACAAATGCTAATTAATGTACTGACACTCACCCTTGGTAGGTAGGAAAGTGTTGTTGTTCCTGTTTTACAGTCAGTGAACTGAGGCCAAGAGAGACAGTAACCCATCGTTGCACAGGAAGTCTCTAGCAAAGCTGGGACCCAAACCTATATTTCCTGTCTCAATCTAGTACCTCAGCCACCCAAGCTTGCTTCCTGTATGCACACTTAAATGCCTCTTCTGTCTATGCAATCTATGTATTGTCAGGGCTGGATCCTCAGCTAGAGTAAATCAACATAGTTCCATTTACATGAATGGAACTTTGCTTATTTACCCCAGCAGAGGCTATGGCCACTTAGAATTTCTCTCGTGACTTTGAAAAACATCTTTGGACAAGGGATGTAAGCGACTAGTCGACTATCCAATAAGCATATGCTTATCAGATAGTCGCTTCCCTCCCCTGCCCCCCCCTCCCGCAGCCTCTATCAAAGAGAGGCAGCAAGGTAGAGAGCGGGGATCAGGAGCTGGTGCTTGGAGGAGCTGGCTTAAAAGCTGGTTTCCTCCCAGCACCATCTCCATGAGGTGCAGGGGAGGCAGCGGCATAGCAGGGGGTTGTGTGCAAGCCAGGAATCTAGCTATCCTGGATGCCACAGGGGGGACCAGGCATGAGCCGGGAATCAGCTGTCCTTGCTCACCCCAGGTCCCCCTTCCGTTGTCTGCTGCGCTTTAGTCTTTTAAATGTATTAAGAGCCACCAGGAATTTCCATCTACTAGTTGATTAAACACCATTTAACATCCCTACTTTGGATGCATGAAGTATTCAATGTGCTACCTGCATCTTATTACACCAAACTGCTACTCTTCCTTTTGACACGAGATAGTATTTGATCCAGTCACATAAAAGTCACCTTGGAGACCAGTGTTCCCTCTAATTTTTTCACCTATGGGCAGGGCATTCTGCACCAAGCCATATGCATATGTGCATCACCAGCAGAAACATGCGATGCCAGCTGTGGGTGACGGCGGGCACTCTGCTGATCAGCTGAGTAGCACCTGAATCTTGCCTGGGTGGTCACCTTACAGGGAATACTACTGGACACCAAACTTACTGACTTTGGCTCAATTCCTGCCATCCTTACTCAGCCTGCATGATCAAAATGGAGAAGTCTTTCAGATCAGTATGACTTCAATGGCATCTTTCATATCCCAACTATCTAAAAGAGCGTTACAAAGACAAGTGTTTTGTAACGCAAGTCTTTTTAACAGAGCATGGAGACACCTGAGTGACTATCAAGTAGAGTCTTGACTGAAGACTGCAGGATTTGGTCCTTGGTAAGTTGTTAATTGGTGAGACGATGCTCAATATCACAAGGTCTGTGAGGTTCTACAGCTGTAGCATGCCATTGGTTTTTAGGCATTGGTTTCCCTATTGGTTTCCCAGCACATCAGCCACTTTCCACTGTGCTGAGCATCTAAACTTTGATTATATAAAGATCTTCCACCTAAGCAAAACCTCTTGATAACTAAGGTTCAATTAATCAGGAGAGCTGACCTGACATGTCATCTGCAACAATCTCGACTTCTCTCCTCACTTGCATACCACAACAGACTCCTTGGAGCACAGTGAGGACTACTATAAACCCTGTGGCCTAGTCTTCACAAGGAAATAGGCATGTTGTTAACTTGTGTTCACTAATACATGATACCTAACACAAGGTAAAATACTACTGAAGACAAAGCAATCCCATAGCCTTTACCTCAAACTGCAAAACCTCATGTTAAAATTATAGATAGATGGCTTTGTCTTCACTGAAGTCTTCACCTAACACATGTTAGCTAACACAACTTTTTCCCTAGTGAATCCATATCTTGAGGGTCATAACTTTGACTAGCCAACTAAACACATAATCAAAGATGTGCCCATCTGCATTCTGTGCATGATAAAAAAAATTAAGAAAAGTTTACTGAAAGTTTTCCAATGACTTCAATTAGTCGCCACATTAGCTAATATGAGTTAATATTGCACCCTTTTTTACTCAGAAGGACAAGGCCACAAGCTTAGTCTTCACTGCACACCAAAGATAATGTTGCTGCATGCAAATGAGAAGAGAAGAGATTTTAGCAAATCAAAGAGTTATGCCAATGACTTCAACCGGAGCAGGATCAAACCCAAAGCTGGAATGATCTTGAGGTGTTAAAGTCATCTGCTGATCCATTTTCAGATGAAATTAAACCATTATTGATGTCAGAAAGAAATTGATTTACAATAAACTCCATTGTTCTCTGATGTAAATCATCACCTTTAATATGATGTTGGCCATCATAAAGAGATATAAGAACATAAATGCTGATCAGACACATTAATTACAAATGCAATGTAAAGTTTAGACATGGATCACTTGAATTACTTGTTCTGTTCATTTCCTCTGAAGTACTTTGTATTAGCCTGTCTTCCAACAGTGGCCATCGGATTAGATGGACTTTTGGTCTAATCCAGCATGGCCGTTTTTATAGGCTATGTTCTTATGCTCTTATGGCTATTCACAAATAAATTTCAGCCTGCTCTGCCAAAGCAATTGAGCGTACATCCTTATGTCTGTTCTACTTAACATTTAGCATCCTCTGATATTGCTCTTCTCTATCAATCTTAATTTAAGCCTTTGATACTGGTGTATCAAAGGCTTGTACTGTACAGTATCCTTGTACTGTGTCTACAGCTCAACACTCTGTCACATTCACAATGTCCACTTTTCACCACTTACATGCACCCTTTTTTCATTGCCTTGACCCCACTTCCCTATGCTTCCCTGCAAAGTGTGTTCCACGCTTTATAATCTTCAAGCTCTCTCAGATTATAAACAACAACTTTCTTTTACTGGTGACTGAAAACAGAATGTAGCATTGAATAGGTGTGATTTTCCCTAGCAGGATGGAATGGACAATGAACAAACACTCCTTCAACAAAGTCCATTATAGTGACCAAAAAAAGGGAAGGCTGTAAGTATGCTATGGTATCAGAACACAAAGCCTTGCTTTGTTAGTGGGCCTATACTGAATATGGACATTAAAGATACCATAGAATGCCTATTAGGTTGCCAAATACCCATGATGCTTTTCCAACTCAGTGATTTCAAAGCCATTTATAATCAAAGATGGGCAAGGAATAATAATAAAATAAAAAGCTCACAACCCCCAAACCACCACAAAATCAAACCAGTCACTGATTCACAAGCCTAAGACTTCTCCACATAATCAGCCCCTGAACGAAAGCCAATGTGCCTGCATTTAGAGAGGTGTATGGAAGAATGGAAGCCAGGGATCCCCAACTCCTCCTCCTCAAGGAATAACTCGCATCCCTCAGGATTGGGTCCATGTTAACACTAATCTCTTTACAGCAGACCATGCCCCCTCCGCCCACTGCAGCCCCAAATATGGTCTATTCTGTGTATCAGGCACCTTGCAAAGAGTTGCTGCCTGAATTCTAGGCCTTGCTCTCCTCCCAAGCGTGTTTCCCAGGCAGGAGGCACTTCCTGGGCTGAGAGAGACACAGATCCGGCCTTGTGATGGCTGTGCCTGTTTGTCTCTCTCCCTCTCCGTGGCTTCATATTGTGGCTAAAGGCAGCTTCTCTGCCACCGCCTGCCTGGCAATGTGCAGGCGGGTGCTCTCAGTAGTGTGTGGGGGGGGAGAGAGGCAGTGAGAGGGGAGGGCGTATAATAAATAGCATCATTTTCATGCAGAGCTGCCAGTTCCCCAGGCCTCTTCCCCACACTAATAATTCAGGTACAATCCACTCTCACCCCCTCCTTCTCGCGGAGGGGGGAGGGGGAGAGAGAAATCTGCACATCCCAGCAAAGATGCACAATAACCGAGCCGGGAACAGCCCCAAGCCCGAGCTAGGCTCCTCGCTGGAGGAGGCATGGAGAGGGAGGGGGTCTGCGGCTGGGCTTGCAAAGGACCCGGCCGCGGGGAAAGGGCCGCGCCGGGCGCTGGCTGAGCGGGCTCCCTACGTTCCCCACCCCCACCCCGGTACTCACGCACCCTGGCCGGCCAGTGCGGGTAGCCTTTCATCTTGGCGAACACCAGGTCTCCAGCCTTGTACTCGCGGGGCCTCGGACGCGCCATCGGCAGCTTCCCTCCGCCGCCTCCCGCCTGCCCCGCGCCCCCTGCAACCAGCGGCCCCTGGCGGGGCGCGATCCGCCCAGGCGAAGGCAGCCGCCGCCGCAGCAGGGACGGGCCCCGGGCACCAGCCGCTTCCCTCGGCGGCGGGAGAGGTGGGGGGCGTGTGCAGCGGGGAGGGGGCGGCCTTGCCCTCAGCCCCCGCGGCCCCCGGGCCGAGGCCGAAATCCCGCTGCGGGCGGAGAGAGCGTGGCCGAGAGGCGAGCCCGCTACATGGCCCCGCGCTCCATCCTCGGCGCCGCAGCCTCGGCGGCAGCAGAAATATGGATCCTTCTCCTCCAAATTCTTCCTCGGGCAGCGACCGCAAACAGGATCTTCGTATTTTCCCCCCTTTGCTTTCCCCTTCCTGTTATTTTCTAGGTCCACGGATCGGTTTCTAGGAAAAACAGCAGAGCTCAGAGCGGCTCCTCGCCGCCTGCCTGCCTGCCTGCCTCCCCAGCTCGCTTTATGCACCGTTTCCACGGGGGGCTGAGGGCAAAGGGAAAAGCCGGATCTACATGGATCCTGCCAGATCCTTGCACCCAACCCCCCACTCCCAATTCCACTGTTTAAATACAAAACACGTCCAATCTTTTCCTACCGCTCCAGTGTGCCCTAGTGCCACAAAGACCTGGAGCTAGGACATAGAGGCTGTTGGCGTGTCATTGTGCCTGAACCCCCAAAGTCCACCTCTGATGGAACACATGCAACCACTCCTACTGCACCAAAACCTCAGCAACCTTAGGGCTACAAAAATCTGGATCCAGGGCATGATGTAAGGCACCCTTGCCCCCAAATATAACCACTTAAATTAATAAGAAACCTAACCCATTCTAACACACCAAAAAAATCCCGGAGCCCAATGTGTCCCAGCTCAATAGCACTACAAAAGCCTAGTTCTGGGGCATGAAGTTTTGCACCCAAACCCACAGATCTAGTAACCTAACTACGGAACACATCCAATCCTAAGTAGGGCACACACACAAACAGAAATTCTAGAGTAGACCATTCTAACTTTCCAGCATATCATGCTACCAAGTCCTGTCTCTGGAATCCTGCTATATCTTGCTGATTTTTGTGCTGAGACCCCCAAATTCTATTGCCTGATTACAGAACAAACCAAGAAGTCTTACTTCACTACCAAGTTCTGGACACCAACGTGTCCTAGTGCCACAAGGACCCAGAGTGGGATATGGATCCTTGTAAATTGTAACTGTCGCCAGTATCCTACAATCTTAAAAACCCATGAAAATTAATATGTAAAAATCTTCACTGTAAAGAAGTGAGGGTTGATATATAGATGCCTCACTGCAAGGAGAAGGACTAGATGACCTCGAGGTTCCATTCATCCTACATTTCCATGATTCTATAAAATATTACCAACACACACCCAAAAAAGCAAGAAAAGTGAAAAATGAAGTCACCTCTACTATTCCATCTATGAGCACATCTCTTATGATTACAACTATCATATACCACAAACCTCACTACAATCTGAACACTGCACCCTTTGATCCTTCTGCACACACCCATTTGCTAAATTACAACTACTAGTGTGGGGGGGGGGAATAATTTGGTAAAAGGGTATCAGCAGGAGGGCACTTAGAGGGCAATGGGAGGTTGACATCTCTAGGGGCAGTGCCACACAGGTTGTGTGGAAAATATTTTAGCCATCAGAAGTTGTGTAGGTATACATCTCAGTAAACCTTCTTGAAGCTGTGGGTGAGATGTGGTAGGGATACAGTAATGCCAACTAGTGGCTACAGTATGCATTGGTTGGCAGGATTTTGTATTCTCCTCCCTGCTCTGCTGTTGCTTGCTGACTAAGCCTGCTGTCACATTGTCTGGGGTGGCTCACAAGTGTCAGTGCCTACCTCAGGACAGACTGTCAGAAAACAGGGCAGGCACCCAAGCTAGTGATAAACTAACTAAAGGTTTATTCACTATAAAAAGGAGGTAAGAATTATTGAGAGGTTAAAGCAAGTAAAATATATGCACAGGTGAGTCAGAGTTTGTAATTTCAAATAGTGGCAGTGATGTAATAAACTGCTAGTTTCCTAAAACTCTTTTTAGGGCACCCAGATTGTCTCTGGGGATCTCTGCTTTGCATCTAGTAACTTATCTGGATGAATCTAAACAATCCAGAGATGCTGGATCCTTCCTTGAATCCATACTTACAGTTTCTTCTAAAAGAAAACAAGCTGACAGCATCACTGCTCACGTGGGCTTTTCCTTTGATGATGAAGAGGGAGGAATGCATTTTGAGTCTTGACCTCTGATCATCACACACAGGCCACTTCTATACTGATGGGAAGATCAACGTGATGGCAGTCAATCTTCCAGCGTTCGATTTAGCAGATCTTTACTAAATCAAACACTCAGGGCACCTCCGTCAACTGCAGTACTCCTCACTGTCACAAGGACTAAGGAAAGTTGACAGGACCATTTCTCCCAGCGAGCTCCTGTTGTGGGAATGGCACAAGAGTTCAGTTTAAGTGGTCAGTGTGGCCAGATCTATAACACAGGGGAAGGTCAGCTTAATGTACGTCAACTCCAGCTATGTTATGTACATAGCTGGAATTGCATACCTTAAATCGACCTTCCTCTGTAGCATAGACCTGGCCATAATGACCACTGGCTTTGAAATTAGTGTGTTTCTGTTGAAGTTCTTCATTTGCATTCCATAAGGTTTCTGTCTCTTTTGATGTGATATTTAATTATAGGGATATACACCACACAGATGTTTGCTGTTACATTATAACAGCATACAGATGAGTGAGAACAATAAATGTAACATTTCATTAGTTTTCATGAAGTTTAAACACCAAATGCACACTTCTACATTTAACAATCACATTCTCTGTTTCCTTGGTACGAATTATTTCTATCAAATTTCTGTAGACCTACACTCCAATTGGCCAGACTTAACTGGCAAGATTGTATACTCCATTCCAACTTCTGGGCCCTGCTCAGTCCTAGCAGAGCATACTGGGCAAAAGGGGAAATATAGAAGCAAATCTAGGAGGAGGTAGAGAACATGCTTGAAATCACTAAGTCAAAAAGCTGCTTGGCATCACCTATTGCAGTGGTATAAAAAAAATGCAGAAAACCATCAGATTTTCAATGGATTATAGGAAACTAAATACTGTCACCCAGCCTGGCCCAAACCCTACATCCCAAAGAGAGGACTCACTGGACCTCGGTGAGAGTGCTATGGGAACAATTTCCAGATTACTGTGTTGGAGTCTAGCCCTACAGGAATTTGATAGAAATCTATAAATATACTTTAGAGATTTCTGCATGTCTGTGTGTCTGTCTGTGAGTTCGTTTGTTCAATAACTCGTCCTAAATGGTAAGAGCAAGGACCACTCGTCCTAAATGGTAAGAGGAAATTTGGAATGCCATTTCCTCTTACTATAACTTAAAGCAAGGTTAGGGTTTGGTTGTTCCAGGAAAACAGGAAGTTCCGGGAATGGGACTGTTTTTCATTACATGGAAAGGAAGAGTCAGGGAAGAAGGACGCGTTACTGAGAGTGGCCACTGGGGGCAGCAAGCCTGCCAGGGAGAGAGAGAACTGCAGAAACCACAGAAGGCAGCCATACTACAGAGGGCATGTCTATACAGCAGGGCTAAAGCAGAAATAAGCTATGCAACTTGAGCTACGTCAGTTGCATAGCTTAAGTCAAAATAGCTTAGTTTGGCTTTTGGCGCTGTCTACACAGCAGGAAGTCCGAGAAAGAACACTCTTCCTCTGACTTCCCTTATTCGTTATAAAATGAAGGCTACAGGAGTCAGAGTAAGAAGTCCTCCAGCTCGACATTATGTCGAAATAACTGCTTGTAATGCAGACACAGACTGTGTTATTTTGGAATAACATAAGTTATTCTGAAATAACACTGTTGTGTAAATGTACCCCAAGAGAGTGACCAGCACAGTTGGGACTCTGCCACCTTGCCTGCCACCAGACCAGGTAAGTAGCCCCTCTGCCCCTGGCCCCTCCACCAAAGACCCCGGGGCCCACCTAGGAGGCCCCACCAAGAGGCCCTGGACAGGCGGCAGGCCTTCAGGCTATGGGAAGGGAGGGTGCTGGAGGCAGGGGCCCCCAGAGCCTTTCCCACCCTTCCCAGGCTGCAGGCCATGGCAGTGGGAGGAGCTGCTAGAGGCCGGGAAACTGGCTAATGAGAGCTGCCTGTTTTTCGGGCAGGCAGCATGCAAAGTACCCTCCTTCCTGGGCTCACAGCACTCAGAGCAGCATGTGGCCTCTGCAGCTGGCTGATTTGAGTGGCATGTGGGGGCAGGCAGGCAGGGAGCCTGCCTGAGAGACCTGCCAGGCACTGGCTAGGAGCCATCTAGGTAAACGCCTCCCAGCCAGAACCTGTCTCTAGCACACAAGTCACTCCCTGCCTCCCTCCAACCCTTTGCTCCCCCTCCTGCACTCCTGCCTCACATAACCCAAACCCTTTGCCCCCCCACTCCTGCACACATACCCCCCTCCCAGAGCCTGCACCCAAGCCCCTGCCCCAGGTCACAACCCAAATCCCTGCACCCCTTCCTGCACCTCTGCCACTGGTCACAACCCCCTCCCAGACCCTATACCCCTCCTAAACCCCTCCTCCAGGTCAGAATCCTCTCCTGAACCCATACCTATACCCCTTCCCAAACCCTGCACCCCTTCTGCACCCCAGTCTCCTACTCTGAGCTCTCTTCTGCACTCAACCTCCATCCCAGGCCCTGCACCTCCTCCATTAATATCATGGAAGAGTGTGGCCCTTGACCACTTACCAAATTCTTGGAGTGGTCCCCCCTTCAAAAATTATTGCCCACCCCTGGCACTAGGGACACCTTTCCTGTCCATTCTGGCTAATAGCCATTGATGGACCTATCCTCCATGAACTTATTAAGCTCTTTTTTGAAAGTAGTACTTTTGCTTATGTCTGCATAATTAGTCTGGGACTGAATTGGGATTAAACTGTTGGATGCCACCAGAAAATACCCTTCCCCACACACAGTCACCTCAAAATGCTTTGTATCACTGCTGGTCAATGTCCTATCCTGGACCCTTTATAGACCCATACTCACTGCGATCCCAGATAAAGCAGAAGATCTGCAGCGTTGTATCCCATTTTGCATGCATATGAGTAAGTGCAGGCCACACATCTGCTCTTTGGCTGTGATGTTGCTAGTTTGGGCTGTGTGTTCCTGCTGTCTTGTGACATGGCGCGGCCCACAAACAGGTGTGGGACATGCCTGTCATTTCCCATATGTGCATGAACCATGACACAAAAGACCAAAGCCTTTTCACACACGGTATGGATGATTTTTTTCTATTCTGCTGTTTCATGTCACACAAAGAGCCAGATTCACTCTTCTGAAGCATTGGGATGGGAATGGCACATCTTTATGACAGTCTGGCCCATGGAGCCTTATGGGATATTCACCCAAGGGATGGCAGGCAGTGGTCTCACCTCCTGCCTTTCTGTAGCATTTCTATTAAGGTAGATTTCATCTCAGAGAGGCCTACGTAGGAGTCCTGCTTGTAGACCTGGCCTAAGGGCATTTTTTTTGCTCCTGCCAGTGCACAAGCAAGAGTGGGAAGAAGAGCAAAGGGATCCTTTTCTAGAATGCAAGGAGCAGGGTAGGATCATACATATGCAGGGCATTTGCTAATACTCTGGCCTGACCGCAAGCCCTTTGAAGTCAACGGAGATTCATTCGTATGCACCTGTGGAGAATTTGGCCCTATTGCTGGTTGAAAATTTCCATCAAGAAAATTCCCACTGACTTCAGTAGGTTTTGGGTACATCTTAAGAGAAAAGTATACAGCCATAAAAGGCTTGACTCCAAGAAGCAGCATTTGAAGTCATAACTAATTTTAAGCACACAGATTTGTTTTGTGCATGAAATGTTCCATGGTAAGTTTTATCACATACCCCTTGGATATTTTGCATACAAATTAAGTAGCTACTATTGTGACATGGAACTACCTAGCCCCTATGCCCAAGTTCCAATATAGCATAAGCATATTGGCAAATACGATCATCTGTGAAAAGTTAATGAGTTACAGGTTTTAAAAATTATTGTCCTACCACCTGAAATTTTGTTTGTCCTTAGCCATCTCTAAGTGGCTGGATACCACTCACCCCTTCCCACTGAATACTTTCTGAAATGACGCTGTAAACTCTAGCGTGGGGACCAGATTATTTACCTTTCTGGAAGGTGCTGAGATGCAACAAATAGTAACACTTTTCTTTTAAAATAACTGGTAAGTGCCTCTGCTAGAACTGTCTAGCCCTGATTTTATTGTCTTTCTTCCTCCACCTCCTTTCCCTACAGAGAAAAATATGTCTGTAATGACAGAGATTGCAATGTTTAGTCTTTTGCCTATGTCCACAGTAAGTTACTGATTGTCTGATAAATATTTTAATAGGAAATTGGTCTGGACCACAATTGCACCATTCCCTTGTGCAAGGCCAGTCTGAAAGCACTATGTGCAATTACAGAGCAACTCCATGTCAGGCAGAAAGAGTTCATGATGTTATATGTCCATCTCGACATGCACAGAAAGGCACTTACCAGGCCCATTAGGATACCCTTAATTACTGGAGGGAGAGGAAGTTCACCAGGAGACCTCAAATATTCTTCTGTAAACTTGGGAGAGAGAAGGGTGCATATCACTGCAGGCACAAACTTATGGACTCAGCATCTTCTTATGTTACTAGTGCAATCTACTGAGTATCCTACAGGCTGATGAAAGTGGTGGCTTTGCATGTTACAGATTTTGTGTGTGGTTCTGTCTACACTAGGAGCGAGGGGCATGATTCCCATACTCCCACTACTTGATCAGGGCTAGTGTACTAAAATAGTAGTATGGCTATGGGAACATGGCAGTGCCAAGTGGTGGCATAAGCTCGCTGTGCTGGGTATATACTTGGGGGGGGGGGTTAGGCCGGTTGTACCCTGCCTAGCTAGCACATGCCATTGCTGCCTGTGGTACCATTTTGGGGTGAAGAGCAGAGTGGGATAGGAACAGGGGGAATTAGAACAGAGGACAGGCAGAGTGGGTCAGGCTAGGAGAGAGGGGTAGAAGATGGGTGGACAGAGGCAGAAGGGGCTATAACTACCACTGTGCACTGCCTTTCAGAACCTGGAATATAATCCAGGATTTCTATATTCAAACTTTTTTTGTTTTGTTGAAACACACTGACAATGTGTGCATCTCCCTCAGTGACCTGATGGGCAGGATTCCCTGGGGGGCTAAAATGAGGGGGAAAAGGAGTCCAGGAGAGCTGGCTGTATTTTAAGCAAGCTTTATTGAGGGTACAGGAACAAACCAGCCCAATGTGCAGAAAGAATAGCAAATATGGTAGGCAATCAACTTGGCTTAACTGAGAAATCTTCATTGAGCTTCACCACAAAAAGAAAGCTCACAAGAAGTGGAAATTTGGAGAGATGACTAGAGAGGAGTATAAAAATATTGCTCGGGCATGCAGGAAAGTAATCAGGAAGGCCAAAGTGCAATTGGAGTTGCAGCTAGCAAAGGGATGTGAAGGGTAAGAAGAAGGGTTTCTATCGGTATGTTAGAAATGAGAATGAGGTCCGGGGAATGTGTGGGGCCCTTAATGAATGGGAAAGGTAAGAGATTATGTGGGAAAAGCTGAGGTATTCAACACTTTTTTTGCCTCTGTCTTCACAAACAAGGTCAGCTCCTAGACTGCTGCACTGGGCAGCACATTATGAGGAGGAGGTGAATAGTCCTCAATAGTGAAAGAGCGGGTTAGGGACTATTTAGAAAAGCTGGACATGGACACATCCACGAAGCTGACTGCAATGTATCCAAGGGTGCTGAGACACTTGGCAGATGTAACTGCAGAGCCATTGGCCATTATCTCTGAAAACTCCTGGCAATAGGGGAAGGTCCCAGGTGATGGGAAAAAGGCAAAGGCAGTACCCATCTTTAGGAAAGGGAAGGAGGAGAATCTGGGGAACTACAGGCTGGTCATCCTCAACTCAGTCCCTGAAAAAATCATGGAGCAGATCCTCAAGGAATCCATACTGAAACACTTTGAGGAGAGGAAAGTGATTAGGAACAATTAACATGGATTCACCAAGGGCAAGTCGTGCCTGACCAACCTAATTGTCTTCTATGATGAGATAGCTGGCTCTGTGGAGATGGGGAAAATGGTGGACATGATACACCTTGACTTTAGCAAAGGTTTTGATACAGTCTCCCACAGTATCTTGCCAGCAAATTAAAGAAGTATGGCTTGGATGCATGGACTAGAGCAGGGCTACTCAACTTTGGAAGCCCTGGGAGCCACAATGATACTCACAGCGCATGCCAAGGGCCACAGCCTAAGTGTGGTTGCTTCCACATGCAAATATATGCAAATAGTATCTTTCACACTGACGGGCATGAATACAAAGATTAAGGCAAGACTACACAACATGCAGGCCCCATTTAAGTCAGTTCTGCTGATATTAATAAAATGCAATATTTTCCCAATTTCCACCTGTTTGACAGCACTTTTAATGAGCAATGACAGTCCAGGAATTTAACTACTAAAATGCATCTCAACAGAAGACCATTATTTTGACTACATATTTGTTTTGGCTCCCACCTGTGGGCCACAAACAAACGGGCCATGGGCCATGTGTTGAGTAGCCCTGGACTAAAAGGTGGATAGAAAGATGGCTAAGTTGTCAGACTCAAAGGGTAGTGGTCAATGGCATGATGTGTATTGGCATGAATGCCCCCGGGTGGGTCTTGGGACTGGCTTTGTTCCATATCTTCATTCATGATTGGGATGGGTTGCATCCTCAGCAAGTTTGCAGATGACACTAAGACGGTGGGAGAGGTATTTATGCTGGAGGGTAGGGTAAGGGACCAAAGTGATCTGGTCAAATTGGAGGATTGGATCAAACAGAATTTTGATGAGGTTCAACAAGCACAAGTGAAGAGTCCTGCACTTAGGACAGAAGAACCACATGCACTGCTACAGGCTGGGGACCAACTGGCCTAAGTGTCAGTTCTGCAGAAAAGGAGCTGGGGATTACAGTGGATGAGAAGCTGGATATGAGACAATAGTGAGCCCTTGTTGCCAAGAAGACTAACAGCATATTGGGCTGCATTAGTAGGAACATAGCCAGGAGATCGAGGGAAGTGATTATTCCCCTCTATTCAGCACTGGTGAGGCCACATCTGGAGTACTGTGTCCAGTTCCCCTCTTCCTCCTGCCCCACTACAGAAAGAATGTAGAGAAATTGGAATGAGTCCAGCAGAGGGTAATGAAAATGATTAGGCGGCTAGGGCACATGACTTATGAGAGGCTGAGGGAATTGGGCTTATTTAGCTGGCCGAAAAGAAGATGGAGAGGGGATTAAATAGCAGCTTTCAACTACATGAAGAGGGGCATTCCAAAGAGGATGGAATAAGGTGATTCCCAGTGATGGCAGATGACAGGACAAGGAGCAATGGTCTCAAGCTGCAATGGGTGGACGTCTAAGTTGGATATTAGGAAAAACTATGTCTCTAAAAGAGGGGTGAAGCATTGGAATGGATTGCGTAGGGAGGTGGTGGAATCTCCATTCTTAGAGTTTTTAAGGCCTACCTTGACAAAGCCCTGGCTGGGATGATTTAGTTGGACTTGATCCTGATTTGAGCAGGGAATTGGACTAGATGGCCTCCTGAGGTCTCTTCCAACCCTAATCTCCTATTAGCTCATTCTTGTTAAGTGGGTACTTCACACAGAGGATAGGAGTTCACTGATCTACTTACACTTATCTATTAACCTGAAGAGGAAATGGTCTGTGCAGTGGATCTTGTAAACCTCATTTCACGAGGGATAAGGGATCTTTTGAAAAAGGTTTTATTTTTCAGAAGATCAGCCTCTAGCCTGCCGCTTTTCTCCAACAAAGCTCCGTGCAGAAAAAAAGCGGCAGCCATTTTTATGCTAATGAAGCACGGGATATTTAAATCCCTGCTTCATTAGCAATTTCGATGTCCTTAATCTGCATCTCTCTGTCAGCAGAGAGATGCAGTCTAGACACACCCTCAGAGCATGAGGAATACATGATTAGTGACTCCTGATTAAAAGTTTGGTGTAAGTGACTTGGGCAACACCACGTAAGAACTCCAGGGCAGAGGCCGGGATAGAACTGGATATATAAAGGGTTAACCAGTTATCCGGTAAGCATGCACCTTACAGGTATGCTTACTGGGGAAACCGGTTAACCAGCTGGGCCTGGCCTGGCTAAAGCAGCCTCTCCTCATCCATGGCATGGTGAGACAGACTCAGCCAGGCCTGGCTGGAGCATCACACAGCCTGGTGAGCCTGGTGTGCTGGAGCAGTCCCTGCCTGTCACACAGTGCAGCGGGCCCAGCCAGCCTGGAGCAGCCACCCGCCCATGGTGTGGTGCTGCTGACCCAGCTAGGCTGGAACAGCCCACCTGCCTCTGGTGGGTCTGGTGGGCCTTACCTGGCTTGGCCAGAGCAGCCCCATGCACAGTGTGGTGGGCTCAGCTTGGCCGGAGCAGCCTGAAGTGCAGCGGGCTAACTAGGCCAGAGCAG
The DNA here is from genome assembly GCF_052426305.1 of Pelodiscus sinensis. Lineage (NCBI taxonomy): Eukaryota > Metazoa > Chordata > Testudines > Trionychidae > Pelodiscus > Pelodiscus sinensis. The sequence goes on from NC_143065.1 coordinate 26,808,825, forward strand.
CCCCCCACCGCAGGATCACAGTTAACCGGTTAAACATTTCATTTAACCAGTTAACTTTTTAATCAGGATTTTACATCCCTAGATAGAATCCAGTTCTACAGGGCAGCATTTCATTGCCTTACCCAGAAGGCCATGCTCCGTTCTCTCCCTACAGTCCCATGCCTTATTCATTACCCACATTCCAACATCTGCAACAAATGAAGCATGGGTCCCAAATAACAGTCTCCACACTGGCTGAGACAAGGAGTCTTTGGAAAAAGCAGTATGTGATCATATAATAAAATACTGCATCACAATGCGTATGCACAAGAGGACTGAATTAAAGTAACAGAGCTAACATTAATTCTGGCCTTTCATAACTTCTAAGTACTTGACTTTATGAAGTTAATGTTCTTTTAATATAATTTATTCTGAATATAATACATGTTAGTAGGGCATTATCATTATACATTTGTTGAGAAGTACATACCACAAACTGGTAGCTTTTACTAATATACCCTAAATAAAGTGACTTCTGCTACTTAGATTATCTTGGACATCCATTTCCTTCAGCATCCCTGCTGCCTTCTTATTAACTTTCTGTTGGGTAAAACACATCATTCACTAATGGGAATAGTCTGATCTGCTTTTGCTACACCAATCTAAAATGCCTTTTAAAGCAGTCCTACCTATAGCCACGTGACACTTCATCCCTAAAATTACAAAGCCACAGTGCCTAGGAAAGAAAAATGGCAATAGATGTTCCTCCTCAAAAGAACAATTTTTAAAATGTGCTATCTAAAGCTATGAAAATTTACAAGGTGAGAAATATGTTGAGAACTGACAGGAACAGTAATTTAGTGCCAGATTCATGACACTTGCCTGATCATATGTTCCTCTCGTAAATACTAGTGGAAAGCATTTCTCTAGTCTAAAAAACCCATGGTAAAACAATCCAAGTGACTTTCTAAATGTGACTTAATGAGTAATTATGCCCCAAAGAGGACAACACTGCATATTTAAGAAGTGCTGTAACTTCCCTTTTACTTCACCCAAACATCCATACCAGATGATGGGAAATAAGAAGAAATTGTATAATTTGCACATAGCCCCTGGGATTATCTTTGTGTCACTTAGATTATAAAACAATGGTTTGGGATTCGAAGCTAGCTCACCTACATTCATTCCTAGATCTACAGCATCCTTCATCCAATTCTGCATCTCATCATTTGTACAGCACACAAGACTAGGTAATTATGGTTGTCAGGAGCTGCCACAATATAAATGCTGAATGATACTATTAATAATAAAATAAATAACAACAACAACAACAAATTTCATCTGCTACCTGTTCTTTGATCTTGTGTCATCAGTGTAAATTTAACACAGCCAGAATGGAGCTGCTGGATTGAAACCCTGACCCCATTAACTTCAGTAGGGCCATGCTTTCATTGCTATCTTTCCTCACCGATCTGCTCCACGTACCCATTCTCTGTTGTTGTGGACCACACCACCATCCCTCTTTCCATAACTCAAGCCTGTCACAGGAGTGTCATCCTCAACTCTCCCTTCCTCTTGCATCACGCATCCAGGTCTTGCCCAAATCTTGCTGCTCTTTTTCTCAAAAGATTTTAAAGCTCTAACTTTTTTTCTCCATCTGCACCCTTATTCCCCATTACGAGTGCGATAACCTCCTCCTTTCTGATACTCATATCACCTCCTTGGAATGCACACAAACCATGGTTGTGGAGATCCTCTTCCTCGCCCATTTGTGTGACCATTGCACTCATTTTGGAATCCCTCCCCTGGCTCCTCCATAACCACTACATCAAGGTCAAGCTTCTTGATATGCTTTGCAAGGTCCTACATAGCTCCACCATTTATCAAATCTTGTCTCTTAGGCTGCGTCTAGACTACATCCCTCCTTTGAAAGAGGGATGTAAATTAGGCAGATCAAAAGTGCAAATGAAGCACGGATTTAAATATCTCGTGCTTCATTTGCATAGTCGCATCCAATTGCTGTTTCAAAAAAGGGTATTTCAAAATGAAACCGCAGTCTAGATGCAGTTCTTTTGAAAAAAAACCCCTTTTTCGAAAGATCCCATACTCCTCATTTTTTCAGGAGTACGGGATCTTTTGGAAAAGGGTTTTTTTTTTAAAGAACCGCGTCTAGACTGCAGTTTCACTTTCAAAATACTCTTTTTCGAAACAGCAATCAGACGCAAATACGCAAATGAAGCACAGGATATAGTCTAGATGGATGTAGTCTAGATGAGCCCCTAGCATGCTGCAGTTGCAAGCTGTTTTCCTCTTTACCAACATCCTATTTGTCCACTTCACCCAGAGCCGCCTCAGTATTTTCTTCCACACCACTCTTCTCCTCATGCACTGTCCTTCCCGAGCGTCTCCTCAAAATCACCACCTTAAATTACTCCCAGAGGCATGGTTCTCCCATGATACCTGTAAGAGTTGGCTAAGCTATCTACTTATCCAGGGTTGAAGTGTTGCTGGGTAAGGTGTGAGGAGACTGGAAGGAGAGCTGGAGGTTAATAGGTCAGGGAAACAAAGGGGATGAATGGGCAATGGTGGAGAGAAGGAGAGGAAATTACCATGTATTACTAATAACAAATAACTGCAACAAGTAACTAATATGATACGTATCCATTAGCTCCCTGATCACTTCTGTATGCTGTATCACTTTCCCTTGCCTGTAATCTGACATTGTCTTTCTACCCTTGTACATTCTTCAGGGCAGAGATTGGGGTTTTTTGTTTCTGTTTGGAAAGTCAGACAATTATAAATAATAAATAAAAGTAATCATAATAAATCAGGGCCTCTGCACTTACAAGCGAAGGGCCAATATACACCCTAAAAGGGTAAAGAGCTCTATGCTCTTCTTGGTTACATCCTGTTAACTCCTTTGGCTACAGTGAAGTTGCTCCTGATTTACACCATTGTGAAGCGAGATCGCCCCCATACCATGTTTATAACTTACTGAGCTGATAGAATAGCAATGTTACTAAATAATACATACACATTTGAATAGATTTTTCAGACACACTATTACAAACAGGAATTGTAGATGTCACCAGAGAAGTGATGGCATTACTTTTTAATTAGAATATAATGAGTTGGTGAGGGCACAGCTTGCTGTTAGTGGTGGGTCATTTGGGCTATGCCTACACTTCAGTGCTATTTCGGGATACCAAAGATATCCCAAAATAGCTATTCTGCGTCTTTGAGTGTGCCCTTTATTTCAAAATATAACAGGTTCACTATTCCAATGTCCTTGTAAACCTTATTCTACAAGGAGTAAGGGATGTTTGGGACTAGTGGTTTCTTTCTAAATAAGTGCTGGGTAGACAGCACCAAATTTTGAAATAAGCTATTTCAAAATAAGGTACAGAATTTGTGTAGCTCAAGTCGTGGAGCTTATTTTGAGCTACGGGTGCAGTGTAGATGCACCCTTGTTTAGTTCCTTTTTTTCTTCTGTGGTAGTGGTGGTTTTGTTTATGATTAAATGGATCCTTGCTTATCAAAAATCCATATTATCTCAAACTTTTACCAAAAAGTTCTCAGGGCTAGAATGTTTCAGGATAAGCAGCAGTGCAATACCCATCTTCACAGTGAGTGAGAGCAAAGGACTTTGCAAGAGGCTGCAAGGCACATGTATAAAATATTTAGTCTGGTTGGTATTAAGAAAGTCAAAGGATATAATGAGATGAAATGTCAGAGAGAATTGACAATGACAGGCCTTGTGATAGGCTGGTGTTTATAAACTGTGCCCTCCCACTGGATCCAGTCCTGCAGGCTTTATTTAGGCAAAACTCCCATTGAAGTCTTCAGTGAGAATTTCACCTGGCGAGATGCTAGGTAAAACTTCAGGACTGCTGGATTCATTATCTGTGTCTTCAGCCTACTGCAGGCTATTTCAGTAGGCATCTTAGTTTGTTATTTACTACCCTACATCTGCAAGTCCATGGAAGTTGAAGCACCTAGTAAAATCTGATCCTATGTAGACTAAAATAGAAGTTGATGGCCTCTCTTCCATAGAATGCAACTCCTATTGACATGTGTGGCATGCTGCCCACACAGAAGAAAATAGAGGAATGGGATGTGTAATGTAGAGGCAACAAATGCTGCACCTATTAAATTATCCCACCCCATATGCTTCCGATTTGAGCAGAGAGGTGGGTCTATTACAGCCTACAGCATCTCTGGCATCTTGGAGCAAAAACTGCCCTATGTGCAGGACAGCCGCAGAAAATATGCTCCCTTTATATCCTTGTGAAGAGCAAGTCTCACATGTCTTGCAAGTTGTGTATATGCAGGAAACTGAGATGGTTTATATTGCACACACATGGCCGCTCTGCACACAAGCATTTCCTCTCAGAGTACTTTTACACAACGCACAATTAATTCACTTGCCCAAGACCTCGCTGAAAACAAGAATTTACCAGGATGCCAAAGGAGATTAGCCATTTATATGAATACTAGGAATGACCACAGCTTCAGCAAAGACCAGTCACATTAAAGAAAAAAAAAAGGAATATAAACCCTCATGTTTCAGGGCATAAGCCAGCCACTAACAGATAGAATCACAGAATCATAGAGCTGGAAGAGACCTCCGGCGGTCATCAAGTCCAGCCCCCAGCGCAAGATAGAACCAATCCCAATTAAATCAATGCAGCCAGGGATTTGTCAAGCTGAGACTTAAAAACCTCTAGGGATGAAGATTCCACCACCTCCCTAAGTAACCCATTCTAGTACTTCACCACTCTTCTAGTGAAGTAATTTTTCCTGATATCCAACCTAGACCACCCTAACTGTAACTTGAGACCATTGCTGCTTTTTCTGCCATCCGTCACTACTGAGAACAGCCTTTCTCCATCCTCCTTGGAACCTCCCTTCAGGAAGTTGAAGGCTGCTATCAAATCCCCCCTCACTCTTTTCTTCTGCAGACTAAACAAACCCAAATCCCTCAGTCTTTCTTCATAGTTCATGTGCTCCAGCCCCCTAATCATTTTGGTTGCCCTCCGCTGGACCCTCTCCAATGCATCCACATCCCTTCTATAGTGGGGGCCCCAGAACTGGACACAATACTCCAGATGTGGCCTCACCAGAGCCGAATAAAGGGGAATAATCACTTCTCTGGATCTGCTGGTAATGCTCCTCCTAATGCAACCTAATATGCCATTAGTCTTCTTCGCTACAAGGGCACACTGTTGACTCATATCCAGCTTCTCATCCACTGTAATCCCCAGGTCCTTTTCTGCAGAACTGCTACTTAGCCAGTCGGTCCCCAGCAGCCTGTAACAATGCTTGGGATTCTTCCGTCCCAAGAGCAGGACTCTGCACTTGTCCTTGTTGAACCCCATCAGATTTCTTTTGGCCCAATCCTCTAATCTGTCTAGGTCACTCTGGACCCTATACCTGCCCTCCAGTGTATCTACCTTTCCCCCTAGCTTAGTGTCATCTGCAAACTTGCTGAGGGTGTAATCCATCTCCTCATCCAGGTCATTAATAAATATGTTGAACAAAACTGGTCCTAGAACCGATTCTTGGGGCACGCCGCTAGAAACCAACCACCAACCTGACATCAAGCCGTTGATCACTGCCTGTTGGGCCCAACAGTCTAGCCAGCTTTCTATCCATCTTACAGTCCATTTATCCAATCCATACTCCCTTAACTTGCTGGCAAGAATATTGTGGGAGACCATATCAACTGCTTTGCTAAAGACAAGGTATATCACATCCACTGATTTTCCCATATCCAGAGAGCCAGTTACCTCATCATAGAAGTTAATCAGATTGGTCAGGCATGACTTGCCCTTCGTGAATCCATGTTGCCTATTCCTGATCACTTTCTCCTCTTCCAAGTGCTTCAAAATGGATTCCTTGAAGATCCCCTCCATGTTTTTTTCAGGACTGAGGTAAGTCTGACCAGTCTGCAGTTCCCTGGATTGTCCTTCTTTCCTGTTTTAAAGATGGGCACAACATTTGCCTTTTTCCAATCATCCGGGATCTCTCCCGATCTCCACAAGTTTTCAAAGATAATGGCCAAAGGCTCTGCAATGACATTTGCCAACTCCCTCAGTACCCTCAGATGCATTAAATCTAGACCCATGGATTTTTGTATGTTTAGCTTTTCTAAATAGTTCCTAACTTGTTCTTTCCCCACCAAGGGCTGTCCACCTCCTTCCCATACTGCGTTGTTTAGTGCATTAGTCCGGTAGCTGACCTTGTCCATGAAAACAGGGGCAAAGAAAGCATTAAGTACTTCAGCTTTTCCCACCTTATCTGTCACTAGGTTACCTCCCTCATCCAGTAAGGGCCCACACTCTCTCTGATCACCCTCTTATTGCTAACATGCCTGTAGAAACCTTTCTTGTTGCCCTTCACATCCCTTGCTAGCTGCAATTCCAATCTAGGTGACTCCAAAGCAGAAACTCAGAAGGCGGGGTCAGAGTTCTAACCTTCCACTGATCAGAGGACAGCCCTACCCATGCCATGAGACGCAGGGATCGCAGGCCCCGGAGGCAAAGCCTGCAGAAATCCCGCATAATAAGGTCCAGGTACAGCGGGAGAGCAATCAGCATCTCACAGGACAGGCCCAGGAGGGACGAGATCCAGTGCTGCCTGGGCCATGCCAGTGCAGTGAGAATTATGGAGGCCCTGAACTCCCAAACCTGCAGAAGCACTCTGTGGATTAGTGGGAAAGGCAGGAACATATAAAGTAGGCCCTCAGGCCAGGGAACCAGTAGCATATCTACCACAAAGTCCCACCCCATCCCATGAGGGAGCAGAACCTCAGTGTTCTGGGACCCCAGGAGATAGGAGGCAACTGGGTGAATATCTGCCCCAGTGCATAGTTCCCATAACTGAAAGGCTTCCCGACCAGGGTTGGATTAAGGGGGGACTAACCGGGCAGCTGCCCGGGGCGCCAACCTATGGGGGGTGCCTGATGGCAGCTGTAAGGGGCACTGCACACCTGGCTGCACGGCGCCCCTTAGAGCTGCAATCATGTGCCGTGTGCCCGATTGCAGCTGTAAGGTGCGCAGCGCACCGGGGGCAGGGCCGTGGATGTGCCGTGCGCCCGGGGCGGAGCCATGCATTCGTTGCGTGCCCGGAGTGGAACCGCGCATGTGTCATGCGCCCGCTGCCTGGGGCGCAGGAATGACTCGAGGCGGCCCTGTTCCCGACACAGGAGAGGGGATCGAGCCCTGCCCTGCCTGTTGATATATGAGATTGCTGATGTGTTGTCGGAGAGAATGAGGATTGTCCTGCCCATGAGCTGAGAGAGGAAAGCCACACAAATGAGACGGACTGTCCACAGCTCCTTGACATTGATATGCAGGGAGAGATCGTCCCATGACCACATACCTTGTATCCATGTGTCCCTGAGATGGGCCTCCCAATTGGTGTCTGATGTGTCCGTCACTAACTGAAGGGCCAGCAGAGGCCTGGAGAACAGGACTCCAGTGCAGACCGCCTCCTCCTCGGTCCAGGGAGTGAAGGACCTTGGGGGAAACGGTTACCACTCTGTCCCATGGATGGAAGGATGGGTTGTGGGTACGTGCAAGCCACATCTGCAGTGGGTGCATGCGAAGCCTGGCGTGTTGGATGACGTAGGTGCTTGCAGCCATGAGACCCAGGAGGTGCATGCAGACCCTGGCTGTGGTGATCAGGAACGCCCGCATGTCCGGGACAGCCGCCTTGATTATCAGAAAACAAGACCTTGGTAGGGAAGCCCTGGTCGACATAAAGTCCAGGCTAGTACCCACAAACTGTATCACCTGGGTGGTGACCAGGGTCAACTTGGTCACATTCAGGAGCAGTCCAAGCTCCTGATAGAGGCCTTGCAGTAGAGCAGTGTGAGCCCATACCTGGTCCGAGGAACAGCCTTGAAGAAGTCAGTTGTCCAGGTAGGGGAACACCTGGACACCCTGTTTTCTCAGTGCGGTGGTGATGACAGCCATGCACTTTGTGAAGACCTGAGGGGCTGTGGAAAGGCTGAAAGGGAGGGCCGTAAACTGATAGTGGTCCTGGCCCACCATAAAGCAGAGGAACCGCCTGTGGTGTGGTGCAACGGAAATATGGAAGTAGACATCTTTTAGATCAAGGGCAACATACCAGTCTCCAGGACTTAGGGAAGGGATGATAGAAGCCAGGGCCACCATCTTGAACTTGGCTTTGACAATAAAGGTGTTGAGGTACCTGAGGTCCAGGATGGGCCGGAACCCACTCTTGGCTTTAAGTACCAGGAAGTACTGGGAGTAGACGCCCCTGCCCAAGAACCTTTGGGGAACTGCTTCGGCCCCCTAGGGTCAGGAGTTGATGATCCTCTTCCCGGAAGAGATGCGCATGAGATGGTCCCTGAAGAGGGATGGGATAAGGGGATTGGGGGGGGGGGGTAGAAAGGAAGGGGATGGTGTACCCCTTCCTACCATTTCTAGGACCCAACAGTCCAAAATAATGGAGTCCCATGCCTGGCAGAAAGGGAATAAGCAGTCCCTGAACAGGGGGGTTGAGGCTGGTAAGCTGTCCTGGGGCATACCCTCAAAACCCTTGGTGGGACCCTGGGGACTTGCTGGATGGGCCCTGACCCTGGTCCTGGACTGACTAGGAATGACATCGGTTATTCCTCCCATTGCCATTTCTACTGCAATGGCAGAAGAAGTCCGGGTGCGTGCCTTGCTGTGAGGGCCTACGGGTGTTCCTGCCTGCAGGAATATGTACACCTAGGGACTTTAAGGTGGCCCGGGTATCCTTGAGGCCATGTAGACGCTGGCAGGTCTGCTTGTAGAAGAGGGACAGGCCCTCAAATGGCAGGTCCTGTATGGTGTTCTGGAGCTCGGGGGGGCACACCAGACACCTGCAGCCAGGAGCTGCCGCATAAAACCAGCCCCGTGGCCATAGCACGGGCAGCTGCACCGGCTGCATCCAGGGCGGCTCAGAGGGCGGCCCAAGAAACTACCCTGCCCTCCTCCATGAGGGCTCTAAACTCGGACCGAGAGTCTCTAGGGAGCAGTTTGGCAAACTTGTCCATGGCTGCCCAAGTGTTATATGCAGAGCAACTCAGCAGAACTTGAAGTTGAAAGCCCGTGGATACATAGGCTTTTCTGCCCAAGAGATCCATTTTCTTGGCATCCCTACTTTTAGGGGTAGTGCCCAGCTGGCCCTGCCTCTCCCTCTTCACCGCCTAGAAGACCAGAGATTCAGAGGCAGGTGGGAGAAGAGGTGCTCATTCCCCTCTTGTGACACAAAGTACCTCTGCTTGACTTTCTTGTTCGTTGGCAGGATAGAGGCTGGGGTTTGCCAGAGGGTCTCTGTGATTCTGGCCACAGACTTGTTGATTGGTAAGACCATTCTGATTGGGGTGTCAGGTTGTAGGATATTGACTGTGGGGTCTGAATCCTCCAACACCCTTTCTGTCTAGACCCCCCAGACTCTGGGCAAGGTGGTGAAGGAGTTCCTGGTGGGACCTTGAGTCCATGGAAGACATGGAGGGGAGAGACTCACTGAGTACCTCATCTCGTGAAGAACACGAGGACCCTTTCATGCCACCACCTCAGGATCATGGGCTTGAGAGGGGGCCTGTGAGGGATGAGTGGCAGGGGTCCCCTCTCTGAGTGGGGTGTCGGGGAGGCCTGGCCTGGGGGAAGGGACCACCCTGATGTCAGGGACCGAGTCAGTGGGGTTGCCGAGGGAGGCATCCTAGGCCCAGAGAAGATCGACTCCAATCTAGGGGGCCTGCATCCTGGCTCTGGTGGTAAGCCCAAAGGGTCAAAAAGGGCCACTGAGCCGGGGCCTGCATTTAGGCTTGAGTGCTTAGCTCTAAATAAAACACTTAATACCTACTTAAGTAGCTAGATAAGAACAATGAACTGTGAAACTTTAACCAAGAACTAGAAGACTAGTTAAAACTGCTAAGAGGCACTAGCAGAGCAAGAGCAAAAGCCCATTCCAACGACCCTTGTGTGGTAAGAAGGAACCGAGGGATTAGAGGGCCAGCAGGGGTATATATTAGCCTACATGCAATGGACATGAGCAATCACTTGAAGAAGAATCCTCCTTCACAGAAAAATGTCCTGATTGTTCTGGACCAAGACTAGTCCAGATTAATCAGGATCTTAACCAGAATTTATGGCCATAGGACAGGGGACTGTTTTAAAGGCACAATACTGCTCCTGGGTTTAGTTTCCTTCACATGCCAAAACTGATCAATCCAATATCTTTAGCCTTCCACAGACATTATTTCCTGTTGTATATAAACAAAATAAATGTTTCTAACCATTGTGTGATACTGGAGCTTCATGATCAGCACACTGCTTTCTGCCTCTTTCATGATGCACAGATTGCAAACTATCATAGATTAACCAGCCAACCAAACTTTGCTTGAAGGCTAACATCCCCACTTCCCGAGAAGTCTGTCCTGCTCTATCAATCGCACTGAAACTTTAATGATCATTCTTTATACACGTAGCCACCAGCATGTTCCGCTTACAGTTCATTTCACACTATGGAGAGTTGCTTGCGGGTAATGAGTGGATGTGATACCCAGTTTGGGAGAATGTGTTAAGAAGCCATTTTCTAGATGAGCTGAAAATCACTTGGGAGGTCTTTCTTTACGACATACACTCATGCTGTTTGGGCTTGGTCTAGACACCTCCATTATCGTTATCATTTGGGGGAAAATAATGAAGTGCTGCTGTCATTCCGTCAAAGTGGAACCCCCTGTATCCTATTGTCATGAGACAAATAAAAGACTCTTTAAGTCTGTACTTACTGAACATGAAATAACCCCCAGGAGCAGAATTTGCTGCTCTCTTAATAGCAAGGACTGCATCAGAAAGAGGTTTTAAGACAATGCAGTACTTTCTTTGTTTGGTAGCCCAATGGGCCAAATCCTGCTCTCCCTCAACACAGCCTGCACGGAGAGGAGAGACCGGTGGTTTGTTTCCAGCCAGGCACCTGAAACAAAAGGCACCAAACTAACAAGCAGAGTCAGAAATAATAAGGAAGCACCCTGCTTTGCAGGGCTCAGGGAGGGAGACTGCAGCACATTCATCCTTGGTTTTTGCTGTTTGTAGTTCTGAAGCCAGCACATTCTGCTGAGAGCAAGGTAATGTATTAGCCATCTGACAGTCCAGACTCATCCTCCTTCCCATTAACCATGCTCCTTGGGGGCCATGGTGTGTGCCTTTGAGCAGTGGACAGCCTTACTTTCCCTGTTCTATTACATGCTGTTGGGGGGGACATATGCCCCCCCCCACACACACACAGTGGCTCACTAGCACACCACGGGCTTGGTGTGTGGTTTCTATTGCCATTGGCTGATTAAAGTGGAGGGTTACAGTGGGATGAAAGATAAAAGAAACCCATTCAGTCCAAACTGAAGCATTTACTCCCTAAAAAGGAGCCATTTGAACTGACAGCAGAGAAACAGAGAAAGACCATTTACAGCCTTTAATTTAATCTCCCTAGGCTTGTGACCTTGCTTCCCAGGTGGGGTTCCAAGATCTTTCAGCTCCATTGTACAGTGATTGTTAACAGGTGTGGAAAGTGTCTCGTAGTACCAAACTGTGCCCAGCAGAGGTCTCTGCCTACTAAGAATTAAAGGAAGCAGTGCACAGTAGATGGGGCAAAAATCCTGTTAAATCATGTCCCTCTTGCCAGGTCTGAATGTAATTTTACTGGGAGAAGCAAAACCCGGATTTCATGACTGCAGGCGCCTGTAGTTCTGCTAGGAGACAACAATTCACAATTGCATGTTACAGTGAGAGAGAGGCTCCCTCTTTGGGAATGGATGATTGTACAATGGCTGCGTGTCTAGGTTCCGGCAGAGCCATAGTGCATGTGGTATTGCAGCTACAGAAAGCAATACACAACAAGCGGTTTAGGGGTTGAAACAGCTCCTATGGCCTCTCTTAGGTCCACAAAGAAAGGGTTACATTGTAAAAGGTCACACTCCTGGGTGTAATGCAAACAGGTTCTTTTCTTCCAAGGAAAAGTCTACTCTTCCCTCTTTCTCAGAGCAGAAGCAAAACTCCACAACTGGGACTGGAAGGAGCGGCTGAGAAACAGAGACATGAAAGTCTGTCTACACAGCAACTGGACAGCTTGCAAGGGCTGGCCTGTATCAGCTGAGCTGGGCTTGTGGTAGGGCTGGTTCCTTAACATGTGATGTCAGAGCTCGGGTTGGATCCCAAGCCCTAGGATTCTGTAAGGCAGGAGGGGGAAACTCCTTAGTTCTAATCCTGGCTTGTCTGACTGCGAGCAGAGGAGTGGTGTTCTGTGCCTCAGTTTACCTGTCTATAAAACAGGGATAATTCCTACTTATCTACTTCCCAGAGCGACTGGGGAGGGGACTCTGAAAACACAAAGTGCTAATGATGATTATTACACAGTTCCTCCTTTCTGTCTGATCACTGACTGCTCCTTGATTGTTCCTGCTCTGCTGAGAAGCCTTAAGAACTTTGAAAGGGAGGCTCTTTCCTTCACTGCTGACAGATCAGATAACATCTATAGGGTGACTCAGGGTCCCGTCCCATCACACAGGAAAAGAGATTAATTCTCTCAGTGCCAAGCCCTTTGCTAGCTACGTACACTAGGCTGCAGTCTGGCAGGGATGTCATGTTACAGGACTCCCACAGCATGGGGAGCCAGCCCGCCTGAGAGTCAGGCAGTGCAAGGAGCCAGCTGGTGCCAGAGTCTTCCAGCTGCAAGGAAACTGGAAACCTTGCAATCCCGGGGTTGAGCTGGGCTCTGACAACTTCAGAGATGCCAGGCTCCCAGTTGTGCAGCAGGGAACCTGGGAGCAAGGGCTGAAGCCAGCACTTGGCTCTCAGCACTTCCAGGCCCCAGGGACAGTGGGAACCCAGAGGATTCAGCTCAAGTTGGGGCTCCCAGCTCTATAGCAAGTCATGCTGGAAGCCTGGCGCCCAGCTTCAGGACAGTTCCCTGCCCGTGGTTCCCTGCCAAACATTCAGTGGCCCCAAACTGTTTTCACAAAACATTTCGGGTTCAATGAGTCACCATTTTTTAAAATCAGAAAACCCTTGTTGGTCAGAAAATTTCTGATCAGCTGTAGCTACAAATCTGTCCCTGGTTGTTTCCTGCCTTCTCTGTGTCTCTCTGTGGAATATTTATTTTTCCCTCTCTCCCCACAGCTACAAACCAATTAATCCCATGCATTTATCAGACCCCAGGCAGGAAGTCTTGGGCCAGAGTCCCTAGCTCTTACTCCAGCTTGAAGGGCACCTGTTACACCCACCTGACCTCCTGCATAGCAGCAGCAATTAATAGCACAGTTACTGCAGGCCAATGGCTGCGCTTTCCCTGCCTAGCATCATTGTACTCATATTTTACTCCACACGCTATTTTGCTTTGTCTGAACTACTCCCAAGATCTTTTTATTGTAATTTAAAATATTTAAAGACTATCAACCGCCGCAACCCCATGGCTACCTCTACACTGCGCTGTTTTGCACAAGAAATATGCAAATGAGGCAAAGCGTGGAACATTGTCATTCCTCGTTTGCATAATTAATGAGCGGCTGCTTTTTGCGCAAGAGACTTTTGCACAAAATCCCCCTCTTGCGCAAGAGCTGTTCTGCCTGAAAATAAGTGGCAGAATAGCTCTGGTGCAAGGGGGAGGAGGTTGCACAAAAGGAGCAGTGTAGACTGCAAAAGACCCTTGTGCAAAAATGGTGGCTCATTAAGTATGCAAATGAGGCACGGCGATATTCATTGCCACACCTCATTTGCATATGTTCTTGCGCAAGACTGGGCAGTGTAGACATAGCCCTTGTGTATTAATATCACACAAATCCTGGTAGAAGGACAAACTGCTATTACTTGTCGTCTATGTTAAATGAGTCAACATGAATGGTTTTGCCAGTCCCTGCATTGCTGTGTGTAATGCACACAGCTTCCCTTTCAAAGGCACAGCACTAGGTCTGAATTTGTTCGAAGTCCAGAGACCACGACAGCCTCCCTCAGTCCTCATCATCAAGCTCTGCCACAACAATCCATAAAAGGGTGAGTTAATTTCCCAGAATACTAGGAGAAAGCGTGCTATGTTATCCTGGCGAACACACACTAGTATTGTATAGAACCTCATCTTTTTAACACACCAAGAGCAGAGCCTTTCATCTGTAACACACCACACACTATTTAATAGGCTGTCTCCCTACACTCCACAGTGGTTCTAACTCTGCTCTCAATTACATCTCTGAGACAGAAGGAAACGTAACCCTGGTGGGGGTTAGATAGGTGTAACTGAGGGCCAAATTAGGGCCCGGTGTAGCAGATTTCTCACCACAGTGCAACAGCAGGATAATTCTCAGCTTCAAACCTTCACACTAGTGCACAAGTGCCCAAAAGATGCGCATCCAACTCACAGATTTTGTTTAAGTGGTAGCTACCCACTCTCAGCCCCCTGCTGTTTCTGAGCCGGTGAATTATATGCAGGGGTCTCTTGCAGCTGGAGTAAATATTCACTCCTGCTTCAGAATTTACTTGCAGGTCAGTACTTTGATTGGCAAACTCTTGGGTATGGACAATTTGACTCACTCCCCTTTTCCTCTTTCTGGCAAATATCTGTGCAGCATCAGCCCCAGGGTTGTTCAGGCAGGATTGCCTCAGTCACTACAATGCATAGTGGGGCACTTTGGTTATGCATAACATGCCAGTCTCTCTTTTGTGCGTAAGTTCCCACATGCCTGTCTGGAAATCAGTGTGGGTATTGGATAGCAGTGACACTGCAGGCAACAGTCAGACCTGCCTAATCTCTGGCTTTTTGGTCTCCATTCCACTTCCCTGATAATGTCTCTAGTTTTTGTCCGGCTGCCACAGTGGACAGAGCCAGTTCCATTTCTTCTCCTGCTTTCTGATTGGTGGAGCACTGAATAGCTACCCAGCAGATTGACCACTGAAAAAGCCTGTAAGAATCTTGAGGGCAAGAGTAATTGATGGAGAGAAGGGGGAATTGATTTCACTGGGAGGTGTGGCTGCTATGCACCTCTGAAATCTAGTTTCAGGGGCCCAGATCCTCAACTGTGCTAAGGCTCCCAACTTGCATTGGTTTCAATGGAACTTTGACACCTAAATACCTTTGCGAATCTGAACCAGGGTGTCTTGGTTTGTCACCTAACATCACAGCTTATTTCTAAAGATGTGGTCCATACTTTCTGCACCTCACTTTCCCTGACTCTGAATGCGGACAATAATGCTTCCCTCTGTGATGGGGGTGTTGTGAGGGCTATTTCATCAGTTCTTAAGAGCACCATAGAAATGTCTGTAGATATATTTTCTCACCTGATCCTTCTTTCTCGCCAGGCTGAGGTTCTTACCATCCCAAGAGAATCTTTCCATATGGTCCTGTGTTTTCCCCAAGTATTATATAAGGACAAGATTCCTGTGCTTGAGATCATGCTTGCGCAATTGGTACACACTTTGCAAAGGCTCAAGAAGGGGAAAGAAAAAATGTTCCTATACATCTACTTCAAAGGTACAGTGGTCATGTTTGGCCTTTCTTTGCTTGCATTTCTACAGTTAAAACTTGTCCCACCTGGGAGGCTGCTGGCACTTATCATTAAAAAGATTGTAGAGCAGTTTTTAAACTAAGGGTTGGAGGAAAGCCGACGGGTGTGGAGAAGCACATGGATCAGACAGAGACATCTCTTAGGGGAGAGTCTATTAATAGAGATTCTCCATGTTCTAGTTAGGAGGATTGGATGGAAGTATGGGTCAGAACAGATGAGACACAATCAAATGAAAAAGGGTCTAACACATCATGAAATGGCAGACAACCAGTGACAAATTTTTAAAGGGCTTATACACAAATGCTAGAAGTCTAAGTAACAAATTGGGTGAACTAGAGTGCCTCGTATTAAAGGAGGATATGGATATTATAGTTATCATGGAAACTTGTTGGAATGAGGACAATCAATGGGACACAGTCATACCAGGGTACAAAATATATCAGAAGGACAGAACAGGTTGTGCTGATGGGGGGTGGGAGTGGCGATGGCACTATTCATGAAAGAAAATGTAGAGTCAAATGAAGTAAAAATCTTAAATAAGCCAAAATGTTTCATAGAGTCTCTGTGGATAGTAATTCCATGCTCTAATAATAAGAATATAGCAGTAGGGATTTATTATCAACCACCTGATCAGGACAGTGTATAGGGACTATGAAATGCTAAGGGAGATTAGAGAGGCTATCAAATTGTAAGCAGGGGCTGAACTGCTGCTTGCTGTCAGCCAGCTGAAAGGAGGGGTGGGTGTGCCCACTACAGTTGTTTAGCTCTACAAGGTAATTAACTGTTAACTGTTGACATGTAAACACTGCTCAGGAGAGAATCCAAGGTGTGGCTATGTAAATCCCATTCAGCCAGGGCTGATGGAGGGTCAGTGTTGGAATGGAATGTGGAGAATTGTATATAATTTGGGACTGTTGTGGGGGTCACTAATCATACTACCCCTAAATGTGGGAACTGTCAAACATGCCACCAGTGCTTGCAGGAGAGACACCACCATCATGGAAAGAGGTCTCGGAAGAACAAGCCTCCCCCCTTCCAGAGTTGAGTAGACAGAGCTGGGGGAAAGGGTTAAAGGACTTGAGTCAGCCTGCTTCACACCTACCAGGTGTGAGCTATAAGACTGGCCCAGCCTGCACCTTTCCCCCTTTGTTTTAAGGACAGACCTAAAGCAGACTCCCTGAGGAGTCTTTTTGTTTACTAGTCCAGTGAAAGCTGGATTCATTTGAGAGCTGAAATCACTGGTTTGGCTGAGAGTTGAAATCACTAAGCTGAAATCACTGGTTTGGCTGAGAGCCAGACCTACTGCAGCCAGTAGAGTGGCAGCAGGCGAGGAGCGGCGACTAGCGGTGTGGCGTGGTGCGGCGGCAGGCGAAGAGCAGCCATCAGCGGCGTGGCGTGGAGTGGCGGCAGGCGAGGAGCGGCCATTAGCAGCGTGGCGTGGAGCAGTGGCAGGCAAGGAGCGGCCATTAGCGGCGTGGCGTGGAGCGGCGGCAGGCGAGGAGCGGCCATTAGCGGCGTGGCGTGGAGCGGCGGCAGGCGAGGAGCGGCCATTAGCGGCGTGGCATGGAGCGGCGGCAGGCGAGGAGCGGCGACCAGTGGCGTGGCGTGGAGCGGCAGCAGGCGAGAAGCGGCGACAGGTGCCCAGCGGAGCGTCCAGAGGTGTGGGACGAGACAGCTGGTGAAGCGTAGCGGAGTTTCGTATAAGGTGCCCCCTATCTATCTCCCCACCCCCATTTCTACCCAGGTTGGGAGGTGAAACCCTGCGGGTGAACTTTGGGACTCTGGGTGGCACAGAGACTTTTGGGGAGTCGGTGGACTTCGGGCGAATCTTGGCCGGGGTGGGGGCTCATGTTTGGGTTATGAACTCTGTTTGTGGTGTTTTCTCCAAGCTAATGCCGTATGAATTCTTCCTCTGTTTCATTAAATGTTCTTTCCCTACACTCAGACTCAGTGCTTGCGAGTGGGGAAGCATTGCCTCTCAGAGGCGCCCAGGGGTGCGTGAATTTCCCAGATCACTGGGTGGGGGCTCGAGCCGGTTCTTTGTGAGATTGACCCCAAGATATTGAACCCAGCCCTGGTTCCTGCCAGGCCTACCCGGCAGAAGGGCTACATTTTGGGGGCTCGTCCGGGATTTACTGGGTCAGTACCCCTCGCAAGCACATGTTGAGTGAGTTGCTGTTGTGGGAAATAATTGTGATTTGTATTTGAGGGCATTACTGTTTGTATCATGGCTTGTCTGTCAGGTTTGTTGGGCCCTGGCCCAGAAGCCTCTAGCTCAGAGGCAGCAACCTCAGCAGATGATTGGGCAAAAGCCCTGGGGCAAATCTTGGAGAAATGTGTGCTATCCCATGCTATGGCAAGCTCCTATTGTAAGTTAAGATTATTCCCTGGGGAAGAGGAGTTTGAACCCTGGCTGGAACACACCACTGAAATGCTAGAGCATTGGGCTGTGCCAGACAGAGAAAAACGAAGATGTTTAGTAGACAGTCTCCGGGGCCCAGCTTTAGATGTGATTCGCACCTTGAAGCTCACTAACCCTGAGGTCAGTGTAAAGGACTGCCTAGAGGCCCTCACTCACACCTTTGGGAGCATGGAGGGTCCTGAAGACAGTTTTTGTAACTTTCTCAATGCTAAGCAGCACCGAGGAGAGAAGCTCTCAGCCTATGTACAGAGGTTGGAGAAGTTGCTGCAGAGAGCTGTCATTAGGGGAGCCGTGACTGCTGAGCAGATGGACCAGACCAGATTGGCTCAAATTGTAAGAGGAACTCCATATTACAGCCCGATTCTACTACACCTCCGGCTAAGAGAACGACTGGAACACCCCCCTGCGTACTCCCAACTGATAAAGGAGGTCAGAGAGGAGGAAGAAAGGCAGGCTACCAGTGGGCTTTGGGAGGCCCAGAGGCCTAAGCCAACCAGCGCTGCACCCCGACAAACAGCCGATATGCTCATGGTGAGCACCAGAGGAGACATTGCCCAGCAAGTTCAGGTCCTGACAGAACGGATTGCTGAGTTGCAGAGAGCCATTGACCAAGCGCGGATTTGCAGGGATGAGGAACCTCAGGCTGTGTTGATGGATAAGTCAGCGCCTGGAGCTGCCATCCCACCCAGCCAAAAGAGGAGAGGATCATTCTTCTGCTACCGGTGTGGTCAAGATGGGCACAGGGCTGCACATTGCCCAAATGAGGAAAACCCCAGTTTAGTTTATGGAAAGCTGAGAATCAGTCATGAGACGGTTGGGGAACAGGGACCACCCAGGCCCCCAGGATTTGATGGATTCCCCAGAAAAGACCACTCAGCTAGGATCCCTTCAGGACTGATAGGGCCTCGAGCAGAGGTCACTGTAAGGATTGAAGGGGCGGAGTGCAAAGCAGTGCTTGATACCGGATCTCAGGTGACAATTATATTCCAGTCATTCTACCAACAGGTGCTCAGGCACCTGCCTATCCAGCCATTGACTGGCCTTGGCCTGTGTGGTCTCAGCATGAACGAATATCCCTACAAAGGGTATATCATAGTGCATTTGGAATTCCCTGAGGAGGTGGCAGGGGTAAGAGAAGAGGTGGACACAGTAGCCTTGATATGCCCTGACCCTAAAGGGGTCCCTGATGTGTCAGTACTGATAGGGACCAACTCCAGTCTCTTCAAGGTGCTCGCAGAATACTGCAGACGACGGGCTGGGGACCAATATCTGGATACCCTGATGATCCATACCCTTTGTGCTGAAGCCTATAGGAAGATTGAAGATGCTAAACAGGAGATGTCTGAGCTACCAATGGGTACTCTAAGGTATGCAGGTGCAAACCCTTTAGTAGTGCCTGCAAGGACAGAGCAGGAAGTGCTCGTCATGAGCACCTGGCTGAAAGGCAATAAACGAGTGTTCGCCATGGTAGAACAACCAACTGAGGGAGAGCTTCCTGATGGGGTCCTGGTCCCCTGTGGAGTTATAACCTTACCAGCAGCATCCCAGGACACAGTCACAGTACTGATTGCGAATGAAACAAGTCGTGATATTATTGTGAATCAAGGGCAAAAGATAGCAGATCTTTTCGAGACTGAATCGATTGTGAGTCCCCAGTGTGAACCGCACGTTCAGACTATAGATCCATCAAGGTTTGACTTTGGAGATTCACCCTTGGACGAAGAGTGGAAGGATCGCCTGAGGAAGAAGCTCTCTGAAAGACCCAACGTATTCTCACTGCATGAGTGGGATGTGGGGTGTGCCAAAGGGGTTGAGCATAACATCAGACTACATGATCCCCGACCTTTCAGGGAGAGATCTAGAAAAATTGCACTTTCAGAGATGGATGATGTGCGACATCACCTTCAGGAACTGGCTGCAACTGGCATCATTTCCGAGTCCCACAGCCCCTATGCTTCACCCATTGTGGTAGTCCGAAAAAAGAATGGGAAAATTCGGATGTGTATTGACTACCGCACCCTGAACCGCCGTACTGTGGTTGACCAGTACACAATGCCCCGAGTAGAAGATGCATTAGATTGTTTATTGGGAAGCCAGTGGTTCTCAGTATTGGATCTTCGAAGTGGATACTACCAGATCCCCTTGGGAGCAGAGGACAAGGAGAAGACCGCCTTCATCTGCCCATTGGGGTTTTATCAGTTTGAACGCATGCCTCAAGGGATCTCTGGGGCCCCCGCCACATTCCAGCGCCTCATGGAGAAAGTTGTAGGGGATATGAACTTACTGCAAGTCTTGGTCTATTTGGATGATCTGATTGTATTTGGAAGGACCTTGGAAGAGCATGAAGAGAGACTTCTTAAAGTACTTGACAGGTTGGAGGCCCATGGGCTGAAACTTTCCATTGATAAGTGTCAATTCTGCCGAACATCAGTGAAGTATGTTGGTCATATTGTGTCCCAAGAAGGTGTGAGTACCGATCCGGATAAAGTAGAAGCACTCACTACCTGGCCGCGCCCCAGAAACTACAGAGAGCTTAAGACTTTCCTTGGGTTTAGTGGCTACTATCGGAGGTTTGTGAAGAATTATGCCACCATTGTAAAGCCTCTGAATGATCTTACCAGGGGATACCCGGCCATCAAGAGGAAAGCTAAGACCAAGAATAAGGGGAGACCCCCACGACCTCCCGATCCAAGACAATATGGCCCCCTAGAGCCTTTTGGACCACGATGGGAGGAGGGATGTGAAAGGGCTTTCCGAGAGATCATTAGCTGTCTAACTCATGCTCCAGTCTTAGTTTTTGCTGACCCAAACAAGCCATTCCTCCTACATACAGATGCCAGTTTGGATGGTTTGGGAGCAGTCTTGTACCAAGATGTGAACGGCAACCGTAAACCTGTGGCCTTTGCCAGCCGAGGGCTGTCTGACAGTGAAAGTCGTTACCCCATCCACAAGTTGGAGTTCCTGGCCTTGAAGTGGGCCATCACTGAGAAATTTCGGGACTATTTGTACGGTGCTAATTTCCAGGTATGGACAGACAACAACCCACTGACTTATGTACTGACAAGTGCTAAGCTGGATGCTACTGGACAACGATGGGTGGCCGCCCTGGCCAGCTATGAGTTCAGCATACAGTACCGATCAGGGAGAAACAATGTAGATGCAGATGCGTTGTCTCGGCGTCCACAGCCAACAGAAATTGGTGAGATTCCTGTAGACGGAGTGAGAGCTATCTGCAACGGTAGTTATCAGAAATCCAAGGCACATGAGAGTCCTCATGGGTGTGTTGCAGAAACACTGGGCCTACCCCCTGAGAGTGTACCCTCTGTCTCCGTGAACTACATTATGTTGGACCAGTCCCCCTTGCCCAGGCTCAATGCTTCTGACTGGCAGAGAGCACAGCTGCAAGATGTCAACATCCGTAACACACTACTTGCAAAAAGAGAAGGGAAAAGCCCTAGTGCAGTTGCCACATCCACCCCTGAGGGTAAGCTACTGTTGCGGGAGTGGTGCAAACTGGAACTAATACAGGGGGTGCTGCACCGGATCACCGTAGATCCTTTGCAAAATCGACGAACGCAACTAGTGCTACCAAAAGAGTACAGAGCCTTGGCCATGAGAGCCCTGCATGATGATTTTGGGCATTTGGGAATGGAGAAAACCCTGGAACTTATCCGTAGTAGGTTTTACTGGCCCCGAATGGCTGAAGATGTACGAAAAAAATGTGAGACCTGCGCCCGATGTGTTCATAGGAAAACTCTGCCTATCAGAGCTGCTTATCTGGAGAATATCACCACCAGCAGGCCTTTGGAGCTGGTGTGTATTGATTTCTTGTCTTTAGAAGTGGACAGGAAAAATATGGGGAACATTTTAGTAGTGACTGACCATTATACCCGATATGCACAGGCATATCCCACACGTGACCAGCGAGCCACTACTGTGGCACGAGTTTTGTGGGAAAGATATTTTTCAGTGTATGGTCTCCCAACTCGGATACATTCTGACCAGGGGAGGGACTTTGAGAGTCACCTCTTGAAGGAGGTGCTACGATTGTCCGGAGTTAAGAAGTCCAGAACAACACCTTACCACCCCCAAGGTGACCCTCAGCCTGAGCGGTTCAATCGGACTCTACTAAATATGCTGGGGACTTTACGCCCAGACCAGAAAGCATCCTGGAGCCAGCATGTCGCATTTTTGGTGCATGCCTACAATGCTACAAGAAATGATGCTATAGGGGTCACCCCATTCTTCATGATGTTTGGACGAGAGCCGATGCTGCCTATAGACATATGCTTTGGAGTATCAGGAGATGGCGAGAGTTATGAGACACACTTGCAATATGTCTCCCGATTACGAGAAAAACTGCAGAATGCCTATCGCTTGGCTACTGCAGCTGCCCGGAAAAATGCAGACCGTAATAAACACCGATATGATGCGCGAGTGCGCCCACAAGAGCTCCAACCTGGGGACAGAGTTCTGCTACGAAATATGGGTATTGCTGGCAAACACAAGATTGCCGACAGATGGAAGGCAATGCCTTACCGGGTGGTGGAAAAACTTAGAGATCTACCGGTCTACAAGATTAAACCAGAAACTGGGCCAGGGCAAGTAAAAACAGTACATCGGAACCTTCTGCTGCCTGTGGGAGAATTGGTAGGCGCTCCTTACGAAATGGACCATGACATGGGGCCTCAGCGAAAAAGAAGTGTCCGGCCAAGTCAACCACCCATCATGTGTGGTGAGTCCTGTGAAGCTAATCTCCCTCTACCCAGCACCTTTGAGAGTGAATCTGAAGAGGAAGATGATCCCATTGAGTATACTGGGATGCAGACCAGATTCCGGACTCCATCAATGAGACATGGAGAGAGCTCCACTTCTTTGGCTCTGAATCCTATGGCTGAGACATTTAGGCCTGTGGAAGGAGGTTCGGTGTCCTCACCTAGACAAACCTCGGAGGATGAGTTTGTCCCATCTACATCTTCAGAACTTCTGGGAGAGGAACAGGCTTGTGATGACACACCTGTGTCAGTGGACAGAGAGTATGTTCCAGGGGAAGGTGTCCCCAGTGCCCTGGACATCCCAGCATCTCAACAAGAGGTGCAACGGCATGTATCTGAAGAGAGGGTACCTACACATAACCCCTTGTCAGCCCTTCCCCCAGAAGAAGTCCCCACAGTTCCTGCTGTGCCTGTGCTCGATAGGCGTGATAGGGTTATAAAACCAGTGAACAGGCTAACTTACAATGCACCAGGAGTGGTTAGTGAGGATGTGATACACCTGGCACACAGGCTGGTAGAGGCCATGGTGGGGTTCCTTAGACCCTTTGAAGAGAACTCACGTTGCTGGTATAATCAGGAACATATTTTGCCGGGACGGCAAATTTTTGACTGGGGGGAGGATGTAAGCAGGGGCTGAACTGCTGCTTGCTGTCAGCCAGCTGAAAGGAGGGGTGGGTGTGCCCACTACAGTTGTTTAGCTCTACAAGGTAATTAACTGTTAACTGTTGACATGTAAACACTGCTCAGGAGAGAATCCAAGGTGTGGCTATGTAAATCCCATTCAGCCAGGGCTGATGGAGGGTCAGTGTTGGAATGGAATGTGGAGAATTGTATATAATTTGGGACTGTTGTGGGGGTCACTAATCATACTACCCCTAAATGTGGGAACTGTCAAACATGCCACCAGTGCTTGCAGGAGAGACACCACCATCATGGAAAGAGGTCTCGGAAGAACAAGCCTCCCCCCTTCCAGAGTTGAGTAGACAGAGCTGGGGGAAAGGGTTAAAGGACTTGAGTCAGCCTGCTTCACACCTACCAGGTGTGAGCTATAAGACTGGCCCAGCCTGCACCTTTCCCCCTTTGTTTTAAGGACAGACCTAAAGCAGACTCCCTGAGGAGTCTTTTTGTTTACTAGTCCAGTGAAAGCTGGATTCATTTGAGAGCTGAAATCACTGGTTTGGCTGAGAGTTGAAATCACTAAGCTGAAATCACTGGTTTGGCTGAGAGCCAGACCTACTGCAGCCAGTAGAGTGGCAGCAGGCGAGGAGCGGCGACTAGCGGTGTGGCGTGGTGCGGCGGCAGGCGAAGAGCAGCCATCAGCGGCGTGGCGTGGAGTGGCGGCAGGCGAGGAGCGGCCATTAGCAGCGTGGCGTGGAGCAGTGGCAGGCAAGGAGCGGCCATTAGCGGCGTGGCGTGGAGCGGCGGCAGGCGAGGAGCGGCCATTAGCGGCGTGGCGTGGAGCGGCGGCAGGCGAGGAGCGGCCATTAGCGGCGTGGCATGGAGCGGCGGCAGGCGAGGAGCGGCGACCAGTGGCGTGGCGTGGAGCGGCAGCAGGCGAGAAGCGGCGACAGGTGCCCAGCGGAGCGTCCAGAGGTGTGGGACGAGACAGCTGGTGAAGCGTAGCGGAGTTTCGTATAAGGTGCCCCCTATCTATCTCCCCACCCCCATTTCTACCCAGGTTGGGAGGTGAAACCCTGCGGGTGAACTTTGGGACTCTGGGTGGCACAGAGACTTTTGGGGAGTCGGTGGACTTCGGGCGAATCTTGGCCGGGGTGGGGGCTCATGTTTGGGTTATGAACTCTGTTTGTGGTGTTTTCTCCAAGCTAATGCCGTATGAATTCTTCCTCTGTTTCATTAAATGTTCTTTCCCTACACTCAGACTCAGTGCTTGCGAGTGGGGAAGCATTGCCTCTCAGAGGCGCCCAGGGGTGCGTGAATTTCCCAGATCACTGGGTGGGGGCTCGAGCCGGTTCTTTGTGAGATTGACCCCAAGATATTGAACCCAGCCCTGGTTCCTGCCAGGCCTACCCGGCAGAAGGGCTACAAAATAAAAAACTTAATAATAGTGGGGGATTTCAACTATCCCCATATTGACTGGGTACATGGCACCTCAGGGTAGAATACAGAGATAAAATGTCTTGATATCTTAAATGACTGCTTCTTGGAACAGTTGGTTCTGGAACCCACAAGGGGGGAGGCAATTCTTAATTTAGTCCTAAATGGAGCGCAGGATCTGGTCCAAGAGGTAAATATAACTGGACCGCTTGGAAATAATGACCATCATCTAATAAAATGTAACATCCCCGTGGTGGGAAAAACACCTCAACAGCCCAATACTGTGGCATTTAATTTTAGAAAGGGTAACTACAAGAAAATGAGGAGGTTAGTTTGACAGAAATTAAAAGGTACAGTGACAAAAGTAAAATCTTGGCAAGCTGCATGGAAACTTTTCAAAGACACCATAATATAGGCCCAACTTAAATGTAAACCCCAATTAAGAAACACAACAACAGAACAAGAAAAGTGCCACCATGACTTAACAACCAAGTAAAAGAAGCAGTGAGAGATAAAAAGATATCTTTTAAAAAGTGGAATTCATATCTTTGTGAGGAAAATAGGAGCATAAACATTG
The DNA here is from genome assembly GCF_052426305.1 of Pelodiscus sinensis. Lineage (NCBI taxonomy): Eukaryota > Metazoa > Chordata > Testudines > Trionychidae > Pelodiscus > Pelodiscus sinensis. Next base: position 26,834,180 of record NC_143065.1, read on the forward strand.
TCAAATTAAGTGTAAAAATATAAGAAGAAAAGCCAAAAAGGTGTTTAAATTGCTAGCCAAAAACTCAAAAAGTAATAGTAAAATGTTTTGTAAGTACCTCAGAAGCAGGAAGCCTGCTAAACAACCAGTGGAGCCCTTGGATGATCAAGATGCTAAAGGACCATTCAAAGATGATAAAGTCATTACAGCAGGCATGTCCAAAGTCCGGCCTGCGGGCCAATTGCGGCCCGTGTTCCGGTTTAATACGGCCCCCGCTTCCTCCCCCTCTCCTGGCTCCCCAGCGCTCTTTTGAACTGGCGCGCCCAACGCGCCGCTTCCGGCCGCGCCGCCGCCGTCCATGGCCTCCGCGGTCCTAGAGCCTGCCCTGTAGGGCACGTCCGCAGCCCCGCTCCCGTGCTCGGCTGCGGGTTCACCCTGTCCCCGGGCCGCCGTGAGGCCGGCGTGCCCTGCGCTCTCCGCCCGCCTCCGACCCCGCGGGCCCTCCGCCTTGGGGCTGAGAATGCGGGGACGGCCCTCACACATGTTCACTTCTTCAAATCTGGCCCTCTTTGAAAAAAGTTTGGACACTCCTGCATTACAGAGAAGCTAAGTGAAGTCTTTGCTTCAGTCTTCACATCTGAGGATATTGGGGAGATTCCCCAAACCTGAGCCATTCTTTTTAGGTGACAAATCGGAGGAATTGTCCCAGATTGAGGTGTCATTAGAGGAGGTTTTGGAACAAATTGACAAACTTAACAGTAACAAGTCACTGGGACCAGATGGCATTCACCCAAGAGTTCTGATTTGAGTCTATAAAGATCTGTAAGGGAAAATATTTAGTAATGCACTCTTCAGTCTATTAGACACAGATATAATGTGGCTGGAAGTTAACGTTAGACAAATTTACATTGAAATATGGTGTTAATTTTTAATATTCAGTGTCTTTAATCTTTGAAACAAAGTTATGACGGTTTCTCAATACTGGCCATGACTGGATATTTTGTAAAAGCTCTGCTCTAGGAATTATTTTTGGGAAGTTCATGGCCAGTGAAATAGAGAAGGTCACACTGGATGATCACAAAGGTCCCCTCTGGCCTTGGAATCTATTAATCTTTGAAATGTGACACATTATATGTTAGAACATACATATTTGGATAGAGAGGTGGCATTTGCTACGGATTAACATATAGGACTAGGCAACAGGTGTGTAAAGATGCAGATTCTATTGGGATTTTCAAGATATCTAGGTGCCTAACTCTCATTGACTTAGGTACCACACTGCTTTTGAAAGTGATTATCTGCCACTTTAAATATCTAAATTGCCTTAAAAATCATGCCCCAGGATTCCTGAGTTCCATTATGGGTACCCTTTGTGACCTTGGACAAGTCATCCAGCCTCTCACTACCTTAGTTTAACTAGCTAAAATAGTATAAAATAGTTATATTGCCTCCTATTAATGTGTGTAAAGTACTTTGTGATTCTTAAATAAAAGTTGCTAAAGTGTTCTAAAGCATTAATATGGTTACAAGAGTGGTGACAGTCAACTGATTGGAGAACCAGCATCAGTGGCTGTAACTCCAGTTTTGGGCTGAAATATGTTTATTTGTATCTAAAACCTCCAGCCAACACGTTTTCTTTTAAATTAAAAATCTGCAATGCAGAATGAGGGTGCATCTACACAGCACCCTACATTTGAAATAAGATACACAATTTGTGCTATGCAAATTGCATATCTTATTTCAAAACTATTTCGAAATAGCTTATTTTATAATTTAGCGTGTCTACACAGTGCCAAATTTCAAAATAACATGCTATTTCAAGCTATCCCTTATCCCTCGTGCAACAAGATTTACCGGGATGATGAAATAGCGCATCTGTTATTTTGAAAAATATTTCAAAATAACAAGCGGCTTCAGTAGACATGGGGTAGCTATTTCGGGATACCTCTGGTATCCCAAAATAGATGTACCGTGTAGACATACCCTGAGAAAAAAAGGTTTCCTGCTGAAGAATGTTTTGCTTGCATGTCCATGACAACAGGATTAATTTAAGACACCATAACTATAATGGTTATTTACAGCAAAAAGGGAGGATTCACACTTTAAAAATTCTCTATATCTATTCATAGATAGTCTATTGTGTACAGAAATCCATCTATTACAACTGATATATTAATATAAGAAAATGTTTTATCTACCCTAAAAGTTTCCATAATATGTTCGGAGAGTATTGGCCTAGTTGCTAATTACTAGATGAATAACTAGGATTTTCATAAACCAATTATTTTACCAAAATACACATTCAAATACCTGGAAAAGCAGAGATGCAAACTGAAAAAAAGGCAGCAAATTCAAACCATATGGGTGTGTCATGACTTCACTGTCCATCCATAAAGAGACACCCAACCAGTCCTATGAAAACATAGTTTATGCTCTGGGAATATGGGCATTAGAGTCAGAAAGTTTATGGCCAGAAGGAACTGTGGGATCATCTTGTTTGACCTTCCGTGAGTCACAGGCCATTAAATATCACCCATCCATGGAGAAACCAAAGTACTCTTATATCTGCCTGCTTTGTCTTAGGGTACGTCTAGACTACAGGCTTTTGTCGACAGAAGTTTTTTCGACAGTATCTGTCGACAAAACTTCTGTCAACAAAGAGCGTGTAGACTAGATTCAGTTCTGTCGACAAAGCAAGCTGCTTTGTCGACAAAACCCTGTAGTCTAGACACAACCCTACATGCAATAACACCTTCTGTCGACAGAACTCTGTCGACAAAAGGCGTTATGCCTCGTAAAATGAGGTTTACCAGCGTTGACAAAACTGCTGAGTTCTGTCGACGTTATGTCGACAGAACTCAGCGGTAGTGTAGACGCAGGTATAGTTTTGTCGACAAAAGTCCACTTTTGGTCGACAAAACTCTGTAGTCTAGACACACCCTTACTGGGAATCAACATGATCCCTTAACATTAATTGTGGCTGCCTTATTTAAGGACATATCTCACCTTTAGGCATAACCCAAGAGTGTGTGGATAACGCTGAGCCATCCCACATCAGCCCAGTGGGAGTGCAGAGAGACACCATGCCTTGAGGAGCTCCCTCATCAGTAGGGAGAATGTACTCAACTTCCCTATCAATGTTTATTCACTCTGACTGCCCCAGAGTCATCCGCCTAGGGTCATTAGGTGGATTTCAGTAGCACCTTTCACAAGAATCAAGGATCCTTACCACAATAAGAGAATCAAAATCAACCATGATACGTAACAAATGGAGAAAAATGTAGAGATCCTAGGGGAGTCCCTGAAAAAATATCTGGATTTTAATATAAAATTGCTACATATGAAGGTTCAGGTAGGTCACTGGAAGTCAGAAAACCAAAGTTTTGTATCTTTCTTTGCCTTGGACTCTGAATTTGGTATTTTTGTTTATACTCATTGTACAGACTCCACTTTCATATATTAATGTCCAGAAATTTATTCCTGAGGATCCCCACCATTATTAAGTACTCTGAGATCCTTGAATTAGATGCGCTATATCATTGAAAGTGTTTGGAACAGATCCTCACCTTACTCATCAGAAGTCAGTGAAACTGTGCCCATTGCTACCAGCTGAAGTTCTGCCCCTAATTTTTTCATAGACAATGGCATCACATTTATTTGGAATTAAAAGCATTTCTTGGTGTGCTTTTTAGAGAATTTATTCCAAAACTAATCACAGTTGCTTTGAGCCTTTTTTCAGCTTTGAAGGGAAAAAAACCTGGAGCTTCCTACAGACAAATTTACTGAAGATTGCAGAGGTCGTGAGCAGGACATATGGAGAGCTTTCAGTACAGTATAAGCCTTTATGATGAAGGTGAATATCTGGGAGTTGTTGCAAAAGGGATCAGATCTGACCATGTAGTCAGAATGAATAAGAATATTACAAATTTGATTTTCATACTATGCTTAGCACTAGGGTATGTGAATATACAATAGGGTAATAATGAAGGGCACCCACAATATGGCTATTTTAAACAAGTAAGAATGTATATTATATATATATATATATATATATATATATATATATATATATTAAAAAACAAGGGCGAGGCAAAGGAAGATAACTGCTCAGGGTGCAATGCTCTGAAAATCTTTCTTCCATCATTTGGAATTAGGACCCTGACAAGATCAGTCTTGCTTTGTTCATGTGAAGTCACTTAGGGCTTATCTAGACTACACGGACCAGTCGAAAGATGATATGCAAATTCCTCAGGTCAAAAAATGAGGTTTACGTGGATTTACGACAAAGGGGCAGTTTGCCGAAAAAGCCGTGTCTAAACTACTTTCACTTTCGAAAGCAGTGCTTTCAAAAGTGTGATCGGAAGAAGATTTGCATATCCCCCTAAAGAGGATAGACAAATTCTGCAGGAATTTGCATATCTTCTTCCAATCACTTTTTTTAAAGTGGATCTTTTGAAAGTGAAAGTAGTCTGGACACTTTTTTAAAAAAAAAAAAAAAACCCTTTTTCGAAAAAACCCCTCTCTTCCAAAAAAAGGAGGTTTACACGGTTTTTCGAAGAAGACTACTTTCCAGACTACTTTCACTTTCGAAAGACCTGCTTTCGAAACAACGATCGGAAGATATGCAAATTCCCGTGGAATTTGCATATCCTTTTAAAAAAAAACCACGTAGTTTAGACGTACCCTAGATTATTTAGAGGAAAACATCCAAAGGTACTGTTCAGATCATATCTTAAAAAGGAGCATGGATTCATGTATTGAAGTATTCACAGTGCCTTGAATGTCTGACCAAATCTGGGGGTGCCTTCTTCCCAGTAACATTCCCACTGAACAGGGCCACAGACAGCCATCTAGGACCAGTAAAGTAAGAATCAAGCCAGTGTTACCACTTCTATTTGTTACCCAATGCTCAGCCCTCTGGCCTTAGAGGCTGCAGGCCCGGAACACTGGGGAGTTTTCTCTTTCTGGTTGGCTTATTTCATTCGAGGATACTTTTTGTATATTGGATTAAACACTTTTATCTTGATTTGAAATGCCTTGAGACTCCCTTTGATGTTGCCAAGACTGTACTCTCTTGCTTGCTCTGTAGAGTGGATTTAAAAAAAAGTAATGATGACAGTAGCAAAAGGAATAATTTTTGCACTTGAGAAATACTTATAGCTAATGACTGCAATTCATTGACTATTAGAATTTAGATTGTAAGCATAAAAAAGGGGAAGCTAACTGAAGCTCAGAATGGGATTCTCTTGTTCTCTCTCTGTGTAACTGGACAGGTGCCTTGAAGAGTATTTGATTTTTCTCTAAAGAATCTGTTATCAGCTGGATACCATTCTAGATGATAGTAATGGTTTATTCTGCTCAGGTATGTTATGTAGGGGTTTCAGTGTATGGGCACTTACATGCCCACTAGTTTTACATTAGAGAATTGGCAAGTTGTTAATGTTGCACGTGCTGATGATCTTTTCCCCTTATCTGGTATTTTCAATATGTATTTATAATGTTAGTAAAACATAGCATTTCAAATTGAGGTTGGCACGTTTTAGTAAAAGGCTCTGCATACTTCTTGAGGATTGTGGCATGTATTTCAATGCAAACCTATGTGCTTGATTTCCTCTGGGTGTTAACAGTTGTTATTACTGACCTGGAAATGATTCCACTTTCCTTTATCTTGTGTGAGCATTGTTTTGTCTGGATTGTACCAGATGTGCAGTACTTGAGTGCTTTCTGTACCACATGGCTAATCTTTACATTGCACATTTAATTTACCTTGTGCAGCTCCGAGCACAACTACATTAACCTGAGTTGCATGTTTGGACTTGTTTGCTTAAAATGACCAATAAATCCAGTAACAAAACAGACACTAAATGGTAACAAACCTATCACCATGTTGACACTACACAGCTGTCTTTCACATGAAACTCACCACAAGCGTGAGATCTTAGAACTTAGATCTTCCTTCTTCAAGAACATAGCCATCTACCACAGGATAGAAAAGAGAATCGCTATTAGTTGGTAAGCAAGGTAAGGCCTGATGTGGGCAGCTCTGAAAGCACACACATGCCCAGTTCATTACACTATTACCACTAGGGGATAAGTTCAAATTAAGATACACAACTTCAGCTACATTAATTGCGTAGCTTACGTTGAAGTAAATCGAATTTTGGCGCCATCCACACTGCGGGAAGTCAAAGGGAGCACACTCTCCCTTTGACTTCCCTTACTCCTTGCAGAAGCAAGATTACCAGCAGCAACCAGAGTGCCCCTCTCAGTTCGAATTAGCATGTTTTTCACTAGACCTGCTAATTTGAATCCTGGAAGATTGATTGTGGCCGATTCGATCTCATCTGTAGTGTAGATGTGGCCTTAGACACAGAAGAAAGATTAACAAACTGTACCAACTCCTGGCTAGTGAAAATATGACATTACAAAATTATTTAATTGTAAGTTTAATGATAGCTTCCCAGCCCAGCCCATCACGCCATGGAGTGAGTGAAGGGGAAAGCAAAGATCGAATATATACACTTGCCAGTTTACCCAGTAATTTCCCCTGAAAGCATCACCCATGAAATACTATCCCCCACCATTCAGTCCACACCCTATTAATGTTTATGTCCCCCATCCATATCTTCCAACTTCTGCTGTTCCCTATAGCACTGGGCCCCAACTTCACCCCCAGGAGAAATGGGACCCAGCCTGCTGTCTACACACACACACACACACACACACACACACACACACACACACACACACACACACACACACACACACACACACACACACACACAGACACACTCTCTCTCCCTCTCCCTCTCTCCCAGGAAGAGTCAGGAGCCCCGGCATTGGGAACTGCAGGAGAGGAGGAGCCGAAGAGCCAACTGAGGAACCAGACTGAACAACTTTGGTGGCTCTAGCAGCCTTTAGGATAAACAGCTCAGCCTGCTTTGTATAGTGAAAGAGGAAGAAATTCTCTCAGGATACGGTGCAGCTTGGACTGGCTGTCCCTTGCCAGGAGGCTTGGGAGTGAGGAAGGGAGCCAACTGGAGGGTTTCCACATAGATTTACAGGTACTTCTCTAAACCCTATGGTAGGGTGTGAAAAAACTCACACTACAGAAACCCCATGGAGTTGGCAGCCTGGCTTAAACATCTACTAAGGATAGAGAAAAAACAGTTTGTGAATGTGGTTATGGAGCCCTGTGCTAGGCTACAAGGGATGAGGATACTAGTAACACTGGAGAGAGCTCATCCAAGCTGCTTGCTGTCTGACAAATCTGTATACACCCAGGCTACGTCTACACTGGCATGATTTTCCGGAAATGCTTTTAACGGAAAAGTTTTCCGTTAAAAGCATTTTCGGAAAAGCACGTCTAGATTTGCAGGACGCTTTTCCGGAAAAGCACTTTTTCTGGAAAAGCGTCCGTGGCCAATCTAGACGCGCTTTTCTGCAAAAAAGCCCTGATCGCAATTTTTGCGATCGGGGCTTTTTTGCGGAAAACAGTACTGTGCTGTCTACACTGGCCCTTTTGCGCAAAAGTCTTTTGGAAAAAGACTTTTGCCCGAACGGGAGCAGAATAGTATTTTCGGAAAATCACTGACGATCTTACATGAGATCGTCATTGCTTTTCCGGAAATTCAAGCGGCCAGTGTAGACATCTGGCAAGTTTTTCCGGAAAAGCAGTTGCTTTTCTGGAAAAAGTGGCCAGTCTAGACACAGCCCCATTGTTTGCAGATGGCTTCTCTATGCTCAGGAATCCTTGGTAAGGTTTATATCCTCCCACACCGAGGTGCGGATGTATGCTTCCCGGAGCAGCAATAACGTGTCTCTTCTCTAGTAACTTACAATTTTGCTATAATCTCCTCTGAAGTAGTTATGGCTGCTGCCAATTCTCCCATACTTCCACAGGCCCCATACTCACAGGCCTGTGCTCTGTGAAGATTGTTTTGAACATCTTTGGCTGGAGACCATTTTAATACAAGAAAAAATGGGCTAGATCCCTAGGTGATCTAAACTGGTACACCATCACTGAAGTTACAGATGCTATGCCCTAATCTATCCAATGACATCCCACCAGAAAAGCAGTTTTGGCTTTTGTTTAGGATCTCAAACCATTTCTTGCACTAGTGGAAATTGCTTTGCATTTAATTGCATAGGCCATGGGACAATATGTCTCTAAACTAGTTCTTCTATGGGGGGGGAGGGGAAAGGGGAAGAAATGATGGTAAAATTTGCATTTTCAAAATGTTGTTTTTCAACAGCTTGACTCGGCCAATGTTTTGGGTGAGTCTGAACATTCTACATTTAGGGTGAAAAACTAAACAATGCACAAAGTCCTGGTTCTGATCACATTTGCCCTTTGATTAAAACAAAAGATAAAATACAAGTATGACTCTACCGATGTCAGTATAACTACTCTTGATTTACACCAGTGTAACAGACAGCAGAGTGGAGCTAAATATGTGTAAACAGCCATGCAGATCTGTAGTAAATCTACATGTTAAAAATGCTTGTGAATATTTGCAAGAGTGAGCATCTATTGCAGCTGATGAAGTGGTTTTTCCCATGAAAGTCTATACCCAAATAAATCTGTTACTCTTTAAGTTGCCACAGGACTCCTTGTTGTTTTTGCAGATACAGACTAATATGGCAACCCCTCTGAGATGTGACTATTTGTATCGTAATATACGCACAAATACAGCTATGTGCAGAAATATGAAACTAATTTCTAGTGTGGAATAAATCTATCATTTTTAAAATCTGGCAAGTTTAGTTAAAACCCAAAACAAAATAATTTTGGTTGCAAAGGAGCAGAGAAAAAAAGACTAAAATGATAAAGCCTTGTTAGGTTGGAATAGCTATCATTTTAAAATAATCACACTCATTGTGACATACAATGACAAGTCACAGCCAGAGCTTCAGGAAGAGTGCTACTGACCCACAGGAGGAGATGAGGTACAATGTGGGCTGGTCAGCACAGTCACTAGCCATAGTGCAGGCACAACTCATGAACCTCTGTCTCGTATGAACAGAAAAACATAAGAACGGCCAGACTGGGCCAGACCAAATGTCCATCTAGCCCAGCATCTTGTCTCCTGACAGTGGCCAATACCAGATGCTTCAGAGGGAGGGAACACAATAGGAAATCCTTATGTGATTCCCTGGAAAGTTAGGTTAATATTACTTACCTCCTGTTCAGCAATTTTGTGGGTTAATTAATTTGTCTGGTCTAAATTAAACCCTGATCTGCAGTCACCTCATAGAGAAGTGTGTATGGAGGGATGCTAAGTCTCCCCCACCTCAACATGGTCTTGCCTGGATTGTGACTGAGCACAAGGGAGAATAAAGGCGTAGGCCCTGAAGTGAGGAGGAAAGAGTATGGCTGTCTAGATATTCAGCTGAGTGGAGGAAGTATGGTCTACCCTATACAAGGGATGCAAGGTCTCCATAGCTCACTAAAGAAAAGACTCCCATTGACTTAAATGGACTTTGGATTCAGCCTGAAGTAATTTTCTCCCTCCCTTAACTCACCTGAGGGGCTCTTTCTAAGGCAAAATGTCTTCTGGGTTTCCTGCTCCGGCAATGCACTGACAAGTCATTACTGACTAAGAGCTGTGACTCAGTGCTGTAACCCCACCTGATCCTTTGTACTGCTACTGGACGAGTCACTCTTGGGGCGTTGCTAGGTTCTATGTTACTGGGTTGGACGTTCCAACTTTTGTGAAGATGATGAGAGCTGGATGCAGAAAGCACCAGTAACAGACAAATTACACAGGAGACAAAAGTAGAAGCTATATGACAAAGAGGTGACAGACCCAATATTTAGCAGTTTTCATCTAAGGACCTTGTTCCTATTTGACATGTCAGTGGAAGCAGGATTGGGCCTTCATGTATTACAAATGAAAAGTGAAATAAGAATTGCAAAAGGATATTACTGGCATAGTATGGACCAACCTGCTCCTAGTGAAGCTATTAATATCAGCAGGGGCAGGCAGGGCAAACAATGTGGATAGCCGTTGGTGCCAAATCAACATCTGGGGAGGAGCTCTATCATTTTTCCTCCTACAGCTGTTCACAGCGTGCTGAGAAAGTTTTCTGCCCTGTGCGATAAAATACTTAAGGCCAGCCCTGGGAGAAGATCAAATACCATGCAAGTGGCATTTATATACATAGGTAGTTGCCTGCATCGCTGAGCAGGAGCCCAGAGCAACTTCTCTGCTGGCAGCCTACATGCCCCTTCAGACAGCGATAGCCATGCAGACTACGATCTGTTTGACTTTTGAGGATGGCAGCTACTGAGGCACAATGTGTCCAGTTCTCTCCTGGCTGAGCGCTTCTCCAGCACTGTAAATGGATGCAGAATTAGTTTGCTAAGATCCTCACTGAACAGGCATTGCCAGTGCGGAACAGATGTTTTGAACAAGTAATCAGCTTTAAAGAACAAACACAAAACTTATAAGGGCTCCACTGTGCATGGAGTTGGGCTGCTGTGCTTAGAGCTTAGCAAAGTACTTCTGCAAGTCAGCCAGTGAACTAATCCAAGGTTCGCCAAAGGAATGAAAAGCCAAAATCTGCCATTGGTATCTAATTAGGTTAGAGAGCTCCGAGTGCAACGATGGATCATTTAAAAAAAAAATTACAGTATTTTCAAAGTCTAAAGCTGGGACTAAAGAAACACAGAATCACTGCACTTCACGTTGCTGCCCCACTCTCTATAATCTTTCCTGCAAACTCTGCCTCCCAAATTCCCTCCCTCTTAATTCTCCTGCAAACAGAACCTTTGTCTTGCTTTTGTCCACAGACTCCTTGGTCCAGTCTCCCTTCTCCCTTAAAATTATTGGCTTCTTTCCAATTCACTGATCCAAACCCATTTTTGACTCGTGCAAATACTGCTTTCCTCTTTGGCAGGCCAAGTTAGGGATGTTAAATTTTGAGTAATTGACTAATCGAATACTCGATGCCTTTTTGCATGGACTATTTGATTAGTCAATAGGTTGCCTCCACCTTTGAAGTGTAGCAACAGCCCTAGGGCTTTGCTACACTTCAAAGGTGAAAGCGCCGTGTGAAGCCCAGGGTCAACTGAGGGCTCCCACGCTGACCCTGGGCTCCGTGAGATGCTGCCACTTTGAAATGTCACAGAGAGCCCGGTGTCAGGATGCGCGCAGCGTTTCAAAGTGGCAGCGCTGCATGGAGCCCGGGGTTAGCGGGGGAGTCCCCAGCTGGCCCCAGGCTCCATGCAGCACTGCCACTTCGAAGTACTCCCTTCTCTTTGCCCCCCTTGTGGCCTGACAGAAGTGATTAGCCGACTAGCCTGTCGACTATCCGATAAGCATTCGCTGATCGGATAGTCGACTAGTCATTCACATCTGTAGGCCAAACTGCAACCCCGAATGAATGCACCTCAAATGGGGGTACTGGTATTGAAACTAATTTTGCAGTTCAGATCCATTTCTACCAACTGAAAAGGGGCATAGGGAGATTAGTCCCATCTGTAGTGACCTCTGTTATACAGCAGGCAATCTGGGCATAAATGCCAGAACTAGGGATGCTGGGGGTAGGACAGCATTCCTGGCTTGAAGTGGTCTCCATCATGTACAGGGTGCACAGTCTGGTTCAATGGCTCTCAGCACCTCCCCCCCCCCATCAATGTTCCCTCTTATTATTTCCAACTATATGTGGAATAAATTTTATGTGCTCTGAGGCACATGCAGCACGAGTAGAAACAAAAGCCTCGTTGTAGGTGCTCTGCTCAGCAGTTGGGCAGCATGTGAATCTCTCCTGAGCAGCCACACAAGCACACAGCTTATGGGGAACACTGCTCCCCTCCCCTCCACTTTGTTCCAGTACCCCTGAATCTGGGCTCCTTCCTTAAGAACATTCTGGTTATGCCTCTTTCGACAGGTAGTTTCAGTGCCTGTTTCTCCCCTTCACAACATTACCAGTTTTACATCCCTGCACTGCACTGAAGACTCAGGAAAGCTACGTCCATCATAGCGGCCCGAGGTTTGCTGCAGTTCTTGGGCCAGATCCACAAGGTGGGGGGTAACTTCAATTGAACTATACCAATCTACACCTCCAGGGAATCTGGTTTACTTATTCCAGCAAAGATTGTTGCAGGATACTCCTGTGTACATTAGAGTGCACACATGGTCACAGATGCACCTACTAAACTGTTCCCCTCCCTGCTCCCCCTCAATAAACAACCCCTGCCTACTCTGATCAGATCAGCTGTTCAAACTTAAACGTTGGCTATACAGTAATTTTCTTGAATGCTCCTTCCTTGGGAATCCGAAAGTAGTGACCAGATCTAGTTAAAAAAAATAAATAAAGGCAGTGCACAGTGGAAACTGATCCAGAGGAAATATATTTTTTTATTAGGGCTAGTATGTACAGGACCAGTTCAACTCCCACGCAAGGCTTTGATTCAGCAAATATTTACAACACACTTTTCTTTTCCTCTGAGCAGTCTCATTTAAATCAAGGGGAGTGCCTATTCACAAATTTAAGTGTGTTGGTAAATATTTGCAGGATTGATTGAGCTCTTGTTCGAAGGAAGGATTTTCATTGACTGTGTGGTTATGCTTGAGTTAGGCCCCATAAGATCAATATATAACTTTTATAAATATTTGTAACAAGCCACAAAAATACTAGCTAGGACTACGGCTCTGCCATGATGTTAGTTCCCTGACTTCTATGCTCAGTAGAGGACGCAGGCCATTCTAAGCACCATATATTTCTAAAACTAAAAGATGGCAGTCTTCTTAGCACATGTGCAATGTGACTCAGCTGGCACTAGGGTTGTCAATGTATAGTCTACTATGCAATTAATTGATAAGCCTAGGCAGGGAGCGGCTCCCGGGGGGGGGGGCGGAGGGGAAAGGAGGAGGAATTGGGGAAAGGGGAGACTGCCGTGAAGCAGCCTCTGTCAGTGACAGACCCGAGTTTGCACCACCCACGGACAGCGTGGAAGGGGGCTACGCAGGAGTGGGGCTGAGAGCGCACTGGTTGCCGGCCCCACTCTTGAGGACTATCAAGTAGTCGTGTAACTGCTATGATCGCATGCGTTTACACAACTATTCAATTACTCAATATCTAACATCCCTAGGTGGCACGTAACCAGGATTCAACCCCAAATTTGGTCTGGGTACCAACAGCGTGTACAACACACACAGCTTCATGCCCTCAAGCATGGCAGTGTGGAGACTTAGGGTATATTTACACTGCATAGCTATTTTGAATAAACTGTTCTGGAATAGTTATTCTGAAATAGCTTATTTCAAAATAGCACGTCCACACTGCAGGGAAGTCTCAAAATTAGTCTGAGGAAGGCTTCCATAATGCAGATGCGCTATCTCAATTTAGAGACCCAGAAGGCACTGGGGAGGAATAACTTAGAATGGCTCTGGTGAGGGGCTATTTCGAAATAGCACCAGTGGAGTGTCTACACACGCCTTATTTTGAAATAGATATTTTGGAATAGGCATTATTCCTCAGAGAATGGGGTTAACAGATTTTGGAATAAGCCATCTGTTATTTCAAAGTAACCGAATGGCTGTGTAGATGATCACATTGTTATTTTGAAATAACAGTGTAGTTTAGACACACCCTAAATGAGTTTAAGAATCTTAGGCGATCTTTCATCTTGTCAAAACTGTGAAAGTAAACAACGAAGAGTTTCAAGATAGATAAAAACTTTCCCCATGTGTACATATTTAAGATAAAGGCCAAAATATTAAATTCAAACAATATTCAATACTGAGTGATTTACTTTTGTGTACTGTAGATGAAACCATATTTAAATGAATTGCACATTACAAGGTAAAGAATCAATGAATGATCTGGTAACATTTACTTCATTATTTATAACAGCTTGCTAAAGTAATTATGCTTCCTTTTTGTGGCAGCACTTACTACAACTGTCAAACCAAGGTTTTTTTACTAGAGAGACCGTGCTTAAAGGATTATTTAAAAATAAAGTGGCAGAATGATAATTTTCCAGTTATAGAAACCTATTTGCTTTGAATCAAAGACATTATTATATGTTTTTATTAACACATACAAAACTCTTAGGGTATACAAATTGTGTTACTGTTTTGGAAACAGTGAAAAACTAAATAATTGGGCATTACAGGAATCATTTACATCACACTGGGTTCTAAACAGATCCTTAAATTTTAAGCCAGCACACATATATATAAACAGCACACCAAATAGTTGACAAGTTATTTGTGTGTGCCACCAGAAGACTGGGCTCTTTTGTAGCATCCAAGATTATGCCATTGTTTTTTAAGCTAAAATCTCTACTGATACTAATTCTTGCTTAAAAAGTGAGGGCATAATCTGGTCTCAGCCTAACAACATTTTTTCCTAACCGCTTCAAACCCAAATTGTTTTTGTGTTTTAATATCACAGACCTACTGTAAATATAAAATAAGATTACTGTACACAACATATGAAACCTATTTTTAGGAAGCACAAACATGTACAACACTGCAAACGTCATGGTTTTTTCTTGTGTGCACACACACAACCAGATTTTCAAAAGAATAAATGAAATATTTAGTCCACTTTAACTTCCTTTATACAATATAAAATGGTTACATTTCTGTAGTATACTTTAGAATAAGTTAAACATCAAGACATATGGCAATAGCTTTGTACTAGTCTTCCTAAAACCTAAATCCAGAAATTTAGTTTAATCTTGTTCAGTCACAAAAATGAATAAAGACTAAAACCCAGTTACACTGGAAACCCAGACTTTCCTAGAAACCACAAACACTCTAAGCACTTTGGTATAATTATGCAGCTATCATCATGCTTGCCCACTATTATAACTCATGAAAACTTGGTTCAAAATAGAAAAGTTTACTAATTTTTTTAATAAGTGGTTTATGAAGCCTGCTTTAGCATTTCTGGTTGCTATTGAAAAATGATTCAGTCAAGCACACTGTTGCACCAAATATACACACACAACATTGGTATGACACAACTACAAATTAAATATTATCAAAGTTTCTTTTAAATACAATGCAAACCAGTTTTTTTAAGTGCATAGAACATAATGCAGAATACTGTTAATTACAGTGACAAGTACAAGGATATTAAATATTTTAATAGATCTTAAAGCAAGGTTCGAATATAAAAGTGTGTGAATCAGAATAAATGCACTCTTTCTTACTCTAACACAGATGATTATGGTCTTCCCATAGATAAAGAAAATCAGCAAATGAACACCACCTACTGCAGGTTTTTAAAGTTGTTTTTTTGTCCACAGCTCCCACAGAGTTGAAAATATACCTTTAAAATTATGAATAATTTGGGTGATTTTCTCCCAATAATCCACTTTTTATGAAAGGAGAGGTCAAAATGCATTAAAATATAGGATTTTCCCCCACTTCTGAGATATGTTTGCTGCAGTTCTTGAACCAACATGCTTAACTTTCATCTGCTGATACATATCATGATCTCTCAGATTTCACCTAGAGACCCTCTTGCATGGAAAGGAATATTTTCTTGTTCTAAATCTAGTTCTGGCCTATGCTCAAAAAGCCAGAATCCTGTAGTCATTATCCAAATAAAATTCCCATTGAAACCAAGTAGTAAGGACTGTAGAATTTGGAGAAAATTTACATCTCATCCTACAGTCTCCTAAATTTGCATTTTGGCTTTTGAAATTCAGTGAAAACTAAACTGAACACAACAATAATTTAATACTGCAAGTGAGCTTTGGACAATGGCCTCAAGAATGAAACGACAGTTCTCAAAACCCCAACCCAACCAAGACCCTCCATATTTATTGACATTCTAGAATACTGATCCCATTTAACATGTAAACATAACAGGATCCAAAGAGATGGAGGTTTCTCCTTTGAACTTCATACTGTAAGTAAATAATACTTTGCCAACTACCAAAAAGACCTCAGTTAATGGTGCCACATTCACCCCAATGTCGCACATTCACCCCAATGTCAATACTGCTTTCTTTTCCTTAAAGAAGTTCGTTATTTAACATCAAACAAAATAATGATTAAAAAATATGGCACCACATTTTGCTCAGTGAAGTTGCAGAGCATCTGTGTAAGTGAGAGCTGAATTTGTTCCCATCTGTGAAACAGGTCCAGCCTCAAATGAGGTTGGGTTTTTTTGTTTCTGTTATGGTTTAAAAACCATTTTAAACCCTCTATCTGAAATGGTTTACACTTAGCAAAAAGTCAATTGAAATTAATCTGATGTTACTGGAGGCTGTTTGGTGACCTTGTCAAACTTCTGTGCAAGTTGGGATTCTGACTATGCCTGTTTCGACTGCGAACAGATGAAAACATTGTGTTGCACCCTGGGACTTTACATTTGTGGAGCTGGCGGAGATGCACAGTTTTGTAATGGGCCCTGAAGGTTCCTTTATTACTGTAGTTTTTTTGGCATATATGACAAGTTATTGGCAAATGGGAAGGTAAATTTGTAAAGCTTTGATTAGCCTTCTCAATGACAGTACAGTCCTGGTAGAGCTCTTCATTGGATATGAGGCTTGGTCCTTCACAGCTTTCATCACTATCATCCAAAGCCATGGTGCACTCTTCGCTTCCTCCGTCAGAATCCCAAGAGGAATGGGCACTGCTCTCAGACTTAATGCTGGAAGTAGTGCTTAAATCCAGAACAGCACCATCATTCACTGGATCGTATCCATAATTCTCAGAACAGGGTTCCCTGATTTTGCTCAGTGGAAAAACCAAGCTGCCTGTTCTGTTCATTCCTTTGAAGATGACAGAAGTCTGTTCAACATGTTTTAAAGACACATCTTGACAAACCTCTTTAGCCATGTCTTTCAAGAGGTACGTTGCATTGAAATGGTTGTCCTTGAATTCCAGTGTATCTTTGGTCAGAAGCTTATGATGAAGATTTAAATTTGAACTATGTCTAGAAGAACAAAGATAAGCTTAGCAAAAGTGATTTTTTCATCAATACCTAACATCAGTTGTTTGAAAACTATTAACTAAGAATTAGTAGCCACTATTTGGTAGTTGCTGTGAAGTGTGTATGTTTAATCAAGTGCCACTATAAAGATTAAAACAGATAAGTATCGGTACAGGTATCTGGCTTGACTCAGATCTGTCTTGTACCTGTGTGAATCAAGAATAAATGCCATGGAAGTCAGCAGCCCAGATACTCTCCTATATGTGTTTACTTGATGTAAACGGAAGGTGCAAGCCACTGAAGACTCCTGCCTGATACGGTAAAACAGGGGCCCTGCTGCAGCTGCACCCCCCTATGCATCTAACTTCCCAACAAGCACTCAGAATGTTTTGCTATACCCACAATAAAATTTTCAAACAGGCAGCACATTGCTCAATATAAATCAATTTTCATCACGTATAAGCTGTCATCACTCGTCTCTGATCTTAACTTCCAAACTTCGGCCACTTTCAATATATAAAAGAAGAGGATTTTTTAGAATACAGATACCTATTTATTACTTGTACCCTTATCTAACTCAAAAAATGGCCTCAGGGGTATCACTCAAACTTTAACAAAAAGAAAAAATACTTTCAACTATCATTTTCATCCATAAGCATGGATTATTCAGAACATTATCAGCACATGAAAACAAGGCTATTGCTGAAAACTTTCTCCCCTGTAACTATAGCATTCCTGGTCCAAGTTATTGCAGGAGAGATCTAGTTAATTCTTGTCCTGCATGGAATTTAGGAACTTTCTTGTGTGATCGTTTTGTTTTTCTCTTTTCAAACTAGGTGCTTAAGGGTGGCAGAATTAAAGTTAAAACGGCACTGTGGCATAGAAAGGAATTTGCAATATGTGTGTATGAACTGCAGAACTGGGCTTCGTTCACCCACCCACCTGTTGTCATAATTACATGGGAATGGAATTCATTGCAGGGAAAAGAGGAAGAAGCATGGTCACTGTCCTCCCTTGGGACTCTGCCACTTGGGAGAAGATTTCATTTGTGGTCAGGACATCACAGAAGCCCTACTAGCAGCAGATTAATTCACTGCCTCTCCAGGCTGTAATGGCCACACCACTCCCAGTCTGTCCTTGTCCACTTCCTGGACTGCACTGACTGGCTTCAGGGTGGTCTCCCAGCAGAATATTGGGTCCTGGTACCTCATGTCACTATGGGCTCTGTCCAGGCAAACATTCTACAACCAGGGCCTGCAGCCTGAGTTATGTAGTGTTATACAGTGGAACCAATCCAATGAGTCAAGCTCATAATCTTTAACTGTATTACCACAAACCATGTCTCAATAAAATATGCAACACTGAGGGTTTCAACAGTACAGTTAAGTTGCATATATAGTAGGGATGTGAACGACTAGTCGACTATCCGATAAGCAAATGCTTATTGGATAGTCGAGTCAACTAGTTGCTTCACCCCCCACCCCGCCACCTCTATCAGAAAGAGGCAGTGGGTGGGGGGTGGGAGTGGAGTAGAGAGGGTACTTCAAAGTGGCAGTGCTGCATGCAGCCCGTGCCCAGCTGGGGTATCCCCAGGCTGCACATGGTGTTTCAAAGTGGCAGTGCAGCATGGAGCCTGGGATCAGCTGGGGACTCCCCTTCTGACCCTGGGCCCTGTGCGGCACTGCTGCTTTGAAACACCACATGGAACCTGACGCTGGGCTCCCCGCAGTGTTTCAAAGTGGCAGTGTTGGAGGGAGCCTGGGGCCAGTGGGGGAGTCCCCACCTGATCCAAGGCTCCACAGGGTGCTGCCGCTTTGAAATACCGCAAAGAGCCTGACGCCCGGCTCCCCACGGCATTCCAGAACAGCAGTGCTGCATGGAGCCCAGGGTCATTCCTCAGCTGACCCTGGGCTCCATGTGGTGCTGCCACTTTGAAATGCCATGGGGAGCATGGGCCAGTGGGAGACTGCCCCACTGGCCCCATACTCTCTGCAGCACTTTCACCTTTGAAGTGTAGCAACAGTCCTAGGGCAGAGGCACCCTTATCGACTAATCGAATAGTCGATGCAAATTGCCTTGACTATTCAATTAGTCAATTACTCAAAATTTAACATCCCTAATGTATAGAGCATTTTCAGTTCTTGTTTTTGTATTAATATATACATATCAGGCCTGAAATTAATGGATATAGGACAGAAGTATCATCAGTAACTTGGGTCTATGGCTCGGCCTTTTGGCTAAAATCAAGTGTGATCTTGTATAAAAGATAATATCATAACATGTACACAGAAAGGGTAGTTAATATTGCATGTTCACCTTTAATGTTTACATATGATGACACTGGAATGCACAATATTAACTTTGTAGTAACTCGAGGGAAAATCTTGTTGTCCTTATCCATTTTTTCCTCTCCACTTGATTTAAAATCCTTCAGTGGGACTATACTTGCATAAAGCAAGGACAGAGTGAAAACTGAATAAGGTTTTGATGAGCTGGCCCCATATATTTTGCATTTAAAAAAATTAAGTTATACACAAGTACATATTAAACCCATGAATCCAGAAGTGCATATGCCAGAAAACTGTTGAATTCACAAACTTGTGCATTTTCACTGATGTTCTAAAATATACTTTCAATTTATGCAATCTTTATTAGTTATGACATTTTCAAGGCTTTATTTAAAATCTTGCATAGGTGAAAAGAAAATATTTCTTTCAATGGATTTTCATTCTATGGACGCAGTTAAGTCATCATACCTGTTATAGATGGATGCACACAAAAATCTACAACTTTATGTTCCTCAAGCACTTATTTAAAATTAGGCCCCCATTGTGAAAATAAAAATAAGTCTGTTTATAATTTTCTTACCTGTCTCGGCTTCTACGAGAAGGGAAAGCAGCATTACAGCCCTCAACTGTGCAAATATGCATTTCTTTCAGATGTACATTTTTATAATGCATTTTTACACTGTAAGGGTTTTTAAATGTCTTCTTACAGATGTCACAATGAAAGCGGCTTTCTGCCTTCTGAGTCCCTAGTGCTTGTTGACTGATATCCATATCTTTAGAATCTTCTAAACAAGGAATGGCAGCACCCCTGTTTGACAAAGCACTGAAAAGGCCCCCAGTTAGCAAGTGGTGGTACAATTCAGCGCAATCATTATTAGGAATCCTGTGTGTGGTCTGCTCATTAATATAAAGAGAGGATGTAGTCACTGGTTTTATAATATCACTGTGTTGTTTTTTTGGATCTTCAGACACAATTTCACGGGAAGCTATTTTTAACACTTGGTTTTCTTCTGGCTTAACCTCTCTCTTAGAGTGATCCAATTCATTCCCAGAAGTTTCCTTGATGTATTTGTTATTTGGCTCAATGACAGAATCAAAATATTTTGGGCCCTCTACCCCAGAGAGAGATGTCCATGAATTACCTGTATGGGGGGGCTTTTCCATACTGTCGCTCATCTGCTTTTCTAGCCTATGCTCACAGGTTTCCAGCTCTTCATCGCTTACCACCTGCAGAGGTGTATCATCTTCTGAGCTGGCCAGGTTGCTGTTTTCATTAGCTGTTTCAACAGCTTCTTTCTCTATTTTGATGGGCATGCTTGATTTACGGGATTTCTTCTTGGGTACTGCATCAAATGGCAATGTATTAGCAACCAGCTGCTCAGGTACTGATGAAGAAATGAGAGGTAGAGAAGGAAGTATGCCTGGGGTGTTAGCAAGCTCAGCTGGTGTGACTGGACTGCGATAAAAAGGAAGAACTGGCTGAACTGTCTTTAAATTTGGAAAGAGAACACCATTCTGTCCAATACTGGGAAAACTGGATTGTACCTTTGAATCTGCACAGGAGCTGACATAACTGGTAATTGGTCTACTACCTGGGGTTAAAATGGTAAAGTCTGTCCTTTTTGTTTCTTCAGCTCCAGTGATAGTCAAACCATTCCTCAGGTCTTTATCTCTGTTGTTTCTGTTCATTGGCATGTGGAGTCTTGGATTGGGGTTTGCACTATGACGATTTCGACTTCGCAAAGAGCTAAACACCATATTGCAGCCTTCAATTGTGCATTTGTGTTTGATCTTCAGATGAACGGCATTATAATGGATCTTCAGGGTGCCTTTGTCATAAAATGTCTTTTCGCAGGCAGTGCAGAAAACACGTCCTTTCCTTGGCCCAATGCCATTTTTTTCAATTGATTTAATTTTATTTTCTGGAGATAACTGTGTCCTTTCAACTTTCGTTACTGTATTATGTGAACTAGAATCGCTTAAAGGGGCATCATCTTCTGTTTTAGTAGTGACATCTGGGCTGTTCACGTGCCTTTCATTTTCAGCTTGAAATGAAGTAGAACTGGAACTTAAGAAGCTGCTTTCAGAAAATGGTATCTGAACATCTTGTTTAGTTTCACTGCTTCGGTCTTGACCTTGCTCAAGCAAATGTCTTTCTGGTGGTGAACCTATCAAAGGTGGAGGCACTGGACTGAAAAACTGAAAAGGGAGCATGAAAGCCATATTATTTACAATGTTCTCAAAGTGATGAATATTGGCAGGGCTCATTTTGTCCATGGATGAAGAAAGACTAGGGCTTCTTTGATTGCAACTTTCTATAAATGCCCTAATATCCAAATTAGTTGTTGTTGTAGGTACTATAATTGACTCCCCTTCTTTCTCTTGAATTGCCATTAGCTCTACAATGGATTTAGTTTCTCCAAAACGAAGAAACTGCTGCAGAGTAGCCAGTTCTTCTTCATTAGTCATTATGCTCCAGTGATCCAGCACCTTTCCTGACGCATCCTAAAACAGAACATATGTAAGAGTGAGACATTCATTTAAACATATTGCAGACTCCCCTTTCTTTAGTAAGTCTGTAAAATTACTCTGCTTCCAGACAGTTTTATGGCAATTTTATGATACTGTCTTTTTGAGCTTCAACACAGTGGTGATCTTATTTGTTTCTGAACAAATAGTAATACAATCTAATAAGCTATTTTATAAGTTTTTCACAAAAATTAAGACATGTATAATATGAACAACACTTAGCAACAGGAGAGTACAAAGAGCAGAGATGGAGCAATAAGACCAATATTTAGCTACACATTTAAGTCAAGTATTCTTCCACTGCAAGTTTAATAATCTTCCAAGCCACTAAGATCAGAGAACAAATGAACCTGTATTGATCTATCACCAGTGTTCACAGAGCACAGCTGTAATTACACTAGAGTGTTGGAGTTCTTTCAAACTCTAGCTATGCCTAACTTTTCCCAATAACTACAATAAATATTTTATCACAGAACATGTATTTGATGGTCTACTGAGATTTTTCACAGTGCATGTAAGAGTTTCTAAGATGATGAAGAATGTAACATCATAAATTTTTCATGTGATAGAGGTTCAAGGTAATTGATTCCATATTTTTAATCCTAACACTAAAAAGCAAGATTATCAAGACCATTAAATATTGATTTGTGTCATAATATAAGATCATAATTCTACTTTACATAAAAGGTAAATTGTAATTTCCAGACAGTAGTATCTGCATAAGCACATAAGGCCAACTTCATATTTGGTGTAGCTTCACCAAAGTGAATGGAATTAAATTGGAGAGAAACATAGGCCATGGTGTTTAAATTTGAGTTTAACGTGTAATTATATTATCCACAGTGCAAAAATAAAATACAAATTATTGTTAAATACTACTTTGGGTCAATTCTTGAGGTCTTTACTCAGACTGCTATTGACTTCTTTCTCCTTAGGCTAGTCAATTTCAACATATGTTTATTAGAGTAATAACTAAATAAAAACCGAGTCAGGGCCAGATAATTTGGCCCTGCTGTTACAACAGTAGGCTTGCACAAGACTACAGTTGTGTTAGTCATATCATGCAATCAACTTTTTAAGCAGAATTCCCATTGAAATCAATTAAAAATAGATGACACAATGTGGCCATAGGTACTAAGATTAAACTGGAGGACATTTTAAAATTATGTTGAGTAACTGTTTTTTCTGGATTGACAAGACTTTCACTATAATACCTGTAGCACGTATCCACGTATATAATCCTGTAGTGTCCAATCCAGTGCATGGAGAATCTTTATCACTTCTTCTTGCTTCAGGACACTGAAGAGACGATCCAGCAAGATTTTAAGGCGGACAGGAACGGCTTGGGTTCCATACAGCATGAGGCTACTAATATCAAAGACCACATTGGATTGTACTATCTCTACCTGGCTTGTTGGATACAGGTTGGGGATCCTTAATTTGCTTAGGGCTGAAAATAAAATTAATACAAATTAGAAAAGACATGAGCAGCAAGAGTTATAGAAAACTGAGTGTGACATACATTAAAAAAAAAATCAAGAAACTGAGATACTATGGTGAGGAGGGCTATACAAGAATCGTGAGAGAGAGATTTATAAAAGCAATATTACCATGTGCTACCCATCCATGTCGGCACTGGTTACATTGTCGTTGGTTTATTTTTCCAGGTTTGAAACACAGACAACTACAGTTCACCAGAGTACATCGGATAGCCTGGAAATTAACAAAACAGGTTTACTGGTAATGAGCAACATCTGGAGCATGCACACTAAGTTTATATATTCATGCAGATTTTTATATGAGGTATAAAACATATATGGATAACGCATATAGCTCACATATGAATACACATATAGCTATAGCCAGGCGGACAGCCCAGTTACCACCCATGCTATGCAAGTCAACAGGGCTTCTGATATCACCTGGCATTACTGGTCACCTTCTAGGGCAGCAGAATATGATCGGCAGCAAAATATTCAACAACGCTTTCATGTGTGTTTTAAGGCTAGTTGGTGAGTAGCAGTAGATCTCGTAGCTCTGTCCCTAGATATATGTCAGATAAGTAACTTAAATGCACCATTAAAATTGTTGTTATCCATTAGAAAAATTATGATATGCTTACTTGCAGCATGCAATCCATTTTTCAGCAGACTTTAAAAAGAGAAATGAACACAGAGATCTAAAAAGTTTAATTCCATGAGGTTTTGCTGAAAATACTGCTGGGCCAATAATGCATTTTTTTGGTTTGAAAAAATTTAGGGTCAAATGAAACTTTTTAAAGACCATTTAAAACATTTTGATTTTTAAAACTAAAGGAAAATTGTAAATGTAAATTTTATTCCAAAACAAATTGACATATTTCATTTTTAAAATGTTAAAACAAAATGTTTCTTTTTTTTAATTTTAACTACAACAATTTGGCAAAACTGAAGTGAATTTGAGAAATGTTTCAGTGTCACAGATACTGCATCTTTTGAAAAAAAAAAAAAAAAAAAAGATCAGCTAAAACATTTCACCATTTCTAGGTGAAAGCCAGTGACAACTGGTACAATCCGGTACATCATATAAAGAACCTATTTGCTATACAGATCATCTTTAAGATCCAGGGATAAAAGTTATCCCAGGCAGGGATTATTTAGCAGAATCCATATGGAAAATGTGGATACAGAAGCAAAATAAGTCCATCATCCCATTCTCAGTATTAACACTGCAGTTAAGAATAAGTACTACAAATCCTCATTAAATGAATGATAGAGGCTGCATTTTGTTTGTTCCAAGTAGACAATACATTGGATAGGCAAGTTTAATATTAGGTAATGTAAGAGAATTTTTTAATGGTCATAGATGAAACACAAAGTGCAAAGTAGATTAGCAACCTGCCACACGGTTTAATGGGTGTAACATTTTGCTTTCACTGGGGACATCTATAACACAGTTCCAAAACAGTATTCAGATACCCATATGTAACAGGCCAATGCAGCGGTGTTCCTGGAATACTAACTTCCCTCTGCTCAGACCCATCTTGTGCAGGAAGTGAACAGACAATTTTGAGGTCTTGGTTAAATCTCCACAGGGACTGCTACAGAGCACAGCATTTGTATGACCAAGTCTGCTTAGCGCTGTAATTCTCAGTACAACACTTAGTATCCTGAATATACTTTTTACACAAATTAAATATTTATTAAGGAGAAGTTCATGGAAGGAATTCATGTATCAGAAAGTGCACTGGAATATATAAAACACTTCATAGTGACTGGATCTATCCTAAAATATGTCTGAATTACTCTATTTAAAGTACCTATTTATAATAAATAGAGGATATACATATTAAAACAAAAGATGTTAGTATGAAATAATGAAGAAGGAAACAATCATATTGATGATGTACATCAAAAAAGGACATTAAGAGCTTCAGCAAGAGATATAGGGAACAGGAAGAGGTTTAAGAAATTTCCCCAGCTCTTTTAAAGTAAATTCTGATTTTGGATGTGGCTTCTTTAACACCAAATCAGAAAACAAACGAACAGCCTTTTGCCCCTAACCCAGAAAAATTTAGATCGTACTTACAAAGAGTTACAGAAATCTCACTCCAATTCTAGCCCTCCTATATGTATGCATATAAATGTGATCAGGCTGCATTTCCTGTTGCAGTTCTCAAAAAAGGTATCCCAGAGATTCCACAGATATCCAAATCACATTGATGGAGATTTTGAAACCTTTTCAGTGTTTCACAGTTGAAAATACCATCTGACTGAGGGTATGTCTACACTACCCCGCTAGTTCGAACTAGCGGGGGTAATGTAGTCATCCGCAGTTGCAAAATGAAGCCCGGGATTTGAATTTCCCGGGCTTCATTTGCATGAAGCCAGCCGGCACCACTTTTAAATGCCGGCTAGTTCGGACTCCGTGCCGCGCAGCTACACGCGGCACGGAGTAGCTAGTTCGGATTAGGCTTCTAATCCGAACTACCTGTACACCTCGTTCCACATGGCGTACAGCTAGTTCGGATTAGAAGCCTAATCCGAACTAGCTAGTCCGTGCCGCGTGTAGCCGCGCGGCACGGAGTCCGAACTAGCCGGCATTTAAAAATGACGCCGGCCGGCTTCATGCAAATGAAGCCCGGGAAATTCAAATCCCGGGCTTCATTTTGCAACTGCGGATGACTACATTACCCCTGCTAGTTCGAACTAGCGGGGTAGTGTAGACATACCCTGAGAGGGTGGAGAAACCAAATACCTCGGTATGTCAGACCAGAAGTGGGGTTCTTTTCCATGTGCATTTCTCACAGTGGAGGAGAAACCTACCATGGGGTGTGTCTAGACTACATGCCTCCTTCGACGGAGGCATGTAGATTAGCCAGATCGGAAGAGGGAAATGAAGCCGCGATTAAAATAATCGCGGCTTCATTTAAATTTAAATGGCTGCCCCGATCTGCCGATCAGCTGTTTGTCGGCAGATCGGGGGAGTCTGGACGCGATGCCCCGACAAAGAAGCCTTTCTTCATCGACACAGGTAAACCTGGTTTCACGAGGCTTACCTGTGTCGATGAAGAAAGGCTTCTTTGTCGGGGCATCGCGTCCAGACTCCCCCGATCTGCCGACAAACAGCTGATCGGCAGATCGGGGCAGCCATTTAAATTTAAATGAAGCCGCGATTATTTTAATCGCGGCTTCATTTCCCTCTTCCGATCTGGCTAATCTACATGCCTCCGTCGAAGGAGGCATGTAGTCTAGACACACCCTTAGAAGCTCACATCCAGGGTTCTCTAGCATACAATGCCTTATGTTGTGAGATTTTGAATTTTAAATCTCAACGGCCTGAGAATCTACCATCTTTATCCTGAAATGTGATGACTATTAGTGTGCATGCAATGAACAGGTTCCAGTGACTACAAGCTGAAATTCATTCTCATTTGAAGGCCTGGAGCAGGTGGCAACATGTCCATTCAGCCAACAGAACAATTTTTTGCTTAATCCCTTACAGAAGCCATCGCAAAATGCTAAATACTTGAGAGAAGTTTTGAGAGCTCTGTAAAGTCATAACATACACACCAGCACATGAAGCACTGTGAACTGCTTCACCATAGCGCAGAATATATTTAGCTCAGATGCTGACCTCTTAACAAAACAGTAAAAAGCCATACATTTATTTTATAAGGCTAAAAAAAAAAAAAAAGCATGTTGTGCTAGGCTGATGATTCATTTACATCACAAGACGTCCAACTATAAAGTGTAATTCAATTCTTCTGCCTCACTATGCCATGATCTACTGAAACTTGCATAGATTTCACTTTCTTCCCTAAGGCTATTCTGTTAGACCCATAAGCTAGATCAGAATTTCACAAATGTCCCCTGAGCAGCCCCTCTGAACAAGCTCAAAAAGAGGTACTTCTTTTACTGTGAGGAATAATAGAAAAACATACAATAGAAACTGCTGTCATTATTGTAAGTTAATTGAGGTACTTCACAAGCGTTCACATTCTTTTTTCCTCCGTTGTATTCTGTATGCCATTCATCTCTAAAACCGTTGTTTTAATTCTTTTTGTATGTAGTTAACTAAGATAAAGTGCATTTAATTTTGCATTTCCTAGGTGTGCATACAACTTTCCTGTTTGACACATGTATCTGTTTTGCTTGTCCTCTTAGTATACAGATGATATGTAAAAATGTCTTCAATGAAAAAAACTGGAAAAAGAAATAGGGACATATACAGGCAGTCCCCGACTTACACGGATCCGACTTATGTCGGATCCGCACTTACGAACAGGGCTTTTCTCGCCCCGGAGCTCACGGGCGGCGGGTCGCCACCCGTGTCCTCTGGGTCGATAAAAGCTTCTCCCGGTCTCCCTGGTCTGCTGGGGGGGTCCAGCGGCTTTGCTGGACCCCCCCACCCCCAGCAGACCGGGGGACAGGAGCAAAGCCGCCCAGGTGGCGGCTTTGCCCGGGTGTCCCTGGTCTGCTGGGGGGGTCCAGCGGCTTTGCTGGACCCCCCCAGCAGACCAGGGAGACAGGAGCAAAGCCACACGGGCGGCGGGGTCCCTCCGCCTGTGCGGCTTTGCTCGGGTCTCCCTGGTCTGCTGGGGGAGAAGGGGGCGCAGCTAGTGCACCCCCCCAGCAGACCAGGCTTATGTTGCGGGACGCCTCGGATGAAGCAGCTGGGGTGCTGCCGGGTTGGTCCTGTGGGAACCTACCGGGGCAGCGCCCCAGCTGTTCTGTCCCAGGCTCCAGATTCAGCAGCTGTTGAAACTGATCAGGCTGATTCCAGGAAGCTGGGGGCAGAGCAACTCTGCCTCGGGCTTCCTGTAGTCAGCCCCTGGTCAGTTTCAGTGGCAGCAGCTGAATCTGGAGCCAGTTCCGACTTACATACAAATTCAACTTAAGAACAAACCTATAGTCCCTATCTTGTACGTAACCCGGGGACTGCCTGTATTACTTACATGCATGTAAAAACAATTAGAAAGGGGAATATAATTCCCCCCTTCCCAAAATTAATACTATATTTAAAAAAAATCCAGATATTGCTGCTTCTTGGAAGCACACTTAAATGTGGCTAATTCAGGAATTGGTCATTCATCCAAGAGCAATTCTTAAAATAATTTTAATTTTTTTTTAACATTCCAGTTACTACAATCATAAGAACATAAGAACGGATATACTGGGTCAGACCAAAGGTCCATCGAGCCCAGTATCCTGTCTACCGACAGTGGCCAGCACCAGGTGCCCCAGAGAGGGTGGACCGAAGACAATGATCAAACGATTTGTCTCCTGCCATCCCTCTCCAGCCTCTGACAAACAGAGGCCAAGGACACCATTTTATCCCCTGCTTAATAGCCTTTTATGGACCTAACCTCCATGAAATTATCTAGCTTCTCTTTAAACTCTATTATAGTCCTAGCCTTCACAGCCTCCTCTGGCAAGGAGTTCTACAGGTTGACTACACGCTGTATGAAGAAGAACTTTCGCTTATTAGTTTTAAACCTGCTACTCATTAATTTCATTTGGTGTCCTCTAGTTCTTCTATTTAGGGAACTAATAAATAACTTTTCTTTATCGGCCCTCTTCACACCACTCATGATTTTATATACCTCTATCATATCCCCCCTCAGTCTCCTCTTTTCTAAACTGAAAAGTCCCAGTCGCTTTAACCTCTCCTCATATGGGACCCGTTCCAAACCCCTAATCATTTTAGTTGCCCTTTTCTGAACCCTTTCCAAGGCCAAAATATCTTTTTTGAGGTGAGGAGACCACATCTGTACACAGTATTCAAGATGTGGGCGTACCATAGTTTTATATAGGGGCAGTAAGATATTCTGGGTCTTATTTTCTATCCCTTTCTTAATAATTCCTAGCATCCTATTTGCCTTTTTGACCGCCGCTGCACACTGTGTGGAAGTTTTCAGAGAACTGTCCACGATAACTCCAAGATCTCTTTCCTGATTTGTCGTAGCCAAATTAGCCCCCATCATATTGTACGTATAGTTGGGGTTATTTTTCCCCGATGTGCATTACTTTACACTTATCCACATTAAATTTCATTTGCCATTTTGTTGCCCAATCACTCACTTTGGTGAGATCTTCTTGGAGTCCCTCACAGTCTGCTTCTGTCTTGACTATCCTAAACAGTTTTGTATCATCTGCAAACTTTACTACCTCACTGCTTACCCCTTTCTCTAGATCATTTATGAATAAGTTGAAAAGGATTGGTCCCAGGACTGACCCTTGGGGTACACCACTAATTACCCCTCTCCAATCTGAAAATTTACCATTTATTCCTACCCTTTGTTTCCTGTCTTTTAACCAGTTCTCAATCCAAGAAAGGACCTTCCCTCTTATCCCATGGCCATGTAATTTACACAAGAGCCTTTGGTGAGGGACCTTGTCAAAGGCTTTCTTAAAATCCAAGTATACTAGATCTACTGGATCCCCCTTGTCCGCATGTTTGTTAACCCCTTCAAAGAACTAATAGATTAGTAAGACAGGATTTCCCTTTACAGAAACCATGTTGACTTTTGTCCAATAAATTATGTTCTTCCTCATGCTTCACAATTTTATTCTTTACTATTGTTTCGACTAATTTGCCCGGTACTGAAGTTAGACTTACCAGTCTGTAATTGCCAGGATCGCCTCTAGAGCCCTTTTTAAATATTGGTGTCACGTTGGCTACCTTCCAGTCATTAGGTACGGAAGCCGATTTAAAGGATAGGTTACAAACCACAGATAATAGCTCAGCAATTTCCCATTTGAGTTCTTTTAGAACCCTGGGATGAATGCTATCCGGTCCCGGAGATTTGTTAACATTAAGTTTTTCTATTTGTTCCAAAACCTCTTCTAATGACACTTCAATCCGGGACAGTTCCTCAGATTCATCACCCACAAAGGACGGTGCAGATTCAGGAATCTCCCCAACGTCCTCAGCCGTGAAGACTGAAGCAAAGAAATCATTTAGTTTCTCCTCAATGGCTTTATCGTCCTTGATTGCTCCTTTTATAGCTCGATCATCTAGGGGACCCACAGGTTTTTTAGCAGGCTTCCTGCTTCTAATGTACTTAAAAAACATTTTGTTATTTCTTTTGGAGTTTTTGGCTAGCTGTTTCTCAAAATCTTTTTTTGCTTTTCTTATTACATTTTTACACTTGATTTGACAGTGTTTATGTTCCTTTCTATTTATCTCACTAGGATTGGACTTCCACTTCTTAAAAGATACCTTTTTGTCCCTCACTGCTTCTTTTACATGGTGGTTAAGCCACTGTGACTCTTTTTTAGGTCTCTTGCTATGTTTTTTAATTTGGGGTATACATTTAAGTTGAGCCTCTATTATGGTGTCTGAAAAGTTTCCATGCAGCTTTCAGGGATTTGGCTCTAGTCACTGTTTAACTAACCTCCTCATTTTTGTGTAATTCCCCTTTTTGAAATTAAATGCCAGGGTGCTGGACTGCTGAGGTGTTCTTCCCACCGCAAGAATGTTGAATGTGGTTATATTATGGTCACTATTCCCAAGCAGTCCTGTAACGGTTATATCCTGGACCTGATCCTGCACTCCACTCAGGACTAAATCGAGAATTGCCTCTCCCCTTGTGGGTTCCTGCACCAGCTGCTCCAAAAAGCAGTCATTTAAGACATTGAGAAATTTTATCTCTGCTTCTCTTCCTGAGGTGACATGTATCCAGTCAATATTGGGGTAATTAAAATCCCCCATTATTATAGAGTTCTTTATTTTGGTAGCCTCTCTAATCTCCCTTAGCATTTCAATGTCAGTATCGCTGTCCTGGTCAGGTGGTCGGTAACATATCCCTACTGCTAATTTCTTATTATTGGAGCATGGAATTACTATCCATAGCGATTCTATTGAACATGTTGATTCACTTAATATTTTTATTTCATTTGATTCTACATTATCTTTCACATACAGTGCCACTCCGCCACCCACCCGGCCTGCTCTATCCTTTCTATATATTTTATATCCCGGTATGATTGTGTCCCACATATTTTCCTCATTCCACCAGGTTTCAGTGATGCCTATTATGTCAATCTCCTCATTTAATATGAGGTACTCTAGTTCACCCATCTTATTAGTCAGACTCCTAGCATTTGTGTACAAGCACTTTAGAAATTTGCCACTGGTTATTTGTCTGCCCTTCCCTGATGCATTGGATTCCTTTGTATGCGGTTGTTTGTCTGCTCTGGCCCATGGTTGGCCCTCTCCCCTCCTCTCTTTCTGACTACAGCTTAGAGAATCTCTATCAATGGATTCTCCTCTAAGAGAAGTCTCCCTCCGATTTATGTGCATCTCCGCACCAATCGGCTTTCCCCCATCTTTTAGTTTAAAAACTGCTCTATGGCCTTTTTAATGTTTAGTGCCGGCAGTCTGGTTCCACCCTGGTTTAGATGGAGCCCATCCTTCCTGTATAGGCTCCCCCTCTCCCAAAAGTGTCCCCAGCTCCTAATAAATCCAAACCCCTCTTCCCTACACCATCGTCTCATCCATGCATTGAGACTCTGAAGCTCTGCCTGCCTACCTGGCCCTGTGCGTGGAACTGGAAGCATTTCCGAGAATGCCACCATAGAGGTAAGTCACTGAATAGCATGGCCTGAATTTTGTTTAATTTCTTTCATCATGTTTCTCAGGGCTTTTCTGCACTTCTAGCTGAAGTTTCCTTGCTGAAAAGTCCCTTGTAATCTGACTATGGTCCTGTGATGAGGTTCCCTATCACTAGCTAAAGAAGGGAGAAAAACTCCCATTGGAGACAGACATATGCAACTCCTATGGGTGCTGTGGTGGCACAGCTTGGTGATGATTCATTGGACACCTGGACCTTATAAGTAGTATAAAGGAACTCAGTAAGGAGAGGAACTGCAGAAAAGGCAGGATTCTCCTGCAAGGAGAAAATCGGGGGTGGGGGGAGGTGAGGGGAGAAAGCTCTTGTAAGGTAAGGCCTGTGAGAGAAGCTAACAATCTTAGTGCAGGCCTGAGAAGGACCTTTCTGTTTATGCTTGATTAGAACTTTAGTGTTGCCAAGTGTCCGGTTTTGGACTAGAACACCCAGTTGAAAAGGGACCCTGGAGGCTCTGGTCAGCACCTCCAATCAGGCTGATAAAAGTCTGGTCAGCGGTGCAGCAGGACTAAGGCAGGATCCCTGCCTAGTGTGGCGCTGTATGGCTCCAAGAAGTAGCAGCATGAACCTCTGTGGCTTTTATGTGCCGGGGCAGCCTGGGACCTCTACATGCTTCCCCTGCCTCAAGTGCCATCTCCGCAGCTCCCATTGGCTGGGACCTGCGGATAATGGGAGTTGTTGGAGTAGTGCCTGTGGACAGGGTAGTGTGCAGAGCCTCCCGCTGCACCTCTGCCTAGGAGTTGGAGGGAGTGGGAAATGCAGATGCTTTCTGGAGCTCCTTGAGGTAAGTGCCTCCCAGCGCTTGCACCTTGATCCCCAACCCCAGCGCTGATCCCTTTCCCGTACTCCACTCCCACCCTCTTGCACCCAAACCCCTCATTCTCAGACTCCTCGCAGAAACCACACTCCTAGCTCCCTGAGCTGGCCTGATGAAAATGAGCGAGTGAGTGAGGGTGAGGAGAGTGAGGCTATGTCTAGACTGCAGGCTTCTTTCGGAAGAAGCTTTTCTGGAAGAGATCTCCTGGAAAAACTTCTTTTGAAAGAGAGCGTCTACGCAGCAAAAGTGCAATGGAAAAGTGATCTGCTTTTTCGAAAGATAGCGTCCACATTGATTGGATGCTAACTCGCATTTCAGTTGTGATTACTGTGGATGGAGTGGCCACTAGGGCACCTGTGCTTTTTCCTGGAGGCCTCTTTTTCTGAAAAAACACTCTTCCACGTCCACACGCCTTTTTCAGAAAAAGCTTTTTCGGAAAAAGGCTTCTTCCTCATAGAATGACGTTTACCACTGTTGGAAAAACTCCTCCGTTCTTTCGACTTTCTGTTGAAAGAACGCAATAGCAGTGTGGACATAAGTATTGTTTTTCCGGAAAAACTCTGCAGTGTAGACATACCCTGGGTGATGAGAGGGGGCAGAAGGAATGAGTGGGAGTGGGGGTCAGAGAAGGAGCAGAGCAGGTTCATGGCCTTGGAGGAAGGGCAGAGCAGAGTTTGGGGTAAAGGTGTTTGGTTTTGTGGGAGTAGAAAGTTGGCAACCCGAAACTTATTACATTGGATTTTGGATATCCTGGAAAGGGACAAGAGTGGGGAAGTGAGCAGGCCGTGCCACAGAACACAGAAATAAAGGGGAAGCCAGTGCAGGGCAGAGTAAGTAGTCAGAAAGGACACTAGAGGTGCAGATCAGTGCGATGCCAGGCCCCGATTCCCAGGAGGCATATGTAAACGAGAAGGAACAGTGACACACCTCAATCTTGCATTCACATAAATGCTCAGCATGCTGGCAAATGAACAGATGATAAAAAAAATACAAATAACTCCCATGAAAAAGAGCTCTAGCACATACTTTTTCCAGTTATGTTCATCTTTGAATTATTTGTAAATACACCAGGTATAGCATTTTCAGACAGAAATGATTTTTAAACTGTTACCTTTAATTTTGAAAGGCTAAAAATGGAAAGTTTCCAAATTTATTTATAATATATTTGGTCTGACTTTCTACTCAGTATGAGTACAATCATGATACTGGTTTTTCAAGTATCTAAAAGGGTGTGACAAGGAGGAGGGAGAAAAAAAGTTCTCCTTGGCCTCTGATGATAGGACAAGAAGCAATAGGCTTAAATTGCAGCAAGGGAAGTTTAGGTTGGACATTAGGCAAATCTTCCTAACTGTCAGGGTGATTAAACACTGGAATAAGTTGCCTAGGGAGGTTGTGGAATCTCCATCACTGGAGATAATTAAGAGCAGGTTGGATAGACATCTATCAGGGATGATCTAGACCAGGCCTGGTCAAAATATGGCCTACAGGCTGCATCTAGCCCACCAAGCCACCGGATCTGGTCCATGGACACAGTGGGGAGCCCCAGGCAGGATCCCCTGCTTGACCCACAGATCGCTCAGAAAAGACTGTTTCCTCTTTCCAAAACTATGATCCAGGATGGGAGGGGGAAAAGGCTTCAGGTGCTGCTCCCACCCCCAGCACAATACCATTGGGTGGTTTCTGACCAGAAACTGGCCAATGGGAGCCTCCTGTCTGAGCAACAGGCAGGCAAGATGTAGCATGCCTCCTCCCCTCTGCTTAGTTATTCACACAAGCACATGGCCAGGCAGGCAGGGAAATGTTTTAAGCTCAGCAAGCATTTAGCTCTGCAGGCAGGTTTGGTTCCTGGCTGCTAAGACTCCTGGCCAGAGCTTGCCTCTGGCATTCCAGCTCCTCCCTTCCCCAATTCACTGCCCCCCCACTCCACATACCCAAACCCTCTGGGCCCTCCTGTACCCATATCCCCTCCCATGTCTGGCACCCCAATCCTCTGCCCTACATCACAATCCCCTCCTGCCCTTGTTCACATTCCAAACCCATGCACCCTAGTCCCCTGCCCTGCAGGGCTGGCCTTACCATGAGATGAACTGAGGTAGCCACCTCAGATGCCAGACTGGGAGTGGGGGGCACCACTAGGACCCAGAGAATTGAGACCTTTCAAAGTTTTGGCCTAAGAGAGGGGACTTGGGGGCATCATTTGAGCTCCCCACCTCAGGTGACAAAACGTTGTGGCCTGGCCCTGCTGCCCTAGGTCACAACCAGCTCCTTCACCCAAACTCCCTCCCAGACTCCAATCTCCCTCCTGCACCCCAATCCCTTACCCCCAAGCTCCCTTTTGCACCCAACCTCCACCATTAACATCATGGAAGAGTGTGGCCCTTGACCACTTTCCAAAATCTTGAAGTGGTCCCCGTCTAAAATTATTGTCCATCCCTGATCTAGATGGTGATTGTTCCTGCCATAAGGGGAAAGAACTGGACTCATCTCTTGAGGTCCCTTCTAGGTCTAGTATTCTATGATTCTATTGAGATTAGTTCTAAATTAACAAATGTTAGTAAAGTTTAATGACCAAACAACTTACCAAGGATCTAGAATGATAATATAATATAATATAATATAATATAATATAATATAATATAATATAATATAATATAATATAATATAATATAATATAATATAATATAATATAATATAATTCTAGATCCTTGGTAAGTTGTATAAACTTTTCAGGGGTTTGTTTGTTTGTTTATATATATATATATATATAAACAAACAAACACATACACCAATTACAAGGCTTTGTTATCACACTAGCTACAATGTACACAGAATGTCTATAGACCAAAAGAATAACTTTCTACATTTAATACATGTAAAAATTCAGAGTATTAATTAAAGGACTGAAAGTGCAGACAGAAATTAAAATGGAAAAAAATTAAGTGTAATCCTTTTGCTCAGATCTTTACTATTTTGTTCCATTTCCCAGAATATACATCAGAGTTTAAGTCTTTTGGTCTTATCAAAGATATTATCATTGCTTTCAAGTTACCCCTTCTTTCCTAAACTCATCCTTTCCAGAAGTATCGCCACTCATACAGATCCTTTTAAAACTAATATTGAAGATTTGGATCCAAATTTGCATCTTGGTTATATTAGCACAACTGAGACAACAATCTGGCCCATACATCTGTAATAAGAATCCATCCTTCCCACTGTCACAAGATGGATAAATTTATTATTAGACTGAATACTTAAAAGCCAGCTAACAACTATCACTGAAAAGGCAGAGTTCATTGTCAAAACACGGCACCTAAATGTAATGACCTCTGACTTTTCTCTCTCAAGATATTGACATGGCTGTGATTATGCTTTGTGAGGTTACACTGAAGATCTCTTTCATATCCCTGTCTTTAAACTCTGTAGCTGAAGAGAGGCAGAACACAGTAAGTTCATTCTGATACTCTGCAAATACCTAAGATTTGTTTCCTGAAATTAATACTAATTGTTTGTTTATGAACTCATCTAAAAAAAGTGATGAGTTTAAAATAAGAACAGCACAAAATATAATAGGAATAAAAACCACACCTGTGTATATGTAACTGAGAGAAGACGTTTCATCTTTCTCAAGATTAATTGCACAATCAGAATTAAAAGCTAAAATGTATCTAATTCAATGAGGTTTAGATTTGGAGGAAAAGGAATTCAATATAGTAATTCCTCATTTAACACGTGCCCACTTAACATGTTTTCGCGATAGCATGACTTTTTTTTTAGGGAAC
The DNA here is from genome assembly GCF_052426305.1 of Pelodiscus sinensis. NCBI lineage: Eukaryota > Metazoa > Chordata > Testudines > Trionychidae > Pelodiscus > Pelodiscus sinensis. The sequence continues at coordinate 26,870,588 of NC_143065.1, forward strand.
ATTTTTTTAATTACATGACCGTCCCTGGAATAACATGATTTCCCCAGCCGGCCTGTTGCTGGCAGGTGCACAGGGCTTCCCCCACCTCCCTGCAAAGCAGCGGAGGGTTTGCCGCTCGCCACGCCGTTCCCCGCTGACTCCCCCTCGCTGGACACTTTGCCCCCTCTCCCCCACCCCTGCTTGCAGGCTGGCGGCTGGGCGGGGGCTTCCCCTGCCTCCTTGCAAAGCGGCAGAGGGTTCACCGCTTGCCACGCCATTCCCCGGTGACCCCCCCTCGCCCGATGCAGTGCGGGTCCTGGCAGACCCGTCACAGGGGCATACTCCCAACCCAATCCCCCTCCTCCCCTTTCCTTCCCCAGAGCCAAAACACCTCCCTTCCCTGCTGTAACCCAGTCCCCTTTCTCCCCCAACCTTATGTCCCGGTCCCAACAGACACCACCGCTTGAAACGCAACCCCCATCTTTTCCATCATTGTCAATGGGAAAATTGACCCCGCATAACATGTTTTCACTTAATACGATCATTTTCTGAAACATATCTATAGTGTTAAATGAGGAATTACTGTATGTGCAAGATCTGTAATGGATGAGGGACAGATTCTCAGTCCAACCAGCCAGGCTATCTGTACTACTTCATAGTTGTTAGTGCAGGATTGGAAGAAATTTCAGAATGGAGGTCTCTCATACTCCCACATAGTTTGGCCTAGTGGATCTCTATAATGCACAGGACAAAACCATGGTTTGCACCCCTCTTAGCAAAGCTTTGGACATCCATCAAAGAGATTTTCTCTTTGGCATAAAGCTACTTATGAGCTTTCTGCTTGGTGTTCTAGATTTTGGCTCTGTATCATGACTATTTGTCATCCAGATCACTAACAAAATGGTGTTGCAGATGAAGTGCCATAGCTTACAAGGCACCAATATCTCTAGTAGCTTCCACCTTGATCTCACGGGAGGTGTCCTAGTGGTTTTTACATGAATGACACTTCATTTGAAGGAAACTTTCAACATGTGAATTATGAATTTCAGATCCAGTGCTCTGTGAACCCAATGGAGAGTCTTCTAGCCACAGGACACAATCCCCCAGAAAAAAATCCCACTAGATCCATACAGCTCTCTGTGGAGCTGGGCTCCATGGAGTACTGGAGATGGCCTTATATGTGGGGGTGAACTGACACTTGCTCAACTTCTGTCAATAGAGCCTCACCAATCCCACTGCAAGAGAGACACTTCTTGTACCTGCAGAGAAGGGGTTGATATTTACAAGAGAAACATACGCTGATCATTTTGTAAATCATCATCTTTTTGTTCTCCCTGTGCTTAAGACATGAAAGTTTTTATACCTTCATATTAGAAACTGGATAATAATTTGATCACTACTAAAAAGGATACATAGAGATTCAGTTCCCTTTTTTGACTTGTAAAAGTAACACTAAAAGTAGGATATGTACCTGGTTATTAGGAAATATTTTCCAGCTTACATGTTAAACGATTTGCAACATTACAGGATGTACACATTATACTGTGCTTTTAAAGTAACACTGTAGAATGCAAAAATCAAAGGCCAATTCAGATTCAGAGATGATGTCTCTCTCTCTCTCTCTCTGATTGTAATGAGGACTATATACGGGGATGTGAAGTCATAATGGGGCCTCTTATCTAGTTTTTCTTGTCCTGTGTTGCAGATCTCTCAGGTTACCACCACCAAAAAATTTAAAAATCTGTTTTTTTCTCCTGTTTATAGCTGTTTACTTTGACATTTCATTCAGTTTGGACAATCATTAAAATTAGAGGCAAGCAAAGCCCTATTAAGTTGTCTAACCCATCTTCTTGCCAATGCAGGGTGGTTCCCTAAAGCACATTTTCCAAATCTCTGTCTTATCAACGAGGGTTCTACCAGGACATTTTTTCCACAGATTGAGAGATCGCACTGTCAGAAAGCTTTTACAAATACTCAACCTCCAATTCCCTTATCTTACGTATACCTCCCTCACCCCGTTATTACCTTATCATACTGCTTCCTGCGCCAGATAATTAATATCCTCATATTTGTAGGTTTTTATCTCATCTGCTCTTATTCAAGCTTATGACTAGAAATGGCCAAACTATTTGTAGGGTGTAATATAAATTAACTTAATTTCACACATTTTTCTATTTGTTAATCATCTGAGAAGAGATGTTAGTGGTTTATCTTGTTGCCTCTTCTTCAGTCAACACTTTTTGTGAAACTGACTCTGAAGAAGATCACAATGAGGACCATGCACTGTTCTTGTGTACACTTTACCTGGTATATAGGTCTTCGGTTGGTTCTCTGCACAAGGGTAAATTTTACATAATATTGCAGTCCATGGGTTGTTTGTGAAATATTTGCACAATCTATGTCATCGACCATCTACTATTTATAGTATGTGACTGGTCACCTAAGTTACATGGTATTCTTGTTGCTTCTAGACTGGATGGCTGAAGCTTTTCTATACAAGAGAAAGAATCAAAAAAACTGAGACTCCTTGTAAGTCATTAATTGAAGGGTTTATAGGTGGCTACAGGAATTAAAATGAGTGGACCAGATCCTGATGTAAATTGGTTTATCTCCATCAAGTCCATGGTGTTATGCTGATTTACACTAGCTAACGAACAAGCCTACTAGGATCAGACTTCATATAGATCTCTGTGGTACTCCTCTGGACACTCAGCATTTGGTCCCTAGATGAGATTTTGAGAACAAAGCCTGGAATTTAGTTACCTATATGCCCTAAATGATAATCTTCTAAATTGCTCTTAAAATCTCTGCACTGAAATCAGTTTCCAGTTTATGATGTGCCTATATCCAAACACAAGTATACTTGTCCATTTCAGATTCTAATATTCATGCACTGGCCCCATGTTATATTTAGGTTCAACATTATGCTAAAGAATATGTAGACTAAAATAAAGCTATATTCCATTGGGGGGAAAAACAATCTTTAAGATTTCTATTTATATTGGCCAAACACTGAGGTTCCAAGCCCTGAAGGATTTGACCCATTAGCTTCTTATTTTATAAACAAAATCTCTTTCTGGGGAAGGTATTATGATAAACTGACAGTTCATCTTGAGCATGGACCCTTTAAGACCCACCAAAAATGTTTCACCCAGGCATAATAAGAGTACTTTTCTTTTAATGAATACAAGACAGAGTAAAATAAAATATCTCATGAAAAGCCAGTGAACAAATATTGGCCTTGGTCTACACTAGGACCTTAATCTGAAATAACTCCCCCAATTTACAATTTATAAGCAGTGCGTCTATACTGCCAAGCCTGTTATTTCAAAATAATAGGCCTCAGAATTCGAACTCTGCACTCCTGCTTTTCATGAGGAGTAATACTAATTCCAAAATACTAATTTTGAAATAATGTGAGTGTAAACACTCCAGTGCCGCTAATATGAACTTATTGGATTCTGGGAGGCCTCCCGCAGCTCCCCAGAGTGCTTCCTGGGGCTCTAAGTCCAAGGTAGCACATCCACATTAACAGAGCCTGCCTCAGACTAATTTTAATGCTTCCCCGTAGTGAGGACACACACTAGTTTGAATTTGTTAAAATCAGGAGTTCTTAAATCAAATTTTAGTAATTTTGAAATAGTTTCCTAGTGTAGACATGGGCATAGAGTGTTTTGGCCTGAGAAGATACACATGGATACTTTAAACATACCCAGATTTTGAGTAACACTCTTTATGATAGGAAAGTGTTTTTGCAAGGACACTCGATGGACTGCATGACTCAAGAACTTTATTACATATTGAACTTCTCTGAATATCAGTTCCAGCTGACGGAGGCCATTTCTGCACATAGCTCAGCAGCAGAAGGATTCAGTGAAATTCTGGCCCCCCCACACAAAGGGTTTTATGCAAGAGACCAGCATGGAGGACAGGGATGGGATAGACTCCTCCTTCCCCAAACTAGAAGCAGGCCATGAAGTACATGCAATTTCAGTGAGTGACTTCGATGTCAGCAGAGTTCCTTTGAAAATCCCACATACACACAAATATTGTCATCTGATACCTGGGGGCCTACAGGTGGGTTCCTAAGTCCATTATTAAACTCCTAAATAAATTACCTTGATTTCAGAACTGCTGAACAGCTAAGCTCCCAATGAAGTCAGAGGGAGCACCAGGTGGAGAGCACCTTTGAAAATCTGGGCAAACAGCTTTCCTGTATGAAGAGAACTATGGATTTGGAAGTGTAACTGAAGGCATTCAAGTTTGATAATTGAGGCCACTCTCGTGATATCACTAAACTTGGTGTAAATGTGCACTGTGGGATGATTATACCCCTCAGGCCTAAACCTTTCATGTAAAGACCTCAATGTTTACTAGTTCTGAGTATACTTTATCCAAGACAACCGAAGAGAACACAGTTAATGATCTGAATCCCTAATGTATGCAGACAATATTGTTCCTTTTTGTCAGAGGCTGGAAATGGGTGACAGAAGAGGGACCACGTGATGATTGCCTGTTCTGTTCACTCCTTCTGGGACACCTGGCATTGGCCACTATTAGAAGACAGGATACTGGGCTAGATGCACCTTTGGTCTGATACAGTATGGCCGTTCTTATGTTCTTCTAGAGTCGGATAATCGAACCTGCCTTCCCCTTATGCATCCACAATTTGAGGCTACAAGTACATGGAGGTACAATTTATATAATTTGAATGCCTATCGAACAAGTTCTGCAGCCATTTACATCTGATGCTACCCCACTGCCTTCTGTTGACTTAAACAAGGTATACATCAGTACCGAATTTGACCTCAGTATCTCACCTGAGGGTAAAACCCAGTGCTTAGATCCTGAAATGTTTAATTGCCTCTGCAATATTTTGCACCCATACAATTGAGGATGCAAAAGAAACCCAGCTCAATATGGAGTTAGTACGGTCTATATATGTTTCTATATACAAGCTTAATATTGATGACACCACTCAAACCACCCACATACATAAACTTCAAGGGTTGAAAATGGACCTCAGACCTATGGACCCATACAGTCACTTTGTTAACCTTATCCTGATAAAACATTGCATTAAAAGCAAATGTCCACAATAAAGGATTATACAAAGTAGAGACTTTCCAAATGTAATGCAAGCATTCAGTCTTGCTTAACAGCAACACTGGTAGCTGACAGATAGGTGTCTGGGACGGAGAGCCTCAGCCAGTGCTACTGTGAGAGTAAGTGAATGGAGGAGTTTCTCAAAAAGGTAACATACCAGAAAGCCAGACCTTAATGATAACATAACTTGTGGGATGAAACACACTCCTCAAGAAAGTCATTTACCCTCCAGGGCCCCTCCAGGCAACTTCTGTTAATGGCCACTGTCAAAATAATTACTAACAAAAAAGAAAGAGCACACATATACACACAAACTGGTATTTTTAAGCAAAATGCATTGGACAATAAATCCTAAATTTGCTGTAAGACAATATGCTTACAGATATATGATCTTTGCAGTTACTCTTACATATTTTTAACAGGTGTGTGCATTGACCGATGGTTCTCAAACCAGGAAAATGATTCATATACTTCAAGTGGAAATTAAGGCTAGCAACTGTCTCAGTGTCATCATCTCATGGGCATTACTTAAATAAACCAAAACTATTCATTTTTTAACAAAAGTTAGTCAACCAAACTGAAATTATTTTCATACATACCAAATCAGTAACAATCTTACAATGCACATTATGTAACTGTCCACAACAATGGACTGCACAGGCTATAATTCCTTGCAAAATTTAAGGAATTATGTAATACTATTACAGGAAGTAGAGAAGTTTCTTTTAAAGTAAATTTGTAAAGCTACCTATTTCTGGTAGCATAGGAAAATTTCCCACTATCTATTCAACAATGCATAATAGATCACTGGATAGTCATTGGACAAAACAGCTGTATAACAAAGTTTTTAATTAAGGATTCTGAGGTAACTGAATTTGAACACTGAAAGGTATTAAAATAAACTCAGTGCTCTTCACTTATTGTTACATATCGGAAGTTACACACATACAGTTTGTACATATTCATGTGTACCCTGCATACATACATACACAATTCCATGTTACACATTGAGGCTAGAGAATCACTGAAGTTTAAATAAGCAAAAACAAACCCTGTGCAAACACAAATATAATGTTTCAAATTTACACACACCAGGAAACAAAAATGTAAACAATATTAAGTTACCCACATTGCACATAAATGCGTACTTTTTCAAGTATAGCAACAATCTTACTAATATTAAAAAGCAGCAATGTAGGTGAGTTAATGTTGCAAGGGGAATCTTAATTTTTTTTGTCTTCACTTCACTCTTTAAGTCTGCTGCCATAAATGTTGTGTGGATTTAATTATTTGCATTTAATTTTTCTCTCTCTTTTAAACATTTCTATTTTAAAAACAAATAAGCATTAGTCTGTGGAGCATAGTTTACACAGTTTTTCGTTACGCAATTCCATAAACTTTAAACTCAATCATTCTGTGCGAACACAGTCACACACAAGATGCTGTTGAAGATGCTACAGATTTATGTAATATTTTATGCAAATCCACAGCATTGCAGGCAGATACACAATTTAAAACTAAGTAATTTTTTCCTCAGCATGAGTGAAACCAATTTTTAAATTACTTCTAACACTGCAATTTAATGTCTATTTTCAAATACACACAGTGACAATTTCTCATTGTGGGCTAGCCACATGTGAAATTTGAAGCATTAAAATCTGACCTTTTTTTAGTTACCCGTCTGTTTGTTAAATAAATGTCTTAAAGTGATTTCAAGGTACAGAATGGATATTCACTGTTCATAATTCTAAAATGTCTATGGAGATCTCTTTCCCCTCCAAAAAAATCATCTATGGGCAGAGCCCAAGCATGGAAAGGTTTAGACCCAAGAGAAAAAAATTGGGGGGGGGGCAGTTATGGGCAATTTCAAACAGAAGGGCCTGTAATGAAAGTTGTTTTACAACCTACCTTTAGCATTTGCTAGGACAAAAATGGTGGCTGCAGAGAGAGAACATAACAGAAACAGAGGGCCTGTACCTGCACCATGAAGGCAAATGGAATAGGATAAGGCCCTGACTGCAATCTTTACTCACTGTTTTGGCTGAGTAAGAAGTTCAAAATTCAGTCCTGAATTTCAGCATGTTAACTGCATGGCAACATTTACTATATACCAGGTTATATATAAACTGCTCTTTTTTTTAAGCATTTTGCAAAAAAGCATTTTTTAAATAAAAAAAATTAAGATCTGCTTTCATCTGATGTATGTTTAATATTTAAGATAAAATACTCCAGTGCTATCTTAATGCTGAAATTATCAACTTAATCTCTGGATTATCTGATTAGAAATGAAGTGATACACTTGTTATATGAACAATATTATTAAAAAAGTCTGTTCAAGTCTGCTTTATTCAGGTCATTTGGTACCAAAAGGCCCAAACATATTCTTGTTGGAGTAGGGTAAGATTTCACCTCAATTTTCAGTGAGTACTTTAAAGATACACATACTTATCATTCTTGTTAAGATTTGAAGGAAAAGTGTTATAGATTAAATAATTTGAAAAACAATTAAACATTCTAGTCAGGGTTAGTTTTGCTGGGAGTTTAATTTGGGATCTTTGGGGGGGGAAACAGAATTTCCTCATGCATAGGATTGTAAATGCTTTTCACATCTGTTCACTTATTGCTAAAATATAACTCTGCTTTTCAAATACAGTATCTTTTAAAGAATACTAAAGATTAATTCTAATAAAAATGTACAATCATAGCATTTGTTTGGGAAAACTTAGTGGAATCATAAACCTAGTGGCACACAGACAATGTAACCGTACAGGGTATGCTCTTTGAAAGTCATCTAAATATTCTAATGATCCTTTCCAGCTGAAAAAAGAGGAGAGCATTCTTCAGCATATACTGTTCTCTCTCTGTCACCATCACTTATGAAAACACAACCCCCCCCCCCCCCACACACACACACCCACACACCCCTCACATTATTGTCAGGAATTAAAAATCTCTCTGGAACCCTTCATCACTCCGAAACCAGAAATAACGTAGGGGATCCCTGAGTCATATTTCCTGAATGTTTGGAGCTGAACCCCCGTTTCAGTATTTTAAAAGTCTTGACTATAAAATATTGAGATTCTTACCTGAATCAAGTGCCTATGTATTTTTCAGTATATTGAACTATATTTTTGAAAAGATGTTAAATATAGGAACTTATGATCTTGTTTCCACCTAGAATTTTATCCTTACAATTAAAGGCTATTAGCTGGCATCCCCTTTAACCATCAAACTCAGACAGTGGCAGTTTCATAGCCACAAAGAGAAGCAGTAAATGAGAAGAACATGTTACTACACTGCATTTGAGAAAGTTTGGCTCCAAGCTATGCACTGATTAATATCAGATCTCCTTCTTTACTTGCCTCTTGACAATCTTGTCACATCTGGCTGACAAATCCTTACAAGCTTATCCAAACCAAGGCAACCCAGATCATGCTCGAGGACTAGCTTGAAGGAAGCGGCAACACCAGCCATGCACTGATGTGCCATCATGAAACTAATGAAGCTGATTTCACTTGCAGACTGCAGGAACACGAAGAAACACAACATGCCTGAAGGTTTTGCAACATAACACAGAGTTAGCTCACCGAAAGATAAGACAAACAATCAGCTCTTGAGGTTCAAGAAGCCAAGTAGTTATAGGATTTTTTAAAAAAGGGATTTATGAAACACTTGAACAGCACACTCAACCAAATGAGCACAGTACAATTTGCCACTACAGATCTGTTGTGAAATTTAAGTGCTAGTTGCCTTTCAAATAATGATTTGTTGTAAATTAAAACAATGAAAAATAGTTATTTTTCTTTTTCTTTTCCCTCTTCCTTTCAAATCCCAAATACCACAGTCACCCCTGAGTTCCTTAATTATCTAACCTAAAAGAATTTTTTAAAAAGCAGATGTCATTTACTACTCACAGCATTTTAAAACAGGATAACCCATAGTCTGTATATATCAGAACTCACTCCATGGGTTAGCAATCCGCCGACTCGTCATTTTTAAAACAAGTATTTGTTAAGCTGGTGGCTAGCGTATTTGACCAATTAATAGAGCAGAAAATAAACTGTTTTCTTTAAACACATCCAACAAAACAGCATTGGGTTAAGTTGACAGTTAATGCTACATTTCTTTTGCTTCATGGCAAAAAGTCGTAAGAAATAAAACGTGTCTAAATTCTGATTCACTACTGAAGCCTTCTAATTATTTAAAAGTAAAAAACTGAAATAGATATGCAGACTGGATCTTTAAGAAAAGATTACTGTCTTAATTCACTGCTGACTATTCAGTGTTCAGGAAAATGTATGTAAAGGGCATACGTTAGGCTCCGCTTTTGTGCTAATTCCACTGGAACTTCATAGTGAAATGATATTGTTGTCTGGTCTCCCAGTGCATGTATATATCACAAAAATAATAATGTGTTTGCTTAAAGCACTTGACTCAGAATACATTTAAGTCACAAATCACAGATTTTATTGCTATTAATGTATATTCAGGACTTGTGCAATTAAACCTTTGTAAGTATTTATTTACTTATTTATGACATCACTACTTCAATAAGAAAACAATTATCCAAATAGTAGTTCAGTTTTATTAAAGCCTTCATATGATTTTTCATTATTTATTTTCAAAGAGTCATACAGCTGTTCACTGTGTATTTCAGGTGGAATAACAGGATTTTGCAAATAAACTAGCCTACCACCACTTCCACAATTTCTTTTAGTAATTAAGGCAGAAATGGAGAGCACATATCAAGAATCATTAAAGCCATCATCCAAATCAACACCACCCCTAATTTTCATTTTTCCACTGTACATACCTACAAGTAAAAGTTGTACAGTGAAAATAAGCATTCAGTTGTAACTGCAAATAACTTTCCTTACCTCAGACATTTCTTACTGTGCATATGCTTCCAGAGCTATAAAACAGGTTCCCATTCCCTCAGCGAGTTGTACAAAGAAGTACTGGAAACACTCCTGTCTGTACAAGTACTAAAGCAGAACCATCACACGCCTCTTTACTCTTGTCTGAATCTGAGCACCTCCAGGTCTGATGTATGCTCAGACTGTGCACAGGGGAGTGAAATAAGATCCTCCCCCTTGGTGTTCTCCAGACCTACAGTACTAAGTTGTGTCTGCCTCTCACCTCTGCAGCGAGCTCTCACCTCAGTGCCCCAGAGTGGTGTGTTCCAGCATGCCCCTCCAGTCACAGGGCAGCCCCCTCACAGCTGGCCTGAAGAGGCCATGACACTCATCTTTCACAGAGATTTGATCAAAAGGAGTCAGAGGCTCGAGGCACTCCTAATGCAGTGTGAGGAGATTCTACCTCTGCTCTGGCAGCCTAAGTAAATGCACTAAATCAATGCAGCTGACCTAAGGTCTGATACAATTTTTTTCTAAAAAAGTACAACTATCTGCAAATAAGCATTAAGATTCTTTAAATTAATTCTTTTTAGCACTGATATAACAGAGTGGAATCCCCCCCAGACTTGGAAGTTTGGGTTTCGTATTTTTATTTATTTATTTATTTAGCATTCACAGATCTTGAATGTTAATTCATTTTAACAGGAGTATTTTTTGTATAAAAAGTTTTATTGATTAAAATTTCCCCCTGTCAGCTTACATTTCGGGAAGACTAATTGAGGTTTTTTTTTTTTTATGAACACAACATAAATGTTTAACATATTTTGATAAAAATATACCAATTGGAGATTCCTGCGGGTAAATTATGAGTAATAAAGAGGAGCAGAGAATTAAACTACCAGTAATCGGGCCAAAATCTACTCTCCTTTTCCAACATGTGGGCTTGCATGTCGGTGACTTAGAACTGAATTTAGCCCAGGTTCTCTCTCAGTCATCCCTCATCTGATACATTTACTTCCTTGAGCTGTTAGAATTCCAACTGTCAAGAAACAGGAAGCAAAACTAAATGAAAATTAAACAACATAAATAGTCAAACCCTTTCTTTGGGTCCCTGTTCAGCCTCTTTTATATTAGTTAGTATTTCCTATGTGGCCAAATTGCGATATCCATGGATAATTCACAATGAACTCAATGGGAATTCTTTATGAGCATCTGAGTATAATATTTGCCCACAAGGAAGTTTGTAATCCCATACTAGAAACAGCAGGACGTAGAATGGTTGGCAAGAAAAGTCAGCAAAGGCAACTAAATTGCTGACAGGAATTTTCATCTTTTAATTGTATTTGTTACTAGCCCTTAAGAAGGGACTCACAGCAAGGGGGTGCAGGAATCAAAGCTGGGGGATGAGGAGGGGCTCTGGGCAGGGTACTGTGGGGGGTATGAGGGGAGAAGTAAAGCCACCACCCCACACTCCCTGAAATTCTTACCAGGACTGCTTGCTCTTCCCCTTCCTGCCCTGTCAGGGAGCAAGAGCAAAGCACAAGCTCATCTGCCCCCTGTGCTCTCCAGACAGAATGAGGAATTCAGCAAACTGTGCACTTTTCCCTCGCTCCCTGATGAAAGCGAAGAGACAGCAATGTCCCCCTAAGAATTGGGAAAGGGGAGCTCAGAGCTAGGACAATTCTGGCTGGTGGGGTGTATCCTCACCCATCCCCTTTCACCAGCCTGGTGATTCTGTCTCTTTTCTGTTTTTATGAGGGGCAATTCCATTCCAGGCACATCCCATTTTCCTGGCACAACCAAACCCTTGCCTTGCTTCAAATTACGATAAGAGGAAGCTGCACACCAAATTTGGTAGTCCTAGCTCTAACCATTTAGGAGGAGTTCTTGAACAGACAGAGGGTATGTCTACACTAGCCCCCTAGTTCGAACTAGGGAGGCTAATGTAGGCATTCGAAATTGCAAATGAAGCCCAGGATTTAAATATCCCGGGATTTATTTGCATGTTCCCGTCTGGTCGCCATTTTGAAATTCCACTAGCCCGAAGTAACTGCCCGCGGCTACAAGCGGCAGTGAAACGGTAATTCAAACTAAGGCCTTAGTTTGAATTAACTGTTACACCTCATTCTAGGAGCAGTAACAGTTAATTCGAACAGTTAGTTTGAATTACCGTTTCACTGCCGCGTGTAGCCACGGGCAGTTACTTCGGGCTAGTGGAATTTCAAAATGGCAACTGGACAGGAACATGCAAATAAAGCCTGGGATATTTAAATCCCGGGCTTCATTTGCAATTTCGAATGCCTACATTAGCGTCCCTAGCTTCGAACTAGGGGGCTAGTGTAGACATACCCAGACAGACAATCTCAACTATATAGAGGATTTGCTACAGATGTATATCGTGTTTTATAGACAGAACCTGATTCTGATCTCACTTATTGGTGTAAACCCAGCATAACTCCATTGCTATCCATGGAGTTAAACCAGCATAAAACCAGTGTGAGATCAGAATGAGCCTCAGGATCTCAGAGTACATACTCCCCTACATCTCTGCTTTCTTGACCCTATGATTTTTCCACACTAAACTTTAACAAAAACAGAAAATAGCGAGGGACATTCAGCTTCATGCGTCTGCCTACCAGACATTTCTGACAATGACTGTGGCTGAACAGTCAACTTCTTAGGACTACATAAGTTGCTTGTCTTCACTTTCAGGGCTCTTAACCATCTATTCCTCTCTACCTAACTTCTCTCACTCACCAGTGAGATTTCAACTTCTGCCTCTGCTTGTCTCGTGATGCCATTTTTCCAGCACTCACTCTTTAGATTTTCAAACAAGAGCCTTCATGTTTTCTCTCCAGCTGCCCCTCGTTCTTGGGAGAAGCTTCTCATAAACATCTGCAGAACATACACATTATCTTCCTTCACATTCCTTCTCAAAACTCTCCTTTGCTTTGATGCCTATAAAAACCTTGATGACAGTTAGGCTGCTAGTGCGCTGGTACCACTGCTGGTCATGCTGACAAGCGTTATCTTATTGGGTAGGTCTACACTACAATTAAACGCCTGTGGCTGGCCTATGTAAGTTGATTTGGGCTTGGGCTATGGGACTCTAGGACTACATACATCTGTATACATCTGACCCTGCATCGGGGCGTGTCCCAGAGCCAGGCTGCAGCCTGGCAGCAGAAAACCTGTGAACTCAGCTGATGGAGGCCAGCCTCTTGCTTAATGCAATGCAGATGTATCCATTGTTTCTTTGTACTCCCCCATCTGACTGTATCTATCTGTAGTCTCTTGTCTTACTGTAATTTCTTTGGGGCAGGGACTGTCTTCTTCCTCTAAGTTGGTACAAGACTAGGGGTCCTAGGCATATGGTAATAAAAACAATAATAATTAGTCTTGAACTGCCATTGCTCTTCATAGAGATCCCTCTGGAACCTCAGTCCTTCAGAAAATACTTTCTGATAATTACTGTCAACATCTCTAAGCTTGTAAACTGTGTGGGAAACCAATTTCTTAACCAACACAAAATAGCAATCACAAAGTTGTGGTCAGCATCCTGTTAGCAAACCTGACTCTTCAACTACTGTTTTTTAACATGGTACAATTCTGTAGTGAAGATAAAGCCCAATCACTCACTTGCTGTTGTGAGAGACCCTCTGAAACCAATGGCAAACCCTATTACTATGACCATATTCCATGCTTAATAAGCAGCCATGTAGAATGTCATACCAGGGATGTGTCTACTGACAATTCTTCACCAAAAGCTATAAGAGTGGTTCAAGATTATATGAACTGCCAGGTGGGTTGAATTTACTCCAAAATGATAAGTGATTAAAATTCAGATCTGTGGCAAGCTGTTCTCTCTGATAGTCAGTGCTATTTACCACTCGCCTAGCAGAGATTTAATTCTCATTAGAAAATGGGCAAAGTAGTTATGGTGAACAATTTATTTGACTAAGTTAGTTCTCTGTAAGTACATTATGCACAATCAGACTGATATTTTTACACAGTTTTTTCATTATTCAAAATCATTCAATGAAGACTCAGTGTGAGCATATTCCAGCCCCTTTCCATGCAAACTATCCATTATGATTAGGTCAGTGGTTCTCCAGCATGCTGGTGTCTGGCCCCCTTGCAGTCTAAGAACATGAGCTCTGACCCCACCTTCACACATGCTAGCGACAATATTAACTGCTATATCCACTTCTATTGGAATGATAGAACAGTAACATCTAAACATTTATAAGAGTTTCTTTGTCCATGTTTCATGAGATGGACAAGGAGACCTTCATTTTAATCTTGGCTCTGCTACTGAACTGCTGTTTAGCCTTGGGTAAGTTATTTCACCTATTTCCCCTTCCCCCTTTTGATTTGTCTATTTGAATTGTGAGCTCTTTGCATCCAAACAGACCGCCCCACCTTCACACAGCCCAACCCAGGGGGTAGAGGTCTTTAGGTGCCCACAGAATACAAAAGTAGTGATATTAAGTATGTGGAATCAAGGCATAATGGTGGTACAAGGGGAGCTCCTTTCTTTCCAGCCCAGTCTCTTTGAGCCTCTGCCTTAGCCTGTTTCCTCTTCCACCCTAGCCTCTTCCCTATCCTATGTCTCAGCCTGTGCATTCAGTTCAGCATAGGATTGTCTATGAGTATGTAGGTCAGAAGGTGAAGTGTTTCAACTACTTATGTATAACAAAGGGAACAGCTCCTGTTAGGGTATGTCCTTTGAAGTAGGAATAAGAGCCTCCGGAAAAGGGCGCTTTTTCCGGAGGATTGGGGCCAGTGTAGACGCTCTTTTCCGGCTTTTTTAAAAGCCGGAAAAAAGCGGCGGACATTTTTATTTAAATGCCGCGGGGGATATTTAAATCCCCCGCGGATTTCCCTACGACGACTGGTGAAATTTACATGCCCCTTCCGGAAAAGGGGCCAGTGTAGACGTAGCCGCTGTGTACAGTGAAGGATACAGGAGCAAAGACAGTGGAAAGTTTTTTCTGTAACAGGAATCTATAATAATTTCCAGAATAATAAAATTTGTCTGCTTCTTTAACCCTCCCTCCTCACCAAGGCTACGTCTAGACTGCAAACTTCTTTTGGAAGAAGCTTTTCTGGAAGAGATCTTCTAGAAAAACTTCTTTCAAAAGAGACCGTCTACACAGTAAAAGCACACTGAAAAAGCGATCTGCTTTTTCAAAAGATAGTGTCCAGATTGATAGGATGCTATCTAGCATTTAAGCTGTGATTACTATGGACCGAGTGGCCACTAGAGCACCTGTGCTTTTTCCTGGAGGCCTCTTTAAAAAAAAAAAAAAAAAAAAAAAATGCTGTCGGAAAATCCCCTGCATTCTTTCCACTTTCAGTCAAAAGAATGCTATTGCAAAAGGACGTAAGTGTAGTTTTTCTGGAAAAACAGCCATTTTTCCGGAAAAACTCTGCAGTGTAGACATACCCCAAAAGAACACAGAGGGAACATTCCAAAGATGGCAGTTGTATCACTTCTGCTTGAAATTTTCACTTGAAATTTCACAACATTATTTCCCTCCCATTCATCTCTAGTTTTATTACACAATTTTCTAAAGCACCAAAGTTATTTAAGAGCTCAAGTTCAATTTTAAAAGGTGTCTTAGAAGCTTCTAAGTGCTTAAGTCCCATTGACTTGCAATGAGATAAGGACTCTTGGTTTTTTTCACATGCTTTTGAAAACGTTGTCTCCAAGATAGTTTGGAGTGATTGGTCAAACTGTGTTCACAGCTCTCATAGCAAGGATCAACTTAGATGTGGTTCTTTCTTTAAAGTCTTGTATAGATGGAGCTCAAGAACACGAGGAAAATAAGGGAGCTTGTTTAAAATTGAGTTGATCTTGTCCCCCTCTCTAAGTCTATGATTTCAGGCAATTGTTTGGTACATTAATTTGTATTTAAAGTAGTATTTTAAGTGTGAATTAGCTAGTATGGCATTTAAAGAAGAATTAGATCTGGTGCCTAATGGAGGGCTAATATAGTATTTAAATTCACACTCATTTGGCTAACCTGAAAACATCCTGTTAGAGTGATTTTTCAGTTGCCTGGTAGTTTGGGGGGAAAAAACCCCAAGCAGATTAGAGACAGTGTTCCCTCTAATTTTTTCTGTCCATGTGTGGAATAAATGTTATGTGCACCAAGGTATATGCAGAGGTACAATATCAATAGATACACATGCTGCTGGCTGTGGGCACTCTGTCAATCAGCTGGGCAGCACCTGAATCTCTCCCATGTGGCCAGCCAAGCACTCAGTTTACAGGAAACACTGGCTGGAATATGATTTTTGCTCTCTGGCTCAATGGCTAGTCAAGTATTTTATATTTAATAGGGATATGAAAGGTTAATCAGTTAACCAGTGGGGGATGGAGCAGTTCCCCGCCTGCTGTGGGCAGGGGGCTGTTCCAGCCCTACGGAGTCCATTGCAGACAGAGACTGTTACAGCCCTCCATCTGTTTTATTGGTTAACACGTTTAACCAATTAACTGGTATTTTACATCCCTGATATCAAGTGGAACAGCTTCATCAGGATAGCCTTGCCACTGGATATCCCATAGTTCAGAGATGGGCAAACACCAGCCCACAGGCCAGATCCAATCTGCCAGAGTTAGCTCTTGGCAGACCTTCACCTCTATATTTACCTGTACAGCCACAGGAACTGTCCAGATAGCAGCTCCTGTTGGCCACAGATTGCTGTTCCAGCCAATAGAAGCTGTGAGAAGCAGTGTCCCAGTCTGTGCCACTTCCTGCTGCACATACCTTGCAGGAACGGCGATCTGTGGTCAAAAGGAGCTGCGCAGGTAAATATAGTGGTTGCGGCCCACAAGGTGCTAACTCTTGTGGACCACTGCCATGTTATTTGCTCACCCCGTCATAGTTCAATGGATAGAGAATATTCCTACTCTACAGGAGGCCTACATTCAAATCCTTGCTCCAAATCAGGCAAAATGGGAAACTGAACACAGTTCACATCCTAGGTGAATGCTATAACAAGTATAGTAAGGGTATAAGAAATACACCACCTACTTCCCCAGCTGGTTTGTGATGGCGCCTAACTCCCAGAAAATGGGTGGAGGGAGAGTTTGACCAAAGCTCTTTACCCAATTTGTGTCATATCTGTGAATGGTTTCAAGTCAACCAAATTGCATTTTTTTCAGCAAGTCAATTATTCATCTGAAAAATCGACTCCCCTCCACTATCAATTAAAACACTCCATTTTCCCATTCTTCTCTAGTAGCCCATCAAAAATTAAAAGTACTTTAAAAAAAAAAAAAAAAAAAAAAGAAGAGCAGAAGTTACACAATGGCATTTTTGAGAGGACAGGAAGAGGAAACTAAACTTATGCTTTTTGCATTTCCCTTTAATGTGCACTTTTAAGAACTGCCTTCTCACAAATCTTGTAATTTTAAAATTTACAAAATGTAATTGTTAACAGTATTATGGAAGAATCTACTTTATTGAACGGCAGCTTCCAACAATATATGGCTCCTGCAACAAATCAGTTCTGATACTGACATTTCCCAGAGGCACGGCATTTAATCCTCAAATTACAACACAAGTTTTAACAGGCAGGATTTGTCTGTCAGTAAGAGTTTAGTAATTAACAAAAAACTTCTAACGCTAATGGTCTATCAAAAATACCAGTAAAATCAGGTAGGAATACACTACGGACAGGCACTCGCTTGACGATACTTTTTGCAGAGTTTAATTAATAGCAGCTTAAACAGAATGCCAGATACACTGTGTTGTCATAAAAGGAAGAGCCATTGACCATGTTTATATCTCTGGTCCAAAAGGTGTGACATGGCACTTGTGGGTGTGCCGAAGTCTGTGCACAAATTTTGCCACAACTGGGAGCAATCAAGGTATAGATAATTTAAAAAAGAAGGGTGGGTAGTACAGTACCCCGAAACATTGATATTGCACCAGCAAAGGTGACACAATTACAACCAATATCAACAGACACCATACCTACAGAAACAAACCTCTCATTCATTTTCACAGCCTCCAGCATTTCACTGGGATTTTCACTCTGCTTCCTACCAGTTAATGGTTTTATTACATGTTTAAAGCATGGAATAGAATAGCTGGTGAGTAAGATGGTAGGTATGCCAATGGTGGCAATTTTGCTTGGTTTCATGGGAGTGTTAGAATTTTACACGAATGACTATGATGTGGCCAACTGACAAAATGAATAAGACAAGTATTTTGCCTGCCTAAAGGGTTGCCAAAATTTGGTCATAAAATCATGTAGACTTTCTTCTAGCTACAGGTTAAATGTTTGTTATGTAGGAAGAAAAAAGAAAGCACACTGTTAAACATTACTTTTTAAAATTAATAATTTTGGTGGAAAAAATGTTACTATGAGAAGAACTAAACAAAAATTGCAGCAAATTTCACATTTTAATCTGAGTTGGTTGCAGTGATCACATGGGTCACATCATTCTGATTTCCTGATTGGCCAAGCCTATCAACTATTTTTTACAATCAGCATGTATTATGGATGGGCATTACCAACTCCGCCACACAATGAACACCAATCTTCCTTCAGCACAAGCATTGTGCTTGTGCCACGGCTATTGGTCTTGCTTCCCCTCTCCACAGCAAGTCTCTATCCAGTTCCACAATCCTTCTCACAGGTTAGGCAGCAGACATCTTTTAAGGAGTTTTATGCATATTGATAGAGCAATGACATTCACACACTGATTTTTTCAAAGGAGCCTAAGGGAGTTAGGTACTTGAGTTCCATTCAGCAGATTCTTTTGAAAATCCCAGATCACTAAATCCACACTAAGCACCTGAAGCAAGTTGTCTACTTGTTTACCTCTAAAATACACATGGATCTTTTAAGTTTACTCAATGGTGAAAGAAAGAGGCACAGTGCTCTCATGGTATATCATCCCCCTGAGAATCAATTGTCAGTGTTACAATGCTTTTCAATAAGTTAAAAAAAAAACCAAAAAACAGAGAGCTTCCAGGTGTCACTTGGCATGCTTGCCGCAGCCCCAATACCATAGATCCTTGACTGAACTTTAATTAATCTTCCAGACTGCCCAGAGTCTGTGGCAAAGTGATCCACAGCTGCGGCTACAGCCATACCACCACCTTTTGTGATTTTTCCCTTTTTCATTATGTTTAAAATTTGACTGAGCTTTATTTCAAGCTAGTAGCTTTAGGCAATGGACAAAGAAGATAAGAACACAGAAAGATACTACATGGGGCACAGTGATAAAATCATATGCTGAGCTGGTGACATCTCTGAACATACCTAAATAATGCATGTATTGTAAGCATGCTGCATAGGGTTGGAATCCCAGCTAACCTATTCCTGTCTGCGTCAAATGACTTAAGCCCACCCCTAACTTTGTGTCAAAATTCAGAATGTTTATCTAAAATTCCATTGCACATAACTGAATTTATTTTATTACCATGTTGTACAAATCCCAGCAGCAAATTACAAACAATGCACTGTCTAAAAATGGCGATAGTCACAACAGAGTCAAAACTGAATTCCAGATCTTACCTCTCAAATTCTTTACCCCTAACAACTCCTGTCACTGGATTTACCACCACCAGAAAGGCAAACAGGGTGTTATTTTTGCCTCCTCCCTTGATTTCTTACACCAGTGGTTCCCAACTGCTGGTCCATGAACTGGTGCCGGGCTGTGAACTGCTGGCTGCCAGGCTGAGGCACGCTGCCAGACCATGCTCATGCCAGCTGCTCCAGGCCAGGGGCTGGAGTATGCCCTGGGTATGTGGCTGGCAGCTGCTGGGTCTGAAGCTGACTGTTTGCAGTGGCTCTGGGAGCCAGGGTTGGGGTACACCCCAGCTCCCTGAGCCGCCGCAGCCCAGCTGGCTTCAGCTCCAGCAGCAATCTTATGGTGTTGTAGATAACTGCAAACTCTAATCTTAATGATTTTATGCAAATATATTCACATAATAAATAGGCAAATATTCAAATAAAATGTTGCTGGTCTGCCAAAAGTTTGTGAATGGGTTTGCTAGTCTGTGATAAAAAAGGTTGGGAACCACTGTCTTGCAAAATGCTTCCAGGCTGATATTTCTTCTTCCTTAAGAATTCTAGAATGTAGCCTTTACTTTTAGTACAAAAGCTAAAACTCTTGTCCAGGCCCGCATGATCTCTGCCGCAACCTCCTCTCTCTGGCTTCCCTGACGCCACATCACTCCCCTCCAATTTATACCTGCTAAGATCATCTTTCTTTTCCATCGTTTAACATATCACCTCCCTTTCTGAATCACTCCACTGGTTCCTCTCTTCACCACATCAAGTTCAGGCATCTTCTCCTTCAAATCTTTTCAACAACTCTACCCCTCCCAATCAGTTTACTCATCTCCTCCATGTTACTTCCTGTGTCTCCTCCATCACTGGTAGCAGTCTCAATCACCTGCTTGTCCACTCCTTCATGTTTTCTTCCACATGCATCAAACACGGTTCCTGACTGGATCTGTAGAGCAGTAGTACCCTTTCCTCTTTTAAAACCTCTCTCAAGACTCACTGCTGTCACCAACCTGAAAGAAAACAACTAGGGTTTGGCTGTCTGGTCATTCTAATTGCAAGTTGCTTCTACATGGGCAGAACCCGCCTGGAATCTTATGTTCCTATAGGTAGTGATAATAAATTCTAGATTTTCATACTGCAAGACTGTTGGTTAGAGATTTTAAACTTGCAGAACTGGCATTAACCTCATGTATTTGAGTAGGATTTTGAGGAACTGGATTTGTGCATAATGGTTCATTGAATGTTGGAATCAACAGTAACTTTGTTCTGGAGCTAAGGAGCCAGTGAGAGGGCTTGGAAATTGTGGTGTGTGGGTGGTAATATATGTAAATTGAAGTTGTGAACTGTAATGTTGCCTCAACTATTGAGTCCCTTGGTTTTTAGTGACTATGTTGATCAAAAATCCACTTGAGCAACCTTAACGGGAGTCTGTAGTGGAAGTGAAGCTGCACTGATTAATACGGTATGGCTACGTCTAGACTACATCCCTCTGTCGGCAATATATTAATACACTAAGCATTTCAATGGATAGGTCAACATAGGCTATGTTTAGACTACATCCCTCTGTTGGCAGAGGGATGTAAATGAAGCACTTCGAGAGTACAAATGAAGCCAGGATTTAAATATCCCGCGCTTCATTTGCATAATCACATAATGTGCTCTTTCGAAAAAGCGCTATTTCAAAATTGAATCCGCAGTCTAAACGGATCGTAAACAGGATCTTTTGAAAAAGCGCCGCATTTTCGAAAGAACTGCATCTAGACTGTAGTTTCAATTCCAAAATAGCGCTTTTTTGAAAGAGCGCCATTACGTGATTATGCAAATGAAGCACAGGATATTTAAATCCTGGCTTCATTTGCACTTTTGAAGTGCTTCATTTACATCCCTCTGCCAACAGAGGGATGTAGTCTAAACATAGCCTATGTTGACCTATCCATTGAAATGCTTAGTGTATTAATATATTGATTTAGTTTAATGGGAGTCTGTAATGAAAAGCAAGCAAGTAGGAAAGGTTGGCCCAAGGATAAGTTACTTCTCATCAAACAGTTGAGAGCTGTTAAGAGATAACTCCTGATCTGGAAAAGGCCTCAGAACTAAAAGATCAACAGGAATGTGACCAATGTAAAAGAAGAAAAGTCAGCAGTTCAGGGGAACTGGGCAACTGGGCAACTGGACTGTGAGAGAGGCACATGCCAGGATATCTGAAGAAGTTAAGTTTACTTAGGTAACCATCAGGAATAGTAAACATTTAGGTAAGGTAGACATGTATATAGACAATCTGTTTTACAGTCCATTTTTCCTCTTATGCTTGTCCTTGCTGTTAAAATAAACAATATGTAAGTGTTTAAGAAGGTTATATGCCATTGGCCACACACTCCCAAAGAGAATAACAGCTGTGACCTGTACTCAGTCAGACTTGGTGGGCAAGCATGGATGATACACAAGGTTCTGTGGTCCAAGTCCCAGTATAAAAGTGAGTTAATTGTGGAATTCCACCCAGGACAGTAAAAGACATGAGGTCAACTCCTGGGGAGGTCTACTCACAGACAAGGAAAGGGACAGAGGTGCAGCTAGCTCTGTAACTATGACATAGTTTAACTGTTTTTTATGTGGAACTGTAAATGATGTGTACGACCTCCACAAGCAGAATGCATAAAGTGATTTAAAAGATATGCTGATTGTACTGCTTTAATCTGCTTTCAAGAGTGATCTTTCTGTTGTACTCTTTCAGCCAGTGCTTGCTGGAAGGCATAACCACTTCCAATTCATGCTCTCAGACTTCAACTAATGCTGCTAATCTACTTACATGGTTACAATTCTTTGCTTACAACTACAAACTCAGTATCCATCTTCCCTACTCCAGTCTTACCTATTTGGAGGCAATAAAAACATTTGATGTGTAGCATTGGCTCCCTTCTGCACAGCTTGGGCCAAATTTACTCCCTCCCCTTGAGTTACCTGTATGCAGCCCTGGTTATTGAGTTCAATTAAGTTTCACCTGTGTAACACAGGATAGAATTTGTTCCTCTGCCTCTTCAGCTTTTTCTTATTATAGAACTGTGCAGCATTTTATTACTTACATAGAGTCCATAAATATGTTATGCACCTGCAGGTATGCATGCAGACTAGTCTTTGCCCCCAGAAGGGTTACATGGGCTTCTATAGACACATGCAACCTTATGTCCAAGTTTCACTTTTCTGGTTTTTTGCTGCTTGCTGTTCTTCATCCCTGTTTTGAGCCCTCTCCTTTTTGATCCATCATAAAATGGCATCTTAATCTGCTCTCCCAGCAACCTCTCCATCTTTTCCCATCCCTGCTTTCCTCTCGTGAGTCCTGTGCTGCTACTTCACCATGGACAATTCTACAATATCATTCACCACAATAACTGAGTATTTCATTGACATTCTAACTTATTTTAGGTTCTTAGCATCTGCTTCTTCTGTTCATAACCAATAATCACCACACTATGGAATACAAACAAGAATATACCCTGACAAACATTGGAGCTCCAAAGAGATTAATGAGAACTCAAGACTACTTCTATAATGCCTTCTTCATTGAGTCAGACAAAAACCCCTGTAACAAATAGCCTCCTTAAATGAAAAAGAACCAATCCTGCTTCCACATAGGCCAATGGGAATTATGTACCCTATTGTAAGAAACTAACCCTTTACACCAAGAGGACAAAAATCTAAATAGGGTTAAATCATTACACTGAACATAATCATAATTTTGTACTCTCCTCCGTTTTGAATATCATAATGAAATTAAGCAATTTCAGATTTGTTAGAACCATCTTTATTTAAGTGCATTTGAAAGAGGGGGATTAGAAGGTATTAAGCTAATATTTAGGCTAGATTTTACTCCCCCCCTTCCCCCCCAGATAAAAAAGGTATAACTAGAAGGGAAAATGTACATGTTAGAAAACACACATGGCCAGATATTCTGATTTATGCCAACTGAGGATCTTCATTTACAGATTGGTAAATTAAGTCTTAAAGGGTGCATCTACACTGCGCCCTTAGCTCAAAATAAATTACACAATTTAAGCTACACAAATTGTGAAGCTTATTTCGTGTTAACTTCAAAATAACTTATTTTGTAAATTTCAAAATAAACCGCTACTCTGAAACATCCCTTAATCCTCATGGAACAAGGTGTGCAGGGACATCGGAATAGCGAGCCCGTTATATTTCAAAATAACGGATTTGTTTCAAAGACGCAGACTAGCTATTTCAGGATACTGGAAGTATCCCAAAATAGTGCTGCAGTGTAGATGTACCCTTAGAGAAATCTGGTGATTTCTCCAGGCTTACACAGCAAGTCTGTGACAGAGGTAAGAATAAAATCCAAATGATCTATCTATCAATATTGTGCTCCAGCCATCTTGCTACATGATACATTTTTCTGACAAATCAATGATCAGTGTAAAAGGTTACAATCATTATTTCTGTAAATAGAGTATGAGTACGAGTACAATCTTTGCCCATATGGACTCGTCCTCTGTGCAGACTTACAACTCTGTGTATTCTTCAAACATAAATCATATTTTACAGAACCACCCTATTATATAAGCCAGTAAACAGAAATGCTAGTTCTTTTGAAATGTATTCACCTTTTTTAAAAAAAATGGCTTCTTTAGAAAAAGCTTTAAAAGCTCAATTCTCTCCTTAGAAATTGAATGCACTGTTTTATCAAAATGTTTCCACTATATTCCAAACTATCTTATTTTGACACCATTCACTTGGGAGCACCATCACCACCAAGTACTTAAGGTATGTTTGCAGGAGAAAAGGGATGCAAGATGTTTTTATATAGAGTTTTTTGTGATGTAAATAAGCTGTTGCAAAGCCAGACTATGAAAATGTCGATATTTTGCATTGCTTTAGTGTAATTAGCAGCTGCACAACCTCAGCTATTAGCAGTGGATTATGCTGCTAGTTTTACTTACCAATTAAAATGTTACATCATCACTAGCCAGTCATGATTGGAAAAACTGCTACAGTGAGCATAAGTAAATATAAATTGTGAACAAGAGTGTATCAGAAGTCTGCTTACATTACTAGAAAATAAGTACAGTGTGAAACAACCAACGGGCATCAAAGAATTCTATGTTGTAATCTCCTTAGTGACAGACATTTGTATATAGAACTTTAAATTATCAATTGGCCTTATACCATCTATTACAAGCTCTGAATGCTCAGCTAACTTTGAAATATGGTTGAAAAAAATAAATCTGAAAAAATAACAGTAATCTTGGAAAAAGACAGACATCCATATTTTAAAAAATGACCACATTCTAAAAAATCACTAGGTTTCTTTACTAAGGACTATGAGAATAACTAACATATTCTAGGTATCTAGGCCAATGGGAATTTTGAGTTTGTTATCCTGCCTCTGATGCAGAGGAAGATAAACCCTATTGCTACCCATAATGTACATAGGCAGTTGTGAAATTCCACATGCTGTATGAGTTCATGTGAGAGTGATCCTGCACTGGTCCATTTGTCACAGAAGAATTAGTTATCCCCCCCTTTTAAAAAAACTTGCATCAGTGCAATTTTTAAAAATAACTTTCAAATATTTTTAAGGGTAAAAAATTATCAACTTATTTTTAAAATCTGATTTTCTGAGTTTCTACTGCAGTGAAATCCGTGGGCTGACTGCAGAAAGGGTAAAGATTTCTAATTTCTTTAAGATTATTTTATTTTAGTCTGAACTCATTCTGAGTGAAAATACCAAATGGAAAGTCCTGGATGTTGAGGTCCTCTGTTTATTACAGAACATGTACCAGCATGAGCAGTGACAGTCCACGTTTTCCCATGTTGCCAAGTGTTTAAATCCAGATCTGAAGCGACAATTCTCAGAACATGAAAGGATAGTTCCCTCTCTATGAAGCATTCAAATCCTGACCTTTCCTGAGACTGTCAAATATGGTGTCATTTATTAAAAATTGTGGTGCTGATTTCTGTGATGTGAACTTCTGTGCAGTGGGAATTAGCCTGACCCACAATATCACTTCTGTACACTGGAACAATTTACCAACTCAAGTGATATGGACTGGATTTAGGAGAATATCCTGAAGAAAAGAGAGAGAAAAAGAAAAACACTGACTTCAAATTAAATGTATTAAGACTAGTGAACTTTTTGCTTTGTCATGTAAGGATCTTATGTAGAATAATAACGACCCTAGGTGAAGCACTAACGGCCATATTCTGTCTCTGTGGTGGTTTGTGTTTGTGAAAGATGGATTATATCACATCATGTACAGCATCACAGACTGGTTTCTAATCTTACTGTCTTCTGTTTCTTAGCATGCAGATACAGCCAGGGGAGGGGTTTGTCTATACACACTTTTATCAAACATGGTTCTAGTTTCATACCTGCAAGCCCCTTCCATGTCCAAATGTATTCTAGGTTTGTGTCCATTTCAGGTGGGCAGGGAAAGCAGGGAAGGGATTTGCCTCAGCACTGGAAGGGGTTTGGCATGTAACAATTCACCAGATGTTTATAGTATCTTATATCACCATCTGCAAGGGAAACTGTAAGCATCTAATCTCCCTAATCATTGTATCACACATTATCACTGCAAGGGTGGACATCAGATTGGAGGCCAGTGTTGACCTTAGAATGTCAAAGGGCTCTGTTTGTAGCTTGTAGCCTCTATGAGCATATAACTCCACTGCTCAGGTCTATTACTGGTTTTCTGTTTACTTCCTGGAGCCATCCAAGGGGTTGTAAAATTCTTTCAAGCCTGGAATGGTCCTGGACCAAATGATCAGAGAGCCTCTCACCATAAACAATTAAGATCAACTAGGAAGCTCTTGCTGTCAAGTTTTAAGGTAAAATCCCTTAGGGCTGGCAGTAAGATTCTCTCAACTGATGGCCCCCACCTTTGGAATTTGCTCCTGTTGGCAGTTTGCCAGAACCCCCCCCCCCCTCGCCATCTAGTGACCTAAGTGCATGATTCACACCTTATTTATTTGATTTTGTTTCTGTGTTGATTGTCTTTTCTGGGGAAGATAGTGATGGGTGCGGCACAAATTTTGAAATATAGCAACTTTAACGTTGTAAATAAGCACCTATCTGTTAAGGAATAATTTGTCCACAAAATATCAGATCTCAAATAGATGCCATATTGTCCAATAGCTAACTTTTTTGAACAATTCTTTATACAAGGTCTAGAAATCCAGAGGACACCAGTTTGGCTCAAATACTTTTGGTTTGCACTGCTATCTTCCCTTAATTATAGTTTTTCAGGAAATGTGGTACAGTGGATAGACTAGGAATGGAGACAACTGGTTTCCATTCCAGCTATGCTATTGGCCTGCTGGTTGAGTTGGGGAAGCCACTTCACTTCTCTGTGCCTCAATTTCTTCATCTATAGAAGGTGCCAACCTTCTAAGTCAAGGAATTTAGGACCTATTGATGATGAAGGACTATATAAGAGTATTCTTTTTCTAGTTAATTTTCATGTCAAACAGTAAGTCATTCTTTAAATGAAATAGGAAACGAATTCAAAAATCTTCTAAACGGTTTCCTAACTTCTTCTCTTAATAGTTCAGTCAATTTCCACAAACAGGCAGTCCCCGGGTTACGTACAAGATAGGGACTGTAGGTTTGTTCTTAAGTTGAATCTGTATGTAAGTCGGAACTGGCATCCAGATTCAGCCGCTGCTGAAACTGACCAGCGGCTGATTCCAGGAAGCCCGAGGCAGAGCAACTCTGCCTCGGGCTTCCTGTAGTCAGCGCTGATCAGTTTCAGCAACGGCTGACTTGGGGACGCCTGGGACAGAGCAGCTTGGGTGCTGCTGGGTTGCTCCAGTAGCGCCGCTCCTCGGCGCTACTAGACCAACCCAGCAGCACCCAAGCTGCTCTGACCCAGGCGTCCTGATGCAGCCGCTGCTGAAACTGACCAGCAGTGGCTGAATCAGGGCGCCTGGGGCAGAGCAGCTGGGGTGCTGCCGGGTTGGTCCAGTAGCGCCCAGAGCGGCGCTATGGGACCAACCGGCAGCGCCCCAGCTGCTGTACCACAGGCGTCCGGAGCAAAGCCGCGGAGCACGGGGGCAGCGGGACAGCCCAGAAGCGCCGGCTGTCCTGCTGCCCGCGTGCTCCGCGGCTTTGCTCCCCGTCTCCCTGGACTGCTGGAGACCAACAGACCAGGGAGACGGGGAGCAAAGCAGAGCAAAGCTGCGGAGCACGCGGGCAGCGGACAGCCCAGACACACCGGTTGTCCTGCTGACCGCGTGCTCCGCGGCTTTGCTCCCCATCTCCCTGGTCTGTTGGTCTCCAGCAGACCAGGGAGACAGGGAGCAAAGCCGCAGAACACGCTGGCAGCAGGACAGCCGGTGCGTCTGGGCTGTCCGCTGCCCGCGTGCTCCCCGGCTTTGCTCCCAGTCTCCCTGGTCTGGGGAGACGTGGAGGAAAGCCGTGGAGTACGCGGGCAGCGGACAGCCCAGACGCGCCGCGGCTGTCCCGCTTCCGGCGTCCTCAGAGGCTTTGCGCCGTCTTCCTGGTCTGTTGGTCTCCAGCAGACCAGGGAGACAGGCAGCAAACCCCGTTCGTAACTGCGGATCCGACATAAGTCGGATCCGCGTAACTCGGGGACTGCCTGTATTCTGTAATTCTTTCACAATAAGTATTGAGTCAACACGGTTTTCTTCACTATGATTCACTCTACTCCACACTGATTAGGTCTCAACTGGAATACCGTGTTGTAGACCAATGGGCAAACTTACCTCTATTATATTCACTACTTTGCAATATATTCTGCTTCATTATATTCAGCAGTAATGCAAGGTACCTACAGGTCTATATCCTGTAAGATATTGGATTTAGTAGTTAATATGAGCTTTGAGGCCTATAAACTTTAGGCACAGATAAATGTAAGCAACTTATAAGTTATGGGGAACTGGAAGTAGGATGTAAGGGGCAGTTTTGTTCATATGACATCAGCTGACCACAGAACATGAGCTGACACCAACTTATGGAAGGTTCTGAATGAAATATCCAACCAGAAATATGCCATGGCAATGAACTAATGTATGAAAATGGGGTGAAATCATAGATATCCTGACCCATAGAAAAAGGACACCTTAGCATTGGTAAAAGGAGGAAATACAAATAAAGAAGATGGGACAAACCCCTATTGAATATGCATTAGGCATGGTAATGTCAGCATAACAGGTTATATCTTATATTAATAGGATGATGGTCATCCAGGTGAAGGCAAAAGAGTCTGAGTAGGGGCCAACATCAACCCCGTCTTTGCATAACTATTATTTTATCTGTCAACAGGAAATGAATCCATCCTCCATAGCGAAAGACGCGAGCCTCCAAAATCTCAGCTGGAGGTCTAAATCCTTTGCTTGGCAGTTATTACAGACTTATAGCCTCTATGGATCAGGTACAGAAAGGGAGATATGTAGCATTCATTGAATGGTGAGGTTCCTGGGTCTAATCCTGACAAGTGCTCAGCATAGTTTACCATGCTATAAATGTAACTCAACTCTTTGCAAGCTTGATTTCCAAAAACATAATGGAGGGCTGGTCTCTCTTCCTTTTCATGATGGCATGGGGAGTTGATCAACCAGTGGTGGGTATAAATGGTAATGTCCCTTCTGTAGCAGGTGTCTCTACAATTCAATTCCATGATATTTTCAGAGTGACTCTAATGATTTATTATTAATTGATAGGCATTAAGTTCTAAAATTTAGAAAGGAGTAAAACTGCACAATCCTCAGTTATAGGATTATACTGAGTTAGACTGAGCTGCAGCACCATTAATTTGATCATAGATGTCAGAATTCGTAAGCGGACTGATTTATACCACTTTACACAGTTCTGTTCAAAAAGGAGAAAGAGTTGTGACAAATGAAAGAAAGAAACCTCAGAGACATATAAGCAATGCTTTATCATTAAACCAGCCTACAGATTATCAAATCAACCCTAAAGTTGAATGATACCATAAAGAACTGTGGTAGCATCATTGGCTCCAGATGGAAGTATTGGAAGCACATTGCGATTTGCAATGAAAACTAGACTAGAAAAAGTAAAATAAGCAGCAAATTCAAAAATCATGAGCAGATCTTCAGTGGACGGTAAATGGTGTAACACCACTGACATCAACAGAACTATGCCAGTTTACATTAACTGAAGACTTGACCCTATGTTTTTGTGAAGGAAAGTGATCACAGAGCATTACTTTGGAAAGTAAAGTCTTGGCTGATCTGCTAAGGAGTTTGCTGCTTAACTTTTAGATTGCATATACATTCCGTGGCTCCCCCCGCCCCGTTTAAATAAAAGGGACTGGAAACCCCACCTGGATGTTATCAGTCTTGTCTAAGTAAACAGTAATGACATTAGTGTTAGCCTGCTGACTGGTACAGGTTAGGAAGGGTCACACAAGGAAAATGGTGACCAAACTTGCCTCAAGGTAGAGATGTTCTGGAATCTGTCACAAAAGGACAGAGATGAAAGTTCATTTTCTTCTAGAAATCATTTGGTTTGGGAATTCAAAACAATTAAAGACATTGAAGAAATGTGGATTAGTACAAGTCTAAATATACAAAAACAAACTTATTTATAGATACATAAATATGCACTGAGCTAACACAGCTACATGTGTAAAGAGTGATGAGTCTGAATCCTTGCAACTCTGAGATAGTGCATTAAGTTAGTTCCTTAAGACATCAAGAGAGTTTACAGAAAACCAATATGGGTGGCACTTCATCTCCACAGCACCAAAATAAAGGAGAGGGGGAAATTAGTGGTATGCAATATGAGTCAAAATTATCTCCCTAAAAAAAGGCCAACATTTTCATAAAGGCAAATACAATAAAACCCCTAAACAAGTTAGCCTTAACACCACCTACTTTTCCAGTTCCCAGCAGATTCAACAGACAGAAAAGGATTGACACTGTAATTAAACTCTTAATTTAAATCTGTAGAAAAATTCAAATTCACTGGATATTGGTCATCACTCTCAAGTATCCCTGTTGGGAGGAAATATTGAAGCATATTGCGTTCATGGCAAGTACTTCTACATCCTAAGTGGCTAAATGTAGTGACGTTATTTCACGATCCCATTAAGAGAAACTTTCTCCTGAATTTCCAACAGGACTTTCAAAATCTGTAAACTAAGAAATAGTCGTTTTACAAATTAATCATTGTGCTTTCACAACATTTAGCAAGTATTTTCTTCCCATACCAATAAAAATTCTACTTAAAAGAAATAGCCTGAAGTAATTAATCACTCAGGTTTACCCATCTTTCTTTCCCCACATCTGAAAGTTCAGCTGAAAACTGCAATTCCTGAAAACATTTCAAATAGCACTATTTTCTGTATTAAATTTAGTCTTGGTTTTTCCAAAATACTATATCTCCCTTCCTCCTCCTCTCCCTCCCCATTTACGCACAAGCTTTGCTAGGTACCAGAAAACTGTCTAAATGTTGGTTTATATTTGGTTATGGTGTCAAAGATCAAAAGAGTCAACTGTTACGTATTTTTTAAATTGTTCATACCTGTAACCATGGTGTCAAGATGCAACTAACTCAGAAGAGAAATAGTTAATGAAAACCTAGCTAGTGATCATTTACCAGGCCAGTCATTTATCAACTGAGTAAACAAAACTCAGCTCTATAGTTCTGAACTACTTTTACCTCTCTTACTGTGTGCCAGGAAGTGTATTGAATGCCATTGGCAAGACACCAAACTTGTGACTCTATGGGGATGACTTAAGGAATCCTCACAATTCTACATCTTGGAAATGAATTCTATGTTAGAAGGAAAACTACCAGATGGCAGCTGGTCCCTTGGCCTTCTTACATGGAAATGATCTAGCCACAGTGGGTCAAATATTGCTGTTAGTAGCAATAGTATAAACCACCAAATATTTCTACTGATTTCTCCTACTTGTAGTTACAGCTGTGTAAAAAAACAGATAACTTAACTGATGCTAACAGAGTTATAAGAAATGTATACACATGCAATACTTACAGTAGCATTTGGTCTATTGACTGCAATAGAACATGTCTAATTGCATTCCAAACAAAAAGCATCATATTTATGCCATTATACTGCATTCCGGGTACTGTGTTCTTGACTATTTACTGCTTGTCTTTTTTCCTCTGAATACTGAAGTGTTTCTCTTTCTCAAAACAGGAAAAAAATCGTAACTTGCTTTTAAAAATTGAAAAACAGTTCCTTATATGATTATTTCCCACAGCACCAGAAGTAGTAAACCAAAACATAACTGAAGTGCTTTAGATAAGTATATATGGAAGAGAAAATCCAGGTGATGAAATATGTAAGAAAGGGTATTTCAATGGTCTTTTCAAGAGGAAAGATTTTATTCCTTTACAATAGGCTTAAATAGTAAAATACTCAGCAAAATATGTGAAGAGCTGCTCCTCTAAAATTCCTATTAGTCCCAATTCATGTTTGTCATACGGATTCTGTGTCTGAAAGGACTACAAAGCAGCTTGAAACAGTCCCTAAAGAATTCCCACAGACAGCAGCATTTTGGGGGCACAGCTTGAGCATTTCTACACCTAGCTCTTTCCAGCTTTTGTAATGGCCGAGAGGGGCTAGCAGGCACCAATCTTTGGTTTCAGCAACCCTCAGGCTACTCCAACCTTCAGCAAAGACCAAACTGGCCCGTCTGGCAAACAATACAGAAAATCAGCCTAATCTGACCTGAAGCCCTGAATAGAACTCAGCTGCTGATTTCATCATATGGGACAGTGCCTATGTGTGCAAATGGGAATTTTGGATGATCAATCCCTGTTAGGTCAAGAACAGGTCTCGTATTAATAACAATAGGAAATCGCCAGCATGACAAAATCAATAATTTCTGTTGAATCAGGAGGTTCTTGCAGTACTATGGGATCCATTTAATTCAGATTAGGGCAGCAGAGGGTAATAAGTGAGCAATGTTACTATAATATACATTTGTATAATTGCTGTATTAAAAAACCCAATCACAATTCATTCAATGCAAAATTTAACTCCGGTTAATATTTCACAAGGTGTTACCCAGCATGTGTTTTAGCAAGAAAGCAGAACCCAAACACTACAAGTAATCTTGAATAAACTTTTAAATTTGAAAAACTTTAACAGTCCTGTATTAAAACAACTTAATTTATTCTAAATCTCAGTTTTGAATGCAGCACCTGCAGAGATAAAAACAATTCAATTAAATTTCGGGTTATGCATTTTCTAATCATGGGTAATATTTGTGCATTATCTTTCTGCAGCAATGCATTCACAGAGCAAGTTATGCAGTCTGCGGTAGACAACGATAAAATTTTTAAAGAATTCACAACATATTTCAAAGTCAACTGTTATTTCCCGTGACATGCTTCACTGAAATAAAGTAAATTAAAATATTTCTCCCAATGAAAGTAGTGCAAAAGGCTGTTTAAAAAAAAAAAAAACTTTGGCACTCTGTTTACAATGTTGGGCAATATTGTATTAGCCTTGTTTATGTAAGCAGTTTCACTAAGGACAATGGGATTGCTTGTCAAAGTATAAGGAAAGCAGAATCGGTCCCTTTGTCGTTTTGTGAAAATGCTTTGATCAGGACTCTCTCAAGACATTATATTAAACTACAATGTAATTGACCGGTATTGCACCATATGTTCCTTATGTGTGAGCTCTGTCTGTTCATTAATTTTTATGCCACTACTGTTGGAATTCAGCCAGTGTAATGTGGAGGCAATTAGCAATGTTAGTGTGCTCATGCCAGCATATAAACACGAGACAGAGATTATGCTTCCTGCTATAGGCAAAGGTCCTCTTCAGAGTTTTTTTATGCTTTTTGCAAAGTAAAAAATGAAGTAAAAACAGACAGGTGACATGAAATACAAATATAGTTACAGAAGTCAGATTTACTCAGATAACCCTTCTCCCTTCTAATGTCCTCTAAAATATTATTTCAGAAAATAAAATTACAGGAACTCGGTCACCCAGTGACCTTCTGCTCTCATGCAAAGTTTCAGGATGATAAGCTGGATTTTAGGACATAAATGTATACTCAATAAAGAATGTCTGTATAAAGTAAATTATAGAATCAATGATTTTTTTAAAGCTCCCTTCAGAGTTCCTGGCCTCATAGTTGTAAGACATATGCCATTTTTGTTGCCATTTGTGCTCTTCAGTTCTCAAAGATGAAAGGAGCAGAGACGTGCCTGACGTTGGTGCATGTGTACATGCACAGACTCTTTCTCCTTTCAATGAGGTTACTAATTCCAGAATGTAACCTCCCTCTGTCTTATCCCAGGAAGACTCGTGGAGCATAAAAGCAGCAAAAATCCTGCAGAATTAAAACAACTGTAGTTGAATTCTGCTCTTCATTTTAGATTTAGACTTATGCCAGTCACTAGATTATCCTATTGAGCTCCCTCTTCTCGTGTACTTCACAGTATATCCAGGAAACCAATATTGAAAACCACAAGCCAAGAACAACATATATATACGCACTAATTTCCTCACAGTCCCAAACCCTTGAGAGAATTTTAAAGTTTCCTTGTTAACAGCCCACCTCAAAATCTACAAATCATTATGCAACTTTGTACTTCTGCAAAAATATTGCAGAGCAACATCCTATTGTAGACATTTAATACAGTAACATGCATGTGCTTGTAGTGAGGGGCTGGTGGTCTAATGAGTTACTATACCAGCCTATCCCTCTTTGAAAGATTAGGTGAAATGTGAAATGAGTTTGATTAACTCCCTTTAGTTCCTACTGGGCATCTGTCTACATCACAAAATCACCAGTGTCTGAGGCAATTTTAAATTGAGCAGTCTTGTTTAAATAAGCCCAGTCATAGGACAACAAGGCTGCTGCCAGGCTCATCTGAGACATTAAGAACATGATCCAAAGCCCATTTCAGTCATGACAATCTTTCTGCACAACTGAATAGTCCCTGGATCAGGACTTAATAGATCTGTGTGGAAATCTTTGCATAGTCTAAAAAATGTAATTTAGTCAAAAATTGAATAATTACCCAGAAACATGTCTATTTCAACTAAATTTTCAATGTGAAAGTAAGATAATTAGCTTTTAAGGCTGGAATGCACCATTACATCTTCTAGTATGATTTCCTGTACATCGTAGACCATTAGCATCACCTAACAACCAAAATGAGATCTGAGTATTAAAGCCCACAGAACACTAGACTATAACACTGCCAATCTGGTCTGGGGCAAAACTGATTTCTGACCCCACACAGAGTCATCAGTAAGACCCTAAAGAACCACCAATCAGCCAATCACTTAAGATAAGTGCTTCAGAGCTTTAGCCTGCCCCATCCTATACCTTCTCTCCAGCAGTGGTGATTCTTAAAGCTTCAGAGGAAGGAGAATAAGAACCGCCCCCCCCCAAATATACCAAAGGGGGAAAATCTCTTCACAACTCCTGCATGTGTCTAGCTGAAACCTAAAGGATACACAAACCAAAGGTGAGCCCCAGGGCTGTTGAGCCCCGCCTCCAACAAATCACAAGCAACTCCATCCTGCAATCACCTTCATAATTTCTCCATCTGTCTCTTGAAACTAATTAAGTTGTTTGTTCCCACATCTCCTGTGGGAGGCTGTTCCATACCTCACCCCTCTGATGGTTAGAAACTGTCTTCTAATGTCAAGGCTGAATTTGTTCAGGACTCGTTTATACCCATTTGTTCTTGTGCCCATGTTGTCCTTTAGCTCACACAGCTCTTTACTTTCACTGATATTAAACCCTCAATATATTTATAGAAAACAATCACATCTCCTGTCAGCCTTCTTTTTGCTAGACTAAAAAAAAGACAAGCTCTTCTAGCCTCTCATAAGACAGGACTGACATACCCCAATCATCCTTACAGTTCTTCTCTGCTCCTATTTCCAACTGAGTTCATTCTTCTTGAACATGGACAGCCAGAACGGTACACAACATTCCAAATTAGGTCTTACCAGTGGCTTATACAAAGCTATTAATGCTTCTCTCTCTCTACTGGAAATATCTTATCTGATTCTTTTAAACAATGCAGTTTTGGATGCATCATTTCACTAATGTCAATAAATTCAAAACAATGTTTTGACTTTACTATTTCATACGATTTTGGACTTCTGTTTTACATTAAGTTTTAACTTTAATATTGTATATAATCTTAAAATATATTCAATACTGTAGCAGAGAAGTTAAATGAAACATATTGACATTAGTGAAACACTTCATAGACGAGCGACAAGAATGATTAAAGGCCTAGAGAACATGACCTATGAAGCCAGGCTTCATGAACTGGGCTTGTTTAGTTTGGAAAAAAGAAGATTAAGGGGGGACATGATAGCGGTTTTCAAATATCTAAAAGGGTGTCACAAGGAGGAAGGAGAAAATTTGTTCCTCTTGGTTTCTGAGGACAGGACAAGGAGTAATGGGCTTAAAGTGCAGCAGGGGAGGTTTAGATTGGGCATTAGGAAAAAATTCCTAACTGTCAGGGTGGTCAAATATTGGAATAAATTGCCAAGGGAGGTGGTGGAATCTCCCTCTCTGGAGATATTTAAGAACAGGTTAGATAGATATCTGTCAGGGATGGTGTAGGTGGAGCTTGGTCCTGCCTTGAGGGCGGGGGGCTGGACTCGATGACCTCTCGAGGTCCCTTCCAGTCCTATTATTCTATGATTCTATGAATTCAATATTATCAAAATAAAATGATTTGGTGGTCCTGAATGAACATTTTTTTCTTTTGCAGTTAATTTTGGTTTTTTGTTCCCATTCGAAACAAGTTCTAAATTTCCTACAGAACAGAAATTCCAATTCCACACTGATCTATATCTGAATTTATTGTATCCATCGAGAAGAACCCAGTAATGGGCCCAACCTGCTGCCACGGAAGTCAATATAAAACTTCAGACCAGGAGGAGGAGGGTCCATGTCTTACAATTATTGGAAATCTTTACTGGTGTAATTCCCTCCTAACCTAGGTAGAGGTTCCTCGTTCATTTTTATGTTGTCTGTAATAATAAAGGACTGTTCCACCGTGTCCACATGGCACGGAAGGAGCAGGAAAGAGAATTCTTAAAGGCCGGTCATGGGATGGTTAAATGGAAAAAAAACCCAAAAAAACAAAAAATCCCAAAACACGTGATCTACAGTAGCTGGGGAGCACTTTAGCCAAATATTATTAATAGCATTAATATAATCCCGCTGCAAACTGTAACAACCATTTCAGTTCCCTATACATCTTTAAATAGGTTAGCCTATTATAACAAAATGTGTGTTAATAGCACCATCGTTTTAATGATCTGTATTCTAGTTCTGCAGGAATCATGCATCATCAGTTATATTTCAGTAATGTTGCCTCTGAACAAACTATTTCTCTGCTAGGCAGCGTTTACATTGCTGTTTCTACATGATGTAGCAAGTACATCCCCCTGCTTTTCTAATAAGCCTAGAACAGATTATGACGCCCTGTTTTCATTCAGCTTGTGCAGTTGTCTGCCCTGTGGCTCTCCTCCCTAGTAATGACTTCTGAGGATCTCCTCCTGCAAAGTGTATAATGCGTTCAGACACTGGGGATGCAGAGAGAGACCGCAGTCAGCATGAGGCATGGCAGAAATGCCATCTACAATCATAAACTTGCCTCAACCAATTCTGCTTCCGACATAAATTATGTCAGGCACAGAGTTGGCAGGAAGCGGTTTCCCAGGCAGTCAGCGAGGATGCAATAAGTGAGTGTGAGCCAGCCAGTCCTATTAAGGAAGACAATTGTGCAATTTTTCTACCCAAATGTCCCTATTTCTAACTTCCAAACACTGATGGATAGATACACAGAGACCAGAAAGCACACAACACATTGCAGATGGGCATGTGGATGGGAGCCTTCCTCTTCTTGCACCCATGTAGAGGGGCTGGATTTGATCTTGGTAAGATGTGCAACATGCATTTTTACCACCTCCGGGGCTGGATTAAGGATCCCAGGCTTGAGGCTCACCAAGAAATGTGTCCCTGCCTCATGTGGAGTGACAGTGACAGAGGATCCCTGTGCCCATCCCAGAGAGAGGCAGGGTAGAGGGTACAATGCTTCACCTCTATTCCCAAAGTGGCACTAATGGTCCCTCCTCTCTCCTTCTGCCTACTCTCAGAGCTATTGTCTCAGACTCAGGCAGACATACCTGCTGCATAAGTTTCACTCCAGTCATGTTTTCAAGTTTTAACTCACAACCATCCAGGCTAAAAATTCATTTTAAAAAAAGAAACTGCTATTCGGTAATTATGTGACATCATGGTTTATGCCTAATCTGATCCAGACTGCCCCATGTTGTCCAGTGGCTGAAAAACAAAATTTTGAGATAGAGTGCCAGAGTAGGCTCTTTTGCCAACAGTATTCTCTCAGGGTGTGTCTACATAGCAATGTTATTCCGAAATAACTATACAAGAATCTACACAGCAATTCCATTATTTCAAAATAATTTTGAAATAATGGACGGCTTATTCCAACTTCTGTAAACCTCATTCTATGAAGAATAATGCCTATTCCGAAATAGCTATTCCAAAAAAAGTAGTGTGTAGAAGCTCCACTTCTGCTATTTTGAAATAGCCCCTCACAAGGGACATTCTAAGTTATTCCCCTTGGGGCTCTAAATCAAGATAGCATGTCTGCATTAGGGAAGCCTGCCTTGGACTAATTTTGAGACTACCCTGCGGTGCGGACGTGCTATTTCGAAATAAACTATTTCAGAATAACTATTCTGGAATAGCTTATTCCGAAATAACTGTGCAGTGTAGACTTAGCCTCACTGTGTCAGCGGGGAACTAGACATCAGTTTTTGTCATGGATTTACCATGTGATCTTGGGCAAGTCACTTAAGCCCCTCTGTGGTTTAGTGTTCCCATAGATGAGATGAATAAAACATTCTTACGCACCTCATGGGGCTGTTGTAAGGCTTACTTGATATTTTCCAAATTATCTTGAGATCCTCAGACAAACAGTAGGGACACAGAATAAGTTATTATTATTCCTCTCTAATCGCACCTCTAGCCCATGCTAGGAAAATGAGCACTTACCTTGAATTTTGTTTCACATAAAAATGGAATTTTTTATGTTTAAAGTTTAAACATTTGAGGTATTTTAAAAAGAGTAAGAGAACCAACTTCAAGTGACTGAGGCAGTTCTCCATAGAGAGCCTGCTGACGAAATTGATCCCTGAGCTATGCTGGCTTCTGTTAATCCAACTCAGGGCACTTGGAGAGGTCACACCACCAGAAAGAACATACTGCCTTCTCTTTGTACCAAAATAAGACCAGTATAGCACATGGCCAGGGCAGGTTCATTCCCATGGCAGGCCAAGATGCCCTAATCAATGCATCCTTTGCTGCAGCTTCTACTGATCAGGTTCTTCTAGATTTTCAAGCTGTCCTTGGCAGAATCATCCAGAGGGGAGAGTGCTGTCAGATTCCCCCAGCAATTCAAGGCATGGACATGTCATTTGCAGGTGCAGGGATGACCACAGCTAAATAGATGGAATCCATCCTAGATGTTGTCTTTCATGTTCATAGCATTATCTGTGGTTTTGTCTTACATTATAGTATAGTACTTAATGTATGATCAGATGAAGCAGAATACCTGCTATTCGACTGGGAAACAGCTGAAATCACTTCTATGATTTGGAGGTGGAGTAGAGCAGTGTGTACAGCTGGGGGGCCTCGTTTCTCAGTGGACCCAGAGTGACAAAAGTATCAATGCATATCCACAATGCCAACTCTATTACTGCCGAGCAGAAACTCCCATTTAGCAAGATATGAAAAGAGCTTAGTAAATATGCTAATACCAATTAGGCTCTACTGTGCACTTAGCATAATTGTAGATTACTACCACAGATAGCCCCAAATCAGAATTCTGAATCAACTCCCCCCCCCCATCAAATTTAAGAGGAATTTGAATTCAAATCTTTCTCCAAATCCAAATCTCTGGCTTCAGTACTGGACTGAATCCAAGACTGGAAAATACTTATTTTCTGGTTCAGATACTGGGACATCATTATGGAATTTCTGTCATTTGCCGTTCAAATATAACAAAGACTTTGTGACGTTTTAGTGACATCATATCTGAACCTGAAATCTGATCTAGCTTCATGCCTCAGATCCATGCCTGAAACTAAAACTTATCCAGATCTCCACACTGCCTTGTAGGCAATTGTAGGTACTACCGTGCTGGGGGAAAAGTAGTCTATGAAACACCAAGCCAAAAGCATTCCTTGTGCAACTCCATTAATTTGATGACTGTGGCCCCAAGTTTATACTGTAGCCATACACATAAATCTAGTTTTATGGATAGTTAAGATTGTGAGTATGGGTGTGATCGTCTTCTCGTGGTCCCCATTGGAATAGATCCCAAAACTACCACTTTGACACTGTTTATTACATTTGGCAACCTCTGTTCAAGCTAGGTGGGTGCATTGGCAGAACTTGTAAGGAACCTCTCCTCTTTAATTGGTGGGAATGTTCTTGTAAGACTAAGCAGGGTTTGGTAAGGCTAAGCATTCCCGCAAGGGAAAACAAAGTGAGACAATGCATTTGGTGTTTAGACTTCCAAGAGACAGAAGGACTAAGGCACTCTTTCAAATTACCCAAAGGGCCCTTTTAATACTTTCTGTTGGTTTACTCTGAAACTGTGTCCTTTGCCTCAGTTAAAGCAGAACTTGATGAAATAGAAATCCAGCCCAGAAGAGTTCTTCCCAAGCTGTGTAGGGAAAACTTGGACAGGGCCCAAGTGAGGCTACTGCTATTATGCTCTTATGTACATGCACTCCAATTCACTCTCAAGCTTTTTTAAAGAAATAGGTTTTGAGAAAACTCTAACACAAAAAAATTCAGAGTTACAACTGGCACTTGACCGGTATGTTTGTTCCATATGAACAAGCGAATTGTGCTCAAGAAGTGAAAAATTAAATAGAAATATTTTGGGATGTTCATTTTGTTTAATGTCTGCCCTGTTTCTTTTGTGTATTTGACTGGAATTTGTGATGGTTGTTAATTTCCTAAAATTAAATATAAATGTCACACACTGAGCTGAGAGCCCTCTGGCATACAAGAGGAATAAAGAAAAGAAAATGGGGAGAGAGGAATTTATTTAGGTTGTATCACAATTTTAACATTAGTAAATCAAGAGTGAAAGAACTGGATACAAACCCCAGTCTCACTTTAACTATTCACAGCCACATAAATGCCATTGTGTGGCTGTGTGTAACAGAGCCACATGAACTCTGCTGCTTGAGCTGATGGAGAATCTCACATCTAACCACTTTCTGGTCTTCCAGCAGCTACAGGCTAAGGTTGCCTCAAACTGAAACATACGAACAGGTGGTATATATACACATGCTCCCCCAAAATGTTACTCTATGCAGAAGGTACCAGGAGTTGTGAAAGTAACATGCTTAACAGATGGAAATAAAGCTATATGTGGTTAGTGCTTAAGGTCATGCCATTCTGAACCCTTCCTTTTACAGTATGATGATCTGATCCTATGAGGGACCACATGCCTTCTAAGATTCTCCCAGTAAAGCCAATAGGAGATGAGGGACCAAGTTATAATGGCTCCAAAAGGCAGCCAACACGCCACAATTTTATCTACCCACACCCTGCCTCCTTTCTTTGAAGCAATCTGGTCACACCCTGCAGAGAAAGAAGCTGGTAAAGCCTTGTGAATTGTGGACAAGTGATTGATATTATTAGGAACTCCACAGTGCAGCTGTAACAGAAATAAAAATAATTTAAAGTGTGTAGCTATGAGAATTTAACCAGGATATAGAGTAATGTAAAAGATTGGGGCTTTGAACCCTACCACAATAAAATACACCTATTCCCAAGTGTATGTCAATGAGAAAAATCTCTCTTTAATAAGCTAATACTGTCATTTAACATATTCTGTCAAGCAATTTTTTTTACTATGATTTGCTGAAAATATTGAGAGAGAGAATTTAGTAGTGACCACTGCAGTTGGGTTTGTATAACAGTTTCAGTTAAAACACTCTGTTTTCATTCTCACAATAAAAAGTGGGGGTGGTGGTGGAAAGGAGGAATAAAAAGGAAAAAAAGGAAAGTTTCCATGCTTGGTCATACTCCAAATGTCAGTATGTTGCTTTTAAAAAGCTGAAGGATTTGTTCTGCAAAGGTCAAAAAATTCACCTCTTTTTAAAAAAAGTTTATTTGAACACGTTAAAAAATAGCTATACTTTGGGATATGACTTGTGATCTGTAGTCAAGGAGAAGGAGGTGCCTTTGGGAACTGGTTATAAAAATTAGTGGTGATGGTGAAAGTTATCAAAGTGAGTGAAAGAATACCCCTTGGTATGCTCTGAAAGGAGTTTTTAATGAGTCTAACAAATCCCTGACTACCAGGTAAGATCACACTATGCATTCTCCATTCTTGGCCCTATTAAGGGGTTCAGGCAAGTATTAAATTTGACTGCTAATGCCAGTCTGCTGAAATTATATTTTGCAGGATACGGTGTGTCTCAGATGAAAACACAGCAAAAGTTCTCCATGAAACCAATACATTAAGATCAGGGGCAGGAGAAAAATTGACAGATCCAGAAGGTTAGGGTCTCTCTCGCTACAATATTTATTTTGCAAATTCTCATTAATTCCAGGCTCTCTAGTATGTAAACAGTACACATCTTTTTAATGCTCAGATACAGCCAAAACACTGATCTCAGTTCTACCCTCATGGACATTAATGGATTTTTTGAGCTCAATATGAACAGGTGAAGCTGCTGCCCTATTAACCCCACTTTGTACAAAATATTTCCCTTCATTATGCAGGATTAGGGTTAAAATTGCTTTTCAGGAAATACAAAGTTCAAACTTTCTTACAGCAGTATTAACTTGCCCTGTTTGCACATCTTGTACTCGATATTAATTTTTACTTCAATATCAATAACCTCTTAAGCTATGTATTTAGCTAGAAACTATTACATATGTGCATACAACATATATGGGATGAAAGTGATGTACAGACATAAACCTTAGCATTTATTGACTGTAATATTTTAAACTGCAATCCTAATGTTGCATTTCTATAGGGTTTCTCATCTTCCTTCCCCTCTCCTGTCCCACAAATTAAACATTTTAAGACACCTGAGCTGAACTTATGGCTGGATTAGAAATACTGAAAGTGGAAATGCCGACATAACTTTAACTATAGCCATGTTAACAGAAGACTATTTAATGGAAAAAATGAAGAAGACAGTTTCTTTTGGCTACACTTTCTTCATTGCTGTTAAACAGAATTTTCACTCATGCCCATTAATACGTAGAGGATTTCTTCATACATAGGAATTATTGTGTACATATAAGAAATACTGTGATACACACTGAATGACAAGAAGTATTGTCAGTTCACAAAGAAAAATCCTGTTATCAATAGGCATATTAAAAATTAGATGTTAATCACTTTATGGGTGACTTCCAATATATGTTAGTTACTGTAAAATTTCTAAAGATCAGAAACTGTTATATCAATTGGGGGTGTGGATTGACCAGTTTTCTACCAGCTCATCCTGATGTATTATTAATTTGCTTACTTCAGTGCAAAGCCTTGACAAAATATCCCTCAGAGCCATGTCTGCAGTTTTTCCTTCCCCACACCTGCCTCCTCCCTTCCACAACTCAGTGGACTTCAGATTTAGCTTAGGCTGTAGTCTTGCCAGATGGCCTAATCTATGAGCTGCGGGCTTTATATCTGTCGAATGACAGATCCTATCAGCAACTCCCTAATGATAGAGGGTTACCAAGAGGGCCAAATGGCACCAATTTATGTTACCCCCTCCTCCCTCAAGAGCTGTGGAAAAATAGATAATTGTAAATAACGTTTAACTAAAAGCAGACCTCAAACGTGTAATTTGTTAGCACACTCCATGCAATTTTAAACCTTAACAGCATGTAAAGGGTTCTAATACTTTGGGTAACATTTGACCCAACAGAACTTTACTTGGAATGAGACAGTACATGAATGAAATACTAGCATTAAAGGGGTTTTTGTTATTGTTTTTTTTGAGTGCACATATAAGTAGAGTAGATGGGTGCATTTCTTATAAGCATTTTGAATAAATTAAAAACAAATAATATACAATATGAACAAATAGTAGAACTGTTGAACTTGGCCAAGTATAATTGAGATAACTTACTTTACCCATCGTTAGTTTCTGGTAACTGAAAAAATAAAAATAAACCCGAAGGAAGAGATGACTAGAAGGAATGACACATTTAGTTGTAAGTAAAATGTATCCGTTCTTCTATCAGCATGTGAAAGAACATGCCTGCCAGCAGACTGGGGCAATATTAACGAGAACAGGGGTACTCAAACTTCATACACTGTCACCCCCTTCTGACAAAATTTACTACACAACCCCAGGAGAGGGGACGGAAGCCTGAGGCTTCTTGAGCCCTAATGCTCTGAATTCGGGAGGGGGGCCAAAACTGAAGCTCAGGGGCTTCAGCTCCAGGCAGGGGGCCTGCAACCTGAACGCTGCTG
The DNA here is from genome assembly GCF_052426305.1 of Pelodiscus sinensis. NCBI lineage: Eukaryota > Metazoa > Chordata > Testudines > Trionychidae > Pelodiscus > Pelodiscus sinensis. The sequence continues at coordinate 26,914,580 of NC_143065.1, forward strand.
ACCAGAGCAGATGCTCTTGGGCTTTGGCTTCAGTCCCAGGCCCCAGCAAGTCTAAGCCAGCCCTGGTCAGAGCCTTCCTGTCCACAGGATGGCTCAGAGTGGCTGCCTCAGGCCCCACACTTTTGGGAGCTCCCTTGGTGGCTGCCCTAACTGTCCGTAAGACAGGACCCACAGGATTACCTGAGGCTGGGGGCTAGTATGGCAGCAGCAGGAGTCTCTCCCCTCCCCCCCACGCCTCACATTCACCATGGCAGAGGGAGCCAGGGTGGCCCCACAGTCTGCTCCGCTCCACCACTCTGCACCACCTCCCCAGCCCGCTGCACTCGGCTTCTCCACTGGGGCGGGAAGCAGAGGGCCTTGGCCCCAGGGCACTCCACTTCCTGATGCTGCCAAAAAGCAGGGCACAGCAGGCCAAGAGGGCGATGTGGTGGGGCTGAGCAGAGCAGGCTGCCAGGCACTCCAGCTCCCGCCACCATGGTGAGTGCGGGGGGTGACTGCTGCTGTTGGCGAGCCAAGCTCCCCGTAATCCCCAAAGATGTGTTGCTCAGGGCAGGGGACAAGGGGACAGGGCGGAGAAGGGGTGGAGCTTGGGGAAGGGAGACATAAGGTGGGGGGCCTCATACCTGGACTACTAAGGGGTCTTCAGTCCCGAGACCTCCTTGGAATGGCCCTGGCTCGGGTGATTCCAACACACAGTTTGAGAATGGATGAACTATAAGATCATCTTCCTAAGAGGATGCGTGGAGTTCAATTTTACTTTCAATGATCGTGTGTAAGTCCCCATTAGTATGCTAAGTAATAGCCTATTTGTATTTTGTAAAATATCTGGAAGAAGGACCTGCAGGATATCAAACACTGAAGGGGCTACTTGGTGAGCAGGTGCCGTGGTAGCAATTATCTGCCAGGCCCTTCTCTAGAAAATATTAACCACCAACCCTTCAGGAACAATATGCCAAACAAATATTTATCTGTTGCCTTGACGCTCCTGGAACAGCAATGCAAGTGTCTCCCAGTCTGTGTAATATGAGCCCCATTGTGGGTTTCCTGCCAGGTAGAAGGGAATCTGCCACTTTCTTTATAAATTAAAGCTGCTTTTTTTTTTTTAATCTCTTCAGGTCACACATCTAGCCATCAGGTCAGAGTGAGCTTTGGCACTGGTCAAGATACAGAATGCTTGCACACACAGCTAGCCTTTGAGGGAAAGTTCACAGTCTCCATTGCCAAGTATATGCAGCAGGCAACCTGCAGCTGTCTGGGCCAGTCTGGAGCTATGTAAATGGCTCAGTCTTGATCATCTTGATCTTTTTAATACTCTTGTGCATCAGAAGACATACATCTTTTCAACCAAGGATTTCAAAAGAGCTTAGCAGTTACTGGCAGCAAAAGCATCCCAATCACACTTTAAAACATAGTGGGTCAGGTTCTGCCCTCACTACAGTAATGTTAGTCCAGAGTAGTTCCAAGGAAGTCAATAGATTTATTCTAGATTTACACTGGTGCAACCGAGAATAGAATTTAGTCCACTAGTTTTTCACTATAGCCTGTGACCCTTACAAATATGGCACTTCTACTTCTTTAATCTTCCAAATGTTTCATGGTCTTTTTTGGGGGGGTAGGGGAAAAAGGATGCTTTTGTTCTGAATTAGATGAAAACTACACAAAATGCAAAAAAGGGAGAGATTTCAAATATATTTTCAACAAAACTTTCATTTCTATCACTTGCATTGCTGCTGTTAGCCCAGCTCCCTAAAAGGCCAGCTGCAATCCATTATACATCTGAAGATATGAAGGGGTTAATTTCCTTTCTTGTAATTTTCTGTACCAGACCAGATGCTTAGTTGGGAGGAAATGTAATCCAAGCATCTGGACTAGTACAACATATTGAATAATGAAAATATTTTTATGAACTATGCTTACAAAATGCTCTGCTCACTGTGCAATAACTAGTATGTTAAGAGCCTTCTTTCAAGGCTTTTCATTTCAGACTGAGAAATAGATCCACATGCTCCTTGTTAAATTGCAACTACCCTGTAAAATACCTAAATTTCTTTGTGAATACTGATCCTTAGCTGTTGGTCAATGGATTTACTGTACCTTAAGCTTGCACATTAAAAATAATAAACCAAGGTGATGAAACTCAGAGTATTTAAAGTGCCACTTTAAACTTCAGTGTAAAGTTTATACATCAAGTGCAGTGCATTCTTCTGTTTCTTTCTGATGACAAGTTAATGGGTGATGAGATGGAAACAAAAAGCAAGAGAATAATCTTGATTCAAAGAGGTTAAACACAAACAGCAGCAGAGAATATTATTGAAGGAATGCACAGGTTCTCTTTGCACAACACTTCCTTCAGCCAGTTATTACAACTGCTGTCTTAAACAATGACAGATTGTGAAGGGTCAAAGATAATTTTTATTTATCAGCCTCTTTGGCAGGTTTAATCATGTCACTTGGAATGTAGCATGAGGGGTCTGATGAAATTGGAAAAGCATGTGGAGATAAAAATCACTCTCAGATGAATTCAGACACTTCCTGCCACTCTGCAGATGCCACAGTGCTGCAAGCCACCCTCCCAGGAGAGATGATTCACCTGGAAGGAGGGCCAGGCTCTGCCAGATGTGTAGGAAGCTGCCTGAGACCGACATGCTAACACAGTCTCAATTGTATGAAGCATATGCTTTCAGTCAAGGGTGGAAAATACAGGCACCAGCACATGCCAAAAGTCTTTCAAGCATGGCCCACCAGTCAGCCTGAAGCTTAATGCGCTGATCCATCGAGTCAGCAGATGTGTGTCACCACAGTACAAGTTGAGGCTGGTTACAGCTATACAAGAGCAAAGTGACCTAATCCAGATATTTAAACCATACAAAGAAACGATCTTCCTGTCCCTTGGAGGGTTTAATGCGGGTTTAAGGTTTTCAGTGTTTACTCTTAAAAAACAGCTTTGAAAGTGCAAACCCTTACCTGGAGTTACACTTGTATGTATTCAGAGTTAATCAAGGCATAACATGGCTTTCCTTTTAACCATGGCACACACAAAATGAACATCTGCAGAATTTTATTGCTGAAACTGTAAAGGCCCCTTATCCACTTGGTTTGAGGCATCACTCCAAAAATACCTGAACAGAAAGTTTATTTGCAGAGTACCACCATGTACTTGGTAGAACCAGTGAGTTATACAAGCTATTCTTTTACTCCCAGCAGAGTACTGTTAGTGTCAGCAGGAGCCCAGCAGCTGGCTCAATGCTGCTTAGGAGCTCCTCCCTCTTTTCCATTTAATAATCTTTTAGGGAGGTACTGTGTTTCCTGGCACACTCAGAACAATGTACCACTTAACTATCTCCCTTCTCCACACAGAGAGGAACCGGTTTAAAGAAATCTAAACTTTTTGCCATCCAAAGATCAATATAACACAGTGCAGGAGTGCAGAGCCACTTGACAGCAGCAGTCATTTCAAATAGATGGTTCAGACATTAGTGATAAGATTCAGCTCTCCCTGGGCAAACAAAATTAGGCTGATGTGAAGCCTTTTCTTAAAAGAATGTCATTTCTATAAATCACATGGAATCCAGTTCAGAAAATGCTTTCTTAAAATGTTTCTGTTTGTAAATACTCAGACCTTTGGAAGAACACTGATATTTCACAATGATTTCATTGTGCTTTGACTTGGTTCCCCTGTGTGAGACTGCCGCAGAAACCAGCTCCATGGATGCCCCATACACCACAAAAAGCATACGGAATTTACCTCAATCCATGTTTAAACTCAAAACAATAAATAAAACTCTTCTGCCTTGGAAAGCACCAGCCTTCTATTCTGTTCTTTGGATAAACTTAACAAATAACAAATGGTCTGGTAGCACTTTATAGAATAACAAAACATGTAGATCAGTGGTCCCCAATGCAATGCCCGCTGAGACATCTGGGCTGACTCCGCCCCCGGCACACGGCACATGCGTGGGTCCGGCCCCGGGCGCATGGCGCATGGGCGGCCCCTACCCTGGGCGCACGGCACATGCATGGTGCTAGCCCCAGGAGTGTGGCGCATGGGCGGCCCCTACCCCCGGCGCGCGGTACATGCGTGGTGACGGCCCTGGGCTCAGGGTGTATGGTTGGCTCCTACCCCTGGTGCGCGGCACATGCACAGTGCCAGCCCCCGGGCGCAGGGCGCAGGGCGCGTGGGCGGCCCCTGCCCCCGGGCGCGTGGTACATGCGTGGCCCCACCCCTGGAAGCGCAGCGTGTGAGTGGCCCCACCCCCAGACGCCCGGCACGTGAGCGGCCCTGCCCCCTGGGCGCCCGACAGCCACAAAAGGTAGGGGACCACTGATGTAGATGGTATCATGAGCTTCCCTGGGCACAGTCCATGAATTCAATTCTCATGCGAATGGCCTCAATCATGATGAGGGATGGTTGGGACACTATCAACTTAACCATCAATGAAGGTGCAAACAGCTCTTTGTGTAGATTCCTATTATTGCCTTTGATTCGTATCTGCTTTGTTTTAACTACCCAGTCAGGTGCTTACTGATTCCCAGTTCTGCCTTCCTGTTTTTCCCTTTGATATTTCCATACCCTCTGCTCCTTGTTTCCCGCCTCTCCTCCTTTTTTTCCTCCCTCCCTCCCTTCTCCCTTATTTATTTCAGGTCTGCACATCCTAAACTCAAAACTCCGGTTATCTGAAGTGGGCTGTGCCCACGAAAGCTCATGACACCATCTACATATTTTGTAGTCTAAAAAGTGCTACCAGACCATTTGTTGTTTTTTAAGTTTATCTTGTACAGACTAATTCAGCTACCCCCTGAAGCTTCAGTTCTTTGGAATTAGACATTTAAAATTGAACTGCTGAGCAGTTAACACCACATCAGATTTAAGGGTATGTCTACACTACCACCCTAGTTCGAACTAGGGTGGTTAATGTAGTCATTCGAAGTTGCAAATGAAGCCCACGATTTAAATATCCCGGGCTTCATTTGCATCTTGCCAGGCGCTGCCATTTTTAAATCCCCGTTAGTGCGGACTCCGTGCCCGCGGCACGGAGTAGATAGTTCGAATTAGGCTTTTCCACGAGGAGTAACGGTAGTTCGAATTAGAAAGCCTAATTCGAACTACCTACTCCGTGCCGCGTGTAGCCGCGGGCACAGAGTCTGCACTAACGGGGATTTAAAAATGGCGGCGCCCGGCAAGATGCAAATGAAGCCCCGGATATTTAAATCCCGGGCTTCATTTGCAACTTTGAATGACTAAATTAACCACCCTAGTTCGAACTAGGGTGGTAGTGTAGACATACCCTAAGAAACTAAAGATTTGTTGGTTTAAGTAGGAAACTCACTGGACAAAGATATTTTTCTATCACTCATCTTTTTTATTTAAAATACTTGTACAGCTACTTAGTAAATGTGTTGCAGTAACACCATACACACGTAATGAAAAGAAGATCCCTGACCCAAAGCATGAGAGACAGGAAGACACACAACAGGAGAATATAATAGAAAGATAACAGACTGACAGTATTGCCAGCTCCAAAAGTTTAACAAAATTCATTATTTTTGAGAGGATTACATTTTTAGTTGTTTTGATTTTTGAACTTTCCCTGCCTACCCACATTGTGCATGTTTGTGTGCGCACACACATGCATCTACAGAGAGAAATACAATATTGCCCATCATTCCCCTTTCAATTAATTTTCTTTCCTCAGTTCCAAATCTACTTTGCACCACTACTCACACAACCCTCATTTGCACCTCCTTAGACGCCCCAGTTTCATATCTGCCCTTGCCCAAGCACACCTTTGCTTCTCCTGCAGCAATAGGGGGGTTACACCTCTCTCCCTGGCCATAGCATCTCTCCATCTTTCCAGGCCTGGTTTTGCAGCACAAGGAGGAGGGATTGGGGGGAGACAGGTGTACATCAAGGAGCAGAATGACCCATTTTTCACTGGAGGACACTGGGGAAGGAGAGAGCAGAGTTGCCCCAAGATCACTCCTCCACTATTGTGAAAACAGTGTTGGCTGCTCCCTGAATCCCACAACCAAAACCTTGTCTCTGCTTCTGAAAATCGGGAGGGGAGAATGCTGTATATCACCTACACAATAGCTGTAATTGGCTGTTCTTCTCCAGGAGGTGGGAAGTAGGAGAGTCAGCCAATTGAGAGGCATTTCCTTAGCCCATCCCAAAATTGCTCCAGGTCTGGAGCTTCTTGTATTATAGCAAGATTAGCCCCCGCACCAGCACATGTCAATATATTCAGGAAAGAATTGCCAGCACTGCACACAGGGGTGGGGACAAGGTCACAGTGAAACAGCCACAGCCAACCAGGAGGAGAAAAGAAAATAGTTTTCTGTTCAAGTTTAGGTTCTAAATGGGGCATCAAGCATCTTACTGTCCAGATATCAGAGTAACCTGACAGTGTAACAGATATTTACAGTTGTATTATACGAGTGCCCATTTGTTTTTAAAAGGCAGCACACATTCCAATCCTCCTTTAGAAGATCTCCACCAACGTCCTGTTAAATTACACACGTCGCTAAAACCAAAACATATTCCTTTCCTCTACAGAGAATAAAGTCAAGAAATTGAGAGCTCTTCAGGGCAAGAGCTGTGTCTTGTTGCCCAGCATGTTGTATCCTGTTGGCACCAAACAACTGCATCTGTTTATGTTCCCCGTGAATTTAAGGGAGCACAAGAAATGTTGTGAGGACCACAAATACATTAATTAAATTAACAATGTAATTAATTCAATTAATGTATTTAAGCATTTGAAAAATATTTGTTTTTATTCAGATAAGCTGTTCTGAAAGAGTTAAGCTACTCCATATGTGTGGGTGAACTGCTTTCTGTAATTGCTATCTACAACAGATCTGATGGGAGATGTTGAGCTTCTGAAATGAAGTGTATAAATACAGGTGTTTGTAAACCTTCTTAATAAAAATACCAACTTTTTTTTGCCATGGATCTTTTGTGTACAAATTGCTCAACTCCAGATGGAAAATTAAACCCCTCTCCTTAGATAAGTACAGGCAGTCCCCGAGTTACGCGAATCCGACTTATGTCGGATCCGCAGTTACGAACGGGGCTTTTCTCGCCCCGGAGGACGGGAGCGGCGGGACGCCCAGATGCGCCGCGGTCCGCCGCCCCCGTCCTCCGGGGCGAGAAAAGCTGCTCCCCGTCTCCCTGGTCTGCAGGGAGACGGGGAGCAGAGCCTTGGAGCACGCCCGCAGCGGGACAGCCCGGGCGCGCTTGAGCTGTCCCCCTGCGGGCGTGCTCCGTGGCTTTGCTCCCCGTCTCCCTGGTCTGCTGGGGGGTGGGGTGCAGCTAGTGCCCCCCCCCCAGCAGACCAGGCTTTTCTTGCCTACCTCTGGGGTAGAGCAGCTGGGGGCTGCCGGGTTGGTCCCGCAGCGCCGCTCCGGACCAACCCGGCAGCACCCCAGCTGCTCTGCCCCAGGCGTCCTGATTCAGCCGCTGCTGGTCAGTTTCAGCAGCGGCTGAATCAGGATGCCTGGGGCAGAGCAGCTGGGGTGCTGCTGGGTTGCTTCAGTAGCGCCGAGGAGCCGTGCTACTGGAGCAACCCAGCAGCACCCCACCTGCTCTACCCCAGGCATCCCCAAGTCAGCCGCTGCTGAAACTGACCAGCGGCTGACTACAGGAAGCCCGAGGCAGAGTTGCTCTGCCCCAGGCTTCCTGGAATCAGCTGCTGATCAGTTTCAGCAGCAGGTGACTTGGGGATGCCTGGGTTTCTTAAGTTGAATCTGTATGTAAGTCAGAACTGGCGTCCAAATGCAGCCGCAGTTGAAACTGATCAGTTTCAGCAGCGGCTGACGCCAGTTCCGACTTACATACAGATTCAACTTAAGAACAAACCTACAGTCCCTATCTTGTACATAACCCAGGGACTGCCTGTATATTAATTTGGACTTACAAAAATACATGGCTGAATGCAGAAATCACATCTAAATACAAGAAAAATGCCCCTTTTGCCAACAGAGGAATTGATCGTATAATTCATAATTGGAATTTACACATATGCATGTTTAAAATTAATTATTAGTAATAACTGCTCTTTTGGATCAGTAACATATAGCAAGACAGAATGGCCTCCAAACATACTTTTGCTCAACTTTGTACCTTGGAGAACCTCATCCCTCAAAAGTCTGTTAGTTCCAGTTACCCAAATGTCTTAGCCTCCTTTCTAGAGACAATATGAAAAGTCATTATACTAATCCAGAACATGCAAGTCTGTGAGTCACTGTGCATACAACTTCTTGTTTAGTATTGGCTGTGAGATATATTTATTCCAGGAAACTGGAATTGTAATGGTGAAGACAAGAATACATATGGCAAGATGTGTATATGACTGTATTATCTTTCATAATACAGGGATTTTATCTTTAAATTCCTAAGACCATTAAAATATTGTATTATTAATTATTTAATAGTTTCCACAGCCTTAGATAATATTTAATTATTTTTATTTATTTAGCCTTAAAGCATACCATAAAACATTACTGGATTGCTCCTGTCAAGCAAAAATATGCACTTGTATGTATTTTATGCACACCTGTTATTTTAAAGATTTTTCAACAAAGGTTTGGGTCTATCCTCCCTTCTCCCACTCTCACTTAGAAATAAATACCTTATTTTGCAATTTGTCCCATTGATTTCAATGGAGCTGCTCTTAGAATTAGGCATCGACATAAATAGGGGTTTCAAGACATGGGCCTAAATGAATTTTTACTAAAAATCCCACAGTCAGTGATTGTTTGGCTTGTGCAAGGACTGAATAATGACTCAAGGATTTGGTCCCTATCGTATGAGTGAGATACAAAGCTTTTAGCATAGATCCTTATGGACACAGAGACATTCCAAGGCACTAGTAAAAGGGAGCAGATGTAGAATTCTGTGCATGAAGGCATGACAGTGTGTTGTAGGCATAGGTCTCCACCCAGGAAGAGCATGCAGTAGTGCACAGCACTATCCCAAAGGAAGGCCAAAAGCATTTTGCTTCAGGATCTCCATAAACTGCAGAGTCAGCATGCCTGCTACTAAAACCTTCCATTATAGGATGCAGGATTACCTCCCCATGAGGCATCAGCAGGCTCAGTGAGCCAGCGTATTAGGGTTAGCAAAGATATGGCTTAATCTCCTGATCAGCCCTTTGGAGCAATGTGTACCATAGGATGATGCAGTCCTACACAAAGGAGTGCAGTGTGCAATTCCACCTGGCCTTTATGCTTGCTGGTTCCCCCTTAGCACACATTGTACCTGTATGAAGTCCAAGCAGAAACTGATCCTGAGGTTTGGGACCTTATCACCACAGTGCTGTCCAGGCAAGCAGGTCAGTTATTTAGCAATGTGTAATTGCAAAAAACCAGCAGAACTTAGGGGCACGCCAATCCATAGATTCAGTGATGTTCTGTGCATTTTGTTGTGTTCTCAAGAAGCAGGGCTTCCCCGTAAAAGGCTGATTTTTCATTCTAGATGTTATTATAGAAATCTTCACAACCCCATTCCCACAATCTGATGTCCCACAGTCATGTTGTTCATGCAGCCAAAGTACCAGAAACAAACATTTTCCATGTACATTAATCACTAAAGCCTAATTAGGATTACCTAGATGCCAAAATAGTTAACACTTGTAGCAAGATGGCTTGCCTTTTAAGGGCTGATGGCCCTGGATACTCAAGATGCTGGATCAGGTCATTTCATATAAAGGGCAGCAGTAGCTACAGTGAAGGGGGAACACAGGAAACTGCAGAAAGGTGGAAAGGCTGTTGGCAGGCAGACCCTGATAGTAGGGTTTCTGCTAACCACAGAATCCAGTAACATAGCTTAAATCATCTATTTTCGGGTGAACTTACGCAAATTACTTCTGTCTGTAGTCTTTAATTACTGCACAGTTTTAGTTCACTACTAATTTTGAAATAGTGCTTTTAAAAAATGTTATGACAGATTTGCTCTTAGAACTAGGCTATGTCTACACTGCAGGCTTCCTGCACAAGAACTTTTTGCACAAGAGTTCTTGCACAAAAGTTATTGTGCAAGAGTATGTCCACACTGCCATGTGCTTTTGCGCAAGAGCATCCATGGCAGTGTGGACACTCTCTTCTGCAAGAAAGCTCTTGCACAAGAAACCAGTTACCTGACCACACTGCCTTCTTGTGCAAAAAGGCTTATTCCTCGTGGGGAGAGGAATAACTCTTGCGCAAAAAGCCTTCTTTTCTGACGATCTACTGTAAACTTTCTTGCACAAGAACGGGCTTGTAGTGTGGATGCTCCACAAGTTTTTGTGCAAGTATGCCCATTCTTGCGCTAGAAGCCTGCAGTGTAGACATAGCCCTAGTCTTTTTACCTCTTTGATTGATCTTCCCATTCTCCTTTTACTAACAACAAACCTAAAATACAGAACAGAGATCCAATATAAAAAGAAATCCCTGCAACTTTACTCCGTGCCTCAAATAATTAAAACAACCCAGTCTGACTCTCAAAGAATCATTTATTGAAAGGACAAAAACACACAAATTGGTTACTCAAATAAACTTTAAATGACTATTTTTGTGTAAATGTGGAGTTCTCCTAGAGAAGAGGACAGACTCATGGAAATGTAGTGCTGCAAGGGGCCTCAAGAGGTCATGGAGTTCAGGCCCGTACACTGAGGCAGGACCAAGTCATCCTAGAACCCATCCCTGACAGGTGTTTGTCCAACTTGCATGATTATTCAGTGTGGACTCAAGAACAAACCACCACCATGTAATTCTGTTTCTTGTCTTATAACCCAGCTTCTTACACATAGTTCAGCCGTGCAGTATTTACTTGATCACTTCTCATGGGGCATGTGAGGGTACTCTTGTCTTTTAGCACCAGACACAGGAAGCATCCAGAACTATTCTAGACACACAGCACTTTACACAGGAAATGCACCATTAACAATTCACCACTGAATTCATTACACTTTCTAAAGCTGATCTCATAGACTGCATAATATCTTCTCTCAGATGATCACTGAGCTTATACCATTGGTGGGCAATAACCGGCCTGGGGGGCCCAGACGCAGTTCTCCAGGATTAGCCATTCGTAGGCCACTGCCACTGTAATTTATCTATGCCACTACAGGTATGGTCTTTTGCAGAACTCGTTGGCCATGGATGACCATTCCTGACCAATGGGAGCTGTGGAAAGTGGTGTCCTGATGCATGCACCTTCCTGCAACTCCCATTGACCAGGAACAGCACTCGGCAGCTAACGGGTGCTGCAAGCGCCAGTACCTGCAGATGCACAAGTAAATAAAGTGGCAGTGGCCTATCAAAGACTAACCCTGGCGAACCACCTCCATCTTATTGCCTACCCCTGGTTTATACCCTTCTTACATCTGGCTCTTTCTCTCCCGCTTGCCTACACTGCAAAGACTGGGAGTATAGTATCTTCCTTAGAGGGAGAATTTATATATGGGGGGAATATTATGGCACCTTTGTAGCCAAAAATGAATAGCAAACTAGTGGTGGAAACGTAGATGCCATTGCTATTTAATGAGTCAAAGTCATGCTTATAACCATTAGGCTTTGTAATGGAATAGTTACATAAACTCTCTGTTTGAAGTGTAATAGTTCAATATTGTTGAGGAGGGAGAGAGGAAAAAAAACATGTCCATAGGCAACAATTTATTGCGTAAGTTAATCTGAAATTTCAAGATGTTTTTCTTATGGAAATCACATTATTCTGTTAAAGATTTCACATGTTTAACTACCTACTGTTTTGTTGCATTGATGTTAAAAGGGTAGGCATCCAGCTATTGGACAAAGGTACTCTAAATGTGGGCCTAAATCCTCTTTCTGCTGTAGGCGTAACTATCCTCTCCTGCTAGAAAACGCACTGAAAGTGGCTGACGGGAAGGAAATCCATAGTTTTTTCTTCAGAGATTTACTCCATTGTTCTGTTGGGAGCATGTGTGTGAGTAAATAAATGAGTGTTGCCCTACCCACAGAACCGACCACGGGAGATGGCCCACAAACTCTGCAGAAGCACATGCATTAGCGGTAGAACAGGCCCATGGAGCCCTGTGTGTCTGGTCATTCCTACACCCATCCGGAATGCAATTCCATTGGAGCTTTGCTATCAGGGACTCTGTTCTTAGAGGCTGCTCCAGGAATCCCATTTAAAGGGAGGTTCTCCACTGTGAAGGGGCCCACTGAAAAATAATTCAAGTTCAGGCTAAATTAGGTTTCCTTCCTGATCTCCAAAGGCAAAGGGTGTGTAGGTTTGTGTATGTGAGAGCGGAAACAATGCATCTCCCTCAGACCAACCTCCCTTCCCCAGAGTGTGGGTCCACAGAGCGCCCTCTGCATTGTCCATGGCAGGAGAGAGGGCAGGCAGTTTTTGTCATGGAAGAGTCAGATTCCCCTGTACATACGGGGAGGGTATCCAATCACAAAGAGCTCTTGCTGGGCTAAGAAGCATACAATCAAGCTTTTGGTGTAGATTTACACCAATATACAGCATGGATCCCAGGGGAGTTACTCTGAATTAAAAATGGAGCATCATCTGACCTAGCCTCTCTGCCAACATTAACTAAACATAGCATATTAATTTTCTACTCTGTGCAGATAAACCTTGTGTGCACTAAATACCACCTCTATTGCAAAAATATAATTTAAATCCCTCAGAAGAATAATTTTCTTGGCTTAACTTTGAAATATTCTTTGTTACTGCTTTTAAAGTTGGACATTAAAATAACTGTTAGAGAAGTGCATCACTAGAGTCTATTTTTGCTTTCAAATGCAGTTTACTAAAAAAGTCTAATTGGGCATCAGAGTGGTCCTTAGATTTTTTTGCTTTGAACTGCTCAGGCAGAGCATGGTTTTATCATTGTTACCAGTAGACAGCATCTGGTCTTTCAGATCAAACACAGTATGTAGTCCAGATGTGTTAACTGTCACTCTAAGAGTAAACATTTCTGATGGACAGTGTGTTAACAACAGATTATTACTCATGATGTTAGATGGTTACCAAAAGTTAGTCAAAGAATCAGAGATAACACCACTGAGGACTGCTCCTAGAAATTATGCAGACTGAAATGTTTATGGATATGTTTACTTTTTTTTAACCTGCTCTTAAAGGCAGATTGAGACATTACAGACTTCAACAAAAACAAGTGACTTTATACAGCTTGCACACGGGCAGTAAGGTGCTATAAATTCTGGGGAGGAGAGCAGAACTGACAATAGACCAATAGCTACAAAGGAACATTAAGCAGCACAATATTAAATTAACAGTTATCCAGTAGAAGTACTTCACACACATGTAAGCTTGACGCTAGCGCTAGACAGCTTATCATTTCAGACTCATCTATTTACATTTTAAAAGGGAATCTAATGTTTGTGAAGTGTGCCAGATTGACAGCCCTTTGGTGTGGGGATGGATAAATATCTTGCCTCTAGATACAACATAAACAATAGTATTTGGCATGCAAGTTTCAATGCAACTGACCTCCCTCTTGATGAGGAGAAACTTTTGCAAGAGCAAGACAATTGTTCAGTTTTCGTGCCCATTCAGACTTCTCCTCTGAGACCTCCAATACTATTTTGTGTTGTGTGTTATGAGCACGACCTCTGAGAATTGGACTGAGATAGTCAGTACGTTTCACATAGCTCACCAAACTGCCATCAGTGGTAATAATCTTTCATCACTAAGCTGAACCTGAGTCAATTCTAATTATTTTGGTTTTTGCTTGTTAGGTTATGTGGCTGTTGTCAATCTCAGAAAGATATGTTACACCTCAAGAGAACTTTAGGAAGCTAAAGGCTTGTCTACATGGAGATTTATTCTGGAATGGCTAGTCCTGATCAAGTTCTTATGTGGACTTCTTATTCTCAAATAAGAATACCTTATTCCAATTTATCTTAACTCATATTGAGAGGATTTATCTAGACAGCAAGATTGAGAGTAAATCTACAATGCCGTACTGTCACCCAGAAAACACATTCTGCACAGCGAGCCACCTTCTTGCCTGGAGGCTTTAAGCTGGAAGTATGATACTAACCCCTCTCAGCTGTTCAGTTTTGATGCCACTGGGTGATGTCACACAAAGTATAATGAAACAGATAGAATATAGTATTTAGTGGATCCCAATGCAGGATCAGATCTCACATACTCAAGTCACCAATTTCAAAGAGAGAATGGACTTTTGCCTGACACTCTAAAGTTGTTATGGGAGCTGCCTCGCTTTGCCCATTAGGATCGTTCATGTAAGCTCAGCTTGCCCTCTACACCCTCTTATGCAGGGGGACAGTACAAGATCTAGGCAGTACTTAAAAGCCAAGGTTAACGTTCAAAATAGGGATTAAATGGGATTTCTGAATCTCAGCCACACTCAATATTGTTAAATTAGGCAGCATTCAATCAAATAAGTTATATAAATTAACATAACTTATACTTTGGAGAACACCATTTTCCTGTGCACTGAAAACTAGAAGCTCCCAAAAGTCATCACACTTCATGCAAATTAACATAGCTGCACTGAAGTCAGAGTTATACGGATTTACTCTAGTTGAAGGAATAGCTTATCAGTCCCCACCCTACCATAGTGTCCTTTACAGATTTGAATAGGAAAACATTTTAAATTGAGAAACTATCAGAGAGCATAAAAGTCACTGCTTAGCAAAGGAGATATCAAACACATACTTTTGATTATAGGTGTGTGCCAGTTGTGTTACAATTAGAGGTGTGCGGTCACTTCAATCATAAATCCTATTGTTCTGTGTTTATAAAAAAAAAAACTTGCCATAGGCTGAAAAGTCTTATAGAAGTTGTCAGCTAGGGATAAACATATACCCAAGATTTTGAAATAAATTGAATGGGCTATTGCTAGTATCAGACTTTGAATGTGTTTTGTGTTTCTAGAAATAAGCCATTTAAAAATGTTTTGTAGTTATAAATCTTCAGTGCTGATAAGGCTGCTTGCTGGTTTCTCACCACAAAACTACGAAGGAATTCAGCTTAGAAAATGTGTGATTTTTGTTGTTTGTTTATTGTGTTGAAACATACAAAATTTTGAATTTACTCTTTTTGACAAGTGCCCGCCTGTCTGATAACTAGAACTGGTGGAAAGCACCAACCAAAGCAGTAGGGTTGCCAGATGGTTGAAACAAAAATACTGAATCTCCCCCCCCCCCCCAAAAAAAAAAAACACAGGAGAAAAAAAGAGGGGAAAAAAGAGGGGAGACCAAAGTTGTTGAGCAAAAAAAGAAAATAAAAATAAAACAGCATTAAAACAGCGTGTCCCCTTTAAGATTGAGCGCAGGGATAGGAACAGGGGAGCGATTGAGCACTAAGACCCAGAGGAAAGCATTGCTTCCCCTAGGTCTTTTGGCTGGCAGCCATTTTGTGCCAGCAGCCTTGGGGAACCAGATAAGCATGGGGGCTGGGGTCGGGGGGTGGGGGGGGGGGGGTGAGGCCAGGCGCTGAGTGTTTGTAGGGTTGCCAGGTGCCTGGCATTTTCGCCTCCTGGCCGGGGAAAATTTCAGAAAATACCGGACATCTCAGGTGTCCGGTATTCTCTGAATTTTTTTACCGGACAGGAGGCAAAAATACCAGACTGTCCAGATGAATACCGGACACCTGGCAACCCTACAAAGCAGTAATAGGCAAGGTTCGCAGTCTAGGGTAATGAAGTCCACTAGTTACCCTGAAAAAAAGATACTACGCAGGCTATGTTGGTGACTTCTTCACCTTATCATGTGAATTTGCTTCCAGACTCATTAGCAGGCAGCACCCCTTAATTAAGGAAGAAAAATGTTCCATGAAAACTCATTTGTTGGTCTCTCAACTGAATTTATCAAGCATGCTGGTCCTTTGGTCATGTGGAGGTCTGTTCCCTATGAAGAGGGCCATTCAATGAAGTAATACCGTTCCTCATTCCTGTGGCATTGGCACACACTGAAGTTCTCATTCCAGCACACTCATATTCATTCCACCCTGCCAGTTGCAAAGAAGCAAGAAGAAAATGCTAGCAACAATTCTGAGACACATATAAGCAACTTTCCTGTACCATGGGAAACAGGAATTGTCAAATGGGCACGTGAATTTATTCTTTTTATTTTAAGAACTGCAAGACCGGGAACAATGGAGTGAGGTAACGAGGGACAATGCTGATTATGCATTCCTCAGTGTGGCAATGAATTTCAAATGCATACCTCAATGTACTTACTGAGGAGCTGACATTCTACAAAAGGTAGCAGAGATATTTACACACTGGATTATTGAATATACCAGCTAAACAGAGGAAGTGAGGTTTGAAAGTCGGAAGCATGCATCTCAGCTCAGAATGATGAGTGATAGATGGTTATAGACAAGTACAATTTTAAAAAAACCTTTCAAGTGTAGTACAGTTAAGCACACTTCAGAAAGTTACTCCATACCCACCACATCTTACTGTGTAAAATGCTGACAAAATCCCAACGTCAGAGTAATCCTGATGGAGTCAGAAACCAAACTGCAGGATAATTAGAAATCTGCAGTGTTAAGGGTGTTCCAATAAATGGGAGAGTTGTGACTGTGATTGCTGTAGGGTTGGGGAAAGTCAAAGAACCTGTCCTTACTTGTTAAATTAGTTAGAAACAACCAGGCCCACAGCCAGGTAGATTTCTGAGTGTCATGGGTTTCACATAATGCAGAAGGGACAATGATTGGTAGCAAACTACAAGATAATGCTGCACTACCATTTTCGGAAACAATTTATGTATACCGCAATGCAGGAATACTACTATTAAGGAATCTGAGTTACATGTGGCTCTTACCTACATCAGTTTTTGGCTCCTTCTAGTTTCTAGTTTCTCACCAGGATGCCCAATTTATTGGTAGTTTCCTCTGGCACTTTCAGGAATGGGCAGAAGGTTCAAACTTACCCCCTTAGGGTGTGTCTACACTACCCCGCTAGTTCGAACTAGCGGGGTAATGTAGGCATACTGCACTTGCAAATGAAGCCCGGGATTTGAATTTCCTGGGCTTCATTTGCATAAGCGGGGCGCTGCCATTTTTAAAACCCCGCTCGTTCGAACCCAGTGCAGCGCGGCTACACGGGGCACGAACCAGGTAGTTCGAACTAGGCTTCCTAGTTCGAACTACCGTTACTCCTCGTGAAATGAGGAGTAATGGTAGTTCGAACTAGGAAGCCTAGTTCGAACTACCTAGTTCGTGCCCCATGTAGCCGCGCTGCACGGGGTTCGAACGAGCGGGGTTTTAAAAATGGCGGCGCCCCGCTTATGCAAATGAAGCCCAGGAAATTCAAATCCCGGGCTTCATTTGCAAGTGCGGTATGCCTACATTACCCTCCTAGTTTGAACTAGGAGGGTAGTGTAGACATACCCTTAGTTCTTGTTCAGTGGGTTTGGTAACAAAGCAGCCTCACGAATCTGCAGGGTTTCTCTCTTCTGTCTCCCCCAACCCTCTCCATGCTGCTCACTCTGAACAGATAATGCTGCTGGTGACCACAGGCAGAGACTCAGCAGTCATTTCCTCCTCTTGCCACCCTGAGCGGATTTAATGTGTATCTGTGACTAGTTTGTATTTTGACACATTCTGTATGCAGTAATTTCAAAAGGTAACACACACACACACACACACACACACACACACACACACACACACTTTCAGTTCTAGCCCCACCTGCAACTTTCTGCATCATAGAGGAACCCTGAGATGGCATATAGCCAGCTCAACACTACCTACGCTTTCCCATATCTAGCTGTGCAGAAAGCATTCTGGGGTTGAGCTCCTGGCACTTTGCCTCATATCTGGTTGGCACAGTGGTTTCCGTGAGACCAGAACAGGTGGCATCATTTAAAGATGTCCCTATCTATAAATAAATCTTTTCTTAATGATTTTCTAAGCCAAAGACGTCTGATGCAAATCATTGCATGTTTTAAGATGCACCCAAACTAGATAATGAGATAGTCGGCCAGAATCTGTATTAATTTATGCTGGTGTAAATCTGAGTGCAGCCTCTGGCCCATTATAATCACCCCTCACCAAGAAAGGACAGGTCCAGTGTACGGTGCTGCTCGAAAAGCAAAAGACTGTAGTTGTTTTGTAGGCACTATATTGTTCAACTTTTACTGGCATTTGAGACTAGGCTGCACTAAACCTACTCTACTAGGGTTGCCAGATGGTTTCAGAAAAAATACCAAACAACAACAAAAAAAACATGCCAAAAAAAAGTTTGAGCCACTCTCCCTCCCCCCCCCCCAAAAAACACCACCCTCCCCACACAGTGGCCCCTTTAAAAACCACACGGTGAGGCTTTTTTGACCCCCCGGTAGGCATTGAGTTGCCAGGCTGCCTCCGTATTGAACCGGACAGCCTGGGATTTTTGCCTTCTGGCTGGGGGAAAAAAAAAAAAAAAAAAAATCAGAAAGTACTGGACATTTTAGGTGTCTGGTATTTTCTGAATTTTCTTTTACTGGACGGGGGCGAAAATAACGGACTGTCCGGTTCAATACCAGACACCTGGCAACCCTATAGTCTACTATATAGTTGAGAGAGTCTATCTGTGAGCAAGCAAGTCTTTCTGTCCGTCCGTTTGTTCAAGAACACCTCCTAAATGGTAAGTGCTCGGACCGCTGAATTCGGTGTGCAGCTTCCTCTTACCATAACTTACAGTAAGGGAAGAGTTTGGTTGTGTGTGTAGGAGTGAGGGGGCTGAAGCTCCTCCCCCCCCAATGCATTCTAGGATGCACTAAATCATACAGAAAAAAAGAGACAGAATCACCAGGCAGGTTAAATAGGCTGCCTGTGGGTGTGCCAGTCTCGCCCACCTGGGACTGCTCCGGCTCTACACTTTCCACCCCTCGAGCAGCTTTTTGAGAGAACTGGGAAGGGCTGAAAACCCCTTCCCTAATTCATATGAGAACATTGCTGGCTATTCCCCTTCATCAGGGAGTGAGAGGAAAGTGCAGAGTTTGCCACACTCCACCCTCTGGCTGGGGAAGACAGGGGGCAGATGAACCTGGACTGCCCCAGCTGAGGGACATGCACCCCAACCCCAGCTGGGCCCACTGGAAGCTGCTGCAGTGAGAGAGGGCTGGGGTCTGCATACTAAAACCCCTCATCCATAGCCCACCCCAGATCAATGATTCAAATGAAGTATGTACATTTTCATTTTATTTAATAAAAAACCACACACAAAAATTAATTGAGTTAAGAACCCTAGCAACTCCCAGTAAATTTTCTAGTTAGCAATAACCATCAAAGGCCAAGTGATTCCCTGAAGACTAATGACTGGTTAGGAGGATGGATTGAGATCTATTTACCCCAGCTGGCCCTTAAACTTCGCAAAGGCTTTTCCTAAAACTGATTATTGTTATAAATTGAAAATAGTGGGAAGGGCTAGTGGTTTCATCTGTACAGTACATTTCTATTATACAATAATATACAAACCCTATATTAGCCAAACTGTTTGAATAATTAAAATATCTGCTCTTTACAAGTAAATAACTCTTTTGTACTTCTATAATCACTCTCCTTTGTAGCCAATTAATTAAGATGCAGCACCTCTGCAAAGACCAAGACAAATATAGGGATCACTTCACTCTTCAGTGAAATGCAACTGAAGTTTAGGTGGAAAGTAATATCTATTTAACAGCTGACAGCACCCCTGCACAACATCTGAAGGCAGAGAGCCAAGAAGGTCATAATCAGCTTACATGGCAATGGGATATAGGTAGACAGGATGTAATTGCTTGAGCAGAATATGGCCAGGGAACTGAAGCCAATTCCTTACTCTTGCAAAAGGTAGTGTGATGCTTTAGGGACAGACTATGAATCCCTTACCCCTACTGCTGAGCAATTACTCACAAAAATAGTTCCCTTGAACTTTAATGGGACTATGATAGTGAGTAAATATTCACCAACATGAGTGAAGGTGTTTACAATCTGACCCTTACCACAACAGTCAAGAGTGTATTAGATTAGTGGGGTTCCCCAAAGCCTGTATTTTGTGATTTAAAAGTACGAAAATCACCCAAGTATGTTGGACTATAACAGGACACCCTTTTTAATAAAATTACAGCTAGTTAAGTGAAAAAGTATCATAGATACTATATTTTACCCACAGCTTAACTGCATATCAAACTATGGAGCATTAGTAGTAATTAGCCTAAGGCGGGGACAGATATTTTTTTAATTTAGCACAATGTGGCAACCAACTGACAGGTCAGATTTAAATCTCAGAGGTGTTCCTTTTAATTGTACAAAGGTTGGCAATCATGTCAAGACTTGAAGTAGACTATATACCATATTTCGCACTGTATTTTCCCACAGATTTAATCTAATCAACAATAACAAAAACAACTTGTCTTTAACATTATTATAAAAGGCAAGATTTCAGGCATTCAAAATTAATCGCTTGACTCAGACAGTTCATCTCTTTTTGGAGGCTCACCACAATAAATAAAGTTAAACAGACTCTCATAAGAAGGTTTAATCTAAACCCTGGAAGAACTGTAGAAAGAATTATATTGACTGGAATGGGCTTTGGATCAGACCCAAAGCGATATTCTACAAGGGTTTAATCTTTTGATCATATACCTGTACAAATATGCATCACTGCATGTGGACAAGATTTAGAAGGGCAATTGTCAATTAAAACACATCTCTTCTTACCCCCAAATGGCATTCTCCATCCCAACCTCCATAGCCAAGATGATTAAAAAATACAGATTTTCCACACTGGCCTTCATTCTACTTGGTGCAAATAATAGTGTAATTATTTGCATCTTCAAGTTAGACTTCTGAAATGTTTAAACCCTTCATTTCCAGGCACAGAGAGTTAGTAGCTTAAGTGAAACAAAGTCTGGGAACAAATAACTGTACATTTTACGTTTTATCCACAGTTATTTAAACCCACAATAATGGAGGTACACTGAAGGCCAGTGGGAAAATTTGCTCCTAAACTTCAATCTCTTTTCAGCATAACTTTTTAATGAAATATTTTAAATATAGTGTTTCAAAAATGCAATGGAGGCTGAAACCCTGAAGTGGTGCACTTTCCTCCAAACTTTTTTAAAGCCTACATGTAAAGAACTCTAAAACTGATATAATCTTCAAAAGCTGAGAAAACTTTACATTCAAAAAAGCTATTTTCTGAATGCACAAACAAATATCAATGTTTATTAGAAATTAATGAAGAGCTCTCAATGGAGATTAACTCAGAAACCATACGTTTATAGATCTCTCTGCTAGGTGATTTTTTATTCACAAAGTACATTTCCTTGTATGAAATTGTATTGTGATACAACTGAATTCATGAAATTTCATATTTTGCACCAGATTCTAATCTTACTTATTATATAAATACAGAGCAAGTCCAAAGGCATACAGTTTACACTCTTGTAACTGAGATCGGATGCTGTTCTTTTTTTAACTTTAGTCAGTAAGTAGATCTCTGAAAAATCAGAGTCATGGGAAGCAGATAAATTACTTCCTTCGTAGTCAATGTTCCTTTATTAAGAATAGCTAACACAAGTTTTGAGCACTCAATATTTCTAACATAGATAGTAAAATAAGTGCTTCTGATCTACTTGTCTCCATTAATGAATTAAAGCTTCATCCTTGAAAACTGGGCAAATAGCAGTCTGTATATTACCATTATGTGACCACTTGCTCCTTTCCTTTGTTTGTTTCACTCAGCTGCTGTGTCTTCTCTTAAAATAACCACTGATCCTGCATTCATCAATTTCAGTGGAGCAGAATAATACCCTGACATTGTAAAGTATCTGAAGGGACAGTCTGTGGTTCTACCTTTACCAAATGAGGAATAAATGAAAGGATTTGTAAAAGGACAACCTCAAACACTTTTAATTCCAGGTGGGTGCCTAGAGATCCTGTCCTATAGTTATATGGCCTTGAAAATCATGACTATCCCCTACCCTCAGGCTTTCTAGAGCCAAGAGAAGAATGAACCTTCAGCTCAAGTAACAACTTTTAGAGCTTGGTCTAACATCTCTCCCAAATAAAAACATCCATCTTCCTTAAATGCAAGAGAAGCTGATCTTATTTTGCAGGCAGGTGTGATGCAGAAGGGCACAATTTGATTATTAGGTGTCCATACTTACAGGGGAAACACTCTTTGGGAATTAAAAAGGGATGCTGCCTGATCATGACAAGAAAGAATCGACATAATTCATAAGCACAGTTATGTGTGGCATTTCATTCAAATATGGAACTGTGAAGGACCTATTTGAAATCATGGGTGGAACTGTGAAGGATACAGAACAGGCCAAAAAGAACTTTGCTTGCACATGCCTCCCAAACCCATTTTCCTATATGTATTTGGGGAAGCAGCAGAATAACAGAAGTGTGAAAATTAGTGAATCTGGCTTGGTTTTGAGTTTATGAAACCATGCCAAGACAGATGGAATGCTGACATTATTTTTTGGCCCATCACTGTGTGATTTTATATACTTTACACTTTATTAATTTTCTGATGTACAGGCAGTCCCCGGGTTACGTACAAGATAGGGACTGTAGGTTTGTTCTTAAGTTGAATCTGTATGTAAGTCGGAACTGGCGTCAGCCGCTGCTGAAACTGATCAGTTTCAACAGCGGCTGAATCTGGATGCCAGTTCTGACTTACATACAGATTCAACTTAAGAAACCCAGGCGTCCCCAAGTCAGCTGCTGCTGAAACTGATCAGCGGCTGATTCCAGGAAGCCTGGGGCAGAGCAACTTTGTCTCGGGCTTCCTGTAGTCAGCCGCTGGTCAGTTTCAGCAGCGGCTGACTTGGGGACTCCTGGGGCAGAGCAGCTGGGGTGCTGCTGGATTGCTCCAGTAGCGCAGCTCCTCGGAGCTACTGGAGCAACCCAGCAGGACCCCAGCTGCTCTGCCCCAGGCGTCCTAATTCAGCCGCTGCTGAAACTGACCAGCAGCGGCTGAATCAGGACGCCTGGGGCAGAGCAGCTGGGGTGCTGCCGGGTTGGTCCAGAGCGGCGCTGCGGGACCAACCCGGCAGCCCCCAGCTGCTCTACCCCAGGGGTAGGCAAGAAAAGCCTGGTCTGCTGGGGGGGGCACTAGCTGCACCCCCCCCCCCCCAGCAGACCAGGGAGATGGGGGTGGTGGGACCGCCCAAGTCCTCCACGGCTTTGCTCTGTCTCCCTGGTCTGCTGACCTGGGAGACGCAGAGCAAAGCCGCAGAGCACGGGGGCAGCGGGACAGTCAAGGCGGCTGTCCCGCTACGGGCATGCTCCAAGGCTTTGCTCCCCGTCTCCCTGCAGACCAGGGAGACAGAGAGCAAAGCCGCGGAGCACGCCCGCCGCGGGACAGCCCAGGCGCGTATGAGCTGTCCCCCTGCGGGCGTGCTCCAAGGCTTTGCTCCCCGTCTCCCTGCAGACCAGGTCTGCAGGGAGACGGGGAGCAAAGCCTTGGAGCACACCCGCAGTAGGACAGCCCAGGCGCGCCCGGGCTGTCCCGCTGCGGGCGTGCTCCGCGGCTTTGCTCCTGTCCCCTGGTCTGCTGGGGGGGTCCAGCAAAGCCGCTGGACCCCCCCAGCAGACCAGGGACACCCTAGCAAAGCCGCCGCCTGGGCGGCTTTGCTCGTTTGCCCGGGAGCAAAGCCGCCACCGGCGGCTTTGCTCAGGTGTCCCTGGTCTGCTAGGGGGTCCAGCGGCTTTGCTGGACCCCCCCAGCAGACTAGGGAGACCGGGAGAAGCTTTTCTCGCCCCGGAGGACACGGGTGGTGACCTGCCGCCCGTGAGCTCCGGGGCGAGAAAAGTCCCGTTCACAAGTGCGGATCCGACATAAGTCGGATCCGCGTAAGTCGGGGACTGCCTGTATACACAAATAATACATTTGTTTAGTTCCATCTTTTTTGGCTCAGAGTCAAGCCAAATCTCTTGGCTTTAGGCTACTTCCAAGTGTCCTGTGACCTGTTTTTGTCATTCTAATTTACCTATGTGTATGACACCTCAATGAGGAAGGGATCTCTCTCCTGCAAAATGCAATTAATATAGAATCCTAGCCCTGGAAGAGACCTCAGGAGGTCATCAAGTCCAGCCCTGTTCCCAAGGCAGGACCAATCCCTACTAAATCAACCCAGCCAGGGCTTTGTCAAGCCAAGACTTAAAAACCTCTAGGGATGGAGATTCCACTACCTCCCTAGGTAACCCATTCCAGTTAAGCAAACAGAAGATCGATATTCTTACATTACAAGAGACTCACTTATCAGACAGTGTAAAAGCACTGAAACATCATATCCCAGGACATCACTTTGCAGCCAGAAAACACTACCCAAAACATGGACTTGCAATATTTGTGAGATGAAAAATCCATAACATCTGCTCTATGGACTCTAACTCATCAACACCATATGCCATCACACTAGAACTCATGAGTTTACAATCACTGATATCATAAGCCACCAAAGGTTGTCTGGCTCACACTGGTTTTTACCAAATCACAGCCATCAATTCAATATGGATTGGAGACTTCAATAGCATTGTACATCCTGAGGTTACCATGATACCGTGGGTGACATTTTTTTTGAATGGGCTTTTAACCAAGACAAGCACTTATTGTTAGATTCTGATAGAGATGTAGCCGTGTTAGTCTGGGGTAGCTGAAGCAAAATGCAGGACAATGTAGCACTTTAAAGACTAACAAGATGGTTTATTAGATGATGAGCTTTCGTGGGCCAGACCCACTTACTCAGATCAAATAGTGGAAGAAAATAGACACAGCCAAGGATGCAAGGCGGAATGTGCCACATCTACTGTATTCACCACAAATAAGAGGGACACATGGAAAGCACCAGGGAAAAGGTTCCTGCCAGGCAGGGAAGCAGAATGAGGAGCAGGAAGGCATGTGTGATTTCACACACAGCAGGAGTGACAAACAGGAATATAAACAGAAGAGAAATGCTATGCAGCTTTAATATACCCTCTCAGCTTATTGGGATTTTCACAAGGGCAAGACACAATGTGGGAGATTAAGGTCACCACATTCCAGCTGGCCAGGACTAGTGATGGGAAAACCTGACAGATGCACCTAAGTATCTAAACAAACAGACACTTCTGCAAAGATTCTGTACCCAAAATTCACACACCCCTCTCATCTCTTTCCTGCAACTTTCCTCCAGCTATCTTACCCATTACAAAGATAGCTTCCCCAATTATCACCTCTAATACTATTAACTCACAGACATCTACCCTTCCCCACCTCTAATATCATTAACTCACTGGCATTCACCTTCCTTTCCCCCCCCCCCCCCCCCCCGCTGCATCCCCTTTCTGTTCTGAAATGTGATTTGTCCTTTTCATATGTGTTCATTTTTTTAAATTGTATCCTTTGGTATATATGGCTGTGACTATTTTCTTCCACTATTTGATCTGAGGAAGTGGGTCTGGCCCACGAAAGCTCATCATCTAATAAACCATCTTGTTAGTCTTTAAAGTGCTACATTGTCCTGCATTTTGTTAGATTCTGAGCATCCAAAAACCTTTCATTCCACAAGATGAAGAAAAGACTACTTGGCCAGGCTGGAGCTCCATGTTCTGTGACCCTGCATTCCAGTCACTTTTGGCAGAACAAACTATCATTGACAATTTTCCACAAAGCCAATACTGTCCTATCATCACACACGTTAGTCTTCAAGTCCTCCTAATCATATTGCTACCAAAAGAGCATTAGAACTTTAGGAAACTGGAACTGCTATAAGAAAACCATTAAAAAAGTTAATGTAGTCAACAATGACAATTTCATTGATCTTATGGAAGTAGAAATAACCATTCCCCCCATGGATGCAGGAACGTGTGTGCTCCCTGCTGGCTGGCAAACAGTGAGGCACTCCTAATGGAGCGCAAGACAACAGAGAATCCTGTTGCTGCAACTGCACTCCTGGAATCACTGAACTCCACTATATGAGAGCAATGAGCAAAAGCTATACACAGTCTAGATTTCACCCTGGAGGCTCTCTTATAATTTTGGCAGTGCTAAACCTTCCCAAAGCAGTTTTGCCACATATCAAAGCTGATGCCATTGCCATGCCATCCAAATATTCCTGAATTCCCAGGCCCACACAGATAGTCATCACAAAAGAAAAGTGAAGAAAGCCTAACTGCTCCCTATTCAACTGTCTAGCAACATCAATTCCATCAAAGACATGTACTAGAGAAGAAGTGGACAAAGCCATAACTCTTACCATACCTGGCAAAGTTGCCATCCTAGAATTTCTGAAATACCTAGGTCTATGTGGCTGCAACTGATTGACATGATTCCTTACCAGTATCCATGCTTCTGACAAAATGCCCAAGGTATGGCATCAGGCAAAGGTCACCACCGTCATGAAACCAAAAAGCTACTGATCATCAGAAAACTACTAGTGATATCATTACTATGCATAATATGGAAACTTTTGGAAAGAATGCTAGTCCAAAGACTTATGCCCAGCATTGAAGGCTACATCCCTAAAGAGCAATCTGGGCTCAAACCAGCACAAAGCATCTGTGAGCAGGTAATTGTACTGACAACCCACATCAAAGTCAGCTATCAATATGGACTCAACAGTAACCTTTGTGGACCCTTTTTTTTTTTTCAGGATGCAACACAGTTTGGAGGGATGGCGTGTTACCGAAAGTGATGAGAACTGTGCATTTCAGAGCAGCATTGCTCTTACCGATTTGCAGATAAGTTTAACATATATCTAATAGAACAGAACAGAAGATCTTGTCTACTGAGCAACTGGCTCTCTTGGTGCTCCATCTTGGCACCATCACTCTTTAATACCAGCAACATGCACTGAATACACAGATGGTCTTGCACTCGCCATTCTTCACCCATACGGAACACATCCTCAAAAAATATCTGAAAAAAATGGAGGCTTACTATTGGTGACTAGCCAATTAGCCTGTCATAAGATGGGATTTTCAGGTCTCCCTCCACGTTGGTCTTCTCTCCTGAGCCTCCGGTCTCTCGCTCCGTCTCTCTCTCTCTCTCTTTTTCCTCCTCCTACTGCCTCCCCCTTTCGCTCTCTCAGCTCTCCTCCGCCTCCTGCCTCCTGCCTCCTCTCTGTCTCTCTCTTTCTCTTCTCCTCCCTCTTTTGCCTCTCACTCAGGGGACCGCGGAGCCCAAATGGACACCGCCCCACCCCCCTTTGCCTCTCGCCGTGGCGCTCGGCTGACTTCTGCGCCGTTCAGCCAAGCCACTGCGGGGGAACAAGCAGCACAAGCGGGCTGCACTCCCCATGCAGCATGGGCCACCCAGAGGGAACAGCCAGCATTTCAGTGTTACAGACTCTCAGACATTGGGCTACTATATATATGATGGTGATTTCAACAGAACATGCAAAAATAACTTTCTCTCTGTTCCACTTGAACAATCACATGCAAAGCAGCACTTGTATAATACCTGCTGTAACCACAAAGTCTGGTACCAGGACATTTCAGGACATCCAGAAGTCGTTCTGGATACTACCACCAACACTGGATGGAGACTGCTGCCAAGATAAAGGCTAGGAACAAAATAATGCACAAACTAGCAGAGACCAGTTGGAGAGCAGATCCTTTCAGATTCTGATCTTGGCCCTTGTCGTCTTAGCAGATGAATACTGCACACCAGTATAGGGAGGGTAACATGCACATGAAACTTGTCAACATGCAGTTAAACACTGATG
Organism: Pelodiscus sinensis; assembly: GCF_052426305.1. NCBI lineage: Eukaryota > Metazoa > Chordata > Testudines > Trionychidae > Pelodiscus > Pelodiscus sinensis. The sequence continues at coordinate 26,942,225 of NC_143065.1, forward strand.
AGAGAAATGTCACAGGAATGCTATGGTCAACACTGAAAATGTGGCTCTACAGCCTCATACGGATCTTAACACGGTCTCTCCAAAGAGAAACAGCAATAATATATGAACACCACTGCATGATAATGAACCCAGACTTGTCAGTCTATAGCATCAAAGAATCATAGAACACTAGAACTGGAAGGGACCTCGAGAGATCATCAAGTCCAGTCCCCTGCCCTCATGGCAGGACCAAACACAGTCTATATCATCCGTAACAGATGTCCGTCTAAGCTGCTCTTAAATTCCACAATCTCCCTGGGCAATTTATTCCAGTGTTTAATCACCCTGACAGAAAGTTTTACCTAATGTCCAACCTAAACCTCCCTTGCTACAGTTTAAGCCCATTGCTTCTTGTCCTACCACCCTTTTAGATACCTCACCATATTACTATGAAGAGCTCCAACTCCTGCTCAACTCTAAATGTTGCCTTAAGTTCAGGAAACCCTTCTGATTAGCTCTGAAAATGTGAGGACAATCAGTCACCAAAAGATAAGTAGTGGAGACTATGGGAAAACAAACAGGATCACATACTCACAGACCAACCATCCATCTTCACCATATTACTTAAGATATGGATTACAGCAAACTGCATCAGAATTTCACCAGGGTATTGCAATTACCTACTACACAAATAGAAAATGCAGGACAAACCAGATATGTGCATGAAAAGACATCCAAAGGATGGAATGTCTACTAAATATCTACTCTCTAAGGCTGTGTCTAGACTACATGCCTCTGTCGGCAGAGGCATGTAGATTAGGGTTGTAGGCAAAGGGAAATGAAGCCGCGATTTAAATGATCGCGGCTTCATTTACATTTACATGGCTGCCGCGCTGAGCCGACAAACAGCTGATCAGCTGTTTGTCGGCTCGCGCGCTAGTCTGGACGTTCTCCGTCGACATCAAAGCCCTTTGTCGGCAGCCCCATTATTCCTCATGGGATGAGGTTTACCGGGGCTGCCGACAAACGGCTTTGATGTCGACAGGGGGAACGTCCAGACTAGCGCGCGAGCCGACAAACAGCTGATTAGCTGTTTGTCGGCTCAGCGCGGCAGCCATGTAAATTTAAATGAAGCCACGATCATTTAAATCGCGGCTTCATTTCCCTTTTCCAAAACAACAAATCTACATGGCTCCGTCGACAGAGCCATGTAGTCTAGACGTACCCTAAGGGTATGTCTACACTATCCCGCTAGTTCGAACTAGCGGGGGTAATGTAGTCATCCGCACTTGCAAATGAAGCCCGGGATTTGAATTTCCCGGGCTTCATTTGCATGAAGCCGGCCGGCGCCATTTTTAAATGCTGGCTAGTTCGGACTCCGTGCCGCGCGGCTACACGTGGCATGGACTAGCTAGTTCAGATTAGGCTTCTAATCCGAACTAGCTGTACGCCTTGAGGAACGTATCAATGTATGATGAATGTTCCACGAGGCATACAGCTAGCTCAGATTAGAAGCCTAATCCGAACTAGCTAGTCCGTGCCGCGTGTAGCCGCACGGCACGGAGTCCGAACTAGCCGGCATTTAAAAATAGCGCCGGCTGGCTTCATGCAAATGAAGCCCGGGAAATTCAAATCCCAGGCTTCATTTGCAAGTGCGGATGACTACATTACCCCGCTAGTTCGAACTAGCGGGGTAGTGTAGACATACCCTAAGACAGAGGTCACCAACCAGTGGATTGGGATCTACTGGTAGAATTTAGAGCCTTTGACAGATGATCCTGACTGTTTTGGCCAAGAGGCTATCAAGTGCCAGCACTTCAGCTGCCCCCTCCCCTCACTGCTGCGCACCTCCTGCCCTTTGCCTTAGAGCTGCCCCTCCCCCAGGGAGCCTCCTGCTTTCTGTGCAGGGCAGAGGAGGGAGAGGAGGGGTGCTGATGTCAAGGTGCCTCCTCCTATTCTTCATCCTTTCTCCACAGAGCAGGGCGGGGGGGGGGCACAACAGGATTTGGGATGGAGTTTGTTGGCTGCTTTTGGGAGTGCTCCAGGGCCAGGACAGGGGTGAGCCTGACTTAGCCCCACTACACCACCACCCAGGAGCCAACAGCAGTGCCCAGCTGGAGCCCACATCCCAAACTCCTATCCCAGTCATGAACCCCCTCCTGCACTCCAAGTGCCTGCCCTAGCCCCGAGCACCCCTGTATGCAAGCACCCTCCCAGAGCCTGCACCTAGAATGCCCTCCTGCACCTCAACTGCCTGCCCCAAGAGCAGCTCAAAGCCCCTCTCACACTCCAGATCCCTTAATCCAAGACCAGAGCCTGCGCCCCAACCCACTGCCCCAGCCTGATGAAAGTGAGTGAGGATGGGCAAGAGAGGGAGTATGGAATGAGGAGGGGTGGGACCTTGGAGAAGGATGGGAAGGAGGTGGGGCAAGGGTAGATCTTAGATCCCACTTAAATTCAAAAAGTGATCTCATGCTCAAAAAAGTTGGAGACCACTGCTCTAAGATTCTTTTCCAGAGGGATAGCGGTGATTTCTTCTGGAAGCCACGGTGCACATGGCTAACTGGGACATCAAACTTTTGTATAGCTTTTTAAGTAGGGATATTAACATTTGCGGGTTTTGTAAACATGTAACCACTGAAATTTGTAAGCGGTTACACATGGGGGGATGGAAGCAAAGCAGTTCTGCAGTAGCTCTGCGGTAGCCAGTGTGTGTGTGGGGGGGGGAGAGGAAAGGGGGCAGGCAGGCAGCTCCGCAGGAGCTAGTATGTATAGTGAGCCAGCTTTTAAGCTGGCTCCCCAGGTGTACTGGCTCCCACTTGCCCCACCCTGCCCTGCTGCCTCTGTATAAGAGGTGGCAGTGTGGGGGAAGGAGGGCAGATGGCTCCCTGAGAGCCAGTGCTTGCGAAGAGCATGCTTAATACACAACTGCCCATGAGCACCGGTACCCCCACCTGCTCGCGTCCTCCACACTGCTGCCTGGGGGGGGGGGGGGGGGGCTTGTGTGTAACTGTGAAGGTTAACTAATGACCTCAGACTCCTTGGTTAACTGTGTACACTAACACACACTATTTTAAAGTGCAGTTCTACCTTAAAATGTAGCCATAGCTATGCCTGTGCAATTCTGTTGTCTTCAAATTATATTCTCAGTAATGGCTATGCCCTTAGCTCTAAATAAGTGTGAAAAGGGTATCACTAAAGACAACAGGTTGCACAACTGTAGCTCAGGATATAAATTGACCTGCAGAATCTTTATGACTCATACAGATGACTGAGTAATAGAAACAGATTACAAATAGAAATAGAATAGAATACAAATAAAAAGAACCCAGTTTGGCTGTCAGAGATCACATTGAATTTGTGGATCTATTAAACACAGGGATACAAATTTTACTTTTGAACTGAGCAATTTGATAAGGGAAAAGTGAGCACACTGCATTTGAAACCTCAAAGAGTCATATTTGGAAAAAAATCATGTTACGTTTTTCTTAAATAGGATTTAGAGCCTACTGCTGTTCTTGTTAACATCAATAGCAGTTTTGCTATACAGTTAAGTGAAGTAGAATTAGTTGCATAGATCCAATTTCTGCTTCTAGTTACACTGATGCAAACACAGACTAATACTCTTAAATGCAAGTACACTTGATTTGTACTAGTGTAAAAGTAGAGATTTGTCTTTAATTTATATTTGAATATGTTCAAGCAGACTGCTTATTTGGAACTTGCCCATTCAAGGTCAGATTCTGATCTCAGTTATACCAGTATAAATTGGGACTTATTCTGGCAGAAGTGGAAAACACACAGTATTTACTTCTTAACTTGGAAAATATTCATAAAACAAGCAACATTTTAAACATTGGAGTTCAAGCGCTACAGTATACATATGTATGTTCATCTGGTTAATATACAAGTTGTCTATTAAGACTTGTGGAAGTAAGGCAAGCAGGAGAGAACACAGTCCAATATATAACACTTACGTATGATGATATAAGAAAAGATGCAGCTGTTAAAGATAATATTGACATCTTTAAGCATTAGAAGTTTCTATCATCATACATTCATTCTATCACCAGAATCACCTCTACCATCATTCTTTAAGAAAGCAGCAAAAGGAAAATCATTGTGCAGCAGGAGAATATTAAGTATTATCTTTTGCATTAGACTTTTAATACTTAAGAGCTGTCTCTTCTTTACTATTTTAGTCCTGAGAAGTAGCTAAAGATATTGAGAAAAGCAAAAGAATATTTAAATTGTTTTAAAGAAAAATTTAATTTAAATCTACTTTGTCAAAAGAACAAATTCTTAAATTTACCTACTGAATAGCTTATTATATATAGACCCATTGATAAAAATTCATGGCATTTTCTGCTCAGTGGCATAACCAGCCATTTATGGTATGCGTCACTGTGACAGAAAATTGGAGAAAAATTGAGGCTTATGGAAAAGTTTAATGCAGACTAGCATAGCGTATTTTCTGCCATCGAGTTACAATGCGGAAACTTAATTTCACTTAAATTGTTCATGCTTTCAAGATGTTAAACCATGAACATGATATACTTATAGCGAAGCTTAATTAATTAGCCAAACTGTGTTGAAGGAGGAAAATTAATTCACTGTGTAGTAATTGTGTGTTACATGTGGTTTCCACTGCAAGACCAGAGTTCAGAACATTTAAATGTTGCATTTACAAGTACTTTTCATGTACTTCCACATTATCTATTGTAATATCAGTGTATGCCTCGATTTAAATTGTTACCATCATTCACCCTTGCGCTCTAATATATGTAGTGTTTTGAATGCCAAAATACCGTAGTCTTTTTGTGCTACATACCAGATTTTGTAAATATGTGGAATTGCCTCCAATGCTTACAAGTTGTGAGCAGAGGCCAAAAATGAGCCTCCCCAGACACAAAAAAATGACTATTATGATTTAGTATTTCACATTCTAACCACAGTTTCAACATCCCGTACCCCGTGACATTAGGGAAGGATAAATCAACAAGCATGACAGCTCCCTTGTAGAGACTGGTACAGACCTGGGATCTGCCACAGCCAACACCCACAGCTTCTGCCAGATGTCTTTAAGAGTTTTGTGGTATTAACCCCTTCAGAAAGAAATTGCATTCTTATGCTGAAATCTTATGATGCAGAATACTTTAAAAAAATAAGTGTAACTGTTTTGATCAAGTTAATTCAGCAAAACTAAGCTAACCAAAATAATAGGTATGGGCTAATAATGATAATGAACAATTAAATTTGAGCCATTTAAACTTTGAAATAGAGTAACTTTTCCTTAGACCAATACAAGCGCTTGCACATTAGTGCTACATCATATTACCACAGTCTGATTTGATTAGTGTAACATTGTTTATGTAGATTACTCAACTACAAGGTAATAAAAAAATCAGAGTAATATGTTAGAATTATTACATTTAGGATCCAATTCTGCATTCCTTGTATACACACAGAACTTCTATTAATTGGACTCAAGCCAAACAGCTCTTTAGGGACTCAATTCAGTAAGGTTTTTGATTCAATGCTCTCTGAAGCCAATGAAAGCACTCCCGTTGACTTCATTGGGCTCTGGATCAGGCCTCAGGGTACTTTAGCATTAATGCACAACTTTAATCATGTGAACAGTCCCATTGGCTTAAAATTACACATATGCTTAAGTACTTTGTTGAATGAGGACCTAGGACTGCTACGTAACTCTGGAATGAAATGGAGGTTATTAAAGAATGAGCTTTTGAAAAAAAAAGTATTTTAAAATAGCATCTTAATGCAAAATATGCAACAAAATATACATTCTGCATCTTAAATTGCATGGTGGCTAGTCACAGGGTAAAGAGTAGCCAAGAAGCTATCAACATTTATGTGTGTTATTTGATTGAAAGGGACAGAGTTTCCTTTTTTTTAAAAAAATCACTCTTCCTCTGAAATTCTTCCACTTAGTACTATAGATAAAATGTAATTGCAAGTATAGGTAACACCCATGATGACTTAAATGTCAGAGGGAAAAAATGGTCCCTTTAATTAATTTAGTTTACTTGTGTTGTGACAGCACTACTGTCTCTTTTGCATTTTATTTGTAGTCTCGTGTGTGTGTGTGTGTGTGTGTGTGTGTGTGTGTGTGTGTGTGTGTGTGTGTGCCCGCGCGCTTACACAGCAATAGGGAGAAAAACATAATTAAAAGGAAAATGTGGTAAAATGAACAATATTGACAAGGGAACTCATGAGCAGCATAGTTAATGAACTGATTCTAACACACTTCTTAGATTGACTAGATTTCAAGTTGACAATATCCCTTTAAACAATTATCCCGTTTCAGTTTTCTGCCATTTGTGACAGGAATTGCATATCAAGAGATCTCTCAAAACTATTAGTGCCATGTTACTGAAAGTAAATATGTTTACAGTCATTAGTATTGGACTCAGTCATAAAAATTAAGTTTAATACTTAGTCACTATTTTTAATTACAGTGACATGCCACTGACAGTGCTAAAGCACTCTATATAATTTCATATACAAAAAGAAAACTTAAGCTGTTTAACCTCCCCCCCCCCCCACACACACACTAGTATTGATGGATTATGGACTAACATTTAACATCTGATTGGCTACTGTTCATTTTAAGCTGCAGAATCTGTATTTCATTGCACATTCTGCATCAAGTTGATATTTTGAGAGGCAAATGTATTTTATAAAAGTTGTCTCTTTATACATCTTCTATTGAATCCTAAAGGGTTAAGTAGCTATAGTATTCTAAAGAGCAAACCGTTTGCCTTAGGGCCATCTCCTTCTTGTTCCTGATGAATTGCCTGACACTTCATGCATCATGCATTACTTTTCATTAGGAAGTAACATTTGGTTCCAGTCATGGTGCAAGACCTGGCCTTGGCGATGTGAAGCAATAAGGAATTCGCCAGAAAATTAAACTCTTTAGCGTCTGCTAAGCAAGCTGTTCCTGAAGTGTAAACTTATTTATAAATGTATGTATTCATTGGTGTGTATTTAAAAAAAAATACTGACATAATAGTATTTAAGGATAAACTCTACATGAAACAAGACAAGGCACATCACAGGGAAACATTCAAATGGATCAATATCCAGCCACCAGAGTTTTCCTATGACTACAAAGAAATAAACACAAAGAAATATGGGCTTGGGGTGGAAATATGTATTAAATACTATTAACCCTAGGTAAATCCATTTACAAGTATTTTTTTTTTTACAGAATTATTTCAAACAGAAGCAGAACTAAGATTGAGATGTAAACTGCACAATGGTTAACAACTAAGAACCAAGTTGTGTGCCTATGTTAAGATATAGTAAGGTCACTGTAACACAAAATAAAGCTAAGAACTGTCATTGCTCATCTGTCACAAAACCTTTTAGATCCGGATACAACCAATTAGGCCACTTCTACACTTACCGGAGAATCGACGCTCTGACAATTGATCTTCCAGGGTTTGATTTAGTGGGTCCAGTACACACCCACTAAATTAAACACTCCCCCATCGGCACCAGTACTCCTTGCTGTTGCAAGGCGTAAGGAAAGTCAACGGGAGTTTTCTCCCATCAACCTCCCTCTGCGGGATGTAGATGTAATTTCATTTGCTTTTGTTACAGTGTGCTATGAACGTGAGTGGAAGGCCATGACACTGGATAATTTTCATCACAAGAAGACTAGTCCATTTTTGTAATACATTCATATAAAACTGTATTATTAAACATAAAACAGGTATATATTAGTTTCAATTTTAACTGGAATTTAAAATACAGACTCTAGCAGTTTGCAGAGACATTTAAAACATTTTATAATATAATGTATAATGTGTATTTTATTTATATCATCTATAAATCTACTACATAAAATAAGACTGCAAAAAGTCTTGCCAACTTTTTTTTTTTTTTTTTTTTTTTTTACAGAAAGAACAGTTTGAAATTTTTGTTTGTTGGACAATCAGAGATTGAATCTTGACAAGTTTGGACTCCGTTGCATTTCCTTGAACTTTAAAAGTATTTTCCTTCCTGCTGTGCAGTATGAGTTATGCTAATGCACTTTACAGACATTTATGTGATCTCGTTACTTTCTTTTTGCAGCTATGTGCTCCAGGATGTAAAATTCATCTATAAAATTATTCAAAATAAAAAGGGTAGATTCAGCTGAGCAGGTATGAAATTGCATGAGTTTTCTTCTGTGCAGGACAGTCACATATACTCCTGGGATTTGAGCTCCAGAGAGAAAAATATGATTACAGATGCAACGAAGAGTCCTGTGGCACCTTATAGACTAACAGATGTATTGGAGCATAAGCTTTCATGGGCAAAGACCCATTTTGTCAGATACATGCACGTTCTGTGCTTTTGAACATTGTGCATGCATCTGATGAAGTGGGCCTTTGCCCACGAAAGCTTATGCTCCAATACATCTGTTAGTCTATAAGGTGCCACAGGACTCCTTTTCGCTTTTGCAGATCCAGACTAACACAGCTATTCCTCTGATACATGATTACAGATGTAATTTTACAAAGACCAGGCACTAGCTATCAAGGAGTATCTTGTGGCTAAGGCACAGGACTTGTCTTCGGGAGATTCTGGGTTCTGCTCAAGGCTCTGACACAGCCTTTCTTTGTGGCCTTACACAAATCACTCATAAGGGCACAGTGTTCAAAAGCACAGAACACCCATTGGAATTGCCAGTGCTTAATAACTGGGAAAAACAAATCAGACCCTCAACCTGATGTGTCTTGTTATCTCCTATTTTATGGATTAGACAACTAATACTTCCTTACATCACAAGGGTGTTGTAAAGGTCAATTTACCACTATTTATCAAGCATTATTAGAAAGAAGGTGCTACAGATGTGTAAAATCCCTGGACTGCAAATAGGCTTGGAAGGATTAAATGTGGATCAGTAAATGTTGATTTCATTGTCACACAAACTGAAGACCAAAATATTCCCAGCCATTAAAACTAAAATTTACAAATGAGAAAGTAAGAAAAAGGCTCCCTGATAACGGAGACAAAATCCTGCGATTTAGACACTGAATTTGGCTGGTTACAAATGGACTACCAAATAATAGTAAAAACAGATATGTTTTGTTGAGTTAAGGATATTTGTTTTGTACGTTCTGACATGTGATACTGACAATTTATGTTTTACTGGTTATAGAGCTTTAACTTTCTCCATCTCAGAGTCTACTGTCATGAAATCTGACCCCGCCCCCCCCCCCCCATAATTTCATGTATCTCTAAAAGTTTAGCTCTATGTACAGAACAGAGAGACTGTCTCTCCTATGCTCTCAGTACTCCCCCTGTTGGTATCCAAACAGTGTGAAGGAAAAAGTGGAAGCATCTTGACTTGCTTGAATAGAGAGATGAGCAGCTGGGAAAAAGGATAGCAGCAGACTTAAGGGGATACAGGTCAGGAGAGAAAAGAGCTGAGGAGGACAGGTTTAGGTGGTGTATTGTATATACATAGGTGCAGATAACCTTCTCAGTTTTTTTTGAAGCCTAACACTTGCTGGTTTGGCTTTAAGAAGAGTTATGGCAAGGTTTCAAGCACAAAATATACTAGGGCATAAAGCAAAAAAGCACAATTTCAAAGTCTATGTCCACTTACTTTACAGAGGTCTTTATTTTTGGTTTCTAGACTTTCCTACATGAAAAGGTCCTAGTCACCAAGTAATAAATATCATCAGAAAGTCTGTTAGCAAATGAGAGCTCATCCTGGTGCCTGACTCCCTGTAATTGTGGGGGACACTCCCAGCATGATGAGATGAAATGTTTTAATACAGCACTTTACTCATAAGACACAAACCTTTGCTGTGACAATGACTTTTAAGGAGCTAATCTGAGGATATAGCTGAAATAGCAGGCAACCACTAACGTGATGCACAGGATCACTGGGGATTACTATTGGCAAATCGATAGCAATTATTGTTGAATTTTTAAAGCACCATTCAGATTTTTTAAACCCGTCTTTGTGAACTAGGAGAATATTCTGTCCCCTCTTCCTCAAGACCCTCGTGTCAGATGGTTCTTGGAAACAGCACAATTCCAAGATCTAAATAAAGTGTAGTACCTTTGCAAGTCACCACAAATGTGGTCACGTTGGTCTGAGAGGCCCTGGCGCCTGAGAGGGTCAGCAGCACAAGAGAGATCTTCCTCACAGATTCCTCCCCATCCCTTATGTACCATAGGAGGAGACGGCCCACCCCATAGACACCGTTCCAAGAGGAGACCTTTATAGTCTGCATGATGCATCCTTCCCGCCTTCCCCCCAGTAGTTTTCATTTCTTTCTTCCATCCATCCAGCTACTGCAGTATCATAGGAAGCCCGTTTGCTCAAAGCACCTCTGCCTATCGGCCAACACGTCAAGCTGAAAAACACCCCGCAGCCAAATGAGAGCACGGTAGCCGCAGAAGCCACAGTCGGGCTGCAGCCTGAACTGTTCCGTCTCCGCTGGGGCCGCCTCCGCCCTGGGGAGCAGCTGAGCGCGGTGACCGCACCCTGGGCTGTCCCCTCCCCGCCACCCGCTCCCTGAGATTTCCCCCGGGCTCTGCAGCCGCTCACGGAGAGCAGCTGAGAGTGGGACCAACACCCGTCGAGGCGAGGCTTCCCCGCGGCGCTCTGCGGAAAGTTCCCGGCGAGGCCCTAGCTTCAGCCCCATGCTGCAAGCAAGGTCCCCGCGGAGGGCTCCCCGGCTGGGCAGCATTTCCCCCGAGGGGGGCAGCTGGGACCGGGCCACACAGCGCTTTCCTCGCCCCACGGGGCGCTGCTGCCTCCCCTGCCCGTTGCAATCAGGCACCAGCTGGGGTAGGGCGCGGCTTCCGAGGGGGCATTGCAGCCCCCCCGGCCCTTGTGCCATGCTCCATGCCCACCCCAGGCTGAAGCGCCTGGCAAAGTCCTCCTGCCCCCTCCCCCGCTAGGAGCCGTCCTCAGCCAGCTTTGGGCTGCACGCCAGAGGGGCCTGACACCGCCCCCTGCCCGTCTCTGCGAACAGCAAGGCTGGACCCCAGCCCACGTGTCTGCCCTAGCGGCCTCCGCCAGCCGGTCCCGCCGCCGCCTGCATGCCCCGGCCCGGAAAGTACTTACAGCCTCCATCCTCCGCGGGCCCCGGGGGCTTGGCTCCGAGTCCAGCAGCTCCCGTGAGGGGCGGGGAAGGTGCGCGAGTGGCCCCGCTTTTAATGGCTCTGCCCGGGCAGCGGGTGACACGCTGATTGTCACCTGCCCCAGGTCCCCCTGCGCGGGGCGAACCCGCCCAGCCGCACCTGGGAGCGCTGCGTGGGGGCTGCCGCCTTCCCGGGGCGAGGGAGCAAAAGGCGCCAGGCGCACGCTGAGAACGCGGCAGCTGGCCTAGGACTGGGCAAGCGCCCCTCATGGGCAGGGAGGGACCCGAATTGAGCCTGAGGAAGGGGCTAGCTGGGAGGAGGGGGAAGGAGACCGACTTTTTATTGAACGGCCCCGCTCTCTCGGGAGCTCTCCTTCCACTAAACTTCTCTGCGAGCTGTTAGCTTCGCCCTCGGGTGTTCTCACACAGGGACCTGCTGAGCCCCGTGGGCCGAAAGGCAAAGACGGGCTGATGGGGCACCCAACAGTGGAGCTGCTTTTGGAAAGCTGGGCTGTTGCAGAAGGGTTTTACAATTGAATCTTCAGGCTCAAGGCAGCCCACAGAATTCTTCAGCATTGTCCTCTATTGGGTTAGTAGCTGGCACAGTCTTTTCTCTGCCCTCTTCTCCCTAATTATGGAGACTGCACCTCTCAGGATCAGTTCCTCAGGGCCCTTTTTACAAGGCATGGATAAAGTCCAGCCTGGATACAAAATTGGTAGCCACGTCTGCAAAAATGATCCACAGATACCTATATCCAAATCTGTAGATGCAGTTACCCCTGGATATCTGCAAATTTTCAGAGTTCTAGATATAAAATATGTATGCACATCTGCATTGGTATCAGCCAAAATGAGCTATGGATATCCACATCTGTAAATGCGGATATGTGTGGATATGAAGTGGATATATGGGGATTTGCAGGGCTCTACCTGTGTTGTCCAGATCTACCTTTGTCATTACTGGGCCCTGAGCCCTCTGGTCCTGATTAGAAATTTACAGATTAAACACAAAGTCTAATTCTGTTCTGTGAACCATCTGTCATTGCTAGTAACAAGTATTCCCAACAGCTAGAGGTGGGACACTAGTTGGGGAGGACTCTGAGTTACTATAATGAATTCTTATTCAGGTGTCCAGCTGGTGGATCTTGCTGACACACTCAGAGTCTGATTGCTCTGTGTGGGATCAGGAAGGAATTTTTGCCCCAAGTCAGATTGGTAAAGACTTTGGAGGCTTTTTGTGAAGTTTTTTTTGAGCGAAGAGAGTCTCAAGAGATTCTGATGTATTCTTCTGGGAGGTGATATTGTACAGGCACATATCTACCATTTCAATAATACACAGTTATAACATAAATTGGTTTTAATTTATATGGAACAAGTATACTATACATCACAGAGACAACAGCTGATGAATATGATTAAGTACTTTTACTAAGTCCAAAACTGCAAATATTTATACCTGAGTAACTTTATTCATTCTGTGGTCCCATTGATTTTCCAATGGGAATATTCAAGTAAGTACAGTTAATCACATGAGGAAGCATCTGCAACATCAGAGTATTAATCAGTCACACAGAAACTAATATTCAGATAATGAATTAACTAAATTAAACAGTAAAATAAAAGCAGGTAAGCTCAGAGTAATATATGGTTATTGCTTTAAAAATATCACTGCAATTTCTTCAGCTATTAGCCCTTTTTCAGTTTGTGCATTTTGTATTTGTTGCATATTTCTCCCAGAGCTACTACAATGAATATATTTTAGAAAAAAAAAAGAAACAAGGTGTCTATAATATCTACACTCCAAAATTTTAAATAATATTGTGTATTGTAATAATGATTGAACAACAGGGGCAACTTTTTTGGTAAACTCTTCATAGTAATATAGTACCGTAATCTGAATTATTACTCAAAATATCTTCTTTAATAAGAATTTTGAAATTAACACTGCCACAAAGATGTTTGTTAGGATTTAATTTTTATTGACATTTGTGATATTAATTATAGGACACCTGAATGAACATTTCTTCTGCTTTGAAAATATAGAAAATTAGTCTTTTACAAAGATAGTGCATTTAAGCATTTACAAGGGAAATTGAAAACTTGTAATTAGTTCAGTTTTACTGTATATAAAGTAAAAAATTGTAGTACCTATGTATTTTTAAAAGTTGCCATACAAATGATTTGAAAAAATCTAAATACATACACAAATAAACCATGATTCTGGATTAAATACATTGGATACATTGGATAAATACATGAATGAAAAAGTTTTAAGAATTTTATTATTGCTACAGTTTTGTAAATAGGAATTTAAAACATTTGTTTTCTTTTAGAAGGTGAATTGAAAGTGAAGGGCTGAAAGACTAGCAGATCAATGAGCCTTAGAGAAGCTGCTGAATTCAGTCCTGGCATAGGAGTGTGCAGTTTAGGGATGTTAAATATTGGTTAATTGAATAGTCAAACAACCTCATGAATTCTTATCAGTTAGTCGACTATTCTGTAATCCCCAGGGGCAGGGCTGGCAGCCAGTGCACTGTGGCCCCACTCTGGAGGAGCCCCCTGCCATCAGCGCGGTGTATCAGGCGAGAGCTGGTTTGCCAGGGGAGCCAATTTAAAACCGAGCTCCCCTCACAAGACACAGTGTGAGCTGGGTCTGGCCCACGAAAGCTCATCATCTAATAAACCATCTTGTTAGTCTTTAAAGTGCTACATTGTCCTGCATTTTGTGAGCTGGAACTGAGCCTGCCTGCTCACCCAGCTTCTAATGCACTTTAAATGCAGAGCTGAAGCGGGGGTAGGTCCCAGACCCAGCGTGAGCCAGGACTGAGCTGGGCTGGCTGCCTGCCTGACTCCTAATACATTTTAAATGCAGAGACGCAGCAGGATATAGGTCCCACATCTGTCACAAGCCAGGAGTGAGCCGGGCTGCTGGCCAGACTGCTAAAAAATTTACTGATAAGGGGAAATCTATAGTATTAACCTATATACTTTGGTGATCATTTAATCAACTATACTATTACATCCCTAGTGCAGTTCCTACTGAATTTGGTCAAAGCATTTGAAATTGAATCAGTACCTCCTTGAAGCTTGCAGGTCAAAACACTAGGCTACTCGGCCAATCTTCTGAACACTTCTCAGCGCAGTGAGCTTAAGTTCAAGACCATGACCAACTGTGTGAAATCTTCCACAAGTAGAAAGTCCAAATCAAAATGCAATGATTCAATATGCTCCTTTGCCCATCATTCTTTCCAACTTTCCATTTCCTAGAGTGCTGGTTACTGAGGGTATGTCTACACTGCATGACTATTTCGAGATACCGGAGGTATCCCAAAATAGCTACCCCGCATCTACACAAGCCACCCGTTATTTCAAAATGTTTTTCAAAATAATGGGCACGCTATTTCGCCATCCCGGTAAACCTCATTGCACGAGGGTTAAGGGATGGTTCGAAATAGCATGTTATTTTGAAATTTGGCGCTGTGTAGGTACACCAAATTTCAAAATAAGCTATTTCAAAATAGTTCAAAATAAGATATGGAATTTGCATAGCGCAAATGTGTATCTTATTTTGAGTTTAGGGTGCTGAGTTGTAGAACAAAGAGGAAAGATTTGGGAGCATGTGTGTGTCCTGAAAACTTGTTTACACTTTAAAACATGACTGGGATTCTGCTTTGCACAGGTGTGAATAGAGGGGTTGAGCCTTCCCACACTTGTGCAGCCTGCATATGAGCTAGGCACCATTGTAATCCCTGCACTCAAGGAATTACAAGGATGCCTCTTGCTACGCCTCCATGCGGGGCCAGCTTTAGGAAGTGCGGGGCCCGGTTCGAACCACTTTGGCAGGGACCTCCCACCCAGGATTTTTTGTTGAGAAAAAAAAAAAATGCACCACACAATAAACCACAACCACACACAAATATCACATCGGAAGTAGATCGGATCAAAATGTAGTTGAACATTTTCAAAAAAAAAGTGCCATCCTTTATTATGCAAAATTTTAAACAAAATTAAATCAATTGCCTTAAGCATAGGTCAAATATTTTCAATAGCAAACTATACAATTTTTTCAATAAAGTTTAAAGTTTGATTTTTAAAATGTTACCAGAAGGCGTTACAGTTTTCTGTTACATTGATTTACTTTTTAAATAGCAAAAATTGAGTCTTTGTTAAGAAAGTGTCAGTTCTGTGGTCAAATTCCTTAGTGATTTCAGCACCAATGATTTCACTAGGTAATATGGTACCTCACCACCATTGCCTCCTTTGCATTGCTCTTCAACACATTGCCTGCATGTGGAGTCCAAAATCAGTCTAGACAAGATTTTATGAATGATTTTGCTCAAGCGATCACTGAGACAAGACAAGGATTCTCAATTGATTCTAGTCAGCTCTGCCTTTAAACACTGGGGCTACGTCTAGACTGGCATGATTTTCCGGAAATGCTTTTAACGGAAAAGTTTTCCGTTAAAAGCATTTTTGAAAAAGAGCGTCTAGATTGGCATGGACACTTTTCCGCAAAAGCACTTTTTGCGGAAAAGCGTCCGTGGCCAATCTAGACGCGCTTTTCTGCAAAAAAGCCCCGATCGCCATTTTCACGATCGTGGCTTTTTTGCGGAAAACAAATCTCAGCTGTCTACACTGGCCCTTTTGCACAAAAGTTTTGCACAAAAGGGACTTTTGCCCAAACGGGAGCAGCATAGTATTTCCGCAAAAAGCACTGATTTCTTACAGTAGGAAGTCAGTGCTTTTGCGGAAATTCAAGTAGCAAGTGTAGACAGCTGGCAAGTTTTTCCGGAAAAGCGGCTGATTTTCCGGAAAAACTGGCCAGTCTAGACACAGCCTGGATGTAAATTGTCAGATATAATTGAGGACTCCCAAATAGACTCCACACCACCAGAAATAAAACCTGTTTCCATCTTTTGTGATGCTCAGTTAGATGTGACTCACTATCCTCTGCTTAGTGTTCAAGTTATGGTAGACCCTAAGCCAGGTCATATTAAGTTCAGGTCTTTTAATCATACAATATGGATAACAACATGGATTTCATTCTCCCAGCTCCAAGTCTTAAGTGAATTTCAATCTAAAAGAGCCAACATTGATCACCTTGACACAGCAAGTGTGTCTACTGATCTCTGTGGCAAAGTAAGTTGTCTATATAAATAAGGTCTGCTCCTGAAGCCTTTTCCTACAGTTGATTAACAGATGGCAGTAGATAGCTCATTCAGACCACTGGCTGATAATAATAGTTAGTCACTCTGACCAGTCATTAACCATAGTCATGGACTCACCCTACTCTCCATTGTCTCTATGATTCTCTGATCACCTGTGACAAAAAAGGAACGTTGAAAGGGAAACTGAAGGGAGAGACCTCTCTACATTCACCAATCAAAGAGCAGTATTGCCAAAACAAAAATCACAAGGAACGCCTATACAAAGTTATGAGAATGGTCTACAAATCATAATATATTTTAAAAATAAAACAATGTTGGATTTTTATTGGCCTTTTGTTTGAGTATTTAGAGTTCATGTTTTAAAGCTTTCCTCCTTAGCTGTAAGGCCCAGAAGTATAGAGACCTTTTTTTAAATGAAAGCTGAGATTCCTACATAATCAACTGACTCCACAGGCCTTTAAAAAAACACCAAATGTTTTGAGACTCATGGTAAAACAATGGAGGAATTCTTGTGAGCCCATGCTTTGCCCACAGTATAAATAAAAAACAACAACAACAACATCTTCTCTACTAAACATCCTAATGAGATACTGCAAATGGTGAACTGAATTAAACAACTCCTGATATGAACAGGTATTAACCTAGTTTTTCATATCTGAGATGGGTTAGCAGGAATCATATATGATAATATGAAATCTTTACACTCTCAAGTCAACATATTCACAAAGCACCCCTTCTTTCAAGCCTTCTCCCAGCCCCCCAAATGCCATTCCCCTCTCCTCTCCTCTCCCCTCCCAGCATCACTCTTTCCCCTCTCCCACTGTCACCTCCCCTCCTGCCCTTGGCCCCCTGGCATTTGTCTCTCCTGCACCCCTGTCTCTTTGTGCCTTCCCCTCCCTCCGCCCAAGCCCCTTCTCCTTCCACCCCTCCCCCTCCAGCCCTCTGCCTCTGCCCAAGCTCCTTCTCCCCCACCCTCGCCCCCCACCTCCGCCTAAGCCCAAGCCCCTTCCCTTCCCCCCGCCCCGACGCCGCACAAGCCCGTTCCCTACCTTCTGCCTTCCACGTTGTGGTTGCAGGGCCGGGGCCGAACCCAGAGCCAGCGAGGCCCCGCAACATAAGAACGATGCTCTTTTGCGCAACAGAGCGTCTACATTGGCAGGACGCTCTTGTGCAAAAGCAGGAGCCTGGAACCATTTTGGAGAGAGCAAAAGGGCACCAGCCCTTTCCAGGGGTGGGGGCTGGAGCGCCTTCGAGACACGTGCTTAAAGGGATCTCCCCAGACAGCTGTTTCTCTCCTGCTGCGAGCATTAGGACCTCTTGCAGGGACTGACAGCCGTAGCAGTTCTACTTGTGGTTGCCACAGCCTTGTGCCTTAGTGCCATTAGCTGATTTTTGGATCTCAGCTCTCTTTTTGTGCCATGGAGCCAGGGATGGCCTTGTGCCTGCTCTGGCCCCTTCCGGCCATTTTGGAGTGCCTGCAGCTGCTGCTCCAGGCTGCTGCACTCGTCGTCCAGGACCTCAAGGCGCAGATCACTCTGGACTCCCTCACCAGGGAGGCGGTGGTGTCCCTGTGGCATCCCCACCCCACCGTAGAGAGGCCCTTGTGGAGACTGGACACCAGTACCGACCGGTGGGACCGGCTGGTCCTGGGGCAATGGGAGAACTGCAATGGCTGACCAGCAATGGCTCTGGAACTTTCGGATGCGAAAGCAGACATTTCTGGAGCTATGTGCCTGGCTCGCCCCTGCGCTCCAGAGAACCACCGCCCGGCTGCAGGCACCCATCCCCGTGGACAAGAGGGTCGCCGTCGCAATATGGACGCTGGCCACCCCAGACAGCTACCGATCGGTGGCACACCAGTTCGGGTTGGGCAGATCGACTGTTGGTGCCGTTGTCATGCAGGTAAGTCCTGGGGGGGGGGGGGGAGGAGAAGGTGCTGCACTCCATGCCCAGAGGTAGGCAAGACTCCAGGCTGGGGCGATGGGGAATGCCCCATCACCAAGGGGTTTGGGCCATCCCTCCCTTGCACAGGCCTGCTGGAGGGGGGAGACCCTGGTGTGTGTGAGTGTGAGGGCAGAGGGCATCACAGGGGGGATGGGAAGCCCCCAAGGAAGCACACACTCACCCTGCCTTATGTGATGTTCTCCCCTGTGTTTCTGTGTTCTGCAGGTCGTCCATGCCATCAACGATGTCCTGCTCCAGCAAGTCATCCGCCTGCGGAACATGGAGGCTACGGTGGCTGGCTTCACTGCCCTGGGGTTCCCCAACTGCGGGGGAGCCCTGGATGCAATCCACATCCCCGTCTGTGCCCCGGAGCATCAAGCGGACCATTTTATCAACCGAAAGGGGTATTTCTCCATCGTACTCCAGGCCTTTGTGGACCACTGTGGCCGCTTTCTGGACATTTATGCGGGCTGGTCCGGCAGGGTATACGACACCCGCATTCTACACAACTCCAGCCTGTTTGGCAAGCTGGAGGCGGATACTTTCTTTCCCCAGCGGGAATTTACTGTCGGGGATGTGTGCATGCCCACGTGTGTTGTGGAGAATGCGGCCTACCCCCGGCTGCCCTGGTTAATGCGGCCCTACACAGGGCGGACAGACCACAACCGGGCATAGTTCAACGACCGCCTCAACCGAGCCCGCAATCAGGTCGAGTGTGCATTCGGCTGTCTGAAAACCCGGTTTTGGTGTTTGAATGTCCCCGAGGTAGTGGCCACATACTGTGTGCTCCACAACATCGTGGAGCTGAAGGAGGAGGCCTTCCTCGCGGCATGGATGGCAGGCGAAGGCCAGGCCTTTCAACGGCCCCACACAGCTGCCATCTGCCAGGCACACTATGATGGGGTGCGCATCCAGGAGCCCCTGACAGAGATGTTCTCCCAGGCCCCACAGTAGGGTTGCCTCTGTCTCCCTTGACATCTCCCTCCCATCCCCAACCCTTCCCTCTTCCCCTCCCCTTACCTCCCAATAAACAACAACACAGTTTTTTTTGGAACACAATGTTTAGAACTTTTTATTTACAATGGATGGGGGGGATGTAAGATGGGAGGGAGGAAGAGGCTCTGAACTGGGGGGGGAGGAGGCTCTAAACTGGGAGTAGGGAGGGGGCTCTCAACTGGGAGGGGGGAGCTACTGCTGGGAGGGGTGGCCCCTGCGAATGCCTCTGCGGGGGCAGACCTGGACATGGGGGTCAGGCCATGTTGGGGCAGGCAGCGTGGGAAGCTGGGCAGGAGGGGCAGGAGGAGGAGGGGGCATTGTGGGAACAGGAGGGGCAGGAGGAGGAGGGGGCATGGGCATTGCTATGGGAGGGATGGTGGGTGCATGGGTCAATGCCATGCCGTAATGTACGGCATGGCCAATATGCGCGGTGAGGGCAGTGATGGCATCTGCCATGCGGACACACTGGGCCTGGAAGGGGCCCCAGGCCTGCTGGTGCCACTCCAGGTCCGCCTCCACCGGCCGGGTGATGGCTGTCTCCACACGTTCGACGGCCTGCACATGCCACCGAAGCAGGTGGTCCCGCTGCTGGACCCGCCGGCTTGGTGCTTGGGCGGCTGGGGGTGCTGCCACAGGGCTGGAGGGTCCCCTGCTCCTGCTTGGTCCCACTGCATGGAACAGAGGAAAGGATGGGTCAGTCAGGCAGCCTGGCCACCATCCCTACACCCCATGCCCTCTACCCCTGAGCCCAGGTGACACCACAGTAGTGTGGCTTGGGCCTCTCTCCTTCCCCCTTTGTCCTCCCCCCCATATTGTATGTTTGCATACAGGACCGCCCCTGGAGTAGGGTCCTCCTTCATGTATTGTAACCACCGGTCTGTGTCCTGGCCCCTTGGGGGGTGGGAGAGCACGTGTGTTGTGTTAACCTGTGGAACTCCCTGCTGGTGGAGGCTCTGAGGCTTTGGGCCAATCAGTGATGTTTGACAGGGAGCAAGATGAATCCCCACACAGTGCCTGGAAGCACATATAGCAGATGTGGTGTGGGCGCTCAGATCCCCATCACGTGGGATGTCTCCTGGACGGAACCAGGAGAGTGACTGGGGAGTCTACCATCCTTGGAGCAAAACTCGGGTGGCCCTAGGGCCGGCCCCAGCGCTTCTCCCCTCCCCCTCCTGCTAGCCCTCACGTTCGGTAGCCCAGGGACATGTGTGGCCGCAGTGGGGACTTCCCTCGGGGGGCCCGCCAAGGCATCGGGAGCAGACGAGGGACTCAGTGGGGGCCACACTCACAGGGCTGTGACGTGGTTTTCCCAGCAGCAGCTAGCTGTGCCTCACAGCGAGGCATGGGACAGTGTGCTGTTCTGTGTGCTGCACCCTTGCAGAGCTGTGGGCTGTGGCCTGAGCTCCTGGTGCCCTGGCTGGTTCCAGCCAGCAACCACCCTTCCCCCCTGGTCCAGACGTGAGTGAGCAGCACGGCCCCAGGCGTGCCCTGGAGCTGCCTGCCGCGGCCATGTGCCACTCGGTCACCAGGCTGCACGTGGCTGCACGTGCTGCATACTGCTAATGCTACACAGCGTGCAGCTCACGCTGCCTAAGTGACGCTCCCTCCTCCTCCTGTCCCCCCCGGGCACCTTGCTCCCCCCCGCCCTTGTGAGTGCAAAATGCAACACTCACCACTGGATCCTTCCCCGGCCTCCAAGGGCGCACGGGAGACATTGGGGCTGCCAGAGATGACCTCGAGCTGCAGGGTCATGCTGCTGCCCTGATCCTCCTCCTCATCTTACCTGCTGGCTGGCTCGTCTTCCTCCCCCGCCTCCCTGGGCCTGGTGACGGAGGGGCGCCTGCTCGTGTCCACGGGTACAGACAGTTCGTGGGGTGCTGCCTGGCCCTGGATGCGGTGGAGCCGCTGGTAATGGGGGCAGCTGTCAGATCCTGCCCCCTGGCCCTCACTGGCCTGGACATAGCCCAGGCGCAGCTCTTTTACCTTAGCCCGGACCTGCTCGAGGGTCTGGGCTGGATGTCCCTGGTGTGAGAGTGCCTGGGCCATGTGGCGGAAGATATCCGCATTGCGGCGACGGGTGCCCCAGGGCCTCCTCTTCCGCCCACAGGTCCAGGAGGGCCTTGAGCTCCCCTGGGGACCAGGATGGGGCTCTCTGTTTCCTGCCTGTTGGAGCCTCCTGCGCTGGGGGTGCGGGTGGCTGTTCCCCCCCTGGAGCAGCCATCCTGGGCTGGTGGCTGCTGGGGAAGGCAGCAGAGCCGCGTGGCAGAGCTCTGGCAGAGGCAGCAGAAGGGCTTCTGCCTCGTGGCCTCTGCAGGCTGTGTTTGCCTTTAAGGGGGCTCGGGTTACCAGGAAGTCCGGGAGCTGCCTGCAGGTACGGAGCATCCAAGCAGCCACTAGGGCTTTTTTCCGTTTAGACAGCTTTTGCACAAAATGTCTTGGCTGCCTCTCTACACTGGCCTCTTGCGCAAGAACACTTGCGCAAGAGGGCTTATTCCTGAGCGGGAATGTCATAGTTCTTGCACAAGAAGCCCTGATTTCATACATTAAAACGTCAGTGTTCTTGTGTAAGAACTCGTGGCCAGTGTAGACAGGCAGCAAGTTTTTGCGCAAAAGCAGCTTCTTTTGCACAAAATCTTGCCAATGTAGACGTAGCACTGTGTATAAATTCCTTAGAATGAAAAATAGCTTAAAGGAAAATGGCATTTGGGCATTAAAAGCAATTTATCCAATATCATGGTGATTTAACTCACACATAACCATGTATTCTGCTTTTGGTATTTTAGTTCACCCTGCTGCCAGCAAATAAGTATCACACATGTCCATCCACAGAAGAACAACCAGTCTAATTGTACCCTTGAAAACGATGTGGTACAGCTTCACTTCTGGCTCTTCTTGTGTCTTCTTGTACCTTTATTATGGGTTTAAACTTGAAAGATTTTGATGAGCCTCAACTCAGTTTTTGATTATTCATGCCAGCCTCGCTAAAGGCTTAACGCTGCCACCCTTACTCCAGCTGAGTGGTTCCTCTTCTTGTGACACCTGGAATGTGAGTGGTGGTAGTGGCAGAATCAGGATCTATGTGTTCAAACTCTCTTTTTTTAACTAAAAGGTTGGCGGGTGGTTTATGTGTGTTCACATAATAGGTTGTCAGGTCATATAATGTACAACATAGATACATGATATAAGGAAAGTGGTAGAAAACAAGGAAAGTGCTGCTGTTGTTAGCTAAAACTTATTGAAAGTTTGATTGTGTCTTGTAGATATTGCCCTGTATTGTGGGCAGAGCCCAGCTGCCATTCCCCCGAGGGAGCGCCAGGATGAACTCTGTGCACCCACTACTCTTCTATTTATGAAATACAGCAAGCTGCTCCACACATGGCTGGCTTGGATAGTGTGCAGGGGACGTATATATGTCTCCCTTCTTTCCCCACTGGGGATCCATGTGCCTATGGGAGTAGGGTGAGAAAAATCTGGAATTCTGCCATCACAGGCTATGCAAAAGTGTAGTAAAACTTCTTACGGCCACTTTTCTGGCCATCCACATAAGGGTCTAGCAGAATCTGGTCTTAATTTGTGAGAGATTCCTGCAAGTTGGCCAATGGTCACTATAATTCTAAAATGTAAGAGCAGACAAGAAAGTCTGAGTCACTTTGAAATACGGAATCTTTTTTTATGCAAGCCAGTACTTCTCTGCCCCTACTACAGCTGCAATGGCAGCATAACTGTGAAACCTTCCCAAATTATATGTTCTTCTGTATCATTATTTTCTTTCACTGTAAGCCTTGTTTAATAAAGTGCTTAGCATCTGGAATTACAGACCAGTTAGCTTAATTTCAGCTGTAGGGAAGATATTAGAAAGTAGTTTAACAGATTAAGAGGAGGAGTATGCAGTAAAGGCAACTTTCAGCCTGATTAAGGATAGACAACATACTTTAGGAAAAGAAAGTCACGCTTCACTACCCTTTTGGAATTCTTTGAAGATAACACTGCCAAGAGAGGGTATACAGGGGACAGTATATTCTTAGATTTTTCAGAAGCTATTTGACAATGTTTTACATGGGAGATTAATGTTTAAGGAGAAGAGGGTCAAGGTGTAGGAGAATGTTTGGCTCATTAAATTGAAAAGTAGCTATAAGGCAAGAACAATTAGTAGCTAAAAATGAAAAGCTTTATATTATAGAAGAAATATAACTTATGAGCCCTCCCCCATATATCTATGCTGAGTTAACTTATTTAAATACATTAACTAGGTGGAGGTTCAGTACTGAAACTGAAATGGAATGAGGATTATTTCTTTATAGTGCCTGGAAGTGCCAAATGAGATTGTGGTGGTCCCACCATGCTAGGCACTGTACAGTCACATACTTAGGCTACACCTACAGTGTTCATTAGGGATGTGATTGCTAGCTTACACAGATATACTTGCACTAGCTCTTATCAATGTAGTGTGCTAAAAACTGTAGTGTAACTGGGGCTGTGTTCAATGTTTCCTCTAATCTTTTCCATCCACATGTGGAATTAATTTTTTATGTGCACTGAGACATGCAAATGTGCACCCCCAATAAAAACAGAAAACCTAGCTGTGGATGCTCTGTTTTTTAGCTGGGCAGCATCTGAATTTTTTCTGAGTGGCCGCATAAGCGCACAGCTTCAGGGAACACTGGCCGCAGCAGCACAAGCTAACCATGCCATCTATATACCAATGAGTTTAGGCAGGTTTGTAATCAGTGCCCCTAGCCTTTGCCAACATTTTCTACTGATCATGGTACCCTCACTACACTACTACTTTTAGTGGTCTAGCTAGATGAGAGCCAGCAGGAGTGTGTCTGTATGAGCTGGGAGTTACCCCTAGCTCCAGGTGTAAGAATACCCTAAGAGATGCTCGGAAAGGATTAGCATCTTAAGTACACAATACAGAACAAGAGTAGGAGAAAGGAAGTATTATTTCCTTCATTTACATAGGAATTTCTGAAGTGCAGAGAGTTACGTCTATACGGCTTCCTTCTTGTGCAAAAGCCTATGCAAATGAAGCACAGATTAGCATATTGCCACACTTCATTTGCATCATTAATTAGGAGCCGTTTTTGCACAAAACCCTTCTCTTGTACAAGAGCCATTCTTCCTAATTTTTTCAGGAAGAACGGCTCTTACGCAAGTGGGGAGTTTTGCACTAAAAGGCACTGTGTAGACGGCTCCTTTTTGTGCAAAAACCTCTTGCGCAAAAATGGTTCCCAATTAATTATGCAAATGAAGTGTGGTGATATGCTAATCTGCACTTCATTTGCATAGGCTTTTGTGCAAGAAGGAAGCAGTGTAGACGTAGCCTAAGTGTCTTGTCCAAAGTTATCAGAATGAGGAATTGAACCCAGACTTCCTGAATCTCAGTCCAGTGCCTTAGTTACAAAACCATCCTCCCCCTGAATCACAGCTATTATAGTTTGCAGGTGACATTTTATAGGGAACAACAGAATATTCTGAGGAAGAGCAAAGCAGCCCAGTGGTGCTGAAACTAGAGGCGCTGGGGGTGCTGCCACACCTTTGGAATTGAAGTAGTAATAGCAAACACCAAACATATGGTTTTCTTCATCAGCATCCCCACAATAAAAATTGTTCCAGCACCCCTGGCAAAGCCATACACTGAAAGGAAAATATCCCCAGTTCAACAGATGTCAAATGTATTTCCACACAGATATTTTGAAACTTTTTTAACCAGAAAAGAGACTTGGAGTTTATTGTAAAAGAATATCTTGCAGTGTCACCTCAACATGCAGCTGCAGTTAAGTCTTTTGAATAGAGGTTAGACCTCGCTGGTCCAGCACCCTTGGGACCTAACTGGTCCCGAATGAGAGGACTTGCCAGACCAGGGAAGGTCCCTCCCCTCATGGCCTGTGCTGCCCCTGGGCTAGAGCTCCAGCCTGCCCCTGCTTCTGCCCAAGCTCCCTTGCCCTGGGGCTCTCTAGGTGCTGCCAGCTGTGCTACTGCCAGGGCTGGAGTGCCATGGTCAGAGCTGTTCAACCCGGACAGAGGTCAGCAGCCACCTGGCTCCATGGCTGGAGCCAGAGCTCCAGGGCAAAGAGATGGGGCCAGAGCTCCGTGGCCTGGGCCAGAGCTTCCAGGCTGCTGCTGGGGCTGGGCTTGGAGCTCCCCGGCCACTGGGGCCATAATGGGGCTGGAGCACCCTGGCTGCTGCTGGGTTTGGAGCCCCACAGCCACTGCCACATTAGAGCTCTGCAGCCTCTGGAGCAGGAAGCTCCCCTGGGGCCAGCCAGACCTCCCTGTTCCTGGGCTCTGTGATCCAGGAACATCCGTCGTCCATGCCAGACCACAGATGCTGCTGGACCAGGGAGTCCCAGTTAAGGGAGGTACAACCTGTACATTGAGTAACTTGTGAGAGCACATTCAAATTAAGGATATAAAATCCCATTTAATTGGTTAACCAGTTAAACGTATTGTATAACTGGTTAACCAATTAACGGAAAGGCCGGTGGTGGGTGCTCCAGCCCTGGCCCACCATAGACAGAGGCTGCTTTGGATGCTGGAGCAGTCCCTATCTGCAGTGGGCCCTGCAGGGCTGGAGCAGCCCTCTGCCCGGCAGGCCGGGAGATGCTCCAGTCCTTACCGGTTAACCGGAACCGGTAAGCATCACCTGTTAAGCGTGATGCTTACTAGTTAACATTTCATGTCCCTAATTAAAATATGTAGTTAGCACTCTTTGGGTTAATCATGTTGCAAAAATGATACAACGTTCGTAATTAAATCTAGCTTGAATCATATATGACTAAGTTATAACCTGAAGCCTTGTCTTAAATATCATGCCTGTACAAAGGAACCAAGTTGTACATCACTTATTTTGTTCCATTATATTATCAAACAGCACAACAAAGCAAGCAGGAATGGGAACAAATACGTCTTCAGCTTGGGTCTGCATTATAAAACCATGCAAGAGGTGAACATGACAGCACACATATTCCAAATATGTAGCTTTCCCACTTGTGCCTAACTCCTAGCACACTATGCTTGAAATCTAAATTAGGGATCCAGTTTTCTAAGTGGGTACTTAAATGAAATGTAAAAATCATGTGTTTATATGCACAAATGGATGTTTTAGATTCGGATGCATTTTACATGCCTAAGTGTCTTTTACTGCACACAGTTTAGGTGACTTGAAAATCAAGGACAGTGCCTTTGATCTAATCCTGCTTTTGTTCTGCCCTTAAGTATCCCATCCAAGAATCCTGCCTGCCTATGCAACTGGTACTGGAGCTGGCTCTCTTCTTACACTAGTATAATTCAGGAAACTTCAGATATTCCTGATTTACAATGGTATTAGTAAGATCTGATTCAAGTCTATTTTGTTTAGAATTGTTGCCACCTTCTCTGCTCTTCTGCCTGTCTTCCCCCAGAATACTGTCAGCTGTGCAAGCTATCTGACAAGGCTTTATTCAACATAGTTGATAGTTGCTGCTTTGCTACTTGCACACATATGATGGTATTCTCTAGGGCTGCATCACAGAAAGAACAGTGATCTGATACAAGGAGCAGGGAAAGGAGTTTCACTTTAATGCAAGTAGTAGAGGCCAATGTTTTGAAGCTGGGGAACAATGCTTCTAATCTCATGTGTGTGAGGGTGGGATTTGTTACATGTCAGATGAACTACCCAAATTAGCACTGCTATGGCTGACATAGGGGCCACTATAAAGCAGACAAAACCACAATGGATTGCCATAGTTGGCACTCCAGAGAAGAGAGGGCCTGATTTATTATTCATTTACATTGGTGTAGATCAGGAGTAAGTCAGTGGAGTTACATTGGAGTGAGGGAAGGATCAGACCTGGAGATTTAATCCAAACAACAGTGAAATTTATTCTCTGTGCAAGATGTCTACATTAGAGTCTTCTAGGGGGACTTCAATATAAAGTGCAGCTGTGCTTAGGTTAGGAGTGCCACACCTCTTATGTGGCATAAGTATCTAAGCCAGCAAAGCTGCTCAGTGTGCTGTTATTGCTTGTGCTATGTCCTAAAGGAACATGAGTCAATCAATAATTAAGACATAAAGTATTATTTGTTGACATGGCAACCTGTTCACAGAAGTGATGTGAACTTAATGTCCTTCTTTCATGTCTCATATGCAAGTAAGACTCATGTGGAACAAGTTGTACAAATGGAATATATTCTGCTGGGGAAAAGGACAACATGTAAAATCAGGCAATTTCTTTTACACAGTAATCCTTGGGAGAACTGAGGTGTTTTTAACTTTTAGAGAGTTGATTTTGTAGACCCCGTATGTTATTGCTAATTTCCTTTTAGAAATTTTAAAGCAGCTTCCCTCTGGATTTTTAACTGATTTTCTAAATGGCACATAAATGAACCCCACTTTTTAATTTACATCACTGTTTAGGCACCAGATGATGTCAGGAAGAATCTGCACAGCTCAGAGAATTTTAGTTGACAGTGGGTTATGCTCAGTGTTGGTGCTTAGTTCCAGATGTGGAATTGTCATCAGCAGCAGTTGTCTTTCATGCTGAAGTCTACAGATTAAGCAGGAGGGTTTCTGGAATTGTAGATTGCTAAAAGACCCCTCAGTTTCCACAGGTAGCCCAGGAATACAAATTCATTTTTGTTGCTTGCATCTGCAACTCCTGTACACTCTCCGTGGATTGCCATTTATCCTCTTTTTTGTTGATTTGTTTTGCTTCCAAGCATTCTACACCAGACATTATTTTAATCCTGTGATCCAAAATGATTCATTTGCCACTGCAACTTCATACATGTTGCTATCTGTGTCGCAGTGGGCGAGGTCCTTTTTTTTTTCCAGGGCATTTTTGTATTCCTGCTTGTATCAATCCCTTGATCTTTTACACAGTTAAAAAGTTTCCAGATTTTTTTTTCTTTCGGAGCCTTTTGTCCTTTATGTAAGGGACATGTCTAGTCCAGTTAAAGCTGTGCTTTTATAAGATTGCTTCAATGCTGTTTGTGCAACATCTTTGCAGAATTTTTTTATTCATGATTTTATCTTTCCACTTAATATGCATAATAACTCAAAAGTGCTGTTGATTAATTTTTTTTCCCAGAGCTTACATGTGCCAGTGCTACTGTTTCCATGTTTTCCAACTGTAAAGTAGAAATCAGTGGATCTGATTCTCCTTCAAAACTATATAAATCAGGAGTAAATCAAAGAAGTCAGTGGAGTTACATTAATTTAAAACAGTATAAAAATAAGGAGTTGTAGACACCGCATTCCAATTTGGCACACTTAAACCATGCTTTTTTAAAATTCAAGTAACAAGTTTTAATCAATAAGTCAGTTTTTGACAACATTCCTCGCAGGTAGGTGAAATGTGTTGCCTCGTAGGGTTCATCACTACTGATTGCTATACTCAGAGTAATGCATTCCCAAGATGTGGGTTGCTACACTGCCTTTGTTGTTTTCAGATTATTGGGAGAAGTCTATAAATTTTAGCTACCTAAATTTTTAATGATAAGCTCAGTTCCAATGGAATGTGTGTAACAAGAGCACTGTCATTGGCAAACGAGGGATGTAAAATTCCATGTAACCAGTGAACAAGTGAAATGTTAGGTTTAACTGGTTACCCAGGATCCTGTGGGTGGCGGGCTCCTCCAGTCCAGCTGGGCCCACCGCACTGTAGCTGATTTGGTGAGGCGGGGCTGAGCTGGCCTTGAGTGGGGGCTGTTCCACCCAAGCTGGGCCTATCGCATTGCAGGTAGGTGCCTGTGTTATGGAGGGCCTGGCCAGGCTGGAGCACCCCACCACTGATTAACTGGTTACCAGTAAGCATCACTCAATTAACCGGTTTTATCCCTGCTTATAACTTCCTGTTAAGGAGGTTTCTGTGCCTTTCTGTCTGCTCAGCTTTAAAATCTTGCCAGAATGTCAAAATGTAAGAACTCCTGGCATAACCTCTCTCATCATTGATCATCGCTCCAAAGAAAAGCTATAGTGAGGGATTTGGTGCAAAACCACACTCTTCCCCAAATCTATTTTGCGTCACAAATATAGCCGATAATGTGTCGTCCATAGTTTCTATCCAGTATTCTGGTACACAGATGATGGATGAATTGTTCAAATATTTCTGAAAAGGCAAACTTTTAGGGGAATTTCTAAAATCTTAGGGCCTGATCCAGCAAAGCACTTAAGCACATGCAGAAATTTAAGCATGGGAAGAGTCTCACTGACTATGCAGATGCTTAAGAGTTTTAGTCAGCTGACAGCATGAAAAGTTTTGTTAGTCTGTGGGCCTGATTCTGATAATATGAAGTATATTTACTCAGCACTTTCAACTATAACTGTGTTTTCTTCCTGGAAGAGTTTAAAATTAAAATAAGAATAGATAACATTACAATAGCTAAGACTGTAAAATACTCAAAGCCAGGGACTATGTTCTCATGTTAAGAGCATCTCATGTCATCTTCTCGTGTTAACAGCTCCTTGCAAAACAGGGCACCAATCCCAACTGGAGACGCTTGGCACTGCTGCAGTTTAACTACTACAGATGGAACCTCTGTAGTCCAGCACTCTCTGGTCAGCAACATCTGTGATCTGGCATGATTTAAGTTTGCCAGATGTCCACTTATCATGAGTGTGTCCAAGTTTCCTGCAGTCCCATAAAGTTTGTTTACAGCCACCAGTCCTGGCTCTCAGTGTTCTGTGTGAAAGCAGATTATTTATCTCTAACTTATCCCTGAATTTCTTCTAAGAAAATAAGCAGTGGACATCGTGGTGATACCCTTAGACAATATTGACAGCCCAGGATACGTTAAATTGTCTGATTTGGCACCGGTCAGGTCCTGACTGTGCCAGACTAGAGAGGTTCAACCTGCACTACATAATAATAAAAAAATCTAGAGCAGGGGTCTCAAACTCTCAGCCTGTGGGCCATCCCCAGCTGGAGCAATTGCACAATCTGGCTTGGGAGCCCTGACAAGCCACAGAGAGGGATTCAGGCCATTACCCTCCCCCAAACTCCAATTCTTCCCACTACCGTCCTGCCCTCTCTCCACTATGGCACCCCATACCTGGAGATTTTGGGATCACTGGAGGGCCTGGCATGGGGCAGCAGCAGAGGTTGGTCCCCCCCATATCGTGTGATGGCAGGAGCCACAGGAAAGCAGAGCAAGTGCACCTGCCCAGTGCTCTCTGCTTCCCCATGGCTCCTGCCATGGCAGCGTGGAGGGGTGGGGCAACCACTGCTGCCACCCCATTGCCAGCCCTCTCGCCTAGAGATCCCCGAAGACACATCCTCTGGGGACAAGGTGTGATGGGGAAGAGGAGAGGTCAATGAAGGAAAGGGGAGGGGTGTTGAGAACAGTAATGGACAGCCTCCCTCTCCCTCTGGCCTGCCAGGACTTGCAGGCTGGATTGTGCAATTAATCTGGCTTGGGATGGCCTGTGGGCTGGGAATTTGAGAATCCTGATCTCATGGGTGCCATTTGGGGTGGGCTAAAGGATCTGCAGTGCAGTGCCCTTCCCCCCCGCAAATTTCCTGCTAGACACTATCTCCTGCCTCCGGTGGCAGGACCTGTGTTGGTGGCCAGAGTTAAAACTACGTGGCTGGAGCTGCATGGTGGCGTCTAGGGTGGGGACTGTGTGGTGGTGGCCAGAGCTGGGGCTGGAGCTGGGGCCGGGTGGCAGTGGCTGGAGCTAAAGCAAGGTGGCTGGGGCCAGAGTTGAGGCCGTGTAGCTGGGGCTAGACCGTGGCAGCCAGAGCAGAGGCCGGAGCTGTGGTGGCAGGCTGGGATGGGGACTAGAGCAGTGTCCGGAATTAAGGCCGCGTGGCTGGGCCCAGAGCTGGGACCCCATGGCAGCAGCAGGAGCTGGGGCCGTGAGGTGGCGGCTGGAGCTGGGGCCACGTGGCAGCAGCAGAAGCTTGGGCCACAGTCGGAGATGGGGCCATGTGGCATTGGCATGTGGTGGCTGGAGCAGAGGCCAGAGCTGGGGTGGCAGCCGGAGTTAAAACCGTGTGGCTAGGGGCAAAGCTGCAGCCATGCAGCAGTGGCAGGAGGTGGGGCCGCGTGGTGACAGCAGGAGGTAGGGCCACATGGCAAGGGCTGTAGCTGGAATGGAATCATGGTTTAAGCTGCTCCTCCCAAAATTTGAAATGGCGCCCCTGCCTGATCTAGAGGGAGACTGCACTGCTCTGCAGGGCAAGATGCTTATAAAGTGCATTAATATTAGTGCCTTTTCCTAGCTGGTTATAGTCTGAATCTGCATTTAAACTACCAACGAAAACCCAGTCACAGGCTGATGCACAATCTGAATCTTTTGGGGGCTATATTCCCTTGCAGTCTTCCTTTTCCTCTTCCAAACATAAGATATTTAAAGAAATAAGATACATATATCGTTTCATAAGGAAACAAGAGATTGCTAAGACAGTATGTGACGAAGTTGAGATTTTATTTGCCTTGTTATATAGCATTGTTTCTTAAACTGTGTTCCGAGGCAGTCGGAGGTGTGCTGCGGAGAACAACAGAATTCAAAATGGCCGCCTTTTTCTTTGTTCAATAACTTTCCCCTGACCCCACCCCTTTTTTATTTTTATTTTTTGCTCAACAAAAAAATCCTTAGTGTTCCCCATTAAAAAAATATTGTTTGGTGTTCCTCGGTCTTAAAAAGTTTAAAAAAACACTGTTATATAGCATGTTCTGGCCTATAGTAACCCTGTGTGTGTGTGCCTCAGTTTCCCGGGGCACTGCACCAATAACTAGATGGTGATAGGAATTTTGGGTATTACTCTCACTGAGGGAGGCTACCTCAGCCTCAGCATGGACACAATGGCCAATGCCCTTTGTAACCTGAGCAGGGAAAAGGTGCAAGCAGGTATCACCTTTTGCCTGGTCAGCCGAACAAAGGCCAGAGGAGGGGCTTGGGCCCAGGCTTCTGGGTGTTATTCTCAGCTGGTCTGGGGTGCAGGAAGAGAGTCAGGCCATTGGCTGTATGTCCCCCTATCCTAAAGATGGATTGTGCTGACTGCTTCTGGTTACTGTGCTTACAAGTCTGTTCTATGCTGTGCCCTTGTTGACTAATAAACCTTCTGTTCTACCTGCTAGCTGAGAGTCGCATCTGACTGCGGAGCAGGGTGCAGGGCCTGGTGACTCCCCACTTCTTGGTGACACAACATGATTATAATAAATCCTTAGCCAGGCCACTTATGAAATTTCACATACTTCATATTCACTCCCTACTTTCATTACCCACTACTTCATATTCACTTCCTCTTTCATAAGGGAAAGCGTGTCCGATCTCTAGTTATTCACTTTCAATTGTTCACTACAGTACCTTGGCAATTTACTTCCTTGCATACTTGAACTCTTTTTAGGAAAACTTCTTACTCCTGCTATCTGTGCTGGAGTTTTGGGCACAAAGCTGCAAATTCAACTCAAAAGTAAGGTCCTCAGAATGAGGTTGAGCACTTCAGGTCCTTAGCTATATTCTTGGTTATCTGGGTATACTTCAAAAAAAAAAAAAAAAAAAAGACAGGAGACACTTGAAATGGGTTTTAATCAGGGCACAACTTTAATATACAGATCTCAGGGGTTAGCCGGCAGATAAAATGTACAGTATAGGTCAATTCATGTTACTTTAAATAATTACCTAGTGTAGTAAGATGAGGGCCTGAAACAAAAGTCCATGTAGCACAGACCTGGTTTGAGGCCTGAGGCCTAGCTAACAATGGACAAAACGTGGTTAATATAAGGCAAAGCTGAGCTGGGAGCAAGAGACAGGCCCCTGCTCACAGAACTTGGCATGAACACGACTGAGAGTGCAAAACACTAATTGGTAATAGGTCCAGGTATAGAATAGTAATTGGTACTAGTTACGGACTATAAAACAGAAATTGGTACTAGTCATAAGCTGAAAGTGCATTCCAGAAGGATGGTACCAACAGCTTGTGAAAAAAGACCTTGGTACCCACACTCTCCACAGCTATGAATCCAGGTTCAGGAAAGGGTCTAAAAAGACAGCATGATGGATAGAGATGTTCTTGTCGAACAACAAGGTGCAGGATGATGGTAGGCAGTGCTTTTTTTGTGATGGTACTGCCCGGTACGCAGTACCGGCACCTACAGATGCAGTACCAGCACCTCCAGACAGAGCTCAACAACTTTTCCCCCGGAGTACCGTCACTTTTTTTTTTTTTAAACAAAAAAAGCACTAAGTAGCATCAAAGGGTAGTAACGTGACATGTCAGGAGTGATGTGAAACTTGTTTATATCTGTATGTAAAGTGGTGTCTTAGAGGGGCAGTCTTTGTCTGACCTAGGGGGAAATGGGACTTCCCACTGTTTGAGCTGGGCCTTTGTTACAAGATTTGTATGCGTAATAGTTTGGTAGAGTCTACTGACAACTATTGTTGTACTTTGTTTAACAATAAACCTGGCTGGGCGCCTTTGATATTTATCTGATTTGTGGTCTTTGGGGGCTCTCTAGGAGTCTGCTGTGTTGACTACTTGCACAAGTCAACACTGCACACATGACTGAGCACGCATGCACACAGCTGACTGGTTATCATCATTGATGGAGCAGGAGACCTGTCAGGACACCACATCAGTAAGTCCTGACTGCTACACCCAGGGCTCCACCAGCCACGCTTACTTTCCATCCAGGTCTCCCAGCGAACCCATGGCTTAGACCTTACCATCTGCTACCCTTATTGGAGGGTTAAGGTGGGCAATGAGAACAAGAGGGGTGGGGGAGATTAGCTTCCTGCCATGTCAATCAGAGGAGCCCCAAACCACCTCCCCCTTTCTATTCCTTAATCCAGTACCTCCTTTTAAGTCTTTTATCAGGCCATTTATCTGGTCCTTGAATGCCTTCCTCTGTGGAGTACCTGCAATGAATATCTGCCGAAACTTATGACTTAAGTTGCAAAATATGGCCTACCACCTTTTCTTATCCAAAAAGAATCTCTCTGACTCTTGCTGTGGGGAAGATGAAAAAAACTTCACTCCACCAAAGCCAATCTGGTGGTGCAGGAAAAATTCCTTTCCAGTGTCCCTTAAAAAGGAGCAACTAATGTAATGCCCACAGTAAGTCCTAATCCAACCTGATGTTTGGCTCTACTAGGGGAGAGAAGTGGATGCTGGCTTTGCTTGCTGTGTGTAAGAAAGAGACTTCCCCCACCCAGTGCTTGTACCTATATACCTTTTGAGACCTCACATTCATGAGAAGAAGAGTCAGTGCTGCAAACTGTCTGCAGTCCACTTCTTTGCACCAGTCTCTGACCTCATTCAACCTCTCCCCCCCCCCCCCCGCCCCCGTTATACTCCCTACAGTCATAAAGCAAAGCCATCTTTCTCCAGTAAGTCCAGGCAATCCCTCTCCTACTTAGTTGTGGTGCAGTCATTTTAGGTCTGGACAAGATGTGCAGTCGCATAGTGCATCTCTTGCACCCTTAATAAATAAACTGCCTCACTGGCTGCTTTGCAGACAAACTGGCAACTCTTAGGCATTGCTCATGTATCTTTGATAATGTTTGAAAGACTTCTACTGAGTTGTTTTATTAAAAAACCTAAATGTTCTATGTTATGGCAGTTATGGTATTGCTGTTCATTTAAAAATAATGTTTTAAGATGCCATACTTCTTGACGTGGAATTTTGCTGTGACTTTGAACATGTAAATCAGTATATAAACCATACAATCCCGGTAATTTATAAACACAAACTAAAGATATTTAATGGGATTTTTACAGGCACCTTATAATTACACCGGAACAACAGTATGAGGAGGGAGTGACCATAGCCACATTAGGAAAAAAGAAGCATGACTGCTATCTATGCAAGACTTAACTTGATGGAAATCTAAAATATTCCCATGGTAATTCCAAACACCGGAATTATTTGTGTTAGTACTTAGTGCCCAATCACGAAATCTTTATTCTTGTGTGTAGTCCTTATTTGAACAAACACGACAGTGAAGTAAATGCATGAATGAGAATGACTCAAGTGCATAAACATAGCCCTGACATATTTTAACACATGCAGCCTTCTCAGACCACTCTCTCTCTGAAAAGTGTTTTTTGCTCATGATAAGCATTTTTCTACTTCATGCATGTAACTTTAATACCTAACCTAGTGGGAATAATTTAGCACATGCTTCTGAGTGGCTGTTTTAACAACATTTTTGTAAACTTTTTACTGAAGGAATTTTGGTTTCCTTCAGAGGATGGCAACCTATGGACAGATATAGCTGTCCCATAGGCATAGGGCTTACTTATTTTGTTTTTGACTTAAATGGTTGTTTACTATGCCAAATGAATAGAAGATAGGACCAATTTACCACGTGCTTTGGGACCCTTCTGGGAGGAATGTGCTGCGTAAATATAAAATACTAATAATTATTATTGACATCACAGTCAGTTACATGCATGAAATATGCTGCAGAGATCCCCTGGCTAAGAATGCAGCAATGCAGCTCTGAGAGATGTGGTGGTTTAGTGAGTGTTAAATTCTGCTAAATTCATAATAATAGAAGAAAAGGCTGCTAGACAAGACAGAATTTCCCCTTTAGCTGTTGCTCTGAATGATGTAAATGAGTGATAGTAATATGCGTTTTTAAACATGTGTTTTGCTACACATATTTATTACAGTTAAATAAAGTTCACTACCTAGGATAAATGAAAACATTTGTTGTACGCCATGGATTTTAACCACATGTATTCATTCTTTTTTGGGGTCTCTTCTGTAGGGATATTTTTTCTGTTAGATTCTAACATGTATCTCAAGTTTTAAAATTCCTGCAAACCAAGAAGTTCCCAGAGTCCAGACTGCAGCCTGAGCCCAAATGTCTAAACCACAATTAAACAGTCCTGCAGCCAAAGCTCCTTGACCTGGCACAGGCCAGATGCAGGTTTTTAACTGCAGTGTGGAGAGTCTCCCTTCAAATTGCAATACTGCAGGGGATTGCTGCATGCTAGCAGTAGCTTGCACATTCCAAATGAGGAGGTAATTTCCTGAATCCACAACATAATCAGAGTAATATGTGATATCAACAAGACAATCTGGTGAGGAAAACTTGAATTTGCTTAAAAGTTGCTAGGTCAAATTTCCAAAAGCCCCTAGTGAGTTAGAAGCAAGAGTTTCTATGAAAGTCAGTGACAGCTTGTGCTTCTAAGTAACAGGCACTTTTGAAAATACCACTTGTTATTCTTGCACTATAATAGCTTGCACCTGAGGCCATATGATATCTTTCTGCTGAAAATCAGGCATAATTACTAACTACAGGGGAAATGTCTAAATCACCCAAATGTACAAGATTATCATTTTCCACTAAGTAGCAGTGCTCATCTAATATCTTTGTAAGTGTATAAAAAACTTCTTTTTATTCTTCCAAATGTGTATAGCGTAGTGATTCAGGTAACTCCATCCTGGCGCAGTCATAACTTACCCTGCAGTTCTCCTTCTCCAGCAATGTTCTATAATGCATACATATTTTCTGATCATATTGGTCTAGGTGCCCTTTGCAGTACTCAGTAACCACACTAGGTGTGTGGGTTACATACTTCCCCTAGGTGAGAAAGCACTTCCCGAGCTTCCGAGACCCGGTTGAGATCCTGGACGAGCCCCCACTTGTAACCACCACCAAGGCGGAGTTGAAACTGGGACCTTGGGAGCTGACTATAGGAGCCTCTACCCTCTGAAAGCCAGCTGGTCATAGGTCGTCTACCATTTCTTGCCTCTATGCATCTCTTTATGGATCTCCCTAAGTTTTACAGGGGAAGCAGCCGTTTACATGCAGTGAAAGAATCTGATGCAGCAATGGGACTACTTAGATGCTTAATGATTACTAACATAACTAACTAAAAGTTAGCAGATCAGCATGAAAATATTACTCTTCAAAAGAGGGAGGGACCATATGAGCATTTTTTGCAATTTCAGAAGTAGTGCAGGGAATTTAGTCAGGCATTAATTTTTAAATTAGTGAAAAATGTGTAGCTAAATTTCCTAATCAGTTCTGAATATCTCAAACATCAACCAGAGTATTTTCTCGGGAGATGCACAGAGCCTCTACGAATGGTTTAACCTCCTAAATAATCATTCCACAAGGACAGATGGAGACATAGCCATCTGAATAGCAACAGTCAAAAATGGCCACTGCAGTTTAGTTGGATGTGATCTGCAGCTGAGCTAACTAGACCATTTTTACTG
Source organism: Pelodiscus sinensis (assembly GCF_052426305.1). Lineage (NCBI taxonomy): Eukaryota > Metazoa > Chordata > Testudines > Trionychidae > Pelodiscus > Pelodiscus sinensis. Next base: position 26,979,591 of record NC_143065.1, read on the forward strand.
CTACACAAAAGTCTGGCTATCTCCTTTCCCTAGGTTAAACCATGTCCTCTTCTTCAGGAATAGTAGTGTACTCTCCTATCTCTGTGTGTTCATTTGAGGAACAGGTGGCTCAGATCAGCCAAATAATCCTGGCAGACCTTGAATTTAGTGGAATGGTATTGCTGTTTCAACCAGCTTACAAGTTCTTTTGTTTTCCTGCCATTGCTGTGGTAAATGCTCCTTCCATACACAATACATGCACACAAATTAGAATATACATAAAACAGAAAATCTAATGGGTTAAGAAAAGAGAAATGAGTCAGAAGAGCAGAAGCCATTCAAGAATTTGCTGCTTTTTTAATGTATGTGTTTGAGGGCTGGGGATGCGTATTTTTAGTTAAGGCAAAGAAGAGTTAATACTTTGGATAGTCTTGTAAGTCAGAAACAAATGCTCCTCGTTATCCATTGATTAAAGGAAAAACAGTTTCCTAATCTAGATCCATGAACAGCTGGAGAAATCACAATACTTTTTAGATAAATTATTGCCAAATGTTTTGAAATGTACTATGTCCTCCCTGTCCTGAGCATTCAGACTGAATGTTTATACCATTTGATTATCTGAGATGACCAATTTGTTCTTAGACTGGGACAAAGCCTAAGACAACACATCTCTTATATCTATCCATACTCTGTAATTATTTCCAAAATCTAAACTGCCCACCATGCAGCTGGAGTGCTGAGACCACTTACAGACACTTTTCCAAATTATGACTCATTACATTAAGCCTTCTCTTCATGAAACTATGCTTAACTGTGCATGTGCTGATTGTTTTCTTTGTCATCTGACTTTCAGACTGGTTACTGATCTCCTTTGATATACTGTATATGACATCCTAACAAAACCAAGTCTTTAATCAAAATGATGAGGATTCAAATGAGTGCCACTGTCAGACGGCAGGCTAAGGCTAACATCCAGCAGATGTGTACTTGTAGGTCAGATGGAATGAATGGATTTAAGACATACAATTGGTAAAATCTTGAGATTAACCCTAGATCTGATTTTAAAACTCAGCTGGGACATTTTTGCAACGCTGTATGTTGGTTTTAAATGTCATTTAGAGACAGACCTAACAAACATTTTATAAGTTTTGTTTGGTATAAGAAATCTTACAAGTGATAATCTATTAGGGAATGGGAATTTGTCCCTGGGAATGCAAATTCTTTAATGGCTCTGACTAAATGTCTTGATGCTAGAAATGTATGGATTGTCATAAGTTAATTATTTTAGTGCTATTACAAAAATTAGTTTAGTTTTGATATAACTAGTCTACAGTATATGGAAAAGGAAAACTAGCAATCCAGGGTGGTTTATTTTTAACAGACTTTGTATGAAAACAGGTACAAAATACTAGATAGCTATAGACTTAATTTAAGCAATAACCCCAAGCATATCAGTCCCTTATTACTCACATAAGTACTTGTAAGAATCAGAAAGCACACAATGCCACTATGCCTCTATACTGCTTTGTATGATGTCATATTCACTGCCAAACTGGGTAAAAGTAAGGCATGTGGATTTCATTTTTTTTAAAATTCCTCAGTAGAACATTGCGTAATGAATCTTCTGTCCCAAGTAAACAATACATTAGGAAGGGGCCAATCCTGCCACTGTGCTAAGCACATTCTCCAACCCTAATGAGAGGTATTCTGCACATTGCAAGATCCATTCCTAAGTGACAAGTTCCAGTGTTTAAGCTTCCGTGTACTATTTCTTTTTTGAATTCCATAGGGATGCAAAGGTTAGAACTTGAGAAGAAGCTATTTAGCGCAAAGTATTTCATTAAAGAAAATGCTACACGGTATTTATTTTAACAATTTTGATATGTTCCAGGGAAATACGGTAGATATAATTAAATATAATGCAGAGGAAAAAGCAGAAGAGAACTGAATATGCTGTATGGATGGCTACAGCAAGATAGCAACCTGGGTAGTGACCTTCATTTCATAGTGATGAGAATGAACTCAAGAGCACCCTCTCATTGCTACTTGGCTTTGTCTACACTACATGTTTTTGGAGCAGAAAATATGTTAATGGGGGAGAGGCATAAGGATTTTGCATGAAACGGTTTTTTTTTTGCAAAATGGAAGCGACTACACTGCTTCTTTTAGTGCAAAAACCCTTTGCGCAAAAAGAAACGGCAGAAAATATGCTAATGATGTTGTGACTTATGCTAATGAGTCCCTCATTAGCATATTTTCTGACGCAAAAACAAGTAGTGTAGACAAAGCCATTGTGTATGCCTACAATAGGTGAATTCAAGCTTTAATGAGCACTGGTTCATTGTAAATTCACTGAAAGTTTCCCAAGAAATACTGATGTCAATCATAAACCAAAAAAGCTTTAAGCACATCAAAACAAGATATCATGGTGAAGAGCACTGCATATATGCCCAAGACAGGGCCTAAGACAACACATGGGTAGATAGATTGTTCTTGGACTCAATTCTGACTCCTGCTACAATCCATGTTCAACTTTGGTGGCTCCAAAAGGCCAGAAACCTGGAGATTCCTCTTGAATAAGAACTATGGCATCCTCCTACACCATCCTTTCTCTGCCCCAATGCAGGAGTGTGCTAGTACAAGGAGTGGATGTGGCTAGAGCACACCGTGTTCTGGTGAACCCAGCTGATACACCAGCAACTTGGACATAATTTAGAGCAGTCCTGAGGGTATTCTTATTTATGCCAAGGAGTAGAATGGCCCCTGGGAGTTCTCAGGTTCAATTAACCCCTCAGCTGACCCCAGCATTACTGGGCATAGCTGAGAACTGAGGCTCTTCTCTTGTTCCTAATTAACAGCTCAGCCCTGTAACCATTATACAAACAGTCCTTATTCATGTAAGTCCCATTGAGTCCAATGAGACTATGCACAATGAGGCCCCACAGAAGGAATGATTGTATTCTGTCTTATTACATGGGGTATGATTTGTATGGTCATAGATTTCACTGGCTTTAGAGATAATACCACAAAGATAACATTTTTAAAAACATTTGATAAGACAAGAGCCAGTCAACTGTTCTGTTGGGTCTGCTAAACTGTGAAGCATACATTACAAAAACTATTTTTCGATTTGATTATTTTCTAGATTATTCTTACTGCTGCAAATACAAAGAAAAGCATTTGCACCATGTGTCGTCTGTGTTGAAAAGATATGGGGCCTAATTCTGATCTCATCCACCCCCCTATAAATCAGGAGTAACTCCGCTGAAGTTAGCAGAGTCACACCAGTGTAAAACCTGCGTGAGAGCAGTATGGTATGCTTCCTAGTTCCCAGCATACTCCACCCAATGAGGAACAGGCACATCAGACAATCTTGTCATGTTTCCCATCATAGGGGAAAATATTATATAAAAGTTTTTATAATTATGGAAATAAAGGATAAGAACTGAAAATGTACATTCAGACTTATGATCTTAAGTAGCACATTTTTCTTCATTATTGTTCAGCAGGCTGTGAAAACTAGCCATTTGAGGTCAAGATGAGAATATCCACTGTTGCCAAAGCAAAGCATAACATGCCAAGTACAGAATATTGTAACAGTTGAAGATATTAAATTGAATTCTCTCTGCATGAACATGACCATTGCAGTCGGTTAGTTTTGTTTACTAAAGTAAAATAAATGCTGTATAACTTATGTTGCACATTGCTAGAGAGGACTTGACTTGGATGCTTTCTACATGATATCACAAAACATCATGCTGTGTCAATGTTAATCAGTTAACTTACTCTGGTGTGTTATGAACAGTGACAACAAGAACCTATATAATTTAGTAGTTAACTTGTATCACCACTGTACATGGTGTTCACTGACAGTAAAGACTAGTGGGAAGTTTTGTGTTGCTGTTGCAAAACTCTTTGGGGCCAAATTCTGCCCTAGAATATATGCAACCACCCAGTTTTTATAAAGGTACAGCTAAGGCAGATTTTGTCACTGTAACTGGCATCATAGCATATTATCTTTTTATATTACACTGTAAACATGCTGCAGTAAAGAAACTCTTCTTAGTGATCTACACTTTCACCATTCTTGACAAGTAACTCAGAATAGCTCCAGGACTGTGAAAGACTGATACCTTTCTTTGCCCTAAAAATCAAAGAGGAGTATACTTTGTGGTCTGGTTGTCTTTCTTAAAAAAAACAACAAAACTCTCTCTTGTTGTGACAAAGAGGCTTTAGGCATCACAACAATCACAGCATGTTCTCCTCTTCACCATTCCTTCCCAAGATATACAATAGACCAGGAGACAGGGGCCTAATAAGGAAGCTTACTTTAATGTTATTAGCAAAGCTTCTCTGTATCCAGACCAGAAGGATCCAAGTTAGTATGTAAATTTCCCCTTTGATTAGCACAAGTGAAAAAGACAGCAATGTTTTCATAGTGCACTGATAACCAATACATAAACTGAGGAATTAAATACTTTCCTGATTTCCTAGTTTCCTGCACATAATGCTGCCCCAGGACTGGGCACAAAAACCCCCTCACTCATGAGCAAACACCCACAGGACAGTTCTTTCCCTGTTTTGCACCATGGCACAAGTGCTGAGTGCAGAATCAGAAGCCTTATGCACCCTTTGCTTTGCTAGACTGATGCAAATGCATGGGGAGAAATCCTGGAGATATGAGAATTTTCTTCAATAGGGCCAAGATTTCACCTTTAGTCTCTAAAGCAGGAGCGGGCAAGATCCGGCATATGGGCCAGATCCAGCCCACCAATCCTTTTGATTCGGCCCCTGGCCTGCTCCGCAGAGACCCTGAGGCAGGTTTTCAGCTTGTTGCAGCCTGAAGCTGCCCAAAACAGCTGGTCGTTCCTTTTAGGCACCTCATGGCCCTGTCATGGGGGAGACTTTACATGCTGTCTCCACCCCCAAGCCAATCATTGCAGCTTCCATTGATGGCACGGAAAGTCTCCACACCCTTCTGCCAGAGATGTGTGGTGCAGAGTGGCACCTGGAGGGAGCCTCCAGCCATTTTGAGCAGCCTGGGGCTGCGGCAGACAGGGAGCCTGCCTCAGAGTCTCTGTTGGGCTAGTAGCTGGGAGCTGTCTAAGGTAAGTGTCTTCTGACAGAGCCTGCTTCTGGCACCCCACCTCTTCTGGCTCCCCAATCTCTGCCCCAGGTCACCACCCAAATCCTCTGCACCCCCTCCTGCCCCAGGTCAGAACTCCCTCCCAGACTCTGCATCCCCTCCTACAACTCTTCCCCAGGTCAGAATCCACTCCTGAATCCCTACCCCTCCTGGACTTTGCACCCCAATCTCTTACTCCTGGTCACAACCATCGCCTTCACCCAAACTCCTTCCTAGACCCCACACCCTCTCCTTACCCCAATCTGCTACCCCAAGGTCCCTCTGCATCCAACCTCTGTCCCAGGCCCAGCACCTTCTCCATAGAAAAGTGCAACCCTTAAAATCTTGGAGTGGCCCCCATAAAAAAATTTATTGCCCACCCCTGATCCAAAGGAAGCACAATTATTTCCAAATTTGTCATCATTGTTGTTAGTTGTTCTCCTTAACTTCTTAACTATTAGTTGAACCAAGATCAGATGTGAAGCATTATACGTTTATGATCAAGTTAATTTATGAATACCCTTCTTGTAGAAAAAGCTCATCGCTTAATTTATTATAAATCCAGAAGTCTTATGTCAACAGGAAAATAGTAAATTTATGTGGACAAAATGGGTTAAATAAATCTCTGATGTAAATCTGTTGCAGTCAATGGAATTACACCAAGCATGAATTTGGTTCATTATATTCAGCCATTATTTTAGCATCTATACATTCTTTGAATCATAGTCTGAAAGTCCTCATTAAACTTCTCTTCAGTATCAACACACTAATGTAACATTCCAAGCTTAAATTAACTCAGCTATGTAAATCAATTCAAAGAGATTCCAGCTGTGAATTTCCTTATGTAACATACATTTGATGCACTAGTTCACCAATACAGGAGTTACCAGTCAATATCTGAATTACATCACTTTGTCATTATTTTAGTTTATTTTTCAAGTCTGAAAGTCAATATACAGTACAGCATTTCCAGCTGAACTACAGTGCCCTTGTGGACTTTTTTTAACAAGAGGGTTAAGAAAATAATGTTTTATGTCCTCCAATCCAAATTCAGTTTGTAGCTAATTGTATATCATTTTTACTACCTGTAGTGAACCCATACTTTAAAGTTACTTGTTTTTTGGTGAGAATTGTACTGCACCTATAAACTTAATGTTTCTATCATCTTTCATGAAAAAAGCTCTTTTCAAACTTTATTACTTAAATATCACTTGGATCAAAACAACCATAACTAAAGAAGAGCCTTGTTCTGAAAAGCTTGAGAAGATGCAAATTATTTAAGTCTAGATTGTGAACCACTTACATTCATGAGCAACTAAAAACATGGTTTACTATAATGAGGCTGAGGTTAGTTAATACTGAGGTATTTCTCTTCCTGATTGTAGTTCCTTTATTTATAGGGTTTTTATTCCAAACAGGCAGAATCTGTGGTCATGTATTTATGGGAACTTTCTGCTATCAGAATGGTTTGCTTCGTATCTCCAACACCATCACTCTCAGAATATATGACTATGATCTATTTACTTATAGGCCAAAGCTTTTGATGCCCCACTATTTTGAAGGACTATGCAGCACTTTAAAGACTAACAAGATGGCATCTTGATAGTCTTTAAAGTGCTGCATAGTACTTTCTTTTGTTTCAGCAAGATCAGACTAACATGACTACATCTCTACTACTATTTTGAAGTAGACTAAGCATAACTTAGATTTTCTGTAGTCAAATTTCATTTCATTGTTTACTAGAGAAGGTAAAATTAATTAAATGACCAGATCACCTAAAAACCTGAATGAAGGCAAGAATTCATCAATTCCAAATTGCTATACTTGTCTTTTAAATACATTAACGTATAATATTTGATATTTGCTGGTTGCTGCATGCTTTCACCGTCTGTCATAATATCACAAAAGAAAAATAGTAGAATGCTATTAGCTTAAAAGATTTAAATTAGTAATTAATTAGATTGGGTATAAAGAGTTTTTAAAATCTCATGCTAAGCTATCATCCTGTAATTTATAAAAACCAGTGTAATCTGTGTTACATTATCAGCGACATTCCAGCTAGGTCTGTGCTGGCTTGTTTGTTTAGTGTGTATAATGACTGTACATATATTCATCCCTTTGCCTGTGGGTCTTTAGCCTTTTGCAGTTCATCGTTCAATGAGTGTGTCTGTTTGCTTTTTTGTCTTGCTGAAAAAGAATTTCAGGCCTTGATGTTATCTTAGGGTACTTTGTCTATAAGACATTGATTATAAAAAAATTGAGATAATCTTTAGGAATATAGAAAAAATGAGGTTGCACACACTAGAATTGTTAAATGCCTTTGGGGCAAGGGCATACATTTCTTTTGCTTATATTATACAGTCGCGAGGAACTAACAATGTAAGTATGGATCCAGACTTCACAACAGGTTCCTCTCTGTAGAATAAGCCAAATCAAAACTCTTGAGATGATCCAAAACTTCTGTGTTTTGGTAGGAATAATTTCCTGGATTTAAATTCAAAACGGGTTACCAGCGTGTCAGGATCTGATTTGTTTTACTGTAAACAGGAGGCCACCAACCTAGAAATCTCTCTTTTTTTGTATCTACAGCAGGGTCTGTTTGGATAACCTGTGTTACACTTCAAACCTTTAGAGCAACAAAATCCTGGGATCAGCACTACAAGGCCCACATCTGGAATTCTGTGTTGCAGAAAGAGACATTTAGAGCTGGCATCCCAGTCCTGCTAATGACTTAGAAAAGAAAAAGCTTTGTTAGTGCTGAGGCAATCGGAGTGACGCTGCACTTGCTTTAGTTTCTGCGGGGCTTTGAGTGATCTTTGGAACACGTGACTATTTTTAAAGTTTAGGAAGATTTGCTCATTATTGTGACTGAGAATGTGACAGTGAATTTAGTTGTCTATTGAAATCCATTAGCTCTGCAGCTCAAGTTAGTTTAAACAGGCTACTTAGGGATTCACTGGATAAATGACTCCTATATTCCCTACCTCCTAGCTAGAGTGTAGGAGAGTAGCAGGGCAAAAGAGTGTGTGGCCAAGGAACTCCATGGCCTGCCTGATTCCCAACTTCCAGAAGAGCCCCATAGTCTGGAGCAGTCCTGAGGTTGCTCCATCATGTTATTTCCAACTCTCAAGGGTTCATGGCAAGTCTCATAATATTTGGTGTTTTTGCAAAGCCTCGGCTTTTGAAATCCTGTGTTTAGGTGAAAAATTCAGCTTTCACTTAAAAATAAAAGTTTCTAGCCTCCATGATTGCAGAGAAAAACTTGGAAATGTGACCCAAGAGTACCCTAAAGGCCAAGAAACCAGAAGGCAAATAAAAAACTAAAATTATATTTAAAAAAATAAATATTTTGATTGTTTTAAAACAATCTTGGGGACTTTGGGGAGCCTGAATCATGTATTTCAAGCTGTTGGGGTTGACTGTGCTACGGTCTTGTGCTGAGACTTTAGAGCAGCAAAACTACTTCTAGAAATGTCTGAATTGCTATTAAAAACCTGCTTCTACCAGCTGACTTGAGCTCATGGGCCCAGGCTAAGAGGCTGCTTAACTGCAATGGGGACCTTCAGGCTTGAGCTGGCATCCAGGCTCTGGTATCCTGAGGGATTGGAGGATCCCAGAACTTGGGGTGCAGCCTGAGCCCGAATGTCTACACTGCAATTAGGCATCTCCTTCACCCAAAGCCCACAAGCCAGAGTCAGCTGGCAAGGCATCCAATTGTACTGTACTGAGACCCTTAGAGCCATTACATCCTCCCCGCTTGCTCCGGGCATTCCCGTGAATCTAGGCTACAGTATTTAGGAGGATGTTTTAGTATAAAGGTGGACTGAAAAGCTCCTAAAAATAAACACCAATAAGGGTCCAAATCAGTAACAAAATATTTGCAATCTCAATATTACAAACATGTTTCTAGTCTCAAACATCACTGAAAATGAGTTTCCCCTTCACTTACCTGGCTAACTGAGTTTGATTCCATGTGTCAACAGCAGTGGTTGAGGGACACTAACTAAATATGGGATTATAAATTCCCATAGTTAGAGGGGTTTCATGTTCATATTAAGACTCCATGATGGTGTTATATAATGGTGCTGAGAATGTAGGAAATAAGGCCTGGCTTAGGACCTTGCTGCCATCATTTGTGGTAGGAAAAACAATACAAGACAGATTCATTAAACTTGTTCTCCCTTTTTGTACTTGCAGTTGGTGGGCACAAATTATTGCACTTGCATTTTGCACCCACAGCTATTTGCTCAGAGAATTAAGACCTCTGAGGACCTAAATACACCCATAAATCAAACTCTTGGGGCCTGCAAGGTCCTGGAAGTTTGGATCCAGATCCATAGGAGACCTTTAGGATATGAAGTTAAACATGTGCTTAAGTGCCATTCTGGATTGGGATCAGAGTGCAGCTCAGCCTTTGCAGGTTTGAGCCCTCCATAACTAAATGGCCTAAAGTGTGTAGTAGTTATTTGCACCCCAATATTTCAGACACAAAAAGGAAGACCCAGTTAACACTCATGTGCCAAAAAGGATGAAATTTTCAAATACTTGGTTTTAAAACATAATTAGTTCCATGTCAGGCAGCTGGCTTAGTCCTGGGCCTCTGACCTGTGTTCAGGCCTATAAATAACAATCCAGCGGCTCCTCTCAACCGCCAGGGCCTGAGGGCAGGGCAAACAGTAATGCAGATGCAGCTCCAGAGTCAGTGCAGCCTAGGCCCTGGTTCAGGGCAGGGCAGCCAAATAAATGCAGTTCCACAGGCACAAGCGGAGAGGGGGAGACTGGCACCCAGTAGGTGCGGTGGCAGGGGGGACACAGGCCCTCCCAGCTCCACTGCACCCTGGCACAGGGCCCTAGCAATGGCAGCCTTTGGGGTCAGCGGGGATCTGATCCGCAACACACCAACACACTTTAAAGTTAAAACTTTAAAAAAAACAACAACAAATAGTCTAGCAGCACCTTAAAGACTAACAAAACGTGTAGATGGTATCATGAGCTTTCGTGGGCAAAATCCACTTCTTCAGCTAAAGCCCATGATACCATCTACATGTTTTGTAAGTCTTTAAGGTGCTACTAGAGACTATTTCTTGTTTTTTAGACTACTCCTCTGAACACTTTAAAGTGTTATTAGATCAGCCTGACAGTCATCGGCTTCCCCGGGGCCTCTTCCTAACTCCCCCTCAGTCTCTATCTGGCTCCAGGTCAGCTGCTGATTCTTGGGGTGCTGTTGGTCTGCACTCTGGGGTGGGGTGGGGTAAAGAAAGTCTCCTTTTTGGAGCATCAGTCCCAAACCTTTGCCAAGTCCTTAGGGCCTTCCTGGCTTGGGCGCTCAGGGCAGGCCTCTACTTCCTCTAGTGGCTGGGCCCTGACTAAGCTCCTGGGCTGGACTTTTATGCTCCCAGCCCCACCCCTTAGCTTCCGGGGCGTTAAACGGGCAGGTCCCAGCTAAGCCCACCAGGGCTCGGAAAGGGGTTCTTCCCCCTCAGGGTCAGTGAGCAGCCACCCCTGCTTATTACATTCCTCTTTTTGGCTGTGTCTAGACTGGCAAGTTTTTCCACAAAAGCAGAACTTGCCAGCTGTCTACACTGTCCGCTTGAATTTCCACAAGAATACTGACTTCCTACTGTCTGAAATCAGTGCCACTTGCAAAAATACGATGCTGCTCCCGTTTGGGCAAAAGTCCTTTTGGGCAAAAGCTTTTGCGCAAAAGGGCCAGTGTAGACAGCTGAGATTTGTTTTGCGCAAAAAAGCCCCGATCGCGAAAATGGCGATCGGGGCTTTTTTGCGCAAAAGCACGTCTAGATTGACATGGATGCTTTTCCGCAAAAAGTGCTTTTGTGGAAAAGTGGCCATGCCAATCTAGACACTCTTTTCCGCAAATGCTTTTAACGGAAAACTTTTCTGTTAAAAGCATTTGCGGAAAATCATGGCAGTCTAGATGTAGCCTTTATGTTTACAAATAAATGTTATTAATTATTTAATTAATTGAAGTAATTTAATTGTTTGAAAGCTTTTCAGTTCACATCATGTGAATTTAGGAACTCCTTCAAATGCCTATTCAAGTGTTAAAATATACTTTTATGAGGCTTAGTATGAACTCAGACCATAATGATTCTTTCAGAAAAGTTAAGGTCTATCTGGTAAATAAGTACGTAGGGATTTCTTAAAATGCCTATTATTTACTCTGTAGACTATAACTGCTTCTCTAGCACTAGCATACCAATACCTAGAGACTTATACTCCTAGGCTGTGTCTACACTGGCCCCTTCTTCGGAATAGCCATGCTAATTTAGAACTTTGGAATAGGGAAATGCGCGGGGGATTTAAATATCCCCCGCGGGATTTAAATAAACATGGCCGCCGCTTTTTTTCCGGCTTGGAGAAAAGCCGGAAAAGAGCGTCCAGACTGGTGCGATCCTCCGGAATAAAGCCCTATTCCGGAGGATCTCTTATTCCTACTTCAAGTAGGAGAAGTAGGAATAAGAGATCCTCCGGAATAGGGCTTTATTCCGGAGGATCGCGCCAGTCTGGACGCTCTTTTCTGGCTTTTCCCCAAGCCGGAAAAAAAGCGGCGGCCATGTTTATTTAAATCCCATGGGGGATATTTAAATCCCCCACGCATTTCCCTATTCCAAAGTTCTATATTAGCATGGCTATTCCAAAGAAGGAGCCAGTGTAGACGTAGCCCTAGATTATTCAGCTGCCACGTGTAAGAACAAAGTCCATGAGTTAAAAACTTATGAAATTTTGATTTAAAAAATTGTGTATGCACTAATCAGGGGTATATCTAGACTGTCCTCTAAAATCGAAATAAGATACTCAATTTGCGCTAAGCAAATTGAGTATCCTATTTCGATTTTATTTCAAAATCGGCTATTTCAAAATTTGGCATGTCTCCATGGTGCCAAATGTTGAAATAAAGCACTATTTCAAGACATCCTTTATTCCTTGTGGAACAAGGTTTACAGGGATGCCGAAATAGCATGTCCATGATTTAAAACATTATTTCAAAATGTGGACTCATTCCTTGAACACAGGGTAGCCATTTCGGGATACCTCTGGTATCCCAGAATAGCCTTGCAGTCTAGACATAACCTCATGTTGCAAGCTGGGGTATTCCACCAAATGTTTTTCTAAAATGCCAATAGGTTGTTTCCCATTATTTACTAACGACATGCAATATTTTATTTAAAACACATTACTATTTGTTGAGTTATAAGAGCACAAAACTGTAGGAGTGGTTGGCTCAGAAAATTGGTAGTGAGATATAAAGCCCTTTACTTCTGTCACCAGTATGAATTTGACTTAGTTTAGCAGTGTCCGAGAGCCATTACCAGTTGGTGTCCTATGTCAATAAACTGGTGGTCTCTCTCTCAATGTAACAGTTCATGGCTTTATACACAAGCACGATGTCCTGAACTAAAACATAGGTAGTGCCTGGAACGGCCCATGTAACTCATGACTGACTCCTTCAAAACAGAACCTGTTGCCACTTGATTAAAAAAATGCACCTGTGTTAGAAATTAATAGTGGCAAGTCTTATCCTGTGACAGCCACAGGGGACAAAACAGTCACAAATATTCAGGCAAGTCTGTTTCCTTCTGCTCGGACTCTGGAATGCAAACCTACTAGCTGGAATGTTATATTGTACTACAAAAATACTAGATATACCATGTTAAGTATAGTTGTAGTTGCCAAGTAAATCCCTCACTCTGCCTAGAGTCTGTGAGCAAAAACTCAGTGAAAGAGAAACAGGGAACCAAAGTGGGGGCAAGGCTAGCTGGAGCAGTAAGATGAGGGAATGTTGCTGGAGAAGAGAGAGGAGAATATAGAAAGCAAAGGTGGCAAAACTAAGCAAATGCATTGAGGAGGAGGCTATGCTTTGAGAAATATCTGGGTCTCTTCTAGTTTTAATTCATACCCTGTAATGCAGATTCGTAGTGAACAGAAACCTGGGCCCAAGTTCAGGAAGATACTAAAGCATGTGCCTAACTTTAAGCATGTGAGTCATCCCCTTGACTTTTGTGGGATGACTCAGATGCCTCATGTCAGGTATGTACATAAATACATCAGTGGATTAGAGCCTTAGAGGTTAGTGATCTTAGTGGCCTGCCCAAACTAATGAACTTGGGTATGATTTTGAATGGTGGCTTAACTATACCACAGGATGCTTCATGACAACTAGGAAGCTGGCAAGGAGCGACAAAGGGAAATGAAAAGCCTTCCATGAACTGCAGCCTTTAAAAAGGGTGGGAAGGTTTTTAGAACTGGAACATGCTGGGTCAGGAATTTTTTCAAATTGTTTCACCCAATCTTACATTTGTTATTAAATATCTGTGACATACATGGGTTAATTCAGTAGTGAAAGGCTTAAGGATCAGGCCTTGTTGATATTTTTCTTGTAAGACTCAATATCGTGAAAGCATTTGAAGGGTAAAGTGCTGCAGAACTGGCTAGTTTCACATGTCATACTGATGTTGTGTGGCTTGGTAAAAGAACTGATATACTTTGACGCTGTAGGCCTGAAGCAAATACAAAGCAAAGGACTTCTGAGCATGTTAAGAGACCGTGAAGCAGCAGCACAAAGTACCAGGTAAGATCAGATTCTGGCTGTCTTCCATGTCTCTGTCACCCTGTGTATGCCTAATACACTGTTTTGCAATAGTGATAAGATATGACTGCCACCTGCATGATACGTAATATATATACACTATGTTGTAAGCACATTTAGCAGCTGCGAGATATTACCAGTTAAACTTAGAATATCTAGGTGTACTTTCATGAGCTTGCCGCTCTCTGAGCTGTGAAAGTGCTTAATCTGTGTGTCACTTTGTATTAATCTGCAATTTAATGTTATCAGTGGCTTGGCACAGGGGCATAACCAAAGGCAGAATCAGGCCTATCATTTTAAGTAAGATACAGTTCTTCAACCAAAAACAGTACAGGCCAATGCATGCTTATATTCTGCTTTCTTTCCACGTTTCAAAATCAGTTAAGAGTGGTTCTTGCTCCTTTCAGAGCCGTAATGGCTAGTCCCTTAAAAAACCTACAAACCCATTGCTGATATATGCTAATCTATAGAGGATAAGACTATAGACTGGTTTCTGAAGAACTACAGGCAGTCCCCGGGTTACGTACAAGATAGGGACTGTAGGTTTGTTCTTAAGTTGAATTTGTATGTAAGTCGGAACTGGTACATATTGTAGGGGAAACTCTAGCCAAACATTTCTCCAGAGCTCAGTTTTATTCTCCCACACCTCACTTCCCTCAGTCCTTTATTCTCAAGCTGAAGTGTCTGCTGAGAAAAGCCGCTCCGCGTCTCCCTGGTCTGCTGGGGGGGGGGGGGGCAGGCGCTAGCTTTGCGTCTCCCTGGTCTGCTGGGGGGAAGCAGCTAGTACAGGGTTGTCTCACCCCGTTTGTAAGTAGGGATCCGATGTAAGTCGGATCCATGTAACCCGGGGACTGCCTGTATAGGAAAAATAACCAATTATAATTGGTTGTAAGCTGCTTTTTTTGTCTGACTGATATTTAGATTGCAAGCTCTTTGGATCAGGAACCCTCTTTTATTCAGTGTTTAGATGGTATCCAGCACAATGGGGCCCTAATCCTGATTATGGCCTCATGCTATTGCCACAATAATTAATAATAATTAAGTGTACTGTAAGGTCTTAGGCCATAGACATTTGCTTTAGGGTAGGCTCCAAGAGACTTGTCAATGGCTCTGGTATGAAAGCTCCTTTTCTGTCCTTAATTCTTTCCTATTTTGTTATACTTTTTTGTCAGCTTCATTTGTATCACTTCATTCTTCTTTATGATTTGTCCTGAAATATCAGTAAGATCTGCTTTGCTCAGAGGAAAATCTTTATACTATAGATATGCCAGAGGATTTTCTTGGTGTGTTTAACCCTTCACTGCAAACTTGTGATTTTTGTTGCTTCCTATTATCCGGTTGGCATAGCAGCCTTAAGTCTAGCTAAATTATAGTTATATTTTGTCTTTTGCATCCCACAATTGCCAATAAGAAATCTTTCAAGAGTGGGGAAAGCATCTCTCTACTTTCCAATAGGTAGCCACTGGTACTTCGTATGTAACCATTGATTTTCTACTCAGGGATATGCACAAAGAGCATGAGTAAGGATGCATCTAATAACATGTCAGACTTTTGCTGTTTCCACACTTGAATGCTCAGTCCAGAATACTGATCTACGCACCAGAGAACAACCATAGTTTACAAAGTCAATATATACTGTATGAAGTGGCTGTATAGTGATGATAGCTACCACAGGGAATGAAACCTAGAATTTTTAGATGCAAGCACAGAGCATAGGCAGGATCTGACTTTTCTCTGAAGTAGATTCAGCTAGAGGAAAAGTATTGATTTTCACCACAGCCATCCTTCTTTCAAAAGTTATTTCATGTTAGAAAGGAATATGTGAGGTTGTGGAGGAAAAGTCAAAGGGTGGGATATTATTTTAATTTTTATAATTATTTTATTTGCAGTCATTTTATTTTTGATCCTGCGTAAGAAGAAACAAATAATGTGGAGGGTTTTCCTTTACTGAAATGCATATTGCAGCACTGTGCTGTGAGTAATGAGCATTACCAGTTACTCCAAGTAGCCTTAGCAATTAATGTGTGGGTAGACTTTAATAGTTATTTTTTCTTCCAACTAGATGCCATGGACAAAATGAAAAGCATCAATAAGCAAATCATGAATGGTTTGGGTCCATTTGGGTAAAGTCCCAAATGACGAGGTACTTCTCCAAATCATTCAAAAGTCTTGAGCCTGCAAAATAGGACAAGCATTTTTCTAAGGCTCTTTGAAATCTGCTAGTTTCAGTTCATGTGCGGTTCACAAATGAAAATCAGTATGTTTGGTCTGTAGACCTTCAGCTGATACTGACCACTGTGAGAAGCAGGATTCTGGACTAAATGGGCCACCAATCTGACCCAGAATGACAGTTTCTTCATTCCTAGCTAGACCTGCTGTGTGAATGAGAAAAAATTATAATAAAAATTACTTATAAAAGAAACAAAGACTAATCCATGCAACTCTCACATTTTGACATCTTAAAGGGGATAACTGTAATTAACTGATTACTGACGAGTTAGCGTGTACTGCCTGTGATAACATAAAAATAAAATTAAATGAGCAAGTGTACAATGCACAAATTAAAATATAGCCATGGTACATATATTCTGGTCATTTTAATTCTAATATGATTCCTGTCCCCTTTTTAAAAACCGTAACCCTGATTTTTTTTTTAAATGAAGCTGTTTCATTTTGTGTTCTCTTTGTACATTTTTCTGAAGGTCTGCCTGAAGCACTATTCCAGTATACTCAAACAAGATCTCAAGATATCAGCATTCTCCTGTATTCCAAACACTCTCTAACATTGCTGTGCAAACAGCTGAGACTGCATTTTTTGCAAAGTGAGACTTTTTATATTCTTAAAGAGTTGAAATATTTTGTAGTTCAAGAGCTCAACCCTGAACATCCTTCTTGGGTGGAACTCCAGCCAGTAGTTAAATGGGAATGGTATAGAAGGAAGGCACACAGGTTCATGCCCCAAATCTCTCAGAAATAGGTTGTAAAAAACCAAACAAACCACCAATCCACAATTCAACACCACCACCACACACCCAACAGCTTTGCCTATATTAAATGCAGCTCTTCTTTATAAAAGAGTAGATTTTTTTTTAGTGTATGGGAAATACCCGTGGGATTAAAGTACTGCAATCTAAATCAAATGCCTGATCCTGCATTCTTTGCCCACTCCAAGCTTGCACTGACTTCACACAGCAACAATACAGATTTTGGTCTATATACTATAACTATACTATCAACTTATATCAATGTAAATACATTGCTCAGGTGTGTGAATTGTCTGATCTAACTCCTAGTGTAGACAGAAGAAGCCCTCCTATTAATATAACTACCAACCCTTGGGGAGGTGGAGTAACTACACCATTGGGAGAGTGCAGGCCTGCCGATGGAGGTGGGGGACATAAAGGGGGCAATTGCATAGCAGATGGCATTTCAAAGGGGTCCGGAGCTCCAGGTTGCCACTGGTGGTACTTCGGCAGTGGCAGCAACCGGAGCACCAGGCTCTTTTGAACTTCCATGGGAACACCGCTCTGTCCAGCTTTGAGGACTGGGAGGGGCCCAGCACTGTGGTTTGGACCAGGGGCGGATATAGGGCAGGGCGAACGGGGCAGCCGCCCCGGGCCCCGCGCTTCAGAAAGCCCCGCACATGCGCCGTGGCACCGCTGCGCATGCGCCGTGGCACCGCTGCGCATGCACCGTGGCAAAGGGGGGGCCCCGCAGAATTATGCTGCCCGGGGCCCCGCAAAACAGTCATCTGCCCCTGGTTTGGGCAACACTAAAGGCTGGCTCCCTCCTCCCTGTTTCTTCCATGGGTGCAGAGCTAGGTCCCCCTCCCACCTTGCTCTAGGGCCTGCAATAGCTGCCATCCCCACTGGGAGAGTGTCTCCTGACTGCATAGGCAGTGTCTTCACAAGCACTATAGTGGGCAGCAGTACCAATGCAGCTGCACTGCTGCAGTGCTATAAATGTGGACAAGCCCAAATCTGTATCACTGTTATGACTGTATTTTTGTCTCCTGCAGAGACTAGCAACCATTTTGTGTTCCCTTCAGTGAACACTGTTATTACAGAAGAGAATTATGCACTAAACTTTCATGAAAACATCGTTTTTGTTTTCTGCTCTCATTTCCTCAATCCAGTCTGAAAGTTATTTAAAATGACAGTGCGTGTTTGCACTGTGTAGATGGTAATATTTACATTGTTAATTCCCAATAGAATTAATAAGAGAACATACCCTAAATGTTCTGAACATTCCTACTATATGATAAAGGGTGAAAGGTCAACTATAAAATATACAGGAAACATGATCCACATTAATGAAGTTGTTATAAGGAGTTATTTATAATCAGGTAATTATAAATCATATCAAGTGTACAATAAAAGGTTATGGACCTGAACTGAATCTACATGAAAATTGAGTGATGGTTTTTGGCAGATCCTGCTAAGGAACAGCAAGTTGCAAATTCACTGAGCCCAGCAGAGAGAATTAGATGAACTAGATACAAGATCATTCATTCCTCTCATTGACTCTGAAGTAAAACACTTCTGTATGAAATAGATATACTAAAGCTTTCAGCACTTACATATACAGTGGCTTATTTAAAATATCAGACACTGGTACATTATAGGAAAATTGGTGAAGATTTCTACTAGTTTGACAAGAAGCTTTAATACTATTACTTGTGCTCAGAAACCAGGTTCAAAAGTTTTGTATGCTGATATATGACAATGCCGTGAATGTCTGTCATTAAGCTGCATTATATAGCACATTCATAGTAAAAGCTGCAGAAATATGCCTTCAATTCTTTTATGAACAAGGTACATTTCTTCTGTCAAGCCATAGCAGTGTGTAAATTCCAAGAGAAATTGCAGATAATACAGTAGTAAAATGAGAAGGGTTTAATTACCTCATAATTTAAAATATGAATATATCTGGTATTTTACTTGCTTAGCATTGTTAAAAGAGATTTTTATAAGCAGTATTATCAGTATCCTTTAAATATACTTTAAATGAGGTTATCAGTTTGGGAGGGAAACTTTCAAAAAACAATAGGGTCCACACTCCCATTGGTTCTTACTAGGGATGTTAAAATGTGTGTAACTAATTAACCATGTAACCATGGGCAGTGGGTGAAGGTAGGGCCGAGGGAGGCAAGCCCCCAGCCCTGCCCCTTCTGCCAAGGCCTCACTCCCTATAGGAGCCAAGAAGCCTCCCTGCCCTACACCACGGGGAAGCGGGGTAGCACACTGCCCCCTTGCCACTCCAAGCACTCGGAAGGCGGGCTCATGGCCCCAACCTTCCTGGCCCCACAGCAATGGGGAGGGTGCGCAGCACATGACCCCAGCCTCCCCAGCCCCAGAGCACAGGGATGGTGGGAGCTGGGGGTAGCAACACTCTTCCCCCAGTACGCCTACAGTGGCCAATACCAGATGCCCCAGAGGGAGTGAACACAACAGGTAATCATCACATAATCTCTCTCTTGTCATCCATTTCCAGACAAATAGATGCTAAGGACACCATTCCTACCCATCCTGGCTAACAGCTATTGATGGACCTAACCTCCATGAATTTATCTAGCTCTCTAACAGGGTTTTTAAAAGTCCCTAGTCTTCACAACATCCTCTGGCAAGGAGTTCCACAGGTTGACTGTGCGCTGGGTGAAGAAAAACTTCCTTTTGTTTGTTTTTAACCTGTTACCTATTAAATTCATGTGGTGACCCCTAGTTCTTATATTACGGGAACAAGTAAATAACTTTTCCTTATTCACTTTTTCCACACTAGTCATACTTTTATAGACTTCTATCATATCCCCCCTTAGTCTCCTCTTAAAAGTCCAAGTCTTTTTTAATCTCTCATCAGATGGTACCCATTCCAAACCCCTAATCATTTTTGTTGCCCTTCTCTGAACCTTTTCCAATGCCAGAATATCTTTTTTGAGATGAGGCGACCACAGCTGTATGCAGTATTCAAGATGTGGGTGTACCATGGTTTTATATAGAGGCAATAAGATATTCTCTGTCTTATTCTCTATCCCTTTTTTAATTATTCCTAATATTCTGTTTGCTTTTTTGACTGCCATTGCATACTGAGTGGATGTTTTCAAAGAACTATCCACAATGACTCCAAGTTTTTTCTCTTGAGTAGTTGTAGCTAAATTAGTCCCCATGATATTGTATGTATAGTTGAGGTTATTTTTTCCAGTGTGCATTACTTTACATTTATCAACATTAAATTTAATTTGCCATTTTGTAGCCCAATGACTTAGTTTGGTGAGATCTTTTTGAAGATCTTCGCAGTCTGCCTTGGTCTTAACTATCTCAAGCAGTTTAGTATCTCATTCCCTGCACAAATCCATTCCATATTACATGTTCATATGGCCCTTTTCTCGTCTCTTCTCTTAGGGTGCTTGGTCACAGATCCACAGTCCTGTGTTAATTTGATCCAAACCCCAGCCCTGATTATTTTCAATCCATAAGAAAATGGATGAGCCAATTTAACAAGATGTTTCTACTTAATTGGAATAAAGTGTGAGTTTCTGGAGCTGCTCAAGGGGCATTCAGAACAGAAGCAGTGTGGGAAGAAAAACATTCTCATCTGTCAAAACAGAGTAATTTCTAGTCCTACTGTATTGTTTCACAAATTGAAAGAAACCCTCACTTTTCTTAAGGCCAATGGTAACAGATTCCACAATATGATAACAAAGGACTTTTTATCTATAATTTGCAGAGAAGGCTTTCTAGTGCATGGTAGTTTCAATCCCATAATGGAACATAAGTTATCAGCTGTTGCACTAGACCTCACTAATTAAACACCGTTGACTGGGAACACAGATATAAATTACTACATTTGCAAATCAGTGAATTGGCAAAAAGTGTTGCCAACTCTTGTGATGTTATTAATCTAATGATAGTTGGTGCTTTTTCTGAAAGCCCGAATCTGGGAGTCGTGATTACATGTGTGGTGAAAGGGGGGAACAATACCTGTTTCTGGACATTTCAGTCATTCAGTTAACTACATTGTCTGTAAGTTTTAAAACCATAAACAGTGGGTCCTAGAGAGTTTACAGGAATGCTAGGGAAGCAGGAGGTGAGTTGGCAGGAAGCCAGGAGAGCCAATGACAACCAAGTGTGGGTTTTTTAATTGGAAGCAGTGACCCTCCTGTTCCAGTCTTTGTGTGACCTGAGGAGAGCAGGGAGACATGAATTAAACTAGAGAGCAGGGCATAGAGGATCCAGTGACATTCATGCCTAGGAAAGGGCAAAACATTTGAACAACAGATATGAGAGTCGAACAGGGAATGTTTAGTCAGACACAATCAGGCAACAGCATGGGGAAGGAGGGTTGCATGTAACCATGGTTAACTGTTTAAACATGTATACTAATACTAACCCATGTCTAGCTTCAGAGCAGATTGTCAAAACGCAGCACACACACCTCAAACCAGTGATATGTTCTATAATTAGATTTAATCAGTAACAAATGTGAACTCCTGAAGCACTATAATAGTCTTACTCTCGAGTCACAGACACAGAAACAGACTTAGGCACTTCAGATAATTGAATGCCTAAAGCAAAAGTTTGGGAATCAGGGAACATGTTCTACCTCCAGTTTTGTTGTCGATACTCATTGTGTTCTTGGTCTACCCAATCAATGTCTCTCTCTCTCACACCCTCATAAATCTTCATCTCCTCAACTTCTTTGGTTATCAAGGACTGTACTTGGTCTGTCACATCCATTTCACCACATTTTTTAAAAGAATTTAAAGTCAAAGTTTACTATGGAGATCTGCCTATATAAACAAATACACGCAAGGAACAGAATCTCTCTGGGCATTATTCTAAAAATACATGCTAGAATATTAAACAGAAATTTATATAGACAGAAATATAGAACTCAATAAAATTTGAGAAGCCATGTTGTTTTAATAGCTACATCTGTAGAAGGCAGCTCTATAAACCAGAAATCTATGAAAACCAATTGATTTACACTGGTAAAAACTGGTGTAAAGGAGTTCAGAAGCAGGGACCAATATGTGTTTTGTATATTATGTGCAGTTTTTCTGGTTTCTCTAAGGAATAGATGTGTCAGTCAACCAAAGAACAGGACACTCTTGCATTAGGTTTATAGGCGGGACCATTTGATATTCTTGGTACTCATCCCATTTATGGAAAGTGATTTCAGCAGAGGCATTGACTACACATTGAATATGGACTAAATTCCCAACATGGCACTCCGAAGATGCCAAAGAGGAAGGGCATTTTTAAATTATCCTGTGGGAACTGTGATTAGCCTGCCTGACTCTGGAGGTCAGAAGACATGAAAATCTCCCTTAGGTACTACAAAGGCAATTTTGTAATAAATCAAGCCTTTAAAGACAAATAGAAGGTGGAACAAGAGCAGGTACCAATGGGATTCTGACATTGTACCTTAAGTCATGTTTCATTAGTTTGCTCAGCAAACTTTCACCAAAGGTTGCCTGGAATTCTGTATATTGATTCAAGTCATGCTTCAATAAACGTTCAACATTACTTCAATGGATGAATGAGTTTATATTTGTGGCTGCTCAGTTTACTAGCAGACAATGCTTCTAATCCCTGTGGAGATGCTATTAGCCATTGGTTGACCTGAAATTCACATGAGTTGGCTCAAATTCCAACGTTGGTCTGCTCTGCATGGTTTGCCTAATTTTTTTTTGACCAGTGGCTTAAGTAAGTGATGTTTGAGTTTAAAAAAAAAAGTGGAGAGAACTAAACATGTTTTTAAGAAGTTTCATCAGAGTCTTCACTAATGACTGGTAGCTTGATGGAGCTATAGGTCTTAAAGGACACTGAAGAAGTAAATACTATGGACTTTATTTCAGACCCATGTATGCAAATCATCCCACTGGCTGGAACTGAGTTTCCTAACTCTTCCATTCAGTTTTGTAGGCTTTGCATTCAATAAAATTATTAGATACCAATATAAAACACTTTCTTTGCAAAGGGACTGAGCAAGGCAGACTTCTATTTTAAATATTGGGGACAAGAGCCGATATTACACTGATGGACCACTGTCACCAACATCTCTTGTCTCCTCATTGGTCACACAGCTCACTGGGAAGAAGGCACTACTTAGACTGAGAATAATAGAGGGATGTATTTTCCAGAAAATCTGTAGCTTTCAACATCTCTCTTTAGAGATTCATAATAACTACAACAATGATTTTTTACAGAATCCAAGATTTCCAAAAGTGACTAATGATTCTGGGTACCTCTGCTTTTGAGTGCTCAGCCTAACATGACTTCAAGAGGCTTGATTTGCAGAAAGTGCACCTGTTCTTGAAAAACAGACCCCGTTAGCTTTCTCAGATTGGGCATACCAAAAAACCCTCCAAAAACAAAACACCTTGAGACACTCAAAATTACTAGTTCCTTTCTTATCCAGAGGGAAAATTGAATTAAACAAAGGATTGTTTGGCTTAATTCCATCTAAATTTACAGTTCTTAAAAGCAAAACTAGGTAGGTCTTTTCAGCGTAGTTACAGAAAAGTAGCAGATAGGAAATTTCTTTCAGGAGATAAGCTTTCTCTGATCCTTACGGCCAGCCTCTCAGTATCATGCTGTTGTCCATATAGCAACTTCTTTGCATCCGCAGATCTTTCTTTATCAAACCCTTGTGGCTGGGTGAACTTTTGTGTTCTGTCCCAGCTCCCTTGATCTAGGGTAGCTACCTCTCACTTCCAAGTTCCCAGTTTTCTCTTGTTATTTATGCACACAATAGCATTTGGACTCACCATTTTCTGTTGGAGATGGACTACTGTAGGTAAAAAGACCAATTAACAGTGACAAATATATGACTTTTGAAGGCTTAATGAACTCTTCAATTACATTCAGGAATCTTGTTAAAATCCCCTAAACATTTTTTCCCAAAAGGAATGTGAATTAAGGACCAAACCCTTTGTCATAACTATAAAAGTATTTAACTATATAAGTATTTAAATAGACAGCTACAGATAGATGTGGTGCTGCACTGTTAATTTGGCCTTGTAGAAGACAGTTGACAGGCAAATAGCAACAACAGCAAAAGTTGAAGTTTACCACTTCCCCAGTCTTGGTTGTTTCAAGTAGATGTAACCTTCAAAGAGATCGTCTGCACAGGAAAGTTATTGCAAAATAAACTCAGGTATGAATTTAAAGTACAATTGCTATTCTCCGCTAGCTTACATGTTATTTGGCATTTTGCACTTCAGATAGTCCACTTTCAAAGTGGATTAATTCTGCACTAACTATTCTGGACTATCTCTCTCTGTAGATAAGCCCTCAGGGTATGTCTACACAGCAAATTTATTTCGAAATAAAAGCCATTATTTCGAAATAACTTTCTTAGCGTCTACACAGCCAAACCACTATTTCAAAATTAAATCGAAATAGCAGAGTGCTTATTTTGAATTTGGTAAACCTCATTCCACGAGGAATAACACCAAATTCGAAATAGCTAAATCGAAATAAGTGCTGTGTAGATGCTTATTTCGAAATAGGGGACCTCCAGCCCTTCCCAGAGTGCCCTGGTGGCCACTCTGGGCACAACCAGGAAAAATCTTCTGCTCCCCCCCCCCCCCCCGAACCCTGGAGCCCTTAAAGGGGTAGACTCTGCACACAGTGCCTGTGCCAGCTGCAAGCCTGCCAGCACAGTCAGCAGTCCGTGCACCTGGCCCAGCATGAGCCAGCAACCCAGTGGCACCCAGCCCTCCATTGCTCCCGAGGAGCAGGCTGGCAGCTCCGAGGAGCCTGCCAGGGGCCGCAAAAGGCGGGCGCCTTCCTGGTCTAGTGCGGAGATCGTGGGCCGCATTGAGGTTTGGGGGGAGGCCTCCAATGTCCACGATCTCTGCACTAGATGCAGGAACGTGGCTGTCTAAAGGTGGAGGGCTGACAGCCTGGCCATCAAAGGCCACATGCGCACCCAGGAGCAGGTGCACATGAAAATCAAAGAGCTGCAGCAGGCATATGCCAGGGCCTCAGGGGGCAGCTCCCAACCAAGGACTGACCCGGACCCCTGCCCCTATTATCATGCCCTGGACCACATCCTGGGGGGTCAGATGGTCTGTGCCCCCAAGGTGGTCATCGACCCTGGGGCAGAGGGCCCTGCCCATGACACGGAGGAGGAGGAAGAGGAAGAGGACGGCCAGGAGCTGCAGGAGCCTGGAGGGAGCATACTCCGCACCCAGGACCTCCGAGCTGTCCCAGCAAGCCTGTCGCTGGTGTCATCCGAGGCCAGGAAGGCCTTGTCATGTGAGTGCCACCACTGTCCCCTTATGCAAGGCACATGGTGATTCCAATTTTATTGTGCATGTCCATCCTAAAATGATGCATGGTTGCCTACCCCAGTGATGGACAGGAAAATAGCAGTGAATGAGAAGAAAGTCCTTTCCTCATTCATAAAATCATATTTTATAATGCATTTTATTCATGTATTGAAATTAGCAACACAGGGCTACCTTACAGTCCTGCAGAGGGGATGTGATCAGTGTTCCCTCAAAGGTGCGTGCCTGCACGGCTGCACACAAAAAATTCTAAGCCTGCCCACCTGTTTTGCAGAGCTGCGCAGCAGCACTCACCTTCCTGCTGGTCCTGGAAGGTTAGTGGCATGACTGCTCTGGTGTCTGGGGCTATGTAGCAGGTGGGGTGCTGCTGGGGGTTGGGGCCACATGGCGGGAGGGCAGCTGCTGCTAGGGGTTGGGAGTCACAGCCATGTGGTCCTCTCCTGGACTAGGATCTCAGCGCAGGCTGGCCAGGTGCCGACCTGACCTAGAGGACTTGAGTGCTGAACCCAACTGTGCTATGTGCCCCGACTGAGGGTGCACTCCCAGCATGTGCCTCAAAAAAGATCTCTTCCTCAAAAAGCTTCTTGAGCAAGAATCCTGCAGTGTAGACGTAGCCTGGATGTGGTTCTGCATAATATGTGTTTTTTTTCTACTTTTTTGTACAGTTTGGAACTTTTAAAATAACTTTGAATATACCCCAAAAGTCATATAATTGGTAAGTTCCTTATTAGTAACTTGTACAAATCTTTTATAAATCTTCAATGCATGTAGTGTTCTAATTTGATTTAAGCACAGAGAGTTAGTAATAAAAAACATGAATGTTTAGACTACAAATACTGGTAAAAAAAATCATTGAGAAAAGTAAAATTGTGAAGCAATGCCAATGAATTAAAAATAATAATTATTTAATGAAGTGATAGTCAAATACAGCCATTATCTTTGCCTTGTGGTACATCTCATAACTTTAAGAAAAAAATAATCTGAACATTCAGAAGTAGTTGAACCTTTGTATCTGCTCATGGGTGACATTTTTGGAAGGTTTAACACAAAATACCTTAACACTGTGCCCCCATGTGTATACATGTCTGCTGATACTTTATTCCCTTTATCCATGCAGAGACAACACACGTAAGAGACTCCCTGCTGCAAATCATCAAACTACCTTGCAAGCTGTTTTTTAATTATTGTGAAGGTGTAGAATATAGCCATGCCCAGAGTCCCTACTTCCAGTGCATAGCATGGTGGCTGTGGATGTAATTATTTTAAATTATTATTTACTTGCATGACTGTAGTTTCTAGAAGACCTAGTCATGGACGAGGGCACATTGTGCTTGGTGCTTTACAAACAGAACAAAAACATGGTCCCTCCCACTAAGAACTTACAGTCTGGAGCAGTGTTTCTCAAAGACGCCCAACGTTTATCTAAAGGGTCCATAACCATGGAACTTCATGGCTCCCATTGGTTCCAGTTCACTGTTTCCAGCCAGGTGGAGCCACAGGAAGCGGTATAGCTATGGACCCTTTAAACAAAGTGTCAAATGCCATCTAGCAGCTTTCCCAAAGCAGGCCCACTGACTGCTTTGAGAAACACTGATCTGGAGCCTTGTTCCTAGTGCTCTTTATTTCAGTGGTTTAGGTCAGGCTCTGTTTGCTCTAAATTATTGTGTATTGTAACAGGAACAAACAGTTGCATGAAGCCTCAGCAGAAAGATCAAGAATTACATGTAAAAATAAATAAAGTTCTCTCTTACCTTAAGCCAGGGATGGGGAACCTTTTTAGGGTCGAAAAATCAGTCGGGGGCCACACACAAGTGAGAAGCAAAGTGAGAAGCCCCTGGATGAGAAGGAGAAAGACATTCCCCACATTCCCCTTGCACCCCAGAACCTGTGGGGGACCTAGGCTAGTAGATTTTGTGTGCTCCAGCCCAGTGGGTGGGTGGCAGGGGAACTGGAGTGCCAGCATGGGCTCCCCAGTGCTAAGCCTCAAGGACCAGATCCAGCCCAGCCAGGGGCCACATCCAGCCCCCGGGCCTGAGGTTCCCCACCCCTTCCCTAAGCTGTCTCTGGAGGCCCCAGTTAAAATTTATTTGCAGGGTAGCATGGGGAAGTCTGCACTGATACTGTCTGGGATTGTTTTGTGGACAAACTGGAAACTTAATGCCAAACTATTCCTTAGTGCTAAATTCATCTATAAGACAACACACTTACTTGTGCAATGTCTATGGGAGGGCTTCTAAAACTTTGACACAGTTTTCCCTACAAATTGTATAGCTCCTATCCTGGTATTGTTTTATCCACTTTAGTGGGAGTTATGCATGCAGAAGGAATGCAGGCTCAGTAAGTATATCAGTTCCAAAACATACCAGGCCAGGCAGTTTGCGTCTTGAGATTGATGGTGAACTGTAGTGTCTAACAATCCTGACATATTAGCACAAAGGAAAATGATGACAGTCAGCTTCACTCCTTCTGTCCTATTTTGCAACCATATACGAAATGTAGTAATAGTACTACTGGAGATACTTGTTTGCATTAACCTTGGGTGACAAAATTCACTAGGAGACAACTGAACATGTTAATTTATGTTCCAAGAAAGCTGAATTACTTAGATATGCTTCAGGGGGTAGCCGAGTTAGTCTGTACAGGATAAACTTAAACAACAAATGGTCTGGTAGCACTTTATAGACTAACAAAACATGTAGATGGTATCATGAGCTTTCACTGGCACAGCCCACTTCTTCAAATGACCGGAGTTTAACTTATATATGTATAAACTTAGATATGTTTACTCAACTTTAT
This sequence comes from Pelodiscus sinensis, assembly GCF_052426305.1. Classification (NCBI taxonomy): domain Eukaryota; kingdom Metazoa; phylum Chordata; order Testudines; family Trionychidae; genus Pelodiscus; species Pelodiscus sinensis. Next base: position 27,007,395 of record NC_143065.1, read on the forward strand.
ATGTTTTTTAGAACCTTGCATACCCATGGATATCTGCTTCAGATCCGAGGATATCTGCATCCATGAAGGAAGGGGTACCAGGGAAGGACTCTGTGCTATTGGCAGGAAAAGGATTCAAGAAGCCACATCCTAAATCATCCTAAATCTACCCCCACCTGGTGAGCACTGACCTGCAGCACCCCAGCCTACCTCCTGCCTCTTTGTTGTGCAGATACAAGTAAAATCCAGATAGCAGATTACAGATCGCATAAGAGTTGAGCCTAGCAGACACAAATCGGATAAAGATTCAATTTTTGTATCTGTACGAGGCTCTACATATTTCCTCTTCATATTTTATATGGCAGCAGGCCACCCCGAGCCACAAAGTTCTTTTAATAGAATAGAACTACATTGTTATCTATTTTCCCTACACCCCACAACTAATAAAATAAACCAGATACTCAAGTGTGCCAAGTTATCTGCATGTGGCTGTGTTTTACTGTCAATGCAGAGATGCACACACAGAGTAGGTATCTAGTCACTGGAAATTATCTAATTCATAAAAAGCAGTGTAGATGGCATAATATTGAATTTGAATAAGGTTCTTTTATTGCATTGAAAAAAATCAAAAGGAAATTGGTACCTTGGTGGACCAGATCGACCACCTGCAATCCAGTGACATAACCGCTTCAGAGACAGCTTTCTAGTGTCAACAGCGATGTCTGTGGAAATGTTCAGTGTAAAACTGGATTTTCAGCTAATTAATTTTTCACTAAATGGTCTGCTTTCCACATAACACTTTATTTTTTTTAAATACCGAAGACCTGAAAACTGAAATATTTTGATCTGCAACGTTCTTGCAAAGCCTCTTAAGAAGTGTAGTTTGAGTGCTTCATGTTCCTGTTTTCCCTTATGGGCTGGGTCCCCCAGACAGACTACATCTCCCATGATGCACTGTGATCCTGTGATTGACTTGGTGCAGGATTTTCCAAGAAAGAAGACTGGTGTTATCATGGGAGTTGTAGTCAACCAGGGAGCCCTGCCTATAGAGAATAACAGGAGCTTAAGACATCTAAACTACAAGTTACATAAGGCACTATGTCGGCATTTCAGAATAAAAATATAACAATTTTCAATATTTCATTGAAAAAATTCTATTTTCTGACTGGCTCTGAATATGGTGGTATGACATAGTTGAGGAAAACCATGCCCAGTGCGGGGCAAGTGCACCCATCTCCCTTGTGGAGCACATGTGCAGTTCCCTGCTATGTTCATCCCAACCAGTATCTATAGGTTCACCTTCAGTTGTGTGGTGCTATGGCCTAATAGCCCACATCAGAAAACTCACCCCCGTTCACTGGGAGGTGCGATTCCCTGGTTAGGGTCAGGAAAGAGGGGAGGGAGTTACATCCCCCAGTAAGAGGATCCATGCCTTTCTTTTCCTCTAGACCTCAGCCCAAGGCCCTATTAGTGGCTGTAACTCCAGCCACTGAGTCAGCAGGGAAAAACTCCTACTGAAACACTCTGACTCCCCAACATCAATTCACTCACTGGTTAGCCATCACCTTCCCTTGGGCTACTTCATGCTGCCATCCCCACAGCTGTGGGGAGGGCCTCCATCTCACCTTTCTGGTCTATAGGCTTTTCCTCTCCTTAGTGCCTGTGAACACCATGAGGCTCCTGGAAGTGTTCTATCTTCAATCTGGTTTGTGGTGTCTGTGTGCATCGGTTTGTGCAGCAGCCTGCCTGGAGTAGGCAGTGCATGTCCTCTTCCTCCAGCAGTCAACTGAGCTGCTCTCTTTTATACCCGTGCACCTGGGGCATGCCCAGTAAGGCAGAACGGGTGTGGCTTTCTGCACCCTCAATACAGGGTTAACCCTCTCTCACCCAGTGCAAGACAAGCACATAGCATCACAAGTGACCTGTTATCCTGTTACAAATGGGTAAAGAAAGGGTAACTGGAAGAAATGATAGCCTACACAACAGAAGTATCTGAAAGTCCCATTAATTCTATTGGGTTGTCCATTATCTAGAGAAGGAACCATCTCATGGAAACAAAAAAACATATTCTGATGGAGAACTGCCAAAAATGTTGGAGACTTTAAACTGTAATCTCGAAGTAGAGTGGATAATTTAGTGGTTATGGCACTAGATTGGCATTCAGATCAGAATGCAGTTCCTGGCTTGGTGAGTCACTTAATCTATTCTGTGTCTCAGTTTCCTATCTGTCACATGGCTTTGATCCTTACTTTGCAGGGATGTTACGAGGATAGAATCCATGAATTATTGTTAGGTGCTCAGATTCTACTATAAGGAGATCCATAGAAGTACTGAGACAGACCAATCATGGAAGTAGAAAATGAGCTGAAGACAGTGTATATTAAAGTGTGTGTGTAAATGTATTGTCGTGGAATTAATCAGAAGAGGCAATATGAGAACAGAAATGAAAAGAGGTAGAACAGGAAAAAGGATAAACACAACTCAAGTGTGACAACAGAGAGCAGGACCAGGCACCACATAACTTTATTTGAGACTAAAAGTAATGATGTGTGTGTATATGCACGCTCATGCACATACACTTTAAGGACTCTGGTGTATTAAACAAATTATTTGAATTAAATTACATTAAGATGTTTTGCAAACTTACAAATTTACCAGATTTCCCTCTGAAACATTCACTGTGGCTAAGAGCATCTCCCAGAGATAGGACCAGCTGTTGTTTCAATGCCATCTAATGTTTGTGTTTTGGGAATGTAGGAAGTTAGTTAATTGAACCTGAAAGTAAGTTCTTTCTACTAGATTAGTTTTTTAGAAATACAGGAAACAATTTGGGCACTGGCAATGGATTCACTGTGGTTTATTTTTTTGGCTAACAGCACGAGAGAGAGGGAGATTGTGTGTGTGCAATTAAAGGAGTGAAGTCTATAAAGAAAGGTCATGACTTCTCTTTTTGGAAGTCCTCCTTGGGGATTATTTGGGGAAAAGTGGTGACTATGTGTAGTACATCTAGTGAAGATTAAGAGATTGCTCCTCTGACAATTAAATGTAAGAGGTTCATTAAAAAGCACATCCATTTTTAGGAATTTACAAGGCATGTACAAACGCGGTGGGGAAGGGGAAAAAGAAGTGCTGTTCCTTTGCTTGATTTTGACTTCATATCTGCCATGTTCTTTTGTTTGTAAATGTAGGCCAAGGGCATAGAGGCCTTGGATAGGCACCCTTTGGTGAGGAGTTTGCTAAGACCAAGATCTAAATAAATAAGTCCCTTGCTAGTATCATTTTTTATCCCATGTAAACGAAGCACATTAATAATAACACTGAAGTCTATACTAATAGGCTACGTCTTTACTGCGAGTTTGAGGCAGAAAATATGCTAATGAGGGACTCATTAGCATAAGTTGCAACTTCATTAGCATATTTTCTGCCACAAAAAACTTGCAGTGAAGACAAAGCCATACAGTAATACTAATTCTGAGCTGTGTGTAACAGTGACTTCAATTGAATGACTCAGGTATTTAAAAGTTGTGCAGGAGCTTAAATGCTTTGCTGGATTGGGGCTTAAGTAAACATACTGAATCAATACAACTAATCTTCATTTCAGGAGGAATACAGAAAGAAAGCGGGAAATCCTTTCTTTGTTTTACAGTCTATAATATTTGAAAGGTATAACCAGTAAAGAAGGGGATGTTATTTAGCATAGCAAGAGGGGATGACAACTAAAAGTAACTGGATGAAATTAGGAAAAGGCAAATTTAGGTAGAGTATCAGGAAAAACCTCAAGATACTGAGACCTCTTAGACTACCAGTAGGAGTGCTGATAGAGATGTAGCCGTGTTAGTCTGGGGTAGCTGAAGCAAAATGCAGGACAATGTAGCACTTTAAAGACTAACAAGATGGTTTATTAGATGATGAGCTTTCGTGGGCCAGACCCACTTCCTCAGATCAAATAGTGGAAGAAAGTAGTCACAACCATATATACCAAAGGATACAATTAAAAAAAATGAACAAATATGAAAAGGACAAATCACATTGCAGAACAGAAGGGGGATGCGGGGGGGTGGGAAGGGGGAGGAAGGAAGGTAAGTGTCTGTGAATTGCTGATATTAAAGGTAGGGAGAGTGGGATGTTTGTGAGTTAATGGTATTAGAGGTGATAATTGGGGAAACTATCTTGGTAATGGGTGAGATAGTTCAAATGTTTGTTGAGTCCTTTTTGGAAAGTGTCGAATTTTAACATGAATGACAGTTCAGAGGATTCCCTTTCAAGTGCAGATGTAAAAGGTCTTTGTAGCAGAATGCAGGTGGTTAAGTCATTGAGAGAGTGTCCTTTCTGGTTAAAATGGCAAGAAACTGTTTTCTCTTTGTGATCTTGTCTGATATCTGTTTTGTGGGCATTAATCCTTTGGCAAAGTGTCTGAGATGTTTGTCCAATGTACATAGCAGACGGACACTTTCGGCACATGATAGCATAGATTATATTTCTGGATGTGCAGGAATATGTGTTCTTGATCTTATAACTCACTTGGTTAGGTCCAATAATGGTATCAGCAGAATGAATATGTGGACAAAGCTGGCAACGGGGTTTGTTGCAAGGGAAGGTACCAGGGTTGGTATTAGTGTGGTATGTCCTGTGGTGGTTGGTAAGAATCATCTTGAGGTTAGTTGGTTGTCTATAGGAGACTATGGGTCTGTCTCCCAGAGCCTCTTTGAGTATGGTATCCTGTTCCAATATAGGCTGTAGTTTATTGATAATGTGTTGGACAGGTTTAAGTTGGGGGTTGTAGGTGATGACAAGTGGTGTTCTATTGTTGGTTTTCTTGGGTCTGTCTTGAAGTAGATGGTTTCTAGGTATTCGTCTGGCTCTTTCAATTTGCTTTTTTATTTCTCTGGGTGGGTAGTTGAGGTTTATAAATGCTTGTTAGAGATCCTGAAGCTTCTGGTCTCTGTCAGTGGGATTAGAGCAGATGCGGTTGTATCGAAGGGCTTGGCTATAGACGATGGATCGTGTGGTGTGTTCTGGATGGGAGCTGGAAGCATGTAGGTAATTGTATGAGTCGGTGGGTTTTCTGTAAAGAGTGGTGTCTAATTTTCCATTGTTGATTTGTACGGTGGTGTCTAGGAAGTGGATCTCTCGTGTAGAATGGTCCAGGCTGAGGTTGATGGTGGGGTGTAGGTTGTTGAAATCTCTGTGGAATATCTCCAGTGTTTCTTGGCCATGCGCTGGGAGACACTATTACTTCAGTAATATGAGAAATGCGAGCCCCACTCTACACTGCCTTATATTGGCTGAAATTCACCCGTGTGTAGAGTGCCAGCAAAAGTCTATGTATCATTTAACTTCCACCTAAGCACTCAAAAAATATCTTAAGTGATGCATAGATTTTATACAGGCTCTCTGTCAAAAATCCAGTTGACTGCAATGAGAGAAGTGCAGGACCTATATCTACATCTTAGCTCTACTGACATGGCAGAGACATTGCTATGTGGACAGACAGAACAGTATAATTACTAATGACCCCGGAAGAGTCTGACTCAGTGCATACATTTTTCATGCAGTTGCTAAGGCGATAGAAATGTCTCAAAAATTACTCATCCTACGATAGCTAACACGCGTCCTGTTTAAAACCATCGTGGCCTTTTACCACTGGCTTAAAAGCCGATGGGTATTTTTTTCCTCTTTTCAGTGATAGGGCAAAACTTCCAAAAGCACGTAAGTGACTTAGGAGCCAAATTCCATATTCAAAAGTGATTTAGACACTTAGAGGGCATATTTTAAATGTCTTTAGGAGCCTAAAGATGCAGATAGGCAGCCAGTAGGATTTACAAAAATGTCTACACACAATACCAAACTCCCACAGAAGTAAATGCGAGTTCAGAATCTAACCTGCTTAAGCACTTCTGTAAGCTCTACATGCCACCTATCTGGATCTTTAGGTCCTAAATACCTTTCAAAATCTGGCCCTCAGTGCCTAAGTGAGATTCAAAAATGAAATTTAGGTGCCTGTGTTACTTAGGTACTTTTCCAAAATTTTATTGTCGGCTTTTCATGATAAGAAGCTGTATTTTACAATCCTGCAGCCAGATGGATTTCATCACTGTCATATTTTGAAAATCTTCTCAAGCAGTCATCAGGGATGGAGATCGAAGAACAAATACTGGGATGTGGGAGGAGAAAGGCACCAAAAATGGCCCCAGGCAAGACCCAACCCCACTAAGAATTCCTAATACATGAGGCTTGAACTAAAGCTCACCGAAGTCAATGTTAAGATGGTCTTTGATTTCAGTGGGTTTAAATGCACCAGCTAATTACACTAGGAACATTATAAACTTTCAGTTTATCTTTTATCTGACCGGATACTGAAAACTAATTTATTACCAATATAATAACTATTGAGAGAAATGGCTGAAAATAAATGCAGGTGATTAGCTTCTAATTTAAAATCATTAAATCGGAGGGAGCAGAGCATCAGCAAAACACTGAACGAAATATATTTCAGTTAATAAAACAATGGCTCAGATAAACACATGAGAAGGAGATTAATGTTATCAGAAACCTGATTTGGAGTTATCTACTTGTATTTCATTCTCTGGATTATGTCACCATCTTTTGATAGTCTAACTTGAAGAAATTAAATGTATAATTATTAATGGCATTATTTCTGTGGAATAAAAAGGCAATAATAATTTCCCATTTCATAAAAGAGACAGCAGATATTAGTTCTGGTATTCATTCTTCAAGTATAAAAGCTCGGTTTACAGTATTCACATTGGATCCAACATTCTTACTATATATTCATTTTTGCATGTTTTTTAACTTGCATACTTTTAAATTTGACTTGTTTTTACAAATCGATATGGCATATTTTTGAGTGTATTATTTTTCTAATCCAATAGTGGAAGGTCACTGCCACCTATGGATTGGAATTAGTATCTCAGTATTAGTATGTACTTTAATGAAAGATATGCAGCAATATAAAAGGTCTTTTGCCCAGAGATTCTGTCCCATTTCCCTCCCTGCTTCTACTCTCCCCTTCCTCTACTCAGCTGCTCCCTATCTGGAAAAAACAAAAACAAAAACTTACAATATGATTCTCCCTGTTTCCTGAAGGAACACCATCCTCGACTCAGCTTGTAGGAAAAGTGCACTGTGTTTACTGTGCCATACAGTAAAGAGCCTAGAAAACCTTGAGAAGTTTCATGCCCAGTTAAAAAGTCTCCCATGAACTTTACTGTAATATCATGTGAATAAAAGCCATTATGAATGAAATTTTCTGAAGGGCCTTTCAAATAGTGACGACAAACTTTGTGGATATTTGTATATTTGGTTGTGTAAATGGGCACCTAATTCCATAAACAAGACCCTAGCTGTATTTGCAATATGATGCACTTGCAAAATGTGGTGACAATTTTAGAAGACCTTATAAAAATCTGGAACTATAGACTGAAAGATTGCCATATTCTACCTTTTTCCCCCACCATGAAGATGCAAAGTAAATTCTGGAGTAAATTCTGGTGCATTTTTAAAATATTGCAACAGAACAGTGATGGGCAAATACCAGCCCATGGACCAGAGCTGGTTTGCCAGGGTTAACCCCTGGTGGGCTGCCTCCACTGTATATACCTGTGGCTCTACAGGTATAGGCGACTGCAACTTCCATTGGCTGCACATCACAATTCCCAGCCAATGGGAGCTGGGGGAAATGGTGTTCTTGTCTGTGCAGCTTCCCACACGTCCCGTTGGTTGTGAACAGTGATCCATGGCAAACAGGAGCTGCAAGCACCTGTACCTGCAGAGGTGCAGATAAATATAGTGGTGACAGCCCACCAGGAGCAAACTGCTGCCATCTTATTACCCACCCCTGCAATAGAACCTTACATATCTATGTCAGATAAAAGCCTATTATTCTTTAAGATAGATAAAGTCTAAAAACAATTGTACAAAAGACCAAGAGTAAAAACATAAGTATTTCCATATCCAAGGGCTTAAATATGTAGGTGGAAGGTCAGCTTATTTGTCTACAAAATATTTTTCTTACACTTTTGTATCAATTCTTTTTTGTTATCTGAATGCACATTGGTTCCCCATATTCTAGTAATGACTATTTTAATCTTTTCCATTTGTATGTGGTTTCACTGATTCATTAAATTTACTGCACATCTATGTCCCAAAGTTGCACAAATATACTATATATTTGAGAGAGTTTGTGTATCTATATGTCCATCCATTTGTTCAAGAACTCCTCCTAAACTGTAAGAGCTAGGACCACCAAATTCAGTATGCAGCTTCCTCTTATCCTAACTTAAACCAAGGTCAGGGTTTGGTTGTGCCAGGACAATGGGATGTGCCTGGAATATGATTGTTTTGCATCAAATGAAGAGGGGTGTGATAGCAGTGACAATTAAACTGACGAATGACCACAGAGGAGGCAGCAAGCTCTCCAGCCCCAGGGAACAGCCACAGGCTGGCAGCACGAACCCTGCTGCCCCAGCCTGCTCCCGGGGAGCATCTGCCTACTGTGCTACGTGACCCCTAGGCTGGCCCCAAGGAGAAGCCAGTGGGTGGGCCTTAGACCTGGGCAATGCTGAGTAAGTCTTCTAGTTTTTAAATAAATCATAGATCAGGCATATGTAAAACTGTTAAAATTTTGTATGATTGAGGTGACATGAATTGTTAGTTTAGGCCCAAATCCAACAGCATTACACACAGAAGGAGTAAGGGGAGAATGTGAAGAAAGATGGCTAAACTCTCATTGATTTTCATGAGTGGAGGATTAGGCTCATTTAAGTTATTTTTCCTTTTGTCTCAGGTTGACAATGACCATCCAATTAGGATAAGAAAAACTCAATGGAATCTGAATCAAGAATGGAATCTGATCATCTAATTAAGGATAGCTGGATAAGAAATATGTGAAATTAAAAAAGGTTAACAGAGTCTGCATGTGTTGGAAAGCTTACCTGCCCATTCACCCTCATACTCTCCTGAGTACCCATCTGCTGCTTTCCCAAGTGAGAGACGCTCCCTGGCTCTTTTCCCTTACTCCTTGTGCATCAGTATAATATATAGTAGGGTAGGATTTTGCTTTAATTTGGCAATTCATTTCACCTTGATCATACAAATACTTAATGAGCCACATTTAGTGGTACAGTCTGTCGGCAATGGGCTGCTTTGGTGGAACAAATCAGCTATAGATCTATTATAATGCAGGGTTGCCAGAGTGCAATAGTGAATCTACCCCAACATCTTTTAAGTGGCCTGATCTGTGTATATTTTAAAATATCTTATTTTAAAGTGCTTGCAGGAACTGTTCAGCACCTTCCAGAATTAGACCTTCAAAATGGGATTTTGAAAATAATCCTAAAGGAATTAGGCACTTAAATCCTATTGCGTTGCAACAGGATTTGGGTACCTACCTCCTTAAAAACCCTTTGAAGATTCCAATCTCAATGTACAAGTACAATTCTCAAAATGTAGAGGGTGAATCTTGGCCCCATTGAAGTCAATGGCACAACTGCTATTGACGTCAGCTGAGCCAGTGTTTCACCCATAGTGTTGACTCAGCTGTAACTTTAAAGGATACGCTGCAATAGTTTCCAGGTTGTTTCTATGAAAAGTCAATGTCAGGTGTGTTTATTTTTTTAAAAGAAATTGGATAGCTTAGGAAAATAAATGTTAAGGCTTCTAAAATTCAATTTAGCAAGCTACAAAATGCATAGAAATTAGCAAAATATAAACTTTAAACTTGTGAAATATAATTTTACCAATTTTATAATCTAAAATAAATTTTAAAGAATATCTGGTAATTATTGGGTGAAGGTGCTATGATGTCTTCCAGACTTAAAATAAAAAAAAATTCTCTGTAAAGCCAGAAGGTGGCATTAATAGTTTATAAAATGCCATTTCTTCTTTGCACATTTCTGCATATAACTCTAGTAAAAAAAGCACATAGAAGAAAAAATAAAGTTTTTAACATAATGTAATTTACACAGCTAATACAGTGGTTACTTTCATGTGCACAGAAACTTAATATATTTTTTTCATGTTGTAAGGAATGACAGAATTATCCAATAGCAGACAGAGTCCATCACCATTTCCAATAAGCAGGGACTTGTGAAATTGTCCTAATCTCACTGTACAGATTTAATAGTAAAAGTGCTTTAGCAATATTATTTTGTTCCTCCAAATCCACATGTTTTTTAATAATTCATAAACTCCAGTAATCTCCACCACTGTCACAAAGAGGTCTTCCTTCTGCTTGTGTTGCCTACATGAACTTGATCAAGTCGAAGAAGCCTAATGAGATTTTGAAATCTGGGGTTCCCTTTTGTGATCCAGTGGGTCTGTGGAATGCTGCCATATTTAACATCTGTGATCTATCAGACCTCTCCTGTTGCCTCAATGATCAAGAGACAACATGTGATGATTCCCAGATGTTCAAACTTGGCAGCTCCCAAAAGACCTATTAAATTACACTGAAAGGAAAACAATGTCCATGCTGTAAAACTTGTTAAAAGTAAGCACATGTGAATATTCACAAACTCCTAGCAAGATGCAAAAATGTTTAAAGCATCCAGAACATGCAGCTGTCCAATTTACTTTCAGCAGCATTACAGATAAAAGAAGTTCCATTTTACATGAAGTTGCATTTATATTATACTAGAAAATTTACCCAGCTTTGACCGGGTCCTTAACTGACTTAATTTTTGTTTTTTTGGAAAATAAAATGAAAATGTACATGCTTCATTTAAATAATTGCTTTAGGGTAGGGCTGGTGACGAGGAGTTCAACATGCAGGCTGTCCCGAGAAGAGAAGACAACCCCAACCCTCTCCAACCACAGCAGCTTGGAGGTCAGGTAAGAAGTCCCTCTTCAAGGTCACTGCAGTTCCAGCAGGTATAGCCAGGGGGAGGGGTGCATATCCCCATGTCTAGGGCAGGTCCAGGTTTGTCTGCCCCTTGTGCTTCCCAGCCAATAGAAGAATGCAACAAACTGTGCACTTTCCCCTTACTCCCTGATGAAGGGGAACAGCCAGCAATGTTTCCCTATAAATTGGGGGAGAGGGAAGCTTTAAGTTAGGGAAGGCATCACAAGGAGTGTTACTCTTAGGGGAATTCTGTATCACTGTGCATGTGCAGAATTCAGGTCCTCTGCAGATTTCTTTGCTTTTCCACAGAAAAATAATTTTCTGATGGGAGAAGCAAAGGGAAGCTGCAAGAATGGTCATGCTCCCCTCCCCGACAGAGTGGGCACATTGTTTCAGGTACCCAGAGCAGCTGGTGAAGAGGTAAATCACCATAGAGAGCAGGGCTGAGGAAGCCCCATCCATTGGCTCTCACCCTGGACCAGGCCCAGTGCTAGTCCCAGCAGGGAGGACAGGACTTCCTCTCCCCTTTCAAGGAGCAGCTAGGATCAGGTAACACCCATTCCCAGAGACCTCCCCTAGCTGCAGGAAGCACTGCACCCTCCTCTCTTCCTGCCCTATTGCTGCTCAGCTGCGGGGTGGGGGAAGGGAGGATCACTACAGTAATTCCTCATTTAACACTACAGATGCGTTTCTGAAAATGTTTGTGCTAAGCGAAAACGTGCTATGCGGGGTCAATTTTCCTCTTAAAAATAATGGAAAACGTGGGGGTTGCATTTTAGGTGGTGGTGGCAAAGTCAATTTTTTGTTGGTGCTGGGTCATCAACGTCAACATTAGATATCTAGTAACACAAGTTGCTGCAGTTTGTTAAAACACAAAAATAAACACCTGAGTGAGCGGAGGAGCGCTGTGACCACATGGGTTCATCCACTCATGTGTATCACCAACTTATACCACCACACAAAGCAGTCTGCCACTTGATTATTTTTGTGTTATTTTGGGGAGGGTCGTGTTATTCGAAAAAATTCCCTAAAAAAAATCGTGCTATTGCAAAAACGTGTTAAGTGGGCACATGTTAAATGAGTAATTACTGTGTATGGGGAGCTGCTCCCTCTGCCTGCCACCTGTGCATCTGGAACTCACCATATCCAGATCCCTCACTTAGCCTCCCCCTCCCCCGCATCTGGTAACTCCCACCCCAGTAACCAGACCATTCCTTGCTGAGCTCCCACGCTCAAACACCCATCCCACCATGCCCCACTCCTCCAGCACCCAGATCCTTCTGCTGGTATCCTACAGTCAATTCCTCTGCAGTGGCCCATCCCTCTATACCCAGATTCTCTGCCAAGTCCCGGCCACCTTCACCTGGACCTCTTTTGCACCTGGAACCCCCCAACAAGTCACTGTATATCCAGATTCCTCCGCACCTAGATCTCCCCACTTAGCTGCCTACATACAGATTGCCCTCCACAGAACCTCCCCAAATGTTGATCCCTCCACACTTGGATCCTACTGGGATGAACATACCTGGTCCACACCTGGTGTGTTTGATGTGGAGGGGAAGGGTCCTGGAGTGTTTCTGGGACAGGCCTGGCCCTGGTGTTATGTCAGCATCAGGTGCAGCCTCGTTGCTGAGTCTGCATACTGAGGTAGGGTCACCTCCCACCTCCCTGCAGCCAGTGGCCTATGCTCTCCCCTGACATGCTGAAGCCTCCACATTTCATTATCGACAAATAAAATGTGCAGAATTCTATAATGTAAAATGTACTTTTGGGGCACAGAATTTCCTCAGAAGTAGAAGTTGGGGGGGATGAAGAATGTTGGGCAAATGTCTCTGGACATAGGTGCTGGAGCTAGGAGTGGAGGGGGGGGTGCTGCAGCAGCCCCTTGCTTGAAGTGATTTCCATTAGACCAGAGGTGGGGAACCTTTTTTGGGTTGGGGGCCACTGACACACAGGGGAAAAAAAACTACTAGGCCCAGCCCATGGTGGGGCAGTGGGGGTGGCTGGAGTGCCATCACAGGTTCCCCACTGCTGAGGAAGGGTGCTGAGCCTTGGGGGTCAGATCCAGGCAAGCCGGAGGCTGCATCTGGCCCCCTGGCTGGAGGTTCCTTACCTCTGCATTAGACAAAGGATATAGAGTTTGGTTCAATGGCACGTAGCACCCCCACAATAATAATTGTTCTAGGGCCACTGTCACTGGAGGTGAGGATCAAAGGAGAGGAGGCTAGAACTTCGCTAGCATCCATTCAGTCAGCAGTTATTAGGCTCTTGGTCCCTATTCCCAAACAATCACCACACACAGGCTGTGTCTACACTGGCCACATAACCCGTAATAGCTATGGGAATGAGAGAAGTCAGAATAGGGAAATGCGTGGGGGATTAAAATATCCCCCGCGGGATTTAAATAAACATGGCCGCCGCTTTTTTCCGGCGTGGGGAAAAGCCAGAAAAGAGCGTCCAGACTGGCGCGATCCTCCGGAATAAAGCCCTATTCCGGAGGATCTCTCTTGCAAGTAGGAATAAGAGATCCTCCGGAATAGGGCTTTATTCCGGAGGATCGCGCCAGTCTGGACGCTCTTTTTCGGCTTTTCCCCAAGCCGGAAAAAAGCGGCGGCCATGTTTATTTAAATCCCGTGGGGGATATTTAAATCCCCCGCGCATTTCCCTATTCTGACTTCTCTCATTTCCATAGCTATTACGGGTTATGTGGCCAGTGTAGACACGGCCACACAGTTCCCAACAGACCATAATGTAAACTTTAAACAAGCTAAAAAAAATACCCCAAAAGACACACAAGCTGCCCACTCATGCCAAGAAATTAGTGTTCAGACCTTCAGCTTGAAATATTAAGAGCCCCGCAATAAAATTACAAGAGTTGGCAACATAAGTCTGAAGAGTAACAGGGATGGGAGGAGAATGAGGGATTTGAGAGAGAGTCTGAACAGGAGCAAAGGGAGATGGAGTGCAATGAAGGGGAATGTGGGAGCAAAAGGGAGATTGTAGATCAGGAGAAAAAGAGGACAGGCATTTAAAATGTGGGTCACCCTTTTTAGCATACTCAGAGGAAGAGGTTCCCCAGGCACTAAACCAATATCTTTATCCAGGTTTTTTAAATATTAACCTGCTCCTTACTGCTAACATATGGTGTAGTTATATTAACATTTTATTGCAACTTTGTCTTAATTAAAATTAAAATTAGGAGAAGACAGTGGGAATAGAGATTGGCAGAGCAAAAAATGTGGAGGAGTGATTGTAGGGGCTGAACTGGGAACAGGGGACTACAGGAGATCAGGGGAAGTGAATGGTGAGGAAATTAGGTGAACTAAGGAGGGGAACTGAGGGGAAGGAGACAGGATAATGATAAGGGAGGAGGCTGGAGAGGGCAGAATGGTAAATGCCCCATTCTAATAGCTAAGTCAAGAAGTTCAATTCAACAGCCAGATCCCTTCATTTGATACTTTGGTACATATGTTTCAGGTTGAACTTTTACTTTGAAATATACATGCCTTGGGGATGAACAGCTTTCCCCAAAAGCTCAAACACCTCAAAGCAAATTACCCATCCCTCTGAAAAAAATATTTAAATCTCATGACTTTTAAGATAGTCTTGTGATTTTGGGGGCCTGACTCATAATCTTTGAATGCTTTAAGAGGGTAGTACTATAATCAGCACTGTCCACCCCACGCATTTGAGAATCTTGAGTCAGATCCCACCAAATCATTCCTTCACTACTGGCACTGTTAAATTAAAGAACAGTGTCATTGCCATTAGTGTTACTAATAAAGTAATAATTTCTATTATTATTACAGTGGGTTTAATTCTGAATACACCAAATCTTGAACAGATATGTTGGTTTTGGCCATTATACAGCCCTGTATACAAAGTTTGGATCCCTGACGAGTTGAAATTTGGGGGAGTTCAGGTAAGGGGTTTTGCCCATTCTTTGATCATGATTATTAACCAATTCCAAAGCACTCTGGAAATACGTTGCTTTTCCTTTACTGTAGTCATATCTTCCAAATGCCTTGTAGCAATCAAAATCCTGTGCCAAACACAACAGTGAAAGGCACTGTACGAATGACATAGGCAGGGTGGGGAGAGACATGCCAGATCCCTGGGTAAGGTGGGAGAGAGCTCGGCTCTGTGCCCTGGGAAAGGAGGGGGCCTCAAGCAGAAGGGCAGGGCTGTGGATAGCCTTCCACAACCAGCCCTTCAGGCACTCCAGCAGCACTTCAAACCCGTCAGCGCTCCAGGAACCCCAGGCCCTTTTAAATTGCCAGGCCCCCAGTACAGCTGTCCTCTTTGCCCTCCTTCCCTTCCTACACCCCATCAGCAACCCTGAACATAGGCATAGCATAGCTAGAGAGTTAAGCAAGTCTTGTGGTATCTGTAGGTAGATAGACAGACAGACAGATAGATATTATCTATTTAAATAGAAAAAAATAAATTAGGTAACAAAGATGAGATAAAATATAAATATGGGGAAATAAGATTAGGCTGTTGGTGTTAAGACCAGAGCCCTTCATGCTCACTAGTAGTGTTGTCACTGTTTCCTTCTAATCTCCAAACTGTCTCTTATGCCTCGTAAAACGAGGTATACAGGATCTATCGGAAAAGGCTTTCTTTAGCGATAGGTCAGCCTCTAGACTGCTGCTTTTCTTCGACAAAGCTCCGTGCAGAAAAAAAGCGGTGGCCATTTTATGCTCCTACTTTGCTTCCCCGCTTCATTAGCAATTTTGCACAGCCTAATCTGCCTTCCTCTGCCGGCAGACTGGTGCAGTCTAGACATACCCGCTGAGTCTACCTGCAGTCTCTTGTCTCATCCTTAGATTGTAAATGCCTTGGCACAAAGATTGTCTTTTTGTTCTGTGTTTGTACCATACCTAGCATGCTGGGGGTCCTGGTCCAAGTGCTACAATACATAATGATACTAGAGCTATGGAGCAGTGGGTGAACCTGTGGAGAAGACAGAGCTTTTAGCTGGAGATGAGGAGAGGTAAGGAAAGAGACAGATTAGGTCCAGAGGCTGAAAAGGAAGTGGATTGGGGAATGTAGGGAGCTGGACAGCCAGATGGACAGAGGGACCCGTGGCCTCTGGGGGCGTGGAGAGGTGCACAGCGTGGGCGTGATGCCCCTGCCTGTATTCAGAGGCATCCCTGAATGATGGTAGCAGCCTGGCAGGGACCTCTCCGGCAGGCTCCGCGCGTTGCTGGAACCTCTGCGCTCCCTCCTGCTGCGGTCTCCATGCAACACGGCAGCGTGGGCGTCATCTAGTTCCCCTTCTTTGCATAGTCCTCGCCATTGGCCAATCGGCAGACAGCTGTGGCTCTCTCATTTGCATAGGCCTCGCCGGGGGCCAATGGGCTGGCAGCTGTGGAGCTTGTTTGGAAGGCGATGTTTCCATCCGTGCGGGGTTCCAGCGCGGTGCTTGCCTCTGAGAGAGCCAGCGGCCGGGCTGGTACTAGCTGGCCGGGCGCTCGGCCTGGGCAGCGCTAGGAGCCGCCTATTGTTCGCTGCGGTGCAGGCGGCTGAGCCCAGAGCAGGGGGCGCCGCGGGGACAGGATGTCGGTGGCGGGGCTGAAAAAGCAATTCCACAAAGCCAGCCAGGTAAGCGAAGCGGTCCCTGTGGGGCGGGGAATGGCAGTGCCCCCCTCCCCCACCCGGACTGGTTTTCACTTATCTCTGCACACTCCCTTGCCCCCTCTCACGCAGGGGTTTCCCTTCGCCCTCTCTATCCAGGTGACAGCTCTACCCGTTGTCACTTAGGGGTTACCCGCTCCCAGGGAGGGTTACTCTTTAACACTTCTCCGCTGGGGGTGGTTACCCACTCACCCAGGGTGTTACCTCCAAGCGCTCCCCTTCCAGGAGAGAGTTGTCAGACTACTCTTTTTACACACACATCCTTTACCCTGAGATTCATCCCTTTTCTCCACCCCTGTGCCTTCCAGTAGGATGACCTCCTTGATCTGCCCTTCCTGAGTCAGGATTAATCCCTCCCCCCCCCCCCCCCCCCAGAACATTACCCCCGTAGGCTTCCGATGGTTTTATTCCTGTTAACTGTTTGATGACACTGCCCCCAATCAAGGATATGCAAGGTGCTGTGCACAGTCTTGTTCATCCAAGCTGTTAGTTATAGCATATCCCTCCACAGATTTCCCCTTTATTAGCCCATCTGGGGGACTACCTTGCTCTGCTGATTTTACTCTTCTACACCATGTTGTCACCCCCATGTCTCATAGAGTCTACCAAACCCCAAGGGAGCTTCCCTGTTTTCTGTGTCATATGTCATCATCCATTTCTAGGGGAACTTCAGCACTCTCCGCTTCCAAGGAACTGCCACTTCTCTTCCCCTCCCAGTGCTTCACCTTTTTCAACCATCCTTTTCTTTCCTATTTATTTTCTACCCCCTTTATGTCATGTGACTCTCATACATACTATGGCTGATTTTTCTCCAGGTTATGAAATCCCCTCTTGTGGCAGGTGAATTGATTGCAGTGTACCATGAGCCGGCATGAAAATAATGTATTTTTGCTGATAGTTTCAAGAGCCATTCTCTGTATTGGAAATCAGTTCAATGAAGAGGCTGAGGTGCCCCACACATCTGTGCTGGATAGACTGTTTGTTTGTTCAAAATCCCCAAGAGCTGTGTAATTCCATTTGCCATAATTAGTGATCATGGCAGCACTGAATTCAGCTGTAACCTGTTGAGTCTAGTTAGGCTCACTTGTTCTTGCTGTGGATAGGAAAAAATGAGGATTCAGTGCCTGATTGCCTAGCTGTCATTTTATTGAGTTGTATTGTCTTTAGTGCTAGTATCTTAGGGTATGTCTACACTACAGAGAAGATTGAAGCTGCTGCAGAGCTCGAATTAGCAGGACTAGTGAATACATGCTAATTCAATCTGAGAGGGGCACTCTGATTGATGATGGTAGTCCTGCTTCCATGAGGACTAAGGGAAGTAGAAGGGAGAGTGTTCTCCCTTTGACTTCCTGAAGTGTGGACAGTGCCCAGAGTTGAGTTAAGGTACTTCAACTTGTAACTGAAGTTGCATATCTTAATTTGACCTTATCCCATAGTGTAGACATAGTAGAGATGCCAAATTGAACTTAATCAGCTTATCAAGTAATTGATGGAATTTCCACTGACTAGTTGATTAGGGGGGAAACTGCAGAGCTTCAGCTGGGTTAGTTCCCGGTCCCTGGAGCTAACCCCACTGTGGCTCTGTCTTTTAAATGTATTAAGAGATGCCAGGCTCTTAATACATTTAAAAAGCAGAGGTGCAGCATCTGGAACTGGGCACAAGCTGATTTCCCTCCCCCCCCCCGTTGTTCCCCTGCTGCACCTCTGCCTTTTAAATATATTAAGAGCCTGGTGGCTCTTAATACATTTAAAAAGCAGATGTATAGTGTCTGAGACCCGGTGCGAAACAGGAATCAGCTGTTTCCCAGTTTGCACCAATTCCCCCACTATGCCTCTGCCTCCCCTGCTCTGCCCCCCCCACCTCCCACAGACATGGTGCTGGGGGGGAATTGGTTTTTAAGCCAGCTCCCCCCCATCACTGTCGCCTGTCCCCTTGCCACCTCTCTCTGATAGAGGCAGCAAGAGGGGGGAGGAGGAATCGACTAGTTAAGTCACTATGTGACTACCTGATAAGCATATGCTAGTTGCTTACATCCCTAACACATACCCTTTACAGTTTATGAACAGTGCACACCTATCATGTTTGGGAGTCATGTTCTTATCTTTCCTTGTAATATTGTCTTTTCAAAGGATATGTATATGTTTGGATGAAACAGTGTTTCAAATCTATATGCTTAACTCTCAGCATGCCCATGACAAAAAGTGGAGCTCCCTGGGTAAAAATATACAAGGGTAACTTGAAGATCATTTGGGCTTGTTTTGTACTTTGTATGTAAGATCCCTTATGAAGATAAATGGTACAACCTTAAATATGATGCCTTCATAATACAGAGAACAAAAGGCTCATAGCCAGGAAGTTAGAGTTGTAACCACAACAAAAGCAACATATAATGTAAAATTGCTAGTGAAGGTGTGTTGCAATCTACCCAATCCTGTGGGAGATAATGAACTTAACAGAAACCAAAGTGATATATGTCTAGAACAAGCTAATAGAAATGTAGTGAGATGTGCTATTGTATTGCTTCCTGTACTCAATACAGCATATAACCAGGAAATTTTAAACAGCATATCATCACCCAGAGCTTGATTTTGGACCTATTGAGGTTAATGACTAAGCTCTCATTTCTTTCCGTGGTGCATGATGGAATACATATTACGAAGTAAAGTGACTCAAGACACACCTATGATTCTCAAGGAAAAAAACAATGTAGCTGAAATTCCAAGGTGGGCTGGGATTGAGGAAAGCGTATTACACTGTATTTTTAAAATTGCTGGGGGAAAAATCCAAGGTAGTAGTTTCAGAACCATTTTTGGAAGAATTTCAGCAGAGAGTATTGGGTGAAATGGAACAGGGTAAGGTAGTAGATGGACAGCAGACAAAATAAATTTGGAGTTTATATGTGGTTAAAATGTATGTGCTATCTATCTACAGTAATATGACTAATCCCCTCTAATCCATCCTCCCCACACACATATTTCTATACTTTAAACCAATTTATAGCAGACAAACATGGAGAGCAAAAAATATGCCAGAGCAATAAAGAGGTTATACCAACTGGAAATATTATGATGGAATTAAATGTAGAGAGTTTACTTATAATAATGACAAGAGAAGCAAATAAGGAATATGAAAGGAATATTGCTTTTATGGGCTTTTTTATTTGTAAGTGCATACAGAATAAGAGATCATTGAAGGAGGCATAACTATCTCTCTGTATATGGAATGAATAAGAGATGCTGGGCTTAAAGTGCAGCAGGGGAGGTTTAGATTGGACATTAGGAAAAAATTCCTAACTGTCAGGGTGGTCAAATATTGGAATAAATTGCCAAGGGAGGTGGTGGAATCTCCCTCTCTGGAGATATTTAAGAACAGGTTAGATAGACATCTGTCAGGGATGGTGTAGACAGAGCTTGATCCTGCCTTGAGGGTGGGGGGCTGGACTCGATGACCTCTCGAGGTCCCTTCCAGTCCTATTATTCTATGATTCTATGCCAAGGATAATTATTGACAGAAGAGGTAGGAATTGCTTGGCGGGGGGGGGGGGGAGATTAAATTAATTCTTTGCTTTAGTGTCCTCAAAGGAGGATGGGGGCAGATGACAGAAATAGGCAAATTTCCCAGAGGACAAGAAAATACTGAAGGGAATGAGGATCATGCCAGGCATGTGATAAAGAAATGAGAACATTTAAGAACTGACAGAACTTGAAGACAAGAATCTGAAAGAAAAAAAGCAAATGAGATCAGAGAGTCTACACTTAAACAAAATGCATTCATAATGTTGAAAACACAGAGCTCTTTTTGCATTTCTTAGTCCAGTTACTACAACAGGTATGATATTCTGTTCTGAAAAGCTCTCTGTTCCAGTCTTTTTACCCTCACATTTTATTAGTATCTGTCTCCATTTATTGTAAACATAAGTTACAAAATTAGTCATTGAACTACTTGCTGCTCTTGGGTCCACTTTTTTCATTATTTTTCTGTGCTGCAGGCTTTACATCACCTTTCCATAAGCTTCTTGTTCTTTAATTTTAATTTCAAGTTCTGAATTTCAGGGAAAAAAACAATTACAAAATGTCCAGGAGCACAGAGCCAACCCTCCCCTTGCCTTGCACAGGAGCCCAGCAAGTATGCCAGCCCTTCAGCCTGTGCATTATCCAATGTCCACCTTATATTTAGCTGTGAAACTCTGGATACAATTCCCAGACCTGAGGAAGATCTCTGAGTAAGCTCAAAAACTTGTCTCTTTCACCAACAAAAGATAGTTCAGTAAAAGATATTCCCTTCCCACCTTGTATCTCTAAAGAGAGTTTATAATTATTAACAGAAACAGAGAATGTAGTAACCAAAAAAAAGAGGCAATTAATATGTGTGAAAGAATCACTAAGTCTCACTATTGAAATTGAGAGAGAAACTCGCTTTGATTAAATAACACTTATATTTGTGCCAAGGGGCCACAGACTATCACAGAGTCCATCAAATATGAAAACATTTCAGCCACTACTAATTTGAGTTAGATATGATGAATCAAGAACTTAAAAGGAAAGCCATTGTATCCTGTAGCCATATATCAGAGCTCAGTTTGCTATTCTCTTTTGGGTAGCAGTAAGCAGAATATTGGATAGGACAGGAGAGTGGAGAAAGGAAGTTGATTGTTTCATCTATTATTTTAGGTTTGGAGTTGTTTATAATTATGCCTGGGGGACTATTACATGTTTTGAATATTTAAAAATAGTGTTGAGGAGGTCAAAACATCAATGTCTCTTTCTTCGCCAATGTAGACATTCAATCAGGCAGTGTTTACAGTAATCTATTCCTCTTCCACTCATATTAGATTATATGTGGTTGGAGGTTTATTTTCTCGGTATCTGTAGATTAATAGGTGTAATACAGTAAGTGTAGATTTTGGCTGGATAACTTCTCATTGGCAAAAGGTTCTAGGGAGACTCTGTAGGCATCTGTATATTTAAAAAAATAATTTTTGTTGTTCTCACTAGAGAAAATGGTCCTTGGAAAATGAGATGTTCTTTCTCCATAGATTTTGTTTCAGTAGAAGAGTGTAAAGGCCTGGGAGGAAGTATGGTCCTATGGTTAAGACCTTGGACTGGGACTTAGGGACCTGTTCTTTAAAACCTTCAGGGTATGTCTACACTACCCTCCTAGTTCGCACTAGGAGGGTAATGTAGGCATACCGCACTTGCAAATGAAGCCTGGGATTTGAATTTCCCGGGCTTCATTTGCATAAGCGGGGAGCCGCCATTTTTAAAACCCCGCTGGTTCGAACCCCGTGCAGCGCGGTTACACGGGGCTCGAACTAGGTAGTTCGGAATCCTAGTCCGAACTACCTAGTTCGAGCCCCGTGTAGCCGCGCTGCACGGGGTTCGAACCAGCGGGGTTTTAAAAATGGCGGCTCCCCGCTTATGCAAATGAAGCCCGGGAAATTCAAATCCCGGGCTTCATTTGCAAGTGCGGTATGCCTACATTACCCTCCTACTGCGAACTAGGAGGGTAGTGTAGACATACCCTCAGAGATTTTTTAACCTCCTTTGGTAACTTATTTCAGTGCTTAACTACTCTTACGGTTAGACATCAGGAAAATCTTCCTAACTTAAATCTCCCTGGGTACGTCTACACTAGCCCCCTCGTTCAAACTAGGGAGGCTAATGAGGACGACCGAAATTGCTAATGAAGCATGGGATTTAAATATCCCACGCTTAATTAGCATATTCCTGGCTGGTCGCCATTTTGGAAACTGACTAGCCCGAAGTAACTGCACACGGCAGAGAAGTGCAAGTCCTAGATGAAACCCCTTAGTTTGAATTAACAGTTAAACCTAATTTAATATGCTTCATTAGCAATTTTGGTCGCTCTCATTAGCCTCCCTAGTTCGAACTAGGGGGCTAGTGTAGACATACCCCCTTACTGCAATATAAGCTTATTGTCCTGTTCCCAAAGGTTAAGAAGAATAATGTATCACCCTCTTCTTTAGAATGATCTTTTTCGTACTTGAAGTCCCTAAGCCTACTCCTGAGTCTTCTCTTGACTAAACTAACCCAATTTTTTTCAATCTCTTCTTGTAAGTAATTTATGTTGCTTTCCTCTGGACTTTCTCCAACTTTCCCACATTGTTCATGAACTGGCCATGGGGGGAGTGGGGCTGGTGGGGGAGATCCGGGGGGAACCGGCTGGTGGGGAGCAGGGCTGGTTGGAGGAGATTGGGGGAGGGAACCAGCTGGTGGTGAACAGGGCTGGCTGGGAGGAGGTCGGGGGGAGTGGGGCTGGCAGGGGAGATTGGGGGAACCAGCTGGTGGGGAGCAGGACTGGTCGGGAGAGGGTTGTGGGGAGCAGGGCTGGCCAGGGGAGATGTGGGGGGAGGGGAGGAACCAGCCGTCAGGGAGTAGGGCTGGCCGGGAGGTTGGGGCGAGCGGGGCTGGAGGGGGCGATCGGGGGGAACTGGCCAGTGGGGAGCAGAGCTGGTCTAGAAGGGGAGAGGGGGAGCAGTGCTGGCTGGGGGAGATCGGGGGCGGGGGAGAACTGGCCAGTGGGGAGCAGGGCTGGCTGGGAGGAAATTGGGGGAAGCGGGGATGGCTGGGGGGAACTAGCTGGCAGGGAGCGGGGCTGGCCGGGCGGGAAGAGCGGGGGAAGAACCAGCTGGTGGGAAGTGAGGCAGGCCCGGGCACATGCAGATCCCGGGGCGCTGCCCGTCCTGTGCACAGTCACAGCGAGCACATGGGTGAGTCCGGTCCCAGTGAATCCATCCCACCCCAGCCCAGCCTCCCTCCTCCACTGCGTAGTTGCATGAGTGTGTCTACCAGCCAGCGAGTATGCAACTACGTACTGATACTCATGATAATAATAAAACGTATTTAATTAGAAAATATCAGACATTTATATGTCCGGTATTTTATCAATTTGTTTCCCGGACAGAAAGCTCAAATACCAGACTGTCTGGTTCAAAACTGGACACCTGGCAACCCTACATACAAGTATGGAACTCTGGGCGGAAGGTGCAGGGCTGAAGGCTAGCTTCCACCAGCCAGCCCTTCAACGCTGCACAGCGTGTGGTGCCTGGGGCTCTGGCTGCTGCCATGGTGGAAGTAGCAGTGGTGACCAGGAGCCTTCCAGGCCCTATTAAATTGCCAGGCCCTAGAGCAGCTGCCTCTTTTGACACCTTCCCAACCATCAGTTGCTCTTGGGAGGGAAGGAAGTGCCAGATCCTACCAGCATAGCTGCAGATTGCGTGGGGGGGTGGAAGAGGCAGTGATGTTAAAATGCTGTTGCCATTCGCTATTTATGGGCTGGTACTGACAGCCACTTCTTACCGGTGTGCTGTATCAGTCAGTACCATTCCACTTTTACATATGACTATAACCCCCCCAAATCCTTTTCTTCAGCACTCATTCCTAGACAGTCATTTCCCATGTTGTATTTGTGTAAATTATTTCTCTCTCAATGTAGTACTTCATATTTGTTCTTATTGAAATCCATTCTGGTTTATTTTCAGACCATTTCTCCGGTTTGTCAAAATTATTTTGAATGCTAATCCTGTTGTCCAAAGTGCTTTCAACCCCTCTCAGCTTGTTATCAGTGTGTTTTGTGAGGATAAAACTATTAACCACTGAGACACTGAAATACTGTGGGATGAGTCTTGAGGTGGTCAGGATTACTTACAGCTGCCATAAAAATGTTTATCTAGTCTGCACAAATGCCGTGTTCACAAAATGTTTGCCAGATTTGTATGTCTGTGACTGCAGCATAGCGAGGGGGAAGCTATCTCCTAATTTTTAAGGGATTCATATGCACAGCAGGAAACTATGTGAATGGTGGATGTAAACTTTAAACATTTATAACACTCGGGCCCTATTGGCAGGACGGGGTGGGCAGGAGGGTCATTTGGCCCCAGCCTTAGCAGACAAAGGGACCTCAAATGTTGACATTTTTCTACCAAGTCATTTCCATTTATTATACCATTTTATAACAAACAACAAAAACAGCGAGATATCTGCAAAAAATTGATTTACATCATTGTGGGACCTTGGGCATTTGCCAGTTTCAGTCACATCTGAATTTTCATCTGCATGACTGGAGTAGCTTCTGTGATTAGTGAGTCTGTTATGAAACACTGTTTACAGTCTTTGCATAGTTTAGAGCAGAGGTGCGCAATTATTTTTGCCCACGGGCCACTTCAAAATTTTTTGAAGTAGCCCTGGGCCACTCTGGAAGGGGCGGGGCCTAAACAGGAAGGGGCGGGGCTACCCCACTCCCAGACCATGATTGGTCGGGGGGGGAAGTCCCTTTGCCCCCCTTCCCACTAAGCACCCATGCCCTGGAAGAGGCTTGGCCCGCTCCCCCACCTCCAGGCCAATCAGCTCCTAGGGGTGGGGGAACGTGGGAAGCCTCCTCTCACTGTGCGAGGAGCTCATGGCACTTTGAAGTGCCGTAGGCTCCTCGCAGGGCCGGGGTAGGGTGAAGGAAGCTTCATGCAGCTCCCCTGCTCCCAGGCCCTGATTGGCCTGGGAGTGGGGGAGTGCATGAAGCCTCCTCCACTCTCCCCCCGCCCTGCGAGCAGCATGCAGTGTTCCAAAGCACCACATACTTCTGGCATGGCAGGAGGAGGCTTCATGTGCTTCTCCACTCCCAGGCCCTAATTGGCCTGGGGGCAGGCAAGCAGCACGGCCTCCATGGGCCAGATCCGTCCCATAGATGCCTTTTGCCCTCCCTTGGTTTAGAGGTTTTGGAAGTCATAATTATTTCTGTTACTGTAAAGTGATTTTTGCATGGTCTGAGGGTGAGAGTAACCTTTAAGTTAGATGTTTCTCTGCATAGGAGATTTTCATATTCCTGTTTTTTCTTATGTGTCTTCATATGCAATAATTGTATGAGGCTCATCTGTAAGTGACCTCTTCGTCCAGTTTTAGGTTCACCTTTAAAGGCTTTTTTTGTGATAAATGTTTAATTCTAGTTGTTTAATAAACTTTATATCTAATCTGGGAATAGCCTCATGTTCATAATAATGCACCAGTTATTAGAGGAATTTAATAACGGGATCATGTTAACCGATGAAATTTCAAGACTTTGAATTAAGGCTATAAAGCTGTAGTAAATAACACCCCCAAACTGTTATAATATTGAGAAGTATTTACAATTTTGTATAGCCTTTAGTGAATTAATTTGTTACTGTGATTTAAAGGAACCCCTTTATAAAAATGAAGTGAAGATTTGAAAGTGTTGCAAATAAGAGATGGCAAAAGCAACAGAGCAAAGCAGCTGTTTAGAGTTTAAAGCCAACAACATAATTTTTCGTTGTAAAGACGCCTCAGCCAATAGACGGTGACTATACTGACAGTGACACTTCCAGTTCTGATGATGAAAACTTTGTACCCACCAATGATGTTTCAATGCCGCTGCCTCAAAATGGAGGAGGTTATTAATCAAGACATAGAAATGCCAACAGTAGCAATAGATGCAGAACCGATGCTCAATTTAGAGACTGTGTGGCAGAAAAGGAGGACCTGGGAGATGGTGCACAGCAGAAGCAAAAACTTATGACTAGCACAGGTCTCAGTGTAACAATAGTGGCATCAGAACCTGATATTGGACTTCTTGATAACAATGTTGCTCAAATGCAGTCATTTCTCAAAGTTAGTTGTTTTCAGATTCCAAGTAATATACCGAAAGTCATGCTTTTCCCATGCGTCTGCTGACAAAAACTCTTCTAGATGGAGAGATCTACACAAGAGACTGGCTCTGCTGGAGGATGGAAAAGCAGGCTTTGTACTGTGTACCCGGTTTCATTTTTAACAGTAATACTTCAAATGCATCAGTACTGTCTGATCCATCTGGTTGGAGATTCAGTAGAGGTCGGAGGAAGTTGAACGACCAAATACCTGCAAAGAAACTTCAGTATCCCATAAAGATAACTGTTACATGGAAATCAGCTAATAGAGCAGCACTAGTTGACAGTTCAATTGAAAACTTACTACTAAGTGAAATAAATACAGAAACTGATAACTGGAAAAAACTCCTTGAGCACATATTCAACATCATTCTTTTTCTTTCTGAATGAGGATTGACTTTGTTTGGTTCTAGTCAACGTATCGGTGACCCTACAAACGGAAATTTTCTTGGTATACTTGAGCTTCTTAGCAAGTATGACCCACTTTTAGCAGGCCAGGCTAAGCATGTTCGTGAATCACAAGAGAGTGGAAAATGCATGCAAGTCTTTTATCTGCCTACCAGAATACAAAATGAGTTTGAGCTATGTGGGACATTTGTGCAAACAGTTCTTGAAGAGATACAACATGCAAAGTACTTTTCAATTATTATTGATGCAACTCCAGACTCTTCTCAAAGAACAGATGACCTTTGATACAAATTGTGTATCTTATTTTGACCTTTGGTGCAGTGTAGATGCACCCTGAAAGACCTGATTACACTCACAACTCGGGGACAATAAAAGGGCTGCAATCAAGGTGACAAGAAAAAAGGTTGAACTTGTGGTTGATCACCAGACTGAAAACCAGTCTGGAATCTAGTCCCACTATTGTCATGTACTACATCGGTAACTGAAGGCATGTTGCTTAAATTCTTTGTGTGTCAGTTTCAACATGTATAAAGTGGTGATAGTAATAGCTATTTCACAGGAATGTTGAGAGGCTCTTACCCGAACATGCAAAAGGCATTATGATACCAGATGGCTTTAGAAATGCAAATGATCACAGAATTTGATGTCTGTGCACAGCTATTTCCAGTTTTAGGACATCTTTTTAGACTAGACATTTTCTAAAAACGACCTGGTCTCTAAAATTAGGGCTACCAAGATGTTTAAATCCCTAGGCCAGAACTCCCACACGTGGGCATGTTTCCAAAGGAAGCAGTTGTGAGTGACCATGCATTCCCCTTACAGATCATGAACTAGCTAAAGATGATGATAAACATATGCATTTATGATTTCTAGAAATGGAACTTTTAAGGCATGCAGTAGGTGTGGTAACTGAGTTTGGGAGCTGAATCTAATCTGATGCAAGCTGCAGTGTGGCAGGCCTGCAGGTGTATGTTAAAAATTCCCAGAAAATCCTTATAGCAGAGAAAATTTGCAATGAGGTGAGATCTGGAACTGTCTCCCTTACGTTGTGTAGGTGGCAAAAAACTGCAGTATGACCTCCAGTTATTTTGGGTCAATGTTACTGCTACATCCCCAGTAGTATATGTCCTTCCATTGATTCTCACCAGAATTACTGCAGGGATAAATTTGGCCCTTTTCTTTAAGATCTGATTTTAAAAGGTGCCAAGTGACAATGTAAGAGCCAGGATTTTCAGACAGTGCTTAACCAGAATCTGTCTAAGATAATGTATATAGGGTATCTGTCTCAGGTTGTTGCTCTCCTTCACAATTCTGCAGTTTTTGGCAGAGGCAGAAACAGAACTTTTGAAAGGTGACTCATTCTCTGAAATCGCAGAGTGCCATCAGTACATACTTACTTTCTGACTTCAGAAGAGGATATATCACTTCTCAGTCTGGCTTCTGAGATAGTGAAGGGGGGAAGAAACCACATGAAAGTAAATTATTAATCAAAGCCTATAACTTCATCCATTTCAGCACTGGCAGTTTCATTTTGCTTTCTAGAAATCTCTTCTAAAGAAAATCATGATAAGTTTTTTAAAAAGAAAACAGGTCAAATGTTGCTGTCATATGGTACAAGTCCAAAGTAAATTGCACAGATGTCACTAGTGGAGTGTGTTGTAAACACAGGGAAAAATCTGCACACAACCTCACTCAGAACAGAATTTACTAGCTTCTCTTTTTTCAATAGCTAAATATTCTCCACTTACTAAAAAGTTAAGCAAAAATAATAAGACCATAGCTGATTTAAGCTAGATAGTGGTGCAAAAAGTATGAAATGTAGCAAAGCCAAACAAAATAGCAGCAAAACTTGGCATTTTCCTCACCATCCCAGCTACCCAACACACATAGGCTATGGCTAAATTCTGCCATCAGTTACAACGTTGCAACTCAATGGAATTGATTCCCTCTTATTATGTAATTTATGGTGATGCTAGCCTGCATCTCCATGCCTCTCTCCTTAGTGTTTCATTTCCCCTTTTTATTACATTAATGGTACACAGTTGGAAATACTGGCAAAGAAACACAAGTGATGTTGATTTTCAGCTTTACAGTAAAAAAAGATCAACTCAAAGTTGACTGAAGGGACTCTGAAGGCTATTTTTTCTCTGTGATTGAGCGGAAAGAAAAGGTTATTTTTATTGAAGCCTTAATTTTAATGCACCATCAAAATAAATTAGTTTGACATTCATTGTACCGTCACTAGTTCTAATGCACTCATATTAAATGATATTGGCCTTTCTTTTACAAGAGTTCTATGTAATTCAAATGAAATTGTGCCACATATTCAGATGAATATTGGAGACTAAGAGCTCAATGGGTCATGCTCCATTTTATTATCAAATTAAAGATGTTCCAGAGTTACTTAAAACCTAACTCTACTCCTTGCAGTTGCTTGGAAACATCCTCTGGAATGTTGCCAAGGTTATCACTCAGGCTACTGAATTAGACAAATACAAAATAAACTGGGAGAAATCTCAATTTGAGGAAAATGCAACAGAAGTCCCCCGTGCTAAATGTAAATGTCTCTAGTGGATGCTTTTGCTAGTCAGAATTGTGGAGTACAACTGACTTCTTACTTTACATATTTGCTTTGTTCCTCTGAAGACAGTTTATAGTGTAGCTTTTGCCAGGTTCAAGAGTTAGCTATAAGCAGTGCTCCTTCTAAGATTTTCCAACCATAAGCGGAGTGAGTTTTGGCTTGTGCACCAATATTGAGGTCATTTGTGCTGGTTTGGATGTGTGCCACCATGGCACCCAATTTCTTAAGACACAAACGTTCCTGGCCTACAGAGCAGAACCACCCCACCCCGTCTTCCACCATGCAGCATGTCCCGTTCCAAACTGCCAGAGCGGACCCTGCCCTCCCCAGGCAATGCAGCAGGTCTAGGGTTACCAGATGGTTTAAAAAAATACCAGACACACTTGAGCTCAGACTGGGGGAGGGAGGCAGGGGAACCGGCCAGAAGGGGAGCGGGGCTGGCTGGGAGGGAGTTGGGGGGAGTAGGGCTGGCCGGAGGAAACTCGGGGGGAACCAGCCGGTGAGAAGCAGGGCTGGCCGGGAGGGGTTGGGGGGAGTGGGGCTGGCCGGAGGAGATGGGGGGGAGGGAGGAACCGGCTGGCAGGGAGTGAGACTGGCCGTGGGGGAAGAGCGGGGCGGGGGGGAGAGAACCAGCTGGCGAGGAGTGGGGCTGGCCCGGGCACATGCAGATGCTGTCTGTCCCACGCACTCTCTCGGCATGGCGCATGGGCAAGTCTGGCCCCAGGGATTCCATCCTGCCCTGCCTCCACCCCTTTCCTCCCTCCTCTCTATTGCGTAGTTGCATACTGCCTGCCTGGTAGACACGCTCATGCAGCATAAGGCAGTACGCAACTATATACTGATCTTCATGATAATAAAAACGTAATTAAAAATACCAGGCATTTATATGTCCGGTATTTTCTCAATTTGTTTCCCGGACAGAAAGCTCAAATACTGGACTGTCTGGTTCAAACCCGGACATCTGGCAACCCTAGGCAAGTCCCATTCCTGGCTACCAGAGCAGACATCTGCCACTCCCACCATGCGGCAGGTCCCATTCCCAGTTGCTGCCCTATTTTGTGTTTGTTTGTTTTGGGGTTTGTTTGTTTTTTGTTTGTTTTTGTTTTCCCAGTATTCACTGCACATTAAAAGCTTAGATGAATTCATTTAGAAAAATTCATTGAAGCTGTTTGCAAGAATGACTCAAAATAACATGTCATTTTAAAGTCTTAATTAATGAAGGACAATGACAAATATTGTACAATTGTTGTCAGCCTCCACAAAAATGTCTAATACCCGATTGAATGCTACTTCTCTGTGGCTGCACAGAGATGGAGGAGTAAACAAGAATCTTTCCTACCTCCACCACTAGTCCCACAGCACAAGAGCAGTACACCACCTCAGGGACTGCTTGCTCCTGGACCCATTTCCCTCCTTCCTGAAAGCAGGATATCAAAAAGGAGGCAAAGAGATGTCGAAACAGAACCCTGGCTGAGCAATCCAGGTAAATAAGATGAAATTCAATAAGGGCAAATTCAAAGTACTCCACTTTCTTTGCCTGCAGTCCCCCATGCCCTGGGCTCAAGCTGCTCAGGCCAGGTTTACAGTATAGCTGAAGGTTGGCTTAAGGTATGTAATTCCAGCTACATAAAAAACACAGCTGAATCAGTGCTCCGTAAGCTGGGCTGTGATGCCATTCTCACAGCCGGAGGTCAACAGGAGAAATGCACCTGTTGACTTCACTTACTCCTCGCAAGGAGTAGGAGTTAATGGCGTTGATGAGGGCGCCCTCAGCATATGATTTAGCAAGTCTTTACTAGACCCAATTTCTTAAACTGTGTTCAAGACAGTCGGAGGTGTGCCGCAGAGAACAGAATTCAAAATGGCCACCCTTAAAGGGACAGGCAACTTTTTTTTTGCTCAGTAACTTTCCCCGTTTCTCCCCCCCCCACCCCACTTTTTTTGGTGTTCCTCATAAAAAAAATTGTTTAGTGTTCCTCAGTCTTAAAGTTTAAGAAATGCTGCACTAAACCAAACAGTTGATTTTCTCTATAGTCTAGATGTGGCCTAAGTCGTCCTCCTTGTAGTTGTTTCTTTTTCTGGCTGCAGGTGTTGCCTGCTGGTTACTGCAGCGTCCTAATGCTCCTCTACCTCACAAGTGCCACTCCAGCAGACAGTCTGCAAAGGACAGCCTGATCTGGCCTCACCCCACCCTTCCATGCTTTGACCTTGGTGGGACAGACCCTTCCTTTTTCTGGTGGTGAGACTATGCACTAGCCTAGGGGACCCCCTTCTAGCACAAGTGGGTGACAACAGCCAGTCTCCGTCAGGGCCCCTCGCTCATATCCTAAAATTGGTGTCCCCCAGTGCCCAACATCTCCTCCTTCCTCTGCACTTTCTCTCCTCTCCCAGCAATGTGTGTTGGTATGGGTTGGGGGTCCCTTGCCACAAGGCTCCAGGCCAGAGGAAAGCCTTTATCTTCGTGAGCCTCAGGGGTCCTCCTTGCCTTTTTCAGCTCTCCAGTAGTAGGCTCCAGCCCTGGGGTTCCCTTCCCCAAAGTACCAGGACCTAGAGACCCACAGCTCCACTGCCACCCTCCAAGACTGGCAAATTAAAGAAAAACCACAGAGGGTTTCCACCATTTTATGAGCTTTAAAACTCAACCTTTCTAAATGCTCTGAAATCTGAATAGTTCCTCTGATTGATTAGGAATCTGCCTCCTGGGGATGCAGAGTAGCACCGGAGATTCAAATTTGGGTCATTTGACCAAAGGACCCCTGAGTTACAGGCTGCTCCCCAAACCTGTCTCCTGTTCTGGTAAACAGAGAGTGAAGTTCTATGTCTGGTTTTTTCAGTCAGACATCAGTGAGATAGATGGTGAGAACTCACCCCAGTCAGTTAACATAACTAAGGATAAGCCAATCACAACCCCATTAACAAAAAGTTTTGCAACAGATGCCGGTAGGGTGCTACAATTTGTGAATCATGGGTGCTGGCAATTTGATTTTTTGACCTCCTTGGGGTGAGGAGAGGAATTAGGCATGTGGGTGCTTCCTGAGCAGGGACTAGTATTAGGTGTCAGAGTGGAGAAATTAGAGGGAGAGTGGTGTGGGGCAAGGGAAGAGGGTATTGTGGGAATGGGGGATAAATGGGGATGGCTGGGAAGGGAGAAAGATTGGGGGTTCAGGTGAGGAAGACACAGCACCACCCAACTCTTCCAGTGCACCTCCAGACCTCTGTACTCATGTCTGCACTGTGCTGCTCCTCCAGACTACAAGGCACCCCAACTCTAGACTCCAGCACACATCCCTCATTTTTTGAGGAAGACAGGATCTTTCGAAAAAGGGTTTATTTTAGAAAGATCTGTGTCTAGACTGCTGTTTTTCAAAAAACCTCCATTAAAAAAAAAAAAGCAGTGGCCATGTTTATGCTACTGAAGCACAGGATATTTAAATCCCTGCTTCATCAGCAATTTCAACATGCCTAACTTACATCTTTCTGTAGATAGAGAGGTGTAGTCTAGACACAACCCCTGAGAGAACAAGTAATGCCTAGCCCTTTGGTTTCTTAAAATACTTGACTGTGCCTCCCCAAGCACAAGAAAAGCTGTAGCTTCAAGTGAGTGAAGTTTTTCCAAATTCAAAATTATTAAGTATCAGAGGGGTAGCCATGTTAGTCTGAATCTGCAAAAGCGGTGAGGAGTCCCATGGCACCTTATAGACTAACCGAAGTGTTGGAGCATAAGTTTTTGTGGGCAAAGACCCACTTCGTCAGATGTAAATTATTAAGAACCATCTACAGCCAACTATGTCTCAAGAGAGGCTGGATGAACTTGCTATTCTGCCCATTGTGAAGGAAGTAGCATCAAATCTGAATTACCATGATCTGAATGGCAGAATTTGCTGTAAGAAAGTTCAGGAAGAT
This sequence comes from Pelodiscus sinensis, assembly GCF_052426305.1. NCBI lineage: Eukaryota > Metazoa > Chordata > Testudines > Trionychidae > Pelodiscus > Pelodiscus sinensis. The sequence continues at coordinate 27,040,441 of NC_143065.1, forward strand.
GGATTTCAGAATGTAAGCGGTGTGACACTGATCTAATGAGCAAGGGTTTTTTAATTATATGAACTTCATTATAATTATATAAAAGTTACAATATAACAACTTGATAACACCCAGCTATATAATTATACATATTTAACCTGCAGACAGCAGCTGCCCATAAAGTTCACAGTAACCAGATTTTACTTGTATAAAAAAAATACTAAGGGGGGGGGCCATCCAGGTGATTTGCTCCAGGCCCCACATCCCCCTAGAGACAGCCCTCTTTCCAGTTCTATAATTCTATGTCTGGAACCATCCACACTTATGCTTAAGAATCACAAGCCAAGCATATATGTGTGCATGTAATAAAGTTGAGACAGTTGAACCACTGGCTTGCTTTGAGGTGTAGCAATAAAATAAAGAAAGATGAAGCAGTGACTTCGTCATCTCAGTAGCAGTCATGCTTCCCAGCTGAGGTTGGACCAGGGACAGTGATGCAAACAACACGCTTTATTTGTCTGTTTTTCTTTTGTTACTGAACTGTGCTGTGGAATGAATAGTCCCCTCAACAGTCACAGTAAAGATTGAGGCTGGAGGTTTTCTTTTTGTTAAAATAATAAATGAGAATTGTAATTAGCCTTAGGGCAGCTTCTGTACAAAGCGCAAGCATCCTAGGTTCCTTTCGGATTGACCGAGGGCCTCATCCAACTCCCATTAAAGCTAGTGGTGCTGTGAGACTGCCATTGACTTCACTGGGAGTTGCATTGGGCTACTGTCAGAATGGCTCAGCTGGATTTTTACTTTCAGAATCTTTTTGCCTATAAAACAATTTACTGCATGGTAAACTCAATTATTTTGTAAAAGGGCACAAGAGCAGAAAGAAGCACTACTTTATTGTTCGAACATTGCATGCTTGAACTGCAAGGTTATTTTGGGATTCTGAAAAAGGTCAGCCATTTTAAAAAGAAACGCCAAAGTAACTTTAAGCACTTGCAAGCAAAAGAGACAAGGAAGTCTTGATAATTCAAAGGGAGGGTTGGTTCTTTCACTCTAGCAGAATAGGTCATTGCCTAGGGCAACAAAATATTAGTGTCCATATAGAATGTACAGTAACAATATGAGTAACTGAGTGGTTAGGTAAGGGATGAATGTTTTACTAATCCCCTAAAGGCAGCAGAAATCCTAATGCCAGCCCTCTTTAAAAAGTAAGAAATTACACCTAGGTACATAATTACTGCTACCTCAACCAAAATAATGGGTAATGAAAATCATTTGGGAAGGGGAATTAATAAAATGCATGAGGTAAATAAATGTTGAAACACTTTTAATCCCGCATTATGGATTAAACCACATAAAACCATTTCTTGATGTTTTTAGAAGAGCAATATAAAGTTTGCCGGATAGCTTGTCAACCGATTATAAATTTTTCATGCACACAAAATTAATTTGCTGCTTGTTGCTGAACAGAATATTGGGATAGTTCTGGGGGAGTAGTGTTTGAATAAAGAAAGAAATTAATTCAAAATCTTTCAAAACTAATCTTTTTTTCCATTCCAAATTAATTAATTCACTGTATTTACTTGTAAATAGCTGCTACAATTGAATTTGGCTAGGCTCTATAGCCGTGGTCCCCAACACGGTGCCCGCGGGCGCCATGGCACCCGCGGCGGCATTTGAACGCACTCGCCAGGTGCTCGGGGCTGGCCTGGCCCTGGTGCCCGACAACCTGAAAAGGTTGGGGACCACTGCTCTATAGAATCAAAGACACTAAAAGACTGTACTAGGAATCAGACAAAGTAGCATGGACATGTTTTTGACAGTTTTGCATGGTGAAAGTGTGGCACTTCATCTGGGTATACTATACCTGACAATTTTGGAGACATTTATTCAACAGTATCACTTAAATGGATGAGATAAAGTTACCCCTTTGAGGTGCAGATTTATCAAGAAGTTTGTCTCAAATTAAAAGCATACCAGCGGCACAAGTTCACTTACACGATGACTTTCAAAATTAAAAATGTCACTCCTGATTATTTGCAATGTTGAAAAAACCTCCATGTTTTCTGTTCTGGAGTACAGACTAAATTAGGCCTTGTCTAAGCAAGGAAATTCATAAGCTCTGAGTGGAGAGGTGGAGGATAGTGTTAGAAATGTATTATCTGGTCCACAGTAGTCCTCCCACCATTGTTGTTATCAATAGAACTGTACAGATAAAGAAGAACAGCACATAAGGCATATAGGGCTCAATCCTGCTGTCTGTTATGCCATATTTACTCTGGAATTACTCCTCTGACCTTAGAGAAATTGATCCTGCTTTACTTTGACATTATGGGAAACAATTAAACTAGCTCTGCCCCCTCACCCTAGTGGGAGAAATAATTTGCTCATTCAGCTTTTATTCAGTCCTTACTCAGGCAAAGCTCCCCCTGAAGTCAGTAAGATGTGGAAAAAAAAATAGTGTGGAGGGACATTAGGGTCTGGACATGCTGGCATTGGAACATGTCTGACAAATCATGCAAAGGAAGAAAGAGTGAGCGAGCAAAGGCTTTAGGGGGTGGTCCAATATTCCCCTGTTTCTTTTTATATTTTTCTTCCTTTTAGCTGCACTATTTAGACCAGAGTGGATTTTAAATGGCTTTTTGATATTCTGTGAAAACAGTCCAGTAAATAGGAATCTCCCTGCTCATGAGTATCACAGCAGGGAAACTGGGTTTTCATGAATATTGCCACATGGTTTGGTGTATTCAGGGATCATATAGGATGCAAATATTTTAAGTATTTTAGTTGCCCATTACTCACATGGGCCCTGATACAGATGCTATGTAATATTTCAACATTTAAACTAGTTTTTTTATTAATAAATAAAAGCCAGCTTATAAAGAAAAATATTGCAGGTTAACATTCCTAATCACAACTCTGAAGTGTCCACGTGAGACTTAATGCTACACGTAGTATTTTTGATAGATACTCAGCAATACACTGGTGCATCACTATGGCCTTGATTCGGCAAGATGCTAAAAAGTGATGTGCTTAGCTGAAATCTTGTGCCTCGCCCTACTGACATCAATGGGCTTAAAGTTAGGCTATGTCTGGATCATGATTTCTCTGCTCGTGTAGCTATATTCAATCTAGCTCTCACTGAGGACAAACAGCAATGTAGTGGCATTTGCACATGGCAACTACAGTGAGCGGCATGAGTAAAGTCATGCTGTGTACAGACCTGCCTGAAACCAGTGACTATGTACTCAACATGGCAAAGCAATATTTCCATTGGCACTGCTAGTGAAATTACAGCTATCAATAAAAACAAGTCCTTGTATGTGTATGTGAGCTCTGAATCACACACCTAGCTTGTGGCTGAATCAGGACGCCTGGGGCAGAGCAGCTGGGGTGCTGCCGGGTTGGTCCAGTAGCGCCCAGAGCGGCGCTACAGGACCAACTGGCAGCGCCCCAGCTGCTGTACCACAGGTGTCTGGAGCAAAGCCGCGGAGCACTGGGGCAGCGGGACAGCCCAGACGCGCCGTGGCTGTCCTGCTGCACTCAGGCTCCGCCGCTTTGCTGCCCGCGTGTTCAGCCGCTTTGCTCCCCGTCCTTCTGGTCTGCAGACCAGGGGGACGGGGAGCAAAGCGGCTGAACACGCGGGCAGCATATAGCCCAGACGCGCGTCTGGGCTGTCTGCTGCCCGCTGTTCCGCCGCTTTGCTCCCCGTCCCCCTGGAGACCAGGGAGAGGGCCCCGTTCGTAACTGCGGATCCGACATAAGTCGGATCCGCGTAACTCGGGGACTGCCTGTACTTAGCCGAAGACTTTGCAGATAGTACATTTTAAGGTGGCGTTTTGGGTCTGATCCATTGTATAAGAGGCAGCATGGAAGGAGATCATGAGCAGTTAGAACAGGGGATCTGAAGGTAGTGGTGAATGTGATGAGAGCAGAGACTTAGGTAGGGAGAGATTTGTAAAGAGACTAGAAGATAACAAAAGGGAACTGAAACTGATAATTTACTAAGAGATGCCTCCAGAATGATCAGACACACATGTATGTTCATGCAGTCTAACCTTCTCTACCCAGTTGTTGAACAAGCTACAACTTTCTGGACCTGGTCTCCCCAGGATCTGAACCCTCAGTTGATAAACCTTCTGACCAATATCCCCAAAACCCCACACTGCATATTCTCTGAAAAGTAACTGATCCTGACATCCTTTCATCCTAATGAGTGAATTTGCAACACCATGCATTGCTTCTCCAGGTCTCAGTGAGGAGTAATCTGGTCACCCTTTCAGCAGAATGTGTAATGTAGACATGTTCCTTAAATATTCTTTGCACTGAAGAATAAGCTTATTCTAGGTACTCTTGGGCTACGTCTACACTGCAGGCTTCTTATGCAAGAAGCCTTTTACTCAAGAGTTTTCGCAAAGACTGCTTGCGCAAGAGTACATCCAAACCTCAAAGTGCATTGGGAAAGTGATGTGCTTTTTCACAAGAGTGTCCACACTGCACGGATGCTCTTGTGCAAGAAACCTCTGACAGCCATTCACAGAATGGCCATCAGAGCATCTATGCTTTTTCCCATAGGGGTTTCTTGCTCATGAAATCCCTCTGGAGCGTCCACACTTGCCTTTTTGTGAAATAGTTGAAGTGCAAAAGGGAGTTATGCCTCGTAGAAGGAGGTTTACCTACACCAGCAAAAGCCCTCTGTTCTGCCGTTTTACTGCTGATTTACTTGCGCAAAAGCGCATGAGAGGTGTGGACGCTCCACAGGTTTTTGCACAAAAACGGCCATTTTTGTGCAAAAACCTTGCAGTGTAGAAGTAGCCTTGGAGTAAAATTAAATCTCTTCAGGAACCTCTGAATACTGGTTTGTTCCTGTCCATAGTCACAAGCTTCAAGCTAGCTGCTGAGAGCCTTCTCAAATGCAGGGAGATGAAGGTCAAGCAAGAGTTGGAGGAGTTACAAAGATGAAGAGTTCTTGTGTGTATGGGGAGGGGAACAGAGTGCAATGCAAGTACTCCCCTTAAATAAATGAATGTTGAGGTTTGTGTTATATCACCAAACCAGCCTCTCAGTTTTGTTAAAGGACACAAAAGAGGATGTCAGAAGAAAGAACCTACATAAGTACAAAGTACATCTTGAAAAGATATTGTTTGTTTTAAGGCCACGTTGAGAGTTAGAACCTGCAATTGTGTCCTTGCCCACTCCGTTTTTGCTTCAGTAGTTGCTCTAGTTTACAGTAAAAGGAAATATTTAATACGAACACATTTACTCTGTGATGTGGAGTCCTTAAGGAGGGACTCAAGTCAGGGAGCTGGGAATGAGGGGTGTAGGAGTTGGGGGAGTGAGGAAGGGCTCTGCGCAGGGGACTTTGTGTGTATGTACATGTATGTGGAATGTGTGTGTAAAAGGATAGGCAGGGAAGGCAGGGTGGGGAAAACTCATATCAGGACTGCTTGCTCTTCCCTTCCCTGTTCTGGTTAGGGAGCGAGAGCAAATTGCACAGATTGTCTTCTCCCCACGCTCCCCATCCACAGTGAGAAATGCAGCAAACTGTGCACTTTGTGCTCCCTGAAGAACGGAATGTCCATGTACGAATTTGCAGGCGAGGGCAGCTTCATCCCTTCCACACTCTGCCCTTCCTAAAGGGCCCCTGGGTATGGGAGGCTTAGGGCCTGGGCAGTCCCAAACGGGATTGTCCTGCCTGGTGATTGTCTCTTTTCTATATGGTTTTATGAGAAGTAATCCCATTCCAGGCACATCCTATTTTCCTGGCTTGACCAAACCATTGTATTGGTTTAAGTTATGATAAGAGGAAGCTGCATACCTAATTTGGTGGCCCTAGTTCTTACCATTTAGGAGGAGTTCTTGAATAAACGAGACAAACTCTCTCAAATATATAGTAGATACATTATATCAGAAATCTCCAATGTAATTCCTTGCCCTGTTTTCATAAATCTAACTCTTTATGTAGAAAGCATTGACCATTTATTCTACCATAAACAAGACATTTGAAAGAAGTGCAGTAAATGTAGTGCCATGCTACGTACTTAGCATTAATCTCATTCCATTCTCATCCATCGTAATAAATGCTGTGATGTACTGCATTTCAGACATGAAGCATCTTTCTCTTCATAATCGTGCTTTACTGTCAAAGTGGGTACGGTAATATCTATTATTGGGCCAGCTTCTACTGGAGAGAAAGACAAACATTTGAGCCACACAAGTCTTCTTCAGGTCTGGCAGTTGAACCTCAAACCGTTCAAAGTTAGCTGACCCTATTGAACCTCAAATTATGTTCACGATTCAGGTGACCAGCTTAAACTTATTTTATCCAAACCAGTTAACCCAATCCTCATATTAATATTCATTAGCAGTCTCTGGTACTGCTGACAAGATCTTTGCTCTCCTACACAGCTATTAATGGCGCAGCCATGTTGCTAATATCCAGCAGTGAGAACACTGTAAAAAAACCGGAGTGGTGTTCGTTTTGTCAGCAGGAGATCACCCCTGCAGACAAAGCACTGGTTACACTAGTACTTGCCACAACGTTTTTATTGTTGGAAGGAGGGGCTGCTTAAGCACCTGTGAATGACAAAAGCTTTGTCCCTCAATTTCCAGTGTAGACAAAGCCTTAGTTAGCAGGATTCTCATTTATGTAGCTCATTTTAAAATTCTACATAAAGCCTTAGAAATGAGTCCATTCCTTTCATCTTTTGGCAGAGCAAGTGGAGCAGGTGATTCCCTTGTTGAAATGGAGGTTCAGCCTCTAGTTAGATGTCAAAATAACAATAAAACCAATGGAAGTTTCCTAGTCATGATTATGTGTATCCATTCCAGGGGCAGAAAGTGGATTGCAGCTGAGGAGGGTTCTGTACAACCTAGGAGTTGGGAATGAGATTTCAAACTGCCTTCTTGATACCCTGTTCCTGGGCCATCCCAATGCTGATTGCCAAGGATCAGCTGGATATAAAGGATCCCCAGATCCAATGCTGGACCATGAACAGTAGCCAAGAAGGGGAGAACCATATGATGTCTCTGTTCCTATAAGGATTCCCCATGCCAAGTGCATCCACTTCTGCCTTGCTATGCCAACTTTTCACCAGCAGAGTTAAATGTATATGCATGCAATGTCCAGTTCCTCAGTTACAGCACAGCTACAGTTCTTAGCAGGTAGGTTGGGTATGCAGCACTTTTATAATCAGTGAAATGGGAACTGATGGGTGTGTTTTAAAATAGTCCTATGTGATTTGTTCAATTGCACATTCATCAAGATTTTAAAGAAAAATATCCGTAATGATTTGCAAACAGTACCTATGAAATAAAAAAGTACTTCTGATTTTGGGGAGCCAGTAATTTACTGTATGCTGCTGCCCTTGGGCAGGAGGAATTTCAGACAGTCTATTATAAGCGCTAAGGGCAATGTCCTTTGACTTTTGCCATTGATTTTCACCAGAGCCAGGATTTCACCCTAAAATTAGTGCTGATTCCACTTTAGAGCAGGAAACAAATTATTTTGTTTATAAGCAGAGGGACTTCAGTTCTGTTCCTTATTACGACCATGAAGACCTGAGCGGCTACTGGTACAACTCTGCAAAGGAACAACATGCCTATGTCTGAGTATATATTTTGTGTCTGATGTGTCCGATTTATTTATTAGATTTGAGGTTTTAGACGGAGACTTTCTTTTTGGGATACCTGCCATTGAATGATGATTCAAATTATTAATTCATGTGTAGGCTTCAGTGCCAATTCTTTAGGGAAGATTTGTGCAAGTCTTGAAGGTTTCGGAATACTAAGTAGCTTTTGTTGTACTATGCATACGCTTAAGAGTAGCTTTAGCAGACAGATTGGACTAGAATGCACAGTATTGCTGTGACGTGTCACTGCCTGGTGCAAAGTGACTCACTCTATACAGAAATGCAAAATCACATTGTGTAGTCCAATATCTCCTATTTCATTCACTTATGGACAAAAAGTTCCTTTGTTCATGGTGTTGTTTTGCTTCAGTAGTCGCATGCTGTTAAAGTAATCCCATGTAGAGTACTGGACTTGTGCAGGGCTAGCCTGTTATGCACATTCCAGATAGTTGCCCTGCCAGGGAAAGGGGTTTGACACTTCGTGTCATGACCAATATTAGGACCAGCATCGAGACTGGAATCTGGGTGTCTCAGCGTTGATGGAAGCTCAGCGACTGGCCCACCCATGGTATGACTGCCATTCTCTTGGAGGCCAGTGTGCAAAAAGACAAAGCTTGATTGGAAGAAGGGATGTAAAATCCAGTTTAATTGGTTACTGGTTAACATTCCCCCACGCTCCACCCTGGCTGTGGAGAAAGGCTGCTCTAGCTGGCTCGACAGCCAGAGAAGCCTCTGTCTGCAGCATGCCACCCAGGCCAGTACCGCAACAGACAGGGGCTGCACTGGCTGGCTAGCCGGAGTAGCCCCTGCCTGCAGTAGGCCCTGCAGGACTAGAGAAGCCCCCTGTCCATGGTGGGCAAGGAGCTGCTCTAGCCTCTCTTCGTTATCTGGAACTAGTAAGCCTCACCCATTAAAGGTGAGGCTAACTGGTTAACCATTCACATCCCTAATTGGAAGATGTCCCTCTGTATCTTGAGATGGAGGCCCTGTTTAAGAGTAGGCTTTACTCTGTGCATAAGGCTGACCATTGCCACACATAAGAACTTTCAAGAGGGACTCTGTCAAGCCTTGAATGCCTATGAATTATGGACTCAGGAGTCAGCTCAGACTAGGGGAGGGTGCATCTCTGGACTTCGGATTTTTTCAGAGATCTGTAACTTTGAGGTATTTTAAGTGTAAAATGGTTGGTTAAGAAACGCCTTGATTAAGCTTGTGTTCCTTGTTTTTCTGCTATGTTCTCTCAAGAAGGGTCAAATGAATGAGCCCAGACTGCCTGCAAGCCCAGCTGTAGGCCTGAGGGAGCATGATTAAGTGACTGGGAGCTTTTGGAAGACTCATGTTAGTTTCTGTTTCTAGCACTAGTGAATTGAGGTGCCCCCATCCCAAGGAAGAGCACTAGACGAGGTCTGAGTCTTGGGTGTTTGCCTGAGAATCCAGGGCTAGAATCAGTGACTAGATTTGACCCAGACCCATGGGCTTGAAAGCATTTGGAACCCAATGATTAGGTCCACTCACAACAGAAGGGTGACTTTACTCTGGGTTACAGTACTGGTTTGTAACAAGTAAACCATTACACTCAAGTAGTCCAATTAATTCCAATGGGATTTATTGGTATGTGTGATATGACTCCACATGAGTACAGGCAGGACTGGGCAAAATATGGCCCAGGGGCCGGATCTGACCTGCCAAGCCACTGGATCTGGCCCGCGGACCCTCCTCACTGCTGGGACTCTCAGGCACATGCAGCTGCTGCAGTTTAAAACAGAGTCCCTGTGGCTCACTGCTCTGCAGGGAGGGGGAGGCTTCGTGCAATCTTCCCCTGCCCAATCCTCAGTTCCTATTGGCCAGAAACAACCAGCAAATAAGAACTGACTTCAGCTAATCTCTCAGTTCCGATTGGTTGTTTTTTCCAGCCTATCAGAACTGAGAGATTGGCCTGAGAGACTGGGGTAGAGCAAGCTTCTTTCCCCACCTGGAGTGAGAGCCACGTGGAGGGAGCAGTCTGTTATTTTCAAGCCCGCTAGGGCTGCAACTGGCAGGGAGATCAGCCTGCCTTGTGGGTGCTGCAGCCTGTTGGCCAGGAGACACTTAGGTAAACTCCTCCCAGCCAGCGCCTGCCTCTGGCACCCCAGTCCCTCCTGCACCCCAACTCCTTCCCTCAGGTCATCATCCAAATCCTCTGCATCCTCTGCCCCAGGTGACAGCTCCTTCCTAGACCCTGTACCCCATCCTACACCTCTCCCCCACGCCAGAATCCTCTCCTGCACCCACAGTCCCTCCCATATCCTACACCCCAATCCCCTGACCCAGGTCACAACCCCTTCCTCTACCCAAACACCCTTTCAGACCCCACTGTCTCCTTCACCCCACTCCCTTACCCTGTGTGCTCTTCTGCACCCAACCTCCAACCTAGACCCCGCACACTCTACAAAGAAAGGTGCAGCCCTTGACCACTTACAAAAATCTTGGAGTGGCACCCCACCAAAAATTATTGCTCACCCCTGAGTACAGGTAATAAAATCTAGTTTAGAGGAATTGGGTTTGACTGGAAGGCTGGCCTGATGTGTTTGTGCTCAGATATTAGAAAAGGTGGGTGAAGTAATATCTTTATTGGACCACCCCCCCTCTGTCTCTAATTAATACCCTGGGACCAATGTGTCTAACAATACTGTATGCTCAAGTGCTCTCCTAATTTAATTGAAGGCAGGCTGATTCTTTTGTTTAGTGATAATATTTTCCCCCTCTTTCAAGAGAGGGATGCAAATGAAAACATTTGAAAGCGCAAATGAAGCCAGGATTTAAATATCCCGTGCTTCATTTGCATATTAGTGTTATGGCGCTATTTCAAAATAGCTGTATTTCAAAATGAAATAACAGTATCTGTTGAGAAAACCCTTATTCCTCATACAATGAGGTTTACTAGTTATTTCATGAGAAGAGTTCTCGTGACATAACCACGTCTTAACAGCGTCTGATTTCAAAATAGTTCCATAATGCGTATATGCAAATGAAGTGTGGATATTTAAATCCCAGCTTCACTTGCAATTTCGACTGTCTTCATTTGCATCCCTCTCTCAAAAGAGAGTGCAAGTGTAGACATACCCCCAGAGAACTGATTTTTGTACAGTTTTAGGACAGAGGAAAAGCATATAATTTTGTTCAAATAGCAAATTACTCTTTTTACCAGAGTACAACTCATGTGGCCAAAATAGATTGGATTAGCTCACCCTGACAGTCTCAACTGAGACTGGCTCTTAATTCTCTTTATTGGGAATCCAGCTTCTGCCTGATGACAGCTGATCTTTCTCATCTAGTGTATAACCCATATTTTTTCCCCATTATTCAGCAGCTAGTGTTTAAATTCTGTGATACTGTTTTAAAAAAGAATAAAGGATGTATGTAATTAGAAAGCTGGAGTCGCTGTTATGTGTTAATGGGGAAGAAATTAAAAAACAGCACTTTTACAGCTGTAGCACACTGTCTTGCCACAGATATTTATGTACTGTTACTGATTGCTTAATAGTTTGCTACAGATGCAGATGAGAAATGGAAGCATTGTGCCCCACGTACAGTGTGTAGGATAAGAAAAACATGTAATCTCTTGAAGGTACAGATGGCAGAATAGACTCCTTTAAACATGGTTAATAGTTTCATGATAGGATAACATTAAGCATTTCACATGTTCCTCAGACTGTCAATTTGTCTTGTAATCTTATCTGGCAGAATTTCAGAGCCTGACCCGCTAAGTTGAAGTAAAAAAATTTTTTGCCATTGACTTTAGACAGAGCAGGATAAGACCCTAACAAACAAGCTTTTCATGCTCAGAGTTAAAGGTTTTGCCCATTTAATAGCTAGTGATGGTGTTTTTGTGCAAGTGAATAAACTTTATAGGAATCCTCTGCTCCTGTTAGATGGTTGAAACATGAGAATGCAATCTTTTCCTAATCCCTGTGTCAGGGGGCTCCCCCCCTCGACTGGGGTTGCTGCCCTCATCCGGGGCATAGTTCAACCCACTTGGGCCTAGCCCCAAAGTGCAGAGCCCCTCTTTTAGGGGAAATACAGCCCACTGGCCTAGTCTCCAAATGTCCTGCCCCTGTAGTAGGGGGAATGCAGCCTCCTGGCCTAGTCCACAGGCCCTGAAGCATCTTCCCAAAGTAAGATGCCCCTTTATTAGGGGAAATATGGCCTCCTGGCCTAGTCCTCTGTACGCCGGCTCTGCAGCCTAGTCCTCTAGCCGAGCTCCCCACTTGCCAGGGTTCAGGGCAGGAGGGCCCAGGACCTCCCTCTCCACCGGGCCCCAACCCAGCACCCTATCAGTGGCAGGTGGCTCCCACCACTGGCTCAGCAGGGGTGCCTCCCTGTAACGCACCAAGCCCTTCGGGGCTTTTCCAGCTCCCTGCCCCAGGTCGCTTCCTACCCCCTTCCCATAGTGGTCCCACCTGTTGGCAGCACTTCCCCAGTCAGCATCAGGGTTGGCAGTGTCCAGTCCCGTGCCTGGGTCACGGGGGATCGGCCGGCAGCTCCATTGTTGGGGGCAAGCCTGGCAGTGGCACGTTCAGCAGTCCTGGCAACTCCCTCTCTGGCAGTTGGGCGCTAGATCCAGCTCAGGCCACAGTCTGCCCCTTCTGAGCAGGCCAGCAGCCTTTTATACCTCTGCTCCCCTCGGGGCATGCCCAGTAGGGCTGTGTGGGTGGGGCTCTCTCCGGCCCCAGCACCAGGTGGTTTCCCTGGGCTTGAGTGTGGGGCGGGGCTGCCCCGTCACACCATGCATTACAGTAACAGAATAGGCTTCCTAATAGCTAGCAGTTTACAGCAAGCAACAAGATGGTGGTGTTAAAGTGTCAGTGTGTTTTGTGGAAAAGTGCTTTGGCAATTTCAAGTTACTAAGGCCTGAATAATCAAACAAAGAATCATAAACAGAGCATATCATTATGAAAGGGATTAAAGCTTAGAGTAAGCAACTTTTCCTTATGAAGTTTTATTTCAAATCTCTTCTTGAAAGCAGAAGAGCAATATTATATTTCTTTTTTCCTTGTCTTTCCCCTCTCCCCTCATTATTATCTGCTTCTCAAAATAATAACAAGTACAGTTTCTTTTCTGGTCTGTTTGCTACAGTATTTGTCTCCTAGGACTTTTTATTCTTTCAACCTTGAGTTTCAGGCAGCATTAATCAATAGTATAAACCAGGCTCCCAGTCTGATAGAAAAGCAGAAGGGTGAGCCAATAAACATTTGCTGAACAGAGCATGAAAAAAAGCAGTGCTATATGTAACCTATTTTTATAGCCTCCGTGCAGAGAGAGGGTGTATGGGTGATTGAGAAAGAAGGCTGCACAAACTAACATCATCATAAATAGAATCACTAATTAACTCTCAGTCTCTAAAACATCACAGTTCTTGTGTGAATATAACAAAATTGCCTCCTGTAATTGCATCAACCAAATGCTCTTGGCAGTGGAGGGTTTGTTTTTCTCTTGATACTAAGGGTATGTTTACACAGAAACTTAGACTGTGGGTAAGTTTTCATTGCTGTATTGACTTCTTCTGGGCTCTGGGACTTTTTCACCTTGCAGATTCCTGGAATCCAGGCTTCAGTCCAAGCCCAAAAGTCTACACAGCAATGAAACAACCCCACAATCTGCACACCAAAAAAAAGTCCAAGTTGGTTGGGATGGGCCAACTGTGAGTGACTAGTCCTTGTGTAGACATAGTATAAGTATGAAATTCATCATCGTGCAGAGAGCCAGAAAAAAAAAAAAAGCATTGACAACATTTAGGGTGGCCTTCAAGATAGCGTATAAGTGAGACTTAAATGACACTCTGACTTTGTGCTAGTGCTTCTAAGAGAGGCCAATATTTTTTTTCTAAGTGAAGATTAATTTTGAATTGGTACTAAGCATAGTACATTCTATCGATAAAACGAAGACAGTGGTATTTGGAGATAAGGATATAGGAAGGAAGATCAGTGTAGATGGGATCGAACTAGAGAACGTAGAGAAGTTCATGTTTTGAGGAGCAACATGATGTATGATCTAGACTGTAAGAAGGAAATAGCGACTAGAATAGCAAAAGCAAGAGCGAGTTTGAAGGAGATGGATAAGATCTGGAAAAGCAAAGTGATTAGCTTAGGAACGAAGCTAAGCATCTTGAAAACGTGTATTCAGGAGCATGTTGTATGGATGTGAGACATGGGTGATAACGAAAGATTCAAAGAGAAGGATATTGGCATTTGAGAGGAGTTGTGATAGAAAGATACTGAGAATAGGAAGGATGCAGAAGGTCAGCAACAAGAAATTATATAGGAAGATGCAGCCGAAAGAGAACTTACTGCAGACGGTTATGCAGCGGAAGCTACAGCTATTCGGGCATATCTGCAGAATGAACAACAAGCGAAAAGTCAAGACCTTGGTATTTGGCATAATGGATGGTTAGAATATGAGAGGCAGACCCCGCAGAGAATGGGTAGATGATATAGTAGATTGGTGTGGAGCTAGTCTACATAATCTAAGCCATTCTGCATTGGACAGGGAAAGATGGAAGGAAATAGTGAGGGAGGCATCAGACACCAACGGGTGTTGAGCCCATGGTTATTGATGATGATGATAGTAAATTCTGACACATAGTGTCAAAGGCTAAAAGACTTGCATATGATGATCTGGGACAGTTGTTTGAACCTTGATAGAATGTAGATGGATTAGAAACTTTGGGACAATCTTTGCATGAATAATCTCTTGTTTTTTAATTGGTCTACTCTGGTTAGCAAGAAATACTGTTGTACACAAAGGCCAGAAAGCTGGGGCCCTTAGATTGGAAATCTCAAATCTATTTTGAAAGCACGTGGTTTGGATAGTTTACATCAAGCTGTAAATTAATGATGGACAATTATTGTTGATGATTGAAAGCTAGGACATTTGAAAAAATTGAAGTAATCCACATAATGTTGTGTAAATCATATCTAATTGGCTACTCTTGATTTTCCTAGTTATGTTTCTATCTCTGTGGTTGCATTTGTTTTAATTTTAATTTTAAATCTTCCTTGTGATGCCAATAAAAATGTAGTACAACTTGTATGCAGCCATAAAAATCTCATGGGACAGGAGGACAGTAATAGTCACCTGACCAAGTCTGACAGTCTGCTGGGAAGAAAAAGGGGCATGGCTTTTCTTTAGGGCAGTCATGATAGGTCTAGGGTGTTATATAGTGTTGGTTTATCAGAGGAGTATTTAATTGTTATTGGTGTTACTGTTATCCCAAGGATGAGAAGTAGGCAAGTAACTGGTGTTTGAACTAAATCTAAATTAAATCTCTCTACTAGATTTGCCTATTAGATTTGTACAAATTGACAAGACCCCTAATGCCACATAGAGGAGACCACCAATTAATACTTTGGTTATGCAGCTCCTGCTAGATATAATGGTTTACAGCTGACACAAAATGTGTGTAAACCCTAGTATTTGTAGCTTCAGAAATATCCTATTCTCATGTCATAGTCTATCGAATACGTCAGTTTCCTATGGATTTACTGAGAGCTTTTGTTGTCCTTATATGAATAATAATTCTGAGGTTTGATAGCTTGTAATATGTTATTCATATTCCCTACTCTTGGGAATAACAGGGCTGGCACATCTAGGGCATGTCTACACAGCAGGGCTAACCTCAAAATAAGCTACGCAACTTGAACTATGCTAATTGTGTAGCTTAAGTTGAAATACCTTATTTTGACTTTTGGTGCTGTCTACACAGCAGTTATTTCAAAATAGAGCACTCTTCCCCTGACTTCCCTTACTCCTCATGAAATGAGGTTTACTTAAGTCGGAGTAATAAGCTCATTATTTCAAATGTATTTTGAAATAACAAGCTTGCTGTGTACATATGCACTACGTTATTTCAGAATAACTGATCTAATTCCGAAATAATGCTGCTGTGTAGATGTAGCCCTAGAGAACAGGTGCATTAGTTTCAGCTTCTAACACTTAATAATCATTGAAATTTTAGGTCACAAAATAATATTCTATTAAACATCTATTCTATCATACTTTGGGAAAATACATTCTACACGATGACCTTACAGTAGATAAGCTAGAACTGGCTTCATCCATTACTTCCTCCTTAGTAATCCTCTCATCAGAACTAGCCTTTCGCCTGAGTATTATAATATTGGCTTGTTTGTGTTAGCTATAACACCAGGGGATCTGTCACATAAAGGGACACCCTCAATTTGAAATGTGGTTACTTTTGAAACCGTTGTATTTATTTCTGATACTGCCACTGCCTTGGATTTCTCCTGTTAGCTTCTGTGGAATTACAGTTTTGTTGTCAAGTTAAAAAATAAACAAACAAAACTGTCCCTGCTGCTGTGTGAAATACAGGAAGAGAGGATACTGAGTAACTGACTACGAAAGGAAAACAGCAGAATTGACTAGACACAAGAAGTTGTCAGTTGCACATAAAATTGGAAAAAGAGAGATTCTGTTCTGGCTCACCAGTCAGTCCCTCCTCCGAGTTACTTAAGGCAAATATGTAATTTTGAAGTTGATATCATCCCTGTAAACTGAATCCCTCCAGGACCAGTTGGAGTCGCGGTTAAAATTGCTGTCTCAATCATAAGATAGTAAATGAAGTGTGGATAGTGTAGCAATATTTATTTTACAGAGAGAGAGACAGAGAGAGAGAGAGAGAGAGTAAGTAAGTAAGTATCTATATGTTTTGTGATAGTCACTGCTCAGGAATGGTTAATCCCAATTCTGGTTATACCAGATAAATACATATGTAAGCACATGAATGTCAGACTCTGGTACAGTGTCTATTGCAAAATGTACAGACTATGACAAACCTTGAAGGAGTCCTACAGAAAAAACTAACATTTTGTTTCCATAAGCTACAAAATGAAAATATAAGAAACCATATTTAAGGACAGTTAGGATTCATAGTGACAGTGTAATAGCAGCAAAACTAAGGGGTTTATTTTTCTTTCTTGGTTTATATAATACCCCACTATGATCACTGAGTTCTACCTGCATGTATGGGGAAAAGAATATATCCCTAAGTTTGCAGTGTCAGTTGTACAATGAGGAAGTGACCCACAAATCAACAATAAATATGTAAAACAGTTTAGATTTAAATCCTAATTTTGCTCATTCTATGCACCCAAGAAATATTACATTTTATTTTTTTCAGTTCATGTACATTTTAAAACCCCCTACATATTCACTTGTTTCAGGATCTAAGTACTTTCAGAAACATTTTGAAAAACATAATAATTTAAAAACTAGTCATTTACAGAAACAGTGGATACAGCCACCCACACTCTTCTATGATGGAAAAAGCATGGTTTCTAGAATCAGTTTTGAAGCTTACTCTGGGGCAATGCTAAAGATGCCTATTTCCCATTCTAATTCATTCTGGAGATTTCCCTTTTGTCCAATATCTGTAGTCTCTGGGAAATCAGCAGTGTGTGTTGCTAGGATAATATGGTAGAATGGGAATATTTGGCCCATAGATGTGATGATGATGAAATTTCTGTGTAAAATATAGATAGATAAATAATAATATGATCAAGTAGCTACTCTGATGACAGTCCACACTGTTTTTTCTTACATGACATTATTATGTCACTTGCCTAGAGTACAACAGAAAGCTTTGCAATCTATACTTTTAGTTTTCTTAAGCTTTTGCAGTGCAGAGGTGCGAATACTTTTTATACTTAATGTGAATGGAAAACCATTTACATGCGCTGAAATTTAAAACCACGAGAGACTGAAAACTATATGGCTGGAAAGTCATGGGTTTTTTTTATAGTAAATTGCAGGGGCTAAGGGAAATGATCCATACGCCCAGAGCATGTCCTTTCTGACGATGTGCCATCTTATTTGCTAGTGTGCATCTCCCTCTGTTTTAGATTTGTACCAGATCTGAAATAGTGCCTTTTTGTCCAGGAACAACTTGTTGTACTCTTCAGGTGAGGAGAGGAAACTGAGACAAAAGGAAAAGAGAGAGGAAATGAAGAGGAGAGGAAAGAGACAGAGAGAGAGAGAGCACAAACCACAAGGTGTGAGGTAGCTGAGACCAGACTAAATGGAGATAAAGTGCAAGACAGAAGGCAAGGAAGTGAGAGTAAGAGGTAAATAGTCTTATTATCATGGGGCAAAAAAAAGTGTACACATCAAAAAATATGGAAATCAGATAGGAATTCTGCCTGTTTAGTTGGGGGAGGGGAAATGTGGAGCAGGTAAAATCTAACACTGGGTTAAATGATATGCCAGTATTGTAGGGTGCTTGGCAGCCATCTCACATTCTTGAAACAAAAAAAAAACCAACAACAAAAAAAGGAGAAATATCAGAAAGCTACAGAGCTTGGTAGAAACACTCAAGAGAGATCTGAGAAAGTGACAGCTCTGTGATTATGTACTACAGTGTGGTTAAGCATGCAAATGGGACTGTCAAGAAAAACGGCCATAGCTCAGCCAGTTAATTCAACTGACTGCCATTAAAATGTAGCTGAAGCTAATACAATAGCTGTCAATGATGAAGTGACTCCCTCCTTCCCTGTGTTTTTAATTAGGTTTATAAGTATTGGGCCAAATCGTGATCTCAGTTTCTCAGTTACATCAGCCCCACTGAAAGGGCGGTGGTAGAAGAGTGCAGGGTTTGTCCTAATGCATTTAAACTTGTTTGGCATCAGTTCACCTTTGATGATACAAAGGAATTTAAATTGTACTGTTCTCTTCCCCTGGGGAGCTGGGCAGTGTTTGAACAGCCTTCCCTAAGGAGTCCACTAAGGAAAGAAAGCTTGAACTGTGGCTACATAAGAACTCTGCTGCCAGAGGCTGCCTTGGGAATATGCTGAGGGCATCTCTGACTGCCTGGCTTCTACTCCATCCTTTATCACTTCTGTTCACTTTTGAAACCGTATTGTCTAATTACAGGTAGTCCCCGGGTTACGTACAAGATAGGGACTGTAGGTTTGTTCTTAAGTTGAATCTGTATGTAAGTCGGCACTGGCATCCAGATTCAGCCGCTGCTGAAACTGATCAGTTTCAACAGCGGCTGAATCTGGACACCAGTTCTGACTTACATACAGATTCAGCTTAAGAACCCCAGGCGTCCCCAAGTCAGCTGCTGCTGAAACTGATCAGCAGCTGATTCCAGGAAGCCCGGGGCAGAGCAACTCTGCCTCGGGCTTCCTGTAGTCAGCCGCTGGTCAGTTTCAGCCGCGGCTAACTTGGGGACGCCTGGGG
This sequence comes from Pelodiscus sinensis, assembly GCF_052426305.1. NCBI lineage: Eukaryota > Metazoa > Chordata > Testudines > Trionychidae > Pelodiscus > Pelodiscus sinensis. The sequence continues at coordinate 27,059,283 of NC_143065.1, forward strand.
CAGAGCAGCTGGGGTGCTGCCGGGTTGGTCCAGTAGCGCCAAGGAGCGGTGCTGCGGGACCAACCGGCAGCGCCCCACCTGCTCTACCACAGGCCCTGGGCTTTGCTCCACGTCTCCCTGGTCTGCTGGGGGGGGGCACTAGCTGCGTCCCCCCCCAGCAGACCAGGGAGACGCGGAGCAAAGCGGCGGAGGACCCGGGCTGGACTGCGGCGCTGATCTGGAAGCGGCCGCGGGTCCGGCCCCGGGTCCTCCGCCACTTTGCTCAGCGTCTCCCTGGTCTGCAGACCAGGGAGACACTGAGCAAAGCCGTGGAGGACCCGGCCGGACCCGCGGCGCTTCCAGCTGATCTGGAAGCGGCCGCGGGTCCGACCCCGGGTCCTCCCCCGCTTTGCTCCCCGTCTCCCTGGTCTGCTGGCTCCCCCAGAAGACCAGGGAGACGGGGAGCAGCTTTTCTCGCCCCGGAGGAGGCGGGTGGCGGGACCAGGCGTCCCGCCGCTCCAGTCCTCCGGGGCGAGAAAATCCCTGTTCGTAACTGCGGAGTCGGATCCGCGTAACTCGGGGACTGCCTGTAATGGTCACTTGTACAGCAACAGTCCTCCTGGGGTTGGACTTCTTGCAAGCTGGTGCCCTGCCCCCTGGGTTATGCTGGCAGAAACTGATATAACTCTAGGGTGAATTGAGCCAATTATCTTTTATTTAAAAATGATAGGGCCAAGTTCTGCCTATGGAGTTGTATACATGAAATTGGAGGTAGAATTAGAGCCATGTAGGTTGAGGATAGTAAATAAATACAAGTATTAAGCCATGTATTTCAGTGTACCAACTATACTGCTCTTTCATAGTAACATTTTCCACTTCTACGATGCCATTTACATTTTTTACATTTTGCTAGTGCTGTCATTAATGATACAGACTGGAAAGTTGTCTGGGAAATCTTTCTGATTCTGAAAATATCTAGTTGATCAATCCGTACTAACATGACAGAGAATGCTAATGGTTGGGAAGTAGTAAGTCAGGAAGAAGAGAAAAATTCCTAAAAGAAATAAATGAGTCCATAATAGAAAATAATTGTTGTAGGACTTCTGTTAATAATAATAATAATATATAATGTTTAATTAATTATTTTTGTCTGTGCCATTTTTTTTCATTTACATTAGTTTGGATGTAAATGCTCTTTGTCCTATTCTATACAAGTTTTATCTTATGTTCATCACTGTAGTATCTGATTTGCTTTATAAAATGTTATCCAATTATAATTATTATTTTATTGCTGTAGACCAGGCCTGGGCAAAATATGACCCACGGGCCAGATCCGGCCCACCAAGCCACCAGATCTGGACCCTGGAGGCAGCAGGGAACCCCAGACAAGCTCCCCTGCTTGCCCTGCAGCCCTGCGCACCATGCAGAAACGTGGCTGCAAGGCTCCGTTTCTGTTTTAACACTGGAGGAGAGAGGGGAAGTTTCAGGAGCTGCCCCACCCCCAGCACAATCCCATTGGCCAGTTTCTGGCCAGAAACCGGCCAATGGGAGCTGCTTGTTGGAATAACAGGCAACCAAGACGAACCACACCCCCTTTCCTTGGCTCAGTTATTCAGTGAAGCACATGGCCAGGCAGGCTGGCTGGGAAACCTTTTAAGATTGAAAGTAGGTATAAGGGATCTTCCGGAAAAGGGCTTATTTTCCGCAAGATCCCGTCTAGACTGGCGCTTTTCTCCGGCAAAACCCCGAGCCGTAAAAAAGCGTCAGCCATGTTCATGCAAATGCTGCGGGGGATATTTAAATCCCCCGCGGAATTTGCAATTCCGAAGTGTCTCATTAGCATCCCTTTTCCGGAAAGGGGTGCCAATGTAGACACAGCCCAGCTGACTGTCTTCCAATTGTTTTTAAGCCTTTGTTGTGAAGGTTTATAAATACTTTCACATTTACACTGTTCCTGTTGAAGAATTGATAATTTTCTGCCTATTTGTCAATTTTGAGTATTTTACATTGCTAAAGCCAGGCAGCACAAGATTCCCTTCTCTTGAACCAGTTCTAGACAAAATGTTGAATTTGAAGGACACAAGAATATTTTCTTTCTCAAAGTGCATGTCCAACACTGTTCAAGAAAGTCTTCAGTGACTCTTGCACAAAACAGGGAGGAGAAAAATGACTCCTTGGTGAAAGAAGTTGCACTGCATATTCCTACCCTTGAATATAATTAGCATGAGGCCCAGAGGAAGATTTGTCACATCACATACAAAGACCCTGGTGCAGTCTTTGGTTGAAGGTGGAGAAATTAGGGAATAAGAATTTTACAATGCAGTCGAGATTTTTATTCAATATCTCTGAAGTAGTTTGAACACTGGAAACCGGTCTTAGAGTACACAGAAAACTTGAGTGTTTCTTCTTGAGGATACTGACGTGGGATAATGTACAAAGCTGTCTTGCCTTTGCCACACAGGAATTCCCACTGTAGATGACTTGAGAATAGATGAGAACCAATTTTTTGACAAATGGACAAATACAAACCCAATAATAGATTGTCACATGTCTGACTGGAACACTCAGAAAACCCCCATTTCTGAAAGGAGGTGGAATATTTTTGAAGAGATGCCTTATTTCGAAATAGCTATTTTGGAATAGGGGTTATTCCTCGTAGATTTCAGAATAAGTCATCTGTTATTTTGAAATTATTTAAAAATAATGGAATGGCTGTGTAGACGCTTACATTGTTATTTCAAAATAATGCTAGTTATCTCAAAATAACAGTGCAGTGTAGATGCACCCTGACTGACATAGCCATGCTGGCAAAAGCCACTATTGTAAACTCGTATAATCATAGAAATGTAGGTCTGGATGGGACCTCAAGAAGTCACCAAGTCTTTCCCCTTGCACTGAGCAAGACCACGTAAACTTAAATAATTCCTGATAGATGTTTCTCCAACCTGGTTCTTAAAAACATCCAATGATTGGGATTCCATAACCTGATGGAGTGTAGTTGTTGCTGTGCTTGCAAGGTTTTGCTTTTCCAGAATAGTTTATTTTGTTCTGGGCTAGTGAAGTGAGCTATACTCGTGAAAGCACAACATTGCGGGTGTAAAATGATCATTCATAAACAGAAAAGCCTTAGCAGACAACTCGTGTACAATGTGTTTTCCACAGTGATGTCCTTACAACTCTTCTTCCTGTTACTTGTCATTAGTTTGATTCGATAGCTGCACTTTACAGATGAACATTGAGTTCAAACGTTAGTCTATTAGGGTATGTCTACACTTCCACCCTAGTTCGAACTAGGGTGGTAATGTAGGCAACCGGAGTTGCAAATGAAGCCTGGAATTTGAATTTCCCGGGCTTCATTTGCATAAAGCCGGGCGCCGCCATTTTTAAATGTCCGCTATTGCGGACTCCGTAGCCGCGCGGCACAGAGTCCGAAATAGCGGACATTTAAAAATGGCGGCGCCCGGCTTTATGCAAATGAAGCCCGGGAAATTCAAATTCCAGGCTTCATTTGCAACTCCGGTTGCCTACATTACCACCCTAGTTTGAACTAGGGTGGTAGTGTAGACCTACCCTTAATTATTCCAGGATCTCAGTATGGTGCTAGTTTAAAATGGACCTTTTCATAATTACAGATGATGTTTTACCATTTTCCCCTCCTCAAATTTAAAAAAAATCAATTTGCTGTGTTGTTTGCAGTAATGAGAACACACCACGAGTTATGCTTTGGATTCTATTCAAGAACAGCCTTTTGCACTGGGTGTAGAAAGTTTATGTTCATTGTGCAGTTTCATTCATTATTTAACAGTGGCTAACAGATGAGTGGGGTTAATGTTTCAGTTGGCCACTTTTAAAATGATAACGTTTAGGTAGACATGTCTGCAAACTGTTATGCTAGACATGGAGCACAGATATTTTGATATCTCTCCCTTTCACTCCTACACCTAGCAATAAGACTCTGAGGAATTACAGACTTTGTGGTTTCAATTCTCAAAGGTATAAAAGTGGCAGGTATTAAAAAAATTCAATGCCTCCTAAGTAATTACATACTTTCTTCTGCCAAGTGTCCCGTTATAACTGTTTATTTTCTCTTTTCCTCCTTCTCCGTATGTTATTTTTGCTGTTCTCATTTTTATGCCATAGTTAAGACTTTTTTAAATATCATGTACTTATAATTTCTGGTTTCTGGTTTTACGAAAAAGGGATGCAATCTAGACGTACGTAGCCTTTGTGTTCAGCTTCCCGCAGAACAACGTGAAAGGGAATCAGGGTACATCTAGACTACAGACTTTTGTCAACAGAGGCTTTGTTGACAGATACTGTTGACAAAGCTTCTGTCGACAAAAAGCCTGTAAACTACATCCAGTTCTGTCGACAAAGCAAGCCGCTTTGTTGACATGAGAGTGTAGATGCAAAGGACAGTGTAGATGCAATAACACCTGTCAAGAAAAGGCGTTATTCCTCGTAGAATGAGGTTTACCGCCATCAACAAAACTGCCGAGTTCTGTCGACGTTATGTTGACAGAACTTGGTGGTAGTGTAGACGCAGTTATAGTTTTGTCAACAAAAGTCCACTTTTGTCGACAAAAGCCTATAGTCTAGACACACCCTAACAGTCTAACCTCTCTTGATATTGTTCCTATGACCAAGGAAGCAGCTTCTGTAAAAAGTTACGGTACATACGTGGAATATATTAGAAAGATTATAGGTATAAAACAGAGGAAGAGCTTTAAGTACTGTTGCCAAAGAAAACAGAACTCAGCACTGATTTATTTCATAGCTATGGTGTAGAACACATTGAGTACAAATAATACTGTATTAATAGTCATTATGACTTCCATACACTGTAGGGCCATGACTAGCACAATATGGTGTTTTTACAGCTGATGAAACAATTAATGTTGGACATTTCAAGTTTTTGTGCAGTTATTGATCTTCCTTAGAGCAATCAGGAGTCAGGTCCATTGTTTCTCAGTTCAACCATTTGAAATTTCAAAAGCACCTACAGATTCTCCAAAGATATGGCAGATATTTCCAGACCTTCTGCACATTTTTGTCCTGTCCTTATTTAAAAAAAGCAGGAATCAATAATGTTTTAGACATGTGATGGTTATGTCAGAATTACTTACAAGGCTGCTAGGATTATTAAAAAGTGGTCAGATATCCACATCTCATGTATCACATACCGGTGGTGTTACCACAAAAAAACAAAAAAACAAAAAACCAACCCTCCTTATCTTTGTCAAAACAGTCTGCAGTTATATACCCTAAAACTTTATTTACAAATAATACGTGCAAAACAGAAATCCTTGGTTTTAACCATGCAAAATGTACCCGTTTTAATTATTTTTTAAAAATCTTATTAAAACAATTAAAAGAACTTCTGTCCCTAACCTAATGTAACTAACATGGGGTATGTCTACACTACAATGTTAGTTCGAACTAACAGACGTTAGTTCGAACTAACATTCATAGGCGCTACACTAGCGCTCCGCTAGTTCGAATTTAAATCGAACTAGTGGAGCACTTAGTTCGAACTAGGAAAACCTCATTTTACGAGGATTAAGCCTAGTTCGAACTTATTAGTTCGAATTAAGGGGTGTGTAGCCCCTTAATTCGAACTAGTGGGAGGCTAGCCCTCCCCAGGTTTCCCTGGTGGCCACTCTGGCCAACACCAGGGAAACTCTATTGCCCCCCTCCCAGCCCTGGACCCCTTAAAGGGGCACAGGCTGGCTACGGTGCCCGTGCCAGGTGCAAGCCTGCCAGCACCCAGCCAGCAGACCCTGCACCTGGCACGGTACAGAGCCACCCACCCAATGTCCCCCAGCCCACCCCCTCTTCCCGGGACCAGGCTGGCGGCTCCCAGGAGCTTGCCCGGGACCGCAAGAGGTGGGCACCTTCCTGGGCTAGTGCAGACATCGTGGACCTCGTCCACGATCTCCGCACTAGGCACAGGAAAGTGGCCGTCTAGGGCAGGAGCGCTGCCAGCCTGGCCACCCAGGAGCAGGTGTGCATGAAAATCAAGGGGGCCCACTGAGACCCCCCGACCCTGAGCCCTGAGCTTACAATGGCCGTCCTGGGTCAGACCAAAGGTCCATCTCGCCCAGTAGCCTGTCTGCCGACAGCGGCGAACCCTAGGGACCCTGGAGGGGATGGACCGAAGACAATGACCAAGCCATTTGTCTCGTGCTATCCCTCTCCAGCCTTCCACAAACTTTGGGCAGGGACACTACTCCTACCCCCTGGCTAAGACCACTCCATGGACCCAACCTCCATGACTTGATCTCACTTTCCTTTAAACTCTGTTCTAGTTGTAGCCTTCACAGCCTCCTGCAGCAAGGAGTTCCACAGGTTAACTATTTGCTTTGGGAAGAACAACTTTCTCTTACTAGTTTGAAGCCTGCTACCCATTCCTTTCCTTTGGTGTCCTCTAGTCCTTCTTTATGGGAACTCATGAAGAACTTTTCTCAATGCACCCTCTCCACCCAACCCCTGCTTTTAGAGACTTCTATCCTGTCCCCGCTCCATCTCCTCTTTTCTAAGCTGAACAGTCCCAGTCTCTGTAGCCTCTCTTCATCTGGGACCTGTTCCCAACCCCTGATCATGTTAGTTGCCCTTCCCTCTCCCAGCCTTTCTCTTCCCCTCTCCCACCTCCTTTTCCCAGTCTCCCCCAGTTTTGTTCAATAAAGACAGAGTCAATGTTGGAAGAAACGTTATCTTTATTTTGTACATCAGGAAGGGGGGCTAGGGAAGGGTAAGTGGAAGGAGGTGAGGGAGGAATGGGGTACGAGCCCCCGATGGGGAGGACTGGGCTGGCTCTGCGGGCTTCTGGGGGTGGAAACTCTCCTGCAGCCCCCCAATTGCCTCCTCTCCCCAGATGGCAGCCTACAGCAAGTGCAGCCGGTCTGATGGCTGAGTGCTGTGATGTGCCCAGTGTGGGCACTCCGGGCACTCCAAGCCAGGACTGCTTTGCAAGCGGGGCACCCCTGAGAACTGTCTGTCCGGGGTGGGGGTCGGGTCCCTTTAAGCGCAGCCCTCGGCTAGCCTGAGACAGCATCTCCACGCTCTAAGTCCTCCTCTGCTGCCCTGCCGACACTGCTTCCGGCCATCCTTAAGCCCTATTCAGGGTCCACTCAATGTGGACATGCTAGTTTGAATTAGCAAAACGCTAATTCGAACTAGTTTTTAGTTCTAGACGCGTTAGTTCGAATTAGCTTAGTTCGAATTAACTAATTCGAACTAAGTTAGTTCGAACTAACTCTGTAGTGTAGACATACCCATGGTGTATTTCTATTCCTAACCCAATGTGTCTCATTTCTTGAACTCCGTGTCTTTTTTCCTTTTTGTTTGATGTGACTTTTAAGCCCAGGTCACTGGTCAAAATAAATGTCAAAGCTATTATTTTAGCATTTGAATCTGCAACTCATAGTCCCCCACACTTACTGTAGCTTACTTCTAAAGGGATTCTGTACCATTGAGCATGCACAGAAGTCATGCCCACCTTCTCCACAGAAAATACATTCTGCTGGAGAGGCGCTGCAGTTATGCCTTTCATCCACCAGAGGTTGCTGAGGCATCTGCACAGAGGGGAGCCACTCCTGGGTGGGCACAGCCCTCTATGGATAGGGAGGAAAATCAGTTGTGTTCCTCACAGCACCTACCCTTGGGTCCACTGAGGTGGCACAAGACATAGGAGGAACAGATAGCATGGCCATGGGGGACTTTTGGAGAGGTCATAGACTAGGATTCAGAAGGGCTAATGTGGGGACAGATTGGGGTGAGGGTGCACAATATGTGGGATTGTGGGAGGTGGGATAGCTGAGCGAGGGTGCATGGCCATATGGTAACAGGGGCAGAAGTGCCTGACTGAATGAGAGTGGGTAGGAGTCAACCAGTGTGTGCATGGGTGAGGCTCCCAAAGGGCATGTCTACACAGCAAAGTTATTTCGAAATAACTTGACTAGCGTCTACACAAGCCAACCGCTATTTTGAAATTAATTCGAAATAGCGGAGGGCTTATTTCAAAATTGGTAAACCTCATTCCACAAGGAATAACGCCAATTGCGAAATTGCTATTTCAAAAAAGTGCTGTGTAGATGCTTATTTCAAAATAGAGGGCCTCCAGCCCTTCCCAGGATGCCCTGCTGGTCACTCTGGCCACAACCAAGAAAACTACTCTCCCCCCCCCCGCCCCAGAACCCTTAAAGGGGTAGAGTCTGGCCACAGTGCCTGTGCCAGCTTCAAGCCTGCCAGCCTGACAAACAGTCTGTCTTGCCCATGACCCACTGGCCCCAATATAAGCCAGCAAGCCACCGGTAGCCAGCCCTCCACCGCTCCCCAGGAGCAGTCTGCCTGCTCCCAGGAGCCTGCCAGGAGCCTTCCTGGTCCAGTGAGGAGATCATGGACCTCATTGAGGTTTGGGGGGAATCCTCCAATGTCCATGATCTCCGCACTAGATGGAGGAATGCTGCTGTCTAAGGCAGGGTAGCTGCCAGCATGGCCAGCAAAGGCCACATCCACACCCAGGAGCAGGTGCGGATGAAAATAAAAGAGCTTTGGCAGGCATATGCCAGGGCTACAGGGGGCAGCTCCCAGCCAGGGACACAAACAGCAAGCTGCCCCTATTTTAACGCCCTGGACCGCATTCTGGGGGGTGGGATGGTCTGTGCCCCCCAGGTGGTTGTCAACCCTGGGGCAGAGAGCCCTGACCAGGGCATCAAGGAGGAGGAGAGCCAGGAGCCGCAGCAGACCAGACAGAGTGTGCTGAGCAGCCAGGACCCCTGAGCTGCCCCAGCAGACCTGTCACCGGTATCATCCAAGGCAACAACAGGTGAGTGCCATCACTGTCCCCTTATGTGGGTGGGGAGGAGGGACAGAAACCAGGGACTGCACGTGTGGGCCTTGTTGTCTAAGGATCACGCAGATACCTGTGCATGTGCAAGCATGTGCCATGCTACCACTGGGCATGTGGCCCTAGCTGGCTGCCATACAGGGGTCTTACCCTGTTAGCCACACGCATGAGTGAAGAGGCATGACATTCTCATGACTCCAAGGTGGACACAGCAGGACACCCTCCCTGCACAAGGCCAGTCTACACAGAGGCAGGGATATTCTCCCCTCCCCCACACGATATACAGCACAGGGACATTGGTGCAGTCTCGGGGCAGCTCCCACAACTGGGGATAGCTGGACATTCCGAACATGGCCTCTGTGCAAGCACATCGGCTCTGATGGTGCAGGGAACTGTCATCCTCACCTTGCAGAGGGGAACTGGGCTTCATCCACTGTATCCTGAGGGATAACTGACCACTTCTCTTTGTTTCTCCACAGCTGTACGTGCAGGGTGCACCACACCACCCAGGACATGCTCCTGCACTGGAGGGCTCTGCAGGACCATCCGTGCAGTGGAGGGGTACCAACAGCAGCACCTGGGGGCACTGCGAGTCCTGCACTGCACCCTCCGGCACTAGGTGCAAGGAGACCTGCAGCTCCAGTAGGAGCAGCTTGCCCAGGGCCATGCCATCTGCCAGCACCTGCTGACCCTGGTGCAGAGCATGCTGCCTCCTGCTGCTCCAGCACCTGCTGCCTTCCCAGCTACCACTCCTCCTCCCACTCCCGCTTCTCCCTCCTCACCCTCCATCCCCTCCCCATCCCACCGGCGATGCCGAGGCCCCCGCACCTGCGGTGCTGGGAGACAGTTGGCCCGGTGAGAACCCTAACCCTGAGCCCTGAGCTTCCCCTCCTCCTTGTTCCCCTTGCTTCCCCCTTCCAGCTCCCTCCTCTCAGGTTTCCCCCTCCCCTCTCCCACCCTCTCTCCTCCCTTCTCCCACCTCCTTTCCCCAGTCTCACCAGAGTTTCATCCCCCCCCTTTTGTTAAATAAAGAGAGTTTGTGTTTATGAAAATATGTGTATTTTATTTGACATCAGGAAGGGGGGTTAGGGAGGGCTAGGTGGAAGGACGTGAGGGAGAAATGAGGCACAAGCCTCCAGTGGGGCAGACCAGGGAGACTGTTAGTGCTCCTCAGGGTGGAAGCTCTCCCGCAGGGCCTCCTGGATACTGACAGCCCCCCGATGGACCTCCCAGATGGCAGCCTGCAGAAAGTACAGCCAGGCTCACAGCAATGTGTCCGGGAATGTCTACACTACCCCCCTAGTTCGAACTAGGGGGGTAATGTATGCATACCGCACTTGCTAATGAAGCCCGGGATTTGAATTTCCTGGGCTTCATTAGCATAAAGCCGGCTCCGCCATTTTTAAAAGCCGGCTTGTTCGAACCCCGTGCCGCGTGTAGCCGCGCGGCACGGGGTTCGAACAAGCCGGCTTTTAAAAATGGCGGAGCCGGCTTTATGCTAATGAAGCCTGGGAAATTCAAATCCCGGGCTTCATTAGCAAGTGCGGTATGCATACATTACCCCCCTAGTTCGAACTAGGGGGGTAGTGTAGACATACCCTCCAAGAGAAGCACCAGAGTGCCCAGGGGCAGCTCTGGCTCCATGTTGCAGAGTGCAGAGTGCTGTAGTGTCCCGAGTGAGGACAACCAGAGCATGCAGAGAAAAAAATTCTTTGCTGTCCCTTATCAAGGTAGGCAAGCAAGCAGGGAAACCTGAGAACTGGCTGTCCAGGGTTGGGGGAAGTCTCTTTAAGCACAGGCCTCACATAGCCTCAGGCAGCAGCCGCATAAGATAACTCCTGACCTGATGCCCTGTTGAAACTGGTTCCGGCCGGCCTTAAATACAATTCATTGTCCATTCAGTGTGGATGCTCTATTTCGAAATAGCCAAATGCTATTTCGAAATGCATTTTGTGTATAGACGCTTTATTTCAAAATATCTCATTTCAAAATAGCTATTTCGAAAATTAGATATTTCGAAATAACACTATAGTGTAGATGTACCAAAACATTTTCCCAACCCAAAATAACCTGTTCAATAATTATCCCACCCAGCCCAGCAACCCTACAGGTTCACTCCCAGGCTCCTTCCCAGCAATTATTTCCTTCTCCTTCATTACCCCTAAATCCTCCAAGCATTTGCACTGCTTCTGAGAGGTGTAAGAAATACATTTCTATAGAGTGGTTTAGATGAATTATTACTCAAAGTTCCGTATTAATATGCCTACTTAGGAATTGATCCATCTAAAACATTTCCTGAATCTTTGTTCTTGTCTGTATCGCTACAGACATATTTGCTGACAGGCAATTTGAAATAAACTACCAAAATAACTGAAACTGGTGGAATTGTATTGTGCTGTGACAAATCAAATAGGCAGAATTTTAAACCATGCACAGAATTTTTAATTTTTTTGGCACAGAATTCTCCCAGGGGTAGTAGTTACAAGGAACTGCCACTAAAATGAATGGGGAGCTCTGCTGAAAAATAGCACTCTGCTTACGGCATTGAAATCAGTGGGCTCCTTGGCTGAGTAGGAGCGAAACTTTAATAGACACCTCATCATGCTATTGGTTTGGAGACAGAACTCCCAATTTTTTTTTGTTAGGCAGTTTTGCTGAATGACAAATGTCATGGTAATTGCCCATGATTATCTGTTGTGAGAGTTTGCATGTGCCTGGTTTGCAAAGAAGAATTTTGCCCTCAGCTCTGCTGTTAGTGCAATACCCATGTATATAAAGGCACATACAGAGACTTAGTCAGCCCAGCATGGACTGATCAAGCAATTTGGGCTTCCTTTCTAAATAAAATCTAGCTGCCAATTCTGACTCTCTGCCAGGACTGTGCTCCTGCAGTTCAACAGCTGTAAGCTGTTCATTGTAACTACCAAGCGCAATCAGACTTAGCATTCCAAGAGCTGAACCTTTTTTCTTCACATGGTAGCATACAGTGGTTGTGGTGGACTGAATCCACCCTTGTTGTTGCTGGCAGCTGTAGAATTGATTCTGATTCGTCTCAGCTGATTACCTGGCTGGACTACCTAGGTTTTGAATCATGTTTAGTTGAGAAAGATTTGCTCCTTGTTATAATGGAGGTTTAATAATAATGATTTATGTAGATCCATATGCAACCCATTATCAGTAAAAATGTTTCAGGCTAACAGTGGTATAATAGTAGCTCACACAATACAACTATACAGGAAACATTTACATGGGGACAGTCTTAGATCCCTGTTCCCAAGGCAACTGGAGACCAATCTCATTGCAAACAGATTTTCCATTTTCCTTATCATAAGGCTCATTACTGTACACCCTCTTCTAGGCCTAAATTTACCACTGACCTTTTGTGCTCTTACTTGTATTACTGTTAACTGTTTGCTTTACAAATACTGAATTAAGATATGAAGCATTTATACAGGGCGGGCAGGCTGAACCCCAGACAGGCAATACTTCCAAGCTCCCTCTGTTTTTTACTGAGTGGGGGGAGGTGTCTCTCAGATTCAGAACTATCTGAGCAGAGAAGACATGTTTGAGAAAGTGTGGCCCTCAGTATTCTTTAAATAGGAGTGTTAACTTTACCAGGCTTTGGGTTAGAGTTTGCAGGTCGATCCACTGAAAAATAGAGAAAAATACCTTGGAGCACAAGCCACTTTTTCTACATTCTCAAACAGAAATACAGTATTGCTGTGGCAGATGCCTTAGGTTTTGTTACGTCCCTATGCATGTATATACACCTAAAAATTAATGTTATTGATAATAGGATCAAGTCCCTTGTGGAAATCTAAGGCCTTTTAGACGAGTAATTGGTCTTATTGTCCTTTGTATGTAGAATTGAGCTTTAGTAAATTACAAGAAGAACCATGCATTATATGACCATCCCATTGTATTCAATATTTGTTTGCCTATATCCTCATGTAGCCCTATAAAAATGTATCTCTGAACATACTGTCCAAAATGTGTAGATCATTCTTTATACTCTTTAGCATTTAAAAAAACTGAAAAAGTTTAATATAAAATGACAAGCTGATTCCTTAAATGTCCATGTGTTTGAATCAGAAATATTTCACCCCTCATGAAAGAAGAGAGCCATATTTGATTTTTGGTCCACAACTTTTTATGCCTAGGATTTCCCATCCACAAAAGTGCTGACTGCCATAAAACAAAGATTTCTGGGGGGAAAAATAGCATAGTGTGTGACACAGAAATAAAATATTTGAAGAAACTTGTGGGCAGTATAAAATATTTTTTTTAAAATAGTTACACATGTGAAGATGCTTAAGGCACCTGAATTTCAAAAACAAATGTCCACTGCTGTGAGGCATATGTTCTAAAGATGGATGGAGAAACTAGCACATTTAGAAATAAGAACAAATTTGGCTTCCGTGTGTTTAAACTATTAATTTTTGCAATGGCAAGCAACTTAAACAGCACAAGAGCAGGAGAACAGAAAATAGATCTATAAATGTAAAGGGACCCAGTTCAGTTGCTTGATTTTTTTTTTTAAACAAAAGGTTCTATTCCCTTAATATGTCAGGAAATAATGTGACTATTTCCACAAATGTTAGTGAGAGTTAGTATTACAGCTGGCCTTGTGTTTAGTGGGAGAAGGGGCTCCAACGTATTCATTATGCAGGTGATGCCCACTGGGTGTTCGGTCTGATCTAGATCCATTAAAGCTCTTAAGAACATGATTAAATGATTTAGTTGGTCAAGACTAGGACTAAAACAGGACTAAAATAGATACTGATATTGCAACAGACCCTCTCTTTTAGGAGATCTGCCCGGCAAAGCAGAAGAAATCTCGTTCAAACAAATCAAAGCATGATGGATAGCCCTGCTCTTCGTATTATTGCAGCACTTTCAGCACTGAAGTGCTTTCACTAAATTTTGGTGCTCAATCTCTACAATGCAGGTTGTTGGTTTTCTTCAGAGCCCTGGAATAACATAGGTCTTCGGTGCTGGTGATTTAAGTTAAATAAAAGAACAGCCTCAACTGCTGGTACGCTTTAATTAGACTGTTTTGCTCTCCGTTATTTATAGATGTCTCTTGGAATCTTGAAAATCTCTCTGTGTATTTTACCTATTTGCATTGCCAGATAATTATTCCCTTGTTTATATTTTCTTCCATAGAGCAAAGTTGCTGGGCGTGCAGCAGCCCTCTTACCCCCGGCTTTGAAGAAGTAATAACCAAATAAATGCTTTTGTTTTCAGTACCCCGCTACAAAAATTGTTCTAGCATCCTGCCATCGAGATTCCTATTCAACTTCTTGGTTTGTTTATTTGTTTGCATCAGCTAGTATAAACTGAAGGCCTCATCCTTGTATTCAGTGGGAGTGCATAGTCCTAGTTAGTTAGTAAAGGCTGAATTTTGGCTTTGCTCATTTGATTCCTCGCCCTCTGCTGGAACTTGTGTAGCAAAGTAACATGCATCTCGCTTGCATTTAGACTGATATTTTCAAATATGTCTCAGCTTGAGACACCCACAGCCTGATTTTCAGAGCTGAGCACACAGAATTTTCATGGAGCTCTGGAAATCAGGCTTTAGTTGTCCTAACCTGAGCACCCAAAATTAGTGAATGCTTCTGACAATGATCTGTGTAATCAGACTGAGGACAGACTTGGCCTGGCCTGAGGGAGTAGAGGTGGGGGTTGGCTCTGGGCTCTCAGGAAGAGACGGGGCCTCCGGAAAAAGGAATAGGACTGTGATCTATCCTCCCCCAGCCAGTCCTTCTATGCTGCTGGGCACCCACCACCCAGAACTTGGGGCAGGCAAATGCTTATCTGGTTTACATTGTTATAGTTCCACTAAGGATCTGCTCATTTGACCTGTATGTATATTCTAAGTTACAGCTTTTTAAGGTGAATTGCATTGAAGAGTAAACTGGTTGATAGAGGATAGTGTTCTTAGTTATACTGTTATACATCTAGAGTGCCTCCCAGAACAGTTGCCCTATTTTTCCAGTACATCAACTATCCTATGTACAATATAAGAGCTAGGAAAGAGGAAGAGCAAACCGTGGTACATCACAGCACAGTAGTGGGCAGGATGTAAATCAGAATTTTTTTACTTTGGAAGATAGTTTAGCATCTCCGACCTCCCTGAACTGAGTGACTGCTCTGTCCTCTCAGGAGGGCTTTACTTTGTAAAAAAATCTTTTTTCACTCTGAAAATCCCTTTCCCAGACTATCTACCCATAGTTTACGAATGGGCGTTAAAGGGATTCCTCAGAAAGTAATGAATATAACCTCACCGCATTAAATCCTTGATGCATATTAATTCAATGCCAAATGAAAAATATAACGTGAGGACAGGTCTACAGTTGAGAATTGTTATGCTTCCCTCTTAAAAAAAGGCTACTGGACAGTTATACTGAAAGGTAATATTTTATATTAACTAGTGTTGAACCTAACTCTTATACCTTAGTATATGTGTGCACTATAATGTTACCTTTCCTGTGGAAGACAGAACTATGTGTGTTTAATTCCCTGACTTTCTACATTTTAATAGTTTTGAATTAGTCTATTTCCCTCTTAATTGCCTTGTTTCATTTAAGAGGTGGAGGTGAGGAAGAGAAAAGAAGAAAGAAAAATGCTGGTATATATCATTATTTGACTGTGCCAGACATGTCCCCTTTGTGCATTTTCTATGTTTTGGGCTTGTGGTTTAACATTTAACCTTATGATAGACATCTCTGAGTCTTACAATGCTTAAACTTTCAACACATGATTCTTTCAGAATAAAGAAAATGTTGTCATGGCTATATTCATTAAAGGCAATTCAGCCTTTGGTAAACAGTGAATTCTTTTGAGCAGCCATTAAGTATATTTAATGACAAATTAGCGAACTACACACATCAATCATATTCTTGCTGAGTAAGTAAGGGCCTGATCCCAGACTCTGACATTAGTGGAGCTGGATCAGGCCCTAATAAAGGGTTGTCAGCTGTCCAGTTTTTGACTGGCACTCCTGGCTGAACTCTAGTGCCTCTGCTTGGCACTGCCTTCTGGTCAGTGAGGGACTGAGCCTAAGGCAGGTGGACAGGAAGGCTTCACATGCTGCCCCTGATCTGAGTGCAGACTCTGCAGTTCCCATTGGCTGGGAACTGTGACCAATGGAATCATAGAATCATAGAATAATAGAATAATAGGACTGGAAGGGACCTCGAGAGGTCATCGAGTCCAGCCCCCCGCCCGCAAGGCAGGACCAAGCTCCGTCTACACCATCCCTGACAGATGTCTATCTAACCTGTTCTTAAATATCTCCAGAGAGGGAGATTCCACCACCTCCCTTGGCAATTTATTCCAATATTTGACCACCCTGACAGTTAGGAATTTTTTCCTAATGTCCAATCTAAACCTCCCCTGCTGCACTTTAAGCCCATTACTCCTTGTCCTGTCCTCAGAAACCAAGAGGAACAAATTTTCGCCTTCCTCCTTGTGACACCCTTTTAGATATTTGAAAACCGCTATCATGTCCCCCCTTAATCTTCTTTTTTCCAAACTAAACAAGCCCAGTTCATGAAGCCTGGCTTCATAGGTCATGTTCTCTAGACCTTTAATCATTCTTGTCGCTCTTCTCTGTACCCTTTCCAATTTCTCCACATCTTTCTTGAAATGTGGCGCCCAGAACTGGACACAGTACTCCAGCTGAGGCCTAACTAGTGCAGAATAGAGCGGCAGAATGACTTCATGAGTTTTGCTTACAACACACCTGTTGATACAACCTAGAATCATATTTGCTTTTTTTGCAACAGCATCACACTGTTGACTCATATTCAACTTGTGGTCCACTATGACCCCTAGATCCCTTTCCGCCATGCTCCTTCCTAGACAGTCGCTTCCCATCTTGTATGTATGGAACTGATTGTTCCTTCCTAAGTGGAGCACTTTGCATTTCTCTTTATTAAACCTCATCCTGTTTACCTCTGACCATTTCTCTAACTTGCTAAGGTCATTTTGAATTATGTCCCTATCCTCCAAAGAAGTCGCAACCCCACCCAGTTTGGTATCATCTGCAAACTTAATAAGAGTACTCTCTATCCCAATATCTACATCATTGATGAAGATATTGAATAGTACGGGTCCCAAAACAGACCCTTGAGGAACTCCACTTGTTATCCCTTTCCAGCAGGATTTAGAACCGTTAACAACAACTCTCTGACTACGGTTATCCAGCCAATTATGCACCCACCTTATCGTGGCCCTATCTAAGTTATATTTGCCTAGTTTATCAATAAGAATATCATGCGAGACCGTATCAAATGCCTTACTAAAGTCTAGGTATATGACATCCACCGCTTCTCCCTTATCCACAAGGCTCGTTATCTTATCAAAGAAAGCTATCAGATTAGTTTGGCATGACTTGTTCTTCACAAACCCATGCTGGCTATTCCCTATCACTTTATTACTTTCCAAGTGTTTGCATACGATTTCCTTAATTACCTGCTCCATTATCTTCCCTGGGACAGACGTTAAACTGACCGGTCTATAATTTCCTGGGTTGTTCTTATTCCCCTTTTTATAGATGGGCACAATATTTGCCCTTTTCCAGTCTTCTGGAATCTCCCCTGTCTGCCATGATTTTTCAAAGATCATAGCTAAAGGCTCAGATACCTCCTCTATCAGCTCCTTGAGTATCCTGGGATGCATTTCATCAGGACCTGGTGACTTGCTGACATCTAACTTTCCTAAGTGATTTTTAACTTGTTCTTTGTGTATCCTATCTTCTAAACTTACCCTCTCTCTGCTTGTATTCACTACGTTAGGCACACCTCCAGACTTCTCGGTGAAGACCGAAACAAAGAAGTCATTGAGCATCTCCGCCATTTCCAAGTTCCCTGTTACTGTTTCTCCCTCCTCGCTAAGCAGTGGGCCTACCCTGTCCTTGGTCTTCCTCTTGCTTTTAATGTATTTATAAAAGGTCTTCTTGTTTCCTTTTATGCCTGTAGCTAGTTTGATCTCATTTTGTGCCTTTGCCTTTCTAATCTTGCCCCTGCATTCCCGTGTTGCTTGCCTATATTCATCCTTTGTTAGTTGTCCTAGTTTCCATTTTTTATATGACTCCTTTTTTATTTTGAGATCATGCAAGATCTCCTTGTTAAGCCAAGCTGGTCTTTTGCCATATTTTCTATCTTTCCTACACAGCGGAATTGTTTGCTTTTGGGCCCTTAACAACGTCCCTTTGAAATACTTCCAACTCTCCTCAGTTGTTTTTCCCTTCAGTCTTGCTTCCCATGGGACCTTACCTACAAGTTCTCTGAGCTTATCAAAATCTGCCTTCCTGAAATCCATAACCTCAATTGTGCTGGTCTCCCTTCTACCTTTCCTTAAGATCATGAACTCTATTATTTCGTGATCACTGTCCCCTATACTGTCTTCCACTTTCAAGTTCTCAACTAGTTCCTCCCTATTTGTTAAAACCAAATCCAGAACAGCTTCTCCTCTGGTAGCTTTTTCAACCTTCTGAAACAGAAAGTTGTCTCCAATGCAGTCCAGAAACTTATTGGATAGCCTGTGCCTCGCTGTGTTAGTTTCCCAACATATGTCTGGATAGTTGAAGTCCCCCATCACCACCAAATCTTGGGCTTTGGATAGTTTTGTTAATTGTTTAAAAAAGGCCTCATCCACCTCTTCCACCTGGCTAGGTGGCCTGTAGTAGACTCCTAGCATGATAATGGAAGCTGCAGTGGTAGTGCCTGCAGGCGTAAGGACAGCACATAGTGCTTCCGTGTGCTTCAGGGCCTCAGACCCCTGGCGGCTGCTTCCATGGTAAATGTTGCCGGGACCCCGTACCACTCACCCCCTACACCGCAGCCTTGAGCCCCCTCCTGCTTCCCAAACTCCTCATCTCCACTGCAGAGCCTGCACCCCCAGCCAGAGCCCTCACCCCCTTCCAAATGCCTACACTTTAACCTCAGGCCAGTTAAAGTAAGGGGGGGTTAGGGAGAGGGAGCAATGGAGGGAAGAGGGGTGGAGCAAGTGGGGGTGAGGCTCTAAGAACAGGCAGGACAGAGGCAAAGAAGGGGTGTTTGTTTTTGTGTGATTAGAAAGTTGGCAACCCTACCCTAATAGACCATCTGAAGGACAAAAACATTTATTGTGATTTGATCCCAAATTAGGATTATACCACAAGAAAGCCAGTACAGTTGAAAGATAAGAATGGAGCACTGCCCATCCTGGGATTGCTTGGCTCAGATGCACAGATGCATGTTGATATGTATTATAAAATACACCATGTATGTGTGGTACTTATCTGAGGGTTTTATCAAATCTCTGTTGTTCTGGGAGATTCTTGGTGATTTCTAATGCTCAGTAATCTCTGTTAGCAGTTTGAAGTAGGATTATGCTTTGAAATTGGGTTTACTTGGTGTATCGCTGATATTATATATAATTTTTGCAAGAGAAGCTTTTCTAAAATTCACATTACAATATATATATGACAGTGGAAATGAACGGTGCCTGACTGAGACACATAGATTATAATTCCTTAGATAGTCCAGGCAAAATGTTGAAAGGAAAATTTTATATTTAAAAAGCTACATTGAAAGATGGGCCCTGTTTACTGCAAAGAGCTAACAAGCTGTAGATTTTATTGCAAATGATCAATGATCATTTTATACTCTGGCTTGAATCTGGTTTCATTTATAATGTGTATATCAGAACTCCAATGAAACTGGAAAAATTGCACTTATGTAAAACTGGTACAAGATCAGATTTGAGCCCTATGGATGTTTTAGCTTATGGAAGAGCATTTTTTCCACACAGCAAAAGCCAGAGGATGCTGAAAGGGTAAATTCTTTAGAAGATGGATATTTACAAGTGCTGCATGAAGCTGTACTACTGAAAAGTTTTTTATATTTTCAACATTAATTGCGCGTATGAAGTTCGCTAAAGCATTACAATGTTTTGTTTCTTTTCAAATCCCAATTGAATATTTTCTGCAAATCTGTCAATCAGGCACATTCCAGAGAGAGGCTTTTAGCTTGTGTGTCTGCAACATTGTATGTAATGTTTCAGTATGAAAAAGAACAGCAGGGTCTGGGAAGTGATTGGAGCCAAGAAGTGCTTATGCATATGGAAGTGCAGTATTTCTTTATGCAGAGACTATCCCCTTGTATGCTAGAGAATACTGGCTCTATTATAGACTGTGAGTTGTAGCTTGCAGTAGTATGTAATTATGAATAAGAACTAATCAGAACAGTAACAGAAATGGTAAAAAGGGTTTTACTGCAGCAGGGACATAGCAGTGGCCCACCCACTTTTCATGCAGGCCCACCCCCGTCATCCTGTCTGATGCTCCTGCTGGGGGGCAGGGTTGGAGCACAGGGGCTTAACCCCACACACTAGCATAGCCTAGCATACCCCACACACTAGCATAGCCCACTTACCCACCCTTCTGGCTATACCACTGTATTGCAGTCATGTAATTGGGCTCAACATTGTGCTTTAACACAGCCACTTATTTCAATCCAGCCCTTAGTATACAAGCATATATGTTATATTGCCCAAGAGGGCTCATGCTAATTTGTGGAATTTGTATGTTATAATATTACAGTTCTTCATTCATTATTTTCAGCCTACTGTATAAAAGAGAAGGGAGCAGGGAACAAGTTCTAAGCAGTGAACCCTTCTCTGCTCCCTTCCTCTAAGACAGGAGAATTATTGTGGGAAGTGAAGAAAGGCTCTTTTCACTTTGCTCCCTGACAAGCTGGAGTGGCTAGATGTGGTGCAGAGTATTCAACAGAAGTTTGAGAGGCAGCCATCTTAACCCATTGCCAAACTGCGGAGCTCCTCTCGAGTCACCAGAGTAGATTACAGCCAGATTCCTGTCCCATTTAGGTCTGGAACTGCATTAACTTGACCACCAGAATGGCCAGTGAGTCCATAGCTACAATTCAGGCCCTGAAGATGAATGTGCAGAGAGGCCTTATACAGTTTGTAAGACTCTCAGATACTGGGCTGTGTGGTGGGGTCAGGATTTCTAAATGGCTGCAGTGCACAGGACCATGTAAGTTGTAGTAGTGGGTTCTGAACCTGACTGACTCATCAAAACTGGTTGACTCATCAAAACTGGGGTGGCCAAACTGTGGCTTGCAAATTGCATGCAGCACTTTTACAGGTAAAGAGTGGCTCACGGCGCTCCTCTCTCCCCCCCCCCCCCCACCAGACTTGTGGGGTTGGGACTTGGTAGCTCTATCTTGCAGCGGGAAAGATGGTCTCAGGGCTTCAGCCCTGCGGGATATGCCTGCTAGGGCTTGGAGCTTCAGCAGAAGTACAGCTGCCATGGAACTCATATATTGAACCCCTGAGCTCCTGCAGGCACCTTCCAAGGGCAAAAGTCCTGAGCCCCAACTCCAGGTGCCCTGCTTTCAAACTTCTGAAGTTTGTCGTGTGTGGCTCGGAGATAAGTTTGGCCACCCTTGATATATAGCCTTATAATTACACGGGGCTCCAGTCAACCAGGTTCCTGTTTAATTCCAAACTAAGGATGTTAATGGTTAATCAGTTAACCAGTAATCCTCACCAGTAATGGTGAGGCTTACCGGTTACGGTTAACTGGTTGGTGCTGGAGCAGCCCCATGCGTGCATTGTGGGCTGGGGGCTGCTCCAGCCCCATGGAGCTCACCACAGGTAGGGAGCACCCAACCGAGCTGGAGCAACTCCCAGCCATGGTGAGGTTGTCCCTGGCATGCCCCGGGTAGGGATACTCCAACCTGACTGGAGCAGCTCCCAGACCAGCCAGGGAACTGCTCCAGTCCAGCTGCCGTGACCCCGCCCACCCATCCTGTTTAGTCAGTTAATCGATTAAACTTAATGTTTAGTTAACTAATGAAATGAGATTTTACAACTCTATTTGCAAACCATTGTATTGAATACATGTAAATGTTGCTTGTCAGATAACTAAAACACAGCAGCCATTTCCTGGGGCATACATTCTCAATAATTTTTTGGGTATCCCATGACTTTTCTTTGTCAGATTAGCTGTGCTGCTCTAACAACTGTTAACTTCAATCTGACCAGAGCAGGTGCCACTGTTGGAGAATTTACATTTCTTAATGTGAGAGAACTAAAACTGATGCTGAGCCAATGTGAAATTGATTATATTAGTAAAATTTAATAATAACACACCGATAACTCTGAGGGGCTCAAAGGAATGAATAAGTAGCCTCTCTGTGAGGTAACTGAGGTATTAATCACATTTTACAGCTAAGAAAACTAAGGCTCAGAGAAGCTGTATAGCTTTACCAAGGTTACACAGGATGTATGCAGCAAAGCCAAGAACTGCTTTACTAGTTGATGTTTGAACATCAGTTTGAAGCTGTACAACTGGATTTCTTTTTTTATTCTAGCCAATTCTTTTGCGCCTGGAATGTATTGTGAGCATGATGTAGGTCATTAAGGGTACATCTAGACTACAGGCTTTTGTCGAGAGAAGTTTTGTCGACAGATACGGTCGACAAAGCTTCTGTCTACAAAGAGCGTCTAGACTACATCCAGTTCTGTTGACAAAGCAAGCTGCTTTGTCGACGTGACAGTGTAGACACAAAGGACAGTGTAGATGCAATAATGCCTTCTGTCGACAGAACTCTGTTGACAAAAGGCGTTATTCCTCGTACAATGAGTTTTACAGCCGTCAACAGAACTGCTGAGTTCTGTTGACATTATGTCGACAGAATTCAGCGGCAGTGTAGACGCAAGTATAGTTTTGTTGACAAAAGTGGACTTTTGTCGACAAAACCCTTTAGTCTAGACACACCCTTAGATGTGAAGTATGTGATTGTGTCTGCAACTCTAGCCTTTAGATATGAATGCAGTTTATGTAGTTTAGACACTAAATTTTGAATGCAAAATTGCTGCTTTATCATCTGTAAATAGTAGAAGTTGGGTAAATATTTCTTCAGTTGCCCACTTTGATGATGATTGCTGCAGAGAAATCACTTAACTCTTCTGCAGTGTCTTGGTCTTTCTTAATTGCTCTCACTACTCTCTGGCAGTGCAGCAGGCCTGCTGATTCCCTCACAGTCGGTGATTCATTGTCACTGTAAATTTTCAATCCTTGTATCAGTGGTGTCAAACTACCACAGTAAAAAAGAACACAGAAAAAGTTTTTAACTGTGCGTCAGAAATGATAAGCAAAATTGAACCTAAAATAGTAATATATAAGTAGAAGAATATCTGATGCATGTGTAAAATGAATCATTCAGAGTTACACTGTGTATATCTGATGGTATTGAAGATGTAAACTTCACAGACCCAGTGAAAACACATTATTTCATAAGAAGAGAGGCCAGCAGATACAACAGTCACAAAAACATCAGCTGCCTTGTAAGCCTGTAGCTTTTTATTTTTATTTACATTGACTTTGTAATGTTGTGTTACATCACCCTGCGTTTGGCTCTCGTGGCTACAATGTCAAGTTTAACAGAGTGAAAGTCACTTCTGCTACTTTCTTCAAAATTAGAGTCGCTGACAACACACAAAGACCGAAGGTAGTGACCACGCATACAATAAGTTTTATTAAAATTACAATGAAAGTTATAATTACCCAAGTGTATCGAAATTTGATACAGACCAGTGCACAAGTTACAAATAGTTCTACTCTCATCCTTGATGAGTGTCAGGGTATTATGGGTCTCTCATGGCTTGATCATCAGTAGAGGGAGGGCTTCTGTTGGGGTCTCCCAGAGGGAGCTCAGTTTTTCCATTATGAGCATCCATCTTTTTGTATTGTGATTCTGTCTGCACCTATGTAAATGTGTCAGCCCTTTTTTCTCTTATTGATCTATATCTCCCAAAAAATTAAGGGAACTCAATTTCGTATAGGCTGGGAAAGTTCCCTTTATTAATACTGACACGCAACCTGTGTCCCATGATTAAGACACACGTCTAAGACAGATGCATATTATGAGCTTTTTTATTATCAAATACAGGTTGGACCTCCCCAGTCTAGCACTGCCTGAACCTGACGATCCCAAACAAGGATGTTTTCCAGACAAGGGGGAAGGTCAATTCTGTCCCCTCTTCATGGGTCCTTCATGCTCCTGGCCCAACCGCTGGCACCTCCAGACACCCTTGCTGCTGACCCGGTTTACATAGAGCGCTGGGAGAACTCTCTCCCAGCACTTGTTCCATGGCCACACTTCCAGGTTAAAGTGCTGCCAGTAGCAGCACTGCTGCGGCTGCGGCTGCATTTTGAACTCTTAAATGTAGACAAAGCATAAAATGTTCTCCTAATCTGTTCAAACAACAGGAAGAGCAAGTGAAGGAAGTGTGCAGTTTTGGGAAATGAATGCCCTTGTTGACTACTTTAGGAATGAATACAGTGCATCAAAGATGGCTGGGAACTGTCAAAACTAGAGTGGCTACAAAATTTGGATTAGGATCCCTTTGGGGGCTGTTAGAGACTGGGGTTTTAGTTCAAGCCACTGTAGAGATAAAGTTCCTTTAAAAAGTTAAGGTCTGGGCTTGATTTTTGAAACAATTCCCCAACCCTCTCAAAGTCTGTATTTTTTCACTCCAATATTTAAAGCCAGGAGAGGCCATTCTGATTATCTAGTTTGAGTTCTTGCATAATACAGGGCATAGAATCTGCATCAAGCCCATGACTTCTGCTTTAGCTCTAGCATACATTTAAAAATAAAATGGCTTGATTTAAGACTCCAAATGATGGAAAAATCAACATGTACCTAGACACGTCCTCACTGTTAACAGTTTGTACCTTATTTCTAATAAAAGGAGGAGTCCTATGGCATCTTAAAGACTAACAGATTTATTAGGGCATAAGCTTTCCTGGGCAACGACCCATTTTGTCAGATGCATCTTTGCCCAGGAAAGTTTATGTCCTAATAAATCTGTTAGTCTTTAAAGTGCCACAGGACTTCTCATTGTTTTTGCAGATACAGACTAGTATGGCTACCTCTCTGGTACTTTCTAACACAGTGGTGTAAGTGGGAGTCAGATTTTTCAAGAATGCTAACTCCCATTGTGACATTTATGACCAGATTTCTCTGGCTCTTTTGAGAGTCTGGCCATATGTGGACAAAGGGCTAAATTGCAAGTGTATTTAGAGGAGAAATTGGAAACTGATGGTATGTCTGCACTGCATGCTTATTTCAAAATAAGCTATTCCAGAATAGTTATTCCAAAATAGCTTATTTTGAAATAGCATGTCTACACTGCAGGGAAGCCTCAAAATTAGTCCGAGGCAGGCTTCCCTAATGTAGATGTGCTATCTCGATTTAGATCCCCAGAAGCCACTGGGGAGATATAACTTAGAATGGCCCTGGTGAGGGGCTATTTCAAAATAGCAGCAGTGGAGCATCTACACATGGCTTATGTCAAAATAGCTATTTTGGAATAGGCATTGTTCCTTGTATAATGAGGTTTACAGATTTCGGAATAAGACATCTGTTATTTCAAACTTATTTTGAAATAATGGAATGGCTGTGTAGATGCTCACATTGTTATTTTGAAATAACACTAGTTATCTCGAAATAACCATGCTGTGTAGTCACACCCTAAGGCTATGTCTAGACTGCAAGCCTCTTTCGAAAGAGGATTTTTCTAAAGATATTTTTGAAAAAGCCTCTTTCGAAAAAAAGCGTCTAGACTGTAAGCGGAACTTTTGAGAAAGCAAGCCGCTTTTTTGAAAGAAAGCAGAGAGAGAGTCTGGATTCTCTTTCTAAAAAGCCCTGTTGGCATTCAAGAACGCCTTTTTTCGAAAGAGCACTTTCGAAAAAAGGCATTCTTCCTCGTGAAATGAGGTTTACCGCCGTCGAAAGAAAAGCCGCATTCTTTCGATTTAATTTCAAAAGAACGCGGCTGTAGTCTAGACGCAGGTGAAGTTTTTTTGAAAAAAGGACACAGCCTAAGGGTATTTGAAAATCAAAGAGAGGATATTGTAATGGGTGCCATATGGCATGGGAAATAAACTGTGTTTTTAAGTGCTGTACATCTAAACTTTGTTTCTTTGTAATTTTCTTCTTGAATCTGCCTCATTTATATCTTTCATTTCTGTTCCAAAGAAGAGGAAGAAATTGTATTGGGGTTTAATGGAGTGCTGTAAAAACTTGTTATGTGATGCTCTCCTTTCCCTTCTGAAGACCAAACATTCATACTCCACTACATTTCACTCCTAAAAACGTTATAGAAAATTAAAATAAAAGTATTTCCTTGTTCAAATATCTGTTGTTGATTTAACATTGTGGTGTTGAGTTTTTCTTGTACAACTTCCCAAGTGACTGGATGTGTTACATGAGTATACTGTGGGCTGCATATGTTGCTGTGCACTGACTATTTGGAAGAAGCTGCCTCTCTAGCCAGAGGACCATAGCTTCTTTAGATGATATTTTTAGTAAATCATTCTTGATCAATATTGTAAGTATCAGGAAAATCATATAGATAACAGATACAAATGTGAATTTTTCCATACGTTATTCAGTATATCAAGAAGAGTTTATCTTGTGTGGCTTGGAGCCTGTGTATGTGGATTTTTCCTTGTCCATGCAGGTGTGGGAGGAAGCTAGCCTCACCCTGTCATCTCTTACACAGATATAAGATGTTGGCACCCACCTTTGCTGAGCAAGTGATATCCGTTTTTGATTGTCCACTTGTCAAATTTTACAGTAAGCACCTTCGCGCTTTCTCTTCTCACCGCACCCCTTATCTTCTGGAGAAGCTCCCAGCAAACACCCACAAAGCCAACACATTCTCCTACTTCAAATCCTCCCTTTAAAACACTCCTCTGCCATGATACCTACAAAGAACCACAGAAAGTTTAAGCCAAGAGTCTCAAACTCATGGCCCAGGGACTATCCGTGGTCTGAGCAGTTCCACAGTCTGGCCAACACATGAGTCCCTGTACCTCTGGGGGGCACATCTGTACCCTCCCCCCAAGTCCAGCCCCTGCTCTGCCCTCACCTCACCTCTTCCTGCCCCTGCTCTTCCCTCTGCCCCACCACATCACACCCCTCTTCTAAAACCCCCTCCCCTGAGGGATGCAGCCGCAGGGATTATCAGAGGGTCTGGTATGAGGCAGCAGTCGGGGAGCTGTGGGGAAGCGGAGCAACGCAGCAGCCTTTGCCCTGTCTGAGGCCAGGCTGGGCGCTTTGCTTCACCATGGTGGCCGTAAGTGGAGCACCCTAGTCCCAGCTGGCTTGGAAGATGGCAGCAGAGCAGAGCAGGCTGCTGCATAGCTCTGTTTCCCTGCAATGAGTGCGGGGAGCCCAACCCCTGCTGCCCCCCGCCCCAGGCTAACCTGCGTATGGATGACCATCCGATCCATAGGATGGTTGGGATGCTGCTGTGGGGCGCCCCCAAAGTGTGAATTCCATGGCAGCCACACTAAACCAGCCTATGGACAGGATGGCGCTGCACGTACCTCCCTCAGGCCACCGGCTATGCCCACAGTGCCTAGAACTAACAGCTGGAAGCTGCTCTGTTGCCAGGGACCCTGGGTGGGGGTGTTATACCACCCAGGGGTAGCAGGTGGGGATGGGGAGGAGGGCCCAGTAGTATGCAGGCTGGCAGCCAGTGCCAGGAGACGTGTGGTGAATGTGTGGAGACCCTGCCCACTGGAGCCCACTAGGAGGATTTGCAGACCGGCCCTGGCCCAAAGGTAAATTGAGTTTGAGCCCCCTGGTTCAGGCAGTTGGTGCTCTGTGACTGCTGCTCTGTGACTGCTGCTGACCCGTATCATCCCGTCATAACCTTGTGCTCTCTGCTCTGTTGTATCCCTCTACTGTCCCTCAGCACTGAGATTGTAAGAGTATTAGGGCAGAGAACATCCCTGTGTGTTATTTCTTTGTACAGTGCCTGGTATAATAGCATTTGGGCCTCTAAGTGCTTCTGCAATGCATGCAAATAAACAATAATTAGCAACATAATTCTCTCTTCATCATCACTTATTTCCCTAGGCAGGCGTCTTCGGGTGCCCGCACACAGCAGCAGTTATATGAACACAGCACCAGGTTCTCCTGAGCTCCTTGTCTTGCTTCATCACTCCTTAATCTTTTGCTTATACACTCCGTACTGCACACCTGTACCATGCAGAATCAAGCCATGAACAGAGAACAGCTCCGTATCCAGTATCTGTGACCCATTTTCAGATTCTACAGCTCTCCAACGTCTGTTCTATGTTGTCAGATATATTCTAATTTGGGAGGCTTTTGGAAAAGGGAGAATAAAACACTCCACTCCATTTTGGTGCTTTCTGCATTTATTTTTCAATGGAGTACTTGATGCCCAACTTCTTATTGTGCTCTGTTTTTTAACATTGTTGCTGTTTTCAAATGGCAGCAAAGAGCTCATTTAAACAGATAAACACCTCTGAGCAAATTTCACATTAAAAAATTTACTGTTTTTTGGGTATTATTATTAAAACACTGTCCCAAGTACAGTGACACTTGGGTATACCCTTTAACACCAGCAAAGGATCTTGCCCTTAGGGTGAATCCACACAGCACCCTTACCTTGAAATAATTTGCACTATGCAAATTGCGTAGCTTATTTCAAGGTAATTTTGAAATAAAGTGCTATTCCGAAACATCCCTTAACTCTTGTGCAATGAGGTTTACAGGGATGTCGGAATAGCGAGCCTGCTGTATTTCAATATAACGAGCCTGCTCTTAAGACACAGACTAGCTATTAGTAACAGGGGTGAGATCTTCAATTACAAGAAGCAATGACTTGTGAGATGTCATATTTTTTTAAAGCACTGAAGTGAATTAGGAGCACAAATCTCATAACTTTTTTTTTTATGAAGACCAAAAATAATACTGATGGGCTGATGTATCTTGCATATCAAAAAAATTAGCTGACATTCCAAGTATCTTGAAATGGTTCAAGTTGCCTGGTTGGAATCCTACAAGTGAAGTTGCTTCTGTGAGATACATAGTTTTGAAGATAGTGTACCTTTTTTTCTTTAAAAAGTATAAAAGATAGTGGATTGCACAAATATGTTACTCTGCACCATTTTTTATAAGTCTGCTATCTGACCAGAGTGTGCATGCATAGGACCCATTAATGTTACTGGGAGTGTTATGAATGCACTCGCAGGAATCCAGGGCCAAAATCTAATCTCATTGTAAACTGTAGTAACATTGTTGATTTGAAGAGAATTACTCCAGTTTTGTACCAATTTAAATGTGATCTGGCTGGTTGGCCTCTATATCTGAAATCTACAGTGTAGCTTCTTAAGAGTACAAATGTCTCAAGCTTGAGAAATTTTCTGATCTTCTAGATCACTTCAGTGATTATTTAGAAACTCCAGTTTGGGCAGTTCCCCCTCCCTAGAGATCAGTGAGGAACAACCTAGGCTAGTGAGTGGGCCGCATGAGTGGTCTTCCTCATTTCAATGGACTGCAAGATTGTTGTAACCACATTGGTGTCCCCAGAGAGGGTAGTTTTGCTAATTGCCCTTGTGTACCTAAAATTTGAGGGGTGTGCCAGTTGAACCATAGCAGCTACAGATTGGATGCAGAGGGAACGAATGGTTCTCAGAGTGTTGTATGCAATAAGCATGCACCTCACTTCAAGTGCACTTGCTTTAAGTGTGTATCACTTTAGTAATATAGGTTGGACCTCCCTGGTCCGGCACTCCGGGGACCTGACTGGTCCTGGGTGAGGGATTTTGCCAGACCAAAGAAGGTACTTTCTGGTTTACCTGCCTCACGGCCCTCTATGCCCTGCTACTCCACCAGGCTTCCCACCCTCATCTCCCACCCCAATGGCAGCCTAGCTGAGCTGTGAGCCAGGCTCCCAGATCTCCTCACCTATTGCATCACACTGTGCTCCCCTCCCCCCACAGAGGGGTGGGGTTCTCTGATCCTGGAACATTGTGGTCCTGCTGGACCATGCATCTTGCCAGACCAGAGACTCTTGGTTTATAGAGATGCAATCTGCACCTACAGACACTTTACTTACATTTCTAATAACTTTCTTTAACTCTCAGGTCTACATGTTCTTTCATAAAGTAACAATGTTTTCTTTTGTTTTTGCAGTTGTTCAGTGAAAAAATTAGTGGAGCAGAAGGAACAAAACTAGATGAAGAATTTCAAGAGATGGAAAGGGTAAGGAAGCCAACATAAGTTTTTCAAGGTTATGCCATTGATTAAATACATTTTTTCATTTAATTTCTTAGTGTAATATACTAGGCAATCCAAAAATAAGTATGCAAAATATCCATATATATTATAAGATCCAATCCTGTCCTTGCTGAAGACTATAGGGAGAAAATTCTGTGTACAGTAACACAACAGTATTGAATGTAATGAAATATCAGTTTTGTAACAGAGGGAAGAATTTGACCCTGAAAGTTTTGTCTATGAGTTTATCAGGAACAACATTGGTCTCTAACAGTTTAATTTGTTAGCATGAACAGTAAAGTATTTGTTTTTCAGATATAATCTTGGTAGAAGTGTTTAAAAAAATTGTAAGAATTTTAAAACTGGTAAGAATTGCCCACTGTGAAAGCATTGCAGTATGGTAGTTGAAACAATGTTACTCTCAAGGATTTTTTGTTCCTGCTCTTTGGTTCTCAGTCCTTCACTGGGTCTTTGTCTGCTATATTGTTACATGTATAGACCCCTCTCCATAGGCATAGCTTGACTTCTGTATTTCAGGAACAGCTCCAGGCAGGCCAGTGGGGCTTTGTGTGTGGAATTCTGCCTCTGCCCAAGGCTTGCAGTTTTTTTAGGGGCAAATGGCCCCTCTTCCCCACCACAAACTACATTCATACCTCTTTGTGAGATTTTGGTATTGGTAGATTAAGAAAAATTCATTGCATACATTGTTTTTTCCAATGTTTTTCCACTTATTTTTTTAACTTCAGTTTTCTTTAGTTCCACAATAATTGTCTGATTTATAAGGAGAAAACACTGCATGAGTCACAGAAGGGAAAAGAGAAGAAATATTAGTATATTTTAGATCAGTGGTTCCCAACGTTTTTTGTACTGGGTAATGGCAAACCCATTTGGCAGATTGGTAACATTATATTTGCATATTCATTATGCAAATGAATATTCAAATATGCAAATAAAATGTTTCTGGTAGTCACTTCCCCCCTTGCTGCCTCTATCAAAAAGAGACAGCAGGGGTGGGGGGAGAAGAAGAGGTGCTTCAAAACAGCATTGCCATGTGGAGCTTGGAGCCAGAGCCTGGAGCCGGACCTTGGGCTCCATGTGGCGCTGCCACTTTAAAATACTGCATGCAGCCCAGGGCCAGCTGGGACTCCCAGGCTCTGAGTCCCCAGCTGATCCCAGGCTCCATGCGGCGCTGCCGCTTTGAAACACCACAGAAAGCACGGGGCCAGTGGTAGACTGCTTGAGTCCCCTGCTGGCCCAGTGCTCCCCGCTTTCACCTTTGAAGTGTAGCAACAGCCCTGGCTGGGGCTCTTGCTACACTTCAAAGATGGAGGCACCCTATCAACTAATCGAATAGTCAACGCAGATTGTGTCAACTATTCGATTAGCTGATTAATCTAAATTTAACATCCTTAGTCACCGGTCTGCCAAAAGTTTGTTTGTGGGTTTGCTGGTCTGTGGAATAAAAAGTCTCGGCCCCCACAGCCAGCCCTAATCCCTAGATCCCCTCACCACTCCACTACCTGCCCCAGCACCAGCCACTGACCCCAGAGTCCCCTGCACCCAGCTCCTCCAGTGCCAGCCTCTTGCTCTCAGAGTTCCCTTGTACCAGCCCCCCTCTGCCCCAAACACTTCAATGCCAGCTTCCTGTTTCCAGAGCTCCACTGCATCTCCCCAGGTCACCCTACTGAGCACTGTGGGAGCTGGGTTCACGTGGTGCTTGGTCCCAGCTTAGTGCCACCAGCTGGTCCCCTGCTGAGTAAGTGCAGCTGCAGTGCTTAGCCGGGGCCAAGCACCATGTGGATCTCAGCTGCCACAGCACTCCGCTGGGGCCAAGTGCCACGTGGAGCTGGGCTGCCACAGTGCTCACCTGGGGCCAAGTGCCATGTGGAGCTCGGTTGCTGCAGTGCTCAGCTAGGGCCGAGAGCCACATGGAGCCTGGCTGCCACAGCAGCTGCGCTCCACATGGCATTTGGCCCCGGCCAAATGCTGCAGCTGCCCATCACACGGCCCCACCAGCCGGGCCACATAGCAGCCAGTGGCACTGGAATTGAGGCCACAGTGAGGCTGCCCCAGTAGAGACAGCTTCATTGCGGCCCCAGCTCCAGCTGCAGCACACCCGATTGTCTGCTGGACCATTCACCCTGCTGCTGCGTGGGGAACCCCAGTGGGCGGGGTTCATTAGCAGCTGGGGGCATGGCCTGGCAGTGTGCAGCCTGTGGCCTGCTGCGGGTTCATGGACTGGTGGTTGGGAACCGCTGTTTTAGATACTATCAACTATAGCTGCTATATGGGTTCATGCACTAAAGGGCAGAGAACATAGAACTGGGATGAAGGAATTCCTGAATCAGCTTCTCAGGTACATGGTTGATATAGTAGGGATAAAGAGGGCTGGGGAAGAAATTGCGAATCCAAAATATAGCAGTGTTTTTCACGAAGAATGACTATTAGCTCTGAGGGGTTAATTATCTTTCTACACTTTGATGCTGGCAACTGGGCTTAATACAACACTCAACTTCCTTTCTTTTCAGCATCAATAATGAAAGCTTTGGCACAACAAAAATTAAAGTGGATAATGTTTTGTACTGATTTTAATTAAAACTTCTTAGCTTGCCAGAATAATATATTGTATCTAGTCAGAGGATAAAGGGTTGTGGTATTTAATGTCCTGTTACATTTCTCTACTAGAAAATTGATGTCACCAGCAAAGCTGTAGCAGAGCTTTTGTCAAAATCCACAGAGTATCTTCAGCCAAATCCAGGTAAACTGAATTCCTACAGTTCCTTTATTATGAGCTGAACTTGAATAGCATCTGTACCAGGGATAATATTGAACTCCTGTGGGTTGCTCATATTTTCAGGGAATATGAAACAGATCAGTGAAAGATAAGCAGGCCTGTCTCTACCTTTTTTAATGGCTCAATCGCCTTTTCTGAACACTTCAACAGACACTGGGGGAGTTAATTTACAGGATTTTTCAAATTTCAGTCTGAGAACAGAGAAAGGAGGGACATTGATGCTGGCCATTGGTTTGATTTAATGTGATTAAGGCATGGGGCATTAAGAGACTGATCCACTGTCCACTCAGTTGAATGGAAAGAGTTTCATTGTCTTCATTAGAACAAAAGAAGAGAGACTGATCGCACATTCCCTATGCAATGTCAGAGAGATATCTACCCAGCGTGGGTGCATGAAATCCATGGCTGGAGGGAGATTTCAATGAGTTTCTCTTGAGTAAGTAGTGTAGGATTAGGCCTTATCAAATCTTAATGATTTTCTGGGAGGCTCCAGATAAAGCCAGTGATGACGATTGTTAATCCCATGAATGCCCAGTACAAATCCAGTATTGT
This sequence comes from Pelodiscus sinensis, assembly GCF_052426305.1. Taxonomy (NCBI): domain Eukaryota; kingdom Metazoa; phylum Chordata; order Testudines; family Trionychidae; genus Pelodiscus; species Pelodiscus sinensis. Next base: position 27,092,575 of record NC_143065.1, read on the forward strand.
ATTACTTGAAGATTTACCTGGCATTGCTTGGGTCCCTACCTCAATTAATTTTTGTTTTTCTTCATTTAAATCATTGATCTGGGGTGGGTCTGGGGATGAGGGCTTCCCCAGTGAGGCTATGTCTAGACTTCAGACTTCTTTTGGAAGAAGCTTATCCGGAAGAGATCTTCTGGAAAAATTTCTTCCGAAAGAGAGTGTCCACACTGAATGGACGCTAGCTCACATTTCAGCTGTGATTATTTTGGACAGAGTGGCCACCAGGGTACCTGCACTCTTTCCTCTTTCCTCTTCTTTTGAAAGAACTCCCTCTTCACCATCCACACACACCTTTTTCCGAAAGAGCTCGTAGAATGAGGATTACCAATGTTGGAAAAACCCTCTGTTCTTTCAATTTTCTTTCAGAAGAATGTGATTGCAGTGTGGACATAACTGAAGTTTTTTCGGAAAAACGGATGTTTTTCTGAAAAACCTCGGTAGTGTAGACAAACCTTGGTAGTGTAGCCGTCTCTCACCATAGTGTCTTGGGGCCAGGTGAGAAGTGCCTCTCCATGGCCACCACAGCTCCAGAAGGCACAGCCACAAGGTACATGTCCCCTGACTGGGGGAGAGCCAGGTTTGTCTGCCCCTTGTGCTCCCCAGCCAGAGTGAGGAATGGAGCAAACTGTGCATTTTCCTCTTGTTCCCTGAGAAAGGGGAACAGCCCGCCCCTCTCCTCTGCACAACAGAACCCTTCCCTTGCTTTAAGTTATGATAGGAGGAAGCTACATGGTCCTAGTGCTTACTCTTTAGGAAGAGTTCTTGAACAAACAGATGGACAGACTCGTTCGCTCACAAACTCTCTCAAATATATAGTAGATGAAGCTATGTTGTGATGAAAATTAAGAGTGGCGAGAGGAAAACTCTTTAGAAATAAATGTCTGCTTTTGACACTGCTTATACAGGATATGGATAAAATCAGCATTTTTCAGCATTGCAGCCAGTCTAAAAAATTAATTCCCAGTGTCTTGGCTGGTGGACCTGAGCAGATATGCCAATGGAAAGTAGTTCTCCAAACGGTAACTCAAATAAAACCATGAAGTTGACTTTGGCTACATTCATATTCCTTTTGTGTTTGCTTTCTGTAAAAACTCTTGCTAGAATTGTCATGGGAATAGTAAATATTGAAATTTATTGATAATGGTGATTATTCAACTCTTAAGTGCAGTTATGGATACCATAAACGTATTACAGCTAAGCTCATCCAATCAGGGAACAGAACATATCATAGGACCCATATGAAAACCCCTCTCACATTTTAATTATTGAATTCCCACCACAAAATGCTTACTGATCAGGCCAACAGTCACTCACTGAAATGATTTGTCAAATCATTTTATGTAACATAACAATTACAAAAAATCAGGCCATAAATGAATGGTTTTTTCATATGATTTAAAATATTTCTAAGCATACAGAGCCAAACTGGGAATGCTGAACACTATGTCGAAGATCAGAGGACAGGTTAAAACCACAGGATATCCTCAGACAGAAGGGCTATTGGGGGATTGTATGCTGCGGTATGGCCGAGAACTTGGGGAGGATTCCACATTTGGTGAGTTTGTGTAGCTCCCTTATGCATGTCGCAGCATATGTTGTATGTGGAATAACACTACTTATACATATGTGACTGTTGCTTAGAAGATGGATTGTTGCTTAGAAGTGCCTGCCTCTGGCTGGTTTTAAGAACTTTCAGCCAAAGCAGTTCAGTCATTTTTTAAAACAAGGTTGGGAAAACGTATGTTCATATTAAAAAAATCATAGCAACCTTTTTTGTGAGTTGCTGGAAGGCCCTTGTGCTTTGGAGCAGGAACCTGGAATTTATTAAGGGAGGTAGCCTTTGTTTCAGGATTGTAACTCTTGAAAATCCAACCCACATTTGGCCAAATTTTCAAGGCTTTGAAAACATTGCAATAGAGACTTGCTGAGCATGCTCAAGCTGCTAGTAGCTCCCAGGGTTGACAGATCTACGCCTGTATCACCCTACAGAGCAACTGAGCATGCTCCATCCCCTCACAACTTCTACATGTGAACAAACTGCACATGAGCTACAGAGTGACTGAGCATATTCCAACCTAAGGATATGGGGGCTCCGAAGGATTTTCATTGTAATGGCTGCTCTAGGCTGGCACTGGGGTCGGCCCTGGAACTGTCAGCAGGTAGCCTGTCTCTGCTGTGCTCTGATACCACTTCCCTGCTAGTTCCCAAGGAGTGTAGAGGGGGATGCAGACTGCACATTATGTAGGACTGTATCTGCAGTGTTGCATAAGAAGGCCTTGCTGAAAGAGCAACAGCAAGTCAGGCACTGAAGACCTAGGACTCCAGACCGGGCTTAGCTTCCCAGGCTGTGAGACACGTTGTGTAAGACATGGTTATTCTCCTGGGGGTTGTTTATTCTCTTAGGAATGAGGGAGGTGGTGCAATACCAGCCACAAGCTGTGTATATTTGTCTATTTGCAGGTGCCAAGGGGATGCAAATTGGAACCAAGGCCAAAGAAAAAGAAATGTCAAACAAAATGTTTTGCACAGGCACATTTGAACATGTTCGGTTTGCTTAACAAACAATCAAATACCCAACTAACATGCTTAGAAGTTTTTTTGTATGTGGACCATATATTAAAAAAAATAATGGTAGCAATTTTAGCCTAAGACTGGGACAAATGAAGTGGTATATTGTAAAATTACATTTTTGTGGCTAACAGATATAGACATTTGGGGGCATTTTGTATCTAAATTAGCCATTTAGTTTTATTTTAAAATAAAAGATCACTTATTGTCTTCATGTTGTTCTGTCTGTACATCTCTTGCCCTGAGACCAAAAGTTCTCACACTTGTAGGTACTAATTGTGACACACATTGGGACCATGCAGGGTATCTTTGATTATGAATGGTTTATGTATCCCTTTGGGCCAGGGACTCTATCTGACTCTGGTGTGGAGGGAGGGTTGCATTTAGCTTCTGTGGGAGCTAAAAACGGGGGCGAGGAAAGGGATGATTTGAGTGAGGTTGTGTATAGGTCCAGAGAGGCACCACTCCCTGTGGATGCTTGCCATCTTCTGAGTTTTCCAGAGACAACAAACAAAAGGCTTTTTCTTTATAAATATTTATATTTTTACCTTAAGAATAAACATGCTTGCTTGAAAGAGTTCTGTGATAACTTGCAGCAATACACTTTTCACAGCCCTCAGAGAGAAAGCAAAGTGCAGGCACTGGCCTTTAGGCAGACTGGCTTGTTGGAGGTATCACACTGTGGGTATGTCTAGACTGCATCCCTCTATCAGCAGAGGGATGCAGATTAGGCAGGACGACATTGCAAATGAGGCAGAGATTTAAATATCCCACGCCTAATTTGCATAAAAATGGCCGCCGTATTTTGCCGACTCAGCACCTTGTTGGCAAAAAGTGGCAGTCTAGAGGGGATCTGTCGAGAAAGAAAGCCTTTTTCGACAGATCCCTTCTGCCTCCTAAAGGAGGTTTACAGCATCTGTTGAAAAAGGCTTTCTTTCTCGACAGATCCCCCTCTAGACTGCCACTTTTTGCCAACAAAGTGCTGAGTCGGCAAAACGCGGCAGCCATTTTTATGCAAATTAGGTGTGGGATATTTAAATCCCTGCCTCATCTACAATGTTGACCTGCCTAATCTGCATCCCTCTGCCGACAGAGAGATACAGTCGACACATACCCTGTATGGCAGGGAGCAGTGCAGCCTTCAGTCCCCCAGGGAGAAGGAAGAGGGAATCAGGTTTTCCTGCAAGAGAAGTGGCAGGTGGGAACTGGAAATTCTAATGGGGGGGTCACGTTGGGGGATACCCATTGCATTTGCCCTAAAACTGTAACACTAGTTCTGTTAAAGTGACAAACTGTATCTTTGGGCCTTGTGATGTTTCCGGAGTTCTACCAAATGGAGAAGCAGCTCTAGAAGGAACTGCATGTCCTATTTTGAATAATCCAAGATGAGAGAGAATAATGCAAGCCAATAATAGTTTTCTTGAGAGGTGGTAGAGAACGGTGGAAAACATTACGACAAAATTCTTTCTAGTTCTGGAAACTCTCTAGGCAGAGGGATTGACAGCCCTGCTCCATGCCCCGGAAGGTGTAGGGCCTCAGGCGGAAGGGGTAGGGGTTGTGCAAGGCAGCCCTCTGAACTACCGAGAGAGGGCTGTGCGGCGCTCTGGCAGCAATGTAAAGGGCCCAGGGTTCCAGCTGCTGCCATTGTCATGGCTGGGCCTGTCTCTAGGACAAAAGACTAAGGGTGTGCTCTTATATTCTGCAGTCTACATCTTAAAGGGCCTCCAGCCAACTTTTTTAAAGATTTAGCAAATAAAAATGTCTCCTATTTTTATAGAAAGTACAATATACTTTGTATAAGGATCCCGTTCTTCCCTGTAGGCATTGCACTGATAGATGCTGGTGAATGCATGAAGCAGATGGCAGAGGTGAAGGACTCTCTCGATATTAACGTCAAGCAAAACTTCATTGATCCTCTACAGTTACTACAGGACAAAGACTTAAAAGAGATTGGAGTGAGTTTTTAAGGTTAAGAATTAGCCTTATGAGTCATGAGTATGAATAAACAAAGTCATTAGAAATGTAACTAGGGTTGCTAACGGGCTAATCCTACAAACCATAGCTCCCTCGCTCTACCCCTGCCCCATCACCTCCCTGAGGGCCTGCCCCACTCCTTCCATTTCCCCTGTCTCAGTTGCTCACTCTTCCTCGCCTTCAGTCACTTTCACTGGGCAGGGCTGGGGGGTTGGGATGCAGGAGGGTGTGTGCGCAGGGCTGTGGCCAAGGGTTTCAGACTGGGGGATGGAGCTCTGGGCTGAGTCTGGGGCAGGAAATTGGGATGTAGAAGGAGGTGTGAGCCCTGGGAGGGAGCTGGATGCAGGAGTGACAGGGCCATGACAGGGCTTGGTATCTGGGAGATGGTTCAGGGCTGGGGAAGGGGTTTCAGTGGCAGGAGGGGGTGAGTGGTGCTAGAGCAGGTGTGGGGTGCTGGCTCTGGGAGAGGCTCAGGGCTGCGGTAGGGGTTGGAGTGAGGGAGGAGGTAAGAGTGTGGGCTCTGGCTGGGCAGCTCTTAGCTCTGTTGGTTCCCAGTTGGCAGTGCAGTGGGGGCTAAGGCAGGCCCTGTCCCCACACCATTCCTGGAATCAGCTGGCATGTCCCTTTGGCCCCTGGATGGGGGTAGGGGACTCTGCATGCTGCCCTTCCTGCAGGTGCTGCCCCACAGCTCCTATTGGCTGCAATTCCAAGCCAATGGGAGCTATAGAGTGGATGCTGGAAGTGGGGGGAAGTGTATGCAGGGAAATGCCAGCTGCTTCTGGAAGTAGCATTGGAGCTGGTAAGGCAGGGAGCTTGCCTTAGCCCTGCTGTATCTCCAGGGTGTTAGTGGCCTAAAATCTCCCCGTTAGGCTTTAGTAACCTCTGGAAGATAGAACCTTGTTTCAGGAGGTTTCTGGTGACAGCAGTAGGGCTGGTGACCCTATTACATTTACAGGAACCTTTTATGCAGTATATTACATCATCAAATTTTAAGCAGAACTCTCCTGTGAAATCAGTGATGAAATGTACTTAAAAAACAGTGTCAAGGATATATAGCTCATGGGCACCTATTGTATTATATTTGCAATATAATAAAATTGAATGCAGTAATGGACAGTAAAGAAAATGAATATTAATATTTTTGTTGCTTATTTTAATATAATGTGTCATTAATTTTATTAGCACGGTAGGTGCCAATTATTTGAATTTATTCTGGTTGATTTTAATTCTGTTATTGAATTGCTTGCCTCTGGCGCTGCTGTGCTGGAGTTAGCTCTAAAAAGGAGTCAAACAAGACTGCTAATAAAAAACTGTTTAGGGCAATAACAGTGTAGTGTCATATGTGCCTAAAAGCAGCATGACAAATAACATGAACCATTGTGACAAAAAATAGAAAACTGGGGAAAGAATTTTTAGCCTTCAGAAGAACGCTTCAGTACTTTTGCTTATGATAGAACAACAGTCCAGAAAACCAGGCAGAATTTAAATCTGAGCCTCCGGATTCCTGAAGACTAGGGTAATAAGGAGGTTAAAACCCTGGTGAATCACAGAAATGGAAGTTATAGTTACCTTACACAAAACGGATTGAGGAATCCATGTACAAATTAAAGAGCAGAGAGTCAGTAAATCTCCCAGTGGCTGCCAATTTCTCATGTGCCAGCTGACTATATTCTCAGTTAAGATTGTCCTAAATTGATGAAAAAAGAAGAAAAATCATTTAACTATGTTTTAATAAGCACCTTGCACAGTTGCTTTCACTCCATTTTGGGAGTCTGCAGTAATTTTGGGGACAGGAAAACTTTGTGCAATTTGTTCATCTAGGAATGTCAGATTCAGGCCTGCTGACATGGGGGCAAAAGGGGCAGTTGCCCTGGGGCCCAGCAATTCAAAAGGGCTTGGAGTGCAACAGCCCTGGGTCCTTTGGTCAGTCCTGAGGGGCTGGTGGGGGAGGCTAGGCCCAGCCCTGCACCTTCCAACTGAGGCCACACCCTTTTTCTCAGGGCCCCACTCCTTCAGTCTCCCCCACCTTGCGCAGGGGTCCAGCAATTCTGTCATTCTTCTTTCCCCCCCCCCAGTCAGATTAATACGTGACAAAGAATTCAGGAATGAAGGGGTTGGTTGAGTTCCACTCCTGTAATAGGAGGAAAAAATAACCCTTTAAAATTTAGCAATCACACTGCAAATAATACAACAGCTAGAACTGAATAAAGCAAAAGGACATTTACTATGGATCTTGCTTCTAATTAGACAATCTGCACTTTTGTACGTTTAGGAAAGTTCATGAGGTGGGATATCTTGTACAGCAAATGTAGGTAGCCAGTTTTCAAAATGTTCATATATGAATATGTATAATTATATAAACAATCAAAACCACTTAGAATCACTAAGATGCTTGTTTTGGGTTTGTCTCCATTTGATTTAATGGGATCAAATTGTCTCATGTAGCATCATCTCAAGAAGCTAGAAGGCCGTCGTTTGGATTATGACTATAAAAAGAAGCGTTTAGGGAAGATACCAGATGAAGAAGTTAAACAAGCAGTAGAAAAGTTTGAAGAGTCAAAGGAGCTGGCAGAAAGAAGCATGTTCAACTTTTTAGAAAATGACGTAAGTCTGTCCTGCTGCTGCATGTCTGCAGGGCACAACGAAGGGGGAGTTTTTACGTGTGATAGGATATGTCATCTCCTCTCCTTCCCAGACATGTCAGGACTTAAAAGCAGAGAAATGTCCCTGGTTCTGTGGCTCAGAAAGAGACATGCTGCAGAGTCCTGAAAGGAGACTCCACTGCCCTGCACTAATATGGATCGGCACACTCCGGGGCAGTAAAAACTTTGTGGGAGAGAGGAAATTGGCAGACTCATAGCAACAACTAAGCTCCTCTTGGGTATCTTGCTGCTGATTTGGAAAAGAAGATTCTATCCCCACCTGAGTATGTCCCCTGAATGAGATTTCTTCATCCTGACTTTACTCAGTGTCAGAGTTTGCTTAGCGTTCAGCTACATCATCAGATTTATGTCTAAGTTAAACCAGCAGCTGTAGCCACTTAGGTTAGTCACCCATTCAAACCATAATGGGAGAGACTGTCATGAATGTCTAGATATCTATTGAAATGCACACATGAAGTCTTGTAAAATGAAAACAAATGTGCCAGTTCCTCAGCTGGTGTTGGTATCTTGACTTCAGTGGAGCTACGTCAGTTTACACCAGTTGAGATTTGGCACGTTGAATGGCAGTGTTTTGCTTCATTAGAGTTCTAGGCAAGTTTTCAGAACACTTTGAAAAGGAAAAAGCAAGTAAAATATTGCATCAAATTAAAACATAAACCAATAATCTGATCTTAACAAATCTACCAACACACACTGTCTCCTGATCAGGCCCTGTAGAGGCCTGACAGAGTGATACACTGCATTTCATTTTGTTGGGACTCAACATCAAAATGTAATGTATTCAAAAAAAGAGAGAAGAAGAAATAATGATTACTTTATCAGAGTTGCTAGTCATGGATTGGCCAGTTTGCTGTGGGACAGAGTATTTTTACCATTTTTAAAAAATCTTTTTGTGAATGTGGAAGGGAACTGAGTTCCCCTCCTTCCTCCTCCATTTCAGTATGCAGATTCTGGAACACTTAGCAGCAGTTTTAAAATCTGAGCAGAGAAATCACATTTTATTTCCGTTTATAAATGCTGCCACCTAGAGAGATATATTTGGACTGCAGTTTGTGGTTTAATGCAATTAGAATACATTCATTGGTTGTGTAATAAGATATGGCATAACCTCATGTCGCCAGACACCACTGATCTGAAATCCACTGCTACCTGATACGGGATCTTATCTGTGTCTATTTCAGGACCTTTCCCAGTTAAGAAAGGGGGAACTATAAATGTATGTGATCAAATTACTTCATTTGAATAAGTCCCATTATAGACACAAGAACAAATATTGTATTATGGTCCTGATCCTGCAATGAGCCCCACTCGGATTCAGTGTAGTCACATGGCTCTGCCCACATGGAGCTCACTGCAAGCTATGTCAAATCCTTACTGTACAGAAATATGACCCTGTAAGATCCCAAGCTCTTATAAGATACCTGGTCTATTTTGAGTGTTTTCAACTGGAGTTATTATTGTTTTTTAGAACTCTTATAGTTGACTCCATAGCTGATATGCAGCCTTCTTTAAAGTCATTTTCTACTTTATACTTTAGATAGAGCAAGTTAGCCAGTTGGCAGTATTTATAGAAGCAGCACTAGACTACCATAAACAGTCCACAGAAATTCTGGAGGAACTGCAGAGCACACTGCAAAACCGGTAAGAATACACCTGATCAGAGAATTCTCCCTATTGTTTAGAGCTAACATTCAGGAGTGCATGATGACATTGAATTGCAGCTCAGAGCAGCAGCGTCTCACAGGTACATCACAGATGCATCTTTTTATATCTGTGTTCATTTGTTACATCTCTGTATCTTACAGACTTAATCACCTTAAATCTCCTGTTAAATGTGACTTTTTGATGCATGGTAGGCCTGTAAGGATTTACACCCTTCTGTATAATGAAATCTGACCACAAAACTTATGATCATGTCAAGCACCACACCCACATATGTCGGAATTAATCAGGAGCATCTCCACTTACCATTGTATGTTTTGTGTGCACAAAATATTTGTATCCTTGTGCACACAAGTAAACACGGTCACACATTTTCTGAGCCACATTTTTTGAAGCTTTGTTAAAAAAAACTGACCTATTCATGATCATGTCAAGCACCACACCCACATATGCCGGAATTAATCAGGAGCATCTCCACTTACCATTGTATGTTTTGTGTGCACAAAATATTTGTATCCTTGTGCCCACAAGTAAACATGGTCACACATTTTCTGAGCCACATTTTTTGAAGCTTTGTTAAAAAAACTGACCTATTCATTGTACCGAGTGTTGTAGACATAAAATCCTACAGTGCATGAAGAAATTGCCATTTGTCTAGGACAGTTCTGAAGTGATGTGTTGACGATTAACCATAGAGACTTTGTGTGATATGGAGCAAAAAGAAAAATATTTATCACTCGTAATTATGCTTTCTGCTCTCCGAGTTACAAGCAATAAGGATTTGAGTTCTAAAACATCATGGCTGCGTCTAGACTGGCAAGTTTTTCCGCAAAAGCGCTTGCTTTTGCGCAAAAACTTGCCAGCTGTCTACACTGGCCGCTTGATTTTGCGCAAAAGCACTAATGTTCTACTGTCCAAAATCAGTGCTTCTTGCGCAGATGCTTTGACGTTCCTGTTTGGGCAAAAGCCCTTTTCCAGAAATGTTTTTGCGCAAGAGGGCCAATGTAGACAGCTCAAAACTGTTTTGCACAAAAAAACCCCGATGGCGAAAATGGCGATCTGGGCTTTCTTGCGCAAAACCGCGTCTAGATTGGCACGGACGCTTTTCCGCAAAAAGTGCTTTTGCAGAAAAGCGTCTATGCCAATCTAGACGCTCTTTTCCGCAAATGCTTTTAATGGAAAAACTTTTCCGTTAAAAGCATTTGCAGAAAATCATGCCAGTCTAGACGTAGCCCACTAGTTTACTGGATTTGTTTCTATGCATGTCACTTGTGGCCCAGTCAACACAGCTATAAAACTGTATAAAAGCCAAGACTGTGAAATATTACATTGGGTTCAAGCAGATGTGGATGATTATATTGCAAAATGTTTTTAAACCATCTGCCCTTCAGTTGTTAAAGCACTAAATCCAAGCAGAAGCACTATGGCTTCTATGACATTCCAGAAATAAACGTCTTGTCAATCTTTCTCTGTGTTTCAGAATAAATGGAGCATCTAGTCGTCCTAAGCGTGAATTCAAGCCAAAACCTATAATAACTTCAGCTCTGGAAGTTAGCGATAACCAGCAGCACAATGGGATCTCCTACAGTTCTTCAATAAAATTATCAGGTGAGCCCACCATTGTGGAATCAGCATGTTGATGTATGCATGTTATGGAGGAATAATAAGTATAATGCAAGTGGTAAACCCATAGGGTGCATCTACACAGCACCTTAAAGTCAAGATATGCAAGTTGCACTATTGAAATTGTGTATCTTATTTTGGATTTATTTTGAAATAGCTTATTTTGAAATTTGACATGTCTACAAAGCACCAAATTTCAAAATAACATGCCATTTTGAAACATCCTTTAACCCTCATGGAATGAGGGTTACCGGGATGCCGAAACAGTGCGCCCGTTATTTTGAAAAATATTTCAAAATAACGGGTGGCTTGTTTAGATGCGGGGTAGCTATTTCAGGATACCAGAGGTAGCCCGAAATAGCTGTGCAGTGTAGACATACCCATAGAGTCTAGCAGTTATCAATGCAACTAAGATGCCTATTGCTACAGTTAGCTACTCACAGCTGAAAATGGTCTGATGTATGTTTTTATTCACTTTTAAAACCATTAAAGTACAAAACTCTAGGTGTAACACAGACAATTAAATATGATCACAACTTTTTGCTAGCACGTAACTGCTTCTGGGGCCACAAGCCAGATCAATAACATGCAAAACTTAGCGTGTGTGGGAAATACTGCTATACTTGTTAATGTGTATCTGTCACTACTTCACATGCATAGACCCTGACCTAATGGAAAAAAAGATGGTCAGCTTTTTTTGAAATTTTCTTCAAGGTGCTTAATATTCTTATCTTGTCACTGGTCATTGGAAAAGCTAAACATTGTGGCTGTGTCTAGACTGGCCAGTTTTTCCGGAAAATCTGCCGCTTATCCGGAAAAACTTGCCAGCTTTCTACACTGTCCGCTTGAATTTCTGCAAAAGCACTGACTTCCTACTGTAAGAAATCAGTGCTTTTTGCGGAAATACTTTGCTGCTCCCATTTGGGCAAAAGTCTTTTTCCGAAAGACTTTTGTGGAAAAGGGCCAGTGTAGACAGCAGAGATTTCTTTTCCGCAAAAAAGCCCCGATCGCGAAAATGGCGATTGGAGCTTTTTTTGCGGAAAAGAGCGTCTAGATTGGCCACGGACGCTTTTCCGCAAAAAGTGATTTTGTGGAAAAGCGTCCTGCCAATCTAGATGCTCTTTTCCGAAAATGCTTTTAACGGAAAACTTTTCCGTTAAAAGCATTTCCGGAAAATCATGGCAGTCTAGACGTAGCCAATAAGTAATTTAAATGTTGGATCAGACCATCTCATCTCTCTGATGAAAGGCATTTTTCCTCTGTCTCTCTTGTATCCTTAGGGTATGTTTGCATTGCATTCCTTTTTTGAGAGAGGAATGCAAATGCAAATGAATGAAATTGCAAATGAAGCGCGGATTTGAATTTCCTGTGCTTCATTTGCATAATCACGTCCGGGCGCTATTTCAAAATACCCTATTTCAAGAAAAGCAACCCTGTCTAGACGCGGTTATTTCAAAAGAAAACCCTTTTTCAAAATTACCCTTAAACCTCATTTTTAAGGAGTAAGGGTAATTGTGAAAGAAAGGTTTTATTTTGAAATAACTATGTCTAGACAGCATTTTTTTTAAATAGGGTATTTTGAAATAGCGCCCGGTCATGATTATGCAAATGAAATGCAGGAAATTCAAATCCGCGCTTCGTTTGCAATTTTGTTCATCTGCATTTGCATTCCTCTCTTGAAAGAGGAATGCAGTGTAGACATACCCTTAGTAAGTCATATGCAGAGGCAAATAGCGAAACACAAAAGACAAACAATAATAAAGCAAAAGGGAAAGAGTAAAGGTCAAGTCTACATTATACTTGGAAGGTTGGGATAAGGTACTTTGCTCCAACAATATAAAATATGTAACTGGAGTTGGCTTACCTTAAGCCAACTGTGGCACCATCTTTATAAAGGGAGGCCAATGAGAGCAAATGCTCCCGTTGGCTTCCCTTACTCCTTTCAATTGCGAGGAGTACCAGTGCTGCCCTCAGCATTTGATTTAGCGGGTCTTAACTAGACCCGCTAAATCGAATGCCAAAAGTTTGCTCTCCAGCGTGACAAGTGAAGATGTGGCCTAAGAAGCCACCAATACTTTTTCCGTAAGCCAGGATCTGAAAGAATAGGCCAGGATCTGAAAGGAAGGCACAGCGATTCATAGGTCCCATCCTTCACTTAGCTTGAGAATTAGGTGCTGGCTGGCTGTTTCTCTGAGTCAGTTACTCTCTGGGCTACTTTTCTACCCTGTGGCTTTATTCATTCTTTCCAATTTCTGTTTTCCTCTGTCTTGTTTCTTTTTTTACAGAGAACTGGGAGGGAAACAGAGAAAAAAAGAATTAGACGTGGAGGAGGATGGAAATATGGGGCTATATTTCATGCTTCCAGCTTGAAGAGAGAAAAAAGACTAAGGGTATATTTGCACTACACTGGGAATGTACATGTAGTCCATGTAAATGGACTCTCAATAGCTCAAGCAGAAATTGGAAGGTGTGAATAAAGCCAGAGGATAGAAAAGTAGCCCAGAGAATAACTGGTTGAGTCTACAGCCAGCTCCTAATTCTTCTTGAGCTAATGCCCTAAAAATAGAAATGTGGATGTTGCAACAAGCACAGTGGTTTGGGTTAGCTGCCTGAGTCCAATTCCACTCTTTAGTCCAAGCTCACAGGGAAATATTTTGTAACTGATCTATAAACTCTCTCTCTAATGGCACCAAAAACCATAATGTGGTTACCTCATCTAGCACTCAATTTTTTTTCAAAGAAGCTGGGGACTTTCAGCAGGTGTGATCATCAGTAAAGCCATGGGTGTTTCTCCTCTGTCTCCTCTTTCCTAGCATTTGGGGGATGGGAGGGGAGCATTAATACTATTGACTTCTGTGCAGCATGCCAGCGATAAATGTGGCTCTGGATGTATAATCTGGGAAGCTTGCTGTGATTATTTTATATCTAAACAAGAATAATGAAACAGATTTGACTTATCTTACTGTATATTTTAGAAATGTGCACCTGTCTGTCTGTCCATCTGTGAGTCCTTTTGTTCAAGAACTCCTAAACAGTAAGAGCTAGGGCCACCAAATGTGGTATGCAGGTAAGTGTGAAAAATATTCATTTCCATCAAAAGTAGAGGAGAGTTTTTAGGAGTGATTTGAATGAGGTGACCATGCTGAACATGCAGTCAAGCTTCCCCATTTCCTAACATCTAAAACACTCGGCACCATTTTGCATAAATTGTCTGACAGTATTTTGTAAATCATATACAGGCAGTCCCCGACTTACGTTGGATCCCTATTTACGAATGGGGCTTTTCTCACAGCGGAGGACGCGGGCGGCGGGACCGCCCAGACGCGCTGTGGTCCCGCCGCCCGTGTCCTCCACGGCGAGAAAAGCTGCTCCGCGTCACCCTGGTCTGCTGGGGGGCCCCAGCAGACCAGGGAGACGCGGAGCAAAGCCGCGGAGTACGTGGGCGGCGAGACCGTGGCGCGTCTGGGCGGTCCCGCTGCCTGCGTCTCCCTGGTCTGCTGGGGGGGGGCGCACTAGCTGTGCCCCCCCCAGCAGACCAGGCTTTTCTCGCTGCTGGTCAGTGACCAGCGGCTGAATCAGGACGCCTGGGGCAGAGCAGCTGGGGGTCTGCCGGGTTGGTCCCACAGTGCCGAGGTGCGGCGCTACCGGACCAACCCAGCAGCACGCCAACTGCTCTGCCCCAGGCGTGTCCGATTCAGCCGCTGCTGGTCAGTTTCAACAGCGGCTGAATCTGGATGCCTGGGACAGAGCAGCTGGGGCGCTGCCGGGTTGGTCCCCGCAGCGCCGCACCTCGGCGCTGCGGGGACCAACCTGGCAGCGCCCCAGCTGCTCTACCCCAGGTGTCCCTAAGTCAGCTGCTGCTGAAACTGATCAGCGGCTGATTCCAGGAAGCCTGGGGCAAAGCAGCTCTGCCTCGGGCTTCCTGTAGTCAGCCAGTGGTCAGTTTCAACAGCGTCTGAATCGGGAACACCTGGGGTACAATATGTACCAGTTCCGACTTACATACAAATTCAACTTAAGAACAAACCTACAGTCCCTAGCTTGTACATAACCCAGGGACTGCCCGTACTACTAGATGATTTGCCCGGTGATGCTCGGGTCCTTAACTCAAATAAGACCAACTCTTTGAAATATATAGTGGATAGCTGTCCTTTTCTCCATCTCTATACTCTGTTGGGCCAATGGGGCTATAGCTGTTCTGGTCCCCATCTTTGGCTCTTTGCTATCTCCTGTGGTCATTCTGCAGTATAACTGTTCTTCCTTTTCCATTAAGAACATAAAAACGTAAGAAAGGCCATACTGGGTCAGATCAAAGGTCCATCCAGCCCAGTATCCTGTCTGCTGACAGTGGCCAATGTCAGGTGCCTCAGAGGGAGTGAACCGAACAGATAATGATCAAGCGATCTCTTTCCTGCCATCCATCTCCACCATCTGACAAACAGAAGCTAGGGACACCATTCCTTACCCATCCTGGCTAATAGCCATTAATGGACTTAACCTCCATGAATTTATCTAGTTCTCTTTTAAACCCTGTTATAGTCCTAGCCTTCACAACCTCCTCAGGCAAAGAGTTCCACAAGTTGACTGTGCACTGTGTGAAGAAGAACTTCCTTTTATTTGTTTGAAATATGAAAAACTATTGAATTCCAGGCACATCCTATTGGCCTGGTGTGACCTTGCTTTAAGTTATTATAAAAAGCTGCATACCAAATTTGGTGGTCCTAGCTCTTACTGTCTAGGAGGTGGTCTTGAACAAACTGACATACAGATGGAGAGGCAGGCAGGCAGGCACACACACACACTTCTAAAATATGAGATATTAGGCATTGTACATTGTAAGCTCTTTGGAATAGGGGTGGTGTTTTCCTTTGTACAGTTCTTAACTACAGTGGGTCTACTTCCACAAGGGAAGTAGCTGACAGGCAAACAGTGCAGGATCAGCTCCTTAAAAAAATTATTGTATGGAAAAAAAGTCCTGGATGATTAACTGCTTTCCTAATGAAATATAGATGACAAATCTATGTTTTGTTCTAATTTGCTGTTGTCCTAATTAATCAGCAGAAGCTGAGAGTATCATCTGGCTCATTATGAAACAGTTTATATGCAAAGCCACATCTCGCCATTCATTCATTTTGTTCATCAAAGCAAAGTAGTTCTGGTTAGCTGCCCTAGGTTTGAATTTAATGGGACTAACTCATGGGAGTAAAGTTACTTATGTACCTAAAAATCAGGCTGCAAGAGAGGGCTAAATGAATCCTACCTGCAGGCACATCTAGATGTGATTCTTTCTTTACTACAGATTTCTGCTACTGTATGTGTGCTTCGGTGTGCAGCAAAGAGAGCAGCAATGCCTACTGGAAATTCCTTTTGGGGAAAGATGGCATAGTTAGATGGTCATCTGGCATCAGCTGGTACAGTCCCAAAAGTACACGCAGTCTCATGCTTTACAGTCTCTATGTTCTATCACTATAAATTCAGTCTGCATTTGGTTGGTCCAATAGATCAGGCCAAACAGTCTTTCGATATGTTTATTTCTTATGCATTATTTGCATTACTCTAGCACCAAGGAGCCGTGTCATGGAGCAGGATCCCTTTGTGCAAGATGCTAGACAAGCATAGAGCAAAAAGACAGTTGCTGCCCCCAAGAGCTTACCATCTCTATCCATGAACGGTTGGCTTAACGCAGCAGCTGCAGTAGGTGGCATGTTGCTTTGGCTATAATTAAAAAGAGGCAGGTGTGGTACAATAAATTAACAGAAATGCTGCTGCAATTTCCCCAGCTTCTTAAATCTCTGCAACAATCTTTAGAGAGTTTGCACAGTGGAGGATGGAGCCACGTGACCTCTTGGCGTTGTTAAATTGTGCACTTTAAAACTGGCGACCAGCGCTGCCTCTCTTCTGTTCAACAGGAATGCTTTGTTTTGCCGGACTGTACAGCAGTGACATCAGATGCAGTAGATTAGCAGCAGCTGCATTCTTCTAATGAAGACCTTGACTGATGTTAGGTTCTGGAATAGCTGTAGCCATTACTTTAAGATCCTTCCATGTTGCATTGAGATTTTCCACCCTCTCCCCACTGCCCAGATATTTGGAGGCTAAAAGGCAAAATGTTCCCTCCCCCTTCTCAATATTTTTATCCCGCCTTGTTTTAAGAAAACAAAACCAATGTGATTTGTCTTTATGATCGTAAAAGGCTCAAGCTTTTAAAACAAACACATTCTGCACCCAGTGTTAGCAGCGTAATATCACACATCTTGCTGTGAGAAATAAACTGGTTGCTGGAGTAAATGTTGTCTGTCAAGCCCCTACCAGAACAGCTGGTGAAAACAAGAAATATTTCCCATTATTCAGACAGGCTTTTTCTGCTGTTGGCACTTCAAATGACAAGATACAGCTTCCATATTCTATATTGAGGAAGCTGCTGTTTGAAAACACCTGATTATTTTTGCCACTGTTCACCCTATTTCTGTGGTAGAATAGGACCCAGATCCTGGCCTGTATGGGTGCGTCCAGACTGGCAAGATTTTGCACAAAAGCAGTTGCTTTTGTGCAAAAACTTGCCAGCTGTCTACACTGGCCGCTTGAATTTGCGCAAGAGCACTGACTTTGTAATGTACAAAATCAATGCTTCTTGTGCAAATACTTTCCCGCTCCCACTCGGGAAAAAGCCCTTTTGCGCAAGAATACTTGCCCAAGAGGGCCAGTGTAGACAAGGAAGAACTGTTTTGCGCAAAAAAGCCCCGCTGGCTAAAATGGCGATCGGGGCTTTCTTGTGCAAAGTCGCGTCTAGACTGGCCACGGATGCTTTTGTGCAAAAGCACTTTTTGCGCAAAAGCATCTGTGCCAATCTAGACGCTCTTTTGCGGAAATACTTTTAACAGAAAAGTTTTTCTGTTAAAAGTATTTCCGCAAAATCATGCCAGTCTAGATGCAGCCCAACTGAAATGGGCTTAGCACAGATCAGGTCAGGAAGAGGGTAAACAAAAGTAGATTTAAAAACTGTCATCTGATCTAGGGATTGCTTGATTTCTCACTGTGGAAATAGCCACAGCTCAGCACATTCTGTCTACACCCTATTCCACCTCATTATGTCCCTGAGTGCAGTGGCAGTAAAGGCAGTGGTATAAAAGCACTCCATCTTTGCTTTGCAACATATAAGATAGGGGTGGGGAACTTTTTTTGGGGTCAGAGGCTGCTGACCCACAGAAAAAAAAAATCAGTCAGGGGCCACACATAAGTGAGAAGCAAAAAAACCAAACAACCCCTCACTGATGTGCCTCCTGACTGAAAAGAAGAGACAGTCCTCACATTCCCCTTGCACACCAGAACCTGAGGGTGGCAGGCTAGTAGACTATATGCGCCTCCAGCCCCACGGCAGGAGAGAGCGAGCACCATGTGGGCTCTCCAATGCTGGTGGTGGAGCCCTGAGCCTTGGGGACTAGATCCAAGCAAGCTGGGGACCACATTCGGCCCTCTAGGCCTTAGATTCCCCATCCTTGATCTAAGAGAATCCTGTTTTGCTGAGAGAATTCCACGGATGCCATTTCTGTTGGGTTGTGTTTATTGCCTTTTTATATTGATAGAGTGGTATAAATAGGCTGGGAAGAATAGAGAATCCATCTACAAAGCAGAATGTTAAGATTTTGGAGCAAAATAATTTAAAGTAATGACAAGTAGGGGCACAATGTTAAACTTCCTTGCTAGTGTTTGTCCACAGATACAAGAGCAGCATTTACTGGTTTGAGTAGTTTTGCTTGCTCGAGATGCTTGTTCTGCTTCTTTAAAAAACGAGTAGTCCCATGGCACCTTAGAGACTAGCAAAAATATATATAGTATCATGAACTTTCATGAAGAAGTGGGTTTTGCCCATGAAAGCTCATGATTCTATATGTAACCCCTTCTGCCAGGTAGCACTGGCAGCAGCCAGGGCCGGGTTCAATATCTAGGGGTCCCTTTTCATCCATCTCACACACAACCGGCTCAAGCCCCCACCCATAGCTTAGGAAATTCATATACCCCAGGGCACCTCTGAGAGGCAATGCTCCCCCATTCGCAAGCACAGAGCCTGAGCATAGATAAGAAACTTTTAATGAAAGTGAGAAAGAGTTAATGGTATTAACTTGGGAAAATACCATAACCAGAGTGCATAACCAACCCACGAGTAACCGTCCCAGCTCAAATGGATTGAGCAGTGTCCTTTGCCTTCCAGGCTCACTAGTCCAACAATGTAAGGGTCCCATTCGCCTACCCAAACTTTCTCCATACCCCACTTACAACTCTATCCAGTCAGTGCGGCCCCAGACACATCACCATGATGACTCCACTCATTGAGCCTGAGGCCATGCCGCCTTTGTGCTGCTCCTGTGGTCCACTTGCTCCTGCCAGCCGCCCCTCTGGGGCTGTGTCTAGAGTGGCCAGTTTTTCCGGAAAGTCAGCTGCTTTTCCGGAAAAACTTGCCAGCTGTCTACACTGGCTGCTTGAATTTCCGCAAAAGCACTGACTTCCTGCTGTAAGAAATCAGTGCTTTTTGCAGAAATACTATGCTGCTCCCGTTCGGGCAAAAGTCCCTTTTGCGCAAAACTTTTGCACAAAAGGGCCAGTGTAGACAGCTGAGATTTGTCTTGCGCAAAAATGGCAATCGGGGCTTTTTTGCGGAAAAGCATGTCTAGATTGGCCACGGATGCTTTTCCGCAAAAAGTGCTTTTGCAGAAAAGCATCCGTGCCAATCTAGACGCTCTTTTCCGAAAATGCTTTTAACAGAAAACTGTTCCATTAAAAGCATTTCTGGAAAATCATGCCAGTCTAGACATAGCCTGGCTGTCTGCTCTCGCCAGTTGCCCTGCTGGCCTCCTGCCAGCCGGCTAGCCAATTACTCCTGCCAGCCACCCTGCTGGCTGCCTGCCCACCAGTCACAATGGGGCTGGCTCCAGGCCAAACCAGTGACTTTAGCTCTTAGCGATTTCAACTCTGAACCACCACCTAGGCTGGCCAAAAGATTCCAGCTTCCATTGGGACAACAGAGAGACTCCTTATGGAGTCTGCTTTAGGTCTATCCTTAGAACGGGGGGGCGGGGGGGAGGGGAGAGGAGGGGGAAGGTAGCAGACAGGTTGAACCAGTCTTCTAGCTCACACCTGGCAGGCATGAATCAGGCTGGCTCAAGCCCCTTCCCCCTCTTGCTGTCCCCCCCAATTTATCCACTCAAATCTGGAAGGGGGAGTCTTGTTCATCTGAGACCCTGTACAAAGATGGTGTCTCTCCTGCAAGTACTGGTGTCATATTTTATAGTTCCTACATTTAGGGGTAGTATGGTTTGTGACCCCACAACCACCAAATTAGTTACAATACATCACATTCCATTCCAAAAATTCACCCTCCAATCAGCCCTGGCTGAATTGGATTTACATAACCACACCCCGGATTCCTTCTCCATTCCCACCCCCCCCATTAGCTATATTTACATATCAACAGTTGATTATCTTGCAGGGCAGAATTGGTCTTACAGCTCACATCTGGCAGGCATGAAGCTGGCTGCATTGCAAACAGTCATTCAGACCATCCTGCTCTCACATATATATTTGTTAGCTCTAAGGTGCCACAGGACTACTTATTTTTAGAGTTACAGACTAACATGGCTACCCCTCAGATTTTTCTGCTTCTTGTTGCTAGAAAAGGTGAGCAGCTACTTTTTAGGGCTTTCTTTCCTTATATTTTAAAACAATAGCATTGTGATTAACATTTGTTTTTAAATCTGCCAATGTGACATGGAATTTAACAACTTTGCGTTGGTTTTGAAAATCTGCATGTGAATTACAACATTGAACAGATGTACAGACTGTTCTAGACAGAAATGATTTCTCAATCTGATTGCTTGATTAACATAAGATAGCCAAGATTAGAATATTTGAGAATGATGAAGATTGAGCAAAAAGGATATCTAGAATAATTTAATATTTAAGAGCCTCATTAGCGGTTTTGCTGTATTAAAGTGAGCATTAAAAAGTTTTGTCTTGATATAATGCACTCTGCTAAATTAGCAAGAAGCAGCATGAAACCTCTCCCTCTCCCCATTTTCCCTTTGTGAAGAGACTTATTCCAAATCATTGGATTTTTATTTTAGTAAAGTGGGTATAAGTTAAAAATCAATGGCCATACGAAAAAAAATGAACCTCAGCTAAACCCAGAGGCAGGCAATAATGTTTAAACGGAAGGGGTGGGGCCTTGGGCAGAAGGGGCAGGACTAGGAAACTTTTTGTGCTTTCCCCCCCTTCCCAATTGGCCTGGGGTGGGGGAGCAAGTCTTCCTTCTCTCTCCCCCCAGCCCTGCCAGATGTTTTAAAACAGCTGGTGTTCCCTCTAGATGCCTAGCCTGCTCTCCCTGCCCCCAGGCATATCAGGGTCTGGGGAGCACGTGAAGTTTCCTGGCCTCGCAAGAGCATGCAGTGGCTAGAGACACACGCCGGCTGTTTTAAAAGAGCCAGCATGTCTCTCTAGCCAGGGATGGGCAAAGGGCCCTCTGTGGTCCGGATCTGGCACATGGCCACCCTGCAGCTCCCCCACTCTCAAACCAATCAGAGCCTAAGAGTGGAGGAGTATGCAAAGTCTCCTCACTTCTGTGGTGGCTAGAGAGACACGCTGGCTCTTTTAAATCAGCATGTCACTCTAGCCGCTGCACACTCCTGGTAAAGCGGGGAAAGGAAGTGAGAGACTTTGAAGCTCCCCATCCCCAGGCCCTGATTCGCCTGGTGGAGGGGGAGCGGCAGGGAAGCCACAAGCCAGATCCATCAGCTTGGTGGGCCAGATCCGGCCCGCAGAAGGCCCTTTGCTCACCCCTGGCTAAACCTATGTATAGCCTCTGCCCACAGAACTGATATCTAGAATATGAATAGCTGAGTAATGCTGTCAGAATAATTTACTATTCATAGGTTGAATGAATGACTATAATAATACATGATTCACATATCTTTAGCTGGCTTGCATTTATGACAACCATCCATACATGAGAATGTCTACACTGAAAAAATTACATGTACAAAGTTAGCCATTTTGGCTAGCAGTGGAAATCTCTTGTATTTTATTAATCATACATGTGTAATAATTAGCCACGTTGACTCCCCTCCCCCCCCCCCTGAAAAAAGTTTAAGTACTGGTTTTAGTATTATGTATATAATGCCACTAATATTTAAACACAAAAGAATGTTTGGAATGAACATCTTGTAGTATAACTAAGCCAATCACAACATTCTAAGGTCATAAAGAAAATCAGATACTGTGTACGTGGGACTGCAATTAATCATTATCTAAAAATAGTTTTACAAAAAACAACTTTAAGAGGCACTACTGTTCCTAATTTAACTGCTGATCTAGTTGAGGTAAAAGGCAGATGCAGTGAGTGGTTTGAACACCAGAGTTGCCATACCAGAGCAGATATCTATACATGCAGCTTTGAGATAACTCTCTCTCTGCACCTGGTGAAGAGGATAGAACCTCATGTCTGCATACGGCAATTAAAGGCCAGGTCCTGAAAACATGTTAATATGAAAGTAATGCTGCTAGAAATCAATAGGACCACTCTCAGGCAAACGTATTTTGTAGGACTGGAGCTTTAAACTGTTTATAGTTTTGGTGCATCGCGTGCTTGTTGAATTCCTGTCTGCTAGTAGAAACAAAATACAGGACTATGTAGCACTTTAAAGACTAACAAGATGGTTTATTAGATGATCTTTCGTGGGCCAGACCCACTTCCTCAGATCAAATAGTGGAAGAAAATAGTCACAACCATATATACCAAAGGATACAATTAAAAAAAGTGAACACATATGAAAAGGACAAATCACATTTCAGAACAGAAGGGGGATGGGGGGGGGAGGGGTAGAAAGGAAGGTAAATGTCTGTGAGCTGCTAGTAGGTTTCATGCAGCCCAGATCTTAGTTTTATAGATTGAATGATTTGTTCAGCTGTTTGCCAACCTGCTCATCCACTCACCTATTTAAAAAGAATCCTCAAGCCTCCTTCCCCCAAAATATGGTAACAGAATCTTGGTCATGCCACCTGTTAAAGCCATTCAGGTTTCCCAAGGAAATTCAAAGAGCAGTAAAAATATAGCTGCTTTTAAGATCCTCTGTGCCAGGGATGGAGAACCTTTTATGGGCCAGGGGCCACTGACCCACAGAAAAATCAGTCGGGGTCCACACACGAGTGAGAAGCAAAAAAGAAAAAAAACAAATCCCCACAGACACAGCCCTCAGCTGAGAAGGAGAAAGATACTTCCCACATTCTGCTCGCACAGCAGAGCCTAGTGGGGCCCAGGCTAGCAGTTTTTGTGATCCAGCCTCATGAGACTGGGAGGTGGGGGGCTGGGATGCCAGCCCAGGCTCCCCAATGTTGGGAGGGAGTCCTGAGCCTCAGGGGTCAGATCCAGGTAAGCCAGGGGCTGGGCCTTGGGTTCCCCACCATTGCTCTATGCCATTCATCACCCTTCATGCTGTACGTGATATTACATAGCAGAAGCAGACCTGTCGGCAGAAGGGATGGAAAACTAACAGCAACCACACTATGGGCTCTTTGCTGCTTACAGCTAAGTTTGTCTCCTTATTTTCATGTTCAGCAGGTAAGTGGAATACTTAAAGCTGTGGTTAAATATTTTCTTTTTCTGTCAACCGGGGCAGGTTCTTCGGCGCACATGGATCAGCCTTGCTGTCAAGCGCTGTATGACTTTGAGCCAGAAAATGAAGGAGAGCTTGGGTTTAAGGAAGGCGACATCATTACTTTGACCAATCAAATTGATGAGAATTGGTATGAAGGCATGTTAAATGGAGAGTCTGGCTTCTTCCCCATTAATTATGTCGAAGTGATGGTACCTTTGCCTCAGTGAACACCTAATTCAAACTGCGAACATAATTTCATGATTGAAATGGATTCACAATTGTTTTATCAGTGTGGCATTCTGTGAAAGCCTTGCTATTTGACTGACTGATTTTTGTATGCATCTTTTAAAAATGTATTTATTTTGTATTCCTTTAGTTTGTATACAAAAAAAAAAAAAACACACAATCCTTCCTTGGCTACGTGAAAATGCAAAAAAACTCAGCCTCTACTGTTTTTGCTTTGTGCCTGGAAGATTACTGTCAGGTGTTTACTGGTAGCTCACTGTTGCTCCAAAAATACATTCCCTTGCTCTTACTGTAATGGAGCCTTTTTTAATCTCCTGGCTGCAATGATTTTACTGTTAAACTATTTAAAAAAAAACTGAGTCAAGCTAACTGTAACCAGTTCTTAAGAGTTACTGATGTCACTGGGCCTTTTTCATCCATCACAATGTAACTTACTGTGAACAACCTAATCTGTGTTTCACATTGTATGTTGACAAAAGGCTAACATGTTGTTGTACTAAGTACAAAGTCTTAGAATTGAATATTCCTCTAATTTACTGACCATATTTAATAAATATTACTGTGGGGAAAGCATACAGACTGCTGCTTACTACAGCTGGATTTCTGGCATTTGTTTTCAAGCAGTGTTTTTTTATGTTTCTCTCTAGACATACCAGTTACAGCCAGTGAGCAAAATGAACTGTCAGGAACAATTCCCTGACTCTTCAGCTGCTGCATTTTTAACATTGTGGTCTGACTTAGAACAAAAGAGCTCACTCATTCTTTCATAATGCCTGCTAATATTATCCTTGGACAGGATAGGCAAAAGGCAGCCCCTCTCTTCATATTCATTTGAGCCCAGTACATACTAATACTAGATCATGTCTTTTGGCCAGTGCTGTATTAGATAACTTAATGGAGATGAATGGAGAAGTGTATTTCTAGAGACTGGCTTTTTGAAAGAACAGTGCTAGTTTAAGGGAAAGAGGACACAAGAGAATGTGTAGCTGTAAGCCTTTTGTAACCCGGGAAGCACAAAGCAAGGCAGGGCAGAGACTTGGCCTAATTCGGCAATAGCTTGTTTGATGAACTGCTGAGGCCGAAAGGGAAGCTCTGAGTAGCAACAGCCAAAAATCGGCTGGGGAGAACTGATGAATTTTAGCCAAAATGGCTTCTGGCTAAGACAGCAGAGACTGTGATTGATTGAAAGTAGGTAGTACAATTCAGGGATGAATTTGTACCTTGGCTCTCTTAGCCAGTCTCTGTCTGGGGCATCCTTTCCAGCCAGTCTCTGTCTGGGGCATCCTTTCCAGCCAAAGGCCTACACCTTCACTTCTTCCACTATGGCATCCTGTGTTCTACTTCTACTCTGACTAAATCACCTGCTCACAGTACTCCCTTACCAACTATATTAACTCTGCAGCCCTAACTAGGTTTGGAAGAGAGAAACTATTTAAAATAATGAATAAACCCACTCATCTAAATTTAGCATTTGCTTCATGATTAAGCAGAGGTCTAGGCACTCAGGCCCTGTCTGTTTTGCCGCAGACCTTTTTTCCCCTCTTTCCCCCTCCCCCTGGCTCAGCTTCTCTCTATTTTCCATCCATGTGTGGAATAAATTGTCTTGTGCATCACCAATACAAATGCAGGCTGGCAACTGTGGGTGCTCTGCTAAGCAGCTGGGCTGAATTTGAATCTCTCCTGGATGGCCACCCAAGCGCACAACTTCTAGGGAACACTGGTCTTCTGCTGTGGTCAACAAGCAACAGAAACTTGAGCAGCAACAGAACAGCACCAGCATGCTTCAGATGCTGAGAATTGTATAGAAAAAACCCAGGATGCACCCCCAATGATTTGTTCTAGCAAAAAGCAGCTTTCAAAATTGACAGCAAAATATCACTCCCTCCAAAGTCAAAGTGATACTTGCTTGACCTTTATGCCCACTTCAGCCAGCCAACAGCCACAACACAGTGAACATCCCTATCGCTACAGTTGATGGATGCTTTCCAGAGGTATTTCACTGGGAAACAGGGAGCTTAAACTGGAAGCTAGTTAAAGGTGTTTATATTCAGTGCCTAAGATTAGAATGTTCTTCTTAGCTTCCCTCCTAACACAGGTGGTGGTAAATACACGCAAGCAAGGAGCTCTACCAAAAGCGAGTAGGTACAGCTTCCTGAGAAGAGCACCCATGGAGCCATTATTAAACATATGTTTAGGATTTATTACTTTGCCTATACTCAGAACAAGTTATTTTTGCCCTTATTGTATACCTGGAGAACTATCAGTACAGGACCCAGTACTTTCAGAATAGGTTAACTTTACTGTCTGTTTACCAACAGTTAGCCCCAGACCTAAGGCAGAGAGCAGGATTGCTACAATTCCTTGTGAAAGCAGTGAGTGGCAGAAGACCCACTAAGGGCAGATGAGAGCTGATTTTATACTTCCTGGGAGTTATGCTTGAGAAACCCCACTAAGCAACAGCAGGGATGAGATATGTCTAAGGTTGCCTAACACAGAGCTGCTATGTTGCATTAAGCTAGTCT
This sequence comes from Pelodiscus sinensis, assembly GCF_052426305.1. Lineage (NCBI taxonomy): Eukaryota > Metazoa > Chordata > Testudines > Trionychidae > Pelodiscus > Pelodiscus sinensis. The sequence continues at coordinate 27,118,513 of NC_143065.1, forward strand.
GGTTTACCAAACATCAGAAATTGTACAGCTCCCACAGACAAGCTGCAACTGCCTGGTTAAACCTGCCTGTGGAACTCGAATCAGGTTCTATGGCAGTGAGACCAGATTGACAGCTACAGCAGCCCCCATCTGTGCATTCCACCCTAGTAGAGGAAGGGAGTTGGCTACTGGATAGATCTGAGGGTTTTATTTTGGAATTTTTTTTTTAATTCTGAACCAATATTTTTAAAGTATTTCTTTTAAAGTGGATGTGAGCATCATGTGCAAGGTTTAACCAGTTCATTTAGCTGTTCTGTGGCTTTTCCCTCTTACATTAAAGGCTTAAATTTCCTGGCCTAGACATTGCATTTTAATTTATTCATGCAGCCCTTCAATGGAGGTACAAAGCACTGAGAATAAAGTTTAACTGTAGGTCCCAGCAAGGTACAGGTAAGATTCAGCAGCCCACTACTCCTCCTGTGAGACATAGCCATGCTGGAAGGAGGGGGGTTGTCCTGAGGGGCTCAGGAGGGGTATACATTTTCAAGCAGAGCATGGAGGCAAAGTCCTCTCTCTAGGTGGAAAGACAAGGGAGAGGGAATGTTAGAAAAAGGGCCAAAAGTGTCTGAACAAGAGATAGTTTGTCTCCCTAGCTCTGTTTTAAAAATAGGAAGACAGACAGGAGACGTGATCCTGCTTTCAGAATTTCTTCTAGACATAAGAGGGCAAAGTTCTCATTTATTTATCTTAAATATGAGCCCTTGTCTTAAAGGCTATGGTCTCTCCCCACAGCGATTAAAATAAACCAAAATATTAACTAAGTGGCAGTTTATCTAGTTACACACAAAAAGCATTTTATTCCCCTTCATGCCTTCTGTGCTCAGGGATTACCAAAATTAGGATTAACTACAATGGGACTGGAATATTTATTTTTAAAGGAGTAGACTATTAGCTTACAGTGAAAAATTAGGGTAGTTTAGTTTTTAATGGTGCTGTTTACATCTTTTGAGAAGGTGGATTTGAAAATGAAAAACAATGTACAAGATGCTAATAAAGTAGAGAAGTTGCAATAGTTTGAATTGTAGTCATTTCCAGCATTTAATCCCCAAATGCCTGTAGCCTAGTATAATAGTAACAGTTGTTACTATTTGACATACAAAACCCCACCTTTTCTTGGTACACTAGATTCATTGCAATTTCAGCTTTATCCAGAACATGTAAAAATGTGAGTTGCATGCAATAGTTTCTAAAGCAGATTAGTCTATTGTAGGCGTCTATTTGCTTAAAATAAAGGAGACAAGGTGTTTTTTTTAGGTGTTGCTTAGCTACATTTAGAACTCAAGCAATACAAATTTTCTAATGCTCACTTCACTATACAGTTATAAATTTAAACATTAAAACCTGAGAATGATAATGTATAGGGATAATCTTTAATATTAAGAAAATCAGTTGAACCACCCAAGACACACAGCAAGATCATGAATAGTTAAATTTAATTTAATTCTTTTAAAGTGACAGTGCCCCCCTCCCTCTAAAAAAAGTATGGATTTGGGTCTACTAAAATATGGAAGGCCAAATTCACCCACCATCTAGGTGTCCAGTGTCTTAAAATCCTATAATTATTCTAATTGATAGGAACTCAAAAGCATTTCAAAAAGAGCTTTGCATGAAAAAGTATGGTCCCAACATGGGCCAGATCTTAATTCAGTCATACTATATAATTGAAACTTTTGGCAAGACAAAGAAAGCTGAAAACTGTTCCAGTGTTCTGAGAGCTGCATTATCACTTAACATTTTAGCAAGGAAACACTTATGTTGCTGAACTAGGGACTCTTGGTAGGCCATCTCCCACTTTTCAGGATAACTACTAACAAGAATAAAGGTAGCGGCTTACTGTAATGGCTACCTATGACTAAGTGCTATATGTTCTAGACATTTCAAGTAGATATACAGCATAGTTACAAGGTGAATTCAGTGCTAATCAGAAACATATCTAGCTATTTTACAAAACAGAAGTTGTTCTCACCTCAATTATGAATGTAGAAGTAGTGACAGTGTAAACTGCACATCCTTATTTCACATGTTTATTAAACATCGGAACTTTCTTAAAAGATATCAAGACATGGCAATCATTGGAGTATGTGATCTCTATCTATACCAAACGGTTTAAATTCTGACTCAATGTTTTGCTATGTAAGCAATTAACTTAGCAATACGGTACTGTGGTTAAATACATTACTACCTATGTTGGCATCAGACTTTAGTTCACATTTATAATACAAAGCTACTCACCCCAAAGTTTCAAACACTTTAACTATGTACAGTAATAAATACAGAAGTTTAGGTTAACAGGTATAGTCTAGAGAAACAGTACAATGGTTGGTTTAACTAAAAGTTAAAAATACATGTTTTACAAATAGCTTGCTCAGTTTTAAAAAAAATCTTTACACCAGTAGATTATTATATCATTTGGCTTAGCCCAAGTGTTTGTACTTCAGTATCAGACTTCAAACACTAAATGACTACTGGGGTTTTTGATGTTCAAGGGTAAACCGTTTCCTCTGAATTTCAATTCAAATAGAGCTGCACAAGGTGTAAGTCAAGGTAGAATTTGGTTCACTTAAATTTTTTAAATTGGGTTTGAAACTGCTTTTCTTCTAAGTCTACTTTGGAGAAAAAAATTAAATTAGAAGTTCAGAAAACTGAAGCCATTAAGTTTGTGAGTAGTTCACCATCCTTCGCTAGGATGAGACATGCCTAGCAGTATGTTATCAAAAATTATGCACGGTCCTTTATGGCAAGTTTGTTGCAGCTGAATAAAAATCACAATACTTGTGTGTCATGGAAAGAGACTTTGAAAAGGAAATACTTTTCTCTAATTTCATTGAAGGCAGGGCTCAATATCTGCCAGAATGGGAACTTTCTATTTGTTGATAATTTTTTCAAGCAGGTCTGAGGGGAAAAAAAAAAGTCCAAAGTTCATGTATTCCAGAAGCTGCTAAAAATTCAAGCAGTCTGAACGGTCACTTTGGTTTAAGGAGTGTTGGTAGGTAGTCACTACCTTGGTTTAGTTACATGACACAACAGCTAGGATCTTCATTTTGCTGGAGACTCTATAAAGAGAAATTAAACAGGTTAAGCCTGATGAACTACTGGGTATAAACAGTATAGCACCCCTGCTGTAAATAAGATTGAGAGAGAATGCATGAGAGTACATAATTAGGGGTTTAGTTATTTAGAACCATAGAGCTGGAAGAGACCTCAGGAGGTTATCAAGCCCAGACCCCTGTCCAAGGTAGGACCAATTCCAACTAAATCAACCCAGCCAGGGCTTTGTCAAGCAGAGACTTAAAAACCTCTAGGGATGGAGATTCCACCACCTCCCTAGGTAACCCATTCCAGTATTTACCTTCTAACTAATTCCCATGTGTTTATTCTTTCTAGAGAAGAACTATTTTGAAGGTTAAGCTTTCCTTATTGCAGAAATAAATTTAAGTCATAACATAGGAGATGGTTTCTGGATTGCAAACTGCTCAAAGCAATCATGTCAATTTAATTCAAAGCTTGTCTTACATGCATGCAGCATCATGCTTTAAGATTAACTAAGGTGGCATAGGGCAGAAACAATAGGAAAAAGTTGAACGAGAGAGATGACCTCATTAAACAGCACACGTTCTTTTCATGTACACCATGCAGCAACACAAGACTTCTTACAAATCTCTTAATTACCCTTCTTGCTTCCCCCTCCCACTCCTGCCGCTTATAATACAATGGGGCCTTACCACTCTCACAGTATGAAGTCTTGCAAGTTAAGTCGGTTTTATTAAGAGGTAGCAAAATAGATTGAGTATAAAACTTTTAATGCAGACAACAGTGCATTAGGATTGTTTTAGGCTGCTTACAAAGGTGTGTGGGCATTTTAAAAGAGTCTTTAATACATGCAATACAGGTTGATCCTCTCTAGTCTGTCACTCTCTGGTCCAGCACAATTTTAGTTAGCTGGATGTCCACTTATGGGCATGGCCAAGTTTCCCGCAGTCCAATAAAGTCTATTTACAATCACCAGTCCTGGCACTCAGTGTTCTGTGCTGCTATTTACCCCTGATTTATCCCTAAATGTCTTTCAAGAGCCTAGTAAGCACTAGGTAATGCTGGTAATGCCACTGGACAGTACCGACCCCCTGTGGTTTGGCAAATTCTCTGGTTCGGCAGCAGTCAGGTCCCAAAGGTACTGAACTAGAGAGTTTCAACTTGTATTTGGATTTCATCTTTGTTTAAGAGCTTAAGCAATGCCATCTTGGCCACAGTGCTTATCTTTTCTCTAGATTATACAGCTTCTCCTCGAGTTATGAACGAATTACGGACCAAACACTTGGCCGTAAATCGAAATGTTTGTAACTCAGACCACATTGAGTTACACTGTGACCGCGCTGTTCGTAAGTGCGGGTCATGTTTGTAGCTCAGAGATCGCCTTTACGACCGCTCAATGGGAGTTTTGGTCAAATGTGAACGGCTGTAAATCGACCAGTCGCAACTCGGGGACCAGCTGTATATATAAAAAATTTTCTGCAGGATGATAGAGTGACATCATCATATCACCAGTGTTGCCTCATGCCCAGCTTCAAGCAGCTCCTCTGGCCCTTACATTGCTCCCCCCAAAGGGGCCAGGGGGGAAGAGAAGGGAGTCATCTTAGGTTGCCACCACCACAGTTGGGGGAGCCCCAAGATTACCTGTGCACTGCTGCTTCTTACCCCTCCCCTGGCTGGGGAAACAGCAGTGCAGGGACGCACTTCAGGGAGGCTTTTCTTGCTGCTGTTCCCCCTAGCTGGGGGAGGGGTAAGGGAAGTGGCAGCGCATGGGGAGCCTCAAGGCTTCTCCCCCCCCCCCCCACCATAGGAAGCTGGTGCTAGTGCTTCAGCCTCATGGGGTGGGCAAAGCTGGAGTGCCAGCGTGAGCTCTCATGCTCCAGCTCAGCCCCTCCCTCCGCTGCAGCAGAGGGTACTGGGTATGCGGGGTCTCAGCAGGGTGGTGACGGGGGGGGGGTGGAGGAGCCCCCCCCTCCAAGCTGAGAACCCACAAGCCTGGAGCACTAGTGCAGGCTCTCAGCACGGCCCCATCCCCCTCACTCACTGCTCTGAGACCCTGCACTCCCTGCCCCCTCACATCTTCCACCAAGACGTCACACCCCCAGTGCGCTCCTGCCCCTACCCACTGGCCAGACTCTCGGCCCCCAGCCTGCTCCTGCACCATTCCCCCTGGCCAGACACCCTGCCCTCAGGGAGAGGGGGGTAGGCAAGCATAGTGAGCAGGGGGCACAACCTCCTAATACATCAAACACTAAACAATTTATTGATGAGCCACAGCCAATGTGCTAGATTCAAACAGACTGCAGCAGACAGATTAGTTTTCCTTCCTCAGCTTGAAGAAGGGCTAATGAAAGCAAAGTGTTGCATATTGGATGCTCAAATAATGGGAGCTAGAATTTCACACAGAGCTGGATTGAAAAAGAAATGGAGATATTTTCCCAGAAAGTTTCTATTTTGTTCAAATTTATGAAGTTTGCCAACCCAGCAGCAGATAAGTGAATCGTGGGATTGTGGATGGACGTGAAGTTGCTAGTTCACAGAGCAATAACAGATGAACGTTGAGTCCTTGTATCGGATTTTGCTGATCCTGTTACGAGTAACTTGGGATATAGGGTGTCATTTTAATTTTTTGACTAAGCATTAGTTTAATTATTTTAGACTGTTTCAATTTAGAGAGATTGACAGTTCTTCATAATGTCTAATACGAAGTGTAAGTAGCATTTTCCAAATAGCTTAGGAGTGTAGACTTGCACTTGTATTTGCATTCCTCTAAGGAATGGCAAAGGTGTGTTAATCCACAGTTTTTATTCAGGAGCTCACCTACATGACATCACAAGCCACTCAAAGATTAACAGATTAATTAACAGGATTGATTAAAGACGATCAACTTTACCAAGACAAGACAGTTTTATTAGATGACCAATGATTCCGTATCCATCTGCTCTTAAAAACAATCCACTCACCCAAGACACTAGTAGAGAGAAACATTATCTTCGGACTAGCTGGTGGTCAGTTTGTGCAGATGCACAGATCGTTATCTACATCAATGGTTCTCAACTGGAGGATGAGACACACACAATGAGCCCTCCTACCCATGCAGGGGTCTTGTAATGCACTTGTAATTGAGGTTTGGCCCAGCTGTCTCTCCATGACAGAGGGGAGTCTGGGTCAGGTTTCAGTAAACAGTAGTTGTGGCCAGCTGAATGGAGTCTCAATGCCCCCTCGCACTCTGGCACTGAAATGGAGAAATATTGCCCTGAAATCTTTGTGGGTATTAGTGAGCTTAAAAAGGTTGCCTGGTCTACTCAGTTAGGACAGGAGGATCAAAGCTGAGTTATTTGAAAGTAGATTCTACATTAGTTTGTTAGGGGACTTCCAAGTTAAGGAAAGCTCACAATTAATGTGCCTCTTCTCAACATGTTGTAAATCAGAAGTTCTCAACATTTGAGAGTTCTGAACCTGGGTTGTGCACTGCAATGTTGTCACCAGCTAGCATCAGGAAGAAGTTATCCTGCCAAAAGCCTAGCATTGTAGTTAGCTTGGAGCATGATACTTTCCCCTTTAAAGCACCTAATTGTATACTGAACAGAGGGACAACTGATTCATTTAATCTCAACTCCTGTATCCTTGCTTCAAGTCATACGCATGGAACTGGTTTTGTACAGCCAATGGTTTTACAGATGAAAGACTTCTGCAGCCAGGTCTCATGGGTGTCTACAGTCGGCTCCATACTAGAGCCATGTACTGGATGGTGCAACTCAAACCAGTTTTATTCTAATCTCAATCTCATCTAGGTATCCCTCCTAACACAGCTAGTATGAAAGCAGCACTTGGAGTCTAACCTCCTGGAGTCAGCACTTCCACAGTCACAACACCAAAAGGGCTGCCAACAGAACAGCAAGGCCCTTGGGTAAGGTGAAGGACCAGCTCTGGGCCCCTGGAATGAGCAGAAGGGACAGGGCTGGGGGCTAGCCTCCTGCAGCCAGCCCTTTAGCACTGCCTGGCCTGTGCTACCCAGGGCTCCAGTTGTTATTTAAAGGACCTGGGGCTCTGGCTGCTGCTGGGTACCCTGGGCGCTTTTTGAAAAGTTTCCAGGACTGAGGGCAGTTGTCCCTTTTGCTCCCTACCCTCATCAGCAGAGCTGCTGATAAGCTATTTGGAGGTATTCACAGCTGTGAGCAAGAGATGCAATAAAGAAAGTCTTGGCACCAAAATGTTTGGTTAGAATTCACTTAAGAGATTAATTTGGGCAACCAATGCAAAAGAAATAAAATACACCAATTAATCTTTATCACTCTGCGTTAGTTTGTAATCCACAACTTTAGCCCCATTTGGAGGGTGTCTTCGTGGGAGACTATGATCCTTCAAGTAGCCAAGAGACAGTACTTAAGTTGAAGCCATAACATGCTTCAGCTATAAAAGTGGGTTTACTCTAATAGCATCACTTGTATCTGTTCTCCAATCCCAGCTGGAAAGCAGAATAAGGGGAAGAGATGCTAGCGGGAGGTGAGGATTAAGCTAGACGGATATAGGCAGTGGGTAAGTTTCAAACACATCTATTAAATAATGGCCTTAGGCACCCAAGGCACTTACAAAAGGGTTATCCAGGGGGTTTTGATACATTTTAGTGGGGGGAAAAAAAGTTATATAATCCAGATTTGAAGCTTCTAATATGAAACAACAGCAAGGACACACTGAGATCAGATATGCCAAATGAAGGCAGTCACTCCCCAGTCCCTTTTCTGCTCTGTTTCCACAATCATGCAAGCAACAAAAGATTTAACTGGTTACAGTACACAAGATGTCTAGCTGCAATAAGGTAGATGTACAATGATGACAAAACACACACCAATATTCTAGTCTTGACTCTTCATGACCAGGAACTAATTCACAAGCTGACTGTAGTATGAGACCGTGATTGGTTATCTACTGGTTCAGTGTATTTTTCACTGGTCAGAGTCTTAAATAGAATGCTAGTGTCTATCACAACATTGTACTCCCAGATCAGATGTAAAGCATGGATGTCAGCACACATGCAAAGTCATGCAGACTACACAGAGACGAGATTTCAGCACTATGAGGAAGCAAACAATGCTGCAAGAAAACAAGTACAATGTGTACTCGGAAACAGGGACAACGCTCACTCCAGTCTCACCTATTTTGTGATGCTCACTGGAAACAATCATGACACCAAACAACATTTCTTTTTTCTTCTTTTGGTCTAACATATCAGGGAGAAAAATGGCAAGAATTGTAGGCTATCGATAATATTTTGGGAGCATGTTTTAAGTACTGTTTACTACAAAAGAGAAGCAACTTATTCCTAGTATGTTCTAAATTCAGAAAGATTCTTACCCGACGACGCAACTCTGTTTCACTCCCCGTTATTTCTTCTTCGTCACACTCATCTTCCCGTTCACCACCACTTTCTTCTCTGGGTACACGTATGATTTTCCGCTCAGCAGTCTCCTACAATAAGTTGCCACCCCCCCCAAAATAAGCATAAGTTTGTTCTTAAGCAAGTTGGAGACTGGAAGAGGTGCAACAGGTTATTACTTCACTTACCTCTCCATCAGCATTTATAAGTGTAACACTAATGTTATCCCCAGTTCCCCAAGACTTCTGAGATTTCCAAACTAGATCACTAGGACTTTGGTTTACACCAGCATCAGCACCCCAGATCTCGAGAGAGAGAGAGAAATTTAACTCATGAGCTTTAAAGTCACTTTATACAGTTAGATCAGTATTTAAACATAGACACACTTACTGAATTTGGCTTTCAAACTCCCATGTAGTATTCTATCTAAAAGTGTGTCTAGTGTAGACTCAGGCCTGTTGAGCATCTAAGTGGTAAACTAGTGCAGATTCCATTAATTGCCTTGAAGTTGGCAGAACACCTCTGCCCACTAGGGTGGCAGCATGGAAGAAGTGCAGCAGGAAAAGCTGCTAATGGGAGACTCTACCCTCTGAGCGGTGGTCTACCCTAAGACCTTATTTCAAAATATGCTCCTCCCAGTTCAGATTTTAAAGTAGTGTGTCCACACTACCAAACCCGCTATTTCAAAACAACAGACTTCAGGATTCGAACTCTGTGCTCCTGGTTTTCATTAAGAGTAATGTTAACCATATATATAGTAGCCCAATGTCTGACTAACGCTGAAATGCTGGCTGCTCCCTCTGGGCAGCGCTGTTGCCTGAGTCACATCCTTCACCTCATGCCGTGGCTCTCAGCTGACTTCTGCGCTGCTCAGCCCAGCCGCTATGGGGGAACAAGTGGCGCAAGCAGCTGTTTGGGCACCGTGGTCCCCATGCAGCACACCTGCTGCATGGGAAGCACAGGGCCCAAATGGCCGCTTGTGCCTCCGCGGCAGCCTGGCTGAGCGGCACAGAAGTCAGCCAAGCGCCATGGCGGGAGGCGAAGAGGAGCAGGGCGGTGACATACATGGCCAGGGGGCAGGGCCTGGACAAGCGTGCATCTCCCATGGAAACAGAGGAGAGCAGAGAGTGAGGGAGAGGCAGGAGGGGGAAGGCGAAGAGAAAGGGAAAGAGAGGCAAAGAAAGGCAGAAGGCGGAGGAGAGCTGAGAGAGAGGGGGAGTCAGTAGGAGGAGAAGAGAGAGAGACGGAGCGAGAGACTGGAGGCTCAGGAGAGAAGACTGATGTGGAGAAGAGACCTGAAAATCCCGTCTTATGACGGCCTAATTGGCTAGTTCTAAAATAGTTGTTTAGAAATAACTATAGTGTTAACTCTCTGGTACTCCTATTGCGAACTATTTACTCCCACTGTTCCCTGGGGCTCCAAGTCCAAGGTAGCGTATACACATTCATGGAGCCTGCCTCTAATTTCAAGGCTTCTCTGTAGTGTGAACCCACTAGTTCAAATTCGTTACATTGGGAGTTCTTAAGCTGAATTTAATAATTTCGAAGTAGTTTCCTAGTGTGGACGTGGCCTGAATGGAGAGTTCTTATTTCTGGCAAACCATTCCTCCCTCCCCATCCCTCAATTGAGACATCAAACTTTTGGGGTCCTTAAGCTAGAGCTAGAAAATATGTTCCATGCTTAGTAGTGCCTTGTCTATGCTAGTCTAACTGCATAGTTTTTTCGTTGGACAACTAGATCTGTTCGGAGCAGGATTTAGAAGCTGCAGAGCTTAAACCTGGATTACACTTGCTTAGAATAGACCCAACAAACATTGAGCCTACCAAGGTGATGGCAGCATGGGTTTAACATTGCTACCACTAGAGCAGCTGAACCACTAGCACTAAATTGTTTTTGGCAAAAAAAGTCCAGCCACCCATGTAACAGAGCAATGCTCAGGTTCAAATTCACTATCTAGCCAGTGGCCTACATTGCTTCAACTGCCCTTGAGCAAGGGGCTAGGGAGAAGACTTGAAAAGCCTCCTTTCCAGGCCATAGAGCAGTTCGACAACTGCTACTCTGGTCTGAGAGCAATCACAGCCCTTGCTCTTAGTTGTGTGGGAAGGTTACAGGAAGAATTGTACAGGTTATAAGGCAAGTTACATGCCACTTCTGTTCTCCTAGTCCATTTCCAGCTTGTAAATGAAGAAAAACTCTTAGGCTCAGAATATGCCCCACTTCAACAAATGCAAGTGAGGTTATTCCTCCAGGGTTGGGAATCGGGCCTCAACTATTAAAAATAATACTAAGTCACTTCATTCCTAATGTTACACTTAAGGTTTCACCAGTCTGGTCATGGGTCAGCCTTGCTAAATTGTTTCCTAGCATAGGCACCAAGTATAGTTTTCTTATCATGAGGATAATAAAATGACTGTTAAAGTCAAATAGAATTACTTGCTTGGCAAGGCAGAGTTAAGATACTTACTGTGACTACTTGGCCTCCCTGAAGGACAAACCGAGCAGGGAATCTGTATATTATTTCAGACAAACTTCCAAGTCTTCGTCTTAGTACGCATCCGTTTAGAGACTGATCCTACAATTGGAAAGGGAAGATACCATTGCCAGCTTGAAACTAGAGGAGCATCCTACAGGGGTTACACCATTATGCTATCACCATTTGTAAGTATAGGTTTCTTGACATTTCCTACACTCTGGTTTTTAAAAGGTACTGTTCCTTTCAAGATGGAGGTCATTTGTGAAAGTATACATTTAGTTTAGCACTATGCTAGCACCGAAGAGTCTGGTAGCAGTGGTTGATCCCATAAGAGCTCCAGAAAATTGCTTGCAACGATGATCGGTGACTGAGTCGTAAATACCTTAAAGACTAACAAAATATGTAGAAGGTGCTACTAGACTATTTGTTGAAGTTTTTCCTGTTACAGACTAACTTCGCTACCCTTCTGAAGCTTTTAAGTAGTAAGTATTAGACTTTAAGCAAGTCAGATTGGGTGATCTTCTCCCATGACAAATGACCATGCACTGTAGGATGCCACTATTAGGCTTCTTTATACCATTTCAGTCAGTGTTCTCAACTAGGGTTAGGCCAACTGATTTGTGAGGTTTTATAATGCCCAATTTTTAATTCTCAACCTTATGCATAGAAGAACTCCCTTTCTGAGTTAGAAACAGAACTATGATCTGACTCTTCACACTTATGCATTCCCTTGCCCTGAGAATCATGACTCTCATTTGAGAGCCCATCCTCTGAATCATTGTACATTTCAGTTTCAAGTTACTCATGAGTTCAGAAGACAGGTCTTAACAGTCCCAATCAATAAGGCAAAGAGATTCCAACCCACTCTGAATAGTTCTAAAGTTCTCTACCTAGGGTCAGAGCTCAGACTAAGATGCTTGGTCTGGAAATCTAACCTCTATCCAATCCTGGAGTTGTGGTTTGGGGTTAACAAAATGAGACCTATCATTCCTCATATACTGAAGTCAAGCAAGCCTGTTACGAGTTTACACATTTGGACTGCTGAACTTTTCTATACTTCAGATGCCATCTTAAGAACTAAGCATCAAGTTATAACCCCTCTCAAAGTAAAAGCTACCTTTGTCTGACTGTTAGGCTAGGTCTACATTGCAGAGTTTTTGTGCAAAAAACTCAGAGCGTCCACACTACAAGCACATTTTTGCGCAAGAAAAGGTCCAGTAGATAATCAGAAGACAGGGCTTTTTTCACAAAAGTTATTCCTCTTTCAGCAAGGAATAAGCCTTTTTGCGCAAGGGCTCTTGCATAAAAAGGCATGTGTGGACAGAAAAAGCACAGGAGCTCTCCAGCTGTGTCTCGGCTCAGCGCGGCAGCCATGTAAATTTAAATGAAGCGGCAATTTAAATCGCAGCTTCATTTTACTATGTCTGGTAGCCTAATCTACATGCCTCTGCCAACAGAGGCATGTAGTCTAGACGTACCCTAAGTGTCTTGGGCTCTGCAATTTTGGGATAATACCATCAAGCCACTTATTTGCAGAATCATCCCTTCAAATCTATAAGTATTACCCCTCTTTAAGATACATGTTTTTGTACATGATTTCCCGTCCACCCCACCCTAAAGCAGATAGGAAGTCTGTCCAGAGAAGGAAGACAACTGGCATTATTGTACCTTAGGAGCCAAGATCTCATGGGGGGGGGGGGGGGGGAAAAGAGGGGGAGGAAAGAACATTGTGCCAAGACCTACAGCTCCTTTGCAAACAGATATTATCGAGTTTGTTGGGAGTCTTGTGCCCATGTTTTCCACAGGCAGAGCAGCCGTACAAGTACTGCCCATTCCACCTGACTCCTCTAGAGTGAGTATGATAGAGTCAGAAGTTGAGAGAGTTTCCTGGCCTGTCTGACCAGTGCCATCACCTAGGTATTCTGCTCTGAACCATTCCCTCACAACCCAACTCATTCCTAGCACAAGTGAAGCAGGGATTGTTTATAGCAGCCTCTCGTTCTGGTTCAGCAAGTCAAGTTTAGAATGTATGAGTGACTTAGAACTGTGAATGTTGCCAAAGGCTGGACAAGTAGTCATTCTAAAGTTAACCACTAACTGCCCAGGATTGGGAGAACTTGTTTTGGATCACTGAGGCCTAATTTGGTAGGGCATTTTGCATATTCTTAATATGCCAGTTGAACACAGGGATACCACTCATGACTGGCTTGTGCTAGTCTTCCAGCACAGCGTGTATAGAACCCTCCTACAACACCACGCAATTAGACATTTGTAGACTGTTGGACAGCTTTTACGCAGTCTAGGGCTATGGAGTAAGAACACTGCGCCACAGCAAAAAACTGGATGCTATAAGGGATCTAAACAGCTATTGTTATTATCCAGCACACTAGGCACCTTATGTAGCTAATCAGAAGTGCTTTTGTCCTTAATTAAGCTGGACAGATCTGTCTGTGCATGCAGAAAAACCTACAACTTTAGAGAAGCCACAGGATAGTTTGTGGGAAACACAGTCAATGAAAGGTGTACATTTCTTGAATATACCCGTCTCCATATTCAACTAAACTGGTTCTTGAGGATCAAGAGGGAACAACCAGGAGGGTAGTTAAAAGCAAAGTGCTGAATCTGCTAGGTCTTATGATGCTGGGGTCAAGAGCACTGCTTAGTTTACTGAGCCTATATTGGTTTCGTGTGGGGGGGAGGGAGGGGAGGCCGAGTTTCTGTAATGGCTGATAGCCTGTCTGACAGCAGGGAAGGAAGGAGTACCTCATCCAAGTTGTTTTTAAGCTTGACAAATTTCCCTTCTGTGTCAATTTCTTCTATGGACACATTTCCTGAGCAAGACACATGCTGAACAGTCTTGAAGCTGACACTGTGCTCTCCCTTTTGGGATTCTTTCAGTTTTCTCTTTTTTCCATGCAGGAAGCGACGCCCGTGGCTGGTTGTTGCCTGGGTTGCAACACTTTGGGAAGATGGACTAGATGGCAGTTTTAGTCTAAAGAGAGCCAAGTGGTCATATTAGATAAGTAAGTTATGAAGGAGGACATCATCATTTCTCCTCCCTTTCCCCAACTCTCACACTATGCCCAGACCTAGCGTAGCTTCCCCTCTGCCCATGCCTGCTTAGTGGAGTCTGGAATGTGGTATTATCTTTCGGCAAGGAGTCGCCCAGTGAACAGTTTGGAAAGCTTAGCATTCCAAGTTTTGAATGAACGAAAAAAAATTCAGAACAAGCTATGAAACTCACCACCATCCCTCAGTTATTGCATTTTCTCTTCTCCTTATGGGCTCTTCAAGACTTAAGATCTCTAAGCAAGCTATGGTAAGTGGTTACACAGTGAAGGGACTGGAAGGCTAACATTACTATTTAAGGTCTATAGAAAAGTTTGAATCCCTTAGCTGCCATTTTGTCACTTTATAATGTTATTATTGACATTTGATTAAAAGTTGTGTATCTTTAATGCATTTTAATCATTTAGAAGAGATTGCATAGACTGAAGTACAAAGGCCTTCTTCATTATTATATACCAAGGCCATAGTGTGAGTGGTTACCAGTTGGCTACTGGAAGATGATTAACTGCATATGTTTCTCCCTCCCATTCAGCACCTAGACTTATACCATGATGTTAGAAGAAAGTCTTCCTGTATAGCACTAGATTGCATCCTACCTCTGTTCTTCTCCTTCCAGCATCTTTCTGTAGGCATTTATTTCCAGATCTAGAGCTAGTTTCACATCTAATAGATGCTCATATTCTTCCAACTGTGCTTGCATCTGCCGCCGAGTTTGTGCCATTTCTTTATCTTTTTCGGCCATATGTCTTCGATGCAGGTCACGGTCATAATCCAGGGTCTCCTGTAACTCTCTTAGTCTGTTCTCGAGTGCAGAATTCTTAGATTTAATCAAGAGGTCTAGTTATCAGTGAGCACTTTCAATAAGAGATGGCAAGAACTCAGAGCAATTGGAGGGAAGGGAAAGCAGATAATGTGTAGAATATGCTAGTATCGTTAAGGAAAAAACCCCAACAATCTCATTCAAGTATGAAGCGCTACCTGGTTTTGATAATGGTTAAGCTGGGATGTCAGACTGTCAACTCTCATCTTTGTTTCCATCAGCTCCTCCCGAGCAGCATTGGCAAAGTCACTATTTTTGGCAGCAGAAAGCTGGGCATTCTCGATCTATGAAGAAAAAGTTGTTGGGAATATCTGATTAGGATTTTGGTGACCTTTTGTTTTAGTAAAAAGCATCAAGTGATTTACAGATACATATTTAGCCAGGTATAAAGATGTAGAGTACCTGAACACAGTTTTATATAAAAACATTTTAAAGTTGCTTTCAGTGGATATTGACTTGCCAAGACAAATTCAACATCACATAACCCAAATTCAGCTCTCCCACACTGCCTAAAACTAGTGAATTATTCCCACTACACAGACTTATAGAAAAGTTAAAGAAATGAAGCCATTAGAGAAGAAACTCAAGTTCACTAGTTGTACCATGGCTAATTGGGACAGTATTGGATACTACTACAGATATGCCCCTTTGAGTGTCAGCCTCCAAATGTTTAAATACCAGTACTGATACCAGAGCTGTGTGAACAAAAGGGGCGTAGCCATGTTTAACAGTGTATTCAGGAATCAAAGTAGTCAGATCAAGCAAAATGTTTGGGGTGCTGTTCCTTTAAGAGAAGGGAAAAGCTGGAGAAAAATGCAGTAATAGTTGCAGGACCCCTGGGGGGGGGGGGGGGGGAAGAAGAGAACAAAACAAAAAAAACAGGCAAAGGAGTTAATACAAACATGGTAAAGCTAAAGTAAGAGAGTTGAAGACAAGAAAAACAGGAAGAAAGTGACAAAACAGATCAAGGTATTGACCCAAAAGTACAAGCACATGTTTCTCCACAACTAGAACAAAGGATTTTAATATTAGAAGTGTCTTCATTAATACATTTTTGGGACGAGATTCCAATCTCTGGTATTTAAGTGACATAAGTTATTGTAACTGAACTCATTTCTGGAATGTGGGGAGAGAGGGTGACACCATTAGTATCAAGGTACTTTTAACCTGGTAGGAAGGCTGCAATTACATCAGCTACCAAAACCAGTGGATTACATTAAATGTCTTTATAACGTGTACATTAAGTTTAACCGGTTAACTGATTAAGTGCGAACCCATAGGCAGGAGGCTACTCCAGCCCAGCTGCCATGACCCCTGGCCTCAGGGGGCTGCTGACCTGCCCTGTTAGGGGTCTGGCAGGGCTGGAGCAGCCCTCTGACTGTGGTAGGCCACAGGCAAGGGGCTGCTCCCAGGTTTGGTTAACTGGTTACTGCAAGCACCACCCATGGTTAATTGTTCACATTCCCAATTTTAGAGGAATAGTCAGTCTTGTTGCATCTGGTCCACAGATTCAAATTTTTAGTAGTATATTTCCTAGGAACAAAGATCATATTGGAAATATAATAACTGAGCAGAAATTAATCTACCACATTAACTTTGGTGTTGTAGAACTGGCCCTACGCATATAACTATGCAGAAAGTTTAGATATTTGTAATAAGCACTTTAGAGCCAAGATTGAAATTTGTTGATGGTATGAATTATAACTTTAAACATTCCTAAGTACTCCCGTTATGGAAGATAGTACATATTTATGCATCTCAACCAATTTTACTGGCCACAGTTAAGTCACAGCAGATAAGCTGAACTAGCAGATCTTAGAGAGACTATACAAAGATTCAATTATTAGGATAGGGGCTCCTACTACAGAACAAGCCATCAGTTTCATAAGACTACTACTTAAAGCAGATGGACCAAACTCCATGTTAAATACGTAAGTCTGCTTGTTTAAAGGAAGTGTCAAATGCTTCTGTCATATGAAGATGCAAAAACCATGACAGCTAGTCCATTGTATTTGCTACTTTTGAAGAACTTACTTTGGCACTGAATGTGCGCTCCAAGCCATCTTTGTATTCTTGAATTTGGTCTTCATGCTCCTTTCTGAGTCCTTGCAAAACATCTGAAAGTTTGCTCTCAAATTCCCTCTGACGGCCAGATTCTATTTCTGCTATCCTGCTCTCATGGAATCTTTTGGTTTCCTTGAGCTCCTAGGAGGAGGAGGAGGAGGAGTAAGTATATTGCTTAAAGATCAAGTGAAATACCACCATTTCATTTAAAGCAGTTACATAATCCCAATTAACAGTCAACCCATGTAGCAAGTCAGTCACTCAGTTTAAAAGCAGATGTTTGTGATCAAGTACTTGGTCATCTGTTTCTGAATCACAAGAGATTGACACACAAAAAGGCCCATTAAGTCATCAAGTTCATCTGACCATGCTGGGTTATTTTCTCCCCATAGTAAATTATTGCTTTCCATTCTTGTAAAGATCTCCAAGCTATGGGCTTCTCATTAGGTGAAAGCCTTTTCCTGCCTGTCAAAAAGTGCGTTGACAGCATAATCTTAGTTACCCATCTAGCTAGAAAAGATCAGAGGGTTTTTTTTTTTTTTAAATGAAGGGTCTTAATTTGAAATTGAGAGATTTTAGCACTTAAACATTTTTGAAAATTTCGTCCTAAGAAGCTCCATTCTGAATCTGAAGCGAGACTAAACATAGTTAATTCTGTAGTATACAGAACCTGATTATATAGAAAAAAAGATACAAAAGGAAATAGGGAACATACATTCTTGTTTCTGTGAAGCTATGAAGATAATGGCTTTGTTTTTTACATTAGACATACAAGCAATATTAGGACTGTAGTTATTTTAGCAGGTGTAAGCTGAATGAGAAAGCTAAAATTGTAAAGGTTTCCAGGATTTTGCAGAAAGCCTAAAGTAAACAAACTTCATACTCCAGCAGGACACGGATTAAAAAAAATAAGCATACACCTCTCCCACATGTATTAGGAGAACTACCTAAACCTTCTCAGTCTGATTTACACTGGCATGATAAAATAACTCTGCCGATTCTGAGGAGAAAGGACAGAGACATGCTCAAACATATTAGGAGACATTGATGATACCTGAATGTGTGTACATCCCTGGAGTTTACCCACCGAGGTGGCTTTTGTTGGCTGGCAGAGGGTCATAAGATTCAGCTAGTTACCTTTTTAGGAATCAAATGCATTTTCATATAGCCCCTGGATAACCTTACAAAAATCAATGGCAATTGGCATCCAGGAAATCCTTGCTAAAATTAACTTGGACATACATCTTCATGCAGGCGTTTCTGGAATGTCATTTGTTCTTGCAGAGTTTTCATTTGGTTTTCCAGGTCCACTCTCTTCAACATTTCACTATGGAGATGCTTTTTGGTATCTTCCAATGCCAACTTAAGCTAGGAAAGGAAAAAAATTGCGTGGTAGGTCAGAGTGTGAGAAAAGTGAGTTTTACGTTAATAGCAAAAGTTACAGTACTAGGGATGTAAGTGACTAGTCAACTACCGAATAAGTATAGGCTTATCGGGTAGTCAAGTAGACTAGTCTCTCCCCCCTCCTCCTTGCCTCTCCCCCGCCCCGACTTGCTGCCTCTGAAAGCAGTCTCCATGGGAGAGGAAGGTGGCAGGTGAGGCAGTGGTGCAGCAGAAAATGGCCCCATGCGGTTCTTGTTACATTTCAAAGGTGGAAGCAGCGCAGCAGGAACCTGGAGTGAGTGGGGACTCAAGAAATCCCCACTCACCCCGGGTTCCCTGCTGCGCCACCTCTGCCTTTTAAATGTAGTAAGCGCTGTGGGCAGTTCTTACTACATTTAAAAGGCAGAGGTGCAGCTGGGATAGCAAGTGCCCTGCTCCACCCCTTATCAACCAATTGATTAGTCAATGGAAATTTCATTGACTACTTAGTTAGCTGATTAATCGAAATTTAACATCCCTATACAGTACATTAGGTTTCAGTTATTCCTACAGCCAACAGCTTTAAGGAAAGAAATCTGATTTAGATCACTATACATCAACAGGATTCAGAATATCTGTGGTGCTCTTCACACAGAAGACACTCCCAATTTTGCCCTGAAAAGCTTAATGGAACAGGGCAACTTTCTACTTCAGAAGAGATCAGATCTCTAGCATGAACAAGGCTATTGAACAGTCACATATACAGAAGCCTCATTAATCACTGACCAGCTAGAGTTGTAGAACTATTGTTTCCTAACCCTACCCCAGACAAGCAACACAGTAGTTATTTGCCCCAGTAACACTAAGTGATCCAAGCCTCTTAATTTAAGACAACTATGAAAATTCAAAGGCCTGAAACCAAATAGATTGTTTGCATTTATTGTAATTAAGTCTCTTACCTAAAGTTCAGCTACATTCTGCAAGTAGAAGTCTTACACTGGGCCACCACGTCTACATTTCATGGTAGTATTTTAAATCATTCTAGTGAAAGACACTTAATCTCATATCCAGGGCTGGTGACAGACTTTACTGTGCGCTGGAAAAAGCAGCCAGCCCCCAGTGCTGCCCAGGCTCTGGTGGTGATTTTAAGGACCCGGGGCCCTTGCTGCCTCTGCTGCGACAGTAGCAGCCTGGAGCCCTGTGCCCTTTTAGATCACTGGTCCCCATGGCAACTGCCGCCTACTCTGTTGATGGCCCTGCTCATATCTAACAAACCCCAAACTGCAGTATAGTAGTCATCTCCTCCAACCCCTGAAGAACTCAAAATTGAACTAATAGAATCCTAAATCTGAAATGTACATTTCAGGCAATCTTTACAGGAAGAGGGACATGTAACAAAACAAAAACATGCTTTAAATCAAATGGATCAAAGGTTTCCCTTAAAGTTTGGGTAAAGCACTCAGATCCTTCGATCTAGGTAAACAGGAAGACATGAATTTTCCCTCCCAAATATCTGCCATTTCAGGGTATGTAACACAGGCTTGACACTAGCATGTAACCAGAAAGTTTGGTCTTGTCCATATAGAGGAGTCTGAAGAGTGTCATTCATTTTTATCAAG
The DNA here is from genome assembly GCF_052426305.1 of Pelodiscus sinensis. NCBI lineage: Eukaryota > Metazoa > Chordata > Testudines > Trionychidae > Pelodiscus > Pelodiscus sinensis. Next base: position 27,138,364 of record NC_143065.1, read on the forward strand.
TCAAACTAGATACCCACAGAGGCCATTCTAGCATGTGTGTTATGAAGCAGAATTACAAGACTTGTAATGTGGTTCTGAATGTGTTTTGATCCATGTGCTTTCATCAAAATTCCACAAGTCCTTCTCTCCCAATCCTTACCTATTAAGTAATAGAGACTTCATGAATGTTTAAACCTTTACAGACTTTTTGGGGAAAAATAATATGAAAACAGCAACAGAACCAAAGGACTCCAGTGAGGGAAGTCATTGTGACTGAACTTCAGTATCGACATCCATGAAACAACGTAGATTCTATGCAATCTTACAGTGACTATTTGATCCTTTAACTCTTGAAGGTCACCCTCCAAACTTCTTTTTCCACTCAAAGCTGTTGCTAAGTCAGCTTCCTTGGAGTTCAGCTGAGCATCAAGGTCTCTTACACGAGCCTGTGCCAGGTTCAAGTCAGCTTCTTTTTTAGTGTTCCTGAAAGTGAAAGTTTTAAATTCATAAAAATGTATAGCAGGTGAAGAGAAAAACTTGCCATTTCTTTTCTATTTAGAAAAAAGAAAAAAGAGTAATATAGGAGTATAATTCACCATCCTTCATCACCACAAGAGTAAACTAGACCAAAAAACCCCCAACCCCCCCATCCCACCAAACATTAACAGCTATATTATTCCATTAGATGCTAGACTTACCAGCTCATTCTGTACATGATCTTCCAGTCCCATTTGATACTCTCCCACCCATCTAGTAGTAGTCACAGATTTCCATATCTCCCTTTGAGTGTTTTCTGAACAGATATCAGCCAGAAATTCTTTAAGTAGTCATTATGAGGAAGGTGAGAAAGCTAGTCTTTCAAGTTGCTAGAAAAGCAATCTTTAAAGTTTGGCATTGGCTAACCAGAGAGGGCAAAATCCTTGAGTCCCATGACAAGGTTCTTTTCTCACCAATGAGTGGGCATTGCCCCTTTGACCTTCAAGTGGGACCCTCAAAATCTTTTCTTTCACACCTTCCCCTGGGCTAGGTGGCTTACATCTCTGGCTAGCACATGTCTGTTAAGTTTCAAGTCAAATTTACAGTGCTAGGACAGCAGGGGAATCTCAGTTAGCTTAGCAGTTCAGTTTCCTCAGCTGTGTTGCACCAGCACATGCTTTGCTTTACTTTACTTGGCTCTGGCAGTCTGATAGGATTAACCGGACACTAACATTACGGATATGTTGCCTCAAACTTTAGCCAGACCCCTGGTAAAACAGCACTAGGTGTCCAGGAAACGTTTCTGGAACTATCTGCTAACCCAAAAGCCAGCAACCTGTAATGGAACTTTCTGTGAGAGGGAGAAATTTTGGCCCCACCTTCCTGGCTCTGCTGAGGTTAGGGTACAACTGTACAGATAATCCCTTGAGCATGCTCACTGGCAAATAAGCTAAGGCACAGGCCTCCGGGAGCATGGGGATCAACATAGTGCAGTTACATGGAGGGGGAGGGAAAACATGAGTCAGGAGAAGGGCCCTGGATGACCAGAAGACCTCTGCCTCAGGACTAGATGGGCTGCCAGGCTCATCCACTTTATTCCGAGGGAAACTTGACCTGGCATCCAGGAAGGGATTCTGGTAAGGTGATTGTGTGGGGATGGGGGAAGAAATCAGGACACAATGGGCAGCTTGGTGAAAGCCAGGAAAATACGTATTAGAAGGTATGGCATGCCCACTTTTCCCAAACAATAGCCATTTCTGCTTTTGACCAAGCACGAAGGAAGACTCACACAGAACACAGAACTCATTCAGAGGCACTATAATGTTTCTGGCCTCAAACAGCTACAGATAAGGATGTGACATAATGGTTAATTGACTAATCGAGTAGCTGATGGAATTTCCATCAACTAGTTGATGTACATTTCAAAGGAAGAATGCAGAACTCCACATGCAGCCTGCGGCCAGCAGGCAGTCCCGCTGACTCTGGGCTGCACGCAGCATGCAAACTTTGAAATGTACAAAAGTCCCCAGTGGTGGCTCTTGTGCATTTCAAAGTGGCAGCGCAGCATGGAGTCCAGGGTCAACAGGGGACCGCTGACCCCTTTGAATGCCACCTGATAGAGGCAGCAAGAGGGAGGGGGAAATCAACTAACCGACTAGACCATAAAGCAAATGCTTATCGGATAGCCAGTCGACTAGTTGTTAACATCCCTACTACTGACATGGATCTGACACTAGAAAGTGATGTTCCTGATTATCACACAGTCCTCTGCTCAAGTTTGAGTATACAAGGAACATATCCCTTATTTTATTGTGTTGAGATAACAATCTGTGAGTGAGTGATTTGTAATTAATACACCAGTTTTCCCAGTTGGTCACTGAATTTGTCCTCTCTCCCATCCCACAGTACAGTTTAGTTGTGCATTATTGCTCTTAATACAAAAGAGAGATGACAATCATTGGTTCCCCAGATAACAGCTACTACATAAATCAGATGCTTGTAACTAGACAAACAGTAAATAAGTAAGAGGACAGATGTTGTACGTCATCTGTCCTCAGTGTGGAATTTGTGTTTTGTGGATTTGAGACCATTTCCCTTTCTGGACCTATGCTATCTCCACCTATCTAAAAGTCTATATAATCCCCTTTAAAACCAAATTAAACATTACTCCTTAACACATTTGTTAAATGTGTTTATGCTAACTTTTAGACCAGCATAAGCCATTTCGTAATTAGTCAACCACTAAGCCAGTCCCACTAATACTACAGTGCAGAATTATTTTTATTCTTCCTATTGTCCTCAAACCAACGAATTGCTCATGTTGACTAGAAGAGCTTAAATCAGTATTGTCAGAGCCTCTTTCTTAAAGTTAAAAACATAGGTAAGTGCAATATTCTTCAGATCTGAGAACATCCAAAAACCATTGATTAGCTTTTGAAGCCACATTTTACAACACATTTGAGGCGGAACCATGATTTCAGAATGATTTCTCTGAAAACAGTGGTGGGCAACGTGCAATCTGCCCATTGGGGTTGCATTTGCAGGTCATGCACCTCCTCTCTCCTGCCTTCCCCCATGTCTTGCGCACACTGGGGCCCTGCACTTATTTACTCCTCCCTCCCAGAACACCATGAGTCAGGTGATTCGTGGCATTCAAGTTCTGAGAAGAGAAAGGAGAAGAAAAGGTATGGGATGAGCTTGGGAGAGGATGTGGGGGATGAGGGATTCTCTTGTAAAGTAAGTTTAAACTTTAAAAATTCTTTGAAGTTGATGACAGTTCATTAATAGATGAATGATCAAATACATTAATACAGGACATGCTGGATATTTCAGAACAAGTAGAAATGGTTTAATCTTATCCTTAAGGTCTGGGCCCATGTGCAGGAATTTTTTTGGGGGGAGGAGGGTGAGCTGTGGGAGGAGCTGATGGCTGCCCCACCCCTGCAGCTCAGCCCCCGCCCCTAGCCTCACTCCTGAGGGAGGGGGTAGGGAAATCAGACCCAGCCTTCCCCCAGCTGACTGTAGCATGAGGGGTGGGGGAGAAGGGAGACTGTGGCAATGAGCCACTCCAGCCTCATGCTTACTTGGAGGACCATGGGAGGGGGCGCTTGCACCCTTCACAGGACTATGGTTAGTGCACATGACCAATTTCAATCTTGTGACCCACTGAAACAAAGGATAGCCATTCATAAAGCCTACTTGCTAGCCTTGGCTGCCTATCACTGCTCTAAAACCAGCTAGACCAAGAACCTTTCTTTGCCCTCCTGTTCTGAACCTTCTGCAAATGTGATGAGATGATGAGTGAGCTGGCATGACTATGGCTTTGGCAGTTGAGCCATAAACAGTGTAAAGCTTCAAAGGTCCTTAATCACCTCACCCCCCCAATCTGCTCTTGCAGGGGTTGGAAGGTTTTTGTTGGCAAAAGCGTGAGCAGTGTTTACACTCTTGGACATTTAGTTACAAGACTTGTCAACACAGCCATGTCCCTAAAAGCTGTGTAGGGTAGACATCCTGCAACTAGCCAGTCAGTCTTGTCACATATCCTGCACCTAGCTTTTTTAGTTACCACTATTCATTATAGTATGCACTTCCATCTCCCTTCCTTATGCTTTAAGAGTTATACAAAACACACTTTAGTAAAACAAGTTGAACAAGTAATAGTTATTGCTTCCAGGAAGAGAGTGTGGGATACTGTTCACCCCATAAGAGTTCTAAACTATTTAAAGCATATAGCAAATTCATGACATCCAAGAAGATAAGGGCGTTTCAAGTCTGGGATAACTGCAGTTAGCCAGCACAGAAACAAGTATCTCTAAATATTGCATCTAGTACATCTTTTGCTGTATGTACAGCATACGTAAAGCACTTTAATTTTACAGCCTCCTAAAAATGGTAGTTATTTCTAAAGACTAGCTGCTCAAGAAAGGCCAAAAAAAACCACACACCACATCAATTCACAGGATTACAAATCAGCCAAGTCTACGTTCTATAAACAAAGCCTGTGGAGTTAAACACTAGAAGTAGTTGAAAATTTTAATAACTGGCACCAACCCTCTTCTTGCTCTGCAGTCACAAAATGAGAGATGTTTTTAGGAAGCTTAAACTTCTGAACCAAAACCAAGTATGCAAGACAAGCCCAAGAGTTTTAAGCAGCTGGAAGTAGGAAAGTAAAGCAAGTATTTGCTCCAGCCCTGGAACACCAGAAACTTCATTCCAAGAGAGGGCAAGAATCTATTGGTACAGGTTTGAAATAGGAACACTGCACAGACCTGCTAGTAATACAGGTAGGAATCAAGTATCAGAGGGGTAGCTATGTTAGTCTGGATCTGCAGAAGCGACCAGGAGTCCTGTGGCACCTTATAGACTAACAGATTGCCCACAAAAGCTTATGCGCCAATAAGAGACCCACTTCGTCAGATGCATGTCAGGTAGGAATGTTAGTGATACTTGGGGTAGGATTCTTAACCTAACAAGCAGCTGTGGACAGGAGTCAGTTTTGGAGGGCATCCACCCCCTCCTCTCACCCCATGGGCCCCATAAGGCCCAGCTCCTTCATAACCTGGTTGAGGCCTGTCATTTGTTGACAGGTGCACAAATCCCTGTGTTTCTGTATTAGTCCTAGGACGTGCACTAGATTTGTTTATCCCTGGTGCTAAGCACCTGCCCCAGGCCCACTTTGAGGTACTCGCAGGAGCTGGGAAGGGCCACTGAGCTCCCAGAGGGGAGGCAGGACGCCTGCCGCGGAAGAGGGCCAAGGAGACATAAGCGGGGGGGGGGGGGGGGGGGAGCGGTATTAGTAGCCGCTGGAGCCAAAGGATACTCCCCCTGCCATGTGACAGGCCTTGAAAACAGCTTCTCGCCGCCCGGCTGGCGCAGAGGGAAGGGAGGGGCCACCGACCTGGCGTGCAGCTGCCGGTGCTCCTCGCTGAGCTTGCCCAGCTCCACCTGCAGCGTGGCCCGCTCGATAGCGATGCCGTCCAGCGCCTTGCGAGCATCGGCCAGCTCGGTCTCATAGCGGAGCCGCAAGTTGCCCAGCTCCCGGCTGCTCCCTTCCTCCTGCTCCGCCAGCCGCAGCTGCAGCGCGGATTTATCGGCCTCCAGGGCCCGCACCCGGTCGATGTAGGCGGCCAGGCGGTCATTGAGCTGCTGCAGCTCCTCCTTCTCCTGCAGCCGGCTGAGCCGGGTCGGGCTGAGCGGGGACAGGGCGGCCGAGCGGCGCAGAGCTCGCCCGCTGCCTGCGGGAGTGGAGGACACCGCCGCGGCCATGGCAGCGTCCCTGCGGGCACGATCCTCGGGGCTACCTCAGGCTGGGGAGGCACCTTCAGGCCCCTGCTACACGCAAGGCAGGAAGGCAACGCCCCTTTGCAGGTCACCTCCAAACCCAGCCCCCGCACAACCAAGCCGGCGCCTCAAGGAGCCATGGTCTCCCAGCGCCCGCCCGCTGCCTTTTCCTGCCCCCGCTGAGAGGCACAGTCGAGCTCCCGCTGCTCCAGCCAGAGTATATAGCCTGCAGCTGGCGTTCCCGAGCCCTTCCGGCACCGGCTGCGATTTAAAGGGCTCGCGCTGCGGGTTGGAGGAGAAGGTAGCATCAGCCCGGGGGTGAGAGCTGGAGACGGGATCCCAGCTCCGAGTCAGGTCTCGTTCCCGTACAAAACGGGCCGGGCAAAGTTGGTGTTTGCTTTTCAGTGGAGCACGCTTCCTGAGCAGGCTAACACACGCCATTGCTGGGAGTGCCCCTAGGTACCGTTACTCGCTGTTCTAGAGTGTGTATAGGCAACATCATAAGGGGACAGACTGAAAATTTCCTATTTAAAAAAGCGTCCTTCCTTATGTTACCCATGGCCGTGTTCGGGTGCTAGGGCTGAGACCTCCTCCCAGGTTTGGCGATTCATAGTCCCGGCAATGAATTGCTTGAGCCCCGGCACATCTTTGATTACGAATTAAGCATTACTGTGTTCAGATTATTACAAACAAAAGCCTCTCTCAAAGATCCCTTACCCTTTCTGGTTGGTGTTTTGCCTTTTGTTCACTGTTATTTAATTTTACCAATTTATTGATAAATAAATTGGTTAGTGAAAATAAAAGTCCTTTTCATTGTTTGTTTCTAGCTATTTTTAGCTTCCAGATCAGGTTTTGGTTCTCCTGCACCACAATGAACAATATTTAGAATGCAAATTGTTGGGGAAGATTTTTACATGCAAACAAAAATGTCACTTAAATTTGAAGCCACTGTGAAAACAATTCTATTAATTATAGGCTTGATAAAACTGATTTTTAACATTTAGTTTTTGGAATGTCCCTTTCATAAGGAAATTCACTGGGGATTGGTCAATTTCCTTTATTCTCATTTGAGACTGACTCTTAATTGTTTGGAGGGCAGAGCATGTGTTCTTTGCATATTCAAACCACAGGCAAATTTCCACAGATTTTATGAGGAGTTTGAGTAACATTGCAAGGAGGATCTTAATATGTTGTTATTAATATTATGTATCATTTGTATTGCAATAGACTGTAGTATTGTAGTAGTGACTTGCCCAAAAGTCAGGGCTGGCAAATAGCAAACCTGGGACTAGAACCCAGGTCCCCTAGGCCAGTGCCCTATACATACAATGGTGCTTCTCACTAGATTGGGCCTCAAGTGCATAAAAACAGGTAATATTTTAACACAAATAAGTGCTATTCTCTATTTTAATGTGGTTCTGTTTCTCAGACTGCACCATGTTTTCTAAAAAAAAGTATTCCTACATCTTTTTTCTTTACTAATAATATGAAATGCTTTAGGGTTAGTTTGTGACTGGTACTTTCAGCTGTGCTGGCCCATGAAGGTGTTACTTTGAATGGAGTATAATGAGCTTCTTCTTTTGCTCTTAACCAGCTCTCCTAGGCTATGTCTACACTTGCAGCTTCTTGCATGAGAAATATGCAAATGAGGCTAAGCGTGGAATATCTCTGAGCTTCACTTGCATACCTAATGAGCCGCCATTTTTGCAGAAGAGGCTCTTGCACCAGAAGGAGCTGTCTACACTGCCCCTTCATGTGCAAGAAAAACCGTCTTGCGCAATGACACTATGCTGATTATTTTCACACACGGCCTTGCTCCCAGGACATCCCCCTCCTCTGGCCTGAGGACTGTTGGTCTCTGCTCACAAAGGAGGGCATGACCTCAGGGACAGTGTCTGCATGGATGACGGACCGCCTCTCCCTCTTTGTGTTCTCCACTGCTGGACCAGCCGGGGCTGAGGGGTGAGCTACCCCACCACAGCCAGCTGCCAGAGCCCGGGGGACCCAAAAGTGCACCAGGGTCCAGGAAGACCTCATGCACTAGCATGTCAGCATCCTGTGCAACATACAGCAGACCCTGGTGCAGAAGATACATGACAACGCTGAGTGGCAGAACTGCGCAAGGGACCAGCTCATGCAGCGGTGTGACGTGTGCCATCGTGTTATGCATGATGGCACACCCGCCTGCTGCCGCTGCTCCTGGCTTCCACCCTCCTGCCCCCCTGCTATGCCCATTCCCCCTCTGCCTGCCCCTCACATGATGCCCATGCCCCCTCCTCCTGCCTCCATTGCCAACACTGACCCTGCTCTAGCCCCCGCTCCCTGTCATCCCTGGATCCACCCGACCCCTACTCCAACGAGATCCCTGCACCCGAAGTGGCACATCTAGCTGCCCCCTTCTCCTGCCAGGTTATGAGCCCCTCTCCCCCTGCACACCTTTTTTTAATGTAATATAAATACAGACTCGTTTTGTAACAAATCAGATAGGTGTTTTTATTGAGAGGTCAGGGAAGGGGGGAAGGAAGGGAATGTGGGGGGGAAGGGACAGGGCAGCAAGCCAGAGGCCCCTATTGGGGAGGCTGTGGGAAGAGTTGCTGTGGTGCTTGGGGCTAAGTCTGGACTACCCGTGGCTTCCGAAAGAAGTTATGCAAATTAGGCACGAATTTGCATATCTTCTTCCAATCCCTTTTTTGGAAGAGAGAAAAAAGTCTAGATGGGGTTTTCACGCAAACCCCCCTTTTTCGAAAGAACCTTGTAAACCTCATTTTTTCAGGAAGAAGGGTTCTTTTGAAAAAGGGGGGAGGGGGTTGCGTGAAAACCCCCATCTAGACAGCTTTTCTTCTTCGAAAAAACCTCTTCCAAAAAGGGATCGGAAGATATGCAAATTTGTGCCTAATTTGCATATCTTCTTTCGGAAGCTGCAGGTAGTCTAGACGTGCCCTGAGCAACCCTCTCCCTCAGGGCCTCCCGGATGCTCACCCTGGCAGATGGCAGCTGTCTGCAGCTACTGGAAGGCTTGTCCTTTGCTGCCAGCGTCTGCCCCCCACCCTGGGAGGAAGGCCTCCCTCTTCCTCTCCACTATGTCACGGAGGACACAACATGCTGCGATCAACTCGGGGATGTTGTGCTCACCCACGTCCAGGTGGGTCAGCAGCCACCTGAACCGTGCCTTCAGATGCCCAAAGGCGCACTCCACTTGGATTCGGGCCTGGCTGAGGTGGGCATTAAATTGGTTCCTGCTGGGGTCCAGGTGACCTGTGTACAGCTTCATTAGCCATGGCATCAGGGGTAAGCTGTGTCCCCCACAATGCACAATGACATATACACGTCCCCAACTGCAAAGCCATGGTGGGGGAAGAATGTGCCCACCTCCAGCTTCCCATACAGGCTTAAGTTCCTGAGACGTGGGCATTGTGTGCTCTGCCCTACAAGCCAACAAAAATGCCCGTGAACTATATACGGTGGTCAACCAGGGTCTGCAGCACCACTGAGAAGTAGCTGAGGGATTTGGGCTTATTTAGTCTGCAGAAGAAAAGCGTGAGGGGGGATTTGATAGCAGCCTTCAACTTCCTGAAGGGAGGTTCCAAAGAGGATGGAGAGAGGCTGTTTTCAGTAGTGACTGATGGCAGAACAAGGAACAATGGTCTTAAGTTACAGTGGGGGAGGTCTAGGTTGTTATTAGGAAAAACTATTTCAGTAGGAGGGTGGTGAAGCATTGGAATGGATTACCAAGGGACGTGGTGGAATCTCCATCCCTATGGCTACATCTACACTGCAGGCTTCTTGCGCAAGAACTGTTTTGCACAGGAGTTCTTGTGCAAAAAGTCTTGTGCAAGAGTACGTCCACACTGCCATGTGCTTTTGCGCAAGAGCATCAATGGCATTGTGATTGCTCTCTTGAGGAGGAAAGCTCTGATGGCCATTTTAGTGATAGGGGTTTCTTGCGCAAGAAACCCAGTTGCCCGTCCACACTGCCTTCTTGCGCAAGAGGGCTTATTCCTTGTGGGGAGAGGAATAATTATTGCGCAAGAAGCACTCTGTTCCGACACTTTACTGTAAATTTACTTGCGCAAGAACACAAGTGCAGTGCAGACATTCTGCAAGTTTTTGCGCAAGAACAGTTGTTCTTGCACAAAAAGCCTGCAGTGTAGACGTAGCCTAGAGGTTTTTAAGTCCTGGCTTGACAAAGCCGTGGCTGGGATGATTTAGTAGAGTTGGTCCTACTTTGAGCAGGGGGTTGGACTTGACTCCTGAGGTCTCTGCCAGCCCTAGGATTCTGTGATTCTATGACCTGAGCATGTATGCATACCTGTATAATTTACGAGAACTGTTTAAACAAAAATGAGGTTTCAGACAGTACGCAGGCTGGGTTCATTAATATAAAAATAATTTTCCATTGCAGATCTCATTATAGGAGTGGATGCAGAGTTTACATTGGTTGTGAAAAACCTCCACTATCAGTAATTTCCTTTCACTTACATCTCTCCTTTTTCATGAAAGAGGCTCCTTTCCTAAACCATTTTTGCAGACAAAACAGGACAATGGACAGCCTTCCATATTGTACAGTAACAAAACAGAACAAAAAACAGTTTACAGACTACTAGTGGATGTCTTTGAATGTCCAAATAAACATTTCTTGTTTCAGTCAGTGTATGGACTAGACACCCTGAAATCAGCTTGTAAAAAACATTCGAATGTTTCTAGCTCTGGCATTAGCCCTCAATGCTTCTGTCTCTGCAGAGCCTCACTGAAGTGGAATTGTGAGACCTGGCAGCTTGATAACGGCTTGATAATGACTGTGCTAAAGTATTACTAATAATAACTGGATGGGAGATGGAAACTCCTTGAGAAAGTTGAGAGTCTCTCACTAAGAAATCAGAGCAACAACAGTTAAAAAAGTAGTGTAAATCACAGTTAAATACCAAACTAGAGGGCTACGTCTACACTAGCATGATTTTCCGAAAATGCTTTTAATGGAAAAGTTTTCCGTTAAAAGCATTTTTGGAAAAGCGTATCTAGATTGGCAGGATGCTTTTCCGCAAAAGCACTTTTTGTGGAAAAGCGTCCGTGGCCAATCTAGACGTGGTTTTCCGCAAAAAAGCTCTGATCGCCATTTTTGCGATCGGGGCTTTTTTGCGGAAAACAGTACTGTGCTGTCTATACTGGCCCTTTTGCGCAAAAGTCTTTCAGAAAAAGACTTTTGCCCAAACGGGAGCAGCATAGTATTTCCGGAAAAGCACTGACAATCTTACATGAAATCATCAGTGCTTTTCCAGAAATTCATGCGGCCAGTGTAGAAAGCTGGCAAGTTTTTCCGCAAAAGCAGATGATTTTGCGGAAAAACTTGCCAGTCTAGACACAGCTGAGCTGTTTGGCCTTTAAAATGGATTTGAAACAGGGCTGAAAAAGCATTTACTGTTTTTATGTGTCTGATTATAATTTACATAAATAAGGATTTAACTCCCTTCTTTGCCTTTAATCATGCAATATATCCATAAATGAAATATCTATGTGGTATTATATACATAATATCTGACTTGTCTTTATAAATAAATCAGGGCAAGTTTCATAATGCTTACTGTGTTTTTTGTCTTCTGTCAGCACTACTGGCTTCTTTTAAAAGACTGTCTTGTTTCGCAATGGTCAGCACTAAACAAAGAAACAGCCATATCATTTAAACTATAAAATCTATATTGACATCATGGCCAGTTCTCTTCCATTATACTGCAGAATTGATGGCTCATTGTCAACTAGACATCACATATTTTTACTAATAGATTTTAAGCAGTCTGAAAAAAAAAAAGGTTTTGGAACTGAAAAATTACTAAAACATTTAAAAGTGTTTATTTTAAAATAAAATGACTTTCAAAAGTTACTTTAGGACCCAGAAATGCAGCACTTTATATTTCTACTTTATACACCCAATTATTCTTGTCTATATTTCCCCCATATCTACATGAGAAAAGTATAAAAATAAAATAATTGATTTTTTTCCCTGACAAAATCTGAAGTAGTGTGTACCCAATAGTGTTTTGTCACTGATGCCTTTCCCTCCATAAAGTGTCATTCTTTCTTTTTTTACTAGTGTATTAGACTATTTTGCTTTCATTTACAAATGCAGAATATCTCTATCTACATGATCAAAGTCTGGAAGGCCATCTACCTCCTCATGCTCCCACACCCTGACATTTGCCAAGAACACTCATAGATGTCCATACAAGAACCCCTGTGGAATAAGAAAATGGGCTGAAATTCTGCTCTCAGTTACTCCAGATTTATAACAGTACTGACTTAAGAGATACCCTGTGGATTCATTCCAGGATAACAGCAGATTTTGTCCCATAGGTCCCAGTATTAGGTCATATTTGAATCTATGTTTTCACTTTGAAGAAAAATGGCCTAGGTTATAAGGGAAAGGAAGTCCCAGTATATTGGATAATAGTGCTGGTAGGAAAATTGCTATTACAATTTTTGACAAATATATATTGGAAAGCAGTCACATTTCTTTCCCCACCAACTGCATTTGATGGACAAGTCTGAATATCCAGAATTGTCAAGTACCGTATTTTCCGGCGTATAGGGCGACTGGGTGTATAAGACGACCCCCTATCTTTTTAATTAAAAGATAGGGTTTCATCTTATACCCCAGCGCCCCCCGCCTCCTTTGCTCCCGGTGTCCCTGGTCTGCTGGAGATGGTCCCGAGCAGACCAGAGGCACCGGGAGCAAAGCCGCCAGGAGCGCCTGGGCTGCCCCCGCCCCCCCCCCCCCCCCGCCGGAGCCCCTCCGCGGCTTTGAAAGCCTCGGGGGAAGCCGGCGGCGGGGCATCCCAGGCGCGCATGGGCTGCCCCCCCTCCGGAGCCCCTCCGCGGCTTTGAAAGCCTCGGGGGAAGCCGGCGGGGGGGCATCCCAGGCGCGCATGGGCTGCCCCCCTGCCGGAGCCCCTCCGTGGCTTTGAAAGCCTCGGGGGAAGCCGGCGGCGGGGCATCCCAGGCGCGCATGGGCTGCCCCCCCGCCGGAGCCCCTCCGCGCCGCCGCGGAGGGGCTCCGGGGGGGGGCAGCCCATGCGCGCCTGGGATGCCCCGCCGCCGGCTTCCCCCGAGGCTTTCAAAGCCACGGAGGGGCTCCGGCAGGGGGGCAGCCCATGCGCGCCTGGGATGCCCCCCCGCCGGCTTCCCCCGAGGCTTTCAAAGCCGCGGAGGGGCTCCGGCGGGGGAGCAGCCCAGGCGCGCCTGGGATGCCCCCCCGCCGGCTTCCCCCGAGGCTTTCAAAGCCGCGGAGGGGCTCCGGCGGGGGGGCAGCCCATGCGCGCCTGGGATGCCCCCTCGCTGGCTTCCCCGAGGCTTTCAAAGCCGCGGAGGGGCTCCGGCGGGGGGGCAGCCCATGTGCGCCTGGGATGCCCCGCCGCCGGCTTCCCCCGAGGCTTTCAAAGCCGCGGAGGGACTCCGGCGGCGGGGCATCCGGCGTACAAGACGACCCCCGATTTTTGGGGGATGTTTTTTAACTTCAGAGGTCGTCTTGTACGCCGGCATATACGGTAGTCTGCTTTTAAATTTTTTAACCCTACTAAATCTCTTCTACTCACACTGCTTTTTACCCCACACAGGTCCTACTGATCCATCAATTATTCCTCACTTCTCCTTCATTATTTCTCTCTCCCCTCTAGGTCACTCTTCATTTCCCTCTCCCCATTCCATCTGCACTTCAGTAATTTACATAGTGATAGGACAAGTAAAACTACCTTACCTTTCATGCCCTTCCTATCATCCTTACTGCAGAGTATCAGTGAGCAAAAGCAAATAATACTATTTACCTAGTGTTGAGTTTTGTTTATCTGCTGTTGTCCATGGCTTATGACAACACTGATGTCCTCAGAGTTCTGGGCTAGTTTATGCTTGAGGTGGCACTGATGTACTCCAGAACACTTTATTCCTGACCACTGCAGAAGTCACCCAATGAAACTTTGGAGAAATAGATCAGACACACATTTGCAGGAAGACAAACAACAAAACACATGGACTAAGAAATTCAAACTTGGCATGTTCATAGTCCTCTGTAGGGATGCATTTTTTGTGATGTTTGAAAAAAAACTGGTTAAGGAATACAGATATTATGAATAAATAAACATAACATAGTTTGTCTCTGTGGTATACTTTCCCTTTGACTTATCTGCATACAGATCTTCATCTCGGCATGTTTACATGTTTTCAATTATGCACATAATAATCTCCTCAATCCCTCTGTAAAAAGATATCCCACAAAACTACATAAACAATCATGTACATGTGTTAAAACTGAGATCCAAATGGGACTCTGACCATTAAAGAACAATAAAAAATAAATGTATGCCATCTGAATCAAATTGTACATATTTTGGAGAGGAAAGTAGTGAAATTTAAGACATCTGCTTCTACTGTACAGGATCATAAATATGCAAATGAATCACAATTTTTTTCAGTGAAGACTGAAAAGGAATTTGACTAAGAAAGATGGACAATTTTTATTAAAATACTTGAAACAATGACGCTTTGTGTTTATTGGAAGAGTTAATTATATTAATTTAGCCATAAATTAAAATGCCAAACAAAGGCACCGTTTCTCACCTGCTATTCTGGCCAATAGCACTAGATAAGGGGCAATGTGGAGCCCAATGCCTTCTGCAGCTCCTTATGATCAAAGCTATGCAACCGTTCTTGAGCTGCACCCACTTACACTAACAAAGAATTTGGTCCTTACATAGTTCTGTACACTTGGGAGGTCTGTCAGTGTATAATCCCTGCCTCAAAAAAACTTGTAATTTAAAAAGCAAACACCAGTACAAGACAAAATCCAGAACAATTTGTAGAATAGAAGTGATGTTGGTTACATGAAATATTTTTTTTTAACTAGTCAATCAGATTTAGCTCCTGTTGAGATCTTAGGGCTCTGAAGCCAACATTCAGTTTCTGCAGTTGCAGCAACAAGGCCTCTGCAGGACACCTGCAGCTTGATACTCATTAAACTTAATTTTGACTTATGAGCCAAAAGCTGTTCTGCACTGTTTCAGTGGAGCTCAGACTTGTAGCTTTGCCAAACATGCCCTCACTAGTGTAGACTTTCCCTATATAGTGAAAATGGCCCTTGTGACCTCTAACTGACTCAGCTGAGCATGCTTTAAGAGAACTATGTCATGAATGGATGGATATATCTCTAAGGGTATGTCTAGACTACATCCCTCTGATGACAGAGGGATGTAAATTAGACATACCGAAATTGCTAATGAAGCGGGGATTTAAATATCCCATGCTTCATTAGCATAAAAATGGCCACCACTTTTTGTTGCCATGGAGCTTTGGCGACGAAAAGCGGCAGTCTAGACGTGGATCTGTCGCTCATTAAAGCTTTGATGACAGATCCTGTATACCTTGTTGTACGAGGCATAAGGGATCTGTTGTCAAAGGCTTTAGTGAGTGACAGAGCAGCATTTAGACTGCTGCTTTTCGTCGCTAAAGCTCCGTGGTGACAAAAAGAGGCGGCCATTTTTATGCTAATGAAGTGCAGGATATTTAAATCCCTGCTTCATTAGCAATTTTAGTATGCCTAATTTACATCCCTCTGGAGACAGAGGGATGTAGTCTAGACATACCCAAAGAGAGTGATAGTTTGCTCTTGCTCTTGAATATGATGTAAAAAATATTTTTATTTTCTGTTTTAGGTTTGCACATCTTTTTGCACATACCTAGGGAGCTGAATTTTTATGGTCAAAACTCACTTAAATTGAGCTATGTAAACACCAGTAGACTAACTAAAATCAGTTTTTTAAAATCTTTTTTTCTTTTGCCTTTGGCTATGCCCCACAAACATCTCTTTTTCTCTATATTTTTCTTATTTGCACTGTCATTACATTTGGAAAATTCAGTAGTCAAATCAAGCCTAAGTCAGGGTGTCAGAAAGTGTTTCATTGCTGGGATCAGAGGCAGAGGCCCGTGGTCTTAAGCTAACTAAAAATAAATAAAGGATAATACTATCATAGTTCCAACCAACTTCCTTGTAAGATCATGCCAGCTGCACAGATGGAGAGGATCATAATTGCAATAGTTCAATGAAATAACAAGCATAAATATTCATATTTCACAGTTTTATGATTTGAGGCCTCACAATTGCCATGTTTAATATTAATCTAAATGATACATATTTTACAGGCCAGCAAAAAGAAAGAGTATGTATAATGAAAAATGTAACTACTGACAGCAGATTAAAAAAGAAATTGTGTGAGAGAGACTTTGGAGTTTATAAGAGTATCAGAATTGTTTCCCACTACATAGAATACATTTAAACTCCACATAGTCAATGTGGGATAACACTGAATGTAAGATTTGCGATATCATCATCTATGCAGTTTATATTCCAAATACATTGTTGATTCAAGGGGCTTTACTGCAAGAAGCAACAGTCTAATTGGAGAGAGTCAAAAACAGAACAAAAAGGGCGGACTGGAAAGGAAAGGACAAAAAACAGTCATTTGGGTGGTTCAGGTCAGGAACACTTCCTATCAAATATGGGAGCTGCCTGCCCCCATGTGCATACCGGCTCCTGCCTGCCCCTCTGCACTGCTGCCTCTGTATCAGATACAGCAGCACCCGGGGTAGGGTGACAGGCAGCTCCCTGGAAGCCTGTTTAAAAGCTGGTGCCCTGTAAGCACTGGCTCCCACCTGTAGCCCCCACCCTCCACACTGCTGTCTCTGATGGGGCGGTGGTACATATAACCATGAAGATTAACCGATTTCAGGCTTATTGGTTAACAGTTTGCACATTTACACAAACACATCCCTAATTATAACAGATGTGTTGTTTACAAAATACCAATAGGAGACTGCACCAATCCAAGTACAAGTAGTACAATTAAGTTCATGCTTACATTGCACTAAGTGCTCTAAAAATACTGAGATAAGCATCATTTTTCCCCCCAAACACTTTATAGTCCAAGGCCCTGCAAAGATTTTAAGCACATGTAACTTTATGCATGTGAGTAGCTTAAGCCACTGGATATACTCACTTGTATAAAACTAGGATATGGGCCTTAGAATCCACTTTTATTTTACTGCATTAAACTCTCTGCTGTAAAATGTATAATCTATTTTATAATCTATTTTACTGGTTATTTCAATACTTTTCACCCTTTTCACAACTGTGTTGCAGAAAATGAACCAACATTTCTAAGATTCATATTTGGGTTGATAATCTTCTCTGATATGCAGGTTCTCAGTGCCACTGTATCCTGTAGAAAAATGTATATTGTACTATAGCTGATTGTGCATATCAGTTTGGGAATGGGGTGTCAGAAGCAAATGATATCGTTAGGCTACGTCTACGCTGGCATGATCTTGTGCAAGAACTCTTTTTCAGAAGAGTTTTTGTGCAAAAACTCTTCCAGAAGAGAGCGTCTACACTGGCATGTGCTTTTGCGCAAGAGCATCCATGCCAGTGTAGACACTCTCTTGCTCAAGAAAGCTCTGATGGCCATTTTAACCATAGGGCTTTCTTGCGCAAGAAATTCATGTTGCCTGTCTACACTGGCCTCTTGTGCTAGAACAGTTACGCAATAGGGCTTATTCCTGAGTGGGAGCATCAGAGTTCTTTTGCAAGAAGCCCTGATTTCATACATTAGAACATCAGTGTACTTGCGCAAGAACTCGCGGCCAGTGTCAACAGGCAGCAAGTTTTGGCACAAAAGCAGTTGCTTTTGCGCAAGATTGCACCAATGTAGACACAGCCTTAGAGAAAGGATTTGGTTGGGTTGGAAGGTCAGAGGAAGAAGACTGAGAAGCATAGTTAGAGAGGGGAAAAAAACAATTAAAAACACGCAGACAAGCACTCAAAGTAAAATATTCATTAGAACCATATCTCCAAACCTTATGTGTTTCTTCACTAATTTCAATACTCTTCACCAAAATAAGAACAAACGGGCACCACCATATCTTCATACTGCTATACTCTGCCAAAATTAGCCTATTTAGAAACAGAATTGTGTATTCAGTTATTTACTGTAGGATAGCATAGCAAAGTGTTTTTTCCTACTCTGCAACTTTTATTTTGGGAACAGAGAGATTTTGGGATCTCTAAAGTGCTACACATTTTAAACATGTAAAGTTCTGCTCTAAAAATGATTATGTAACAAGGGCACCTTCTTATACAGGAGATGGTGACCTATCTGCATTTAGAGTCAGATTTGCTTACTTTAGTGAAAATACACTTTTATTGTTAGCCATTCAAAAATAGCAGAGCTCTGGGACAGTGAACTATTGGTATATATTTTCCTGGCTCCTGACTCAATGGAACTGATAACTAAATTTCAATGGTGCCCCCCCCAACCTGATTGACTTGAAAGTTTATTCTTGCTACACCTGTGCAACTTCACGGAGGGAAAAAGGGCTAACTGAAAATAATAATTTAAGGACAATAATGTTGGATATTTATAACTGTTCCCTGTCTAGGGCCGGGAAAGACCAACCTCTTCATTTTAGTTATAATTCCTGGTATAATACAAGCCTATTACTGATGGTAATTCATGAAGAGGAACGGACACAGCTTTTCTCAATAGACCTGAGTTTGCAGAGCTCAGAGTTAGAGAAGCCTTCTCTTTACTTGCAAACTAAGCACCTTTAATAAGGGAATGACTGAAACACAAATAAGCCGGGATCCCACAAAACTATTTGTACAAAGTGAGTAAAGTTCAACAGAACTCTTACTATAAAATATGTTATAGTTGGATTTGAGGAGCTCCCTCAACACGGCACCTTCAATTCACCTTCCTAACTTCGCAACTTCTTTGGTTCTCTTCTCAAACTAGTTGTTTCACTAGAGGGCGCTCCGGTCCTAACCATGACAGTGAACATATTTAACTTGCTTTTGACGACTCTAAACAAAAAGTTTCCAATGCAACGGAACAAACTCTTGAACAAACCCTTCCTCGGTTGTTTAGTTCACTGGTGAATGTTTTAACTTCAGTGGCACAGATAAAACAATAGACCGCTTTGCTCTCTGTTGAATACTAATGCTATGTAACTGGAAGACTTCTTTGGCCCGGGAGAGAAAAGCAACAGGGCAAAGGTAAAAGCATTTTTACAGTGTTCCAGTTCATCATTTTCTAGTAGAGGGATAAAAAGTTACCAAAGTGCTGTTTGGGGCACACTCGTGAAAGCATCTTAAAAGACAGCGTGACTAAAATCGTCTTTGGTGTGTAAAGAAATGTGCAGCTGTATTGAGAAGTTATCAGGACTCTTGTGGTTCGGGAGTCGATTAGCGACAATTTGCTGCCTAAATTACCCTGGGGAAGAACTGCCTGCTACTGCAGATCCCTTCGCACGTGGGCTAGGCAGCGGGTGAGTGTCGGCATGTGAGGACTGGAGGAGAGGCTTCCGGAGCAGGACTAGTGTGCAACTACCTGCGCAAGCTGAGAACTCCTGTAGCGCGGGGCTCCGTCAGCCTTGGCCCGGGGGTTGCAAGTGGGGGCGCCGAGGCGGGATCTTTTGCGTTGCTGCAGGAAGCTGGGAGGCGGCCGCCCCGTGCATTGGTACGGAGGGGCTGTAGGATGGATGGGGTGGGGGAACCAGATGCGGTGGGTCCTGAGGGGGGGCTGGATACCGGGTCCCCACGCAGCGGTGCCACGGCTGCAGGTAGTTGGGAGCGGGGCTTGCAGGCCAGTGGCACCGAGTAGGGGGCGGTTGGCACCCGCGCTCTCTAGGCAGCCGCTGGGAGCTAAGCGGGCTACCCCCGTGCGGCAGGTGGAGGCGCGCGCGCGCGCTCCCGGGAGAGGGGCGGCCCGTTTCCAGCAGCCCTTGGCTAACGGGCTGCGGTGGGCTGGGGCCTGGCGCGAGGGAGGGGCAGGCGCTTTTAATGCGGGATGCTGTAACCCGCGGGCGCTGACAGGCGAGGCGCCCCCTGGCCAGGCGGTGGGAAGCAGCGCCTGCGCCGCCCGCCCCTGCACACGCCGCCCGAGCAGCCGAGGGACCCCGCAGAAGGTGGGGGGAGGTCGCGACGGCTTCTGAGGTGAGGACGCTCCGGGGAGCAGAGCGGCGGCCGCCGCCGCCCGCTACCTTGGCGGGAAGCGCCCCTGCGGGGGAGGGACCACGTCAGTTAGTCATGAAAGTTTTGACAGGGGCGCAGGGGGGCGGTGCACCTCCCGGGTGCTACCACGAGTCACCTGCGCGCCCCTGGCTACTACGGGGCTCCGCGGCACAGAGGGAAGCTGCCGTCCAGGGGCCGCTGAAATCTGGGGGGCGCTGAAGGGGTCGGGGGTGGCTCCAGCTTCAGGGGAGCCAAGTGAGGGCTGAGAGCGGGACCCTCCCCCGCGCGCCCGGACCCAGCCCTCGGCCGCGTTGAGAGCTGGCAAATCCAGCATTTGCGGGTTCCATTAGCCCCCGTAACTCGTTCCCCAGGCTGGACAAAGCGATCCACCCGAAGAGGCAGGTCCTGTTCCGTGTCCGCAGGCCCCCGCCCCGCCGTTCGCTTGTGCATCACGGGGCTCCCTTTGCTACCCCGGCAGCTCACTTGTTTAAAATAAAACCCTCCTGGGCAGCGGTATAGACCAAAGCGTGTCAAATGCACAGCGCGGCTCAGTTGGGTCAGTCGCAGGCAGGAGCAATAACTGCAGGAGAAGGGCAGGGAAAAATCTTCATTCTTGAAATGTTGAGGTTGATTAAAACTTTTGAATGACAAAAGCATACGGCAGCCCATCTGAACGGCAAGGAAGTAAACAGCCTGATTTCCGTAAGGAATCTAAATTAGGGTTGCTTGGTTGAGCAGTGCAATAAGAACTGGCTGCTTGGATAGGTAGTTTTCTTTTGGGATATTTGGCCTATTTAAAAAGGAGAAGGGAGGGAGGTTGTTCGTTTTGTTTAAAGACTAGATTGGCGTTTAGATCATTTTGGGCTTTGCACAATGTCTCTGGAAGCAGGAGGGTGGTAGCGGGAAAGCCTGCAATATAACCTTTCTGATGAGATCTCTTTGGTCATGATTATATATCCCACTCCAGCTTTAAGTAGCAGGCAAAAAGACAGATTTCCATTTAAGGTCAGTAAAATATAGTGGGTTTATTACACGATTCCTTTGATGGGCTTAAATGAAAGTTTTCAGTAAAAATGGCCTTTTAGCTTGGAGATGATCTCTAATAAATTGATGGGTTTATTTTTCTTCTCTTGATCACTTGCTTATAACTTGTGTGGAGCTAGCAGGTTTGGAAGGGGAGTAAATGAATGGCAAAGTCCAGGGACTAGACTCCCAGCTCTGAGTGGGTGAGGATGCTGAAGAAAAAACTCATCATAAATCTTCTTCTCTGAGAATTGGGATGGGAGTGGTTGCTGATTTGATAAATTAACTTACAGGCAGGACAGAATCTAACTCACCCTCTGTGGCCAATTTCCCCAAAGGAATTTATTTCCCGTTTTGGAACTACCTCACTCTGCAGGCTGTGCCTGTGGTGTAAGCTGTAAGTCTGCTTTGCTGGCCAGCACAAACCTCGGGTGTTTAAGTTGCATCTCTTCCAAAGCCTGATTCCCTGTCCTTGCCCAATTTGTTTTAGTCATTGAGACTCTGGCAGGAGGTATTTGAATTTGTTTAATTATAACTGAAACCTTCTCTCTTGGCAGAGCCAGGGACAGGATGATGGCCAGCCCCAAAGCCAGAGGGCTCTCCTGGGAGATTACTTGGCTTGTATTTGCCATCTGTACCCATCTACAGGTAGGTGATGATCATGTTGCGGTATTAATTACCATACATTGGTTCACTGAACATTTCAGGCACTTCCATTTATTATTTTAAACAGAAAATTGTTGAGGCACCTGTGTTCCCCAGCCAGTGGTGCCAAGAACAAGAATTTCCATTGTTGAAGCTAGAATCAAAGGAATTGATGCAGCCAGTAGCATTCTACCTGTCTTTACAACTTGGGTTTCATGCTCTTATCAAATGGCTTGGTCTACTTCAAGTTGAGGCAGCGGCCTCTTGCCCCCAGGAGACTTAGGAACAGAGAGTGCTCAGTTACTATGGTGACGAGGGCCATATAAGTACATGAAGAGAGCCAAAACCATAGAAGTCAGTGGAAGTCTTTCTATTAACTTCAGAATAAGCTTTGGATCAGGTCATTAGTGCATTCAGGATCCATGGAGAAAAGCCTTGGCTGCCGACTGATCCCTTGCCTGACACATAAGTCTAATCAGTTCCAATACATGAGTAGTTTTAAAACTTATGGAGTGCTTCCATGCAGCATAGATGTCATCACAGTATGTCATTCTCTGCACTAATATTTCCCATAGTGCAGTAAATCTGAAGTGCTCTTTGAAGTTTTACATCCCTACAAATCAAGAAATTTTAGAAGAAGAAAGCAAAGTAAGTTTGACAATATTGCAGAAACAATATTTTTACCAGTCTTTGAAGATAATACAGTGATGAAACTTTCAAAATAAATACCTGGTGAAACAATGATCTTGAATTACACAACCACAGATAACATTGCTGTTGTTATTTATTTATTTGTATTGTGGTTGTACTGAAGGCCTATAGTCACTGATAAGAACTCCATTGTGCTGTTTACAAACACAGCTCTTGAAGAGTATGCAATCTAATTCAATAGGAGTAGTGGGACAGATAGCCTAGTTAATAATAAAATTAATAAGGCCTGGTCTACATTCAGAATTTCACTTGTTTTAGGTAGGTCATTCAGGGATGTGAAAAAATCACTTCTTAGGAGATGAAGTTAAGTAAAACTAAGCCTCAATACAGGCAGTCCCCGACTTACGTGGATCCGACATACGTCGGATCCGCAGTTACGAACGGGGATGCCCCAGAGTACACGGACTGTGGGACCTCGCGGTCCTGCCGCCTGTGTACTCTGGGGCTTTCTCTGCGTCTCCCTGCTCTGCAGACCAGGAAGACGCAGAGCAAAGCTGCGGAGGGGCTCGGGAGCCCAGGGACGCCTGGGCTGCCTGAGCCCCCCTCCCGCCCCCGCCCCCCCCCACCTCCCGCGGCTTTGCAAAGCCGCGGGGGGGCTCGGGTAGCGTGGCACCCCAGGCGCGCCTGGGCTGCTCTGCTGCCGGCTTCCCCGAGGCTTTGCAAAGCTGCGGGGGGGAGGGGCTCGGGCAGCGAGGCACCCCAGGCAAACGTGGACTGCTCCGCTGCCGGCTTCCCCGCGGCTTTGCAAAGCCGCGGGGGGGCTCGGGCAGCGGGGCACCTCAGGCGTGCTTGGGCTGCTCCGCTGCCGGCTTCCCCGAGGCTTTGCAAAGCCGCGGGGGAAGCCGGCAGCGGGACAGCCCAGACGCCCCGCGGCTGTCCCGCTGCCGGTGTCCTCAGAGGCTTTGCAAAGCTGCGGGGGAAGCCGGCAGCGGGACAGCCCAGACGCCCCGCGGCTGTCCCGCTGCCGGTGTCCTCAGAGGCTTTGCTCCCCGTCTCCCTGGTCTGCTGGTCTCCAGCAGACCAGGGAGATGGGTAGCAAAGCCGCGGAGGACCCAGGCGGCGGGACTGCGGTGCATCTCGTTCCGCCGCCCATGTCTTCCTGGTCTGCTGCGGTGTGTGGGGGGGGGGCGCAGCTAGTACGCCCCCCCCAGCAGACTAGGCTTTTCTCCGGACGCCTGTGGCAGAGCAGCTGGGGTGCTGCCGGTTGGTCCCGCAGCGCCGCTCTGGGCGCTACTGGTCCAACCCAGCAGCACCCCAGCTGCTCTGGTCCTGATTCAGCCGCTGCTGGTCATTTTCAGCAGTGGCTGAATCAGGACGCCTGGGGCAGAGCAGATGGGGTGCTGCTGGGTTGGTCCAGTAGTGCCGAGGAGCGGCGCTACTGGAGCAACCCAGCAGCACCCCAGCTGCTCTGCCCCAGGCGTCCTGATTTAGCTGCTGCTGAAACTGACCAGCGCTGACTACAGGAAGCCCGAGGCAGAGTTGCTGACTTGGGGACACTTGGGGTTCTTAAGTTGATTCTGTATGTAAGTCAGAACTGGCGGTCAGTTTCAGCAGCGGCTGAATCTGGACGCCAGTTCCGACTTACATACAGATTCAACTTAAGAACAAACCTACAGTCCCTCTCTTGTACGTAACCCGGGGACTGCCTGTATAGACATTGCTAGATTGATAAGAGGAATTCCTCCATCAGCCAAGCTTGTTTCTGAAGCATCACAGTACAAATATTTGCTACAGTAGCACAGATGCAACACCATAGTTGTGCTGCTACAGTGTAGAGGAGGGATGTAAAATTTCAATTAATTGATTAATCGAATAGTCGATGCAATTTGCATTGACTATTGAATTAGTCGATAAGGGCACCCGTGCCTTTGAGGTGTAGCAACAGCCCCAGGACTGTTGCTACACTTCAAAGGTGAAAGCGCTGTAGGGAGCATGGGGCCAGCGGGGGACTCCAACAGTCCCCCACTGGCCCTGAGCTCTTCGTGGCGTTTCAAAGCGGCAGCACCACATGGAGCCAGGGTCCGCTGGGGACTCTGAGTCCCCAGCGGACCTTGGGCTCCATGCGGTGCTGCCGCTTTGAAATGCCGTGGGGAGCCCGGCATCAGGCTCCATGCAGCGCTGCCACTTTGTAACATTGCGTGCAGCTCGGGGCAAGCTGGGGACTTCCAGCTGGCTCCGGGCTACATGTGGCATTTCAAAGTGGCAGACCCTGGGCTCCATGTGGTGCTGCCGCTTTTAAATGCAGCATGCAGCCTGGGCAGCTGGGGACTCCTACCTGGGTCTGGGCTCCACGTGGCAGTACAAAGTGACAGTGCTGCATGGAGCCTGGGGTCTGGCCCTGGGCTCCATGTGGTGCTGCCGCTTTGAAGCATCCCCTCCTCCCCCCCTTCTGTCTCTTTCTGGTAGAAGCAGCAAGGTGGGGGAAGCGACTAGTCGACTAGCATGTCCTATCTGATAAGCATTTGCTTATTGGATAGTTGACTAGTTGTTCACATCCCTAGTGTAGAGAAGCCCAGAGCTTGATACATTTATTAATGGTATTATAAAATGAGATTCTTCTTTGAGGAGTGTCCCTCTTGGTGTTCTGCTTCAGACTTATTTCAAGTGCATGTGGGCTTTTGATCAGAAATGTTTTACTGTAGTGCCTGTTGACTGGTGCATGCATGGTACACATCCTTGCTCACAGAAATGAGGATACATATGGGCAAACTGCCCTCAATTCTTCATCAACTGCCTTTTGCCTAAAAAGGAGAATAGAGCATGATTGTTCTCTTCACAACTTACTTTTAGGATATATAGTATTGATCAAGTTCTTGAGACATTTCCCCCTTTTTTATGACCCCCTCAAAGAGATTGTTCTGGAGTTTGATCTGAGATATGTCAGGATCCTAGAGCTTTAAGAGATGTCTTTCCTTACAGGAAGCTATCCTGATCAGTGAGAGGCGTCCATGGTAATTCGGCTGTTTGGGAGACACTGATTTCCCTAACAAGTGAAAAATCTAAATGTAGATCTCAACTGTCCCCTCTATTGAGACATCGAGTTTAAATTATCCTTGATAATAGAGCAAGCCTTATGTCTGTCTTCTGACCTGAATGTTCTACCCCCCCCGAACATAAGCCCGTGAGTACTGCTAGTGTCCATCTGCCTCAAGAGCCTGGTCATCAAGAGCCGCCCGGGCCATATGTGTTGCTGCACCATCCATTGCAGGGTCTTAGTCACCAAAGTATCAGAACAGACAGTTTCTGCATCAATGTCCATAGTAAGGAGGGCTGTGTTATCTACATTTCTGGATATGAATCTTGTGATCATGGACAAAACCTAAGTTTTATGTTTTTTCTTTTTTTTTTAAATTCACTGTAGAATCAAAGCCATATTGGCATGGTTCCCTCATCCCCACAAATGGTTTTGGCTTTGCTTCACTTGTTTTTCTCTTTTTTCTTTTTAAACAACACACTGAAGTAATCAGTAGTCCATTGTAAGTAGCTTCATGAACATTTAAAACCAGGTCAAATTTTGGTCTTGACCATCCTTTTTTATATTCTAATATATGATTATAAGGCATGAATGCTTATCTTAGCCTTGCAGGAAGCCCTTTAAATTCCTAAATGGTAGCTATTATTAAATATAACATTTCTGGTTTGGAATAATTATTCATTATTTAATTGGTTGCGTAGGGCCATACTCTATGGGCTACACACAGCCATTCTAGCCTCATATTGAACCATAACTTACAGTTGTGGTGTTTTTGGCTGCTAAAATGCTTATGTCTGGAGCTCAGCAATTTGAAACAATTGCATGCTGGGACTGGATTACTTGTCTGTAATTGATTCATTTTATCCTAGTTGAAGCAGGTACTGAATCAGATAATGCCCAGGTTAAAAGAATCTTATGGAAAGGTGGCATGAATATGATGCAAAGAAAACTGCAGCATGAGTTGTCAGAAGAAGGTAGCTATTAAGGAAAAAATACAATTAACTTGAGTTATAGGAGCTCATTCTGATTCTTGGATGCCATGGTGATGAGCACTGCATACATGTCTAGATATATTCTAACTCTGGAATTGCATTCCACAGGTTTTCAGTTTCTCTCTCAAGTTTCAGCAAGGCTAGTTTGTCATGTGCAGATTAATGGCAGACAGTATTATTGGCAATGACTCCACCTACGCTGGATAATCCAGTAAATATTTGGCTAATGAAAACTTTAGTGTGGGCTTCCTCTTGAAGAAATCCATGTTGTGATCAAGGGTTATAGCACATATTTGACCTTTTGGGACAACAGAATTAATCAATTGATCATTCATAAACTTGAGTCTAGACCCTCCTCCCCCCAAAAAAACCAACCAACCAACCAACCAACCAACAAACAAAAGAACAACAAAAACAACAATACATAGAGCTGGCTTCTTAAGTCACAGGTGACTCTAATGAATTCAGTGAAACTAAACCAGTACGACATGCATCTGACTAAGTGGGTCTTTGCCCATGAAAGCTTATGCTCCAACGCTTCGGTTAGTCTATAAGGTGCCACAGGACTCCTCGCCGCTTTTGCGGTATGAAACTGATGTAAATCAAAGTAGAAGCAGATCTGTGCAGTTTTCTTCAGCCATTTAAAATGAAAAAGATAGCAGAAGTGTCATTAAAGTGTTAATATTTTCAAAGATTGAGGATGATGAGTCTGTATGTACAGTGACTTCAGTATTCCAACTCACCCAGAATCAGCACTTCAATTTGTGGCCATTCACTACATTTTTCTGTGGGCTCACACTTGCCATTGACTTGGTTTTAAATACTCCCCTATATGTATCTGAGCACAAAAATGATATGCTCCCTTGTGTTGCTAGATGGCAGTGGTCCAAAGGATGTGTTGCAGATATGGATGCTGAGAATATAAATAGTTTGAAAATTAGTATACATAATAGCCAGAGAGAAGTACTTGAATGCTTTTTAGTTGTTTTTATGTTTATTTCTTAAGGAGGCCTGATTCTGCATGATGATAATGGAGAGAGCGTCTCCCTTTCATCATGGAATTGATCTCCTGATTAACTTCACATGGTTCCATTTTTTTAGGTACACACAGTTAGACTTTTCATGAAATATGTGATTTTTCTATTCTTAGTGGACTATCCATGGTTACTAGTGATCACTAGCAAATTCAAATGGACAACATATCCATCAATAATTTCAAACCCAAATTTTATACTATACGTTCAGTTATTCTGTGTTACTTTCAAAGCACAGATAAAATTACAGTTTAAGATGCTTCTGAGAGTTGAATCCAGAGCTCTGCTTTTGGGGACCACACAGTGGCCTGCTCCAACATGTCTATGGACAGTAGAGACCTGAGGAATTATAGTTGTAAGCAGGGCCGGCCCGAGCCATTCTTGCGCCCCGGGCGGCGGGTGCACGGCGGATGCGCGGCCCGGCCCCGGATGCGCGGCACCTGATTGACGTGTACGGGGCGCTGCGCCCCCAGGCGCGCAGACCCGGGCGCATGGCGCATGCGTGGCCCTGCCCCCAGGCGGCAACCTGTGGGGGCGCCTGATGTGGCGCCCCTTACCACTTCAATCAGGCGCCCCCCCATAGGTTGGTGCTCTGGGCAGCTGCCCAGCTAGCCCCTCCCCCTTAATCCGGCCCTGGTTATAAGGGCCTAGTGAGGCAGCAGCAGGGGTTGCCTCACCCCTGTCCTTGTGCTCACTATGCAGGCAGTGGGTGCTGGAGTGGCCCATTGTTGTGCGTCTTCTCAGCAGCGACAGGAAGTAGGCTTGCCAGATGGTTTCAACTAAAATACTGGACACACTTGACATTACATCACAATCTACATTACATCTTATTTAGAAAATACCAGACATTTATATTTTCTCATTTTGTTTCCCGAACAGAAAGCTCAAATACTGGACTATCTGGTTCAAAACCCTAACAGGAAGCAGAGTGCCCTGCCCCAAAGTGCTCCGGTTCCTGGTGCTCTGGCAAAGTGAAGTGTAGTGGTCTGGAAGGGCAGTGCAGTGGGAGGGAGTAGGTTGCCATGCCACTCTGTCTCCTACTGCCTGTGAGGGGACGGGAGGGAAGGTGAACTCTGCTGCCACTGTGCCAGGCCCTCCGTAATGTCCTGGGACATGTTGCTCAGGGTGAGGCAGGAACAGAGCAGGGGCAGGACTTGAGGAAATATGGAGTGGGAGCAGGGAAGGGCACAGGGGCGGATATAGGGCAGGGCGAACGGGGCGGCCGCCCCGGGCCCTGCGCTTCAAAAAGCCCCGCGCATGCGCCGTGGCGCCACTGCGCATGCGCCGTGGCAAAGGGGGAGCCCCGCGGAATTATGCTGCCTGGGCCTCGCAAAACGGTCATCTGCCCCTGGAAGGGCAGGGGGTGGGAACGGGGCTGTGTCCCCCAGACCTCCCTTGGGATGGTCTTGTCTGAATCTAATAACTTTATTTTCTGAGAAATGGAATTGCTGATATCTGAGGATAGGGTAGCAACAAATGCATCTTTCTAGACATTACTGGCATATTAAACCAGGCTTTCTTTGGAAAAGTGAATTTCATAGGCCACATATAATTGGAACTAGTGTTAGCCTTTGCTTTAACTTATGTTTCTGCAATCCTTACATGTATTCTGTTCTTTTTTTCTAATCTGTAATATTCTGGACTCAGAAGGTATACATGTTGAAAACATCATTTTGCTCAAATTGATTCTGCCAAAAACTACCAACATATTGAATGTCTTTAAAGTTAGGTTGATGTTGCAAGTCCAAAAATCTGATGTCCATTATATGACATAGTGAACTGGGAGATCATCTTCATGGAAAATTTTTGGAATACTGTTTTACAGTAACTGAGTTTATTGTATATTAATGTTCAGAAACTAGATTATGATCCACATACCATATGAGAGTCAGGATACTTAACCACTCAAGATTTTTAATGAAAAAATGTCATGATGAGATTTGCAAATCCTGAGCCAAAAATACACAGTTTCCATGCAGGTTTAGGCACTGTGGGTAAAATTCTGGCCCCACTAAAGTCAACAGGAGTTTGCCGTAGACCTCATTGTGTACAGGATTTCATCATGTATGTCTTGAAGATAAACCCTTACCGTTCCCCTTCCCTCAGTCAAGCAGCACTTAAGAGACTGCATAATATACTTTGTCTTTAAATATCTGTTGTCACTGACAAACTTGTTATTCAGTGACAGCCTTACCAAGAATCTTAGGTAAATTCCTTTAGTGAATTTATGACTATTAGTGATTGCTCATAGAATAGTCATAGAATTTGAACTGCTGCTGCCCTCAATTTTACAATCCAAAAGAACCAGATTGCCAGATATTTTTATATGAATTTGAGTCTGTGAGGATGAGAGCTCATTGTTTTAAAATTTACTCTAGTCAAAAATAGACTAAAATCAATATTGGAAGATGACTGAGGGACTGGGTTGTCACCAGTACCAATGAAGTGAATTCCTTTAATATTTTAGGAAGAGTTATCAAGGGTTTGCTGTTAAATTGGGAGGACGTATCTAGTAGAGTCCCTCAGGGTCATTCTGGGGACTGGTATTAGTATTTTCATTAGTGATTTGGATAATGGAGTGGAGCTCAGAACTTACAAAATGTTCAAGCTTAAGGAGGTGTAAGCAGTTTTGAGGACTGGATTAGAATTCAAAATAATAAATTGGAGAACTAGTTTGAAATCTACAACATGCAATTAAATAAATATGACTGAAGTATTTCACTTGCAGAAAGAAAAATCAAATGCACAACTGCAAAATGGGGAATAACTGGTTCATTTTGTAATACTGCTGAGGAGGATTTGGAGGTTACAGAGGATCACAAATTGAATGAGTCAACAGTGTGTTACAGAAGTGAAAAAGGCTAGTGCAGTTCTGAGGTGAATTTATATGAGTGTTGTATGCAAGAAATGGGAAGTCACTGATGAGGCTGGAGTACCGTGTCCGATTGTGGGCTCCCTTATTTAGGAAAAATGTGCACAAATTGGAGAGAATCGCGAGAACAACAACAACGATCAAAGAGTTAGAAAATGTGACCTGTAGGGAAAGATTTAAAAAATTGGATTGGTTAAGTCTTGTTAAAAGAATTGTGTTAAGGGCTAGTATAAAGGAGGTGATCACTTGTCCTCCATGTTAACAGAAAGTAGGGCAGGAAGTAATGGATTTAATTTGCAGCAAGGGAGATTTACGTCCATTATTAGGAAAAGCTTTCTAACTATAAAGGCACTTAAGCTCTGGAATAGGCTTCTAAGGGAGCTTGTGGAGTCCCCAACAGTGAAAGTTTTCAGAAGCAGGTTGGTCTATATCTGTAGTCTCCAGTCTTTTAAAGCACAAGATCACTTTTTATATTTACCCACTTCTAGGAGTGGCAAAGGGCTAGGGCAGGGAGGAGTCTGCCTTAGCTCCACTGCAGACTGTCAGTGGCCAATATCCCAATTTATCTGCAAGAGCTTCCAGGCAATCAAGCCCAGTGCCAGGAGAATCCTGGCCAGTGTTCTGCATGTTGTTTGGAAAAAAATGGAATGAATTTTGTTATGTGCACCAATATCGAGGTAATGTGCATCACTACCAGCAAATAGAAACCTAGATATATTTTTTAAATTACCATGGGGATAATTACTCCAACCATGGCAAGTTAGCATTTTTAGAACTTACTACTCAGAGAATTAAATTTAAGCATAAAGATAGAAATAAAAATTATGAAATGCACAAACCAGTGAAAAACCTAAAATAACACACTTTGAAAGAAGTAAAAAGAGTAACGACAACAGTACCACAAATATGTGTTGGGTCAGGAGATGAGAATGAAAGACAGCATGTTTGTGTAAGTGACAGACACACTGTGTGAGACTAACAGAGATTTGCATTGCCTCTTTAAATATGCTGAACACACTCAGACATAGAAGCAGCTGCCAACAAGCTCTCTCTATCCCAAACCCTGTTAATATCCCCCCTGTGGAGATGAGATACAGTGGGAGGGGGTATACCTTCACATCAGTGCCCCCTCCTCTGCCCCTTCCACCATGTACAGCAAGCAGAAGGCTCCCAAAGGTCAGCTCCAACACAAAAGAAGAATGGCAGTGGGGGGGAAGGGCAACTGAAGTGCCAGCATTTATAGGCTCCTGGCCAAACCAGTCAGGATCACCTGTCAGAAGCTCCAGGATCTACCAGTAGATCCTGATCTACTGATTGGTGACCACTGGTCTAGATGGTGATTGGGTAAGGTTTAGATTTACTTGGCCCAGCCTCATTGCAAGGGTCTGAATTTCATAACTTCTCAATGTCCTTCAAGTCTTCTATTTGTATGATTCCATGATTTTATTTTTCCATTTTTTGAGTGAATATTTTTATTGGAATAGTGGTAGAAATGTAGCCGTGTTAGTCTGGTGCAGCTGAAACAAAAAACAGGACCGTGTAGCACTTTAAAGACTAACAAGATGGTTTATTAGATGATGAGCTTTTGTGGGCCAGACCCACTTCCTCAGATCAAATAGTGGAAGAAAATTATCACAACCATATATACCAAAAGATACAATTAAAAAAATGAACACATATGAAAAGGACAAATCAAATTTCAGAACAGGAGGAGGGGGGGAAGAGGGAGAGGTAAATGTCTGTGAGCTAATGATATTAGAAGTGATAATTGGGGAAGCTATCTTTGTAATGAGTAAGATAATTAGCGTCTTTATTCAAATTTGCGTGTAAAGTGTCGAATTTAAGCATGAATGACAGTTCATGTGATCCTATCTGATATGTACATCCTGTCTGATAAGTGTCCGTCTGCTATG
Source organism: Pelodiscus sinensis (assembly GCF_052426305.1). NCBI lineage: Eukaryota > Metazoa > Chordata > Testudines > Trionychidae > Pelodiscus > Pelodiscus sinensis. Next base: position 27,170,308 of record NC_143065.1, read on the forward strand.
TACATTGGGCAAATGTCTCAGACACTTCACCAAAGGATCAATGCCCACAAAACAGATATTAGACAGGATCACAAAGAAAAAACAGTTCCTTGCCATTTCAACCAGAAAGGACATTGTCTCAACAACTTGATTACCTGCATCCTGCTTCAAAGAGAATCCTCTGAACTGTCATTCATGCTTAAATTCGACACTTTACACGCACATTTGAATAAAGACGCTAATTATCTTACTCATTACAAAGATAGCTTCCCCAATTATCACCTCTAATATCATTAGCTCACAGACATTTACCTCCCCTCCCTTTCCCCCCCCTCCTTCTATTCTGAAATTTGGTCCTTTTCATATGTGTTCATTTTTTTAAATTGTATCCTTTGGTATATATGGTTGTGACAATTTTCTTCCACTATTTGATCTGAGGAAGTGGGTCTGGCCTACGAAAGCTCATCACCTATTAAAGCATCTTGTTAGTCTTTAAAGTGCTACACAGTCCTGTTTTTTACTTTTATTGAAGTGATTGTGAGCGACGTCACATACATTATGGCACAGCCCAAGCCAGTAAAGCTTATTCATACTGTCCCACAAAGGAATTTTAAACTGCCCGAGAGACACTACCTAAATGGGGAAAAGGTAATTCCATCTGCATCACCATTTTGACCTTGGAGTTTGAGACTTTCAACAACGCTAGTTAGTCCTGATTTTGTTGGTAGTTTTATGATGTGGTCACACAAAGAATTGCACAAAGATCATCCAGCTAGTTACACACTGCCTTCCTGACAACCAGAATAGTAGCTCAGCTACCAGTATATCAAAACCTAGGAACCTCAGTAAGAATACTTTTTTGTAAATGAATAACATTATCTAATTCATCTTGTCAAAGCTTACAAACATAAGAATAGGTCTGGTTTAATATTTTTCCCCTGGTTGAGGAGACATGAAGTAGGGATGTTAAGTAGCGATTAATTTGCTAGTCGAGAAGTCGATGGAATTTCCATTGACTATTTGACTAATCATTACGGCAGGGGTTCCCAAACTTTTTGACACGGGGACCAGTAAATCTAGTCATGAACTTTCGGAGGACCGGTAACATTCATTTGCATATTTGCATATTCATTAATCAAATGATGAATATTCAAATAAGTTGTTTCTGGTCCTCCCAAAACCCCCAGTGCCAGCTTTAGCAAAGCTTTTGAGATGGTCACCGACAATATTCTTGCCAGCAAGTTAAGGAATATGGATTGGATAAATGGAGTGTAAGACAGACAGAAAGCTGGTTAGACCAGTGTTTCCCAAACTTTTTACTTTAGTTGGAACCCTTTCTTTTCCGTTCTGTTTTTTGCAGCCCAAAAATATAAACACATAAAAAACAAACTGAGAAAATACCAGACATATAACATGTCTGGTATTTTCTCCTTAGGTAAGTTTTATTATTACTAGTGTATCAATTTGTAGTTTCGAACTGCCGGGCTGGTAAATGTGCTCAGACTGCATGAGTGTGTCTACCAGCCAGACAGTTTGCAACTACTCAAGGAGGTGTGTGGGGGGCACAGTAGAATCCCCAGGCTGGATTCACTTGTGTTTTGCGGGGGGGAAGGAGGACAGCGCCCCGAGATCCGCATATGGCCGAGTCAGTCCCGCTCCCCGCTGGCCGATTCGCTCCCCCTGCTGTGCCTCCAGCCAGCCCCATTTCCCCCAGTCCCCTCCCAGACAGCCAGTTCTCCCCCGCTTCTCCTCCCAATCTTCCTTGGCCAGTCCCGCTGCCCGCATCCAGCCCTGCTTCCGGCGGCTGCTTCTCCCCTCTGCCTCCATCCTCCCAGGCCAGCTCCCTGCCCCCAACCTCGTACCCCCCAGCCGCCCTGCTTCCGCCAGCCCCACAATCTCTCACGGACAGTCCCGATGTCCCAGGCAAGCCCTGCTTTCAGTGGCCTCTTCTCCCCTACTCCTCCTCCCAATCTCTGCTGGTCAGCCCCCTGCCCAGCTCTACTTCCGCCGGCTGTCCCTCCCCCAATCTCCCTGGCCCACCCCGATTCTCACTTCCAGTGCTGCTTCTGATAGCTGGGTCTCCCCTCCTCTTCCCTCCCCTCCCCCCCCGACCTCCCCAGCTACACATCTGCTGGGAGCTGGAAGATCCAGCCGCAGACTCCGCCCAGGCCGGCCAAGGGCTTGGGGGATCCGGCGTCATACGGGCACTCCAGTAGCCTGGAACACCCCGGCAACCACGCTGAGGCCCAGTACTTTTTTCCTGCGGCCCGGTATCGGGCCGCGGCCCATAGTTTGGGAAACGCTGTGTTAGGGGAAGGCAGTTACAATGCTCACTTCTGGGTCTCCGCACAACCCCTCCCCTCCGCTCTGCATTCTTCAAGGGACAGAGAGGAGCTAACATGCAAAGAGGCTAGATCAATCTCTGGTCCCCCGCCGGGTCTCAGGAGAACCCCTCCCCCTCACTGCCACTCTGCATTTTGAAAAGGACAGAGCAGTGGCAGCTGGTTCCACGCGTCTTTCTCAGCACAAGCACCCCCCACCTCCTGTTGACACTTGGCAATTTTAAAAGGACAGAGCAGAAGCAGCTGCTTAAGTTGTCGCTGCTCTGTCCTTTTAAAAATGCAGCTTAGCAGCTGGGGGGCATAGGAGCTTGTGCTGAGACCCACGGGACTGGCTGCTGCTGCTCTGTACCTTTAAAAATACAGAGTGGCAAGTGGGGAGGAGGGCTTGTGCTGAGAGAGACCCGGGACTAGCTGCTCAGTCTGTCCCTTTCAGAATGCAGAGTGGCAGCAGAGGGGGGATTTGTCCTGAGACCCAGCAGGGGGACCAGAGATTGAGCTAGCATCTTTGTGAGCCTCTCTGTCCCTTTAAGAGCACAGAGCAGTGGTGGTGGAATGGAGGATGACTGAACAGTCGATAGTGCTACCCAATAATCTTCTGCTTATCGGGTAATCGACTACTCGTTCACATCCCTAATGTGAAGGGTTAATCACAGATAATTACTCATTCAGCCTATATTCTGTGCAAATGGATATTTCATCTTCCTTACCAAATCAGTACATGTAAGGAAACCGTATTGAAGCTGCAGTTTTGCAAAGCACTTCAAATTCCATTCCTGCTCATGTCCCACAGAAAATCCAAGGCCATGATTCTGCTCATATTAAAGTAGTGTTGCCAACCTCAGCTTCCAAAATCATGAGTTATGTCCCCTAAAGTAATGAGATAAGCTTAAATGTCTTGTTTTAAAAAAGTTTTATTTTAATTTTAAAAATTGCCTTCTGATCTCTGAGCCACTTTCAAGCTTTTCTATGCAAAAATGTGGCCTAAAATCTTATTTTATTTTTTAAATAATGAAAACTGAAATTCTTAAGTAGTCAGTTGCTTGTAAGTTCTGCGGCTTAAAAAACACCAGCTATCATGAAGGTTGTAATAAAATCACAAGAGTTGGCAACATTCTACAGTCAATTGCAAAACTCCCATTAACCTCAATGAGAGCAGGAGTAGGTTCTTAACTGGGCCCCTTTAAGAGTGTTGGTTTCATAAGCAGGCCTGCAGACTTGGGGGGAGGAGGGGCAACTGCCCGGGGTCCCAGTGATACAAAAGGGCATGCAGTGTCTCTCCCACTGGCATAACTAAACCACCCCCATAAGCACCGGTAGCAGAGTGTCTCCTGCTGACATAGTAATGTCCATACCAGCACTATTGTCAGTGGTGTTTAGGTCAGTCAGGGGCATGGATTTTTTTTTCTGAGTTTTACTGACAAAATTGCTAGTGTATACAAAGCCTTAGGTTGACCTAAGTTATGTTTCTCAGGAGGGCGAAAAAGCACTAATATAGACATTGCTACGTTTATGGAAGAATTCTTCCATCAAACTAGCCACCACCTCTCAGGAAGTTGGATTTATTACAATACTAAAAGAACCCCTTCCATCTTTGTAGTTAGTGACTCCACTTTAACAGTGCACCTGCAGCATTGCAGTTGTGCCACTCTAGCTTTTCGAGTGTAGACATCAAGGATGTGAAAGGTTAACATGTTAACTAATATGCATTACTCTTAATGGGTGATGCTTACCAGTTCCTGTTAACTTTTGGAGCAGCTCCCCATCCACCACAGGCAGGGGGCTGCTCCAGCCCCGCGGAGCCTGCCAAGGATGTCTACAATGGGCCTGGGTGTGTCGCAGGCAGGGGCTGCTCTGGATGTCTGGAGCAGCCCCTGCCTGCGGCAGGGGAGGGGAAGCAAGGGCACTCCAGACTAGCTGGATTGGAGTGGCCCTCCCTCTCTCACACCCTCTTCAATCGGTTAACCATAAGAACATAAGAACGGCCTTATTGGGTCAGACCAAAGGTCCATCTAGCCCAGTATCCTGTCTACCGACAGTGGCCAACACCAGGTGCCCCAGAGAGGGTGGACCGAAGACAATGATCAAGCAATTTGTCTCCTGCCATCCCTCTCCAGCCTCTGACAAACAGAGGCCAAGGACACCATTTTATCCCCTGGCTAATAGCCTTTTATGGACCTAACCACCATGAATTTATCCAGCTTCTTCTTCGAGTGATGTCCCCGTGGGTGCTCCACTACAGGTGTCGGGCTCATCCCGGTGCCGCAAACCGGAAAGTTTTCGGCAGCAGTAGCCCCCTCCGGAGGACCGCGCATGCGCAGTGTCCCGCGGCGTTCGCGCCTTTTCTGTGTCGCGCGGTCCGACTCGCCAGTTCCTCCTAACCGTCCACGGCCGCAGACGGATTTGGAACACGCTCCTATCCTGAGGAGAATTCGTATTGTTATTCCTTTATTCTTTCCCAGTTTGCCCCTTCCTACGTAGCGTTAGTCAGTTATTATCTTAGTTAGTTAGTTAGTAGTTAATAGTTTAAAAAAAACCCTTTTCTTCTCTTCCCGTTATAACCTCTGAGGGCCGCTTCCACGAGCTCCTCAAGTTTGCTTTCCCCTGGAGACCGCTGCACTAAACATGCCCGGCTCTCCTGGGTTTAAGAAATGCACTTCGTGCGGTGAAGCCATGCCGGTCTCCGATGGCCACTCCCGCTGTATTTACTGCCTGGGAGAGGGCCACATCCCCCAGAAATGTGGTCACTGTGCTAAGCTGACCGCACGCACTAGGCGTGACAGAGAAATGCGCCTGAAGATGCTACTCTTCAATAAGGCTCTCCAGCCCCCGTCCGTAGAAGTAGGGGAAGCTCCGGGCGCGCATAAGTCCAAGGACGGAAGAAGCTCCGCTCTGTCCAGGAGTCTAAGTGCAGGAGAGGCACGAGGCTCGTCGGGCCACCCTCCCACACGGAGTGGACAAGTTACCGAAAGCCCGTAGTACATCAGCGCCGAGCCCCGCACTCTCAGTGCTCTCGGTCCCGGCAGGTCGCCCGGAATCGGCACCATCATCTACGGCACCGAGTCTCCGAGCGGCACCTCAGCCAGATACGGTGTGGTCCTTGGCACCGAGGCACTCGGCACCGTTGCCTCATGAATGCTCTCAGGCTAATCTGGCACCGGCGGTCGACCCGGCACCGAGAGTCAACCCGGCACCGAAGCCTAAGCAGGCACCGAAGACTAAGCCGCAACCAGCACAGACACTGGAGACGGCACCGAGAAAACACTCGGCGCCTGGGTCATCCCGCCCCCATTCAAGACCTGGGGATACAGCTTCAGTGCACATACAGGGCACGCCTGCACCTGCCCGCACCGACAGAGAAATGCGCGGCTGAACCGGCTCCGTCCGTTGCTTCGGAGCCGGCCCCTACGGGCCCGCAACCCAATGGCTCTGGGGATGAGACGGTACCACCATCCCCATCTTCTCCACCTCGGTCGCCATGCCTCCCGGAGGAAGTCTCTGACTTTGCCTCAGTCGTCTCCATTCTGGGTAGCCCAGTCCCCAGGCCTCCCCCACCCACGGGGGTACCGACTAAGGCTCAAAGGAAGACTCACCATCCTAGTACGCCTTCCCCCAGTCCCGATAGGGCGACGTTTTCCCCTGAACCATCGCTCTCACCTCGTCAAAGACGGCGGGATCACCATTACGGTTATTCCCCTACACACCGTTACTACAGATCCCCGAGGCGATCTATTACACCGCCCCGTTATCACCGTTCATACTACTCGAGATCGCCGTATCACTACTCATACCGCTCACGATCCCCGCGATCTCCTCCTCGCTCCTGATACTATCACCGCAGGAGCATCGCTTCTTACTCTCCGCAATATTCACACTGTGGCTCTCGCCATTGTATGTACACCTCGCCACATTCTGATCGTTCACGTTAAATCACACGACGCTCACCCTCGTCCCCAGACCGGCAGTAATTACTTTCACCACGGCCAATTACTCAGGACTCTATCCCGCCGGCTCAACGCCCACCAACGCCTACCGGGGATGCGTCAACAGCCTCTGCCCCACATGACGATATCACTCAGTCACCTGTAGCAGAGCAACAGCCCACGGCCTCTCCGACAGATGCCTCTTCCTCTTCCCCGGACGACGCGGTGTTTAATGACAAACCCTCTCTCACGGATGATTACAAACAATTCCATGAGCTTTTCAAACGGGTAGCATATTCACAAAACTTACGTACCTCCGAGGCGCCACAAAAGCAACATGCCCTCCTCAGAAACTTACAACAAGCCGACAAATCGAAACTAGCTCTCCCGTTCGATGCCACTATTCTTGAGGTAGCTAATGACATCTGGCAAACCCCGGCATCTGTGCCCCCTACCAATAAATGCACAGACAGGAAATACTTTATTGATGCCAAAGACGCAGAATTTCTTTTTACTCACCCCGTCCCTAATTCCATCGTCGTCGACGCAGCCCAGCAGAAGGCAAGGTCCGCGCAAGTGAGAAATTCTGCTGCGGACAAGGAAGCTAAGCATCTGGACCTGCTCGGCAGGAAGGTATATTCGTCGGCAACAGCCACACTAAGAATGGCAAACTACTCCGCCCAACTGGCCAACCACGACTTCGATAATTACTTGAAGTTGGTGCCGTTGATACAACTTCTACCACACTCCAAAAGGGATGTACTGAAATCCATCGTGCAGGAGGGTTATACAGCAGCCCGTAATGCACTCCAGATATCTCTGGATATTGCTGACTCGGCTTCCCGCATTACGGCGACATCGATTGTCATGCGACGTGCCTCTTGGCTCCACCTGGCTTCTGTACCAAAAGATCTACAGCCCAAGGTGGAAGACCTTCCATTCGATCGAGCCTCCCTGTTTGCCCAGAACACGGATCAAGTGTTCCATTCTGGAAAAGACTCCCGAGCCACATTAAGAACCCTCGGGATGTACACTCCGCCGTTCAAGCGTAGGAGAGCTTGGCCGTATAACAGACAAAGGCCTCCTCCTTCTTCTTCTTATTCTAACCAACGCTTTAGGCCCTACGACCAACACAGACAAAGGCAGCGCCCCCAACGTCGCCGCCAACAGCCTAACAAGAATCAGAATCAACAACAACCTCGGCAGCAAGTTTGACGGACTTGTCGAGTGTCTGAGTACCATCCCCCTATTGGAGTCCCCACCACGAGTAACCAAGCTTTTCCACCGCCGTCTGAACCCTTATTGCCTCCGTTGGTTCGCCATCACCACGGACCGTTGGGTCAGGGAGATTGTAACCTCTGGTCTCACCATTCCCTTCTCCACTCTACCTCCTTGGGCTAATTATCAGTCTACCAAAATCTTCTCTGGTCCCCGCCCAGTCCATTGTTTTCATTGGAGCCAAACTAGATTCGACAACCGCTATGGCGTATCTACCTATAGACAGAGCCTACGCCATCCGAGACCTATCGAGCATCCTGCTTACTGCCCTGACAGTCTCATACCTTACCTGCTTGAAACTGTTAGGCCACATGGCCTCTACTACATATGTCATAGCCCACGTTTGCCTTCGCATGCGGTGCCTGCAACATTGGCTTCTCACGACCTACAGACCCGGCATTACCAATATCAACAGTCTCATGCCTGTCAGTGCCTGTGTCAAGGACTCACTCACATGGTGGCTCCACCCGGCCAATACTCTTGCTGGTGTCCCTTTCCGGGATTAACCCCCGCCAATCCAGTTTACCACGGATGCGTCCCTCATAGGCTGGGGGGCACATATGCTGCACTATCGGGTCTAAGGCTTATGGTCCCACCATGAATCCCTGCTCCTCATAAACTTCCTTGAACTCAGGGCATTTTTCAACGCTTGTCGCCACTTCGTCCACCAGATACAGGGAACCACACTACAGGTCCTTACGGACAACATATGCACTGTATACTACATCAATCGACAGGGCGGAGCCAGGTCCAGGACTTTGTGCGCAGAATCAGTGCGCCTTTGGAACTGGGCGATTCGCCACAGTGTCACACTCACAGCCTCCTATCTCCCTGGCAAGGCCAATACAATTGCAGATGAACTCAGCAGATCCTTCCAATTCCAACACAAATGGGAACTCCTCCGCTCCGTAGCCCGCAATCTGTTTCAGTTATGGGGCTACCCAGAAATCGACCTCTTTGCCACTCGCAGCAACAAGAAATGTCGCTCTTACTGCTCAAGAGTGGGCATAGGCAGCCAATCGATGGGGGATGCCTTCCTGCTCAATTGGGGAACATACCATCTCCTATACGCCTTTCCCCCAATTCCACTGATACCCCGAGTAATAGGGAAAATACTATCCGACGCAGCGACAGTAATCTTGGTGGCTCCTTTCTGGCCTTGCCGGACATGGCTGACGCAACTCATGCAGATGTCGCTATCCAGACCTCAACGGCTTCCACAGCTGAGCAACTTGATCTTGCAGCAACACGGCAATCTCCTCCATCTGAACATCGACCATTTGCATCTGACAGCTTGGCTCCTAACTGGCTTCAAGGCATAGAGCTAACCTGCTCCCAAGCAGTCAAGGATGTACTGGTACAAAGCAGGCGTCACAGCACTCAGCGATCTTACCTCTACAAGAGGCATCGCTTCTTTGCTTGGTGCCAATCACAAACCATCGACCCTCTCAAGGCACATATCCAATGCATCCTAGACTATATACTCCATTTACATTCGCAAGGCTTAGCAGTCGCTTCCCTAAGAGTACATGTGGCGGCAATTTCGGCCTTCCACGCTCCAATAGAGGGTTTCTCCGTCTTCTCTCATCCACTTATGAAGAAGTTCTTTAAGGGTATTTCCAATCTCTACCCACCGCATAGGCCTATCTCAGAACCATGGGTCCTTACCCTCGTACTGGACACTCTTACCCGTCCACCATTTGAACCACTTGCAACTTGTGATTTACAGACTCTCACCCTTAAAGTTACCTTTCTCCTTGTGATTACTTTAGCCTGACGAGTCTCCAAACTCGCGGCACTCTCAGCCGATCCTCCCTATACAGTATTCACTGAACAGGGCGTCTCACTGAGATGTCACCCAGCCTTCGTGCCAAAGGTTAATTCGTCATTCCACGTCAATGAGCCTGTAGTCCTTCCCACCTTCTACCCCAAGCCACATGCTACACCTGAGGAAGCTCATTGGCACACATTAGACGTCAGAAGGGCATTGGCATTCTATTTAGACAGGATGCGTCCCTTCCGAAAGTCCCCACGATTACTATTATCACTGGCGACCCGCTCTAAAGGTCATCAACTGTCGTCACAGCGTATATCGTCGCATATCGTTAACTGCATCACTCGCTGTTACACCCTCAGGGGCAGGCCCTTACCCTGTCCACCAACAGCGCACTCAACCAGGAGTATGGCTGCCTCCACAGCATTTCTAAAGAACGTACCGCTACGTGACATATGCCGTGCAGCAACATGGTCGTCCTCATCTACATTTGCTCGACATTATGCCCTTGATGGTCTCAAAGCGGCAGACATAGCAGTCGCTCAGGCAGTTCTTTCTTCCGTGCACAGATGATTCCGAAGCATGACCAGCTGTTTGGATGACTGCTTCATACTCACCTGTAGTGGAGCACCCATGGGGACATCACTCGAAGAAGAAGAATTTGTTACTCACCTTGTGCAGTAACATCTGTTCTTCGAGATGTGTGTCCCCGTGGGTGCTCCACGACCCGCCCTCCTCCCTACTTCGGAGCTCTGTTTTTCTCTATTTCAGATGTTCCAGCTAGGAGGAACTGGCGAATTGGACTTCGCGACGCAGAAAAGGCGCGAACGCCGCGGGACACTCTGCGCATGCGCGGTCCTCCGGAGGGGGCTACTGCTGGCGAAAACGTTCCGGTTTGCAGCGCCGGGACGAGCCCGACACCTGTAGTGGAGCACCCACGGGGACACACATCTCGAAGAACAGATGTTACTGCACAAGGTGAGTAACAAATTCTTCTCTTTAAACTCTATTATAGTCCTAGCCTTCACAGCCTCCTCTGGCAAGGAGTTCCACAGGTTGACTACACGCTGTGTGAAGAAGAACTTTCTTTTATTAGTTTTAAACCTGCTACCCATTAATTTCATTTGGTGTCCTCTTGTTCTTCTATTATGGGAACTAATAAATAACTTTTCTTTATCAGCCCTCTTCACACCACTCATGATTTTATATACCTCTATCATATTCCCCCTCAGTCTCCTCTTTTCTAAACTGAAAAGTCCCAGTCGCTTTAACCTCTCCTCATATGGGACCCGTTCCAAACCCCCAATCATTTTAGTTGCCCTTTTCTGAACCCTTTCCAAGGCCAAAATATCTTTTTTGAGGTGAGGAGACCACATCTGTACACAGTATTCAAGATGTGGGCGTACCATAGTTTTATACAGGGGCAGTAAGATATTCTGGGTCTTATTTTCTATCCCTTTCCTAATAATTCCTATCATCCTATTTGCCTTTTTGACCGCCGCTGCACTCTGTGTGGAAGTTTTCAGAGAACTGTCCACGATAACTCCAAGATCTCTTTCCTGATTTGTCTTAGCCAAATTAGCCCCCATCATACTGTACTTATAGTTGGGGTTATTTTTCCCGATGTGCATTACTTTACACTTATCCACATTAAATTTCATTTGCCATTTTGTTGCCCAATCACTCAGTTTGGTGAGATCTTTTTGGAGTCCCTCACAGTCTGCTTCTGTCTTGACTATCTTAAACAGTTTGGTATCATCTGCAAACTTTACTACCTCACTGCTTACCCCTTTCTCCAGATCATTTATGAATAAGTTGAACAGGATTGGTCCCAGGACTGACCCTTGGGGTACACCACTAGTAACCCCTCTCCAATCTGAAAATTTACCATTTATTCCTACCCTTTGTTTCCTGTCTTTTAACCAGTTCTCAATCCAAGAAAGGACCTTCCCTCTTATCCCATGGCCATGTAATTTACACAAGAGCCTTTGGTGAGGGACCTTGTCAAAGGCTTTCTGAAAATCCAAGTATACTATATCTACTGGATCCCCCTTGTCCGCATGTTTGTTAACCCCTTCAAAGAACTCTAACAGATTAGTAAGACAGGATTTCCCTTTACAGAAACCATCTTGACTTTTGTCCAACAAATTATGTTCTTCTATATGCTTCACAATTTTATTCTTTACTATTGTTTCGACTAATTTGCCCGGTACTGAAGTTAGACTTACCGGCCTGTAATTGCCAGGATCGCCTCTAGAGCCCTTTTTAAATATTGGTGTCACGTTGGCTACCTTCCAGTCATTAGGTACGGAAGCTGATTTAAAGGATAGGTTACAAACCATAGATAATAGCTCAGGGTATGTCTACACTACCCCGCTAGTTCGAACTAGCGGGGTAATGTATGCATACCGAACTTGCTAATGAAGCCCGGGATTTGAATTTCCCGGGCTTCATTAGCATAAAGCCGGTGCCGCCATTTTTAAAAGCCGGCTAGTGCGAACCCCGTGCCGCGCGGCTACACGCAGCACGGGCTAGATAGTTCGGAATGGCTAGCTAGTTCGAACTATCTAGCCCGTGCTGCGTGTAGCCGTGCGGCACAGGGTTCGCACTAGCCGGCTTTTAAAAATGGCGGCGCCGGCTTTATGCTAATGAAGCCCGGGAAATTCAAATCCCGGGCTTCATTAGCAAGTTCGGTATGCATACATTACCCCGCTAGTTCGAACTAGCGGGGTAGTGTAGACATACCCTCAGCAATTTCCCATTTGAGTTCTTTTAGAACCCTTGGATGAATGCCATCCGGTCCAGGAGATTTGTTAACATTAAGTTTTTCTATTTGTTCCAAAACCTCCTCTAATGACACTTCAATCCGGGACAGTTCCTCAGATTCATCACCCATAAAGGACGGTGCAGATTCAGGAATCTCTCCTACGTCCTCAGCCGTGAAGACTGAAGCAAAGAAATCATTTAGTTTCTCCGCAATGGCTTTATCGTCCTTGATTGCTCCTTTTATAGCTCGATCATCTAGGGGACCCACAGGTTTTTTAATCAGGCTTCCTGCTTCTAATGTACTTAAAAAACATTTTGTTATTTCTTTTTGAGTTTTTGGCTAGCTGTTCCTCAAAATCTTTTTTTGCTTTTCTTATTACATGTTTACAATTGATTTGACAGTGTTTATGTTCCTTTCTATTTATCTCACTAGGATTGGACTTCCACTTCTTAAAAGATACCTTTTTGTCCCTCATATTAAACTGGTTATCCTTTTAAATGTGATTTTACATCTCTAGTAGACATATCCTTATTGTGTGTATGTGTCCTAAAAGAGGTTTTAAATCCTCATCAGTTTAGGGATAAGAGTATTGTTTCTGTTTTCTCTTTTTGCAACATTTTCTATGGGCCTTTTTTTAGAAATGGATATCAAACAGCTTATAAAATTGAAAATACGGGCTTTACTTTTGTGGATCCTCTGCACAAAAGAGAATTTCATTTGTATATGGATATTTGTACAAATACGATAAGTTGATCTAACCAACACACACAAGATTCACAGGATTCCAGTGCAGCTAAGGAATAGGCCACATTAAAAACAAATACAAGTAATGTGCACCATATAAGACCTACCCATCCTCACAGGGCTGCATGTGAATTATCTAGTTTAAGTTCCAGAAACAGGTCTATAAATACATTTTCTTCTGCACACTTCCATCACAATGAGGGTTTTCTTAAATATCTGCTAAAATCTATATATTGTTGACTGCTGTAGAATTCCAGGGCCACATTTTCAAAACAGCCTCATTCTGTTGTTATATGAAGTTTTTTCTCACTCTTTGACCACTTAACTTCATCTACAGATAGATGATGAAATTGTGTACTTAACCTGTTCAGACACTCTTGTAAATTTTACTTTATGTGCTTGATTACTATGAATGAAATAGAAGTGCAGGCCTATTGGGATTTTCAAAAACATCAATCTATATCTGTGGGCACCTAGATACTTTTGAAAATCTGGCTTTATGAGCGTAAATTGCTTTTGAGTTGAGACTTCAGCTCCTTAGTCATGTAGTCACTTCTGACAATTTTATTCTTAAATCTAAAAAATAGGTTTGTGATATGTGCAGATATCAGCTAATACTTCAAAAATTGCTTATGCAAAGGTTACATGTGCACAAAAGGAAAATTTGGAATGAAATATCACTTCCAGACATTGTGTTATATAAATATTGTTTTGGAATGGTGTTATTTCTGTTTCTAGTGTATATTTATTAGTTTTAACATTATTATGGAAAGCAAATGAAAACAGTACTCCCAGTCAGTTTTGAGTAATGTGGTTTCCAGGAATTGTCAGTTTGTCATGCTTCTGGATCCACTAGAAAAACGGTGAACCAAGTCAACTTGACTGAAATGTAAAACAATGTTAAAAATGCACTTAAGGGTGTAATTACTTGATTGCTGCTGCATGCTAAATGTTGTCATTACTGTCACAGTGAGAGATCTCTATTGTTTATCAATGTAATTTTATAGGACTAAGTAAGTGAAGCTTTTGTTTATTTGGGGGAAAAATGTCTTATTTTTCCCTTTGTACAATGTTCTTTCTGTTGTTAGTTGGTTTGTCAAAAACTGAGATTTCTTAAGATTTATGGGATGCATTCTCTTGTCAGTACATGCAAGCTGCTTCTAGTATGCCTTGTGGATGCCGGATGACCTACAGTGGTTGGCTGTCTGGACCATGGCAAACTTCAGGAGAATATTATATATTTGGTCTGTATGTTTATTCCTTATTGCAATGTTCTCATTACATGCAAGTGCAGGTAAGGCAGGGTATCCCTCTGTTTGGTAAATGTTTCCTGGCCTGCACCTTTCAGCAGAAGCCCTTGCAAGTTTGCAGAAATTGGCTCCACTCCCAGCTTGCAGGTTCAGCAAGAAATTAGCTAACTCCTAAAAGAACTGCTTGTTTATGTTTTGATTGTAGTTATTTTGACTTGTGTATTTGTTTGTGGATACTGCAAACCATATCCTGGCATGCACAGGAGATGTGAATGCAAATAATGCAAATAATGGCCTGTTTTAAGGCATAATTTTGCTTCCTGACTTCTGACATGTCCCTTTTTATAAAAGGTCTTGAAGCATTCTTTGTTCATTTGGGCACTCAAACCTCTCCCCTATATAATCTTAAACTGTAATTGGTCTGACTGACATGGCTGCTGGCTGAGATCAGCAAGGTGTGTAGTACAGCCGGTCCCCGAGTTATGAATGCATTGACTTATGACCATTTGTATTTACAACCAACCTCCTGTGCAGCCGGAACCTGAGTTACGAACGAAATCCACACTTACGAATGTGAATGCAAGTGAATGCAATCCGACTTATGAACAGTGAAAGCGCGGCTGTATGTAAGTGAATGTAATCCGACTTATGAACAGATCGAATTACGACCTAGTGTTTGGTGCGTAACTTGTTCGTAAGTTGGGGACCGGGCTAAATTGTCTTTATAGACTGCTAAATAGGGCAGTTATATTCTAGTTGGCCTAATTGGGATACCTTCATCATACTGCTGACCTCATCAACACTCATTCGAAAGACAAGACAGAGAGTCTACCTTCTACCTACGTTCTGTATGTGTTGTATGGGTTCTGGACACAACTTACATTCAGTTGTACCAGGTAATTTATATTCAGTAGTACTATGTAATTCAGTAGAACTATGGGTTCAAATAAATACCAGAAGCTGACTGACCGTTTGGGTGGGCTCTGATTGTACTTAACTCAAAAGCAGTCTGATTCTGTAACCCTTGCTGACATGAGGTGTTTTAATGGAGCCAGTGAGATTCTTGATGTGGTTAATGGCTCGGCTTTCTGTCTAGGAGGTACAGCCTGTAAAGCTTTCACTCTTGAACTGTTTAAAAATTTACATTTTTGTGTTTTCAATTTCAGACTTTCATTGCCAGTTTGTACCAGATTTTTTGATTTACAAGCAACTCTTTATTTGTTTCATATCCTTTTCTCCTTCTATTCAGCTCAAAAAGTCTATAGATCTTTTAGGTTTGCAGAGAGACTGACTATGCTGATTGATTGCTGTGGTGTTCTGCCAGGCCCACACTAATATTTCCTTGCTACTGAGGGAGCCCGGCAAAGTAATGGCTACCGATATTTTACTGTATAAGTCTTGGCATAATGTCAACTTTCACCATGTGATCCTGTGAGCAAGATGCACATATTCGAGGCTCCTTCTCTAGTTGACTGTTTGTTTTGCTTATCCTCAGGGTGATACTGGGCACTCAAACTTTACATTTTCCCTTCTCACCCTTTTAAATTAGATTTAGAATACAATAGGTTGGTTTAATACCATAACTAAAGCTTCAGAATTTCATCTTAATATACGTGTAGCTGTTTGCCGTCTGCTAAGAGGAAACTATAAATGTATTTTTGATGCCAAGAGTTAGACTTAAAATGCATTACTCACCCTGTGGGAATAGCTTGAAAATTAGTAAGCAATTAGATTAGTAGGAAAACACATTTTACTTAGTTTTGTTAGTCTCATGGGCCTTTCGAATATCCTGTTAACATCACCTTTTAAAATCGCAACATTTTAAAATATAGTTTTAAATAACAGTTCTTTCAAAGAGAAAATTATCCATATTTAATGGGTCTAAGTTGCCTCATGGAAACATGATTAATATACAATAGGAAATATGATTGGCTGTGTCCTGAGCCAGCATAGGCTAAATGTCATAGAATCATAGAATCATAGGACTGGAAGGGACCTCGAGAGGTCATCGAGTCCAGCCCCCTGCCCTCAAGGCAGGATCAAGCTCCGTCTACACCATCCCTGACAGATGTCTATCTAACCTGTTCTTAAATATCTCCAGAGAGGGAGATTCCACCACCTCCCTTGGCAATTTATTCCAATATTTGACCACCCTGACAGTTAGGAATTTTTTCCTAATGTCCAATCTAAACCTCCCCTGCTGCACTTTAAGCCCATTACTCCTTGTCCTGTCCTCAGAAACCAAGAGGAATAAATTTTCTCCTTCCTCCTTGTGACACCCTTTTAGATATTTGAAAGCCGCTATCATGTCCCCCCTTAATCTTCTTTTTTCCAAACTAAACAAGCCCAGTTCATGAAGCCTGGCTTCATAGGTCATGTTCTCTAAACCTTTAATCATTCTTGTCGCTCTTCTCTGTACCCTTTCCAATTTCTCCACATCTTTCTTGAAATGTGGCGCCCAGAACTGGACACAGTACTCCAGCTGAGGCCTAACTAGTGCAGAGTAGAGCGGCAGAATGACTTCACGAGTTTTGCTTACAACACACCTGTTAATACAACCTAGAATCATATTTGCTTTTTTTGCAACAGCATCACACTGTTGACTCATATTCAACTTGTGGTCCACTATGACCCCTAGATCCCTTTCCGCCATGCTCCTTCCTAGACAGTCGCTTCCCATCTTGTATGTATGGAACTGATTGTTCCTTCCTAAGTGGAGCACTTTGCATTTCTCTCTATTAAACCTCATCCTGTTTACCTCCGACCATTTCTCTAACTTGCTAAGGTCATTCTGAATTATGTCCCTATCCTCCAAAGAAGTCGCAACCCCACCCAGTTTGGTATCATCTGCAAACTTAATAAGCGTACTCTCTATCCCAATATCTACATCATTGATGAAGATATTGAACAGTATGGGTCCCAAAACAGACCCTTGAGGAACTCCACTTGTTATCCCTTTCCAGCAGGATTTAGAACCGTTAACAACCACTCTCTGACTACGGTTATCCAGCCAATTATGCACCCACCTTATCGTGGCCCTATCTAAGTTATATTTGCCTAGTTTATCAATAAGAATATCATGCGAGACCGTATCAAATGCCTTACTAAAGTCTAGGTATATGACATCCACCGCTTCTCCCTTATCCACAAGGCTCGTTATCTTATCAAAGAAAGCTATCAGATTAGTTTGGCATGACTTGTTCTTCACAAACCCATGCTGGCTATTCCCTATCACTTTATTACCTTCCAAGTGTTTGCATATGATTTCCTTAATTACCTGCTCCATTATCTTCCCTGGGACAGACGTTAAACTGACCGGTCTATAGTTTCCTGGGTTGTTCTTATTCCCCTTTTTATAGATGGGCACAATATTTGCCCTTTTCCAGTCTTCTGGAATCTCCCCTGTCTGCCATGATTTTTCAAAGATCATAGCTAAAGGCTCAGATACCTCCTCTATCAGCTCCTTGAGTATCCTGGGATGCATTTCATCAGGACCTGGTGACTTGCTGACATCTAACTTTCCTAAGTGATTTTTAACTTGTTCTTTGTGTATCCTATCTTCTAAACTTACCCTCTCTCTGCTTGTATTCACTACGTTAGGCACACCTCCAGACTTCTCGGTGAAGACCGAAACAAAGAAGTCATTGAGCATCTCCGCCATTTCCAAGTTTCCTGTTACTGCTTCTCCCTCCTCACTAAGCAGTGGGCCTACCCTGTCCTTGGTCTTCCTCTTGCTTTTAATGTATTTATAAAAGGTCTTCTTGTTTCCCTTTATGCCTGTAGCTAGTTTGATCTCATTTTGTGCCTTTGCCTTTCTAATCTTGCCCCTGCATTCCCGTGTTGCTTGCCTATATTCATCCTTTGTTATTTGTCCTAATTTCCATTTTTTATGAGACTCCTTTTTTATTTTGAGATCATGCAAGATCTCCTTGTTAAGCCAAGCTGGTCTTTTGCCATATTTTCTATCTTTCCTACACAGCGGAATTGTTTGCTTTTGGGCCCTTAACAACGTCCCTTTGAAATACTTCCAACTCTCCTCAGTTGTTTTTCCCTTCAGTCTTGCTTCCCATGGGACCTTACCTACAAGTTCTCTGAGCTTATCAAAATCTGCCTTCCTGAAATCCATTACCTCAATTGTGCTGGTCTCCCTTCTACCTTTCCTTAAGATCATGAACTCTATTATTTCGTGATCACTGTCCCCTATACTGTCTTCCACTTTCAAGTTCTCAACTAGTTCCTCCCTATTTGTTAAAACCAAATCCAGAACAGCTTCTCCTCTGGTAGCTTTTTCAACCTTCTGAAACAGAAAGTTGTCTCCAATGCAGTCCAGAAACTTATTGGATAGCCTGTGCCTCGCTGTGTTAGTTTCCCAACATATGTCTGGATAGTTGAAGTCCCCCATCACCACCAAATCTTGGGCTTTGGATAGTTTTGTTAATTGTTTAAAAAAGGCCTCATCCACCTCTTCCACCTGGCTAGGTGGCCTGTAGTAGACTCCTAGCATGATATCACCCTCGTTTTTTACCCCTTTTAGCTTAACCCAGAGACTCTCTACACAGCTATCTCCTACATTCATCTCCACTTCAGTCCAAGTGTGTACATTTTTAATATACAAGGCAACCCCTCCTCCCTTTTTTCCCTGTCTGTCCTTCCTGAGCAAGCCGTACCCTTCCATACCAACATTCCAATCATGCGTCCCATCCCACCAGGTTTCTGTAATACCAATGATATCATAGTTGTATTTATTGGTTAGCAATTCCAGTTCTTCCTGCTTATTACCCATACTTCTCGCATTTGTATATAGGCATCTAAGATACTGATTTGATCTTGCCTCCCTGTTGTGCCCTGACCCTCCTTTCTCCTTGCCATTATAGGCCGTAGTCCCCCCTATTTCCAACCCATCTCCCAGTCCCGCACATTCAGCACTTACCTGTGGGCTTTGCTCACCTGCCCCCGACAAACCTAGTTTAAAGCCCTCCTCACAAGGTTAGCCAGTCTGTGTCCAAACAAGGCCTTCCCGCTCCTGGAAAGGTGAACTCCATCTCCGCCAACCAGTCCTTCCTGGAAGAGCACCCCGTGATCAAGGAAGCCGAATCCCTCCTGGTGACACCATCGTCGCAGCCAGGCATTCACCTCCAGAATGCACCTCTCTCTGCCCGGGCCCCTACCTTTGACAGGAAGGATAGAAGAGAATACCACCTGCGCTCCAAACTCCTTCACCCGTACTCCCAAAGCCCTGTAGTCACACTTGATCCGCTCAGTGTCACACCTGGCAGTATCATTTGTGCCCACGTGGATGAGTAGCATGGGGTAGTAGTCAGAGGGCCGGATAATCCTCGACAATGCCTCCGTAACATCTCGGATACGGGCCCCTGGCAGACAGCATACCTCTCGAGATGAGCTGTCAGGGCGACAGATGGGTGCCTCCGTTCCCCTCAGAAGAGAGTCTCCAACCACCACTACCCTACGTTTCCTCCTCGCAGTGGTGGCAGGAGACTGCTCAACCTTGGTGGTGCAAGGCCTGGTCTCCTCCACTGTGGGGGATGACTCCTTTTCTCCTGCTGAAAGTAAAGTGTAACGGTTATGTAACACAGTGGGAGGGTTAGGAGCAGGGGTGGAACACTGCCCGCTGCCAGAAGTAACCAGCTGCCAGTGCTCACCCTGCACCACTGCCTCCTCCATAAGTGGCTGGTCAACAGTCCCACATCCTACGACAGTGACCTCCGTGGACTCCACAGGAATACTGTCCAGGAATTCCTCATGGCTTCGAATGCTCCTCAGCCTGGCCACCTCCTCCTGTAGCTCTCCCACCTGCTGCCTGAGAGATTCCACCAGCAGGCACCTTTCACAACGGTTGTCTCCCCCAGCCTGGAGATCACTCAGTGGGAATTGCAAGCCACAAATACAGCAAGACCACACCAGGACCTGGGTAGAGGCATCCATGCTCAGGTTCTCTGTCTGGATACAGGCACAGGTGGAGGAGACAGGAGAAGTACTGGCACAAGCGCTTCGGGTCTTCATCACCATCAGTCACTCCCTCTGCCCAACTCCCTCTTCAACTCCCCTGTCTGCAGTCCCCTGTCTGCAGTCCCCTGTCCGCTTCGCTCCCCTGGTCGCACTGCTCTGGCTTTTTAAAGCCTGCTTGCCTAGGTCAGGCCTGCCCCCTTCTGAGTCACACAGGGGAAGGCTGAGCCTGAGGCTAATCAGAGGCAATCAAGGGAACAATGGCAGGCTCTCAGTCCCAACTGCCACAGAAGCTGAAACTGAAACTGCTAGCACTCACCTGGAATCAGACTCAATTCACACCACTTCAAACTGTAAAATTCAAACAGTCAGGCACACACACACACTCACACCACAGCTTGTACTCTCACCGGGTAGCCTCTTCGGCGGTGGGGTCGCTTTGCTCTCCCTCTTCAACTCCCCTGTCTGCAGTCCCCTGTCCGCTTCGCTCCCCTGGTCGCACTGCTCTGGCTTTTTAAAGCCTGCTTGCCTAGGTCAGGCCTGCCCCCTTCTGAGTCACACAGGGGAAGGCTGAGCCTGAGGCTAATCAGAGGCAATCAAGGGAACAATGGCAGGCTCTCAGTCCCAACTGCCACAGAAGCTGAAACTGAAACTGCTAGCACTCACCTGGAATCAGACTCAATTCACACCACTTCAAACTGTAAAATTCAAACAGTCAGGCACACACACACACTCACACCACAGCTTGTACTCTCACCGGGTAGCCTCTTCGGCGGTGGGGTCGCTTTGCTCTCCCTCTTCAACTCCCCTGTCTGCAGTCCCCTGTCCGCTTCGCTCCCCTGGTCGCACTGCTCTGGCTTTTTAAAGCCTGCTTGCCTAGGTCAGGCCTGCCCCCTTCTGAGTCACACAGGGGAAGGCTGAGCCTGAGGCTAATCAGAGGCAATCAAGGGAACAATGGCAGGCTCTCAGTCCCAACTGCCACAGAAGCTGAAACTGAAACTGCTAGCACTCACCTGGAATCAGACTCAATTCACACCACTTCAAACTGTAAAATTCAAACAGTCAGGCACACACACACACTCACACCACAGCTTGTACTCTCACCGGGTAGCCTCTTCGGCGGTGGGGTCGCTTTGCTCTCCCTCTTCAACTCCCCTGTCTGCAGTCCCCTGTCCGCTTCGCTCCCCTGGTCGCACTGCTCTGGCTTTTTAAAGCCTGCTTGCCTAGGTCAGGCCTGCCCCCTTCTGAGTCACACAGGGGAAGGCTGAGCCTGAGGCTAATCAGAGGCAATCAAGGGAACAATGGCAGGCTCTCAGTCCCAACTGCCACAGAAGCTGAAACTGAAACTGCTAGCACTCACCTGGAATCAGACTCAATTCACACCACTTCAAACTGTAAAATTCAAACAGTCAGGCACACACACACACTCACACCACAGCTTGTACTCTCACCGGGTAGCCTCTTCGGCGGTGGGGTCGCTTTGCTCTCCCTCTTCAACTCCCCTGTCTGCAGTCCCCTGTCCGCTTCGCTCATATATAGTTTTTTTAAGTCACACAGTTTCTGTAAGGATAACAGAGGTGTATTTAGAAAAAACTAAACTTTCAGAGGTGACACAGCTTTTTGCAGAGGGCTGGCACAGGGCCTGTATATTGCTAAGGCTTCAATTAAGCTCTTTTACATAAGTAACCACTGTGCTTTACATGGTCTTGTTCTGACCCTCTGCACAGGGGAGAATGTCAATCTCAGTGGGCACATGTGAAATGTTATAACAAAAATGCTTATTTTTGTGGCAGACTTTAGAATTTTGTGAGCCAGACATCATTTAGAAACCGTTATTTAAAAAAACGTTGCACAAAAAGAATTTGTAGCCAACCTTGCTTGTTATTTCAAGTTGTAATGCCAGTATTCCATTAGGGGTAAATAGAACACAAAGGAAGTCCCTCCTCTCTTTGACTGTTATGTAGGAGTGGTAAATAAGGGCCTGATAATTCATTGTGGGCAAAATTCCCATTTATTTACTTTCACTAGTAGTTTGCCTGCATGAGGACTACAAGCCTGGCCACATAAGACCAGATACTGGAATTGGATCCATATTTGCAGAGCCCCATACACTTCAGAGGCTGTGTGCAGGCATAAATTCCACAGAAGTTCCAGGACTGGGATTTAAATGTGTAAAGTTCAGGATTTCTACTTCAGTAGGACTGTACTATGAATTCTGTGTGCAGGCAAACATGCCAGTGAAATGAATGGGAACTTTGCCTGAGACATCAGTGGGAGTTTTTTTTTTTTCCTGAGTAAGGCCTACCCATAATAAGCAAATCTAAGCTGAATTGCATTTGTGTTAACCAGTTAGTTATAATATCCTATTTTCTCCATTTTGCTGCAAAAAATGGATGACATTTAAAGCTGTTTCCACAGCTGGTAGTTGTCTTAGAAATTGGCACTTTTTATTCCTTTTGAAAAAAAGATCTTTAAGAAGATAATTTGCGTATTGCTTATAACTCTTGCAAAATTTGAAGTGATTCCCATTTTCTACAGTCACTTTTTATTGTGTGTCATTGAGAAGCATTTTATCAGGTGTTCCAGACAATCTCTGTTGGCTGGGATTCCCCTGAATTACTGCAGAGGGAAATATCAGAAACAGTTCTCAGTGCGTGTGTGCTATTTTTCAAAAGAATTGAAGCAGAACATGGAAATTCACTTTTAAAAATTGATGTGGCTTTGTGCCACAGAAGCTCTATTTAAAAGATTCTTTTGAACCCTTTAAGGGGGTGTACTCTGTGGTGCACAGTGCATTTCTTCTGATGTAAGTAAAGAGGAAAACATGAGTCCATCATAAATAAAGAGGTTTGATATAGAGTTGAATTCTACATATAGCATTTTTGTCCATGCATATGAAAATTGACATCATTGTGCTGGAATGTTGATCGTGTTTTGCATTTTGCAAGCTGCTTTTACTGGAAAGCATGTGTTTCAAAGGGCATTTTTGATTTTTATAAGTTTCTGTCTCCAAAATAGCTCAGTATTATTTTGAATGTGGAATTCAACTATGAATAACATTTAACTCCTGAAATAGGAGTTTGCTCTGGCATTAAATAATTTTGCATTATTTATTCATTACTAGTAATATGTATGCCCTTATCAGAAAACTCAAAGATAATAATTAACTAGATGCTTTCACCCTTACTCAAAGTTGAGTACTACTTTATTCTGACTCCTGCCATTGATTTTTTTTATGGGGCTATTCATGAAAAAGAGATCTCAGTATGATTGAAGTGTAGGGCTATAATCTGGCCCCTATAATTTAGTAGTAATTGTACAGAAAAGAAGTTTGCTATGTTCTGATATTAATGCACTAGTTCAGAGTAGATGCCTTTGAGCTGTGATTGTGATTTCCATCTCAAAGTGTAGACATACCCAGAGTTATTCCCTGGCTTTTTAAATCACCTGATTTTCAGCTGAGAAGTATGTGATAAATCACAGGTGAATGTCGGTCCAGCATCCCACAAGGGGCTTGCAACCCCGTGTCTGGGTTTAAGAACCAGGTCCTCAAATGTATTTAAGCACCTAACTCCCAGACTTTATGTACTTAAATATCTCTAAGGATCTGGCTTCAATCCCAGGAACAAAGCCCTGTAGGCTGAGATCCCCAAAAATATTTAGGTGTTTAATTCTTTGTTTAATTTTAACATTTTAAAAGTGATTTATGTCCAGTAAATCACTGAGGAAAAGAGAAAGGGAGAGATGTTTCTTTGTAGTATGTGTAGTCCCCTTCTCCTCCCCCCCAAAAAAATAAGGAAAAAGAGGAGACATTTTAAAAATGGTGATTTAGAAATTAATTCTTTCTTTATTATGTCAAATTTGGAAACTGAGTTCATTACTGAAGTGTGAAACAAAGGGATTATAGTCCTGTTTATGTAGTCTCACTGCAACCTTAGCTATGGATTCAGCACTATAGCCTCTGTAATATTCTTTTCAAAATAGACAAAACAAACACAGAATCAGGTACAATGTTCACCTGAACTTTATTATAGTTTGTCTGACAGATGTGGGCATCTTGATGATAGATTTGTATCTATAGTTAAGCTTCAAGATTATTATACAAGAGCAACATATATATATGGTTTTGTGGTTACAATTTTAAATAGAGAAAGTGGACAAAATTAGATGTCTTGGCATGTTTAAACAACTGCTGCGAAAAAATGGGGATTGAGAAGGAGTTTCATGCTCCAGGCAGCTTGAATATTTGTCCTGATTTGTGGCTTCATACTGAGGAATGGCAGGTTTTGTAAGAAGATAGGCCTGCTTGCTTAACTTGAATGTTGAACTAGAAAGAGCTCTTATGGTGAACTTGTATGGGGGGGGGAGAAATCTCTTCACTCCAAATAATATTTTATAGCAATTTTATTAAGTTTCAGTAAAATATATTAGGAACTGGTTAGAGTAGGCATATTCTAAGAGAACTATTATATACTTAGTCCTTAGGTAGAAAGGTAATGTCTCTTTAAATATGAAATTTAGAATGCACTCAAACATATATGAGCATGACAGATGATCATGGATATTGCTTTCACAAACCTCTAATATTCTACTGGTCTTAACTTTCCATGAAAAAGGAAAAGACTTCAGCTGCCATGGCAAGTGGAAGAACGGTGTAGTGGCCACAGATCGTGCTGCACTCTTATTTTGGGTTGCAGGAATAGATTTCAACCTTCTAACCCACAGACATTTAATCTCATACAGCTTGTTGTGCTTGCTTTAGGCAGATGAATTAAATGTCATCCTAGCTGAATACAATTCTGGAAAAAATATTCAAAAGAGATAGTAAACTATTTATACAGAACTCCTAGGTTGGGCCTCAGTTCCACAAATGTTTATGTCTATGATTAACTTTATACATGTGCATACTCTCCCTGAACTCATTAGAATTTACACATCTACATCAAGTTATTCATGCATGTAAACAAATGCAGGATCAGGGCCTTTCACTATACTTTTAAATGTGTGTCTGATTTAATTAGCACTGATATCACAATCCCATTTCTGTATCCTTTTTTTAAAAAAAATCTCTTTCTTTTTCTCTTCAGTATCTGAGGAAGTGATTTGTAACTGCAAAATCTTATGCACTAACACCCTAATACATTTGTTAGTCTTTTAAGGTGCCACTGGACTTGTTGTTTTGGCTGAAACAGACTATAACATGGCTACTTCTCTGAAACCTAGAGTATCACAGAAGCATTTCATTTTCCTGCTTTGTTAAAAATAAAAAAATAAACTTGATGAATAGAGCTGAAAAATAGTGATACAGCTGATGCTTCTGTAATTGCATGAGCTCTTTTACTGCCCTCAACTGCTCTGTAAGGGTATGTCTGCACTACAGAGGAAGATCGAAGTTGCTACTGTCGATCTTCCAGGGTTTGAACTAGTGGTCTAGTTAAGACAGCTAATTCAAAGTGAGAGGGGCACTCCAGGCAATGCCAGTAACCCAGCTTTCAGGAGGACTAAGGGAAGTTGACAGAAGAGTGTTCTTCCTTTGACTTCCTGCAGTGTAGACGGTGCCAAAAGCCTACTTAAGCTTCTTCAACTTCAGCTACGCAATTAACGTAGCTGAAGTTGGGCATCTTAAATTGACTTTGTCCTGTAGTGTAGACATATCCTAAGGGACTAGGATGGTGCTCAGCTATCCCAGGATGTACAGGGCTTGTGTAACCCACTCTGTTGGACAGTTCTGCTTTGCATTTTCCCATGAAAGGTAAATTGGGGCTCTAGTTGTTTATAGAGTAATATGTGAATCTCAAAAGCGACGAGGAGTCCTGTGGCACCTTATAGACTAACTTTCAGTTAGTCTATAAGGTGCCACAGGACTCCTCGTCGCTTTTGCAGATTCAGACTAACACGGCTACCCCTCTGATATGTGAATCTCAGTATATCCTTGGGAATTTCACTCGTTGTTGATGTTTTTTTTCTTTGGATGCTCCAGTAGAGGGCTTTGAAGTAAAAGATAGGGAAATGACATACTTTTAAAAAATAAATAATATATAATTAAAATTAACTTTTATGGATGATTATTGTTTATTTTTCAATCATAACAGGTAAAACTCTACCAGTTAATTTTACATCCCCAGCGTCCAATTAAAGTTGCCGTTTTAGCTACCTAAGACTTCTTTTTATAGGTTAGTTCAAGACTCCTATTTCAAGCATAGCAAGCTTTGTGCAAGCTTTATTGTTAAGAATGAAATTTAAGCTTTATTAGGATTAAGTGTTTAATAGCATAATTTGCTGCATATGTTGCACATACAAATGGCTATGAATAGATCCTCTGTGACAAAAAGTATTTAATATGTTATATATGGACTTAAATCCAGTATGTTATCTTTAACTAAAGGAAATTTATAAAAAGACCTTTACAGAGGGGCGTTTATTCTATCAACTTTAATTTCTTTAAAACTTCAATTCAGAACTTAACTTGAATTGGGTTAGGTTATTTAGATTTTTTTTTACAGAAGTGGTGCCACTATTACTGCTATTATTTCCCGAATAATAATCCAAGTAATAGAACAAGATTGCCTGTGTTTTACATGTTTGACAAGGGGAAAATATTAGTAGGGTAATAAGTATTTGTTATCTTGGATAGCACAGAGTTTTTTCAACCTGTAACTTCATTGAGGATTTAGATATGTAACTTACTGTAATGCTAATGGGAATCGTGCATATACATTTCATATGTGTTAATGGGGTAAAAATAAATACCCCTGTATGCTGCTTATCCAGGAAACTGAAGAATGAAACTTGTTAATTAAGACTGATAGTCATTTTGGCTTGGGGCTGAGGCTTGATAATCGAAGTATTCCCCAATCTACATAAAATATTAATTAATCTAGTGCATAATGCAAGTGACAGGTTTGATTATCTCAGTGGGTTTTAAGCAAGCTGGGCTGTTTCCTTGTTTGTAAATAGTGGTGACGAATGGCTATGTCTTATTTTGTGATTTAGAAACTTTATTAGGTTATCTCAACAGAGGGCTTTGACTTCTTGCAGAGACTTAGAGATTTTATTACTGCTTCACACTTCCTTCTAAAGTCTTTTTATTCAGGAAGTTATTTTATATAGGTGGGTAACTTTCCATTTTAACTTTCTGCTTTTTGAATTTGCTATGTTATTTTATAGAACTCTAAATAATGTATGTTCCTGCTGTCGTTATGAAAGCTGAAATAAAAAAGAAGGAAAATAGAGGCATGTAGGAACCTTGAGAGAAGAGAGAAATCAGAAGTAAAGGACAAATCCAGCTCATCTGATTCTCAAAAGTACTCTGCAACATGTTGGTGGCAGATTTCAGGACCCTGTGTGTAGATGCAGGACTCTTCTGAGTCCTTTGGATGTCAAATGCTTGAATCTGCATGAAGGTGCAGTGTAGTGAGTCAGAAGAGCAGGTGGGTTTTGTATAAAATGGATTGGAATATCTCTCTGGATAGAGGGAAATAAGATCTGGACAGAGAGGACATTTGGCTGCTATTTGAATCACTAAATCCCAGGAAATGTGTATGTTTGGATTTCATTTAATGATTTACTTTTATTCAGAGTGTGGTTGGAGGTATGCTGTTTACATAGCCCCAGTGAAGTCAAAGGGATTACTTACATGATTAAGGCCAGCAGGACTTGACTGTGAAAGTAAGAGTGTTTTATATCACTTTTACTTGTACGGCAACAAAAGATGTGGAGCATTATGCAGTTAGGCAGATCAATATGGGCATCTGATGGCATGAAATTCTGGAGTTTTATTTGCAAGGATACTTATTTTACTGTACAAGTCATAGCTTCAGCAGCTTCTGATGACATGAGCTCCTCCCACATGAGGTTCGAGATAGGATTAATCAATGGTATATCTTCATTGTAGTTAAAACAGGGATGAATTTGGCTCCTTAATGTTTTCATAAGCCATCCCTTGTGTATACATTCTGGATTTTGAAAAGTCTGAGAAGGTTAAGTGATAAACATAAGAATGTGGAACCACACTAGAACTTTAGACTTGAGCTTCTGTGTTTCTCATAGTTACATTTAGCTTGTGCTAGTAAACCAAGCACTGACTATGGATAAAAAAATCTTTAGTAAGTTATTGCCTTTGGTTGATCCAGACATACTAAGGAAGAACTCTTAAGAAGTATCCTGTCAGAATTGTGGGGAATAAAACTACTTTTTGCTTAACTTTTAAAATTCATAGAATCACAGAATACTAGAACTGGAAGGGACCAGGAGAGGTCATTGAGTTCAGTCCCCTGCCCTCATGGCAGGACCAAGCACTGTCTAGATCAGTGGTTCTCAACTCGTTTCAGTCCACAGACCACCAAGCCAATCAAAAATTTTGTGTGGACCACCTCCTTTTTGAGACATGATAAAAAAAGAGCAGACAACGAACATTTTGGTTTGAAATTTATTTCTTACTAATAGATTTTTGGATTCTCTTCTCACTGACATGCTTTTCAATGTTTGGAGTGATACTTGATAATTCACAATGAATTATCCACTGCAAGCCGATTCCTCTGTTTGGACTTAACGTGCAACAAACACGAAAATCCAGTCTCACACATATGTTGATGCAAATGGCAAAAGAAATCTGACTGTGTATGCTGACAGATTTGGGTAACTCCCGGTCACGCTGGCCCAAAATTTCTCTATGGTAGACTGCTGGTACACGTCTTGAGCCACAAAATCATTTTTCAGATCCAAGAATTCCTCCTGCAGACCCTCTGGAACACTATTAACATCTGTTGTAAATGGATTCCTGATGAAAGATAATCCATTCCTTGTCCTTTCCACCTCCGGAATGTATCATTGGAATTTGTCTCGTAGCTTCTGTAAATGATCGAGAATTTGCATCTGAATGGCTTCCTTTTCCCCGAGCATGGCATCCACATATAGAAATTGAACCAAATTATTGCCTTCGACTCTTACGATCCAGAGTTCCAATTTGTCAAGAAAAGCCTTGATGATGCTTTGGTGAGAGAACAGATTTGCACCTTTCCCTTGCAGCTGAAGATTCAGTTTGTTCAAGATTCCAAAAATATCAACAAGATATGCAAGTTCTAAATTTTACTGCATCAGCATATTTTGGAATTCCTCTTTCCTTTGAGCCTGGAGAAATAAATCCAACTCCTCTCTCTCAAATGAAAAACTCTGTTGAATACCTTCCCTGCTGACAACCACCGTACAGAAGTGTAGAACAGCAACACATCAAAGTCAGAACCCATGTCCAGGCAAAATCTTTTGAACAGCCTGGTGTTCAGAGTCGATAATTTGATGTGATTCACCACTTTCACCAACCCTTTGAAAACGGCGTTCAGTTGATCAGGCAGTGTTTTTGATACCAAAGCTTCCCTATGAATGAAGCAATGAATTCTGGTTACCATTGGAGCGCGCCGTTTCACTAGCGTTTGGAAGCCCGATCTTGAGCCCAGCATGGCAGGTGCACCATCAGTGGTGACACTCACAAGATTTACCCAATCCAGACCATGTACTTCAAAGAAATTGTTAACAATTTCCATCACATCCTGAGCCTTTGTGGTGGTATCAAGAGTCTTACAAAAAAGAAACTAGTCTTTGAAGTCTCCCTCAACCATGTATCGTGCGAACACCAATAGCTGAGAGCACAGTGCGACGTCAGTCGATTAATCCAATTGTATGGCAAACAATGGAGGCTTCTTTATTTCATCCACAACTTGTTCACTGATGTTCTGTGGTATCTCATTTATCCGTCTCGAAACTGTTGTTAGAGACAGATATATCATTCAGCTCCCTTGCTGCTTCCTCGCCAAGAACAAGCTGCACCGTCTCTTTTGCACAGGGGAGCACAAGAGCTTCTTGGCCTGTGCAACTTTGTATGCAACAATGTAGGTAGTGCGCACTGCATTGCTTGTCTTATTGTAGAATGCACTTGTTGAGTTGAGGTGCTGCTGTTTCAGACCTGATAACCGCCGCTCAAAGTAATCTTCATCCTTTTTGCAACAAGTTGGGGTGACACTTTTCGAGATGGCGTTTCAGCTTAGCCGGCTTCATTAAGTTATTCCCCAAGACTTTGAAACAAATAACACGTGGCAAATCCACGCCTTCTTTTTCTTGACAAGTGAAGCCGAATTTGATGTGGTTCTCCGAATACTTGCGCTTGACATTTCTTCCTGTCATTGCCATTATAAACAAACTACACCACACCTGTAAAACAGCACATAAAGCAAAGGATGAATGACGCAGCAACCGCTCAGCACGACGGTGGCAGTTACACTGACACTCAGAGCTTCAGACGGAAGTTACTGGCAACACAATTGCATCCTAGGTGACGATATGGATGACGCACTGCATGCTTGTGAACACGGTGTAAAACAGCCTAACGGCGGTGCCTGCTCATGCCATGTGACTTTGGACAATGTTCCTGTGGACCACCGAAAAAGTCACCATGGACCACCAGTTGAGAACCACAGGTCTAGATCATCCCTGATAGATGTCTGTCTAACCTCCTCTTAAATATCTCTAGAGATGGAGATTCCACAACCTCCCTAGGCAGTTTATTCCAGTGTTTAACCACCCTGACAGATAAAGTTTTTCCTAATGTCGAACCTAAACCTCCCTTGCTGCCGTTTTAAGCCCATTGCTTCTTGTTCTATTGTCAGAAGCCAAGGAGAACTATTTTTCTCCCTCCTCCTTGTTACCCTTTTAGATACTTGAAAACCACTATCATGTCCCCTCTCAGTCTTCTCCGTTCCAAACTAAACAAGCCCAATCAATTCTTTCAGTCTTCCCTCACTGCTCATGTTCTCTAGACCTTTAATCATTCTTTTTACACTTCTCTGGACCTTCTCCATTTTCTCCACATTTTTCTTGAAATGTGGTCCCCGGAACGGGACACAGGGCTAAACTAAACTATACTATCAACAATTCTTTTTGCCCAAGCAAGAGATACTATAGGAGATGAAAGAATTACCTCTCATATGCTATTGGTTATATGTCCTGTGCATATTCATAGAATTACACAATTCCCAATACCCCTGTGGTGTTAGGGTACCAAACCTTGTAAAGTATCAGAGGGGTAGCCGTGTTAGTCTGAATCTGCAAAAGCGGCGAGGAGTCCTGTGGCACTGTGAAGGGGCGGCCCCGCCCCGCACTCAAGCCCAGGGAAACCGCCGGGGGCGGAGAAGGCCCCACCCACGCAGCCCTACCGGGCATGCTCCAAAGGGAGCCAAGGTACAAAAGGTTGCTGGCCTGCTCAGAAGGGGCAGACTGTGACCCAAGCCGGAGCTAGCAACCCCTGGCCAGAGAGGGAGTCGCCAAGGGAGCTGAGGGTGCTGCTGCCGGGCCTCCGCCGGGCTCGGCCCCAACGCCGGAGCCGCCGACCGACCCCCCCCCCCCCCCCGTGACCCGAGCACCGGACCGGACTCCGTCAACTCTGCGGCTGCCAGGGGGAGTACCACTACAGCCAGTCGACCGACGTCAACAGGTGGGACCGCGGCAGGCTGCGAGCAGGGGGTAGGAAGCGACCCAGGGCAGGGAGCTGTAGAAGTCCCTGAGGGCTCGGGGCGTTGCGGGGAGGAGCCCCCTCCGAGCCAGTGGTGGGAACCACCCGCCACTACTAGGGCCCTGGGTCGGGGCCCGGTGGAGAGGGAGGGCCCGGGCCCCCCTACCACTGCTGCCCAAGGCCCTGGCAAGTGGGTACCGGGGTAACAAACACTGAACTGTGGACTAGGCCTCTGGGCCTGCAAACTGTGGACTAGGCCGGGAGGCTGTATTTCCCCTAACACAGGGGCACTGAACTGTGGGACTAGGCCTCTGGGCCTGCAAACTGTGGACTAGGCCGGGAGGCCGTATTTCCCCTAACACAGGGGCACTGAACTGTGGACTAGGCCTCTGGGCCTGCAAACTGTGGACTAGGCCGGGAGGCCGTATTTCCCCTAACACAGGGGCACTGTACTTTGGAACTAGGCCAGTGGGCCGTATTTCCCCTAAGAGAGGGGTATTATACTTTGAGGGCTAGGTCCAGACGGGCCGAATTAGGCCCCAGATGGGGGTGGCAACCCCAAGACAGGGGCGAGCCCCCCGACAGGCACCTTATAGACTAACTGAAGTGTTGGAGCGTAAGCTTTCGTGGGCAAAGACCCACTTCGTCAGATGCATGTCATCTGACATGCATCTGACGAAGTGGGTCTTTGCCCACGAAAGCTTACGCTCCAACACTTCAGTTAGTCTATAAGGTGCCACAGGACTCCTCGCCGCTTTTGCAAACCTTTTAAAGGCAGTTGGAAGGGTATGCATTTTCATTTAGGGTATGTCTATGTTGCAATTCAACACTGGTGCTTGGCCTATGTCAACTGACTTGGGTTAGTGGGGCTCAGGCTGTCGGGCTGGTCACTTAGGGTACGTCTAGACTACAGGCTTTTGTTGACAGAGGCTTTGTCGACAGGTACTGTCAACAAAGAGTGTCTAGACTACAGCCAGTTCTGTTGAAAAAGCAAGCCGCTTTTTTGACAGCAAGTCTAGAAGCTCTCTTTTGAAAAAAAGCACAGTGTGAATGCAATAGTGCCTTTTGTCGACAGAACTCTGTCAACAAAAGGTGTTATTCCTCCTAGAATGTGGTTTACCACCGTCAACAAAACTGCTGTTTTCTGTTGACTTATTGTCAACAGAATTCGGTGGTAGAGTAGATGCAGGTATAGTTTTGTCAACAAAAGTCCACTTTTGTCGACAAAACCTTGTAGTCTAGACACACCCTTGGAGAGTAGACATTTGGGTTCAGGCAGGATCTCTGAGCTTCAGCTGAGGGCGTCAAATTGCAGCACAAATACATGCACAGGGACATATGCAAAATCTTTCCAAAATACAAGAAAAGTGGGCCAATCAAAATTACATGCACTACTTTAGTGGAATGAAAGAATTAGTTAAGCTATTAGCTAGGGATGTGAACATATAACCATGTAAACAGTTAACTAATAAGCCCGGGCTTCTCACTAAACATTCACCATTACACTCAGGTTCCTGCCCCACTCCTGGGGAGCTGGCTGTTATCCCCTGCTCCATCCTCTGTATCAGAGTTTGGGGTGGCAGACGAGCTGGTATGCACCGGGAGCCAGCTTAAAGGCTGGCTCCTGAGGAGCCACCTGAGGAGCCACCTGCCAGGCCATGCTGCTGCCTCGGATACAGAGGCAGCAGTGCAGAAGAGTGAGTGCAGGTGGGCTCCACTGGAGCAGGTATGTGCGAGGAGCAGCTTTTAAATCAGCTTCCTGCATGTACTGGATCCTGTCTGCTGCTACACGATCTGATACAGAGGCAGCAGCGCGGGGCAGCAGCTGGCTCCATGGGAACAGCAAATACTGACACCCGGGGAGCTGGCTGCTGGTGCATGTAACTGTGCAACTCCTGAGTTTTATCAGCAGTTACACGTTTTCACAATTACCCACATTTTAACATCCCTACTATTATCCTCATTATATAAAACTGCTTCTGAATAGCCATCCATCAGTTAGCTGCACCTTTTGAAGCACAATTACCATCTCAATGTGGTAGAAGCACCTGAGAATGTGAAAGAAGGGATGGTGTGTAAAAGATGTAGTTCGCAACCTTGATGAAGAACAAATGTGACAGAGACCATTAGGCACACATTTCAGTACCTTGCTGTATTGAAACCTATAGTGGCTAGAAAATCTGCTATAAAGGGAGACAGGAGACAGTTTAACTTACTAGCCCTCTGACATGCCATGATAAAGTTCACTGCACTAGTCTGAAGAAGTAAAATCATATTAACATTCCTATAGAAAGACAACACTAAGGGAAAACAATGCCTGACGTATGACACGTCTTAGTTCAGTTGTTATGGGAGCTATTCATTGTCCATACACATCTGCTTCTAAACACCCACGCAGGATCAGGAGATATTCAGCAACAGGAAAGTCTTCAGTTCCCTCAACATGAAGGTTGAATATGTTGCCAGATAAGATTTTGTATATAATAACCAAGTTCCAAGGATTGAATCATGCTGTGTAGTTACTGAGGCAATATGTCCTACATTAGCTTTTGAATTGGACTAAAAAGTGGTTAGGTGATTAGTAAGTAACACAATCTGATCACTATTATTTTATTTTTTTCCAAGATCTTAACTAAGGACACCTAACTCTGTATTTTGCCATCTGCAGTTACTGTTGGTAATCCTTAATCTTTGGAGATTAAGTTTATAATATAATTTCTAATTCCCCAAACATCTACAGAGTTAAAGTATAAAGATAAAATGAGACTTATAAGATCATCACACCAGTTTTAGTACAGACTAGGGATGTTAAATATCGGTTAATTGAATGGCCGAGTAACCTCATGAATTCTAATCAGTCGACTATTCTATAGTCCCTGAGGGCGGGGCCGGCAGCCCCTGTATCAGAGACCGGAGTGTAGGGTGTTAGGAGGGAAATGGTCCACGAGGGGAGCCAATTTAAAACCCAGCTCCCCTTGTGGACCAGCTGTCTGTTGCCCAGTGCTGCTGCCTCTGATAAAAGATTCAGCAGAACAGGATGGCAGCAGCCCCTGTCTAGGGTAGGTCTGAGCTCCTGGACCTGGCATGAGCTGGAACTGAGCCAGGCTGCCTACCTGCCTGGCTCCAAATAAACTTCAAATGCAGAGCCTCAGCAGGAGTAGGTTCTGGACCTGGTATGAGCCATATCTGAGCTGGGCTGCTAGCCAGCTTGCTAAAAAATTTACTGGCAAGGGTGGAGGAAGGGAAATTATGTTGTCTATAGCATTAACCTATAAGCTTTTGCAGTGTTTTTTGGGGGAAAGTTGTTGAGCCCCCCAAAAAAGGGCACGCTGGGGGCTGAAATGTCATCGCAGCCCCTTTAAGAGCCGCGTGTCCTAAGTGGGCTTCCGTTGGGAGCCCAGCCGCCCCAGGAAAAGAAGTACTGGTACGCCCAAGGGGAATGCAATTAATTTAAGTTTTGCAGGGAAAATACGTGCCGGTACGCCGTCCCAGGGCGTACCATTACAAAAAAAGCACCGATCTTTTGCTTATCAGTTAATTGACTATACTGTTACATCCTTAGTACAGAAATCCATACTTAAAGCAGCATAGGCACTTAGATAAGTCAGGGCCCACATTCTGAACTACTCAGTTTCTTGTGAGATGTTTTGCCTGCTAATGAATAACCCATAGCATATTCTGAGATGAAGGGGAGCATTCAACTTAAGTCAGAGGTGGAAAAACTTTTTCTTTCACTCTATGGTAAATCATTAGAGATGTGAAAAGTCAGACAAAGGTAATTTGGATATAATTTTTGCAGCTAAATTCTCATCAGTATTCTACAGACATCATAAATGTAGGTATTTATCACTCACAAGAAGATCGTGCCTGCTCTCTGGACACATAGGTTCCAAAACAAATACCTTAAAATTAAATATGAGCTGGCACATCAATGTCATATGTGGACATGGGTTTCAATTGGTTTCATGTTCCATACACACTACACAGCAGACAGGACACTGGTGTATATATAGAACACAGTGAGTTCTCTGCCATGTTCTGTGGTAGCTTTTACCACTCTCCCTGGTATTGAAACACTAGATAATTGCTCATCCATGGGTTATATACTATAAGAAGGCACAGCCATGTTAATAGGTTCTACATCCTTCTTTCTCCCCATTGGTCTCATTCATTGCCATATGGCTGTCTGTAGTCATCTGGGCATCAGATTTAGAATTGATGCCTTATTAAACATTCATTGCTGGCCACAGAACAAGAGCAGCGTGATAGTTACATTCAGATCACTCTGATTATCATTCTAGTAGTCACCTTGTTTGAATCAATAGACTTTTTCCATTTTATATATAACTACTCAGCTCTTTTTACTCTTTTAAAAAAATATTCCTGTTAATTCCCAAAGTCCATTTACTTGCTCTTTTCCATAGAAGATCCAAAGAAGCTATCTTTTGCTTCCTCCTATCAGAGCCCTTCTCCCCTCGATTCTGATTGTGATTGCCTCCTGTGCTTCTGAACTGGGTTTGTGAGGCCAATTTCAAGAGCTCTGCATGGATACAAAATTGGTATCCGCATCTGAAAAAATGTTCTGCAGCTATCTGCTTCTACATATGCAGATACCTGTGGATATCTGCAAAATTGCAGGGTTCTGGATACAAAACTTGTATCTGTAAAAATGATCCAATTATATCCACATTAGGGATGTAAAATCCAGGTTAAAAAGTTAACTGGTTAAATAGATTGTTAAGTATGACATGGCATGTTGGGCCTGGCTGGGCTGGAGCGTTTCTCCTGCTCCACTGGAAGCATACCACACCTGCCGTCTACAGTACAGCACAGTGGATCCAGTCGGGCTGGAGTGTCCTCTGTCCAGCTGGGCCTCTGGTTAACTGGTTACCAATAATCATCAGCCAGTAAAGTAAACATCCCTAATCCGCATCCACATCTGCAGATACCCATAGATATTAATTTTATTACTATTTGTGTTTGCTGTATTGCCTGTTAACATGAGCAAAAAGCAGGCATTTCCCCAAGCAACTGTTACTGTTAAATCTTACCAATATGTTTGGTGCAATAAAGGACACACAAACTAAAACCAGCATTCACCCAGTAAAAGAGACACAGAGAAGAAAAGTTTCAGTGGGTGATCCAAAGGAGAGTCTTAGCATAGCTTATTTTAAAATTCACTTAATGTTTGTGAAGTTGAAGAGGAGAAGGTGTTTGATGTGGCTTAGTGCTGGCTATGCTGATGTGAGTCAGAGGGATTTATTTCCGGAGAGGGTATGGGACTAGAGCTGAGAGAATTTCACGTGTGTGAGATATATGGGTCATCATGGTAGGGGAATAGAAACAAACTGGACAGGGACATGGGGTGGAGTACTGAAATTAGGGATGTAAGCAAGTAGTCTGTTGAGTAGTCAACTAACTGATATGCCTAGGTTTATTGGTTAATCTAGTCTGATCAGTGGGCCAGAAAGATACTTCTATCAGCAACAGATTTGATGGGGATTATTTGGTTGTCAGGACCAGGAGAGGAAGGCATTACTGGAAGAAAGAAAAGATGAAGGAATGGACAAACTTATGATGTTAACATAGAAAAAAATAGTTTGTAAGGAACTAGCATGCTTCATAAGTCTCTTGGTTTGTTAGTATTTTTTTGGTTTTGTTTTTTTGCATTAGCATAGTCCAAGAAAGACTAGGCGAGTGGAGTATTTGTAAATATGATTGAGATGTATAGTGGGGTTGAATGGGTAATGGGTTGCATGTTGTGCACAGAGTTTCTTTGGAAAATGTCTTTTAAAAAATCAATGCTGAAAGAGGTGTGCCTGAGTGAAGGGTGATGGCTGAGAGGCATTTTCCTTACATGCCTCATTACTTGTCTCAAACCAGCATTCTTCCAGCAGAGCCATAATCAGTTAACTTCTTTTATTGTGAAAATGTGGTTGGTTGCAGTCAGTGGGCTAGACTGCTCAGAACATAATCCCTATAAGATACTTATTGACAGTGGAACCACTGACAGACAAAGAACAAGGGGACTCTTGTTAATATGAAAATAATTATTAGAATATTTTTGTGATGGAGTATTAGGTCATGGAATATTAGGAATGGGAAAAATTGAAAATATTCCCTTTGTGTTAGAGTTAGTGATGCTTTAAGCTGCCCATCGGTTAGGAATGGAGTGAACGCTGGGTTGGGACTTTCTTGACTCCCCACTTTCTATCTGGCAAGACCAGAGATTTGCCAGAATTAGCAGGATTAGCAGAATTAGTTTAATGATGAGATTAAGAGGTAACTTGATTGTGGTCTAGAAGTAATTGCAAAGGGAAAAGATTCCTGGTTGCAGGCACTCTTTAATATAGCATACAAAGCCATAAGAAGATTCAAAGGTTGAAACAGAAGCTGGACAAAATCAGTAGAAATTAGATGAAATTTTTTTGACAAGGAAGGTAATTAACCATTGGAGCACTACTTGGCATTTGATAGATCCTTCTTTACATGGAAATCTTTCAGTCAAGATGGGATGCCTTTCTAAATGGAACACTAGAGTAAAATTAAGGGATCAATGCAGGAATAACTTGGTGAAATTCCAACATGTTGTGCACAATCATAATGGTCCTTTTTGGAATCTATAGATGAAAACCTGCCCCTTTGAAATCAGTGGAAAATTCCCAAAGTCTTCACTGGGATCAGGATTTCATTCTGTGAATCTGTGCTTACAAGCTTGTACTTTCATCAGAAGCGAACATATGCAAATAGGACTAAAGTCCATGAAGTAGATCAAGAAGCAATCTAGATTGTCCTCACTGCCTACACAGTTTAGCCTCAATGGGTTGGTCAATTTTACACCTATGCCAGAAACTTATTCTTTGGCTCCAGTTGTGAATTCACGTGGCTCGACTAAAACCACAAGTCCTAGTGACCTAAGTGCGATCATAGATGATTGTTTGCTGTCTATATTAGCTGTCATTTCCTGAAAATACCATGCTTAGTTCTTACACAAACAGCTGTAGTTCATTTGATATTTACAGGAATTACTGAAGTTATCATTTATGGAGCAATTTTGGAGCCTCTATGGCCTCAGGCATTAACTGCTCAATACTTCTTCCTTCTTGAGATCTTTAAGTTACTGTGATGCATCTGTGCAGAATTCAGGTCCCAGATTTGATTTTTTTTTTCTGTATAGAAGGTGGTGGTGTCTTTCTTGCTTCAAAGAATATTTTTTCTTTTGTGGGAGTGTCCCAGTCTTTGAGGACTGAAAGTTTGCCTTGCACGTGGGTTGATATTTTTTTATTAGAATTTAAATTCTTTCATTATAACTGTGCCACTTCATCCACTTTTCACCTACTCATTGAATCTTATTGCCAGCGATCACAATTGCCTGTGTAGTTTTGATTAAAACTGAGTAGTGTCTCTGGCTGGTCTTCTGTCAGGATTGGAATATTTGCCATCCCTCCTCCCACCCTCCTGACCATCTATAGTTGTACCCAGGAAAATTGGCATTACCTAGTTCCATAGCATCTCATGGTGACAGGACTTTTCTTTCCCTAGCTGTTGTGGTTGCAATACCATTCTCCAACCTCACACTTTTCCTTCTGTTCTTTCATTATGCAATAAGAATCCTCTTAAAAATCTGAATTCTCCAGTAGACATAGCAGGTGTTTGGCAGCAAATGCTATGGAGTTTTTGCTTATATGGCTTATGGATGAGAATTTCAGTGCCCTAGGGCATTATTTCAACCCAAGTATTGAAAAGCATATTACTGTGTCAATTCAAATTATATCACTATTAAAGAAAATTGCCAAAGGAAATTAAATACAAATAATTATACTAATGTAACATTAATAACCTTAAGGTTATAATTTAATTTAAAAATATTGTAAAATATAAGGACATTGAGTCAGGTTTCCCATGTCAACTTTAGCCAGATTTTTTACCTATTGTAAAAATGAGGATAATGACACCTTTGTTAAGTTAATTGAGATCTACTGATGAATAGCACTATTTAAGGGCTAAGTACTCATTTTGTGTGTGTGATCTGTTCTCTCTCATCTGGGGACTAGTATGTATGTTGGTAATTAATTACTTTTAAAGTGCTCAGAATTGTGCTAGGAGCTTTACAGTACTCATACTAAAAGTTACACACTCTAATCATTTAATGTTTTGTATTACATTTATACTTGCATGTAGATGTATGGCTGTTATGAACTTGAAGATATCGCTGGTTAAGCATTGGTCCTCAGTCACACCTGTGAGGGTGAGTCCCTTGCCTTCTCCAAACCCCAGTGAAATCAAGGAGTACCAAGTGAGTGCAGGAGTCTGCCTGTGCACATTTGATTTGAGAATTATGGTGTAAAATCACTAATGCTCAATACCTAACATTTGTTTACTTTTAGCTGGTTACCCAGTGCCAGCAAAGCTTTTGGATATTTAGGCATATACATATCTTTCCATTTTCCCATCTCTTCAGTGCATTGGAGCAGTTAACCTCAGCTGATTTGGTGGTGGTGCAGAATCATACAGCTAGAAAAGGGCGGGATTGCTTTTAAGACCATTTTTCCCACTAGAGATTCCCACCAGATTTTTTTGTGGTTTCTTTCTCTTTCTTGTTTCACTTAAACTACTGGGCTGTATTCATTCCAGTGCAAGTATTAATTCATAGGATTTTATTATTCATCTACCTCTGAGAGTAATCCTACATAACTTTAGCTGCTTTCTTTCCTTGCAAAAATAAATCAGCTGCTTCCCAAGTATGCTTACAGCCTCCTTCAGAATATCACAGAGCAAACTGCAGTCATGTGCCCATAGATTAACAAGCAGGATGGTCTGTTTATATTTTCTACAAATTAGTCTGTTCAATCTGTGGCAGTTTGCCAGTGTGGTAAGAAGAAATTCTTTCATCGTATAATGTTGAACATTTAAAGGGCAATTTAACAAATCTTTTAAAAATATTGTAGGTTATCCTGATTTATTCGGCTAAAGTCACTGACAAACTATCCTATTTATAATATATTTTTTCTACAGAGACTATAAAGACCCTTAGAAAATATAACTGAGTAAGAGATAAATAGATTTCCAGGAGAACATGCTGCTAATAATGCTGAAGGGGCTTGATTTATGAGAAGAATTTTGCCAATTATTAGGTTACTAAATAAATAATAAAAAGGTGGTTTCTGTTTGGAAAGGGGCTGAACATATGGTGTGGGAAGGGAAAAAAACCCTCTTCAGAACACTTTAGTTACCTCTGTCTGTGTCTCGCTCACAAGATTTTTAAAACAGGAAAATACACAGGTTTTAATGAAATAGTATTTTCTGTCTCCTTTCCAGACTTTTTACAAGAGATTTCTTCCCTTTTACTGTTTTAAGAGTTGAGGTGCTTTCCACGGAGAGAATTTTCATCCAAGACTTCGAGAAAACCTAAACTTAATCTTTTAAATGAAACTTATCAAGAAAATAGTCTATGTGAAATTTCACTTTCCCCATCCTCTTTTTCATTCAAAATAACGTGCTCAATTACATTTTCACCGTGCAGCAGATATATACTTTATTTACAATACTTTATTTGAAAAAGATTTACACAAACCAATTTGTTTTCTTCTGTGCAGAGGACAACACAATAAAATTACATGACAGAGTAGTAAAGTGACTTTTATGGAAGATAAAAATCTGTGTTCTAGTTCCAAAGAATATACTTTTTGAACACCTTTTAGAGAAAGTTTTTTCCTCAGATGAGAAATAATAATACTTGATTCTTATATTGCACTTTATCCATAGAGCTGAAAGCGCTTTCAAATTGAGGTAAATATCACTATTCCCATTTTACATTTGAAACTTAGGCTCTATGAATATGTATGGAAATTGTGTGAATGTTTGTTTTTTTTAAGGATAGAATCTAATCCACAATAATTTATTTTCACACTGATATGAAGCGATCTGCTCCAGGGCCAGCCTTTCTCTTGGAAATTACTCTGGGGGAATTGGAACACTTTGTACAATGGGGGTGCTAAAAGCCATTGAACCAAACTGTAAATCTTGGAGATGAGGCAAATCACCGCACGTCAGAGAGTGTGGCATCACCTTCAGCACCTGGGGATGCTTACAACTTACATATTTTTCACCTTTTTTATGTGTCTAGAGTTGAAATGCATTGGGTAACCATTACCAATTACAGCAGTAATGAACATGCCATTTGTTTTATGTAATGTTGTACTACAGAAAATATGTCTACATTTAAGCCCTGATTCTGCACCACTGAAATCATTGGGAACTTTGCTAAGTGAGAGCAGGGTCAACTGAAGCCCCTCATGCCAGTGGTTTAAATATAAGCATTCAGATTTGGCCGGGACAGTCCCCCTTTTAAAGTCCTGTACCTAATATCCTGACTTCTTTGGCAAAACTAGGCATTTGTCCTGTTTGCTTTTGGCAATCTATTGTCAAAAGCAAATGGGGCACATTCCCATGTTTGCCAAAGGGGGAGGGGGCACTTGGAGGAATGTTGAAAGGGGCAAACAGCAAGTCTGGCTGATCTTGTGTCTCTGTTATACCTTGCCCCTCCAGTTGGGGAGCAGTAGGGTATCATATGTCACACAGCAACCCAGTCAGAGGGCAGTGCAATATGGGGCCTGATTCAGAGTCTTCTGACTTGTCGGCCTTGGCCCTGGCTGCAACCTGATTGTTAAGTGCCTGATCGGGTCCTGCAGCATCCTCTTATGCTGGGGTACCGAGTGTGGGATGGCCCTCTGAGCAGTCCCTGGAGTCCCCATCCCATCCTCATGCCCTTCCCATCTACTGCCCTTTGGGTCTGATCCCAGGAGTCCTCTCCAACTCCCACTCAATCCTACCCCATCCTGTTCTTTCCCTTCCCAGTCTGCCTTCCATGATCCATTTCTGTCACCTCTTGGCAGGGATACCATTTAGGGAGGGCAGTGGGGGCACCTGCCTCCCTGAGTTTCATACCACCAACTGTGAGCAATCCCTCTGTTGCTCACTTCCCTCACCAGCTGGCAGTTGCCGGCCCCTATTAACATCTAAAATAGTGACTCTGCATCCTGACCTCTCTTGGGCTGGTCTCTAGAGCAGGGCTACTCAACTTTGGAAGCCCAGGGGGCCACAATGATACTCAGTGCATGCCGAGGGCCGCAACTTAAGTGTGGCTGCATATACATGCAAATATATATGCAAATAGCTTCTTTCACACTGATGGGCATGAATACAAAGATTAAGGCAAGACTACACAACACACAGGCCACATTTAATTCTGACATTAATAAAATGCAATATTTACCGATTTCCACCCATATGACAGGCTATTCAAGGTTTGTGGGCTGAGGAGCGTGTGAAGCCTCTTATCCCTGCCTCGCCAGGGGTACGAAGTGGCTAGAGGGAATTGCCAGCTGTTTCAATCAGGTGGAGGTTCCTTCTGATACTGTGCGCTGCTGGCAGGAGAGGAGACCTCATGCGCTCCCCTGTCCCCAGATCTCGATTGGCCTGAGGGCAGGTAAGTGGCAGGGTGGCCACAGGCAGGATCAACTGGCTTGGCAGGCTGGATCGAGACTGTGGAGATTGTCTTGCCCACCCCAATCTAACACAATGTTCAGAAGCAGCTCAGTTGGGGGAAACAAAATGTAAAATTCTAGACTTTATTTATTCTGGAAAAATGAAACAGAGTTGAGAGTTAGGTTGGATTTTAAAACTAAATAATATTTTGGCTAAGCACTACTGAAGCGTTTCAGTGAAATTTTAAATCTTTTAGTCAGACTATATCAAGAGAAAACACAATATAGTTGTTGATAAATATCTAAAAGCTTAATCACTAGAATAATTTTAAAAAGCACAGGAAAAATATTCAAATGCATTTGATCTACAGCCTGCAGCAAACATTCTGCCAAAGGAAATGCATTTATATTTAATCAAGATGAATTTTAAGAAAAATAGGCTTTTTAAAAGCGCCTGAAAGAATGACAGAACCATATTTTTAAAACAAAATCATGTGCAGTGTTTCTTTCTTTCTTTCTTTCTTTCTTTCTTTCTTTCTTTCTTTCTTTCTTTCTTTCTTTCTTTCTTTCTTTCTTTCTTTCTTTCTTTCTTTCTTTCTTTCTTTCTTTCTTTCTTTCTTTCTTTCTTTCAGTTTTGAATAGAACAAATCTAGGGCAGTGGAAAAAAATCACTCTAAGCACTCTGTGTGCTCTGGTTTTGATCTAGCGCCCATTTAAGCCAATGGAAAAGCTCCCATTGTCTTCAATGAGCTTTAGATCAGGCTGTATCTGAGCAGTTGAACTTGTATCAAATGTTGCCTTCTCACAAACATGGATCTGGCTGTAGAACTGGTTCATAGATATTTTCTTAGAAGTAGTGTCCATCTATGGGTAGAAAAATTTTATCTAACGATACCTCACTCTCTTTTCAAAACTAAATGGACTCTGAGAAATAACCCTTGGTAGTCTTTCAGATATCTACACGTGAACTTCTAGAGCCACTGGGACATTTCCCCAGGGCATGTCCTATTTATATTTGGACTAAGGGAGCCTAGAAGGAGTTAGCTGATGAGGGAAAAACATTAGGGCTTCTAGTCTGACGTTTGCTTTCAGCAAAGTCAGAGGGTACATCTACACTAGCTCGTTAGATCGAGC
Source organism: Pelodiscus sinensis (assembly GCF_052426305.1). Classification (NCBI taxonomy): domain Eukaryota; kingdom Metazoa; phylum Chordata; order Testudines; family Trionychidae; genus Pelodiscus; species Pelodiscus sinensis. The sequence continues at coordinate 27,214,446 of NC_143065.1, forward strand.
TAGATAGGATAATTAGGGCAAGCAGAGTTGCAAATGAAGCCTGGGATTTAAATATCCTGGGTTTCATTTGCATGTTCCCGGGCTCCGCCATTTTTAAATTCCCCTTAGTCCGAACTCCGTGCCCGCAGCTACACGTGGCACGGAGCAGGTAGTTCGAATTAAAGATCCTAATTCGAACTACCCTTACTCCTCGTGGAATTAGGATCTTTAATTTGAACTACCTGCTCTGTGCCGCGTGTAGCCGTGGGCACGGAGTTCAGACTACGGGGGATTTAAAAATGGTGGTGCCTGGGAACATGCAAATGAAACCCGGGTTATTTAAATCTCGGGCATCATTTGCACCTCCGCTTGCCCTAATTACCCTACCTAGCTCGATCTAATGAGCTAGTGTAGACGTACCCAGAGTGAGTACTAGAGAGAGTTTGGAGAGTCACACACTGGAATACTGTTGATCATGCCACTGACCATCACTGTGGTTTTTATGACCAAGAAATATTTTAGTTTCTGGTATTTTTTTTTAAATGAAAATGCTTGATCTCTGTTACTGCATTCAGCTGATAAAGAAGACTCCTCCATTAATATTTTACTGATATGGACCTATAAATATTAATTGTAGTGGATATTTATAAAGTGAACTTTCAAGGACTTAACTATTAATTAAATCTTATTCAGTATTTTAAATAAGTGGTCTTGTTTTCATAAGTGCAGTACACCTGGCAGCTCTTATGGAAAAATCAGCTCACTTTTTAGGTGCCTAAATGTGGAAGTAATGGACTAAGTTTAGGAGTGCTGTAGTAGTGTGGCGGCCATTCCATCATTCTCCCTTCTGGAAAGGAGTGGTGCAGCTGGTGAGTCCTGCCTCTTTTCCATTCACCCAGATTATAAACAAGTCTAGACAGACTTTTAAATTAAGGAGCACCTCTCTTCTAAGGGTCTTATGTTTATAACTTTTGATAATAAATAAGTAGGCATTCACTAGGAGACATCCGGAGACATCTGTAATTTCTATCTCAGTTCAACTAACGGTCTATTCTGGTTTCTTCTGTTAGGAGATTATTCTTTCCTATTCTTGTAAACAGTCTCTATTTCTGGAACCACTCCTAATATCATTTCTGAGTTACTCTTTTTCAGTCCTTCTTTAAACAGCTTTCCTTTTAGGAGTAGTGCTATACTGATTTAGTCTCTTGGGGTATGTCTACACTGCCACCCTAGTTCGAACTAGGGTGGCTAATGTAGGCATTTGAAGTTGCAAATGAAGCCCGGGATTTAAATATCCCGGGCTTCATTTGCATCTTGCCGGGCACCGCCATTTTTAAATCCCTGTTAGTGTGGACTCCGTGCCCATGGCTACACGCGGCATGGAGTAGGTAGTTCGAATTAGGCTCTCTAATTCAAACTACCGGTACACCTCGTTCCACGAGGAGTAACAGTAGTTCGAATTAGAGAGCCTAATTCGAACTACCTACTCCATGCCGCGTGTAGCCATGGGCACGGAGTCCACACTAAGGGGGATTTTAAAATGGCGGCGCCCGGCAAGATGCAAATGAAGCCCGGGATATTTAAATCCCGGGCTTCATTTGCAACTTCGAATGCCTACATTAGCCACCCTAGTTCGAACTAGGGTAGCAGTGTAGACATACCCTTGTTCTTTCCTTAAACAGGATCTTCCTTTCCACCACTCTCCTCTCTGGAGCTAGGTTCTATTGATAAAACCCTCTATTCCTTCTTAAGCAGGAACCCTTAGCTCTCCTCCCTGGAGCTGAGTTCTGGTGTAGCCCATTTTTTTCCTTCTGCTCACCCCTTTCCTTAATTAGGCTTCAGTGTTCTCACAAGGCCAGCTTTTCTCTGCTGATGTTTCCTCGTGTCTATCCTTCTATGAGAGAGGAGGCAGCCATTGTATTGGTCCCCTTCTTTCAGCTCAACCTCCAGTAGGTTGGGTGAGAGGAGAGTCTTGGTCCTAAGTTGTCAAAGAAACAGTAATAGGATTTCCTCCTGAACACTTCATACTTCTGGGACTGCTTCCCTTCATAGGCTATGTCTACACAGGTGTGATCTTGTGCAAAAACTCTTTAGTGCAAGAGTTCTTGCGTTGAAGTAGTTGTGCAAGAGAGCATCTACACTGGCCGGGACTCATTGTCAGAGAGATGCATTTTTGCGCAAGAGAGCGTCTACATTGGTGGGATGCTCTTGTGCAAAAGCATGAGCCCGGAACCACTTTGGAGAGGGAAAAAGGGCACCAGGCCTTTCCGTGGGTGGGGGCTGGAGCTCCTTTGTGACATGTGCTTAAAGGGATCTCCCTGGACAGCCGTTTCTCTCCTGCTGCTTGCTTTAGTACCTCTTGCAGGGACTGACAGCTGTAGCAGTTCTAGCTGTGGTTGCCCTCTGCCTTGTTGGACACCACAGCTTGTGCCTTAGTGTCATTTGGTGATTTTTTTGCCGTTCGCTCTTTTGTTGTGCCATGGAGCCAGTGGTGGCCTTGTGCCTGCTCTGGCCCCTTCTGGCCATTTTGGAGTGCCTGCAGCTGCTTCTCCATGCTGCTGCACTCGTCGTCCAGGACCTCGAGGCGCAGGTCGCTCTGGACTCCCTCGCCATGGAGGCGGTGGCGTCCCTGTGGCATCCCCACCCTACCGTGGAGAGGCTATTGTGGAGACTGGACACCAGTACCGCCTGGTGGGACTGATTGGTCCTGGGGCAATGGGAGAATCATAGAATAATAGGACTGGAAGGGACCTCGAGAGGTCATCGAGTCCAGCCCCCCGCCCTCAGGGCAGGACCAAGCTCTGTCTACACCATCCCTGACAGATGTCTATCCAACCTGTTCTTAAATATCTCCAGAGAGGGAGACTCCACCACTTCCCTTGGCAATTTATTCCAATATTTGACCACCTTGACAGTTAGGAATTTTTTCCTAATGTCCAATCTAAACCTCCCCTGCTGCACTTTAAGCCCATTACTCCTTGTCCTGTCCTCAGAAACCAAGAGGAACAAATTTTCTCCTTCCTCCTTGTGACACCCTTTAAGATATTTGAAAGCCGCTATCATGTCCCCCCTTAATCTTCTTTTTTTCAAACTAAACAAGCCCAGTTCATGAAGCCTGGCTTCATAGGTCATGTTCTCTAGACCTTTAATCATTCTTGTCGCTCTTCTCTGTACCCTTTCCAATTTCTCCACATCTTTCTTGAAATGTGGCGCCCAGAACTGGACACAGTACTCCAGCTGAGGCCTAACTAGTGCAGAGTAGAGCGGCAGAATGACTTCACGAGTTTTGCTTACAACACACCTGTTGATACAACCTAGAATCATATTTGCTTTTTTTGCAACAGCATCACACTGTTGACTCATATTCAACTTGTGGTCCACTATGACCCCAAGATCCCTTTCCGCCATGCTCCTTCCCAGACAGTCGCTTCCCATCTTGTATGTATGGAACTGATTGTTCCTTCCTAAGTGGAGCACTTTGCATTTCTCTTTATTAAACTTCATCCTGAGAACTGCAATGGCTGACCAGCAATGGCTCCGGAACTTTCGGATGCGAAAGCAGACGTTCCTGGAGTTATGTGCCTGGCTCGCCCCTGCACTCCAGAGAAGCACCACCCGGCTGCGGGCACCCATCCCCGTGGACAAGAGGGTCGCCATTGCCATCTGGAAGCTGGCCACCCCAGACAGCTACCGATCGGTGGCACACCAGCTCGGGATGGGCAGATTGACCGTCGGTGCCGTTGTCACGCAGGTAAGTCCTGGGAAAAGGGGGGGAGAGGGTGCTGCACTCCATGCCCAGGGGTAGGCAAGACTCCAGGCTGGGGCAATGAGGAGAGTGGGGGATGCCCCGTCACCCAGGGGTTTGGGCCATCCCTCCTTTGCACAGGCCTGTTGGTGGGGAGCAAGGGGTGGCCCATGGGGCGAGGGGGCCCTGGTGTGTATGAGGACAGAGGGCATCACGGGGGGAGGGGGGTGGGAACCCCCCAAGGGAGCATGCACTCACCCTGCCTTATGTGATGTGTTCCCCTGTGTTTTTGTGCACCCTTCTGCAGGTCGTCCATGCCATCAACGACATCCTGTTCCAGCAAGTCATCCGCCTGCAGGACGTGGATGCAACGGTGGCCGGCTTCAGTGTGCTGGGGTTCCCCAACTGTGGGGGAACCCTGGATGCAACCCATATCCCCATCCGTGCCCCGGACTGTCAAGCGGCCCATTTCATAAACAGTACAGGGTACTTCTCCATCATGCTCCAGGCCCTCGTGGACCACCGTGGCCACTTCACGGACATTTATACGGGCTGGTCCGGCAGGGCACTCGACGCCCGCATTCTATGACACTCCGGCCTGTTTCGCAGGCTGGAGGCGAGCACTTTCTTCCCCCAGCAGGAATTTACTGTTGGGGACGTGCCCATGCCAACATGTATAGTGGGGGACAGGGCTGGCCTTAAGCCGATTCGTCTGAATCGGGCTCCTCACGTAAGGGGGCCCCACGCCCCTGCACCTGGAAGACGCCCGGACGTGACGTCACGCCCGGGATTTTAAAACTGGAAAGTGCCATGCCACCACCGCACATGTGGTTCACAGACCAGCCCCGCAGAAGGTAGGGGAGGGGGAGCGGTTTGTATAGAGGGGAGCGGGGGGGGGGGGGAGAGGAAGAGGCTTGTGTGGAGGGGAAGGCACCAAGAGGCAGGGTGAAGGTGAGACACATGCCAGGAGGCCAACTGCAGACAATGAGGAAAAGGGCAGGAGGGGAGGTGTCAGTGGGAGGGGGGATAGGGTGATGCTGGGAGAGGAGAGGAGGGGGGAAGGGCATTGGGGGCTAGAGGGGAAGGTGCTGGGAGAAGGCTTGAAATAAGGGGTGGGCATGAGAAAGGTGGGGATGGAGCAAGACGTGTGAGGGCACAGAGGGGCAGGAGGGGAATGGGGCAGAGGGTGGTGAGAGGGTGGGCATCAGGGAAAAAGAGGGCAGGGGCAGTGAGGGAAGGGGGAGGCACCAGGAAGGTGCAGGGCTAAGGGAAGGTGCAGGTGCCAGGGGATTCTGGGCATGAAGCAAAAGGGCAGACATCTGCAGGGGAGGGACCAGCACCAGAGGAGAGAGGCAGGGCAGGTGTGTAGAGGGAGGTATTAGAAGAGAGGTAACTCACCTGATCAGAGTGGGGCTACTGGAGGAGTGGGCACAGTGAGGAGAGAAGGTGGAGGAGAGCAGGTCGCAGGAGGGCAGTGAGAAGAGCAGGAGTCAGGATAGCAGAGGAGGGTGAGGAGTTGGGGGGCAGCAGGCACCAGAGGAAATGATGGAGCAAGGAGAGGAGACATGGCAGCAGAGAGAAAAGGTAAAGGTTTATAAAACATTTATTAATAACGTGGTATGCTGCCCATGGCCAGTTTGCTTGCGCCCCACGCTGCAGTTTGGGTTTATGTGGGGTTCAACACATGGCCGGGAGCCAAAACAAAAGTAGTCAGTGTAATGATCTTCTGTTGATATGTGTTTTAGTAGTTAAATTCTTGGACTGTCATTGCTCATGAAAAGTGCTGTCACATGAGTAGAAATTGGGTAAATATTGCATTTTATTAGTATCAGCAGTTCGAATTGGGACCCACACTTCCTAAAGCAGGCTCTGATGGGGGACGCGGCCAACCCCCTGCTGCCCTGGTAGATATGGCCGTACACAGGGTGGACAGATCACGACTGGGCCCGATTCAATGACCGCCTCAACCGGGCCTGCAACCAGGTTGAGTGCTCCTTCGGCCATCTGAAAGCCCAGTTTTGTTGTTTGCCTACCCGTCTTGAGATGGGTGAGCGGAAAATCCCTGAGGTAGTGGCCGCGTGCTGTGTGCTCCACAACATCGTGGAGCAGAAGGGGGAGGCCTTCCTCTTTGGCATGGATGGCAGGCGAGGGCCAGGCCTTCAAACAGCCCCACACAGCTGCCAGGTGCACCCTGATGGGGTGCGTATATAGGAGGCCCTGATGGAGATGTTCTCCCAGGCCGCACAGTAGGGTCGCCTCTGTCTCCTTTCACATCTGCCTCCCATCTCCAACCCTTCCCTCCCGCCCTCCCCTTACCTCCCAATAAACAACACAGTTTTTTGTGGAAAACAACGCATTGAACTTTTTATTTACAATGGGGACGTAGGGTGGGAGGAGGGAAAGAGCTCTGAACTGGGAGGGGGAGAAGGGAGCTACTGCTGGGAAGGGTGGCCCCTGCGACCGCCTCTGTGGGGGCGGACAACTGCATGGCGTTCAGGCCGCATCGGGGCAGGCAGAATGGGGAGGTGGGTAGGTTGGGGTGCATCAGGAGGGGGCATGGTGGGAGCAGGAGGGGCAGCAGGAGGGGGCACGGGCATTGGCATGGGAGGGATGGCAGGTGCATGGGGCAATGCCATCCCATAGTGCACAGGGTGCCTGATGTGCGTGGTGAGGGTGGTGACAGCATCACACATGCGGTCACACTGAGCCTGGAAGCGCCCCCAGGCCTGCTGGCGCCCTCCAGGTCAGCATCAACCCGTCGTGTGATGGCCGCCTCGATCCTCTCGATGGCCTGTACGTGGCGCCGGAGGAGTTGGTCCCACTGCCAGACCTGCCGGCTTGGTGCCTGGGCAGTTGGGGGTGCTGCCGCTGTTGCAGGGCTAGAGGATCCCTCAGTCCTGGCTGGTCCCACTGCAGGGAACAGGGGAAAGGATGGGTCAGTCAGGTAGCCCTGGCCACCGTCCCCACACCCCATGTCCTCCGCCCTGAGCCCAGGTGACATCGCAGTACTGTGGCTTGGGACCACTCGGTCACCCCCTGTGTTGTATGTTTGCATACAGGACCACCCCCGGAGTAGGGTGCTCCTGCATGTATTGTAACCACCGGTCTGTGTCCTGGCCCCTTGAGATGTGTTGTGTTAACCTGTGGAACTCCCTGCCGTGGAGGCTGTGATGCTTTGGACTAATCAATGGTGTTTGACAGGGATCAAGATGAATCCTCACACAGTGCCTGAGAGCACATATGGCAGACGTGGTCTGGGCTCTCAGATTCCCATCATGTGGATGTCTCTTGGACGGAACCAGGGGTGACTGGGGAGTGTACCATCCTTGCAGCGAAACTCAGGTGGCCCTAGGACCGGGCTGAGTGCTTCCACCTCTCCCCCTCCTGCTAGCCCTCGCACACGTAGCCCAGGGACATGTGTGGCCACAGTGTGGGACTTCCCTCGGGGGGCCAGCCAAGGCGCCGGGAACAAGCGAGAGGCTCAGTGGGGGCCACGCTCACAGGGCTGTGTCGCTGCTTTTTTCCCAGGAGCAGCTGGCTGTGTCGCGCAGCCAGGCATGACAGTGTCCTGTCTGTGTGTTGTACTCTTCGGGACGGGTGGGCTCTGGCCTGAGCCCCTGGGGCCTTGGCTGATTCCAGCCGGCATCCACCCTTCCCCCCGGTCCGGATATGTGCGAGCAGCACCGTCCCAGGCGTGCCCTGGAGCTGCCTGCCGCGGCCACATGCCGGTTGGTCACCAGGCTGCACGTGATTGCACATGCTGCATACTGGTACACAGCGTGCAGCTCACACTGCTTGAGTGACGCTCCCTCCTCCTCCATCCTGGGCACCTGGCTCCCCCCCCGCCCTTGTTAGTGCAAAATGCAACACTCACCAGTGGATCCTTCCCCAGCCTCCGATGACGCATGGGAGACGTCCGGGCTGCCTGACAGCATTTCCAGCTGCAGGATGACGGTGCTCCCCTGGTCATCCTTGTCCTCCTCTGACCCGGTGGGCAGCTCCGCCTCGTCCCCTGCCTCACTATGCCTGGTGACGGGGGCGGGGTGGGGGTGCCTGCTGGTGTCCATGGGCACTGAGGGTCCGTGGGGTGCCACCTTGCCCAGGATGGCATGGAGGCACTCATAATGGGGGCAACTGTCAGCTCCTGCCCTCTGGCCCTTGCTGGCCCGGACATAGCCCAGGCGCAGCTCCTTTACTTTAGCCCGGATCTGTTCGAGCATCCGGACTGGATGGCCCTGGTGGGAGAGCACCTGGGCCATGCAGCGGAATATGTCCGCATTCCTCCGATGGGCACAGGGTTCATGGAGGGCCTCTTCATCAGCCTAGTGATCCAGCAGGGCCTCAATCTCCACAGGGGCCAGGAAGGGGCACACCTCTTTGTGCCCCTTGGGACCTCCTGTGCTGGGGGTGCAGGTTGCTGCTGCCCCCCTGGAGCGACCATCCTGGGTGGTGCTGGTGGCTGAAGGAGCAGAGCTCTGTGGCAGAGCTTGATGGCAGAGTGCTTCTGCCTCGTGGCCTCTGCAGGCTGCCTGTGCCTTTAAGGGGTTTCAGGATACCAGGAAGTCTGGAGCGGTGACTGCGCATATGGAGTGTCCAAGTGGTTAACTAGGGCTTTTTTCCGTTTGGACGGCTCTTGCGCAAAATCCCTTGGCTACCTGTTTACATTGGCCTCTTGCACAAGAACAGTTGTGCAAAAGGGCTTATTCCTGAGTGGGAGCATCAGAGTTCTGGCGCAAGAAGCCTTGATTTCGTACATTAGAATGTCAGTTTACTTGTGCAAGAACACGCAGCCAGTGTAGACAGGCAGCAAGTTTTTGGGCAAGAGCAGCCACTTTTGCGCAAGATCGCGCCAGTGTAGACACAGCCTTACAGTGTCTCTTTGGAGACAGGTTCTTATTTATATATGTGTGTGTGTGTGTGTGTGTGTGTGTACACACACACACACACACACACACACACACACACACACACACACACACACACACACACACACACAGACCTTTTAGCCTCTTAAATGGCCATGCTACGTGACTGGGTGGATTGACCATTAAGACCCACTATGCATAAGAGACATCACCCCATCAAACCTATTTTTGAAAATATTGGCCCTGACACATATCTAGCTTTAGTCATGATTACTTTGATATCTTATCATAATTAATAATCATAGAAATATTGTGAAACTGCAGATCATTAGTGTAATTTTTCTTTATTTATATGATACCTCACAACTGGATGATTTATGATACAGTTTAGCAATGTAGCACACCCAAAGTTTTTGTGCTAGATTCCTTGAAAGTGCATTAATATTAGCTGCTCCTTAGCTGGCATATTTCTTCTCTAGGGCACAAATCATATGCTACAACAGTTTAACAAACTGGAAGATATTTAACTTCAAGAATCAAATCAAAAGGTGCACACTTTTTTGGTATATGATTGGACTTGCAGTGTATAGTAATCTGACAAACATGTATTTTCAAGTCAATAAGAATGTGATTCTGTTTTTTTTTTCTGTTTGCCATCTGATCATTTGTCCTTTCTTGGGAAAAAAAATTCTTTGGACTCATTTTGCAGACTAATAATTTTTCTAAGTTATCCTTTCTAGCCACTGCCAGTTCAAGGCTCATTAAGCTACAGGGAACTTGCTGCTTTCTCTTAGGCTCTTGTTTTATCATAGAATTAGAGATGGAAGAGACATCTAGTTCTTTCCCTTGTTAATGAAAGATTATTTCCTACTGCACATTTTCTAGTGTTTGAGGCCATGATTCAGCAAAGTACTTCTTTATACATAAGTATTTTGCTGGCTCAGGGCCTCACTGCTATTTCAGTTGTAGACTGAATATGCTGTGTGTCTTTGCCCTCACATGTAGAGGATTAAACCATTGCCAAGAGAGTGCTGGGAAATATTTTTCTTTTATGGCATAGATCTTGGGGCTTTTTAACCTTCATTTGGAACACTGAACACCAGTTACCTATTAGACTCAGAGGGGTGTTAATGTGCATTAACACCCTTGCATGAAGGTGAGAGACGGGTGAATGTTGATGAAGCTCCCTCTATTCTGTTGCCTTTTTTTTTGTTCTTAAGTATGCTGTCCCCCTATGGTGTATCCATAGCTGAATATTATATAATCAACTTATACAATATGTGGTATAGTAGTGCTTTGAATTTGTGGTCTTCTGATTAGATCAAGATACTGGAAAGCAGGAGTATCTTGGATCTAATGATGCCTGAACCACGTAATGACTCTTTTTTGGCAAGTCACATGGTTTCCTTGTGCTTCGGTCAACCCAAATATAAATTAGGTAAATGCCAGGGCCTCTTTGAAAGTCTGATGCTACTTTTGAACTGAGCTTTTCTTGGAAAATATTGTTAACTTGTGTAATTGTGTATACTATATCTTGGTTTCCCTAACTTTTGAAGCTGCTCATGGGTGGCCAGTAATGTAGGCAAGGGAAGGCACAGCCTTCCTAAAATTGTCTACATGTCCTGGCTGCCTGGGAAGGCTGGGTGTACGGTATGACAGCCCGGCTCCCTGGCTGCCAGGGAGGGTTGGGGCTGGGGTTGGGGCTGGGGCTGCAGCATGGCAGCCCTGGCTCTCCATATGGCCAGGAAGGATCAGGCTGAGGGTGGGCGGGGCTTGACTCCAGGGCAGGGTCTTGAGCAGAAGGGGCGGGACTGGGACTTGCCTTCCCAAGCTGAGTCTTCACTGGCTGTCCATGGAGCTACTAACCTTCTTCTGGACTAAGAAGTATTTTGCCACACTCGAATCTCTAACCTCAAGCTCAAGCAGGTTATTTGTTGTAATCACACCAGATATAATTAACTATATATATTGTCAAGGCTGTTCCCCACTCTGCTATTTCAAGTGCAGAAGGTGAGGGCCAGCATGAGACTTTAAAAATACCTTTTTGCTAAAAGCTTGTGTTAAAACTCCATGAGGTCATAGATTTCCTGGCCTTAGATTAGTATTGCTGACATCCCTCAAGTACAAAAACCTTTTGAGAGCCCAGAAGTACCTTTCTGTGGGTTCTTTAAAGCTCTTTAAACCTCCCTCTGGAGAGAGCATGAAAAACTGTAATTTTTCCAAGTAGTATGGCTTGCAGACTTAGGCATGTACACATAGAACCTCCTGCTTTCTAGGACACTGGAATAAAAAAGTAGGGATGTTAACTATCGTGTAATTGTGTAAACATGTAATGGCTGGAAATTTTAGCAGTTACGTGTTTATATGCACGTGGGGGCAGACAGAAGCCAGCACCTCACAAGCACCAGCTCCCACTTTCCTCTCCCTGCTGCCTCTGATAAAGAGGCAGCAGCGTTGGGGGCAGGCAGCTTCGTGGGAGCCAATATGCATGAGAGCTGGCTTGAAAGCCGCTTCCTGCATGTACCAACTCCTGCCTTCCCCCCTCACCTCACACACTGCTTCCTGTCTAAGGCAGCCAGCTCTCCGCGCATACTGGCTCTGTTGAGCCACATGCTCCCTTTCCTCCTCCCCCATGCTGGTGCCTCTGATATAGAGGCTGCAAGGGGGGGAGTGCGCTTAGTCATTAAGGTTAACTGACAAGCCTAGGCTTATTGATTAATTGTGTAAACGATTACACACATCCCTATCAACAAAACAAAGAAAACATACTTGGTTGCTAGAGAACAACAACAAAAAGATTAAAACACAGAGGATTGCTCCTCTGGAATTCAGTTGGGAAAGTTACAGTGTGAGTGGGGTAGTTAGATATGTTCAGAATAGTGACGTGTGACAAACACCAAAATAAAGAAAATAACCTGATTGTATCTGACTAAACATTCTCTGTTCTGCTCTCATGTCCATTGTTCCAAGATTTAGTCCTTCCGTATACATGGATGTCAATGGATACTCCATGCCTGGGTCCCTGTCTTAATTCATGTCACATTGGTTCTCCTCTAGTCACACACTAACAGGAACAGGAAGAGCTCGGCTTCCAATTCAAGCTCACACACTGTTTCCATTGGCTCTCGTGGCCTCCTGCCAATTCATTTCCTGCTTCCCTAGCATTCATGGGGATTCTGTCTGTGATTTAACCCTTACAGGCAAGACACTTAGGGTTAAGTCTTAAGATTTTAGTTAACTCAATGTCTGAAATGTCCAGAAAACCCATCCATTCAACACATATGTCAAGCAGAAAACTTGAATTACTAAGATGGTACAAAATTTGAGCAGAGGCAGGGAAGTATAAATTATGTATTCCCTTGTGTGAGTTTGGGTGAATCTGACTTTTGGTCTCCAAATTGGCCTTTGTTTTTAAGCATTTAATAAGCTCCAGGAAAATGTATAGTATTTTATCTTTGAAATTTTTTAAAACCTGTTTTGATTTTTCTCATTATCTTTTCATCATTATGTAGTTCAGTTTGCTTTGAGCAGAGTATGTCTTTTCTTAGCTAACATACCACATAGGCTTAGAAGGGTAATAGCTGATTTATCTTAAGTTTGTATGACGGGCAAATGCACTATTAATGAGCGTTTAGCTCTTAGAAACCTGTGCTAAAGGTCTAGAACTTGTCACCATACTCATGTCATAAGCAATGAAAGAATTCAGTGAGTTGTGCTCAAGTCATTTTGAGGTTTTTTTTAACCTCCATTTTCTCATCTTCTTGACCTTTCATCCATAAGAATTAACAGAAGTTAAATCCTAGTGCTCCTATGTTGATCCCAAGCCTCAAACTAATATCAGAAGACATGTTTATATATACATATGAAACAATTACTTTAGATGTTCAGTGTTTATAGTAAAATAGAATGGAGGCATGTTACGTAATGTTCAGTTGAACTTTGTAATAACCTTCTTCATTTATTTGAGAGAGACGTCCTTGTGGGTGCTCCACAGCAGATGTTGTGTGTCCCAGCACCATTGACTGGAGTCTTTACAGCAGTGCCCGGGGAGCCACACGAGTGGTGCCCACGCTGCATGGATCCAGCATGCTATGACTGCACATGTGCGGCCCCCCTCTCCCTTGAGTTCCTTCTTACCGTCCTGCCTTGAGATGGAGCTCAGCAGTGCACTTACTGTCAATAGATCCTGTAGATAAGTAATTTGTTCTTACTTCTTTACTTAGTTGACTTTTTGTTCAATCCAAGTTCTCTCTCTGCCCTTAAAAAAAAAAAAGTTCTCGATTGCTGTTGGATTTAGTTAAGTTTCAGTTTGTTATGCTCAGTTCGCTGGGATTCAAACGTTGCTCTGTCTGTAGTGATGCTACGTCTGTATTAGACGGACACTCATTGCTTCAGATGTTTATCTATTTCTCCCCTTTCTTTAAATCTTCTTGATAGGTATAGTAAACTCTTGCCTAGCCCATATGTCCTGCTTTAATGTCCATCTGACATTTATTTTAAATTTATTTGTAAAATATTTTATGTGATTGCTGTTTTTATTATGCTTGCCTACCTATATTGTCACATACCCCCTTTCCACTTCATTATAGTAATGCTTAAGGACAGCATAAAATCTGGTTTAAAATGACTGTTTTAAAACTTAAATACGTTTTTAATTCAACTGACGTTTAATTTGAAGCTAATAGTTTAATACTATCTTTTAAGTGTACTAAGAACACTAGAATGGTGTATAATTGTTTTCTGAAAGTAGAGGCACTTCAAATCTTCAGCTTTCATTTAAGTAATGAGTTTACTGCAGACTAGCCAAGTCATTAAAATTGACTAAAAATGTGACGATCTCTCACAAAGTTCTGAAATTTGAATTATATCTAAGCAAAACATTCATAATAATAAAAGCTTCACAAAGAACTCTGAAACATCCCACACTGGAAAAAATGACCCAAGGAATAAAACAGGATTTATTTATTCAAATAAATAAAGTGGAAGAATGATTGCTATTGGGGCTGTTCAAATATTATTTGTAAAACTGGTAGAAAAAATTCTAATTTTGATTATTTTGATGAAGTGTTTTGTGTTTTTTGATTAGCTGTATTTGACTTTGAGACTTTTCTTGAAATTCTTTTGAAAGCTATTAATTTTTGTGTGTGTTTTTGAGAGAACGCACTCAATTGTATCTCAGTATTGGCTTGCCATTGCAACCGACTCATATTAGATGCTAGTATAGAATTTTTTTTTAATCCAAATCTTTGCTATATATCTGTCCTTCAGTTCTATTGGATTCTTAGTTCAGCAAACTAGTTTCCACTGTAATCCCCACATTTAACTTTCTAAAACACTTACCACTTTGAAATTTTCCATGATGGTGGCCAGAGTTTGTGTGCCTTAATCTAGTAAGTAGTCTTGTATTTCACCCAGTGGCTAATTTAGCTTTTGACACTTAAATAAATGTGTGACACACACATTTCAATTTCTCTTCTATCACTTAATTGTTATTTCAGCTTCAAATGTTGGCATTTATATATCCAAGCTTAATGATATATATCTGAATGCTTTGCAGTTTAAATATTTACCTCATGAAGATGGGAAACACAAGTTAGTTAATCACTGCATATCTTTCTTGCAAACTTGTTTATGAGAAATTAAGCAACAGTATGTTATAGAACTTCTTCTGGGAAGTGTGGTGGAATAATTTGAATTCTCTTCTATGAGCTCAGTAATCAAACTGTTAGCGATTCATAACATCAACACTTAGCACAGTTCACTTTCAAAATATTGTACAGATATAAATTAACCTTCGCAACACTGTTGTAGAGTAGGTCAGTGACTGTTATCCACAGTTTAAACTTGGGGAAATGTAGGTAGAAATAAGTAATTTGTCCAAGAGCACTGTTCTTAGCTACCAATACTTTGCTCACATCACTAGATCACACTCTTCTAATTTATTCCTATTTTCTCGTATAAGGCCTGATTCATAGCTCATTGAAATCAATGGAAAATCTCCCAGCAACTTCAAAAGATTCAGGATCAGTGTCATACTAAACATGTCAAGACTGTGAAGTTCTTTGGGCATATTGGGGCTAGAACCTCCAAACATAGCTGTCTTGACAGAAGCATTACTGAAAACTGTGCTTATTTGCGTGATGGACTTTCGGGTACGGATGTTAAATATCGGCTAATTGAATAATCTAGTAATATCATGAATTCTTATCGGTTAGTCGACTAGTCTATAGTCCCTGAGGGTGAAGCCTGCAGCCAGCGTGCTCCAGCCTCACTCCCGATGAGTCCCCTGTCATGCCAGGTGACAGTTGGTCCACAAGGGGAGCCAGTTTAAAAACCAGCTCCCCTCGTGGAATGGCTGCCTGTTGCCCTGTGCTATTATCTCTGCTAAAGAGGCAGCAACGTGAGGTGGCAGAAGCTCCTGTCTGGAGGGTGTAGGGGGGTTGAACTCCCAGACCCGGCATGAGCCGGAACTGAGCTGGGCTGCCCATCCGCCCAGCTCCTAATATGCTTTAAATGCAGAGCAGCAGCGGGGGAAGTCACAAGCCAGGACTGAGCTGGGCTGCTGGCCACCTGCTAAAAAATTTCCTGGCAAGTGGGAGTGGGGACTAGGAAATGCATGTAGTCTATAATATTAAGCTATAAGCTTTTGCTTATCTGTTAATCGATTAATTGACTACACTATTACATCCCTATTTTGGGGGGGACACTGTGATGAATGTGACCAGCTAACACAGGGGTGGGCAATAATTTTTGTCCAGGGCCACTTCAAAATTTTTTGAAGTAGCCCTGGGCCATTCCGGAAGGGACGGGGCCTAAATAGGAAGGGGTGGGGCTACTCCACTCCCAGACCATGATTGGTCTGGGGGTGGAGGAGCCCCTTTACCCCCCCTTCCCACTAGGCACCCATGTCCTGGAAGAGGCTTGGCATGCTTCCCCACCCTCAGGCCAATCAGGTCCTGGGACTGGGGGAGTGCCCGAACCCTCCTCCCGCCCTGTGAGGAGCACGCTGAAGTGCCATGGGCTACTCGCAGGGCTACTCGCAGAGCCAGGGCAGGGCGAAGGAAGCTTCACGCAGCTCCCCACACCCCCAGGCCCTGATTGGCCTGAGGGTGGAGGAGCACACAAAGCCTCCTCCCCTCTCCCCCCCGCCACACCCCTGTGAGCAGCGCGCAGTGCTTCCAAGCGCTGCGTGCTGCTCACAGGGTGGGAGGAGCGTTTGCACGCCCTCTGCCCCCAGACAGTTAAGGCCTGGGTGCGGTGGAGCGCCCAAAGCCTTCTCCATTCTGCTCCAATTAAGGCCTGGGGGCGGAGGCAGAGTGGAGAAGGCTTAGAGTGCTCCTCTGCCCCCAAGCCCTTATTGGCTTGGGGGCGGGGGAGCAGAAGAGCCTCTGCAAGTTGGAGCCACTTGCTTGGTGGGCTGGATCTGGCCCATGGAGACCCATTTGCCCACCCCATAGCTAACATCTACACCGTCATGGCTTGCCCTATTCAGGGCCAGCTCTAGGCACCAGCAAATCAAGCATGTGGTTGGGGCGGCACATTTCCAGGGGCTGCATTTCCAGGTAAGTAGCCACCCCTGGCAATGCCTGGCCCCACCGATTTTAAAGGGCTGCAGGAGCTCGGCTCTGGCTGCGTGTTCCTGGGAGTTGGCAGTGGGGCGTGGCGTGGCCAGGCTCCACCCCGCTGGCTCCAGTCCTGCTACGGTCCCAGCCCCCTTCGCTGGCGAGAGACCGCTCCTGCCCTGTGCCCCTCTGTCTCCGCGCCACCTGTTCCCTGCTCCCCGCACCCTGCTCCCCTGAACCCCGGTCCCCCTGCTCTCCCTGTTCCCTATGACTCTCTGGCTCTGCACTGCCCTTGCACCCTGCACCCAGCACCCAGCTCCCCCCAATCCCTGCACCCCTCTGGCTCTGTCCCCACTCTGCACCCCGCAGCCCCTTTTCACTGCACCCCTCTGGGTCTGTGCCCCCCATTCCCCGCACTGCCCCTGGACTCCGATCCTTCTGCCCCTCCCGTTCCCCACATCCCATTCCCGTGCCTCCCCTGCACCCCCCAATCCATGTGTCCCTCTGGCTCTGTGCCTCCCGTTTCCCTTGCCACTCCTCTACCCCCACACTGTTCCTGCACCTCTCTGGCTCTGTGCACCCCAGCACCCCAGTCCCCCTGCTTCTCCCGGTCCCTGTGCACCTCTGGCTCTGCACCTTCCATTCCCCACGGTGAACCCTGCTCCCCCTTTTCCCCACGCCCCTCTGGCTGGACAGGGCAGGGAAAAGTCTGTTGTGACCCAGCAGCGAGTTAAAGGGGAGGAGGAGGAGTTTACTTGAAGCGCCTTTGCCTTTATGGAAAAAAATAATTAAAATTATATTTGCTATTTATAGGGCAAAAATGCTGGGACAAAAATGAAAACAAAACAAAAAAAAAATCCATTGCAAAGTGCAAACGTGTAAAAGCCAATTAAAAAAAAGGTTGGGGGGTGGCCACTTTTTTTTTTGCGTGGGGCAGCAAAAAAACTAGAGCCGGCCCTTGCCCTGTTTACCTGAGATATGAAGCCCTGTTTAAAATCCTGTTTGCTAATGCAATTTATAGACATGCTGTTTTCAAACAATTTTTAGACATATGATTCCTTAATTTAGTTGTTTTAAATTAACTTAGCACTCCTGATACATGAGCCCAGGCAACTGTCATCCCCTCTTCACTGCTGAATGGGTTCATGGAAGGCATTGTCTGGCCATACTGGAATAAGGAAAGGAGACATTGACATGGGTTTAATCAGGCTGCAACATTATTAGTAGATGCCTGGAACTACCTGATAGCTAACCATGTACGGTGCAGGGCTGTTACCATTTCTCTCTCTTTTTCTGTCCCAGTCCTTCCAGCAAATCTATTGCCAGGACCTTATCATCCACTCCTGCCTCATGGGAGAAGTAAGAGGGGCTATAAGAATAGGGGGTGGCTCCCTCCTGTATCAGTCATAGGAGCCCCAACTGCCCCCCATTTGAACCTTATAACAAACACCTCTTTTAAAGTCCTTTTCCAAGCCATTTAACCAGTCACTGTACATCTTTCCTCTGTGGTACATGCACTGGACTTTCCTCCTACACTTAAATAATGAGTTGCAACATATATGGGCTACTCTATATATGCCATGCATTTAAAAAAAACATCCTGAAACCTACTGTGGAGAAGGTGGAAAAAAAACCCAGCTGCACCCAAGCCAAGATGTTGGTAAGGGAAAAATTCCTTTCTAGCCCCCCTAAATAGGGATAGTTAGTGTAATGTCCACAGCAGGTGTTGGCCCAACCTAGTATTTTACTACTGAAAAAATGGGAGGGAGGTGGGTCCTGCCTCACTCTGGAACCTTCCCCATCCTGATCTGTGTTCTCTTAAAACCTGGCATTCCCAGGTGATGAGTCAGTGACTCATTGCCCCTTTTTACAGCAGTTTTTGTTCTCCCCACCCCAGCCATAAAGCACAGTTGCCTTCATTCAACCAGGCCAGAAACCCTCTCACCCATCACTTAAAGGTGCAAGTGGTCATGGTCATACGGAAGGGAGAAAAGACATCAACATGGGTTTAATAAGGCTACAAATTTATTATTAAATGTCTGAGACTACCTGGCAGCTAACAGCGTAGGTGCAAGTAACCTGCATCTTTATTCCATAATTACTTGGGGCAGAGGGCTTTTACCAGCCCTGCCCCTCCCTGTTCCATCCCTGTTCCATCCCTGTCCCTCCAGCAAATGCTTTGCTGGGACCACATCTGTGGTGAGGGGCTTATACTTGCTCCTCCTGTAGCAGTGCAGGGCAGTCAGTAGCAATGTACTGTTCTTCATACCATTTTGCTAATGATGGGGTCACTGCTATGAGACAGTGTGCATTGCTATGAGACCAGTTCCAATCTTCAGCCTCTTTGTAAGGGGTCATGTCTCTCTCCCATTCAGTCCAGAGAATTAGTGTTCAAGTTGTGTGGAACATTTTTGAATGTTGTAGACCATTATTATATGCTGAATGCATGTTTCTGATAGATCATTAAGGTTATTTTCCCTATAATTGATACTTCCTTTTCAAATCAACAGCCCAAAATCAAGCAGGTAGCAACTATTGGCCTGTTTGTAACATTCTCATCACATATGCTCTAGACCAAATGTTCAAAATCCTGTGCACAAAATTGTGCATAAAATACATCACATAATTTTCTCATATGTAGGCATACAGTCACTATAATTGTGCTTGCAATTGTGTGCATGTAGTGTTTGAAAATCGTGTCACTTGTCACCAGAACACATAAAGTGACCTCTTTTAATTTCTTACAGAGCAGAGCAGAGCAGGCGCAAGGTGCATACTTCTTGCCTGAGTTTGCACTTTCTCCACAGGGGAGTTTTCTTGAAGATACAACAGGAGAACAATTCCTCACTTATCGCTATGATGATCAGGTCAGTGTGGTGTATGTAAAAACTATAGAGCTTTGTCATATTCACCCCAATGAGACACTAGGAATTGTTTGCATTTTCTTGTGAAACAAATCAGTATTTTCTGTTGCCTTCAAATGGTGCATCGGGTTGGAGTACAATGACTCAAATGGTAACACATTAAACAAGAAACAAAATTAGAGCCAGTGATGAGTAGTTGGAGAAATAATAAAACAACACTTATGGAAATGTCTTACAGAGTTTAATAGAGAGGGACTCTCTAATGTTCTGAGGCTATTTAATAGGTTTCCATAGAAAGTGCTCTAAAATACATAAAACCAATAACCATTTGTATCCTTTTTGTGGGTCATTTGTACTATCTGAAAGAATTCTATAGCAGAGAAGGCTGGTATCTATTGATATATTTAAAAAACTTATAGAAATAATATTCTATTTAACATCTATATGACTTTTTCACAGGGAAAACTAGTTTGTGTGTTAATGGTTTACACTTGTTCAGCATATAGATAACACGTGATTTTTCATAGCACCTTGACTTAGTGACAGATATCTCAGTTATTCTAAGGCTATTGTAGAGCCAACATTAGAACTCCAAAGTTTTTTACTTCTGGTTCTGTGTTTAGTCACTCAAAGCTTGTTGCCACTATTCACAGGTCACTTTAAATCAGAAATATTTATTATTTAGAAAATCTATTTTTATAAGGAACAATTAGTGAATGAGGATTAGTGAATTCTTAGGAAATATTGTATGAAGAGTGAAAGAAGAACTGTTTTCCAAATGACCAAAAGAAATGAATTAACATTATGTGCTGAATAATATTAGAATATGAAGTATTGTATCTCATACATTGTTTACTTGGTATTTTGTATTTCTAGCTTTAGAGGTCAATGACCTAACTTGTATTTAAAGTGAATTGCAACGAAACAGAGAGAACTTCATAGTGGATAAAGCAGATTACCTGGAAAGTAACAAACTTTGTATCTTAGTTTAAAAAAAAGTAATGTTTTTTCCAAACCTTATAGATAAATTATATTAAATATGGAATACACATATACATGTACAGGAAGTGACATGAAAGAAACCCTGTTAATCTTGGCAAAAGATCTAAAGTAAATCTAGGAAGTGTGTGGCATGCTGTGGAAATTTACTCATAACACAATGTATTCCAGAAGCCCATTGAGCTCCACATCCAAACTGAGTTGCATCTGTAACAGTACACTTCTTAACGTGAGCAAAATCGGAAGATTTTTTAGGAAATAATGCATGTAAAGTGAAAGAAGAACAGTTTTTGCTCTCCAATCAGGATATGTGGAATACAATTGATTGCCAGTTTTCTTTTGCTGTTTAACCTCTGACTCTAGGGCAAAGACTGAAGTGGGCTTTGTAGCCTCCTCTTGCCTAAAACTATGTATCTGCTCAAGAAGAGAAAAGAGAATAATTTAGAATTTGAAAACATGCCGAAGTACTGAAATTATTTGAATACTTTTGAAATATATGTATAGTAATTCATATTTCTGTTACCCTAGAGGCTTTTGACTGATCTGTAGAGAAGGTACTTAGATGAGAGATCCCCTGGACTAAACACCTGGGAAAGCAATAACTTATGGAATAGTAAAACACAGCTGCAGCACAGGCTGCATTTAATGACAAACTTGTAAAAACCCCAATAAGGATTATACTCTTTTGATCAAAATAGCTTTCATTGAATGGAGCAATATTTAGAGAAGAAGACAATAAATCCAAATGTAATCAAGCAAGTCAGAGACTTTGAATCAGTCACAGTATAAGGTGAAATACTATAGCTGATTTCGGAAAATGCCAGTTCCAAAGCCCGTTGGAGTTGGTGGAAAGATTGCTATTAACTTCAGTGTGGTCTGTATCAAATCCTGCATGTGAATGACCTGAGTAGTTCTTCTACAGACATCATGTAGTTCTGGAGCTTGCTTGTAGGAAAAGAGCTTGTTTTTAGAATTAGTCTGATGCTATACTACTTACAGCTCCTCCCAAAAAATGAGAATTAGTCATAATGAAAATAACTTTGGATTCCTGGAACTCTTAAAATAGTAGATCTACAAATGAAAAGCATAAAAGTAAATACAAACAAATAAGAGTACTGTTGCTTTAGAATGGAAATTAAGTCATATGAGTTTTTTTAGGTAATATCAAACTGTGGAATGCAAACAGTAATTGCGATAAGTAAGTCTCCTGTGAGTGAATTAAAAAGTCTTTCATGATTGGGAACATTCTTTGGCTGAATTGGTTGGTGATATTAATCAAAGAATTTATAATAATTAAAGCTACTTTTACTATTGCTTGTAAAAGTATAGACACCTGATATGAGATAAATGATACAACACACACACACACGCATACATTTTCCCCTATGTCTGTTGGTACACAGAAATCTTGAAAGTATTAATTCTCCATATTTCATTTTGGAATGGAAGAAACTCTAAAGCAGAATATGAAATTTGTTACAAGGTAACTCTCTGAATTCTCTTGACTAGTTCCTCAGCTGGTATAAATCAGCATCAATCAATAGAAATACCCTAGCATAGCATCTGAACCATGATTATCTTGGTCAGATTCTTCATATTGGTTACATTGTTGCCAAACTTCAGGAGCACCATTTCCCACTTTTCCCAGCTATCTACGAAATAGTCTGTATCTTGACTTGTATTTATTTTACATGGTTTTAATGTTTAAAAAACACAGAAATTTCAACATTCAGTTGTTTCATCATCATCATCATCATCATCATCATCATCATCATCCAAGATTAGTTTCCTTATGTTCTCCGAACACAGGAATGTTTTAAAAAAGTTTTCTTTGGCTGTTTTGTGTGATATTTTTCAAACAATGAGCCAGTTTAATCTGGACCATTCATTCCTTTGTTAGTAAGTAATCTTGGTAAAATAGAGCTGTTACTTAAATATTCAATAGTATTTGCTATCTTAAAATACAAGCTTAAAGCAAGAATTAATGGGAACACATTGTACTCTATTCTAGTCTGACAGAATTACTTATGGGTATGCAACATAGTACGTTTTGTTCTGGTTTGGTCTGGCAAGAGTGTGCTTGAATTTTTCTACAAGATTACACTAAACCTTTCACATGTTGGGTTGCTGTGATTATACTAAGGAATTATAGGTGAATGAAGTATTTTTGTTAGATGGCTTCTAAAATCACTGTTATATACTGTATATTTGTCTTAGAAAAACCAAGTGATCAATCTATGATTGCAGAAGAAACTTTGTAAGGCCTGCCTTTGTAAGATAATTTTGTGACTATAAAAATATGTAACAGTTTCTAGAACATTTTCTCTTCAGGGGAAAAATGGAAACAGTAAACTAAAACAGGTACATTCAAGGGTTCCCCAAAAGCAGAAACTAGCTCAAACATAGGAGGGTGCATTTAATAATAGCTCCTGGAATGTTAAATAAGCTACACATTGCATTTATACACCATGTACCATAGTTATAAAATTCTGTTGAATCAATGTCATATAAATCTAACTTAGTATGAAATACATTTTGATATGTGGCCAAGATTTTGCTTATTCTGAGATATGCCAGACCAGAAAGAAAACTTTACTTCTTGCCCCTCACTCTCAATCTGCTTTAAAAATACAACAACCCCACATCCCATTTTGAGATGCTAACTGTATTTTGCCACAAGGAATAATTTACTTTGCTGTTTTGTTTTTGGCTTCTCAACTTTTAATCAATTACATGGAAATAATTTTTTTTCCAAAATACTAGTAGTACTGGAAAGTTTTCTTAAATGAAATGAAGAAATAAATGTTCTTGTTTTTTGATACTGGAGGTATTGCTTCCAAGTATTAAAATTAATCCTTTTGATAGACCACCATCAAAAGGCGGCAGTGAGCACTTGGTTGGTGAAAAATTGTTTGAAGCACCTTCCCACTTTGGTTGGCAGGAGAAGACAGATTTTGAATAAAAAAGGTATCTTCTCTTGTTAAGTGAAAAAAGGCTTCGCCTTTAGTGGATGTTGCATCTTAGTGTTATATCTGTCATTTTAAACTCCTAGCAAGATATCGTGATTTTTGGCATCAGATGGGGAGCTAAACTGTCAAATCTTAGCAAGGAAATAGTGTTTCTAAACAAATCTTTTAAAACTTTAAGAAGAAAGGGTGGTAAATTTTACATTCTTGAGAAATCACTCAGTGAGAACTTTAATATACTGGTAATGTAAGTCTGCACTTGAAGTGTTGAGGTGAGATGGACACCAATGTGTTTGTTCCAGTGTGTTGCAATATACTAGCTCGGGGGCAGGTAAGATATGGCTTGTGGGATGGATCTGGCCCACCAAGCCTTTGAATCTGGCCCACGGCATGGCACACGCCACCCATCTGGGATCCTCAGGCATGCAGCAGTCCCAAGCTGCTCAAAGCAGCTGGCTGCTCCATGTGTCTCTGCGCCACATGCCAGAGGGATGGGTAGAGATTTTGCGCGCTGCCCCTGCTTCTAGCATAATCTTTCATCTTCTATTGTTCTAGCCAATGGGAGCTGAGAGATTGGGCTGGGGCAGTGTGTGAATCCTTCTTCTCTCCCCCTCCTTGTGTGGCACAGAGAGGCAAAAGGAGCAGCCAGTTGCTTTGAGTGGTCTGGGGCTGTGGCAGGCAGGGAGTTGCCTGAGGGGTCCTCCTGGGCTGCTGGCTGGGAGCCAACTAAGAAAATGCCTCCCAGCCGCAGCCTACCTCTAACATCCCTCCCCCTCTGGCATCCCAACTTGCTGCCCTAGGTGACCATCCAAACCCTCTGCATTCCCTCACTTCCCCAGGTCACAATTCTCTCCTAGATCCTGCATCTCCTATAATCCTCCCCCAGGCCAGAATCCTCTCCTGCACCCATACCTCCTCCGAAGCCTTGCATCCCAATCCCCTGTCCCAGGTCACAACCCCCTCCTTTGCCCAAATTCCCTCTCAGACCCCCACACTCTCTCTTGCAACCCAGTCCCCTATCTTGAGCTTCCTTCTGCACCCAACAGCTGTCTCAATCCCCACACTCCTCCATAGAAGAGTGCAGCCCTTGACCACTTAAAATCTTTGAGTGGCCCCCCATAAAAAATTATTGCCCACCTCTGTACTAGCTGATGTAGTTATGGTAATAGCTAGACTTCTTCTGGTTTTGCCAGCAAAAGAAATCTGCCATAGGGTACAGGTCAAACTAGGGAGATGAAAATAAGCCTGTGTATGCCTGGTCCTTCAAGAGGACCCATGTCCTAGCTGTCTTGTAAAATAAAACTTTAGGAAGGTTATGAAGAAAAAGGCCCAAAAAAACCCATGCAACTCAGGACCTGGAGGATCTCAAGGATATTAAGAGAAGCTCCTTTTAGTCTTCTAAGTACGCACAGTAAAAGCTTTGTTGTCCAGTGTGTTGGGAGAATGAGGGGGGGGCCAATTAATCAAATATTCTGGTTAACTAAGAATTAAATTTTACCATTGGAATACTGGGGTAAAAAAAATTAGAACAGAATAAAGTGAATAAAGTACAAATTGATATAAAGGTTCTCACTAATCCAATAGTAGTACTGCACTGCTTTAGATGTATGCAGAACTTTACCTGTATACCATAGGATATGTAATGATACTACATATCACTGTTGGCAGTGAATGGCATACACACATGTTCCTAAACATGCATTTAATACTAACATTATTTTGAACAGAGGGGAGCCGACAGTGTCTGCGGGCCCCTGGGCAGGGTGGGATGAGGCCTGGCTCCGTATTCCTGGAAGGGATGGAGCTGGAGCAGCAAGACTTCAGCACCACCCAGAACATGGCACATCCTCCCCCTAATCCCTCAGAGCCACATAGAGTATGTGGTGCTCTCTCAACAATTTAAAGGGTCCAGAGATCCAGCTACCGCCACTCTCCTTTGAATGATTGGGTCCTGGGGCAACTGTCCCCTTTGCCCCACTCCCTGTTGGTGGGCTTGACTGAACATAATTTAATCTTTGATCATTCAGAAGGCACTTGAGGATCGTACAATGCCTCAGGGTCATCATTGTCAATATCCATTATCACTGAACATATAGAAAGTGTAGGAGATTGAGCTGAATCTGGTATGACCCTGTGACAAACCCTGGAAACTGCTTTTTTGAATAAATCCGTGATTTCAGCTTGCTTATCTTCTGCCTCTTTTGTGTCAAAGCAGAGTGCAGAATGTTGCAATTGTGGTATGTGCTGGGCAGTGTACTAGTCTCTGTTACTAGTCTGAAGATTTATATAGGGAAATATCAGAAATAATGGGCTTTCTGTTTGATGATGTACCAGATAACACAGCTTTTACTATAACTAAGTTAAGGTTCTTGTAATAACACAGTGCTCTTAAGTTGAAGAACTCACTAGTAAAACACAGAAAACAATGTGATAGGTCTCATTTGCAGTGGGGTAAATTAGAAAAACTTCATTAGAGTTATTCTGGATTTTCACAGATGTAACCAAGATCAGAATGTGAGATCTGTGACCACAGCTTGTTCAATAAGCATAAGTATATAGTTTGAAGCTAACTATATACCTTTTGATTTTCATATGAAATGTAAGGAACTGATGTAAAACCTTGCCAGCTCTTACTTCCAATGTGTCCATTGGCAGTTAGCAACATATTTACTGTGTAATGTACAACATATATTGTATGCATTATTTATGTAGCTGTGCATCCCAAAATAGTAAAGAGATGAGATGGATGAGTTAGTATCTTTTATTGGACTAACTTCTGTTGGTGAGACAAATTTTTGAGCTTACATTAAAGTTCTTCTTGTCTGGAAAACTTACTCAAAGTGTCACAGGTAAACAGATTAGTTAGCATCCCTAGTTAACACATGTTTTATGGTAAAGTGGCCTGTTATAACTCTTACCATCATTAATAGGGGAAATGAAGAAGGGTGTGTTAGAAGGTCATATATTGTAATAAACCAAAAATCCAGTGTCTCTGGTCCATGGTTTTTAGTGTCTAGCAAAATTATGAATTTAAGCTCTTACCTATCTGTAGTGTTGTCATTTCCCTATGTGAGTTCATTCAAGAGTATAGTAATTGTCTGGCTTCATTCATGTAATTGCTACTGGGAGCATTTAGACTGCTGGATGAAGTATACCATATGTTTGTGATAGGCATGAATAAGATTCAGGGAGGTGTGTCATAGTGGGGATTGATCATGGTAGCAGTGAAGATATGAAAAGTGAAAAACTTCCTAACTGCCAGGCTGTTTAAACACTGGAATAAATTGCCTAGGGAAGTTGTGGAATCTCCATCCCTGGAGATATTTAAGAGCAGGTTAGATAGACATCTGTCAGGGACAGTCTAGACGGTACTGGGTCCTGCCATGAGGGCAGGGGACTGGACTCAATGAACTCTCGAGGTCCCTTCCAGTTTAGTGTTATATGATATGTCTGTAGATTTGCATCTGTTCTTCTGGCAGGATCTAGTGCCACTTTGAGTTGTCTGTGCGGTGCTTGCATCTGATGAGGTTGAGGATTTGTTTAAAGGTCAGAGATTTAGAAAATATTTTTTTCCAGGATGGAGTACCCACTAAGTATGGGTTGCAGTTGTTTGATACCTGGTATGGGTTCCAGTTTGGGGTTATAGGTCAGAACTAAGGGTGTGCAGTTCGAAGGGGTTTGATTTCTGTACTGAAGCAGTTTGTCTAAGGGTATTTGTGTGGCTCACTCTGTGATGTAATGTGCTTCTCTGGTCGAGTGTCCTTGCTTAGTGAAGGCAGTTTTGAGAGTATAAATGTGTATATCCTGGACTTTCTTCTAAGAGCATATTCTGCGGTAGCTGACTGCCTTGCTGTAGATAATCAATCGGTTGATTTGTTTGGGGGTGGTTACTGGATCTCTGAGGATAGGTGTGGTGATCTGTGGGTTTCTTGTCTGTGGGTTGAATTGTTGAAGCTCATTGTGGTGTCCAGGAAGTTGATGCTGGTGTGGCAGTGTTCCAGAAAGTGTTTGAGTGGATAGTGGTTGCTGAAGTTGTGGTGGAAATATATGAGGGAGTTGTCTGTTCAGATGATGAAAAATTCTTCAATGTATCCCAGATATATAATTGGTTTCCTGGTGCATTTGTCCAGACATTTTTCTTCAAGGTGGCTTATGAAGATGTTGGCATATTGATGGCTTTTCAGACTTCAAAGGGAGTTTAATAAGGTCATATGTTTTTAAAGCTGTGTAAAGATGGAAGCATGAATAGGTGTTTTGTTGTTTGTGAAATTTAATTAAGGATGATGTTAGGTACTCATTTATATTGACTTCTCTTTTCCCTTTCATTTGCTTTCTGTCTTTTTAGGTTTGTTTTCTGTTTGTTGGTCTCTAATGTTTCTGTGAATTTAAAGAAAATCATTTAAATATTCAAATAAAGAAATTTAGTTCCTTAATCAGCTGAAGTGTATTTTTTATTTGGAGAGTCAGGAGTTGAGGATGGGAGGCAGCAATGAAGGATTAATGAAAATCACTTCCAGTTCCAGGCAGATCTTGTCTCACAAGTTGATTATAATATAAATTAAACATTATAGCCATGTTTGAAATGTTAGATGTGTTTACGTTTGTTTAGGCTGACTGGGTTGGCTGCATTTCAGTTAACCACTTATGGGTAGTCTATAGATAGCAGTAGTCATATATCCTTTGCATAATATATTGAGCTAAATACTATTTTAACAAATGTTAGTTCTTTTTGACAAAGTGGATTGGTATCTCCTTAAGTACTGACTAATGTGTTTAGGTTCAGGGGTTTTGTTGTACAGTTTATACTATAACTGCCACATATGGTAGATAAAGATTTGGTTTGGTTTTGTTCATGTTACTTAGGCTTGGCAGAATTCAACTGTAATTTTTAAAATGCTGATAGATTATATTGATTGTTTTTAAGCATTTATTAATTTTAAATTTTTACAGCAACAGGAAGCTAAAGGGGATCACAAGGGAGAAATTACAAACCTAGTCTCACTGTAGAAAAAGATCTGGACAGTTAGACCCTTAAGGGTGGAAGCCAGTGGGCCTCTGCACAGGTCTCTTTGCAAGAGCAGTGCTGTAATATGGCATTTGAAGATTATCATGTAATTTGATAAGGAACACCACCCTCTGCCTGTTTGAAAATACAGCTATCCAGTTATAAACGATATTACTTAAAGTTTGGTTAGTTAAACACTTGCCACAAATAGCAAATAAGAGTTTGGTCCTTTTCCCATTGAAGTCAGTTTTGGGTCAGAAACTTAATCTTATTGTGGTTGAGATAATTCTGTGTACCCAGCTAGTGGGGGAGGTACAGCATGAAGCAGCCAGAGCTGATCTTGTATTAACTTTGTCCAGGTGCTTCCCAGAAAGGGCTTGTTTGGAAAGGAAGAAGCAAGAGCAAGGCTTTTTGTAACAATTCTTGGATGCTGAAAGGGTTCATTGGGTCTCTGAGGCTGGTCCAATTTGCACAAGGGACTTACTGACTCCAGCTGATTCCAGGATTCCCCAGGGGCGGGGGGAAGGAGGAAGAGTGAGGGTCACAAATGTTAGTTTTTTCCCATATGCCGTACCTTGAACTTGGCTGAGAACATGTGGGATGTAACCCAGGATTGGGTCATTGACTTCCACAAGAATATGATCAGGCCCTAAGATGAGAAGAAGCATTTTAGTTTTGACCAGGCCCACCGATTGAGGGGGAGGGAAAAGGGGAGAACTGCCCTGGAGCTCCACAATTCTAAAGGGCCCAGGACTCCCAGCTGCCTCTTCTGCAGTAGCAGAGGCACCTGGAGTCCTACACCTTTTTAAATCACTACTGGAGTGCCATGAGATGCTCTCCTGGCAGGCCTAAGGACTGGGGGGTAGGGGAGCAGCACAGTGAGCTCCAGGTGATGCTGTGGGCTGGCTGCCCCCACCCCTTCTAGGAGCATTGAGCCAATTTCCCCCACCCCCACCTTTCCCAGGGTCCTGGCATGGCTGTCAGCTCCTCCTGGTTATGACAGATTTTGAGACAAATTTTACCTTATTTTTAATAGTGTGTAAAGGGTCCCCCAGTCAATGGGTGGGGCACTGCTGACTCCCTGGCGTGCCTACAAATCTGTGAGGCACGCCTCGGCCTCACTGTTGGCCGAGCAACAGTTTGTGAGGCCCAGCCCTGGGTCAGGGTGGGCGGACAGACGGGGGTTAACACAAATAGTCAGTAGTTCACAATTTAAGGCGCAGCCCTGGGTCACGGCGACAAGTGTCTATTACCAGTGGTTCAGCGGTTAAAGCTCTGGCTGGGTCCCAGCGGGGCAGGAGGTTGGGTCTCCTCACTCCAGGAGAGCCGACAAGTGCAGGGGGTTTTGCCCCACAGGGGGAACCTGCCACCCAAAGGGAGAGGTGGTGGGGGGATGCAGGCCCACCCACTCTACTGCCTCCCGGCCCAGGGCCCTAATAGCGGCAGCCTTGCAGCCACTGGGTGGGGGGATCCAGGCTGTTACACACCGACAAGGTTGAGGGTCAGCGGGGTTTGAGGCTGCAACATGCTGCCCACCCAACTTCCATGCCCTTAGCCACCCGGAGGTCGGCTGTCCCTGGGTTGCTTTCCAACCTCCCTGTGGGCCTATTAGTTTCTGATGATGCTCTAGGGGGTCCTCAGGTGACAGAGGGGCTAGCAGGGTATCCATGGGCTCTGGGTCAGGCAGGGGTCCAGGTGGGTCGGCTCAGTCGTTGGTGCCTGGCGAGAGTCCTGGAGGGGTCAGCATGGGTTCAGGCAGCGGCCAGTGTGTCAGCAGTCCGGGCCAGGGCTCTAGGATTGGCAGGGGTCCAGGTAGCCCAACCCAGTCCTTTGGCCAGGGGCAGTGCTTGACTCGGCTGCCCAGCTCTGACTGAGCCTGTGGCTGTTATACTCCTAGACCCGCCTCCTGGCTTCCTGTGGGTGGGTTAGGTGTGGCTGGACCCGCCCACCAAAGGATCGTAGAGGGTGCTTCCTCTTCCGGGTCAGCGGGTGGCCATGTTGCTGTCCCAGGCTCATTACATAGGGTGAACACAATCTAAATATTAAAACATATTTGTTTCTTATATTTTTGTCCATTTTAGTATTTTCCTTGTTTTGTTAAAATTTATTGTTGAAAATATAATTATTTCTGAGTTGTATTTGAGGTCTAATTTTTTTTCAAAGTATGTTTGTTTTGTGTGTGGTATTCATGTGTGTACCTCTCTCTCTTTTGCCCTGTCTCTCCATATGGATTGATCCTGCAGATCCGTACTCATGCAAGTAATCGTACTGAAAAACATGAGTATCAAAGTACATGCGTGTGCATATATACGGACTATTCTCATAAGTAGGATTTATAGTAAGATGGAACCTTCATTTCTTGTCTTTCTGTTTATCTCTCCATCCTCCTCTGTTTACTATATACTTTTACTTATTTTTTCCAGGTTCAGGGAGTGATAACTCACAAATTGTTTTAAATTCCTTGTGGTATTTTTAGATTGGTGTGTTAATTTTCTAAGAGCTCCTAGAAAATGGTTCACAGGAAAATAAATCCATCCTGAAATTTTTTGTTTCTGTTGTAATCAATTATTAGCAGAGAAAATATCTGTTCTTCTTCGGGGATGTCCCCGCGGGTGCTCCACTATGGGTGCTGGGCTTGCCCCAGCGCCGCAGATGGAAGCTTGTGATGAACAGTGTTCAGCTAGACCGCACATGTGCTGCGGGCTCGCGATTTTTCGTGCTCTTTTGTGTCTCGCACAGTCCGGCCCCCTGCCAGTTCCTCTTCACTGCCTCAGGCTGCAGACACTTGGAACCGCGCTCCTTACCTCACTCACTGAACTAGACTCCTTCTGGTTCCCCCTTGTAAATACAATCCTATTTCCTCTTTTCCCTTGTTTTTTCTTATTATTTAAAAAAAAAAAAAGAAAGAAAGAAAGAACTACCGGGAGTAAGAACAGAATCTGCGTATTGCTCTTACCTCCCACCTCTCAGCGGTTCTCCTGTCCGCTCCATTGTATATTGTTGCGTTCACCTGAAAAAAAACCCCCACAAGTAAAGAAAAAGAAAAAAGAGACCAAGACAACAGAACAGAGACATTATCACTAAATTAACAACATTTAAACAACTAGCCATATCTCTGCCGGCAAAATGTCTGCGACCGGCTTTAAAAAATGTGGCTCCTGCTGGGAGGCAATGCCAGCCTCCAACGGCCATTCGGAGTGCATCCGTTGCCTGGGGGTATCTCACATCCCCCAGAAGTGTACCCATTGCACAAGACTCATCTCCAGGGCTGGAAAAGATAGAGAGAGGCGCCTGCAGACGCTGCCCTTTGACAAAACCCTGCAGCCACAGCAAGCTGACTCTGATCAGCAGCCACACAAACGCCAGGCTTCCTCCCCCACTACGGGACTCCAAAAGAAGGCAAGGCTGTCCCCACGAGATCCCTGTCAGCTGCCTTTAATGGCAGGGAAAACCAGGCAGGCACACCTGGGATGTCTGACAATGTAAAGCCAGTCCCCCTGCCTCAGTGGCTCCAAAGCCTAAGCGGCCATGGGAGGCTTCTCAAATGCTGGCTTCCCAGGCAGCACCAGCTCAGTTGCTTCTCTTGACTCCGGTGCAGAGCGCAGAGCTGGCTCCGAGAGCAGCCTCGGACCTGACCATCACGGCACTGGCGCCAGCACCACCTCCGAGTCACCGCATGGTGCCGGACTACATGGCGCCAACCTGTTCCGCTACCAGCGCGGCGCCGATTGCTCCTGCTCTTGAGCTGCCAGAGCAGAGCAATCCAGCGGCTAGTGCTTCAGTGCATGCCGCCAGACAACCACTGCAGAGCCCTGCTCCTCTCCTATCTCCGCACCGCAGCTGCTCTCACTCCCGCCTCCTATCCCCGGCACCATCCTCTCCTCTGCCGGCGCTGCGATCTCCATGCCGGTCCACTCACTGGCATGGGTCTCCCCATGCTTCTTCCAGACTGCCTTCTCCGTTTCTAGCTGCTGCATCTTCTCATCGCAGGCACTACTACAGGCAGCTCTCTGTTTCTCCTGCTTCCTCCAGGGCATCAGACATCTGCTCCTGTTTTCCCTGCTCCCCGTACCACTATCGATATTACACCTGCTCTAACTACCATGATGACCGTTCACCACGACATGGCACACACTACCGCAGCGACCACTACTCCCAAGATTCTCGCGGCGGGTATTCTTGCCGATCACAATCCGCCTTTGACTACACTCCATGCAGGCGCACTCTCCAACTCCAACTCCCCTTACTCCTCCGCACCATTCTCCATAACCATCTCACCATCCATTAGAGCCGGAATATACCCCTTTGCGGATCAACCATCAGGGACTTCCATCCCAGACTCGTCCCGCCAGATGAGGCAGTCACACAAGGTGACAGCTCTCCACCAGATTACCTTAGTCAGTTCCAAGAGTTGTTTAAGCGAGTAGCTATCACACAAGAGATCCCGCTGCAGGAACTCAAGGAGAAGCAACACTAACTTTTCAGGAATCTCCAACCGCAGCATAGGTCAGCCTGGCCATTCCTCTCGGTGAGAGCATCCTGGAACTGGCTGATAAAGTGTGGCATGCTCTAGCGTCGGCTCTTCCGACCAACAAATGGGCCGACAGGAAATATTTTGTACCACCAAAGAGTATGGAATTCCTCTTTGCCCATCCACAACCTAACTCTCTAGTAGTCGACGCAGCTCAACAGAGGGCTAGAGTAGATAGCGTCCTACACGAGATTTTCCAGTATTGGCGTACTCTCCGAGTGGACCTCTTTGCAACTGCTGCCAATACAAAATGCTGCAAGTACTGCACCAGGGCAGGCCTAGGCCATGCATCCCTGGGGGACGCCTTCCTTACGACTTGGCGCGGAACCCTCCTCTATGCATTGTCCCCCATACCTCTGGTCCCCAAAGTCCTCCAGAAGCTGAAGGCGGACAGGGCAACGCTAATCCTCATAGCCCTGGACTGGCCTCACCAGCACTGGTTTCCCTTCCTCCACCATCTCTCTGCGCAGTCACCGATCTGCCTCTCCACAATCTCCTCACACAAGACCGAGGATGCCTGAAACACCCCCAGATAGGAACCATGCTGTTAGGTTCAGGGTTTGTAACTGGCTGACTCCATTCAAATCCCTCTGCTCTGTTCCACTCCAACACGTCCTAGTACACAGTAGACGACAAACTACGAGAAAAACTTACCTTCACAAGTGGTGCAGATTCTCCTCCTGGTGTACCTTGAACCACCACGATCCGATACATCCATCAGTCCCCTCCGTACTGGACTACGTGTTGCACCTAAAGGACAAAGGCCTCGCATTAGCCTCCATCAGGGTATACCTCGCAGCTATATCAGCATTCACATCACGATAGATGATGTTTCTGACTTGCCCATCCTACTACTAAGATTTCTCAAGGGCCTTGCCAACATGGCCCCACCGCACAACCCAGTCCCACCGGTATGGAGCCTGGATGTAGTCCTCGACACCCTAATGAGGCCGCCGTTCGAGCCTCTGGCGACTGTATCCTTGCATTTCCTTACTTTGAAAACTGTTTTCCTGCTTGCCATAACATCGGCACGCAGAGTGAGCGAGCTTTCCGCCATGATGGCCACGCCACCATATACAGTTTTCCGTAAGGAGGGAGTAGTCTTGAGACTACTCTTCATACCCAAAATCGTCTCCCATTTCCATGTCAACATCCTGCCAGCCTTTTTCCCGAAGCCCCATGCCTCACCACAAGAAGCGGCCCTACACTCCTTAGACACCCGGAGGGCCTTAGCATTCTACATAGATCACACTAAACCTTTCAGGCGTACGGACCACTTATTCGTCTCCCTGGCACAGAGGTTGAAGGGTCAACGCCTGTCTTCCCAGAGGATTTCCAATCTCGTAACCTCATGCATAACGCAATCTTACACAGTGAAAAGCTTACCCCTGCCATCCCAACCACGTGTCCACTCCACTAGAGCCATGGCCCCATCTACAGCGTTCCATAGAGGGGTATCCCTGAAGGACATCTGCAGGACGGCGACCTGGTCCTCACATGAGATCTTCACCAAACACTATTCTGTTTCTCTAGTCACTCGTTCAGATAGGGCATTGGCGACTGCGGTGTTCTCAACAGTGGATAAATATGGACTCCTTGCCCTCCTTCCATTCTGGCAACTACTGCTGTGCAGTCACTCATAGTGGAGCACCCGTGAGGACATCCTCAAAGAAGAAAGCGAAGTTACTGACCTTTGGTGCAGTAACTGTCGTTCTTCGAGGTGGTGTCCCCGCAGGTGCTCCACTACCTGCCCTCCTCCCTGCTTCAGAGTCCTCTCTCTCTCTCTCTCTCTCTCTCTCTCTCTCTCTCGGAGTCTCGAGGAGGGCACCGAAGGTGAGTAACTTCGTTTTTTTAAATTAACAGTGTATATATCAGACCTTTTATGTGACATCTTTGGAGAAAAATGAAGAGAGTGAAATGTAAAAATTGTTAAACCCACTTTAGCATTTCACAGAAGTAGTATTTTCAGGTTTGTACAAGGTAATTAGTAATTTTTTACACACTGATGCCCAAGCATCCCCTTCAATTGGCTCACATACTTATCCAAGAATGTTGATATTGATAAAGGTTTAGCGTTTACCTTCTAAATTAAGACTCTAAAAATGACTGGAGCTAGCCAAAGAGATTTCTTGCTTAAGCAGCTCTGATGCACCATTCTCATCTATCTCTGAGAGTTCATTGAAATACAGTAGAGCAGGGATGCTTCTAATTCAGAAAAGAGATTAGTTCAAGTACTACAGGAAGTGTAACCTTTGGAGTGGTTATTACAAGAGGGTTTTTAAAAAATCATTCAGATGCCTCGGGCAGTACAGGTTTTTTGGTGTGTGTGTGTTTTGTTTTTTTTTTTTTTCCCCAAAACAGATGGTGTGCCCAGAAATGGCCTTCTACTTGGATGGAACATGGGGTTGGATGTGAAGTAACTTTCTTGGAAACTTTTTCATTTTAGTGGCTGCGGTTATTTTAGGACTTGAGCTAGCTAATAAAAGGGTCTCAGAAGGGTAGTTGTGTTAGCGGGTATTGCAAAAACAACGAGGAGTCTGGTGGCACTTTACTGACTAACTGATTTATTAGGGCATAAGCTTTCATGGGTAAAACCCACTTCATCATAAAAGTTTGAATGGAAATTACAGAGGCAGGGATATATATAAGAACAAAAAAATAAAAGGGTACCTATCAAGTGTAGGACCGCTGTTAATGAGGCTAATCAAGTCATGGTGAATGGATCTCATTCACAGCATTTGGTGTGGAGATGTGAATATTGAGAGAGGGGAAATTGCCTTTCTAGTGTGTTAATCAGTTAAGATCCTTTAGTCCCGTGGTCCCCAACACGGTGCCCGCGGGTGCCATGGCGCCCGCGGGGGCATTTGCATGTGCCCGCCAGGTGCTCAGGGCTGGCCTGGCCCCAGGCACATGGCGCGGTGGTTGCGGGGAGCGTTGGCCCCGGGCGCGCGGCGCTTGCGAGGGGGGGGGGGAGCGCCGGCCCCGGGCGCGCGGCGCTTGCGGGGGGGGGGGGGAGGAGCGCCGGCCCTGGGCACGTGGCTATGGGGGGGCCCCGGCCAACCCCCCGGGCGCGTGGCTATGGGGGGCCCTGGCCAACCCCCCGGGCGCGTGGCTATGGGGGGGCCCCGGCCCCCCCCGGGCAAGCGGCTATGGGGGGAGGGCCGCCCCGGGCATGCGGCTATGGGGGGGGCGCCCCTGGGCGCGCAAGTGTCCCCGCCCCCTGGCGCCCGGCGGGCGAACGGCCACGCCCCCTGGCGCCCGACAACCTCAAAAGGTTGGGGACCACTGCTTTAGTCAATCATAAATTGATTGTATTGCATTTCCAAATGAACAGTTCAACTATCACCCTTTATAATTGGATTTTACAGTTCTTTTGTAGAAGACTGGCTGCTTAAAAATCCATTAGTTAGGGCATGTCTAAACAGCAAAGTTATTTCAGAATAATGGCCATTATTCTGAAATAACTATGCGTGCGTCTACATAGAAGCAGCATTATTTCAAAATAATTTTGAAATAACGGATGGTTTATTTCGGCATTGGTAAACCTCATTCTATGAGGAATAATGTCTCTTCCGAAATAGCTATTTCAAAATAGGGGCTGTGTAGCTAGGGTAGCTGCAGTTATTTCAAAATTTAGGAGTCTCCAGCCCTTCCCAAAGTGCCCTGCTGGCCACTCTGTCCACACTCAGTCAAATTCTACAGTCCACTTTTCCCCTGGAGCCCTTAAAACTGCAGCCTCAGGGGAAAGGGCTTGTGGGAGACAGGAGGCCCTGACTGCCCTGAGCCACCTTGCAGCAGCCACAGCTTCCCTTTGGGCGACATGAGCCAGTCTGCAGCTCCCCCCCAGGCCCCAACTGCTCCCAGGGAGCAGTCAGATGGGGTGTGTCTAGACTACATGGTTCCGTCGATGGAGACATGTAGATGAGTTTACTAGACATAGCAAAATGAAGCGTGAAACGAGGCTTACAGGATCTGATGACAAAGGGTTCTGGGGTCGGCTGATCCCTGTCTAGACTACCGCGCTGTGCCAACAATCAGATGATCGGCACAGTGTGTGGCCATTTTGATGTAAATGAAGCAACGATTATTTAAATCGCTGCTTCATTTTGCTATGCCTACTAAGCTCATCTACATGGCTCCGTCGACCCATGGCTCCCAGGTGCCTGCCCAGGGCCGAAAGAGACATGCACCTTCCTGGTCTAGTGCAGAGATCCTGGACCTTATTGAGGTTTGGAGGGACGAGACCAACCTCCAGGATCTCTGCACCAGATTAGGAAGGCTGATGTCTATAGCCACATGGCCGGTAGCCTGGCCATCAAGGGGCACATCCGTACCCAGGAGCAGGTGCAGATGAAAGTCAAAGAGCTGTGCCCGGCATATGCCAGTACCAGGGAGGGCAGCTCCTACTCTGGGGCAGAACCCCACAGCTGCCCATACTACGAGGACCTGGACCGCATCCTGGGGGCAGGGCAGTCCCTTCACTCCCCCCCCCCCCCCGGTTGTGGACTTGGGGCTCAAGATGCCTGTTGTCGTCCTCCCACGGGACAGAGACTAGGAGGAGGAGTAGCCGGACAACACCAGCTTGATGACCATCCTAATCCTAGAGCTGGTAACTCATGCTGTGAATGTGTCCCATGCATCATCTGAAGCCAGGAAAGGCACATCATGTGAGTGCCATGATGGTCCCTTCACAGAGGGGTTAGAGGTGGAGGGCGGCAAGGCGTAGCTGGGCACTCGTCACTTAGTCCATAAAGCCTGAGGATCGCACAGCAGCCTGTGCATGTGGGAGCACATGCCGCACCACTCCTGTCCACACTGCCCCAGAAGGCTGCCACAGAGGACCGTTGTGCTATTGGCCACAGGGTGTCTGGAGGCCTGCCATACTTATGACACAGGATGGGACACCCTCTCTGCACAAATCACCTCTAGAAGAAGGCTGGGGACACACACACACACACACACACTCACTCAGCAATCCCGCACATGGGCATGCTCACCTTCCTGCAGCAGCATTACGTTTTCTATACATAGTTCAGTCAGTTTTTCGTTAGTCGTAGTATAGTTCTAGTTACTTCATTATATTAAAAATCCCCCCAAAACAGGTTTTTCTGTGTTAAACATTCCTATAAAAAATGAAAGAACACAAAAAAAGTAAGTTAGTCTGGTTATCTGCTATCAGGCAGCAGTGACTGGCTCCTTAACCATGCTGGGTTCACCTGGGTTTAAAACATGTCACATGCTGGGAGCCCATGCCAGCCACGCAGACTATATTAAATGTCTGGGTGAATCTCATGTGCCTCAAAAATACACGCACTGTGCAAAACTTATAGCGAGAGCGTGGTGTGATGGAGAAATGAGGCTCAGGAAGTTCTTATTTCATAAAGCCCTGTAGCCCGCACATTCAGACTCGTTGAGAAAAGAGAAATGGAGAGCTTCTCCTCCTACAGCTGCTCCTGTTCATATAAGAGCTTCACCAGCCCACTCTTTACCACTGGCCTCCACAAGTACAATAAGTACTGGAGAGAAGCTGGGAACATCTGGCACCGTGAAACCGCTTAAAATGGGCCATCTGCGGCACTGGTAGCTACAGTACCGACAAAATGATCAGCACCGCCAACCTTGACAATGCAAGCTGTTGTACAATCTTCATCAATAACATCAGGATTGCACATAACAATCCAGTTGACACCGGACCAATGAATGCAGACATTGGCATCGATCCATGCAGTACAAATGCTGACAACGAGTATGGTGCAGACACCGGCACTGACACAACCAGTGCAGACATTGGCACCGACGAATTCTGCACCATTATTGACACATGAATGTTTGGCACCAAAGAAGGCAACTCAAAAATCCCACAGACCATGGGATCCGAGCCCGGAACCACTTATTTTTTTGCCTGTTCCATCATCACCATCACCTTCACTTCATTCACTACTAACAATCAGTCTCTCTCATGTGGCAAAACAACCATACCAGAGATACACCTCCTTATCATCTCTTCCATCCTCGAGGGGTTCCTTTAGATCACTCCACTCTCCAACTTTTTCTTCTCGTACTTACTGTCTTGAACGCGAATTGAGTGCTGGTTCACTATGATACCACTCTTCCAACAGACAGGAGTATTGACACAATAGCCATTCATACTGCTACGGCTACTCCTCACATTGGTCACCTTGATATTACCGTCGAAGACATGGCGTACCATCCATCCTGCTGCCGGGAACACCCGCCCATGCTGGGAACACCCGCCCTGCACCGCATGGACTGGAGCCTATAACGTCCTCTTCAAAACCCCAGCCAGTACACCAGTATTTTGAACCTGAGGAGGGACAGATTTCTGAGAAGGAGGAACAACAGAAAGATGTCTTGCCAAGAGACCAATCCTCCTCATCTCCAGATGAGGCAGTTATCCCCAGTGACCAATTACCACCGAATGTCCTCAGACAATTTCAGGAGTTTTTTAAGAGGATGGCTGCCAGCCAAGAAATACAGCTCACCGAGGACCAAGAAAAACACCATCACGTTCTTAAAAATCTCCAATCCTGTCAGCGTGCAAAAATAGCCATACCTATAGATGAGGCTATTATGGAGGCTGCTGACGAGATATGGCAGACTCTGGCACCAATAACCCTAACTAACAAGCGGGGAGATAAAAGCGCAGAATTTCTCTTCTCGCACCCGCAATCAAATTATTTAGTAGCGGAGGCAGCTCAACAGAGGTCAAAGCTTCTTCACTATAAAAACAATTCGGTGGATAAAGAGAGTTGTCAGCCTTGACAACTTTGGGCATAAGATGTACTCGTCAACCCTGCTCCTTAGAATAGCTAATTATGTGGCATTACTCTCTAACCATAATTTTGATAATTATACTAAACTTGCTTCTCTCATTGAACACTTACCAGCCTCGAAAAGACCTATACTGAAAGCAGTTGTACAAGAGGGGAATGCTTCATCAAGAACCTCTCTCCAGATAGCCTTGGATGTAGCTGACACAGCAGCCCGGGCCACAACAACTTCTGGGGTCATGAGAAGAGCCTCCTGGCTTCAGGCTGCTGTAATTCCTTGGGAACTGCAGACAAAAGTGGAAGACTTCCCTTTCAATAAAGAAAGATATATTCTCAGGGAAGACAGATGAGGTCTTACATTGCAGTAAGCAGGGCTCGACAAATAATGGCGAGTAGATTACTACCTGGAAGAGCCCATGCAGAGCAATCTGCGCATGTGCAGAGCGATCTGCGCATGCGCAGAGCTCAGAACCGCATGGCTGGCAAGCTCTGGCAGTAAGGATTCAAGAACCACCCTTCGTACCTCGGGTATACACCCCACTGTATCGACATAGACGATATGTACTATGTAAATGGCACTGAGGCTTTTCATATTCCAGATATTAGCAAAGGGATTTGATCAGTCCAGATCCAGGCAGCGACCACAGAAGCAATTACCTCAACCAAACAACCATAACCCCAGCCAGCATACGAACAAACAGCGGGTTTGACTTCCAGGTTGATTGCTTGCAAGAACTTCCCTTGTTCGGTCACCATGCTCAGTCTACTCCAATCTTCCACCATTGGCTGAGACCATACTACCATCATTGGGCTGCCATCACATCAAATCGCTGGGTTCTATAGATCATATCATCAGGCTACACCATACCCTTCCTAACCCTACCTCCCACCACCCCACCATCCCCGTCCCTCTTCAGGGACCCTTCTCATGAGGATCTACTCAAAACGGAGGTCCTCCATCTCTTAGACATCGGAGTAGTAGAGAAGGCGCCCAAAGAGTTCAATGGCAGGGCTTTCTATTCCCTCTACTTTCTCACAACAAAAAAGACAGGTGTATGGAGACCTATCCTAGATCTTTGCAAATTGAATCGATACCTACGGAAGTAATGATTCAAGATGGTGACCCTAGCATCAATTATTCCAACATTGAAACAAGGAGACTGGTTTGTGGATGTTGACCTACAAGATGCCTATTTTCATGTTACCATACATCTGGCACACAGACAGTTTCTACTTTTTGTGGTCGGATCGGAGCACTATCAATACTGTGTGCTGCCCTTCGGCCTGTCATCAGCACCCAGAATGTTTTCCAAGGCACTCGCTGTCGTAGCGGCATACTTACGTTGCCAATGAGTTATGATTTTTCTCTATCTAGACGACTGTCTAATAAAAGGGCCATCAAAGGTGGACACTCTATATATGATATCCATGACCAGATGCACATTCAATTTCTTAGGCCTCATTCTCAAAGAACAGAGGTCAACGCTTCTGCCTACAAAAACCTTAGAGTTCATTGGAGCCCTTCTAGATTCAACCACAGCAAAGGCGTACCTACCATTGCAACTATTCCGAGCAATCTAAGACCTTGTTTTTACCCTCACAAACAGCCCAGAGTTTCAATATTTATTTGTCTTCAGCTCATGGGGAATATGGAAGCTACTACTTACGTGGTTGCTCTTGCAAGGCTTCACTTTCACTGTCTTCAGCTTTGTCTCGCTTCCATTTACTCTCACAGGAAACAGGACATACGCAGACAAGTGTCCCTACCTGCGGATGTCATAACATCTCTGAAGTGGTAGACCAAGCCAAACAATTTACTGGCGGGCATCCCATTCCACTGGGACCAACCTACCACACAGATTACTACCAATGCCTCCCTCATGGGATGGGGAGCTCATATGGGAGACATATCCATACAAGGTCTATGGAAGACCAAGGAATCTTGTATGCACATCAACTTATTGGAACTCAGAGCAGTTGCAAATGCAGACATTTTCTGCTGCACATCCGATGAACCATAGTGAGGATACTTACCGACAGCATCTCCACAATGTATTATATAAATCAACAGCGGGGGTGCTCGTTCTAGCTCTCTGTGCAGCGAAACGGTTTGACTATGGAACTGGTGCTCCCATAATGCAGTTACCCTGACAGTTTCCTACTTACTGGGAGTCAACAATGTGTTAGCAGACTCACTCAGCAGACAGTTTGCACCAGACCATGAATGGGAGCTCCACCAACATGTCCTCCAGCCGATTTTCGATCTCTGGGGTCGTCCACACACAGACCTCTTCGCCAAATACAAAATGCCAGCAATATTGTTCCAGGGCTGGCACAGATCACGGATCTTAGGGGGACACCTTTCTCCTCCACTGGTGGAGCCCCCTCTTCTATGCTTTTTGTCCTACACCACTCATTCCCAGGGTTCTCGAGAAGATCGACAGAGATGGCGCAACAGTGATTCTGATAGTCCCATTCTGGGCATGACAAATGTGGTTCTCTTAACTTTATTGGATGTCTCCTCAGTCACCTGCTCATGTATCCCGATCTCCTAACCCAGAACAATGGGACTCTAATTCATCCTCAACCCCATACGTTACGGTTGACAGCCTGGCTCGTAATTGGTTCCAAGAACACGAACTCCAGTGTTCGCATAAAGTGAGAAATGTTTTATTGCATAGTAAAAAAGGGATTGCATTCTTTATTTCCAAGCTCTCAGAAGCTGCCATGTTACCTGTTAATACTGTAATACAGTAAACTTCCGATAATCCGGCACCTTTAGGACCCAGGGGGTACCGGATTATCAGATATGCCGGGCTATCGGAAGGGGGGGCTATGAGGGGTCTGGGGTGGGGTGGGGGGGATGCCATCCCAGACCCCTCATAGCCCCCCCCTTCCGATAGTCCGGCTCTGCCCCAGGCATCCCTGATTCAGCCACTGCTGGTCAGTTTCAGCAGCGGCTGAATCGGGGACGCCTGCAGCAGAGCAGCTGGAGTGCTGCCGGGTTGGTCAGGTAGTGCCAACCCTTGGCGCTGTGAGACCAACCTGACAGCACCCCAGCTGCTCTTGGGGATGCCTGGGGCAGAGCAGCTGGGGTGCTGCCGGGTTGGTCCCGCAGCGCCGTTCCTCGGCGCTACTGGACCAACCCGACAGCACCCCAGCTGCTCTGCCCCAGGTGTCCCCAAGTCAGCCGCTGCTGATACTGATCAGAGGCTGACTCCAGGAAGCCCGAGGCAGAGCTGCTGTGCCCCGGGCTTCCTGGAGTCAGCCGCTGGTCAGTTTCAATATCAGCTGAATCGGGATGCCTATTGTTTAACAGTTGCCGAGAGAGAGAATCAAAAAGTCTCTTCCTGAGCAAAGGAAAATATTAGAATGTACTGTTTCCCTGCAGAGATTGTAAAGGGACCCATTCACAGGGTGGGTTGAAGGATGGGCAACTGATTTCCTAGCTTATGAAGAGCAGGCAAGATAATTTGTGACAGGTTAAGCACAACAACAAAAATTTCCTGAAATCTGATATGTGACATCTTTGTAGCTTTCAAATTAACTTATAGAGGAGATAATCATGAGTGCTATAAGAAATCTATAGGCTTCACTTGGCTTGCTGATTCAGGCCTTGATTAAAAACTCCCATTGATTTTTAATGGGCTTTTAGTTCAGGCCCTACACCATTAAAGTCATTGATTTCAGGAGGGTGAAGATCAGGTGCTTAGGTGTTGCAGGTACACCAAGAAAAATATTGTCTACATGCCTGGTTAAGCAGTTAATAGAAAATTGGATAAATAGAAGAGAACATGAACACCCCTGTTGCTTCATTACTATTCAGGGAAGGACCCTTCTCTATAATATTTTCAAATCATTTGTAATGCAAAAAGCTGTATCACATAGAAAAACCTCACTAAATTGCACCAATGATGAACAGATTAATTTAACAATAATAGAATTTTCTGAATTAGCAAGTAAGTAACCAAACCCAAAGTGAATACATGCACATAAATCATGAAATAAGTTATTAGCTAGGATAGGTAGGAATGATGTCTCTAGCCTCTGTTTGTCAGAGGTTGGAAATGGGTGTAAGGGGAGGGATCATTTGGTTACCTCTGGGCTTCTGGCGTTAGAAGACAGGATACTGGGCTAGATGGACCTTTGGTCTGACTCAGAACGGCTGTTCTTATGAAATGTACTGTGCTTCAATAATTTTTGTTCTAACAATTTGCTGCTTCGTTATCTGTATAGTACTCCACAGCACAGCATGAAGTCTTAGCAAAATGGAACTCTCTTTAGACTTCTATTACATCTTTAATGAAAATGTTTATTTTGGGTATTATTTATTTATCCTGTGGATCAGTGAAGTTCTTCTGTGTGTTTTTAATTTTGTATGTAGTTAAGCTATTGTAAAAAAACCCCACTCCCATAGCCAGTTCTTCAAACTTCAGTCTCAGGCACTATATAACAAAATGCCTCTTGTTACACTACCAACAAAAATAGACTTGCTTCACATCTTGCTTACAATACAAAAATTAAATACTTAAACTATGTCAGTATTTGTAATAGGTTGCATTGGCTTAAAAACAGTTTTTACTACTTTGGCCTTTTGGATAGTAGTAGTAGAGAATACAAATTGTGTTCTTTTATGAGTAAATATTATGGCAGAATTGGGGCTTCAGAACATCCTTTGTTGATTTGAGTGGGGCAAGGGTGGTCTACTTGCAATAGGAAAGTAATATTTTAGGTGAATATACATTACAGAATTGCCCCTAAAGAAGTAATATTACCATTTGGGCTAATTCAAAGTCTGCCCTTCTCTTTTTAAAACAAAAGGGAAAAAATTATGTAGCACTTTAAAGACTAACTAAGGGAAGGTAGAAGGGAGAACAGCAAAATAGAGACAATGGATTTCAGGAAGGCGGATTTTGGTAAGCTCAGAAAGCTGATAGGTAAGGTCCCATGGGAATCAAGACTGAGAAGAAAAACAACTGAGGAGAGTTGGCAGTTTTTCAAAGGGACAATGTTAAGGGTCCAAAAGCAAGCTATTCCGCTGCGTTGGAAAGATAGAAAATATGGCAAAAGATCGCGTTGGCTTAACCACGAGATCTTGCATGATCTAAAAATAAAAAAGGAGTCCTATAAAAAATGGAAAGTAGCTCAAAATTACAA
This sequence comes from Pelodiscus sinensis, assembly GCF_052426305.1. Lineage (NCBI taxonomy): Eukaryota > Metazoa > Chordata > Testudines > Trionychidae > Pelodiscus > Pelodiscus sinensis. The sequence goes on from NC_143065.1 coordinate 27,258,910, forward strand.
AGAATAAATATAGGCAAACAACACAGGAATGCAGGGGCAAGATTAGAAAGGCAAAGGCACAAAATGAGCTCAAACTAGCTACAGGAATAAAGGAAAACAAGAAGACTTTTTATAAATACATTAGAAGCAAGAGGAAGATCAAGGATAGGGTAGGCCTACTGGTCAGTGTGGAGGAAGAAATAGTAACAGGAAACTTGGAAATGGCAGAGATGCTTAATGACTTCTTTGTTTTGGTCTTCACCGAGAAGTCTGAAAGAATGCCTAACATAGTGAATGCTAGTGGGAAGGGGGGAGGTTTAGAAGATAAAATAAAAAAAGAACAAGTTAAAAATCACCTAGAAAAGTTAGATGACTGCAAGTCATGGGGGCCTGATGAAATGCATCTCGAATACTCAAGGACCTGATAGAGGAAGTATCTGAGCCTCTAGCTATCATCTTTGGAAAATCAAGGGAGACAGGAGAGATTCCAGAAGACTGGAAAAGGGCAAATCTAGTGCCCATTTATAAAAAGGGAAATAAGAACAATCCAGGAAACTACAGACCAGTTAGTTTAACTTCTGTGCCAGGGAAGATAATGGAGCAAGTAATTAAGGAAATCATCTGTAAACACTTGGAAGGTGGCAAGGTGATAGGGAACAGCCAGCATGGATTTGTAAAGAATAAATCATGTCAAACCAATCTGATAGCTTTTTTTGATAGGATAACGAGTCTTGTGGATAAGGGAGAAGCAGTGGATGTGCTATACCTAGACTTTAGTAAAGCATTTGATATGGTCTCGCATGATATTCTTATAAATAAACTAGGCAAATACAATTTAGATGGGGCTACTATAAGGTGGGTGCATAACTGGCTGGATAACCATACTCAGAGAGTAGTTATTAATGGTTCTCAATCCTGCTGGAAAGGTATAACAAGTGAGGTTCCGCAGGGGTCTGTTTTGGGACTGGCTCTGTTCAATATCTTCATCAACGATTTAGATATTGACATAGAATGTACGCTTATTAAGTTTGCAGATGATACCCAGCTGGGAGGGGTTGCGACTGCTCTGGAGGATAGGGTCATAATTCAAAATGATCTGGACAAATCGGAGAAATGGTCTGAGGTAAGCAGGATGAAGTTTAATGAAGACAAATGTAAAGTGCTCCACTTAGGAAGGAACAATCTGTTTCACACATACAGAATGTGAAGCGACTGTCTAGGAAGGAGTACGGCATAAAGGGATTTCGGGGTTATAGTGGACCACAAGCTGAATATGAGTCAGCAGTGTGCTGCTGTGGCAAAAAAAGCAAACATGATTCTGGGATGCATTGTGAGCAAGACACGAGAAGTCATTCTTCCGCTCTACTCTGCTCTGATTAGGCCTCAGCTGGAGTATTGTGTCCAGTTCTGGGCACCGCATTTCAAGAAAGATGTGGAGAAACTGGAGAGGGTCCAGAGAAGAGCAATAAGAATGATTAAAGGTCTAGAGAACATGACCTATGAAGGAAGGCTGAAAGAACTGGGTTTGTTTAGTTTAGAAAAGAGAAGACTGAGGGGGGACATGATAGCTATTTTCAGGTAGCTAAAAGGGTGTCACAAGGAGGGTGTCATAATAAGATATATCCTCATCTTAGCCTCTGAGGATAGAACAAGAAGTAATGGGCTTAAACTACAGCAAGGGAGGTTTAGGTTGGACATTAGGAAAAAGTTCCTAACTGTCAGGGTAGTTAAACACTGGAATAAATTGCCCAGGGAGGTTGTGGAATCCCCATCTCTGGAGATATTTAAGAGTAGGTTAGATAAATGTCTATCAGGGATGGTCTAGACAGTATTTGGTCCTGCCATGAGGGCAGGGCACTGGACTTGATGACCTCTCGAGGTCCCTTCCAGTCCTAGTATTCTATGATTCTAACAAGATAGTTTATTAGGTGATGCGCTTCTGTGAGGCAGACCTACTTCTTCAGATCATATTCTGAAAGTGAATTGGCATGAAGTTCACTCTTCTGTGCTGCCTTAAGATTAAGGTCAGAAAATATTCTGTTTTTTTTCTCATTTTCAGCAATGTGTTCCAGTGAATATGAATGAAAGGGAGCAAGTGAGAGTTTTGTCTATGCATTGCCCTGTCATGGTGATTTGAATTCTTTTAATATACTACAGCCCAGAATTTATTTAAAATAAGGGTTGCCTCCCATCCCGTTTTCACCCAGACAGGGTTTGGCTTGTGTGTCTGGAAGCCATTTAACATCCCTTGATGTCATCCTAGGTTGTGGGGGGTTTGTTTTGTTTTATATGGAAATGGTGGCAACCTAAGCAGAAGGAAGGTTTCAGTGCAACAGCAGGAACCACTGCCATCTGCATGACCAGGCTGCTTGTGAGGTTCATGGTGGCACATGGCCCTGTGCAGTCTATAGGTAGTGGGCAAGGTGGCCTGGGCTATTTTGTTTAAAACTCTGTGAGTGACAGGGACGGTACTTGAGGGAAAAGAAGCAGAGTGGGGACAGAGTTTCAGGGAAGGTGAGGTTCAGTTATCACAATTATCAGCCATTAGAAAGTTGACAACCCTGTTTAAAAGATTGGGCCGCATATTCAGGTACAGTGTAAAAGACAGTTCAGAAAGAGTATAAAAATTGTCCCAAAGTAGGGAATCTTAGATCCTAAATCCTCCTCTGAAACATGCTTCAGGGCAGATTTAAAGACCGACATAAAGCAGAAAGGTTTTGCTGAAGTCTGTCAGAATATTAATTCTGCAAGTATTTGTTAGTACTTGAGTGAGTGTGGACAGGATGCTTTTAAGGTTGTATATAGAGCATATAGAACAGTTGGCTCTTATTCCCAACATCTCAGTCTGACCTGACCCTGAAAACACTTATGCACATGTATAACTTTATTCATTGACATCAGTGGGACTACTCACATAAGTTATACACATGGATAAATGATTCAGCGATCAGGGGGCAGTTCTAAATCCATTCCTTTTGAAGTACATGGCTAAACTCCCATCATACCCAATCATCTCAGGAGGTTCTTGCTATTGTCTGGAACCAAGCACGTTCTACTTATGTTGTAGCGAAAACTGAAATAACTCATCTTGCATGATTATGTCAGTCATGCTTTCTTTTAATAATGTATGGTTATTTAAGTATTCTCATAAAGCTTATAGTGAATCACAGTCATTCTAGCATACATTTTAAATGTTATACTCCTTTTTTTTTTTTTTAAAGAATCAAGGATATAAATTCCTGTTTGTGACAACATCAGAGGTTTTCTCCAGCTAAATGAAAAAATCCAAATGACTGTGTAATATTTGCAAAGAACAGACTGATGAAGATTCGTCTGTTGTCAAAAAAGCACTGTCAGAATTAAGTTTACTATGTTATGATTTAATTTAAAATTAACTTATGGCAGTTGACAACATTCATATTTCATAAAATAGGTGTGGGGTGCAAGTTTTCTGTATTTCCTACCACTAAGAAAAAAACCATTAATTCTGACATCTGTTTTTAACACTTTCCCTCATATTTTTGGAAGAATGCCTGGCAAAAACTGGAAAGTGACTGAGATCAACTAAAGATGGCCTAAGGGCCTGGTCCCAGCTGGTACAACATCTGGAATGTTATGTATAATGGATAAATTCAGAGTTGTAGTTTAATAAGATTGGTATTTAAGATTTCGGCCTACAGCATAAGAAAGGACAGTGAAACTGACCATACACAAAGGTATATAATTTGCTAGATTTTTGCTTTCATTTTGGCACGTCTCATGCATTATATAAACTTTCATCTAGTATTGTTTTGGAACTTCAAAGATACTCAATGAAGTCATTTTGGTTTTATATCCAGAATCTTATCTTTGCAGTGAGCTTAAGGTATGTTGGGATTTCTTTTTTTTTTCTTTTCTTTTTTTCCCTCCTTGTTTTCTTTCAGGAAAGTGCTAAAGCCTGCCTTTCATGAGTTGACTAGAAACAACTTAAATTGCTACCTTGGCAGATTTCAGGTCGATACAGTCTCTCAGCAATAAGTTTTACTGGCTAGTTAACCATCATTCCATCTTGGAATCTGGATTTGTAGATTTCTGCAGTATGGAACCATACTTTCAAAACTTACAGCACTAAATTCCCATAGTTGTTCTGCTTAAGATTTAGTTCAGTCTTTTACCCTTCTAATCTCCAAACTTTAATTAGACATGTTAGACAAGACTAACAAGGCAAAATTCAGAGCCACAGATATCAGCTGAGAAGCATCTACTAAATCCAGGTATTAATTTGGCTTAGTATGTGCAATGAAAACAGTAATTCATTTGTCAGTTCATTTCTGTTTTATCTGTTTGCACGCCTGTGATTTTGTAATTTGGAGCATTTGGATAATTCCTCACATAATCATTATAGTTTTTACATTTTTATATTATTTATTTATTACTATGCAAGGCATTGTAGATAAGGACAAGAAACTTTGAAATAGCAACAAGTAGTCCTGTGGCACCTTAGGGCATCTCTACACTAGGAAACTATTTTGAAATTACTAAAATTGACTCAATAACCCCCAATTTAACAAAATGGAAATATGTCCTCACTATGGGGAAGCCTTACAATAAGTTAAAATTAGTCCAAAATAGCACATCCACATTCAACAGAGACACTTTCTGTGGCTGCTTGGTCAAGCAAGCTGTGATGTGTGACTCCTCTCTATGGGACACAAAACAAATGCAGTGGGCACATGCCTTCTCATGTTCTGGTTGCCTGCACGGATGCCACCACACTGCCACTATGGAGCCAGAGTTGCTGCAGTACAGTGCCAGGCTCATGAGCCTTGTGCTGCGCCTCATGGTACAGTACTTCCAAACTACCCACATATTGCTCCAGCAGGGAGAGGACCTGCAGGACAAACCCCAGTGCAGACTACAGGTCCTGCTCACCCAGGTCCTGGCGCTTCTGCTGTTGCTCATGCCCCTCAGTCCCCTGGATACTGTGGAATGCTGCTTCTGGCAGAGAGAGATGAGCTTGGACTGGTGGGACCACATCGTTCTTCAGGAATGGGACGATCAGCAGTGTGTGCAAAACTTCAGTATGCGGAATGCCACTTTCCTGGAGCTCTGCAAGTGGCTGGCCCCTGGTCTCAAGTGACTGGACACCCACATGTGACCTGCCATCCCTGTGCAGAATCATGTGGCATCGCCCGCTGGAAGGTCGCCATGCCAAACATTTACTTCTCAGTCGGGAACCAGTTCAGTGTGGGGAAATTTGTAGTCGGCCAAGGCTATCAACCACGTGTTGCTATGAAGGGTCATTACTCTGGAAAACATGGACGGCATCGTTGATGGCTTTGCTACCATGGGCTTCCCCAACTGTGGGAGAGCCATAGACAGCACACACATCCCTATCCTGGACCCTGACCACTGTGCCTTGGACTTTATCAACAGAAAAGGGGCTGAGTAGGCTGACAGAAGAGTTTGCAGCCCCTCACAACCCATCGCCTGCCCCCATGTGTAGATATAGGGAAAGTTACAGAACTCCCCTGAAGTGCCCTCCCTGGGTTCCTCTGAAGCCTGGGAGACATCCTGGGAGGAAGGCACTGTCTCTAGTGAGAAGCAGCTCCTGGCTTGCGGGCATGGTCGCCTAGTTGGCTGCCGCTTCCTCGTCTTTGTTGTTGTCCTTTGCCACTCTACCCTCCCGCAGACTGACACTGGGCGTGTACTGGTTGGACTCGACGATGGCGGGGGAGGTGACTGGCCCCACTCCCAGGATGGCATCAAGTTGGTCATAATTGCTGCAGGTGTGTAGTGCCACCCAGGAGTGTCTGCTCAGCTCTCCTTCTTTGTGGTAGGCCTTTCCACAGCTCCATGATCTTCATGTGGCACTGATCCAGAGTCCTGCTGTGCCCTTTTTTGGCTAGGCTGGCAGCAATTCAGACATAGATATCAGTGTTCCTTTTCCTGGTGTGGTGATCCTGGAGGTTGTGGAGATCCTGGTGATCCTCGATGAAGTCCAGATTCTTCTTTGGGTGATGTCCCAGTGGGTGCTCCACTGTTGATGTCCCTAAGGGTGCTCTGCTGTTTTTTACTGGTGTCCCCAGAGCTGCAGATCACAGTCTTTTGAAGCAGTTATCACTTGGGCTGCATGTGCGCAAAAGGCGCCTCGTGTTCTTCGTGCCTTGGTGCCTTGCATGTGCAGCCTGACCTCCCTTCCTCAGTTCCTTGCTTACTGCCCTTAATTGCACAAAGACAAGCCTCAGTACTGTCCCCTCTGAAACCTCAAGACCCAGTACCAGCAAAGCCATCAGCACCGTGAGCCAAGCAGACTCCTCAGCGGTCATCATCAAATCATGCAGCACTGGCTTCAATGTTGGCACCAGCGCCTGCACTGCTGCAAGACCGCCCATGTGGCTAGGGATTGGCACCATCACCATGCACTCATGAATCACCGGCACTGGACAGACATGACACAAGGTACGCTTCCCTTCTGCCATCCAGGAAACACTCCCTGGTGCCATTCTCTCCCTATGTTTCGCTGCTCCATCAGATCACCGATGCTGTCTGAGCACTCTCTTTTCCAGACAATGACCAGAGGAGTGTCTTCTTCTCACAGCACTCCTCCCCGATGATGTCTAGGCATTATTAAAGCCGTCGAGAGAGGCAGCATCATCCATCATACTACTTTCTCTGGCCATATCAGCCACCTCAGTACCCACTTTATTGGGGCCCATGGGAGCACTGGGGCCCACACAGACACTGTTCTATTGTAGCATACACCCCAGCTAGGAGGCCTCCACCAACTCCGCCCTCTTGTACACTCTTGACGACAGCCAATTCGGAAGAAGAGGAAGGCCAGATCCAAGATGAGACGCATGTTCCCAGAGATTCACCTACAGCAGAGGTTCCCAAAAGTTTTGACATGGGGACCAGTAAATCCATTCACAAGCTTTTGGAGGACGGGTAGCATATATTTGCATATTCATTAAGCAAATAATGAATATGCAAATACGTTATTTCTGGTCCTCCCAACGCCCCCAGTTCCAGCTTTAGCAAAGCTTTTGATATGGTCACCCACAATATTCTTGTCAGCAAGTTAAGGGAATATGGATTGGATAAATGGACTGTAAGATGGATAGAAAGCTGACTAGACCAGGGTTTCCCAAACCTGACTGGTCTCAGATGGGGGATTTTTTTGGACCAAGGGAGATCATTTTAGGGCTCCTTGTTCCCTCCCTCCCCTCTAGCTTCTTTGCACCTCCCTCCCATGCAACCCAACTGAGCTGCCCACCCCCATTGGTTCCCTGGACCTCCCCGAAAACCATTCCCCACAATCCAAGGGAATGCAGCACCAATTCCCTGCAGCCCCTCACAGCCCAGCTGAGCTGCCCTTCTGTTCCCTATGCCTTCCTTCATCCACCTCAGCCCAGTTAAGTCCTGCACTGGTTTCCTGAATGTGTCCCCCACAGCATAGCTGAGCTTCGTTTCCCTGCACCTCCCCCCAAGTCCCGCAAAACTGCTGAGCTCAGCTCTGATTTCCTCCCCCTTCCTCTCCTTGCGTCTAGCCCTGGGTTCCTGGCACCTCCCTCCTTCTGCAGCCCAGATGAGCCCAGTGCAGCGCAGCGCACCTCCTCTCCCCATCCCCGCCTACAGCCCAGGCCGATGCCCCCTAGCATCCGAGGAGTAGCGAGGGTGTTATGTGCCCAGGGGAAAAGCAAAATTTGCGCTCCTTCCTCTCCCTCTCCCTCTCCCTTTCCCCCTCCCCCGCTGCCATGTGCAGGGCTCTGAACCTGGCGCATGGCTGAGCCAGACCCTGAGAAGAGGGGTGGAGCTTGTACTGCATCTTCTCCCACCCCGTCCAGTTTGGGGCAGGCCCCTACATGCACTATCTACAACAACACATGGAGGGAATCGATCACCTCAGTAATGCTAACTCCTTTAGAATTGAGGCCCGGATTATCCAGCACGGGTTGAGGTAGAAAGGGCACTGTGTGCACATGTCTGATATATTTTTACCAAAACTGCTACCTGCCCAACTTTCCAAAGGAGAAAGGAAACAGGGAGGCCTACAGAAATGGTTTGGAGCAGTGTTTCTCAACCTTTTTTTTTATAAAGTACCCCCCTTAAAAAAACTATCACTAACCCCAGTGCAGCTTTCAGATACACACAAAAATTTTCTACCATTGCAACACATTTGTTTAAACAACTTAATCATAGCTGGGTGGGTGATGAAATTTTTGGGTGTAAAAAGTACAAAAATAATAAAGCGCTGAGTAACTTAAAGTAAAAATTCAGTTTTCTCCAAATTTCAGTGGTGTTGATGTACTCCCCAGACTTCTCTCGAGTACCCCAAGGGTATTCATACTACTGGTTGAGAAACACTGGTTTAGAGCAGTGTTTTTCAACTTTTTTTTTTAAAGTACCCCATTTAAAAAATTATAAGTATCCCCAATGCACCCACCCCTGCCCCAGATCCAGGCATCTCCAGCCCCCCTGCTCCAACCTAATGCCCTTTCTGCCCCAGAACACCCCCCCCCCGCTCTAATCCAATGCCCATCCCTCAGAGCCAGGCACCCCCTGCTTCCCTGCCCTAGCCCAATCCCTCTCCCCCTTCCACAGAGCGAGGCAGGCACCCAGGGTAACCCTACCTTTAAAGTGGCTGCTCCTGCTGCTTGGCCCTGCCTCAGAGGCTTGATTGCACAAGGAGCATGTGGCCTGACAGCGCTCATGTAATGTAGAAAGCTGCTACCTTTTAGGAATGTGCTACTGGTAGCATTTTCTTGTCTGTATGATTGTAAGGAAATGCCCCTATAAGAAATTGATTTCAAGAACTTTTTAAGAGAGTATTCTCTTAAACTCCAGAAGGTCAAAGAAAAGCAACACTGCCTCCTGAAGAATGTCCATCCTACCTCACAAGCAAAGATTGCAATGCCCATCGATTAGGCAATTATGGAAGTATCAGGCGAGATATGGCAAAACCCTGCTTCAATCCAACCGATATTCAAACGAGCAGACAAATTACTTTGTTCCTCCTAAGAACCTAGACTTCCTCTTTTCCCACCTGTAGCCAAATTCCCTTGTCGTTGATGTGGCAGATTACCAAGCCAAGACTCCCCTATTTAGATCAACACTCAGTGATAAGGAGCATAAAAATGATCTATTTGGAAGAAAATTATATTCCTCTGCCACACTTCAGCTCCTCATTGTGAACTATTCAGCGCTCCTAGCCAATCATGATTTTGATAATTACTCTAAGTTGGCTGACCTAATGGAGCATTTACTGGATTCTAAAAGACCCATCCTTAGGTCTGTGATACATGAGGGGCATATTATTGCGAGCATGGCCTTACAGTCCTCACTCGATGTGGCGGACACAGCTGCCAGGGCAACAGCGACAGTGGTCAGAGTCCACAGAGTGTCTTGGCTTCAAGTAGCTGGAGTACTCAAAGACCTCCAATCTAAGGTGGAGGACCTACCATTCGAGAAATTGAAGCTGTTTGCCGCCAAGATCAACCATGTCCTGCACAGTAGTAAGGACTCACACACCACACTGTGTATGCTTGGCATCTGTATGCTACCATATCCATGAAAGTGCTACAGCCCATACAGTAAGAACAGGGACAGATACTACAATCAGCTGCAACAGAGGTTTTACAACTATAATTGACCCAGGTAATGGGCCCAGAGGAGGCATCCACCCATCACACTCTTCCACTACTCAGGCGACTAAGCAACAAATTTGAAAATTTGGTCGAGGGTCTCCCCAACCTCCCCATCAATCCAATGCCAGCAAATCAGAACCATCTTTTTGCCCACAGATTATGTCCCTTTTTCCACACTGGGACTCTGTAACATCAGACCAGTGGGTCTTGGAGATTATCTGTATGGGATACACTATTCCCTTAATCTCATTTTGCCCTACTCTTTCCCCCACCCCATCCCTCTTCAGGGACCCCTCCCACAAGATTCGTCTCAGAAAAGATGTTGACCACTTTCTTTACCTAGTGGTAATAGAGAGGGTCCCCAACGCTTATTGACCCAGAAATGCACAAGTGGCTGGAGACCAATTTTAGACCTCCACAAGTTAAACAAGTTCCTACGTAAACAGCGATTCAAGATGGCTACACTGGCATCAATTATCACATCTCTAGATGAAGGGGGCTGGTTCATAGCCCTAGACCTACAGATCACCATACACCTGGCCCATAGAGGATATCTATCATTCTCTATGGGTGAAGACCATTTTTCATGCCAGCCGTCCTCCCTTTCGGCCTATCCTCCGCCTCCTGCATTTTTTCAAAGATCCTTGCAGTGGTGACAATATACCTTCAGCAACAGGGGATAGTAATATTTTCTTATTTGACCAATTGCCTCATAAAGAGTCGATCATATGCAGAGGCAGCTGACATGGTTTGCAAGACCAAACTTTTATTTCATTGCCTAGAGCTCCTAATAAATGAGCAAAAGTCCTCTCTAGAGCCTGTTCAGGACATAGAGTTCATGGGGCTTGCTTCGAGTCTCTCTGCCCAAGCTTAATTGCCACAACAGTGGTTCTTGGCCCTACAGGATCTGATAGCCATGTTATTTGCAAGTTCTTCCACCGCTGTTCGTGCCTGCCTTCGGTTGATGGGTCACATGGTGGCCACTGCATACATACATACGCACAATTTGTGTGTCTCCACTTTTGCATCATTCAACATTGGCTGCTATGTTTACATGCCATCCCACCATCCACTTCACAAACCAGTTATTCTAAGGAAGGTATTGGAGTCTCTCAGACAGTGAATATTACCCAAAAACCTCCTGGTAGGTGTTTCTTTCCACCAGCCTGAGCCAATGATGCAAATTACTACCGACATCTCCATATTGGGCTGGGGTGCACACCTTCAACAGTATACTGCTCAGGACAAGTGGTTGCCCCACGAAACCAAGCTACATATCAATCTCTTTGAACCTAGAGCTGTGAAGAATGTGTGTGCACACTTCACTCCCAACCTTACCAGCTCCGTTGTCTGCATACTTACAGTCAATATGACCACTGTGTTTTATATAAACAGGCAGGGAGGCACCTGTTCCTGATTCCTTTGTGTGGAGGCCATCCATTTATGGAATTGTTGCATTCGCCACCGAGTCACCTTGAGAGCCGCGTACCTCCCGGGGATGAGCAATGTCACAGTGGGCATGTAGAGTCACAATTTTTTCACCAATCATGAGTGGGAATTATACCCTGCGGAGATCGCCCGCATGCTCCATAGATCCTTCTGTAGACCACTTCGCCACTTAGCAGAATACCAAATGTCCCCACTTCTGTTCTCAGGTCGGTCTTGGCCTTGGCTCATTGGGAGACGCTTTCCTGATACATTGGAATCAACCCCTGTACTACACATTTCTCCCAATTCCACTCATCTCCAGGGTCCTGAGCAAGATTTGCTCCAACGGTGCCTGGATCATCTTGATAGCCCTGTTGTGGTCCAGGCAGACCTGGTTCCCATATCTCGGCTGCATGGAGTCCACCGCCATACCTGTTTTCTCACCGTCACAATCTCCTCTCTCAGAACCGGGGGAAACTACTCCACTCTCAGCCTCGTGCCATTCACCTGCGCGTGTGACTCTATCTGGTTCCACGGAGCTGAGTCCCAGTGTTCTGAGCAAATGAAGTCTGTTCTCCTTAATAGTAGGAGGCCATCTACTGTATATAGTTACCTGCAGAAATGGAAGCAGTTTTCTTCTGGATACCAACAAGCACACCTTGATCCCCACACTGCTCTGCTTCCCTGTGTCCTGGACTACATTTTACCTAGGGTTTAGATGTAAAATTTTACATCTAAAGACTGGAGACCTATCCTTTTCTTCTGTCAAAGTGCATCTGCCTTTCATGAACAGGTCTCAGGATTGTCTGTCTTTGCACACCCTACTACAAGGAGATTTTTTTCTGGGGTCTCCTGAATCTCAAACCCCCTGCACAAGGCCCCAAGCACTCTCGAGGGTGATTGACTGGCTTATTTGACACCCATTTGAACCTATGTCTACATGCCCTCTTCCTTTCCTTCTCACGAAGGTGCTGTTGCTGGTCGCTACCACTTCAGCCAGGTGGGTCAGTGAGATAGGAGCATTGATGGCCGATCCACCCCACAAAGTCTTACCAAAGGACAAGGTGACTTTACGGCCACATACTACATTTATGCCAAAAATTGGTACTTCATTGCACATCGATGAGCCCATAGTTTTGCCCACTTTCTTCCTGAAACCGCACGCATCCCCCCAGGGACATACTTTATACTTTAGACATTCGATGTGTGTTAGCCTTTTACATAGACAGGACGTGTGCTTTTTGTAAGTCTTCACAATTCTTCATCTCTATCGCAAAGCAATCCAGGGGCACTTTGATCTCAACCTAGCGGATCTCCAAATGGATATTGTGCTGCATAGTATGCTGTTACTCCATCTGAAACAAGTCACTGATCTCTCCACCAAGAGCACATTCCACTCGTGCTACTGCCACCTCTACTGCCTTTTTGAACAATGTGTCCCTGAAGGACATCTACTAGGCAGCCACTTGGTCATCTGACTGCACCTTTGCCAGGCATTATGCCATCATTCCTCAGCTGGCAGCTCATACAGTGGTGGCTTCAGTGATGCTGTCTTCAGCTGCCAAGGAGTGACTCTGAGTCCTACCATCCACGTTGAGTACTACTATGAAGTCTCCAACAATGGAACACCCATGGGGACATCACCAGAAGAAGAAGAGGAAATTACTTACCCTGTGCAGTAATGACTGACCTTCTGGACATGGACGGAAAAGATTAGGGGGAACATTGAGCCAGATGTGTCTTTTTTTGTCATATTTGAATGAAAAAGTCTGTATTTAAAGAGAATCTTCTTTTCCCCATAGCTCCTCTATTAACTGATTTTGATAAAATTTTAAATGGAGTCAGTTTTTTTCTTTAGAGGTCCCTCATATTGTGTGGCCCTAAACTGTAGCTTAGTTAGCTCATGCCTTAATTCAGTAATACGTTCACTATTGATTGAGATACTTCCTATGTAACTTGTGAGCCCTAAAAATTATGAGGTTGGGGTACATTTTTCAAAAGTACCTAAGTGACTTAACAATGTAAGTATAGCTGGCCAGGAAGCTTGATTTCATCTTCATGAAAATTTTTGAAATTTTGGAAATTTGTCCTTCCAAACTGGGACAAAAAGCCAAAAAAGTGAACATTTTCAAGTCATGTTAAGAAGTCCAGTCAGTTTCATCACTGCCATTAAGTGGTGAGCAGCTGTGAATTTAACAAGATTCATGTAAGTTTCAGTTATCTGTTTCTAGAGTTTTCAGTCAGCTCAGGTAAAACATTCTTCCATATCTGTGAGCTAGTTGTTCTACTCAGAATAATTTTAATTTCTTTAAAGGTTATAAATGAGGTGCATTTAGAAAAACATTTCTGCCTGAATCAAAACATCATTTTAAGGAAGAATATGTCAGCCAAATACAAGGCGTTTCCACGTGGTTTTGGGCTTAAGTAATGTATTCCTGAGCCTTAAGCAGCTATCTGTTAAGTACAAACTGAAGTGAATTATATGGAGGAAAAGCGAGGCATCAGTGGAACTGGGTGTATCAGGGATTAAAGAACTGGACGTTTTTAAAAGCAAGACAGATTCACTGTGGATTTTGGTCAGGTTACTGTGAAGGGAGGACTTGGCCCAAAGACTCTGTGCTGGAAACACCAGGCTTTTCAACATCATCCCAGGAAGGGAGCACAGGAGAAGTCCTGAAAGCAAGATAGAGTGGCTGTATGGGAGACAACCAGTCATGGCCCAGGAGGGTCATATAAAAAGGAGTAGCAGAACAGAGCAAAGGACAGCACTGGAAAGAGTTGTTGGCTGAGCTGCTAGTAGGAGCTGGGAGGAGATGGACTGGATGTCTAGCTGCCTGAGGGAGCTGCAGCACAACCACAGCTAAGTGGGGGCAGCGACTGGGGGAGCAGAGGCTTCTTACTGGCTGCTTCGTCTGGGTGAGGACTGAGCCTGGGGAGGGCCCCAGGAAAATAATGTTTCTGAGGGGGAAGTCCTGGGGATACAACTCCATGCCTGGGCTGAGATTATTTAAAGACAGAGCCCAAAGCGGGGCAAGTAAAACTGCCTGAGGACCACTACAAGGAGGTCACCAAAGGATAGAATGTGGACACACACAATCAGAAAGTGTGCTCACAAGTGAATTTTCACCATCTCAGGTTCTGATCCTATGTTTCTGGTACAGACAGAACTCCCATTTGGGACCTATGTTATCTGTACGGCACTAAATATATGAAATAAGATAAACCATATAGAACAACTTTGTTTTGTTTTGTTACTGAGACTGAGGGCTTACTTAGAAGAATAAAATAAATAAATAAATGGATGTGCTTGATTCTTGGCTGGAATTTAATAATTATGATGTACTAGGTGTAGAACCACTGGAGGAAACCTATAGTTAGTGCTTACAACTTTTCTATTAAAGACCATTTTGTATAAACATTGATAACAAATCTATAATGTCCTGTGAAAACCAGTTGTGTGCCTGAATGTATAAATTGTTTAGTTAATGAGTTTGCTTTTCTAGGGAGAAACAATCCCTTGCAGTTTGAAAGTCCGGGATAGAACACCCACAACTGTTAGTTATGTGTTAAAGTGTTTTATGGTAAATGAAGCTCTTAAAGTGGGATAGAGTAGGGGTGGGCAAATACTGGCTCATGGGAAGATGCAGTCCCCTAGGGTTAGCCCCTGGAGGGCCACTGCTACTATATTTACCTGTGCCTCCACAGGTACGGGGTGATATCAGCTCCTGTTGGCTGCGGATTGTCATTCCCAGCCAATGGGAGCTGTAGGAAGTGGTATCCCAGTCCGCGCTCCTCTCTGCTGCTCCACAGCAGTTCACAGCCCATGGGAACTGTGCTCGCCAGTACCTGGATAGGTGCAGATAAATATAGTGGCCATGGCCTGCCCTGGTGAACTACTGCTATTTTATTTCCCTCCCCTAAGGCAGAGGAATTTAATGTCTCTTTAAATGTTTTGAGCACAAATCCTTCTCCAATGCAAACTCACTTGCACGTTGGTTCCAGTTTTGCTGCCTGAACAACAAAGCAGCAGCTGTAGCAGACAGTTGTTTCTCTCTTCTTATCTGCTGTGTCCAGGTATAATACATTCTACTGTAGGTATAAAATATTGTACCCAGGAGCAAAATGATGTACTCTTTCATATTGTACTCTCTATATTGCTGATTCAGTAGAAATGTAATACAATACATTGTGAAATCTGTTTCATAATCTGTATTTACTGTGAACACATCATTATAGAGTATTATGTAGCCCACTTTTCTGGTTATAACTTGCAGCAGTGTAATAGTTATAATTTAAAGTGGAAATATTTGCTAGTTTACTTATGCATTTAAAAATACATAATAGCTACTTATCACTTATGGTGAGGCATAAATAAGACATATTTCACGTTTTGAAAAAAACTGATTGTAGTAATAAAACAGAATGAAAATAGTTGTGTTAAAGTGCACACTATCTAGTTTTTTTGCGTTTAGCTTGCAGCAGCATTTTACATTGTATTGTATATACATTAATTAACTGTTATTTTATGAAGAAACAATAATTTAAATAGTTTTGAGTGATCGTTATGCAGGCACCAACAAGGTGCATTATACAGTGATTCACAAAATAAATGCCCTTTTAAAAATATTTTTTTTGCAATACACATCAAATTACAAGTGGAAAAAATACACATAAAAAGTTAGATTTTAGGAACATTTGTGGATGGCTGTAGGTGATAAGCAGTGTTCCCTCTAACATTTTTTATTCTTGGGTGGACTGAATTTTCTTTTGGGCAGGTTGAAATTTTTCGTGTAATACCAATATTGAGGTAATGTGTGGATGTACACCACCAATACAAACAAACACATGCACACATATATATAATGTGACAGGACAGGTTAAAGAGCTGGATAGAAGGGGAGAGAGGCAGCTCTTCAAAAAGGAAGAGCAAGGGCCCTGGTTAATCAGGGGCAGCTAAGACAGGGCTGCTATTAATCAATTAAGGGCCAGGTGAGCTGATTCAGGTTGCCACCGGACCTCTTTAAAAACTTTCTCTGTGTGGGAGAATAGAGAGGAGAGTGGAAGAGGAGCTTGGAGGGAAGTGGAGAGGAGTTACTACTGATAAGGTTAGCCTGGAAGACACTAACAAAGAGAATGGCAGCTTTGCCAAGGGAGGGGGAAGGTGAGGCGCTCCAACATGGAGGCTGTCTCTAGATTGCATCCCTTTTTCATAAAAGGGATGCAAATTAGACATATCGCAATTGCAAATGGAGCGGGGATTTAAATCTCCCCCGCTTCATTAGCATAAAAATGGCTGCCGCTTTTTTCCGGCTCAGAGCTTTGCTAAAAAAAAGCGCCAGTCTAGACGTGGATCTTTCGGAAAATAAAGCCTTTTCCAAAAGATCCCTTATCCCTCGTCATCTCTAGCCTGATTCTGGCCTGCATATTTATACCTGCCTCTGGAAATTTCCACTACATGCATCTGATGAAGTGGGTCTTTGCCCACGAAAGCTTATGCTCCAACACTTTGGTTAGTCTATAAGGTGCCACAGGACTCCTCGCTGCTTGAGATCCAATAGTTTCGTAGCATCTCACCAGGTAGCACTTAAGTGATTCGGTCATTCAAGATTAATGGCATCAAGAAAATCTTCAACATGTTCTGGACAGAAGAGAAAAAGAGTTGTGTTGACTCTAAGTAAAATACTGGACGTTATCACAGTACACAATCAAAGATGCCATCTTCAATGTTGCTTGTGCATGGGATCCAGTTAAGAGTCAAACTTTCAGGCGATTTTGGAGAAAATTATGGCTGAATTCTATATTCGCAGAGGGGTTGTCTGATGAAGAAGAAAATGTTGAAGGCTTCAGCATCAGAAGAAGAAAGACTGAAATTACAGGTATCATCGAAGTTCTGAAGCAAGCTGAGCCTAAAAACCCACTCAAGAATCTTAAAGAAGATGAAGTCGAAGAATGGGTTAACATGGACAACAACACATAAGTGACTCACAGCACTAGTGATACTGAAATCACAGAAAAAGTTTTCAACACAGAAACATCTTTGCCACCTGAAAATGATTCTGAGGAAGAAGAGCCTGAAGATAGAACTTCCTGGGCTGATGCAAGTTCAGGTCTTTCAACTTTGATCAGGTTTGCTGAGCAGCATTCTTCTTTTTCATCTCAAGAAGTAATGCAGTTGTATAATTTTCAGAAGAACGTTGTGCACAAGAGACAGCAGGCCTGTAAGCAGGCTGATATCAGGAAAATGCTGCAGACAGCTTCTGTATCCAGAGAATGACTAAATTTTTAGTTTTAATTTATGTTACCGTGCCGTATAATAATTACAGTACTGTTTCTTTTTAATAAAATAAATTTTACTTGTTCGATTGTCCCATACGTCCGTAGCATTGTGTTTATGTTGATTACAATATAGTTTACATTTGGGTAGATACCCAAAATTTGAGTTTTACTATTATTGTCCATTAGTTTTTTCTAGGTTGATGGGACTCTCAGATAACAAGAGTTTTTAGATAACCAGAACGCCCTAATCCCCGAGCATGCCGCATAACACAGGTTTTACTATATTAACCTTTTTTTTAAGTAAAATTCTTTCAGCTAAAATGACTACATAGGTGATATGTAGTGAAGGAAACAGTTTCTGCAGATTTTTTTTGCCAATGAGCAGTAACAGAAATGCATCCAAATACTATTTGAGTTGATTTGGAAATTGTATAGGTTTCTGTGCCTTCAAATTGGATGAATCCTGCTGATTTTAAGTATTATCTAGAGGACAGATTCTTCTCCTGTGAAACCATTTGTTTTAGTATATATGTAACCCCCAAGGAGATTGCTTGGATTCCCGGGGTTTTGTCTGCTGGCAGCTCAGGGAGAGGCACTCTGAGTTTGCCTTGGCTCCCCCTCCCTACCAGGGCCAGAGTCTGCCCGGCAACCCACAGGGAGTGAGATGCCCCTCCCAGGGGGAAGGAGAGACCATTGTTGAGGGGAGTCTGGAGCCAGCCAGGAAAAGGGGAGGACTGAGTGTGTGGGAGCTAGTAAGCCCCAGGCCTGCATGCAGGGTTCCCCCTGAGAGCTAGCCTCTAGGGACCTGAAGGCAGGATCCCTCAGCTGGGTTTATGTCTCCACTGTTGATTCCCAGTTGTGGAGTTTGCTGGGAGGCTTCCCCAGCCAGGCGGAGTTGGCTCTCCAGCTCCCTGGGTGAGAGAGTCACTGCATGGTCAGCTGGGCTCTAGCAGCAAGTTCAGGGCTGCTGCCTGCGGTGTGGGTCTGAATGCTGGGCTGGGAGGCTGTAGTTTTGAATTTTGGTGCAGTTGTGTGGTCTGCATCTTGAGCCCTGCACCCCTTCGCGGTGAGGGGAAATTCTGGGACCGAAGCAGCCTGGTTCCTGCTTGAAGAGGACCCCTGTGAGAAGAGAGCAGCCCCTTTGCAGAGACTGAGTCATCTCTCAACCTGAGGCTCATTCATGGAGTGTGTGAGTGCACCAATTTTTAGTTAGTAAGTCAGGGAATTTGTTTGGGGATTTTATTACCTGCAGCATATTAAACTGTGGAGGGATTTACCATCTTCTCCCATTTGTGAGTCCTTTGGGCTGTACTGGACCTAGTCAGCCCCACTGCTAAACCACCGCAGAGAAGGATTGTGTGGTCAACAGTCATCAAGGGCCCCAACAAAGTACGCGTACCAACGGGACACTAACCTCACAGTTGCTGGGCACCGGTGACCCTAAAAATAGTGTTACCCTGTTCTGTTATAATTGTCTCCTGTTTAATATCATTGTGTTTATTATAGTGTATGTGTTTGTGTTATTTTCTGGGAGTCTCCAACTATCTTACAAATACGTGGGGATTATCCTGGGCTAGAATTTTCCTCCCAAGCTGCCCTGGTGACCCTGCTAGGAAGGAGTGAGGGGGGTGGAGGCACCGCCAAGTACATCAATCAGAAAGAATAAAATTGAGTAGGTGGCGGGATCCAGAAGAACCCAGACCTATCCATCCGAACCTGAAAGGAGATTGGCTTTAAAAGAAGGTAACCAGGTGGAGAGGGGGCGCTACATTGGAGGCACCGCTGGGATCCCGTCTTTTAAACTCATACCTTATATACACTCCTGCTGTCTTCCTGGGATATTAAGTAAATTCCCAGTATGGATTATCAGAAGAGGCTTATAGCTTGGTGTGAGCTGGAGGGAGCTGACCCTGAACGCCACTTTCTGCTCACTAATGTACCCACTGAGTGGGAAATTAGACAAATTGAAGATGAGATTGCTAATGTCAGAGAATGGGGAACCTGTGTGGTTCGGAGTCAGATGAAAGCACAAGGGGAAGCTACTTTATCTCTTCTTGTAGAGAGCAAGATTATACTATCTACTGTAGTGACTCCCCATGTAATTCTGCCAGATGGAGAGAAGGACAGATGGAAGGTGACCATTCAAACACAATCACATTTTCCCTCCCCATCTGCCCCACCATCTGAAACTAATGGTTTTCAGTCCAAATTGGGGAACTTCCTTATGCAGGAAGGGAAGACCATGACTGAATTAAGGACTCTTTTGGGAAGTAGTCCTGTGCCTCCTTCCAGTTCTACAGACCAAATAATTTTTGCTATGGGAAAAGCAATAGGGGAGTCCATAAAGACAGCATATGAATCAGGCCCTTACAGAAAACTGAAGTTCTTTTCAGGCATTAAACCTGTGCCTGTAGGGGAAGATGACTATGACACTTGGAGGCATCAACTAAATCAGGTGATGCAGGAATGGCAATGTAGTGAGGCTGAAAAGAGGAAACGTGTGGCAGAAAGCCTGCGAGGACCTGCAGGGAATGTAATCTGTGCATTAAAAGCCAGCAAGCCTGCTGCCACTGTTGATGACTATCTCTCGGCGATGGAGGATGCCTTTGGGAGCCTAGAGACTGGGGAAGACCTCTACTTTCAATTTCGATCCT
Organism: Pelodiscus sinensis; assembly: GCF_052426305.1. NCBI lineage: Eukaryota > Metazoa > Chordata > Testudines > Trionychidae > Pelodiscus > Pelodiscus sinensis. The sequence goes on from NC_143065.1 coordinate 27,278,873, forward strand.
GTTACCAACATTCAGGTGAAAAACTATCTTCCTATCTTCACAGATTGGAACCATCCCTTCAACTGTGCATCCGCCGTAAAGGCACTGAAAGGAGCAAGGAACACCGAGTACGACTAGAACAGGTCATACGAGGTGCTATTTATGATGATTTTCTAATTATGAAATTGAAACTTGCAGACCGATTGGACAGTCCTCCAGAATTCCACCAACTGCTGCGAGAAGTCCGGGAGGAGGAGGAAAAGAGAACGGTTAGAGAGAGGAATAAGATCTCAGAGAGCCAGACCGTTGGTCCTCAGAAACTGAAGGATGACCTTTGTCTGCCTACCACTGAGGACCTCCATCAACAGCTCAAAACCCTGACAGCACAGCTCACTGAATTTATGACGAGTAAGATGCCTCAGGGGTCACCTAGCGATATTCTTCCACCAATTTTGACAGAAAGGAAGTACCCTCCTTTTCACCCAGGGAGAAGGGACCCCAACAGAGAACCTGTAAAGAAAACCTTGGTGACCCTCCCAAGGAACAAGAGATTCTGCTACCGATGTGGCGAGGATGGGCACATTTCCACCCAGTGTGACAACCCAAGGAATGAAGAGAAGGTAGCGCAACGAAAAATGGAGCATACTGGGAGCCATTACAGTCAGAGCTCCACTAAGTTGTGTTATGAACAGCCTTCCTGGAGCCCATTCCCAGAAGGATTGATAGGCCCAGCAGCGGTAGTTAATGTGATGGTAGAAGGGATTCCCTGTAGGGCCCTGCTGGACAGTGGATCTCAGGTCACCATCATTACTAGAGAATTCCATCGGAAATTCCTCCCTCAAGTGAAGATCCATCCTCTAGAAGGATTGGCAATATGGGGCCTTAGCAATGCTAGTTACCCATACGATGGATATGTACTAGTGACTTTACGTTTTCCTGCAGAACTGGCTGGATGTCTCCAGGATTGTGATACTCTGGCTTTGATTTGTCCTGAGACACAAAATTCTGATGGCATTCCCATATTGATTGGAACCAACAGCAACATGTTCCAATCTTTGGCCACACTTTGTGGTCGTTTGGGCCAGAAGACCCCAGATGTGGTTCGCCCTCCATGGAGAGAACTGACCCTGGGCTCATCCACAATGCCTTCTGACCATGATAGCTCTGACGATGAATCTCTAGGGAAAGTAGTAAGAGTATCCAAAGCTGTTTTGTCCATACCCCCACATGGTGAGATTGACTTGAGGGGAAAACTTGAGAAGCACAGTAGCAGCCTTCCTCATACAGTAATGATGGAGTCCTCTGATGGAGATAACCTCCCTAGTGGTCTGATGGTTCTGAGAGGTTTATTGTCCTTACCACAGCTGGAAGAAGCTGGCATTATGGTCAGAATACGAAATGAAACCAACCATCCCATAGCCATCAGGAGAGGAATGGTATTGGCACGATTGTATAGAGTAGAGAGTGTTATGAGCCCTGCAGCTGCAGCCAGAAAGCCCTGTAAGGCATTGGATCCTGATCTTTTTAATTTTGGTGATTCTCCTGTATCTCCCAGTTGGAAAGACCGGTTAAAAAAGCAGTTAAGCGAGAGACCTAATGTGTTCTCCACTGAAGAATGGGATGTGGGGTGTGCCCTTAACGTGGAACACACCATTCGTTTGGCAGATGACAGGCCTTTCAGGGAGAGGTCCCGAAGACTGGCACCTGCAGACATTGAGGATGTGAGAAAGCATATCCAAGAACTATTGGAAGCAGGAATAATTTCTGAATCCCGTAGCCCCTATGCATCCCCCATTGTGGTGGTGCGGAAGAAAAATGGGACTGTGCGCATGTGTGTGGACTATCGCACACTGAATAAAAGGACCATCCCAGATCAATACACTGTACCTAGGGTAGATGATGCCTTAGCTTGCCTAGCAGGAAGCAGATGGTTCTCTGTCTTAGATTTACGAAGTGGCTACTACCAGATCCCGATGAGCTCTGAAGACAAAGAGAAAACAGCTTTCATTTGTCCCTTGGGATTCTACCAGTTTGAGAGGATGCCCCAAGGTATCTCGGGAGCTCCTGCTACATTCCAGCGTTTGATGGAGAAGACAGTGGGGGATATGAATTTGTTAGAAGTGCTGGTGTATTTGGATGACTTAATTGTTTTTGGGAAAACTCTGGAAGAGCATGAAGCTCGACTAATGAAAGTGTTAGACCGCCTGGACGCTAGTGGGTTGAAACTGTCACTTGATAAATGTCAATTTTGTCAGACCCGAGTAAAATATGTAGGCCATATTGTGTCAGCAGAAGGTGTGGCGACTGATCCCGAGAAGATTGAGGCATTAACCACCTGGCCTGTACCCAAAGACCTGAAAGCTTTACAATCTTTCCTAGGCTTCTGTGGATATTACCGCCGATTTGTAAAAAATTACTCCTCCATTGTGAGACCGCTCACCAATTTGACAAGGGGATACCCCCCAACGTGGAAGAGATCACCCCAACATAAGCTTGCAAGTCCTAATGAGAGGTATTTCAAGGTGAATGAACCATTTGGAGACCGTTGGACTGAGGAATGCAACAGCGCTTTCCATGCCCTTATTGAGAAACTCACCACTGCACCAGTGTTAACCTTTGCAGACCCTACCAAGCCCTATGAACTACACGTAGATGCCAGTCTTGATGGATTAGGAGCAGTTCTCTATCAGAATTATGAGAATAAATGGAAACCTGTGGCGTTTGTCAGTCGAGGGTTGACTGCCTCTGAAAGACACTATCCCGTGCACAAACTTGAGTTTTTAGCTCTCAAATGGGCTGTTGTGGACAAACTTCATGATTATCTATACGGAGCGACCTTTGTAGTAAAAACAGATAATAACCCACTTACTTATGTGCAGACCACGGCTAAACTAGATGCTACTGGTCAGCGATGGATGGCTGCCTTGGCTGCTTATGACTTTAAGCTGCAGTACCGTTCGGGTCAAACCAATGCAGACGCAGATGCATTGTCCCGTCGCCCTCATAACCCACTCGAGGAAGAGTCTGAGTGGATGGAGATACCATCTCCTGCTATTCGTGCCACCTGCAAGGCTGTAATAGGAAAAGTGCAGTCCCCTTATGTAAATGAGGAAAGATATGCTGACACACTGGGGTTGTCTGAGAAGGCTATACCTACCATTTATGCAAACCTCGTTGGGCTAAAGACTTTTGAATTGCCCCAGTTAACTCCGACTGAATTGAGAAGAGCTCAGTGGAAAGATTCAAATATTGGACCTGTGCTGGAAGCTGTAGAAAAGGGTGAAAAACCCATCTCTAAGGCTAACTTTTCCCCCGGCACAATTCTTCTCTTAAAAGAGTGGGATCGTTTAGTGATTAACAAAGGTTTGTTATTCCGGACCACCCAGACTGTAAGGGGCCATGTGCGGAAACAACTGGTCTTACCCCAAGAATACCAGGAGATGGTGTTGAAGTCTTTGCACGATGATCATGGTCACTTGGGGGTAGATAAGACTTTGGAACTGGTCAGAGATCGGTTTTATTGGCCCAAAATGACAGCATCTGTGGAAGACCACTGCAAATGGTGCTCTCGGTGTGTTAAGCGGAAGACTCTGCCAAAAAAGGCAGCGACTATGGTGAACATCGCTACAGATGCACCCATGCAATTGGTGTGCATTGACTTTTTGTCATTGGAGCCTGATAGAAAGAACCACTCCAGTATACTTGTAGTTACTGACCATTTTACAAGGTATTCCCAAGCATATCCCACAAAAGACCAAAAAGCCAGTACAGTGGCCAAAATTTTATGGGACAAATTCTTTGTACATTATGGTTTCCCGGCCCGAATCCATTCTGACCAGGGAAGAGATTTTGAAAGCAGACTAATTCGTGAACTTACAAAAACCCTGGGAATAAGGAAGTCCAGAACCACTCCTTACCATCCCCAGGGAGATCCACAACCGGAGAGATTCAACCGGACTTTGCTAAACATGTTGGGAACACTACATCCATCCCAAAAGACCAGATGGAGTGAGCATGTCAGTTACCTTGTGCATGCTTATAACTGCACTAAAAATGAGTCCACTGGGTTTTCGCCTTATTATTTAATGTTTGGCAGAGAAGCCAGGCTACCAATTGACTTATGTTTTGGGATATCCTCTGATGAAGCTAGCGAAACAACTTATCTCCAGTACATTCAGAGTCTCAGGCGTGACTTGCGGGAAGCTTACAGACTGGCCTCCCAAGCAGCCACAAAAAGCAACCTTGCTAACAAGCAGAGATATGATAGTCGGGTCCGTGAACAGGATCTGCAGGTAGGAGACAGAGTCTTAATCCGAAATCTAGGTCTCACTGGAAAACATAAATTAGCTGACCGGTGGAATGCAGACACCTACATAGTGGTTGATAAGCTACCAGACTTGCCTGTATATCGCCTTAGGATGGAAAATGGAAAAAATGTTTGTAAGACTATTCACCGAAACCATCTCTTGCCAGTGGGGCAGTTAATAGGTGAAGAGAAAAATAGTGAATGTGGTTCCTCCCGGCGACCCATTACTCGTTCAAGACTAAGGAAGAAAGTTCCTGCAGAAAGAACCCTTACTGCACAACTTGAATCTGCTGAGGAGGCAGACAGTGAGTCTTTAAACTCCTCTGGAGAAAATGATCCTCATTCACAGAGTAGCAGTGAAGAGGAATTCTTCCCCTATTATCCAATACCTCCTATGCTTCATGAACAGCTATGTGAGGTAGAAACTGTTAGAGAGGGAGAATCTGAGCCTCCTCTAGCTCAAATACTTAACCCTGAAGCTGCACCCTTTGTACCCCCTCAGTCAACAATACAGCATGAAGAGGCAAGTGGTTTACCAGCTAGGATGGTTCCACCTGTAGAGGATGTGGGAGAAGCCATGCAACCTGCAGAGAGGGAAATCATTGATTGTCCTGCAGTCATTACTGCTGAGAACCCTGAGAATGAAGAAGCTCCTGTACTTCGACGTTCAGAACGAGAGCGAAAACCTGTACAGAAACTCACCTATGATGTCCCAGGGTCCTCCACCTCTGTCCCTCTGCATTTAGTAAATAGATGGGTGCGGGTGGCCTATTATTGTTTGTGTCTGATAGTTAACAATGGAGTCTCCAAGGTTAAGTCATTTATTTAAATATAGTAAGAATGTTATTAATGTAAATTGAATAACAATTTAATGTTTAAATTAATATTGTATGTGGACACAGCAATACTTACTTATTGGCTAATGATATTTATTGTCAACTAAACAATGTATACTATTACCTGATGGAAAGGACCTTGCATGTTTGTGTTGTGGTTAAATGACCCTTGCCGAGGACGGCAAGAACTTTCGCACAGGGAGAGTGTAACCCCCAAGGAGATTGCTTGGATTCCCGGGGTTTTGTCTGCTGGCAGCTCAGGGAGAGGCACTCTGAGTTTGCCTTGGCTCCCCCTCCCTACCAGGGCCAGAGTCTGCCCGGCAACCCACAGGGAGTGAGATGCCCCTCCCAGGGGGAAGGAGAGACCATTGTTGAGGGGAGTCTGGAGCCAGCCAGGAAAAGGGGAGGACTGAGTGTGTGGGAGCTAGTAAGCCCCAGGCCTGCATGCAGGGTTCCCCCTGAGAGCTAGCCTCTAGGGACCTGAAGGCAGGATCCCTCAGCTGGGTTTATGTCTCCACTGTTGATTCCCAGTTGTGGAGTTTGCTGGGAGGCTTCCCCAGCCAGGCGGAGTTGGCTCTCCAGCTCCCTGGGTGAGAGAGTCACTGCATGGTCAGCTGGGCTCTAGCAGCAAGTTCAGGGCTGCTGCCTGCGGTGTGGGTCTGAATGCTGGGCTGGGAGGCTGTAGTTTTGAATTTTGGTGCAGTTGTGTGGTCTGCATCTTGAGCCCTGCACCCCTTCGCGGTGAGGGGAAATTCTGGGACCGAAGCAGCCTGGTTCCTGCTTGAAGAGGACCCCTGTGAGAAGAGAGCAGCCCCTTTGCAGAGACTGAGTCATCTCTCAACCTGAGGCTCATTCATGGAGTGTGTGAGTGCACCAATTTTTAGTTAGTAAGTCAGGGAATTTGTTTGGGGATTTTATTACCTGCAGCATATTAAACTGTGGAGGGATTTACCATCTTCTCCCATTTGTGAGTCCTTTGGGCTGTACTGGACCTAGTCAGCCCCACTGCTAAACCACCGCAGAGAAGGATTGTGTGGTCAACAGTCATCAAGGGCCCCAACAAAGTACGCGTACCAACGGGACACTAACCTCACAGTTGCTGGGCACCGGTGACCCTAAAAATAGTGTTACCCTGTTCTGTTATAATTGTCTCCTGTTTAATATCATTGTGTTTATTATAGTGTATGTGTTTGTGTTATTTTCTGGGAGTCTCCAACTATCTTACAAATACGTGGGGATTATCCTGGGCTAGAATTTTCCTCCCAAGCTGCCCTGGTGACCCTGCTAGGAAGGAGTGAGGGGGGTGGAGGCACCGCCAAGTACATCAATCAGAAAGAATAAAATTGAGTAGGTGGCGGGATCCAGAAGAACCCAGACCTATCCATCCGAACCTGAAAGGAGATTGGCTTTAAAAGAAGGTAACCAGGTGGAGAGGGGGCGCTACATATAGTAAGTCAAAGTATTACTTATCTAGTTTCTGTTACTGCTCATATAGAATGGCAAATGGAATGCACTTCCAAATGTGCGTGATTCAGTAAAGCTCCGATCATCCTTGCAAGTTTATGTAGCAAGCCAGGGTTTTGCTTTCCTGTTTAGTGACACTGGCTTTGGTTCATACAATAGGCACACAAGCTTGTTAAATCACAATAAGATTAGGATGTTTCAGGTCAGAATGAGAACCAGCTCATTGATCAATGCCCACAAAACAGATATTAGACAGGATCACAAAGAAAAAACAGTTTCTTGCTATTTCAACCAGAAAGGACATTGTCTCAACGACTTGATTACCTGCATCCTGCTTCAAAGGCCTTTTAAGACTACACTTGAAAGAGAATCCTCTGAACTATCATTCATGCTTAAATTTGACACTTTACTCCTAAGTTTGAATAAAGGCTCTAATTATCTTACCCATTACAAAGATAGCTTCCCCAGTTATCACCTCTAATATTATTAGCTCACAGACATTTACCTCCCCCATACCCCTTCTGTTCTGAAATTTGATTTGTCCTTTTCATATGTGTTCATTTTTTTAATTGTATCCTTTGGTATATATGGTTGTGACAATTTTCTTCCACTATTTGATCTAAGGAAGTGGGTCTGGCCCACGAAAGCTCATCACCTAATAAACCATCTTGTTAGTCTTTAAAGTGCAACACGGTCCTGTTTAATATGTTGTGGCTTCTTTCATTGAGATTTTGATGTAGTTATGACTTGAGTGTACCATCAGCGAAAACTTGAGGATCAATGTGTTTTAAATTTAGGACTCAGTTATGGCTCTGAAGCTGGAACTACTCCCGGGAAGGAGGAAATATCATTAAATGGTAGTACTTGGAAGTACTGTGCCTTTTGAGAGGCCTTGTGACAAGAATGGGGAGATGTGCTTTTCTTAATAGATGTAGTGAGGTGTGGCCAGAGCTTCCTCAATATAGCCCAGGGGGCAATCATCTGCCCTCACCCAGAAATGTGGACAGTGCTAGCCTGACCCACTGCTCTCCATTGTGCTCCTGGAGACAGATTTTGCACAGGTTTGCATTCCCTCCCTCTTAGTGCTCCAATGAAGAGAGGTGTGTTGTTTCACTATTAATGTGAAACTGATGTAGAGTAGTTTTTAGTGCAGTCATTGCTTCTAGGCTTCTGTTCAGAATTCTGAGCTAAAATTTTAAATGCTAATAAAACTAAGGAAAGAAAACACTGTGGAGTGGAAAGTGTAATTTTAAATTATTGGAAGCCATGTAATTTTATTTTAAAAATTACTAAAACACAATCCAGGGCAACAGGAAATGGTTGGCCAGCTCTAACTAATATTCTGTCTTACTACCCATTTAAAGAAACCCAGATTTGAAATACTGAATTACTGATACAGGCTATTTGTGAGACTGTCTCAGGGCAGATGACTTCCACTATTTGTCCCATGGTGTGTGTTGTGTTTTTTTTTTTTTTTACATACTCTGAGTCTAGAGGACACTGTGATCAAGATTAAGCAAAATAACCAGGGCTGTTTTATTTTCAAAGAAAAAAGAAAACAATAAGCAAAACAAAAAATATACACTCAATAAATAATAAATTATTCAGAATTCAACATGATGACAAGCAATACATAATTATTGTGAATTCACTCTTTGTATCTTATTATAGATATCTGAAAACTTTTTATGTGTGATAAAAATATTTGTTTAAGGACAAATGGAGGCCATCAAGTTATTACCAATAAATTATTAGTGAGAATAATAACTGGACAGTTGCTTTTTAAAAAAATTTAATCCTTTGGCTGTGTCATAGTAACTTTCTCTCATGAATCCATGGTGTGGTGTTGGGGCGACTTTCTCAGTCTAGTTTCTTCTTGAGTGCTTTCTGTTCTTGGCTGTTGTGGCAGCTTGATTGTAGAAATATAGGATGAGTTGTGGAATACTTGCTTTTACGAAGTTAACAGGGGGAGGGGGAGTCTGTGTGTTTGAGAGAGAGAGAGAGAGAGAGAGAAGCTCTTGTCAGAGGTGTTATGTTCTTCTCCTTCCTGTTTCTGTGAAATTTATAGAAAAACACTTCTCTTTCAGGCTAGTTTAGATTCATAGTTGATTGCTATTACTCTTCTATTAGAGCCATGCTTCCAGGGTTGGCCTTGGTAACACCTTCAGCTTCTGAATATGCAACACTCTTCTACAGGTTGGACCTCCCTGGTCTGGCACGGTCAGGCCCTGACCGATCCTGAATGAGAAAGTAATAATAAATATTTTGTTAGCTTCAGTAAAGACGCATATAAACTTAGTGTCAAGTTATAACAGTTTTAATAATATCTTTTGCTTTAGTATGGAGGTGTGTCTCCATCTTTCATTTTTTTGTGTTTGTTGGTATCCCAAAATAGCCATGTTGTGTTGACATACCCTTAGTGATAATACTGTTACATTTGTTGTGAAACTCAAAACTGCATCTCTTTAAATACTAGCATGTGGAGAGAACTCATTAATAAAAAATGTCTAGAAATTAGTTTAAAATTTTATCTGGGATAAATTGCAGGAGAGTGCAAACTTCAACATTTATTGAATATACAAAGACCAAGTTTTCTCAAGCTACTCACTGTGCCTTTTAAATTATTGTTTAGAATTGAAACCAGGATGTGTTTAACTCTTCTGGTATTGATATTTTAATAAAATTAAAAGTCTGACTAATGCTTTATTGTGGGCAGCATTAATGAAATCATTGCTAGATTGATACCAGTGTCAACATGAAAACAAATTGGTAAATTACAAAGAAAAAACAAATGTAAAATATTTGTAATACAATATTGATTAATTAAGGACACTCTTGAAAGTACTTGAACTGACTTTCACTTACCCTTGAAATGGGACAAAAGTGGAGGGAACTTTTCTATTGACATGTTCTTTCCAGAATTATGGTCTGAGGCTGGGTGCGGTTTGAGGTCAAAATAAAAAGGATACAATGCTAGCTACTTAAATAATGCTCTACATCTTCAGTGTGCTTGTTCAAATCTTAATTACTTTTTTCCGTTAAGGAAGCTAACATTTGAAAGAGAAGATAAAGTCAGAGACAGAAAGTTAATTATCTCAAAAGAGATAAATAATTCTCCATTACTTTTATAAAGTATATAGCTTTTATTAAAAAAGGTTTAATTAATTGAAGTAAATATTCTCCAGTTGAGGTGTCTGGCACTTAGATTGTATATCATGTGCTGCATCATATATGTGAGGCCATGTCTGCAGTAGGAAACAATTTCAAAATTACTAATGTTGGAAAGTCTGGGCTAAGCCCCGTGGGTCCTGCGCTTCCTGACGGGTTTTTTGTGTGCCTCAGAGGCTTGCGGAGTTCCTAATACTGCCATGAAGGTGAGGGTACCCCGCTACTAGAGCCCTTTTCATCATTGGCCAGTCCAGTGTCCTTTATCCATTCCCTACTGGCCCTTCCAACCAGGGGGGAGGGTTTGGGGAAACCCGGTCCCACCCACTTGCTCCGGGTTCCAGCCCAGGGCCCTATGGGTGGGGGCAGCCCCGAGCGGGCTCTGTAACTTGGCCCTTGCCCCCTCGGCCACTTCCCCAACGCTTCTTGTGGTACCTCCTCCCTAATGCCGAGGAGCAAGCCTTGATGCCGGCTGTCCTGAGTCTGTTTCCTTGCGCTGAACTGCTCTCTTCTCCTTCACCTCTTCGCTAGTCCGGCCCTTTTCTCCTCCCCCCCAGCCTTGTCTGAGGCAGGTTTTTTTTAGTGTGCTCATCCACCTTAACTGGCCACAGGTGTTCCAATTAGCCTTCCCTTCAGGCTGATGCCAGATGGGCTTCAGATGTGGCTGGCTGGGCCACAGTCTTTAGCAGCCTACTCAGGGAACATAAAATCACGTACCCAGCTCCCCGCGTATCTGTCTTCCATGAGGCCTCAGCAGCCCCCTGCTCTGACTGCCACACTAAGGGTATGTCTACACTGCCACCCTAATTCGAACTAGGGTGGCTAATGTAGGCATTCGAAGTTGCAAATGAAGCCCGGGATTTAAATATCCCGGGCTTCATTTGCATCTTGCCGGGCGCCGCCATTTTTAAATCCCTGTTAGTGCGGACTCTGGGACCGCAGCTACACGCGTCTACACGCGGCACAGAGTAGGTAGTTCGAATTAGGCTCTCTAATTCGAACTACCGTTACTCCTCATGGAACAAGGTGTACCGGTAGTTCGAATTAGAGAGCCTAATTCGAACTACCTACTCCGTGCCGCGTGTAGCCGCGGGCATGGAGACAGCACTAACGGGGATTTAAAAATGGCGGTGCCCGGCAAGATGCAAATGAAGCCCGGGATATTTAAATCCCGGGCTTCATTTGCAACTTCGAATGCCTACATTAGCCACCCTAGTTCGAACTAGGGTGGCAGTGTAGACATACCCTAACTTACTCAATTTGACTTAACTCCCGATTTAATAAATTTGAACTAGAGTGTCCTTACTATGGGGAAGCATAGACATTAGTTTGAATTAGTCTGAAATAGTGCATCCACATTGAATAGCGCCTGCCTTGGACTTAGAACTCTCGGAAGCACTCTGGGGAGGGCACCAGGAGGGCAGATGCTTCCTGTGGCTGCTTGGTCCAGTAAGCGGCAGTGCGTACTTACACGGCTCCTCTTTACATCTACGTCTCACAAGCCACACCTCCACTGTCTCCCCCCCACTTCACAGGACAGAAAAGGGATACTGTGGGTATGTGCCTTGTAGTGCTCTGGTTGCTGGTGCAGATGCCACTGCACTCACACCATGGAGCCAGAGCTGCTGCAAAGCAGTGCCAGGTTCACAGGCCTTGTACTGCACCTCATGACACAGTACTTCCAAACTGCGCACATGTTGTGCCAGCAGGATGAGGATGAGGAGGATGAACTCTGCTCACCCAAATCCTGGTGCTCCAGCTGCTGCGCATGCCATTAATGCTCTGCACCCTGCAGAAAGCCACTTGGACTTATGGAACCACATTGTCAGGCAAGGATGGGACAATCAGCAGTGGTTGCAGAACCGCATGCAGAAAGCCACCTTCCTGGAGCTCTGTAACTGGCTCACTGCTGCCCTCAGGCGACAAGACACCTGCATGAGACCTGCCACCCCATGCAGAAGTGTGTGGCCATTGTCCTCTGGAAGCTCGCCATGCTGGACAGCTACTGCTCAGTTGGGAACCAGTTTGGCATGGCAAAATCCACAGTCGGGACTGTGCTTGTGCAGGTAGCCAAGGCCATCAACCATGTGCTGTTATGGAGGGTTGTCACTCTGGAAAACGTGGACACCATTGTTGAGGGGTTTGCTGCCATGAGTTTCCCCAACTGAGGGGGAACCATCAACAGCATGCACATCCCCATCCTGGCCCCAAAAGGGGTACTTCCCCAAGGTGCTGCAGGCCATTGTGAATAACAAGGGATGCTTCAGCGACATCGTCTTCCAGAATTCCTGCCTCTTCTGAAAGAGTCAGGGAGGTGGACATGGCCATAGTGATCCTGGGTGATGCAGCCTGCTCCTTGCTCCCCTGGCTCACGAGCCCTGTGTGGGCAGCCTGAACCTCAGCAAGGAGGAGTACAACACCAGGATGGATAGGTGCCAAATGCTGGCAGAATGTGCATTTGGGCATTTAAAGGGGCGGTTCAGGAGTCTCCTCACCTGTCTGGACCTCAGTGAGTGCAATATCCCCTGTTGTGTGCCCCACAACCTCTGCAAAAGCAAAGGGGAGACTTTTCTGCCAGGGTGGGGAGCTAAGGCTGAACGTCTGGCCAGGGAGTTTGAGCATCTGGACACACCAATGCCATCAGGAGAGCACAGCCAGAGGCTGTGCTCATCAGAGAGGCCTTGAAGGAGAGTTGGATGCAAGGCCAGTTCTGTTCCCCATGCCTCTCCACAAGGGGCCCCTGCATTCCCTGTTTGTGTCTTTCATCCCCCACCCTTCCCTTCTGTGGCCCTCCCTTTCCTCCTCCTCTGAAAAACAAACAATAAAGAGAGTGTTGTTGAAAAAATGGAGTCTTTATGGAGGGGACATACACAAGGGGAGGGACTGGGGGGAAAAAACCTGGAATGGGGAAGGGAGTTCAGGGATGGGGCAGAGTGTGGTGCTTGTCTGCGGGTTGTCTGGAGGCTTCAGCTGCGCTAGAGGTGCCAGTGCCCCGTGTTCTGGGGCCCTGGCAGCCCCTGGGGAGCCTTGGAGGGGAAGTCATGAAGTGGGTTCTGCGGTGCCTGGTGGCTCATTCCATGCATGATGCCATGCGCTCCATCACCTAGGTGAGGATGGAGAATATGGTGTCATGCTGGTATGCCAGCTTCTCCCAGGTGGCCTTTCTCTGCTCCCGAAAGGCCTGTTGCTCCTCCCGATCTATGGCCCATTCCTGGCACTGTTCCTCAAGTCCTTAAATTAGAGACTGCAGGCAGACTACCTGCTCTCTCATAAGCTTCTCCTGGTGCATTTCTGCTTGGGGATCCCGCAGAATTGGGTAGATGGATTGGGAGGTAGGGGACACGCTGTCTGGGTTGTGAAGAAAAATTAAAAGGGCAGTCCTTTATAGGAGACACTGTGTATGAAGCCTGCCCTAATCTCTGAGCTGCCACAAAAAGTCTCAGTTCAGATGATGGCAATGTGGTTCAAGCAAGGCCATGTGCTGCTTAGACAGTGGGAGCTTTCCAGCAGGGGCATGGACACCCCATGGGAGCATCACAACACCCATGACCTAGGGACAAACAGACATGGGAAGGTGCCATCTGGGCCAGGAGCTTGCGGGCAGGAGCAGGGGTGGTGGCAGCATGGCTTCCTTCTATGTCTTGCAGATGCCAGGTCCAGCACTGGTGGCATCCCGCAAAGAAAGAACTTCTATCCCTGCCTGCTGGAGGAGGGCGGATGTGTACGGGGAGGTGTGTGTGAATGGCAGATACCACTCGCCTGAGAGGGTATTAATGGGTTCCCCTCCTCTTCCTCCTACCAGCAGGTTCCCATGCATGAGATTACTTTCCTCCACATCACCATGCTTGACCAGGAGTGAATGTTGCCTGAGTGTCATGTGTGGCACTACTATGTGGTTCCATGACCCCAGAGTACTTACTGGTGGCTTGTTGTGGGAAGGTGTCCCACCATGGAGGCCAGAATAAGGCAGGCCTCTCCAGGAACCTTTTGAGAAGGTTCATGGGGTTCCTGTGTGAGAGCATCATGGAGCTGAGTGCTCTGCACTGGTTCACCATATGCACACACGAACAGGCTGATGTGTGATCCTCCAGGTCGAATAGGTCGAGAGAGGATCATGCTGTCCCTCACAGCCCATCATCTGTCCCTGCTCGTAGATAGTGAACATTAGAAAAGTCACCTGAAGTGCCCTCCTTGAGTTCCTTAGAAGCCTGGGAGACATCCTGGTGGTGCGTCTGGGTCTAAAGTGAGGAGCAGCTCCTGGCTGGTGGGCATGGTCACCTGGCTGTCTTCCTCCTCCTCGTCATTGTTGTCCTCCTCTATCACCCCACCATCCTGCAGGCTGATGCCAGACGTGTTCTGGCTGGATTCAATGACAACGGCGGGGGAGGTGACCAGCCCCTCTCCCAAGATGTCATTGAGCCGCTCGTGGTAGCGGCAGGTGTGTGGTGCTGCCCCCGAGCATCTGCTCTGGTCCCTAGTCTTGAGGTACGCCTGCCGCAGCTCTTTTATTTTCATGCGGCACTGATCTAGTATCCCAATGTGCTTCTGGCGATCCTACCATATCTATCCACGTTCCTTTTCCTTAGTGTGGATATTCTGAAGGTTGGACTCCTCCCCAGACAACTCAATGAGGTCCAGAATCTCTGCACCAGTCCAGGCCAGAGCTTTCCTGCAGCCTGGTCACTGGAGGCTGTGGGAGCAGCAGAAGTACTGACAGCTGTTGGAGGGTCTGAAGGAGCATTGGGGTGGCTCCTCTCTGCCTCGGGTCTTGGTCTCTTGCACAGGGCTCACACAGCAGGCCACATTCAAGTCTCCTATTCCCAGGACTTCAAAAGCTCTGCAGGAGGAGGAGAGTAGTGGAGACACCTGGTGTGACCAGAGTAGTCAGAGCTGCAGTTGCCAGAAGCCATTTATTTCAAAATAGCAGCACTGGTGCATCCATACTATCGTTATTTTGTAATAACTATTTCGGATTTAGTGTTATTTCTGATGAAAAGCAGGAGTACAGATTTAAAATTAAGTTTTAATTAATTTGACCTGTTGCTTTGAAATAATGGGCTTGGTAATGTGGACGCTCTATTTATAAATTCAACTGGGGGTGGGTAGTTATTTCAAAATAAAGTTCTAGTGTACAGGTAGTCCCCGACTTACGCGGATCTGACTTACGTCGGATCCGCACTTACGAACGGGGCTTTTCTCGCCCCGGAGCTCGCAGGCGGTGGGACTGCCCAGAGCGCAGCGGTCCCGCCACCGTGTCCTACGGGGCGAGAAAAGCTGCTCCGGGTCTCCCTGGTGTGCTGGGGGGGACTCTTCCCAGGTGGCGGGGTCCCCTGCCTCTGCGGCTTTGCTCCTGTCTCCCTGCTGTGCTGGTGGGGACTCCCCCAGCACAGCAAGGAGACAGGAGCAAAGCCGCAGAGGCGGCGGGACCTCTGCGCCTCCGCGGCTTTGCTCGGGTCTCCCTGGTCTGCTGGGGGCAGGGGAGGGGGCGCAACTAGTGCGCCCCCGCCCCCAGCAGACCAGGCTTTTGTTGCGGGACGCCTGGGGTAGAGCAGCTGGGGTGCTGCCGGGTTGGTCCTGCTGGGACCTACCCGGCAGCGCCCCAGCTGTTCTGTCCCAGGAGTCCAGATTCAGCCACTGTTGAAACTGATCAACAGCTGATTCCAGGCAGCCAGGGGCAGAGCAACTCTGCCTAGGGCTTCCTGTAGTCAGCTGCTGATCAGTTTCAGCAGCGGCTGAATCTGGAGCCAGTTCCGACTTACATACAAATTCAACTTAAGAACAAACCTATAGTCCCTATCTTGTACGTAACCCGGGAACTACCTGTATACCAGGGCTAAGTGATTAATTGTAGCAGAGATAGCCTCTACAAGATGCTTATCATATCTGTAGCAATGAGTCTTCAGAAAAGTCTGAAGGTTCACACCCCTTTTAAAGGTTTTCTTTCCCTCCTGCAGGCAGATAAGAAATACTCTAAATGGGACAGACCTACCTTACCCCTAGTCACTCCTGTTTTTTTGAAAGAAACATTTCTTTAGTTTGTCTGCATGGTTACTGTGTGTTGTTTAGTTTGTCTGTATGGTTACTGCATGGTTATTTTGTCTGTCTCCTGTAAGCAACAAAGAGTAATTATGGCTTTGCTAGCAGAGAACATCTTCAGCAGAGCAGGGAAGCTGGATGTTTCCCCAAAGCACCTCCTGTCTCTCCAAAGGTTCTTGACATAGTTTTGGGGCCTGACAGCTTTCAGCCAGGCCCTGTTGCTTCTCTGTTTTAACTTTAGTTGAGCACTTTCAGAAAGCCCCAGAACAAACAAAAACTGCTTAGCACACCTTGCCAGAGCCATTATTCACAGGAAGGTGGATCTTGAGCCATTGGTATCAGAGACTATTCTTAACACCAATCAACTCTTGCATCTGAATCTAATATTTTTGAAAAAAATAGTTTTTCACTGAAGCAGAGGTTTACTGACTTTTGGTCTATTGGGAAAGCTATACCTGTTACCGAGAGAACACTGGAAGTTGAATGCTTTAGTACTGTAGAAAATAGTGTGGTGAAAACCAAATGTCATTATCCATCTTGAGTACCTTGCATAACCACACTTCCTAAAGATCTGTCTTTATAGAGTTTTTTTATTTACATTTTTGCAACAGCTGGATAATGAGTTGGGACTTGTACAGTTAGGCCACATTCAATCATTTGTCAGCCACTTGGATTAGTAATTTCACAAAGGCAATTTTGTAAACAACATTCACTTACAGTGGATTTGTCACCCACTAATACCAATACCAATAAGAAAAAATGGAGAAAAAAAATCTCATTATGTAGCCCTTGTATGTTTGTACAGAACAGATCAGAACATGAAAAACGTATGAATTACTAATCTCACAGTTTACACTTTGTTTTTAGCTCAGACTTCCACAGCTCTAAACAACGTTTTTGTGGTTTGGGTTTTCACCACCACTGTTCGGTACATTCTTATGTAAGGAGGGTCTAAAATCAGTGTTCACTTTATTTGAACCTATAATTGGCCTATAATTTTGGTGTAAAAATCATAATAAAAGTTGTATGCATTTTATTCAAAATTTCAGTTACATGATCTGCTTATAATTCCTTGCATTATTAAAAGAAGAAACAGTTTAAAAATCTAATTCAGTTTTCACCTTTTTTTTCTGTTTTAGTTTTTAAATTTAAATTTCTTGGAACAGAAGAAGTAAACTAAATCATTCTGTCTTATGGATTTCTTGTGCATTCACGCAATGCTTGAGTTGTAAATGTTGTGGGGGCAACAATTGCTTTTTAAAATTAAAAATCTTTAGTAAACTATGCATTAAAAAAAACCCTAAACCTAATTTTTGTTCCTCTTTTACCTTTATGCATCCCTCAGAGTTATTCTAGCTACATTTGTTAGAAATTGTTTTGCATTGTTTTTGAAAAGTAATTTTCTCTTGATTTTCCTGACAACAAAGACAGTGTATAGTGCATGTATTTTAAAAAATCCCCCAAAGTGATGCTCCTTTTTGAAGTCTTAAGGTATCAGTAACTTGTTTTCTAATGAAGACTTTAAAAGCAATTCAGTTATTCAGCAAGAGAGAGTGTTAGGTCAGATTTCACTGGGACAACATTGCTAAAATAACAGAACAAACAGTCCATAACTGTGAACAGTGCCTTAAACATAAATGTTGTGATTGTGCCAGGGCTAATGTTTGAATTTATGAAAGAATTTAGATAAGCAATATGATGCAATGCTTTCAGTATTTAGAAGAAAATAATTGGTTCCTTTGAAGCAAGGGAAACTTTCCAGATTCTAAATCATTGGTTTTAATATATCAACAGGAGCATGTATGCAGAGTTTGCTTTACCATGAGCTAGTGTTGCAAGTTTACATATAGAGGAAATGGTGCTCATTTAATACAGTTAATGAAGTTCGCAATCTTGGATTCCATCCAGATGATGGTAGTGCCAATTGTCCAAACTTTATGGGGAAGAACGTTGCAATTGCTTTTCATGTGCATACCTCACCAGTCTTATCCAGGCCGTTGTACTAGGGATGTTAAATTTAGATTAATTGGCTAATCAAATAGTTAATGCAATTTGCATCGATTAATCGATAAGGGTGCCTCCGCCTTTGAAGTGTAGCAACAGTCTCAGGGCTGCACATGGTGCAGTCTCCATGCTCTGTGCTCTCTGCTGGCCCCATGCTGCCTGTGGCATTTCAAAGCAGCAGTGCTGCATGGAGCCCAGGGTCAGCTTGTCCCCAGCTGACCCCAGGCTTCATGCGGTGCTGCCACTTTGAAATGCTGTAGAGAGCCCGGAATCAGATTCCATACAGCATTTCAAAGCAGCAGGCTGCATGGAGCCCAGGATCAGCAGGGGAGTACCCAGCTGACTCCGGGCTCCACATGGCACTGCCGCTTTGAAACCCTGCATGCAGCCCAGGGCCAGCTGGGGACTGCACATGGCGTTTCAAAGCAGCAGCGCCACATGCAGCCTAGGGTCTGGCCAGGCTTCACACAGTTCTGCTGCTTTGAAGCATCCCCTCCTCTTGTCCCGCACTTGCTGTCTCTTTCTGATAGAAGCAGCAAGGAGGGGGAAGCAACTAATCGACTGTTGTTCATATTTCTATTTTGTACCATCCAAATTAGCTTTTAAAATATAGTTTAATATGGTAACAGGTGAGATTGGACCTGGTATCTTAGGAGCTAAAGCCGTGTGCCTTATAAAGCCATTTGTGGCTCATTTCCAGTGTAATTTAGAGTACCATCTCCTTGTGTTCCATCTAGCACCTGAGATTAACTGGGAAAGTGGTGGTGTTGTCCTTCAGTTTGCACACATAGGGGCCTGGAGTTCTCAGTGGAAGGTTTTGAAAGACTGTGCTTCTCTGGTATATTTGTGAAAGCATGGCATGAACCTGGTGCATGGTTGAAGTATTTTTTTTGAGTACTTATATTTTTGCAAATGTGCCCATAGAATATGATGGACACATTTTAGACAGGGGGAGAAAGCAGAAAAGAATGTGATAACCTAGTGCCTGTAAGTAGAACAGCAATTTTAGACTGATCAATTGAATACTTAATGTCACACTGGAAATCTTTGGAAAACCTGTGAAATTACCTGAATTTAACTCATTTCTTTTATTTTGGCAGTCATTATAATTATTTCTAATTCATTACAGAATTGGTTCTCTTCTTCCAAAGTTAGTACTAGAGTAATTATGGGTTCTGTTGAAACATGTAGATACAGTCAATGTTCTGATGGGCTGTCTAGGATAAAGTAGGAGAGAGAGGGAGAAAGGTATCACCCAGCACAGACCTGGAAACACTTGCTTTCTGTGCACTTCAGACTGTATCCAGTTACATCCACTTGCACTGAAAGAAGGTTAAGTACTTGCTGCATGCAGATGGAATGCCTTTATCTAAGTTTCTATTTAAGTAGGTACTGAAAAGAGGATTAACACAGGCAGGATATAAATGTGCAGAGTATGGCATGTCTTCCTCTAAGATTAGGGAGACTGACTTCTATACAACTGGGCATGCCAGTACTACGTTTCTCAAACTGTGGGCCAAAATTCTACCATCCTTAATTGACCAAAACGTCTTTTGAAGTTAGAGTTTTGCTTGATTAAGAACTGCAGAGTACATTCCTTTGTTTTGTAGCACATTAGAATGGACAAGGCATGCCCCGAGGCAGATTGGAAGGAAGGTGATCCTTGAGGGCTTCTTCTGTTCTGAAACAGTCCACAGAATAAGAATTTGGAAACTTCTTAGTGCACAAGTAATAAAACATTGAACTAAAATACATTGGGACGTGTTCTCTCAAAATCAATGAGTTATGTGCATACATCATAATAAGTCAAAATATATATTTAATTGTATGCTTTTTTTAAAGTAGGGGTTTTTATTTCCCCCCTGCAGAGGTGTTGAAGTTCCTTTTTAAAAAAATTCATACAGAATATGGAATGGTGCTACCAGTCGGTGATAGGTGTGGAGTCTTGAGCCAATTTTGTGAAAAATCAGCATAATGAGCTTTAAATCACTTATTAAATAAATGCTCTTTGAAATGGTAATTAAAAACATACATTAACAAATGTGTGTGGGGGGCTGGTATTTGAGGAGATTGGGGTAGGTTAACTGAGCATAAAATTTTTTTCTTTAGGTCTTTTCCTTTTGAGAAGAATTTAAGGTCCGTGTCTGAGACATATAGCCATATTAGAAAGAATGATATTTGTTTCATTTGATAGAGCCCATATGCTGATACACACATTTGCTAAAGATATCATTTACCAGCTTCCCATTCAGCTACCAATTCCCATTTAGACAAAGATACACTCCCAGACACCACTATACATATCCTTAACAAGACAGACAAAAAGTCAGACTATACTTTTGAGGGACTACCTGCATATGTGTGGAAAGTTTGTGGGTCTCTTTATGACACAAAGAGTGCAAATTACTTGGTAGTCTGTGCTTTTCAGATAATCTTTTTTTGGCAGGACTGCCAGTTGGCAAGGCTAGGTATTTTATATCACATCACAAGAACTCTGAGGATTATTTTCCCACTATTTCATTACTGCTTTGTTTTTATATATAACAATGGGCTCAACGGAGACACCAAACCATGAAACATTATCGAAATCCTCCCATCACACAGAATTCTGTAGTCAGAATTCTACAGTCTATAGTCTGTATTTTTCTTATGATAGTCAATGTTTTTAAAAATAGATTTAAAAACTGTTAAGACATTTTTCTGATGTCTGATCAGTGAAATATGACTGACTTTTAAAAAGATAGTTTATCAGCTAGTAATTATCACTATATTAACACTATATTACATTTTGCTATATAAAATTCTGAAGCAAAGGCATTCTTTATGCTTAATGGAACAAACAATTACAGTGCTGACTTGGCACGGGTTTGCTCCTTTGGCTAATCTTAAACTGCTGGCTCCTAAGCTGGCTGCAAAACAGCCTATGGGTCTGATGCATAATCAGTCGTCTGTTGGCACATGGTTCTGGACAATTTTTCCTTTGACTCATCTGTGATTGCAGGGAATTTGGTATTGGCTACAGTGTATTTGAGAATAAGGCTATATACAAATTCCTTATATGAGCTGAAGGCAAAGCTCCTTTTATGGTAAAAGCAAATTGTTTCACTAATGTATAATGTGAAAATATCCACTATCCCTGTTTACTGCATTATTACCCCCAGAGTTTTCTTCCTGAATTAAGTGTTATGCCCTTTTTCCATAGAAATGATCACTTTCTAGTGTTTGAGATCAAAAAGTCACTGAGCTGTGCCAACCAGGACATCTGTTGTGCTAGAATATCATGCTGCAATAATTAAGAATGAGCTACATTCAAGAGCATAAAAGTGCCTTATAATTACTGTTTTATGACTAAAATAGTATCAATTTCACTGAATATTTCCTGTGGAGTTGGTGCATCTGATGGATGGGAATAGAAGTGGACAGGACAGTGTCATAGCAAACTTCTTTTCATAAAGGAGATGTATAATACATTTGCATATGGGGGATCTTTTATGCACAGACACTGGAGACCTAATTTGTTGCCATTTTGGTTATTAAATGTTGGCTCGGTGCTTGGTATCAACAGTGATGAGGTTATGTAAGAGTTAGTAATGTTGCTGCTCTACAATTTAGAGAGACGAGGTGGGTCAGGTAATATCTTTATTGAACCAACTTCTGTTGGTGAGAGAGCCAAGATTTCAAGCTAACACAGAGCTCTTCTTCAGATCAAAAGCTTGACTGTCTCATCAACGAAAGTTAGTTCAATAAAAGATATTATGTCTTCCTACCTTGTCTCTTTAATATCCTGGGACCGACACAGCTACCACATTGTATTCAACAGTTTGAATATGAGAATATTATTTTACGATAACTTTTTAAAAGTTAGGTACTGCCTGTTAGACCAATTTATCTTTGAGCTAGTTTTGTAAATATCATCAATATAGAACATAGTTTCATTTCATGCAGATGTTCTAGCCTAAGCTTTATAGATTCTTAATATTTCAGTAATGTAGAAAATAAATGAAATGATAACTTATTGGGTGGCTTGTGACATCCAGGGCTGACATCTGGTCATGTGTTATGGCAAATGAAAGTAGACTAGCATGCCCTATATTAAATTAGAGATTGTGGCGTTTAATAGTAGAGCTTTTATCTTAATAATGAAAGGTACAATATTTTCCTTCATTTTAAAGGAAAGATGCCAAATAGAAGAATAATCTGTGTTTATGCTGAGGGAAGTTGTAATACCTTTGGTGTGCACATGTAAAAAGTCTGGAACTCTGTGTCTACATTGTTAGTGATTTTATGAACTTTTTAAGGAGCTAGCCAAGGAAATAGGGTATTATTGTGAGACAGAGGGATAAATCTGTTAATGATTACTCAAACAGAATACCCAGTGACTTCGGTGAAAGGTTTGCCCGAGCAAGGCCTGCTAGATTTGCCCGTTTTGTGCATTTGAACTTGACAGTTATGCTGGGGTGCTGATAATGTTCAGAGGATTGTCTGGGTGACATCAGCTTAGAAGCAGCTCAGATATTTGCTGAGACTACCCAGGGATCAGTCCTCCTTGTTGTATTTCCATACTTGTTAATTTTTGTTAACGTTAATTATTTTTAAAAATGTTTTAATACTATTTCCTGTAGTGCTAACATGGTTAAAAGGTGTGAAATATTCTTCACCTTTTAGTTGCATTAAGTAGCTTGCCAGCTTTTTCCATTATAAAACCTGTTTTTTTCCCTTGACGTTTTCTCTTGGCTGCAGAAATACATGCTCAGAACTGAAACTTGGCCTACCACGGGTCTGGCACTATGGCTCCTTTCTTTTCTATTTTTTTTAAGACTCAGATATTAAAAATAAAATATTTGGTTTCTGTTTAAAATTATAGGAATTTAAGATGGTTTCTTTTATTTTTTTCTTTTATGATTTTAGTACAATGTAATCCCCACTCTTGTTGTTTGACAATATTCATTTAGTTTTTACTAATGCTCATCCAGAAAGTCGTCATTTAAATCAATCATTTAGAACAAAATCCTAAGACTCTGAAATCTATAATTATATTCCTAGCTTTGCCACTAATGTGCTGTCTGATACGGAGCAAGTCATTTATCCCAAAGGAAAAATGCCAGTAGAAGTCTAGTAATTTAATTAGTGAAGCCTCACAATAGTTCTGTGAATATTATGTATTTCATTATCCCTTGCTTTTAAGAGATGATATGAATGGAACATACCTACCTCCCATAGGGTTGTGAGGAAGACACTGTAAAAGGTCAAAGTGGTGATAGTCATTATTTTATTTGGACTGGACCCATTAGAATTAAAAGTGAAAATGGCCGAGTTAATCATACAATCATAGAATACTAGGACTGGAAAGACCTTGAGAAGTCATTGAGTCCAGTCCCCTTCCCCCATGTCAGGACCCAGTACTGTCTAGACCATCCCTGATAGACATTTATCTAACGTACTCTTAAATATCTCCAGAGATGGAGATTCCGCAACCTCCCTAGGCAATTTATTCCGGTGTTTAACCACCCTGACAGTTAGGAACTTTTTCTTAATGTCCAACCTAAACCTCTCTTGCTGCAGTTTAAGCCCATTGCTTCTTGTTCTATCCTCAGAGGCCAGGAAGAACATTTTTTCTCCCTCCTCCTTGTGACACCCTTTTAGCTACCTAAAAACTGCTATCATATCCCCTCTCAATCTTCTCTTTTCCAAACTAAACAAGCCCAATTATTTCAGTCTTTTTTCATAGGTCATGTTCTCTTTAATCATTCTCGTTGCTCTTCTCTGGACCTTCTCCAATTTCTCCACATCTTTCTTGAAATGTGGTGCCCAGAACTGGACATTGTACTCCAACTGAGGCCTAATCAGAGCAGAGTAGAGCGGAAGAATGAATTCTCGTGTCTTACTCACAACACACCTGTTAGTGCATCCCAGAATCATGTTTGCTTTTTTTGCAGCAGCATCACACTGCTGACTCATATTCAGCTTGTGATCCATTATAACCCCTAGATCCCTTTCTGCC
The DNA here is from genome assembly GCF_052426305.1 of Pelodiscus sinensis. Classification (NCBI taxonomy): domain Eukaryota; kingdom Metazoa; phylum Chordata; order Testudines; family Trionychidae; genus Pelodiscus; species Pelodiscus sinensis. The sequence continues at coordinate 27,302,664 of NC_143065.1, forward strand.
GTACTGCTTCCTAGACAGTTGCTTCCCATTCTGTATGTGTGAAACTGATTCTTCCTTCCTAAGTGGAGCACTTTGCATTTGTCTTTGTTAAACTTCATCCTGTTTACCTCAGACCATTTCTCCAATTTGTCCAGATCATTTTGAATGATGACCGTATCCTCCAAAGCAATTTCAACTCCTCCCAGCTTGGTATCATCTGCAAACTTAATAAGCGTACTCTCTATGCGACTATCTAAATCGTTGATGAAGATATTGAACAGAACCAGTCCCAAAATAGACCCCTTGTTATACCTTTCCAGCAGGATTGTGAACCATTAATAACTACTCTGAGAACAGTTATCCAGCCAGTTATGCACCCACCTTATAGTAGCCCCCTCCCAGCCAGCCTGGCTTCCCACCAGCCATTCCCCCTCCCCATCAGCCCCACTCCCCCCGACTCCTCCTGACCAGCCCTGCTCCCCTTTCCACTGGCCCCCCTCCTCCCGTTCTCTCCTCTCCCTCTGTGTGTCTGATATTTTTTTGAAAGCCATTTGGTAACCCTATATGTAGACACTGGACAACTTTACTTCATTCTGTACTAGCAGACTTAACCAGCATTGCCTGGGTCTTTCAGGGCAGCGGGCTGGTGGTGTGCAGGGTGCAGGACTCAAGGCAGGGCTTTGGGAATTTGTGGGATGGTGGACGTGCAGGAGGCTAAGGGCAAAGGAGGTGAGAGAATGAGGGCTAGGTGATGAGGAGGGGTTCAGGGTGGGAGGTCCCATCTCTTTCCCCCAATCTCCTCCAGCCTCCAGGGGGCTTTTTACTCCACTTCCCCAGAGCCCTCAGGCCACCAGCAGCCTTTTTTCTCCCTGCCTCATACTATGGCCAAGAACCAGAAAGGGTCTATTCACGCATTGTGTTGGCAGGCAGCATGGTGGAACCACAGCCCTCTGGCCACTCCCTTGATGGTACGGCTACCCCCAGTGGATACTCTGCAGGATAGTTCTCCCCTGCAGACTCACTGCCCCCCAGTGGCCACTCTTATATCATGTCCCTCTGAACAGCAGCCCCTCCCTTTGCATGTGATGGAAAACAGTGCTTTTCCCAGCGCTTTAGGTTGTCCTGGCACAATCAAACCCTGACTTTGCTTTATGTTAGGAGAAGAGGAAGCTGTATACTATATTTGGTAGCCCTAACTCTTACCTTTTTAGGAGGTGTTCTTGAACAAATGCACTCTCAGACAGACACAAAAACATACTGTAAAATGTATATATATTCAGCAAGACATACCTTTTTTCCCCCATCGGGTGAAGGCTCCACTTTGTAAAATAATATCATATGATCATATCAGCATCTAATTTGTTTCCTATATTTGGTGGATGACTGCTGTATGAGAATATGGCTGTTGTTATAGGTGGAACCAGTTGCCCTAGTAGAAAGCATATATGTTACAGGATGGGTAGAAAGAGCACAGCAATTGAAGAGGGTGCAGCATATGCTCTTGTCTTCATTAGCAACAGTGCTATCTTTAAGCAGTTCTTGTGCTCCCTCTACACAAAGGTTATTGTTATATTGCACTCCTGTGCTTCTTGGATACTTCCTCTCCCCACCCCCCATCCCTCCCTTTGCAGAAGGGTTGGCTACAGACTTGCCCTGTGAATTTACTGGAAGTACCATAAACCTGGTCCTCAGAAACAGGTCAAATCTAAACAAACCAATCTTAAATCCAAATGAAGACACTAAATCAATTGAAAAGCCCAAGTAAATTTTTCTTCTTCTGGGAAAGGGAATAAACATATTTTATAACATTTTAAAATACATACAGATATATTTTTTTAAACTGGTGATTTACTTCTATTCATTGTTGGCTACTTAATAAAGAGAAACATTATTTTTTATGTCAATCATCAGGAACGTAACCCAGATCAATTTTTTAGAGCACTGTTTTTCAACAAGCTTCTGGAAGAAACATTATTTGACATCCCAGTTTGTTATTTTTATCTCATATCTCTACTTCTGGTGTTCTGTCTTATGGAAGGTTTGCATTCAACAGAATCTTTGGTTGATGGGTTTCCATAAATGGCTTAAAAAAGATTACATCCATTTATATACATTAAGGCTAAGGCTACACTATACAGGTTATAGTGACATAGCTGCACTTTTGTAAGACATATGGTATACCTCCTCTTTGTCAACGGGAGAGAGCTTTCCTGTTAACATAACTAATCCATCCCCAACAAGCAGAAGCTCTCCTTCCAACTTAGTGCTATCCACACTAGTACTATGTCAGTGTAACTTATGTCACTGAGGGTTGCATATAGTAGCCTGGTAGTATTTGAAAATCTCCTTTCACCTGATCAGATTTAAGGGTGATTTGTCCTTGATAGATGTTAATTGTCTTTTATTCTAGGGATGTTAAGTAGTGTTTAATTAGCTAATCCCGTAGCCGATGGAATTTCCATTGACTACTCAATTAGTCAATATAGGGAGGGGGCACTCGCTACTCCTGCTGTGGTTCTGCAGTTTAAATGTAGTAGGAGCCAGGTGTGCAGGCTGCCCGGCTCCTACTATCGGTACATTTAAACTGCAGAGCTGCAGCAGGGTTAGCTTCCAGGAGTGGTGCAAGCCAGGACTGAGCAGTCCCAGCTCATGCCAGCTCTGGGACCTCTGCACCTCTGGCTTTAAATGTAGTAAGAGCCACCTGGTGGGTCCCCCACTGTGCCCCTGCAATAGGTAAGTAATGGATTTGTAGCTTATAGTGCAGTCATAGATAGTATTGGTAGAGATTTTCTTAGCTGAGTCTTTTATGGGCACAATTCGAATGTAGCAGAAGAACCTCTACCTCATCTCACATGGAGATAAAATAATGACTCATCTTCCTTCCTGCAAGGCTGTTGTGGTGCACTCAATTCATACATATGCACTCAGATATGCCCTGTTTGCAGAAAGACTCGATCTACCATTCACCAAGGGCACTCAGTATGTCGCTGTCAGATCAGAATTAGAATCCATGTGTCATAACTCTGAGGGTTAGCTAGCAACCTGGGTCCTAAGGGTTAACTATGTCCCTGTACCTAGCCAGGTAGCATTCAGCGAATAGAAATGCAGGTAGGTATTTCAAACCAAGACAAAGGAATTTGGGGGTTTTCCCTCCTTTGTCTCTTGAGCCAGTTTGCTCTCCAGGTACTGAGAGGGACAGAGAACATGTCTCTCTCCAAGAAAAGACTCTTCACCATCTGTAAGTAGGGCACAGCCTAGATAAATCCGTAAGGTTTTATTGTTTTCTGGTTTGGGAATTTGGATCTAACGTCTGTGTGCTAGAAATGGTTTTTTTTTTCTCCCTTCTGTAACTCAGTCCTGAGCCCATGGGAAACTCCCGTGAGTTTATTAGTTTTTGACTCGTACCATCCAGTCACCTTAATCATGTTTGCAACTATAATCTTGTTTTGGTAATAAAGGGTTATTTTCTTTTTCTAAGTAACCGGTATTGGTTCATTTTTGTGTCCTGGAAGGTCTGTGTGTATATCTACTTGCCTGACAGAAAGGCAGCCATAACAGACTGCAATTTCTATTTTCTCTTTTCTTTTCCAAGCTCTTTGGGGAAAAGAACTTGGGGTGCCCTGGGATTGGTTTCAAGTGTCCATCCCTGTTTGTGGGTTCAAAAGCACTTGGTGGTTGCAGCAGATTTTATTCTCAAAATCTACATTTTTAAGATTTTGGGGGTAAGTGTTATATATCAAAACCTGGAAAGATAAGGTTTTGGGGTTGCTTTTGTGGGCCCCCAATTCTGCATTCATTGTGCCATAGAGGGGAATCAGCCTTGGCACCTTGTCTCCTGACTCTGAATCTTGTGTTCTAACCATTAGACCATACTCTGAGTGTGATTTTGGTAGGTCGTTTTCTCCAAGATGACATTTGGGCTTTACTAAGCTTCAGTGCCATTTACTGCTCTGTTTAGTAGTGGTATTTTTATTTTTTTTTAAATATAGCCTCTTTAATTTTGTTTCACTTTTTCTTTTGGGTTTATGGCCACTGCTCTGTGAAATTCCTAGTGATAATCATAGGGGTCTCTGTATATGCAGTATGCTGAAAAACTGTTTGGTTTCCTATTCCAAGTTCTTCATTACAGTCAGCATTATGCCAGGCTCCCTGGCTTTAAAAATGCAACTCCTACAGAGACTCAGTGCCTGCCTCAGATGGGCATGCCTCATGTATAAACTGCTTAGGTGAAGGCCATGTGGCACAGAAGTGCCCACACTGTCAAAGCATGACTGCCAGGGCCAAGAAGGATTGGGAGATGAGGCTCAAAAACTTGTTCTGGCAGAAATCTCATCAGCCACCAGAAGCCAAAACAATGATCTCTTCAGAACCTGTAACAATGAGAAAAAGGGCTAGCTCCTCTCCCATGAGGGATTCATGTAAGTCCTGGTCTTCTCCAGCACATTCCTTGCCTGCCATGCCATCCATCCATCCATCTCACGTGCTGAGCGCTCACCAGTGCCATCAATATTTGGCACATTGCATAAACAAAAGATGGCACCAACCAAGGGTGCTGAGCTGGAACCCCAAAGAAAGGGCACAGCACAGGTGCCAGCACCCACAAATATGCTGCCTCTGCTGGTGCCGAAAGACACCAAGACACCACAACCACTGGACTCTCTGCATCCAACGGTATCTAAACATCCTTCGATACCACAGCCTAAACTGCACCTATTCTGAGCAAATAACAATCTCAGCACTGGACACCACCATCATTGGTGCCCTCCTCACTGGTGACAATCGAAAAGATGCCTCCCCATTCTCCTAGGCTTGTGGAACCTAGACTGCACCCGTGTTCTTCCAAAAATATTCCCTTCTCTCCTACACCATCATCCCCGGGCACTGGACCCGGCACAGGACAGGACAGTCACTTTCCTTTCTCACCAATGGCTTCAGTGAGCTCATGGGGCTCCAAGCAGACACAGACCTTCATACCATCCACCCCAATTCCCTTGGCTCAACTACCCATGGCTATATCTGCCCCATTAATACCAATCCCAGTGGCCATCCTGGGAACTCATGGGGCCTATACCACTCTTAACCAGCTTGCAGCGGGGTACACGTACCACCACAGCGCAACCTGCCGTTGGTTCTGGGAATTAGCTTGGCGGGCAGGTGGCGGGATCCTTTTCAGGACACTGCCCTCTGGCAGTGCCCACAACAGCCTCTACGCTTCCCCCCCTTACGGGGGACTGGTTGGTTGTAAGTCAGTAGGCCTTCGGGAGGCAGTTCCTCTGCCCCTGGTACAGTGGGCGGCTAGTCCGCCCTACGGCCCTACCGTGCTTTAAAATAGTCCGAGTCTGAGTCTATTCCCAGCCTTGTTTCAGGTCAGGCCAAGAGGCAATAGTTCAGGGGCCTGGCCTTGCTTCAGGTCCGGGCCACTGGGGAAGAAGTTCTCCGTATCCTCAAGTCTCTTAACTCACAGTTATGGGCAGGGCAACAGTTCTAGTCCTGGCCCCTTTAAAAGGTCCGGACCGGATCCCGGCCGGATACCAAAATGCTGTACGGAAGCCCAGGCCCTCTGGCAGGGCGGGGTGACAACCAGTACAGAAGCCCGGGCCCTCGAGCAGGGCGGGGCGGCAAAGCACAGGGTGCAAGCCCGGGCCCTCGAGCAGGGCGGGGCGGCAAAGCACAGGGTGCAAGCCCGGGCCCTCGAGCAGGGCGGGGCGGCAAAGCACAGGGTGCAAGCCCGGGCCCTCGAGCAGGGCGGGGCGGCAAAGCACAGGGTGCAAGCCCGGGCCCTCGGTACAGGGCGGGGCGGCAAAGCACAGGGTGCAAGCCCGGGCCCTCGGTACAGGGCGGGGTGATACACCCTCAATAAGCTGGTCCCAGGCCCTTGGTACAGGGTGGGGCAGCTAATCATAAATGGCGGCCAGACCCTAGTGCAAGGCGTGGCCGCAAACAAGTGGCTGGCCCAGCCCTAGCTCAGGGCGGGCAATAAATGGCGGCCAGGCCCTGATGCAAGGCGTGGCCGCAAACAAACACACAGGTTTGTAGAAGCTCCTAGTGCAGGAGCTGGGCAGATAGTGTACCTGCAGCAGTGGCGAGAGGGAGACTGCCACCCGGTTAGTGGGTGGCAGGAGGGCGCAGGCCCACCCACTCCACTGCGCCCCGGCCCAGGGGCCCTGAATGCAGCAGTGCAGCTGCTACTGGCTCAGCAGGGGCTCCAGCCCGCAACTTGCTGGCCTAGGACTGCTCTCAGCCCGTGCTACCCCCTGGGCCACTTCTCGTCTCGCCCTTCGCAGGTACCTGTTTCTTCAGCAGGCTAGGGAGCCGAGGTCAGTGTCGTCCCAGCAGGGTCTGGGCGGCCTGATCCAGGCTTTGATGGGTTGGAACCCTGCAGCGTCCAGCGGGCTCGTCAGGCTCCGGGGTTCAGGCAGCCATCGGGGTTCAAGCCGGTCCACCAGCTCTGGCAAGCCCTCAGGGTCCCCGTCAGTCCGTAGGTCCTCTAGCTCGGGCAGGACCTTAGGGTCTCCGGGTGTCCACAGGCCTCGGGGCTTAAGCAGGACCTCCATCTCAGGCATGTCCTCAAGTTCACCAGGCACCAGCAGAGCCCCGTGTTCCTCTGAGTCAGAGGGTAGTTCTGCTGGCTGGCTTGGCCAGGCCTCAGCAGCCCTGGCAGGGCCATCTTCCCTGGCTGCGTAGAAGGCAGCTGTGGGCGGCCCCAGCCAGGCCTCAGCCTCCAGGTCAGGGAGCTCAGGACAGGCCTCTGTCTCCCTCAGAGGCTGGGCCCTGACTGAGCTCTCAGCCAGGCTTTTTCTAGTCCTAGCCCCGCCCCTTGCCTTCCGGTCAGGTGACTGGACGGGGCTATACTGCATCCAAAATGGCTTCCGGAGGGGTATTTTCTCCCTTCCGGTAGTGGGGCAGGTCTCTACCCCACTACACAGCTCATCAGCACCGATCTTACCACTTGACTACGCCTACTCCAATTCACACTCCAGCAAAATCTCCCCCACAAATGGTTCAGTCCTCTCTAGCTCACCCTCCATCCTTACCTTCAGTCACGATTCAAACTGGTCCAGTAAAGGAGGATGGTGACACACCACAGGCAGACTCAGATAGCCAGTCTCCTTTCCAGCAATCTTTCTCCTCCCCAGTCAAAGAGGTGTTTCCCTCCTTTTTGTCTTCTCCAGCAGACAACCTGAAACAATTTCAGGAGTTATTCGAAAGGGTAGCACAGTCACAAAACATACCCTTACAACAGGTGCAAGAAAACCGCACAAGCTATTAAGAATTTTGCAATCAAAGGAGGCCATCATTGAGCCCTTGGGAGCCATATGGTAGACACTGGCCTCTGTTCCCCCACCAACTGCAGAGCCGACAGAAAATATTTTATCCCAGCAAAGGACATGGATTTTCTGTTTTCCCATCCACAGCCAATCTCTAGTTATCGATTCTGTCTGCCACTGATCTAGCAAGCACAATATAAATCAACTCCCCAGGATAAGGAGCCAAAAGATTAGGTATCTATGAGTATGTCTACACTACCCTCCTAATTCGAACTAGGAGGGTAATGTAGGCATACCTCACTTGCAAATGAAGCCCAGGATTTGAATTTCCCGGGCTTCATTTGCATGAAGCCGTCCGGCGCCATTTTTAAATGTCGGCAGTTCGAACCCCGTGCCGCGCGGCTACACGCGGCACGGAGTAGCTAGTTCAGATTAGGCTTCCTAATCCGAACTAGCTGTATTCCTCATTCCACGAGGAGTACAGCTAGTTCGGATTAGGAAGCCTAATCTGAACTAGCTACTCCGTGCCGCGTGTAGCCGCGTGGCACGGGGTTCGAACTGCCGGCATTTAAAAATGGCGCCGGACGGCTTCATGCAAATGAAGCCCGGGAAATTCAAATCCCGGGCTTCATTTGCAAGTGCGGTATGCCTACATTACCCTCCTAGTTCGAATTAGGAGGGTAGTGTAGACATACCCTGAGTGAGTAAAGTCTATTCCTCAGCTACGCTCCAGTTTAGAATTTCCAACTACCTAGCCCTCTGGATAATTACAACTGTTCCAATTACACCGGTCTTCAGGAGCTGCTCAACAACCTCCCAGAATAAAAGAGGCCACAGCTGCACTCCATCATGAAAGAGGGCCAGTCCATTGCTTGTACAGTGCTTCAAACAACAATGGACATAGCAGACGTGGCAACCCAATCAACGGCAACTGCGATCGTTATGTGCCAAGCTTCCTGGCTGCAGTCATCTGGTGTTCCCAGGGAGCTGCAAACTAAAGTAGAAGATTTGCCCTTTGACAGGGCCCAATTATATATGGCCAAAATGGATGAAGTGCTCCATTCGATGAAAGACTCATGTACAACTGTCGGAACACTTGGAATGTGTACATGTTGCGCAATAAGAGGAAGAGATACTTACCATACCAGAGGATAAAAGACATGTCCTACCAAAGGCAGCATCAGAGACCTTTGACAACAGGTCCAAACCAAGGCCAAATAGAAGAAGGGCACAGCATGCCCAGCCATCTGCCATTGCTCCCAGGCAGCAAATTTGAAGCTTAGGTTGAAGGTTTGAATGACCACCCTTCCCCCATCCTGTGCACATCGTCCATCATCGATTTGAAGCCTTTCTACCACCAATCACTGCAGACCTATGGGTCCTTGAGATGATACGAACTGGTTACACCATCCTCTTCCTGTCTATACCCCCTTCTCAACCTCCTTTCCCATCCCTCTTCAGGGACCCCTCTCACAAGCCCCTTCTACAAGCAGAGGCTCAAAAACTAATCAGCTTAGGGGCCAAAGAGTGAGTTCCACCAGAGTTTCACAGAAGAGGGTTTTATTCCAACTATTTCCTCACGTTGAAAAAGACAGGGAGATGGAGGCCAATCTTAGATCTCAAGAAGCCCTACAAGTTTGTATGCAACAAGAAGTTCAGGATGGTAACCCTGGGGACTATCATTCTGGCACTGGATGAGGGGAACTAGTTCTCATCCATCAACCTTCAATTCCCGTATTTTCATATAACAATACATCCAGCCCACAGAAGGTTCCTTCAGTTTATGGTAGGCAAAGATCATTATCAATATCTCATCCTCCCCTTTGGACTATCAACAGCACCGTGCATCTTCTCCAAGACCCTAGCAGTAGTCACTGCCTTTCTCAGAAAGCAGGGGGGAGTCATATTCCCGTATCTCAATGACTGCTTAATCAAGGGGTCCTTTTGACAACATACAATGATCCTGACAGACCTTACTTGAGAAACTTATACCTGACTTAATAAATACACAGAAATCTACTCTGGATCTGACCCAGAGAATAGAATTAATCGGAGCACTTTTAGAGTCTATGGTGGCCAGGGCGTTACTCCCTCTGAGCTGTTTCCAAACAGTGTGCAACATCGTACAAACCATTTTACAGGCCCCGGTAACAGCCATCTGAACATGTTTACAGACCATAGGACAAAGGGCAGCAATAACCTTCATGGTGTCCCTGGTCAGACTCTACATGAGATGTCTACAAGCCTGGCTGGCATCCATATATATTCCCAACTGGCACAGCCTTGCCAAGCAAATTACACCCACACCACTGGTGCTCACATCTCTGAGATGGTGGACATCCCTGCACAATCATCTCTCCAGAGTTCCCTTTCATTGCCCAGATCCCTCATGGGTAATCACTACAGATGCTTCCATTCTAGGTTGGGGAACCCACTGTGGGCCCCACACGGTGCAAAGCAGATGGTCACAATGAGAGACGAGGCTGCACATCCATGTCTTAGAACTCTGAGCAGTCAACAATGCTTGCCTCCATTTCTTACCGCTGATCTAGGGCCATACTATGTGTCCTCATGGACAACACGTCCTGTATGTATTACATCAACAGACGGGGGGGGGGGGGTTAATCATGCTCACTATGTGCTGAGGCAATCACATTCTGGAACTGGTGTGTGAAGAACAACATTACACCAACTTCAAAGTACATACCAGGCCAACAGAATACCAGAGCAGATGAGCTGAACAGAAAGTTTTCCCAACACCACGAACGGGAACTTAGACTGACAATCATTTTACCCATTTTTGATAATGGGGGGTTCCCAGGCATAGACCTCTTTGCTATGAAAATCAATCACAAATGCCATCGATTCTCTTCCCAAGGGGGCCAGGGCAAACACTCTGCAGGGGCTGTGTTCACCATACCATGGACAGCTCCTCTTTCATACACATTCCCTCCAATTCCCTTGTTCCCCAAGGTAATCTACAAGATCTGAGAGACTGAGTGAAGTTCATCCTAATAACACCACATTGGCCAAGACAACATTGTTTCCCGTACCTCCATTACCTGTTAATCGCCAAACCCATCCAACTCCCCGTCACTCCTCAATCATTAACCCAACACAATGTGTAACCATATCACCTGGACCCTCAAAAGCTGAAGCTTACAGCTTGACTTTTCCATGGCTCCAGAATGATGAACTTATTCGCTCCCAGAGAGTGAAACAGATCCTCCTCAGAAGTTGACACCCTGCCACAGGGTACTCCTATCAAAACAAACGGAAGAGGTTCCAGGAATGGTGCAATCAACACAATCTTCTATAAGCACATGCCTCCCCAATACCAACCATAATGATGGACCTCATTGATGCGGGGCTCTCCTTATTTACTGCTTCAACTTTTGTGTGATATGCAAATTTTATTCACTTTGATTTTATATTTACTTCCAGATCATCAATGAAAATACTTAAATAGTGTGGGACTTAGAACCCTGCCGAACTCCACTAGAGATACCACTCCCACCCCTGTTCAGTGATTCCTTATTGCCAGCTGCATTTTGAGATTTGTTGACTAGCCAGTTCTTAATCCATTTAATGTGTGCTTTATTGGTGTTCTTTGGGACTAATTTTTAATTGGAATGTTGTACAATGCCAAAGCCTTAAACTTTGTAAGGTTTTCCTAAGAACACTACATATATGCAGTTACTTTTGTCAATCAAACTTGTAATCTCATCCAGGAATACAATTGTGTGTTTGATTAAGACCTATTTGCCATCAGTGCATACAACAAAATGTTCTTTGATTCTATGTTCACTCTTGGCTATTTGCAGAAAGTGCATGATTTCCTCTTATCTGTATGAAACCATTAAACTAGCTCAGAAAACAAATGCAATGTATTATTTATTTTTTTAAATGTGTTGTCAGCAAATCCTGTCCTGATCACTCTTGTGAATATGATATATAAGAAAATATTTGTTCGTATATTTGTGATTAATGTAGCACAACTGATAAAAGTTACATTGTTTAAATAAGTTTATAAATCGCCCTGTCTGTATGCTTACTTCCTGTAATCTGTCATTATGTTTAAATGTAATTGTGAAAGACACAAAACTGGCTAAGACCAACAACACTCTGGAAAAAATCGTGCTTCCATTTCCTTATTCATTGAAAAGAGGCTCAGAGCAAAATTAAATTAATGGAAGATAATACATGGTATGAAAGGATACCTCTGCTTTGTGGTTTTGAATAACTAATACGTGGTTCCCCCCGCCTCCAGTGTATGAACTATTCTTTTAGCATCACTGGGATGTATGCAAGTGTACCGAGTGGAGTGTTAGAGTCTCTGCGTGACTGTAGGGATCACATGGCTTTTCAAAGTCAATTCTTGTTCTCAGGTGGAGGTTACTGCTAGGGAAGAACGGGCCTCGAGTCAGTGCTGAACAGGGGCTGTGGTTCTGCTTGACAATTACTGGACTGGTGGATCTGTAGTATGTGACAGATTTTGATGTCTTTTGCCCCATTGCCAGTCAGTTCTGAGAAGAGTAGAAGGAGCTAAAGTCCTCACTCACTAGCTACTAGGCTAGAACAATGAGTGTGGCCAAAAGTCTCTCCTTTTCCAATGCCTTATGCAGTACAAAGAATAAAGAAGATTTTTGCTGAGCATCCCCCATTCAGCTCTTAAGTAACTGGGGTGGAATAGAGGCTTCCTGCTGCTCTATTACAAAAAAAAAAACTGTTCTAGTAGCTCACCATAGTAAAGGAGCACAGAATTGTGAAAAGGGGAAACCAAACTACATTTAATAATTTTGCCAACCCTCCAGGATTGTCCTGAAGTCTTTAAAGATGATGTCAAGTGATGAAATCTCCAGGAATACATCCAGCCAAAATTGGCAACCCGCACACTTCAGGAAACAGGAATGGCCTAAGAAAATGGGGGAAATAAAAGCAAACCCTCATATTGTAGATTGGTGGTGATATCAGTTCCTTTCAGCTGTCAGTCCCAATCAGCCATCATTGCTACCTGAATTGTTGGGAGAGAGTTAAAATGAAACCTTTCCTCTAGTGTTTTGGTTCTTCCTCTCCCCCCACACAATCTGAAACACTCTCTATTTGAAAGAGTTTAGCAGGAAGATCAATTGACAGACAACAATAAAATTAAAATCTGAATGGGGAGACCTAGAGCTAAATCCTTCCTTCATGTGTGAATGGAATTTGCAGTGAAGTCTTGGAGACCATCACCTGTGTGAGGACAGGATTTGACTCCTTTTGTACTGTATGATTGGAAATCATTCTTACGTAGCATCGGTTTTAATTTTAGGCCTGACACACCCTTGTTTGTCTAGGCCCCTCCTAACCTGAAATTCATGGTAATCCTTCATTGCTGCTGCTGCCAGGTGATTGTTTCACTGTAGAAATTTTGCTGTACTGTCCAATTTTTTTAAGACTTGACCTTTAAAGAACTCTGACCTACATAATATTGCCCTGTGAAGCTGGCACTCTCTTCTCCCAACGAAACCATGCCCACTGCGTTAGTTCCCGTTTTGTTTTCATTGGCCATCTATGTACTTGACATAGAGACTGTACTCTTCCTCAACTCCATTGGATAGGATGTATTGTGCTATGGCTGTTCTTCACAGTCAGTCTGCCTGACACTTGTGTGTAGTAATGGAAATATGGGACCTGTGAATCTTTTGTGCTGTTCACTTTGCTCCTTACCCCAGAAGCAGTCTTTCATCTTTATCATTTTATAAAAAAAGACTTGTATTAACATTACAACATCTCATTAGTGTGTGTTTGTGTTTGGAGGTTACGTGCTGGTTGCCTGAAAGAAACTGTGTGCTGAGCTTGTGTTTATCTGTTTGTTTTGTTTTGTTTTGTTTTGTTTGGAGATTCATGTGCTGAGCTGTTTGTTTGAAGGACTGTGTGCTGTGGCTGGCAGTTAGAAGCTGTGAGCTTAACGAGGATTTGAAATCTGGAACCATCTGTTTATTGGTGAAGCCTTAGTCAGTGGGCAGGGCTATCAAGAATGCCAGGGCTTTATAAAGCCTGCTAGTAAGCGATCAGGAAGCTTTGGGAAGAGGGGCAGCTAACAGAGTTTCGTGAGGGTGTTGAAAGGAGGAATTGGAAGGGGGCTAGGTACACTTGACATTATTTAAAACTTTTAAACTAAACTAAAAACAAAACTGCCTAATTTAAATAAAAACCCTATCAATAATCTAATTATCTGTAGAAGAGAATGTAGGCAGATGCCCAGCAGCAGAGTGGGGGCTATCCTGTTTATTGCACCCAATGTAGCATGTATGATATCTGCCCTATGGACAGGTGGTGTTTGTGTGCATTTGATGTAAGGTGGTCCTGGCCCTCAGGAAGTACAGGCTTTGGAGACCAGGGTGGCTGAAGTGAAGGAGCTATGGGAGGAAGAAAGGTACGTAAATGAGGCTTTCCAGGACACTGTAGAACTGTCCCAATTCTGGTCAGACAGCCCCTGTGTGGTTAAGGAGGATGAAAGGCTCAGAGAAGGAGAACAGTCATTTGGAGCAGAGGGAAATTATCCCATAATTGCAACCCTACTTCCAGAGGATGTTGTGGTATCCTCTCGCACTGAGGATACCTCTCTGGGGGAGGGAACACCAGCAGTTAGGAAAAGGCAGTGTTAGTAATGGGGGATTCCATCATTAGAAGCACAGATAGCTGGGTTTGTGATGACTGGGAAAACCGTATGGTGACTTGCTTGTCTGGTGTGAAGGTTGCGGATCTCTCGAGACATCTAGACAGACTTATATGTAGTGCTGTGGAGGAGCTGGTGATCACGGTACATGTAGATACCAATGACATAGGGAAGAGTCAGAGAGAGGTTCTGAAGGCCAAATTTAGGCTGCTGAAAGAGACTGAAATCCAGGACCTCTATGGTAGCATTCTCTGAAATGCTTCCAGTTCCACATGCAGGGCCGGGTAGGCAGGCAGAGCTTCAGAGTCTCAATGTATGGATGAGATGATGGTGTAGAGAGGAAGGGTTTAAATTTATTAGGAACTGGGGAAACTTGGGATAAGGGGAGCCTATACAGGAAGGATGGGCTCCACCTAAACCAAAGTGGAGCCAGACTGCTGGCACTTAACATTAAAAAGGTCATAGAGCAGTTTTTAAACTAAGGGCTGGGGGGAAGCTGATTGGTGTGAAGGAACACATGGATCGGACAGAGACATGTCTTAGCGGAGGGTCTATTAATAGAGATTCTCTGTGTTCTTGTCAGGAGAAGAGGATGGAAGTATGATTCAGATTAGTTGAGACAGTCAAATGAAAAAGAGTCTAACACATCAAGAAATGGCAGACAGATAAATAGTGACAAATTTTAAAGTGCTTAGACTTCTAGTGTTTGGGTATAAATAATATGGGTGCCTCATTTTAAAGGAGGATATTGATATAATAAGCATCACTGAAACTTGTTGGAATGAGGACAGTCAATGGGATACAGTCATACCAGCGTACAAAATATATTGAAAGGACAGAACAGGTCATGCTGGTAGGGGAGTAGCATTGTACGTGAAAGAAAATGGAGAATCAACTGAACTAAAAAATCTTAAATGAGCTAAAATGTTCCATAGAATCTCTATGGTAGTAATTCCATGCTCCAATAATAAGAATATAGCAGTAGGGATAAATTATTGACCACCTGATCAGGACCGTGGTAGTGACTATGAAATGCAAAGGGAGATTAGAGAGGCTATCAAAATAAAAAATTCAATAATAGTACGGGATTTTAACTATCCCCATATTGATTGGGTACACGTCAGCTCAGGATGGGATGCAGAGATAAAATTTCTGGATTCCTTAAATGACTGTTTTTTGGAGCAGCTGGTTCTGGTACCCACAAGGAGAGAGGCTATTCTTGATTTAGTCCTAAGAGGAGTGCAGGATCTGGTCCAAGAGGTAAATATAACTGGATCACTTGGATATAGTGACCATAACGTAATAAAATTTAACATCCCTGTGTTGGGAAAAACACCTCAGCAGCCCAAAACTGTGGCATTTAATTTTAGGAAGGGGAACTTCACAAAAATGAGGAGGTTAATTAAACAGAAATTAAAAAGTACAGTGACAAAAGTAAAATCTCTTCAAGCTGCACGGAAACTTTTCAAAGACTCCATAATAGACGCCCTACTTAAATGTATACCCCAAATTAAAAAACATACTAAGAGAATCAAAAAAGTTCCACTGTGGCTTAACAAGTAAAAGAAGAAGTGAGAGATAAAAAGACATCTTTTAAAAAGTGTAAGTCAAATCCTAGTGAGGAAAATAGAAAGGAGCATAAGCATTGTCAAATTAAGTGTAAAACTATAATAAGAAAAGCCAAAAAGAAGCTTGAAGAACAGCTAGCCAAAAACTCAAAAAGTAATAGTAAAATGTTTTTTAAGTATACCAGAAGCAGGAAGCCTGCTAAACAACTAGTGGCGCCCTTGGATGATCGAGATGCTAAAGGAGTACTCAAAGATGATAAAGTCATTACAGAGAAGCTAAATGAAGTCTTTGCTTCAGTCTTCACAGCTGAGGCTATTGGGTAGATTCCCAAACCTGAGCTGTCCTTTGTAAATGACAAATCTGAGGAATTGTCATAGATTGAAGTGTCATTAGAGGAGGTTTTGGAACAAATCGATAAACTTAACAGTAACAAGTCACCAGATAGTGATAGAAATATAGCCGTGTTAGTCTGGGGTAGTTGAAGCAAAATGCAGGACAATGTAGCACTTTAAAGACTAACAAGATGGTTTATTAGATGATGAGCTTTCGTGGGCCAGACCCACTTCCTCAGATCAAATAGTGGAAGAAAATAGTCACAACCATATATACCAAAGGATACAATTAAAAAATGAACACATATGAAAAGGACAAATCACATTTCAGAACAGGAGGGAGATGCGGGGGGGGGGGGGGAAGGAAGGAAGGTTAGTGTCTGTGAATTGATGATATTAGAGGCGGGGAGAGTGGGATGTTTGTGAGTTAATGGTATTAGAGGTGATAATTGGGGAAGCTATCTTGGTAATGGGTAAGATAGCTTGAGTGTTTGTTCATTCCTTTTTGGAGAGTGTCGAATTTTAACATGAATGACAGTTCAGAGGATTCCCTTTCAAGTGCAGATGTAAAAGGTCTTTGTAGCAGAATGCAGGTGGTTAAGTCATTGAGAGAGTGTCCTTTCTGGTTAAAATGGCAAGAAACTGTTTTTTCTTTGTGATCTTGTCTGATATCTGTTTTGTGGGCATTAATCCTTTGGCGAAGTGTCTGAGATGTTTGTCCAATGTACCTACATGCTTCCAGCTCCCATCCAGAACACACCACACGATCCATCGTCTATAGCCAAGCCCTTCGATACAACCGCATCTGCTCTAATCCCACTGACAGAGACCAGAAGCTTCAGGATCTCTACCAAGCATTTATAAACCTCAACTACCCACCCAGAGAAATAAAAAAGCAAATTGAAAGAGCCAGACGAATACCTAGAAACCATCTACTTCAAGACAGACCCAAGAAAACCAACAATAGAACACCACTTGTCATCACCTACAACCCCCAACTTAAACCTGTCCAACACATTATTAATAAACTACAGCCTATACTGGACAGGATACCATACTCCAAGAGGCTCTGGGAGACAGACCCATAGTCTCCTATAGACAACCACCTAACCTCAAGATGATTCTTACCAACAACCACAGGACATACCACACTAATACCAACCCTGGTACCTTCCCTTGCAACAAACCCCATTGCCAGCTTTGTCCACATATTCATTCTGCTGATACCATTATTGGACCTAACCAAGTGAGTTATAAGATCAAGAACACATATTCCTGCGCATCCAGAAATATAATCTATGCTATCATGTGCCGAAAGTGTCCATCTGCTATGTACATTGGACAAACATCTCAGACCAAAGAATTAATGCCCACAAAACAGATATCAGACAAGATCACAAAGAAAAAACAGTTTCTTGCCATTTTAACCAGAAAGGACACTCTCTCAATGACTTAACCACCTGCATTCTGCTACAAAGACCTTTTACATCTGCACTTGAAAGGGAATCCTCTGAACTGTCATTCATGTTAAAATTCGACACTCTCCAAAAGGAATGAACAAACACTCAAGCTATCTTACCCATTACCAAGATAGCTTCCCCAATTATCACCTCTAATACCATTAACTCACAAACATCCCACTCTCCCCGCCTCTAATATCATCAATTCACAGACACTAACCTTCCTTCCTTCCCCCCCCCCCCGCATCTCCCTCCTGTTCTGAAATGTGATTTGTCCTTTTCATATGTGTTCATTTTTTAATTGTATCCTTTGGTATATATGGTTGTGACTATTTTCTTCCACTATTTGATCTGAGGAAGTGGGTCTGGCCCACGAAAGCTCATCATCTAATAAACCATCTTGTTAGTCTTTAAAGTGCTACATTGTCCTGCATTTTGCTTAAGTCACCAGACGGCATTCACCCAAGAGTTCTGAAAGAACTCATGTGTGAAACTGAGGAACAATTAACTGCGGTTTGTAACCTATCCTTTAAATCAGCTTTAATTCCTAATGACTGGAAGATAGCTGATGTAATGCCAATATTTAAAAAGCACTCTAGAGGTGATTCTGGCAATTATAGCCTGATAAGTCTAATGTCAGTTTTGGCAAATTAGTTGAAACTGTAGTAAAGAATAAAATTGTCAAACACATAGATGAACATAATTTGTTGAGGAAAAATCAACATGGTTTCTGTAAAGGGAAATCATGCCTTACTAATCTACTAGAGTTCTTTGAGGGGGTCAACAGACATGTGAACAAGGGGGATCCAGTGAATGTAGTACACTTAGATTTCCAGAAAGCCTTTGACAAGGTCCCTCACCAAAGCCTCTTACATAAAGTAAGTTGTCATGGGATAAGAGGGAAGGTCCTTTCATGGACTGATAACTGGTTAAAAGACAGGAAACAAAGGATAGGAATAAATGGTAAGCTTTCCGAGTGGAGAGAGAGGTAACTAGTGGGTTCCCCCAAGGGTCTGTCCTGGGACCAATCTTAGATATTTATTTATAAATGTATTTATAAATTATCTAGGCAAAGGAGTAAACAGTGAGGTGTCATAATTTGCAGATGATACTAAACTGCTCAAAACAGATTGTGAAGAGCTTCTAAAAGATCTCACCAAACTAAGTGATAGGGCAACAAAATGGCAAATGAAATGTAATGTTGATAAATGTAAAGTAATGCACATTGGAAAAAATAATCCCAACTATACACAGAATACATAAAACCATGGTGCACCCACTTCTTGAATACTACATACAGATGTGGTCGCCTCATCTCAAAAAAGATATATTGGCATTGGAAAAGGTTCAGAAAAGGGCAACAAAAATGATTAGGAGTTTGGAACGGGTCCCATATGGAAAGAGATTAAAAAGACTTGGACTTTTCACTTTAGAAAAGAGGAGACCAAAGGGAGGGGGGGGGGAGAGAATATGCTAGAGGTCTATAAAATCATGACTAGTGTGGGAAAAGTGAATAAGGAAAAGTTATTTACTTATTCCCACAATATAAGAACTAGGGGTCACCAAATGAAATTAATAGGCAGTAGGTTTAAAATAAACAGGGCACTAATGTGGTAGGCATGGTTTTGTTCAGGGAAGAGAATGCAGACTTCACAAGGCAATATTCTTTAGTTTATAGTTCTTTAAAGATCAGGTCTTAAAAAATGGGACAGTACAGCAACATTTTTACAGAGAAATGATCGCCTAACTGTAGCAGCAATGGTGGATTACCATGAATATCAGCTTAGGAGGGGCTTTGCCCAGCATTGTCTCCTGCTTTCCCCTGCCTTGCTGCCTCTGATACAGAGGTAGGGGGAGTGACTAGTTGACTACTCAACTAGTCGTTTACATCCCTTCTGTGAAGCCACTTATAAAAAGGGGCAGCTGTGCCTGATGAAAGCCAAATTCTTGAGTATGTTACAGGTGGTCATATTGGCTAGCATAGTAGTCTCTTCTGGCCTTAAAATCTGTGCATCCTGGAAATTAATCCCATTTAATTTATTAACAATTTAACACAGTAGTTCCCAACCTGTGGTCCGTGGACCCCTAGTGGTCCACGACAGTAATGCAGGGGGTCTGTGGAAAGTTTAAAAATAAGATTTGGGGCCATTGTGGTAGGCCAGTCCTCTTTTCTTTTCTTTTCTTTTCTTTTCTTTTCTTTTCTTTTCTTTTCTTTTCTTTTCCACCCTCAGGGTGGGGAGTCTGTGAAATTTTAATACATTGAAAAGAGGTGCGTATGCTCAAAGAGGTTGGGAACCACTGATTTAGCACATTAGTAGCGTTACCTAATGAAGGTGGTATATAAATGCAAAAGATGTATTATTTTATTATTAGACTCTGCTGCTTTTGTACCACAATCAAGGTTAATTTGACTGGATTTTGCCATGCACTTTGTTTGTCATTCTGCTTAGGAAAAGCTTTTTGTTAGCTGTAAATTTAAGGAAGCTTTTTAAAGACCATAAGGAGCTTTATTGTTAACTTAGGAAATGTATTTTATTTGGTGAAGCTATTCATTGCATGTCTTATGCCAGCAGAACCTTACTTCCCCTTGGAGCATCTTTGACTTGGCGATATTTATGTATTTTTTCCCCTGTTTGAACAGACACACTTGAAATCTGTCTTTAATTACAGGATAGGACTTACATATAAATGTGGCACAAGCACACAGTACTGTTTATCGTACTGCAGGTCACATTTAGAAAACTGTCCAGGAAAGTATTTTTAGATGTCTTACTTGTATAGACAAGTAATGCAATAATTGTGTCAGTTTTTATGAGATTATAGACACTCTTAAACTGAAAAAAAAATCTTGGATTTAGCCAAAACTATAAAAAGGCATTGTTTCCTTATTATATAATACTTTTCCTTATTCTCTTATGAGAATGAGACTTAAAAAATCCATGTGATTGCCTGTGACTAGATCTTGCAACTTGATAACTTTAGCCAAATTACACAAAATAGGTTTACTTTCCTGTCATGTTTTCATGGTTTTATTTTGAAAACCCTTTATTGACATCTTATGAATTTTGTTCCTGTACAAGTAGAACCTTGCTGGTCCGGCACCCTTGGGACCTAACTGATCTGAAACGAGGGGATTTGCCAGACCAGGGAAAGTCCCTCCCCTTATAGCTGTGCTGCTGCTGGACTAGGGCTCCAGCCTACCCCTGCTGCTGTCTCAGCCCTCCTGGGCTCTCCCTGGCCTTGCTACTGCCGGAACACTGTGGCCAGAGCTGCACAGCTGGGGCAGAGGTCTGCAGCCACCTGCCTCTGCAGCCAGGACAGAGCTCTGCAGCTTCCTGGATCCATGGCTGGGGCTGGAGCTCTGTGGATGGGGCTGGAGCTCTGTGGTCTGGGACAGAGCTCCTTGTCTGCCACTGAGGTTGGGACTGGAGTTCCGGCCTCTGGAGCCAGAATGCGGCTGGCACTCTGTGGCTGGGGATGGGGCCAGAGCTCCCTGGCTGCTGCTGGGTCAAGTTCCCTCGCCAGGGCCAGAGATCTATGGCTGTGCTAGGCTAGAGCTCCCCAGCTGCTAGGGCCACGGAGCTCCACTGGGGCCAGAATTCCCTGCCATGCCATCCAGCTCCCCTTCCCCCCCCCCCCCCCCCCCCGGGCTTCCGGCTGAGTTGCCGGTGCCCTTTACGGTGCTCCTGACCCACTGCCAGACCTCCCTCTTCCTGGGCTCTGTGGTACAGGAATATCCGTGGTCCATGCCAGACCATGGATGCTGCCAGACCAGGGAGTCCCAGTTAAGGAAGATACAACCTGTATTTGTATAGTCCTGGATAGGATATAGATGGGCAAAATTGTAGTTGCCACCCAGTTAGCTGCATATGTAATAATTAGGTGTGTAAAAAGTTGTTAAAAAAGGAACTGTGTAACCACTAAAAATCTTAGCAGTTACACAGTTACATGCGTTGCGGGCCCAGCAGTATAAAGTTTTTAAATAAGCTTTATACTACAGAGCCCTCAGTGAAGCCTCCCTGAGAGCCAGGACAGCAGAGGCTGCTGCCTCCCCAGAAGTGGGATGGCAGCCCCTGCTGGCACCGCTCCCATGAAGCTGACTGTTTTGACTTGGTGCATGGCAGGATGGAGCCTTCCGGCTCCTAGTTAAACTGCAGAACCCACAGTAGGAAGGTGGGCAGCTGACTCCAGGCAGTCAGAGCTTAATAACATTAACTGATAAGCATCAGCTTATCAGTTAAGTGGTTAATCAGTTAAATTTTATATCCTTAGTAATAACTGATAGACAGTAATTAGCAGTAGAGAGATCAATAATCTTGATTGAATGAGATGACTAAAATACACAAGAAATATGGAAGATCCTGAAGGTCAGTTACAGACTGGCTGGTTACACAGATGGGATAGTCACATCCTTCTACTTAACAATTTGCTAAAGGGGATTTTTTTCCACAAAAATTACTGCTCCTGGAACAGGCTCATCATAACTTATAGCAGTATCCACCCCTGAGATATAGAACTTGTGCAGATGTAATTAAAATGGTAAAATATAAGGATAAGGGAAACATTCCTATGGCTAACGTGACATGGATTCTGTACAAAATAATGGAAATAATTAAGTGTTTTTTCCTGAGTTCAGTGCAGGAACCCAGAGGAAGAGTTTATGCCCATGCTTCGACAGAAAAAAGAAGGGAAAAAAGCTTAACGACTTGGACACACAATTTGTACTCTAGTATCTGGTATCTAGTACTACAACTGAAGTATTATAGTTACAATAGAATGTCCAAATTCTTGACAGTGTCAGAGGAAGCCAAAACATTTCTTGACATCCTACAACAGTGATTTTCAAACTAAGGATTACGACCTATTACAGGATCACAGAATGTCAGGCATGGGGTCGCCTTGCTGTAGCGTGACCAGCAGCGTTACCTCCAAGATTTTCCATTCATGAATGGAATGCGTTTTATCTTGTGCTCCATGTCCGCTTGTTCAGATGTGTGCCACTGTGGCACCCACCGTTATTAACAAATATCTTTGATATATGTTCTGAAAGAAAGAATACCCTCAACAAGGGATAATTAACACTGTGCTACAGTTATTCTCTGACCCCTCCCCACCACCACCAGTGCCCATAAGGAGCAGATGGGGGACAAGGTATGAGATAGACCCAAGGGGCTGGCTGGGTCCAAAGTGAAGAGCACTTGGAAAGAGAACCACAGCCAGGTGAGGGAGAAGTTGCACCAACCAAGGGAAGCATGACTCTTTCCTGAAGGTATCAGAGCTCGGGTTTACAAGACCTGTATTAATGGTGCTCCCCCAGCCTCACTGGGACACATGCAGTCTGCCTATCGAGGAACTCACACTGCCTTCCTTCACTCCACTATCTGACCACCTCACAATTGCTAATGCATGTGGTTTCACACCAATACAGAGGGGAAACGGAGGCAGCACAGAGAAGCTAAATGTCTCACCTCCATATTATTGTTTGCAAAGTCCAATGGTAACACCCTCACCACTGGCCCATCCTTTCTACCAACACCTGTCCCACTGTGGAAGGACTGGGGACATGGGAATATTTTGGTAGGCAACTCTTTGTGGCAAGGCTGGCTTTTTGTTTTGGGTCTGTAGTATCTGGCACCATGTGGCCCTGGTCCTTTGGAGTGGAGCTCCATTGTGTGACTAGCATGCCACCAGTTACCACATCTACTTGTTCTCCAGCATGGATCCAACAGTACCAGGTCCTATGCTCATCCTCACATTATCCCAGTCCCTTCCAGCAGGGGCCAGCACTGCATACAGGTAAAGTCACCCTATAACTAGCTTTATTCCATTTCTGCCTTGGAAACATTCATAACGGAAAAGCATCTGAATTCTCAGCCCACAGCAAAGCAGGCATGTGTTACTGCTGCACACATGGTGGTGGTCTGATGAACAACAGTCTTGTGTCTTCAGTCTCACTCTGTGTTCATTGGCTGTATATTAGATGTGTATTAGAATACAGTAGTGCCATGTGTTAGCATGAAATCATTATATGAATAATTAAACAATATTTATAAAAAAGCAACAAAAGAAAATGAAAAGAATTGTCTTTTTCCCCTGCTTGAGTGGGGACAGCCACCCCGCAGCCCCAGGAGAAGCTGCAGCCTGGGCCCAACAAGCTGCCCTGTGGCCCATTCTAGGAGCAGCCACCACTAGGCCTTAGTGTGGTGAGTTCCTGGCTGTGCCTGCCACATAGCCCTGGCCCCGGCCACTGTAGCAGCCACCTGATACATGGCCTCTGGCCCAGCCACTGGAGGAGTCGCCTGCCCCGTGGCCCTGCCGTGGCTGCTCGTGCAGTGGTCGTCCATGTGGATCTGGCCTCGGCCACTGGAGCAGTTGCCTGAGCAGCCACCCACCATGTGGCTCCAACACCAGCCACCAGAGCAGCCATCTGCCATAGAGCTTCGGCCCTATGCCCGGCCGCTGGAGCAGCCACCAGGTACATGGCCCTGGCTACTGGAGTTGGAACCCACCTCGCCGCTCACCTTCCAGGTCCCACAGAAAAGTGAGTGGTGCTGCGCAACTCTGCAAAGGAGGTGGGCAGGCTTAGAATTTTTTGTGCACAGCTGCACACCCTAGAGGGAACTTAGATGACTAGCAGGGAAGCTATGGGAGGCTTCCTCCCTGTCCTAGCACTGCAGATCCCGCTGTGCCCCAGAAGTGGCCAGCAGCTCCTAGGCAGGGCTGAATGGAACTCCCTGCACTGTTTCTACCCTGGGCATCAGCTCTGTGGATCAGTGCTTGTGGGTGAAAGCAGCACACAGAGCCAGTTGTGCACCTCTGTCTATGAACCAGACCTGTCGCTGGCCACTTCTAGGGCACAATGCTGTCCATAGTGCCAGGACAGGGAGAAAGCCTGCCTTAGCACCCCTGCTGTAGTGCTAGCTGGGAGTGTAGGGTATGTCTACACTACCACCCTAGTTCGAACTAGGGTGGTTAATTTAGTCAATCGAAGTTGCAAATGAAGCCCGGGATTTGCATCTTGCCGGGCGCCGCCATTTTTAAATCCCCGGTAGTTCGGACTCCGTGCCCACGGCTACACAGAGTAGGTAGAACGAGGTGTAACGGTAGTTCGAATTAGCCTAATTCAAACTACCTACTCCTTGCCGCATGTAGCCGCGGGGCACGGAGTCCGAACTACCGGGGATTTAAAAATGGCGGCGCCCGGCAAGATGCAAATGAAGCCCGGGATATTTAAATCCCGGGCTTCATTTGCAACTTCGATTGACTACATTAACCACCCTAGTTCGAACTAGGGTGGTAGTGTAGACATACCCTTGCAGAGGAAAGCCCATGCCTAAACTCTAAACACCCCAACCCTGGCTTTAGAACTGAGCCTCTTAAAACCCAGAGCCCCCTATACTCCAAACACCTCATCCCTGCCCCACCCCAGAGCCTGCACCCCAGATAGGGCCTGCACCCAACTTGAAACCTACCCCTTCCCCAGCCCAGAGCTTCCTCTCACACCCTGAATCCTTCTGTCCTGTCCCTGAGCCTGGAACCCCCTATTACACTCCAAAACCCTTATCCTACCCTCCCAAAGCCTGCACACCCAGATGGAGCCCTCTCCTCTTCCCACACACCATCCCCATCCTGGCCACACCCCATAGCCCTCACCCTAATCAAAAAATATGATTATATTGGGAAACGGGCATCAACAATTTTCTTCAACTGAATCGTGAGGAAACCACTGTCCTAGAGTATGTTCATAGGCAGGGTAGCCTCACATCAAAACTAAACAACCCTGCAGGCTATGCAACAAATTTTCAATATGGCTGGCTGATAAAGTCTGAATTTACTACTGAAAGTTTCCCCTGGAGGGGAAAGAAAAAAAAGTGTTCTATTTGCTAAAAACGTTAGATTAGAAGAATGGAAAAGTCTTTAGTTATCAGTATGAGCACATGGGAAACAAAATGCGGAAAAAGGGAAAAGTTTTATTTATGTATTCTTTATTTTTATATGGATTCTGCTCATGGTGCTAGATACACAAAGAAAAAGGAGATCAGGAACACAGAGGATTCTTTTTTTTCTCTTTCACAATTCTCTCTCTCTTAAACGATAAGAGATAAGTCTCTTCTTTATGCATAACTGAAGGAGATGTGGTGTTTCTGTTGTGTTGTGTTCTGTTGTTACTATTGCAGGCTACCAGGTTATTTCAAAATAAATTATTTGGAAATAACTCCTGAAATAACTATTTCAAAATAGCACGCCCACACTACCAATCCTCATCAAAATAGTGCAGATTTATATCCACATAGCACATCCACAGTGATTGGAAGCTGAATCGCATTTAAAGCACCCTGAAAACACTCTGGACAGGGCATCAGGAAAGCTGTCACTTCCTGTAGCTGCTTCCTGAGGCTAGCGGAAACTCATGCTTAAAGGGGCTCCTCTCTACAGCTGCATCTCACTCTCCTCATCTTCATTGCTTATCTTCTCGAGGGGCAGCAAACTTTCACCGAGTGCTCTGGTCGCCCTTGCAGATGCTACAGCACTTCCACATGGAGCTGGAGCTGCTGCAAAGCAGTGCCAGGCTTAGACCTCCTGCTGTGCCCCTTGATGCAGTTCATGAAGACTGCCCACATGGTGCTGCAGGAGCACAACGACCAACCTCAAATGGGGGACTCCTCACCCAGGTCTGGGCACTTCTCATGCGCCACATTCACTGCCATCCTCCCCTGCACATAGTGCACCACCACTTTTGGTGCAGGGAGACCAGTTCCGACTGGTCGGACCACATCATTAAAGAGTGGTGGGATGACCAGCAGTGGCTTCAGAACTTCTGCCCTTGGAAGGCCACTTTCCTGGAGCTCTGCAAGTGGCTCGCCCCTGCTCTCCAGTGATGGGACACCTGGATGAGACCCGCCATCCCCCTCCAGGAGCATGTCACCATCACACTATGGAAGCTCGCCACTCTGGACAGCTGCCGCTCTGTCGGGAACCAATTTGGCATTGGGAGATTAACTGTCGGGGCTGTGCGCATGCAGGTTTGACTCTTTGACTGTGTTTCTAGGAGGGTGATGAAGCACTGCATTAGGTACCATAAGGAGGGGTGTGTGACGGCGCGTTGGGGGTCCCCCGTCTCCTGCACCCCGAAATGGCACAAACAGACTGCCCCAGCCGGTGGAATAGAGGAAGTTTATTGCCTCTCCAGGTTACAGCACAGCACAGATGTAGTCTGGTCACAGAGCTGGGCTAGGCTGCCTCAGGCCCCCTTGAGATGGGGGAGACTGGGCCCCTAAACTCCGCCCCTTTCCCTAGGCTGTCTCCTCCATGCTTCCAGCCAGCAACTAACTAATTCTCTTCCAGCCCTGCCCCCCAGCCAGGGCAGCATTCCCCCTTCCTTTGTTCCTCTCCAAGGGGTTTATCTGGTTCAACAGGTTTGGCATCACCTTTGCATAGTGAGGTTTTCCCTGCTGGGTCTTGCTCCAGACAGCAGAGGTCACCACAGCCCAGCAAGTACCCCCACTACCTCACAGGGTGGAAGTGGAATCTCTGTATCTCTGTCCCAAGAGGATTTTCAGTCCCAGCTTCACAAAGCCCTGCTGGGGATGGTTTAGTTGGGTTTGGTCCTTCCCAAAGGGGCTTGGACTTGGAGACCTCCCAAGGTCTCTTGCAACCCTGCAATTCTATGTTTCTATGATTCCATAGGTGGCCAAGGCCATCAATGCCATCCTGCTGCACAGGGTCATCACCCTGGGTGATGTGGACCCCATCATTGCTGGCTTTGCCGTCATAAGCTTCCCCAACCACGGGGGAGCATTGAGGGCACTCACATCCCCAACCTGGCCCTTGAACACCAGGATTCGGACTATATAAATAGGAAGGGGTACTTTTCAGTAATGCTGCAGGCCCCCATGAGCAACTAGGGTTGGTTCACAAACATTTACAATGGGTGGTCGGGGAAGGTACACGATGCCCACATCTTCAGAAACTCCAGCCTCTTTCAGAGGATGCATGCTGGCACTTTTCCCCCCGACTGCACCATCAGGGTTGGGGCAGTGGACATGCCAATGTGCATCATGAGTGACTCAGACTTCCTCTTGTTCCCCTGACTAATAAAGCCTTACATGGAACCAGTGGATTCCACAAATGACCTTCAACAACAGGCTCAGCAGTTGCCGCATTGTTGTGGAGGGTGCCTTCAGCCACCTCAGATGGAGGTTCTGGAGCTTTCTCACCACCTGGACCTTGACAACTGGAACATCCCTCAGGTGGTACTGGCCTATTGTGTGCTTCACAACCTTTGTTAAAATAAGGGGGAGACTTTCCTACCTGGGTAAGGGGCAGAGGTTGAGGGGCTGGCCAGGGGTTTTGAGCAGCCAGGTACCACTGCCATTTGGTGAGCCCGTCAAGGGCTGTGCTCATCAGGGAGACCCTGACGGAGAGTTTCAGCCAAGGTCAGCTATGAGATTTTTCCCTGGACTTCCCCAGAAAGAGCCTCTGCCTTACTCCTGTGTGCCTTTCCTCCCCTATGCCTTCCTTCCCCTGTCCATCCTTCCCCCATTCTCCTCCCTCCTCTGCAGACCAAATAAAACAGACCTTTTGTTTTGAAAAACAACTGTCTTATTTTTATTTGGGGAATATATGACTAGGGAGAGACCAGAGAAATAACCTGGAAATGGGGAAAAGAAGGGAAAAGGGGCTCTTGGAAGTGGGTTAGAGCTGGTGCCTGTCTCCGGCATCTTGGGATGTTTCGGCTGCCCAACAGGTCCCACTGCTACATGTTCATAGGCCCTGGTGGCCCCTCAGAGGGGGTTAGGAGGAAAAGCCAGGGGCAGGTGCTGGGAGTTGAGGGAGCAGGTGCCGGGAGTTTGGGGGAGCAGGTGCCGGGGGACCACTGAATAGCTACAACCAGGCGCTCCACAGTGGTGGTAATGGAGGAGCACATGGTCTCATCCTGGCAGGACCACTGCTCCCATATCGTACTACTCGGCTCCCAGTCAGCCCGACCTGCTCCTGGTGCTCCTCCTCAAAGTTTCTGTTCAAGGAACGGAGGCACTCAAGATTGGGAGGATGACACGAGAGGTGTTGGACGTGCCACGCTCGCAGTTGACCCAGCCATGAAGAAAAGTGACAAGAGCAGTCATCCCAGGAGACACTGTGTATGAAGCCTAGCCCTAGTCTCGGAGCGAACAATGAAGGTCTCAGTTCAGACAATGGCGATGTGCTTTGAGCAAGGCCATCTGCTGTCTCGACAGCAAGCACTATCCACCGGGGCCACAGATGTCCCAGTGGAGCCTCACTGCCCCTGACAGCCCGGGGATAACCAGGTATGGGAAGGTGCTGGTCAGGCCAGAAGCCTGTGGGAAGGAGGGGGCAATGGGGTGTCTTGGCTTTCCACTGTGTGTTGCACAGTCTGGGTCTGACACTGGTGGAGAGCGGGGCAGGTGTTTGGGGAGGTGTATGTGAGTGGCAGATGTTGCTTTCTAGAGAGAGTGGTAATGGGGTCCCTTCCTCTTCCTTCCCCCAGGCAGGTTCCAATGAAGGGGATCCACTGCATCGCTGTGCTTCACCGGAAGCGGATGTTGCCTGATAGTGTGGGCATGAGCCTGTGCCGTTTGTGGCACTGCTGTGTGTTTCCAAGACCCCAGCCTCCTTAGTGGTGGCTTGTCGTGAGAAGGTATCCGACCATGGTGTCCAGACTAAGGCACGCCTGTGCAAGAACCTTGTGAAAAGGAGTGAGGGTATGTCTACACTACAAAGTTAGTTCGAACTAATGGACATTAGTTCGAACTAACTTTCGTAGGCGCTACACTAGCGCTCCGTTAGTACGAATTTAATTCGAACTAACGGAGCGCTTAGTTCGAACTAGGTAATCCTCATTCCACGAGGATTAAGCCTAGTTCGAATTTACTAGTTCAAATTAAGGGCTGTGTAGACCCTTAATTTGAACTAGTGGGAGGCTAGCCCTCCCCAGGTTTCCCTGGTGGCCTCTCTGGGCACAACCAGGAAAACTCTTCTCCTCTCCCCCAGCCCCGGGCCCTTAAAGGGGTAGACTCTGGCCAGACGGCACTGGAGACAGCCAGCCCTGCCAGCAGTGTCTACCCCTGAGCCAGTGGCCCCACCATGAGCTAGGCAGCCAGTGGCAGCGAGCCGTCCCCTGCCCAGTCCCTGAGCACCCAGGGGCCAGCCAGGGGCCGTAGACGGCGCGCGGCCCCCTGGACTAGTGCGGAGGTCATGGACCTCATTGAGATTTGGGGGCAGGCCCCCAATCTCCAAGATCTCCGCAGTAGGAGGAGGAACGCAGCCGTCTACGGCCGCATAGCAGCAGCCATGGCCCGCAAGGGACACAGGCGCACCCAAGAGCAGGTGCGAATTAAACTGAAGCAGCTGCGGCAGGGGTACGCCAGGGCCACCAGGGGCGGCGCCGCTGCAGGGGATGACACCTGCCCCTACTTCCCCGCCCTGCACCAACTCTTGGGGGAAGGGGCGGTCTGTGCCAGCCCGGGGGACAGCGAGCCGGGACCGGAGGGCCCTGACCTGGGCGCACCGGAGGGGCCACCGCCAGCTGTTCCAGGAGGGTCATCCAGGGAGACCGTACCGGGTAAGTAGTTTGAATTAAGTAGTTCGGGGGGGAGGTGGGAGGGAGACCAGAGACTGCGCGCGTGGGCCATGCCTTCCACGGATCACGCAGACACCTGTGCACGTGCGAGCAGGTGGCTCCAGCTGCGTGACACCCAGGGGCCATTGCCCAATAGGCACATGCTTGTGCAAAGAGACGTGACATGCTCCCGACCCCGGGGCAGGACCCAGCAGGATGCTTTCCCTTCACATGTCCCCTCTACACGGAGGCAGGGGACATCTCCCTCTCCCCCCCGCCACCCCGGCCACACTATACATGGCACAGGGACATGGGTGCAGACTTGGGGCAGCTCCCAGTCCTGGGGAGAGCCAGACATCCTGACCATGGCCTCTGTACAAGCACAGCGGCTCTGACGGTGCAGGACATGGTCACCCTCACGTTGCGGGGTGGGGGAGGGGGCTGGGCATCATCCTCTGCGTCCCCAGGGAGAACTGACCACTTCTCTTCTTTCTCTACAGCTGCACCAGCTGCTTGTGCAGGGCGCACCACCCCGCCCGGGACATACTCCCGCACCCGCGGCCTGCTCCGGACCGCCAGCACGGAGCAGGAGTACCGGGACCAGCACCTGGGGGCCCTGCGAGCCGTGCACCGCACACTGCAGGCCTGGATGCGGGAAGACCTGCAGTTCCGCCACGAGCTGCTGGCTGAGGTCCGAGGGCTGAGCACCAACCTGCAGCTCCTGCTGCAGAGCATGGTGCCCCGTGCTGGTCCTGCGCCTGCTGCCCCCCCAACTGCTGTCCCTCCTCCCACTCCTGCCCCCCCTCCCACCTCTTCCTCCTCAACCCCCACAACCTCTTCCTCAATGTCCGCACCCTCCACCCCATATCCCCGGGGACGCCGAGGCCCCCTCCCTCGCCGTGCTGGGAGGCGGTTGGCCCGGCGAGACCCCCACCCCTGATCCTTGAGTTTCCCCACCCCCTCCTTTCCCTTGCTTCCCCCTTTCAGCTCCCACCTCCCAGTTTTCCCCCTCCCCTCTCCCAGCCTCTCTCTTCCCCTCTCCCACCTCCTTTTCCCAGTTTCCCCCAGTTTTGTTAAATAAAGAGAGTTTCTAGTTTTGACCACACGGTATCTTTATTTTGTACATCAAGAAGAGGGGCTAGGGAAGGGTAAGTGGAAGGAGGTGAGGGAGGAATGGGGTACGAGCCCCCGATGGGGAGGACTGGGCTGGCTCTGCGGGCTTCTGGGGGTGGAAGCTCTCCTGCAGCCCCCCAATTGCCTCCTCTCCCCAGATGGCAGCCTGCGGCAAGTGCAGCCGGGCTAATGGCCGAGTGCTGTGATGTGCCCAGTGTGGGTAGTCCGGGCACTCCAAGCCAGGACTGCTTTGCAAGCGGGGCACCCCTGAGAACTGTCTGTCCGGGGTGTGGGTCAGGTCCCTTTAAGCCCAGCCCTGGGCTAGCCTGAGACAGCAGCTCCACGCTCTAAGTTCTCCTCTGATGCCCTGCCGACACTGCTTCCGGCCATCCTTAAGCCCGGTTCAGGGTCCACTTAATGTGGACATGCTAGTTCGAATTAGCAAAACGCTAATTCGAACTAGTTTTTTAGTGTGGATCCGTTAGTTCGAATTAGCTTCGAATTAACTAATTCGAACTAAGTTAGTTCGCATTAACGTTGTAGTGTAGACATACCCTGAGTGGTTTCTTTGTGAGAGTATCATGGAACTGAGTGCTCTGGACTGGTGCTCCATGTGCACGCACATGCACAGGCTGCTGTGTGATCCCCAGGCTGAGAAGGCTGAGCAAGGAATGCACAGCCCCTTGCAGCCCACCGCCTGCGCCCACATGTGTGTTGGGAAAGTGATAGAACTCACCTGAACTGCCTTCCTCAGCTTCACCTGAATGCTGGGAAACATCCTGGGGGGAGGAGTACCTGCTCCACGCAGATGATGACCTCCAGGCTTGTGGGCATAGTGTCCAGACTGGCCTGCTCCCCCTCCTCTTTATTGTTGTCGTTCTCCTCTTCCACAGCCCCACCCTCATGGAGGCTGATGATAGGTGTGTGTTGGCCAGACTCGATGACAAGGAGGGGGAGTTGACCGTCTTTCCCTCCCACCCCTGGTTGGCATCCAGCTGCCTGTAAAAGCAGCAGGTCTGGGGTGCTACCTTGGAGTGGGAACTTTGTTCCCTGGCCATTATGTAGGCCTGCTGGAGTTCCTTAATTTTCATCTGCACCTGATCCTGGGTGCTGCTGTGCCTCTTTTGGGCCAGGCTAGCAGCTATCCGGCTGTAGACGTTGGCATTGCAGTGTCTAGTGCAGAGATTCTGGAAGTTTGAGTTCTCACCCCAAACCTCTGGGTACGTCTAGACTACATGCCTCTGGCGACAGAGGCATATAGATTTTGCTACCGGACATAGTACAATGAAGCAGCAATTTAAATAATTGCCGCTTCATTTAAATTTACATGGCTGCTGCGCTGAGCCGACAAACGGCTGATCAGCTGTTTGTCGGCTCAGCGCGATAGTCTGGACGCGCGGGTGGCGACATCAAAGGTATTTGTCGTCCACCCAGGTATGCCTCCTGGGATGAGGTTTACCTGGGTGGTCGACAAATACCTTTTATATCGGCAGGGGAGCGTCCAGACTATCGCGATCAGCTGTTTGTCGGCTCAGTGCGGCAGCCATGTAAATTTAAATGAAGCGGTGATTATTTAAATCGCCGCTTCATTTTACTATGTCCGGTAGCCTAATCTACATGCCTCTGTCGCCAGAGGCATGTAGTCTAGACGTACCCCCAGTGAGATCCAGGATCTCTGTACCAGTCCAGGATGGTGCCCTCTTTCCCTCTGGCCAGGGGCTTCTGCGGTGGCTATAGGCAGGGCTCAACAAACCACTGAATCTACTCGCCCATGGTGAGTAGATTTCAGCCGGTCACTCCGTGCATGCGCAGTGCCGGTCTGGCGCATGCGCGGTGCGGGGCTGGCGAGTAGCTCTCACCGGGGTTTGTCAAGCCCTGGCTATAGGCATACTTGCAGCAATGTGGGGGAGGAGGCCTCAAAGGGAGCACTGGGGTCTGTCATGGCTCCAACAAAAGTTGCTCTGTAGCATGGGGCTCATAGGGATGGTGTGGTGCCACCAGCCCTCTTCCTTCTGCCTGCAGCTTTAAAGACTGCAGGAAAAGGGAAGCTTTAGAGTTTTCAGGGCTATGGCCACCAGGGTAGCTGTAAGAAACCTCTAGAGGACAATTATTTGGAAATAATAGCAGCTGAGCATCAACACTAACCCTGTTTCAAAATAACAATTTTGAAATAGGCCTTATTCCTCATCAGAAACGGGTTATTCTTTCAAAATAATAAGCCCCTAATTTCAAAATAATTTTGAAATAACAAGCTTGCTGTGTGGATGCTCACCATGTTATTTCAAGTGTAGTTATTCTCCAGTGTAGACATACCCACACAGATATTTTCTTGTAGCTATGTACGGTATGTGGCTTTGTATATAAGAGAAAAATTTGTTTGTATGAAGCACCATAACACTGTAAAGAGAAAAATTGTGGGTGTTGTTCTCTGTGCTATACTGGAGTGTGAATGTAATTTAAGTGATTTCTGTATTGATAGGGAATGAAATGCAGAGCTTTATTTGTGAGGAAAAGAGATGCATCTGAAAGCTTAGGAGGAGGAGAGTCATTTTAGGAAAGATTACATGGTACTATGATGATGATGGGTGAACTTTGGTAAATCCCTGACCTGTTGTGTTTAATAGAATGGATAGTCTAATTAAAACCTATTACCTTTGTGGAAAATCTTGATGAAGAAAAGGATTATAGGGAAGAATTTATAAAATTGAAATGATTATAGTGATCCAAAGGCCATTGGGCAAGTTTTCAAGATTTGAAAACAAAATTGTACATATTCCATTATAATGATGAAATACAAACAGGTCCAGCTGATTTTTGATCATTTAGAAAAAGAAGCACTACACGAATTTTTCTGTTAAAAGAGTGGAGAAGTCTTTTGTTAGCTTAAAATTTTAGTGTAGTGGGGTAGCTGCCCCAGTCTGGCAACAGAAGGATTAAAAGGATGGTGGAAGGAGTCTGTACAAACCCAGCCAATCAGGGCGCAGCTAGAGATGGCCAAGCAGGTCCAGGATGGGTTCTATATAAAGACTGCAGGGTGGAGAGGAGAAAACTTCAACTCTCACCAACAAGGGATAAGGAGATGGATCCCAGTAGAGGAGGAACCAGCTGCACCTTGGAAAGAACCATGCTAGACAGGCTCAGAAGAGCTGAATAGAAGCTCCAGACTAATATCTGATGGCTGTAGGCAGTTATACAAGGGCCAAGAATGTGCAAGAGTGGCTCAGGGAACGGGAGCAGTCAAGGGGAGAGCTGGAGGGCAGGAGATGGCTGCCACCATAGGGTCCCCGAGTCGGGATCCAGAAGAGTCGGCTGGCCTGGTCCTCTCCCCCCCCCCCCATTCTTCCTTGCACCACACCATGAGGTATGTCCTTTACAGACTGCAGCTTGCTCTGAGGCAGGGGCTAGACTTTGGGATTACAGTTGGACATTCAGGCAGGTGTGTGAACTGAGAACAGCTGATACACCCGGAAGAGGGGAGAATGGAATGATGGGTACTGCTGGAGGGCAGTGTCCTGAAACACATACAACAGAACAAGGGAACAACATGGGTCGAGCACCCGAGGGTGGAGACAAGAAAAGTACAGGAATGATGGGTGAGACACTGAGCAGGAGGCAGTGCACTCGATCGTCAGAGCTAGTTCCCGGATGAAACAGTAGGAAGCGCTTCATGGTGAGTTGATCCTACAACATGGAGCAATACCTCTAGTTGATATGCTTTTAAGAAACTAAAAGAAATGTAGACTTCAGCTGTGAAGTTTCCAGTCACCCATTAACAATTGGAAATATCATTCTTGAGAATGTGCCATTCAGACTTTTCTGGACATGAAGATCTTTGCAAATATACTAGAAATGAGGGTTGAGATGAACCATACATTGATTAATAACTATTATTTGGGCTTTATTATTGTAAGGTCATTCCTGATAATCTGAGACATACCTTGAACCACATCAATTTGGGCTGATTAGACAACCAGTAACTGATCTTTTCTCTTGATGCAAATAAAGCATTTGACTGAGTTAAGTGTTCCTTTCTTTTTGATGTATGGAGACACATAGTTTTGAACTCAAATTTAGATAGATAAAGCAGGATCCTTATAAATGTGGGACTGGATAGGAACTATAGTGTAGGGGAACAATTAGAAGGGGTTTTCCCTACTCCCCTTTGACTTTTCTCTAGGAATACAAGTATGGAATAAAATATGAATCTCTGGTTATATGTCTGGTTCTAGCAACTGATACAACACCCTCTAAAGCCAATGAGAAGCTTTCCATTGGCTTTAGTAGGCTTTGGATCAGGCTTTATTTGCCTACTCAGAAATGTCTTGCCAACTCTTATTTCTGTTTTAAATTAATTTAGGTTAGGAAAGTAAAAAGTTTAGCTACAGCAGTTGGGAGTTTTGCTGGTAGAGTTGTCCTAAACACATGAAAGCCACAATACTAATGTCATTTTTAACTAAAAGGGGAAAAAAACCCAAACCTTCACGTACTGGCAACCAGGGAATGATCAGAGTTATATAAATAGAACTCTTACTACTGCAGTAGAAAATTCTGCGGAAGTCCTTTCTTGGAATAGGCTATTCATTAGTTGGCTTGGCAGAAGGAACTCAATCCAAATGAATAGCTTGCCAAGAGCACTTCTAGTATTATATGTTGCCCATTCAAATCTTGGAAAAATTCTTTAGAAATTGGACAAACTGACCACTCATTTTTACGGGCTTTTGCAAGACCTAGAAGTAAAAAAACCTAACTTGTAGTAAGCATCAGTTAATGGAGGTTTCAGACTACAGAACTTCAGATAATATTGCCAGGCAGCTAATATAGTAACCATAACATATTGGACTGATAATAGGAAACAGTGCTACTCAATAGGTATGGAGATAGTCTATGCTAATATTCTGTATTCCTAGTTGTTATCCTGGACTAGTACTAAAGGTGCTGTAATTAAGTACATACAGTAGTAGATATTTGGAATGAAGTATTTACTACCTATTTGAGATAGATTGTCTGTGTGTCAGTCTGTCTGTGCATGTCTCTCTCTGTTCAAGAACTTCTCCTAAATGATAAGATCAAAAGTTAAGGACTAGGACCACCAGATTTGATGCACAGCTTCCTCTTGTCATAACTTAAAGCAAGGTCAGGGTTTGGTTGTTCTAGGAAAGTGGGATGTGCCTGGAATGGGAATGCTTCTTATAAAATCATACAGAAAAGAGACAGTCTCACCAGGCAGGAGAAAAGG
The DNA here is from genome assembly GCF_052426305.1 of Pelodiscus sinensis. NCBI lineage: Eukaryota > Metazoa > Chordata > Testudines > Trionychidae > Pelodiscus > Pelodiscus sinensis. The sequence goes on from NC_143065.1 coordinate 27,338,862, forward strand.
TGGCATCCTTGAGCCTCCCAACCCCAGGTACCCTTAGCTGAAGTTCCCACCTGTCCCTGATTGATACGAGAACATTGCTGGCTGTTCCCCTTCATCAGGTAGCAATGGAAAAGTGCACAGTTTGCTGCATTCCTCATTCTGGCTGGTGAGTGCAGGGGGCAAATGAACCTAGACCTGCCCCACCCGAGGAACATGCTCCTTTCCCCCAACTGTGTACGCTGGAGCTGCAGAGGCCATGGAGAGGGGATCTTCACCTGATCCCAAACTGCTGCCCAATACAGCCTGCAGACTGAACTCCTCATCCCCAGCCCTACCCCAGAGTAAAGATTGAAATGAAGAAAAACAATAAAATTTTCAGTTAAGGTCCCAAGCAGTGCTGGGTAATTCTTCCAGTACAGGTAGTCCCCGAGTTACGCGGATCCGACTTATGTCGGATCCGCAGTTACGAACGGGGATTTCCTCGCCCCGGAGGACTCGAGCGGCGGGACGCCTGGTCCCGCCGCCCGCCTCCTCCGGGGCGAGAAAAGCTGCTCCCCGTCTCCCTGGTCTGCTGCTGATCTGGAAGCGGCCCCGGGTCCTGCGCCGCTTTGCTCAGCGCCTCCCTGGTCTGCAGACCAGGGAGGCGCTGAGCAAAGCCGCGCAGGACCTGGCCCGACCCGCGGCACTTCCAGCTGATCTGGAAGCGGCCGCGGGTCCGGCCCCGGGTCCTGCGCCGCTTTGCTCAGCGCCTCCCTAGTCTACAGACCAGGGAGACGCTGAGCAAAGCGGTGCAGGACCTGGGCCGGACCTGCAGCGCTTCCAGCTGATCTGGAAGCGCCTCGGGTCCGGCCCCGGGTCCTGCGCTGCTTTGCTCAGCGCCTCCCTGGTCTGCTGGGGGGGGACGCAGCTAGTGCCCCCCCAGCAGACCAGGGAGATGTGGAGCAAAGCCCGGGGCCTGTGGTAGAGCAGGTGGGGCGCTGCCGGTTGGTCCCGCAGCACCGCTCTTTGGTGCTACTGGACCAACCCGGCAGCACCCCAGCTGCTCAGCCCCAGGAGTACTGATTCAGCCGCTGCTGATCAGTTTCAGCAGTGGCTGAATCAGGACGCCTGGGGCAGAGCAGCTAGGGTGCTGCTGGGTTGGTCCAGTAGCGCTGAGGAGCGGCCGCGCTACTGGACCAACCCAGCAGCACCCGAGCTGCTCTACCCCAGGCGTCCCCAAGTTAGCCGCTGCTGAAACTGACCAGCGGCTGACTACAGGAAGCCCGAGGCAGAGTTGCTCTGCCCCAAGCTTCCTGGAATCAGCTGCTGATCAGTTTCAGCAGCAGCTGACTTGGGGACGCCTGGGGTTCTTAAGTTGAATCTGTATGTAAGTCAGAACTGGTGTCCAGATTCAGCGGCTGAATCTGGATGCCAGTTCCGACTTACATACAGATTCAACTTAAGAACAAACCTACAGTCCCTATCTTGTACGTAACCCGGGGACTGCCTGCATATCAATAAATAACACTGAAGATAAAAGAATCCCTCTTTCACAATCATACATAATTAGGACTAGAAATTTTTATGCTCAGGGAATAAAAACAGGAAGCTAGATACAAAATAGTATAACCTCTTGCTTACTTTCTAATTTGTTTCAGAACAGAGAATGTATTGCATTACATATAATATGCAATATGGTCTTTATCCTGCTTCAATTGAAGTCAGTGGGAGTTTTGTTAATAACTTAATTGGGAATTGAAATACACCCTAAGATTCATGTGCAGCATTTCCCATGATGCCTATTTTTGAAGTTAGGAGATAGGAAATCAGTAAAGGAAAATATTATTCTCTAGATAGCAAGTAAGTTACACTAGACTGCATTTTATTTGAAGCAATAAAATAGAAAGAAATAACAGGAGAAATATATAAATGTCACAGAGCACCAGCAGCAAGAAATCTTTGCTGCATGCTCCTTGCTACTCCTGTAACCGTTGAAATTCAACAACAAAATGGCTGCCCAGCCTTTTAATGCCACAACAAAAATAAACATTTTTTTGTGTGTACAGCTTAACAGAAAATGCAGTCAGGTTGTGAGGCACTCTCCTGGGGCCTGGGCCTTGGTTCTACTCTCCTCCCTGAATTTCACCTAGCAGTCCCACATAGGAGAAGCAAACGAGCCTTCTTATTTCATCCGGTAGGTCCAGATTGCTTATGCCTCCTTTGCCACTTCTAGCCACTGGTGGGACAGTCCTGGTGGTTCTTTTTTCCAAGAGCCCAAGTGGCTTCTCTAGGTGGTGCTTATAGGTAAAAACTCACTGTCTCTCTTTCCCAGGGGACAGTTTTCCTTCCGGTGGATGCGTTATGGTGGTACTGCCTACAGCAGTGGGCAATGAAGGTCTGCTCCACACCCCCTCACACAAGAATACTATATTTTTTAAATCCCAAAGAAGACTTTTCTGTAAAATTGTAAGATTTGGATATAGTCCTTAATTCTGCAATTTTTGCTCAGTAAATCTCCCCATTGCTAGTTACACAGAGTTGGCATCACATATCTGCCCACCAAGGACATTATTTTGCTTTGACCCTTTCATATTTTTGACTTCTCTGCCTGAGAAATAGCCAGAGATGGGTAGTTTATGCACTTAAATTACATGAAGAGTGTATGGCTGTATGCTTTGAGATAGATATGTGTGGAAATCTGAAGGAGGATGGAGACAGAATGGATGCAAGCCTTTGAGTATGTGGATAGGCACTGGCAGCGTATACAAAAGGTACATCTTTCAAGCATTATATATGCAGTGTTGTGGTAGCTGTGTCAGTCCCAGGATGTTAGAGAGACTAAATGGGTGAGTAATATATTTTATTGGACCAACTTCTGTTTGTGAGAGACTCAAAAACTTGTCTTTCTCTCTAACAGATGTTGGTCCAATACGAGATATTACCTTACCTACATTGTTTCTGAAAGCATTAAATATGTCAGTAGTAGATACATCAGCATAGACAGAAGCAATTCATACATTCATTTTCCTTGACTGAAAATCATTTGTCATTCTTGCATATTTAACCACAGATAAAGGCTGACAACACTTTTGAGTCAGAGTGCCAACATGTAAAGGGGCAACTTTAAAAAGAAGGCCCAAATGCATGCCTGGGTTAAGTAGCAGCAAATCTAATAAAGGCAGTAGCGCTCAGCATGCTTGTTTTAGAGATGCATTTGGTCCTAAAACATATGCTGCTGCCAAATGGGATTAATAATCCCATTTAGAATCCCCAAAACTATGTTTAGATTTAGAATCCCTAAAACTATGTTTAGATTCTGAATCAGTCATGCCACATTGCCCATTACACATAGGACAGTGTGCAATTAAAGTGTCAACTTCTGCTCTTTCTTAAATAATGTAAATTGAGTTACTCCACAAAAATTAGTAGTTATTCTGGGCTATACCTGGTATAAAAGGCAGTATAATAGGAATCACAGATCTAAGATTTACTTTGAGCAATATGAAATACATTCAAACAACTCCTAAAATGAAGGAAAAAATAGCATTGTTGTAGTTTATTAATTAACAAAAGCCTAATACAATTCAGTAGTTGCCACTACAAATTAGGTCAGAGCTGCAGTTAAATAAATGATTGCCTTGAAAATCTGTAATGGATTTTCTGAAATCTAATTTTTTTTCTTACTTTTATGGAAAAGAGAATTTGATTGTTAAAATTGCTGTGAGTGAACAATATGGCTTTTTATTATTTTTCCCCAATTTATTCAATTGCCAGGAATATCTGCTATTTGTTCTATGAGCTGCTTTGCATTGTTTTTACACAAATACAATGATTAAAAATTCTATATATAGTATTAAATAGCCAGATGAGTCCGGAGACATTGGTCACATCTCTATTTAGCTCACAAATGAAGAAGAGGTTGAAAATCTCATCTGAGTGATGTGGTATAAAAAGATGTAACAAAACTATCAAAATACAGTAAAACTCCAATAGTCTGGCATCCAATTGTACGGCACTCCCGATAGTCCAGCATCAAAATGGCAAGAGCCTAGTGAGAGTTTAAGTGAATAATTTATAGACTCTATTAGTGTTGAAGTGTATAATTTTTGTGTTTAAGTGAATAAAGTGTTGTATTAAGTGTTTTAAGTTACTGTATTAATAGTTTCATAGTTTAAATGATTAGCCAGTGCTGCACACTACTGTACATAGTATCCCCTGCTTATAGTATCTCCTGATAGTCCGGCATATCCTATAATCTGGCACCACCTAGGTCCCAAAGGTTCCGGATTATCGGAAGTCTACAGTAATTTGGATCAGCAATCTCTGCATTAGATAGTCACTATCTCTGAACTCACCCATACAAACCCAAAGTTCCAGTGTCAAAGAACCACCCACAATTCCCAGCTCCAGCAATTTCTTCTGCACGAGAGCTACAGCTCTGAATCCTTCCCACTGCCCTCACATACCTACCCCTCAGCTGTGACTGTCGTCTTACTCTCTGGGTGCATCTACACTGCACCGTAACTTGAAATAATTTGAGCTATGCAAATTGTGGATCTTCTTTCGATACTATTTCAAAATAGCTTATTTCGTCATTTGGCACTATCTACACAGCACCAAATTTCGAAATAAAGAGCTATTCTGAAACGTCTCTTACTCCTCGTAGAATGAGGTTTACAGGGACATCAGAATAGTGAGCCCGAAATAACAGGCTTGCTGTGAAGATGTGGGATAACTATTTCAGGATACTTTGGTATCCTGAAATAGTGTTGCAGTGTAGACGTAGCCTTTGAGGAATCATCTTAGGCTCGAAGTTCTGCAGCAGGAGCTAAGCTCTCATTCCATCCTGCAAGGTATCAGAGGATGGTAATTCTGGCTGATCTGTCCCTTCCTTTTCCCATGCCAATCCACTCGACTTTGGGGATATCTCCGCTGATTCTTGTGCTCGTGGTGGACTGGGAGTTTGGGGCAGCTTGCATTGTTACCACTGTAAGGGCCCAGCAAGTGAATCTGGCTTCTTGACTCTCTAATTTATTTTCATTTCAGTTGCACTTTCTGTGTTGTACCAATATATAAAACTATTCAGAAACTGAACGTGAGGCACAGAATAAGTTGTGTGTATATGTATGGTTAAAATTAAATTATTTCTAAAAACTGTGAAAAAACAAACGTTTAATGTACTCGGACATTTGTATTAAGAAGTTGAATCTTTGTTCCACTGAATGTTAAACAGACACATATCCAAGTCTTATGTAATGGATGTTTGAATAATACTAAAACTATATAAACTGACCTTCATTCTTTGGCACCATATCTCCTTTGAAGTCTGCATGACCAAATTCAATACAATTATGTCATTCTTCATAATGGCCAAACAAAAGTTTGGCCAAATAACCATTTTTCTGCCACATTACAGCTTTGTATTTGACACTGTAATATATGTCCATGCAGCTATTATGACTACTAGAGATAACACTTCACAACACAATATCACTTTGTTTTATGTTGATCCTCAGCCCTGGAGACTATGGGCTTTTGTTTGCTTTTACAAGGGCCTGCTTCTGTCATGCTTACTTGCTTTGAATAGCACATTACAGTGCAAGTAGTCCCATCAAAATAAGTGAGGCTGCTTTCAGGATAAGGTGCTAAGGTAACAAAAGACAAATGAGGCCCCAGAATAGCAGGGGAGAAGCTGTCTTTTCGGTCATATAAATTCATATTTAATAATGTGACACTTTCAGTAAAATTTGCCAAGGGCTAGGCCTGCTTCACCAGTAGACCCATTTTACAGGCTATACTTAACTGGACCTGCACAAAACCTGACACCCTACTCCTGTTACAGGCATGTCTTTGCTGCCATCATAGGGCGAGACCAAAGCATGGTTTGGCATACCTGAGCTAGCTTTAGGGTTGCCAACACTCCTGGACTGGACATTTTTGCTACAAAGGGTGTCTGGTTGGGACTCTTGGCAACCCTAGATAGCTTTACTCTATCTTGAGTAACGGGAGCAGTGAAGCTACGGCAGCATACGTGTTCATGAAAGCTGTAGAAACACCTCTGGAACCATTGGTACTTACTTGCTAAACTTGTGCTGCTACCATAGCCTCACTTTTCCTCGTACCTGAGCTTGGTAGATTAAAGCTCGCTTGGGTATGTCTACAGGAGCTGCAGTCACATCTCATGATTGCCATACAGACATAGCCATAGCTTTTGGAAATGGAGGGCACTAAGCACCTCTCAGCAGTTGCTCAGAAGCTTTTAGGATTGCGGAAAGCCATGCACAGGTCCTCTGAACTGGGGTGGGTTGTTGTCTTTTTTATTATTATTATTATTTTTTTTTTAAGAATTGGTTATAGATGAAGTGCAAATTTTTAGTGAAATAGTAAAAAATTAATTACTACATATAATCAGGAGTGACGTTTTGCAACACATCATACAGGTTTTTGAAATAAAATTTGGTTAAATGCAATGAACATATCCTAATCCTGATTTTTCTAAAATGAATACATCATCTAGATTAGCTGGACTAAATGCAAGTGTGATGGCATGGGACCTCATGGCTATCAAACTCTACATAAAGAACAAACAAATCACCTAGGTTTTCCATGGACTTATATTTGTCACCTTTCTCAGTTACTGTGTCTGGATTTGCTACAGCCACAGTGATCTTATTCAGTGTCTCTGTCTTTCTTGCTCACATACACATGCACATACTTCTATACATAACATCTCATCATTTTAAAAAACATTGAAAGGGAAATCACACAAAACCGTCATTACCAAAGAGCACTGGAATCATGTCTTAAACTCCCAGAAGCCTGAAAATTCAGAGTTCAGATGCAAAGTATGAATATGGTCCTTATGCACAATACAGCTCTTCTGTGCCCTAGCTCTTGACTTAATTCCTAACAAAAAGCTTCCACGCTCTTTTTTATTTAAATCATTGGTTTGATCATCTTTTCTTTCTTATGCTTGACTTTGGTACTCTACTGTAGACAAATGTAATATATAGAGCTTATGAAAACTGACAGCTAGTAAATCAACATTATTTTGCTAGTAAATTACCAGGCTAGCTCAAGCGGCTTTTAACTCTTTCCCATGGGACAAATGATTTGAACTGGCTGAAGTTTAAGTCAACACTTTGGGCACTGATTTAGCTGGTGATTATGAAGAAGGCTTTGTTGGCATAAACCTATGCTTTGATCATCAGAGTAGTTGGAGTTTTTGAGTTCTCTACAGTTCCAGACAATAGTTTTATCTAAGCCATTTAGTAAGTGAACAACTGTACATTGTTTAGGGGTCTAGATTACATTCTGTCTGCTACTATCATGTGACTGCTTTAGTACAAATAGTGAAGTTATGACTATGTCAGATGTTATCACTACACTGACCAAAAAAGCCAGTTATTGTAAAGGGGGGAGAGGAAGGCTTGGCTTGTCATCTTTTGGTATCATTAGGGTTTTCACTTCTTTTAGTTTCTTTGTAATAGTATAAACATCATTTATCTTTAGATTAGATGAGGTGCATTCTGATTTAATGCAAAGATTTAAAATATTATATGATTCTTGTGTTCCTTTTGCCTTTCATTTGATTTTTTGCTTGATCTTATGTGATTTCCTAAGAGGTTCTGAGCACCTTTTACTCTCATTGAGCCTAGAGTTAAAGGACAAAAAGGATCACCAAATCAACTAGTCCAGCCTTTCTCTCCAGTTGACTTCTTTAAGTAATTCCTAAAATTTTCCAAAGTCTTTTGAAATTAAAAAAAAAAATCTGGTTTTGGTTATCGTTCCATTTAATTTAAATTAACCAACTCATGATCACTTGATTCACAGTTATTTCTTATGGCCAGCTCATGTGTGATGTCATAGAATCAAAGAATTGTTGGACTGGAATGGACCTTGAGAGGTGGCTTGAGAGGTGACAATTCTCTTAATTGTCCTTAGATTTATTTGTTGAAGTCAAGATTATTAAATTTTTTCTCTTTGAGTATCTAGAATGCTGCTTGGTTCAACAGTAATTCCTCACGGATATGTCTACACTGCAAAGTTAATTCGGAATAACAGCCATTATTCTGAATTAACTTCCATAGCGTCTAAACTGCTATTTCGAATTAAATAGCAGGGCGCTTAATTCGAGTTTGGTAAACCTCATTCTATGAGGAGTATCGCCAAACTCGAATTAGCTAATTCGGAATAAGCGCTGTGTAGATGCTTAGTCCGAATTAGCTGGCCTCCAGCCGTTCCCAGTTCCCTCTGGTGGCCACTCTGGGCCAAACCAGGAAAACTCTACTGCTCCCCCCTGCCCAACCCCAGAGCCCTTAAAGGGGCAGAATTCGTTTGGCCACAGGGCCTGTGCCAGCTGCAGGCCTGCCAGCCCAGAGCCTGCAGGAGCTGCCCCTGACCCAGGTGCCAGCATGAGCCAGCAACCCACTGCCAGCCAGCCCTCCACTGCTCCCCAGGACCAGTCTGGCAGCTCCCAGGAGCCTGCCGGGGATGGAAAAGGCGGGCGCCATCCTTATCCAGTGCAGAGATCATGGACCTGATTGAGATTTGGGGGGATGGCTTCAACTAGACCAGGAACGTGGCCCTCTGCCGAAGGATGGTAGACAGCCTGGCCACCAAAAGCCACGTGTGCAACCAGGAGCAGGTGCGCACTAAAATTAAAGAGCTGTGGCAGGCCTATGCAAGGGCTGCAGCGGGCAGCTCCCAACCAGGGGCAGACCCAGACCCCTTCCCGTATTTTGATGCCCTGGACTGCATCCTGGGGGATCAGACTGTCCGTGCCCCCCAGGTGGTCATCGACCCTGGGGCCAAGGGCCCTGACCAGAGCACGGAGGAGGAGGAGGAGGAGGAGGACGATGGCCACGAGTCCCAGGAGCCTGGAGGGAGCGTGTCGCGCATGCCGGAACCCAGAGCCTTGCTAGCAAGCCTGTCGACTGTGTCGTCCGACACTGGGGAGGCCTCAACATGTGAGTGCCATCACTCTCCCCTTATGTGGGGTGGGAGAGGGATCCCAGGGACTGCACATGTGGGCCTTGCTGACCATGGATCATGCAGGAACCTATGTATGTACGGCACCAGCCGGTGCATGTGGCCCTGGCTGCCTGCAATACAGGGGCCCTGGCCTCTTACACCCACGCATGTATGTATGAAGGCACATGACATGCTCCTGACCCCGGGGAGAGACACTGCACAATGCCCTCCCTCCAAAAGCCCCCTCTACGCAGAGGCAGGGCACATCTCCCTTTCTTCCCCTCCCCCCCACACACCCACACTATATACAGCACAGGGGCATGGGTGCAGTCCTGGGCCAGCTCTCACTCCCGGGGATAGCAGGACATGATAGTGCAGAGACCTTCCGTCCTCATCTTGCAGAGGTTGGGCTGGGTTTCACCCACTGTGTCCCCGGGGATAACAGAGCACGTCTCTGGTTTGTCCACAGGTGCACCAGCTGCGAGTGCAGGGCACACCACCCCGCCCAGGACAGCCTTCAGCACCCGGGGCAGCAGGATGACCTGCCACCTGCAGGAGTACCACCGGCAGCACCTGGCACTATATGCTAGGTAGGTCTGCTGCCAGGAGCACTGCGTGGAGGAAGACCTACAGCTGCAGCGGGAGGGCTTGAGGGAGCTGCTTGCCCAGGGCCGTGCCATATAGGATCACCTGCAGACCCTGGCGCAGAGATTGGTGCCTGCTGCTGCTCCAGCCCCTGTGGCCGCTCCAGCTATCGCTCCTCCTCCCATTCCTGCCCCCCTTCCCACTTCTTCCTCCTCACCCGCCCTCCCCCACCTGCCATACCCGCTCCCCCCCGGGAACGCCAGCGCTCCTGCACGCACAGTGCTGCAAGACAGGAGGGCCAGCAAGACCCCCAACCCTGAGCTTCTCTTCCCCTTTCCATCCTTTGCCTCCCCCTTCCAGCTCCCTCCTCCCATCCTCTCTTCTTCTGTCTCCCGCCTCCTCTCCCAAGTCTCACCAGGGTTTCATTCTCCCTCCCCAGTTTTGTGAAATAAACAGAGTTTGCGTTTATGAAAATACGTGTGTTTTATTTGACATTAGGAAGGGGGGCTAGGGAGAGGTAAGTGGAAGGACGTGAGGGAGGAATGAGGCACAAGCCCCCAAGGGGGCAGACCAGGGAGGCTCTGAGTGCTCCTCAGGGTGGATGCTCTCCCGCAGGGCTTCCTGGATACTGACAGCCCTCCCGATGGACGTCCCAGATGGCAGCCTGCAGCAGGTGCAGCCAGACTGATGGCAACGCGTCCACAAGACGCATCAGAGTGCCCAGGGGTAGCTCTGTCTCCATGTTGCAGAGTGCTACTGTGTCTCGAGTAAGGGCAACCACAGCACTCTAAGACACAAATGATTTGCTGTTCCGCAGCGAGGCAGGCAAGCAAGCAGGGACACCTGAGAATCGGCTGGCCGGGTGTGTGTGTGTGTCCCTTTAAGCACAAGCCTCAGATAGCCTTAGGCAACAGGCACAAATAGACACTCCTGACCTGATGCCCTGCCTGACCTGGTTCTGGCTGGCCTTAAATCCGAGTCTGTGTCTAGTCAGTGTGGATGCAGTATTTCGAATTAGCAAAATGCTAATTCGAACTGCATTTTGTGTGTAGACGTGTTAATTTGAATTAGCTTAATTCAAATTAACTATTTCAAATTAAGATAACTCGAATTATCGCTGTAGTGTAGACATACCCTACAATAGCAGTGTGAGAAAAAAGGTCAATGAGGCAAAGGTAAAGTAACATAGCATTGGTTAAATATAACAGACTAGACATTTACTTACATTCTGCATTACAGAACCACTTAACATTTTATTAAGAGCAGGATGATGATCTTTTTCAACAAACTGATATCTGACAAATGGACTATTACTGGTATGGTGCTATTTTAAACAGACTTTGTTCCTTTTGGCTGATTCTTGGCCTGTGGCTAGTCCCAGACGTACCTCTTCTTTTTAAATGTATTAAGAGCTGACAGTCTCTTAATACATTTAAAAGGCTAACGTGCAGCGGGGGAACCCAGCGCAAGCCGGGACAGCTGATTCCCAGCTTGCGCTTTAGCTTCCCTCTTGATGCGCTTTAGCCTTTAGGGGTTAGCTCCCAGGCCGAGAGAAAACCCCTCTGCGGCTCTCTGCTTATTGACTAGTTGATAAGCTAGTCAATGAGTTGATTAAGCTAAATTTAACATCCCAAATCTGAGACAAACTTTAAAGTAATTGAATAAACTGAAGAAGTGCTCTTGTGGCTCTTCAGAGAACTTCCCCTAATATGCAGTTGATCTCAGAAGTTCTGTGTAAATGTACTTAGTAAAGATCCAGGAAAGTTTGTTTGATATATTAAGAAGACACATGGTTACATATTCACTAGTTTTAGTGTTAAGTCGTGGCCTGGGTTTATTAATATAGCAGGAATCAAGGTAAATATTTATTTCTGTTTTAAGTGTTTCTAAACTGGAGTGGAGGTTTATATCATTTCTAATTTGTCTCGTAGTGATTATTGGAAATTCTCTCTCTCTCTCTCCCTATTCCCCCCCCCCCCACCCCCCAGGGAGACGATGAAATGTGAGAGAAAACGAGTGATTGGTTAGGGTTTTACAGCGCCTTTTGATAAGATGCACCATTCTTATATGAGGTGGTATGTTTCTGTTTAGATATTTGAGGCCTAATTTTATGCCCACTGAAATCAGTTGGGAGTATTACCACTGACTCTGTAGAGCTCTGAACCTGATCCTTAGTTTCTAGTCCAGAGATTTAAGGATCTTAATTATATATGCGGCTTTGCAATCGGTTAATTGGTTGAAATGATCTATCATTGAGAAACCAACTGAGGTTTTGATTAATTATTTTGATAAAGCTCTGATGAATGCTTTGTGTTTGGTCAATCTGTGATTGTACTGAGGCAGATTCTGGTTCATGTTTTATGTCATCTTATGGAAGTTATATCTTTCATTTCATTTTCATCCACAATATACCTTTCATTCTTTAGTGACATTAGTATAATTACATTAAGGCTACGTCTACACTGGCATGATCTTGTGCAAAAAGTCTTTAGCGCAAGAGTTCTTGCGTTAAAGTAGTTGCGCAAGAGATCATCTACACTGGCATGTGCTTTTGCAGAAGGGCATCCCTTGCCAGTGTAGATGCTTTCTTGCGCAAGAAAGCTCTGGTGGCCATTTTAACAATAGGGCTTTCTTGCGCAAGAAATTCATGTTGCCTGTCTACACTGGCCTCTTGCACAAGAACAGTTGCGCAAAAGGGCTTATTCCTGAGCGGGAGGGTCAGAGTTCTGGTGCAAGAAGCCCTGATTTCATATATTAGAATGTCAGTTTACTTGCGCAAGAACACGCGGCCAGCATAGACAGGCAGCAAGTTTTTGCGCAAGAGTGGCCGCTTTTGCTCAAGATCGCGCCAGTGTAAACACAGCCTAAGAGTGTACAGCAGCTTATAGCTAAACATTTGCTTTGTGGATACATACAAATCACCTGATTGTAGTGTTCTTATTTTATGTGCAACTGATGGCTGCTGTTCCTTAAAGAGTGTAGGGCTTGTTGTTGTTATTTGTTGTTTTTTAATAAAATTTCTTATTTCCTTAGGATAGCAGTCCTATCATGTAAACACATTACCAACCATGGATTTGTCATCATTTGCCTTTAGTTATAGAAAATCTGCACAGTATATTTTTTTCTTCAAGGAAACATAGAAGGATAAAAATAGGCTGTAAACAGAATAGCCTTTAAAGAATAGTACTGAAAACAGAAGGGAATTCTTGAGAAAATTGCTATGTGATTTTCCCATTCCTTCATCCTGAAACACAGGTTGGATCTAGATCCAGAATAATGAACAGAGTCACAATTCTTTTAAACAGGATACTGTTAGCCCTTAATTCTGATTATATTACATTTTAACTGTGGCATGTTTTGATTAAAGAAGTGCCATATTCCAAAATATTGCTTTTTTTGATTTTGGATAATTACGTGAAATGGAAAAGCAGCATGTTTTGTAAAGCAGGGAATAAGGAGGAACATAATTTTGCTCATTTTTCATAGGGATCAGAATTTGTTGTGGTGAAGTTCACTCTACTATTGTTGAAGTTAGTGAGAGGAGGCTCAGTCTCCCTAAGTGGTTCAGTTTCAAAGAGCTTTAAAATTACTTCTCAGGTCTTTAGTCTTGGTCCTCTTTAAAAATTACTGGAATAATTCCCAGTGATTTCAGCACAAGAAGTTTGTTATAAAACTCACAACTTGATTCACCGCCAAGGTTGCAGTGCTTTGGGATGTAATTTGCAAATGCTTATGAGGCACATGGTATTGGGGACCACATAAGTACCTCAAAAAGAGGTATACAGAGAAGCACACTGGTGTCTAAGCTCATACAACAGTTTGAAAGAATTCAGTGTGTCTAAAAAGGCAGTTCTTTCACAGGGTGCCCAATTCTTGATCTATTTATGCATTTTATTTTGTTGTTGCGATTATTACTTCTTTCCTTCTACTTCTCTCTTTCCCATTTCCTTGTTTTGGGATTGGTCATAGCACTTATGAAAGATGTGGGTCTTTCATATATTCCTGAAAATTATCAAAATCTCTGATTTCCTTTGCAAAAGTATCCCACAGCAGAGCTCGCTCCTGTCCCGCCACACCACAGAAACAGAAATGCATCCATATACTTAAACACTCTTCTAAATGACAAAAAAGTACTTGGTCTTTGGTATGCCATGTTTATTTTCAACCAAACCAAGGGACTGCTCACTCTGGTCCTGATCCTGATCTGGGCTGATGAGTGACAGATGATCCTTGTGACCTCAGTGAGAACTGTGAATAATCAGTAATTTTTGAGGTGCCTTTGTATAGGAAAAGATTATTAACCATATATGGCATTTATAATTGCATCAAAGAGAAATTGTTAAAAGTAACCAAATTAGAATGCATTCAGTAACTTATACAAAAGTAAAAAATACTGTTGTTTTGCCAACAAAACCATTTAAGATCCTTCACATATCAGCTGGAGTATTGTGCAGATTGATATATTTCTCGACAGTCTGTAGTACTTTACAGGGATTATCATTTGTGTAACCTGCTAGGACAAAATGCAATGTGTTCATCTGCAAAATTTCAGACAACGAACAACTGTTGTTAATTATGTTTTAAATTCACTTAGCAGCAGTTCCAGCTTGGGGGCTTTATTAATACTGGGCAGAGAGAGGGAGGGAGGAAACTGTGCTTGAAATTTTGAAAGGTAAGCAGGGTTTGCTGGCTTTTTCTTTTACCTTTAGATCATCTTCCACAATTCTGAAACTCTTTAACTCTGTTAATGGATATGGAAGCTTTATTTACATTGGACTACTTTACTTTTACTGTTATTATTATTATTCTAAGTTGTTATTACTATTACCTTATATTATTTATAATAAAGTATTACTATTCTGTTTCATTATAGTAGCTCTGAGAGGGCTGAGTGAAGGGCTAACTTGTATGCTTATAATTTGATCAGAAACATTCCCTTCCAGGACAGATAACAGGAGGAGCTCAGATAATGAGGGGCGGGGGGAGTTGTCAGACAATAATTTAATGACAGATGCTGAGGTTCAGTAAGTTAGTTTTATAATCACTAACATACAAATTGTTAATATTATCTATCAACTATACAAAGTCAGAATCTTTTAAATTAAACTCAAATAGCATTTTTCTTTGTCCATCTGTACATTTTGATTATAGTGTACGGAAAATTTGTCATTGGTTTATGTGTGTACAGTGATATCAACATTTGCTGATAGGAATGGAAGGATTAGAGTTCTGCGAGTACCACAGAAAATGTAGGGAATAGGATTGCGAAGAAAAACCATGTACTCTTTATTTGCACTTTCTTGAGAGCTATGTTCCAAAGCACGTGACAAAGGGAGAAGTGGATGATGGACTTCAGTGTGGGGTTGGACAGAACAACTAATAGCTGTTTAACAATGGGCCTGATATTGAGGAAACTTCACATTTAAGTGGTCTGTTTCTTTTCTCGTTGTAGCTATCATATTTTTCATTAAAATATTAACTGAAACTGAAACTTAAATTTTTGAATGTGAAACTTGTTGCCTTGTACTAGAGCAGTTATGTTGTAAAGGTAAATAATGAGTAAAAGAATGTAATTCTAAACTCCAAGCAAATTCAGTTGTTATATGTATGTTTTCCATTTACAGACCTCCAGAACTGCACGTTCTGATGAAGATAAAGAAGGGGCCTGGGATGCTTGGGGAGCGTGGAGCGATTGCTCACGGACGTGTGGGGGAGGAGCCTCATATTCTCTAAGGAGGTGTTTAAATGGCAGGTTTGTCAGTTACCTACAGCTATAGTTTTACTCCTCAACAGCTATGCTCTGATTTCCTCTCTTCCCTCTCCTCCCATGTCATGTTGTATTCTCTTTGTGAACAAATTACTGTGCATGTGTATGAAATCCAGGCGTTTATTTTATTTTATTTTTTGTACAATGTATTCCTAGGGGCAGTCAGATAAAACAAATTTAGGTCCCAAGTCAGGAAAAAAACTTAAGCACATGGTTAACTGCTGTGCTGAGTAAGGGTCTTAAATGGCTAGACTGACTCATTAATGATGTAAAAAACACAAAAAATCCCCCTCCAGCAGGAAAAGGAATATGCAAACTAGCTGTGTACCATCACCCAGTATGTAAGGGGATGATTGCCTGTGACTGTCTTATAAACAAAAACAACTCATTCCACATGCAGAAGGGGTATCAAGCTGCTTCTGTCCCTTGAGGCTCCTGTTTTCTATGCCCTGCTGGGGCCGTGAAGGGATGTTAAATTTTATTATATTATGGTCACTATTTCCAAGTGGTCAAGTTATAATTCCCTCTTGAACCAGATCCTGTGCTCTACTTAGGACTAAATCAAGAATAGCTTCTCCCATTGTGGGTTCCAGAACAAACAGTAATTTAAGGTATAAAGAAATTTTATTTCTTCATCCCATCCTGAGATGATGTTTACCTAATCAATATGGGGAAAGTTGAAATCCTCCACTGTTATCGAATTTAAAAAATTCGATAGCCTCTCTAATCTTCCTTAGCATTTCATAGTCACTATCACTGTCCTGATCAGGTGGTCGATAATATATCCCTACTGCTATATTTTTATTATCGGAGCATGGAATTACTATCCATAGAGATTCTGTGGAACATTTTGGCTCATTTAAGGTTTTTACTTCATTTGATTCTACATTTTCTTTCACGTATAGTTCTGCTCCCCCACCAGCACAACCTGTTCTGTCCTTCTGATATATTTTGTCCCTTGGTATGACTGTGTCCCACTGATTGTCCTCATTCCAACAAGTTTCCGTGATGCCTATTATACCAATATCCTCCTTTAAAACTAGGCACTGTAGTTCACCCATTTTACTTTTTACAGTTCTAGCATTGCATATAAGCACCATCCCAAAAGTTTTCCCAGATCCTAATAAATCTAAACCCCTCCTCTCTACACCATTGTCTCATCCATGCATTGAGAGTCTGAAGCTCTGCCTGCCTACCTGGCCTTGCATATGGAACTGGAAGCATTTCTAGCATCTGCCTTTTCCTAATGCTGGAGTTCCCTCCCCCGGAGATGTATCCTCAGTGCGAGGAAGAAGGGTCCTAACTATGGGATCATTTCCCTCTGTTCCAGTTGCATGTTCTCCTTCTCTGAGCCTTTCATCCTCCTTAACAGCACAGGGGCTGCCTGACCGGAAGTGGGGCAGTTCTTCAGTGTCCCAGAAAGCCTCATCTGCCTATCTCTTGGCCTCCCATAGCTCCTCCAATTCAGCCACCCTGGCCTCCAAAGTCTGTACGTGGTTTTTGAGGGCCAGAAGCTCCTTGCACCAAATGCACACATACGCCACCCGCCCATGTGGCAGATAATCATACATGCTACATTGGGTGCAATAAACAGGATAGCCCCAGCTCTGCTGCTGGGCTTCTGCTTGCATTCTCTCCTATAGATAATTAGGTTATTGATAGAGTTTTTATTTAAATCAGGAAGTTTTGTTTTTAGTTTATTTTAAAAGTTTTAAAGAATGGCAAGTGTACCTCAACCCCTTCCAACTCCCCTTCTGAATTCCCTCTCGAAACTCCTGTTAGCTGCCCCTGTTTGCAAAGCTCTCTGGCCTTCCTGATAATCCCGCCCCCTGGCTAAGGCTCAACCAATGAACTGAGGATTCTAGATTTCAAATCCTTTTTAAGAAGCTCGCAGCTTCCAACTGCCAGCCACAGCACACAGTCCTTCAAACAAACAGTTCAGCATTTGAATCTACAGACAGACAGACAAACACAAGCTTAGCACACAGTTTCTTTCAGGCAACCAGCAACTAACCCCCAACACACACTACAGACAGCCATTTACCTCAAGGGTGCCGTATTTACTCCTCCTTCACCTGGAGAGCTCCCTCTCGAAACTCCCTGTTAGCTGCCCCTGGTCACAAAGCACAAAATATTTGATTGTAACCCTTTAAATTAAATAATTCTAGAAGTATAAAGATAGATTAATTTAGGTCCGATTCCTGACCTTGTCATTCTTTCACAAATGAGTAATCCAGTCGGTGTGTTCAGTGTGTTACTATAAGAACAGATTACTGCTGTGATTAAAGGTTCCACTATTCAATTCACAATTGTTTTTGTTATGGAATTCCTGCTGATTTCATTGTTCAAAACCTTTAGCAATTGTATTTCAAGTCCCATTTTGTTATGATTGTACAGTATGAGGTATAATAGCCAGAAAGTCAATTACTCTTAATGAAGGCTGGTAATGTGATATGCCAGTCAAGTCCCCAGCAGTATGTGGCTAAAGCTGACCATTGTTAAAATAGTTCCTGTTTCTCAGTGTATTTTGCATAGGGGTCTTTGAATGCATTGACTTTGCAGGAAAAAAAGCCAAATACTTTATCAGTGTGTTAGTAACTGTGAAATGAGTGCAATAAATAGTTGCAGTATAAATTCCAGTCAGTTTTCATTAATATTTTAATATATTCCCTTGTGGGAAAAAAACACATGTTTTCTGTATCTTGAGAAATTTATAATGTCCAGGTTTTTTTGTGATTTTTTTTTATTGTTATGTTCAGGAAAAACACATTGGGAAACAACATTTTCACATTTTTATATGCTGAAACCATAATTAATATACATCATCCCTTTGCAAAGTTGGAAACTAGAGGCAGCAAATCACTACTATCTTGAGCTAGAGGAGTTGCCTCTTCAGCACAGCTGGCTTTGCTCTTGCTTGAGCCTCCACTGACTGTTTCTTTTATAGTCGTGTTTTTTCACTTTCATATACATTTTATTGGACACTTTTCTAATTAAAAATAATGGAAATGATGCAAAAGAAGGAAATCCAGTACACTATAGGCAAATGGTTAGGTATCAGTCTTTTTTTTTGTCCCTGGAAGGCAGTTCTTTGTCCACACTAAAAGTATTCTGGGTTTTAGAAATAATGTTATTTTTCAAACTAATTACCTATCAAGTCATTTAAAATGTAGGTGTATCTATTTAATGCTAGATTCAGCCACCTGAACTCATGATCAGTAGTGTCTTATTCCATGAAAACTTTTAGCCAGTGGGACTGCTTATGATTAAGTGCTCTGTCTGTGTAAGATTGACAAACCTAGCCCTTACTCAGTGGTATGTGAGCCTCCACTGATCCATATATAAATACAAATAAGTTATAGCGTTTAAATGAAAATTCAATAATGTGACAATTTCTTTTTCAAATTGGTGCCATTTCAGCTTCCAACAGAAGACTGTGCAAAAGTCTTGAATTGTCTCAGCTACATGCATTTCATTTTATGATCGCTGTAGAAATGCATACATTAATTAGATTTATAGTATTTCAGACAAAATGAAATGGGTATGGGTGTGTCTAAACTACATCCCTTTTTTGATAAAGGGATGTAAATTAGACATATCGAAATTGTAAATGAAGCTGGGATTTTAATTTCCCACGCTTCATTTATATAATGGTGGCTGCAGCTTTTTTTCGAAAAGCCGCTTTAAAAAAAAACGCGGTCAAGACGGAGCTCTTTCAACAGAAATGCCCCATTTTGAAAGATCCTATAACCCCCTTTGTCTAATAAAGATGCGGGGTGTGTGTGTGTGGGGGGGGGGGGATGTTCAAAAAAAGCCACGGATGCCATTCTGTAAATGAAGTGTGGGAAATTCAAATCCCGGCTTCATTTACAATTTTGATATGTCTGATTTATATCCCTTTATCGAAAAAGGGATGTAGTTTAGTCATATACTATGAGTCTAGAGGAAATTTTTCCAATGCATTCTGCTCATTTGACTGTGAATCAGCAGAAATGCACACACCAATGAAGAAAAATGGGAGAGAAAAGAAAGAAGTTTGTGCTGAAATGCAGGCAGCTGTTTCTTTGTAAAACACAAAAATGATCAAAATGTGCAGAATATAGATTCTTTTCTGACTTGATGCACATATATTAGACATGCTTCTGGGGGGATTCGGTGCAAAAAAATTAAAATTTGGCACAAAGAAATTTAGAATTGTGTGCATAGTATTTTAAAATTCTTCATATTTTGTCAAAATATTTAATATAATACCACAGGACTACACACTGCTTCATTTATTTTGGCAAATTATTTAAACTATAGTACAGTGGATGGAAAATTTCAGTGGGTAGCATTGAAGGAAATCACCAACTCCCCTTTGTCTAATAAAGATGGTAAGAGGCAGGTCATTGGGTAATTGTATAGTCGATACAATTTGTATCGACTACACAATTAGTTGATAAGGGAAGGTGCTCAGAAGGACCTATGCCCACTGCGACTCTGCAGTTTAAGTGTAGTAAGAGCTGGGCATGTAGGCAGCCCAGCTGATACTGCATTTAAGCTGCAGGACCACAGTTAACCAGGTTAACTCCTGGACCTAGCGTGAGCCAGGACTGAGCCAGACTTGCTTAGTCCCAGCTCACACTGGGTCCAGCAGACCCTGTCTGTGGGGAGTCTCCGTGGGGAGTTGAGCCCCCCCGTGAACAGGGGCTGCTGCGGAGCAGCCTCTGTTTGTGGCCGGCCCATCTGCACCAACTCCTGTCTGTGGGCAGTCCCAACTCCCTACTGGGACCAGGAGCGGCCCTAGACCAGCTGCTGGCGACTGGTGCCCTAGGCGAAACGCGATCGGCACCCCCACCTCCAAAGCCCTCAACAGCCATTTTCTTGGCACCCTAGGCAACCGCCTAGGTCGCCTGTACTGGCTGGGACCCCCTGTGGACAAGGGCTGCCACCGGAGCAGTGGGGGAGGAGGGGGGAGAAGGGAGAAAGTGGCTCTACAGAGATGGTGCTGTCCCTCCATGCCAAGTATGCCATGGACTACTCTTTTACATACCTATTGTCTGATAGTAATGTATCTAGATTTGACCATTTATTTCTAGTTATTACTCAAAAATATATGTAGTCATATGCTCAGTGTTCCACCATAGGCTACTGAAGAGAAAGTGAGGACTGGGGAGTCAAACTCAGAATTTATTTTGGCTAGTGACCATCTCCAGAAAGATAAGAAATGGTTAATGGATCACATTTTTCTAGGAGGGTTTTTTTTTATCCAAAAATTTAGACCAGCTCTAATCACTAAAGCATCACAAGCATTTTAAAGGACATAATGTCTTTTACAGTACTCTGTCAATGTATATGGCCTGTTTTATACTCCTGAGGAAATTGACAAAGACAGTGGGAATAGTTCACTAAGCAGTCTGGCTGCTACATTCTGCTCTGATAGAGGGGACACAGCCTGCTCCATGTCTATGTCCTCAGAAAGACCCCAAAGATCTGTCGCTCCATGACAAGTGTGCTATAATAATAGTGAACAAGGAGTACAGTGTATCTCTTTCTCACACAAGACTGCTCAGTCCCTTCTCCACCCACAGGGTATGTCTACACTACAAAGTTAGTTCGAACTAACGGATGTTAGTTTGAACTAACTTTCATAGGCGCTACACTAGCGCTCCGTTAGTTCGAACTTAATTCGAACTAACGGAGCGCTTAGTTCGAACTAGGTAATCCTCATTCCACGAGGATTAAGCCTAGTTCGAACTTGCTAGTTCAAATTAAGGGCTGTGTAGACCCTTAATTCGAACTAGTGGGAGGCTAGCCCTCCCCAGGTTTCCCTGGTGGCCACTCTGGCCAACACCAGGGAAACTCTACTGCCCCCCTCCCGGCCACGGACCCCTTAAAGGGGCACGGGCTGGCTATTGTGCCCGTGCCAGGTGCAAGCCTGCCAGCACCCAGCCAGCAGACACTGCACCTGGCACGGATCGAGCCAGCCACCCGATGCCCCCCAGCCCTCCCCCTCTTCCCGGGACCAGGCTGGCGGCTACTGGGAGCTTGCCCGGGACCGCAAGAGGCGGGCACCCGCCTGGGCTAGTGTGGACATCGTGGACCTCGTCCACGATCTCCGCACTAGGCACAGGAAAGTGGCCAGCTAGGGCAGGAGAGCTGCCAGCCTGGCCACCCAGGAGCAGGTGTGCATGAAAATCAAGGGGGTCCACTGAGACCCCCGACCCTGAGCCCTGAGCTTAGAATGGCCGTACTGGGTCAGACCAAAGGTCCATCTAGCCCAGTAGCCTGTCTGCCGACAGTGGCCAACCCTAGGGACCCTTGAGGGGATGGACCAAAGACAGTGACCAAGCCATTTGTCTCGTGCCATCCCTCTCCAGCCTTCCACAAACCTTGGGCAGGGACACCACTCCTACCCCCTGGCTAATAGCACTCCATGGACCCAACCTCCATGACTTGATCTCACTTCCCTTTAAACTCTGTTCTAGTTCTAGCCTTCACAGCCTCCTGCAGCAAGGAGTTCTACAGGTTGACTCTTTGCTTTGTGAACAACAACTTTCTGTTACTAGTTTGAGCCTGCTACCCATTCCTTTCCTTTGGTGTCCTCTAGTCCTTCTTTATGGGAACTAATGAAGAACTTTTCTTGATGCACCCTCTCCACCCAACTCCTGCTTTTAGAGACCTCTATCCTGTCCCCCCTCTGTCTCCTCTTTTCTAAGCTGAAAAGTCCAAGTCTCTTTAGCCTCTTTTCATATGGCACCTGTTCCCAACCCCTGATCATTGTAGTAGCCCTCCCCTCTCCCAACCTCTCTCTTCCCCTCTCCCACCTCCTTTTCCCAGTCTCCCCCAGTTTTGTTCAATAAAGACAGATTCCATTTTTGAACACAATTGTCCTTTATTTTGTACATCAAGAAAAGGGGCTAGGGAAGGGCAAGTGGAAGAAGGTGAGGGAGGAATGGGGTACGAGCCCCCGATGGGGAGGACTGGGCTGGCTCTGCGGGCTTCTGTGTGTGGAAGCTCTCCTGCAGCCCCCCGATTGCCCCCTCTACCCAGATGGCAGCCTGCGGCAAGTGCAGCCGGGCTGATGGCCGAGTGCTGTGATGTGCCCAGTGTGGGTACTCCGGGCACTCCAAGCCAGGACTGCTTTGCAAGCGGGGCACCCCTGAGAACTGTCTGTCCGGGGTGGGGGTCGGGACCCTTTAAGCATCTCCACGCTCTAAGTCCTCCTCTGATGCCCTGCCGGCACTGCTTCCGGCCATCCTTAAGCCTGGTTCAGGGTCCACTTAATGTGGACATGCTAGTTCGAATTAGCAAAACGCTAATTCGAACTAGTTTTTAGTTCTAGACGCGTTAGTTCGAATTAGCTTAGTTCGAATTAACTAATTCGAACTAGTTAGTTCGAACTAACTCTGTAGTGTAGACATACCCACAGTGATTTACATCTCTACCAGCTATTTCAGGTACCTGAACCTATGTGCCTGAGCTGCTAGAGAGGAACACGTAACTGCTCTTGTGGCATCTTTTTGCTTTCTTATCAGAAGTAACTTTTCTCCATGGAAGCAAAGAAATCTGTAGGGAACATGAATTCTGCACATGTGCGATGATGCAGAATTCCTCCAGGAGTAATCAGAAGTAATTCTATTGAAGTCCCTTTGGTTAGGCTTAAAATGGGACATAGGGAACCTATGAAACCTCCTCACAAAGTAAATTTGTCTTTCATAAACTTTGCAATAGGTTGTGATCATAATATAAATGATACCTAACAGGAAAAGCCAAACTGTTTCATAAGGTGGACAGCAGTGTAACCTATTCAGTTCCTAAGCCATATGATGGAGGTTTGTGTTTAAACCTTGTATTTTTGGGGAGAGATTATGTAAGAACTGTACTAATAATATTCCAGCTTTCAAGAGAATAAATAGTTGTAAAACATGCTGTTATTTTAACTATTACTTCTAGTCAAAGCCCTTTTTGTTTTTCAGGAGTTGTGAAGGTCGGAATATACGATACAAAACCTGCAGCAATAACGTGAGTCTAGCCTGTAATTCAGTTTTACTACTTTTCTTATTTCTTCACATCAAATAATATGTATAGTTTCATAAACTTTCATTCTTTTTTGAAATCTAACAGAGGATAGTTTTCTTCCCATTCTGTATTATTGCCCACTGTTAGAGATTTGACTCTACCTAATTGACACCATCAGGTTTTGAATTTACATTTCCTGAATGTACATTATTTTATGGAATTATAGTGCCAACTATGATTGAGAATGTTTTATTTGAATTCCTAGACTAATCTGGTTTTATCCTGAATTAGCTAATGTCTTTCTTGGAGGAGTCATCTCTCGAATGAGGCATAAACCTGAGTTCTTGACCACTTGTGGTCATAAAAGATCCCATAGCACTTTTCACAAGAGCAAGGATGCTAACCCCAATGCCCTTTTCAAATTTCAGTTTGGGTAATTACTACCATTATTTCCTCTGCATTGTTAGGCCCAGATTTTCTTACTTATAATATACAGAATTGTATGTGTATTGCATGCATAATTCTTACAATTGTATAAGCAATTTCAGTGAATGCATATCTGAGTGGATATCTGAGTATGCTGTTGCCATAACTGCAATAACTGCATGTAGAAATGTTATGTGCATTTTTGCACACGTGTGTTAGTGCTGTTAAGTATCTGCCATGTTTCTCCCAAAATTTGCTGCATATCTTTGACTTGTAGTTAGTAAAGCACTGTATTATCCCTCTGAATAGAAGCCTATGTGTAAATGTACTGTAAATTGTTATTGGTTGGTTTCATGACAAGCAGCCAACTCCTACCCTGGTTTACCTCCCAGAGCAATATGACATTGAGGTAATCTCACTTAAGAGAGGAAGAAAGGAGACTACAAAATTAAGACAGAAGCATGTAGTTTTATTATTTAAAAAGATCTCCATTTATGTTTTATTACTGTTAACTTGATTCAGGCCCACTAGTTCTGGGGAAAGGGCAATTATTTTCACACAAATACTCCTTTACCAGTGAGCAGTGCGGTTTTACCCAGTAAAATGCAGGTGATATTTGCAACACTGTCAGCCTCAGCAGCAGGCATCAGTATAATGTGACTGAGGCCTGAAATTGGCAACTACACAGGAGATCTGTTGAATTGCTCCATAGAACCCATTAATCAGTCTACAATATCTATTTTTTCTGTGTTGCCATCTGGCTTTCAAAGTCTGTGAAAGACCAGTCCTAGCACTTGGGACTTGGGCATTCTGACCTGGTGATCAGTGTGACGTTTAGGAACCAGAAGCGACTGGATAGACCCAGAGTCAGTAGCCAGTTTTTGGAGCTGAGGTCAGACAGGAAACAGGAACCAAAGCCAAAGAGCAACCATGAGTTGGAAGCTAAAGATCCTTCATATAGAGTTGGCACCAGAGCAATTAGTCACCAAGGTGACATGGTTCAGGGACAGTACAAGGCTGAGGGCAGGAACCAAGATGTGTCAAAGAAAAAGGAATGAAGTGGGGAGTTAGGTTGCAAATGGCAGAGCTTGTGGCAGCAGCAAGCTGGATTCCTCTTGTTGCCCAGATAACTTCCTAGAGCTCTTTCTGGATTAAATAATGCACCCAGCTCAATCAGGGACTTCAGAGATCCTCCAGTCAGGCCCCACAGGCAGTACCTATAGTGGAGTTTGACGTCTTAGGGCTCCCAATTCTCCCATCACTAGTAGAGTCCAGCAAAATGGGGCTCTCAAGCAACTTGAATTATTTTGCCACCACACCCTAGCTTGTGCTAAACTTTTCACCGCTGAAGCCAGGGTGCTGCCAACAGAAGCTAGTGGACACCATTAGAGTCAACCCCAGTGAATGCAAACATTGGATCCTGGAAATAAAGCCAGTCACTCACCCTTTCGAGAGTATGTCAGTGCTCCTACACGACAGCCAAGACCCCAACAAAGAAATACCATAAGCAGTTTAAACTGTCATAAATAAAAATGCAGCCAGCAAGTATTCAGGCTTTACAATAAGCAAACCACTAAATAAATTATACATTTGGTGCATTCTTTATCTGGATAAACTCTGTGCAGTGTATAAAGAAATAATGCCTTAGCTCATTTGAGCCTCTGTACAGTAACTCTACCTACACACTAATATACAAAACCCTCATAAAATCTATGACTCATCTTGCAAAAGCGACAACAGAAGAAATACAGACACAGCACACAGAAAAGGGGAAGAAACATTTGAGATCCAAATGTGCTCATCTTTATATAATAAGTTGAGGGTTGCTTTACCAAAAGTTTAAGCAATCACAAAGTTAGAGCTATTGCAGGCACTCTGCATTTAAAGAAAGATGCGTTTAAAGGATACATTTTGAGAAGTAACTTCCTTGTTTATAAAACTGAAGGTATTAAAGATTCAGAGTGAATTCCTAGTCCCACTGAAATGAATGGGTGTTTCGGTTTTATATTTTAAAATAACAGGTGACCCAAAGCTGGAACCTTGAATCCGAATCCCTTGGAATATTGAGCTACTTCATAGTCTGATTGCAAAGTCCAAAACTGCCTTTACAATTCTGTATCTGAGCCATCATGTCTGGAAGAAGCTAGTTTCCAGTTTCAGACGTGGCCAGAATCTCTCAAGGATGCTGTTCTTCTGAGCTTTCAGCATATTTGATGGAAAACTGCTACAAAGAGTTACTATTGTGAGATTACCACTTATTTTGTGCTGAAATCTCAAGAGAAGAGCTCATGGAATTTTGGTTCCACTGAATTAACACCTGAATTCCAGTCCTCATTTTACCTTGAATGCAACCATCCAGCCTACATATAATCCAGATCTGACTTTAAAATGAATTGTTATACCAATAGCATTATTTTTAAAATAATACTTTTTATGAGTAAAATTTTAGTTTGAAAATTAGGATTTTATACCAGCTTCTTTCTGTATTAGTAGGTGTTATTGTTAACCACATGAGAAATTCAGCATATATACTACATAAAACTGATTGTCTGCAAATGTAATTTTGCTACATGATACATTACTCCACTAAAAGCTATATTGAGGAGTACAAATGAAGCACAATTTAATATGTATGTGATTTTAATGAAAAGAACAAGAATCATTTTACCAGAAAATTGGTTTCATCTGGATTGCTAATAAAATAGCAGTGAATTCACAAAAGTCAAGCACAGTACAGAGGTCCCAGAGTAATATTAATGATATTTCAATGAGAAAATGAGTTCGAACAAAAATGCACGAATTATTAATCTACATTATGAATCTGCTTACTTTGGTTGATCATAACTCTGATATCAGTTACTTAATTCTTTTAAAAGTGCATGTATGTGTCAAACTTTTTTATGGATACTTCAGAGAAATGAGCTATATCACTATTCATTATATGTTACCCAGTGAGATTTTTTACTCTTTCTTAAGCCCTCTGTTTTATATTTCCATTTTCATATATACTGTTAAATTCTAATGCTATCGTGTTCTGTATGTGGAAGTGTTAAAGATAATCCCGTAGTCCTGGTCTACACTAGGGAGTTATTTTGAAATGATAAGCAGAACATCCACACTACCAAATAACCAAGCTGGTTATTTCCAAACCTGTGCTCCTGCTTTCCTCAGGTGTGACAGGGTGTACCAACCGCGCACTGGCCAGGGGGGTGGAGGACAAGCTTATTGGGTGGAGCAGGTCCCTCCCCCAAGCTCTGCTGGGTAGGCTCGCACTGCAGCCCTAGTATAAAGGCCAGAGAAGCTAGTCAGTTGGGGCTGGCCACTGGGGGGGAAGGAGCTCCTACCCTAACCCAAGAGCAGCAGCTGTGGGAGCAGCAGCCTGATGCCAAATCACGCCCTATGCAGCTGGACAGGAGTAGGAAGCAGCCCAGGGAAGGAAGCCAAGAGGCAGCCTGGTGAGTTTGGTGCATTTCGGAAGGATTCCCTGCTGAGCTGGTGGTTGGGAATGCACCCACCACCAACAGGGTCCTGGGCTGGAGCCTGGTGGAGAGGGCAGGCCCGGAGTCCCCTACCCCTGTGACCCTAAGGAGAGGGAACACTGGTCGCTGGGCCTGACCTGGAGTGACCAAGCTGCCAGGGACTACTGGTGAGGTATCAGTTTGCAGGAGTCACCCCTCAGAAGAGGCGCAGGGCAGGAGGCCCCGTCACATCAGGGAATAACACTTATTTCAAAGTAGCTATTTTGAAACAGAGTTACTGTGGACGTTCTGGTGTGCTGCTATTTCAAAATAATTACTCCACAGAGTAATTCGAAATAATTACTCCCCCGTGCTCCCTGGGCTCTAAGCCGAGGTAGTGCATCCACAATAATAGAGCATGCCTTGGACTAATTTTGAGATTTTCCCCATAGTGGGGACACGCTATTTTGATTTTGTTATTTTGGGAGTTATTAATTCGAATGTAGTTATTTCGAAATAGTTTCCTAGTGTAGATATGCCCCTAGAGAGCTCCAGCACAGAAATTGCTAACAGCTAGGAGCATAGCTGGCCGAGAAGAACAGAGGAGCCCATGGGTACCAGAGTTGGGAAGCCAGTGGTGCGCTAGAGCCTGCGAGGCAGGGAGGCAGCGGAGCTTGCTGTGGGTCAGGAAGCTAGTGGGGCCGTCTAAGTCTGTAGAGTGGGGTGGGGAGAGCCACTGAGTCCGCAGATGGTGGAACCAGCAAGTAGGAGCTGCAGAACCCATAACTAGTGAGGCTGTGAGTGCCTGCAGGGCTGCCACAGCCAGGGGGCTAAGGGCAATGGTGCCAGGTAGCTGAGGAGAGGAGCCCTGCAGAGAGACTAGCGCCCCATCCCCAATCTTCCCTGGTCCAGAAAACTCCCTTATTATCTGGGATCAGTCAGGTAACGAGGGAGCTGGACCAGCGAGGACCAACCTGTAAAAGATTTGCTCATGAAAACTCCATTATTAACTTCCATTATGCACAGATAATTCTTATACCTTTGCATTTAAATCCTTTTCTTAGCTTTCACATATTAATCACTAAGCTATGTCAATCTTATTGTACCCCACTCTGAGCATCTTGGCTGACCTTTGAGTAGTTTTAGTCCAATAATCTATCTGTATATCTCTCATCTATGTCCCTGTATCTCTAACCTGTATCTTAGCTCTACAATCATGCTACTGAGGCACTCATGACAGTAGAATCAATGACCTGGGAGCCATATGCAGCTGATTGGTAGGTTCCTTTGTGCATACAAAATTTGTATCTGTATCCACAAAAATGAACCATGGATATCTGCGTTGATATCTGCAGATGTGGATACCAGTGGATGTAAAGCAGATATCCGTAGATTTGCAGGGCTCTACTGATCAGTTGTGTACTCCTGTACTATCACTTCACTACAGACCACCTTTGATGCCTACTTTCTGAACTTCTGAATGTTTTTCTATTCATATCTCCTCTCCTTTTCTTTCTGGCTATTTAATGATCCTCTGCCCCTAAAATTGGAACTAATGTTCGCAAACCATTGTATTTTTCACAGCGTATCTTATTGTTCACACTACATCTCTTTCTTCCAACTTCTAAAGTTTCAGAGAGGTAGACGAGTTAGTCTGTAACAGGAAAAACTTAAAAAACAACAAATAGTCTGGTAGCACATTAAAAACTAACAAAACATGTAGATGGTATAGTCGGTATTTTATTTTTAGATCGTAAGCTCTGCTCTCTTTATATATTTGTACTGTGCATAGCACAATAGGGCCCTGATCTTGGTTGGACTTCAAGTGCTGCTATAATACAAATAGTAAATAATAAATATGTAGTTCTGTAGGGTCACTCATAAGGTGCTAGTTGAGTTTTTAAATTTGAGTGTTCACATTCTAAAGCTGAATGTGAAGCAGAGAGAGTGAGCAAAGAAATGAGCTGCTTTGGTCCCTCATGTCCCTCCAAGTTGCCAAGAGAGAACAGGAGAAAAAAAAGAAATATTTCTCCATTCAAGCAGCAAGAAGTGAGTGGGAGGAAAAAGTAGCTGTTGGGTAGTATTGAGGACCTGGGAGCTACAAAACAACGAGTGAGTGCTATCTTGACATTATGATGTTTATGTCCTGACATTGCATCAGCACCTGGTAATAATGAAATGTAACAACATCATGTCACAGCCCTGTCTAATGACATCACTCCCTAGTTATTTTCTGGGTGTTTGTCTATGCTTCTGGATGATGGAAAAGTGGCTCTGCAGCTAGTCAGCTTGGGTGTCACTACTCTGTAGTCCAACAGGTAACTTCTAATTTTACTCAGAATTAACTTCCATAAATTATCCTTATCCTCTAGCTACCACTCCATTTAGTATGATAGAAGATAATCATGTAGTGCCCATAAAAACTTTAGGTTCTGTCAACTCCTCTCTGCTCTTTAGCCTCTCTTCTGGGGAAGGTAAGAGAGAGTTAAATTCTGTTCTCAATTATAACAGTGAAACTCCTGTGAATTAGCAGTGCTGCACATGAGAAGAATTTGGTGCAGCGTACATATAATCTCACATTTTAGGTACCTCTGCATATTCCCATTTGTAGGAATATGCAGTGACAACTCTCTTGAAGAGTTACAGTAATTGTTAAGTAACTTCTCTTTTTCATTCACGGTGTATTTTCAAAACAAATCTGACCCATAACTGTCAAATCCAGGACTGGGCAAAATATGGCCCATGGGCTGGATCCTGCCCACCACGCTGCTGAATCCAGCCCATGGACACAGCAGGAAGCTTGCCCTGCCTCTGCACACTGCTCAGAAAAGCAGCTGCTATTCCGTTTGTCCTTCAACAGGTGTGGAGAGTCTTCACATGCTGCCCCCATCCCCAACACAATCCCATTGGCCAGTTTCTCCTCCTCCCCTTCTCTCAGGGTTGTATCTATAAACCAACACACATGGCCCTTGAAGCCTGTGCAGGGGCAGGGCATGCAGGGATCCTGCCTGAGAAACCTTCTGGGCTACTGGGTGGGAGTCACCCAAGTAAGTCTTCTGGCCAGAGCCTGCCTCTGGCACCCCAGCCCCTTCTTCCCCCATTCCACTCCCTCCCATTCCTGTCCCCAACCCCACATAATCCAAACCCGTCCTGAACCCATACCCCCTCCCAGATCCTACAGCCCAATCACCTGCCCCATGTCACAACTCCTCTTGCCCTAGGTCACAATCCAAACTCCTGCACCCCAACCCCCTGTCTAAGTTCACAGCCCAAATCCCTGCACCTTCTCCTGCATCCCAGTCTCCTGTCACAGGTCATAACCCCTCCGTAAAAGTAGGAATAAGAAACCCTCCGGAAAAGGGCTTATTTTCCGGAGAATCGTGTCTAGACTGGCACTTTTCTCCGGCTTATCCCCAAGCCGGAAAAAAGCGGCAGCCATGTAAATGCAAATGCCGCGGGGGATATTTAAATCCCCCGCGGATTTGCAATTCCGACTCGTCTCATTAGCATCCCTTTTCCGGAAAGGGATGCCAATGTAGACGTAGCCCATGTGTTTAAGATAATAGTAAGAGACTGCCTTAAAAGGGACTCAGAAGCAGTGTGGAACTCCTACCCTTCTCCTATAAATCTCTCTTCCAGCTATTGCAAATTGTAGCCAGTGCTGTGAAATGTAGTTGTAAATGTTTTAGTGTTTTCCAAAGAGGATTTAAATCCATCAATCTGAATGGCATTGATGCATTGTTCAGGTGCTGCACTGCTAGCTGACACTTAGTAACAAGTTCCTTGAATTTAGTTTACATGTCACAGTCTTTCAGTTTTATGTCCAATGAAAATAAAATTTTGTTGGACTCCTTCTCACATATGGTATATATGTGTGGTTAGAATTCTTGGAAGAATATGCATTCAGACTAGCATAGACTTTTTGACATTGGACATATTTTTAAATTGAGTCTTTAGTGAGAGATTGCTTGACACACTAATTGTTTTGTCAGATTCTTCCCAAAGTTCTTTTCACATTAATCTATGTTTGCCTTTACAGCTGCCGCTATAATTTGGGTTAAACACTTACATGTACTAAAAATTGTTTATTTAGATGTTTGCAAATATTAAATTCCCTATATTTAATCATTCAACAGTATCTGCTTGGGGAACAAAGAAATTGAGTTCTCCCAATAAAATTTAAATTACATAATCAATAATGACAAACTTGAGGGGTCTGTTTGTTTTATTTTTAAAACTGTTTTCTCATAAAAAAAAAGCATGTCTAGGACTAGGAATCAGAAGTTCTGGTATATACTTCTGAGTGCCACTTGCTCCCTGTGTGACAGAAGGCAAGCCACCATACTTCTCTGTATTTCCCTTTCCCTATTGGTAAAATAGGGGTAGCAAGCCATACCTTACAGCAGTGGTCCCCAACCTTTATGGGCTCCCGGGTGCCCGGGGGCGGGGCCACTCACGCGCCGGGCGCCCGGGGGCGGGGCCACGCGTCCTGGGGCACGCCAGGGCCGGGGCCACCCGAGCCCCTTGTGCCGTGGGCCCGTGGCTTGCGCCGCCGCCCATGCTGCGCGCCTGGGGCTGGCACCGGCGCCGCGCGCCCGCATGTGCCCCGGGGCTGGGGCCACCCGAGCACCGCGCACCAGGCGCCAGTGAGTGTCGCGCGCCTGGGGCCGGCGCCTCCAGTGCGCCACGCGCCGGGGGGCGGGGCCAGCCCGGGTTGTCGGCGGGTGTATACAAATGCCCCGGCAGGCGCCATGGCGCCCGCGGGCACCGCGTTGGGGACCACTGCCTTACAGAGACTGTATTAATCTTCTTGAGGATTGTAAAACAATGAGATCCTTAGATGAAAGGAGCTATGGAAGTATACAGTATTAACTATATTGTAGAACTCATTGATTCAATACGTATTCTTTTAAAGCCAATATTTAACACAGAACCCATTTTAAAGAAAACATTTTATTTGCTGTATGAATCCTTGTAAAAAAGCTAGTATGAGCAGGGATATCAACTTGTGCCAGTGAGGTCACTATAGTGGACCACAAGTTGAATATGAGTCAACAGTGTGATGCTGTTGCAAAAAAAGCAAATATGATTCTAGGTTGTATCAACAGGTGTGTTGTAAGCAAAACTCGTGAAGTCATTCTGCCGCTCATTCTGCCGCACTAGTTAGGCCTCAGCTGGAGTACTGTGTCCAGTTCTGGGCGCCACATTTCAAGAAAGATGTGGAGAAATTGGAAAGGGTGCAGAGAAGAGCGACAAGAATGATTAAAGGTTTAGAGAACATGACCTATGAAGCCAGGCTTCATGAACTGGGCTTGTTTAGTTTGGAAAAAAGAAGAGTAAGGGGGGACATGATAGCAGTTTTCAAATATCTAAAAGGGTGTCACAAGGAGGAAGGAGAAAATTTGTTCCTCTTGGTTACTGAGGACAGGACAAGGAGTAATGGGCTTAAAGTGCAGCAGGGGAGGTTTAGATTGGACATTAGGAAAAAATTCCTAACTGTCAGGGTGGTCAAATATTGGAATAAACTGCCAAGGGAGGTGGTGGAATCTCCCTCTCTGGAGATATTTAAGAACGGGTTAGATAGACATCTGTCAGGGATGGTGTAGACGGAGCTTGGTCCTGCCTTGAGGGCGGGGGGCTGGACTCGATGACCTCTCGAGGTCCCTTCCAGTCCTATTATTCTATGATTCTATGTTAATGTGCTTTTAACTGTAAACTTCATAGCAAATAGTGGATTAAGTAAAATATATTGTTTTAATCCTTAAAGTAGGACCTGTATTATGGGGCTATTTGTTAGGTTAGGTTAAGCCTTCTCTAAGCCAACTTGGGTAGTTTCTATATAATTCATCAGACACTATGATCACACATGTGAGGTGTTTTCATTTTTTAAATGATTTCCTTTGGTTTGTTTTTAGGACTGCTCTTTGGATGTTGGTGACTTCAGAGCACAACAGTGTTCAGCCTACAATGATGTAAAGTTCCAAGGACATTTTTATGAGTGGCTTCCTGTATATAATGACCCCAATGCACCATGTGCACTAAAGTGTCAAGCTTTGGGGAAACAATTGGTTGTGGAGCTTGCCCCAAAAGTGCTAGATGGTACTCGCTGTAATACTGAATCCCTGGATATGTGTATCAGTGGAATATGTCAGGTATGTCCATATTTGTCTTAAACTTCCTTTGAGGAGATATTTTTTTTCTTTTATTATAGAATTTTAAGGCATGATGGAAGGTACATATGTTTAGGTTTTGCATATAAAATTGTTCTGTTCTGTTCTTGTTTATCTTTATAGGCTAGAATATGACCACTAACATTACTGTAGGCATTGCAGCAGTTCTTAAATGCAACCCGCCATAGAAAGATTTGTCTTCTACTTTTGTACATGACCATGGATACTGTATTGGTTAATATTTACTGTATTCAGAGCGTGGTTCTCAGTCATCTATCCAACTATGATCTATGTAATCTATCAAAACTAGCTAGTTTGCTGTTCATTAGTATGACCATCACTGTGGCAGCTGAGCAAATTAGATAAAATAGCCCTTGTTTTAAAGGAGTTTTTTCTTCACCTTACCCTTTATGAAATACAAGACTATGTCTAAACTACATCCCTCCATCAAAAGAGGGATGTAAATTAGGCAAATCAAAAGTGAAAATTAAGAGGGTATTTAAATATCCCACACTTCATTTGCATAATGGCATCCGAGCGCTTTTTCGAAAAAGGGTTTTCGATGGCGCTTTCACTTTCAAAAAACCCTTTTTCAAAAAAGTGCTCAGATGCCATTATGCATACTACATCTATCTCCATGACTAGGCCTGGATCAGCAGGCACAGCCTCCTGGCCATCCATAGATATACACATCATTTCTGGCTACTGTTATGTGCATGCCCTGAAATAGTAAGACATCAAGAAGGACTCCAGTACTTTGAGCTACCTTGACAATCCAGAGACAGATCTCTGCCATGACTTATGGATTTGGGTCCAGTGATTCATAATTTCATCCAGACTTAATACAATAGACTTCCGATAATCCGGAACCTATGGGACCTAGGTGGTGCCGGATTATCAAATATGCCGGACTATCAGGAGGTACTATTAGCTGGTTATATATATGCTGTATACATTATATACTGTATATAAAGTGTTCCTAACCCTTTTTATTGTACATACTGTATACAGTATACTGTAATGTTTTAGTTTTTTTAAGCCTTTTTTACCCTTTTTGCTCAGTTCAGCTGCTGCTGCTGGTACCTTGTGACTCATTTTTTGCCGAAGCTCACTCACTAGGCTCTTGCCATTTTGATGTCGGACTATCAGGAGTGCCGGACTATTGGATGCCGGACTATTGGAGTTTTACTGTAAACTGTTAAGACGCTTTTTCTCTGTTCCTTATAAATTGCTTGTTATTGTCAAGGTATTTGTGCACAAACATTGGATTCTTTCTTTAGCCTGCTTTTGCTGCTCAAATCCTTTTGAGATGGCACAATCCAGAATGGGCGTTTATTCCTCAGAGAGAATAAAAATCTTTGCTGAGGTATTAAATGAATAGTTCGAAAGATTTGTTAACTTTTAGTCCTCGATTCATTAGCATTTGAACTTTTTTATTCAATAAGTTTGCCTAATCGATACCATAACTTCTTAAATCTTGAATCATATTTATTGTAATAATATCAATTGTTGTAAAAGTTGAGAGTGTAATTTTTTTTGGCGGAGGGTAAAATGCAGGTCACTATAGTAAAAGGTAATATTTGGAGACTTCCTCAGAAGCTGACATAAATGTTTCTCCATAGCTCTACTTAAGTAGAAAAAATAAACAAATTGATATATAATCTTCCCTGCAAAACGTGGTTGAATAGTCAACAGCTGTTAAGGAGAGAGACAGCACAAGTTGTGATTCTCCACAGTTGTTGCTACAAGATCAGTCTGTTGACTCCTGACATCTACTTGGCATAGACTGCAAATACCTTGGCAACTGTTTTTACAGTTAACTCATCTAAATAAATATGTCACACTGCTGATGTGGAAATCTTTGTTTTTGTGCCTTGGAGTACCAAAAAACTAGTATGAGGAGATTGGCCTGCCTGATTCTCTTCTTCAACTATTGCTGGTTTTGCTCATTTAGTGTCTTAAAATGTTGGCAAGTTTTATAAGATTTCAGCCTTGTTAACATAAGCATGATTTCACTTCCATCTGTTTTCATATTCTTGGGTTGATCTGGTTCACTAATTCTCTCATTCAACTCAGATCCTCGTATACTTTCTCTTCTTAGTATAGTATATATTTACTGTAGCATTAAATCAGTGTTGCCCAGCTTAAATTCTCATTCAGTATATGTACTTCATTTAACAGATGGATTTAAACTAAATTAAGCACTTTACCAAACAAAAATATGAGACCACAAAACTGCTCTCTGGGTAAGAGAGATTTGGTGCTTCTGAGAGATTAAAAACCTAAGAGAAAGCAAGAAGGAAATCTTCTTGGGAAAATGATTAAGATAGTATGAGGGCTGCTTAAGACTCATCCCAGCCAAACCAGTCAATCATGTCTTAGTTTGCCACTGCCATGCTCCTGTTACCAATGAAAATTTCTGGAGCTCTTATGTTAAACAGGAATGAGTCAAAGGTTTGCTGTCAGGAGGATTTTCACACTTAACTTTGGATATTTAGCAGGTCTCTGCACATGAGCAGAGCAGCACTACTACTACCTTTTTTCTTCCTATAATGTACTCCTGCTGTGTCCATCTGGGTGCGGTAGGTCTGTGGGCAGGGAGGTTTTAAAAAAAAAAAAGAAAAACCTGCATGTCAGAAACATGTGGTCAGTATTTAACCAGTGACAATCTCTGTACAAAGGCCAACCCTTTCAGTTTAATTTTTGTGCATGTGGTTTGTTTGTCTTTTTTTTTTTTTTCATTCATAAAGCCCTATTTTGTCTGCCAAACACAAAATTAATTCCTTATTCATTTTACACCCAGAACTGATAATCTTCCTAACCTGAAACAGGGATTTTGGAAGCATGTATGTATAGCCAGCGCAATTTTGTCACAAACCAGTCAAAAGTGATATAAATCTCGGCTATACTTTCCAAGTGTCAACCAGTCTGTGGTCTAAAAGAAAGACAGTTACTGTGCTATATTTTGTGGCATATGGTATAAATTTAGCTGTCATGTGGAGTGCCATCAACTTCTGTCATATTAATTCTGCTGTGGGTATGTCACTACTTTGTGATGTGCCAACTAGATACCTTTCACACTTGCTACATAATAATAATAATAAAAAAATACATTCTGAGCCTGGGCGTAAAGATTTCTTGATTTGATTTTTTACATATTGAAATTATAAGCTGTTTGATGACTGTCCTGCCTGTTTACTATGCTTAATTCCTAAAAGAAGAGTGACTTAGGGTACGTCTAGACTACATGCCTCTGTCGCCAGAGGCATGTAGATTAGGCTACCAGACATAGGAAAATGAAGCGGCGATTTAAATAATCGCCGCTTCATTTAAATTTACATGCTGATCAGCTGTTTGTCGGCTCAGCGTGGCAGCCGTGTAAATTTAAATGAAGCGGCGATTATTTAAATCGCCGCTTCATTTTCCTATGTCTGGTAGCCTAATCTACATGCCTCTGGCGACACAGGCATGTAGTCTAGACGTACCCTTAGTCATCTGATCTGAACTTGAATGTTCATTCTGAATGTTATTTCTTCAGAGTTTTAGTCTGAGGCATTTTGTATATGTTCCTTCTGAGTTAGTTTGTTATTGTGCAACAAACTATCTTCATTAAGGGGTTGTCCAAGATGCCCAAGAAGTTACTGGTTCAAGAACATTTGCTCTCCCTCAGATATTACTTTGTAGATAGGCATCTTCCATCACAAAAATTATGGGAGTGGTACATTCTTCCATCTATGTTTTGCAATAAATTGCCCTCAGGAAGTGGATTTCACTTTCAGATTTAACTTTCAAAGAATATTTTGAAAAGGGGCTTGTTTCTTATTATGCTTTCTTATGATGTCTAAAGAAGTACAGAAAATATTTTTTATACAATTTATTTTAATGGAGTTTTTTTCTGATTTTTTTTAACCTTAAAATATAAAGAATCTCTAGTCTGTTTTTCTCTGGGTTTGCTAGAGGACTTGACTGCAATCTGCATATGGCTACATTTTTCTCTCACTGTAAGTGAAAGAGAAATAGTGTTGAGGTTTCACCAAAAATGTCCTTCTCCCAAATATTAATTGGTCATAGTACTTAATTACTCTCAAATTAAATAAAGTTGCTTTTGGCTTTTGTGATGCCACTGGTTCTCCAGTCCTCCTAGATACTTGTAGACTGTAGAGAAGCAGGAGTTCTCATTAGGAAAAAAAGCGGGATATAAAACATTTCAGGTCCTCTTTATGCTGCAGACAGAAGGGAAAAAAGGCACAAGTCCACTTCCCCATCCTCTTCGCTGTTCAACTTAAAACAAGTTAGTGAAGGGAAGAATTTTTTTCATCTTGCTTTGTGCTAAGAGCTTTTATGCCCAAAATCATATTCTCTTCTAGCTGCAGTGCCACGAGCTAGCCACATGTTAGTGTATAAAGACTCCTAAAGCATATTAATTAAATGGATTGATATATAACAGACCTCAGTTAAAATACGTTTCAGATGTAAGTTTATTAAAATCCGATAAGAAAATATTGCTCCTGATATGCATGACAATCATGTCTATGTACTTCTTGTCTTTGTAATATAAATACTAACAGAAACAAATAGAAGTGTCAACTGTGATTAGGATCCCTATTATTCTAAGTACTGTACATCCACATAGTAAGACAGAGTCTCTGCCCTGAAGAATTTAAGGTCTAAATAGACAAAAAAGGCAAAGGCTGGCTGCAAGTTTATTAACTTAATTTTAACGTTTGGAATCAGAGACAATTGTGTATGGCCATGTAGGAAGTCTCTGAGGGTATGTCTACACTGCATTCCTCTTTCGAGAGAGGAATGCAAATGCAGCTGAGCAAAATTGCAAATGAAGCACGGATTTGAATTTCCCATACTTTATTTGCATAATTGCGGCTGAACGCTTTTTTGAAATACATATCCTATTTCGAGATAAAAAATGCTGTTTAGATGCGGTTATTTCGAGAAAAAACCCTTCTTTTGAAATTAGCCTTACTCCTTATAAAATGAGGTTTAAGGGTTATTTCGAAAGATGGGGTTTTTTTTTCGAAATAACCCCATCTAGACTGTGTTTTTTCTTTCAAAATAGGGTATTTTGAAAAAGCTCCCGGACACCGTTATACAAATGAAGCATGGGAAATTCAAATCCGTACTTTATTTGCAATTTCGCTCAGCTGTATTTGCATTCCTCTCTCGAAAGAGGAATGCAGAGTAGACATACCCTGACAGAGTTAAGAACTCAACCCAAATCTGTTGAATTCCAACCCAGTGCTTTAAACGCATGACCATCCTTCCTTTTGTTTCTTTCATTCTTTTCACAGTGTGTAAGGGTTTGGGGAATCTGTAATTAAGGATGTGCTGGATGCACTCGATGCACTAGGATGCACTAGAGGTGTCATTCCCAGCTCAGGTAGGTGCACACATACCAGATTTGATAAAGCTATCACTCTGAAAATAGTGGTGTAATTGCAGCAGAATAGGTGGAGGCATAGATTGGCCATTCAAATGAGAAACTAAGATCTTGGATTGTATTGCACTTAGTGCAGTTACCCTTTCCCACCATAAGAACATAAGAATGGCCATACTGGGTCAGATGAAAAGGTCCATCTAGACCAGTATCCTGTCTGCTGACAGTGGCCAATACCAGATGCCCCAGAGGGAGGGAACACAACAGGTAATCATCAAGTGATCCCTCTTCTATCACCCATTTACAGACAAAGGGTATGTCTACACTACCACCCTAGTTCGAACTAAGGTGGTAATGTAGGCAACCGGAGTTGCAAATGAAGCCCGGGATTTGAATTTCCCAGGCTTCATTTGCATAAAGCCGGGCGCCGCCATTTTTAAATGTCCGCTAGTGCGGACTCCGTGCCGCGCAGCTACACGCGGCACGGACTAGGTAGTTCGGACTAAGCTTCCTAGTCCGAACTACCGTTACTCCTCGTTTCCCCTCCTAGTAAGAGGATTCATGTTGGCACTTTTTTCCTCGACCACACATGGGGTCAGAGAAGTGGACATGCCCATCTACGTTGTGGTCGACGCAGCCTACTCCTTGCTCCCCTGGCTAATAAAGCCTTATACGGGATGTCTGAACCCCACAAAGGAACAGTTCAACAACAGGCACAGCAGGATTGTGGAAGTTGCCTTTGGCCACTTGAAGGGGAGGTTCCGGAGTCTCCTCATCCATCTTGACCTCGGCAACTAGAACATCCCCCATTATGTGGCAGCTTGCTGTGTGTTCCACAACCTTTGTTAAATAAGGGAGACCTTCCTGCGAGGGTGGGTTGCAGAACCTGAGCAGCTCACTATGGCTTTTGAGTAGCCATGCATCATTACCATCCAGCAAGCCTATTGGGGGCTATGCTTATCTGGGAAGCCCTGAGGGAGAGTTTCAGAGAAGCCTAGCCATGAGACTCTCCTCCAGCCTCCACACAAGGGGCCTCTGCATTGCCCATGTGTGTTTTTCATCCCACATCCACCTCTTCCCCTGCCCTTCCTTCCTACCTACAGGTAAAATAAACCAGACTTTTTGTTTGAAACAATAAACCCAGTATTTTTTATTTGAGGAATATGAAACTGGAAAGGGGCTTGTGAAAGAACTTGGGAGGAGGAGGAGGGGCTTAGGGCTGGGGCTGGGATTGGTGCCTGCCTTGGGTGCGTTTGGATGCCTCGGCTGCCTAAGAGGTCCCACCACCTAGTGTGCATGACCCTTGGTGGCCCTGGGGCAGGGACTAGAGGGTGGGGGCAAGGGTAGGAGTGCGTGTGGTGCTGGAGGCACTTGGGGGGAGCAGGTGCTGGAGGCACTTGTGGGAAGTGGGTGCCGGAGGGACTTGGGGAGGAGCTAGTGCTGAGAGTTCAGGAATGGCAGATGAGGGAAGGTGGTTGGTGGACTGATTGATAACCATGACCGGGCTTTCCATGGTGGTGGTGATCAAGGAGCACATTGCCTCATGCTGGCGAAAAAGCTGCTCCCAGATCATCCACTTTAGCTCCTGGTCACCCCAGCACTTCTTGTGTTCCTCCTCAAAGTTCCTGTCCAAGGAATGGAGGTACTCGAGGTATTCCTGCACCAGGTCATCTCGGGGTCGGAAGGATGGCACAGGAGGTGGTGGACACACCATGCTCGCAGCTGGCTCAGTTGTGAAGAAAAGTGAGAAGGACAGTCATCCCAGGAGGCAGTGGGGATGAAGCCTAGCCTTCATCTGAGAGCTGATGCCAAAGGCCTCGGTCCAGATGTTAGTGATGTGCTTTGAGGAAGGCCAACTGTTGCTTATACAGTAGGCACTTTCCACCAGGGGCATAGATGTCCCAGGGGATCCTCACTACCTCCGTGTTACAGGGACAAGCAGGCATGGGAAGGTGCCAGCCATGCCAGGAGCCTGAGAACAGGAATGGTGGGATGGGGAAGCTTGGATTCCTTTCATGTCCCGCACATGCTGGGTCTGGCAGTTGTGACATCCCGCAAAGAAAGAACTTCTATCCCTGTCCACTGAAGGAGAGGGGGGGAAGGTGTTGGGGGAGGTGTGCATGAGCAGCAGATTCTGCTTGCTGGAGAGAGTGCTACTGGGGTCCCCTCCACTTTCTCCCTATGGCAGGTTCCCATGAAGGGGATTGGTGTCTGCTGCATCACCCTGCTTGACTGGGAGTGGATGCTTCCCAAGAGTGCGGGCATGAGCCTGTGCCATGTGCGGCACTACTGTGTGTTTCCATAACCTCAGCCTCCTTAATGGTGGCTTGTCATGGGCAGGTGTCTGTCCATGGAGTCGGGAGTAAGGCAGGCCTCTCCAGAAACCTTGTGAGAAGAAGCAGTGAGTTTCTGTGTGACAGCCTCATGAGGCTGGGTGCCCCTGACTGGCACTCTATGTGCACTCATGTGCACAGGCTGTTGTGTGATCCCCAGGCCAAGAAGGCTCAGCAAAGAGTGTGCAGCGCCTCGCAGCCTGCCGCCTCCCTCCATGTGTTGATAGGGAAAGTTATGGAGCTTACCTTACAAGCTGCCTTCCCCAGCCTTGTCCGATTCCTGGGAGACATCCTAGGAGGGGAGTACCAGCTCCAGACAGATGACAGCCTCCTGGCTGGAGGGCATGGTGTCCAGGCTGACTTGCTCCTTCTGTTCGTCCTCAGCCCCGGCCTTCCTGGAAGCTGACAATGGGCATGTCCAGGCCAGAGTCATAATAATGGCAGGTTTGGGATGCCATTCCAGAGCAGAAACTTTGTTCCCTAATCTTGGTGTAGCCCTGATGTAGTTCCTTTATTTTCATCTCCACACCAGTCCAGAATAGTGCCCTCTTCCACCCTGGCCACCCCTGCCTGGGCTGCAGAGGTGGCTGCTGGCATGCTTGCAGCCCCGGTGGGCTCAGAAGGAACACTGAGATTGCTTCTGGCAGCAGGGAAGGCAGAGCAGGGTACTGCTGTGTAGCATGGTAGTAGCAGGGCTCACGTCGAACCACAAGTCTTTTCCCTTCTGCCTGCATCTTTAAACCCTGTAGGAGAAGGGAAGCTATACAGTTTTGAGGGGCATGGACAGAGTGTCCACCAGGGCAGCTGTGAGAAGCCCTGGAGGCCAATTATTTGAAAATAAGCACAGCTGAGCATCCATACTCACCTTATTTCAAAATAGCAATTTTGAAACTGATGTTATTCCTTGTAGGATGAGGGGTTATTATTTCACTATAGCAAGCATGTTATTTCAAAATCATTTAAAAATAACGTGCTTGATGTGTGGAGGCTCGCCTTGTTATTTTGAAATAATGTGACTTATTTTGAAATAACTCTGTAGTGTAGACATGCCCCTGGTGTATTTCCTGCAGGAACTTTATTTCATATCATTTTAATTCTTCTTTCTATACAGGGGTCAAACCTGTAGTGGGTTCCCTCCGATCTCTAATTTCTCTCATCCACACTTTTTTCTTATCTGAGAGTCTGCTAATACTCAGTTTGCTGGGTTTTGTTTTGTTCTGTTCTGCTTGTTTGTGAGGTTTTTGCACTAATGTGGTTGTAGGTCCCAATTTAGTGAGGTACTTAAGCATGGGGCTAGAGACATTTCCTTCAGTGGCACAACGCCGATGCTTAAAGTTAGGTACATGCTTAAGTAGCTTGCTGGATTTGGATCTTAGTCACCTTGAAATATCTCTGGGCCAAGTTTGCCTTAATATACGGTAAAAGTGTGTCCACCCAATTAGAAAAGCAGATGATAAAGTAATCTGATTCTGTATAATTACTTACTTACTTGACAGTATTCTTACAGATTAACCACATTGGGTCCACTCCTAGTGAGTTCTATCCTATATATTTTTGAACTGGAAACACTAGTAGATAGGAAGGGGCACTTGCTCCTATAATGAGCAATCCTATAATCTCAAAACTGCACATAGTGCTTTAATACATTTTTCATAACAATTGAATGTTTTTAAAACACTATCTTTTATTTGATTGAAATGTATTTGCTATTCTGGAACACATTCTTTAGCTTCTTGCCTTAATATATAAAATACTGCAAAAAATGT
Organism: Pelodiscus sinensis; assembly: GCF_052426305.1. Lineage (NCBI taxonomy): Eukaryota > Metazoa > Chordata > Testudines > Trionychidae > Pelodiscus > Pelodiscus sinensis. The sequence continues at coordinate 27,381,691 of NC_143065.1, forward strand.
GGGAAATCTTTTGAGGAGTCCCTGCGTATGAAGTGGCTATTTGATCTTGCATTTCTTTTTCTTCTGTTTTCTTCATTGCTTAACATTCCTTTGCTCTATAATGAGAACAGGGGATTTGGGTATCTGGTTATGTCTCCGATGGTAAACCCTATGAATTTGATTTAAGTTATGCTTCTATTCTCCAAACCTCAAATCTCATTTTTCTTTCCCTCACTTCTTTACTCCTCATCCTCCAGCTCCCTTGCCTCATACACACGACACACCACACTGACACTTGTGAAATTTTCTTAACGTCCCACTGCCAGTAATGCCAGTTCAGTCCCACAAGTGGAAGCCCTAGAATAGACAGCCTGTTGGTAGCTGCAGCCAAGTTAATGCTGTGCCAGGTGTTCATGCCCAAAGCAGTGTGCCTTAACTGAAGGGTGCTGATATCTGAAAGCAGAGTATATTAACCTTGTGTCTGTCACTGAGATAATTCCCAGTTAAGCCAAAACCAAATTTTTAAAATGTCTGTGGCGCTAATGAGCCATCCACGCTAGGAATAACACTGGTGAAAGTGTTCTATTTTTGATGGTGGAAAGTGGTTAGCTCTTTTCCTATATTGTATGCTGGTCTTATCTCTCCACTTTTTTGTGTGGAACTGAGTTGCTGGTCTTCAGCATGGAAAAGGAGCTTTGTGAGCCTTTTTTCTATGCTCTCCTTGACTTTTCTTTCCCCCATTTAGAGCTAAGCTATCTGCTGGCTCCATCATAATTCAGAAGGCCTGGGTTATGTTGTGTATGAAGAGACACGCTTTACATAATAGACTCTGCAATTTACAACAGGGCAAAGATACATGGGAAATGTTAAAGTAGGATGCAGCATAAATTTCCCATGATGAATTTTATAATCATGCTTTTATGGTCATAAAAAGGAATTCCCATGACCATATTTAAAATTCACTATTTACTGTATAGATGCCAAAATCCTTAACATCTGCCTATCGTGTGATTTTGTTGTTACACAAATAAGGCAGAAGAAAGTGCAGTAGGTAACTCTCATTCAAGAGCTGTGCAGTGTACGTGCATATGTGATCATAAATTCGAAATGTAGTTTTGTTTTTTAGTTGTGTTTGTGGATTTTTTAGGGATTTGACATACACGTTAAAAAAACTACATAATGTTATGAAACATTATGACCCTTTTCAGCCTATTCAATGCCTGAAGCAGAGTTAATATATTCTGCTTTTCAGCCTATTCAATGCCAGAGACTGCCGTGGAAATGTTTTCTCTTGCACAGTTCTTGGTGCCTTTTGCAATATGTAGCTATTTTTCTGAGCTCAGTTTTAATTGCTACCATAGTAAGGTTGAAGTGAGAAAATGAGATGTCATGTCTTGGTTTCCTTTCATGCAGAGCCCCATTAAAAATACTTCGGGTGGGGAAACTGGTGGGGCAGATTTTGGAAAGCTGAAAGGTTAAAGCAGCATCTCTTGCTCTTTGTGATCACCTCCTCCTGTGGGGTTTTGGGGCTTGATGGATCCATAGTGTGGGTAGATCCACTGATTGCCTCGCTTTCACTAGGGATGTAAAATACATTTTAAAAAAGTAACTGTTTTTTCCGTTAAAAATCTTAGCAGTTACATGGTTACATGCACTGTGGGCTCTGCAATATAAGCCTCTGAAGTATAAGCCTTATACTACCGAGCCCGCTGTGCAGCTGGCTCCCTGGAAGCAGGGCCAGCAGCTGGTGATTGCTGGAAGCTTGCTTATAGTGTAAGCCACTTCTCAGTGCGCACTGGCTCTGGCTGCTGGCTCTGCTCCTGGGGCTTCGCAATATCAGAGCCCACAGCATGGGGTGGCAGCCAGCTTCCCGGGAGCAGGGCCGGCAGCCAGAGCTGGTGCATGCGGGGACCCAACTTACGTGCATCAGCTACCGGCTTTGCTCCAGGGAAACTGGCTGCCATCCTGCGCTGCAAACTGCGATACTTATCAGTTGGCTCTGGTGTGTGCTGGTGCCTAGCTGTTGGCCCCACTCTCAGTGTGCCAGTTGCACTATGGGCTCTGCAGTATAAGCTTCCAGGAGCAGGGTGCCAACTAGAAGCCCGTGCATGCAGACAGAAGAATTTAACTGCAACCGGAACTGATAATCTGATGGTTATCAGTTAACTGGTAAAGTGATTAAATTCTTAGATCCCTACTTTTCACACTCTGTCTACCCAAAACAGGAACATGGAATTTGCCATTCTGCATCATACCAGTGGTCCTATACTGCATTCTTTCACCAAGTGTGGCCAGTACTAGATACTTCAGAGGAAGATTTTTTTTTTAAAGCTAACAAACCCTACAATAGACAGTTGGGGGATACCTGCCACCAGAGAAAATTTATTCCTAGCCTCTAATAACTAGAGGTTGACATATGCCCTTAAAAAATGTCTTCTGCCATGGTCTCATGTACAACACTTCTGCAGAGCTCATTTGAAAGAGAATCATACAATTACCCCAGGGGTTTGCAAACATTCTGTCATGCCCTCCCATGCCATTCATGGTAATTGTCATGCCCCTCCTCCCTTCCATTGCTTAAAATCTGAAGTAAACCCTTATGTCTGCAATGCTGCTGGTGGCAGCACTGCCTTCAGAGCTGTGGCCAGAGTACAACGGCTGCTTTTGTGGGTGTTCGTGTTGCTTGCAGAGCAGGACTATTTTTTAATCCTGCCCTGCAATACCCACTCTGTTTTTATCAGAGTCCTGCTATTATGGCAGTGAATCCTGTGGGATCCACAAGTTTCCATTTTCTTCACATATCCCCACAAGAATCTCTTGCATACCCCCCAGTATGCACCACTGGACTACTCACTGTATAGCCTGTCTGTGATGTTTCTTCTCATTTAGCAGAAATGTATTTCTTTTGTATTTCAACCCTTAGGTCTAAATGGAGAGTGTCAAGACTGTTCCTCACTCTGGTATTTTGAGTGCAGAAGGTGGGCATGCACAAGAGACCTTAAAAATACCCTGCTACTAAAGGCGTTTGTCATGAGTCAGGTCGCCCCTCAGGCTTACAGCCCTGTCATCATCGGGGCATACCTGCCTACCGCTCCCCTGCACCCGTGTCCTTTTAACCAAATTCCCACCATTCCGTGTCACTATGCAAGGTCCGGAGCTTGTTCAAGGGCTCCTTTAGTCTCGTTTTCCCAGGGCACTACGGAACGCCCGCAAGGAAGGAGGGGGACCCGGGCCCGCCCTCGCTCCGGGTTCCAACCCAGGACCCTAAAGGCAGCGGCACTCGGTCGCTGCCTGGTTGGTGGGGGCTCCCCCGTAACTCACCAACCGCCCGGGTAGGGTCGAGGCGCTGACGCCGCTTGCCGTCCCCGTCCTGGGTCACTTCTTCCTTCTTGCTGTCTGATCCGCCTCGGCAAAGGTCTCCCCCGTGCCAACGGATACTGCTCCTCGCTCCCTCAGCCTCCGGCTTCCCTCTCTCCCGGCCGGAGCGTCCTTCCCCCTTTGCTCTCCCAGGGTGTCTTTTAAAATGCCCGCCTCCGTTGGCCCCGCCCCCCTCATCCGGGCGTGGAGTGATGACTTCCCCCGGGAAGGGGAATCCCCTCCAGGTGCCGACTGCGTCCCTGGCTATCCCTGTGCAGCCGGGGCATGTGAGCCGGGGCGCCATCCGTGAGCGTCCGCACTCGCGGTTTCCGGGGCAACCAGACGCCGCGGGTTGCGCTCCCGCAGCAGTGCTGGCCTCCCTCTTGCCCCCCGCGGGCTCAGGAGTGCGGGGTGCCGTCGGTTCCGGTGCGGCCGGGATCGGCACCCCTTCACAGCGTTGCTAAAAAATAAACTCCCCAAGATCACAGACTCCCTGACCTTGAGTGGTACACTGCCACCACCCAACTGCAAAAACCCATTGAAAGCCAGGAAGAAGCACTTATGAACTTCTTCCTGTTGAGTAACCCCACCCTCCTTAACCTTCCCTTAAGAGAGAGCTTGAAAAAAAGAAACTAATTTCTTAATAACAGACCTTCAGTCACAAGCACGTGCACAAAGAACTTCCAGCTTTTCTAGAACACAAGAATTAGATTATAGTCTTTAAAAAGGAAATTTTATTGACAAAACAAAGAAGACATACTTGGTAAAGCATACTTGGTTCCTAAGTATTACAAAGCAACAACAACAAAAAAGATTAAAGCACAGAGATTTTTGTTTTCCTGGGATTCAGTTTCCATTACAGTGTTCAGGGGATGTTTAAAAAAAACAAGGAAAATAACCTGATCATGTCTGTCTAAACATTTTGTGTTCTACTTACATCTGTTGCTCCAAAGTTTAGGTTTCTTTCCTTAGGCATAGATATTGCTGGAAAATCCATGCCTTATTCCTGGTTAGCCTGTTTTCTCACACATAGAGGAGGCTGAAGCAGACAAATACTTATTTCATTTCAAACTTTTCCTGCTTTCTTCCCATTGGCTCTCCTGGCTCCCTGCCAACACTTCCTATATACCCACTGTTCTAGGTTTAACCCTTAGTTACTGAATGCTGAAATTTGTAGAAAAGGATACCACTCCTCCCATCCATCACAGAGAGGAAGCCAAGACTTTCCTCTAATTTTTTTTTTTTTTTTTTTTGCTTTGAGAGATTTTCATTGCATTTTCACTGACATTTTCATGTTTCTATTTCTCATTTCTTTACCAGTGTTTTGCATTGGTACATATCTCTGTACAGCTTTCAAAATTAGCATGGCAAGTGGAAACTCAGTGGTGCTAATGTACAAGGAGAAGATTGAAATTTGATTTCAGAATGTATTATTTGGCTTGCCATAAATCTCTAGAGAGTAGAGCAATAATTGTGTCATTGTGAAACAAAGCTGAATTGGTTTTCTATTTCGGTTGTATTAAAAATCATCATGCTAAGAAAAAGCAATAGCCGCTGACATTCACTGCCCCGTGCTGAGTTGAATATGAACTATTGGGAAGCACAATGAATTAGAGTGTCAATTTTTTAATGAAACAGAACATGAATAATTGGCAGGCACATCCATTAAACTAGGACACTATATAATATCAAAGGAAGTTCAGGGCTATCATTCTTGTTTATTGTATATAACATCTTCCATCTTCAGTCCTGGAGTGTTCTGATGAGTAAAGTTGCCCCTGTGCTAAAGGGCTTAGTCTAAGACAACACAGACCTTGAACAAATTTAGAATGGAATTAGTGCATATTAATTGCAGTGATTCATGGAATGTATGTGCTCAAGACTCTTGAGTGCCCAAGAAGCATTTGTATTCCACACAAAGAAGAGAGCATTTTCAAGTAAACCGGGTGAGTGGGAAGCTGGAGGGGAAAAATAAAATTAAAGTTCTAAGAAATACAGCTCTTTCAAATGCCCGAAGATTTGAAGCTTGGAACCTGATCCTGCACTGAGCTCAGCATGGGCAAACTGAAGTGCCTGCATGGAGCCCTGTTGACTAAAAGAGGGCTTAGCAAGCAGTTAGTCGTTTCCTTGCAGAACTGGGGCCTTAATCAGTGATGCCTTTGCTACACAGACCTATCCATGTTCTCATTATAGTAAAACCTAAGCATCTGTTTAAAAAAAATGAAGATTCTTGAATTTGGCAGGCTGTATGTTAACCTTCACAGATAAAACAATAAATATCTTGTGTTCATGTTGTTCATTTTAATCCACTTCCTTGCTTAAAACAAAAGCAGGAGGACTAAGAACCATAGAAAAAGCTCTTGAAACTTCTGAGTGACTTCTGTATTCACATTTGTGAAATATTTATGAAGTTACATAGTCAGTTCTAATATAACCATTTCTTCTACATTTATATTACTGTTTTTTGTACCCTGGCCTAATGCTTTTCTTGTGATTCCTGAACTCAGTTGCAGTATTGCCACATAAAATAGAGTAAAATAGAGTATATTTAAGTTGTATCTTTTCTAATAACAGGAACACAACAATTTTCAGCTTATATTAAATTTTGGAAAAGCCGTTGAACATTTGAGTCTATTCACTGTTAACAAAAACACATGCCACTCTGCCGGTTTATACCAACCAAGAATCGGGGTCTCTGCATATTTCTGAAAACCTTTTTAATTGTTTGTTTTTGTTCTTTTACTCTGAGAGATTATCCTAGGTTTTCACTGACATTTTCATGTTTCTATTTCTCATTTCCTTACTAGCCTTTTGCATGGGTGCATACCTTTATGCAGCTTTCAAAATTATCATAGTAAGTGGAAACTCAATGTTGTAAATGTACAGGGAGCAGTAACAAAATAATTTATTCAGACCCAGTCCTAAAATATTTTCTGGTTGAAACATTTTCTGAAAATAATTACAGTCTGTCCAAATTCGCAGGTGCCCAATCAATGCAGATATTGTAAAAACTTTATTACATACATTGTGCACCCATTTCTCAAAACCCTCTTTATTTTAAATTTCCAGTTATGTTACATTAAATTATATATGCCACTGATTCTCTCTGAAAATATACTACTCTAGTTTATCTGTTTGCAAGAATTTAATTACAACCTAGTCATTATATTTTCATCACTTTTTATAATCGTCATGTTGTTTCTTTTATAACTTAATATTGTCCCTATTCTTACATTATACAGCTTAAATTGTCACTTATTTCATTTATGCAATCTATGTTAAAATCACCTAATATAATTATTTCTGAATATGCCCTGAAAGCCTGCAGATGTTCTCCCAGTCTACCTATAACATTTATAGTTGATCCCTTTGCTCTGTAAATCACCAACAATATGAGGTAGATTAACCCTAACAAATGCCTTAATCATTAAAATCTTCAGACCTTTCTGGCTAGCTGACAGGGAGTGTCAAGCTGAGGAAGGTAATTCATTACTGAATATTGCTGAATTGCACCCTGAACTTCTCTCCTGAAACAAAATATAACACTAACGGTTTTAACTGTTTATCCAAAATTAGAGATTTTTTTACTATTTTTCAATAAAACCCTTGAACAAAATTTTCAAATCTGGGTGTGTGAAGTTAGGCTCCAAATTCCATACTTAGTCACTCAAGTAGAAGTAGCCTGATTTTCATAATTGCCAAGCAACCTGTAGCTTCCATTGGCTTCAGTGGGAATTGTTTGAGTAGACCAGTGTTTCTTAAACTGTGTTCCGTGGCACACTGGTGTGCTGTGAGGCAGTCAGAGGTGTGCCACGGAGAACAACAGAGTTCAAAATGGCTTCTCTTAAGGGAGCAGGCAACCTTTTTTTCCGCCCTTCAATAATTTTCCCCCGAACCTTTTATTTTTTTTGGTCAATAACTTTTCCCCGCCTTCCTCCCTCCCCCCTTTTTATTTTATTTATTTTATTTTATTTTGTGCTCAACAAAAAAATCCTTGGTGTTCCTCATTTAAAAAAAATATTGTATGGTGTTCCTTGGTCTTAAAAAGTTTAAGAAACAATGCAGTTAACCATTGCAGCCTGTGGCATTACTCAGGTGTTTAAAATGCTTTGCTCATTTGGTGCCTAAATGACGCCTATATTTTGTGGTTTATTTGCTATACTGTGTTCAAATGTATCTTTGCTTGATCTTTTTACTGGCTGACACTAATGCCATTTTATGAAGCAGTTGACTGAGGATATTCTACTACAGTGGAGAGCAATCATCCATTGCCTGTAGCCCAAACATGCCAGCTTGTTGGCAGACAAACCATATTGGATTCAGATTTTGAGGATGGCAGCTAGTTCTTGCTTTATTTTTTTGGCATTTGTATATTGTTAAAAGATAAGCAATAATCCTGGATTGAACAATCTTCCAAAGTATTCTGCTGTTCTGAATCTCTGTCTCGCTACATACACTGCTGGACACAGTACTGACTTGTGTTTGCACAACTGGGTTTTGGTTTTGGTTTGGGGGAGGAGGGGTTGGTTATATACACTAATAGTTTATTTTCATAGTGTCCAATGCCGTATGTAATAGCTCATCTATGCACTGTTTATTATGTCACATTGGATGTTAAGTGTCTAATCCTGCAAGTACTTTGTCTGCTCAAATCCCCTTAGGATCACTCCCCCTAGGAATGTACAGCAGCTTAAACTGATAATAATAACAAATAACTACTTCCATGCAGTATATCAAGTAGATGCGGTAAACAGCTCAATATTATCTTTGAAAATTAATTCATGAATCAATGAAAACATACATTCATAACACTCAAAAAATATTTCACTATTTATAAGTAAAGGGTATTTGTGGAATTTGGGGAGACATTATACCTGGTATAATTTTAATATCTCTTCCCTCCGCCTACCCCATGCAATAGTGTTATCTTTATGTGACAAGAAAAGAAGAATCAGTTGGAGAGGTAAAAACATTTAAAAGTCGAACCCTTCATATCTATTTCTCTGTGTTGAGTATGGCTCCCAATACCAGGTTTACTATAGTGTTAATGGTGCTGTTGTGCTGAGTCCACACATGGAAGGGGATCCTTTCCATGCCCCCTCCCAACCCCATTGTGCTTTTTCTGGACCCTGCCTTGCTCCAGGCACTGACTCTTAACCTCATCCCACTGGTGTTCTTGCCCCTGTCACACTATGGGGCCCACATATATATTTGGGACTGGGCCCACAAATGGTTAATAAAGCCCTGATGGCACCCTTCACTGAGCTTCACAATCTTTAGTGTATTTATCCTCACAACATACCGGTGAAGTAGGAAAGTGGTGTAATCCTGTTTTACAGATGAAGAACTGAGACCCAAAGGGTTTGTCTTCTACACTATGGACTTGTCCAAAGTCACAGAAGTAGTCTGTGGTGGAGCAGGGTATTGAACTCAAGTGGATCATCCTTGACCACTGGATCATCCTTCTTCTCAAGAACCATACCCGTTCTCTGCCTTATAAAACATATACATATGTAACATGGTAACACACTGTGGCTCTTTTTCCCTCCCTGGTGGCTGGTCCACATATTGAGGGTTATGAGTCTGATTCTCTCTCTGAGCTAATGAACCTTTGGTAAAATTTGCAAAAGGCCCAAGGACCAGATTCAGGCACTTAGGCCTGGCCTACATAACATGGGAAGGTTGATTACGTAAATTACATAGCTGGAGTCCACGTATCTTAAATCCCTACCCACACAGCAGGAGGTTGATGGGAGCAAATACTCCCATTGGTTTCACTTCTCATGAAGAGTAGAAGTACTGGCGCTGAAAAGGGTGCCCTTCGAGTTTGATTCTAGCAGGTCTATACTACATCCACTATATTGAATCCCGGAAGATCGACTGCAGAAGTGCTGATGTTCTGTGTAGTGTAGACGTGCCCCTACAGATACAGATAAGCACTTAGTAGAATTTATAAAAGCATCTTAGGCTCATTAAAATTTTACATCTGGGCTACGTCAACACTGGCCCCAAATTCCGGAAAAGTCATGCAAAGCAGGTAAGTCAGAATAGGGAAATCCGCGGGGGATTTAAATATCCCCCGCGGATTTAAATAAACATGTCCGCCGCTTTTTTTCCGGCTTGGGGAAAAGCCGGAAAAAAGCGTCTAGACTGGCGCGATCCTCCGGAATAAAGCCCTTTTCCTGAGGATCTCTTATTCCTACTTTCCAGTAGGAAATTACAGTAGGAATAAGAGATCTCTTATTCCTACTTTCCAGTAGGAAAGTAATAGTAATTCTCCCATTGGCCTAAGTAGGAACAGTATTGAGTCCCTCATATTGAACCCTACTTTTGCCTTCTTAATTCAGAATTCACTTAACTGTGCATACTTTCCATTGAAGTTAATGGGGCAAATCCTGATCCCTTGTAATTGAGATGGTAGATTTCAGGATCCTGACGAAAGGAAGAAAGGAGTGTAACAAAATACACACCCTGGTCTTCAGAAAATCAGACTTTGACTCCCTCAGGGTACGTCTACACTACAGTGCTAATTCGAACTAACTTAGTTCGAATTAGTTAATTCGAACTAAGCTAATTCGAACTAGCGCGTCTAGAACTAAAAACTAGTTCGAATTAGCGTTTTGCTAATTCGAACTAGCGCGTCCACACTGATTGGACGCAGGGGGGCATTTAAGGGCAGCTGAAACTGGTTCTGGCAGGGCATCAGGTCAGTAGTTGCTTTGTGTGGCTGCTGTCTGAGGCTATCTGAGGCTCGAGCTTAAAGGGACCCCCCCTGGACAGCCGGTTCTCAGCTTTTCCTGCTTGCTTGCTTGCCAACCTCGCCGAGGGACAGCAAAGCATTGGTCTCTGTGCCCGTCTGTGTCGGTGCTTCCCTTCGGGGGGGCCGCCGCAGGTGGCAACATGAAGCCACAGCTCGCCCTGCACCTTCTGGTGCACTTTCTGGACTTGCTGCTGCAAGCCTGCTAGCAATGGCTTGAGGCTGCCTGGCACCACCTGGTGAACGTCAGCCCCCTGCCTCTCCGCCTGGCCGCCCTGGGGGCCGTGGAGGAGCCGCGGCGGCGCCCCGGCACCGGCGTGCCCCGCCGCGTCTGGTGTCTGGACACCAGCACCGACTGGTGGGACCGCATCGTCCTGGAGTGCTGGGAGGACCGACAGTGGACCCAGAACTTCAGGATGAGGAGGAACACCTTCCTGGAGCTCTGCGAGTGGCTCGCCCCTGCCCTGCAAAGAAGGGACACTCGCATGAGATCCGCCATCCCCCTCCAGAAGCGGGTGGCCATCGCCCTCTGGAAGCTCTCCACGCCGGACAGCTACCGATCCATCGGGAACCAGTTCGGCGTGGGGAGATCCACCGTCGGAGCGGTGCTCATGCAGGTACGGCGCTCGTCGGCCACCGAGCCGGGGGGGAGGGGGGCTGCGAGGAGGGGATGGGCCGCCCCAGGGACAAAGGGGGGGCGGGAGGAGGCGAAAGCGCCCCGCACCGGAGGGGTCGGGCTGTCCCGGCTGTACTACACGCTGCCAGGGGGGTTGCTTCTGGGAGTGGGGCGCAGGGCATTGCCAGGGCACGCACGCTCCCAGCCACCCGGGCGCCCCACTGATTGGCGCTTTGCTGTGTCTCTCTCCGCAGGTGGTCAAGGCCATCAACCGGGTGCTGCTCCGCAGGGTGGTCCGCCTCGCCGACCCGGACGCCATCATCCGGGGATTCGGCGCCCTCGGCTTCCCCAACTGCAGGGGGGCCATCGACGGGACGCACATCCCCATCCATGCCCCGGAACACCAGGCGTCCCGGTACATCAACAGAAAGGGGTACTTCTCCATGATCCTGCAGGCCGTGTGTGACCACCAGGGATAGTTCACGGACATTAATGTGGGCTGGTCCGGCAAAGCACACGACGCCCGGGTGTACCGCAACTCCTCCGTGTGCCAGCGGCTGCAGGACGGGACCTTCTTCCCCGACCGCCACATCAGGGTTGGGGACGTGGACATGCCCGTGTGCCTGGTGGGGGATGCCGCCTACCCACTGCAGCCCTGGCTCATGAAGCCCTACACGGGGCACCTCAATCCCTCCCGCCAGGCCTTCAATGCCAGGCTGACCAGGGCCCGCATCGTGGTGGAGGGGGCCTTCGGGCGACTGAAAGTCTGCTTTCGTTGCCTCCTCACCCGTCTGGACCTGGCCGAGCACAACATCCCTCCCGTGGTGGCGGCATGTTGTGTGCTCCACAATTTGTGTGAGCGGAAGGGGGAGGCTTTTCTGCCAGCCTGGATGGCTGAGGCTGACCGCATGGCTGGACACTACGGTCAGCCCCGCACCACCGCCATCCGGGAAGCCCAGCGGGGGGCCGTCCGGATCCGGGAAGCCCTGCGGGAGAGCTTCCTGGTGGAGGAGGAGGAGGAATGACCTCTCCCTGCATGCCCCACTGGGGCCTTCTTCCACCCTACCCCCCTTCCCCTTTCCCCTCCCTACCTACTGTACAATAAAGAAACCTGTTTTTGAAACAAAAACGTCTGTTTATTGAACATAACTGGGTGCAGGAAGGGAGGAATGAGGGTGGGACAGGGGAGGGGGAAACCTTGGACGAGGGAGCTGGAAGGGAAGGGGAGGGAAGGGAGGAAGGGAAAGGAAAGCTCAGGGGTGGGAGTCCAGCTGCCTCTCCCGTCTCGCCACACTGCGGGTCCGGGGGCGTTGGTGGGAAATGGTTGTGGAGGGGGGCAGGAGGGACAGGGGGTGTGGAGGAAGCAGGAGCGGAAGCAGGAGCGGGAGCGGGGGGAGCAGGGAGAGCAAGAGGGGGCGCAAGAGGGGGAGCAGGGGGAGGAGGAAATGGGAAGCTGTCCAGCAGGCTCTGGAGGTGGCCTCGCAGGGCACGGCCCTGCTCCTTCAGGGCCTCCAGACTCCTCCGGCGCAGCCTGAGGTCCTCCTGGACCCAGTGGTCCTGGAGACGGAGCTGTCGATCCAGGAACCGGAGGTGCCGCCTCTGGTAGTCCTCCTGGTTCCTGGCTGTCCTGCTTGCCCGGGCGCGGGCGGCTGCTGCAGGCGGGGTGGTGTGCCCTGCAGTCCCAGGTGCTGCGGCTGTGGTGCAAGAAGACCAGTGGTCAATTACCCCAGGGGCCCAGGTGTGTGAAACCCAGCTCCCCTCTGCAAGGCCAGGGCCCCTGCAGGATCCCCAGCTGCTGCTCCATGGTGGGCAAGGCCCAGGCGCACGGTCCCGGGGCTCCCTCTCCCCCCAGTCCCCCGTACACATAAGGGGAACACGAGGGTACTCACAGGTGGACGCCTCCCCGGCCTCAGACGACGCAGGCGAGCGGCTCTGTGGCGTGCCTCGGGGGTCCCGGGTCCTGGGCAGGCTGGCGGCAGGCTCCTGGCTCTCAGAGCCCTCTTCCTCCTCCTCTGTGTCCAGGAGCGGTCCCTCTGTCCCGGGGTTAATCACGTCCCGGAGGGCAGGGATGGCATGAGCCCCCAGGAGGCGGTCCAGGGTGTGGAAGTGGGGGCAGGCCTCCGGGTCAGCCCCTGGCTGGCAGGCCCGGGAGTAGGACTGCCGCAAGTCCTTAATTTTCCAGCGCACCTGCTCCCGGCTGCGCTGGTGGCCCCTGGCGGCCAGGCTGGCAGCCATGCGGCCGTAGACGGCCGCGTTCCGGTGGCTAGTGCGGAGATCGTGGACATTGGAGGCTTCCCCCCAAACCTCGATGAGGTCCACGATCTCCGCACTTGACCAGGCGGGCGCCCGCCTTTTGCGCCCCCGGGCAGGCTCCTGGGAGCCGCCAGGCTGGTCCTGGGGAGCAGTGGAGGGCTGGGAGCCCTCGGATGGCTGGCTCATTGTGTGGCAGGTGCAGGCTGTGCAGGCACCGGTGCTTGCAGCCTTGCAACTGGCACAAAGTGTGTAGCCAGCCCGTGGCCCTTTAAGGGCTCCGGGGCCAGGAGGGGGGCAATAGAGTTTCCCTGGTGTTGGCCAGAGTGGCCACCAGGGAAACATGGGAAGCCTTAGCCTCCCACTAGTTCGAATTAAGGGTCTACACAGCCCTTAATTCGAACAAGCTAGTTCGAACTAGGCTTAATCCTCGTAAAATGAGGATTACCTAGTTCAAACTAAGCGCTCCGTTAGTTCGAATTAAGTTCGAACTAACGGAGCGCTAGTGTAGCACCTAGGAAAGTTAGTTCGAACTAACGGACGTTAGTTCGAACTAACTTTGTAGTGTAGACATACCCTCAGAGATCTGATGGGCAGGATTCCCTGGGATGCTTACACGAAGAGGAAAGGAGTCCAGGAGAGCTGGCAGTATTTTAAAGAAGCCTTATTAAAGTCACAGGAAGAAACCATCCCAATGCACAGCAAGAAAAGTAAATATGGAAGGTGACCAGATTGGCTTACCGGGGACATCCTTGGTGAGCTTAAACACAAAAAGGAAGCTTACAAGAAGAGGAAACTTGGACTGATGACTAAGGAGGAGTATAAATATATTGCTCGAGAATGCAGGGGAGTTATCAGGAAGGTGAAAGCGCAATTGGAATTTCAGCTAGCAAGGGATGGGAAGGATAACAAGAAAGGTCTCTACAGGCATGTTAGCAATAATAGGGCGATCAGAGAGGGTGTGGGGCCCTTACTGGACGAGGGAGGTAACCTAGTGACAGATGATGTGGGAAAAGCTGATGTACTTAATGCTTTCTTTGTCTCTGTTTTCACAGACAAGGTCAGCTCCCAGACAAATGCACTAGGCAACGCAGTATGGGAAGGAGGTAGACAGCCATTGGTGGGGAAAGAACAAGTTAGGAGCTATTTAGAAAAGCTACACAAATCCATGGGCCCAGATTTAATGCATCCGAGGGTACTGAGGGAGTTGGCAAGTGTCATTGTGTAGCCTTTGGCCATTATCTTTGAAAACTCATGGAGATTGGGAGAGATCCTGGAAGATTGGAAAAAGGCAAATGTAGTGCCCATCTTTAAAAAAGGGAAGAAGGACAATCCAGGGAACTACAGACCTGTCAGCCTTACCTCACTCAGTCCCTGGAATAATCATACAGGGGATCCTCAAGGAATCCATTTTGAAGCACTTGGAAGAGGGGAAAGTGATCAGGAATAGTCAACATGGATTCACGAAGATCAAGTCGTGCCTGACCAATCTGATTAGCTTCTATGATGAGGTACCTGGCTCTGTGGATATAGGAAAGCCAGTGGATGTGATATACCTTGACTTTAGCAAAGCTTTTGATACGGTCTCCCACAATATTTTTGCCAGTAAGGTAAGGGAATATGGATTGGATAAATGGACTGTAAGATGGCTAGAAAGATGGCTAGACTGTTGGGCCCAACGGGTAGTGATCATCAGCTCGATGTCAGGTTGTCAGTCAGTTTCTAGTGGAGTGCCCCAAGGATCTGTTCTTGGACCGGTTTTGTTCAAGATCTTTATTAGTGACCTGGATGAGGGGATGGATTGCACCCTCAGCAAGTTTGCAGATGACATTAAGCTAGGGGGAAAGGTAGATACACTGGAGTGCAGGGATAGGGTCCAGAGTGACCTAGACAAATTAGAGGATTGGGCCAAAAGAAATCTGATGAGGTTGAACAAGGACAAGGTTCTCACCAGGGACTGAATACGCCACCACACATCCAACAGTGTGCTTCTCTCACCAGCACACACTGACACACGCTCAAAAATTATAATATATCACTCACAGCCACTACCACCACAACACACACCCTCACCCTTGGTCTGACCCCAAAGGGCTCCCCCAAAGGGCAGCCCCCTTTGGCTCACCCCTTAGGGGCAGTCTGCCAGCAGCCGCCCACTGCCGGGGCAGCCTCCTGCCTTTATGCTACAGCTAATGAATTATATAATTAGTTATATAGCAGTGCTAAACAGGCCTGTTTGGTTTAAGCAGTAAACCTCAGCTAGTGGTCAGAATCTCAAAGATCACCGTCTGTGACCCAGCTATTGAATAAAATCTTTGCAGTTTCCTTCCAAGCAAAAGTCTGGGCATCAAGATTTGTGGTGAGGCAACCACTGTGTGGAAGGAAACTGCAAAGATTTTATTCAATAGCTGGGTCACAGACGGTGATCTTTGAGATTCTCAATAACTCTGGGAACTTTAATACCTGGCCATTAGCCCTGCGGGTGCTGCTGCTGAATGCCAGGTCAGTAACCCCCCAGACAGCTGTCATCCATGATTTAATCCTGGATGAAGGGGCAGACCTGGTTTGTATCACTGAGACCTGGCTGGGAGTGGAGGGAGGCATCAACCTTTCCCAATTGTGCCCGGCTAGGTTCTCGGTACAGCATCAGCCGCGGTTTAATGGTTGGGGAGGTGGGATGGTGACTGTCTATTGAGATACCATCTCACTGGCTAGGGCCTTGGTCCAACAAAGTGTTAGATTCGAGGGTTTGTACTTGATGTTGGGTGGCCGGGATAGGTTGGGTATGCTGCTTGTGTACCGTCCACCACACTGTACGACAGACGCTTTGTTCGACCTGGCCAAGGTGGTCTCGGACATGGCATTGAGAACATAAGAACGGCCGTACTGGGTCAGACCAAAGGTCCATCTAGCCTAGTATCCTGTCTACTGACAGTGGCCAACACCAGGTGCCCCAGAGAGGGTGGACCGAAGACAATGATCATGCGATTTGTCTCCTGCCATCCCTCTCCAGCCTCTGAGGCCAAGGACACCATTTTATCCCCTGGCTAATAGCCTTTTATGGACCTAACCTCCATGAATTTATCCAGCTTCTCTTTAAACTCTATTATAGTCCTAGCCTTCACAGCCTCCTCTGGCAAGGAGTTCCACAGGTTGACTACACACTGCATGAAGAAGAACTTTCTTTTATTGGTTTTAAACCTGCTCCCCATTAATTTCATTTGGTGTCCTCTAGTTCTTCTATTATGGGAACTAATAAATAACTTTTCTTTATCAGCCCTCTCCACGCCACTCATGATTTTATAGACCTCTATCATATCCCCCCTCAGTCTCCTCTTTTCTAAACTGAAAAGTCCCAGTCGCTTTAACCTCTCCTCATATGGGACCCCTTCCAAACCCCTAATCATTTTAGTTGCCCTTTTCTGAACCCTTTCCAAGGCCAAAATATCTTTTTTGAGGTGAGGAGACCACATCTGTACACTGTATTCAAGATGTGGGCGTACCATAGTTTTATACAGGGGCAGTAAGATATTCTGGGTCTTATTTTCTATCCCTTTCCTAATAATTCCTAGCATCCTATTTGCCTTTTTGACCGCCGCTGCACTCTGTGTGGAAGTTTTCAGAGAACTGTCCACGATAACTCCAAGATCTCTTTCCTGATTTGTCGTAGCCAAATTAGCCCCCATCATACTGTACGTATAGTTGGGGGTTATTTTTCCCGATGTGCATTACTTTACACTTAGCCACATTAAATTTCATTTGCCATTTTGTTGCCCAATCACTCAGTTTGGTGAGATCTTCTTGGAGTCCCTCACAGTCTGCTTCTGTCTTGACTATCCTAAACAGTTTGGTATCATCTGCAGACTTTCTGACTCTGAGAACCCTGAGGCTTCTGGTCTTGCTGAGAATATCCATGCTGAGGCTGTGCTGTCTGGTCTGGCCCAAGATTTTATGGATACCATGACCACCCTAGGACTATCCCAAGACATAACTGCCCCACCGCATGTTGCAGGTTATACGCTCAATCTAGTCTTTTGGAGTAAGGGTGACAGAATTCTTGGGATAACGGATGTGGTTATACTCCCTTTGTCATGGACTGATCACTACCTAGTCAAGTTTAGACTATCTGCTGACGTTCTCCTCCACAGAGGCGGGGGACCAATTAAGATGATCTGCCCTCAGAGGCTGATGGATCCGGAGGGCTTCCTGAGGTCCCTGAGGGATTGTTCAGCCATCATGGCAAATGGTCCTGTAGATGCCCTAGTCAATATATGGAACATCGAGGTAGCCTGGGCAGCTGTCATGATTGCTCCTAAGTGCCCTCTTCGGGCTAGTCGAGCCAAGTTTGCTCCATGGTTTTCTGGGGAGTTGATGGCAGCAAAACGGTCTGTGCAAAGGCTAGAACACCTCTGGAGGAGACCTTGAGCTGAGTCTAATCGATTGTGGGTTAGAGCTGAATTGTGAGCTTATTCTGTGGTGGTGCTGACAGCAAAGAAAAGTTACTATTCCACCCGTATCACATCCGCACAATGCCATCCAGCGGAACTGTTTCAAGTGGTGCGGGGCTTGTTACTGTCTGGCACTCATGATGAAATGGAGGAGCTCTTGTCTCCCCGCTGTGATCTGTTTGCAAAGCACTTTGCATATAACATTGCTCACTTTTGGTCTGATTTGGACTCTGGCTGCTATGAAAGTGGGGCACAGAATGTGTTGAGTGCACTGCCCAGTCGTTTTTCTTTGGATCAGCTTCAGCTATTGCAGACTGAGGATGTGGACCAGGTGCTTGGAGGAGTGCGACCGACCACGTGCTCACTCAACCCCTGCCCTTCATGGCTTATTAAATCTAGCCGGGAAGGGATGACTGGCTGGGTCCAGGGGATTATTAATGCATCTTTTAGATCTGTTATGGTTCCTGCCACCTTGAAAGAGGCAGTGATAAAACTCTTACTCAAGAACCCTTCCCTGGACCCACATGATTTAAATAACTATCGCCCAGTTTCTAATATTCCTTTATTGGGCAAGGTACTCGAGCGGGCGGTGGCATTGCAACTCCAAGCTTTCTTGGAAGAAACAGATTATTTAGATCCATTTCAGTCTGGCTTTAGGCCTGGTTTTGGAATTGAAACCACCTTTGTTGCCCTGGTAGACGACTTACACCAGGAGATAGACGGGGGAGTGCATCCCTGTTGATTCTCTTAGACCTCTTAGCAGCTTTTGATACCATCGACCTGGCAGAGTTGGGTATTGGAGGCACTGTTTTGCAATCCAGTCCTCCCTGTCAGGACATTTTCAGAAGGTGGAGCTAGGGGGCTGCTATTCAACCACGTGGCGATTGTGCTATGGGGTCCCGCAAGGTTCCATCTTGTCCCCTATGCTGTTTAATATCTGTAAGAAGCTGCTGGGAAAGGTCATAAGGAGTTTTGGAGGACGGTGCCATCAATATGCAGATGACACCCAACTCTATTTCCCTGTGACATCAGAACCAGGTATGGTGGTGACTGATCTAAACCAGTGTCTGGAGGTGGTGATAGTTTGGATGAAGTCAAAGAAACTGAAGTTGAATAAAGACTGAGGTCCTGTGGATCAGGAGGCCATCTGTTTGGGAATGTGGCATGGTACCTGTTCTAGACAGGGTTACTCTCCCCCTGAAAGAACAGGTACTTAGCTTGGGAGTCCTCTTGGACCCTTTTTTAACATTTGAAAACCAGATTTCTTCGGTGGTCAAGAGTGCTTTTGGGCAGCTTCATCTGATCCGCCAGCTGTTACCCTTCCTGAACAAGCGTGACTTGGCCACAGTGATCCATGCTCTTGTTACATCCACATTGGATTACTGTAATGCGCTTTATGTGGGGTTGCCTCTAAAGAGATTTTGGAAACTTCAACTGATCTAGAATGCGGCTGCTCGAGTCTTAACTAATACTCGTTATACAGAGCACATTATGCCAGTGCTTCGGCAGCTGCACTGGCTTCCAGTATGTTTCCGGGCACAATTTAAGGTTTCAGTTATGACCTATAAAGCCTTAAACAGGTTGGGTCCGGGGTATCTGAAGGGATTGAGGTCAGCTGGGGAGGCTCTGCTTCGTATTCCCCCCACTTGTGGAGATAAGATTAACATCTACGCAGAACAGGACCTTCTCAGCTTTTGTTCCCAGGCTGTGGAATTCTCTTCCTTGAGATATTCACGTGGCGCCAACACTAGTATTTTTTCAGCGCCAAGCTAAAGCCACCCTTTTTACTCATGCTTTTATTAATGTTTGAGTCTGTATGTGTATGTTCCCCTTCTCAATGTTTTAGCAGGTTTTGTGTCCCTCTGGGGTTTCGTATTTTAAATTTTTATATATATTTGTATTGTATTTAAAAATTTTATAAGCTGCCTCAAATATTTTAAATAGAGAGGCAGGGTAAAATATTTAAAATAAAATAAATAAAATAATCAACATTAACTTACTTTTGAAGAACAAAAACAAGTGAAAGATAACATACAGGAACTAAGGGAGAAGAAAGGATAAGGAAAAGAGGGAGGAAGCATTGTGGTGGAAAAAAAGAGAAAGGGGGAGAGTGTAGGGAGATGCAAACTTTTCAGGACAATACACATTAACTCAGCATTTTGTTGCTAACAAAGCAACAATCAGTGTTTCAGGTTTGCTATTCCTATCTCTAGGAGGCTTATCAGCCTCTTCTGAATCTCAAATCATCCACAGCTGAAAGGAAGCAGCTCCAGAAATGGAACAAAACAACAGGAAAGCAAGAAGACTTTTCAGCATTAGTGCACTAGATTCTGTCCTCAGATTGTGATTTCCAGTCCCCCTGAAACAAAGGACAATTCCCCCTAAAGTCAGTGGCAGAACTCCACCAATTCATAGAATCACAGAGCTGGAAGAGACCTCAGGAGGTCATCAAGTCCAGCCCTCTGCCCAAGGAAGGACCAATCCCAACTAAATCAACCCAGTCAGGACTTTGTCAAGCCGAGACTTAAAAACCTTTAGGGATGAAGATTCCACCACCTCCTTAGGTAACCCATTCCAGTGCTTCACCACCCTCCTAGGGTATGTCTACACTACCCTCCTAGTTTGAACTAGGAGGGTAATGTAGGCATACCGCACTTGCAAATGAAGCCCGGGATTTGAATTTCCCGAGCTTCATTTGCATAAGCGGGGAGCCGCCATTTTTAAAACCCCGCTGGTTCGAACCCGGTGCAGCGCGGCTACACGGGGCTCGAACTAGGTAGTTCGGACTAGGATTCGGAACGAGGTGTACTGGCAGTTCGAACCAGGTGCACGGGGTTCGAACCAGCGGGGTTTTAAAAATGGCGGCTCCCCGCTTATGCAAATGAAGCCCGGGAAATTCAAATCCCGGGCTTCATTTGCAAGTGCGGTATGCCTACATTACCCCGCTAGTTCGAACTAGCGGGGTAGTGTAGACATACCCCCAGTGAAATCATTGTTCCTAATATCCACACTAGACCTCTCCCACTGTAACTTGAGACTATTGCTCCTTGTTCTGCCATCCGTCACTACTGTGAACAGCCTTTCTCCATCCTCTTTGGAACCTCCCTTCAGGAAGTTGAAAGCTGCTATCAAATCCCCCCTCACTCTTCTCTTCTGCAGACTAAACAATCCTAAATCCTTCAATCCCTCCTCATATGTCATGCGCTCCAGTCCCCTAATCATTTTGGTCACCCTCCGCTGGACCCTGTCCAATGCATCCACATCCTTTCTATGGTGGGGGGCTCAGAACTGGACACAATATTCTAGATGTGGCCTCACCAGAGCCGAATAAAGGGGAATAATCACTTCTCTGGATCTGCTGGCAATGCTCCTCCTAATGCACCCCAATATGCCATTAGTCTTCTTGGCTACAAGGGCACAGTGTTGACTCATATCCAGCTTGTCCCGCCACCCCCGTCCTCCGCGGCGAGAAAAGCCCCGTTCGTATCTAAGGATCCGACATAAGTCGGATCCACGTAACTTGGGGACTGCCTGTAACTTGTTTCATGCTTTGCTTTTCTGAAGATTCTTTTTCCATAGGTAGAATTTGCATCATTATTAAGAAGTTTAGTTTGGTGACAGTGCCACACAAAATAAACTCAAATAAAATAAGTCTCAGAGGGGTTGAAACCTTTAGAGTTTTCTAAATCTAAAGTAGCAGATGTGAAGTAACTAACTGGGGAAAAAAGACTTGAAACGGCAATTTGGGCCCATAACATTTTGAATAACCAAGATATTGAATCATGAAAACTGACAAGTGTTTCTTAAATATGGATCTAAAACCAATGTGATTCTTTAATATTTAGGTTTGGTTGTGTAAATGCTCTTCTCTGAGACTGATTTTAGCAGGTGATGAAAGGCAAATTCTAACTAAAGTAACAGTTGATCCTTGTATTTTGTAGCGAGTTACACTCTGTTTTATACGGTTGGAAAAATAGTGGTAAAGTGACTCCTGAATTTCTGTGCTTGGATATCATAACATGTTAGATTGTTGTAGCTCATCATTAAAAGCATGGAAATTGCTTTAAAGGCCCTATATAGCTTAAATTTGAAAAGCAAGATATGCTTTGAAAGAATGAGGCCAGCTCATAAAATCAAAAGGATAACATAATAAATAAAATTCCAGAAACCTGAGCATGTCTACTATAGCTTTGCCCTCCTTCTGACTGTGGTGTTGATGTTGGCAGGCAGTAGGCTGTGATCGACAACTTGGAAGTAATGCCAAGGAAGACAACTGTGGAATCTGTGCAGGAGATGGTTCAACATGCAGGCTTGTGAGGGGACAAGCTAAGGCACATGTTTCACCAGAAAAAAGTAGGTTGCAAATTGATCCTATGTTTATTTATTCTTGATTATGTTTTCTGCTTGTATATTAACATAGACCTATCACAAAGTCTGACCTTTTCACTATATACTTATTTGCAGTTATCCAAGAGTACTTATTATAAAGTCTGTGCTAGATTAGGCTACTGAAATTCCATGAGGAATACCACACATTCGAGGATAGCTAGGAAAGAATTTGAGAGATGCTTTTTTGCTCTTTTTTTTTTTAAAGAATAAATTGAATTTCTCCTTTTTTTTTAAATCAGGAACAGCCATCAGGATAGGCATCTTATTTTATAGGGTATCCTCATGTTGCAACATATGTGATGCTGTGGCAACATTTTCAAATCATGGAAACATCTTGTGGATGGTATTATGGAAATTGCTGCATGTGATTGAAAATGCCTGCCACCTTTATTCATGATGAGTAATACCTTACTCTCTGAATAGTTTTATGGACCTCAGTAACACTATGTTAAAGGGGTAAGGTACTTATCAGAGTGAGAAAGGGGCAGAATTGGGCCATTTGGATTAGAATAGAGGAGGAGAGAAGCAAAATATAACTTTGGAGAGACGGTGTCAGAGGAGCCACAGGCAGGATTTGTAATTGAGGTACTCCTTTGACTCTCTCTCTCCACAGTCATATTTTGCTTCTCCAGTTCAACCAAGTGCTTGGATGGACAAAGTTATGGCTTTGCCTGCTCTCCAAACCTCACAACTCCCTCTCTACTTCCATTCTCACCTCCTCCTTTCCTGCTTGCTCATAGTGGGTGAGTGAAAGCTGTATGGAGCCTGTTCTCCCTTCCCACTTCACACTCACCACAAATGTTCCTGGAATCACTATGTGGATAAATCCTGTACAGTGCTGTGGAATGAGGCCCTGTTGGCTCCTTACTCACCTGCAGAGCCGTGTAGGACAGAGTGGCAATCTAGCCTCTCTAAAATCAGTGGGATCAATGCAAATATGAACAGACATTTTAGCAATGATGAAGAGTAGAAGAACTGCCCATGTTGGAGGGCTACACCAATTGTAGCACTTTTGGGTTAATAATTGTAATTCAGCCTGCAAACCGTTCCATATCAATAAGATTTGAGTAGAACAGTTATGCATAAAGTCATATGTTGCAGTATCTCTAAATACTCTCATGCCGTTTCTGTGTCATAGCTTGGATATTGCCTTTTGCTTAAATATGAATGTACAGGCAGTCCCCGACTTACGCGGATCCGACTTACGTTGGATCCGCACTTACGAACAGGGCTTTCTCGCCCCGAAGCTCACAGACAGCGGTCAGCCACCTCGACCTCCGGGGCGAGAAAAGCTGCTCGCGGTGTCCCTGGTCTGCTGGGGACTGTCTCCAGCAGACCAGGGGCACCGCGAGCAAACCCGCAGCAGCGACGGGTTCCCGCGCTTCTGAGGCTTTGCCAGAGCAAAGCCTCAGAAGCGCGGGACGCTCCCGGTGCCCCTGGTCTGCTGGAGACGGTCCCCAGCAGACCAGGGGCACCGCGAGCAAACCCGCAGCAGCGGCGGATTCCCGCGCTTCTGAGGCTTTGCCAGAGCAAAGCCTCAGAAGCGGGGGACTCCGCCGCTGCTGCGGGTTTGCTCGCGGTGCCCCTGGTCTGCTGGGGACCGTCTCAAGCAGACCAGGGGCACCGGGAGCAAAGCCGCAGCCGCGGCGGGGTCCCGCGCTTCTGAGGCTTTGCTCTGGCAAAGCCTCAGAAGCGCGGGACCCCGCTGCGGCTGCGGCTTTGCTCGCGGTGCCCCTGGTCTGCTGGGGACCGTCTCCAGCAAACCAGGGGCACCGGGAGCAAAGCGGGTCCTGCGCCAGAGCAAAGCCTCAGAGGCGAGGCACCCACCCGCAGCCGCTTTGCTCCCTGTGTCCCTGGTCTGCTGGGGGGGGCGCAGCTAGTGTGCCCCCCCCCCCCCCGCAGACCAGGCTTTTGTTGTGGACCCTGGGGCAGAGCAGCTGGGGCGCTGCTGGTTGGTCCCACAGCACCGCTCTGGGCACTACTGGACCAACCCGGCAGCACCCCAGCTGCTCTGCCCCAGGCGTCTCTGCTGAGCAGCGGCTGAATCAGGACGCCTGCGGCAGAGCAGCTGGGGTGCTGCTGGGTTGGTCCAGCAGCGCCGAGGAGCGGTGCTACTGGAGCAACCCAGCATCACCCCAGCTGCTCTGCCCCAGGCCCCAAGTCAGCCGTTGCTGAAACTGACCAGGGCTGACTACAGGAAGCCCGAGGCATAGTTGCTCTGCCCCGGAATTCCTGGAATCAGCTGCTGATCAGTTTCAGCAGCAGCTGACTTGGGGTTCTTAAGTTGAATCTGTATGGGTGTGTCTACATTACCCCGCTAGTTCGAACTAGCGGGGTAATGTAGGCATACCGCACTTGCAAATGAAGCCCGGGATTTGAATTTCCCGGGCTTCATTTGCATAAGCGGGGAGCCGCCATTTTTAAATCCCCGCTGGTTCGAACCCCATGCAGCGCGGCTACACGGGGCTCGAACTAGGTAGTTCGGACTAGGGTGCCTATTCCGAACTACCGGTATACCTCGTTTCACGAGGAGTTACTACATTGGTGTTACTAATGAACAATAGTGACACAGGCATATTTCAACTTATGCTACCTTTTTAATCAGTAGTGACACAGGCATATTTCTTCGAGTGGAGGATTTTATCAAGTAATTTAGTGTTCTGAATGTGTTAATCATAAAACTTTGAACAGTGTAATTCATATTTATGTTGTGGAAAAGAGCAACTTCAATGGTGTCTACACTCATTTGACTGTTCTCTTTACACTATACACTGCTCATTATGCTGAGCACTCATTTCACTAGTTGCCTATGGTAAACAGAGCAGATTCTGCTTAATTTAGCAGGAAGAAAATTGGTAATTACTACAAAACCAAATATGTTTATGTAATCAAAACAGCACATTTCAGGTGTTCCCCAAAAAAATTCTTGGGACATTTAGACATCATGTAAAAAATCAGAATGTTTGGTCTCATTGTGCATGGCCAAACTTTGTTCTCAATTGTACCTCTCCAACTCTGTTCACTTCCATGGGGTTTGCAATGGATGTAACAGGGTACATCTACACTTCACCCTTAGCTCAAAATAAGATACGCGGTTTGCACAATGTAAATCTAATTTCAATTCTTTTTCGAAATGGGCTATTTAAAAATGTGGTGGGTCTACACAGCACCAAATTTCAAAATAAAACACTATTTTGAGACATCCCTTATCCCGTGTGTAAGGAGGTTTACTGGGCTGCCGAAATAGCACATCCTCTATATTTCGCAATAACGGACACATTCAAAAGATGCGGGGTAGCTGTTTCAGGATACCGTTGGTATCCCAAAATAGCATTGCAGTGTACACATACCCTAGAATTGAATTTGGCCCAACATTTCCAGATAAAGGCTTTTTTGAGTTCTGCACTGCATCCAAGCACAGCTCCAACATAGTGAACAGTGGAAGCCACAATGCCTAGGCTTCCTGATTCCCACTCTCTTAGTTCAAGTGGAAGTCCGTGTGGCAGGAAGGCCTACTCTGCTTTCAACTGCTGGCATAAGTTCTGTAATGGTAGAGCTGGTGTAGTGGATCTCTGTTCCCCCATGACCCTTTGCACTTCAGCCTTGTGTACAACATGCCTGACTCTGCCTTATCTCCACCTGTTATGCCAGGGATGGAGAGCAGTTGGTGTAGAAAGTGGCCACACCACATTTTAACCAGCAGAGATTTCCCCACATGAGGAGAATTGTCTAGGGGTAAAACTCAAGTGATTTAAATGTACTTTGTGCCACTCAGTAGCACACAGTAAATTTATCAGACAGAGGCATGTGGCCAGTGTGTGACAATTGAAGTAGAGGTTCAGTGTATATTTAGTACTGATAATAGAGTGTGTAGATAGTAGAGCTCCAGCTTTTGGAGGTATAATGTAAGACAGTTTGCAAATTATCCATGTAAATATTAGTTCAGTACTTATGATCTTGCACCATGACTAAGGATTGGGGGGCCTGATATAAAGTCCTTATGAGGTCAATGGAAAGACTCCTCTATTGTGTTTGACAGCTTTGGATTAGACTCATAGCTCATTGTTTTCTCTGTTCTGTTATAGCAGTTTCTTAAGAAGGATTTGATTGAGAGCAGAAGACAAACAAAAGCTTTTTTCTTTGGCTTGGTTTTATCTCTCCTACATTTTATATTTCACTGAGGTGGGTTTGGTTATAAAAATGAATATATCAGACACATAAGCAATATAATACACATACAGATCACTCTTGCCTTGGCATTTTTGCTGTGATACTAGCAGACTTAAAACATTTTTTTGGCTTTGATTGTTCACATACCATATGGAAGTAATTCCATGTAATCATCCTGTATGTGAATGAAATGTGGAAATAAAGCTGTGTTTTTTATGATAGTGTATCAGTGAAGGCATACATAATAAGTGTAGCCCTTAAAAAAACTTTGCCAGGAAAGTGTTTGTATCTTGGAATGTAATTAAGTTAATGTTGAGATGCATAAGATTGGCATGCTGAGAAAGAGAGCATGCAAGGTTGTGAATGAGATGTAAATTCCATTATACATTGAAGCAAATTTAAGATTTGGGAAGAAAGTGAGAGCCACAGTTTTATTATGGAAAAAGAGACATTTATCCAGACACAATATTTTAAAATATTTGAAAAAAATAATTGGTTTTAAAAATTAAAGAAAAATGTCTAGATATGTTGGACATAATTTTTATTAAATTGAGACATTGATAGCAAATGGTTATCCATAAATGGACTCAATATTTTATCATCTCTGTGTATATCTTTAACAGAGGTGATTTTACTTAGGGTCATAAAGTTCAATAACTGTGGCAAAGCTCCAACTGTGCCCCATGGTCCTGTGCTTCTACGCAGTTGTTGTATGCCTCAGAGGCTCACTATGACCCTCCTCACTGCCTCTTATCTTTTCTAGAGACCTGGGTCACAGATTACTGAGCCATTCTTATCATTAGCAAAGTTAAAGGATTGGGGTGAAACCCCTCTCTAATCCCAGCCTCCCTTTCCAGGAGCAGACTTTTTAGTGGTATGGTGTGGATTGAAGGGAACCTGGGCCTGCCCACTACTACAAATTCCAGCCCAGGTAGCAGCAACTGGTGGGTTTTTCCTCTAGCCCCAATACAACAGCCATTTCCCTGGGCCTCTTCCTCAAGCACTCCTCTAGTACCTTCTCCCTGGCACTTGAGCAAATCTTTTCTGTTTCAGCACACTTTTTTCAGTTCTCCAACAATACACTTCCTCCTCTCAGTCCTTCAGTCTTCTCCTTCCCCCCTCCCTTACCTGAGAGGGAAAACCTTTTAAAGTAGCACAGCAGGCCATAATTGGCTGCAGATGCCTAATTAGCCTGCTGCTTCAGTCAAGCTCTTAACTAAACTCAGGTGTCTGCCTGTATTGATTAAGTGGCCACAGTCTCTGGCAGTTCATTCAGGAAACAAAAAACCATTCACCCAGGTATGCCTGCCCTCCACCAAACTATTGTAGCCAGCTGCCATGGGTCCTGTCACACAACACTGAAAGAAAACATACAGTTTTGCAAGTATGAAATTATCATTTTAAAAATGGTTCCAATTTTTTTCAATAACACGTTATTGTCTTTGAAAGACACATTAAATTTCTGAAAAAAAAAGTCTAATGCTAACTTTCTGGTAAACAAAGAAAATTAAATGTTTAACTATCAGTATTCAAAGAAAAAGTATAATAGGTTATAAAAGGTATCATACCTTGGGAAATAGAATAGGTTGAGTCTAGTGTGATTGTTTCTCTATGCATAGGACTGTCATTGAACTGAATGTTTGTTGTACTCATAGAAAGCTTGCAGGATTGGAGCTTTTGATTTTTTTCTTCCCAGTGACTAGAAAGAAATTATAGAGAAATATTCCGGATCTATCATCAAAGGAAAAGAAAATATTCTAGATCAGTGTTTCTCAACCTTTTTTTATAAAGTGGCCCCCTTTAAAAAAAAAAAAGGTACCTCCAGTACCTACAGTTTTCAGACACACACAATTTTTTTCTACCATTGCAACACATTTGTTTAAACAACTTAATCATTGCCAGATGGGCGGTGGAATTTTGGGGTGTAAAAAGCACAAAAATAATAAAGCGCTGTAAAACTTAAAACAAAAATTCAGTTTTCTCCAAATTTCAGTTGTGTTGATGTACCCCCCAGATTTCTTTCAAGTACCCCTAAGGGTACTCATACCACTGGTTGAGAAACACTATTCTAGACCAGACCCTATCAGTAAATGGACTTTGAAATGGGTTAATGAAATCTGGCCTTATTCAGTTTATGAAAATTATTTGCTAGCTGCAGATTTTTAATTTATGCCATTTCTTCACTAAACATTTTATAAAAAAGATTTTAGCTGCACATTATTATAATTTAATGTTCTTAATATTGTCAATGTGCAATTTATCATTGGCCATTTATTTTCACTTTACAATTTCATCCCAAAACAGAATTCATGTAATCACAAAACTAATTTAAATTTTACCATGCTTTAGGTTGGACCGTTAGGCATTGGCCATTATTAAGATTGTCCAATACCTTGTTTTCAGTTGCTTATAACTTTGCCAAACTTTGACAATTAGGGCTGAAATTTTCCATCCCAGTTGTCTTTGAAATGGTCTAGTTCCTCCATGCTTTGAAGCAGGCACTTTAGATAAGTGGGGGGGAGGGGGGTGGGGCTTTGCATCAGGGATCTCTTCTGCCAGCCATGTGAAAACCTGCCCTTATTTGACAAATGCATAAGCTGCTGAAAAAATATGCAGTTTGCACATGCCCAGCAGAGAATTCTTTGATTTTAGCAGCATGGTCCACCCTAGCACTGACCCCCACCTAGCCACCTTAGCATGCTACATCTGAGGGTTTTTGCTGCTCAGAAGTATTTTCCTTATAAGTGCTGCTTCCGGGAGCCCCAGGTCAGGATGAGGCTGGGCACTAAAATTGTGAGTAGAGAGCCTGTTTCTCCTGTACTCTTAATGACCCTCTCCCTCCCCCAGGTAGACAAAAGCCAGACTGGCAGGAGGGAAAGGAGTAGAGTGGGATAAGGAGTTTTATAAAACTAGGACTGGAGAAGGAAGAGAGAAACTCTTGGGAACCATGAGAGGGATATGGGTGGGCTGGGACCCAGTTGATTAGTTGTAGGAAGAACAATGAGACTGAATGTAGCACTGGGTGGAGAGATGGAGATTGGGGCTGGATGGACAAGAACACTGGGACTATGAACTAGTGAGAAGAGCAGGGCCAAGAGTGCAGAGGGAAAGACAGATGTGACAGAGACCTGTGCATGGCTGGGAAAAGGAGTGACAGTAGATTTGGTGGGGAGATTGAGATTGGATGAGGAGCCTGGGGAGGGAGACCAGGACTGTGAGCCAGTGGGTAGGGAGGGGAGAGACAGATTGAACAAGGGGCAGGGAGGGGGGAAAAACCCTGTTTGTACAAGGAGTCTTGGTCTGGGCATGGAAACGCGGAGAAACTAGGAATTGGATAGTGAGCCTGTAGGGGAAGAAGAGAACTATCTGGGTAGAGAGCCTGGTATTGGGATAAGAAGCAAGAGGAGTGGGGATCAATGTTCCCTCTAATGTTTTCCATCCATGTGCAGAATAAAATGTGTTAGGTGCACTGAGGTATGTGCAGATATGCACCACTAATTGAAGCACATGATGCCAGCTGCAGGTGCTTTGCCAATCAGCTGGGTGGCACCTGAATCTCTCCTGGACAGCCACCCAAGCGCTCATCTTATAAGGAACACTGGTGGAGACTGAGACTGGATCATCAAGAGGACTAAGACACAAATTCAGGTCTGAGGAGTTTCCTTCATGGCAGGTTTGATTATTGTGCAGCAAATAAGACACGGAACAATGAGGAGTACACAAAACTCAATGAGCACTGTCCATTGTGTGCACTGAATGAGGAAGGGATCTTTTGGAAAAAATAGTATGTGATAATGTAATTAAACACAATATCATAATGCATATTCACAAGGGCACCAAATTAAGAAAATATTAATTCTGGCATTAATTCCTAACTTTTGAGTTCTTGACTCATACAAAACAAACAATTGGCTTGGAAACATTGTGTCCTGGAATTCATTATGTATTTTCATTTTATAGCTCTCAAAAATATTCAGTGCTATTTGACCAACTCTCATTACATAGTCTGTTAGGCAGAACTTTGTGTTTCTGTAAGTGGTAGTGTGTGTGTGACATTTTAGAATGTGCCTTCTGTGTAATGCATGATCTGATTTCTTCTCTTCTTTATTCCCTTCCCAAACAGAAAAAAAACCTGTAACTGTACAGGGGAGAATCTATCCAGTCTTTTCTGACCAGCTATAGCTCTCTGAAGGAAGAGCAATCTATTTCTTTCTCTTCATTGGAGTTCATTTGGGTGATTGGTTTGGAATTACTCTAGGACTTATGAGATTTGCTCGCTTTCCTGGTCTGTCTTGGCTTGTGTACGAAATCTCCAGTTTATGGACATTGGCTGTCCCACAGTGTATTGTACATTTCATTTTCCTGAGATCCATTTGCCTGATGGGCTGCTAATTGTATGTCTTTATTCATAAAAATCAGTGAAAGAGTTTTGTTGATTTAAGTGACAGCCTGAGTTGTTCTGTTCCAAATTTTAACTGGAAACAATTCTTACCGCTAAGCTAAAATTCCCTACAAAAGAGTCTGATGATATTTCTGATAGGCCTAGAACAGAACTTGATCTCAAACTCAACAGTGCCTATCCTGTTTTTAAAATGTCTATGTATTATATATTACAGTAGCTTAGTATATAATTAATTTTTTTTTTTAGTCTTAGGCAATGGGGTCAGTGGAAGCAGATCCCTGTGTCAATTAAATTCACCATTGGTGCACAGATCTGCCTATGAAGAGTTCATTGCAGGCTCAGAGTCTGACCTCATATGCCAAACTAGTTAAGTGCTACAGAACACCAGAAAGGAAGAATTCTACAGAGACCCGCAGTTTAATTTTATTTGAGTATGATTAATACTGTATATTCTGTTTATAGATCAACTTTTCATAATAATAATAAAATAAACAATCTCAGAGTGAAGGTGATATCACAGAAATAATAATACAATTCATTTTCCATATCATTGGTCTTTGTTACTGTATCATTTATAATATTGAACTGATGGGTGATTATCAAATATTTTCAAATAAAAAAGAATACTGAATGATTAGTGTCTTTGAATTAAGAGCTACACCAGAAGTTGTCTGCAAATGGTAGATATCTGGTACATTGCTAGAACTGAAAATAAAGGGCCAAATCACGGCTGGCTCTTGAGAATAGTCCTACATTACTCAGTGGCACTACTCACGTGAGTTGACTGAGCAGGATATGGTCTAGAAAGTAAGTCAGGTGAGGAGACGCAAACACTTCTATATTTGTCCAGCTTGCCTCTGCAAAAACATGTCATGTACTTGAGTGGTAATCAGACACAATCAGAGCTATGTAGAAGGCATCATGTAACTTGGGCTATGTCTACAGAGCTTCCGTCTTCCACAAAAGCCT
Source organism: Pelodiscus sinensis (assembly GCF_052426305.1). Lineage (NCBI taxonomy): Eukaryota > Metazoa > Chordata > Testudines > Trionychidae > Pelodiscus > Pelodiscus sinensis. The sequence continues at coordinate 27,413,028 of NC_143065.1, forward strand.
ATGCAGATGAAGCACAGTTTAGCATATTGCCACGCTTCATTTGCATAATTAAGTAGGAGCCGTTTTGCGCAAAAAGGCGCCGTCTACACAGAGTTTTTTTGCGCAAAAACCCCCTCTTGCGCAAGAGCCGTTCTTTCTGAAAAAATGAGGAAGAACAGCTCTTGCATGAGAGGGGAGTTTTGTGCAAAAATGGCTCCTAATTAATTATTCAAATGAAGCACAACAATATGCTAATCTGTGCTTCATTTGCATAGGCTTTTGCGGAAGAGAGAAGCTGTGTAGACGTAGCCTTGCTCTGCTAATCTAATGGCCTCACTGCCCCTCCAAAGCAAAGTGTGATCCAAGCTAGGGCATTGCTTAGAATACAGGGGTGTGAGTCAGGATTGATAACAAGTTGGACAGCACCCAGCAACAGCTTGTATCAAGAGAAAGTTGTTAGGAAAGTATTGAGGGCTAGTGCATTGCATTGCAACGAGAGCTGATACGAAGCACTTACACAGCTGTTAATGTAGGTTACGGCAACTGGATTAAAACCTGCCATAAAGGGACCATTTTCTCAGTTATCTTTTGGTTTTGATTTTGGTAAGATAATGGTTCCCTAACATGCCCTAACTGACGTTGACCATGAATGTACAAAGATACAATATTTCCCTCGTTCTTTTGTTATTTATTGTTAAATAGTAGCACTGAGAGTATGTCTACACTGCATTCCTCTTTTGAGAGAGGAATGCAAATACAGCCCTGTGAAATTGCAAATGAAGCATGGATTTGAATTTCCCACACTTCATTTGCATAATAGCGTCTGGGTGCTTTTTTGAAATACCCTATTTCTTAACAACAACAAAAAGCCATGAAACGGGGTTATTTCGAAAAAATAAACCTTCTTTCAAAATAAACCTTAAACCTCATTTTTAAGGAGTAAGGGTTATTTCAAAAGAAGGGTCTTTTTTTCCAAAATAACACCATCTAGACAGTGGGTTTTTTTCAAAATAAGGTATTTTGAAAAAGTGCCCGGACACCATTATGCAAATGAAGCACGGGAAATTCAAATCTGCGCTTTATTTGCAATTTCGCTTGGCTGCATTTGCATTCCTCTCTCGAAAGAGGAATGCAGTGTAGACATACCCTGAGAGGCCTCAATCAAGTTCAGGCACCCTTAACGTGTTAGGCTCTGTACTGATGCATAGGATGACGTGGCCCCTGCCCCAGTTAGCTTTCTAAGACAAGATGCAGTATGAAAGAGAAACTATGACAATAACGATAATAAGTGCACAATAATGTGGACTGATGATGTGCACACTGAAGCATCCAAATCACTGACTAGACCCTGACTATAAATTGATTGTTGGTGGACATAACTGGCAGTGATATTGTGGGTTTTCTTTGCCTTCATACTGTACTTTCAGGGAATAATTGTGGGTGTGTTTATAGCATCAGAGGACAACATGATCTTTAAAAAGCTATAATCCGGGGTGGGGAACCCACCCAATCAGAAGCACACCATCACCTAGGGGGCCCAGCCTAGTAGATTCTGATGCTCTTCCTACACTCTAGGTTGGGGCCAAAAATGAGAAGTTCAGTGTATAGGTGGGGACTGCTAGGAAATGTGGATGTGGGGTCTGGATGGGAGGGAGAGTGCAGGAGTGAGTTGAGGAGTTGTGTGTCTGGGAGTATGGTAGGGTGCAAGAAAAGGCAGGGGGAGGAAGGGTTGAGTGGGAGAGAGGGTTCTCCCCTGCACCTCTTCCTTTGAAATGCACAGGAGCTGCCCCTGGCTCTTGTACATTTCACAGGGAGAGGTGCAGCAGGACTGAAGCAGTCCCCACTTGTGCTAGTTCCCCATTGCACCTCTTCCTTTGAAATGTACAAGAACCATGAATGGTTCATGTACATTTCAATGGAAGAGGCACAGCAATTGGGATCGGCATGATCGGGGACTACTTCAGTCCCCTCTCGCACCACTTCCTCAATGTGCCTCTGCCTCCCCTACACCACCCCTCAGAGATTGTGCTGGGGGGAGCTGGCTTTTAAGCCGGTTCCCCCCCTCCCCCCAGCACCAGCTCCTGCTCCCCACCTCTTGCTGCCTCTCTCTGATAGAGGCAGCAGGGGAGAAGTGACTAGTCGAGTCACTACTCGACTACCCGATAAGCATATGCTTATTGGATAGTTGACTAGGAACTTATATCCCTAGCCTGGATCCAGCCCCTGAGGCTTGTAGACCCCCTCCCAACATCGGGGAGTCTGCATTGGTGCTCCAGCCCCTCTGCTGTCCCACTGTGGGGCTGGAGTACACAAAATCAACTAGCCTAGTGCCCCCCCCTATGTCCCCGCCCAGGCTCTGGTGTGCAAAGGGACTGTAAGGAGTGTCTTTCTCCTTCCCAGTCAGGGGGGACTCATCTATGAGGGTTTGTTTTTTCTTTTTTCCTTCTCACACAGCGGTCCAGACTGATTTTTCTGTGGGTCATCGACCGTGACTCAAAAAAGGTTCCCCACTTTTTCCCTAAAGGCAGCGGTATCTAAGGATTCCCATAGTTTGGAGAGTCCTCAGATAAGGTGGAGCTAGCTGTGCTAGCTCTGTGCCATCCTCTTTCCTTCTCTGCTTATTCCCTCTGTTATTAATAATATTACTGTAGTGAAAAGCCCTAGTCGTGGATCAGGTGCTAAGTGTTGTATAAACCCACAACACACACACAAAAATGTTCCTGTTCTCAGAGAGCTTACAATCCATAAATCCACGCTGCTATACCTTGCCAGCATTATTATCCATGATCTTAATATGAAATAGGAAGCAAATTACGAAGTCCCATTTTCTGTGGGCCTTCTCTGGTTAATTCATTGTTGTCTGGATACAGGGTAACCGCTGGTGTAGGCAGGCTCCCAGTGCCAGGAAAAACAGTCCCATTTGTGCAAACAAGCACTATGTATGGTCCAATGATATCCATGTGTAGCTGAGGGCCAGCAGAGAAGCAGCAGAGGATCAGCATCATGTTCTTTCCCTTCAGTCACCACAGAAACACTGATTGTCCTTATTACGCGACCTGAAATTTGCCTCTTACCGGTAAGAGCGATCTTGCCTGTGTTTCTGAATGCGATCTCAGCCTCTCAGAGTGTTCCATTGTCAAACTCCTCCATTTTTTCTTTGGCAGCTGGAAGTATTGTTCTGAGCAATAGTGGTGGCCAGGTTGATCCAGACGCATTGTTGGACATGCCCACTTTGTCTGCCATGAGGCAAGCAAACTCCTGCTGTGGTGCCAGCCTTTCCAAATAGCATGACAGCAAACTTAGCACCCCGACCAAAATGCTGCACCACACCAGGGAACATGGCAGCGAGTGTGAAATATGTCAGAGGCTCTGCTGAGGGAATGCAAAATGGAAACTTTGTAGGACTGCTCCGATTGAGATAGGGGAAGAACTTGCAGAACTTGAACACCCTTTTCCAGGAGGCCGCAGCATGACAATTCTGCCTGTCTGTTTCCACTGTCTTTGCAAAGGAACATTATGTCTTTGTGTTTGATACAAAGCCCACCTCTGGGCATAATTTATTCACATGCACCAATGCAATACTCTTTCAAAACCAACCTGGTTGGCTGGTAGTAAAACCAATTTCCAGTAGCCACCGTAAAGAAATCTTTTTCCTGTTCTCTCTCCAAAGACATCACCAGGAAGGTACCTGCCCCAGAATCAATAGCAACACTTCTTTTCAGTTTCCTCAGTCCCATTCTCCAGGCCTCCCTGACTAAAACTGGCCACTCAACTTCCTGCTGCCTTTAACTCAAGGCTTTAGGCCTCTTCATTCTGCATTCTTCCATTTCCCCAGACCTCCCTGCCTGGGAGTCATAACTCTGGTCATGGGATCCGTCCTCCTGCAACAACCCCCTTGCTTCCAGAGTTGGCTTCTTCTGACCAAGATGGATCTAGTCTTTTACCTTGGATTCACTGTCCAATCTCCTGCTCATCAGGAGGCCCAGCTTTAGTTACCAGCTAACTAGCTTCCTTCAAGCTCCTCACTGTCAGCTCAGTTACAATTCTGTTTCCAAACTCAGTCACCTGCAGTCCTCCTGGCAGATCTTCCCTTCTGCCTCTCTCCTCCTTCTGTCTCGCGCACCTGTTACCTCCCCCTTCCTTGTTCGCTCACATTTGCTAGGTCTCTGACTAATCAGGTATCCTACTTTCTCAGACCCCTAGACCCACTTTTGAGCCCCAGTTGGGGTCAGCTGACCAGTCACGGGTACACTGGCTTGTTCCCCCTTAACAATCACTGTCAGCACTGTCATCCTGTGATCACTGTCATCCTGTGATCATCCATTGTCCCTCTGAAAAGACCAGAGTTACAGTCACTCCTACTACAAAACTGTATGCATTTGCCATTTTGAGACGCTTCACAGCTTGGGCCCAAAGCCCCACTGAAACCAGACTTGGTGTGCTCAGTGCTTTCCAAGATCAAACCCCTGTTAAAGGCTGTGTGCCCTGACTAGGGACTGTGGCTTAAAAGGAGAGGTATAGTCATTGATTAAGTAAGGTCAGGCAGGCCCCTGGAAATCTATCTTGTCTTCAGTGCTGGAGGTTACTTATTCTTTATTATTTATATTATCTTAGTGCCTAGTCATGAATTTGGTAGTTATTTCATTGCACTTAAAGATATAGTCATTCATTATCTGTTGGCTATTAATTGCAGTTCAGCTGATGAAAAACCAAGAAACAAAGAGATATTATGTGACTGAGTAGTTAATGTGTTTTCCAGGACTTTTTTTTGCTGAATTATAGTTTTGCACTCTGATGAAATACTCATATATGAAATTAATAAGGATCATATTACATTATGTCCAGAATAAATTTAATTTGTTATATTTAAATAACCTTCATAGAGATTGGAAGTATAAAAACTGTAATGTAAGAAGGTGATTATTTCAGAAGAAAATAATTGCAGTATTTGCTTGATGTATCCCGAACATTTGGCAGTATTTCATACTTATGCTCAGGAGTAGTGAACCAGAAGCTGATAATTTAGCACCTATAGTTAAAAGGCCTGGTTTAACATAGAAAAAATCAACTATTTTTAGTTAAAAATCGTATTCTCAAACTACCATAGGAGCATTTCTGAAGCAATGTATCACTGAACTTTAGTTCATGGGCTAAAGAAAATATTGATAACCCATTACAGTGAAACCCACCAAATAAAATTAACACATAGCATAAGCGTAGACTTGACTACTGAATCAAATGATTGAATATGTGGCTTCTCTGTTCCTATGGGCATTTGTTTGACTGTAGCTAGTTGCATGGACTGTTTGTCCTTGTGTGTGTGTTTTTAAAAAGTGTGAATTGGGATTGCTTTGTTCCAGGGGGGTTTGAGTGGTTGATTGGAGGGAAGGCTTTGAATTGGGCATACCGCTTCAAGCCAGCAGCCTTATAAAAAAGCAGTCAGTTGTGACATGAGTAAGTGGTGAACAGATGACAGTGAAACTGAGGGAGTTTGCCTGGGAGGTCACCTAGGAGAGTTCCTGCAGTAATTTTTGCCTTTTCAGGCTTCTGTAAGCAGTAAATACAACATCTGAAGAGGATCTTAGAAAGTATATGGATAGTGAGCGATCAGCTGTTGTGACCTACAAAGGATGTGCCATGTTTGTCTTGTTTCCCAGAGGACCGAATCATCTTTGTCTGTATGAAGTGCAAGCTGGTCTCCATATTGGAAAGGAAGGTTAAAGGATGAGAGACCCAAGTATCTGCCCTGCATTGCATCAGATAAAATAAAGACTTTCTGGGTGGAAGTAAGTGTTTGGTACTGCAGGAACAGCGTGCTGAAGAATCAGAGAGGACAGTGCAAAACAGGAAAGAAAATTGGCAGCATGTGACCTCCATAAGAAAAGAGAGTAGAACACATGTACCTCCAGTGCAGACAGTGGTAAGAAACTGTTTTCAGGCTCTCTACACGGGACTATGACGGAGAATGGTTTACAAGAGTTATCTGAAGAAAGGGAACAGAAGGCGATCCCATTTACTGGAATACAGGATGTGACAGTGTGCCTGCCAGACTGATTAAGCCATTATTGGACCATTATCCCTTTCTGCTTCTTCACGTGGGCACCAATGAATGACTTTGAAGTGGGTCACTGCAGGTCATGTGGCTCTGGGAAGAAGGATAAAGGAGTTTGAAGTGTAAGACTTGTTTTCATCCATCCTCCCTGTTGAAGGAAAAGGCCCAGGTAGGGGCCATCAAATTGTGGCGGTTAATGTATGGGTGCACAGGAGGTGTCAGAGAGAGAGAGAGAGTGTTGGATTCTTTATGGGCTATTGTTCTGGGCACAAGGATTCCTATGAAGAGACGGGCTCTATCCAACAGAAAGAGGAAAGAGCATCCTTGCAGGCAGGGTTGCTAACCTAGTGAGGAGAGATTTAAACTAGGTTCTCTGGGGGATGGTGACCTAAGCCCTGAGATAAGTGAGGAAGTGGAAATACTAGAAGGAAACACAAGGTGCAACAGGGGAGGTCTGTCAGCTGATGGTCAGGGCAGTGTGTGTGTGTCTGTGTTACACCCAAGTCTTCAACTGCTGGGAGGCAAGGCCCTGTCGCAGCGGTCAGCCTAGGAGGCTGAAGGGCGGCCCGAGAAGTTTAACGTCCATGTCTTTACCGCTAGGACCGGGGTCCCTCCGCGGAGGACACCCCAAGGTTTATAGGAAGAGCTTCTTACATCTCAGATTTTAACTGCTAGGCTACAGGATTCCTTCGCAGTGGGCAGCCAAGGGAAGGCTGAGAGATGCCCCTATGGATCTGTCCCCTGGAAGCGACATGATTCAAATGCCCAAGCTCTCCCTATACGTGGGTATGTCTACACTACCACCCTAGTTCGAACTAGGGTGGTAATGTAGGCAACCGGAGTTGCAAATGAAGCCCGGGATTTGAATTTCCCGGGCTTCATTTGCATATAGCCGGGCGACGCCATTTTTAAATGTCCGCTAGTGCGGACTCCGTGCTGCGCGGCTACACACGGCATGGACTAGGTAGTTCAGACTAGCCTTCCTATTCCGAACTACCATTACTCCAAGTGACAGCTTAATCTTTAAAGAGCTCTAAGTTTATGTGTACACTTAAGACAAAGGACCACACTCAGGTACAATTTGTATCCCCTTCTGTGCCTTTCGACTCCAGCGGGTCAAGCCAGGGCCGGTCCCTCAATTCCTAAGAAAGATGAATACGAGGTGGGCGTCCCCGTGGAACCTCGGGAGGCCAATCACCTACCCCAACCAGCAGATAGATGGTAGATTGACACTCAAAGTAAATGTGCTGCTGGACCCATCTTTATGCCCGTAGGGGCCCGTGTCCTCTTTCTTATCTAAGATGCCAAATTGTGTTGATCTGTCTTTGTGATGCCAGTTCTTACAAGGGAGTTTCAACTTAATTTACACTCGCAAGAGAGAGAACTAAATTGTGAGTACTGGACATTTTTTTACTGGGCGGGAGAGTCCTCCTCCCGGACAGTGTGTGTTCGTATCAATATGGGTTTCAGTCAAGGGCACTCCTCGGCAACCTCTAGGTCAACAATTGCTAACCTAGCAATTGTATCTCTGTTTACAGCCATCCAGGGTCATAGCAGCCTGCATATCTGGGCCTTCTGTTCAAGGCTTTTACTGCTCTGTGTGCCCTGTGTGCTCCAGGCAAGCAAAAATGGATGTTACGGGGGGGGGGGGGTTCCTGTCTGGCTACAAGGTCTCATGATTCATACTAAGAAAGTACAGCAGTCAGCTAATTATCTTGGGTACCTGTGCATGAATTCAAGAAGCCTGGGAAACAGGAAGAATTGGTAGTCCTGGCACAGTTGTCAAGGAATAATGATGTGTATATAACAGAGACTTGGTGGGGTAACTCACGACTAGAGCACTGTTAGGGATGAGTATAAATTGTTTAGAAAAGACAGGTGGGGGAAAAAAGATGGAGGAGTTGCAGTGTATGTAAGAGAGCAGGATGATTGCTCAGAGCTCCAGTATGAAACTGGAGAAAAGCCTGTTGAGGGCCTTTGAGCTAAGATTAGAGTCAAGAGCAATAATAGGTGTCATAGTGGGCATCAGTTATGAACCACCAAATCAGGAGGATGAAGTAGATGAGGCTTTGTCTGGAGTACTACCAGAAGTTTCCAGATCACAGGTCCTGGTTCTCAGTCACTTCAATCACCCTGACATCTGCTGGGAGAGCAGTGCACAGATAATTTAGGAAGTTTTTTGAGTGTTAGGGACGATGTTCTAGTGCAAGTGCGGGAGGAGCCAACTAGGTGTTATGTTCCTCTTGATCTGCTGCTCACAAACAGGGAAGAATTGGTAGGAGAAATAGAAGTAGATGGCAATCTGGGCAGCAATGATCCTGAGCTGGTTGAGTTCAAGATTCTGTCAAAAGGAAGAAAGGAGAGCAGCAGATTGCAGACTCTGAACTTGAGAAAAGCAGACTGACTCCCTCAAGGAATTGATGGGCAGGATCCCCTAGAAGACTAATATGAATTGGAAAGCAGTCCAGGAGAGCTGGCTGTATTTTAGAAAAACCTTATTGAACACACAGGCACATACCATCCCGCTGTGCAGAAAGAATAGAAAATGTGGCAGGCAACCAGCTTGGCTCAACACAGAAATCTTTGGTGAGCTTAAACACAAAAAGGAAGCTCACAAGAAGTGGAAACTTGACAAATGACTGGGGGGAGTATAAAAATACTGCTAAAACATGCAGGGGTGTAATCAGGCCAAAGTTGAAGCTAGGAAGAGATGTAAAGGATAACAAAAAGGGTATCTACAGGTATGTTAGCAACAAGAAGGTGGTCAGGGAATGTGTGGGATCTTTACTGAAATAGAGAACAATCTAGTAATAAATGATGTGGAAAAATGTGAAGTACTCAATCTTTTTTTGCCTCCGTCCTCACAGACCAGGCTTTCTTCCAGACTGCTGTGCTGGGTAGCATAGTATTAGGAGGAGGTGAGCAACCCTTGGTGAAAAAACAATTAAGGATTATTTAGAAAACCTGGCATGTAGAATAGTGATAGAAATGTAGCCGTGTTAGTCTGGTGTAGCTGAAACAAAATACAGGACTATGTTGCACTTAATCCTGTATTTTGTTTTAGAAAACCTGGACATGTATAAGTCCATGGGGCCAGATGTAACGCATCTGAGTATGCTGAAAGATATGACTGATGTGTTTGCAGAGCCATTAGTCATTATCTCTGAATACTTGTAGCAATCAGGGAAGGTCCCAGATAACTGCAAGAAGGCAAATATAGTGCCTGTCTTTAAAAAAGGGAAGAAAGAAAATCCAGGGAACTATAGACTTGTTAGCCTCATCTGAGTCCCTGGAAAAATCATGGAGTCGCTCCTCAAGGAATCCATTTTGAAACATTTGAAGGAGAGGAAGGTGATTAAGAATGATCAGCATGGGTTCATCAAAGGCAAATAATGCGTAAACAACCTAATTGCCTTCTACGATGAGATAACTGGCTCTGTGGATATGGGAAAGGAGGTAGACTTGATATACCTTGACTTTAGCAAATCTTTGGATATTGTCACTCACCGTATTCTTTGCAGCAGCTTGAAGAAGTATTGGATGAGTGGACAAGAAGGTGGATAGAAAGCTGACTAGAACATCAGTCTCAGTGGGTAGAGATCAATGGTTCAATGTCTAGGTGGCAGCCAGTACCAAGCAGAGTGCCCCAGCGGTTGGTCCTGGAGCCAGTTTTGTCCAATATTTTCATTTATGATCCAGATGATGGGAAGGATTGAACCTTCACCAAGCTGGCAGATGACACTAAGCTGGGAAGAGAGGTAGACATGCTGGAAAGTTGAGATATGGTCCAGAGTGACCTAGATGAATTGGAGGATTAGGGCAAAAGAAGTCTTATAAAGTTCAACAAGGACAAGCGCAGAGTCCTGCAATTAGGATAGAAGAATCTTATGCACTACTACAGTTTGGTGACTGACTGATGAAGCAGCAGTTCTGCAGAAAAGGACCTGTGGATCAGGTATTTTTGTTCACGGGAAAAAATATTAATTGCACGCCCCTTCTCCTTAGGTTAGCATGCATCATGCTCTTTACTTTTGCAGCTTATTATTTTTACTTATTGTATCTTTGAGCCCCTGATTATGATGCACCTGGGGTGAGCGTCCTCCTTGCCCCACCCTTGTTATGGCCCTGCTGGGGATTACAGTGGATGAGAAGTTGTACATGAGTAAACACTTCGCCCTTGTTGCCAAGAAAGCATATTGGGCTTGTGATGGGGTGAGGCAACCCCGCACTAAAGGTGCCCCCCCCCAGCGAGGCAGGTAGAAGCGGCACGGCTTTTCTCGCCGCTGCCGAGGACGCGGTCGGCGGGGGAGCCGGGACGCGCCGCTCGGCAGTCGGCTTAGCCGGCGCGGCCCGAAGCAACGTGGGAGGTGACAGGGTGAGGCAACCCCGCACTGAGGGTGCCCCCCCCCAGCGGGGCAGAAAGAAGCACCGCGGCTTTTCCCGCCGCCGCTGAGGATGTGGTTGGCGGGGCAACCATGATGCGCCGCTCGGTAGGCGGCTTCACGAATGCGGTCCCGAGCACCGCGGGGGAAGGACCCCCCACGCCGGGATCAGCAGGGGCAACGGGGGAGGAACGCCACCCCACCAGCCTCAGGGCGGGTGGCCCCACAGACGCCCCCAGTCAGCCCTATTCCCCACTGATGCCGGCGGCAAGGAGGACCCTCCCCAGGTATAAAACCAGCAGAGTCAGAAGAAGAAAGGGGAGGCGAGGAGGAGGACGTCAGATGAAGGGACTGAGAGGCACGAGGAGGCAGCGGAACAAGCCGGCCGGATGGTGAGCGGTTGAGCGAGGGCGTGAGGAAGCAGCCGAGAGCGGGTGTCTACTGGAGCCCGCGGGCTGATGTGTTGAGGCTCTGTGCCCCATCAGCCAGGTTGGGGGAGAGAGGATCGTCTCCCCCGCCTTAGGGCCCTGGGCTGGGGTCTGGAGAGAGGGAGGGCCCGGACCCCCCTCACCTTCTCGCTCGAGGGATCGTCTGGGCGACCGAAGGGAGGGTTGACCGGGCGCAGTTTTATGAAGACCGGGAGCATCTGGGACAGCAACCGGGGCATTGGGGTGCCCGGGGCGGGGTGAGCCTGTGGACCCCGTAACAGGGCTGCTTTTGTAGGAGCATTGCCCGCAGGTTGAGGGAAGTGATTATCTGCTTCTGTCTGGCACTGGTGAAGTGACATCTGGAGTATTGTGTCCAGTTTGGGCCCCCATTACAAAAAAGGATGTTGACAAACTGGAAAGAGTCCAGTGGAGGTCAACAAAAATGATTGGAGGACTGAGGTACATGACTTCTGAGGAGATACTGGAACAGGGGATTTCATAGCAACCTTCAACTACCTGAAAGGGGACTCCAAAGAGAATGGAAGCTGTTCTCAATGATGGCAGTTGACAGAACAAGGCACAAAGGCCTAAAGTTGCAGTGGGGGAAGTCTAGGTTGAATATTAGGAAAAACTATTGCACTAGGAGGACAGTGAAGCACTGGACTGGGTTACCTAGGGAGGTAGTGGACTCTCCATTCTTAGAGGTTTTTAAGGTTAAGCTTGACAAAGCCCTGGCTGGGATGATTTAGTTGGAGTTGGTGCTGTTTTGAGCAGGGGATTGGACAAGATGATCCCCAGAGGTTTCTATCAATCCTAATTGTTTATCATTTGGAAATACAACAGTGATTTACTAGGAGAAATGTAAGGTGTGTTTATACAACATTATGTTCCTGGTTTGTGATTACTTTCCTGCAATTTTTTTTTTTTTTTTTTTTTGCACTGAGGGAAAAAACTGTGTATTTTGGGGGCTCTCAATGGGAAGACAGTAGGCTAGAAAGCTTTATCAGATTTTCACCATTGCTTCAGCTACATTCAGACCTGTCAACAGGGAGAGGAAAGGGGGTAACTGCCCCAGAGCTCAGCGATTCAGAAGGGTCCATGGCTGCTAGCACTTTAAATCCCCACCAGAGCCCTAGGGGGTGAGCACGCCAACCTCTGGGTAGTGCTGAGGGCTAGCTGCCCCAAGTCCTACCTCTTCCAGAAGTGCAGACCTGCCTCCCACCCCACCTTGCCCAGAAGCCAGGTGATTCTGTTGGCCTCCAGGGCTACATTATTTTTAAGTTTCGGAAGGCATATGTCTGTTTATGTTTTATCAAATGGCAAAATTCCTATCGAATTAAATGAAAGTACAATGAGTCTTGTCTTCCATCTCTCTTGCTACATTTCTTCATGCACTTTTCTTGTAGTAACCTACTTCAAGGCAACATTATAGAACCTAGGGTACGTCTAGACTACGCTGAAGTTTTGAAAGAGGATATGCAAATTCTGCAGGAATTTGCATATCTTCTTCCGATCTCATTTTTGAAAGTAGAGCTTTTGAAAGTGAAAGTAGTCAGCACATGTTTTTTCTAGAAACCCCCTGCCTTTTTCGAAAAGCCGCTCTTCCTCAAAAAATGCCAAAAAAACCATCCCAACTACTTTCACTTTTGAAAGCTCTGCTTTTGAAAGTGAGATCAGAAGAAGATATTCCATGGGAATTTGCATATCCTTTTTCGAAACTTCAGCGTAGTCTAGACATGGCCCTAGGCGTTACAGTAGGCAATTTATAGGATGATTTAAAGTGTTGTGGTATCTGCCTACAAAGACCATCTCTGTGTAGATATTGGCCAGTGTGGTTGATGTGTGAAGAAGTAGGTTTGTGGCGTTATGATTTTTGGGTTGGATCATGATGAATATAGGAAAGGACAGAGTCTGGGGTATGTCAGGTCTCTGTGGTATCATGCTTTCCCTCCAAAATACCTATGGGAATTTAGAACTCAGTAGAATGCCGATAGTTTTCAATATTGTATCTCCGATTCTAAGTGTGTGACACATGATGAAGTAGAGAGGACCCATATTCAGAATCATCAGACCCATCAGACCTTGGGTAAGTCACAGGTTGTCAGTCTATAAAATGAAGGCAGTAATACCCACATTTGTAAAGCACTCTGAGATCTATAGATAAAATTAGTGATGTATTTGTTAAGTATGATTATTGTTAAGGGACATTTAAGGGAAGAAAAAGCTTTTTACATTTGGATTGTCCTGTTTGATGCTGATTTAGTTTATAATTTTAACTTAGGACTGTTCCTGGAAGTAATGATCTTATATTGTAAGTTACAAGCAGACCTTGTTATAATTTGTTCTTAACTGATTTGTATAGTGTTATGTAGATGATTTATTTCCTGTAAATCCTGCCATTTATTGAAGTTATGTTATGCTCTAGGAAATGAGGTGGGTGCAAAATGAAACTGAAGGGCTGGGGAGCGGGTTTGCAAGAGTAAAACTCCATTTAGCAAATCCCTTAAGTCTTTCATATGATTAGAATAAAAAAAAGGACAATAAAGTATAAATATGCACCTAATGTACTACTGACATTTTAATTGTTTTTATTAATATAAAATAATTTACCAATAGCAAGAAGGGTTTACAAATCCATATGTAGGTCATCATAACTACATCATTTAGCAAATACTTTATGTATTATACTTAATAAAATAACATTATTTTAATAGAAACATTGTGGGACCCATTAAATATTTTCTGAGACGTATTTGACAGTTTTCAGTCTAGTTACTTGATGTGGTAATTCCCTGGTGCAAGATCATTTCTAAAACAGTTTCTTAATTTTCCTAGGGGAAGAAATTGTGATTGCTATACCTCATGGGAGCCGCAGTGTGAGACTTACACTGAAAGGACCAGCACACCTTGGTATGAGCAGTCTTATGTATTTTTAAACAGAATAAAACCAGACCTTTTTATTTAAGTTTATCTAAACTTTCAGGCTGTGTCTAGACTGGCATGATTTTGCGGAAATACTTTTAACGGAAATTTTTTTCCGTTAAAAGTATTTCCACAAAAGCGCATCTAGATTGGCAAGTGCCTTTGCGCAAAAGCATCCATGGCCAGTCTAGACGTGATTTTGCGCAAGAAAGCCCCGATCGCCATTTTAGCCATCAGGGCTTTTTTGCATAAAACAGTTCTTCCCTGTCTACCCTGGCCCTCTTGCTCAAGTATTCTTGCTCAAGAGAGATTTTTCCCGAGCTGGAGCATGAAAGCATTTGTGCAAGAAGCACTGATTTTGTTCATTACAAAGTCAGTGCTATTGCGCAAATTCAAGCGGCCAGTGTAGACAGCTGGCAAGATTTGTGCAAAAGAGGCTGCTTTTGTGCAAAATCTTGCCAGTCTAGACGCAGCCTCAGTGTTTTGGCAAGATCAAGGCCTTGATTCCTCTTTCCATTTTTAATTCTCAACCCAAACTATTCGTCCAGAACATTAATATTACATTGAATTTGAATTGTTTTCAAAGAGATTTGTATAAAAATCACAATTGTATGAATATATGTGTAGATATGTTTTTATAATGCTGAACTGGAATGTTTGTGCAGAATATCTAAAATAAAGTAAATTGTTCATGAGACTTGGAAAAACTTCTATAAAAACTATGTTCAGTGGAGGACTGAATGGGCTTTAGATCATTGGCACTTAGATACACCAGAGAGAGGCACTACTTACAAAGCTTTGAAGGGGAGGAGGAAGCAGCAGCAACTGGAAATCAGACTTGGAGCTCCAGTTACCAGTTCAATCCAGAAAAATCTGGTAATGACCCAATATGGGTTCCATGGCCTATGTGAAATGAGTAACGTGGTCTCAGTCTAGTTCCCCCTAGATATGTATTACAAAACCTACCATTATGACTACTGGGATTAAAAGATAACTCTCTCTGCAGTCTCAGCATAGAAGCCAAAGAATGACTGACCATGGAGATCTGAAGGTTTAATCTTGCAAAAGGTGTTGAGCCCTTTGCACTTGATTCAACCAAGTAATTATGCACATGCTTAACTCTAAGTGTATGAGCAGTGTCACAGAAATCAATCCATATATCTACTACTCAGTAAAATAAATGTATCAAAACTCAGTCTGAGTAAAGTTAAAGGATGTAAAGCAGTAAACTAACCTACAAAAAGCCTATACAGGAACAAAGCCATGGCTCCCAGGCTAGCTTTAGTCCTGGGAAATGGAGGATGCTGGCCATGAGCACCTCTTTCCCCAGCTGGCCAGAGACTCCTAGGAGGAGACATTGTCTATTACTATTTGGTAAGTGTCTCCCTCCCTTGCTACTGCAACTGTCCCTCTTTCACCACCAGTCTCCACTGTTTCCCCAACCAGCTTGTGCAGGTGGGCACTTCTTCTTTAGTCATTAGATGTGTAAAATCTTTGGGTATTTTTCCCACCTTACATCAGGAGTTTGGTGCCTTTTTGAAGCATTTATTTCCAAATGTCATCCAGGTGGTTCTTGGTTACATTTGTGGTTATTACCTAGAGTTCATTTCTTTACTAACAATCATTTTTTCCATACAGAATTTATCATTTAAATAGAAAATGTGAACATCCTCAGAGACAACAAAATAAACTTTTAAATCTGATATTTCAAACAATATTTTATTGGTGAAATTAAAAAACTTTTAGGGCTATTAGTCTAAATCATGATAATAAAAAGACTTTTATTGATGTGAGAAGTGTAAACAGCAAGAATGAAATATATTTTGGCTCCATATATCATGTGTTTGTTCTAAGACAATGTCATCATTGTTTTATTTAAAAGAATTTTAAATTACATTAGCTTTAAATTTTACAGCTGAGAATATTAAGGGAATCCCTACATGTAACTCTGAAAGATTTTATGAATGTAATAAAATTAGCTATTCTTGTCCACAAAACAAAAACTTCTATCAACTGGCTTTTTTAAAAATGTTGCAAAGTCTAATAGTTTATAGCAGAATTATTGTTCTCTGATTTGTTTTAGCCTTTTCTAATTATTAGTATTTGTGGAAGGGAGCTAGCTGATTGTTGCCTTGGCTTCAAGGAATCAGTGTAGCCAATGTTCCCCAACTACATGGCTCCTTTTAGCACACTAGCTCCAGTAAAGCTAGCCTCGGTCTGTGTACTCGTGCTGAGAGGTACTCTCCCAGCTGCAGTCTAGATCTACCCTTATGGGAGAAAGCTTATGAGATGCTCCTTCTTTCCTCTTACCTTCAATCTCACTAATTCCTCTGCAAATCTGAGAGGAGTCAGACACATTTGAACCATTATCTAGCACTCCAGATTCACTTAACCTATAATCTTAAAAATGATAAAAGTGGGAAAAAATGAGTGTTGGCCAGAAACAACAGTTTTTCTCACTCTGTGGTCAAATATTTACAATGGAGACACTTGGAAATATGCTACTGGACCATCTGTCTGTCCCCCTTATGTGACTGAAATATGTTCATGTTGTAAAGGTCACTTAATGACAGAGCCATATGCTTCTTTTATTTTCATGCAACCCATTGACTTCAGTGAGAGTATGTCAACATATTTAGGGGTGGACTTTTAGGAAGACTTATTTAAAATACCAGATGTTCCTCTGCTTGATAAAGAGGCTCTCTTGTTGGCTTGTTTTAGGCTAGAGTGTTTCTCTCCATCTTACAGTTTGAAACTGCTACCTGTGTTGGGCACCTTCTATGTAAAATCAGTAGCAGTTGCCATGTTTCTAGTGGACTTCATAGGGTATGTCTAGATTACATCCCTTTTCTTGAAAAAGGGATGTAAATTAGATACTTTGAAATTGCAAACAGTTTTTCTCACTCTGTGGTCAAATATTTACAATGGAGACACTTGGAAATATGCTACTGGACCATCTGCCTGTCCCCCTTACGTGACTGAGTTTAAATGGGGTTTAAATTTCCCATGCTTCATTTGCATAATGGCGGCCACAGATTTTTTTTTTCAAAAAAGTGCTTTTTGAAAGAAAAATGGTTGTTCAGACAGGGATCGTTTGAAAAGAAACCCTTTTTCGAAAGATCCTGTACTCATTTTTTCAGGAGTACAAGATCTTTCGAAAAAGGGTTTTATTTTCGAACAATCCCTGTCTAAACAGTGGTTTGTTTGTTTGTTTTTTTCAAAAAGCCCCTTTTCAAAAAAAACGTGGCCGCCATTAAGCAAATGAAGTGCAGGAACTTTAAATCCTAGCTTCATTTGCAATTTTGAAGTGTCTAATTTACATCCCTTTTTCGAGAAAGGGATGTAGTTTAGACACAGCCTAGAGTCTTCATTTATGGGGTCAGGACTCTGGGGTACATTTTTGTGCAGAGAGAGAAATAATTGTGAGAGGTTTGGAAATAAAATAGGTTTTGAATTGGGGTTGCTACTTGTGGTGGAAAGGCTTTCACAAAGAAGGAGGCTTTAAAGCATTTCATAAAGATGATCAGAATTTGGATTTGCCTGATCTTCTCTGGACGGAAGTACCACAGCTGGATCTCCTTGGCAGAGAATGCTTTGTTCCAATTTTCCCATGTTTCATCCTACTCTTTGTGATCTGCATTGTCCCAGAGAAGCACAGCTGTCATGATGATTCATAGATTAACATATAATCTTTCATGTAGCAGATAGCAGATTCCAAACTAAAAAGTGCTCCAGTTAACTGTTTTTTGTCAGTATATAATCATGTTGAGAAAGGGTCTACTTAATATATTCATTTTATGGACAATGTAAGATGTAACACATATTATTAAGCAATCAGCAAAGGGCATTGTGCTAGTCTCTTTACTAACATAAGAAATCATAGTCCCCGTCCCCAGGATCTTAAAGTTCTCATCACTTCACATTTTAATGCCTGTGTTTTGTGAATAGTGCAATAGGCAAAAGCATTGTCACTTTGCACCTAATTGAATTTTGAAACAAAGTTTTTTGTTTTGTGATAAATTATGCATTTTCTAATATTTGTTTAAAGAGCTTTAGAATCAAAAGAGAGACAGAGTCCTCAGAAAATAAGCCTCTTGCAAAAACAAAAAACCAGGAAAACCAGAAGCTAATATTTTTACAAGTGGCTAATGCTTGATAACCAAGTTCATGAACTTTGAGAGAGTGAGCTTAACTAGAAGAAACTGAACGATGCTGTATCTTTTCCCCCGTAGCAGATTTTTATTTTAGTTTATGCTATTTGCATTAGTTGAAGAATTAAGTATTTAGCCATACATACAAATACTTGTTTTTGTTCTTGGCCCGTATGAAAAGAAGTAGTATGCAGCTGATCATTGGAAAATAATAGTTGCTTTTATCCCAGCAACCCGTTTTCTCCTATGTGAGAATAATCCATGCAGGGGGAGAGGAAACTCCATGAATGTAAAATGTAGTATTTCCTGCATATTCTTATTCTGGCCATGGGATAGCCATCAATTTTTTGGATTTCCCCTCATTTAAGTCACATATTCCCATAATATCTACACAAATGATGGGAGATACACACAGGGCTTCCTTGTGAACATCCCAAGCTACTGTAGTGCTGCTGAGATCTTCTGACTCCTGCACTGCTGAGCCTGATGGACTTCAGTCTGTCTCTAAAACCATAGGAATTCATTTTTCCAGGGGATCCTTCAGCACAGCTAGTCCCACAAATTCCCTTCTGGAAAGAGAGGTTGTACATTGTAAAGAGGAAACAGCATAACATAGCTCTGGGTCCTCACCATAGTTGATGACTCCTTTAAGGCACCAGAAGAAGTTAACTCAACCATAACCTGAAGTTGTATAAACTTGGTCTGCTTTCATCAAGGGTTTGTCAATGAAAGAATCTGTAGCAGCCCAGCTGGTTTCCTACCTAGTCTCACTCTGTGAAGTTGGAATTCTGGCACACATGTGCATACACACACACCAAAAGGCTTCTATGGGTCAGGGTTGGGGAGCATGCTCTGGAGGGAAGGTTTCCCATTTCTGAAGGAGCATAGGGCTCACAGTTCTTCTGAGTGCTTGGTGGGTGGTTTAGTGAACTCTTTTTCTGTCATACCCTGTGGGCCAGGTGGTGAGCTCCTTTCTTATCTAGCAATTACTTATTGCATTGAAATCAATGGGAGCACTTGTGTGGGTCACTATTTCCTAGTAGGAATAAAGTATTCACAATACAAGTCTGTGCGGGTAATAACTTTATACACATACATGCAGCTCTCTAGATGTGAATAGTAAACATATGGTTATTTTAATTTTTTTTCTCAGAGACATTTGCTGAAGCCCCCTGGCAGGTTATCTGTAAATATTTCCAGATGCATAGATGGTAGCCTACAAACACAAAAACACAACAAAAAACAAGCAAACAAAACTCAGTGACTTATATATGTATTTTCAGAAGTAACTTTATAATGTTACATGTTAGTGATTCGATTTTGTTCTATATGGAAAGCTTATGATAACAGGCAGTGGCTTAGGCTGAGTGAGAATATATTGCTGCTAAGGTTATCTATTGTGCTGTGGAACAGTTCATCTCATTGTGTGTGACACATTTCCTTGGAAAATCTGAGTAGTTGGTTCTAAGTTCAGCAGAGACCTCCCCCTGAAATACAGACTGTCTCTGCACAGCTGTATCTTACAAATTGTTAAACACATTAAATTCCTCCCTGGTGTAGCTCTGTAGACTTTAATTACATTCGCTGGCATTGCACCAAAGATGAATTTGACCCACTATATTTTCAGATTAATTCCTAGCCAGTATGTGCAGTTTGACCTTTTTTTGTAAATTTTGTTTAATTAGTTTATTAAGAAAAGCTTATAGATTGGAAATGTTAACATATTGGTTTGGCTCAGCTCCCGGATGGATTAACCTTCACGTGTTTCACACCCTTCTCTGAAACTTAGGTGTCTTTTTTTCATGCTCTTATTGGGCCAAATTCTGAGAGGTCCTAAACACCTGCAGTTCTCATTGACTAGATCTGGAGATGCAAGTGTTCAGCAATTTCCCTTAATGAATTTCACTGTTGTAAGCCATGTACTCAGTTCCTGAAAAATAAAAGTCACTGTTGCCCATAAATATTTTTTTGTCTTTTTTCATAGCAGAAATGATCTTCTAACTGTGCCAGTATCTCTTAAACCTGTGGCATACAAAGCTTTTCGTGTAATCATTGGAAAAATAGTCAGATAAAAATAATATTAGTTTCTCTCTCATGTTTTTTCACTAAGAGTAAAAGTACTATAAAATGTTTGTTGATGTCGCTGTTGTTATTTTATTATCTGATCAGTTGTATTTCCTTAGAAAATGGGGCACTTGAATTTCTGATTGCTTTTTGATGGCTCTCAAAAGAATTTTACTCAACTTTATGCTAGATTTCCAACCCATGATCATGATGGAATTATCTTTTGTAGGAGTTTCTTTTACTGACATTTCTCTTAAAGCATGTACAGGATCCTCTCACTGTTCTATCCATTAAAAATAGAAGACGTTGTTTAGGATGCATTTGGTGGGCATTGGTTAGATTAATGCAGATTTTATACAGGTTTTTATTTTTTTTACAGTTTTACAGCTGAAGTTGTTTAAGGAAATGGCTGATCCTTCTAAAGTGACAACCATATTTTTCCTTTTTCTGGCTAGGGATAGAACAAGCTAATTTTGAGTCTAAAAAGATTTTAGAAAATGAGAGGCTGCTTCGAGAATGCATCTTTGACATGAAAAGGAGTGTCCAATAGCCATTTTCCTTACTTTTGTTTATGATCTAGGTAATTCTCTAGTGTTAACACTTCAAAAGCATCACTGCCATAGAAATTAAATTGAAATTTACAGCTAGCCTATTAGTCCTCTCCTAGTTTGGTTTCAGAAGTTTGGCTTCTGCAGGAAATTCCTCTGAGACAGTGTTGGTCACATATTCAGGGTAAGTCCGAGAAAAATAGCAACACTTTAAATTATTTGAGCATAATAAGAACAGTAATGAAAAGTTTTATTGTATGATACAGTACAGAATTTATTGCTCCAAAAGACAACACTTTCCTGCCTTGTGCCTAGATAGCCGTCAAAATTTCACATCCTATAAAATTTCCAATACTTTAGACTAATCCTTTTAGTTCTAATTTAATATAACCCCATCTTTTAAGACAATTTTAGCATCATTTCAGCTTTCTTTTCTCCCATATAGTCTCTGAGAATCATTTAACATCCTTGGATCTTATTTCAGTAATGGGATTAGGAATTGAGGCCTGCTCCTGCTCCTTTTGAGGTAAATGGCAAAACTCAAACCGTTTCAAGGGAGCAGGATCATACACTGCCTATTTTGCATATTAAAGAAAATTTTGACCAAAATGCTTGGATCTGATAATATGTTAAAGTGCCTTAACAAACTAATTCCAGTTCCTCTTGAACATAGGTATGTATTTTATAAAATAGACATTTTTGGGGAATTAGTTGTGCTATAGGCAGCCTCTGATTTAAAAAAACACCTCTTTACACCATTCTGTTTATGTACTTCATGCATAGCCTAGACATCACTGCATTCCCAGGTCGTTATAGAATAGAATCTGAAAATGGATCTGAATCAGGATTTTTTGTAACAAGAATTCATTCAGGATTTTAATCCAAGGCTCCAGATTGTTAAGGATTAGTGTATTTACTGTGCTTTATAAACTGCATCTCTTCATGAATGCTAAAAGCTTTTGTCACAAAGAGGCATTTAAAATATTATTACTTTAAAAAATTATTTTTATTGTATAATGCATATCTGCTAGGCTCCAAAGTAAACACTGAATATAATGCCTATTTCAGAATCTTGAAGCTTTTCTTCATATTCACCCAGACTCCAAAAGGGCAGATTCTATTACATCATTAAGATTTAGAATGGCTCAAAAAGCTATCTAAATTACATGAATTATTTTTAAAGAAAGCTAACCAATTATTTATATCATTAAGCAAATATTTTTTATTTTTGATGTCTGAATGTAGTGAGTCAAATTCATTGTTCTAATTCTACTCCTTTCAGTGGAGTAACGGTAGTTTGAACTAGGACGCCTAGTTCGAACTACTTTGTTTGTGCCCCGTGCAGCCGGGCTGCACGGGGTTCGAACGAGCGGGGTTTTAAAAATGGCGGCACCTCGCTTATGCAAATGAAGCCCGAGAAATTCAAATCCCGGGCTTCATTTGCAAGTGCGGTATGCCTACATTACCCTCCTAGTTCGAACTAGGGGGGTAGTGTAGACATACCCTAAGAGTGTAACCAGTCCCTCATTCCAAAGCAAGCATTCAATATTGCTTTTCAGCACTGGGCAAGTACAATGTTATGGAGTAGCCAGAAATTTACCTTTCTTAATATCTTCATCTGGTTTCAGACACTATAGGACAGTAGACATGTGGGTGATTATCTCATAACTTATTTGTTTCTACCTTTTGGAAAGTGTTGTCTACTGTTTTATTCTGTTTCCCAGGAGTACAAAATATCAGTGGAAAGGTTTTCATCACGACCTATTCTAAGACTATGACATCCCTTATGCAGAGCTGCCATTAGAGGTCTTTGTTAACACTGTAGATATTCAGACATTATAGCTCTCAGATTCTTAGAAGAGTAAAGATATTGAGGTAGTTGTCTAGTGATAGTGAAAACTTCAAGAAATAAAGGAAACAAGCTTTTGAGAGACTGAATGAGGACACTGATTGACATGGATTGCATAATAACATGAGTACATTTTTCTTCATGTGGAGTGCACTGTCCACTGTGTATCAATACCTGCAGTTTATCATACTGAATCTATTGCTTGATACATAATATTGAATTAATTGTTTTGGGTTAAACAGTATTAATAGTACTTCTTTCTGTATCCTATGGAAAGGAATGGTGTGATCAGGCAAATAATTATTGCATCCAAAGAATGCTCAGCGAGCTACTTCATGAATGTATGTATCGTCCTACATCACAAAAGCTAGTACAGTAAAACTCCAATAGTCTGGCATCTAATTGTACGGCACTTCCAGTAGTCTGGCATCAAAATGGCAAGAGCCTAGTAAGTGAGCTTTGGCAAAAAATGAGTCACAAGGCAGCAGCTGAACTGAGCGAAACCGGACGGGACCAAGTCAGTCTGCTGCTGGGATTGTGTGATGCTGGACAGTACTTGTGCTACAATAAAAAGGGTTAAAAACACTTTATATACAGTGTGTGTGTGTGTGTGTGTGTGTGTGTGTGTGTGTGTGTGTGTGTGTGTGTGTGTGTGTGTGTGTGTGTGTGTGTAACCAATTTATAGTATCTCCTGATAGTCTGGCATATCCGATAATGCGGCACCGCCTAGGTCCCAAAGGTTACAGATTATCGGAAGTCTACTGTAGTGTTCTCTGCTCATGCAGTTTTCCTATGCACATGCCCAGCTACTTCTTGTATGTCATGATTTGTTCAAATTATTTTCTGGCATACTTGAAAATAAATATATATTCTGTTTAGCCTAATCAATTATATGTTTTCTTTGTTAGTTATTGAGTCAAAGACACTGCAGGGAGACCAGGGAGAACACAGCTTTAATGCCCCTGGAATATTTGTTATAGAAAACACAGCTGTTGAATTTCAGAAGAGTTCAGATAGAGAAACTATGAAGATTCAAGGACCTCTGGGAGCAGATTTCATTATCAAGGTAGGATATGTGTTTAGCCATGTTGTAAGATGCCAATATATTAGAAGTATATTGGGATGGAACATAAAGGAGATATCATCAAACTTCTAAGTTCAGGCAGATGCATACCAGGAGATTAAAGACTACATTTTTAGGAGGGTGGGCAAAGTTTTTCCTACGGGAACTAAGTGTAAAGAACATTCTACCTGTATTTGTGCATTGGGTGAAAGGGTTCCATATTTTAAATATTGGTTCAAGCAGGGAAATATGAAGACGATGATGAATCTACTACATGCATATTTTCACACATTATTTGTACATTCTTATTTGGTATGTTCAAACATATGGCCTGTATCTGTAGTTATGGACTCTGATTTTAATTGCCTATTTTGTAAATGAAAATTAGATTTTCTAAATATTTCCTCTCCACAGTGATTTGAGCTTTATGGAGTTAATTAGAAGGTCAATAACCTTAATTATTAATAGTATGCACAGTGGCTGTAGTCATGTTTGTCCCATGACATTAAAGAAAAAAGGTGGGTGAAGTTAATAAAAGATATTGACTCGCTCATCTTGTCTTCCTAATTATTAAAACATTACAAATGTAAGATAAAATACAAAATGTTTCTTCTTTTGTCTGAATTGTTTTCTTTCACCGCACCTTCAGATAATTTCTTCTTAAGTTACCATTGGTGATTGGTTATCTGGAAATTTTCTCTTTCTTTTAGGGTAACAAAATGCCTTTCTGGGTTTAAAATCTTTTATTTGAAGAAAATGCCAAAAGTTATATGTGCATAACATGTAACTCCCAGGAGAGAAACAAAATTACCAAGCTTTAATACAGTTCATTTATGGTGTCCAATTATTTTTACAGTTATTACTATGATTTTTATGCACAATGGCATATGTACATTTGGGAAAAAACAGTTTACATTAAATATCCACCAACATAAAAATGTCCTCAGGAGCCATCCATAATTAAGCAAATATCTCGTATGTTCCCATGCTTTGAAGATTGTTAAACTCTGTCTTTAGTTGATCGTGCAGGATAAGGATGTTAAATTGTGATTAACTGGCTAATTGTGTAGTCGATACAATTTGTATTGACTACATGATTAGTCGATTAGGGGGCCCTCCAGAGCCGCAGCAGGAGATGGCTGGAGTCGGGACTGAAGGGTCCTGCCTTATGCCAGCTCTGGACCGCTGCAGCTCTGAATTTTAAATGTAGTGAGAACCTCCGGGCTCTTACCACATTTAAAATGCAGTAGCGCAGCATCCTAGATTGGCGTGAGCCAGGAATACTCGGTCTCAACTTGTGCTGGGTCCAGCAGCCTTTGTTCGCAACAGCCCACGCTGTCCATGGACAGGGGCTACTGTCAGAGCAGCCTCTGTTCATGATGGCCAGGGCTGGTTGTGGCCTGGGCCACCACAGAGACTGCTCCAGCAGCAGCCCTTGTTCATGGTGGCCAAAGCTGGCTGTGGACAGTTGCTGCTGCCAGAACAGCATCTACCCATAGCAAGCCTCAGCCTGCTGTGGGCAGAGGCTGCTTTGCAGAATCCTCCCCTGTCTCCCCCCGCTGCCTCTGATAGAGGCGGGGAGCAGGAGGGACAATAGGGAGACAGTGCTGGAGGGTGGGGGGGGGGCGGAACCAGCTTTTAAAATGGCTTCCCCCAGCACAGGCTCCTCTCCCATCCACCCCCCTTGCTGCCTCTCATACAGAGGCAGTAAAGGGGTTGGGGGGAAGTGAATAGTTGAGAACTCCATTTGACTACAAGATAAGCATAAGCTTATTGGGTAGTCCAATAGTCGACTACTCTCTTGCATCCCTAATGCAGGGGGAACCATATCTACAAACAGGGTCCCTGCACTGAAATTTCCTTGCCTTCAGTCTTTGACTGCAGAAGGAAATTGTGTTTTTAAAGCTACTGTTCAAGAGTGGTAATATAATTAGTATAGATAATTTAGCTCTCACCATTGGTGGCAAAACCTGCCTGCTATTAGCTTGACACTTTCATTTCTTTGTGAAGATTCTGTAGGTATTATTCTTGTGTGCATATAGGCCCATATAGGATTTAGCATTTTGACCTTTCTAATGCAGTCCTAGAAAAGCATTCAGTAGCTGAAGCAAATGACTGGAACCTGTTGTATTTTAATTTATAAATAGTGTCTTTCATTTATAGGCCATGTTCCAGCCCCAAAATGCCAAAGGACATTATAAATTAAATATAGAAAGCGGAAGCTGTTCTTACAGCACATCGCAACACAACAAAAGAGTTTAAGAGGAAAAGGGAATGAGAAATACTATCTAATTAAAGCTGTTGATGTAATTTACATGGGCAGCCAAACTGAAATTTAGCCAGACCCTGAGGTTAATACCTTTACTACAGTGAAAAGTACCATGGCTTTGTGAATAACCAAAGCAACCAGGATCTCAGGTTTAAATTTCATCCAAAGGCTAGTGTTACAGTACTCCCTAGCAAAATGATGTAGCATTGGTTTAGTATTAAATCTAAGAAAAGATTGTCACCTCCTGAAGTACCAGTCCCATTTTCAGCAGCTTGCTAGGTTTCCCTTACAGTATGTTTACATTTCAATAAAAAAACATAGCACCGTTTCTCATAGCCTGGGTCAACTGATCTGAGCTTAGAGAGCTTGGGCTAAAAATTACAGTGCAGGTATGTGGGCCCGTGCAGTTTTATAGTTTGATGGCCTGAGCCTCACAAGCCCAAGTCAGCTGATTCAGGACAACTATAGTCATCATGCTATGATGACTGCGTTTATGAATTTGGATTATGAATGGCCTTTATACAGTGTTCTTTTATCAGGCATAGATGCAGCCTTTGGAGCTGTCCATTCAAGTATTGATCATAGCTCATTATTTGGTATGAGTGCAAGTCCCTTCCAGTCTTATGATTCTATGATTAGTTATTGATCTGGCCACATCACAGACTGACTCTATGCAGCTTTTAAAAGTGCACAAAATAATCAATAATTTGTCCATAGGCAAGGAAATCATAGTTTTTTTAGTTGAAAAGGACAAATTTCTGTTTATGAACGAGACAGGAAATCATAGGGTTTTTTTAGTTGAAAAGAACAAATTTCTGTTTATGAACGAGACAGGTTTTCAAGCACCACAGAATGCTTCCCCAGGTTTCTCTCATATCCTGGAACCAATATGGCTACAACAACACTGCAGCTAAATGATCTTATATCATAACTCGTTTCAATAGAAGTTATTTGTTTTGTATGTTATAGAAATCAACTGATGCACAGTATTTGACACCTCAGATAATATGTTCACATCTAACTTGATCCTGATCTTAGCTGAACAGGAATCAATATGCCTGTACTCAATTAAAGTTCTACACCCATATACAGCCTCTCCTCTACTTACGAACCGGTTACGGACCAAGCAGTTGGTCGTAATTCGGTTTGTTCGTAAGTCGGACCCCATAGAGTTACACGCGATCGCGCTGTTCGTAAGCGAGGATCATGTTTGAAACTCGGGGTCCACCATTTACGACAGCTTCGGTCGTAAGTCAACTCTTTGCAACTCAGGGACCGGCTGTATTCACAACAGAATTTTGAAAATGTAGATTGTAGTGCTATAAAGCAGCAGGGCACATCCAGGAGCTTTGCCAGCAAGAGAAAAAAAATCACCAGAGGGACTTCTCAGCACGGTTACATAATTACAGGAGACTAATTTGAAAAGGCAACATACAAATGTTTGATTATTAGAAACTTCTGTTTTTGTTGCCCCAGATTTCTTTCTGGTTTTCTGCCTATTGCCATACAGCTCTCTACATTGTTATTTCATTTGAGTTATGTTGTGAAATTTCATGAACATTGGCATACAGTATACAAATGTGTTGTAATGGAAATCTCTTTAGACCAGGTATATTGCCCCAAAAGACAGTGTGGTTCAGTTCTTTTTCTATCAGCCCATAAGTCATCAGTGGAGACAGACCGAGTTCTTCCCGTGTACTGTAACGTGTGGAGGAGGTAAGTAACAGCTGTGGCTCAGGAGAGTTTACAACTGTGGATCATGAATGGCTTTCATACATTGTTCTTTTCTAAATCAATTAAATAAATTTATGATGTTTTGCACATTTGTTGTTGCTCAACTAAATGACGGTACAAAGTAATATCTGCAATTAATATAAACATATTCATTGAATTTTATTGTTTTACATACTATTGAATGTCAGTGTACAGATCATAAATAATCTTATAAAAAGATTTAGAAAAATAAAGCGAGGAGAGTTCAAGTGACATGGGGCTAGACATGAGAGAGAATGGATTGCAATATGAAGATTACAGGAAGATCAAATGTGAAGCTAGAGATTAAGAGACAGAAGAGAGGAAGAAGACATTTTTGGATATAGATTTAAATTTTAGCATGAGAACGCTAGAGCAGTGCTAATAAATAGGAAAGTCAGTAGATTGAAGTAAAGAGAGATGAGGTAGCTAAACAATGAGGCAAAATATTCACTGTTCACAATGGACCAAGTATTGTATCGGACCAAGAGAAATGGCCAAAGTCAGGATTTTTTGGCAAACTGCCATATTCTTCCTCAGAAACGGAGGTCAGGTTGTAAGTACATGGGTTATAGTTTTGCTGTATCCAAAGTATGAAACCTGTGAGTGCGAGAAGTGCTTAGAAGGTGAAATTTCTAATGTTTAGCAACCAGCAAAACTTGCATTGCAAAAAGAAATTGAGGGTCAAGGTAACTTTAGAGTTTCTAGTGGAGCCACTTGGAAAGATAAGAATATCATAGACAATGAAAAGCTGGGAAAGAGGGAGGGATAGAAAGAGAGTGATACAAAAGAAATGACACGGTGCTTAAAAGCCACTTTTAAAGCTCACTCACTTGACTACAATTTTATTTGCTTTGCCTGGATTCTCCACTACAAGCGGATGTGGTAGACAGTGGTAGCTTCAGCCTAAACCCCAGCCAGGTGGTCACGGTGAAAGTCAGAACAGAAGGGGGCCTACTCCAACTTCCACAGATGGTTTAAACTCCAGAGTTTACACGACCAGTTATAATGCCCCCAGGGATTAGGATTGCACATCTTAGTTCCTGCTTTTGCCTTGCACTTATGACATCCTGTCTTTCCCTTGCACAGAGTTGGTGGTTGGGGAAGTAATGGTCATACTAGGGCTCGACAATCTATGTAATCTACTCGCCCATGGTGAGTAGATTACATCCTGGAAGAACCGGGTTCAGGCGATCTGCGCATGTGCAGAACGCCGGACAGCACGGCTGGCGAGTGGGGCTCGCCGCAGCTCGGCAAGCCCTAGACATAGGAATAGGTGGCATAATAATTTCCTCCTTTACTCCAGTGCAGATTCATTTGACATGGGGAAATTCTCCAGGGGGCAGTCTGATAATAATGCTCCTTTACTCATTCTCTTAGGGTGTGTCTGCACAGCAAGGTTTAACTCAAAATAAGGCTACGCAAATTGAGCTACATCAGTTGTGTAGCTTATTTTGAAATAGCTCAATTCAAAATTGGGAAAATCTTACACAGTGCTTATTTCGAAACAGAGCATTCTTCCTCCAACTTCCCTTACTCCTCATAAAATGAGGGTTACAGGAGTCGGAGTAAGAAGTCCTCCAGCTTGGCAGTATTCCAACACTATTTCAAAATAACTGCCTGCTGTGTAGACGCAGACTACGTTATTTTGAAATAATGTTGCTTTGTAGATATGCCTTAAGAGACTACACTACAGGTTAAACTTCTCTAGTCCATCACCCTCATGACCTGACCAGTGTCAAACTGGAGAATTTGCTGAATCATGGAAGGTCAGTGTTGTCTAGAGGCATTACCAACACTTCTACTGCTTACTATGCTGTTAGAGAACATTTGGGGTAAATTAGAGCAAAATAACAGCACTGAACACTGAGAACCAGGACCGGTGGCTGTAACCAAACTTTGTGGGACTTCAGGAAACTTGACCACACCCATGATAAGTGTACATCTGGCTAACTGAAGTCTTGCTGGACCACTGATGTTGCCAGACCAAAGAGTGACAGATTAAAGAGGTTCAACCCTGTAGTTTTACTCATGTAGACTTTAAAAATAAAAAAATATATAAAATTGTGCGCATTGCAAACAGGGAAAGCTCATCGAATACCTTACTTGCTAGGTTTATGGCTCACATCCAATCTAAGACAATGTTGTTTTGAAATTTACTACCTGATGGCTGCTTGTTCTCTTTGAAATTAGCTGGTGGCTTCAGTGCATTTCCTTGTGGATGGATATCTATATTAAGAAATCAACATCTTTATCAACGAAGTTTGGTGTTTCTGTTGGCAGTTCTGAGAGAGAGGCCAATGAATAAATGAGCTTGGAGACTGAGCCACACTACATACTGACCCCAGATAAAAGCAGTGTTGAGAACTACATGTTACTGGGGAAATTTGTACTACTGCTGCCAAACCTATTATATTATATGGAAGATTTGGTCTCCATCTGAGCTCTTTTACCAGCACTACAATGACTCCAACATTTCAGATAGAAACAGTTCCACACACCAAAAAATTAGAAACAGCTGCATCACCAGAATATCATTTCTCAGTTGGATCACTCCATATTCAGTTCAGTAATCTTTGTGTAGGGGAAGTACGGGCTTCGGAGAGCAGAGAGGAGAGGTATGTAATTGGGAATGGCTCGTAAAATACAGTCAAATACAGATAAAAGGGAAATCTTTAAAAACATGAATGAATTTTGTTTGCACCTTGTAATTCTTCTGTGTCTCTGGATGCTTACAAGAACTGGTACCTGCAGGCTTTAAAGTGCTGGAATTAGTTAGCATTTCTTTATGGTTATCACTGTCATGCATGATGACACTTGGATCAGCCAAGAGACACATAAGTGTCACTATTGATATGTGATACTTTAGCATTTTCAGTAGACATATTTATGGTATTCGTTTGTTCACTCCATTTGGTTATTCATTCTTGTGGTTTCATCCTTTTTCTTTATATAGCACATACCAGAACATCCTTCTTGTCTTCTCTGTTTCAGTCAAAGATAATTTCTGTGAATGAGTCCTTTTTTTCTTAGCCAAAAAAGCAGCCTAGTGGTTTATTAAACTCAGTGGTTTATTAAATTCAGATCTTTTCTGTTAACCAGTGGTTTACGCAGATATTTGCACCAAGTCATTACTTCAGATTTTTTTCTTGGCTCTTTAACTAGGAATGTTCTTGAAAATATTTTTTGGTTTTCTACAGTTTAACTTAACAATGTCTTTGGACCTCATCTTCAATTCCTCTGGCTTTCTGTTTTAAGTATTTTTCTTCCCACAAATAACCACCTAATATACCTCTCAGTAGTACACTTAGTAAACCTTTCTGTGTGGGCTTTATAAGTGTGGACGTACAACACACCAATCCACTTGTGCTCCTCAAGAAAGTGACAAGTGAAGTGTCCCTATAGATGTTTAACTTCATCTGTTAAGAATGTAGGTTATTTTGAATTTCTTCCTAAAACACTATGGGTATGTCTACACTACCCCGCTAGTTCGAACTAGCGGGGTAATGTATGCATACCGCACTTGCTAATGAAGCCCGGGATTTGAATTTCCCGGGCTTCATTAGCATAAGCGGGGAGCCGCCATTTTTAAATCCCCGCTGCTTCGAACCCCGTGTAGCGCGGCTACACGGGGCTCGAACTAGGTAGTTCGGAATAGGCACCCTAGTCCGAACTACCTAGTTCGAGCCCCGTGTAGCCGCGCTACACGGGGTTCGAAGCAGCGGGGATTTAAAAATGGCGGCTCCCCGCTTATGCTAATGAAGCCCGGGAAATTCAAATCCCGGGCTTCATTAGCAAGTGCGATATGCATACATTACCCCCCTAGTTCGAACTAGGAGGGTAGTGTAGACATACCCTATCAGAATAAAGGTCAAGAGTCTATTGATGTTAATCAGTACAGCTATCTTGACATCAGTTGCTTACGCCAGGTGACGATATGGCACTGTATGTCTGAGTACAGCTTGTCCTCATTTAAAAGAAAAATACAAATATCACTGCATTTAATTGTATGTATAATTCAGTATTTGAGAAAAGAAAGCTGTTTGAATCTATCTCCCTTCATCACAAGCATTAGCATATTCATCTTTTGCTCCCATGTTAGGTTATCAGCTTAATTCTGCTGAATGTGTGGATATTCGTTTGAAGCGAGTTGTTGCTGATCACTACTGTCACTATTATCCAGAAAATAAAAAACCAAAGCCTAAACTAAAGGAATGCAATATGGATCCCTGTCCTTCTAGGTTTGTATGACAAATATGTAAGTTGGATGTTATTTTTAGTTAATAAGGAGTAGGTAAAATCACATTTATTTGACTTTTGACACATTTTCATCTTCAAGACTGCTTAATCGTAGCTGTTCAGGAGATTAAAGAAAGTCTGGCAGTTGGCAGCAACATGAACAGACTTGTAACAACTTCCTCGGTCTTTTACAGTAGAATGGCAATGTATGATTTATGGAGATGGTTTCAGTAGTCCATTTGTTTTTGTTCATGGCTTACCTCTGCTGCAGATTTCTTGGAGAGCACTATGGATATGTTTACCCTACCATTAGAACAGCACATGTAAAACTACTCAAGATAGCTTTGGTTGAACTAGCTCACCAAACATAGCAGTATGGCTGCTGTGGCCCAGACAACAGTATGGGCTAGCCACCCCCAAAAAAGCACTTAGGGTCCTAGGTGAAATTGTACTCATGTGGCTAGTCAGAACTACTGCAGTTACATTACTGTTTTAAAAAGCTATCTTAATCAAAGCTAGCTTGGATATATTTATTCAGGCTGCATTTGTGCTTCTTGATTGTGATGCAGACATACACTATGGCTACGTCTAGACTGCAAGCCTCATTTGAAAGAGGCTTTTTTGAAAAATATTTTCAAAAAAGCCTCTTTCGAAAAAGAGCATCTAGATTACAACCAGTACTTTCGAAAAAGCAAGCCACTTTTTCGAAAGAGAGCACCCAGGCAGTCTGGATGCTCTCTTTCAAAAAAGCACAGTTTGCATTACATAGCTTCTTTTTTCGAAAGAGCACTTTCATAAAAAGGCATTCTTCCTCATAAAACAATGTTTTCTGCGGTCGAAAAAACTGCCACGTTCTTTCGATTTACTTTTGAAAGAACGCGGTGGCAGTGTAGACACAGGGGAAGTTTTTTTAAAAAAAGGCCACATTTTTCAAAAAGACCCTGTAGTCTAGACACACCCTATGACACTAGTGCATACATTTTGTAGGATTATGTGAACATGAGGCACTATATGTCTGCTTTTGGATTTAACAATGCTGTCATATGCTATTCAGGATTTCTCATTAAAGGCAGCTCCATTCCTCATTCAGCATAAGGTTCTTGCACGTGGTTTATCCTGGTTTATCCATCTGTCAGCTAAAAAAATTTCATTCACCATTTTCACTCTGTAGTTGGTCACATAAAAGAATCCCCCAAAAACTTCAATTACCATTACAAGATAGTTAGAAAAAAATAATTGAAAGTAAAGGTACTTCTGATGCAAATGCCACTGAATGTTATTGCCAAATTGTGAAAGCTACAGTATATATGAATTGTACAGTTATATTTAAAACTAACTTTTGGATTGTCTGGTGATGTTTCCTGGCTGTGCTGAAGTATCTTAAAATAACTTCACAGTGTCAAGTCTCAGAACCTAACATTAATATGCCATCTGTCTGGACTAGCATTATATATAAAAAGAGAGAGAAACATTCTCAATGGTTTTAATTTCCTATAACTAAACTGTCCATTTCCTTTAATCCATGTTAAACATAATCATTGATGGTGACCTTCACTAAATATAGATGCACAGATTTTAAAGTTCTTTTCTAAAATGCCAGTTGATAAGCAGAATAGCAAGACTTTAATACAGTTTTGTCTGAAAAAGTTGTGGTATATAACAGGTAGAAAAGTATCATATAATCATAGAGGGCTAGAAGGAGGTCATCAGATCCAGCCCCCTGTCCAAAGCAAGACCAACCCTAACTAAATCATCCCAGCCAGGGCTTTGTCAAGCTGGGACTTAAAAACCTTTAGGGATGGAAATTCCACCACCTCCCTAGGTCACCCATTCCAGTGCTTCCCCACCCTCCTAGTGAAATAGTTTTTCCTAATATCCAACCTGGATCTCCCCAACTGTAACTTGAGATCATTGCTCCTAGTTCTGCCATCTGTCACTACTAAGAACTGCTTCTCTTCATCCTCTTTGAAACCTCCCTTCAGGAAGTTGAAAGCTGCTGTCAAATCCCCCCTCATTCTTCCCTTCTTCAGACTACATAAGCCCAAATCCCTCAGCCTCTCCTTGTAAGTCATTGCAGACTTGAGGAATATACCTCCCTTAACCTCAAAGCCCACTCCCTCTAGGTGCTCAGCAACAAGTAATTCAAGTAAGCAGCAGACGAGGGTGT
The DNA here is from genome assembly GCF_052426305.1 of Pelodiscus sinensis. NCBI lineage: Eukaryota > Metazoa > Chordata > Testudines > Trionychidae > Pelodiscus > Pelodiscus sinensis. Next base: position 27,446,893 of record NC_143065.1, read on the forward strand.
TGAGCACTTTCCAGGAAGTGCTCAACGCTTCCATGGATTGAACCCTTACCATGCGTTTTTTTCATTTGCATGCACCTTCCACAGATCCCTTCATTACAGATTTCTTGGTAGTGTCCATTTCTTTGTTAAGAAATGACTGTACATCTCAGGGAAGTAGCACCACCTGGGAGGAGTCACACACAAAATGATTATTTAGAACTGTTTAGTGATCATTCCTTTTGAGCTTTTTCCATTTTTGTGGAATGAATTAAGGAGTTTCTAGACTGAGTGTTTTTCGGCATCTTCCGCAGGAAGATTCTGATCTCATCGTGGGATTTGTTCACGTTTTAACATCATTGTGCATAACATATAGGGCAAATAACATCTAGGATATGAGATATAATGATGCTATATTTGTTTTATTGACAGTGATGGATTTAAAGAAATCATGCCCTATGATCACTTCCAGCCTCTGCCTCGGTATGTATGGAGACTATATAACATGTAGGTCAGCATTAGGATGAGATTTTCACCAGAAATTCAATATTCAATTGCAAAGACTTATCACTGCATAACTTGGAATGTTATCTACTGTCTTTGCATACTGTCATGGTAGTTGATTTTCTAATTTATGCATTAGAGAGCAAATCAGAGAGTGACTTGAATGGTGCTGTTCCTACATAAAGCACTTTACATTTGTAATGTAAATGCTTGTAGGATTGGAACCTCTGTTATTGCAATAAAAACCCGTTAAGTGCATAACCGCTTAGTGAGGAAGTAATAGCTTGGCAAAATTTCCTCTAAAATGCATATATTTATTCATACAGTTCTATGTGAAGATATATTTTGGTTTAACAAAATATGTGTTACGTATGTAACACTATGTAACTATTCATGTAACGTGGCACTCTGGAAATTGATTATTTGCTTTTTAAACTATATTGCTTTTCTGTTCTTTTTGTTGTTTATTCCTACATACTGTATGTTCATACACACACTGCTTTAGTGGAACTCCCAGGATTCCATTAACTGGGGTAAATTGTCATAGCTCCATTGACTTGATAATTTACTGAGGATATGCTGTTCTCTGATGGTTTTTGGCTTTGTCAGATAGGTGGAAATGTGTTCCCCTGTGACTTAGTACTGAAGTTTTGTGATTATCCTGCTCCTATCTTTTCCCCTTTCCTCTTTTCCTTCTGCTTCAAGACTCTGCAGATGTCCCTGTGTTAACTGTGACACAATTTCATTACATCAGTGCTTTGTGTTCTGAGTTGCTCAGAATTAGGAAACCAGTTGGAATTAAGATTTAGTTTCCTTTCTGTGCTGTACTGTGCCTGTAGAGCTTGTTCAGCACTGTCCTTTGAGGTCATAACAAGGGTGAAAGCATGGACAATTGTTCTCATTTGAAGCATGAAAAACTGCACATAAAGCAGGAGTGGGCAAAAGGGCCATGGCCCGGATTTAACTCGCCAAGTGGGTGGATCTGGCCCGCAGAGGCCCTGCGGTTCCGCCGCTCCCAGCACAATTAGGGCCTGGGGGCTGGAGGAGTGCACAAAGTTTCCTCCACTCTGGCAGGAGTGCATGGCGCTTTTAAGCGCTGTGCAGGGCAGGGACAGAGCGGAGGAAACTTTGCACACTTCCCCGCCCCCAGGTCCTGATTGACCTCCCAGTCTCCTCCCAGTCAGCGGCATGGGCACCTAGGGAGAAGAGGGGGCAGGCAGGTAAAGGCGCTGCCCCACCCCCAGACCAATTATGGTCTGTGGGTGAGGAACCTGGAAGTATCCCAGCCCCGACCCTTCTGCTTGGGGCCCCGCCCCTTCCAGTGCGGCCCATGGCCACTTCAGAAATTTTTTAATTGTCCCCCAGCAAAAAATTATTGCCCACCCCTGACATAAGGGCTCACATCACTCTAGGTCAGTGCCAGCACATGCTGTCCCGATCCCTGTGTGTGACAGCTCACTGGAGGTTTTGTTGGTTTAAGGCAGTCACGACCACTCAGAGAGCAGCAAGCAGCCAGCACACACCCAAAAGTTGGTGGTATTGACTAAAGAAGGGGTGAGAACAAGGCTAGTTCAGGCTGATTCAATGTATCACTTCTCTAGCCTTCATTGGAAGCGCTCTTAAAGAGCCACAGTGGGAGAGGAAAGCTGCCCTTCTATAACAGAACTTAAGGAGGGCACGGGTGGAAACATCTGGCAACTTTGCACAGTCTTGCACCAGCTGGTAAATCTGGCCCAATCAGGAGCTAAATAATGTAGCAATTGTATCATTTGTGCACTCTGTACTTATTGCCTGTAAAGTCATTGCAGATGTTCCTCATTAATTATGCTTTTCACCTGAGCGGAGCATGTGCTGAGCATGGCTGTTCACACATCACAGGTATAAAACAAAGTGCTCTAGATGCTCTTCCCTAAAGCTTTACTGGCTTCCTCTTCTTGAGCTACAGTCACCTCCCAAGTAATGCAAAGGCCACATGCAGGGCTGCTTTGCAGTCCTGTGACATTCACCAACGTTTTCTCATTCAAATGAGAAAGTTGTGGGAAAGTCACGATGCCTGCAAGCTCTTGAAAGAGTTATTTTGCGGCTAAAGCTGTAAATGTCCTACTGAAATATTTCTACAGATGGAGATCTTTGAAATAAACAGAAAAATTTCCCAGGATAAAAATTTTCTTTTAAGGTTTTTGGAACACCTCCATATATCTCAGACTTGTTGGACTGTTGAGGATCCCTTGACAGTTGCGGGTTCTGGAAAGTGTCTCCTTGACTGCCTGCCCACGGCACTTCCCCTCCTCCCCCCAGTAGCCCTGGACCTCACTCCATCTTCAAAATGCTCATGAGAATATGGGAATTGGAGTGTGTTTGAAACTGATGAGATAAAGAAAAACAACTATAAAACTTTATGCTATAAACACTTCTAAGAGTAGTATTACATCTAGTACAGTCAGCCTTGTGCCTATGAATCTATGAGCTGCTAACTCATTGAAGAGCTAATTGCTCTTTAGTTCCTGATATTTTCAAATAAAATGAGTTGATTTTAACAATGGCCATTTGTTTAGGTAAAACAGTAAAAAGTATAACTGTGACTTTCTAAATGTTTTTTCCCCTCAGGTAATGTGAAATGAGGATTTAATCAGTCAGCTATATTTTCTCCATTTTTGAGCATGTATCCAACATTTAAAGTTCAAAGGAGGTTTTTGTATGTTTAAAATTGAGTCTGTGCTCTAGTGTTTGAACTTGATTGATATGTTTCTTGTAGACAGTTTAATGAATTATTTAAAAATAGGAAGTGTTCTTGAGTTACCTTCTGTATAGTAGGGAGTAGGTAGTACTTAACTAACGTCTGCCTTTGATTTATAGGCTTCTCCTCCATCTACTCTGATATTATGACTTCCTTTACAAAACCTATGTTACTCTTGATGAATTGATTTAGGTGGGATACTGCTGTACTTGCTGAGTCTATCATTCATAAATGATGTAATTTTTCACAGTTCTTTTCTGAGCCACTGCAGTTGTGATATTTAAAGGTTTTAGACTGGCCATAGGAAAATCTTTTCACTTATTTGCTGCCTTGATTTGCCAAAACCAAGATGTGTGATGAGCTTTAAGACAAGATGCAGGACCAAACCCTTTCCCCAGGTTTCTTTGTGGAGGTGAGTGGGTGGGGAAATGAAGGGTTGAGCAAGGCTGTGTAAGAGCCACAGGAAGAGCCCAAGATTGCGGTCTTGTGGCATGTAATTCATAGAGTATGATGCACTTAAATCAGGAATATCCTTGAATATGTCTTCAAGATTTGTTCACTGTCTTTTATGAAAGAGTAGATGCTTAAATGTGTATTTTGTGCTTTGATTATGAGAGAAAACCAATGAAAATTTTTAACTTTATTGTCATCCCCACTTCATATGTCACAGCAAATTCAGTCTTCAGTATGTTTATCTAGGCCTGTTAAATTTTCAGAGCAGGGCCTGTCTTTTATTTTTTTTATACAGATTCAAACACATGGGTGGGTAATAAGCAGCCCACAGGCCAGACACATTTCACCAGGGTTAGTCCCTGGCAGATTGCCAGATGCTTTATTTTCCTGCACATCTGCTGGTACGGCTGCTCATAGCCCCCATTGGCCATAGTTCACCATTCCCAGCCACTGGGAGCTGTGGGAAGTAGTATGGGCTGGGCTAGGCCACTCCTTCCCACAGCTGCCATTGGCCAGGAATAGGAAACCATGACCAGCAGGGGCTGCGAGTGGCCATGCTTGCAGAAATTCAGGTAAGTAATGTACCTGGTGGCCTGCCAGGTGCTAATCTTGTTGAACCACAAAGCCGCTTATTGCCCACCCCTGCTCAAGCACATTGTTGGTACTAACCAAATAATAATAATGAAAAATTCCATATAATCCTGTACAGTAGAAGACTAAGTGTGGAACATGTTTTGTTATGCTGTTTCATAATAGATAATAATTCAAATAATCAAATACATGGTATTCCTGCTTTAACAATTCATAGGTGCAAACACTTCAGAAAACTTACCTGGTCATGTCAGTTCATTTCTTTGTGTTTTCTTTTTGTCACATAGGACAAAGGGAGCCTGAAATAAGGGCAAAATAGGTTTCTGATGCTATATACATTTTTGTACAAATGTGAGAAAATAGATCTGATTCTGCCCCCTTTTGAAATCAGTGGCAAAATTTCCATTCATCTTAGTGGAAGTAAGACTGGCTTCAATATTTCGCAGTGCTTTATAGATGGCTTTCTTTTTAACGTATTTGGGTTTTGGTTGTTGTTTTCTCCTAGCTGGGAACATAATCCTTGGACTGCATGTTCTGTTTCCTGTGGAGGTGGAATTCAGCGGAGGAGCTTTGTTTGTGTAGAGGAGACCATACATGGAGAGATACTACAAGTAGAAGAATGGAAATGCATGTATGCCCCCAAACCCAAAGTCATGCAAACTTGTAATCTATTTGATTGTCCTAAGTGGGTAGCTATGGAATGGTCTCAGGTAATTTGAAAAATTATTTGTACCTAATTTTGAAAGGCAGTCTCTAATTTTGTGCAGTCATAATTATAGGCAAAAATAATCACAGGCATATTTTGTAGCACTTGGAAGTATATAGTGTCTACCTGATTTAGCTTACAATTCCTGAAGTATGATATCTCTGTAGAATAAAATGCATGCATGTTTTTGTGCCTGCAAAACTGTGCTTGCAACTTTATGTGGAGGCAAAATAATAGCCAAAACATCAGAGTGAGCATCTCATTACAAATCAAGACTTTTGTCTCCCACTGTTTGATGGACATAATCTACCACAGCAGATAATTTACCAAAAGCATGGCTGTTTGGGAATTGAGAGGTGACTTATGGATGATTTTCCAAGCGCCCTTCTCACTTTTCGTTATAGTAACAGGAATATAGAGCCAATTTATCTTGGCTTTAGTTATCTGACATGGTCACTGCAATATAGTTGGAGAAACATTCTAATGTTTTTTCTGACTCAGTTTAAACCAAAAACCACTAAACATGTGAGCGAGCTTATTCTCAGTAGATTCCCAGCTCCTTTATAAACCATAGCTGTCCTGATAAAGCTTTTCAGAACCGAGAAAGACACCCTCCCAAGTCTTTACAGGTATAAGCTATCCATTCCTAGCCATTACTAATATACTTTGGTCACTTGACAAAGCAAGGTTAGATTTAAATAATGTTTATTTGAAATCTGATGGAACAGCTATTATAGTTTTTTCACTTAAGGCATGATGCCACATCCACTGAAGTCAAGGAAAAGAGTCCACTTTAGTTCAGTGGGCTTTGGGTAAGATCTTAAAGGTTCAGAATTAATATTTATGAATGGCAATATTTTAAAAATATTTTAAAAGTAAGATTATTATATCATCTCTCTTAGTGCACGGTGACCTGTGGCCGAGGCTTACGTTACCGAGTGGTATTATGTATTGACCACCATGGCCAGCACGTTGGGGGCTGTAATCCACAACTTAAGCTACACATAAAGGAAGAGTGTATCGTACCAGTACCATGTTGCAAGCCAAAAGGTAACTGGAACTTTATCTTCGTGTGTTGTTTTGCATTTTGGTTAACAGAAGTAAAGAGCCCCTGATAACCTCCCTGAGAAGCGTCAGAAGCTCACATTTATCGTGAATTGTTTCAGTGCTAGCAAAAGGAAATGATGTTGACATTGGTGATAGAACAGGTATCTGAGTGATATTTTTACCTGATGACATGTAATGAAAATAACAAGCTCACTAAATTTAAATACATAAGTTAAATAGGTAGAAGTGGGAGCAGTATATTAGGTGCTGGAGGATTGTCAATAACATTTTAAATGAGGAGAGTAGTTTGTTCATAGAGTTTATAGTTAAGGCTGTGTTTTAGTCACAGGTATTTTTAGCTAAAGTCATGGATTGGTCATGGGCAGTAAACAAAAATTCATGGCCCGTGACCTGTCCATGACTTGTACTATAAACCCTGGGAGGTGCCATACATGCTGTTTGAGGTGTCCTACGGGGCACTTTGGTACTGGAGGTGGATGGCTATGTGTGGGCTTGGATCCCCACTGGTGCTGAACAGGGAAAGGTTGGTGGAGCTGGCATGCTCCCTTTCTGGCTCTGCACCTCCCTGGAAGAGGCAACAACCTCCTTGCACAGCTCCTTGGCAGAGACATAGCCAGAGGGATCTGTACACTGCCTCTACACTGAACACCAGCTCTGCACCTCCCATTGGCAGGGAACCATGGCAAATGGGAGCTGCAGGGGCAGTGTGTGTAGTTAGAGGCAGTGTGCAGAACTTCCTGTTAATGCTTCTGCCCAGGAGCTAAGGAAGAGGGATATTGCTGCTTCTAGGGAGCTCCCCAGGTAAGCACTTCCCAGAGCCCTCACCCCCTCCTGAGCCCTAACACCCCCTCCCGCACCCCACACACACACACAAACTCTTGTGGCTGCTGGGGGAGGGGAACATGGTGGCCCATGACTCCCCCAGCAGCATCCAGTACGACTGGCCCAGGAGCTGCCGGAGCTGCTCAGACAGTGCCTAGACCAGCTGCATTGGCTGCTGAAGTCACAAAGGTCCTGGAAGGTCACAGAATTTGTGACTTTGATAACCTACATGACAAGCTCACAGATTTATTTGTGGCATGTAATCATGACACTTGTTCCTCTGTGTCTACAGCTTGTGCTACAGAATTCTGCATGCAACATGGAAGAGCCTTAAATAATGTTCATGCTGATTTCTCTTTCCTCTTCCTTTCTTTTCCACTTTATTTTTTTAATAATCTTAAAATGCTTAATGACATGAGTTAATGAATTTCCTTTAAAAATTAATTGAGGAATGAAATGTAGAAAAGATGGCACAGGGAAATAAGAGAAAATGAAAAGCAAGAGGTCTGAGAAGATATAAAAGTAATGTTTCCTATTCTATTCCTATTTCATAAGAACAGTAGATAAGTAGGTAAATATATTGGTAAGTTTCTTTGTGCCCTATACCAATCCTCAACCCTGAACGTTAGGATTGGAAGTATTTTGTCTTTTCATATTTATTTGAAAACCTTGTTGGGAGTATGCATAACTCAACAGTAAGCTTTACATAGTAAAATGAACAGTAAGTGCAGTGACGTGCTATTGAAACTCAGTGACTTGTGTGATAGACCCAGGGCAGATGGCTACTATAGTTTGGTGGAGGGTGCTGGCCCCCAGCTGGAGTTAGTGCGGTGAGGGGCTGGTGGCAGGGCACACATATCCTGCTGGCAGCAGTACCTACATCTTGATGGGCAGCCTCGACCTCCTCTAGTCTGGCAAACTCCATGTCCGGGACCAGGGAGATCCCACCTGTAGTATTCATTTCCAAAATCACAGTGTGGGATAACAGAAGAAAAAGTGGCGAGGAGTCCTGTGGCACCTTGTGTGTCAAACTTGAAGATGAACTGTAGCTCAGCAGTTTCTCTTTGAAGTCTGGTCCTGAAGTTTTTTTGCTGCAGGATGGCTACCAGACTTCAAAGAGAAACTGCTGAGCTACAGTTCATCTTCAAGTTTGACACAATCAACTCTGGATTAAACAAAGACTGTGAATGGCTCGCTAACTACAAAAGCAGCTTCTCCTCTCTTGGAATTCACACCACCAGATCAGCTACTAGAAGTGGGCCTCATCCTCCCTGATTGGATCCACCTCATCATCTCCAGCCTGATTCTGGCCTGCATATTTATACCTGCCTCTGGAAATTTCCACTACATGCATCTGACGAAGTGGGTCTTTGCCCACGAAAGCTTATGCTCTAACACTTCAGTTAGTCTATAAGGTGCCACAGGACTCCTCACCGCTTTTGAAGATTCAGACTAACACGGCTACCCCTCTGATAGAAGAAAAAGTGGCTTGAATTGCAGAGATGGACCTATGGGCAGATTCAGTTGCAAACTTCTCTAGAGTTTGAAAAAGCAATTTTGCGTCTGGGCTTTTGTTTTGGGCCCATCTTCATTCAATGTACTGTGTAAAAACCAATATGATGAAGTGACTAATGCAATATATATTAAATGCTTCTGAATCTGATGGAATGAATTGTGCTTTTTGTTTCCCGTACTAGAAGAAAGTCCTATAGAAGCTAGACTGCCCTGGTTCAAACAAGCTCAAGAAATAGAAGAGACTAGAACAGCATCAGAAGAACCAATGTAAGTTTCTCTTCTGGGTGGGAAAAAACTGTTTCTGTTATGTTGTAAAAGTCATTTGGAAATCCTGTTATCATGCAGATGGATTTGGCATTTGATGCTCTTTGGGACTAGGCTATGGTGGGTTATTATTCCTAGTTTTATATCTTGACAGTTTAGCTTTTGGAACAGCTGTCCTGAGTGGTATAGACTATATGGATCATAATGATGGCTTGCTATCAACAGAACAATTAAAGGAGACCTTAATTTGGCTTTGAAAGCTGTTCAGGATTTCCCCGTTGTGGAAGAGTCATCAGATGATGTAAAGCAAATGTAGCCTGTTTTAAGCTAACTATTCCTTCACTCTCAGTAAGGTAATGATTGTGTTGGAGGTGGAGAAGGGCATGTTGCTGGAAAGGAACATGTTCCCTTGACCCTCCGCACCAAAATATTACAAACCATGCTAGTGATTTGAGGTCAGTTAACTATAATTGTCTGAGTCATTCAAAATATGTTATTTGGGCCATCCACCACTTCGACCCTGGGGCTGAGAAATAGTTTTGTTCACTGTATGTGCATAACTGACATTCCCTGGAGTCCAGCTCTGTTCACACCCCTATATTCCAATTCATATCTCAGATGCAATGAACATTCATAGAATCATCTGTATACAGAATAACTGTGGGTGGTGCTTATCTCCTTCATATTTTTTAATTCCAGCAGGTATTTACATAAAGCGTTCACTCTAATGTTTTGTGTTTGGGTCAAATTCTGCTCTTACTTATAATTTATGTAAATCTTAAATTGCTCAGATGAGCTCAAGCTTTTACACCACTGCACGTGAGAACAGAATATGGGCCCCTGACTTATTTTTCTTCTGTTGCTTAACTATTCTTCTACTGCTTATCTATTCTTTCTTTTGGCTCATACATATTAACAGGTGCCATCAAGAGTAATAAAGTATTTTGACACGTGCACTGGCTCAGAAAGGAAAACTTCTGCCGAACAGTTGTTAACATGCAGTAATATACTGGTTGCCATTAGAAAATTTTCATTGACTGACATATATGCCCAAGTGTTTACTACATGTGAGTGGTTACCCTGCTCTCTAAATTGGTGGCCATGAATGCAGAGGTTATGTCTGTGTGTGAACTATGATTATTTAAGGTAGTAATGATAGCTGAATGAGCCTCTTCATGTTCAGCATCTACATCTGGGAATGGACAGGTGTGAAATTGTCTCTGAAGAGGATTCAGCCTGAAAAAATAAAGAAATGCTTCTTTGGCCATGCATAATCAGGTGTGGTGGAATACGCTGATAAGAACTAATGTACTCTCCAGGTCCTTAGGTTTCTCACTGTGATATCCCTACAGAACAAGCAAAGAACACATTACAGGCAGTCGCCGAGTTACACGGATCCGACTTATGTCGGATCCGCACTTACGAACGGGGCTTTCTCGCCCCGGAGCTCGCAGGCAGCGGGACCGCCCAGAGCACAGCGGTCCTGCCACCTCGACCTCTGGGGCGAGAAAAGCTGCTCTGGGTGCCCCAGGTCTGCTGGGGACCGTCTCCAGCAGACCAGGGACACCTGGAGCAAAGCCGGGGAGGCGGAGGGGTCCCCAGCAGACCAGAGGCACCGGGAGCAAAGCGGCAGCGGCGGCGGGGTGCCGCGCCTCTGAGGCTTTGCTCTGGCAAAACCTCAGAGGCGTGGGACTCCGCCGCCGCTGCGGCTTTGCTCCCCGTGTCCCTGGTCTGCTGGAGACGGTCCCCAGCAGACCAGAGGCACCGGGAGCAAAGCCGCAGCGGCGGTGGGGTCCCGCGCTCTGAGGCTTTGCGAGAGGAAAGCCTCAGAGGCGCAGCACCCCGCCGCCGCTGCGGCTTTGCTCCCCGTGTCCCTGGTCTGCTGGGGGGGGGCGCCCCCCCCCCAGCAGACCAGGCTTTTGTTGTGGACCCTGGGGTAGAGCAGCTGGGGTGCTGCCGGGTTGGTCCTGCAGGGACCTACCTGGCAGCCCAGCTGTTCTGTCCCAGGCTCAAGATTCAGCTGCTGTTGAAACTGATCAGTGGCTGATTCCAGGAAGCTGGGGGCAGAGCAATTCTGCCTCCAGCTTCCTGTAGTCTGCCCCTGGTCAGTTTCAGCAGCAGTGGCTGAATCTGGAGCCAGTTCCGACTTACATACAAATTCAACTTAAGAACAAACCTATAGTCCCTATCTTGTACGTAACCCGGGGACTGCCTGTAGTGGGAACAAGTCATCTCAGCTTAGAGATCTCAATATCCTCTGAGTTACCCCGCCTTCTAAAATACACTATGGCTGCGTCTACACAGGCAAGATTTTGCCGCCTGTTTACACTGGCCGCGAGTATTTGCGAAAGAACACTGACGTTCTACTGTATGAAATCAGTGCTTCTTGCGCAAATAGCCTGATGCTCACGCTCACGGATAAGTCCTCTTGCGCAAGTGTTCTTGCACAAGAGGCCAGTGTAGACAGGTAACATCAATTTCTTGCGCAAGAAAGCCCGATGGCTAAAATGGCCATGGGAGCTTTATTACGCAAGAGAGCGTCTACACTGGCACGGATGCTTTTGCGCAAAAGCAAGTATTTTGCGCAAAGGCACATGCCAGTATAGACGCTGTCTTGCGCAAATACTTTTAACGGAAAAACTTTTCCGTTAAAAGTATTTGCGCGAAATCATGCCAGTGAAGATGCAGCCTATGCATTTACCTAGGTTTTCAGTGCATCCTCATTCTCCTGCCTTTGATCTTCCCTTCTGAGTAATCTTTATTCCTATCTTGGAGACCTAACTCCCACTCATCTTTCAACCACTTTACCATACCTCATCTAAAAGGATCTGACCACCATCGTCACAGCAAAAATGTCTGGATCTGTGTCCAAATGGCCATGTTAGCCCCTAACCACTAGTGACACCTCTTTACTAATTTTCCTGGTGTCGTCAGGAAAATTACTCTGAATACTCTATGCTCTCCTGGGACCCAGCTCTACTAACCCAGTCAGATCCCCCGTTCATCTACTTATTTTGCTGCTGTTTTCTCCTACCAACGCTAGGATGCTAGACCTGTTCTTGCCGTATTCTTCTGAGGAGGCTGGCAGGTAAGCAGAACTCACAAGCCATTAAATAGATCACAAGTAAAGCTGAACTTGAACTAAAGTAGTTAACTGTAGTAGGCCACTTCCCAGTTATCCTCCTTATTTTAAAGAGACTACTATATGTAGTACTGCATTGTAACAGTTAAGTATGGGCTCAAATTCCTAACAGTCCTTGAGACTGGCTACTGCGGCTTCCTTTTCCAGCAAAATGGAATGATTCTGCCTTCATTCTCTTTCAGCTTGCCCTTCAGTCACATGAAAAGTGTCTTGCCATCACAACAAACTGCAGCACCTTCTGAATTTTGTATTCTATCTGATCTCATCCTTTCCAGCTGGAATAAGCTTTTGGAGAAAGGGGGTGTCAAAGCATAGGGTCTAAAGGAAAATTGTAATACATGGTTGTTACTTCCCCCACAGTGAATAGTAACAATTATTCCCTCCTGCATAGTGTGTTTAACTTTGTTTTTGTAGTTTATATGTGACACAGTATGACAACTTCTAACTAGCATAGGGTTTACAATTTCCTTGATACATGGCCACATTTAATATTATTTATTCTTTTGACATCCAAATTAAAACCACAACATGAAATCTCAGCTCCTAGTTCATCCTTTTATTACAGTTGTCTTTTGTGTCTTCAGGCGATATTTTAGTTGATAATGAATAAGAGAATAAATGCAGCTGTGTTTTCAAATCCGACAAATAGGGGATGTGCCAAACCAGGAAGACAAATATCTCTGCTGCTGTGGTCTGCCACGACTGGTGTCCTGAATTTACATAGAGGGTGAATGTTCAAAAGCTTTTTTATTATTATTATTAGGAAAATTTAAAAATGACTGCTTATAAAGCAAGGCCAAGAAAAATGTAGGTTTGACCTTTTTAGTTTTTAGTTGTGGAATGTGATGACAGTTGATACCCATCATTATTTTAAATGTTTCTCCCATGAGCCTTCTTAGTTACAGTAGGATTCGCAGTGAGGCTTCAGCAAGATTTCACAGCCTTTTGTTTTAATAATATGTTAGAGAAATAGACACCTCTGCTGCCTTTTCTTTTAATAACTTAGAGAAATAGAGGATAAATTTAGAAAGCTTTCAAAAGCTGGTATGTTTTCTTAGCAACATGAGATCATCAAAAATAATTGTACTCTAGGTTTGTATAGAATTGCACTTACTAAAACTAAAATGTGATGAGGTCCTTGAAGGTTCGTATTCATTGCATTTAAAAAATCTCCCATTTGCATCCTTTTTATTGTAAGAATATGTATTTCAGACTTTCTTACAGCCTCTTCAGAGTAAGCTGGTCATGTACTTTGACTAGTATGTAACCACTCAACAAGATAGAATCTGTAGCTCTGGATTTTAAAGAGTGTTTCACTGATGTGCAGGAGTTCCATGTTTTAAAGATTATATTCAGATAAGCACCTAAATCATAGAATCATAGAAGTGGAAGGGATCTCCAGAGGTCATCGAGTCCAGTCTCCTGCCCTCACAGCAGGACCAATCACTGTCTAGATCAGGGGTAGGCAATAATTTTTGGTGGGGGCCACTAGGAAAGGTTTTGGAAAAATGGTCAAGGGCGGCACTTTCCTGTGGAGGAGATGCAGGGTCTAGGTTGGAGGTTGGGTGTAGAAGAGCAGGTGGGGTAAGGGGCTGGGATTCAGGAGATGGTGTGGGGTCCAGGGGTGGATATACGGCAGGGCGAGCGGGGCGGCTGCCCCGGGCCCCGCGCTTCAAAAAGCCCCGCACATGCGCTGTGGCAAAGGGGGGGCCCCGCAAGATTATTCTGCCCTGGGCCCCGCAAAATGGTCAACTGTCCCTGGTGGGGTCTGAGAGGTTGTTTGGGTGGAGGAGGGCATTGTGACCTGGGTCAAGGGATTGGGGTGTGGGGTCAGGGAGGGGGTGTAGGTGCAGAGGATTTGGATGGTGTTGGGGTTCAGGAGGGATTGGGGTGCCAGAGGCAGGCGCTGCCTGGGAGGAGTTTACCTAAGTGTTTCCTGGCCAGCAGCTGTAGCACCCCCAACGCAGGCTGGGCTCCCTGCCTGCTACAGCCCCAGCCTGCTTGAAAATGCAGGCAGCTCCCTCCATGTGGCTCTCAACTCTGGCTTGCACTGCCCCAGTCCCTCAGGCCAATCTCTCAGCTCCGATTAGCTGGCTATTTCCAGATAATAGTAGCTAAGCAATTGGCTGAGGTCAGTTCTTATTGGCAGGTTGTTTCTGGCCAATAGCTGAGGATTGGGCAGGAAGGGGGGAGATAGCATGAATCCCACCCCCCTACCTGCAGAGCAGAGAGCCTCAGAGTCAGTGTTTGAAACCGTGGCAGCTACTACTTGAGGGTCCTGGCAGGGTGGTCTGCGGGCTGGATCCGGTGGCTTGGTGGGCCGGATCCGGCCCCCAGGCCATATTTTGCCCAGAGCTGGTCTAGATCATCCCTGGCAGATGTCTATCCAACCTGCTCTTAAATATCTCCACTGATGGAGATTCCACAACCTCCCTAGGGAATTTATTCCAGTGTTTAACCACTCTGACACTGAGGAAGTTTTTCCTAATGTCCAACCCAGGGACGAATATAGGGCAGGGCGAACGGGGCGGCCGCCCCGGGCCCCGCACTTAAAAAAGCCCCGTGCATGCGCTGTGGCACCACCGTGCATGCGCATGGCGTCACGGCGCATGCGCCGTGGCAAAGGGGGGGCCCCGGGGAGTTACGCTGCCTGGGGCCCCGCAAAACAGTCATCTGCCCCTGGTCCAACCTATAGGGTTGCCAGATGGTTTAACCAAAAATACCGAACGCCCTCCCCCCTCAGAAAAAAAACACCGGGAAAAAAATTCTGTTGAGGGGGAAAAAAGGGGGGGAGACCAAAGTTATTGACCCCCCCCAAAAAAGGACACCGACAACAGTTATTGAGCAAAAAAAAAAAAATCATCATGGCCCCTTTAAGAAGAGGCTTTCTTTTGCTGGTGGCTATCTTGTTTTTCTGCTCCAGCCACAAGACAAGCCTCTGCGGAACCAGCTAAGCAGGGGCATGCCGGGGGGCCTGGCGGGAGGGCCGGGGGCTGGACCCAGTTGCTGAGTGTGTCATAGAGTTGTCAGGCATCCGGTATTTTTGCCTCCTAGTAGGGGGGAAAAATCAGAAAATACTGGACATTTTAGGTGTCCGATATTTTCTGAATTTTTTTACCGGACAGGAAGCAAAAATACCGGATTGTCTGGGTCAATACCAGACACCTGGCAACCCTACCAATCTAAACCTCCCTTGCTGCAATTTAAGCCCATTGCTTGTCCTATCCTCAGAGACCAAGGAGAACAATTTTTCTCCCTCCTCCTTTTGACATCCTTTTATATACTTGAAAACTGCTATCATGTGCCCCCTCAATCTTCTCTTTTCTTAACTAAATAAGCCCAATTCTTTCAGTCTTCTCTCATAGGCCATGTTTTCTAGATCTTCATCATTTTTGTTGCTCTTCTCTGGACCTTCTCCAATTTCTCCACATCTTTCTTGAAATGTGGTGCCCAGAACCACAAATGTTTGGATGCTTCTGCAAACTTTATCCAGTCTCGTTGGAGCTGCAAAATTGGGCTAGAAATTTCAAAGGAAGATCCTTTCTTAAGGGATTTTGGTGTTCCTGGTCCCAACCCAAATTAGAAAGTGCAGGCATGGGAAAACGTAAAGTGAGAGAAGTCAGTTTTTCCAAGTCTTCTGAGACACAGAGAAGATTGAGTATGGACAACTAGTTTTCTCATCAGTAGTTTAGATCAGTGTTTCTCAACCCAGTAGTACAAGTACTCTTAGGGGTACCTGGGAGAAGTCTGGGGGGTATGTCAACACAACTGAAATTTGGAGAAAACTGAATTTTTATTTTAAGTTTTGCAGCGCTTTATTATTTTTGTACTTTTTACACCCAAAAATTTCATCACCCGCCTGGCTATGATTAAGTTGTTTAAACAAATGTGTTGCAATGGTAGAAAAAAAAAATGTGTGTCTGAAAACTGTAGGTATTGGGGGTACTTTTTTTTTTTAAAGGAGTACTTTATAAAAAAGTTGAGAAACACTGATTTAGATCACAGCTTCTTTTTCCCAGCCATCCCAAGGTGGCGCTGCTGAACACCCCGTTTCCTCCATATTAGAACATGATTGATGGGCTGGATCTCCACTGCCTTGCAGTTTGCATTTGGTCATTTACATTTGTGTAAGGTGTGCCAAATAATAATAATAGCATTTATCCCCCTTGTGATTGCACAAGACGGCAAGGCAATGGAAAACGAGGCCTCCCATGTCTTGTATAAGTAGATTTTTCAGTGTGATTTGGCAGAATTTTTTTTTTAAATATTCATGTAAAACACTATGGCTGTGTCTAGACTGCATCCCTTTTCCGTAAAAGGGATGCAAATTAGACACATCGCAATTGCAAATTAAGCGGGGATTTAAATCCCCTCCGCTTCATTTGCATAAACATGGCTGCTGCTTTTTTCTGGCTTGGAGCTTTGCTGGAAAAAAGCGCCAGTCTAGACGCGGATCTTTCGGAAAATAAAGCCTTTTCCGAAAGATCCCTTATTCCTTATTTTAAGAGGACACAGCCTATGAATGTATATTAAAAACTGGAGCTTTGTCAATGAAATTCATTAATGACCTCAAAAAAACCCTTCAGAATCCTAAGCATTCCATTGTAAACTACCTGATGGCTTGTAAGGGACAATAACTTGAGAGGGGCTTTGATGCTACTTAATCCTCATCTAAACTCAGTCTTTTCATGTTACCTATGAAGTCAAAGGCAAAGTTGCCATTAACTTCAGTGGAGATGTAGTATTGGGCTCAATATGTTGCACATGCTACACAGTGCATATGCTACACAGTGAAAAATATAGGTCCTCTGATGTTGGTGGATTATTCCTTTTTACAACCTCAGTCAGACATTGAAAGCAAATGACCATAATTCCACTTCAGGCTGTGAATTTAGCTAATTAATACAAAACTGGTACCTGATCCAAATTCAAGATCTAGACAGAGTACTGTCCTGTTTCCAGAACTCTACATGCTGCCCAGTCAGCTATATGCACTCATTTTGTACTAGTAGTTTCCATTAGCAATCACTTCATTTTAGTTATTTCTACTACAACTTGCCTTTTATGAGGTCATCCACTTGATAAGAATTGCTGTAATATGGTATTGTTCTCAGTAACTGTACAATCATGGGATTTGGGTTAACAAATGACAAGGTAGAATTTTAAAACCCATGTTTTAAATTTTTATCTTGAACCTTATGAAATCCCATGCACTAATATTCAACAAGAAACCTATAGTACAATATAGGCCTGACATAAGTCCTTAGAATAATTTCTTAGAATATTCTGAGGGTTTTTGTGTGTGTGTGTGTGTGTGTGTGTGTGTAAATTCTACATATATGTAACATTACACAGCTATGGTTCTTTTTATGAAAGATGAGATCAGAATTTTGTCAAAGTATTATGCACAATTGCCTTGATACAACAAAGCGCATAAGCACCTGTTTAACTCTAAACATGTTATAGTCATGCTGATTTCAAGGGACAACTAAAGTGCTAGAAGTTAACCACATGCTTTATTGTTTTGGAGGAACAAGGCCATTTTTGACATAAGTATCTAGATCAGGTATGGGCCAGATCCGGTCTGCCAGGATTAGCCCTTGGTGGGTCCCCACATCACCATATTTATCTGTGCCTCTGCAGATATGGGATATCACAGCTCTCATTGGCTGGGGATCAGTATTCTTGGCCAATGGAAGCTGCGAATACCTGTACCTGTAGAAGTGCAGTTAAATGTAGTGACCGCGGTCCACGAAGGGCTAACTCTGATGAATCATCTCCATTTTATTGCCACCCTGATATAGATATTTTATATGGCTTCCTTTGGACTGTAAATTAGCTGTTGAGGTTATGGAGAAATGCTTTGTTAGCAGGTTTTCCCATTGCTGCGTATTAAAGCATTTCTCACTTATAAATAGGTGGCTGCTGTCAAGACAACTTGCTGGACTGGATGGACAACTAATCTGTGTCTGTATATGTGTCACTGCAGTATATGAGCACCTGTAACTGGTTTCTGGCAATATTCTTCAGTTGTAGAAGATTATTAGTGCACTTAAAATTTGTCAAACTTGTGATGTGCTGACCACATTCCATTCCTGTTGACTTCGATTGGAGCCGAAGGTGTTCCACACCTGTCTGCCTGCACCTAGCATCCTAAAGATCAGGCTAAAGTTTGAGGTGGTTCTAGTCAGAAAAATCCCCTCTCCCCCCCCAAAAAAACCACCTAATTTCTTAACAACTTTGAAAAATCATTTTAAGGTAGGCAGCAGGGATGATCAGTTTCTTCCTAACTCTTATTAGCCAGTGCTTTTCAGAGAAGGGGAAAGACTCACTCCGCTGTCTTTTCCACAGCATTTGCTCTTTGGAAAATAGCCCAGAGGCCTAGTGAGACAATGTCTACAGAATAACTACTATGTTCTCTTGCCTCTCTCAGCAGTGGCAGAAGGCAGATGGATTCACATAGTAATCTGTCCACAAACTCTACTCTTCAAAGTTAGCAACACTGAGTTTGAGCACCAGTATCAATGAGGCTGTGTAGATGTTGTTTACACTTAGGCTACATCTAGACTGCATCCCACTTCCGGTAGAGGGATGCAAATCAAGCACTTCGGAAGTGCAAATGAGCCTGGGATTTAAATATTCTGGGCTTCATTTGCATACTCACGCTTGGGCGCTGTGCCGATCACGTGCCCTTTTGAAAGCGAAAGTAAAGTGTAGCCACGGCTCTGCTGACAAAGGAGAGCTTTTTCCGGCAGATCCTGTACTCCTCAAAAAATAAAGAGTACAGAGTCTGCTGAAAAAGCCCCCCCGCTGTTGACAGAACCGCAGCTACACTTTACTTTCACTTTCAAAAGAGTACGTGATTGGCACAGCGCCTAAGTGTGAGTATGCAAATGAAGCCCAGGATATTTAAATCCCGGGCTCATTTGCACTTCCGAAGTGCTTGATTTGCATCCTCCTGTTGGCAGAGGGATGCAGTCTACACACAGCCTTAGAGTAAACACATCAATGATTTTGTCTCAGTCTTCTATAACTAGATGCTTTTAAATTTAAAAAAAAAAAATTCTCTGCGACAGGGCAATGGATTTTTTTTAACTAAAGAAAGAGGAGGAAAAGCTTTTGGAGAAAACAGATGTCTAATTTGGATCCTCCTGATATTTTAGATTATGATAAATAAATGTTTTTATTTCTCGTCACTGTTTCATGTAGACCTTCTCCAGTTGGAAA
This sequence comes from Pelodiscus sinensis, assembly GCF_052426305.1. Classification (NCBI taxonomy): domain Eukaryota; kingdom Metazoa; phylum Chordata; order Testudines; family Trionychidae; genus Pelodiscus; species Pelodiscus sinensis. The sequence continues at coordinate 27,465,898 of NC_143065.1, forward strand.
CATTTTTTTTAAATCTGTATATTTTGTTCAAGTGTTTCAACCCTTTAAAAATGGCCTATGCTATTATGTATTTAACTTGTCAAATAATCCACAAATCCAGCCAAGATGATTTGTGGAATTCAGACCTGTTGTAATGGTCTAGTTTTGAACATTAGTATCTGATATAACGTCCCCTGAAGTAATGGAAGATTACATATTTTTACACTCTAGTCCATATATTAATGAGATGTGTACAATAAAATGTAATTATAGTTAATCAGGAGCACAAAGACACACTGAGGAAAGTGATAGTCCACAGAGCAAGTTAATCACTTCATCAAAGTTGGACCTAGTACAAGCTGAAATCTTAAGTAGTATCCTGTAATGTTCTGAACTGGAGGTGGAAATATTTGAAAAAGTACCTTTTACTTTATCTATTAAATCTCATTACAATTATGTCCTTTGGTAATCCTTCTTGGAGATGTGAATACAATGCATATGTGCTTTTGGCATATGTATGACATTGTATGCCTTGAGAGCTACTGTACCTCAACATATGAACCTAGATATCCAGCTTACCCTTTGGAGTACTCCAGGAATTTTGAGCTACCCTTTTAGGTATTGTCTTTTTTTTAAAATTCTATGTATGTTTAATATTACCCAAATATTATTCTTTTTATGAAAAGACTGTAAAGAACATGCTTCATGTGATTTTTTTTCTTCTCCCCTGCAATCTTTTCTGTTGTCTTTAGATTAGTTATGTGGAATTGTGAGCAGGCAGAAAATGAAGAGGATGTATTCCTGGAGTTTAATGATAAGTTTTGGATCTATTATGAAACTGTATCTCAGTATAACCCATATTATTCATCATATCCTTTATTAGCGTTTGGCCATATTTATGTTGTTGCATTTTATATTAATTTTTTGTAGCAGTATTTGAACTCTCTGCATACATGTGCACACACATATCAAGTGCCAATTTTTCCTTCAGTTTTCTTCTAAATTGTGGCATTATGATTCTTTGCAGGTTTATTCCAGAGCCTTGGTCTCCATGCAGTACTACTTGTGGCCAAGGCATTCAGGTGCGAGATGTGAAGTGCCGTGTTCTTCTCACGTTTACTCAAACTGAAATGGATCTCCCCGATGAGGAATGTGAAGACCCCAAACCTGAAACAGAACGAATATGTCACCAGGCATCCTGTGACAGTGATCCTGTCCCATTCACCCCAGAATTTTCTCGGGTGGAAGACAGCAGTTTGATTTATGATTGGGAATACATTGGTTTTACTCCATGTTCAGCCACATGTGTTGGAGGTAATTTAAACATATTTAACTATGGTGTTTAAATTTGACATTGTCAATAGCTTGATATTATTCCAAATTAGTTACATTGATGTTTAAAAGCAAAATCTGAATGTTCAAATTATGTTAATTCTTTTTACCTTTGATAGCATCTATATGTCCCTTACTTCTACATGCCTCATAAGGTTATAATAGAGATAAAATTGGTTTTCTTTCTGTAAACCTGAGAAACTGGGCTGTATTCAGTCAACCAAGTTACAGAAATTTTCTGTCAAAGTTGATGAAGCAGTTAGTCTTGTGTTATTAAAAGCTAAGTTACAAGGAATTACTTCAGTTGTCAGCCGGTATATGGGTTTAGATAAATGAAAATATATGTAACAAATCAATGCCAAATACGCCTAAATGCTCATTTTCCCCTATAAATTTGTGTATCGTTTCTGAACTGAAATTTGCATATTAACTATTCACTGTTTTCAAAATGCTGCCATTTACGGTACTACAAATGTGTGATGGGATAGCATAAGGAGACATCTATCCAGAAATGGCTGGGATGGAGCTCCAATAGGATGTTGTTTAGGATTTGATACAGCATATTTCTTAGTAGGAAGTCTGTGCCATACATCGGTCTCCAACTAGTTAGGCAAATTCCTCCTTTAGACATAATCTAATCTCTCAGCCATCTGAAGTACATATTGCTAGACAATGTTGCTAGTGTTGCTACTACATACTGTACTTTGGAACTGACCGTAGAAGTGAGTTAAGAAGTGCGGAGTGGAAGCAGTGGAATTGTGAACACACCTGTATATGAAAAGAATGATGACATCAGTGGGACATGAAGATAGTTGTACCCACAGAAGAAATAGAATAAGTAGAAAAGGGCTGAGCTGCAACAGTTTGGAAGTCAAGAGCCAATCTAGAGCTCATAGAAAGTGGCCTCCTTTGTAGTGTTCACCATCTGGAAGTTTGAACACAAGAGATGTTGGGAAAGATGCTCAGATCATTATCAGCATGATGGTAAGTGACCAATATAAAAGCCTCCCTTATCATTGAACATTCTTGTTTTTTTTTAATGGCATTGATCCCTAATAGTGACAAAATGTACCTTAAGGAAAGTGCTGCTTCCTGACAGCCCTAATTTGTTTCATTGGCCATAACACGAGTTTAGACCCAGAAGGATATAACTTGTAAGTATGGGAGTATGATTATTTTGCAGTTTTGACAATGAATATTATGATCTATTGTTTTATGTGCCTGATTTAAAAAAAATGAGAAAATATTTTAAAACATTAAGAAAAATGGTATTTTAAAATAGGAACAAAGCCTTTATTATCTATAAGGCTTTTTCAATTCCCTTGATTTTACTATCTCAATTTAATTTTGTAGCATATAATCATTTTATCTCCACCTTTAATCCATTTTGCTAATGCTTCTGGAGGGCTTCTCAACCAACATGTTTTCAAAAGGTATTGAATTCTCTCTGGTTTTGCATTTTGAGCACAGAGTGAAAAAACTTCTTCTTGAATTTTATATATCCTCTATATACTTTGTCAGTGTAAAAAACCTGCATGTGAAATAACCTACAAGTTAACGATTAAATTTTGGAGGCTGTGTTGAGGCCTACAATTTCACACATCAGAAAGAAAAAGGTTTTTTTAATGGGTAATAATCATTAGAATCAGATTCAGGGCCTGTTGTAGCCCAATGGAAATTTGGGAATTGACTTTATTGAGAGCAATACTGGTCTTCTGTGATTTAAAGAGGTGGTTCGACCAAACATTTGCCTCTCAACAGTCATGAATTGAAACCATTTCTTTGATGTAATGTAGAATTCTTGAAATGAAGAGGTTTTTCATATGTGTTCTCGAGATTTCAGAAATACCTCTAGCACCACATGTCTAGAGGTTCATACATGCTACTTCCAGGAAATGTGGGAAGTTTTGAGATTATTTTATCGAAGTTGAACAGCCTCAGCCATACCATTGCAGTTACTCTAGATAGACAGTCATGAGTTTGCTGTCCTATCAATGCTATGCTGATAGTTTAGCTGCCTTGGTAAATACTTTCAAACAGATCAAAATTAACCTGTGGATAAATTATTTTAAAGAAGCCAACCTTCTGTTTCCAACTTATTGCAGTGTGCTAACTAATGATCTCACTGTCTATTTTTTTCCATTTGTGTAGTTCAATGGATCTGGTCAATTTCAGTTCACTTTTAAATCCATATCTCATTTCAGTATGATGAACTTTTTAGTTAGGAATATCAAAATGTAATGTAAAGCATGAGAGCTTCTCGGCGCTAACATGCATGTATCTACCAAAGGCTTTTAAAATACATTCCTGAGGATTTCTATAGCCTTGGAACTTTTCTCTCGGTTTCTTAATGCTTGCTTTTCCCTGACCTAGAGAAGGTCTGCTCAGTCTAAGCCAAATGCAGACTTTATTATCACTATGTCATATGCCATTTGATCAAGGAATGAATCTTGGGTTTTAGTGCTTGTCATATTTATTATACCTCCCCTCCTCCCCGAAATCCTCATGTAGACCATGCTTTAATGTAAACGCTCTCAGCCCCTATCCTAAAGAGAGACAAAAATACAGGCTGTAGCATTATTTTTATTAGATATTTGAAGAAAGACCACTCTGCTACTCTCTTCCAATTAATTCTTTTAGCAAGGCTTTTTATTTTGTAAGGGCAGATGTATTGCCAAGAGGCAATGTTTCTTCCCTTAAGGGATTCGGAGGCAATAAGCACACAAATTGGGTGAAAGCTTAAAGATTTTACTAAGCAAATATTAGGGTAAAATACAATGCTTAATATTAAAGTAAAATACAATGAAGCAATCCTAGAATAAAATTGAATACTTATTAAGCCTAAGCAAATCTCAAAATAAAAAGCAATATTTACTAAAATAATACTATGCTTATTAAGCCTAAGCAAACCTTAGAATAAAATGCAATGCTTATTAAGAAAGTACAATACTTATTAAGTCTAAGCATATCTTAGAATAAAATGCAATACCTATGTGCCTTCTGCTGCTGGGAACCCCCTGGAGAAGGACAGCGGACAGATCCCAGTGGCCAGTGCATAGCACTGTCTGCTGCTTTGGTCTACGCCGAGATTCCAATGTTAGGAATATCCCTGGCACTTATATAGTGTTGGATCTACAGTAATCACCCCTGTTGTTTTTAGAACTTAACAAGATCGTTGATACATTGCATATTTTCCCACATCCAATAATTAGCTTGTTGATACTTTGCATATTTTCCCTGGCCTGATAATTAGCATTATCAGGTGTAAAACATTCATCAAAGATAGCTATGTGATCTTTCCACGCCCTCCTGCACTCCCATATCAGGTGTATGGCCTTGGGACCTGTCCCAGAACTTGTTGAAAGTCAACAGTGTATTCCTACACTGTACTATCTTGAGCAAACAGCTAACTCTTTGAGAATAACAAAAGAATAATAAGCCTAAATGTCTGCCTAGAGCATCCAGGCCTGAAGGAGATGCAGGCATAAAAGAAATGATTGTGGTACACCACCTAACTTCCTCGACTTCACAATAGTCTTCCGTATTTCCGCTACAGCAGGTCTACACTACCAGGACAGGTTGAGCTAAGCTACACAATTTGAGTTATGTTAGTAGCATAACTCAAATTGATGTAGGTTACAGCAGGGTCCACACTGTGTGGGATCGACAGAAAAAACTCTCCTCTCAACTCTTCTTACTCATCTCATTCTTTTGGAGTACCCGAGTTGACAGTGATCAGTGGTCAGTTTATTGGGTCGTTACTAGAGTCACTGAATCAATCACTGGTTGATCTGTTGCTTTATCAATCAGTTAATACAGTAATTACTCGCTTAACACGTGCCCGCTTAACACGTTTTCGCAATAGCACTATTTTTGGTGGGGGAATGTTTTTGAACAACACAATTGTCCCCAAAATAACACGGTTTCCCCAGACGGCCAGTCGCTGGCAGCTGTGCGGTGCTTCCCTGCAAAGTGGCGGAAGATTTGCCGCATTGTTCCCCGGCAACTCACTCTCGCTGGACGCCTTGCTCCTTCTCCTCCACCCAGCTTGCAAGCCGGCAGCTGGGTTTCCCCAGCTGGCCAGTCACCAGCGGCTGCACGGGGCTTCTCCCGCCTCCCTTCAAAGCAGTGGAGGGTTCACTGCTCGCCACGCCGTTCCCCAGAGACCCCCTCTTGCTGGACGCCTTGCTCCCTTACCTCCGACCCAGATAGCAGGCCGACAGCTGGGTTTCCCCATTCCCCACCGCTTGAAAAGCAACCTCCACCTTTTCCATTATTTTCAATGGGAAAATTGACCTCGCATAACACGTTTTCACTTAGCACAATCATGTTCTGAAATGTATCTACCGTGTTAAAGGAGGAATTACTGTACTCCCTTTTAAAAGACACCATCAGCTTAAGAATCTTGCTTGTCTCTGAAATTGTTTTACCTAATGTCTATGAATGGTGAAAGAACATTTCACAGTAGCAGGAGAGAGAGAAACATAGAGGGACAGACTTTGAACCTCTTTGCCAGCTTAGACACCTGAACACCTGGAGTCAAGCCCCCTAAAATCATGAGACTGGTTTAAAAAATACTGCGATAATATTGATAATTTGTATGTTAGTGATTAAACCAAAGTGGAAATATTTGCTTTTTGGATCTTGACTTTAAAGTACACTTAGGTTACATTTTTTAAGCTTTTCTCTGCAATCATGAGGGCTAGAAATGTATTATTTTATGAAACATGAGATTCTTACAAAATTACAGGCTTCCCAGCGTTGGGACTTTAAGTAAAGCACCAAGTATTACAGGATTCACAATAAAGTGATGAGAGTTCGCAATACTGTGCTCATGTTGGTGAGCAATTACTTCCATGAGTAGTCCCATTGGCTTCATTGAGAATACTTTAAAAAAAAAAACCTGTGCACTGTTGAGTGAACAATTTGCAATCTGTCCCTTAACAGAGGAAAATAGGACTCTACATCTACAACTGGCAGAGAAACTCAGGCGTGTGTAATATATGAAATTTCTTGAAACTCATTTTTAATTGACTGTATTTTAAAATGATTTCTCTTTAAGTTGACAGCAAAGCAAGAGTAATCTGAAATAAGTAAACTTTTTTCCCTTTTCTAGGTGTATGGTTGAGTGAAGAGACCATCCTTCTAGCACTTTATTTTTACTCCAAAAAGGGAAAATCACAAAGTTTGTATTTTGTAAATACTTTTAACACAACTTTGTGCACTGTATATTTCTTCTCACAGTAAAAAGTCAAAAACTGAGTTTGTAAGGGTTGTATGCTGGGTTAATATAGAAAATATTCAGTTGCACTGGTTAGTAGAATAATTACAATAATACTGTAGTACATCAAAATACTGCAAAATGCTTACTGTTTCATTGCAATCTACACAAGTATGCTTACCTTATGCTTTTGGGAGATTTTTTTTGGTTAAATGTTCTACTATGTTGTCATCACAGGACAAGAACTTTACATATGTGACAATTTGTTTGCCTGAAGATTTTATCACTTTTATGGTTTGCAAGATATTTCCCAAATCCTGCAATATGAGAAGTTTGTCACTGATTCACATTATAAGGCAATATTAAATTGCGGTTGCCAACAAATTAATAATTAATTACTCTCTTGCAGCATTTCAGTGGAGTGTAACTGTTTATTGGACAGCACAATAATTTACAACACCAAAACATTACAGCTTTTATTTTCTTATTTTCTTAAAGCAGTTGAAATAGAGAATTGCAGAAGTCTATGGCACTTGGAGGCTATGGTTACACTGCATTTGCATATCTTCTTCCGATTCTTTTTGCTAAAGAGGTTTTTCCAATAAAAACCCCCATGTGGACGGGGCCATTTGTCGGAAAAAAAACCCTCTTTCTCAAGACCCTGTAAACCTCAATTTATGAGGAATAAGTAGTCTTGTGAAAGAGGGGTTTGGGTTTTTTTTCGACAAATGGCCCCGTCTACACGAAATGAAAGACATCTTATACGCTAACCAAACAAACAGGGCATGTCACCACCAAAAGAAATTAAAAGGTGGATATGTTCACCACAACATTTTAATACAAACTGCTGTAAGGACAAAATTAGGCCTAAAATAATGACTGAGAAGCCAATTTTGTGTTGCTACACAGAACAAAGCATTTGAAGCAGAAACAAACCCCTAACGCTATCCTCTGTGCAGGCATGGGCTTAGCAACTGGATGAACAATCAATGTGTGATTGAGTGTTCATCTGAACACCTCTTCCATAGCTCTCAGAAAAACTGTGCATCTAGATCTTTTTTTCTGAGTTGTACATTGGAAGCAACATATTTTTTATTCAGGGAAATTGAAGGAAACCAAAATGTATGTTTCTTCTGAAGGTGCATGTATTCCACCATTCAGGAAGGTTCTGTAGTGTCCATGATTCTCTGGGATAGACCCTTAGAGCTCTGTAAAAACTCATGGTGTGCAGGGATTTGCTTTGACATGGTATTTTTCACCCTTGGATCATATTCTGAGGTCATTTGATGTAAAGAGTATTATGTAGCCCCTAGTGCGAAAGAACTTTTTAAATATATATATGCATTACAGGTAACCCCATTTTCAACACTTAATGACTTTTATTTAATAGAAGTGACTAGGCGGTCAGTTATGCACAAGGTCAGTGCTCCTGTTACATAAAAACTCAGCACTGTGCAGACCTAGTCAAAACAATTGCACAGAAAAGGCTTCCTGGAAAGAAAATCATCCACAAAAGGGATTAAGATGGAAACCACGGAAGGCCTAAAAGAAAGCTAGAATCCATGGTGTTGTGTACATCCATTCCTGCTACAGATTGAACCTTTCTAGTCCAGCAACTTTTGGACGTCATGGGTGCCAAACTAGAGAATTTGCAGAACCATGGGAGGTCAATATTGTATAGCATAGAGTGGGCAATAATTTTTGCCGGGGGGCCACTTAATTAATTTTGATATGTGGTCATGGGCCGGCTCCATACCCAGAAGAGGAGGGTCTTTGGCAGAAGAGGCAGGACTGGGGACTAGCCTCCCCCCAGAGTTCTGATAAAAACACAGCAAAGAGCTCACAGCTCTTGGCTCTGCTGCTACCGTATTGCTTGGCAGCCACTTCGGACTGCTACAGCAATTTAAAAGGCCCATGGCTCCAGCTCCTGCACAGGTAGTGTTACGACTGTGAGCTGAGAACCAGTCTAAACAGGATTCTGCTTCCTGAGCCACCACCTGGAAATATGGTGGCAGAGGAACAGGATATAAATAGAAAGCAGCCAAATGCAATCTGTGGGCCAGAACAGAGTGTTAGGTGGACCGGATTAGGTGTTAGGTGGCCCTGGGCTAGCAGAATTACCAACACTTCCACTGCTTACTGGGCTCATAGAAGATGTTTTAGGGGTAAAGTAGAGCTAAATAACAGCACAGAACACTGAGAGCCAGAACTTTATGGGACCACTTAAAATTTGGCCACACCTATGATAAGTGGATGTCCTGCTAACTAAAATCATGCTGGACTATGGATGGTGCTAGACCAAAGAGAATGCCAGATTAGAGAGGTTCTTTCTGTACATGTATGGTTTGTATTATGCTTGAAATTGTTAGATTGGTACCAGTATTGTCACAATGGTCTTGAAAGAATAAATATGCTGGACTGTGTTAAGACAATTCAGAGATGAGGCAATATTGGCTTGTGATAGGAATTGTCATTCTTCAGGAATTGATTGTATTAGTTCTTGACAGAACAATAATTGCAATAATGATTAACAGAGTAACTGGTCATCTGGTAGCAAAATATAATATTGAAGAAAAATAAGTCTTCTGCCTAACGTGCGTGATTCAGTTCATTTGCTCGTCTGTACCATTATGATGGCCAGTGATGGTACAAGTGCAAAATCTGAGATGAGAGTGGCAAATGAAAACATTTGAGAGCACATTATAAAATCATTTGTTACTCTTGCTAGGAAATAAAAAGACCAGCTCATAGACTCATAGACTTTAAGGTCAGAAGGGACCATTATGATCATCTAGTCTGACCCCCTGCACAGTGCAGGCCACAAAATCTCAACCACCCCTCCTAGAATAATCCTCTCACCTATATCTCAGATATTGAAGCCTTCAAATACTTTGAAGACCCCAAGATGCAGAGAATCCTCTAGCTGTGATCTGTACCCCATGCTACAGAGGAAGGCGAAAAATCTCCAGGGCCTCTGCCAATCTACCTTGGAGGAAAATTCCTTCCCGACCCCAAATATGGCGATCAGCTAAACCCTGAGCATGTGGGCAAGACTCATCAGCCAGACACTCAGCTGTTACCTGAAAGTCATAAAACATGCACCACTAACCTTAGGCAGAAATTTTTTCAACACAAAATATTTCATAGAGTCAGTTGTAATCATTTAGACTGTGATATAACTAACAAGTGTCAAGAAAAAATTAATGATATATGCATTTACGTAGAATCAAGGTTATTTATAACGATCATTGTCTAATGGTCATAAAATAAAACAGAAAAATGTGTGATGGTTTAATGTACTGTACATAAATAAAAAGAAGAATTCCAGTTAGAAGTACAAACATATTAGAAACCTTTCAAGATTTTACACTTAAGACAAAGAATGTAATCTACCATGTAAAACAGATTTGTAGCTCTGGTAGATATCTTGGGAGGAAAGTAAATTAAAAGTAAATTTAGAAGGAAGGAAACAGATTCTCTGAACTGTGAATGTTAGCTGTTGAGTATTACATTATCCATTTCCATATGGTACTAACAAGAGTGCATATTAGAATGCATTTCATTGCTGCTGTATTCAGTAGGTTAATGATAATGACTGTTGTTTTCATTTCATAGACACAGAAAATTTCCACAGCACCTTACTAAGTTTTGTGTCCTTTATTTGTATGTGCATTTCTGCATTAAGTGAATAGGGTCTCCTTATTGAAGACATAATACTGTCTTGCAGAATAATCTAATATGTGAAACAGAATACACCATACAATTTTAAAATAAACAATGAAGCTCATTAATGGACAAGTGTTCACCAAGTTGTGTTAATCTAAACCAGATTTATCTGACATTTTTTCTGACTGGTAACATTTTAATTATTAATGTTCTTTTCATGCCTCAGCATAACTATGATTGTATCTACACTTTGAGGAGAAGCTGAGGGAGACTCTGTGTAAGGGAATGTTTTATGCACTTGGCCCAAGCAGAGAATATCGATGTAAGATACTTAATTCCAGCTACAACAGTTGTGAGGCTGGAGTTGACGTACATCAGATTTTTTTCTGGGATAGCCCTACAGTGGGAAGTTGATGGGAGAGTTTCTCCCTGCAACTTCCCTTATTTCTCGTGACTGAGAGGAGTCCCGTGATTGATGAGGGTGCCCTCATCATTTAGTTTAGTGAGTCTTTACTAAACCTGCTAAATCAAACCCTGGAAGATTGATCGCTGAAGCATCGATCTTCTGGTAAGTATAGAAGAGTCCTGGGCGTAGATCCTTAGCTGGAGCTGAGAGTCCGTTTGCCTTAATGGAGCTATAACTGAATCCATCAGTGACCTGCTGAGTTGGCTATTTTCTTTGCAGTAGTTTAGAAAGATGTATGAAATTTTTATCTTTTCAAATACTTAGCTCTTTGAAATCCCATTGAAATCAGTAGGAATGAAACAGTGTTCTGCTGCTAAAGGGTGAGTCAAGCTCTATGAAAAGGCATTTATTATACATTGACTACACTCTAATTGCCTTACAGTAGCACTATTAAATACAAGGGGCTTTCCAGAAGCAGATCATTAGGGTGCCAGTCATGGTGTCTTGGTTTCTTGGTATTATTGAGAGAGACAAAATCTCTACAAACCAATTTTATGTTTTTCAGAGGGTCACAATAACAAACTGGCATCTATAAATATTGTTTATTTGTATCCTCTCAATGAGCTGATTTGAATCTAGAAAAAAAATCCTAAATTGGGACATTGCTGATTGTGAATAGGAAATCCCAGAAATGCCACACTGGAATTAACTTTTTAATTACAAAATGTCTTCTAGTTTCAAACATATTCTAAAATATTTCCAACATGTTTGAGTCAAATTGTTAATTTGGCATCCAGAATTAGTGTAGGCTGAGACTTGGGGGGGAGGGAGAGATAGGGTTATAAAAATTACTTTTCTGTCTATAGAACATCTCATGTGTGATTTTTTTTATTATTCTTATTTTTCAATCCAGGGACACAAGAAGCTATTGCAGTGTGTCTGCATGTGCAGACGAAACAAGCTGTCAATGATACCTTGTGTGACAGTGCCATGCGACCACCAGCAATGATTCACACTTGCAACATGAAATTGTGCCCACCAAGGTATGCCCTTAATAATAAAATAGCATTGTGGAAAAGAAATGGCTTAAATGTGGCTTAGAAACCATACATTGTTTACTGACGTTCTCGGACAAAGATCAGGTTGTACGATTGGGGCCTGGATTTTTGACGCAGTTTTACCATTTCTGTCAATGGAAGTTTTGTGTTACTTGTGTTATTCTGTTTGCTAAAATAGCAAAATTCATCACTGAAACAAATCACTATCTTCACCAGGTAAAAAAGTAACATCTTCTCAGTCAAAACAGCACAATACACAAGAATAACACTACATTACAAAATAAATTGTCCTTCATTTTTATAGAGAGAAATATTTTTTCAAACAGTGTTTCTTTTTTCTTAACCTGCTACATCCTCATGTACAAGGACTGACTGTTTATCCTTTCACTTGCAGAAATTAAAAACTCAAATGAAATCCTCTTTTTGATTAAATGTTATACTCCTGTTATAATGCTGTTTTCAGGAGCCATATAGTAGTTACAGTTTAATTTCTTTAACTGATCTGAGTTAGTCTTCTGAGGGAATACGGTGGAAAGAAAAAAAGACTTATGCCTTGAAAATACTGTGTGCATGCAAAATCTATTCAGGTTGTGTCTTATCTTATTTACTGTTTATTCCTAAAGTAGATCTGTTTGTTGGATTATTTTTCTTATTTTCAAACAGTACAATTTACTGTATGGAAAATACAGTCATCTCAGAAAGACTGGACAGGATTTAACAACTATATCAGATGAAGATATGATTATATACTGTGGCATACATTTTTAGCTTCACAAAGCAGAGGTCTTTGTGGAAACAACTTTTATACAAAGCTCTTCAGTAGACCTTGCATGTAAACTTTTTGGAGAAACTTTTCCCAAGAACCCAATTAAATAATAATTCCTTAGAGTTAAAAAGCTTACCCTAAGGCTACGTCTACATTGCTCTTTCTTGAGCAAGAACATATGGAAATGAGCTGCCATTTTTGCTCAAGGGGCTTTTGCACAAGAAGAAGCAGTCTACACTGTGAAAATAAGTGGCAGAATGGCTCTTGCACAAAAGCCCCTTGTGTGAAATTGGTGGCTCATTAAATATGCAAATGAGGCGTGGCAGTATTAATCGCCGTGGCTCATTTGCATATGTTCTTGCACAAGAAAGTGCAATGTAGATATAGCCTAAGGGTATGTCTCCACTGCATTCCTCTTTTGAGAGAGGAAGACAAATGCAGCCGAGAAAAATTGAAAATGAAACACGGATTTTAATTTCCCATGCTTCATTTGTATAATGGCGTCTGGGCATTTTTTTGAAATACTCTATTTTGAAAGAAAAAACGCAGTCTAGACGGGATTATTTCGAGAAAAAATCCTTCTTTCAAAATAACCCTTAAACCTCGTTTTTTAAGGAGTAAGGATTATTTCAAAAGAAGGGTTTTTTTTCTTGAAATAACCCCGTCTAGACTGCGTTTTTAATTTCAAAATAGGGTATTTCGAAAAAGTGCCCAGACGCCATTATGCAAAGGAAGCACAGGAAAATCAAACCTGCACTTCATTTGCAATTTTGCTCGGCTGCATTTGCATTCCTCTTTAAAAAGAGGAATGCAGTGTAGACATACCCTTAGTTCAGAAAGTGATACATGTTTTGTGAAGGGGGAACTCTGATGCTCCCTTTAAATTATAAAATATAATTAAACTATCAAAAATTTGGAATATTGCATTAAATAAGAAAATTATGATTTAGAGGAAAAGGTCAAAGCCAAAGCAACAAACTTTCTCCTGCAAAACGTGGATTGGAAGTTAACCGGAGCAGAATGTGTGATGGAAAATGTATATAAATGTAATAACAATTCATACCCATAAGAAAAGTCCCCTAAAGCCATATAAATTTCAGCATGAAGCTAACAGGAAGCTGATTATCTTATGAGGAATGTTTAAATGTGAATACATACATTTATTTGGATTAGCTCTTAATATAGTATTTATAGTAAATAACATACACATTTTCCTTATGTTCAAGATTATACATACAATTTGTATTTTTTCATTATGGCAAATGTACTTGATTGGCTGACCCTTACTATATCAATATGCTTACGCTTCTACTTTCTTTTGCTTTGGATTGTGAGTATAAATTGTGCCTAGATAATCCCTCCCTCACGCACCGTTCTTGTGCATTGTTTAATTAGCGTGGATTTTTTTTGCCGTGTGTTTTTGGCACAGTTGGGAAACTGGCCCCTGGAGACAGTGTTCTGCTACTTGCGGCGTTGGGATACAGACAAGAACTGTGTACTGCCAGCAATCTGAGGGATCCATTGTTGCTAATGAAGAATGCAAAAATGAAAAGCCTCATGCTTTACAAGCTTGTAATCAGATTGACTGCCCCCCTGCTTGGCATGCTGAAGAATGGCAACAGGTACAACAGATTATGGAAATAGTTTAGTTGTGAGCATGTTTCTTCTGGTTAGTTACCTAATGTGCTCTAATTGGAGTAACCTGGAAGGTCACGCCGAAGTTTGTTGTTGTACCATGGTTTCAGCTGGACATAAAACATATTACACCTTGTATTCTCCCTTTTTCACTAGCTAGCAGTTTACTTCTGAGTGAAATTAAAGCTGTTAGTTAACAGAAGTCATGAATGGTCTAGATCCCAGTTAATCCAGTTAACTCCTCTCTCGGTTCCCCACAAGTGAGAGAACCTGCATTTGGAAGCAATGCTTAACTTATCTCTCCCAAAGGTGACATTTCCTGAGCTCCCAGCAACTGTGCACCTGAGCTTTGATTTGGCCGGTTCTACATGTAAAGTGCACATCTTTTTCTAGGCTTTCCACTAACTACTTGCACTGCAGTTGTCTGGCACTATGCTCATTAGTTAGGTTTTCCTGGCTTCTGGCCCATTAGCTAAATGAGTGCTACCAGGATTTTGGAAAACACTGCTCACTTTTTAATCTAAACCAGTAAAGTGTTCAAAGAAAACATGGCGATGGCTGCCTTATATATGACTGTATAAAATAACAGTATAAATGATTGAGGACAGGTGTGTGTGCAGTTATGCTTTTCACATTCTTATCTTTGTCTTAGTGTTCTCATACCTGTGGTGGAGGGACTCAGAGTCGCAAAGTTCATTGTAAGCAGTTGTTGACAGATGGAAGCTTTCTGAAACTCTCTGATGAAATCTGCCAGGAGCCTAGATTGCCTGCTCGTAAATCATGTGCCAAAGTTGATTGTCCTCCTCAGCTAGTTGCAGGTGAATGGTCCAAGGTGAGTGGCCCAGAGTAAGAGTTCACCAGACCTGCCAATACAGAGGGAACTCAAAGGATAAGTAGGTGGGAGACTACCAGATAATCATACCAGTACCTAGTGTGGGCTCCACAGGGAATGCAATTAGGCTAAAGGCACTGCCCACCCAAAGCAATTCTTGCAGTTCTTGGGAGGAAGAAGGTAAAATGCTCCTAGAGGTCTGGAACAACAACCCCAAAATATAGCTCTCTATCTGAGACCCAGCTAACCACATCTCCTTTCTGCACTCATGTTTAAAATAATAAATGAGAGGCCATAATGCTTCTTGTTCATTTTCAGTATGGTTGCATCTTGTTGAAGCATGTTAAGCTTCTAACCATTCTGATTTATTCCCTAGTTGGAATTTCTAAAGGCAAAATACTGCATTGATGCTATCTTTCACCTCCCCTTTAATCCAAGCCTCTCACCCTCCTCCTAAAAATGATGCAGATCCACTAAAAGGCATAAACATAGATAAAAGTTACAATTAAAAATCCTGCCCTAATTCAGTATGAACATGCAGAGTGACTTCAGATGCTTGGCCCTGGCAATTTAGAACTTGTTGAATTATACATCTGAGTCTCATTCCGCATTACACCCACAGTGGGACAGTGAGAAATACTCTCATTTTCCTATAATTGTTTCTGAACAAGAAAGAGTTAGCTACTTTATGTTCATATTGACTTAATGTCTGGGGAGCGCTTAGAGTTTTGGGTAGCAAAGGGATCCATATAAAACAGCAGCCTTTAAAAATTTACTTTAAAAGTAACATAAATGAGACAGGACACAAAATTCACTCTGACTACATCCTTCCTTTTGCAGTGCTCTCTCAGCTGTGGTGTTGGAATCCAGAGAAGGAAACTTGCCTGCCAAAAGCTAACAGCAAAGGGCCAAAATGTCACATTAAATGTATCAATGTGTAGCAGTCTCCCTACTTCCTCACTTGTAAGGTCCTGTCACATGAATGACTGTAACAGTAAGTGTGTTACTTTACCTAGTGCCCTGCTGATTTAACATGATGAAGTAAAACCTGGATATGTTCTGCTAACTTAAGTCATTTCTCTATCCTCACTACATTTCATAATGTTGACTGATCTGACAGCAACTTAGGCACTGTGGTCACAAGACAGACAATAATAGAATTCAGAGGGGTAGCCGAGTTAGTCTGTAACTGGAAAATCTTAAAAAACAACAAATAGTCTTGCAGCACCTTAAATACTAACAAAACATATAGATGGTATCATGAGCTTTCGTGGGCACAACGCTCTTCTTCAGATGAATGGTGTTATTAAAGGTCCAGTTTCTAAATAAGGGATGTGGGGGGGAGAGAAGGAAAAAAAGAGAAAGAAATAGTGTCTTCATGCTACATGAAGCTGATAGAGAAGTTGCAAATTGTTCTTAAGTACCCGTTGTTTGGCTCATTACTTCAAGAAATGTTCCCACAAAAATGCATGTGTTATAATTTGAGCATGGTCTTGTAAAAATAATTATTGTAACTGTGCTAATAGCACATGTGAAATCACCAGGTATATGTCTCTTTAGGTACAGGTACAGTAAATACATGTGTGACCATTCCCTCAATGTGGGTCTCTGTTTTGCTTCCATTAATAAGGAGGATATATATTTCTGTCTTTGAAAAGAAGGTTTTTATGAATAGCCTTATGTCAGAGCAGTGACACCCATTCAATTGAAAACATTCTTTCTAGATTTGAAAGAATTAAAACGTTTGCATTGTACAGATCTGTAAATATCTGATAACATATGCAGGCTTTTTGGTTTTGATCCAGTTAATGATCTTGTCCAGAAATAGCTACTTCGTTATGTTTTTTCTAGCATTGTATAAATGGTTATTCACAAAATAAAATAATAGAGTAATTACTGATTCATACATAATATGAAACTTCTTTTCCTGGACTTCATTTCAGATTAACATGCCAGAATCCTGAGGTTCAAAACACCACTTAAATAAAGCCCCATGGACTTTCAGGAATGTCCTTGGCGTAAGGTTTAATAAAATAGTTTGAGCTGCATATCTATCTGAATTTAATTAATTGTGGATAGTTGAATGGCAATGTGATCTGCAAATTGCTTAGTGGAGAGTGATGTTAAAGTAACATTGTGAGCTTCCATTGTTGGGAGAAGAGAGCAGCACATGATGACATACAGTAGTTAGTAGGGCAGGCAATGGGGTGCAGACCAAAATGATGAAAGGGGGCTAGTGACCAGCCTCTCCCTTCAAGTTCTCAAAGTATTCAGGACTAGGGGTTTTAAATTCATTAGTCTCTAGCCTCCCAATGCAGGATTCTGCCTGGCATCTATATGACTACAGCAGGAGTGAGATAGGGACACACTAGATTCTCACTTTGGGCATATCTAGACTACGCTGAACAGTTGAAAGAGGACGTGCAAATTCCGCGGGAGTTTGCATATCTTCTTCCAATCGCATTTTCGAAAGCTGAGCTTTCAAAAGTGAAAGTAATTAAGATGCAGCTTTTTCGGTGAGCCGCCCCCTTCGTCAAAAAGTCACTCTTCCTTAAAAAAAGGAGGTTTACGTGGCTTTTCGACAATGTGGGGGGTTCGCCAAAAAAGCCGCATCTTAATTACTTTCACTTTCGAAAGCTCTACTTTTGAAGGTGCAATTGGAAGAAGATATGCAAATTCCTGTGGAATTTGCATATCCTCTTTCGACCGTTCAGTGTAGTCTAGATACGCCCAAATTTGCTTCTTGCTTCAGGGGCCTCCACGTACAATATCAATCATTGGATTCAAAAGAACATGCAAAGACTGTTCCCTGCTCCTACATCCAGAAACTCCACTCTGATCACCCCAAAAGGAGTGCATGGGAGACAAGAACATGGTATCACCCCAGAAAGTAAAGCCAAAGTCTGTACTGTTGTAAGGGGTGGTGCATCATGCACAATCTGTTGCCACGCTGGTTGTTTGAGAGAGGTGGTATCTCCCACAGCTTGCACAGAAGTGGCATTCTTCAATACCTTCTTGTATCAGGACTCAGTCTTCAGGGCATAATTGAGCCCTTAATTTTTACTAGCTGCTTATAGTGATGGGGCATATCTGGGCATGCTCTTTATGAAGGCTCAATCCAATCAGAAATATTTCTGACTTCTTAAATCCTGGGAAATAGCAGTCGATAAGCCAAAACTCTAGCTGATAAAAATGTGTGCAGCTCTGTTGGAGATAACAAAGCTAAACCAGTTTACGCCAGTTGAGGCCCTGTTATATCAGGGCAGGCTAATGTATTCAGCTTGTGTCATGAAAGCTTTCCCAAAAAGACCACCCCATTCAAAGCTACAAATTGTCCTGCTACCAGTAATCCAGATTGTTCATTGAGCCCTAATTTTCTGCAGCCAAGAAAACTGAATTCTATATCACTTTTAACCCTTCCACCAGTATGTACGTCAATCCCCCTACACACACACACACACACGTGCCCTCAGCTGCTGCACTCATAAGAAGAAATGATGTAATCTTTCTTTTTAAAAAAGTGAAATTGATCAGTCAGACTTGAATGTATTTATAAACATGAACTGTGTTTAATTCTGTATTGGAATAACTAGTGTAAACATAGCCTAGCACAAAGTATTTTGTGGGCATAAAGTTACACTTATTGTGCATGTATTCTGGGGTTTGGAAATTGATGATTTAATACTGGAACATTTTCATTAAAACAGATATTTTGAGCCCAATAGTTATTAAAAACAGGACAATATTTTAATAATCATAGCTCACTGCCTGAAACAGTTTATTTGTTGTACAATACAAAATAGTTGGTGAAGGAAATCATGTATCTGGAAAACAAATACTGACTTAAGAGCTATGTAATTATAAAACCATGATATCCACTTTGGTCAGAACTCATTAGCCAAAAAAAGGATAAAAACTATTCTGTTTTATAACTATAAAATATACTCTGGGGGAGTGTTTGAAGCATTTAGCTTTTTACCTCTTCCTTTACAACATATCCAAAGCATATGTATATGATATCTGAAGCACTCAAATTTTTTGCAATAACTTGCTGTCAAGGTTTGTCATTTTATTTATGTTCTCACCAAATGGCAGATTAGTAATGATTTTAGATTCAACCACATGCAGGATTGTTTTATTAATTTGTCTGTTTCTCTGGCTCATTCAAGTCATTCTTCAGCTTGCTGGGTTTTGTTCTCTGTCACATACCAACAGAATGGGTCAACGGTATAAACGGAATGTTCTCTAATACCTCTGTAGAAAGTTTTCTGATTCCTGTGGCTGTCCAGTTTCACCTTGCCTGACACAAAGTGAATGCCAGGCTGTATGCTTCTGCTACTGTCTTTCCGTATTGTTCTGTGTCTCAGCTACCTAATGTGTTCAGAGTAAGATTAGTTCTGCTGATCAGAAAGGGCCACAATAGTTGCCATTAATGAGTCAACAGAACGGAATCTAAAATACTGCAGTCATTTTTACAGTGTTCCTGTGTCTATCCAGCCACAGCTGGATTTAATTCTACCACTAGGAAGGCCTGTCTTTGGTTCTAGACATGGAGACAGCTCTTCAGAAACCTTTTCGGGTTTAAATTCCTGCTATGTAATGCAGGAGGTGTCTCACCATACTCATTCTGCCTCTGTATCTTCCTGCATGAAGTTCTGCTCAGTTTTCTCTTCAGCTTGGCAGTGGGCATCATCTGACTTACCAACCCTTTCAGGGATCTGACTTTTTCTCTCTTCACCTTCCATCTTGTTTCCATGACCCCCGCCAAAAGCAGGACTCTGTGACCAAAGTTTGTCCACTCCAGCCAAGGAAAATGACCGCCAGTCCAATGATAGATAGCATGGCCATTTCTGTTCCCTTACTGCACATTCATTGACTCCTGTTCTCATCTCTTGACCTGCTGTCAACTTGATCTCAATTTGCCTGCCAGCCAGTAAGGCTTTTCTAATGGATTTGGTGTTAACTAGGTTCCCTTGAGTTGCTGCAGTGTCCAAATGTAGGAAAAGTGATGTTGCATTGCACCTTTTATTTACTTTTTACACTCTTTACCCCCTTTCTTTTTTTCGCTTCAGCTGGGAGCAATAAGAATAGCATATATAAGCAAGCTTATCTTATTGCTGTCCTCCCGTTCTTTCAGATATTGTCCTCTCTACAGATATGTTATAAGTGTTTTCCCATTGATATGACAAAAGCTGCAGGAGATTTAGAGAGAAGCAGAATAATGCCTAAATTGGGGGCAGAAAATTTGACCATAGCATTGTTCCTGTGTGTGTCTATGTAACATAGATAAAAAGTCAGCAAGTTGTGAGCTGCCTTAACCAAGTTAGAGAAAATGCAATGACCAGCATTCTCAGAAAAACAGAATTTCTTAGGGAGAGTGCAAGTGATTCAGTCTTTTTCAACACTTGATTGCTGTTTCAGAGATTAAACAAGAAATTAAATCCAAGCTTCCAGAGAAATATGCTGCCCATGGACCTCAGATTGTCAGCATCCATCGAGTCTACATACAGACACGGCAAGAGAAACGCATTAATTTTACCATTGGAAGCCGAGCCTATCTGCTTCCAAAAACATCTGTTGTAATTAAGTGCCCAGTACGAAGATTTCAGAAGTCACTTATCCAATGGGAGAAAGATGGACAACGTCTACAAAATTCTAAGAGACTTGGCATCACTAAATCGGGATCATTGAAAATACATAGCCTCAGGGCTATAGATATTGGCATGTACAGGTGTATTGCAGGCTCTGTGCATGAAACATTTGTTCTCAAACTTATCGGCACTGACAATCGGCTAATAGAACCTCTAACTTTTAGAAAACATGCAAACGAGAATAGTGGTACAGATCACAATGAAGCCAACCGTTTTGGAGCCAAATGGCATAAAATGAGCAAAATGTGGCAAATATGGAGTAAAAAGAATGAGCTGTATCTGGGTGATGGACAAGTTAATGATCAACCTTTTCTGAGAAATTTTGGAACCCGTGTGAGTAATTCAGCAGAAGAATATAACTCTCATGAGTTCAAGAACAAACGTCTGGAGGCAGCAGTTCTTCAGAGTGCTTACAGCATGGATACTATACAGTTTGAAGAACTGATAAGGAACATGAGTAAGCTCATTGAAACTGGAGAGATCAGTGATGATTTGGCATCCCAAGTCATATATCGGTTAGTTGCTGAATTATCTAGACCATTACAACCTACCACTGAAAAATTGAAAGGTTTGCGTGAAGAAAAGTTAGCTTCAAAGATCACTGGTAAATCACCAAACATATCTGAAGATTTCAACACAAAACCCCTAGACAAGTTGATGTTTAGCCAAAAGAGACCTGGTATTATAAGGCAAAAACAAGTTCCCAGAATTTCCTTTAATAAAACAGTCACTGTACGAATTGGAAATACAGTTTTTCTGACTAAGAGTACTAGCACTGTCAATTTATTGTGTGAAACTACAGGCATTAGTGAGCCTAAATACACTTGGACAAAAGATGGTGAAGCATTAAAATCCTCTGAGAAGTAAGTAAATACGGGTTCTTTGGGTTTTATGTGTCTCTTGTTATGTTATTGGAAAATACTGAAATATGTTTTGCTGTGTAATGTTAAAAATGTATGGTGAGAATGAAGTAAATGTGAGCACTGTGATTTTCATTTTTTATTACAAAATTTATACTCTTACGTAAAATGTGTGCCCCATTGTCTCAAATCATTAAAAAAACACAGTGTGCATTTAGTTACATAATATTATATGGCAGGATTGATTTTTATAATACAAATGAGGCTATCCTGTATGTGTTTTATACTTTCAGTCAAAAGTAATTTATCTGCATTAGAGAATAAATAGGTATATACTAAACTAAATACAAGAGGGGAAAGTGTGAGAACAGAGTAGAGAGAATAATTTCCACAGAGATTATCAGTCAGTCAAGTTGGAAGGGCATAACAGTGAGATCCCTTAGAGTGTGTCTATACAGCAAAGTTATTTCGGAATAACAGCCATTATTCCAAAATAACTATGCAAGCATCTACACAGCAGTTCCGTTATTTTGAAATTTCTAAATAAGACAGGTTATTCTGACTTCTGTAAATCTCGTTCTACGAAGAATAACGCTTATTTTGAAATAGCTATTTCGAAATATGGCGTGTGTAGATTCTCCACTTCTCCTGTTTTGAAATAGCCCCTCATCAGGGCCATTCTAAGTTATTCCTTCTGGGGCTCTAAATTGAGATAGGACATCTACATTAGGGAAGCCTGTCTCCTTAATTTTTAGGCTTCGCTGCACTATAGACATGTTATTTTGAAATAAGCTATTTCAGAATAACTATTCGGGAATGGCTTATTCTGAAATAACTGTGCAGTGTAGACATAGCCTTAGAGATCAGTTCTTCTGGGCCTAGTGCTATTCAATATTTTCATCAGGGATTTAGATGATAGCATAGAGAGTACACTTGCAAAGTCTGTGGATGATACCAAGCTGAAAAGTGCTTTGGAATATAGCATTAAAATTTAAAAAGATCTGGAGAAATGGTCTGAAGTAAATAGGATGAAATTCAGTAAGGGCAAATGCAAAGTATTACACTTTAGGAAGGAACACTCAGTTGCAGTCATACAAAATGGGAAATGACTTCTTAGGAAGGTGTATTGCAGAAAGGGATCTGGGGATAATAGTAGATCCCTAGCTAAATATGAATTAACAATATAACACTGCTATACATAAAGCAAACATTAATTCTGGGATGTTGTAAATAAAAAGTAATTCTTCTGCTTCACTCAGCATTAATTAATCTCAACTGGAGTATTGTGTCCAATTCTGGGCATGTGTTTCAGGAAAGATGTGAACAAATTGGAGAAAGTTCAGAGAAGAGCAACAAAAATGATTAAAGGTCTAAAAGACATGACCTATGAGGGAATATTGGGGGAATTGGGTTCGTTTAGTATGGAGAAGAGAATACTGAGAGACAACATAAGTTTTGAAGTACGTAAAAAGTACATAAGGTGAAGGGAAAATATTGCTCCTTTTAATCTCCAAGGATAGGACAAGAAGCAGTGGGTTTAAATTGCAGCAAGAGCTAGACCATTGAACATTAGGAAAAACGTCCTAACTGTCAGGGTAGTTAAGCACTGGAATAAATTGCCTAGGGAAGCTGTGGAATTTCCATCTTTGGAAATTTTTAAAAGCAGGTTAGACAAATACCTGTTGGGGTGATCTAAATAACACTTATACCTGTCATAAGTGCAGGGGACTAGACTAGATAAGCTATCAAGGTCTCTTCCAGTCATATGATTCTATACCAGATGGGGATCACTTAGAAAGTTCCTTCCAGTTCTAGAGCTATTATCAATTCTAGTATTATTCACCATTTTATAGATAGGATATATCTCCTAAAATTTTACTTTCCCTAAAACTAGCATGAACTTTTAGATGTCTCCATTGGCCATAATTTGTAAAACATAATATTGTGTCTAAAAGAAACCACAAATCCTTACGAATGTTTTACTCCTTCATTACTTACATATTCTTCTATTAAAGATAATAGAATGCCAAAATTTAAAAGGACCTTATATTACAACCACAATATATACATTGGGGCTATGTCTAGACTGGCATGATTTTCCGCAAATGCTTTTAACGGAAAAGTTTTCCGTTAAAAGCATTTTCGGAACAGAGCGTCTAGATTGGCATGGATGCTTTTCCGCAAAAGCACTTTTTGCGGAAAAGCATCCGTGGCCAATCTAGACACGCTTTTCCGCAAAAAAGCCCCGATCGCCATTTTCGCGATCGGGGCTTTTTTGCGGAAAACGAATCTCAGGTGTCTACACTGGCCCTTTTGCGCAAAAGTTTTGCGCAAAAGGGACTTTTGCCCCTTGGTAATACACTTTTCTCTACATTTTCTCGGAATATATTATCTGATATTTGTTCAGTTTTGAGCAAATAGTATTACTCCACTGATGGTAATTGAGAAACTCACCTGATAATGTTAATATTAGCTTTATGATTTAGCCTGCTGGAATTATAACTATCCTTTGAGTAATGAAGAAATTATTCTGAAATGATAAAGGCATTTTGGATATTTCTCAACATATATGTAACTGATTTACCCCACTGCCAAGAAAATACAGTTCTATGAGCCAATCAAAGCAGGGATGTCAAATATAAGGTTATATTTTAAGAATGAAAATGTGTTGCGTCTGATGTTTTCATTTTTAGCATGTTTTGTTGATATAGCATGTTTTTGTTCTAACATAGAGACCCTTACCATTTTATGGTTTCAGTAACAACTGGGTCTCCAGCCCCCTCCTTTTTGTAGTAAGAAAAATAGCATATATATACTCAGAAATGTATGAGACGAATACTAATGTATTTGCAAAATATGCTGTTGGGATGAGTGCTGCACTATACAAATATTAATTTGCCAGTAGATCGGGGGAGGCCAGTTTTTCTGCCATACATGAATTACACTTTTTTGTTTTCCACATAACATAGCTTTATTTTTTAAGTTTAGACAGGCAAGTAGGATGTCAGATCAGCAATTTATTTATATATGCATTGGTATACATTAGTATTAAACTTCCTAGCTGCTTGGAACTCTAACAAGGGGGAAAAGTATAAATACATCAGGCTAGCATTTTCAGACTCTTCCCACATGGTTTTAGGTCATGTACCTTGCTATTGAGATACTAGAAAAAAAGGTACAGATGGCATACAGTATTTTGTGGAAAGGCTGTAGCTTTATGATGAATTGGAAATATAATTACAAACTGTATCAGTATTCAAAGTGAAGTAGCCCTTACAATTGTAAATCCTTGATCCTTATTTCCTCCCCGTTCTGAGAACCGAAGGTCCCACCACTTGCCAGGCCTAAGCTTTCCATAAGTCACACCCTAGCCACCACACATTGTTCCCAAAACTGCTGGTTTAAGGTGACAAGCCAGCTATGCTCTACAGTGCTAAAGTAAATTGGGGTCTAAAGTAAATTGCTCATTTTTATTATTGTCCCACAAAAACTTGTTCATTTCAGGTCAAATTCTGCCCATTCCCCAATGATCATGGAGGGTTTCTTAGCAACAGAACCAGTGTTGTTCTGCTACACAGTAAGGAAGAAAGGTCTGGTGAGAACATGCAGATGCTGTCCATTTCCTGCATGGCGCAGACTGCATCTCCACTTTGCTGTTTGAGAGGAGAGGATGAGTTGGGGGAGCTATATCTTCACATGCTCTTTCATTGCTTCTCCTTGCCATCATAGAGGGGGCACACTTCAAGCATGGAGGGTTCTCTACTTATTGGACTAGGATAGTTTCTTCAGTGCGGTTCTGCTGCTGATCTTCAACATTGTTGGGAAGGTTCTTCCTCTTATATTCTTAAAGAGAGACTTGGTTTACAGCTGAGATGTGAGCTGGGCACAGGATTTGCTCTGACATGAATAACCCCTTTTCCCCTCTTTAACTATTCTTCAGAATGATTTTGGATAGCACTGGAAAAGTACAGATTCTCAATCCTACCCAAAAGGAGCTTGGCATGTATGGATGTGTGGTGGTTAACGACTTTGGGTCCGATATGGCAAATTCTTCGCTGTTGTATGCAGGTAACACTGATCATGGCATCTGTCATATCATGAATCATCTCTTTTCTTTAGCACTAACACCCACCCTCCACTTCCAAATCTGAATTAAATGTGATTAAGGTAGTAAATAGACTATAAGGTCTTCTGATTGCTGTTAAATTGTATTTCAACTAAAACCACACTATCCATAAGCCAAATTGGCTGATCCTTCCTACTTATCTGTACGTTTCTTTTCAAACTTATTTCTGCTTAAATTATGGTAATATAAAATATAAGGTCTATACAGCACATCAAATTTAAATATATTTTAAAATGATAATTTCCTTTTCTTTTGAAGAGGCTCCTGTCATTTTGTCCTCTGGAATAAATGTCACAAATCTGGAAGTTAGTAATCTCTCCATAATTGTTGGAGGTGTGATAGAGGCGAGAATTGGAGCAAACATTACAATTGAATGTCCAGTGACAGGTAAGCAAGAACATGAAAAATTCCTAACTGTCAGGGTGGTCAAATATTGGAATAAATTGCCAAGGGAGGTGGTGGAATCTCCCTCTCTGGAGATATTTAAGAACAGGTTAGATAGACATCTGTCAGGGATGGTGTAGACGGAGCTTGGTCCTGCCTTGAGGGCGGGGGGCTGGACTTGATGACCTCTTGAGGTCCCTTCCAGTCCTATTATTCTATGATTCTAGGATTCTATGATTGAAGTTCCTTGTATTGTTGGAATAAAAAAGCTCACCTTGAGTCTCCCAAGACACCTGTAGCAATGGAACATTATTCCTTTTTACTAGGCATGTCATTTTGCTCTTTTCTCTTAGACATACATACATACACAAACTCTCTGTCTCTCACTTTGTAAATTCCGAGAGATGGGTTGTGACTCATCACAGTGTTTAAGGACCACCAAATCTGATAACCATCTTACGTACTGGCTCGATAGCCCGCTGACTTGCCCATCATATATTTTGCAGCACTATTATAGTCTCTTGCCATTGTAGGAAATGCTCATGTGTGTGGACCATATAGAACTGCAAATAAAATCTCCAGTCTCATTTCCACATAACTGTAAAGTTGATGGCAAAATAAGTTTACCTCTTTCAACCAGCATTTTGCAGCTGCAAGACAGAGGCAAACAGGATGAGGCTCTTTAGATTCTATGACACACAAATGTATAGAGCTTCTTTAGTTCAACATCTCTGGAGTAGCATTCAAGTAGAAGCTACAGGTGTTAAGTAATTCAGTGTCTCATCTTACTTTTCTATGGGTAGATATTTTACCTATTAATCTCTTTATTACTTTGTTTTAAATTTAATCACCTTAAAAGTTAATTTGCCATAACCATAGTATAAGTATTTTTAATTTATTATTTTAATAAAGCATGGGCCAATATTTTGGAGTCTTGTTTAATTACAATCATAGCTGAATATTCAGCTAGCACATTGTCAATTACTTTGCACTAGTACTTGGAAACAACGAAAGTTACAGCTGATTGAAAATAAATTGTTAGGCAAGTCAGTGTGCCATTTCCATTTTTATTGTTTTTGGGAAACTATTTGCAGTTATCCAGAGAAAGATGTTGATATTAGACCAAAATAATAGTAGAAATATATGAATTTAAATAGTTCTACAAATAGCTTTAAATAATAGCGGTGCCAGACTGATGGATATTGGGACATGTAGCTCTGTTATTTGCTATTTATACCAAGTCTATTGCTTTGGGGAAGTAATATTTTCCAGCTATACTTTGGCAACTCTTTGTACAACTGACCTGCGTCTCAGTTTCAGCAGAGTTCAAGTCACACTGTTAGTATTAATTTTGTTAAAATGTGTGAGCATTAGTAATCTAAATATAAATTAATAGTCACACCAGAGACTTTTGATTCCCACACACTTTAGAGTTGTGTGTGTTAGAGGGGCAGGCTAAAACATATACCACTGTTGACTTTAAAATGATTTATCTCATTGCCTTATTTCCTGTAATTGCTGAGGAAGTAGACGTTATTTGTGAATTAGAAATGTAGCCTGCCCTTTTTAAACTTCCATCAAACTAATAGCAGAAAAATGAGCTGAAAAATGAGGTAAAGGCACTTTTTCTGTCTTCCTTTCATTAATCAAAAATTGTATGCCACTGAATTGCTCCATCAGTAGAGTTAAAAAGCCTTATTAATCTGTGTTATTAAAAGAGAGGGGAACAAACCTGCTAGAATTTGCTTTATAACAAAAATGAAGACTTTTGTTTAAAAAGTTAGTAACACGTTATTTAGATTTCTTCAAACCCTGGTGAAAATGCAGGACACTTTAGTGCTTGGTCTCTGACAAAGTGCACTTGAAAAGAATTGACAGGCTACATCTAGACTGGCCCCTAATTCCAGAAAAGTCATGCAAAGCAGGTAAATCAGAATAGGGAAATCCACGGGGGATTTAAATATCCCCCACGGGATTTAAATAAACATGTCCGCCGCTTTTTTTCCGGCTTGGGGAAAAGCCGGAAAAAAGCGTCTAGACTGGCGCGATCCTCCGGAATAAAGCCCTTTCCTTGAAAGTAGGAATAAGAGATCCTCTGGAAAAGGGCTTTATTCCGGAAGATCGCGCCAGTCTAGACGCTTTTTTCCAGCTTTTCCCCAAGCCGGAAAAAAAGTGGCGGACATGTTTATTTAAATCCCGCGGGGGATATTTAAATCCCCCGCGGATTTCCCTATTCTGACTTACCTGCTTTGCATGACTTTTCTGGAATTAGGGGCCAATCTAGACGTAACCAGCATGTCTCTGTACTCTATAAGGATAGCACATTTAAATCTAGATCCTCCAGAGACTTATGTATGTGCATAACTTTGCTTATGTGAGTGGTCCCCATGGGGTACATCATGTGCTTAAAGTTGAGCATGTCCTAAGTGCTGTGTTGAATTTTTTACTAAAATTGCATTTCCCAAAGTGCTTTGTCCATTGGTGGGCAACCTGCAGCCCACTGAAGTTCTATGTTTGGCCTGCCAGACATTTTGTTTACTATTGTCCATGAGGGTTGGCAGATTTTTTTTTCCTACCGGTATTACTAAATTTACATTCATGTAAAGCTAGGGCATGTGAAGTGAGGTGTGCATGCTGATTACACACGAAATTGATAGTGAGAGCCTGGCACTCTCTCTGCAATCAAAGCACTGCATCCAATCAGCACATCCTGCAAATTCTAGGTACTCAAGTGCAGTTAGTAAAACTACCCTATCCCAGAAGACCATCTTGGTCACACCAACTTTGCATCCACTGAGGTGAAGGAGGACCCCATTCACTAGTTTAGGTTGAACATTGCATGCTTAGACAATATATGCAGAAAAAGGAAATATAGTGTATTGTCTTACGTTATTGACTGCATCTTTCATATCTCCTTGTGAATGGTTCAACTGAAGCTCATGTTGTAAATAAAACATATTCAATAATTTGATCCTTCATGTAGAATCTTCATGAGTACAAGTGAACTGGCCAGGAGACCTGAATTTATTCCTGATTCTGCCATTCACTTGTTAGGGGATTAATATGTGTCTGAAATTATTTTACCTTTTACTGGGATTGTCAATATCTTCTCATCTTTGCAAAGTGGTTCTTTGTCAAGAGGCATCCCTGGGGGTGCTCCAAATCAGGTGTTGAGCGCCCCAGCGCTTCTCGACAGATTTTTCTCAGCAATGTATCGGGGGCCGTGCATGCGCGGCGCGTGGTGCGCACAAGCCTCTCTCAGTACTATTGTGCATGCCCAACCCCTCCCCCTTCAGTTCCTTTCTACCACCCCCCGGCTTCCGATGGAACTCTCCTGCTCTCACAAAGATTTCTCCTCACAAACTTCTTTCTTCAAGTAGTGGTTTAGAGTTAGTTTATTTCCACAGTTCCTGTTAGTAGTTAGCTAATTTACTTGTTTAGAGTTAGTTTAAAAAAAAACTGTCTGCAGTCTTGAACTGCGATCTCCAGCCACCTGGCTTTGAAAGCTGCGGGCTCTGCAAGAATTTAATGCCTGTCACCAATTGCGCTAAGCCAGACATGCGCAAAGACAGACAGCTGCGACTTAAAATGTCATTTTCTGACAAGGACAAACGCCATAGGAGATCTTCCCATTTCTGTCACAGCATGGAGGAATCCCCTCACAGACCAACCACTGGGTGCTAGCCCCTCTCTGCCATTACCAGGGGCAAACCTCAGAGGAGCGCAGCCTCAGCAGCTCAGGCAACTTGTTTACAGTCAGCAGAGTTATCCATGCTGCATACTCCCCTCATTAGCCACAAGGACCACAAAGACCAAGCAATCTCTCCCACTTTACATTCGCATAATTTGACTGATAACATACATCCTCAATCTCCATTCTCTGATTACTCTGACTTTCCCTCCCCCCACTCTGAGGACAAGGAGGAATGTTTACCGGTTTTTTCACCTCAGCCATATATGGAGGGCTCTACATGGTCTGCTTATCAGCAACAACCAGATTTTCTTAGAACACAAATGGCTGCCTGGGCTCTTTATTTTTGGATGCCACCGCCTATGCTTTGCCTCCCATAGTGGCAAATGTTCTATCAACCACCTCAACAATATAAAAAGAGACCATGTAAGACAAAGAATATGGTGAAACCCTGCTCTCCTTTAAACGTGTCACCCCACACCTCTATGAGGGGAACTGACAGTGAAAGCCATTGCTCTCTGATGTTGGTTTCTACATCTATATTACATTCATATGCAGCCTCAGCCATAGAGCGAGCAGGCATTGTTACCACCTGCTACTCATACCACCGATGATCTCTCCTCTTTCCAAGATTTATTTAAAAGAGTTGTTATTGATTTCAATATATCTATGGAAGAAGTTCAGGTTTCTCAGCATGAACTCACTAACAGCCACCAGCCCAGTACAGCAACAAAGATGGCACTTCCTATTAATCCAGCCATCTTGGAGCCCACTAAAACCCTATGGCAAACACCTGCATCCATCCCACCAACATGCAGGAAAGCCGATTGAAAATACTATGTTCCTTCCAAGGATTCTCAATTCCTCTTTTCTCACACTCCACCCAACTCCCTCATAGTAGATGCTGCACAGCAGAGAAACAAACAACAAAATCGTTCCACCGCATCCGAAAAGGACAATAAACGTCTGGACACTTTCAGAAAGAAGGTTTATGCCTCTGCCGCTCTTCAGATGAGAGTGGCAAACTATGCTGCTTTATTAAGTAAATACGACTTCAATAATTATACAAAATTCAATACTTTTATTGAAGATATCCCTGACAACAAAAAGGCACAGTTTCAGGCGCTTGTTTCAGAAAACCAGATAATATCACGAATAGCCCTGCAAGCCACACTTGACGCAGAAGACAGAGCTATAAGGACTATGGCAACAGCAGTCACTATGAAACGAGCCTCTTGATTCAACTCTTCTGCTTTTCTCCGCCAAGTGCAACCATCGGTAGAAGACCTTCCGTTTGATGGACAAAAGCTATTTTCTGCAAAGATCAATGAACTGCTCCAATCGATGAAAGATTCCAGAGCCATATTGCGGTCACTCAGTATCTAAACCCCTGTGATGAGACAGAGACAGTACAGGTACCATCCATATCAGAGACCTAGGTACCCACAATTCACTTACCAGTACCAGAGACAAGACCATGCCCATACCAACAGAGGGGGTGCAGCAGGCAACACAGATGGCGCCCTCAGACTAATAACCCCAACCGCTCATCCCAACCCAGCAAACAAATTTGAAACAACAGTCGAGAGATGTAAAACTACATCACATGCACCAGAGCTTAAGATTGGTTCCAAATCTTTCCTATTTTGTTTATTACTTTTCCTTTCAAATTGGGTATCTATTACCACTGATAAGTGGGTAACTCAAACCATCTCCCTAGATTATACCATCCCTTTTCTCTCCCCCCTCCCAACCATCCACCCCGTCCCTCTTCAAGGATCCCTCTCACAAAATCATTTTACAACAAGAAATTGACCATCTTCTCGAATTAGGAGCCATAGAATCAGTAACCCAAGAGTTCCACGGAACCGGTTTCTATTCACATTATTTTCTTGTAGAGAAGAAGACAGGTGGTTGGAGGCAGATCCTTGATCTTCGGTTACTAAATAAATACATAAGGAAACAGAAATTCAAAATGGTCACCCTAAATACTATTATCCCAGCTCTGGGGTCTGGTGACTGGTTTTCTTCCCTCGACCTTCAGGATGCATATTTTTATGTATCCATTCGCCCCTCTCATAAATGTTTTCATTTCACCAAAGGTCTCCAACACTACCAGTATACGGTACTGCCCTTTGGTCTCTGCACTGCACCATGGATATTCACAAAGATGCTAGCAGCTATCGCTGCTCACCTCAGAAAACAAGGAATTACAATTTACCTGTACTTAGACGACTGCCTTATCAAAGCAAGGACCTGTCAAGACTGTTATCAAGATACCATCACTGTGATAACCTGCCTTCAGTCATAAGGCTTCCTAATAAATTACGGCAAATCAACACTCATGCCAACCCAAACAATCCAATTCATCGGCGCTTAGCTCAATTCGATCACAGCCAGAGCCTCTCTACCAACAGATTCACTCACATCAGTCAACTCGCAAAATTGCTTCAAGAGATGCCAGTAGTAAGGGTTTATGACTGCCCTCCACTATTAGGTCACATGGCATCATGCAATCCTGTGGTCCCAAATGCACGTCTCTTTATGAGATGCCTCCAAGGTTGGCTCCAACAGAAGCACAAGCCACATGTCCGTCATATGAACAAAATGCTCACACTACCACACCCAGTGAAAGCATCCCTACACTGGTGGACAAAATCATGCAACCTGTGCATAGGCATCCCCTTTCAAATCCTGGACCTCTCTGTAGTTGTCACCACAGATGAATCCCTTATGAGCTGGGGTGCCCATACAGAAAGCCGCACAGCACACAGCATATGGTGTCCGGCAGACCGCATGCTCCGTATCAGTGCCCTCGAACTCAGGGCAGTTCACCTGGCATGCCAAGAACTGTTACCCAATGTCACAGGAATACACGTAAAAAATATACACAGACAACACCACATGCATACATGAGCAAATGGGCTTGATTTGTTCACTGGGCAACCTCTCGTAACATATGACCACAAGACGCTCCACTTCCTGATATACTGTTCTATATAAGCAGGCAGGGCAGTGCCCGATAACACACTGTATGCCTGGAAATGATAGCCCTTTGGAATTGGTGTCTAGCCAGAGACATTCTCACATCCGCTTGCCACCTTCCTGGGGTCCTCAATTCAACAGCAGATGCCCTCAGCAGAGCCCTGCCACAAGAGCACGAATGGGAACTCAACTATGCACTCCTCACCGACATTTTCAACCAATGGGGTTTCCCAGATATAGATTTATTTGCCACCTCTATCAACAAAAAATTCCCAGGTTATTGCTCCAGGGTGGGGAGAGTTCTCCGAGGATGATCTTGTTATAACCTGGCATGCACTCCTACATTACACTTTTCCCCCGTTTCCTCTCCTCAGCAGAGTCCTCGTAAAGATTCTGAACAGCAAAGCAAAAGGTATTCTCATTGCACCCTGTTGGCCCCAATAGCCGTGGTTCCCCTCCTACATAGGCTAGCAATACATCAGTCATGCTTCCGAACGATCCCAACATTCTCTGTCAACCAGGGATCATGTATCCTCACCCATGATTTCACACACTCCATCTCAAGGTTCCTAGATGGTTCACAGGCATAGAACTGCAGTGCTCTCAACAAGTCCGTGATGTCCTCTTACAAAGCAGAGCACCGGCAACAAGAAAAATATACATGAGCAAATGGGCTCGATTTGTTCACTAGGCAACCTCTCGTAACATATGACCACAAGACGTTCCACTTCCTGATATACTGGAATACCTGCTATACCTCAAACACTCAGCTCAATCAGGGTCCACCTAGTAGCCATTGCAACCTTCCATGTAACAGTGGAAGACGCTACAGTCTTCGCACACCCAGTAACCAAGCAATTTTTGAAAGGTCTCCAGGCTCTATACCCAAAGGTGCCCCCCCCAAGAGCCTTGGGACTTACACTTGGTATTAACAACCCTCACAAAACCACCATTTGAACCCATAGTGACATGTTCCCTATGCCATTTATCCTTAAAGACGGCATTCTTGATAGCAATAACATCAGCCTGCAGAGTGAGCGAAATGGCTGCTCTGATGGCAGAACCACCTTTCACAATATTTTTTAAGGGCAAGGTCATGATGCGACTGCACCCAAAATTCCTCCCCAAGGTGTGCTCCCCTTTCCACTTGAATCAGACAGTATACTTATCAGTATACTTTCCAAAACCCCAGGTTAATGCATTTGAAGCCCAGATGCACACCCTAGATATCAGGAGGGCTCTTTCCTTCTACATTGAAAGAACAAAATCTTTCAGATCCTCTTCTCGACTTTTCGTCTCCATTGCAGGTCATAGTAAAGGAAAACAAATTTCACCACAGAGATTGTCACATTGGATCTCAGAATGCATTGCTACTTGTTATTCGCTAAACGACCTACGTTCACCAGTTCCGATTCGGGCACAATCCACAAGGGTAGTCACCACGTCCGTTGCTTACCTGAGGAAAATCCCACTGCATGATTTATGCGCAGCAACCATGTGGTCATCAGAAAACACCTTTGAAAAACATTATGCACTTACCTCAGGACCCCTCTAGCATATTAAACTAGCAAAAGCTGTACTACAAACGGCATACTTACCTGATCTGAAGTCCCTGCCTCCATAAGAAAATATTGCTTGTAGTCACCTGATGTGGTGCACCCCCAGGGATGCCTCTCGATGAAGAAAAGGCGGTTACTCACCTTCCTGTAACTGATTTTCTTCAAGATGAGCGTCCCTGGGGGTGCTCCGCTACCCTCCTTTCCTCCCCTCTACTTCAGAATGCCCTTATGATAACATCTTAATATATTATTTGCTGGGTTCCAGATAGAGAAGAAACTGAAGGGAGGGAGACTGCGCATGTGCGATAGTACTGAGGGAGGCTCCCGTGTGCCGTGTATGCGCGACCCCCAATACATTGCTGAGAAAAATCCATCAAGAAGCTCTGGGGTTCTCAACACCTGGTGTGGAGCACCCCCAGGGACACTCATCTTGAAGAACGTCAGTTACAGGAAGATGAGTAACCTCTTTTCTGAGACTTGAAGATGAAAAGTGATAAGCACATGTTGAGCTAGATAAATTCATGGAGGTCCATCAATGGCTATTAGTCAGGATGCGTAGGAATGGTGTCCCTAGCCTGTGTTTGTCTGGAAATGGATGACAGGAAAGGGATTACTTGATGATTATCTGTTGTGTTCCCTCCCTCTGGGGCATCTGGTATTGGCCACTGTCAGCAGACAGGATATTGGGCTAAATGGACCTTTGGTCTGACTCAGTCTGGCTGTTCTTATGTTTTATGTTCTTATGATGTTGTTGTTGTTGTTACCTTTGTATTTATTTATTTATTCATCCCCCAGGAATTCATTGGAGAAATATCAAATATAGGTCTGTGAGATTTGTGGGTTTACGGATTCTTTCTCCTCCTCATCAGTATCTACAGATAATGTTGATTAGAAGGTAGGCTTCTTCTTTTAGTATCTAGGAGACCCTGACTAGACCCATGGGCATTTTCCCGCATTGTCCTTTGTTGTAAGTAGGCTAAAAGAAGGATTTATTTGCTCTGCTGCAATGTCTGACTTCTTTTCTGTGAATGACAGCCTGCCTGTTTTGGCACATTATGTATTACCACACAAAGCTCAGCAAGATACGTTGAGGAGCGCTCAGCAAGGCCTAATCCTGCATGTAGGGTTGCCACGCGTCCGGTTTTGAACCGGACAGTCCAGTATTTTAGCTTTCTGTTTGGGAATCAAATTGAGAAAATATAAATGTCCGGTATTTTCTAAATAAGATGTAATGTAGATTGTGATGTAATGTCAGGTGTGTCTGGTTTTTTTTGTTGAAACCATCTGGCAACCCTACCTGCATGCTTTATTCATGCAGCTGAGTGACTATGGTTGCATGCAGGCCATTTATTTGCTTGCCATGCCACACAAAAAAAGGATGTATGAGGGAACAGAAAGTGTCTGTGTGCACACTATGGCATATTTCATGGTGCCATGTTCTTGGCAGAATCTTTAAATGCCTACACATTTTCTTGGCTTTGGTATTTTTTATGTTGAACCAGATTCTATATTCAGCTACAGCTGTGCAACCCAGGGATTTCTTTCTGGGAAATTCTTTACATACTGTACTTTTGCACTCTCTGTTTCACTCACTGTGCACACACTTGCCTCTCTCTTGGCAGTACAGTCCATGTGGATGAGCATGTAATAATTTTCTTACTGCACCATACAGAAAATATTAGTTATGGATCCGTACAAAAATTGACACCTTAGTGGCTCATTCAGCAGAACATTGTTCAACAGTGCAGAAGAGCTAGAGCTAGGAATGGCCTGCCATGCAAACTGGCAGAGATTATGTTGAGATGTGCAGCTATGAGGATGGAGGGAAGGGGAGTGTGAACTTTCAAGCATCCCCTAGTGGCTAGCTAGTGACTGTACAGTGTGCTCTTTCATTGAATGACTGGTGTCCAAAAAGCCTACAAAAATAATGTCTCTAGTCTGAACAGAATGCTTTGGGATTCTAGATTTATTAGACTGTATTACATGGAACAATTTAAGTCACCATTAACATCATCAAACAAAAAAGTTTTAATATGACATTTGTTATGTGCAGTTGAACATATTTTTCCTGTCTCACTATTTCATTAATTTCATTTTCTCTCTCTCTCTCTCTCCAAAACACTTTCTCTCATGTTCTAATCATCAGTTTCAAATTACAAAAATGGAGCTATATCATGTAAAGCATATACTCTAATAAGTAACAGACCATCAGGGCAATGGCTATGAAAATTATTTTTACTAGTTTGCTGAAGCTAATACTATAGATTTCTATTTTCCTTTCAATTTATAATAAGAATATTTTCCCTCAAATTGTAACAAACTCACTTTTATAGGTCCCAGAACACATATGTTAGGAGATATTCATAACATTCTGGAAAGATTCATATTCCACTGTTTTAGCCAACTATTTTTCAATCAACACATGTGGTATAAATATCAATAGCACTTGCTCCAGATTGCTCCTGGATAACATTTATTGTATTTGCAGAAAGGATCTTTTGTGATTATTACACAAAATAAACTAAACCTGTCAGACTCTATTTATTCTAAAAGGCTGAAAGTTCTAAGCTGAAGTAAAATGAGGCGGGATGTGTGTGTGTGTGTGTGTGTGTGTGTGTGTGTGTGTGTGTGTGTGTGGAAATGGACAAATATGTATAAACTGTGCATTGTGTGCCACCTTCTGGTGATAAAAGAGAACCACTGTGTTTAAATTGTATACATCACATACATCTTATTGCACTTCTGAATTTATTATGTAATGGAACCTTCTCAGAGTTAAGGGGCTGCCTTTTGATCCATATTTTGTATAGCACTGAACATACTTTTGCTCCTCTACGTATAGTAATATACTGTTAAAATCCATTAAGGATGCAAAATATTGACTCATTGTTAGCTTGTTAGATGTTCTCTTATTTATACACATTTAACAGATATGAACCACTTATGTACCATCAGTATCAGAGAAGCAGTTTTACACAGTTGAAATTGTTGCAAATGAAGCCAACAATTTGATCTTCCCTCAGTCCTTTTCATTTACTTACACTGTTCCAGATGTGCTTTTGATATTGTCATTCTGTCCTTTATATCCTAATTTTCACGTCAGAGAAACGTTATAATGGTAAAATCCCTGGTCTTAGGGTCATTCATGTTGTTTAGCTTCCCTTTTGTGCTTCTAAATGCGAATTAATAGTGGGTTTCAAAAGTCGGTAGAGGGCAACACTGTCGTATTTTGTAAAAGTATCAAACATATTAGCAGGAATACAGGACAGAATGTTGCTATTCTTAATTAACTTAATGAAGGGAAAGTGTCTTAGTCTTATTTTTCTTTCCTTTATATGAACTGATTATAAAAAGTTATCTGTTCTCATTGTTGGCTTTTTCTTTTTTGTGTGTCCTCCCCTGCCTCATTTGCCTCAACTTCTTTCAGAGACAACATTCTCCAATTAAGGAATCTAATTTCTGGTCTATTTCTCTTTTCATATTCTTTATATTTACTGTAGATAAATTGGTCATAAGTGATTGAGATATTAGCCTCTCCTACTGAAAAATCCGCTGCAGGGTACAAGGGATGAAAAAGTCTCTTAGGTTTTTCACAGTTAAATTGCTGTAATTATTCTGCAGTAACAGAGGGACTTGGGCAGAGGACTTGCCTTCCACCACTATCTGTACCTCCCCCAAAGAATGGCTGAAAACTCATAACACACCGATCCCCAGAAATCTGCCTGGATCTTGGAGGATCTACTGGATCCTCATCATGCCCAGATTTATGCTGACTCTGGACACATGGCTCACCAGTACCCTCCACCTCCTTCGGACAGGGCACCTCCTGCAGGCCATTGCCTCTGGAGACTCCCTAAAAAAGGGCCTCGAGGAATTGATCCATGACACTAGGGGATCTCCATCCTGAAGCTGCATTAACTTTTTAAGAGAGAAGAAATATGAATAGAGGCAATATAGAGGCAATATTGATCAAGGAGGAGGAGTCCCAGTGAGTGACAAGGATATTTTAGAAAATAAAAGCCATTGATGTGGACACAAAGGCAAAATTAGGACAGACAAATAATTGGCTGGATAACCGTAGTCAGAGAGTTGTTGTTAACGGTTCTAAATCCTGCTGGAAAGGGATAACAAGTGGAGTTCCTCAAGGGTCTGTTTTGGGACCCGTACTGTTCAATATCTTCATCAATGATGTAGATATTGGGATAGAGAGTACACTTATTAAGTTTGCAGATGATACCAAACTGGGTGGGGTTGCGACTTCTTTGGAGGATAGAGACATAATTCAAAATGACCTTAGCAAGTTAGAGAAATGGTCAGAGGTAAACAGGTTGAGGTTTAATAAAGAGAAATGCAAAGTGCTCCACTTAGGAAGGAACAATCAGTTCCATACATACAAGATGGGAAGCAACTGTCTAGGAAGGAGCATGGCGGAAAGAGATCTAGGGGTCATAGTGGACCACAAGTTGAATATGAGTCAACAGTGTGATGCTGTTGCAAAAAAAGCAAATATGATTCTAGGTTGTATCAACAGGTGTGTTGTAAGCAAAACTCGTGAAGTCATTCTGCCGCTCTACTCTGCGCTAGTTAGGCCTCAGCTGGAGTACTGTGTCCAGTTCTGGGCGCCACATTTCAAGAAAGATGTGGAGAAATTGGAAAGGGTACAGAGAAGAGCGACAAGAATGATTAAAGGTTTAGAGAACAGGACCTATGAAGCCAGGCTTCATGAACTGGGCTTGTTTAGTTTGGAAAAAAGAAGATTAAGGGGGGACATGATAGCGGTTTTCAAATATCTAAAAGGGTGTCACAAGGAGGAAGAAGAAAATTTGTTCCTCTTGGTTTCTGAGGACAGGACAAGGAGTAATGGGCTTAAAGTGCAGCAGGGGATGTTTAGATTGGACATTAGGAAAAAATTCCTAACTGTCAGGGTGGTCAAATATTGGAATAAATTGCCAAGGGAGGTGGTGGAATCTCCCTCTCTGGAGATATTTAAGAACAGGTTGGATAGACATCTGTCAGGGATGGTGTAGACGGAGCTTGGTCCTGCCTTGAGGGCGGGGGGCTGGACTCGATGACCTCTTGAGGTCCCTTCCAGTCCTATTATTCTATGATTCTAAATTAAGTGGCAGGCCACAACTTTATATTAAAGTCTAACCTGGGAGGGATGCTACTTATCCATCACCAATATTTTTTAATATCTATCACCAAGCATTTAATTGGCTCCAGTGTGGGGCTACAGGCTTCCTTACAATATAACCTGTAATTGGCACCAGGTTCCAGGGCTCCTAAGCATACAACTCATAATGTGGGGATGGCTCTCTCCACAGTGTACCCCCAGGACTTATTAATGGAGATTGCCTATCTCCTGGAGCTGGAAGGGACCTTGAAAGGTCATCAAGTCCAGTCCCCTGCCTTCACAGGAGGACCAAGTACTGTCCCTGACAAATTTTTGCCCCAAATCCCTAAATGGCCTCCACAAGGATTGAACTCACAACCCTGGGTTTTAGCAGGCCAATGCTCAAACCACTGAGCTATCCCTCCCCCAATACCATCTGTCCCTTAATCCTAACACCCTTCCCCATGCAGCACAGTGGGGCTCTTAGGGCTTGTCTACATTTCAAAATATAATTTCAAAATAGCAAGGCGAGCATCCACACTACCACGCCTGTTATTTTGAAATAATGGGCTTGTTGTTTAATAACTCCTGCTTGTGAAGAGGAATAAGCTTATTTTGAAATAGTTATTTGGGGAGTTATTATTTCAAAATAACTTATTTTGAAATAACCTAGTAGTGTAGATTCAGCCTTAGGGTGAGACCTTACAACCTTCATAGGCCCGTGGTCCCCAACACGGTGCCCGCGGGCGCCATGGCGCCCGTGGGGGCATTTCAATGCGCCCGCCAGGTGCTCGGGGCTGGCCTGGCCCCGGGCACATGACGCACGGGCGCTTGCGGGGGGAGCACGCTTGGCGGGGGGAGCGCCGGGCGCGCGGCACTCGGTGGGGGGGGCAGAGGCGGGCGCCGGCCCCGGGCACGCGGCGGGGGGGAGCGCCAGCCCCGGGCGCGCGGCGGGGGGAGCACCGGCCCCGGGCGCGCGGCACTCGGTGGGAGGGGGGGAGCGCCGGGCGCGCGGCACTCGGTGGGAGGGGGGGAGCAGGAGGGGGGGAGCGCCGGGCGCGCAGCACTCAGCAGGAGGGGGGGAGCGCCGGGCGCGGGCGCATGGCACTCGGCGGGGGTTGGGAGGGAGCGCCGGGCGCGCGGCACTCGGCGGGAGGGGGGGAGTGCGCGGCACTCGGCGGGAGGGGGAGAGCGCCGGCACCGGGCGCGCGGCACTCGGCGGGGGGGGGGAGCACCGGCCCCGGGCGCGCGGCCCTTGGAGGGGGCCCTGCCCCCGGGAGCGTGGCTATGGGGGGGCCCCGCCCCCGGACGCGCAGCTGGGGGGGCCACCCCCGGGCGCGCAGCTGGGGGGAGCGAGCGGCAAGGGGGGACCCGCCCCCAGGCACGCTAGTGTCCCCGCCCCCTGGCGCCCGGCGGGCAAACGGCCAAGCCCCCTGGCGCCCGACAACCTCAAAAGGTTGGGGACCACTGTCATAGGCTATGACATCAACCCATGATCCATCACTGAAATCCCAGGTCTTTTATCTCTGGGAATTTACTCTTAACCACACTAGAAACTAGCCACAAGTTGCAACAAATAAACATCACTGCCTAATACTTCAGGTGCTAAGCGCATTTCTACTTAACCCACTCTGGCTTGGTGCTGTGAGGAAGGCAAAAAAACTCCTGAGTCCTTTGCCATTTGCCCAGTGGGAGAAAAAAATCCTACTGATCCCCTGAAAAATCACATAATTGGCTCAGCCCACAGAATCTGTCAGGCCCGGTTCCATTCCTAGCTCAAGTGAGTAGTGTAGGTGCTGGAACAAAGCTCAGAAAGCTCCACGTGATCACTTCACTGGGCTGAATCCAATACAGGCCAATTGGCACCCCTCTCATCCAGCTGGATGCTAGAGACACCTATGGGAAGGAACTTCCCTTGGCAAGTGCCTCCCTCCCTTGCTACTAAGTCACTGATCCTTTCACCACATGCCCCATTAATTTTCCCTGTACATTGATGCATGTGGATGGCATTTTCCCCCTGTAGTTTTTTGCTCAGGCAAAACTCTCTGAAGTCAATGGTATGTTGCATGATTGCAGTGTTGGGTTACACCAAAATCTTTATCAGTACCTCTGCTTGCACTAGCACAGACAAAATAATCCAACAATTGTCTGAATTACTGTTGCTGTGATCATTTTGGTTTGTAGGGACACAGTCCTATATTATGAATGCTTATATTGCCTCTTTAGAAATAGGTCATGATTTCAAAAATAACATTACACTCCTATATTATTATTTAGGTGTCTAAATAAGTGGCCTGACCTAAAGAAAACCCCACTGACTTCAGAGGGAGCTAATGAAAACTTAAGCACTAATGAACGTCTACTTATTTGGATGCCTATAAAAGGATTTTAACATCTATTTTTAAAACCTATTTTTAGAAATCTTGGCCTTAAATTTCAGTAGGTGGCACTGAAATTGAGTTATCTGTGAGTGGCTGCTAGAGAATCAAAAAGTGGGACAGATTTTGCTCCTTGTGAAGTTGGTGCTGGTTTGCAATGACCTACAATAAGATCAGTTACAGGACATCCCCGCTATAATGTGCCCCAGTATACATCTGTTCTGCACTAAATTCATTAATGCTTGTAAGAACTGATGCATTGTAAGTCCTCCCATTCCCTGCTCTTAAGTCACGCAAAAAATCCCCAATTTGCAAAAATGAAAGTCAGCCACAGGGAAGAAAATTCCCCACTTTAAGTTGTTTCGCTGTAAGTCCGAGTTTTTTGGAACATATCTTGGACTTATAGCAAGAACGGCCTGTATTGGGTCTAAAGAAGATTTGTGACCCAGCATTGATCACTGTGGGATAATTCAGGTGAGTACAGAAAGATTTAAGCCACTTCTGCTAGAGAAAAGAATGTTTGAAGTGAGCGCAGAAAGTTTCTTAGAAATAAAGTTTAACTCTGCTATAAATATGTGTTTGTAGGACAAGCAATATTCAGATGACTTTCATGGAGTAAGTTACTCAATCCATAATATTTCCTTCTTAACTTTAGAAGCTAAACTACCATGTCTTCTTTAAGTAAACTTTTGGGAAAAGAAAGTGTTCGGCAAAAAGTGATTTGTGCCAACAGAATTCTGCCTTGCTTTTGAATGAGAAATGCAGGATACTTTATGAGATTCTACATTGCCAGGGAAAAAAGTTCTGAAGAAATATCTAATGTTTTAGAGTCACCATTTAGTAAGCCAAGATTTTTTATAGTGTGTAATAATTCATAGGGCTTTCAAGATTGGGGAAAATTTATTTTTGAGCACTGAATATATTAAAGACACTCCATAGTAGAAAGTTTTTTGTAAAACCCACTTGTTTCACAGTCCCTCCAGAACTGGAATATTTTCCATAATATTTGCTGTCCTGGGGCCACTAATTGTAATTAAAAAAAAAAGAAAAAATAACTTTCTTTTCCTTCCATGGAACATTGAGTATTTTAGAGCTGCTCTGGTAATGGTGGAAAATAATCTCTGTTTGATGTCAGAGAAATAGTTTAAATTTTAAATTTAGTTTTATAGCTCCTTAGGTCTATAGGTCTAAATTTAGGTCTGTAGCAGATAGTTTTAACATCAGAAGGTTTAGATCCATGCAGGATTAAAATTCTGGTTTTAAAAGTTTTAAAAGCTCATCAGGCCCCAGTTCAGGAAAGCATCTCTGTTCAGGAAGGGCAGTAATGCACATGCTGAACTTTTAGCATGGGCTTAATTTGTTTATTTAGCATATGCACAGTCGTTTATCCAAGTGATGTCATCTTCAGTGGCATGATGCAGTTCTTCTAGATCTCCACTGATCCTAGTCAGCAGGATTCATTGACAATGGGTGTCATCATCAGTGTTGCACTGCAGCTGCACAAAGGGCCATCATGAAGGCTCCAGCAATACTGGTTGGTTGCACAGAGGCCTTGCCCAGTCTGGGACCTGTTCAACAGGGACCATTGGCAATGGGACAACCAGGGGATTATAACAGCTATCCATTCTTCTTGCCAGTGTTTCCGCCCTAGCATCCTGACATAGAGGATGAGACCATAATGGGCAAGGTGACAGCAAACAAGCAGCTGGTGATTTTAAAAGGTCGTTGTTCAGGGGCTGGCTTAGGTGGCCGCATACTTTTTCCA
The DNA here is from genome assembly GCF_052426305.1 of Pelodiscus sinensis. Lineage (NCBI taxonomy): Eukaryota > Metazoa > Chordata > Testudines > Trionychidae > Pelodiscus > Pelodiscus sinensis. The sequence continues at coordinate 27,509,305 of NC_143065.1, forward strand.
CTAACTTGCTAGTGGCAGCCTCTCATCTGTTATGAGGAGAAGCAGTGTTGCTCAGAACTAGAAGCCATGGCAATGAAGTCAAATAAATGGTGCGGGAGATGTTGTGCATGACGACATGTAACTACATAGCCACTAGCTTGGTGTGTGACAAATCCATACTGTTGCACAGTAATTCACCACCAAATACGAGGTTGCAGAAGCTGACATCAATAGAGATGGAACACAATCCCCTTCTCCCCCCTCCCCCAACAAACCTGTCAGTTTGCTAAGAAGATTATTGCATGTCTTAGCTTTAGCTTATGTCTTCTTAAGTTGAGCATGGTAACTCAGTGTGCAGTCTATGGTCATGCCTAGGTCAAATTGTTCTCTTTCGCCTCTGGTGATAGGACAAGAAGCAATGGGCTTACATTGCAGCAAAGGAGGTTTAGGTTGGACATTAGGAAAAGCTTCCTAAGTGTCAGGGTGGTTAAACACTGAAATCAGTTGCTCTAGGAAGGTTGCATAATCTCCATCACTGGAGATATTTAAGAGTAGGTTGGATAGACATCTATCAGGGATGATCTAGATAGTGTTAAGCACTGGACTTGATGACCTCTCAAGGCCCCTTCCAGTTCTGGTATTCTATGATTAGTGTTATGCTTGACTTGGGTCCATTGCAGGCTTTGGGAGGTCAATGGCTTTTTTGGGGTGCCATATCTTCGGAAGCCTGCCTTCACTGATGATCATACTGAAGAACTGCGCAAGCCAAGATTTTTTGGGAATTCTGGAGATATGTTGTCATAGCCTACAGCCGTTCCATGCTTGATGCTATCCAGTATTTATTCTGCTCTGTTACAGTGAGGCTACATCTACACTGGCACGTTCTCACACAAAAACTCTTTTGCGGAAGAGTTCTTCTGCAAAAACTTCCAGAAGAGAGCGTCTACACTGGCATTTGCTTTTGCGCAAGAGCATCCATGCCAGTGTAGATGCTCTCTTGTGCAAGAAAGCTCTGATGGCCATTTTAACCATAGGGCTTTCTTGTGCAAGAAATTCATGTTGCCTATCTACACTGGCCTCTTCTGGAAGAGCTCTTGCACAAGAGGGCTTATTCCTGAGCGGGAGTGTCAGAGTTCTCACGCAAGAAGCCCTGATTTCATACATTAGAATGTCAGCTTACTTGTGCAAGAACACGCGGCTAGTGTAGACAGGCAGCAAGTTTTTGCGCAAGAGCAGCTGCTTTTGAGTGGGATCGAGCCAGTGTAGACACAGCCTGAATGTTTCTCAGCCGCTTCTGATCTGGTGAACACATTTAAACATAAACTATTAATTCCTCACTTGTCTTAATTGCTTTCCTTCACAAGGATGGATTTAATAATATGTTTATGTAGTTTCTTCAGTTGAACCATAGAGTGGGATGACAGAACTCCCAAGGACATCAGTGGGAACTGGAATGTGCCCAAACTTTCACAGCCTTATGATTGTTTGTTTGGAGAAGAATGTGTGTTCTTGAGTTGCACTAGTCCCAGGGACAGTGATGGCAAGCTACTGCCTCCCTAAGATAAAGCAGTCACAGGGCCATTGATTCAGAAAGATTGCAGATTAGCCATGGGTAGTATGAGTGGTGATGCAAGTTAACTGCACAAATATGTGCCCAAGCTATCTGGGCAAATTTGCATCCAGTTGGCTAGCCTGAGCTGCCACCCAGCTACTCCCAGCTATACAGCATGCTTGGTTGAGCAGAACTTGCATGCGTCTGTCTGCTCAAGCTGAAAAGCACACATCCAGCTGCAGTGCAGACATACGCTTAGACACTTTACACAACTCTGGTAGTGTAAAGAGGCCCTAAAATGGGAGTCGATATAATTTGTGCTTTTTTATGGCCCAATGTTAACAGTCCTTCATGGAAATGAGAATTAGGCCCACAGGGTGAAATTCACTCTAGGTACCATTTAAGTCCTACATAAGCAAATAGGATTAAATAACATTTTGGCTTCTGTTCAGTTTGCCGCTGCTAAGAGGTGAAAACTCCACATAGTCCTATTGCTAATTTGTTCTCTGTTTGGCAAATGAAGTTTAATGTTCATAAGAAAGCTTATTTATGTGAGCATTTAGAGGGTAAAACATAAGCCTTATCTATCCTTTCTATGAAAATCAGTTCTCGATTTGTGTGACATGCTGTGTACCACATCGTGAGTTTGTGAGCAAGTCCTCTGGGCAGCTGATTCAGTGCTTCTTAAAATAGTAGCATAAGAGCCATAGAATCATAGAACACTAGAACTGGAAGGGACCTTGAGAGGTCATCGAGTCCAGTCCCCTGCCCTCATAGCAGGACTCAGTACCGTCTAGACCTTCCCTGATGTCATGAGAGGAATGGGAGAAATAAGTATGCTTTGCCCTGCTGCGTAGATCATTTTGCAGCAAAAAAACAAAAATAAAGGCAGTATCTCAGCTAGTATTAATTAGCCTGAATAGTTTTTAAAGTCAAATTAAATGGAAGCTGCATAATGAAAGGCTAATCAACTAAAGTGTAAAATTGTGGTTTGTGAATTGGCTCTGGCACTATGTAATCTTAAGAAAAGGAGTTGAATGTGACGCACTGTTCAAGGTTGGTAACGTACAAAACATAAATACACTTGTAAACATTGTTTTTCTAGAGTATTTTCCAAAAGTCAGAGTTTCTATTGGAAGGAATTTTGGAAAATACAGTGTGTGCAAGAACTTGATGTCTTGAGGGAGAGGCAGGGCAGAAATAGATCTGTCGTTGGAAGTATAAACAAATAAAGATGATGGAATCAGCTTGAATTGTGCATGCTTCCATATCCAAGAGCAAAGCCTGGTCAAGGGACACTATGAGAAAGTAAAGGAGCTGTTCAAAGGTTGCTTTACATTTTTCTTCTGACTTTTTTTAATTCATTTGTAGGATGCATCTCTCCACACCTTAAAACACCATAAACAAAAACCAAGTTCTGGACAGACTGCTTCATATCTCTGGATTCACACCTTATAAGGCACAGCCTGGAAATCTTTATGGTACTTTATGCTTCCCAGGTTCTGGGCTACTCTGGATGGTGAAGCACAGCAGCATGCAGCATACACTGGCCCTCTACTGCCCTGTCCCCACCCACTATCCTCTATGGCCTCTGTTCACTGCCAGAGTGGAGTAAGAGACACGTTGCAGGATCCTAGAGCCTGGACACCAGTCTTATCCCAGAAATATACATAGCAATGAAACAGTCCCTCAGCCTGAGCCCACGTTGGCTAGCATAGGCCAGCTCTAGCTTTTACTTTGCTGTGAGATGTACCGTAAGGCAGTGATTCTCAGCCTATTTACCATTGTAGACCATATTTACAGTTCTCTTGTGGGCCACATTCACACACTATATAGACCACCTGTATGGCCTTGAGGATGTCATATGAGCCACAGCTGTGTGCTGATTGAGTTGCTGTTGCCTGGGGATTGAGAATCAGTGTGTTGACTGTCATTAGTTTGGCTGTAATCCAGGTGTTGCCACTCAGTGGTTAAACTAAGGAAGAACAAGAAAGATAGCCCAACGGCAAATTCGACCACCCTTAGCCAAATAGCCCAGTAGCATTCAGGGCCCTCCCTACACACACAAAATGATATTTTTTCAGCCAATAAAATGCTGCACTGTAGTGATTCCATACAATTACCATATAATTATGATTAGTGCATAATAGCATTCATTGTCTCACATTAGATTACATTTTTAAAGACATATTAGATTTTTTTTCAGAGAAGAATCCCTTGCACTTCATGGCATTTCCACATCCACCGCAAATGGCAAAATTCATGAATACTGCCAGCCCATGTGGTTAGCTCCCCACGGCTCCTGAACTCGCCATAGCTGCTGGGAGCTAGAGTGAGTTCCCCTATGGTTCCCAGCCTCTGCTGCCTCCAGGACAGGACAGGAGACCTGTGAATATGCAGAACCACAAATAGCATTCCCGGGAATTGCAAGGGTCTCCTGTATTTTCCCTCTTGTGGTGACATTGCATAGTAGATTTAAGATTTATTGTGCATTTCTATTGGGAGTAAACTGCAAAACAGCCACATGCAGTTCTGTTTATTCCTTAGACCCATCTCCCTTCTGAGGGGCAGGGTTTGAAAAATCAGTGCTTCAATCTTTATTCGTGTGAGGTACTTGGCCTGCCTTTCACTCTGGGCAGTATTGCTTGCTTGTCTTCAACAAGGAGAAATTCACAGAGGCTGTTGACATAAAAAAAAAGATTATTTGCTAATAATTCAAACAGACTTTAAAGGTGAGTATGACAGGTGGCAGGATTTGTGACCTGCAGGGACAGGAAGAGCTATCCTTTAAACTCCTTGTTTATTCTGGAGCCCAGGCCAGAGAGCTCACTAGCTCCCGTATAGGCCCTAAAAGGCTTAGATGTTGTGGTTTGAGCTCTGAACACACAAACCTCTGGGCTTCAAAGCCCATGCCTCAACAAATACGCAGCTGTTTTTAGCATGGCAACCCAAGTCTGTCAACCCGGCTCTGAGCTTTGCTGCCACAGACTACCACTCCCTGTGTAAATGTATCCAAAGAGGGTCAGAAGGAACAAGAAGCGGGGACAGAGCAACATTACAGAGAGAATCCCTAAGAGAGGGTAGTCAGTAGTCCGACTGCAGGCCAAATCCAGACTGCCAGATGCTTTTGAATGGATCACAAATAGGGTTGCCTGATAGTTTAACAAAAAATAACGAATACATACACCCCCTGTCAAAAAAAAAAGCACGGGGGAATAAAAAGGGGGGAAGACCAAAGTTGTTAAGCAAAAAAAAAGGGGGGGGGGAGCCAAAGTTGTTAAGCAAAAGTTCCACCACTTCCTCCAGTTTGGGACCACACACTATCCACCAATGCACCCACCCTTACCTCTGAGCCAGCCCCCCAGTCTCCTTATCCCAATGCACTCACCCCTGCCTCAGACCTAGGCTCCCCACAGTGTCCCCCATCCCAATGCACTCACCCTGCCTCAGATCCAGGCCACCCTAGTGCCCCCCCCATCCTAATGCACTCACCCCTGCCTCAGACCCAGGTCCCCCTAGTGCCCCCCATCCTAATGCACTCACCCCTGCCTCAGACCCAGATCCCCCTAGTGCCCCCCCATCCTAATGCACTCACCCCTGCCTCAGATCCAGATCCCCCTAGTCTCCCCCCATCCCAGTGCACTCCCCCCTCCCCCTGAGGCAGGCATCCCCAGCGTTGGGAGCCCCCACTCCAATCAAATCTCCCCCCTCCCCCTCCACAGTGCCAGGCACGGAGGAACAATCTGACTTTTAACGTGGCTGCTCCTGCCGCCTGGCCCGGCAGCCTCGGCTCGCATTATAGGGAGAGAGAGGCATCACGTGGCCAGCTCCCCGTCTCTGCTGGTCACGTGAACCAGAGCAGCATGCGCTCCCCTTCCACCCCACCCTGGCGCCCCCCTAGCATGGCGCCCGGCAATTGCCCCCCTTTGCTAGACTCTGCCACACTCCTCATTTCCTGCCCATGCCAGATGCGGCAGAGGAAAATTGTCCCCGCCAGGCTTCCAGCCTAGGGAAACCGGAAATACCAGACATTGCACATGTCCGGTATTTCCTGGGTTTTTTTACAGGACGGAGTCTGCAAATATCGGACTGTCCAGGTGAAAACCAGACACCTGGCAACCCTAACCACAAAATCCTATTATTTTCATTATTGTTATTGTTATTAAAAAATAATTGACTGCCCCTGCCTAGGAACAAGACAACCTTGTAAGAATGTGTAGCCTATGCTTGATAGCTTATATTTAATTTAAGTTAAGAATACAGATAAACACATTTTGGACATTATTTGTGCATGTGTGTGCTGTTTTTAAAGCAGCGTCCCATAGGGCTTAGTGAACCAAACAAATAGGGCTCTCTGTGATATTAATAGGCCCATTGCTATCTGAGAAGGATTCATGTTAGCCAAAAAGATTAAATTAATTACAAGAGATGCTTAAAACAAAAGCTCTTCCTAAGTCCACCAGGATTTCTCAAAATAGTGTAAAGCTTCTTCTGGACAAGTTGAAAGATATCTTCTGATTTTGGAAACTTGTGCACTCTACAGACCATAGCTTGTTTTTGTGCTATTTTGTTCAGTGGTACACAGTCTTTTCTCTCTCTCTCTCTCTCTCTCTCTCTCTCTCTCTATGGGTGTGTCTAGACTACATGCCTCCTTCGACGGAGGCATGTAGATTAGCCAGATTGGAAGAGGGAAATGAAGCCGCGATTAAAATAATCGCGGCTTCATTTAAATTTAAATGGCTGCCCCGATCTGCCGATCAGCTGTTTGTCGGCAGATCGGGGCAGTCTGGACGCAACGCGCCGACAAAGAAGCCTTTCTTCATCGGCACAGGTAAGCCTCGTGAAACCAGGTTTACCTGTGCCGATGAAGAAAGGCTTCTTTGTCGGCGCATCGCGTCCAGACTGCCCCGATCTGCCGACAAACAGCTGATCGGCAGATCGGGGCAGCCATTTAAATTTAAATGAAGCCGCGATTATTTTAATCGCGGCTTCATTTCCCTCTTCCGATCTGGCTAATCTACATGCCTCCGTCGAAGGAGGCATGTAGTCTAGACACACCCTATATATATATATAAAGTTTTCCTGTGGGACAACAGAGTGACATCATCACATCACTCTGTGTCCTGCCTGCCTCCTCCCTCCCTCCCCTTTGCCAGTGTTTGGCTGCTCTGTGGGGCCTGGGGAGGCCCCAGAGCAGCCTCTCTCCCCAGAGGGGGCCAAAGTCACGAAGACCTTTCCTCTCCCCCAGCCCCTGGTGTTCTGGGAGACAGGGGGGCCGAAGCTGCAGCTCCGTGGCTTTTCCCCTCCACCCCCCAGTGCTCTGGTGGCCAGGTGGCCTTTCTCCTCCTCCTCCCTCTCCTCCTCCCCCCCCCCCAGTGCTCAGTGGATGGAAGCCACAAGCCCCATGGCCTCTCCCCTGCCCCCCTTCCCGGTGCTCGGGGGTGAGCCATGCACCCTCTCCCCCTCCTCACCCCAGTGCTCCTGGCAGCCAGGGGGAGGAAAGAGCCAAGGGTTGGGTGGGAGTGGAAAGGGCCGGGGGGGCAAGAGCCGGCGTGGCCTCAGGGCCAGGAGCAGTGGAGGGAAAAGCCAGGGCTGGGGCAGGCTCAGCCCCTACTTCAGCAGGGGAGAGCCTTGGCCTTGTCCCAACCCCGCAGCAGTCAGGGGGAGAGAGCCATGTCAGCCTCCACCTGGCCCTACCCCCGGCAGCCGGGGGGGGGGAGAAGTGCTGGGGTTGACTGGCCTTGGGCTGACCTGGTGCCCCAGGAGAGAGAGCTGGGACAGGCCAGAGCTGCCACACCTCAGCCTGGCCCTCCCCAGAGGAGATGGGGCTGCCTAGCCCCAAAGAGTGGGTTGGCAAGCATAGCAAGCAAGGGGCATCACTCCCTAGTGAACTTAAAAACAGTTACTAGTTACTAGTTTGTCTAGTTTAAATCTTTGATAATTTTATAGAGTGTTTCTGTCGGATTGCTTTCTAGAGAAATTGGTATGAGGAATATTTTCCTTCAGTGAAATAGCTGAATCCAAAAAATGTATCTGGTTCCTATTATACTGAAGGAAAAATGTGAGGTGTGCATTGAAAGTACTAAGCCAGTGATGGAATTGTTAAAGTTCTTCTTAAGGGCCATTCCACATCATGAAGACATAATTTGTAAGGCAATACTGCACAATGTTCTGTGAAGAAAGGGGTCTGAATTAGTATTCAAAATGGTTAGTATTTCCAAATGTTCTAATAATCAGATAGCTCTACCCATTATAATATCCTTAAATGACCAACAATAAGTGTTTTTAGTCAAGAAAACACAGTGTAGAATACAAAATAACTTTTTTCATGCCTGCTTCATGTGAATCATGCATAGTGCCTCTTTAAGCATGGCCTTGTGCCAGATATGACAAGAGTGATGCAGAGTGATTTCCCTGGACCTTTGGGACTTCAGAAGAATGCCACTGATCCAGCAGCTGGCGTGAAGGGTTGATAATAAAGTACTTTTAACGTGCTGGCATTAGTGGCTTGCAAAATTTTGATTTCAAGGCAGATGTTTGGGGATAAGATCAAGTTTAGAAAGTAGTGATAATGCTGTTTGATTAACAAATATCGCTCCTTTAAAAGAAAAAAGAATCCTAGTTTGACACTTGAGATGTTAAGTATCAGACAAGAGTGAATTCTTGGAAGTTAATGGTTTAATAGAAAAGATGACAGAATTTCACTTAAAGAGCAATTATAATACAGTTTGCCTTCTGCAGCACAATGAAAAAGAGTGTTGTGCATTAGACTGTTCCTCTCCCTATCCCTTCATCTGCTGTAGAATTGTCTCTCCAGATCCCATCATGTGGAACAGCCTTCTTATACTCGGGGCACACACCAACTCCCTGCTCTATTCTCAAATCCCATATATGTGTGTATTTCTCCCACAAGTGAAAGCACAGTTGTCTATTGTGCCTCCTAATTACTCTGTCTTTCTCTGCTTCTATTTTAAGAATTTTGTAATTTTATTTTAGCCCGGGATTTAGTTTGTATAAAAGGTGCTATTTGAAATGGCCTGATCCTGCAAACATTTACATGAGTTGTCCTTATTCATCTGAGCAATCTCATGCATCCAGTGGAATAAATTATTTGAACATCGATTTGCAAAATAGGCTCTTGTTACTTTCTGAGAATTAATGGTCATTTGTAAAGCTATTCTGTTAGGTTTCCATGGAGTGTTTAACTTTTTATTACTGATTTGTGCTGAAGTACTGCTGAAACTGAGTGTTATAAATGGGAATTATCAATTTGAGGATATTTTGTTGTGAATGTAGAAATGTGCTTACATTGTTAAGGCTGCTATTGCTTTAGATTGCAATGTCAGCACAATATTACAACAACTCTATGCACTCTGATATTACAGTGATGGGCAACAGTGGAAAACCCTAAGAGATAAAACCTAAGTTGTATTTAAAGTAATCATTGTTCTTATTTGCCTTTTTAAGGTGTTCCCCACCCGAAGGTAACTTGGCTTAAGAAGAAAGAATCCTTACGAAACAATTCTTTCTTGCTTTTGAATGAGTCCTTATTTCTGCAGAATGTTTCATTTGAAAATGCAGGCACATATAGTTGCACAGCAACCAGTGTTCTTGGGAAAGCAGTATCCACATCTGTCCTCCACTTATTTGGTGAGTGTAAAATCATAGTTCATCATTCCTAAGCAATGACAAACCATTTGGGTTATCAAGTGTTGTTCTTAGAATGGATAGGGATGTGTTTAGATAAATATTTAATCCTCTAATTGGCATGGATTTGGAATTTCCTGATGGAAACTGGCCCTTTTGAAGTATGTTTTTTCATTCTGTACTGTCTGTTTATGCTGACTTTGAGCACAGAGAATTTGAGTTCTGATGCTTCTTTCTTGGTGCTCCACCCACTTGCTACTAAGCAACTACAGGCAGTCCCCGACTTATGCAGATCCGACTTATGTCGGATCCGCACTTACGAATGGGGCATTTCTCGCCCCAGAGCTCACGGGCGGCGGGTCGCCACCCGTGTCCTCCGGGGCGAGAAAAGCTTCTCCCGGTCTCCCTGGTCTGCTGGGGGGGTCCAGCAAAGCCGCTGGACCCCCCCAGCAGACCAGGGACACCCGAGCAAAGCTGCCGCCTGGGCGGCTTTGCTCGTTTGCCCGGGAGCAAAGCCGCCCAGGCGGAGGGACCCCGCTGCCTGTGCGGCTTTGCTCCTGTCCCTGGTCTGCTGGGGGGGTCCAGCGGCTTTGCTGGACCCCCCCAGCAGACCAGGGGGACAGGAGCAAAGCCGCACAGGCAGCGGGGTCCCTCCACCTGTGCGGCTTTGCTCGGGTCTCCCTGGTCTGCTGGGGGGGAGGGGACGCAGCTAGTGCGGCCCCCCCCCCTCCCCAGCAGACCAGGCTTTTGTTGCGGGACGCCTCGGGTAGAGCAGCTGGGCTGCTGCCGGGTTGGTCCTGTGGGAACCTACCGGCAGCGCCCCAGCTGTTCTGTCCCAGGCTCCGGATTCAGCAGCTGTTGAAACTGATCAGGCTGATTCCAGGAAGCTGGGGGCAGAGCAACTCTGCCTCCGGCTTCCTGTAGTCAGCCCCGGTCAGTTTCAGTGGCAGCAGTTGAATCTGGAGCCAGTTCCCACTTACATACAAATTCAACTTAAGAACAAACCTATAGTCCCTATCTTGTACGTAACCCGGGGACTGCCTGTATTCCATCTTTTGGACAGCAGCCTATAGTCTTTAAGCAAGATGCCTGGGTCTTTGGGAGCCTTGTTAACACTCTGTAGGAGATAAGCCCAGATTAAAGAATGCTTGGTGCGCTGACCTGGAGACAGAGGGCAGGCTTCCCCAGGAAATGCAGAGCAACCCACTTAAACTAGTGGAAGTTCTAATTTCAGAAGCTAATAAAACATACACAAGTGAAAAATCAAAATTACAAAACATGGGAAGCCACTCCAAGTGTCTTTATCTAACTCAGTAAGAAATAAGAAACTGAAAATGAAAAGCAAAAAATGGCTAGTTAATCAATTCAACTGAGAATATACTAGTCATGTTAAATCCCACAATGCAAGCTTGGCCCCTAATGTAAGCGGGGGAATGATCCCGCTATTGTGGGGAACTTTCCTGGCTTCTATACCACCCCGGTGAAATGAACCAGCGAAAGGATCTGAGTCCCCGCTCCCACTTCCTTTACCCCACAGCTCCCTGATCCTGAGGGCTCCCCCTCCACTCTCCTGAGTAGCAGAGCCCTTGAAACCCCAACAAGGCTGGGCCCAGGTTTCCTGGGGCTTAATCCCTGACCTTGTAGTCACTAGGGGCAGGAGTTAGGGTGTCCCCACTCCGAGGTGCTCTCTTTACACTGCAGGCCTTCTTGGCCCAGTGATCACTTCATAAGGTTCAAAGCAAATACAATTTATTAAACAACAACTGATTAAAGAGAAAAGAATAAGACAAAATGAGAATGGTTAAATGAGAACACACAGCCCTGCTCTGTAGCACAGGGACATCAAAACAGCAGCCTGCAGAGTGTAAGGACAGTCCACAGTCTCTTCCTTAGAGGCCCCTTAGAGGCCTTGGATGTGCTGCAGGGGGCTGCAGGCTGGACACGCTTGCTCTGGCAGTGACCACACAGCCTCAAGCTCTAAGTGGCCAGACCCCTCTCCCAGTCCAGAGCCTCTCCCCACACTTTGCAGTTCCCAGCTGCTCACCACATCCAGCTGCAGGCTGTGCTGTGTGGCCAGTCTCTAGCTTCTTGCGTTGCTTCTCTGTTCCTTTTGGCTCTCTGAGCACTGCCAGTCTGCTGCTCAACACAGGGTCTGCGCTCTTGAGCTGTGTGTGTCAGGCTCAGCTGCTGCAAACACTGCCCCTCAGCACACAGCTTGCTTTGCTAGTCTCTCAGCTCCCTGTTTTTGCAGGACTTCTTCACACAGCTTGTCCTCCTATTTCAGCTCTCTGTCTTTGCAGGACCTCTTCTGCACACAGCTTGTTTGTTCAGAGAGAGAGCCAGAACAATCCCAGCTCACAGGGAGGATGGGGCCTGGCCTCTCCCCTTCCTCACTGGCCTGTCCAACCTGTCAATCAGGCTGAGCTGGAGTGTTGACTGCTTTCCATTGTCTCTGGGGTCAGTCAGTCTCATGAACTCTTCCCCTTCAGATACTGTGAGCTGGCAAACCAAAAACTCCCACAGAGTTTTAGTAAGGGGTAACAGTCCCCTTACACAAAGTACCTCCCGTGCATTGATCTTCCATCTGTAAAAACTACCTCCCCAAACACTGTGGTCTGAGTTCTGTTACAAACCCTCATTGTTAAGCACACAAGTATTGGTTGGCTTAGAGATGGTGAGGGAGTGTTTCTGCAGGTAAAAAATTTGAGGGGATATGAGTCTCTGCATAAGAGCGGGATTGTGGAGCATACAGTAAACAGTGGCAAGAGGATACACACATGGTTTCCACCTCCCTCACTGAAGCAAAGGAGCCAGGTGTTTCTGAGGAGGATAGTATAATAAAAGATGTGTCGCAGGGCTGCTGGTTAGAGCCTCATCTCTATTTGTTTCCCAGTCACCTGATGCTGATTCAAATGAATTTGAAGTAGGTAATAGGGGCCAAATCCTGCAATTCTTAGTCCATGTTCAGGCAAAATTCCAACTGATTTTAATGGAAAGGAACTTTTGTCAGTGTCAGGACTTGAAGATTGGGTTATATTGAGTCTTTGAACCCCCTACCAGTATTAGAGGGGCTATGAATGATCAGGAGCCTTAAAAAGCATTGTAGGTCAGACAGTAGTTCTGCCCCTCTCTGGCAAGTTATGTGACAGCATAAAATGTACATAGTCTTCACATTCATGGAGTAAAAGGACTAAAGATCTAGCTGGCCCCTGCTGAGGAGGGATGGAAATGAGTGTACTCCGTCTCCTCTTTGTGTCAGTGCAGGGTTAGCCATAATCAGGCCTTAAGTTGGTGTACATACCACCATGCACATAAATGCTTCAGTAGATACTTTGTTATACTGCAAAATAAAAAATGCAGAAGAGTTCAGCTAATAGGAGCAGCCTAAGAAAGTAGTAAAAAGCAATAAAAAAAACTAAACCAAAGGAGGAGGCAGAACCATGTATAATATGTACATTCATTAAAAATAAACTTGGATAAAGTAGTAAGAACTAAGTATGTTACTGACCTATTGACCATGTTTTTGGCAGTTACCGTATATACTCGAGTATAAGCCGAGTTTTTCAGCACATTTTTGTGCTGAAAAATGCCCCCCCCTCCCCTCGGCTTATACTCGAGTCAGCGTCTCGAGAACTGAGGCGGGCGGGCTCAGCGCGTCTCTGCCGCCGGCCGGGTCTAGCCGCGTGAGCCCGGAGCTCCAGCCCCGGTAACCGAGGCGCTCGGGGCGGGGGGCGCTGCCGGGAGCGGGCTGGGCTCCATGTGTCGGGGGCCGTCGCTGCGCGGGGCGCTCGGAGCCTCTGCCGGCCGCTTGGGTTGCGGGTGCGCCCGCAGATGCTGCTCGGAGCCAGTGGCCTTGCCCCAGGGCCGCCGGCAGGGAGGCTCGGGGAGCAGCCGAGAGGGGCTCTGGCCTGGGAAAGGTCCGGGCGGGGGCAGCAGGGGCGGAGCTGGTTGGGCCGAGTGTCCGAGCGTCTGTTCCCGTGTGTGACTGGCGCTGGCGCTGGGCGCTTTCTTGCAGGCGGCCCTTCAGGGGCTCATTGGATTGGCGGGAGGACTTTGAGCGGGAGTTACGGTATTTTTGATACCATATTGTTTTTGTTGACCCCCTTTTCCACTTAGCTAGGTTATTGTTTTTCTTTGAAATAAATATTCATGTAATTTTATTGGTATCTATCTTAATTTTTTACATTTACCAGTAGCTGCCTCATTTCCTACCCTAGGCTTATACTCGAGTCAATATTTTTTCCCAGTTCTTTGTGGTAAAATTAGGTGCCTCGGCTTATATTCGGGTCGGCTTATACTCGAGTATATACGGTATTCTGGCATTAATGTGAAAAAAAGATATTACTGTAGTGACAAACATGATTCCATCCATATTATGCAGCCACTACCATACAGAGCAGATTTTTAATAGATGTCTTATTATTATTTTAGCTATTTCTCATATTTCCATCAGAAGGAACCAAGTGATTAAGCTGACTCCAATGAGAGGATTTTAAAAATTGCTGCATATGACTATCTGATAATGAAAAGTTAAATGACATTGTCTTGAGAAACATTAAACAAGATCAAAGATTTACATAATATTTTATTGCACTGGATGGATAACAGGGTTGTTTTGTTAAGATGAAATTTCGAATGATGTTCAGTTACAAATGTTCCTCTAAAAAAACTTCTAAAAGAAGGAGGGTGTGTGTGTGTGTGTGTGTGTGTGTGTGTGTGTGTGTGTGTGTGTGTGTGTGTGTGTGTGTTTCAGTGCATTCATGCAGAGGTTTTCAACACTGGGTCATGGCTAGCTGGCCATGAGATGTTTTGTTTACTTGAGGCTATGTCTAGACTGCAAGCTTCTTTTGAAAGAAGCTTTTTCGGAAGAGATCTTCCAAAAAAACTTCTTCCGAAAGAGAGTGTTCACACTTCAAAAGCGCATTGAAAAAGCGATCTTTTTCGACAGAGAGTGTCCGCACTCATTGGACACTCTCTCGCATATAAGCTGTGATTACTATGGATGGAATAGCCACCAGGGCACCTGTGATTTTTCCTGGAGGCCTCTTCTTTCGAAAAAACTCCCTCTTCTGCGTCCACACATACCTTTTTCCAAAAGAGCTCTTTCAGAAAAGGCGTTCTTCCTCGTAGATTGAGGTTTACCAATATCGGAAAAAAACCTGCATTCTTTTGATTTTCTTTTGAAAGAACGCAATTGCAGTGTGGATGTAGTTAACGGTTTTTGGAAAACGGCCGTTTTTCCAAAAAAACCCTGTAGTCTAGATGCACCCTGAGTGTTCATAGGTATGCCTTCTTGCAGCCTCCAGAGGCTGTGGTTCACCATTCCTGGCCAATAGGAGCTGCAGGAAGTAATGGCTCAGCCCGCACCACTTTCCGCAGCTCCCATTGGCCAGGAATGGTATACTGCAGCCACTGAGAGCTGCAAGTGACCATACTTACAGATGCTCAGATTAAAAAAAAAGCATCTTGCAGCTAGCTAGCGGCTTATCCTTACAAGCTGTGACCCAAAGTTTGAAAACCCCTTCATTAATATACAAGACAATGTTCCGAAAGAATTCCAAAACATGGTAATCCTTCCGTTTCATGAATAGAATATTGGACAGTTTGATCAAAATCATCCTTGTAAGTATCTTTTTATCATGTATTTCAATGCATTGTTTTCCAGAAAAAAAGGTTCCAGAGACTAACACAGTATCAATAAAAGGTAGCAGGAGGAAGCGTGTCCTGATGGCATCTGGAATTGGCACAAATATTAGTGTAATGCCTGGTGATCTATTAAGAATAGGTATGCTGCTTTGGCTTTGTTCTCAAAATTAAAAATTGTGTTAGTAATAACGGCTTTAAAATGGAAAGGACAGTATTAGGATGGTCATACAACAAAGATTAAAGCCCTAGGAATATCTGTTTTATCGCTAGAGAAACATCTGTAATCAGAAACTGGAAGATGTCCCAAAATTCTGCCTAGTCATCACATTCTAGCAGCTATGGTCCATTGTAATAGAACAAGCAAGAGTGCTATGTTATGGTCATCACTGAATTCTCCTGAATTATCATTAACTGCTGTTAAAAACTATCATCTGACAAACAAATGCATATAAATAAATATAGCTCTGCCAATATATCATGATTGCATGCTAAACTGATCTTTTGTTTTCAGCCTGATTTGGTCATTTGGAGACATTCACAACATTTCCTGTTGAAATATGGAGGGTTTTTCCTTTTTCTTATGGGTCTTCATCTCTTCTTCTGCTTTGATTTATCATAGCCCTGATTTGTCACCCATCAGAACATGCTATCTTCTCTCAAAGATTTTTACTGAAGAGGGAGAAAGAAGTGATGGAGTGTAATTTTTATATAAGGAATTATTTTAAAACAATTAAAAAATGGTAACTCTATATATCACATGGTCTATCTCAGTGTTTCTCAACCCTTTTTTGCTCATGGCCCCCTTCTGAGCCTCGTTTACCTCTGTGGCCCCCCTCGTAGCCACTGTTAGTTGGAAAAAAAGGTACATAATTTACCTAATGTTCTGTTTTTTCCATGTGGCCCCCTAGAGGTAGGGCATGGCCCCTGGGGAGAAACTAATATTTCTGTTTCCATTTTTAAAGCTGGGGACCTCTGGCAGGAGGAATTGAATCTGTGACCTTAGGGGCCAATGCCATGTCCCTCTACAGCATGAGCTAAAAGCCACCTGGCTCCCAAAGCAATAGAGCAGATTTCACTCCCCCTTGTCAGTTATCTTTGTGCTTCTCGGTTACACATTCATGTCTGTTACTATAAAGTAATATGCAGTGATCTCTATCAGGACATGTATGTCCTTTTAAAAAAGGAATCCATATTTAAACATTATTCACAATCTTGGAATGAAATCCTGACTTTGTTAAAGTCAATGGGAGTTTTACAATTCATTTCAATGGAGTCAGGATTTCACTATAAAGAATATAGTAAACTCTTATTAAAGTGGAGGGAGAATGTAAAGAATTGTGGCAGCTGTACAACAGAGCCTCCACTTTAGCTTTAGTGGAAGGTAGCTTATCTGAGAGTACTCAGGACTCATTTTGCCTTACCTCAGATTTCTGTAAATTAATACAGACCCCTCTTTTTACTTACATGGAAGGAAGGTTCCACATACCTGTACACAAATAGAAAACACAGATACCACAATATATCCATTCAGCTTAGAAAAAAATACTAAAATGCCATTGATTTCTAGGTTGTCCAGTGCATCCTAATCAGAGAAACATGATTCACTGGTTCTTCAGAAATCATCCAATTGAGGAAGTTAAAGGCTTAGTATATAGAGCCCTGATTGGAGGACGCATCCTAGAGGTGAACACTATGGCTGGTCATTTTGATGGACAATACAAATGTCGGACTTCGACTAGTGTAAAACCATTGTCTGTTTGGGTAAATGTCAAGAAGGAAGGTTTGTGGAAAATTCTATGACAAATTCTTATTTTTAATCACGTTTCTCCTGAATGTTTTGAGAACTTTATTGCTCTTGTTGCTAATTTTCACCTATAAAGTATTAAGTCCCCACTTCTGTAAACACTAATGTGACACTCAACTTTAATTATGTGAGTTAAACAGATGTATTTGCAGGATCAAGACCTTGAATTTTATGTGAATGCTCATTTTATTCATTTATTTTATAATATATCAACGAGAAGCTACTCAATTCATTGTCTTGATATGTTACACAGAGATTAAATCAGGCAGGCAAACAGCCCAGCTCCTACTACATTTAAACTGCAGAGATGCAGCTGGGATAGGTTCCAGACCAGGTGTGAGCTGGGACTGAGCCAGGATTGCTCAGTCCTAGTTCATATCGGGTTCAGTAGCCCCTGTCCACAGGGGGTCCCAGTGCACGCACCACTCCTACCCTCCGCTTTCCCTCCCCTCCCACCGTGGACAGGGGCTGCTGCTAGAGCAATCTCTGTTCATGGTGCCCAGGGGTGGTCACAAACAGGGCTGCTGCCAGAGCAGCCGCTGCCTATGGTGGGCCCTGTCCCCCCCCACACACACACACACACACGCTGCTGCATCTGATAGAGGCAGCAGAATGGGAAGGGGGGAGAGAGTAGGTGGCACCGCATAGACAGTGCTGAGGGGAACCAGCTTTTAAGCTGGCTCCCCGCAGTACCAGCTCCTGCTTCTTGCTGATACAGAGGCAGCAAGGCAGGGAAGTGAGTAGCCTAGGCTTCTCAGGTAATCGACAACTACTCACTTACATCCCTAGCCCAAACATTTTAAAAAATGCAAGAACTTCTTTGGTTTTTGTTGTGGTTTGTTTGGTACAGCAGGCAAATTAAGGCCACTGCTGCACAGTGTCATCATAGTTACACAAACAATACAGTCTCTCCATCACAGTTGCAGTCAGTAAATTTAACCATTTCTGCTTTGTAAAAAGCCCTTTGTATTATTTTAAGAAACCCAGAAGTAAGTAGGAAACACTGAAAAACAATAAATTAAAGAATTCAGTATATGCTGTAGCATTGAGACTGTGGATGCAGATGGTAGCTATCAATTATTTTTGATTATTACAGAAAAATCTGACTCCTTCTATAGTCACATAAAAATCTGTCAACATAGTACTTACTCTATTACCATGTGTCAAAAAAAGGGAGGGCAGAGTGTGTGGAAAGGAAATCATTCGGATTTGTGATCAAATATAAGGGCTATAATTGTTGGAGATGATTGGTCTTTTATATAGTGGGTTCTTTTTTAAAAAAAAAATCCTTTTTCATCTTGTCAGGTGTTTTAGTGGCTAATTATTTATGCATTAGATGCATTTTCTATTGTTTATACCAGGCAAGATTATCTTAAATCCTGAAATGCAAGGAATCTGGAGTAATGATTAGTTCTATATAGAGCAGGCTTTTTACAGAACAGCAAGAAACATGAAGAGCATTATGTTACAGTTTTCTTTTTTTAATGCTCTCTGTATAAAGATTGCTATAAAAGCCTTTAAAGAAGTTCATCAGTTCCTACTATGAGCAGTTTCTGTCTTCTTGCACACATGCTAATCCTGTTGACTTCTTGGGAGGTCCATGTGAATACTTGAGGGCAAAATTTGACCTGTTAGACAGGAACTAAGATTATTTTTCCATGAGCATAGTAGCTGTCTGTCTTATGGAAACTGCTGTATCACAATACATTTGCTAAACAATTACTATCTATAATGGTTTCTCTCGCTAATTTTTATTTGCATTTGTTCTATTAAAAGACTATAAATGGGAATATGCTGGCAATAGTCCTTGTTCTGCTACCTGTGGGAATTCAGGAACCCACTACAGAAGGCTACAGTGTGTGAATTCAGAACAACAAAAAGTGAATGAATCATTATGTGAAAACCATCAGAAGCCAGTGGTTAGTTATCAGTCCTGCAATGTACATGACTGTCCTGCCAGGTAAATCCCTTCCACTTGCGTTTCAATCTCTATTAATACTTTCTTTCAATATATGCTCACAGACCCCAGAAATAGTTTCCATTTCTTCTACTGTGACTCTGTAATATACTAGCTTTTGTGCAGTGATTGGTCCTAAGCCAAGGGAGATGTGAAGAGCAGCCATCAGCAACTATAGAAATACGAATTCTACTACACACAGGGCAGCATTCAGTCAGAATTTTAAGCAACTTGACATTGGAACAGCATGGTTCAGAGCTCTAAAGCAGAGGGGTTACCCTGGAGTCATTTTTAACTCCAAAGTGGACTCTCAAGATTGAATTGGTTTATATTTGTGGAATGGATGGTAAAAACCTTGTAAAACGTACTTGCTAAGGAAGTGTATTAATGGTAATACATCAAACAGCTGAAATATCAGTGTACTTGCTTATTACATTTAGATATAGTTGGGCCATGCATCCTGCCCTAGATAAATTTGTGGCCTTCCCAAAATTTCTGCCAGTTTCTGAGTGGAGTAGGGCCATCCCCAGGAGCTGACTAATCTGTTTATGAAGTAGACTCCACCTAGCTCTGCTCAGGTTCACAGGGTGTTTAGAAGCATGTGGTGCAAGATGTGCTTTTTTTTCCTCTTTGTGCACTTGCACAAGAGCCAGAGCCTTGGTCTTTGGACTTGCATAGAGCAAAGTTAGAGTGTGTTTAGCATCAGCAGTGGTGCTAGACAGCCGAGTGCCATGGGCCATTGTTACACACTGGCTAGCAGAAAAAGGCTGATGCAGAGGTGGAATACTGACTGTAACTGCTTAGCTATATGATCAAACTATCACATTCCTATAGGATCTATCACCATAGTGTCTCAGCTTTTCAGATTGTGTTGCAGCTCCCTTTCAGCATACAGTTCCTCACTAATCTTGTTGACCTTCTGGTTAAAACAGTCCTGGGCAAAACTCCTTCAGTGGGCCAGTTCTGGCCCGCCAAGCCACCAGATCTGGCCTGTGGATGCAGCAGGGAGCCTCAGGGAGATCTTTGCCTACCCTGCACTGAGAGGTGCTGCTGTGGAGCTGTTAGAACAGATGTGAGCTTGCGGGAGGAAGGAGATGCTTCATGTGTTGCTTCCGCCTGCAGCACAATTCCATTGGCTGGTATCCAGCCAATGGGAACTGCCTGTTTTCAACACGCAGCTTGTGAATCATCCTCTTCCCCTCCCCTCAGGCTCCGACCTGTTCAAAAATCACATGACCCCTGCAGCCAGTGTGGCGGTGGGGCAGGCAGGGAGTCTACCTCAGAAGGCTGCCAGCTAGGAGTCACGCATGTAAATCTCCCAGCTAGAGCCTGCCTCTTACCCCCCACCCCACATAACCCAAACACTCTGCCCCCCCCTTCTGCCCCATATCCACTCCCAGATCCTGCACACCTGTCCACTGCCCCAGGTCACAGCCCAAACCCCTCCACCCTCTCCTGCACTCTCATCCCCTAACCCAGGTCACAACTGCTTCCTTCACTCAAACTCCCTCCCAGACCCCGCAGCTCCTCCATTAATATGGAAGAGTTCAATCCTTGATGATTTTACAAATTCTTGGAGTGGGCCCCCATCAAAAATTGTCCAACCTTTGGTCAAATCAACTGGAATGCCTACGGATTGCTCTTGGGCCATTATGTCTGTGCATATGTTCCAGAAAGACCAAAACACTATTGCAAAAAAAGCAAACCTGATTCTGGGATGCATTAACAAGAGCTTTGTGAGCAAAACATGAGAAGTCATTCTTCCGCTCTACTCTAAATTGATTAGGCCTCAGTTGGAGTATTGTGTCCAGTTCTGGGCACCACATTTCAAGAAAGATGTGGAGAAATTGGAGAAGGTCCAGAGAAGAGCAACAAAAATCATTAAATATCTAGAAAACATGACCTATGAGGGAATACTGAAAGAATTGGGCTTGTCTAGTTTAGAAAAGAGAAGACCAAGGGTATGTCTACACTAGCCCCCTAGTTTGAACTAGGGTGGCTAATGTAGGCATTCGAACTTGCAAATGAAGTCCGGGATTTAAATATCCCGGGATTCATTTGCATGTTCCCAGGCGGACGCCATTTTTAAATGCCCTTAGTTCGAACTGACTGCCCACGGTTACACGCAGCATTCAGAAGTTAATCCAAACTAAGTCCTTAATTCGGATTAACTGTTACTCCTCCTGCAATGAGGTATAACAGCTAATCCAAATCAAGGACTTAGTTCGGATTAACTTCTGACTGCCACATGTAGCCGCGGGCAGTCATTTCGAACTTAGGGGATTTAAAAATGGTGCCTGCCCAGGAACATGCAAATGAAGCCCAGGATATTTAAATCCCGGGCTTCATTTACAAGTTCGAATGCCTACATTAGCCACCCTAGTTCGAACTGGGGGCTAGTGTAGACATATCCCAAGAGAGGACATGATAGCAGTTTTCAAGTACCTAGAAGGATGTGACAAGGAGGAGGAAGAAAATTGTTCTCTTTGGCCTCTGATGGTAGGACAAGAAACAATGGGCTTAAATTGCAGCAAGGGAGATTTAGGTTGGACATTAGGAAAAACTTCCCAAGTGTCAGGGTGGTTAAACACTGGAATAAGTTGCCTAGGGAGGTTATGGAATCTCCGTCACTGGAGATATTTAAGAGCAAGTTGGATAGACATCTATCAGGAGTGATGTAGATGGTGCTTGGTCCTGCTGTGAGGGCAGGGGACTGGACTGAATGATCTGTGAGGTCCCTTCCAGTTCTAGTATCTATGATTCTATGAAAAGCTTTAGCTGTTACAGCCAAGAACTCAATTCCAGTTTCACTCTTCACTTCCTACTGCTTGTGAGGAACTTTCCTCTCTGTCATGGTTCTGTTCCCAGCCTACAACAGGAATACCTACAGCCACATGAATACAAGCACTTGGCATCTCCTGTCAGGAAAGAACATCTAACTGCCAGCAATGTAAAATTCACAAGGGAAGGAAAACTCATGCTTTGGAGTTTGCTGGCCATTGGAAAATTGTTGGAGGGAAGTGTTAAGTCCTTAACTGACATTGTGGAAGTATAATTGCCAGTGTGTGGAAGTACAATTGTCAGTGTGTTTTAAACTTTGTGTTCTAAATATATAAAAAATATAAAACATAGCAACAAATGAATACAAGTTGAACCTCTCTAGTCTGGCACTCTCTAGTCCAGTAACATCCATTGTCTGGCATGATTTTAATTAGTTGCGTCTCCACTTATCATGGGTGTGGCCAAGTTTCTCATGGTCCCATAAAGTTTGTTTACAGCCACCAGTCCTGGTTCTCAGTGTTCTGTGCTGTTATTTAGCTCTACATTACCCCTAAATATCATCTAACAGGCTAGTAAGGAGTTGAAGCATTGGTAATACTGCTAGACAATATTGGCCTCCCATGGTTCGCCAAATTCTCTGGTTCAGCACCGTTCAGATCTCAAGGGTGCCAGACGAGAGGTTCAACCTGTATAAGAAGAAATGTGTTTATATTTCAGTACTGAGAGCCAAAAATCAGATCACTCTAAATTGTGAGTCTGAACTCAGGCCATCCCATAACAAGTGGTTTTCCTGCCAATGGAAACACACTAAGAAAAAAGAGATAATAATCTAAAAGAGTTTGAGACACGTGGTCTCCACTGCAGGTTTCTTCTAAAATCTGGCCAGTTAACTCAGGTGAAAGAAAGGAAAGAGTAATGTAAATACATTGGGCAATAATGCGCCTCTGAGCACCATTTCAAACAGTGAACTCTCACACACAAGTTGGCAAACTGTGCTAAACTGGTCTCAGAGTATTACATCAAAACTCTCGCAGTATAATTCAGTTAATTCATCTGACAAAATATACAAAACATACTCAGCCAAGGTTAGGGGTCTATTTATTATAGGAGTGGGAGCATGGGGTTCTATGGCATGTAGGTCAGACTAAATTATCATGATAGTCCCTTCTCACCTTAAGTCTGTGAGTCTGTGAGAGCCATGTAGCCTGACCTCTGGGATAATACAGGCCAAATACATTCACACAGTAAGTTTCTGCATAAAGTCCATAACTTCTGTAAGGGCATATATTCTTAAAAGGATGTCTTCTGAAAATCATCCCTTTCAGTCCTGTCTTAGAAGAAACATTGCCTAGGAGGTCATAATACTGGCTCATGTTTTTCTCATGTTAAGGAGCTGAATTTGGGCAAACTTGCAGCTACAATATTAAGTTTCTGTAGTTTTTATTTTTAGAGAAGTTGCTGTAAGATACTATTGCGTTTGTATTACTTTCATATTTACTGTCCATTTATTCTACATCCTCAGTTGGGTGACTAGTCCATGGTCTGAGTGTTCTGCTTCCTGTGGTAATGGATTTCGCCAACGACAAGTAACTTGTCAACAAGCAAAAGCAAATGGCACTACATTGAGGTTGTCACCAGATGCCTGTGTCAGCAAGGATAGTCCATTGGAGAAAAAGAGATGTATAGTTCATTCATGTACAGAGTGGATAATTCATTCCTGGGGACAGGTAATATATCATCTGAAAACCTTGACTGGAAATACGCTGTAAATAAAGCTGTGCCATCATATCACAGTCTTCAGATTTATGTTCCCACCTCCATGCTTACTGTTGGAAATCTTTGTGGGTGTTCCTTTATATTCCCAAAGTTAATATTATTTGTTTTGTGGTGGTACCTAGAGAGCCTTAATTGGCATTAGGACTTGTTGTGCTAGTGCCTGCACACAGGCACAACGAAAGAATCCCAAAGGTATAGTCATTGTTCGCTGTCAGACAGTGTTTTACAAGTCTTGCTGCCTTTATTTTGCCATAGAAATAGAAAGTTTACTTTACCAGTCAAAGAAAAGATATTCTATGGAGACATAGGCAAGGTATATGCAGGTTTTAGCAGACAAGTGAGCCCTGCACAGAAAGCAAACATATGCTTTGAAATCCTAACATCAGCATTGTTTTATTTTACAACCTGGTTTGTTTTCTCTCCTTCCCTCCCCAGTTTTGGTACATTTGCGTTTATTTAACTTGTACTGGGAACCATAGCTGTCTCTCTAAAATCCACCAAAGGCAAGCATATGTGGATGTGCTTTATAAATAGATGATACGATATTTTAAGAGGAATTGTGATTTTTTTTACATTTGTGTTACAATGAATTAATAGCAAATTGCAATAACTTTTGAATTTACTTTTAAGAGAACTGGTATGGTGTTTACTGTTTGACGATAATAAACATTTCAGAAACATTTCCATAAATGCTTAAATATTAGCTCATATAAAATTGGCTTGGGTTCAGTTATGATGCTTTCCCTTTTATGTCCATCTCAGCAGCTCTTTTTTCAAGGGCATTTACCAGAAGAATTTGCTTGAAGAAATCATTAATTTTAAGTGAATTTTAGAAACTATTTGTAAAAAGAAAATTTTGAACTTGCATATGCAAATATTCATAATGGAAGTCTGATTCTGAGAGATGCATATAGTATAACCAATCCTGGAACAGATTCTCTTCAATGTGTCCTATGTGCCCAATCAAAATTCATTATTAATTATTTTCTTAACTGTGTTTACTACTGTATAACAACGACCACCCTGGACCTTTAAACAGGCTAATTAATGGGTTGGCTGGCTGTCCAAATGAAGGTAACAGTGCTTCAGGACTAGGGTGGTAAAGGAGCGGGTGGGGAAGGAGGAGAGAGATAAAAGCTACTGAAAAAGGCACTGGCATGATCACTGACTCTCATGCTCTAGGAAAGCAGGATTAAAAGGGACAATCCTACACCTGAAGCCTCCTTTTTCCAAGCAGCAGGCTGAAGCAGGTCCCATCCTCTCCCCCCTTATATGCTAAAACACCAAGTTTTGTCAGGAGCTGCTGTGAGCATTATACAACTTTCCCCCTTTTGCGGGGTGGGGAGATTGACACAGAATTTTTCCCTTACCACTAAATAGCTTGAGTGCAATTGGGTTTTTCGCCTTCCCCACAGGGTTCAGGAAGGATTTTGTTCATGCATCAATGAAGGGCAGTAGGACATATGTCACAACTCATTAGTTAAGTGTAGCATGGATGTCAGGTGCAGGTACTCCATTGGAAAGGTATACAGTGACCTGATAAATGGCTTAGAAAAGGACTTAAAAGATATTCATTAAAGGAATAAATGGGGGTGGTTGGGGATTCTTATGGCTGGTATGGAAGGAAACCAACCCTCCCCCCCATTCGCATAGCCCACCTTAACCCTCTTACTGGGAGGGTTGGATGGTAAGTTTCTAGCAATGGATTTGCTGGAGGAACTTGGATGGGAAAAGTGGAGGAGCTGATAAAGGCCCCTTGGGTAACTACAGAATAACATGGGTTCACCAGCACTAAACACTTTTGTCTGCCAGACAGCCCTAGACATCTATGAATAAAGTGGCCTGATTAAACCTGTGTTAAATGTCTTTCATCCTCCTTTTGGTATAAACATACAAAGAAACAATATTTTAATGGACCATGCACTAGGATATCAAAGCAAGCAGATAACTTATATTTTAAGTGGACCTACATAAAGGTTATGTTTTCTAACATAAGGTATTTTTTATATTTTATTTTTTTTAGTGTTCTGGTCGCTGTGTAGGCCGTGCTGTGGGTTTGCAGCACCGCCATGTTATATGTCAACATCGCAATGGATCTCTTGTTCCAGACTCTTACTGTGATGAAACAAAGAGGTACGAAGTTTGAAGCAGGGCAGAAATTGTTCTGACACGTTAAATGCTTTAGATAATACTTTTTACATTATAATATCTGTTGTATATTGGGTTGTAGATATAGATCTTGTTGTTATGGTAACTGAGTAGGTCACTGGGGTCAGCCCAGCTAGTCTGGGCTTGTTCTAGTGAGTTCTGTGCTATGCAATAAAATGGACACTTGCACCTACTCCAGCTCTCTGCCTTTCCACTGATTTCTTCCTATACTCTGAAACTCCCCACGACATAACAAGTGGCGACGAGGATGGGATACCTGTGCTGCCTCCAGCAACAAAAGAAGTAGAAGTCAATGTAAGAAAACAAACTCTTTCTGGCTGTTCTGGAAGGTGGGGGTAAGAACTGACTGCTACCCTGTGCAAACTGAAACTAAGATCAAGGAGCCCAGAGACTGGAAAAGAAAAAAAAAGGGGGGAGTGCAGCAGCCATGGCTACACTTACAGGGCCACTGGGACCTTTTGAGGAGACTGTAGAGCAATGGCACGTATATACTGAGCGTTTTGAACTTTTTGTTATTGCAAATGACATTAAAGAAGAGAAGAAGGTGCCAATATTTTTAAGTGTTGTAGGGGCTAAGACCTATTCTCTGCTACGCAGTTTGCTGCTCCCTGTTAAGCCAGAGACCAAATCTTACAGTGACATTGTGGAAATCCTGGGGTCACATTATGCTCCAAAACCACTGGTAATTGCAGAAAGGTACAGGTTCCATAGCAGAGACCAAAAAGAAAGTGAAACCATTGTACAATTTGTAGCCAATTTGAAAAAGCTTGCTGAACACTGTGAATTTAAGGAGATGTTAAATGATGCCATACGTGACAGGTTAGTGTGTGGCCTGCACAGTGAAGCTATACGGAGGCGTCTGTTAACAGAAGCTCAGCTCACCTTACAGAAGGCCATTGATATTGCGGTCTCCCTGGAACTGGCCACACAGGAAGCACAATACCTTAGTGCACCCCCTGGGGTGCATAAAATGTCCCAAGAACCTACTCACAAAACAGTGGGGAGCCAGGAATGTTACTGCTGTGGTAAGACAGGTCACCATGCCGCAGAATGCTGGTGTAAGAACCTAGTGTGTCGACAGTGTGGAAAAAAAGGACACATTGAGCGTGCCTGTAAACAAAAGAAAAAGAGGCCTGTGGCCTGGCGGAACAAAAAGGAAAATCTGCATACCATCGAGCAGATGCCTGATGATCAAAGCGACACCTTGTCTGAAGAAGAAGTGCCCTGCTATGTTTTGTCTTTGAAAGGGGGCTCCCATGAATACTGGGTAACCCCACTGTTGGATGGCAAACCGGTACGCATGGAAGTGGACACTGGTGCAGCAGTTTCATTGGTCTCAGACTCGGTGTATAAGGAAAAGTTGAAGCATCTTCCACTTAAGGCAACAAAGATCATTCTGAAGACATATACAGGAGAAGCAGTACCCCTATTGGGCACTACTGATGTTAAGGTGGAACTAAATGGACGGACTGCAGAATTACCACTGTTTGTGGTGAAAGGCCATTACCCAGCCTTAATGGGGAGATCATGGCTTAGGAAGATCCCACTGGACTGGGCAGAAGTGCACCGGATGACTAAAGAAGAAACAGGTCTGACTGATATATTAAAGAGACATGCTGCTGTTTTTG
Source organism: Pelodiscus sinensis (assembly GCF_052426305.1). Classification (NCBI taxonomy): domain Eukaryota; kingdom Metazoa; phylum Chordata; order Testudines; family Trionychidae; genus Pelodiscus; species Pelodiscus sinensis. The sequence continues at coordinate 27,536,244 of NC_143065.1, forward strand.
GAGAGGATCTGGGAAGTATGAGGGGAATCACCGTGAAACTGAACATTAAACCTGGTAGCCAACCAAAATATCTGAAGGCCAGAACTGTGCCATATGCTATCAGACCAAAAGTTGAAGCAGACCTGGAGCGCCTAGTCAAAAATAGAGTCCTAATACCAGTTACCCATAGTACATGGGCAACTCCAATAGTTCCAATATTGAAGAAAGATGGTTCTATTCGGATTTGTGGGGATTTTAAGGTCACTGTTAACCCTGTTTTATGTGCAGAGCAATACCCCCTTCCTCGCATCGATGACATCTTTGCGGGCCTGGCTGGGGGACAAAGGTTCAGCAAGATTGATCTGAGTCAAGCATATTTACAGATGCAAGTTGAGGAGGAATCCCAAGAGCTGTTGACTATTGTGATTCATAAAGGACTTTATCGTTACTGTTGCTTACCCTTTGGAATAACTTCTGCTCCAGCCTTGTTCCAGAGAGCTATGGACCAGATCTTGTGTGGCTTTCCAGGAGTTCAGTGCTATCTTGACGACATCCTGGTCACGGGTGGGAATGAGGAGGATCACCTTAAGAACTTAGAGGCTACCCTACAAAGACTGGAAGAGTATGGCCTACGAGTCCGTAAAGATAAGTGTGCATTCTTTCAGCCCTCTGTTGAATATTTGGGACACATCATTGATGCTACTGGTCTTCATAAGTCCCCTTCAAAAGTTAAGGCTATTGTGGAAGCTCCACCCCCTCAAAATGTTAGTCAACTTCGCTCATTTCTAGGACTATTGAACTATTATGGAAGGTTTATTTCACAGCTAGCCACACTATTAAAACCACTTCACGAGCTCCTTGGCCAGAACAAGGTCTGGAAGTGGACTGACGCCTGTGATGTTGCATTTAACAAGGCTAAACATGCATTGCTAAATGCAGAGCTCCTGACGCATTTTGATCCATCCTTACCTTTACAGTTGGCTTGTGATGCCTCCCCATATGGAGTGGGCACGGTCTTGTCACATGTTATGCCCTCAGGAGAGGAGAAACCAATTGCTTTTGCTTCACGCACCTTAAGCACAGCTGAAACTAACTATGCACAAATTGAACGTGACGCATTGGGAATCGTTTTTGGAATTCGGAAATTTCACCAGTACCTGTTTGGACGGAAGTTTACACTTCTCACTGACCATCGACCTCTGATGGCAATTTTTGGTCCACACTCAGGTATTCCACCAATGGCTGCTAGTCGTATGCAACGATGGGCATTGTGGCTTTCAGGACACACATATGAGATCAGATATCGGAAAGCCACTCTACATGGCAATGCAGATGGTCTCTCTAGGCTGCCTTTGCCAGTCAAACATCAAGATAGTGGCCAGAAGGAAATCTTTTACTTTGAGCAGGTAGAGAACAGGCCCATCACTGCTGCACAAGTTAAGAGAGCAACTCGTGTTGACCCAGTACTCTCCCAAGTAATAGAACTAGTGATGCGTGGAACATCTCTACGGAACTCTCAGGTCTCATCTGACCTTGTCCCTTACATGTCCAGGAGAACGGAGTTATCAACCCGTTCGGGGTGCTTGTTGTGGGGAATGCGTGTCATTATTCCAAAAATACTGAGACAACAGATGTTAGAGCAACTGCATTCAGGTCACTGTGGAATGGTGCGCATGAAAGAAATTGCACAAAGCTATTTTTGGTGGCCTGGTTTGGACAGTGACATTGAAAAGAAGGCAAGAGCTTGTATTTCTTGCCAGGGTGTGAGGAATGCACCTCAATTGGCACCTCTGCACCCATGGGACTGGCCTGAAAAACCATGGCAACGTATTCATGTTGATTTTGCTGGCCCATTTGAAGGTAACATGTTTTTGGTGGTGGTAGATGCTCATTCCAAATGGCCAGAAGTCTGTATAATGCCTTCCACTACTGCTGAGAGTACTATCCAAAAATTACGGGGAATCTTCTGTCATTTGGGTATTCCTGAACAACTTGTGAGTGACAACGGTCCACAGTTTGTGTCTCAGGAGTTTGGAAATTTTATGAAAGCAAACGGGATCCATCACATCACTTCAGCACCATATCACCCGGCCACAAATGGATTGGCTGAAAGGTTTGTCCAGACAAGGAAACAAGCTTTGAAATCGGTTAGAGAACATTCACACGTACAAAAGAGTCTGGACACCTTCTTACTATCCTACAGAAACACTCCTCACGCTACAACCAAAGTGTCCCCGGCTTTTCTAATGATGGGACGTCAGCTACGCACGTGCTTTGATTTGCTGAAACCTTCAGAACCACGACAAATTGTGCAACGTCAGCAGGAAGGTCAAGTTATCAGGCGTGCATCCAGAGCAAAAGACCGAACCTTTAGTCCAGGACAGACAGTTTTGGCTCGGAACTATGTTCCTGGAGCTAAATGGGTCCCTGCCACTATTATTGCTCAAACAGGACCTGTTTCCTATACTGTCCGGACTGCGAAAGATCTCATCTGGCGGCGGCATGTAGATCAGTTATTGACAGGTTATTCCTGCCCCCGAGGCACATCTCCAGTTGAGTTGCCCGTCCTTCCCACTGCTGGTGAGCTACCATGTCAAGAATCACCTGCTCCTGACTCTCCTCCTCCATCACCACCAGCAGCGAACAATAACCTCCTCCCTGAGCAGGCTGATCCAACAGCCTCACCTGTTCCCACTTCAAGTTCCCAGCCCAGTGTCAGGCCTGCACCCATAACATCTTCGGGTGCGAGAACTCCGGATGTCCGCTGTAATCCACCTAGAGAAAGGAGGCCTCCTCAACGGCTGGACCTTTAGTTGAAATTAACTCACAGCTGGGAACTTGAGGCGTTCTACCCTCATTTCATAGTTAGTTTTTGTTTTCTTAAAGGGACATTTTTATTAAGGGGGGAGGAATATGTTGTATATTGGGTTGTAGATATAGATCTTGTTGTTATGGTAACTGAGTAGGTCACTGGGGTCAGCCCAGCTAGTCTGGGCTTGTTCTAGTGAGTTCTGTGCTATGCAATAAAATGGACACTTGCACCTACTCCAGCTCTCTGCCTTTCCACTGATTTCTTCCTATACTCTGAAACTCCCCACGACATAACAATATCTGTCATCCAATATCTTAATGCCCTTTTATAAACAAGGAATTAAGCCAATTCCCCAGGGAATTGGCAATTATTAGTATTCCAGTGCTACAGACCTAGTAATTTCAAGGCCTAGAGAAGTTAACTGACTACCTACCCAAGAGCACTCAGCATGTTAGTGGCAATGCCTGGAATAGACCCATGGAGTCTTGATTCCCAGTCCCTTGTTCAAAGCACAACATTTAACCACACAATAGGCAACATTATTCTGAGATAGGGGGCAGAGTCCAGAAATATCTAAGGATGATGGACAGGAAAGAGGAATGGCGAGAAAATATAGATGCAAACTTCTTAATTTAAGGTTAAAGATTGTATACAAGTTTTTCTTTTCAGGTATCACTTTAATTAACTATAACTGTTAATTGTAATGGAAGCTGAAAATCTCAGATATAAAACACGCCCCCTTCATTGTTTCTGAGTTGGTAAGGTAACAACAGCCTGTCAGACACCACGATACGATTCAAGCCCTACCTTCCTCTGGAACAGTAACAATGCCTTTTCACTATTTGAGTCCTAAATGGACTAACATAGGCCACACTGCATGGCTCTACCTTAGAATAACTTACTGACTAAATAGGCCGAGAGAAATGGGGACTTTTTTGCACTGGGCCACACATGTATTGTACATGATAGATTTTTACTTATCCTACTGTATGTTTGTGTCCAGAAAAAAATTAAAATCAACTAAGTCTACCTTCTGGCCTAAGTCCTGTGCTGAAGACTAAATTTTATAAAATTACAAAACTTTTCTGGGCATCAAAATATGCAGCAGATGGATCAATTTTTGTAAGCACTGAAATACGGCAGGTGTTTCTTTGAAAATACACACTATGGGTATGTCTACACCACAAAGTTAATTCGAACTAACGGACGTTAGTTCGAATTAACTTTCATAGGCGCTACACTAGCGCTCCGCTAGTTCGAACTTAATTCGAACTAGCGGAGCGCTTAGTTCGAACTAGGAAAACCTCATTTTACGAGGATTAAGCCTAGTTCGAACTAGCTAGTTCGAATTAAGGGGTGTGTAGCCCCTTAATTCGAACTAGTGGGAGGCTAGCCCTCCCCAGGTTTCCCTGGTGGCCACTCTGGCCAACACCAGGGAAACTCGTCTGCCCCCCTCCCGGCCCCGGGCCCCTTAAAGGGGCACGGGCTGGCTATGGTGCCCGTGCCAGATGCAAGCCTGCCAGCACCCAGCCAGCAGACCCTGCACCTGGCACGGATCGAGCCACCCACCCGATGCCCCCCAGCCCTCCCCCTCTTCCCGGGACCAGGCTGGTGGCTCCCGGGAGCTTGCCCGGAACCGCAAGAGGCGGGCACCCGCCTTGGCTAGTGCGGACATCGTGGACCTCGTCCACGATCTCCGCACTAGGCACAGGAAAGTGGCCGTCTAGGGCAGGAGAGCTGCCAGCCTGGCCACCCAGGAGCAGGTGTGCAAGAGAATCAAGGGGGTCCACTGAGACCCCTGACCCTGAGCCCTGAGTTTACAATGGCCGTCCTGGGTCAGACCAAAGGTCTATCTAGCCCAGTAGCCTGTCTGCCGACAGCGGCCAACCCTAGGGACCCTGGAGGGGATGGATCGAAGACAGTGACCAAGGCATTTGTCTCGTGCCATCCCTCTCCAGCCTTCCACAAACCTTGGCCAGGGACACCACTCCTACCCCCTGGCTAATAGCACTCCATGGACCCAACCTCCATCACTTGATCTCACTTCCCTTTAAACTCTGTTGTAGTTCTAGCCTTCACAGCCTCCTGCAGCAAGGAGTTCCACAGGTTGACTCTTTGCTTTGTGAAGAACAACTTTCTCTTACTAGTTTGAAGCCTGCTACCCATTCCTGTCCTTTGGTGTCCTCTAGTCCTTCTTTATGGGAACTAATGAAGAACTTTTCTGTATGCACCCTCTCTACCCAACTCCTGCTTTTAGAGACCTCTATCCTGTCCCCCCTCCGTCTCCTCTTTTCTAAACTGAACAGTCCCAGTCTCTTTAGCCTCTCTTCATATGGGACCTGTTCCCAACCCCTCATCATTTTAGTTGCCCTCCCCTCTCCCAGCCTCTCTCTTCCCCTCTCCCACCTCCTTTTCCCAGTCTCCCCCAGTTTTGTTCAATAAAGACAGATTCCATTTTGGAAGACACGTTATCTTTATTTTGTACATCAAGAAGAGGGGCTAGGGAAGGGTAAGTGGAAGGAGGGGAGGGAGGAATGGGGCACGAGCCCCCGATGGGGAGGACTGGGCTGGCTCTGCGGGCTTCTGGGGATGGAAGCTCTCCTGCAGCCCCCCAATTGCCCCCTCTCCCCAGATGGCAGCCTGCGGCAAGTGCAGCCGGGCTGATGGCCGAGTGCTGTGATGTGCCCAGTGTGGGTAGTCCGGGCACTCCAAGCCATGACTGCTTTGCAAGCGAGGCACCCCTGAGAACTGTCTGTCCGGGGTGGGGGTCGGGACCCTTTAAGCGCAGCCCTCGGCTAGTCTGAGACAGCATCTCCACGCTCTAAGTCCTCCTCTGATGCTCTGCCGGCACTGCTTCCGGCCATCCTTAAGCCCGGTTCAGGGTCCACTTAATGTGGACGTGCTAGTTCGAATTAGCAAAACGCTAATTCGAACTAGTTTTTTAGTCTGGATGCGTTAGTTCGAATTAGCTTAGTTCGAATTAACTAATTCGAACTATGTTAGTTCGAATTAACGTTGTAGTGTAGACATACCCTATGTTTCCTCTAAGTCAGTGGTTCCCAACCTTTTTGATCATATAAAATGACCTTTTCAATCTATTAAAATTTCACTGACTTCCCCCTCCCTGGAGGAGGAAAAAAGAAAAGAAAAATAAATAAAGAAAAATAAAAGAAAAAAAGTAAGGATTGAGCCCGCCTTATTTTTAAATTTTCCATGGACCCCCTGCAGTACCACCATGAACCACCAGGGGTCCACGGACCACAGGTTGAGAACCACTGCTCTAAGTACATGATGCCAAAACGGTACATGCTTTTACATTTAGGCTAAGTTAGAAAATTGAATAAAGAAGAGGTTGTAACTTTGATGATCTGTTCTCTAGAGTTATGTTCTCTCTAGGCATCCTTTTGTTTTGTTTTTAGCTTCTAAGTAGCTCCTAGCTTCTAAGTAGGAAAAGTACAGGTTTGACACACAACGAGATCTTAATTCCAGTAGATTATGTTGCCATATGTGGGATTTTTTCAAATGTGTTTAAGAGTTTTACTGAATGAGGGCATACATAGAGTGGACATAACCTCAAAAATTAATAAAACAATTTGCCCAGTATTAAAGACTGACTTAAATTGACCAGTGGGATGAAAAGTCTGTCCCACATGATATCAAATGTCTAGGTGGGTATGTGAACCCAATAATCAAAGGTATGGGAAGAATATGTAATCTGCACATACATGTTTTTATCATGTTTTCAGGTTAACGAGACCCAACGGTGAATATTTCTTTCGTAAAAATATTGTAGCCATGTTGTCCAGGGCTATTAGGGTATGTCAGTACTATCCTCCGGATCAATGGGCAACAATTGATCCAGTCAATTTTTCACATCTAATAAAGACCCAATAAATTGATTGTCATATCCTCTGCCATCTACCCAACTACTTCATCAGAATGAGAAGTGTAGTCAGAGTCAAGAGGAGAGCATCTGCCATTGACTCACTGCAGTGAAGACCCCATTATATGTAGATGTTAGTACATCAACTTCAGCTACATTATTCATGTAGCTGAAGTAGCATAATTAAGATCGATGCTCTTGGTATTGTAGACCAGGCCTTAAAAAGACAAAGTGGGTGCTATAATATGCACTATCTTTTATTGGACCAACTTCTTTGGTGAGAGACAAGCTTCATTCAGTAAAAGAAATAACCTCACCCACCTTGTCCTTCTAAATTGTGAGCATTTAAAAAGCATTTTCACTAAATATTAGGGCTGAAATCTTTGCCCCATAAAGTAAATGTCAAAGCTCACATCCCTCTTTTAGATATTCAGTTTAGACACAATTCCTCCCTGGGGACCACGCCCGTGGATGCCACTGCCCATGCCATACAGTGCACAGTGGCAGTACTGGAGCCCATGGGCATGTAATTATAGGAGAAAGCACATCAAAAAGATGGACAAACAACATGTGTCCTCCCCTCCACCTCAGTCTCCATCTCCTCAGAGGCACCAGAAAAATGCACAATATCAGCAAACCCGTGAATCAGGATCAGGATACTTCTCCTGATACCTACCAAATGAAGCAATAATGCCACCACCTCCGGCAATAGCCAATGACTTCATGTCCTTCCAGGACCTTTTTAAAAGGGTGGCAGTGGATTTAAATATTGCCACGAAGGAATTCTCCAACACTCAACATGAGCTTATGAACATACTAGAGGTCTCCCCTACTGCAAATATTGCTCTGCCCATAAATCCTGCTATCATAGACCCTGTGAATATAATTTGGCAGACCCCTGCAACCATACTGCCCACCTGCAAGAGAGCTGATAGAAAATATTACATTCCCCCAAAGGGTTCTGTATTTCTGTTCACCTACCCCCACCTAGCTCTTTGGTAGTCGATATGGCCACTAGGTCAACAGCCACTGCGGTAGTTATGAGGAGAGCCTCTTGGTTTAACTCTGCAGTGTTTCCCAGGGAAATACAGTCCACAGTGGAGGATCACGGGCAAGACGCTCTTCTCAACAGAAACCAACAAGGTCCTCCATTCCATGAAGGACTCCAGGGTGACTCTGCACTCCCTGGGTATTCATACGCCTAAAACCAGAAGGAGAAAATATAGGTACTAACTATACCCAAGACCAGATATCCGTCATGCACTTACTACCAACAGATAGAAGATCACCAGGTTCAACAACAACATGGTCGGAGCAGGCAGCAGCACGGACATGATCAAACCAGTGCTATGAACCACTCACCTTAACAAAACAGGCAAAGTTGAGGCATTGGTCAAGGAACTGAAAACATCTTCCCCTGCTCCAGAGTCACTACCTTCTGACAAAATATTCAGTCGTTGGCTTCTGACCTTTCACACCGCATGGCAGGGCATAACATCTGACAATTGGGTGCTACAATCAATCTGTACAGGATATACTATCCCCTTTATTTTCTTTCCTCTCTCCACCTACCCCGTCCCCGTCTTCATGGACCACGCTCATAATTTTAGACTTTAGAGTCCTTAACATTCATCCTGTTCATAGGCACTTTCTCCGCTTTGTCCTAGATACGCGCCACTACCAATACACTGTCCTGCCATTTGGACTCTCCACAGCACCTAGGATCTTCTCCAAGATGCTCACTGTAATCACCACCTTCCTAAGGAAACTTGATGTCATCATTTTTTCCTGTCTCAATGACTGCCTGATCAATTGCAAATCAGAGGCACAGTCCCATCATGATATCCATTCTGTCATGACTTGCTTCCACTACTTGGGCCTACTAATAAATGAAACAAAGTCAGTGCTTACACCAGTAAAGCCCATACAGTTGAGAGGGGCACAACTCGACTCAAGGGTCAAGAGGCATCTTTGCCTCTTGAAAGATTTGAGAAGATCAGGGACCTGGTTCAAAAGCTACGCATGATGGCGTAGGTCACGGCACATGATTGCCTTCAGCTGTTCAGCCACATGGTGATATGCATCCCAGTTGTCCCCAATGCATGCCTATTCATGAGGTGCCTACGACGTTGGCTCAGTTTGGTCTACAGGCCAAATTACCATCCCCTCACCAGAGCTCTCTCCATTCCAGCCATGATAAAAAATGCATTACTATAGTGGACAAAGACACAGAACCTGTGCATAGGAATCCCATTTCAAGCACCAGAGTCCTCCCTCCATTGTTATCACAACAGACACCTCCCTCATGGGCTGGGGAGCACCCATGGAAAATTCAACAACACAGTGCCTCTAGACACAAAAAGAAAATGTCCTCCATATAAATGTATTTGAATGAAGAGCCATAAAACTAGCTTGCCAACACTTACTTCCAACAATAGCCTACAAGCATGTCAAGATATACACTGGGGCTATGTCTAGACTGCAGGCTTCTTTCGAAGGAGGCTCTTTCGAAAGCATCTTTCGAAAGAGCCTCTTTCGAAAGATCGCGTCTAGACTGCAGGCGGATCTTTCGAAAGAGAAATCCGCTTTTTCAAAAGAGAGCACCCAGTGAGTCTGGATGCTCTCTTTCAAAGACGGCCTCTTTACATTGAAGAACGCCTTCTTTCGAAAGAGGAACTTTCGAAAGAAGGCGTTCTTCCTCGTAAATTGAGGTTTACCGCCATCGAAAGAAAAGCCGCGTTCTTTCGAAATAATTTCGAAAGAACGCAGCTTGAGTCTGGATGCAGGGGAAGTTCTTTCGAAAAAAGGCTACTTTTTTCGAAAGAACCCCTGAGTCTGGACACGGCCTGACAGTGTTGCCAGCATGTTTTACATAAACAGACAGGAGGCATCCATTCCCACACCCTCTGTACAGAAGCTATTGCCCTGTGGAACTGGTGCCTCTCCCATGGCATCACTGTAAGTGCATGTTACCTATCAGGCGCTTTTACCATCACAGCTGATGTGTTGAGCAGATCATTACTTCAACAGCACGAGTGGCAGATAAATGAGGGGTTACTAGTGTTGCCTGGTCCAAGATTACATGTTAATTTCTAATGACCACATTTAGGGTTGACAGGTTTTTTGTCCCAGGATCAAGCCCAGTATTCAATTATTCTGTGGTTGGGAACCCTGATGTGCATGGTTGCAACTCTCACGCTATAGAAACTCTTATATATTTACAAATTTAGTTTATTAATACAGTTAGCACAATCAAGAACACCCCAATTTCATAAGACAGATAGGGAATGTACGTCCATATTTCCATTCCATATACTTACATAATTCCTTCTAGAACAATCTTAGGTGTTAGCCCATCATCTTTCTCATTATCGTCACCTTCCCTCACCCCCAGTGGCCATCATTCTGGCCCTTCCCAGGACTACATCTTCTTCTCCTTATCGCCCCTTGGCTGGGGTCCCACTTTTATATGTTACGCTGATGCTGACATGTTTGATACATATTCTGTAGAGGATATTTCTAATATTGAAGAGTCCTTTTTCTATAGGTCAGTGTATCATTGCTATCAACTTATTATCATATACATCAATTCATTACCATGGTCCTTTGTGGTCATCTATCATATGCCGTGTGCTGATTACTCAGTTCAGCCTGAACTAGTTATTTTGGGACTTTTTATATAATGATGCATCTGCTGAGTATTTTCCTACCACCATCCTATTTGGGTGAAAGGTCCTAGACATAAGTTCCCCTTTGCAGTCCAGGAAAGCTACAAATAAGCTATGACCTGTGTCTGGGAGAGACCCATGTCTCAGCCACAGAAATCTGCTAACCTTAGCTTCTGCTGTCTTGCAAACAGCCTGTTACAGCCTTTGGAAAACTTCTTGCGTTACGGCTCTTAACCATTACCTCTATACTATATTAATGAATTAATCTAAATCAACACAATCATATTATTAGCATGATAGGCAAGCAACTTAATAGGCTACACTAGACATGATCATCATGTGATGGGGACACCCTCTAATAGACCTTTTCACCACAAGCGCCAACAAAAAGTGCCCTCTATCCTGTTCCAGTCACCGCCTCCTTTACGCCTTTCCCCTGTTTCCTCTCCTCCACCGCACAAGACTCAAGATATGGTGAGACAAGGTGAGAGTTATTCTCATAGCCCTAAATCGGCCCAGGTAGCTGTGGTTCCCCTTCCTCAACAAAATGGCACTGTTTCTGCCTATTTCCCTGCCATGCAACCCCAGGATGATATACCAGCCACGTCTACAGACCCAACACCAGTGGTTCCTCAGGCTCCATCTAAAGGCCTGGTCTGTGGCTGGGTCTCAGGCATAGAGTTACAGTGCTCTGACCAAGTACACAATGTGCTCTTACACGGCTGAGCAGCCTCAATGTGTAAAACATGTTCTGATAAATGAACACGTTTAACACACTGGGCTCTCTCTCACAGCATCTCTCCTGAGACTGCCCCATTACCTGTCATCCTTGACTACATCCTGTACTTAAAGCAGTCCAACCTTTCTGTCAGTTCTGTCAAGGTGCACCTAGCTGCTATAACCACATTGCATACAAAAATATACGATAACACAATCTTCACTCATCCTATAACAAACCACTTTATGAAGGGCCTCCAATCTCTATATCCTGACATAACTCCACTGAAGGAGCATGACAGACCCACCAAACCCCTCCCCCCCGCTTTTAGAAATGGATTTTTGGACATGAATATACATATCTCAAAAGTGTTTTGAGCGAATCATTTTGTGTAACCCATCAATCTTCATGTCATAATCCACTGGTTCTCTTTATCTTACTCTGTTGTATGTATCATTTGTGTGTGTAAAATTAGACATGTGGCGTGGGGAATACTTTGTGGGTTTCAAATGTATGAATGAGAGATATGGAGGGTGTTACCCTCAACTGTTAAATTATCTCTTTTTTCTTCAGCCTGAGCAGTGGTTGGTAGGGAGTGGCCTCAGTCCTTTAACAAAAAGAATAGGAGAGCAGAGGCCTGGGGGTCTTTTGGCTGGGCTGCACCTGAAGAAAGGAGCCTGAGACCCCAGGGTGGGGAAGAGAGCCCTGGGTTTAGACTGGCAGCTGGAAAAGAGGCGTTAGGGTGAGTTTAAATTTGCACTGAGGTTTCAGCATAGAATTAGCCAAGCGGTTTTGTTTCTTTTGATTTGTAACCTACTTTGCTCTACCTGTTTTCACTTATTACTACTTAAATCCTACTGCTTCAACTTAATGAAACCATTTTTATTTTCTATCAAACCCAGTGTAAGCGATTGTTACCCGGGGGGAGGGGCAACCAGTGTGCACATTCCCTCTTTCATTGTTAAAGGTGGCTTACCTAGTTCTTTGAGGTTTGATCCCATCTGGGGGAGTGATATCCCAGGAGGCTGGGCCCTAAACTGCACTCTCCTTGGACCTGAAGAGGTTCAGTGTCTGTACTGCTTCTTGGTGGGGGCAGGGACCTCAGCTCGGGGCCTTGGCTGGGGGAGACCAGAGGAGCTGGCCCAGCAGGACCGGGAGGTGAGGAGCCCCAGAGAGCGGGAAGGCAAGTGGCAGTGGCCGTGTCAGCACCCCGGGAGGCACCCCCGAGGGGTTGTCTGTGACCTCACCCTGTCACACTATAACAAACCACTTTATGAAGGGCCTCCAGTCTCTATATCCTGACATAACTCCACTGAAGGAGCCATGGGACCTGCATTTGGTTCTCAACTCTCTCACCAAGCCCCCATTTGAACCCATGGCCACTTGCTCACTTATTCGTCTCTCTATGAAAACTGCATTTTAGTGGCAATTATATCCACCTGGCAGATGGGAGAAATGGCTGCCCTGTTGGCAGATCCTCCATACATCATCTTTTTCAAGAATAAAGTCACAGTATATACCCATCACAAGTTCCTCCCCAAAGTGTGCTCCTCATTCCACATAAACCAGACCATTCACTTACGTGTGTTTTTCCCCAAACCTCATGCCAATACTTTGGATGCAAGGATGCAGTCCCTTGATGTTTGCAGGGCGCTCTCATTCTACATTCACAGAACAAGGCCTTTCAGAGTTTCGCCCACATTCTTTATATCCACACTAGAATGCAAGAAAGTACAAAAGATATCCTCTCAAAGACTATCTCATTGGATCTCTGACTGCATAGCCCTATGCTACCAGCTCAACCAACTCACACCACGTACCTCCATTTGAGCCCATGCAGTCTGTGGCTCACCCAGTGGTGTAGCTCGGGGCACAGTTGCCCCTGGGCGCCACACTATGGGGTGCCAATTTAGCTGCTGGGCCACTTGCTCCCTGCAGACAAGCCGCCAAGGCAGGGCCAGGCGGCGGGAGTGGGCACTTCAAAGGGTCTGCCCGGGAGCCCAGCACCCCGGCTCGGGAGCCACAGCCGCCCCTATTGCACAGTTTGGCACAGTTTTGCCTTTGTCCTTCCCCCTCCGGACGCATAACACTCTCGCTATACCACGGGGCTTACCTCCGCGAGATCCCTCTGAGGACACATGCTCTGCAGCCACATGGGCTTCTGACCAAATGTTTGCAAAGCTCTGTGCACTTTCTTATGGACCACTGTCCTCAATAAGAGTTGCCAAGGCTGTGTTATGTACAGCTTACCTGCCAGATCTGAAGTCCCTGCCTCCTTAGGACATATTGCTTTGCAGTCACCTGCTGCTGTGGAGCACCCACAGGAACATCTCGAAGAAGAAGAAGTTACTCACCTTTGGCAGTAACTGACGTTCTTTAAGATGAGCGTCCCTGTGAGTGTTCCACTACCCTCCCCTCCTCCTCTCTACTTCGGAGACCTTTTCTACAAGCAGAGTTTCTGGGTGGGGAAGGAACTGAAGGGAGACTGGCTCTATATGCGCGGTTGCACCATGTGGCACTCGCACACCCTGCTCACTGCGCGTATGTGGCCCTCCTAGGCACTGCTGTGAAGAATCCAGTCTGTGGCTCTAGACCAGCTGACACTGGCTGTGGAGCACCCACAGAGATGCTCATCTTGAAGGACATCAGTTACTGCCAAAAGTGAGTAACCTCCTCTTCCGGCCCAAGGTAATGGAGCAGCAGTTAAAATAAACTAGAATGTATTTCTTCTCATTGGTTGATGACTGATGCATAACAAATAACTCTAAGCTAAGAAGGAGCAAGCACAGAAATAAAAATTAACTGTCGTGTGTGTTTTTTTTTCTCCATAGATCAGCTGTCAGAAGAAACTGTTTTTCTGAGATGTGCAATGTGTATTGGCAGACAGGTCCATGGAGGCCCTGCAGTGTAGACTGTGGAAGTGGATTCCAGTCACGGCGAGTAAACTGTATACACAGGAAGAATAACAAACCTGTGGCTGATCAGTATTGCGGGTGGAGGAAGAGACCAATGACCTGGCAACATTGCAATGTCACTTCCTGTGGCAGTACGTAAACATTTATTTATATCTGAGCACGGAGATATTTGTAGTAGTTATATTTAGAGAGCAACTCAAACAGTACCCTAATGATTTTACAAGCATCTGATTGCACATCAAAGGTAAAGCCATTTTCTCCAACAAACATTTTATTGTCCCTGCTATACTTTTCTCTAGTTCTGAATCACTTTGATATTTAAGAATTAAAAGCACCAGTTAGAATCTACCATGTTATAAGTTAGTCATATATAGGTTTCCCTACGCAGCCAGGCCAGCACAATTCATATATGAGACTCTGAACACATTGCTGATTTTACCAAATTGTGGAATAGCTTTGTGAAATGGAAAACAGATAAGTGGATAAGATAAGATCACCAGTCATATTATCTGTGATCGCATTTGAACCCCTATTGCTAGATGGAAAATACCTTGCATGGCAAGAGTTACCATCAAACCATTGTTTGTGTAACTATGATGATTGTTTTTACTATTTATCCCTTATTCATTATAAAGCCTTTTAATGTTTAACTATATTTTTCAGAAGGCGAATGCAAGGATACAACTCACTACTGTACATTTGTAAAACATCTAAAGTTATGCTTAATAGATCTCTACAAACAAAGGTGCTGTCAGTCATGTCAAGAAGTATAATTCTTCTATGGAAAATTCATGATGGTGCAGTGAAGAGATGAGAAAACAGGTTCATTAAATCTAGACTGTTCAGAGAATATACTTGTAAATAAGACAGTAGGCATAATAGTTAAATGGATACATGGGGCTGATGAAAACAGCATTGACAGCATTGTGGATTGATGTGTTTGAGGGGAAACTTTGCTGGAAACTCGTATTGTCCACTTCACTGCAAAGAAACTTTTAATCTTTTATACATTTTCATGTCTGGATTAAGAGGAGAATATCATGGTACATCATCTATAGAACTTCATAGGTCATTATAGTTCAATTTTATTGGGGGAAGAAGAACATTATCTAAAAAGGACCAGATAATGCTTACTGTCCTTTACTTATAAGAAAGCCAAAGTCACTAAATTATTTTCAAGAATTTTGGAATGCAGCAACTGACTTCCTTTTTTATTTTCATTGTGTTATCAAATTTAATAAGATATTTAAATGTATAGAAGCAGTGGCTTGTAGCTATAAAGATTTTGGCAGTGACTGCATTTTCATAAGCAGCCTGATCTTCAACTATGAATAAGGGTCAATCTCACAGCTAATAAGATTAGCTGTTAGTACATACACCACAGTACATTTAATTTTTCATTCCTATATGTATATGTATGCATTATAGATGCTGTCATTATTTTCAAAACAGCAATAGATCTGCTTTTGAATAAATGAGGTGTTGTTTTCCTTTGCTCCTATTGATTCTCACTGAAATATGATCAAAGTTGTGGCATGATTTTAAATTAGACTCAGGATTTCCTTATAAGAGCTGGAAATGAAATATTCATGAGTGCTATTCTCTTGCACATAGTCAAATAAGGAACAAAGCCAATAACTGGCCAAATGTGCCTGTCCAACTTTATCTCTTCAATAAATATTTTTATTTTTCCAGACATGAAAAAAGTAAGAGGAAAGAGTTGAAAATATGAAGATAGAAGCATAAGAAATCAATTTCATTTAACTTAATTTTTGTCGTGACCATTATCCATTCAAGGGTGGGGTTTTTTTTTTTTGTGCGTTAGTAAATTCTGACCATGACATCCTTAATTAAATCTTTTTCTGGACTGCAAATTATATGCTTGATAGGTCTAAACATTTGGCTTTACTCTGGAGAAGCCTGCACAAGGCTGAAGATGGCATCTCACTTTTGCACATTCCAACCATAGCACAAATTGGAAGCCTGAATGCATATTTTTAATTGGACCCTGCATTAGTAGACTAGACTGCATTGAATTGTAATTAGTAAACATATTGTAAAAACAATTTTAGTAATCGTATTCCTACACAATGGGTTCTCATCACTGAAAATCAGACTATCACTACTGTATAAAAAGTGTTTGACGTGGTCAGTTGTGTCCTAGATGACTGCAAAAGGAGGATATTCCTGATCATTATCTTTTTAATCAATAATGGGTTTTAATTGATTAAGCAGTTTTTTAAATTAAAACAACTGTAAAATAATTTTGTATATATTTATTGTCTGATTTAAAAGTGCAATATTTTGTTTTGTACAGTGTGTAATAAAGATTTTGGGACATATATTTTTCTTATTACCAAAATTTCTGTCATAGTTTTTTTGTTGTATTTAAAGTTTTCAAATGTTAACACATAACACTCCTTTGTTGCTTTTATTTTATCTTCGGTTAAATGTGCATGCTATTTTGAGATGGTGCTATAAATGGTTGCTATTGCAATTGGCAAGACATTCCTTTACTTTATTTTTACTGCCACTCCAGTAACCAAAGATGACTAACATTTATCTTTCACTGATATTTCTGAAATAAACTCTACTTGAGTTATTCAACTGCATTATTATACGGAGATTATTTATTAAGGTCATTTCCATAGAACCCATGTTATGGTCACTAGTATTATGTTACCATTCTGTTTCTTCGCTAGTTTTAATTTTTCCAAAAAATGGCAATATTTCTCATTTTTCTGGTTTCCGGAACAGATCTTCAGCCCCACTGTAATATGCCTGGCATTGATCTAGAGGTGTAATGCAGACTTAAAACTGGCTTACGTAAATTTCCATTACCAAAAACATTCATATCACCAGCTCTATAACACACTCACATGCTCCCATTCACACCTTGTAACTCCTGGTATATGGAACATGTCTGGGGTAAAGGGCAGGAGAGAGCAGGAATGTCACTCTGCTAGCAATGCCAGCGGCTGAAACAGCTCTTTGGATACTATTGCAGATGGGTGGGAATTAGAACAAACTTGAGTCTGCTGTAAATTGCACTGAGCATTGAACCAGAATGAGTCAGAATTGCATGTAAACGTGGTGTAGAGCCCTTCTGCTCTCCTCTGCACTGCTGAGGAAATAATGGTGTTTAAAGAGTAACCCTAGATGCTAATAATGAAATACTGTACATGGTCTGTGCCACCTACTAGCTCTTTTTCTGAATATCCTTTAGAAAGAAGGAATTCTACATAGCCATTGTACTGATCGTTATGGTGGTATGGTGTATAAAAGGTGTTCTAGAATTGTGACAGAACCTTTTAACACTCCCCTTTCCCATTTTTTTATTTCAGTGTGCAACTGTATTGAGCTTTTCCTGATTTCATAGAATCTCCCCATTGACTTGTAATTAAATTAGAACCTGGTAACACCACGAAAATCATGGTGAGATTTTATTATTGGGTCTGAGCTGTGCAATAGTGTTTGCATAA
This sequence comes from Pelodiscus sinensis, assembly GCF_052426305.1. Lineage (NCBI taxonomy): Eukaryota > Metazoa > Chordata > Testudines > Trionychidae > Pelodiscus > Pelodiscus sinensis. The sequence goes on from NC_143065.1 coordinate 27,553,701, forward strand.
ACCCAAGGTGGATGTTTCATTACAATTTTTTTCCAGTGGAGCTAAAGTTAATGTAGATATTTTGACCAGTTTGTGTAACATTCCGTTCTGCAGGCAGTACTCTGTAAATTTGCACCCATTTATTTAGCACCTCCCTGGGAACAGCACTAGCTACTGTGGCTAGCACATCCAACATAAAACTACAACTTCCAGTTTCACCATTGGTTGTTTAGTAGAGCACTACTAAGACAAAGCAAAATTATGTGAAGCCTTGTAGGACGACAATATAATTTACATTTGATACCAGCTACTCTCAAGGTTAATAAAACAAGGCACTAACATGCTGATATATTAGATTAACTGTATTAAGATCCAGAGGGTAGCTGTGTCTAGTCTGTTTCAACAAAACAATGAGGAGTCCTGTGGCCCCTTTAAAAACAAACACATTTTATTTGGGCATAAGCTTTTGTGGGCTGGAGCCCACTTGCAGGTGATGAAGTGGGATCCAGCCAATAAAAGCTTATGCCCAAATAAATCTGTTCATTTTTAAGGTGCCATGGGCCTCCTCATTATATTAAGATCATATAGTCTGAATTTTGTTTTAACCTTTAAGACAATAAAAAAACTACCAAGGAGAGCATGCAGAGAACTGAGTCCATAACCCAAGATCACATCCCCACCAGAGAAAATGTTTATATTTACGTATCAGTTACCGGTATGTGTCAGGGCACTAGTGTGTGAAGACAGGCGCGTTTCTTCTCTGCACCTCCTGCAGCACAGCTACTCTTCTCTTGCTTCAGATTGCACTCAGTGGGGGGGGGGGAGGGGGAGATGAGGCCAGGGACAGTGAGGCAGTGAGCAGTAGGCAGTGAGCAAAATCTGGACAGTTTAAATCAGATTGTGGGAGTAGGGTGGGAGAGTATATGACTACAGCTGGATCTTGCAGGGATCTGTGCAGACAGAGCCAGTTACTATGGGAGTACCCTGCCATCAGAGCTGAGACACAACCATGAAATGGGAAGAGATGCCTAGTTGAATGCCCCCTTTGTGAGGGAGGCTGATTCCAGAGTGTGCACTTCTACTCATTTCCTGGTTACAGTGTATGCCCAGAAAAACCTAAATTAAACACAAAGTTGGTTCAATGTAATGTCCCTCCTTAATTTAATGCATAAATCCCCATGAGTTCTCTGGCTGTCGTCACTGTAGAGAGCCCTCCTGGGTTGTCTCCTTTTCCAGCTTTGTTTTCATAGCTTCCAGAGGGTAAAGCCAGAAAGAATCACTCTGATCACCTAGTCTGGCTGCCTGCATTACACAGGCCATAGAATTTCACTCAGACTCTGTCTACACTGCAAGATTTTTGCGCAAAAAGCTTTTTGCAAAAGAGATCTTCCGCAAATACTTCTTGTGCAAAAGCGTGTCCACACCTCAAAAGTGCATCGCAAAAGCGAGCGTCCACACTGTATGGACGCTCGTGCTCAAGAAAGCTTGGATTGCCATTAACAGAATGGCCATCAGAGCAGCTGTGCTTTTTCTAATAGGCTCTTTTCCGCAGGAAATCCCTGCGGAGCATCCATGCGTGCCTTTTGCGCAAGAGCTGTAGCACAAAAAGGAGTTATTCCTCATGGGGAAAGGAATAACTCTACCGGCAAAAGCCCTCTGTCCTGTCAATTTCCTGTGTTTTGGGGAGGTTTTTTGCACAAAAATGCGCTTGAGGTGTGAACGCTCTGCCAGTTTTTTTGCAAAAAAGGCTGTTTTGTGCAAAAACTTTGTACAGGCAGTCCCCGAGTTACGCGGATCCGACTTATGTCGGATCCGCAGTTACGAACGGGGCTTTTCTCGCCCTGGAGGACATGAGCGGCGGGACGCCCAGATGCGCCGCGGTCCCCCCGCCCGCGTCCTCCGGGGTGAGAAAAGCTGCTCCGCGTCTGCCTGCTCTGTTGGGGGGGAGTCCTCCCCAGCAGACCAGGGAGACGCGGAGCAAAGCCCCGGAGCACACGGGCAGCAAAGCCACGGAGGATGCAGGCGGGACCGCGGCGCGTCTTGGTGGTCCCGCCACCCGCGTCTCCCTGGTCTGCTGGGGGTGGGGTGGGGCACAGCCGACGACGACGCCTGGGGTAGAGCAGCTGGGGCGCTGCCGGGTTGGTCCCGCAGCGCTGCTCCTCGGTGCTACTGGACCAACCCAGCAGCACCCCAGCTGCTCTGCCCCAGGCATCCCCAAGTCAGCCGCTGCTGAAACTGACCAGCGGCTGACTACAGAAAGCCCGAGGCAGAGTTGCTCTGCCCCAGGCTTCCTGGAATCAGCCGCTGATCAGTTTCAGCAGCGGCTGACTTGGGGACACCTGGGGTAGAGCAGCTGGGGTGCTGCTGGGTTGGTCCCCGCAGTGCTGAGGTGCGGCGCTGCGGGGACCTACCCGGCAGCGCCCCAGCTGCTCTGTCCCTGGCGTCCAAATTCAGCCACTGTTGAAACTGATCAGCGGCTGATTCCAGGAAGCCCAGGGCAGAGCAACTCTGCCTCCAGCTTCCTGTAGTCAGCCGCTGGTCAGTTTCAGCAGTGGCTGAATCTGGACGCCAGTTCCGACTTACATACAAATTCAACTTAAGAACAAACCTACAGTCCCTATCTTGTACGTAACCCGGGGACTGCCTGTAGTATAGACTTAGCCTCAGGGATTCCTTCATTCTGCCTAGCTGCTGATGACTGATCTGTATGTGTCTGTTAAAAGGAGATGCCCCCTACTACCTCAGGGTATGTCTATACTACCCCCCTAGTTCAAACTAGGGGGGGGGTAATGTAGTCATATGGAGTTGCAAATGAAGCCCGGGATTTGAATTTCCCGGGCTTCATTTGCATAAAGCCGGCCGGCGCCATTTTTAAATGCCAGCTAGGTCAGACCCCGTGCCGCGCGGCTACACACGGCACGGACTAGCTAGTTTGGATTAGGCTTCCTAATCCGAACTAGCTGTACACCTCGTTCCACGAGGTTGTGAAGGCTAGGACTATAACAGGGTTTAAAAGAGAACTAGATAAATTCATGGAGGTTAAGTCCATTAATGGCTATTAGCCAGGATGGGTAAGGAATGGTGTCCCTAGCCTCTGTTTGTCAGATGGTGGAGATGGATGGCAGGAGAGAGATCGCTTGATCATTACCTGTTCGGATCACTCCCTCTGGGGCACCTGGCATTGGCCACTGTCGGCAGACAGGATACTGGTCTGGATGGACCTCTGGTCTGACCCAATATGGCTGTTCTTATGTTCTTCATTAATCTCACAATTTCAAATCTGCGTCTTTTTACTAACCTGCCTGTTTGATTTTAGTGATTCACATGTGGCAAGTGTTATACAGACAGTGACAGCAGAGCTTCGCAGGAATCCCCCAAACACCCGCCCATTGAGAGGGACTCCAGCCATTGTGAAGTCCATTTGTGAGTCCCACCACAGTGAGTGCACGGTGCCTTAGAAAAATAAATGGGTCATGCCAGCCCAAGGAGCTTGCACTGCCTGGATCCTATGGGTACGATGCCAGGTTAGCCGTCGATGCCAAATGGGGAGCAGAGTTAGGGTCCAATTTACTGGCAAAACCAATGAAAATGTCCAGCCCCTGTGCTCTGTGCTGTCCTCCCAGGCAAGAGGGAGCCAGAGAAGAAGATGCTAAGAAAAAGGAGATACAAAGTGAGCATCTGTGCAGCTGGCTGGGCTGTGACCCTCAGAACCTCTCAGCCATGGGAGCCCCTCCATGCTTTGGGAGAACCCTGACAGGTAAAGGACAACCTTATTGTTCATGATAAAAGCCAAGTTTCTAGTCCTTGGCTTTGGGGGAAGCCACAACTATGGCTGAGCCATTGATGTCTCCTAAATGTCACAGGGCACTCGTGGTAGAGAGCTAGTGCTGCTCCCATAGGGTATCTGGGAGGGAGCTGCCTTTGCTGCCTGGAGTACTCATGGCGCATGGAGCAGGCCGCCCTTTGCCAGCAGTAACAGCACAAGTTCCCTTCCCCCCATGCCACAGTTCCCTGTTGGGCTGGCTGCAAGGAGCTCAGTTCAGCACTGCCAGCAGCAAGGATCAGCCTTTCTGCAGCCAGCTCTGTCAGCCCCAAGCCAGGACCATAAACTACATCCCGGCCTTGCCCCACTTGCTGGAGGAGGCGGTACATGTCAGGTTCCAACAGAGTGAAGCGGAGGGAGGGAGACACAGGCCCAACAAAGTAGGGAGATACCATCAGCATAGAGGGAAGCAGGATAGTGAGATCGGGGGTGGAAGTAGGTAGCCAAGGGAGGAGCAGGATAGAAGAGTCCCAGGTCATAGTGGGGCAGGCAAAGCAGGATTCCAGAAGGCAGGGAGACAGGTGGGGAGGGATTGGGGGTGGGGGGCCTGGAAAGGGAGTACCTTGGCCAACTGGAATTTTAGCCTCCAGTTACTGACAGGTTTCCCTCTCTGAATGGACATTTTGGTCTAAAACAGGACACCAGGAAATCCTACTGCAGGGGTGGGGAACATGTAGTGGATTGGGGGTTGCTGACCCACAGAAAAATCAATCAGGGGCTCCATACAAGTGAGACGCTGGAGGGGGGCTGGAGTGCCAGCATGGGCTCCCCAATGCTGGTGTGGGGGAGTCCTGAGCCTTGGAGGCCAGATCCAGGCATGCCATGGACTTCATCCATCTCTGGGCCTTAGTTTCCCCACCCCTACCCAGTGGTTAGAGAACCGCTGCCCTTAGGATCTCTAACCCTAGCTCCAAGTCCCCCTACCTCTTGGAATCGTAACCCTATGATGGGGACTCCTGCCTATAGCAAATCTAAGCCTCACCCAAAGTGTCCCACTCATAGGAATGCTAACTCTAAAGTGGGACCTCTCATCAGAATCCTGGCCCTAGTCCCAACTCTTCTCTACCCCTGGAAACCTAACCCTAAGGCAGGGACCCATCCCATGCCTGATGCTAACCCAAATCCCATTACCCATAGGAACCCTAACCCAAGCCTGAACTCCCCTACCTATAAGAACCTTACTAGGGCAGCAACCCTTGCCTATCGGCTCCTTCATCCTAGTCTCAAGTATCCTACACATAGAAACCCTAACCTGAAGACAGAGAATTCTACCAATAGAAACCAAAACCCTAATGGACTTCAGGTTAGGGTTACAGTTCCTATGTTTAGGGGCCCTCATCATAGGGTTAGAAATTCTATGGAAAGGGGTCTCCATACTAGGGTTAGGATGCCTATGGATAGGGGAGTTGGGGCTACCATAAAGGCTTCTCTAGGGAGTGGACTTGAGGCTAGGGTTAGCATTTCTCAGGGCAGGGGACTTGAGGATAGGCTTACGGTTCCTATAGATAGGAACCCTAGGTTTAGGATTTTTGTGGGTAGCAGCCTCCACCCTAGGGTTAATCCCTGTGGGTAGGGCTGGCTACCCTAGAGTTCCCATAGGGTTGGGGTTCCTATGGATATGGGACTTGGGGCTAGAGTTAGAGTTCCTAAGGACAAGGTATGAGGTCCCCACGCTGGGCTTGGGGTTTCTATAGGTAGGGAACTTGGGGCTAGGGTTAGGGTTCTTATGGGTAGGGGCTTCCACTCTAGTGTTATAGTTTCTATATGTAGGAATCCCACAGTAGGGTTGGTATTCCTATCGGTAAGGGATTGGAGCTAGGAGCTAAGGAGTTAACCTTACCCATAAGGAGATCCTTATGGGTAAGTTTCCCTCACCTTGGATCAGGATTCCTATAGATATGGGACTTAAGGCTGGGATTAGCATTTCTAAGGGCAGGGGAATTGGGGCTAGGGTTAAGGTTCCTATAGTGTCCCCCTCCCTGTTGTTAGGGTTCCTGTAGGTATGAATCTCTGCTCTAGGGTTAGAGTTCCAGTGAGTAAGGGTCCCCGTTCTAGGGTTAGGGTTGCTGTGGATAGGGGACTTGGGCTAGGGCTAGGATTATACCTGATCTCCAAAAACACCTGCTTCGAACTCTGCTAAAGCACATGATCCTATGTATTTTTGTTAGTCTCAGAGGCTATGTCTAAACTACACCCCTCTGTTGGCAGAAGGATGTAAATTAGATGCATCAAAAGTGCAAATGAAGACGGGATTTAAATATCCCACGCTTCATTTGCATAATGGTGGCTGCTGCTTTTTTTCGAAATGGGGCTTTAAAAAAAAGGCAGTTTAGACAGGGCATTTTCGACAGAAATGCCCCATTTCGAAAGATCCTGTACTCCTCGTTTTTTGAAAAAAAAAGCGGCGGCCGTCATTATGCAAATGAAGCACGGGATATTTAAATCCCTGCTTCATTTGCACTTTCAATACATCTAATTTACATCCCTTTGCTGACAGAGGGGTGTAGTTTAGAAGTAGCCTAAGCCATGATCTACGCTAGGGAGTTATTTCAAAATAACTTCCCTTATTTCGAAATAACAACTGGAGCGTCCATGCTACCAAGCCCATTACTTTGAAATAAGGGGTTGGTTATTTTGAAATAATAACTCCCGCTTTCCATGAGGAATAATCCTTATTTTTTTAAATAGTTATTTCAAAATAGTGGTAGTATGGATGTTCTGCAGCTGTTATTTGAAAATAACTGCTCCCCAAAGTCATTCAAAGTAATGACTCCCCAATGTTTCCTGGGGCTCTAAGTCAGGTCACATATTCACATTAAGGAAGAGCCTGCCTCAGACTAATTTCAAGGCTTCCCTGTAGTGTGGACACACTATTTCAAAATAGTTATTTTGGGAGTTATTATTTTGAAATAAGTTATTTCAAAATAATTTCCTAGTGTAGACATGCCCGAAGGTGCCACAGCACTACTTGTTGTTTTTCTGTTACATGTCTGAGTTTGCTCTTCTGGTTCCACTCTGTATTTACCATTATAATTTTATATCTACAAAACAACAAATAGTCCTGTAGCCCTTTAAAGACTAACAAAACATGTAGATGGTATCATGAGCTTTCGTGGGCGCAGCCCACTTCTTCAGATAACCAGAGTGTTGTATCTGTGAGTGGAGTGGCTGGTAGAGTCATCAAGAAAAGCAAATGCTTAGTGGGACAATATATCTAGGGAGGGGCAAAGAAATTTGAGAGCTGCTAAATAAAAAAAGGGATTCAGTGGTCAGCCTCTGATTCAGGGAAGTGTCTGGTCAGGGCAGCAAAGCTCTTAAACACTTCACAGGAACATAACTACAACTAAGGCAGAATTCAGCAAGGCAGCACTGCTATATTGTGCCAGTCCAGCCCTAAACATTTAATGAAAAATCCAGTCAGAAACACATGTTTAAAAATGGGAAAAAAATGCATGAACTTTAAAAAAATTTAATTGACCTGATTATTTTTCGGTTACAGAAAATCAAATTGACAGAGCACAAAGAGAATCAAGAACAGCTAAAACTAACCACACTTGTAACAGTAGGCACCTCATGTAACAGTTACAGAAAATAAGCATTTCCAACAGTCCAGGTTGCTTTTTCTGCTTGTTCTGACTGGAGCTCATGTGACTCTGTTCCTGCTTTGAACATATGACAGTGCTTGATTCCAGTCCTTTTATTGGTGATTTGGTATACATACAAATACACGATCCTTCAAAGCTAAAATGGCTTTCCTATAGTAATGAGTAAAAGATAATATACTTATGAGTTAGTGAAATTCATATCAAAAGTGATAAGACAACATATTAAGTATTGTAAGGGATCACTGGAAATCCTGGATATATTGACTGCAACTGAGATAAAAATATTTGAAATGACACTTAACAACTCTTACATAAACACACATTTTAATGAACCATTTATTCAGTCTACTTATTGTAACATTAAAATTCTGCATTGGGAAAACTAAGGACCAAAGTTAAATCAGCTGGTTTCTGTCTCAGAAAAAAAAAAGATTATTACATTTGTTTGCTAAATTAGCAGATTATTTCTTTTTATTTCATGGTCACTTATGCATCATGGCTGAGAATTGTACCGTTAGGCTTTGGCCATAGTAGACTGAAACTATATTAATAATAGCAAAGTTAAAGACTATAGTTAGCAATGTTCTAGCATACTATCCTGGACCATCATAAAAAGGGTATTTGTTTTCTGAAGTCCATTTAATGATTATGTTATAGGCTACAAGGGTGGCTAGTTTGTAATGGAGTGTGGCTATCAAGATTTCCAGAGGGGAAAAAATCCTTTTCTACACTGGTCACAGAAGTAACATTAAAACAACATTTCAAAAGTACTGTGGTCAGTGTCTACACATTTATTACAGATTATTATAGTTTCATTTGCTGTGTAGTGAGAATTAAATAAGTTGCAAGCAACATTTAAGGCATCTAATTGCTCCTGTACACATTCAATGATTACAAATTGATTTCTAGCAAGTCATAATCTCATTTAAATGTACACAGTATATGCTTGGGGTGGAAACAGTAAAATCTGAGAAGCAAAGTAATTATAAGATGCACAATTAGCAAAAACAGATTCCACACAAAATGTTCAGATGCATCTTATTAATAAAGATATTTCAATCTTATAATAAAGACATCTCACTATTTTAAAAAAGGTTATAATTATCTTAAGTGATTTAACAATTTTAAAATTACAATAATAACTTGTACTTGAACAACTTCTCATTGAATTTGCCCAGAAAAAAAATTAAACTATAGGATTCTAAAAAAAAATTAAATGTACAAACTACTAAAATTAAAAGTTATGAAGCAACAGCTACTTCTTTTGGCATATGATTACCATTTGGGTGGGAAAATGGATTAATTTCTGGAGTAAATCTGCGGAAGAATTTGTGACCACGAGAATCAGTGTTTACAAAGACATATCCTGGAGGAGATGGATAGTTTGCTGGGCAGATCTCTTGTGTTTTTGGAGTATAATCTGTACGATACATGGTTTCATCTTCAAAACGAGCTGAAGTAGGGACTACAACACGTAGAGGTCTGAAACTCTGAACTGGAATTATCTCATGTGGTATATAATGAGACTTGAATGTGGTCAATCCATCAAATTTTCCAATTGGTTTTGGAATTTCCTGATGTCTTCTAATAATGTCTTGACGACAGCTGTCCCAAGCTTGGAAGTCTTCTTTCATTGTGGTGTTTCCTTGAAAAGGGGCATTACTACTTCTTCCATAAGAAACTGGTCTTATGGGGGCAACAGGACAGATCATGTGAGGAACATAATCAAGATGGCTTGTGGAGTTTAGATCCATGTTACCTGGAGGTGGAACGTAATCTCTTATTTTGCGAGCCTCAGGCAAGAAGACTGGCCATGGTTGAAAACAATCCCGGAATTCAGTGCTTCCATCAAAGTGAGCATTAGACCCAATTTTAGTATATTCAGGCTTGTAGCTTTTTGTAAACTCTCCAAGTAGCCCTTTAAAATCATTCCGGTGGGTTGTGAGATCTTGAAAGGGTTGGCTGCTTGGCTTGTATTCTTCCTTTGGTCTAACAAATTTTGGTTCCAGTTGATGAGCAATGTAAGAACTGCGATGACTAGTAACACTGTCAAAAGGTACATCTGAAAGCTTGGCCACACCTGGAGGCTTAAAGCTTTGTCTGGGGTTCAGCTCCCTAGGAACAAAGTCATCTTGAAATGTAGTAGAATTCCCAAATTTTTCAGTAGGGGGATGATACATGTATTCCAATTTATATGGCTCCCTTCTTTGAACTTCCCATAATCTATAGTCATCTTTAAGACAAAAAACAATACTTAATGATAGAAAGAAATACTGTAGGTTTATTGTCAATTTTTATTGTCAATTTTATTGTCAATTATGTTCTTATGTTCTTAGCTGACACAGATGAAAAAAAATATTTTTACCACATCAGCTTCTTTGATCAAAAGAATTGAGTTGGAGTGACAAAGATAATTCTGCTTTACTATTAGATATAGGAGTTTTGTTTACCTGCTGCAATGGGAATACACCAAACACACAGTAAAATGCCACCTAATACCACCTGATAATTATTTCTTTTAGAAAAAGAAATATTTTCTATGCACACATTTGATTTCTGTTTGCACACAAATATCTCTAGAGATGATTTATCAGCACCATCCTGGCCACCATGGATGTAGAAGCTCTTTACATCAACATTCCACATGATGGATTACTGGCCATCAAGAACACTGTCCCTGAAGATGCCACTGTGCTCCTGGTTACAGAGCTCCGTGACTTTGTCCTCACTCACAACTATTTCCAATTTGGGGATAACCTATATCTTCCAAGTCAGTAGCTCAGCTATGGGCACCCACATGACCCCACAATATGCCAACATCTTTATGGCTGACCTTGAACAATGTTTCCTCAGCTCTCACCCCCCTTATGTTACATTGATGACATTTTCATCATATGGACCCATGGGAAAGAGACTCTTGAAGAATTCCACAGTGATTTCAACAACTTCCATCCCACCATCAACCTGGACCGGTCCACACAAGAGATCCACTTCTTTGACACTACAGTACAATTACATGATGGCCACATTTCCACCAGCTTATACTGGAAACCTACTGACCATTACACTTACCTACATGCTTCTAGCTTCCATCCAAGACATATTTCCCAATCAATTGTTTACAGCCAGGATACAACCAGATTTTCACCAATCCCACAGACAGAGACAAACACCTATAGGAGCTATATCAAGCATTCTTAAAACCAAAATACCCACCCGGCGAAGTGAAAAAAATAGATTGACAGAGCCAGAGGAGTACCCAGACATCAGCTCCTTTAAGACATGCCCGACAAAGAAAACAACAGGACACTACTTGCCGTCACCTACAGCCCCCAACTTAAACCTCTCTAGGGCATTATCAATAATCTACAACCTATCCTGGAAAATGACTCCTCACTCTCACAGGCCTTGGGGGACAGGCCAATCCTTTCCCACAGACAACCCCTTAACCTCAAACAAATTCTTTCCAGCAACCACACAGGACACCGCCATCATATTCATCCAGGAACTCACCCCTGAAATCAACTCCACTGCCAACTCTGTCCACACATCTATACTAGTGACATTATCACAGGACCTACACACATAAACCATCACATCAGAGGCTCATATAACTGCACACCCACCAATGTGATCTATGCCATCAAGTGCTAGCAATGCCCCTCTGCCATGTATATTGGCCAAACTGAATAGTCTCTATGACAAAGGATTAATGGACACAAATCAAATATTCAAAAAGGCAACACACAGAAACCTGTTGGGGAACATTTTAACTTGACCAGGCACTCATTAATGGATCTCAAAGTTACCATATTATTACAAGCCAATTTTAAAAAAACATCTTAAAAGGGAAGCTGCAAAGCTTAATTTCATTTACAAGTTTGATACCTGCAATAGAAGTTTAAACAAAGACCTTAACTGGATTACCCGCTACATTCCACATCCTAATGACATAAATAGCCAAGCACTCGGTACTTAGGAGTACTTAGAACCCACTCTTTCAGCTTCATTTAGCATGGACACTCTAATTGACAAATTTTCCCATGTTTTCCCTTATCTTTCCTTCCCCATTCCCTCTCTCAGTTATTTATTTTGCAACTTGGACCCCTTAACTCCATTCAACTGAAGAAGTGGGTTGTGCCCACGAAAGCTCATGAGACATCTACATTTTTTGTTAGTCTCTAAGGTGCTGCAGGACTATTAGTTGTTTAAGTTTTATTGTCAAAAGCTTACATTTTATCTCAGGACTGTGGATGAAACATGTATAAATGAAAGGTGACTGAACTGTGGACTATAATTTTAGAGAGAGATGTTGAGATCCTAAACAAATGTACATAAGATAGAGAATGCTAGCCAGTTCTTTACTTTTGCCACTATGCATTCTTACTTCTACCTACTCTTCCCCAGTTCTTCTAAATTCCTACTTGGGATAGCCTCATCCGATCTTCTTCATCTCCAGTGTCTTTGTTCTGGTCCAGTGGCCTTGGTCTTCCTATCAGAGCCTCTCTTGCCTTTCTTGAAGGCAACTCTAATAGGTTATAGTTCATAATCCACATTCAGGTATTTTAAATCTAGATTGCAGAGCAGATGTGCTACATTCAAATTATTATATATAACATCTCATATGTAAAAAATTATTTGTATACCAAGGTCACCTGTCTGGTTAATCTGCAGGGAAGCTGCTTAAGAACTGTTGCTTTGATGAATAACAGAAGATCATCTTGTTGAAACAGGTCATCAGCAGAATGCTATACCAAGTATACAGTGAAGACAAATCTGAAATTAAGTTTGGTTCATCAGTCTATGTATAGAAACAGTAATTGGGAACTACACCATCATGAAAGCTAAGGTGTGCTGAGACCTCAAAATTGAGAAGTTGATGATCTTAAAACGGGTGAGTAATAATTTTAGCCGGAGGCCACTTCAGAAATTTTTGAAGTGTTCCTGGGCCATCCCAGAAGGGGTGGGGCCAGGACACTTCAGTGCTTCCCTGCCCACAAACCTTGATTGGCCTGGGGGTGAAGGAAGCATGTGAAGTCTTTGCTCCCTCCCCCCTCAGAGAGAACTGCCATCTGTTCTGAACAGCTGGTGGTTCCCTCTAGCTGCCTGTGCCTCTGGCAGCAGGAGGTGACTCAGCGCACTCTCCCTGCCCCCAGGTCAATCAGGGACTAGGGGCAGGAGAAACATGGGAAGTCTCTCACTCCCTGCTCCCGCCCTGCAAGAGGACGCCGCACTTAGAGTCAACTGGTAGCTGAGCAGCAGCTGGTGGTTGACTCTAAGCACTGCATGCCCCTTGCAGGGTGGGAGGAGACTTTGCATGCTCCCCCTGCCGCCAGGTCAGTCAGTGCCTGGGGACAGAGGGAGCACACAAAGTTGCCTTCTACTCTACCCCCATCCTGCAAGGGGTGCACCGCGTTCAGAGTCGACCGCCTGTTGCTCAGCTGAGGTGTCTGAGTAGATAAGGCAATCGGCTACTAATTCATTGTGCTCTGCACACATGGTTTCGAATCCCATCATCATCTGATGTTTATAGTCTTCTTCCCTGCTTTCCATAAAGCTCTCATCAGTTTAGTGGCAGCCCCCCTCTGTATTGCTGCTTCCTATACACAAATCACTTCAAAGTGTATTGTTCTGAAAGGGCATGTCTACACAGCAGGGCTAAACTCAAAATAACCTACATAACTTGAGCTATGCTAATTGTGTAGCTTAAATTGAAATAGCTTATTTAATCTTTTGGTGCTGTCTACACAACAGTTATTTCAAAACAGAGCATTCTTCCTCCAACTTCCCTTACTCCTCATAAAATGAGGGCTACAGGAGTTGGAGTAAGAAGCCCGTTATTTCGAAATTATTTCAGAATAATGGGCTTGCTGAGTAGACGCACTGCTGTGTAGACATAGGCGAAGAGACAAAAGTCAGAAATCAAACCTCAACTTCAATATGGCAGTGCAGAATACCACCATCATTGTGTCCGTTTCTCTCTTTAAAAACAGCATGTGTTATTACCTCGATAGGTTGGTATAGTGTCGAATTTTCCTCCTTTAATAAGTTTTCTTTCTAAAGGTCTTACTAATGTCACTGGTTGTAATTTATGAAGATTAAAATCTCTTCTGTATGTTGTTCCAAGATCCATCTCTCCAAATTTTGGTTTATACTCTTCCTGTAACCGAAGAGGTCGACTTACAACATCATATGGGAGATAATCAGACCTGAAATGGAAAAATATGTAATACTGCTTCACAGTGTTAACTTTTTCTTATTGAGAAAATTATGACATTTGTTCTATACATCGAAACTTAGCAAAAACGAAATCATATCTTTTAGGATCTACATCAGTACCATCATAGGATCAGTAATGATAGAACGACTCTTTGTTCAACAGATACTTGGAATCTTATATATAGTGTATTCTTTGTCCTTAATAAAGTGGTAGAATCACTTTTTTTCAAACCTGACAGCAGTTTACCTTTATAATTGTACACACATTCTTATTAATAAACTCTTAGAAATAAAAATAAATGAGTCTTCTGTCATATTTCATATCTTATCTGACTGGAAAAATCTTAGGAGGTGTGGGGTTTAGTGAACAAGGCCACCCTCCTTGCTAAACTGGTAATGGGACAAAGCCTGTGTCCATGAAAAAGGGCCATTCAGCAAGAATAAACAGGATCAGGCCCAGACAAGCAGGCAGGCAAAAGATAAATTAAGGGACTTGTGGTAAAACTGGGAAAAAGCAGTAAGTACAGGCACTGAAAATCTAAATTCTTAAAATAATACTTACAAGAAGTAATATCTGAAGCAAGGCCAGTTTTCATTTTAAGAAATAAGAAAGTGTTTTAAGAAAGAAAAAAAAACACCAAAAAAGTTAACTCTACAGAGTATGGAAGGAATTGAGCAGTTGTAAAAATGCTAAAATGTTATAGGAAAAGATTTCTTGGTTTCTTTGCAGCCATTCTGAAGGAAAAATGGGCCCTTTTCCAAAAGAGTGTCTGTAAATAATCCAGGCAAATTTGACTAAAAAACTTCAAGAGGGTACTATTGGGAACTTAACTACCCCCAAATGAATAAAAGTGAATGTAATCTTTGTACAGGTATGTAAAAATAGTGTTAGAAATATTCAGAGAATATATGCATGTATCTGTGTGTAAATATAGTGTAAATAGTAGGTAAGGTTTTTAAAATCCAGAACTCCTGTTTTGTAGGTTAGTAAACTGTTTTGTATGCTTAAAACAAATTGGTTTGTTTTGTTTTTAGTAAAGCCATTTCATACCAAGTTGTTTAATAAAAGTATAGGAAAACTCAGTGAGCATAAAAGAAATAGTTACACCCGATGCAAAAATTAATATGGCTAAATAACATTATAAACAAAAAATGCACATTTTCCTGTGACATGCAATGTATATTGTAGAAGGAGGTAAAAACTGGAAACAAATCAAAATCCTGTGAAGGCTCCAGGAGCCACAACAGGTTGTAATTTCCTTTTCAGGTTGCTGTGTGAGAGAGCAGGACTTAAAGTAAAAACTCAAAACTGTAAAACTCAAAACTGGCAAAAGTTATTGTGTCCCTTTTTAAGACAAAGCTACAAACAGCTTTAAATCTAAAAGCAAGCCAGAAAGTGTCTGTGGTACAAATGCCCAAGCTGGCAGCACAAAAAAACCCCAAAAAAACAAAAAAAAAACATTTTTTTTGCAGGTAAATAAATAGTTTGATTAGCAAACTACCTGAGACCAGAACAAAAAGGGGTCTGCGTATGGAGAAATTTCAAGATGGTTTTAAACACACTGGTCTCAAAGCTAAGTTGTCTAAATAAAAGGCATGCTATCACAGGATACTTAAACACCTATTGGTAAGATCCACAGGGCTACTTGTTATTTGATGCTAATGTTCATAAGTAACCCTGTAATATGCGCATGATTTTCTTTTAAAAAAAAAAAGAAAAACCTTTAAAATGTTAAAATAATCATTGGAAACACATCTCACACTTAAAACCCTCCCAGCATTATAGTAATAATGCTTCTTGGCTACTCTCTATTCATAAACCTAACACAGCAGAAACTTACTAACTTAGTCTGCTGTATAAGAGGAAAACTAAAGTACACCTCCTAAATTTAATAATTACACAGTGGGGTAATTCACCCACAAGAAGGGGTAAAAACCATTGAAACCTGTTTTGCTACAAAACAAAAATATTTAACTATAGGAGTAATTGTAAGCAAAGAAACATGAAAGCATATTTGTAAAATAAAAAGAGAAAGTATGTAAATAATAATGCCACCCCCAAAGGGGTAGAAGTATGTTCTTGTTTTGTCTTTCAGAAAATCAGGACAAGCTGGTACCAGCTAAATACCCTACAACACCATGGATGTATTGTTGCAACAAAGATTGTTTTATGTTTTGTGTTTGTCTCATGTCTGTCTATCTTACTAACTAGTATACTGTGTTAAAGATAATCTGCACTAGGCAGGAAAGGTTCAATAAGCATTAAACATTTTAACTGCATTTAGAGAAACCCAGTGTGGATGGCTGTGGAGAGATCTCACAGGGACTGAGGGTTGTTTCAAATGAGGCAGAATCAGCCAGGGAATTGGAGCAGTCTGGCAACCAAGTAACTGGGTATGACCAGCTTGCTGGGAAGTCAGTGTGTTTGGGACAGGAGTGTTCCCAGGGGAGGCACACCCAGTCAGGCCTTTTGTCTTTGGAAGAGGGAGTTTTGCATTTGAAACCACAGGGCAATGGGGCAAGACCTGTGTGGCCAAGGAAGGCCGCAGGTTTTTCAACCTAGAAACCCCAAATTGTCGGTGTACACTTGGGATGAATTTGTTCCTGCTACTTATGCTAACTTTCATAACCACTGTACTGCAGTTACTAAAAATGTAACAATGTTCAATGTGCAGGATTTTGTACCAAAACCCTGGAAATGGTTAAAAAATGTACCCAAGGACACATTGTATGTTCAAAAGCCTTGTAACACTGGTATTTTACTGTTAGTACTTGTAATTAGTGTTAAAGCTTCTCACCTAAGAAAGGGGAATTCCAAAATTGGTGTGTGATGTAAAAAGGAAAACTGAGGCACACCACCAATTTTGTTTTCAGGGCTAAATGCAAAAATGCCTACACTATGTGGGATAAGAGCACATACATTCATGCACTGTTAATTGGGTTTCAAACTTGTGCCCAAGCTGCCCTGGATAAAATCACTATTTTCTCTCGCTCTGGGCAAGTCACCTAACCTGGATAAAAAAAGAATATTTGTTACATTACAATCACAAACACATGTTGCCTCACGATACCTTCTCTTAAACAGATTAAATACAAAGTGACACTACGAGTATACCAGATATCGTAGTGTCAAAAGGGGGAGTATGTAGGGATAACATATTAATGTATTAAAAATGTGATTCCCCCAAATGGAAGTGACTCCCCATAATTTATTCCCCACAACTTAGTGTTTAGATTTATTATTAATTCTTCTTCTTATTATTATTATTTGTTAAGATTGTTAAATGTTTAGATTTATTATTATTATTGTCCCTTTAGAATATAATGTATTAGGTCATGTAACTTAGAACTGTTAAGAATATAATCCTATGTAGCCAGAAACAGCCCCCCCCCCCCCCCCCCCCCCCCCCCCGTGCTCCAGGGCATGCTCAAGCTTGTGCAAGGGGCTGCTTGAAATTGACATTGCAGAGATACATTGTAACAATGCATTGTCAAGCCACTAACTCTGCTATGGGAGCCAAGCCCTGTAATTGACTAAGGGCATTGTTACTTAATTGAGGCCTGTTCTCTTTAAAACATTGTAACTTTATTCAGCACTCAGAGAATGTTTTAAGCAATACCACCCAGAAACTTCCTGTAACTACAACTTTTATTATTATACAAAATACTGTATGAATGTATGAGAGAGTGCTTGGATGATGAATGAATGGCTCTGAGAGGTGCCAGCCTGAGAATACAGCAACAAAGGGCTGAAGAAGGCGTCAGGTGCCAGTGCAACCAAAAGGTGTCAAGTGGAGAAAACCAAGTACTGGAGGTCCACCCGATGAGATCACTGACGAGCACCTGGCAGCCACCCTGGAGACATCAGCATGATGCAGCAATTTCCATAGACTGGCATAGGAAGAAATTCCTATAAGAACTGGACTAAAAAACTATGGAAGGTTCTGCTGCCAGCCCACCAGGAGCTTCAGATGCGCATCTGATCAGGACTTCGCTCCCCACTACTATCACTTGTGTATAGAGTACCTGGCCAGTATTCTGTCACAAGCAACTTCCAGGCTGGTAACTATACACAGAACTTGAATGAATGAATGGATGTATGAATGAATGGTTTTATATATATATATATATATATATATTTATATATATATATATATATATATATATATGTATGTATGTATGTATAAAAGTGTATAAAGGTTAAGTAGTGTTAGGAATAAGTAGTTAAACAACGTTGTTTGCTTCTATCTTTTCTTTATTTTTTTATTATCTTTACAATAAATGTGGCTTTTTGCCTTATCCCCCTCAAAAGATCCTGCTTGCTTTTATTTGGTATAACAATATAAAAAGTGATCAGTCAGTAAGTGGACAGAATCCAGGGGGGCAGGAATTAAACTTAATTCAGGGCCAAGTATTAATTCAAACTTAATTCAATACTGGTGGAGAAATGAAAGAAAAAAGAGACAACTTCTTTCCGTGTAACTGCTTTTGTATAAGCGACGAGGAGTCCTGTGGCACCTTATAGACTAACTGAAGTGTAGGAGCATAAGCTTTCGTGGGCAAAGACACACTTCGTCAGATGCATGTAGTGGAAATGTCCAGAGGCAGGAATAAATATGCAGGCCAGGATCAGGCTGGAGATGACCAGGTGGATCCAATCAAGGAGGATGAGGCCCACTTCTAGCAGCTGATCTGGAGGTGTGAATTCCAAGAGAGCAGAAGCTGCTTTTGTAGTTAGGAAGCCATTCACAGTCTTTGTTTAATCCAGAGTTGATTGTGTCAAACTTAAAGATGAACTGTAGCTCAGCAGTTTCTCTTTGAAGTCTGGTCCTGAAGTTTTTTAGGAATGGCAACATACAAAAACCTGTAGGGGAACACTTCAATCTTCCTGGACACACAATTGCAGATCTAAAAGTAGCCATCCTGCAGCAAAAAAACTTCAGGACCAGACTTCAAAGAGAAACTGCTGAGCTACAGTTCATCTTTAAGTTTGACACAATCAACTCTGGATTAAACTAAGACTGTGAATGGCTCGCTAACTACAAAAGCAGCTTCTGCTCTCTTGGAATTCACACCTCCAGATCAGCTGCTAGAAGTGGGCCTGGCCTGCATATTTATTCCTGCCTCTGGAAATTTCCACTACATGCATCTGACGAAGTGGGTCTTTGCCCACGAAAGCTTATGCTCCTACACTTCAGTTAGTCTATAAGGTGCCACAGGACTCCTCGTCGCTTTTGCAGATTCAGACTAACACGGCTACCCCTCTGATACTTGCTTTTGTATGTGTATATTGGAAATGTGGGCACCCAAATAGGTTGTTAACAGAAGAAGTGCATGCAAAGCACTGTTTCAGCACATAGATGCTGACTTTTGATATATAAGCTCTTCTTCTTAAATACAGGCAAACAAGCTTAAAACTCAAGCTGTCCCATAGTACTTAATGGAACTTGGAACAATAAGGGTTTGTGTCACTGGACTCCCCTTCTTATTTTAATAATCTGAAAATACCCTCTCTCCCATTCCTTGGATGGTGTTTTTCTGAATTTTTTTTTTAACTTGGAAATATCAGGAATTTCAGGTGTTGTCTTCCCTACTCTTACTGAAGGATGCTTTATATATAGATCTCTGTATCTCTGATCTTGCAAAGAAGTCCATGTGCCTAGACCTAGAGGATCACACATGGTCCTATTGAAGTCAAGTGGGCTTCATGTGAATTCAATAATCCAATTATAGAAAACTCATTGCAGGATTAGGGCCTTGGATTAAGTGATCCCTAGCTCTTCATTAAAAGGAGAAATATACTGAATTCTTAACAAAGCAAGCATTCTCCTGAGTCTTGTCTTCTGTTAACAACCATTTAATTTACAGATTTAAAATAGTATGAATATAAAATTGCTTTAATTCAGGTTTCATTTCCTCAGTATCTCAGGTTCTGTGAATCTACAATAGTAGTTTTCCAGCCATCCACAGTGTTAACCAGGTTAGATGAGACCTGGATTTCTTATGTATAAAACAAAAAGAAAAAACACAAAAAAACCTTTCAGATCCCCTTTAGAGATCAAAATGAATCCCCAAGGGACATTTTTCCTCCTTTGCATGTCTCCTGCCAACCCTAACACGATTGACATGTGCCATTTTATATTCAAACTTTATGTATATATACCCTTCAAGAGAATGAATAATCAAATTATTTCACAATAAAAATAATTGAAATAAACAGAACTATGCTCCCTAAATAAAAAACAGGAGGGCACTGTAGCATAAAATCAGCTCCAAAACACATTACTTCAAAATATTTACTTAAATGTTGTGATTCCTTCCATTCTTCCATGATGTGCTTGGTACACGTCCTTTGGCTTAAGACTCTGGGGCGGAGGGACATTGCCATACTGATGATATTTTTCACCATATTCCGACATGAGGAAAGGTTGTCCTCCAGTATCATAAATCCTTGTGGATTTATGAGGGCAATGATGGCGCCTGTATAAGAAATTGAAATGAGATAAAGTCAAATAGTTTTATCTGTGGCAAACACACCTCAAATATTCTATGAACATATAATGAGAAAAATAGCATTGTCATCACAGGTACCATCGACTTAGAAAAATTCCTCAGTGTGAAAAGAAAATTATTTTCATCTATACTTATGAAGGATATTACCAAATAGTACTGCATAGGCCACAATAGCACAAGAAGAAAGCACACTTACTTCATCTTTATTACAGAATAGGAAACATGTCAGTCTTCTGAATGTTAATCTGTCACCCATCCAACTCATTCTTTCCTCGCATTGTTTTCTTTCTTTCATACTATTATTTCCTTAATCTGTAACAATTACTCAATACTTTTCTGGTATCTTGCCCTTTTTCTTTTCCTCATTCCTTTTCTCCCTGGCTACATCTACACTGAAGGTTTCTTGCGCAAGAACTGTTTTGCGCAAGAGTTCTTGCGCAAAAGGTCTTGCACAAGAGCGTGTCCACACTGCCATGTGCTTTTGTGCAAGAGATGTGCCTTTGTGCGAGAGCGTCCATGGCAGTGTGGACGCTCTCTTGTGCAAGAAAGCTCTGATGGCCATTTTGGCCATAGGGGTTTCTTGCACAAGAAACCCCTGTTGCCTGCCCACACTGCCTTCTTGCACAAAAAGGCATATTCCTCGTGGGGTTAGGAATAACTGCGCAAAAAGCCCTCTCTTCTGACGATCTACAGTAAACTTTCTTGCACAAGAACGGGCTTGTAGTGTGGATGCTCCGCAAGTTTTTGCGCACAAGAAGCCTGCAGTGTAGACATAGCCCCTGTGTATTTCAATATTCTGTTCACCTTTTCTCAAAGCAGTACTGCTCACTTCCCTTTTTTTCACAATCTCATCAGATTAGGTACAATTGCTTTCTGATCTGCAGTTTCAGATCTCTAGAATAAACCTCCTGAGTCTATCCCTCCTCAGTTCTTCTCAATTTCTTATTTTCCATATCTCTATCTCTGAAATTTTCTGTTCCCCAAAAGTACTAGCTTTATTTTTGTTATTTGGTTATACATACTGTAATATGTGTTATACTATTTAACCCTAGTCATTTTGGCTTATGATTTTCAGGAAATTATAATAAACAGTTGAAGATTTTCAAAGTCATCTAGGGGATTAAGACCCATTGGGCCTGATTGTCGTTTACATGAAGCTCTTTTACACCTTTCCAAAAGAATAAAAAGCCCTTGTTTAATTGAGATTCAGCATAATCATCCATTATTCTTAACCACAGTTTATATACAAAATGCTGCTGGACTGTATAGAACAGTATTACAGGAACTAGTAAGTGCTTTCTGTCTCTTGAACTATTTATTAAAAATTACTTCTTCAGATTTGATTGTATGAACCACTGTGAAAGTCTCAGTAAACAAGAATGAATGGTCAGAATGTATTAATTTGCTTTTGCGATATGCAATGGAATTATGTTAGCCTCTTTCTGCTTTAGAAGACAGACTAAATGAAAGTAGATCATTCTGTATCTACTAGCTGAATTCCAGCACTGGCTGAGACACAAGCTAATGAGAGGTTACTGAATGTAAAATGTTACTTGGTGAATAAGTGAACTTCATGAAAGACTGTACAAGAATCACAGACTCAGCTAAAGACCTGGAAGGGCAAAAGTGTATGTCAATTACTAGATAAAAATACATTCCAACTGCAGGAAACTAGATATTCAAAGAACAGAGCAAAGACCTGGGGAAACTGGGTTAGCAATGAATGCTAACAAGAAGAAAAAGCCGAATCAAAGTGAAATAAAAAAATTAAATAGACTAAAGAAACAGGCATATAGGATTCCAGCTGAGAAACGTAAAATAGCAAAACAGAGACAGGAATTATCAATGATTGGAAATCTCTAAGCTAGTTTTGGCTGAACTTTAGAGACCACATGATTTTGGGGGCTCACCAGTTTGATTTGTTACAGAGGGTTATTTAATTTACCATTTAATCTGTGTCAGTAGATGCCTCAGCTGGAGTGTATCGGGTGTTGGAGCCTCAAGCTGCCAATTAATTTTCAATCAGACTTGTCTACCAAAGGTAGAGCAATAACAACCTGAAACTTGCGCACTAAAGTACAAGGCTCTGCTGTAAAAGATAATACTCCCATGTCAACTATTTTCCACTAATGCACCAGTCCCACCATTAACTGTGACCTCATGGCAGGGCAGAAGTAGTGAAAAATGGGAAGGAGAAAGGAAGAGAGGGTTGAGTTACCTCTTATGTCAGAAGCCCACCATTTACCAGTGATCTGAACTAAAGATGTTAAATTGTGATTAATTGACTAGTCGAGTAGTCGATAGGCACTTCTGCATTCCTCCTTTGAAATGTACAAGAGCCCCCGGAGGAATGTGGAACTCCGTGTGCAGCCTGGGGCCAGCGGGAAGTCCTGCTGACTCTGGGCTGCACACGGGCATACCTGCTTTGAAATATACAAGAGTCCCCAATTGGAGCTTTTGTGCATTTCAAAGCCACAGTGCCCTCAAGGAGCCTGGGGGCAACAGGGAACTCAGAGTCTCCCTCTGACCCCAGACTCCATGCTGCCCTCTATGTATGGCTTTTTAGTGGAACCCGGGATCAGCTGGGGACTCCACTGAAGCCAGCTGACCACGGACGCCATGGCGTGTCAAAGGGGCAGCTGCCTCACAACTGATCTCGGGCTCAGCTGTGAAGTGCTGCCCCTTTGAAATGCCAATTATATAGCTTCAACAACCCTGAATTTTTCCAGGGATTCATCTATGCTGTTTAATATTCATTCAGAGTATAGCATGGACTCCAGATTTCAAATGTTAAAAACATCATTTTAAGCAGAAAATTGAAAAACCCTAAATAGAACTATCACAAGCTAGTTAACAAAACAGGCTATCAGGTGTATACATTATATAGTTGTTCCAAGTGGCACTTATCACATTAATGTTAAGTCTATAGACCAAGAAAGATTGAAAGAAACAGTATAGCATTCTCACCGATGGTAGCTTCATTTTTGCATCCTCATATCTTTTCCATCAACTCATTCAGAAAACCATGCCCCAACCACAATACCAATTCCTGGCGCACTTCAAAATTTATGGCCATGAAAAATGTGCCAAGGACTGTGACATCTTAACTCCCATCATGAAATCATCTTTTGTGTGCTTTTTCCTTACACTATACAGATTTAACAGGGGAGACCAAAATTCTCAAATTAGGGGGTCCTGATCCAAAAGGGAGCTGCAGGGGGTTGTAAGGTTATTTTAGGGGGATTGAGGTATTGCCATTCTTATGTCTGTGTTGCCTTTAGAGCTGGGTGGCTTGAGAGTGGAGGTCATTGACTTGGTTCACAGCCCTGAAGGCAGAGCTACTGCCAGTAGCAGCGCAGAAGTAAAGGTGGCAATATCACACTATGCCATACTGTCCTTACTTCTGTGCTTCTGTCTTCAGAGACAAGTGGTTGGAAACTGGAGGCTGCTGACTAAAGGCCCTAGTCTGCAGGCAGCAGTGCAGAAGTAAGGATGGTATGGTATATTGTGCTGGCAGTAGCTCTGCCTCCATGGCTGGGATCCAGGTCACCAACTGCCACTCTACAGCTGCCCAGCTCCGAAGGCAGTGCTGCCAATAGCAACATTGCAGAAATAAGGGTAGCTACTACTGCAACCCCTCCCCCTGCAATAACCTAGCAAACCCACTCCAAACTCCTTTTAGGGCAGGGGTAGGCAATAATTTTAGCTGGGGGGGCCTCTTCAGAAATCTTTGTAGTGGCTCTGGGCCACCCCGGAAGGGGTGGTGCCTTGTGCAGAAGGGGTGGGATCAGGACACCAGTGCTTCCCTGCCCACAGACTCTGATTGGCCTGGGGGTGAGGGAAGTGCATAAATTCTTTGACCCCACCCCAGCCCCGAGAGAACCACCACTGTTCTGAACAGCTGGTGGTTACTTCTAAGCCCCTGGTGGCGGGAAGAGACTTCGCACACTCCGCTTGCCCCCAGGTTAATCAGGACCTGGGGACACAGGGAGTGTGCCAAGTCTCTTCCTGCCCTGCCCCTGTTCATTGAGAGTCAACTGCCAGCTGCCCAGCTGATCTGACTAATGAAAAATGTTACTTATAATTTGACTGAGAACTATTTGAGTCTTTGATTTATGTGCATTACCTACAAGTGTGCTACATACGTTTCATTATTATCTCTTATGCCAGAGTTATTGTCTTTTAACGTACTTTGATGCGCATGTGTTCCTGACTCATGAAGGATTGATGTCTGCTCTGGTGGGTTATGTTTTTCTTCCATGAGCAAGACTCATAACTTATTGCTTAGATAACATGTTAACAGGTAACTCTCTAGAGACACCATTTGGACCAGGCCCTCAACTCGTATGAACTGGTGTTGCTTTGTTGATTTTAACAGAGTAATGCTGAGTTACACCAGCCAAAATTCTGGCACATAACTTGTTTTCTCATGGCAACACAATTTCATCCTTGGGAGCCTTCTAGAGCATTCCCACCCGTAGAATAAAATTTATTATGAGAAAGGTCTCCTTTAGGAGATTTTAAATCATTAAGAATTCATAAATAAAATAAGTATCTTAATAAGATTTTTAATTGCCAAGGAAAATATCACTATCTGAGTGAAGTAAGTTATATTTAGACACTGTATTACCGAAACTGTTCTGCTGCTTAAATGGTCTGAACTCCCTAGTGTTGCCAGGAAAAATAATCCTGGGGAGAACATAAATGATTATTGGACAAAAGGAGTCTGTCATTGAAATGCTTTTTAAGTAGTAAACTATGGAATGTGGAAATCTAGTCTTACTGACCAAAGCAAAATTAGTCTTGTAGCAAGTAAAGTTATTCTTTTACATGAATGTGCAAAGAAGATGTCTGTTTTTGGCTGATTCCTCAATGTCCTTTATGATTGTGTCATGAATTGACTACTACTGTGAAAAACATACTGCATCTGCCTGCCAGAGGACAATACCTTGAAGCATTAACATTAATGAGTGTTATAAACACATTTTTAGTTGATAAGAGACTCTCTAAAGAGAATTTTTGTGATTATCATACCTCATCTAATGACATTTACGTATGGTTAGATTCTGGCAAATATGTCGAAATGCTCCACACATCTAGATGATGCTGAATACCTGTAGGCTGTGTCTAGATTGCACCCCTTTTCCGTAAAAGGGATGCAAATTAGACACAGCGCAATTGCAAATGAAGCGGGGATTTAAATCTTCCCCGCTTCATTTGCATAAACATGGCTGCCGCTTTTTTCCGGCTCGGGGCTTTGCCGGCAAAAAGCGCCAGTCTAGACGGGGATCTTTCGGAAAATAAAGCCTTTTCTGAAAGATCCCTTATTCCTGATTTTAAGAGGAATAAGGGATCTTTCGGAAAAGGCTTTATTTTATGAAAGATCCCCGTCTAGACTGGTGCTTTTTGCCGGCAAAGCCCCGAACCGGAAAAAAGTGGCAGCCATGTTTATGCAAATGAAGCGGGGAAGATTTAAATCCCCGCTTCATTTGCAATTGCGCTGTGTCTAATTTGCATCCCTTTTACGGAAAAGGGGTGCAATCTAGACACAGCCGTACAGTCAGAAGAAATGTAACCTCTTTTCCTGCCTGCTTTTGCCCCTGGTGATGCTAGCTGATCAGTTCAGTGTTGGGTTGGATTGTAACATCAAAGGTAAGTCAGCCTCCTCCTTATCTCCTCTTTCCTCCTGGTCCTTTTCCTTTCATTCTTTCACACACTGCAAGACTCTATCTGAAAGTGTTTAAAGTCCTTTATTTTATTTTTTTGAAATTTTCCTTCCTTGCTAATTATTTTCCATTATGGGACCACACCAGTATAGGCATTCACCCCAATGCCCTGGGCAAAAGGGCTAGATAACCTAACTAGTATAGGCTCCTCATTCTTTTCTTTTCTTTTCTTTTCTTTTCTTTTCTTTTCTTTTCTTTTCTTTTCTTTTCTTTTCTTTTCTTTTCTTTTCTTTTCTTTTCTTTTCTTTTCTGGAATGTTACTGGGGAAGCCTGCCAGCACAGGGGAAAGTGGAGAAACTGGGGTATGAAAATCCCCCAGCAATCACTTGACTGACAGACTGACTGAAGGGGACTCCTTATTTATCCATATGGAGGGCAAACACAACCTGGAAGGATCACTGACATGTCATGTGGTCAGTCACCATGAACCAATGTGACTGGAGATAGGGTGGATAGGAAAAAACACAATTTGTTTTCTATACTAGTTCAACAGCAGACTATCGAGGATTCATACTTGTGTACAATAACAGATTAGGGTGACCAGGTATCCTGTTTTGGACCAAAACATCCAGTCAAAAAGGGATTCTGGTGGCTCTGGTCAGTACTACTGACTGGAACGTTGACTGTTTGGTTGGCAGCACCACTGCAGCAAAAAGCAGGGGCTCCTTGCTAGCCACTGTGCTGTGCAGCTCCTGGGTCAGGAAGTCTACACTGCACAGTTATTTCGAAATAAGCTATTCCGGAAGAGATTTTCTAGAATAACTTATTTCAAAATATCATGTCCACACACAAAATGCGTATCGAAATAGCTATTTCAAAACAAAGAGTCCACACTGATTGGACGCTAAATCGCATTTAAGACCACCCGGAACTAGTTCAGGCAGGGCATCAGGTCAATAGTTACCTCATATGGCTGATGCTTGAAGCTATCTGAGGCTCATGCTTAAAGAAATGCACCCAGACAGTCGTTTCTCAGGTTTTCCTGCTTGCTTGCCTACCTCTCTGAGGGACAGCAAAGCATTTTCTTTGTGTGCTCTGGTTGCCCTGCTTTAGGACACCATAACTTTCTCTGCTATGGAGCCAGAGCTGCCTCCCGGCACTCAGCTCTTACAGCAAGTCATGCAGCAGTTTCTGCATGCATCCTCTAAGGCTCTGCAGGAACCCAACCCCCAGCCCTTGTTGGAGACCCTCCTAGGATCTGTGTGGGCATGGCTCATGCAGTTGGATCCCTCCTGCCCTGCCCTGTCCTGGACACCGTGCCCTGTTGCATCTGGTGTCTGGACACCAGTGCAGACTGGTGGGTCCACACTGTTTTGGAGTATTGGGGAGACCAGCAATGGCTTCAGAACATTAGAATGAAAAAGGACACCTTCATGGAGCACCTCTGGAAGTTCTCCATTCCAGACAGCTACCGATCTGTGGGGTACTAGTTCAGCGTGGGGAGATCAACTGTCAGGGTCCTGGTCATGCAGGTATGGAATTCTTGGGCTATTGTCCCAGGAGGGGGGTAGCAGGATGGAATGGGCTTCCCTAGGGAAAGGGGGTGGAGGCAGCGGTGGGGCAAGCCCCCCTCCCAGGGGGTTTTCTTCAGTCCCACCCTCAAAAAGCCCTGCCATGGGTTGGGATGATTGGAAGGGGTTGCTCCTGGTGAGTGTGGGAGGAGGGGGACTTGGAGGGGAAACTGGGGGAACTCTCAGGGGCCCTGGCATCCCAGTGATTCTCTGTTTGTTTGTCTCCTTATGCAGGTGGTCAGAGTGATCAACACCATTCTGCTGTACAGTCATCTGCCTTGGAGATGTGGACGCCATCATCGCTGGGTTTGCTGACATGGGCTTCCCCAACTGCAGCGGGGCTATCGACAAAATCCAAATCCCCATCCGTGCCCCAGACCACTGGCCATCACTTTACATCAACCACAAGGGATACTTTTCAGTTGTCCTGCAGGCCGTGACAGACCACCGTGGACAGTTCAATGACACATATGTTGGGTGGTTGCAGAAGGCACACAATGCATGTGTGTTTCAGAACTTGACCGTGTTCCATAAGCTGCATGCCGGAACTTTCTTCCCCGACCACACCATCAGGATCGGGTACGTGGACATGCCCATTTGCCTGGTGAGGGATATGACCTATCCCCTGTAGTCTTGGCTCATGAAGCCCTACACTGGCCACCTCAACCCCTCCAGAGAACTGTACAATGCCAGGCTAAGCAGGGCCCACTTGGTCATGAAGGGTGCCTTCGGCCATTTGAAGATACGCTTTAGGTGCCTCCTCACCTGTCTGTACCTCAGGGGAGCACAGCATTCCACATGTGGTGGCTGTGTATTGTGTCCTGCACAATGTGTGTGAGAGGAAGAGAGAGGCATTCCTACCAGGGTGGGGGGTGGAGACCAACCCCATAAGTAGGGCCCATGAGCAGCCATGCATGGCTGCCATCCAGCAGGCCCATCAGGGGGCTGTGCACATCCGTGAGGCCCTGACGGAGAGCTTCTCTCTTGGGGACCAGCGACACTCTTCCCTGGTCTGCCCCACTGGGGGCTTCTGCTTCACTCCTCACTGCTGTCCCTCCACTAACCCCTTCCTTCCCCCACTTTCTTTCTTTCCTGATGAAAAAAATAAAGGGCACATTTGTTTTTGAAAAACTAATACCTCTGTATTTTTATGTGGTGTCAAAGAGACTGGGGAAAGAATTTGGGAGAAAGGAGGAGAGAACTGGAAGGAGGAGGAGGGGTGAGGAGAGGCTCATGGCTAGGGCTAGGAGTGGCACCAGGCTCTGTTGATCCCACTTCTATGGGTGCGGGGGCCTCGGCATCCATGGCGGGGGGAGAGTGTTGAGGGAGAAGCGGGGTGGGGGGTGGGAGTGGGAGGAGGAGCTACAGCAGGAGTGGGAGCAGAAGCTGGAGCAGGAGCAGGCATCATGTTCAGGACAAGGAAGTGCACATCCGCGCACATGGAGTGGCCCTGCACAAGCAGCTCCTGCCAGCTCGCCCAATGCAGCTGCAGGTCCTCCTGGACCCAGCCATGGATGGTCTGCTCCAGGGATCAGAGTGCCACCAGGTGCTGCTGCTGGAACTCGTCCATGGGACGGTGGTGCCTGTGGATGCCTCAAGTGCGGGAGGCTATGTGGTGTCGACCGTCCTCCTCTCGTAGCTGGTGCAGATGTGAAAAATAAAGAAAGATGGTCAGTTATCCTAGGAGACACTCACCTGAAGCCTAGCTCTCATCTGTGAGCCAAGAGCGACAGTTCTTGGCTCTGTCGCAGGTGATGTGCTTGGAGTAAGGACATGTGCACTGTGGCCCATGGGCCCAGATGTTCCTGGGAGTGGGTGCTTCCCCGAGATTGTGGGCATGCCCGTGTGCCATGTGTGGGACTGCTGAGTGTGTGTGTGGATGTCCCCTGCCTCCTTCTAGAGGTGGCTTGTGGAGGGAAGGTGTCCCGCCCCTGGGGTCAGGAGCATGGCAGGCCTCTCCAGACAGCCTGTGGCCAATAGCACAAAGGTCCTCTGTGGCAGCCTCCTAGTGCTGTGTGCCCTGGAGCAGCATGGCACATGCTCCCATATGCACAGGTTGCTGCACGATCTGCGGATAGCAAGGGCCAAGAGTGGAGTGTCTTGCTCCTTCCCCGCCCTAGCCATTCCCTCCACCCCCTGTATGATGGGAAAGTGATGGCACTCACATGATATACTTACCCTAGCCTTGGATGACACCTGGGACACGTCCACAGGGAGGGTTTTGAGCTGCTGGGTCAGCTGGGTGGTGATGCTGGCCTCGTCTGGGTCCTGCTCCTGCTCCTCATTGTCTCTCCCCCCACGCGGACAATGACGGGCATCTCGAGCCTGAAATCTACAACCGGGGGAGAAGGGACTGCCCCACGCTCCCAGGATGTCGTCTAAGTCAGTGTAATAAAGACAGGTGGGGGGCTCTGTCCCAGAGTGGGAGTTGCCTTCCTTGGCCCTGGCATAAGCTTGGCAGAGCTCCTTTAACTTCAGCCGCACCTGTTCTTGGGTGCAGATGTGTCCTTTTATGGCCAGGCTGTTAGCCATCCAGCCATAGACGTTCATATTCCTGTATCTGGTGTGGAGAGCCTGGAAGTTGGTCTCATCACCCCAAACCTCAATAAAGTCCAGGATCTCCACACCAGACTAGGAAAGTGCATGTCTTTTTTGGCTTCTGGCAGGCTCCTGGGAACTGTCTGACTACTCCTGGGAGCAGTGGAGGGCTGGGTGAGAGCAGCAGACTGGCTCATTTTAGGGGCACAGAGAGACAGGTGCAGCTACAGGGTTGCTCAAGGCTGTCAGGCCTATTGTGAGCCACAAACCCTTTATATAGAGGCTGCAGCTTTAAGGGATCTGGGGGGCGGGAAGGATAGAGTTTTGCTGAGTGTGGACAGAGCGGCCAGCAGGGCACCCTGGGAAGGGCTGGAGGCCCCCTATTTTGAAATAGCAGCTATTTCCTGTCTACACAGTCCCTGTTCTGAAATATCTATTTCAGAAAAGGTGTTATTCTTCATAGAATGAGGTTTACAGAAGTCGGAATAAGCTGTCCACTATTTTGAAATTATTTCTAAATAGCAGATTTGCTGTATAGACACTTGCATAGTTATTTTGGAATAACAGATGTTATTCCGAAATAACTTTGTGGTGTAGACACACCCAAATTAGCCAACATGTCCAACTTCTAGCCACAGGAGTACCACAGGGCTGCACTTGCATTTACCGCCGCGCTTCCAAATATTGCTTCACTTCCATATACTGCTGCACTCACATTATGTCCTGATATACCCCTATTTACCCACATCCTCATGCAAATCCAATTAACCAATATTACCAGACATTTGCTTATCCTGAACATCAAGATTTCTTTACCTGAGGAGTTAACATAGATTGAAAAAATGCTTGTTACATTTAGGAACACTAAATATTTATATTTACTGAAACATGTAGTCATTTTGTGTATATTGTTACATACATTCTGAGATTCTTCATAAAAATATCTGGACAGTTTTTTTGGTATGCATATGCAGCTTTACATGTAACCAGGTTTTTTTTTTAAGTTGCATTCTAAGTGGGAAATTGAATGACAGTTTTGGAAAAATATCTATTACTAGCAGACTTACCCCATGTTGTCTGGATTCTTTAGGACAGGGGTGCATGTGCAGGATTCAGAGCAAGGCTTATGGGGATATGGAGAGGGGCGAGTGCAGGAGGCTGGGAGTGGGAGGATATGACAGTGAGGTTTGGGGGATAAGGAGGGGCTCAGGGTGGGAGTCCCATTTGGAATGGGCCTTTTCTTTCCCCCAATGCTCCTCCAGCCCCTAGGGATGTTTTCTGTCTCCCCCAGCCTCCCGCAGCCACCAAGGGCATTTTTCTCCTCCTCCCCTTTCCCCCCACCCCCCGCCCACCCCTCTTGCCACCAGAGGCCTTTTTCTCCCCCCACTCTGGCATTGTGGCAAAGGGTTAAGACATGGGGGAATGGTTTTGGGCAGGGGAGCTACTTATTTAGGGTGCTGGTAGGCAAAATGGCAGAGCCCCAGCACTGCTGGCCACTCCCTTGTTGGTATGTCTGCCCCCAGAGGACACACTGCATGATAGCTCCCCTGTGGGCTCACTATCCTAATTGGCCACTCTTATATTGCGTCCTCCCTTGGCATGTTATGGAAAATAGTCCTTTTCCAGGGTTTCTGGTTATCCTGGCACAACCAAATCCTGACCTTGCTTTAAGTTAGGAGAAGAAGAATCTGTGTATCAAATTTGGTGGCCCTAGTTCTTACTGTTTAGGACGAGTTCTTGAAGAAACAGGTTTGCAGACAGACACAGAGAGAGATAGACACACTAAAAGATTTTTTGTGCCAAACAAAATGCCCATGTTGTCTTACTGATGCTAAGGTTATTAAGAATTTTCACCAAAGTCAGTTGCACCTTGAGTATGTGTTTAATATTGCTCTGGATACTGTATTAGTAGAAGCTCTGCAAATCCATGGATATCAGCTTTATATCTGAAAGAATCCTCATCTGTGGATATGGGTGCAGATATCCATCTCTCGTTTTTGCAGATATAGATGTGGATGCAGATACAAAATGTTTTATCCATGCAGGGCTCTATATATTAATCACTTTACCAGGTCTGATCCAGAAGTCCCCAGAGGACAAAACTTCCATTGACTGAAATGGAGACTATCGGCCATATTTTTAAAAGATATTTAGGAGCCTAAAGAAGCCGACAGGCACTTAATGGATTTTTCAAAAGCACCTCAGTATCTAACTGCCACACCCAACAGTCCTCCCCAGGTCCATATAACAGTCCCCCACTCTCCCTTGGCTCAGCTTCCATCACCCCTCAGCTCCTCTTCCCATTCCTGTCTAGAGACTGTCTCAGTCTTCCTGACTCCCCACCTTCATAGGCTCAGCTTCTCACCCTCTTTGCTTTCCAGTTAAGCTATTCCTCCACCTTGCTGCTGGAGTGCCAACAGTGGGAAGTGAGAATACCAGGGAGATAGTCTTCCTGCCCTCAGTTCTTGTGCCCATTACCACTGCAGTCTCTTTCTGCCAGTAGCAGCTATTGCAGGGAAAGTTCCCTACTCAGCCACTGTAGCTCTGGAATGGAGCATGCTCAGTATAAAGGGAATGTTAGGAGAATTTAGCTGCTAAACACTAATAAATATCTACTCAATGCATGTGAACTCATAATTTGGCCAAATATTCCAGAATTTTCATAGGCCCACCATGATGTTAGGGTTATCCTCCTCCAAATTTCAAGTCCCTGCTCTAAAACATGGAGATGCTAGAACATCCTGACAAAAATGATTATACCATTTTTTTTAAATGGGAAAATAAGTTATTTTTTCCCTAATATTCTGAGAAATACCTAAGCTATTCTTGATGAAATTGTTAAACAAGCAAACAAAAACCTACCTGGCATGGAAAAATTCAAATCAAATGGTTGAAATTTGGCAAAGTTAGACCCAACTGAAAACAGCGTTTTATAAAGTGTCATGAAAGCTACAATAAAAAGTAAAAGACTGCATAATTTACAGTAAAACTGTAAAACAGTAAAACTGTGTGAAAACTATGTAAGCCTCAATCCTGCAAGGAATTCTGTACTAGCAGATACTAGGCCTGAGCTGAGCTCCATTAAAGTCAATGAGGCTTTGTATGGCTACAGGGAACCTCCCACAGGGCACTCCTTACAGTATTCAGGTCAGTTTGTTTTCTTTTTAACTGCTAGAATATCTATTAAATTGTTCTGATTATTTTAACTGAAAAATATATATTTAAATTCTCCATTTACCTGCTGAATGAAGAGCTCCTGGGGACTTTCTGGCTTATTCCATTTTCTTATGAACTGTTCTGTAGTGTGCCATTTGAATAATCTTTCCTGTTTCGTTTTCCGTCAGAGGACTAAACAAAGACTAAACATTCTCTTCTCACGTTGCTCTAGTACTCCCTAATGCCATCTTTAATTTTCTGTTGGGTTTGCAAGCATAGGTGTATTGAGTATTGAGGATTAATAAACAAACTTCCTTAATCCTTTTATGTATAATTTCTTGAGAAATCATGATCCCTTTGGGGAAATTATAAGCATGAGGAGAGGGTGGAAGGACTGTAAGATTGACTAAAAGAATAAGTTTTAGTAAATAGTTCTATATTTTTATATACCAAAATTAAGATAAGTTAATGGATAAACTCTTGTATATGGGCAACTTTCTTGTCTATAACCAAATGTTTACTCTTATAGTCTGGGAGGTCATGTAACTACTGCACAGCTGTTCTCTGCTCCTGATGGGCAGAATTAATATCCTGTGTTTGCCAATGGTTAGACTTTTATATCACACAAGCAATCTGAATCCTGACTCTGTTCACTGGCAAGGATCCATTTTCTTTAATATTAAAGTTGCACTCTTGGAAAAGAAGAAAATAAAAATATTTGCTTCTTATTATAAATATTCCAGAACCTGTTGGTAACTGATACCTGTTCCATTTCAAAAAATATTGTTTGGAAACTTGGAAGTAGGTCTAAAATATATGCCTGGGATACCAATAAAGGATCTAACCATGAGTCTGAACAAATGTAGTTACAAGAACATTTTTTGTGGTTTAAAAATAATAACTAAAACTCGCCTTTTAAGCAAACTAACTGGGAAATGATTGTTTGTACAATTTGGCACAGTCCTACATACACTGTTAGACACGTCTTAGGCTTGAGAAGCTAAGACATTTAGTGGTGTGTGTTAGACTGTAAATGGAAAAGTCCACAGCAAAGACTCTATCCATGACAAGTGTTCAGCATTTACAAGCTGATGGGAGCTAACTCTGCTCAGCCCCTGCAGACACCAAGTCTGCGTCTAGATTGGCATGATTTTCCGGAAATGCTTTTAATGGAAAAGTTTTCCGTTAAAAACATTTTCGGAACAGAGCGTCTAGATTGGCATGGACGCTTTTCCGCTTTTTTGCGGAAAAGCGTCCGTGCCAATCTAGACATGCTTTTCTGCAAAAAAGCCCCGATCACCATTTTCGCAACCGGGGCTTTTTTGCGGAAAACAAGTCTGAGCTGTCTACACTGGCCCTTTTGCACAAAAGCTTTGCGCAAAAGGGACTTTTGCCTGAATGGGAGCAGGATAGTGTTTCCGCAAGAAGCAATGATTTCTTACAGTAGGAAGTCAGTGCTTTTGCGGAAATTCAAGCGGCAAGTGTAGATAGCTGGCAAGTTTTTCCGGAAAAGCGGCTGATTTTCCGGAAAAACTGGCCAGTCTAGACACATCCCGAGTCTTTTTGGCAGCACAATTATTTGCTGGAAAAAGCTGTTGAAAGCATAAACCTTTAAATGGCACTGCAAAGGGGATTCAACCTACAGAGAAGGGAGTCTACTTTCCATATTCTTAAAATACTCATAATAATGTTAATATGCAAGAAATAAGGGCCAGATCCTACAACCCTTAGCTATAATGATTAATTCGGGGGTCTCAAACTCCTCCTGGTCCACAGGCCAGTCCCAGCCAGAGTGATTGTAAGACCATACACCTGACTGTATTAATAACAGTAAAGATCCTCTGGATGTAAATCCCAATAGATTTTACCTCCTGAGTTAAAAGGGACTATTCATGAGTAAATGCTATTGGCTATGTCTAGACTGGCAGGATTTTTCGCAAATGCTTTTAACGGAAAAGTTTTCCGTTAAAAGTATTTGCGGAAAAAAGCGTCTAGATTGGCACGGACGCTTTTCCGCAAAAGCACTTTTTGCGGAAAAAAGCGTCTAGATTGGCACGGACGCTTTTCCGCAAAAAGCACTTTTGCGGAAAAACTTGCAAGTCTAGACACAGACTATTCAGTATGAGCAGAACCTAGCCTTAAATGCACTGTATATTCTGAGACACAGAAACATCTTCTGGCTGACATTCTTCATAGTATTTTTAGAGTTTGTGAAAATATTTATTCCCAGGATCTAACTAAAGGTACAAGAATTATTCCCTCTGTTTTAATATTCAGAATGAAATATAAACATACCTGAAGAAATTCAGAATTACAGTATGTAAGACTCCAGTGGATTGCGAAATGGAACTTGTGCAATATGTAACAGTGTTCTTGTGTATGCATCACAATGTCCAGGTAACACTGCCAAGCAACAACTCTTCCCATAAAAACAGAAATACTGTAATCTTTTAGGCAAACTCAATCTGAGCTGCCTAAAACAGTAACCTCTAGAGAAATTATTGACCAGAAAACCTTCAACGTGTACTTTACCCCATGTCTTCTGTATATTTTACATTAATTATTATTATACAATGTCTTGTCTTTGAGTTTAAAGACATATTTTTTCACTTGAGATGATATTTTTCCCTTCTCCAAAACGTCATGTCACACTATCTTTGTATTTGATTCTAGGCTGCATAGCTCTTATTTCTCTTCATGTGAACTATCAGTTCACTGTCTCCTGATATAATCTGGGTGACAGATTATATCTTGGAGGCAGGGCAAGACAATGTAAGTAGTCTGACTCTGCTCCTGTTCAACTGTTCACCAAGAGCCAAACAAAATGTGGCTTGTGACGTATGGACAGAATTGTCCATACGGGGTGAGAGGAAGGCAGCTCCTCTCTCTGCAATTCAGGAGGTGCTCAGGGAAACCTTGGCTCTGGATGGAGTAGACTTCAGGACTGTCCTAACGTGAAATTGTAACACAGTGGTCACTGCTAGGACATCAAACTATTAGTGCATTTGAATATTCTGACTTGTGATGACCCTGATCTACAATCACCAATTAATCTGCTCTGTCCTATTTGTCCTACTGTGGAACCTGCAATGCTACTTATATATGGGCAGTGATAGAGAGTAGGAAAAGTTGGTTTTGTCCCTCCAGTACATTGTGATGCCAACTGTCACAGTTTTATTTTTCGAAACAGGATATTTGATATTTAAGTCCCAGATCTAGGATTTATGTAATTATGTGAGCGACAAGGAGTCCTGTAGCACCTTATAGAATAACAGATGTATTGAAGCATAAGATTTCATGGGCAAAGACCCACTTCATCAGATGAATGTGATGAAGTGGGTCTTTGCCCACAAAAGCTTATGCTCCAATACATCTGTTAGTTTATAAGGCGCTACAGGACTCCTTGTCGCTTTTGCAGATCCAGACTAGCACGGCTACCTCTCTGATACTTGAAATTATGTGAGAATCTCAATTTGCTTGCTTGTTTTGTAAGATTTTTAGCCCTCATGATTGAATATAAATTCTAACATTTCTAATTCTGAAAGCAAATAAAAATACCTAAAATTGTATTATTTTACATCTCATTAGTTTTAAGCCAATCATACACATTTTTGAAATCTGAGTCATGACTTTGAAATTTTATGAGGTAGGTAATATTACTTTCAGGTGTACTATCCCCAGAGAGAGGGAGTAATTTTCTCTATAGGGAATATTCTTGAGTTACCTTTTTGCCCCAGCCTTGTTGGCTCAAAAAGGTTGTAGGGCAATGATGAACTGGATCTCTTTCAAAGGATATGGTTGAAAGTAAGACAATGGCCAAACTCCACTCCATAATAGTGAGCAGAGCTAGCTGTGATCAGGGAAAGGATAAATCATGTTGCATCTATCGGAAAAGGATGATAGTGTGGCAGTATTTTCTACCCAGGAGGAAATCTGGATGAGTTATCCAGAATTGGTTCTACTACTGTGCAGCCGATCTGCAAACACATTAATAAAGGGCTTTGCTTTAAGGCACAATCTAATCTTAAAACCCAGTCTAAACTACATAAAGAGGTTTTTTATTTAAAAATCATGAATTAACATTTTAAAAGCATCTTTTTTAGTCTACACAATGCCTAAGTGTGTTACCTCATTTCTAAGAAGAATCCTCATTCTTTTCCTTTTTCAGAATAGTCCAAAGAGAATTGAAAATAGCACAGGTAACTTGTCTCTATTCCCTTTTCTAAAGAAAGCAGAGACTTTCTAAAAAAAAAGCTGTTTTTACTTCTCCAGAATTAATCAGGTCAGGGGGTACATTTCATAGAGCTTAAACAAAAGCCAAAGGCAGGGATTCATAGATGTATATTGTGTCCCCTTTATGCCAACTCTGCTAGTTTAAGAGACCACAAAACATCTGTATGGCCTTCTTTATGGGTTTCAGAGGTCTTCTTGGGCAGAGTCAGAACTGGCATAACTGCTTCTGAGATGTCTCCTTTGCCCTTGAAAAAGAGTATGTTAGGCTATGTTGAGAACAGGCACAGACAGCTGTGAGTGGTAGTATGCAACCGGCTATGCTAATCCCAGGAAAACAATATTCTGTAGATTTTTTTCCTTTTTGGCTGTATCTACATTCAGAATTCAGGGAAATCTTCTACTTGAGGCATACATGAGATGGTGGTAAAACATATATGGCTTTAGAAAGGATCACAATGAAACTACACTTGAAGGCTGTGTCTACATTGGCACCCTTTTCCGGAAAAGGGATGCTAATGAGACACTTCGGAATTGCAAATGCCGCAGGGGATTTAAATATCCCCGCGGCATTTGCATGAACATGGCAGCCGCTTTTTTCCGGCTCGGGGTTTTGCCGGAGAAAAGTGCCAGTCTAGATGGGATCTTTCAGAAAATAAAGCCTTTTCCAGAAGATCCCTTATTCCTGAATTTAAGAGGAATAAGGGATCTTCTGGAAAAGGCTTTATTTTCCGAAAGATCCCATCTAGACTGGCGCTTTTCTCCGGCAAAGCCCCGAGCCGGAAAAAAGCGTCAGCCATGTTCATGCAAATGCCGCGGGGATATTTAAATCCCCTGCGGCATTTGCAATTCCGAAGTGTCTCATTAGCATCCCTTTTCCAGAAAAGGGTGCCAATGTAGACACAGCCGAACAGTATCTATGGGTTTGAAGGGAAGTAGATCCAATTTGGGCTACTTGGGAAAAGAGAATTTGGGGTGCCAAAGATTCAGTCCCTAGAAGCAGGGGATTTGAGGTGTGGGAAGAAAGTTCATGTTTAGGACAGGCAGAGGCTGATGCTCAGTGAGGTTTGACCTTGGGGATTAAGGAAGGTTGGTCTGTGGTGCTAAGGCAGTTTGGTCTAAAAAGTTTGGCTCTGGGGAAGGGAATGTTTGGCTCATGGTGGGATTTGCTCGTTTGGGTCCTGGGGCACAAGGGCTGCTACAATGGGAGTTCTGAGAGCCACAATGGGAGTTCTGATGGGGAGTCAGTTTAAAAACCAGCTCTCCTTGTGGACCTGTGCTGTCGCCCTGTGCCTCTGCCTCTGATAAAGACCCAACTGTAAACCCTGGACAGAATGGCTATGTCTACACTGCAGGCTTCTTGCGCAAGAACTGTTTTGCGCAAGAGTTCTTGTGAAAAAGGTATTCCACAATAGTGTATTCACACTGCTATGTGCTTTTTCGCAAGAGATGTGATTTTGCACAAGAGTGTCCATGGCAGTGTGGATGCTCTCTTGCACAAGAAAGCTCTGATGGCCATTTTAGCCATAGGGGTTTCTTGCGCAAGAAATTCATGTTGCCTGTCTACACTGCCTTCTTCTGGAAGAGCTCTTGCACAAGAGGGCTTATTCACGAGAGGGGAGAGGAATAACTCTTCCGGAAGAATCCCTGTTTTCTGACGCTTTACTGTAAATTTACTTGCGCTAGAATGTGCATGCAGTGTAGACATTCTGCAAGTTTTTGCGCAAGATCAGACGTTCTTGCGCAAAAAGCCTGCAGTGTAGACGTAGCCCAAGGGTATATATACACTACTGGACAAAGTCTAATTAAGTTATGCAACTTCAGTTATGCAAAGTCTAATTAAGTTAATTGTATAGCTGAAGTCAAAATAGCTTAACTCGGCTTTTGGCACTGTCTACACTAGGGATATTAAATATCGGTTCATTGAATAGTCAAGTAACCTCATGAATTCTTATTGGTTAGTCGACTAGTCTATAGTCCCTGTGGGCAGGGCCAGCAGCCAATGTGCTCTGGCCTCGCTCCCAAGAAGATCTCTGCCACTCTGCGCTGCTGCCACTGTATCAGAGACAGCAGCAGGGCGTGCCTGGTGGGAGCTGGTCTGTGATGGGGAATCAGTTTAAAACCTATCTCTCCTTGTGGACCTGTGCTGTCGCCCTGTGTTGCTGCCTCTGATAAAGAGGCAGCAGCACGGGGTGACGGCAGCCCCTATCTAGGGTGTGATCTTAACTCCTGGATCTGGCGGCACAAGCCAGAACTGAGCTGGGCTGCTGGCCAGTCTGCTCAAAAAATTACTGGCAAGTGGTGATGGGGGGGAATATGTGTAATCTATAGTATTCATTTATAAGCTTTTGCTTATTGGTTACTCAGTTAATTAACTACACTTTTACATCCCTAG
Source organism: Pelodiscus sinensis (assembly GCF_052426305.1). Classification (NCBI taxonomy): domain Eukaryota; kingdom Metazoa; phylum Chordata; order Testudines; family Trionychidae; genus Pelodiscus; species Pelodiscus sinensis. The sequence continues at coordinate 27,593,396 of NC_143065.1, forward strand.
CCTACACAGCAGGATGTGGAAGGGAGAACACTCTTCCTTCAACTTCCCTTGCTCCTCATGAAAGCTGGGATACCGGCATTGACCACAGTCCCCCTCTCACTTCTCATTAGCTGTCTCGACTGGACCACTAATTCGAACCCCGGAAGATCAACAGCGGCAGCTTTGATCTTCCTCTGTAGTGGAGACGGACCCTAAGTTACAAAGCTCCGGCACCGCTGCTGGATCCTGAGGAGTTCATGTTGGGGGGGGGGGGCAGCTGGGGTGGAGGTGGTCCCGGGCAGAGGAAGTTTGGGTCCTGTCACTGGGTGCTGCTCCCCTAGCGGCTCTGGTTCAGGGTCCCTAGGGAAGGGGGTTCGGCCCGCGGGAGGGCGGCTCCGGGAGTCGGGGGGGGGGGGTTGGTTCTCCCGGCGGTTAGGTTGAGGGGACTCGGGGAAAGGGCCGCTCCTCGGGGTCCCCTTTGCTTCTTACCCGCAGGTACAAATCTCGCACAGGCACTGCTGCTGCTTCATCCTCCCGCTGCCGCCGCCTGCCCGGCTCGCCTCGCCCTCCCCTCGGAGCCGCGGTAACCAGGGAAGCGCCCCGTCGCCTAGCAACCGCCTCGGCGTCCCCACAACAGCCCTCTCCCGGCTTCCGTCTGTCGTCACAAACGGGGTGGCGACGGAAGGGTGCGCGCAGGAGGAGCGACTTCCGGTGGTGGGCAGTTGGCTGGTGTCAAGAGGAGCGGGGTGAGTGCCTAGCCGGGCCCGGCCTGTGTCCCCTTCCCCCAAGAGAGGGAGCTGCGAGTCCTCCAGTGGCCTCACCCCCGGGTGAGGCCCTGTCCGGGTCAGCCGGGCTGGGCAGCTGCTGGCCCTGACTTCCGGGGTCCCATGGCTCTTCATCCCCCTTTCCCACGCACGGGACAGAGGGCGGGCTCCTGCCTTGGGCGGGCACGGCCCGTTGCGATAAGAGTTGGGCCCCCCCGGCCATACTCTGCTGTGCGGGCTGTTGTGTTGCCCTCCTCGTCGCAGGGGTTCGCACGCAAGGGACACCATTAGCTCAACAGAAAGTAGCTCTGAGTACCGCACACGTGCTCCCCAAGCCCCCCCGCAATCGCTGGGGTTTTACAATCCTCCTTTCAAAATGATTTTTCTGTTGCCCTGTTAACACTCACATGATGAAACTGCCGAAGGACCTTACTTACATGATACGATCTATATGTTTTGTTAGTCTTTAAAGTGCTACCAGACTATTTGTTGTTTTTTTAAGTTTATCCTGTACAGACTAACTTGGCTTACTTTACTCGTGAATCATCCCTCTGATGACACTGGTGCTAGTATAGTGTGGCATGCTTATTTTATTGTTTGCAGGATCAACTGTCTGGGGAAACAATCAAGTGTATTAATGTATGCAGAATACTGACAGACACACAAAGAAAGCACCTGGAAAAAAGAGAGATCTATGAGTCAGAGTCACCACAGGGATTGTTTAACTATATTTTAAATAAAGCATGGAGGATGCTAAAGTTACTGACCCTTTTTAACTGCGTGTGTGATTCTGCTCAGTTTAGTGGACATTACATCTCGAATGGAAAAATTTCCATTCTGTTTGTAAATCTCTTTGGTATCTGATTTGGAGTGCATTGTGCTATAGAAACATAATTTATTAGCTATCTTAGTACTGCCTGTGGGTAGGTTTAGGCTTAGTGGCTATTTATATGTAAACTGGACTATAAACTGTGCATTTAAAAAAATCAAATGTTTGTTGAATCATGATGCTAATATAAAATGCTTTTTCCTTCTTCCCAGAAATAGGTAATAATGGTTCTCACTAATTTGGGGAAGATAATTGGGCTCCAGAATAAGCCTGCCAGTATCAGGAATATCTGTATACTGGCTCATGTGGACCACGGTAAGAGAGACTTTTTGCTATGAGCAGTTATTTAGAGATATGTATTTGTGTATTTGGATTAAAGAAGGATATTTTTGTCATTTTGCTGAAGATAAGTGTTTCAGTGCATTGATTTCTCTGGTGTTTAAATTAATGGGTTCAGTTCAGGGTTGATTTGACCCAGGGTGCAGAGCCCCTGCAGTCAGCATCCTGTGGTGCTGCTGAGACTGACAGGTAACATAGCCCCTAAAGTGGTCAGTAATGGCCAATAATAGGGCCTGGCAGCAACTGCTGAGTGATGTGCTATTAATTTCCCCCACCCTTTACTTAAATAGCTGGCTGTAGACCTCTGGTTATATCTTAAATGTTAGGTGGAGTGTGAATTTGCTGTGGCATTGATCCCTGGGGAACAGTAGTATAAATCAGTGTTTCTTAAACTTTTTGAGATGACAGAACACCAAACAATAATATTTTTTTATGCACAACACCTATGAAAATTTTCTTAAAAAAAAAAAAATTGTCAGACAAAAAAAGACAAAAGAAGAGGTCGCGGCACACCTGCGAGTGGTCTGCAGAACATAGTTTAAGAAACACTGGTATAAATTGCTTCTCTCCCCCCACTCCTCCCCACCGAATGCACTCTGCACTAGTGGGCAGTGGTATTACTTGTCAAAGCTGTGCTCATCTACAGGGCTCGCCAAGCGGCAGCGAGCCCCGCTCACCAGCCTCGCGGTTCTGTGAGCTGCGCATGCGCAGATTGCGCAGCACTGGCTGTGCCGGCTTGTAATCTACTCGCCACGCCTGCTCATCTATATTGCCTTGAAAAAAAATTGAAAAGGAATGCCGCCAAGTGAGGTCTTTTCGCTCAGGGATTCAACATACTTGTTTTGAAATCTGAAATGTCCCTTTCCTCCCTTGGTATAGTCTAACTGCCTTTCATTTATGTCAACTATCATTTATATCAAATATCAACTGTCTTGTGGAGAGGCAGGGTGACATTAATGGGATTGGGATTGTTGCTACAATATGTGACTTAAGTGAGAGGAATACAATATAAAAATCCCACTCCTCCCTATTGTAATACATTATATTCTATTTCCTCTCATTGAAAGCCACATATTGTAGCAACGATCCCAAGCCCATTAATGCTCCAGAAAATGAAGAACTTTGTTTAAAGTAAAGACTATTCAAAAGCACATATGACCAATGCAACTATATAAAAGCCCTGAAATCCTTAGTTAAGCCGACAACATGAATTTACCATTTCAACTTCACCTCTTGTTTTCACCACTAACCTATGCTGCCTCTGCACAAAACATGCACATTTGAACTTTGCTCATCTGGAGTAGTTAGAAATTAATAATGTTTTCTAGTTGTTTGGAATGTTCAGTTGGTAGTGTAGAAGGGAGCTTGGGGTAGGAGACTAGGGTGCAGAAGAGAGTGTGAGATCTGAGAGGGAGTTTGTGTGAAGCGTGGGGGTGGGGGGGTTGTGACCTTGGGACAGGGAATTGGAGTGCATGGTTTGGTAGGGGGTTTGGGTGCAGGAGAGGATTCTGGCCTACAGGAGGGCTGTAGAAGGGGAGTTGTGACCTGGGGCAGGGGATTGGATGAGTGGGAAGGGGTGGGGTGCCAGAGACAGGTTTAGGTAAGCACCTCCCAGCCAAAGTAGCTCCTGGCCAGCAGCACATTCAGGCAGGCGTCCTCCCACCCAGCAGTCCCAGACTGCTGGCTGGGTGTGCACATGACTCTCTACAGTGCTGGAATGGGGGAGAGAGGGAAAAGCTTTCCACATTGCTGTTTTTGGCCAATAGTAGTTGAGAGACTTTGCTGGTGGTAGGTAGAGCAGGCTGAAGCCTTTCCCTCCCTCTCCGCACCGCAGAGCCAAAGGAAGCAGCTAGCAGATTTGAGCAGCGTTGCTCCCTGCCACGAAGGCGGGCGCAGGCTGGATCAAAAGGCTTGGGCAGGCTGGATTCGACCATGGGCCATATCTTGCCCGACTCTGAGTGATGGTCAGTTTTTTGTTGTTTTTGGAACATTTTTTGGTCACAGTTAAGGTTGCATTTTTTGGTGGAGATGGTGGAGAGAGGCATATCTTGTAAGAAGCAAATGGTAGGTGATCTTGAGTAACCTTAACTGGTTTTTAATAAAGCATTTTTATTACTTTTTAAAAGAAATCTGTATGAATGTTGATAGTTACTAGCTCGTAGCAAAATTAAGTTTGATATACCATTGGTGTGTTTGTGGTTTTTTTATGTTTTTTTTTTTAAAGTCACTTATTTTTCTTTGCAGGCAAAACCACTCTAGCTGACTGTCTGATATCTAGCAATGGAATAATCTCCAACCGATTGGCAGGAAAGGTACAGATATAATCCAATATCATTAATGAGTGGAGTTCTTAAGAGTTCCTATAAATTTTCTTTCCCTTTTCACATTTAAAAGAATAGTTTAAGAAAATGTCTCAATACAAATTTATCACTTCTTTTTTGGTCTTTTATTTTAGCTGAGATATCTAGACAGTAGAAAAGATGAGCAGATCAGAGGAATTACTATGAAATCTAGTGCTATATCACTGCACTTTGAAAAAGGTAATGTGAATATGTTACACAAAAATGTACAAACTAATGTGGGTTGTTGGGTTTTTTGCTTTCTTTTCTTTTCATTTTAGCTTTCAAGTTTTTTTCTGTGGTTAACTCCACTGGATCTCTTCCATGTCTTTGGTTCTGCAGAGATTTACATTTTGCAACTTTATGCTTTTATTCATTCTAATTAAAAACAAAACCACAGTTTTACCTGTCTGTGGTGCACATGTATTAATTAATTTAGTGGGACCCACTTGTGCTTAAAGTTCCGGATGTGAAAGAGTCTTTGCAGAATTAAGGTCTAAATCAGACAAATGTAAACATTTATAAGAAATAACATCATATAACCAGTGTTCAGCATATCTTTTTTCATTTTGTAGTCTGCTTTCCAAGTGAATTGTGGGTGAAAGGATCACTGCTTAATAACAAACAAATCCAATGTATGTGAATATGTAACACAGCGCATAAACTAACTGAATCTTCCTCACTAAAATCCCCTTAAAATTGGCATGTTTTCTCTACTGAATATTTCAAGAAGAATCATGTGGAACTGAACTGTTCTTTCTTTCCTGTGTGGTGGAAGCATGTTGGTTGGAACAGTATTCGGAAGTTTCTGCCTCTACTGTAACTGTTCTGTGGATGGTTGGAACTTCAGTTTTTATGCTACTTTTAACTGTATAGCTAGAAGTGGTAGATAGGATGATACGATCTCTGTTCTCAGTGTTGAGGAAACTCTCCATATGCAGAGAAATAATTTTTAATGAACCTTTTTATTTATCTAAGATTGCTAAACTCAGAAATAACATCAGATTTTTAATAAGTTGGCCACAGTTTAGAATAATTAACCTTTTGGTAGAATGGTCGTAGGCAAATTCTGCATGCGTACTACAGTACCCAGGGGGTGCTGGATTATCAGATATGCCGGAGTACCGGAAGGGGGGCTATGAAGGGTTGGGGGGAGGAGGTCGGCGGGAAACTGCGCAGCGTGTGAGAGGGCTGTGCTGCGGGACCAACCTGGCAGAACCCCAGCTGCTCTGCTCCTGGCTTCTCCAAGTCCACCCCTGGTCATTTTCAGCAGCGGCTGATTTGGGGAAGCCAGAGGCAGAGCAGCTGGAGTGCTGCTGGGTTGGTCCTGCAGTGCCGCTCAAGTGAGGGGTGGCGCTGTGGGACCAACCCGGCAGCACCCCAGCTGCTCTGCCCCCGGCTTCCCCAAGTCAGCCGCTGGTCAGTTTCAGCAGCAGCAGACTTGGGGAAGCCGGGGGCAGAGCAGCTCCAATTGTCCGGCTGGCCGGAGCACTTCTGGGTTCCAGCTGGTGCTGGATTATCAGGAGTTCCGGACCACTGGATGCCAGACAATTGGAGTTTTACTGTATTTGATGGATATATAGAATTTTTCCTAATTGGATAATTAGGTTATATTTCACTAAACTTAGTTAATGTTCACCTATTCCGTAGTGATGTAAAATTTTGATTAATTAGCTAATCGAATAGTTGATGTGATTTGCATCAACTATTCAATTAGTCAATAAATGTGCCAGGGCTGTTGCTACACTTCAAAGGCAAAAGTGCTGTGGAGACAACGGAGCCCTCAAGCAGTCCCCTGCTGGCCCCATGTTCCCTGCGACGTTTCAAAGCGGCAACACTGCATGGCTCCCAGGCTGACCCTGGGTTCCATGCGGCGCTGCCACTTTGAAATGCTGCGAGGAGCCCAGTGTCAGGCTCCATGTGACATTTCAAAGTGGCAGCATCACATGGAGCCTGGTGTCAGTGAGGGAGTCCGCAGCTGACCCTGGGCTCCATGTGGCGCTGCTGCTTTGAAACATCGTGTTGAGCCCAGAGCCACCTGGGGGCTCTCAGCTGGCCCTGGGCTACACTAAGGATGTTAAATATCAGTTAACTGAATAGTTGAGTAATCTCACGAATTCTTATTGGTTACTCAACTATTCTATAGTCCCCGGAGGGTGTGGCCAGTACACTTGGCCCTCACATCGAGGAGCCCTCTGCCACTTCATGCTGCTGCCTGATAGAGAGGCAGCAGAGTGGGGTGTCAGGCAGGAGCTGATCCGCAAGGGGTGACAGTTTATAAACCAGTTCCCCTTGCAGACAGGCTGCTTGTTGCCCAGTGCTGCTGCCTCTGATATAAAAGCAGCAGCACGGGGTGGCAGCAACTCCTGTTTAGGAGATGTCTGAGCTCCCGCACCTGGCGTGAGCTGGAACTGAGGTTGGCTGCCTGCCCATACTGCTCCTAATACACTTCATATGTAGAGCCATAGCGGCGGTAGGTCACGGACCCAGCATGAGCCAGGACTGAGCCAGGCTGCCTGCCCGCCCAGCTGCTAATACTCTTTAAATGCAGAGCTGCAGCAGGGTAGGTCCCAGACCCATCACAAGCCAGGAGTGAGCTGGACTGCTAAAACATTTATTGGGGGGGAGGGGAGGAATGTGTGTAGTCTATAGCAGTGTTTCCCAATTGGTGCTCTCCTGCCCCCTCTTAAAGTGACAGAGTCTGTTTTGTTTTGTTTTTTTCCTTCTCCTTCTCAACAAATTTTCTCCCCGGCTGTACGGGTTCCTCGAAATTCTTCCTAGTTTAAAAAGGTTCTGTGGCCAAATAAAACTGGGAAACACCGGACTATAGAATTAAGCTGTAAGCTTTTTCTTATCAGTTAATTGGTTAATCTACTACACTATTACATCCCTAGCTACACACAGCATTTCAAAGCAGCAGCGCTGGATGGAGCCCAGGATCTGGACCCGGGCTCCACATGGCACTGCCGCTTTGAAGCACCCCTGTTTCCCTCCCTCTCCCCTCTCGCTGCCTCTTTCTGAGAGAGGCAAGCAAGGGGAGAAGTGACTAGTCAACTAGCATTTGCTTATCGGATAGTTAATTAGTTGGTCACATCCCTACTATTCTGAGTAAATGATGCTGCTATATTAGCATTAGAGTGATAAATGCTTGTGGAATTCTTTGCTGTGTTTTTGGATTTTTTTTTAATAGTAAAAGCATGCCTATGTCAACTGATTATAGATGAAGTTACTCAACAAAGCTTAGGCTTATTTTGAAATAATACATCTGCACTGCAGGGAAGCCTCAAAATCAGTCTGAGGCAGGCTTCCCTAATGTAGACATGCTATCTCGGTTTAGAGCTCTAGGAGGAATAACTTAGAATGGCCCTGTGAGGGTGGCTAGTTCGAAATAGCAGAGGTGAAGTGTCTACACACACCTTATTTTGAAATAGGAGTTAGTCTTCGTAGAATGAGGTTTACATAAGTCAGAATAAGCCGCTCATTATTTTGAAATAACAGAATTGCTGTGTAGACACTCATAGTTATTTTGGAGTATCAGCCATTATTCCGAAATAACATTGCTGTGTAGACACACCCTTGTAGTGCAGAGTGACCACAGGGAGGTGGTTCTACCAGGAAAAGAATGGCCGGCTGGGGCTGGGGCTTGGGCTCTCCATATTGCTGGCCACTGGCCTGGGTAAGCGCCAGATGGAGGGGAGTTGCCAGCTGGGGACAATGCAGCCCCGCTCACCCCAAGAGGTGCACCAGTGGGGCTGGGCACTGCAGCCTCCCTGATGGAGCTAGTGGCCAGGACTGGGCTACACAGCCCCAGCTTTGCTTCTTCCCACCCAAGGAGCTGCTGGCTAGAGAGAGACAGCTCAGCCTTGGGCATCCCAGGGAGCCACCGTTGCTGCAGAGCCCTTGAGGCCTTCCTGCCCTGAGCCCTCAAACCTGAGCCCCCACCCTGTGCTTACTCTTGCATCCCCACCTTAAGCCCCTCCCAGTCCCCTGCCCTGACTCTTGCACTCCTACCCATTGCCCTGAATCCCCACCCCTTGTCCTGACTCCTGCACTCCCCTCACATCCAACATCCTGCCCTGATTCTTGAACCCAACCTCTGCACTGACTCCTGTACCCACCATTCCCTGTCCTGAGCCCCTGCACAAGAGGCTAGGGCCTCTTGCCACCCTTTCCGTGACTCCTGCCCTCTCCACTCTCTTCCCTGAGCCCCCACAAATATCTGAGCAATCCTGAGTAAATCCTCTAGTCATAAATATATTAAGAAGAGCTGCATTATAGTGATATTAGCATCATTTGGGAGGTAGCTGAAGAGTCTCAATTGAGGTTGGGCTCAGTTTCCTTTAGAGGGCCATCTACCCTGTGACAATTGGTTTGAGCACTGTGAGACTGTGGAAATGTTACACAAAACAAACCTTAAGATTAGTTTCAAATGAAAATTATAGAATTTTGATGTGTCTAACTCCACAAAAATATTGAAAAATGTCTGAATAATGATGAAGAATATATGCTGCTAGTATACTGAGGAATTCTGAAATCTTTTTGGTAATTCTATGATATATATTATTTGAACATTTAAGTTCTGGCTCAAAGTTGTCTTGTTAAAAGGCACTTTAAAAATAAGTTTTCAGTTCATTCAATTTTGAATTTTTGGATATCACAAGTGCACTTTATCCCTGTAAGTGATAGCTACCTGTGTCTATCTTTACATCAGAGGTAGGGAACCTTTTTTGGGTTGGGTGCCGCTGTCCCCCAGAAGCATCAGTTGGGGGCTGCATAAAAGTGAAAAACAAAAACACAAATTTCATTGTAGGGCTGTAAAATTTTGATTATTTGGCTAATTGAATAGTTGATGCAATTTGCATCGACTATTTGATTAGTTGATAAGGGAGCTAATCAGCCCCTTCAGAGGTGAAGGCGCTTCAGGGAGCACAGGGCCAGCGGGGGACTCAAGCAGTTCCCAGCTGACCTTGGGCTCCATGAGGCACAGCTGCTTTGAAACGATGTGTTCAGCCTGAGCTGCATGTGGCATTTCAAAGTGGCAGTGCTGTGTTGAGCCTGGCATCTGGTCTCAGGCTCCACACAGTGCTGCAGCTTTGAAGCACCCCCGCCTTGCTGCCTCTTTTTGATAGAGGCAGTGGAGGGTGGGGAGGAGCTACTCGTCGACTAGTATGTTGACTATCCCATAAGCATTTGCTCATTCACATCCCAACCTCATTGACATACCCCCGACTGAGAAGGAGAAAGATGCTCCTCACATGCCTGGGGGGGGCGGGGCAGACTAGTATATTTTTGTGGGGCCCCTAGGCTCTGGGGTAGAGTCAAAAATGAGGGGTTCAGCATATGGGAGGGAGCTGTGGGGAAGCAAGCTTGGAATGCAGTGTTTGAGTGGAAGGGAGAGCACAGTAGCAGGCTGGGAGGGGAGCCCTGAGTCGTGGGGGCCATATCCAGGCAAGCCAAGGACGTGTTTGTCTCCTAGGCGTTAGGTTCCCCACTGCTGCTTTACTTCTGCAGTGGCTATCTTGACTCAGTTACAGAGTAATTTTTGTTCCATTAATTATAATTTAATGCAGTAATAGTTAACATGCATCACTTTTTAGCGAAACTTGTTCTTAAATACTCAGTCTGTTCTCTCTCATACATATTTCTGCAATTTTGGCCAAGCTTAAAAAACTAGTTAGGAAATTCCTGTAATTAAGTCAAAGTACATAGAGAGCTAGAAAATATACCTAGCATTGCCTGGGTCCTTCAGGGCAGGGGTCTGGGTGGTGTGAGGAGTGCAGGAGTCAGGGCAGGGCCTTGGGAATGTGGGGGGCTCCGGGCAGAAGGCCAGGGGCATGGGAGGGGTGGCCTCTGGCTTCTCCCCAGTGGTGGCCCAGGTTAGTGGTGACTGTGCACCCTGCCCACTGACTTGTCCCCAGGAACCACGAGGACCTCTCTCCCTCCCACAGCCTGGCCTGGGGTGCAGAGGGAGGCTCTCCCCCATACCTCATAGGCCAATGTGAGGGTGGAGGCTCTCACTCTCTCTGGCCCCTCCAGAGGCAGGGGGAGGGCCGGCAGAAGCTGTCTCGTAGGCTGGGGGCCCTACTTACCTTATCTGCATGCAGGAAATATGGCAGGGCCCCTGTTTTGCTGACCACTCTGGTTGGTGTATGACTGCCCCCAGTGGCCACTCTGCAGGATAGCTCTCCCCTGCAGGCTCGCTGCCCCCGGTCATTCTTCTTTTGTGTTCCTCGGAACAGCAACCCCTCCCTTTGCATGTTATGGAAAATTGTCCCTTTCCCAAAACTTCTGGTTCTCCTTGCCCAACCAAACCCTGACCTTGTTTTAAGTTAAGAGAAGAGGAAGCTACATACCAAATTTGGTGGTCCTATCTGTTACCGTTTAGGACGAGTTCTAGAACAAATGGACACACAAACAGACATATATGCACAAACACTCTAAAATATTATTATATATAAACAGCTAAAAGCCACTAAAACTAAGTATGCTAATTCTTTCAAGTGCAATTAACATTGTTCAGGAATAAAAGTGAAAGATAAACCTAACTTTTTTCCTTATCAAGGCATGATAAAGATTCCTGGTTAACATATCTTGTTCAAAGTGGTGTTGTAGCTCTTGTTAGTCTCTTTAGGCTTATGCAGGAGTGTTGCCTAACTAATTTTGTTTACTTGGATGGTGTCTTCAGGGATACGTCTTATACTGGAGCCACTGCCTGAGAGTTTAAATTTGTGTTTGTTTGTTTGCTTGCTTAAGTATTAGTTCTGTTGCTGAGGAGTGTGGTTTGGATTTCTGTTTTACAAATGTAGATTTGTGATTTCAAATTTTTTTTGGTGGTCTTTCTCTTTCACTTGTCCCATTGAAGAGCCATAAAATGGTGTGGGTCAGGAAAGAGTTCATGAGTCCTTAATTAGAAAAACAATCTTTCTAGTTCAAGTTAAGGAAGGGTATCATTCATATCAGGGTAAATGTCCTGAGATCTGTTAGGCTGTGGAATAGTCTCCCAAGGCTTGTAGTAGAGAAGAGGTGTCCTCCGAAGGCTAGTGTTAAAAATTTTTCTCTTGGGATGTGTGAAATGAAGGTGGGCAAAACACTGGTGGTGAACAGACCTATTCTACTGGGGAGTTGGATTAGATGGCATTAATCCTTTATTTGCTTTTTTCTATCTAGTAGGAACATTCTAAATTAAAATGGCTGAAACTGGTTATAATATTGCACTATATATTTTCTTTCAGACTTTATTAAAAGAAGGTATTAAATATATTACTGTATCTAAAATAAAAATAAGGATGAGTAGGTATGGAATTTTAATGTTCAGGGTGACTTTTAATAGTGAATGACTGAAGTCTAATTTTTTTTTTTAATGAAGTCTAACAGCATCATGCAAATGTTTTCTTTAAGCTTTGAGGAAAACTTCTTTCAGTTATTGTTATCGTAGAAACATTCTCATCCAGTATTTTCATACACATTTTAACTTGGTGACTGTACATGAAAAGTAGACATTAAAACTAACTTGGCTATATTGTCATTTCTCAGCTGAGAAGAGTGGAAAAATGAACGATAACAGTACATTTAATAAATTTTTCCTTTTTGATACATTAAAGATACGTTAATGAAAATTGTTTTAAAAAATGTAACCTCTACCTAAAGTGATATTTCAGCAATTTATCTTTCAAGAGTAAAGGATTGACTTTCAAGGAGAGCTGTTCCTAGTATCTTTCAAACACAGATTTTAATAGGGTTGTCCAGTGTTTTGGCTATGTGTATTCCAAAATTGGTATGCTTTTCTACTAAGCCACATAGGGCCAGATATTCAAGGGTACTTAGTGCCTAAAGATGCAGTTAGGCACTTATCGTGATTTGCAAAAGCATGTAAACAGGTATCATTGTGAGTTAGTTCCTAACCTGGAATTTTTAAAAGAGCCTATCTACTTTGTTGTCTAAATATCTTTGACAATGAGGTTCCTGGTGTCCTTGCTTATATTAATGTCTATAGCTAAGTGATGGACATAGAAACTTTTATACCGGTAAGTCACTTTCAGTATTTCAAAGTAAATTTTCGTTTGATTCTAGGTGATCAGGAGTATCTCATTAATCTAATAGACTCCCCAGGGCATGTGGATTTCTCTTCAGAAGTATCAACTGCTGTCCGACTCTGTGATGGGTGTATCATAGTGCTGGATGCTGTAGAAGGAGTCTGTCCACAGGTGATTTATTTAAAAAAAATGATTGAGAAAGGATGGAGATGAGAGACTAGACAAAAATGGTACTGTTTAGCTGTTTTAAATACATTTAAAGAGAAGAGACATACAAACCAATAGCCAGAAGTTCTGTAAAATGCTAAGCTCAGTCAATAAATTTATATATTGCATATGAGGTCTGATTTACTCCTGAATGACTGAGAGATTCGCTTTGTGTCCATGAATATATTGAGTTAGTGTTGCCTTGGTATTGGAGATACAAATACATGCTCTCACTGGCAAGGGAGTATAAAGAAGAGATAAAAGTAAAGGGAGGGGGCATAGATTTTTTTTAAAGGTTTTTTTTATTTCAGTATATTTTAAAAAGAAAAATTATCCAAATAAAAGACTATCTCTAGTAAATTTATCCTCCTATTATTATAAGAAGTGTTTTTAAAATCTATATTATAAAAATTCTTTCTATCCCATAATTGTGTAACTATGTATTTTGGAATACAATCCATAAATATTTAGAATCAGAGGTTAAACATATATTTATTTACATTTTGCTTCCATACTTAGTGTTTTTCTCCTAAACTTTGTTAGATATTAATTTTGTGATCTTAGGGGTTTCCTTAACTGTGTTAACACTTTATTTTCTTTCTAAGACTCAAGCTGTTCTGCGACAGGCATGGCTAGAAAATATCCGTCCAGTCTTGGTGATTAATAAAATTGATCGTTTGATAGTGGAGCTTAAGTTAACTCCTCAGGAAGCATATTCTCACCTTAAGAATATCTTAGAACAGGTATGAGTCTTTGCACTGCAATATTAAGACAATCAATTTTGTAGTTTTTTTTTTTTCTTTTTTTTTGCCAGTAGTCTAATAAGGATGCTGCCTCTTTCTATCCTTTTTTATTTGGAATAAATATGCTAAATGTAGTAAGAGGTAACCATTTCATTACCTTCTCATAATCATTACATTTAACCTTTTTACAGAAACATATGGTTATTTAATATCTATTTCTCTTTACCTTTCTGGGCATTTGTAACATACACAGTTCGAAAAAGAATATTGAATTCTTTTCTACAACCCAGCAGGAGGCATTCTCATGTTGTTAATGGAGTATCTCAGAGATCTGATAGATCATGGGTACCCAAACTGGAGGGCATGCCCCCCTGGGGGGACGTGCAGAAATTCCAGGAGGGGCATGAAGTGACCCAGTCCCTCTCCCCCCCGCCCCAATCAAGTTTTGCTGCCCCAGTCAGGTTTTTTTGCTCAAGTTTTGCTGCTTTTTTGGTGGCGGGGGGGAGAGGGAGTGAGGGTTTTTCAAAAATCAGAAGGGGCTGTGATGCCGAAAAGTTTGGGAACCACTGAGATAGATATAATACATTTTTGAAAGCCCCTATTTACTATGGATTGTTTGAGTTCTTTGGAGTTGAAATAACAGTATATGTATGATGTCAGAAATACTGACTTCTTGATTTGGGTTTGGAATTTAATCCACCAATAACATTGTTAAATAGTTAAAAAGAACTAAATAAATTCATGGAGGTTAGGTCCCTCAATGGCTATTAGCCAGGATGAGTAGGAGTGGTGTCCCTAGGCTCTGTTTTTCAGAGGCTGGAAATGGATGACAAGAGAGGGATCACTTGATGATTAGCTGTTCTGTTCACTCCCTCTGGGGAATCTGGCATTGGCCACTGTTGGACGACAGGATGCTGGGCTAGATTGACCTTAGGTCTGACCCAGTATGGCCGTTCTTATGTACTTTAGAGGTGTAGGCAAGTAGTTGACTACTCGCTTCCCCACCCCTTGCTGCTTCTGTATGAGACAGCAAGGGGGCTGCTGGGCTCTTACTACATTTTAAATGCAGAGGCTCAGTGGTCCCAGAGTGAGCTTCCCCTTATCAGCTAATTGTGTAGTTCATACAAATTGTATCAACTACATTAATAACAAAATACCCGTTCCTTAACATCTTTTATGTACTTAAGTCATGTTGAAACATTTAATTCTAAATTGATTTTTCATTAAAGGTTTGATAGAGGTCATATCCTCCTTTTTGTTTTTATTTGTTACTTATTTTCTCATTGTGAAAAAGAATAAGGTTTTTTTTAGATGAGAACTAAATAATTAAATCCCATTAAGACTAGATATGATTTGTAAAGTATTCCACACTGGGTAAAATCCTGGCCCCATTGAAGTCAATGGTACAACACCCACTGAGTTCATTGTGGTTAGGATTTCATCCACCAATGTCGGTATATTAACTTTTTTTGCCAAGCTTATGCAAGCTGCTTTTGGATGTTTAAGCACCAATCACATGATTAGATAATTAAAATCTTCTTTTGAAAAGAGTGCACAAGTTGTTCACAGTCTTTTAGAGCAGTGTTTCTCAACCAGTGGTACGAGTACCCTTAGGGGTACTCGAGAGAAGTCTCGGGGGTACGTCAACACAATTGAAATTTGGAGACAATTGAATTTTTGTTTTATGTTTTACAGTGCTTTATTATTTTTGCACTTTTTACACCCAAAAATTTAATCACCCGCCCAGCTACGATTAAGTTGTTTAAACAAATGTGTTGCAGTGGTAAAAAAATAAAATTGTGTTTAAAAACTGTAGGTACTGGAGGTTCTTATAACTTTTTTTTAAAGGGGTACTTTATAAAAAATGGTTGAGAAACACTGTTTTAGAGCACAAACTATACATTTCTGTGGTTTTACATATTCTTCCCTAGGTTAATGCAATCACTGGAACTCTTTTCACCTCTAAAGTCCTAGAAGAAAGAGCTGAGAGAGAAACAGAAACTCAGGGGATTTCAGATTCTGTACATGGAGATCAAGTTTATGATTGGAGTGCTGGCTTGGAAGATACTGATGATTCACATCTTTATTTCTCGCCAGACCAGGGAAATGTGGTATTTGCCAGTGCAATTGATGGTTGGGGCTTTGGGTAAGTAAATAAGACTAGGATTTCATTGAAATGTCATTTACCATATTTAATACTAAGATATATTTAATTCTAAGGCAGTTGAACAGTCTTTTGAATTGGTTTAAGTATTTTTAGAGGTAAACATTTTGTATTTTTCAATTGGATGCGAGAGTGGAATAGTTTGTTTTTCCCCAACACTTCAGTTCATGTCCTTGAAATAATCAGTGTTTTGATTCTTGGCAGTTACAGTTCTGATGATTTTATGTTCTTTCAAAAAAATTTTTTTTTCTACTGTGATGTTTAATTTCTGCCTTCTATGTTTCTGCATGCACACAAATTTCATATTTGTTCTCTTGTAACCTTCTGTGAAGTTTTCCTTTTCTATTTCAGCAGATACTTACACATCAGTTATATAGTGATGGCAGAAATATTACATTCAGTCATAAGAAATCAAGCATACAGCAGCTATAGAAAGCATAGAATTACATATTTCATAGTGTGTTGTTAAGGATATATGTGTGTTAAATTTCTTTACTTACTTATGTTAAATGCCTCTTTTAGCTTCTTGTTTCAGAATAGATAGTAGGTCATAAAGATTTGTAAACATTCTGATTTCCACAAGGTGGAGTGCTTGTCTTTGTCTTTAACATGTACCTAAAGGGGTACTGCCCGTTAATTTCGATTCAAAATTTATATTTTTGACGATTTGACAAAATTAAATTCCAACGAGTTTTTTCTTTTAAAGAAAGAAAAGTTAAAACTGGTCTTTTGTTTAGATTTAATTAGTTCCTTTTGGAATTTGTGCTCTATGCCACTGCATAAGAACTAGAAAGCAAACTCACTGCTTTAGTTTCATTATTTACTCAGAATAACATGCGGGAAGTAAACTAATAGTATAAATGGTGCAAAGGACATTAGATTTTTTTCACTTCTCAATAATCTAAATTTGTGCTAGCCACGTTGCAAGAAATTTGTTAATTGTTTTTGAGCTGACTATCCCTCTGATTTTCACTATACAATGGAAATAACTTTTTTATTAGTAGTACTGCAATTCCAATATTTAATGGTAGGATCCTGGTGCTATGCCTCTTTCCTCTACACCAGGGGTGAGGAACTTCAGGCCTAGACGCTGGATGCAGCCCCTGGCTTGTCTGGATTTGACCTCCGAGGCTCAGGACCCTCTCTGCACTGGGGAGCCTGTGCTGGTGCTCCAGCTCCCTGGCTGCTCCACCATGGGGCTAGAGCATACAAAAACTACTAAGCTGGGCCCCCCCTTGGCTCTGGGAATGTGGGGCGTGTCTTTCTCCTTCTCAGTTAGACTGTATCTTTCTTCAGCAGTTCTCAAAATACTTTATTAATATACCAAAGTAATTAAACAATTTACAGCTTTCATGGTTGTAATATTAGCAAGAATTTAAGAATTTTTTTTTAAAGATTAAAAATCAGGTTTCAGGTTTTTAGAAATAAGTCAACATAATTGCATAGTATTAGTATGTGTTAAATATTTTTATTCATAATCTTTTCAACCACTGAGTGGTAAATAGCAATGTAAAAATCTGTTCCTTAAATAAGACGCTACAGTGGTTCGCTAACAAAATAAAAAGCTGAAAGTTTGAGCCATTTAAGAGCTTTCTCTTTAGCTCAGACTGCTTGTTTTTTCTAACTAGAACAGTGTTTGCTAATGTCTCATAAATTATGTAACCACTTTTCTGAAGCTGATTGTGATCATAAAGCCACTACGATTGTTAAATGGAAAGATGAACATGTCTTGTACATCAATGTTGGGTGAATGACGTGCTTTTTGATCAAATTAATGCTATATATGGTCTGATATTTTTTATTCTTCTGTTGCATTTATAATTCCTTTGAAGATGGTTTGTATGCAAACATTTCAGAAAAATATATGTATTTTATTAACACAAATAACTGTTATATGAATATGGGATGACCCCAGTCTTCAAGGTTTGACACAGGAAAAAAACACCGATAGACTTTCAGGGACCACTTGTCATATTTCATTCTTGATGTAGCATTGATTAATACACAGAGAATGTTGTCGAACCAAAGATTAGATGACATGAAGGGAAAGTGTTCATACAATACATTTATGTGGGAATTTTTAAGGCTACACAGGATGGAAATAGTTGAAAGGAGTGCTGATTGAGATTGGAGCTACAGTGCATAATATTTTTTTCTCAGGTACTAGCTTGGTGTACGTTTTTTTTTGTTTCAGTTTGTTTCAAATCAGTTAACATTTGATACGTAGCAAAAAAGTATTTCTGTTAGTAGAAAGTTCAATGGGTTTTTACGCTTTCTTGGTCACATGCATGGTGATAAAATTAAATCTAGTCAGATAGGGAGAAGAGGAGTTGTGTTGGTCTGTGTTCACTTGGTATTTGTTATGGGCTTGTTCTTGTGTATGTTAAATATAAGTTGAGGTGCTCAGAGCTTTGGATGTGAGGGTAATGAAAGCCTGAAATGTAAATAAATAATAACAAGCTGATTTGTTGTTGTTTAAGCTTCCCAATATGACCTCTGCTCATTTTGTGCATTTGATACATTGTTATGTTAGAAAGAATAGAGAAGCTTTCTGATTATAATATGGCAGTATAATATAGGGATATGAAAGGATAACCGCTAGGGAAGTTAAAATGCTTTTTTTGGTAATTGTGTAACTGCTAAAATTTTCCATGGTTACACCTTTACACGTGGTGGGGGGGCAGCTCTACAGGAGTTGGTGTGCATAGAAAACCAGCATTTTAGCTGTATCCCCACATGTACTAGTTCTCGGGAAGCTGCTTGCTTCCGCAGCAGCAGCGGGGAATGGGAAGAGGAGCAGGTGGGAGACGGTGCTCACGAAGAGCTTGCTTTTAAGCAGCCTCCCCTCACGTACCGGTTCCTGTGGATCTGCCTGCCTTCCCTGTGCTGCTACCTCTGATACAGCATGTGGGGAGGGGGATAGGCAGGCGGCTCCCTGTGAGCACTGGCTACTACCTGCTTCTCCCCTTCCCCCCACTGCTGCCCCTGATACAGAAGCAGCAGCATGGAGGAGGGGCTTGTGTGTAACCATGAAGTTAACTGATGAGCCCAGCTTCATTGGTTAACTGTTTAAATGTGTACATGAAAATATTCTTAATGCTTACCAGTTCAGTTTGAAAAATAGTCCCAAGCTGGTTTGCAAAAGACAGTACAACTCAATGTTAAGATTCCCCACATATTACATTGATGGATTACTAAAATATAGAAACTTTTTCCTTCTGTTTTAAGACTTGATATTCTTAGTGAGTTGTATTTTGGATTCTCCATATACAGAACAGTCAGCCAAGGGAGCACTTCTGGAGCTCATGAGTCTCATGTTGGAATCTTATTTGATTTACATCATTTTTTTCTTTCTTATATCTATATATAAGTAATAGAATAGCTTCTGTTATTTTGTTCTCTGAAGTATACAACTTCCTACAGCTTAAACTAAACAGTGATGCTGTTGTCTGCAATAGTTTCCTGATGAATTGCAGCTTATTCTGTATTTCTTTTCTGTATCATCAGAAAAATGCTTATTGTTTTTGCTGAAGTTGGATGAAAACTGTTTGGATGAAAGGACCGTTTTTTGTGGGGTGTTTTAAACTTTTATTTTCTTTTTTTAGTAGTTAGCATGGTCTGGTTTAGAGATGGCAGTGGTAGAAATTCCATTAAATGAAAAAAGGAATGTTTTCTTCTTAATTAATCTCAGGAGAATCTGTCTAGGCTGCCAGCATGACCATCTGGTGAAATGTGGATCAATGAAGCATTTGCTTAATGAAGGCACGTTGGGGCTGTTATAATGTTTTGTGGTACTATTCCTAAGGAGATTCCATGTTTTCATGGTAGAGTAAATGAAGTCATTAGATAGCGTTAGCCTGATCCAGTGTTGAGAATGACACATCTGCTTTTCTCATCAAGTACAGGTTTTGAAAGGATGTAGTAAATCTATATACTGCAGACTTTGACATTCAACAAATTCTGAGGGTTTTTTCCGCTTCCAAAGCCTTAGGG
The DNA here is from genome assembly GCF_052426305.1 of Pelodiscus sinensis. Classification (NCBI taxonomy): domain Eukaryota; kingdom Metazoa; phylum Chordata; order Testudines; family Trionychidae; genus Pelodiscus; species Pelodiscus sinensis. The sequence goes on from NC_143065.1 coordinate 27,612,786, forward strand.
TGAGCTTCTGGGAAAAAAAAGTACATTTTTGAAATTTTTTCAGAGGCATAACTTATATGTTACTGATTTGGGCAGGTTATTAATGTCTTTCATTAGGAGAGTCAAGTCCTAACTAGCTAGCAGCCTTTATGAATTCCAAAGATAGATTATTGGATACTAGCATTGCCCTCATCTTATACACATGTATACATTTGACTATGTCTCCTCTCTATATAAAATCTAACTCTTATTTCCTCTGTTTACAAGGATTAATATACAAACTACAATGTAGAAATGAAAGTTTTACAGTTATTTCTCTCTCCCTTCTTAGTGTTTAAAGTGTTTTTTATTGAAAAGATAGCCTTTTGGGTACAGTGGATCAAATTAGAAGTAAATTAGCAACACTCATTTGATGCAAAATAGATGTATCCTTTTTATTAAAATATATCAGGTAATTATTTAAGTCCTACAAATACCAGGAAAAACTGCCCCAAGTGTGAGGTAAAATGTGTGTTTTTGTGTGTGTTTTTTAATAAAACATGTTTTGTTTTGCCTTTTCCATGAGTGTACTTTTTGTATGATCAGAAAGTACAACAGTACTGTGCATTTTAAAAATTGGGAAGCATATTCCATAATAAATGCCAAGAGCAATTTTGAAGAATGTATGATAATGAAATATATACTTAAAGACAGATGTTTTCATTTTATGGCTGACAAAGCTTAACAAGGTTGGCGTAAATCTTCCTGTGAGTATATTATTCAGGTGATCTATGATCTGTAGTAGCTATTGTTTTATTTCTGAATGGGAATTAGGCCATTTCAGCCAACATCTTGCATCTTAAAATGTACCTGTCTGAAAGAGTGCCTCTAGTCTAGGGATGCAAAATCCCATTTAATTGGTTAAGCGGTCAAACATATTGGTTAACTGATTAAAGGGGGGGGGGAGGGGATGCTCCAGGCTGGCTGGAGTAGCCCTACTGCCTATTGCTGGGCTGGAGCAGGCATCCTTTCCCCTCTACCCCCCTTCCTCCACTGCTCTGGGCAGGCTTTGCACCGACTGGGCTGGAGCAGCCCTTGCCAACAGCAGACCAGAGCACCTTGCTGGCAGGGACTTCTCCAGTGTTCCGGTCAGAGCAGATGCTGCCTGTGGGGCACCTAGGCCCATTGTGGATAGCTAGAGCAGCCCCTGTCCACGGTTGCTCTCCTGTTGTGTGACAGTGCATTATACAAACATCAGTTACTTTAGTTAAGATATAGGTTCACACTTCAATTTGGCCTTTATTTTAAAAAAGGTTCAAACTAAGGCAGATGTACATTAAATATTATTTTAAAAATTAAGCATCCTGAGTTAAAGAAAAAACAGTAGAAACTGTGGGAGCAAAATAAAAATGCAAGACTACTTATCAACATATGCAATCGTGTGATAGCTAAGTGTAATGTTGTGCTTACATATTTGTATCAAGATAGATTTTTGCTTTCTTTTAGCATTGAACATTTTGCAAAATTGTATAGCCAGAAGATTGGAATCAAACAAGGAATACTTTTGAAGACCTTGTGGGGAGATTATTATCTAAATACAAAGGCAAAGAAGATAATGAAGGGTGACCAGGTAATATTGCTGGGTTGAAGTTCCTTTATGACCTTTTTTATCTTTGTTGGAAAGATATAAGGTTTTCTGTCAAATATCCAAGGATTATACATTATCTCATCTGTGGCCTGATATTTTCTAATTCTGTTCCCCGAAGTATGTTTTGAAAATTCTGATGTCAATATGGTTTTGAATTCATATTGCACAAATTGAATTAATAGCCTCCCCTTCATTGGGGCAGCTTTGCCTCAGGAGATTGGTGATAAATCACCTTTTGGAGGAATTCCTCTTGCACAAAGGAACTCTTGAGTATGAGCCAGCATAACACCACCTGCATGCCTCATTTCCATGCCCAATATACAAGGCACACCAGTAGGCAGGCATCAGGGTACAGAGATACTAGCCATGCCTCTATAATGCAAGATGACTGCTGGTGGGTGAGGAAGGGTGTGTAGAAGCCACTATGACAGTTCTATGCTCTTTGTAGATTCCTCTAGCTTTAGAACTGTTTTGCTTCAGGAGAGCATCGTAAAAGTAGCCTCCCAGACTGAAGATTCTTGCCGTATGAGTAACGCCATTGCTTCACGGATTGAATATAGTTTTTTAGCCTAAGGAAAGGGTCCATTGGGGCTGAGAATCTTGAGTTCTCTTGTATGAAGCATTTCCACTATTGTACCTAGGAGAACAGAGGAGTTTTTTCTCCCCACCCATTTAATATCATGATCAGTATTTCAGTCCTCTCTTCTTAAAAATTAAACTTTTGTTCTTTTACTTTTTTGATGGCATTTTGTCCACTAACTTTTCCATTCAAATTAGGGATGTGAAAGACTAGTTGACTATCCAATAAGCAATGTGCTTATCGGATATTAGACAGGATAGTCGACTAGTTGCTCCTCCCCCCTTGCTGTATCTATCAGATAGAGGCAGCAAGGGGGGAGCAGAGCGGGGTACTTCAAAGTGGCAGTGCTGCATGGAGCCCTGGGTCAGCTGTTCCGTGTGGTGCTGCCACTTTAAATTCTGTGGGGAGCCCGACATTGGGCTCCTTGCGGCATTTCAAAGCAGCAGCGCCATGTGATGCCTGGAATCAGCTAGGGACTACCCAGCTGACCCCGGGCTCCTTGCGGCGCTGCCGCTTTGAAACGCTGCCACTGCGTTTCAAAGCAGCAGCGCCTCACAGAGCCAAGGGTCGGGGGGGAGTCTCCAACTGACCCCAGACTTCAGTGCTTTTCACTTCAAAGACGGAGGCGCCCATATTGACTAATTGAATAGGCGATGCAAAAATGTATTGATTATTCGATTAGTCAGTTACCCGATACGTAACATCCTGAATTCAAATTTGATTAAGGTTCTTGAATTACCTCACTTTTATATAAAGATAGCTTACCAACAAAGTTAATTTAATATGACTGGTTTTAAAAGTACTTACGGAGGTAGGTAGTTTAATTGTGCAGACCTATTCATTGTGAAACTGATCAATGCTAAGCTATTGTTTGTGTAATGTTTATTCAGACTTCTAAATATTGTGTTTATTCTTCTAGTCAAAAGGAAAGAAACCTCTATTTGTGCAATTGGTTTTGGACAATATATGGAGTCTATATGAAGCTGTTATGAAAAGGTAGGAGAGGTCCCAATATTCTCTTGGAATCCTTTTCACATGCTGTGTGAAGAGATTAAGGTGGTTGACTATATTCTGATTATAACAATTGAATACTGTAGATGCTTGTTACATATCATTCTGTTTTTATCCCATAGAGACAAAGAGAAAATGGATAAAATTGTCTCCTCTCTGGGATTGAAAATTGGTGCACGTGAGTCACGTCATTCAGATCCTAAAGTTCATCTCAGTGCCATTTGCAGTCAGTGGTTACCCATATCCCAGGCAGTGCTCTGTATCCTTAAGGAAAAAGCTATTCAGTGGTTTATCGGCAGCTCTTAGACTTCAAAGAGTGGTTACCTATGTATTTGTGTAAAGTATTTTTTTCAAAATCTGTGTGTGTGTGTGTGTGTGTGTGTGTTTGTGTGTATATAATATATAGATATTAAAAAAAAGGGATGTCAACATGTAAACAGCTACATGATTAACCAATAAGCCTGGTTTTATTGGTTAATCCTGTCAACTATACGCATCCTCTCCTTGCTGCCCCTGTAGCAGAGATAGCAAGTGAGGGAGGCAGAAGCTGGTGCTTGTGGAGAACTGTCTTTAACTTGGCTTCCCTTGAGCATCAGAACCACACCCCTGCTTTCACACTGCTGCCTCTGATAGAGAGGCAGCAGTGAGGAGGGGAAGCAGGAGCCAATTTGTGTGGGGAGCTGGCTTTTAAGCTGGCTCTCCATACATGCCAGCTCCGTGGACCTGGCTGCCCCCTTGCTGCCTCCCACAGAGGCAATGGGGGGGAAGGGCAGGTAGGAGCTGGTACTGGGAGGAAACCGCTTAAAAGCCAGCTCCCCTCAGCACTGGCTCCACAGTGCTGCCTGCTCTCCCTTCCCCCATGTTGCTGCCTCTATGAGAGGCAGCAGTGTGGAGGAGAGGGCAGGAGAGTCTTCTGCAGAGCAGGTTCTTTTCATGGGAAGCTCACCTCCTCCCCCTCCCCCCTGGTCAGGGGCTGGTGCCCACCCCCCATGCTGCTGCTATATGAGAGGCAGCAGCATAGGGTGGCAAGCAGGATCCGGTCTGCATGGGAAGCTGGTATTTAAACTGTCTCCCCTCGTAGACCAGCTTTCTCCTGTCAGTCTGCACTGCTGCCTCTATAAGAGGCAGCAGTGTGGGGTGGCAGTGGGCTTCCCGGGAGTGGAGTAGGGAGTGCACTGGCTGCTGGCCCTGCCACCAGGGGCTATCAAATAGTTGTGTAACCTCTAAAATTTGATGCAGTTACACGACTGTTCAGTTACACGCTATCTAATATATATAGTCCTTTATACATCGTTTTTAACTAATAATTTTAATGTGTGTCATTATAAAAATGTAGTTCTCCTGAAGGCATTCTCCCTTGCATCCCCTTCTGCCAAGATTACTGTTCTTTATAGGTCTTCCTTTGGACACCTGCACAAGGGAAGCGGGAAGGTGTACTGAAGTTAACTCTTAGTTTAATGGGCCCAGTTTTCTACATGTATCACAACATGGACTATGATGTGTACTAGAGTCACTGTGCAGTGGAAAATAGAGTTTGTATTCATGCCCACTGTATATCAAACAGCTGACAAAAATTTATTTGAAACGAAGTGAATAAGTTAATCCAGCTGGCGTTTTGTTAAAAAAGCTCCCTTTTCAAGAAGGGTTAATGGTTAGTCATATTTTGCAACTTAAACATTTGCTTTCTGATGCTGGGAGCACTTACTGATGTCAAAATCTGCTCCAGTCTTCCAATAGCTTGTTTCAGTGGATATCTTGTTGGCTATGGAGGATGTCTTGGCACTGCAATAAATTCCATTAGTTTCATCTAATAGTCTACTTTATCAATTTAATATCTTCTTAATTCTTTCTTTTCTTATTTTTTAATAAGCTGCATTTTTGTCAAGTCACTTTTCTAGACATTATTCATTAATTATTCATATAATTTTTTTCTAACTTCTTAATGTGCTCTGTTGTTGACTAGTTAGTGAGGCATGTGAACATGGCCTCTCTTCATGCAGTATTCTTTTCCTGCAAGCCTTTTATTTTTGATTCAGCTTCTCACCAGGGTTATACTCAGTATCAGTTCTGTTTTGTGACTAGGGATGTTAAATTTAGTTTAATCAACTAGTTGATTAATCGATAAACAGAGGAGCCGCAGTTGGGAGCTAGCCCCGCTGCAGCTCTGCCTTTTGAATGTAAAAGGCAGAATTCCATCAGCTCTTAATACATTTAAAGGCTAATGTGCAGATGGAGGGACCCAGTGCAAGCTGGAACAGCTGATTCCTGGCTCGTGCAGGGTCCCCCCCAGCTGTGCACTAGCTTTTTAAATTTATTAAGAGCTGAGCAGTTGTTACTACTTTTAAAATACAAAGGCGCAGCGGTCCTGGCTCTGTCCTATCTTTTGCTGGTCCAGGACCTACCCCCGCTATGGCTCTGCAGTTTAAATGTAGTAGGAGGTGGGCTGCCTGCTCACCCAGCACCTTCCCTTATTGACTAATTGTGTAGTCAATACAAATTGTATCAACTACACGATTAATCAGTTACCCACTTCTTAACATCCTTAATTCAAAGTGGTTTTATTCCTTTCTAATCTGATATTTGCTGATATAGGTCCCAATGAATTTCAAAGAATTTTACCTGTAAAATTTTCAGTCTTTTCCCTTATTTTGATACAGTGATTGAAATTTAAACCATTTTATACCATCCACATAGATATACTGATGGGCCTATTTTCTCCGTTCTAATATTCATTACATTTAAATAATTAATCTCTGATTTCTGCCATCTTGGTGATCTTGCATGCATGAGTGCATCTAATTTTATGCATTTTTTTGAGGTTGGATAGGCTTACAGTGTGCTTCTGTTTTGTCGTTTATTTGATCATAAGTATATATTTTAAAAGTCTGATGCAGACATCTAATTTCTAGTTAATTAATACAGGTATCTTAATTTCTAGTTAGTAAAGAACCATATATGAGGTTGCTATGCATCCTTAACAATGTGATTCAGCTATGGTGTGCAGTAAACTCCCCAGTCCTCTTGATATCACTGCTGAGAGAGTAGAAAAGTTGATGTGTGTTGGAGTTAGAACTTTTGAATCTCTACCCCCAGAAACTCAAGAACTGAAAAACGGTAAGTAAATGTTCTCTCAACAGCTTGAAAATAACATCATGGTTGGGTCTTTTTTTAAGTGCACTAGGCATGACTGTCTTCAGGCCATGATTATCTGTAAAACCTCTGCTTCGTTGCTTTCATTTAATGTACATACTATAGTTTACCAGACCTTTGATTATGCTCTGCTAGAGTGTTAGGCATCTTGTTTTATCGTTCAGTGTATTTCTAAGATCTTGTTTGTTGCAGGTCTTTTACATGTCTCAAATCACAAATACAGTATGTTGAAGTCTTGAAATTATTTATACAGGGTTTTTGAGAGTAGGAGAAGTAGTATAAGCATTGTCTCCTGTTGTGTAGGACTAAATGCAAATGTAATGGAGAGGGAATTGAATGCTATATCAAATTAAATATATAGTGAGTAGGTATTTAAACTTACAGGTATATTAATCAGCTGTTGCCAGATGACGATCTGATGATGTAAAAATCGCATTCAGTTGAGTTTGCTGTGTCTTTCCATAACCTTTGAGGTTGTGTTAAAACAAATTAGTCTAGTGTACCTAGTAAAGCATGAAAAGGTAGTCTAGCAGACTGATCTTCATTTTTTTCCATAGGAAACTGCTGTGCATACCAAAGGAAGCTGTTGCTTTGAGTCTTGGGTTATATCCTGTATTGACAATAACTTAATAGTAGAAAGCTTGAAGATAGCATTAAGAATTTAAACCATGATTATATATAGATTTATTAGTGAGAAAATGCTTCATAATTTAAAAAAATGTGGAAATTAATTCTGGCATTTGAATAGGGAAACTTTTTTGTACTTAGTATTGCAGATGTTTATTAAGAATAGATATGATTTATCTATAGAAGTGAAAATTTGATCAGTTTAACTGTCCATTTTAGGAACTTTTTTTAACAACCTGCTGTAGTATAATATCTAAAAAACACAGTAGCACTATCACAAGGTCATTTCCAGCCAGACAGCTGCATAAGATTAGAAAATTCAGCCAAAAGAAAAAATAACGATCTGTGCATCATTTGTTTTCCTACATCTTAAACATTGTATATAATATTGGTGAAATAGTTACATAACTTTCTTAAGATGTAATCTCGATTTCATAATTTTACTGTTTTGGCAGAATTACATGAAAGATTACTTTTTTTTTTTAACTTTCACATTTATAAAAGTCAAAAATAAAAGGTTAACTGGGCAACAACTTAATTTCAGTCAAATAGGAATTTTGCCATTAACTTCAGTGAGGCCAGGTTTTCATCTCAGCTACTGGCAGTACTGCCAGCCTCAACCAAACTATTTCTCCTTTGAAGAACTGTATCACCAATAACTACAGATCTTATTGATGGAACAGATGTTGGGTTCTTAAGCTCTGTAAGCAAAGCATATCAAGACTGATATACAGCACTGATTCAAATTATTAAAAATAACAGAAACTGAAATGACCCAAGATGAATAATTCTGCTCAGATGAAGGCAGTTATAGAAGAGCTATTAAGAGTTATACATGATTTTTTAAAGCTTCTACACTAATCATGAGCAAGCATATAGTGGTCCTAATCCTACAAGTACCTGTACATATACAAATCCTTCTTTGTGCATAGCCATACTGGAGTCAGTGGGACTCTGCGATTGGTGTAGGACAGTGGTGGGGAACTTTTTTTGGGCTGGGGGCTGCACACAAGTGAGAAGTCAAAAAAAACCAAAACCAAAACCAAACCCTCACTGATGTGGCCCCCAACTGAGAAGCAGAAAGACATTCCCCTTGCACACCAGAGCCTATGGGGGCCCAGGCTAGTGTAGATTTTTTTGTGTTCCAGTCCCATGTGAGGACAGTCAGAGACTGGAGCACCAGCGTGGGCTCCCTAATGCTGATCAGGAGCTCCAAGCCTTGGGGGCCGGATCCAGGCAAGCCAAGGGCTGCATCTGGTCCTTAGGTTCCCCATCCCTGGCATAGGAGATCACATACATGGAAGCTTTTGCAGGATTGGGACTTGATTGTGAGGCAGTATGAAAATTATTTTGTACAGATAACGTTTGACTGCATACTGTTTCTCTTTGGGTATGTCTGCACTTGCACCCTAGTTCGAATTAGGGATACAAATGCAGGCATTCAAAATAGTCAATGAAGTGGGGATTTAAATATCGTGCACTTCATTAGCATGATCTTGCCGGCATGCTAGTTCGAATCACAATTGATTCGAACTAGGAAGTGCATGATGGGACGCATTAGTTTGAACCAAACCCCTTGGTTCGAACTACCGTTACTCCTCAAAAAATGATTTCCTTACATCCTAGAAATTCTAAAGAAACTGTAATCAGATTTTTCAGATTTGTGTAAGAAAGGATGTAATCAAATAGGAAACCACACATTTTTGGGTTGTGTGAAAAGTTCAGTTTGCATTGGACCCATGTTTATTACAGAATGTAATAAAAAGAGCCCCAATATTCTATTTTAGGAATTATTCCACTAGAACTAAGAGTAGAAGGAAGATACATATTTAAAATGCTAATAACAGCTTGAAGTATGTCTGTGAACATTACTTAAATATTTACAATACTTGATTTCCATAGCAATATTAGGTTTGAGAGAATGTCAGAGCTCCATGCATATGGAGCTCATCATTGTCCAGTTAACAGTAAGGGTGTGAAAGTCCTATGCTCATCAGTTTTGTGCAGGGTTACATGCAGCCTTCCCTCCCCCCACTCTCCAACACTACTGCCTCTGTTTATGTTGGGGTGGGGGATCCAGTGCACACGAGAAGCTTGCTTATAAGCCATTCTTAATAAAGCAAGACATTAATATATTGACCTTCATAAACCAGATTGAAAATTATGGCAATAAAAATTCATCAGAGGAAATCTCCTTGTTATGTCTCTTGATTGTTTTCAGTTATGAAAATATAATTATGTTCCTTGCTATTTTAATGACAGTGTTTTATTGTTTCATAATAATAGTTCTGTAGGTTGTTTGGCCAAATAATTACAGGGTGTTTTCTGACTATATCAAGTAAAGAGAAGAGTTAATTTTCTATGTTTTATAAGAAATTTCTCTGAATAACTGACTTTTAGTATTTGACATTGCTTTTTACCAGTTTAAAAAAAATATTGTGTTTATAAATATGCAATAAATGTAAAGGCTGTTGTAGAATAATGAAGCTCATTTACAGTGGTCTCAAATATACAGAATTTGAGAAGAAGGAAATACTATACAAGCACCTCATATTGAGGTTTTATGTCAGTTGTCCTGCAAGGAGCTCTGTTTGCTCAACCTCCATTAAAATCAGTGGAGAATCATGCAGGCGCTAACCTCAGTGGAGAAACATGTAGGCTAGATGTATGGGCATTCTAGTATTGTTCTTTTCTTTTCAGTGTAATCTAATCTAAGGTTCTAATTTTTTTAAAAATATTTTAATATTTAAGAATTTTCATTTTCACAAATTTTCTCTCTTGATTTCATGTTGTGAAACGTCTTGAAAGTATAAGCAAACTTATCAAATATTAATGTTAAGTCAATGCCCCTATTGCTGTTAATTTACCCTTTGACATGTTCTGTACAAAATAGAAGGAAAAAGTAATGTATGTATAATGCATACAAAAACAGGACATCTTGTATCCACCATTTTTTGAAAATGACATCTTGATTTCCTTTCACATTTTCTTAGTGTTCATGAAATGCAGCAGTGAAGATACAGCCCCAGTCATTGTCTTTGTATCCAAAATGTTTGCGGTTGATACTAAAACATTACCGCGCAACAAATCACGGTAAGAAAAATGTGCTGCATGGCCTTGTTACATTTTGATAACTAGATACCTCTAACTAAGGTTCCAATGCTCCAGTGGAACTAAGTTACAATGAAAATTTCAATAGATTGCTTTTGGTGAAAGAAAGTTATTCAGTATTCTTGTTTTAAATAATATCAAGTCATTCAAGCAAGGAGAAGGATCACTAAATAAATTTAAGACTGACTTTCATGCTTCATTTTGAAAATGTAGTGAACATGTTCAAGATGAATGTAAATCTTTTTGTCAAAATCCAGAAAGTACTCTTATTATTTGGAAAACATCATTATTACTCAAAACCCAGTCCTGGTACATATATTGCTGCTTATTATTATTCAAATATCACTATCTGATGGCATATGTGTTTGACACCCTTCAGCTGTGACAGTGGAGTGCTTTAGATGAAACTGTCTCCAATAATTTATCACATTGTACTAAGAAGAAATAGATTTCCTTGAGAAGTGCATGATAATGTGATTAGTTATAAGCTTTATTCTCTAAGTCTCTAGGGCATTTTAAATAGTTTACAACTCTATTAAGTAGCCTCTTCATATCTATATGATTATGAAAACTAGAACTGCTTTTTAGAATGAATGAATATTGATAGGGAAAACATTTAAGAACATACTTGTCCTCTTACTGTGTTAGATCTTTACCTATTACTGTTTCACATAGTCTTCACATGCTGCAACTTGTTCAATGACTTGAAGTTGGTGTGGCTTGTTGCCATATTTAATATATGAAAATTAGGACAACTGTTTCTATAGGGTTTTTTTCTTCATACAGACAATTCAGTGATGCTAAATCTCACATGAATTTTCTTTCCTTTACATTTTAATCTAACAATCTTCTAGATAACATTTGAATTCTTATATATTTTGCAAATGCTTTATGGTATATTATTTAGAGTGGGGATGTAAAAGAGTAGTCAATTAGTCTACTACCCTATGAGCCCAGGCTTACTGGGTAGTCAACTCCTGGGAAGCAGGAGCCAGTGCTGGGGGGAGATAGCTTAAAAGCTGGTTGCCTCCAGTGCTGTCTCCACGCTTCCACTTGTTCTCTCGCTCTCCCTCTTCCCCCCGTGCTGCTGCCGCCTCTGAGAGGCATCAGTGTAGGGAGGCCAGGCAAGGTGGTATGCTTACTAAGTATTTTTCTTTAGATTACGTGAATTTAAATAGTCATTCACAAATGGGAAATGATGTGTTGGATTTATGGAGAATGAATTTGAACACTAGATGGTGCTGTTCTGTTTATTTCATTGATTACAAATTATATCTGTAGTACATGACAACTGTTTGGATTTCAGCATGGAGTAATACTGATATATTTGCCAAAAACAAGTAAAAAGTGATAGTTTATAAACAAAAAGCATGTTATTTTTCATGTTTGTGATGCAATTTACCACCTTTGTAGAACTCTTAGTCTTAACTTTTAATTAAAATTCATTGTGACTATTTTGTCTTCCATTCTGTGAGCAGGCAGGCACCTTTCTTGGCCTCGTTTATAAATAGTCCTCACACTATGTAGACTCCAAACATTAAATATTTTCTCCCTAGAGAGCCACTCATACTACTCCGATATCTGAATGGAATATTGAGCTAGAAGAGCCCCCTTTATTCTTTCACAGCAGCATCTAAATCTGTTAATGGAATTTGGGTGCGGGGGTCAGACAAGTGCTGCTAGCATGTATGTAAACTGAACACACAAGCCCAAGAAATTAATAAATTAGTTTTAATTTCAAATTTCTGGCCAAAATTACAATTGTCAGTCCTATACTATAGGTGGAATCTGGGATCCTAAAAAAAAAAAGTGGGGGGAATGACTTTGCAAAGCTTATGGCTTCCTCAGACACCAGCATCCCTCTACGTTCTTCTTCCCCTTTCTTCTTACACTGCCTATTAGAACTCACTGTCCCCTGGTCTACACTAGATCAGGCAGGTCAACTTGAAGTATATCATCCAGCTACACAAAATATGTACCTGGAATTGGCTCACCTTTAAATGAGCCACCGCAGTGTCTACGCTGCAGGAGGCCGATGGGAGCTTCTTGCAAATCGAGGAGTAGATGGTGCCGGTGGGGCTGCCCTCAATATTCGATTTGGGGGGCTGGGTCTACGCTAGATCCACTAAATTGGGGGTAGGGAACTTAAGGCCCGGGGGCTGGATGCAGACTCTGGCTTGCCTGGATATGGCACCTGAGGCTTGAGCTCCTCCCCAGCATTGGGGAGCCCATGCTGGTGCTCTAGCCCTCCCACTGTGGTGCTGTAGAACACAAAATCAACTGGCCTGGGCTCATCTAGAATCTGGTGTGCAAGGGGAACATTGGGAGTGTCTTTCTTTGTATCATTTGGGGGTATGACAATGAGGGTTTGGTTTTTCTTTTTTCCTTGTCACCCACTGATTTTTCTGTGGGGGAGTGGCCTCGACCTGAAAAAGGTTCCCCTCCTCTGTGCTAAATCAAACGCTAGAATATTGACCTTCAGAGGGTCAATCTTCCCCATTGTGTGGACATGCCCTTTTATTCTTATGCCCCGTAGGTATTCAGACTTAGCCATTAATATCCCGCCCCTCCCATGTCTTTACATGTTTCTGATATTTGTAGTCACTTGTATCCTACATTTTATTCTTCAAGATATGTTCATGATATGTATTTTTTTAAAAGTCATGTTTCTAAAACATGTCATCTGTCTTTTAATGAATGATTTGTAACATGAAGACCTACCTGCATGAGTGATTGTAGTTTGTGCAAGTGGCACTTAGGTTCAAAAGATACTTGCACAATTTTAACGTTTGTCACATTATTCTCTTTAGTTGAATAAATTCTGCTAGTTGAATAAATTCTGCTAGTATTAGTTGAATACAGGTAGTCGCAAATAGGTTTATGTTTTTGCACTCTGGTAGATATTTAAAAACATAAATTCGTAGTTTTGAGTATCACTGAGGGTATGTCTACACTACAAAGTTAGTTCGGACTAACGGACGTTAGTTCGAACTAACTTTCATAGGCGCTACCCTAGCGCTCCGCTAGTTCGAATTTAATTCGAACTAGCGGAGTGCTTAGTTCGAACTAGGAAAACATTTTAAGAGGATTAAGCCTAGTTCGAACTAGCTAGTTCGAATTAAGGGGTGTGTAGCCCCTTAATTCGAACTAGTGGGAGGCTAGCCCTCCCCAGGTTTCCCTGGTGGCCACTCTGGCCAACACCAGGGAAACTCGTCTGCCCCCCTCCCGGCCACGGACCCCTTAAAGGGGCACGGGCTGGCAACGGTGCCCGTTCCAGATGCAAGCCTGCCAGCACCCAGCCAGCAGACCCTGCACCTGGCACGGATCGAGCCACCCACCTGATGCCCCCCAGCCCTCTCCCTCTTCCCGGGACCAGGCTGGCGGCTCCCGGGAGCTTGCCCGGGACCGCAAGAGGCAGGCACCCGCCTGGGCTAGTGCGGACATCGTGGACCTCGTCCACGACCTCCGCACTAGGCACAGGAAAGTGGCCATCTAGGGCAGGAGAGCTGCCAGCCTGGCCACCCAGGAACAGGTGTGCATGAAAATCAAGGTGGTCCACTGAGACCCCCGACCCTGAGCCCTGAGCTTACAATGGCCATACTGGGTCAGACCAAAGGTCCATCTAGCCCAGTAGCCTGTCTACCGACAGCGGCCAACCCTAGGGACCCTGGAGGGGATGGACCGAAGACAGTGACCAAGCCATTTGTCTCATGCCATTCCTCTCCAGCCTTCCACAAACCTTGGGCAGGGACACCACTCCTACCCCCTGGCTAATACCACTCCATGGACCCAACCTCCATGACTTGATCTCACTTCCCTTTAAACTCTGTTCTAGTTGTAGCCTTCACAGCCTCCTGCAGCAAAGAGTTCCACAGGTTGACTCTTTGCTTTGTGAAGAACAACTTTCTGTTACTAGTTTGAAGTCTGCTACCCATTCCTTTCCTTTGGTGTCCTCTAGTCCTTCTTTATGGGAACTAATGAACTTTTCTTGATGCACCCTCTCCACCCAACTCCTGCTTTTAGAGACCTCTATCCTGTCCCTTATCCTGTCCCCTATTCAGATCTAAAGTATTTTAATAGATAATTAGCTTTAATTAGCCAATTAAAGTGTTTAACTTGGTTGATAATTGTATTGTTAAATTACACCTTTATTTTTGCTAAGACTTCTTCTCATTATCAAAACATGGAGGATTAGTGAATTTACAGGTAAATTGATTTCACAGTGAAATAAGTGATCTGATTTAAACATGGAAGTTATGAACATTGGTGGCTTAGCCAATTATAAATTCTTTTATATGTTATGTCTTATAATTTAAAGCTAAAACATTCCTGAAGAATCCACAAATGAATGTGATTTATTTGTAAAGAGAAAAACATACCTAAATGAAGCAAAGTATGGTCCTTATAAAAAATGTAATTTTGCATAGATATATTTAAGAATCTGTTTGTGTTCTGTATACGCAGTTAACAACAAAAATATTCACACTTAACAACAATTTCTATAAAATATTACTAACTGTGAGATTAAGAAGTCAGATCAAGAGTCTGATCAAGCAGTTCCAGTATGTTGCTCCAGCACTCTTAACTCGGCCACATTGCACACAGCACATCTCTGTGTGTAAAAATAAGAAGAGTAATACAATTTCAGAAGAATGGAAAAAACTAAATATATGTAATAGAAGAATGTTAATATTGGGACATCATTAACTGGGGGTTTTCTGGTGTTTTGCTGCTGGATCTTCCCACCTTAATATCTCATTAATACAAAGTTTTTTGTATTTAATTTCCCGGGTGTTTTAAAAGTTGGAGAATTTCTTGGAGATTTTACCCTTTTCTGAGATTTTACCCAAATGTTTCCATCAGGATAGTAGGGCGGTACTTTCCTAACTGCTATAGCAAAAAGGTAGAATCCTTCTAAAAGCAAGTCTTCTGTAGCTGTAACAGCTTCCCAGATTTGGGAAAGGGTTATGTGGATAAATTTTTGTGGAGGAGACACAATTTGCAATCTCTCTGTCAACCGTTTTTCCTCCTGCACTGCCTAGGTCATGTCTTCCATTTTGGGGAACATTGATGCTGCTGCAGTCGATCTTCCAGGGTTTGATTTCACAGATATAGTAAAGACTACAGATGTTAAATTTTGATTAATCAGGAATTTCCATGGATTACTTGATTAGTTGATAAGGGGATGGAGTGCTCGCTATTCCAACTGCGCCTCTGCCTTTGAAATGTAGTAAGAGCTGTGGGCTCTTACTACATTTCAAAGGCAGAGGCGGGGAACCAGGGTGAGTAGGGACTCCTTGAGGTCCCACTTGCCCTGGGTTCCTACTGCACTGCCTTTGAAATGTAGCTAAAGCCCCATGGGGCTCTTTCTAAATTTAATAGGTAGAGGCATAGCAGTCAGACCGACATGAGTGGGGACTGCTTCAGTCCCCGCTTGCACCATTTCCTGCTGCATCTCTGCCTCCCCGACCACTTTCGTCCCCCACCACGGAAACGGTGTTGGTGGGGAGGAACCAGCTTTTAAGCTGGCTTCCCTCAGCACCAGATCCTGCTCCCTCCTCCTTGTTGCCTCTGATACAGAGACAGCAAGATGCTGGGGAAGTGACTAGTCGATTTGACTACCTGATAAGCCTATGCTTACAGGGTAGTCGACTAGTCGCTTACATCCCTAGTCAAGACTTGCTAAATTGAACCTCAAAGAGTGCCCCCGTCGGTGGCCAATGCTCCTGCAAGGAGTAAGGGAAACTGATGGGAGCATTTGCTCTTATCATCCTCACAGTGGGAGGCTGGTATGGAAACTTGAATTAAGTTATGCTGACTACAGCTACATAATTATTGTAGATGGAGTTACATATGTTAATTTGAATTTCCCCTATAGTGTAGACCTGGCCTTAGTCTCCATTCACTGCTCCCTCACTTACTGCAGTACCAGGTAGAGAAGGTTCTTCTGGGTCCAGGATACAACCGTGCTTCAAGCGTTGTTAAATTCCCATCCTGTTCAGAAGGAAAATTATTTAAATGGAGAGAACATGGTGTTGCTTAGGAATAGAAAGAAACAGGGTTGTGGAGAGACTTTAGATCTAAAGTTAGTACATTTGTTTAAAAAAAAAAAAGGAACAAAACTAAACTGAAATAATAAACTGGAGAAATTAAATAAATTAAAACAGGACTTATATAGGCTGGAAATAGACAAGACTAATTTGGCTGTCTGTCTATATCCCAAAGAAAGTTTGGGTACATCTACACTTGCTCCCTAGTTCGAACTAGGGATGCAAATGTAGCCGAACGAAATTGCTAATGAAGCGGGAATTTAAATATCCCATGCTTTATTAGCATAATCTTGCCCGCGCGCTGTTCTGCTTGCCAGCTGATTGGAACCAGGAAGTGCATTCCAGAACATGTTAATTCGAATCAAACCCCTTGGTTCGAACTAATGTTACTCCTCAGCTGCCGGCCTACAAGCGGGGCTGGAGGAGAGGGGGTGAGGCGCCCGGATGGCTGCGCAGGGCTTCCCCTGCCTCCCTGCAAAGCGGCAGAGGGTTTGCTGCTCGCTGCACCGTTTCCCGCCAACCCCCCTCGCTGGACGCAGTGCTGGTCCCAACTGACCCACCACAGGAGCATACTCCCAACCCAATCCCCGTCCCTTCTCCTCCCGTTCCCTTCCCCAGAGCCAAACACCTCCCCTCCCTGCTGTAACCCAGTTCCCTTTCTCCCCCAACCTTATGTCCTGGTCCCAAGGCAGCTGCCTGTGCTCAGCGGCTGGCTGCTAGCAAGTGCAGGCTGGAGCCGCGAGTGCACATATGGCTCACAGCAGCTTGGCTGAAAGAGCAGCTGACTGGAGCACTTCCATGTTATTTCGGGGACGGTCGTGTTATTAAAAAACGTTCCCTAAAAAAAAATCGTGCTATTCCGAAAATGTGTTAAGTGGGAATGTGTTAAACGAGTAATTATGTATAAGGTTCTTCCTTTTTTATGACTATTGCAAGTACTGTGGATCCCATAATATTCCTACCACTTTCCTCAGAATGATATGAAAGATACTTTCTGCTTAATCTGCATGAAATCAGCACTTTTCCATAGATATCACTATGAAATCTGTACTTCCTTTACAATTCTCCATGAAATTACTATGATAATTGCTTCTCTTTCTTCTAGTTGCTTGTTTGCATGTCTTAAACCTAAAGGTTGGTGTATACTTGAACTATTAATGCTTTCATTTTCCTGTCTGATTTTCCCTAAAGATTATAATTAAAGAAATATAAACAGTTACAATATGCTACAATTTAACTAACAACATTGTAAATGCATTTAATCAAAAGAACATTTATAAACCTCTATAGCCATGGTGTCCAACCAGTTCACTGTAGCAAACTAGCCACACTCTACCGGACAAATAGCCACACCCAACCGACCAAATACCCACATGTGGCTAGTGGCTAGCTTGTTGGACACCACGGCTCTAAAATATGTGAAAACTCTTCTTGTGGGTAAATTGATGTTTGGCTTTAAAGGGTTTTGTGCTTTGTAATACAGCTACATTTGTTACTCTGAGCTAATCTGTTCCTGATTTGCATTTGTGGTTTGCTCGGGACCTTATTTAAGTAATTTTTAGCAATGAGCACTGACCCTATTTAGTTGATGATCCTATCAGAATTACAGGCTAACATTTGGGCATGACACCTACTTATATAATTAACAAAGTAAAATATAGTCTTGGAAAAGGGAAAAAATCTTTTTAATGTCTTTGCTTTGAAATAGATTCTTAATTTGTATGGAAACATGTGACATTTGGGTCCAAGTAAAACATATGGAACTGATTGAAGGTACAGTTTGTATTCATGGCTGGAATTTGAATTCATGGTTTGTATTCATGGCTGGAATAGGGGCTCTTGTACATTTCAAAGGAGGAATGCGGAACTCTGCATGCAGCTTGGGGCCAACAGGAAGTCCCGCTGACTCTGGGCTGCATGTGGGCTGACCCCAGGTTCCATGCTGCACTGCTGATTTGAAATGCCACGCAGGATCTGGGGTCAGCTGGGAACTCCCCAGCTGATCCTGGCTCTGCGTGGCCTTTTCACGGAACCTGGGATCAGCTGGGGATTCCCCAGCTGATCCTGGGTTCTTCAGAAATGCCGTGTGGAGCCCAGGATCAGCTGAGGAGTCCCAGCTGACTCTGGCCTTCACTCGGTGCTACCATCTTGAAATGCCGCCTCGGCATTTCAAAGGGGTAGCACCGCACAGCTGAGCCCAGGATCAGCTGTGAGGCATTGCTGCTTTGAGGTGCCCCTTCTTCACTCCCTTTTGCTGCCTCTATCTGACATATTCCTTATTCTACTCTCATATCTACTCATGAATATTCCCTATTCTACTCACATATCTATCTGACAGAGGCAGCAAGGGAGGGGAGGGGGAATCGATTAGTCAGCTAGTCGACTAGTCAACTAGTCCTTAACATCCTTGGTTCATTAATGACACCTAGTTCTGTGTCCTTCATTTGCTAAAGCATGTGAAAACTTTCTTGAGATTAGACTATTTGTCGGCTTCCTGCCACACTTCTTTATTACCACACTCCTCAAGGCTCTACTTGTCTAAACCTTGCCATGCAGGTAGCAATCAGTGAACCGGAATGCTCCACAGATATCTTTCGCTCTTGCTGTGGCACTTACAGAAATTAAGTTTGTGCGTCCTTAAAAGAGAGAGTGTACACTCTAGCTTGCTCAGTTAGCAGAGGAGTCACACTTCACAATAATACACAGAATTGAGAATAACAATGGATAAGTTCATTAATAAAGAACAGACATTAAAGAACTGGTATGGTTACAAAAAAACAAAAAATAATGCATGCTATCTAGTGTCTGAAGTTCAGCAGATTATAATCTTGGCCTCAGGCAATTTCTGACTTGAGTCTAGCTGGTTAGAAGATTTACCTTTCACAGATTCCAATGGCTCTTGTCTCTTTTGTCCCTTAAGTGATGAGTAACTCAAATGTCTTTTGGCTCTGCTTATATTCATCCAAATTCCATTGTCTCTGCTTCAAGATCCAAGAAGTTGGTCTGGATGCAAACTCTGTTGCCCAGCATGTTTACCTAGCTATCTCCTCTGCCACTTGTTAGCTTTGTTTACTTTATATGTAAATATACTTGTCTTATTCTCTGCTTATAATCAGATTGGTCAGACAGGTAAAGTTATATTCCTTTGTCTAGTCTGTCAGGCTTGATGTATGGGCTGCTTCCCAAACCAATTTAAAGAACATATTTCCAGCACAAATATATAAGTATTTGACCTGTCAAAGCTGTTCCCCACTCTGGCATTCTGAGTGCAGAAGGTGAGGGCCCTCAAGAGACTTTTAAAACATCTTGCCACTAAAAGCTTATGTTTAAAAACTCTCCAAAGTCACGGATTCCTGGCCTTTCCTTGGTATTGCTACCACCACCCAAATGCAAAAAACTCCTTTGAGAACTCAGGAAGACTCATTTGGGAATTTCTCCTGTGGGGTACTCTCAAGCTCTTTAACCCTCCTTCTGGAGAGAGATTGAAAAGCTAATTTTTCATAATAGTTGACTTTGCAGTCTTAAGCACACACACACAGAACCTCCTGCCTTCTAGGACACAGGAATCATATCATGGTCTTTAAAAAGTGATTTTTATTAACAAAAGAAAAAAACATACTTGGTGAAACATTATTTGATTGTTAGGTGTTACAGAGTAATTGAAAAAAGAAAGATTAAATATAGAGAATTGTTTCCCTGGGATTCAGTTTGGGGAGTTACAGTGAAATGGGGGTAATTTACATGTGCTCAGCATAGAGAAGTCCAACAAACCCCAAAATAAAGAAAATAGCCTGATTGCATCTGACTAAACATTCCCTATTCTACTCACATATTTGTTGTTCTAAGATTTAGTCCTTCCTTATGTGAGGATATTGCTTAATCCTCCATGCCTGTTTTCCTGGCATAACTCATGTCTCCCAGGCTCTCTTCTGGTCACATAAAGACTGGAACAAGAAGGTCACTACTTCCCATTTAAAAACTCACACTGTTTTCATTGGCTTTCTTGGCTTCCTGCCAACTCATTTTCTGCTTCCTTAGCATTCCTGGAGACTCTCTAGGACTATGGTCACCAACCAGTAGATCGTGATCTACCGGTAGATCTCAGGGGCTCTAAGAGTAGCTCTTGAGCCCTCTCTGAACTGCGCGCCTGCGCAGTACATTTGCATTAGATTTCCTCATTTGAGGAGCAGCTACTCACCGAGCAATAACACAGGTGAGTAGCTGTGAGGAATGGTGGAGCTGGGAGGTCGGGAGGGCTGAAACACCCCAGCCAGCTGACTGTGGCTTTCAGCTGAGAGAGGCTGCCCCCGCGCTCCAGGTGATAAGCGGCTTCTCCTCTGCGCCTGCCCACGTGGAGCTTGGTGCATGCTGGCTGAGCGCCATGGCCAGCTGGCCGGGCAGCCGCTTCTCTTCCCTCCAGCCCGGCTGCCCTGTGCTCAGCCCAGGGAGGCTGCGTCTAGCTCCAGCTGTGCTGGAGCAAGCTTCCTGGGAAGCCGCCCGATCAGCCTCCTCTGGGCTGAAGGCCACAGCCAGCTGGTCAGGCAGCTTCTTCTCTGCAGCAGCCCACATGGAGCGTGATGCACCCTGGCTGAGCACCACTTCCAAATGTTGAAAAACCTCTTCCAAATGTTGGAAAAACCTTTTTTAAAAAAGCAGCAGAATAAGGATTGGGGATAGCAAGTGATGGAGAGGAGGAGAATAGAGAGGGTGGGGCTTCAAGGAAGGGGCGGAGCTTCAAGGAAGGGGCGGGGCGGTAGATCTTGGCTTGGTCTGTCATTTAAAAAGTGATCTTGGGTGTAAAAAGGTTGGAGACCACTGCTCTAGGACCCACTGTCTATGGTTTTAACCCTTGCAGGCAAGACAATTAGGGTTAGGTTTCAAGAGTTTCATCACTTGGAAAAATACTTTAGTTAACTGAATGGCTGGAATGTCCAGAAAGAGTATTACTCTCCCATTCATCACAGCACCCAATCCTTAAATACATCACTCAGTGGTTTTTGGAACCAGTGTGCTAACAGTTTACATATGATAACTTACATGATGACTTCTAGATACTTATTATGACAACAGTATGTTGGAGATGATAAGGGTGCCCGGATTGATATAAGCGACAGTGTGGTGGGCCCTCTACCAGTTGCCAGTAGGAGACTTTTAGGGCCACAATCACACATTTATAGTTTCCCTTGCATACTAATCATAGTTCATATATGAAGCATACTAATACTTTTCTATATGATACTCTGTAGCTTATTATTGAATTTTGAGATCTATATCTTAAAATTAAATTTAATGATGGCTGCTATACAAGACAACATGGGGAAATTGTTCAGTTCACCTTTTTGGTCTCATCTTTATAAGACTTCTGGTTTATGTTTCATGAAATACTAATTGTAGATTTTTAGTTGGTTGGTTTATTGTTCTACGCATATCTGCTCCAAGCTGTCTAGAATTTCTAGTTGTCTAGCAGGACAGAAAATTATTTTTATTACTATGTTCTAAATTATGATGAATTAAAATTGTTCTTATAATTTCAGCTTTTTTAAGGTGTTGTTGAATACAGCCAGTTTAGTGGGTATTAATTCATGATTGGGATATGAGCATTGTGTCCTTTTGGAGTCCCTGTATTTTATGGATTGGACTCGGACTGACAAATATGTTCTGAAGTTAAGAAGGGATAGAAAAACCATTCGGTCATGTCTGTGCACTAAAATTCAATTAATAGAATCTGCACTTGTGAGTTTTGTGTGAAGGATGCTATTCAACTAATGTTTAGAGTACTTCTTACCAAGCTTTTATGGGTTAGACTGAGTCACAAAGAGCATAATCATGAAGCACTCTATATGGCATTAGCACAGGACTTCATGGAATTTCCTCAGGGTTATGGATTTTTATAAAAGGCAGGTTCCAACTTAGACAAGATTTTGCTTATGTCCATGACTTCATGGAAGTTAAACAATTGAAAGATAAATTGGAGATGTGTTGCTGCAATTAGGGATGGTAAATGGCATTTAATCAACTAATCGACAAGTCGATAGAATTTCCATTGACTAGTCGATTAGTTGACAAGGGGAAGAAACTGCAGAGCTGCAGCAGGGTTAGCTCTTGGAACTGGGAATTAATTCTGTTGCAGCTCTGCCTTTTAAATACATGTAAAAGGCTGATGTACAGTGAGGGGAACCGGGTGAGAGCCAGGACAGCTTAGAAGCGCCGCATGCTTCTTGCAGGAGGAGACTTCCCCCATCCCCAAGCTCTGATTGGGGTGCAAGGAGTGCACAAAGTCTCCTCCTGTCCTCCTCCCAAACCCTGATTGGCTTGGGGGTGAGAGATGAGGGGGAGTGTGCAAAGTCTTCTCCCCCCACTAGGGACACAGGCACTTAGAGGGAACTGCTAGCTGTTCAGAACAACTGGTGTATTTCTCTGGGGCGAGTGGGGGCAAAGACTTCCTGCTTTTCCTCACCCCAGCACCAATCAGGGTCTATGGGCAGGGAAGCACGGAAGTGTCCTGGCCCCTCCCCCTCCTTCTGAAGCCACACCGGGGTGGCCTGGGGACAAATCAAACATTTCTGAAATGGCCCCCAGGTTAAAAATTATTGCCCACTCCTGCCTTAGACAGTTCAGTTTCTGTTTGTCTCCTTTCCCCCTCTTTAACATTAGATTAATAGCACGTTCTTATCTCAGTATAACTGGCACCAAACAACTCCTAAAATTCATTTTTACAGAGTATAGGTTAAGTTTGTTGTTTTCTGTCTGTTCCTGGACAACAAATAGGCCCATATGGGACCATTTCTAAGGGTAGGGCAGTTCTTGTTTATAATGGCCCCGTTGCTCTTTTTCCATTCAACTGCACCAATGACTGATTGACTAATAGGCATGAGCAATGTCTTGATCAGAAATCTAGTCCGGCTTCTGGGAAAGAGGAGGGTGCTGGTTTTTGCACTAGAGTGTGTATGGAAGTGTACCTTTAGTATTAACCACTGATCAAATGACTACCGTATTTTCCGGCGTATAAGGCGACTGTGCGTATAAGACGACCCCCTAATTTTCTAGTTAAAACATAGGTTTTCGTCTTATACTCGCCGTATAAGACTACCCCCCCTTAAGAGGCCAACCGGCAGCGCCCCAGCACCCCTCCGCCTCCCCGGCTTTGCTCCCGGTGTCCCTGGTCTGCTGGAGACAGTCCCCAGCAGACCAGGGGCACTGGGAGCAAAGCCGCAGCAGCGACGGGGTCCCGCGCCTCTGAGGCTTTGCCAGAGCAAAGCCTCAGAAGCGCGGCACCCTGCCGCCGCTTCGGCTTTGCTCCCGGTGCCTCTGGTCTGCTGGGGACTGTCTCCAGCAGACCAGGGACACCGGGAGCAAAGCCTCTGAGGATGCCGGCAGCGGGACAGCTGCGGCGCGTCTGGGCTGCCCCGCTGCCAGGTTCCCCCGAGGCTTTGCAAAGCCGCGGAGGGGCTCGGGCAGCGGGGCAGCCCAGGCGCGCCTGGGCTGCCCCGCTGCCCGAGCCCCTCCGCGGCTTTGCTCCGCGTCTTCCTGGTCTGCAGACCAGGGAGACGCGGAGCAGCTTTTCTCGCCCCGGAGTACACGGGCGGCAGGACTGCGAGGTCCCGCAGTCCGTGTCCTCCGGGGCGAGAAAAGCCCCGTTCGTACCTGCAAGTCGGGGACTGCCTGTATACCCGGCGTATAAGACGACCCCCGATTTTTGGGGGATGTTTTTTAGCATAAAAAGTTGTCTTATACGCTGGAAAATACGGTATATCTAATAAAGCTGCACTCTCTTAAGAGAGAAATGTAACTTTAACTCTGCAGTTCTTGGGTCCTTCCACATACACCTCCTTATTTTCCCTCCAGCAATAGCAGTTGGTTTTACACAGTGCTCACAAATGTGACCGATTGGGATTGGGCTTACATATACTTGATTAAAAGCTTGTGGGGATACGCACAACATTTTCAGATGAAACATTCTCTGTCAGGAGCTGCATTTTTATATCATACATTATTATACAAAAGGTAATGCACAAGGGTCCATGCACAGTTACTGGTGGCTAATATCTTCTGACAACAGAAAGCATATTTGACAAACTCACAAAAGAAAGGAAACAAAAGGTTAAATAACATAGCACTATATACCCTCTTCTCCGGCACCAGAAGACACACAGCAGCTTTACCACAATTATCGTACACTACAGCCCATGCACTGCAAACTTAACTCTGTCCCCCAAGGGTTTCCAGCTGTCCAGCACCTCCTTTAGCTTCTTGTCTCTATCTTAGTTACTTATTTGGCCCATTTTATCATAAAATCTGAGCATTTCAAAATCATATTCTTTCAACATCATGTGAGTTAGCTCAGTTTTAAAAAAATCTCTTTTGAAGCTGAGATTAAGCATGAAAAAAGCATGAGAAATTTTAGTCAGAGTAAAAGTTAAGCAAGTCATAAGTACCTTTGCAACCTTAAAAATACTACTGACTACTTATTATTTCTATGTAAGTAATCCAATACATTGAATATTTAAATCTTAAAAATCTAATACAGGTATTTACTCATTCCTTGATTAATATATTGGGCAAAGTTAATAGTTCCTTACTAGAATGTATTTTTAATAAACATAAAGTTTAATAAACCATAAATTTATCTTGAAAAATCTTAACCATTTTATCTTGGAATATATGAGTTTGAAATACCTGTCCTGAATACTGTAGTGCAATGTCTTAATCTTAGCATGGAATGCTTCATTCCAGAGAGGCAGAAAAGAAAATCTGAAGAGACTGAAAGGTCATCAAAAAAGCAGGAGTTGAAAAGGGGAAGGTTGATTTTTTTCTCTCCACCCTTCTTTACAAACATTCCACAGCTGAAAGTCAATAGATTGCTTCTGAGCTGCCTACAATAGAATAAACAAAGCAGTGGGTAGTGTGCTTTACCCAAAAGATCTGATGATTTCCAAGCTAAAGCCTACTCGATAATAATTCAGTGAATGCTTTATGTTGGTTGTACACATTGTAACATTAGGTTTTTCATGACTTAAATTTTAACTTGCAGTGGAGCATGTATGTAACTACAGGGGAGTCAGTGACAGCATGACAGTGACTCCTATTAAGTAAGCAATGCTTAATTGCACTAGCTGAGCACTGGGTAGTCTGGGTCATGAGGATTTTCTATGATTGGTGGGATTGGGACCGAAGGCTCCTCGTCCTGCTCTCCTTCCTTCTTTCAGTCTTTCAGTTCTCTTCCTGACCACTCCATTTCCAGCAGATTCCTGTTCTTGGAGAGTTGGTGGTCTGGTGGGTGACCCAGTATTTGTTCAAATTTGCTTTCACCTCTTTGATTTTGCCAACTAGGGAAAAGTAGGCCTTAACATCAAAATATAAATGGTCATTAGTATGTTTATAGATGAAGTGTCTGATATGCATTAATCTTGTGTTCTGCTTCCTTTTGCTGTGGCTCATCTCATCTTTCCTCTACTTCCCGAAGGATAGCTTGATGTTGAGCCTCTGGTATCATATCTTTTAAGAGTTGTCACTCCCAGCTCTCTTTTGCCTCCTTTTCTTCCTAACTGGTCTTTCCAGCTTTTTGTACGCACTGTAGGGATGTTAAAATGTGTTTATTTGTGTACAGTAATTCCTCATTTAACAAGTGCCCGCTTAACATGTTTTCGTGATAGCACGAATTTTTTTTTAGGGAACGTTTTTTGAATTACACGACCGTCCCTGGAATAACATGATTTCCCCAGCTGACCCGTTGCCAGCAGCTGTGCGGGGCTTCCCCCGCCGCCCTGCAAAGTGTCAGAAGGTGTGCCGCTCACCGTGCCATCCCCCTGATTCCCGCTCGCCGGACGCCTTGCCCCCTCTCCTCCGCTCCTGCGTGCAGGCCGGCAGCTGGGTTTCCCCAGCCGGCCCATTGCCGGTGGCTACATGGGGCTTCCCCCACCTCTCTGCAAAGTGGTGGAGGGTTCGCCGCTCGCCGCGCCATTCCCTGGCAACCCCCCGTCGCTGGATGCAGTGCGGGTCCTGGCAGACCCGTCACAGGGGCATACCCCCAACCCAATACACCTCCCCTCTGCTCCCCTTCGCTTCCCCAGAGCCAAACACCTCCCCTCCCTGCTGTAACCCCGTCCCCTTCCTCCCCCAACCTTATGTCTGTGGCAAAACTACCAATGACTTCAGTAAGGCCAGGATTTCACTTGGAGTATTTGTCAGGAATTTTTTAGAAGTTCTCCTTTCAGTGTTTCCTGTTCAGTTTATCAGAGTAAATGGTTTTACCTTAGAGGGCAGGTAAACCAAACAAAATCTTTGTTCTGTTCTGGATAACTTCCAGTATTGGTTTAGAGAATGGATGTATTTACTGATAGTTGGCTTGAACAAATAAAAAATATTTTTTCTTGCTAAGTTGTGTGGTATAAATATTTCTAAACTGCGTGCTTACTCCATTTTATTCTTAGCTACAACTATAGCAAACTAGCATGTGATCCCAATTATCGTGACTGTTACCAAGTCACTGCTCACCAAAAGAGTGATAATTCTCAAAACAGTTACACACATGATGGGTTTGTTTTAACACAAGTATCAGCAGAAATATTGCAAAATATATAGATTCTTCCTGGATGTAGCAGAAGAATGGGATATTTTATTACTGCTTTAAAAACTACTCAGAATACTTCACTAACAAACCTTGAATTTATTTTAGAAATTTAAATTCATTTTTGTCTGTCATAAATGTAATATTGTAGTTTCTTTGTCTTTATTGGAAAATGAATGGTGGTTTCCAAATGTTAATGATTTTAAATGGTCTGTAGGCCTTTAACACAAGAAGAAATTGCTCAAAGACGTGAGCTTGCAAGACAAAGACATGCAGAAAAATTGATAGCCAGTCAAGTGCAAGAACTACCAGTACAAGTTCTTTCTGGAAATGAATCTGAATTGACTGTGAAGACTGGTGAGACAAAAGGTACAGTACTTCTTAGGACTGTCTTTTGTCACCCATTTTTCTCATAGGTAAAGACTTTGTTTTTATTACAGTGGTGCTTATGAGTCAGTTGAGAACAGGACCTGATCAGTCTGTATATGCATAGTACAAATATAGAGTAAGAAGAGACAGTACCTCCTCAGAGTTTACAGTCTGAATAGACAAGCTTGACCAGGGGTGGCCACCCAGTTAGACACAAAGAGCCAAAAGAGCTGTGGATAGTAGTGCAAAGAGCCACACATCCCTCCCCCAGAGCAAGGCACCCCTAACCCCCTCCCTAACCCAATGCCCTCCCCCTGATCCAGGCCCCCCACCTCTCCCTACTCTAATCAAATGCCATACCCCTCCCACAGAGCCAGGCAACCCCAGGTCCCTCCCATTCTAACCCAATGCCTGGGTCTCACCGGAGCTGTATGGAGGCAGGAAAAGGGAATAAGGGAATTTGTGTGCAGCCATCTTGGTCTTCTTAACAAGAGAGCAAGAGTCAGGCTAAGTCTGTGGCCTGACAACACAAGATCTGTATTTAGATGCTGCCTTTGCCTCTCGCCTCCATACGGAGATAAGGATAGAATGCTGACTCTGGCAGGGACCTTGAGATAAGGAGCATCTGGGTGGAACTAAAATAACTGTTAGCCATTGGTGTTTGTAATAGGAAGGAGACTAATTGTTACTGTTATTATATGTAATGGACAGTATATAGAATCATAGAATAATAGGACTGGAAGGGACCTCAAGAGGTCATCGAGTCCAGCCCCCCGCCCTCAAGGCAGGACCAAGCTCCATCTACACCATCCCTGACAGATGTCTATCTAACCTGTTCTTAAATATCTCCAGAGAGGGAGATTCCACCACCTCCCTTGGCAATTTATTCCAATATTTGACCACCCTGACAGTTAGGAATTTTTTCCTAATGTCCAATCTAAACCTCCCCTGCTGCACTTTAAGCCCATTACTCCTTGTCCTGTCCTCAGTAACCAAGAGGAACAAATTTTCTCCTTCCTCCTTGTGACACCCTTTTAGATATTTGAAAACCACTATCATGTCCCCCCTTAATCTTCTTTTTTCCAAACTAAACAAGCCCAGTTCATGAAGCCTGGCTTCATAGGTCATGTTCTCTAAACCTTTAATCATTCTTGTCGCTCTTCTCTGTACCCTTTCCAATTTCTCCATCTTTCTTGAATTGTGGCGCCCAGAACTGGACACAGTACTCCAGCTGAGGCCTAACTAGTGCAGAGTAGAGTGGCAGAATGACTTCACGAGTTTTGCTTACAAAACACCTGTTGATACAACCTAGAATCATATTTGCTTTTTTTGCAACAGCATCACACTGTTGACTCATATTCAACTTGTGGTCCACTATGACCCCTAGATCCCTTTCCGCCATGCTCCTTCCTAGACAGTCGCTTCCCATCTTGTATGTATGGAACTGATTGTTCCTTCCTAAGTGGAGCACTTTGCATTTCTCTTTATTAAACCTCATCCTGTTTACCTCTGACCATTTCTCTAACTTGCTAAGGTCATTTTGAATTATGTCCCTATCCTCCAAAGAAGTTGCAACCCCACCCAGTTTGGTATCATCTGCAAACTTAATAAGCGTACTCTCTATCCCAATATCTGCATCATTGATGAAGATATTGAACAGTACGGGTCCCAGAACAGACCCTTGCGGAACTCCACTTGTTATCCCTTTCCAGCAGGATTTAGAACCGTTAACAACAACTCTCTGACTACGGTTATCCAGCCAATTATGCACCCACCTTATCGTGGCCCTATCTAAGTTATATTTGCCTAGTTTATCAATAAGAATATCATGCGAGACCGTATCAAATGCCTTACTAAAGTCTAGGTATATGACATCCACTGCTTCTCCCTTATCCACAAGGCTCGTTATCCTATCAAAGAAAGCTATCAGATTAGTTTGGCATGACTTGTTCTTCACAAACCCATGCTGGCTATTCCCTATCACTTTATTACCTTCCAAGTGTTTGCATTTGATTTCCTTAATTACCTGCTCCATTATCTTCCCTGGGACAGACGTTAAACTGACCGGTCTGTAGTTTCCTGGGTTGTTCTTATTCCCCTTTTTATAGATGGGCACAATATTTGCCCTTTTCCAGTCTTCTGGAATCTCCCCTGTCTGCCATGATTTTTCAAAGATCATAGCTAAAGGCTCAGATACCTCCTCTATCAGCTCCTTGAGTATCCTGGGATGCATTTCATCAGGACCTGGTGACTTGCTGACATCTAACTTTCCTAAGTGATTTTTAACTTGTTCTTTGTGTATCCTATCTTCTAAACTTACCCTCTCTCTGCTTGTAGTATTCACTACATTAGGCACACCTCCAGACTTCTCGGTGAAGACCGAAACAAAGAAGCCATTGAGCATCTCCACCATTTCCAAGTTTCCTGTTACTGCTTCTCCCTCCTCACTAAGCAGTGGGCCTACCCTGTCCTTGGTCTGCCTCTTGCTTTTAATGTATTTATAAAAGGTCTTCTTGTTTCCCTTTATAACTGCTTCATAATTGCCTGTATTCGAAGATCTGCCTCGGGGGCAGGGGGGCTTCCTCCCCTGTCTGAACCAGTTTTTCCCTTGCTGTAGCTCGTAATAAAACTGCCTCTGGCTACTTGTTGCTTACAAATGCAGAGTGAGGACTATGTTTTCTTCCACAGTTGCCACCGCCACAGCCACACACTTCTCCCTCCAGCAACTGGGGCGTGTTCACAAAGCGGGCATGCAGCTCCTAAGGAGCCATAACCCTGAAAGCCACATTTCTGTGAGCAAAGAGCTGCATGTGGCTTGAGCCACAGGTTGGCCACCACTGAGCTAGACAAAGGGACAGAATACTTAGTGTGATGGTTTGCAGATACAGTGCAAATGCCAGAAATGTTTGGTTAATTTTAACATTCTAGGTGTGGTTTAGTGAAGTGGGATTAACTAGTGGGAAAGACAAGGGAGCTGGGTAAAATGGTAAGGTAGGGATAAAGAGGGAGGAAAGCAAAGTAGGGAACTTCAAGGCCAGGTAGAGTGAAGGTGAGGTGAAGAGTATATGAGGAAAGGAATGGGAAATGTTGAAGCAAATAGACAGTCAAATTAGTCAATTACATATAGCCACATTCAGGATAAAGATAACAGTAAAAGTAAATAGCCTGTGCATGATTTCAGCTAAAGAAAACTTTATAAAAGTGGAAAGAATTTGTTTATAGATGATCTATACCAATCTTCTCCTTCTGAAAGCATTTAATTTGTCTATTTGAAAGAACGTTTGATAGGGGCATTTGGCTTTGTGGTTTTTAGTAATACTTTGAGGACTTGTCTATACTCACACACACATTATATACCTTAAACCCCAGTACAACAATCCTGGTGTGGTTGCAGGTAAGCCAGGATAAAGATGCTTCATACCTGCAGAGATAGTTACACGTAGGCAGGGAAATAAGCTATGGCAGTTGTAAGGCATCTTTTTCCTAAGACAACTGGGTCCACCATAAGAGTTATGCTGCTAAAAATATTTCAGTGTAAAAACGTGGCCCTAACCAAAATAGTCACATCAGTACTTCAAGGCCTGAATATTGAGTCATGATGCCTTTCCTTGCTTTCTCCTTAAGTTTCTTCACAAATGATAGGACACTGATTCGTTGTTGTTTTTCCTCCTCAAGGTGCTACAGAAACTGTGTTTAGACTTCACTGTTCTTTAACTTTGATTAGGTGATGAACAAGAGCTCACTAGCCAAACAGAAAGCATGACCCTAAAAACTGTGAAACAAGAATCAGACAACAAGGAGTCTTTCATTGCTTTTGCTAGAGTGTTCAGTGGTGTGGTGCGAAGAGGGCAAAAGATCTTGGTTCTGGGACCAAAATATGATCCTGCTGAGTCTTTACACAAGGTAAGAGGTGATAGTAAAATGTTACATAGTTTGAGATTGTTTCACAACATTGATAATTTTAACAGTTTTTCAAATGCTATTAATCAAATAATAATTTTGGATAATTTTTTTTTTCAGAAATAATGAAGCAACTTAAAAATTTTTGCCAAAATTTTAGTTTTTATTATAACAAAATTAAGCATTGTGTGCCTAATCCTAGACTGTTAAATGAGGAGCTAGGATTGTCACTTGCATTGTAGCTGTGAGTGGAAATTTAATTATGTATTGGTGGTTTTCTGTGTCATGTATCCTGCTTTTTAGAGTATGTACAAAATCTAAGTATTGAGTGTGTTACTTACTTTAGCTATTTTTCATGTGATTGGTAATACTCCTACATGACTATTTTAGTCAATTCCCTTGTATCTGAATGTTGTATGTTGTCTCAGCGCTAAGTCATTGCTATTATTTAAGTTTTTTGGAGGCTTTTAAATCTGGATTTCTGAACTTTAAATCTATGGAAGATGGGATTTTTACCTTGTGTCTAAGAGGCTTTATATGGATATGTGATTACATCTCTCATAATAAACAGGACTAAGACTGTGCTCTAGGTTAGATTTATGTAGTTATTCTGCAAAGAGCTACAATTATGTTGATATGGGGGAGGGGGATGATGAATTTGTAGTGGATCATCTTTTGATCTTATGGAAAAGTATCTGATGATAACCTTTAGCTTTATGACTATGATAGTTAGCCTTTTCCAGATGTTAGAAATAAGCCAATAGAGTAGCTTAAAGATGACCTGCAAAGTATTTCAAAGAATTTGGGCTTGTACACTTTTTAGCTGCTTGATAGTGATGCAGGCCTGAAAATTTTTGTTTACAGTTTTTGGTGTTTTTAATCTTAGGAATATCAGACTTCTCATCATGTCTAGGTTTTGTTCTGGCTTAAAGTTCTTTCCTCAGTTATTCAGCTTTGACTCTGGTGAGGTCATCAGTTTACTAGTTCTTCAGTCATCTCAGAATCTTCCAAGCTAGACAGAACCTGAATTTCAAATATAAACAGGAAAAAAATGAGTCAGAGATGAATATTCTATCTTTCTCTGCTTCTTTAAAAAGATACAACTCAAGTCCAAATTCTTTTTTCTTTGCAGGTCACCTTTATGTGGCAGAAGGGACAACTGACTACATAAAACTTAATGCGTACAAAATATTTTGGTTTAATTATAAGCTAGTGAAAGGTGCTCAGTTGTGTATAGTTCTGTACTTTCAGATAAATGCATACAGATTTCTGATAAATGCATTTCAGTACATTTTGATTGAATTTAATATGAAAAGGTAAAAGTAGAATTTGATGTAGTTGTCATCATGCAGAGCGCACATAGGCGTTGTCTGAACACACACTTCCACATAGGCAGTATTTCATAAACTTTTTTTTTCTGTTAGTGAACTGCTAGAACCAATGTTCTTTTTTGAGTGCTTGTTCACATCAGTTCCAGTCAGGAGTATGTTAGATATGTGAAAGGTTAATCTGTTGACCGATGCATCACCCTAAGCAGGTGTTGCTTACCAGTTCTGGTTAACTGGTAAACAGTGAGAGCTGGAGCAGGTCCCCACCTGCCACAAGCAGAGAGCTGCTCCTGCCCAGCAGGTGGCCTGCCATCGACAGCCTCTGTCTGTGGGAGCCCGGGCACCCTTCAAGCAGCCCCAGGCCCTGCATCTGGAGCATCCTCTGTCTTCAGGGAGCTCGGGCACCCCACAGTTAGCCCCAACCCCTGTATAGGGGCTGGGAGCCCACAGAGCCAGAGGCTGCACAGGGCTGAGGGTGGGTCCCATGGGCTGGAGCAGTCCCCAGCTTGGATCCTGCTTAGTCGGTTAAACATTAGAGATAGAGGTCCAAGGCAGTGATCAAGAGGACACGAGCGCGCTTGAGGGTCAAGAGCAGGGATTGTGCACACACCCTTCATTCACTGCGGCAGCAGGAGCACACTCACTGAGCACATTTGCTCTGCTTCCTCATGGTTCCTGACGCTATGGTGAGTGAGTGTGGCCTGACCCTTGCTGTCATCCTATGCCAAGCTCCACTCGTAATCCCCAAGACTGAGTCTTTGGGAGAAAGGGTACAAAGGTGAGGTGAGGGCAGGGTGGTGGTGTGAAGGAGGTAGGCTTGAGGGATGAGGACTGATGAGATGCTCAGATCAGAATGCAAAAATGCTTGCGCCATAGATGGCCTGTGTGTTTGAGACCTGTGGTCAAGAGGATTCTGTACCACCTTTAACCCATATCCTTGTCCCCAGACAAGTTGGTCACAAGGACTTCGGCCTTTGCACCTCAGATCACTGGGCACACCAGAACCTTCTATGTACAATCACCTGCAACTTTGGGCTAAAGGCAGAAGAGGTTATTATGCCAGAGGTTCCTCAGTTTATATCCCAATGCCATAGACTTTCTTTAGCGTAGCTCTGCCCCTGATAAAAACTATACAGAACTATACCAAAACATGTCAGAATTCAGCATTGTTCCCTCGCACATCACAGGGTGTCAAACACAAGTACTTTATCCCATCTAAAGGCTACGAATATTTGTTCTCACACCCTCAGCCTGCTGCCTTGTGGTCACCGTGGTCCATGAGAAGGAAAGATGGGCAGCAGGGACCAACCCCAAAATTTTGAGAGTCCAATGATTAGACCTTTTTGGTTAAAAGGTCTAGTTGATGCGGGGCATGCAGCTGATGATAGCTAACCAACAACCTGTTCTCAGTAAATACTTCAGCTCATGGGCCTCTTTGTTGAAGTTTAAGGAGCTACCCTATCAGATTGCAGGGCCGAATTCATGGCCAGTATTGATGAAGGGAAAGTCGTGGCATGGACTTCCTTGCAAATTTCCCTAGCTGTGGCAGACTGTGCTGCCTTCACCCTCTCCAAGGTTAGCCATGTGAAAGGACACATGACTACAAGTATCTGTACTCCTCCCACAGTACAGCAAACCCTGCAGGACTTACCTTTTAAAGGTTCAGGCTTATTGTCAGAGCAATCAGACTCCAAACTGCACAACTTAAGATTCTTGGGCAACCATGAAGTCGTGGGGGACGCATACTCCCCCTGCATCCCTGCATAAAACTACAGCCTCAACAGCAGTGTCCCTACCCTTCCCATCTGAGGGTGCGTCTACACACGCACCTTAGTTCGAACTAGCGATGCAAATGCAGGCATTCGAAATAGTCAATGAAGTGGGGATTTAAATATCCTGCGCTTCATTAGCATGATCTTGCTGGCACGCTAGTTCGACTCACAGCTGATTTGAACCAGGGAGTCGAACTAGCGCGCCGGCGAGATCATGCTAATGAAGCACGGGATATTTAAATCCCCGCTTCATTGACTATTTCGAATGCCTGCATTTGCATCCCTATTTCGAACTAGGGTGCAAATGTAGACATACCCTTAGATAGGACTTGTGTTAAAGGAGGGGTAGAAATGGCAGGTACAGACCTTCTCATCCCCAGAAAGGGCCAGGACCCAACCAAACCATTGTCGAGCTCAAAGCAGGCCTTCTGAAGATGTTCCTGAAAACAGTGAACCAGCTGTAACATCAGATCCTTCCCTTTGCTGTATGAATCAACTATTCCTCTTCTACAGGCAGTACCCGAGTTACGCGGATCCGACTTATGTCGGATCCACAGTTACGAACGGGGATTTCTCGCCCGGGAGAACTAGAGCAGCGGGACGCCTGGTCCTGCCGCCCGCCTTCTCCGGGGCGAGAAAAGCTGCTCCCCGTCTCCCTGGTCTGCTGGCGGGAGCAAAGCGGCGGAGCACCGGGGGCCGGACCCGCGGCTGCTTCCAGATCAGCTGGAAGCGGCGCGGGTCCAGCCGGGTGCTCCGCCGCTTTGTTCAGCGTCTCCCTGGTCTGCAGACCAGGGAGACGCTGAGCAGAGCGGCGGAGGACCCGGGCCGGACCCGCAGCGCTTTCAGCTGATCTGGAAGCCGCGGGTCTGCCTGGGTCTTCCGTGGCTTGGCTCAGCGTCTCCCTGGTCTGCAGACCAGGGAGACGTGGAGCAAAGCCGCGGAGGACCCGGGCCGGACCGCGGCGCTGATCTGGAAGCGCCACGGTTCGGCCCGGGTCCTCCGCAGCTTTCCTCCACGTCTCCCTGGTCTGCGGGGGGGGGGGGGGGGGGGGACGCAGCTAGTGCCCCCCCAGCAGACCAGGGAGACATGGAGCAAAGCCGGGGGCTTGTGGTAGAGCAGGTGGGGCACTGCCGGTTGGTCCCGCAGCACCGCTCCTTGGCGCTACTGGACCAACCCGGCAGCACCCCAGCTGCTCTGCCCCAGGCGTCCTGATTCAGCTGCTGATCAGTTTCAGCAGTGGCTGAATCAGGATGCCTGGGGCAGAGCAGCTGGGTTGCTGCTGGGTTGGTCCATTAGCTCCGAGGAGCGGCCACGCTACTGGACCAAGCCAGCAGCACCCGAGCTGCTCTGCCCCAGGCATCCCAAAGTCAGCCGCTGCTGAAACTGACCAGCGGCTGACTACAGGAAGCCCGAGGCAGAGTTACTCTGCCTTGGGCTTCCTGAAATCAGCTGCTGATCAGTTTCAGCAGCAGCTGACTTGGGGACTCCTTGAATCTGTATGTAAGTGGAACTGGTGTCCAGATTCAGCGGCTGTTGAAACTGATCAGTTTCAGCAGCGGCTGATGCCAGTTCCGACTTACATACAGATTCAACTGAAGAACAAACCTACCGTCCCTATCTTGTACGTAACCCGGGGACTGCCTGTACTGTGAATTGTCCTGAATAACATTAGACCACTGGGTTCACTGCGTGGTAGAAGGGGCATATTCTCTCTAATTCTGCTCCTTCCTTTCCTCCCGCTCTCTTCCCCTTCTTCTGGGACCCTTCTCACAAGTAACCCTTATCTGGGAGATGCAATTGCTCCTCAACATAGGGACAGTGGAAGGGGGTTCCTCAGGAGCTAAGGAGCAAGGGATTCTACTTGCAGAAAGCAGTTTCTCAGCCTCCCATGGGTGGACTATATAACATCTCAAGCAGCTGATACAGAAGACCAAAGAAATAAAATTTCTTTCCAGTTCTGTTCTTCCATCTCTCTCAACTTTGTTGGTCTTGGAAACTCCATAATTTGCAGCTGACGAAGCTGCTTTTGAGGGAGGTATGAATGGTTTCCCAGTCATCAGTGTTGTGATCCTCCTTCAGTGGCACATATGCTCACAGGGAGGAAACTAGAGAGTCTCACCCGCTTGCATTCTTTTGTGTATTCTTTTCAGCTCGCATCCTTCAAAGCCGAACTGTGCTCCATTTCCTCTCACTCTTCACCCTGTTTGCTCATTAATGCTTCCCCATCTCCCAGCAGGAAGCATACTAACCGAGCATGTTCCTTAGAAAGCATTTAGAGAGGCTTTGAAACTCTGGAGGAGGTTTGTTTGTAATAGATGTCTGCTCAGCTATGCAAATTAGTGAACTTTCATTCCTCTGATGCATCCATATTTTTTTACTTTGGATAAGATAGTATCAGGATTCTTCCATACTCTTGCCAAAAGTCAATTCCTTGTATTTCAGGCATGACAAGGTTTTTTTACCCTATTTTGTCCTATCTGAGTAACACTTAGGAAGCCAAATTGCACTGTTTGTATATTACTAGGGGGCATGAGTTAGCTTGTGTTATCAAGAATGACAGAGAGTATGTTCATTCTGCATGAGTGCTCTGCCAAGTCTATTTTACCTAATTGGTTAAAACAATTCCTCTGAGAGGCTTACTGCATTAGTTGAAAGGAAATGATAAAATCTTTGAGATCAGTCTACTTGATCAATGGTCTCTTCTAGAACGGAGAAAGTGGAGACATTGCTATTTAATATAATTGCTTAAGCTTCACTTCAAACTGTAATGCATTATAGAATTAGGCCTGAATTTTCAAAAGTGACAGCTGATTTTTGTTGTCTAGCTCCTGACAGCTATTACCTAATCTGCAGAAGTGCTGAACTTTTGAAACTCATATTGATTTTAGTTGAAGCTGAAATTAGTAGTGCTCTGGACTTACAAAACACAAACTTTACAAGTCTGAAATTAGACACCCATAAATTGGAGGTCACTTGAATATTTGAGTTCCGTAAGCATGGTGTTCAAACAGAATGTCTTCATAAATACTGCCTGAATTGACACAGAAGATTGCAACTTTTCCTGTTTGGTAACTTTTTTCTTCTTTAAGCTTTTCTATTCCAGTCCAGATTTCATTACTCTCAGACCAAGTCTACACTAGACTCGGAAGATCGGCTTACGGTATGCAACTCCAAACTTGGCACACAGTAGGAAGCCGATGGGAGCAAATGTTCCTGTCAGCTTCCCTTACTCCTTGCAATTGAGAGGACTACAGGTGCTGGCTGGAGCTTACAGGTTTATATTAAACCTGCTAAATCGAACACCAGAATGTCAATCTCTGGGGTGACAAGTGAACACGTGCCCCCAGATTACATCTCCTTATATTCTAGTATTTTGTTTGAAGGCATATGTTTCAAGTATGTTGGAGAGAAGGTGGCCTTTGATACATTTTGAAGTTTCAGCTGTGCTGAGTCAACAATCTCATTCTGTATATTCAGAGTTACCATTTCCAGAATAGTTTGAGTACTGTCTCCACTGCTGACTCCAGTATCTAGACCCGTGGTCCCCAACACCATGGCGCCCGCGGGGGCATTTGTCTGCACCCGCCAAGTGCTCAGGGCTGGCCTGGCCCCCTGCACGTGGCGCATGCGCGGTGCCAGAGCCGGCCCCGGGCGCGTGGTGCACGATGAGCGCCAGCCCCGGGGGCGCCGCGGATTAACCCCCCCACAGCGCATGGGGGAGGGGAAGGGAGAGAGCGCCAGCGCCGGCCCCGGGCGCGCGGCGCTTGGGGGAGGGGAGAGAGCGCCGGCCCCGGGCGCATGGCGCTTGGGGGAGAGAGCGCCAGCGCCGGCCCCGGGCGCGCGGCGCTTGGGGGGGAAGGGGGAGCGTCAGCGCCGGCCCTGGGCGCGCGGCACTTGGGGGAGGGGGAGGGAGAGAGCGTCAGCGCCGGCCCCGGGCACGCGACGCTTGAGGGGAGAGCGCTGGTCCCAGGAATGCGGCTATGGGGGGGCGGGGAGGGCCGCCCCGGGTGCCCGGTGGGCGAACGGCCACACCCCCTGGCGCCCGGCAACCCCAAATGGTTGGGGACCACTGATCTAGACCTTTGGAAGATCTCAAGAAAATTATAAGGAAGGAAATCTTTTCCTTATAGGGTAGATGAAATACTAGTAAATGAATTGGCTTTTAGTATTTTGAAACTGTATTTATAAAAGCTAATTTATTACTTATGAAAATATTTGTTTTACAAATAAAATTAAAAATGTTTTGAGATAAATATGCCCTCCAAAAATTAACAAATAACATGATACTCTTGCTGCTATGTCTTTCTAAAAATACAAACCCCGTTTCTGCTCTATTTTTATTTAGAAATGAGTGTAAATACAATTATTTTATCAGATAACTTTTATTAAACTAAACATTGCTATAGGTATGTGGTTTTTTTTTTCAGTTCTGGAGTTACTTCAGAACCATGTTAATAGCACTTACTTAGGGATAAATATCTAACATTGATTATTTTTCTTTGTGCCTAGTTACCGTCAGATTGTTCTGCTGCAGATGATCTTCCAACAATACCTCATATGGCTTGCTGTACATTAGAGAATTTATATTTGCTGATGGGAAGAGAATTGGAGGATCTGGAAGAAGTGCCTTCAGGCAATGTTCTAGGTAGGACTGTGATAATGGTTCAGTTCTTAGAGCCTTCAATCCTGAGATCATTCAGTATATAAAAATGTGGAAATCCTTCAGATGTGATTCAAGTCAATAAGAAATAAATATAAATGTAAAACTTTGAACTTTATAGCGTAAGTGAATTGAATATGAGAAAGGACTAGGCCATTTTAGTTAGAATATTTGTGACGCGTCAATCAGAAATAGGGAAAAATGAATCAGTCGGACAACTCAGCCACAGAAAGTTAAATTGGTCTGAGTCTCGGTTTATATTCTGTCCAGGACCACTGCCTGGAAAACATCACCAGCAGGAGGGACTAATGGCAACATTAGGGTCCAGTGCAGTATTTCCTTTAAGCTCTGTGGCTATATTTTTAAAACAAAGCTTTAATTTTTTATGTCAGAGCACTTGCATGTTTGAACTTCTATATAGTATTATTGAATCAATTAACTTTTTATTTTGTTGCTCTTGTGTTAACCGGCATTGATAAAATATCAAAGTCATAAATAAAAGGCTTTAAGAAAGATTGAAACCAGCTTATAAAAATATCTATATGACACTTAAGAGTGTGATTTATAAATTCTAAATGTAAAATTCTGTCAGGAAAAACAGAACTACATATGTCTAGCTTTTGAACAATTAATGATTATCTGGTGACTGTATTTTTTATGAAAAGTATAAGGTTCGCTTTGCATGAAGCCCTGTAAATACAGCACCACTCACATTTGACTTCAGCTAAAAGGAAATAGAAGGTCTTTAGTTGATTAATATAAAAACAGCTCAGGGTCTAGAAATGAAACTGTTGATAATCTAGCATTTAATACCAGCCAGTGTTATCTAACTATGTTTGAATGTGGTGAAATTAGAAGTGGCTAATGAACTCTTAATATACATTAGCTATTTGTGAAAGCACACATGTATTTCTAAAAATAGATGTTAGCTAGCCCCTCATAAAATCTGCAGGAAATTAAATTAAGTTTCCAAATCGTTAGACCTAGCATGGAAACTTAAATCAGCTCCAGATGTTTTGAAGTCATTCTCTTTTATAGTGCTGCAGAAACATCCTCAGGCACAATATATTAATCTTTTGTCAGTGTTGAGAAATTAATGAATGCCAATAAACAGAATTTTTTACCATACTTGTCATGCTTATGTATTTTGAGGGCCATTTAGTATAGTGTTAGTAAGTAATTTTCCTATGTTGTGTACATACTTAGTCATACGTTTATTCCTTGAAATACACCATTAATATATCCTACTGATTCTAAAAAGTTTCTTTCATGTTAGGCAGTGATGCTGTTTCTTTCCGTATTGGAAAGAAGTCTCAAATTTCTCTAGTATTAGAGAGATAGCCGTGTCAGTCTGATCTTGCTGAAACAAAAGGAAAAACGATGTAGCACTTTAAAGACTAACGATGGTTTAATAGGTGATGAGCTTTCGTGGGCCAGACGCACTTCCTCACCTATTAAACCATCTTGTTAGTCTTTAAAGTGCTACATAGGTTTCTCAAATTTCTCTTGTAAATTATAGCTGAAATCCATCATTTGTAGAGGGCATTAGCTAATCCTGTTTAATATGTTTTTTCCTTTGCTGAAATATGGCAATAGAATTAATTATTTGCCTTTAATCTGTTCAAATGGATATTATAGTTGTGTCTTGCACTTCATGGCA
Source organism: Pelodiscus sinensis (assembly GCF_052426305.1). Taxonomy (NCBI): domain Eukaryota; kingdom Metazoa; phylum Chordata; order Testudines; family Trionychidae; genus Pelodiscus; species Pelodiscus sinensis. Next base: position 27,653,177 of record NC_143065.1, read on the forward strand.
TATTGGCACACAGTTTTGGACTTGCAAGTTGCCATTTTCAAACAGAAAAACTTCAAAAACAGACTGCAAGAGAGAAACTGCTGAACTGGAGTCCATATGCAAGTTTGACACCCTGAACCAACATCTAATAAACACATCAGTGGTTCTCGCATTATAATAGGTGATTTTCCATTCAGGTACTTTCACCTTCTCACCACTGTTGGAGATGAGCCACATCTATTTGGATTTAATTAGCACTGTTGTCACACTCGCATATCTGAATCCCTCTTTTTTTCCCTTCAGCATCTAAGGAAGTGAGCTGTAGCTCAGGAAACCTTATGCTCTAATACATTTAAAGCATCACCTGACTCCTTGTTGTTTTTTTTTCTGAAACAGACTAGCACGGCTACCTCTCTGAAAGGGGTATGCAGGTTTTTTTCCACACATAGGGCCAACCAGAATTTTACTGACAGAAGTGGTGAGGTATACAAAACCTATGTTTATTTGCAAGAGTCTTATGTTAAACCTCTGTACTTCATCTTAAAATAGTTTGAATATGCTAAGTTGCCTTTTTTTGTTATTTTGAGTATTTTAAAGATTTAACAGAATGATTGTGAAATACTTTAAAAGAATAAAACCAGCTCTCGGTGTTGATCAGACCCATAAAAACCAGTTGATTATAACTCTCATTGCTGTTTTCCTTCATGTAGTAGGCACCCTTAGAAGGGATTGCTTGTCGGAAAGTCTGCTGTTTCCAGAAATTTTCTTTAAAAAAAAAAAAAAAAAAAGAGTGTTTCTAGAACCAAAAGAATCTTTCAAAATGATTGAGATTTATTTTGTGTAATGAGCATCTGGATATGCTCTTTTTAATTGAAGTGTAGATACTTTCTGAAATGTGAAACACACCATATAGTGGCACAAGTTTGGTCTAGATTTTATGAGACCAATTATTCTTTAGTAGCATAAGATCAGAATTGGCACTAAGGCAAATGAAGCAGTTAGTTAGCCAAAATATATTTAGTATTTCACAATTTTAGCACACTTGCATCTGATCTCTGGATACATTGATAAATGGCTTTGAATTAATACCTATCTAGAACATTCATACTGGAGCATGATTAATAATCTGATGTCATGTTAAACATTTTCAAAAGAGTTAAAAGCCCTATTTATCTTCTAGTCCATTTGGGTTTTTTTCTCTTCCCATTAAGGTACATTGTTAATTTATGTAGCTTTAACAGACACCTTTCCTGATTTCTCAATGAGAGAATGCAGTATCTTTGATATAAAAGGGAAGTTGTAATAATTGCTAGTGCTAGGCTTTTATGACAGCAGTTAGTAACAGTAATTTCTGTTTCAGAGCCAATTTACTTTCATCTTCAAAGGATGCATAAGTGCTTTCTCTCCAGCCATATAAGGAAATTACTTGTAAATTATCTAGTAAAATAAGGAAGCTGAGTTTTACCCTTTGTAATGAAATTATTGCCATATGGAATATGCAGTTAATCGTAACTGCCTGTTTCTCTTTTTGAAATGTATAGTTTATACTTCTACTATAGGTTGTATATAATGAAATTTGAAAAGTCAGAATTTCTACCAGGTCCTAATGAGAAGCCTTGTATTATGTTTTCATATCTAATCAGATGTGATGGCCAAAGAAATTGATGTGAAGATTATATAAATGAAGGTGGAAAAAGTGTTTGCCTATTGGTCATAATAATCAACTAACTTTTCCTTGACAATGTAATATTTTTATAAGTGTGTTAAGAATCTGAGAAATTTGGGACTGATGTCTGTAATGTGCAGAAAGTTCTTCCTTAGACTTTCAAGGAACTTTGCTAATAAGTTAAACTTGTATTCAAATAACTATAAGGTTATGGGTTATGACAAAGACAAACAAAATAAAAGAGATTGATTAGGACTGAAATACCATCTCCTTCCTTCCCTAATGACCATAAACGCTGCAGGGACTATCAAAGGATGAGTGACATATTTTGTATGTAATTAGGTAGAAATAAAAGGATATAAGGAGTGAGATTCCACTTTGGGTTTTTATTAATTTGTATTACAATCTTGTTGTCAAGAATGTTCTTCTTTGTATATTTGCTGTTCTTCATAGACCTTTTCTTAAAAACTCTTAAACAGTAGGCCTATTTCTATGCAGTATCTATCTATAGAAGCAAATTACTGTTTCCCCCAGCATTCACATCTGCAATTTCAGTTCTCCAGAATCTGTTGGATGAGTTATCAATTTCTTCACAGTTTCTGGTTAAAAATTAGTTAAATCTGGTCAGCGCAAATAAAACTGTTCCTGAGGTCCCATGGATAAGAGTGTGGTCATTTTCAACTACTTGTTTGTCAAAACTCTGCTTACTTATGTGAAGTGCTCTTTATCTAGTGACAGAAGCATTTCGTTTGTGGACTTTTGGGGCTTGTCTTTACAGTGTGTTGGCATGTACCAGCTAAGGTATAATTTCTTGTGCCTGCCAGTATGTTGAAGACTAACTGGCCTTGTGGATCCTACTGATGCACACCAAGAGTTCCCAAATTACACTGATGATTGCTTGTTTCAAACAGGGCTACATCATTGTGCATTAAGGAACTTTGTATGCCAGCAGGATCCATGCAGCCAGTTGATGTGTGCAACATGTTGATGTGCACTACTGTTCTTTTGTAGGCAAAACTGGAGATTTGTATATACCAATGATTGATCTATTCTGTTTTAGGTTTACAACAACAAATGCGTATGAGTGCAAAATTTCTTTTGTCAGGAATGTAAGTGCTACTGTAATCAGTTAATTACTTTTAGCTTTCTCCTCTGCATTTATTTCCAGAAGAGGTCTTGTGCCAGCATCTAGATATTAAGATCCTACTTGTAGTCTCTTGAATTGACGAAGTCCTTGGAAAAGACATGGAAAAATGAACTTAGATGTTATCAATGTCTAGAATGCACAAGTCTTCAGGACTGTTGAAGGAAGAATGCATGTAGTTGAGACTGTTGGCTGAAGAAGCTGAGTCATTGAACGCAAATATGAAAACAATTCTTTAAGTTAGGCTGAGAGAGAGTCTTGATCAGAACCCAAAGGTTAGATCTACAATCCAAACATCAATTGCAAAAAGAAATGCAATTTGCAGTACACAAATTGTGAGGTCCCCCCCCCTTTACTGTTGAAAGAAATATTTCCGAAATTTGGTGTGTCTACATGGCACCAAAGTTTGGAAAAAGTGCTCTTTCAGCACATCCTGTCTTCCTCGTAGAATGAGGTTTACAGGGATGTTGAAAGAGCGCATCCGCTTTTTTGAAAACTCTTCCGAAAAAGTGGACGCATTCCTTGCACGCGGAGCAGTGCAGTCTAGATGTAGCCTAAGATTCTGAAAAAAATCTAAAAACATGTAACTTAAAATATTGTCCTGGGAACAAAAGGATAAAATGGTTTGGCTTCTAATCATTCTCTTAAGGTCTTATTCAGTACCAGATGTTTTAAGGTACTGTAGCCCTTGTCGTTACAGACGTTTTCCCACAGATATTTTGTGATCACCTCTTTTCCTTAGCCCCTAATTTTTAAGGTTCATTCTTATTTCCACATAGCAAATCTTTCAACTTGCCTTCCTAGTGCTCTGAGCCTTTTTCTTAGAAACGAGTTATTCATACCTCTTCTACATAAATCTTTCCCTGCCCAAAGTTTTGTCTGACCCACAAATAATATCAGGGAGTTAAAACATTATATTTTGACTGTTGTAGCAACAGGGACCTCTAAAATCATTTTAAGTAAATAAAAACATATCTATCTGTGTCACTCTATCTATATAATTTTGCCATGTGACTTGACCAAACATTCCCATCCTAAATGTGTTAAATATCACGTTGGCTGGAGCATAATTTTTTGACATGGGGCACTAGTCATTCAACTTGACAAGGTGGCCACTTTTGTCTTCTGGATGTGGATTTATCCAGCTTTACCACTTAACACCTGTCAGCTTCCAAGAACATAATTAGCTGGAAAATGTTTCAAGTGGCACATTTAAGTTTGTCTGCCTTCTTTGCTACACTACTTGCTACCTCACTTGTCAGTCTCTGATAGGATGGGAGAGCCATAAAACAAGGGACAACTTTTTACTGATAACTGTTGGTTAAAGTTATTTTCTTCCTACTGCATTCTTTTCTTTCCCTTTAATATATGTTGATTATATAGAGAGATTTAATGGACCAGTTTCTTATTGGGAAGTTCTTTGACAGGATGTGGATTGGCTGATACTTATCCTTGATAGGTATTTTCCTTTCTTGTAGGTTAAGTAATTACCATTGTCAGTCTTCTCAGTGAGACCTGTGATAAACAAACAATTATCTATAAGCAAGATTCCCTTCTGGGACTTTGACCTTGCAGTTATATATAGTTGTGGAGTCTGCATCATCGTTTTGAATAGCCCATTTCTGCATCAACTTACAAGACTTTTTTGTTTAATGGAATTTAAACATTTTTGTTTCTTTAAAAAGAAATTAATCTAAGGCAAATCTTTGAAAAATGCTGAAATGTTATGGGCTGTGGAATTATTGAGTAATTAACAGTTCCCTATATCTTGCAAATGAAATTGAGTTTTGTTTGGAAAGGTGATGGGCACATTCACCCTGTGAGAGGTAGACTGGGGCATCCTTTGGTTTTATTCTTATTCATCTCCTAAGGCTCTAAAGGTTGACTGCCATCAACTTTTAGGGTATCCTATAAAACTTGCACTTTCTTCATATTCACCTCAAGTAAGTCTCTTCTTTTTTCCCTTTATTTTTAAGTTTATTCACATGTTCCTATTCTTCCAGTGGTTATGTCTACCTGTCTTATAATATAACTAGAAAGGTTTAGATAACTAAAATATATTCAGATCCTTTTTATTCCCTTTCAGCAAAACTGTTGTGAAACCCATTTAAAAACACTTGAGCCCAAATGCTCCATAAGAGTTAAGCATGGAACCTTTTCCCCCTTGGATCAGTTTCATACTGTTAATACTTCAGATAAGGACCCTGTTAATTTCAATGTATTTATTTCTCATAGACCTGGCCTTAGCCTTACTGACACTAGACTCATAAGGTCGGGTTAAGGTAAGCAACTCCAGTTCTCGTTTAGCCAGCTCTCGTAATCTTTCCGTTCTTGAGTTCCCAAAAGGTAAACTATAGTGAATAATGCTACTTTTCCTTCATGTTGAAGGAACACACCCATGAAAGTTTCAAGAAGCTGACTCACTGTGGTGATGAATGCCATAGAGAAAACTATTAATGAATTAAATAGAAATAAATTAAGGATAAAACATTAGTCACATATGTTTGCATTTTGTACTTACCAAGGGTAAATCTTAGAAGATTTTAGAATTTTATATCACTCGATAGATGTGTGGATAGAGGTTATATTGATTGTTTAGTGGAGTAGTTAGCTCAGCTTCTGAAAATAAACTTAAGACAGAACTTGTTGCAGCTGTAGAACTATCAGCAGCTATTTCGGTGGCATTCCCTGAAATAGTCAGAGGGGTTGGGATTTGCAAAGGTGCCTAAGAGAGTTCAGCACCTAAATCTGGGATTTTAGTGCCACACACCTTAGGCTTCTATATAAATCTCACCCAGAATGGTTGGATTTTTCCCAAATATTGGGGGAGTTTGGCAGTGAGTTAAAAAGAAAATCAGCCCCCTCATGCCTGGATCTCCAAGACCCTAGTTGTGAAAGGTGAAGTGAATTGAATAGGCAAGCTCCAGAGATCAGCTTTGTTTTCTACACAATAAAAATTTAATTAAATTCTGAAAAATTGGCTATGAAATGGCATCTCATTTTGAATCACCAATTCAATTGCACAATTATTGATTTTACAAATGAAATGTTTTCTTTTAAACTGCAAATTCTGCAGTTTGTCTGGAACTTGAAATCTAAATATTCAGAAAATTTAGATACGCTGTTGTGTGCCTAATTTTGTATGCAGTTAGTGGTTGCATTTGCAGATGGTTAAATGAGAACAAAACTGCATATATAATGTGTGCAGTCTTAGTAAATGAATGTGTTAAACATTAAACATGTGTCCTGATACTTACACCTTTAAATATTTCTTTTAAAAAATATTTTCAGGTAATCTTTGAGATCTGTATGCCTAAATTTATCCTGAACTAGCTTGTTACAAATATAATTTCGTGCTCTTCTATAGTATAGTGTGGGACAGAAGTGCTAAGGCATCTTGCATGATCTTTTCACAAATGGTGATTATATACAGATAATACAAAAGAATAAAGAGTTGTTTGAAGCTCTTAGAAAATGAGACTGTTTTCTTAAAAATCTAGGTAGAAAAACTATAATTTCTAACCAAAATCCTGTGGGGATTTTTTTTCCCTTTGAAGGGTGAATTCCACTCAGAAAAGTGACTTACTGTTTAAAAACATAATGTCTTTTTTGAAGGACAGAAAGAATTTTAAGGGACATATAATGAAAGTAGGACTTAAATTGTTTGCAGTGAAAGGCCACAACCTGAAAAACACTTAAGTACATAGGTGGAAATGAATTCAGTATTGTCATTCTGGTTTTGATGGAAACGTTTCTGCATAGAAGTCTTTGCAGCTATGCATGATTAGGAATGTTTTGATAAAACATTATGCAAAAATACATTTGTTGAAACTGAAACATTTTGAGAAAATTAAATTTATGCCAGGAAGGTTTTTTCAGTCCAACAATGAATATTGAGGGAGGTTCATAGATTCCGACGCACAGGTCAGAGACTTTCCCCGAAACTAATTCTTTAAAATACATTCTCATAGCTAATTACCCTTACTTTTTAAAAGTCTTGTACCGTATTCCAGTCTGAATTTATCTCTCTTCAGCATCCAGCCATTGTATCGTGTTACATCTTTGTGTGCTAGACTGAAGAGCCCATTATCAAATATTTGTTCCCTAAATAGGTAGGTATAAACTATAATTAAGTCACCCCTTAGCCTTCTCTTTGTTAAAATGAATAGATTGAGCTTGAGTCTATAACTATTACTATGTTTTCTAATTCTTTAATCATTTGCATGGCTCTTTTCTGAATCCTCTGCAATTTGTCAACATTCCTCTTGAATTGTCGACACTAGAAATGGACACAGTATTCTAGCAGCAGCAGCAGCAACATCAATGCCAAATAGAGAGGTAAAATAACCTCTCTACTCCTACTCAGAATACTGCCATTTATGTATCCAAGCACTGCATTAGCCCTTTTGGCCACAGCATCACACTGGGAGCTCAAATATATTTAAGTCACTGCTTTCCTGGACAGAGCTCCCTATCCTGTAAGTATAACCTACATTCTTTGTTTCTGGATGTATACATTTACATTTGCTTGTGCCTTATTTACGAAGAGATCCAGTTTGCATTCTTTCATTGATCTATCTTCATTATTTACCTCTTCCTTAATTTTTAAATCATCCGCTAACTTTAGTAGTGATGGTTTTATATTTTCTTCTAGGTCATTGACTTAAATCTTAAATATTGCAACACCAAGAACTTATCTTTGTTAATTTTATATGGTTTTAATTTTTTAATGAAAACGTTGTGCAATTCCAAATCAAACACCTTATCTAATGTCTAAGTATATTACAACAGTGTTACAAAAGTTTATCATCCAAACTTATAGGGTCATTAAAAAAATCTAATTATTTTAACAGGATCTATATTCCACGTGACCAGGCTGATTGACATTAATTACATTACCCTTCTTTAATTCTTTATGAATCTAGTCCCCTAACAGCTGTTTCATTTCCTTGCCCAGAAGTGATGTCAGACTGACAGGCCTGTAATTACCTGGGTCATTCTATTTATCCTTTAAAAAAAAATTTCACGGCATTCGTTTTCTTCCAGTCTTCTGGAGCTTCCCCACTGCTGAAGATCAACAGTAACAATCACTTAGTGCCTCAGTCAGCTCTTTTAAAATTCATGGATTCAAATTATCCAGATCTGCTGATTTAAAAATTTCTAACTTTAGAAACTGCAGTTTAACATCCTCCTGAGATACTAGTGAAATGGGAAGAGTGTTATCATATGATTCAATTACATTTTTTTTCTTGCCAAGCGAGAGAGAGAAGGCTTGGCTATCCCCCTAGAGTAGCCATTAGCTTGGGTACATTTATTCAGAGCAGTGGTAGAAATGTAGCCGTGTTAGTCTGGTGTAGCTGAAACAAAATACAGGTCTATGTAGCACTTTAAAGACTAACAAGATGGTTTATTAGATGATGGGCTTTCGTGGGCCAGACCCACTTCCTCAGATCAAATAATGGAAGAAAATAGTCACAACCATATATACCAAAGGATACAATTTAAAAAAAATGGAAGAAAATAGTCACAACCATATACACCAAAGGGTTCATTTTTTTTTAAATTGTATCCTTTGGTATATATGGTTGTGACTATTTTCTTCCATTATTTGATCTGAAGAAGTGGGTCTGGCCCACGAAAGCTCATCATCTAATAAACCATCTTGTTAGTCTTTAAAGTGCTACATAGACCTGTATTTTATTCAGAGCAGGGATTGAATCTAGGTTTCTCATATCCCAGATGAGTACCAAAGCCATAATGCTACAGGGAGAAGGTCTCATTTTTCTTCTGATGTTAAATGAAAACAAATTTTGAAATCTCCATTTTTTTTCACAAAACAGAAATCTGGTTTTCTAGCCAGCTCTATCTGTAGATTTTTTTTTTCTGAAAATGATCAGAATCTGAGATAGCTAGATGCTTTCAACTGGTAATACTACACAAAGTCAAGTGGAAAGTAACGGTCTGCTTTTCATTATACTTTTCCTCAACTATATTGATAAGGACAAGCTTTGGAAAGTATTGTAAGGTAACATAATTAACCAATAACTTAAACCTACTTAATTTTGTTTTGAGTTTAGATACTTTCATTGGTTTTGCTCTAAACTTGTAGATATTTTAAATCTTTTTGGTCATGTTTTCTTGCCTATAATTTTACTATATACTTCCAACATCTTGAAGCGCTGCTTATTTCTTTATTTTTATGATACAATAACTTTATTTCCTGAAAAACTAGACCTACAAAGGAAATGGAGGGGAGGAAGAAAGAAGAGACAGTAAGAAGATAAGCATAAGAGAGATAGCTGAGTTAGTCTGTAACAGGAAAGACTTAAAAAAACAACTAATAGTCTGGTAGCACTTTAAAGACTAAATAATTACAAGAGGCTGATAAAAACCATTAGTTGGCACTTGGAAAGGAAGATGACCAACACCAGATTCTATACAGATATCAGGTGCGGTACCTTGATTGTTTGGTTGATAATGTGTGAGCCATCCAATATCATGATTCATACCATTTGCATGAGAATTAAACTTGTGAATGAATGAAGTTAAGTTCCAACCTTTCTTTGTGTATTTGGCTTGTGGAATTGGTCTGAAAGGAAACAGCAACTTGGAGATCCATTAATGAGTGTCCAGGAAGATTAAAGTGTTCTCCAACTGGTTTTTTTCTGTTGCCTTTTTAGATATCGGATTTGTGTCCATTAATTCTTTCCCATAGAGCAGGGGTTCCCAACCTTTTTTGGTCCCTGTACCCCCTTAGCTTTTAGTAAACCTTCCCATACCCCCTATTCCAGTGGTCCCCAGCCTTTTGGGGCTGCTGGGCGCCTGGGAGCGGGGCCACCCACACGCCACGTGCCCGGGGGTGGGGCCGCGGCCACCCACGCGCCCGGGGCCAGCCTGGATCATTCGGCAGGCGCACACAAATGCCCCGGCGGGCACCATGGCGCCCACGGGCACCACATTGGGGCCCACTACCCTATTCGATATGAAAGGAAATAAATTCTAGACTCTAGAATCCACAACTTTTTTCACTAACACTACTACTTTTGGAATATTTCAGTTAGGATAATTAGTTATTTACCAAATATTCCTCGTACCCCCTTAACAAGTTTTGCGTACCCCAGATTGGGAACCCCTACTCTAGAGACTGTTTAGTTTGGCAATATACATGGCAGTGGGGTATTGCTGGCATTTGATGGTATAGATCACATTAGTGGATGTGCAGTTAAATGAGTCTCTGATGGGGTGGCTGATGTGCTTGGGTCCAGTGATGAAATCGCTTGTGTATATGTGTGGACAGTGTTGGCACCGGGACTGATTGCAGGGGTGGGTTCCTGGATACTTTTAAATGGAGGTGTGTGGCGAGGTTACCGGAAATAATTTGTTTCAGGTTGGGGGTTGTCTGTAAGCGAGTATTGCCTTTCCCCCAAGGCCTCTGAGTTAGGGGTCATTTTCCAGGATAGGTTGTAGATGGTTGATGATGAGTTGAAGGGATTTAAGTTGTGGTCTGTAGGTGATAACAAGTGGAATTCTGTTGTTTTCTCTTTTGGGCCTGTCTTGAAGTAGTTCAAGTCTGGGTACTTTTTTTTGACTCTGTCAATCTGTTTTTTCACTTCTCCAGGTGGGTATTTCAGTTTTAAGAATGCTCTATATAGATCCTGTAGGTGTTTGTCTCTGTCTGTGGGATTGGAGCAAATCTGATTGTATCTTAGGGCTTGGCTGTATACAATTGATTGAGAAATGTGTTTGGGATGGAAGCTTGAGGCATGAAGGTAAGTGTAGTGTTTGGTAGGTTTCCTGTATTGGGTGGTAGAAATTTGTCCATCATTTAATTGTACTATAGTGTCAAGGAAGTGGATTTCATGTGTGGACTGATCCAGGTTGAGGTTGATGGTAGGGTGGAAGTTGTTGAAATCCTTGTGAAATTCTTCAAGGGTCTCTTTTCCGTGGGTCCATATATTTTTTTTAATTTGGGGAGTACATGTAAGAGAACCAGAAAAGTGCCATTGTGGCTACATAACCAAGTAATGCAGTGAGACACAAAAAGTGGAATTGTTTACATATAATTAAGAAGGCCAAAAAGGAATTTGGAGAAAAGCTAGCCAAAGATTCAAAGTAATAGAAATATTTTTGCTAAGTGCATCAGAAGTAGGAAGCCTGTTACATACAGAACCTGAGGGTCCACTGGACGATCAAGATGCTAAAAGAGCACTCAAGTATGATAAGGCCATTGCAGATAACTAAATTAATTCTTTGCATCAGTCTTCACAGCTGAGGATGTGAGCAGAATTCCCAAACCTGAGCCATTCTTTTCTTTTTAGGTGACAAATGTACTTAACTCTTTTTTTTTTCTAGGAGGAGAGATTAATGAGACTGGGACTTTTTAGCTTGGAAACGTGGCGAGTAAGGGGGGGGATATGAAAAAGGGTTATAAAATCATGACTTGTATGGAAAAAATTAATAGAGTTATTTCTTCCTTCCCCTATCACAAGAACTAGGTGTCACCAAATTAAATTAATAGGTAACAGGTTTAAAACAAATTAATGGAAGTACGTCTTTACACAATGCACAGTGAACCTGTGGAACACCTTGCCAGACAATGTTGTGAAGGGCAAGATTATAACATAGTTCAAAACAGACACAGATAAATTCATGGAGGATAGGATTATCAATGCTTATTAGCCAGAATGGGCAGGTAACTCTAACTCTGGACTTTGCTTGGAAGAGACTAGAGCTTTTGGTCCAGCAGACAGAGGGCCATAGGGAGCCCCACAGGGCAGAAAGGTAGGTGTTAGTGGCATGGTCAGCACAGTGGGGCACAACCCCAAGGAGACGTCTGTGCAACATCTTATCACTTGGGGAAATTAGGCATGATTGGGATATGAGAACATAAGATTGGACATACTGGGTCAGACCAAGGGTTCATCCCAGCTTAGTATCCTGTCCTCCGACAGTGGCCAACGCTGGGTATCCCAGAAGGAACGAATAGATCAAGTAATCATTAAGTGATCCATCCTCTGTCACTCACTCCCAGCTTCTGACAAACAGAGGCTAGAGACACCATTCCTAGCCATCCTGTAATGCATCAGTAATAATGGCCTTCATTAGCACATTTAGAATTCTAAACAGATCCACATTTCATAATTCTAACTTCACATACAAGAATGATATGTGCACAAAAATAGGATATACACATTAAGCAGATTGTAACTATAAAATTGATATTACATGAGGTATTTCATTTAACGGTTCTTTGAATTATGCATATTCATAAGTCAATTTTCATAAAGCATGGGGGGCTATGGCACTCCACATCAAATATGAAACATTTGCACATTAACTCTTTGTCAGGTTCTGAATGTCCCGGAAATTGGAATGACCATTTCTATATACCATATAATGCACATATAGTGCCCACCATTTGAAAAATCATTGAACCGTGCAAACAGTAGATGATTGATTAAGCAGCTTGCTGATCATTGAGTTGCTTAAATTATTTTGAAAATATTGGCATTATAACTTAAAAAAAAGGAGATGACTAATACTTTGTAAGGATCAGAAATGGTACTTGAATGACTTCTCACCATACCTTTTAGATTTTTTTCAGAGGGGGAGTTATGATGAAGTGGGGTTTACAAGTTATTGTGCTACCACCAAAGCTTCTACACCTCAGGCACAGGAAACCCTTCCCATTCCCAGAGAATGCATTCTTGCATTCACCATGAATGGCAAAATTAGCAAATATTGGGAGCTGAAACTCCCTCACGGTGAGTTTCTCACATCTCCCAAACTCACTGCTCAGGAGCTCTGGGGAACTCACTATGGCTCCTGGCAGTTGTGGGGAACTCACTGTGTTTCCAGGCAGCTATGGGGAGAACTCTGTGATAGCCGGGAGCTGTGGTGAGTTCTCCATGGCTCCGAGCTCTTACCCTCTCCTTCAGGCCAGGACAGGAAACCTGTGAATACACAGAACCGCAAATAGTGATTCTGTGAATCATAAGAGCCTCCTGTATTCTCCAAGAGGGCTTTATGTCTACAGAGTGAATCCCTTTAAATTCCTCTTCTTTGGTCACTGTTAACCCCAGCTTAAAATCACTCTAAAAAAAAAAAATGAAACAAAAGATATAAATCAGTAATTCGTTTCTGAGAGGTTAATAGATTTAATTTAAATCTTTTATGGAGAACGTGCAAGTTATTCTATTGGGTGGACAATCTTTATTAAATATAACTGGACTGATGATGCAGGTACACAAATAGACGTTAATAAAATACAACTAAAGTTAATTTCTCCTGTGAACATGGGACTGCATTTGCAATTACAGTACATATTCAAATATAAGCCCATTTGTTCATAAACCCAGACCCCCCCAAACTTAGAGGAAAAAAATGGTTAAAGTCACTGTCATGTTTATAAGCTGACTCCAGAGTGCAGTCGCAGCTTGTCAGCCTCAGTGCTGGCTGAGCGACATGCAGACTGCAGGGCACGGAGCTTCTCAGCTCCCATTGGCTGTTGTTTGCTGTTCATAGCCAATGGGAGCTGAGATGCTCTGTGCCTTGCAAGTAAAGAAATTCAGACTCTTGAGAGCAAACAAATGCACCAGCAGAATCCACAGCACTTTCCAGGACCACTTCTCAGCCCAGCGGGGAAAACCACTGGTACACTGGCACATTTTATCCTATGTCAGCTCCCAGTCACTGCCTTTTGCCATTTACGCTGACCTGTTTATAAGCTGATTCCTGCTCTTCACAGTGGCATTTTTTCCCCAAAAAGTCAGTTTATAAATGAGTATTTATGGTAGTTTGAAAGCAGTGTTTGTCAGATAGGAAATGATCTTTTAATAAATGAAGAAATTTTGCTTCCATGAAAGTAGGGAAATCAAAGGAGAGTATGATTTTTTTTTTTTTAAACAAAAGTGATGGTTGCAAAAGAACAGGTTAAAAACTATTTAGAAAAGCTAGACATACACAAATCCACGGGTCCAGATTTAATGCATCCGAGGGTACTGAGGGAATTGGCAAATGTCATTGTAGAGCCTTTGGCCATTATCTTTGAAAACTCGTAGAGATCAGGAGAGGTCCCAGATGACAGGAAAAAGGCAAATGTAATGTCCATCTTTTAAAAAGGGAAGGACAATCCAGGGATCTACAGACCTGTCAACCTTACCTCAGTCCCCAGAAAAATCATTGAAGGGATCCTGAAGGAATCCATTTTGAAGCACTTGGAAGAGATGAAAGCAATTAGGAATAGTCATCATGGATTTAGTAAGGGCAAGTCATGCCTGACCAATCTGATTAGCTTCTATGATGAGGTAATTGGCTCTGTGGATGTCAGGAAGTCGTTGGATGTGATATACCTTCACTTTATCAAAGCTTTTTATACGGTCTCTCACAATATTCTTGCCAGCAAGTTAAGGAAGTATGGATTGGATAAATAGACAGTAAGGTGGATAGAAAGCTGGCTAGATTGTTGGGCCCAATGGCTCGATATCTGGTTGACGGTCAGTTTCAAGCGGAGTGCCCCAGGGGTCTGTTCTTGGGCTGGTTTTGTTAAACATCTTTATTAATGACCTGGATGAGGGGATGGATTGCACCCTCAGCAAGTTTGTGGATGACAGTAAGCTAGGGGGAGAGGCAGATACGTTGGAGGGTGGGGATAGGGGATAGGGGAGTGACCTAGACAAATTAGAGGATTGGGCCAAAAGAAATCAGATGAGGTTCAACAAGGACAAGTCCACAGTCCTGCACTTGGAATGGAAGAATCCCAAGCATTGTTACAGGCTGTGGACTGACTGGCTAAGTAGCAGTTCAGCAGAAAAGGACCTGGAGTTTACAGGGGCTGAGAAGCTGGATATGAGTCAACAGTGTGCCCTTGTATCCAAGAAAGCTAATGGCATATTGGGGTGCACTAGGAGGAGCATTTCCAGCAGATCTAGAGAAGTTATTTCCCTTTATTCTGCACTAGTGAGGCCACATCTGGAGTACTGCGTCCAGTTCTGGGCCCCCCACTATAGAAAGGATGTGGATGCATTGGAGAGGGTCTAGCAGAGGGCAACCAAAATGATTAGGGGGCTGGAGCACATGACCTGTAAAGAGAGGCTGAGGGATTTGGGCTTATTTAGTCTGCAGAAGAGAAGAGTGAGGGGGGATTTGATAGCCTTTAACTTCCTGAAGGGAGGTTTCAAAAAGGATGAAAAGAGTCTGTTCTCAGTAGTGACAGATGGCAGAACAAGGAACAATAGTCTCAAGTTACAGTGGGGGAGGTCTAGGTTGGATATTAGGAAACACTATTCCACTAGGAAGGTGGTGAAGTACTGGAATGGGTTACCTAAGGAGGTGATGGAATCTCTATCCCTAGAAGTTTTTAAGTCTCGGCTTGATAAAGCCCTGCCTGGGATGATTTTGTTGCAGTTGGTCCTGCTTTGGGCAAGGGGCTGGACTCGATAACCTCCTGAGGTCTCTTCCAGCCCTAGCATTATATGATTCTAAATATTTATAGAGGGAGTTAATTGAAGCTATTTTAAAAAGGATTTATCCAAATCAATAATTGCTGCTATAACAAAGCTAATATGATTTTTAAAGCAATAGTAAATTATTTTTAGAGGAGCAAGGTTGGACAACCATGTCAAAACATGTCTGTTTCTCAGTGAGACAGGAGAAAGTACAAATATAAATAAAGCATGGTAGTTTTGTAACTCGTGTTTTGATATTTTTTGTGACTGAGGAGCAAAAAATAATTTAGTCAGCTTCCTCTAGATGGTTGCTAAAATTTAGATTCTGGTGTTAGAAGAAAAATAAATTTGGATCACAAGCTAAGAGATTGTACAAGGGTATGTCTACACAAAGAAAAACAGGAAGCTACCATGTGCTTCTTAAAAGCATTTTGACTTGGAATTTTTTTTCTTACTGCTTTTCTTTAATTGGGGACAAAATTCATTTTTTCTTTGAGGAAAATACGTTTCTCGTCTTTTTTATTAAAAAACAGTTTTGTTTGTGATGATGCATAGGATTTATTTTAAGCAGGCAGAAAAAGCGACGATTTGGTACATTTGTGGTGAATATAGAAGTCACAGTAATGCTTCATAGACTTCACTATGCACTCTGTTTTGTGAAGCGATTTAGGCTAAAGTTGGATTAGAAACAAAAACGTTTCAGAAAATAGAATTTGACACTTGTAAATCAGTACAAAATATTAAGAACCTCACTACTATCTATAGATGTCTCATTACTGATCTTTTAAACTTATATATATACTTCATGTTAGCTATTTTTGTTCATATAGTTAACTTACAATAAATATTAATTCAAGAAGCAGTAATGTAAATATTTAGTGTGACTTTGTTCTCCAGGGGAAAGTAAGTTTGCTTCTCTAAGTTGTAGCATATTTATCATCATACATAAATTCAAATGTACAGTTCAGAGCTGCTTTTACATCCTGGAATTCAGAGAAGTACATATGTAGGTACTGTGTTATGTGGCTGATATACCATAGTGATGTTCTACTTACTGCATGTGGAAATACTCTGAAATGATCAGTACATTCTTACAACTCTTTATTCATGTGGGGTAGCATATTGCTGAGTAAAATTAAAAAGGAAATTCTTTTTCTACAATTGTGGGACTTGTTACCTAAGATGTGTGCTAGACACTCATAGCAGTCGAGACAATTTTCTTGTTCTTTCATATGCAATTATTTGGACATGTGTTTATTTCTTTAACTTGCTATTAGAGAGAAGGATCCTGTTAAAAGCAGAGGACTAGAAGTCACTTTTATTCCCAGTTCTGACACAGACTTTTTGTATGACTATGGGAAAGTCACTTGACGTGTACCTCAGTTTCCCCATGTAAAGCATACTCTTCCTTGCTTCTTTCTGTTGGCTTTTACAAGGCCTGGTAGTTTTGTAAATGACTTCAAGACTCTGGAATTAAAAGCCATTTAGAATTGCAAATTATCTTCTGATTAAAGGAAAAAGCAACTGCAAGTAGTGATGTCCTTTTAAAGGCCCAAAAAGGCTTTCCAGGATCAATGCCAACTAGCAAGTGTTGCCACTTTCTTTGAAAGACCTATGAACAGTCCTGCTGTTACACCAATGTTTTATTTCTGTGCAAACATTTGGTGGACTAATTTTGCTTTCTGAATTGGTAATATAATTGTAAAAAGTAGACAGCTTGAAGTGATTTTGGCTGTATGGAGTATTTTGACTGAGCCTAGATTAATGAACACATGAGGGCAGTCTTTCTCAAGAATGTTCTTGAACAGAGGGGAAAACAGTCAATGAAACAAAGAAAGCTGGAACCTTTGTCTTAATTTCTATAATATTGGCAGTTTTGCTAGCAACTACTTGCTGATTACAAAAAAGAAATCTAGAATTTTGAAGTGGTGTATAACATTGACAATATTACTAGGTTAAAGATGCATAATTGAGTAGATTTTGTTATTGAATGGGTGGCATTCTGTTAAGTATCAGGGGTTTCCAGAATCTTTCTGGGTGCATTAGCTTCC
The DNA here is from genome assembly GCF_052426305.1 of Pelodiscus sinensis. Taxonomy (NCBI): domain Eukaryota; kingdom Metazoa; phylum Chordata; order Testudines; family Trionychidae; genus Pelodiscus; species Pelodiscus sinensis. The sequence continues at coordinate 27,670,463 of NC_143065.1, forward strand.
CACATGAATGTTTTATAAATGTCATGAAACACTGAATTGGTGAAACTGTAATATATTTGCATAGCTGTTTTGAACCAAAGGAATAATCATAAACCTATCACTTTGAATCCAGTTTGCCTTTTTCTGAGTTTTTGGGTTTTGAGGTTTTTTTGTTTGTTTGTTTTGCTTTGTGGTTGTATCTAATATTGACATTTTATTAGAAAAGAAGATGTAGAAAGGAAGAAATCTAAGAAGTCTTGAAAGTCACAGGCATAATGCATGTATCTAATATTCTGTTTCATCTATATCTTTTGGACAGTAACAATGTTGATGTAACTTATTTTATTCAAAGGTTTTCAGAATCATCTTCAGCTGATAAAATTTGCTGACTTAAAAAAAATAAGATTAAGTAAGGTTGCATATCACATTGAGAGCTTCTAGGAAATTGAGTAACTTTGTGTAGTTTTTCTATAGTCCTGGTCATTGCCTCTTTCAGATTACCAGAGAAAATACCACATCAATTTAGTAATTTTTGTGTGTGAATACATGTTCATATAAGTTGTTTCATTTTGTTATCCACCTGGAATATTCTAGTTTTTCAATTTACAGCTATCCATGTTTTTAAAAGCATTGCTTTAATTTTCCAGGCTCTTGTGATGAGGTCATAAAAACTTGTTTAGTTTCAGCTCTGGGGGAAAGTGTTTTTATTCATTACCCTTTTTAAAAATAAAAAAGCTGTAAAGGGTAATAAGAAACTTCAGTAATACAGTACATTTCCGATAATCTGGCACCTTTAGGACCCAGGGGGTGCCAGAATATCAGATATGCCAGAGTACCGGAAGGGGGGCTATGACGGGTCTGGGGGCGGGGGTGGCGGGGAACTGCGCAGCGTGGGAGAGGGCAGTGCTGTGGGACCAACCCGGCAGTACCCCAGCTGCTCTGCCCCCGGCTTCCCCAAGTCAGCTGCTGCTGAAACTGACCAGCGGCTGACTTGGGGAAACCGGGGGAAGAGCAGCTCCAATTGTATGGCTGGCCGGAGTACTTCCAGGTTCCAGTTGGTGCCGGACTATCAGGAGTGCTGGACCACTGGATGCTGGCCAATTGGAGTTTTACTGTATTTCTGTTCAAATGGCCAAAAATTTTAAATTAGTACTTGTTGGCTGTTGGATTATAATATGGACAAATTAAAGTTAGTATGTTTTAAACCAGTGGTCCCCAACCTTTTCAGGTTGTCGGGCGCCAGGGGGCGTGGCCATTCGCCCGCCAGGGGGCGGGGACACTTGCCTGCCCGGGGGCGGCCCCCCCATAGCCATGCGCCTGGGGGCGGCCCCCCCCATAGCCACGCACCCGGGGGCGGCGCTCCCCCCCGTAAGCGCCGCGCGCCCGGCGCTCCCCCCGTAAGCACCGCGCCCCCAGGGGCGGGGCCAAGGCCGGCGCCAGGGCCAGGGCACGCATGGCGCCCCCGGGGGCGGGGCCAAGGCCGGCGCCGGAGCCGGCAAGGGCACGCGCAGTGCCCGCAGTGCCATGGCGCCCGCGGGCACCGGGTTGGGGACCACAGTTTTAAACTAACATAACAATGCTACAAAATGTACAGTGGCCAAATTAATGTAAAAGCTAAGGATGAAGTTTTTTATTATATAATACTGATATTTAAGTCGGATTTCAAAAATCAACTTGCCTATGGCAACTGGCAATCTTTTCTGGGCTAGTGCTATCATCTTCAAAATTTGAGCTTTCATTAAAAAAAACACATTTCTAGGTAACTGTCCACATGAACCAGGTGTAACTGTGGAGTCTATGTGCAGTCAGCTCCAGTACTCAACAGTTCTGAGCTTTTCCTAGCAGCAGCAGCAAAGTGAAAACTGTCTGGGCTAAGGATGGTAAATTTAGATTAATCATCTAATCAAATAGTCGATGCAAGTTGCATCAACTATTCAATTAGTTGATAAGGGCACCGCCACCTTTGAAATGTAGCAAAAGCTCTGCCAGTTCTTGCTATATTTCAAAGGCGAAAGCACCGGGGTAGCACCGCGCCAGCAGGGGACTGCTTGAGCACAGGGCCAGCGGGGGACCGCTCACCCCTTGCTCCCATGGCGCTTCTGCTTTTGAAATGTAGCAAGAGCTTCCGCCTTTGAAATGCAGCTAGAGCAAGGCATCACCAGTTCCCTGCTGCACCCCTGTATGCCCCAGAGGCAGTGTAGCCAGACACAAAACCCCATCTTGTTTTTCCACGAGCCCCATCTTGTTTTCCCCCCCCCCCAGAGAGCAAGAGAAAGGCAGTCAGCCTTTGATGCCCTGGGAACACAGGTTTGCTGCCTGTCCCTGACTCTACCATAAACAGAAACCAGACAGTAAATGGGCTAGCTGACGACCCGGGGCCTCCCGTTGCCCTGATGGCTAGTACCAGTAATTGACACGCCTGCACTGTCCCAGAGAGGAATCTTCGCCCATCACATACCAGAGGTGCCCATTGTCTGCATTTTCCCAGGTGTAAATTATGCTTTGCACCCTTCGTGGGAAACTTGGCATTCAAAGCCATTTTTCCTTAATGGCCACTTGAGCCCAGGAAGAAGCCTACATGACCCAAGGGGTATAAAAGAGGTTCAGCAGCCCACCCCATTTGAGCTCCAATCATCTATACCTGCTGGCAGGTATTGATTGTCTCCCGAGGTCTGTGGGACGCCCAACCTCGCCCTACTTCTTCCCGAGGGATTGAGAGAAAGACGCTGGCCACGCCAAGTCTGGAACGCAGGGGTGAGAATATATACCTGCTATGTGTCTATTTTGCATGCATTTAATAAGAGCTCAGAGAACCAAAAAGGTTTCATGGTACCTGTAAGTGACTTATTAGTGTAATTTCTGTCCTGTCCTTTGTAGTGTCTGTGTTATCTGTAACACAGTAGTAGCATTTAAGTTTACCCTGTAACAATAAAATAGTAACTGTTTAAGCTTTAACCTGACTCCTTCAGTTGCGGTAACAGAACCAAGCACAATATAAAAGAACTTCAGCCGGTCATAAGGGACTTACTGCCCTGACCGTCGGCTGACAGGCAGTGAGAGGGAGAATGGCTTTTAAGCTGGCTCCTCCCAGTAGGGATGCTAAATTTCGATTTGTTAATTCATCCAATATTAATAAGATTTCCATTGACTATTTGATTAGTTGATAAGGACTAGCATGTTCCGCCTTTGAAATGTACAAGAGTGCCAGCAGGGGCTCTTGTGCATTTCAAAGATTGAAGTGCCGTATGGAGTCCGGGGCCAGTGGGGAGTCCTCCAACCCCGGGCTACACACAGCGTTTCAGTCTTTGAAACGTACAAGAGACCCAGTGGGGACTCTTGTACGTTTCAGAGTTGGAGCACCGCTGCCCCCCTGCTCTAGCCTAATGCGTGTACTATTGACTTTGGTTGATGCATAAGTGGGCTAATGCTGAATGTTTTTAAAATCCTATCCTTAGTTTCTAAAGCAGTAGGTAAAACTTCCTTGAGACGTACAGATTACGTCATTGCTGGATTCCTCTTCAGAATGTAATGATATATTATAGTTTTCTATAGCGAAAACACTTCATTCTGTTGCATTGTGATATACGTATATTTGATTCCTGTTCAATATACTTTATATGCAAGAAAAAAATGTAGGCCACTATTTGAAGAATTTTCTAATAAATCTTTTATGCTGTAAAGGTATCTGCCAAATGGTGCAAGTGCCTTTGTTTGTGGAGATTTGAAAAATGCACTGGAAAAAGAATTGCTTGAATGTGGACTGTAAGCTTAATCTGTGTTTGCAAAAGATGGGCTAAGTAACCCTATCATTCCTATCTCTGATTATTATAATTTGCTGTGCCTGGTCCAGACCTATAGACTTTATACAAGGTTTTTTTTACAGAGGTTTCCCACCATTGTTATCATGAGTGTAATTCCACCAACAAATGTGCTATGGTATGTATATACAATGATGGTAACCACTATATTGCGTAGGCGTGCCCTGAACAGCATTGAATTACCTGGGCAGGTACAAACACACACAAACGAATACAGATAGAAGACTGATAGACATGTTATTTCCATTTCTGCTTCTTCCCTTTTATCAGTGGGGGAGATGCACCCAATGGTAATACCAGCAAATAAAATAAAAATACAGTAGCTACTGGGTAGATAGTATTAAAATCATGTCAGCTTGGGCAGTCTTAAAACTTTATTTTGAATCACAGATTAATTCTGGTTATGGAAAAGACCATTAAAAACTAAATAGAAATTTTACACCTTTGTACTTGACCAAAGGAAGAAAGGTATTATGTGGCATATTTTTCATCCTGGTTTAGCAGAAGTAGTTAATAATGAGAAAATACAGAAGCAAGTTACAGACTGAACACATAAAGGAACAGAAACCAGTCTAATCTTAATTTTCCCCCCAAATGTATCCTGTGTAGTTCTTGGTTTAGCTTCTTATTCTTTCCCCCAAAGTACACAATGACATCTTTTTATTAGGACCTCACTATAATTAACTATTAATTTTTTAATATCTACCTATTGTCATTGGCTAGTTTCATTAAATAAAGGCAGATTCAGAAGATGGATCCCCGCAAAACAAAATCAGTTATTTCATAGGTTTTTTGTTAACAAGTTTAAATGTGGCTGTTGGAAGAATATAATTTCTACTAAACATCAGTATCAACAAACACCATACAGCAAAGATGGAGTGGGGGGCGGAGGGGGGGAGAGGAATGGTGTAATATAGTGGACTTAAACAAAACCTTACCAAAGCTATCTTGAGAGTGTTCACAACATTTGGCCAATCAATTATAGATAGTGGGTGTAAATTTTGATTGCTTTTCATAGTGACTCAGAAGTCCAATAAACTTAGCAGCAGTTCATATTGAGAGGGATACAACTTTCATGATAATATCTGGTATTTAGTCATCTGAGGATAACATTAATATTTAAGCAGAAGTAGACTGTGCTTCATATTTAAAAATTCTTCTGAGCCTATCCAACCAATTTTATGGTGATTACATATTCTAAATGTTCACAAGTGTTTTTGTTTTACAGAAATCATTGTCAATGATTTCAGTCATTTTCACAGTGAAAATAGAGCTTTTTACAGACTTGTCTGCTTGAAAATGAATACACTCTGTTAAAGAGAAAAATGCAAGTTGAAGCCTTTCTACTTTTAGAGAAGAGGCTCAATACGATCCAGTCCTGAATGACTTTAAATTATTTTGATGTTTCAGACTGTTCTATGCAAAAGATTAATTTAAAGGAGTACTCCTTAGAGGTTCTGAAAATTGTATCCTATATGTGAAATACATTTCAGATTAGTATTCTGGCTTCAGTAATAACACTTGTTTTTTCCTTGAGTGAAATGTTAGTACTTCTGTTCATAAATGATAGTCTGCTGTGTAGCCGTGTGTTTGCTACATTCTCGTTGTGCAGTTCTGAAGGCTTCCATCGGACTTACCTTAAATATTTGAAAGTTTCAGAGCTATTTATCTACTTCTAAAAGTGGAATGCATTTATCAGTGATTGATGAATCTCGCTTATTTCAGTTTTGGATTCAAGGGCATCAACTAGAATCTCATATGTAGCTATATCTTGCCTGTTGGTACAGCTGAGAAATATTGGATGTTGAACTGGGAGGCCTCAATTTAGTGAGGAACTTGAGTTTTCAAGCCCCAGAGTGAGGAAGTTAAGCATGGGTAATCTGAGGATTAGTGTATAATGTTCCATCTTGAGCACAGATGCATACTACTTGTTAAACAAGGATTCCCCTGTAGATTATGCAGCTGGATCTTCTGGGGAGACACACATTAGGATGGTTTTCCTTCTTTTAAAATAACCTACTACGTTGGAAGATTTCCTTTGTAGAGAGATTTTTACTGTAAATATTTGCCTAACAACTTTCAGAAAGCTGTCTGAGTAAGTCTCTCTGAACTTTTCTTTTGTTGCTTATGACTAAATGTCTTCTATGATTTGAAATCTGAGCATACTGTGGACATTCCAAATATAGACACAGAATAAGTGCCAAGTGTTCGAAATAATAATCATAAAAGTGTTGGTTTGTTTTGGTCTGAAGGAAAGTTTTTAAGAGAGAGGGAATGTGTGGAGTTTATAATGGGATATTTGAAGTCTTAATAGAATTATTTATGGTATTAAAATTAGGTACACACAAATATGTAGCTGAATCAGAACCTATCTTCTGATTTTCCCATCAATTCTTCTTGGTCTGTAGGTTGTTAGCAAGCAGTGAGTTAAATATCTCATATGTAAGATTCAAGCTGTGCTGCTTAGTTTTAATTGGACAAATAATATTGTCTTTTTCCCAGAATAGTTAATCTTAGTCATGTTTCCAGTTTAGCTACTTGCGTGGATCAGCATATAATCTTTTTTCAGTGAATATTTTTTAATGTTTGCTGTTTCTGTGAATATTTCTGCTTACAAACTTGTTTAGAAGAAGTAGTATGGAAAATGAACACACAAGGAGTATGTCCACAGGAAATCTAGTTTGTCAGCTGAAAAATACTTGCAGAACATTTGAAGTATTTGCCCAATATAGTCCACAGTAACCCATCCTTGCTGCATCCCCTCCTCTTCTTCACGTACATTTGCATCCTCCCATAATATATTAATGTGCATCTGAAATCCAGGTGAGCATGGTGATTCTAACTCAATCCTACTGCACTTGAGCCACTAGCCTTCTATTTTTGAGTAAGACTGACATGGTTAAAAGTTTAGAGAATTCCAGTGTTCTGGATAAAATAGAACAAACTGGTTAAAATGATTAATAAATTATTATATCTCTATTTTATATGCAGCAGGTTAAAAGGTGCTTTAATACTGATGAGTGATTGTTAAATTTTAATAATGGCTTTTTTAAAATCTGAGAGAATAAATGAAAATTGTACCAGTACATATATTTTCCTTTTTAGTTTAATTTTAAACTAGTCTGCTCAATTCAGTGTGTTTTATACCCTTACTGACAAATAATTTAGTTGGAGCTATGACATGCAGATGATACATGGGAAAAAATGTACATTTGTGAATATTAATCTAATGACAAAACTCAGCTCTTGTGTAGTGTGGTTGAAGTCACTGGAGCCAAACAATGCAATGCCCTTGTACCTATGTGTCTATTAAAAAAATAGCCTAAAAAAACATGAAATGAGACACCATAAATCTACTTCTTTTTTTTTGTCTTAAATGTGTGAATGTTGCAGAAAGAAAATCCGTGTAGAGTAGAATTCCTCTTCTATATATTTAACATTAGGAAAAAATGCGACTTTTTATAGTCTTATTTTAGATATGCTCTTTATTTTAATTTGATGGTGACATCTTTACAAAGGTCACCTGCAGCTCTAATCAGATAGTGTTGCTGCATTTGCTCCAGTTCATTTATGGTTTAATTTCTATCAAAGGAAGTAGGGCCTTTACTTTCATTGCAAAAGTAATCAGGTTCAAACTAGGGGGGTAATGTAGTCATACGGAATTGCAAATGAAGCCCGGGATTTGAATTTCCCGGGCTTCATTTGCATAAAGCCGGCCGGCGTCATTTTTAAATGCCGGCTAGTTCGAGGTGTACAGCTCCGTGCGGCACGGAGTCCGAACTAGCAGGCATTTAAAAATGGCGCCGGCCGGCTTCATGCAAATGAAGCCCGGGAAATTCAAATCCCGGGCTTCATTTGCAACTCCGTATGACTACATTACCCCCCCTAGTTCGAATTAGGGGGGTAGTGTAGACATACCCTACTATATTATAGTGCATGGCTTAGTTATTTTCTAGGGTTTTTTCCCCCTTCACTGACTAACCTAGAAAGATAAACATCATACTTACTTCATACTTGTCAGCAAAGGTGTTCAGTAAGACATAGGAATGGGAAGACAGAATTGTGGAGACTTCTTTGAGTAGATCCTGGAATTGGTCAATTTAAATAATTTGTGGTAGCTACGACTCAAAGACACCATTGTTATATGCCTGTCTATCCTACCAACAGTGTGGTTTTATTTGTCTGTGTACTACATAGTCATCTTCTCTTCTTCAACATAAAAAAAAATGTGCTTTCCCTAAAACATCTCTAAACTTACATTAACTATGTACTCTACTCTCCAGTGTATTTTTGGCTAATCAAAGAGCAATTCGTCTTTATTTTCTGATGTTTAGGCAATATTTCTGTATACACATTTCAATTTGCTTGGCAAATTGGGAGAAATTGGATGCAGAAATTAAAGTTTTTAATCACCTCAGTATGCTCTCCTCATTCTATGCATGTAAGTAGGCAGTGCATCTATAGTGCAGAAAAATAACTGATGGCGAAGGTGAACCTAAATTTTGGAGGTTTTTATCTAGTTGACCCTTTAGGCATCTCAGTTCATGTCTGTTAACTAATTTCTCTTTAACCTTCCTGTCTTCCCTGGTCCTTCATTTATATTGAAATTTTTCTCAGCTTGTGCAGTTTTTCATAGATGAGCAGTTAAATTATGGGTCTTTTAATTGCTAAAATTGTATATTCCCTTCTAAATTCTTAGTTTCCAGGTATATGCAAAACTCAAACTCTTGAACTCATCTGATGAGGTCCAAATCATCTGATGAAACTTAAAAAACAACAAATATTCTTATAGCACCTTAGAGGCTAACAAAACATGCAAAGTGGTTTTTACCCATGAAAGCTTATGGTTCTATATATTTTTGTTAATCTATAAGGTGCCACATGACTACGTTTTCAGAGTCTCGAAGACAGTTGTAAATTAAGCCCTGGTTGCATAAATAATACTGCTTCCCACTTTAAGTTTCGGAATATTTTAATTAGACCTGATTAGGAACTTTGGGGTACGTATTTTTTATCCAAAATGCCAATTTTATGAAAACCAAAACTTTATAATAAAATATCAGGTTTTTTTTTTACAGAAATGTCATTGAAAAGTTTTTCTAGTCAGGACGGAACTTTTGATCAAAAAATCCTAGTCAGCCAGTGGTTGGGGTACTCACTTGGGATATGGATATGCACTGCCTGATAGACACTTACATTCATCTGTTAGAAACCACTACATTATCTCGTGTATCACAGAAGATCATTACAAAATTACAGTCTTAAAAGTATATTTGGTTCCACCTAAAATATTCTTTAGCTTAAATCAAATAATTATGATTAGAGGATTGGCTGGAACAGAGAGGCCTATCACAAGAAAGTTAACTGAGATAGTTAACTGCCTGACAATAAGGTCATGGATCTGTGCTACCCTTTTCCCAACACTGTTATTATACAGGGCATGCAAGGGCTTAGGAAGAGCTGAATGATCCAAAAGGTACAAAGTTCTATTAGAGTATGATTTTCCTTTATATTTTAGATTTTTTTTCTATTATAAGGTTTTGCTGTTGATGGGGAAATTATCTTGCAAGTTTAGATATCATCTTTTTCTTACATGATGCACTTTTAGAGTATTCATGTTGGGAAGTGATTTAGTTTATCTGCAATGGAAAGTACTTGTGCGGCGATATAGCACCTGTAAAATTCAGTGCTTTACAAAGATGGTTAATTATTATCCCTGCTTTCCAGATAGGAAACTAAAGGAGGAAAGTGGTCACACAACTTATCCAATGTCTCCTTAATAGAACTAGGAATAGAACCAGCATGATGTGACTGTTGCCTATCCATTGAGCAAAGCTATCATCTATTTGATAAAATGTCAGAGTTTAAGGCCAATAGGGATCACTAAATCATCTTGTCAGAACTCGTGTATTAGGGTTGTTAAAATATCAGTTAATTGAATAGTTGCGTAACCTCATGAATTAATATTGGTTAATCAACTATTCTATAGTCCCTGGAGGTGTGGCTGGCTGCCTCTTGCGAACTGTCTGCCTGTTGCCCCCTGTTGCTGCCTCTTTATCTGATAAAGAGGCAGCAGCAGCCTCTGTCTAATAGTCCTGTATTTTGTTTCAGCTACCCTAGACTAACACAGCTACATTTCTGTCTAAGAGGGGTCTGTTCTCCCAGACCTGGTGCAAGCTGGAACTGAGATGGGCTGCCTGCCTGCCCAGCTCCTATGCATTTTAAATGCATAGCCACAGCAGAGGTAGGTCCTGAACCTGTCTCAAGCCAGGACTGAGCTGGGACTAATGTAAACCAGAAGTGATCCCTGGGGCTGCTGAACCCTGCCCCTTATCACCACAAACAAGCCTATCATAAAATTGTAGTAATAAATTAGCCAGTCAAAGTTAATTAAGTTGTTTGCCTCAACTACTTTTGAGAGGCTGTTCCAGAACTTCACTTCTCTGTCCTGTGGTTAGAAACGTTCTGAATTCCAACCTGAAACCATTCATGGGCCAGTTTGGATCCATTTGTTCTTGTGCAACATTGTCACTTAGCTTAAATGGCACTTTACATTCCCAGATGTTAACCCATATTTGATATATTTACAGACAGCAGCTGGAGGGAGGTGCTAGTTTTCATATTATGAAAGCATGTCTAATTATCTCAATTTTGGATAAGTTAGATTCCAATACTTTCAATACCATGCTTTTAATCGTGCTAATTTTTAAAACCCTAAGAGCTTTAAAATTGGCAGTGAGTGTATGACACTTGGTTTTCTACTTTAGCCTTAATCATGAATCTTAGAGTGGCTTCAGAGACAACATAGCTGTAGCTGAAGTCACTGTCATTAATAGAAGAAATGTAGGGACGAGAAACTTGTTTTTAAAATTGCTACTTTATCTGGCCTGAAAAAAGCTGCCACAATTACTTCAATGAAAGATGGTGTTCTTGCCTTTGCCAGGGCATCTCGGAACTTGTTCTCTGCTCAAAATAACAGATTGTAAAAATTAGTTTTTGCCAGACTGTTGGTGGAGTGTTGATGTAGCTTTGAAATCTCTCCTCCATTTTTCCCATTTTTAATGTTAACCAAATCTTATCTTCTTCTCCTTTTCACATGTTGGTCCATCTTGTACCCTTGCTTTTCTTTTTGATGTCTTTCAAATTATTCCATGTTAATGAGATATATGGGGCATTTTAGCCAAGCATAGCTTAGCAAACTTTAATACTTTCCCATCTTCAGTTATGCTGTTTATGTATTTAAACTATTAATTGATGAAGATCAGTACCTTGAATCCCCTTAAATTCTTAGAAGTTTCTACCTTAGCCATGCTTCCGTTACAATTGATAGAGAAGCATCATACGCACTTTCAGACCCTCAAATGTCATTTATTTTAAATTTCTATCTTGTGTAATAGGTCTAGTGTTTATATGTGGGACATTGCTGTAATGTGGTTGTGAAATGCCTCTGTCAACTTCAGCATTTTAACTAACCACAAAAGCCATTTATTGCTTTGCTTACTTCTGCATAATTTTCATTATCCTCTGTTACCACCATTTCTAAAATTTGCTGAAGGAATAGTAACAGAAAAGAGAAAAAAAATTACTAGTGATTTTGGATACCTTTCTGCAGCTAATCCTGATGTGTGTTAGCACAGAGGTGAGATGATTGAGACCCTGTTTGTTAAAAGTGGAAGTTCGAAGTCAAAAGGTTTATATTAAAGGCTACATTTAATGATATATTTTTGAAGTATTTTGCTGAGATTTTCATTTTGTTTCATGCTGCACGGTAAATTGCAAAAGTGTTTTTGAGGGTTGTTTTGGCCTGAAGAAGTGTGTGAGTCATAAAGTTGGCTTTGTCTGGTTTGTGAACTGTGGGGGGGAGTTAAGGCAGAGCTATATTTAGGAATATCAAGTGATGTCAAACTCTGTGGAACACTGCAAAAAAAAAAAAAAAAAAAGCAATCTTAAAGGGATACCATCAGATAGTTTGGACCCCAAATTTAGATTTGTGTGGGAGTGCTATTAAAGACAAAGAAATAACAAAAGCTAATAGAATTGCTTTCATGAAATGAAAATTAAATCCGAACAAAATGGATTTAGTTGAAACATTTTGCTGTAGCAGTCATAGCCCAAATAGTGTGACTAACAGCCAAGTGTAAACAAAGTTGAAATTAACTATTCTAGTTTCATGAAAATGAAACTGCAAACAGCAAACCACATAAATAAAACATGATTTTTATTTGTCAACAGTATTAATAATTTGAATTTGGTAACAAAGGTAAAGGAATTTCATTTTTTTAATGAAAACCTCTCTTTACACAGGCTTTTTTAGGGAAGTAGGGGCATAAAGGCTGAAGGGTTGATAGGAAGATTATTTGTTTTTGTTGTTTTGGCCTAAGAAGAGGAGCAGCTGCTGGCTTTACTTTTAATTTGATTGTATTTTACATTTTTGGCAAAGGCACTTGGCACCAAGCACAGGAGCTTTTTTCTGTATAATATAAATTGAAATACATGCAGTCCTTTCTCACTCAGTCAACTTCCCTCAGTTGTGATGTGCAATGGATCTGGATATAATTCAAACAAATGACTTAAAAATGAAAGTCTTGGTGCCCCATTATTAAAGCTGTACTTCTGCCATATGAATTATGCACTTAAACTTGTACTTGAACTTTTTTTCTCTGTTATGATGTTTGGTGTTTTTTCTATGTTATGATGTTTTTGGGAGGGGAAATGTTGAGTGTAAATTGTTCAAGTAATTTATTTGTCAGTTTTGTGTAGTGCCAGCTTTTGATTCTAGCCTGAATTGGAAGCTGAGAGATAATGGGAACTTAGCTGTTACCCTGTAATAACATAAAGGAACATGCTAGAGATTTTTTTTTTAAGTGAAAGGTTTCCTTCAGGATTAGTGAGGTTCCTCTTTTCCAAAAAGTGGATTTGAAAAGTGAAGTCGATTTGAAGATCTTTTAAACCGTTATTAGGAAGGTTGAAATGTTCCCCAACAGTTTTCTGTATGTTACTTTTATGTATATCTGATTTGTGTCCATTGATTCTTTCCCGCAGAGATTGTCCAGTTTGTCCAATATATATAGCAGTGGGGCATTTGATGGCATAGATCAGTGGTCTCCAACATTTTCATACCCAAGATCACTTTTTAAATGACAGAACAAGCCAAGATCTACCGCCCCGCCCCTTCCTCGAATCCCTGCCCCTTCCTTGAAGCTCCACCCTCTCTATTCTCCTCCTCTCCATCACTTGCTATCCCCTACCCTTATACTGCTGCTTTTTCCCCCAATTCTTCTGTAGGAAGAGGTTTTTCCAACATTTGGCCTGTCTAGACTGGACCAAATGTCAGAAAAACCCCTTCTTTTGGAAGCCTCCTTATTCCTTGTGGAAAGAGGAATATAGAGGTGACCAAAAGATCATGTTTGCTCTTCCACTTAAAGAAGTGGAAGAACAAATGCATCCGTGGATACAGAAGAGTTTTTCTGGGATATCTCTGGAATCCTGAAAAACTCCTGCAGTCTAGCCGTAACATTGCTGGGTTGAGACAGGATGTAGGCTCTGGGGTGGGAATGAGGGATTTGGGTGTGGGAAGGGGTGAGAGGTGCAAGCTTTGGGAGGAAATCTGGATGCAGGAGAAGGTGGATAAGGGGACACTGGCTCGGGGAGAGGGCGCCAGGCCAGGCAGTGTTGGAGTCAGATGTAGGGTTAGGGTACTAAGCAAGCCACAGACTTCTGGATGTGAGGGTTCAGGAATTGGGTTGGGGTATGTGAGGGGCTCAGGGCAGGGGGTTCCAGTGTATGATAGGCTCCGATGTAGGGTCTGGGGGAAAGGGGAGCACAGGAGTGTTATGATGCTGTGGCCAGATGGGCTCTTAGCCCCAATTTGAGGTTTGTTGGCCAGGCTTCATTTTAAAATAAAATACTGTGTCAAACAAAAAGTTTCTGCATTGTCTTTGTTTCAGAGAAGGGCAGGGAACCTGTCTTGAGTCAGGGGTCACTGACCTAAGAAAAGTCAGTTGGGGCCACACAAGTGGAATATAAAAAATCCCTCCTCTACCCCCACTCCCCTCCAAGCTTCACTAATGTGGCCCCACCTGTGTTGGTGGAACAGGGGACATAGGACTGGGGAAGGGTGCTAGTGGATGCTTTGGAAGAGGACAGGGTGCCAGTGGGGACAGAGTTCTGTGGCTCTGGACACGGGAATGGGGATAGAGTTCAAAAAGTGGGGATGGGGACAGAGTTCTGTAGCTGGGGACGGGAGTGGGGACAGAGTTCAGGGAGTGGGGATGGGAATGGGGACAGTTCTGTAGCTGGAGAGTGGGGACAGAGTTCTGTGGCTAGGGAGAGGGAACTGGACAGTGGGGAATGGGAATGGGGGAGTGGGAACAGGAGGCGGGGGGGTAGTGGAGGCAGAGAGTCCCCTGCATCTGCCTGCTCCCAGGATTCCCCCCGCCACGGGAAGCCAGCATGTACCTCCTCAGGGCCCAACTCACCTCCCCCCCCCGGTGCTGGGAAACCCCACGTGTGCGCCTGCCCTGGGGCCGACCCCCACACACAGGGAAACCCTGCACACACACCTGCCCTGGGACTGACACCCCCCTGGCACAGGGAAGTCCCGCGCGTGCGCCTGCCCCAAGGCTGACTCACCCCTCCTGTGCAGTGTAGGGAGCCTATGCTTCCTCCTGCAGTACACCTTGCAGAGTAGCTAGTGCAATTCCGGAGTCGCCGGAAGTGGCACTAAGCTGCGGGACTTCTGTTCATCCCCGGGAAGCCGACACTACCTCCATTTTTACTTGAGGTAGGTAGTGGGGCTTCTCTGGGGTGGGAAGCAAATGGGGGCGGGGAGGACAGGACGCCTCGTGATCGACTGGTTGAGGCTGCGCGATCAACTAGTCGATTGCGATCGACCTGTTGGTGACCACGGCCATAGATCAAATTTCTGGATGTGCAGTCAAATAACCTTTTGATCTGGTACCTTATGTTGTTGGCTTAGGTTGGGGGGTTGTCTGTAGGAGAGAATAGGCTTTTCTCCCAACGTCTCTGAGCGTGAGGGATCACTTTCCAAGGTGGGTTACAGACCGCGTATAATGCGTTGGAGGGGTCTGAGTTGTGTACTATAAGTAATAACAAGAGGAGTTCTGTTATTTTATCTTTTGGGTCTGTCTTGAAGTAGTTCATGTCTGGGTACTCTTTTGGCTCTGTTCATTTGTTTTTTCACTTCTCCAGGTAGGTATTTCAGTTTTAGGAATGCTCTATAAAGATCCTGTAGGTGATTGCCTCTGTCTGTGGGATCTGAGCAAATCCGGTTGAATCTTAGGGCTTGGCTGTCTATAATAGACTGAGAAACATGTCTGGGATGGAAGCTGGAAGCATGAAAGTAACTGTAGCAGTCGGTGGGTTTCCGGTATTGGGTGGTGGAAATTTGTCTATTATTAAACTGTACTGTCATATCCAGGAAGTAGATTTCTCATGTGGACTGGTCCAGGCTGAGGTTGATGGTGGGGTGGAAGTTGTTGAAATCCTTGTGAAATTCTTCAAGTCTCTTTCCCATGGGTCCATATGAAGAAGATGTCATTGATGTAGCATAAGTAAAGTAGGTAGAGATATTAGGGAGTGAGAGCTGAGAAAATGTTGTTCAAGGTCAGCCATAAAGATATTGGCATATTGTGGTGCCATGCGAGTGCCCATGGCTGTTCCACTGACTTGGAGATACAAATTGTCTCCGAATTGGAAGTAGTTGGGGTGGTGATAAAGTCGCAGAACTCTGAAATCAGGTGTGCGGTGCTGTTATTGGGGATGGTGTTCCTGATGGCCTGTAATACATCTTTATGTGGAATGTTGGTGTAAAGGGCTTCTATGTCCATGGTGACCAGGATGGTATTTTGATGTTTTGAAGTTTCCTTAGGATGTCAGCAGTGTAGCTTGGAGTGCTAGTATCATAGGGTCTGAGGAAGGAGTCGATACAGCCAGATAATCCTGTAGTGAGTGTGCTGATGTTTGAGATGATGGGTCATCTGGGATTACCAGGTTTGTGTATTTTGGGTAGCAGATCGAAAGTTCCTGGTTGGAGGTTGCGGGGGGTATTCGTGTAAATTTGTTCCTGAACAGCATCAGGGAGTTTCATGAGCAGTTTTTTCATGCTTTTTTGGTATTCCTTAGTGGGGTCACAAGAGAGAGGCCTGTAGAATCTGGTATTGGTAAATTGTGTGTTCGCTTCCTGTTCATAATCTGTCTTGTTGATGATTATTACAGCACCTCCTTTGTTGGCCTCTTTGATTATGATGTTAGGTTGTACGTTATATGTTGTTTGCTGATGATGTCAACTTGAGCGCATTTGCGGATGCAGTTGATGTAGAAATCAAGACTTTTGTTATGTCTGTTGGTGGGGGTCCACATATTAGCCTTCCTCTTGTGGGATTGGTGGTGGGGGAGGGTAACCATGCCACACAACCACATCATAAGCAGCCAGGAACACAGCCCTGCAAGCAAACGTGATGCCAATTCTGCCCACATATCTATACTAGCAAATTCATCACTGGAGCCAACAACATAAGGTACCAAATCAAACGGTCATTTGACTGCACATCCAGTAATTTGATCTATGCCATCAACTGCCAGCAATGCCCCACTGCTATATATATTGGACAAACTGGACAATCTCTGTGGGAAAGAATCAGTGGACACAAATCAGATATACGTAACGGTAACATACAGAAACCTGTTGGGGAACATTTCAACCTTCCTACTCACAGTTTAAAAGATCTTCAAGTGGCTGTCTTGTTCCAAATGAATTCTACTAGCCAGATATACAAAGAAGCATTGGAATTAGAGTTCATCCGCAAATTCAATTTGCATGCTAATGGACTCAATCGTGATGAAGGTTGGTTGGGGCACTATCTACTTAGCTTTCCATAGAGGTACAAACAGCTCTTTGTGTAGATTCCTATGTGAGGAAGGATACTATCAATTGACTTTGATTCTTATCTGCTTCATTTTAACTACTCAATCTTGAGATACTCACTAATTTCCTTAACCCCCCTATTTTCTATACTCTTTGCTCCCTGTCTCCCACCCCCTCTTTTTTTCTTCACTCCTCTCCGCCCCCCTTCTCTCCTATTTATTTTGGATCTGCACGTCCTAAACTCAGAACTCTGGTCATCTGAAGAAGTGGGCTGTGCCCGCGAAAGCTCATGATACCATCTACATGTTTTGTTAGTCTATAAAGTGCTATCAGACCATTTGTTGTTTTTTCTGTACAGACTAACTCAGCTACCCCCTGAAGCTTCACAGAATCCAAGGTTAGAGTCTTAAATTGTCTTATGATTACTAACTGGTTAAAAAAGGTAAGGACAAATTTTCTGTTCTGATTACAAATGATCTGATTTGGAATGCAGTAAGTTTATGCCTGGCCATAATTTGGGAGAACAACAATGTATCTTCAGTTGCAGACCCAATCAAAATTAGGGATGTAAAAGGGGAGGAACTGGTTGAGAATTTGAAAGTGGAAGGCAGCTTGGGTGAAAGTGATCATGAAATCATAGAGTTCACAATTCTAAGGAAGGGTAGAAGAGAGAACAGCAAAATAGAGGCAATGGATTTCAGGAAGGCGGATTTTGGTAAGCTCAGAGAGCTGATAGGTAAGGTCCCATGGGAATCAAGACTGAGGGGAAAAACAACTGAGGAGAGTTGACAGTTTTTCAAAGGGACATTATTAAGGGCCCAAAAGCAAGCTATTCTGCTGTGTTGGAAAGATAGAAAATATGGTAAAAGACTGCCTTGGCTTAACCACGACATTTTGCATGATGTAAAAATAAAAAAGGAGTCATATAAAAAAATGTAAAGTAGGACAAATTACAAAGGATGAATATAGGCAAACAACATAGGAATGCAAGGGCAAGATTAGAAAGGCAAAGGCACAAAATGAGCTCAAACTAGCTACGGGAATAAAGGGAAACAAGAAGACTTTATATAAATACATTAGAAGCAAGAGGAAGACCAAGGATAGGGTAGGCCTACTGGTCAGTGTGGAGGAAGAAATAGTAACAGGAAACTTGGAAATGGCAGAGATGCTTAATGACTTCTTTGTTTTGGTCTTCACCGAGAAGTCTGAAGGAATGCCTAACATAGTGAATGTTAGTGGGAAGGGGGTAGGTTTAGAAGATAAAATAAAAAAAGAACAAGTTAAAAATGACCTAGAAAAGTTAGATGCCTGCAAGTTACCAGGGCCTGATGAAATGCATCCTCGAATATTCAAGGAGCTGATAGAGGAAGTGTCTGAGCCTCTAGCTATCCTCTTTGGAAAATCATGGGAGACAGGAGAGATTCCAGAAGACTGGAAAAGGGCAAATATAGTGCCCATCTATAAAAAGGGAAATAAGAACAATCCAGGAAACTATAGACCAGTTAGTTTAACTTCTGTGCCAGGGAAGATAATGGAGCAAGTAATTAAGGAAATCATCTGTAAACACTTGGAAGATGGCAAGGTGATAGGGAACAGCCAGTATGGATTTGTAAAGAACAAATCATGTCAAACCAAACTGATAGCTTTCTTTAATAGGATAACGAGTCTTGTGGATGAGGGAGAAACAGTGGATGTGGTATACTTAGACTTTAATAAGGCGTTTGATACGGTCTCGCATGATATTCTTATCAATAAACTAGGCAAATACAACTTAGATGGGGCTACTATAAGGTGGTACATATTGGCTGGATAACCGTACTCAGAGAGTAGTTATTAATGGTTCACAATCCTGCTAGAAAAGTATAACAAGTGGGGTTCTGCAGTGGTCTGTTTTGGGACTGGCTCTCTTCAATATCTTCATCAACGATTTAGATATTGGCATAGAAAGTACACTTACTAAGTTTGCAGATGATACCCAGCTGGAAGGGGTTGCGAGTGCTCTGGAGGATAGGGTCATAATTCAAAATGATCTGGACAAATTGGAGAAATGGTCTGAGGTAAATAGGATGAAGTTTAATAAAGACAAATGTAAAGTGCTCCATTTAGGAAGGAACAATCAGTTTCACACATACAGAATGGGAAGCGACAGTATGGGAAGGAGTGCGGCAGAAAGGGATCTAGGGGTTATAGTGGACCACAAGCTGAATATAAATCAGCAGTGTGATGCTGCTGCAAAGAAAGCAAACATGATTCTGGGATGCATTAACAAGTGTGTTGTGGGTAAGACACAAGAAGTCAGTCTTCTGTTCTACTCTGTGCTAGTTAGGCCCCAGCTGGAGTATTGTGTCCAGTTCTGGGCACCGCATTTCAAGAAAGATGTGGAGAAATTGGAGAGGGTCCAGAGAAGAGCAACAAGAATGATTAACTGTCTAGAGGACATGACCTATGAGGGAAGACTGAAGTAACTGGGTTTGTTTAGTTTAGAAAAGAGAAGATTGAGGGGGGACATGATAGCAGTTTTCAGGAATCTAAAACTGGGTGTCATAAGGAGGAGGGTGAAAACTTGTTCATCTTGGCCTCTGAGGATAGAGCAAGAAGCAGTGGGCTTAAACTGCAGCAAGGGAGGTTTACGTTGGACATAGGAACTTTTTCCTTAACAGTCGGGGTAGTCAAACACTAGAATAAATTGCCCAAGGCGGTTGTGGAATCTCCATCTCTGGAGATATTTAAGAGTAGGTGAGATAAATGTCTATCAGTGATGGTCTAGACAGTATTTGGTCCTGCCATGAGGGCAGGAGACTGGACTCGGTGACCTTTCGAGGTCTCTTCCAGTCCTAGTATTCTATGATTAGTTACCCAGTTAAACATTGTTTAGCTGGTTAACAGATTAAACGGGGGAGGACTAGCAAGTTCAAATGCCCCCACTCCACCATAGATTGAGGATTGGTTTGGTCAGGCTGGAGCACCCCATCACAGAGCACCCCACGGAGCTGGAGCAGCTCCTTGCATGCGATGAGTGAGGGGCTGCTCCAATCCCTGCTAGTTAACTGTAACAGGTAGGCTTACCAGTTGGCTGGTTAAACATTCGCATCCCTATTCAAAACCAGACTCGAAAAGTATTGAGTCTGAATTAATGGTTAAATGTCATGAAGTCTAAGAAACGTTTCAGAGTTTTTCCACAAGAAGCTAATTGTTTTGGGATTTCTTTACCGTTTTATAGACTTTTTTTAAAAAAAAGAGGACCTGTTATATCCCGATGAGAGAGGCATGGCCTTGTGTTACAGGTCATTCTTCACAACTGAGAGACTTTAAAGTAATCAAATACCACATGAACCATTTTTGTGGAAATGAAAGGCGCCTGAGTTTTAAGTTCTACACAATATATTATGCTGATATCTAGCAGCAACAAATGGTCAAATTTCTGTTGTTGAGAAAAGCAGCTGACATTCTGAGTTTTAAGGTTTTGCTTTGGAAGAGGCTGTTGCTTGTGGGTGATATGTGATACTGAGCTTGTGAAGTACTCTGTTTAGTCAGCTGAATATTAGCTAGACCATCTAGTTTCTGCAGGGCCTTCAGTGTCAGAAAGACACTAAAAGAAATTAGCTTGTTTCAATAACATGAGGTGTTTGCTGCATATGCTGCCAGGATAAGAAGGAAAGGAGGTCTCCTAACTACTTATATAGTTGACTGATTGTTAAAATAAGGTTTCTATTGCTTCTTCCTGTTGTTTTCTTGCCCTCTAGGTCTTTTACTGTAATAATTGTGATTTTGTTTTTCTTATTACTCTTTTTAAGTTCACACACATTTGGCTATAGATATCCCGTCTATCTTTTTTTCTCAACTGCACTCAAACACAGTTACTCTTTTCTCCTCCTACCTCTTCTTTAGTCAATCAGTTATTCAAGTGTATAAGCCTTACAAATGTTTATGAAAAAAAATTTCACCGATTAGATTATATTGATTGTTCCCTGAAAAATTATACTTGGAACATCTTATTGGTCTGGATAGCATATTTACTGGTCTACCAACTATTTGCTTTTGCAGCTATTCTTTCACTTGATTTTACCATCATTTATCTGATAAGCCAGGAGTTATAGATACTGTTTAATTGCATTGGGATACTGGAATGTTATTGTTTGTGAAGTATCAGACCTTAAAACTGTGAAGCCTCTGTAACCGTGAAATACTGAAGTAAGCAAGCCTAAAATTTTACCCTTTGGTGTTTATTCTAGAAGTACCTGTTAAAATGCTGGTCCAGGTCTGAATATAGAAATTCCTAGACCTCAGACCATTTTTCAATTAATGTTTACAAAATAGTTGATGTTTTAAACATTTCATTTCTGTATGTGTTCGTTTGTCTGCAAATGTGTAATATGTTTTTGCAATTGATGGAACACACTTTGGGAGGTAATTATTTCATATAGAAAGTCTTGTGTGGCATAAATAGGATTTCTTCTTTTTAGAAATTCAAAAGACCATTAAGAAGGTAGAAATGAATTATTTTAAAGCCTTTTTTAGCTTCTGATCATATATGATTTTCTTTCTTTCTTTCTTTCTTTCTTTCTTTCTTTCTTTCTTTCTTTCTTTCTTTCTTTCTTTCTTTCTTTCTTTCTTTCTTTCTTTCTTTCTTTCTTTCTTTCTTTCTTTCTTTCTTTCTTTCTTTCTTTCTTTCTTTCTTTCTTTCTTTCTTTTTTCTAAAACTATTTTGATTACAAATAAACACTAATATCTATAGTATATGCATTGATATTGTCCATTATTCGTGATACTTTTGAACATATTCTGCCACATTTGCCAGTGCAGTAAAATAAGCACTCTTAAATCATTTGTAGGTAACTGTACAAATGGAGGAGGGCTGCCTATAAAGGAAAATGGTAGGCCGTGGAAATAGTATGTGCTCAAAATTGAACTTTAACTAGCTACAGTAGAATCTTAAAGATACAAGTTACAGATTGATTACTTCCAGTTGACTAGTAAATCAGGCAGCTGTGCAGACCCCCAAAAAAAGAGCCCGGCAAATACTGAACTACCTAGGGCAGGGGTGGGCAATAATTTCGGGGGGGTGGAGGAAGTAAGTCGTCAAGGGCCCTACTTTTCTGTGGAGGAGATGTGGGGTCTAGGTTGGAGGCTGGGTGCAGAAGGGTGCACAGGATAAGGGACTGGGGTGCAGGAGACGGTGTGGGGTCTGAGAGGGTTTGTAAGGTGGAGGAGGGGGTTATGACCTGGGTCAGGGGATTGGGGTGTAGGGTTAGAGAGGGAGTGTGGGTGCAGGAGAGGCTTATGGCCTGGGGGAGGAGTATACGAGGGAGTACAGTATCTGGGAGGGAGTTGTCACCTGGGGCAGGGGGTGCAGAGGATTTGGATGGTGACCCGGGGAGGGAGTTGGGGTGCAGGAAGGATTGGGGTGCCAGAGGCAGGCATTGGCTTGGAGGAGTTGATTTAAGTGTCTCCTAGCCAGCAGGCAGCATCCCCCCCTAGGCAGGCTGGCCGCCCTGCCTGTTGCAGCCCCAGCCTGCTTTAAAATAGAGTCTGCTCCTTTCACGTGGCTCTCAGCTCTAGGTGGGGAAAGAGGCTTGTGCTGCCCCAGTCTCTCAGGCCAATCTCTCAGGTCCGATTGGCTGGCTGTTTCCAGCCAATAGGAGCTGAGAGATTGCTGAGGTTGGTTCTTAGTGGCCAGTTGTTTCTGGCCAATAGAAGCTGAGGATTGGGCTGGGGACAGGGAGTTGCTGAAGCTTTCCCCTCCTTGCAGAGCAGAGAGCCACGGGGACTTTGTTTTAAACCACGGCAGCTGTATGCCTGAGGGTCCCGGCAGAGGGATCCGTGAGCCAGATCCAGTGGGTTGGTGGGCCGAATCTGGCCCCCGGGCCGTATTTTGCCCAGCCTTGACCTAGGGGGTTGGGCAGAGGGTGGGGGAAGGAGTCTCTTGGCTTCTGATTCTTGAGAACACCGAAGTTGGAGAGGGAGTGCTGGGGATAGGACTCTAGATGGAGAGGGGAGGTTAGGGCTTCTGACCCTCAGGAGCACTCAAGCTCAGGTCTTCAGAATGTGGGGAGTGCTGGGGTTTTAAGGTTCAGCACCCCAGCTCTATTTCTGACGTCAGCCCCAGTAGGAGCTTAGCACTTCAGCATGACAGCTCCATTATAACCTTCATCCCTGCAGGGTACCGCCACAGCTTGGAGCTTTAGCTGTGAGGGAAGGCCTCCACTCTCAGCCCCAGTGCTCCTGTGAGAGCTGGAGTCCTGAGCCCTAGCACTGCCCCCAATCCCCTTGAAGTCAGGAATGAAGCCCATGGGGAAGGCTGCCTTTCTCCCCCACAGGACTGAACATAAGAACGACTATACTGGGTCAGACCAAAGGTCCATCTAGCTCAGTATCCTGGATGTCGACAGTGGCCAATGCCAGATGCCACCAGAGGATGTGAACACAGGTAATCATGTGATCACTTTCCTTTCATCCGTTTCTTGACAAACAGAGGCTAACGATACCATTCCTACCCATTCTGGTGTGGAAGCAGGAAAGGGAAAAACGATTTGCATGCAGCCATCTTAGGCCTATAAAAAGGGGAGCAAAAAGACAGGCTAACCCTAACCTAACCACACGATAGTTGTAAGGAATGCTGTCTCTGCCTCACTTTAGAAAATAAGGATGGAATGCTGACTTAAGCAGGAAACTTGATGTAAGGTAGCATCTAGAAACAAAGAAATAACTGTTAGCCATTGATGTGTATAATGGGAAAGTATATATATTTGCCTTTTAACTGCTTGTATTTTGAAGATCTGCCTAAGGAAGGGAGACTCCCTGTCCGACTGCAGTCTTCCCTTGCAATTGCTTGAATAGTTGCTTACAAACTCAGAGTGAGGATTTTTTTTCTTCCACACTGGCTAATAGCCATTGATGGAGTATTGAATTTATCAAGCTTCCATGAATTTATCTAGCTCTTTCTTGAACCCTGTTAAAGTTGTAGTCTTCACAACATCCTCTGGCAAGGAGTTTCACAGGTTGACTGTGCAGTGCATGAAGAAAAACTTCCTTCTGTTTGTTTTAAAGCTGCTACCTATTAATTTCATTTGGTGACCCCTAGTTCTGATATTGTGGGAACAAGTAAATAACTTCCTTTTTCACTTTTTCCACTCCGGTCATGATTTTATAGACCTCTCTCATATCCCCCTTTTGTCTCCTCTTTTCTAATCTGAAAAGTCCGAGTCTCTTTAATCTCTATTCACAAGGCTCACCGAGCAGATCGCCCAAATCCAGCTCTTCCGGGTTGTAATCTACTTGCCACGGGCAAGTAGATTACATAGTTTGTCGAGCCCTGTCTATTCATATGGGACCCATTTCGAACCGCTAATCATTTTTGTTGCCCTTCTCTGAACCTTTTCCAATTCCAATATATCTTTTTGGGGATGAGGCGACCACATCTGTGTGCAGTATTCAAGATGTGGGCGTACCATGGTTTTATGCAGAGGCAATAAGATATTCTCTGACTTATTCTCTATCCCTTTTTTAATGATTCCTAACCTTCTGTTTGCTTCTTTAACTGCCACTGCATATTGAGTGGATGTTTTCAGAGAACTATCCACAGTGATTCCAAGATCTCTGTCTTGAGTAGTTGTAGCTAAATTAGTCCCCATCATATTGTATGCATAGATTATTTTTTCCAGTGTGCATTACTTTACATTTATCCACATTAAATTTCATTTGCCATTTTGTTGCCCAGTCACTTAGTTTGGTGAGATCTTTTTGAAGCTCTTCTGTTTTGGTCTTAAGTATCTCGAGCAGTTTAGTATCATCTCTAAATTTTGCCACCTCATTGTTTTCCCCTTTCTCCAGATCATTTATAACTAAGCTGAATAGGATGGGTCCCAGGACAGACCCTTGGAGTATACCACTAATTACCTCTCTCTTATCTGAAAATTTACCATTTATTCCTACCCTTTGTTTCCTGTCTTTTAACCAGTTATCAATCCATGAAAGAACCTTCCCTCTTTTCCCATGACAGCTTACTTTACTTAACAGCCTTTGGTGAGGGACCTTGTCAAAAGCTTTCTGGAAATCTAAGTATACTACATCCACTGGATCCCCCTTGTTCGCATGTTTGACCTCCTCAAAGAACTCTAGCAGATTAGTAAGGCATGATTTCCCTTTACAGAAACCATGTTGACTTTCCCCCAATAAATTCTGTTCACCTATGTGTCTGACAATTTTATTCTTTGCTATAGTTTCAACTGATTTGCCCAGTACTGACATTAGACTTACCCGTCTGTAATTGCCAGGATCACTTGTAGAGCCCTTTTTAAATATTGGCCTCATATTAGGTATCTTCCAGTCATTAGGTCCAGAATCTGATTTAAAGGATAGGTTGCAAACTACAGTTAATAGTTCCGCAATTTCACATTTGAGTTCTTTCAGAACTCTTGGGTGAATGCCATCTGGTTCTGACTGGTACCCCAGACCGCATACCTGAGGGGCTGAAGTTGGTAACATCTTGTTCAGATTTACAGAAGGTTTCAGAGTAATGGACAACCTCCATTCCTGAGGTGTCCGAAACTCTGAGGTACAACTGTATTTTCATGTCTTGAAAGTTAACAGAATAAATGGTCAATAAGGCATTTCCCACAGGATATTATAAATATATGGAAATTAATTTGCTACTTTATACTGTCTAAAACAGTGGTCCCCAACCGTTTGGGGTTGCCGGGCGCAAGGGGGCGTGGCCGGGCGCCCGCCGGGCACCCGGGGGGGCGGGGCTCCCCCATAGCCGCATTCCGGGGCCGGCGCTCTCCCCTCAAGCGCCACGCGCCCGAGGCCGGCACTCTCCCCGCCCCCCTCCCCCAAGCGCCACGCGCCCGAGGCCGATGCTCTCCCCGCCTCCCTCCCCCAAGCGCCGCACGCCCGAGGCCGGCGCTCTCCCGCCCCCCCCCCCCAAGCGCAGCACGCCCGGGGCCGGCGCTCTCTCCCCCCCCAAGCGCAGCGCGCCCGGAGCCGGCGCTAGTGCTTTCCTTCCCCCCCCCCCCCATGCGCCGCGGGGGGTGAATCCGCGGCGCCCCTGGGGCCGGTGCTCACAGTGCGCCACGCGCCCGGGGCCGGCTCCGTCACCGCGCATGCGCCACGTGCCCGGGGCCAGGCCAGCCCTGAGCACTTGGCGGGCGCCGAGAAATGCCCCCGTGGGCGCCATGGCACCCGCGGGCACCGTGTTGGGGACCTCGGGTCTAAAACATATTAGTAATTGACTAGTCTGGTTTTTTTTCAGTCACCTAACATTTGAATGGAATATTATGTAAAATCTAAAAGTAATTTTAAGCTAAAGCAAATCAACCAAATTTGGACCCTTTAACTAGACAAGGGTTCTCAAACTCATGGCCTTTGGGACATTTATGGCCTGAGCAGTTCCACAATGTGGCCCACACACAGCTGCCAGCACATGAGTTCCTGCAACTTGGGGGTTGTTTTTCATATCCTTTTCCCCCAGCCTAGTCCTTGCTCTGCCCTACCTTGCTGCTTTCTGCCCCTGCTTCGCCTTCTCTGCTCCCCGGCTTTTTCACCTCTTCCTTTGAAACCCCCTCTCCCGAGAGATGTGGCTTGAGAGATGGTGGTGGAGTGGAGCAGGCTGCTGTGTCGCTCCACTTACCCACGACTCCTGCCGCTGCGGGGAGTACAAGGGGCTGGACCCGTGCTGCCAGCCCAACCAGAGTCCCACAGACTAACCTGAGCATAGGGGACTGTCCCTTATATAGGACGTTTGGAGTGGATTTCACGGGGGGGCCCAAAGTGTAGGGCTCTGCACTTACCTCCCCCAAGCCATCATGCCAGCAGTGATGCAGAACTAGCACCTAGAAGCTGCTCTAGCCCCACTGTGCTGCTGGTGGCAGCAGCAGAGGCCCCAAGGGGTTGTAAAATCACCTGGAGATGGTAGGCGGGGCTGAGGGATACACACAGGGAGATCATGTGGGCTGGCAGATGGGGAGGAACATGTGGACACCTCCACCCTTCCCCTGGAGCCCTTTGAGAGGGGGTGCCCACTAGGAGGATTTGAGTACTGGCACTGGCCCTAAGGTAAATTTGAGTTTGACACTCCTGATCTAGGCAGTTATTAAATCTACCATGTGAAAACAGAGACTCTTAGGAAGTTTTTGAATTACATAGTTTATTTTGTTTTCCTGTCTTCCCACCTATATTTTAAGTAGGAGTTAGCTAATTTTAAGTCCCAAAGATTCCTTGCAGAATTTATAGCAATATGTTCCTCTAGCCCTTTCTAAACAAACAAGACAAAACCTCCAAGACTCCTACAGATTACCAGAATTTCTTTGCTCACTGCCTGAAGGCCTCATTAATTTTAACACCATTTATAATTGACATCTGGCAAGTAACAGATGCTACTTTTGTAATCTACAAATTAAGAAAACAGTATCTAAATTCAGTCTGCTCGTGTTTAGGGCATAGTGCTAAGGGTAAAAACAAAGAAAACGGTAGTCTCTCAATGTTCTGCAGATGGCAAGACCACATTTGCTCTTGCCTAACTGTAAGAGAAGTCCTTTCAATTTACTAATTTATGAATTAGTGAGTTTGTTCTCTTGTAGGAAATATTTGGATTAAAAACATTAAAATGTAGTTCTCTGGGGTGCCTAGAGACTCTACTTTACATTATATTATTATGCTATTAACCTTATGTATATCTTGCGTCCAACCCTGTGTGGCTTTTTTTAAAAAAATTGCATGAATTGACACAGAAATGAAAATAGAGCATGTAATACAAATTTCTGTAATACAAATTTTCCATTCCTTCCCAATATACTTTATTTTCTCAGATGTGCTAACTGATCTTTCATATTTCAGTACCATTTAAAATTAGACTTCGGTGTTTAACAGAAGTGAGGGGAAAGGAGACTTAACTTCTGGTAAGAGAAACCTGAATAGTTAAACAGGTCTTTTGGTTTTCCACTAACTTATTTTCTTTTTAATGTTTTTAAATGCATAAAGCACACTTCTGTGTGACTGTTACATTATTATGAAGATACTGACAAATTTCGGGAATTTCAAAGAGGAATGCTGGAGGACTTGATAGCTAACGAAAGACCCAGGCGTACATTTTCAAATGAGTCTCTTAAAATAAATAGGTAATATTTAAAAATGGAAACTGAAAAGAGTGCTACAAAAAATGCACAGTGATGAATTTTCTGCAATGAGCAGGAAACTAGAAAACATGTCTTAGTGGGCCAGTTCCAGTCTTAGCATAAAGAAGCACATCTTTAGTGAAGCCAGTGAATTTACAAGCTTTACGGGGTAGCCGCGTTAGTCTGTAACTAGAAAAACTTAAAAAACAACTAATGGTCTTGCAGCACCTGAAGGACTAACAAAACGTGTAGATGGTATCATGAGCTTTTGTGGGTACAACCCACTTCTTCAGATGAATGGAGTATTTAAAGTTCAGTTCCAAAATAAATAGGGAATGAGTGGAGTGGAGGGGGGGAGGAAGGGGAAAATAGTAGTGAATTAGTGTTCATGTTAAATGAAGCTGATACAGAAGGTGCAAATTGTTCTTAAGGAACCAAACAATGGGTACTTAAGCTGTTAGAATATGAAAGGTAGTGTGCTAGCTGGGTAATGTCTTTATTCATACCTTTGTGACTGGTTCCAAACTTGTAAATGAAGTTAAGTTCCAGCCCTTCTCTGTGTATTTGGCTTATGGATTTGGCCTGAAGCAACACATGTGATTCCATTAATGAGTGCCTGGGCAGGTTAAAGTATTCTCCAACAGGTTTCTGTGTGTGTTGCCTTTTTGGATATCTGATTTGTGTCCATTATTCTTTCCTGTAGAGACTGTCCACTTTGGCCAGTATACATGGCAGAGGGGAATTACTGACATAAGTCACATGAGTGGATGTGCAGTTAAATGAGCCTCTGATGTAGTGGCTGATGTGGTTGGATCCAGTGATGAAATCGCTTGTGTAGATATGTGGACAGAGTTGGCACTGGGGCTGATTGTAGGGGTGAGTTCCTGAATGATTATGATGGAGGTGTGCTGAATGGTTACTGGAAGGAATTAGTTTGAGGTTGGGGGTTGTTTGTAGGCCAGTCCTCGCCTATGGCAGCACTATGTGCACATTTTCTATTGAAAGATTATTTTTCTAATAAGCCATGTATTAGCTAACACTTTTGTTCCTGGCCATTAGATGTTTCCATCTGCATATAAACAAACAAGGCCAATAATGCTAATGCATTTTTTAAAATTCACAAACAAATTTTGGACCAGAAAATTTCTTCCCTCCTCTCTCTCAATCTTTTCAGGTTCGTTTAAAAAAAAAACCCACCATAGCACTTCCATCTGTCAAAATCAGCTGAGATCTCTATTTATGTTAGTTTTTCAGAACTAAAGAAATCATTTCCCTTTCTCTATGGGAGAGGGAGTTGATGAAGGTAGCCATCAAAGGATTTTGTAACATTGGGCTTATTTGATTTTCTGTTTTTGTTTTCTCTGATGTATTCAGTGGCCTTGAAAAGTTTATTTTTAACTTCTTTTGCACCTTAAAAAAATTAATGAATATACGGTCTGGTCTTGCCTAGCTTTATTGGAGGACCATTGGAAAGTATGAGAGATTTATTTTGAGATCCCAGCATTCTAACTGAAGGTTGCTGAAGACGGATTTTTAACAGACTCTTTCTTTACACACAGTGTTAGTTGGCTATTGGAATGAAATAGATATGAACAACTAAAACAGTTTTCCCTATGAGCAGCTCAGCTTTCACTTGTTTATTTGGTGTGGGGAAATTCACAAGCACTCCAAACATCGTAGATTCTTCCAGTTTAAATGAGACTTGAATTTCTAATGTGGAAAAATAGTAATCATTCTTTAAAGCAGCAACAAAACAAAACAAAAAACACCCTCCCCCCAACAAAGAACAAACACACACCTTTCAGGCCTTTTTAATATTATGAAATTTCTTTGGAAATCACTTTTAAAAATATGGTCATGCCCCTTGTAACACTGAAAACATACTTTTAGTGATTACATCTTTACACTTTTTCTATCACTGTATCTCATGTAGGGGTTAGAAAAATTATTTCGTTTTCCACTTTATCATAAAATTTTCACTTGCGAAATATATTGCATAACCAAGTTTTCTGCAGAACTGACAATGAACCATATGTCACACATTGTTCAGTTACAGAGCTGTGAAAGTTTGATGCCCCATGATCAGAGGTTTTAAGCAAGATCTGTGGGTATGTGTATGATACTGGAAATCAAACTTGGCAGACGGAATAAACACAATAGCAATGCAAATGTATGCTCTTATGTTAAAATTCTTGTCTCATGCATCAGAAACTAAATGAAATGGCTTTGATTGGCACAAGTATGTCAGGAACTGAATCTTCCTTCCTCACAAATGGGTATGGCACACTACATCTCCATAATAATTACTACATGAATTGTAGTAGCAGCCACTCTCTACCCCCTGTGTTATGTTATACATGCTTGTTACCGTTCAGAGAATTTCTGAAGTTAATTGATGCACTTGTAAGAGTCTTCTACTCTCCAGACCCATCTACTTTCACCTTACCAATATGGGCCTGCAAAAAATGTCACCATAGTTCCTTTAGGTATAGAAGATGGAGAAGTGTCCCCACACAGTGTCTCTTCTCTGTATCTTTTTCCACTGAAATTTTGGTCTTTGGACACACTATTTGATCCTAAGACTGAGGCTGAATGTGCATGCTAGAAGTATCTAATTTTCCTACAGTATATGTAATTATTGACTGTAAACAAAAGCAGCGTGGTGTGCATAACATTGGTAGTCATCATTGCCATATGACTTTGGAGTAGTTGAAAAATAGCAATATTTGTGTCAGACAAAGGAGTGTATTAATGACAAACACGTCTGATTTTTAATGTTTAAAAAACTCTTTGAGGGCAGAGAGCCTCAATTTTCAGTCATTCCTAGGGCTTTTGGCCTAGTTTCATCTTTGATCATTTCGGTTAACATGACAAGCATTAATTTCAGATTAGTGGAAGGCCATTTTTTTTAACAATTTTTTTCTCTCTTGGTTTCTTGTTGTAAGGCTTACTCATGTAAATAAAAGATCAAGATGAAACATGTTAAAAACCTCAAGCTTTCAGGAACCATAAATACACAGGTTCAAAGCTTCAGAACTAGATTGTTTTGCCAGTTTTGAAGAAATTACCCATAGCCACAGCTGAAAGGGACAAACAGCTGCCAAATATACACAAACAAATCTTTCTTTATATAACTTGTGTGTAGGCCAAGTATAATCGTGGTTTTGTGGAAATATCTCTGGCCTTGCATCATATTCATCTCTCTTTGTGGTTATCACCAATCCTGTGTTTGAAAATCAGTTCATTCGTTGTTCGTTTTTTTGTTTGTTTGGTTGGTTGGTTTTTTGTAAGATTGGATACATTTACATTTT
The DNA here is from genome assembly GCF_052426305.1 of Pelodiscus sinensis. Taxonomy (NCBI): domain Eukaryota; kingdom Metazoa; phylum Chordata; order Testudines; family Trionychidae; genus Pelodiscus; species Pelodiscus sinensis. Next base: position 27,701,568 of record NC_143065.1, read on the forward strand.
TGCAACTGCAATTTGAAGAGTATTAATGTTTAAATCTTACAGTTTGTGCAGAGATGTCATGTGAAGTATCAGAGATCAGTTAATGATATTCTCTGTTCAAATTCTGGTGGGTAGGTGTCCACATTATAACTGGAATCTTTGTTGACAGTGTCAGCATAGGAGCGAAGAAAGGAAACTTTGACCAAATTATTCTTGCTTCAGGCCTAATGGTGATTATTTCCAGGTGAACTCTGAGACAGTGCTGCAGAAATATAAAGAAACTTCTCAGCATTTTTAAGTGCTGTCAGTGTGACACCCTCAGGCCAGGTCTTAAACTACCTGAGAAACATATGGAAATTTTAGCATTGAGTATAGCTTAACTGGAGCAGACATACATTGTGTTGAATTTCTGTAGTATCCCCACTACCAGAGGTCAACAGGAGAAACTCTCCCATTGATTTCTCTTATTACTGAAGACGGGATGGTATACCGGGACTGATGGGGACCCCATCAGCGGTTGAATTAGCGGACCTTTATTAAACCCACTAAATTGAACCCCAGGAGATCGATCTCCAGACTGTCTCAGGGTAAACAAAAACAAGGCCTTAGAAAAGCATTTTTACCATGCTGAAAGAAAAAAAATGATCATCTTGTTAGTCAGAAAGTTGAATATCTACAGTTTCATGGAAGATTTCTTCATTTTAGATGTCTTTTAGGTAAAATTATTTCCTTTATTTGTGGTTTCTCAAATCAAATAGAACATCTGTTTATTTAGTAACATGCAGTTCAATAGTTTCCCTCAAGCACTCTGAAATGAACATATTAGTTCAAGATTTCACAGTCATTTCAGGCTGATTGTATTGAAACAAACTTTCCTACATCTCAGTTGTTTACTACTGCACGCACACTAAACTGCCTCTAAAGTTCGGATAGTCATTTTTTTAAGTATTAAGTAATTTCAGCTGTACCTCTGTAAGATTTAAATAGTTTACTCAAAGTACAGGCAGTCCCCGGGTTACGTACAAGATAGGGACTGTAGGTTTGTTCTTAAGTTGAATTTGTATGTAAGTCGGAACTGGCGTCCAGATTCAGCCGCTGTTGAAACTGACCAGCAGCGGCTGAATCGGACACACCTGGGGCAGAGCAGCTGGGGTGCTGCTGGGTTGGTCCTGCAGTGCTGCTCCTCGGCACTACTGGACCAACCTGGCAGCACCCCAGCTGCTCTGCCCCAGGTGTTCCCAAGTCAGCCGCTGCTGAAACTGACTACAGCACTAGCTGCGCCCCTCCCCCCCCAGCAGACCAGGGAGACGCGGAGCGGCTTTTCTCGCTGCGGAGGACGCGGGCGGCGGGACCGCGGCGCGTCTCGGCGGGACCGCCACCCGCGTTCTCCACAGCGAGAAAAGCCACTCTGCGTCTCCCTGGTCTGCTGGGGGGAAGCGTCCCCCGTGCCGCCAGAGGCGGCGACAGTGGGGGAGACACCCCGCACTAGCGGGGCCCCCCCGTTCGTAACTAGGGGTCCAACTTAAGTCGGACTGACGTAACCCAGGGACTGCCTGTATTTATGGCTAAAATTTGATTTATGTTTCGAAGAGCTATTAGCATTATGATGCTTTGGATGGTGTTAAACAGATTCCATGTATAATAATAGACATATTAATTTAGTGGACAGGTTACCTGATAAGATTTAAGCTTTCGTACTACATGATTTGTTTTGTCCTCAATCTATTTTAATAGTGGGTGTAAAAAACCATCACTGCAAAGAGCTTACTATTTATTAGCACATATGTGCAGCTGAAATAGCTTTAACTGCTTCATCTCCTGAATTACACATAAAGCAGGTTGCACGGCTTATCAGAAATACAATGTGTAGTATTTGAACTGACATAATTGTTAGATATATACCCTAGAGAGAAAAGTTAATATATTATACAAAAATACACTGTCATGCTGATAACAAGAATAAGTTATAAAATATAAAATACTTCATTGTTTGATCATGTTATATGCAATCATGTAATTAAAGTGTACCTGCATATAAACAAGGGGACAGAATTAAAGTTATGAACACATACCTGAACTTTTTAATGTTGTGGCTTTGTAGTGCTTAATTGTGCAGTCTTAGCACTTTAAAATGCAAGTGTTAGATTAAAATGAAATTTAACTAGAGCTCTTTGAAAATCTGGTTCATTTACATTGTTTCTGAGCCACAGAGATTAGCTCAGCATGGCATATGAAATATTTGTTTAGGCTCCTTGAATGTGTTTGTCAGTGCAGGGAAAACATTACTCAAAATATAATTGGACTGCTTTTATCTATTAGCAGTATTTAGCAAGGTAAATGTAATCTAAATCAGAACTTTTGTAGTTGTATTGTTAAGTTAATTTTGGTTTAATCCATTTGTGAAATCCAGTAAACCTATATGGACTATCAAGCAAACTTAGCCTTGAATTTTACAAACTTCAGAGTAAATTTTGTATATTTTAGCAAAGAACTTCCTGATTACATTAGCATGTTTTTAATGTCTTTCTATATTTGTTTGCTGTATATACATTTTATCACTTAAAACTCTAGTTTAAAATATTTTTAAAGAAACATTCATATTTCTATATAATTTTTCTAAAAATACACTTGTGTTTCCCTAGTTATTTTAATCCTGAAAAGGATTTATATAGAATTTAACATAGAAAAAATGCGAAAAGAGCATTAATGTTGCAAAGTCAAGCATTGAGAAGTTGGGAAGTGGCAAAAGTAAGATTTCCTTTGCAACTTTAATTAAGCCCGATTCTGTTTATGCATTACAGGTTGGACCTCACTGGTCTGGCACCCTTGGGATCTGACTGGTCCCTAATGAGGGATTTCGCCAGACCAGGGGAAGGTCATTTCTGCCCCTCCCGCCATTAGTCCCCCTGCCCTGTTGCCTCACTGGGCTTTCTGGCTCTCCTGATAGTCCAGCTGAGCCACGTGCTGGGCTTCCCGACTCTCCTCTTCCACCCTCAGCAGCCGCTAACCCCTCCCCCCTCCCCACCAGCGTGGCAGTTTCCCAGCTCCTGGCCCCAACTTCCTAAAGCGTGCCAGTCTCCCCCCCCCCCCTTAGCGCACAGAATAGGAATATGTTAATCCTCTCGACTACACTCATTCTCCCCCCTTGTATCAGAGGCAGCAAAAGGGAGAGGTGGGAGCTGGTAGGCCCCCCACCACATGCTGCTGCCTCTGATAGAGAGACAGCAGCATGGAGGGTGGGGAGAGCAGGTGGGAGCCGATATATGCCGGCTGTTCACAGACCACCCTCTCTCCTCCGCCATCCCCTCCCCCTGCTCCCTTCTCCCTCCTTAAAAGCTGGTTCCCCCCAGCACCGGCTCTGCAGTACCACCTGTTCCGTCCCACCTACCCCCCCCCCTCCTCTGGCATGTGAGGGTGGGGAACAGGGGAGGCTGCAGCTCAGGGTGGCAGGCAGGAGCTGGTTTGCACAGGAGCGGAGTACCTGCCGGCCTCACCCCTAGGAATGATCAAATAGTTGTGTAACCACTAAAATGTGACATGGTTACACAACTATTCAGTTACATCATATCTAACATTCTTAGCACCAAAACACTCTTATCCTGGAAAATCTGTGTTCTTCATTTTCTGGGTGCCCAACTTAATACCATGTTGTCTGATTTGCCAAAATGTTGACTCACTCACAGCTGCAGCTGAAATCAATGGGAGCTGTACTTTGTACTTTTCAAGTGCTATATGATGTCAAGTATTTGGAGAAATCAGGTCCTAGGTACTTCAAATTGGGCAGCCAAAATTGGTGCCTCAGTTCCCTCCACTCAGCTCTCAAATCAGACAGTTGTCTTTGTCAGTGGTGCCCAAGTGCCGTCAAAGGGATCATTAGAAGCATGGTAGAGAGACAGGCTCTCTCTTATTTACGTTGCCCAGCCCCATACTGGAACATCTGGTAGAACCCATTACAGAGAAGGTCCAACTTGACCCTATAACCCAGGACTGGATGCTTCTTTGGCAGTTTCAGACACACAATCTATTGAGACACCTCTGAGCATGGTCAGCGAGGACAGATTGAAGATTTTAGCTGCTAAAATCAAAGTCTCTACCAAGTATATGAAAACTACAGTATTTCGAAGGCATAAACTTGACCAAATTCAGCTGGATTTTTCATGGGGACTGCAGGAGTCACATTACACAAGTCCACTCTTCTGCCAAAGTTGAAGTCCCTGCCAACAGGGAACCAAATCTGTTCCAAGAAAGAGTCACCATAACTGTTTAACGCATTCTTGGAAATGCGTGAACCATTTTGTCTGAAATTTTCCATTAAAAAAAAAAAATCAGGCTAAGGCAGACATCCAGCATGAAAAATTTCAGCCTGAGTGTTAAAGGTTGTCAGAGTTACAAAACAACTGAAAAAGGGATCTTATGTAAATTGTCATGGAATATTAATAGTTAATATTAGATCTGCCTATAATGATACATCTTAAAAAATCTTTTTTAACTGGAACCTACACACAGCTCTTTAAAAAGCACATAAGACTTTTTGGGTTTTGAACTACCAATTTTTCTCCCTAAAAGCATAGTTGTCTATCTTGGTGCATTTTTATGCCTTATTTCTCATTGCTTTCATAAAAATTGAGGGCTTCATGCACCTGCATTTGCTTTCTTCATTTAGTGCACAATCAGTGTCAAAGTCTTTAAAGGCGGAATATGTTATGGATGAGCTGATGTCTTTGTTGATAGTTCTCTTCCCCCAGCCAGAAGGTCATATGTTCAAGTCCCACCTCAAATCTCATTCAATCCTGGGTATCTTTTGTATGACTAACAGCAGTGATTCCTAAACTTTTTAGTAAGATGATCTACCAATTGCATGTTTTCTGTTTTTTGCATCCCTCCTAGAACCTTTCTGTGGTCTCCTGGTGGTTTATGATTATGGTGCACCAATAAGGAACGACTGACTTAAAACTTCTTTAGAGTGAATGATTGAACTCAGATTTCTGTTTGTCAGCCTCTATGATTAGAAATCAATTTTCTTGAAAACTTTAGGGTAAAAGTTATAGTCTAGGGTGATTTTAAGAGAATTGGCTTGGATACACAATATGGGTTCTACATTTTTCCTGCTGAGATAAATAGAACTGATGGGGGGAAAACAAATAAAGAATGAAAATATAGTATGGTTAACTTTTTTTTTCAGAAAACGCAAAGCAATTATGCTGAAAACAACTATGAATACATACATAATTTCCTAACTTTCCACAAGAGATCCACTTCCTTGACACTACAGTACAAATGAATGATGGTCACATAAACACCACTCTATACCGGAAACCTACTGACCGCTATTCTTTCTTACATGTGTCTAGCTTCCATCAAGGGCACATCACATGATCAGTTGTCTACATCTAAGCGCTAAGATACAACCAAATCTGCTCCAGTCCTGCAGACAGAGACAAGCACCTACAAGATCTTTATCAGGCATTCTGAAAACTTAAATACCCACCTGGGGAAGTGAGGAAACAGATTGACAGAGCGAGTCAAGTACCCAGAAGGCACCTATTTCAAGACAGGCCTTACAATGAAAATAACCGAACACCATTGTTCATCACCAGGGCTCGACAAAGTGTTGAATCAACTCGCCCATTCATTTGCGGCACGCGCATGCGCAATGCGGGTCTTGTGCATACGCAGTGTGGGGCTGGCGAGTGGCTTTCGCCGCCGTTCGTCAAGCCCTGGTCATCACCATGGGTCATCATAGCCCCCAGCTAAAACACTATAAGTACATCATTGCCAATCTACAACATATCCTGGAAAATGATCCCTCACTCACAGACCTTGGGAGGCAGGTTAGTCCTCACCTACTGACAGCCCCCCAGCCTGAGGCAAATTCTTTCCAGCAGCCACACATCACACCTCAGATACATTCACCCAGGAACCTAATCCTGCAATAAACCCCATTGACAACTCTGTCTACACATCTATACAAGCAACACTAGCACAGGACCTAACTATGTGAGCTACAATGTCAGGAACTCATATATCGGCATCTCCTCTAATGTGAAATATCCCACCAAGTGCCATGTATATTGGTCAAACTGAACATTCTCTATGCCAAAGTATAAATGGACACAAATCAGCCATCAGAAATGGTAACACATGTAAACCTGCAGGGGAACATTTTAACCTCCCTGGCCATTCTATAATGGTTTTAAAATTAGCCATTCTTCTACAAAGGAATGTGATCATCCAATTACAGAGAGTGAACTGGAGTTCATTTGAATGTTTGACACTATCTCCCTCGGCTTGAAGGAAGATATTGACTAACACGCTACAAAGGCAATATATCTTGCCTTTCGATATTGGCATTTCACATCAAAAGCTATGAATAGGACACATCCAGCCTACTTAATTAGCTTTCTACAATTGACAGATAACTGTTTTTGCTATTATATTTTATATATTTATAAAATACTGCATTCTGTATTTCTACTCCAGCTCATTTAATGAAGTGGATTTTCATGATCCTATACCTTTGATAGTCTCTAAGGAAGGGGTCGGCAACCCCTGTCACACATGCCCCTTCCCCAGCGCCCTGCTGTGCCCAGCCATACCCGGCCAGGCTGGAACCAGCCCTGGATTCTCCTCGTCCCAGCACTGCTTCCAGGGGGCTGCATATCCCAGCGCTGCTGTCCTGCCAGTGAGTGCTTTGGGGGCACAGGGATTTGAGTGTGGGAGGGTGAAAGAAAATGCAGGGGCAGGATGGAAGGGGGCAGGAGTTGCACTGAGGTGTATGGGGCAGTGCAGGAGGTCAGCCTTGGGGGGGGATCATGGTTCTGAGGGAAGATGTGAGGGGGGGATACAATTTTGCTTTGCAGAAGCTGCACTTTCCTTTACTCCCCACTTTTTTTCCTCCCTCACCAACTAACTGTTGGCTGCATTCTCATCCTCTCACCTTTTCTGTGTTACTCCCGTAACCTCCTTCCAACCCCAGACTTCCTCTTTTGCCTCCACCCCACACCCTCTTCTGCCGCCAAACTCCCTTCCAGACTCTGGCCTCCTCACCCTGTCCAGCACCCCACCTCCCACCCAGATCCTGCAGCCCTATCCCATTACCTGGCAACCCTGCCCTGCACATTGAACCCCTAGTTTTTGTTCTCACCCCAGAGCCTAAGGGGATCCACAAATCCACTAACTCTGGAACCACAGAAAAGTAAGTCTGGCCTATGGGAATCCCTGAACCTCAGTCCTCCCTGTCTCTTCCCCTCACCCGTGGAGGCTGGAGTGCCAGAAGAGTGAGATGTCTCACCTGTGTGGTCCACGACTGATTTTTTTTCTGTGGGCCAGTGATCCCCAACTCAAAAGTGGTTCCCCACCCCTGCCATAATAAAGAAAACATTGAAACCTTTTGTGTTGGACATAATGTTTTCCTTTATTTAAAATGAAGTTTGATAAACTAACATGAGAGAGTTAAAATGCTTAGTCTGTTTAATAATTTAAATTAAACCATTCTCCTTAGCTGCTGCGCTAGCAAAATGGCTCAGGCATAATAATGTAATTAATGGTAAGTTTCCATTAGCAACTGGTAGTCCATGGAAAGATTTGCATTGACCCAGGTGGTCCACAGGACATGCAGTGGAGAGAGCCCCTTCCCAGGAGAGCAGCATGGCCCAGGGCAGGAGGGTTAAATCTTGGCATGCCACTTAAGAAAGGTTGCTGACCCCTGCTCTAAGGTGCCACAGGACTACTTGTTATTTCCTAAGATCACTTTTCAGTGTTGGTAATTGCTGAAGTTGCTGCAGGGAAGTGATCCAGACAATTGCAAATAGAAGTGAAGTTGCTCATGCTTTAGAAAAGGTTAATAATATATTTACTAGGAGATAGCCTATGTGTTTTGACTAGCATTTCCTCCCTACCTCCCACCACCCCCCAGAGTCTAATGTAAAAGGGATAAATTCTCCTCTCAGATGTCCAATTATTGGAGTCATTGGAGTCCATGCTGACTCTGAGGACATGTTGCAGCAATAGCTACTTGATTTGCCTAAAGTCACTTGAATTAACAGTATTTAACTTCCTACTGTGTAAAATACTTTGAGATACCTGGAATACGAAAGGCAGATTCTTAAACCAAATTCTACTCTTTGATGAAAGCTTAAGAGGGGTAGTCGAGTTAGTCTGTAACAGGAAAAACTTAAAACCAACAAATAGTCTGGTAGCACTTTAAAGACTAACAAAACATGTAGATGGTATCATGAGCTTTCGTGGGCACAGTCCACTTCTTCAGATGACCGGTCATCATTTAATTTACATATTTTGTTAGTCTTTAAAGTGCTGTCAGACTTTTTGTTTTTTCTTTTACGAAAAGCATTTTTCTGCTGAAAAAGTCTTCTTAAAATGATGGTGGAGTTCCCCCTGTGATCGTCATCTTGGAAATTAAAGAAAATGGTTGTAAATTAAATTAACTGGGGTTGGCTGTGTTTTTGTCTGTAAAATAGATAAATATTTGTCTTGCACTGTATTTCCCCAGAAGTGAAGATTTGGCGGAAACCATGTGCTCCAAAAAGAGAGGAGTCTTAAGATTTAAAGATTTTAAGTTTTTAAGATTTCTGCATTTACAGAAAATCTTGTATGTCCATTTACATGAACCAAGTATTAGTACTCAGTCTTTTTTCACTGACCAGAGCAGTAAGCCTTGGGGCATTTCAATCCCAAGGCTTTGTGTGTCATAAGGCCTTAATCTTTCTAAACAGACAGCATTGATAAGAAGTGTTACATTTGAGTGGAGACAGCATCTCATTGGGAAGCTTATTCCATTAGCTCTTTGTTTTACTCAGTTTGCCTAAAGTGTTAGTACAAAACATGACAGGTCTCCATTCCAAAGCAGTCAAGTATCCTTAAGTGGTGATATCATCCCTGAGAGTAGATAAAGATCCTCTGAACTGATGTGCTGAGACTAGTAACAATGTGATAGAGGTTAAATTTTAAACATCCCTCACTCTGTTTTTGTTTGGTTTTCACACAGCAAAGTAAATTACTTCCTTATCTGATTGAAATAGTTTTCTAATAGTGTTGTTCTTTGCTGCATTTTCTTGCATTTAGAAGTAGCATACTTATTCTTTTCACCTCAAGAGAAACTAAATAATTGTGTCCTGTAATAGATCTATCTTATGTGGCCAGATCTCGATAAATAAGTTTTTTTGAAAAGGTACACTTTACTTTTAAAGGTCACAATTATTTCCTGTAAGGTGTGATGGGTGAGAGTTAACTATAGAACCAACAAGCAAATGAATATATACTTACCCAAGTCTAGACCATTTTGAAAATTTCAATCATAATATCTTGGTGCTTTTATTTACTTTTGTTGGTAACCAGATCATTTACTTTTTCATTCTTTGTCCAGAACACAAGTGATGCATCTATAAATGACATTGATTTGTTGCTCATAGCTACTTATACAAATAGTTATAACACAGTACTCTACAAATTGGAAGGACCCTCGTTAATTTAATCTATTCCTATCAGTGCAGGTTTGCTCCCTATTACATATTTGCTAGTGATTTGTTCAGACTAGTTTTAAATGTAAAAGTGATCGGGCTTGCAACATTTTCCTTAACCTTATTCCGTGGTTTGTGTAGTGAGGCAGTTATGTTAAACCTGTGTTTCTTTTGGATTCACAGGTGGGTAACCACTATAGAGATGAAACAAAAAACAGGACTATGTAGCACTTTAAAGACTAACAAGGTGATGAGCTTTCGTGGGCCAGACCCACTTCTTCAGATGAAATAGTGGAAGAAAATTGTCACAACCATATATATTAAAGGATACAATTTTAAAAAATGAACACATATGAAAAGGACAAATCAAATTTCAGAACAGAAGGGGGATGGGGGAGAGGTAAATGTCGGTGAGCTAATGATATTAGAGATAATTGGGGAAGCTGTCTTTGTAATGGATAAGATAATTAGAGTCTTTATTCAAACTTAGGCGTAAAGTGTCGAATTTAAGCATGAATGACAGTTCAGAGGATTCTCTTTCAAGTGTAGTCAAGTGCAGGTAATCAAGTCGTTGAGACAATGTCCTTTCTGGTTGAAATGGCAAGAAACTGTTTTTTCTTTGTGATCCTGTCTAATATCTGTTTTGTGGGCATTGATCCTTTGGCGAAGTGTCTGAGACGTTTGTCCAATGTACATAGCGGACGGACACTTTCGGCACATGATAGCATAAATTATATTTCTGGATGCGCAGGATTATGTGTTCTTGATCTTATAACTTGGTTAGGTCCGATAATGGTATCAGCAGAGTGAATATGTGGACAAAGCTGGCAACAGGGTTTGTTGCAAGGGAAGGTACCAGGGTTGGTATTAGTGTGGTATGTCCTGTGGTTGTTGGTAAGAATCATCTTGAGGTTAGGTGGTTGTCTATAGGAGACTATGGATCTGTCTCCCAGAGCCTCTTGGAGTTTAGTATCCTGTTCCAGTATAGGCTGTAGTTTATTGATAATGTGTTGGACAGGTTTAAGTTGGGGGCTGTAGGTGATGACAAGTGGTGTTCTATTGTTGGTTTTCTTGGGTCTGTCTTGAAGTAGATGGTTTCTAGGTATTCGCCTGGCTCTTTCAATTTGCTTTTTTATTTCTCCGGGTGGGTAGTTGAGGTTTATAAATGCTTGGTAGAGATCCTGAAGTTTCTGGTCTGTCAGTGGGATTAGAGAGGATGCGGTTGTATCGAAGGGCTTGGCTATAGACGATGGATTGTATGGTGTGTGCTGGATGGGAGCTGGAAGCATGTAGGTAACTGTATGAGTCAGTGGGTTTTCTGTAGAGAGTGGTGTCTAATTTTTCATTGCTGATTTATACTGTGATGTCCAGGAAATGGATCTCTCCTGTAGAATGGTCCAGGCTGAGATTGATGGTGGGGTGTAGGTTGTTAAAATCTCTGTGGAATGTCTCCAGTGTTCCTTGGCCATGCGTCCAGATCATAAAGATGTCATAGATGTAGCGTAAGTAGAGAAGGGGTAAAAGGGGACGGGAGTTGAGGAAACGTTGTTCTAGGTCAGCCATAAAGATATTAGCGTACTGGGGGGCCATGCGTGTACCCATGGCTGTGCTGCTGATCTGGAGGTATAAGTTGTATAAGGTATCAGGATCTCTACCAAGCATTTATAAACCTCTTCTGCCTTCTGCCTTTAACTAACCTGTTGTAGAATTCCATGAATCTACCACTTTTAGGCTACGTCTTCACTGCAAGGTTTTTGTGCAATAAGTCTTTTGTGGAAGAGTTCTTGCGCAAAAACGTATTTACGCAAAAACATGTCCACACCTCAAAGCACATCACTTTTGTACAAGAGAGTGTCCACACTGCATGGACGCTCTTGCACAAGAAGAGCACCTGTGCTTTTTCGGATAGGCTCTATTTGCGCAAGAAACCTCTGCAGAGCAGCCATACATGTCTTTTTGCACAATAGCTGTAGCGCAAAAAGGAGTTATGCCTCATGAAAGAAGGTTTATCTACACCGGAAAAAGCCCTCTGTTCTGCCATTTTACTACCGATTTACTTGTGCAAAAGCGCATTTGAGGTGTGGATGCTCTGCAGGTTTTTGTGCAAAAAGCTTGCAGTGTAGACATAGCCTTATTGTTTTCTTGTACCATGTGTGTCTGTCTCTCCATCTGCTTTCTCCCTTCTTATACGCATATGTACACTATTTGAGGTAGGAGTTATCTTTTAGTTTTGTGTTTCTACAGCATGTTATACAGAGGAATGGCCTTTGTCCGTGACTGGCACTCCTAAAAATGCCATAAGACAAATAATAAACAGTAACTCTGTGCTGAAATGCCCTGTTTAGCAACCATTCTTACTCTGCAGGTCCAGCTGGGTTTGTACATTTGCAGTTCTTTGTGCATCTGTGACCAGTGATATACCAATGATGATATTATCTTTTTAACACAAATGTCATGTTTTTCAGTTGGAACAAAGCAGTTAGAGAAGAACAACAGATTTTAACACACATGCTTATACCTTCAGGCGTACTATCCCCTGATGATCATCTAGGTCAGGGTTTCCCAACCTACGGGTTGGGACCCAAATATGGGTCGCCATTACATTTCAAAAGGGTCATCCAGTGTTTCCCCAGGTGGCTCTGCCTCCCTTTCCCCCCCTGTTTTTGAATTGTGTTGGGTCAACAAATCTTCCTGAATTGTAAAAATTGGTCCTCATCTGGAAAAGGTTGGGAAGCACTGATCTAGGTAGACCTGATTTCTTCAGATTCTCCCAATAGGGTCTCATGAGTCTCAGGTTTTGTCCACACTTAACATTTTAAAGCGCAGATGTGTCAGTGCTTTAAATTGAAAGTGTGGCCACAGTACAAGTGCCAGGAGAGAACTCTCCCAGCACTCTATCTTAACCACCTCTGTGAGGGGAGTAGCTAACACCACTGGGAGCATGGCTCTGAGCACTGTAGCTTGGTTTACACTGGCACTTTACAGCACTATCCTATTTTTGTGAATGTATCATTCTTGTGTGTGAAGTTAGAAATATGAAGTGTGAATCTGGTTTTAATTCTAAATGTGCCTATGAGGGCCATTAGGGATACTTTAGGATCTTAATGGCTTAGTACTCAAAGTAACAACTTGTGAAAGTAGAAAGCCCGCATTGAGATTGGTCCTTGAAAGATATGTGACTCTGCCACCTGGTATTGGAATCGATATTGAACCTGGTATTTTTCCATGGGGATGGGAGTGCTAAACAAAGGTTTCCTGCCCTGGGAAGAAGGCTATTTAAGGAATGGAAAGCAATCCATCTTTATCAACTGGCCTTTGAAACTGTCTTGCCCCACCTAAGAGGATACACATGAAGAAACTTGGCAACAAGGAACTCTACAGAACTCTGAAAAATGCTGTAGGCACAGGCCAGAGTAAAGATCAACTCTCACCTGAAACATTCTACCTGAGATAAGATCCACTGTTAGGGTAACACTTTGCATGTAACAAGTTTCTCAGTATTAGAATTAGCTGGCATTTTTTTATTTATTTCAACTTAGTAACTTACTTTAATCTGTCTGTTTTCACTTGCGACCACTTAAATACTACTTTTTTATACTTAATAAAAATACTTTTGTTTATTATCATGCCCGGTGTAAATAATTGTTACTTTGGGGGAGGAGAGGGCGCAACCACTGTGCATATCTCTTTCATTGATAAAGGGGGTAAAGACCTTTGTGTGCTTTCTCTGGATAATACTTTTACTTAAGATGGATTTATTTGGGGTTTTGGTCCTCTTTGGGATCTGTGTTCCTGGGTGCTGAGCCCTTGTAGTTGAGCTGATTCTGTGTCTGTGTTGCTCTGCTGGGGGGGCAATAACTCCAACTCTTTGTCCTGTCTGGGGGAGAGCAGAGCTTCTGGCCCAGTAGGACAGAGTGCTGGGAAGTTCCAGAAGCTTCTTCAGCATACCAGGGGACAACCCCAAGATGATTTCTTTGATCCAGCCTCTTGCACCAATAATCATTTCAGCATAAAGTATGGTATTCATAAATTAGAGGCAGAGCTGCTCTATAATAAAAGAGATGACATTGTATTTCAAAAGTCATCATAATGTCTTATTTTTGCTCAAGAAATTTGGTTATTTACAATTTTTTTTATTTTTGCACAGATAAATTCTTAAATAGTGTTTTATGTGGTAAACATAGTATTATTTTTGCCCTGTGGTCTACTCTTTTGTTTGCCTTCTGAGACTAGCTCCTTAAGCTTTTATCTATTTGGGAACGGCTCCCAATTTCAGCAACCAGTGGCCAGCCACCAGTTTAGCTGCACTAGTGCAAATCTCTAGTAAAGAGGCCAGTATAAGCCACAATTTACATTGATGTAGCTTACTAAGGTTACAAGGAAAGGTCAGCTATACCAGAGCAAAAGTAGTTTATAGAGGGTACCGTGAGGGACCAGGATGGATCAGGGCACTGCTGAGGGCATCTGCTCAGGGTGAATTGCTCAAAACCAGGGCTGCTTACAGCCCTAGACTGGAGATCTTTCCCAAATAGGCAACAAACCAGTCACACTGAGTGCTCCAGCTGCCAATCCAGCTGCTGGAATCCTCAAGAGCAAAACCCCTCAAACACCCCAGCTGTCTCTGTGCCACAATCAGCCCTGGGCACACAGATGAGGGATTATAGAACCCAATCTCACCTACCCCAAAAGGGTTCTCCCAGTCCCAAAGAATCAGCCAGAGACCCCTGGTCAATTTACACTTTAGATCTTACCCACAAGAGCATGTTGGGCCAATCCTTTAGAAACTAAAATCTAAAGGTTTATTAATAAAGGAAAGAAAAGGTTGAGAGTAAGGTTATGAAGGTGAATACATTACATGCACCAATCACCAAGTTCTTGATGCAGGCTCTCAGCAGAGATGTTACAAACTGCTATCTTAAAAGTTTCTGGCGTACATCCTATGTCAGGATGGGTCAGCAATCTTTCCCGGCCCTCTGTCCCTCACAAGGCTGCAACTGGGATCAGTAGCAGAATTGAAGACAAGATAGAGTCCACCTCATGGCATTTTTATATCCATTTGTGTTGTCTCCCAAGCCAGAGCGGGGCACATGGTCAAGTGACCTATCTGTGTTTCACATGTTGGAAGCCATTATGCCCTGATTGGTTACAGGTTTCCAGTTGCATTCCTCAGGTGTGAATTATCATCTTGAGAGCCATTGTCCTTAGGGTCATGCTAATTAGCATAGCCATTGACTGAACAATCCTTCTTTACAACAGGCAGTCCAACCCCGTCGCTCTGTCTCAGGCAGAGAACATTCACAGTACCAGCACAGAGCCCATATTCATAATTCCACATACAAACTTCACACAAGCACATGAGTAGCATACATAGAATCAGTAGGTCATAAGCTTTCATTTGACAACTCACATGGTCCCCTTTGTACCAACTTTGGGGCAAACATCCTCCTGTAGGTTCAGCAGTGATCTGTCTGCTCACTTTAAAATCCAATAACATGACACTAGTGCAAATCTCTACTAAAAAGGCCAGTATAAGCCACAATTTACATTGATGTAGCTTACTAAGGTTACAAGGAGAGATCAGCTATACCAGAGCAAAGGTTGTTTATAAAGGATTTGTTGCCGGCCAGAGTGAGTCTCAGGTCTGACACTGGGTTCTCAAAGTACAAAAAAAGCTACACAGGTATCTGTCAGACACAAGCAAGTTATTTCCTGACTGCTATCAGCTGTGCCCCTTAACTAAAAGAACAACATGATAGGAAAAACGGCATTTCTTACATCCTTTCTGCTAGCCAGGGAACCCGTTTTAGCTGCGGGTAAAGTGAGAGACTGTCTCAGCTTCTGAGGCGCTGGTACCAAAAGCCCATCAGTGAGGTCCAAATTGCTGTGCTCTGGTGCAGCTTTAAATACTGTGTCTCTACCTTGTTTGTGGCAGTTTGGAAATCTCCGGGGGTTACTCATTGCTTGTTACAGTGTTGTTAGGCAGTATATAGGAATACTAGAAGATTTACCCAGCATTGCTCAGGTCCTTAACTCAAATAAGTTTTGTTTTTTCTTCATTTAAATCATTGTTCTGGGGTGGGGCTGGAGATGAGGCGTTCAGTGCGCCGAAGAGAAAGGACAGAGGCTGTGGCTGTGCTGAAGAGAGAAGACAGCCTCATCCTTTTCTTACCTGCAGCAACTTGGGGCCCAGTGAGAAGTGCCTGTCTCAGGCTGCTGCAGCTGCAACTGGCACAGATGGAGGCAGGGGTATGTCCCCCAGCTTGAGGGATGGACAGACAGACAGACAGACACTCTGAAATATATATTAGATAGCTGACCCTTTCTCCACCCCTTCTCCCTGCTGCCCCAGTGGGGTTACAGCTGTTTTGGTCCTCATCTGGCCCCTTGTTGCCCCTGTGTGGTCTTTCTACAGAATAATTATCCCTCTTACCAGACCCCTCCCTTTCCATTTTATGAGAAATAATCAAATTCCAGGCACAGCCCATTGTCCTGGCATAGCCAAACCCTTACCTTGCTTTAATTTATGATCAGAGGAAGCTGCATATCAAATTTGGTGGTCCTAGTTCTTACTGTTTAGGAGGAGATCTTGAACAAACAGACTCACAGGTGAATGGACACACAGACCTACAGACTGTTTCTAAAATATATAGTAGAATATATGGAAAGTTCATTAGCAACTTTGTTTTTATCAAGTATATATGATCTCCAAAAGCATCAGACTTGATGATTTTCTCTGTTTCTGTGGACGCTGTAAGGCTCATGACCCAAGTAACACGCACTAGTCCTGCAGAGCCCCTGACCTTGCTGACTGGAGTGGTTACAAAAACATGCCAGATATTTTGAAATGTACCCCTAAAACTTCCTCAAGGCATAATTCCTCATTGAATTAACCAAATTTAGACTTTGTAGACTTAGTTTTTAAGAGATGACTATTCAAAGTAACTTAACATTTTTAAAAGCGGAATACCAGTACTTTTTCAAATTCTTATCTCAAACAATGTATCTTTTTCCTGTTAAATTCTGTCTTCTCCCTATCTTCCGCCCCCTCCCTTCACACCCCCTCCCCCCATGTTCCTCTGCAAGATCATTCTTAGCCATGATGTGATCATCAGGCAAAATGGCCTTGTTTTATTGAAAGTAGATGCTGAATAGAAAACCAATTACCGACATAACCAGGGCTCGACAAATAATACAATCTATTCGCCCATGGCCAGGTTCGGGCGATCTGCGCATGCTCAGAACAATCTGCGCATGCGCAGATTGCCAGAGAACCCCACTGGCGAGCGGGGTTCGCTGCGGTTCGGCGAGCCCTGGACATAACTATGGTGTAGTTGCTGTGTATCCATACTTCAAACAGTAGTTAATATATAGACTATTGTTTAGAATCTCTGAAATAACAAGATATATTTATAGACTTTGCAATTATTTAAATATAATGATTAAATGTGTTTAAGGTATTTTCACGATGGCTGTGTAACTTTTGTAATCTTTTTATTGGCATTTTATCTGGTAAATTAGAATACTTGTACTGCCTTCATCAAAATGTTGTGTACTAAAATATTATGCACTGAAAATGATACTTTCATAATCATTTTATTGGTGCATGTAAATTTCACCTGTAAATCTGCAAACTCCTATTGAAATCTATTAACTATGCGAAAAAGCTGAATCCCTTGTATCTTTATAAGTTTTGCACAGATTTACATCAAAACTGGTCGCACAAAATAAATTAAAACTCACATCTGAGTTGGGAGTTTGCTATTTTAATTGTTTCATGCTGTAATTTAGCATGCAAAGCTATAAACTCTCTCAGACTGGGATTTTGATGGAAACACTGACAAGTTTTGACTGCATTGCCAAATGCCAATAGAATACACTCTCAATCTGTGTGTGTGGTTTTATACATGATTTTTTAAATATATTCTGCAACAACAAAGAGGTTAGGTTTGATATGTAATAGATTTGGTATCTTGATTCTCTGGTTAATATTGTCAAAAGAAGCAGCTCACTTTCATGTGCATCATTACTTTTTTTTTTTTTTAAACCAACTGAAGATGATCAGGATGAACTGACCATCCGTTGACTCAGTCTCAGGTGAAGGTCCAGTGTTTGTATTTAATTCAAACTACATGATACATGATTTAAAGAGAGGAAGTGTATGCAGGTCATAGATCAGATGCAGGCTGTGCTTATGAAGATGTTTTTCCTTCATAGTATTTGATTTTCTGTTTTTAAACTTTAGGATTTTCTATTACTTCCATTTAATCCAAGGCAGGTTTTCTCCAAGTAGTGACCTTTCCAGTTACATTGTATCCAGTTGGCCAAAAAATGAATCCTTCTGAGCTGTAGAAGTTGCCTAATGTTGCAGATGCTGACTCTCTGATAGGCTGGCTTCTTTAGGGATACAATAGGCCCTTTGTGCAGGCTATGTTGATGGTGTGAGGGTGAAAACAGACTAACTGTGGGCCTGGCCTCAATTCTACAGACTAATAAAAAAAAAGTCTGTGTGTTGTGGCGGTGAAAGGTCAAGGAAAGAATTGCTCTGCTCATGCTTGGTTGCTGGTCTGCTGAAAAGGGGAGCACACCCTCATCCTACACATTCAAATTTAAATTCTACACTTGCTTAAAATTGAGAAGTTGAGGTTGAAGAAGTTTGCTTCTGAAATTCTTAGTTATTAAGGGTAGGTGCATTATTAATGTACATTGTGCTTCAGATATGTTTCCCATTTAAAAATTGCATTGAGCATTTGTTGTCATGAGAGAAAACAAAATAATTACATTTATCTATATAATCTGGCATTTTATTATGATGTCAGGTTGTCATTGTTACATCTATAACTAGTGAGTTATAAACAATGTCCCAATGTGCAGGGGTTTTTGCTCCTCATCTTGTTAATTTGAAGTCAGTAGGCATGAATAGTCATACTGTTCCTGGTAGCCAAGACTAAATATGAAAAATAGCTGTAATAAATACACAAGTATAACTAATACACAAGTACAACTGTTATTTGTCTCCTCTGTAGTTTTACTGTTTCTTTTAATCACTAAATGTTGGGGCAAAATGCAGGACAATGTAGCACTTTAAAGACTAACAAGATGGTTTATTAGATGATGAGCTTTCGTGGGCCAGACCCACTTCCTCAGATCAAATAGTGGAAGAAAATAGTCACAACCATATATACCAAAGGATACAATTAAAAAAATGAACACATATGAAAAGGACAAATCACATTTCAGAACAAGAGGAGGATGCGGGGGGGGAGGGGGAGGAAGGAAGGTAAGTGTCTGTGAATTGATGATATTAGAGGTGGGGAGAGTGGGATGTCTGTGAGCTAATGGTATTAGAGGTGATAATTGGGGAAGCTATCTTGGTAATGGGTAAGATAGTTTGAGTATTTGTTCGTTCCTTCTCAGAGAGTGTCGAGAAGGAATGAACAAATACTCAAACTATCTTACCCATTACCAAGATAGCTTCCCCAATTATCACCTCTAATACCATTAGCTCACAGACATCCCACTCTCCCCACCTCTAATATCATCAAATCACAGACACTTACCTTCCTTCCTCCCCCCCCCCCCCCCCCGCATCCTCCTCCTGTTCTGAAATGTGATTTGTCCTTTTCATATGTGTTCATTTTTTTAATTGTATCCTTTGGTATATATGGTTGTGACTATTTTCTTCCACTATTTGATCTGAGGAAGTGGGTCTGGCCCACGAAAGCTCATCATCTAATAAACCATCTTGTTAGTCTTTAAAGTGCTACATTGTCCTGCATTTTGCTTCAGCTACCCCAGACTAACACGGCTACATTTCTATCACTATTCTAAATGTTGGGCTAATTCCCTTTATTCTCTCCAACAGGCTTCAGTGTTTCCGGTTAAGATCTTATGAGTCATTGTGTTAGGTTACATCAAGTATTTCATGTTGCAAAGCCAAACCACCACGGAATAACTTTACATTAAGGAGAAAAATAGAATATTATAGGGGAATGTCCTCATCCTTTTTCTAACATGCATCACTGTATTTAAAACCCTGGCTTTCTTCATCTGAATCTAAAATATTGAAAAAATACAAAGAAAAGTCCTTGTGAATTGAGGCCAGAAAGTATGATCATCCTGTTCTAAACTGAATCTTTTCATATACAATGTAAACTGTGAGAACATCATCTTTGTGGTAATCAGTGTATTTTTTTCTAGTGTTCCTTTGAGAGGATAAGATAGTTTGTTTGATTTTGTTAAAATATAGTGTTGTTCATTATGTTAACTTTTCCTCTTTTATGCATACAAGCTTTTATATTCTGTACTTATAGGAATAGGAGGTTTGCAAGAGTTCATACTGAAGTCAGCAACTTTATCAACATCACCGGCTTGCCCACCGTTTACACCTCTCAACTTTGAAGCCACTCCTATTGTGCGAGTTGCTATTGAACCAAAACATCCAAGTAAGAGTTGAGTTTTTCTGCTTTATAAGTGAAGTTCATTTCTGAACATTTCTGAAAAAGTTTGTAAGAAATTTTGTAGTGTTGGTCTTTGAGTATTAACTTTTTCTTTAAGCAGGAAGGGGAGATCATGTTCTTCAGTATAAAATATAGTGTTGTTCATAGGCTGAGTCCTACATGAGGCATTGATACTGAGATATGTTTCTGGAAAAGTTTGGGTAAGAAATGATAAAAGCATACTGCCAGAAACTTAAGACCTTCTTCTCTCTAGCTTACAGATATTTCTCAAAAGTAAATTATTTGTCTTTATCAATTAGCAATTTTTTTTACATACCAAGAAAAAATACCCTTTTATAAGATTTTTCATCCCATTAAGGATTTCCTGTAATCATGACACATTATTCCTAATAGTTTTAAAAAACTGTGTTAAATTTATTGGATGTGGGACTTGTCTTTTAAAAATACCACTTTTAGTCATAATTATGGTATACTTACAAGGATTATAAATCGAATTCCTTTAGTTTCTGTGGAATCAGAAGAGAACAATAATCTTTTCAGAAGGCTATTGTATGAGTATGTATGATTTTATTTGTTAAAGTTACACTTTTTACTGGAAATCCAAATCAGCCCCTTCGATAACAGGATAAATGTCACAACTACTGTAAAAAATTGATTATCAAGCTAAAGCTGAGTTAAAGGACTTCAAACAAATACACCCCAAAATAAATGTAGGGAAAAATGGGGCGTAGGAGAGAAAAACCTAAAGAATTAAAATCTAGCTAGAATCCTAATGATTAATGAGTTTCTTTCTAGGGATTTGAAGGACTAGTCACTTCCCTCTCCCTTCCTTGCTGCCACTATCTGAGGTGAGGGGAGAAGAGGAGGGTACTTCAAAGCGGCAGCGCAGCCCAGAGCCCGGGGTCAGCATGAGAGTCCCCAGCTCACCCCGGGCTTTGCCACTTTCACCTTTGAAATGTAGCAACAGGAAGGCGGAGGCGCCCTATCGCCTAATCAAATTGTCAATGCAAAATGCATCGATGATTCGATTAGTCAGTTACCCGATACTTCACATCCTTATTTCATCCTATGTTTACATATTGAAAATATAATGTACAGAACCAGACAAATGTACTGCGTGTCTGTAGTGTCATTCACCAACCGAAATTAATGGTAGCTGGAGAACTTCATAACTTGTGAAGTATTTGTATGGATTTGTTTGTTTATTTTATTAATGTGGGGCGAGACATATTTCTTATGGCAGTGGAGAAAAGTTTTGCAGAGAAGTGCTGTGACAGAAAGATTAAAAAAGACAGTCATTGAATCACAAATGTATTAAATATGTTACTACAAAGGAAACAAAACAATTGTTTGCTTGAAAGGCTTTTTTCTGTCTTCCCTCAGTATTCTCATTAGTATTCATCATTGTGATTCAGATATACAGCTTCAGATACTCCAGAAGTTACACTAGTAAATACAGTTCCCTTCTGCATAATATTCTGAGATTAATGTGCTTCCCATTTGGTCCCCAGTTCATAGACTAACAGTGTTGACTTTGATAAATCCTCTCTGAAGCATACCATATTTGGTACCTTTCCCAGACTTGAAGAAGAGCTTTGTGTGGCTTGAAAGCTTCTTTCTCTCACCAGTGGAAGTTGGTCCAATAAAAGATATCACTTCACCCACTTGTGTCTCTCATTTGGATTCAGTCATGAATTGCTAGCATTTATTTTACAGATATTTTCAAAAATGAGATTAAAGAATTCCACACAAAGAAATAAGTCTAAAGCAGTGGTTCTCAACTGTGGGCCAAATGGCTCCCCAGGGGCCACGCCCTACCTCTAGGCTTTGTCCTCCCTGGCAAGTTTTGTCAAGGAAAAATGCCTTTTGTTGACAAAACTGCATGAGCATGTTCATGCTGCAATGCAGCTTGTCTCAAAAAAGTCTATTTTCATTGATAAAAAGCTTCCAGCTCCACTAAGGGCTATTTTCTTTTCTGCTCCCTGTATTGTCAAGAAACATGGACACCTGGAAGCATTTTGTCACTGATTCTGCACTGTTTTCTGATGAATAAAGGCATACTTTTATAATGGTGCTGTGCTTTGATTTACTGTTTAACAATGTCACAGACCAGTCACTGTGATCCCAGGTGCAGGCATTAAAGGCATGTTCCCAGCCTTGTGTTACATGGGGGGGTTGGTGGGAAGGGAGGTACAGCCTGGAAGCAGTTGTAACAGAAATTAATTTCAGCGCCCCTCATTTTCATAGTGTGCCATCAAAGCCTCCCTGATGTTATCAGTACCCTTTTGAACTCCTCTGATAGCTATCGTGTCTGGGCGCTCAAACTTTGCAGCAAAGCACTGTGCCTCTGTGCTCTACCCTGAGCGAACAATTCCCCCTTACTATCATACAAAATATGCAAAGTGCAACAAGCCACAATAACCATGGGAATATTGTCTTCAGTGAGATCTAGCCTGCCATACACATCCCTCCATGTTGACTTCTATCTCGCAAAATACATTCGACCACCGTGTGGCACCTGCTTATCCTGTGGTCAAAACACTCCTTGCTGCTGTCCAAATGTCCCATGCATGGTTTCATGAGCCAGGGCTGCAAGGGTAAGCTGAATGTCCCAGTATCACAATGGGCATTTCCACATTCCCTCACTGTAATCTTGAAGTCTGGAAAGAAAGTTTCTACCTGCAGCTTTCTGTACAGGCCAGTGTTCCTAAAGATGTGTGCATCATGTACTTTTCCAGATCAACCCATGTTGATGTCTGTGAAACACCCACAGTGATCCACAATTGTCTGCATCACCATGGAGAAGTTTCCTTTCCTATTGATGTACTTGGTGGCAGGGTGGGTTGGCCCTAAATTCAGAATGTGTGCCATCTGTTGTCCCCCCACATTAGGAAAATCCCATGGATTTTGCAGACTCTCAGTCTTCCATTACAGAATGCAGTTTATTGCACTGCACACTTGCAGTAGTACAGCGCCAATGATAGACTTCCCCTCTCCAAACTGATTTGCAACTGACCACTAGCACTTGGGAGTCACCAGCTTCCACAGAGCAATTGCCACATGCTTTTCAACTGCCGCAGGTTGGGGGCCAGCTCAGCGCACAACTCCAGGAAAGTAGCTTTACACATCCTAAAGTGCAACACTGGTCTTTATCCCACACCTGCATGACTATGTGATCCCACCAATCAGTGCTGGTTTCCCTAGTCCATAAGTGCCAGTCTACCCTGTACAACTACTCTGAGACTGCCAAATGCAATGACACATTGCCTCTATCCATATCAGGCTCCTCCAAGTCGTCTTCCTTTGTCAGTAATTTCAGATGATCTCCTCTGCCATGTGTGATGCAAGAGAAGTGTGGGATCCTTTATTTCTCACTGCAGATACTGTATTGCACAGTAGAGAATGACAGTTGGAAAAAGGCACAAATGCATGTTGGAAGGCCCTGAATGAAGTGGTGACTGAGGGGATGTTTTGCATGGTCTCAAGATTCTCTGTGCTCTGTTCCATGCTCCCACAGTACCTAGTGACAGATAGCATCATCAGGCACTGTGGGATACATACCCATAATTCATTACTTCCTTTGTGAATGGGGGAACTAGAGATGTGGACAGTCTTATCGACAGAGGGATCAAGGCTATGTCTAGACTACAAAGAAAAGTCAGAAAAAGATACGGACATTGTGAACTGCAATTTGTGTATCTTTTTCTGCTTTTCTTTCAGAAGAGGCTTTTCCAAAATGTGGTGCATCTATATGGTGCCAAATTTTAGAAAAATCTGCTATTTCGAGCCATCCCTTCTTCCTCATGAAACGAGGCTTACGGGGATGGCAAAAGAACGCGTCCACATTTCCAAAAAATTTTCCCTGGACGTGGCATTGCTTTTCCGGGATACCTCCGGTATCCTGGAAAAGTGCTGTAGTCTAGACGTAGCTGAAATGTACACATGCATTGGTGACGTTTTCTTTGGCAATTTCTGCGTGTCAACATTATTTTCCTTCATAAAACCTGGTAGTGTAGACATATCCTCAGAAAGATACTGCGAGGATCGCAGCTGAATATACTAGGCAGTGTACCATTGATTGTTCTAGTGTTTCAGGTAATGGATAGCTGGATCTCATACACCCTGCAATTGTTCGAGCAATTTTGGAATGTTCTGGATTGAGACTTTAGATTTACCAACACATTAAGACTTTTATCTTGTTTAAAGCTCTGACTTAATTGAAAGCATTAAGCAAAGTGGTTTTGGAAGGAAGACATTCGAATCAATTTCAATAACGCAGTCTAACAGTTACCATTCAAATGTTTTTAGAAAGATGTTTCCTTTTAATCTGCTCTGAAACAGTATCTGTTTTTAATTTGGAGAAAAATGTTAATAAATATAATTATTGATAAGCCCCTGTAAATGTTTGTACTGTGTGCATGCCTTTCACATTGTGTCAAAATCAAGTGACATTTCCATCGGCTCTCAAAACAAGATGACCTATTGAGGATTCAACTGCAGAAGACAACAGCTGAACAATAACCTGCAATCGTAAAGCATATGTCCTGAAGAAACTCCCCCTAAATTTTTTCTCATTTTTGCAGTATATCCAGCTTCCCATGTTGTCTTATACCTTTATGAGCTTAGCACAAATGAGTGAAATCATATTTCTTTTAATAGCCTTTGAGAGCAAACAACAAACAGTGTGTCAAAGTCTTCTTTGGAATATGAACATTTGATCCTAGAAAGTCAGTATGTATTTTCTGCCTTGTGTGTCAAGTGAGAAAACCAATTAAAGTTTTCAAATTGTATTACATTATGAAAATCTACTCATGTATATGAAATACTGATTTTAAAAAAAATCTTCACACAACTGCATCATGTACCTGGCTATCTGCCATGTCTCACTCATCTGGGGAGTTACTCCCTAATTTTCCATTAATTTTAACACAGTTCTGTTTTTTAAAATGTCCTTCCTCTTTAAAAATATTTTATGTATTTCATACAAAATAAAGAAAACCTCAGAGTTTGGGGAGTTTCTTTTTTTGGATTACCACTAATTTGATAGCTCTCAGTATTTTAAGTTTGTGTGCTTAAATCTGTTCTGTGCTTCATTCAGTTTTATTCCCTTTCAGTAGTACTTTTGAAATATTTCTGTTTGGATATTAGTAATAATGTTATTTTTATTTAACTCTGCATACTTTTTAGATCATTATACAGGATACAGCTTTGCAAATCATTTTTTGAGTGTATGTACAATAGGAACAAAAATGATTTACTAAAAGTAATTTAAACATGTGGTGGTTACTATTTCATTTTAACTAATTAAAAGATTCTATTCAGCATACATTCTGTTGACAGTACAAATAAGGGACCCGACGCTGAGGTTCTTAATCAGTTTTTATTAGGTTCATAGACACGGATAAGTAAGGACTGAACTCAAGGTATTGAAGTGTTGCTAAACTTGACTTGGTAGAAATAATTTTTTTTTTTTAATTTCAACATATTTTGGGTGCTTAAGTATTTTTTTAATTTTTATTTAAATTTTCACAGCAAGGGAAATTACACATGGGTCAGACTATAGTGACTGTAAATGTTGAGATTGGGAAAAATTAAAGCTTTATAAAAATCAAAACACAAACTGTCAACATATACAAAGTAAATATCCTTAAACTCTAAGCTCTTAAGCACCATTTTTCTTTCTTTGTCCATTTGTAAATTTTGATAATCAAATAAATATTTTAATTGGTTTGAATGCGTACAGTGAAATCAACTGTTATCAGCACTTACTGATTTACAAAAAAAATCTAATCCCCCTCTAATCATAATTACATGTCTAGTGCGTTGGTGCTATGGTAAAAAGTATTCTCTAAATTTTTCGCTTTCACCCAAAAATATGTTCTAATACAACTATTTTTTCATCAATAATAGTTTATTAACAGTATTTTATTTCTGTCTTCCTAGGTGAGATGCCTCAGTTGGTCAGAGGAATGAAGCTTTTAAACCAAGCTGATCCATGTGTCCAAATTTTAATTCAGGAGACAGGAGAGCATGTATTAGTTACAGCAGGAGAAGTCCATCTCCAGCGTTGCTTGGATGACTTAAAAGAAAGGTTAGGAGGGGGAAAGTAAATATTTCAGGTTCAGGGGATTTGTGTGGTAATTCTCACTTAGTTAACTGTGATTTATTTTCTGTTGAGGTTGAAGTCTCCCAGTCAAGATTTTTACATTACTGCTGGACCATAAATATACATTTTAAGAGCTATAAAATTGTCTTCAGCTGAAAATGCCACTGATTTCCTAGTACTGCATGGCTGACACACCTTTTTGGCAGGTTATTCCTCTATAGAAGTTATAAATTACAATAGTTTCTTAGTTTCATTTAGAATTATAGTATACATTCTGTACCAAAATAATTGTTAGGAAAATGGCTAGGTTTCAGAGTTCAGTTCTTTGGCGGCAAGAAATAATAAAGCCGGGGCTGCACATACACCCTTAATTCTGCTCTCTTGCACATGGAACAGTTTTAATTACATTAACCTATGCTATTGTCATATACAATATATCAGTGAACTTTCTCCAGTTTTAGGCTATGTATATAAAGGCAGTCCCCGAGTTACGCGGATCCGACTTATGTCAGATCCGTAGTTACGAACGGGGTTTGCTGCCTGTCTCCCTGGTCTGCTGGAGACCAGCAGACCAGGGAGACGGGAAGCAAAGCCTCTGAGGACGCCGGCAGCGGGACAGCCGCGGCGCGTTTCGGCTGTCCGCTGCCCGCGTGCTCCGCAGCTTTGCTCCACGTCTCCCCAGACCAGGGAGACGGGGAGCAAAGCCGGGAGCACGCGGGCAGCGGACTGCCCAGACGCGCCGCGGCTGTCCCGCTACCGGCGTGTTCCGCGGCTTTGCTCCCCGTCTCCCTGGTCTGTGGGAGACCAACAGAGCAGAGAGACGGGGAGCAAAGCGGCGCAAAGCCGCGGAGCACGCAGGCAGCGGACAGCCCAGACGCGCCGCGGCTGTCCCGCTGCTGGCGTGCTCCCTGTCTCCCTGGTCTGCTGGAGACCAGCAGACCAGGGAGACGGGGAGCAGAGACGCGGAGCACGCAGGCAGCAGGACAGCTGCGGCGCATCTGGGCTGTCCCGCTGCCCCCATGCTCCGCGGCTTTGCTCCGGACGCCTGTGGTACAGCAACTGGGGCGCTGCCGGTTGGTCCCGTAGCGCCGCTCTGGGCGCTACTGGACCAACCCGGCAGCACCCCAGCTGCTCTGCCCCAGGCGTCCTGATTCAGCCACTGCTGGTCAGTTTCAGCAGCAGCTGAATCAGGATGCCTGGGGCAGAGCAGCTTGGGTGCTGCTGGGTTGGTCCAGTAGCGCTGAGGAGCAGCGCTACTGGACCAACCCAGCAGCACTCAAGCGCTCTGCCCCAGGCGTCCCCAAGTCAGCCGCTGCTGAAACTGACCAGCGCTGACTACAAGAAGCCCGAGGCAGAGTTGCTCTGCCCCGGGCTTCCTGGAATCAGCCGCTGATCAGTTTCAGCAGCAGCTGACTTGGGGATGCCTGGGGTTCTTAAGTTGAATCTGTATGTAAGAACTGGCGTCCAGATTCAGCCTGTTGAAACTGATCAGCGGCTGATTCCAGGAAGCCCGGAGCAGAGCAACTCTGCCTCGGGCTTCCTGTAGTCAGCCGCTGGTCAGTTTCAGCAGCGGCTGAATCTGGATGCCAGTTCCGACTTACATACAGATTCAACTTAAGAACAAACCTGCAGTCCCTATCTTGTACGTAACCCAGGAACTGCCTGTATTGAGAAGGCTGTCAAAAGTGCTGTAAACATGCAAAAGTTGCCAAAAGTTTTAACTGGTCAAACCAATTTTTCTGCTTCCCATTGTCAGTATTTCATGGTCACATTTCTATCTCTCCTGTCGACAGATAGAGCAAAGCAATGTGTGTAGGCATCCTGCAGTGCAGTGTTGTGGGAAGGCAGAGCCGATCCCTGTACTTCTTGGTATTCCCTTGTAGTTTTGTGAGCTCTCCCTCCTAAGGAATGTCAAAGTAGCACAGCAGTCTCTCCAGCACTCCCCTGCAGTAGTAGAACAGAAGCATTCCAATGATTTGGCTTTTGTTTGTTCCCCAAACGGAGCAGCTCACTCAGCTATCAGATCCTTCACGGAGCTTTGAAAGGGGATGGGTATATGCCACAGGGCAGCAGAAATGACAAAACACTGAGTACAGCCATTAGAGTAGGCATTGTGGGATACTGGCAGAAGAAAGCTCTCTCGACTAACCAAACAGTGGAGTCCATACTGGCTCTTTATCGGCAATAAAGTGAGGGGAAAAGATTAAAGTCTCTCTTAGAGGTGGAAGTTTTTTGTTGCCAAAATGGTGGTTTTCCAGATAAAAGTTGAATTGCAGTGTAGATGCTTTCAAAGACAGATTTTGGTGACAAAATGTGACAGTATAGACAAAGCAGTTAGAGACTTATGTTTAGAATCTTGTAATTTTTTTTACTTTTATGCTAGTTTCATGCCTTGCATACCTTAATTGACTTTTTCCTGTGATAAGTTCTGTTATTCAAAGCTAGATTTACACGTTCAGTGGTGTGTAATATACATACACTGTGCAGCTCCCTTAAGAGCATAAATAACAGAGTAGATAATTACTTAGGCAAGTAAGTAAAGACATGCCAAAACCCTAGGATATATACTCTATATGGCTCTCTGCGTACCCAAGCCATGCTTCCACATCTGAGTTGGTGCTTATAGCAGCATAGAATCCAATTGTCTGAATCCTTTCCCACCTCGGGGAAAGATTCCAGAAACAAGGAAATGATGGAGTCTTGGCCTGTTGCAGTGAGACACTCAGGCAGCAAGGGCAGGAGAAGGCAGCAGGAAAAGACCTCCAGCACCTCCCCACAGCCTTTTCTCACTGCCTCCTCCTTCCAGAACCTTTCACTGCTGCCTGTAACTGCACACAACAGTGTGGATGCAGCCTGTTTTCCTCTGTGGCATGCAGCTACATGTACCCTATGTTAAGGCTGTTCCCCACTCTGGCATGACTAATGCAGAATTGGGGGCCCACAAGAGTACTCCAAAACCTTGCCAGTACAGGCCCTGGTACAAAAACTTCCCCCCAAAATCAAAATACCCAGATTTTGAGGAATCCGCTGCTACCACCCGAGTAATTGCCAGAAAAAATATTAGGGAAGAGATCACTTAGGAAATCTCCTCCCTAAGGTAAAACTCTCCTCCTACCCCAACCTCCGTTTTACTTGGATTTGGGAAAAACAGAGGGAATTCATAGTCAATGGACTCTGCCTTTGTAACTAGGCACTGAGTCTTAAGGACACAACAACCAACCAATACCGGTTAATTAGAAAAGAAAACAATCCTTTATTATCAAGACAGAACTACAGTTGCAAGCATATTAAAGTGGCTAGATGGGAAGAGCCTTCAATTGATACAGATACTCTGGAAAAACGCCTGGGCTAAAACTTAGTTACAAAGAAAAAAAACCCACAATTAACAGCTCAGACATTATTTCCAAATTCGCAAACAAGGAAAACAACAAATCCTGACGGACCATCTAGACTTTTCCCTACTTACACATTTTAAGAAGTCCATTCTTGGAGAGAGAAGTGTCTCCCATCTCCCTCAGTTTTGGAAGAAACTGCTCTGCCTCTCCAACACTGGAGAGAGAAAAAACCCTATATTCCAGTTTGAAATTCATTGTTATTGGCTGATAACCTGATACCTGGCTAGCTACAGGAGACCTTAGTTAACCTCTTAGTCACTGGATGCTGCTCATCACTCCTGATTATGACACCCTACATGCCACTGCCAGTATAGACAAGACCTAAGGTGTGTATTAGTAATGTTCTCAGCGCCCACATACGTACTCTTCCTTTTCTTTTAAACCAGCAGAACAGCCATCCTTAGGTGTAGATACTGAAATGAGGCTGTGTTACTTATGATGCTAATTGAGGGCCATGGGCCCATTTGGACATATATCAAAACCAATTTCCAGTTGGAATGGCCCATAGTTGTACAGTTAGGTGATATATACAGTTTTTTACTATTACTCTCTATTATACACCTTGGCTGTGTCTACACTGGGCCACTTATTGCGGAAAATCAGCCGCTTTTCCGGAATAAGCTGCGAGCTGTCTACACTGGCCCTTGAATTTCCGGAAAAGCAACAACGCTCTACTGTACAAAATCAGCCGCTATTCCGGAAAAGCTACGCTGCTCCCGCTCGGGCATAAGTCCTTATTCCGGAACACTGTTCCGGAAAAGGGCCAGTGTAGACAGCCCAGTAGTCTTTTCCGGAAAAGCGCGTCTACATTGGACATAGATGCTTTTCCGGAAAAAGGGCTAATCCGGAAAAGCAGCCTGCCAATGTAGACGCTCTTTTTCCGGAAATACTTATAACGAAAACTATTCTGTTTTAAGTATTTCCAGAAATACATGCCAGTGTAGACACAGCCCTTGAGTTGTAGGTTATATAAAGGTATGATGCAGTATGCATTTTTCACCACATCACCCAAAGGGGCCTTCAGTCAATGGTCCAGATTTCAATATTCTGAACAGCCAAAATAGCTATGAGTAGAGAAGTCCCAAGATTTTTTTTATATATAATGGAGAACATTTTTACTTCTCTTTAAACTTTACTGTCTAACTGAAAATGGGTTACGCTGTTTTCTTACTATATATTCTAGAAATATATGTTTGTCTGTCCATTGTTACTGCCGCTTTTTTTGGCAATTTGCGTTACCTTTTTCTGATAATTTTGTCAGAAGAGGTGTTTCTGAAATTTGGCCCGTCTACACTGTGCTAAATTTCGGAAAAACCTCCTCTTTTGAAAGAGCCCTTCTTCCTTGTGGAAAAGCAGACGTGTTCCTTGGACGCTGTAGAGTTTTTCCAGGATACTCCGTAGTCTAGACACAGCCTGAGAGTCATTTTATTCAAGAATTCCTCCTAAATGGTAAGAGGTAATATAACCCACACTCCTTCTGAGTGTAGTTTGCTGTCCCATCTAGTGGCACAGAGACCACTTACAGAGAGAGAGAGAAAATTAGTTTGCTATACTGCAGGGCATCTCAACTTTGGAAGCCCCGGGGTCTACAATGATACTCACAGCACATGCCGAGGGCCACAACTTAAGTGTGGTTGCATATCCATGCAAATATATATGCAAATAGCTTCTTTCACACTAAGGGCACAAATACAAAGATAAGGCAAGACTATACAACACAAGACTACACAGTCCCCATTTAAGTCAGTTCTGCTGATATTAATAAAATGCAATATTTACCTGATTTCCACCCTATGACAACACTTTTAATGAGAAATGACAATCCAGGAATTTAACTACTAAAACACATATCAACAGAAGACCATTATATTGACTCACCATTGTGGAGCATGTTCCCAATGGAGGCCATGTTCAAAGGGTTCCACCCATGGGCCGCATGTCGAGTAGCCCTGCTCTACAGCTTTAGCTGACAGCTGGTTGGCTTTTAGACCAAGCTGTAGAGGCTTATGTACTGAGCTCCAGAGGTTCCAGGTTCATTTCTGCTTGTCAGCATTACAATGTGACCACATTTGATATCAAGGTAGATAAAAGTCAACTTGAAAAAATTAAAAATATGATTTTAATTTGATTTTTTTTATTTAAATCCAATTTTTTTATTTTTTTTAAATCATCAGTAAAATAGTACGTTTCTCATTTAAAAGTAAGTTAGAATTAAATCTCATCACAAACACGTGACACCTAAACCTGTAGTCTCATAAAAATGAATTAATGGCTCCAGTCTATCTAGTTTAACTATTTGTTCTTGATTCTTGAAGGTTTCTGGGCTTCCAGTTTCTGTTTCTCAGCAGATTAAAAAGTAACACGTGCAAAGAAAGACACAAGCTGGATAGAATTGTTTTTGTTCTGTGCTTATGTAGTGGTGGACCTTGGCCAAGCATAGCAGAGGAGTTAGTTAAGACATTGTCTTGAAGATAAAGACAATATACGGGAAAGGATGGAGATAGCATAAAAAGGAATAGTGGGGTGGACTGGAAAGAAAAAGGGAAGACATTAGTCAGCACACACATTAGTATTCCCCCACACTTTTGCCACAGAAAAACTGCCGTGGTTTCTGGGCATAAGAGAGACCCTATCTGGGAATATTTGAAGAAATTTGTTTTCTGGGTAAAAAAGAAAAATATGTCAAGTGTAAGCTTTACAAGAGGGCACTGCAAGGCCTAGTTGCAAGACTGAAACATAAGGAAAATTGCTTATTGGGAGAAAATGATGTAGATGAAGATGTGGATATGGCTGAGTGGATCAACTGGTTAGTAACTTAACTAATTCACTTTGCAGTGCATCATTCTTCAAGGCTCTCTCTATGCCTTTTAGAGTAAGCGTGATTTGACAAGTAAATTCCCCAGTTGTTCCTATGTTGAATGTTTCTAGAAAAAGTTTAGCTTAGCTAATCCTTATGTCTTGTTTAATTAGTTGGTTAAGTTTGGAATCTGTCACTCAAGTATACAATACAGAAAACTGCAGTAAGAGAAATCTAGAGTTACCAGTTGCCACTGTGTGTCATTTTCTTACTTTATATTACATAATACATGCCCCTTATTTTGGAATGTCATGGCCACAGACCGTAACGGTGATGCCAGAAGTTTATTCCCTGTTTTACTTAAGCATAACTCAGCTTTTCCAAGAGAGCCCCCATTCTATACTTGTTTTCTCAAAAAACAGAAGTGGCAATGGGGCCGGGGAGGTTTGGGCCTCTTCGCTCCCTGCTGCTCCCAGGAGCAGGAGTGCATTGGTGCTATGCATCATCTTCCCTCCCCGCTGCTTCAGGTATGCTGGGAAGCATGCATGCTCTTTCCCTCCCCGTGGTGGTGGTACACACGCACTTGGGGCACTGCTCCTTCTCCTCCTCCCCTCCCCATGATGGAGGCAGGGCCTCAGTGGAGGGGCAATGCTGTAGGTGTGGCTGGGGCCTACCTCTCCCTAGAAACTCCTCAAGTCTTCTCAAACGTTCTCTGCGACAGGCGGCATGGCGGACACCTCTCCTTTTATAATCGTTAGAGAAGTGTTGGTAGGATAAGGATAATATTTCCAAAGATGATTTCCTATTTGCCAGAGTATTTAATTTGCAAAACAGATTTTTGCCAACCTCAATAATTAGTCTGAATAATTAAATTAAATAAAATAATTATTTAAATATATAATATTTTCAAAATATAAGCATTATAATATTTCTGTTTCCACCAAATTACAATATGCAGAAGAGAGAAAAAATTATCTTGGCTGTGTTCTGCTACAGTTTTGTGACGCCTACGTACCTATGCAGTTTTTGAAAATGGGGTTTAGGCTCCTAAATGATGTTGTCACTTCTAAAACCTCGTCCTGTATATTGATTGCAATAACTATGGATCTAAAAGGAAACTGGCTTATATCTGGGAAAAGAGAGTTAAAGATTTGGAGATGAAAGGAAGTTGTGAGTGACTGAGTCTCACAGAACAGAATCTGCTTCAAGGAGGCTATGATGTGACATTGTTAGTCAAACTTTTCAAATCTGGAAAACAAAATTTAGTTTTCTAATGATGTATTAAAAGACCAAGGGGGAAAGGGCACTAATTTTCAATGATGCTAAACTGTCATGGAAACCCAAGGGAGATCAGCATCTTTGAAAATCAAGCAGCTTTTATTTAAGTGCTTAAATATGTATTCATGAGCCTAATTGTAATAATTCACTTTTCAAAGTTTTAATCATTGCTTTCATTTTTTTTCCTATTTAGTTGAGTTTATAGAATAACATATCAGATCTTTCCAGGAGACTCACTATAGCAGTTAATGTTTAGCATTTTATTATCTCTATTTTATGGTGTTTTCATTTTGGTAGCACTTTTTAAGTAGCACAAACAGTAAAACATTAAGCTTCACATCATTCATACTAAGCTGGGGCATGGTTTGTTTGTTATCCATTGTGGAAGTCTCACAGGAAGTCTGTGGAAAAGATGGAAATAAAATCTAGATTTTTCTGGCTTTTATTCCTGTGCTTTAGATCAGTGTTTCTCAACCTTTTTTTATTAAGTACTCCCTTTAAAAAAAATTATAAGTACCCCCAGTACGTAGTTTTCAGAAACACAAATTTTTCTTCTACCATTGCAACACATTTGTTTAAATAACGTAATCATAGCCAGACAGGCGATAAAATTTTGAGGTGTAAAAAGTACAAAAAATAATAAAGCACTGTAACAAAACAAAAATTCAGTTTTCTTCAGATTTCAATTGTTGACGTACCCCCACACACACACACACATCTCTCAAGTACCGCTATTGGTTCTCATACCACTGGTTCAGAAACACTGCTTCAGATCATCTCGCCTCTTTTCTTGTAACCTAGTTGTTGATAAAAGTTCCTAAAAGAATGGTCTAGTGATTAAAACTCAGTGCCAGAAATTAGGAGGACTGGATTTTATCCCTGACTCTAACTCAGATTATGAGAGAGGCCTCAATGTCTGTTCCAAAGAGGTGCAAGTGCTGCAAAGTACTTAAAGACGTAAGCTATGGCTACCCTATAGAGCTTTAGTGGTGCGGCTGCATTTTTGTAAACTCTGTAGGATAGCCACTCCAACAAGAGAGTGCTCTTCCCTCAGCTTAATTACACCAACTCCTAGTGAGTGTCAATAGTTATGTCAGTGGGAGAAGCTCTCTTGCCAACGTACGTTGTATTGTTCAGGGGCCTGGCTAATTCACATAACTAAGAAAAAGTTAATCTCAAATCCTGAGCAAGGAAAGAAGGAATTTTGAACGGAATGGCTGGAAGTTGCTACAATTTGAGAGTCATGGGTGGCAGTTGCATTCCAGAGGAATGTAATCAAAGTCTAAACTGCTACTTTGTTATGCTGCAACTTTCTGGCTCTGAAGAAACACTCCACTGAGCACTGCAAGTTACAGTGCTATAAAGCACGGCTGTAAATGGGCTCCCAGCCCTGGGAGCTACTCTCTTGCTGGAGGTGGTTTGCATAGTGTACTGGGAGAGCTATCTCTCAGCTTTTCTGCCGTGCCACACTTTCATTTTAAAGTGTTGCTAATGACTATGCTTCAATTTTAGAAGTCTAGACAAAGCCAGAAGTATGCTTGCTGGGAAAGGAGCACATGAGATGCTGAAAGAGAGAATCATAGAGGGCCACAGTGAGAATAGGAAGACAAATGGGGATCCATGGTAGAGAAGCTGAGAGAAGATAGGTGAG
Organism: Pelodiscus sinensis; assembly: GCF_052426305.1. NCBI lineage: Eukaryota > Metazoa > Chordata > Testudines > Trionychidae > Pelodiscus > Pelodiscus sinensis. The sequence continues at coordinate 27,736,707 of NC_143065.1, forward strand.
GAAGACTAGGAACCCCCTGCTCTTCCGGTGCACTTCATCTCTCTGCAACTTGCTTTTCATTAAACCTAAATCAGTAAGTCTTGGCTCATGCTCTTGCTACCCTTTTAATGAACCTATATAAACTTCCTAGGTGTTTCTGGGTGATGTTTAGCTCTGTGCTCTGGATCCATAAAAAGGGAATGTAAAAAATGTGCTCTATCTTGTGATATCATTTGCCTCATACTACCACATACAATGTTTTGTAGGCTTAGAATCCTTTCAGGTGACTTAATTAAAAGCATTGTCTCATTGTAGTAAACAAACATTATAATGGAAGGCCTTACTTAGACTACAGCTAAAAATACTGAATTTAGTTTTGGTTACCTCAGTGAGATTATACTTCCTTTCAGGTTTCACTGAAGCAACCATTCTGGCATTTTCTATTCATGCTCAGATGCAAAGCAAACTCTAACACAATCCTTGTCAGACTATTTTTTTCCAAGACCTCCTCACCCTGTGGGGTTCTGACTTTTTGGTAGAGACCAGTTGTTTTTGAAAGAATCTGTTTCGAAACAAGTTCCAGTGTGAGGAATTGCTCCTGCCTAGAGCAGGGGGCTGGACTTGATGACCTTCTGAGGTCTCTTCCAGCTCTCTGATTCTATGAATTGCACCCTATATGAAGATTCAGTGCAAGACCTAATTACAAAAAGTTAAACATGCCACGATTGCTGGTCAAAGGGAAAGAGAACCAATATGCATTAAGGATGAATTTGTCTGTCCTCAAGGCCTGACTATGTTTATTTTGAATAAGGTGTATCAGAGTCCCAGATTTATGTAATCCACACAAAGTAAAATGGAGGAGTCAGCCATTACTCAAGGTGGTCAAAATTGAGAATGTAACTATGATTCTTCCCTGTAGATATATCTTTGCAATCTGACATGACTATTGGGTCTGATCAGTAGGTTGACTGGATACAGAGGGTTGGTTCATCTGGGACTTCAATGCTAATACATGTTTTCTTTCTAATCACTGAACTAGAATCAAGGCTTAGAAAAGTTTTTACTGGTCCTGAAATCATTAGTACTAGTCCTGGCCAAAGTGCATTTATGCCCTGGGATATCATAACCCATTGGGCCTTTAAATCATGCATAACATCTAATACATTGTTTTCTTGTTATCCCGTTGAATATTAAGTACATAATATTTCTTAATCGTTTCATAAACTTTTGTTAATTTAATTGTAATTTCTTGTCTGAGAAAATTATGGGTGGTAGTTTGAGTCTCTTGACACTTCTGACATTACAAGCATTTTTTGTTTGTGCCTTCAAAAAGTGCTACAAACATCCAAGATTGAAAAGAGGTGAAAGTCTTTCTGCAGAATACTCACTTGAATGGACATTTCTTTTCAGATTTAGCTTTCATTATTTCATTTTCTTCATTATTATAGTGATGAACAATATATTGGCACTTCAGTAATCATGCTTATAAATGCTTTATGGGATACTATGATGTTGCTGAAATTCCTTTAACTCAGACTAGTTGTGTCTTGCTGTGCCTTGCTCTGTTTGTGTTTTGCTTACAAAACAGGTTTTTTATATGTATGTAGCACCTCTCATCAATTCGTAAGAAGTCCTTTTCAGAACATACCTTCAAACTCTTACCCTAAAATAATTATTTGTAAAGTATAAAGATTTCTGAGATGCTAACTAGCAGAGAAGAACAGTAACAGCATAATGGGCAGATGGAAGCTCAGCTGCTGGTTCAGATTTTTTTTCTTTCTTTTGATATCTGTTTGAAAAGGTCAATCAATGCTTTCAATAGATTTTAATTATGAAGTATCAACACCCTGACCCACTATATTCCTACCATTGCTACTCTCCTTTTCTATAGCTTCTTGTAGGCAATGATCAGAAACTTGCCTTTTTCATTTAGTCAGGTAAAGGGGTTCACCAACAGCTTAGTGGTTTTTTATTGTATTTTGAGTCTTAGAATCCTCTTGAATAACTTTTCACTCTGGACTGTTATTTTATGACATGTAGTAATGTGTCATTGTCATTCCAGTGTAAAGGTTTAGTATTTTTCTGTAGTTTATCAATTTTATTTTAATTATTTCACATTGTTACATTTTGTGCTATTGTCTGACAAGCTTGTGTACTGTCATCTTCTACAAGAAGGCCTCTTGAAATCATTGAATTTGCTTTCAAATGTTTTCCATTTAGAGCTACTGTACAATGTAATGTTTGTCACTTGAGATGCATTAATTAAGGGATTTTTGGATAACCAAACAAATAATAGAAGAGATTACTGACTTTGACTGTCAGAGCAGTGCTTTATGCAATATGTTTTGGACTAGATTGGTCAGATCTATGGGTGTTAAAGAGGGATGTGTGGCTAAGAAGCCTTCCATTTCCTAATCTATGTCGTTGCATGCAAGCAATGGTAATCACTTCCCACAATGGCATGGGGACATGGCCTTATGCCCTGCCATAAGAACTAATTAAGCTTGCTCAATACAGTTCTCTTTCAAAAGGTATCATAGCGGCCATGCTTTCTTTTTGAAGTACAATGCCTTTGGACACTCCCATTGAGGATGTACTTTTTCACTAACTTGACTGTAGCCAGAAGCTAAAATGCCACAGTCTGCCCCATCCCACCCACCCCCTTTTTTTGTAATTAGGTTTATTAATGAATATTTGTTTCATGATATAGGCATTATTTTAAGTTTATAAACTAATATTTTTACAATTTTTGTAGGTTTGCAAAGATACAAATTAGTGTATCAGAACCAATTATCCCATTCAGGGAGACAATAACAAGACCTCCAAAAGTTGACATGGTGAATGAGGAAATAGGAAAACAGCAGAAAGTTGCAGTCATACACCAGGCTAAAGAGGATCAGAATAAAGTCCCTGAAGGAGTTCAGGTTGATTCTGATGGCCTCATAACAATGTCTACACCAAATAAAAGTGCCACTCTCAGTGTAAGAGCCATGCCACTTCCAGAAGAGGTAACTCAGCTTCTTGAAGAAAACAGTGACTTAATTCGTACTATGGAGCAATTCAACTCATCTTTGAATGAGGATAAAAAAATGCATGAAATTAATCAAAAGATCCTTGGCAAGTTCCAGGAGTTTAAACAAAAATTAGAACAAAATCTGCAAGGAAGAAAGTGGAGAAATGCTGTTGATCAGATCTGGTCATTTGGCCCACGAAAATGTGGGCCTAATATTTTGTTAAATAAATTTGAAGGCCACAAAAAATCTGTGTGGCAGTGCCTTGATAAGACTACTAAAGAAGTGAGTAAATATCGAGATTTTGACAACAGCATAATAAGTGGGTTTCAGTTGGCTACACTTTCAGGTCCTATGTGTGAAGAACCTCTCATGGGTGTCTGTTTTATAATGGAAAAATGGGACATGAGTAAAGTGGAAGAGTACATGTCTGCTCATAGGCAGGATTCAGAGGAACTGGATGCTACAGAACAGACAAAAAATGAAGACAAAGTCACATCTCTAACCAGTAATACCACTGAATCATCCAGTGAAAATAAGGAACTCCAGGGTACAAGTCAAGGAAGCCCAAATTCATCTGCGAAATCAAGTAAACGCAAAGGAGAAATTGTGATTGCAGATTGTTATGGCCCTTTCTCTGGACAACTGATTGCCACCATGAAGGAAGCTTGTCGTTACGCCTTACAAGTGAAACCACAGAGACTTATGGCAGCTATGTATACATGTGAAATTATGGCCACAGCAGATGTTCTAGGTAAGAAAATATACAAATCTGTATAAATAATTTCATTGCTAAATGTTAAATCACATATTTTAATGCATTAGGCTTTGTCAGAAAGCTTAACATTTTACCAGAAGTATTTTATAATTGTCCAATTGATGATTACTGTGAATCTATGGTTCTCTAATAATGATATCATACTGAAAAATAACAAAAGATCTTTCTTCATTTGATTCAAATAGAAATAAGACTACATGCTTCGGAAGACATCAAGTAAAAGCATTAATTGTCTGACAAGAATTAAATTGTAGTTTAAATAGGGACACAAATATTAAAATACTATTCCACAGTTTAAATATTATGCTTTTGTGGTATCCAAGAGGCATTGAGCACTATAAATGTAAAGACAAAATCTTGCTCCAAAAGATTTGAAAGGAAATCTGTTCTCTTTGTTAAACCAGGAGCAAAGTCTTGGTTGTAGGTCCCAGGTCCTCATTGATTTAAGAATTAAAGTCAGTGGTGTATTCAGATAGGATAGCAGGAAAAGTAAGGGAAAAAAGAAATCTTAAGCCTTTCTTAGTATCCAGTTAGTAGCTCTTTCTGTTTTTTTAAAATATTCTCTTTTCTCTAGGGTTGTCCTTACCCATATACAGAGTATGCAGCTGCGTAGGGCACCTGAAATTTTGGGGCATTACTAGATCTTAATGTCTTCCCACCCGTCTCTTCCTATTTCTGGTCTGTGGCTCTGCTTCCTCTGGAGAGGATCTAGCTAACTTAAAGTTGGAAGGGGGAAAAAAACCCTGCCAGACCTATTAGCAGAACACACAACCTGTGAAACAGCTATTCAAGTGGTAATGAAACCTTTTAACAGGCATTTGCCAACCACAGGTATATGCTGTCAGTTTCTGAATTTACTGTGTAAGTCTACAGTTTTAGTTTAAAATTTCCTTTAAAACTATTTCATTAGTGTGTTGCTGAATATTATAAAATCACATCTCTAAAAAAATCATTATTTTCTTCCCTTCCTGGCCCCAGGCTGCCATTGGGCATAAGTGCACTAGTTTAATCGTGCTGCATAGGGCCCCATAAATCCTAAGGACATATCTGCTTTTCTCCCATTAGCATATAAGTTACTCATTTTGCAAAACCACTGATTGCTAAACCTGTGTACTTTACATTACCGTAGTACTTATACTTACTTAAACCCATTTTATGACCTACTTTCATCACCATTTGTTACTTTTGATTGTGACCCAGATATTTCCATGTTAGTTGCAGCAACTTACTGGACCAAATTCATTGCATCAGTACATTGAGTCTATATTTAATCTAACTTTCCATTGCCCCAAAGCCACAAATATATTTATTTTGACTTAGTACAAACTACTGCTCACAACTGAAGCCATAATGTATCCCACACACAGTACTTGAAAATAGAGCTACGGTTATAAACAGATATAGGTTGGTAGCGGTTAGGCAGAACAAAAAATTCATTTCAGGAGCAAAACATGAGATTAAATAGTTACTGAAGAGAGATGCTTTGGATTTAGGTAGTGCTTTGTAGACGTTTCATATGTCTATTTGGTGAGAGAGGCACTCGGAAATATAGAAGCCTGGAATCGCTCTCGTGCACAACAAACTAAACATAAAAGTGTTTCTGTCCATAAAAAGTGTATTATTTTCATATATAATAAAGTAGAACTTAATCTGTTCAGTGCATTCAAGACCTTATATCAAAGCAAGAGATACTTATGAACAGGGCTTGACAGTTGCGGCGAAAACCACTCGCCAGCTCCGCACTGCACATGCATGAGACCCGCACTGCGCATGCGCGAACCGCCAGTGAACGGGGCGAACGGCTGAAATCTACTCGCCTGTGGTGAGTAGGTAAGCGGATTTGTCGAGCCCTGCTTATGAACATAAATGAGCAACTTCAGCATCCATCTGTCTCTGCTGCAGTACCCATGAACAGCAGAGCTGGTATAGTCCTGTTTGAATGTTGAGGCACACCCACCTGCCCAGCAGTGCGCCCTGCTCTGTGCAAGCTCCTTGTGCAGCAGACAGCAGCATGTGCTGTTACTGGGGAATCTGTGACTGCTGGTGATACAGATCTTCCTGTTATTCACCCCACTGGTAGGTATGTAAGCGACTAATCAACTAGTCAACTGTTCAATAAGCAAAAGCTATCAGACGACACACTAGTCAGCTAGTCGCTTCCCCTCCTTGCTTCCTCTATCAGAAAGAGCCCGCTGGGAATCTTGTACATTTCAAAGCAGAAGCACCGCATGGAGTCTGGAACCAGCAGGGGACTGTCTGAGGCTGGGGCAGAATACCACGCGGCACTTCCTCCATAGAAATGTAGCAACAGTCAGGCAGGCTCTTCCTACGTTTCAAAGCAGAAGCTTCCTTATCGACTCATTGAATAGTCGGTGGAAATAGCATTGACTATTCGATTAGTTGATTAATCTAATTTTAACATCCCTACCCACTGCATCCTCCACTTCCTCCCTGACAATTTGCTCCAGTGTATCTCCTCAGTGACCATTTTATCTACTTGATTTGATTTTATCTACTTGAGTTGAGTGCTAGATTATGGAAATTGGGCAAAATGGTCTGAAGTGGCTAATAATGCTATTAAGATGAGAAAGTTGAAGAACAGAAGGGTGAGCTTTAAAAATGAGATGAAAATACTCCTGATGTGTTATATAAGAGCATTTTTTCAGTGCAGCCGTGGAAATTATTTCAGACTTTTCCTACATCCAGCAAATGCATGTTTTGGAAGTACAGTATTACCCATTATTGCTTCAGCAATATATATTACCTTTTAAAGCTTCCTGTTTCCCTGTCTGCATACAATTAAGTAAATACACCAATTCTGAAATTATAAATTCAGTATAATTTACTGCTGATTAAAGCTATGTTTTCACTGCCAAAAATGATGGGATTTTTACAGTGAGATAACTAATATACATTAGCTAGTTCACTCTAAAATCCTAGTTCAGACAACAAACAGCCAGTTTTTACTACAGTGAAGTTAGGCAAGGTCAAACCTGGGTGGGGAGTTTGCGTTGACCTTGCTGAGTCATTCTGCGGTTAAATCTGCTTGCACTATGTTTCTGTTCACATTTTCCACCTGTTAGCTATTTTGCTGTAAAAGTCCATCATTTTTTACAGAAAAATCATAATAAAAACAAAGAGGGGGAGGGCAGACATATGTTGTAAGCTTGCATACATCTAATTGAAGGGACTTCATTGTAAATTGGATGCCTGAATCCCATAAACACCTTCAAACTTTTCTGAAAGCACCTGCTCATTTCCAGTAGATTGTATTAAAATATCTGATTTCTCTAAGTCATTCACTATAAAACTCCTTCTGTCTCCCACCCCTCCTTCTGTTTTCTTTAACAGTTCTCTCTCTGAAAAACTCCAGATACATCATGAGCCTTCTAAATATCATATGCTCAGTGTTTATGTAACTGGTTCTTTCTGTTGATATTGCTGCCTTTTGGCTGTACAGCGTCTCTCCTCATTCATTACTAATGGGCTAATGCTTCCCACCTGTGGAGAATTTGGAGGCAGTCTCTTGTTTTTGCTGGCCTTTCTGCATAGGCCACCAGAATTTCTGCCTCCAGCAGTGAAACAAGCTTGTGGCTCAGTTTCTCTCTACTATGTTAGTGTAAAATCTATTTTTATTCATTTTTATGCAGTTGCAACTTAAAGTATCTCTACACAGCAAGCTTATTTCAAAATAGAGCATCCACACTGCAGGGAAACCTCAAAATTAGTCCAAGATAGGCTCCCCTAATGTGGATGCTCTATCTCGATTTAGAGCACCAGGAGGCACTGAGGAGGAATAATTTTAGAATGGCCCTGGTGAGGAGCTATTTTGACATAGCAGTACTGGAGCATCCACACGCACCATCTTCCAAAAGAGCTTTTTCAGAAGAGGCGTTATTCCTCATGGAATGAGGTTTACCAACATCGGAAAACGCCCTCCGTTATTTCGATTTTCTTTTGAAATAATGCAGTTGCTGTGTGGATGCTAGTATTGTTTTTCCGGAATAACGGCCATGATATTAACCACCTGGATCTGCTGTTACAGCACCTCCTTGCTGGATTCCTCTGCCCCACTCATCACATGATCCGTCTCCTGTCATCCATTTCCAGACAAACAGAGGCTAATTCCTACCCATCTTGGCTAATAGCCATTGATGGACCTAACCTCCATGAGTTTATTTAGCTCTTTTGAAGCCTGTTAAAGTCCCTAGTCTTCACAACATCCTCTGGCAAGGAGTTCCACAGGTTGACCGTGTGTTGTATGAAGAAAAACTTTTTTCTTTGTTTTAAAACTGCTATCTATTCATTTCATTTAGTGACCCCTAGCTCTTCTATTATGGGAACAAGTAAACAACTTTTCCTTATTCACTTTTTCCACACCAGTCATGATTTTATAGACCTCTATCATATCCACCTTTAATCTCTTTTCTAACCTGAAAAGTTCACGTCTTTTTAATTTCTCTTCCTATGGCACCTGTTCCAGACCCCTGATCATTTTTGTTGCCCTTCTCTGAAACTTTTCCAATGCCAATATATCTTTTTTGAGATGAGGCGACCACATCTGTATGCAAAAGACCCCATAGACCATAAGAATGTTTGCACACTACACAGCTATAGCTTTTTAGACCAAAGGTTTTTTATATTTAATTAGGAAAGCCTACTTTGTGGCAAACAAGTTGTTCATCTTCTAGGAGTATAGACTTTACTTGTAGCGAAATGTCTCGGGTCAAATCCTTGTGTGATTTGTGACAAGCAGTGCATTCTAACCTGATGGCAAGAAGACAGTCATGCTACACCCAGAAGTAGCCATTGCTCATCCTAAGTAGCTGTCTTGCTCATGCAAACCTACAGAGGAGGAGCTATTGTAGCTGAGATTGCAGAGAGCCATCTGTCCTGAGTACTTGCAGAGGAAACCACCTCCTGCCTTCTGTTGAAGTAGGCTTATGACTGAGGTATGAGTGTTTACAGCAATTTGTTGGTTGGTAGCTACACCAAAGGTATCTAAGAAGGGACTCTGACCCTGGCAGAGGGAAGAATCTGGAGCAGAAGCTTCCAGGGAAACTTAGATAAATTTTCCTCCAATCCAAGAAAATCTTCGACACGGCAGAGACAAAAAGAGTATGTGTGTATGAGTCCTCATAGACTCTTCTTTTTGATCCACCATTCACACCCAGAGTATTAAGTTGCTTCTGTAGTCAGAACAAGGCATAGTCTACATCTTATGCACCTGTATTCATGCATGGACAGCAAATGGAAAGCTGATAGAAAGGGTCCATAGATACTTGTTCTTCAGAATCAAGAAAAGCTTTTGATCCCAATGCAGAGATGCTAACCCAGAGGTCAAAACAGACATGGCTTTGGGCATAATTGCCATAATGACAAGTATTTGCAAAGATCCAAAATTTCAGTGTGTCCCTTGTTTCCTGAGGTGCCATCAATCTCGAGTCCTAAGATTGCTGGTGCCATGCATGAACTTCCCAAAATTCAGCTGCTGACATTTCTTCTTTAGACATGGGACTATGCACATTATGCATCTGAATGTTCCTTTGTGGGCAGGTGGGTACAAACATGCTGACAGCCAGCTCAACTTTAATTCTAGACCTTTTCATACTGTATAAGCTATGGAAGCATTGAAAAAACAATTTCAAAAATCCCATATGTACATATCCTCTTAGTTCATTTTTATGCCTCTCTGGGTGTCTAAAGAAACAAACAATGGCACGAACATGTCTATATGGGATCAGATCAGCGGTCCACTTCTGATGGTGATCAGTACCAGCTGTATCTGTTGAATGTGCAATAATCTAAGTAGTGGGTACTTGCAGAGGGAAACCTCCTCTTACCTCTTGTTGAGGTTGGCTTCTGACTGAGGTGTGAGTGTTTACTACATCTGTTCTGAAACCAGAACAGATAATCAGAGGGCAAACATTCTTCATGGCAATGGATATATTTTCCTGGATCAATAAGAATCTGATACTAAGACAGTTCATGTGAAAGATACAGGAAAGAGGAAAAGGAAGATTTGAGGTGGTCGTCCTAGTCCTCCACTGACCCAGAAGGCACTTTGGACTTGGACCAAGGATCCCACATTGCCCTTGCAGAAAACATCGGACCTCTTGCAGGAATCATCAGACCTCTTGAACTCCTTCATTCAGGCTATGTCCACACTGCACTTTTATTTCAGAATAAGCTATTCCAGAATAGTTATTCTGAAATAGCTTATTACAAAATAGCACGTCTACCCTGCAGGGAAGCCTCAGAATTAGTCTGAGGCAGGCTTCCCTAATGTAGACATGCTATTTTGATTTAGAGCCCCAGGAGGCATTGGGGAGGAATAAGTTAGGATGGTCCTGGTGAGAGGCTATTTTGAAATAGTGGAAGTGGGGCATCTATACAGCCCCTATTTCGAAGTTATTTCGGAATAGGCATTATTCTTCATAGAACGAGGTTTTCAGAAGGAGGAATAAGCCTCCCGTTATTTCAAAATTATTTTGAAATAATGCTTCTGTTGTTTAGACACTCGCATTATTATTTCCGAATAACGGCCATTTTACTGAAATAACTTTGCTGTATAGACACACTCAGTCTGGGAACACCTACAGCTAACTGTGTGGGAATCAGAACTGTAGTTCATTACAAATTATTAGACTATTTTAGATACAGTTTGGTATCTAAAACTCAGCCAAGATATTTTTCATTGATATGGTCAAATTTATGTTTTTGGTGTAAGGAGAAACAGAGTTCTTTGAAAGTCTCAGAGGACTAGCTGTGTTAATTTGTAACTTTAAAAATGAGTGGTCCTGTGGCACCTTAGAAACAAAGTATATACAGAGAGATAGTAATAGAGATGTAGCCGAGAGTGAGTGAGTGTAAAAGTATCACTTGTGTGGGCAAAACCCACTTCTTCAGATGAGCTTGAGTGAAGTAAAAATGTTCTTTGGGGCATGGTTTGCCTCTTTCTTTGTTCAGAGTCTAGCACAGTTGTGCTATGACCTCTGGATGCTGTTGAGATGCAGATGATATAATCCAAAGTTGTCAGCTACACTAACGTTTCCCCAGGCAGTCTGGTTGGATCCCACAGAGAAGCACCTTAGAAACATGGATATTAGCCATACCAACATTTTGTGGACAAGTACATTGGATCCTCATTTGGAGTAGCAGCTGCCAAGTTTTTCACAATGACAAATTAGACAAGCCTCTGGCTGTCCTTTCTAGTCACCATTATCTCCAAAAGGCAAATTCTGCAGTTTACTGCCATAGCTATGCTGCTTTTCTCATGAGGAAATGGTTATCCATATAGCTTCAGTTCAAGGTAAGCTCCTCTTTCTCAATTCCTGGGAAAAACTTCTCTATCATTTTGTTCTGACCTGTGCAAAGTTGTGGCATAAATGGGTGTTTCTAGAATTCAAAAGAGACATCTCAAGCATATGGATTACATATGCCAGTTGTACCCTGGTCATCTCATTGTATGCAAATTGCCCATGCCTTTGGGCCTCAAGGTTGCTGCAGGCAATATCTAAAAGTCCTGCAGCAGTTGGTGTGCTGTGCATCTGGAATAATATTCACAGAAGTCCACAGGGAGAGAGGCGGGGGGAGGAAGTGTGTGAGCCTCGGCTGAGAAAGATTTGCAAAGTATGTTTCCATTCCTCTCTAGAGGCATCCTTTGGCAGGATGCTTCTATTGGGTTGGTTCCCAGATAACTCTTTAGTTTATAAAGCACTTGCTTTGTATGGGGTGAACTTCCATTCCTGTCTGTTTTCTGCTGTAAGAATTAAACTCTGCTTATCCTTCCCCTCCTTTCTTCTGTGATTCACTTTACACTATTACCAGTTAGTAATGAATGAGGAGAGCCAATGTGCAACAGAATGAGAATCTTACCTGTTAATTTTCTTTTTTAGTACCTTTTCTCCAAATTCAATGACCAGAATATAAAAGCTAATTTAATGCATTATATCAAATTGTCTTTATGCTAATTGGCTGCTGAAAAACAGCTATGGAAAAACTCTTCCTGTGGCCTGTGCTGAAGGGCAGAGCTTAGTCTCAGAGCCTCCACCAACAATATTGAACCAATTCTGTCCCCCACTTGTTCCATAGATGGGCGATGGGACTATAGCCCATTAGTAATGAATTCTGAGAGAAGCTGCTAACGCAAGAAAATGATCAGGTAAGATATTTCTCGTTTAGGCTGTTGATCCTTCTCTTTTTTTTTTTTCTTCTGGCAAATTTCTGTCTTGAATTTTGCTGACCTGAGAAAAATTATTTTACCATAACACTGTTCTACTGGTAACATAAACATTGGTACTGTTCTTTACAGCTCTAACTTGTTTATAAATATAGCATGCAATTCTGTTCACCTCATAGAGCGTGAATAGTCAGTTTCATGTTAATTCCTTATTTACTGTACATATAGCTATTAAGAGATACATTATAACTTTTATGGCATCTTTATTTTTAAAGAGTTGAACTTCATTAAGTGCAGATGTATAAGTAAATTATACCTTATTCATACTTTTTGATGTATTGCAGTATCACAATATTGCTCTATTGCATGAATTCAGAATAAATTTCCTTTTTCAGATATTTAGACATTAAAAAAGTGTTTCCTGCATACATAAAGGCACATGTGCATACACAACCAGAGAAAAAGATAGCTTAGCACAGGTTAGAAACCAACCTGCCGGTAGGCATGGAGCTGTGATTGGACCCTCTATTGCCAGTACTTTAACCTATTCGGTAAAACACTGTACTATTCTCTAGCCTACCCTCAGCACATCTTCCAGTGATTCAGATTACCCCAGCTCCCCTCAAGGGCCAGGCTCTGCAGCATCCAGAGGATCTACACACAAGCCCTTCTGGCATCCAATATCCTGACTCCCTCACCCACCCCAAATCTCCATCCAGTGTAGTCCAAAACGAGGTGGAGGGAGGTTTCAGGATTTCTCCCAAAGAACAGTTTTGGTTTTTAGAATCAGATTCTCAGATAATGTCTCTGTGGCACCAGTGACTTCAGCAACAATCGATGCTACTTGAATGAAGTAGCATATAATTGAAAAACCTTTAGTGAGCTGAAAAAAAAATCTCTTCTCACTTTTCTCTCAATTTTCTCTCACTCTTCTCACTGTTTTGGGAAAACAGACTCCAGTAACACTTGGCCAAGACTACAGCTCAACATGTGCCTCTCCACTATGCTTGACAGACTAGTTCCTTTTAATAAATGGTGCTGGTAATATCTGGTGTATGCGTGTTCAAGGTTTCAACTCTGCTATTAAAACAAAAGGAATAAAACAAATATTTTAAAACTAATATTAATATCCTGTAATCTATTTGGAAACTTACTTATTTTAACAGTTCGTTTTTAATAAATTCTGCATGTTACCATGAATATTTCCAGTGACCTTGATAATGATCTTGTGCAATGTGTGTGCATGTCTAAGCTTGTGTTTTAAAGTACAGGTTGAACCTCTGTTAACTGGGACTCCCTGAGCTGGACCACAAATGTTCTAGTACCAGAGAGTCCCAGTGGAAGGCTGGTGGCTGGGCTTCCCACAGCTGGTCTCCCTGCAGCTTGGTTGCCTAGCACCTGCAGCTAGGTACAATCCAGCAGGACTGCCCGGTGCATCCAGGAGTCCAGCGCACCACAGCAGGGCTGCCTGGTGCATCCAAGAGCCCAGTGCACTGCAGTGGTGCTACCCAGCACATCCAGGAGACCAGTGCACTGCAGCGGGGCTGCTAGATGTGGCCTGGAGCCCAGCACACAGGGAGCTGGATTGGAGCTGGGCTGCCTGGTTTAGCAAGGAAGAGGTGGACTGGCAGAGCAGTGGCGGGGGGGGGGGGTGCAGGGAGCCGGTCAAGAGGCTGGCAGCCGGTCCAGGGCTGGAGGGGCTGGTAGCAGGGGGACTAGATATGACCTCCCCTGGTCCGGCAAAATCCTTCATCTGAGATCAGTCAGGTCCTGAGGGTGCTGGACCCGGGAGGTCCAACCTGTAGTGTACAGTTGTGAGCTGTATAAAAAATACAGCCTTTTACTGTTTCAGAATTCCCTAGATGCTCTCAAGGTTTTCTTAGATTTGAAATTGATTAGCCTATATCAGCAAATCTCATATATGCATTCCACACCGAGTATGTTTGTCTAGAAAATGCTCTGACCTTTTTGTGTCTGATTTCACCATTTAGACCTGAAACACTTCCCCCCCCCCCCCCCAAATTTTGTAACTAAAAAGAAAGCAACATATATAGTAACAGTGAAATTCACCTAGATGAAGAGGACCATGTGAGGGGTGCAGTAGGAGGGATAATGTCCTGGCAAGATCATGGGCAAGAATAGAAAATATCATTGGAGGTGATAGGCAAGTGCTATTAGATCTACATTTATTTGAATCTACTGGCCTGCAGATATTGTAGTGAGGCTGGAAAGATTCACTAACCATTGTTCCCATTCATAGGGCTTATCTGTAGGTTAGATTTCACCACCTCACAGGCTCTGCAAGTTCCCCACAGAAAGCCTAATGCTTTGGCCTTGAAGGATTTCATTTCATTTTATAATAATGTAATTTTTACATGTATATATTTGTGTGTGCAGAATGTTGATGCAGTGTGTGAAATAAGTAACAAGGAGTCAGAAGTGAGAGAGAACTTTCTAGAAACAGCAGAGTTGACTCGACAATGGGGATAATTACCAATAAAATGTCTGACATCACACTGATATGTTCTTTTCAGTGTATACACTTTAAATCATTCAAGCTTAATGATTTCTTTACTGCAGTGTGCCTTTGAGAAATATGCATAATATTGTCATAAAATGTACGCAAGTATAGCAACCACTTGGTAGTAGTAATTTTATTAAATATGTGTATATACTGTGGATTTGCATCTCTTGCTAATTAACAAATTTATGTTTTGTATGATTTTAATCCACCTACAATCTTACAGGAAAGTGACCAAGTCATCGAAAATATATCCTGTATACAGTATTTCAATAAATAATTACGTTTGCCTTAAAGCAGAGGATGTGAAAGGCTCAGTAAAGTAATAAGACTTATGCCTTTGCAGGTCGTGTATATGCCGTCTTGTCCAAAAGAGAAGGCCGCGTATTACAAGAGGAGATGAAAGAGGGGACTGACATGTTTATTATTAAGGCAGTGCTGCCAGTAGCAGAAAGCTTTGGGTTTGCTGATGAAATCAGGAAGAGAACAAGTGGCCTGGCCAGTCCGCAGCTGGTGTTCAGCCACTGGGAGGTAAAAGATCTATTCATTCCAGCTGTTTTGGTGATCTATTTCCTGTAGATGTGGCAGAAAAAAAAATAGAGGGAAAGGTTAAGTTTTGGCCAAGTTGTGCCTCTGATTCATTCTTTTCAAAATAAAGAGGAAACATTAGCTTTTATGCTCTTCAGAAATAAATATTTCTATCCTGTTTGGATAGTTTTAGATGTTTTGAAAAGTAAAAGAAGTGTTTTGGATAACAAAATAATTCTTTCACAACATATTTTCGCTAGAGTTGATATACTGCTGTTTTCATGTGAGTTCTGGTTACTGGCTTCAAATAAATGTTACCATTAAGACAAAATGTGGCAATAAATTCTGTCATATGAGAAATAATTTTCATTGGTCAATAAAATATTCTGTTGTTGATCAGCAAGCTTTTCTGGACAAAACTATAGGTCAGTAGTTATAAAGAAGTAATCAACATAGATTTGGATACTAGAAAGCAGAATAGGTTTGAATAATTCAAAGCCAGGATTGGTGGGCAGTGTTTTCAAGACCCTTTCCAAAGGAAAGGGAAATGGTATCTGTCTTTGGCACTTCAAAAAGAAATGGAGAGGTGAAAGTGATCCCTGTAAATAGGGACTAATGGAAGTGGTGAAACTTTTTTTTAAGAAACGAAATCAGTTCAGAGACATGTGCCACTTTATTCCCATCATACGGATTGTTGATCTTGAAGAAGAGGAAGCAGGGAAGGCTTTCAGTTTCAACTCTGTTTAATAAAAGTGAATAGTAAAAAAGCTCAGAAGACCCATTGAAGTAGCTAAAAACAGGTTCATGAGTAAGAACAGTCAGCCATTCTGCCCTTTCCATTTTAAAATAATGTTCAGGTTCAGTTTAGCTTTTCTGGTCACTTTTAAAAATCAGTTTACAAAGTGAGAAATTCAGACATTGATTTTAAAAAAGTCGGATGTTTATTATCTTCTGCTGAGTTGCTATTTTGTGACTTCACAAATAAGCACTCCCTAGTATACCTGAGATTTATTTCTTGGGGTGATAGTCTCAAATAGGTAGTAGTGTTAGTCTGTAACTAAATATATAACAATGAGGTAATATTATATGACAGTGGGTTGCTAACTATGGCCAGTAGAGCATTCTTTGTCAATGGAATGTTTGCCAATGGTCCAAAGAGAAATGATTGGTCACATGATGCTGGCTTCTCTTCCTTATTTCCAGCTTCTAAATTGTACTAAAAGATGCTTACAAAGACATTCATAATATATTTTATATGAACTATTATCCCCACAGAGGCCGTGTCCAGACTCAGGGGTTTTTTCGGGAAAAGTAGCCTTTTCCCGAAAAAACTTCCCCTGCGTCCAGACTCAAGCCACGTTCTTTCGAAATTATTTCGAAAGAACGCGGCTTTTCTTTCGATGGCGGTAAACCTCATTTCACGAGGAAGAACACCTTCTTTCGAAAGTTCCTCTTTCGAAAGAAGGCGTTCTTCAATGTAAAGAGGCCGTCTTCGAAAGAGAGCATCCAGACTCGCTGGGTGCTCTCTTTTGAAAAAGCGGATTTCTCTTTCGAAAGATCCGCCTGCAGTCTAGACGCGATCTTTCGAAAGAGGCTCTTTCGAAAGATGCTTTCGAAAGAGCCTCTTTCAAAGGAAGCCTGCAGTCTAGACATAGCCAGAGATAATATGTGATCACTGAGGGTGGAAAGGAAGAAGAGTCCATGCAGTCTCAACTTGAGAGAGCCACAGTATGAAAGTGTGGGAACACCTAACATAGTACGTTTAGGAGACTACTTTTCTTCTTTCTCAGTGATGATACCACACACCAGTATTACAAAATGTGGTGTGCCAAGTGCTAACTCTCAGCAGTAATATTGTAGGTTTCTCAGCCTCGTCTAGCATTGCACAATTTTTGCTCAGAATACAGGTTATACACTAAACTGTAGAGCAGAAAGAGGAAAGACTGAGAACTTAGTCTTCACGGAAAAGCAAAGAGAAAAGATTTAGGGAAATAACCGGGTAGAAAGAAAACCAAGTTGAAAACATGAAGAGGAAACGCAGAAAATTAATTAGAAAGGGAAAAGGAGACCTTAAAAAACAGTCCAGAAGGAAGGGAGAGAAAATGGACAGAGAACAGGTGAAATTCAGCAAGAGCTTTGGGGGCATAGGGCGTTACATTCAAATTCATTACAAATTAGGCTTTGTCTACACTTCTAAAATTAATATGTAGCCATGGCAGCACTTTCACTTTAAACCACCTTCACCAAAGGACTAGCTAACAGCTCTGGGAGCCTGTTTACCACTAATACTTTAGAGTGCTGTAACTGGCTCCATGGGAGATTCACATCCCTGAGCCAGAAAGTTGAAGCACAGTAAAGTGGCAACGTAGACTTAGCTTTAGAGCTCCAAATTAAAAAAAAAAAAAAAAAAAAGGAGGGGTAAGAACCACTGTGTTCAGTGTTTCTAAACCTGTTAGGAGGTGGCTTATCTCCAAAGCACCTCAACAACAAAGCTGTCCTGTTTCCACTATTATTACAGAGCAGGTAAATCAATTCAGAGAGTTGGGGAGAATGTTATTTCTAGATTGGAAATTACCAGATATCAAATTTTTCTTCAGAATTTCTTTAGGATTCATAACTGTCATGCTCCCACTAAATAAACCCATTTGTTTCTCAATAGGATGGAAAGGAAACATTCATGTGAGTATATGCACAGAGTTTCTGCCACTGAACCCTAGTTTCAGGAACCAATTGAACAAATTTCCAGTTATAAAAACGTAATTGCTGCTGTTATAAAAATGCGGGCCACTTTGTTTTGGATAACTACTCACTGGTATCATAGGCGCACTTTGAACTATCTAGCTGTCATGGGTATTTCTAGATTTGATTGAAATGATATCCTGATTTATTTGCCAAGGTAGAAGAAATATGTGGCTAGAGATGGGCGAATAACTGATTTTTGGGTTACTTGGCAGTTCTGAAAACTGGGGGAGGGGAGGAGAGGAATTGGTTTGCATTGAACTGAATCCAAACATCCCAACATTTTTCAGCAAATAAAAAAAGTCCCTCTTGGATCATATGAAACGTGTAATTGTTCCTGGGCATTTTCAAAGGGCTAGATTCACAAAACATCCAGAAGGGAAAAGTGGTGGGCAATGTGGCCTCCACTTGTAACTCTTAGCTCAATGGTTAGGGCACTCATTCAGGCTATGGGAGATGCAGGTTGAGATATCTGCTCTGCTTGATATATAACAGGGATTTGAACTCCTCCCTCCCAAGAAAGCACTGTAACTAACTACTGGGGCATGGAGTATTTCTAGGGCAGGTATCTCTCAATCTGTCCTGTTGAAGATAATTTACACATTCCAATCTGGGCTATGATTAGCTATTATTTTACTGTTTTAATTATTTCAAGGTAAATGTATTTCAAAAGTAAACTTGATTCCACGCAAATTTTTAGAGTAGTGTTAGATAAACATTAGAATAGTCTCCGCAACTTACTGTACTGTTCTAGGAGAAGTTAGAGAAAATAAGGATGAATGTGGGGAATGATAAATCGGAGGTGGGCAATAACCAGGCCATGGGTCAGACACGATTCATCAGGGTTAGCTACTGGCAGGCTGCAAGACGCTTTGTTTACCTGAGCGTCTGTAAGTACGGTTGCTCGTAGCTCCCAGTGATCACAGTTTGCAGTTCTTGGCCAATGGGTGTTGTAAGCAGCCGTACCTGCAGATGCTCAGGTAAACAGAGTATCTGATGGTACATCAGTAATTAGCCCTGACAAACAGCATCTGGCCCGAAGGCCAGTTATTGCCCACCTGTGTGTTTGGTATGGTGGATTCATCTTCATCTGAAGTCTTTCAGTCAAGACTATATGTTTTTAAAGTGTATTACTTAAACAGAAGTTATGGGCTTGATACAGAAATTGTGTGTGGTTCTTTGGCCTGTGTTATAGAGGTGATCTGACAAGGTAATATAACAGTCCTTTTGGCCTTAAAATCTATTAATCTGTAATCAGATTCAGCTCCAAATAAATTGTCATCTTGATAGTAATCCTGACAGTGAGAGTAAAATATAAATTAATACATAAATATTTAACTCTGTGAAAAATATTACCCTTCACCATCATCAAAAAAGCTGGGTTTTTTGCAAAACATTGGAGAAATACTGGCAAAACTTCGATTTTTATATAGAGGCTTCTACTTTCATACTTGCTACATAAGGGAGGCATTAATGGTCCATCTCCACAGATCCATTTGTGGACTAGTTCTAGGGTAACCAGATGTCCTGATTTTAAACGGACTGTCCTGGTATTTGTGGCTTTGTCTTAGATAAACATGTATTACTTTCCACCCCTTTCCCAATTTTTCACCATTGCTGTCTGGTCACCCTAAAGCACTTTTATTAGGGATGTTTTCTGAAATCTTGAAATATCATGTGTCTCCAAAAATAATGTTAATGTTTACCTCAGTTGACAGATATTCAAAACAGAGGAGGAACAAATCAGTGATTTTTTTTTAAACTTAAGAAAAAAAATCTCTGATATGCCTGGTCAGTTTGTAGAATCATAGAACTGTAAGGAACCTTGAGAGGTCACGAAGTCCAGTCCCTTGCACTCCTGGCAGAACCGAGCACCATCTATCGGGCCATGGTCCTCTAGCTGCTAGGCCATGGCGGCTCCCAGGGCCAGGGCTAGGGCTGGAGTACACTGCTTTTGCCGCAGCTGTTGGGAGAAGCGTATCCTCTGCATCTCCCCGCCAACCAGCACTAGGCAGGTGCAGTGTCTCCTCCTGGCCACAGAGGCACTGTTCCGTGGCTGGGA
Organism: Pelodiscus sinensis; assembly: GCF_052426305.1. Taxonomy (NCBI): domain Eukaryota; kingdom Metazoa; phylum Chordata; order Testudines; family Trionychidae; genus Pelodiscus; species Pelodiscus sinensis. The sequence continues at coordinate 27,756,507 of NC_143065.1, forward strand.
GGAAACCTTGCACCGCATGACCCCCTCCGCCCCTGCTGCACTGCAAAACACTCTTTTGTGGTAGGGAGGAGACCCCACCCTTGCCTGGCACTGGTTGGCTGAGGCGGGGCAGGATACACCTCTTCCCAACAGCTGTGGTGGGAGGGGAGGCACTGGATAGTGTGCCCCAGCCCCACCCCTAGAGCCACAGGCAGCAGCTCATGGCAAGGTGAGGGAGGGCAGGCAAGGCAATGAGGCCTCCAGGGACAGGGCTAGTACTGGAGGGCTCTGGAGGCTAAACTAGTAGTGGAGGGAATTATGGGGGCAGGGCTGGCACTGGGGGGCTCTGGGGACGGGGCTAATATTGAGTGCTGGCACTGGGGGGAGGGTCAGAGGGTTGGTTGCTGTGGGGCTCTGAAAACAGGAGGCTGGTATTGGGATGTCTGGTGGTGTGGGGGGCTCTAAGGGGTAGAGGGCTGGCATTGAGGGCTTTGATGGTGGGAAGCTGGTACTGGGAGGGTTGGGTGAAGGGAACTCTGGGGTCAGTGGCTGGCACTTTGGGCTAGTGGAGGAGTGGGGGGGCACTACGGGTTAGGGCGGGCTCTGGGAGTAGGCTTTTGGCGGCCTGGCAATGTTTTATTTGCAAGTCCATAATTTGCATAATGAATATGCAAATACATGTTACTGGTCTGCCAAACATTTGTAAATAGGTTTGTTGGTCCTTGGTATCAAAAAAGTTGGGAACCACTGATCTAGACCATCCCGGACAGGTGTTTGTCAAACCTGCTCTTAAAAATCTCCAATGATGGAGATTTCACAACTTCCCTAGACAATTTAGTCCAGTGCTTAACCACCCTGAAAGTCAGGAAGCTTTTCCTAATGTCCAACCTAAATCTCCTTTGCTGCAATTTAAGTCACATTGCTCCTTGTCCTATCATCAGAGGTCAAGGAGAATATTTTGTCTCCCTCTTCCTTGTAACAATTTTTAGGTACTTGTAAAATCTTATCATATTCCCTCTTATTCTGTTTTCCAGTCCAAACAAACCCAGTTCTTTCAGTCGTCCCTCATAAGTCATATTTTCTAAACTTTTAATTATTTTAGTTGCTCTTCTTTGGACCTTCTCCTATTTGTCCATCTTTCTTGAAATGTGGCACCCAAAACTGGACATAGAACTCCAGTTGAGGCCTAATCAGCATGGAGTAGAGTGGAAGAATTCCTTATTGTGTCTTGCTTACAACACTCTTGTTAATACATTCCAGAATGATGATTGCCTTTTTTGCAACAGTGTAGTTCAGAACATGCAAATATATGTATGTACTCTTGTCATTATGGAATTTACAAACAAAAGTCCCAGTTCCACCTTTGGATGCAAGTAACATAAACCCCAGACAAATGCATACTTTAGGCATATACTTTATTTTGCGCACACAAATGATCTCCTTGATTTCCTGGTGACTACTCCTATGTCAAAGTGCAGTGTCAGGGTCTACCACTACATACTATTATAATTAATACAAATCTGAGGAACTGGGCTGTTCTTCATTCTGGTCTTTAAACACAAGCAACTATATGCCCTACTTCAGTTACTGCAGTTTTGTGGTAGGGCAATTCCATAACTAAAGAACACATTTTAAAATTTAACTATCTTGCCAAGTTGGCTTTGAAACCTATACTGGTGAATTGCCAAACAATCTAATCATTTTCTGACAGCCATATAACCTGCCAAGGTTTTATGGTATCTTTTTTTTCCTTTCTTGCTGTGAGAATAGGTCAGCATGTTGCATGAAATAAAAATGATGGAATAAGTAAAGTCCAAGGAGTAGAAAAATATTATTTCTCACTGTTGCTACCACCGTCACTGGTGGTTATGGTGTGAAATCCTATCGAAAGTATCCATATGTTAACATAAGATTTGAGGCTGAAAGATGCTACACAAATTTAAATAATTATTCTTTTTAAATAATTTTCATTGCTTTCATTAAATACATTGATTTTTATTTTTAGGTACAAATCCCATAGGCTATTAGATCCTGATTTAGGTTTCTAACCACTTTTTCAGAGTATTAGTGATCAGTTACCTCAAGTTTTAGTTGTAACCAGAAGGCGCTGCATGATCTATGCAGATATTAACCCCAGTTGACCTTTAGGATAATTTTAGAAATTAAAAACTATATATCGGTCCTCTCTGAAAATATTAAAATGAAAATCCTCCAGCTACAGAATACTCCAGAAAGTCACTTTTGTTCTTAGGTTGGGGGAGGAGTATGTCATAAAAATGTAAACTTTTTCCATAAACTGTTTGGTGGGAGAGTTGCAATCTTTTGAAATCTCCAGCCATTGAAAAAGAATTGAGTATCATGGCTCAAAATACTGCTTTCGTCTGCAGAGGCTCTTGGAAGTTGGTTCTAGAATTGAAATAAATGGTCTTTGCTATCCAGTTTCTAACTTTTGTCAATGTTTTCAATTGTATTCTGTCAAACCTATGTAATTTCCAATTGTGCTTTTGATGGAAAATAGTTTGAGTAGATAGCAGAAATAAAATTATATACATTTTCCAAGGTAATCACTGAAGTCAGCAATCTGTTTGTACAATTTCTTCCTTCAGATACCTATATGAAAGTAATGTAATAGATTTGAAAAACAAATGTTGTATAGTATGTAATTCTTTGGTTCATAACTTGTATAGTGCACGTTCTGGCACAGAGACATCTCTTTGCTTCATGTCTCTTTGGTGAGGAGACAGGTAGGTATTCTTTGCCGGCTGTATGATTTAAACTATTTACCTTTCCCTTTCTGGTTCATTTACCACTGCAGAGGGGCATCTGAGGAAATGAAATTCTCCGGTAGCCTCCTAGTTCCTGTGGCAAGGCTCTGGAATATTTCTCATGGTCTCTATATTTCTCCTGGAACAGTTCGTGTCAGAGTTTCCTGCCCTATTCTCCACAGCTGTTTGCAGACTTTTATGAGCCAGACCTAAAGGGGAATCTTTCTTTCTATGTGATACTTTCTTAGAGCTCTCAGTCCTTGCTCTTTGTCTTTGATCCTCTGCCAGAAACCCTGTCTCTGATCTGCTGACCAGACACCTCAATTTTAGTCTATTAAGAACACGGCATTTATATTTTATAGTGATGGGTACTATTTAAAAGACAAAGATCTCTCTCCCCTCCTTAGTTTCCTGAATTGGAAGTTCACTGTCTGGCATCTGATGGAGACATATCCTACAGTGTCTCAGTGATGGATATTGTTTCTGCCTTATCCACATCTGAAACCACCACTTATCAGTCCAAGAGTGGTTCTGCATGGCTGCTATTGCCTAGCCATACAGGTAAATTAGTAGGTCATAGTCCTTCTTTGTGTCAGCAATTTATGGATATTCTCCATGTGTCAGAGGAAAAACCTCAATCATTAAAATGAGGAGCAGGGGGGCAGAGGATGTAGGGACTACAAGATCTGAGTGAGGACACTTGGCTAAGAGGTTACATGCTGCATGTAAAAGTTAGTGATGTATTTTTTCTGACTTCTGAGTTTTTCTCTTACTTCTCTTAAAAAAGAGCAGAATATATTCATTTAAGCATTTTTAATTTTAAACATAATGGTCAGCTATCAGCTTGACATTGCCCATCTTCAAGTTTGATATAGACACAGTCACTGTTCCCTGTTAGATGAGTGCTTGGGCAACCACCCTGGGGAGATTCAAATGCTGCCCTGCTGATTAGCAGAGCACACACAGCCTACTGGTGGTGCACATCCCCACATGCCTCAGTGCATATGACAACATTTATTCTGCACATGGATGGAAAAACAGAGGGGACATTGGATACAGTTAATTTACAACTTGTATCCTAAGAAACATGCATACTGTTTCTCATGCATACAAAGCTCCTAATTTCACATAGTGGGTCTTGCGCTTCTGGGTAGTAGTACACTGAGTATTATCTTTCTCCCTCTAGCCTTTGGATTTCTGGGGCCCGAAGAGGCTGTTTTCTAGGAAATGCTCTCTCTGCCCCTCGCCTCTGTACCTACACTGTTCCTTACTGGTACTTGACAGCATCTCTTCAGTTCCTGCTCTCCAGTAGCACATCTTCCTCCCACCACTCAGCACACCACTAAATTGACAAAAGGGGATTTGATTGGCTCCAGATTTGGTCCTTGATAGGTTTGATTGAGAAACCTGGAACCAAACTTTTTTTTACTTGTTCTAGTATGTTTTTGATTGACTTCAGGTGTCTTAATTAGCCTGGAATAGACTTTGATTACTACAGAAACAGGGACTTGTTTAAACTGCACTAAGCTACCTGCTTTCTGTTACTTTCTTGTAGCCATCTTGGCCTGACTCCATCGCAATATATGTTCTCAAGCAAATGCCTTTTAAATTGTTTTCCATGCTTTGTGCTGGTCCAAAGTTATTTTTGGAAAGAAAAGTCCATTCTTTTTTTGAGTTGTGCATGAAGAGGTAATATTTTCCAAATATGTTCTGATTGGGATGTTTGTCCCTGTATATCTTATTAAAATGGCTGACAATAAAAGAAGTCAGGTTTGAAGTTTCTATAGTCCTCATCAGACTAAAACAAAAATGAATCCACAATTGAAGAAAATTGGTTTCAGCAGCTTTAAAATTGTATATCTTTAACCTTAGTAGTTCTTTATGTTCTCATTAAACTATTTCTGTTTTGGCTTTGAAGGATCTCCTTAGTTAAAGGTGCACTACAGTTTCGGACTTTTTAAAAGGGAAGGAACTCCAAACAGAATTATTTGATCCAAAAAGCTAGTGTTAATGCAGTTTTAAGGATGAAAAATATAGCACTCAAGTCATATAGAATCCAAAGGTTAAAGTTTACTGTAATATTAATTCAAACTTTTTTGGCTGGGAATAAAACTGGATAACTGCTGCCAAATAATAACTGCCCTAGTGTATGAATTAGATATATCATTGTTTTTAGGGCCATTCATCAAATACCATGTTGAGGAAAGTGGAACATAAATAGAATAAAGTAAAATTTGTGTTTGTATGCCACTGAGACAAAAGAAATATTTTCATTACTATTGGAGATTTTTCCATTCCAAATTTACTCTATGCTCAGAGTGAGGAAACAAGAATAAAACACTGCACTATATTCTGGCTACAAATGTGGAGGATCTGACTCCACCTCTTTGCCACTTATCCTAATCCCCAACCAGATGTTTTGTGCAAGACCCCAGAATCCAAGATCTTTAATGACTGTGATCAAGTAGTCATTCATCTTTTCCTTGAATTCCTTTCAGAGAGTAGTATGCTTCAGCATCTTAAGGGCTAAGCTTTGTGATAAGAACATAAGAACAGCCATACTGGGTCAGACCAAAGGTCCATCTAGCTCAGTAGCCTGTCTGCCGACAGTGGCCAGCACCCGGTGCCCCAGAGAGGGTGGACCAAAGACAATGATCAAGCGATTTGTCTCCTGCCATCCCTCTCCAGCCTCTGACAAACAGAGGCCAGGGACACCATTTCTATCCCATGACTAATAGCCTTTTATGGACCTAACCTTCATGAAATTATCTAGCTTCTCTTTAAACTCTGCTATAGTCCTAGCCTTCACAGCCTCCTCTGGCAAGGAGTTCCACAGGTTGACTACACGCTGTGTGAAAAAGAACTTTCTTTTATTAGTTTTAAACCTGCTACCCATTAATTTCATTTGGTGTCCTCTAGTTCTTCTGTTATGGGAACTAATAAATAACTTTTCTTTATCTGCCCTCTCATTCATATGTGATGATGAAATATGTTCTGTTTTCTGCTATAGGTTGATCCTCTCTAGTCTGGAACCCTCAGTACTTGACCGGTTCCGAACAATACAGTTTTCTGGACCACAGGAAGTCAATATTGTCTAGCAGCATTACCAATACTTCCACTGCTTACTGTGGTGTTAGAGGACATTTAGGGGTAAATTAGAGCTAAAAAACAGCACAGAACACTAAAAGCTAGGGCTGGTGGCTGTAAACAAACTTTAAGGCACTGCAGGACAGTTGGCCACACCTATGAAAAGTGGATATCCGGCTAACTAAATTCTGGACAAGAGAGTTCTGGATTAGAAAGGTTCAACCTGTGTTGAGTTTAATAGCATTTATCTTTTCCTTTCATCCCCATCTAACACCTGTTATTACAGACTGAGGCTATGTCTAGACTGCAAGCCTCTTTCGAAAGAGGCTCTTTCGAAAGATACTTTCGAAAGAGCCGCTTTCGAAAGAGCGCGTCTAGACTGCATGCGGAATTTCGAAAAAGCAAGCCGCTTTTTCGAAAGAAAGCACCCAGTGAGTCTGGATGCTCTCTTTCTAAAAAGCCTGTTTGCTGTCAAGAACGCCTTCTTTCGAAAGAGCACTTTCGAAAGAAGGTGTTCTTCCTCGTGGAATTAGGTTTACCACCGTCGAAAGAAAAGCCGCATTCTTTCGATTTAATTTCGAAAGAACTTGGCTGCAGTCTAGACGCAGGCGAAGTTTTTTCGAAAAAAGGCTACTTTTTTCGAAAAACCCCCTGAGTCTGGACACAGCCTAATAGACTAAGATCAGAAGAGGCCATCATGATCATCTGGTAACGTGCACATTGCAGGCCACAGAACCTCACCCATGCTCTCCTCTAATAGACCCTTGAACTCTGGCTAAGCTAATGAAGTCTTCAAATTGTGGCTTAAAGACTTCAAGTTACATATCATTCACCTTTTCCCCCAATTTAAACCCTAGAGTTTCTGACAATCTGAGGATCTGGGGGAAAATTCCTTCGTGCGCCCAAATTAGGGATGTAAAAGGTTAACTGGTTACATAGCCTTACCAGCATGTTTACTCGGAAACCAGTTAACAAGAGGGCTAGGCCAGGTGGGAGCAGCCCTCTGTCCATCATGGCCCAGCTGGCAGGAGTTTGTCCACGGTGGGCTTGGCAGGGCTTGAGCAGCCCCACCCATGGAGGGCCAGGTTGGAGGACTGCAAGGGCCCCGTGAGTATTTATATCCCCATCCCAAATTATGGTGGTCAATTGCATGTGTGCAAGAGCCACCAGCCATACCTCTGGGAAAGAATTCTCTATAATAACTCAGAGCCCTCCCCATCTACCAGACGAGACTAGTGAGAGGGAACCCAGAGGGACACCAGCCACATGACACACACACCCTGGGCTGGGCCAAACGCCCTCTGACCCAGAACCAACATCTCCTTGTCCCTGTTTCACCCCTTTCTGCCCTCTCTCTGCCCCTGTTCCACCCTTGGCCTGCCTCTTCTCTGCTCCTGGTTCACCTTCCTGGTTCAGCCGAAGCAGCCCGGGAAATAGCCAGTAAGTGCAAAGGGGGTGTGGATCCTGGCTGCTGGCCCTCTGGCCCCACTAGTCCCTCCCTGCCCACACCTTTAGGGCTCGTAACCTCTCGTGCCACCCCACACTTCTCCCTCCCATCTAGTATCCCATCACTGACAGTTGGAGAGATTTTCTGTTAATGTTGGTTTCGGTCATAATTAGATTAGCTGTTTCCAATAGAAATTTCATTCTTAAAGTTTCAAAAATGACAGTGTGCATTCGATGTCCCAATAATCTCAATTTTGATGTAGGGGAGAGTGGGGGGGTTGGTAACTCTGGAATCATTCACAGAAGTTAGGGATCGGAAAAGATCCGTGAGCTCATCCTATCCATTTCCCTGCAAATGTAGAATTGTTCTTTTCAGTACGTTTTCTAGGACTGTGTCCAGTCCAGTCTTTATTTCCAGTCTGTAGTCCATGAGGGATTTGATAACACCTGGGTTCTCCCTACATAATCATAGCTAGGAATGTTATTCTGTGTATCAGAGAAACAGGGCTCACTTTGCTAGTCATATAGGGATCAGCCACTCATCAGCAAACAACTTGTCAATTCCTTTTCTGCTTGGAAATCTGTTCCCCACTACGCACTGTTGGGAGTTGCAAAATATTGAGCCAGAATGCTCCACAGCACTACGGGGACAAGTAAGACCTTGTAGGGCAAGAAGAGAGCCTTACTTTTGGATAGAAACTACCATTGTTTAATAGTACATATACAGAAAGAAGATATCTCATACTAGAGGATGGAAGACATAACAAGATCTAGTGTCTGGAGGCTGAAGTTTAAAAATTCAGACCGAAAATAAGATATACTGGCATTAGAAAAAGTTCAGAAAAGGGCATCTAAAATGATTAGGGGTTTGGAATGGGTCCCATATGAAGAGAGATTAAAGAGACTAGAACTTTTCAGCTTAGAAAAGAAGAGACTAAGAGGGGAAATGATAGAGGTCTATAAAATCATGAGTGGTGTGGAGAAAGTGAATAAGGAAAAGTTATTTACTTCCCATAATACAAGAACTATGGGCCACCAATTGGAATTAATGGACAGCAGGTTTAAAAGAAATAAAAGGAAGTTCTTCATACAGCGCACAGTCAACCTGTGAAACTCCTTGCCTGAGGAGGTTATGAAGGCTAGGACTATAACAGGGTTTTAAAAAGAGCTAGATAAATTCATGGAGGTTAAGTCCATTAATGGACTTACTGGCTATTAGCCATGGCTATAATGTCTATTAGCAATGGCTATAATATTAATGGCTATTAGCCAGGATGGGTAAGGAATGGTGTCTCTAGCCTCTGTTTGTCGGAGGGTGGAGATGGATGGCAGGAGAGAGATCGCTTGATCATTACCTGATCATTATTGGTTGACTCCCTTTGGGGCACCTAGCATTGGCCACTGTCAGCAGACAGGATACTGGGCTGGATGGACCTTTGGTCTGACCCAGTATGGCTGTTCTTCTGTTCTAAGATTCAAAATTTTAACAAGCTAATTAACTGTTGAAACAGCTTACCAAAAATGTGGCAAATAGTCCACAACATGGAGTCTTTAACTCGAGGTTGGATGCCTTTCTAAAAGGTTAAATGCTGGCACCACTGAAATCAGTACCAAAGTTTTACTGAAACCAGGGTTACACTTGCATTCTAAGTTAGTCGTGAGTTATTGAGATGACTAAAAGCTTTGCTGAGGGAAATTCTATAGCCTTTGTTAAATAGGAGTTCAGACTATATGATTATAATGCTCCTTTTTGGCCATGACACGTGTGGGATCCTGGGGACATTAAGAGAGTCATAGAGTTTAAGGCCCAGATGCGTCAGGTTCATATAATTTTTGGCGATGTCCAGAATGAACCCAAGTCCTGTCCCCCACACATGCATACCTGCCTAAGCCTCTGGAAGCGAGTTTGGGTATGAGAAGGGTCTTGGGGTATAGGCTATGGGCTAGTGCAGGAGATTAGGGGGCTGGACTGAGGATGAGTTTGGAGTGCAGCATACAGGCCGCCCCGGGGCTGGAGCGGGGGGACAGAGGAAGACTCTTCCCGTTCTTCTCCCTGCCAGCAGCAGTGAGCTCTGGGTGAGGGACCCCAGTCCATCCCTGGCATGACACTCACCCAAGCCCCCCATGGCTGCTGCTCAGGAGGTCCAGCTGAGATACCTCCCTACCCCCCCTCCCCCCTCCAAAATTGGAGTTGCCTGCTGGATGGAAGCCGTAGGTCAAACAGTCACCCCAGCATGCCCCCAGCACCACTCCCTTGTTGCTGACAGCGGCCAGCAAGGACAGAAGGGACTGCTCTTGCTGCTGGTGATCTAACTGTAAAGTAAGTTGCACTTGCTGTAAAGCAAGTCCCTGGTCAAGCAGATCCAGATTTCTACCATTCTCATGCAGCATGCGCCAATTTGCAGACCACTGGACTGGGACCCAGGTGACCTGGGTTCTGTTCCTGCCTCTGAACTGCTCTATAACATTGGGCAAGTCACTTCCCATCTCTGTGTCTTTGTTCCCCCTCTCACTTTTGTCTTGGCTAATTAGACTGTCAGATCTTTGAGTTAGGGAATGTCTCTTACCATGTGTTGGTATAGTGCCTCTCACAAGAGGGCCTAGAGGTGCTCTTGGAATATGCATAAATCCTCTCACAAAACCAGGCTAATATAATTCAGGTATTATTAGAATTGGAATGAATCCTTTTGAATATCTATACAATTTATAGACTGTATTTATATGTGAACATGTTATATACCTGTTTGCAGGATTTAAGAAACCTTCTGTGCTCAATATCAATTAAAATTTTCAGGAGTTAGTTAATTATTAGAGGTAGGTATAGGAGCTGCATCTGTGTCTGAGTGAATGTATTCGCTTGGGGTATGTCTACACTTGCACTGTAGTTCAAACTAGGGATGCAAATGTAGGCATTTGAAATAGTAAATGAAGCCAGGATTTAAATATCCCGCGTTTCATTAGCATAATCTCAGCCGTGCGCTGTTTCGGAACCCAGCTGTTTCAAAAGGAAGAAGTTATTCCACTAATGTGAACAAAAGTTTTATGCCTGGATGCCTCTTCTGTTGATGAAAGAATGGATGCTATGGATTTCACATGCATATCTAGCTCCCAGCTAAAGTAGACTGTATAGAAATAAGCTCCAGGAAACAGTAACCACATAGTAGAAGCAGCTAACAATAGGTTACAAAAAGGCCTGGCTAGCCTGGACATGTAAGATAATATCATAGTAAATTATAGCAAAGAAGATTCAACTAGAAAGACTTTACTGAAATTCAGGAAACAAATTCTGCATTTGCTCTGAGAAGCCACCAAACCAGCCACAGTGTGCAGAGCTCTTGTGAGAGGCATAAAAGGATCAAACTTTACATTGTCTGGGAAATATTCCTGACTCAGTAGAGTGAAGGCAAGTGCCCAGGAGAAAGATCATCTGTCTCCAAGTCACAGTCAGCCAATGGACCACAGCAGATGAATGTACCAGGTGGTGACCATCATGATCCATATTCTCTTCGCATGGTGCAGGAAGACATAAGGATGAAACATTTCCCTATGATACTGCAAAGGAGTTGCCATCAGTTTGCTTTCATTGGGGAACTGTCAGAACACTGGGCATAGGTTCCATGGGAGTGCTGAGCAAGATTTTGGCTCTTGAATTATTGTTTGCATATTTGGGGGGCACATAGGAAAAACCCCTTGGTGTCTATGCAGCTGAAATAGATTTTTTTTTGTCTAACTAAACCCCTAAATGATTCATTATGTTCTCAATGGAACAATCCTTTTAGGATAATCTTAGCTGCTTAAGAGAAAGCAGTTAATGTTGATCTTGGAGGGAAAAAAGACATCCACACATGTTATTTATTCTATGCTCCAAGTCATTTTTACTTAAAATTCCCTTTAAGTTTCCAAATACTTTTTGTTGCAGGGCAAAACTTCAGAATATAAAAGAGTAACTTATAATAAATTTTAAAAAGAGACATGCCAAACTATACTGCACATACATATTAAATATGACAGCTTAACATAGCTTTTTGCAACAGAAAATAGTGTTAGACTCGCAGACAAAAACCTCTGAAAAACAGAATTAGGGTTGAGAGTATACTGCCTTAAAACAATTAAATGTTACAGTTAAGAAAAAAATCAGGAAATTCAGTTAATCTAACAACCTTTACTCTGCCCCATTTTCTATGTCCATCCTCTCTACTCAGGGACTGAAAATACAGACAAAAGAGGCTACAAGAAACTTATGTAAGCCAAGTTATTCATACTGTAATTTTAATATTATCTACAAGACACTGCTCCAAGGCACTATATATAAAATATGGAAATAATTAAACATTGTAATTGTAAATGTAAACTCCATTTAATTTTTTTTCAGACTGTGTGATTATGCTTTTCCTGCCATCATGGAATAAATGTTTATGACAGAATAGTAAAAAATACAGGAGCATATTTTAAAATGTCATTAGAAGAGATTCAATTTGACAGAATTACAAAAACAATAATTTTCTTTTCCTTATGCAATTAAAAGGTATATCTACACAGCAACATTATTTCAAAATAACTAGTGTTATTTCAAATAACTTAGTCCATGTCTACACAGCAGACAGTTATTTTGAAATAATGTTGAAATACTGTCAAGCAGGAGGACTTCTTACTCTGATTCCTGGACCCTCCTTGCACGAGGAGTAAGGGAAGTCGGAGGAAGAGTGCTCTATTTTGAAATAAAAAACAGGACTATGTAGCACTTTAAAGACTAACAAGATGGTTTATTAGGTGATGAGCTTTCGTGGGCCAGACCCACTTCCTCAGATCAAATAGTGGAAGAAAATTGTCACAACCATATATACAAAAGGATACAATTAAAAAAAATGAACACATATGAAAAGGACAAATCAAATTTCAGAACAGAAGGGAGATGGGGGGGGGGATAAATGTCTGTGAGTTAATGATATTAGAGGTGATAATTGTCTTATCTTTGTAATGGGTAAGAGAATTAATGAACTGTCATTCATGCTTAAATTCGACACTTTACACCTAAGCTTAAACAAAGACTGATGGGTGCTTGAGAATAACCCAACAAAGTATCTAAACATTTCCCAATTAAATTAGATCTATGTAATGAGGTTTGTAATAGGCTCTATGGAGTGCTCTGTCATATCTCCTCCTTGGTCAGAGGAGGCTTTCCTAGAAGCAGACTGCATGCGTGTGTGTGTGTGTGTCAGAGAGGCAGACTTACTGTGTGTGTGTGTGTGTGAGAGAGAATCTTCTTGCTGTGATGGGGAAGCATCAGAGAAGTGGGGCTGATAGCAGTGTCTTCTGGAAGTGGCCAGATTCTGAATTATTCTAATTATGACGGTTCTCCTCCTTCCCATGCTTTATGAAAATTGGCTTATGAATATAAATATGCTAAACGTGGAGATGCTTTGGACAAAATACCTTATGTAACCTATCAATTTTAATGTTACCGTCTGCTGATTCTGTATATCCTGATTTGGTGCATGTATCATTCTTGTATGAGAAGTTAGAACTACAAAGTATGAGACTGCTTATACAGGTTGGATCTCCCTGGTCTGGCAACCTTGGGACCTGACTGGTCCTGGATGAGGGATTTTGCTGGACATGAGGAGCTTATTTCTGGTCCCTCTGCTGCTGGCCTTACCCCCTGCTCTGCAACCCCACTGGGCTTCTGAGTTTTCCCATCAGCCTAGTTGGGTCATACGCCCAGCTTCCTGTCTCCCCTTTGATTTCCCTGCAGACCAGCTGAGCATAGGGTTGCCAGATGGTTTAACCAAAAATGCCGAATTTCCCACCACCCCCCCCCCCCCCAAAAAAAAACACTGGGAAAAAATTCTGGGGGGGGGGGGGAGGGGAAGGGGAGACCAAACTTGTTGAGGAAAAAAAATTAAAAAATAAAACAGCATGGCCCCTTTCAGTGCATGCAGAGTCAGAATAGGGATAGGAACAGGGGAGAAGTTGAGCACTAAGACCCAGGGAAGGCATTGCTTCCCCTTGGTTTTTAGGCTTTTTGCCAGTGTCCATTTTGTTTTCTTAATCAAGCCAGAATGCAGCTTCCCTGCAGAAGCAGGGAGTCTGGGGGCTGAGGGTGCCGGGCCCTGGGGAGAAGAGGAGGCCAGGGGCTGGGCCTGGTTGCTGAGTGTGTCTTAGGGTTGCCAAGTGTCTGGTATTCTCGCCTCCTGCAGGGAAAAAAATCAGAAAATACTGGACATTTTAGGTGTCTGGTATTTTCTGATTTTTTTTGTTACCAGACAGGAGGCAAAAATACCGGACTGTCCAGGTCAATACCGGACACCTGGCAACCCTAGCTGAGCAGTGCACAGGCCTTCCTGGATCTCCCCTTACCCTCTCTTTCCTCCCCCTCAGCCCTCCCCCCCCCCCCCCGCACCTCAGCTGACCCCTGTGCTAGCATTCCCAGCTCCCCGGGGCAGCTTGTTTGGGTTGTGCATACCACCCTTCCCGCCTCTCTTCTCTCCCCAGTCCAGCTGAGCTGTGTGCCAGCTGTCCCGGCTTCTGCCCCATGCAGCCCAGCTAAACTGTGCGCCAAGCTCCTCAGCTGCCCTGGACAACCCAGCTGGGTCGTGCATGTTGGGTTTCTCACCCCCTTTTAGCAGCCCAGCTGGGCAGCACACTGTCCTTCCTAGCCCTGGATCCCCATTCAGTTGAGCCATGTGCCAGGCTCTCAGCCCCTCCCCTGCCCCCTGCCAGAGTCCTGGGCACCTCTGCCTGCCCCCCGTCCGCAGTGCACCAGAACTCTCTGATCCCAGAACAGCTGTGGTCCTACCAGACCATGGACCTTGTTTGAATCACAAGTATAAGAAGACATGTGACCATACCAAAATCGGATTCTATTTTGACCCCAGTATTTTTCTATGGAAAGGGGGATGTAGAACAAAAGGTTCCTGCACTGGGGAAAAGACTATTTATGTAATGGGAAGCTGTCAGCCCTTTGTCTTCAGATGGCCTGGAAAACCTGGAAAGGATGAAAAAGGCTGGAGACACAAGTCAGAGTAAAAGAGTCTTTGATCTGAAAATTATGCCTGAAATAAGAGCAGCTCTGTAGGGTAAGAATCTGCTTGCAATAATGTTTTGAAGTGAATTAGAACTAGAACTATGCATTTTCTTTTCATTTTAATTTAGTAACGTACTTTGATCTGTTTCAGAGGGGTAGCCAAGTTAGTCTGTAACACAAACTTAAACAACAAACAAGCATGCCTACACAAGCAAGTTTCTGGGACTCTGAATCCAGAGGAGTGCACACTCTGGAGTGGGACAAATGGTGGTAGTGCAAATTGCCAGATAGATATGTTCCTTTGATTTTATTCACTTTTAATCTGTTAAACCCTGTTTTTTTAAGTAAAGGTGTTTAATTCTAATTTAATCAATTAGATGTATATTATTTATAATTGTTGTCCTGGAGTTAGATCCAGATTATTGGTGGAATCATTTTATTCCTGGAGGCTCCAAGGCACACCATTAAGTGTGTACTGGGCCAGCCAAGTGGAGGCACTTCCATTGTATATTCTTTAAGAGCAAGGGACTGCAGCAGGGGGGTGGATAGGGAATTCCCAACTAAACAACATCACCACTGGGGTACTCAGGATCTCCTTTTATGTTAAAACCATCAGGTACCCAGGGAGACGTGTGAGTCTGACTTGCTCCCGAGTTACCCAGTTAGGAGAAGGGGGTTACTCTTACTTTTGATTTACTATGAGCTTCATAATTTACAAATATGTACTCTCTAAAACATGGCATTTTAAATTAATGGTTTATAAAATGCTATGTTTTGGAGGAATGTTCTTCCTATTTTGCCAATTTTCAGTGTCTCCTTACCCTATTTTTGTTCTATGGATATAGTTTTAAATGACCTTCCTTGTCTTAAAATATCATATGGCAGGGTACAGTACAATAAATACAAGAATATTCCTACCCTGAACACACACTCTTAAAAAATTCTGGATTGGGGGTAAAGATGCCTAACATTGGAAGTTTGTGGTCCCTTTGGTCTGAGTAGTAAGACAGCTCTAGTCTTGTTCTTCAAAAATAATTTAAAGTAATGTCCTTGACTACTATGAGAACAATAATGTTAAAACACAATTGATATTTACTGTTAGTATTGTTCTAATTAATTCCTGGGATTTAATTAAAGAAACAGACTCAAATTACCTTTGTCTTTTATAAAATGTATAGATTACCCATAACATAAATTAATGAAGCTCATTGATGATTATTAGAAACTTGGCAACCTAAACAGACATTCAGTGATCAAATTTATCATTCAGTATTCGTAGCTAACATTATTGCAAGGTGACCTTATTGACTGCAGCTATAAGTTTGTCTATACCTTATTAATTCCAGTTACTTTTAGGCTCCTTCATAGATAATAGTCCACTAACAGAAAGGAAGAGTTGAATTTCAGGACTAAAGCCCTGTGCAATTTTGTTTAATTACCCAAATATCTATTTGCCAAGGTCCATTTCCCAGATTTGATTACACACCCATTTTATATCAGCCTAAGATTTGATGAACGCTCTTAGTGAGTTAGGACTATTCCTTGTACCTTTGATAAAGTTTACCAAGTAATAAGCCTGAAATGGTTCATTAAGTTTAGTCCTTAGAACAATCCTGTATACATCTATAATTTGTTATTTCAGTATGATAGTCAGTAAAATCAAATGAGTACTGGTTAACCTCTCTAGTGTGGCACTCTTTGGTTCAGCAGCACCTATGTCCGACATAACTGTAGTCAGCCAGATGTCCATTTGCCGTGGGTGTGGCCAAGTTTACCATGGTCCCATACAGTTGGTTTATAGCTACCAGTCTTGGCTCTCAGTGTTCTGTGCTGTTATTTAGCTCTAATTTACCCCTAAATGTCCTCTAACACCACAGTAAGCAGTGCAAGTGTTGGTGTTGCTGCTAGACAATATTGACCTCCCGTGGTTGGGCAAATTCTCTGGTTTGGCACCAGTTAAGTGCCGAGAGTGCCGGACTAGAGAGGTTCAACCTGTATTTATTGTTGTGTGCTCATTCAGTGTGTAGAGTCCCACAATCTAAGCTGCTGATAGCACTGTACTAACTCAAAAGTTTTTTGAGTGATTGTTCGTATCCATTCCATCTTAAGTATATGTGCTCGCCACATGCACTGGTGCTGGAAGTGTTTCGTGAAGCAGTGTCCAAAAGGGAGTGGCTCTGGGGTCCACTGGAGTGGCACCCACATGCTGTGGTATAAGGGACATTGCCCATTCCACTCTCAGTTCCTTCTTGAGGTCACCAATAGTGCATAGAATGTCCACTATTCTTCGTAGCATTGTTTAGGCTTAGTTTGTGAAACTTTAGTCCTTGTACAGTTAGTTTAAATAGTTAGTAATAGATAACTAAAGTATTGTATGATCTCCCTGGTCTCCATTATCTCCTCCCTGGATCCAGGAAACTGGTATGCAATCCACAACCTGAAAAACACATATTTCCACATGGTGATCTTCCCAGGACACATACACTTTCTTAGTTTTACAGTGAGTTAGGCCTACACCAATTTGCTGTCCTCCCATTTGGCCTGGCAACAGCACTGAGGGAGTTTACCAAGTGCACAGCAGTAGTTGTGCTTACCTTAGGTGCTGGGTTATCCAGATTTACCCATACCTCAATGACTGGCTGGTCAAAGGCAGCTCCAAGGAGTAGGTCCAACACTGTGTCAAGGCCCTGCAAGCCATGTGGCAGTCCTTGGGGCTATTGGTCAAAGACAAAAAGTGCCACATTAGTTCTATTTCAAAGGATAGGATTCGTCATGGCAGTACTTGACTTGACCTGTGTGAAAGCATTCCTGCTACTAGACAGGTTCCAGGTGCTGATGGACCTCATCGTAGAAGTTTCCAAGTTTCTCTTGACGGGCAAAGTATGCCTGTGTCTGGTGAAGCACATGGCAACATGCAGTTATATGGTCCACTGTGCCAGTCTCCACATGCAATGCCTCCAGGAATAGCTGGTGTTGACCTGTGACAGAGACCACCTGGGAAAGATTGTAACCATTCACTTGATGGTACTCATCTCATTGCAGTAGTGGACCAGTCCAGAGAAGGCCCTGGAAGGAGTCCCATTCGACAATCCTGCTCTTTCCCTGAAGCTACAGTCAGATGCCTCAGACCTTGGCTGGGGCGTGCACCTCAGAAATTTCCGTATTTATTTTTGGATGCCACTGTAATTTTTGGTGTTCCTGTAAACTGTGTGCTTGTGCGGCCACTTAGGGGAGATTCAGATGCTGCCCAGCTGATTAGCAGAGTGCCTACAATTAGGTTTAGTTTCTACTGGTAGTGCAGATTGCGTGACACTTTGGATCTCCAAGAACTCAATAATGCCTGCTCTGACTATCCAGTGTATGGGTATGTCTACACTATGCAGCTTTTAGCAACAAGGCTGTGTCCCTAGCTCTAAAAGTCAGCATTTGTGAACACTGTTTGTTGGCTTTTTTGCTGACAAAATACTTTTACTCCTCACAATCAGTTTTCACTTTGTTGGCAGGTGAGTGCTGCTGCCGACAAAGCACCATTCACATTTCCACTTGCCCTGGTAAAACTTTTGTGGGGAGGAGGGAGGATCAAGCACCTATGAATGACAAAAGTTGTGTCAATCAATTGGAAGTGTAGACATAGCCTAGAAGTCACCATTTTCTTTTTATCGATATATCAGTTGAGACCTTGACAGCTCTCTAATTAAGTATCTTTAATAACTGGAACTAGCACACTGTTGTCAGCTCTTTATCAGTTTATCATGGCTATTTCTCCCTCTTTCTGGAGTTTGGAGGCTTATCAAAATGTTGAAATTGCTTTTGGCTAGCAGAGCCCTGCAAAGTGATTCACAAGGAGGACATGGGCTCTATCTTACTTAGCATAGAAACACCTCACTTTTAGGCACTCTGCCTGCTGAGTGGAATATACAACCCCACACCCCAACTCCCTCAACAATGCATGGGGAGAGTTAGGCACCCAAAAAAGTGTTCATACAAGCCAAAATATTGAACAGGAAGCTGCTTGAACTAGCTAGTAAGAAAAGGTAAGGACAGCAATGTGGCCTGCTGTAGCCCTGTCCCTCAATGAACGTTGGTGCCTAATTTGGGGGAGGGAGACCCCTACTGTGGGCAGGGACTCTCCAGCCTGTCTGGAGCAGCCCCCACCTGCAGTGGGCACAGCCCTGCAGTCCATGGACAGGGTTGCTCCACCCCAGCCTGAGGGAGCTGGAGTGTCCCCACTACTCCCATTTAAGTGGTTAACTGGTTAAACATAACACTGATTGAACAGGACTTTACATCCCTATTCTTAATACTCTCCTAGGGTTAGGCACCTAATCTGGGTCAGTCGTTTAAAAACAATGTGGTGGTGACCAGGCCGCCCCCTCATAACCTTTACTCTAGTCACTGGTCTAGTGGCTAGAGCAGTGTTTCTCAACCAGTGGTACGAGTACTCTTAGGGGTACTCAAGAGAAGTCTGGGGGATATGTCAACACAACTGAAATTTGCAGAAAACTGAATTTTTGTGTTAAGTTTTACAGCGTTTTATTATTTTTGTACTTTTTACACCCAAAAATTTCATCACCTGCCCAGCTATGATTAAGTTGTTTAACATATGTGTTGCAATGGTAGGAACAAAAATTGTATGTCTGAAAACTGTAGGTACTGGAAGTACTTATAATTTATTGATTTTTTTTTTTTTTTTAAAAGCGGTCATATATATATATATATAAGCTTGAGTATCACTGGGTAAGAGCAGTCATCCAGCTTGGTTTGAATCACCATACTTCCTGATATACAACACGGACTTGAATTTGGTTCTGCCATCTCCCAGGAGGGTTCCCTACTTACTGAGCAGAAGGTGGGTTTAGGGTTTCTGTAGGTTTAGTCCAGGACTATGTAGCTCCATCCTCCAAAACCTTCTAGGAGGCTTCACAAGGCTCAGTCATTATGACAGACTCAAGGATACAAGAGAAGCTCCAATGGCAAGTTTTAGCTCCAGGACTGAGGATTTCATCTCTCCCAAGGCCTTGTGAAGAATCCCTACTGATTTTACAATTGTTTTCCTCAGGGGTAGAGGAATCTGAGACACAGAAATGAGTGTATCATCTTCTGTGCAACCAGGGGCGGATATAGGAAAGGGCGAACGGGGCAGCTGCCCCGGGCACCGCGCTTCAAAAAGCCCCGCGCGTGCGCTGTGGCGCCACCGCATATGCGCATGGCGCCACCGCGCATGCGCCATGGCAAAGGGGGAGCCCCGCAAAATGGTCACCTGCCCCTATGTGCAACTGAATGCCAGTAAAAAGGCAGGGCAACCCCAACACAAATCTAAATGAGAAGGGGCTTTTTGAAATTTAGGATGAGATTTTTAGTTCAGTTTTAATGCATATATGATAGTTTTGCCAAATCTTTCTTTTTTTTAAGAGCAAATACATATACCTAAGTTACAAAAAGGTGAGTACTTCATTCATTGAACATATTAAACCAGCTTCAATGCATTTGGCTTGAATAGCTTATTGAATACCACCTAGGAAACCATACCTACTTTTTTTCCAAATGTGTTGCTTTTAAAAATAAGGTCATTTAGAACACAAAAAGTTAGCTGAAATGCTCTAATCTACTTTTTTTAAAAAAAATAATATACCTCTTTCTACAATTTTCTTTTTTTTAGGTAATTTCAAGTGACCCATTCTGGGTACCAACTACTGAGGAGGAATATTTGCACTTTGGGGAAAAAGCAGACTCTGAGAACCAGGCCCGCAAGTACATGAATGCAGTGAGAAAACGAAAAGGACTTTATGTAGAAGAAAAAATTGTGGAACATGCTGAGAAGCAAAGAACTCTCAGTAGAAATAAGTAACTGCCTCTATTTTCAGTTCTACTCAAACTCAGCTAAGTGCAGGTGGATTAGTTTCTGTACAGCAAATTCAAAATGTCATTTTGGACTTGCAGTTTTACACAAGATTTCATATGTGGTGTAATTTGTCCATGGCTTCAGTTGTAATAAACTTGAGCCTTTCCAGCCTTTTATATAGAGACTAACATTTTGTGTAATTTATTTGAATGAGACGTAACAAGAAATTCAGTGGAATTGCTCTCTCCATTTTTAAGAGCCCCCCAGCTCCTGTCCCAAGATTGCAAGTTATTTGTTTAAAGTTTTCTTTCTAATTTACCTGATGTAATCACGACGAGACCAGGTCCAATTATCCACTGGAAATAAATTGGGCAATGAATTTAGCCATTTTCTTCTGTTCTTGACTCTGTTTCAAACTGATTTCTGATTTCTGTTAAATGCATTTATTGTTCACAAGTATTTGGCATAACTACACATTTCAGCTTATGCACTGTTCATGAACTTATTCACTCTGCACTCTTCATGGTGTGTGAGTCATCAGCTAAATCATACGGTATTCGTCCTGTTTCTAGACAAACTCTTCAAAGCGGAGAGAGATATAGCATAAATGAAAGATTGACTACTCGTATTGTGCATGGATACCCGTTACACACATGAATACTGTTATTTGTACAAAGAACAACTACTCACCAAATATTTGTGTAAAAAGCCCATTCATAAATAAGTTTGCAAATAGTCATAGTACATTAGTGGTTTTTTTTGCAACTACTCATAATACAGTTGCACAGTTCATTAGGGAGTGTTGCAGATAACCTAATAAAAATTCTTAAGCTATATGTTCTGAATAACCCCCACTGACAGTGAAACAATTATAATGTAGGGCTTGTTTAAAAAAGGGGGACGGAGTTTAACTGAAAAATAGTCAAAATCAGATTTTTCAGATTAACTACTATAACCAGTTGTGATCAGTACAACATGACAGGCTTATCAATGTCATCCATTATTAACTCCAAAAATTACAAATATATTTTGGTCTAATGTGAAAGGATGGAACTGGTTTGCTAGTTTTGTGCAAGATTCCTTATAGCTTTGCTCAAATACTTCAAATGTTATCTACTATACCTTCACTATGATGTGAATCTCAACTGTAATTATTAATATTTATTTATTTGTATTGATATAGCAAGTAGGAGTCTGTCATGGATCAGAGAAAGATGGACCTATTTTGAACAACTGCTGTTTGTGCTCATCCCCAAATTCATTGTAATTCATGATTTAATTTGGATTTAGATCCTGCTCTCTGGAGATGAAAGGTTGGTGCACCAAAGTACCGCATCACCTAAAGCCAAGCATGATGAATATTCTATTAATCTAATTTCAGCTCTGTTGGAATTATAAACTGCTTCAGTTTCATAGCAAAATATTCTTACCACTGTCCAGAACTCCTAATATTCTGTGACAGTGACTACACAAAACTCTGCTTTGTCTTATTTTTACTGCTCCCCAGCACGAATCCCTCAGGAGTCTCTAATTGCACAGAGGCCAGCTATGGGGACCAGGACAGCTATAGCCCCATTGGGCCAGCAGGGTCATGGGTAGAGAAAGGGACAGCTATCTACTATATATTCCAGAGTTTATCTATTAGTATGTCTGCCTGTCTGTCTCCCAGCCAGGGAATATGCACCCCTCCCCAAGCTGTGCCTGCTGCAGCAGCCATGGACAGGCACTTCTCACCTGGCCCCAAGTTGCTGTGGTGAGAGAAGGCTGGGGTTGTCCTCTCTCTTTCGAGCAGCCTACATACTGAACCCCTCATCTACAGTCTCACCCCAGAACAATGATTTAAATGAAGAAAAACAAAACTTATTTCAGTTACGAATCCAAACAACACCAGGTAAATCTTCTAGTATTTAATGAAGCTGAAAGGGATCAGTTCTTGAGTCTTCTCCCAACTATATTAGAACCGTGCTGCAAATAGTGAAGGGGGGGCATGATGTGTTTAGTTTCGCACAACCATAAAAACATAATTGCCATGGTTTTTTTTCTTCCCAGAGTATCTCCTCATTTTCACAATGCTGCTTCTGGGCATTATTCCTTTTGAGCCTACCTGGCCTTTCTATGTGGCAATTAGAGGGCGAAGTCAGAAGTTATTTATATGTCAGTGTTCCCTAAGATAAAGGAAACTGTTACTTTTGTTTCACAAGTGTATACTTGAATTAATGTTTATCCTTTAATGAAATAGTAACTTTTTCATTTTCCATCTCTTTGCTTTCATTATAGAAATATAATGTTTCACCTTAAGATTTTATTGAAATTTTATTCAAGCAAATGAAACCTTACCCTCTCTAGAAGGTTAATCCATAAATTACTTCTCTTTTGAGCAGTGCCTACATGAGAGAAGGGGTGGCTAAATCTCTCATTTTCCTCACGTTCAGCAACTCTTCAGGTGTGAGTCTAGATTATTTAAATGCTTTTGAGCTTTTAAGCTTGAATAATCAGGTAGAGGCTGTTTAAAATAAATATTTTATTCTGAATTAATGTTCATATTTTTGCTATGGTCTATCTTCAAATTGCATCTACAAATATGTAGCATAAGGATGATGCAAAATGCTGCCATGCTGCATGTTTGCAAATGAACATTTAATGAATAAAATGGAGTAGCTTTCTGGAGACTTGTTTTTAATGTAAATATTTTTAAATAAAATGTGTTGAAATAAGCAACCTAATGGAAAAAATGTAACTAACCTGGAAACATTCTCTCAACTTTAGATAGGATATGCTTTCCCTAATAACAGGAATCTGAATGCCTATCGTGCGTGACTTGCAAACCACACTTCTCTGTTTTATTCCAAAAGCAACTTCGTGGAACAGTTTTTTCCTGCTTGTTACATGCACATGACAATATGACAGAGTTTTGGAAACTCTCTGCTAAGTGTGACAAATAACTTGCTGATGAAGCAAACCATGGTGAGATTTAATTGGGAGAGCTCAGCCATTAAATCATCTGGTCCTCCATTGCCAGCTTTAGTGCTAAATGTAGTTCTTGATTAAAATAAACACAAGCCGCTTTTCAGATGTATTTTTCAGCCTTTATTTTTCCATGCATTTTTACGTTTTTAGTGACAGGGCCTCAGCTGATGTAAATGGTCACAGCTCTATTGACTTCAGTGGAACTGTGACAATTTGAACTACCTGAAGATCTGCCCTTCAGAGTGCAAAAAACACATCAAACAACCACATAGCTGTGCAGTTTTGACCCTTCACAGAGCAATAATCATTCACTCAATAACAAACCCGATGCCCCCAAATTATTTTGCATCTTGATGTGAACAAGCGGGAATGAAGAGTTGGATTTATTTGAAGAAAACAAGGCCCTTCCTATAGCAATCAAATCCCTTATCATGGTTATCTAGAGGATCCTCCTTTTACTTTAGGAAACTTTTCCTTTTCTCTCAGACCAATAATTTAGTAGATTAACCTGTCTGTCTGTCTCACCACAGATAATCTCCCTCCTGCAGCAAACTTCACTTCCAGCTAAAAGACAAGAACAGTAGGTAGAGAGTAATCAAAGAATGGCAGACACATTGGGCAGTATGATCTTTTTCTTGATTCTCATTGTTCTGTATTACCTTAAGAATTAGACAGTATGTTGCAACAAGATAGGCAAGGGCAGGTTGACACGTGGATGAGAAGCAGACTACTTCACCAAAATACATAATTCTTAAAATAGATCTGGTTAAATAACTATGAAGCTTCCTACTTCTTAGGTACTAACCCACCTTTATCATGATAGAGGCTAGTTTAGTATATTTGTAATCATGCAGAGAGAAAAGGAGTATGTCACTTATTCACAAGGTCTGTAGCACTTGTCATGGGATCCTAAGGAGAAAGAAACATCAAACCATATACCACATAAGAAAATGTTGAGTCCTGAATGGCAGTTTTGGATATGGCTGATTTGGGATTCTCCCTTTAACATGATCACATTTTTTTTTTATAGCACAGATGGATTTTCAAAGTGTTTAGGCTCCACCAGTTAATGTTTGTAGGGTGTAGCTCAGATTGGCAAACTGGATTTAGCTAAGCATCCAAAAGTTTGGATGTCTTCTGAGTTTGTTGCAAGGGATAGTAGAACCATGTGCTCTTCCTTGATTATGCGTGATTGAAAGTAACCAAAGTACTTTGGAGATGGGTGCTGTGGACGCACATGTTGGGGGAGAGGAGAGTGAAAGTAGCACAATTCAGGAACCTTGCCATTTTGTCAGAACATCTGAGTTGACTTACTGGGACGTGTGGAAAACATGGATGGGGCCAGAGATTGGAGTAGATTAGACACTAAGCAATGTGACTTCCTCTACCATGTCCCATGAAAACTTGTGGCAGTGTTAATGCTTGAGGGAACATTAATGTTACTGGTGGGGTTTGCTCTGCCAGTCCTAGTCAGGTTTAAAGTAGTGAGTTTAGTGCGTTGCCCGCTCCTGACCTGGCACATTGCCATATCAAGGAGAAAGGGTGAGTTGCATGAAAGCAAGAAGCCACCCAGCTGCCTGAGAACTAAAACTGAGGGAGCAGTTCTCTGCAAGGCCTCAACCGTTGCTGTCTTTGTGAAACCCACTCCTGTATGTTCCTCAGTCCCAGAGACTGGTGAGATGCAGGGGCAGCAGGATGTGGACTCCAAAGTCTCTTTCAAAATGATTTGTTGCCGTACTTGACAATAGAACCAAAGCTGCTTTCAGGCAAAATGCTTTGAACTGGAAGTATTGAGACTGTGCTTTTACATGGGGTATCCATCTATTATTGTGACCTGGTTAAAAATACTGTGACTCTTTCTTGTATCACTCCCTGGTTTTCTTTAGAAACAGAAGTGGAAGTGCAGGGGAAGGTATGAATGAACTAATTTTTCTACCGTCGAATGTTTGGGGCTTGGTTTGAGTTCTGACAACTTATGTAGGCTCACTTAAGAAACCATGGGGCTAGTGGGAGTGAGAAGAAGCATAATCTAGTGGTTAAAATGCAGAGGATAGGGGGTTAAGATTTATCATTGTGCAACATTGGCTTAATCTCTCTGTGCCTTTGTTGTGCCTCTGTAGAATAATGATAAAAACCAAGGGGGAATGCCAAAACTCTTCACTACCTATATCTGAGATGGATATTGAGCCATAATCTATCAGTATTTCCAAGTGCTTTGTGAGTCTTTCATGGAAGGTGCTATACAATAGAAGTGCAAAATATCACTAGGATTTATTCATTGCCTACTACTGAACATACATTTGCAATATTCTTACAAGGGAGATCAATCAGCTGTCATCCCCTTTGATATGTAAAATCTGTGGGAATGGAAATCTCTCTGAAATGTGTGATTCTGGAGATCAAATATTTACATAAACTTTTAAGGAGGTGGCATTCTACCCTCGCTGAGCTACCAATGGAATGTTGGACTTCACTATAAACTTAAACTCAGTGTAACCAAAACTTTGATTATGAATCAAAAAGTCATTTTACGTGGATTTGTATATAATAGGGCTTTTCACTGACAGCATGCTTGGTTTTCGTAGTTAAAAGAAATTACTTCAAAACAAACATGGTCCAGTCCCTGTAAGGGTGAAGCATTAAAGCATGGTTGAGCCCACATTTTTATTTTTATACTGGCATATTTTTCCAGTTTTTTTTCCCTCACCTCGCCTTTCCATCAATGTTTAATCATGTTAAAATGAGAAATAAAGAGTGTTTGTTAGTTCAAACTATTTTGCTTGTAATTTGAGTGGGTAGACATCTTGGTATTTGCTTGTTGCACATCAGCTTGTGACTGATACCTGGCAAGATACTTTTACACTATTATCAGGCAGAAAAATGCTTTAATGAAGAGTTATTCAGCCTTAATGCTCACTTATTGGGAGTCTTCTGCAGATCTGAGTTCAAAAGAATTTGGGGAGGAAAGAGAATTGATTATTTATTTTGAAGCCTTCATGAATGTGCATATATAATAATAATAATGTATACAGTGGTTTTTTGTTTAGTTCTGTCTTTACCAGTTTGATCATGTAACTCCTTCCATTACTGCATTATGAGGGAGCTTGTTGCTGTCTTCAGCAAATTCACAAGTGCATCTGACTGTCTTAACCATTATGGCTCTGATTTAGGAACCAATGGAAGTATGTGTTTAAATATAAGCAGGTGCTTAAGCCCATTTGATTTGTGTAGCACTTAAGTGCATATTTAAACATATGCTTAAGTGCTGTTCTATTTAGGTTGCTTTCTTGACCAATGGCCTAATACCTTATAATGTAGTTCAATTCTGCCAGTCTGTTTTACAGTAACTACAGTATTGTGAATGTTTGCTTTTATTTATGTTCTGGACTGGTTTGTGTTTACTGAAAAGAAAATGGGAGAAAAATCTAGTTTGATGAAAACAATTTCTATTAATACATGGGGTAGGCAGTACTGATTGGCATACTCTTCCTATTGAGAGAGCCAATTTGGGATTATTGCTGTTACAGCTGTATCAGTTCATGATTATAAAAATCTTTCAAACCCTGACTAACGAGGGGGAAAAAAACAGACGCCATGAAATAGTGTGGTTTGGGCTGTTTGGCAAGGAGATCGCTATTTCAACAGATGCTGTTTTTCTACAGAAGCTTTTTTTTTCCCCACCTCACTTTAGTCTCTCCATTCTCCCCTCTTCTTACCACCACCCTCGTTTCTCCAGGGAGCTAACCCCATAACCTTTGTCTTACTGTTTACAGTGATTTTTATATAGAAACTGCATGTCTTTGTAAGAGTTACTGATACTGAATTCTGAACAAAAGAAAGCAAAATTCAGTAGTGTTTTCCTGATAGCATTTCTGAAAGGACATATAAAGGCTTGTCCTTTATTCTTATAAAATTGGGATGTCTCACTATTCTCCAGTGAGATTTTTAGGTACATTTGCCCCCAGAAAAGCTCATATTTTAAAAGGTCACAATAAATAATAATCTGCACAGAAAGCAGAAATTGTCTTTTGTTAAAAGAATCTATAGACTTTTTAAATCCCACATTTCCTAAAACTGCAAAGACCATTTTTCACCTAGTCAGGAACATTATACTGCTTTTGGTGAGATGAGCACAAAGCACATCTGAAATATGCGGATCCTTAAGTGGAACTACAAATGGAAGACAAATTGGTCTTCATCACCTGTTCAGTGCCCATTTTTACCATCTGTGGAGAGCTCTTCCAGAATTTTTCATATGGTCCTTTGCACTGTAATAACAAATTAAATCAGGTAGTGAATCACTCATATTTCACTGCATCTCCAAATGAGTTAGACCTATATTAAGTACCCAGGAATGTTCTGTAATTCTGTTGCTGTAGTAGAAAGCCTCAGCACCAGAGACAGGACTTAATGAGCATGTTGCTTCCTCTTTGCTTGTGTAATGTTTGTGTGTACTAGTCTCTCCTCTGTCACTTACCTGTACTTGTTTTTTTCTGATCACTAGCTTGCAAAAAATAGCCTTTGTCTATAAGACATTCAAAAGAGAATCTCAGTGTCTTCGTTTTAATAAGGTGTCTGTACAGAAAGCAGCTGGCACCATTTTAGAAAAGGATATGGCAAAATTACTACTAGCTTCAAAACCAGTTATGTATTATAGTAACAATTAGCACATGTTAGTGTGAAACTCCACTGTAAAGGTGTGTGTATTTTGTTAAGTGGCCTTATACACACATTCAAGAGAATATTTGGACTGCCCAATATGCAGTTGGTGCAGACTATGAGGAAATTAAAAAGGGTTAATGAACCCGATCAGGTATGTTTTCACTTGGAAATACAGCTGAGGTTAGAACTACAAGGTGAGGTGATAAGCAACATGCTAATGAAAGAGTTTTTGCCCACATTGCACTTTGTCCCAGAGAACGATATACACGGGTCTCTAGTTACACAGTGAGATGTTAATTATGGGTGGAGAGGTACCTAATCTGGCTGAAATGCAGACCCAGACCAGAAGGTGACAGCATATTGCTGCTGACAGACAGAAAGACAGTCTAAACTAAGATGTATGCCCCCCTCCCCCCACAACTTATTTAACCATTAGGTTGCATTTGTGGTCAGGCCTGAACTACTACCTATGTTTGCCATAGATTTACTCTAGCTAGGCTTCATCCTGCTATATTATTTTGAGTTTTTTTCTGTTTATTTTTAATCTTGTGCCAAGGTGTCTGGTTAACTGTGTGGGACAGTCTGCAGAAACACATTGCTGGGTGCTCTCAAAAGACGACAGTTTGTCGTTGGCATTAAGGGATGTGGAAGTAGTATAATGGGCTGCTGTCAAATGCCAGCGCAAGCACTTCTCCTAAAAGGAACTGTAGGGAAGCTGGCACCGGCATAGAGAAAACCAGTAATTTGAGATAATACTTAGTCCTGCCCTGAGTGCAGGGTACTGGACTAGATCAGTGGCTCTCAACCTTTCCAGACTACCGTACCCCTTTCAGGAGTCTGCTTTGTCTTCCATACCCCTCATGTTTCACCTCACTTAAAAACTACTTACTTTTGTATTTTTATGTCTGATTTTTTTTTAAGCATCTCAGCACACCATTGCTGAAAAATTGCTGACTTTCTTATTTTGAATTATAAAATAAATCAACTGGAGTATAAATATTGTACTTACATTTCCGTGTATGGTATATAGAGTGATATAAACAGGTCATTGCTTGTATGGCATTTTAGTTTGTACTGACTTCACTAGTGTGTTTTTTATGTTGCCTGTTGTAAAACTAGGCAAATATCTAGAGGAGTTCCGGTACCCCTGGCTGAGAACCACTGGACTAGATGACCTCTTGAGGTCCCTTCCACTCTTACAATTTTATTATTCTATGAATAAAGCTTAAGGAGCACTCAGTATGGTCCCACAGTTGCTTGGGAATTTCTGAGAGTTTAAAATACTGTTATTTTAAATGTTATATCTAAAGGCAAAGTACTGTTTGGTCAAACTGCTGTTTTGTTTTTTCCAGATGTTGGTCCATCTTTTGCTCAAGAAGGAAATCATTCCATAACAGAGGCAAAAATTTGTAGCTTGAAATGGGTCTCTGGGTTGCAGTATCCTTAATGCAGTGTTTCCCAAATGGTGTTCCGCGAAACCCCGGGGTTCCGTGAAAAAAACCTAAGGGTTCAGCGAGACAATTCCATTACAATAACTTTTTATGCTTTTTTTTAAAATATTAATTAACACATTCGTTTTTTAGCTTTATTTTTTGTACACATTAAATGTGATTTTTATTTTTATATATGTGCAATTAAACTAAACGTTGATCTCATGACCTTGTTTAGCATTTGTTTATTATTATCCTTACTTATTCGTGGTCTACTTTTTCAGCTCCATATAGAAGACTATTATTAGAGGTTACAAAAAATTCTTTCGAGTTTAAAAGGGTTCCATGGCTAAATAAAATTGGGAAACACTGCCTTAATGAATGGAAATTAATTAGGCTAGGGGGCTGATTACTATATTTAAAGCAGGAAGTCAGAGAACTTTGCCATTTTACAAAATAGGCTGGCTGATTCCATGATTCAAAGATGAAAAGATAAGATCAGTCATTTAGGGACAGGGGCTCACATATTTGACCAGAAACCACAGTCGTTTGCATGGTATGAATAGTGATATTATAGATTAATGGATTCTGGCTGCCTCTACTGTATTTGCTTGATCGTCTTTTGCACGATCCTTAACATTAGGTGGTTTAGAACAGCTACCTAATTCCAAGGGCTGATTTTTGGTTCATTGATATAGACAGATATATCCAGAACCAATCGGAATGCAATACAGTAGCAGGCATTGGGCATATTATGAAGCACACTGCTCAACTAATTCTCTGCCTTTTGTCTCTTGTCACTGCAGCACTTAGTTTTAAGAGGTCAAGTGACAGACTCTTCAGAAGAAAAAGTCCGTATTGCTTCCTGGATTGGCTAACAGAAGGAGCTGCATACATGACAGCTGAAGTTGCATGCTCCCTGGAGACTAAGCTCAGTATGCTCATGACAAGTGCAGCCATCCCTAGTTGTGGGACTGAAAGCTGATCTTGTTTCTGAACCCAGGTCTTCTCATTGGTAATGCTGCTGTCATGCAATATGGATATCACAGAAAGGTTATTTCAAATTAACCTTCATATGTTAAACCAATATCCAGCCACTTCCTATCATACTCAAATGTTATGATCATGGATTCCACTGAGTAATATAAGGCTGCTGGAAAAGGGGTAGGTCTGAAATATTTGGCTATAAAAATCCAATGAAAAAAATTATATATTGCACGTGTTTGGTGCTTCTATTCTGAGGATCCTGTGTATTAACTACTTAGGTAAATTACATAATAGGGATTACTTAATCCAAATGCGGCCACTCATGGGTGAAATGGACCCTGAGATCACAGAATACTGCTACATAGGTTTAAAATAAATACGGTGGAATTTAGGAGGCAGAACATAATTATATGGGCTTAGAGCATCTCTTCCGTGGGTGGATTTCTTCATACCAATGTGAAAGGAAACTGCCCAACCTGCACGTCTAAACATCTTCTTCCACTTCTCTAGACTTCACAGAAGCCCCTCCACTGGAGCTCTGTGGGGTTATAGCTCCAGGTAACATGATGGAAAGGGGCAGAGCAGAGAGCAGGAGGCTCTCAGCAGTGCCATTGCCTGCGGAGCAGTCCCCAACTTCTGCAGGGATGTTTAAAACAACTCGGCTATATCACAATAACTGTGAGCAAGCCCCTCTGCAACAACCCAGGCGGTGACACCATGGCTCATGATGGACCATGCTCCTGGAAGCTGGAGGACAGTGGGGTCTAAATAACAGGAGCTGTCCATGTAAAAGTCTCCTGATAGCTACATGGATCTGTGAAAGGGGTCCTGCTCCATGGATTCTATGAGGTTGGGAGTCCTCACCTCTCAGTCCATATCCCTCTTTCTTTAGGTAATGATGTGTAACAATTCCATGAGGGGAGCCTGATCATTTTCCTGTCCCTCTAGTCCTTGTTTGTAGGTATCTCTTCGGAACAGTCGGGGCCCCTGAACAAACTCAGAATAGAATGTTGCTGTGTTTCATGAGGACCATTCTGCTTTCTGGGCCAATAAAGACCAGGCCTGTAGAAGAGGGGAACTACAATAGCCGCACAGCTGTACGAACATTCCTGCTAGCTGTCAGTTGTGTTTGAGGTCTACATACCACAATCCAAACCAAAGAGAAAGTGCTCCAGTTACAGTTAGTAGAGAAGAGCTAAGGAACAACAGAGATGAGAGAATTGACAAGTACCAAAGTAATGAAGTGAATTTAGGCTTTCCTCTAAAGCCTGCAGGTGACAGACTGTCCTGGCCAAAGCAAAACACTATGTTTGCAGTCATAACGGATTGAAGAGCTTGGAAACAGCTGCATCTTTCAAACATGGTATAAAGACCATGCAGTTTGGAGGTAAGTTCACTTGTTATTGATCTATAAACAGATGTATTGTTCATTAGTGGCAGTGTTTCAATTTTAATGATGTTGTATAACATGTGGTTTACTTTTAGAGAGTAATTTTTAATATTCCAATGGTTAATGCAGCAAAATGCAATTGCTTTAGGCTGGGGTTTTAAAAAGAGCCTAAGGGAGTTAGATGCCAAAAATCCATTGAAATTCATTGGAAAATAGGCATTAACCTTACTCTTCGTGGCAGGAGAGGGATTGAGAGGCAGGAGAGATGGGTAACACAATATCAATAGATTGCACTGAGATTGTCGCACACACTCCTGGTTACCTCCCCAACCTATGTTAATAGGAGCACTTGTTTGTATTTAGCCATGTGATTGAGCATGACATATAAGTGTCTGTGTGTTCCTTCCCTTGAGGAAGACATCCTTTTTGCGTCACAGCTCACAGTTCTTTCCAGCAGTTGATTATATGGAAGTATAGTCTGAAAGCAGATTAGCTGTCAAATTTTGATATCTACAGAGTGGCTTCTAGAGCCAACTCTTCAGCTAACATAAACTGGTGTTTATGAGACTTCAGTGAAGCATTCTGATTTACTCCAGATGAGGATCTGCCCCTTAATATGCTAAACTTTTTTCATGCTCCATTTAGGAGAACACAAATTACCTATGACGTAGCTTGCTATGCTATTTCTCTCTAGATTAAAAACTATCCTGTTGGAGAGTAGAAGTATTTGTCTGCATAGTTTGTTAACTCCTATAAACAGCAAGCCAGTTGTGCAAGAAGGAAGCGAGTTTCAAAGTTGTCGATTTTCTTAATTTTATCTGACATCTTGCAGCATTTGTTATTTTCTTGGTGGCCCAACTGCTGGAGTCAAATGATTTCATGTTTTAAAAAGGTATTTTCAACCCTTAGAATTGCAAAGAGAAACTTGAATACAAGATTCAAGACTACTCTAAAAGGGCAAAACCCAGAGGGCATGTAAAAGGACCTTTTATATATACTTTTATCTCCTTACTTTGGGGCCTGACTCATGATTTCTTTTCGACACTTGTGGTTAACAGTACTGGAGTTTGTTGTCTGATGTCTTATTGAAACTTTATTACAATTAACCTTTTTAAAATTTACACTCTCTGTAGAATAGCCACTGTATATTTAACAAATCTGAACTTCATACTGCAAAATCCTTATCTGACATTAAAATGAGAAGCTTGTGGCATTATTAGGAAACATTGTTTATAGCCCTCATGTATATTGTTTTTACAAATACAAAAACAAGTCTCTTATTTTTTTACTCTACAGACACTTCTTTCTCCAGCTTTAAGCCTTTATTTAGATTTGGATGATATGAAATTAAAGGGCTGGAGGCTAGTAGTAAATCTTCAGCTACAATATTGACAGTGAGCAACAGAGAAGAAAATATTGGTCTTGAGTCCTCTCTCACACTAGTTTTACACTGGATTTACTCCTGATTTACACCAGTGCAAGTGATGGGTAAATCGAAATATTGGTTTTGTCCTTCAGGAGTGTTTTATGATGGAATGATGGTTTTTTTCCCAACACCTCTGCAAAAAAGAAACAAACTAGGGATGTTAAAATTAGGTTAACTTACTGATCGAGTAGTCTATAGAATTTTTATCGACTACTCGATTAGTTGATAGGGGAAGGCAGCCGGCTTAGTCCCAGCTCATGCTGGGACCAAACCCTGCTGCGGCTCTGCACTTGTAGTTGACAGTGCTGGAGCTGGGCAGCCTGACCCTTCGGCTCCTACTGCCTTTTAAATTGCAGAGCTGCAGCAAGGTTTGGTCCTGGACCTGGCACGAGCAGGATCTGCGCTGGGTTGCCCGTCCGCCTGGCTCCTACTACATTTTAAATGCAGAGCCTGGGCGTGAGCCAGGATATATATAAATATACTAGCAGGAGTTACCCAGCGTTGTTCGGGAAAGTAGAGGAACAAAATGTAGAAAAACAGTAGTCCGTTATTGTTTTTTGAATGGTAGAAAAGTTGCACTGAGTTCTATAGACATTAAAATATATTTTAAAAAGTATAAAACAACCAATTTTACATGTTATCATCAAAAACTTTATTGTAAACTATACAGGCAGTCCCCAGGTTACGTACAAGATAGGGACTGTGGGTTTGTTCTTAAGTTGAATTTGTATGTAAGTCGGAACTGGCATCCAGATTCAGCCACTGTTGAAACTGACCAGCAGCAGCTGAATTGGACACGCCTGGGGCAGAGCAGCTGGGGTGCTGCTGGGTTGGTCCCGCAGCGCCGCTCCTCAGTGCTACTGGACCAACCTGGCAGCACCCCAGCTGCTCTGTCCCAGGTGTTTCCAAGTCAGCCGCTGCTGAAACTGACCAGCGGCTGACTACAGGAAGCCCGAGGCAGAGCTGCTCTGCTCTGGGCTTCCTGGAATCAGCCGCTGATCAGTTTCAGCAGTGGCTGACTTGGGAACACCTGGGGCAGAGCAGCTGGGGTGCTGCCGGGTACGTCCCCGCAGCGCTGCACCTCGGTCTGCATTTTTTTGAGAGTGCCAAAAAAGAGAACCTTCTGTGAATTCTGAGCTACGTTAGAGGAGTTTTGTATTATTGTCCATTTTAAATGATCACTTGGAGTTAGTGAGGAAGTGAGGGGAGTGTGATGTTTTGTGGGTGGAAGAAGTCAGCCACCTCATGATTTCTTTTTTTTTTTTTTAAGAAATCTATTGAACATCTTACATGTTCTCATTGTTCCTAGACAAAGGTGTGGGAGGATTTCCCTGCTGCAGATGGATTTCCTAATACTCTTTAGAAGCTGCCAAATCATCCCTCCAGTGGTGACTTTTATCATTGTTTCATAATCGTTCCCAAGAGCGTGATCTTTGCCTTTGGGTTTTACCTGAATGTGCAGAATAAAGGAGGATGCCCCAGAAATGCCTCTTGTTGCCAAAATGGCTATCTCCTAGCCTTTGCAAATTTCTCATTGAGCACTGAATAGTTTTGTGTGTGTGAGTTTCTTTTAAGAGCAAATTGTGTATTTGTGGGACATGCTATGAATGACTTGTGGATTTTACAGTAAACTAGTAAAGAGTCCAAGATTTCAAGCCTCTTGGTAGATAAACACAGAGATACAGAAAGGTGGTATATTTTAAGAGAAAGTCTCTCACCTCATGACATGAACTTTACTAGTGCATCAATCTGTGATAGAATAACCCAGCTTTGGAAACTGTACTATCAGGTGTCAATAAAATAACTGAGGAGAATGGCCACAAAGCAGAAAAAAGCATCTGAACCTGAATTAAAAAGGACTTTATACTCTTGGTTCTACAGATTGGGCATATGGGCGGCAGGAGGAGGTGGATATAAAAAACAGATGGGTCGGGCTAGCTATGATTTTAATAATGTACATTTAACTCTGACAGCATCTCAGTACAAGAGGGTTGGGGTTTACTAGTATCTGGTAGTGAGTTTCAGATGGCTGGACCAGAGCAAGGCAGCACAATTCACTTATGTCATCAACTGTATCAGATGTGTGTCATTTAAAGTATCATTAGAAAACTACCGTTAATAATCTTGCATGGTGTATGTATCGCAAACACTCACAGGATTGTACAAACATGAAGAAAATATTAAACTAAATGTGTTTACCAGACAAGTCTGGGAAATGAATAAATAGGTCTCTTCCAGACATAGGACAAGACCAAAGCTTTAAGCCAAGTCTCATCCAAGTCAATTAAAAATCACATGCAAAATAGCCATTAATTTGCACCAGAGAGGGCAAAGACAGATCAATTTGCATTTTATCAAACAACAGTGAGGAAGAAACCCTCATAGAACTTCCTTCAGTGTGAGACTCCATGTCTCCTTCCGCACAGCTGCAATGAACTTTACCTTGGGAGGGAACCTTTAGAAGTATCCATTTCAAAGGTCTGCTGGATTATAAAAGAGGAACAAAGAATCCCAAGTGATCCCTCATCTAAGATGACAAATGAATTTAGCACTTTGGGCTTTGTGGGAGATCCAGCAAAATGGCTGATCACATCTCTGATTAGGAATGTAATGTGGTAAAAATCTTACCTTGACCCAAGACTGTTATTTTGTTACGTCTTGGTCTCTAGAACACATTTTTCACTTGGACTTCTTTGTAGTCATTTCTGACTCCATCCTTTATAGCTGAACTCTCTCAAAATCCTATCTACTCTTGTTAATGAACTTGCTTTACTTTTAAACTAAACCATCCCAGTGTTGTGTTTTGAATTGAAATAACTCCAGTTAAAGCAGTTCACTGTGCATTTTGCCTCTTTACATTTTGCTCTTAGTGCATGCTTATTTGCTGGCTAGGACATCTAGACCAGAGCTACAGCAGCAGAGTAATTTAAGGCACTCAGAGTTATAGGGCAGGCAGTATCACAACCCAAACAGAACCTGACATTGGTCTAGTTGAACCAGCATTTCACACAGTGTGCTACTTCAAGTGAGGCTTACACTTGAAGCTCTGCACAGATGAGCCCCGGAGCTATAAGAAAAGGAAGACAGAAAGAGAAGGAAAGGCAGTATCACCTAATCAAGATTCCACATATACCACGTATTCCCTCCCAAAAGGAATATTGGACCAGAAGAAGCTACACCCTGCACACAGAGAGACAGGCTGTAGTGGAGAATATTTCACTTCTTTCGAAAGGCTGTGCAAATTGCATAACATTCCAGAAGACGTTCAAGTCCCCACATTGATTGGAAAGCTGTTGGGTGAAGCATTGAATGTGTTTAATGAAAAGCCAGTTGAACAGGCTTTGAAATATGCTGAGTTTAAAGGGGGCTTTCATGCAAAGGTTTCAAATTACCCCTGAAGTATATAGAATGACATTTGGAGATCTCAATATGCATGAGACAATGAGTCCTAGAGAGATTGTATACAAGCTGCAGGAAGATGAAATGGGACAAGGTGAAGAAGGCAGAGAGTTATGAAGAGGAGTTTGATTTTTATTTGTTTTTATTTTTTATTTTGCACAGGAGCAATTCCTGTGCATATGTTCTGAAGAAATGAGATAAGCAATGTGGGTTAAACACCTGGATTTGATCTATAATGCTATAGATCTTGCTGATGCATATATGCAAGCTAAAGCACCCAGTGACCCCAAGCCAAAGAGGAGCATGCAGAAGCCCAGTATTATAGGAGTAGGGATGTTAAATTTAGTTTAATCAACTAATTGACTAGTCATTAAGCGAGGGAGCCACAGTGAGGTTAGCTCCCAGCCCGGGAGCTAACCCTGCTGAGGATTTGCCTTTTAAATGTATTAAGAGCCTGTTTGCATTTAAAAGGCTAAAGCGCAGCAGGGAGGACAGGTGCAAGCTGGGAATCAGCTGTTCCAGCTTACACTGGGTCCCCCCTGCTGCACTTCTGATTTTCAAATGTATTAACAACCGGCAGGTTCTTAATACATTTAAAAAGCAGGGGCACAGCACCTGTGACTGGGCGCAAGCCAGGAATCAGTTGACTCCCGGCTTGCGCCCAGTCCCAGCTACCCCTCTACCTCCCCTGTCCCCTGCGGAGACAGAGCTGGGGGGAACCGGCTTTTAAGACGGCTCCCCCCAGCATCAGCTCCTGCTCTCCCCAAGGCAACAAGGGGGGGGGCGGAGTGACTAGTCAACTATCCAGTAAGCTTTGGAGAGTCCCATTTTTAACTTTGGAAGGAAGAGATCAATTAGAAGTCCTCCCTAGAATTGCATTCTCCTCCCTAGATTAGAGCCTCCCTGGGGACTATCCCTTGCAGGAGAACAATCCAAAAAGGTGTTTCACCTGTGGTTTCCTGAAAACCTGAGGAATAATTGCCCTCTGATGAAAGAAGCTGATCCCACACACCATCCAGCCCAAGTTCAGACAGTTGTCCTAAGCCTAGGATCCCAAGAGATACCTGGTCATAGGATTAATTTTGTGAGGTCTGATCCAAGGAATGTCTGGCTGGAGATTACTATGACTGGGAACCATGGTTAAACAGTCAGACATGCGTCCTGGAAAGAGAGCAGAATTCCTAGCACTGGGACTATATGAAATCATGTAGCCTGGCTAACATACATATGGAATGGGAAGATCTGAGGGACCTTTGCAAGTCAGTGTGCTGCCTAGTATTCCAATGGCAATTCTTGTGGAGAATGATGGTTTGGCTTTGTCCTATGCAGTTAATGTAGCAACTTGCAGGAAAATGGATAATTGTCATGTGATCTCTCAGGAGAGAATTGTACAGAAAAAGTGTCATTGTGGGTGGGGCTCCAGCCCCAGAACAGCAAGAGAAAGCAAGGTGCTCTCAGGTGTGGGCGGGGCTACAGTGAGCTCCTTCATAGCGGATGAAGTTAGCAAGCATAACAAACTGAAGGGGAAGGAGTTTTCCCTTGTGACTAGAGAGGCTGTTCAGGTTGTTTGCTGACAAGGTTTTCCAAACGAACAGAGAGCAGTCCCCATGCTAGAAACATCTTTGAGATCATTCTTTAGGGTGCTCCGAAGAGGGGAAATAGAGAAAGGCTTTGTTAGATAAAAGAAAGTTGCACAGAGAAGCACCCAAAGGAGATATAAAAGCCCTGAATAACTCTCAAACAACTAGCTATGCCAGCCCAGCATCATAGAGAGTTAATGTTGCTAGCCCACAGTTGCTCTCTTCCTAGTCATTTGGGAGCATGGGGGACCCTATGATACGTTCCAGAAGAATTTGTTCTGGTCAGGGAAACAGAATAATGTGAGACTCTTGCACATCTTGCGACTTGTGTCTGAAAAGGGAAAGACCTCCAAGACTCCCCAAAATCCCTCTACCCCTCTTGCCTGTGAGATGAGGGGCATTTTATAGGGTAGCAATGGGCATTGTGGGAGCTATTCCCTGTGCTACCCAAATAGGGAAAAGTATATCTTAGTGGTAGTGGATTTTGCCCCTAGATACTCTGAAGCAGTTGCTCAAAGTAACATAGATGCTGATTCTGTCGCCTTTTCACTATTTTTAGCTGAATGGCTTTCCCAGAGAAGATTTTATCTAATCGTGGGACAAATTTCATCTCTCAGCTATTTAGTGAGTTATGAAAGTTGTGTGAAGTGAACAGAGACAAGTGGTCTGGTAGAGAGGTTTAATAGGCCACTAAAATCGATGTTTATGTTTAATAGGTCACTATTAAAAATGTTTAATAGGCCACTAAAATCAATCATGCAGAACCCAGATTGGGATGAAATGTTACTTACATGTCAATAGCAAGGGTATGTGCCCCGAAGAATCTACAGAGTTTGCCCGTTTTATCTTTTGTACAGAAGGAAAATGAAGAGGTCCCGGAATCTTATCAGAGACTCCAGGGAAAGTGCCACTGTGGCAGAAATGAGGCAGAAAGCAAGTCTGTGACAGAGTATGTACAAAGGTTCAGGCAAGAGTTAAAAGACAAGACAGGTGGTTCAGACTAACCTGGAGGACAGTCATTTCAAATAAAAGGCCTGATATGACCAACATATACTGATAAACACTATGGAAATAGGGGAACTGGTATTGGTACTTACCCCTGTTAAAAAATACAAAATTAAAAGCTCATGGGAGGGAACTTCTGAAGTGATAGAAGAGGTGACAATGTACAGATAGTTCAAAAGCCCTCACAGTTAATGCTGCTTCCCAGCTTTTACTTACCAACAGGGTTAAAGCTCATCACAGAGAAGCAAAGATTAACCTGATTCATTGTGTAGAAGGGGAAACTGAGACATCCCACCTTATAGATTTGCTGGCTGAATGCCATGACTTATCACTTGAAGGTAATAAGATATGCAAATGATTAACACAGACTGAAAAGACAGGGTATGTCTACACTACAAAGTTAATTCGAACTAACGGACGTTAGTTCGAATTAACTTTGATAGGCGCTACACTAGCGCTCCGCTAGTTCAAACTTAATTCAAACTAACGGAGCGCTTAGTTCGAACTAGGTAAACCTCATTCTATGAGGACTAAGCCTAGTTCGAACTTACTAGTTTGAATTAAGGGGTGTGTAGCCCCTTAATTTGAACTAGTGGGAGGCTAGCCCTCCCCAGCTTTCCCTGGTGGCCACTCTGGCCAACACCAGGGAAACTCTATTGCCCCCCTCCCGGCCCCGGACCCCTTAAAGGGGCACGGGCTGGCTACGGTGCCCATGCCAGGTGCAAGCCTGCCAGCACCCAGCCAGCAGACCCTGCACCTGGCACGGCTCGAGCCAGCCACCAGATGCCCCCCAGCCCTCCCCTTCTTCCCGGGACCAGGCTGGCGGCTCCTGGGAGCTTGCCCGGGACCGCAAGAGGCGGGCACCCGCCTGGTCTAGTGCGGACATCGTGGACCTCGTCCACGACCTCCGCACTAGGCATAGGAAAGTGGCCATCTAGGGCAGGAGAGTTGCCAGCCTGGCCACCCAGGAGCAGGTGTGCATGAAAATCAAGGTGGTCCACTAAGACCCCCGACCCTGAGCCCTGAGCTTACAATGGCCGTACTGGGTCAGACCAAAGGTCCATCTAGCCCAGTAGCCTGTCTGCCGACAGCGGCCAACCCTAGGGACCCTGGAGGGGATGGACCGAAGGCAGTGACCAAGCCATTTGTCTCGTGCCATCCCTCTCCAGCCTTTCACAAACTTTGGGCATGGACACCACTCCTACCTCCTGGCTAATACCACTCCATGGACCCAACCTCCATCACTTTATCTCACTTCTCTTTAAACTCTGTTCTAGTTCTAGCCTTCACAGCCTCCTGCAGCAAGGAGTTCTACAGGTTGACTCTTTGCTTTGTGAAGAACAACTTTCTGTTACTAGTTTGAAGCCTGCTACCCATTCCTTTCCTTTGGTGTCCTCTAGTCCTTCTTTATGGGAACTAATGAAGAACTTTTCTTGATGCACCCTCTCCACCCCACTCATGCTTTTATAGACCTCTATCCTATCCCCCCTCAGTCTCCTCTTTTCTAAACTGAAAAGTCCCACTCTCTTTAGCCTCTCTTCATATGGGACCTCTTCCAAACCTCTGATCATTTTAGTTGCCCTCCCCTCTCCCACCCTCTCTCTTCCCCTCTCCCACTTCCTTTTCCCAGTCTCCCCGAGTTTTGTTCAATAAAGAGAGAGTCTATTTTTGACCACACGTTTTCTTTATTTTGTACATCAGGAAGGGGGGCGAGGGAAGGGTAAGTGGAAGGAGGGGAGGGAGGAATGGGGCACGAGCCCCCGATGGGGAGGACTGGGCTGGCTCTGCGGGCTTCTGGGGGTGGAAGCTCTCCTGCAGCCCCCCAATTGCCCCCTCTCCCCAGATGGCAGCCTGCAGCAAGTGCAGCCGGTCTGATGGCCGAGTGCTGTGATGTGCCCAGTGTGGGCACTGAGGGCACTCCAAGCCAGGACTGCTTTGCAAGCGGGGCACCCCTGAGAACTGTCTGTCCGGGGTGGGGGTCGGGTCCCTTTAAGCTCAGCCCTCGGCTAGCCTGAGGCAGCAGCTCCAAGCTCTAAGTCCTCATCTGATGCCCTGCCGGCACTGCTTCCGGCCATCCTTAAGCCCGGTTCAGGGTCCACTTAATGTGGACATGCTAGTTCGAATTAGCAAAACACTAATTCAAACTAGTTTTTTAGTCTGGATGTGTTAGTTCGAATTAGCTTAGTTCGAATTAGCGCTGTAGTGTAGACATACCCACAGAGATTCTGTGTATACTGAAGAGCTACAGAGCAGTTTTCTCCAGCAGCACAGGAAAGACTTATGTGATCGCCCAAAAAACTGACACAGTTGGTATTAAGCCTGCACCCAGCTAGGCTTATTGTACCACTAGCACAGAGCAAGAGCAAATCTGTACCAAACTATTGAACTTGAGGGTAATTAAAAATTCTGATGGTTCTTGAATATCACCCATTATACTCTAAGAAAGATAATAAGATTTTGTATAGAATGCAGAAAATTCAGTGCTATCAGTGTGCCAGATGTTTACACTGTGTCCAGAATTGATGATATGCTGGATATTTTGAGCCAGACTAAATATCTTGGCGTATTTGATCATGATGAAAAAAAAATCTGCTTTTTTTGCTGATATGGATGAATTAAAAAAGTTGTATTTGGTCTAATTAATATAGAAGCCACTTTTCAACTGTTACACAGATCACACAATTTTGTATAATAGCTTTTGTCAGTGATAGTCTGCTAAGCAGCTTTTGATCTCATCACAATAAAAGCTTGGAGATGATGGTGCAGGTTATATTGCCTCTCGTCTCTTCTATGGCTTCCTTCCCTTGTAGAACCAAGGTTCATCAATGGGCTGCTTCCTCTTTCTGCTCAGCTAACCATTTTTTATGTTCATGCTACTCTTCTTCTATTCTGTTATTCTCCAACCTAGCCAGCTCCATCTCAGCGATTAGTTCACTTTCATTCACTTAAAACATCATTTGGTCCATCTGCCATATCTGAAATAAACCAAAATCAATAAGATTGTTACCTTTCTTTTGAGGTTCCCAACCACCACACTTGAGAATCATTTCAAACTGTTTCACAAGGGCTTAAAGCATAAGACTCAGTTGAAATAGCAAGTTGTGTGCAAATCCTGGTTCAGCTAGACTAATAAGATGGAGGCAGTTCACCAGGGTTAGCCCCTGGTGGGCCAGTGCCCCTGTATTTACCTGCACCTCCGTTGGTACAGACGATTGCAGTTTCCGCTGGCCATGGATTGCTGTTCCTGGCCAATGGAAGTTGCGGGAAGCAGTGTCCTGGTTCCTGCAACTCCTATTGGCTGGGAATGGTGATCCATGGCCAATAGGAGCTGCAAAAATCTATATGTTAGAGAGTAGTCATCTTCTCAACTACCGATAAGCATAAGCTTATTGGGTAGTTGAGTAAAGTACTTAACTACTCGCTTTTTCTCCCTCCCCTTTTCCCCCACTTACTGCCTGTGTGTGAGAGGCAGCAAGGGGGGGACAGGAGAGAGGGCTGGGGGGGAACCATCTTAAAAGTCAGTTACGCTCAGCACCAACTCCGAGGTGCCACTTGCTCCCCCACCCCAGGCTACCTCTATCAGAGGCAGCAGGGGGGAATAGGGGAGGCTACTGCAAAGCAGCCTTTGCCTGTGGCAGGCCAAGGCTTGCTGTGGGAAGAGGCTGCTCTGGCAGCAGCCCCTGTCTACCTGGGGACCCTTCCCTCCCAGACAGGGGCCGCTGCCACCAAGCAGCTCCTCTTTACAGGGGACCAGGTTGC
Source organism: Pelodiscus sinensis (assembly GCF_052426305.1). Lineage (NCBI taxonomy): Eukaryota > Metazoa > Chordata > Testudines > Trionychidae > Pelodiscus > Pelodiscus sinensis. Next base: position 27,799,255 of record NC_143065.1, read on the forward strand.
CCACGTGCAGGGGATGCTCTGGCAGCAGTCCCTGTCTGTGGCCAGCCCTGGCCACCGCAATCAGGGGCTGCTGTACTTGGCGCGAGCTGGGACCAAGCAGTCCTGCTTTGTGCTGGTCCCGGACACTGCACCTCTGCATTTTAAATATAGTAAGAGCCCACTGGCTCTTACTACATTTAAAATACAGAGCCACTGCTCAGGAGGCTCCCAGAGCTGGCACGAGGCAGGACTGCTCAGTCCTGGCTCAGGCCAGCTTTGGGAGCTACCCTTGCTGTGGCGCTGCAGAGCAGTTTTTATCGACTAATCATGTAGTCAATACAAATTGTATCAACTACACGATTAGCCAGATAACCACAATTTAACATCCTTAACCTGTACCTGCAGAGGCTAACCCTGGTGAACAGCATCCAGCCCATTGGCCAGTTATTGCCCACCCCTGAGCTAGACCCTGTCAGGTTCTTGGGGGCAAAATAGACCTGTGAGGGTTGTGTTACTGCCTGTCCTGTAATCCTTGGTGCTTCTGCTGTATTTCTCTTGTCTAGATACAAGCATGTACTGAGTGTTTGTATGATAAGCATTTCTGGATAAGTAACCCTGATTTCAGCAGCATGCTTGGTATATATACTTCAGCCCACTCTGGGATCCCCCAGCTTTTTTGTTACACATGGCAAGATGACCTCATTGCCCCTCACTCTTGATTTTTCCCCAACTGAGTGCTCTGCAAAGTGCTCTGCTCTGGTTTTACCTAGGCCATTCCGAGAAATAAAACAGTTAATTTGTTCCTATAAAGAGAGAAAATGCACAGCAAATCACTTTAACTGGAGTTAATAATCACATCAATTCAAACACAGCATGGTTTGGTTTAGATTAAAGGTAAAATGAGTTCATTGACCAGAGCAGGTAGGATTTTAAGAAAGTTCAGGTATAAAAAACTGAGTCTTAAATAGTTACAAGCAAATAAGAGTGAAAAATACTTTCCAGAGACTCAGGCTCTCTCTACACTACAAAGATAAATCAGAAAAAGAAACGTAATTTGCAGTATGCAAATTGCATATCTTTTTCCGATTTACTTCCGAAAGAGGCGCTTCTGAAATTTGGCCTGTCTACATAGGGTCAAATTTCGGGAAAAAACCTTCTTTTGGAACATCCCTTCTTCCTTGTAAAATGAGATTTACAGGGATGCCAAAAAAACATGTCTGTTTTTCCAACATTATTTTTTCTTTGGACGCAGCAGAACTTTTCCAAGATACCTCCAGTATCCTGGAAAAGCTCTGCAGTCTAGACATAGCCTAAGACATGACATAAAGGCAGTCTTGGATCAAGGTAAGATTTCTACCATGTTACATTCCAGAAAAATGGCGGACCACCTCTCTGGTTAAGATCTCCCACAAAGTCCAAAGTGCTTGTTTACTTGGTCATCAGAGGTAAATGATCACTTGGGGTTCTTTGTTCCTCTTTTATAATCCTATGAACCTTTGAAATGGATTCTTCTGAAGGTTTCCTCCCAAAGTAATGCTCATTGAAGCTGTGTGGAAGATGACTTGGAGTCTCACACTGAAGGAAGTTTTGTGCTGGTTTCTTCCCCTGCTGTAGTTTGAGAAAATACAAATTGATCTGTCCTTGCCCTCTCTGAACTGAATGAATGGTCTCATGACAAGTGATTGCTAATTGACTCTGACACCTGGTTGAAGGCATTGGTCTATTCTTTGTCTGGAGAAATCTGCTTATCCACTTCCCAGGTTTGTCTGGTAAACACATTCTAATTCCACATTTATTTCATGTTTGTGTGGTCCTGTGGGCATTTGCAATACATACACCATGCAAGAATATTAATGATTCCATGTGTTGTTAGTTTTCCAATGATGCCTTACATGACATATCTGATGCTGTTTATAACAAATGAACTGGGGAGCCCTGACTGGTCCAGACAGCTGAAACTCGCTGCCAGATGCCAGTGAGCTTGTTGCCCTCTGACACTAGGATGCTGTTAGGGTCACAGTATATAAACAAGGTGACAATATAAGTTACTAATTCTTTTTCTGAAGGAAGGATGTTTAGAGAAGTGAGAAAATCCTTTCCCACAGCTGTAGGATACATTTAAATCTCCCAGCGGAAGCAATGATCTATATTCATGTAAATGTGTTTTGATGTCCTCTTCAAAGTTTAAATGAAACACCCACATCCAGGAAGCTAGTCAGCTTACACTGAAACACAATTGTAATTCTTTATTAGAAACACCATGTAGGTCTTTGCTTTCACTTCAGTAGTACCACGTTTTGGCAGTTTTATGTTTAGCTTTCTTGTCTTGGTCTCAGATCATTTCAAATGTACCATTTCCAAGAGGTATAGAAAATCTCTTGGCTAGAAAAGCCAGTTTTATCAAGCTTTGTTTTTAAACACTCCGTTTTAATCTGTGAATGAGTGCATTAATATACTAGCTAGCTCACTCTTGTTTCAGGTGATTATAATGTCTCTTGCTATGTACTGACAGTTTTTTCCTTTTCAACAAAAAAAAATCTAACTTATTCCCCTGTATAGAAAAGAGCTATAGAATTTATGGGGATTAAACCAATACAAATTACTTTTTTTAAAAACACTCCACCAACATAAAAAAAGCTCTATGAACCTACTTAATTAGTTAGTATAAATGCATTTAGCTGTGTTGAAATCTCTAGAGTTAACATACAGTTAACACTGTAGCACCAGTTAAATCAATGGAGCTTTGCTAAATTGTGTCAGCTGAGGACCTGACCTGAATTTTATAAATCATTTTATATTTTCTGTGGATTTGACTTTCTTTTTTTTTTTTTTTTTTTTTTTTAACCAGCCTATATGATTTTATTGCCGGGACATACATTTCTGTAAAATTCTCCAGTAAGATTTAAATAGTGTGTAGAAAGATGTTTATTCTTCATTAAGCCCCATAGTTCAGTTCTATACATACCACAATATTCAACAGTTCAAATTAGATCTTCTTTTTCACATTGTCTGTTGGATGCTAACTACATGTGAACTGCTGGGAATACATAACACTCATAACTTCAAATACTTGCCTGCACACACTTTCCTTCTTTACAGTATTTTGTATTAAGGGATGTGGTGCAATTAATCTGTAAAGGTTGTATAATTGAGTTCACATTTTAAAATGACATACTTTAAAATTGTGTTTCTCTGCATCAGGGGCAGTGATGTGCTAAGGGTGTCTTGTGACACACCCTCAGTCTCTGATTCAGCTCCTGGGGAAGCTGCCAATTGACTTCTCATTGACTTGAGTGGGAGTTGGATTGGGTCTTTGCTGAGCAAGCTTTTTGTTGAGTGAAGTTCGGAAAGAAAGCTCCAGCACTCTACTGTATTACGTTAGACTAAATGCTGCTTCTATGGATTTTGACTTATACTCAGCACAGTTTTTACATTTAGGACTGCTTGATTATTTTCCTTTGGAGCAGACAAGTATATGGTATGATCTCATCCTATTGTCGGGGTAATGTGTCTTTGGGGACTCGGACCTTGCTCACATTACAATGACATCATCTTTTCTACAGACTGTAAATCACAACCGTTGACTCCTTGCTTTACTAATAAAACCTACAGGGATACAGCATGCAGTTACAGGAGGCTTGTTTGAAATTGTTAGACAGCCATGCAATTTGTTTATTTTTAACTACTTGAGGCAATATTTTAAGATGCTAGTAATGAGTGAGGTGTACAGTCTGATTTAACATTCTAACATGCCCACCATGTGCTGAGCCCACATGATTTATTTATTCTTGCTGAGTTCTAACATGGATTTTTTCAATACTATGATCTAAATAGGTTTATAAGCAGGGTCTGAAACGTAAGGGAGAAAGTATTTTTGATTTTGGACTGACCTTTTAAATTTCCATCTAGCAAAGTACTCAAAATGTAGCCATTTACTTTTTGCAACCTGCATTCATAGCAAAAGCAGGCTTCCTTGTGAACTGAAAAATGAATTTACAACAAAACACAATCCAGTTTTTAATTTAAAATAGCTTATCAGTTGCATTTCTTGCAAATGGTTCATTTAAGATATCTGTTATGATGTCTATCCACTTCCTTCCAACACACATCCATGTTGCATGCCAGAACATTTAATGTGGCTCAGACTTCTGTAAACCTCAAGTGAGCAGTTGAGGGGATGAATGATTGTTGAGAGCCCTAGGAATTGAGTTTTGTGCACAGCCAATTACTGGGTCAGAATAAGAAAATATTTCTCTTGTGGCTCCTTCTCTTTGTTTATTTTACATTGTGTTTGTATTTTGCCTTTTGGAGCTGGCCCAGTAATCTTATATTAGATGCCTTATGCTCGAGGGCCCAAATTAATGCCCGGTGTAACTTTGTTTCAGTCAACCAAGTTAAGAGAGTTACACCAGAGATGAAATTGGACTTTGGAATATTAGCTGACATCATACTTCATGCACACAGAGCCCTGGTGTAGCTTTCCCTCTGACTGGACATTTCACAGGCATTTGTATATGGAGCCCTCCTCATCCTTTGAGCCTATATGACTTTAGAATCTGAACAGAGCCAGGGCATTGCTCCAGGCTGGGGATCTTTAGGCATGCTCCCAGGCAGCAGTGCCTCTGTCTAGCACCAGCTCCTGAAAGTTGGGACCCCATGATCCCACTCCCATCTAACCCCAGGGTCTGCTACCGACACCTCAGGCTCTCCACAACTTAAACACACCCTCTCCCCGAACTCCAGGCATGTGGGCACTCAGAGTTTGTGGTTTAACTCTTCAGGGGCAGTGTGATAGTGAAAGCCAATGGACAGACATTGCACAGGATTCTGAACACTATTACTCTTTACTGCGAGCCAGCATAAAGAATACATGGCAGCTGGGGAATAACCATGTTTTTAGGGATGTGATTTTGTAATCTTCAGTAGCACGCAAGTGAAATATTTTTAAACAAATTTTAATCTGTAGACTAACACAGTAAATTCAGAAATTGACAGTATATACCTGGGATTGAAAAATGCCTGTTACATGACTTCGTTAGCACTTGAATGGCTTTTTCATAGTTTCAATGTTTGCTAATAGGTCTGGCAGGCTTTTTCATTTTTATGTTAACTAGATCCTCTCTGGAGGAAGCAGACCACAGACTAGGGATAGAAAGAGGCAGATGAGTGGACATTAAGTCCCAGCTGTACCCCCAAATGATCAGCTACCCTACTCAACTGCGCATTCTGCATATGGGTAAGGACGACACTGTAACAATTTCATAAAAACAGCTTCATGATATCAACCAGAAGACATAAATTGTACAGAGACAGATCCCCCAAACTGTTTCTCATGTGTTGGGAGTACAGCAGTAAATGCTTAAAGGAGCAACATCAATTTAGAAATATCTGTGTCTATTTACTGACCTGCATATATGGGTCTCATTAGCATAGTATCTAAGCATGTCATGATCATGTCTGAAAATGATTTTCCTACCATTGTTACAACTGAGAATACTATAACTGAAAGAGATTGGAGGAAACATGTTTTTTCTCTTCAGTTTTCAGGTCACTTTGTGCATTTGACAGCACTTTATGTATAGTCAGTTTCACTGTTTCCCCTGAATTGTTTCCTGTTTTGTTTTTCACATGCAACAAGGAAGAGGAAAAACATTTTAAAAATTAGGAAAACATGATTGTAAGACTCTACACATGACAGAGAGAGACTCAAGAGCAGGAGTAGGGCTTAACTGCTTTTAACTGTTTTTAACTAGATTTCAGGCTGAATTCCATCCCTTTAAGTTGATTAACATGCCTAGGTGTTGGAACCAGGGGGTGCCAGGGTTTCCAGTTTGGTTCAACAGCTCTCAGCACCATCACTATACAGCTTTTTCCAGCACCTCTGTTAACATGATCTAGTTCCTGTTCAAAATGAAAGGAAAATGGGCAAAATTTGAATACATTTTGTAAGCAGATGCCTGTATATTTGCCCATGGTATAACTGTGGAATTGCCTGACATGAAAGTGTAGAGGTTCCCATCTCTGGGGCTGGTGTGCATTGTTTGTGTGGGATTAAGGAGTTGTGATGCCCTCTGTACTATGGAAATTGAAGGGAGGAGGCTCATTTTGGCTCAAATTTGACCTGTTGCTCACCCTCGTCATGATGGAGGGGTGCCAGGCCAAACCTGGGCAGCACTGCGAGCCTGTGCACCAGGTCACAATACACTCACTCCGATTAGGTCATCACGACCCTCTGCCAGGTCAAATCTGAGTGGCATTGCAACCCCATGTGCCAGTTTGCAATGCCATACACCAGAGTTCCCTTTAAGTTGAGTGCTTGGGTAGCCACCCAGAAGTGATACAAATGTCTCACAGCAGAGTGCCCACAGCCAGCAGCAACTGTTTCTACTGGTGGTGCACATCCACACATGCCTTGGTACACATAACAACATTTATTCTGTACACGAATGGAAAAAAATTGGAGGGAACACTACCATCCAGGCAAATCTGTTGGATCCCTGAGATGCTGACTCCACGTAAGTGCATCGAGTGCACATTGGTTAATATGGGCCTATGCACTGGTAGTGCTGGATATGCATGAACTCACACCACCAGAATTTTTGTTAAAAGTGAATCACAGTTTCCCAATTGTGCCTGGTTTTCAAGCTCAAGCCATATATCCATTTCTACCTGTGTGGTTTCATTAACCTTTGATAAACCAGATTTGAGTTTGAGGATATAATGAAACCTGAAACCAAACATCTCATCTTCTCTTTTCTTTCCTTTCTGCTTGTTTTTTCCCCCTCCTTCCTCATTTCAGCCACCACTCCATCATTCTGCTGAGACTCTCAAAAACAGTTGTAGAGGATACATCAAAGAATAGTAAATTCACTTCTTTTTTGCTGAGTCTGTGCACTGAACTGATCTGATAATTTATTCTGCAATATCCCAAAACCAGAACTGCACCTAGATCAGCAATCATTGTAATTCACTATTCACTTCAGCATCCTTTTCACTCCCCTCCCCCTTGCTTAAAACTACTTTATCTGGTATTTTGACCTATTAAACATTCTTTTAATATGCTTAAAGAAATGTCTATAGTTGCCTCCCCCCTAAAATTATTATAAAGCAAAGTGAGATTTTCCTAATGAAAACAGAAGTTTTCATTCAAAATTATATTCCCCTTCTCCTGCCCGTGGACATTTAAACAAATTTGTGCCATTTTTATTTGTTCTACTTGTTCATCAAAGGGTAAAGCTAAAGATGAAGGCTTTTTGGAATGCTACATTTGGAGCACAATGGGAGCATGCTCAGGAACAATAACCCAACTGTAGTTGGTGTTTGGCTCCCTGTGTATTCTCCAGCTAGTTTTACATTTAATCTTTAGCATTTCTCCAGGGGGTTACATGGAAGATGAGATGTCAGATTTCTCATATAATAAAGAGGGGACAAGGATTAGGTAAAAGAAAACAGGACATTGTGATATTAGGAAATGTGGGCTTGTGTCCACATCTCAAGTGTGAACACAGAGATTTAAATAAGAATCGAACTGGGCTGGACCCCCTTAAGTACAGAATTAATATGAAGGCTGCATCATCTTTCTTGATTACGTATTGTACTGTTTTTCTCTTTGCCCTACAACAGCTACCATATGTGCTGAGCTCCAGCTAGACAACTACTAAATTACAAACACTCTTTTGACTGTGAATTGAATAGAAAAGGATGTCAGTTATTGCTTTCCTCCTGTGGCCACACCACAAGTGCACCTGCAGTAAGAAACTGGCATTCATCCTAAGAAAAGCACCACATGCTTCTATTGTTAGCCAGAGCAGAATTCTAACCTTGGCTTTGTATACCCACCTCCTAGCACAGTTAGAAGATTATGAAGATAAGAGCCTCATTCTTATGCATACGAGTTTACTTAGTCTTTGTGTTTCAGGGCTCATCCACAGTTTTTTGTGTTTCTACTAAAGGAAGCAAAAATAGGGGTAGGAAGATTGTTATCTGTGGTGTCATTCACTCATTGCTCTTTTCCTTGTACACATTTACCACTTAGAAATGAAAATGAAGCTTGTTATCAAATCATAACGGCTTTCCCTTAATTGAGATCTGTTAAGATCGTGAACAGGATTATCTGATTTTAAATTTGAGTGCCAGAACAAAAGGATGTTGTTTCTAGCCTGTGCAGAGATAGTCCGGAATTTGACCGTTTCTTTATCCCCCAAGGCAGGTTTGAACTAGAAACCACACTGAAGTGTGCAAAGAGGATTTAAGTAGGAAAAAATTGATGATGTCTGGAAGCAGTGAACTGGGCAATCCATTAAATGAGACAGCTGTTAGGCTAGCAGAGGTTCCTTGTCTCCCAGTATGTAATGTGACAGCTGAGCTGGGGATCAGACTGCAAGCTAGCCTGCAGCTGCTGCTGTCAAAGGCCTACCAGCCGTTGTATTCTAGGAAGGTTGATAAAATATTCTCCATCATCTGTTATGTCAATTAACTATTTCTTTCCTAGATGTATATGTCATTAAGCCAGTGGCCAAAATGTTTATTCAATCACTGATTGAAATACATTAGGATGACAGAGTGTTTTAGGACTTAGGGAATTAGTCTTGTATCTTCTGAAGTCTTGCTTCATCTATATAGCTGGCTGACGTGTTAGTGGCTTGAATTCAGTTCCCTGGTGTATTGTTAGTTGCATTACATATTTGTCTTCTTATGGCCTCCGTTCAATGGAGTCCTTAAAATTCAATCCCCATAAATATGAGTTATGCTCTCAGACCACTAGAGGGGTAATTGTTAGGTCACGGCTTAAATGCACTAGCAGAAATCATTACAGCAACAAGGAATGTATGGTGTGACTGCAAGACACTCTGCATATTAATTAATTATTACTGCATTTGAGTTATAACGAACAAGTGTCCAACTGATGCTGAGGATGCTCTTAAAAATATTAAAACTTGGATACTTTTATATAAAAAACGATTCCACTATGGTATGTCTATGAATTCTAATAATAATAATAGCAAATAGTATAATTCTCATACTGATAATCATTTATAGCTTATGGTCACCACACCTTCCCAATTTTTGGGGGGGGAAGACGAGATATATTTTTGAAATGTTAGTTTTCCTCACACTGAGATTTAGGAATCCGCCTTCAAAAACACATTAAGTACCACTTTTGGGAGAGTGCTCTACATCTTTAATGTAATTGAGTTGCTAGATGACTTCTTACATAATGAACCCGACACCTCAGTATATTTATCCTTGGGCTGTTTCCCAGTCCTGGCCTTTATTTTAGCAGTCAAGAATGCAGTGACTTTCGCTTAACAAGCATGCCTGGAAAGCCATTCCATATATTCATTATGCTCAGAGTGGTGAAAAATAATCTAATATCTGTTTATGCATTTTTGTAATATCCATTTGTGCCCTTGTCTGTCGCCATCTGTGCAAAGCTGAAAATTAAAGTCTAGGCTGACATTATCTGTATCATTTATGAAGTTGTATTCCTTGTTCTTCTTTTGTTTTTTGCAATAGATAAAATGTCTGATATTCATAATTTTATAACTGATTCTCTAGCTTTCAAAGTTTGTACGCTCATTACCACCTAAAATAATTACATATTTGCAAAGCATCATCTGTATAAGTGGTGACCAGAAATGAACATTTATGGAAGGGGAGTAAGTATGCCCTGGAAACTAGGTTTCCAAGATAAACCTGGTTTTAAAACCTTTCCTTTACAAGTTCTTCAAAAAGAAGCCAGTTCCTGTAAGTGGAACATGTCACATCTGACTCTGTAATGGAATTTTTCAGGGAAACGCAAAAAAACAGCAAAATGTTTAAAAGCTGTGCTGCTTAAAATACATTCCTGTCATTGACTTTTCAGAGTTTTCTTGATGATTATTTGGCTCACGAAACTCCCAGATGGCTTGGACTACAAACTCCACATATGTTCCTCAGGAGCAGTGCCTTTTGATGTTATTGGGCAGCGGGAGAAGTGCAAATGGATACAACACATACAGTTCTGATCAGTGTACATACTCCATATACAGGTTGAAACTCTCTAGTCCGGAACCCTCGGGACCTGACTGATTCCGAATGAGAGAATTTTCTGGATCACAGGAGGTCAATATTGTCTAGCAGCATTACCAACACTTCCACTGCTTACTATACTGTTAGAGGACATTTAAGGGTAAATTAGTGCTAAATGACAGCACAGAACACTGAGAGCTAGGACTGGTGGCTGTAAACAAACTTTAAGGGACCACAGGAAGCTTGGCCACGCCCAAGAAAAGTGGACATCTGGCTAACTGAAATCATTCTGGATGATGGATGTTTCTGGATGAGACAGTTCTGGATTAGAGAGGTTCAAACTGTACTGTAGATAGGGAAGGGAATTAACTAGAAGCTTCTTAGGCCACATACTTACCAGTGGATCAACACTCCAGAGATTAATCTTCTAGCGTTTGATTTAGAGGATCTAGTATAGATCAGTAAATCAAATGCTGAAGTTACTCCTCCTTTTGTGAGCAGTAAGGGAAGCTGATGGGAGTGTTTGCTCCTGTTGGCCTCCTGCTGTGTGGATGGTGCAGAAATGCAATTTAAGATACTAACTCCAGTTGCATATCTTAATTTGACCTCTCACTGTAGTGTAGACCAGGCCTTATATCAGAGAGATAAAGAGGGGGCAAGGAAAAGTTGCACAAAGAGAAAAAGAGGAGTTTGGGCTTGAATTTCCCTAGTCTCTAGTAAGTAAAGAGAAGAAGTCCAGTACCGCTTACAATTCTGTAAACTAATGAATGCACTTGAGACCATTGCTTCTTGTTCTGTCATCTGCCATCACTGAAAATAGCCTGGCTCCATCCTTTTGGGAGCGCCCCCCCTCCCCTTTCAGGTTGAAGGAGGCTATTAAATCCCCCCTCAATCGCCTCTTCTGCAGACTAAATAAGACCAGTTCCATCAACCTCTTCTCATAAATCATGTGCCCCAGCCCCCTAATCATTTTCGTTGCCCTCTGCTGGACTCTCTAATTTGTCCACATTCTTTCTGTAGCAGCAGGTCCAAAACTGGACTCAATATTCCAGATATGGGCTCCCCATGGCCAAATAGAGGGGAATAATCACTTTCTTCAAACTCCTGGCAATGCCGTCAGGAGAGATTCAAATGTCACCCAACTGATTAGCACAACTAGGTTTTTGTTTCTATTGGTGGTGCCCATTTGCACATGCTTCAGTGCACAAAAAATATTCCAACTCATTTCAAATTAAACCTCATATTTTGAGGGTTACAGGATCTTTTGAAATGGGGCATTTCTGCCAAGAGATCCCCATCTTGACTGCTTTCCCGCCCCCCACCCCAAAAAGCAGCTTTTCAAAAAAAAAAAAAAGCTGTGGCTGCCCTCATGCAATTGAAGCACAGGAAATTCAAATCCCGGCTTCATTTACAATTTCGATATGTCTAATTTACATCCCTTTATTGAAAAATGCGTATAGGTTAGACATACTCCTAGAGCATGCTCTTCTACCTCCATGGGAATTGAGTTATTAGACAACATCTAACACAATGAACACAACACCTCTGTACAGTTTATTACAATATCATACTTCCTTTATAAAGCTTCTACATCTTTTCAAAAAACCAAAACATGAGAAATGTACAGAGAAGTTAAAAAATAAATGTTCAATCCCTGTTACTCTATAGCCCTTCAGTGATCATCCTCCAAACCACTCTAGGGATTTTCAGTCTCCCCTACAACATCCGTATTCAAGCTGTATATCCTAGAACTGCATTGTAGTCATTGTCATCTTTTTGTTTTATGATGACATGCCAGCTTGTTTCTCTGCTGGCGACTGACAATTAATTATTAGTTTATTCACATGGTGTAAATTGGACATTTTTGAAAGAGGAGTCCCACTCTTCTTGTGTCACTGTGAGCTTTCTTTTAGCTCTACTCATTCTGGATGTATTTCTGTTTAGAAATACTTTAGAGTATTTGTACGCTTTTACATTTCACTCCGAGGGGCTCTTTCACATTCATTTATCATATGTCATGTGTTGCCATAACACACCATAAACTAAGCTTAATCTGGCTGCCACTTCATTCGCTTTTTTCAGTTTCTTGCTAGTTTCATGCCTGCTATTGCTTTTATCAGTTCAACAGAACAAAGCTGAGCATCTTGAAAACGTGTGTATTTAGCAGCATGTTGTACGGATGTGAGACATGGGTGCTAACGAAAGATTCAAAGAGAAGGATATTGGTGTTCAAGAGGTGTTGTTATAGAAAGATCCTGAGAATAGGATGGATGCAGAAAGTCACCAATGAGGAATTATATAGGAAGATACAACCGAAAGAGAACCTATTGCAGAAGGTTATACAACGGAAATTATAGCTATTCGGGCATATCTGCAGAATGAACAACGAGCAAAAGGTTAAGATCCTGGTATTCGGCATAATGGATGGTTAGAATATGAGAGGCAGACCCCACAGAGAATGGGGTAGATGATATAGTAGATTGGTGTGGAGCTAGTCTACAGAAACTAAGCCACTCTGCACTGGACAGGGAAAGATGGAAGTAAATAGTGAGGGAGGCATCGGACACCAATGGGCGTTGAGCTCATGGTGGTTGATGATGATGATGATGTTTCTGTTTAAGAGATTTTAATGTAACTAAGGTAGAAGTAGGGATGAGTTCCACACTCCTTGAGACTTGATGAAAGTAGCACTGGTAAGTAGCGGGGACTGAGCCAACATTTCCACTGGAAATCAACAGTCCCAGAGGTTTGAAATCTCAACAGGAATACTACGTGCAATTCTGCTCTCCATGTTTACAGATGATGAAGCTAAACTGGAGCAGGTGCAGAGAAGGGCTACTAAGTTCTCCATTCCTCTGATCATCCCACCTTAACAGAGGAGACTTAAGGGGGTTGGCTTGTTTAGCATAAAAAAAGCATGAGGGGATAATATGATTGCTCTTTACAAATACATCAGAGGGATAAACACTTGGGCTATGTCTAGACTGCAAGCCTCTTTCGAAAGACAGCGTCTAGACTGCACGCGGAACTTTCAAAAAAGCAAGCCGCTTTTTCGAAAGAAAGCAGCGAGTCTGGATGCTCTCTTTCTAAAAAGCCCTGTTTGCTTTCAAGAACGCCTTTTTTCGAAAGAGCACTTTCGAAAAAAGGCGTTCTTCCTCGTGCAATGAGGTTTACTGCCGTCGAAAGAAAAGCCGCGTTCTTTCAATTTAATTTCGAAAGAACACAGCTGCAGTCTAGACGCAGGTGAAGTTTTTTCGAAAAAAGGCTACTTTTTTCGAAAAAAACCCTGAGTCTGGACACAACCTAGGGAGGGAGATGAGTTACTGAAGTTAAGGTCCTAAATTGGCACAAGAACACATGGTTATAAACTGGCCATCAGTAAGTTTAGGCTTGAAATGAGAGATTTCTAACCATCAGAGAGAGGAGTGATATTCTGGAACAGCTATCCAAAGGAAGTAGTGGGGCAAATAACCTAACTTGTTTGAAGAATGAAATTTAGAAGTTTACAAGGGGAATGGTATGAGGAGATTGCCTACAATGGCAAATGACCCTTTTGTGGCTGCTATTAGCAAATCTCACCAATGGCCAGTGATGGGACACTAGAAGGGGAGGGCTGTGAGTTACTACAGAGAATTCCTTCTCAAGTATCTGCCTGGTGGGGTTTGCCCACATGCTTCTGATCCAACTGATCACCATATCTGAGGCTGGGAAAGAATTTTCCTCCAGGTCAAATTGGCAAAGACCCTGGGGAGGAAGAACAGTGGATTCACTTCTCTGCCATGTGGGACATAGGTCAATTGCTGATTTTAGCTAGAGTAAATGGTGGATTATCTGTATCCTAAAGTCTTTAAATGAGGATTTGAGGACTTCATTAACTCAGCCATGAGCTATGAACCTACTACAGAAGTAGATGAGTGAAGCTCTGTGGCCTGAGATGTGTAGAAGCCAGAAGGTCAGTCTAGAGAAATTTGATAAGTCAATGAAATATTATCATTGCTTTAAATATCTGACATTTATCATCGAATTAAATATCTAAAAGTCAAAAAACGTAACTTTCCTCTAGTTATTTACTAGGCAGGGTTTTTCTAAGAAAATATTTTTAAAGGGATGTTGGCTTTGGCATAGTGGAATAAAAGAAATCTATTCCAAAGGGCCAATATTTTTAAGTGTGAAGGAAAAACATAGTTACAGAAACCCTGGTAGCTACTCTTCAGAGCTCTTTGTGTGACAGGTTCAGAATTGTTTCACCATTCACTTTATTGACACTTAGAATTGTCATAAAGTTTTTAAAGATCTTGTCAGGACTAGTCTATGGAGTTGAGATATAACAACAAAATAATACCCGGACAAGAATTGAATGTCAGAATGACACTGATATGTGAGGTCTGTTACCATGAGAAAAGGAAAGTGGAGATGAAAAAACATCACACAAACCAAAACAGCTGAGGGAGGCCCTGCATCTAGCTGCACTGGGATGGGAGTTTCCTTGTCTTCTAGTAATGAGTCCACACCCATTCTTTCTTTCTCCCTGATTCCTGCAAAGCATGACCTGTCTCTTCCTTCTGACTCCTGTCTCTCCTGGGGAACTTCAGAAAATTGTTCCTACCAAGGCTACCCCTGCTTTAGGAGCACTAATGAGCTATGGTGGTGAGCCCTACTATGGACAAGCATCCAGCATCTCCTGATACGTTTACCGTGACGTTAACTAAACTTGCTCAGTTCCCACAGAAGCTATCTAACCCCAATGTCATTTTCTTAAACCAGTATCACTAACCCTTGGATTCTAGAGTGAGTGCAGGAATAGGGTGGCTGAAATTATTCTTAGTGACTTGTTTTGGGTTTTACACCAGAGAGAAGAGCACTTCCTGACCCCAAGCTGCATATACTGTCCCATGAGCCACTGTTGTGAACTGGAAACCCCAGGAGAAAGAAAGCAGCATGGAATTTGGAAAAGGGGGGAATCGCAGAGGGGAGTTTGCCTTTTGGTGAACACTGCATGGTTCTGTTTGTGTGGTTCTGTCTCTGTCAAAGAAATGGCTAGATATTTTTGTGTGTCAGGTGGAGGAGGATGGGACATGGAAAGGACCATTGGAGCAAGGAGGGTAAATAGAGTGAAATCCATTAAGCATCCACATTCCTCATAATAGACTAACATGGCTACCCCTATGAGACTTTTAAACTATTCCACTATTACATACGTACTCACAACTAGCACAGACAGTTTTTCTATCAGTCAACAGCTCCCAGCAAACACTTATTGACACATCTGGCCTTGTGGATGTCAAAGCTTTTTAAATCAGGATCATAATGTAACATTTTCATTGGTGCAATTCTAGTGTTTCTGGGAGGCCTTTCAAATGTCCCTTATGCTCTTAACTTCTGTCCTGGCTGCTGTTTCAATACTCCTTATTGCCTCACTGGTTTTTTGAAATCTTTGACAGTGGGCATAATCCAACACTTTTGGAAATCAATGATTTTCATTCCATTGACTCCAATGACCTTTAGATCAGGCACAGTCTGACTGAAGTTCACTTTTACCTAGAGATATGCACTTTTCCCTGTAGGTGTGTGCAGAAAGGTGTGGGTAAAACTAAACAACATTTTGCTACTCTCTTAAATTGAATAAGGTGTCTCCTTTTAAAGATCCTTTGTATCTGGTGGGTTACTTACAGGTCCCTCCTCACTCCACTGCTGTTGTCCTACGCAAAGAACTGCATTGTTTGACTTTTGGCTCGTGCTTATGCCTGCTCAAACTGTGACCCTGACAATGTGGATACTTCCACTAGTTAAAATTCTAGGTAGCCATGAACCTCTTTCTGGCACTGCTCTTGTTACAGAAATTGAGGAGGAGGAATGTGTGTCTTACAATGGATTAGATGAGACCCTACAATGTCCTCTGAGTTTTCCCTCTAGTTTGGGTGAGTAGGGTGAGGGAGCTAATGTAACATTATAGTACTTTCACTATGTGATTTCATAGTATCCAGATCAAAAATTGGTGGCATTTGAAAGTTGTGTGAGTGGATATTGGGCATTGCAGCTATATTCACTCATCATCCATATGCTAAATTCCCTTATCTCTCTCTGTCTCAATATGCACTTCCAGGCTTTCCCTGAATGAAGCTGCCCGGAACTACCGCACAGTGCCCAATTTCCTTAGAAGGCTGTATTATCATCTGTCCTGTGCAAGGAAGCTGTGATTTCCCTATTTTCAATTCTCAGCTGTTTCTACCAGCTCCACTCAGACTGGCTTACCCTCAGGAACTAACCCTGAACATTGCTAGCAGGAAGCCAGTATCCTCTCTAGTGACACCAGTTAGACCATTGTTTTCTTATATCCTCTTCCCTTTGATTATAGTTTCTCTCCTCTTAGCTATCAGTGAGCAAATTTCCAATGGCTCAGGGTTTTCAGCAGCACCCAACAGTCTGACACCTTATCCTGACCTCTGGAGTCTGTAAACTTGGTCTGGAAACATTCTCTCATGAGTGTCCTGATTCCTCCTCTTCCCCCCTCCCCCTTTGGTTGGGCCTGAAATGCTGTGAGAACCAAGTATTCTGGCACTTTTTTCATCCAGATCCAGACAAAACCAAAAACTACAAATTATAGGAGGAAAAAAAATGAGTGGAATGTTTTTGAAACTCAAACCCTATCTGAATTTTGCGTGTATGCATATACACACAGATACACATACATACAAGGTTTTGGGTTACTTACTTCATCTGAACTGGCTCATCCTCCCCACTAATAATCCCAGTGTTTATTGCAGAGCTTTGTGGTTTCCTTTTCCTGTCCCTCTGTGCATCTTGCCTGGTTGGCACAATGCCTGGGCTCGGTTTCCTCTCCGCCCCCTACCTGTCCCCTTAATCTCTGCATTCCCAAACACTGGATACTTCAGAAAATCAAATCTTAATCCTTCCAACACTTGACTTCTTAGAGATCTGCAGCTGCTCAGGGATGCCCTTCTAAAACTTCTGTGTTGAACCTTCCCTGCTTGCATTCATGTTGGACTGTGGTTTATGGCTGTGCTGAACTATTTAGAAAGCTGCTGATAACCCATGGAAAACTCAGCAAAACATTCCATTTTGCTTTGGTGTCATTTTCTGTCCCCTGCTATTTATTATTAGGGATACTTGCTGACAACAGGATCTTTGTTTTTGACCTCATCCAACCCTGCTGTTTGTATTCCTAATGTGCAAAGCTGCTATGTAGTTGTCATAGCTGAACAGCTTGAGCATAGTTTCTCCTCGATCTCTGACATATAAGGCTCAGGATTGGTTCCATTTTCCCCCCCCCCACTAGGCCTCAGGCTGTCTCCTTACAATCCACCCAGCAGTCTGCTTCCAGCTCTCATTTACCTGTGCATCAAAAAATGTATCCTCCCCTCCCAAGTTCAACTCCTTCTGAGGGTACATCTAGATTACCACGGGGATCAACACTCTGAGAGTGATCCCCTGGCGGTCGATTTAGCAAGTCTAGTGAAGATCTGCCAAATCAATTGCAGATTGCTCTCTGATCAAACCTGTTACTCTACCCCAGACAAGAAGAATAAAGGAAGTTGACAGGAGAGTTTTTCCCGTCGACGTCCTGTGGTTATTCACGTAGTTGGTGTTGCATACCTTAGGTCAGTTTTCTGCTGTAGTGTAGATGTGGCCTCAGTTTGATGGCAGATTGTCTACCTGACAGTCTCTTGCTCCCCCATTCACCTACCTGGAAAGATACAGTGTTGGAGTCTGATGTTTTCATCTCCAGATACTTCTAATGTAATCTGGAGTTTGGCATTATTGGTACTGATAGGGCACTGAGCCTTAGCTAGATATACCACCATCTACATTGTGAACCATGACATTGTAAGGCAGCACTGCAGCTCAGAGGAAGCAGAACAGGATCCTGATGTGGACAGAGACAAGAGACAGGGGCTGGGAGCTTACACTACAAGCAGGGTAGCATGTCACAAGTCTGGAAGAGAGAGAAATAGGAAACTCCACAAGCTTCTCTCCAAGGTTGAATAAGCATCCACATGGAACCAAGCTTGTGAAGCTTTGTAAGCCAATGAGCCGGGTTATTATGATCTATCTGTCACCTCTGAGCTGGTTGCTTTAATCATGATTATGTCACAAATGACCTCAGGCAGCACGCACATGAGAACACTTAAACCAACCCATTTTCATGCAAATATTTCATGAAGGGCAGAATACACAATCTGCAAAGGAGCAGCAGAATTCTCTTTGGAGAGAGTACTTTTTAAAGTTTCCAGGACACCTTTTCAGGTCCTTTTTAGACCCAAGTACTGAGTCCCAGTACACAACCTAAATGTTCTCCACTCAGGACCCCCACAACTTATGTGTAGTTCTGCAGAAATAGGTAGCCTAGGAGATCCACAGAGTTCAACATCCTCTGATTCCATCACTTACAAATCCTTCCTTTAATATACCTAGAATGTCTTTGGTGGGAAATGCTCTGCATGGGCCTCACTCTGTTCCCATGGAAGTCAATGGGAGTTTTGCCAATGATGAGCACTTCTAAAAATTGTCTTTCTTGTATCTTGGAATCATCTAGCTTTTGTATCTAGCTGGGGTTGGAAAGCTGCACCATATTGCTTCTGCCTTAGGTTTGTCACCTTAACGTAAGACACATACGATGACTTTTTTTTGCTTCAGTTCTACACTGACAGAAGGAGCTTCTTGAAGCGCCAAAGAAGGAGATGAAGATTTAATTAAAAGTCATATTTTTGATTATTTTAATTAAGCTTTTTAGTGTTGGAAGCTTTTTGTGTGTGTTTTTAAATAACATATTTGCTTACCAGGTGACTCTTCTACTATTCCTGATTACCACAGACTGACTCTGCCCTAGCTAGTGCTATAAGAGAATAATTCTCTTGCATACTGCAAGTCCAGTTCTTAAAGTTTCCTAAATGCCTCTTTCATTTAGCCCAGCATAAAAAACTACATCAGTTTTTTTTTGAAAAAATCCCCTTCATATTCCTCTCACTTTCTTTTTACATGCTACTGCCCCACAAACCGGGTTCCAGTCTTACCCTGCAGGAGTCCCCACAACTCTTACAGCTGTATCACACGACAACAGACTCTTCAATGTTGTTGACAAGTCTGTGTTCATTTGAAGATTAAGAAGCTGAAACAAACCAGAAAACAATTTCCCTATTACTCAATAGCCCAGCCAAGTAACATCCTAATATTGCAGTGGAAAATTTGACTCCCAGAAGCCAGCGATACCTAAGCATGTTATGAGAAGCCTTATGCAAAACTAAATGAATGCATTTTCTTCAGACTATTCAAAGTTCTGCATGATTCACTTAATACTTTAATCGTCTTTTAAACATTAAACTCTCTAAAAGGCCAAACATGGCCTAAAAGAGTCCCTACCCGAAGGTTCTTTGCTAGTAGATTTTCAAGAAACAAGCCTATAGCCACATCCGTACTAGTGGAATAGGAGCATAGAGAAGCCCAAGACTTGAACGGTGCTCTTGTCTATTTACATTGTAAGTGCTTCAGGGCACGGACTGTTTCGTCCTGTGTGCATGTACAATGCTTATCACAATGGAGCCTCAAAAATGGTTGGACTAGGGTGCTACTGAACATGGATACTGAACTACTTTCACACACCTAGATGTGATACCAGAACAAGAGGGAGGTGGTAAACAGGCAGCTCCTAGTGCTCAGCTTGCAGCTGCCAGGTGGGTATAAAGATGATTTTATTCTCTGGGGTTATCCATCTGTCACCGTTAATAAGCATTCTGATCTTTAAATAGCGGGATCGTTATGTTTAAATATCAAGCTTTCTGCCTGCAATGAGAGTTCTGATTTGCTGCTGACGTTAGTAGAGAGGGGTACAAACAGTAGTGCTGGGGAGTGCTACATTCGTACTGAGCTCAGCATCAGACTTTCAGACTTGAAACCACTTGCTGAGCCAGTTGTGTTTTCAGGGAACAAAGTTCTTCTCTTGTTTAAACTAAAAAAATAAAAGCACCAGTGTTTGAGCAGGGGGGAGGGATAGCTCAGTGGTTTGAGCATTGGCCTGCTAAACCCAGGATTGTGAGTTCAATCCTTGAAGGTGCCATTTAGGGATGGGGCAAATCTGTCAGGGTGGGTACTTGGTCCTGCTGTGAGGGCAGGGGACTGGACTCAATGACCTCTCAAAGTCCCTTTCAGGTCTATGAGATGGTATACCTCTATATAATATGACAAGCCCACACACTAGGCTCCTGCTTTTATAAACTGTAATTTTAAGGGAGTGGTGGAGTAACCATCTTTCCCCAAACTGCCAGCCATTAGTTGCGTCAGGTCACAGTGAAGGGGAGGAATGAAGGTTGTCTCTTACCTGAAGGCTCACAATTAACAATTCAGCACATTGCAAACACAGCTCCCCAACATCACTCCTCTTCTCACTCCTTGCAAGGAGAGGGTGGTGGGATTCGGCAAAGACTTCAGGCCTCCTCTTCCCTACAGGCAAACAGGGACTATGAGACCATCCTGAGACCTCTGCTCAGGTTTGCCCCAGGAACTGACCCAGAAAAAGCCCCTTGCCAATACTGGAAACTAGCCACAGGCTGCAACAATACTTGACACTTATTGTCCCCGTGATGATTTTTAAGGTTCTCTCTCTTACTTTTACCATTCTCACCAACTGGCCCTCTAGCATCCTCTGGGTAAGGAGACACTTTGCTATTCTTCCCCGAAAGGAAAAATTCCTTCCTGATCCCATGAGATATTAGGGTTACATTCACAGAAAACTTGCAAACCTTGCTCTGTTACACACCTGACCAATCGGATGAGGTAGTTTTAAGGAGCAAAAATAGGTGCTATTTGCCCAGGAATGCTAAAAAATGAAGGGGGTATGGTGGTTTGCTACAATGAATCAGCTTCCTCAGCCCCATGATTTGGCCAATGGGTGGTATGGGGATGGGGAGTTCATTCCTGAGCGTGTCTGATTCTCACGTGCACTCAAGGCAGGGGCTTCAGGAAGGGAGGGAGCATTGGTGCCAGAAGTTATGTGCCCTACACCCTCAACCAAGTCAACACACTCCCGCCACTGAAAAAGAGCGGAAGGGCTGACAGAATGGAAAAGCCAAACAAGAAGTGGTTTGGTAGCAGGCGTGCTACTTAAACTTCCACTTAAACCCGTGTTTCTCAACTTGGGAGGGGGTCGCTGTAACACAAAGCTTGGGAATCCCTGACTTACACCATTGCTGCAATAGGTGGGCAGGTGGAAATTGCTTTTGGTTTAACCCTACAAGATCCTTTATGCTGTCCAGCCACTCATATGGCTCCACCAGAAAAGCCATTTTAGCCAGCAACAATCTGAAAAGAAAATGGGTGGGTGCAGAAAAGAAATGTTCCACTGAAGCAGTGGTTAAATACCATTTTATCCTGGCTTAACACAGGCCTGGTCTAGATGAAGGAAGCGGGTCATGCTAGTTAACATGAGTTAGCTAATGCCATTTTAAACATGCCTTTGCACCGATGCATTTCAGCGCTTTCTCAAAATGAGTCAGCTGGTCACGGCGGCTCCCACGGTCCTTTCTCTCTGCTCCAGGGCTGATCCTGACCAAGCCAATGCTTCTTGAGAAGTGTTACAGTGTGCCTACATTAGGTGCAAAGTCATGTTTTAAACTGTTCTCACAAACACATTTTTGAAACATGAGCAACTCTCCTAGCCTAGCCGAGGCCACAGTGGAAATAAAGCCTAAACGTGCAACCTTTTACTACTGAATGACTTCTTGACATTCTTTCTCTATGTGGGAGTTGTACTCTAGCCCGCATGCAGACACTGATGCAATAGCTTCTGCAGGGACAGGAAGTAACTCCGTTATAGAATTTAAAAAAAGATAGCACTCCTTGATAAACATCTAAATAAACATTTCCTCTTACAACATTTTCACCCCGAGCTTTGCAGGAGCAGGTGAATATATCAGTCCTCTTTGCGCTCTGCTGGTCTAGTGCTATCGATGAAAAGCTTTTACAATTCATGCAACTTCTAATTTGCCTTGGGCTGGTCAGCCAGCCTTCTATTACTCTCACACAAGAGTTTCCCTTTTGATGTGCTATAGGTAACCCATTCTTCCCATTTTGGCAGGTGGCAACCATACTATGGGTTGTGTACACTTGCTACAAACAGATCCATTTACATCAGAGCTATTCTCTAGCCCTGGCCTCAACCACCCACTCTGTGGTTATCATTCTTAGTGAGGCATGAAACCAGTTTTTCAGTGAGGTATTCCGGTGGGATTCACTGTGTTCTTTTCTATTTTTCCTGTTTAAAAGGAATCGTTCCCTGTCAAGCTATAGGCTCTTTATTTTTGCTTTGTTTAACAATAGAAGTAGATGAAAATAGTTGTAAAGGGCTGAGAAATGGGTACAGGGTTAAGATTATATGATTATATTTTTGATCCCTAATCATCTGTGCTGGGATCAGTGGTGGAAGCAATGGAAGGAGCAAACTGCTGATTAAAATGACTTGCAGCATTTTTGTTACTGGTAATTCATGCAGATTAGCCAGTAGCTAATGCAGCTTCTGATAACAGATTAATCCATGAAGTCTTTTCTTGAAGTCCTGCTGCAGCTGAAGACTCAGGAGCAGCTCAACGAATGAGTGTGTACTAAGTAACACACGACTATTCGTGTGTCTCCTTTGCTCCTCCATACAGAACACCTTTTAAAGCAACAGCACATACAGAAAATCATCTCAAGGATGCATGCATTTAACCACAATGACCTGTTTTAAATGGAAATCCTCTAAATCAAACTCCAGCAATAATGGCATATGTGAGTAACCAAACTTAAAAATACTACTAATAGCAAACAATGACAAAACAGTTCACTTGAATCAAAGTGGAGCTAGTAAAACGATTTGAATACACGTAATTATGTGCTGCAGTCAGAGAATTCACTGCATGCTGCCCATTGCAGAGTTGTTTCTTGCTTATTTTAGTATGTTGTAAAATAATTTACATGTAATGTACAATGGGATGCTTTTTTAAAAAAATGTGCACATGCACCAGTAGAGGGCATGCACATCTCATTAAATGGAAACACACGCCTACTAATTAATACATCTCCAGGGTAGGTGGAACTACACCTCTGTCCACTGCATTCCCAAGCAAAGTGCTTGTTCAGAGATAGCATGGAAACAACTCACACCAGTAGACTCATGTTATTGACTTTGTCTTATAATAGGCAGGAAGCCAGGGGGGATATAAAGCACATTTTTGAAGTACGTAATCCATAGTCAAAATGATTATCTTTCATGTTCATGCTTAGTCAGATTGTGGCAATGATTAGGGTTGACTAGACAGTTATTGTACTTCTAGCTTTTTTCCATCCTACTATATCTGCTTAGTTCTGTTAATCATTAAAATCTCATCCTAGGCAAGTGGCTTGCATTACCGATCAGACCCATAACAGACTGAAGGAAATGAAGGAGAGCGAGTCAGCAGTTTTTGTAATGTATTAGCACAGTCTTATTGGGACATGTGAACTTAGACAGGGAAGCTATTTGCATTTGACAAACTAAATAAAAAAATGAACTATACAGTAGAATCTCCTGTTTTATTGTGTCCAATACACTAGCATTACATTTCAAAATCTTCATAAAGGAGAAAATGAATTGGAGAAATAGGCTGCTTTATGATAAAGTCCCATTTGTTATCGACTTTATGCAGACAGAATCACACTAATGAAGAGAAATGATCATTTATGTAGGGCTTGCAGGCCTTGCTTAGACAGATTAACAGGGGATGGGGTAGGAGGCAGCAAACGGGAATGGCAGGCTGCCTGAGAACCAATCAATGCAGGCCAGAGTCAAAGGGATTGTGAGTCTGATTCCTGACACAATAGGAACGATTGGTGTTGAGTCAATATTAATTGATAATCCATAATTGAGGCTCACAGTAAGAATGAATCCATTTGGGGAGGCCCCAAACTGAGCTGTGCCAAAAGCCGCGATTCCACATGCAGTACAGGGGAGAGGTGGGTGGTTAATTTTAGCTGCTGACCTGATTCCATGCTGAATGACAAATATCTACAGCAATCCTCAAGGACCAATCAGTTGCTGCATTAGTGAAGCTTTCAGAATGCTCAAGTACATTTAAATTTACACACGATGCTGCCTTTAGGAATGCAATTATGATTTTAGCTCTCCAAAAAGCTGACTGCTTCAGGTTGATTTCAATTAGTGCATGGCTGAAAATCCTCTTATTTAAAGGTTGTTGAAATGGAGGTGTATTGTATATTAGCACGGCATGCTCTGGTGTTCTGAATCATCCTGATTCTCTCAGCAGTGTGCAATATGTCTACCACTAGGAAAGCAAGGTCGGTGCAGAATTCAAATGACTGAAGTCATCTAGCACCTGCAAATATAAAGCCAAGATCAGGAAATGAAGTGACTGCACACACATTTTCTCCCTTACTGAAGGATTTGCTTGACAAAATATTATATGTCTTATGCATCTATGGGGAGAATCGCTTGGTGAAAGTGCACTTTGGAGGATTTTATAAAACACATTCTCTTTTCAGGAGAAGAGATGGTCTTGTGATTAGAGGCCTGGAATAGGATAAAGGATCTGGGTTGAGTTCCCAGCTCTATTACCAACTTATTGTGTAATCTGATTCAACAAAGCTCTTAAGCATGCACTTAAGCCCCATTTTAACCTTAAGGCCATGCTTTGCTAGATCAGAGCCTTAATCACTCTCTGTTTTAGTTTCTCGTCTGTAAAATGTGGGTGGTAATATTTCCTAAAATCATGACTGGTGTGGAGAAAAGTTATTTACTTGCTTCCATAACATAAGAACTAGGGGGTCACCAAATGAAATGAATAGGTAGCAAGTTTACAACAAACAAAAGAAAGCATTTCTTTACTCAGTGCACAGTCAACCTGTGCAACTCCTTTCCAGAAGATGTTGTGAAGTCCAGGGCTTTAACTGGGTTTCAAAAAAAAAAAAAAAAAGAGAGCTAGATAAATTCATGGAGTATAGATCCATCAATGGCTATTAAATAGAATGGGTAGGGATGGTGTTCCTAGTCTCTTGTCAGAAGCTGGGAATGGGTGACCAGGGATGGATCACTTCATGATTACCTCTTCTGTTCATTCTTTCGCAGGCACCTGGCATTAGTCACCAATGGAAGACAGGATATTGGGCTAGAGGGATCTTTGGTCTTACCCAGTATGGCCATTCTTATGTTCTTTCCCTAATCCTTTGTTTTATCTGTTTTGATTGTAACTTTTTTTGAGGGAGGGAGTGTTTCTTACAGTGTATTTGTTCTGTGCCAGGACTATGAAGCCTTAATCTCATTTGTAGCTTTTAGATACTACTGTAATGCAAATAATAAATCATCACGAAAGGCTTAAATTGCAGCAAGGGAAATTTAGGTTAGACATTAGGAAAAGGTTCCTAACAATAATGATAGTTAAGCATTGGAACAAATTACCTAGGGAGTATGTGGAACCTCTATTATTAGAGGTTTTAAAGAACTGGTTTGACAAATACGCAGCCTATGTCTATACTACCTCAGAAAGTCAACCTAAGGTATGCAACTCCAAGTACATTTTTCATTAATAATGTAGCTGAAGTCAATGTACCTTAGCTCAAATTACTGAAGTGTCTACACCGCAGCGTATTGATGTGAGAAACTCTCCTGCTGATTTCCTTTAATGTTCTTGTTGGGGGTAAAATACAGGTGTTGACTGCAGAGCAATTTGGGGCCAATTTGCTGGGTCTTCACTTGACTTGCTAAATTGACTGCTGGTGGTTTGACCTCAGAGCATGGATTCTCCCCTGCCCCCATAGTGTAGATGTAGCCTGAATCTTGTCTGAGTGCAGGAAATTCAACTATCAGGGTCCCTGCCAGTCCTGAGTTTCTATGTCTATGATTATCTTTGTCAAGTACAGGCTGGCGTGCAGGTCAAACCAAGGGCTGTGTTGGAGCTACATCCACGCGAAACATGTAATAATCCGTGAGGTACCCTTCACTGCCGTGGTCAAAGCACTAGGGATTGAAGTAGTGTCAGTAAAGTTATTTTTCTTTTCTGTGGAGGAAGTTGGTAAAAGTGTGTGTGTGTGAGTGTGTGTGTGAGAGAGAGAGAGAGAGAGAGAGAGAGAGAGAGAATGCGCAGGCACCCATTGGGGGAATAAGGGAGGGGAGGCGTGAAGAAACTGGTGCTTCCCTTCTGGCTGGCACTGGAGGCAGTGGTTGATTAGCCACTCAGAAGAGAAATCCACAGAACAATAGGAGTCTAATTAAGGCTGCTGTCAGCCAGGGACTAAACATCAAATTGTCCTTTATCAGCCAGGGTTTAAATTAAAAAAGGGTAGAGCTTCCTCCAGTTCTAAATGGCATTTGATGGCACACCCTCTCTCACTTGGCTCTGCTGCTGCTACTGCTGGCAGATGCAAGAGGTGTTTGGATACAGGACTTAGGCTTGGGCTCAGCTCTCCATGATCATATTGATTGATTTAAAAGGTCATCGTTGCAAGATCATTTTGCATTGTCACTGCGCTGCTTCCCCCTTCAGACAGAAATGGCTGGATCCAAATGCCATGCTGTGCGGAGGGGATTTGTGTTTTTTATCACTGGCATCTGACTGAAGGCTCATCTGCACGTTTGTATTGGCTTTTTATTTTCAGTTGTTTCTCAATCCATCCAGTGATTAGTTTGTTGACAGATGGCTTTTCTCTTGAATAAAATACAGTGAGTAGACTTTCCGCATGTCCCAGAAGGGCCTTGGCACTTGGTCTCAAGACAGTGAAAAATGCTCCGGCATTTTCTGCCTGCACTGAATCAGCCTTTCATTTGTGTATTTTATGGATTTCTCATGAGAGAAGATAAACAAAAATGTTGTGTGATTCTACTATGTAAAAATGGCACCTTCATACTCAGCAGCCCTGCTGCTCCTTTGAATTCACAGTCATATTTGATTGCTTTTATGAATAAAATGTTTTAATGCTGTTTAGTGTTCCCTGTCAGCTGAATGCATGGGCAGCCACCCAGAAGAGATTCAGATGCCATCCCGCTGATTAGTAAAACTCCCACAGAACCCACAACTGGCAGTATGTGATCTGCACATGTCTGAGTACACACAACAAAATTTATTCCACACATGGATGGGAAAAAATTGGAGGCAACACCTCTGCTGTTTACAGTTGATGTAGGAAAAGGAGAGAGAGAGATTTCACATACATCTGAAAGTTTACTGAGTTCCAAACACTGAGCAAACTACAGCCGGTCCCTGAGTTGCGAACGGTTATAAGTCAACCATTTGCATTTATGACCAACGCTCCCATGGAGCGGTCATAAAGGCGGTCCTCGAGTTACGAACGCAACCCGTGTTTACAAACAGCACGGTTGCTATGTAACTTAATGGGGTCCCAGTTACAAACAAATCGAGTTACGGCCAAGTGTTTGGTCCGTAACTTGTTCTTAAGTCAGGGAGACGCTGTATTGGAATCAATGAGGTTGTATAGGTGACACTGAACATGATGTGAAGATAACAGAGTTGCAAACAAGTAGCTTAGGGCTGGAAGAACTTTTAACTGGCAAGATGTGCAAGAAAGAAATAACTTCATTGGGCATTTGGTTCCTAAGCTGAGTTTTTAGGGCTGGCAATGAGGAAAAACAACTTTTACTATGTATATTGAGCACACTTAAAATAGAATCCCTGAACCACAACAAACAAGATGCTATTCTTTTCCCCTGCACAGAAAGAGCGTTCAGCTAAAGATCACAATAATTTAAAGATGTTAATTACCCCCTGCTGAAGAAAACTTTCCAAGAGGAGCATCCTCTCTTGATGGAGTTTTTTAATGGAACCATGCCCCATTTCAGGTAATGTTATAGTAGCAATAAAGCTCACCTGAATAATTTCTTACCACAAATGTAGACGGACACAGCTAGGCATAAGGAATAAATTCCCATTTTTTCCCTGCTGATAGCAAGTTTTCACAAACTCTTTTTCCACCAAATTCTTTAGCTTTTCAGCTTGTGAATAGATTGCTTTGTATTTCAGCTTCTAAACTGTATTTCACATGCATCTGACAAAGTGGGTCTTTGCTCACAAAAGCTTATGCTCCAATAAATCTGTTAGTCTATAAGGTGCCACAGGACTTCTTGTTTTTGCAGATTCATACTAACATGGCTATCCCTCTGAACTGACTTATAAAACCCATTCCAGCTTTCATGAATTGGAAACCCAATTAAAATATTTTTGTGGTGCATATATTGGAGAGAGCAGAGTGTTTGCTACTGGGTGTCAGCCACCGGCAAAGCACATCTGAAAACCAATGTTCCCTCTAACCCAGGGATGGGCAGTAATTTTGATAGGAGGCCACTCCAAGATTTTGGAAAGTGATTGAGGGCCACACTCTTCCAGGATGTTAATGGAGGAAGTGTGAGGTCTGGGGTGGAGGTTGGGTGCAGAAGGGAGGTTGGAGTAAAGCAGTGGTCACCAACCAGTAGATCGGGATCTACCAGTAGATCTTGGCGCCTCTGATAGGTGATCCTGACTGGTTTGGCCATGAAGCTATCAACTGCTGGCACTTCAGTTGCTCCTCCATCCACTGTCGTGCTACTCTTGTCTCCTGCCTTGGTGGTGCCCCCCAAGAGCCTCCTGCTTGCTGTGCAGGGCGTGGGAGAGAAAAGAGGGGGGGCACTGATGTCACAGTGACCCTCCTCCCCCCACTCCTGTACACTGTCTCCACACACAGAGAAGGGGATGGAGGGAGGCTGGCAATGAAAATCTCTGTCACTCTCACACACTGTGGCTGTGTCTACACTGGCACGATCTCGCACAAAAGCAGCCGCTCGTGCGCAAAAACTTGCTGCCTGTCTACACTGGCCGCGTGTTCTTGCGCAAGTAAACTGACGTTCTAATGTATAAAATCAGGGCTGCTTGCGCCAGAACTCTGACGCTCCCGCTCAGGAAGAAGCCTTCTTGTGCAAGAGGCCAGTGTAGACAGGCAACATGAATTTCTTGCGCAAGAAAGCCCTATGATTTTAAAATGGCCATCAGAGCTTTCTCGCGCAAGAGAATGTCTACACTGGCATAGATGCTCTTGTGCAAAAGTACATCTCTTGCACAAAAGCACATGCCAGTGTAGATGCTCTCTTCTGGAAGAGTTTTTGCATGAGAACACACCAGTGTAGATATAGCGTGTGCGTGTGTGTCTCATTCTCACAAACACACACTGTCTTTCCCTCTCATCTCCCGACCCAACACACAGGTGGGGGGTTGTTGTTACTCCTTTTACTGCTAGAAAAGTGGGTTATTTTTTGGTTATGACTGGTCTGTGCATTTCATAATTTTCATTTCTCTCTTATGCTTAAATTTAATTCTTTGCGTAGTGAGTTCTAAAATGTTTAACCTGTCCTGGCTGGAGTAGTTATCCCTGTGGTAACTGCTGCTCCTGGATGTGGCTGGCATGTCCCTGCAGCCCTTGAGAGAGGCAGAGCAGGGGGTCTCCACATGCTGTCCTTGCCTGCAGACTCCACTCCTACATGTAAGTGGGGGAATGGTCCCACTATTGTGGGGAACTTTCCTGGCTTCTATACCACCCCGGTGAAATGGACCAGCGAAAGGATCTGAGTCCCCGCTCCCACTTCCTTTACCCCACAGCTTCCCTGATCCTGAGGGCTCCCCCTCCACTCTCCTGAGAAGCAGAGTCCTCGAAACCCCAACAAGACTGGGCCCAGGTTTCCTGGGGCTTAATCCCTGACCTTGTAGTCACTAGGGGCAGGAGTTAGGGTGTCCCCACTTCGAGGTGCTCTCTTTACACTGCAGGCCTTTTTGGCCCAGTGATCATTTCATAAGGTTCAAAGCAAATACAATTTATTAAACATCAACTGATTAAAGAGAAAAGAATAAGAAAAAAATGAGAATGGTTAAATGAGAACACACAGTCCTGCTCTGTAGCTCAGGGACATCAAAACAGCAGCCTGCAGAGTGTAAGGACAGTTCACAGTCTCTTCCTTATAGGCCCCTTAGAGGCCCTGGCTGTGCTGCAGGGGGGCTGCAGGCTGGACACGCTTGCTCTGGCAGTGACCACACAGCCTCAAGCACTAAGTGGCCAGACCCCTCTCCCAGTCTGGCCTGCTGGGTCTCTTGGCTGGTGATATCTCCCTGCCCAGAGCCTCTCCCCACACTTTGCTGGTCCCAGTTGCTCACCACACCCAGCTGTAGGCTGTGCTACCTTGTCAGTTTCCAGCTTCTTGCGTTGCTTCTCTGTCCCTTTTGGCTTCTCTGAGCACTGCCAGTCTGCTGCTCAACACAGGGTCTGTGCTCCTTGAGCTGTGTGTCACTGCTCTGTTGCTGCAAAACTGCTTCTCCACACAGCTTGCACTCCTTGGGCTGTCTGTGTCTGGCTCTGTTACTGCAGGACTTCTTCTGCACACAGCTTGCACTGCTCTTAGCTGTCTCTCAGCTCTCTCCTTGCTCAGAGACCCAGAACAATCCCAGCTCACAGGGAGGACTGGGCCTGGCCTCTCACTTTTCTCACTGGCCTGTCCAACCTGTCAGTCAGGCTGAGCTGGAGTGTTGGCTGCTTTCCATTGTCTCTGGGGTCTGTCAGTCTCATGGACCCTTCCCCTTTTGATACTGCCAGCCGGCAAACCAAAAACTCCCACAGTTTTAGCAAGGGGCTAACAGTCCCCTTACATACAGTTCCCATTGATCAGTAATGGGGAACCGTGGCCAGTAGAAGCTGGGCAAGGGTATTTGGGTTTGAGGTAGATCTTACACTGCACTTAAATTGAAAAAGTGATCTTGTGGTTAAAAAGGTTGGAGACCACTGGAGTAAAGTATTGGGCTGCAGTAGGGAGTGTGGGGTCTGGGAGGGAGTTTGGGTGAAGGAGGCAGTTGTGACCTGAACTGAACTGGGATGCAGGGATTTGGATTGTGACCTGGAGCAGAGGATTGGGGTGCAGGTTCTGGGAAGGTGTATGGGTGCAGGAAAGGGGCAGAGTGTTTGGGTTATGTAGGGTAGGGGGAGGATTGGGGGGAAAACAGTTGGGGGAAGAAGAGGCTAGAGTGCCAGAAGCAGGCTCTGGCTGGGACACTTACCAGGGTGATTCCTGGCCAGCACCCAGCGCTTTTCTGAGGCGGCCTGCCTGCCTGCCCTGATCCTGCACAGTCTGTAGGGGCCGGATGCGTGTGTGAATAACTATGAGCCTTAGGGAAGAGGGGCGTGGTGCTTCATGTGCTGTCTGTTCTTCAAATAGGCAGCTTCCATTGGCTAGAAATTAGCCAATGGGATTGTGCTGAGGGTGGGGGCAGCTCATGAAGCATTTCCCGGATCCCATTCTGAGTTCATAGGTGTGAAAGAGAAATGGCCTTGCAGCTGCTTTTCTGAGCAGCATGTGGGTGGGGCAAGGCAAGCAGGGAGCCTGCTTGGGGCTCCCCGCTGCATCTGCAGGTCGGATCCAGTGGCTTGGATGGCCGTATTTTGCCCTGCCCTGTGCTTAGGTGACCGCCAAGGAGAGATTCAAATGCCTCCCAGTGGATAAGCAGAGTGCCCACAGCTGGCAGCAGCTGACACCATGTGTTTCTACTGATGGTGCACATATGTGCATGCCTTGGGGCGCATGACAAAATTTATTCCACAAATGGATGGAAAAAATTAGAGGGAACGCTGCTGAAGACCACTGTTTAGCTAGTCAAATATTTGCCAGAAGGAATACCTTTGTATTATGTAAGAGCTGGATGGATAATTAAATAAATTATTTAGCAAATATTTCATTTTAAAAAATAATACATTAATATACCATTAGCAGTGATTCATCAAGCTCTTAAAAATAGGCGAGTAATAATAATAAAAATATTAAAATACAATGCTAATGTTTTGGATAAATTGCAAAGAGCTGGTAGAATAACAACAGCCAAGATATGTGGGTGCTTTTGGATCAGGATTTCATATCTGGAAATCAACTTTTGCAATTGGTCTGATTTTTTTAATATGGTTTGTCTTATTTCATTTAGTTAATCCAGGCTGATTTGTATGTTTGCACAGGGATGCGGTATATATGTTCTTGTACTAGAAGATTTACTCGGCATTGCTCGTGTCCATAACTAAATTAAGTTTTTTTTTTTAAAACTTAAATTAAGTTTTTAAAATGAACCATATGTACCATTATTTTCTAAACTACACTGATTACAAAACTTTTTCTGCTTTTCTCTTTTCTGTTTACATTAAGTATTTTGAGTTTTTTCTATTTAATCTACTACAGGTTGGACCTCCCTGGTTCAGCACCCTCAGGACCTGAGTGGTCCTATAGAAGGGAATTTGTCGGATCAGGGAAGGTCTCCTGCCACCGTCCCCCTCAGTCTGCCGTCCCTCCTTGCCGCTGGCTCTTTCGGCCCTGCTGCCTGACGGGCAACATGGCTGCCCTAGTCCCGCTGACAGAGCTATTCTCCCAGCCCATTGCTGACATGGCAGCACGTAGCACTAGCCCCGCTGCTGGGTGGCATGT
The DNA here is from genome assembly GCF_052426305.1 of Pelodiscus sinensis. Classification (NCBI taxonomy): domain Eukaryota; kingdom Metazoa; phylum Chordata; order Testudines; family Trionychidae; genus Pelodiscus; species Pelodiscus sinensis. The sequence continues at coordinate 27,831,713 of NC_143065.1, forward strand.
GGCCCTGACTGAGCTGCTCTGGTCCAAGCTGGTTTGCTGTGGCAGCACCAGCCCCACCAGCTGTACTGCCATGGCCCCTGACGGATTTTCCCTGCTGGGGTGCCGTGGTCCAGCCTTACTGCCAACCAGGCTGCCACAGCTCTGCCCCCACCACTGGATCAGCAGCAGGTTCAGTCGGGCTGCCACGGCGCAGCCTCGCTTCCGGACCTACATTCATGGGCTGACCCAGCCCAGCTGGGTTGCCAGTCTGCTCCTGCCCTGTTACCATGGCCCCGCTACTGCCACCGGGCTGCCGAGGCTCTGGCCCCGCTATCACCAGCCTCACTGTGCATGGGGCTCTCAGTGGCTGGCCCTCCTGCCCCGGGGCTTCTCTCATCCCAGGGATGTTCCAGGTTGAAGAGTCCCAGTTTTGGGAGGTGCAACCTGTGTATATGTTTTAGAGCATTTATCTGTTTGATCAAGAACTCCTCCTAACTAGTAAAGATCTAGGATCACTGAAGACATCCTATTCCAGGCACATCCCTTTTTCCTAGCACAACCAAACCTTTATGTTGCTTTAAGTTATAAGAGGAAGCTGTATACCCAGTTTGATGGTCCTGGCTCTTACTGTTTAGAAAGTGTTCTTGATCAAACAGGTAGACAAACTTTCCGATATATATTGTAGATACGTGCTTCATATATGAATTTTCATTGCTCAGATCCTTAACTCAATTACTGTCTTTGAAAAAAAAATGTTTGGAAAATGTACATGCTTCATTTGAATCATTGCTCTGGGGTGGGGCTGGGGAGAAGGGTTCAGTATGCAGGCTGTCCCAAAGAGAGAGGACTGTCCCAGCCCTCTTTCACTGCAGCAGCTTGGGGCCAAGTGTGAAGTGCCTCCCCATGGCTGCTTCAGCCCCAGCAGGCACAGCCGGGGGAGGGGTCCATATCCCCAGCTGGGGCAGGTCCAGGTTCATCTGTCCCTGTAACACCCTGCCAGAGTGAAGAATGCGGCAAACTGTGTGCTTCCCCCCTCACTCCCTGACAAAGGGGAACAGCCAGCAAAGTTCCTGTACAAATGGGGGGTGGGAAGGACTTTGGCATCAACAGGTGTTCCCCACCCTACAGCACCTCCTGGCACCAGCAAGACAGCCTAGCCTGCTCTGTTGCTTTACCACCAGAGTTTCTGTAGGAGCAGAAATGCTCCCATGATGTTACCTTTTGAGGGTTAGAGGACAGAGGTAGATGCAGAGCTTCTTGGAACAGCAATACATTGAGCAGCAAATAGCTGTGTCCCATCCACCACATGCATAGTGGAATGTGCTGCCTAGAGTGATTGTTCCCATGTGATTGTTCCCCCTCCAGCCAGCTATTTCCTATTTCGTATGTTATTGCATAGTCTTAGTGGAGAAAAAAATGTTGTGCCTACAAGTGTGCTGGAACAGAGGAGAGTATAAAGTTGACTATGTCTAACCCTGAACCCTGTTGCCAACTTTCTGTTCGTAACAACGGTATTTTACCACAACTCAAAAATGGTTTAAAACTGTAAATTATACATCCCACTGATCCAGTAATGGAAGAGGGAGGCTGCCTTCCATGTGAAATAGCTTTGAAATAAACTGTTGTTCTGTGCAATTCTGTGTACAATGTTGCTGTAGCCGTGTTGGTCCCCGGATATTAAAGAGTTGGGTAGGGTAAAAACTTGTTGAACCAATTTCTGAGAGTGAGGCAAGCTGTTGAACTTGCAATGAGTTTTAAGAGACCAGTCTCTCTTGCCAATAGAAGTTGGTCCAGAAAAAAATATTACTTTGCCTGCCTGGTCTCTATACTATTTTTCAGTAAGTTTTCATTTAAAATAGGCTCCATTAAAATGTATCTATTTTGTTACAATATGTAGAAGCCATATACACAGGAATAAATTCTGATTCAATTACTATACAAAAATAAAAATGTAAAAATTAAATCTGCTCCTTATGCTATATCAATTTTAATGCACCTAAGTGTGTGGGTATATATGTAATCATATACATAAATTATTTATATTAATAATTACCAGTAGGTGGTGGTATGTATTTTTCAGAGACATTTGTAAGTTAGTAATGCCAAATGTTTAAAGTTTGAGGTGATTTATAAAGATTCTGTGATCTTTAATGTATGATCTCAAAAATATCCTAGCTTTGAATTCAGTCCCATGTCTCATGCAAGTTAGCTGCTCTGTTTCACCAGCATCATTGCATCGCTTTGACAGGCATATTTTGATTTTCTTTTTGAAGCTTGTGGACAAACCTAACTGGAAACATTTTAAACCCTTCCAACTAGTATGAGCCCTGAGATTTCAAATACATAGTAATAGAATGATTGAATTTGCTGTCTAGCCAGACAATAGCATTATTTTGGGGAGGCCAATGTTTGACAAATAAATGCATTGTTTTAATGATTTATAAACTTAGAATTATTCTGTCTTGCAGAAGACAGTGCTGAGAGTTGCAGCAACTGCTTTCAGGAAATGGAACAATACAGATACTGGAAATCCGAGTGTGTGTGTGTGTGAGAGAGAGAGAGAGAGAGAGAGAGAGAGAGAGATTGATTGAACGAACGAACGAACGAACGAACGTCTGCTGTAAACCAGGCCTTTGTGGTCAAATCCATCACTCCTTCACCCCCAGCCCTGTTACTCATGGATAGGGTTGCCAGGTGTCCAGTTTTGAACTGGACAGTCCAGTATTTGAGCTTTCTGTTTGGGAAACAAAAAGGTATAAATGAGAAAATATATATGTCCGGTATTTTCTAAATAAGATGTAATGTAGATTGTGATGTAATGTCAAGTGTATTTTTGTTGAAACCATCTGGCAACCCTACTCACGGGAAGTTACATCTATAAAGTTGTTGCTGTTTCCCCTTCTCATCAGACCGAAACAGATATACAGACATACATTTTTTTCTTCTCCCTGTGAGAGGTTACAGGGTCTTCTATGAAGATATTTCTCTTTCCCTCTGAGTGGACCCTTTACCATTCTCTGATTAACATGAAAATCATTGTTCCAGTTCAGTTAGTCTCCATTACTGCCTTAGTTGTGTCTTTGTTGGTTGTTGCTTGATTTTTTTTTGGGGGGGGAGGACAAGGGGAAGGAAGTAGGGGGTTCTTTTTGTGATTTAGTCAGTGTTTCTAGAAGTAAGAGGACAGGCATGACTAGCAATAGGTTTGATACATATCTATGGATTGCTAACCCTTACTTGCTAACCACACTTTTTAATTGGGGTGCGTGAGAGCGATCTCCCTGATCCAGGGCTTGTGTTCTCTCTGATTCATTTGGGATCATTCCTGTTGTTTAAAAAAAAAAATCCTACTTGTTTATTCAGGGCCCGATTCTGCAATTATTACTTGTGCGGAGTAGCACGTTTACTCACACCAACAGTCCCACTGAATCCAAATGGACGATTTATGCAAATGCTACCCAACATGAATGATGGAGGAATCAGGCTTTCTGATGCTTCTGCTTTTAATCAGTCCCTTCCAGGCTTCTCTCTAATTATTTTTTTCCCTTTCAGGATATGTATGTGCGTGTGTGTGCACGTGTGCGTGCGCAATTAAAGAAAGCAAATTCACAGAGAGGGTGATGGATGGGGAGAAGGTGCATCTTTCAACTCTGAATCCAAATACTGTACCTGCACAGCTCTAGCTTCCTCAGCAGAATAGCCTGATCTTGGAACACTCATGGTTGTGCCTTCACTGACTTCAAGCCTCAGTGGCATGAATTGTAGTGAAAGGAGGGAGGAGCTCTGGGGATTTAACATAGCTCAGAAGAGCTCTAAGGCTATGTCTAGACTACGGAGTTCTTCCGAGATACCGGAGGTATCCCAGGAAAAACTCCACCACGTCCAGGGAATGGATCTGCTCTTCTGTTTTTTTTTTTTTTGCGGAAGAACAGGCGTGCTCTTTCGGAAGCCCTGTAATCCTCATTTTATGAGGAATCTGGACTCTTCTGAAAGAAAAGGTTTTTCCGAAATTTGGCCCTGTGTAGATGGGCCAAATTTTGGAAAAGCTTCTTCTGAAAAAACAGTCGGAAATACGTACACAAATTGCAGAGCGCAATTTATGTACCTTCTTCTGAAAAAAGCGGCAGTCTAGATGTAGCCTAAGGGAGAGATTTGTCTCTTATTCATAGTCACATATTCTGAGGCTATAAAGGATCATTATGATTATCTAGTCTGACCTCCTGTATACAAATCCAGGCCATAGAACTTCCCCAAAAATAATTCCCGGAACAGATATTTTAGAAAAATACCCAATCTTGATTTAAAAATTGTGAATGATGGAAAATCCACCATGATCTTTGGTAAATTAGTCCAATAGCTACTTACTCTTACCATTAAAATGTACATCTTGTTTCCAGTCTAAATTTGTCTAGCTCCAGCTTCCAGCAGGGGATTATAGTACTACCTTTCTCTGTTAGACTGAAGAGCACATTATTAAATATGTGTTCCCCATGTAGGTACTTATATACTCTAATCAAGTAACACCTTAACCTTGAATGTGGGTTGTGGTTGGGATTCCCTGGTTTCTGGTACAGTGGTGATTTTGCCCTCGGGGTGCAATAAAATTTAACAGTAGATAGACTAAGGCATAGATATCATATCTGACTGCATGGGCCTGTGGGTCATGGGCCTGAGGTCTGAGCTTCTCTGGACAACCAACAAGGCACCTTAGTCAAACATGGTCAGAGCTTCTTCCATCCTTCCCCAATAGAATTCTGGTGTGCTCTATGGTTATCAGCGTAGTCCCTCCGAACATAAATTGTGTTTCTTTGGTGGAAAGTGGAATTTGGTGGGGCTAGGAAATAAATCTTATTGATTTCCATAGGTGGCATGGTGCTCAGTGCCTCTGAAAACCAAGACCATCAGCGTCCCAATTTGGGTATCCAATCTTAGGCACCACTTTTGAAAATTCTGGCTTTAAGCTCTCATTCCTTCTATTCATTATCTGTAAAATGAGGACAACATCCTTTCCTATCTCAGAGAACTATTGTAAGGATCCATTCATTAATCTATGAAGGGTCTTGGATTTTATAGTGATGTCTTAAAAAAGAAATGCCTATATATTGTTTAATCGTTATACAAATGAGATCAATGGTGGGATATTTCACAGATGTGGGTTTTGAGGAGGGATTTGGAAGAAGCAGTGGATGGTGTGCAGGAAGTGGCAAACTTTCCCAAACGAAGTAAGTGATGAGGAAAAATGGTGTGCAGAACAGAGAGGGGAGACAAAGCCAGGACAGTGTAGTATTAAATGTGAAAGGGATGTTAAATGAACAAAATGGAAATTGGCTATACTAAAGGCTTTGGCATTTATGGATTATTTATGTATAAATAAATTATCCATTCTTAAATTATTAACATGTACATGTGTTCCTAACACCTAATTCACCTGATACATTATGCTTTAGAGTGACATGACACAACATGTACTGTATTTTCATATCTCCTTATATCCATTAATGATATGAATGGGAGAGAGTGATGGTGACTTCATCTAACTTTCTACAAAGTACTGCAAGTAAAATCTGAACCAGCTGGGGCATTCTGAAACAATCTGTCAAGAAGCAACAATACAATAATTAACTACAGTATTTTAAAAAGGAGATGTTCTTCTAAAACTACATCTGGAGTGGGATTATGGTCAGAAAAATAAATGTGATCTGATTCTTGCATGTGACTAAGAAGGTGGGTTGAACCAGTGGTGTCCCCACCAAAATGCTACCTGTCCTGGAATATGCTGCTGAGATTTTTTTGTCTGGATGTAGATCTTTGTTTTGAACCAAAATTGTAAAAAATGGCATGGTTACACACACATCCACTTTCCAGCTAGCAAGGGTAACAAGAAAGGTTTCTACAGGCATGCTAGCAATAAGAGGGTGATCGGAGAGGATGTGGGGCCCTTACTGGATGAGGGAGGTAACCTAGTGACAGATGATGTGGGAAAAGCTGAAGTACTTAATGCTTTCTTTGCCTCTGTCTTCATGGACGAGGTCAGCTCCCAGACTAATGCACTAGACAACGCACTATGGGAAGGATGAGAGGACAGCCCTTGGTGGGGAAAGAACAAGTTAGGAACTATTTAGAAAAGCTAGACATACACAAATCCATGGGTTTGAATTTAATGCATCCGAGGGTACTGAGGGAGTTGGCAAATGTCATTGCAGAGCCTTTGGCCATTATCTTTGAAAACTTGTGGAGATTGGGAGAGATACTAGATGAATGGAAAAAGGCAAATATAGTGCCCATCTTTAAAAAAGGGAAGAAGGACGATCCAGGGAACTACAGACCAGTCAGCCTTACCTCAGTCGCTGGAAAAATCATGGAGGGGATACTGAAGGCATCCATTTTGAGGCACTTGGAAGAGGGGAAAATAATCAGGAATAGTCAACATGGATTCACGAAGGGCAAGTCATGCCTGACCAATCTCATTAGCTCCTATGATGAGGTAACTGGCTCTATGGATATGGGAAAGTCGGAGGATGTGATATACCTTGTCTTTAGCAAAGCTTTTGATACTATCTCCCACAATATTCTTGCCAGCAAATTAAAGGAATATGGATTGGATACATGGACTGTAAGATGGATAGAAAGCTGGCTAGACTGTCGGGCCCAACAGGTAGTGATCAACAGCTCGGTGTCAGGTTGGTGGTCGGTTTCTAACGGAGTGCCCCAAGGATCTGTCTAGGGCAGGTTTTGTTCAACATTTTTATTAATGACCTGGATGATGACATGGATTGCATCCTCAGCAAGTTTGCAGATTACACTAAGCTAGGGGGAAAGGTAGATACACTGGAGGGCAGGGATAGGGTCTAGAGTGACCTAGACAGATTAGAGGATTGGGCTAAAAGAAATCTGATGAGGTTCAACAAGGACAAGTGTAGAGTCCTGCACTTGGGACGGAAGAATCCCAAGCATAGTTACAGGCTGGGGACCGAATGGCTAAGTAGCAGTTCTGCAGAAAAGGACCTGGGGATTATAATGGATGAGAAGCTGGATATGAGTCAAAAGTGTGCCCTTGTAGCCAAGAAGGCTAATGGCATATTAAGGTGCATTAGGAGGAGTATTGAGAGCAGATCTAGAGAAGTGATTATTCCCCTTTATTCAGCTCTGGTGAGACCACACCTGGGATTGTGTCCAGTTCTGGGCCCCTCACTATAGACAGGATATGGACACATTGGAGAGGGTCCAGCGGAGGGTGACAAAAATGATTAGGGGGCTGGAGCTCATGACATATGAGGAGAGACTGAGGGATTTAGATTTGTTTAGTCTGCAGAAAAGAAGAGTGAGGGGGGATTTGGTAGCAGCCTTGAGGTTCCAAAGAGGATGGAGAGAGGCTGTTCACAGTAGTGACAGATGGCAGAAAAAGGAGCAATGGTCTCAAGTTACAGTGGGAGAGGTCTACGTTGGACATTAGGAAAAACGATTTAGCTAGGAGGGTGGTGAAGCACTGGGAATGGGTTACCTAGGGAGGTGGTGGAATCTCCATCCCTAGAGGTTTTTAAGTCTTGGCTTGACAAAGCCACGCCTGGGTTTATTTAGTTTGGATTGGTCCTGCTTTGGGCAGGGGGCTGGACTTGATGACCTCCTGAGGTCTCTTCCAGGTCTATGATTCTATGATTCTTCCCCCCAGCATCCTTTTTCTGCATGATGTCCACCAACTCCCCACTAAGCTCTTTGGGGTGCCAGCTGTTTGTTTCCTTCCACAGGTGCCATCAGGTCAGCCTGCTGCCCTCTGAATTCACACCACCTCACAGAGGGAACGAGGTGGAGTAAAACAATCCATTCCCTAGCCTGGCTTCTCTTGCTGGAACTGTGGATACCAGCATTCCTTGTTCAGGCCGATTTGAGGAGTACAAGTCAATTATGCTTTGATTCATAGTTCATATATGGGAGCGCATGTGAGGTCAAGTGCTCTCCTAGATGGGTTACGTGCTCCCCAAATTTTAATTGCTGAAGATGGGAGCCTGCACATCCTTTCTCTTCCCCCTCCCCCACAGGCCTGGGTCATGTTTGCTTTGATTAGACTCATGCATACCAGTACTCATGCATGAGCCTGAAAGAACCTAGCCTGACTTCCAGATCATAGGGCATTTGCCATTCTAGCAGTCAAGATAAACATCTCTGTACTGCTTCTCCTTTGAGGTGCTGAGCACCCTCAGCTCCTGTTGTAGTCCTTGTCAATGTGTGTGAAGGGGTGCTTTCCCGGTGTGAACTCTTCATACTGTAAATTGAGCAAACCTGAATTATTGAAAGGCAATAAAAATGAAAGTCCTCACGGCTGTTTTCAGAGTCACCTCGCAGTGATTGCCCTTAGTTGTTGTTTTGGTTTTTGCCACACTGAACAAATCTGGATGGTAGCTGTTCCTCATTATTGGGGTTGGAAATTAAGAGTGATATGCTCGAATCATCTGACAATTCTAACAAGCTTTAAAACATAACCAAAAAACCATAACTAGAGCTCAGAGGTCAACACCATTCCTTCAAAATAATCTTTAATTACTTAGTGTCTTTGTCATTTACTTATTTCTCTCTCCTTTAGCTGTGTTACGTTTGCTGTGCCCAAATCTCTATTAAGAAAAAGCATCAGATCACCTTAAACATGGAAAGTCCCTAACAGAGGCACATTGTGTGTTTGTCCCCTCAAATGGACATGTGTGAAAGGCACAGGTGCATTTGTGAGTCTGGACCTACAGATTATGGTCCTCACTGAACTACCACGTTTCCTCTCAGTTGGAAGCATCTGGTCAAATGAAAGCTGGAAATGAGCTAGCACAGTGTAATGTGTTCCTGCAGGGTTAAAGTTAACATAATAGTGATGGACAGCTTCTATTTCCGCTGCTTTGCTGTACTTGGCACAAAAAAAGGCTTCAGATATGTGTTCCCTTCATGCTTTTCAGAATAAATGTTCACTTTTAAAAACTTTCAAATACACAGTTAAAAATATAATTAACTATTCCCTGAAATATTGTGAAGGACAGAGCCACTTATTCTAATGAGCAGTCTGATTTGATATTGGGTTTCTGGGTTCTCTGCATTATCATTTCATTGGCTCATTTTGTTTCCTCTCTATCAGTAGTGCATGGCCTTACTTATCAGCAGGGATGGTAGCGTTAGTAGCAATTTAATTCCTTGCTGATGTGGATCTGTGGTGACAGAAATTGCCTGTCGTTCCTGCAGTCACTCAACATCTGCTGGGGTAAAAGAGTATGTTGAACAAAAACTCTCCAGCAGATGCAGAGATGTAGGGACAGTAGTGTCTGTGGTACGAAAATTTTACCAAAAAATACAGATTAGTGAGGACAGTAGCGTCTGTGTCACGCAAAACTTCCCAGCATCTGCTGGGACAGTAACGTCTGTGTTATGTAAACACGCGCTGCATCTGCTGGGCCAGGGAGAGAGAGAGATGTATTGTATATGTCCAATTTTAGATGTGCAAAATCTCCTGTTGTGACACTTTCTTTTTCAGTTATTGATGCAACATTAAAGCAAATCATCCAGTGCAGGAAGAATAACAGGTACGGGGGAATCTTCAAACAGGCAAAATATTACCTTCCAACTACCCAGAAAGACTGCTCAATTTTCCACTAGCGCAGTATTAATTATTAATGGCATCATTCCCCCGAGCAGCCTGCTTAACTCCAATGATCCTCTTGCTGCTCGAAATGCTTTTGGGCATTGAGTTTCACAAAAGAAATATATTTCTTTAGACCTGACATGTGCCCATACCTGGCTTTCTGATCTAGATCCAGCTTTCAAGTACTGTACTCTTAAATTCAGGGCTGCACAGATGTGGGTTTGGAGCCACATCAAACTTGCCAAGAAGGACCAGTCCCAGCGGAGAGAAACTCTACTCAGAATTGAGGGATGCCATGCTAACAGAACAAACAGAAGAATGGCATTAGAGTTGAATAGACATAGGCTCAAGGCTCCCTCACCCCACCAGATTATATATATACACTATATTACCTAGGATTTTTAAAACATTTTTTGGTGTGGACACTAAAACTGATGATGATCAAGACTTACCAATTAACATATCATCTTTCCTCATCTATATATGATTGAACTTCAACCTAGTGGGTAGTAGTATGGCAAGAACTAGATCCTATCAGGGCAGTATTGAAATTAGGGTCACTGTCCCAGGATCCTCTTACTAATAGTAGTAGTGCAGTGTGCCTAAAGTGCTAGGCACTGTACAAACATAGAACAAAGAGCTGGTCTTTGCTGCCAAGAGCTTACACTTCAAGCAGGAATAAAGTGGCAGGGAGAAGGGAAGACAGCAAAGGGTTTTCATGTGATATCACCATTATTGTGACCTACAATTCCAGAGATTAAAATTTAGGAAAAGATTGAGCTCTGCATAAAAGCACAAAGACCATTTTTCCCCCTGTTAAACCAAAATCTATTACTACTCAGTTCCCTAGAGTGTGCTAGAGAAACACAGCAAGCAAATGGTCTGGTAGCACTTTATAGACTAACAAAACATGTAGATGGTATCATGAGCTTTTGTGGGCACAGCCCACTTCTTCAGATGACTGGAGTTATGATTAGAGGATAAGAAAACTCGAAATAAATGGAGAAGGGAAGCGGGGGGGGGGGGGGGGAGAAGAAAGATGTTCTAGGTATTCTACAGATTTGGACAGAAATCCTGCATTGGGATAGGTTAGTGTAGATCCTCCCATGTCTTTGGGGAGCTCCAAAACTTTCAGTGGGACTTCCTAAAGGCACAGGGGCCCACACTGGCAGCTCCCAATACAAGGGCAGGGTCTTAAACTGGTGACTTTCTCCAGGGGATCCTGGTTAGTGATGTACCTCACTACTATCTGCCTTTACCATAAAGGAATTTTGTCTGTGCTTGCTGTGGATCAGCTCCCGAAAACCACCAGTCTGTGGCAATACACACACTGCCTTCCATGTCTCCATAGACCTTGCTCTTTCTGTGCAGTTAGTGAAAGGCACTTGCCAGTCTCTGAGCCTATTTTGAGCATTCTTTGCCCTTCCCCGTAATCACTAAACAATCTCACAACTACCAGGCCAGCAGTTCCCAAAGGAATGGTATAAATGCCAACTTCTAAGATTCAGCTCAGGACCAGCATTAAAATATATTTATAGTGAAAATAAGAAAAAGTGTATCATCAAATACCAGATACAGGAGATAGAAAGGATCTTGGAAATTGGAGGGGACACAAAATAAAACCATATCGTGCTTTTTGGAGACTTAGCATAACCAATAGGTTAACCCTTCTGTCTAAAGAAGTTTATGTCACTCCAAGTTCATTTCAGCACTTTCAATCCAGACTGGTTGAAAGTCAGTTTTTGTGAATGCAAGCACCCTGTGCAGCTAAGTGCCTGATACTGCAACCCTAATGTGAATGAGTGCTGCTTTTGATTTCAATGGGATCGTACACATGACTAAGGGTCTGTAGGAATGGGCCATGAAATAAACAATATACAAAGAGGGGAAAGAGGGAATTTCCCCCTAAATTTTAAGACCTTGCCAATATTATTGTTACATTCCCCGTACTTAAATTTACTATGCGTCATTTTACTATGTTCTTCTGTTTAAATTATAATGTTCAAAGTGAAAAATGAGGAAAATGTTAAATAATGGAGGCTTTTTGGGTGCATCTACACTGCACCGTAACTTGAAATAAGATACACAGTTTAAGCTACACAAATTGAGTATCTTGCTTTGATGCTATTTTGAAATAGCTTATTTTGTCAAACAGGGCCAAATTTCACAATAAAGCGCTATTTTGAAACGTTCCTTACACCTCATAAAATGAGATTTACGGGGATGTCAGAATAGTGAGCCCGAAATAACAGGCTTGCTGTGAAGATACAGGATAGCTATTTTGGAATACTTCGGTATCTTGAAATAGCCTTTCAGTGTAGACGTAGCCTTTGAAACTTTGGAGAGAGTTTAAAGTAAGCAGGTAATCTGGTTTGCTCGCTTCTATGTTGTTGTAATGGTGCATTTACCATTTCAGAACTGGTTTCCATGTATTTTCATGTATGATCATATTAGCCAAACCTGTAAGTTTAAAAGGAAATTACAAAACCCTGACCATTGCTTTTAGCCATGTAATGGAATAATGCATATAAAGGAAAATATATTCTATGACTTTAAGTGTGTGTCTCAGTTTCAATCTTTTGAAACAAATCCATGCCAGAAAACTGTTAACCTGTAGACATTTATATAAAACATATCTATGGCCGTAGGAATGTGAGGGAGTGAGGGACACAGCTCTAGTTTGTTTAATATGATTCCAAATTGACAATGTGATAGTGTGACCATTACCAGCCACCATCACTGTATGGTATGGGGATTATTTGTGCTCTTTCACAAATTGTCCTAAAGGTTTAGTTTTAATTTGGACAATGAATTCTGAAAATTAAAGGAAATTAATTATATAAATAGGGAACTCACAAAACTGAAGCAGCTGCTCTATTTTTAGTTTATAGTTTATTTTGACAATATAGTTTCAAAAATCTTTGTACAAACCACAGTATAAAGTGTATGGAACCCTAAAACTAACTTGTGGATAAATGGTTACATTCTGGCATGTGCTGTTTGTTAACTAAAATTGCCAAAGGGTGGAGTTAACATCACTAAGAAAAAATAAATTCTGAACCAATAATATTCTGTGGTTTCACTGTGACTGAATGTAGGTTAATATGATATTCAATAATAATCCTGACATATATGTGTTTGCATATTTTTAAGAAATGGTGTAACTTGTTTGACTACAGATTGCTATGTGTTGCAAGTTCCTCTGTGCTACAGAACAAAACTACTAAACTAAATTGACAATCTGGCACACAGTGCTCACAATATTAATTTACAAGATTATTCCAAAAGGATTTTTACAGTAATTGTATTAGCATAAAATACAATATACATGTAGTGTTTTCTTAAGATACATGTAGCCAGAGGAGTTGGTTTAGAGGCCTAAATCTCACATTTGAAATACTTATTGATTAAAATGCCTGCAGATACATTATTGTACTCTTTAAGATGAGACTTTACAAACCTAGGTTCTGCCTACTTTGAATGGACAATAGATCCTAATACTATTAATGATTTGTATTTATAGGAGTACCAAGATGAATTCAAGGCTCTATTGTGCTGGACATACACATAGCAAGAGAAAACTGCTGCCTCAAAGTGCTTACTGTCTAACTAGACAAGCCAAACAATTGGATAAAGCAAGTAGTACTTCATCTTACAAATGGGAAATGGAATCACAGAGAAGCTAAATGAAAGCATGAGAATGACATTCTGCCCCTCCCTCTACACCTCACTCAGCAGTGTGCTTAACCAAAATGCATCTTCCCCTCCTGGAAACTGGTTGATAGCGTGTTTACCCCAGAGGTAGGTGCTTTTCAGTAATTCTGTATGAATAGACTTTTTCTAAGTGCTTTAGAATTTTGAAATGAAATAAGTTATGGACATGAAAAATATTTTATTTTGGTATCTTTAGTTATTTTAAGGGACAGATATTGACCCTGAACAGATCCTGGCATTTGTAGAAGAATGAGAATTCACATTAATCTTATTTATTTTGGTCACTGCCATATAAGCACCGTGACCACATGAATTCCAGATTCCACAGAACCTAGTCCAGGTCTCCCCACTCTCTCCATGTATATACCATGTTCTAATGCATGTCAGTGTAACTTTTTTCTCCCCTAGTAGTTTACTCTCAAATGTGTCCTAGAACAGTATAAAAGAAATAATGAACAAGATCTTTATCTGAGATTTCATGGTAGTTGAGAAATACCACCTCATAATTAGTCCCCAGAAAATGTCTTGCACTAGATGTATCAAAGTCATTCTGCAGAGAAGGCTAAACTACATTTCACTTAGAGCTTGTGAGCTAAGGATAAAAATAAAATAAAATGAGAGCTGTTTCAAACCATTGCAAACCCTATTTTGACTGAGAGTAGAATATGTGCCTTAGGGCATGTCTACACTAGGAAATGATTTTGAAATAACTTATTTTGAAATAACTCCCAAAATAACTATTTCAAAATAGCATGTCCACACTATGGGGAAGCATTGAAATTAGTCTGAGGCAGGGTCTGTTAATGTGGACTTAGAACCCCAGGAAGCACTGGGGAGTAATTACTTTGAATGACTCTGGGAAGTAGTTATTTCAAAATAGCGGCACTGGAGCATCCACACTACTGCTATTTCAAAATAACTATTTTAAAATTAGTGATATTCCTCATGGAAAACAGGAATTACTATTTTGAAATAACCAGCCTATTGTTTGAAGTAACGGGCTTGGTAGTATGGATGCTCTGCTTGTTATTTTGAAATAAGGGTGTAGACCAGGGCTAAGAGGGGGGCAGGTAAGCCTAGAGTTAATGTATTTGTTACTGTCCTTTCCTGCCCCACATAACAGAAGCAGGTAAACCTTTCTCTGTTATGTGGGGCAGGAAAGGACAGTAACAAAGCATTTCCCTCTCACCTTTGGGCAGGGGCCCAGTCAGAAAGCAAGCTGGGCCCATCCTGGCAAAAATGCAAAGATTGCACAAGAATGATGAAAGAAATCAGACAGAAATGCAAGGTACAAGTGTTATCCCAGGCACAAGTCTAGTGTTTTTTTCATGAGTGATCCTTACACTTATGCTATTATGTGAAACCTTAAAAGTCAGGGAGAAGGAATAAAACTACAGAATTCCACCAATTCACTCTCGTGAACTGCCTGCTGTCCCATCCCCTTATAAATACTTCTATTTCCCCCATGCGGAGAGTCAGTTCATCTCCATGCTTCAGTTTCTCTATTTAGAAAATAGGAATAATATTTCCCTACCCCACAGAGATATTGACCCATCATCTGTATAAGGCTCTTTCAGCTCCTTGGATGAAGAGCCCTATAGAAGATGAAGTATTGGTTTTTATTTGCTATTGCTATCAAATATCTGGTTCAGCATGTTTATCTCACCATGTTTAAAAAGATGTCCAATACTGACATACTTAAGAAATTTAGGGAACCTTGAAGGAAAGGAAAGTTTTACCTATGTATACTTTTCCCTGTGGAACCCATTACTGTACTGCTATCTGTAGAAGTGAATAGTAAATGTGTAAAATAAGTAATCTCTTAAACAGGAGTGTTTCTGGCATGCCATGAACCCCAGAGAAAGGTCATAGACCCAGATCATCATTTCATTTTTATTGTTGTCAATAAAATTGATTGTAAATCAATCAGGCCATGGAATTGGGACAGACACTGTAGAAGGTTCATCTCCAAAGTATGTCCTGGCTAGAAAACACCCCATTGGAGCTTTGCTATAAAACATGCAAACATCCTGAGGAAATGACAGCAATTTGCAATAAACACTAGGTGTAAACAATTACCTGTGACTTGTTACACTTATTTGTACAGGCAGCTGGCTAAACAGACATTTTACTCACATGTCTGTCCCTATCAAACTCAACACTGGAAAACAATTACTAGTCAATTTCCCTGAAGAAAAGTCAGTGTTGTGGTACTTGACAGCTGGCAAGGAAACTGAGTGAGCAAATGTGAGTGCCTATAGGTGTATTTTACAAAAGTTGAAGGATAAAAATAATCAAGTGAATGGTGGCTTTTTTTTTGAGAACAGTGATACTTTTCTGATAATCTACCATCAAATCTTGCACCCCAACAAGATACCAGTTGGATATGGTGCTTTAGTGACCTCTTAGGGTGAGGCCACAGGGTAGGTCTTGGACACAAAGCATCAGATCAAACAGGGAGACAATGAAAGAGATAATATAAATATGTATAGTAATTCCAACTGCTCATCGTCGAAGGGGGCCGTTAGGATACAATTTGCCTTTTCAGCATTATTTTTCCTATTTGCATTTTGCCATGTTTGGTGTTTTCTTTCTGATTTGATTCTATTGAATAGAAATGTTAACATGCCAAGGCATTTCATAAATATTTACCAATTGCATTGTAGACCCTCAGTGTTTAGCTTCACCCCAGCCTGACAATGAACAAGTAGAAGGATGATTGATGAGGAAGGCATAGCTTTATTTGTGTCTCCTACAGCACACTCTGACACTTGTATAACAATAGTCTCCATAATGTACAAGATGCACAAACTCCACGGGTTTGTCAGGACCAGCAGGGATGGAGGCTTGGAGAAGCAGCTATTTCTTTGACCTACTGTACCAGCAGGACATTTGTTTGTGCTGCTCTATTGCAAGGAGTATGATTCAGATCATTAGGATGGAGAAGAGGCCCTTTGCAGGCTCTGTGACCCATTCCTGGGTGAGGTCTGTCTTTGTGTGGGCCACATGCCTCCCCTTAGGATCAATCTTGTTGCCCTTGCCCCTCAAGTGATGTGGCTTTGGGCAGTAAGCCCCTTTGCAGGAGGCTGGCTCTTCTTCCCTCTGCTGCAGTCACTGCAAATAAACATTTTTTTAAAAAAAATCCTGCTTTAAACACATGTCCCTTACACCCTCAGTGATGTGCAAACTGGTCAGGTGTGCAGACCAGGAAGTGTCCAATGGCCAGCTCTAATGGAGGGCAAAGCCAGGCACCCCTAGGGCTGCTAGGGCAGCTCTCACTGCAGGTGTCCAGGGAAAGCACTGTGCACTGGCATTGTCCTTCCCCTGGAGGGCCTTGAGTGGGTGGGGTCCCCCTTTCCCTCTCCACGGCTTGCCCTCGGGGCGAGAGCTATATTCCTCCATGGGGACTCATCTTAGTGGAGTGCTGCCCTATCTGTACTACCCACCCCATGCAACGGGTGCTTTGTCCCTCTCCGTTAGGTGCGCCCTCCCTTTCCTGGGGGGCAATAGGGATCTCTCTCGGGGTGCTTTGCCTGCAGCCTTGACATGCCATGATCCCTCGCCGGGGGCTCTCACTCCAGGGGCTGCGCCCGCTTTTGCAGGAATCTCGCGGGAGGTGCCTTGTTCCCACTCTGAGGAGCGCGGAGAGGGGCACAGTGAACGCCACCCCCGCGGCCCGGCAGCGCCGCGCGGACAGCTCCCCATTCGGCACCTGGCTCGCGCTCTCTGCAAGGAGCGCGGGACTCGGCTCAGCCCTAACCCTATCCTGGAAGGCCAGTGCGCATGGCGAAGCGGAGCTAGGGGGCGCAGGCGCAAAGCCAACCAGTTCCAAGCAGGCACCGAGCTCTGCCCTGGACACTCCCAGCAGGGCTGGGAAGCTTTGTGCTAAAACGACCGGCAAATCAGACCTCCCTGGGAACTGGGGCTGCAGCTCTGTCACTGGGCCACTTCTGCCGTGAGATGCTGCTGCCCCCGGGACCGCTCTTGTTCGCTACGGCTTGGAGTGCAGTGCAGTGTATCCCCCATCCGGTGCGAAATCCACCTTTGTCTCTTTCCTCGGTCGTTGCATTGCAGTAGGGCTCTGGGGGGGGGGGGGGGGGGGTTTCGCCGCCAGCAGTGTGGGCAAGGGACGGTGACATTGTTCTCCTGGGGGGCTGGCTTTCAGATGTTGCTCTCACACCCCCTTCCCCGAGTCTCCCTGGCACTGCTGAGTTTGAAAGTCACTCAGTCGCTGCTTGCTGCCCAGGGAAACGTGTAATCAGCCAATACAATGCACACAACCGCGCTGCCGTGCAATAACCCGCCCCCCGCCAAGGAGCACCTTTAACTTCGTGATTGATGGCCAGAAGAAAAGCAAAACGTGGGTTTTGGGGGGATTTTTTGGAAGGCGGGTGAGTGGAAAGATGGGTCCATTCGGTTGATTGACCTGCGGCCTTTTGCACAATCGATTAAAAAGCAAGTCGGGCTCTTTAATAAAACAATTAACCCGAGAAAAGGGAAATGGGGGGGGAAGTGATGCATCCCAGGTTGATACATACAAGCCAGTGCCTAGTCTTTATTGTTCTGCAATAGACAACAAAGAGAGGAGTTTGCCGGGAGGGGAGGGGAGGGAGAAGAAGAGGGAGTGGGACAGCCAGCCTAATGCCGGCCCCTCTGCACTGTGCCTGTCCAATCGCCTCACACAGCGATAGTGTCAGTAGCATTGTGCTGTCAGCTCCTGCCGCTTACGCGGCGGCTCCCTGATCCCCCCCCCCCCCCGCCCCTCCAGTGCTGTCTGGCTGCAGCAGTAGGTCAGACCGAGGAGGGGAGAAGAGGAAAAAACGCTGAGTGAGTGGAGTGGAGTCTGGGAGGGGCTCCTTAAAGAAACGCTGCCATCGCTTGGCATTGTGGCCAGCCAGGAACTCAAGGGGGGGAAACCATCGGAGCTCCGCTCGCTGTTCTTCCCCCCCACCCCACCCCCAGCCAAAAAAAACTTGGGGGGAGTCGTGGGGGGGTGCTGGAAACATCTTATAAACCGGATTGCACTGAAAAAAAAAGATACAAAATATACAAGCAAAAGGCAACTGATCCCCGGTCTCCAGCAGTCGCCTTCCCTCCCTTTCCTCCTCTCCTGCTGGCCATCTGCCTTGGGTTTTCCTTTGTGTCTGATCTTTTACTACTGAACCGAGCGCAGGAGAAAGAGGGTGGAACACACACAGGGACTATGCCCAGCTCGCTTTTTGCAGACATGGAGAGAAACGGGAGCGGCGGCGGCGGAGGAGGAGGTGGAGGGGGAGAGACCCTGGATGACCAAAGAGCCCTTCAGATAGCCCTGGATCAGCTCTCCTTGCTGGGGCTGGATAACGACGAGACGAGCTCCATCTACGACAACGAACCTCGGAAGAAGAGCGTGAACATGACAGAATGCGTCCCGGTGCCCAGCTCCGAGCACGTCGCAGAGATCGTGGGCAGGCAAGGTGGGTAACTGAATGGGAGTGTGTGTGACAGAGATTCCCCCCTCCATGCTGGCTGGTCTGTGTCTGAGATGCGACACTGGCCATCCCCAGTAAAACTGCAGTGTTATTATGGCCAGGACTGGGTTTCCCACAGACAAAGAAAGTGCAGTAGACGCGGTGCTTGCAAGGCGCAGTATGCATCCATTCCAAGATGCACTTTCGGCTACCAGCGAAAATAAAAACCTCACTTTTCTCCTGTCAGGACAGATCATTACCATTGACAAATGCACTGAAAAAATCGGGTTCTCGATCTTCCCTCCCCCCCCCCCAAAAAAAAAAAATTAGAAATCACGGATTTTTAAGGGAACAAATGAGTGGTGAAGTGGAACAATGGGATTGGAATAAAGCATCCGCATTGGGAAAACTGGTTTATTCAATTCGGCTACTGCTTCCTAGCTTATTTGACAAATAATAATAACAAACACCATTGTGATTAGCAGGCGCGTGGGAATACTAATGTATTTGTGTGAGGTGGGGGCTGCTCATGTTTGCTTGTCCAGTTTTCACTTGCACATGGATTGTTTTTGTTCCGTTGAATTGCACGTTGTATCTATTCGGTCAGTTGCACTGCGAACATGTTCTTGGCCAACTGCAGTATGTGTGGGGGTGTGTATCGGGGCTGGGCTTGCTAGGAAAATGCCATCACTAGCCTGGTGGAAGGGTGCTTTTTGCTCTCCCTCGCTGCACCCCAACAATGCCTTTGTAACCTACTTTTCTCTCCTCTCTGCTTCCACCCCCTCCTCCCACCTCTCGCTCGCAGGTTGTAAAATCAAAGCTCTGCGGGCGAAGACCAACACCTACATCAAGACCCCGGTTCGCGGGGAGGAGCCGCTCTTTGTTGTGACGGGCAGAAAGGAAGATGTGGCCATGGCCCGGCGGGAAATCATCTCGGCGGCCGAACATTTCTCCATGATCCGAGCCTCCCGCAACAAGAACACGGCTCTGAACGGCACCGTGCCGGGGCCCCCGAACCTGCCCGGCCAGACCACCATCCAAGTGCGGGTGCCTTACCGGGTGGTGGGGCTGGTGGTGGGGCCCAAGGGGGCCACGATCAAGCGCATCCAGCAGCAGACGCACACGTACATCGTGACCCCGAGCCGGGACAAGGAGCCGGTGTTCGAGGTGACGGGCATGCCGGAGAACGTGGACCGCGCCCGGGAGGAGATCGAGGCGCACATCGCCATGC
Source organism: Pelodiscus sinensis (assembly GCF_052426305.1). Lineage (NCBI taxonomy): Eukaryota > Metazoa > Chordata > Testudines > Trionychidae > Pelodiscus > Pelodiscus sinensis. The sequence continues at coordinate 27,851,697 of NC_143065.1, forward strand.
GCACCGGGGGCATCATCGAGCTGACGGACGAGAACGACTTCCACGCCAACGGCACGGACGTGGGCTTCGAGCTGAACGGGCCGGGCAGCCTGTGGAGCAAGCCCACGCCGCCCAGCATCACCCCCAGCCCCGGCCGCAAGCCCTTCTGCAGCTACCGCAACGACAGCTCCAGCTCGCTGGGCAGCGCCTCCACCGACTCCTACTTCGGGGGCGGCAGCGCCCGGCTGGCCGACTACAGCCCGCCCAGCCCGGCCCTCAGCTTCACCCACAACGGCAACAACAACAACAACAGCAACAGCAGCGCCTACGGCGGGGAGGCGCTCTCCTCCCCGGACTGCTGCGCCGAGCTGCCCTTCGACTCGCCGCCCGCCTTCGACCTGGCCCCCGCCCCGCCGCCCGGCGGCGCCCCCTTGCTCTGGTCCCAGTTCGAGCGCGGCCCGGCCGCCGCCTCCAACGCCAACCTGGCGCTGCAGCTGGGCAGCAGCGCGCAGAGGCGGGGCTGCGCCGTCCCGCCCCCGGCCCGCCTCTCCCCGCCCCTGCATGGCAGCGGGGGCGTGGCGGAGCATCCCTTGGCCCGGCGGGTGCGCAGCGACCCTGGCGGAGGAGGGGGGCGCTTGATCTCTCCTGCCTCCTTCCCTCTCTACGCCAACGGGCTGGGCGCGCACCTGCCGGGGCTGCCCTCCGACTCCTCGGCTTCCTCCTCCTCCTCGTCCAGCTCTTCCTCCAGCTCGTCTTGCTCTTCCTCCGGCCTGCGGAGGAAGGGCAGCCGCGACTGCTCCATCTGCTTCGAGAGCGAAGTGATCGCCGCCCTGGTCCCCTGCGGCCACAACCTCTTCTGCATGGAGTGCGCCAACCGCATCTGCGAGAAGACGGAGCCCCAGTGCCCCGTCTGCCACAGCGCAGTTACTCAGGCCATCCGTATCTTTTCCTAACCCGTCCCCAAACGCAGAGCCCGGTTCTGGACTGCGTGGGGGGAAGGAGGAGGCGATGAGCTTTTAAAGCTGCAGTATCCGCACATTTGAAAAGGGGGACCTAACTTTGCAGGATTAATTTTGCATTGAAGTGTACTGTAGCCTAGGGTGGGTTAGGGGGATATTTGTAACATCTGATGCATGCTATAAATAATAACGAACGACTACATTCTAGTACTAGACTAGTTTTTACACTGTAATACGAAGCTTCCAAGACTTTTTTTTTTTTTTTACATTTAAAGTAGAAAATGCTTATGATGATGATAATGATGGTGTGTGGACTGTTAGTAAAACGTGCTGGTAGTTCCTAGAATGCTTATAACAAACTAATTAAATCTATGGGTGGATACTTTTTTGAATGTTCTTGAAAGGGCAAGAAATTCCTGTGAAAACCATGATACTGCAGCTTTATCAAAGTTAAAATAAACTGTAACATATCTCTTATATATATTAAAAACGTTTAAAGGTTTTAAAGATAAATTGCATTAATACAGATTGAAGTATTTTATTCTTTTTTGACTTGAAAAATTATATTTCATATTGCAAAGATGTTTACAAGTATTTTAATTTAAGTTCAGTGAACTTTTTGTAGCTGGGTTAAATCTTTTTTATTTTAGTATGGCCTTATGGCAAAGAACACTGTATTATTTTAATATCACACAATTGTGGACAGAATTACAAACCATAAAATGTGTAATGCTTTGAACAGTATTCTGTTGGGATGGAGATTTTATAGGTTCAGAAAAAATCTTTTAAATCTACTTCACCCAGCATATTTTCTATTCAGTGATATAAAGCATATTTTATTCTATATTATTACAAAAATGGAAATGTATAAACATATGTCAAAAGGAACTGTTGAAGCTTTCTAACATTTGTATAAATAGAATTCAGTGGAAATTACAAAAATTCTGTTGCACCACTATAGTTTTAGTATTTCTATTTTAATACATTTGTTTACCACTTGTTTATGTATATGTAGGTGACGTTACTTGAGCTTAAATGTACTTTACTGAGCAAAGTTTAAAAACAAAGTATATTTTATTTTATGATAAAGGGCCTTTAACCTCATGGTCAAATACTAATATTATATTTGCTGAGACAAGATTTGAAATTGTATCAAGAGTTTTATTTTTCTGACATTTAAAGTTCTACATAATAAAGGTAAAACTTAAGTAATGGTGCTACTTCATGTTTTTTTAAGTATTTCTATATAAATAAAATAAAATATTACAGAAAAAATAGCTTGTGTGGTGATTTGATTGGGCATGAATAGAGATTGGACTTGGATATATTTTCCCCATTTATAATGAAATAAGAGTTTTAATAATGTCATATTAATATTACTGGAAATCTTTACTTTGTGAAGACTTCCAGAATAATCCTCATATTGCTTATTTAAGAGGAAAGTTGATTTTGTATTTTTAGTCTGTAGATTATCCACAAAAAGTAGAGAGAGTGTCTTTTGAATTATATTTTTTTAAAATAATGAAAGTATAATTTCAGCATAATGGCTGTATTTAGTAAATTCTTGGAAATGCAAATTATTTACATCATAAACTTTACTTCTATTGCTCATCTCAAGCCAGGTAACGTGAGACTCTTGTTTTGATACATCGATCATGGGTCGATCCTGCAAACTCTTAACTCCTGAAAGTAGTTCCAATATTTGCAAGATCAGACCCTGAAGGACAACTATTTTCTTGAGTAGAACAAGGGGTTGAAATCAGTATCTCTCCCTAAATTTCTGAAATTGCTTCTAGGTATTTGGTAATTGTGGTACAGCCTAATTGGTATTGACGTGCTTATTTGGATAAACAAATTATTGCTTTGTAAAGTTTATTGATTTTTAACCAGGCAAACACGTGGCATAAGAATGAAGAAAGTGTGCAAGTTTCCTGTTTTAATCAGGAAAGCAAGACCTGCAAACATTGCAGTAGTTTTGTATTCATTGTGTCCAAACTGTATAACTAAATTTGGTGCATATACCCCATATTTGAGCATGTTTTATATAGCAGACATGACTACATTTTAAAATGTTTGTTTTAAATTAGGCCAATGCTCCTTTGAAGCAGGATAGCAAAACACCTGTAACATAGTTTGGGTGTGAATTTTTATTTTTCGTAATTACCTTTTTATTCAAAAGCTGTCCTGTTTTCTTTTATGCATCACGTGTTGTCTGTAAAGTGTTTGGTTGTTATGTTGGTGGCAGGGTATTTGTTAGTATTTTAACATTTCTTTTGGGACAGTTATTCTGAGTTTAAAATCAGTGATCAGGGAGAAGGATTTGGGAATACAGACTATTTGAATAATCTCCCATGTATATCCTTAAATACATTAAATCTTTGGGAAAGTGGAGACTTGAAAAGATTACTGTGAGAACATTTAGGTCCACATGTGATAGAAATGTTTTAAATAGTCAGTTTGCCATTTGGATTTAAAAATCCTTTCCACAGTGTTTCAGTCCTATTTGTGCAACTGTATGAGAGCCAGAAAGTGTGAAAATGCCCGTGAAGAAGTAAATCTGACCAGTCTGTGTAAATCTTCCAACCTTAATGAAATAGGTAATTAAAAAACAAAAATGTTATTTACTTAAAGTATTACAGTAGGACAATAATTTTGTCAATTATGTAAGTAAGGGAGACTATCTTGATAACTGTATCTTTCAGTACTTGCACTGTCAATCATTGAGTTGGGCAGTGTGATAGGCTCATCATTTAATATTGACTTGATTCCTTCTCCTTCCCAGATGCCTAAATGTAACTAGGCTCCTCTTCAACATCCATCATGCAGGATTTATTTTGCAATTTTCTTCATCAAATCTATTGTGGATAATGCAAAGGAGTTCCAATGTTTATGGCTGTGGTCCCCTTTTTGGCTTCCTTTCCTTTCAAGGGTTTGGAGAAGTACATGGGCATGCTCTGTGTGTTTGACATTTTGAAGAGGGATCATGTCCATTTGCAGTGCCCACAGCATCTACAGTGACTGGGTGTGTTAATTTTTCTATGCTGCTCACTTTATTTTGTGGAGGGACTGGTCTGGATTATCTGCATTTAGCCATGGGAGGATCCAGAGTGTGGTTTTTGTCCTGTTTCCCGAAGGTGGGTGTTGATAGCAGCTGGAGCTGTGGAAGCAGTAGCTTTTCTGCATCCTACATTGGCAGCCTTAGTAGACTGTGTCTGAGGCCATTCTACAATCAGTTCCCATGACTGCATATAGGTTTGAGCATTACCTATAGGTGGAGGCTGACTCATAGACTTTAAGGTCAGAAGGGACCATTATGATCATCTAGTCTGACCCCTTGCACAATGCAGGCCACAGAATCTCACCCACCCTCTCCTAGAATAATCTTCTCACCTATATCTCAGATATTGAAGTCCTCAAATGGTTTAAGGACCTCAAGATGCAGAGAATCCTCCAGCAAGTGATCCGTGCCTCTTTGAGGTATTATACAGTGGTCACTATTACATGTTGATCTTTGTCTATTAGTTTATGTACCCAAAACACATGTCCTCTGATTGTTTAAACACCATGCTCATAGGCTGGCATAGCCATTGTATATTAGCAAAGATTAGGCAAAGAATGATATGCAGATACTCTCTGTGCTGCCACGCATAGTGGTCCAAATTTTATGCTGATTTATACCCCAGTTAATTCAGATTTCGGAGACTATAGATCAGCACAGAATTTGTCCCAAGAGAGACAATTTGCCAAAGGAATTTGTCCTGGAGGGGTGAGACACCTCACCCACCCATAATAAACGAATATGTTTGGTACAGAGATATGTCAAAGCATAAAGTGGTCAAAGTTCATTTTCTAAGGTTCACTTTCAAATTAAGTATTTGGAAATATATATCAATATTTATCTAGCAGAACAATGATTAATTTGTTTTTCAAAGGCTTCCGAGTGGCTGAGGCTGAGACTTGTGAGTAAGGTTTCAAGCCCTCACTCAGGCAAGTGGTTCTACTGAACTTGCCAGAGCTAGTCATAAAAGTAAGAGCTAATTGTGTAGAGTTATAGGTTGCAGGACTGAGCTTTTAATGTCCAAGAAAAATTAAATATATTTTTGGCAGGTCCAATTAGTTGGTTGAAACCATAGAGTAATTAAGGATTCTGTGCATATCCCTCTGTTTTTACTAACGTATGATACATGGAGTGTATACATATAGTTTGAGAACAGGAGATATTTACATTTATAATAACTATCATATATATGAAGTCCCACTCGTTTCTTATATCCGCATCTTGTGCTCCCTAGAATTTGTAATGATCAATCAGGCCTCAAAACTACAGCAGGCTAATGACGAGAAAGGTCTACCTACTATATTATTTTGTTGCCAGATAATTGTAATGATCAGATTAATTTAAATATACTTTCTAAGTGTATTTTTCATTAAACTGAAATGAAACTCATGAACAAAGTCTAAAGCTAACAGCAAAAATCTGCATAAATGTATATACACTGAATTGTGAATAGGATTATTTTTCATTTTACTTTCCCTTGGTTAGTTCTTCAATAAACTCCATTTTAGAATGTGAGTTCTAAGGTTGCTCCTCTCACATTGAAATCTATCAGAGCTTTGTTATTTAATTGGGAAGAAGTCCATGCTTACTATTATACAGGTGTAGACACCTTTTAATTAGGGGGGAGGCATGCTAGAATTAAATATAAAACAATAGCTGTCGAATATCCCTTTAATAATTTTGTACCACTGAAATCTGTCCACTTTGAATAAAGCGAATTAAAGGAGTTTTGGTTCCGAATTCACTTTCGTCTATTAATGCAATTTGAAGAGAAGGAGAGGGCTAAATCCCCCATCCTACAGTTGCCTACATGCATGTATTGTATTTCTGTGGTCACTTTGAAATAGAAAAAAAGTGACTATTCACACTATTTCTACCTATCAGTGTTTCCTGTGCTCATTGTCCTTCTAACAGAAAGGCTCTAATTAGGCAACAAAGAGTTGTAGTTTAACTCCAAAGCAGTTAAAGTACATCTGATGCTTCAGAAGATCAAATGTTTGGAACTGCTGATTCACAAGTTTATTGTAGTCCAACTGGCAATTGACAAAAGGCTCAAACTTGCAAGCTGTGAAGCACTTTCTTTAAGGTGCTGGGGTGCCCTCAAATCACTTTGAAGTGAGGACAGAGGCGCTATGTGGCAGTGATGAGTCCAAATGCCTCTCTCCATGGCAGACAGATCATTTTATGACCTCTGAAGTCTACAATAATACATGCACGAGCATGAGGTTATCTGTACACATATAGATAACTATGGATACACTTGAGTCCTTATAGACTGATGACTGCTTGAAAATCTCAACTGAGTGCAGCAAAATATGGATAACAGAATGATTTAAAAATATTTTTAAGTAAATCATACTGGAACCCTATAAAAGGGTTTATTGTTTTATTGCTTAATTTTAATTATTTCAATGAAGTTTTCATAGTTGTGCATATATAGAATAATTAGAATCTAATTTTTAAATTTGATTTAAAAGTACAAAGGTTGGGGTGCTTAATTTTGTGGAACAAGCTATATATAATGTATGTACTACACAAAAGAAAAATTCACATTTTAATCAGTGTGGTATATAGAATGTTCTACTCTTCCTTTAACTGTATTTTAAATGTTTCAGACAAGATTTGCAGATGCAAATTCAGGGTTTGTGTGTGTAGTTTTGTGAGAACAAATGTACCTTCCATCCTGTATTGTACAATTATATTGGTTGGAGACCCGATGGGAACTCACTGAATTCATGGGCAAGCTGGATCACAATACAGGATTAAGGCCTTAGAAGCTATGCATGACCATTTACACTTTACAGCTGAATTTTGAACCCCTGAAGTCCATGGCAAAATTTTCATTAGACCAGGATTTGATCCTTTTAGTAAATTGCACTATGGCATACAAAGGGTATTTGTGTATAAATCCTGATCCAGTGTGTACAGATGAAATCGCTCTCATTGGAGATTTTTAAGAGCAGGTTAGACAAACATCTGTCATAGATGGTCTACATGGTGCTTGGCCCTTCTGTTGAGTTTAGGGGGTTTGGACTTGATGACCTCTCAAGGTCCAGTCTTATGAGTCTATTATATTTGCTCCCAAAATGATTTTGTGAGTTATTCTTTCATGTCATTGCTAATGAGCAATAATAAGGAAATGGTGTAATTATTGATGAAGAAACAAATCAGTTAAATACATGTCTTACTAAATGCATCTTGTAATTTTACTGCTTGAGGCACGATTAATTTGTCATCTGGGGAGTTTTACAGTGCTCTATAATGTACCAGGAAAAGTGGCTTGGTTAGCTTTAAATTGAGAAAAAATAGAGATTTTTATATGTACTGTCACTGCCTTCCAGTCTCTGATAAAGCTAAAATACAGTAAAGTGCTTTTGCCTCTTTATTACATCCATATCTAGAGAAACAATGTGGCCTACTCCCATTAGTATGAATGGGAACTGCTTGTTTAAATCTACAGCCCTGAATGGGTGAAGAGAGCATCTTGTCCTTTCTTTTGTCTTTTTGTTTCATTCATTTTACCTGTCAGTAACCGGGCTGATTTTGAATCTTGAGTTAATGGTAGAAATGCTAGATTTCATTTGTGCCTACATGGAGTTTTGTGATTGTTAGAGTTCTTTATAGCTTGACAGGTAATCAAAGCCATGGAAACTACATTTGTTAAAAGAAAATTTCAGCTGGAGTATGACTTTCTAGAAATCTTTTTGTGAGAGTCATGAATATTTCCATTACATTTAGAAATTATTTCCACTATTTGAAAAGAGCAAATAAATCATTACCACTTTAGGAGGTAGAACAACAGTCTGAGTTTCAGGATTTGTAGTTACTATTGCCTCTGCCATTGATTCATTGTGAGATTTTGGGTGATTCATTTAACCTCATTTATGCTTTAATATTGCCCTCTGTAAAATGGAATTAATGACACCTATTTCACAGGGGTATAGTGAAGCTTGAATTGATGTTTGTAAAGCACTCTAATATCTTGAAATGAAAGTCATGAGATATAAGCGCAAAATACTGTTAGTGATGTTTTATAATTGATTAGTGCATATTGATTATAAAAAGCTGATCTTACTACTCTAGTGCAGCGTTTCTCAACCAGTGGTATGAGTACCCTTAGGGGTATTCGAGAGAAAACTGGGGGGTATGTCAACACAACTGAAATTTGGTGAAAACTGAATTTTTGTTTTAAGTTTTACAGCACTTTATTATTTTTGTACTCTTTACACCCAAAAATTTCATCGCCCGCTTGGCTATGATTAAATTGCTTAAACAAATGTGTTGCAGTGGTAGAAATTTTGTGTGTGTGTGTGTGTGTGTTTTTTTGAAAACTGTAGGTACTGGGTGTGCTTATAATTTTTATTTATTTTTTAAAAAGGGGTACTTTATAAAAAAAGGTAGAGAAACACTGTGCAAACAAACCTAATTGCAAGCTGTTTACAATCAACTGTTTTTCAAATTATCATCACATAGAATTTAAGCATTCCTGTGCACTGGGGTACAGCACATAGTATCCTGGACACTGGACTTGATGACCTCTTGAGGTCCCTTTCAGTTCTAATATTCTATGATATTGGGCCTGAACCTGCATTTCTTACACACTTAAAACTCCCACTGTCTTCAATGGGACTTCTGGGTGTGCAAACAATGCAGTATCACACGTACATTTTGGCTGTGTCTAGACTGGCAAGTTTTTCCGCAAAATCATTTGATTTTGCGGAAAAACTTGCCAGCTGTCTACATTGGCTGCTTGAATTTCCGGAAAAGCACTGACGATCTCATGTAAGATCGTCAGTGCTTTTCCGGAAATACTATGCTGCTCCCGTTCGGGCAACAGTCTTTTTCCGAAAGACTTTTGCCCAAAAGGGCCAGTGTAAACAGCACAGTAATGTTTTCCGCAAAAAAGTCCCGATCGTGAAAATGGCAATCGGGGCTTTTTTGCGGAAAACCGCGTCTAGATTGGCCATGGACGCTTTTCCGCAAAAAGTGCTTTTGCGGAAAAGCATCCTGCCAATCTAGACATGCTTTTCCGAAAATGCTTTTAACGGAAAACTTTTCCATTAAAAGCATTTTCGAAAATCATGCCAGTGTAGACATAGCCAGTAGGTCTTGGAAGTACCTCATAAGAATGTACATGCACATAGGTTGCACCAAAGACAGAGCAAGGCATGCTGAGGTCAGAATTTTTTGCTGTTGTAGAGATATTACCACTGTAACACTTTGGATTTAGTTTTCTTTTTTTGTTTTTTCATGGTGGTGTAAACGTCTAGGTAAATTGAGAAGAATATTAGACCCTGATCCAATAATCCTTCCTCCAATGGCTGGTGCTATTGAATTCAGTGGGACTACATATATGAGTAAGGACTGCAGGATTGAGTTCTGACATTACAATTTAAATTGTTGAGGTAGTCGATTCTGCAATATAGTGCTATCTGTTGTTTATAGGGAAAGCCCAGCGTGCCCTTGGCTTGCATGTCTGTGGTTTGGTTTGGGAACAGATGACATTGTTGTGGCTCTGAAAGTTGTCTAATGCTGCATCTTTTAATATGAAAATCTTTATGGTAGACACCAGGACTTTTGTATGAGATGCTGCGGTAATTACGTAGTATAGGATGTGCAACATAAACTCAAAGTTTTATAACTTTGCATGCAAGATTACCAGGATTGTGACTGAAACTGTGGTAAATGCACATGAGCAATCACATGTCTGATTTATTCAATTGGTCATGCTTGTATGAAAATTGAGGCCACAAGGAATGTTTAAAACCATTAGGAAAAATTAATTGCTGCACAAGTAAAGATTGTTTGAAACCTAACAGGCATTTTCCCCTAGCTATGTCATTTTACTAAAAGATCAGTCCCAGCCCTTCCTGTCTCATCATTCCCCCGACCTCAAGAAAAAGCCCGCACTGGCACTACCTCCTGTGAAAATGGCGGTAGCGCCAACTCCCTGCAGCATACGGGAGAAGTGCCGCAGCTGTACGCTAGGTCTGGCATCTCAGGAAGTGTGCGGGTGGTTCCTCCCCTCCCCTAAACAGCCGGTGCACTTTCTGAAAAGCCGGCTGTTGTGGAGAGCAGAGGAAGAACGCGCCCTTCCTGAGAAGTTGGAGCAGGCGCACAGTCTCGGGACTCCTACTCTCCCCCCTGCACAACATGCAGGAAGGAAGGCAGGAAGCAGGGGGAAGGAAGTCCCCGGCGGCGCGACAGACCCAGCTTTTCAGGAAATGCACCAGCTGTTTGGGGAGAGGGGTGGGGAGCAGGACATGTGCTTCCTGAGACCCTGGGCCTGGTGCACAGCTGTGGGATCTCCAGGTACCAGCCGAGCTGTCCCTGTCTCCTCCCCCTGGCCAGACCTCTACCAACACCCTGCTCCTGTCCCCTGCCTTGGCCCCCACCAGCACCCTGACTCTTGCCCAAACCCTCACCATCATCCTGTCCCCTGCCCAGGCCACCAGCAGCACCCTGCTCCTGCCCCCTTCCTCCTGGTCAGACACCTACCCCCAGCTTGCTCCTGTACCCTATTTTCCACCCAGGTTCTGCACCTCCATCCCTATCCCATTCACTGGCAGCCCTGTCCTGCACACTGGATCCCTCATTTTTGGCCCCATCTCAGAGTGTAGAGGGGCCCACAAATTCCACTAACGCTGGAACCCCAGAAGAGTTAAACTGGCCTGAGGCCTTGAACCTCAGTCCTACCAGTCTTTGAAGTCATTGAAATAACACCAGGGATCTCACTAGGTAAGCCAAAAGTTTATTATTTGTTGCTATGCAGGCCCAATCATTGTGGTAATTTGTTGTGACGAGATGTGCAATCGAATTCTTGTGATGTCGGAAATGAGTGTGCATAGTTTTAAATGTTAATTATTTATGTTTCCTTTTTCATTTAATGAAGTGTACATAGCGGCTAGAATGGCTTTGATGGGGGTCCACGAATGATTTGGGGGGAGGAAAGAAGAGGTCCGCACTAGTGAAAAGGTTGGGAACTACTGTTTTAAGCCATATAAATATAATTTTCCATACTAAAAGTGGCTAACATTAATTAAGGGCCCAGTCCAGAAGAACATTTCTTCAACCTTATGAGTCCCACTATTTTTGGATGACTCCACAGCAGGTCAACTTGTTAAAAGGAAAGGTGGTTTGCGGCAAAATTGAAAGCAAACAGATCTCTTCAGAAATGACAACACATGGCTGCACATAACAGGAGCCTCTCACTTTCCATCCTATTCTTCTGTCTATGCTTATCTTGCCCATTTATGACAGCTACCCAAAGGCTGCTGAATAATTGTTCTACAGTTACAACTTGACTCCAGATGAGGAAACAGCTGCTCCAGGATCATTACCAGTATAAAGATTATCTGGAAGTGGGGTCTTTTGTTCCTATCTCAGCGTATATCTCCATTGTATTATTGAACCAACTTTTGACCAGATTTGATCTTCAGTCCTAACAGCCCATTCATCTTCTCCCTGGATGAGCAACAGAGCTGTGTGCCAGGAATAGACTGCTTTGAGTTTCACTTTTCCTCAGCTAGACATCTTTCAGCCATACATCTTTCGGCCTGCCCATGATTAGGGTATGCTCAGTGCAATGTCTCCGGATGTTTTCCTCATGAGTCTCATATGGTGCGGTTGGGCATGCCTCTTTTGATGGACTTTGGCAGCCATGAGATGCCTAATTTTGCATAGATGTCCAATAGGGATTTTTATGGCTACTATTGATGCACTAGTTCTGTGATGGAATTGGAATAATCTTTTGACGTTCTCTAGCAAAGCATGTCAGTGGATCTTCCATAGGCCATCAGCTATGGAGAGGGCTATTTAGTGGGTAGGACCATAGATTTGTACACACACAGAGAAATACATGTAGGATGAGAACTTGTATGTCAAAGTTCGAGTCATGTAAATGACTATTGAAAGAGGCAGGTTGATTTGTAACTTGCTGATCTATGTTAGGATTTTTCTGATATTAAAAACAGTAGTTGACTGCGTACATCAGAATTCATTATCTGTAATAGACTCGGTCATTTATCTCTATTATTTGCTTATGTACATATAAAAACACTTATAATACAGCATTAAAATGTCCTAAGTATAATGAATAGGGTTTTGTACCATTGTGTAAAGAATTGCTTTATGTTCACTTAGATTGTAAAATTGTACATAAGATGATATTATCTTTATAACTCTTATTGTAAAGAATTGTCTTTTTACTGCAAAGGCAAGGTATGAATGTGAAAGGGAATTCATTGTAGGAGAAGGCTGTAATATGCCTGTTCATTTCAAAGTAGAATGTATAACTAATTACATTTTAATTAAATCTCTAACATCAACAGATGTTTTTAAAAGGTCTTTTAAAGCTACATTTAGTTTTAGTATTGTTTAAGATCTTTTTTTTAAACGTGCATGTGTAGTCATGTATTTTTGCCTTTTCAAACATCCTCCCACCCTTCACCTTGCCCAAAGTACCAATAGCTGCTGGGATATATTAAAGACTAAGTGCTGGTAAAATTAGGGTTTTTAAAAAAAAATCTATTACTTATCTAAGTAGAAAGCAAAAAGACATGAAATTACCAAAATTAAGTTTGTTCTTTTTGTCGTCTTCAAACAAAAACTTCAAGTCCCTCAATATCAAGAACCAAAATTGGGTGAGGCAATTTTCAGCTCTCAGTGACTTACTTATCACATCTGGTTATAAACTTATTTGTGATGGAGTGTACTTCCCTTCTTGTCCAGTGCAAGGTGTTAACCCCACACTCTGGGCAGAGGAAGGTGCTTCTTTCTGTGCTTTCTGAGCATGCTCTAACTGGTGTAGCTCAGCTTAGTCTGGGCTGACTGCTGAGGAGGGAAGATGCTTTTTGCAGCCTCAGGCTTCAGTTTAGGAGTTGCTGAAGCCCCAGAGTGTGGAAGCCAAAGATGGTAAGACCCAAGCAGATACCCAGGTGCCTGTGGACACTTAGGGACGTTGGAATCACCAGGTTCTACCACACTGAGGAACCTGGAGATGTCCAGACCATTTCAGTAGGATGTACCTAGGAAAGGGTGTCTAGCCGTCTGCAGGTTTCATTTGGATCCATACTGACTCGGTGGTGAACACACAACTGATAGGGTCACTGAGCCACATAGCCCTGAAGGAAGGCAGCAGCCCTATCGATTCACCACTGGGCCACACAGCGCTGAGGGAGACTACATTGAATTTGTCCACTGAGCCTCAAAACCCCATCAGGAAGGGTGCCCTTATAGATTTTGGCCAGTAGGTCCAACTGCCCCGAGGCTAAGGGTTGACCAGAAAACTTAACTGTTGGGCTACCATCCCCCACCCCCAAAAGAACAGTGGGGTAAACTTGCCCCATGATATAATTTAAAAGTGTTCTAATATAAAAAATTGCAGTTGTTAATTATGAAGCCAGGACACAAATATCTGTTTAGATTTTATGCTTCAATTATTTTTACTTGTTTTCTCCTAAGATAACATAGAGGCAATGCCAAGTATCCTGTATATATGGTTGGTGTAAGGAAAAATATCCAAATGATATACATGCACAAAAAAAAAAAAAAAAAAAAAGCCGTAACTGGTATAATTTCCACTGACTTTAATAGAATTTGTGCACACTTATGCCAGGACAGAATTTAGTCCATAAAACCTACATTTTATGACTATTTCTTCCTATAATTTATATTTTAATTTCCAGGTGCAATATTAGGCAGATTCAGGAAGGGAGTGAGGAACGTTCCTGCTCACAGAATGATTCTGTGGAGAATACCCCAGCCCCAAGTCCCTCAGCTATGCTAATATCACACCCATTGTGCTTTCTGAATGCAGGATGTGCTTGTGCTGGTTGATCTGGGCTCCTCACCTCACAGCATACTCCTGCATAACTCCATCATGTCCAGAAACCTCTGTCTCTGACACAGACAGTGGATTTGGCTTTCCCTTTCATTGCTGAGATACATCTTATTAAACAGACACAGCTCTATACAGCATCCATTGAAATCAATAGCAACACACCCGTGACTTTAACTGGAGTAGGCCTGTTAATGGTTGCCAGGATTTTGAATAGGAGAGAGTTTACTGCTTAACCTGTTCATTTCACTGTTGTTAGTTTAGCACATCTTCTTGCAGATTATGACCTGAGAGCCAGTGTAATTCACCACAGCTGGATCATCAGTGGGATCCTCTAGTGGCACAAACTTAGTGTAGGGGTGAGAGTTGGGCTCCTTTCTCCCTGCTGCTATCAAAGGGAGTGTGACCATAGTGTTCCTATGCCCTGCTGAGTCCTGGATACTTTTGGACTCCTTAGGCTGTCAATTTACTGCAGTTGGGGGACAAGCCCAGTGGCATAGAAATCCCTTTCCCCTCCTTCCTAACCTCAGCTGCATTGTGTTCTCCTCAGCCATAGTCAGGAGTAGGGTTGCCAGGTGTCCGAAATTGACCCGGACAGTCCAGTATTTTTGCCCCCGGCCAGGAAAAAATTCAGAAAATACCGGACACCTAAAATGTCTGGTATTTTCTGATTTTTTTCCTGGCCGGGGGCAAAAATACTGGACTGTCTGGGTCAATACCGGACACCTGGACACACTCAGCAACCGGACCCAGGCCTCCTCCTCTTACCTGGTTCTGCAGGGGAGCTGTCTAGCCAGGAGCAGGGAGAGTCAAGATGGCTGCCTCTTAGGTCCAAAAAGCCTCTTAAAGGGGCCATGCTGTTTTTAAAAAATTTTTTAATTAATTAATTAATTAATTTTTTTGCTCAACAACTTTGGTCTTCTTTTTTTTTCCTCAACAGAATTTTTTCCTCGGTGGTTGTTTTCTTCTTTTTTTGGGGGGGGGGGGGGAGATGAGGGGAAGGTGTTTGGTATTTTTGGTTAAACCATCTGGCAATCCTAGTCAGGAGTGCAGGCCCTTATGTGCTTCAGGTGTAGCGTGACTACTTCAAGTGATGATTACTGTATTACTATGCAGAAATCTGTAGCTAATATCAGTTTAATGTCTAAGTGCCAATTTTCTATAAATACCTAAATCCGCTAATCATGAAAACCGTGTCAGACTTGCAAGGTAGTTAAATGACAAGTTGGAATGCTGATTTGTTGTATTAAGATTGCATAATCGAAAAATAACAATTTATTATCCATTTCATGAAGGTAGCCAGGAGGATCAGAAAGGCTTGATATTAAAGCAGTGTCTGAGGCTAATAAAATTGATGAAATTGAAGTGATATGACAGAAAAGTTGTGAAAGAGCTGAAACTTCTGGTTGGTGTCAACAAATGAATGTGACTACTATCAGAGCTAACATATATTAAAAAGAAGCACACACTAAGAACAATGGTGTAACCACACTGAAGCTAATGGAGTTACACCAGGCGTTAATTTGACTCATTCTCTGCTGTGAAAACAAGTCTTTACATGACTCCAGAGGCCTGAGTCTCCTCTCACCCCAGTTTTTCACTACCGAATAGTGCCATTCCCAATGTACATGGGTGTTAAGAAAGCAATTGACCTTTTGGTTTTACAGGTATGTGCTTTGATTTCCCTGTAGACAAACCAGCTGATTTTGCTCTCACACTGGTGTGTATCAGGAAGAACTCCACCACAGTCAGTATAGTACTGTGGATTTAAAACCAGTTTAAATGACAGAAAAATCAGGCCCATTGGGTCATAGACCCTCTCTCAGTTTACACAGGTGTAAAGCCAGCATAATTCCATAGAAATTACTGGATATGTTTTAGCGCTACACTGGTGTAAGTGAGAACAGAATCGGTTTCTTAAAGGCTATGAGAAAACAGTTTTTGGTAAATCAGACAAGGTCTTGCTAGAGTAAAAATGTTTTTTGTTTCACTAATACAAAAATATAACTAGTGTGGCATTTCTGAAGTTCAGTGAGGATCCCTGCTGCTCGTACTCCTGGGATACTAGCCATTCCTGGAGTAGCCCTTGCACCAAAAGATCCACACTCCATTATTGATTCATTGGTGCAAAAGGTACAAAACATAGAACTTAAGGTGACAGCAAATATTTTTGAGAACCTCGTATTCAGAGGGAAAAAACATTTTTATGGTCTTGTTGCTCTTATATAGGACAAAGAGTGACGAGAACTTAATTATTTTTGCAGCTCTACTCAGGAGCTCTGTGTAACTTTAAGTAAATCATTTAAATTTTGCCTCAGTTTCCCCTCTTGTAAACATGACAATATTAAGAAGGTTGTGAGGGAAAATTAATTCATAGTTTAAAAGTACTTAAAATCCTAGTAAAGAGCATATCATATAAGTGCAGTGTTATAGTGTCATGCGAAATAGTAGAATGGGCAAACTTTGGGAGGTTGTATTATCCAGCAATAACCTCGCTTTACTATCCTGCAGGTAGAGAAATGAGGACACTAACCCCTGGTCTATTCTAGGGAGTTGTTTCGAAATAATTCCCCTTATTTCAAAATAATAAGGTGAGAGTCCACACTATCTAGCCCATTATTTCAAAATAAGGGGCTGGTTATTTTGAAATAACTCCTGCTTTCCTTGGGGAATAAGCTTATTTCGAAATAGTTATTTTAGGGGTTATTATTTCAAAATAAGTTATTTCAAAATAATTTCCTAGTGTAGACATGCCCTAATAAACATGCAGCAGGTAGGCTGACAAAAGATGCAACAATCCAGAGCATTTTGATTTGTAAGTCTCTAGGAACTTGCTTAGTATGTTACTATTTCTCCTTGTGGTCAGCAGATCAAATTGCATAACATTAAATTCCAGTAGCAGAACAGTTACATGGCATTAAAGAAGTACCAATCACTGAAGGGTTGCTTTAGACACACTTCATACTACCCTCTGAAATCTACCAAGGCCTCTTATTTATATTGCTAGAGAATCATAAGTTACATGACATGATATGAACAATGTTGTATGTTGAATTATTTACAGATTGAGTAAATGGACTTGTGCTGTTTTTTAAAATTTGCCTGTAAAAAGTTTGTTTTGCGGTTTTTGGCGTATAAATTCAGATGTCAGATTGGACAACATGAAAATCACAAACGCAGGATACAAAATGCACCATCCTGGTATTTATACAATTGTGTCTTTTTATTGAGTAGCAAGTCCTACAAAACTCTTATTTTTCTCCACTACTAAAACTGTAGTTCCAAAATGCCTCCTCCATGGTCTTTGATCACAGTTCGTCATAGTTTACAGATGGCCTGTAGTGGGTGACGTGAGGCCAGATGGCTGGAGTGCCAGAGTAGTGGAATCTGATCCCATAGCATACAATATTAAATCCTGGCCACACTGAAGTCACTGAGAATGTTGTCACTGATTTGAGAAGAGCCACGATTTTACCTCATATGCTCTGAGTGGCCAGGAGGCAAGTAAATGTTCCTTTTCCTCAAAAGTAAATGAATAGTGCAGACCTGTTCCTAGTGGTTGACAATTTGGTGAATCTGTCTTGCTTCCAGTCAGGTACAGTCAGATTTTTCCTGTGACATTTTCAAATTACTTTGCAGAGAATATCATACTGATGTTTGTGTGGCCTATTGAGTATTGAGGCCTGTATTGGAATTGCAAGCTCTCCCTTTCAGAACCCGGAGTTACCAGGTCCAGCTTGTAGACTAGAGGCTTTGTAGAAAAGTATGGGAGCTGAATAGGTCTGGGAAGAGACAGTTTAGACAAGGCGGCGTGAGTTGTGCTTCTCTGCTTGAGGAAGCAGTCTGATTTTTTTTTGGAAGTTGTATGTCGGTATTCTTAATTCTCAGAACTGAAGTGGTGCTACAACCTTCCAGTGAGAGTATTTATGCTTTTATCTACTTCTCTCTTTGTATGCAGTGAAACAATTAGGACTGCAGAAGAATGCTTATTTAGACCTTGCAGGGAAGCAGGTCTAGCCCAACACTGTCATCTCTTTATTTTCACTCTGGTAACTACACAGGCCCGTATGCACAGGGGTGTGAATGCAGCCTCCCCCTCCATCCCGATGTTTCCCCAAGTCAGCGAGGGGGGCTCTGCAGCTGCCTTGCAGGTGGTCTGTGGCTGGAGTTTGGTCCCCCCCCTTTTTCCTGCAGTGGGGAGCCTGCGCTGGCACTGCAGCCTCGCCCTCTCTTCTGAGATTGGAGCACCAGCGCCGGCTTCCCGCTGGGGTGGGGGTGTGGAGAGAGAGCCCTGAGCCTCGCTGCACGATTGGGCTTGTGGGGAAGAAGTGCTCCCCATCCCCCTCCTCATGGGGAGCTGTTGCTGCTGCTGTTCTTGCCACCGGAGCCAGCCTGTGGAGAGCGAGCTGTTGGAGCCTGAGCGGCGGCCCGTGACCTGCGCTCAGCAGGAGATCTCTTTGTTTTTTCTCTCCACACACATTTTATTGGACAGAAAACCCACAATGACTCACATGGGGGGGGGGGCACAGGCTGAACCCCCCCCTTTCCAGCAGGAGATGGGGAACAGCCTGCCCAAGAAGGCAGAAGCAGCAGCTGTGAACCAGAGAGGGAGCGTAGATCTCGGCAGCAGACCCAGGGGACGCTCCCAGCTCTGGCTGAGGGGCAGAAGGCAGCATCCCTCCCCAGGGCCAAGGAAATGCTGACACCACAACTTCTGGAGGCAGGTGAAGTGCTCACCCCTTCTGCCTCCCCAGCCAAGTGGAGCTCTAGGACAGGGCACCAAAGCCTGGGGGGAGGTGCTCCTGGCAGGGAGCACCCTGGGGCTCAGGGCGTGTGCCCTCAGCAGTGTCAGGCCAAGGCTGGCTGAGTGTCTGGCGTGAGGGTGGGTGTCCAACGTGGTCCTGAAGCAGATGGCATGTGCCAGCCAAGCACTGGCAGGGCTTTACCCCACACCCCTTGTTTTGCCTTAAACCTCCAGCTCCATTTTAAATGCAATTCCAGCCTCCACACACAGTCCTGGCCCTTCCCCACCACACAGGGCCCCAGCCTCAGATCTGGGTGCTGGCCTGGCCCTTCCGGGTTGGCTGCAGCCCCTCCAGCTGATCAAATATCTGGGAGACGTGGGGCTGCTCCTGAGGGTTCATCATCATCATGGAGAACAGCAGGGGCTTCAGGGCAGCTGAATACCAGCATCTCAGTTTACACGCTGCTCTAAAGAGTTGCTGCCTGCACCGTGCACCCAGTGATGCTACCCAAGCTTGGCATGGATGCGCTGCCTGTAGGCTTTCCCCACTGCTCCCATTGGCCAAAATCTGGCCAGTGGGAGCAGTGCCTGGGACCAGTGTAAGGGCTGAAGACAAGTAAGTGCCCCTCACTCCCTCATGCCCAGAGCCCCACACTCCAGCTCCCTCACATACACCCCATCGAGACCCCCGCACCTCCATCCTGCTCCTGCCCCCTCCCCTCTGGCAAGATACCCTGCCCCCACCCTGCTTCTGCACCCTCCCTCCTGGCCACACACTGCACCTTCCCTTGCTCTTGCCCTCTTTCCCGGCCAGACACCCTACTCCCAGCCTGCTCCTGCACCCTACCCTCCCATCCAGACCTTGCACCCTCATTCCTCCTGCTGGCAGCCTAGTCCCACACACTGAACCCCCCCATTTTTGTCCCAACCCCAAAGTCTAGGGGTTCTCCAAAATCCACTAACCCTGGAACCCCAAAAGAGTAAATCTGGCCTATGGGAAGCCCTGAATATCAGTCTTTCCTCTCCCTCCACCTTGCCCCATGGAGCTAGAGCATCAGTGGAGTGGGGAGTCTCAGTTGGGGGCCACATCAGTGAGAGTTGGGAGGGTTTGGAGGGTTTTTTTGCTTCAGCCTTGTGTGGTGTCTGTGGGTCAGTGGCCCCCGACCCAAAAAAGGTTCCCCACCCCTGCCATAAATAAAGAAAACATTGAAATCTTTTGTGTTGGACATAAATTAATATTCACTTTATTTAAAATTAAACTTGGTAAATGTAACATGAGAAAGTTAAAGCACTTAGTCTGTTTAATAATTTAAATTAATATTTCCTTTATTACTGGTTAAATTAAACCATTCTCCCTAACTGCAGCACCAGCAAAATGGCTTGGGCATAATTATGTAATTAATGGCGAGTTTCCATTAGCAACCGGTGGTCCATGGAAAAGTTTGCATTGAGCTAGGTGGGCCACAAGCCAAAAAGTGTGAGGACCCCTGTGTTAGGGGAATGGGAGAGAGTTGTGTTGTGGGGGAATGGGCGGGCGGGGCTGGTGGCAGGGTGGCACGACCGGGGGAATGGTGCCCCCACCCTGCTGGCTAGAAGCCCCGCCCACACTCACCTGGTGCCGGCCTGGTTGAGTAGGTAGAGCAGCAGCAGGCCGGGGCAACCGAGGGAGTGGGAGGCTATGGTGGCTGTACTGCCTGCCATGATCCCAGAAGGTAATTTCTATAAAACCTTTATTACTGTGTAACATTTTTAGTATGTTACAACAAAATCATTTTACCAGTCAGGTTCCACTCAATTTTTTATTAACCTCTCTTATGCACACTCAGTGCAGGACTATTTTGAACTCCCTTATATTTAAAAAAAATTGCGGCCCACATTTCCCAAAAAAGGCACACACACCCCAGCAGAAATTTCTGTGTATGGGCCTGCTACAGTTTACAGTTTTGTTGGGTCCCTGTTTTCTTGCTCACCCCTTCTTTCCTGGGCAATTAGAATCTTGTTTTGATCTTGCTACAAGAACTTAAGTTTTGGTTTTGCAACCTGTTAATAGATTTTTTTCAGTTATTATAGTAGAAGCATAATACTTGCAACTTCTTCAATGCAACACCAATGCACTTTAAGGTTATTTATCTGTTCATTTCCTTTGCACTATCTCTAGTCCCTGTTGAAATGATAACCTGTGTTCTTGTTCTTTGCCTTGGGGTTTCTTCTTTCTCTTGCTGTTCCTGGTGTGAACAACAGTGATGTGTATGCTGGCAGGATCCACTTAAGAAAACCAGTGTATACACGCTTACCTCATGCCTTCAGATCATTCATCCATATAAGTTCTTGCTATGGATTACCTTTCCTGCATTTATAAATGAAAGTTACTAAGGGTTGAAGAATACAGGCCATTTCATAATTAGTCTGATATGCTGATTTTTACAATCATATGGTCAAAATGGGTCAATAGTTCTCATTCCTTATTGACCCATTTTGGCATATTGACTTTTTTAATATTTTCAGATGTGCCTGTGTAACTGCCACAAGGCAGATTTGAACTGGGACCTCAATATAGGAGCCTCTACCCTTTGAGCTAAAAGCCAACGGACTCTCAGCCCATGTTGTAGAGGTCTCTTGATCTTAGCCATTGCTGTGGTCTAGGTGCCACTGCATGAGACAGTGAACCACACTAGGTCTGTGGGTTACACCTGTAATAGATTTTCCATTATTATAGGATTATTTACAATAAATAGACAATGTTCAGTTATTGCACTCACTTAGCTATACACTTGGTTTCTTTCTTCTTTCTTTACTTGTGACATTAACATTAAAGTAATTTAAAAATATCTAAAAATAATTATATCCTGGAATATACTGGCCTTTCAAGGCCAAAGGGGAAAGTCGGGGGGGAGGGGGGGTGTCATGTCTCACAACCTCATTCCAGGAGTTCTGCAGAAGTCCTAGGGAATGAAAGAGGCAAATACTGAGAGAGAAGAAGGAAGTGATTCTTGTGTGACAATGCAGAATCCATAGAAGTGTTCATTAAACATTTCTGTTCTGTGTGAGGAAAGATGTAGGATGATAAACTCAGATTATTGGAAGATGATGAAATACTTTTCACTCCATTAGGGAAAGAGGAGGATATGGAACAACATATATTAGGGAAAATATTTTAAAATCAGCAGGAGTAGATAATTTGTGTCGAAGGATCGTGAAGGAGTTGAATGAGGAGATCTCTGTCCCACCTGCTATTAATTTCTAATAAGTCTTGGAATACTATGGAAATTCCAGAAGACTAGAAGAGTGATATGATTGTGCCAATATTCAAGAGCTAGCAGGTAACTATGGGCAAGTAGGTAACTAGGGCCAGTTAGCCTGATATCAGCCTGGGAAAAATGATGGAGTAGGCTCGCAATTGATAAAGAATTAAATGATAGTATATAATTAATTCCAGTCGACATTGTTTTATGGAAAATTAGGTTTTGCCAAACAAACTTGAATTCATTCTTTGATGAGGATGCAAACTTGATTGATAAAGGATAGCTGCATAGGTATAAATACATTTAGACTTTTGTAAGACCTAGCACTACATGACATTCTGATAGAAATAGCACTGTGCCATGTCAAGGAAGCACACATTAAATGAATTAAGAACTGGTTAACTGGCATCTCAAATAGTAGAATCTTCACTGAATGGGGGCGTTTCTTGTTGGCTTCCCCAACATTTTAATCTACGATCTGGAAATAAATATCAAATCACAGTGGATACAAGTTGCTGCTGACACAAAAACAGATGAAGTGGTAAGTAAAAATGAAGAGAGGGCAATTATGTAGAGCAATATGGTAACCTGGGCCACTCAAACAAAATGTACTTTAATATCGCCAGAGGTAAAGTTATACACTCAGGGTATGTCTACACTACAGCACTAATTCGAACTAACTTAATTCGAATTAGTTAATTCGAACTAAGCTAATTCGAACTAGTGCATCTAGACCTAAAAACTAGTTCAAATTAGCATTTTTCTAATTTGAACTAGCATGTCCACATTGAGTGGACCCTGAACCGAGGTTAAGGATGGCCGGAAGCAGTGCCGGCAGGGCATCAGATTAGGACTTAGAGTGTGGAGCTGCTGTCTCAGGCTAGCCGAGGGCTGTGCTTAAAGGGACCTTAGAAAAGACGAGACTGAGGGGGGATATGATAGAGGTCTATAAAATCATGAGTGGTGTGGAGAGGGTGCATAAAGAAAAGGTCTTCATTAGTTCCCATAATAGAAGGACTAGAGGACACCAAATGAAATGAATGGGTAGCAGGCTTCAAACTAATAACAGAAAGTTCTTCTTCACAAAGCAAATAGTCAACCTGTAGAACTCCTTGCCGCAGGAGGCTGTGAAGGCTAGAACTATAACAGAGTTTAAAGAGAATTAGATAAAGTCATGGAGGTTGGGTCCATGGAGTGCTATTAGCCAGGGGGTAGAAATGGTGTCCCTGGCCTCTGTTTGTGGAAGGCTGAAGATGGATGGCATGAGACAAATGGCTTGGTCATTGTCTTCGGTCCATCCCCTCCAGGGTCCCTAGTGTGGGCCGCTGTCGGCAGACAGGCTACTGGGCTAGATGGACCTTTGGTCTGACCCAGTATGGCCGTTCTTATGTTTTTATGTTCTAAGCTCAGGGTCGGGGGTCTCACTGGACCACCTTGATTTTCATGCAAACCTGCTCCTGGGTGGCCAGGCTGGCAGCTCTCCTGCCCTAGATGGCCACTTTCCTGTGCCTAGTGCGGAGGTTGTGGATGAGGTCCACGATGTCCACACTAGACCAGGCCTCTTGCGGCCCCGGGCAGGCTCTTGGGAGCCACCAGCCTGGTCCCAGGAAGAGGCAGAGGGCTGGGGGTCAGCGGGTGGCTGGCTCGTGCCGTGTCAGGTGCAGGGTCTGCTGGCTGGGTACTGGCAGGCTTGCACCTGGCATGGGCACCGTAGCCAGCCCGTGCCCCTTTAAGGGCTCCGGGGCCGGGAGGGGGGCAGACAAGTTTCCCTGGTGGTGCCCAGAGTGGCCACCAGGGCAAGCTGGGAAGGGCTATCCTCCCACTAGTTAGAATTAAGTGGCTACACAGCCCTTAATTCGAACTACTTAATTCGAACTAGGCGTTAGTCCTCGTAGAATGAGGTTTACCTAGTTCGAATTAAGCGCACCACTAGTTCGAATTAAGTTCAAACTAGCGGTTTGTATGTGTAGCGCCTATTAAAGTTAATTCGAACTAACATCTGTTAGTTCGAATTAACTTTGTAGTGTAGACATACCCTCAGGTACCAGAAATGCAAGACAGACCTAAAGAATAGGTGAGGAGTAGGGGGTCTATTTCCTGGAAAGCAACTCAATCTGAGCACCTTGTGCCTTGCTGTGGTAAAAGGGGCTAATGAGCACTTTGGATGTATTCATGGGGGAGGAGGGGTAGTTCTATTAGGAACAGAGAGGTGATTTCACCGTGGGAGGTGGCACTGGTAAAACCAATACTGCCTACAGTTCTGGTGTCCAGATTTTTAAAAGGATGTTGAAAATTTGGAGAGGGGGCAGAAAAAAAGCCCCCCACAAAAATGATGCAAGAGATGGAGAAAAAGCCTTTTGGTGAGAGACTTAATGAGCTCCGTCTGCTTACCTTATCACAAAGATTGAGAGGCAACTGGGTTACTGTACAAAGTATGTTCGCAGGAGAAAATACAGGAAATTAAAGAGCTTTTTAATCTAGCAGAGACAGGCATATCAAGAACCAGTGGCTGGAAGCTGAAGCCAGACAAATTCCAATTGGAAATGTGGGACAAATATTTAACAGGACGATTAACCACAGGAATAAAATACCATGGGAAGTGGTGGATTCTCCATCTCTTGATGGCTTAAAATCAAGACCAGATGCCTTCCTGGAAGATACATGTTAGCCAAGCACAAGTTATTGGACTCAAGAAAGGGATAACTGGGTGTGAGCTAACAGCCTGGGATATATAGGAGGTCAGACTAGGTGATCAATAACCCATCTTGGCTTTAAACTCTATGAATCTATGGGGTACCAGTTGGTGTCTGGAAAGCCCTCATGTACTGTTTTCTTCGGGGCATAGGACTAAAAGCCCTGTAGTGTAGGTACACAGGGCCTATATTTCTCATGGCTAATTGGGGTAACTTCTGGGAAGGAGAGAAACATGTAAGCTTCCTCTCCCCTCATAACATGGTAGACACTGGCAGGAGGAGGATTAGTTGCCTGCAGCTTTTCTCAGGCTGGGATGCATGAAATGGAAGTGTCTGATTCTATCTCCAACCAGGGAAGGAGTGCTGGGAAAACCTTACCCCTTACAGGTAATGCCTGATTGGAAAGATTTTGTTTCAAGATGTGTCTATTTGAAAGGTTTTGCTGTTGGTCTGGGCAGAGCTAAGTGGAGATGGGGCCAGCTGTGAGAAATTGGCTCAAGGTCACAGATTGCTACATATCCCTTTTAAATGTTTTTCTAGAAAACTGGCGATGTAATTCACATACAGCTTCAACTCTCCGAGACAAGACTGAAATGTGAGTGCTTGTGAGGTGGAGGTTTCCTCTTGTTTTGTAGCATTATATGAACAACAGAGAGCAAAGCTAGAAATTGGAATTGAAAGGAGCCTGTAACACCCCAGAGAGAAAGCCATGCTACAAATAACAACCGAACACTAAACTTCCTTTAGACCAGCAGCTAACAAAGTGAAATATATAAAATACAAAGATAGCGAGAAACAAAAGAGACAGAGAAGGAAAGATGACATGACAACTATGGGGAAGGAAGGTTTCAGGCCATAAAGTTCCAGCGACTAGGAAAGCAACACGCTTAAAGTCATTTGGGTAAGCTGGTAACACCAGTTCAGAATGCTGCTTCTGGAATAATACAGTACTTTAAATAGTGATAGAAATGTAGCCGTGTTAGTCTGGTGTAGCTGAATCAAAAAACAGGACGATGTAGCACTTTAAAGACTAGCAAGATGGTTTATTAGGTGATGAGCTTCCGTGGGCCAGACCCACTTCCTCAGATCAAGGACTTGATCTGAGGAAGTGGGTCTGGCCCACGGAAGCTCATCACCTAATAAACCATCTTGTTAGTCTTTAAAGTGCTACATAGTCCTGTACTTTAAATAGTGAGAAAAGGGAGGTTTATGTAGGGGAAAGATTCAGTTAGTGCAAAACATTTTGAACAAGTAGTTCTGTGTCCAAGCAGGAAACAAGGAGGCTTTGTTTAGACACCAAAAAGAGGTGATGTCCTTAGCAAAACCACAAAAGTCCTAGGTAAGCATCTGAGACAAAACCATAGGAGAATAAAGAAAATGTCTGTCAGCATAAGGCTGGTGAAAGAAATTACACTGTGGGAAGTCACTGGAAAGTATTGATCAGCATCAGGCTGATGCGCAGGAATTTCTGTGCGGGGTGCTTTTTTTTGCAAAGGTGGACCGCAAGGGTGTGAATGCATCCTTCCCCCTTCCATGGTCCTCCAAGTAAGCAGGGAAGTCAGCCCGAGCCTTCCCCCCCCCCCCCCCCAGCCAGAGCATGGGGGAGGGAAGCTCTGGCAGGACACGGCTCCTGCCTTCCCCTGGTCTGCTGGAGCATGCTTACTTGGGAGACCATGTAGGGGGTGCTTTCGTACCCTTCACACACCCACTGTGAATGGGCCTGAGCATAGTCTTTGCTAAAAGTCTCTTGGTCTTCTAGAGCTAAGGAAAAATTGCAGCTTGTATAAGAAAAACCTGTAAGGCAGACAAATAGGAATAATACCTTACAGGCTTGAACTTTGGTTTTCAATCATTTTTCTGCCAGAGAATTGTGACTGTGTGTGTGAGAGAGAAGTAGAGAGAGAGAGAGAGAGAACTAGATTTCGACCCTAGAAATTAGAGAGGAATCAAAGAAAACATGCCTTTGCTATCTTGAGCCTGATTTTAGGAAGTACACAGCCCCTGACAACACCGTTCAAAGTTAGATGAAGCTCAGCATCTCTGAATACAAGTCCCTTAGTACTGTACTGTATTAGCAACTATACTATAAATACAGTTGAAATCTTTGGGTATAATTATGGTTGTGAATTCATAGGGAAAGTTTTGTGCCAATTTGCAGCTGTGTGTTTTACACGTAAACATAGAGACTGTGTGTAAAGAAACAAAATATCTATTGTAAAAATCTGTATGGGAAAGGCAATATTCACATGCCAGAATGCATCAGATTTTTGTGGACATAAACCTGATGAGAGGAAAACTCTATTCTGTTCATGGAGTTCAAAATTGGACTCTTCCTTGGGTTTTAAAGAGTAGTTTGCCCTTAGTTTCTAGGTCTCATCTAAACAGGGGGATTTGTCCTGACTGCACCAACCAGTTTGACTGCTTTAGTGCAACCCCTCGGGCAAATTTCCTCAACTGCTGAATCCATTTTGTGCCAAGTAACTGATACCAAATGGATTTAAGATGTCAGGGAAGTCCCTCAATAGCAGACAGCTGCCTAAGGTAGCTTTGGCTCCTTTTGCACCAATTGAATCCTTCTCATCCCTGCCATGAGGAGGCATGCTGTGGCATTTGGGGAGCAAGTTAGGGGAATGGAGCCCTTATATACCCAGTCCTCCATTCAGGGGAGCTGACAGCCCTCATGGGTCCCTGGGCAAGGTGTTGTGGGGGGTAGTTCCATGCTCCCGGAAGGGATAGGGCCTCAGGCAAAAGGGGCAGGGCAAGGGCAGCCCAGTCCTCAGTACCGCCCTGAGCACAGCATGCTCACTGCCAGCCCTAGTACTGCCTGGAGTGCACCGCCCCCCACCTGCCAGACCATAGCACTGTCCAGAGTGCATGGTGCAGTGCTCTGGCGGCCATTACCACGGTCCAGGGCTGTGGCTGCTGCTGCTACAGCAGTAGCAGTGATTGGGAGACCTGGGCCCCTTTGAATCACCCAGGCTCCAGGGCAATTGCCTTCTTTGCCCCCCCCCCTCCGATGGTAGGCCTGTCTCTGCTGGTGTAGCATAAGTTAGAGCAGGGGTCTCCAACCTTTTCAAGCATGAGATCACTTTTTGAATTTAAATCAGTCCAGGATCTACCTCAGACTCAAATACTCCTGCCCACACGTTTGCTGAGGCCCCACCCTCCTCACTCTGAGAAGATGGGGTACAGGGGAGGGGGACAGAATGACATCAATGCCCCCCTGCCTGTTTTCCCCACTCTGCACAACATGCAGGAGGCTCCCAGGGGGCAGCTCTGAGGCTCTGGGCAGGAGCAGAAGGGCAGTGGGGGGAGGGGCAGCTGAAGTGTTTGCACTTGATAGCCTCCCAGCCAAACCAGTCAGGATCACCTGTCAGAGGCTCCAAGATCTACTGGTAGATCCTGATCGACTGCTTGGTAACCACTGAGTTAGAGCTACTCCTTTGCGGTTTTACTGGGTGATTCTCAAACAGTGGGTCACAACCCCATTTTAATGTGGTCACCAAGGCTGCCGTTAAACTTGCTTCAGCCCTGGGCATTCTGGCTCAATTTATAGGCCCTCCCCTGAAAGTTGAAGATCTGGGGCTTTGGCCCTCCTCCCCCACCTGGGGCTGGCAGGCTTGGGCAGATTCAGGCTTCCCTCCCCTCCCCTGGGGTTGCGTAATAATTTTTGTTGTGAGTAGGGGGTCACAAGGCAGTGTAGCTCTAGTTTGTGCAGGGGTTGGATGCCGCCAGATCAAGAAGATCCTGATCACGGCAGCAGCGCAGTTTGCCCCAGATTCAAGCTGTGCTTCTTCCTTCAAAGTAAATAACAGCTCTGCTGGCTAGGTTAAGGTGTTGTGCTGCAAGCTGTAATTGGAATTTATCCCCACTGTTAGACAAGGCCTATTTTCTTCCAACTTCACCCTTAACACAGAGTTGTTTTGCAGTTCTGAGAACCAGAACCTTTGAAATAAACGTAGCCTTTTTGTTACTATGTATCTGCTGAGTAAGTGTTGTGTAATTTCTCCTTCATTATGAACTGATGAACAATACATGGTAGCAAGTGAATGTTTTGTGTCTGCACAACTGTACTTATGACTTACATTTTGTACAGGTTATTGGGAGTACTTGGGATTTAAATACAATGAGAAACATAAACCTGGCAGTGAGCATTTAATTTTAAAAGGAGAGAGAACACCCCCTTCTTCCCCCCACACCATATTCTTAATTACATTTAGAAAACATCATGTGGGTTACTTTAAAAGAGAGGGAGCTTTCAAAGAATCTGCAGTTTAAAACAAATGAGACTTTAATGTTATAGTTAAATACTTATTAATTGTTGCCTGGAGTCCTTTTGTGCTTTTATCTCTTGAATAGCAGGGCATATTAAAAAGAGTGCCCTGATAATTTGAAATTAGATTCAGGTTACCTGAACTGTGAATCTAAGGAATATGATTCTATTGAGCTATTCTACTCAGATGACTGATGTAAAACATATTTATCTGTTTACAAATCTAAGTAGTAAGTAGTGGCAGTCAAACTAAAAGACAAAATAATTAGCATGGATATATATCTAGGTGAAACATTACAGCTCCTATTACAACCAACCCTTTACAGTGTGTTGCTTTCCTATATTTTGGCTCATGAGATGAGGTTCTTGAGTCATGTATGTATGTATGTATGTATGTGCCTGGATAGTTTAAATTAGGGCTGTCAATTGACATGCGTTAATGCCTGTGATTAATGCAGTCCAGGATTACTGTGTTAAATTTTTTAACATGTTAATCTCAGGCGTAAATGCTGCACTGCCCCTTTGAAGTGCCACTGCGGCACTTCAAAGGGGCAGCGCAATGTGGAGGCCGGGATCAGCTGGGGACTCCCCAGCTAACCCTGTGCTCCACTGCCCCTTTGAAATGTGCAGAGGTGGCATTTCAAAGGAGCAGCCGCCTCACAGCTCAGCTGGGGATCAACTGTGCAGCTGCTGCCCCTTAGAAATGCTGCCTCCACGTGTTTCAAAGGGGAAATGGAGCCTTGGATCAGCTGGAGATTCCCAGCTTCCCGTGGCATTTCTCCAAAACCCAGCATCAGTTGGGGAGTCCCCAGCTTTAAAATTCTGCCTTCTAATTTTGACTAAAGCTTGCACGTTTTGAAGGGAAATGTAGCTGAACATTATTTTTACTGTGCTGGGGAGTTGGGTGGCTGAGTCAGTTATTTTGGGTTGGCAGTACCTGCCTCTCCTTGTGTCAGAAAGAATCCTAACTCTTTGTGCTGCCTCATCAGTGCAAAACAAGTGGACCTGAGGCTATGGTCCAAGCCCTATGCTGGGAAGCAAGTGTTCTCAGTATTGGGGCTGAGGTTAGCAGTGAAGAAAAATTTAGTAAATAAATGTAATTTTGCTGAAAGAAAATCATGGGTTGCATGCTGAATTGAAGCAATAAATTATGATGATAAAACTTTTGGACGAGAGTCAATTGGATTGCTAGGTACCTTTTCAGATTCAGATGTACTTCTACTTAATAAAAATGTGGAAAAAGCTTTTGTGTTGTGTATTTTGCCTGGGTTTTTGCTTGTGTTACATTGTATGCTTGTGTTTACATACACTGATCTGCATGCAAGATTCTCTCAAAAATGGAAAGACAATAAAATGAAATGTAGATTATGCTTAGTAAAGACAAATATTTTTATGTAGTTTTTTTTCTAACATTCTGTGGTGTGACAATAAGGGATTGTGGGAGACTAATATTCCTATAATAAATGCAGCTCTTTAACCTGTCCTTGGAGAAGGCTGATGTATGCTTCCTGGAAGTGAACAAGAATCACTTAATATAATATTTAATTTATGCTTTCCCCAAAATATTTTGGATTTATTTTACCTTTTTCTCTGGGTAAAAGCATTTAGAACAAACAAATATTTATCTGTCCATTCAATGAGTCAGTTAAATGTTAAACTGAGAATTGCAGATCAGAAACTCTTATCACAAAACATATTTGTCAATTACATGCGGGGAGCAGTTTTATTCTTACTGTTATTCCTGTATTGTTCACAGTTCATTACTGATAGGGATAATTTTGAGCAGGTGGTTTAGTGAATTTCATGATCTTGTATTTCTTTAGCTTTGATCAAACTATTCCATATATGGATTTGTTAAAAGATAGTTCATGAAAGTTTTTTTAAAAAACAGTGTGTGATAAGAAGGAAAGAGGCTCCTTATGTCCCAATACTGTATAGAAGGATCTGATCAGATTGACTACATATCACACGACTTACGTGGGGCAAGAAGGCTGTAAAAGGAAAGGGAAAAGTATGCATTAGAGGTTACTAACCCTTCCTTCTGGTTTGTTGGTGAGGCCACCAGTGGGTTTTGGCTGGTGTTTTGAGTTGTTTTGCTGTCATTTTTGTCCTTTCTCTTTGTGACAATAAAGCCAGTTTTTGAGAAAGAGACTTTGAAACATATTTTGTATCATTCAGGGGACATATCAATTTGTCAGTTTAAGAGCATGCTGTGATACCAAAAGAGGCAAGCTTAATTTCTGTTCACTCCCAAGCAGAATTGAAAGTAACTTACAATTTCTTACAGGTTCTGTCCTATTGCAACTGAGGACCCTGCCAGCTCTTTAAATAGCTCCCTGCTGGCTTTTGTCGCAGCTCAGCCAGCTCTTACTGGAGCTTCACACCAGGGAGCACACCTGCTTACTTTCACCTCTGCTCCCAGGGAAAAAAAATAGCCTACAAGACAAATAATGCCCTTTCCCCCAGAGAATGGTTTGATCATCTGTTACCACAGCTGAGCTACATAAAGACCAGATTCCACCATCACATGACACTGAGTAGTACTTTGTGCCTTGTGTTATTGCCCCAACTCAGTGGGACTATTTGAGGAGTATGGTAGTAATCAGTATGTATAAGGGTTGTAGAATCGAGCCCTGAATGAAAGCTTTACTGCTCCCAGGATGCATCAGTTCATCCAAGGTATAAAGGTCTCAGCAGTTGGTGTTCTGCACCCTCCTTCCTGGAGGCTGTGCCTGGACAATTTTTCCCCCAAAATGGAAAGAGTCTATCTCCTACACTCTTCCACGTAGAAAGTTTCTCTGTGTCTCTGTGAATGTGATCTTCTTTAGGTCCAGTGGAAAGTGGACCTCTGATGTGGGGCATTCAAATACTTCCTGTGTGAGGCCAGTGGGAGCTTCTGTCCTGACTGTGAACTCTCTGTTATATTTTTGTATTAGCCCTTTCCTATGGGAATGTGTAAGACAGGGGTTCTCAAACTTTGTGATACCGCGACGCCCCTCTAAGTTGCTGCAACCCCCCTCTAAGTTGCTCATGACCCCCCCCCCGGGGATTCGGGACCCACAGTTTGAGAAACGTGGGTGTAAGGGATGTGTTTGAACATTCTATCAAAAAGAGGTCTGTCTGATCCATGTCTAAACAATGTTTTTACAGATGTGAGAAAGGGGCTTTTAGGACAGAGGGTGACTGACTCTCAAAAAGATGTACCATAAGAAGTAATTCCACAGACGTCAATGGAGAGACACAGATTTAGCAACAGAATCAATCTCATACAAACATACTCTTTTCTATACAACTTTTGCGAGGGACACCTGTCCTTCTGCAATTCAAAATTTATCAGCATTGGCATTTCTGCCATTAAACTGGTGCAGCTGCCTAGATTCTTTGGTACTGCTGTGATTTCCTTTTTCTGAGCTCTGTTCCTTTAGGCTTGGGTGAGATATATGCAGAAAAATGTAAGAGGACAAAGAAGGAAAGTGAGAAGGTTTGCTGACTAAGAAATGGTGATGACGGATAAGAAATGAGACAAAGAATTTGGTAACTCGCTTCCTTCCAGTACCCTAGCAAAAGAGTCTCAAACAAAAAAACACCAGGAAATGAAAAAATAATTTCTTCTCTCTCATCTGTTCATAACTTTGCCCTCATTATACCAGGAGAGTTCTTAGTAAACTGAGGAAAGTAAAAAATACTTGCTGTCTGAGATCTCTTTTTGGTACACTACCAAAGTAACCCACTGCCACCTGAGTTATTTTCTCAGACCCAACTTCCTTTCATATTCCCTCACTGTGGATGGTAGGAAAAGAGGGCATGGCCCTGTTACACTGGCTTGGTCTTTTCTGCAGTGCATTTAAAGCATGTTCTTGTGCACAATTCATACTTTGTTGTTGGCAAAAAGGGCTCTAATGTGGTTTGGTCAGCCACTGCTCTTCCGGTTCTATCATGATTTGTCCCTTCCCATCCTGACATCACTGTTATTAGAGCCCTGTTTGGCCACAGCTAAATGTAAGCTACACATGAGCATGCTAAACACACAGTGGAAGAGCTAGCATAAGATGGTTTTGTGACTCAGGCACCAAACTGTCAGTTAAAAAAAATCTGGTTTCAATTCTCAGCTCTGCCACACATGCCTTCTGTGGCCTCAGACAAGTCTCTTAATCTCTCAAGGCCTCAGTCTCCTGTCTGACAAATGATAACCCTTCGGCTGGTGTGTCTTTTTTAGTTTGTATTTTCTTTGGAGTGGGGAGTTTGCATATCACTTTGCACAAGTGGGCTATGATATTAGTTGAGCTACTACAATAATGTAGAACTGTCATCATAGAAATTAGTGGGGCAGAAATCAGTATTCAAAAATACACCATCCATTTCATCTCTTCAGCAGATCATATTATTATGCCTTTTTCTCTTTAACACTCATGATTCACTTAATTTTTTTCTAAGTTATTTTAATTTGTTATTAAATATGTTGATTTCATTAAATATTCAGAATTTGACTGACTATTCATACTGAATGCCTTTGTTATGACTCCATCTCTGGTAGTAATCTCAAACACTGATATATTTTATGCCTAAGCAAAAAAAAGTATATCAGAATTCCTTTGTTGTTAATCTCCCTTCCAATCATGTAGAATATTTATCCTTAGAAGGCCAGATTTGGTTATTCTTACTCATGTTGAAAATCACATTATTCCATGTCTAGTCCCACTGAAGTAAAGGTGTTTCTCGACGTGACTTACAATATCAGAATCTGATCCACAGTTTTGAGTAATAGTATGAAGTTTACGTTTTTTTTTTTCTTTCAAAGGTAAGAACTGGTGACTGCAGGACTAGGAAACAGTGAGCAGAAACACTATATGATATTAAATTGTAGGGAAACAAAGTAGGTAAATTTTTCTTTAGTTAGTAAACTGGGTTTTCATACACACACAATAACTGCTGCAGACTTAAACCACAATGAAGAAAATGGCTTCACTTAACAGCTTTTTTATGGTGAAAGGAAATAAAACAGTTTAAGAAGTAGAAGATTTTTTCTATTTTATTATGAAATCTAAAAGAAAGAGCAGTAGCCATACAAGTATAATTTGATAGAGTATATAAATCTTTTAAAAGGCTTCATAAAGCAATAATTACTTTAGTATATGTACCAAATGAGATTAAAGAGCTACATTTGGTTCTAATACAAAGTTTCACATTCAAAAGGACCGTCAGCTTCCTGTTTATAATCCACTTATATTGAACAGAAAGGAGTTCAAACATAATGCCATTGTGTTTCCGACATTTATCTTAATTGAAAACAACTGAAAAACATTAATAACAGAGCAAGGAAACTCAATGCTATAGGTAAGGCATTATTTTTTCTTCTCCCATCTTTTCTAAAGTAATGCATTACATTGTAAAACAATGAGTAGTCCTGAGGCACCTTTAGAGACTAACAAATATATATATAGTATCATGTGCTTTCATGGGCAAAACCCACTTCTTCAGATGATCTCAGATCAGCTCATCTGAAGGAGTGGATTTTGCCCACAAAAGCTCATGATACTATATATATATTTAGTCTCTAAGGTGATGCAGGACTACTTGTGTTTAAAGTTACAGACTAACACGGCTACCCTTCTGAGATGCACTGGGTTGTAATACCCTCCTTCCACTACTCTGTCTCTTACAAAACAGGGAGAAATCCTTACCCCACTGAAGTGAATTGCAGAACTCTTGTTGATTTTAAAGGGGCAGGACTTCACCTATATATTCTGCTTGCTAGGTAATTTTTAATCAAGAGGTTCAGGCCAAACGATTTGCATAAACTATTTCCCCTAAATTATCACAATAAAGCATTTGGAATACATAACTCTTAAATGGAAACAAATAGGTGCAATTTTTAACTTTTTTCCCTTAATTCTATTCATATCTTCTTTTCTGACCCATTCATTTTTTGCCTTTAAATTTTACTTTTTTTTGTTGGGGTGAAATTCACTCCTGTGCAGACGGCCTATTTGGGGACTATGCACCACTTAAAATCTATTTTGAGATCAAAATGACACCATCCTGCATTTTACTCACAATACTGGCTTTTTTCCCCAGGAGGGGTTAATTTTATCTTCTATGAATTAAAGCTTTGATGTGGCATTAATATCAATTTTTAATTCTCCATCAGTCAACAAATTTTCAGAATCCTCCAACTTTTTCAGAAGCTGATTCTGCTATTCCTGTTATAATGTCCTCATGACTCTAGCAGTCTGGGTGAATCTGAACGGACTGCAAGTGAAGTAACAGTATGATTAATCACCATATCTAGAACTGTTATTATTGTAAATATTTGCATTATTACAGCAGCCAACTGAGATTAGGGCTGTGTTATGCTTATTGCTGTGGGAGAGACGACAAGGCTTGCACTGGCAGATTTGCAATCTGAGGAATAATCTAAATAACCTAAAATAATAAAAGTACTTTAAATGGTAGCTGCAAGGCAAAATGTTATATTATTTATATTAACTCAATACTTATCACTGTGCATGCATTTTAGGGACATAACATTTACAATGGCTCAGATATTGGTCTACTAAGTTTAGTGCCTGGTGCTGATCAATAGCTGATGCTTCAAAGAAAGGTGAAACCTCAAATGTGTCTAGAAACCTGTGCAGCTCCATACATGGGATGTAAACAGGAATATTCCATTTCTAGCTTTATTGAAGAATCAACTCTTTCCCTAAAACATGAAAAACATAAAGCCTGCACAACTGCAAATGTGGTTGATCATAATTAGTAAGTTATAGTACTTGACTCGGTGACTGCTGGTGCCTGCCATTAATTCAGTTGAATTATTCCTTTTTAAAAACTCATAGGACAGCAGAAAAAGGAGATGCTGGGCAGTATTTTGTTTAACTCTGCCTAATTTTAACCTCTTAATTTAATTTCTCATTAATGCTTCTCCTTTTAAACCACCTTCATGGGTGGCAGATAACACAGGCAAGAGAAGGCATTGCCTTCCCAAAACTGCCTATGCTACTGGGCCACCTGGAAGGACGAGGGTTGCTGCCTGGCTCTATGGCTGGCCAGGAAAGATCAGGCATAAGGGTAGGGTTGGGCGGGCCTTGGCTCCATGGTGTGCGAGGGAGGTTGCTGAAGGGGTGGAGTCTCAGGTGGAGAGGGTGGGAGCCTCATTTGGGGTAGGGCTGGGTCTTGCCTGCCCCAGCTGGGCCTTCATCCACTGCCCATGCCCACTTTTCATAATACCACTGTTAATCCTGCCACCACTATTGCAATCATCTTAACCCTTTTCAGTGTCAGCTGCATCTTTAGGTGAGGGGACCAAGGCAGAAAAGCCATCTCTCATTTTTGTTGTGTTTCAGATCTGCTCAGCTTCATTGCTCTTGCCCATATCTGACCTGCTCATGTAATACTCTTACCAGCAAGTTCATACACTAACGTGTCTTTATGATGTTTTTAAAGTTGTTATGGTGTACCATTATTTTAAGCAGAATGGCCATTTAAAACTGAATGGCACATCATATATATAGTAGTCCAATGTCTGAGAGTCTGTAACGCTGTAGCATTACAGTCTTGCCTCTGGGGGGCGCTCTTGCCTCCCGCCATGGTGCTAGGCTGAGTTCTGTGCCACTCAGCCGGGCCGCGGCGGGGGAGCAAGCGGTGGCAAGCAGCCGTTTGGGGTCCCCATGCTGCATGGGGAGTGCGGACCCCAAATGGCCCGCTTGCCACCGCTTGCTCCCCCGCCACGGCCCAGCTGAGCGGCACAGAACTCAGCCGAGCACCACAGCAGGAGAGGAAGTGAGGTGGGGCAGAGACGTACACGGCCAGGGGGAAGGGCTCGGCTGTGTACATCACCGCCCCACCCCCCCTTTGCCTCCTGCTGTGGCGCTCAGCTGAGTTCTGCGCCTCTTGGCCGGGCTGCTGTGGGGGAGCCCAAATGGTCGCTTGCGCCACTTGCTCCCCCGCGGTGGCCTGGCTGAGCAGTGCAGAACTCAGCCGAGCACCACGGCGGGAGGGGAAGGGGGGCGGGGCAGTGATGTACACAGCCCTGCCCCCTGGCCGTGTACGTCACTGGGGTAGGGTGTAAAAAAAAAAAAAAAAACAGACAGCCCTGATCGGGGGCAGGAGGGGGGAAGGACTGGCTGGGAGAGGAGCGGGGCTGGCTGAAGGGGAAGCAAAATTGGCGGGGGGGATCAGAGGCAGTGTAGCTGGCCAGGGGAGAATGGGAGAGGGGTGGCTGGTGGGAAGCAAAGCTGGTCGGGGGTGGGAGTCGGGGGCAGCGAGGCTGGCCATGGGAAATCAGGAGAAGGAACTGGCTGGCGGGGGGTGGGGAGAGGGAATCGGCCAGCAGGGAGCCGGACTCACCCGGGTGTGTGCCGATCCTAGGGTGCTACCCACCCTGCTCATGCATCCCCGACGGAGACAGAGGAAAGCGGAGAGAGAGTGAGAGGCAGGAGGAGGAGGAGAAGAGAAAGGGAGAGTGAGAGGCAGGAGGAGGAGGGGAAGAGAAAGGGAGAGTGAGAGGCAGGAAGGAGAGAAGAGAAAGAAAGAGACGGAGAGAGAGGCAAAAGGTATAGGAGAGCTGAGAGCGGGGGGGAGGTAGTAGGAGGAGGAGAGAGAGAGAGACAGACGGAGACGGAGCGAGAGACTGGAGGCTCAGGAGAGAAGACCAACGTGGAGGAAAGACCTGAAAATCCAGTCTTATGACAGGCTAATGGGCTAGTTATATAAGATTCTAATTTTCTAATCCATTTTTTTCAATTCAATGGTGTTTCAAAGCAATAAAAACACAGACTTTCAGGTACAGAAACCAGCAAAGTTCTAATATAGGGACAAATCATGGCTCAGCTTGCCCATGTGTGCAGGCGTGTCAGGAGACATGAGGCCCTCTCTTTACTGAGCTGGTTAGGCTGCATACATAAGTATGATACGTTGGTTTAATATGCTTATTTATAGCGAGGCTGCTATACAGGCAGTCCCCGGGTTACGTACAAGATAGGGACTGTAGGTTTGTTCTTAAGTTGAATTTGTATGTAAGTCGGAACTGGTACATATTGTAGGGGAAACTCTAGCCAAATATTTCTCCAGAGCTCAGTTTTATTCTCCCACACCTCACTTCCCTCAGTCCTTTATTCTCAAGCTGAGGTGTCTGCTAAGAAAAGCCACTCCGCGTCTCCCTGGTCTGCTGGGGGGGGGGGGGCGCTAGCTTCGTGTCTCCCTGGTGTGCTGGGGGGAAGCAGCTAGTGCGGGGTTGCCTCACCCTGTTTGTAAGTAGGGATCCGATGTAAGTCGGATCCATGTAACCTGGGGACTGCCTGTATATTCTTCCTGTGCATAAAGGCTGGGAATTGGTGGGAAGAGGCATGGACTAGGCAAAGCCTCTGACTGTTGCACAATAGAACAAACAGCATTTTTGCACTGCCATGCCAGCGGATGTACCCTGCACTGGGTATAGAACTGTGATGAAATCGTGACGCAATTGAAATCAGTGGGAGTTGTACCATTGACTAAAATGGAGCCAGGATTTCACTTCTAACAGAGGACTAAGCAAGGGGCAAGGGAGAGGCGGCTTATGGCGCCTGCAGCAGCACAACATGCCGTCCTTTGCGCTGGTTTCATGGCAGAGCCACACTTTAGTCTAAAATAATGAATCCTAAAGAAATGGAGTAAATTACAATCTATGCTAGGAACACATTCTGGGTCTCCAAAGAATGGCACGGCCATTTTGCTGCTTTAGCAGAACAGGCTGCAGTACCTCCAATAATTATCATGCTTTCCAATTGCAAACATGCTGTTTAAATTTGTAACCATTGCTCTAAATACAGTGCACAAGAAGGGTGGAATTCTATTGAATCGGCAAAGAATTTTCTGGTACTTAATGCCACCGGAATGTCAGAAGAGTTAATGGCAGATGTGGTTGTGAAAATGTTCTGTATTTTTGGACAACCTTTAATTAAGACACTTTGTATGTAGCAGCAACCAAATAATATGCTGCCACTTGAAAGCTGTCAGAAGGAAAAAAAGTCTACAAAGCTTCTAAATGCAGCCCTCTTTATTTTTATCTGAAAGTGAATTAGGAAACCTTATAGTGACAATAACTGTCCTTTCACATGAAATGATGAATTTAATGCACAGTGTAAATAAACTGGGCAGTTTTATAGATTTGTACTTAACTCCTTCTGTTAATTTTGTTTATTATGCCTTCATTTTAACAAGACTACATCCAAAAGTTGAAGTGATGCTATGCCATCTTTTTCTTTTAAGACTGAATGTTTTATATAACTGCTTTGATACAGCAGATTTCCCTTCCTCCCTGTAAACCGTTTAAATCAGGGAATAAGTCTCTCTCAGTTTATTTTAGGGATGAACTCAAAGAAAATGATTTTATACTGCATCAATTCAAAATTTTGAACTTGAAGCTGTCATTGATAATAGATTAATTATTTACCTATAAAAGCTAAAAGATGCTAATATGATACAGAAGACCCTAAATAAGCAGTAATAGACATGTGGCATTTGTCACATTAAAATGTGATGAAAATACTAAGTTTTCAGTAGATCAACATATACAAAGCAATAGAACAATGGAAAGCTTATTTTGACAGTTCTACAATGTTGACATAGCATTACTATGATAAACACACAGTAGCTACTAATTAGACTATAAGTTGACCCAAGTATAATAAGCATATGCAGAACTATCTAGCTAGTATGATTATGTGTGCATTTATGCTGGAAAGGAAACAGCTTACCTTCTTAGACTGCCATTTAGGTTAAATGTCAGGAATAATTTGGTCAGTCGAGCATTGTTCTAT
Organism: Pelodiscus sinensis; assembly: GCF_052426305.1. Taxonomy (NCBI): domain Eukaryota; kingdom Metazoa; phylum Chordata; order Testudines; family Trionychidae; genus Pelodiscus; species Pelodiscus sinensis. The sequence goes on from NC_143065.1 coordinate 27,891,279, forward strand.
CACTAGTTACTCAGGCTGGCAGTATGTATCAGAAGGAAAAATACCTGCCAAATTATCATGCAGGAACTGATCTTTAACTAAACATTAAGAATCCCAACCTCAGCACTGCAAGTCCGGCTTGATTCTGGTTTAAGGTATAACAATGTATGCATATTAGGAGTAACTCCATTGACACCAATGGAATTATACTTGTATAAAACCAGTGAAAGATAAATTAGAATTGGGACCTAATACCAATTTTCACCTCTTCCAGTTAACTGTTGGCTCTTATGTTCCAAAGAAGGCTCAGGTGAGTTGAATTGCCCGCAGACGAGTTTAAAATAGGTCTAGTATGTTTTACATTTGGTGGCATTTTTGTTAGTGATATTTACCTTGATAAACTAGCGTGCAGGAACATGATGCCAGCAGTAGCACAGGGTTTCATAAGTGCCCCTTCATCTGGAAGGCTAATGTGAATGTTCTTACATGTCTGCATTAATGTACTTGCCCTCTGTTGTGTGAATTTTCCAAGTTCATCTGTAAAGTTGACATTTTATGTAAGGTCCCCACCATCCACTGAAAATGATCAGGAATTTGTGAGCCAGGACTTAGGTTAATATTTATCCTCAAGATTTTTATTTTCTTGTATTGTCAGATTCTGTCTGAACTAGGTCTTGAAATTGATGGATGTACTCCCATCGATTTTGATGGGGCTTGGGATGCCACCTTATCCTGCTATTTGATGGAAAGACCAGTCCTGTCTCTCTGATCTCACATTGTGTGTGTGAGTGTCAGTCATTTATAAACCTTTAGGTGTGTGGTAAGAAGGTTACAGGCTAAAAGGTGAGGATAGGTTTCACAGAGTATACTGTTACATTTTCCCTTGTAGATTCAGAATGATTTGTTTAAAATGGGAAATATTCAAAATCTCTTTCTGCAATTCAAGAACTTCATACATGTCTCAAAAGTCTATTTTTTATTATAAGTCTAAAAATGTAGGTGTGACAGGGAAAGCTATTTAACTGCCTGGGTATCCATAAGTATGATGTGTTGGAAATTGGAGGAGGAAGGAAATGGAGGACCAAATTGTCAAGAAAGTTCATCAAAGTACTTCTAACATTCTTGGAAATGAGGTCCAATTGTCTCAAACTCAGTATGCATTTCTATCACTATTCAGTATGCATACATACTAAAGGCCAGATTCTGATAATCTTGCTCATTCTGAGCAATGTTCCTTCTAATCTTTTCCATCCACGTGCAGAATAATTTTTATGTGCATTGAGGCACGTGCAAAGGTGCACCACCAGTAAAAACAAAAAACCTAAATGTGGGCACTCTGCTAATCAGCTGCGAGGCATTTGAATCTTTCCTGAATGATCGCACAAGTGCAAAACTTACAGGGAACACTGATGCTGAGTAGCACCTTAATCTCACCAGTATTCCTACTGAAATCACTTGGAAGCTGCAAGTCACAGAGATATAAATGCCAGAGACAATGCTTTAGGCAGCGGTACATTAGGGCCAGAAATTAATGGGATGACAGCCAGTGATATGCACAAGTATCTGGCCTTGAAATAGTGTTCCAGAGACTGTGATTTTGTAGCGAACTGCATTCCAATGGCGACTCTTTTAGAGGCTGATCAGGTAGGAAAAGTGTTCAGGCTTCTCTTGGAAATGGGGATGTGCCGATAATCAGAGACAGTTCAGTTCACTGAACTGGTATCACCAAACTCCATTCTGTAAAAAGAACAGAGAATGCAAATGGTAGGCAAGATTCTGACATGACAAAAAAGGGAACAAAGAGACACTGTCATTTATGCTTGATGAAGGTAATTATAGAGCTGTCAGTATCTTGGCTTATGAGTGAATTGTGTTGGGTTGATATACCACCTGTCTCTTTAGTTTCTTGCAGTTTAAATACAGTGGGCCAGATTCTGATCTCTGTATCGCTAACTGGTCACAGTCAAAACTCAGTCTACCTAACATTGCAAAGGCAGCTTTCCTTCACATTGTAATCAGTCCCATGCCAGTTTCACAGAAAGGCAAGGCAGTTGGTTGCACATCATGGCTTCTGTCGCCAGGGGACACAATCAATCAATCAATCAAATAGCTTCTTGTAGGGGCGTATTTGTTTCAACAGGCCCTTACCAAGTCAGAGATGCTGAAACTCAGCTTTTTGCTCACCAATAGACATCCAGAGAGCGGGGAGGGAAGTAGCATAAAATGGGAGATGCAGAGTTAAAATTGTGGAATGGTGCTAATGGTGCTTATCTCTTTGATTTCATCTAAAAATTGTTAAATGCTGATAGCAGTCATGAAAAGGAGTGCATTATTTTGTATACTTTATGTCTGGTGGGTACAATATCACTAAATTCCCAATCTTGGTCTAGCTACCTTTCTATTAGCCTGCATTTTCTGACCAATCCATTAGCCTTTTCCCAAATGGGATCATCGAGAGCCCTATGGATTGGCACATTTAAAACTGGAAAAATGCTAGTAAATTTTTAATAGAAAATCAAGTATGCAGTGAATGGGGAAAACCCCAAAAGGTTTCTATGACTCAATGTACAAATGAATTGCATGAATCTGAAGTCTTTCGCTGGTATATAGGGTGTCTCTGAGGCTTTTCCAATAGCAATGCCATCTTTTGTATTCTTTATTCTTATGTTTAGGGCTCTGAACCAGAAAGAGGTACCATGTGGCTTTTCTGTCAGGAGACGGCATTGTAGCCACAGGGAGTCATAGGCCCTAACAGGGAAACATTAACTCTGTAGTAAGGCTATGTGGTCTTCACTTTCAATGGTACTGGAACAGATGATATCAGGACTTAACACAGATGATATCAGGACTTAACGGGGAGATATTAGCAGGAGGCAGCATATGAGAAGATAAGTTAAAAGCACTATGCAATTGCTTCACTAAATCAGTAGCACACATTGTTTAAAATACCCAGTATCTAAGAATTACAGTGAGTAATTTAGAGGTTTCAGTCCTATACTGCATGTAGTTTGTCATTTGAATATGTCTATAGATATTGAAAGGATAATCAATAAATTCCTGCACAGTACCAGTAACATGCTCAGAGATGCAAAGTCTCTGTACATCATGAATGAGAATCCTGAATTCAGAATGTCAACTTGATAGACACTGTATTCTAGTGTATGGTTTATATTGTAATTAAATGGTCCAGAATTGATTGATAATGTTCTGAACTGCTTTCCATTGTGTCTTTGCAGCTGCCAGATGGTGTGGAGCAAAGTACTATTTATACCACATTATAGGCTTTTCTATTTAATACATTATGGTGGTTAAAATTATTACTGAATTTTGAACCCTTTATTTTGTGAAATGTGACCCTCTTGATCTCTACATTTCCCATTGAAATTTATGTGAGATTTTCCACAGAAGTAATTCGAAGCTAGGTGGGATCCCAGTTGCATTTTAAAATGTTTTGCTGCATGACTTGCAGACATAGGCAGAGGTTCTCTGAAATTTCTTTTGATTTATTAATTTGTAAGATGATGCACTTCCCTGTAAATCCATTTATATGAAATATTACTGCTTTTGAAATATAAAACTGATTTTGTTTCAATTGGGGACACAAGTGTTACTTATGTTGAAAATGTGTTGCCATTTTTGTGCAAATGTAGAGTCTTGTGCAGATACAAAATTTGTATCTGCATCCATATCCACAAAAATGAGCCACGGATGTATGCATCCACATCTGCAGATTCAAATACCTGCAGATATAAAACCTGTAGGCTTCTATATACAAAATTTGTATCCACATCCATATCCGCAGCTGCAGATAACAGAGGATATAAAGAGGATAACCATGGATTTGCAGGGATCTACAAATGTATGTTAATACTGATAATGGCCCCATGGACAGAAAATGGAAAATGAACAGAAAATGGAAATGTCATCCCTTTAATTCAATATAGATTAAAAATGTATAAGATGTATATGTACACTATGCAGATATTTTTATGTCCACAGACAGTATATGTTTCCTTTCTGGTCATCTTGCTTTTGTATAGAAAAGAATAATAGAGTAAATAGCATTTCTGGGTCTGTTCATTTCTTTGTAGCTGCCTAATAGAAGAGTGAGTGTTTATAACCTCAGGTTTATAACCAAGGTACCAAGTATACAGCGCATACCTTATGAACACTGAAATACACAACATTTTAGCTTGCTTCCTGAAAGAGGATGCCCTTGCGTTTAAGACCATTTCATGGAGATGTTCATTTTTGTTTTTCTCGTCACACCGGAGAGGGCCACTTAATACAGGAAACTTAACATTATATATTGCTTCCAGATAGCTTGCCAGAGAGGGAGGGTGTCACTCCAGAGCAAGTGGTTGCTAAACATAATATAGGATTTTACAAAATTTTGGTTAGAATATTTCCAGGAACAGTTTCCCGCAAAATAAAATTGATCAGAAAGATTGAAAATAGACAAAAAATGGGAATTAAAACAAAAAAGAGCTGGAATTGGAAAGGATCTGAAATTAGCATTCCTCATTATTTTAATGCCAGAACATGCTTCTGTACTATTAATAGAAGTCACTACCCCTGCAGGTTTCAAATGAGCAGATTTTTCCCAACTGCATTTTTACAGCTTGAAGAATCATAATCATACTAAAGCTGAATGTCTTTTTTTTAAAACAATTGCATCTGTTAAACCTGCTTCAATGTGTCTTGGAGAACAAAAAGGTCTTGTAAGGCCAGCTGGTATTTCTCTCCCGAATGTGGATTGTTCTTTAGTTTCCTCAGCATATACAAGGTATACACGGTCTGAAATCCTTTTGAAAACTGTAAAGTTTGATATTTTTCCTTTATAAGCATTTTACTGTGCAGTATTTTTTCCTGTTAAGACTCATGTTTAAAAGAAAACTCTCACTTATTGTAATGATATTTCCTTACAAAAATATTTTTCCTGCATAACATACCATTAAGCTATAGAAAATTTCAGTCTGGGCTTTCCCCAAGCATTTTGGGACTTTTACAGCTAGCTCTGTGAAGTGAGTTATTATTCCTCCTAGCAGGGTTTAAAAATAATTGCCCTGCTCCAAGAAAATAGTTAGACATTTATTTAGTTAATCTATAAGGTATACTTATCTGTTATAGAGATTGATAACAATAAAGGCAAATTAAAATATTTGCATATCAGAGAGAAAATATATGAGCAGTTGCTTCTGTCTTGGGGGAGACTATCAATACATCTATTTAGAGGAGGGAGGGATTTAAGAAAGATAGCAATAGTGTGAGGGGATACTCACCCTGAAAAACACTGCCTATTGGAGGAGGATTTGAGAAAGAGAAATAAAGAATGATTCTTCTTGTAGGAGTGAGGTTTTAATTTTTCCTGGAGCACAGTGTTCAGCTTAAGCATACCAAGAACGTGGTTGTGGGACCACAGACCATTTGAATATGCCTAATGTTTGTTTTGTATCTTTCAAGTGGGAGAGAGAGTGGCCAAAGTTTTCTTTACATCGTTTCAGGATTTTCTCTCCCCTCTCCCCCTTTCCTGTTCATCTTCCATTTATATTTTTTTAAAATTTGACTTCTCTTGTCCTCTAATCCTTCTTCCTTCTCATCTAATTTTTTTCTGTTCTCTCTTTCTCCCTCCGTCGTCCTCCTGGACTTTTTTCTTTACCTTTCTTTAAGTTGTGTCTACAGCAGTGTTGCTAAACAAATATATTAACTAAATCTGAACTTTCTGGATGGCAAGTGAGAATTTTCTGAGGACATAGGGGTCAGGAATTTTCCATATGGATCTATTCCTTTAGGATAGATTTCCAGCGTAGGGATTCAGCCCTGCAAGGTGCTGAGTACTGCTGTGAGATGCTGAGCACCCCTTGTCTCTCTGGCTGTTGGGGGTGCTGAAAACCTTCTAGAGCTGAACCCTGGAAATGAATGCTGAGTAGGGAAGGAATTAGAAGACTGTATCTTTTTAAGGGCCTGAAATCTTGCAGACGAGGCTGGGCAAGTCTCCTTTTTCTCTCCCAACCAAATGGGGATGAGCCAGGAGAAGGGGCTCAGCATAAAGGGGCTCAGGCCAACCTTTGTCCCTATGGCAGACAAAGGTTGGCCTGCTGCGAGCCTTCTAGATTGGAAGCCTAATTGGAAAGGATTCTGCTGAAGGGAGCTGGCAAGAGCTTTGCATCTGACTAAGCTGAAGGCACTAGGCCTGAGACATGAGCTCCATCTCCAGAGAAAGGGCTGAGGGGGAACATCTGTTAGACGGAGGGTAGTAGGACTGACTACTCTGAAGCAGAATGGCTGTCTGAGGAATAACTCCAGTCACAGAGAGAGGGAGCTCCTATTTAAAGGCGAGAGAGAGAGATACTCACGGTCTTTGGCAAGGAGCAGAGAAAACGGTGAGCAGTACAATCCTCCTGAGAAGAGCTGAGACTGGCTTTTAGGAAATGCTCAGGAGAAGCTGTGAATAACACACCAAAGTGAAGGTGGGGAAAGCAGAGCCTGCAGATCTTGTAAAGACACCATTGACCACAGTAAAGTTAGGACCAGCCCTGGAAAAATGTGGAGGGATTGAAGGAATAGCCCTTGGTTGCCTAAACAGGGCCCTGGGGGTAGGCCTGAGTTCCCCTGCACCTCTCCCAGATCAAGAGGGGAAGCACAGATGTCAAATAAAAAGAAGCCAAGAATAAAGAGCGCCAGATAGAGAGTAGAAAATAGGCTTGAAAGCCATTTGATTTGAGTGTTCTATTTTATGGTCTTTTCTGTTAGTCCCCAGATAGAGAAGGGACTGAACCTGGCTAGAGGGTCAGGTTTTGTACAGTGATAGACCATTGTGACACTACAATGACTACAGGAAGCACAAGACTGGAAAAAAACCTGCAGTTTCCCCCCTTCCTCTGTACAGGGTGGCTCTTTGGAGGTGAGAGATATGATGACATTCAGATAATAGTTGGTGTATATTCTCACTGAAATGAATGGACCCATTCATTCCAAGGACATCGTCAAGGTTTTTTTCAGCCTAGAGATCTCACTAACATTTCCTGTAGGCAGGCAAGTCAGCGAAGGAGACTTCTTGAGAATAAACATGTTTTTATTGTCACATCTAATTGTGAAAGTTTTAAAAATCTTATCTATTGTATGTAAGACATGGGGTTAGATGAGACTGAGATTAGTTATGTTATTAAGCCAGAGGAAGTAATTCAGGGTAGAAATGGATTTTGTATGGGGGACCCTTATGGAAATACACCATAGAATGTAGCAGAGGGGAAACCAATGGCATTCTATAACTCTACAGTTCTACTGAATTTAAAAGAAAATTACATCCTTTTAAAAAATGCTTTGAACCAGCCTATACCTAAGGTTACCATTCGGTGTTAATCTTAGAGAACTGAGGACATTAACATTGAAAACATTTTTTAAAAGATATCAGTGTGCTTACTTCTCTGCCAGAGGCAGGTCATAATAATAAACCCTAACATAGCTCTCTACATCTTCAAAGTGCTGTACAATTAATTGTAGTATCTGTAGTATTTGTGAGGTTAAAAGCAGATAATGCAGGCTTTTAGCTTCTGTGCATTTCCAGTGAAGATTATGGCGTGACTGAAGGAAGAAAGGGAAAGCTAGAGCCATCCTGATGTGATGGATTTATAAGTGCCTCACTCAGGGCTGAAGATTCTTTCTTAATGATTCTTTCTTTTGGGCAGAGAAGCTCAAGAAACCAACATACACTGGAGGAAGAAAAAAAAGTGGAGCCAAATGCTGAAATATTATGACTATTGGTTATCCTGTGACACAGACTTAGGCTCCTAAAATAGGACCTTTTCCTCTGAGGTCCTGAATTCAAATTCACCAGCATCCTTCTGGACAACACTCAAGGCTCTTAAGTCTTCTGTTGTTTGCATTACTTCATACACACACAGAGTAGTTAATCCATCCCCCCAAGAGATGGTAGTTACGTTTGTGGGAGAAGCTTTCCTATCAACATAGAACTATCTATGCAGTGGGTCGAGGCAGTATAACTCCGTGGCTTAGCGGTATGGATTTTTCACTCCCTGAAGAGCTTACTATCTAAACCAGGGGCGGGAAAATTTTTTGGCCTGTGGGTCTCAGAATATGGAAAGTGTATGGAGGTCCATGAATGCTCACAAAAATGGAGTTGGACTGAGGGAGGGGATGAAGGTTCTGGCTGGGGGTATGGGTGCTGCATGGGGCCAGAAATGAAGAGTTCAGAGTGTGGGAGGGGGCTCTGGGCTGGGCCAAGAGATTGAGTGTAGGGGAGGGGTGCAGACTCTGGAGTGAGACTGTGGATGAACAGTTTGGGGTGCACAAGGGGCTCTGAGCTGGGACCAAGGGGTTCAGAAGGCAGGTGGTGGATCAAGGCTGGAGTTCAGGATTAGCAAGGGTCCTCAGGAGTGCAGGCTCCCAGCTGTGCTTACCTCTTCATGTAGCTCTCAGAAAGCAGCCAGGTCCTACAAGGAGGTGCAGCCAGGTGGGTCTATGCACTGCCCCATGTCTGCAGATTCCATCCATGCAGCTCCCATTGCCCTTGTTTCCCAGCCTGAGGTTTTAAACAGCTGCAGTTTTCTAAAAATGAAAGATGAAATTCTTACATGATCCCAGAAGCTGGAGTTTAAGAAAAAACACAAAATATTTAAGATTATGTAATGATTATGTAAGATTCAATAATATTGCAAGGAACAAGTCATAACAAATGCAAGCTATGTCTGACACATTTGAATAATAATGTGATTTTTTTTTCATTCAAGTCCCGTTGAAAGATGCAAAACAGCAACAAAACCAGTATTACCTAAAATGGCAATTTTAAAAAAAGTCTGTTTGTTACTTAAGAAATGACTGAAGCCCAGTACAACACTGGTTCTAAACATATTTCTGAAATGAAAATTAAACTAAAGGGCTGCGTCTAGACTGGCAAGTTTTTCCGCAAAAGCACCTCCTTTTGCGGAAAAACTTGCCAGCTATCTACACTGGCCACTTGAATTTGCGCAAGAACACTGATGATCTAATGTAAGATTGTCGGTGTTCTTGCACAAACACTATGATGCTTTACGCAAGAAGGCCAGTGTAGACAGGGGAGGACTGTTTTGCGCAAAAAAGCCCCGATGGCGAAAATGGTGATCGGGGCTTTCTTGTGCAAAACCGCGTCTAGATTGGCACGGATGCTTTTCTGCAAAAAGTGCTTTTGCGCAAAAGCATCCATGACAATCTAGACGCTCTTTTCCGCAAATGCCTTTAACGGAAAAACTTTTCTGTTAAAAGCATTTGCGGAAAATCGTGCCAGTGTAGACGCAGCCAAGGTGATTTTGTATATCTGTGCAGATTAAATAACTTTGGCTATGGTACCATGGAAAAGCCAAAGGCTTGCAACAGAGAATTCTGTCCCCTTTATGCCACAGGTATTGTAGTAAAGTAGCTTTTTAAGCAGCCTTAGGGCTTCTCTCCACTAGGCCATGGATCGACGCTATAGTTATTAATCTACCGGTTGTCAATTTATCATGTCTGCTTAGACATAAATTGATCTCTGAGCACTCTCTCATCAACCCTAGTACTCCACCAGGACCAGAGTAGCTGGCATCGATGGGAAAGCAGCTGCTGCCAACCTTACCGCATACAAGATGCAGTGGTAGGTACGTCAACTTCAGCTATGCTATTTGCCTAGCTGAAGTGACATAGATAAGATGGATGGCAGGGGGTAATATAAACAAGGCATTGATGTTAGCTGTTAGTAAAGTAAACTGATGACCAATCTGGATTTTTTTGGGGGGGAGGGTGAGAGAACACCTTGTGAAATTTCTGATCATTTAACACTGTCTGAAACTATAGAAAGTGGTGGTACGCTTGCTTCTGGTGGTCCCATGGTTCTCTGTAGTGCGTTTCAGAGCAGCATTTCAGGTCTAGTTTGTATGAAGGATATGCTGCTCTTCTGCCTTTTGCAGTCTCTTGAATGAGTTATTTCTCAGATGGGCGGTATACAATGGTACACATGGGCCATGTAGGTCTTGATTTCTAAATTATAGTGTAAATAGAGGCTATTGCAGTGCAACACCGGCCGAATAGATAACATTTTTTAAAAATGCACAGAGATGCTTTTGGTATAAATTTAGCACTCAGCATGAGGCACTGAATAAAACATTTCTCTTCACTCCTTGGGGAGGATCTTGCATAACTTAGTTTTGGCTCTTGCTTCACCACTCAGGAGTTACAGAGGCATCCCTATTTTGTAAAAACAAATATTCCATCCTTCCATGCTGAGCATTTTTGAGGTCCATGTGTACTTATAATGTTCTGGGCATTACGGACTAGACTTGCCTCTTGGTAATCTGGGTAGGCAGGCATATGTAAGAGCGGTTCTCAAACTGTGGGTCAGGACCCCAAAGTGAGTCTCAACCACATTTTAATGGGGGTCACCAGAGCTGGTGTTAGACTTGCTGGGTCTACGGTGGTGGGGCTCAGACTTCAGTCCCCGCACCTGGGGTCATATAGTAATTTTTGTTATCAGAAGCAGGTCAGGATGCAATGAAGTTTGAGAACCCCTGAGTTGGAACAGTCTGAAGGCTGTTTAGAAGTACTCCAGGGACCAGACCACTCCCCAGCCAGCCCTGAGGTCAAAGGAGTATGTGGTGGGGTGAACAGTGAGAGTTAACCCTGTCCACTTGGCTCAGGAGGGCCTGTCCCCACTGTTCTGCTGGGCATGCTCCAGCTGGAGGCCATGTATAAAGGCCCGTGGAGCAGGTCAGTCTGGGCTGACGGCCAATGAAGGAGGAGGTGTTGCAAGAGCTCCTGAGGAGGAAGCACAGGTGCACCCAGACAGCTGGGAACTGCAGCAGAAGCCTCCCCCTTCCCTCAGTCTGGAGGGACAAGCTGAGGAAGATTATGCTGGAGAGACAGGTAGGAAGTAGCTCAAGGTGAGGCATTGTACCCCGGACTTTTGGGACTTTTGTCTCAGTGGGATTCCCTGCTGAGCTAACGGTGGACCACTCCCACCACTAACAGGCTGGAACCCATTGGAGAGGGCAGGTTCACATGGGGATCTACAACTCATTGATATTGACTCTGGCCGCTAAGCCACACTACCCTGCGGGAAGAGGGTGTTGCTATTGATTCAGGCTGCTGGGCAACATTGGTCTGAGGGAAGAAGGTTTTGTTGTTAATGTGGGCTGCTGGGCCACACTGCCCTGAGGGAAGAGGATGCAGTTATTGACTCGGGGCCGCCAGACTCTACAGCCTTGGACAAGTCATGAGTATAATCAGGAGGGGAGACATAGGCCTCGCCCATCCCAAACGGGTATGCATGTGGGTTTGAGAACCATTGGAGAGGCCTGAGAGGTCCAATGCCCAACCCCCAAGTACGACATGCAGGCTTGCACTGCAAGGGTATGTCTACACTACAGCGCTAATTTGAACTAACTTAGTTCAAATTAGTTAATTCGAACTAAGCTAATTCGAACTAATGGATCCAGACTAAAAAACTAGTTCGAACTAGCATTTTGCTAATTCGAACTAGCATGTCCACATTAAGTGGACCCTGAACCAGGGTTAAGGATGGCCGGAAGCAGTGCCGGCTGGGCATCAGATGAGGACTTAGAGTGTGGAGCTGCTGCCTCAGGCTAGCCGAGGGCTGTGCTTAAAGGGACCCGACCCCCACCCCGGACAGACAGTTCTCAGGGGTGCCCCACTTGCAAAGCAGTCCTGGCTTGGAGCGCCCTGAGTGCCCACACTGGGCACATCACAGCACTCGGCCATCAGACCGGCTGCACTTGCCGCAGGCTGCCATCTGGAGAGAGGGGGTAATTAGAGGCTGCAGGAGAGCTTCCACCCCCAGAAGCCCACAGAGCCAGCCCAGTCCTCCCCATCGGGGGCTCGTACCCCATTCCTCCCTCACCTCTTTCCACTTACCCTTCCCTAGCCCCCCTTCCTGATGTACAAAATAAAGAAAATGTGTGGTCAAAAATAGAATCTCTCTTTATTGAACAAAACTCGGGGAGACTGGGAAAAGGAGGTGGGAGAGGGGAAGAGAGAGGGTGGGAGAGGGGGGGGCAACTACAATGATCAGAGGTTTGGAACAGGTCCCATATGAAGAGAGGCTAAAGAGACTGGGACTTTTCAGTTTAGAAAAGAGGAGACTGAGGGGGGATAGGATAGAGGTCTATAAAAGCATGAGTGGGGTGCAGAGGGTGCATCAAGAAAAGTTCTTCATTAGTTCCCATAAAGAAGGACTAGAGGACACCAAAGGAAAGGAATGGGTAGCAGGCTTCAAACTAGTAACAGAAAGTTGTTCTTCACAAAGCAAAGAGTCAACCTGTGGAACTCCTTGCTGCAGGAGACTGTGAAGGCTAGAACTAGAACAGAGTTTAAAGAGAAGTGAGATAAAGTGATGGAGGTTGGGTCCATGGAGTGGTATTAGCCAGGGGGTAGGAGTGGTGTCCCTGCCCAAAGTTTGTGGAAGGCTGGAGAGGGATGGTACGAGACAAATGGCTTGGTCACTGTCTTCGGTCCATCCCCTCCAGGGTCTCTAGGGTTGGCCGCTGTCGGCAGACAGGCTACTGGGCTAGATGGACCTTTGGTCTGACCCAGTACGGCCATTGTAAGCTCAGGGCTCAGGGTCAGGGGTCTCAGTGGACCACCTTGATTTTCATGCACACCTGCTCCTGGGTGGCCAGGCTGGCAGGTCTCCTGCCCTAGATGGCCACTTTCCTGTGCCTAGTGCGGAGGTCGTGGACAAGGTCCACGATGTCCGCACTAGACCAGGCGGGTGCCTGCCTCTTGCGGTCCCGGGCAAGCTCCCGGGAGCTGCCAGCCTGGTCCCGGGAAGAGGGGGAGGGCTGAGAGGCATCGGGTGGCTGGCTCGAGCCGTGCCAGGTGCAGGGTCTGCTGGCTGGGTGCTGGCAGGCTTGCACCTGGCATGGGCACTGTAGCCAGCCCGTGCCCCTTTAAGGGGTTCGGGGCCGGGAGGGGGGCAGACGAGTTTCCCTGGTGTTGGCCAGAGTGGCCACCAGGGAAAGCTGGGGAGGGCTAGCCTCCCACTAGTTCGAATTAAGGGGCTACACACCCCTTAATTCGAACTAGGCTTAGTCCTCGTAGAATGAGGTTTACCTAGTTCAAACTAAGCGCTCCGCTAGTGTAGCACCTATCAAAGTTAATTCGAACTAACATCCGTTAGTTTGAATTAACTTTGTAGTGTAGACATACCCCAACAGAGTGTTGAAATAACATAAAGCCAAGTTTGCCTTCCCACACTCACTATAGTATCTAGTAAATAATTTCCTAGAGAGATTTGCCAATGAGTGGCCATAAACTATGGAAACTCACAGGCTCTAAGAGGTGAGTGGCCACAAAAAGCCAATAAGTAAGCTTGTGGAGCCAAATCTATTTTTCATTGGGGGTACAGTGAGACTGGGGGGGGGGGGTTTCGGGATAGAGGTATCCCGAAAAAACTCCACTGCATCCAGGGAACATGTTTGCTCTTCCGCTTTTTTTTGCAGAAGAGCAAGCATGCTCTTTCGGAAGCCCCTGTATTCCTCATTCTACAAGGAAGAAGGAGGTTTTTCCCCCCAACATCTGGCCCTTTTGCGTACCTTTTTCTGCCAAAATCTTGTAGTCTAGCCGTATCCTGAGGACTTCCCAGAGAAGTAGTTTCCAGAGAGTAGTTATCAGTGGTTCACAGTCATGCTGAAAGGGCATAAGGAGTGGGGTTCCACAAGGATCTGTTCTGGCACTAGTTCTGTTCATCATCTTCATTAGCGAAAATGGTATTGAGAGTATGTTTGTAAAGTCTGCAGATGATACCAAACTGGGAGGGGCTGCAAGTGCTTTGCAGGATAGCATGAAAATTCAAAATGATCTGGAGAAATGGTCTGAGGTAAATAGGACGAAATTCAATAAAAACAAACACAATTTATTCTGATTAGGAAAAAAAATCCATTGCACACATAAAAAATGGGAAATGACTGTGGCTAAGAATTGAGGGGGTGATAATGGACCACAGCTGAACTGAGTCAACAGTGTCACACTGTTGCAAAAAAAGCAAACATCATCCTGAGATGTATTAGCAAGAGTGTTGTAAACAAGACACAAGAGATAATTCTTCTGCTCTGCTCTGTGCTAATTAGGCCTTATCTGGAGTATTGTGTCCAGTTCTGGGTGCCACATTTCAAGAAAGATGTGGACAAATTGGAGAAGGTCTAGAGAAGAGTAATGAAAATTATTAAAGGTCTAGAATGCATGACCTATGAGGGGAGATTGAAAAAATTGGGTTTGTTTGGTATGGAACAGAGAAGGCTGAGATAGCCATGATAGCAGCTTTCTAATACCTAAAAGGTTGTTACAAGGATCAGGGAGAAAAATTATTCTCCTTGACCGCTAAGGATAGGACAAAAAGCAATGTGTTTAAATTACATCAAGGGAGATTTAGGATGGACATTAGGAAAAACTTCCTGTCAGGATGGTTAAGCACTAGAATAAATTGCCTAAGGAGGTTGTGGAATCTCCATCATTGGAGATATTTAAGAGCAGACTGGACAAACACCTATCAAGGATAGGCTAGATAGTGCTTGGTCCTCCCATGAGCACAGGTGACTGGACTCGATGACCTTTAGAAATATCTTCCAGTTCTATGATTTTATGATTTAAAAAAAATTGTATTAAGTTAAAGTTACAAAACCTACTGCATCATACATTACTGCTTATGCGGAATCTGGTTACTCTTCAAAGAACCAGGCTAAAGATTATCTTCCTCTGCTGTATGCTACAAATAATGACTAAATTCATAACTATCTGTTGGGGGCTCTCTTGTGTACGTACTTGGTGCAAAAGCTTTTGCTTTACAAGGATAGTCCCTATTTTTATACCTCAATTCAATGCAAAGTTTTGCAGTTAACAGTAAAAAAAAATGTGTTCTGTTTAAAATATAGATCATGTACTGAAGAATTAAACAAGCAGTCAGGAAATCTGATATCTTATGATTTTGTCATAAAATAAATGTCTTTAATAATATCTTCCTCCAAACCATCCAACTCCTGGACACAACCATCACATACGCAAGTATGTTCTCCTTTCCTCATAATCCTTCCAACAGAGTGCCTCTCTACTAGCAAACATATGGTGGATCTTAACTGGAGGCAAATCCCACCTATATACAGTAATGTATAAACATTTTCTTTATACATTGAAGATGTATAGTTCCTTTTCCAAATAGAGACTCTTCTAGATCAATTTCTTTGTCCAAAAATCCTCTCCCATATTTTGCTCTGGGCTTCTCTCTTATCGACACCTTTTTCAATCAGAATTGTATATCTTAAAAACTAAAGATATACTTTTTCCAGCTTTCTCCTTGGTCAATGACTCAACTGTAATTAAAGGTATAGCTACAGCTGCTTTTTATCCATATTTCATAATAAAATGTTTGACTTTTTAAATATGGATCAGTGGAAGATTTTTATATTATCTCCATTATTTTATATCTCTTGGTATGATTTCAAATCAGGACCCGGAAAAAATATCAAAATCAAGTCATCTCGGTTCTTATCCACAACGAATAGTTGGTAATTTTTACCTGTAAGATTTTATAGGGATAAAAAATGTGTTCAAAGTTCCTATTCCTAAAGTGATCAGACCACTTTTTTTATGACTTAAATTTTGTTTTAATCCGAAGATTACTTAACATTCCCAAGGTCCTTTTTTGTATTTCCCATTGAGTAAGAGGTAAGGCAATCCAATGACTTGCTCAAATTCATGACATGAGTCAGTGGTTCATTCTGGATTTGAATTCAGGGTCCTGGTCATGTTGTCTTGTTCTGTGGCCTTATCCACATGTATAAGTTGTACCTCTTGAACTATTTCAGTGTAGTTAAAGTGGTACACCCTTCCCACCGCTCCACCACCCACGGTCATTGACTTTAGCATATACATTTTCAGAGTATTTTAAAAGGGAAAATCTTTGGGTCTTTGCACAGCTGTGACTCTCTCTATCCTCCATTATCCCTGTTACTATCACATAGGTATAGACCCTGCTGAAATCTCTTGAATCTGGCTGAAATAGCTCATTCCTTGTCTTACAAACCATTTCTTTCTCCAGCCTCAGAGGACAGTGCCCTTTAAAAACTGCTTAGTTCAGCGGTCTCCAACCTTGTTAAGCACCAGATCACTTTTTGAATTTAAGTGCAATCCAGGATCTACCTCAAATCCAAATACCCTTGCTCCGCCTCCTTCCTGCTTCTTCTCCAAGGCCCAGCCTCTGTTCACTCCGTCCTCCCCCCTTTCACCAGGCAGGGGCAGAGGGTTCGGGCATGGGCTCTGGTCTTGGGCTAAGGGATTTGGAGTGTGAGAGGGGCTCTGAGCTAAGCCTGAGGCCGGGAGTTGGGGTGCAGGAGGGGGATCAGGGTACAGGCTCCGTATGAGAGTTTGCATCCAGGGGGCTCAGGATTAGGGCAGGGGTTTCGGGTGTCAGAGGGGGTACATAATTGGGGCAGGGGTTTGGAACTGGCTTCAGCTGGGCACTGCTTATCTCAGGTGGCTCCTGGGTGGTGGTGCAGTGGGGCTAAGGCAGGCTCACCCCTGCCCTGGCCCTGGCCCTGTACTACTCTCAAAAGCAGCCAGCAAACTCCCTCCATCCCAAGCCCTGTTGTGCCTGCCCATCTGTTCTGTGGCGGTAGAATGCAGGGTGGGAGAGGGCACCCTGACATCAGCATCCCCTCCTCTCCCTTCCCTGCTCTGCACCTCAAGCAGGAGTCTCCCAGGAAGGGGCAGCTCCAAGGTAAAGGGCAGGAGATGCGCAGCAGTGTGTGTGTGTGTGGGGGGGGGGGGGGTGGAGTGGATGTGGGAGAGGAGCAGGGGGATAGCTGAAGAGCTGGCACTTGATAGCCTCTTGGCCAAACCAGTCAGGATCACCTGTCAGAGGCTCAGGATCTACCAGTAGATCCAGATCAACTGATTGGTGACCACTGGCTTAGTCCATTTGATCACCCCTCTTCTCTTAAGACCAAATCACTTGTTAGCTGTGAATGGCCCTGTGATGTTTTAGTTGCCAGCGTTGGCAGAACAAGTCTTGCAACTTGTTGGAGACGAGGTGGAAGATCTTTAAAGCTGATACCTAACCACTGTCTTCAAGTGTGCTCTGGGGTGCTTTTATCTAGGACCATTCCTGGCAACAGGCCACCTAAGAAGTCGTCTAATAAATACAGGAAGGTCTTTTAACCCTTAGGTGTAATAACTTCACATGGTCACATCAATGTTCACAAAATTATTACATTTATTATTTTACAGTTCTACAGCTGTCACAATGTCTTACCCAGGGCCGGATTAAGACTTTTAGAGGCCCTAAGCACTGAAAAGATTATGGTGCCCCCCAAATGTAATTCAAAATAAAAACAATACTATACCGTAAAATAAAATTGTATTTTTCGAAATGACACAAAACTGACATGTCTTCTGAAATTAAAATAGCTTCTTTCTAGATTTTCTGATTGCAAAATTCTGGATACGTTCATCGAAGCTGACTTGATGAAGCACATCCGCTTCCATACACAATAGAGAAAGTGAATCGAGTCTGTCCTAACACGTTGTTGTTCTCTGAGGGTTTTATATTCTTTTCAGCTGAGAAGAAGAGCATTCTGCGGAGTTCTGACTTTTCCCACAATGACAACTTCGATGCTTTTTTTGAAATATCAAATTTTTTAAAAAAAATCTCTTTTTTTGTGGTGCCCCTGCTTTGCTGGTGCCTTAAGCACGTGCTTAGTCTGCTTATTGGATAATCTAGCCCTGGTCTTACCCCTAGTGTAAGAGAATTGTATAAAAGCTGTGTTAAAATATCATACAATATGAAAAGAAGCACACTGAGCATCTATATTTTCTTCTAAAATGCATGCATCCAGCCTGCTCCAATGTGTATCTTTTAATTGAAGGAGGATTTTTCCCAAGACACATAGTGACATCAGCTCTAAACATGTGTCAGCTTGCAGTGTATTATGTATATGAGGCTCGTGGAAGACTTTTCACACTTTTAGCCTGCACTTATTTTATTTGTAGTCTACATTTTTTGAATAATTTATACAGCTCCTCTGAGGCTCACAGTGCTTTGCAAATATTAATGTTAACTATTTAAGCCTCCCCAAGTCCCCTGTAAGATAGGGCACTATCCTTATTTTATACACAGATATACTGAGGCATAGAGAAGGGAAATGGCTTGTTCAGTACCATGATAAGAATCAGTGGGATGGTTACAGCTTAAGTTATGAAACTCATATACTTCCAGGCTGTGTCTAGACTGCATCCCTTTTCCGTAAAAGGGATGCAAATTAGACACATCGCAATTGTGGAATAAGGAATAAAGGATCTTTTCCGAAAAATCCCTTATTCCTTTTTTTAAAGAGGAATAAGGGATCTTTCGGAAAAGGCTTTATTTTCTGAAAGATCCCCGTCTAAACTGGCGCTTTTTTCCGGCAAAGCTCCGAGCCGGAAAAAAGCGGCAGCCATGTTTATGCAAATGAAGTGGGGGGGATTTAAATCCCCGCTTCATTTGCAATTGCGATGTGTCTAATTTGCATCCCTTTTACGGAAAAGGGATGCAGTCTAGACACAGCCCCAATGTAATGTAAGGATGGCTTGGTATATGCAGTGCACAGGCCTGCTGACAGGGGGAGGGGAATGCAAAGGGGCAACTGCCCTAGGGCCCAAAAATTTAAAGGGACCCAGAGTTCCCGCCCACCACCATTGCTATTGCAGCAGCGATGGCAGCAGCCAAAACTCTGGGCCCTTTAAATTGCCACTGGAGCCTTGCACAGTGCACTGTAGTGCCTTGGATGGCATGCTCTGGAGGGCGCTGGGCGAGGGGCATGGTCCAGACAGTGCTGAGGGCTGGCTGTCCTGTTCCTTCTGTCCCTTCCAGGAGTGTGGAGCAAGGGCCCCTCCATCTTGCCCAAGGACCTGCTGAGCTATGAGTCCACCTGGCAGTCCCTAAGGATTTTTGACTACTGTACAGAATGTTCAGAGATTCTAGAATCTCTGCGATTGGTCATCATAGCGCTATTACTCAGTTGAGAGTTCTTGAGTAAAAAATGTTTAATTCAGATATAGAAATGCATTTATATATTATGCACAAGTGAACTTTGAGTTTTATTAGTAATACCTCTAGAATGGGATGTAAGAACATTCTTATATATAAAACTGATGTGGTGAATACTGTGAGCATAGCAGGGGAATTCTTGAGGAATTTCTTCCTGTTTCTTCAGATTACCATAAATATGTTTACCATATGCAATGGTATAAATGGAGATTGATTGGAGTTTCTTGAAATGTGCCCACTAAGATGTTTCAATATGTAGATTGCATTTTCTAGGAGATGTGAAGATAATTTAAGCAAAATCAGATGTATGGAAACTTTTGTGGTTTACTTTGTTTCCCTTTCTCCTCAGCTTTGTTTCAGGGCTTTCTAATTTTAATGGGGATTGTTGATAATAGGAATTATAGTATACATGATACTGAAAACTATTTCAATCTATGTTCTTGGTACATAGAGACTCAACAATATTCTGAAGGAAGGATGTTCTTGAATGGATAATTAATTGTATGTTAGTCAATCTAAAGTATAAGATTTATGAAAGTCTGAACTGAAACCGTTTACTATTGGGAAGAGAAGAAAGCAACTGGCACATGATACCCCAAACAGTAAGTGTTTGTAAATCTTGTAATCTTTGGATTGAATGTTATGTCCTATGCAATGGGCTACATATGAAAAATACTCTGAGACCCTGCCCATGGAATTTGTGGGTGCAAAACCTTCATTTACATGTGCAATTTCAGAAATCCTTTTACTTATAGTGAGCAAGTTATGTTGCTGCACACCCCATTGTTAACTTCCCCATTTTGTAATAAGAGAAAGATATTCAGAAGCCTTATCACACTCTGAGAGTCAGTGCTTTATGAATTGACAAAGATGGTGATATTCTGTGTTACTATTGCGTATGGTATCATGTACACATCAAAGCAATGATATGCTGGAAATGCACTTGACTATAATCAGCAGAGTCAATTTTTTTTTACTAGTCATCTTATTTGCTTCCATTTGCCTGAGGCTTATATTTTAAAAGTTTACTGTTCGTGATTTGTTTTCTCAGGCTATGTCTAGACTGCGGGCTTCTTTCGGAAGAAGCTTTTCTGGGAGAGATCTTCCAAAAAAACTTCTTCTGAAAGAGAGCGTCTACACTGTGAAAGCGCATTGAAAAATCGATTTGCTTTTTTGACAGATAGCATCCATTCAGTGTGGACTCTATCTCACATGTAAGCTATGATTACTATGGGCAGAATGGCCACCAGGGCACTTGTGCTTTTTCCTCTTTCATCTTCTTGCGAAAGAACTCCCTCATCACCGTCCACACACACATTTTTCTGAAAGAGCTCTTTTGGAAAAAGGCTTCTTCC
Source organism: Pelodiscus sinensis (assembly GCF_052426305.1). Taxonomy (NCBI): domain Eukaryota; kingdom Metazoa; phylum Chordata; order Testudines; family Trionychidae; genus Pelodiscus; species Pelodiscus sinensis. The sequence goes on from NC_143065.1 coordinate 27,911,673, forward strand.
TTGTAGAAAGAGGTTTACTAATGTGGAAAAAAAACCCAGTTCTTTTGATTTTTTTTTGAAAGAACGCGATTACAATGTGGATGTAATAGAAGTTTTTTCGGAAAAAACACCGTAGTGTAGACGTACTCTTAGCTACTCTATCTCATTTGCGAGCTGGAGCAGGATATTGCTGAATTTGGAAAAATTGATTAATATTTCTATTGCATACTTCAGAACTATGTGCCTTTTACTGAAGGGGGTGTGATTGTTGTTGTTGTTGCTTCAACTCGACGCACATATATATTTAGTTATTTTAAAAATTATATCAAATTGTTTATTGTAAAGACATTGATCACGTGTGTCAGAGTGCACCAACTGTTGGATTCCCTAAACCAGAACATATTCACTATGTACTATAGCCCTGTATTTTCTGAAAGGGTTTTGTGCACAACTGACAGAGGTTTGACAGGTATTTGTCTTGTGAATGAAACCATGAAGCAATCTTACTCAGCTGAGCTGGAGGCAGGGAGCAGGGCTTAAGATGCAAGTTAGCTTTTAAAGGCTATGTACCCTTTTAAGAAAAAATCTAATGACTATTTAGAATAAACTGTGGCATTAATTGTAGTTGGTTGTCTATAAAAAGAATAAGGCATTGCTTAATTACATTTAAATGCATAATACAAAAATGGATCTTGATTAGAGAGAGAACTATCAGGCTAATTCTTTTCTTGGGTAATGAGTGATATGTATAAAGAAAAATTGGATTAGCTTGTGGGGCTGTCACCAGCTTCCTCTAGTTGGTTTTGAATCTTCAAATAGACATTGAAACACAGGTGTAATTCAGACTTCAGGGATTTTCTCCTCTTTAGACAAAGATTCCTTGCTTCCAAATATGAAAATATTCCTTCTATACTTTGTGGGGGTTCAGGAGGGAAGCAACTGCATAAATTGGCATATATAGCTCTTCATGGCATAATATGCAATCATGTTAACATCATGAAATTATTTCAGCATTGCTTTTTTATTATGGTTTTGAAACCTTGTTTAAAAATTATAGATGTTAATCTAGGAGGGGCAGATCAGAGAGGACAGGTGTCCCAAAGCACTGCTGGGGAAAACAAGGGTGCTGAGGAGAATTATTTTCTGAAAGATTGAAACCAGCCTAGTTGTGTGAAGTCTATTTTTAGAATGCATTAGGCTGCAATATGGTATAAGATTCAAAGAGCAGCAGGTGTCAGAGAATCTGTTCACTGACGCGCCAAGATACAGCAGCAAAACTTTAGTAAATTCATTTTCTAAGCTGCAAATAGGGCTCTGACATGGTGTGAAATTCTGCTAAACTGAACTTCTTCAGCTCCTGCTCTTGCATGTCATGAATTTACTGTAATCACCCACTGCAATCTGGCTGGGTGAAGTTTGGAAATGCTGGCAATTAGCCATTTCAAGGGAAATGTTTTGCTTTCAGATATAATACATCTCCTCTCACTCTTCCATCAAAAGAATCCCCAAGGGAAAGAGGGCCAGTGGAGTCTCTGAAAAGATATAATTAATAGCATTGAACAGACTGAGTCTCATACCTTTACCTGCAGAGGAGGGCGTATATTGACCAATAGCATATACTGACTGGGATGTTATTGTCTGCATGAAACCACTGTTTTTCTTTTTAAATATTTCAGGTGGAGATTTATAACCTAAATCTCTCTCTGTGCTAGAGAATGGAACCCTTTGTAAACTGCATCAGCTTAAATATAAAAAGTTAAAAATCTTCCATGCTTGTTACCCTCCAGCACTGATTCTTAGCATACCAAATTTCTTTGGTGTGAGCTATTGACAAGATTTAAGAGCTGGACACAGCCAAGAGGCTGAGTGGATGCTGAGTGTCCTTGACTCCCCCGGGCTTCTCATCCCATGAGAGCTGCCAAAGTCTGTCTCCACTGTTTCTGCAATTTGTGGAGGAGGGCTGGCTGAACCTGGATCAGCTTCCCCTCCCAGCCCAGCTGCTCTTCTCCAAACACTGTCAGGGTGGACAGGGCCTGCTTTTTGCTGCCTACCCCCATGGAGTTACCTCTTCAAAGCAATGTTCCATTGCTGCTCCCATTAATTTCTGAGCAGGGTGCAAAAGCCTTTGAAGAAGATTCAGCTTCCATTGCAAACTCAGATTAAACATCATAAAGCAAAAAAGCTCTCCCTTGTTTAATTGTACACAATCTAGCAACATTTTGAATAGACGAGAGCTCTGCTTTTTAAAATCTTGTTTGCTCTGACTGTTCAGTGAAGTTGCATCCTTTTCAGGGATTCTTGTCCTTCACAGAGAACTCAGCAAGCCATAGCAATAGGGACAGTGTTTTGAAATTGCCACTCTGCGTGGGAGAGTCAGGCTGCTCTGACTAGGTTAAAACAGCTCTGAAAATGCTCAGAAGCAGCAGAGGAGATCAAAAGGGGATAGTTTAGGCTCAGAGAAGCCTGTAGAATTAATGCAGAGAGCCACCTCAGACGGGGCAACAGCAGGTAAAGAGGGAGATTTGCAGAGATCATATATAATCAATGGGGCAGCATTGCCAGTCCTGGGGAATAGCACACTAGCAAATAAGAAGGATTTTATGCAGATTTTGAAAGGGACTTGCCAGTCCTTTTCTCTGATGCAGCTCCATATCTGACAGGAGAAAGGGCAGAAAAATAGAATTAAGTGAGGACTATTTTTGTGGTGCACTTACTTGATTGGTTGAATATTCGCAGTGGCTATGTCTAGACTGGCAAGTTTTTCCACAAAATCATCTGATTTTGTGGAAAAACTTGCCAGCTGTCTACACTGGCCGCTTGAATTTCTGCAAGAACACTGATGATCTCATGTAAGATTGTCAGTGTTCTTGCGGAAATACTGTGCTGCTCCCGTTTGGGCAAAAGCCCTCTTGTGCAAATCATTTGCGCAAGAGGGCCAGTGTAAACAGCACAGTACTGTTTTCCGCAAAAAAGCCCCGATCACAAAAATGGCGATCGGGGCTTTTTTGCGGAAAACCGTGTCTAGATTGGCACGGACACTTTTCCGCAAAAAGTGCTTTTGCGGAAAAACATCCTGCCAATCTAGACGTGCTTTTCCAAAAATGCTTTTAACGGAAAAGTTTTCCGTTAAAAGCATTTTCGGAAAATCATGCCAGTGTAGATGTAGCCAGTGTGTCTTTGTTGGGAGTCGGAACTCTTCTTCAGCCAATCAAGCTGCTGCATTTGGCTATGGCATTTTCTAAGGAAAGATAGTGGATAAAAATTAAAACCTTCAGAGAGGAAACAGGATTTAACTTGTGTATGATATCCCGGGATGCAGCCAGTCTGCCTCATTTGCTTCATCTATGATATTTCTTGTAGAGGATGATCCTCCAAATACTGTATTATGTTAAATGTTCCGAATCCATCCTTTGTTTAATGCATAGTACAGGTTTTTAGCTATTTGATCCAAACCCTTACACAGAGGTGGGACCAGATACAGCAAGTTGCTAAGCCCCCGCAACTGTCGTAGAGTTTGTTGGCACTGGAGAATGTTCAGGACTTTGTTGGAATGCCCCATAAAAGGGCCAAATACTGCAGAAGTACTTAAAAATGGGCTTAATTATTGGTTTGTCAGCAAAATCCATATTAGCATGTGCAAAAATAGAGCTGCGTACCTCAATACCCAAATATTAATTTGGGAAGACACAGAGATGCACCTGAAGATACTGACCCCTTTATTCTTGGTCTGGCTGTGCTGGGCTTGGTGAAGGACCTCAGGCATGTAAGGAGAGGGGGAACAGTGGCTCTAACTTGTGCCTGGCTACGTATGCTCTTAAGGGGTTGTACCGAGAGCTGGGAATGGCTGACATACAAAAATGAACGTGTGGTCAGTTGCATTTTCTCCTGGTCATACTCCTGCATTGAGGACTGCAAGAGGGGTGACATATATGGCATTTGGGGATTCTTCCTCGACTGGTTTTACTGCCCCTTTGTGCCAGTGGAGAAGCACAAAAGGGCTGTAGCGGATCTGAGAATTGAGCCCAGTAGGTGCTTTCTTGGCTGTTTGCTATTCTAATGCATAGGAACACAATCATGAACCACACAATAATGCAGGGAAGTCAGTTACTTGCTTAACGGGCTGGCACTCCCCTCCCCTGAGCACTCCCGTCTGGCTAAATACGTGTGCCTGCACTTGCTCAGTTGTCAGCCTCTTTGGCTATTCAGCCCACCAGCTGAGTCACACCCCTGTGTGAATCACTCAAAACCCTTTCTCAGTGCCCTCTCAGTCTGTTCCCCACTGAGAGAGAATGGTGCCTCCAGGGCTTCCCCTCCTGGAGACAGCTTCCTTGTCCTTACCTTAGGGCGGGGGTCAGCAACCTTTTCAAACCAAAGAGCCAAACTACATCAAAATTCAGAACAAGTGGTCAACAAAGAGCCAGTATAGGAATCCCCGTTTGCATGACTGAAAAGATACAACTTAATAGTATTGATAATTGACATCATGAATTATGGGGGTGCAGGAATTTGGGGTTGGAGAATATGAGGGGCTCAGGGCAGGGGATTTGGGTGAATGATGGACTCAGAGCACAAGGTTGGGGTAGGCTGCAGGAGAGTTATGGCAGGGGACTGGGTTGTAAGGGTGCTGGAGTTTAGGGATGTGGGGATATGAAGGGCTCAGGGCAGGGGGTTTAGGTGTACGATCGGCTCAGCGTTGGTTGTGTGGGGGTGCAGGAGTATTATGATGCTGCGGCCAGATGGGAGCTGGGTTTGTTGGCCAGGCTTCATTTTTAAATAAAGTAAAATATTACACCCAGCACAAAGATTTCAACATTGTCTTTATTTACAGCAGCAGTGAGGAACCCTTTTGGGTCAGGAGCCACTGATCCACAGATAAATCAGTTGGAGAGCACACAAGTGAGAAGTAAAAAAGCAAAAAAGCAAAAAACCAACTATGGTTGGGGTTGGGGGGAGGAGCGGGGGGGGACTCCGGCCCTCAGAACAGATTTACTTTTTCTGCAGTTCCAGAATTAGGTGATTTTGTGCCCCCCCCCAGGCTCTGGGGTAGGGCCAAAAATAAGGGGTTAAGTGTGTGGGACAGGGCTGCCAGTGAATGGGATAGGGATGGGGGGCAGGTAGGGTGCAGGAGGGGGTGAGTGTGTGAGGTCTGGGTGGGAGGTAGGGTGCAGGAACAGGCTGGGAGTAGGGTGTCTGGCAAGGGGGAGGGGACAGGACTGGGCTGCAGGTAGGCTGTCTGGCCAGGGAACTGGGGGCAGGAGTGGGCTGGAGGCAGGGTGTCTGGCTGGGGGTGTATGAGTGATAGGGTGGGGATGTAGGGTCTGGGCATAAGGAGGTAAGGGGGGCACTTACTTGCTTTTGCAGTTTTGCTGCACTGTGTAACACAGCCTTCTGCTGCTCCCATTCACCGGAAGGAAGCCTCTAGGAAGGATACACAGGGGAAGCCAACAGGAAATGTGTTCCAGGGGAAGGAAAATGGCCATGCGCATGGAGCCATTTTGCTGGGGGCAGGAAAAGGACAGTGCACATTTGCTGCTTGTTCTCTGTATGCCAGATCCGGTGGGGAGGCTCGGGGCTTTCTACCCCCTACCCTCTCCTGCAGGAAGCCAGCACTGGCATTCCAATCTTGTGGCGGGAGGAGAGCCAGTAGCGCTAGCAGTGGCTCTTTGCTGTGGGGAAGATACAGCAGGCTGAGGTGGAGCTCCAAGAGAGCCATATCTGGCTCCCTAGTGAGCCATATTTGGCTCATGAGCCATAGGTCACCAATTCCTGCCTTAGAGCCTTATCTCAGTCTCATTATCAATTCACGCTTGCTCCCACACAGAGCTCTCCAAGGTGCTGCTCCCTCAGCTAGCCAGCCTTTACTCCTTCACACTTCACTGACTTTGGTCCCGCAGCTTGGAATACTGTGTACAGTTCTGGTCTCCCATGTTTAAGAAGGATGAATTCAAACTGGAACAGGTACGAAGAAGGGCCACTAGGATGATTCGAGGAATGGAAAACCTGTCTTATGAAAGGAGACTCAAGGAACTTGGCTTGTTTACCTTAACCAAAAGGAGGCCGAGGGGAGATATGATTGCTCTCTTTAAATATATTAGAGGGATAAATGCCAAGGAGGGAGAGGAATTATTTAAACTCAATACCAATGTGGACACAAGAACAAATGGATATAAGCTGGCTATTAGGAAGTTTAGACTCAAAATTAGGCAAAGGTTTCTAACCATCAGAGGAGTGAAGTTCTGGAACAGCCTTCCAAGGGAAGTAGTGGGGGCAAAAGACCTATCTGACTTCAAGATAAAGCTAGATGGGTTTATGAAGGGGATGGTTTGATGAGGTAACATGACCTTGGCAATTAACTGACCTTTCACTGTCAGTGGTAAATAGGCCAATGGTGGGAAGATAGGAATTGCTTTAGAGAACTTTTTTCTGTGTGTCTGGCTCATGAGTCTTGCCCACATGCTCAGGGTACAGCTGATCACCATATTTAGGGTCGGGAAAGAATTTTCCTCCAGGGTACATTGGCAGAGACCCTGGAGGTTTTTCGCCTTCCTCTGTAGCATGGGGCACGGGTCACTAGCGGGAGGATTCTCTGCATCTTGGGGTCTTTGAACCATCCTTTCAAGGACTTCAATATCTGAAATATAGGTGAGAGGATTATTCTAGCAGCAGGTGGGTGAGATTCTGTGGCCTGCATTGTGCAGGGGGTTAGACTAGATGATCAAAATGGTCCCTTATGACCTTAAAATCTATGAGTCTATGAGCTTCTTTTTATAGGCCTTCCTGACCCCTGATTGGTTGCTTTCTCTGCAGCCACTCTAGCTTGCCTTGGAGGACATCTCTATGGTTCTCTTCTGGGGTAGGGTGTGGCAGGACTACAAGTGATTTTGGGGGACTGGTTCACACCATCACACTTGCCTTTTTTTTTTTTTGCCCCTTCTAATATTTGGAATGCAGTTTTAGTGGTGTGGAACTTACTCATACTTTGTGTTAAAATGCACTGCTAAGTGAAACATCATGCTCTGTGGTTTCATAGCTGATATTTTGGTGCTGTTTTTCCTTCATAGATGAAACAGTTTTATTAATGGAGTTGTACAAAATTTATCTGGGCTGGGAGTTTAATGGACTCCTGAAACATGGGCAAGATGGCCCTGCCAATTTGTAGGCAAACATAGCCAGTTTGTGGTTTCAGGTGAAAACCATGTCAAATCCACTTGTTCAATAAAGTTTTGACTCCAAGTGCAATTTGGTTGTTTTGTTAAGCTTCTTGGGTCCAAGAGATCCTGAGACCCAGGCCAAAACCCAGAATAATCAAAATGTTTGATTTCACTGGGACTATTCACATGCCTGAGCCAGCCACATTCCTAAACACATGCTGAAAATTAAGCATGTGTTTTAAGAACCTGGCTGAATCAAGAGACAAATTCCGGTGGAATCCTCGAGAATAATACAGTTACATACTGCTCTAGATTAATAGATTCCAAGACTAGGTGGGACCACTATGATCAAATCTCTAAAATATATACATGTTGATTAGTTCTAAACAAATAGTAGATAATCAAGTCACTTCTATACCTTCTCTATGTTAAGCCAAATAGATTGCATTCCTTGAGTCTATCACTATAAGACATATTGGCTAATGCTTTAATCATTTTTGTGGCTGTTCTCTGAAACCTCTCTAGTCTGTCAACATCTTCTCTGAGTTGTGGCCACCAGACATAGTATCTCAGCATCACTCACATGCGGGCCAAATATAGAGGTGAAATAACTTCTGTACTACTGCTTGAAATTCCCCTTTACATGCCCCCTAGGATCTCATTAGCGACAACGTCACACTGGGATCTTGGGTGCAGTTGGTTACCATGGTGCTGGAATGCCACGGATGGAGATGCTGAGCTGCGCCCTCCTACACCTGTTCACACCTTTCACTGCCTCAGGCTGAGGTCTCACCTAGAGTTTCCAGCTCTCCTGGACTGGACGCCATTGCTGCAAATGGCATCTGGGCTTTGAGAGCTGGCAACCTAGCCATGACTGGAGGTAGACCTGGACTGGCAGCAGGACCCTGAGCAGCAGTGGATCTTCTAGGGCTGGTGGCTTGGACCGCAGGGACAGTAGGTGGGGGGATCGCAGGGGGCGTGTGTGTGCTGAAGCTGGAGACAGGTTGGCAGTGGGGCCAGCTTCTGGGCATGGTGAAGCTGGGTACAAAACCTGGGGTTGCTACAGCACTCCTGCATCATTACTTCCTTCTACCTATGGATGGTTGTCCTCTACAATTCCCAAATCTCTTCCAGAGTCACTGCTTTCCAGTTTAAAATCCCCCATCCTATAAATATGGCTGCTATTCTTTGCTCTTGGATGCATGCCCTTACATTTAGCCTTGTTAAAAGCATGTGTTTGCTTGTGCACAGTTTACCAAGCTATTCTGATTGCTCTTCACAGTGACCTGTCATCATTATGTCATCATTATGACACTTGTTGTGGCATTTAAAAAATTTATCAGTGATTTTATGTTTCCTTCCAGATCATTGATAAAAAGATTGGATAGTATAGGACCAAGAAGCAATCCCTTTAGGCCCCCACTAGAAACACACCCATTCAACGACAATTCTCCATTTACAATTACATTTCAAGACCTATCCATTAGCCATGAAATGGATGAAACACAAACATTGTGTGGGTGTAATATCCTTTGACTTTGTATCACACTATTACCTTATTGACCAAATTAGTAATCTCATAAAAAGATCAAGTTGGTTTGGCAGGATCTATTTTTCATAAACCCATGCTGATTTGCATTACATCTACAAGCTCATTTGTCTGTATTAATCATAAAACCCAGAATACATTGGGTTAGTTACTAGAGTGAGGATGCAGATTCTGACAGGCACCTATAGTCACCACTGATGCGGAGGTAAAATTAAATCTGTATTGTTCAGTAGGGTATGTCTATATAGCAGGGTTATTTTGGAATAACTAATGACAGTGCTTTTTTGTGACAGTACGCACCAGTACAGTGTACTGGCACCTTTTTTTGGGAGCAATCTCACTCGGCCACTTTTTCCCGCCACAGCCCCCAGCCTGACTGACTCCTTCTGCAGGAACAGCAAGATGAAACTCAATTTAGTATGTTTTCATGTATTAATTCTTTAAAATCAAAGTAATAAACAGCATATACAAATGTCTTATAGTTTATTTTTTTTATTCTACAATCCCTATTTATTTCAACATGATTATAAAAGTTTATCACAAATTCAATAGAAAAGGGCTTAGGGGACTCAGTAAGAAGAAGGGTGGAGAGGCATTTTTCAAATTTACTTTCCTCAAGAAATGAGTACAGGCACCTTTTTTTTTCTTTTTAAACAAACAAAGCACTGACTAACATTATTCCAAAACAACATAGTGAACATCTACAATACATGCCTTTATTTTGAAATAATGTCAAGCTGGAGGAATTCTTATTCTTACTCATGATAAACCTCATCTCATGAGGAGTAAGGGAAGTCAAGAGGAGAGTGTTTTTTCCTTTGACTTTCTGCTGTATAGACAGTGCTAAAAGCTGAATTAAGCTATTTCAACTTAATCTATGCAATTGACGTAGCTGAAGTTGCGTATCTTAATTCAACTTTAACCCTGCTGTGTAGAGGTACTGTAAGTGGATAGATTAAATAAAGTACAAACGGCTGTGTCTAGACTATAAAGTTCTATTGGGAAAAGATAAGCAAATTGCAAACGGCAATTCACGTATCTTTTTCTGCTTTTTTTCTGAAAGAGGCTTTTCTGACAATTGGCCTGTCTACACTGGACCAATTGTCAGAAAAAAAGCCTCTTTCAGAACATCCATTCTTCCTCATAGAATGAGGCTTACAAGGATGACAAAAAAAGTGTCTGCTTTTCCAAAAAAAATTTCGGAAAAGCAGACGCATTCCTTGGACATGGCAGAGATTATCCGAGGTACCTGTGGTATCCTGGAAAGACTCTGTAGTCTAGACATACCCTCAAGGTTTTACTGGTATGCTAGCTGTATTTGTAGCCTATATAGAATTTTTTATTTTAAGTCATATTTTTTACAAGAAAACAAGATTTCAGACTGAGTTCTTCATCAGCACACTTAGGCCAAGGACTAGAGCCATGCAATTCAAATTTCATCCTTGCTATTTTAATTCAGAAATAATAAACATCATCATAGCAGCATGTTTACAGGTCTTATTACGTGGAGGAAAGCCTTAACCAAATTGCAACAAAAAATAGCTAGAATGTGCCCTGTAAAGGAAGCTTAAAATTTGGTTTCTGCCCTTTTACTTTTTAAAAATGTACAACGATCTGAAAGTCATTTTAACAATATTTCTCTGTTTGCTTTTAACCTCAGAAATAACAGGAATGCCAATGGTCTTCGCTGTTTATGCTGTATGATACCATCGGGATTTCAGAGGTGAAAACAAAGCATGTCTGATAGGGCACAAGGTATTGAAACTTTGTAACAGAGGCAATCTTTCCCCCTGGAGTTTGCTGGGCACCTGAACTAAACAGGTGTTAAAAAGGAAATCAAAACAAAGACTTCCCCTCACAACTGCTCTATTTTCACTTTCTTGCGGTATCATAATTTCAATAGATCTCCAGTCATCACAGTCTCCCATGTAGCTAAGATTTGAATTTCTAATATAAAAAAATGCAGATTTTTATTTTATCTTGACTTCTTTTGTAGTGTTTGGGCAACTTTTCTTGTCATCTTTTACTTCATCATTTTTCCCTTTCACCAGCCTTGTTAAAGGCAGAATGTAGCTTCTCTGAATTAGGAATAAAGAGACACAAATCCACTGGTTGTTTTAATATTCATAGTGCTAATGAGCCCATGGCTTCACAGTCCACTGCCACCAAAACTGTGCAATGCTGCATATGATGCAACAGATACATAGCCATGTTAATAAAAGAACCATTCCTGTAGGGTAACCACAGCTAAACACCCTGGAAGTTTATGTACAGTAGGTATTTCATAGCTGAAATCCTAACTCCATTGTGGGTTATTTTGCAAATACACATGCTTAGGGTCATATCAGAGGTGAATGAAAATAATCCATTATTTCATCAAGCTGTTTAACCCTCTAAAATAATAATGAAATTTAATTAATAGTCAAATCTTGTATAGTGGAGGTATAGTGTTTAATAGGAAATGTAAATAACAGAATAATGCAAAGAGTATTTGTAGATCTTGAGAATTCAGATGGTTTAAAATAATTCATGTGTGTATATGCCAAGTCTGTGTGTGCATGCATATTTTAAATCTTTTGATTATTTAATATGAAGAACCACTACTGACTCTATCAATAGAATACTAGCAACTTTATTTTTCACTCTTCTTATTATTATGACATCTGTACAATTTTTTTTTTAATGCCTGGCATTTGTTGCGTCTGAAACTGTGCAGGCATGGCTTAGACCTGGAGATGTTAATGAGGAGAATCATTAGAGGTTGAAGACCCGTCATCTTGTGGTTAATTAGGGATTCAAATAAGTACCAATTTTAGTGATAACACTTCTCCTTTTGCAAGTTTGGTGACACAGCTAGAGCAGACAAAATAAAATTATACAAAAGATTTCCAGTGGTGGGCAGCCTATGGATTGCAGGCTTCATGCAGTGGTCCGCAGGCTTTATGTGTGGTCCGCAAACCATTTTGTTTCCTTTTGCCCATGTTCAGGGTTCTGCTGGTGTCCACCCACAGAGTTTTCCCCTCCCCTATTGGTATTACTAAAAGTGACATGAATGTAATGCAAAGGCATGTGAAGTAAGCAGCGTGCTAATTGCACACAACATGGACAGTGAAAGCCGTGCGCTCCCTCTGCATCCAATCAAAGCGCTGCTATAGTTCAATGAGCACACCCTGCAAATTCTAAGTATGCAAATGCAGTTAGCAAAACTACCCTATCCCGGGAGACCATTTTGGTTACAATAATCTTGCTGCCCACCAAGATAAAGGAGGGCCACTCATGTAGCCCACTCACTGGCCTAGGTTGCCCATCGCTATTTTAGTATATGGCACGGTAGCTGCTGGTTGTGCTAATGACAAAGTGCTGCCAACCGTGTTGGGAATGGGAGAGTACAAAGATCCTGAAGGTCTAGTGTCTCATGGTGGGAGAACCTCACTTGAAGTTAAGTTAGTGATTGTGCAAACATGGCCTGATCAACCTTCCTTTTATTTAGAAAGGAAATGGATTCCCTGTGCTAGAAAAACAGATCCCGTGAAATTTTATTTTATTTAGCAAATATGAGTTATATTTTAAAGGGCAACTTTTAAAAATAATTCAGGGTGGCAAAGAGTTAAATGTATCCATTGAGCATTTTGACTTGTAACTGAGCTGCTCGACTGTGGTAATCTAATCCTTCAGACACCGAAGCTGCTAATGATTTGTCTCTGTGGATGTGTTTAGACCTCGGGCTGTCATTGGCTCTGAAGGAGACCCTGAAGATCAAAAGAGGGTTTCAGCATAGAGTAGTGTCAAAGATTGCTATTGTATGCAGCCGAAGCCTTCAACATTGTCTTCCAATAGTATGTGACCACATCTGTACACATCATTCTCCTGATTAGAGGGGATGGAGAGTTTTTGTATAATTATATGTGAACTGTTGCCATCTGATTTTATATCCAGGTAGAATGAGTCCATAATGAACTGTGTAAAGAAAATAATGTATTCAATGACTTAAAGATATGGAATTCAAGGGAATGAAATCAGGAGATCTATAATTCTTTTCTTCTAAATCAGGCTGGTGTGTGGGCGCGTGTGTGTGCAATTTGCATATAATTTCTAACGTGTTCTGAATGTAAGGATAATAAGCTCTCAGGAAGAGATCTTGCACAGATAAGAAATCTGTACATCTTGCTGTAATATGCTGTCTGAGAGAGAAGCTGTCCCAATTATCAGACAGTACAGCTGAGGTTAAAATACATGCCAGGGGCAAAGCATATCCATAGGTGTTTGGGCCACCTGTCAAAGACGAGGAAAGGTCCCCATTGCAATGTTCATGTGACAAAAGAATTATATGGATTTTCAGTCTGTTGCAACATCAAAATGCAGGAATTGATACAAAACAAAGAGAATGAGATTTGGTGGAGTGGGGCGGGGGCAGCAGGACGAGGATTTTCTGAGGTAATGTGGGTACTGTACTGTGGTTCTTGTAGTAATTTTGGTGGAGGCAAGAGTCCAAATTTAGATTTAAAAGCAATTTCAGTTTCCTACCAGGGAAGCATCTAGTCCAATCCATAAGGAATATGTGGAAATTGGCCCCAGGAATACTGCGAAGCCATGAGACATTTTGTGTTTGAATGAAGTGCTGGTCACCTACTGCAAGTACCTCTCTGCCTGGATTGGCCCAAATGCATGTGAAACTAGATTGCAAAAAAAGGAGAAATGGAAAATAATAAATAATATAACATCAAGCTCTTTAAAATTACAGAATCCATTTCTGTAGCATAAAAGCATCTGTAACTCCAGCTTCCTCATCCATTATTTCAGGCTTCAGTTTACATTAATGAAATAACAAGTGTGTAAAACTTGCAAGTTTCGGCCCAATGTGAGGACTGGTGTGGTTGTTGAAATAACAGCCTGTAAGGAAGGAGGCACCAGCATGTGTCTTGTGGCCAGGACTGTCTTTTCCCATATGCAAAATACACAGTTGTATAAAGGCACCCAAAAATCTGAGGCACCACTGTGTCTTAATGCCACTTGCTATCTCTGTTCTGTGACTCTGCTTCTTCCACGTGCTATTGAGTATAGGGGCATCTGTTTAATAGTACGGCCCTGCCTGTGGCAAGCTGTTAACAGCAACTATGAACTGCCTTCATATAGGCCACTGAACAGACTCATGGGGCATCCCTCTACAGCCCCACAGCTGTTTAATGAGCCCAGCCGAGCCAGGGGCTCAGGACTTGCACATGGAGCTGCCTGACTGGGGAAGGGGCACTTCTCCTTCAGCAACAACAGCAGCTCTCTGCTGAGGACAGAGCAGTGAGTCTCTCCCAGCCAATAGGAGGGGACATGCCCAGGGGTAGCTCCTTTAGGTTGCTGAGGTCTTGAGCTGGATTCAAACTGAGATGTGGAAGCTTCTTGCTGTTCTTCTTAAGCTTAGTGGATGATTTAAATACAAAATGCTGGTAATAGCCAGTCATTTCACTATAACAAACAGTCATTGTTTGTCATTGTTATTACAATAACCTTGTTTTTCAAACAATGTTTTAGTACTAGCACTTACTATGAAGTGCAAAAGAGTACCAGAAGTGTGGCCAAGTCTGAGTTTCCTCTGTCTGGGTAGCTCTTCAGGGCTAGTTTTTCAAAGTGGCCATAGACCGCTATTTCTTTCCGATCTATATTCTTACCACTGTGAGTACAACCCTCACGTGCAGAGTCACTTCCTGGGGAGGCAGGTTTGGCATGGCACTGCCGGCTTGGCTCATTTTTGACTTACACTGGCAGTATTGCTACCAGCTATCACAAAAGTCCCACTTGGAGCATTGGCTACAGTAATAAATATATTGCATGTAGAGTTCAACTACCAGATGGGGGACTCTGAAACTGCTTTGTCTGGCCAACTGTTGGCAGGCAGAGCACCACTGTTGGCAGCCAAAAGTACCCTGACAATTGCTCAGTCAAAATAACTTACGAAGCTTTGTGGCCAGGCTGCAGCTCCACAGGCCAATATAAGAATGCTAGGTCAGATTCAGAGCGACAGTGATCATTTATCCAGAGGCATCTCTCCCCTGGCTCCTGTTGCCTGTCACAAAGAAATGGGATGCACTTTTAAAGGGAAAAAAGTTGTGTGTGATAGTCCTCAAATAATCTCTTTGTTTGCATGCAAGGCTTTTAGCTAAGGATTGGTCACAATCCTTTTATAATGTAATATTGCTGCTCTTCGAGGACAGTCACATTAGACTTCCCTCTCGCCTTAAATATTGTTTCTTATTACCATAAGCCACAGACTCAAGGTGAAGGGGAAAAATAGCAAGTTAAAATATTTTTGGGTAGACCTGAGTAAATACTGGTAACAAATATTACCAGTTATGTCTTCAAATAGAAAAGGTGGGTTTGTCTGGATAGTATTTCCATCTTGATTTGTTTTTCAAATTGAAATTCTATGGTAAGAGATTGCTCACCAGGCTAAATTGCGACCCAACTGTGTTTGCAAAGATCTTGGCGGGAAAAGCAGTGATAAATATTTGTGCAAATACAACACTTGTACAATGATATACCAGCACTAGAAATGTTTAGCTGTCTATTGTCAAAGATCTCTGTAGATTTGGAAGTCAGTCAGTTAAGAAAAAGACAAACACCAGGTGACCAATGAAAGCTTATGAACAGTGAATTACAATTAGTGACAAATTGAACTGTCACAGTGAGAATCTGTGGGCTTTCCTTAGAGTGAAATACATGCAGATAAGCCATTCACTGAATAACATACATATTGGCTTCATCTAGATTGGCATGATTTTCCGGAAATGCTTTTAACGGAAAAGTTAATGCTGAAAACCAAGCATTTTCAGAATAGAGCATCTAGATTGGCACGGACGCTTTTCCGCAAAAGCACATTTTTGCAGAAAAGCGTCCATGCCAATCTAGATGCGCTTTTCTGCAAAAAAGCCCCGATCGCCATTTTCACGATCGGGGCTTTTTTGCGGAAAACAAATCTGAGCTGTCTACACTGGCCCTTTTGCGCAAAAGCTTTGCGCAAAAGGGACTTTTGCCCGAACAGGAGCAGCATAGTATTTCTGCGAGAAGCACTGATTTCTTACAGTAGGAAGGCAGTGCTTTTGCGGAAATTCAAGCGGCCAGTGTAGACAGTGGCTGATTTTCCGGAAAAACTGGCCAGTCTAGACACAGCCATTTAGTGAAATTTATAGTCTTTTTACAAAAAGATTAGAAACATATAAATAAAAGCAGTCTCTAAGGTCTCTCTGGCCTTTATCGTAAGCCACTGGATGTCTAACTCCTTACAGAGTGACCTGGACAAATTGGAGGATTGGGGCAAAAGAAATCTGATGAGGTTCAATAAGGACAAGTGTAGAGTCCTGTGGAAGAGACAGAAGAATCCCAAGCAGTGTTACAGGCTGGGGACCGACTGGCTAAGTAGCAGTTCTGCAGAAAAGGTCATGGGAATTACAGTGGATGAGAATCTGGATATGAGTCAACAGTGTGCCCTTGCAGCCAAGAAGACTAATGGCATATTAGGGTGCATTAGGAGGACTATTTCCAGCAGATCTAGAGAAGTGATTATTCCTCTTTATACGGCACTGGTGAGGCCACATCTGAAGTAGTGTGTTCAGTTCTGCCCCTCCCCCCACTATAGAAAGGATGTGGGAGCATTGGAGAGGGTCCAGTGGAGGGCAACCAAAATGATTAGGGGGCTGGTACACATGACCTACGAGGAGAGGCTGAGGAATTTGGGCTCAGTTTGCAGAAGGGAAGAGTAAGGGGGGATGTGATAGCAGCCTTCAGCTTCTTGAAGGGAGGTTGCAGAGAGGATGAACAGAGGCTGTTCTCAGTGATGACAGATGGCAGAACAAGGAGCAATGGTCTCAAGTTGCAGGGGAGGGGATCTCGGTCGGCTATTAGGAAAAACTGTTTCCCTAGGTGGGTGGTGAAGCACTGGAATGGGTTACCTAGGGAGGTGATGGAATCTCCATCCCTAGAGGTTTTTAAGTCCCAGTTTGACAAAGCCCTGGCTGGGATGATTTAGCTGGTCCTGCTTTGGGAAGGCGGTAGGACTCAATGGCCTCCTGAGGTCTCTTCCGGCCCTAGGAGTCTATGATTCTACCTTTTAAGAGAGATTCAAAGAATACTGGACAGTCTCTAGGTCCCTGTCCAAACTCTAAGCCTGAAATAATGGATCCCTGAGGTCAGTGGGGCGATGTCTACACTGGCAGGTTATTGCCCAAGAACGGCTGTTCTTTCATAGAGCATCTACACTGTCCACCCACTCTTGCACAAGAAGATTTACAGTAAAGTGTGGTAGGAGAGGGCTTCTTGAGCAAGAGCTACACTCTTTTCTAATAGGTGGAAGCTCTCTTGAGCAAGAGCTTTTGTGCAAGAGGGCAGTGTGGACGTGCAGCAGGGGTTTCTTGTGCAAGAAAGCCCAGTGGCTAAAATGGCCATCAGAGTTTCTTGAGCAAGAGAGCATCCACACTGACATGGATGCTCTTGTGCAAAAGCATATCTCGCACATGGCAGTGTGGACATGTTCTTGCACAAGAACCCTTGAGCAAGATGTTCTTGTGCAAGAAGTGGCCAATGTAGACCTAGCCCAGGAGTTCTGGGTGTAATGGGTATTCACCCCAGAGAAAGCCTGAATCAGTTAAGGTGGCCAGGTGAGCCAGTTAACCTTCTATGCTGCACTTGAAAGAGGAGCCAGGGAGCAAGGACTAATTAGAGATGAGGTTCAGCTGCACAGGAACAGGTGGGGCTGTCGGCTGGGAAACTGCAGTCACTTTCAGGGTGAGAGAAGGTAAGGTAGACAATAGCCTAAGAATTAAGCATCAAGGTTTGGGCCTGTTCAGATCATGATTGTTGTAGGGTCTTTGGGGTAGAACCTAGGTGAGAGGTCAGGCTTGGCTTCCCCAACAAGCTACTGGGCAGTAGTGCTCTTAAAGGACAGTGATAGGGAAGACTGCCTGGGACTGTGGGTCCCAACAGACTTTGGGCCATGCAACTAAAGCTACTAATCAGGGTAAAGAGTTTGTGATATAGTGTGTGAACAGTTATGATGGATACCCACTGCACACTGATTAATATTTGGGGTGTAGAATTAGCTGTTGGCATTTGACATGAAATTTGGGCTGCCTTTGCCCCAGCAATGGGTAGAAATAAGCAGTCAAAGGAGGCTTCAGCACCCATCATTTGTGGAGTAGTGGGTTGAGGATCATTTGTGGCTATCATCTCTGTAACAGTATATGACTAATTTTAAAAGCAGCTTCCTATAGGAAATGGATTACATGTAGAAGTGTATTTGGTTATGGGTCAGATGAAGGACTCAGTTCTGAATAGGAGGAACATGCATACATCCCTTAGATTTTCCTTTTGGTGTATATCCAATTTATTTGTATTCTCTCACACCTTGTAGATTTGTACTAAAACTACTTGGTAAGATACCAGACTGAATAAATCTTGCAAGCATTCTTATAGAATCAGAGTTAATTCAATAGCTATTAGTAATGAAACATAGATGTAACTTGATAATTCTGCCAGATGGCTACTGCAGCATTCTCTCTTCATTTAAAGAAGCAGAACATTTTTCAAATCTATGGCTGAATAAAAAAGCCCCAAATTAAATTATAAATGCAGTGTGGTTTCATTACTTATTGTCTATAGCTGAGCCAAAGAGGAGGGCTACTCTTAAACATCCTGCAAGCCTGTCACAATGAACCTTGGATTCTTAAGCCATCACATCAGTTCAAGTAGATATAAAGTCCAACCTGATGTGAAATCTGAGATCTTACTGTAGAAGCATGAAATAGGTCAGAAGACTCCATCAAGCTGTTAATTCACGTGAAATGATGAGGCTTTCAAGTAGATTTCTGTGCTTCAGAGTGTGGCAATATCTCTTAACTTACTCCATTTTCTGCTGCTGCTATCAAATTCCTTTGTCAACTCAAGTTGTATTTCTCATGCCTTTTTTTCCTTGTGGCTAATATACAGACGGTGTGTAAATTCATATCACAGGCATTGCTGTTTCATGTGGGCCACATGCATACACACTTTTGTCTGCTTTGCAATATCTTTCAACAGCCTGTAGGCTTGATGTCTTATTAAATGTATGTGGCGTTCTGCAGCAATGGTCCAGAAAACTACAGATTTCAGTAGTATTTGAAGTATTTTGGGCAAGTGCAAAAAAGCGTAATCTGTTTTTAATAAGAAGATTTATTCTTAGTGGCCGCTGGGTGGGGGAAAACATGGAAAAACCTGAAAGCTAGGCTGCCAAGTAAGTGGCCTGAGTTTCAGGGTGCTGAGTATCTGCAGTTCCCATTCATCTGAGAGCTTCTATTGACAAAGCTCAGTGAGTCCTGAAAATCAGATCACTATTTAGATGTTTAAGTTTGAAACTTTGATTGGGCTAATTTTGGTATGGGTAACAAAAGACACAGACCAGTCAAGATGGGAGTAAGCAAAGATAAATGAGAGGTAAGACAATGAGGTGGTTCAGAGAATGAACATTAACAAACAGAATCTTGAATTGTTCTTTGGGAGGAGGTCACTAAAAGAATATGTACACTTCCTAATTTTCTCACTTTCTCTCCCTGGCATAAGACTTGTGTCTTCTCTGTACCTTTTGGCATTAGACTACATCACTCTTAGTCTAAGTGAAAGTGACTCTCTTACATTTTGATTTACATGTAAGATAGTTTCACTTCTGCTATGACTTGGCCATGAAAATAAATGCTTTGACTACATCACAAGTAGTATTTAGTGATAGTACTAATATAGTGACAATAACATAATTCAGTTTCTGGGAGTATCCATCTACCTAGAGGTTACATAGAGAAAGCTGCTTGTAATAAAGCTGCTTGTAATAACCTATCTTCCATGCTTTCCTGTGAGTCAGGTTGCTTGACTCTTAAGTAGCAGTTTATACTACTTCTGAGACTTCATTTCATGCCAATGATTCAGTAGGGAGGCTTTTGAGCTAAACAAGAATGGACCGTTGCTTAGAAATGCCCTTCTGGTGTACCAAGGTAGTAAAAGCATCTATTTTACTTCGTCAGGCTCTGTGTACACAACAAAATAGCCAGGGGAAAGACAGGCAGCAAATCTATTGTAGATACAATAATAGGCAGTTAGTGCTAACTTAGCAATTCTTATCGTCAACTCCCCATCTCCAGTTGTATAACTTTTTCAAACTCTACCCATTTTGAATGGAGACATCCATAGCGGTGTCTTCCTCAGGAAAACTTCAGCTAGTGTGATT
This sequence comes from Pelodiscus sinensis, assembly GCF_052426305.1. Classification (NCBI taxonomy): domain Eukaryota; kingdom Metazoa; phylum Chordata; order Testudines; family Trionychidae; genus Pelodiscus; species Pelodiscus sinensis. The sequence continues at coordinate 27,931,588 of NC_143065.1, forward strand.
AAGCTTATCATGCTATCATTGCTCAGGACCTCAGGGCAAGCAGTGAAATACTGGAAATACCTCATACTGGTGTGTGCTCTAGAGCTAGATTTCACCAACCCAGTAACAAATTAAACTCCTGGATCACTAGAACAGTCTTACCATGGAATCACAGACAGTCACCTTATACCCTCCAGTTTATCTTGCCACTCAGACACAATAATAATATATGCAGATATACCTATCTCATAGAACTGGAAGGGACCTTGAGAGGTCATTGAGTCCAGTCCCCTGCCCTCACTGCAGGACCAAGTACCCACCCTGACAGATTTCTCCCGATCCCTAAATGGCCCCCTCAGGGATTGAACTCACAACCCTGGGTTTAGCAGGCCACTGTGCAACCTCTGCCCGTGGTAATAAATGGTCACTTATACCAAAAATGGCACCACACTCAGGTGACATCCAGCCCCAAGAGACCAGTCACTTACTGCAGGTCAGTTGTATTCTAGATATTACACCAAAGTCCTTGTAGCCAGTCTTGTAATAAACTGCCAAAGGGTTTATTAACTGGTAAAATGGAATAAGAGCTATTAACAGACTAAAGCAAGCGAATGAGTTGCCATCTGAATCCTGAGAGTGGCAGAGTTATGGTGGTCTGTCAATTCAGTATCTTTCAGGGAAGTTCCAGGAGGCAGACCCTGACCATCTTTAGCTTCAGTTTAGAGTAGTGGTTCTCAAACTCTTTGACCCATGGTCCACTCCGCTCAGTGCAAACCTTTCCGTGGACCACCAGACAACCACCCATGATGACAAAATGCCTTTGCTGATCTCTAAATACCTTATGCCAGAGCTTCTCAAGGTGTGGTCTGTGGACCACCAGGAGTCTGCAGCCGCCTTACATGGGGTCTGTGGCTCAAGCTCAGCTCCCCTTCTTCTCCTCTGCAGCGGTAAGCCTGTGCTGCCATTCCAGCCTCATGACTGCCGTGCAACCACAAGGCTGGAACACCAGCTCTGGCTTCCCACTCTGAGGAGAAAGGGAAGTGGGGGGTGAAGAAAGCCCCAACCTTCCCCACCAGACCTGGCTCGCAGAGAGAGACAAAGCAACTAGAGTAGGCAGCTCCACGAGCTGCCATTCCATCCACTCCCCAACCTGCCTGGAGGCTTACCCCACTGCTCCATTGGCCGGCCAATGGGAGCACTGGAAGGCCATGCTTGGGAGCAATGGGGGAGTGAAGCCAGGTAAGCGCCCCACATCCTGCACCCTCCCTCCTGGCCAGATTCTGCACCCTCCCTTGCTCCTGCACCCTCCTTTCTGGCCAGACACTCTACCTCCACCATTGCTCCTGCACCCACCATTGCTCCTGCACCCAGGAGCAGTGAGGTAGCAAAGTTTGCAGATGATACAAAACTGTTCAGGATAGTCAAGACAGAAGCAGACTGTGAGGGACTCCAAAAAGATCTCACCAAACTGAGTGATTGGGCAACAAAATGGCAAATGAAATTTAATATGGATAAGTGTAAAGTAATGCACATTGGGAAAAATAACCCCGACTATACGTACAGTATGATGGGGGCTAATTTGGCTACGACAAATCAGGAAAGAGATCTTGGAGTTATCGTGGACAGTTTTCTGAAAACTTCCACACAGTGTGCAGCGGCGGTCAAAAAGGCAAATAGGTTGCTAGGAATTATTAGGAAAGGGATAGAAAATAAGACACAGAATATCTTACTGCCCCTGTATAAAACTATGGTACGCCCACATCTGGAATACTGTGTACAGATGTGGTCTCCTCACCTCAAAAAAGATATTTTGGCCTTGGAAAGGGTTCAGAAAAGGGCAACTAAAATGATTAGGGGTTTGGAACGGGTCCCATATGAGGAGAGGTTAAAGCGACTGGAACTTTTCAGTTTAGAAAAAAGGAGACTGAGGGGGGATATGATAGAGGTTTATAAAATCATGAGTGGTGTGGAGAGGGCCGATAAAGAAAAGTTATTTATTAGTTCCGTAAATAGAAGAACTAGAGGACACCAAATGAAATTAATGGGGAGCAGGTTTAAAACTAATAAAAGAAAGTTCTTCGTCACACAGCGTGTAGTCAACCTGTGGAACTCCTTGCCAGAGGAGGCTGTGAAGGCTAGGACTATAATAGAGTTTAAAGAGAAGCTAGATAATTTCATGGAGGTTAGGTCCATAAAAGGCTATTAGCCAAGGGATAAAATGGTGTCCTTAGCCTCTGTCTGTCAGAGGCTGGAGAGGGATGGCAGGAGACAAATCGCTTGATCGTTGTCTTTGGTCCAACCTCTCTGGGGCACCTGGTGCTGACCACTGTCGGTAGACAGGATACTGGGCTAGATGGATCTTTGGTTTGATCCAGTACGGCCATTCTTATGTTCTTATGTTCTCCCTCCTGGCTATACACTGCATCCTACCTTGCTCTTGCTCTTTCCCCCCTGGCCAGCCACCCTACTCCCAGTCTCCTTCTGCACCCTACCTCTCACCTAGATCTCGCATCCTCACTCCCTCCTGCTCCCCTATCCCTAGTCTACTCACTGGCAGCCCTGTCCTGCATACTGAATCCCTCATTTTTATCCCCACTCCAGAGCCTAGAGAGGGTCCACAAAATCCACAAACTACATAACCCCAGGGAGGCCCTGAACCTCAGTCCTTTCTGTCCCTTCCCTTTGCTCTGTGGGACTAGAGTGCAGAGGAATGAGGTGTCTCAGGTGGGGGTCATGTCAGTGAGGGTTTGGGTGGGGGTTTTTTGGAGGATTTTTTTTTTGCTTCTCACTTGTGTGGTACCCAGCTGACTTTTTTGTGGGTCAGTGGTGCCTGACCCAAAAAAAAGTTCCCCACCCCTGCCATAAAGAAAACACTGAAACCTTTTGTGTTGGACCTAAATTAATATTTTACTGTATTTAAAATGAAGTTTGATAAACTAACATGAGACCGTTAAAATGCTTAATTTGTTTAATAATTTAAATTAAACCATTCTCCCTAGCTGCAGCACTAGCAAAATGGCTCAGGCTTTGTTATATAATTCACGGTGAGTTTCCATTGGCAACTGGTGGTCTGTGGAAAGGTTTGCATCGAGCCAGGTGGGCCACCATGGGCCGAAAAGCTTGAGAACCAGTGGCTTCTGCTTATGTCACAAATTGTCACGGAAGCCACCAACGTGAGGATCAAATATAGCAGAAAACTGTCATAGCGTACAGACGGCAGGAGGCTCTTGATAAGCAGCGGGGCTGACAGCCTCACTGGGCCCCTGGGTGAGGTGGGGAATGTCCTTCTCCATGACCCCAAAAGGGGCAGGGCCTCTGGCACAAGGGGTGGGGATGGGGCTAGGCAGCCCTCAGTGCTGCCCAGAGCATGCAGTGCGGCGCTTCAGCAGCAATTGAAAGGACCCAGGGACTCTGGCCACCACTACTGCCACAGTAGGGGCAGCAGCAGCAGCTGGGAACTTTGGACCCTCTTGTATCACTGGGCTCCAGGGCAGTTGTTCCCTTTGCTTGTCTCCCCCTCTGCCCCCGACCCATCGGCAGGCCTGTTCATAAGATACCAGCATTGAGAGAGCTGTGAGTTTTCCATTCGTTCAGGGTCATGTGGGGAGCTGCTAGTGATGAAACACCGAGCAGATTGCATTTTGAAGCTAAACCCAAAGTACAAGGTGAGTTTCATCATTCTGATTCCTTGGATAGCCCCAAGGGGTCCCTTTTTAGACTTCCACTCCCTGAGTACAGCTACTGCACTAGCTTAATTAATGAAGGAGTTAAACCTCAGTAATGCATTGAATGACTGCTCTGAAAACCAGTCCTGACTGGTGATGAGATGCCAAGTATCCACACCTCTGTCATGCTGGGTGCATAGTTGCTCTCGCTGATAGACAGTTGCCTCTGGGCTCTGGGAAACTAGATTTCTCAAGTCCTCTTGTGCACGTTGTTGATTGGGAGCAGGCATTTCCTAACTATCATTTCTAGGGAGAGCCTATAGCAGTGCTACGTGAGTGCTGCCTGCATGGTGAGGCATTTGTAAGAGAGAGGATTTTGGCTGGATAAATTGGATCAAAAATTTTTAAACCTGTTTTCTAACAAGCAAACATGGTTGAATATTTCAGCAGTGATTCATAACATATAGTTACTAGAAGATTTACCCAGAGCTGCTCAGGTCCTTAACCCAATTAATTTTTGTTTTTCTTCACTTAAATCATTGCTCTGGGGTGGAGCTGGGGATGAGAGGTTCAGTATGCAGGCTTCCCCGGGGAGAGAGGACTACTGCAGTAGCTTGGAGCCAGGCAAGAAGTACTTCTCCATGGCCACTGCAGCTCCAGTGGGCACATCTGGGGGAATGTTGCATGTCCCCCAGCTGGGGGAAGTCCTGGTTCATCTGCCCCCTGAGTTCCCTAGACAGAGTGAGGAATGTAGCAAACTGTGCACTTTTCCCTTCCTCCCCAATGAAGGGTAAGAGCCATTATGGGTCCTGTATGAATGGGAGGGGGAACTGCAGCCCCCCCACCCTCCCTAAAGGGTGCATGACGGGTGGGAGGCTCAGGGCTGAGCTAGTCCCAGATGGGAGGGGCGACACTGCCTTGTGAGTGGCCCCCCCATCCCTGTACAAGCAAAACCTTTACCTTGCTTTAAGTTATGATAAGAGGAAACTGTAAACCACACGTTCTTACCATTTAGGAAGAGTTTTTGGACAAGCAGACTCACTCACTTACTCACAAACTCTCATATAGTAGATGGAAATGAAATATTTTCAATGCTACAAACCAGGGCTGCAGCTGGCCTGCCAAGCTGGGTGATCTGGTGGACGGCTGCCCTGTTGCTCCCCCACCTCAGGCCAATCGAGACCTGGGTATGGGGCAGTGTGCAAAGTCTCCTCGCACTGCCAAGGATGTGTGGCACCTATAGCCACCCACCAGCTGTTCAAAACAGCTGGCGGCTCTGTCTAGGTGCTACATACCCCTTGCAGGGTGGATGCAGGGAGCAAAGACTTCATGTGCTCCCTATCCCCAGGACAATCAATGTTCGTGGGTGGGTGAGTGAGCATGGGAAGTCTCTTGGCCCCGCCCTTTTCATCTGAGGCCCCACCCCTTCTGGGGCGGCCCGGGGCCACTCCAGAAATGTTGTCAAGTGGCTCTCCTTCAAAAATTATTGCCCACCCCTGCTATAAACTAATGACAAAATGAAGATCCTTAAAATATAACATAAGGCATTATGGAGGAATCCTACCATGTATCTGGAACCTGTCAACATCATACAGACTTGGAGGAGATATTTAAGAAGTCCAATGGAAGCTGTTCAGTGGCTTCTGAGATAGGAATAGAAATACCTTAGTCAAGTTGCATAGGTTTCTATTGGCTAATTCAGCTGATTATACTTTTGCTAAAGCTCCTAAAGAATATGTTAATAGACACATGACTCAAGTAATAATGCACATCGCTTCTACCAGTACAAATGGAATTTTGAACATTTTGGCTTCAGTACTGAAGTGTACAGTTTGCTTCATAATATCCTCTAATCTATCTTGTAGATATATGAAAGGATTCTCTAGATAAAATAGATTTTAAAAGTATCCTATTAACAGCAGAAGAATTTAATTTTGAGGAGGGACCATCTATTACATGTCTAGTTTTACTCTCGCAATCATTGTGTGTAATGTCTCTTTTTAAAAGATGTTATCCTGCACCACTGAAGTAAATGGGAGTTTTGACACTGACTACATTGGGAGGAGAAATAAGGCTTAAAGGGGTAAGCTCTTGCTTCATGGTAGGTAAGCACGGGTGAGCTGAATAAATGGGGTAGGGACCTCAAGGTGGATGGTTGTAGCAATTTTTTTTTGCATGGCACTGGTGTATTTCACTTAAAGATTTCCCCGTAGGCTTTTATTATCTTCTTGTGACTAGTTGGACCCAAACTTAGAAAACTCTTTCCTAGAATTCAGAAAATCTACATTTTAAAACAACTGTTTCAAGAAAATGTTTCCAACTGCTTATTTTGGATTTAACAATGTAACTACACTGCCCTTTTACTAGCAGCTGGCAATTTAATGTAAAAGATTAAATCCTGGCCTTGTTGAAATCACTGGCAAAACTCCCACTGACTTCTCTGAGGCCAGGAAATCCTCCCAAGATGTGCATGGAGAAATATTTTGAATGCAGCATTGCAAGTCCTGCTCAGGGTGAGCAAAGAGCTTTTATGAAGCTCACAGCTCTAGCTATTCACATGTTCTATTTCTAAGCACTCATATCTACACTGGTGTTTTTATTCCCACTTAACATGGTATGTGAATAATACTAATAAAAGCAGTAGTACTGGCTTGGTGCTTAGCAGCATTTTTTTTCAAAGTAGCTTGCATTCAAACCAAAATTGGTCATGCGTGTCTCTAAGGTGGGGGAAGTGCAGAGGGAAGCAAGGGCAGAGCCTGGGAGGTTTTTCACTTTTTATAGCTTCTTGTGGGGTCCATGTGGGAGGATTACACCACGCGTGACTACTCCAGGCTCTGTGTGTGTGTGTGTGTGTGTGTGTGTGGTGCAGAGAGGGCGGAAATGAACATTGTCTCACCAAAGGAAATTAAGTATTAGAAACTTAATTCAGAGATGAAGTGACTTGGCCAATGCCACCCAGTGGCAGAGCTAGGACTAGATACAATCCTGACTTCCTGTCCAGAATTCTAAATAATGGGCAACATTATATCCCACATAGCCTACCAACTATTCTCTTATCATTTTATCTAAACAAGAAGCTTCACCACTCCCTTTTATTTAGGTCAAGACTCTAGGCAAATCATTCCATTTTGATACAGTTTTGCATGACCTTTTTATCAATAAACTAGGAAAATACAGCATAAATGGGGCTAATATAAGGTGGGCGGATAACTGTTCACAGAGAGTAGTTATGAATGGTTGGTTCAAAGTCAAGCTGGAAGGGTATAATGATTGGGTTCTTTGGGGATCAGTTCTGGGACTGGTTCTGTTCAGTATCCTCAATGATTTTTTTAGATAATGGCATAGAGAGTATGCTTATAAAGTTTGCAGATGGGAGGGGTTGCAAGTGCTTTTCAGGATCGGGTCATAATACAAAATGATCTGGACAAACTGGAGAAATGGTCTAAGGTAAATAGGATGAAATTCAATAAGAACATATGTAAAGTATTCCCCTTAGGGAGGAACAAGCAGTATCACACATCAAATGGGAAATGATTATCTAAGATGGAGTACTACAGAAAAAGACCTCGAGGTCATAGTGGACCACAGGCCAAATGAATCAGTAGCGTGACACTGTTGCAAAAAAAAGCAAACATGATTCTGAAATTCTGAAGTATTATGATTATGGGTATCATATTTCAGGAAAGCTGTGGAAAAATTGGAGAAGGGCCAGAGAAGAGCAACTTAAATGATTAAAGGTCTAGAAAACATGACCTGTGAGGGAAGACTAAAAAATTGGGTTTGTTTAGTTTGGAAAAGAGAAGCCTGAGAGGGGGCATGATAGCAGCTTTCAAGTACCTAAAAGGGTTTTACAAGGAAGAGGAAGAAAAATTATTCTCCCTAATGTTTGATGATAGGACAAGAAACAATAGACTTAAACTGCAGCAAGGAAGGTTTAAGTTGGACATTAGGAACAACTTCCTAACTGTCAGAGTATTTAAGCACTGAAATAAATTGCCTAAGAGGTTGTGGAATCTCCATCATCGGAGATATTTAAGAGCAGGTTAGATGCACATCTATCAAGGATGATCAAAATGGTGCTTGGTCCTGCTATGAGGGCATGAGACTGGACTTGATGGCCTCTCCAAGTCCCTTCCAGTTACTGTATTCTATGCTCCTGTGATTCTATGAAAAGGGACATTTGTCTTCAAGAGTGGAGGGCCCAGGACAGAAATAAAACTGCCTCCATCAAAACAGGCAGGGAGGAAAGACAGCAACTTTGGAATGGGGATAAATGGGTCAGTTTGGCTTAAACTTGAATGTGAAACAGACTGCTGCCGAGGTGCTGAAAACGTGGGTAAACTTTTGCCTCCTTATCTGCCATTGGGGCTGCAAAAATGAGCTGCAAAAATGGTTCCTTGCCCTTCCCATTACATCCTCTTCTCCCATTTACTACTTGTTGTAGATCTCTTGGGAGACCTTACAAAGATGGCAATAAGACTTCACCAGGACTCTGGGAGAATTCTACTGCCCAGCTCTAAAAATAGTTACATGGGGGAGAGCAGGTGAGCTAAGTGGTCCCAAAACTCTGGAGGGAGTAGGGTTTTTTCTGGCCATTCTCTGAAGATGTGGTTTGGTGCACAGGGCGTGGCCTTACCATGAGGCGAACGGAGGTGGCCGCCTCAGGTGCCAGACTGTGGGGGGAGGGGAGGGGGTACCACTAGGACCCAGAGTGTAGCAAATTGTGTCTGCTGCTGGTGCATATGTAGGTAGCAGAGCAGTACCATGAGAGGAGTAGAACAGGAAGAAGGCAAAATTGAGACCTTTCCAAGTTTTGGCCGAAGCAAGGGGGCATGGGGGCATCATTTGAGCTCCCCGCCTCAGGTGCCAAAATGTTGTGGGCCGGCCCTGTTGGTGCAAGACAGAAAATGTGTTGTTGAAGAGGAAGGACAACATCATCCCTAAGAAATAAGATAGTTCACAGCATCAACTTGGTCCCACAAAATGTAAAATATCCCCTGTCCCTGCACCATTTTAGCTACTACAAAGACATTAAATGCATTGAGGATGCTTACCTGGATTTCTCTCAAAGGACATTACGTATGCATCTCACACATCTAGTTTGTTTATATATTCAGATCTGTATCTCTCACATAATCACTGTCAGTAGTGCCTCAGTTCTAACAAAAGACAAAAGGAGTTTCTGCTGGATTTAGCTAAATAAGCCAAACACTTTGTAGTTGGTTGTATATCTGTTAACTGCTGACCTATGGATATTAACCAATATTCTCCTAGAAAGCAGGATTTTACATAACAATCTTAAACAGGTGATGCTGTAGCATTTTTTTCTTTTAGAAATTCTTACAATTGTATGTCCTCCTTCCCCTTTTCTGTTTCAATTTAAGGTCATAACTTTGAAAGTCCTTTAGTAACACCACTTTCCTTGACTATTTAAATAAAACTGGCAAAGGGTCAAATTTAGCCTTGGTGTAAATGGATAAAACTCCATTGATTGAAATCAACAGGATCCCATTCACTCCATGGCAGAATTTGACCTTGTAGCCTGGAAACGTTGGACCCAGTTCTCATCTCACTCCAGCATAAATTAGAAATCGAATTGAAATCAGTCGAGGTATCATTTGGCAAGGCGAGTCCGCTCCACCGGGCATAGTGGGACTGATCCTATACAGAGGTGGTTTTAAAACTTTTTTTCTCATGACCCAGTTGAAGAAAATCATTGATGTCCCCAACCCAACATAATTTGAGTAGAGTGTGGGCTCTGGGGTGGGGCTGAGGATGATGATGGGATGTAGGAAGGGGCCCTGGCTTTGAGGGTTTCAGGGTTGCGGTAGCAGGGGCTTACCTTGAGTGGCTCCCAGGCAGCTGTGCAGCGGTGGGGGGAGGAGCGTAGGCAGTTTCCTGCCTCTTCTGGCATCACAGACTGTGCTGTGCCCCAGAAGCAGCCAGCAGCAGGTTCCCAGGCAATGGGAGTGTGGAGCTAATGCTCAGGGGCAGGGGCAATGCACGAATCTCTGTGCACTCTCTTCCCATCCCCCACCTAGGGGTGCAGCACAGTCTGTGGTGCCAGGACAGGCAGGAAGCCTACCTTAGAAACTCCCACTGGTCACCTGATCCCCCTACAGCAATGAGACCCAGTGCCTGACATTCCACAACCCAGAACTGGATCATGACCTGTAGTCTGAAAACCATTGCTGTACAGTGAAGCCAATGGGAGCTTTTCTGGGTCTTTTTGAGAGAAACTATTAGAGAAATATAGGGTTTATACTCTTGGAGGACCCCTCACCCCACCCTGGGTGGGCCTCGATGGTGTGTGGAACCTGGATGTGTGTCTCTTGTAGCTGGTTGCATAAAGAATCTTTGCCAATAGCGTCCTTTGGGAAGAGACAGAAATCACTGAACTTGCACTGTTGCCTTTATTGTTTAATGGTGGATTTATATCATGAAACTCCACATAAAGTAGGCACCGTTTAAAGAAGAATATCAACAAAGGCATTTTTGTGCACAAATTATACCCTATGTAGAAGATTATTTTAAAGTGAGTACTGAAGCTGTTCAAGGAATTTCTTGTGTACAAAAGGTAGCGTACAATAAAGATTTTCAATTAACATTGTGCTAAAATACACAATTTGAGTGCACTGAGCTAAGAAATAAAGGATCAGTGACATTTTTACAAACAGATAGTCACTGTTGGAAAAACTTGTTGACACCAAAACTTGGTATGAGACACTTTTAAGTTTTTATTATTTTATATTTATTTGCTATGTGTCATAGGAGGATAATTTTAACTAGTTTAATATTGTGTTTATGATGTATTCTGTAATAGTACTGTATAATAGTCTCCACAGATCAGAAATAAAATTACTAGGGATTTAACATCAGAGTTTAAAAACAATAATTTAATACGTGCTATGAGCCATTAAAAATTATAATCTTTTTTCTTTCTACCAACAGGGAATAAATCTGTTAGATCTTAAATTTGTGACTTTGTTCATGACTCAGAAAGATGTCTATATTTAAACCCATGTCCTCAGCTGATATAAATGTGCAGAGATTCATTAGCTTGAGTAGAAATCATCAGTCCAGAGTGTCTTAGAGGATCTGGTACATATCTCTCTAAGAGTATATCTACACTTGCTCCCTAGTTTGAGCTAGGGATGCAAATGTAGCTGATTGACATCGCTAATGAAGTGGGGATTTAAATATCCTGCACTTCATTAGCATAATCTCGCCTGCGCGTTATTCCGCTCAACAGCAGATCCTCAAAAAATGAGGAGTAACATTAGTTTGAACCAAGGGGTTTGATTCTAATTAACGCATTCCAGAGCTCACTTCATGGTTTGAATCATCTGTTGAGCAGAATAACGCGCGGGCGAGATTATGCTAATGAAGTGCAGGATATTTAAATCCCCGCTTCATTAGCGATTTCGGCCGGCTAAATTTGCATCCCTAGCTTGAACTAGGGAGCAAGTGTAGATATATCCTAACATAATACCTTTGTGTGACCCGAGCAAGGTCATGTGTTGTGGTATCACACTTTAAAGTATTATTCATATTTTATGGAAGCATTTTTAAATTTAAAAACTGAGTTTCTTTTTAAATGTATCAGTGGCTTAGAGGAAAATCTTTTTCTTAGGGCACGTCTTCATTTGCCATACTAGAGATCGATGTTCTAGCATTAGACTTAGCAGTTCTAATACAGACATGTAAATCGAATGCTGAGGGCAGCTCCGCCCAGCGCTGATATTCCTTACTCCCATTGGCCTCCTGCAGTGGGGATGTTGCCAAGCTTGGTTTAAGGTAAAGCTGACTCCAGCTCTGTATTCTACATAGCTGGAGTTGTGTACCTTAATCTGACCTTCCAGGGCCAGTGTAGATCTGGCCTTCATTTGCAGTGCTAGGCTACTTATTGAGCAAGAAGTCAAAAAGAAACAAATTGATTTCTGAAACTTCTTGTGAGTGAACGGCTTCATGATGAATGCTGGATTAAAGATCGTGGAGACAGAAGTCCTTTATTTGAATCAGTTTCAGGTTTCCTGCACAAAGGCTGATTTATTTTGATTTTGGGGACGAGATTCTCTCTATTGTCTCCTGCACAGTGCTGTGCATGGTGGCAGATCTTAGCAGAGTATTATAAAAAATTAAGATTAACCTGTCTTCATGCAGTCCTCCCATCTGAGGATGGAAGCATGAATTCCTTCCCAGGCTTGGTTCTCCAAGCACAGAATCTCATTTACACCTGCTGTACCTATCTGTGGAAGACCTGCCCTGCCCCAGTCCTACATCTATGCTATCTTATGGGAATGTAGAGAATCCATTAGTCAGCTGCTTTGCTTGTGCCTCCTGCCTAGAGCTATGGGGCTTCTGTGGTGCTGAGGCTACATCTACACTGCAGGCTTCTTGAGCAAGAACTTTTTGCAGAAGATCTCTTCCACAAAAAGTTCTTGTGCAAGAGCCCATCCACACTGCCATGGATGCTCTTGTGAAAGAAAGCTCTGATGGCCATTCACAGAATGCCACAGATGGCCATCAGAGCACTTGTGCTTTTTCCTGTTGTCCGTCCACACGTGCCTTTTTGTGCAAGAACTCTTGTGCAAAAAGGCTTATTCCTCGTAGAAAGAGGAATAACTCTTGTGCAAAATGCCCTGTCTTCTGATGATCAGCTTCTTGCGGAAAAATGCACGTGTAGTGTGGACGCTCCACAAGTTGTTGCACAAAAACTCCGCAGTGTAGACGTAGCCTGAGAGATTTACCTGGACCCTTCACAAAGAAGTTAACTTTGCCAGTCTTGTGCAGAACAGATACAAGCTTCCTTATATTGTCCTGTCTTGCCAAATTGCCTGAATGCTGTCAGGAAGGAGTCCCACACAATGCTACCTCTAATCCTTTCCATCCATGTGCGGAATACAGTATCTGCATGTGCGCCACCAGTTGAAAAAAAACCCCTAGATGTGGGCACTCTACTAATCAGCCACTTTGCAGCATTTGAATCTCTCCTGAGTGGCCACAGAAGCGCCCGTTTACAGAGAACACTGGAGGGGTGTTTGCCACCACTAGTTCCAATTCTAGCAGTTTTTGTCATATGGACACCTGCCTATTGAGAACTAGAACAAGACAACTCGACTTATTTCACCCCTATTGAGCATTCATAGTTTTCCTTTTGTTAATGAATAGAGATAGCAACTAAGAAACAGTGGTAAGATTGATAAAGAGGTCAATGCATTGCAGAAGGTAGACTTGTGTGCCATGTCTTGCTGATTTCAGCTAATTTTCTTTGGTAGGGTTCAATTTTCTTTTAGATATAAATTCTTTGATATATGCAGAAAAGTAGTAACTTATCTTCTGATTAAAATATGCTATTGTCATAATCTGGATTTTTGTTAAATTAGAAACAGTGGTTATTATGTGTTTTTTGAATGTAGTGAAATTTCAAATAGGGATGGGTTTATCTTATTCTATCAGCTCAATGTGAACTCAATTCTCTCTGTGCTCACGTATTTAGAGCTTTATTTAATAGTTAAATCTTCCTTAATTTCCTTGACAATTTAATTCAAATGCCTTCTTAAATTCCAGTCTCTAATCTTTAAATTTCCTATTACCTGTTCCTTGGAATGATGTCAAAATCACTTTTCCCTCCTTCCAAATGTCATGGTTTTTCTTACCAGATGCGGACTGACTACAGAGCCTGCTTATACACCATTATAGATCCATTAATGATCCGCCATGTACCGCTGAATTTAGTTTAGTTTAGGATATTTTACACACCATGCCACCTAGTGGCTGAAGAAGTATAATTGTTCAGCATTCTATTATATCTCCCCCTTTAAGGTCTATATTTCTACAATATGTACAGTACCATGCTGTTTTTGAAGTTTAATATATATCAATTTATTAAGCAACTCTGGAAGATACCAGATTTCTAATTATGCAACCTAAACATGGAACAACTTGGTCTTCTGGCTGTCCATTAGTTGCAGTGATGGGCTGTGGTTGGTTTGGAATCCTTCATGAGTCATCTCTTTTCTTCATCTAGCATTGGTAGAGTTTGCTCTGTTGATTGTTCTTCTGTCAAAGATTCATCTATCAGGATATCATCCATTAAAGCCACAACTCCGTTTTGTTTATAAACAATACTGCCATGTTTCTTTGCAAACTTTCAGGTGCATAGGTATTCTTCAAAATCTCTCAAAGGGTGTTACAAATATAGTCAGGTTAGCCCTTTCTTTGGCTAAAAGAATTTGCCAGAATCCATTTGAGGTGTCCATCTTGGAGAATATTATATCTTTTTTTCACTCTGAGAAGAAAGTCCTATTGTTGTGATATTTTTTTCTTTCGGGACTTTTATTGAGTCTCTTTAATTTTTCACATCTGTATTTTTTCCATTTTCTATATTACTGATACCAGTAGGTCACACCATGCTGTTGGCACACATTTTCTTGATTGTGCCAATCCACTCCATTCTCTAACTTAGTTTCCATATTATGGAGTAATGGAACAGGAACTCTGTGGCTTATATGTACACTATATGGTCTGGCATTGTCTCCTAAAGTTACTTGGACTTTTAAAAGGAGATCTAGTATAATACCACCAAATATTTCATGAAGTTCTTACACAGTTCTCAGTAGGCACATTATGACTGACACAATGAAGCTAAGATATTGGTTCTGTGGTCCTTTGATCACATGTACTCTGAATGCATGGCTTTTGTCTTCGTAAGATTTTCTATGGTCACCAGCTCAGAATACTTCCAGGATTAATCAGAGTTGTCAGGTGACTTTATCTCTGTGAAGTGTTGAAGGTTATTGTAAATTCCTTCTGAGATAAGTGACATCAGCTCCTGAGGGAATGTTAAGGTCAATAGTCTTGCCATGAATGCTCAGTATGCTATATTAGGCTCTAGCATCACAAATGACTCATCCCAGAAACAAAGACTTGTGATTGTCTGTCTGTAACATGAGTCAACTACCTGGCTGCTTTAGTGCAGCAAACAACTGTAAAACGTCCATATTTCGTGCATTTATTACACTGTGTATCTCTGACTGGACATGCATCATCTCTTGGGTTATGATATTTTCCACACGTGTATGCAGGCTGAAATTTGTCCCTTTTAGTCTGAGAGTTTTCTCTCCTTGCCCCGGGGGTTTAAAAAGACTTTTAACATTCAAGTGTCAATTTACACTTCCTATACTAGTTTCTCTAGACTTTGTTATTTAAGTAATTCAGAGTGTTTTACTATTTCAAGAGCTGAGGCTCAAGTAACATTCTGTCAATTGTTGCTGCTGTGAAAAGTTTTTAATCAGTTAACCAGTAACCAGCTAGCCTCTGATATGTTCATGGTGTGCATTCCCAAAATCAATATATGCAGTGCTCTTACAAAAGATTAAGTATTTTCCCTAGTTCTTTAATTCTTTGGTGAAAACGTGCTCTTTCATAAACCATAGAAAGTATACATTGAACATAGCCAGAACCCTCTCGTAGTCATCTGTGACTTCTTCAGTAAAGTCAAATGATTTAAAAATATGCTCTGCTTGCTTATCCATAATATATATTAATGAAGATACTGTATATATCCAGTTTCTTTGTGGAGTTTGTTTGCAATTCAGAATTTTGCAAAATATTGCTTCCAGTCTGATCCTGAATGCTGAAGCCCTCTAGGGCATTGCAGAAAGATATGTTAATGAGATTCTGCAAACTTTGTTTTGTCCTTATATTTCTGTTCTTAGTTTACTCCTGAGAACATGGCATGCTCTTCTCTATCAGATATAGACTAGCTACAGAGCTTGCTTATATACCTGCTGTGTTCCTCATAATGCTTTGCCAGGTGTGACTGAGGTGAATTTAAATAAAGCATGTTATACGCTATGCCACCTACTGACTGAACAGAGTAATACAGTTTAGGCATTCACTAAAACCAGTGGCTCTCAACCTGTGGTCTTCAGACCCCTGGTGGTCTGTGATGGTACTGCAGGGGTCCATGGAAAGTTTAAAAAATAAGGATTGGGACGACTGGGTAGGCCCGATCCTTATTTTTCTTTTCTTTTTCTTTTTTTATCTCCTGCAGGGAGGTGAATCCATGAAATTTTAATAGATTGAAAAGGAGTCCATATGCTCGAAAAGGTTGGGAATCACTACATTAAACCAATTGAATTAATTTTCTCTTCTAAGCTAAAGTCGCTGTGTACATTTCTACAGCTTGAGTTTAAATGAATGTTCTGGGTTGTTAGGTGGTGAGCAGGCAGAGGAGAGGAATATCCCTGACCTAGGATCTCTCCCATAGGCCTATGGAACAGAATGTATTTTGGATGAAATGGGTGAGTTAAGTAGCACAGATTGTACTTGATTAGCCCTGCTGTTACGAGCTGTTGTCAATATGGACAGGTCATGTGAAAGTTTTCAAGCCAAATATCACAAAACTGAACTACCACCAAGTTTCAGAAGTTTCCTACTCCACTTAAACATCAACCCTCATATTGCTAGGCTAGGGGTTAGGCTAGGCTAGGAAGATCATGAAATACACTTATTCAGCAAAGTGCAAGCAGTCCCACTGATTACTGTTGCTATCAATGGAATCGGAGGGCATTTTGCACCTTGCAGAAGACTCCTATATCTTGCAGAATTGGGCTCTAAGATGTATTTATCCTCTCACATCAATGTAACACCATTGACTGGAGTATATAAAAGGAGTATCAGTCCTAAGTATTTTATAATGGGGAAACATGTTTCAGAAGTGATCTAATAAGTGTCTAATAAATGGTTTCTGATGTATATGCCAGGATGAATAAAAACTGATACTTTTTTTTATATGCAGAGCTGTTTTAAATGATTGACTTCTGTATAGCTGTGGTCTTGAGAGAGCCAGTTACACTTTCACTAGTCTAACAAAAGCCAAGAAACAAGGGTTGGGTGGGAATGTCCAACTATGGATGGAAATGACCTACACTGTGAGGAATTTGAGAACAGTT
Source organism: Pelodiscus sinensis (assembly GCF_052426305.1). Lineage (NCBI taxonomy): Eukaryota > Metazoa > Chordata > Testudines > Trionychidae > Pelodiscus > Pelodiscus sinensis. Next base: position 27,948,191 of record NC_143065.1, read on the forward strand.
TATGGTTTTTGGCTTTTGAAGATTTGGGATATTCCTGTTAATATAATTGTTCTTTATTTATGTCTTTATAAAAAGGTAGTTCTGCTTTCTTACTATTGCCACATTCAAATAGCAGTGTGAGTACTCCTAGCAATCTTCATGAATTCAGTTACGTTTAGAGAGGAAAATAATGGCTATTTGAGTTCTTAGTTATTAGTAACAGGATGATCATGTTTTTGAATTTCCTGCTGTATAATCAAAATAAATTTTAGAAAGCTGTACAGGTTGGACCTCCCTCATCTGCCACCCTCGGGACCTGACCAGTCCCAAAGGAGAGAATTTGCTGGACCAGGAGAGGTCACCAGCCACTGGTCCCCCAAGCCCACAGCCTGCTGCTAGCAGGCTATCTCCCCAGAAGGCATGCTGACTCTGTCCCCTACCAGGCTGCCAAACCTGTTGTCCCTGGCCTTGGCTGGCCCTCCTACCATTAGGCTCCCGGGCACTCTAGTCCAGGAGCATCCATGATCCTGCTGTACCACAGATGTTGTTAGATCAGAGAGCACCAGTTTTTGGAGGTGCAACCTGTACTATGGAGTATAAATAATTTGGCCACACAGGTTCCACCTTTCTAGTCTGGCACCCTCTAGTCAGCATCTAACTTTGTATTTCTTAAAGTTTTTAAGACTGAGGAACACCAAACGATATTTTTTTTAAGAGGAACACCAAAGATTTTTTTGTTGAGCCAAAAAAAAAGGTTGCCTGCCCCTTTAATGGCAGCCATTTTGAACTCTGTTCTCCACAGTCTGGCTGTGTCGTGGCACACTGGTGTCCCATGGAACACAGTTTAAGAAACACTGACCTAACTGGTGTTGAACCAGAGAATTTGCTGAACCACAGTAGGTCAGTATTATCTAGCAGCATTACCAACACTTCCATTGCTTGCTGGGCTCTTAGAAGTCATTTAAGGGTAAATTAGAGCTAAATTACAGAACAGAACACAGTTTGCAGTAAACACACTTTATGGGACCATGGAAAACTTGGTCACACCCATCATCTGAACATCTGGCTATCTAAAATCATGATAGACCACAGATGTTGCCGGTCCAAAGAGTGCCAGACTAGAGAGGTTCAATCAGTATTAAAGACTTAATAAATGTCACTTTGAAGTGTTACCAGGATTATGCCTTAGTTCCTCATCTATATGTGTAGACTAATACTATTTTACCTCAAACTGTTGTTGTGAGAATGAAACCCTAAATGTATTGGAGGATCTTGCATACTATGCTGGCAAGGGCTATAAAAACTTTGTAAATTAACCTGTCTAGGAAGAATTTGACTTACAATAATCAAGTGTGTCCATTAGTTGGAGAGACTCTCTCTGTGCATAAAGTATCAATAGGTGTGTGACATGCTTGTCACTGGGCCAAAAAGTCATATTTCACTGTCAAGTCCTTTCTCGGCACTTGAGTTCGCACCCAATATTGATGCTGCATGCATCCTTCAGATGAGATGTGAATCTGTAACCAGTCTTCCTGTTTGTTGTTGCTGTCCCGGTGAAAGCTAAAGATCCAATGGCTTTTTTTTGAGCTGAGATTAAAATTCCCAACTCTGTCCTGTACAACATTCCCTTTCTCAGTAAAACAAGCTTTAGTGTCCAAGGAACTGAATCAGCGACAGCAGAATCAGCAATGGTTACCAGTTATTTGCTTGCATATTTATCATATTACTTACATATATTTACTCTTCAACAGGGGGAATCAATATAGAAATAGGTCACAAGCAGAGTAACAGATCCAACTGCTGTCAAACTTTGAAGTTTGTATCTAGATTTGAACTTTGTGGTTCACACCCATTTCTACACAATAATTATCTAGGGATTTGGTTGTTTGCCCACACTATAAATAAATACTGTGTGCCGGAAAGCTTTTATTTAGCTTTGAGGATTACCTGGGAAAGGAATCTTTCCAGTTTAATTCTTTAAAAGGACTGTTTCAGGTCTGATTTATTTTTCCCCTCTCTCCTCTTCCTTTTTAACATTAGCATGTGGATATAATAAAGGGAAGATCAGAGGCCCACCACTTACAAGAAAGGTAAGAGTACTAGTGGTATAATTGAGATGTTATTGCTTACCGTCATGGTGTATATTAGCTTGAATAAAACATGCAGTCAATAAAATAAAACAATAAACTAAGATCATTGGTGATCTGTTATAGGGTGTGATGCAACACACAAATCTGCAGTCATAAAATGAAGGCGAAACCTTACACTCTCAGGAATAAAAGCATCCAAGTGTTAAGTTCTATTCTCTTTGCACCTGGAAGTTGTTCAATTTAAAAGCCGTACAGGTTTCTACTGTTCTCTTCCAATTTTAAATAAGGCTGTGTGATGTGCTTATGAAATGATTATATAGAAATGTGGTTTTATTTAGGTGACCCCTAGCCAAAAAGATACATTAATTTCAGAAGATATATTCTTTAGTCCTAGTGTTCTTACTGAGGCAGTTCTAGGTGTGGATCTCTTATATAATTTGTAAAGGTGAGCTCTTAAAGTACTGCAGTCTACAGTGCAACTTTATTTTGAATAGCATCTTTCATACAAGCTGTCTCCTAAACCACCTGGCAGAGTTAATAATTTGAGAATTAGTTGCTGAAGGAGGAAAAATTAAGATGTATAAGCATGGGAGGACAGATATGTTTTCAGTTGTCAGATTTCACTGGCAATTATCAGTAATTCATGTGTGATAATTAGAGATGGTAAAATATATCATAATGAATAATTCATCAGAATTGTACCTCTTTTCTGATCACAAACTGTCTGGAAGCCTGTAGGAATTTTCACGAAAGTATTCATTATTTGAAAGTATTTGCCGAATAATTCTTGGTCTGTAAATTAATGGATATTATAGTTACAAGGTATGATTATGATTGGATGAGCACAACCTTAGAATCAAGCAGCTGATTGTAAGCGCTTTAAACTGGGGTCTTTTTATACTATTGGTACAGCCCATAGGACAATGGGGTTGTGGTCCAGGATGACTCCTAGTTGCCATGGTAATACAAACAATTGATGAGCATAATGTTGTGAATACTTGTGTTCCAAAAAATTCTTCTTGATTTGCTTAAATCTCAGTGCTTCCACACAATATTTGTGCCAGTTGTTCATAAATATTGTGGGAGGGAAAGCACCAGGGGCATGAACAGTTTAGAGAGGATGAATACTTGTGGGGTAGGGAAACCCTCTCTGATGTAGTCATCTGGCAATAAAGATGAAAATTTCTAATTGACAGGGCATCTGCCTTGCACTGGCCCTACAAAGGATTAAATTCTGCCCTGGGAGTGGGCTGGCTGTGGAGCAAGCAGCTGTGGAATATAGCAGCCAATTAGGGCCCAGTTGGGGCTGTATTAATAGGGGGAGTATAAATAAGGGCTTTTGGAGAGGAGGCACACGCTCTTGCTTCAGCTGTGGAGCAGGAGGGACCTGGCTGTCAGGGAGCTTACAGAGACTTCCTGAGACAGAGTAATGAGGAGAAAGCTCCTTAGTTCTGCCAGCCCTCTGGCCAGGAAAACTCCCAGGCTTGCTCTCAAGGCCTCAGTACTAAGGCTGCAGGGAGGCAGCCAGGGAAGCAGAAGGCAGCAGAGGTCCACACCTTTGCCAATGATGAGTGGCCATTTCAGACTGCAGTTTTCCCCTGAGGCAGGGGCTAGATGATGACTGGCAGGTGCAGTACAGGGGAATTGGGGTTCCCTGGGAGTGGAGGACCCAGAATGCAGGGCACAGCAATACTAGGAGGGAAGGGCACCATGAGGACTCAGGGCCTGCAGTATCTCAGAAGACCATCACTGAGGGCAAAACACCGGTCAGCAGAAGGTGCTCCTAGGCTGAAGAGCTAATTCCCAAGAAGATCAACAGGAGGTGCCACAGAAGTGAGTCCTGACCTGTTATGCTAGCCATTCATATAAACTGTATAAACCTAGAGCACTTTGGCTATGTCTACACTGCAGTGCTACTTCGGGATACTGGAGTATCCCAAAATAGCTATCCTGTGTCTTCACAGCAAGCCCGTTATTTTGGGCTTGCTATTCCGATGTCCCTGTAACGGACGTTTTGGAATAGCGCTTTATTTTGAAATGCAGTGCTGTGTAGACAGTGCCAAGTGATGAAATAAGCTCTTTTGAAATAGCATCGAAATAAGATATGCAATTTGAGCTACACAAATTGCGTATCTTCTTTGGAGTTACAGTGCTGTTTATACGTACCCTTTCAGTTACAAAATGAGGCCAGATTTGAAAATATTTAGGTGGCCCATTTCTTGGCAACAGTGTTTTAATTTCCTTGTTTTGTTTTTTCTTTCTTTTCTACAATGTTTTGCCTCTTCCCATTTTTAAAGAAAAATTTGTCATTCCAGAAATCCATTATTTGTTGAATGTACTGCATAGAAGCTAAGGATTCTTCTTCTCATGCAATATGCATATTCTGTAAAAATCTTGGATTTGTTTTGTTGTTGCCTGAAATCATTTGGATGTAACCTTGCAAGTACTTGACACACACATGCATTTTTTTCTCATATGAATATGCCCATTTAATCTTTTATTTTTTTTGTAGTACTCGTTGCATGAATAAAGGTACTTACGGACCTAGCCCAAAATCCATTGAAAATAAGAGAGACTGCCATCAGTATCAATAGTGTTTGAGCAAATTGCGAAGCTTATTTTGAGGTGAGGATGCTGTATAGACGCACCCTTGGTGTCCTCTCCTTGTAGAGTTAAATAGGCCAACATAATTTGTACATTCTTGTTTGACAAAGTTTTTCTTAAAACAGTACTGTTTCAGAAGCTTACAACACTGAAGTTCTAGACATAAAATGAAAACTACTTAAATACACGTTGTACAGATTAATTAACCCATTAAAAGAATATTTTTATTTGCAAGAGCAGAGATGAGCTTGTATGAATATTTGATAAAAGAGTAATAAAATACTAAGGCATAGTGGGTAAAATATACTGTTGTTATTTGACCTGGCATAAATCTACTATGCACCAATTTTGTCACTCCTAACAATGCTTCGTAAATCTGCTTAAAACCTCACCTGGCCAAAAAAGTGGGGGGAGACTGGTGGTGGTAGTAAAAGCATATTTTAGGAATAAATTGATTGCTTACCAAAGCTACTACATGCATTCAACAAGCGTCTGTTGAATTGTATGTCTTTGTATATGGATTCTTCTCTCTCTCTCTCACACACATACACCCTGTGAATTAAAACAATCAGGATATGAGGTATATCTTCAATAATGGAGTTTGATTAGAAAAACAATTTGGTTTAGTTTCCCCAGTTTTATCCTATTTCACTTGAGGAGCAGAACGTGTGTGTTTTTTCCTTCCATGTAATGTGGCCTTTTAGTTACATTTCATTAAACTCATCTTCTTTAAATGTAAGTTCCAGTTTCTAAATTACACATCTGAGAAGGCTGCAGGTTTTCTAAAGTATGTAGTGAGCTACAGAGGTGGATTAACAATTAATGTGTTTTGCCCATAGCGCTTGTTTCTGATTTCATTCACTTAATGCAGTTTTATGAAGTTTTGAAATGGTCAGATAAATAAAAAATTTCATGCAGCCATTGTTTGCTTTTGGAATGGCTGCAAAGTAGCAAAAGGCCACCTTTATTCAAAAATACACTTATGGTATTTTGGGGAGGAAATGCTGAAGGAGGAAGAAGAGGTGATGGTGACAGTACCACATGGTCTAGTACAGGGGTGGGCAAAATATGGCCTGTGGGCCCAATCTGGCCTGACAGAACCTCTGGAACCCTCAGGCACGGAGCAGCTAGCCACTTCAGAGAGCCCCACCCTGCTTTAAGCGGCTGGCTGCTCCCTGTGGCTCTCTGCTCTGAGCTGCTGGGAGAAAGGGGCAGCTTTGTGTACTGCTCCTGCCCCCATCAAAATTTCTCAACTCCTGTTGGCCAGAAACTAGCCAATGGGAGCTGAGAAATTTTGCTGGGAGGTGGGGGCAGCACAAGAAGCCTTTCCTTCCCCCGGGCACCCACAGCAGAGAGCCACAGGGAGCAGTCAGCCATTCTGAACAGTCTGGAACTATGGCGAGCAGGAAGTCTGCCTCTGAGTACTTCAGGGTTACTGGCTGGGAGCCATCTAGGTAAGCATCTCCCAGCCTTAGCCTGCCTCTGCCACCCTAGCCCCTCCCTTCCCCCAACTCCCTGCCCCAGGCCACCACCCAAACCCGCTGCATGCCCCTTCCCCAGGTCACAACTCCCTTCCAGATCCTGCACCCCCTGTTACACCCATCCCCAGCCCAAAATCATATCCTACACTCATACCCCCTCCTAGACCCTGCACTCAAAGCTCCTGCCCCAGATTACAATCCCCTCCTTCACCCAAACTCCCTCTCAGACCCCACACTTTCTCCTGAACCCCAGTCCCTTACCACAGGCTCTCTTCTGTACTCAACCTCTTTCCCAGACCCCGCACCTCCTCCATAGAAAAGTGCAGCCCTTGACTACTTACAAAAATCTTGGAGTGACCCCCCATCCCCCCCCGCCATCAAAAACGATTGCCTACCCTGGTCTAATGGTTGATTAAGCATGTGGCTGTGAGCCAGAAGTGCTTCTGTTCTAGTCTCAGCTCTGTCACTGGCTGTCCTGGATCATGCTTCATATTCTCACAGTATTTTATAGTTAGGTAGATGGGGAAACAGGATTTTGTCATGGTTTCATGTTATGTTGACTATAAGCTCTTTTGGGGCCTGGGATCATTGTTTTGTTATGATTGTACAGTGCCCAGGTCAATAGGGTCTTGGTCTGTGACATGGTCTTCTATGCACAATGGTAATATAAATATTTGGGCATAATCAGAACTAAGACTGGAAGGCAGATCTTCTGACTGTTAGGCTGCTGCTTAAGCTATCAGACCACTATGCTGCTTGGGTAGGTCAGTTAATGTCTTTAAATCTCCATTTCCACACCTGTGAATTACAGCAGTGATTTTGTGTGCATGTGTTTGTGTATTTCAGAGGGCTGTTGTGAAGCCTTGCAAAGTGTTTGCAGAGCACTACATGCCGTATATGAGTGTGAAGTATGGTCGTGACCTCCCAGGTGAGTATTAGAACTTCTTTGGTAGTAATAGTGTTAATCTTTCAGTCCGGTGTCTAAGTATGAATTTAGTATGAAGTATATCAAAGGGAATTTGATTATTCTGTTCAAGAGAAATGGACAGCTGTCTCATACATTCTTTATTGAACACGTATTTTTAAGATAATTGGGAAGTATAATATAACTTTCTATTCATTCATCAAAGCATTTGGTAAGTTCTAAAACCATCTTCTGTTTTTATTGGTGTTACACTGGTCAAGAAATGTTTAAGGAAAGTATCTTCTATTATATTTATGAAATCAAGGGCCAGAAACATTTTAATGTTGCTCACCATAGCAATATGAAGGTGATTTCATGAACTAAAATTAACTCACTTACTTAAATATTTCTTCAGCTAATACATATCCCAGGACATGTCCACATCTGGCCCTTTAACTCCACATCACATAGCCGTACACTCTGACACAACACAAAATACTGGCTATTTTTATTAAGCAAAATCCCAATTTATTCCAGAAGTAAACCATGTAATTAACCCGTCTAGATACAATAGTGCATTTTCCTGTGGCCCCCCTATTCTCTCTTCACTCCACCCACATTAGCGCATTCATGCACTACTGCTGCTGCTCATGTGTAGCTGCATACAGCTGCAGACATAACTATATGAAAGAAATTCACCAATCTACCACACTGTTTGCAACACACTTTTTCCACACATTTGTGCTCCAGACTGTTAATAATGATTCTATCAGCTGTGCTATCTGCACAAATCACTTTTTTTAAAGGTTCAATACTAGTTTAAGCCTGAATCACTTTATTGTCCTTTTGGATGCAAACAAGCTGAAAGGGTTCAAATATTCTTAGCACTATTACATTGGGCACGACTGGGTTTGCAGAATCTCCTAGAATGCACTATAATTGTGCACTGAGAGAGGTACTTAACCCATTGAAACTGAAATTGACAAGCTTGGTAGAAAATTCTGAATATTAGAGACAGATGACTTAGATATCATCTGAATACATACTGTTCAATCCTTGGATTGCACTGCAGCCTTTGCAGCTGAGATTTTTTTTTAGAAGTGATTCATTTGGCTGGCTGAACTGTGTGGAATACATGTATTTTCCAAGTCTGCAGTATATGTACTTGCTCAATAGTAATCTGCAAGTATTTCCAATAAAAAATTTTGTGCTGCTTTGGGTCATGAGAAGTTAGGATTTTATAGAATTTCCCAGTTATTTGTTCGTCTGCAGACTAATACAATACAAACAGGACAGGAAAGGCCTTATCCAAAAAAACCGATCCTGTTTTGCAAATTAAATTATATTAAGAATGCTTATTTTTAATTAAGTGTTCATTACATTGAGTATTGTGATTGTAAAGATACTAACGTTTATTACTTATCTCTGCATATTCCTTTAACTTTTTGTCAGGCTGCAGTGGAAAAAAGTGTTCCCGTCATCTTATGTAAAGGAAAATGAGGCTTCCTTAAAAAGGATAGTCTAATCATTTGGAGGCAGATGCTCTTAACATACTGAAAATTGGGATGACTGAAGCTGCTATTCATTCTTGGAGTTTCATTGCTGCAGGCATGCTGTCACTGAGAAACATTCCCACCAAGTGGTGTTAGTATACAGTAAGAGTGAAAATAACCAATTGATAGACAGTGAAATCAGAAAGAGGGAGATTAATTGTGGTGAAGTCTTTAGAGAAAAATACCATCTGCGTGGTGCTTTTAAGGAGTAGTTGTTTATACCCTGTATAGTATATTAAAATGCATAGGAAAGTAGCCCTTAAACTGGAATCCAGCTTGCTAATAGCTACATAAACTATTTAAAAGTTGTGAGAGTACAAGATCTGTGCCCCCGCACAGCTGGTGTTGGATGCCATCACTCAGAAAACTTCATGCTACTTTTGAGCAACAGTGAGTCTCTATTTTGAATATCAATGAGTGAAGTCAACTGTCCCTTAATTTATACACATTGCCAGAGACTGTCCCAGGGTTTGGAATTAAATACTCCAACACAAATCTCTTTAAACCTCTCCTAAATAAGAAATTATGCTAAAGCTCTTTAGTAAGGAGGTTCTCTTGCCTGTTGAAATAAAAATCAATTATGTTTGCTCTGCTGTGAACAATGTCACTCAGTAGCCCTGCTTTCTAATTGGCTAATGCCTTAATGACCTGCTGGGAGGCTGTGATGCATTGCTTTGGACTCTCTCCCCAGGCTTTTCGACTACCAGTCAGATGTCAATGAAGCCTGACTCAATAGGGGTTCTCTTTCTAAAATTCCATTATTCATCCTGGTATATGCAATAAAATGATCACAAAATAAAGCCTTCACATCAGGCCAAATTAAAGAGAATTATAGATTCTTTACTTCATTGTTAAAGTCTAGGATTGTCACTGGTTTAGAATTAGGTTCTTTTTTATTTGTTAAATTTGAAAACTTTTTTTTTAGAATTGAGGTTTTTCTGCTAAGCATTGAATGAAACAACTTTATAGGGTTTATGTGTGTGTGTTTGAAATACGTTTAATCTATGACTCTTATGCTAAACCCTGAAGCAAAAGTTCCAAAAATTCATGATTATAAAGATCAGTGAATTATCTGGGCTTTTTAATTAGGATTGGGATATAATTTGGCAGGAATTCCATATTTGGCAGGTATTTTGTTAATGGTTTATTTAGACCAGTTAAATTTTGTTTTGAAATCTCTTGTGGAGAAAATGCTTATCAAAATGGATATTTGCAATACTAAAGGATTTGTGGTGGTCCTCTGTCTAGAGACAGCATGGAGTTTATTATGGTAAGCCACCTCTTTTGCATAGAGTTGATGCTTTGCCTGAGGAAATGTAACTGCAAGAAAGATGGACATAAGATGGAACATGCTATTTTTAGTTGAAATACACACACATTTTAAAAAGTAAAGAGGGAATGACAATGGTGTGTGTTTCTAACACTGCTCTGAGGGCAAGTTTTATAGCTATTTAAACACATTTAACTCTATTATTCAATAACAAATTAGTAGCTGCCATAGCAACTGCATGTAATAATTTATTCATGCTACCTCTGGAACACAAAGCACCTTCTTAAAGTAACTGACTGATGCATTGTGTGAAATTTGTCTTTTTCCAAACTTGGAAGGAAGTAATCCTGTTACAGTAAAAGGGAATATTTTCCCCTAGGTTATAAATGTGTGATATATAGATACACAGCAGAACTTGTTTGGATCTGTTTTTTTTTCTTATTCCCAGTGCTTTGTACAGATTCTTAAAAACAATTAAAATCTAGAATTGAAATATGAAAGGTCATGCCTTTGGTCTGCCTGACTTTAAAAAATGCTTGCCTCCCATAACTCCCACCGAAGCCAAAGGGAGCTGCATGTGTCTCAGGCTCTCATCAGTTACTTGCAATATATGGTCTCTTGAGGGCAGAACAAAGACCTACCAAGAGAGCAGCCTGGCTAAACTCGGTTGTCGTTGCTGCACTTAACTGAACTGTTGTATTTATCATTTCCAGAACTGTGACTCCATGAACTTCCAGCATCCCCAAACAAAAGCTAAGCAAATATTGTGCCCTTTTCCCCAGTTCTAGCAAACTTATTCCAGAATCAAGAAAGTATGATTCCTGCTATGCTGTCAATGTTTTGGGCATGGAGTACCCTGAGAGAAGACATTCATCAGGTCCACTTGATCTGAAAAGCTTCACAGGTTCTAAATGGTTAGATTTTCTGGACTTGCATTTAAGATCAGAATGTTCTTTCTGGTACGGCTAAACTACAAGTTTTTTTTCAGAAAAAGGTATGGAAAATGCACTCTGTGTTTTAAGTACCTTTTTCCGATTCTTTTGTCAGAAGAGGCTTTTCTGACACTTGTCCCGTCTAGACTGGGCCAAATGTTGGGAAAAAACCCTCTTTCAGAAGCCCCCTTCTTCCTTGTAGAACAAGGAATAGAGGGGCTTCCGAAAGAGCACATTTGCTCTTCCACAAAAAAAAGCAGAAGAGCAAACGTGTTCCCTGAATGTGGCAGTTTTTTTTTCAGGATACCGGAAGTATCTTGAAAACCACCCACAAGTCTAGCCGAAACCTAATTCTTCTTCTCATTAGTGAGGCACAAAACTTTTCTAGTAGACTGCAACAAAACTGTCGTCGTCTTCTTTTCTGGAGGTAAAGTGAAGATAATCAATTCACGTGGTAGTTTTATATCACTGAATTTAAACCAGTCCGGTTCCTCTATGCAGAGCATTCAGCTGCTCATTAGCAGCGCTTTATAGTTTTAATGGACTGCAATAGAAATATCTCAAGTGATTCATACACACATGTACAGCCTGTGATAAGCACTGTAAATATGAATAGCACTACAAGCAATTACATATTGGTATTACAGTATGCTACAACCTCATTAATTCACATAAAAATGGTTTTGGGGAATGTTGTTGTTGCCATTCTGAACATGAGGGAAACCAAGGAAGGCAGGTCATTCATCAAGGCTGAAGTGGTCCATGGACAAATGAGGATTAAAATGCTGAAATTCCTGAATCTCTACTCTATGATCAAATTTCTAGATTATGCTTCTTTCTTTCAGTCTAATGGTTAAAGGGCTGTTCTAAAGTTCTTGGATGTTTCATGAGCTTCTCTATTTTTGAACCTTTTATTAAGTTGTGCAAGATCTTCCTGAGCAAAGAGTTTCTCTTATCTACTAGTCACTTTTTAGCTCCATCTCTCATCTATATATTACAGGTAATTAGTAATAGAGTTCCACAAAATGTGCAACATATTCAGATGCCTACAAGAAAGAGCACTCAGAAGAGGTATAACTGACTGATTACCTAGGTCTCCCCTGACTGCATTGCTCACTCTCCAAATCCAGACTTAGTCCAGTTAGCTATGGGACTAAGTCATGAAATCTCAGCAATTTACTACACTCTTTTGTAGTAAGAAAAATATATAATCCTTGAATAATCTATCACACTTTGTTAAAAAAGAAGCCTACTTTTTTAATTCAAAATTTCATAGGTTATTAATCAATTATTTGGTTTAAGATGAGAGAGCTGAGCTGAAGACTTGATGTGTAGAGCTCCAACAAATTCTATTCTTTGGAATCTGAAGTGGCTTGTTATGGTTTCAGCCCTTGAGTTAACCTAGGAACTCTAAAAAGCTGTAGGATTTTATAAAGGCAATCCCTTTACCCAAATCATGCACGATCCATTCTCTGCACATCTGATTCAAACCAGCAAAATTAATACATTTGAGCTTAGAATAGTCTTGAACACTTGCTTGTGTTTTTCATAAAAACTTACCAGAAACTTGGGGCATTTCCTAACTAGTAGAAGCCCAAAGTAAAACATTTATCCCTGGCTAGACCAGACACATGTTTCATCCAGAGTGTACTGAAAGAATTGTGAGATTATGGAATGTGACACAGCACTCCCCAGGAAACCATAAAGTATTCTGCCCCTGCAATCTCAGGACTGAAAAAGTCATTAGATTTACCTTTTTCTTATTCCTGCTGGAATATCTGGTTTCATTTACTATTTTAAAAAATATTCTTGTAGTCTCATTTATCTGAGGGAGTAGAGAGTTGAACTTTTTTATGTTTGTAAGGCATGTTAGGAAGAAATACCATTACTACTTAAAACAGCATAAAGAAACGATAAAAGTCAATGTACAAATGTTAGGATTTGCTTAAGGTCGAGCAATTGCATGTAGTTGGTACAAGTGTGTGTTGCTGGGATAGGAAGTGCTTTCTGGTCTCCAGTGAAGAAGGAGTTAACCTGGATTTGCTCTTGGGAAGGGCTATTAATTGGCTGCTTTTGAGTGTGAAGGCAGGAATCTTGGGCTTCACACTGAATGGAACCCCAAGCTGGGGAGGTTTCTGTTTACCTTTTCTCCTTATGTCGACATATTTTACTTTTTAATAATCCCCATCCCTTGAGGAAAAGATCTTGCTGACATGGATCAATGCTATTTTTTTCTGCATCAGCTGGCAGTCCTCCTTATGCCATTTTCACAATAGGCATCACTGACTTTAAGGCCCCCCCTCCTAAAAAAAACGGTAAATATTTTTCACTTAAAAGCCCAAAAACCTCTAACCTCTTATATGTTTTAGAGTCTGGAAGATCTTCCAGATTTTTGGGAAAACTTAACTCTATGCAGAAAACTAGCTCTGAAGACCTCAAAGTAAGTCATAAGTGGTGCACAGGCCTTATACTGTTCTCTACACTGGATGAATTTGAACCTCTTAAGAACATAAGAATGGCCGTACTGGGTCAGACCAAAGGTTCATCGTGCGATGGAAACAATCCTGACTTAATCCTGCAAAAGCAAAACTGAAAATTGGAGGCAATATCTAGCGGAACTGATGCTCTGCTGAAAATTGTGGCTTTGACCACCACCAAAGAAGAGAGAAGGTCTGAGTATTCAAGGCAAAACTAATTAATTGCTACAGACCTTCCATTGCATCATACCTTTAATGTTGGTGTTTACTTTTTTCCAGTACATGAAATAAATTACAGAGAAAGACACTTTCATATTGTAACTCTGTGCCTTCTCTCGTATGACTTTTTAGTTGTTAAACATCTGCATTTTAAAAATCCATTTTATTAGCATCAGGCTCATCACACTTTGCATTGTGTAACTTAATCAGGCTTCTTGGGAGAATGTGGAAATAAGTACTCCATGTGGACTGACTGCTGTGCCTGTGCAGAACCCCACTGAAGACACTGGGGTCCATGTGGGTGCTGCAGTCTTTATGTGTAGGTCACAGTGCAGGATGGTGACCCAGATGTCAGACAGTCTGCCATGGCTTGCCTTTTTCTTGTCTAAACCCAAATGTTGGATGCAGCAAAGATATCTGTGGTATCACTTATTTCATTTGATCTCACAGCTAAGTTACCACATTATCAGGTAATGTCTGCTATTGGACCAATTTCTGTTGGTGAGAGAGAGAAGCTTTCACACTTCCAGAGCTCTTTTACAGGTCTCTGGGTAAGCTTGAAAACCTCTCTCTCACCAACAGAAGCTAGTCCAATAAAAGATATTTCACCTACCTTCTCTCATGCTGGGACTAACATGGCTACAACAATTCTGAATATGTTAGCCAGTTTTTCTGTCTTCTACAGTTTCATTAGTGTCTCAGAGAGGCTTTTTATATTAAAGTTCAGATGCATAGTTAAACCCTGTTGAAAATGGCAACTTCTTTTCATCTCTATCCTTAATTGGTTAGAGAAATAGTCATATTGCTGCAATATGTCTCTGAAAGATTTTGGCAACTTCTTTCAATTAGCAAATGTAGAATGAATAGTTTAGATATGATGTCACCATCTTTCCCAAACCAATACACTGTAATATGAAGTCATATTAAAAAAAACTAAGTGGAATTTATAGTTAGTGTTTAATAGGGTAGACTGTATGGAAAATAAATTAGAACATGCGTTGGTGCTTTACCATTAAAAAGCTGGCAGCAAATGTAATGTTTGATCTTGCACTGTCTGTGCAAACAAAACTCCTATTGAAGTTAACGGTCATTTATTTTTCTGTGAAAATTGCAGAATTAGGCTGAATGGAGTATTTTGAAGTATGTGTGATGCTGCATGTATTCATATCATAATGATGCCAAATTCTTCTCTACCTCTACAACACCACGAGGGGATCGTAATCTAAACAATCTCATGATTTTACTGTCAGTCCTCATGCTCCCTTTCCTTTAATTCCCATTACTTGCTCTCATTTGTTTTATTGGCTTCCACTTTCAAAAGTAGCTATTAGGTGCCTGAATGCTAGGGTACCCAAATTGAGATATCTTAAAAGGGCCTGATCGTCAGAGAACTGGTGCTCATCATTTCTGAAAATAAGGGATTTTTAAAAGATGTCTTAAGTTAGGCACCCAAAATTACTAGCAATTTTTTTTAAAGTGTAGGCCATAGTACTGGATATCTCATGCCCTGATCTTGCAACCGTTAAACACATTGATAACTTTAAATGCCTGAGTATTTCTGTGCACATCAATGAGACGACTCATGGGATTAAAGTTACTCACATACTTAATTGGTTGCATGAATGTGGCCTTTTCTGGCAGGAGAATCTGTCTTTCAAATTTCTGCGAGGCACCTGGTATTCTTAAGGTATGTCTACACTACATGGCTCCGTCGACAGAGCCATGTAGATGAGCTTTGTAGACATAGCAAAATGAAGCGGCGATTTAAATAATTACATATTTTTCTCGACTATTGGAAAACTGTTGTTCTAACCTGAGCATTCAGAATCTGATCAGAAATATGGCTGGTGGTCTTAGCATGTAAGCTGTTGCACCACATTACATTGTATATAGAGTGGCACAGTCGAATATAATGCAATGCAGTGTTAACTCTACGGAGAGAGGCTGTCACACTCCTGCAGAGAGGGCAAAGTTATGCGTGTTTATTTTGTTTTGTTTTAATTGCAGTGGATGGACTGGAGGGGGCTAAGAAGTCAGGGACATGATCACCCTCAATGCACCAGCAGGATATTCCACTTCTAACAATGACAGTTTGCACAAAGACCGTACATAATGTACTCTCAGTCTTAGTAGCTAAACTTTCAGGCAGGAATCCTGCTATTGCCCATTATGGGGGTAGGTGTGTTCCACCATGCACAGTTCATTGCAGAATCAGGGTAGGTTTTGTGTGTGTGGGGGAAAATAAGTGACTGTGCAACTAAAGAGGGTATCCAAATGTATACATACAAGGAGGCTAAGCTAAGAATGCACAGGCAATCCTAATTGTGTCATTTCCAACCTTTTGAGTGCTTAACTTTGAAGTCTTAGTAATGCTTTAAATCAGTTAGGATGGCTCTTGCTGCCAGACTGGGTGTTTGATGGTCCTATACTGAAGGAATCAAAATTGAAGCTGGAAGTAAATGTAGCCACATCCTTTAACAATGTGGTATACTTACACAGCACCATTCGTCAGAGAGAACTAAAGTGCTTAGCTAAGGTGTCTGATTATTTCCCAATTTAGCAGATGTGTAAACTGAGGCACGGAGAGGCTAAGTGACTTGTCAATCAGTCAGTGGCACAACCATTTTCCAGTCCCCTGCTCGAATCAATAGATAGATCAAGACCCCTGTGCCCACATTAGGAGTGACTTAATTCAAGTGAAAGGACACACGAGTGCACCATTTGCGCGGACTAGTAATTCTGAATTAGCATTGAGAAGTTAACATGTCTTCTGTGATAAAAAAAAAAAATCAATACATTAAATAAAACAAATGAAAAAAAAATCCGTTCCCTAATTTTACATGCGAATAGAAACAGAGCAAACTGCACCAAGCTGATGATAGGGTAAAAGTGGTCATACCGCACATCTCTGATGTGATCCCATTTTGACACAAACAGTGCTCTTGGGCTTTGTTAAAGCTGTTCTTAGAATTCCTATGTCTATGAAAAGACAGAAATACTTTGCCCTTGGGAGAACAATTGCGTGTGGAGGGAGGGGAGCGGGAGAAGGGGGAGAAAGTGCTTCTTAAAACCCTCTGTAAAAGCTTCTCTGCTTTATCTAGAACTCATTAGAGAGTTTAAAGAAAACTCAATGCTGTGTTTAAATGCTTTCCCCCCTTAGTTATATTGCTAGTTAAAGGGAACACAGGTTGTGTCTGTCTAAGCCATCAAAAGCTAAGAAAGGATGTTAAAAGACCCCAGGGAACCTTTACGTTAATTACTGTCACTGTCACTTGGTGTGAAACCATGTTTGGGCCTTCTAGAAAGGAAGTAAGCATAATTTGTGCTCTCTGTTCAAGCTGAAACAAATCCTGCTCATACTAACTGTATCTTCTGCTGTGTAAAAATGGCCATTTCCTTTTCACTTAATTCTTGCAGTTAATCTTTTAACTAACCCTCCACAGCATTCTAGAAGAATTTCAGCGCTGTGAACTGACTGAGTCTGTAAAACTGGCTTGCATTAATTCAGTGAAATTAACAAACAGGGGAAAAAGCATTATTCACTCTAGTGTAGGCAGCAGGGAGGTGAAATGAAAGAAGCAGGGAGGAACGGCAGCAGTAGCGCCTATGTCAAAGACGGTCATTTGAGGTTTATAATCAAGGGTGTGAAATAGGCAGTTCTTCTCCCCTGTAAACATTTTGAAAAGGGTATCTGGAGGAAATACAAAGACTCCTAAGACGGGGAGTGGCTGGAATCTGGGTGAACTCCTCTACTGAAGCACATGAATAAGAGGAAAGTGAAATACATCTCTAAAAAAGGCAATGATGCAGAACCCAGAATCCAGTTGCCCAACCAACTACCTGTTGTTCACCGTGAAAATGTACCAGCCAGCCCCACAGTGGGAGGGAAAGAGAGAGAGACACCCACGCAAGATACATAGTGTGAAGCTAAGCCTCAGCAACAGGAAGCTTAGGCACATTATTTCCTCCCATTGATCATGTACCCCTCCAAATTGTATGAGAATGAGGCACAGCATGCTCCCAAAAGTCTGTATATATGCATGGGACTGGTGAAAGGCTGCAAAAGAAGAAATGTAAATGGCCTTAAGTAATTACTGCTGATAAATGCAGTTTGGTATGGCGGAAAAAGAGGCCCTTTTTGGGAAAATGGATGAAACCCCACTTCTTCTTTTTTACATTAATGGACCAAGAAGCCACTGATAGTCCAGTCATATTGCTTCAAGCAGTGATTGCCAGCTAAGGAGTGGGAGGCTCAGGCTAACTCAGTTCGTGGATAGGAAATCTCCAGGGATAAATTCAGTTGTTCCAGGAACTAGTGACAATATCTTAACTGGCGCTTTTCTCTAATTCAGTCCTGAAATAGCATGTTAAGGGACAATGAAGCTGCAAGTGTTGCTTTCATAGGATGTGAAACACCTGGCTACCTGTGATTATTAAAGATTCCATTAGATTTCCCCCCCCCCCCCCCCCAAGGAGTACTGGTGCTAACTCTTCATATCCTGGCATAAATGCCAGCATAGATAATTACAGGACTGTGTGCCTAAATAATCCCCCCACACACTTGTAATTTGCACTGGATACAATATTCTTCATTCCCTGTCCTTTATGTGGTGTACTAATTACTGTTACCATATTACTGCCCCCGCTGAGATGAATACAATATGTGCAATACATTTTTGCACTTGTTTATGCTTATCTCAGGACCTTAGTGTTTTTAAAAATATGAGGTAACAGAACTCTTTAGAGGCAGAGAATTTGAGGCTTCAAAGGTAAGTGGTATGCAGTATCAATGTAAGCTCACAGTAATTTTTATGCTTTCCTAGTGGGGAGCAGATTGGAGACAAGATAATTATGTTGCATGTGTCCCAATCTATCCCTAAGGTGGGATTTTTTTTTTCTGTTGATAAAGATGGTTGGATGAGAGAGTTCATATTGATTCTACTAAAAGACATCCATGTATGGTATTGTCATTTTTTTCTCTCTTAATTATTTAAAAACTTAAAAACTTCACACACAAAACGATGCATGCAAAAACAAGGGTTGGAGTAAAATGTTAAATGTTCCTGAACAGCTTTTATGCCTCTAAGGGACAAAGTGTGATTTTTAAAGAATTGACAGCATTTCGTGTCAGTTGCTGAAAGGTACTCAACACAAAATACTCTAGTAGTTTGGGCTTTTTGCTGTCCTTTATTACTCCAGGGACGACGGGGAGATATCAAACTTCATTGTTATGGAAAACGTCCTTAAATTCCACTTTGTAATTTCCAGCATGTCTGATTAAATGAAGTAATGTGGATTTAAAGCTCTGAGTGACAGAGCTGGGCTGGGCTGTCTATTGGATTGTGCAAGAATCATTAACCACAAAAATAAATCAATTTCAGATTACTCAGGAAATGGAAGCAAATCAAAAGAAAAGATGATCAGCTAAATGGGTTGTATCCACTTCCACATTCTTCAGCTCCAGCTGAAGAACCCAAATAAAATGAAGGAAATATCAGTGTTCATGCCTGTTTTGCTATTTGACATGCATAAAGTTTCCCTGCTTTAATAGTACATGTAAAAATGAATAACATACAGAGTTCAGCTGATGTGAAGCTTGTGTGGAATATAATATGCTTAATCCTTGCATTCCTTTAACAAGTAAAGTTATGCACTTCACCTGTGTTTAGTGGGAAGAATGGGAGAAAGGGGGAAAATCCTGCAGGACATCATACATGACCTTTCCCCCTGTACTAAATTATCAGGGCTCTGGTCCAGTTCTTCCTGTCAGAAACCTAGGCAATAACTATAGATCTATACCCAAAATTTATCTCTACACCAATTTCCTGCTAGAAAGATCATCAACTTTCAGGTCTCTGTCTGGTTCCCAAGAATAAACTAGAAGTTTCATGCCTTTAATTCCCCACTCGTGCAAAACAGGAGCCAAGTTTTGAACTGGCTTTCCTGTGTTCTGCGGTGGATATGGAAATTTGTTATCCTTCCACAACAGTCTGTCAGATACTAAAATTCAGAGTGCAAATTCTCCCATGACTTCACAAGTGTCTGTATGCTAAATCCAATGTTGTTGACTCAGCACTGAAAATGTGTTTACCTGACTTGTTTTACTGAAGTTATCGTCCAAACAGTCAGTGCTTGAACATGATATAATTTAACTGAGGACTATATAAAAGTTGTAATGAAATAAGCTCACCAAGTGCTTGGGCAGTGAGGTTGCTATTTGTCCAGTTCAAGTTCAGAAGATGGAAAATAAAGCAGCAAAATCATTCCTTTCCCAACCTCATTGAAAATCTTAAAATTTAGTTATGCACTGTCAGGATAATCATGACTCATTAGTAACACACTCAAGTACAAAATATATGTACTAGATTTTGATTTTACATTGTGAGCTAGGATTTGATCCTGCAATTCAATTTGAATTAACCTCAGTGAGTGAAGGACTTTAGTGATTGTTTTAAAGGTCCTGGTTTGGTATCCTCGTTGGGAGTAGGCCCTTTATGGGGACATACTGAGGGAAGGTGCTACTTATATTCACCTTTCTGGTTCCTTTGACTAATTAGCCACCCTACATCAAGATTAGACGGATCTCTGAGATCTAGCCAAGTGCACGATCTGGTAGCCTGTGCCAGTAGCATCAGAGCGGCATGTCCCATAATAGTTTTGATACCCAGGGGCTTTTCTGTATGGCACATGGTTGAGAGTGGAGATGCCAGGAATCCTTTGATGTGGGAATGGTGTTTCTTATAACCATTGTCTGCATAGGCTGCAGTAACAGATTACAACTTAAAATTTCCTTTTTAGAAGGTCTGGCTGGTACAGCTGCTACGAAAGAAATAGGACTATGTCTAGGCCACTGGTTTGGAATTGGGAAGTGGGGAGTAAAGTGAAAAAAGTCTGTTGGATCTGAGCCCAGTTTCTCACATCCCCCATCATAACGGGAATGTTTAATAGTTTCAGCAGAGAGACCAGTATAGACACACAACTGACCTCCCTGACCAGAATCATCAGGAAAGTCCATCCTCCACCTTCCTCTCCTTTTTAAGTAAGATGAGCCCTGAAGGTGGATTAACATGGGGAAAATTGCAGGGCTATCTTAGTTCATAATAAAATAAAGCTCTTTCTTCTCTAGGGCTGCCTTAATAACATGATCTTCCACAGCTTCCTAATTCACTAAGAAAAAGTTGCAACCTTGACAAAAACACAATTGATAGAAGAACAAAAAGCTGAGGATGGAGATGTAGTAAGACTCAGAGAGAGAGAGAGAGAGAGGAATCTATTCTTCTGAGAACAGCAGATTCTAGGCACCAGGGGAATCAAACCAGTTCACCTCATGATGAGAGTAGGAGTAGAAATGAGAGAGAGAGACAAAGGGTGAAAGAGAGGCAAAGGTGTCAGATTTCTTATGGCTTTCAAATGCCTTGCATTGGAATGTATATTGCAGGAGAGGATTTCACTTCACATTTGCACTTCAAAATTTATAGCAAATTCCGCCGTTTCCCTGGGCATTTCTTCCGCTTACATTCTCCAGTTCTACTTTTCACATGCAATATACTATTCTGACCTTTTAGTCTGAGGCACTATGCCAGAAGTTTAGGGGAATTGTAGCATACTTTGAATTTCTGTGCAATAAACCCACATCCTGCTATCTTACCCGGTTAATTCTACTGATTCCATTGAGTTACTTCTCACCTATACCATTGTAAATGAGAGCAGGATGAGGGTTTATGTATTATTTGTGGTATGGATTAGGTGCCTACAATTGATACTTGAATATAGATACTTGATACAGATTTGGCATAAAATCCTTCGAAGGAGAAAAATAGTAACCTTCTCATAAAATAACGGCTCTCAAGGAGGAATAAAAAATTGGGATGAGGGATTTGAAAGAGTTTCAGAATGAAGTGTTGGCTAGATAAGAAGTTCCCTTTGACACCTAGATTGCAAATTGATCTGTCAGACTTTGCTCCCTTCTCAGACATTAAAGTTAGCATGGGTGGCTTCACAGATAAACAACTTATCAAATAGGGACCAGAGCTAGAATATGGCAGGTACCTTCATATTTGCCTCTGTCTTGCGTGTCTAATGAACACCTCTAACCAGGGCATTGTTTGGCGTGCATGTAAGACCTATTGCTGACAAATAAGAATTAAAAAACAACAATGAAATACAATCAAAGCAGGAACACAGGCAAACTATACAATCTTAGTATCTATTTTTAGATAAACGATAAAGTAACAAACGTGCATCTTCAAAAGCCTACGTATAGTGAAGTATGTAGGAAGCAAAAACTGTTTCCAGTTGTTTTGAACAAAAGTAAAATCCCTGTTAGTGTATCCATTGCTACAAGCAGTAAGGTTTTGCCTAATCACTGCTGTGATGGGTTGGTGGGAGAATTCAGGGGATAAGCTGCAGTAATAGCTCATTGTATGTAGAGGCCCTGACTGGACCAGACAGAATATTCAATAGACTGCATGGGAGAATTCACCTTGCAAAAGGCCCCTTTAAGTTATTCTGTAGTTTTAGCACAGAGATTCTGGGAAAGCACTTTTTATAATCCTGCTCTTAAAGCTACATCACAAACCAGTGCAATGATGGTTCGGTGAAAAAGTCTGAGAACAGTTATTAAAATTTCTAAATGGCCCTAGTGAAAATTGGACTATTCTAGCCAGAATTTTTAACTAAAAGGCAGAAAACCAAGGAGCTATAATAAATGACAAGATGCATTTGCCTAAACAGAACATTTCTAAATGGCATCTAAAAAAATAATTAGACCAATGATTATTTGGCACTTTGATAGTTCAGGTAATGTTTTGTAACATATTTGAGATGGAGTATTTTTAGGAAAACTTCAGAAGCACTGATTATTTTTTTCTTCGAATAGCATTCTTGTAGGAGAAGTATTATGATCCCCTTATCCAACTAAAACCTTGCAGAAAATGATTTTGATAGCCATTTAAATGTTTTGGATTTATGTATTTCTTATGAGGGTCATCCATTACACTGCTTTATAAATCTGAAACAGAGAAAAAGTAAAAGAAAAATGAGTGTTATTTCTCATTCAGTGTGCCCAAGGGCTTTTTGAAATGCTAAGTGATTTTCCTAGATATTTACATTATTTTTACAATAATTATCTTTAGGGTTTTACTGGACCAATGTTTCTGTGTATAATCTTTTCTTGATCTATTACAACCCATTTTCACTCTAGAATCAAAACTCTGAACCTCCGCCCCCCGATCTATTGTTCTGTGTCAGCAGAAGTATCAGCCAAAGCAGTTTTCTGTGACAGTGTTTTTAACTCTCTTGTGTCTTGTCTTTGTAATGTATGCTAACGGGGTTAAAGAATAATAGACATGGGGATTTCATCCTAGTAATCAGAGTCAATAAGAATAGAGCAGTTTTGTTCCAATTTGATTATCTTGTATTTGGGATGCTTTGTTTGCAGATTTCCCACTTTTTACTTGGTGGTGAAGGATTGGAACATGAAAGTGCAATTGGTCAGAAAATTTCAAAAACTTTGATGAAAAATGGGGCAGAAAAGTTGTTACAGGAAGTTTTTTCTGGTTATCTTTCGTTTTGGGGATGTTGAGCTGGGAGAGATGGGAAAGAAGAATAGAAGAGATGAGCAGAGTTCAAACTGTGCTCAAGTGAATTTTTCCCCTCAGAGCCATGGTCCCATAGTTTATAACTGTCAAACTAGAGGACAAAAGCAATATAATTAGTGTGCAGATTAAGATTCTGTCAAATGGGTTGAATTGGTTCACTGAGGAATGGCAGAGATGAACTCATTGCACCTCAATATTTAACAAATAGCTTGCTCCTGGATGGGAGAGTGCTTGGTATTGCCTTAAGAGCAGGTGACTAGACTAGAATACCTCTTGAGGTCCCTTCAAATCCTATGATTCTATGCACAGGTAAAAATAGCAGACCAATCAAGTTAAAAACAGCAAACCATAGGGCGGAGATGAACTGACAACTGCAGAGACTTAAGGGAGATGCAGTGTGTTGCGCTAATGGAACCTGTTTAATACTGTGCATCAAGGAGGAGTTTAAAAAAACTTAAATATATGAGGGTCTTCTGGATGGCAAAAATGGAATGTGAACAACTTCATAATGAAAAATGTCCATCCCAGGTGGTGGGTTAGAAAAACATTTTAAAGGCTTAAAATATCAGACACTTCATTTAAGCACAACCCATGGTTAACAAGAAATATTTAAAAATCTGTTTTTTCTTCTCCTGGTAGCCTTCCATAGCAGACCACAGACTATATATTCTGATATGACTGCACACTAAGCTGCTGGTGAATTACTATTATAGCCTAACCCAGTGGTCTCCAACCTTTTTACACTCAAGATCACTTTTTAAGTCTCAGAACAGGCAAAGATCTACTGCCCTGCCCCTTCCTTGAAGCCCCGCCTACATTACATGAGGAAATCTAATGTAAACGTACTGCGCAGATGCGCAGTTCAGAGAGGGCTCAAGAGCTACTCTTAGAGCCCCTGAGATCTACCGGTAGCTCGCAATCTACTGGTTGGTGACCACGGGCCTAACCCTTTAACTTTTACTGCCATTGTTACAGATGTTCTATACTGCAGTCTGTAGAGCACCTCTCACTGTTCTCCTGGACCTAGGAAAGCAGGGAAATAGGAGATGATTCCCTTTTTCTTACAAAGGATTTAGCAAAACAAAACAGCAGAGAACCACTGGCTTACAAGTGAGCTGTGCTTAGGGAAGAAGGTGGTTCATATAATGTTGTTTAGTGGATTATTATTACAAATCCTCCATACTGTTGATTGCCTAGCCTAGGCTTCTGGAAGCATCAGATAGAGTTCCTCTTTTAGAAAGCTAGAATATAATTGGAGTTTAGGGTGAATTGAATAACTCTGCTTAGTTTCTCGGTACTTCTGGTGTATTTTAACCAGAGTACTTATCTTCCTGTTATCTTATTCGCAATCTAGACTAGTGTGAATCAGCTTGACCCGTAAAACACCCTCTCACTACTGGTCTATCCAGCTATGTAGACACTCTTCTCAAACCCTTCGTAACCAATACCCCCAGCTATCTCCGAGACACTACTGACTTCCTAAGGAAATTACAAAACATCGATAACCTCCCCAATAATACCATCCTTGCCACCATGGATGTAGAAGCTCTATATACCAACATCCCACATGAAGACGGATTACAAGCAATTAGAAACACTATCCCAGAGGACACTACTGCCAACCTGATAGCAGACCTATGTAACTTTGTTCTCACCCACAATTATTTCCGGTTTGAGAACAACTTATACCTCCAGATCAGCGGCACAGCCATGGGTACACGCATGGCCCCACAGTATGCTAACATCTTTATGGCTGACCTAGAACAACGTTTCCTCAACTCCCGTCCCCTTTCACCCCTCCTCTACCTACGGTACATCGATGACATCTTTATGATCTGGACACATGGCCAAGAAACACTGGAGATATTCCACAGAGATTTCAACAACCTACACCCCACCATCAACCTCAGCCTGGACCATTCTACACGAGAGATCCACTTCCTGGACACCACCGTACAAATCAACAATGGAAAATTAGACACCACTCTCTACAGAAAACCCACTGACTCATACAGTTACCTACATGCATCCAGCTCCCATCCAGAACACACCACACGATCCATCGTCTATAGCCAAGCCCTTCGATACAACCGCATCTGCTCTAACCCCACTGACAGAGACCAGAAGCTTCAGGATCTCTACCAAGCATTTATAAATCTCAACTACCCACCCAGAGAAACAAAAAAGCAAATTGAAAGAGCCAGACGAATACCTAGAAACCATCTACTTCAAGACAGACCCAAGAAAACCAACAATAGAACACCACTTGTCATCACCTACAACCCCCAACTTAAACCTGTCCAACACATCATCAAGAAACTACAGCCTATATTGGAACAGGATACCATACTCAAAGAGGCTCTGGGAGACAGACCCATAGTCTCCTATAGACAACCACCTAACCTCAAGATGATTCTTACCAACCACCACAGGACATACCACACTAATACCAACCCTGGTACCTTCCCTTGCAACAAACCCCGTTGCCAGCTTTGTCCACATATTCATTCTGCTGATACCATTATTGGACCTAACCAAGTGAGTTATAAGATCAAGAACACATATTCCTGCGCATCCAGAAATATAATCTACGCTATCATGTGCCGAAAGTGTCCGTCTGCTATGTACATTGGACAAACATCTCAGACACTTCGCCAAAGGATTAATGCCCACAAAACAGATATTAGACAAGATCACAAAGAGAAAACAGTTTCTTGCCACTTTAACCAGAAAGGACACTCTCTAAATGACTTAGCCACCTGCATTCTGCTACAAAGACCTTTTACATCTGCACTTGAAAGGGAATCCTCTGAACTGTCATTCATGTTAAAATTCGACACTTACCACCAGGGACTTAACAAGTCTTTGAACTTTCTCACCCATTATCAAGACAGTTTCCCCAATTATCACCTGTAATACCATTAACTCACAAACATCCCACTCTCCCTACCTTTAATATCAGCAATTCACAGACACTTACCTTCCTTCCTCCCCCTTCCCACCCCCCCGCATCCTCCTTCTGTTCTGCAATGTGATTTGTCCTTTTCATATTTGTTCATTTTTTTAAATTGTATCCTTTGGTATATATGGTTGTGACTACTTTCTTCCACTATTTGATCTGAGGAAGTGGGTCTGGCCCACGAAAGCTCATCATCTAATAAACCATCTTGTTAGTCTTTAAAGTGCTACATTGTCCTGCATTTTGCTTCAACTACCCCAGACTAACACGGCTACATTTCTATCACCCTCTATTAAGTGTGACTGAATCCAAAGGAATTAAATCTTTTAAGAAAAACCTGTTGATTATACAAATGGTCTAAAGAGCATAGTAAAGTGACTGAAGGGGTGCCTGACACACCCCACACTGGGAGAGTGCTGAGAGCTGCAAATTGTAAAACATTGCGATCTGATGGCATATTTAGAAAATTCTTGAACAGAGCAAGAGGGAAAGTTTATTCTCAATATTTAAATTCAGACTGTGAAATCATTATAAATGCTCCATCTCTCTGAACATTGAGCATAAGCATTGTCTCCTGCCACTTTCATTCCTCTACAGACTCTGAAGCTATCAGCGCTGTTTGGCAGACTGCATTTTCAAGGAACCAGACAACTGGCTTTAAACAATCACACCACATGCCACCAGGTGACCTCTCTGCATATTCCTCAACTCCAGGCAGCAATTAGTAACCCAGTGGCTGCATATGTTGCTAGGAAGAGGCTATATGATTGGCAAATTTTCAAAGAGGATTCAAACGAGTGTCTGTATGTGTGATACATGTCTTTACTTGCTTTGTGGAGTTCAAAGTAAGTGCCAGAGTGAGATGATTTTCATTCAACACACGGAGTGACAGCAGGGCCAACAGCCACTACAAGCCATGGAGCAAAGTATGGGAGGCCCAGTTCTGCGCCCCCAGAAGGGGCAGGGCCTTGGGCGGAGGGAGTGGGCCAGGGACAGCCAGCTATCAGCACTGCCCAGACCATGATGCACACCCCTCTCAACTGCAGGTAGCAGCAGCAGCGGCTGGGCCCCCGGGCAATGGTCCTTTTGCCCCACCTCCATCTCCCATCGGTAGGCCTGCTGAGCGAAGCCTTGCTATTAATCTCTAGCTGGGAGCAAAAGGACCAGTCTTTCCTGTCCTCTCTTTTACCTTTAAATATATTTCAGTGCTCCTGAGAAGCAGAAGACTGACAGCCTTTGAGGTTGATCAGTCCACAGAACAGACACGACAGTGCAAGTGGCAAATTGTGCAATGCTGCATCTCAGCCTTGATCTGGGAGAAATCAGCGCTATGTCTGAGAAACTAGCTCAGGCTACATCTCCTTTCTGTCCTTGACTTTGTCGCTGAGTTGGCTGAGATTAGCATGTTTGTGATATGGATACCTGTGAATTGAGAGACTTGACTGAGGCTACCAAAGCATTCTTCTCCCATTTCCCTTTCCCCTCCATCCCTATGGAGTGTGTGCTGTGGCTAGCAGGTGGAAGCTGTGAGCTTCTAATCAGGGTTTGAAATCTTCAAGCGTCTGTTCATTGGTTGAGCCTTAATCAGGGAGAAGGGGCTAGCAGGCAGTCTAGGGCTTTATCAAGGAGTGAGTCAGCAACCAGAGACTGTTAACAGGGAGTTTGGAGAGGGAGTTGGGAAGGGGAGTGGGAAGGGGGTAAGATACACTCACCATTCCTTAACATCTTTTCACTACACTCCTTCCCTTTAAGGAGGCATTTAATAACAACTGAGGAATCTCTCAGAAGGAAGGCAGGTATGGATGGTGATAGGTCTCTTGTTGTTACCTGCACAGCATGTGCCATGTTTGTCTTCCTCCCAGAAGAAAGAAGGGATGTCATCTGCACTAAGTGCAAGCTGGTCACCATTTTGGAAGAAAAAATTAGGGGACTGGAGGCCCAGGTATTGACCCTACATTCTATCAGAGAGGATGAAGACTTCCTTGATAGAAGGCAGCGTTTAATCCTGCTGACACAGCAGGCTGAAGAGCCAGTCAGGGCAGTACAGGACAAGGAAGAAAATGGGCAGCATGTAACCTCTAGAAGGAGAAGAAGGCCAACTCAGGTATCCCCTATACCTGTAGAGGTAAGTAACTGCTTTCAGGCTCTCTCCACAGGCACTGCGGTGGAGAATGCTTTGGCAGGGACCTCTCAGGGAAGATATCAGAAGGGAACACCATCTACCAGAAGGCACTGGATGCGTAGTTCTAGGGATGGGGGTTCCACAACCATCACCCCCCAAAAAAGACGGGTGGTGGTGGTTGGGGACTCCCGCCTAAGAGGGACTGAGTCATCCATCTGCCGTCCAGACCTGCAATCTCGAGAAGTGTGCTGCTTACCAGGAGCTCGCATTCAGGATGTGACCAAGAGTCTTCCAAAAGTGATTAAAACCTTCGGATCGCTACCCCTTCCTGCTTCTCCATGTAAAAACTAACAATATATCCAAGAATGACCTTGAGCAGGTCACAGCAGATTATGTAGCTCTGGGAAGAAGGATCAAGGAATCTGAAGTGCAAGTGGTGGTCTAGTCCATCCTTCCAGTTGAAGGAAAAGGTCTGAGTAGGGATCGTTAAATTGAGGAAGTAAATGCGTGGTTGCGAGGGGTTGTCGGAGAGAGGGCTTTGGTTTCTTCAACCATGGGACTCTGTTCTGGGCACAAGGATTGTTAAGAAGAGATGGGATCCACGTAACCAAGAGAGGAAAGAGCATCTTCGTGGGCAGGCTTGCAAACCTAGTGAGGAGGGCTTTAAACTAGGTTCGCTGGGGGATGGTGACCAAAGCCCTGAGGTAAGTGAGGAAATCAGACACCGGGAAGAATCACAAGGAGGAATGATCAACAAAGGAGGACCCCTGATTCGGATGGAGAAGGCAGGGTGATCAATTGGTTATCTAAGGTGTTTGTACACCAATGCGAGAAGCCTGGGAAACAAACAGGAAGAATTAGAAGCCTTGGCCCAGTCGAAGAACTATGATTTGATTAGAATAATGGAGACTTGGTGGGATGACTCACATGACTGGAGCACTGTCATGGAAGGGTATAAACTGTTCAGGAAGAACAGGCCGAGGAGAAAAGGAGGAAGAGTTGCATTGAAAAGTAAGAGAACAGTATGATTGCTCAGAGCTCCAGTACTTAGAGGGAGAAAAGACTGTTGGGAGTCTATGGGTTAAATTTAGAGGTGAAAGCAACAGGGCTAATGTTATGGTTGGTGTCTGCTATAGATCATCGGATCAGGTGGATGAAGTAGATGAAGCTTTCTTTGGACAACTGAAAGAAGCTTCCAGATCACAGGCCCTGGTTCTCATGGGTAACTTTAACCACCCTGACATCTGTTGGGAGACCAATACAGCAGTACACAGACAATCGAGGAAGTTTTTGGAGAAGGTTGAGGATAACTTCTTGGTACAAGTGTTGAAGGAACCGACCAGGGGCCATGCGCAGCTTGACCTGCTGATCACAAACAGGGAGGAACTAGTAGGCGAAGAAGAGGTTGGTGACAACCTGGGAAGCAGTGATAATGAGATGGTAGATTTCAGGATCCTGACCAAAGGAAGAAAGCAAAATACATACCCTGGACTTCAGAAAAGCAGACTTTGACTCCCTCAGAGCACTGATTGGCAGGATTTCCTAGGATGCTTACATGAAGAGGAAAGGAGTCCAGGAGAGCTGGCAGTATTTTAAAGAAGCCTTATTAAAGGCACAGGAAGAAACCATCCCGATGCGTAGCAAGAAAAGCAAGTATGGCAGGCGACCAGATTGGCTTACTGGGGACATCCCTGGTGAGCTTAAACACAAAAAGGAAGCTTACAAGAAGAGGAAACTTGTAAGATGGGTGTGTTGCATTACTATGTGGAGGACCAGTGTTAATGAAGTCAATTCAATCAGGGTAGATGTGTCCCATCCCCAACTGTTGATGAGAAGGTGTGAATAGCAAAACAGGGAAAATTACTTTTCGTAGTGAGCTAGCCACTCCAAGTCTCCATTCAGACCCAGTCTGATAGCAGCTGTTAGTCACTTCTGATGGAGGCATGTTTCATACAGGTTAGCTCCGTACTTGAATGCCAGGCCATCCAGTTCCTTTGATCTGCCACTGTGACTGTGCTTAAAATTTGTCTTTTCTAAATGCAGATGTTGCCAAATTACTACTGGCTTTTTGTGGGAAGGATTAAAAAAAGTCATGGTTCATAAGAGACTCAGTATGGTGCAGGGAAGGGAAGGGCAAACTGCTTACACTCTGTTCTCAACTAATCCCAGAAGATCTATTCATATTTACTATCTGGTAGATCGTCTCTACAAAGCAAGATGAAAGGACTCTTGCTAAAATGAATCATTTATCTCACAATAAACAGATTTTTCAAAAACTATTCAGAAAATGCTTTTGCATTTATTGGCTGCAGAAATCATTTAAAAAAAGCTTAAAGTGTTCTCTGAATTGGCTCCTTTTGTTCCTAGCTGGTAATGTTATTCTGGCACTCTCTGGTTCCGTTTGCAGTCGAGCTAGAAAGGCAGTTAGGTAATAGCAGGGTTGGGCACTAACATGACAGCAGTTTGCTAACCTTAGCCCCGGTGGGCCGCCACTGGTATATGTACCTGCATGGCCGTAGGTACTGGCGGTTACAGCTCTGGATTGCCGTTCCTGACCAATGGGAGTGGGGAGAACCAGGACACAGCCCCCAATGGCTGGAAACAGTGATCCATGGCTAATGGAAGATGTGATCACTGGTACCTGCTACCATGCAGGTAAATATAACTGGGGGGGGGGGGGGTTGCACCAGGAGCTAACCCTGGTGGAGTGTATCTGGCCCGCAGGCTCGTATTTGCCCACCCCTGGGAAACAGACAACCTCAACTCAGTGTGGTAAAGCTGCTAGAATATGTAGAAGGTTTTATAGACTTTGCATGTGTTTAAAGCACAAGGAGAAATTTTGTTCTGTTTCCTGATGAAGAAGCTTCTGCTCTCCCAGACAAATTGTGCTCTCATCTTTTGATTTGGTTTACAAAGGATGGCATTATCACTAATAGAAATTCTTTGGCCAGTGTTCAAATGGATTTTGTTACTTGCGGTATCTGGCTGAGGGTGATGGATGATAAACTTTACTATGGGGTGCTTATAATGAAAACTGGGCCATCCCTAAGGGGGATGCAGGGCCCAGGACAACCCTTCCCTCTGTCCCAGGCCTTGCAATGCCTTTTCCTGCCCCTGCTTTGCCCTCATTCCACCCCTTCCTTGAAGCCCCTGCCAAGTCCCTGCCCTGCCTCTTCCTGTCTTGCTCCACCTGTTACCCTGTCCTATTGCACCTCTTCTCCCAACTCCCTCCCCCGAGTTACACTTCTCAGAGCACTAGCAGGGGGTCTGGCTCCAGCAGCAGGGGTTGGGCCTGTTCCCACACTTATCAGTGGCAGCGAGAAGCAGAGTGACCTGGCCCTTGCCCACTCAGCTACATCGCTTGGGGGGGAGGGGTTGGGGGAAGAGGTGGAGCCCTAATCTGCTTCGCCACCTCCCAGTGGCATTGCTCCACTTCCCATGGCCACCAGTAAGTGTGGGAGTAGGCGCGGCTCCCGCTGCTGGCACCATGCCCCCCCCCACTACTGCCCTGGATGCCTTGGGCCCTATGAGGCTGCACAAAGAGTCTGGGGTGGTTGCCCCAAACTGTCCTAGGGACTGGATGGCTCTGATGAAAGGGAAAGCAAAACAGTATGTAGTGGTGTCTTCCAAACAGGTCTGCTGATGGGGGTGCGCAAAGAGGGCAGCCAGTGGCCAGAGACTCGGGCCCTTTAAATCATCACCAGAGCCCCATGCAGCATGGTCCGGGTGGCAGTGAGGGCTGCTTGGGGTAGGCATGACATGCTCTGGGCAGTGCTCAGGCTACCTGGGGGAAGTTAGCCTCAGACCCACTCTGTCTGCCTAAAGCCTCACCCCTTCCAGAGGCACAGAGCCAGCTTTCCCCTCTCACCTTGCCTAGCGGCTTGGTGAGGCTGTGGGCCCCACTGCATCCAAATCACAAATGGGGGGGGGGGGGGGAAGGAGAGCCTAGGTATTTGAAGAAGGAAATTGAGATCCTACCCTGTAGCCCCTTGGTAGTATAGCCCAGAAAAGAGACGGTAAGAGAGCAATGATTGTAGAAGTGGAAATGCGGTTCTTTACATATTGCACAATAGTTTTGTGAGGTCATGGACCACTAGTAGCTCTCAGTTCATGTTCAGAGGGAGGCGGCTTCTCTTTACGTACACCGTTTTTTGAGAGAGAGAGAGAGAGAGAGAGAGAGAGAGAGTCAACAGTGATAGATCAATGTTAAAATGTTTTCTTTTCTATTGGGTAAAGATATAATAGATTCATCCCTGTGTAACGTAAACCAAACTAAAAGTATAATTTGGCACTTAGTGTTCATATGCTAAGCTTTGAGGCCAGTCAAGACAGACCTTGAAAACTATTTTTATTAGCTTCTGTAAACAAAAGTAATTGCCTTGGGTTATTTTTGGTACCATGTGAAATGAGTATAAACATAACTAGCTTAATAGAACTTGAGGTTAACATGCAAAATTAATACACATGCAAAATACATGGCAGATTTCTAATACAAGGGCTCAATCTTTTCTCTGAACCTCCACCTCTTTATACACATTGCTGTTTTGTAACAGGTGGCCTCTTGGGAGGTGTAGATGAATCATTTTGTCTTTGTAACGTACACTGGTTGGGTACAGTACTGTAGAGTGTATTATAAAGGTAAAATGACAGTCATCTAGCCACACCATCTTGACCCCAAAACATCAGCATAATTGGAGTTACTCTGATGCTATAGCTGGAATATAATTTCCTCCAGTAGACACTTGAACAAGCAAGATTCTTTCAAATAGCCAGTGACAAGCTATTCTTACTGTATATGCTAAGCCTCCGAATAGACAGAGCTGAGGATGCTGCTCCTTAGGCCATAACATGCTTTAGCTTTATCAAATCTGTTTGAAGCCTCCCCTTTCTTATCAGAGACTCCTGTCTGGAGTGAACCAGCTTAGCACTCTTAGGCAGACAAAGGCAAGCATTTGTTACTATTGCAAATGTTCTAAAACCTTAGTGATAAGAGCAGCATTGTTGTCCATCCTTCCTGTTTTTGTGGATGTTACCAGTGTATTTTAGGTTTACATATTTCTGCATTGTCTTGGGCTGTTCCTTGCCACATTTTGGTTTTGAGGAGGCCTCTGAGAAAAATTGTAATTCGTGGGGCTTGGCTTCTCGTTGTTCACCCCCATTTTCACTGGCATGTAGTTGTCTCCAAGCCCTTTTCTCCTTTGTTTTCAATCTCTCTTGCCCTTTCTCTCAAGATGACAATTTTTGCTTTTTTTAAAAAGTGCTTCCTCACATGACCATGACTCACAATGTACTTGCCACTGTTCTGTCTGTGCTCTGATCAGAAAATCAGTTTGAAAACCTTCTTCACTATTCATATTAAATATAGATGATCTAGTTGCACCCAGCGGCCCCTGTGGGGATGAGGATCTTGTTGGACAGGTATTGTACAGACATAATGGTATGACTGCACTGACTCCTGCATAGCATCCTGGAACCAGGCTGCTATCTGAGCTGAGTTGACATATCAGAAAGACATCTTTGACATATCAGAAAATAGTTTGCTCTGTGCTATTTCTTGTTAATATGATCAGTTTACAGAGGATTTAAATAGTTTCAGGCAGGGATGACTGGATATTTCTGATCTAGGAGATGAATCCAGCCCTGGAGTTGCTTTTAGTGGTTAGAAGTTTCTATATGATACGTTGTGGGATCACAAACAGTGCTAAAGAAACAAATACAAGGAAAAGGTCTTGTATGGCTAGGGTTAAAATAGAATGCCAATATATAAAATACTGCGTGGTAACATGTGTGTTAATGTTTTACAGCATCATGAGAGGGACTGAGCTAAAAGTGTGAAAGGAAAGAAATTCAGAGTGAAGGGTGCAAGTCTCAGCTGAGTTGAGTAATAGTCAGTGCATTTGTAAACAAGCAGTAACAAGTTAAGGATAAGAACCTTCATACTGGGTCAGGTTAATGGGCCATCTAGCTTAGTATCCTGTCATTCTGCAGTGACATGTACCAGATGCTTCGAGGGAATGAATGGAGCAGGGCGGTTTGGAGTGAGCCATCCCCTGCTGTACCGTCTCAGCTTCTGGCAGTTGGAGGTTTAAGGACTTCCAGGGCACAAGCTTCCATCCCTAAATATCTTGGCTTATTGGCTAATAGCCATTGTTGGACCTGTCATCTGTGAACTTATTTAAAGAAATAAGGATGAAATATTTTCGATTGAGCCAGGCCTGGACTCTGCTTATCTAGCTCTTTGTCCATTCAAGCACATGGCTGGCATTCCTGGCCATGAGTTGAGCTTAACGCTAATAACAGGGGCCTCGGATGGAAATGTGCATAGCCCCTAATTAGGCCTACCAATGAAGGGACGGGCAAAGGGGACAGTTGCTCTAGGGTGCAGCGATTCAAAATGGCTACTTATGGCAGCAGTGGTGGCTGGAGCCTTTGGCAGCACACTTCCGGCAGCACTGAAAGGCTGGAGAAGGGAAGCTAGTTGCCAGCCCCATCCCTCCAGCCTGAGGCCCTACCCTTTCTGCTGGAAGTCTCACCACTGCTGGGAGCACCGATCTGCCCCCCCTCTTTCTCAGGGGCCTGGCAATTCTGTCAGCCCCCCTGCTCTTAATGATAGTTACATTTGCTTATCCCCTATTAACAATTTTCAGTCAAACAACTATCGAAGATTTTTCAATGAGTTCAAATTAATATTGTAAAGTATTTTATTTCCAGTGTTTAAATAGTAGAATGATATCTCTTTAGCATAGACCCTAAATGGCATGCTTCCTTTTTGCCATAAGTGTCTCAGCTCTTCTTTTCATGATGGCAGTGTCAGTGGTAACTCCATAGTTAGGGTTTTGTTGAGATTGCCACTTAAAGCAGGACTAAAATCCTTCTTTAAGGAACAAAATCCTTCTGTTTCACACACAAATTATTAGACCAAGTCTCCAAATGTAGTACAATATACCACTTAGAGGAAAATTAATTTTCCTCTATTTTTTTTAGAAAAATATTTAACTTTTGCTTTGGAAACAATTTTAAAATTCTCCCTTTTTGAAATGTTCCACTTACCCCCATGCATTGCTTTGGGTTCCTAAAGCTAAGCAATCATGGCCCACACAAAATCCAGGCCCTGCCGTCTGCACAGAGAACATCCGTTACATAGGCCACTTCTGAACTTTTGAATTCATTGAGAATTACCTCTCTTTTTCATAATGCCTGATTGAGTTTCACCAAGATTCCTCAACACAAGTACTGAAATTTGTCAGGTACCTTGGGTAGTTGCTGCTGCCAGCATCATTCCACGAGCAGAAGCAAAATGTTGCTTGAAAAATAGAAAGAAAACATACCCACAATCTGCTTCCCATTGGCTCTTCCTGTATTTTTCCATATCCAATTATTTCCCTTAAAACAAGGTTAACACTTTAAAAGAGAGAGAAAGAGAGAATAATGCCAAAGTTTTCAAATGTGGCTGCCTAAATCATGCATTTAAACACCAGATCTGGGTGCACAGTAGTGGAATGTGCACATTTTATAGGCATAAGTCAGGTACCACCTGCATTTAAAAAATACAGTCCCAAACAACCATTTAAAAATGGTTGAAAGTTGTAGGCTTATAATCAAAGGAGAAAAAATCAGATTTAAAAAAAAACAACAACACACAACACGTTTCTTTAAATTGATTGCAAATGTGCAAGTATACGTAACATTTGGGTTTCTTTAACAACTCTCATGTGATTCAGCAGTTGCCAAGGTAACCAGGCTTCTTTTAATAACAGTAAAAGAAGCATAGAAAACTTGCACATTGTTCCACTGTCTAAAATACTGTTGCCTTAGTGTGCAATTACATGATAGCACACACTTCCTTTTGTTCAAGGAATAACATGTCTGGTACATAAGTGTAAGTTATTGCTTCAACTAGCACAATGAGGTCCTGGACAATGACTGAGATTTCTATATGCTCTAGTAATACAAATAATAAATATTTACCTTCCTTTCTTATTGTTAGACTCTCATTTTTGACACTTTGCTTTGTATGGATGTTGGGCACTATGTTGCGGCAATGATCTAATGGAGACAATTGCAGCAGTAGGTTATTAACATGAGAGAAGCCTGGGCAACAAACAGGAAGAAGTGGAGGCCCTGGCCCAGTCCAAGAAATATGACTTAATTGGGATAACAGAGACTTGGTGGGATGACTCGCATGACTGGAGCGCTGTCATGGAAGGGTATAGACTGTTCAGGAAGAACAGGCAAGGGAGAAAAGGAGGAGGAGTTGTGCTATATGTAAGAGAGCACTACGATAGCTCTGAACTCCAGTATAAAGAGGGAGAAAAACCTGTTGAGAGTCTATAGGTTAAGTTTAAAGGAGCAAACAACAGCAGTGATGTTGTGGTTGGTGTCTGCTATAGGCCACCGAATCAGGTGGATGAGGCAGATGAGGTTTTCTTTGGACAACTGAGCGAAGCTGCCCGATCGCAGGCCCTGGTTCTCGTGGGGGACTTTAATCACCCTGACATCTATTGGGAAACCAATACGGCAGTACACAGGCAATCCAGGAAGTTTTTGGAGAATGTTGGGGATAACTTCTTGACACAGGTGCTGAAGGATCCAACCAGGGGCCATGCGCCGCTTGACCTTCTGCTCACAAACAGGGAGGAACTAATAGGGGAAGTAGAGGTGGGTGACAACCTGGGAAGCAGTGATCATGAGATGGTAGATTTCAGGATCCTGACCAAAGGAAGAAAAGAGAGTAGTAAAATACACACCTTGGACTTCAGAAAAGCAGATTTTGACTCCTTCAGAGATCTGATGGGCAGAATCCAATGGGATGCTAACATGAAGGGGAAAGAAGTCCAAGACAGCTGGCAGTATTTTAAAGAAGCCTTATTGAAGGCACAGAAAGAAACCATCCCGACGCGTAGCAAGAGAGGCAAACATGGTAGGAGACCGGATTGGCTTACAGGGGAAACCCTTGGTGAACTTAAGCACAAAAAGGAAGCTTACAAAAAGTGGAAACTTGGACAAATGACCAGGGAGGAGTTTAAAGGTATAGCTCGAGAATGCCAGGGGGTTATCAGGAAGGCAAAAGTGCAAATGGAATTGCGACTGGCTAAGGATGTGAAGGATAACAAGAAAGGTTTCTACAGGAATGTTAACAAGAAGAAGGTAATCAGAGATGGTGTGCAGCCCCTAATGGATGAAGGAGGTAACCTAGTGACAGATGATGTGGGGAAAGCTGAAGTACTCAATGCTTTCTTTGCCTCTGTATTCACGGACAAGGTCGGCTCCTGGACTTCTGCTCTAAGTGACGCAAGATGGGATGAAGATGGACAGCCCGTGGTGGGTAAAGAAACAGGTTAGGAATTATTTAGAAAAGCTAAACGTACATAAATCTATGGGTCCGGACTTAGTGCACCCGAGGGTACTGAGGGAGTTGGCAAATGTCATTGAGGAGTCTTTGGCTATTATCTATATTATTCCCCTTTATTCGGCTTTGGTGAGGCCACATCGGGAGTATTGTGTCCAGTTCTGGGCCCCCCACTACAAAAAGGATGTGGACGCATTGGAGAGGGTCCAGCGGAGGGCAACCAAAATGATTAGGGAGCTGGAGCGCATGACTTATGAGGAGAGGCTGAGGGAGTTGGGTCTGTTTAGTCTGGAGAAGCGAAGAGTGAGGGGGGATATGATAGCAGCCTTCAACTTCCTGAAGGGAGGTTCCAAAGAGGATGGAGAGAGGCCGTTCTCAGTAGTGACAGATGGCAGAACAAGGAGCAATGGTCTCAAGTTATGGTGGGAGAGGTCCAGGTTGGATATTAGGAAAAACTATTTCACTAGGAGGGTGGTGAAGCACTGGAATGGGTTACCTAGGGAAGTAGTGGAGTCTCCATCCCTAGAGGTGTGTAAGTCCCGTCTTGACAAAGCCCTGGCCGGGTTGATTTAGATGGGATTGTTCCTGCCTAGAGCAGGGGGCTGGACTTGATGACCTTCTGATGTCTCTTCCAATTCTATGATAAGGGGATGGTTTGAGAACATGATCTTGGTAACTAATTGACCATTCATTATCAGTGGGAAATAGGTCAATGTAGTTACTATAGAGAACTTTCTGGGTGTCTGGCTGGTGAGTCTTGCCCACATGCTCAGGGTTTAGCTGATCGCCATATTTGGGGTCAGGAAGGAATTTTCCTCCAGGGTAGATTGGCAGAGACCCTGGAGGTTTTTTGCCTTCCTCTGTAGCATGGGGCACAGATCACAGCTGGAGGATTCTCTGCATTTTGGGGCCTTCAAAGTATTTGAAGGCTTCAATATCTGAGACATAGGTGAGAGGATTATTCTAAGAGGGGTGGGTGAAATTCTGTGGCCTGCACTGTGCAGGGGGTCAGACTAGATGATCATAATGGTCCCTTCTGACTTTAAAGTCTATGAGTCTATGAGATGGCAGAGTATATTAATTTAATATCATATAAGATATGTGAAGTATCAATATGACATGATTGAGTTTTAAAAATGGTCTACACCCACTTCATCAACCATCTTCAGTCAGTTGTGTTTTTTTAATTTACTTTTTGGCTGTTCATGAAAACCTGTTATCACACAAAATTCAATATCTAAAATTAAAATACCTCATCTTTAAGATTTAAAGAAATGCATTTTCCTTCTGAAATCTGAACATCCAGTTTAGCTTTGGTAGATGGTTACCATTTTGTACTATGTTCTAGTCAGATGATCTGCATTCCGAATACATGATCTAATGTTTTCGCCAGGGTGAGTTTTCCACCTTTCTGTTAAGATTTTGGATACTTAGCAAATGAGACAAACCTGGTTTTTTTCCCTGCTTTAATAATAATAAATCTGCAACTGAGTTGAATTGTAATTCTTCTCTTTGGCCGAGAGCTGTAGCAAAATTCAATCTTCCAAATGTTGTTTTTTGACCTCTAACAGCACTGGCTTTACCATGAGGCGAACTGAGGCAGCCGCCTCAGGTGCCAGGCCGTGGGAGGGAGTGCCACTAGGACCCAGAGTGTAGAAAATTGTGTCTGCTGCTGGTGCATATGTAGGTAGCAGAGCAGTAACATAAGAGGAGTAGAACAGGAAGAAGGCAGAGTTGAGACCTTTCAAAGTTTTGGCCCAAGCGAGGGGGTATGTGGAATCATCTGAGCTCCCTGCCTCAGGTGCCAAAATGTTGTGGGCCGGCTCTGACCTTTAATCTAAGACACTTTTACTTTATTTTTATGCTTTTCAATATTTTTGGGTTTGTTGTTGCTATTTTCATGCAGCAGTTGCATTGAAATGATATTAGGAATGATAATGTTCCATCAACTGGGCTTCCAAATGCATTTGAGATGTCTTTGAAGTTTAACCAGGCCTTGGTGTCTGGTAAATATAAGCTCTCTGAAAAGAAAGGACTTTTTTTTCCCCTCTCATTGATTGAAGTTGTGTGGAGTTACACCAGCATAACACTAGGTTGGTGAAAGTGAATAACGGGTGCTACTTCCTATTCTCTTAGCACTTAAAATCTCTTGAAGACACTTTTTTGTAAGTATTTTTATCCAAATGTACCACTTGCCTCTCACTGTTTTGCAGTGTGATCTGCAATAGTTATTAGAGCTGTGTGATTAATGTTTTTTTTCTTTTTTCCCCTGAGTGGCTGCACTGGAGGAAAATATTTTTGGTTTGATTAAAAATGAAAATGTTTCAGATTTTTTTCAGTGAAAGGAAATATTACAAGTTTGTCTTGTGTTACCTGAAACATATCATTTGAACTGAAATAAAATATTTGATTTCAATTTG
Source organism: Pelodiscus sinensis (assembly GCF_052426305.1). Classification (NCBI taxonomy): domain Eukaryota; kingdom Metazoa; phylum Chordata; order Testudines; family Trionychidae; genus Pelodiscus; species Pelodiscus sinensis. Next base: position 27,988,149 of record NC_143065.1, read on the forward strand.
GAGGTTTGTAAAGACTTTTAAAAATGGGTTTTTACAGTAAAATTGAAATTCCACAAAGATAAGACTTTCTAAAATAATATGCCAACACCTTTCATTTTGAAACGCCAGTTTTGACACTTCCAATTCCCCCCCCCCCCCCCCACTGAAACAATTTGCCAAAAACAACCCAAATTCAAAATTGCTTTGCATCTGAATATGTAACTTCAGTGGGAAAAAAATTCAAATGGAAAATTTCACTCAGATCTAATAGTTGTATTCCTTCCTTATTATGCAATTTGCTGAACCTGCTTTCTGTTTGTGTGGCTAGGACCCAGTCCTGGGAGGAGTGTTTTTTTCTCTTTGAGCCCCTTTTATGGTCTCAGTGGAGGATGGAAGGGGCTCAGCAAGGTCGGGACTTGTACTTTGTGAGTTGCTTTGGGTTTCTCCGGGCTGAAATTTGCTACATTAATAAGAGAGAGCATTTTATATTTGTACAGCAGATTTTGTTGCATGTAATAAAAGCTGCCAACACTTCTGTATCTATGTAATGTATATATTATGTATATTATAGTATTAAGCATGCAGATAGTACTTCAATACCTGTCTTAAAGCATATTTGGCTATAATACGAGAACTTCGGTGCAGAAGGGCAGTTTTACATTTACATTCCATTGAGCCGCTTGGTTTGGCCCTATGCACAGGAGTGAATTTCACTTTAACTTATTTCTGACTTAATTCATCCTCAAGCAGAGGTAGTTTGACCAAATATCCCATTTTTATAGGACATAGAGAATAGTTGGGGCTTTGTCTTATATAGGTTCCTATTACCCCCCACACAGTCAGGATTTTTTACATTTGCTATTTGGTCCCGGGCTGCTGCTGGGGAGAAGTGTGTGTATGTGGGAGGGGGAGAGTGGAGGAAGTGGTAGCTGCCCTGAGGCCAGGCAATTGAAAAGGGACCAGAGCTCTGGGCCCTTTAAATCACTGCTGTAACCCTGGCAGTGGGGGCTAAGCAGCACTGAAGGGCTGGCTGGGGAAGCCTGCCCCACTCTTTCCACCCAAGGGCCTGGAACTGTCCCCCTTACCTTGCCCAGGGGCCCAGCAATTCTGTCAGAAGCTCTGATCTGGTCACCCTAAGTCAGTGTAACATGTACATGTATCTCAGGGGTACTGTGTGGCTTTTAAAATTTGTTTTCAAACAACACTGAGATCTTCAAATAAGGGTCCTAAATTAGAGCAGGATCAGGGTGGTAGTTAATAATTGGATACACAACAAACTGGAACAAATAGCAAGGCTATTATATTTACTGATTGAAGTCAAGAAGCACAGATTTAAATTCTGAACAGGAACTCTACATTTGCTTCCTTTTTTTGTACCAATTAGGTTCAAGTTGTAAAGTTACACTTGGGGGCTGAGAGACTGAATGCCCGAAGCTGTGGTCTGTGCCTCTTGCTGCTGCTATCAAAATAATTCTATGAAGCAAGGGTCTCAAACTCACTTCACCTCAGGGCCAGTGCCGGGCTTCAAATCCTCCTAGTGGGCCAGTGGGCACCCCTCTCCCTGGCAGGTCCCTGGGGTGGTGTCCTCTGCATGTCTCCTGGCCTCACCTGACAGCCCACACGCTCCTTCCACTCTGTGCATCCCCTGCCGCCCCCTGGCCATTTAGCAGAGTTTAGTGAAGCAGAGGAGTCAGGTTAGCTTAATAGATCAGAGTGGAGCAGAGGCTACTATGTCGTTCCACTTCCCTACTGTTGTGGTGAGAGCGGGAGTGCCCAATCCCTGCTGCTGCCCCATGCCAGGGCCCCAGGTAATCCCAGAGGCTGCGTCCCTCAGGGCAGGGGGCTTGAGGGATGTGGTGCAATGGGGGAGAGCAGAGCAGAGTGGGGTGGGGCTTGGAGGAAGGGTAGGGACACTACCAGGGCCATAGGATTCACATGCTAACATCTGCATTCGGGTTGGATTGCGAAACTGCTCAGTCTCTACATGGCCCACAGGCTGAGAGTTTGAGACCTCTTGAAGGAGAAAGTGCCCTTGAATCTTCCCACCTGTATTCCAAGAAACTCTTGTTTTAAACACAGGTGTCCAGTGAGCTGTAATAATAGTTGTACAAAGCTATCAGTGTGTCCTCTAACAAATTTCCTACTTTGGTCATGGATGGAATTTTACTAGCAGCAACTGGACTGTATATTGAAAAATGGCAAAATATGTGATTCCCTTGAGTAAGTGGTAACTATTCTACATTTTGCTCCTAAGTGCCAAATTCACCATTCTCGTAGGAAAAGGTGCCCATTTTGGTGGTGAAATGGATGGTGTTATGGGAAAGTGGTGAATTCGGGATGTAACTTTTGTCACTGAGCTAACAAGCATGCTGCTGTTCACTGATTTTGCCTGCAGTACAAATCTTCTGTCTTGTCTGACAGAGCCAAATTTCAAAATAGACTGCTTTTCTGACAAGTCCCTTAATCCTCAGGGAATGAGGTTTATCAGGACATTGGAATAGCACGCCCATTATTTTGATTACATTTCAAAATAATGGGCGCACTGTCAAAATGCGGAATACGCTATTTCGGGATACTGGCAGTATCTCGAAATACCACTGCAGTGTAGATGTTTCCTTACTGTGCTCAGCTAGGAGTTAACCAGAAACACATTGAACTGTCTAATGCCTCTATTCTTTTCAGTACAGGCAGTCCCCGAGTTACGTACAAGATAGGGACTATAGGTTTGTTCTTAAGTTGAATTTGTACGTAACTCGGAACTGGCTCCAGATTCAGCCGCTGCTGCTGAAACTGACCAGGGGCTGACTACAGGAAGCCTGAGGCAGAGTTGCTCTGCCCCCAGATTCCTGGAATCAGCCACTGATCAGTTTCAACAGCGGCTGAATCTGGAGCCTGGGACTGAACAGCTAGGGCGCTGCCGGGTAGGTCCCCCCAGGACCTACCTGGCAGCACCCCAACTGCTCTACCCCAGGCGTCCACAACAAAAGCCTGGTCTGCTGGGGGGTGGCGCACTAGCTGCGCCCCTCCCACCCCAGCAGACCAGGGAGACCCGGAGCAAAGCCGCGGAGGCGGTGGGGTCCCACGCCTCCAAGGCTTTGCTCCGGGTGTCCCTGGTCCGCTGGGGACCCCTCCCAGCAGACCAGGGACACCCCGAGCAGACAAGGACACCCGGAGCAAAGCCTTGGAGGCGCGGGACCCCGTAACTCGGGGACTGCCTGTACCTTATGGACAAATTCTGAGAGCTGTAACTGAGCTATTGCAGTTCTGCTTTTGAGATGATACTTAATATGTTTACCTCCTGATTATTATGCCCACAATCAGCATCTTGCCTACTTCCAGCCAATCCGAGGGGACTGGCTTGAAGCTCAGTGTCTTATTTTGGAATGAAATGTGGTGACTAGGAAAACTCAAATGATCTTGGAAAGACATATTGGACCAGATCTTGGGAAAAATTGGGTCTGTGGCTGAGAAGGAGGCATTAATCAATGTCAAACAATTCAGAGATTGACTTGGGATGATGTGCTTCCACTGCTGATTCAACAGAGGTTTTGCCAAGGTGACTGCTCTTTTACATTCAAACACAGGCCTGCCTGCTTGGATTGGATAGAGAAGCAGGAAATAGCCTAAATCCAGTTAAAGACTGAGTTATTATAAGCTCCTGTCCTGGCATAATTGGGAGCAGCATTGACCTTGAGTATAGACAGGCTAAAAGAGTATTTGAGCTTTTGCTGTTAAAATTTATGCCCAGCAGGAAAATATTGTGCCAATTATAGTTCTTTTATATAAAAATTATTGGCTTTGAAGTAAGCCATGACTGAGAACTTGTGACTGTTGAGATACTGTTTTATTATAGATGGTGCACTGGCGCTTTGTGATTCAAGGAGATTTGGATCATGCTTTGGTCATCTTCCAATCAAACATAACACATTGCCTAGAGCTAGAATTTGGTGAACTGTTCACAGCAAATTTAGCTCCATTTTCTGTTTACAGACAAATCCTGAATTCTATTAATGCAAACACATTTTGATATTTTGATATTTCCTGAATAGTTAATGCAAACACATTTTATCTGGATTTTTACCTGGATTTTGTAAACTGTTCATTGCAATCAGGGCCACCAATGGGAAAAGGATAGCGGGACGAGGGGGAGGAAGGCAACTGCTCCAGGGTCTGGTGATGTAAAGGCTCAAGGCTCTCGGACATCAACACTGCTACAGCATGTGTTATAGTAACTGGAGCTCCAGGCCTTTAAATGGCTGCCAGAGCCCTGGACTGTGTGTGCTGGGCACTGCTGAAGTGCTGTGTGGGGGAAGCTAACACCAGCCCCACCCCTTCCATTAAAGGCCCTGTCCCTTCTGGAGGCCCTGAGCTGCCCCCCAAGGGCCAAGCAATTCTGTCAATTGTCCTGCTTTCCACTAGTCATTATTTGTGGTTTCTGGCTAGTCACGTAGGCCCAAATTTATAAAATTATTTAAGCACTGTAGCAATCAGTATTAGGGATGTGAAGGACTAGTTGATTAATCGACTATCTGATAAACAAATGCTTATCGGATAGTCAATGCTTATTGGATAGTCGACATGCTAGTCGACTAGTCACTCCCCTGCCTTGCTGCTTCTATCAGAAAGAGCCAGCAAGAGGAGGGGGGAAGGATAGGAGGTATTTCAAAGAGGCAGTGTTGCTTGAAGCCAGAGGCCAGACCCTGAGCTCCACGTGGTGCTGCTCATTTGAAACGCTGGTGTCCCCAGGCTGCATATGGCGTTTCAAAGTGGCTGTACCGCGTGGAGCTCGGGATCAGATGGGGACCTCTCCCCCACTGATCTAGGGCTCTGTGTGGCACTGCCGCTTTGAAATGCCACAGGGCAATGCCACATGAAGCCCAGGATCAGCAGCACAATCTCTAAATACTCTTAGAAATCTGGGCCTCAGTTCACATGGCATCGGTGCTATTCTGTGAGTGGATGCCTGAAGCCTTCTAAAACAGGACAATAGCAAATTCTAAGCTATTCATCAAAGAGGTGGTGAAGCATTGCAAGTGCAAATGTCAGATAAATGCTGAATTTTGTGAAATGCTGAAATGCCAGCCCACTGACAGGAAGGTAGAAAGGGGGCAGCTGCCCTGGGGCCTGATGGTTCAAAGGGGCCAAGGCTCTAGCCTCTGCTGCTGCTATTGAAGCACTGGTGGTGCTTGGAGCCCTTTGAATCACTGCCAGAGTGGGGCCACAGTGTTCCAGGCGGCTGTTTGGCCTACTCTGGGAGGCAGGTGTGCTGTACAGCTATGGAGCCACAAGACTCCTTGTTGTTTTTGCAGATGCAGACTAACAGGGCTACCTCTCTGAGACTTTTCCCTCTCTAGAATCATCATGTTAAACCAAAGGAAGCAGATTTGGGGTAGGAGCAATGTTCCCTCGAATTTTTTCTATCCATGGGCAGAATAAATTTATGTGCACTGAGGTGAGTCCTGCACTTTCAGGCAGATTACTTGCCTAAGAGCTCATAGCAGCTCTCAGTTTAGACACCATGTTGCAGTTTGTTGAGGTTCTCTCATCATTGGCCAGCAGAGGAAACCAAACTTCATAGTCTCTGTGGCCCCTCCAAGTGATACAGGGCAGGACAAACTGTATCAAGGCCAGGCTCTTTCTAGTAGTAGAATGGGGAATTGCTGGTGGTGGTGGAGAACCCAGGCCTGGCCTCTACTCTGGGTCCCAGCCCAGGGACCCTGTAATAGCAGCTATCTGTAATGACTCTGATAACAGCTGTGTGACAGCTACGAATCCCTGGGCCTCTTCTCCACAGCCTTCCCAAGCACCTTGCTTAACACAGGTGGTTCTTCCTGGTACCCACTTTCCCTTTCTTCTCCCAGATTCTCCCCAGATCCTTCTCACCTCAATTCCTCATGCACTGAGCTAATACCTGAGGAGCTTCTTTTAATCAGTCTAAACTGGTTCTTAACTGACCACAGGTGTTCTGCTTAGTCTACTCATTTGACTCTGGAAACCTCCTAATTGACTATAGGTGACTCAATTGCCCTCATGGGTCTGGCAAGTTCCTGCTGGTTCTGGATTAGTCCTTGTTAGTTTACCCTGGGAAGAGAGACTTAGTCAATCTAGGGCTAACATACTTTCCTTCTACCACTCTTCTGTACCCCTCTTTTGTGTCCCTGTCACAAAAGCTTTTGATATGATCTCTCACAGTACTTTTGCCAGCAAGTTAAAGTATGACTTGGATGAATGGACTATAAGGTGGATAGAAAGATTGTCAGGCTCAATGAGTAGTGATCAATGGCTTGTTATCTAGATAGCCGTGCCTTGATATCTAGATAGCCGTGTTAATTGACTAACTAACATCAGACAGCCTGTTGTTAATGACTGTCCTGTTGACTATCCAATAAGCTTATCAGATAATTGACTAGTCCTTCAGATCACTGCACTGCTATAGGTGGGGACCAACTGGTTAAGTGGCAGTTCTGCAGACAAGGACCTAGGGATGACAGTGGATGTGAAGCTGGATATGAGTCAACAGTGAGCCCTTGTTGCCAAAAGGACTAATGGTGTATTGGGCTGCATTAGTAGGAGCGTTGCCATCAGATTGAGGAAAGTGATTATTACCTCTGTTTGGGCATTGGTGAGGCCACATCTAGAGCTTTGCATCCAGTTTTGGGACCCCCCCATTACAGAAAAGATACAGATACATTGGGAAGAGTCCAGCAAAGGATAATGAAAATGATTAAGGGGCTGGGGTGCATGACTTATGGGGGAGCTGGTCTTATTTAGCTTGTAGAAGAAAAGAATGTGTGTGTGGGGAGGGATTTAATAGCAGCCTTCAACTACCTGAAGGGGGTTCCAATGACAATAGAGTCATGTTATGCTCAATAACGACTGATGACAGAACAAGGAGCGATGGTCTCAAGTTACAGTGGGGGAGGTCTAGATTGGATATTAGGAAAAACTATTTCACTAGAAAGGTGGTGAAGCACTGGAATGGGATGTTTAGGGAGGTAGTGGAATCTCCATCCTTGCAGGTTTTTAAGGTAAGGCTTGATAAAGCCTTGGCTGGAATGATTTACTTAGGGTTGGTCCTGCTTTGATCAGGGAATTGGACTAGATGACCTCCTGATCTATGATACTGGCAGGACTTTTATGTGTCATCCTGCCCAACTGTGTTCTTCTACGTGCAAACCCGGAATTGCTGGTAATCTGAGAATTCTGCTCATACATAATATAGAATTACCCCCAAAGAGAAATTTGATAGCATCCTTAGGGAAATGGTCCAGAGGAGCATTAATTTTAATTACTCAATACATGATGAAACAAAGTAAATGCACTGGTCTTCTCCCCTCGACTGGGAAAACAGGGTCCTATCTTCATATCAGGGGTGTTATTCCCCTCTCATAAGGTCTCTGCAGTGCTGTGGCATGCTGGCCATTTTCAGATGGCTTCTTGCGGGTCCCTCTAGGATTTGTGGGGGGCCCATCCACATTGTTCTTGGCAGTGGTCAAATCCCAATTAAACCTCTGACAGACTGATGAGAGGGGAGTCCTTTGTGGGGAGAAGGCTTGTGAAGACTTTTCCAACACCACACCCTGCCTGAGCTGTCTCCTTCCACCTAACTTCAGATATGGTCTCTCTCTTCATTTTAATACATACGTGTTTCAATGTTGGGATGTGTGAAGGCCAAAGGAGAGAATGTGTCCTTTTCTTTAAATAAAATTTGGCAGCTCTCTCTATTTAGTGTAGATGGGGACAGGAGCATCAGCTTGGGAAAACTAAAGAAATTTGGGAATGCAGTGCTGGGCAGGAAGAAGCAAATCCATTGTATTTGGGGAATTTGAGAGGTCAATGAGGGAGAGTACCTGCTCTTAAAATTTTAAAACAATTGTTGCTGGAAGTAGTCCTTGCAGTGGGAATAGACCAGATTGACTGGCAGGATTATATAATTGTTTCCCAAGTGAAGTAACATTTATTTAGGTAGGTTACTCTTAGATCTACAGCAGGGGGTCTGCTTCCTCTCTCACACACTCCTCTATTTTCACTAATTGGTTGGTAATTAAGAAGTGAGGTTCCAGGTCTCAAGAGGCTATGGAGGAAATACGCTTGCTGCTAGCAATCTGTTATTTATCTTCTCTTTGTCACCACTGCAAAAAGCTTGTGAAGGAGAAACTCTGCTTCTGGGACCACTCTTACCTTTAGCATAGGAAGCTAAGATTTCAGACATTTAAGACGATTGTAAAGTTTCCCTCTTCTACCTTTCTCCTGCTCTTGCTGTAATACTTAGTTTGACTTTTGTTTAAACTTGGGTCTATAGTTGAGACAAAGGAAGAAGCAAAATACAACCAAATAGTCCGACCCTATTTCCTCAGACTTTATTCATATTTATTATCCGCAGAGTCACTTTTTGATGTTTGACCGAGTGAAGCAAATAAACCACATCCTAGCATTCAACCAAGTGCAAAGCAAAATTAGTAAAAGGATGTCCAAGGCATTGCATGGCCTTTTTCTTATCTTGTTTCAGCATTCACCTGTGCAAGCATTCATAGATTTTAAACTTCTTTCCTATTTGGATAGGACAACCATACATTCTGTTTTGGCTGGAGCAATCCCGTTTCTAAGCCCTATCCTCACCATCCTGACTTTTTTTTTTAAGCAAATGTGGGTTTTTATCCCACTTGCTTTTTGCCAACTGCAAATGGCACAAATGCTCAGTTTTGCAAAAAAAATTGTCTGTACCCATAGCAGAGCACAGAAGAATGCTGCTCACAACCTCCTCCCCACACAGTGTTCCCTCTCATTTTTTTCCATCCATATACAAAATAAATGTTGGTATATGCACTGAGGCATGTGTAGATGTGCACCACAATAGAAACACATACTACTGGCTGTAGGCGCTCTGCTAATCAGCTGGGTGGCAATTGAATCTCTCCTGGGTGGCCACCCAAGTACTCCTCTTACAGGGTACACTGGTGAGCAACTGTGCTAGCTCTGTGGGGGGCGTGAGAAGAGGAGGAAATAAGGATTGATGATACCACCACACAGCAGGAAGGGGTTGGGTAAACAGCAACAGCCAGCCACAGTGGAGACAGAAAGGGTTTGGGTGAGTAGTCACGCCAGAAGGCACAGGGCTGGCCTTACCATAAGGCAAACTGAGGCAGCCACCTCAGGTGTCAGACTGTGGGGGGAGCACCACTAGGACCCAGAGTGTGGAAAATTGTGTCTGCTGCTGGTGCATATGTAGACTCTCTGCTCTATATGCACAGAGATGGTGGAGTGCTGTGCTGGAGGATGGAGGGCACAAGAGACATAACAGGCAGGCAGGAGAAAAGGTGGCATGGGGGCATCATATAAGCTCCCCGCCTCGGGTGCCAAAATGTTGTGGGATGGCCTTGCCCATGCATGAAGCAGGCTGGGCTTCGATGAGAACTCTATGGCTGTGTCTAGACTGGCAAGTTTTTCTGCAAAATCATCTGCTTTTGCGGAAAAACTTGCCAGCTGTCTACACTGGCCGTTTGAATTTCCGCAAGAACACTGACAATCTCATGTAAGATTGTCAGTGTTCTTGCAGAAATACTGTGCTGCTCCCGTTCGGGCAAAAGCCCTCTTGCGCAAATCATTTGTGCAAGAGGGCCAGTGTAAACAGCACAGTACGGTTTTCCGCAAAAAAGCCCCGATTGCGAAAATGGCGATCCGGGCTTTTTTGCGGAAAACTGCGTCTAGATTGGCCACGGACGCTTTTCCGCAAGAAGTGCTTTTGCGGAAAAGCATCCTGCCAATCTAGACATACTTTTCTGAAAATGCTTTTCCGTTTTTTCAGAAAATCATGCCAATGTAGACGTAGCCTATCTGTAGGAGAGACAGGGCTCTGGCCAGTAAATGGGGTCAGCCTTGTAGACAGGCAGGAAAGGTCAAAAGGTTTAGGCAAGTGTCTCTGGCCAGGCCTGTGCAGCATCCTGTTTTCCCTTTGGGAAATATGGTCACCCCATATTTGAAAGAGGAGGTAACCTGGGCAGATTTTTTGAAAGGTCTCAGTACTCACAATCACTGTCTACACTGCAAGGTTTTTGTGCAAAAACATCTAACATAACTCAAATTGTGAAGCTTAGATTGACTTGTCCTCGTATTGTAGACCTGTCGGAAAAGGGGGCTAATTAACTCAACAGGCTACAGCTGAGAAAAATTAGATGGCTAAGTAATCCCCAGACTGAGTGAGAGAGTCCAGCTGGGGTGGAATGAGCTGGGCTGGGTTTATAAAGACAGGAAATGGGGCTGCAGTCTTTTTTTGGAATGAGTCCTTGGAGGCTGTAGAGACGTGGAATGTGTTGCCCTGTCCTGGAAGGAAGGGGTGAAGCTGGCAGACTCGGAGAAGGAAGCGACAAAAGGGCATAGGGAATTGTAGAAAGATATGGAGTTAAACAGATCTTGACTGCAGACTAGTGTCTCTGAGCTGGAAACTGGAGTAGAAGGTGGGCCTGGGTTCCCTAGCCAGCTGCTAGGGAAGTGCCACCCGTGGGGCAGTGAATAGGAAGATTGCTTGAGTGTGTTGGTGGGAAGAGACCTTCAACCCTAGAAGGGCAAATTATTTGGTGACTTGGCAGGAAAGCCAAGTTGTGAAGTGGCTGCGGCAGCTTGTGGTGTGAAGAAGGAGCTGCAGACCCAGAGAGGAAGGTGAAGGCTGACAAGCCCTGGAAAACCTTATGAGCTGGTTCCCCAAATGACTAGCAGGAGGAGCCATTCAAGTAGTGAGCAGACCTGCCTGCCTCTCTAAACTGTGCAGAGTTTGAAATTTGGAGCAGAACTTTATGGTGTTCTTGAAATACTGAATTTTAACACACAGTGGGAGTGATTAAAAATAGAAAAGTTGTGCTGGTGCTGGGGGTGGCATATAAATGCTAGGATATTTAAATCTCTTTCTCCAGTATCAGCAAATTCACCACTGCTCTTGGTCAGGGAGCTTTCCCACTCATGCCTGTCAAGGCTGGGTGGGGGTGGGCAAAGAAGGTAATTGCCCTGGCATCTGATAGTTCAAAAGGGCCCGGAGCCCTCTAAATCCTTGCTGGAGCACTGCATGGTGTAATCCAGGTGGCTCTGAGGGCTGCGGGGGGGGGAGGGGCAGTTCATGCTATGGACTGGGTGGTGCTGAAGTTTGTGTGCGGTGACCTTGCTTTTCCACCGAAGGCCCCACCTCTTCAGGGAGTGCAGAGCTGCCTCCCCCCCCCCCTCCTTGCCCAAAGGCCTGGTGCGGCTGTCAGCTTCTCTGCTCCCACTTTTGGTGGTGTGATCTCACATGCTTGGTGGGAGACTGAATGAATGTGATTCTTGTGACTATGTATTTATGGCCCTAATTTTCCACCACTTTACTTTTTGTCTAGGAATCTATACTTTTACAATGATTGTGTAAAAGGCTACCACTCTGACTTAATTTGTATAATATGCTCCTTTGCACAGGTGGAAATAATTACACAAGGTGCAAGGCAGTGGAGAATAGGGTATGTGTAAGGCAATTCCATCCATTAGCAGCACTGTTCAAGCTTACCTGTCATGCCCTAAGGGTACCATCAATCTCATGATGTATCATGTTTGTAACACTATATCCTGCTCACAACTTTGGAGCCAAAGTTTCCATGGAACCAGGTAGAACTGGAATTGTTTCTCTGCAGTTTGTATATGCAGTCTTAGTTGAGCTCAGCTGAATTGCAACAGACTCTTCATAAAACATTGCTGCTACTCCTGCCACCAAACTCCTACACTTCAGGCAGCCTTCCCCCATTTCAGGACACATTAAGGGAAACATAGGTATTTTCTTTATTGGTGACTTCGGAAGGTGGCATTTTGCTGGCATCTTACAGGTGAAACCAGAGTTGTAGTAACTCTGTTAATTCAAAATATCATGGCATTTTCTTCTAAAGGCATTAAATTAGCAAAAGTGTCTCACCCAGATTTGAGTAGTTACATCCTGTCTACTAAAATTTCCCCTGTGAGTTCAGCTGCATATGGTATTCACATCTTGCCCTACATTATGAAGTATTGATATAATCTGCTAAACAGCTACCCTATTCCTTTCTAGAGACTGTTACTTATTAGTTGTGGAAGAGTTAAATTTTATTAATATAAGTAGTAAAGCACTTTGGGGGCTCTGATGAAAAGAGCGATGGTATTTTATTAATCAGAGTGCAAGCAGATGACTTAGCAGCCAAAATTGAGCTTTGACCTTCAGCTTCCTGCTCCCTTCCATGAGTCTCAGCTTTCAGTTTGGTTGATGTTAAAATTACAACAAAAGACTTTTTTTGTTACAAATGCAACACTTCAAGAAAGGCAAATATGTCAGTGTTCTTTTGTGGACTCTTCTCCTTTGCTTTCATTTGGAGACACAATGGCATTTTCAAAAGGCCATGCTGCTTAGGATTTGAGACTTTTTTCAAGTTTAGAGTTATCCACAAATTAAATGCCTTTTGGTTTTAAAAGGAGGGCAATTCTAGCCAGGCATGACTTTTATTTTCAATGTAGAGAATAGCTAGAGAGGTCAAATGAGTAAAGTTAGACTTCTAGGCTTTAAGATGAAATGTAAAACAACTCTTGTTTGTATGTTCATTGCATGTGTAATTAAACTCTTGGCTAACTTTGCAAGCTTAGCACCACACAAGCTTCCATAAGTGTAATGCTTGTATTGGGCTTGGCATATTCTCCCTACAGCACTGGTTAAATGAATTGGGCATTATGACACACATGGAAACCACTAGAATGTTGATGGATGTAAAGCACAGATTTTTCTGAAGTAGGACCCACTCAAATCCATGCCATTCTGTCCTGCTCATATGCTAATGTCCTGCTCAAAATATAGTAGTACTGAGTTATGTGTCAGGATATTTGCAGAGACAGGAAAATAGAGGGCTAAAAAGACCAGGCTTTTGTAAGTTCTATGTGCAGTATCCCTTGTGATGAAAGAAATGCCAGTAGGGTAGAACAGACTGGTGTTTGCTCTAGATACAGGCAGTCCCCGACTTACGCTGATCCGACTTATGTCGGATCTGCACTTAGGAACGGGGCTTTTCTCGCCCCGGAGCTCACGGGCGGCAGGTTGCCGCCCGTGTCCTCCGGGGTGAGAAAAGCTTCTCCCGGTCTCCCTGGTCTGCTGGGGGGGGGGGGGGGGTCCAGCAAAGCCGCTGGACCCTCCCAGCAGACCAGGGACACCCGAGCAAAGCCACCGCCTGGGCGGCTTTGCTCGTTTGCCCGGGAGCAAAGCCGCCCAGGCAGCGGGACCCCCACCGCCTGGGCGGCTTTGCTCCTGTCCCCCTGGTCTGCTGTGGGGGTCCAGCGGCTTTGCTGGACCCCCCCAGCAGACCAGGGAGACAGGAGCAAAGCCGCACAGGCAGCATCCCGCCACCTGTGTGGATTTGCTCGGGGGCAAAGGAGCAAAGCCACACAGGCGGCGGGGTCCCTCCGCCTGTGCGGCTTTGCTCGGGTCTCCCTGGTGTGCTGGGGGGTACTCCCCCCAGCACCCCAGGGAGACAGGAGCAAAGCCGCATGGGCAGCGGGGTCCCTCCGCCTGTGCGGCTTTGCTCGGGTCTCCCTGGTCTGCTGGGGGGGGAGGGGGCGTGGCTAGTGCGCCCCCCCCCCCTAGCAGACCAGGCTTTTGTTGCAGGATGCCTCGGGTAGAGCAGCTGGGGTGCTGCCGGGTTGGTCCTGTGGAAACCTACTGGGCAGCGCCCCAGCTGTTCTGTCCCAGGCTCCAGATTCAGCAGCTGTTGAAACTGATCAGGCTGATTCCAGGAAGCTGGGGGCAGAGCAACTCTGCCTCCGGCTTCCTGTAGTCAGCCCCTGGTCAGTTTCAGTGGCAGCAGCTGAATCTGGAGCCAGTTCCGACTTACATACAAATTCAACTTAAGAACAAACCTATAGTCCCTATCTTGTACATAACCCGGGGACTGCCTGTACTGAGGTTCTCATAGAAAATCAGTTCACACTCTGTTTCTGAAGAAATACATCTAGAAAATGAGTCCTGCTCTGTTGGCCATGCTGATTCAAAAAGCTTTTTTCAACTAATTGGCTAAGACAGAGGTCACTTACTAGATCCACAAGCAGCAGTGGTTTGCATCTGTTTTTCTCAGTAATACTCTTATCTCATCACCAGTATTCAGTGTGTGGCTGTCTGATATGCTTTTGGAAACATGATTGTATGAGAGGTCATGGAAACCAATACAGGGGTGTGACCCTGAGAGCATCACAATGCAAGAAGGCAAAAGCTCAGTGCTAGCTGGTAGTGAGTTTCAGCTGGCCTGACCAGTGGAGTGTACCTCTACTCACTAATGTCATAACCTGTAGCTACAAGGTATCATTTAAAGTATGAATAGACTGCTAATACACTCATCATGAATACTGTGTGCTGTACATACAAAGGACAAATTCAGAGTTAGACCTAGTGGAAATTGCTATCAAAGTGTCTGCCATGCAGGGCTATGGTTAGCCTCCCCTAGACAAAGGAGTGTGGTTCTTGGAAGGTACATTAAAAAACAATAGGAATATAACTTACACAGAAGGTAAACAAGATTTATCAAGTCAACAGGGAGAGGAGATTACTAGAGTAGAAATTGATCTGGTTAAAAGATTGAGAACTGGTTAAAAGACAGAAAACAAAGGGTAGGAATAAATGGTAAATTTTCAGAATGGAGAAGGGTAACTAGTGGTGTCCCCCAAGGGTCAGTCCTGGGACCAATCCTTTTCAACTTATTCATAAATGATCTGGAGAAAGGGGTAAGCAGTGAGGCGGTAAAGTTTGTGGATGATACCAAACTGTTTAGGATAGTCAAGACAGAAGCAGACAGTGAGGGACTCCAAAAAGATCTCGTCAAACTGAGTGACTGGGCAACAAAATGGCAAATGAAATTTAATGTGGATAAGTGTAAAGTAATGCACATTGGGAAAAATAACCCCAACTATACATACAGTATGATGGGGGCTAATTTGGCTACGACAAATCAGGAAAGATCTTGGAGTTATCATGTTCTCTGAACTTGCACACAGTGTGCAGCGGTGGTCAAAAAGGCAAATAGGATGATAGGAATTATTAAGAAAGGGATAGAAAATAAGACACAGAATATCTTACTGCCCCTGTATAAAACTATGGTATTCCCACATCTTGAATACTATGTACAGATGTGGTCTCCTCACCTCAAAAAAGATTTTGGCCTTGGAAAGGGTTCAGAAAAGGGCAACTTAAATGATTAGGGGTTTGAAATGGGTCCCATATGAAGAGAGGTTAAAGCGACTGGGACTTTTCAGTTTAGAAAAGAGGAAACTGAGGGGGGATATGATAGAGGTATATAAAATCATGAGTGGTGTGGAGAGGGCGAATAAAGAAAAATTATTTATTAGTTCCCATAATAGAAGAACTAGAGGACACCAAATGAAATTAATGGGGAGCAGGTTTAAAAGTAATAAAAGAAAGCTCTTCTTCACACAGCGTGTAGTCAACCTGTGGAACTCCTTGCCAGAGGAGGCAGTGAAGGCTAGGACTATAATAGAGTTTAAAGAGAAGCTAGATAATTTCATGGAGGTTAGGTCCATAAAAGGCTATTAGCCAGAGGATAGAAATGGTGTCCCTGGCCTGTGTTTGTCAGAAGCTGGAGGATGGCAGGAGACAAATCGCTTGATCATTGTCTTCAGTCCACCCTCTCTGGGGCACCTGGTGCTGGCCACTGTTGGTAGACAGGCTACTGGGCTAGATGGACCTTTGGTCTGACCCAGTATGGCCGTTCTTATCTGTATCTTGCAAACTCCAGTGGAGGAAGAAACCACCACTGAACTTGCTTCACTAACAGATTCTCCATTGCTCTTCTAGCATGAACTCCTTCTGCTTTCCCCAATCTTCACACAAATCCACTTTCAAGATTCACTGCACCACAAGAGAGGTATGAAGAACTCGAATTCGCTATCTGTTTAGATTTAAAAATAAAACCTATGTATTAATATAACTGTTCTTAATCTAAACAGTGCTTAATGTTACCACCAGCCAATGTGAATGCTGTTGGGTACTGTGTCATTAAAAGAACAAGCACATGGTGATATTCCTCTGGCCCAAAAGAGGACTGGGTGTTTCAGAGCTTGGTTTGAGGGAAAATCCAGGATGGGAGGTGTTTGGAGGAGGGGGAGCTCATTTTGCCAGGTGAAACCAAAGCAGGTGCAGGCCAGAGTGTGTCTAACAGGTGCTCAGTCAGAGTAGTTTAACACACAAACCTGTGCTTGCTTACAGGTGGACTGGAAGCATCCAGACAAAGGAGATAGTGCAGCAGAAGTGGCCCTGATAAGACACCTGGTGATCCAACCTTCTCTGGTGTAGATTGCACCTCAGAACCAAACAATGGGGTGGACAGGACAGGCACAGCTTTGCCTTAGTCTTTCTCAATGGGTGCGTCTAGACTGGCAAGATTTGGCGCAAAAGCAACTGCCAGCTGTCTACACTGGCCGCTTGAATTTGCGCAAGAGTATGCGCAAGATTACTGACTTTGTAATGTACAACATCATGCTTCTTGCGCAAAAACTTTCATGCTCCCACTCCGGAAAAAGCCCTTTTGCGCAAGAATACTTGCTCAAGAGGGCCAGTGTAGACAGGGAAGAATTTTTTTGCGCAAAAAAGCCCCGATGGCTAAATTCTAGGCTTTCTTGCGCAAAATCGTGTCTAGACTAGCCATGGAAGCTTTTCCGTAAAAGCATCCTTGCCAATCTAGACGCTCTTTTGCAGAAATACTTTTAACGGAAAAACTTTTCCATTAAAAGTATTTCCACAAAATCATGCCAGTCTAGACATAGCCAATATGTTTTCCCACCATTTCTAAACACTTTTTTTCAAAAGCCCTTTATTCTATTGTTTGTATTCTGTATATAGAGGATTGAAATAATGTGCACTTTAAGTGCCTACATGCATCCTATTCTGCTTGCCACAATGAATTCGCATACAGCTTTTGTGTACACTAACTCTTCCACAACCTGTAAGGTTTTTGTCTAGCTGGTGCTTTCAGTGTAACATTTAGTCTGTGCTAAATGTTGCACATTAGCTGGAACTTCTAGTACATGCAGGCAGAGCACACAGAGGCCAGTTAACTCAATACTGTTTGAAACAGGATTACAACAGCAGACATTAGGGAACTTTTAGTATTGACCAGCAGGAACCATACAGGCCACTTAATGTGCACCATGCTGCTGCAGACTGAAATTTTCACCCCTCTTGGGTGGACTGAAGTCAGTTGTAGACAAATGAAAAGGGATTACTTGACCCTAGACCAGTGTTTCTTAAACTGTGTTCTGTGGCACACTGGTGTGCTGCAGAGAACAGAGTTAGAACCATAGAGCTGGAAGAGATCTCAGGAGGTCATCAAGTCCAGCCCCCTGCCCAAGGCAGGACTGATCCCAACTAAATCAACCCAGCCAGGGCTTTGTGAAGCTGAGACCTAAAAACCTCTAGGGATGGAGGTTCCACCACCTCCCTATGTAACCCATTCCAGTACTTCACCACCCTCCTAGTGAAATAGGTTTTTCTTAATGTGAGAGTTCAAAATGGCTACCCTTAAAGGGGCAAGTGACCTTTTTTTTTTGTTCAACAAAAAATCCTTGCTGTCCGCATTAAAAAAAAATTGTTTGGTGTTCCTCAGTCTTAAAAAGTTTAAGAAACAGTGCCCCAGCCTGACTACTTGTAAGCCATAGATACTAGTGTCACTATAGTGCCTTGGAGCCTTGAGCATGGACCAGGACTCCTCTGTACAAGTACTGTACAGCTGCTCCAAAAAGCTTAAATATAATTCAGGACAATAGATGGGGCAATACAAGGAAACATTGGGACAATATTAGTATACTTGAAAGACTGTGATATCCAAGCACAATCAGATGAACAATTAAGATTTTCATATAAGCATCATGGCTAAGGAGGGATTTGAAGGAGGATAATGAGGTAGCTGTGCACTCCTGATCCTTTCTGTGGTCTGGTTGTCGAATTCCCTCTTGGGCCCCTAAGCCTATAGCCATCCCACTCCCTTCTGACTGGGGTTTTAGGCTGTACACTTGCAACTCTCTGATTATCACAGCATGTCTGACGGAAGTCCTGCACTTTGCTTTCTCGGAAAAGGCTATGAATAGTGTATGCTACTGATTACAAACAGGCCTGCCAACAGGGGAAAGGAATAGAGTAAAAGGGGCAGTTGCTGCAGGCCTTCGTGATTCTAGCCAAGCAGTGGCGGATATAGGGCAGGGCGAGTGGGGCGGCTGCCCCGGACCCCACACTGCAATAGGCCCCAAATGGCTGCTTGCTCCTGTGTGGTGGCCTGGCTGAGCGGTGCAGAACTCAGCAGAGTGCCACGGCGGGAGGCAAAGGCCATGACAGAGGCTCCAGGTCCCGCCCCCTGGCTGTGTATGTCACTGCCCCGCCCCGTTTGCCTCCCGCTGTGGTGCTCAGCTGAGTTCTCCGCTGCTCAGCTGGGTTGCCACGTGGGAACAAGCGGCACAAATGGATGTTTGGGCTCCGCGAGTGAGAGGCAGGAGGGAGAGGACTAAGGAGAAGAGAAAGAGAGAGTGAGAGGTAGGAGGGGGAGGAGAAGAGAGAGAGTGAGTGAGGCAGGAGGAGGAGGAGACTTAAATAGAAATGAAAAATTTTAATTATTAATGCAGAATTTTGTTTAAGAATGACTTACAATAAAATAAAAATAAAAATTATCCAACTAAATTAAGTTTCTATCAAATTTACCCAATTCACATTTAATATGAAAATAGCCTTCAATTTGCGCATTTGACACCTTTTTTCTATTTTTTCTTCAAAGGGGGGGGCCTCACGAAATTGTGCTGCCCTAGGCCCCGCAAAACTCTCATCCACCCCTGTAGCCAAGTGTGCACAGTGCTAAGGGCTGGGGGTGCACTGTGCTATCCGTGGCCCTGCCGCTTCTGTCCTTAGCCCCACCCTTTCTAGGAACATGGAGCCAGGTCCCTGCTCCACCTTGCCCAGGAACCCACAGAGGCTGTCGGCCCCACTGTTACAAGTAGCCAAGTGAGTCTGTCTAAAGTACGTTGAGGGTACATCTACACAGCAGGGCTTAACTCAAAATAAACTATGCAAACTGAGCTACGTTGATTGCATAACTTATTTCAAAATTGGGAGTATCTACACGCACTTATTTCGAAATAGAGCACTCTTCCTCCAACTTCCCTTATTTCTTGTACAATGAGGGTTACAGGAGTTGGAGGAAAAAGTCCTCCAGCTTGACAGTATTTTGACACTATTTCGAAATAATTGCCTTCTCTGTAGACATGGACTATGTTATTTTGAAATAACTAGCATTGTTTCAAAACAATGTTGCTATGTAGACGTACCCTTTGATAGTCCTGGAATTTTAGGGCATGTCTACACTAGGGCTGTGTCCAGACTCCATGCCTCCGTCGACGGAGGCATGTAGATTAGCCAGCTCGGAAGAGGGAAATGAAGCCGCGATTAAAATAATCGCGGCTTCATTTAAATTTAAATGGCTGCCCCGATCTGCCGATCAGCTGTTTGTCGGCAGATCGGGAGAGTCTGGACGCGATGCCCCGACAAAGAAGCCTTTCTTCATCGACACAGGTAAGCCTGGTTTCACGAGGCTTACCTGTGTCGATGAAGAAAGGCTTCTTTGTCGGGGCATCGCGTCCAGACTCTCCCGATCTGCCGACAAACAGCTGATCGGCAGATCGGGGCAGCTATTTAAATTTAAATGAAGCCGCGATTATTTTAATCGCGGCTTCATTTCCCTCTTCCGAGCTGGCTAATCTACATGCCTCCGTCGACGGAGGCATGGAGTCTGGACACAGCCTAGGAAATTATTTCAAAATCTCACAAAATAACTATTTTGAAATAGTGTGCCCACACTACAGGGAAGCCTTGAAATTAGTCCAAGGCAAGCTCCCTTAATGTGGATGTACTATCTTAATTTAGAGCACCAGGAAGAACTGGGAATAAATTATTTTGGATGATCCTGGGTGTAGTTATTTTGAAATAGTGGTAGTGTAGACACTCCCCTACTGCTATTTTGAAATAATAGTGTTATTCTTCATGAAAAGCAGGAGTTATTTAAAAATAATCAGCCTTTTGTTTCAAAATAATGGGCTTAGTATTATGGATGCTCTGCTTGTTGTTTTGAAATAAGGGGAGTTATTTCGAAATAACTCTCTAGTGTAGACTAGGGCTCTTAGATTAATCTGAAATCAAGAATGTTTACATCAGTGGAAAGAGCAATAAAACATGCTTGATAGCTTTTTTGGTTCAGAGTATTGCCAGGCTCAATCATCAGTGAGCTTTGAGGTTTATCAGCAGCTTTAATTTAACAGCCATCTTGCCTTTATAAATTATACTTATGTATAATACTACAATTTGGAATGTGCCTATGCCTTGCCAAGAATCCTAGACCACTGTAATTTTAGAGGCAACTCAGTCAATCCACCACTTGTGCTTGCAAATTAACTATAGTGTAATGATTTCATTGGTTGTTTGGGATGGCACTGATCGTGGATTACTTGACCCAACTGCCACATCATGCATCCAATTGCCACCTGCACAAATTCATCCCCACCAGACCCGTGAACACACACTGCAGCACACACCTGTCTTTCACTGCCTGTGCAAATCCACGTCACTCTCCCAGTGCAGTACAACTGCCCATACACTAGTACAATTAACATGCACAATAACCCTAAACAGCACTCTGAAGCCTAGAATGTCTGAATTGGTGTGAAATGAGAAACTGCTACAAAATGGTGGAGAGCTCCCTTGCTTCAGCGTATCACCCTGTTCAAGTCACTGAGACTTGCAGGCTATCACCATCTCGCCCCCCCCCCTTTTTTTTTAAGTTCTCAGCTATTTCCAGCATATGTGGCTTTGCAAATGTCACCCATAGGATTGTGGGCTTTCAGCTACTAAAGAATAAAGCCCTTTCTCATGGGAAGGGTGGGTGGAAGCAAGGTGCCCCCCATCCCTTTGGTCTCTACAAAAAGGGATCTTTAGCTTAGGTACAAGAAGCATTGCTGCAGAGTGAATGGAGAAGCCAAAACATCGTGGAAGGGTAAGAGAGACACAACCAGCTTAAGAAAGAAAGTTATTTATTTCTAAATAGTAGCCATATGAGGGGAGCCAAACAAACAAAACAGTTACAATATTAAATCTAAATTAAATCTGATTATAAATGTTCAGGATTGCAAACCATATAACTGATCACATAAGGTAGGGTTAAGAGGCTGTACCTGGGGGAGGGGAGAGGAAAGACCAAGAGAGATCTCACCACTCCACAAAGCTTGACCTGACTGGGGTTTCCAGATGGTGATGGCAGCTGGGGGTCCAGTGTGTTCAAGACAGGTAGAGCAGGGTCCCCAGCATGATCAGTCAGGAGATGATGAAGTCTCAATGGAACTGATGCAAACTTTAGATCCAGGCATCAGAACAGTTTTCTTGAGCAAGGGTAGGAGTTTTTGTAGGGATATAACAATGGTTCAAGGGGAACACTGGATTTTTTTATGGGTAAGCTGATGGTTTAAGGGAGTATTCTGAAGTGTTGTTTAGGCTAGAAAATAGAAACTGGGCATTCCTGGCTCTGGGTGGTGTTCCTGGACAGGGCTCATAATGCATCTAGGCAGTTTCAGTATTTTGGAGATCAATAGAAGATCCACTACTATAGTTGATTTGGTAATTACTGATTTGGGTGTGAGCAGGCATGGGTTCACTACCACCAGCCAGTGTTTTTTTGCACTTGGTAGTTAAGTGCGGTTCTTGCTTTGGAGGTGCTGTTCTCCATTCTGGGTTTAACAGCACTTTAAGCTGCCACCCTCATATACCCCCAGGTTCAGCTCCTATGCTAATGTAGATGTCTATCTGTTCTATCTTTGATGCAGATGAGGCTAAGGGCGTTTCCTTACCTCTGTCCTCCTTGTGTGGAGGGGTTTAGGTCCGTCTTCCCCTACCTTTTCATTGCTTTGTCTTTTGGCTCAAGCAGAGGCCCGGGGGAGTATTCTCCAAAAGTATCATGCCCTGGCTCCCCAAGAACACAGGGCTGACAGGTGACCATACCTTGGTTTGCCAAGACCACGGACCTGGTACATAACACCACTCTCAATAGTCTGTGTAACAGCTCCATGTAGACAAGCCCTTAGATACAAATAACCACTTCCAGTGTTTTTCAGATATTTATTTGAAAACCAATTAATTTGTTTTGGTGTTGATCAGTTAAAACCTCTGATCAGAGGACCTATGTATAAATTAAAAAGTTTGACTCTGTTCCATCATAATTGTAAGACACGGTGTCATGCTGTCTGGAGTGGCTCATAACCATGAGCAGGATGTCACATCCAACGCAGACACCCTCAGCTGGGAGTGTCATAGAATTAGATTTCACCAAGCCAGTAATAAATGATAACTCCTCGGTCACCATAACAGTCCCACAATAAAGTCCACCCCTAGGCCAAGGGTGAGATGTAATTTTTGCTGGGGGAGGCGGGGGGCGTGTCACGCCATGGATTTTGATAAGTTGTCACAGGCCACATATTTCTACTATATTAATGAAATAACCTCATCATCTATTATAAAAAGACCCTGTTATGTTCTTTATGTAGCAAAATAATTACACTTAGCAATTAAGCTTTGGAAAATCATGTGTTCATTTATCTTAAAAGGCAATTTATATTGCAAACTGTTTTGTGAACACTTATACAGGTTGCAGTAATACTAACTTATTCAAATTAAGTGTAGAAGAAGCAATGAAACTGACTCAGTGTGAGTGGCATTAACAAGGGAGGTGAAGTTAGGTGTCACTTCTGGAGCATGGCTGCAAGGTGGTTGTCAGTGAAGATCTATTCTTTGGTTTATTGAATTTCATCACAGAAGATGTCTGCTTGTAGACTAGGGGTGGCAGGTTTGTATAATTTTTGGTGGTGCCCAGGAGTCAAAGTTCTGCCCTTCTGCACCTGTCTACTCTCCTCCCAGAGTCTTTGGGGTGCAGGCTCCAGACTGGAGCATAGGATTAGGGTGCAGGAGAGGTAGTGGGCTGGAGAGCGGGGGTTGTGGTGCAGGAAAGGGTACAAGGGATGTGTTTGGACTGGGGATGAGGATTTTGGGGTGCAGCAGGCAGGTTACCTGAGGGCTGGGGCCAGAGAGGAGCCCCCAGCAGAACACAATCCAAAGCCAAACCAGGATAAACCCCCTTTTGGAGTTGGCTGCAGGGCGGGGGCTGCCATGTGCCACCTCCTCCCTCCACAGGCATAGCAGTTGCTCCAGCCTGCCCCAGGTGCTGCTCCCTTTTAGCATCCGGTGAGGGAGTACAGAGCTGCAGAGTTGCCCAGGGCAGGCGGGCCAGAAGATGCTCTGGCGGTGCACATGGGGCAGCAGTTGGGGCAGTGGAGAGACCCAGCTCCGAATACTGGTGGAGTTGGACCCCCTGTGACAGACAAACTGACCTGAACAGTACAAATATCTTTCAGGAAAGAGTCTTGATCTTCGGAAAGTTCTGTTCATTAGGAGGTGCATAAAACCTTGCAAGTGTCACTGATTTGAATTGCTCTATAAGGAATGCATCACACTGCCAGTCAATAAGGCCAAGTTGGAGATCACTTTGCGCATTGTCCACATCACACGTGCAAGGGGAAGAGAACAAAGCCATGCCATTTTCTAGCTTTCTAAAATCCTTGAAGTGGGGAGTGAATTCAGTGTGCAAAGCGAGCAGTAGCTGCATGTGTCTTTGCAGGTTCTGGTCAGATATTGTAACTTGTTCCAAAGTGGGAAAGTTTGTGAACTACTTGTTTCCAATCTGATAGGAGAAAGGGAGCAACTTTATCATGAAAGACTTAACAAGGAAATACACATCATGAGTAAAAAGCCCCCTACCTTGTAGTTTCGAAATCAGTTCATTTATATCACCCATAACACCAATGGCAAATGAGAACTCAGAACTCACCTCATATAATTGAGGGAAATCCACATTGTGATGGTTTATATCACAGCAGTCCTCTTGGGGCTGTCATCTGGTATGCTGACTTGGCCCTCTAGGGTGCCCCACACCACCCTGTCCTGCTGGGCTAAAAGTTCTGGTCTTCCCCAGCCAAAGTACAGAGTTGGGGTAACAGCCCTCCAGCAGAGTTCCACAGAAACTGAACCAACTCAGTTCTGGGAGGGCTAAGCCAGCAGGACTTGATAGCATCCAGGAACACAACCCTCAAAAGGGACCAAACCCTCAAATAAATCCATCTTACTCTGTGTAAAAGTTTTACACACAGAAATCTCATAAGAGTTCATTCTCTATCAATGAAAAGAGAGACATGCACAGCTGTGGCTTCCCCTAGGTAACAATTATTTACACTGTGCTGGGTAATAAAAGTGTTTTTATTAAGTATAAAAAATAGGATTTAAGTGAATGCAAGTGGGAACAGACAGCTCAAAGTGAGCAACTAAGCCAAAATAAACAAAATGTGCCAATGAATCCCAAGAAACTTGTTACATGCAAATTCTCACCCTAACAGTAGGCCCAATCATATTTTTCACATGGTAGGCTGCCTCCTCGCTTGAGCCTGATTCTTCCCCTGTCCAGTCTCAGATTTTTCCAGCAGGCAACTTGGGTGGTAAGTGGGGGGTCCCCTGGGAACTCTTCTGTTGTTTTGTTTCCCACTTTTATATTCCTTTTGCCCAAGGTGGGAATTCTTTGCATTTACTTTTCTCACTTTAAGTGGAAAAGTACAAGATCCAAAATGGGTTCCAGCATCACACATCCTGGGCACATGCCTATGTGGGACCAATCACAGTTTGGGCTTTGAGGAAAAACAAATCCATTTTCAGATCGTTGGTTTGAGTACCAAGCCATTATGTTTCTAGAGTAGAGTATCATTAATGGCCCTCATGAGCACATTTAGAAATATAAACAGATTCACACTTCTTATCTCTAACTTCACATACAAGAAGGATGCATGGCACAGAAATGGAATAGATACATTTAGCAGATATGTAACATCATTTTTAAAGTTACAGATGCTTTTTGCCTACTGTGTCTTCAAATTATGCATATTCATAAGCCAATTTTCATAAAGCATGGGGGGGCATGATCCATCTTTTCCTTTCATTTTGAAAAACAAATCAATCTCCACTCTCAGATCCCACACTCTTTTCAGAACTTTCCCCAAACTAAGCCATCTAACCCTTGTATGCTACTGAAAATCCCTGAGCTCTGACTCAGGATTCCTCCAGCAGAGAGACAAATTGCCTGTGGTTTAATGCTCTTGCTCTTGACCAGTTTTGTAACTGTATCCATGCCATGGCGTAATTTCAGAGCACGTTGCAGAGGATCTCTGGATGAATAATGCAATGTAGAAAAAATATTTTATGCTCCGGGTTTGTTTCTGTCACTTGGTCTTGTTTTCTGTTCAACAATCCAACATTTTTGCCTGTCAGATTAAGGCTTTCATAGGTGGTCATGCTTGCCAATTTCTTCCACTCCAGTCCCAATTTTGAGACACTATTATTTACTGCCTCCAGTAGATATTTTCTAGTAGTCATGTTTTTCATTGACTGTATTGCTGCCAGTTCTTCTGTGAGCTTAAAATGTGCAGTAATTCCTTGAATGGAAACTAACAAATGGCCTTTATCTTTAACCTTAGAACTTTTGTATGCCAGTGTAAAGTATGAAAAATAATTTACCTTGCTTTCCAACTGTTGTCCAGGTTCTCTGAGATTTTCTTCTACACATCTCAGCAGAGTTCACCTTGACAATTAAATATTTTTGAATGGCTTTTTTCTTGTAAGGGCAGAATATCTCAGCAGAGTCAACCAAGCATTCCTCAATAAATTCTCCCTCAGAGAACGGTTTGCTGTATTTGGCGATTTTGTGTGCAATCATGTAGCTTGTTCTTGTAATTGCTTCTTGTGCTGCGGATAGTTTTGTGGGGAAAAAATGAGCAACCATCTCATGCACTTTTTCTAACTTTCTTTTCGGCAGACACGTTCTTATATGTGAATGTATGTTTGCTTTCAAAATGCCAATTTATGGCAGCATTCAAATAACATAACTTACATTTTTTGCAATGAA
Organism: Pelodiscus sinensis; assembly: GCF_052426305.1. Classification (NCBI taxonomy): domain Eukaryota; kingdom Metazoa; phylum Chordata; order Testudines; family Trionychidae; genus Pelodiscus; species Pelodiscus sinensis. Next base: position 28,014,179 of record NC_143065.1, read on the forward strand.
AAACTTAAAAAACGATAAAAGTTAGTAGCACCTTAAAGACTAACAAAACATGTAGATGGTATCATGAGCTTTTGTGGGCACATCCCACTTCTTCAGATAACAGCTTTGCAATGTAAGTACACACAAGGCCATCCCTGGTGAGGGTGGAACTCAGGACATCCCCCATCTGCCCTAAGCCCTGCACCCACCCTGCCTCTTTCTGTGCACTTCCTCCCCTGATTGATGTGGAAGTGGAATTAATGGGGGGCCTAGTGCCAGCAACAGGGATTGGGCTTCCCGTTCACTCACCACGGGCAGCAGGAAGTACAGTGACCTGGCCCCAACCTGCTCTGCTCCCCTGCCTCCTCATCATGTTGCTCCACTTCCTATCACAGCTGGTGAATGAAGGGTGGGGGGAGGGCAGGTCCACCTCTCATCTAAGGCCTCTGCCCTAAGTGATGTGGTTAGGAGTTGGGGAAGCAGAGTGAGCTGGGGCCAGGTCACTCTGCTTCCAGCCGGTGAATGGGGGCCTGGCTTAACCCCTGCTGCTGGCCTCAGGTTCCCCACCAGCCCCCTGGACTGCCATAGACCCTGTGAGGCCCCTGCTACATTGGTAAAAAGGTATTTGGAAGTCCACGCCTTGTTAAATACTCAGCATTCAGCATCTACTTTCCTCTTCTTTTGATCAAATTCATTTTAAAATTCTCTCTCCACTGCAGAGCAGTGCACATAATAAAACGTGTGCGAAACCTGAGGGCTACTCAATTTTTCCCTCTCCACTCTCAATCCTTAAGCATAGCAACATATAACCAACCAATTGCTAGTAATGATAACCTACTGTACCGTGTTAGCCGATGAAATAAATGTATATCATCAAGTCCTTTGAATGCTGCTACTTCAGTGGAGTCTAGAGAACCATTTTAAGTATTAGCAGGACTGATACTTTGCAGGCCCCTGGGCAAGGTGGAGGATGCCCAGTGCTGGGACCCCAAAAGAGGTGGGGCCTCAGTTGGGAGAGACAGGCATGGTAGTTATCTTCCTCCAGCCAGTCCATCAGCGCTGCCCACCCAATGCTACCTGGTGATCCAGGGGTGATTGATAGTGTTGTGGTGGTGGCCGTGGCTGTAGTTTGCCCACCTCTGCCATAGGTGCTCCAGTCTATCTTGCTAACCAGGAAAGCTGGATTTAATGATAAATGGTAATTTATACTAAAAATTGCAAAATATTCAGGTTGCTTCCAGTTCCAAGAGACTAGTCACTTACTTCAGATCAGTTGCTATTCTAGAATTTACACCAGTAGCCAATCCTGTAATAAATTAAAGATTTATTAACTAGGAAATACAAATGAGTTATTTAAAGATTAAAGCAAGCCGACGTACACACACAAATATGTTACAATCGGTGGTTCCTACAGGTGACAAATGTGGTAATCTGTCTGGTTAAAATGTCTTTCAGGGTGGTCCCCTGGGCAATCTCTGCTTCAGTTTAGTGTCTCTGTCTTTAAGAGCTCAGACAACAAAGAGATGAAGAATTTTCTTGTGACTCTCTTTTTAATCTTCTACATTTTGCCTTCCAGTCCACAAGTCCTTTGCATGTAGCATTTTGAATGTGCCACAGGGCAATTCACCAGTCCTTTGTATTGTGATGTTCCTTCATGGCTCATGGTCCAGTGAGAGGGATGGTTCCCGTGCCTGAATTTACAATTTCAGATCAGACATTGTTAAGATTATATAGCAAAACTTATGTATTTCCTTTATAGCATGGACTACAGGCATTACAAGTGAATAATGCATGCACCATATCAAATGCGCCCCCCTACAGTGATCCATAAAGCTGTGTGCTCAAGGGACAGGGAGCCATTGGAAGGAGAGGACAGAGTCATGGTGGGAAGGGGCAGGGCTTGCGGCTTGGTAATGGACAGCAGCCTCCCCCCCGTTCACCTGAGAATCCTAGGCTAGACTGCACAATTGCTCCGGCTAGTACTAGCCCATGGGCTGGGAGTTTGAGTCCTGGTCTATAGGCTGCAGAGACCCGGTGGCTGATTTGGAGACCCGCACAGAGTCAGGAAAGTTAGGAAGCCTAACATAGCCCTGGGACCTCCACTGCACTGCCAATTAGGCTTTTAATGGTCCAGGTAGTGGTGCCAAGTGGAGACACCTTTTTTTAACCTAGCTCTCTGGCTGAAAACTGGATGCTTGGCAACATCTTACACAAGATGACCTGTGGGCCTGCTTCAGCCATGAAAGCACCAGCTGTCTCCCTGTCTGCCCTGCCCGGCACTCTGGAAAGCTGGGTGCAGGGCCCCGTGTGTGTTTGTGAACACTGAGAGCCTAGAAGGGTGGGAGACAGGCTCCTCATGCTGCCCACCCCCAGTAGCTCCCATTTGCTAATTTTGACCAATAGCAGCTGCCTATTTGCAGGACAGGCAGCATGTGAACTGCCCTTCCTCCCTCATCCCCCGGACTCATAGTATTCAGTTTAGAGCAATAAACATGGCTCCTGCAACTCCCCTGAGCATGTACGTGGGCTGGAAGGCACGGACTCGGGCTAAGGAACCTGCTGGGCTGCTGACTTGGAGCCAAGCAAGGTCTCCTAGACAGAGCCTATTTCTGGACCCAAGCCCTACCCTCCCTTCCCCAACTCTCTGCCCCCTTCTGCCCTCCTATCCCATGTAACTCAAACTTTCTACACGCCAGCTCCAGCTCTCATTCACCTTCCCAGACACTGCATCCCCTCCTACACCCCTCCTCTAGTCACAACCCCCTCCCAGATCCTGCACCCCCTCCTCAGCCCAGTCTATTGCCCCAGGTCAGGTCCTCTACTCCACTCAAACTCCCTCCCAGACCCCACACCCCAGTCACTTAATGTGACGGGGAAGAAGCTCCCCGCACTGACATAGTCGCCGAGGCGCCGGGCGGCGCGGCCAGGTGGAACCCCGGGAAAAGCGCTCGGTGGGAACCGAGTCCGGGGGACAAGGAGGCAGATGGGAAGGTGCTCACTACGGCGGGCGCGCCGTACGTGGCGGGCAGTAGGACCCGGGAGGAGACGGACGGGGGAGGCGGGGAGGAGCGGCACATCCCGGGCGTGCCAGGTCAAAAGGGGGAGGGGTCGGAAGGGAAGGGGGGCTGCCAGCATTACCTCTGCTCCCGCAGGCAACCCGGAGCACGCAGCCGGAGGACTGGAGGAGGAGCGCCGGACTCCCACAGCCCAGGCCCAGTGTGAGACCTCCCAACCCGGGGCCCCTAGGACGGGGACAGGCGGCGGATGGCTCCGACCCCCCCACCCGGGGAGGACAGACGGCCGAGCCTGCTGGAGAGCCAACCCCCGTTGCCGGCTCGTGAGTGGGGCCAAGGGTGGGGAGCCGCTTCCCGCCCCTGGGCTGAGGATAAGCCCGGGCGCAGCGGTAGCTGCCCCAGGGGCAGAAACCAAAGGGACAGAGACCAAAGGACAGAGACTTGGGGGAAGAGACTGAAGGGGAGAGGCATGGGTGCGCGGAGAAACGGGGGACCCCAGAGCCTAGTCCGCTCGACCTCGCCACACTTACCCCAAGTTCCCTTCTGTACCCAACCTCCTCCCCAGACTTCCACACCTCCTCCATTAATAGAATATAAGAGTGTGGCCCTCGACCACTTACCAAATTCTTGGAGTGGCCCCCCTATCAAAAATTGTTACCCATCCCTGTGTTAATGCCTTGAGGTAAGAAAGAAAAGGATTCTTCTAACAGAATTGTTTTGAGTGTTGCAGATATCTAAAGCTCTGATCTTAATGATTTTTTTTTAAATTCTGTGTTACTAATTAATACATGGTAAACTGTATTGCATTAAGGCCAGATCTTTGCTATCTGGTAGATTTCTAGCTCTTATGAGTCAGAAGCAGCAAGTACAAGGTGTGATGCTAGCTGTTTTGTAGGATGAAATCTTATTTGCAAGATCTTTGAAACATGCATCTGTCTGCTAGAAAGGATGATATATGTACTTCAAGATCTCAAGAGGTAGCCGTGTTAGTCTGTAATTAAAAAAACCCAACAATGGTCCTGTAGCATCTTAGACTAACAAAAATATATAAATATTACAAGCTTTCATGGGAACAACCTACTTCTGCCAAGGGTAGTGTTAATTTTCTTTTTATTTGATTTCATATTAAATAATCATAAGCTTGCTCCTTCATTATCGCTGGTTTTAATATATTTTCTTCCACACACTTGGACTATATAAAATATATATTTATATCTATGGTTTTTGTTTGTACTGGAGGGTACACATCCACACAATATTGGTGGTGCCCATAAGAAATTTCAACCCGCCTAAAAGAAAATTCAACTCGCCCATAAATGGAAAGTCTTAGCGGGAACACTGCCTGCAACTTCAGTTTTGTCCATTGCAACCACACACAACATACACAAGAATTAAGCGTGCATGTGCGTGCAGGTCAGGGCCTATTTATGGGGTTCCTGTTATTCCACTGACTTCAGCAGAATGATTGGTTGGGCCATAGAGGGCATGCATATTGGTTTCCAGCATTAGAGAATGATCTTTTTAAAAAAAATTTTTGAAGGTTTGGATTTTTTCTTATGATAGTTTATGAACCTAGCTCTTTTCTTTTCTTATCTCTAGCATCAGTTTACTTTGCAGAGATGTTACTACTGACTGCTCAGCAGATGGCTGGGGAGGAATATTCATGTTGGCATACTGATCTGACTTGCTTTGATTGACAGAAGCTGGAATATTGGAGAAAGAAGTACTGCTCTTATACCTGCACAAATTGCTTTTTCTTTGCGACTGTGAAAATTGTAATGTTTCAGACAAATGATTGGAGGGGGGCGGGGTGAGGTTGGAGGAGGGTGAGGACATGCTTTGGATACAATGATAAGAACTTCAGGAATAAGCACAAAAGATTTATTACTTAGTCTCTTTTTGGGATCACAGATTGTTTGCAAACAACTTACAATTTTCTTTCAACTTATTTGTCTGAAATATGTCTACAGATAACTCTTGAGCTGTGTATCTTTTGCAAACAGCCTACTGGATGCATTTGAAACAGAACATTTGTTTCACTTTGATTAAACTAAAGGTCACATGTCTTCTAATTTTTGATTAAAATTTACTGTTCCCGCTAATATGCCTGCCAATAAACTCATTCCTTAAAGTAGCTCTGGAAAGGGACCACATAGAATTTGATGACAAGTTAAGTGAATTACTTTTTTATTGAAGCAAATATTAATGGAAAGTTAGTCTCTTAGTTTTAAAGCTAGGTTTTTCACTAATGCTTGGATGCAACTCCCTGTTACCTTTCCATTTGGCCAACTCTCCTCTTTTCATCATTTTATGGGCTTTCACTGATTGGCACCAGAAAATGGCCAGTTTCCTGAAAAGTAAATAGGCTTTTTTCAATATGAAATGGTCAGACCTGAGCAGAACAGGAAATACGAGAAATCTCACTCAAGTCTCTTCTCACAAGGTTCCTGCCTTATTTTCCAAAAGACCGGATAATGAGCTGAACTTTTGAGTGCCTCTCCTCAACCAAATCTCAAACTTTTTTTGAAGTCTGCTTATGCTTTAAAAAAAAAAAAAAATCACAGCTCTGAGACCCCCCCCCCCCCCCCGACAGTTTTTAAATGAAAGGATATATTATTCATTCACTTTCAGCCAAAAAAAGTAACACTTCCTCCTGTTTTGGTCACTCTGATTTTTGTTTTTGTTTTGCAGTTACACAAAGCATACATTTAAACCTCCAGTCTGGGTCTCTAGGCACCTTTGCCACATTGTTTGCATTACTGCTTGTATTTTTACAAAACCAACTCCCCCTGAAATTCTGAGGCCAATGGTGATTCGAGACACTTAATTTGTATAAGTTAACTCTTCCACCGCTTGCTCTCCTGCATGTTCTATGCTGCCACGAGTCCTCTCTGCAATGTCAAATCAAACTGTTAGGGAAGAGATTGAGTTCAGATGGAGATGAAGCAGCAGCATTAGGCAAATACCCAAGAAAAATGTTTTGTTTTGTGCAAATATTGAAAACTAAAAAACGATCAGAAATAATTGAACAGGCCATTTACGTGCATCATTTCCCAGGAAAAATCTAAACAATCATACACCATTATTATTCGGAATAAGCAGAGAAAAAATTTTGCTACTGACCCCAATTCTCAAATCCAGCAAGACAAATGCTGATATTAAACCCTTCATATCACTTGTTAAAACTAAATAGACTAAACATGACTCAGTTTTCAAACTGGCTACATTTTGGAGACCTGTCAGGCTTAGTCTCCTTTTCCCTAAATTGCACCCAGGGCTATTTACAACACTACACAACTAATTTCTAGCATATGTCACTTACTGGGTGACTCTGTCCTTTACTAAATAAAATTTCTTCAAGCTGGGGAAAAAGTTCACTAATCTGGGTTTTTTTGGTTATGCTAAATTCACTTTTAAAACAATCTAATTCTTTTTCACTGGTAGCTTGGAGCTAGAACAATGCTACAAACTGAAGCTAAAGATGCTTGCAGGTTCATGAAAGGGCAGGTTGCTTCCTTAACATGCTTGCTTGTCTTTAATGATGGATGGTTTCCATCTGGTTCAGAAGAATGATGGAATGAGGAAACTTCACAAGGTTCAGAACTTATGCTTAGCTGAGCATGTGAGATGCAGTAGATGGAAGTTTGAATCATTATCCAGAGCCCAAGATCCATGTACTAGACTTCATTTCCTGCTATCTGCACTCAACTAGGGATGTGAATGACTAGTCAACTATCCAATAAGCAAATGCTTATCTGATAGTCAACAGGCTAGTCAACTAGTCGCTCCACCCCCCCTTTGCTGCCTCCAACAGAAAGAGGCAGTAAGGGGGGGGGAGGAGGAGTAAAGAAGGGGGCACTGCAAAGCGGCAGTGCTACATGGAGCCTGGGGCCAGACCCCGGACTCCACATGGCGCTGCCGCTTTGAAACACCGTGTGCAGCCTGACATGGGCTCCTCATGGCATTTCAAAGTGGCAGCACCACAGGGAGCCTGGGGTCAGTGGGGGAGTCCCCAGCTGATCCAGGGCTCCACATGGTGCTTTCACCTTTGATGTGTAGCAACAGTCCTAGGGTTGTTGCTACACTTCAACGGTGGAGGCGCCCTATCGACTAATCAAATAGTTGATGCAAAATACTTAGTCTATTCAATTAGTCAATTACTCAGTATTTAACAACCCTAGACTCAACATGTCCTCACTTGGTATTTTCTGTTCTGAAATCTACCCTCTTCAGCATGTGCTCCTTTGAACAATGAATATCCGTAGATAGTCTGAATGCAGGAGTGCCTTTTGGTTGTAAGACTTCAAATTAGTATCACCAGGGATTGGATCAAAGTCCACTGAAAGACTCCCATTTACTTCAATAGGCTTTGGCTCAGGCCCAATATGTGTCCTTTCTTACTTATGCCCTTGAGGGTGCATTTTTTTGAAGCTCTTGAGAGCATGAACCCAGATCTTCACTAGGTGAGTGAAACAGTATGGTTGAGGATAGGATGGGGCAGTGAATGAGAAAGGGAGATGGTGGTTAATTGGCAATGTTCTGTGTTCTACAATGGCTTACTTTTGTGCCAGATGCCAGTTTTCTTGGTTACATCAGCATCTGTGTCCTTGTGTTTAGTGCTGGTGGGGAAAATATCAGCTTAAATATTAAAAGTTGATTGATATTAATAAGATACTGGCATTTCTGGGTGTGGGGAATTACTCTTCATATTTTTCCATCTGTTTGTACTCCAGTAAGTTTCATATTTAGGGTGAGGGGAAGATTTTGAATGTATCTATAAAATATTATGATTTCAAACATTTGGAACTTAAATATACAAGGCTACGTCTAGACTGGCCCCTTCTCCAGAAGAGGCATACAAAGCAGGCAAGTCAGAATAGGGAAATCCGCGGGGGATTTAAATATCCCCCATGGGATTTAAATAAACATGGCCGCCGCTTTTTTTCCAGCTTGGTGAAAAGCCGGAAAAGAGCGTCTAGACTGGCGCGATCCTCCGGAATAAAGACCTTTTCCGGAGGATCTCTTATTCCTACTTGCAAGGAATAAGAGATCCTCCAGAAAAGGGCTTTATTCTGGAGGATCGCACCAGTCTAGACGCTCTTTTCCGGCTTTTCACCAAGCTGGAAAAAAAGCGGCGGCCATGTTTATTTAAATCCCCCGCAGATTTCCCTATTCTGACTTGCCTGCTTTGCATGCCTCTTCTGGAGAAGGGGCCAGTCTAGACGTAGCCACAGTGTATAACTTGTTTTAGATTTTTTTTATTCAAAATGCCAACTAAGGGAAATGAAAGAAATCCATGTACAGTGGGCTAACAGGTAGTTGTACTTCCTAAAGGAACCCTTCAAGAGGTCAGTCAACAATAAGTGGTAAGAACTGTACTCTGAGCATTACATTTGGCGTAAAACTGGACTAATGCAGTGGTGAGTCAAGGCTATTATGTTTGGAATAGAGTACTTTTTAGGAAAGAAAGGTGGGGGAAGGTAATTTTTTTTTTATTATTGGACCAACTTCTGCTGATGAAAGAGAAAGTTTCAGAGCTACACAATCTCTGTAAACAAGACAAGAGATTGTATAATAATTGTACTCACAGAGAGTGCTGTTTAAATATGATCAAAATGTTAAGTTTCCCAGACCTGGAAAAAAGCTCTACAAGTTCAGAAGCTTGTCTCTCTTCAACAGAAGTTGGTCCAATAAAAAGATTTTTACCTCATCTACCTTCTCTCCCAAAATATTAATTACTGTGCAGGCAAATGGCTTTTTAAAAACCTTGACTGCAATGCCTTGCATTTTGGTACATGGCAACTAAATAGGAAAAGTTTTGAAACACTTTCAAATGGTGGTTTTAAAAGATCTAGCTCACATTCATGTTGATTTTGTGCCAAATTGTATTTGGGTGTCCAGATTTATAATGGCAACACTAATACAACCTTCAATAGCACAACGATAGTCCAAAAGTTACTGAATAAAAATGTTCATAAACTGAGTCATCTGAGTAAAGGTTCTGTATTGTTGTTCAAACAGGAACCAACAGTTTTGAACTTTTTAGTAGTTAGAGGAAAGGGCATGGCAAGTCCCTGGTTTTAATCAAACATGTTGGTAAGATTTATTTAATGTTAAGTAGATTTAAATGCTTTTCATGTCCTTGAAGAAATCACAGCAATCTCTTGGGGTGCCTATATCAAATTTAACAGCAGTTGTAGACCTTACAATCTCATTAAACAACCTCTGGAGAGTTCCTGTTTGCTAGGTTTTTTTTAAAAAAAACCAGTGAAAATGTAAGTAGGCAGTTGAAATGTGCTTAGGATAAAGAAGATAGGCTCTTGAATACTTCAGAGTGACACATTAGAAGTGTTGCAATATTCAGTAGAATCAATGAGAATAAATTAGACATTATGTTAAGTACAATATAAGAGTCAGTCATTTACAGCTGTCTAGTGAAAACAAGATAATAAAAGCAAAGATCAATTACCCGGAAGCCAGCATTATTGCTTTCTGTGCTCCCAACATGTTGCATAAATATAGTGTCAAATGTATTACAGCTGTTCCTTTAGTAACTACAATAAATGCAATAGTAGTTAGGATGTAGTAAGAGATGAATATCTTCTGTCTGGCATGAAATATTTAATTAGAGATCCTTGCTCTGCTGGTGCTGGAAGGTCCAATCTCTTACATCTAAGAGTGTTCAATAGAAACATAGATCTAAATGCTATCAGGGTTATGTCTGGAAAGTTTCTTCTGAAATATACATAGAAATGCTTGAATCCATTTTAATTACAAATATCAGGTTCCTTGAAAACTCTCTTCAGAATGATGAGATAGTCCAGATGAAATAATTGCCTAGAGTTAGGGTTGACACAGGGGGAGGGGAGCTTATTCCTCCAGGGGCTGTGCTATTGACAGTGTTGAATGAATGAAATTGGTGTTTCTTAGACTTTCTGTGCATGTCCTCAAATGCGTGAATGAGATCGATGCTCTTATATTAAAAATCCTGGCGGGAATTAGGACTGCTGATGTATTAAATAGGAAATGAGTGGAAATACTTTTTAAAAATGTTTTAATATGGAAAAAAAAACCTCATTCCTTTCCTCTTATTAATTTCTGCAAAATGCTGCCCAGGATAGTTCCTTGATAAATGCTGAATGCGACCTCTTGTTTTCTATGGTGTGGTAACACAAAATAAGCAAACTCAAGGTCATCTGATCCTGCAGTGGTAATCCAGGGGAACTTTTTTTTAAAATTTTCCTCACAGGTTTTATAAACCTAATTTTCTCTTGAAGTCCTACATGGGAGGTGGAACTGGCTTATAGAACTTGGAATCAAATATCCTGTGGAGTGATCATGCTCTGAAAGAGTATATCCAAATTTAGCATCAGACACCCCACCAACCGACTCACTGGGCTCCTGGGCAAAGTGGAGAGGAGGCTGGCTCTGTGCTCCCAGAAGTTGCAGGGCCTTGGGTGGAAGGAATGGGGTGGGGGCAGCCAGCCCTCAGTGTTGCCTAGAGCGTGCTGCTTCCCCTCCTCAGTAGCGTGCTGCTCGTGGCTCTGCAGCGTGCCTCGGTGGGTTCCAATGTGGATTTAAAGGGCCGAGGGCTCCAACAGCCAGTGGTACCACACTAGCGGTGGCAGTGGCCAGGAGCTGCTGGGTGCGAAGGATCTGTTGTTGGACCCGATACTTTCATAATACACCAGAAAATGCAGATCTATGAATTTATATAACAAGTGCAATCACATGGATATGGGGTAGATGGACAGGAAAATGCAGTTTTTGTCCTTAGAAGCAAATATGCAAGGTCACTAAACTACAGTAAACACGATGGGTATGTCTAGACTATATTGTTTTTTCGGAAAAAACTGCCCTTTTTTCGAAAAAAACTTCCCCTGTGGCCACACTGCAATCGTGTTCTTTTGAAATTAAATCGAAAGAACGCAGGGGTTTTTTTTTTTTACATCGGTAAACCTCAAATTACGAGGAAGAATGCCTTTTTCAAAAGAGCTCTTTAGAAAAAAGGCGTGTGTGGTCGCAGAACAGGGACTCTTTTTGAAAGAAGAGGCAACTGAAAAAAAGCACAGGTGCCCTGGTGGCTATTCTGTGAATAGCAATCAGGACTTTCTTTCGAGAGAGCGTGCATGCAGTCTGGATGCTTTCTTTCGAAAAAGCAGATCGCTTTTTCAATCCGGTTTTGAGGTGTGGTCATTCACACCTCAACAGAAGAAAAAACGTCTTTCAAAAGAAGCTTGCAGTCTAGACATACCCTATGTGCTCAGAATGCCACATTACAGAGGCTTTATAGTGAGAGTGTGTCTTTAAAGTTTGAGGTGTGGATATTTTGGCAGCACACTTTGGCCTTTGTGCAAAAGGTATGGGACACCAAGCACACTGCAAATTTCACATAAAACCCCCTTGTATAATGGGCTTTCATAGTTAGCCCAGTAGTGCAGTACCAAAAGATGTGGTTAATTTCTGGGAAGTGATTTTGTTTTCCAGCATGCAAGAACCCTAATTTTGCCCTTCCAATACACTATTACCAGTGCATTCATCATGCAGCATACATATCTGTTGATGAAACCTACTCCCCTGCCTCTGCTACTGTAATGAGATGCATAGCTGGTACAGGAAAATAGGGGATGGCCAGTGTTCCCTCTAATTTTTTTCACCCCCGAGTGGAATGAATTGTGTTACGTCCACAAATGAGGAAGTGATGGGTGACACATCACCTTCATATTAGTGGGAAAAAAGCCTGTGATGGAGTGGGGTTTGAGTGTGTGGGAGGGGTGCAGATGTGTGAGGGCTCTGGCGGGTGGGTGTGTGAAGGCTCTGGAGTGGGGAGGGTGTTGGGGATTGGGCTTATCTGGGCAGCTCCCTTCTGGGGATGGCAAAGAAGGGCCCTTTTTCCCCTGGCCACGGCAGCTCGGAGAGGCTCCTCCTTGCCGGTCCTGGCAACTTTGGAGCTTGGGGAGAGAGATCTCTCTCCCTGAGGGGAGCTTAATGGGAAGCTACCCGGCTGCACAGCTTAGGGTGATGTCTGATTGGGAAGAGTCCTAGAAAACATACCATGCACTGGTAGAAGTTTCAGAGTCACCGCTGCAAAACAAAGTAGTTGGCTACCACGGTTGTTATGAGCATGTTATCAAAGAAGAACCAAAAAACCCAACAGAGGGCAAGTGCACGCACACACAAAAGTGTGATCTCATTAAAGACTCTCCATTAATGGATGGTGGGGAGAGGACAGAATTCGTTCCAAACAAATTGGGGGCCATCACCCGGTGATTCTCCAACCAGATTTGCTGAACTGCACATCACGAAGAATTCTCTGTGCAAAACTGGCTCCTCCTTTGGTTAGCACTTGCAAAAAGAGTACTCATTGTAGCCTCAAACAGATTTACATTTTTTCCTTAAAGTAGTCTAAATGGACTTGCACCCGGCATAGAAATATCCCTCTCCTTCCTTCTTTTATGTCATATGGCAGTCCCCAGTGCAGCAGCTGGCCCACTCAACAAGCTGCTACTGCAGAACTATGGTAAGCAAAGGATTCTTGGAATATGGTCTTACAAGAAAAGCATGCTGTTTTGAGGGTCCCTGCAGGTAAAAGTTTGGCTTTGGTGTGGATAAAGAAAAATAGGTTGGCATCTGTTGAATTTGTCTACAGAATGGATACTGTGCAGTTTGGTAGCCAGATGGTATTGCAGCCTCTTGCTCCACCAGACAGCTATCTATGGAGCTTATTACAATTTCAGAAAAATCTTAAGAAGACAATAGCTGTAGAGCACAACCATGGATAAATACAGCTAGTGACTATAGAATCATTTAAAAATGAGTATAGCTGTGTTTGCATCCCTTTCTCACCCTGGTCAAATTCTCTCACGTTAAGGTTATACTCCTTCGGTCTCTCCTGTTCCTATCTGGAGTTGTTTAATTTAAAAAATGTTAAGGGGAGCAATAGAAGTGTTTCCTTCCCCTGGTGAAGGATCCCAATTTCCTCACCTTTATCCTAAATCTTAAGACTTGGGTATCAGTTGGCTGGATCTCCCCTGTGTCCCTTTAACAGTGGCCATTTCCTGTCACATATGTTGACCAGAGCCATACTGTGCTTTGTAATCTAACCAGCAGATAATGAGAGTGCCAACAGGTTGTGTGGGTTTGTGTGTGTGTGTGGTTATTTTTTTTAACATAATAGGTCTCTAGAAATGCAGCTATCTATCTTCATTGTTGGATTAAGCATTATTTTGGAGAACATTTCTGTTTATTTGAAAATATGTTTCCTGGATAGCATGCTCTAGAATCATTCTCTGTATATATGTTGTTTGACTATCTTCTGTTAAGCCTTTCTTCTTACTTACAGCACCTTAAGTGAACTGCATCTTGCAATTTACGAGCAGGAATTTAAATGATCTGAATCTCCTGTATCTAATTGAAACGAAGAAGGCCTCATTATTTGCTGTTCCTTTCTCATTGATCTCTAGCCTTGAAACTCTTGTGTTCTACAGTGTTGTCAAAGACAATTACAGAACATAAATAAATGTTAGGGTTCTAACACTGATCCCAGGAGCTCACACTAATGTCTCTTTCCAGCTTGTAAGGCTTATTTAGGGCTCTGATTTGTTTCCTGAATCTAACCCTCTGTGCCGGTTTTCCATGACAGTTTGTGCTTTCAGAATGACAGTAATACCACATTTGGTTAACTGCTTTACAAAATTTAAGCATTTTCAAGGGAGTACTCAGAGATTTTGCTTGTTTAGCTTCTATTAAAAGCCATGGGACTATCACTGCAAACACCCTACATGATACCTTATAAATTCTCCTTTTCAAAAGTCTAATCTGAGAAGTTTCAAAAAACTGGGAGAAACATGGTAGTTTCCATTTGAAGTCCGCTGGGACTGCAGCAAATAAAGGGTTACACTATTTCCTCCTCCTCCTCCCCCCCAAAAAAAAATTTCCTCATTTAGACCATTAAAATTTACTTACACTTTTTAAAACAGCATCTAAGATTTTCCAAAGGAATGACATCAAACAGTGTAGTCCAAAGTTTTCCAGTATGTTGACAGTCTTAAAAGAAGGCATTATATGTTACCCACATCCTAGACCCCAGGAATCACTTAAACTAAGCATATAGATTTAAAAAGCCTGGTTAAAGCTTCAAAAAGTGTTTATCTCCATGTCTTTGTGTAACATTGGGGGAAGTATTATACTTGCCCTATTTTTATAACTATTTTTGTTATATGGGAATTCCTTATTTGCTTTTCTGGAAAATGAAATTGTTTTGATCATTGAAAGAAATTTCCACCTTTAATACATAGTTGCTGTATCTGCAAGTTCTTAGAAAAGAGATTGTCTCTTATTCTTGTTTCTCAGTTCCTAGCATCCACATAAGGTGTTGCTAGAGCCAATTGGAAGGAGGTGTACTAGGCTACAGCTCTCTAGTGCTTAAGAGAGGGTGCTGTGCCTGAATCTAGGGCCCAGCTCTCCAGCTGTGCCATTTAACTTCCTCCTGTAAGAGGACCGATATCCTAGAGTAGTCCAACAAAAAACCAATATGCTTCTGTAGCCCACAAGAAGCAGAATCCTTGGCCTTGAGAAGCCAAAAAGGAGGAAAAGTACCAGCCTTCTCCTTTCTCAGTGGGTGGGAAGCAGGGCTGCCGACAGGGACAGAGGGAAGGGGACAACTGCCCCAGGATCCAGCCATTCTAAAGGACATGGGGTTCCTGGCCACCATTGCTGCTACTGCAACAGCAACAGCGGCCAGAGCCCCAGACCCTTTAAATCACTGCTGGAGTGCCACGCGATGTACTCTGGGCAGCTCGAAGGACGGGGGTGGAGCAGCACAGTGTGCCCTGAGTGGCGTTGAGGGCTGGCTGCCCCAGCCCTATCTCTTCTGCTTGAGTCCCCACCCCCTTTCTGGAGAATGGTGCTCCCCACCTTGCCTAGAGGCCCAGCATAACTGTTGGCTCCCATCTTGGGAAGTCAAGCTCACAAGCGACAGCCCTGGTCAGCATTCCCAGCTTGCAGAGCCCAGGGAATGCTAAGTTATAGTTCTGATCCTTCAGAGTGGCACCTGGCTCTGAGCAGGGATCCTCCTTTTTAAGGATCTGCCCATTTTCAGGTTTGACAAGCCATACAGGTGCACCAAAGGAGGTCAGGCTTTCCTGACTAGAGTGGGAATCTGCCTTAGCATGGGAGGGAAGGTATACTTCACCTTAAACTCCTATGACAGGAGAAAACTATCCCCAAGGACAGCCAAATCAATGACTCTCCCAGTCTCCCAGTTCACTGAAATCATTAATGTGCATTGGTGCTGGCTGAATGGAAATCAGACTGGATTTTCCCCATTACGGTGCAGAACAGGTGTTGTTTACTCTGCTGAAGGGGGGCATTTTTAAAAAACATACATCACAAAAGCCTGTGGAAATTTTCTTCTAAATAGATCTCTTCATGTCCTATATTACTTTTTTTCTAGTATTTACCACTCCTTAATTCCCTGAACCACAAGCTTCTAGAGCCTGGCATATTGCTGACCCTGGTTATTGAAGCAGGCAGACAGGAGTTATTTATTGCAGCATTCTAATTTGCTGTTTTTTGTCACTCTTCAAAAAAGAGACTATACAAGTGAAAGTTGTTTAATACCTTTCATTCCCATGGTATTGAAAATATTCAATATAAAATAAGTCTCTTGTTTTTACTTCAGCTAAACATTGTATGGTGGGGTGGGGAAAGGCAGTGCTAGGTAGTAAGATACAGCCATGAGAGGTCATATTTTAAGCTTTCTGCTCCAGTGGGGAGACAATATAGTTTAGTATGAGAAGCTATTTGTCTTTCCAGGTCTGTGCCCACATCAGGAAAGAACTAATTCTCGAGAGCTCCTACACGAGGCTCTCCTGGTGGGTGGCAGAAGCCAGAATATGCTACTATCTCCAGATAAAAGATGGATTTTGGCATGGAAAAGAAGGGCAGAATAGGCCTATAAGTAGCTACAAATTCTCCCTAGCACTTGAATTATCACAAATTGTGTCCAGGAACTTCCATGGAGATGAAAGCTTCCAAGAGTTGGTGTACCTGTTTCAAAGTATTTATTATGAGAGATAATTGGCAGTTATCTTGACTATAGGCTTTGGGAAGTGATCAAATAGAAACTTGTCTGCAGCAAATTGTTTTAATGATCAGCATAAATGTATTTTAATTTGGATTAATTGCAGGCTGGGAAGACTTTTCCTGCAGTTTATTTAGAAGTAAATGTAATCCATAATGAATATAACTAAATTTCAGTCTAAATAAATAGGTCAAGTCTTCCTCCCCACAGAAGACTTGCTGTGTTTATAAAATGTACACAAAGCCCATGCATATGCTATACCTTAAGGTATTCACGTAATGACAAAAGATCACTTTTTCATTTTCAAACCATCACCAAGGGATTGCAAAGCAATCAAACTTTAACAGCCAATTAATCTCTCTAGATGATGTTTGTGTAGCACTTAACCAGTTTCAGTAAATTAGATCCCCGTAGGCTGGGCTGTTACATTGATAGAAATGTTACTGCTAGCTGGAGGCATTCATTTACTAGTTTGTAAGAGCAGCAGTATTGAGGACTCATGAGCATATGGAAACAAACTCTCTGCACCTTTTCAAAAGAAATGCTGGTTGTAAAAATTAGGAGGTTGTGGGAGTTGCTCTGCATGGAGCCTCGGTAAACTAAATAGGTAATCAGTTCTGCTGGACTCAAGAGACTGCTGTTATGTCCCCTGTGAGAAAAAGGAAATCCATTGGGAGGCAGCTGTGAATGATAAAAAAAGTAATAATGCTACACCACAGTGCCAACTTAAGACAATCTGTTAAAGGAACAGACTTGCTTAAAATACTCTTTGTATGTACCCAAGCAAAATACATCTTAAAATCAATTTAAATTTAATGTTGTATAGAAAGACCAAACCCAGTAAGGGATAAGTTTCTACTACATAAGATAAAATAAGCTAGAAATCTGACCCTGTTTAATGTAGCATATTTGCCACTTTGAATTGTTTTTCTTCCCAGCTGTGATGACTTATTTCTAAACAGTGTCTAGTTGATAAATTAATGAATTGTTAGATGCCTTCCATTCCAAATTAAGACATAAGATACAGTTTAGGGCAGGGGTAAGGAACCTTTCTTGGCTTGGGGCTGCTGACCTACAGAAAAATCAGTTAGGGGCCCACACACAAGTAAGAAGCAAAAAACCCCTCACTGTTATGGCTCCTAAGAAGCAGAAAGACACTCCCCACATTCTCCTCACATACTAGAGCCTGGGGGGTGGGGGAGCAGCTAGTAGATTTTGTGTGCTCTAGCTCCCCAGAGAGGCTGTAGGGGTCTGGAGTGCCAGAGCGGGCTCCTCAAAGCTGGGGGAGGAGCTCTGAGCCTTGGGGGTTAGATCCAGGCAAGCCAGGGGCTGCATCTGGCCTCTGGGCCTTAGGTTCCCCACCCCTGATTTAGAAGCTTGCAATAGGAGCTCCCTCTAAAAAATGAAATGTATTCCATTTCAACTGTTACCAAAATCAGTTGATAAAGGAGATATGGGAAGAGAAGATTCTCTAAATATAGACATTTTTGTTCAAATGAGACAAAAATAGACTCATCTGGCTACACAAATGCCCATTCCCTACACTTACCCATCACTAATTGTTCATTACTGACAGGCAGGAGGCCAGGGCTGAAAAAAAAATAACTGCACTTGTAAAATTAGTATGTGTACAAGTAAGTCTCCTAAGGCAGCATTTTGTTAGCCAGCTGCTACTAGTAAAATTCTGACCATGACTTCATAAAACAAATACATAATCTCACTGCCAATAAAATTGGTAGAAAAATCTGAGGTTGGAGATGGCAGTGTTGTGAAGCAATCCTGCCAAGCTCATACTTGTCGGGGACTTGTCCTAGGAGGGATGTCATATACAGTGTCCCCCTTGGGCTGGTGGTAGCCAGAAGGCTGCCATCTTTTGTTTATGATCCGGCACTCTCAGTTGTATATTGCCTTTGCTCCTGTTTTTCTTATGTGTTAGTGCATTCTTTCTTCTTCTTGAGCTGTACATGTACAATTGTGTATTAGTGCATACACCACTTTCTGCTGCATGCACTATCCATGCATCATATGACTGAGTTTGTTGGTGATCATCTTATGGACTTGGGTCAAGTGGCTCTCTTTGGCTATGTCTACACTACAGGCTTCTTGCGCAAGAGTGTGTCCACACTGCAAAAGTGCATCGAAAAAACAATGCACTTTTGTGCAAGAGAATGTCCAGACTGCATGGATACTCTCTGGAAAGGAAACTCTGATTGCTATTTACAGACTGGGCATCAGGGCACCTGTGCTTTTTTTGATTGCCTCTTTTTGCACAAACAACCCCTGTTCCCCTTCCACACACACCTTTTTGAGCTAAAAGGAGTTATTCCTCATAGAAGGAAGAATACCTACACTGGAAAAACCCCTCTGTTCTTTTGTTTTACTTGAGCAAAAATGCGCTTGAGGTGTGGATGCTCCACGGGTTTTTGCGGAAAAATGGCCATTTTTGTGCAAAAACTCTGTAGTATGGACCTAGACTTCAGGAAGAAAACCTTGTATTGCTTTCCCCTCCGTCAGTTTTGGGAACCGTCACTATCTCATAGTAATGGCAAAAGAAAAATCCCAACAATTCACTGTTCCATAGAGAAAATTAAATCAAAATAAACACTTGTAAATATGTCTAGTCAGGATAAACTTCGTATTTCCCTAACAAAATTAATCATACGTCTTTCATTTATTCATGTGAAAAGAAGGGTATTTTTCCTTATTCATGGTATATACAAATTATATATCCTCCCATTTTCCTGTGAGAACATAAAGCTTTAATGTTTATACATTCAATGTCCTTTCTGTGAAAATAATAAATTCACTTTTTATAGGAAGGGGCCTCTTACACTTGGCATAGCTTAGGGCCTCTGAATGTCATAATCAGGCCCTCGATGCCTTAGTCATTGAACAGACTCAATCAGCAGTGCCCGGGCCAAAGTGTGTGTCTGGGGAGCTCCATGCCTCAGGAAAGGGTGAAGCCTTGGGCGGAAGTGGCAGGGCCAGGAGGGGGGGGAAGGAGGGAGAGAGGTAGGTAGTGGGCGGAGTGGGAGCAGCTAGCCCTCAGCAGCGCCTGGAGCAGGCTTCAAAGCTGTTCAAAGTGGCACTCCTGTGGCAATTCACAGCTGCAGCAGCGGCACCGGGCACCCCAGGCCCCTCAGAATCACCAGGTCCCGGGGCAATTGGCTCCTTTGTCAATTCTTTCCTGTCAGTGGACCTGCACATAATTAATCAGACACCTTTTTTTCCAGAACAATTACGTTATGTCCTGAATGCAATAATACCTTCTTCCATGCTATGTTTGAAGAGATAAACATGACTGATGCTGTCTAGACTGCAAAGAAAAGTCGGAAAAAGATATGCAAATTTAGAACCACAATTTGCGTATCTTTTTCCGCTTTTCTTTTGGAAGAGGCTTTTCTGAAATTTGGCCCATCTATACAGAGCCAAATTAAAAAAAAAACCTTCTCTTTCGACACGTCCTTTCTTTCTGATACGATGAGGATTACAGGGATGGCGAAAGAACACATCTGTTTTTTTGGAAATTGTTCCGAAAAAGTGGACTCGTTTCTTAGATGTATCATAGCTTTTCTGGGATACCTCCGAAATCCCAGAAAAGTTATGCAGTGTAGACATAGCCTAAGTGACACTTGGTTATAGGAGCATAATAAAGGACTGAACTGTAGAGTTTTTTCCACTTAAGCAAAGTCTGAGGTCTTGTAACAAAAGCATAATTATTTCTGGGTGGGCTCTTAAGCTATTTTAGCATGTGCTTTGACCAGTGAAAGCATTGCTAATTTTATTTTGTGCAGCTGTCCTCCGTGACAGGAGTTTGTACTTTGTAATGTTGGATTTCACTTCCCCCAAATGTGTTTTCTGTACCTTGGTGATAATAAGCATTTTTGAAGCATCCTCATTCAATTTCCGTTGAAAGTGAAAACAGATTTTTTTCCTATAGTGTAATAGCTGTCATAGCTGGATATTTCTAAAGATTATATTGTATATCTGTTTAATATCTTTACTCCGCAGTACAAGCAGACATACAAGGGAGTTTCACACTATGGTTTATAATTAAGCAAGATTCAAGCAGGGGTGAGTGGTATAAAAATTCATGATGTGACACTTCCTCTTGTTCAAATACTGGACGTCTGCAGAGTACTTTAATGGGGTGGGAAGCTGCTGAAAGAAAACCATATGATAGAAACAGTCTCCACCTGAGTTCTCCAATCTGGGAGCCTGCCAAATAACAATGAATACAGTAGACATCTTAGTTATGCCTGCTTCTGCCACTCACAAAAAGAATAAGATAATGTTTTAAAAAAACTGTAGCTTATGAAGACCATCACAGCCCACTGTCACCCAGAATGATGAGTTTACAATTTCCTGAAAGGACAAAGTACAGAAACAGACAGACCCATAGGTGGTTGTGGATAGGTACTAGAAGTCAAAGCTGACTCAGTGCAGAGGACCTACCAAATCTCAGCATAAGTTAAAGCAGTCCTGAGGCAGCTCTAACTTATATTAGAGGTTGGGCAGACCCACAGCACAGCACAGCACAGCACAGCACAGCACAGCACAGCACAGAATTTCAGACATGCACAAATGGCATATAGCAACCTCAAGTAGCATCTCTTGAGAAGCACAGTTCAGAATTTGGCTCACACATTAAAGTTCAAAGGTTAGTTATGAATAAATGCATACTTGAATAAATAGTGTATTCTTTTGAGCTGTGTGCTCTAGTGTGTCTCCTCCTTAAGCCCCAGAGCATTTTCACCATCCAATGAAATAGAATGGTCAAATATTTTATCACATCCATTGCCCAAGAGAAAAAATATATTCTATTTAATAATAGGTCCTCCATTTAGGATGGGCATGTCTATAGTGATTAGACAGATCAACACCTGGTTTGTTTGGTCTCGACATTCATAATTCCTTTTGCTACAAGGACTTCGACAAAGATGTAGCTCTCTGCAGCCAAAAAGGATCCCACCCAAAAAATGCTTGCAGAAATTGTGTCCAGACACATGTTATTGATGCTCTAGAGAGTACTAGCTAACCTACTCATATAGCCCCATTCCAATTCACATGCAGCCCTGTTTTGGAATAACTTTAATGTACAGACAAGAATGGTATTGAGAAAGAATGGTATTGAGAAAACAGTCAACTTGCTGAGTAAGCAACTGTTTGAGATTAAATAAAACATGCTTTATGAGCAATCACGGGAAGTCAGACAATTCAGTAGAACCCAGTTAATCCACAAAATTTTGCTAATCTGTTTTCTCTCCCCAGGTGCTTATGCAATTTTTTTTTTTCATTTCTAGCCTGGAGGGTATTGAACTCTGGAATTTCACACCTGAGTTTTGAGTCAAATTCCAAAATTCAAACTGAAACACACAGCTGAGCCTAGAATTTTATTTTGTTTCACATTGTGACATCAAAGATGTGGTTTTCACCTGTTTTTTTTTAATGTAAACTTATATGTATGGGTGAAGGTTTGTTTAGGTTTGGGTACCTTTCAATGAACATGCTCTGAATTTCTAATGAAACTAATGAAGCTGTATCAGAAGAGTATTGTGTACTTGCTAGTTTTAATGCAAACATCTTAATTATTTTGCTCATCTAAATAGAATGGGAGACAACTTATTTTTGGTAAAAAGGGATTTAGACAATAGTGTGGATCTGATAGGATGGGATGTTTATATTGGTTTTCAGATATGGGAATATTACGACAAATTGCTCTTCATACTAGGGATGTTAAAATGCTTTTATGTAAATATGTAACCACTTGAATTTGTTAGTGGTTACACATTTACATGCAGGGAGGAGCCAGCTCCATGACAGCTAGTATGCGCAGGGAGCCAGCTTAAAAGCTGCAGGGATAGAGGGTGTATAACCAGGAAGGTTAACTGTTTATGCTTTCACATCACTTACTTCACACTATGATTTTGAAGTGAGTTATTGGTATAATCAAATTTTAAACATGGGTTTGTGCCCCACAGTATGGCTAAAACTCAGTAACAGTGGCAGCTATGTCAACTTTGGCCAGTTCTCTGCATGGTAGCATATTGCTTCGGGTGCTTCTGGGGCTTTTCTCTGTGTGCGTCGTGTCAGGATTTTGTCCCCTGCACACTAGGGTAGCTGCTCAGATTCTTCCAAAATACTTGATGCAAATCACAGTTAGGACACCCCATATCTCTGTGTTCCCTCACAACCAGAGCTTATAAATAGTACTTCGCTTTCCATTTCAATACACACTATCTACTGAAATCTATGTGTGGGCATGTGCAGTTGGCAGTGAGGAAAGTAAGCCAGATTAATTTTAACATGGCAAAACTTTGAAAACTGAGCATTATTCAAAGGTGTATTCTGTAGATCCATATAACACGTGTCTGCCTCTCCTAGTGCAGTTAGATTGTAAGATGCACGGAATGATTCTGTTTAAATGTGAATTTGGGATACATTTTTTCTCCAGTTCACAAGTTGTTCATGTCTTGTTTCAGCCTTGGCTCAAGTACCAGGTGAATTTACAATCTAAGCACATCCTGATGTAAAACCACCATGGTGTATTTGATTTTTACTTAATGCTTTTAGGAGCAGCTTAATTATTTTTAATACTCTAATAGATTGTAATTCTTTACAACAGTGGCAGATTGAAATACATAATGCCCAATTCTTATGAGGTTTAATTGTACAATGTTGCTAACATACTCTTTAAAATATAGGATGATAAGATTAACATAATCTAAGTACCATAAAACCTTGAAACTTCATTCACAAATTATTTCAGCAAGATAGTTCAAAGCAGTGTTTCTCAACCAGTGATACATGTAACCCTTAGAGGTATGCAAGAGAAGTCTTGGGGGGAGGGAGGGGAGGTCTGCATTAACGCAAGTGAAATTTGGCAAAAAATGTCCAAGATTTTGCTCTGCAAAGGGGGTCGGGGAGGGGGTAGTGGCACATGCCTGCCAAATTGAATGTTCAGAGCCGCGCACCTGGATGTTAACAACTGCTCTGCCCACGTACCCCAGCACTGGTGGGAAAAGTGTGTGGCGGTGGTGGCTCCGGTGAGACGTAGGGCTGTTCCAAGTTGGGGCAGGGTGGGGGGGGGGGACTTCCATGGCTGCCTTTCCTTGTTCATTTCCTCTCTGGCAGTCTCTCCGGGGTGCTCCAGCAGGGAGGGTGGCTGAGCATTCTCCCAGCCCCACCAGCAGCTCAGTACAATTCATCCCCATTGCTCCTTCCCCACAGTTCTACATAGGGGAGCTAAAAGGCAGTGAAGTGGCACAATAAGTTTTGCCTGAAAGGACCCCTCACATCAGTGGTGTAGCAAGGGGGGGCAGTTGCCCCCGGGCGCCATGCTAGGGGGGCGCCAGGCTGAGGTGGGAGCACACAGCCCCACGGGGCGAGCCCAGTGCTGGCAGGCCACTTGCTCTCTGCAGACAAGCCGCTGAGGCAGCGCTGGGTTGCGGGAGCGGGCACTTCAAAGAGAGAGTTACCATAATTCTGGTGCCTGGCTCTAGGGGAGGGAAGGGGCATTGGGTTTAGAGCCAGCAGGTGGGCTGGGGGTGCCTGGCTCTGCAGGAGGGGGAGGGCATTCGTTAGAGCTGGGCGGCTGGGGGTGCCTGTCTCTGGGGGAGGGGTGGGTGCATTGGCTTAGAATGGGGGAGAGGAAGCTGCGGGTACTTATTTTTTTTAAAGGGGTACTTTTTAAAAAAGGGGTACTTAATAAAAAAAAGTTGAGAAACACTGGTTTAAAGCATGTGTAATTTTATGAGTCAATCAAGTGGCTTCATACTTTTCAAAGCACTGAAAGTGGACACTATCCAAGGAGCTAGGCCTCTCTTCCTAGTAGGAGCAAATATGAGAAATTGATACCAAGACTTTGTGACTTTCCTGACTTATTATACAGGATCTGAAAGAATAAGATTAGACTTTGGCTGTGTCTGATCACTCTCACTGAAGTGAATGGGAAGTTTCACTTTCATTGAACTGTGTCATTAGATTTGGTCTTTATAAAGCCAGTTCAATGCCTCCTTAGCTTTGACCAAACTAAAAACAATTTCAACTGACATTCTACACATGCTTTTATGCCAGAATAAATTGTTTTCCCCCAAAAGGCAAATTGGATGAGGCATTTATGAGATCATGGTTGAAAAAAATGCTATCCTCCTTATTTAGATTTCCTGAATCCTGTCTCTGTATCTCTGGATTTTCCCTTCTCTCTCTCTCCTCCAAGCTCTTTTCTGTTGTGCACTGTTCTCACTTCTTCTGCTATATTCCAATACAACCAGATTTGCAAAAAGCTGTACACGTTGATGGAACACTGCACAATGTCAGATTTGTTGACTCTAGCATCAGATCCATGAGTGTATGACATTCAGACACACATCCAGCTATCATGCTTGTAATATTTTGCAATTTTTTTAGATTCTTTTTCAAGTGGATCTTTTTATAAACATCTTTGCACATTTTGAAAGACAGCAAATTGATATCCATATCACTGCTGGTCCTGAACAGTTGCGCCATGTTACTGTCCTGCATAAAGGTGTACCACATTCTGCGCTAGAAGTGGCTGCATCTTCCCTGGTGGTTGAAATGAGCATACAGCGTTAGATTGTGCAAGATGATTGAATGTCCCAGCCCTGTTCCTAAACCAATGCTGAGATCCTTTCCACTGCCAGCAGCAGCACTTTGAATTAGGCACAGCTGCAGTTTGCGCAGAAGATGAAAGGATTCTAGAGCTCAGAGGAAGGGATGCAGAACTCACTAACAGGAGCAAGAGTCTACTAGATGGTTAAATTGTGTATTAAAATAACTTTTCCCAGGGGAGCCTTTGGTCCAGAACACATCCCTCTTTTGATACTGTACCAATACAGAGTTGCCTATATTGCTTGCATCTAAATTCCATATATACACATGGCCACACATGCACAGAACCCTTAAGTATACTTTTGCAAATTTTCTGTAACAGTTTTATAGGATCTCATCCACAGATTATAGCATATTGTGATCTGTTTATCTAGCATAAAAACTAGAAGGCAGTATTATGACAAGACCCTCTTGAGTAAGTGACTGTTACATGGAATGTCTTAAGTGAGACATATCCATCTTCTACTGGTTCACTTTTTTTTCCAAGAAACATTTGTCCTTTTCTGGAATCTTTTTGTTTGGAAACTAGAATCAGAACTTCAGAAATGGTTAGTGATTTTGGGACCCTGACTTGAGATCGTTTAAAGAGCTCTGATTGTTTTCAAATAGAGGTTTTTCAGCACATTCCAAAATTCAGGACCCTTTAACATGTCTTAAGGTAAAGATCTCACAGTTGAGGCTTCTAAAATCACTGAAACTCGGGGACTAGAGCTATTGCTAGCAGTGTCTCTTGTTTCAAATGAAGTTAGTGCTAGCTTAATTGAGAGATGCTTGTTCATG
Source organism: Pelodiscus sinensis (assembly GCF_052426305.1). Taxonomy (NCBI): domain Eukaryota; kingdom Metazoa; phylum Chordata; order Testudines; family Trionychidae; genus Pelodiscus; species Pelodiscus sinensis. Next base: position 28,039,667 of record NC_143065.1, read on the forward strand.
GTAAAGCTCAATAACTACTCATGTACAGTACAGAATATGAAGTACACTATGGTGAAATCTATTCATGCGTCACAATCACACCATCTTTTTAATGTGACCAGTTAGTTGATTTCACACCTATTTTTACACTTGTGTAACTCCATTGGTTTAAATGCATTTGCTTCTAACTTATATTAGGGTAAATCACCTTAAGTCCTGAAACTTCCAACTGTATGTGCAAATATATAGAAAAAAAGACAAAGTAAGTTTTACTTCATTCCTAGTTTTAGTTGGTCATTGTTTGGAAGTGGAGAGGACTGTGATGGGGGGAGAAGGCGAATCTTTTGAACTTAAACATGGCCTTTAGTTCATCTCAAAATAAGAGAATATTTTCTGTTTTATGGTTATGATCATGTGTTTATTTGCAGGTAAAGGCAACTTACCATGATGAGCCATATGTGTTAAGTATTTGCTCCTTAACACAGTGCAAAATATTTGGCTAAATCAATCACGATCTAAAGCATTATAGCCAGACAAGTCAGCTACCCTAGGTCAATTCCTAGTTCCAATTTCTAGCTCCCCCTTAGGGCATACCTGGTTCTATAGAGGATCGTTCTGGCCATCAGGGATGAGGAATTCTGTCAGGGCTTGCAGCTTCTCCCTTTTCAGGTCTGTAAATAGTCCTAGCCAGTCCTCAGGTTCTTCTGGGTCTGTAGTAGCCTCCCAGCTTGGGAACTCACAGAAGGTGTCAGGATCCTCTGGTGGCTGGGCTTTAAATGAGTTTTCCAGCCTGCCTTTTGTACTTCCTGTCCTGCCCACTGACTTCCAACAGCAGGGTTAAGCATGGTCTCTCCCACTCCAGCTCCTAGTCTTTGGGGCAGGTTCTCGACTTCCCACCTAAGTGGGAGAAGAAATCAGGATAGTCATTCTTCTTACCTGCCCAGTGCTTGATAGTATAAGTGAATTGCAGGAGGGCAAGGTACATAAGAATAGCCATGCTGGGTCAGACCCAAGGTCCATCTAGCACAGTATCCTGTCTTCCAACAGTGGCCAATGCCAGATGCCCCAGAGGGAGGGAACACAACAGGTAATCATCAAGTGATCCCTCTCCTGTTATCCATTTCCAGCCTGTGACAGATTTATATAGAGGCAATAATATATATATATATATATATATAGAGAGAGAGAGAGAGAGAGAGAGAGAGGCAATAAAATATTCTGTCTTATTCTCTAGTCTTTTTTAATGATTCCTAATATTCCGTTTTATTTTTGACTGCTGCTGCACACTGAGTGGATGTTTTCAAAGAACTATCCACAATGACTCCAAGATCTCTCTCTTGACTAGTTATAGCTAAATTAGTCCCCATCATTTTGTGTGTATAGTTGGGATTATTTTTCCAATGTATATTACTTTACATTTGTCAGCATTAAATTTCATTTGCCATTTTGTTGCCCAGTCACTTAGTTTTGTGAGATCTTTTTGAAGATGTTCACAGACTGCTTGGTCTTAACTATCTTGAGCAGTTTAGTATCATCTGCAAATTTTCTCACCTTACTGTTTACTCCTTTTTCCAGATAATTTATAAATAGGTTGAATAGGATTGGTCTCAGTACTTGGGGGACACCACTAGTTACCTCTCTGCATTCTGAAAACTTACCATTTATTCCTACCCTTTGTTTCCTGTCTTTTAACTAGTTATCAATCGTTCCCTCTTATCCCATGACAACTGACTTTACTTAAGAGCCTTTGATGAGGGACCTTGTCAAAGGCTTTCTGGAAATCCAAGTACACTATATCGACTGGATTCCCCTTGTCCACATGTTTGTTGACCCCCTCAGAGAACTCTAGTAGATTAGTAAGGCATGATTTCCTTTTACTGAAACCATGTTGACTCTTTCCCAACAAATTGTTCATCTGTATCTGATAATTTATTCTTTACTGTAGTTTCAACTAATTTGCCCAGTAATGACATTAGACTTACCAGTCTGTAATTGCCAGAATCACCTCTAAAGCTCTTTTTAAATATTGGCTATGTCACATTAGTTGGGGGCCAACAACACTGTCATTTGTTGTCACACCATTTATTGTGAGTACCACCCTGATGCAGGAATACTTTTTTACATCTCCATGGATACACTACAGTTAGATCTCCCCCTCCATTATTCTCAGGTTTGGGACAACCCTGTGCTAGGGAGGGCCTGCCCTAACCCCAAATTTAGATGGGCCGTAGCTAAATTTGTCCTACCGCCACGAGCATCTTCAGCTTTTGTGTGGATTGCTTGGGGGCCCGGGACTATCCCGTACAAACCTGATTGAGGCTGTAGTCTATCTCGGGACATTCTCATTGTAACTGCCCAGTGAGCCAGGTAAATCTCAAAATGCCAAAATAGTTCTCTTTCTCTCTCTCTCTCTCTCTCTCTCTCTCTCTCTCAAAAATAAATAAATAAATAAATAAATAAAAAGCACTAAAAAAACAACTTGGTCTTTAATTGCTGTTGGAAGAAGGAGATGAACTGTACTTTTATCTGTACATAACAGATCTGATCTTGGCTTATGTCACCTTTTATTAATACAGCTAAAAGGACACTCAAAGCTGAGACCCTTTTGGAGTTTTCATGTTTAATGCAAAGTTATTTTGGTATGAAATCCGAGATGTAGAGCTATTTTCTTGGGCCTTGATCTACACTAGGACTTTATTCCAAAATAACCCCCCGAAGTTTGAATTTATAAGTGGTGTGTCCATACTACCAAGTCTGTTGTTTCGAAAGAACAGGCCGTGGAATTCGAACTCAGTAGTGTGGCTTTTCATGAGGAGTAATGCTAATTCTGAAATAGTAATTTCAAAATAACTTTAGTGTTGACAATCCAGTGCCACTTATTCGAATATATTGGCCTCCAGGAGGCCACCCACAGCTCCCCAGAGTGCTTCCTGGGGTTCTAAGTCCCAGGTAGCATGTCCACATTAATGGTGCCTACCTCGGACTAATTTTGATGCTTCCCCATAATGAGGTCAAATTTGTTAAATCAGAATTCTTACGTAGAATTTAGTAATTTTGAAATAGTTTCCTAGTGTAGACATGGCCTGAGGCAATACGCTTCAGAAGATGTTGTTGGCTCTTCTGACCTTTGTGGTGTTTGTTCTGTTCTGCTGTGTTTCAGGTGGTGTCACAAAATGATGTGTCCCTAACTGGTTTTCAGGAAATGAAAATAGAAAAAAGGCTTGTGCAGCATGCAATATTTGATTAAAATAAACTACATCATCCTTCTCTACAGAGATTCTTCCATCCTCAGGCAATTTACCATTACAGTACTTTTAATGTAAGAGATAAGTAATTAGTGTACATCTAGAGCCTAAGAACCAAGACACTGCCTAGTGAATGCTGACATCAGTTAATTAATCTATATTACTAGACATGACATCATGCACAAGAAACACATCTCCCTGCAATTAAATACTGTTGAATAAGACACCACCTTAGCTGTGTAGATAGGAACAGATTAACTTTAATCACACATGCATGAAACAGAAGTTCAGGCTATCATATCAACTCCAACCCTCTTTTGCTTTGTATGTAATTATATGCAGATATACATGTATACTTATACATATATGTGTGTGAATAAAAGGGCAGATGTATGTAAATACTCTGTTAATGCAAAATTACTGTTAAGTTTTTAATGACAAAATGAAAATTCCGATTATGGTTGATATCACAAACTTAGTCCTACCACTTTGTATTACAAATGCATCTTTATTCTATAACCATAGAAATGATCCCTTTACAAATATGGAAAAAAGGTATGGCTCAACATTAAATCAAGAGCACATATTGATGTTTTTAATTATGTAATTGAGGCTATGTAAAATAACGTCAAGGCCAAATGCAGTTATTAAAAAACTACACCTAGACAATTAGAACTATATCCCCCAAACTGTGTTTTCTTTGTATTTTTTGCTAAATAGTTTTTCATATTGTCTTGAACTGTATGTGGTAAAGGAGGAATTAGTCTGGACCAGTAGGTCAGATAACCATAGAAAATGCATGCAGTTATTCACTATCCACAGGTTTTATTGCTTTCATGCACTTTGAGTTCCTTTGTCCCCACCATAGGCTGTATTTTGATTGGCAAACCTTGCCTTCTTTCCCCAAAGCTAAGAAGTACTTAAGAATTAATTAGAGCGCTGCAACAGTCAAAAAAATATGGGCACATGCTGATAAATAATTAAAACCTATATTATCAACATAAAATATTTACTATTTATTTTTTGAAAAGTGAAAGTATTCAGTACTAGAACTGTTCTATATCCAGGAAAGGTTAATGGTACCTAGAAAAAAGTATTTTCATTCTAATTACTAATTTTTATTAACATGCTGTTCTTTAGTTACTAATTCTATTAAATTAACATATTACAGCTTATTGCTTGCCTATCTAGAAAGCTCTTTATTAAAAAGAAATTAAAATAGCTCTTTCGTGTGTCAGATTGTGATTGAAGGGAGAGACACAGAGAGAGACATAACAGTTTGAAACTGGGGAAGGAAGGACCGTGACTGAAGCACAAGACTGATAAGCTGGAGCTTTGAGTTCTATTTCCAGCATAAATAGAGGTTCTGAGCACAGCTATGTTGGTGGAGTTTTGATGCTAGCTATATTTATATGTTTGTTGTCTCTGATGCCATGTGTACCTTCTAATCATTAGCAGAGATGCTAGAGACAGAGGTTCTGCCACATTCCCTGGCTTGAAGTGGCTTCCGTCATTTACAGTTTGATTACCGCACTCAGCCTCCACACTATAAAAAATTGTTCTGGCACCTCTGATCACTAGCAGGAACTAAAAAAGACAAATAAGGTTGTTGATGTGATGAGAACTGGGAGCCAAATCTTCTGTTTTATTATAACACTTTAGCTGTTCCCCTGATTGTCCTCTGACCTTGTAACCAATTTGTTGCATGTCCATCTTCCTTTTTAATTATCCTCTGATTCCTGGACTGGGTAAAAGGTTGAGTACCACTCCTCTATGCATGTTTGGCACCAATTTCACTTATTTTTGGACAGGTCCCTTTTGGCTGCCCGCCAAGCATAGCAATTTTGATCTGTACAGCCAGTTGCTGTATTGGTGTAGATCAGCTGAGGATCTGATGTGCACTCATGATGCACACAAGGCAGGAATTTAATTTCACTGTCACGAACAGCTACGTCACTAACTTCTACAAGAGATCAAGATAGCCTCATCATTTCCATTTTTCATGCAATCTGTTTGTTTTCATTGTGTCTCTGAAGTCTGATAACCCCCCTCTGACAATCATAGCCATATAGCTGAAACCTAGTTTCCTTTTCAAACCATTGTAATGGATTAAGGAAAGCCATCAAAGAGGCTGGTTAATGGCCTTAGCCAACATTCCAAAACTCATGGAATGTATCTTTCATCTTGGTGGTAGAAGAGCATGCTACTAGCTCCTTGCTGCTGCTGCTGGTCTTGTAACTAGTGATGTCTGTTAGCACCCCCTGAAGAATAATATTCCATACAAGCGATAGGCAGAAAAAAGGTTTTATTTGACACATTTACCTGATTGTAGGCAGAATTATTATTGCCATCTAAATGTGAAAGGTTTTTCAGCTTATCTCAAAACAGCGTATGTCAACTACTGTGTTCCAACACTTAATGAAACATTTTTTTAAAGCTCTGGGAGTGAACTGGAAGGGGATATTCTCCATGTAAGTTCATGCTATAATTAAAGACTTTGTGTTATTCAGTGTACACTAATAAAGTAATCCAGACACACACACACAGATTAGCAGGTTGTACATTTCCCATCAGAAATGTATTGCTTAATAATGGAATACTGAACATTTTAGAAGAGTTCCCCAAAGGAGGATATATGAGGGAGGATTTTTGGATACCTAAAGAGAAATTGGCCAAGTCCAGGTTCTCTATATTTCTCTTTACAAGTAAGTTAAGAAATAAAGTGTGTGAAATCCTGGCTTACATTTGAGACAATGGCAAACGCCCATTGACTTCAAAGGAGCTGAGATTTCACCTAATTATTTATTACTAAAGCTTTTTGGGAAGGTGAGGTAGATATTTCACAGCTGACCCAGCTCTCATTCTAAAGGGAAACTTGTAACTTAAAAAACTAATCACATTTAGAAAAAGTATTTTCAGGTACTGCACTTGCCTAAGCCAACTTCTGAGGATTCTGATATATATATATATTTTAGAAGAACTTCCTCAGCTCTGTTGTGTGGAAGTCCCATAAAAACAACAAGGGAGAAGGTGCAACTTGATTGCATACAACGTGCTGTCAAATGGAAAAAGAAAAAAAATAGTTTTCTCTAATCTTTCAGTTAAATAGAAATAGATGTTACTTGTAAAACAAATGGAAGTATTTTTAGGTAATTTTTTGAGTGGACACAGCCGTCTTAAGCATAGGCTTATAAAAATGAAATGAAAGACATTTTATGTTGGAAAATATAAACTAAGCACTGGTGTTGCAAGTTTTTTTTTTTATATGTTGGCATCAATGAAACAGATTCTCAGAAGAGCGCAGAGGCAGAATTGTAGGTGCTCAGCACTCCTACTAAAGGTCAGTATGAAATGATTCCTGTTTCTATTGAAAAATCTGCAGGACAGGCTTTTAAAATGCTCAGCTTCCAACAATTCCTAATGTGAAACTCTGGACTCTACTGGTGGGTGCTATGCACACTTGAAAATCAGGTCCAGTATCTTATTAATTCTAAGGATCTAACTGGTTCAGGCCTGCCAATAGGGGGGGGGGGAGCGAGAGGGGGAGAAAGGGAGAGACAAAGAGGGCAGTTGCCCTGGGGCCTAGCGATTCAAAGGAACTCTGGGCTTCTGCCAGTGCTATTGTAGCAGCAGTGGCAGCCATAGAGCTGGGCCCTTTAAATCACTTCTAGAACCCCACCATGCACTCCAGGTGGTTCTAAGGGCTACGTGGGGGAGAGGCGTGATGTATTCGCTGCCCTGGCCCTGCCTTTTCTGCCTGAGGCCCCACCCCTTCTGGGAGTATGGAGTCATCTCCCCACCTACCCAACTGACCCACAGTTGCTGTCAGTGCCCCGAATTGGTTCCATTTGTGCAGCAACAGATGTCCCTGCCTTTGTATAAAATGAACCGGCTAACTCTGGGACTCACCTTCTAAGAATGGTTCTGTGTTTTCACAGTAGTTTGATTGTTATCAGGATTTGGTTAAGTTTGGGAGGAAGAAGAATTCTGATATTTGAATTAAATGTTTGATATTTATTTATGATGCATTCCAGGGGTACACTGTGTGGATTTTTCTTCCTAAAACAGGCCAATGTTCAAGTTTAATATTTGCCCATGACCAGATTTTCAGCTAGCCTCAAACTGGTCTCTGTTTTTGCATAAACAGCTAATCTATATCTGTGTAAACCAGATGTACACCATTTCTCACACACAATCCCCCTTTGCACTCTGAATCGCTAGTCATCCAGATGGTTGCTTGAGTGAGCAAAATGTGATGGGAGCGGACATCTTCAGAGGCAATCCACAATGTGCAAACATGGGCTTTCAAACGTGGAGGTCCTGGGCTGATCCCTTCCCATAATAGTCCATCCATGTTGGTTACATCTAAATATATTTTTGAGGCTGAAGGCACTTGTGGGAGCAGCTCACACGTCAACTGACCTATTTTTTTATTGTTCATTTCTACTCCTCTATCCCAAATGGCATGGAGTTAAAATTATGAACAAGTCAGTCTGGTGAATTTAACAGTTACATTGTATTCATGAAAGCAGACCTAATATTCCCTGACAAATTGTTCCATCTACCTCTATTGTAAAATACAGTATCTACTGAACCCCGGGTTGCATTTCTCTTAGGGGCCTGCATGATATGATACAATACAAAATACAATGCCTGGCATACAATGCATTTAAAATCATTTAACATATTTGATTGTTAATTGAACTAGCCTGCCAGCACATCGGATGCCATCTGTCCATTTATTGACAGTCTTGTCAGGGGGAAAAAAAATCTTGAGTGAGTTGGCAGTGGCCCAACTTGCCGTAGGTCTGCTTTCTAGTATTTCTGTAACAGATGTTGTGCCACATGCCCAAAGTTGCTGTCTATAAACCAATGTATGCTCAAATTGTTAATTTTTGGGTGGGGAGAGAGGAGGAACATGTATGCTTTCCTACCAGATATCATTTGGTGCTGCTCTAGGCTATATTACATTGTACTACAAAGTGATGAAGAGTTCTGACCTAACATCCATTGGCATTAGTGAGGGTCTTTCTGTTGACTTCAATGGATTTTGGCAAATTTAAGATCTGGTCCAATTAGACAAACAAATAGCAATATTAAATCAAGTTAAATTAACAATATTTTAAAATGCCTGTAGACAACTTAAAATTCAAATGATGTGAATTACTGTGTGTTTAGATTTGTTGTTGCCATTTCTTCCCTGCAGCTCTTTGAAATTGTTCATACAAATATACAAATCTTAATAATAATAAACAAGCTAGAAATTCTGGTGGGTTCCCCCCATGTTTACTATATAACATAATTCCAAAGTACTCTATTTCACTGTAAACCCATGTAAATCACTCTTGGTGAGCTGAAGCTTCAGCAAGCCATGTTTTTCAATTCTGTGATTAAAATACAGTGGCTTCTGTTCTGGTCCTCTTGTCTAGCTCTGTTGGATGTCACAGTAGTAAAAGGAGGGAATTATCATCATCCTACACTAATTGCTGCTACTGCTGATAGGAAAGATTTTTTTTCTTTTTGTGAGTACAAAAGAAAAGAAGAAATAGGTCACTTGAGCAAAGCAATATGTAACGACATGTACCTTTAGACAACGTTCTACATTGCTTTCCATTTCAAGAAATTTGATAACAGGGTTATCTTATGGGAGGTTTTTCAGTGCTACTTTTCCATCCTATTTATACTTCCACATTATCTTATCCTATATAGTTTCTTGGATGGTTTGACCATGTGTCTGGTAAGCGATAAAAAGAAAGACCTCAGTGATGTAATGTTGAGATACATAGTACACCAGGTGACTTGCTTTATGTAATAGCCTAGGGGAACATTTAGCTCTTGGCACTTCATTGTGTCATGTTTAGTGTCTAGCTTGCAGCATGTTCTCTTTAATATGTGGCTTGGGGTGGCATAATTTGTTTGGGTTATTTTTTTGTAAGAATTATTTATGTTAGGATTAAAAATACAAAAAAGCATATAGGACAATCTTAGATAGAAACAGATGAGACTAACCCACTATCATTTGTCATTTATCTGTCAGGGTCAGGAAGTCATTGACGTGTTCGCAGAAAAATATTATGATGCTAAAGAAGTGATTATATACAGTCTTGTACGAGGAAGGAGGGCCTTCAAAATTTTACCTATTTATAATTGTGAAAAGCAGGGTCATAAGCAGATGTGATCCAAGGCTAGGGAATGCTAGTAGTTCATACTGTGTATGAACACATCTGCTACTCAGCGACAAATGTCAGTCTCCTTCCTGATGAGAAAATTTTTAAAAAGAAAGATATACAGTAAAAGTGTAATGCCTATTAAATGACCTGGGAGGCTGCACATGCCCCAACATATGTTTTACAATTCAGAGTAATAAAAAATAAGCACAGCAGACTACTTAATTATAAAAAAATCCAAACTCTGTGTAAAAAAGGAAACATGGAATTAAGTTTACAGTCTTAGCAATATATATTTTGCAAACATGCATGGTAGAGTTGACTGAGATGTCTGACTGAACAAGGCAACAAATGCTGTGTATAAGCCTTGAAATTATAATGATAAAAGCAATATATTAGTTCATAGCCAGAAAAATGTGTAAGGACATTCATGGCAGGTGGTGATACTAATAACACCGGAACAAAAATAATGTTGTGAAAAGCAGACAGATGAGACATATTAAGCCAATTAAAGGTACTGTATTTATCTACCTCGTCTGCTTTAATAACAAAACCCCCCATTATAACTGCCAGTATAAAATTAGAATTTTTAAAAGGTGGCTATGACAAGCATCTGATCTCTTAACAGTGCAAAAGTGAAACAATAAGCTACTTAAAAGTGCCTGCTTTCTATATCAATATAAACTATATAGCGAGATGGTTATAATAGTTTCTCTAGATCTTACCTTTTTAGTCAAGAGGCTGATGTGAACAGTTCTGATGCCTCACTGCTTTTGCCAGTACTCCAGGATGCAACACTGCTTCGTCCTTGCAGGATGTGCATTGAGTTAGACAGAGAATCACATTTTCGCAGGCTGCGAGCAGTGAGGAAGGTAGATAGGAAATATTTCATACTTATAACATACGCTGTAAATGAGACTATATAGGAGCATCAGTATTCTCTTCCATTTATTCTTATACTCCTAAAGTCAGAGACTCTGTTGCACTCTCCCCCTCCCCCTGTTTCTATTGCTTAGCAACACTTGTGGACTCAAAGCAGAGCCCTGCTCACAGATACAACTCTAATCATACTTGGAGGCTCAGTAGTTTGAAGGTGCAAAATGAATCTTTTTGCCATTTGCTTAGATGCCATTAAATAGCATATATCCCTTCCCCCAACAGCCAGAGCGTATTTCAGATTTTCACATTACCATTTCAATATAACCAAGAGTGAGGGAACCATTTCCAAAATCTGGACTTATGGAGAGTCTTCCTGTATTACTAATACCAAAGCTGCTAGTTTGACATGGAATAAGAGTATAAATGCTGACTAGGAAATCAAAGAACCATTGCTTTCTAACATGCAGCATTTTCATTTCAATTAGAGGTGGAAAAACACTTAGTGTATTCCTCTGGCAAAATGTGTATGCAGAAATTATATAACCATTATAATATTGTCTTGAACAAGCAAGTAGTAAGAGAACTGTAACTGCCTCCCATCCAGTCTATATATTTTTTTCAGCAGTACAGGTGCATACTAGAAATTCCTGGAAATGTTCAGTTTGCCAAGCTACAATGGATCCAATTACATTTTGGGCTGATCTACTTTATCATCTCTCTCTTCTTTAGGCTTTATTTGCAGTGCATAGTACCTCTTAAAACTGTGGTTTGTGTTTGCTTTGCTTATGGCGTATAGAGGGTGTTTATATGTAAATCTGTTAGCGCATGTCTACACTAAGAAATTATTTTTAAATAACTTATTTCAAAATAATAACTCCTGAAATAACTATTTTGAAATAGCATGTCCACACTATAACGAAGCCTTGAAATTAGTCCGAGGCAGGCTCCCTTAATGTGGATGTGCAACCTCAACTTAGAGCCCAGGAACCACTGGGGAGTAATTACTTTGAATGACTCTGGGGAGTGCTTATTTCAAAATAGCAGCACTGGAACACCCAAATAACTATTTTGAAATAAGTGTTATTCCTCATGGGAAACAGGAGTTAACCAGTTCCTTATTTCTAAATAGCAGGCTTGGTAGTGTGGACGGTCTGCTTGTTGTTTTGAAATAAGGGGAGTTATTTTGAATTAACTCCCTAGTGTAGACCAGGGCATAGTATCTTCAAGAGTAAAGAGATCACAAACATTTTTTTTATTGAAAAGCATGTTTTCTCTCTGTGTGGAGTGAGATTAATATTGTTCGCCATAATCAAAAGAACAGTTTGGACACTGGTGGTGTGGCACTGCAAGAATTTAACTCCTCAAATTCTGAAACAGGCTCCACCAGGCTTAGCAGAAGATTCATGCTTTTGCCAGTCAGAATCATTTCACTCTGGGATTTTCTGATATTTGAAAATTTTATCGGTCAGTATGCTTTTTAAGGCTGGAAGTGCACTGACCTTCTTTCTCTCAACATAAATGAAATTTAAGGAAATTCTGCCTTTTGGAAGGGATGGTAGAGTTGCTCACATGTTCTCTCAACTCAAACGTGAGTGAAACAAATATGTGAAGCACCCTTAGAAAAGACAGAGTACGTGAGACTTCAACAAGCAATCTATGGCACATCTTGTGGGATTGTCACAAAATTAATTGATTTTGGTGAAAACTGAAAGGACTCTTCAGGACATCTTCAAGAAATGCTAACTTAAATCACTTTCAGTTACACTTGCCTCATCGTCTGAGCTCTCCCAGAGTAGATACAAAATGAAATATTAGGGCATCCGCTGTTAGGAATCAGATTTATGTTATGAGATACTAAGCATTTGATTGCTAGCACAGGCCATGTGTAACACTGTAGACTACATGCATCCGACGAAGTGAGTCTTTGCCCACAAAAGCTTATGTGCCAATACATCTGTTAGTCTATAAGGTGCTATAGGACTCCTTGTCGCTTTTGCAGATCCAGACTAATACGCCTACCCCTCTGATACTGTAGACAGAGGTAGCAAATATTGTAAGTTGTGTATGGTCATAAGAGACAAGTACCATTTTTACCCTGTATTTTTGACTAGTGATGATGTTGGAGTTTCACAGGAATACATGGGGGCAGAATTAAACACTTTTGTATTTTATCCTGCAAGTACTATATTTTTAAAGGCTGGACAATAGTATTGTATTTGCTCACCTAAAACCAATGTAATTTTGAAAACCTTTTAAGCTATTAAAGGAGCTTTCTGGAAGGTTCATTAACTATGCTGGATTTTTACAGAACTCTTCATATGTCTCTATGCTTTATGATTCTAACAAGTTCAAATGGAGATAAATGGATATAAAGGGCTAATAAATAACTTAAGTACCAAAACATCCTCAAATATACACTTATCCAGGATTTTAGCACTTAATCTTATGAACTCCTAATAAAACAAAGATTAAAAATAGACTGTAAATCAGATTTTGGTAGAAGCTTTCCCTGGCTTCAGAATGTGGACTGATTTCTCAGCAATATATGGTGTGCGCACAGACCTTACAAATATGAGGACTTGTAGATTCAGACTTTTTTTTGTTTCTTCTATGAGTTGGGTTTGATCACACTTATATTTATCTAGCCTCTCTTATGCCATGTTCTCTTGGAAACCCTGTTAGCAGAAGTATGGAAGCTGAACATGATACCCTCTGCCTTTTTTTGACAGGTGGAGGGAGAGGGGAGGAGAACATGCATTCATTTTCTACACAATGGGTTTCTACCACTTATTTTCATTGTCACTGCATGTGCAGTCAGACAGTGAAATGTTATGTCTGCTTCTCTTGCCCCTTTAAGTGAAAGCTCCTTTATCAAGAATTAATTGAGGTCTGAGGACTCCATTGCTGCTATGCTGTTATCTAAACAACAATGAAGAAGAAAAAGGGTGTCTCTCTCTCCTGCTTTTGGCTCTTATGGAAAACAGAATCCTCTAAATAGTAGGGTTAAACAATCTTTTAAAATACAATATCTGTTAATTTCTTGGAAACATTGTGGGGTGAACAGTATTTACATACTTCAACTTTATAACATTTTGTATCTGTTAATGTTTGATTATTAAAATCACTGCCACTGTTTTGTGTTTTCCCCACATTGTACCAGTGAATTGTTCAGTTACAAAGGACCAGGAATTGCACTGTTTTACTGAGCCGAATGAATAGTAGATTAATTCAGCAATCTGCCTCCACAGATCAGGTGTTTGAAAATAACTAAAGATACTCCCTTCTGGAATAAAGAAAATAGTATAGCAAAATATTCAAGGCATAGCCTAATGCTGTTTAAATTTACCATATTTCTCCCCTTCAAACAAAAGCTATACAAGTGATCTACGCTGAACCTCATTATAGCTTAAAAAGACACCAGGTCTGTATTATATCAGTATAACATCTGAGTATCCTGAGAAGTGTCATATTGGGAGGTGAGATTAGGCTGTACTGAAGACTGATAGGCTTTTTATATTTAAAGTACTTTACAGACATCTATCTAATTAATACATACAACTGTCGGATTACATTCCAACTATGTCTCAGGCTTAAACACTCACCTCCCCAGCGTTTTGTAGGTGATGGGTGTACTTTGCAGATCTCCTGCCTGTTAGCAGAAGTACTGCCACCACTGCCAGCCTCGCAGAAATCAGCAGGCTAAATTTTCTGAACCAGAGTAACCAGGTATCACTGTTGTAACCAGCATGGTGTGATAGCACCCCTTTTAAGTTACTCAAACATGCATAAAGTTTCACCTTTTGGGATGAAAATTTTCATGTTCATTTTTAGCATGCTAGTCCTAATCCTACTAGCCTGAGTCTGTCTACCTCTGCTGGCAGATTCATTCCTGGCTCCAGTGTAGACACGGGACTCATATCTTGACTGGGCACTTCAGGTACTACTTTAATACGAGTAGGTTTTGATGGGTCGGGATGCTTGGGATGTCACCTGAAGTGCTTAGATGCCACTGAACCCCCCTTCTCTGTCAGCCTGTGCTCCCCTTTTACCTGGTTTTGCTGATCCAGTCTCTCTGGCTTCTTCTGGCAAAGCCCATGAGGCAAGGCCACACTCAGTTGGAGATACAGAGACTGAGATCAGCTCTGGGAGGACTCAGCTTAAAGACTCCAGCACCCAGATACCCCCTCAAGCCCCACACTTTGGGGGTACAAATCAAAAATTAAATGAAGTTTGCCTCTTTCCTCCCCTTCCCCTATTAGAAATTACGTGAACTGGATTATACTTGTTAACTATGAAAAGGTGGCCAAAGAGGTAATAGATTGCATGTTTTGTATTATTTTCTGAGAAATTTGCTTTGTTCTAAACTAAATTAACTGAAAACTGGTTCCAAACAACAATTTCTCACCCTAGATATCATTTCAGGTAAAGCCCCCTTGGCATGGATCTAGCAGTTCTCCCAGTCAGTTATGGTCCTTTTGTTTCCAGGTGTTTTCAAGTATCATCATGGAGGTGGGAATGCAGAGGTAAAGCCAGCTGAACAAGTGATTGTTTTCTTTCCCACCTTATATAGAAATTCCATAAAGCAGGAAACCTTTGCTGAGTCCCTCCATGGAAATGTACAGAATTTAAGATGGGTTCCAGTATCAGGTGACATGGTCACACACCTTTTCTTAGGACCCCTTTAGCCGTTCTTCTCAGACTCTGTCTACAGTGGGAAGGTTATGGTGACAAAAGTGCTGTCGACATACAAAAGTCAGCAAAAGTGAAAACCAGTCAAACTGGTTTTTCTGCCTCCCCTTGTCGACATTTCATGGCCACATTCCCCATCAACAGATAGAGCAAAGCAACGTGGGTAAGTATCCCACAGCGTAATGGGCTGGGAAGGCAGAGCTGATCCCTGCGCTTCTTGGGATCCTCTCTCAGTTCTCCCACAGCATTCTGTGTGCTGGGAGAAGCATCATGAGTAGCTCTGTGAGCTCTGCATGCTGAGGAACATCAAAGCAGCAAAGCAGTCTCTCCAGCCTTCCCCCTGCAGCAGCAGTTTGCCTGCTGCTCTATTTCTAGCAGGGAAGAACAAGAACATTCCAGTTATTTGCTCTTTTTGTTTGCTCCCTAAATGGAGCAGCTCATTCATCTGTCAAATACTTGCCAGAGCTTTGAAAAGGGAGGGGTACATACCTGCAGGCAGCAGAGATCACAAACCACTGAACACAGCCATCAGGGCTGACACTAAAGGATACTGGCAGAAGCCAGGTCCCTCCACAAAACAAACAGCAGAGTCTACACTGGCTCTTTGTCAACAATAAAGGGAGGGGAAAAAAACAAAAGTCTCTAGAAAGGGGTAGAAGAAGAACACCAAAACTGGGTGTTTTTCCTGACAAAAGTTGTAGTGTGTATGTATGTTCTCACTATTTTGTCAACATGGTAACAAAACATGCCAGTGTAGACTAGGGAAGTATAGAATTGCTAGTTGGTTTAACCAAAAATACTGACCCCCCCCCCCAAAAAAAACACCGGAAAAAAATTCTGCTGAGGAAAAAAGGGGGAGACCAAAGTTGTTGAGCCCCTCCCCCAAAAAGACCCCAGACTCTGCCAGCAGTGATTATACAAAAATAAAAAATATGCATGGCCCCTTTAAGAAGTGTTTTTTTGCCAGCAGCCATTTTGTTTTTCTGTTCAGCCACAAGACAAGCCCCTGCAGAACCAGGTAAGTGGGGACATTGGGAGGGGTGGGGGGCCCGGTGGACGGTCCGGGGGCCCCAGCGGGGAGTCTGGTGACTGGGCCTGGTTGCTGAGTGTAGGGTTGCCAGGTGTCCGGTATTTTCGCCTCCTGGCAGGGGAAAAAAAGTGCAGAAAATACCGGACATTTTAAGTGTCTGGTATTTTCTGATTTTTTTAACTGGACAGGAGGCGAAAATACTGCACTGTCCAGGTCAATACCGGACACCTGGCAACCCTAGGGATGTAATAGTGTAGTCGATAAGCAAAAGCTTATAGGTTAATGCTATAGACTACATGCATTTCCCACCGCCCTCCCTTGCCAGTAAATTTTTAACAGGCTGACCAGCTGCCTGGCTCAGTCCTGGCTCATGCCAGGTCCAGGACCTACTCCCACTGTGGCTCTGCATTTAAAGTGTATTAGGAACCAGGCAGGTTGGCAGCCCAGCTCCATTCTGACTTGCACTGGGTGCAAGAGCTCAGATCCCCCCTAGACAGGAGCTACTGCTGCCTCTTTATTTTGGGGGGAGGGATAGCTCAGTGTTTTGAGCATTGGCCTGCTAAACCTGGGGTTGTGAGTTCAATCCTTGAGGAGGCCATTTAGGGATCTGGGGTAAATCTGTCAGGGCGGGTACTTGGTCCTGCCATGAGGGCAGGGGACTGTACTCGATGACTTTGCAAGGTCCCTTCCTGCTCTATGAGATAGGTATATCTTCATATAAATTATCAGAGGCAACAGCACAGGGTGACAGACAGCCAGTCCATGAGGGGAGCTGGGGCTTAAACTGGCTCCTCTGAGGGACCAGCTCCCACCTGGCACTCAGGGCTGCTGCCTGATACAGAGGCAGCAGGGGGCTCTTAAGGAGTGAGACCGGAGTGCATTGCCTCCTGGCCCTACCCCTAGTTGACTAAATGATGAGAATTCATGAGGTTACTCAACAATTCAATCAACCAATATTTAACATCCCTAGTGTAGAGGAGACCAGGGTGACCCATAAGTTTACAGGAGGACTCTTTTACAGTCTCTTGCTATTGGGCCATCAGCATTGTTGGGCTTTTTCATTGTTATATCTGAAGTATAGGTGGTAGGTTTCATCTGCAATGAACACATCGGTAACATGAATCATAGAATACTAGAACTGGAAGGGACCTCAAGAGGTCATCGAGTCCAGTCCCCTGCTCTCACGGAAGGACCCAGTACTGTCTAGACCAACCCGGATAGATGTCTGTCTAACTCGCTCTTAAATATCTTCAGAGATGGAGATTCCACAACCTCCCTAGGCAACTTATTCCAGTGTTTAATCACCCTGACAGGAAGCTTTTCCTAATGTCCAACACAAATTTCCCTTGCCGCAGTTTAAGCTCATTGCTGCTTGCCCTATCCTCAGTGGCCAAGGAGAACAATTTTTCTCCCTCTTCCTTGTGATTGATACCCTTTTAGATACCTGAAAACTGCTATAATGTCTCCTCTTAGTCTTCTCCTTTCCAAACTAAACAAGCCCAATTCTTAGAGTCTTCCTTCATAGGTCATGTTCTCTAGACCTTTAATCATTCTCGTTGCTCTTCTCCGGATCTTCTCCAATTTCTCCACATCTTTCTTGAAATGTGGTGCCCAGAACTGGACATAATACTCCAATTGAGGCCTAATCAGTGCAGAGTAGAGCCAAAGAGTGACTTCTCATGTCTTGCTCACAACAATCTACAATTCATATTTCTAACTCCAGAAATAGACATGATGCATGCATACAAATAGAAAAATCATATTCACTAAGTCCTAACCTTTCTAATCATATCTCACATAAACCATATTTCAGCATATTTCAGTTATGATCTTTATATGTAATAAACATATTTTCATAAGGCATATGGAATGCTACATCACATACGTATTCTAAGAACTGTACAAAATCCACTTGCTTTTATCAACATTAGTGTTTGCACTGAACAGACCAAATTGCTCACATCACATACAAAATTTTAATGACTTCTATTTTTGGAGACTTTTATAGGACAATTGTAAGAAAATTACTGTGCTTAATATTCTTGTTTCCCTTCTTTGCTAAAGAGAAAAACACTGCACTTAAGACTTGAAATAAATGTATAGTATTAACTATGGAAGGCTCTTTGAACTCCTTTACCCTGGTATAATTGAGATGTGTATTTTTAAAATCAACCCTATTACAGAGGCTGCATTTGTACTTGTGTGTATGTGTGTAAGTAATTTTCATGGCATTCAGAGAAAATAGTGGAGCCCTCTGGTGGCTACTTTAACATCTGCACATTCCCACAGAGCTATGAGTTAGTGCTTAGTAGGCCAAACCTCTGCAGGATTTTTCAAAGGTTCGGAGTTCAAATCCTATTAGTTTTTTTAATTAAATAATTTTAAATCTCAACTGTTTTCCACTAAGGCAAATAGAAAAAAAATGCACTTAATACTTTTATACAGAAAACAGGTAATTAATCCAAAGTATAACACATTAGGAAAAGATTAAACAAGACAAAATTAGAACTTCATTGCACATTCCTAGTACCTCTTCTTTTTGGTTCAATAAACCCATGGCGGCAGTTTTAAATTAATCCTAAGTAATTCAAGCTCCTATCCAGCAAAGTGCCTGAGCATATGTTGAACTTCAACCACAAACAGTCTCATTTAGTTTCATGCTTGAAGTAATGTACATGCCTAAAAGCTGTGCTGAGTTGGGGCCCTAAGGCATAATCCTATGCTATTTTTATATCAATGGGAGTTTAGTCATTGAACTCAATGGGAGCGGGATTGAGCCCCTAAACAGGTAGTACTTTCTAATGTGGCTGCTGTAATAGGGTCATATTGTCTCATCAATTTTTAAGCAGAAGTCCCTATAGAAAGCAATGAGTTCTGTTGAAAAAATGATGGCACAGTATGGGCTGTAAATATTACCTTATTACAAGGCTGAACTGTTCTTTTTATAACTGGGCTCTTTTTTTTTTTTAACACTTGAAGTGTTTTGGGAGCCCATATTTAAGTATGCCATCTGAAGACTGAAACTGCTTCATTTCCCTCAGTTATGGATGGTAAGTTAGCTCCACAGGAAGCTTGGTCTCCTGCAGGCGCTAGAATAGCATCTGAAATATTTACTAGTTTAATTGTGTACAGCTTCACTAAAATCCTTATATTCCTTTCTGTGTGTCATTTTGGGAGGTTCTGCTGAACTGTTGCTGGAAGTGGGAGCTCTAGCAGACAGGGGCATGATGCCTGCTTAACAAAGAGCAGCATGCAGACTCCACATAGTATAATGCTTAAGGCTATATAATTCCATTTTCTTCTGCAGATTTTGTTTCATTACATTAGTGTCTGCATCATAAAAGCTTTGAGTATTCATGGCAAACATCATTCAAAACTTGACTGCTGCAATGCAGTGTTCACAATGGTTTGCATTTTAGATGGACTGATATTTTAAGCATATTAAACAACATTAAACAACATAATGGATGCAGAGTTGTGCAAAGCTACCAATTTTCACGTTGTCACTGTTTACAGTGAAAAAGTATGTATGTGTGGGTGTATTTGGATACTTTTTCAGGTCTGTTCTAAAAGAAAATTATCTTTATGGAGATAGCCTGCCATTACCTTGAAAGATACAGATTTTCATGAGAAATTTTTTAAAAAAACCTGTGCCCTTTAGGGAAAATAAGTTGTTTTTTAATTAAATTACCATATTAGGAAATGTTGGCATTTTCACAAGAAAAAGCAGGCTTTCATGGGAACCTGTTTTCCTTCTGCAAGAAAAATGAGACCCTTTAAGTTATGCAAAATTCAAGATGAAAAGAAAACACTTTTGGCCTTTTCATTAACCTGTGAAAAATATTTTTTTCATTGTCTCAGCTAGTATTTTTTTTAGCTTTCCCAGTATGAATAGTTATAATCATGTAGAAATGCTAGAACATGCAGTTCATTGCTTTATTAGTTTGGAAATAGTTCCCAAATGATGTGTTCTACTGTAAGAAGCTGTTTATGACCTTTGTATCATGATGGAATTCCCATTCATATCAAGGAGGAGTGTGTGTGCACGCACATCCATGTGGAGATAAGGAAAAATATAGTGTATATCTCCCATATGGACAAACAAATTTATATTAATCAACAACCAAGATGAGTACCAAATTCTCCATTGGCCCAAATTGACTTAGTAGAAAATTGGCCCCAGATTTTTTTTTGACATTTCAAAATGTTCTCACTTTCCATTTCTACTCTGTACTTTAATTTTGGCAATAACTGAGAGCATAAATGCCAAACTCCCAAGAGTAACTTTTTCTCCTGGTATTTTGAACTTGAATTGGCATAGGAGATGCTAGGAATCTTGCAAGAAAGCATGCTTTTTTGATCCTTCCAGCCTAGAGTTTCTGATTCATATAGTTTGCATAATGTTCAGGTAAGCATCAACATTTTGCTCAGTTGACTTGAACCTCCAAGCTATTTTGTTGTTCATTTATCATCACTAATTCTTTCCCCTATCTTGACATGTTTATAATTATGTATCATTTATACTACAGCAAGAGTATGTCCAAATCATTCTGATGAGGTAGAAAATATATGTTAAAAAATAAAACAGCCTCTATTCTAGCAAATCAAAATGATGCTATATTCATGAATGAGGATTACAACCATTTAATAAGATTCTGTTTTAATATGTAAAGGTCTTTGGTATATATAGAAACCTACTATCCTCAAGAAATACTTGAAGCTCAGAAGAGCTGTGTTATGCTTCTGCATGAGACAGGGCCATATAATTTAAGCATAAAAGTAGACTAGAGGACTGAGAAATTTATTTGAGACCTTAGAATACTGAGGGCATGTCTACACTAAGAAATTATTTCTAAATATCTTATTTCGAAATAATAATTACCGAAATAACTATTTTGAAAAAGCATATCACACTACACTGAAGCCTCAAAATTAGTCCAAGACAGGCTACCTTGTTGTGGACATGCTACCTAGACTTAGAGCCCCTAAAATCACTGGGGAGTAATTACTTTGAATGACTCTGGGGCTATGTCTACACTGCAGAGTATTTCCAGGATACCAGAGGTATCCGGGAAAAGCTCTGCTGCGTCCAAGGAATGCATTTGCTTTTCTGAAAAAAAATTCAGAAAAGTAGACATTTTTTCAGCATCCCTATAAATCTCAATCTACAAGAAAGAAGAGATGTTCTGAAAGAGGGTTTTTCCTGACATCTGGCCCTGTGTAGATGGGCCAAATGTCAGAAAAGCCTCTTTTGAAAGAAAAGCGGAAAAAGATACACAAATTGAGGTTCACGATTTGCATATCTTTTTCTGACTTTTCCCTGCATTGTAGACATAGCCTGGAAGTAATTATTTTGAAATAGCAGCAGTGGAGTGTCCACACTATTGCTATTTCAAAATATCTATTTTGAAATATGCAATATTCCTCTTGGAAAGCAGGAGTAGTTATTTCAAAATAACCAGTCCCTTATTTCTAAATAATGGGGTTTGGTAGTGTGGACGTTCTGCTTGTTTTTTTGAAATAATGGGAAATATTTTGAAATAAATCGCTAATGTAGACCTGGGCAGATTGACTGTCTTTTAGCATCAACTAGAAGACAACTAACTAAAATCAAACACTTAACAACTATAACTATAACTAATTGATTTCCGAGATCAGTGAAGGGCCCAGTTTTCTGACAATACATGGTGTGTGTGTGTGTGTGTGTGTGTGTGTGTGTGTGTGTGTGTGTGTGTGTAAAAAGCAGAGAGAGAGAGAGAGAGAGTGTGTGTGTGTGTGTGTGTGTGTGTGTGTGTGTGTGTGTGTGTGTGTGTGTGTGTAAAAAGCACAGAGAATGTGCAGCTCTGGTCCTATTCATAGCAACACATAAATGCAGTATAATCAAAAGTTGTTTTATAGTGTGGAAACTGAATGTATGGGAAGCAGAAAGAAATGTTCTCTTTTCCCTGAAAAAAAGAGTGACCTTAGCTGCAATTCATGCAACAAAGCCTTTGATAGCAAACCTTTGTATTTTCTCTGTTCTGACATTATAAACACTTTAGTAACATAAGAACTCTGTTATATCTCAATGCACACTTTCATGTCCGCCCTCCCACTGAACTGTAGGTAAGATGCACAAATACAATCACTTCCATTGGAGTTGATGGGAATTAATCTTTAGACCTGCAAACATTGTGGGGAGAATGGATACATTCCATTGTGTACACACACAAGTTCACATCTGAGCTGTGGAAATGCAGGTGCACAGGGGATTCAGAGGCAAAGCTGAAGCAGATAAAGATCTGTGGGAATACTCTGGCTTCTATATATATTAGTCTAAGCAATAAAGGACTTCCAAGGGATTAGGGCAATCTGGAATCATATAAAATAACTATTTCCTCTGACATTGGAAGTGTGGGCTGAACAGAAGAAGCTAATTTTGCTGGAGATCGTCAAACAAAAAATCAAGGTGGAGGTACTGTTGAGAAATGGCTGAAATTTTGTTCCCAAAATAAGTTGAACAGTCAGTTTCCATTAAATCAGGGTCAGAAATAAGCCATATATTTCATGCCTTTGCATGAGGCGTGACTGTGTCAGCTGTTTGTTTCTGATAGTACACAATGGATGTTTTGCTTCAGTAAGGTTTGCATATTTAGATAATTTTTTTGGTAGTGTTAATTATGGTGCTCTAATGTGATTAAAGTGGATGTAATATATGTTGCACTATAAATTCATTTCTAAAGTGAGTTTATAGCAAATGCTCCAAACTACCCACCAGCTTGTGCTTCCATGTGTCAACCTTTTTTATTATTATTTCTTATTATTGCTTTTTATGACAATGCTATTGTGATTCTATTTCCAAACTTTAAAAAAAAAAGGGATGCGCGTCCTTCAGGGACGACTTTAGGTTGCGTCTACTCTGCACCGCTATTTCAAAATAACTACAGCCGGTCCCCAAGTTGCAAATGGTCGACTTA
Organism: Pelodiscus sinensis; assembly: GCF_052426305.1. NCBI lineage: Eukaryota > Metazoa > Chordata > Testudines > Trionychidae > Pelodiscus > Pelodiscus sinensis. The sequence goes on from NC_143065.1 coordinate 28,062,612, forward strand.
CGACCGTTCGCAGTTACAACCAAAGCTGTCATAAATGGCAGGCCCCGAGTTACGAACATGATCTGCGCTTATGAACAGCACGGTCGCGTGTAACTCTATGGGGTCCGACTTACAAACGAACAGAGTTACAATCAATTGCTTGGTCCGTAACTGGTTAGTAAGTCGGGAAGAGGCTGTAGCGTTATTTCAAAATAACAGTGTGAGCGTGTACACAGCAATTTTGTTATTTAGAAATAAATTCAAAATAATGGATGGCTTATTCCAACTTCTGTAAACCTCATTCCACGATGAATAATGCCTATTCCAAAATAGCTATTTCGAAATAACACATGTATAGACATTCTACTGCTGCTATTTCAAAATAGCCCCTCTCAAGGGCCATTCCAAGTTATTCCTTCCCAGTGCCTCCTGGGATTCTAAATCAAGACAGCACATCTACATTAGGGAAGCCTGCTTCGGACTAATTTTGAGGCTTTCCTGCAGTGTAGATGTGCTATTTTGAAATTAGCTATTTTGGAATAACTATTCCAGAATAGTTTATTTCGAAATAGCTGTGCAGTGTAGACACACCCTTAGTTAGCTGAAAGCTGAATGAACATACCCATCAAATAAAATAATCCTGAACTTGGTATTACAGTGACTGTGAACATACCTATGTTTGTGACAGTGGTAAGAGTAGAAAGCATTTAGGTCTCAACTGTTCACGGAAATGTGGGTGCAGGTGTCTCCTCTCATGGACCTTCTTTGAGGACTGGAGCCATTATTTGGCTAACGAAGGGTTTGTACTACATATGTTGAGCTCTTATCCATTCAGGCCTCTTCTATACAGTTTTTGTGTCAATTTAACTATTTCATTTAGGGGCATAATTTGTTTTGTATCATAGCTAAAGCTGTATAACCTCTAATGAAGCAGTGGTTACACCACAATAATTTACAGTTGTGAGAATGAGATGTACAGGTATAAGTACTTCGATAGGAATGTAACGGTGTTCATACTAGGGAATTATATTGCTTTTATCAACTTTGGTTTTAAAGCAATAAGAGTTAAAGTAGTATGAAAACTGCATAGTCAAGCCTTAAGAGCTCAGATGACCCAGGGCCCCTAAAGTTAAGATCTGAAATCCATATTTGTACAGGCAGTCCCTGAGTTACGCGGATCCAACTTATGTCGGATCCGCAGTTACGAACGGGGATTTTCTCGCCCCGGAGAACTGGAGCGGCGGGACGCCTGGTCCCACCGCCCGCCTCCTCCGGGGTGAGAAAAGCTGCTCCCCGTCTCCCTGGTCTGCTGGGGGAGCCAGCAGACCAGGGAGACGCTGAGCAAAGCGGCGGAGGACCCGGGCCGGACCTGCAGCGCTTCCAGATCAGCTGGAAGCGCTGCGGGTCCGGCCCGGGTCCTCCGCGGCCTTGCTCAGCGTCTCCCTGGTCTGTAGACCAGGGAGACGCTGAGCAAGGCCGCGGAGGACCCGGGCCGGACCGTGATGCTGATCTGGAAGCGTCGCGGTCCGGACAGGGTCCTCCGCCACTTTGCTCCGCGTCTCCCTGGTCTGCTGGGGGGGGGGGGACGCAGCTAGTGCCCCCCCCAGCAGACCAGGGAGATGTGGAGCAAAGCCCGGGGCCTGTGGTAGAGCAGGTGGAGCGCTGCCGGTTGGTCCCGCAGCACCGCTCCTTGGCGCTACTGGACCAACCCAGCAGCACCCCAGCTGCTCTGCCCCAGGAGTCCTGATTCAGCCGCTGCTGATCAGTTTCAGCAGCGGCTGAATCAGGACGCCTGGGGCAGAGCAGCTGGGGTGCTGCTGGGTTGATCCAGTAGCACCGAGGAGCGGCCGCGCTACTGGACCAACCCAGCAGCACCCGAGCTGCTCTGCCCGAGACGTCCCCAAGTCAGCCGCTGCTGAAACTGACCAGCGGCTGACTACAGGAAGCCCGAGGCAGAGTTGCTCTGCCCCGGGCTTCCTGGAATCAGCTGCTGATCAGTTTCAGCAGCAGCTGACTTGGGGACGCCTGGGGTTCTTAAGTTGAATCTGTATGTAAGTCAGAACTGGCGTCCAGATTCAGCTGCTGTTGAAACTGATCAGTTTCAGCAGCGGCTGAATCTGGATGCCAGTTCCGACTTACATACAGATTCAACTTAAGAACAAACCTACAGTCCCTATCTTGTACGTAACCCGGGGACTGCCTGTACCCTAAATAGCAGGTTTTGTTTTGGAAGCTGATGAGCATTCAAAATACCCAAAAAAGTATTGAGGAGGTGTAAGTGTTCAGCACCTCTGAAAAATAGGTCACTAAAGAACTAGCTAAACGTGGATTTAGGTGTCCAACATTAGGCACACAAATCTAAAATATTTGGCCTGACTTGTTTTTGCAATGATTAGTCTAAGCAATAAAGGACTTTCAAGGGATCAGGGCAATCTGAACTGTATAATTGTTGTTGCTCTGCAAAATGCAGCACATCAATAAAACAGCTTTAGTTAGGGAACTTGAGCCTGAAGACAGGTCTTGGGAGTTTCAGAAAAGTCAGCAGAGCACAGTGCACTGTTGAGAAGACTCTTGGGAGAATGCTGTCATAGGCAGAATGGATGCTTTGGAAGTATGTTGTTGGCCATGGAGGACTGATTATAAAGCTGTTCATAAAACAGTTATAACAAATTTTCTTCTAGAGACAAGAGCCTTGCTGACTTGAAGGAAGGGAAAGAGAAGTATAGGAGGAAACAAGAGAAGGAATGTGTGGGATGCAGGGAAATGAGTCAAAGGGTAGGAGAGTGCTTCGAAGTAGGAATAAGAGATCCTCCAGAAAAGGGCTTTATTCCGGAGGATCGCGCCAGTCTAGACGCTTTTTTCCGGCTTTTCCCCAAGCCGGAAAAAAAGCGGCGGCCATGTTTATTTAAATCCCGCGGGGGATATTTAAATCCCCCGCGGATTTCCCTATTCCCTAGTTCAAAATTAGCATGCCCCTTCCAAAGAAGGGGCCAGTGTAGACGTAGCCTATGTGTAAAGCATTTGCAGTGATGAATGAATGGACTTGTTTTAACTTTTCCTTATTGTGCTGAGCACAAAGTAAAAATAAATCTTTGAGAAATTTCTATAATTTCCATTAAGATGTTATATTTGGAATCCGCATGGAATCTTTTAAAAACACCCAGCTATATAAAGTAAGTTGCATGACTAATATAAGGATTACATTACATCTGACTCTTAACAATTGTTGAGGCCCCTGTAATATTAGCCCTTAGATCTGGTGGATACTGACCTCGTCATGTGATTGGTATTAACCTTTTGTTGACCTTGAACTATGACATCTGATAGAGGCCAGGAAATGAGAGCAGACTCTTACTAGTGCTCCTAGGTGTGACTCCTTTATCACAGCCCACAAAGCTAATACTTCACATCTTCAAATTTGATGTCAACTTCAAGATATTTGGAGTATTATACTACTTATTGCAAAATAAACCGAGGCAGTTAATAGTTTTAAAGGTGCATGTTCCATTTTCATCTTGTAATTGCCTGAATTAAATGAATGAACCTGAATTATCTTTTCCCCCCACTAGTCTCGGAGGGGTAGCCGTGTTAGTCTGCAACTATATACAGTATAGTCTCATTGTTGTTTAACCTTTCCCCCCCTAGTTTTTGTCAAACATGTACCACTCAGTAGATTGAAAGTAGCAGGAGAGCTAGGATTTTTGTTTTGGTCGTCATTCTTAAGTGTAAAATTGGATTGGACAGCAGATTTTTTTTTTTGAGGGTGGAGGCTAAAGTTTAGTAGACATGATATAAATCAGACTCTTGGTATTCAAGATACAGGATGAATAAGTTGAATCTTAGCCATGTCAACTTGATAGAAATTATTCTATTGTGGTGTTAGGCTGACTTTTAAAAATTAACTGTATGCATGAAAGTCACAAAACTAGAAGCTCTGAAAAATAGGATTCAGCTTATTTGATGACTGGGATTTGGGGGGGAGGGGTAGAGCCAACCAGAACAATAGAAGGCCCATGTATCAACTGAAGGAGGGGCACCAGAGCTCAGGAATGAAGAGTTTACAAGAGAAACAAAAAGAGAAAAGGATGGGGGTACAGATCATAGGGTGAAAATGGGGTTCTAGACAGGCACACGCAGAGATCCCTTGGGCAATGTCTACTGCTCTGAGGAGTCCATAGTGTCTTTATGCAAATATTGCATAAAGAAAACACTGCTGGATCAATTTCTTGCTACTCACAGCAATATATGCCATATTTACTGTTACTATGAAATAACAGTTTCTCCTGAACACTCAAGTTTGCCCAAGGGTGTGGCAGGGAAAGGAAGAGACAGATGATACAGCCACCTGAAACACAATATTGATGAGCTCATCAAGACATGTACAGTAGTAACTCTGAGAACTGAAGACATACCTCCATTGCCACAATATTATTCTAGAGTGTAGTGACGTTTATAAAAAACACACATTTTTTCCTATATTAAACCCTGTGGTGTGCTGCCAATTGGAGATATCAAAAAATGTTGCCGATTCAGGGAAATTAATATTTTTAAGTTTCTTCTGTGTGTGTTTTTAGTATGTCACTTTAATAGCTTGGCTTTGGTTAATAAGTAGTTGTCATGTTGTGATTTGTGACTGGAAGGAGGTGGGTTTTATCTGATGGCTAAGTGGGAAGGATCTATGATTTAAAAACCAACTGTTCTTCATTCTCGTTTCCTTAGTATGTTCTTTTTGCCTCTAGCTATTAATGCTGAATCATTTGGCAGTACTTTTGCTGTATGAAGACAATAGGTCTACAGCAAAACTCTAGGGTTTGATTTAAATATAACATACATTTGTCTGGACATAGTTAGCCTTAAACCAAACTTCGGGAATGCATTAGTTTTGGATTCCACATAGGACGTGGATTCTTTGACAGTAAATTGGGAAAGGCACCTTCTCAGAGATGTCTCCTGAAAGAGGAAGAAAGGGATCACAGCATCACTTTGAGCACAAGTCATTTATGGCTAGGGCTGGAAGTCGTGCTTTTTGGTGCTTTACTGATCCAGAAAAAAAGGCATTAGAGCATGGCAAAATGCAGTATTATCTCACAACTCAGACAGGGGGCGGGAGGAAGGGAGCAAAGAGGGCAATTGCCCTGGGGCCTGGTGCTTTTAAAGGGCCAGTGGATTCCGGCTGCTGCCCCACTACTGCAGCAGCTGGTGCCTTGGGCCCTTTAAATCTCTACTGGAGAGCTGTGTGGCATGTTTCAGAGCCCCATGCAGGCAGCTTGGAGGAGAGGGTGGGAGGGTTGCTGCAAGATCCGAGCACTGCTGGGGACTGGCTGCTCTAGTATTTCCCACAGTATTTTGGCACTTGAGGCGGGGAGCTCAAATGACGCCCCCATACTCCGTCGCTGCACCAGCAGCAGACACAATTTCCTACACTCTGGGTCCTCGTGGCGCCCTCCCACAATCTGGCACCAGAGGTGGCCATCTCAGTTCGCTTCATGGTAAGGCCAGCTCTGGCCCCACCCCATCAGACTAAGGCCCTGCCCCTTCCAGGAGATGGAGCCAGCCCCTCATATTATCTAGCAATCTTGTCAGTCCCCCGTCAGACTGTATTTAGTAGAAAAAGGACATGGAAGAGAACTGAGGCAGACTAAAATGAGGACACAATCAATAAGCATGCCAATGACTAAGGCAAGCAAGGAAAGCCTAAGAAAGTTTTACCTCTGAAGTTTCTTCAAGCAATGGGAAACTACAAATTAAGGCAAAAAATATCAATGGAGCATAGGGCTGGGGACTTAGGGCAAATGCTAATCCTGGCAAAAGTCAGTAACCTACATCATCTGTCAGGGTCTAAGTTTGAAAATAAATGTTGTTGATATTATGCTGTTTTAATTTATAGTTGCTTAAGCAACCCCACCCCAAATCACATACCTCTAGAAGGACTCAATGTGTGGGTTGTGGCTCCGGTGGAACAAAATCACTGACTGACTCTCTACCATTGAGTAGCATTTGGATTAATATAAAACATAATTGTTATGTGGACAATGGCAGCTGCCTGACCAAGAATTTCTCTAATTACTCCCTGGAGGCAAAGGGAAGTGTTTTTTTTTAAAATGCACTCAATGCTGGTCTGATGCTGTTTTCACTGACACTTCCATAGATTTCAATGAGCAGAGATGAGCCAAGGCTGAGTGCTTTTGAAAAATTGTCCCTATTTTAGTAATATCCCTGCTTGGGTAATAATTAAGAAGGCAATATCAGAGAAAACAGAGACAAGAGACTGTCTCTTATTCCTTGGCACTTAAACTCTCATTTGACCAGAGTGCTAAAGAACATATGGGAATTAAGGCAGAAGAACAAAGAGGGAACACAGAATTACATTTTCACTGGCTCAGTCATCCATTCACCCTGATTTTGCTTACTGACCAACAAGGTAAAGCTGCATGGAGCATTAAGTTTACTGATGGATCATTATCTCTAATAACTTGAAAGTGCATTCACTACTCTTCCCTTTATGTTTTTGTGCTATACGACTTCCCTGTGCAGGATAGTGAAACAGATAGTAGCAACCTCACCATGTGTTCAACATTCACAATTTTAGGTTCAGGCACTAGTCTTAAAGATGAACAGCAGTAATATAAGGAAAGCATTATAGTGAGAAATAAAATGTAAATACCTGAGAAGACAGCCTATTCTTTATATTTCAGACATTCTTTTTGTAGGATGAGAATGGGATTAGAATTGGAGGACAAGGTACAGTAAAATCAGACTGCATCTTAGTAAAGTCTCCCTGGCAGGGAAAAAAAAATATGTCCAGGGAAAAGTACTGTCTGGAGGATTTTCACCCCTAATTGACAAAAAGATAATTAGGAAAGATTTTGATTTGGAATGAGATGACAATATGGTACAGTGGTCATGCAAGGAGAAATTAAAGCCCTTTTGAGAGAGATGTGTGCCTGAAGTTCACATTTTAATGAGAATATATATATTTTTTATATTCAGTAAGGCGTGCTCCTTTTTTGGACTCTCTTCAGTGATCAAACAGAAGTGGGATGAACACTGCCTAAAAAAACAGTACATCTGAATTTGAATGCTCATTGATAGAGCTCTTGAGTGATCTCACTGTACAGTAATAAATGTTTGCAAAAGCCTGTCTGATTTAGATGAGATACTTAGAATAATATACTTAATGAATGATGCAATAAACACATTGATAAATTCACATATTAAATTAAACACTGGAATAGTTACCCTTTCACTTGAATTCTTGCAATATAGCATTCAGATTGTAGGTTTTACTCACATAAGTAAACGTGCATGAATGGGTACGTGGGACGGGAAATTTGTTTTTCCAACCTACAAAATTGTGGGAATTATTTAGTTGGAATTTTTGAATGTGGCTGAGATTTTAATATGCTTGTGAAGACTCAATCTCCCTTAGTTTCTTGTCTTTTCTTCTGCCTGTTGAGTTTTTATCAATGCAAATTAGAGGGAATAGATATAAAAGGTTGGCATTAGATTAGAAGTTATACTCTTATGTAATCTTATTGTCTCTTTATTAAGACAAAATGATATTAAAGGTCTTTTAGTTTAAAAACTAAAAAGATTTAAGGTAGCCAAATTATAACTGTTTGGTTATTTTATTGATACATTTGAAAAGTTTGTATGTTTAAAATATTATCCTCTTTAAAAATGTACAGATTTACTGCAACTTACAAATTTTAAGTGATCCCTCTCTTTTATTTGATGTATGTATGTGATAGCAAAACTACTGATTCAAGCCTACATCACATATTTAAGTAATAGTAATTGAAGAGTAATTACATGACAAAGGCCAAACTGCTTGAATAATCTTCATTGGATAATTTATTTGTTTAATTTTATGTTGTTTGAGTAAATTGCGCAATTTATATAAATTGCAAGGATATTTATCAGGCATCCCTTGAATCCTTAACTCAATTAATTTTGTTTTTTGGAAAATAAAATGAAAATGTACTTGCTTTATTTAAATCATTGCTCTGGGTTGGGGACGAGGGGTTCAGTATACAGGCTACCCCAGGAAGAGAAGTACCCCAGCCCTCTCTTACCACAGCAGCTTGGGGCCAGGTGAGAAGCACCTCTTCATCGCCACTGCAGCTCCAGCCGGCACAGCTGAGAGAGGGATGCATGTCCCCTGGCTGGCACAAGTCCAGGTTTGTCTGCCTCCTGTGCTGCTCAGCCAGAGTGAGGAATGCAGCAAACTCTGAACTTTCCCCACACTCCCTGATGAAAGGGAACAGCCAGCAATGTTCTCCCACCCTCCGTAAAGGGTGAGATGGAAGGCTCAGGGTTGGGGCAGTCCTGGAGAGGGCACCCCCTGCCAGCCCCTTTCACCTGCCTTGTGATTATCTCTTTCAGTATGGTTGTATGGGAAGCAATCCTATTTTCCTGGCACAACAAAACCTTTAAATTGTTTAAGTTACGATAAAAGGAAGTTGTATACCAAATTTGGTGTTCCTAGTTCTTACCTTTCCGGAGTTCTTGATAAAAAAGAGACATACATAAAGGCAGACACACAGACAAACTTTCTCAAATATATAGTAGATTAAAGCAGCTCTGGTCAAATATAGCGCAGTCATTAGCAGATAGGGGATGACTGAGTGTGCTGAATTTCAGCAGAAAATACTGTATTTTCCGGAGTATAAGGCGACTGGGCGTATAAGACGACCCCCTAATTTTCTAGTTAAAAGATAGGTTTTCGTCTTATACTCGCTGTATAAGACTACCCCCCCTTAAGAGGCCAACTGGCAGCGCCCCAGCGCCCCTCCGCCTCCCCCGCTTTGCTCCCAGTGTCCCTGGTCTGCTGGAGACGGTCCCCAGCAGACCAGGGGCACCGGGAGCAAAACCGAAGCGGCGGCGGGGTCCCGCGCTTCTGAGGCTTTGCTCTGGCAAAGCCTCAGAGGCGCGGGACCCCGCCACGGCTGCGGCTTTGCTCCCGGTGTCCCTGGTCTGCTGGAGACGGTCCCCAGCAGACCAGAAGCACCGGGAGCAGAGCCGCAGCAGCGGCGGGGTCCCGCGCCTCTGAGGCTTTGCCAAAGCAAAGCCTCAGAAGCGCGGCACCCCGCCGCCGCTTCGGCTTTGCTCCCGGTGCCTCTGGTCTGCTGGGGACCGTCTCCAGCAGACCAGGGACACCGGGAGCAAAGCCTCTGAGGACGCTGGCAGCGGGACAGCCGCGGCGCGTCTGGGCTGTCCCGCTGCCGGAGCCCCTCCGCGGCTTTGCTCCGCGTCTTCCTGGTCTGCAGACCAGGGAGACGCGGAGCAGCTTTTCTCGCCCCGGAGTACACAGGCGGCGGGACCATGAGGTCCTGCAGTCTGTGTCCTCCGGGGCGAGAAAAGCCCCGTTCGTACCTGCAAGTCGGGGACTGCCTGTATACCCGGCGTATAAGACGACCCCCGATTTTTGGGGGATGTTTTTTAGCATAAAAAGTCGTCTTATACGCCAGAAAATACGGTAAATTTCTGTATTTTACCAAGGGTTGAAACTAAAGCTTGCTGAAGTCAAAGAAGACATCCGTAGTCTGCTGGTCCATAGTCTGATCTTTGTGAGTGGACAAAAGTGAGAATGGTAAAGATGGCTGGTTGCCAATGTTGTGGCCCTCAGGCTCTGGGTCTGCTTTAGTGTAGAATTTTTCAGGATGCGTCTACACAGCACCCTTCACTCAAAATAAGCTATGAAATTTGAGCTGCACAAATTGCATAGATGATTTCATAATTTGGTGTTGTGTCGAAATAACTCGCTATTCCAAAATGTTTCTTAACCCTTATGGTCGGAATATGCTACCCACTATTTTGAAATCTCTTCTGAAATAACAGGCTGCTTTAATAGACACAGTATCCCAAAATAGCTCCACAGTGTAAACGTACCCTCATAATTGAGAGCAGCCACAATATGGCTCTATTTTAGCATCAGCTAGCTGCAAGCACAAGAAGGGTTTCAGCTATTCCTTGCTTCTGGGTGGCATAGCCCTATGGAGAACATTTTGGCTAAATGTTACCCTTTAGAGGTTTACTGAAATGAAAAGGGAGAAATTGCAAGTATTTCAGTGAAATAAGGAAATAGGATTTATGTTTCTAGCTCACATTTAGAATCAATTATATAAACAGTAATGACAAATTCAGAAAGAATGCCTAAGGAGGCTTAAATTAGACATAATGAGGAAAATTTGAGGTACCTTTTATTGTTCTTTTGTTCTGCAACTAGTTTCTGTGGAGAGTTTGCCAATGCAATATTACTGTCTTCTTTTTAAAAGAAAAAACTAATGTGATGGGTGAAAATAGCAACTCCACTTCTAGTTAGCACTGGGAAGATGCCAGCATTTGTTGCTCAATTTTATCTTTCCTTTTGTACAGCAATTTACAGTGGATCAGTATTTGACCTGGGAGAAATGAAGTAGCAGCAGACCAAAGTGAATTTGAGCACTCCTGATTTTTGAGGATGTTCAGATCTGGAAGGCAGACACTAGGTTCCTTTTCTGAATATTAGATAAATCTGGAAGGAAAAAACAATTTCTGCTTTCCTGGCTCTGAAGTGGAAATTGAGTCAAATCTTCCTTCATGCCTGGTGGTATATCTAAGGCTGCCCAGGCCATTTAGAGCCCTTCCTCCTTTAATTATCATGTTAACCTCTCCTGGTGGGGGTCCAGATTCCTCCCTTGTTAGGCTTCAGATAGAGATGTATTGTCCATTCAGTCCACCCAATTCTTTCTTGGGGCCTGCCAGCAGAGGCCTCAGTCCAGACTGGGGAAGACTTCTGAAGATCATAGGTAGGCCGCAGCTGTCTGCATGTTCCCCCTTCACAGCACCACCCCAGTCTAGCAGCCAGCTCTCCATTCACAGCAAGCTGCTGTGCATGTCTTATTCTCCCTCCCTTTCCTGTTGCTATCTGCCATGGGAATACTGGGAAATGTAGTCCCATTCCTGCTCCAGGTCCAGCTGTCCTGGCAGGGAGCTGACCAAAGAACTATATCTCTCCCAGGGTACTTTGAGATCTGCCTCCCCTCCCCCCCCCCCATGCTGGATTCCTGCTGCTTGGTGGGAGAAGGGAGGAAGTGAGAGAGATGGGCTGCTTCTGAGCTTGGGCCTGATGCCATGGTGCTATGGTAAATCTGATACTGTGTGTGCTCAAGCACCAGGTTGCATTGGGGCTGAAGTGAACACAAGGCAATCCAAGGCCTGGTTTGTGCTAACCATGTCAGTTGATCTAAGTTAGGCTAACTTAAGTCAATGTAAATTAGATTTATAGCAGGGTTTGCACCATAGTATGTCAACCTTGACTCAATCGAGTCTTCACCTGACCCATTAAATAGGTGCCACTACATCCATCACAGTGGCACCAATACAGCCAAGAGTCATTTTGGCATTATTGCAGAACCCTCTAAACAATTTTTACTCATTTAAAAAATGAAAATGTGCGTAGTTTGTCAGTGCTTGTTTGGTTATTTCTGTCTTCCTCTAGTACACCATGTTCTTGCCACGTACAATAATCAGTAAATGGGGATAGGATTACAGTCTAACTGAATGCACGCCTAAGCAGCTGTCCCTTGGTTTTTGTTTTTAGTATAATTTTTTTTAACGAAAACAAACACCTTAGCTAATGCCATAATTGCCCATTTTGGGAATATATTGTTTGATACTGATGTACTAGGTAAGATTTTGTTTGTTACATTTTATTCTGTTCTTTATAATAATAATCCTTCCTATGGCACAGGAAATCTTGGATCTTTTAACAATGCTAAATTTGATACAGATGGATGTTATTGAGGGAGGTTTCTTTTTTTAAAAATTTAACCACAGTTTCAACTAGCCTACAGAAACAATTTCTGTCAAATACATACACATTAAAAAAGATACAGTACAGTCAACCAAAGAACACATCACAATCACTGAAACTGTAATATAGTTCAGTATTTCTCAACCTTTTTTATAAAGTACCCCTTTAAAAAAAAAGTACCCCCAGTACCTACAGTTTTCAGATACACAATATTTTTTCTACCATTGCAACACATTTGTTTAAACAACTTAATCATTGCCAGGCGGGTGATGAAATGTTGGGGTGTAAAAACTACAAAAATATAAAGCGCTATAAAACTTAAAACAAAACAAATTCAGTTTTCTCCAAATTTCAGTTGTGTTCATGTACCCCTCAGATTTCTCTCGAGTACCCCTAAGTGTACTTGTACCACTGGTTGAGAAACACTGATATAGTTCATGTCTGCCACTGCCTTCCAATTAGGCCTTTACATATGGCTGAGGCCTTATTTTCTGACTGACCAATCATTCAACTTCAAGAAGTCACCAAGACTTTTAGGATAACTTTGTCATGGGTCTAGTCACTAGACCTTCTACTTCACTGACCACAAAGAACTGGCCTGAAATTAAAATAGTCTATGTCTGTATTATACAATAACAATTTCCCAGGAAAGGGGAAACAGCCTGAAGAAGTATTTGTGAACTTCCACTTCAATTGCAAGATTGCCTACAGGCTGTTGATAATACACGTAACAAAACAGCAGAGTTTCTTCGTAAGAGGCTCTCAAGCCAAACTCCTTTTCTATGCTTCGCTTACATAACACACAAGTTAATGTTGGTCAGACCTAATACAGAAAAGAGAAAACTAGCTTTCAGTGCTAAAATCCTCCTTATAAATTGGAGTAGGAATGGCTTGCAGGAGTTAATAATATGGAGCGTCATGCTCTCCTCTTCCTACAGGGGAACCTGCCTGCAGGAAATAAGCAGTATGTTCCCTCACAGGCCTCTCCACCATCTTCTCTGTAGAAAGCATGTGCAAATGGTGTTTTATATTAAATGGAGTCAAGGGAAGAGAGATGATGAACTTCTCTCACTCCACATCTTTTGTCTCTGGTAAATGTTTATTATTACACTGTGTGAGTAGACATGGAGGTTAGGTCCATCAATAGCTATTAGACAGGATGGGCAGAAATGGTGTCCCTAGTCTCTATTTGTCAGAAGCTGGGAATGGGTGACGGTGGATGGATCACTTGTTCATTCACTGTGGGGCACCTGGCATTGACCACTGGTGGAAGACAGGATACTAGGCTAGATGAACCACTGGTGTTACTCAATATGGCCGTTTTTATTTTCTTATGTTAGACTCAGCAGTGAAAGTAACTTAACATTTCTTACAAGTACTGTCCTATTGCAACCTGGGCCCCTGCTAGCTCTTTAAATAGCCCCCTGCTGGCTTTTGCTGCAGCTCAGCCTGCTCTTGTTGAAGCTGCATGTCAGGGTGTACCCGCTTACTTTCACCCATGATTAGACTTCAGATAAATAAATAAACAAACTAAATTCACAGGTGGGTCCACATAGGGTGGAATAAGGATCAGCTGGACCTTATGGAGATTTTCTGCTGGTCCAGGAATCCAAGTTTCTAGGAGTAGGAAGTGGATAAATAGGAAGTGAGGGGTAGAGGAGAGTGGGCAAGGTGGAAGCAAAGTTGAAGCAGATGCATATGACTATACTAATTTCTACACTAAAAATGCACCTTGAATGCCTCCATAGCATTTACCAGAGGAGGAGGGGGGAGGTTATGTAGCCCACTGTAAATTCTATGATGCTAAAATGGTGGCATGAGAAAGGTGTTCCTTATGTGGCTCGTACCCTTTTTGATGTGATAGCACTGATGGCTGCAAAAGCCACAAGTTCTCCAGCATACTTGATGATTCCCTCTGAAAGCATCACATATATATAGTTGTTGGTGGGAGAGCCCTGGAAGCCTAGTATCCTGGGTGGCTTATGGAGGCAGAGGGGCTCTCCCACGTTTAACTTGATATTCAGACAGTGATATTCAGTACTCTTTTGCTGCAGATTTTCACTCCATGATTGTTAAGTCAAGTCACCTGCCTCTATTCAGCAGTTCACTAGGCAGGGAAATTAAAATGAAGATTTTTTTTCCCAGGTAAATTCCAGTCTCCCTACTTGCTTTACAGCGTCTGTCTGCTTTATGAAGCAGAAAAACATATGGCTATTGGATGTCCTGAAAACATGTGGTTTAGAGGGGAACTTGTGTTAAAACTTTTGGAATTGGCACATAGTGCATACATTCTATGATTCAGTTTCTCCACAAGTTGACTTAAGAGACTCAACAAGGCCTTGGAATTTGGTAATTTGGCCACAGAGACTTAGGAAAATTTGAATGTTAGCCCTTTTGCAATGGACTGAAAATTGGTGCAAGTTACTTGATCAAGCACATTGAAGAAAGTGAGCACTTCAAAATGTCCATTATTTGAGGCCCCAAATAGTGGCAAAATAATCTTTATTCCAAACAATGGTTTAGTGCTCTGATAACTCTCACTGCATTGTCATTTTAATAGATATGTTCAGTATCAGTGGCCTACAACTGTTGTCATTCCATCGAATTGGGCTAAATTCTCCCAACAAGACACCCTTGCAATAGAGCTTCACTTGTAATCATTTGTTGGCAAGCACATTTTACTATTATTATGCTAACTACTCATACTTGTGTACAGCATGAGGTGCCAATGTTTTCAGTTCCAAACATTAAAGATGTGATGATAAAGAAGGCGAACCCTTATTAATTCTGAGAGATTTTCTTAATTGGGATACAATGTGAAGATTCTCAACAATAATAACAGATGATGGGAAATAAATAGGCACGGCAGGAGAGAGAGTTTATAGTGTGAGTTTCCCTTTGCCTCCTTTTAATTGCATTACATACTGTGGGATGTATCTGGAGTATGCATTTTCTAGTTAATTTTTCTTGACTGCATCCATCAAGCTAGTGCTCCTGGACATTTTAATGCCTGATAATATTCCATTTGCATATGACTATAGCTGTCATTAGAACCAATTTACACACATGATTTGCTTCTTGAAGTGTCAACGTCTGAATTTTATCTAGAGAGAAATAGGGTCAGGAAAGTTTAATTGATTGTATAATGCAATTGAAAAGGCTGGCAGGGATCTAGGGCAATTTTGGGACATCTGTCTGAGTCATCAAAAATAAAGCATATAACAGCTGTGATAACAGCAGGATTATGATTGGATATACAGCATTCAACATAAGATTGAACAAGGGCTGGAAAACAGAAAAAGGTGTATAAGTCAGTTGTGATAAAATCACTACAAGAGCTCCTGGCAGGAGTTGGTTTAAATTTTCCATCTGAGTGCTAAGTGGTGTAAATTCAAAGTAGTTTAAAAGGTATTTAAAAATCTTCCACCAAAAGCTGATAAATTTTCATCATAAATAGCAACTTGTTGCCTATATGCACTGAATAAATAGTGTAACTATTTTATCCATATATAATTAAATATTAATTAAAATGCTGCATGCCATTGCCAGTAAGTATTACTTAATTTGGGGAAGGAGAACTTATCTTTTCCTGCTCCAAATTCATAGGCCTTCACAACATAGGGTCTATGATACACATTCATCATTCTAATCCTTTCTAGAACAGGGAGCGGCACACACAAAACTAGCCAGGTCATTATCATGTGTATACTCTGTGGTATACAATTTTGCTTGCGGAGGTTTGCATTTTATAGTGTACTTTGAAGGATAAAAGCTTATTTCTACATGTATACTTACTGGTTGGGGTTTACTCTTTTTCTTTCAGCCAATTTATTAGTTGGTTGGCACTTATGCTTTGATTTATATATAAATTAGTATGCAAGTGTCACATAATTGAGATTACGAAATTATGGCAATTAGTTTTATCAACTGTGCTTTGAAAGTACAGTCTAGTTCACATTATGCATACCAAATAGGTAATACTTGACTGAGTCATCTAAAAGTTGTCATTTGTTTGCAGCCTCTGTAAATAAGAGCTGGGTAAAAGATACAATGGAGATGGTAGCTATTTATATGATAACTTAATTTATAATATCACTAACCAGATTTATAACGGATAAAAGCTGACAATACAAGGGGCATGTAGTTACACAAATTTAGGTAAGAACTCTTTTTAGGGATGTAAAATCCCATTTAGTTAATCGGTTAAACATTAAGTTTAACGCCTTAACTGATTAAACAGGGGCAGGTGGCCTGGTGCGGTCCCCAAGCTGTGGGCAGGGACTGCTCCAGCTCACCTGGTTCCGGCTGTGCACTGAGCTGCTGGCTCCTAGCCTATGTGGACTGGGAGTTGGCAGCCTCACATAGGGCTGAAAGTAGCCACCACGTCCCCCACTGTTGCTTCCAGCCTGCATGAGGCTGCCAATTCCCAGCCTACGAGGGCTGGGAATTGGCAGCCTTCCACCTGTGGTGCACTGCGGGCAGGGAGCTGCTCCTGGGTAACAGTTAACCGTTACCCAGTAAGCATCACCCATTCATAGTGATGCTTACTGGGTAACTGGTTAACCTGTTACCCATTCACATCTCTACCTATTTTACACCTCATCACTCACAATTCAATTTACTCTTGGTTTTTTTTATTTGTGCTGCGAGGGCACTAACTACATGTTTATGCTACAGCCACCATGTGAAAAAAAGAAGGTAAAGCTGGAGATAAGTTTGCAACTACAGCGTTTGCATATGCTTTATGTTTCATCTACAGAACTTTCACTCAGTAAAGCATTAATACAATTCACAAAAATTAAACTGAGCTATTTTGTTTTTTATATTGGTATAAAAAGTTGTGGTGATTTCAAAATAACACAAAACACCTAATGTAATGATAACAAATACAGCCCAGAGCTACTTATTTTCCCCCACAAATGAGTGGGTTTTTGTTAACAAATCTGCCTTAGCATCAGACAGGAAGAGGAGCCACTTGAACAAAAGTAACAAATAAGAGAATCCACTTTTTGTTATACTCCTGTGTTTGCAAAACAGAACTTTTGTTTGTAATGCAACTTTACAGCTGTCCCATGTAGTGTAAGAGAAGTAGGAGCTTTGGAATCTCTTATTTATGATTCCCAACGCACTGCTTGATTTAGAAGCAGGTTTTGGCATAGACATTCACCAACTGCAGAGAACCTTGTATTTGTGCCAATTTGTCTTTCCATCCAGAAATGTCAGTACACTAAAGATTATATCATAATAAGAATTTAGCAGATATACTATGGACTTAATTTATGTGGGCATTATAGAATTTTGTTGCAGGTACTTGACGTGACTATAATATTCTGATTCTTCATAGTAGGCATGTATAAAATTTTTGCAAGGCAAAATATACATTGCTTTTATTGTTTGCTAATAAAAATAATAAATAGTTTAAAAAGACGTTAGGGATACATATCCAAACCAATAATTAACAGTGGGTATCACATAGTACTTTGGCAAGGCATACTGAATGGAACAATCGTCAAGTCTGGATGATTTTTATAAATGTTGGTTGGTTATCAAGTGACCGATCTAATGCCAATTAACAATGTCTTCTAGTTCAAATTCCCGTTCTCCTTAGGATTGCTTTGTTCTACACTGATACTCCAACTGCAGCAGAAACGGGTCATTTGCTAGTCTTTCTGAACCAAACATGAAAAAAGCACGTGGAAAGTAATGGGAAGAAGCATAGAATGCTTATGTGTTTTATACAACTGAAAGGCAGGCCACACTGGCATTAACACTTCACATTGCTGATCTTTTCAGCCATAATCAACTAGCAAATAATTTTGTACTCAATCCAGTTAATGGGTTAATTATATGGGGGGAAAAGGACTCAGCCTAACTGAAAGCCTAAATGCCAGCTTGAAAGTTCAAAGGGGCATAGACTAAACAGAATAAAGGCCAGTACTATTCCAACTAAGTGTGTCTACACAGAAAGTTACATGGGTATACTCATCCGGTATAATTTGCAGGTAAACTTCCCCATGCAGATATGTCTCTAAGTATCTGAGACTATTACATAATCCATTGCAAAGTCGCAGCAGATCTAGTAGACTTTCACTCGTTGATTGCTGCCTTCAGATCTTTTAGATACAGGAGCTTTTCTGCTATTAGAGCCAGTGGAACATGTGTATACAGACAGCAGCTAGCTTAGAAGAGACAGCCAGACCTGCTGTGATTCTGCAGTGCTCCCTTTGTGATATCTGAAAAAGCAGAGAAAAGTGGCTCCTCTGACCCTAAAAAGGGGGTGTTATGGGGCCAAGAAGAAAAGAAAAAAGAATGGGAAGTGGAATGAAAGCACCTGGATTTAAGATGGGATCATTCAAGGAGGAAGTAATGGATCAGTTTATAGGATTTCAGATGGGGAAGAATGTGGTAAAGCTTGTGCAAGGGGATACTCTTTAATGGATAAGGAAACCTGCTGGAGTTTCCTGCAAATTTGGAGGATGTTTACTTCCTCCCAAATAAAGAACAGTGACTCTGGCCCCAAAGCTCACATGTATTTAGAGACTGTGTGAAGCTAGGGCTATCCAGGTGGTTGCCCTGTGTCTTTGTGCTGTCCCTTGGTAGCATAGCTCAGTGGGCACCTTTGCACTTCTGGCTGCTTCCAGGACCCATAGAAATGAGAATAGCATGGTCCAGAGGGAATCCCTGAAGACGTAACATAGCAAGCGTCTGTTACCTTTTTGCTGAGTTCTTATGGGCTCCAATGGGAATAAGCTACTTCTCCCTGGCCCTCCCCACAGGCACAAATCCCAATTTCAAGTACATGTCTGACACTCCCTCCCCTCCCCTCCAACTCATGTGATATCTGTGCACAGAAGAGGATCTCTCCCCATCACCCCACCCAGTGCAGGCAAAGGATAAACTAGCATCACTTCCTCAGTTAGCTTGGAAGGAAGAAAGATTAGATTCAGAGAAGACTTCTAAAAGTCTGTATAGAGACTTTTCCAAATCTGCAAATCTTTTCAGGGTGTGCTTATCCTTAGTACCGGAAGTATATCATAGATTAAGGTAATATCACAGTATCAAGAATAACCTTGCTTTCTTTGCTCCCAAGATGACATTGGTATTTTTTCACCTTTTGAACCATATGTGTAAGGAAAGCTTTAACCTTGTGTAACTGCTGTGAAGGTTGGCTACTTCCTAACCCACAAAAGACCTATATTACTATTGATTTTTTTCTTTGATTTCATGAAAGCACTCAGTAGAGGCTTGTATAAGCATTAATTTAATTATAAGACAGCTGTGTTTTGATCAGAGTTGTCGATCATACTCTAGTCTTGTAAAAGGCAGGTCATGTTCTTGGCACAGGAATAAAAGGCAACAGCATGAAATGTGATACTCCTATAGGCCATGTCTACACTAGGAAACTATTTCAAAATTAGTAAATTTGACTTAACTCCCAATTTAATAAATTTGAACTAGCATGTCCACACTATGGGGAAGCCTTGAAATTAGTCCGAGGCAGGGCCCATTAATGTAGACATGTTACCTCGGACTTAGAACCCCAGGAGGCACTGGGAAGTGATTAGTTTGAATTACTTTGGGGAGTAATTATTTTGATACAGCAGCACCGGAGCATCCACATTCTTTATTTCAAAATAACTATTTTGGAATTAGTGTTATTCCTGATGAAAAGCAGGAGTATAGATTTTGAATTCCGCAGGTCGTTATTTCAAATTAACGTGCTTGGTAGTGTGGCCACTCCAATTCTGAATTTGACATGGGGGGGGGGGTGGGAGAGGTTATTTTGAAATAAAGTCCTGGGCTATGTCTAAACTACATTCCTCTTTCAAAAGAGGAATGTAAATGAGGCTGATCAAAAATTCAATTGAAGCACAGATTTACAAATCTTGTGCTTCATTTGCACAATCGTGTGAGTGTTTTTTCGAAAAATGGCTTTTCGAAAAAGAAACTACAGTCTAGACAGGGTTCTTTCGGAAAAAAAAACCCTTTCAAAAGAACCCATTCACCTCATTTTTTCAGGAGTATGGGTTCTTTTGAAAAAGTTTTTTTTCCCCCTAAAGAACCCCGTCTAGACTGCAGTTTCCTTTTCGAAAAAAAACGCGCTCACACGATTATGCAAATGAAGTGTGAGATTTGTAAATCCGTGCTTCATTTGACTTTTCAATCGGCCTTATTTGCATTCTTCTTTCGAAAGAGGAATGTAGTTTAGACGTGTCCTGTAGACCAGGGTAGAGATATGAAGCAGTTACTAACATAATCTTCTTTTTCAGAAGCTGAGAAAGACACCTGGGTGGGAAAGGGGGCATGATGGAAGGGAATGACTTGAATGGGAGGAGGTTACTGCCCAGGTGGAAATATGGATGAGTTCTCTAGTCTCTGTGTTAATTGCTATAGGGAAATTTAACTTCCTAGAGGGAAGTTCCCATAGTTGAGGGCTTTATTATTTTACCAAATCTATGATTCAGTACCTGGATTGTTCAGACTATTATCATATTTGAATTACTAGACACATTCTAAATGCCTGGTTCATAAGTTTAAAAATAAAGATTTGTCACGAACTGAACTACTAGATTATGAATGCAACAACATGCTATAATTATACATGTTACATTATACTTATATATTTGAGAGTTAATGTTATCTTGAATACCAGATTGACTGAATTAAAAATTAAAATATAAACACTCAGAAGTATGAAATTATACAGACCTTTGCTTGATCGAAGAGAGTTGCAGACGGGGCATAACAAAACTAATGTTACCAGCTACCTGTGGATTTCTCTAGTAAGTTATCTTCCTAGCCAAGGATTGATGATACTTACCTATAAACACCTTTGGCACAATTTGTAAGAGTTTGTAAATCTTGAGCAAGAGAGGGAAGTGGCTCGCAGTGCTTGCCAGATGGACTACTGCTATACACACAGCAGGGTTTCATTGTCTTTGAGCAGCTTTTGTTTTCGGGTTCAGAATTTACAAAACTTGCTGGGAAGCCAGAGGTGCCTGTGACCTAAGAGCTTGTCAGTTAAATTGCATATTAGCTGTGCCAGTGGAGGTGATCACTGCCATGAACTGTAACTATTTCTAGCTCTTTGAGTCCTTCATGTATCAGCCAGAGGTGATTTATGAACTCTGCCATCTTCTCTGTCCACGCTGAAAATGCAGAGCTTCTGAAATGAATTAATTATTATTGTGTGAGCTCTTGAAATGCCCATCACTTTGGTGTATGGGAGCTTTTGATTACTCTGACAGAGATTAGAGTATCTGCTGATTACTTACAGAATTTGTGAATTCTGTAAACCCTGCTGTGAAGGACTCCTGGAGATCATGGGTCTGATCTGCCCACTGAATTTAATGGAGACTCCTGTTGGCTCTGCCAACTTGCTGGTACCGTTTATAAGCTTTATGATTTTAGACAGTGGCTCATTAAGGTCTAGCTTGTCCATAAATCCAATGTTAGGTAAGAGGAGAACCATTTTTGCAACACTTCACATAATGTTGTGTCGAGAAATTTGGCATCGGATTGTTATATTTAATCTCCAACTCTTTCTTTCTGGCTAAAGCTAAGCACCCCTGTTCTTACTGTGAAGACAAGAGAAGATATTCCTGAAGATAGGGGGAGTCAATTATCATAGAAAGATTGAGAGTGGGGAGGAAGGCACTGGAGTTGGCAATTACTGCCTGAATTGTGCTTTGCAAAAATGTGATTTTTTTTTTTAGTAGGGGGATATTTCTAAGCAACACACATAATCAAATGTCTGTGTGAAGGTAAAGTACCCACCCTATGGGATGGATTTGTTTTGGGGGAGGAGTTTGAGAGTAAAATGGTGGCATACAACGCTGACTCCAACAGACAGTATACAAGCATAATAAACTTAAACATCTTAGCTTTCTCTACCCAGTGTGTGCAGGGGTTGGTTGACTGGCTGTTGTTTTGCAAAGTGACCCCCAACACCCTCTCCAAAATTGTTTCCCTGCAGTGTCTACCCCTTCAACTCAACACTTAAGGCTGTGTCTAGACTACATCCCCCTTTCAAAAGAGGAATGTAAATGAAGCACTTCAAAAGCCCAAATGAAGCGGGGATTTAAATATCATGCACTTCATTTGCATAATTGCGTCCCAGCAGTCTTTTGAAAAGGGTATTTCAAAAGTGAAACTGCAGTCTTTACGCGGTTCTTTTGGAAAAACAAACAAACCCCTTTTTCAAATGATCCCGTACTCCTGAAAAAATGAGTACGGGATCTTTCGAAAAAGTTTTTTCCCCCCCCAAAACCACGTCTAGGCCGTGTTCTCACTTTCAAAATACCCTTTTTCAAAAGACCGTTGGGGTGCGTTTATGCAAATGAAGCACATGATATTTAAATCCCTGCTTCATTTGTACTTTCGAAGTGCTTCATTTACATCCCTCTTTTGAAAGAGGGATGTAGTCTAGAGGAGCCTCGTGAGTTGCTAAATATGTTCCTCCTTTATATATGCTGCAGTTAATTAATTAAACTAGGGTTTGACAAATAATCTTATTTCAACCACTGCACTGAATTAGTTTTTAGTATAAGAAAAACAAGTTTATTAAACATAAGAACGGCCATCCTGGGTCAGATCAAAGAACCATCTAGCCCATTATCCTGTTTACCGACACTGGCCAGTGCTAGATGCCCCAGAGAGAGTGAGCACAACAGGTAATCATCACATGATCCCTTCCCTATTATCCATTTCTAGATAAACAGAGGCTAGGGACACCATTCCTACCCATCCTGGTTAATAGCCATAGAGGGACCTAACCTCCATGAATTTATCTAGCTCTTTTTTGAACTCCATTAGAGTCCTAGTTTTCGCCATTGTTAAATATCGGTTAATTTACTAATCAAGTAGTCGATGGAATTTCCATCGACTGCTCGACTAGACAATAGGCACTTCCACATTCCTCCTTTGAAAAATACAAGAGCCCCACTGGGGAAGTCCCGCTGACTCCAGGCTCCATGCTGTGCTGCCACTTTGAATTGTCACATGGATCCCGGAGTCAGCTGGGAACTCCCTAGCAGATTCCAGGTTCTGTTGAAATGCTGCACGGAGCCCAGGATCAGCTGCGGAGTCCCAGCTGACCCCAGGCTCCATGTGGTGCTGCTGCTTTGAAACACCACCACAGCATTTCAAACCGTGTACAGGCTCCATGTGGTACTGCTACTTTGAAGTACCCCATCTACCTCCCCCTTTGCTGCTTCTGATAGAGGCAGTGGTGGAGGGGGGGAGGTGCGGAGAGCGAATCGACTAGTTGACTAGTCCTTAACATCCTTAGCAAGGAGTTCCATAGGTTGACTATCTGCTGCATGAAGAAAAACTTCCTTTTGTTTGTTTTTAAACCTGCCATCTATTAATTTCATGTGGTGACCCTATGTTCTTATATTATGGGAACAAGTAAATAACTTTTTCTTATTCACTTTTTCCTCACCAGTCATGACTTTATAGACCTCTATCATATCCTCCATTAGTCTCCTCATTTCTAAGCTGAAAAGTCCAAGTCTTTTACCAAGGCATAGGTTTAAGTGATACCAAGTATAAGGAGTAAAGATGAGGTAACAAGCCAACCAAAGTAAAAATACCCTTCTAAGAGTAAAACTTGCTTTAACAAATTAGTGTCTAAAAAGTGCTTCTCATGTTGTCTCTTTTTCAGTATGACTGACTAGGCCATGACCCAAAACATGGAGCTCAAAGCACTGGGCTTCTTTAACTCTTCAAGTGGAGGACAACACGGGTTTACTCACTTTTCATAGTCCAGCCAACCTTTGTAATGTATTCTTCTGAAATATATACCCAGATGAAGTGCCTTTTCCCTTGTGGGTGGAGATGCCATGCTGTCTGATGTCGACTCCATATTGTCTTCTCCCCACTGGTATTTTTTACAATGCAAATGATTTCTTCCTGAAACTCAAAATATTAAACCACTGAAATTGGCCACCAAATTGTCTCTTTGACTGGACAAATCTTCTTTATGAATTCTCTCTGATATGCCCCATTTTAAACATACATTTCCAGCACATATCCATAAAGTCCTTTATGGCTTTACTGTGTATACATCACACAAGAATATTCATTATCCATGAGTGATTAGTTTTCCAAAGAGATTACATGCCAACTTTTTGCGTGACAGCAGTGTGCCAACCAGAACTGGGATCTTTGAGGGTCAGAGTTACCAAGTCCTCTGTTTCCTGTGTATATAGGCACTCTGCTTTGCTTTGATTTAAAGCAAACGTCTCTTTAGAATTGTGGGTCTTATATGTAATCTGAATACAGACCATTGCTATACTTGGAAGACTGTCTTTAAACTATTTACTTTTTGATTCTGTGCTTTAGCATGTAGTACTTGACAATATGTACATTTTAGACAGTGGACTGTACACTATCAAGTTTTCACTCACTCTGACCATAAATATTCAATCCAAGCCTCTGAGAAAAAAAAGTCTGAAGATATCTAGAATACACTGTTTGAGGACAGTAGTGGTGGGGGACAGCATTAAAAAAGTAAGAATAGAAACAAATTATGAGTAATTTAGGCAGAGCTTTGTTTAGAAAATGTATCAGTAGAAAAGGGATAGGTGAATAGATTAGCTCTGATTGCAGTTTTTACATATAATAGTCTCTCTTTCATGAGTAATCATTAGCAATTATAATGAAGGTTTTAAATCAGCATGGGATGGACTGCGCTGCAATCTGAATATTAAACAATGGTACATTCTCAGGCAGAGGAAGAAAATAACTTTTGATGTAATGATAAATCTTGTGACTCAAGTATTTTACCTGGACCGTGTTGTATTCCTATCTACATTTTAACTCAGGATTCAACAGTTACCATGTTGAGTACCAGGGTTCACTGCGCAAATGCTTGTTACCTGTGTAAACCAAGAGCAGAAGATGCAGTTATGCTTTTAGAGAAGTATGATTTCCAGTATTGCCAGTATTACTGTTAATCAGAGCTACTGGAACTAGTGGTGCTGGGGAGGCTACTGTATTCCCTGTCCTGAAAGGGTTTTCATTATATTCAGCATTTACAGTTTGGTTCAATGGTGCTCAGCACCAGTATTCCCTCTAAGATTTTCGAGCCATGAGCAGAGTGAGTTTGGTTTTGTGCACCAATATTAAGGTCTTGTGCGCTTGTTTGGATATGCACCATGAAGATTCATATTTAAACATGAGTCTTGTTACTTCTGTAAAAAAATAACTTTAATAAATTTTACTAGTTTCTATTCAGTATGAAACCACTTTCACCCTTTCTCTCTGAGTCCATGTACATATTTTCCTTAATATGGGTATTTTCCTTAAAGTTCATTTGAAGATTAGATTTTAGATTTCCTAAACTGTGAAATGTTCCAAAACAAAGAAAATAGCTTTAATCCAAGTCCCACATGTATCACAAAACGCACGTTTCAGTTTCCTCTCCTAGGTAGAGGGCTTACTTTAATTTTTGCCACTATCAAAATGTTTACAGAAGATCTACAATGTAGTCTAGAAATATGTCTTGAAAATAATGCTGTACGTTTTACATAATACAGATATATAAAACAAATATACAAGAGTCCCTCCCCCCATGGTCATTCAAAAATACCTCAGATATAATAAAACAAAAAGGGGCAACCTGATTTTAATGTTGTACTATACAAAAGACACTGTCGAAAGCAACCCTATGTTAGTAAGAAGAGACAATATTTGATACAATAGCTCTTTTCCATCTCCAGTCTCTCTTATTCTCTTAGTGGTATTATTTATTAAGTACCAGCAATTGCTTGGCTCTGTACAAAATATTGAAAAGGAAACATTTTGTGCCATAAAAACATTAAAATCTAAATAGAAAGATGAAAATGAAACTACCTGGAAGATCCAGATAAAGAGGGTTCTATAAGCCTGACCCAAAATCCATTGAAACCAAATGGAAAGTGTCTATTGACTTCAATGGGATTTGGAACAGAGATTTAGAGCATAACTCGGATGTTTTTTTTAAATAAGTAGATTGACTATAATTGACTGACAAGTTTTAATGTAAACAAACAAACAAACAAAAAACCCTCAGCTGGAATAAAGATCTTTGTAAAATGTCCATTTTCCTCCAAAAGCCATTTTCCATCAAAATGTTTGCCCACAACAGTCTAGTAGAGACTAGAGCTGACTGAGTTATTCATTGCAATTATATTCTTTTTTTTCTGCTTTCAGATCATTTGCAAACTTCTCTGGTTTCTGTAATATTATTACTTATTTGTGAGAATTCTTCTAACAGTTCAAAACACTTTTCAGACTGAGCTGGTCATTATGTTTTCAAGTTTTAATATGCACCTTTTAGTGGTTGGTGAATGGTCACCTAAGTAACATTAAATTTTTCTGCTTCCTGATTGGAAGACTCAGTTTTTTAAACAGGAGAATAATGGATGAGTAATCAGACAAACAACTCTGTTCCCACTGAATTCATGGGAATTTTGCAGTCCTGTCTCAATACTGAGTTATTTTGAAAATTCCATTCTACATTTTAGACCCTCCACCTACAAAAACTTTCATATATGGTTAACTTTACCCATGTGGCCAGTTCCGTACAAGTCAGTCTGACTATTCATTCTCATGAGTAAAGTAAAAAAGGTGCATAAGTATCTGAAAAATAAAGGCTTTAATAACAACCCACTTCCTAACCTAATCACTGGTAATGTGATAATACCCATGGAAATCAAATCAGACCCTAAATAAAGCCAAGAATGAAAAACTGAAGATGTATAATTAAAGACTTACATACAAGATTTGGTGATAAGACAGAGGCCAGAATTTTACTTTGGTGATACTCTGGCCCTGGCTAGGGCCACTGGAGGAGTAGCTGCCGCCAGAGACCTGCCAGGCAGTTCTGGCTCTGGCTTTGGCTCTGGACCTGGACCTGGATGGGGCTGCCAGAGCAGCCTCAGGCCACCTATCAGAGCTTTGGCTCTGGCCTCGGCCACTGGAGTAGCCTCAGGCTGCCTAGCACATGACTCCGGCTCTGGCTCTGGCCTTG
Organism: Pelodiscus sinensis; assembly: GCF_052426305.1. Classification (NCBI taxonomy): domain Eukaryota; kingdom Metazoa; phylum Chordata; order Testudines; family Trionychidae; genus Pelodiscus; species Pelodiscus sinensis. The sequence continues at coordinate 28,089,404 of NC_143065.1, forward strand.
GCTCAGGCCACCGGAGCAGCCTCCACCCGCCATGTGGCCTGCAGCTCTAGCCCTGAGGAAGGACTGGAGCTTGGTCATGGGCCATGTGGTGGCTGCCTTGATGCTCCTGGGGTGGAGCATTTGCCTGCCACATGATCCAGCCCCAGAGCAGCTGAGCAGCCGCTGCATGGCTCCACTGAAGAAGTGGACAGGCTTCAAATTCTTGTGCATGCCCACAAAGGCACGCACCTTAGAGGGAACACTGCTGAGCACCCCCACTATACAGATTGGTCTTGCATGCCTATTAATTGTTAGGGAAGTAAAAAGTTATTCAGAAGATGAGTGGATGAAATTAATGGCACAGTAGTCTCTCTACGCTATTACAATGGTGCAACTGTATTTGGAAGTTGTGTCAATGATCAGTGCCAATTATTTCCCATGCGTGTAGGGTTTTTTGTATTGATAATTGTGCAGAATTGCATATGAAGACCTGTAAGAATGCTAATTATCTGGCGCTGTTAATAAACCATGGCTAGGTAAAAACAAAGCCTAGGTCTGCATGGTCTAATGTCACTGAAAGGAAAATAGGCAGTGAAGCAAGAGAAAGCTAGATCTACTTGCTAAAATCATTATTCGATATTGATCTTTTATAGATTTTTGGCTCACTCCAATCGCATTATCTACCTGATTTCTAGTTCTGCTTCTTAACAGTATTATTGTTCCTCTAGCACCCAAATAGCCAGTCAGGATTGGGATGCCATTATGTTAGCTGTCGTGTACACATAAGACATAGTCCTTTGTCAAAAGTACATGCAATTTAAAAAGACATCTCCTCAAACATACAAGAACCAAAACCTGACATGACACGGGATGGAGGAAAAGGCACAACTAACAGGCAGAAAGCGATCAGGGTGATAATTGCCATTTTGTGTTAATTTCACTTCTTTCTTTCATTTTTTTTATGGGGAAGAGTTGGGTAAGTAGGAATGGAGGAGGGGGTATATATTCTTCAACAAGGGAGCATGAAAGGGAAGAGGGGCATTGAAGGAGAGGGAAGGAAGCAGGAGGAGGGGAGTGAGTCTGATATAAGAGGGTCTGTGATTGCAGGAGGTGTGGAGGACCCCAGGACAAATCACCAATTAGAAGACAGAGAAAAAAATTCTGGGATTGAAACTGCAAAAAGCAATCAGCTGACATTACTGGCAGCCAGGGATTATGAAGATGTGTGAACCAAGAGCCAATTAATGCCAATTGACAAGACAGGCTGTGGGGCAATAGGAGTCTCTGGATTCTTGTGTGTACATTCTGGTTCACCAAAGAACATCACATGAGGTCTCAAATGAAAACCATTGTCACACTGGTTATCAGTATTAGTTTGAAATGTATGTACCTGCATTGGGCAAGGAGTTGTGTATCTGTGGCAGAAAATTATGTTCTTCAGCACGCAAGTTCAGAATGGGTCACCAGAAGTGTGACTGGCCGGGGACTGGTTCCTCCAGACACAACATAAGAAACATGCATTTCTCTACTGAGATGTAAACTAAGCATTGTATACTAACGCAATTGATGTCTGCTTACGTATTCAATCAAATGTTAATTCAGTGATGGTGAAATCGAAAGGAAAAGTGTACTCAGAAGAAAACACAAAAAAACAAGCCACAAGGGATTATGAGCAAAGACAGTGACTGTTGATGGTATTTCTAGTCATCAAACAAGACACCCTGTCATTCTGCACATATGTAGTAAGCAGAGACAGTGCAGTTGCACTTATGAAAATGGGACATCAGCCCGACTTAACTGCAATTACAGAAGAGGTCTTTGGGTGAGATATACTACTTTAGACAAGAGGTTAACCTATTTAACATACTTTCTAGAGACTAAACTTATGATTGTTTTTATATGTAACAATTTGTTTCCAATATCCTTACTCATTGTCTCCAGAATCTCTATTCTTTTTTATAACATTTATTGCTCCTTACCCTTGAGGTGTTCACATTACAAGTCTTTGTAGAGTCATAGCAGCTATTAAGCTGTCTGTGGGGTTCTCAAGAAGACTCCCCTGGTGGGAGACAAGTTTCTCTTAAGGCCTACTGATTTGCCTAATGGCTCATTGCCCTGAATAGGCCTTTTCCCTGGTATCTGGTCTGGAAGCATCTTGTATAGTGGACATTATCCAGGTGTGACCACATTTGAAATACAGATACATTGTCAAGTTATAAATTCAGGTACAAAAATCATACATGCATATGAATAGGATAATCACATTCAGCAAATCATAACCTTTTCAGTGACATCTCATGTGACTTATCTTGCATAAAATATATTATCATTGTCATAATCCTATCCTAATAGTATCATTGTGAAGAATATGAGTGCAGTATCACAGGGCAATAGTTTGCTTTGGATTAAATTTTAATTAAAATGGAAATGTCATCCATCAGAAATCACAAGTGCATAGAAAATGGAACTATAAGCACCCAAAACAAAGCCAAGAAGAACCCCAAGCACCCTCCCCCCGCCCAACACACACATCAGAACAAATGTAGTAGCTCTGACAGACACATCCAAACTGGTATATTAAACTCTGGCTTAAGCTCAGAACTAGCTGATTGCCATGAGTATTGTAAGATATTTGTATGGGAAACCGATTGAAATATATGAAATATAGACTATTCAAGTTGTAAAGCTATTGAAGTGAGACTTGTCAGGTATGGTCTCACAGCTAAGTGAATCAACACTGAGAATAAAGGCTACTCAAGGAGACAGCAGGTTTGTTGTCTGGACTGAGGAAACTTGAACATTTACTTAGATAAAAGTAACCCCAAGAGAGCTGTCTGAAGAGGGGGCCACTGGGCAAAGAGATAGTAAATAGCCCATAACTGTGTAAGAGCAGAAGAAATGGCACAAGTTGTTATCCATTACAGAAAGAAACATTGCCAATGGGGGAATCTCATGAAAGGTAGATCCCAGCTTTCTGAATGGGACAAGCACTGCGAATACTGACTGGCTGATACTTTAACATCTAATAATATATTTAACTTAACAGGTATTGCATATGCTTTTCTTGTATCTTTGCAAACCCTTATATGTGCTTTTATTTGTATTTCTATCTCAAGCTCTGTTTAATAAGCTCCAGTTTGGTTTTACTATAGACATCCCTGTGCTAAGGAGAGCGCTGAACGGAGTTGAAACCAGTGAACTGGGAGTACTGCTCCTATAGAGGAGATGGATTGGGGTACGTTGTGGACGGTCAGAAGATAAGGGAGTTGGCACTCGAGTATAACACAGTGGAGTGTGTAAATTGCTAGCCTACAGTAGGAAAGAGGGGAGCTATCAGAGCCTGGAACTGATCACTACTGTTACCTCAGTCAGAGGCTGGGAAGAATTTCCTCTGGTAAACACAGAATGGGCTTCTCCAGCTGTTAAGGGAGGGTAGTGATTCATCTCTGACACTGTCATCGGAGGCACTGACTAGTTGCCTTCTATCAGATAGCTTTCAGAGGTTGCCATGTTAGTCTGTTTCAGCAAAAACAAGGAGTCAGGTGTCACCTTAAAGACTAAACATTTTATTATGGCATAAGCTTTTGGCAGTTGCAAGCAACTCACTTCAGCAAATGCATGAAATTAAAGAAAAAGAAACTGATAGTAGAAATACAGAGATGGGAGTGTTACATCAGATACACATCCATATTTTGAGGCACAGAATTACAGGGGAGGGAAATTATAAACACAGAAGAAATCTCTAATGAGGCACTACCCTGCTGGTACATACTAAGTACTGCGCACAATATATCTGGCCTGAGTAAACTGAATGCTTTCCCTTCTAACAAAGTCTCCTTTAACAAAGGTCCTACAAATCTCTATAACTGTTTATTGGGCTACTTAAAAATACCCCAAAATATATTAGGAAATGTGGAACTACTTGCTTTCCTTCTTGTTTAGAGCTTTCAATTCCAGGTTTCTTGTGTTCCCCATATCCGCTATGAGTGAAAGTAGGTCATTCCAGAGAGGTAAGAGTTGGTTTATACATGTGTTGAGTACCAATTTAGCTATATCAGCCAAACTCATCATAATTGGATTATACACAGCCTATGTGAAGACTAGCCCTAAGGCAAAGGAATGCAGAAATGACCTGTGGCTATACCTTCTGAATTATTGTACATTTAAATTAATAAACCACCTTTCATGAAATGACTGCCATCCCTGAGGAATATACTTTTGCAGATACAAGTCTAACACTCTGTGGTCTCTATTTCCCTAATTCTGATACTTTGGGGGAAAGTCGCACACATTCTTCTCTATTTATGTGTCGGATTCTGACACCATGCGATGGGAAATATCTAGCCTTTAGTGGCCCTCTATTGGAGAACCTATGGTCCCACTACATCCCCTCTAGGAAGGCCCCCCAGGCCTGCCGAGCAAGGCCTCATGGAAGCAGCCAATCGGAGCCCAGTAGGCACATATAAAAGGCATTGCAGGACCACAGTGGATCACTTGCTGACTGGAACTAGAGAGGTGGGGGGAAGGGAGTGCTTCTCTAGCCAAAGGTGCTTGACTGGTTGAATTTAATGGGCCTGGGAGAGAGAGAGAGAGAGAGAGAAAATCTAAGAACTTTCTTTAAAATAATGGAATTAGGTGGCAAGAGGCCTAGAGACTGCAGCAGCAACTAGTTAAAGGAAGTTGTACTTGGCTGTTGTCCATAGCAGGGCTGGGCAATAAGCGGCCTGTGGGTTGGATGCAGTTCACCAAGATTAGCAATTGTTTGCAGGCAGGCCCTACAGGTATGTCTACATTATGGGATAAGGTTGAATTAAGACACACAATTTCAGCTACATTAATTGTGTAGCTCAAGTCAGAGTACTTTAACTCGACTTTTAGCTCTGTCCACACTGCATGAAGTAGAAGGGAGAATGTTCTGCCTTCAACTTCCCTTACTCCTGGTAGAAGCAGGACTACCAGCATTGACTGAAGTGCCCCTCTGAGTTTGAATTAGCATGTCTTCACGAGACCCACCAATTCAAACCCTGGAAGATCGACAGTGGCAGCTTTCATCTTCTTTGTAGTATTGACACACCCCACAATACAAGATTTTCCCTAATTGGACAGCCAAAAACAAACACCTACAAGATCTTTATTCAGCATTCTTAAAACTTAAATACATACCTGTGGAAGTGAAGAAATAAACTATCAGAGCCAGATGAATATCCAGGAATCTGCTTTTTCAAGATAGGCCCAACAAGGAAAATTAGAAAACACCGCTAGTCGTCACCTACAGTCCTGAGCTCAAACCCCTCCAGAGCATCATTGACAATCTACAGCCTATCCTTGAAAGTGATCCCTTTCTCTCACAGGCCTTGGGAGATAGGCCAGTCCTTGTCTACAGACAACCCCCTTCCCTGAAGCAAATTCTTTCCAGCAGCCACGCATAACATCTCAGACACACTCACCCAGGAGCCTACCCCTGCAATAAACCCCATTGCCAATTCTGACCACGCATCTATACAAGTGACACCATCACAGGACCTAACCACACAAGCCACCACATCAGAGGCTCATACAACTGCACATCCTCTAATATGATTTATGCCAGCAATGCCCCTTTGCTATGTACATTGGCCAAACTGGACAGTCTCTATGATGAAGAATTAATGGATACAAATCAGATATTCGAAATGGTAATACACAAACCTCTGGGGGAACTTTTTAACCTGCCCAGGCACTCATTAATGGATTTAAAAGTAGCCATTCTTCTACAAAATAATTTCACAAGCCAACTACAAAGAGTGTGCAGAATTGACTTTCACATGCTAATCTGACACCTCACTTGGTTTGAACAAAGACTTGAACTGGTTAACATATTAAAATACCACCTTTCCTTACATTCAACACCCTATTGACATCAAAAGCGAAGTATGGAACGTTTCCAGGCCACTCAGTTAGCCTCATTAACACCAGGACTACAATTGACAGGTAATTCTTTTTTCTTTCTTCTCTCCTTTCTTATTCTGAGGGTTCCCCCTTTTTTCACTCAAGATCATCTCATCTGAAGAAATGGGCTTTGCCTATGAAAGCTCTGATACTATGCATATATTTTTGTTGGTATCTAAAGGTACGTCTACACTTGCACCCTAGTTTGAACTTAGGGATGCAAATGTAGGTGACCGAAATTGCTAATGAAGTGGGGATTTAAATATCTCGCACTTCATTAGCATGATCTCGCCCGCGCGTTACTCCGCTCAACCGCTGTTACGAAAATGAAAGTGTGCGCCGGGATGTGTTAGTTCAAACCAAACCCCTTGGTTCGAACTGACATTACTCCTCAAGCAATTTTGGTTACCTGCATTTGCATCCCTAGTTCGAATTAGGGTGCAAGTGTAGACGTACCCTAGGGTGCCACAGGACTACTCATTGTTTGTGTTTTTTTAAGTTGTTTTTAGTGCATTAATGTACATTGAAACCTGGCCACAAACAAAAAAAACCTGTGCCAGAAAATCAAGGATGACTTTTAAAATGAGAATGAGGTTGTGTCCCAGTGCATGCTCACTGTGCTCCTAGCAAACTCCCAATCATTGCTTCATTTTGTTAGTTTTCAAGGAGTTTTTCTCTGTTCTTCAAATTTGCAGAGCTATGAGGTCCCTATCCCAAACTAATACTTTGCCCAGTCAAAAAAGCAAAAAGATATAAAAGGGAATATAAAAGAGCACACCAGACTCCTTTGCATTGGATGCATATTTGTAACATGCATGCAGTCCAATTTCTGCCAGGACATGGTCACTCACATGACTTCTGAAATCTGTTAATAGTAAAAGGCAAACGATTGAGAATGAAAGGCACACTAAGTCTAATGCTGAGACTAAAACATCTGTTTGCCTTAAACCAGTCAGATAACTGTATATATTGTAGATAAACAGACAAGCATCTGTCCTTTCATTTTTCATACTTCTGTTTATATGTAACGATGAATGAGTTTGCTCAGATGCTGTTACAGTACCTGCTCAAGCAAACTCTGCATACCATGCAGTAGTCAGACCTCAAACTCCTGTTTCCTGAAGTATTTTCCTGAAAGAGGCCCAGGATTTTATTTTCTTAGCTCACTTGAGCTTCTGGGAAAAAAAAAATTCTTCACCCTTCTTTATTCAAGAACGCAGGGCACAAGTCTCTTGAAATGCTGAAACAAAAGGCAATTGCTTGTATGAACTGAATTGTAATATGTTTATGCAGAAGAAAAACTCTGTGTAAGCCAGACAGCTTTTTTCACAATGAAGCTGGTCCAATAAAAGATATTACCTCAGCCACCTTGTCTCTGTAATATTTGACATCCAGCAAAATGTGGATTGAGCAGTATTCATCATGTCTTCTTCCCGAAGATAGACTTTCCTATCGAATAATGCGTACATTATACCCTAAAACAAGGCCTCTTCCTACATTGGTAGGGGTCTGCCTGCTTTGACCCTTCTGTGTGGTGAGTGTGTGTGTGTGTTTTTAATTAAGGCATTGAGATTTGAGTTTCCATATGTGAGAGGTTTTTGTCAGTTGGAATTTCTATAGTATTCTCCTTAAGTACTTCTGAAAGCTCTGTTTAATACCCCAGCACTATTTTCTGCCCACAGTTGTAATGTAGACAGTTTATACTCAAATTCTGCTCACCTCCACATCTGTTGTCTGTAGTGAGCTGATAAGGTATCAGCATATCTAAACGAGGAACACATGAATGAACTTCTCTAGCTCTATTCTTCTCTTCCCATGATTTGTAAGTGTTAAGGCACTCATCTGTTCTGGCAGTTAATATATGCAGCCTCTCAATAGCTAATATCCTGTCATAGGCAGAGCAAACCAGTTTAATCTGGTTCACTGCTTTAGCAAGTAGTTGAGGAAATATAGGTGAAATGAAGAATTCATCTATTAGCAGGGAAACTAGAGTCCATGCTGTTGAATAATAAAGTCAAAGCATTACATGGAAGATTTCTATTGCCAAATGATCTGTTGTTTGTTCAAATATAGTCTCAGCTCTTTACGCCACCACACAGTGTTTACATTTTATTAATTTGCAGTCTGAACCTTTTTGAGGTTTTAGGTTTTGAGGTTTTAAAACACAGCTGCAAAAAATGTACACTGAGTTTTAATGTGGGACAGATAGCCAAAAAAGTTTGGAGGTTTATTGCTACAGAGTCCATCAGCTTTATCTGGAGGAGGTGGGGGTGTCAGTTTTGTTTGTTTGCTGTTGCAATATGAAACAAAAAGCTTGGATCACAAATGCTGTTTTGCCCTCATAAAACTTAGGCTATGTCTAGACAGCAGGGCTATTTCGGGACACTTGAAGTATCCCAAAATAGCAATTCTGTGTCTTTAAAGGCACCTGTTATTTCTAAATATATTTCAAAATAACAGGCGCACTATTCCAGCGTCCCTGTAACCCTCATTCCACAAGGGATAGGGGACTAATTGGAATAGCATTTTATTTTAAAATTTAGTGCTGTGTAGACAGCACCTTAGAGGAGAAAACTGAGCCTAATAATTGATACCTACCAAAAAGATGATGAAATTAACCCTTTTGTCGCTTCCGTTGCCACCCTTTCTTTTCTTCTGAGTATTCACTAAGGTTTCCACAACTTACCCTCCTACTTTCACCCATGCTTAGCTCTTTTATCTTTAAAGAGGAGATAGTGGACCAAGATAATTCTTATATAGCATGGGGCCCCTGTTTTGAAATCTGGTGTGCTCTGGTGTTTGATGTACTTCGTATTACACTACACACTGAAATTATTGAAAGTGGGAGTCCTGAGATACTACATGCTTTGACTACTGAATGAAATATTACACTCTGAGGAGCATAATAAGAGAACGGAGTAGGGAATCTAGGAAATGAAGGAGCCACAGTTAGGGTATGTCTACACAACAGAGTTTTCCCGGAAAAACAGCCATTTTTTTGAAAAAACTGCAATTACGTTCACACTGCAATCGTGTTCTTCCAAAGGAAAATCGAAAGAACAGAGGGAGATTTCTGGCATTGGTAATCCTCATTCTACAACGAAGAAGCCTTTTTCCGAAAGAGTTATTTCGAAAAAAGGCATGTGTGGACGAGGAAGAGGGAGTTCTGTCAGAAAAAGAAGAAAAAGCATAGGTGCCCTGATGGCCACTCTGTCCATAGTAATCACAGCTGAAAAGCAAGATATTCAGTGTGGATGCTATCTTTCGAAAAAATAGATTGCTTTTTCAGTGCGCTTTTGCTAGGGTTGCCAGATGGTTTAACAAAAAATACTGAACACCCCCTCCACAGTTCCCCCCAAAAACCCCAACACCGGGAAAAATTCTTTTAAGAAAAAAGGGGGGGAGACCAAAGTTGCTGAGCAAAAAGAAAAAAAAAAGCCATGCCTTTAACTGCCCCTGCGCTCCTCACACCCCCGCCATACGCAGCAGGGAAAAATTGTCCCCGCCGGGTTTCCATCTGAGGGAAACAGGAAATACTGGACATTTCACATGTCCAGTATTTTCTGGGTTTTTTTACCAGACGAAGGACCCGAATAACGGACAGTCCGGGTGAAAACCAGACACCTGGCAACCCTAGATCTCTTCTGGAAAAGCTTCTTCCAAAAGAAGCCTGCACTCTAGACACAGTCTTAGAGTCCAAAGGCAGTGTACCAATTAATAGATCGTCAGGGATGGGAAAAGTGGTATAGACCTTAGGGCTGAAAAGGATGGAGCGGGGAGTTTTGATGAATAGAACTGAGGAGTGTGAAGAATCACAGCTCGTTTCAAGATTCTGGTAAATACATGTTAGTTCAGACCAAAGCTCTGAACTTTATTCATTCATGATTTATTCAAGTCTTATGCTCCCCCGCCCTCCCCCACATTGCTGTAGTTTCTGAGAGCCTTCCCTGTATTGAGTTAAATGACGAACATGTTGTGTGTGGTTCATTCTTTGCTCATCCTCTCCTTAAGTAGATTTCTATGCAGTGTAATATTTTATTTTTGTCGATGTGATAGTGCTAGGCAAGTAAAGCTGAGTCAATGCACCATTCACAGCAGCTCTAATCAAGCAAAGCAGAATGGAGGTGGCTAAGAAGAGCTGTGCCTAATTTGTGGGTGGGGCAGGGTAGAAAGGCTAATTATGCAATTAGCCAGAGCCCCACAAATAGGCATAGGAAGGAAGTGGAAAAGGGGGAAGCAGGTGGAGCAAGAGATTGATTGATTGATTGTGCCTGCTTGTCACAAGAGTTGTGTATGTAATGAAGGTGATGGGGCTCAATTTGTAAATAAATGACACAAGTTGTTGGACCTGAGTAATTTGTAGACCAGGACAGAAGCAGGAGGTCAGGTTATGAAAAAATGTTCATGTGATGTGTAGATAGTAGATAAGGCAGGTCAAATACATGTGCCTTGCTCTTTGAGGTGTGAGGTCCTCAGTTTCTGTGGGAGTTTGTTCCACATCCTAGGACAGGCTTGGCAGTAAGTGGCTCTCAGGCTGGATGCAATTTGCCAGGATTAGTCCATGGTGGGCCAGATGCTGTATTAATTGCATGTCTGAAAGTACCTCTTCTTGCAGCTCCCATTGGCTATGGTTTGTTGTTTCTGGCCAATGGAAGCTGCAGGAAGTAGTGCTGGCTGGGCCACCACTTCCCACAGCTCTCATTGGCTGGGAACAGTGAACTGTGGCCAACAGGAGCGGCGTTATCTGCAGCTGTACAGGTAAATAAAGTATCTAGTGGCCCACCAGGGGCTAACAGTTGCAAACTGAGTCCAGCCTGTGGTCTATGTATTGCCCACCTCTGCTCTATGATGAGCCTCTGAGAGAGAGCTCTGTCTCAAGTACAGATGGACATTACCTTTGTGGGAAGAGAGTTTCATTGTACCAGAAGAGGGAAGCTAACCACTGTCTTCATCCCAGAGCTTTAGGTGGTCTTTTAGACATCCTATGGGAAGCCACTGTAGACAGTGAAGGACAGCTTTGATGTGTTTGCAGCAGACTGTATGGCTGCAGGATTTCCTGTGGGCTGATGGCTTTGGGGATTGACAGTGAAGAAGAATAGACATCTAAAGCAACCCGCTTTCCCAAAGCTAGACAAAGATTTCTAGTCATCGGGGGCTCAGTCATGCATTTGCTTTGTTGATACCTGGTGGAGTTTCTAACTTACTTCATTAGAAGTGTCCAGATTCTTCATGAATTGGTCCAGCAAGTGTAGAAGGTTGTTTGTGTGTACTTTTTGCATATCACCTCAATGTTACTCTCCATGCCGGTTGAAACTTAGGGGCATGCAGATTCTGCTTGTCACTTGAACATAAGAACGGCCATACTGGGTCAAACCAATGGTCCATTTAGCCCAGTATCCTGTCTGCCGACAGTGGCCAATACCAGATGCCCCAGAGGGAGGGAACACAACAGGTAATCCACACGTGGTCCCTCTCCTGTCACCCACCTCCCAAGAAACAGAGGCTATGACACCATTCCTGCCCATCCTGGCTAATAGCCATTGATGGACCTAACCTCCATGAATCTATCTAGCTTTTTTTTGAACCCTGTTAAAGTCCTGGCCTTCACCACATCCTCTGGCAAAGAGTTCCACTGGTTGACTGTGCGCTGAGTGAAGAAAAACTTTCTTTTGTTTGTTTTAAACCTGCTGCCTATTAATTTCATTTGGTGACCCCTAGTTCTTATATTGTAGGAATAAGTACATAACTTTTCCTTATTCACTTTTTATTTACCAGTCTTGATTTTATAGACTTCTATCATATTCCTCCTGTCAAGGGGGGGCATTCCCCTCGGGTGGGATCTTGCAGTCAAAGCCCCCCATGGGCCCATCTATGAGCATCCGTATGGCCCGATGGCCTGAGTCCAAGTCTGAGCTCCCCTTACCAGGGTTTCTATGGCCTGGCTGCCAGTGTCACAAATAGTTGTCCCCTCAATCAGGGTTAATAAGGCTCAGCAGTTGTAGTCCAGCTGACAGTCCCCTCTATAGGGGTTAATACAGCTCTGAGGCCTAGTCCTTAATAGCAACCCCCCGTACTGGGGTAAATACAGCCCTGAGGTCTCATCCACAGGTGCAGGGGAAACTATTTCCACCCAAGAGTGCTGCAGAGGGGAAAGTAGGGGGACCAGGGCCCTCCCACTTCACCAGGTCCCAGCCCAGGACCCTGGTTGGCAGGGGCTCAGTGCACTACTTGCTTAGCAAGGAATCCCACCACAACATGCTGAGCACTCGGGGGTGGATTCCCTGCCCTGGGCTACTTCCTACCACCTCATGCATCTCCCTGTCGCCATACCTCCAGACTGCCTCCTTGGCCGCAAGTATCGCTGCGGCTGAGGTGACGGTTGCTCAGTTGGGCTGCATCTGCTCCTCTGGTTCTGGAGCTCTCTCAGCAAGTCCTTCCCCTTCTGCGGTCCACCCTGAGTGAGTCACCTCAGGTATTAGCCTTAATAAAAGGACCCTTACAAGAAGTAATTTTTTTTAAAAAGTGCCTACTACATGTGAGTACCTTGCTTTAAGAGCACTGACTGTTCTTCTGACAGGCACAAGGCTGACTTAGTACTTTGCAGATCAGCTTCTCAAGGGGTATGTCTACACTACAAAGTTAGTTCGAACTAACAGACGTTAGTTCGAACTAACTTTCATAGGCGCTACACTAGCGCTCCGTTAGTTCGAATTTAATTCGAACTAACGGAGTGCTTAGTTCGAATTAGGTAATCCTCATTCCACGAGGATTAAGCCTAGTTCGAACTTACTAGTTCGAATTAAGGCGTGTGTAGACCCTTAATTCGAACTAGTGGGAGGCTAGCCCTCCCCAGGTTTCCCTGGTGGCCACTCTGGCCAACACCAGGGAAACTCGTCTGCCCCCCTCCCGGCCCCGGACCCCTTAAAGGGGCACGGGCTGGCTACGGTGCCCGTGCCAGGTGCAAGCCTGCCAGCACCCAGCCAGCAGACCCTGCACCTGGCATGGATCGAGCCAGCCACCCGATGCCCCCCAACTCTCCCCCTCTTCCCGGGACCAGGCTGGCGGCTCCCGGGAGCTTGCCTGGGACCGCAAGAGGTGGGCACCCGCCTGGGCTAGTGCAGACATCGTGGACCTCGTCCATGATCTCCGCACTAGGCACAGGAAAGTGGCTGGCTAGGGCAGGAGAGCTGCCAGCCTGGCCACCCAGGAGCAGGAGTGCATGAAAATCAAGGTGGTCCACTGAGACCCCCGATCCTGAGCCCTGAGCTTACAATGGCCGTCCTGGGTCAGAGCAAAGGTCCATCTAGCCCAGTAGCCTGTCTGCCGACAGCTGCCAACACTAGGGACCTTGGAGGGGATGGACCGAAGACAGTGACCAAGCCATTTGTCTCGTGCCATCCCTCTCCAGCCTTCCACAAACCTTGGGCAGGGACACCACTCCTACCCCCTGGCTAATAGCACTCCATGGACCCAAACTCTATGACTTGATCTCACTTCCCTTTCAACTCTGTTCTAGTTCTAGCCTTCACAGCCTCCTGCAGCAAGGAGTTCCACAGGTTGACTCTGTGCTTTGTGAAGAAGAACTTTCTGTTACTAGTTTGAAGCCTGTTACCCATTCCTTTCCTTTGGTGTCCTCTAGTCCTTCTTTATGGGAACTAATGAAGAACTTTTCTGTATGCACCCTCTCCACCCCACTCATGCTTTTAGAGACCTCTATCCTGTCCCCCCTCCATCTCCTCTTTTCTAAGCTGAGAAGTCTCTTTAGCCTCTCTTCATATGGGACCTGTTCCCAACCCCTGATCATTTTAGTTGCCCTCCCCTCTCCCAGTTTCTCTCTTCCCCTCTCCCACCTCCTTTTCCCAGTCTCCCCCAGTTTTGTTCAATAAAGACAGAGTCCATTTTTGAACACAATTGTCTTTATTTTGTACATCAATAAGAAGGGGGGCTAGGGAAGGGTAAGTGGAAGGAGGTGAGGGAGGAATGGGGTACGAGCCCCTGATGGGGAGGACTGGGCTAGCTCTGCGGGCTTTTGAGGTGGAACCTCTCCTGCAGCCCCCCGATTGCCCCCTCTCCCCAGATGGCAGCCTGCGGCAAGTGCAGCTGGTCTGATGGCCGAGTGCTGTGATGTGCCCAGTGTGGGTACTCCAGGCACTCCAAGCCAGGACTGCTTTGCAAGCGGGGCACCCCTGAGAACTGTCTGTCCGGGGTGGGGGTCGGGACCCTTTAAGCACAGCCCTCGGCTAGCCTGAGACAGCATCTCCACGCTCTAAGTCCTCCTCTGATGCCCTGCCGGCACTGCTTCCGGCCATCCTTAAGCCCGGTTCAGGGTCCACTTAATGTGGACATGCTAGTTCGAATTAGCAAAACGCTAATTCGAACTAGTTTTTTAGTCTGGATCCGTTAGTTCGAATTAGCTTAGTTCGAATTAACTAATTCGAACTAAGTTAGTTCAAATTAACGTTGTAGTGTAGACGTACCCAAGGAGAGGTTTGAAAACAAATGCAGAGACTGTTTTCTAGCATCCCAGATACATGTGCCATATCAAAATGATTGGAAAAGCAATGGGATCATGTCTCCTCTTTCCTAGTTCATCGTCCACTGACCTGCAAGGATGGGTGAATGTTGTGTGTGGAGCAAGCAGCCCCATCTAGAAGAGTGATGGTAGAGTGCGTACGCTACCCTGTTTACAACCCAGGATGGTGTAGTTTTGTGACATCCATAACATGTACCTCAATATGTTTAACCCTTCACAAATATCAGCTTTCTTTTTGGGAATGAGGTGCTTTTATAAATGTGCGTGTGGTGGGGGGGAGGGGTGGGTTTGGTATAACATGTATGCTGTTAGTTGATTTGCTTTTTGTCTGTTAATTAGCATTCTGTTTGTGATAACAAGGTCCCATGTCAGTGGAGTCAACAGCTAATTGCACAGTTAGCTAGAGATTGGCATATGCATCATTATGCAGGTGCAAGACAGCTGCAGCACCCCTGGTTGTGTCTCCGTTTGATGGACGTCTCTTTCTCCCGTTACGCCTACTTACCTTGCTGTTTAATAAATAAATGGCTTGCACTATGCAAATGAATAAATGAGACATTGCACCATTGACAAGCCTAGAGGGAAATAAGACTGCTAATGTTATACTTCCTGTGGGGTACTTTTTCTGACCATCTTTTAATGATAAAGATCAAGAAACTGATGTTCTCTCTGTGAACAGCTATATTGATATCCTCTCTTTTAATACAAAAGGATGGGGGAGCACTGAATCTTTTTATGGGCTAACCCAATTACAGAAGAAACCGAGGGTGATCCCTGTATTTAGGTTGCCCAGAACTTTCCATTCCATCTTCATTGTGTTCAGCTGGCCTTTGAAATTCAGCATGGGCAAAAACCCTCCAGCTTCTCTTTGAGCATTGAAATTCTGTACAAGTTTTGCTGAGGTATAAGCTTTTGAAAGCCACAATTTCCCTTCTGCCATTTCTGTTGCACAAGAAGATACTGGCAGCATGCCAAAATAAATGAAAAATTGTTAAAAGGCTGGGCCCCTGGCATGGCAAAGTAGCAATGGCTGCTCTGGTAATGCCTGGGAACTGCTAAATGTAGCTGATTGGTTGAAGGGAAAGCAGTAGTTCCATCTGGGACATCTGCTCACCCATCCCTCAAATCCAGAACCTGATCCCAGTAGCCTCTGAATCACAGCTTGCTTCTGCTGCCTACTAACACAGGAGAACCTTATTGCCATCACCACAGGAATGGAGTTTGTTCATAATGCTCTTAACTCTGAACAGAATACTTTGGCTGGTCTTTCAAAAGTTTACAACTGAGCACTGATTTGATGCAGCTTTAAAACTTTATTATGCAAAAGAAAAATGTGGCTTTTCCTTTATTTTTTAGCAGTTTGTGTCGAACACAATACTTTATTTGCTATTTTTTCTCTGCTCCTGCCTGATTGTGTATTTCTGGTTCCAAATGAGAGGTGTGGTTGACTGGGTAGCCGATAAAACTGATGTTCTAATGTGTAGTTAGTTTTATACATTAGAACTATATTGGAGTGCCAAAGGTTTGGGATTGATGATGGTGTATGATGTATAGATTGGTACAGTTGTGTGTAATTTTTCTTTTTTTAAAACAATCTAGGATATTAAATACAAAAAGTTCTGACATAAAACTGTTTTGGTTGCAAAGTCAAGCACTGGACAATTAGGAAATACTAGCTGTTAGATTGTATCCTTCAGCTCTCTTCTATATGCATTATGACACTCTTTAATTACATGATGATATACAGTTTTTCCACAGGATCCTTGCCTCATTGAGTAAAAGGGGTGGGGGAGGGTGCGGATGCACGAGGGGGAAGAAGTATAGTTGCACAAGCAACTTAAATTTGGCATCACCTAGCTTTCAAATGATTCATATTGCCTCCTAAATCTTTTAACTGGTATGTAATTTAAACATAACCTGAATTAACGGCTACACTGTACTCAAAATACTCACACTTTCCTTTCCGTGTTGTTTCTTAGGTGAAACTCCCTCCAAAATCCCTATCCTGTTGGCTGTAATGAGAGCACTGTAGGATGCCATTACAAGACTTGCACAAACCCTGTGTGCTTGTTGATTTTATATCTACACACACCAACATACACAGTACATGATAGCACACTCTGGGTATGTCTATACTACCACGCTAGCTTGAACTAGCGGGGGTAATGTAGTCATCCGCAGTTGCAAATGAAGCCTGGGATTTGAATTTCCCGGGCTTCATTTGCATGAAGCCAGCCGGCGCCATTTTTAAATGCCGGCTAGTTCGAACCCCGTGCCGCGCGGCTACACGTGGCACGGAGTAGCTAGTTCGGATTAGGCTGGAACGAGGAGTACAGCTAGTTCGGATTAGAAGCCTAATCTGAAATAGCTACTCCGTGCCGCGTGTAGCCGCGCGGCACGGGGTTCGAACTAGCCGGCATTTAAAAATGGCACCGGCTGGCTTCATGCAAATGAAGCCCGGGACATTCAAATCCCGGGCTTCATTTGCAACTGCGAATGACTACATTACCCCTGATAGTTCGAACTAGCGGGGTAGTGTAGACATACCCTCTGTGTGTAGTCCTTCTTATGTACCAACTACATACAACTCCAGTTGACTAGGTTTATGTAAATTCATATGGCTTTACTTTCTGTCCTTTACATTGGTTGTATGCTGGTGAACTCCACTGACTTAAATGGAGTTACATTGGTGTAAAACTGATGAGATGGAGTGGAGATTTAAGGTCCATAATTTCTTAATTGTTAGAAATCAAGAGTAGGAATGATTAAAAATATATCAAGAACAGGCAAAACTGTGCTAAGCAAAAGAAAGTTACCAGCAATAGAATTAATCTATGACATTGCCTTCAGCAACTTCTTTTAAAAATAATGCCTGTACAATGTAACAGCTTCAGAGTATAATTGAAGACTCCTGTGGAAGGTATTATTTTCTAATTTTCATCTTCATGTTGAGCACTTGTTCCTTATGTAGACAATTAATAACGGTCTGTTATGTCACATTTAACTCTGCTTTACCCAGTTATTATTATTTTTTAGTTCTGCCATACTATACCAGCTGAGGCAGTGGCATTTGAACAGTGGCACTTACAGTTTATTGAACAGAACTGTAAATGCTGAATATAATGGAATCCACTTCAAGCCAGGGGGTTCTTCTACAGCCCTAGTGCCCCTAGTTCCAGCATCCTGGGTTTGGAGGTGTTATGTTACACTACACATGGGAATGTCTTCGGTGGAATAGCCCATAATATCTTTGTTCTTCTATCTTCTGACTTCACACTCGCTGAAAACTAACTACGTGGGAGTTATTTCTTATTCTCACTGGAGAAAATGAGAGCAGAATCTGGCTTTGTTAACTGGTCATTTGATGTAAATTTCCTGCATGAAATAACCAGGTATTCAAGCTCAACAAGACATCGGTGGTCATTTGTGTTTTATTACGTTTCTTAATTAGCATTATGACTGTGGTGAAGGCTGACACAAAACACAAACATTGCAGACTTAAAATAAGAGGGGGTACCGACCCCAGACAAAGCACCTGTAAAATTCACTCATTCAGTGAATCCTCCTGACAACATATGCTGGTGAGGTTCCAGTAGAGAGCTAGCTGTAAGTTAGCATTGTGGTTTTTTTCCTTTGCAGAATACCTAGGGATAAAGAAGCACAAAAATCACCAACCGTTCTCCAAGGTGAATTCCCCTCTGAGTCCAGTTGCTGTGAGTATGAATGTAAATTGCAGTTTCCATCTGGTCAGTGGGATGGGAGTGAATAAAAACATGATTTTTCTTTTAACATGTCATACTAGAAAGAGGGTTTGGGTTTGATAATACCTAGGTCCTGTTCCTTCTGTTGGCTAGAGGCCTACAAGTGATAGTACCTATTGGTACTGGTACTTAAAGGCACTTTCCATATTGTTCAGATAATGGAGGCCTGTAGGTTAGGAGCTTGAAAGTTATAGACTGTATTCTCCAGTATCATGTGAGTGATACCTGGCTGTCTACACGTATGTAGCCATGGATTGTTTACAAAGACAAACTGTTGGATATTTTTGTTATAGTCTGGAGCATGGGAGAACCTTCTGTAGAATCTGGAAATCCTAGCTTTTTCTGGTGCTTTCATTAACATCTGATTTACCCAAACGGCCTATGTTTTCAATATCTGCTACTTCAGGTTGTTTTTAATTCCATTCTTTCTGTAGAAAGTTCCTGAAGTGGGAATGAGGTGAACATTTTTGCTATGTGTCTGTTTGCTTCACTGCTTCTTCAGGGTCACCCAACAAGTTTAAAACACAATTTGAATTTGAAGGACTATGTCCACAGATAAAGAACTGAGCCACATAATCTGAGTGCAAGAATTTTAAAGATTTATTCAATTATTCTAAGGGGAGAGAGCCCTTATTTCACATTTGCAGTTTCTAACACTTGTAAAATAAATGTTTTCAGAGCTCTTTTTATATATTGTAACTGGTGACCTTGTGACATAAGACTTTCCTCTACAGGAAGTGCTCTGGCTAGCAATCAGACCAAGCAGAGGCAAAAACAACAAAGAATTCCCAGAGTTTCAATCCAGCTGTTGCTAAGTTGAAAGCTATTTTTCTGGTACTGGAAACATGTGTTTAAGGAAAAAAAGAGAAATCTGTAAGTAAAAAAAAATCACAAAACGCTATTTTAGTTAATTGCAGCTGGAAGATAATATCTTAGCAAATCTGCAAATTGAAGTATCATCTTTTCCAACATGCTTTTAAAATAAAAGTTTCAGTATGAATACATCAGAACACTTGCCATAGGAACTGAGATGAAGCCTTCTGAATTTAGCCTGACAAATTAGAAGGTTGAAGACATTCCCCTCAGACTATGCTTTTATTGAAATCAGAGTTTTGCTTGAGAAGGACTTCAGGACTGGCATTGCATTCATTGTTTTTAAAGCTTAAAAGTTTAGCGTTGTTAGAAGCGAGTGTTTTGCAGAAATATTAAAATAAAGGAAGGACTTTGCAGAAAACATAGTTTAGTTCAGGCTTCCAGGGACTAGGCAGAACAGAAGGGCATGCTCCTTCACTTGCACAAATTCTTTATTCACAATGGATTTAACAAATGGCACCCTCTCCTGTTCTGCCTAACCATAGCCGACCTGAGCTGAAGGGAACCTTTAGTCTTTTTTTACAAAGACCTTATTTCAAGGTTGGCGTAAAAGTGAACAAAACTATCTGGCTGAGTTGCTG
Organism: Pelodiscus sinensis; assembly: GCF_052426305.1. NCBI lineage: Eukaryota > Metazoa > Chordata > Testudines > Trionychidae > Pelodiscus > Pelodiscus sinensis. The sequence goes on from NC_143065.1 coordinate 28,109,059, forward strand.
TCCTTGTCTAACTAGAGATTGGTGTTGCATGGAATTGATCCTCATATGATGACACCATCAGTTTCTTCAGGTATGCACAATGGGCCAGCAGAAGAAACTAAGCCAACTTATACTAGTGGAGGGTCTGGCATACTTTAGTTTTTCTTCTGCTTCTGTTAGTTTCAGAAGACTCCTTCCATGTGTGTACACAACACCCTTCCATTCATATGGTGTAGGACTTTCTTATGGAGTGTGAAGAGACACAACAGTGTTAATTATTGTATTTTCCACAGCCGCAACTCCACTGACTTCAGTGATTTACACCAGGGTAGATGGGAAGAGAACTGGGCCCAACAGTTCTAAGGCTTATGAACCACCATTTTCCCACTTATATATTGGGCTAACTTGAAATCTATTTTATTAAATCTGAGTCGGAGGGAGATCAAATTGCTGAGATGAGTAGAGTAGTTGGGTAGTTAGCACCAGGCTGTTTGCTTGCTATCCACTAATATAAACAAAAATTAACATCAGGATTTTCCTTCAGCCCCAAATAAAAATACATTAAAATGTATTTTGGTAGAGTGCCTTTAGAGGGAATAATTCCATAACACTGATCCCCCAGATTGGGAATTACAGTAAACTGAAAATTTGTAAAATCCATTGTATTAAGAACATAAAACCAACCCAAATATGGATGGGATTTCTCAAACACGTTTTTTTTAATGCTGAGTTCTTATAAATGCAGTCATATGATGGGCAATGAATTGACCAACATGGTATGGGGCTGAACACCAATCATGCATCACTAATATGTGCTGTTACACTGCCACCTAATGATGAGGTGGCTAAGGAAGCAGTCACTGTGTTACTTGTGATATACTGGCAGTGAGCAAAAGGAAAACTACAAGTGTTTAGCTAGTCTGTGATTTCTTGTGATTGTGTCCTTAATATCGAAACAGCAGCTTCTGGAAGCAGAACGTGAACGGCAAAAGATGAATGACTGGAAAACACTTATAATTCTATCAAAGGTAATTTTATGGGGAGTAGAGCGGACGTAACCAAACTGAACATTCACGTAAATGTTTTGGTTTAATTTTAATTTGTCAGTCCTGCCAGTTTTTATGTTTGTGTAGAACAGGATGTTGGACAATAATTGATTCCTACAAACCATAGAGGATCTTTGGCTACGTCTAGACTACATGGCTCTATCGACAGAGCCATGTAAAATAGTTTATTCGGCATAGTCAAAGAAGCGGGGGGTTTCACGAGGCATACCATAGCAGTCAACAAAGGTTTCCTTTGTCAACCGCGCTGCGTCTAGACTACCGCGCTGTGCCGGATCTGCTGATCGTCGGCACAGCGCGGAAGCCATTTTTATTTTAATGACGCGGGGATTACTTAAATCCCCGCTTCTTTGACTATGCCGAATAAACTATTTTACTTGGCTCCGTCGATGGAGCCATGTAGTCTAGACGTAGCCTTTGTGTCAACTCACATTTTTTAAAATGTAAAGCTAGTAGCTACCTCTGCTACTGGTTATACATATACAGTAAATATGCAGTCATGAGTTTGTGTATTGATTAAGATCTTTCTAGTGCAATTTCATAAATATATCCCTGAAATAACTGTGAGTATATTTTGTAGCTTTAGGGAATAGCCAAGTTAGTCTGTACAGAAAAAAACAACAAATGGTCTGGTAGCACTTTATAGACTAACAAAACATGTAGATGGTATCATGAGCTTTCGTGGGTACAGCCTGCTTCTTCAGATGACCAGAGTTATAAGTGGGGGATATGAAAACTCAAAATAAATAGGAGAGGGGAAGAAGGGGGGGTGGGAGAAAAAGAAAAAAAGGAAAAAGGAAGGGGGGTATGAGACAGGGCATCATTAAGTATCTGGAAGATGGGTACTTAAACCAAAGCAGATCAAAGTAAATAGATCTATCCTGTCTCTTTTGTTTTTTTGCCGTTAGTGCTTACCGTTGTTGTGCATTTATGTATTACTGTCTTTGACTCAAAGTTCAACCTTAAATGTTGCCTTCTTGCTTGTTAACTAGAGAGGACTCCATTTACCCTCTCCTGTCCCCTGGTGTCTGGACCTGCCAGGATAGCCTGTTCTCCCTCTCTACCAACACAGAATAGATAACTGGCCCATTCACATTCTCACAGAATTGCTCCCCTATTTCCCTTTCTTCCCCTCAGTTTCCTAGCCATCACATTCTCCTCTCTGCCTCTCACTCCCTATACTTATGGTGATCATATGGCCCCAAAAATCTGGGACTGTTTTTTAATGTTTTGTTGGGGTGTCCTGCAAACCCCCAGTTTTGTCCCGGAAGAAGGTCCCTTGCTGCTTCTCCTCCTCCTCCTCCTCCTCTTCCTCCTCCTCCTCCCATCTCTGGGGAAAGAGTCAGGGACACTTCCAAGACTTCCCTGTGGCTGAGGATCCAGCCAATAGAAGAGGCAGGAGGCGGTGCCTCTGAGGAGCACGGGGAAGCCAAGCAAGTGGCTGGGTTGGTGGAGGGGGAGCAGCGTGGTGAAGAGCGGCCTCCTCACAGCCCGGCTGGGGTGTGTGTGAAAAGCGGCCCCCTCAAGGCCTGGCTGGGAGCTGGGGGAGGGTGGAGAGTAGACCTTCCCCACCTGTGGCCCAGTTGGGAGGGGGGAAAGTGAGGAGCGACCCCTCGCAGCCCGGCTGGGTGGGGGGGGGAGGAGGAGAGCAGCCCCCCCATGACCCGGCTGGCAGGGGACATCCAGAGAGCAGTTGGAGGGGGTCTGGAAGGCATCCCGGTGGGGGCCAGAAAGTTGGAGCGGGAGTGTCTATCTCCTGAGCCCCTCCTGCACACTCCCCCTTGGCCAGACACCCTACCCCAAGCTATGTCTACACTGTGGGGGTTTTCTGGATACTGGAGGTATGGGCTGCACATTGCCTAGACTGGAATGGAGTTAGCGGGGATAACACATTTCTGAGTTATTCTGACACAAAGTGAAATCTGTGCTAAAGCTCCTACGTCCAAGGAGAGGAGCACTGCTGTCAGAAGTAAATTCAAAGTTTATCCAAATTTCTTCAAAGATCGCCTTTACCAGGCAGTGGGGCTTTGACTGATTGGTCCCTTATATTTTTGAAGGATGACTAAATATTACCTGGATCTTCTTAGGTAAAACCAACAGATTGCTTTGGGCCCAATCCTAGCTTAAAATTACATTGGATCAGGCGCTTTGTAAAGCAGGTTGGGAAGTGCTCTCATTTGGCAATTATTAGGTATTATTTACATAATATAGGCACTGCCATCATGGTATTGACATACACATTTCTCAGTAGCTTTACATATAAAATAGCACAGTCCCAATGATCTCCAGGGGCAATGTACCTTTCAAGCAGTGGTGGTGAGGATTAGTGATATGGTCTTCTCCACCCTGTAATTGTCATGGTTCAGTATTGTCATTCTGGCTTGTGGAAATGGAGGACACTTGATATTTGCAGTAACTTCAAAAAACGCAGTTTTAGTCTGTAGGGTAAACTGAGGCAGTCCATGGTATCTTGCTGAGAACTGAATACTCAAATCTGAAATCATTAGGCCAGGCCTGGAAAGCATACAGACAGGCAGTTACCATGACCCTGGTTCCCCTGGCAACTACATTTCAAAGGGACCTCACTCTCACTCTGATAAGGCCTGACTGGTACCAGCCAGGCTGCACGGTTTTCTCACTGTCTCCTGTAATTTCAGATTAATCAGCTTGGATCCCAAGGACTCTGCCAATGCAAGAAAGTAGTCATCTCGCAGTAAACATATCACAATTTTAGCAAAACAGAAGTTAACATCAACATGTCCATTTGTTTATGTTGGCTTATTTAGCTAGTTAGGAATAACTATCTTTATTAGTGATAACATGTTTAATTGGCAATGGGCGGAGATACTGGGTAATCTTCGTAGTTCATTGTCTTATGTGCTCATCTCATTTCCGCTGTTAGACCTATCAAATCACTTCCCCTCCGTCCATCTGCTACCTATATAATCAAATGTATGTTTTGGTTAAGTAAGTGCTCTCCAGGCTAACACCTAGTTGGTACTCCACCAGTGCGGCGTGTTCAATAAATTCTCTGCTTGTTTTCACCTGCACCCAGTGTGTACAGAATTATTCCCTACATAGTCCATCTCATTAGGGATGTAAATTCCCATTCATCATTTATCCGATTAATGTTACGCCACACTGGGGCTGCCACTGGCTCCCAGCCCTTTCCAGAGCAGCCCTTGTCCATAGCAAGCTGGACTCCACAGGGAGAGAGGCTGCTCTGGACACTGGTGCAGACCATGCCTGTGGGGCCCCCAAGTTCCCTAGAGACAGGGACTGATCTGGATGAGCACAACCCCTGTCTGCAGCAGGCCCTCTGTGAGCCTGGAGTAGCCCCCTTCCTGAAGCAGGTGGGGAGTTGCTCCAGCCCCCGCTGATTACCAGTTAATTACCAGTAGGCAACATCCATTAGGAGGACTATGGAAGTTGTCCCATGAAATTGTGATACTTCTGGATGATTCCCAGGCTCTGAATCAAATGGGGCTGCATCTACACTGCAAAGTAATAGGTGTTAGATCCTGGGTCTTATCTTGAATTGAGGTTAGCCCCCTAGCACTGCACAGTCGTGGGACCCTTGGTCTGGACCCTGGGTTAATGCAATTGCACTGTAGTTGCATGGGACATGCTTCTCTGGGGCCCAAATCCATCCCTATAGGTCAGTGGTCCCCAACGCGGTGCCCGCGGGCGCCATGGCACCTGCCGGGGCATTTGTGCATGCCCGCCGACAACCTGGGCCGGCCCCGCCCCCGGTGCGCGGTGCACTGGAGGCGCCAGCCCCAGGCGCGCGACACGCACCGGCGCCTGGTGCGCGGCACTCGGGCGGCCCCAGCCCCGGGGCACATGCGGGCGAGCGGCGCCGGTGCTGGCCCCGGGTGCGCGGCCCTACCCCCGGGCGCCCGACGCGTGAGTGGCCCCACCCCCAGGCGCCCGGGAGCCTCTAAAGGCTGGGGACCACTGCTATAGGTAGAGGATGGTGGGAGGAGTTCTTAGAGGTGTCACATAACACCCGTTACTTCCGGTCACGTGTTCATCTTGACCCTGGAAATACTACCCGGGGTGGGACTTCCTTATGGCAGGTGGGTGGGGCCTAAGGGGCCAGGAGTGTGGTTAATAATTTCAGGGGGTGTGGCCAAGGTGTCCCTATTTTTGGTTCAGAAAATATGGTCACTCTACCTATAGTGCATCCAGTCTACCTTTTGCTCTCCATATTTCCTTAGCATCTCAGTTTCCAGTTTAGTTTCCTCTCTCTGTCTCTCTCTGCTGACCCATAATCCCAGTCACTATACGGCTATGTTCTCCTATCCCATGCCTGATTTTGCAGCCTACTGAGGAGATACATAGCTTCAGTTCCACTGAAAACAATGGGAAATGGCATCCATCTTTGCTGGAGCAGTTTGCTTTTCACCTACAAGGCAAACTGGATATAGTAGCCATCGTGCTGTGGGTGGTGCCCACTTTGAATAAAGGCAAACCTGAGTTAGAATGCAAAAATGAAAAAGTCTGGAGACTCTTTCGTGGAACCCTTCCCCCCCAATATTGCTGCAAATACAACAGGTTGTAGTGCTCACTGCTGTGAGCAGCCCTAGTACATTTGTTAGTGAGGGTATTCAGGTTGAGCCCTATTCTAATATGAAAAAGGTGTCAATGCCATGCATGTTCTGAGTTGATTTACTGCACCCAGATAGCTGGTAATGGGATAGTGTGGGGGCAAACCACCCTTTGTCTGGGTATTTAAACCTTTTCTGAAGTTCCTTTGTAGTACAAAGCAGCAACGAAAGGAGGTCTTGTTCCTAAGATCACCTTTCAAGGCCATGTGGTCCTAGTGCAAAGTGTTTTCAAGTTAAGGATTTCCTAGGTGGAAAGCCCTGGAGCTAAAATGGAACAAAGAACAGCATATTTTTAAACAGTAAGAATACAGGAGATAGCAGAGAAACAGAGGCCCAAGACAGCCAGGTTTTGGAGCAAGGGTAGCAGAATCTTAATAGACATTCTGCAAGAATCGATGCAAGTGTGTAACATGCAGCCATTTCTGTTCAAGGAAACAGAACTTGTGTTTATTTTGTAAATATATTTTAGTAGGTAAATACCTGATTGTGTCACCAAAGTCCCCTTCTATGTGAAAATGACCTTCAAAGTCCCAAAACCTGCTACCATTTGGTAAAGCAGTGACAATATTTTTTTCCTAAAGTGTGTGTATGTTTTCATTTTCCTGCCTAAACAAGTGCCCTCTCACTGATGGCAAGTGTGGTATAATGGCATATATTTCTTTCTTAACGATAAGGAACCTTTACATAATCCAGTTTGGAAGATTTAATCAGGGACAAAAAAGATGTTTTTTATTGTCCACAGTGGAACTCTTACTGCCATGCTAACTCCAGGACCGATTATAAGTGTAGATTTTTTAATGTTTATTGCAAAACATAGTACATGACCGTCTCCTGTCTGGAAAATATTTACATTCAAATGTGTTGCTGAGAAAAAGCAATGTATTTTCTCAGAATGGAAGGCTGTTTAGTTTTAGGTTTAGGAAGAATTTTGTACGTTTGATTTTTTTTTTCAAAGAGCCAAAAGGCTCTGCTTTTGAGTCTTACAATACCTACTGCAAGACAGATAAGTAAATAACATCCCAGGATTTAATTCTAGAACACTTCCTCATTCAGGCTTTTGTCCAGGCATATTTGAACTGTCTCTTACATTTACGGAGATCATTATTTTTGCATTACAAAAAAATGGTGTGTGTTTTCTTGCAGTTGCTATCAGGCTTGGCAGATGCTGCAGCACAGAGGACTAGGGTTTGTTTTTTTTATTCGTAGGGACACTCAATTGTATTTTGTTTTTGTAAGCAGTGCATTTATCATTTCTGGGAGATTGTTAATATAAGGCAAAGACAACATTTACAGGGAGGCTAAAGGCTAAGTTAGGTTTCTTTAAAAGAAGCCTACTCAGCTACCAGCTGTGCAGTACAGGCATTTAAACGCACAACCTGCAGGGCACAGTCCTGCTGTAAAACAGACATTTTCGTAATTATATACATACAAAGGATCTCATTCTCCAAGAAATAGCTTATCTTTGTACACATAGTAAAGGAAAGAAGGCTGCATGTTTTGGCAGGCTACATAGACACTGTTTGAATATGAACTTGCAACAAAACGCACGCTACATAAGGGACTGCATGCAGCATGCAGACAGGCTTCCAGTAGGGCTGTCTTGATGCCATCCTATTTCCAAATACAAAGATTGTGGTGGCAGTTTTTGGAAAAAAGGTGGGACAGAGTTTTCATCACCTTATTTCTCCCTCCACAGCAGCACTTTATCTACAAAATTACTCTTCCATAATGGAGTCCTACGAAAGAATCCAAATACTACGTTGTTCAGTGGTATTGCACAACTGCTTTAGAAACAGACCTGGCACTGCTATGAAAATGTTTGGAGTAAAATGAGAAGGACAAAGCCCTGAAGAAGCGCTGATTCACCATACCCAAGATTGCTGGAGTGCTGCTGTTGTGATTTTACCTAATTCAAAGTAGTGCTGAAAAAGGACTTCTTTAGATGTCTAGTGGATTGAAATTGTGCTGCTTAGATGTAGTGTGTTAATTAGCAGCAAAATGAGATTGTCCTACTCCCTAGTGAGTAGATGCCTGTATACCATCACCTTAAGCGTGAGCCAATCCCATTACTTGAGGCATAGAAATGGATTTTTCACTCTCCTACAGAGATTTCAAAGAGCCTTCATTCAAAATGGTGGCGTTGTGATAATCTAAAAATGAAGATAGGCATTACTATAATTAATAACTACCCTTGGCTGTATCCATATAGAAACCACCCCTGGTGTTTAGCTCAAGCTTGAGGAGCAGAGTTCATTATCTTCTACAAAAGCTTCATACCTCTATGCATCTGATATCAGTGGTATTTGGACTTCCAAAACTGAAAACATTTGAGACTGGTGTCCACACAAATACCTTTTTGTGTTTTATAGATATTGGCCCTGGCATTTTTTTTCTTCACTGAGTCAATAAAAATTTTAATGCAGCCTTCATGGTGTATTTTCCTATTTCAAAGCTGTGTTGTTGAGCTAGGTGTTGTTTCATGTTGAAATCATGTTATTTCCTTTAGGTTCCCTGATTTGCTGTGCTTGTCATGCTTTCATAGTCAGCAGATACCATTCTGATGTCTTCTCAGTACTGTGTGAGACAGGAAGAGGAGATAGAAAGACATCTATCAGGAATGATCTAGGTGGTACGTGGTCCTGCTGTAATGGTAGGGGACTGAACTTGATGATCTCTCATGGTCCCTTCCAGTTCTATGATTCTATATTCTCTCAGACAATAGTAGTGGGGAGCAGACCTGCCTAACAAAATCATTGATATGGTTTAGAAGTTCAGTGGTGTTTCCCCTATACTGACAAAAGATGATGAAACTAGATAGAATGGGATGAGGAAGAGTCAGGGGAAAAGTCTCCTGCAGGCCTGCACACAGGAATTTCTGCGGGGGGGGGGGGGGAGAGAGGAGGTGCTTTTTTTTTGTAAATGTGGACCCCAATTTTTTTAAATATCAAAGACTTCAGAATAGTCCTGCAATGAGTGTGCATAAGAAAGATTAATGAAAAATGTTAGTGGAAACTGTGATTGGTAAAATGATTTTGTTATAACATACTAAAAACGTATACAGTAATAAAGGTTTTATAAATTACAAGTCATTATCATTATAATTTATCATTTTGTCCAAAACCCTTTGGATGCGAAGAGTGATCAATTATAAATTCGGGGGTGGGGAGGGTTGGGAAGGGCCAATGATTGTCACCCACCACCCAGCTGGGAGGGGAGCATTATCAATTGCACATTTTAGATTGGGGTGGACAATAATTTTTGATGGTGGGGAGGGGGGCACTCCAAGAATTTGGTAAGTGGTCAAGGGTCACACTCTTCCAGGAGGTGCGGGGTTCTGGGATGGAGATTAGGTGTAGAAGGGAGCTTGGGGTAAGGGACTAAGGTGTGGGATCTGGGTGGGAGTTTGGGTGAAGTAGACAATTGTTACCTGGGGCAGCAAACTGGGGTACAGGAGGGGTTGCATGGTCTGGGAGGGGAGTGTGACCTGGGGTAGGGGTGCAGGATTTTGGGTTGTGTCCTGGGGCCGGGGATTGTGGTGCAGGGTCTTGGAGGGATATGGGTACAGGAAAGGATTGTGGCCTGGGGGAAGGGTGAAGGAGGGAGTGCAGGGTCTGAGAGGGGGTCATAATCTGGGGCAGGAGTGCAGGAGGAAGTGCAGGGATTTGGTCTGTGACCAAGAATAGCGGATTGGGGTGCAAGGTTTGGGAGGGGTTTGTGACCTAGAGGAGAGATATAAGATGGTCTGCTGGGTCTGGTAGGGAGTATGGGTACAGGAGCAGGGGTGCAAAAGGTTTGGGTTAGATGGGGTAGAGATGCAAGAAGGGGGCAGAGGTTTGGAAGAGGGAGGGTCCGGGTGCCTGAGGTGGGCTCTGGCTGGGAGACCTTATCTGGGTAGATGCCAACCAGGAGCCCAGCAGGTTCCTTAACCAGTGTCCCTGCCTTCCACACTCCTGTACTGCTCTCAGCAGCCACAGAGGCTATGTTTGCTACCGGAAACACTGTGAGCCTGGAGAATGAGGGGGGAGGGGCACTTCACATGCTGCCTGTCCTGCAATCAGGCAGCTGCCATTGGCTGGAAACCAGTCAATGGGAGCTACTGGGGGCAGGAGCGGGGTAAGAAGCCTTTTCCCTTCCCCTGGGCTCTCAGCATTCAGACACACACAGCCCTACAGCCGCCAGCTTCACTGAGTGCTGAGCGGGGGCAGGGCAGGCAGAGAGTTGGCTGAGGCTCCCTCAGGCTCAATGTGGTAGCTTTTTGCCAGCCCAGTTTTAGATAAATTCCATACCACTGGGGTGGCCTCAGGTGTAAGCTCTCCTTGTGCTGCTGCGGGACAGAGACTGCTCCCGGCTCAGTGGCACAGACCCGCACATTCACTGGAGGTTTCTCTTTGGTTCCCTGCCCAGACAAGCTCACCTCCCCAGGGCAGCAACAGGGCCAAACTGGGGGGCCTGAATCCAGCCCACTAGCTGCTCCCGCCTCAGCCACTGCCACCCGGATTGGGCCCCACTGCCTCTTAATTTTTTCTCCGAGTGCTGCGCAGCTTTGGAGCTGCAGCTGCTGGGGAGCAGGGAACTGAGATGAGAGGGCTGAAATCCCAGCCCTGCTGTTCCACCCCCACCCTTCCACATGACTTCTGAGAGGCTTGAATTTTGCCGGGAATCTGGCAAGGACCTGTGATGCTCCAGGTGCCCTGGCAGTGCCCAGCTGAAGTGGCTGAGCCCTGGCACAGACCAGAGAAGGGGCCCTCTCCTGGTGCCCCAGCCCAGTGCTGTGCCCTGCTTTGCAGGCTCAAAAGTCCAGAGCACCCTGAGCTGATCCCCGAGCCCTATGGTTGCAGGGCAAAGGGCAGTGCTGTTGCGTGGGGCAGGCAGATCATGAGAGGGTGTGTTTGGGCCCTTGCGTAATGGCCTGTCCTGCGAGGCCAACTGGTGAAAACGAGTATGTGGGTATAGAAATTTATGGAGTTTTCTGTAGATGTTCTTGCTTCATTAGGTTGATTAAACACTTAGGCTTTTGGATGCTTATTTAAAGTGAGCTCTGAAATGTAAGAGTTGTTTGCTAGGGTTTTTTTATGTATTTTTCTGTGCTCTATATTTTTGCAGTGTTGAGGCTGTTTTATTAGTTGTTTTTTAGGCAGGGCTGGCCTTACCATGAGGCGAACTGAGGCGGCCACCTCAGGTGCCAGACTGTTGGGAGGTGCCACTAGGACCCAGAGTGTAGAAAATTGTGGCTGCTGCTGGTGCATATGTATTCTCTCTGCAGTATCATGAGAGGAGTAGAACAGGAAGAAGGCAGATTGAGACCTTTCAAAGTTTTGTCCCAAGTGAGGGGGGGACATGGAGGCGTCATTTGAGCTCCCTGCCTCAGGTGCCCAAATGTTGTGGGCCGGCCCTGTTTTTAGGTGTGTTTTTTACAGTGATAGAGTATTGCTTTGGGGTTGTGGAGGTTTACATTTTTAAAATTGTCCTGGTAACCCTACAAGTAAGTGAATAATTATTTGCAAGAGGAGACGAGAGCATTCAATTTGGAATTGTGGTTAAACAAGGTAAACTTGGAAAATGAGACCTACAGGAATATGGAGTAGGCAATGAAACAAAAACCATACCCACCTTTGTGCTTGCCATTTCTATCATTCAAGAAGCTGGAACAGTGTTTTAGGGTATTACCTTATCCGGGTTGTTTCAAGTAATAGGGAAGGAGACACCTGGGAAAGTATATCTCAGAGTCCTCCCCATTTGGGCTACGTCTACATTGGCATCCCTTTCTGGAAAAGGAATGCTAATGAGATGAGTCGGAATTGCAAATCCGCGGGGGATTTAAATATCCCCCGCGGCATTTGCATTTACATGGCTGCCGCTTTTTTCCGGCTTGGGGATAAGCCGGAGAAAAGCACCACTCTAGACGCGATCCTCCAGAAAATAAGCCCTTTTCCGGAGGATTTCTTATTCCTACTTTCTTATTTCTTGAAAGCTGGAAAAAAGCGGCAGCCATGTAAATGCAAATGCCGCGGGGGATATTTAAATTTTCAATTCCGACTCGTCTCATTAGCATCCCTTTTCCGGAAAGGGATGCCAATGTAGACGTAGCCATAGTGTCTTATCCACAGTCATTGGGATATTTGCTGCTAATACTTACAGATCAGCTACAAGCCATTGTAGATAGTCTGATCATGCCATCCCTTCAGGGCCACCAATGGGGGAGGGAGTGGGAATAAAAGGGGCAGTTGCTCTCGGCCCAGTAATTTTAAAAAGGCTTTGGGCTCTGGGCTGCTACCCTGGCACTAGCAGGGGCTGAAGCCCCAGGTCCTTTTAATTACCACCAGAGCCCCGGGTGGCAGTGAGGGCTGGCTGGAAGACCCGCTCCATATTGCCTAGGAGCCCAGTGCTGCCTCCTCTTCATAAATTTGTGAAGTTCAGTCTTGAAGTTAGGTTTTTTTACCCCCCGTTGCTGTCCCTGGAAGAATGTTCCAGAGCGTCACTCCTTTGATGGTTAGAAATTTTCATTTAACTTCGAGCCTAAACTTGTTGATGGCCAATTTGTATCTGTTTGTTCCACTCAGCTTTCAGTTGGTTAGGCTAAACAAGCCAGGTTCTTTGAGTTGCCTCACATAAGTTAGGTTTTCCATTCTTCTGATCACCCTACTAGCCCTTCTCTGCACCACTTCCAGTTTGAATTTCTTTCTTAAACATGAGAAACTAGAAGTCCACACAATTTTCTGGATGAGGTCTGACTACTACCCTGTATAAGGGTACTAACACTTCCCTATCTCTACTGGAAATACCTCATCTGATTGCTTTTTTTTTTCATTGCCTCATCACATTGGCAGCTCATAATCATTCTGTGCTCAAACAGTACATCAGGGGTGGGCAATAATTTTTTACTGGGGGCCACTTCAGAAATTTTTGAAGTGGCCCCGGGCCGTACTGGAAGAGGCCTCAAGAGGAAGGGGTGGGGCCAGGATACTTCCCTGCTTTCCCACCCCAGACCATAATTGGTCTGGGAGTGGGGGAACACATGAAGTGTTGGTCCCTCCCACAGGTTCCCCCTGGGTGACTTCGGGCACTCCCCCTTCTGCCCCCAGGCCAATCAGGGCTTGGGGACAGGGAAGCGCGTAAAGTCTCCTCCCTACTTGCCAGGATGGATGAAACTTAGTTTACATCCCCCCACTATCAGGCCCTAACTGGCCTGGGGGCGGAAGAGCAGCAGGGTCCTGCGGGCCACATCAACCCACTTGGCAGGCCAGATCTGGCCCGTGGAGTACCTTTTGCCCACCCCTGCAGTTCACCCAGGTCTTATTTTTCCTCCATCTCTTCCGACCGATAAACCCTAGTTTAAAGACTTTATAGCCTTTATTATATTTGTTTATTGTTCAACACTTTCCCAGGTACACCTTGCACAACTGTAACAGATTAATGTTTCATACCCAACCGCCATGTGAGACTTGAGAAATGTAGCCTATGTGAGAAGCAGTTGTAGTGCCACCAGCAAAATGGCTGGATGTTCACGGTGGATTTCAGACATGCAGAGAAACAGCAGCAGGTTTTCTTCTCTTCAGTCAGTCCTTTTTAAAACAGCATTAAAACGCATCCAAATGCCAGCCATTCTAAAACTCTTTGCCATACCAAGAAAATGAGGTAAGTAAAATTAGTGGGAATTGTGAACAGACTCCATTCTACTGAGACATATTAGCAAAACAGCTCCCCTGAGACTGCCTGGCTTTTAGGAGAAGGCATCTAAACTATTGTAGTGGAAAGAAGATGAGATCTCATGATTTAATCATAAGGCACAGGATTTTATTTTAGATCTTGAGTTCTCACAATTCCATTATTTTATATGGAAATTTCACTGTTTTCTTAAGGCCATGCCCTAGTTGCTTATTATTTTACCCAGTTCTCCTTGAAGACCAGGTTTGATTTTTTTTTTACAAACATTGTACTGAAGCATCACTTATACATTTATTATTCAAACAAAACATTATTCAAACAAGGAAAACTGCATAACCCAAAACAAATGTAACAAAGTCCAAACAATCTAAATAGTGATAAGAGGGAGCAAAATAAGCCAGTATATTGAAGCATGGGAAATATAAAAATGTATTTGAGTTTTGAAAATACATTAAAAACATTGAGCTGAAGATACTTCCAGTTATTTGCCACTGCTTCCTGATTTGAAAATCCCCAAACTTTGGAGAGGATTCGAAGTCTGTTACTTTTTTTAAAACTCCAAGTAAAAACAATTTCCTACATGACTTTCAAAGTGGCAAGTTGTATGTGTTTGGGTTGTGGGACCTGAGATCTTGATGCTGCAATCTTAGTATTAGATATTTCTACTTCCCCTTCCTTTGTCTCAGCAGACAACCACAAAGTGTCTATCTCAGGCTAGGGAATGAGATAGGCGTCTATGGAGGTAGGCACAGTTTGCTCATCATGCACAGTCTTTAGATGGTTTGAATAAAGAATTATGAGCACGGTTTGTATGTGTTCACTAGCACCTTTTCGCCCAAGCCCTATACCTACTAGTCTGTAAAGTTCTTGTGTTGCTGCTGTAACTCACACACCTGCCGGGTGTGGTTAAATGTCCCATGTGGTGGCACTTAGACCACTTACAGAGAGAAAGAATGAGTTTCCTCTACAGCCTGAGCTGAGAGCCATTTGGCTTTTGGATGAAACAGTAGAGGCTCATGCAGTAACGTCTGGACGTCCCAGGTTCAGTTCCATCTGTTAGTGTTACACTGCTGCTCCCCCAGAGTCATGTGCAAGTAATTTTCATTAGCACAATTGTTATCCCCAGTAAATCAACTCTGTTCCTCCATATATATCAGATCCCTCCCACTGAGTAAATCTCTTGTGAGTGCCCCATGCCCCTAATCATTTCTGTCCTCTAACAAACCAATCCTGAGTGCTAAATAGTATTAATACATTCTCTCCTTCACCTCTTTGCAGGGCAAGGCTCTTTTCCCCTTCCCTGTGCTTCTACAGCTCCTATATTTGGGCCCCATTCCTTGCAACTCCCCATTTTTCTCCTGTGACAACAATCATAGCTCTGATCTTTCTGTCCCAACACTCTCTACATCTCATGAAAAACTGGCTGTGGCTGAGCCCTTTGCTCTTTAACTTTCCATATCTCCTAATGGTGCTTGGGCGGCTCTGCTCCTTCTCCCGTCTTTTCCTGTTACTTGCACTTGCTCCCACCCTTCCTGTCTGCTCCGGAGAAGCTGAAAGTGTTTGTATTGCTCCTTGGGGGAACAGTGATCTCAGCTCTGTGCCTTGGCTGGGGCAGACCAGGTGAGCTAGCCTAACAGGATGGTGTCAGCCGACGGTCAGGGCAATGTGTGTGTGTATGTTTCCGAGAAAAGGTTTAACGTCCGTGTCTTTACTGCTAGGACCGGGGTCCCATCGCAGAGGGTGGCCAGCAGGCCAACAGATGCCCCGAGTTTATAGGAAGAGCTTATTACACCTTAGATTTCAGTTGCTAGAATTCGTAATTCCTTCACAGCGGGCAGCCTTGGGGAAAGACTGAAAGGTGCCCCAGTGGATTGTGCCACCTGGGTGTGACACAAATCCAAACGCCCAAGCTCTCCCTATATCTGTCCCTAAGACCGGCTGAAGTTCTTTTAAATTGTGCTTGGTTCTGTTACAGCAACTGAAGGAGTCAGGTTAAAGCTTAAACAGTTACAGGTTTATTGAGGAAGCTTATAAATCATATGGTTGCAATGGCTATTGCTCTATTTCTTAACTACTAGCAAAATATAGATCTTAAAAATGGTTATAAAGAAGATAAAGATAGGAAAATAGAAATAATGGTACCAAGTAACAGCTTACTCTTTCTATGTGTACACTTAAGACAGAGGACCACATCCAGGTACAATTTTTACCCCCTTCTGTGCCTCTCGACTCCAGCATGTCAGTCCAGGGCCGGTCCCTCAATTCCTAGGAAAGACAAAAATACGAGGTGGGCGTCCCCATAGAACCTCGGGAGGTCAAACACCTAACCCGACCAGCAGGTAGAGGGTAGAATGACACTCAAAGTGAGTGTGTGCTGGACCTATCTTATATACCCATGGGGTCATGTATTTCTCTTTCTTGTCTGTCATGCCAAATGGGGCTGGTCTATCTTTTGTGAGACCAGTTCTTACAAGGGAGTTGTGAACTTAATTTACACTTGTAAGAGAGATAACTAAATTGGAATTACTGGGGATTCTTTTCTCAGTGGGAAATTCCTCTCCCAGGGACTGTGTGTATGTTCGAATCAACATGGGTGCCAGCCGGGGGCAGTTCTCGCAGCCTCGAGGCCAGCTTACTGACTTAATCGCTCTCTCTCCGCATATCTGTTTTTTTCAGCTTCTCAGGATCAGATGAGCCAGCATAGACTATGCTGATTTTATTGCTCCTTCTCTGTCCTGTATGCTTCAGGAACCTCAGAGAGGCAAATAAGATAGATGTGATGGGGGGGAGAGGGTGTCTGTCTGGCTACAGATGGAGTGGTGAGAAGCCCCAGAGAGCAAGAAGGAGAGTGTCAGTGGCTTTGTCAGCACTCTGGGAAGCACCTCCAAAGGGTCTTCTGTGACTGCACATCTCATATGGTTTATTATGTAGGTGTCCATATTTGTGTAAACACCTGTCTTCATTTAGAACCTAATGTATTTTGCTTTGGACAGAAGCTTTTCATATAAAGGGTGTAATGTATTCCTTCAGTTTGTTTGTGAAACTGCCATTAACATTGATATGTGTTATATGTGTTTGCCGGAGCAGAAACTTTCTTCCTATATTCTTAGCATGGGGCAATTTCTGTTTCTAGTTTTAAAAAAATAGTTTTTAGAATGGCCATGGTGTGAAAATGGGAAATCACACACACAGTTGTGTTTCAGTTACTCTTCTGTATTGCGCTAGAGCAGCATGGCTGTGCTCAGTAGCAAGTAGGCCTTAGTGCAGCCAAAATGGGTTTATTTTGAAACGAACCCAGTAAAATCAGCTGTGTTGTTTTGTCAGTAAATAGATTGGTGTGCAGCATAGTGCCCCTGAGTAAGTTGCCAGCGGAAGGCATTGAACATCAGACTTCTGGATCTCAAAACGTGAGACTTATTACCTGAGTTAAAAGACCTAGGTTATGGCTGTATGAAGCTCATTGACCTCTCTGGGCCCAGCCACCATTAGAAGGGATAGAGCACTATAATAAGTAGGAATGAAGAACATGCACATCTCTCCATTGTGCTTGTGTGACCTTAGTGTTTACTGTCTCCCTGTGATACCCCGGGGCAAAAAAGAATCCAATCTTGATGCTTCAGCCAGAAATGTAAATATATTCTCACTTTTTAAAAAATTGAGAACATGTAGTAATAAAATGGATTAATTTCAATACGGACAGTACATGTTACCCATGTGTGTGTGTGTGTGTGTGTGTATATATATATATATATATATATAAACAGCCATAATGTGTGTATCTGTGACAAATTGAAAGTCTTGTAAAATGCATATTTATCACACACCTCAATGACAAGCTCTTACTAATTCTTCTGCCCAGTATTTATTCAATATGTGAAGAAATTGAAAAAGCTGCCATTAATACAAGAAAAGCAAGTGGCTTAAAATGTTCCTTGTCTCCTCCTGAATTGTAGAATTTTGTCATCAAAATTACACAGTTTTTCAACATTCTTTTTGGTAACCTGTATAACTTATGTCTAATAATATAATACAATACAATAATTCTGAACACCTTCTCATTTAAAAAAAAACATTATCATGTGGAATATAAAGGGATTTCCTATCACTTTGTCCACCTATAAATGCCACATCACAGAAAGCTAAGATTCTACTAGAAAGTTCTGGACACTGTATTTTAGTTGAAAGATCTATGAGTAAATGTAAGTCTAAACTGGGTTTATGAAGTCATATGAACCTTTGATTGGTTTGTCCACAGAATTTTCATGTGGGTTTGCCTTACCAAACTGATTTCTTGTTGGAGGTCATTGTAAATTTTGGAGACTACAGAATATTTTAATATCCAACTAGTGAACATTTAACATCATTAACAGAAAATCTAATGCTATGTCATTTTCTGATAGTAATGCTAAGATATATACTTTTAAACAACTGCTTTAAAGTATATGCATGTTACAATATAGCACCAACTCTTCACTTTTAATCATAAAACACAATCAACAGTTGTCTAAGCAAAGTTCCTGTAATGAACACAACAGTCTATTTTTCAAGTGTTAAAGCTATCCACTTGGAAAAACTATACAAGATATAAATATTTTTTTCTCCATTTTTTAAAAATTGACCATCAGTAGATCTTCTATTTGTATTACTGTGTGAAATTTTGTCAACATTGGGAAAACAATTTGTAGAGCAACTCACTTTATCTTTTAAAATTGTGTTGTATATTACAAAATTTCTATTAGCAACATTTTTGCAAATTATATTAATGTGAAATGCTTGCATTAGAAAATGGAGCATGAGCCTATACAAAAACCAATGCAATGGGGTCTATTAAACCCATAAGCTGTGTCTACATTGGCAAGATTTTGTGCAAAAGCAGCTGCTTTTGCTCAAAAACTTGCTGCCTGTCTACACTGGCCGCGAGTTCTTGCACAAGAACACTGACGTTCTAATGTAAGAATTCAGTGCTCCTTGTGCAAGAACTATGACGCTCCCGCTCAGGAAGAAGCCCTCTTGCACAAGTGTTCTTGCACAAGAGGGCTTCTTCCTGAGCGGGAGCGTCATAGTTCTTGCACAAGAAGCACTGAATTCTTACATTAGAACGTCAGTGCCAAAAAAAGTGATCTTGCGCAAGAGGCCAGTGTAGACAGGCAACATGAATTTCTTGCGCAAGAAAGCCCGATGGTTAAAATGGCCATCAGAGCTTTCTTGCGCAAGAGAGCATCTACACTGGCACGGATGCTTTTGCACAAAAGCACATCTCTTGCACAAAGGCACATGCCAGTGTAGATGCTCTCTTGTGCAAATACTTTAATGCAAGAACTCTTGCGTTAAAGAATATTTGCGCAAGATCATGCCAATGTAGACGTAGCTTTAGTGTTACTGCGTAGTAAATACAGAATTCCCATTGCTGGCCTTTAACTCACAGTTAAACATTTGTTAAAGGTGGGAGAGGTCATACCACTCAGTTTATACCCTTGCTGGTAGCCAGAGGATCTGGTTCAGCAGGACTGGATATTGGGGAATCCCAGTGAGCAAGAAGGTGGGCGTCAGTATCATGATCAACACACCTAGAAACAATACCATGGGTTCTTCTGTGACTTGTATCCTATCACAGTTGTGTCCTGTAGTCAACTGCATCTAAAAACCATTAATATATATATAATATATCTTTAGATTAGTTCAGAATGAGGTAATGAATGTTAAATCATTACTTGAAATCTATGTCTCCATTAATTATTGATTTAACTAGAAACTCGTGTGCTAGCTCATTCAAAATGAGACAGATCTTTTACAATGATAAGAAATCTGCGTTTTCATTTTCAATGTTAGATATTTTAAAAAGGGTCCTTATGTGTAGTATTCATCAGGTAATGTATGAGTTTCTTCCAGTCAATGCAAGTGTAAGACAGTCTGTCGTTAATTAGCATGCATTACCAGACTTTGATTACACTGGCTCTTTGACCTATTTTTAACAGAAACTAGGGCAGTCCTTTAGATTGCATTTCTATGTCTCTGGACACCCTGCTGTGTTACGTTCTCCATATTTGACATTATAATACCCATATACAGTGCCAAACTACAGAATATTCCCTTGGGGGTTTTCACTGAAACACAGATGTAGCAGATGTCTGCCCACTCTGAAGCACACAGTGGCTTCTGATAACAGTCACACTTGCAATAAATGATTCTTCTGCATGGCTTATTAAAGGCTGCTTTATTCAAGAGCACTATTGAGAGCGTATAGTGTAGCAGATCCTTCTGGAAAGAATGATTTTAAGAATAAAATGGGAAGACTTTACATACTGTAGCTCAGGCTGCAAAGATAACTACAACTGTATATTATTAAATATCTAAATATGAACTAATACATCATTAAATATGTGCACCCTGTGTTATTCATGAACTAGTTGCATGTTCATTGCTAAGGGGAAAGAAATTAGAAGTTTGAGCTATATCCAATAGAATAGCCAATAGAACATTCTAATATCCAATAGAATATTTAGTAACTCCTGTTTATTGTGACTGACTATGCTAGCAATGGGTTTCAAGACATTTTAAACTTTATAGGTTTGAAATATTTGTCAGGCAGACCAGACCAAACCCTTTTATTTTATTGTATTTAGAGCGGTTCTTTAATGGCTGACTTTACCTTAGGGGAGGGGAGGTCTAAGAGGTCTAAGAGGTCTAAGAGTGGCAGTTCTACCCAAGCTAAGCAATCAAATGAGCTGAACCATGCCAAAAGAAGAGTGGGGAGTAAAGGGCAAGTGAGGGTAGAATCAGTCCTAGAGCACTCAGAAGGCAACTGTTAGAGTGACAGGAGGAAGGGGACAGGGAAATGACGGTCAGAAGCTGGGGGCGGGGAAGGGGGAGGGAGAGAAGGCAAAGCAAAACAGGGGTCTATAGAGCAGATGTTAAGAATGGAAAGGATATTTAACTATGGGGAGAGGTCTGACCTGGATTCTGAAATAGAGGCTAGGACAGAGAGGCAAACTTGGATAGCAGACAAAGGGTATGTCTACACTATGCAATTTGAGCTATGCAAATTGCATACATTATTTCGTGCTTATTTTGAGATAGTCTATTTCAAAATTTGGCACTGTCTACACAGCGCCAAATTTTGAAATAGACTGCTATTCCAACAAATCCCTTAATCCTTGTGGAACAAGGTTTCCCGGGATGTTGGAATAGCATGCTCATTGTTTTGATTACATTTTGAAATAATGAGTGCACTGTCAAGATGCGGAAAATGCTATTTTGGGATACGGGAAGTATCACAAAATAGCGCCGCAGTATAGATGTACCCAAAGGTACCAGCTGATGTGAAAGGGATATTGAAGGAGTTAGAATAAATGATGGAAAGATGAGCTTTGTGGAGAGAGTAGGGGATTGAGGAGGACTGATAGTCTTAGAATTGAACATGGCTGAACTATATTTACCCTTTTCCAGTGGGCTAAAGTTAATCTGAAAATCATTGGAACCAGTACCTTACACACACATAGCAAAGACTTTCATTCAAATGTTATAATACCCACTTCTGTTAAAAATAGTTCTGACTATGAAAAATACACTGGTCACCTGATATCCCCATGGGCATGCCATGCCTCTTGGACTCTAGACACTGACCTCACCATATCACTGAAGCCTTTTTTCCCCTGTGCCATTAGGTCCTGCCAATCCACCCTCCATCTCTGTGCTACTTCCATGAAAATGCCACTCTTGAGTAGTAGGATTAGCATGTCGGTGGTGACATTTCCCCTTAGCCTCTACTTTTCTTCTCCCTAAACCCCCACTGAGCTCCTTGCATTATTTGCATACAGTAATCAGGAGAGATTAAATTAAATGAGCCACCAAATTGTGATACCAAGTCATGTACACACAGACAAACTGGCTAGGATGAAAGAAATGTCTCTCACAGCTCACTAGACTGGACCAACAAAAATATATTGACAGCTTCAGAGGGGTAGCTGACTTAGTCTGTAACTGGAAAAACAACGAATAGTCTAGCAGCACCTTAAAGACTAACAAAACATGTATATGGTATTATGAGCTTTTGTGGGTACAACCCACTTCTTTCTTTATTTATTTATTCTTTATTTATTTAAAGGGTGCATAGACCATCTCTATCTGCACTTAGATCCCAAAAGTTTCCTGGATCCTTCTAAGTTCTTGGGTTTAGAACTGAGAATGCCATAATGATAGGGGTTTGATTACTTTGAGAGGCAAGGATAAAATATCCAGGGTGACTCCTGGGCTATGTCTACACTGGCGGGTTCATGCGCAAGAACATCTTTCACAAGAGTTCCTGCACAAGAACTCTTGCACAAGAACACATCCACACAGCCATGTGCTTTTGTGCAAGAATATCCATGTCAGTGTGGATGATCTCTTGCGCAAGAAAGCTCCGATGGCCATTTTAGCCATATGGCTTTCTTGTGCAAGAAATCCCTGCCGCGCGTCCACACTGCCCTCTTGCGCAAGAGCTCTTGCACAAGAGGGCTTACACTTGTTAGAAAAGAGCATAGCTCTTGCGCAGAAAGCCCTCTCTTCCCACACTTTACTGTAAATCTTCTTGCGCAAGAGCAGGCGGACCGTGTGGATGCTCTGCGGGTTCTTGCACAAGAACAGCCAAATAGAGCTATTACCAGATTGAGATGCCATTCTTCATGAAGGACTTTGAGTCCCTTTTGAACTGGGGGTCCTATTCAATCTAGTTGGTTTCTGGTTCCTCAAGCAGTAGCATGGACCCCAGCACCTATCCTTGCCTGCTGCTATGACAGAAACAAATTCTGTTGATCTTGATCTTTTCTTTGATAATCTACAGACGGTGAGCCCAGCTGAGTTTTAGTCTCTGGATTTCAAAGAAAATATAAAGGGGGAGGGAGAGGGACTGATTATATCCCCAATAACTTCAATAGACTTGCAATTGACTTTAACAGGAGCACTTGGAAATAGAAAAGATGAAGAGGAAAAAGGCTTAGAAAAATAAAATGAGAAATAGAATTCATTAGTCTTTTTAACACACTTGCAAAATGTTTTGCAGGTACCTTTACTATACTTGCATCCCTCTTACCTGGCCTTTGGATAATAAAGCTATGTTTTCACTGTACCTTGCAATGTAATTTTCTGTTCCTGATTTTCTAATAAATTACCTACTGTGCAACTGCTTATAAAAAGCAAGAAGTGATTACATACCTAACTGTGGTTTGGAAATAATGCTGTGTGCATTAAATAAAGGATTTTTCTAGTAAAATACCTACAAACACATGCTGCATGCATGTGCAGGAAGTCGTATGTAAAACAGTTTCAGATTGTGAAGGGGTCACATTGAAACAGACAACCTTCAGCTCGGTTGTTTCTTTTTTTTAAAATGTACACGTAACCTTCCCGGTAGGGGGGCACTCTTGCTGCATAGACTATTATTAGCATGGAAAAAAAAGGTTCCACAAAAGGTTGGAAAATAGGGATTTAGATGAAACATTGGAATACTAAGTATTGTCAATGGGATTGTGAAATGTCAAAAATTAATGGGGTTTCTTATTGAATTTACCCTTATAAATGAATATTCTAGCTCTTCAATATAGGTGTAGTTTTGTATGCCAGCACATTACTTCTCTAGAGCCTTAGTACCATGACTCCTGTTAAAGTTCAAATCTACTAAATCACATATGGAAAGATCTTCACTGCTAGGACTTCATGATAAATTCAAATCTGACTCAGTTTCCCCTTCTGTGTAAATGTGTATAATTATGTCAGGGGGTGTTATATGGCTTCATGACTTAATGCTTCTGTAGTTCTCTGAAGGTGAAAATCAACCAATGATCAGTTTTCGCAGGTATGGAGCATCCATCACACATAATTAAAGATGGAAAATTCATCCATGTGCACAATATGATATGAGCAAAAAGAATTAATTCTGTTTGTAGCTAGACTTCCAGCTGTGTCATACAGGTGCAGGACTCTATCCACATGGCAGTTGGCAGGTTCAGGGCCAAAGGCAGAAGATAATAAAGGTCTAATTTCAGTCTTATTGTAATAGGCAGCATGCTTGCTGAGTAGTGGGATATACTAACTGCATGAAGTAGACCAGTGGCTATTCCAGACTGTAGTATCCTTTTCAGGAGTCTGATTTATCTTGCGTGTCCCAAATTTCATCTCACTTAAAAGCTACTTACTTACAAAACCAAATAAAAAAATACAAAAGTGACATAGATACCAGTACAGGCTGGATCTCCCTCGTCCGACATCGTCGGGACCTTGCCAAACCAGGGGAGGTCTCCTGCAACCGGCCCCCAAGTTCATCGGCAAGCTGGTTGGGCTGCTTGCCCAAGTGCTTCTGGCTCCATGGGCAGCACAGGCTCTGGCTCTTGCCAAGTGGCAACCAGGAGCAGCTGCAAGGCTGAGGTTCTGACCCTGGCACTTGTAGCCAAGTGCACCTGTAGGTTTGCAGCCCCAGCCCTGGCCCTGCACAGCCAAGTACAGCTGTAGGGCTGCGGCTCCAACCCCAGCCCCGTGCAGCCAGGGGCAGTGGCAAGGCTCCAGCCCCAGCCTTGCACTCCCAGAGGTTGCCACGGGGACTCTGGCCTTGTGCTGCTCTGGGGCTCCGGCCACAGCCCTACTCTCCCGATGGCTGCTGGAGGGCTCTGATCTCAGCCCTGTGCTGCTAGGGGTTGCTGCTGGGCTCCAGCTTGGTCCTGCACTGCCCCCCAGACAGGCTGGCAACCCTGATGCCCTGCCCAGCCAGTCTTCCTGCCCTTTGGCTCCTGTGCTCTCTGCTCCAGGAGCATCCATAGTCCTGCTGGACCACAGATGTTGCTGGACCAGAGTGCTGGTTTTTGGAGGTACTACGTCTACTGAAAAATTATTTACTTTTGCATTTTTACCATATGATTATAAAATAATTGGAGTATAAATAATGTACTTAACATTTCAGTGTATAGTATATGGACACTATAAGCAAATAGTAACAAAATTTTAGTTTACTTTTTATTTAACCTAGTATAAAACTAGATAGTCAGACATCTTACTCTATCTCTTTCAACTTGGGTTGATATATCCCTGGACGATCATTTTGTACCCCCAATGATAAATATATTCCTGGATGAGAACCATTGAACTAGTTCACACAATATGGTAATATTGATAAGGTTGCAGTCTTTCAGCACTTCATATAATAGTTTGTTTTTAATACCATAATTACTGAATACAAGGCAAATAAAACTTGGACGAAAACCTGAAATTTCTTGCAAATAGCTTAAAAGAAATTAAACGCATTTGGCAAAAGGTCCTTTTGTAGATTCATAATATAGCTACTGACCTAGCTCTGACCCTGACCCTGGGAAACAGTGTCTCTTTATGTAGCTCCAACGTACTGGCTTTGTTCCGTAGTGCCACCTTCATGGAAATGTCATGCACTCCTCTGATCAATGAATGATTTTTGGAAAATTTCAGCTAAAACAGTTCAGCCATTTCCAAGAAAGAAGCTAGAGAAAATATATTGTTTTGCTCATGTTAAAACATGGTGATGTTTTCTTTGAAAAACTCTCAGTCACATGCTTTGGAGCAAGGACTTGAAATTTGGCAAGACGGGTGGCCTTTGTGGCAGGAATGTGCCTTTTGTTGACCCTGTAAAAATCTGCCCAGATTGGGCCAAGCTATTGTACGCCTTTGAAAAAAAATGCATTTTACACATGCTCAGTAGAGACCTTTGATTTTAGTAGCTGAGTTTTTTTGACTGCTAAATAAGGGACAGGCATCACATACTGAACAATGAGGAGAGAAAACAATGTTGAGTAGCTGTTCATTGTGCGAGCAGCATCCATCTTGTGCACTGTGTGAGACAAGTGTCTTGTGGTGGGGGAAAAGAATCTGTGGTCTAGATTATAATTTGCTTTTGCAATGAATGCAGGGGACTGGATTAGGTGACCACACAACGTCCCTTCCAGTCCATGGCTCTATGATCATGTCATTTAAGTTTGTCGAAATGCATGTGCACAAGGGGAGCTAATGAAGATTGCAGACACTGTCTTAATTCTGGCATTTCCTCACTATTTTGAGTGTTTGATCTTTTCAACTTTAATGTTCTTTTTTAATGTGCTTGTGTGAATAATATTATGCACTTCCCTTAGGAACATGACTAGTCCATCTAACAATTGTAGCATCATTGGGAGGCCACTAAATCTGTTAGGGCACGTCTACACAGCAGAGCTAAACTCAAAATAAGCTACACAACTTGAGCTATGCTAATTGCGTAGCTTAAGTCAAAATAGTTTATTTCAACTTTTGGCGCTGTCTACACAGCAGTTATTTCAAAATACAGCCCTTTCCCCCCAACTTCCCTTCCTCCTCTTATGAGGTTTACAGAAGTTGGAGTAAGAAGCCTGTTTTTTCTCATTTATTTCAAAATAACAGACTTGCTGTGTCGATGCTCACTGACATTATTCCAAAATAATGCTGCTACGTAGACATGCCCTTAGTGAATAATGAAATGTCTTCTTAAGATTGCAGTCCTGTTGTGGATATGTCAGTAAGCACATAATGGAGTTTTATTTGTTCAGATGTTTTTGATCAGCTTTGCTATAAACTGCAGTATAGTACAAAACCTGAACTTTATAAAATGTGTACATGATAGTCATGAGTGGGAGGGGTAGGATGATCTTGTGGTTGAAACACAGGATTGAAAATCAGGAAGAGCCTAGGGTACTGTTCCAGACTCTGCCACTACTTCCTGTAAGACCTTGGGCCAGTCATTTAGCCCAAAGTGTTCAGTAATTTTGGATGCCTCAATCTTTACGGGTTATTCTTGAACCCTACAATATACCTTTTAAGGTTGGCACTCATACTGGTGGCCTGATGCTCAGAAGTGTTGATAGCTGAGTATTTATTCCCTCTAAAGTTAGTAGAAGTTGCAAGGGTTCAACATCTCTGAAAATCAAACCCTGTAATAGTGGGTTGAGATTTTAGTCTCTCATGGCTAAATTAATGAATGTTACTAATATGCTTGAAGATTCTCGGAATGAGGGTGATGGATAAATGGATATTATTTATATTTGCTATTGTCTTGACTACAGTAGGCTCTGGGGAAGAATTGTGGATAATTACACAGCTTCCATTTAATAGCCCGCAGGGCTCAGATAGATTATGTATAGCTATACTGCCCCCCGTGCTAGATTTTCATAGAACTTGTACCTTTATCAGAATTTCATTTTTATTAGACTTGTAAATATTATAAATTCATTTTTAAGGGTAATGCATATTTTCAATTTTTAGTGGAGAAATAACTTCAGGTATTAATTCTTGACTGCCAAATTCTTAGTATTTTGTATTAAAGAATTTTGAATCATGCACTGAAAAAAGCCAACACCCACATGTGAACCACTGCCCCAGTTGTAGCATAATCAAACTACAGGCCTCAAATGTGACTCCAAAGTGCTTTCATAACTTTGAGCCAAGCCCTGCTCCCACTGAAATCAATTGGATTTTTGTACTACTAGTGAGCTCATGGTTTGGCAATTGTTTATGACTCTGCAAGGACTCTTATTACTCTCAAATACCACTTATCTGAAGTTTTTCCTTCACACTCTTTTGCCAATGGAATTTTCTGCCATCTGTTTTTGGGTGGAGTGACAAGTTGATTTGCTGATGAAAGTAATCCAAACACACACACACACACAAATGCCATTTGAAGTGTCATTGAGTATTAAATGCAAGTTGTGATCGCTTAAAGTGTACATTGAGTGTGTGTGTGATGACAAAGCTCCAAAACTGACACAGCAGAAGCTCTCTATGATCTGTATTCCAGGGTTCACTGGCATGCCAAACCATTTCTACTGGGTGCAAATGCAGAGGTCTGTACCAAGACAAGTCTTCTTATCAAGCAGAACTGTACGGAAATACCTGAGCCATATAGACTATACTTCTGTAATATAATTTACTTACTTTAAAAATGCTTCCTATTTAAGGCTAGGGATTATTTTTTTTAATCCAATATATTTCTTCAGCTTTGAACCTAATAGCAGTTTATTTTGGATCACTACTATGTGAGCAATAAAACAAAGGGAAACTTATCTGTCAATCATGATTGTTAATGATGAAATACTGTGGCATTCTGGTAGCACATTTGTGCTTATAGTATTTTAAAAGCTTGTGTATATTTTGAAGAATTTGTACTCAATTACTACAATGGTGGATGTAGAATAAGAACCTGAAGAGAACATCTAGAAGATATACCCAGGGAGGAACTCATTTGTGTGCTATAATAGGAGAACAGATATGAGAGAATCATTGCAGAATAAAGGTACCATATGTATTTCAAGCAAGAGAAGAGCTTCAGGTATTCCAGAAAACTCTAATTGTATATTGTAATGGGTTGGAGCACATAGTTCCCCTTGAGGCTATCATCCAGACTGCTAATCATACCACTGAGCTTGCCTTCTTGCCCTTGCTCTAGTGTTCCCCACCACCCTGTCCTGCTCGGTCAGAAGCTCTGGTTTCTAGCAAAGGCACAGAGTTGGGATAACAGTCCCGTAGAAGAGCAACACAGATGCTGAACCAGCTGTGTTCTGTGAAGGCTCAGCTATAGGCCGTGACAGCATCCAGGAATACAATCCTCAAAAGAGACCAAAACCCCAAATAAATCCATCTTACTCTATATAAAAGTTTTACATAGAGAAAGCTCGTAAGTTCAACCCTTTATCAATGAAAAAGAAATA
Source organism: Pelodiscus sinensis (assembly GCF_052426305.1). Taxonomy (NCBI): domain Eukaryota; kingdom Metazoa; phylum Chordata; order Testudines; family Trionychidae; genus Pelodiscus; species Pelodiscus sinensis. Next base: position 28,137,085 of record NC_143065.1, read on the forward strand.
TCCACAGTGGTTGCTCCTCTTCCTCAAGTAACAATTATTTTCATTGGGCTTGATAATAAACAAGAGCATTTGTATTAAGTATAAAAAGTAGGGTTTAAGTGAATGCAAATGAAAACAGACAGATCAAAATAAGTTAATAAGCCAAGATAAACAAAACACGTTTAGCCTAATATGCTAAGAATCTTGTTGCATGCAAATTCTTACTCTAAGGCTATGTCTAGACTGCAGGCTTCTTTCGAAAGAGGCTCTTTCAAAAGCATCTTTCGAAAGAGCCTCTTTCGAAAGATCGCGTCTAGACTGCAGGTGGATCTTTCGAAAGAGCAATCCGCTTTTTCGAAAGAGAGCACCCAGCGAGTCTGGATGCTCTCTTTCGAGGAAGCCCTATTTACATTGAAGAACGCCTTCTTTCGAAAGAGGAACTTTCGAAAGAAGGCGTTCTTCCTCGTAAAAAGAGGTTTACCGCCATCGAAAGAAAAGCCGCGTTCTTTCAAAATAATTTCGAAAGAACGCGGCTTGAGTCTGGATGCAGGGGAAGTTTTTTCGGGAAAAGGCTACTTTTCCCGAAAAAACCCCTGAGTCTGGACACAGCTTAACAGTAGTTCTAATCATCTTTTTCACAAGCTAGATAGCCTCTTAGCTTGGGCCCAGTTCTCTCCCCTGTTCAGTCTTAGATATTTCCAGCAGGCATCTTGGTTGGTAAGTGAGGGTTCCCTGGCATCTGGCCACTTCCCTATTGATTGTGTTTGGTACCCCCTCTTTATATCCTCTTTGCCCAAGCCAGTAATTATTTTGTGTTCAGTTCAAACTTTTCTCACCTTGGGTGAATAAGCACACGATCTAAAATGGGTTCCAGCAAAAGATGACCTGGCCACATGTTTTGGCAGGACATAAGTACATAAGAATGACCATACTGTATCAGACCAAAAGTCCATCTAGCCCAGTATCATGTCTGCTGACAGTGCCTAATGCCAGATGCCCCAGAGTGAATAAACACAACAGGCAATCGTCACATATAATCCCTCTCCTGTCATCCATTTCCCAGACAGACAGTGGCTAGGGACGCCATTCATACCCATCCTGGCTAATTGATGGACCTAACCTTCATGAATTTATCTAGCTCTTTTTGAACCCTGTTGAAGTCCTAGTCTTCACCACATCCTTTGGCAAGGAGTTCCACAGGTTGACTGTGCGCTGAGTGAAGAAAAACTTCCTTTCGTTTGTTTTAAACCTGCTACCTATTTATTTCATTTCCCTAGTTCTTATTATTATGGAAACAAGTAAATAACTTTTCCTTATTCACTTTTTCCACACCAGTCATGATTTTATAGACCTCTATCATATCCCCTCTAAGTGTCTTCTTTTCTAAACTGAAAAGTCCAAGTCTTTTTAATCTCTCTTCACATGGGACCCATTCCAAACCGCTAATCATTTTTGCTGCCTTTTTCTGAACCCTTTCCAATGCCAATATATCTTTTTTGAGATGAGGTGACCACATCTATACTCAATATTCAATGTTGACATACCATTGCTTTGCATAGAGGCAATAAGATATTCTTTGTCTTATTCTCTATCCCTTTTTAACATGATTCTTAACATTCTGTTTCCTTTATAACATTGCTTTGCTTAACTTTTGTAAGCCTGGACCAATGAGAGTCCAGCTTATGGGGGAAACAAGACTATTCACAGGTTATTGGTTTAAGTACCAAGCCATTATATTTCTGGAGTATCATTAATGACCCTCATTAGCACATCCAGATTTATAAACAGATTCATACTTCATATTTCTTACGTCACACACAAGAATGATACATGCACGAAATAGAATATACTTATTTAGCAGATTCTAATGTTAAAAATAAGTCACATGCATTTTGCCTAAAGTATCATCAAGTTATGCATATTCATAATCCAATTTTCATAAAGCATGGAGTGTATGACATATACAAAAGCTTCAGTTTATACATTGTTACAGTACTGTTTAGAAATGGTTTTACAAATGTACAGTGCTCCAGTTTTTAGAGAGATCTATTACTACATTTAGTGGAGTGGGCCTGAAGAGGAATTGTTATCCTCATCTCTGATCCTTCTGCTGGAAAGGAGAAGTCTGATTTCTGAATGGCAAAGCTTGTAAGAAACGCAGAGCCCCCAAAACAGTTGGGCTCAAATAGCTGCTTGCTTGTCTTGTACTCAAAGCAGGCCGTAAGTTTCTATCAAAACCAAATGTTACAGTCATATTCTCTCAGAATTGCACCAAATATGAATTTGCAGATGCTGCTTTATCCTTGGCTTCTGACATGTCTTCAAACCATTTCTGGTTCTTTTCTCATTCTGCCCTCATGAAGCCGCTTAGTTGCTGTTGTGGATGGTCTGGCACATCCTGAAAAGCAAAGCACAGTATTCACACTCAGCTGTGCAGATGAAACCCAACACTTTGTACAAAAATTCTAGCCTAGCTCTGGAAGAGGTGACAGACTAATGACACACCTACAAGACTGGTGACAGACTGTCAGGCCCTGGGCAATATGGGGAGGGTGTGGCTCCAGGCCCCTGGAAAGTGCAGGGCCTCGGACAGAAGGGATGGAGCTAGGGAAAGCGAGTCCTCTGCAGTGTCCTGGGCTCCACCAGCACCTTAAAGATCCCAGGGCTCTGGGTGCCACTGATGCCATGGTAGCAGCAGTAATGGCCCAGAGCCCCGGGCCCTTTTAAATTGGCAGGTCCCAGGACAACTGCCTCCTTTGCCCTCTCTCCTTGTCGCCATCAGTGGCCCTGCACACTCAAATCCACACACATCTCCTAATCAAGTCTGTGATAACCAATGTCTCAATAACCTCCAAGCTTAGTGACTCTTTCAAGTGTCAGGGTTAGAACTCAGTGCTGCTAGTACAATGCCCAATACGTTAGACTGCACTGCATCATTAGGAGGAAAGTATGGCAATGAAGTTGGGCTCCAATGGACCCATAGCACTAAATGTTCCCTTGGATTGAACATCCAGCACGAGACTAGTTAGACAGAGAACAAAATGTCTTATGCTTCTATTCTCTGTATTTATTAGGAAGGAAGCCATATGGTATTTAAAGAGCAGATGGACTCTCTGGAAATAATGTTGCTTGTCTTTTTCCAAATGTCAAGGACCTACTACACCATCAAAATATTGGATCACGTTTTTATGATTCTTATCAAAAGGATGAAATATATAGTACTTCCTCTTTGCTGCAGCCACTCCTTGTTTAATATTGAGTGGTATTGACAGGAGTGTTTCAGATTTTGAAAGGCAAGATAGATTTTCCATGCACTTATGCTGAGCAAATCCAAGAGCAGAAAATACCAAACAGTCCACAGAGTCCTAATACAAAGCGGCCTGTAAAGTTCTTATCTTTCTCACTAGGTGAGCTGTACATTTTCTGCATTAATCATTCCAACTGAAATGTGTTGCATATCTTGTCTTGTGCCTGAAACCAGGAGCTTACAAAAACAGGCTGAAAGGGAGCTAAAGCTATCAGGGTGTGGTTTTTTCTTTGTGGGTCAGACAATACCCAAATGAACAATATATATCCTATAACTGCCTCAGTTATTTAAAATGAGATCACGCTTCAACACAACCCCCTCCTTCCTTTCTCAAGAGGGGTTGCAAATCATCAAGCAATTGATTGGGGGAGAGCTCCTTTTTCTAATGTTTGTGTGGTTTTTTTAACTACTTAGGGACCAAGATTTGGAGAAGCCCTTCTGGCTCATGGAATCCATCTTCTGCTATTACAGACCACTTTGTCATGTCATAAAACTTGAAAATGGTACTGCTTTTACAAGATGCTTCATAAATAGCAGTCTAGTGAAAAACGCTGCTTATAATATAAGTGTGTTTGTGGCGTAAATCCCTGGTCATTGTCTTAATGGAACCCGGACACTTTCTTTTGTCCTTTCCTATCCTAATACCGGCAGGGTTAAGTATTTCTGGAGGCAGTTATTAGCATCTGGCACCCAGACATAGTTTGTTTCCCAGACTTTTTAATAAGCTAGAAACAAGACTGGAGCAATGAGGAATGGGGTGAGTGCCAAAATGTCTACATTGCTTTTGAACCACCCATAGCAATTACTTGAGGTGGTTTGTCATATTGTTGGTGTATAATGTATCTTTCCTCTCCAGGTATATTTTTGTGGGAATTTCAAGTTGACTTAAAATATTTTGTGATAAGCCTTCTGAACTGCAATCTCCGTTTTTAATGGTTTGATTGAAAACTCCAGTCTCCAGTGTTCTGGTACTCAGTTATCCACCCCTTCCATTTGAATTGCACACATTGCAATGATCAGTGAACCTTGAAATAATCAGGAATGAGATTCAGCTTTTTAAAAAAGTTTTTGTTTATGCATCCGAGGCCCTTACTGCATGAGCTATGGCCAGGCAGGCCGTGTGCAAAGCTTCCTACAGTATACTGTATCAAGTGCATCCTATTTTAAACTGTTGTTTTCCCATGCTCAACAATTATCTGCTTTTAATCTGGGTTTTATGTCAATCTGGGTTTTCAATCTTTTGTTTTATGTTAATATCTTAGGCTCTGTTCTCTGCTCGCCACAGTAGGGGGAGAGGTGTGAAAGAGGGCTGCTAAAACCGACACACTCTTTAGCCATCCTGGCACACATTAAAAACTAACCTGCTCCAGCTGGCAATGGTTCCCTGAGGCCTGAATGCCAGTTGAAGATAGCCACAGCACACCATGTTTTGGCCACACTCCTTCCTGTTCTTAGAGTCTCTATGGCCACCAGAGTTTAAGTAAAGATGGTGGCCATAGGATAAGGCTGTGGTGGCTGGTAGCCTCATGGATTGGTCTCTATGCTAGGCATATTCCCAGAAGAAGAGGTGGACTTCACTATTGTAAATACATTCACCTTAAAGAAAAACAACAAAGAAAAGTAAAGCCTTCATGAAAGAGCTCAGTGATAACATAGTAATGCTAATCTCAGCCGCTACAGTGACAAAGTCAAGGACAGAAAGGAGATGTAGCCTGAGCTAGTTTCTCAGCCATAGCGCTGATTTCTCCCAGATCAAGGCTGAGAGTAAAAAAGCAAATCCAGCGAGCAGGGATAGAAGTTCTCTCTCTGAGTTGCCACCAGTGCCAGACCTGGCATGTGTGAGACAGAATAAGAAGCTGAGCTGTCCCATCCCCACCCCCCACTTCCAGGCTCCTGGCCTGGCCGGTAGCTTCCCATGCTTGCTTGTCCACATAAGAATGGCCATACTGGGTCAGACCAAAGTTCCATCTAGCCCAGTATCCTGTCTGCTGATAGTGGCCAATACCAGATGCCCCAGAGGGATTGAACACAACAGGTAATCCTCACGTGATCCCCCGCTGAGGGTGTAGCAATGCTCCCCTTGGATAAGACAGTGCCCTTTGTCTAGGCAGCACATGTCCTTGACCAAAGCACATTGCCATCGTCTGAACTGAGACCTATGGTGTCAGCTCAGAGATTAGGACTTAGCTTCATTCACAGTGTCTCCTGGGATGCCTGCCCTTGTAACTTTTCTTCACAGCTGGGCCAGTTACGAGCTTGGCATGTCCCCCACTTCCCATGCCATTCTCTCGACTCTGTGGGATACACCAGAAGAGGAGAGCCCAGGAGAACCTGCTGTGGGAGCAGATGGCCTGCCTGCAGTTCATCATCCATGGGCTCCAGGAGGAGCGCCAGGAGCAGGCCACTCACTGGGAGCAGAGGAAGGCTGCCTAGGACCAGCTGGCATGCTAGCATGAGGTTATGCTCTCCTCCCTCACCTCAGTGATGGAGTGGACGGCCTTGTACATGGATCAGGACATTATTCACCTCCCTGCTCCCCCCCCCCATAGCCTCCCTTCCTAACCTCCCCAGGGACCACCAGGGACCCAGAACATGTCAGTGGAACTTCTTGGGCCGCTGAAGCCTCCTGACCAACCCAGCCCCATTTCTGAGCCCTGCCTCCCCCCTCTTACCTCCTCCCCCATTCCAGGTTCTTTCCCCAATTCCTCCTCTGTTGTATATCCCTCCAGTAATCAGTCCTCTTGTTTCAGAAAAGAAGGGTTTATTAATTGCTCTACAAGGGTTGGGGGAAGGTGGGGTGGGGAGGAAAGGCACAAAGAGTGAATGCAGGGGCCCCTTGAGGAGAGACATGGGGGAGAGTCTCACAGATGGCGTGGGACGAAACTTTCCCTCAAGGCCTCTCTGATAAGCGCAGCCCCTTGATGTGATCTCCTGATGGCGCTAGTGTCCAGCTGCTCATATTCCCTGGCTAGACATTTAGTGTCTGACCCCACACCTGGCAGAAAAGTCTCCCCCTTGCTCTCACATAGGTTGTGGAGCACACTGCAGGCCACCACCATAAAGGGGATGCTGCGCTTGCTGAGGTCCAGGCGGATGAGGAGTCTCTAGAACCTCAAATGGCCGAGTACACACTTCATTGCCATGCAGCACTTGCTCAACCTGGCTTTGAAGGTCCAGGCTGCCTGTGTAGGGCTCTATGAGCCAGGAGAACAAGGGGTAGGCGTGTCGCCCAGGATCACAATGGGCATGTCCATCTCTCTGACTCTGATGGGATAAAAAATGCTGGCATGCATCTTTCGGAACAGGCAGGAGTCCTGGAAGATGAGGACATTGTGCACCTTCCCCGACCAGCCAACATTTATGTTGGTAAAGTGACCCTTCTGAGCCATGAGGGCCTGTGGCACCATGGAGAAAGTACCCCTTCCTATTTATGTAGTCCAAGGCACAGTGGTCCGGGGCCAGGTTGATGATGTGTGGGCTGTCTGTGCTCCCCCCTGCCGTTGGGGAAGCCCATGTCAGCAAAATCATCAACAATACTGTCCATCTTCCCCAGAGTGACAACCCTCTATAGCAGCACGTGGTTAATGGCCTTGGCTACCTGCAGGAGCATGGCCCTAACTGTGTATTTTCCCACCCCGAACTGGTTCCTGATGGAACAGTAGCTGTCTGGCATGGAGAGCTTCTGGAGGGCAATGGTGACCCACTTCTGCATGGGAATGGTGGCTCTCCTGTTGGTGTCTTGTCACCTGAGGGCAGGGGCAAGCTGCTTACAGAGCTCCAGGAAGGTGGCCTTCCACATGCAGAAGTTCTGCAACTATCACTGGTCATCCTATAGGTGCAGGGTGATGTAGTTCCACCCATCCAAATTGGTCTCCCGCCACCAGAAGCAGCTTTCCGAGGTGTCCAGGGGATTGAGGGCAGCAGCAGGTGCGCCAGGACCAGAGTGATCAGGGCCTGCGGTCCATGCTGTCCTTGTCCTTCTGGAGCAGCAGCATGCAGGCAGTTTGGAAGTACAGGCAGTCCCCGGGTTACGTACAAGATAGGGACTGTAGGTTTGTTCTTAAGTTGAATCTGTATGTAAGTCGGAACTAGCGTCCAGATTCAGCCGCTGCTGAAACTGATCAGTTTCAACAGCGGCTGAATCTGGATGCCAGTTCTGACTTACATACAGATTCAACTTAAGAACCCTAGGCATCCCCAAGTCAGTTGCTGCTGAAACTGATCAGCGGCTGATTCCAGGAAGCCCGGGGCAGGGGCTTCCTGTAGTCAGCCACTGGTCAGTTTCAGCAGCGGCTGACTTGGGGATGCCTGGGGCAGAGCAGCTGGGGTGCTGCTGGGTTGGTCCAGTAGCGCCGCCGCTGGACCAACCCAGCAGCACCCAAGCTGCTCTGCCCCAGGCGTCCTGATTCAGCTACTGCTGAAACTGACCAGCAGTGGCTGAATCAGGACGCCTGGGGCAGAGCAGCTGGGGTGCTGCCGGGTTGGTCCAGTAGTGCCCAGAGCGGCACTACGGGACCAACCGGCAGTGCCCCAGCTGCTGTACCACAGGCGTCCGGAGCAAAGCCGCGGAGCACGGGGGCAGCGGGACAGCCCAGACGTGCCGTGGCTGTCCTGTTGCCCTCGGGCTCCGTGGCTTTGCTCTGCTTTGCTCCCCATCCCCCTGGTCTGCAGATCAGGGGTATGGGGAGCAAAGCGGCAGAACACGCAGGCAGCGGGCAGCCCAGACGCGTCTGGGCTGTCCGCTGCCCGCGTGCTCCGCGGCTTTGCTCTGCTTTGCTCCCCGTCCCCCTGGTCTGTTTTGAGTGCTGTGGCATCCGCAAGGGCAACCAGAGCACACTGTATCCCTTTTTTGTCCTGCCAGGGCGGAGGTAGTAGGGGAGTGACGTGACTGTAGAGAGGAGCCCCTGAAAGCACGTGTCGCAGCTTGTTCGACCAAGCAGCCACAGGAAGTCTCTGCCCTCCTAGTGCCCTCCCCGGAGTGCTTCCAGGGGATTTTAAGTCTGAGGCAGGCTCTAATCAGTGTGGATGAGCTATTTCAAAATAATTCTAATTAATTTTGATGCTTCTTCATAGTGGGGACATGCTATTTCAATTTTGTAAAAGCAGAAGCGATGTTGATTTTACTTATTTCAAAATAATTTCCTAGTGTAGACATGTTCTGTGGGATGTCTGATTCCTGCAGTGACTGGCAATCAATTCCTCATGCAGCTTCTCTACCTCAGGGGCAGAGAGATTGAACTTGTGCTGGCATCTGCCAACAAAGTGCCCAACCTGTTCAAAAGAGCAGTTTCCCCTAATATCAAAGTTCACGGTGCTGCCATCTTTAATGTTTCATCATTCAGAGGTTGCCTCTCAACATGTACTTGGCTACAGTAGTGTAGAATGCTCGGGCTGCACAGAGGAACTTTCTTTTTTGCAGCAGGACCAGTCTCCCACCATCCCCTTGCTCTTCCAACATCTGTACAAGCTGTTTTGTGACCAAACCTAAAAATACTATTCATCCCTGTCAGCGCCTGAGTAAAAATATTTTAAATCTTTATATATTTACTCAAAACGAATGAGAGAAACGTAGGAATGTCTGAGTGTGGGAGGTAGCATGGTAATGAATGGGTCTCACACTCACTGAGGGGGACTTGACGTGTCTGGTGATGGGGAAGTTTTCTAACACACTGGGAAACCTCCTTTGCGGCTATGCTCTTTTGTTCCCCTGAATTTGTTTTATTGTCAAGCAGTGAAGTTTGCTTAAAAGTTATTTGTCCAGAACTCCATCCAATTAAAGGAAGTGTATTACATCAATAAATAGGGTGCTGTTTAACCTAAAATCCTTCCCTTTTCTTTTCCCTTCCCTTTCACTTGTGTATCTTTTGCATTAAATAGCTGCACCCACTAAACAGGGCCATACTAGCACTATAGTGCCAAAATAAAGTGTGGGGTGACTTGGGAGGATTTTGAATCTTTCAAACTCTTTCTTTGGGGAAGCGATAAGAGAGCTGTGTTAAAGCCCAAATCAGAGCCCTCTATTGCTGCCTTTGCTGCTTATTTTTTCAGTTGTCACTGGATAGGATCAAAGCATCTTTTTTTATTTAAAAAAATGTTGTTCTACATAGGACTTCGGCAGGCCCACTGATAAAGGGAGACAAAAAGGGCCTACCTCTTCCTTGAGTGCAGAGCTCTCTCCTCCCACCTTTTCCCTGTCTCCATAGAGTGGAGAGCTCCATGCAGAAGTGTCTATTCTGTGATCTTAGTGAAAAAAAAACCCGACCCTTATTTACTTTCAGGAAGGTTTTATGGCAAAGAAGTGCATGGATTATTAGAGGTCCACAGAGCACATGTTAGTGGAGACTTGGTTGCTTGCCCTTGTGATTCTGTCTCCTCAATGTTTATGTTCAGAAGGAACAGTGCTTTAAAGATTGTTTAAAATACATTACATTTATAATGCAGTGTATTACTTTTCCATGCAGGCAGTTACTGTGGTTGTCTCGGGAATGTTCTGGAATCACAAAAGGGTGTGTGTGTCAGAGTCAGTGAGACAATTTTAATATAAAGTTGTGATGCACACTATTAAGTTTGGGAAACTTTGCTGTAAGTTGTAAAATCAATATTTGGACTACTCGCTATCCTTTATGAGGTGTAAAGTTTTGAAAATGCAGTATTAGTGTGTCTTGGAGTCAGTTTCACAATTTCCGAGATATACTCTTTTGCAAATGACTTCAGCAGCATGGTCTCTAGGTTGGGGAGTGATCTTGGAGAGCTGGCTCTCTAAGAAGTGTTTTCTAAGTTGTCACCGCTTTGGTATGAATGGATCTTGAAATCTAGTTTAAACTGAGTTCCAAGATTAAACAGTTTTTGAAAGGGGCCTTTTACATTTTCCCATCAGAAAAAGCAGCCATGTACTTTGTCGGAAAATATTTAATTTTACATGAAAGAAAACTAAGGAAACGAAACATCCCTGTCATGGAAATATTTATACATGTTTTCTCAGGAGTTGCTGAACCTTTATTGAATCGCATGATATTTGGTGTTTTCCTTAATTATTCAGATCCTGGAGGTTATGTCAGAATCTCGATTTTGACTTTGTTAAAAGTAAGTTTGTACCTCTCAGGAAAAGGCTGAAATGTGACCACTGTTCAAAAAAGGCAGTCTAAGAACCCCAATTTATTTTTAAAATCCAATGATTTTTAAACTAATCGGATACAAATTAGACTGCCTTTAGCTGCAGTCTACATTATTCTAGTTATGTTGTCTGGACACTACATTGAAACCACCAAGCCTCTCACTTTCGACCTAAGCTCAAGCTGAATGTGTATTTCTGGAGGCAAGATGGGAGTAGTGCATTTCAAAACACTAAGCTAAATGGTTTCTGTGAGAAGCTACTGTCTTACCACAACAATGATTTGTAAAGTAATTTTTTTTTTCATCATAAAATGAAGTGAAAATTGACAAATATTCTTGCATGAGGACTGTGGACCAATGTATTCATTGTTATAACTGATTTCAGACAACATTCTAAAGTGTTTCCTGCTGCATCATCTAGCTAGCTTTTTAGGTTTGGATTTGTTTTCCCCCCTTGGCTGCAGTGATTTGAAGTTAATGGAAATACAACACTTAGGAAAATATTCCATGTCTGAAGTTAACTGGAACATTCCTCCCAGATCATAATAGTACTATGGTGGGGAGGGAGGGGGGGGGGGAGGGGGGGGGGGAGACGGATGGAATATTTGTTTCTGATACTGTGTTGCAGTTTGTTTAGAGAAATACTAGCCATCAAATATTTTTCCCCACAGGCCCTTCTAACATACAATGAAATACATGGAAACTCTGAATCATGTTACTAGATTTTATTGCTAAAAAAAAAAAATCGGTCAAAGTGAAGGTTTTGTGAACACGGAGAGTTCTCTTTGCTATCCCCTATGTCCATGTGGGTATATTGAATTCCTAGCTAACCTTCTATTTGGGAAAATCAGTATTGCAGATGATGCTTTATTCCTTTTAATAATATTTAGCCAATGTGTTGTTTAGTTTCCCAGTTCAATTGCAGTTTTAGGAAAGGTTAGTTTTTTCATTATTCAGTGGTTCTGACTGTGATCCTTTAAAATGTTCCCAAAGCCCAAATGCTGTGAAATAAGCACAACGTGCATGGTTTGCTTATGAGGAATAATGATATGTCAGAATATTGATAAATGCAGATTGTAGCTAATTTAGTGTGGATAATATAAAGGAAAACGGTTATCTTTTTTGAGCTTTCATTTTTCCTTATGCTACCTGACACTTCTTGGAGTGTTCTGAAGATTTTCTTAAATATAAAAATAGTGTCATTAAAAAAACAACTTTAGGTTGGTTGTAATATTGCAGGCATATTATTGATGTAAGGTAAAAGAAAAATGGTTATCACCAGCGGAACTCTTTTTAGATAGGCAATTTCAAAAGAGCTGATTCAGCATACTGTCAAAGCTCTTTGACTTATGTGTTCTATGGTAAGATGGATACCACTGCAAGAACATCAGCTGGCAGATAATGCTGTATCTCATTCTAATGTCAAAAACCAATATACTACAGTGGGTTGTAATATAAACATGTCAGGGCAGTTTTGTCTGACAGGCCCTTTAACTCCTGGGTAATTTTAAATACTTTGATTTAAGCCAAGGGGGATTATTGTAAATCTTCACTTAAAAAGTTGCAACCGATGATACAGTCACACTGACAGCAGTTTGAAAGACTATAAACAAAAACACACAAAGAAACAGGAAATAATTGGTAGTTCCCTAAGTAGTAAGCAAGAACAGGAAGCTATGAAAACACCAAGGATTTGATTATAAATTTTTAGTGTAACTACTAATGTGTTTGAAATTGATCTGCTAGATTTGTAAACAGAAGTTATTTGGAAAACATTGGGTTTTTGTCAATTGTTTTTGTTCAATTTGCTCCAGAAATTGAATGATAGAGTACCAAAATTTGATTTGAACTTTAACACATTAAGAACTTCCGGTAGCAGAAGGAATCATTAGCTACCCTTAACAAGTGCAAACAGAGTTCATATTCCTGACTTGGCAGTCCATTTTGGAAACCAACCAATCTGCTTCTTGGCATGTTGGCCAGTAAGGGTATGTCTACACTACACAGTCTTTTTGGAAAAATGGCCATTTTTCGGAATAAACGTCACTTACGTTCACATGGCAATCTCGTTCTTCCGAAAGAAAATCGAATGAACAGAGGGGGTTTTCTGACATTGGTAATCCTCATTCTACAAGGAAGAAGTCTTTTTCCAAAACAGCTCTATCAGAAAAAGGTGTGTGTGGATGGGGAAGAGGGAGTTCTTTCGAAATAAGAGAAAAGAGGAAAAAGCACAGGTGCCCTGGTGGCCACTCTGTCCATAGTAATCATAGCTGAAATGCGAGACAGCGTCCATTCAGTGTGGACTCTATCTTTTGAAAAAGCAGATCTTTTTTTATGCACTTTTGCAGTATAGATGCTCTCTTCCAGAAGACATTTTTCCAGAAGATCTCTTCCTGAAAAGATTCTGAAAGAAGCCTGCAGTCTAGACATAGCCTTAGACTGCTGTACCTTCCTATCCTAAGTTATGAAACTCCCAGATTGGCTAGACCCGGTCCTGCATCAGCAAATACACTTATTGAACATTTCGAGTGTTGATGAATCCACCCAATTACAGCTCACACTCACTAGCCATTGAAGCCACTGGGAGTCTCTGTTGACTTCAGTGGGCGCTAGTTAGTGTCCTAAAGCTTTAAAAACCCTAATAGTAAATAAATACACTTGGACATAGAAATTGTTCCGAGGAAACTGTAGCTGAATCAAAACAACATGAAGTGAGTAGGTAACTAGAAGTGTGTCAACCAGTGGTAAAAAGAGAGGCAGCAAGTTCTAAACAATCCCTTTTAGAGGCAAAGAGCGAAGCCAAAAGCCACACCTATGGCTGTAAAATAGGGCACTCAGCACACAGAATAGAATCTCAGTGCAATCGAGAATGTAGTGTGTGATACGTCTGTTGTACCCGCACAGCATTGTGATAAAGTAGCATGTGGTTAACAATATGAACAAAAACTTTTAAAAGAAAATATTTCAGAAATGTGACAGCGCTGAATGTGCCCTTATGTAAAAGCTATTGTGCTGCACAGCCCTGTCTGGGAGTGTTGTGTGCAGGCATGTTGCTTCTATGCGCACTGGGGAATATAGGATGAATGTAGCTGATGTCACTGTTACCAATCGTACAGACTCTCAACAACTTTTTGTGCTTGGTTATCTTTTGGATACAGTTTGAAGAAGTAGAGTGTGTTAGCATTCCACCCACAGGTTAGCACCAACTCCAATACTAATATCCAATAATCTTTGCACTCAAAGATCTTGTCTACTGTACAGAGTTATGCACAGGGATATAACTGGTGCACTAGTTACCAGTGGGAACTTTTTTTTATATAAAATTCTCTAGTGGACCCTGAATGCAAGGGCTGTTCCCAATCTGGAAGTGCAAAAAAGTGAATGTTCACTATTTTGTGTTCCCATGAACCTTGTCTTCAATGTGTGTGTACAATATGACATAGAGTCACCATCATGCCTTCCAGGATTAAAAATATCTTAAAAAAATCTATTTGACTTTACATTGCCTTGCTGTGATTAATTTCCTTCCATTAAGGCATTATCTACTGAAGTATTACAAGCAACATAAAAGAAGTATTGATTTTTTTAACATCAATTGCATTACATTTTTCACAAATAATTCCTATACTGCAAAGATTTATTTTAAACCAAAGGAAAAAGGGGGTGCAGGGTGCTATTTAACAATAAGGTTGTATGCTATTCAAACCTTGGACTAGTTATTAGACTATCATCACATACATCTGTCCTTTGTGAGCTCGTATGTGAAGCTAATATCATTTCAGGTCTGTAATGACACTCAAGATTCAGCATAGCAAAATTACAAATAATTAAGCAGTCTTGGATACTTAATTTAACCAAATTAAAAAAAGAAAATAATTAGAGATTATAGATTTGTTCCCATAAAGGTGATTACTTTATGGTAAATGCTTCCAGCGTATGAAATACATGTTAATGTAAAATTACGCAGAGCAATGCAGGACAATATGAGTTCATTTAGCAATTGTTTAGAGGCTGGTTTTCTGCACAAAGCCTGTGAAATTCAAACATTTTGTTGTTTGATTTTAAAATGCTGTTTTGGAAGGCCAAGACTTTTTAAAGAGAGAAAGAAAAAAAAAAGATGTTTTAAAGTCACTGCTGTCAAGATTGTCTTGAAATAGTCATTTGCTTTAAGTATGAGTTTCTTTTAATTGGGAGAAAGAAGATCAAATTAGGGTTGTAAAGAAGCTTTTAAATTGGGCATGGAACAATTATTTTTGAAGAGTCTGCACTTTCATCAAGTGACAGGGATTATGGTCCAGGTTGATAAGAGGGAAAAAAATCAATTGAGACCTTTTACATGTTTTATTGCACTAAATTGGTCTTTATTAAAGGAACAATTAATTTTATGGCAGCCATCATTATGAAGTTGCATCTACAAGAGGAAAGTACAGGGTAGTAATGTTGATAGATTTACCAGGCTATATGAGTTGAAACTTGTTACATTTTATGAAACTGATCTTCAATTCAATCCAGAGATGTATTTAATGATAACAGAATATCCAACCATGAGTAAGCTACTAGAAAGGATTTTGAACTGACAGAAACCTCCCTACCATTTTGCAACTGGTAGCCTGAATAAAGAGTTGAAGTACCTTATATACTTGCTCATAAACCTGTTCTTTCATAAATCAGCCTCCACAAGTTAAAAAAAATTGTAAAAATTGCACTGACCCATTCATAAGCCAACAGTATATCGGTAGTTTGCAAACTTCCAGACCTAGATCATCAATATAACCCACTTGCACATTGGGATGTTTTGTTTACCTCAAATGTCTGCAGGCATGGAGTCCTGCAACTCACAATGTCTGTGATTCACAGTTTCTGGCCAATAGGAGCAGTGAGAAGTGGCAGCCAGCACGTCCCTCGGCCTGCGCCGCTTCCCGCAGCTCCCATTGACTGGAAACAGTGAACATTGGACAATGGGAGCTGAGGGTCTCCATGCCTAGAGACACTCCAGGTATATAAAATGTCCTAGCGCCTAGCAGTTGGCTCTGCTGGGCCGGGAACTGAACTTGGGGGGTTGTCAAACTTTTTTTTTTAAATTGGTAAAAACTCAATGATCCATTTATAAGTTGACCCCTGCTCTTTACTGTGCCATTTTTTACAAAAAAAATTGGCTTTTGATTTAGTATATACAGTACTTGTGATGGAAGAAGAGTTTGACTGAACTTCATGTTTATTATTTACGCTATGGCTACGTCTACACTGGCCCCTTTTCCAGAAGGGGCATGTAAATTTCACCTATCGTCGTAGGGAAATCCGCGGGGGATTTAAATATCCCCGCGGCATTTAAATAAAAATGTCCGCCACTTTTTTCCGGCTTTTAAAAAAGCCGGAAAAGAGCGTCTACACTGGCCCCGATCCTCCGGAAAAAGCACCCTTTTCCGGAGGCTCTTATTCCTACTCTTATTCAAAGTAGGAATAAGAGCCTCCGGAAAAGGGCGCTTTTTCCGGAGAATCGGGGCCAGTGTAGACGCTCTTTTCCGGCTTTTTTAAAAGCCGGAAAAAAGCGGCGGACATTTTTATTTAAATGCCGCGGGGGATATTTAAATCCCCCGCGGATTTCCCTACGACGATAGGTGAAATTTACATGCCCCTTCCGGAAAAGGGGCCAGTGTAGACGTAGCCTCTGTGTATATTCTAATAGCACTTTAACTATAGTGTGCCTCTTCATACTTTGCTTTGTGCAGTGCCCTAGGATCAAGGCTTAGACAGAACTAATTCTCAGGTTCCTAAAACTTTTGGGCTACAAGCAGTGTGGACATTTTCTTTTTGCACAAAAACCCCTTTTCCCACAAGATCCTTATGTCCCAAAAAAGGAGGTTTACTGATCTTGCGGGAAAAGGGGTTTCTGCGCAAAAAGAAAATGACCACACTGCTTGTTTTTGCGCTAAAACCCCACTGTAAAAACGGATCTGCAGAAAATATGCAAATGAGATCGACTCACGCAAATGAGTCCCTCATTAGCGTATTTTTTGCCAAGAAAACTCGCAGTGTAGACGTAGCCTTGGAGTTTTTCAAAGTCACACCATTGTATCTGATATTTATGGAATTGCTCTACTGTGGTTGTGAACACAGTCCATGTCTTCTTGGAGTATTATGGTTCCAGATCTTATTTTCAGTGTGGGGGTTTTAATGTACCTCTCAACTCTTCATTTTATATAAGAAATCAGTACATAATATAGATTTTTTTCCTTCCAGATTATAGTCTTTTCGGACACATTTTCCTGTGGTAAATTAAAGGCTGAGATTTTTGTTACAAATATTTAGACCAAATTGTTCCCCCTTATTTTGGCTGCTATATCAATATCTCCAGCATCAGGGTTAAGAATACTATACATTAAGGTTGGATATTGGATACTTGGATGGAAAAACAAATGTAACAGACTTAATCCTCTAGCATGGTCCTTGAGGGCGTTATGAAGTATTTCCCATTCTCTTTAGTGGTTCTCACTGAGGTAGTGTTGCCAACTTCCTAATCCCAGAAAATTGAACTCTCTAGTCCTGACCCTTCCCTGAAGTCCCACCCCTTTCATCCCCTCTCCCTCTGTTGCTCAGTCTCTCCCATCTTTGCTCACTGGCTCATTTTTCACTGGGCTGGGTCAGGAGGTTGGAGTATGGAGGGGTGAAGGCACCAGCTGAGGGTTGGGACAGTGGGGGTAGGGCTGAGGGGTTTAGAGTGTGGGAGGGGTCTGTAGGATGGGGTGCATGAGGAAAAAAGGGTTCAGGCTTTGAGGTGGGGCCAGGGATAAGGGGTTGGGGTGTAGGAGGGGGCTCCGAGCTGGGGCTGTGAGGGGTTCAGGGCATAGGAGGGTGCTACATGCTGAGTCAGGGTGTGAGATGTGGGAAGGGTATACAGGCTTTGGGTTGGGGTTGCAGGCTCCAGGGTGGGGCCAGAAATGAGAGGTTCAGGGTGAGGGAGCTGGCTCCAGGCTGGGTCAGGATGCAGTAGTTTGAGGCTCAAATTTTGGGTTGCAGGCTCCAGGGTGGAGCTGTGTATGAGGGGTTTGGGTTGCAGGAAGGGGTACTAGGTTGGGACATGGGAGGGGGTTCAGGCTATAGGATCTGTGTGGCACTTACCTCAGCCTTCAGAAAGGGGAAGGATTCAAAGTGAGTCTAATCTGTGAACATGATTATTAGAACAACGGTTAGAGTGAGATATTACATGTAACCAGTTCCATAGAATATTAAGCTTAGCTTGCATGTTCTACCTTAATTGGTCTGCATACATAAGGAAAGAGTTTTTAGTAGAACATGCTTTTGCGTTTAAAACTGATTTTATTAAACAACAGAAGTATTATCTATAATTTTGTTTCTGGTCACCGTGTCCCGCAAGATTGTTAGACCTAGTAGATCTCATCTGTTCTCCTGTAGTTTTTATTCTTAAATTGGAAGAGGAAACAAACTTTCCTGTGTTTTTTCTGTTCCAAGGTTTCTTTCTGCTTTAAATGAACCAATCATTGAACTGAACTAGTTAAATAAAAATGACATGCAAGAAGAGACCAATGTCAAAATCTGGGTTAGCACTTCAGACTTAGATTTCAGGAACTTTGCAGGTTATTTCTACCAGTTCAGTGGTTTGACTTTCCTTGAAACTTTGGGAGCACATATACTGCTTACAATTATTTTTATTTAATGTAGTACTAGATTTTAGTAAGATTAGGCTTAACATACATTGCCATAATTTAATGTAGATTTATTTTCTAAAAGAAAAGTATATTGAATTTGTGTAAAAAACCAACTTAATAAAAAAAGGTATTATTTTATTTTTAAAAACTGTTTTAATTCACTCTAACAGATACATATGGGTCGTTGTCTTGTACTAAAGAAGATGGTACTGCATTGGCTCTGGAACACCTGTGGTAGATGTCCACATCTTCAGGGTTATGTGAATATTTGTTTCACTTAAGGAGATTTTCCATACTAATTTAATCAAAGGCTCACAACTTGCTTCACTTGCTGTTGTAGAAGTAGTAGCAGTGTTCCCTGAGGCTACTGTGGAATTGTTACATTCTGACCTGGGATAGATTTGCTATTTCCAGGCAGATTAAATCATTAGCTACAGCCATGGTGGAATGGTTGATCTAAAAATCTTTGCTTGCATGGTACTATAGAAGTGAATTGGATATGTAGCCTCAAATAAGTTTAGCTTAGTTCCTGTTCCAGTACTGGCATGGCTAAAAGGAAATTCCCATTTAACTCGTTAGTAAAGCTGCTTCTTAAGGATTATAAGGGTCTCAATTGCAAATGATGTCTGATTAGACACCTTAAACTGAAAGTGTGGCCACAGCCTGAGCACTGGGAGAGCTCTGTGTAAGCCATCTCTGTGAGGTGATTAGCTAAGAGCACTGGATGCATGGTTCCCCGCGCTGTAACCCGGTTCACACTGGCACTTTACAGTGCTGTAACTTGTTGTGCTGAAGGGGTGTGGTTTTTTTTCAGACCCCTGAGCCAGAAAGTTACAGCGCTGTAGAATGCCAGTGTAGATTTGGCCTAATAATTGCTTACATTCACTCTGTTTGGCAGACACAGAATTAGCAGACTAGGCTCCAATGTGCATCTCCTGACAGGAAAGGGTTGTATATGCTGAGCGAGATTTCTCTTTAGCACTCATCACTGTGGTATGTATGTACCTCTCACATTCTCAGTTGTAAGAATTGCTGCTTCTTGTTCTCTCTTCTACCCTTTGCTTATAGGATTTTTTTTAAAGGAAAGCTAAAATGAAGAAATTAGTTTTACTTTTTGTTCTGAACGTGACAATATTCATGATCCACTTGCAGAAGTAAATGTAGACCAACTGCTGAGAGAATGAGGTTTCCCATGCTCGGGATATCAGCCTTGTGGCTGAAACAAAAGACAGGACTAAGCAGCACTTTAAAGACTAACAAGATGGTTTATTAGGTGATGAGCCAGACCCACTTCCTCAGATCAAATTGTGGAAGAAAATTGGCATGACCATATATACCAAAGGGATACAATAAAAAAAAGTGAACACATATAAAAAGGACAAATCAAATTTCAGAACAGAGGGGGGATGAAAGGGGGAGGTATTCAGAACAGAAGGAGGATGGGGGGGAGGTATTGATGATGGGGATGAGACTAGTGGCTGACAGCTTCATTCTTCAGGAACAATCAAGCTATCAAGGGAGGCCATTGTTGCGGAGAGAGGGGCAGTCTTTCAGGTGGTTTAGGACAAGGCTATAGAAGGCTTTGAGGATTGATTTGAATTCAATGTTTCAGTTCCAATCTTGAATGGAAAGCTTTCAATGTAGTGCATGGAACCCTTGGTTACCTGATTGCTAAGTAGGCAGGCTACATCATTCAGAACGAATTGGAGTTGTGTCAGAGTTGAATAGTTAATTTCTAGGTAGAATGTGTTGCAGTAATCAAGCCTAGAGGCTACATTTACATGGTCAGTGTGGTAAAGTACAAATCTGATAGGAAAGAGCTTAGTTTTCTGACCAGATGGAAGAAGGCATCTTGGGAGCACAGTGATTATCTAATAGCTGTAAGGAATCTCTAAGAAACCTGAGGGATCTTGAGAATCAAAGAACAGACATCAGGAAAGATGGTGGTGATGCGGTGGTGGATTTCCTAGCGTTCGGCTTCAGCTAACTGCTCTTCAATCAATTGCTGATATTACTGAGCCCTGAGATAGTGGAAAGGCGTTGCCATTGTGTTTGCTTTGAGGTGTAGAGCTGTAGTCTACTACAGGCCACCTACCCAGGTGGTAGAAGTGGATGAGGCTTTTTTTAAACAACTAACAAAATCATCCAAAGCCCAAGATTTAGTGGTGATGGGGGACTTCAACTATCCAGATATATGTTGGGAAAATAACACTGCGGGGCACAGACTATGCAATAAGTTCTTGGATTGCATTGGAGACAAATTTTTATTTCAGAAGGTTGAAAAAGCTGGGGGAAGCTGTGCTAGATTTGATCCTAACAAATAGGGAGGTTGAGAATTTGGAAGTGGAAGGCAGCTTGGGTGAAAGTGATCATGAAATCATAGAGTTCACAATTCTAAGGAAGGGTAGAAGGGAAAACA
Organism: Pelodiscus sinensis; assembly: GCF_052426305.1. Lineage (NCBI taxonomy): Eukaryota > Metazoa > Chordata > Testudines > Trionychidae > Pelodiscus > Pelodiscus sinensis. The sequence continues at coordinate 28,157,570 of NC_143065.1, forward strand.
GCAAAATAGAGACAATGGATTTCAGGAAGGCGGATTTTGGTAAGCTCAGAAGAGCTGATTGGTAAGGTCCCATGGGAATCGAGACTGAGGGGAAAAACAACTGAGGAGAGTTGGCAGTTTTTCAAAGGCACATTGTTAAGGGCCCAAAAGCAAGCTATTCTGATGTGTCGGAAAGATAGAAAATATGGCAAAAGACCACATTGGCTTAACCATGAGATCTTGCATGATCTAAAAATAAAAAAGGAGTCATATAAAAAGGGAAAGTAGGACAACTTACAAAGGATGAATATAGGCAAACAGCACAGGAATGCAGGGGCAAGATTAGAAAGGCAAAGGCACAGAATGAGCTCAAACTAGCTACGGGAATAAAGGGAAACAAGAAGACTTTTTATAAATACATTAGAAGCAAGAGGAAGACCAAGGAGAGGGTAGGCCTACAGGTCATAGAGGAGGGAGAAACAGTCACAGGAAACTTGGAAATGGCAGAGATGGTTAATGACTTCTTTGTTTCGATCTTCACCGAGAAGTCTGTAGGAATGCCTAACATAGTGAATGCTAATGGGAAGGGGGTAGTTTTAGAAGGTAAAATAAAAAGTTAAAAATCACCTAGAAATGTTAGATGTCTGCAAGTCACCAGGGCCTGATGAAATGCATCCTAGGATACTTAAGGAGCTGATAAAGGAGGTATCTGAGCCTCTAGCTATCATCTTTGGAAAATGATGGGAGACAGGAGAGATTCCAGAGGACTGGAAAAGGGCAAATATAGTGCCCATCTATAAAAAGGGAAATAAGAACAACCCAGGAAACTACAGACCAGTTCGTTTAACTTCTGTGCCAGAGAAGATAATGGAGCAAGTAATTAAGGAAATTATCTGTAAACACTTGGAAAGTGGCAAGGTGATAGGGAACAGCCAGCATGGATTTGTAAAGAACAAATCATGTCAAACCTTTAATAGGATAACGAGTCTTGTGGATAAGGGAGAAACAGTGGATGTGTTGTACTTAGACTTTAGTAAGGCATTTGATACGATCTCGCATGATATTCTTATCTATAAAATAGGTAAATACAACTTAGATGGGGCTACTATAAAGTGGGTGCATAACTGGCTGGATAACCATACTCAGAGAGTACTTATTAATGGTTCACAATCCTGCTGGAAAGGCATAACAAGTGGGGTTCCGCAGGGGTCTGTTTTGGGACCGGCTCTGTTCAATATCTTCATCAACAATTTAGATATTGGTATAGAAAGTACGCTTATTAAGTTTGCAGATGATACCAAGCTGGGAGGGGTTGCGATTAATCTGGAGGATAGGGTCATAATTCAAAATGACCTGGACAAATTGGAGAAATGGTGTGAGGTAAATAGGATGAAGTTTAATAAAGACAAATGCCAAGTGCTCCACTTAGGAAGGAACAATCAGTTTCATACATACAGAATGGGAAGCGACTGTCTGGGAAGGAGTATGGCAGAAAGGGATCTAGGGGTCATAGTGGACCACAAGCTGAATATGAGTCAGCATTGTGATGCTGTTGCAAATAAAGCAAATATGATTCTGGGATGCATTAACAGACGTGTTGTGAGCAAGACACGAGAAGTCATTCTTCCGCTCTACTCTGCGCTGCTTAGGCCTCAGTTGGAGTATTGTGTTCAGTTCTGGGCACCGCATTTCAAGAAATATGTAGAGAAATTGGAAAGGGTCCAGAAAAGAGCAACAAGAATGATATTCTCACCAGCAACTATACACCGCACCATAATAACTCGAACTCAGGAACCAATCCTTGCAACAAACCTCAGTGCCAACTCTGCCCACATATATACACCAGCAACACCATCACAGGACCTAACCAGATCAGCCATACTGTCACTGGTATATTCTCCTGCACATCTACCAACGTAATATATGCCATCATGTGCCAACAATGCCACACTGCTATATACATCGGCCAAACTGGACAGTCCCTACGTAAAAGAATCAATGGACACAAATCTGATATTAGGAATGGCAACATACAAAAACCTGTAGGGGAACACTTCAATCTTCCTGGACACACAATTGCAGATCTAAAAGTAGCCATCCTGCAGCAAAAAAAACTTCACGACCAGACTTCAAAGAGAAACTGCAGAGCTACAGTTCATCTTTAAGTTTGACACAATCAACTCTGGATTAAACAAAGACTGTGAATGGCTCTCTAACTACAAAAGCAGCTTCTGCTCTCTTGGAATTCACACCACCAGATCAGCTGCTAGAAGTGGGCCTCATCCTCCTTAATTGGATCCACCTCGTCATCTCCAGCCTGATCCTGGCCTGCATATTTATACCTGCCTATGGAAATTTCCACTACATGCATCTGACGAAGTGGGTCTTTGCCCACGAAAGCTTATGCTCTTACACTTCAGTTAGTCTATAAGGTGCCACAGGACTCCTCGTCACTTTTGCAGATTCAGACTAACGCGGCTACCCCTCTGATACTTGAAGAATGATTAAAAGTCTATAGAACATGACCTATGAAGGAAGGCTGAAGGAATTTGGTTTGTTCAGTTTAGAAAAGAGAAGATTGAGGGGGGACATGATAGCAATTTTCAGATATCTAAAAGGGTGTCATAAGGAGGAGGGAGAAAACTTGTTCATCTTGGCCTCTGGGGATACAACAAGAAGCAATGGGCTTAAACTGCAGCAAGGGAGGTTTAGGTTGGACATTAGGAAAAAGTTTCTAACTGTCAGGGTAGTCAAACACTGGAATAAATTGCCTAGGGAGGTTGTGGAATCTCCATCTCTGGAGATATTTAAGAGTAGGTTAGATAAATGTCCATCAGGGATGGTCTAGACAGTATTTGGTCCTGCCATGAGGGCAGGGGACTGGACTCGATGACCTCTCGAGGTCCCTTCCAGTCCTAGTATTCTATGATTCTACAATCCTTCCAGTGGCCTCACACAGGTGTTGAAGAGGACTAAGCCATATGGAACTCCCCCAGGAAGGCTGGGGAGCAGAAAAGCAGTTGTTCATCAGGAGTTTGTGGGTTCAGACTGAGGAGAAACACAGGAAGGAAGCTGGCTGCATTTAGCAATGTTTTCTTTTTTAAAGTGTTCACCTATTTTGTGTTGATAGTGGGTGGCGGGTTTTCCGCTTCAGAAGAGGAGTTAAAATAATCTCATATGGTCCTAGGTGAACCCAGAAGTCCTTTTTTTAAAAAACAATTGTTCCTGATGCTTGTCACATACTTTTGTCTCCCTGTGACGGGGCGAGGCAGCCCCGCACTGAACCTACAGGGCCCAGCCAGGGTTACCTGGCTGCAGAGGCCCCTCCCCCACAGCCCTACCGAGCATGCCCGGGCTGCAGCAGGGCTATAAAAGCCTGGGCCAGGACTCAGTCTGAGGAGACAGCCGAAGGAGAAGGACTGGAGAAGGGAGCTCTCCCTCAGTGGTTGCCAGGGACTCCAGGAGAGGCCAGAAGGAAGGCGGAGGTGAGTTGTTGCCACCTGGAGACTGCCTGCCGAGGGGACGCTGGCCTGGAGATCGCAGCCAGCTGGGCAAGTCCAGGGGAAGGAAGCCTGGGGATCCAGGTAGGAAGTGGCCCAAGGGAGGAGCGGGAGCCGGCCCGAGAACCTCGGTGCGTTTCGGCTGGATGGCCCCGCCGAGGGAGTGACCCAGTACCTGGTCGCTCACAGGGCCCTGGGCTGGGACCCGGTGGAGTAGGGTGGGCCCGGGTCCCCCTACCTGGGGTGCGTCCCCGCTACAACGATAAACTGCTTTGTGGACTCGGCCTTGCATAAAGGGCCAGTTATAAACTGCTTTGTGGAGTCGGCCTTAGCCCTGCTTAAAGGGCCAGTTATAAACTGCTTTGTGGAGTCGGCCTTAGCCCTGCTTAAAGGACCAGTTGTAAACTGTCTTACAAGGGTGTTGGGGACTCAGGCGGGCGGGACCCGCCACACTCCCTTTATATAGCAAAATGGAGCCATTGCGAGCCCCACCATTTCTACACAGATATGTTTTCCTGCCATCTCAGGGGTGGGAATCCTTCCAGTTTTACAATTAAATACAAAATATATTTCCGTAACATTTCCAGTTTACTTCCTTCAAAAAAAATCAAGGGAGATGCTCAGATCCATCAGCTACTCCCCTTTTCTTATTCTGCAAAGAGCAACAGTCTCCACAGCTCTGAGATGCAGACTCCAGATCTCCAGCAACTTGGACATCAGGTCTCCCATCCCCCTCAATACTGACAGGGGCTCTGAGATAGTGATTACAACTGAAACTGCCCCTGGAATAGAGCATGCAACTTTGACAGGACGGCAGCTTGTCCTTCTGGCAGACCTCCTACAGCGCATCAAGAGAATCCCAGTCAGCTACCAAGCAAAGCCTTGGAGAGTCAGAGCTTCTATTTACACAGGAACATCTATGATTCCCCATCATCACAGTATTTGCTCACTTCTCAAGCATCTGTGGATTTAACAGTCCACAACACTCCAGGGGGCAGGGAATCATTTTCTTACAGATGAAACATAGAGGGACAATGGGAGGTTATACCGGAAGTCCATGGCAGAGCTGGGAACAGACCGCAGATCTCCTGGATACTAATCAAGACCATTCAGCAGATCTCCTGGATACTAATCAAGACCATATTTCCTGAATGAGGTGGATGTGATGGGAGGAACAGGTAGGAAGACAAAAACAAGCCTACCCTTTGGTAGGAAGGGCTGGTGAGCAGCACTGGAGGACAGATTCCTGCTCCCTCTGACTCCTTAGTCCTGCTGCCCACTCACTTCTGCTGCTGAACACTATTGGTAAGTCCAGCTCCCTACGTTTTCGTGGCCCCTTTCATTCTCCCACCCCTTCTGCTTCCCTTCCCCACGCTTTTACCATCATTCACATTTATTAACATTTGTTTTTCTTAACCAAGTTTTCAGAAGCCTGGAGGGTGGTTCATAAGATCACTAGGAGTGAAGACTTTTCCCCCAAAGCTTATCTCTATCTTGGCTCCCTTTTCTTCACGGAGACCTGCTCTCACAGAACAGGTAATTTTCTGAAGGACCATCCTTCTCTTGTAACCTTTAAATTGTTCCCAGCCTCTGTGGGCAGCCAAAATGGTTCAGCCGCAGGATGTGAAGTACCTAGAGCCTTTCTACCCAATAAGTGGGGTATATGGAGTCACATAGCAATGCATCACAGGTATACCGTGGCCAGATAGGATATATTACAAATTACATATAAGGAAATTATTGAAAAAAATCCCTTTACTACCAATTATATTTAATAGGAAAGGTAAAGAAGTGTATCTTACCAACAGAGATTTATTTAAAATCCAGGTTCCTCTGAATGCCAACATAGGCAAAGCAAAAGGTTAATAACTGATCAAAATTTTAGAACAAAATTTTGAAAAGTGGCTATCGATTTTTTTTTTTTGTGTGTGCTTCCAATTTTGGGTTCACAACTTGAGACGTTTTAAAGTCAGAAGTGGTGAGCACCTATAGCTGGTACACCTGAAATCATAACCACCTTTGAAAATCTTGGCCTTAATATAACAAAAGAAAACCGAATAGTCAGTAAGGAGCAGAGAGAATATATATATTTATACATACATACGCATGTTAAAATGTTACTTTTGGTATTTAATGATAATCTCAGACCAATACCTTACATTAGCTGGCTAGCACACTAGCTTCCACATCTAAACAATGAGAACTTAGAGAAGGTGCAAATTGTTCTTATAAGCTTCTTTTAACTTGAATACTCTAATTCACAATTCCCCTTCCCCCATCCTTTCCCTCCACTTCCCCTACTTATTCTTGGATCTGGACTTTTAATATTCCAGTCATCTGAAGAAGTGGATTGTGCCCATGAAAGTTCATGATACCATCTACGCGTTTTGTTCTTCTTTAAGGTGCTGCAGGACTATTGGTTGTTAAGTTTATATATATACAAGAACGCTTTTCCTGCAGGACTACAGATTGATGCCATCACATCTCTCTGCATCGCCCCGCCCCCCAGCCTTAGCAGTGTCAGAAGGGGAAGCGGTGGCCTTGGCTAAGGGTTCCCCCCAGCACCTCTTCGGGGAGAACCTGGGCTCCCCACTGGCCCCTGGCTCCCCTGCAGGAGGGCCAGGGAGTGGCGATGGCTCCTTCCTGTGCTCTGTGGCCCTGGCAGGAAATGGCTTCAGCTCCTCGCTCCACCTCCTGCTCTGGCTCTCGCCAGTGGCACCTTGGTGGGAAATAGGTGCAGGGCACTCAATGAGCTCTGCTGCTTCCCTATCCCCGCTGCTTCCCATCCAGCTGCCTGCAGCCCTGTTTCTACTTCTGAGTCCGGTGCCCTGACAGTCTGCAACACAGTAGGAAATCGCCACCACCTCCTGCTTTGGGGCAAGCGTTTGGGTCACTGCCTGCCTGGCACTCCAGCCTCGTGCACCCCCTGCAAGATTAGAGCACCAGAGCTAGATTCCTGCGGGGATGGGGTGGGAGGGAGGAGGAGGAAGGAGGAGAAAGCCCTGAGGCTCCATGCTGGATCCAGCTTGTGAAGAAGCGTGCGCACAGCTCTTCCCCACTCCACAGCAGCGTGTGCGCTTCTCTGCGAGCCAAATCCAGCTTGGAACCTTGGGGCTTTCTCCTCCCTCCTCTCCCCATAGGAAGCTGGCACTGGTGCTCTAATCTTGGGGGAGGAGGGGGAAAGGAATACCAGGCAGGTGACAAAGGCAGTTCCCTGCGGGGTCATGGAGCATCGGGGCTCTGGACCCAGAAGTAGAAGTGGGGCCAGAGGCAGCTTCCCCATTGGAGCAGCAGGGAAAGCCTCTAGTGCCTGGGAGTGGTGCGCGGCATGAAAAGAAGTGCCTCCCCAGCCTCTCATGCCCAGATCCTGCACCCCCAGTGCCTCATACACCCCCTTCTCTGCCGCACCCCCAGCCCGCTCTTGCCCCCAGCCCACTCCTGCTCTTGCTCCCCAGCCAGACACCCTGCCCCAGCCTCCTCCCCTTTGGCCAGACACCCTATCTTGAGCCTGCTCCTACCTCTTAGTCAGACACCCTGCCCCCAGCCTGCTCCTGACCCCTCCCCTCTGGCCAGACACCCTGCCCAATCGGGGTCCAGCATCCATCTGGCCAAAGCTTCTTGTCCCCAGCCCCAGTGCTAGGGCAGGCCCCACAGTCCAGCCCCCATCTGGCAGCAGGAAGGGCTAGTGGCAGTCCCCTCCTGCTGTGGCATGGGTAGGAGGGGAGACCATGATCCGACTGCGGCAGACAGATTGGGCATTGGTGAGCATAGTGAGTTGGGGGCTCAGTCCCCTAGTCTTCTTTTTAAAAAAGGTGAAATTTAGCATTTCATATGAATTGTCCTTGAAAAGCAGCTCATTATGAAAGCAACTGTACTCCCATTATGCAACTCTACAGAAACCTTAACCAACCTCCAGGAGATGCAACCACAGTGTGGAAAGTTGCCGCAATTATGCTAACCAGCTAATAAAAGCGTCCATTTACGTGGTCTATCTACAGCCTTGAGTCAATCATGTCCAGCCACAAAATGTATATAGCAATTGAATACCCAGAGCATTATTAGAATCTCTTGACTCTACTTCCTACTGTTGGGGAGACATTCTTTCCCTGCAATACATTTTCCTAACAGTTTTGGGACCATTTGAGATATACCCTAGAGTCAATTAAAATTATCTCTGCTATACTAGACTACAGCTTTTAAAGTGTTGTCTAATATTACACATGAGCAGCACATCTCTAGATTAGTTTTGTGTTTGATGGTTTTATGCAACATAATTTATATTCTCAGCGTCTCAGTAAAATGAAATCATGCTACACGAATAAGAACTCCATTCTGAACTAACAGCCATGTACATGAGCCATTTTTGAGTCCTATACAAGTATACTATATTCCACTCTAAAGAGTCTGGACGGGAAGGATGACAATATGTTTGCATTGGAGTCAGTATGTTAGAGATGCTAGTGGTGAGGAGGAAAGTGCATTTAGTTCTGCCTAATAAAAGAATCATGTTACTAGCAAAATATACAGAATGTTTATAAATGCAGTTTCAGTTCCTATAGCCTCATTCCTTCATGTTTCCTAGCTCCTATTGTCTCCTTTCCTGCCTTAGTTTTATAACAATTTTGCTATGAGCCTACCATTGGACACTAATGTATTATGCAGATGTGGTTGGACCATGAGGTCTGAACATAGAAGTTTGTTTATATTTGGGCGGCAGAGTGAGGTGATGTGGGGAGGTAACACATGGCTCATGTGCCTCCCAGAGAGAATGTGGGGGCAGCATGTGGCCCTCCTTTGAGGTGATGTGGGGGAGGAGGGCAGCATATGAGGTCATGTGCCTCCCCAGATTTCTGCCTTCCATTTAGCATGAGGTCATCTCCTGAGGCAAATGGGAGGCAGAAATCCAGGGAGAGACCTACATGACTCCTATGTGCCTCCCTCGACCCTGCGTTACCTCTGTTTTGAGGGAGAGATTCCTCACCATGTCCCCTTCCACCCATCGAAATACATCCCTTGGTCTCAAATAACACTACAATCAAACAGGATAGAAGATGGGCCACCACTGTACTGGGCTTCTGTGTTATATGTCAGTTTACAAAGGAGAGATTTGAATTTAGATGTGCACTTTAAAAAGGGGCAGTGGGCAAAGAACACCACATGTTGCTTTGTTTGACTTTTTAGAAAATCCCATGGTGATACCTGGGATTACATTATACAATGCTGAAACGAGACTGAACACATTTTTACATGCCTAGATCTTGCTGGCTCGTTATTGTAAATGTTTCAAGGGATTATGAGATGGAAATTGATGTTTCCAACTCTCATTTTATTTGAGGGATACTGGAAATTTAATTTAGTAGTAGTGGCCTGTTATACGAGACCGACTGAGAAATAACACTTTATTATGTGTTTAGTGGTAGTTGGAGAGATTAGATATCACTTTAAAAGAGACAATTCGTGGATAGTCTAGAGCAGGGGTCTCCAAACTTTTCAGCCCGAGGGCCGCATTAACTATCAAACAGCAGTTCGGGGGCCGACTACACACTTGAGGTCCAAATAAAAAACAATCAAAACATGGATGTTGTTTTTAATTATGTATTTAATATTATTTTATTCAGTTATTATTTAATAACACATTCATACACTACACATGAACACCTGTATTAGTGTGAATGGTGAAATTGTTTCCTGGATGCCAAAATAGCAGACATTTCTGGCTTTAGATTTGTTGTCCCTAACATCAACAGTGACCTGAGATTATCATCGGACAAGTTTGTTCTCAAATTGTTCTTCACGTATTTCATTCTTGAAAATGTTTGTTCACACAGGTATGTTGTTCCAAAGATTGAAAGGTACCTTGATGCAAAAGTTTTGACATTAGGAAAGTCTTCCTTGGGCAAAAACTGGTAAAAACCCACCAGTCCTATTTTGAACTTGTCCCTAAGGAGGTCATTTGCTTGCAACTCAATGACTTCCAGCTGCAGTTCATCTGGGCAACTGGCCACATCTGCTTCAAATGGGTTTTGAAACAATCTCACTTCTTCTGCCTTTGAATCCAAAAAGGTCTCCACGGGCCGGATGAGAGGGCCTCGCGGGCCGCATCCGGCCCCCGGGCCGTAGTTTGGAGACCCCTGGTCTAGAGGATGATTTACTCCCTCTTTAATAAAGGTTTCTACATGCTACATGCATGTGTAATGTAACAAAATATATTAGATATGCAGTGTTTCTGAGACCGTTGTAGTCAATTTTTCTTAAAGTTTTGAGCATTATTTAGTATATAATGAAGTGTTTGTTCAGAAAACGTTCATTAGACTTCTGTGACCTCTGGCCTACTATTTCTCTAGTGGCTTACAATATCAGCCTGGTCACTTTGTACTACAACGCAAGCCTGAGTTCCTCAGAAGCCCTAAGGAATCCCTGCACCTATGAGTAAGCATTAATACTTGTGCTGGATTCAGATAATAATTTCCTCACACTTTATTCCTTACATGATTGGGAGGGGGGGAAGGAGTTTGAGTCAAGCCTGAGACTGGATTAATTTATACCAGTGAGAGACGGGGAAAGAGAAAGGAAATAGGGACTGATCTACACTGAAAAGTTACAATTGTCATAGCTAAATCTCTGAGGGATGTAAAAAAATCCAAGCCTGTGAGACATAGTGAAGCCGATGTAATCCTCGGTGTAGATAGCACTAGGTTGAGGGAAGAATTCTTCCTTTGACTTTAAGAACTGCTTCCCAAGAACTCCTACTGTTGCTGTGGTATGTGTCTGCACTGAAGCACTATAGTGGTGCAGTGGCAACTCATTAAACTTAGACCTCTGGGTTAGATTTTCAAATGGCACAAAGCAACATAGGTCCTTCACTTCAGAGGAGCTAAGCTGATTATACCAGCTGAGGATCTGTCACACATTTTTTAAGTGCTGTTTTTTTCTTTTTCTTTTTTTTTGACTGATGCTTAAAAAATAAAATTGGAAATTTTGAATGTAACAAGTAAGGTCCCACCAATTCTAAATGTTTCAGATGTTCCATCAGTGAAGTACCTAACTATGTACCTGGCATGGAAATCCAAATTATCCAGAACTAAGGGTATGTTTTTGTCATGGTGATCGCGGAAGTCACAAAATCCTTAACTTGCAGACACCTCTGTGAGTTTAGCCCATGACTGCTCCCCATAGCTCCAGCAGCAATAGGTACTGGAGCCTTCTACCTTCCCACTTTATTACAGATATTTTTAGTAAAAGTCACAGACAGGTCACATCGGTGTCCATGAATTTTTCTTTGCCCGCGACCTGTCCGTGACTTTTACTAAAAATATCTGAGAAATTCTTAGCCTTACCCATAATTTAAAATGGAATGGATCATTTCAAATGTAAAATAACTGGCAAAGTTTGGTTGTCTGGTTTAAAAATAAATGAATAAGTCTCTCATGTCTGAGCTCCTTGTCTCTATCTCTCCTTCCTGACTTTTGGTCTACATGCATGTGAAGTTCAGTCTTCACTCTGGCCTCTCCACAGTGCCACGAATGTTAATCTTAATTTCTCCCTTCACCCCTTCCATTTTTAATCTTCGCCCAAAATTCTCTCCTCACTGCTTCAACGTACTGATCCCTTCCCACTCCCGTTTTTGCACTGCTTGACATTCCAGCCTCATTCTTGTCACAGCCTCCCAATTAATACGTGACAAACACTAATGCCCTCCTACAACTCTCATTTCTGGCATTCGCTCTATTAAAAAAGGCTTCAGAGAAGGCAGCATTTGGGATTGACTGCCCCTGACTTTTGTAGGTTTCTGAAATTTCAGGTATTGCTGGAGAGAAATATCTATCTGTCTTTTGAATATATCCCAGATCCCTTTTGGCTGTACTTTTTTTCCAAAACTGAGGTTACTGCAGAGGAGACAAAAATGTTGATTTTGTGTGTGAATAAATTTAATTAAGCAAGGTCTTTTCTCCAAATAAATTGTCATTGTTTGTCTCCTATTGTCTGTTGTAGCTGGAATATATCGAACTGTGCCAGGAAGAATTCTAAATAACTATCACTTTTCTTATAAAACTTTTTTAAAAGAAGCTTGGTTTAGACACAAAATGAAACATTTAACAGTGATTTATGCCAATGATAATCTATTGATAGATTTTATTTAAATAATTACTAGTTCATTCATACAAATAATATAGATGCCATCATTGGTGTCAGCCATAGGCTAAGAGATGCAGGCAAATGCCTGGTTCTAGCAAATAAGGGGCATGACTTTTTCAGCACTTCTGAAGCTTGTGTAGTTCCTTCCATGGGCACAAAGTCAAGTAAGGTGCTACTGCTCTGATATGGAAGCATTTTATATCCACTTTGTATAAGTCAAAAACAACTGCACAAGATGTGAAACCCAAAATGTTTAATAGAACAAATAACAAAATCTCCATTTAGTAGCACAAATTATTTTTAAGCTTTGTCTTTCAGAGTGGCCTTGAAATGTTAGGCCTGATCTCCATTTAAATCAGGTGGTACTTAGGGGTGTGAAAAATTCACACCCTAAGCATTGTAGCTATGTCAATCAAACCCCACGTGTATATGTGGCTAGGTCAATAGCTGAATTCTTCTGTTGACTTGGCTACAGCTGCCCAGAGAGCTGACTACCTGTGAGATGAATTTGGGTTGCACTTCCAAAGCCTTGTTAACGCAGAGATTGCTTCTTATGGAGTAGTTTCCCAGGTAGATACTATATTCCAGTATAAAAGTGATTTTATTTCAGAAGAGTGTTCCCCCACAGGAGAGTTGCCTCAGAGTAACTATTCTGGACTAGCTATACTGGTCAATTTTCTCTGGTCAGGAACAGCCCTACAGTGCTCTCTTTGTGCCCTCCCAATCCTGGGCTGTTCCATGTTTCCTTGTATAAGGAGCAGGCAGCCCTGGGAATATGTATAAGTTATGATTGTGTCTCTGGGCTTCTCTTTGGGTAGCTATGCTGCCTGGGATCTCTGCAGCCCATTTTATTATAGCCTTGTGGTCAGAACAAGCATTTTTTCCAAAACAGAGGAGGCAAAGGGGATGAGGCTCTGAATTAAGTAATCATTAAAATCTAGTATTGTTGAAAAGATATGAATACCCTTCTAGATGGCACAGTTACTCATATGGTTCACAGAAGGACTTTTGTGCCCTGTTATTGCATCTAGGGGAGAGTTGAGTTGAACTAGCTGGTAAAGTCTCTTCAGCATAACCTTAATTTATATCTCAGGATTTCACCATGCTAGTGGTGTGAAATGGAATAAGTTGTGATGATTTCTTCATTATATGTTACCCCTCCCCCCCCCAACGTTTTCAAATAAACATTAATTCTGATTCACTAGGAGATTTCACTGTCACTGCATTGTCGGAAAAAACCTCTTGTATTCCTCAGGGTCATTAACTTGAATTCTTAAATGGTCTAGATTTTCAGAGGTGGTTGACTATTTGTGGGTGTCTGTGAGATGTCTTCATGCCTTCAGATGTGGCCCATGAGACATCGTGTTTACCATTGCCCATATGAAGGGTTGCCACAGTCCACTGGTTTCCATCTGTGTAGGTTTGTGGTGGGGCGCTCTCTCCTGCCTCCTCTGGTGGGCAGGGAAAGACCTTGAATCCATGAACCAAGTCATTGGCTACCCCTTTAGAACAGAGCCCATTGGCCCAAGTCAATAAGGGCAGTTCTGGTATGTCCCTTTAGAACATGGCCCACTGGCCCAAGTCAATAAGCACAGTCACGGTATGGCCCTTTAAGACAAAGGCTGCTGGCCCAAGCCAATAAACACAGTCACGCTATGGCCCTTTATGCCAGGGCCTGTGCAGGGAGATCAGGGTCATAGTGGGGCTGCAACCTGGTAGGGGGACCTGGGCCCACCCTGCTCCACTGAGTCCTAGCCCAGGGCCCTGTGAGTGGCAGGATGGCTTGCCACTCCCTTGGTGGAGAAGTCCTACCGAAACATGCCGAGGTTCCCAGGGCGGGAGAGGTGGCTCCTGCTCCTGCCCTGGGCTACTTCCTACCTCGTCCGATGGGGCCACTTCCCACATACATGTCGGGTTCTCTGCCTTCCCTAGGGTGATGTCTCCTTGGCAGACAGCCTCTGCTCTGTCCCAACTACCCCAATGTCCCCGCTGGCTTCTCCTGGGGTCGCTGGTTGCTGCTGGGCAGGAGCTCCCTTTGTAGGTCCTTCTCCTGTGGCTGCCAGCCCAGACTAGGCCCTTTCCCAGGCTTTTATAGCTGAGCTACAGCCTGGGCATGCTCAGTAAGGGTATGTCTACACTACCACCCTAGTTCGAACTAGGGTGGTTAATGTAGTCAACCGAAGTTGCAAATGAAGCCCGGGATTTAAATATCCCGGGCTTCATTTGCATCTTGCCGGGCATCGCCATTTTTAAATCCCCGGTAGTTCGCACTCCATGCCCGCGGCTACACACGGCATGGAGTAGGTAGTTAAAATTAGGCTTTCTAATTAGAACTACCGTTACACCTCGTTCAAATTAGAAAGCCAGGTAAGCCTGGCTGGGCCCTGTGAATTCAGTGCGGGGCTGCTTTGCCCCGTCACAAGGTTTTTTTTCTACCAGTACAGGTTGAACCTCTCAAGTTGATAACTTTGGGACCAGAAAATTTTCCAGACCACAAGAGGTCAATATTATCTAGCAAGATTACCAACACTTCCACTGCTTATTGGGCTCTTAGAAGACATTTAGGGGTAAATTAGAGCTAAATACCAGCACAGAACACTGAAAGCCAGGACTTGTGGCTGTACAAACTTTATGGGACCATGGGAAACTTGGCCATGCTCAGGATAAGTGGTCATGCAGCTAACTAAAATCATGCCAGACCACGGAAGTTGCCGGGCCAGAGAGTGCCAGATTAGAGAAGTTTTTCTTGTATTACAAAAGTGACACTCATGTGAAGCAAGGGCATATGAAGTGAGGTGCATGCTGATTACACATAATATTGACAGAGAGAGCTGTGCACTCCCTTTGCAGCCAATCAAAACATTGTTACGGTTCAACTGGCATTCCCCACAAATTCTAGGTACACAAACATTGTTAGCAAAACTACCCTATCCTGGGAGACTGTCATGATTATGACTGAGCTGAAGGAGGGCCACTCCTAACCTAGGTTCTTAAGATGTATTGAGCTGGACACCCAAAATCATGAGTCACTTAAGAAAACTGTGTGTGCACATGCATGCACTTTATTGTTCCTACTATATGTTTAAAGGGGTGAGGTGGGGGCATAGAGAAGATTCCCACTGTAAATACTCAGTCTTCTTACTGGTAAGCCAGGCTCTTCTGAAAAGCCCTACAGTGACAAACCAACAAGTATGCCCATACCATGGAGGAAAAATCAGATTTCAAATTTCTAAGGGAACGTTATAAACAGTGCACAAGAAATCTTTTACAAATGTATACTTTGATATTTTCTTTTTTTAATAACTAGATATTCCTTATTAAAACACTAGGGCTACGTCGACACTGCAAGGATTTTGTGCAAAAACCTGTGGAGCGTCCACACCTCAAATGTGCTTTTGTGCAAATAAATCGCAGTTAAACGGCAGAAGAGAGGGCTTTTTCCAGCGTAGGCAAATCTCCTTCTGCGAGGCATAATTCCCTTTTGCGCTATAGCTATTGCACAAAAAGGCAAGTGTGGACGCTCCAGAGGCACAAGAAACCCCTACTAGAAAAAGCATAGGTGTTCTGACAGTCATTCTGTGAATGGCCATCAGAGCTTTCTTGCGCAAGAGCGTCCATGCAATGTGGACACTCCCTTGCACAAAAGCACATCACTTTTGCGATGTGCTTTGAGGTGTGGACGTGCTTTTGCACAAGAAGTTTTTCTGCAAAAACTCTTGCTCAAGAGGCTTCCTGAGCAAGAAACAGGTATGTAGATGTAGCCTAGGTGATGTGCACACTGAATGAACAAGAAAGATAGTTGGGAATTGCTCGCTGGTAATGATCTTGCCGAATTTAATGTTACAGAATTGACTTGACCCTCCACTCCGTGAATTCTGTCCATGCCCAATGCAGCGATGAAGGTGTGTGGATTGAGAGAGAAAACAGATAAAGTAGGGCACTGTGTGGATGATGAGACCAATGAAGCTGTATTTCCAAATGCATTCTTTACAACTGGCAGCTTGGAAATGTAGATTAATTTTAAAAAAACTGGGAAGAATATTCTGGGGGAAGAAAAATCAGCTCTTAATTAGCTGTAGAATTTAGACTGTTTGAACTTGTGAAAAGCAAGGAAATGTCTTAATGAAGCTAAAGGAAAAATTCATTGTCTGTTAATGTAACTGACCTTGCACAGAGTTCAAAAACCTTTCAGTATCTTGTTCAGGAAGATGAATTAAAAAAAAGAAATGTGTTATTACCACTGGCTTCCTGGGAACCGTTCTCTGTGTTTGGATTGATTGGGTCACTGAAGGTAAAGACTTTAATACACATATGGCTAAGTCATTATCTTGATGTGTACTGTAAGAGCACTTGCTTCATGACAAGATGCTAAACTAATCAAAAATAACATAGGCATGAGAAAAAAAATGTACAAGGTTGCTGGATCATTCATTAAACAGGAACATTAAAACTGAACATTGCATGAAAGTGAGATGTCATAACCTAAAATGGGTCACAAGCTGAGGAGGAAACTATGTCTTTGAAAGAAAAATATCTCATCTTGTTTAGAAAAGAGAATCTGTGGCCATGGTGATTCAATCATAAGCTAGTTTGAGAGTACAAATGTACTCTAGCTACAGGAAAGCTTAGTGAAAACAGTTCATCGTCTATCTATATATTTAGAAATATGTGTCTGTCTGTGAGTCAGTTTGTTCAAGAACACTTCCTAAACATGGGCGGCGAGTTATATGGGCTCATGGTGTCCATGCTCCAGCAATATTCAGAGCCAGGGGCCCTGCTCCACCAATATTTGGAGCTGGGTCTCTCCTCTGGCCCTGCCTGGAGTGGGCCCCGGCCCCCACCTGCTGGCCCCTCTGCACGTCCTCCCACCCTGACCCCAGCCCTAGCCGCGGCCCTGGCCCCGGATCGTCCCTGCCATGTGTAGCTTTCAGTCCGGCTCCCCCTTGCCGGCACGTGCTACTGGTTGCCGCTGCCATGCGCAGCGTTTACAGGTGAGCGGGGAGACGCCTGGGCGTGATATGACGCCACGGCCCAGGACTTTAAAACTGCTCGGCGTGGCATTGCACCGCACGGCCTAGCTCCAGGTTCGGAGTCTGCGGACTTCTGGGGCCTGAGTGCAGACTCCACCCCCACAAAGTGGAAGGCGTAAGGTAAGGTAGGGGAGCGGGAGGGAAGCTAGGGGAAAGGGTTGGAGAGGAAGGGGCTTGTGCAGAGGGGGAGGAGGAGGGAGAGGGGGAAAATAGGGGAAGGGGCGGAGAGCTTGTGTAGAGTGGGACGGGGAAAACAGGCGAAGGGGTGGGAGAGGAAGGGCTTGTGCGGAGGGGGAGGGGGAAGAAAGGGGAAGGCACCAAGGGACAGGGTGGAGAAGAGACAAATGCTAGGGGGCCAAGTGCAGACAATGAGGAAAAGGGCAGGAGGGGAGGTGTCAGGGGGAGTGGGGAGAGTAAGGGCATTAGGTGCTAGAGGGGGGAAGGGGAGGTGATGGGAGAAGGCTTGAAAGGAGGCGTGAGCACGAGAAAGGTGGGGATGGAGCAAGTCATGTGTGAGGGCACAGAGGGGCATGAGGGAAACGGGCAGAGAGTGGTGATGGGGTGGGCATCAGGGAAAAAGAGGGCAAAGGGGGAGGGGCAGCAAGGGAAGGGGGAGGCACCAGGAGGGTGCAGGGCTAAGGGAAGGTGCAGGCACCAGCGGATTCTGGGGGTGAAGCAGAAGGGCAGACACCTGCAGAGGAGGGACCAGCACTAGAGGAGAGAGGCAGGGCAGGTATGTAGAGGGAGATATTAGAAGAGGGGATGAGGAAGGATAGCTCACATGATCAGAGTGGGACTACTGGAAGAGCGGGAACAGGGCAGAGAAGGGCTGGTGGAGGGGGGCAGGTCACAGGAGGGCTGAGGGCAGTGAGAAGGGCAGGAGTCAGGACAGCAGAGGAGGGTGAGGAGTTGGGGGGCAGCAGACACCAGGGGAGCTGATGGAGCAAGGGGAGGATACATGGCAGCAGAGAGAAAAGGTAAAGGTTTATAAAATATTTATTAATGACTTGGGTGCCACAGTGGCACATCCAAACAAGCCACATGAACTCAGTAGTGGTGCACAACACAATTCATTCTGCTCATGGGAGGAAACTCTTAGGCTATGTCTACACTGGTAGCTACTTGTGCAAGAACATCTTGCGCAAGGGTTCTTGTGCAAGAAGTCCTGCACAAGAACACGTCCACACTGCCATGTGCGAGCTGTGCTTTTGCGCAAGAGCATCCATGGCATTGTGGATGCACTCTTGTGCAAGAAAGCTCCGATGGCCATTTTAGCCATAGGGGTTTCTTGCGCAAGAAATCCCTGCCAAGCATCCACACTGCCCTCTTGCGCAAAAGAGCTTACACTTGTCAGAAAAGAGCGTAGTTCTTGCGCAAGACGACCTCTCTTACCACGCCGTACTGTAAATTTCCTTGCGCAAGAGCAGGCGGGCAGTGTGGATACTCTGTGGGTTCTTGCACAAGAACGGCTGTATTTGCGCAAGAAGCCGCGAGTGTAGACATAGTCTTAGAGGGAACACTTCCCCCAGCCTCTCTGCCCCTGAGTTAATATCACACACATTGGGTTAATGCAATTTCAGGATAGTTGCATGAGGAGGGTTTGGTGGGGGCCAAACTTATCCCTGTTGGTAGGAGGATGGTGGGAAAAGTCCTTCAAGAGGGGTGAGATGACACCTTTTACTTCTGGTCATGTGTCCATCTTGCCCCGAGCGTGTTACCTCCAGAGGCCTGGTTAACGGGGGTCGGGAGCATGGCTAACGGGTGTCAGGGGGTGTGGCTAATTGGGCACCACCAAAAATTATACAAACCTGCTGCCCCTGGGTATGTCTACACTACCCCGCTAGTTCGAACTAGCGGGGGTAATGTAGTCATCCACAGTTGCAAATGAAGCCTGGGATTTGAATTTCCTGGGCTTCATTTGCATGAAGCCGGCCGGCGCCATTTTTAAATGCCAGCTAGTTCAGACTGTGTGCCGCACGGCTACACACGGCACGAACTAGCTAGTTCGGATTAGGCTTCCTAATCCAAAATAGCTAGTTCGTGCCGCGTGTAGCCACGCGGCACGCAGTCCGAACTAGCCGGCAGTTAAAAATGGCGCCAGCCGGCTTTATGCAAATGAAGCCCGGGAAATTCAAATCCCGGGCTTCATTTGCAACTCTGTATGACTACATTACCCCCAGTAGTTCGAACTAGGGGGGTAGTGTAGACATACCCTCAGAGAGCAGGAAGGTGATTGGCAGTGGCCTTGTCAGCAACCCAAGAAGCATCCCCAGGGGTCTTCTGTGACGATACCCTGTCGCATTCGCTTTTCGCCTTGTGGAATGAGGTGTACAGCTAGTTCGGATTAGAAGCCTAATCAGAACTAGCTAGTCCGTGCCACGTGTAGCCGCGCGGCACGGGGTCCGAACTAGCCGGCAGTTAAAAATGGCGCCAGCCGGCTTTATGCAAATGAAGCCCGGGAAATTCAAATCCCGGGCTTCATTTGCAACTCTGTATGACTACATTACCCCCAGTAGTTCGAACTAGGGGGGTAGTGTAGACATACCCTCAGAGAGCAGGAAGGTGATTGGCAGTGGCCTTGTCAGCAACCCAAGAAGCATCCCCAGGGGTCTTCTGTGACGATACCCTGTTGCATTCGCTTTTCGCCTTGTGGAATGAGGTGTACAGCTAGTTCGGATTAGAAGCCTAATCAGAACTAGCTAGTCCGTGCCACGCGTAGCCGCGCGGCACGGGGTCCAAACTAGCCGGCATTTAAAAATGGCGCCGGCCGGCTTCATGCAAATGAAGCCCGGGAAATTCAAATCCCGGGTTTCATTTGCAACTGCGGATGACTACATTACCCCCGCTAGTTCGAACTAGCGGGGTAGTGTAGACATACCCCCTGTTCCTAAAGGATAAGTGCTAGGACCACCAAATATTGGTATGCAGCTTCCTCTTGTCCTAACTTAAAGCAAGATTGACGTTTTGTTGTGCCAGGACAATGGGATGTTCCTGAAATTTGATTGCTTCTCATAAAATGGAAAGGGAGAGGGGCCTACTAAGAGGGAGCTATACTGTGGAATGACCACAAGGAGGCAGCAAGCATCCCAACAGGAAGCCAGTGGCTGGCAGCAGCTGACACCTCGACATGCCCCCAGAGAACAGCTGCTGGCTGCTGCATGGTCCCAGCTGCTCCTGGACCAGCCTTAGGAAGTACTGGCAGGAGGCCTGTGTGCCCCTGGTACCCAGGCTGGATCCAGGGAGCGGCAGCAGGAGGTCTGCATTTCCCCTCATTAGGGAGCATTGGTGGGTGGCCTCCGCTGCCCCTCCTACCTCCAGGCTGTCTCCTGAGGCAGCCTGGGGCAAAGCGGGTGCCTGAGTTGTGTGGGCCCCCACCTCTGAGTCACCTCTTTCCTATACCTGGGCCAGCTCCAGGATGAAGCAGGGATATGAAGCCCCTTCCACCCTACTCTGGGCCAACCCAGGGAGAACCAGAAGCCCAGGTGCATGGCCCCATCCTCACCCCAGGCTGGACGTGGGCAGTGCTGGGGAAGTCTTGTATACAATTAAGGAAATATTTGTGAACTTTGTGGTGGATAAATCAGTAATATAGAAAACAGTCCTCTGTGCCATTGCAAACATTATACAAATCAGAGGAGAAACAAGTGACAGTATATGGAAAGTACCCCTGGGCAGTATATAAGAATCAGAGAAACAAATTGCCTTGTATTACAGGGTTAAAATAAGAACACTGTTTCAGAATAGAAAGAACAATTATAATAAAGGTATAATTAACAGAATAGCTTCTTTTGAGTTGTTATGCACATTAGTTATGTTTTTCTAAAAATCTTGTCATATTAAATGTATGTGACAGTCTTACTTACTGCCATCTGCTCTTAATAATACTGAACACTTCCCATGTAAACAGCCCTGAGCAGTACATAGGTTTTATCCCCATTTTATTGATGGAGAAATTGCAATACAGAGGTAGTGACTTACCTAACATCTGGTGGGAAGCTTCAGAGGGGTAGCTGAGTTAGTCTGTAATTGGAAAAAATAAAATAAAAAACAACACATAGTCTTGCAGCATCATAGGGTATGTCTAGACTGCATCCCTCTATCGGCAGTAGGATGCAGATTAGGCAGGTTGACATTGCAAATGAGGCAGGGATTTAAATATCCCACACCTAATTTGCATAAAAATGGCTGCTGTGTTTTGCTGATTCAGCACTTTGTCCACAAAAAGCTGCAGTCTAAAGGGGGGATCTGTCAAGAACGAAAGCCTTTTTCGACGGATCCTGTAAAGCTCCATGCGGGAGGCATAAGGGATCTGTCGAAAAAGACTTTCTTTCTCGACAGATCCCCCTCTAGACTGCCGCTTTTTGCTGACAAAGTGCTTAGTCTGCAAAACGTGACGGCCATTTTATGCAAATAAGGTGTGGGATATTTAAATCCCTGCCTCATTTGCAACGTCGACCTGCCTAATCTGCATCCCTCTGCTGATGGAGGGATGCAATCTAGACATACCCGTAGAGACTAACAAAACATATAAATGGTATCATGAACTTTTGTGGGCACAGCTCACTTCTGGTGGGGAGTCAGTATATGAGCTGGTTTTGAACTCAAGAGTTCCTGTCTTTCATTCTGGTGCCACCCAGGGGCTCTGCCTGTCTGAAAGGAAGGGATGTTGATTCTTTTGGAATCTATGTAGTATCAGTGAACTTAAAAACACACAGGTAAATGAAAATATTTAGCAAGACGGGGGAAGAAGGCTGTCTGCTCATTTTAAAACTCTTTCAATGCAGTTACTTCTGTTTCAGCTTTTAGCAAATTTGAATAATCTCCTACTTTTAATTGTAATGTTTGTTGCTTCTGATAGCTACATATTGCAATAGTGTGAATAATGCAGTGACTTTTTTCACTTGTTCTCTTCTGCTCTTGCCTTGTCCTACTGAGATCATTGTTAATTAGATGCATTGCATCCAATAGTATCTTTATCGCGGTTAATGTTGCTGAATGTGGTGTTTGCGTAAGCTCAAATGGAGAACGTGCTGAGAATTTAATAGCAAAACAGATGATTGAGGAGCAGATATTAATGTATTATGAAGCACTATTGTCTGGTATTTTTAATAAGTAGCTGTGTCAATCACAAAAAGGCCATCTCTTCCCTTTGTGCCAATAGACATCTTTGCTGTATATCACCAGCCACTATTAAAACAAAGCTTGTGAAGTCAACTCATTAGAAAATGTACCTGCACTTTCCTCCTTCAAGTGTTATAAAATAAAGAACCATATTTTGTTATTTATTTTACAACATTTATATATATATACCACGAAAGCTTTGCTATCTGGCACTCATGAGGAATGGGGGATGCCAGTTATTTGAATGTGCTATATAATAAAGCTTATTGCTCTGCCCCCACCCACTACCGGCAGATCCGGCTCCCGACAGCTAGAGTTAGCCTGAGTGGGAAGAACATGCCTGCTGATGACATCAACCAGCAGTGCCTGCTGTCAGAAGCCCCACAATGGCCAGCTGAACACATGGGAGTAAGGCATGCGTGCCTGAAGATGAGGCTGTATTGTGGCTAGGGGCAATGCTGGTTAACAAAGTTCTCCAGTTAACAGAGTGCTGGATAACAAAGTTTTCACGGTATATATGGCAGACTTTGAAAATATTTCAGAAGTGAATTTGCCTTTTTCCTTGTGTTATGCAGGATGTGGATGAACATCGTTGCTTAAAGATTGGTGATAAGATTTGGTACAATGTGGTGAACAGCTAACTTGTGACTGTATTTATAAGAGTTCTGGATTGTGAAAGAACTGATAGAAACTCTGTAAATACATTTCAGAAACTGCTGTGGGCTAGGTCTATAGCTTGTGGCATTTGGAATGGCTGCAATGAAGCTATGCCAGTTGCTATCAGCTGAGGATTTTTCTGTACATCTTCATGTGTTAAATGCAAGTGTTCCGTGATGCTCTGAGTAAGGTTTGTTTATGTTCATGCTACTATAGAAAGCAGGGATGTTAGCAAATGTTTATTTTTGTAAACGTGTAACCACTGAATTTTTCAGCGGTTCCACGTTTACACACAGGGGGCAGGTAGGAGCCAGTGCTTGCAGGGAGCCAGCTTTTCTGATACAGAGGAAGCAGCGTGGGGGAGGAGGGTGTTGGGTACATGCAGGGAGCTGGCTCCCATCTGCCCTCCTCATCCCCAGTGTAGATGCTCTTATCAGAGGCAGTGGAGGGCAGCAGGAGCCACTCCATGGGAGCCAGTACTTGTGGAGAGCTGGCTTTTAAGATGGCTCCCCCCAGCACCAGCTCCTGCCTCTCCCCCCCATCCCCGCATTGCTGCAGCAGGAGGGGGAAGGAGGGATGGGTAGGGCTCTGCAGAAGATAACCTATGCAAGGAACCAGCTTAAAAACCGGCTCCCCAGGGGCACCGGCTCCCGCCCTCCTACTGCTTTTGATAGAGGGGCACCCAGAGGGGGAGTGTAGCCATCAGGATTAACCGATGAGAGAGAGAGAAAGAGAGAGATCATATTACAAAGTTATATTCAGCATTTACTTATGAAGTTAAAAATATGGAAAAAGGATCCTCGTTATGGTTATGGTTTTTGATTATATCTCTGTAATTACACACATATCTAATGAAATTACATCACACATTCCAGAGACATGACCAAAATGTATGGCTCAAGATCTACAATATAAAAACTATTCATACAAACACGTAACTGCAGAGAAATGTCAGAAAAAACTTGGTTGAGTCTTTCAGACTAACCGCAGATAGGTCCAAAATAGAGCGGGGGAATGGTAAATTTTCTCTCATGCTGTAAGTGTCCCATTTTACAGATAACTGATAATTTTTTAATTGCTCTCTGTACTCACTGAATTTTGCAGAGACAGTGACTTTCTGTGAGATCATGCTAAAATGGGTGTGGTGATGGTTGGGGGATGGAGGAGTGCTGCAGAAATCTCTGTGGGATTTGAATAGTTGTAGTTTTCTTTAGTATGTTCTGTAAACTCAGTCATGAATCTCCAGCTGTTTTGCCACTCATCTGTCAAACTATGGTGCAGTATCTTTGTCTTGCTGGGATACGGAATAAATTAAAGCTTCAATTGGAAGATATGTCTTAGTCCTTGAACTGACAATGAAAAAGACAAACAATAACCTAATGCAAGGTGATCTGTTCAAGTTGTGGAAACACAACAATGCTGTGAGAGAAACGATCAAATGCTGAATGTTATTAGTAGAGAGCTGAACATAGTTTTAACATTCAAAGGGGTAGCCGAGTTTGTCTGTACAGCAGTGTTTCCCAACCGGGATTCCGGGGAACCCTGGGATTCTGCAGACCATCATCAGGGGTTCCACGAGAAATCGTGGAATAAATATCATTGGGCGGGGCCTGGAACATCTTTCATGCCCTTCGCCTCCTGCCCTGGCGTTCGGCTGACTTCTGGGCTGCTCAGCCGGGCCACCGCGCGGGAGCAAGCAACACAAGCCGCACTCCAAATGGCTGCTTACGCCGCTTGCTCCCGCGTGGCGGCCCGGCTGAGTGGCGCAGAAGTCAGCCGAGTGCCAGGGTGGGAGGCGAAGGGCATGACAGAGGTTCCCGCCCTGGTGCTTGGCTGACTTCTGCGCTGCTCAGTGTGGGGGGGCCTGGAGCCTCTGTCACGGCCTTCACCTTCCGCCCTGGCTCTTGGCTGACTTCTGCGCAGCTCAGCCGGGCCGCTACGCCGGAGCAAGCAACCATTTGGGCTCCGCGAGTGAGAGACAGGAGGGGGAGGAGAAGAGCAAGAAAGAGTGAGGCAGGAGGAGGAGGATATTTGATATTTGAAAAAAAAGTTTAGATAATACAAAAAAAGACTGGATAAATACTCCAATTTTTTTTCTTACAATGTAAGCTCACACACACACACACACACACACACACACACACATATAGAACAGCTCTTGACAAATACATTTTCTTGAAAAATTGTAGCAGTAATTGAATTGCGCTCCCTGCTGTCAACATTTTCTGGCCAAGCAAACATTTTCATAGGTAGGGGTTCCTCAGGATATGAAAGTTTATTTTAGGGGTTCCTCCATGGTAAAAAGGTTGGGAATCACTGCTGTACAGCATAAACTTAAAAAACAACAAATAGTCTGGTAGCATTTTAAAGACTAACAAAACATGTAGATGGTATCATGAGCTTTCATGGGCACAACCCACTTCTTCAGATAGCTCTGAAGAAGTGGCCTGTGCCCACGAAAGCTCATGATACCATCTACATATTTTGTTTGTCTTTAAAGTGCTACCAGACTATTAGTTGTTTTTTAAGTTTATAGTTTTAACCAACTGCTGTCTTTTTATTGTTAGATATATTTTATTTTGGACTCACTTAGGGGCCTAAAGTTAGGTCACAAAATCTATATTTAGGTACCTCAGGGCAAATGGCCTGATTTGCCAAGGTCTGAGCAACTGGGGGGAAACGGGAAGAGTTAGACAATTTAAGTCTATAAATATGAGATGATAACAAAAGAGTGTGGCTTTTGGAGAATACCAAACAATGAGTTATGTAAAAAGCCAAAACTATTTGGCACAATTTACTTATGAGGACTCCATTTTATTTAAATGAAAAAATAGGCTGAACCATAATATGATCCAGTCACTTTGAAATGTGACTTCTGAAATCAATAACTGTATTTGAATGTTCAACAACAACAACAAAAACCCTCCAAAGTTTAAATGGGTTCATTTTCCACAGGTCCCACACAAGGCCAGCCAAACCAATATTTAAAATGTGTTTAAAAATAAAAAGTATAAAAACACTGAGACAGTTACAACCTTACATTTTTTATGGTAGTTATAAAGCCTGGAAAATATGGGTATGGAATACAAATGCTAACACTACCTTACATATAATAGCATGGTGGTGCTACTATAAAACATGGTAGAATCTTAAATAATAAATACAGTTAATATAGTAAGGCTGCCAAATCCCAATGACTGCACGGGGTTTTCCATGTTTGGCGCACTCTCAATTTCACATTAGACACTTCAAATGACTGCATCTCTTTCTAGTTTACAAGTGACTGCTGGGCATTTAGTTTTTCATAATGTTGACTTTAGCATTCTTTGGAGCTTTTAACATAGTCTTGATTTACACACATTTTATGACTGCAGTGAATTGTCACAAATTGAGGAAAATCTCATAAAATGACAAAGAAAAACATTCTTGTCTCACAATGTAATCAGAGTCTTGGTATTTTTTTGCTTTAGTACTGTTTTTGTTTGTTTTCATTTCCCAAGGTGAACTTTAAAATAGAACAATGGACTGGGCTTGATTCTCAGTTACAATAAGGGCTGTCTGCACTGGTAGGCTGCATTAATGGAACATAAATGGTCTCCTGAGGATGCACTATGTGCAGGGAGCCTCTATGGGTGATGCAGAGCCAAAATAAGGGTTCTTTGCAACCTTGTTCCAAGCCCTTAAGCCAGAGATGGGCAAAATCAGGTCTGGGGGCTGGATCCAGCCTACCAAGCATTTTTGTTCCACCTACACAGCTGATTAGCAGAGGTGCCCTTCCCTCAACTTTGCTCCACCCTGCAGGTGAGCTGTTTCCAGGGTTCTCCTGCTAGCAGTATGTAGGGAGGGGCAAGGTTGAAGGGGATGGTGTCCTCCTACCCCTGTACCCCATCTCTGCAGAGCAGGGGTTGGGGAGAGGGAAACACACAGCGGAGCTGCTCCAATCTGAAGCACGGATGGTAAACGACTCAAAGGAGTGTCTGTCTTAAGAGGCAGTATGCTGTTTCCAAAATGTCAGTGCTCCTGCTCCTTCTCTTTCTCACACACAAACACACTCCCCCTCCCCTACCCCAGCTCTGCAGAGCGGGGCAGGGGGAGACAACAGAGCAGGACAACTTTCCCTGTCTTAGAGACAGCACATGGCGTCTCTCAGAAACTTACTCAGCAGCAGCCAGCACACACATTGTCACTGGCACACACACTCAGTCCGTGCCACATTGTCTCTGTCACACACACTTAATCTGTGTTACAAAATCTGCCTCTCACACAGAGCATCTCTCTCTCTCTCTGCAGCCCCACCCCTTCTGCCTGAGACCCCATCCGTTCTGGAAGGTGGAGATGGCCACTGGAGCAAGCCTGTGACTACGTACCAAAATTCATTGTGCCCCCTCTGCAAAAAATAATTTCCCACCCCTGCCTTAGGCAATATGTTGATATGTACACTGCACACCACTGTAACAAACTTTGTACAAATTACATCTTGTGAGGTATCATTTGGAAATTATCATTTGATCTTCAATACAGGTTGAACCTCTCTACTCCAGCACACTCTGGCCTGGTAAAATTTAGTTATCCGCATATCCACCTTTAATGGGCGTGGCCAAGTTTCCCGTGGTCCCATAAAGTTTGTTTGCAGCCACCAGTCCTGTCCCTCAGTGTTCTGTGATATTATTTTGCTCTAATTTATCCCTAACTGTCTTCTAAGAGCCCAGTCAGTAATGGAGGTATTGGTAATGTTGCTAGACAATATTGACCTCCATTTGGTTTGCCAAATGCTCTGGTGTGGCACCAGTCAGGTCCCGAGAATGCTGAGCTAGAGAGGTTCAACCTGTATTATTGTGAAATGAGTGTAACAACATTATATATGAAGATATGAATATAAGCTTAAGTTATGACTGAAAAGTGTTTATTCATGCCTCAAACTAATCTGGTAAAATGGCTTGTTGAAGACCAGGTACAAACTGATGTTTGTACCTGCAGATGTATCAAATCTACATACACAAGTAAGGCTGTAACCCTGAACCCAGCACATAGCTAAGAGCATGTACAGAGGAGCTAAAAGCGTGATTCTCTCCATTCAGCCACCCAGCTGCCTTCTTTATAGGTCTGGCCAATGCCCTACAATGGAACTCCTGCTATGCAAGGTGGCAATGCTAGATGTTGAGGGGAATGTGGTGTGATGGAGATTGCTTATCTTTGCAGGAAGGTGTATGGCTGGAGAAATTTCTGTTATGTATTCATTCCACTATCCCTAACACACACACAGAGTAAACCAGGAAAGAGTTTGTGGAGACTCATGGAGGAGGAAAAACTGCTCCCAGGTGTAGGAAGTGGGGTTCTTCTAACCTTGCTCATTAGCAAAACAGTCAGTCTAGATTGTTGGGTCAGACATTGGCTCAGAATCTGAGCCCAAACTAAGAGCACATTTGCAAGTGAGAGCTATAGCAGAGCAAACCTCAGAAGCTTCAGTGGCAGTCTGAGTTATTTGAACCTCTTAGGTTTTTGTAAAATTGGCTTAAAAATCTCCTTAGAATAGACTTTCCTTGGGATATTTCTATAGTTTGTGTTCTTTGTCCTAGCTTGAAATTGGAGGTGAAAATGTGGACACTGGGGGTGTGTCTAGACTACAGAGTTTTGTTGACAAAAGTGGACTTTTGTCGACAAAACTATACCTGCGTCTACACTACCGCTGAGTTCTGTCGACATAACGTCGACAGAACTCAGCAGTTTTGTCGACGCTGGTAAACCTCATTTTACGAGGCATAACGCCTTCTGTCGACAGAGTTTCTGTCGACAGAAGGTGTTATTGCATGTAAACTGTCCTTTGCGTCTACACTACCATGTCGACAAAGCAGCTTGCTTTGTCGACAGAACTCAATGTAGTCTAGACGCTCTTTGTCGACAGAAGTTTTGTCAACAGTATCTGTCGACAAAACTTCTGTCGACAGAAGCCTGTAGTCTAGACGTACCCTGGAAGGCTACTTTCATGTATTTGTAGGGTGAGGGTGAAAGACTTTCTTATTTGATCACAAATGGTTTCTCCCCTTCCTAATGAAAATTTATCTTCCCCACAATGAAAGCCGTGAATAACATCAGGCAAAAAAAAATAGACTTCACCTGTTTAACTTGGTGTGAAATTTAACTTGAAGTTCCATTAGTACATCAATCAAAAGTTCACCTGGGAATTCAGAAATCCATCTCAGCATTCTTGAAAGATTATGTATTTTAAATTCTTTAGGAAACAGAACTGAGAGGTTTTTTAGTATTACTTGTAGGGACCTATTATATAATCAACTTCAGTAGAATATATATCATGGATCCACTTATGTAAAATAGATTGTAAAAAGTCACTTTCCTCTCTTCTCTTTTTTCTTTTTGGAAGCTTGACATATCTGATTCCCATTTTAGTGTCTTTCAAAGACAAGTTTAATTTTTGTACAACTTGAGGCATGTATTTTGGAAGTGTAAAACATTAGCTAACTGTCTAAATGACGGCCTGATTCTGAACAAATGTACATATACCCTAGTGTGAAACTGAAAGAAGACAAAAAGTTATCTTAGTCAGACCCTAAAAGATATTCAGTTATGTAGCCTACTGTAACTGTTAGTGGAGATGGAAACAGTATTTTCATTAGTTGAAAAAAGTAACTTGGACCTTGGTTTTGCAAACACTTTTACACACAACTAAATTAAATGCATATGAGGTCAATTGTACTACTCATACATGTGAAGTTGTGTGTAAATTTTTGCAGGATTGTGGTCTTAAATTATTAACCAGTATACAGCTTCATCAAATTATCCAAAATACTTATAATACATTCAAGTCTTCAGAAGTTGTCAGCATAAAATCAAGGCCATTTTTTTCAGGAATTATGTAGTCTATAAAGGTTGTACGTATATGAAAATACAAATTCAAAGCTTAAGCAGCATTTATTTAGTTGAAAGGCTAAACAATAAGTGCAGTATTTTAGATAAATGCTTGATGAAACCTTTTGACCTATAACTCAGACTACAGTTCCAATCCAAGTTTATGCCCCTACTCTGCAAACACTTTCTCACATGGTTAAAAGTAGCTTAAAATATTGGAACGATTGGAAAACTCAGGTATTAGGAGCCATTTGCATTTCTTTACAATTAAGGCAAAATGCATCTTTTGTGGGCTTTCAATAAAAATATTAAAATAATAATTGGTCTGTCCGAACTAATCCAGTCCACAAAATATAAATTTAAGAACCACCTGGAGTCAAAACATCTAATTCCTTCAGATTACTCAAACTCAACATAGAGGAGCAATGCAGCATGTCCTAATGCTCAACAGATCTGGTGATTTTGAGACCATGTGTGAGTGAGACCGTGTGAGAATGAGTTTCAGGACCCCTTTGGGGAAATGCCTTGTACATTGTCCTTTTCCTTTTCAGCCAGATTCTTGACAACTTGAGTGTCTTTGCTGATTGTAATTGAGGCAGAATCACACAAGAAGAGAGCGAGATCTCTGAAAGACAGGTCCTTAACCATGCGGGACAACCTCACTGCTACTCATTCATTATCTGGCTAGGATTGCCAGATGGTTTCAACAAAAATACCGGACACACTTGACATTACATCACAATTTACATTACATCTTATTTAGAAAATACCGGACACTTATATTTTCTCATTTATATTTTTTCAATTTGTTTCCCGAACAGAAAGCTCCAATACTGGACTGTCTGGTTCAAAACTGGACACCTGGCAACCCTATACCTGGGAGTTAGCAGTATCCCAGCTGGCAGGCGAGGAATGGGGCGGAAGAACCTGGAGAGCGAGGCACTGATCTGAAGTTGTTGGTGTTGCAGCCTTCCATCCCTTGTGACTGTGGTGGTAAAGGACACCTTTAAAAGGGCAGCCCTCTCTGCCCCAGAAAGAAGCTTCAGGACTTCCCCTAAAAATCAGGTGCAGCTGCCCCCAATGTGATTTATCCAACAGGGGGCCTATTGAATCCCTCCAAACTGTGCCTCTGAGAAACAGACAGGAGTGCCCCTCCAGCCACCCGTGATAGCAATCTCAAGAGGCCAGCCACTGAATGGGCCACAGAACTCCAGCCACAGAGACACAGTGACAGAGTGGTCAGGGGAAAATCTGCATTTCCCTGAGCAATAAATTCACTTTAAAATGCCACAGGGTTTTTGAAGTGTAAGAATAAAAAATGCTGCTAGCAGTCAAAAAGGCAGGGGCACAATCTAACTTTCAGCTTTCAGCTAATGACTTATGTTAATTCCCTGGCCCATTGGAACCCTGTTGATATATAGACTACTCCCTCTTTGGGAAGTGCTGTCCCCAGCTACAAGCTTTGGAATGTTAGTACTCTTGTAGCACTGCTCCATGCCAAATCACTCCACCCAACCCAGAGGGTATCGGTCATGCTCTTGGCAATGCTTTGGGGGTGGGGGGAAGGCTGTA
This sequence comes from Pelodiscus sinensis, assembly GCF_052426305.1. Classification (NCBI taxonomy): domain Eukaryota; kingdom Metazoa; phylum Chordata; order Testudines; family Trionychidae; genus Pelodiscus; species Pelodiscus sinensis. The sequence goes on from NC_143065.1 coordinate 28,188,429, forward strand.
GGGGTAGATTCTTTAGCAGTTGCTTGAATATTGGTCAGACCAGAGAGAATTTTAAAGGAACCACAATGCATAAGTATTGAGCTCTTTAGAGATATGCTAGAGTTATGCCAAAGGAGGAGGAAAGATGCTTGTAGCATGAAGAGGTGGGCGGGGAAGCCAATTCATAAGCAAGGAGTGTGCATTTGAGGAGGCAAGAGTGATCACACACTGTAATCTGCTCTCAAGAGTCTGTAATGATGGAGAGTTTTAGAATAAGAATTTAAGGTGAAATTGCCTGCTGACTTCCATGCAACTTTATAATCTAGTTTCTGGGCAAATGATTTCCTAAATTCATGGTCATGTCATGGAATTAGTAAGTGTATAGGGTACTGTTGGTGTTTACGTAAATAATAATGCTAGTTCAACTCAGGGGAGCTGACAGCATCTGTAGGCTGCTGGGCAAGGTGTTGGTGGTGGTGGTGGTGGTGGGGGAAGGGATGGCTCTGTGCTTTTGGAAGGATGGGGCCTCAGGTGGAAGGGACAGGGCTGAGGCAGCCAGTCCTCCACTCCATCCAAAGCACATTGTACCCCACTCTCTGAGCCCTCATAGCTGCACAGAGCATGTTGTGCAGAGCTCCAGCAGCGATTTTAAGAACCCAGGGCTCCAGCTGCCATCACTGCTGCAGTAGCAGCAGCTGGGATCCCAGGCCCCTTTCAGTCACCAGGCCCCAGGGTATTTGCCCCCTTTGCATTTCTCCCTGTTGGCAGGCCTGGCTCAACTCCATGACTTAACTGTCAGTTCTGTTGCGAGTGTACGTACAATTACAATGAGACGTGAACTGCATGGGGATGTGATATCTCATTTGCAGGAGCTTTCCTCCTGCCAGGCATTGCCACAACCCTTTGGTAAAGAAGAGATTTGTTTTATTTTCTTTGGGGCAGCTGACAGGTGTCAGATGTACCTCACAATTGGCTGCAGTGCTAATTCGGCTGTTATGAGATAATCAGCATCCATAACCTTTTTGTGGCTTGAACAGCATAGATGAAAAGTGGGCGGATTGAACTGCATTCCGATCCCAAAGATTCCAAAGAGAAAGAGATGAACAAGAGAAGACCACACATTCCATAAAGAGTGCATGCAAATACTGTGCATGTTTAGATGCATACACACCTAAGACTTAAGCAGCCACATTCTGCAAGCCTTGCACTTGCAGGCAGTCTAGTTGGACCACACATTTAGGCTAAGTCTACACTGCAGTGGTATTTAATAGCTATTCCATGTCTTTTGAGTGTCCCCATTATTTTGATATATAACAGGCTCGCTGTTCCAATGTCCCTATAAACCTCATTCCACGAGGAGTAAGGGATCTTTCGGAATAGCAATTTATTTTGAATTAAGTGCTGTATAGAGAGTGCCACATTTCAAAATAAGCTATTTTGAAACTGAATCAAAATAAGCTACGCAATTTGCATAGCTCAAATTGCGTAGCTTATTTCAAGCTATGGGTGCAGTGTAGACACACCCTAAGTTTGCCACTTAAATGTATTTCCTCTGTGATGGAAATATTTTATCCTGCTTTTACAGTACTATTTGGTTTATACCAATTCACCATTCACAACTGATTTTTAATAGATGAGCACTCAACATAAAAACAGAACAGCAACATTTACGGTTTTGTTTTGCAGCATATGAAAAAGAATCCATATGAACTGTCAATAAACCAGCCTATTTCCTTGCACTCTCCTCCTTACTAGGCTCAACCAGCACATACAAACATAGTGTAGACAGTTGTGATAATTATGCTATCCAGCTGATAAAAGCTTCCATTTACATGCTTTATTTTCAATCTCAATGCAATCACTTTCAGTTTCAATATACATCTACCAGTTGGAAACACAGAGCACTATTACAATCTATTGTGCTCTCCACTTCTGAGGTAACATTCTTCTTCCCTACAATCATTTCCCCAACAATTGCAGTACTTTTGAGATATACTCTGGAATCAATTACAATTATCTCCACTAAGCTGGGCTCTGCCTTCTAAAATGTTGTCGAAAAGCACAAATGCTGATTGCAGTTACTTCAGGACTACAGCATATTTGCATTTTTCTGAAAGATGACGTATGCAAGCAGTGGGCAACCTGTGGCTCCTCAGGGTTCTAGTGTGGTGTGCAAGACATTTTATTTACTGTTGTCCATGCTCAAGGTTGCAGATTCTGCTGATTTCCAGTTGTGTTGGTTTTTTTCCTATTGGTATTAATAAAATAACACATATAGAAAGCAACGGATGCAATGTGAGGTGCATGCTGGTTGCACACAACATTGACTGAGAGAGCCGTGTGCTGCCTCTGCATCCAATCAAAGCACTGCTATGGTTCAGTCGGCACACCCCACAAATTGTAGGTATGCAAGTGCAGTTTGCAAAAGTGCCCTGTCCCTGGAGACTGTCTTGGTTATGACAATCTCACAGCCCACTGAGATGAAGGCGGACCACCCATGTGGCCCATTCATTAACTTAGGTTGCCCATTGATGACATACACACTCAGAGCCTCATACTTCGCAGTGCTGAGTTCAGGTGGTGGTGGGAAGGGTCCAAAGTGACTCTTTTCTGTCCCCTAGTTCTGCATCAACGGGGGTCCAAAATGGTTCCTAGCATAATTTAGACTAGCTATGTTGCCTGTAGCCAGTGGCTGAGAATCTGGTGAAATTCATGTCTCTATGGCTACATCTACACTATGGCTTTTGCCGGAAGAGGCAATGCAAATGAAGCACGGATTAGCATTTTCTCATGCTTCATTTGCATGATCTCTTCCGATCTGTTTTTGCACAAGGGGTTTTTGCCAAAATCAAACAGTATGGACGGGTCCGTTTTGTGCAAAAATCTCTTTTTGCACAAGAGCCTTATGCCTCCCGGGGACCGCATTGTCATGAAGGGATGGGATGCTCATGGAGGAGGTTTTATTATAGAGATCGGCGAGCTTGCTCCTGTCAGATAAAGTGGCTATGCAAGTAATCTTACAGCTGTGCTGCTCTAAGAAAGATATCCTGTGTCATTTTATTTATAACACTACCTATACATTTTTGTACATTATTACATGAAGCTCAGTAGCATTTGTTTAAAACTGATATATTAGGAAAAAAAAGTTCATGAATCCCAAATATCCCTCGATAAATTATAATTCTAACAATAAACTATTATGTCAAGAATTTTAGTCATCAGGTTTTTTTGGACTAGTTTCCATCTCTGTATATCAAAATGTTGTTTTATTATACAGGCCAATGTCAAGTGCATAGTTACAATAAATATTTTATATCCAGGTGAAGGTTAGTTCTACTATGAGTCATAGTGCTGAGAATTTAGCAGTCTCAGCCTTTTTGTTTCTTTATAGGATATAATGAAGACTTGAAGGGGCGGGGGAGAGGGGAGCTTATTTTACCTTTGAAAAATCAAGGATATGGAGTTTGATCATTCCTGATCTTGGTGATGACTATTTATGGGGAGAGAAGACAATGATGTCTACAAAAAATGGTTAGACCATTAGTATGCTGAGATCACAAACATATCATGCTGACAAATATTGTCTTATTACTTCTTTTTGTCCATCCTGATCTTTATCTGCCTATTGTGTCTTGTTTTATATTTAAATTATAAACTGTTTGGGACAGAGTCTGTCTTTTTGTTTTTTATTTATTGTTTGTTTGTAGAGCGCCTGGCACAATACAGTAAGGTCTCCTCTCTTAATTGGAGAACTAGAGGAGAGGATGGGGTAGGGGAGGCTGAAGGGGATGATATTTTAACAAAGACATCCTTTCTCTGAAATGTCAAATGATTATTCATTGGAGTTGCATAGGTACAAAAAATAATCAGGGTGTGAAATAATCTGAGTACAATTCTTCTCTCCTTTCAGTTTTTTGTTCCATCTCTTATCTTTTGTGATGTTGGAGTTTCGGTAGTTCACCAGCTGTCATAGTGTTCCAGGATAAACAAGTCAGGATGGAATCAAGGAAGAGAGGGAACCAACTCCAAGTTTTTCCTGCTTTGCAAATTACTTTTATTACTCAATTCTGTAATCAGTCATAAGTATTGTATTAATTAACAGCTTAGAAAATGGAGATCAGATACTGGACATCTACCAGTGAAGAGCAATGGGACAAATAATAGGCAAGAATATGAAAACTGAGAGTCTGCACAATTTTATATATAGGCCTTTTGCAATCTTACTTCAATTCTATAAACACTAGAAGCATCACTTTTTCAGTATCTATATAAATATTTAATTATTCATGCTCCATTCCTAGGAAATGTGTTGGGCTTCTATCACTGAAAGTTGTAGTGCATTCAATTTATCAGAAAAAAAACTACTGTCTAAGTTTACTATTTTGAAACGTAAAGTTAAGATTTATTATAAGTATTTCCTGATGTAGCTTTTAGATGGTATAAAATTTTTTCCTTTGCTCTTGTGTCTTAAAATTAATAACTTGAAGATGGGGGCATCAATAGAATGTAATAATTGTTAGTGAAATATAGAGAACCATAATAAAATCCAGTCACATAATTTAGATTCCAGTTCATTAGAATACACTGCATTAATTTGGGACAAAATCATTTTTATTTTTATTCCTATGCACAGGCATCAACTGAATTGACTCCAGTCTTTTTCTTTTGCTTAACACATTTTTCTTTCTTGCGTAAAAGTCATAGTCAAAGCAAAGAGCTACTTTTTAGATTTTGCATATTTTTAACTTTAGACTTGCTTTTCATGGTGACTTAACGGAGTCTAATGAGCAATTAATGGTTTTAAAACCTAAAGGGCTCCTGGATTGCTCAGTAACCTGAAATGAATTATGTATATCAGCTTCCAGTCCTCCATCTTGTCTTTCATTTCAAAGGTGCTCTGTCTGCCACTGCAGTTTCCAAATCAACAACTAGCCTAGCATCAGATGTGTAGACCTGTTTCATCCCAGTACACAAATATGGGCATTTCACATTTAATTATGTTGATATATAATGTAACTGAGTTACCTTGATATATAATGTAACTGAGTTACCTTGCCATCAGTTCTCAGACAATTGACATACAACTGAAGTTTTGAGTCTTGAGTTGTAATTTATCTTGAAAATGTCAAGATAGCTTAAATATACATAGTTGTCAATGAGCAATATGAGCATATGAAGAAATTAGAAAAATTCTGGTTTTCTTTAATTGAACTGTTAAGTGTCCCTTATTAGAGAATCCTTCTTGCTTGCAAGAAGTTGAAGAGCTTATCAAGGAAGATGGTTGAGGCATTATCAGTTCAATTATTAAAGGACAGGTTAGATAAGACACTAGTGGGAATGCTCTAAAATAGTTCTGTAATCTGCTGGGGATGAATGAGTTAACCATGTCATCTCTTTGCTACTTACGTTCTTAAATTGTTACTCTGCTATATTGAAAGGGCAATTCAAAGCAGTAATAGCGCTTTGCTATAAAGCAAAGATCTTGCAATACATTAAGGCTACGTCTACACTGGCCCCTTCTTCGGAAGGGGCATGCTAATTTTGAACTTGGGAATAGGGAAATCGGCGGGGGATTTAAATATCCCCCGCGGGATTTAAATAAACATGGCCGCCGGCTTGGGGAAAAGCCGGAAAAAAGCGTCTAGACTGGCGCGATCCTCCGAAACAAAGCCCTTTTCCGGAGGATCTCTTATTCCTACTTTGAAGTAGTCTAGACGCTTTTTTCCGGCTTTTCCCCAAGCCAGAAGAAAAGCAGTGGCCATGTTTCTTTAAATCCCGCGGGGGGTATTTAAATCCCCCGCGGATTTCCCTATTCCCAAGTTAGCATGCCCCTTCCAAAGAAGGGGCCAGTGTAGACGTAGCCTAAGTCTCCAAACAAGAGGGATAATTTCATCCACATTTTTACCTGACTGGGGTGAAATGCAGAACTCAATAATGGTACAGAACAGCTCATGACAGAAAGCCCTAAATAACATTTCCAAAGGAAATTAGCAAGCCGACAATGACCCTCTTTCCTCTGAGTCAGTAATGAGCTAGTACCCAAGAACTACAAGGAGGCCTGTGGCACTTTAAAGACTAAGGGAACATGTAAACAACAGGACTAAAGCCAAAATAAGCTACCCCACGTGAGCTTCATCAATTTTGTAGCTTAAGTCGAAATAGCTTATTTTGGCTGTTGGCACTGTCTTCACAGCAGGAAGTAAGGGTATGTCTACACTACCCTCCTAATTCGAACTAGGAGGGTAATGTAGGCATACCGCACTTGCAAATGAAGCCCGGGATTTGAATTTCCCGGCTTCATTTGCATAAGCCAGGTGCCGCCATTTTTAAATCCCGGCTAGTTCGAACCCCGTGCCGCGCGGCTACACGCGGCATGGAATAGCTAGTTCGTGGAATGAGGAGTACAGCTAGTTCGGATTAGAAGCCTAATCCGAACTAGCTACTCCGTGCCGCGTGTAGCTGCGCGGCACGGGGTTCGAACTAGCCGGGATTTAAAAATGGCGGCGCCCGGTTTATGCAAATGAAGCCTGGGAAATTCAAATCCCGGGCTTCATTTGCAAGTGCGGTATGCCTACATTACCCCGCTAGTTCGAACTAGCGGGGTAGTGTAGACACACCCTAAGAGAGAGAGCATTCTTCCTCTGACTTCCCTTATTCATACAATGAGGGTTAGAGGAGTTGGAGTAAGAAGTCCTCCAGCTCAAAATGATTTCGACATTATGTCAAAATAATTGCTTGTGGTATGTAGACGTGGACTATGTTATTTCGGAATAACATCAGTTATTCTGAAATAACACTGCTGTGTAGACATAGCCCAACAGATGTATTTGGGCATAAGCTTTCATGGGCAAAGACCCACTTCATCAGATGCATAGGCCAATAACAAGGAATCCCATAGCACTTTAAAGACGAACAGATTTATTTGGGCATACGCTTTTGAGGGCAAAGACCCACTTCATTATGCTCAAACAAATCTGCTAGTCTTTAAGGCACCATAGGACTCCTTGTCTGTTTATGCAAAAACAACTAACACAGCTACTCCTGTGATACACACCTAAGGACTATTATCAGGTGCTGTATTGTCTTTTGGATGAAGTCCAAATATCATCCCATAGCATTCTCCTTCAGTATCCGTTCTTAACTGCCTAAGATGCAAGAGCAAGATCTGCCAAGTTCCTGATTCCACATCACTTACTTATGTTGGGAAGTGCTCAGTTATGTGAATAGTAAATACTGTTGAGATTTGGAGAATTGGACCCAAAACATGACCTGCATTATCTAGTTACTACTTTGTGGGTTTCCTAGCCAAGTTCTAACTGAGCCCATGGGTTCTGTTGGGATCACAGCATTAGTCCTTCTTGTGTCTTCCTTGCTACACATCATAAGATCAGAACTAATTTAAAGCTGTTTGCACATTGCTTCCTTGCAGGCTTATTCTAGAAATCTCAGTGACAGATGCCTCAAAGCCTACTTCAGTTATCAAAATAAGAGGGTTAGACTATAGACTGTCCTATCAAGCATAAAGAAATGAGTCCTGCTTTCAGTCTTAAATGTCTCAGCAGACTACTGATAAACTGGACAATGGTACTCGGAGGGGCTGACAGACTTGTTGGGCCCCTGAGCGAGGTGAGAGGAGCCCTGACTTTGTGCTCCCAGAAGGGGCAGGTCCTTGGGCAGAAGGGACAAGACTGGGAGTAGCCTGCCCTCAGCACTGCCACACTCATGCTGCCCCTCCCCAAACACAGCACTCTGGTGGTGATTTAAAGGTCCCAGGGCTCCAGCTGTTGTTGCTCCTGTGATAATGGTGGCTGGAAGCCCTGAGCCCTTTTGAATCATCAGGCTCTAGGACAACTTACCCCTTTCCCTCAACCACTCATCGACGGGCCTGATGGTACCACAGTGTTTTCCCTGATGAAAATGAACTCCTATGATGTAATTACAGGATCCACCTCAGAGTGATGACTACTACAAGTTGGGATTCAGTATTCCACTCCTCAGTCCTGCACTACTAGAGTCTTCCCTATGTCAGCCCCAGATTTGACACTGAATGAGCATTCAAAAATATTTTTGACTGTTGTATGCTATTATGGAAAACGTAACTAAAATGACTCGTGTTAAATGTTTATATTAGTTTGCAGCAATTTATAAGTAAGTCCACTAAAATTTTACTACATGTCATATAAGAAGAGAAATCCAATCGCTGAAGCTAGATGCATTTCCTGGAAATAAGGTGAAAAATACTAAGTTTGTTCTAATTAACTATTAGAACAATTTACCAAGGATCGTGGTGGATTGTTCATCACTGACAAGTTTTAAATCAAGATGGCATGTTTTTCTAAAATCTGCTCTAGGATTTTTTGGGGGGAATGGGGTGTGTTTCCGTGGCTTATCCTATACAGGAGATCAGAGTAGCTGTTACAATGATCCCTTCTGGCCTTGGAATCTATGAATCTATGTAACCTAAATTATAGTGGTTTCACATTGTCATTTAATTTTGGAATATTTGTGGTAGATTCAAGTTTTCCATTTGCTAATCTTGTCCATATAACTTCTTTAGAATAGTGCCATGGTCATTTTGTGAAAAAGGAGCTCATGAGACTTGTCACAGGAAGATTTAAGTGATTCAATCTCTTTCCTATATAACCATTTTCTATTCCAGTTTGGTATCAAAAGAAAAATTGCTTTAAATCAGTCTTTGTGCTCAAGCCTTAAACATGACTTATTTGTCATACACAGTCTGTGAAAGTGCTCCAGCTAAATGCACTTTTCTATTTCATGCCTTTTCTGGAGGGCTCAGAAATTTATTTCTAATGCTTTCTAACTGATTTACAAAAAAAGAGACTCATGTAACATAGATAACAGGATGGAAGTTATTATTCTCTAGGCCAATTCATGGGAGACTGGAAGAAATGTATTATTCTGGATTTTCTGATTGCTGCCAGAATTATAACTGATATAGGTCCTGACTTTAATGCTGAAATCAACGACAGAACTCTCCATATCATGGCCATAAAAATTTGTCAGTCCTCTTGTCTAAAACAAGTGCAATGTGAACTACTTGGGTGAAATTATACCAAATGGCTACGTCTAGACTACATCCCTTTTTCGTAAAAGGGATGTAAATTAGACGTATCGCAATTGCTAATGAAATGGGGATTTAAATCTCTCCCGCTTCATTAGCATAAAAATGGCTGCCGCTTTTTTTCCCCATGGAGCTTTGTCAGAAAAAAGCGCCAGTCTAGACGCTGATCTTGCGGAAAATAAAGCCTTTTCCGAAAGATCCCTTATCCCTCTATGAAATAAGGGATCCCTTATTCCTCTATGAAAAGCACTTTTTGCAGAAAAGCGTCCGTGGCCAATCTAGACGCGCTTTTGCCCAAAAAAGCCCCGATCGCCATTTTCACGATCGGGGATTTTTTGCGCAAAACAAATCTCAGCTGTCTACACTGGCCCTTTTGTGCAAAAGTTTTGCGCAAAAGGGACTTTTGCCTGAACGGGAGCAACGTAGTATTACCGCAAAAAGCACTGATTTCTTACAGTAGGAAGTCAGTGCTTTTGCGGAAATTCAAGCAGCCAGTGTAGACAGCTGGCAAGTTTTTCCGGAAAAGCAGCTGATTTTCCGGAAAAACTGGCCAGTCTAGACACAGCCCAGGAGATTAGGGAGGCTAAAGAACAGAAAACTTAGTTCCCATATTGACTGGGTGCATGTCACTTCAAGATAGGATACTGAGATGTGCTTCCTGGAGTCCTGGACCCTGCAAGGTGAGACACAGTTCTTGTTTCAGTCCTAAGTGAAGCACAGCAGCTGGTCCAAGGGGTCATTAGAGCTGATCTGTTTGGAAATTAAAAGGTGTAGTTAAAAGAATGAAATGCCCACAAGCTGCATGGAAACTTTTTGAAAACACCATAATAGAGGCTGAAATTGAATGTATACCCCCACATTAAAAAAAAAACATAAAAACATAAAAAATGACCAAAAAAAGTGCCATCAAGACTAAACAACAGAGTAAATGAGGTTGTTAGAGGCAAAAAGACAGGCTTTAAAAATAGGAGTCATATCCTACTGCGGACAATAAAAAGGCGCATAAAATATGGCAAGTGAAGTGTAAAAGTAGAATTGGGCAGGCTAAAAACGAAATAGAAGAGCAACTAGTAAAAGACACATGCTAATAGCAAGAAATGTAAGTAGACCAGAATCAGTGGGGCTACTAGGCAATAAAGGTACTAAAGGAGCACTCAAGGAAGAGAATGATACAAAATACAGGACTATGTAGCACTTTAAAGACTAACAAGATGGTTTATTAGATGATGAGCTTTCGTGGGCCAGACCCACTTCCGCAGAGAAGGCAGTTATGGCATAAATAAAGGAATTAATTGCATGAGTGTTCGCTGCAGAGGATATAAGAGAGATTCCCATAACTGAGTTATTCTTTTTAAGTGACACATCTGAGGAACTGTCCTAGAACTGTCAGGAAAGGTGGTTTTGGAAAACGCTGGTAAATTAAAGAGTAATAAGCCACCAGCACCAGATGGTATTCACCCAAGAGTTCTGAAGAAACTGACATATGAAACTGCAGGAGCCTGATATAAATATAATAATTAGAAGAGAGAGATGAAGGTGTATGAAGGTTTACTTTATGTTTTTGGTTAAAATACTGAAATAACCTTTTATATGATCAATTTATTTTAATTTTATTTTACTACTTGGACTTATCTTGCAGTTATTTGGCCAGTACTGAGCCTATTGAAGTCAGTATAAAAATTCACATAGATTTCAGAGGGAGCGGGAGTGGGTCCATTGCGAGAAAGTGATGCTTGTTGACATTAATATCTTTGTTATCAAGCTATGAAAGTACAGTGTGAATAAAGGCTAATACAATAATTATTAGGGCAGTGTCATGTTATCCACCATCTCGCTTGCTTACAAATGCAAAAATCACACTTCAAGAATCTTTCTGACACTTGGGTGTCTTTTGATCAAAGTTTTATGCATCAGCTAAAGGAGATTAAATAAACAAATCTCTCTCCTAATTTTCATGTGTGTCAGTCAATTTTCATCTACAACATGTGAACATTTTCAAACAAGCTTTGCACACCTGAGGTTTTTGTCCTTTATATTCATATCTACATATTCTGTATTATGTAGCCTCATTCAGCACAGCCCTTTTTGAGGGGGGTGAGGGGAGCTGCAAAGAGAACTTCCCTTATTGAAGGTGATCTGTGGAGTACTATTTATTTTAATAAACTCTGTGTAGTATATTAAAATCTAAGTTGAAAATCTCTAACCACACAAAACTCACCTGGACTTGGATTTCATTAGAATTTCAAAACTCATAGAAACTAAAAAGATTCACCAAACTTATTTAATATTCTAGGTCAACTTAGTTTATGCTTTGTATCAGCTAAGATTCTAAGCAACTCTTTAAAAGCTACTATTTTGAGAAAAGGGATTTTTTTAGTTATGAAATCCCGAGTGTTGAGAGCTCTCCACTTGCTTGTGTTTCTCATACAAGATACATTGGATCCAGACACAGATTGAAATCTTAATGCAAACCAAACTTAAAAAAAATTGAAGGTTTGATATTACTACTAGGCTCAGGCTCCACCTCCTTCAAAAACACCTTGGCTACGTCATGCTTCTTTTGGAAGAAGATTTTTCCGGAAGAGACCTTCTGAAAAAACTTCTTCCAAAAAAGAGAGTCCACGCTGCCAAAGTACATCGAAAAAGCAATCTGCTTTTTCAAAAGATAGTGTCCCCACTGAATGGATGCTATCTCACATTTCAGTTGTGATTACTATGGATGGAGTGGCCATCAGGGCTTTTTCCTCTTTCCTCTTATTTCGATAAAAACTCCCTTTTCCACGTCCACACACTCCTTTTTCCGAAAGAGCTCTTTTGGAAAAGGTGGTGTTCCTCGTAGAATAAGGTTTATCAATGATGGGAAACCCCCTGCATTCTTTCAATTTTCTTTCAAAAGAACACAATAGCAGTGTGGACATAAGTAAAAAATTTTTGGAAAAATGGCCGTTCTTCCGAAAAATCCTGCAGTCTAGACGCACCCTCTGAGAAGGAGCATGATCTTGAGACTACAGATCGGAGTGAAATGCAGGCTCCATTGAAGTAAATGTTAAAATTTTCATTGACTTTAGCTGGGCCAAGATTTTGCCTATGGGCTCCTCCATTTCCAGCTTTGCCACTGACCTGTAGCGTGAGCTTGGACAAATCGTTTCATCTTTCTCTTTTCCCACACATTTCCCAAGATTTTTTGATGCTCTACACAAACTATGATTTTGGCTCATCCCCTTCTCCTCTCCCACATTCAACATAGAGAAAAATGAGAAGTCTAGAGTGACATTTTGCCTTTATTTACTTGGCATTTGAAATTAACAATGTAAATATTAAAATAAATATTTTTACTGATTTTTTTCTACTTTTCATTAATCCTAACACAATTATACTGTATAGTCCAGGGTCAACTGCCTAGTAGCTGACACTGTAACATTTTAGCCATTTTGAGTTTTACACAGTTTTTCTGGACAGTGCTATAAACAGTTGTATATTTCAAGTTACAACTGTCTTCCTTCCAAAGACAATTTCAAGCAACTGTTTCAACTAAATTATAAAAATAGAAAGCAATGATAGTAAAGTAGAACAACATTTATATTAAACTAAAAGATAAATGAATTAAACTGATTAATAAGCATGATTAAATGTGAAGTAAATAATGCTTGGAAAGAAAAAAAAATATGAATTTGCAGTGCTATAGGTCAATACAGCATGTTGCTTTCTACCTATTGAAACCTTTCCTGTGAGTTACGGTACATGCAATGACATCATAGTAACATAAATTTGGTAAATTTTAACGTATTTTAGTATTTCAGTGTTTATTTAAATCTATTTAAAAATTAAACAAGATCAGAATTTCTATTATTGGACATGTTTGCAATTAGAACAAAAAGAAATATATACGTTACTAGGTTTTTGTTAACATTAGCATTCAGGTGTTCGGAAATCAGGGCTTTATTATTATTACTTTAACAGTAATAGTATTCAGTAAGTGAACAATCTTAATCTTACAAGAACTTGTGATTCTCCTTTTACAATCTTGTTAAAATCTCTTCAAGTCCAACACAATCCAAATTATCTGTGGGCACAGTGTCTTCAAGATCACAGCTTGTAGCACAGCAGAACACCTGTTGTCGGTCACTAAGCAGCAAGTAACACTGACTCAACTTTATGACTGGTCAACACTGGGCTACTGAGAATGACTGAACTGCCAGACCCTGCCCCAAGGCAACAAATCCAGGCAGCAGTCTTTTGAAGCTCTGCCATGACACATTTTAACTGTATTTACATACACAGCTATGCTCCAAATTGTGAAATATGTAATATAACTCCACTTCTGACATGACAATGATGCACTGTTTACAAGTACAACATCTGATACCTTTGTTTACATGAGATAACATATTGATATATTTGTTTAAATAGAGAAAAAATTCACTTCCGTCTAATTTGGTGCCCCTTAAATATGTGACCACCTAGTTCACCTATAGGCCAAGCCCTGCTTACATCCAGCTCTTTATTCCTTCAAAACGTAGAGTCTTTGTATTTTTCTTTAAAAAGGAAATTTCTTAATATATAATTGAAAAATAAATTGAAAAACATGGGAGGGGGGGTGGAATCTTTTCAGAGACTGGGAAATAAACTATTATGATATACATTCCTTTCTGAAGACTTCTAAAATAGTCTGTAAGTTTGTGTGACAGCTTAGTCCAATATATGAATGTGGTTCTTTGCATGATTTTTTGATTGTCTTAAGAAAATTGCATAAAGTGAGTGGGGACTGGATAGCTCTTGATTGTAATTGATAAATAAGGCTGAATTTCTCTTAGGTATTTCAGTGCTATTACATCAAGGAATATTTTTAGTGCAAAGATTTTACATCTAGGCAGTAGTGTTTCAGCGATGACTGTGGTAGATTTCAGGATAACTTGACTAACAATCAGGAACGATGTATTAGGTATAAGCATATGGATGCCATTGTAATTTAGCTTGTCTCTAATCCTTAAATTCTGCAGCTAGTTTTCACCTCTGTGTAAAAGAAACTCTTGAGCCAACTGAAAGTATGGCACTGCAGAATGTGTGGCAACTGCTGTTGGTAGAAAAGCTTTATGAAATGTTGAAATGTTGATGACTTTTTATTGAAATTTCAAATTTTGACTGATTCCTCCCCCACTATTTCTGGGGGGGGGGAAAGGCTGAAACTTTATATCATAAAAGGAGTCATATAAAAAATGGAAACTAGGACAAATTACAAAGGATGAATATAAGCATATAAGAAGACAGGTATGCAGGGGCAAGATTAGAACGGCAAAGGCACTAAACGAGCTCAAACTAGCTAGAGACCTAAAGGGAGACAAGAAGACTTTTTATAAATATAATAAAAGCCAGAGGAATTCCAAGGACAGAGTAGGTCCATTGCTCAGTGAGGAGGCAGAAACAGTAACAGGAAACTTGGAAATGGCACAGGTGCTTAATCATTTCTTTGTTTCCATCTTCACCAAGAAGTCTGATGATGAAGGAATGCCTAACATAGTGAATGCTAGTGGGAATGCGGTAGGTTTAGAAGATAAAATAAAGAAAGAACAAGTTAGATGTCTGCAAGTCACCAGGGCCTGATAAAATGCATCCTAGAATACTCAAGGAGCTGATAGAGAAGGTATCTGAGCCTTTAGCTATCATCTTTGAAAAATTATGGAAGACGAGAGGGATTCCAGAAGATTGGAAAAGGGCAAATATAGTGCCCATCTATAAAAAGGGAAATAAGAACAACTCAGGAAACTACAAACCAATCAGTTTAATTTCTGTGCCAGGAAAGATAATGGAGCAAGTAATTAAGGAATTCATCTGCAAAAACCTGGAAGATAATAAGGTGATAGATAGGTAACAGCCAGCATGGATTGATAAAGAACAAATCATGTCAAACCAATCAGATAGTTTTCCTAGATAAGATAACAAGTCTTGTGGATAAGGGAGAAACATCTAGGATGTGTTATACCTAGACTTTAGTAAGGCATTTGATACAGTCTTGCATGATCTTCTGATCAATGAACTAGGCAAATACAACTTAGGGTATGTCTACACTTGCACCCTCTTTTGAGAGAGGGACACAAATGAAGACATTTGGAATTGCAAATGAAGCCCGGATTTAAATATCCTGTGCTTTATTTGCATAATTGCATTATGGTGCTATTTCAAAATAGTGCTATTTTGAAATACAAAATGTGGTGTAGATGCGGTTATTTCGGGAGAATACCCTTCTTCCGAAATAACTGTTAAACCTCATTTTATGAGGAACAAGGGTTATTTCGGAAGAAGGGTATAACTGGCTGGATAACTTTTCTCAGGGAGTAGTTATTAATGATTTACAATCCTGCTGGAAGAGCATAATTAATGGGGTTCTGGAGGGGTCTGTTTGGGGACCGGTTGTGTTGAATATCTTCATCAACGATTTAGGTATTGGCCTAGAGAGTATGCTTATTCAAATTGCAGATGATATGAAGCTGGGAGGGACTGCAACTGCTTTGAAGGATAGGGTCATAATTCAAAATGATCTGGACAAACTGGAGAAATGTTCTAAGGTAAATAGGATGAAGTTTAATAAGGACAAATGCAAAGTGCTCTACTTAGGAAGGAACAATCCATTTCACACATATAGAATGGGAAGCGACTGTCTAGGAAGGAGTACTGCAGAAAGGGATCGAAGGATCATAGTGGACCACAAGCTAAATATGAGTCAACAGTGAGATGCTGTTGCCAAAAAAACAAACATGAATCTGGGATGTATTAACAGGGGTGTTGTGAACAAGACACAAGAAGTATTCTTCTGCTCTACTCTGCACTGATTAGGCCTCATTTAGCATATTGTGTCCAGTTCTGGGCACCACATTTCAAGAAAGATGTGGAGAAATTGGAGAATCATAGAATCATAGAACCATAGAGCTGGAAGAGACCTCAGAAGGTCATCAAGTCCAGCCCCCTACTCTAGTCAGGACCAATCCCAACTAAATCAACCCAGCCAGGGCTTTGTCAAGCCAAGACTTAAACACTTCTAGGGATGGAGACTCCACTACAGGGTCCAGAGAAGAGCAACAAGAATGATTAACTATCAGAGGGGTAGCTGAGTTAGTCTGAATCTGCAAAAGTGATGAGGAGTCCTGTGGCACCTTATAGACCAACAGATTTATTGGAGCATAAGCTTTCGTGGGCAAAGCCCCACTTCATCAGATGCATGTGGTGGAAATTCCAGAGGCAGGTATAAATATATAGGCATAAGAAGAGAGTACCAATCAAGAGTAAGGCTAGAGATAACGAGGTCAATTCAGTCAGGGAGGATGAGGCCCACTTCTAGCAGCTGATGTAGAGGTCTGAATTGACCTCATTATCTTTAGCCTTACTCTTTTCTTATGCCTGTATATTTATAACTGCTTCTGGAATTTCTACTACATGCATCTGACAAAGTGGGTCTTTGCCCATGAAAGCTTATGCTCCAATAAGAATGATTAAAGGTCTAAAAAACATGACTTATGAAGGAAAACTGAAAGAACTGGGCTTGTTTAGTTTGGAAGGGAGGAGACTGAGAGGGGACATGATAGTGGTTTTCAGGTATCTAAAAGGGGGTCATAAGGAGGAGGGAGAAAAATTGTTCTCCTTGGCCTCTGAGGATAGAACAAGAAGCAATGGGCTTAAACTGCAGTAAGGGAAGTTTAGGTTGGACATTAGGAAAAACTTCCTAACTGTCAGGGTGGTTAAACTCTGGAATAAGTTGCCTAGGGAGGTTGTGGAATCTTCACCTCTGGAGATATTTAAGAGCAGGTTAGATAGACATCTATCAGGGATGGTCTAGACTGTACTGGGTCCAGCTGTGAGGGCAGGGGGCTGGACTCGATGACCTCTCGAGATCTCTTCCAGTTCTAGTGTTCTGTGATTCTATGATTCTATTATTCTGTTTTGTTTCTCAATCCATCGTTGTGGCGACTTTAAACTTCCTGTAGAAACATGACCCTTTACCATAGGTCACTACTTTGAAAATGTTAAATGGTACCTGTGATCCTCCTTAAATGACTCTGGAGGCCTAAGATGGACAACTATTTCCATAACAAAACCCAACATGTCTGGAACTGATAGTCAAGCCTGGTAAATGGCATGAAGGACCAGAACAAAAATGGACTCGTGGAATAAGATACCCCTTTTCTCAACTAGATTGGGCTATCTTGTGTGGAAGTTTGCATTGCTTTTAGCTTTGCTGGTGTTGTGTGAGGAAAAAATGGAAGACTTCCATTTCCAAGATATCAGCATGACATCTTTCAGGAGCACTAAAATTCATTCAAAGCCAAACAATTAAAACCAGGCTGACACAACCTATGCTGACAAAGCTGCTGTTAGGTTTGCTCCTGAAGGCCCCCTTTACTATAGGAGCCTCTGACTTTTATTGGGAAGATCCTGTGTGTATTGCAATCTAGCCTTGAGACTACAACTCCCATGATACCTTGGGAAAAGGGGGAAACTGCCTCTCTTCCAGGAATGATGAGTGCAGAGAGAGAAGGTAATGGGCCCAGAGGAACCAGACTGCTGGTGTGGAGCTCTTTCCATACCACGAGCTGCTGTTGGGGACCTAGTGCCTGCTGCTGAGGTTTTGATGAAGTAAGGAGCTTCATAGGCAGTTAGTTGATGGTTTCCCCAGAAGGAGAGAGACTCTTGCTGTGCCTTGAGCTGACTGAGAAGGCCTGCACAGAAGTAACTGAGACTGTTGTTTGAGAAAGTGCTTGCAAGGGAAAGAGCACGACAGAGAGACTGAATCTGAGGAGAGGCAGAGTGATCTACCCAGTGAACCAGGTCCCAGAGCTGTTGATATTTGGTGGGGCCAGCAGCTTGTTGCCTTGGTTGGACTGATACACACAACCTTCACAGTGCTGTCTCCACTCCAGCTGCAAATCTTCAAGTACATCAGTGTTCCCTCTAAGCTTCCTGGCAGCACAGCTTCAGAGGTGATTAATCAGCCCCGCCCAGTCTGTCAGCTCCTGGAACGAGCTCTGAGCCTCTGGGGGGGGGGTCTAATTAATCACCTGTGAAGCTGTGCTGTGCAGCTCAGAGGGAATACTGAAGTACACCCACCCAAACAAGTGTCTGAAATGCTAAAATCCAGAGAGGCGCACGTGCAGGGTGGGGCAAATGGTGGCAGTGGAAATGCTAGTTAGGTAAGTTTCGTTTATTACTTCATTTTATTTTATTTTGTTTTATTAGTTTGTGTTGTTTAATTGATTTTATTCAACTGCAACTGTGGCTTTAAATTAGGAGTAATATTTAATCTTAGTCTGTTATTTTAGTTAAGTAAAGTGGTGTTGAGCCTAATTTAAGCACATTAGATGTATATTATTTATAACTGGTATTTTTGAGTTAGGAATAATAATCTGTGGCGTGAACCAATTATTAGAATGAGTTTATTACTGGAGGTTTCAAGGCATGTCATGAGTGTGTCCCAGGCCAGTCAGGTGGAGGCACTGCCCATTGTGAATTCCCTTAGTGGATAGAAGATTCCCCCCTATCCAATATCACCACTGGGATACTTGGGGTCGTCTTTAATATCAGGTGTCCAGGCCTGCTTCCCAGGGAGGAAAGGGGAGGTTACACTGTCATTATGCAAAGGCCAGTTGGGGCCCCTGCATGAGCCCCAGGAAGTGAAGCTACACACGGGTTGGGATTATCACCTTCTCTAAACACTAGACCAACTGTCTCTCTTCATGGGTTTAATAGCTACCATGCAGACAAACATCAGGAAGACAGGGGTATTGATATCCTTTCGGTAGCCAAAAGAAACCATTTGCTTCTCTGGAAGGACTCTGTCACACCCCTGCTTCTTCAGATGTGAGGAATATGTGTGGGGAATACAACCATACCAAGGACTTCATCCAGAGATGGTCAGGAAGCAGACAGGATCTGTAACTGGCCTTTCTAGAGAGGGAGAGGTAGTCTCTACATGCTAATGTAGACACTGCCATAGAGTCTGCATTTTCAATACCTAGCTTGATTCTAAACCTCTGACTCCGCTTTTCTAGATTATTTAAAATTAAGCCAGTTGTGAATAAACAGGCTTTTGTTTAAATCAAACAGCTCACAGACAATAGCATTAGGTGTATCTGGCTCTTACAGGATTGCTTTTCAAGGGCTCTTTGTTACATTAATTGGTGACTAATCTATTATGTCAAGCTCATTCCCAGATGAGCTTTCCTTTCAAATGTACCTTATCAGGGTTTAGAAAGGTTAATTCAAAAGCCTCTTTGGGGGTATAGATTCACAAGTTTACAATACAATGCATGCTGCTTAGAACAGACATATCTGTGCTCCTTACTTTTGTACGCTCTAATCTCTCATACAGTCATTGGGAGAGAGAGTGACAGAAATGTATTGTGCTACTACAATATGGAGAGTGAGAATAGACTGCAAAAATAAGAGGCTACTTGCAATCCTAGTAGTAACCTGCTTCTTTACACTGTGCCTAACTTTGTCTTGTCAAGTCAGATGAGGATTTCTTTTCACGTTTCATGTCATCAAACTAGTTTTAAGGCATCTATTTTTTAAACTGTGTAAAACTTATTTGCCTGGGATTATTTCAAAAGTTTACAACTGAATGTTGACTTAATACTAGGGTTGTGAAAGTGTAACCGTTTATGTGATTACAGGTAGGGATGTTGAATATTGGTTAATTGAATAGTCGAGTAACCTCATACATTCTTATTGATTTAGTCGACTATTTTATAGTCCCAGGGGTGGGGCTGGCAGCCAGTGCACTCCGGCCCCACTCCCAAGGAGTCCCCTGCCACTCCGCACTGCTGCCTCTGTATCAGAGGCAGCAGCATGGGGTGCCAGGTGGAAGCTGTTCTGCAAGGGGGGCCAGTTTAAAAACCAGCTCCCCTCGTGGACCGGCTGCCTGTTGCCCTGTGCTACTGCCTCTAATAAAGAGGCAGCAGCATGGGGTGGCAGCAGCCTCTGTCTGCAGAGGGTGGGTTCTGAGCTCCCAGACCAAATGTGAACAGGAGCTAAGCTGGGCTGCCTGCCCGCCTGGCTCTTAATACACTTTAAATGCAGCGCAGCAGCGGGGGTAGGTCCCAGACCCATTGCAAGCCGGAACTGAGCTGGGCTGCTGGCCAGCATGCTAAAAAATTTACTGGCAAGGGGACGAGAGGGAAATGCGTGTAGTCTATAGCATTAACCTATAAGCTTTTTCTTATCAGCTAATCGACTACACTATTACCTCCCTAGTTACAGGTAGGTTCTCCTCCTCCTCCCTACCCCCGCTGTCTCTCTTGTCAAAGGCAGCAGCAGTGGGGGAGGGGGGGCGGGGGGAGACAGGCTGGCAGGAGCTCGTGTGCACAAAGAGCACTGGTTCCCACCTGCTCTCCCCAGAGGCTGCAGTATGGGGCAGAAGGTGGGAGCCACCTCCACCCACATGTAAGTGAAATGTTCAGTGGTTACACAATTATATAATTACATGCATTTTAACATCCCTATTTAATGTAGCATTGAAAGTTTTGTAAACAGAAGAAAAATGGTGCTTTTTACCATCTTTAAATGAAACAAGTACAGAAACAGTTTCCTGCTTGTCAAGTCTTTTTTTAACTTTTTCTTTTTTAGTAGTTTGCATTTAACACAGTACTGTCAAAGTTCCTCAGAAGTAAGGCGGTTTCACTGTTAGAGACATTGAACTGACCCTATCAAATCGGTGGATGGCCAGAAGAATAATTAGCATTTTTAAAGATGTGCATTGAAGGCGCTGGGGGGGCTTTAAGGCTGGCAGCCAAAATATATTCTGTCATGCAATGGCTGCTATGCTGGGCCTCTTATATAGACAGTAAATAATTCTGTGTGTTTAAAGCCAAATTTAGACTCTAAATGAATACAGAAAAATGTTACAGAAGCACGAGTAAATCCCAGCTGGGAAGGGTGTGTAGGTTCATCGGAAGATATTAAGCTCATAGATCTGGTGCTGGAACATTCTCCTTCAGTGGCCCCATTAGAGAATGGACACTGGCTTTGGAGATGTAGAGCTCTGATTGTATTTTGTCTGGATTTCCACTTGCATCTGTACATTAGAAGCAGCAGCCTCATTTTGGCTCATGATGATTTGGAGGTGTAGTTTGGAGATGTTATGAGTATGGTTCCCAACCCTCCAGGATTGTCCTGGAGTATCCAGGAAGTAAAGATTAATCTTTAATGATTGTGTCATGTGATGAACCTTCCAGGAATTCATCCAAACACAGTTGGCAACCCTAGTTAGGATTCAAATTTGGCAGCATATAGTTCCAAAGCACTGCGCCAAAAGTATATGTAATTCCTTCTGCCGCTGGATCTTCATGGGCAAAGATCTTTGAAGAACCTTTGCATCTTCACTGAGGTATTTGCAAAAAGATTGTGCAAACCACCTTAAAGATATAAAGAAAAGATCAGAACACCACGCCAGTATATTCATTTATGTTTTCGTGCTTCTAAAGTGTTTTTATGGCACAATATTTGTAAGCAGCATTATTTTGAATTTTCTCAGCCTATTAGAACCAAGTATATTGGCACATTACAGTGTATAATAAAATGAAGTGTAACTGGATATGATACATATGTCCATATGTCATGTCACTCCATGTGGTGGGATGGGGGTATGAATCATAGTACTTTGCATATTTCCTATCGGAAGGGCTTTACAAACATTAGTTAATCTTAATTGACAATTTACTGTGTCAAAAATGTTTTTGAAAAAACATTCTGTTAGGAAAACAGGCAATAATTTAAATCAGAATACTGGCATCCCATGAAAAAGGGGTAGCATAGGAATGGGAAGAATTTAAATAATGAGAAGGCCAATTCATTTGTCTTACCTAGCTCTGTCTGCTTATTACTGGACAATGCTGAAGAGCTTGTTACTGTTTGCTACATACGATATTATACTTTATATTTCTGTTACAAAATTAGCTAGGGAACCTCTGGTGATTTATGGATTTCAGAACTTAGCCAAGTCTGGGGAACCTCGAGGTTAAAGTTAAGGAAGAATAATGAGTGGTTTTATGTAATATGGCCATTGGGGAAAATATATAAAGACAGTGAAAGATAATAGAAAATAGTTGTATAATGTGGTCAAATTTTACTTAATCAGGAAAAACAAACTCCTTAAAAGACAGACCTCAAATTAGGGTTTCCTCCTTTCATTTGTTCTATTCTTTCATTCCCAAATATATAATTTATATGTGCCTTGTAACATAAAATGAACATATACTAAACATGATGGACTCCACGCCATTGGAAGAATACAGACTGTGGGCCCCTGGATAGTGCAAATCACCCATACCTTGATTTGTCTGTTTAATAGTGACTCCTAATTTTAGGTGGAAACTTTTAATTCTTGTTAAGAAAATGTGAATAAATAAATAGTTTTGCGGAAACCAGAACACTTTGGAGAAGTCAATGCTAACCATAGTTATCAAACCCAATTAACTGATTCGGTCTTGAGCACCCAAATCTCATATCTGAAAACGAATGGAACAGTTTTTGAGACAGAAGGTATCCAATGACGCTAAGCACCAACACTACTCCCCTTTTTTCCCATCTCTTTCTACTCCTTCCTCCAAATTCTTTCCATACTGGAATGATGGGAAATGTGGATTTGTGACATGGCAGCTTAAGTATCCTATTCTGAGGCTGAACATTTGGGGGCTCTCTACTGTAACATCACAAATAGGCAGTAGTTTATACATGCCTATGTAGTGTCATGATAAGGGTAATGAGGTTCATTTAAACATGAGTAACAGCCCATAGCCTCCTATTCAATATGTGTCAATGGATTAGCAGTTTTGTCAAGAAATATAGTGAAATGTATGGTATGGTGTTGATGATCTTATTACTGATTACCTATTAACAAGCTGAAAAATCAGTCCCTCAAAGAAAAGAATTTTTCCCAAGTGACCACAATGCCTTTGTCGACCGCCCCGTTATGCCTCGTGGGATGAGGTTTACTGGGGCGGTCGACAAAGGATTTTGATGTCGACCGCCGAGTGTCCAGGCTACTGTGCTGAGCCGACAAACAGCTGATCGGCACAGCACGGCAGCCATTTTGATGTAAATGAAGTGGCGATTATTTAAATCGCCGCTTCATTTTGCTATGTCTACAAAGCTCATCTACATGGCTCCATCGACAGAGCCATGTAGTGTAGACATACCCTCAGTTATGGTGGCTAGAACTCTAGCATTCTAGGTGGTGGCCATTACTGTGTATTACTCCATTGATTGCTAGCCCGTTACTGGGTAGGGTGGGGTAGAAGGGCTCCCTTCTCTAAAATTCCCACAGTTTTGAAACAGCAGCTCTTCTGGGGGATATTTCTCCATGTGAAATTCTGTGAAGAGGGATATTACTTGCCTCAGTTGCACGAAGCCGCAGAGATAGGACCAAAGATTGGGAAACGAGATAGAGGGGAGTTGAGTTGCTGGGGGATCAGATGTAGCTGTGGCTTGTGAATCTAGTAAATCTAACTGTCTGGAATAAAAAGGGGGGAAAGGGAAGGAGAAGAGAAATGGGAGGAAAGCTGTGGTTGAACCTGAAATGAGATTTGTCCCAATATGAAAGGACTTTTTATTTAACTTGATAATATCGAGGAATGGTACAGAGTGTTCAAGTGTTACCTCTGATTATCACATCAGTCTAGGATTCTGGCATGCCATACATACTTGCCTGATTATGGCTGTATACTGCCTGGGTGTCATTTGTGAAGTGGCTGAGAACTAAAAACCTGGGCAGCAACAGACCCAGTGATGGTTGAACCTACTGATATTCTAAACAACAAGAGCTCTCAGCCACATTTGTAGGTGCTCTCATCACTTCATATTGGCTCAATAGACTTTCTATTTTTTAGAGCAGCAATGGGCAACCTGGGCTAGGATACGTCTAGACTACGTTTTACCTTGGGAAGAGGATATGCAAATTCCCCAGGAATTAGCATATCTTCTTCCGATCGCATTTTTGAAAGAGGCTCTTTCGAAAAAGAAAGTAGTCTGGACGTTTGTGTTTTTTTTCAAAAAAAAAAAACAAAACAAAACATGCTCTTCCTTTAAAAAAAAAAAAAAGTTTACGCAGTTTTTTTTTTGAAAAAGGGTTTTGCAAATCCTATTTCAAAAGTAAAACGTAATCTAGATGTGCTCATAGTGAGTGGGCCACAAGTGGCTCTCCTTCATCTCAGTGGGACTCAAGATTGTCGTAACCAAGCTAGTCTCCCAGAATAGTATAGTTTTGCTAACTGCACTTGTGTACCTAGAATTTGCAGGTGTGCCCATCAAACCATAGCAGCATTTTGATTGGATGCTGAGCGCGCACATGGCTCTCATAGTCAATGTTGTGTGCAATCAGCACGCACCTCACATTGCATCTCCTTGATTTATATATGTGTCATTTTAGTAATACCGATAGGCAGGGCTTGACAAGCGGCGGCAAGCCCTGCTCGCCAGCTGCGCAGTTTGGCATGCTGTGCATGTGCTGACCACGCTGTGCGGCTGCACCGGGCTAAAATCTACTCGCCACGGGCAAGTAGATTGCCTTAATTGTCGAGCCCTGCCGATAGGAAAAACCTACACAGAGAGAAAGCAGTGGAAACTGGTAATCCAGTGGCATAGGGAACAGTAAACAGAATGTGTTGTGGGCCATACATAGAACCCATTTGGGGCCCCATTTGGTCCATGGGCTGCAGGTTGCCCACCACAGTTCTAGAGTGATGAGAGGGACAGTGCTGGATTTCTATTTTTTTTTTAAATGTTACTGCTTGAGATTGAGGAACTACTTGTTTAAAATGACTAATTTGAGCCTCAGTCTCTTTCTTTGAACTGAACTTAATCCTAACCTTTTATTAAGGGATTTGGTTAAAAGGGGCCTGCTTCACTGTATTGTTCCTCTGTTCCTCCAGTAATCTCTGTAATTCCCTCCTGTTCCACTGTGTTTTTTCCTTCCTGGCAGTGTGACCTTTTTCATACTAGTTTCAACTGTGTAATTTTTCATATACAAACGGTTGTGTTTGCAATTATCCCGGCTGTAATAAAGGAGTAGCCCATTATGTAGGATGTTTGGGAGAAACCTCACTGAAGCTGGAGGGCGAAGGGTCATAAACAATTCTGTTCATTTAGGATAAAATGTAGGGAACAAGCAAATCAGGTAACTGAAACAATAGGAGCCATGCAAGACATGTGTCAAGGCTTGAATAGAAGCTGAAGCACATATCCCAACGGGATTTCCCTGGAGACATGACTAGCAAGCACAGGGACTAGGGCATTGATTGGTGGTGCATTCCCTCTGTGTTTGAAAATCCACAAAAGAAGCAAAGAAACCACAGGCCTGTCCAGAGAAGCCCTAGTATCATGACCCTGATCAAAAAAGCCAAGAGAAAGGGAGTATTTTTGGTTAAAGTGCTGGCTGACAGAGGCTTTGAACTGTGAGCAAATAAACTACTTCCCATTGTTTTGATTCCCCCAGTGTGCAGGGATAGTGGATTTTGTACATTCTTTATACAGAGAATTGCATCAAAGAAATATCCCGATGCTATCATCAATTTCTCTTTCTAATGGAAACAATCCACTAGACCCTGAAAATTGGCTAACCACTCAGGTCCAGGCCACCTCTATTCTTCCCTGAGGGTCTTCTCCAAGTGGTATATCACAGCTGACAAGTCAGAGGGTGCACATATTCTCCAGTGACTGCTTTTTGTCTCTTTCAGCTTCTTCTCTCTTTAACACTCACCCTGTATTTTAGTAGTTGCCATGGAAGCTATTAGTTTAAGCTCAGTAATAGTTGCTTAGGTTTATAAGAAAACATACACAATCCAATAGTAAATCTTCAAATAAAAGGGGGGAGTCTTGGGTTCACGTTCCTGCTCCAGAGTGAGGATTTGATCCAGCATTTTCCCCAGTGCATGTGAGTGCTCCAACCACTAGGCCATGTGGATCTGCTACCTGCTGCCGGTGAATGTGGGGGGAGGGCAGTTCCACATTTGCCCGCCCCCCCAAGCCTCCCACACTCACTGATGGTAGAAATAAAGTGATGCAGCTGGGAGCCAGGGGAGAGCGAGCTGAGAGAGGGTTGCTCTGCTTCCCCCTGCCACCACAAAGCTGGGGAGGGAGTGACCCCTGATGTCAGTGCCAGGTCCCTCGCTAGTTCCCCAGACTGCATTACTCTCAGAAGGGGGCTTGGAGTAAGAAGTGGAGTGGGGGGCAGAAAGAGGTTGGACCTTCCCCTGGCTAGGGTAGTGTGGTGAGGAGTTATAGAGGGTGAGGGGGAAAGGTGTTCACATGGCCTTTGCCCCCTTTGTGTGGTTCCCCAGTTGTCGCCACTGTGTCTGAGCATAGCCTTTCCTTAGAAAAATGTCTTAAGCGCTCCCATAAACTTGAGGGGATCATGTCGTCGTCACGTAAAACAATCAGTAAAAACCAGATGATTATTTAATCATAACAACAATGTCAATCAGAAACCATGGTCCTCAGACTTTTGACCCATGGCCCACCTGGTTCAATGAAAGCCCTTCTGTGGACCACCAGTGGCTAATAGAAACTTGCTGTTAATTACATAATTGCGCTTGAGCCATTTTGCTAGAGCTGCAGCTAAGGAAAATGATTTGATTTGACTAGTGAGAGAGGAAATATTACATTATTAAACGGATTAACATGAGAAAGTTAAAGCACTTAGTTTATCAAACTTCATTTTAAATAAAGTAAAATATTAATTTGTCTGACACAAAAGGTGTTTTTTTGTTTTTTTTAATTTTTGGCAGGAGTGGACCGGGAGCCACAGACCCGCAGAAAAATCAGTTGGGGACCACACAAGTGGGAAGCAAAAAAACCCCAACTCTCACTGATGTGGCCCCCAACTGAGACCCCTCTCTCCTCTGGCACTGCAGCTCTCCAGAGTTAGGGGGAAGGACAGAAAGGACAGAGATTCAGGACTTCCCATGGGCTAGATTTACTTTTCTAGAGTTCCGGGGTTAGTAGATTTTTGTGGACCCTCAGGCTCTGGGGTGGGGGACAAATCTGAGGGGTTCAGTGTGTGGGACAGGGCAGCCCGTGAGTGGAATAGGAATGGGAGTGCAAGATCTGGGTGGGGGGTGGGGTGCAGGAAGGCGGTGAGGATGTGAGCTCTGTGTGGGAAGCAGAATGCAGGAACAGGCTGGGAGTAGGGTGTCTGACCGGGAAGGAGGGTGCATGAGTAAGAGCGAGTTCAAGAATAGGGTGGGAGTAGGGTGTCTGGCCAGGAGGGACAGTGCAGGAGCGGGCTGGTGGTGTGGGGTCTCAGTAGGGGTGTGAGCAGGAGCAGGGTGGGGTGTGCGGAGTCTGGGCATGAGGAGGCAAGGGGGCACTTACTTGCTTTCATGCCCTGTGCCACTCCCTGGCATTGTATCCCAGGCATGACCTCCCACTGCTCCCATTGGATGCAATTCCAGCCAATGGGAGCAGAAGGGAAAGCCCTGAGCCTCCACACATTGGTGTTTCTCCAGCTGGGGGTGGGGGAAGGGGACCACTTCTGGCTCCATTTCTTCCCCACAAGCCGGATCCAGCGGAGAGGCTCAGGGTTTCTTCCCCTCCTTCCTTCCCCCTTCCCCCCTCCGAGGGAAGCCGGTGCTGGTGCTCCAACCTTGCTGGGGTTAGGGTATGTGCATGAAGCTGGAGCACTAGCACAGGCTCCCTGCTGCAGGGAGAGGTTGGAAGGGAGGATAGAAGGGGAGGGGGCTGAGCTCGAGCTGTGGACCACCTGGAAGGCAGCCGTGGACCACCGCTGATCTAAAAGAAGCTAGCAAAGCCTGGAAACTAGGTTTTTAAAGGACAATGTGCATCTCTGTCTTTCTCCACCACCACTGTGGCCAATTTTTAGATCATTCCCTGTTGTGCCGGCTCAATCACCTTCATGCTTATCTTTCCAGTTTCATTACAAGTTGTGCACAGCTCTATGCTACCTTAAAATCCAAGTGTCATAGGATCCAACCCTTCAATAAGAGCTGTGTGGGAAGCGGGGCCTTCGCTTTTTATGTCTTTGTTTTATATTAAAAAAATATATACATTTTTACAGAATTCCTGCACTTAATTTCAAGCATTTAAACATTCCCAGTTAGGCTGTGGAAGATTGAGATCATCACATTTGCAGATTATTGTAGGATTTGGCAAAACTGCAATAAAGAGCTGATTTAGTGCAGTTTTATTGCACTCGTAATTTTCCTCTTCTCTCTAGTATTAAGTCTACATGGGGGGGGGGCGGGGGTTGGGGATAGATGATTCTACTGGGTGTGTAAATATCATATTGAAACAATTTCCCTCATGTTAATTGTTCCCACAACAATATGAGAGCTATAGTCCCTGACCTTGCCTTGCGATAAAGGAATGCAGCAGCCTGTGCATGTGCAATGGGCATAAGGAGAATACACATGTAGTGGGTAGAACCACTATCTTTAGGCTGCCAAACTCTCAGTAAATGCTGTCGCTTGAATTCCTCATATTGACTGCAAACTAAGCATGAATGTAATGAACGATAGACACAGCATACTGACACCATGATAATCAGTGAAGCTCAAACTCTGGATCATTAACTCTAGAAGTAGATGTCTCTGCCTGGTGAATTAGCCCAGGAGAATAACAGGCTGCATAGCACCCACCTCTAGAGGGAGTCACGATCAAACACAGTAAGTAGGTTTATTTAGAGTTACCATATTTTAAGTTTCAAAAATGAGGACACTCCTGAGAGAGGGAATGTCTCTCTATCTGTATCTACCCACTCATGTTGTATTAATGTGATATACAGTATAGTATATTACATAACACATTAACATGTGAGTGGGTAGATACAGATACACTTCCTTCTCAGGAGTGTCCTCATTTTTTTGAAAGTTCGAATATGGCAACCCTAGTTTATTACGTACTATACCTATTCGAAAAGTTTGTCCCGTGTGTCTGAGGTCGACACAGATTCAAATCCCATCTAAAGTGACATTTTGTAATGAAACATAGTTACCTACTCAGGCAGGCTCCCTCCATGAGATTCTTATGGTAGGATCGTGGCCATCTGAGGGGACTGAATTCTGGACTGTTATCACTAAATGCAAAGTCCCTTGTTTTTTACTTCCCCTTGGCCCTTCTATGCTAGCAGGAAGCAAGCCTCCTGCAGGTGTGTATGTGCTGCTTGCATAATTTCCCCTAGTCTTGTCACATCACCATATGGTAGAGTTGCATAGTTCTCACTATACTGAAAACTTCCATGGCCAGAGATTTCTCTGGAGATAATACAAGTACAAGGCAAGGAGAGGGGAAAGCTTTTTGGAGAGCTAATTTTCATTTCTTTCTTGGCAATGGCTACATTTTTAGGATTTGTAAAGCTTATTGCATTGGCAGCTGAACATCTGTGTCTGTCTCTGCACCTCCCTAAATGTCTCAGGTCTTGTCCCTTGTCACAAATGATTAGACATATATTCTATAGTGTCATCCAGATCACAACTCAGATTACCTTGTTTGTAACTATGCTAGCTCAGCCCTCTTCTTTTCTGTTATCCTACAGAGCAAGGAGAGGACTGGAATCACAGCTGTATCTATTCCACTGAAATCTCATTTCCTTTTTTGGTTTTATTAGTACTAGCTGTGACGGACCCCTCCCCCCATGCTTTTTGAAATGGACTCATGGACATGAATATACATAACTCAAAGATGCTTGGGACAAATTGCTTCATGTAATCTCTCAATCTGAGGCTATGTCTAGACTGCAGGCTTTTTGCACAAGAAGCTTTTGTCAGAAGAGATCTTCTTCAAAAACTTCTTGCACAAGAGAGCATTCACACTGCAAAAGCGCTTCAAAAAAGTGATGTGCTTTTGCAAAAGAGAGCATCCAGACTGCCTGGAAACTCTCTTGCAAGTAAGCAGTGATTGCTATGGATCGAATGGCCACCAGGGCACCTGCTCTTTTTCCCTCTTCCCTCTTCTTGCACAAAAACCCCTTCCCCATCCATGCACGCCTTTTTGTGCAAGAGCTCTTGTGCAAAAAGGCATTCTTCCTCATAGAATGAGGATTACCAATTGTGCAAAAACCCCTCTGATCTTTCGATTTACTTGTGCAAAAATGTGCTTGAGGTGTGGACACTGCAAGCTTTTGCAGAAGAACAGCTCTTTTTCCACAAAAACTCTGTAGTGTAGATATAGCTGTAATGTCTTAATCCGCTGGGTCTGTATATCTTATTTTGGTGCATGTATCATTCTTGTGTGTAAAGTTAGGTATATGGAGTATGGAATGTTTTATGGTTTTTAAAGTGCAAATGGAAGCCAGATTTCCATGCTGGGATGCTTCAATGTCTGGGCAATCGTATGTAAGCACCCCCTTTTGTCCTTTAAGTCTTAGCAGTGGTTGGGCTTAGGAAGTCACACAGTGCATTAACTCCCTAACTGGTAGGAACTGGCCAGATAACATCCCCACATAAAAGGGAATCCATAAACAATAGAAAACTAGCAGGTCTTTATCTTTAGCTGGACAGACCTGAGTGAAGGAACCAAGGACCTACGGGTGAGGAGCTGTCTTGGTTTGAAGGCTTAGCTGGAAAAGGAACAGTTTTAGGATAAGTTTGTACTGGGGTTTAGTGTTAGAATTAGCTAAGCGTTTTCTCTTGTTTTAAGTTTGTAATCAACTTTGCTTTGCCTGTTTCCACTTAAATCCTACTGCTTGTACTTAATAAAATCCGTTTTATTTACTATCAAACTGGGTGTAACTAATTGTTACTTGGGGGAGCAGTCAGTGTGTACATTCCCCCTTTCATTGTTAAAGGCAGCTTACCTAAATAGTTCATTTAGGGTTCTGATCCCATTTGGGGAGTGGTATCCCAGGAAGCTAGGCCCCAAACTGCATTTTCCTTGGACCTGAAGAGTTTCAGTGTCTGGACTGCTCCTCAGAGGGAGGGGAGAGAGAGGGGAACAGTGATCTCAGCTCTGTGCCTTGGCTGGGGGAGACCGAGCTGGCCCAACAGGAGAGACTGGTGAAAAGCCTCAGGATATGCCTACACTACCCCCCTAGTTCGAACTAGGGGGGGTAATGTAGTCATACGGAGTTGCAAAGGAAGCCCGGGATTTGAATTTCCCGAGCTTCATTTGCATAAAGCCGGCCGGCGCCATTTTTAAATGCCGGCTAGTTCGGACTGCGTGCCACGCGGCTACACACGGCACGAACTAGCTAGTTTGGATTAGGAAGCCTAATCCAAACTAGCTAGTTTGTGCCGCGTGTAGCCGCGCTGCACGCAGTCCGAACTAGCCGGCATTTAAAAATGGCGCCGGCCGACTTTATGCAAATGAAGCCCGGGAAATTCAAATCCCGGGCTTCATTTGCAACTCTGTATGACTACATTACCCCCAGTAGTTCGAACTAGGGGGGTAGTGTAGACATACCCTCAGAGAGCAGGAAGGTGATTGGCAGTGGCCTTGTCAGCAACCCAAGAAGCATCCCCAGGGGTCTTCTGTGACGATACCCTGTCGCATTCGCTTTCTCCTCTGGTGACTCCAAAGTATTGTTACATTTCAAATTTGCAGTTAACATGAGTAAACATGTTTGATTAGAAAATATTCTTGTAGCGGTAATAAAAATGTGTAAGATGAAGAGTACAAATGATGGGTAAGCTTATTCCATGTTGTTTGAAGGCAAGCGCATTTATTATCTTGCAATTAGTGCAACTTTACATAACTTGATCTGCTTTCCTTGACCTGATGGCATGTTTCAATTTATTCTGCATTAAATTGATCTTGGAGGTGTTCCCTCTAGCCCCCACTTTAAATTCTCAAGGAATATACAGAATAATGGGGAAAACATATGGACAGAATTTTCAGATATCTAAATCTGTTATCTCCTTAATATATGACCTGATTTTCAAAGGTGCAGTGTACCTGCAACTGCAACAGACTGTATGTATGCCTCTGCAAATTAGACCACATATTTATCTCAGCAGCTTAACTTTGAGCACTGAAGTTTGAAAATCTTGGTCTACATATATTGTATCACCAGTTTCTTCCTAGAGAAATTGGTAAAATTTGATGTGACCTTCTCCATCCCTCTTGGCTTCCCTTACCCCTCCTACAACTATCTTCCTTGCTCTGTGTTTCTGTGTTTCAGATCCAGAGGTAGGTCATCTGCTCTCCTCTTCTCACCTTTCAATTGTCCTGGTAACCTCATCCTACCTTCAGATTTGCCTTGTGCCAAATCTGTACACCTCCATTATACTCCCATCTGAAACCCCCCCTTGATCCCACTTTCCTATCCAACTGCCATCTAATATCTCCTCTTCGTTTCATGGCTTAACTTGTTGAACAGAGTTAAAATAACTCCTGAAGTTGCTCTATTCCAGTTCCATCCAAGACCCTTTCCAATCTTGCTTCCACTCCTTGGCCTCGGTGAAATGCCTCTTGCCAGAGTCTCTGATGATCTCTTTCTGGCCAAAGCTCAGCTCCATCCTCCTCTGTTGTGACTGTTGGTCACCTTCAACACTGCTGAGCTTTCTAATTTTTCTGAAATCTTTTCCTTCATTGGCTTCCAGGACTGTCATCTCCTGTTTCTCTTCTTACTTCTCTAATCCCTCCTCAGTATGTCTTTTGGAGGATCCTCTTCATCCTTCCTCTAGCTTTGGGGGAGGGGTTGTGATGGAGTAGTTTGCCCTCTGAAGTATAGTCATGCTTTGGGTCAGACCATCCTGTCTTGGGGTGTGGCCCTTTTATGGTTTGAAAGGTTATGTACTATATCAGGGGTGGGCAAAAGGGCCTCCACAGGCTGGATCCAGCCCACCAAGCGGATTGATCCAGCCCACAGACACTGCCTTTCCCCTGCCCCCAGGCCAGTCAGGGCCTGCGGATGCGGGAGTGCACAAAGTTTCCTCCCACGACAGGACTGTGCAGGGCTTAAAGTCAGCCATAGGGTTGACTATAAGCGCAGCACCCCCTTGCAGGCTGGGAACAGGGAGAGAGAGACTTACCACGCTACCCTTACCCCCAGGCTCTGATTGAGTTGGGGGCAGGAGAAGTGTACAGTCTCCTCCTGCCTCCAGGCCGTAGGCACCTAGAGAGAAGCACCAGCTATTCAAAACAGGGGGAAGGGACGGGGCAAAGACTTCACATGATCCTCCTACTCCCAGGCCAGTTAGGGTCTGTGGGCGGGGAAGTGTGCTGGCCCTGCCCCTTCCGCCCAAGGCCCCACCCCTCCCGGAGCAGCCCGGGGCCACTTCAGAAATTTTTGAAGTGGCCCCCCTGCCTAAAATTATTGCCGGCCCCCTATACTATACACTAAACGTTATTGATAGGGTGAGGTGGTCTTTGGTGCTTGGGAGAAAATCCTGACAATGTACCTTTAAGAGCCCAGAGCCAGAAGCATTTCAGAGAGAGCAGGGCAAAGTTCCCCTCTCCCCCAACCAATTGAGCTGAGAGGAGAAGAGCATAAATGCTGCTTCCAACCTCCTAGAGGACAGACACCAGCAGTAAAAAGTTCTCTGTTGGATCCTCCTAGCCTGAGGATTAATTGAGGGCAGAGGGGCTATCTGAGGAAGAGGTGGCTAAGGATTTACAACTGGCTAAATTATAACCTGTCCCTAAGGAAGACAGCTGGGAGTGCCTGCCATAAAAAGAGACGAGTGTCTGTTTTGTTGATATATACAAAGCTTCAGCAGGAGAGCTGGGGCCTGGTTAACTCATGATCTTGTTTCAAAGAGGAGACCTGATGGTGACCCTGGTTTTGAAGTTGTGACTGTTTGAAGCACAATCCCACTCCAGGAAGGGGACTGAGGACTCCCCTGTGTGAAGACAGAGCTGACCAGGATTTTTACAGGGTCCCAGAGCATGGTGACCTAACCAAGTCAGTCACAGTTCGGAGGACCATGCAATAACTCAGCTCTCATAAAGGGGAGGCAGGTTTCTAAATCAACCCAACTCTGGTGATTGATTGAAAGAGCCCTAGGGGATGCTGACTGGCAATGCACTAGTGGGGTGTGCTACAGAGGCTCCCCACTTGAAAGAATTCCACAGGACTCTCCCCCTGTCTCCTTCCCTTCTCCATTTACAGCTTATCTTTAGGCAATCTCATTTGCCAACCCACATTCAGTTCTTTATGCTGACAACTCAGAGATCTGCATTTGCTCCAGACCTGTCTCCTGTCCAAAATAAAACCTCAGCCTATCTGATATCTCCTTGTGGATGTCTGGCCCTCAGCAATACATAGCTAAACCAGAGCTCACGGTCCCTCTTCCCTACTCCCACACTCCAAGCCCTCCCTGCTGCCTGCTTTTCTCAGTCACTGCAGACACTACCACATTCTGCCTAAATCTGGTTGTCCTCTTCAACTGTGATTTTTCTCTGGCTGGAAGTGAAGAATGGTCATAGAATCATACACATGTAGCACTGGAAGGGACCTTTTGAGGTCAATTAGTTGAGCCTCCTGTGCTCTGGCAAGGTGAAATATGCCTAGACCATCCCTGACAGGGGTTGTGATTTTTTTAAGAATAGGTAAAAGAGTTACAAGGATTCCACAACCTCCCTGGAAAGCCTATTCCAGGACTTAACTATCTAGGGAAATTTTCTAATCTCTAACCTAAATCTTATTACTGCTTAGCTGGTCTCCAGGAGATGTGGAGAACAGTTGATCGCTATCTTCTTTATAACAGCCATTAAAATATTTGAGGCTGTCAGGTCTCCCTCCTCCCCCATTCTTTTTTCTCAGGAGTAGACATGTCCAGTTTATTAGCCTTTCCTCAGAGCTCAGGTTGTGTAAATCTTTAATCACTTTTGTAGCTTTCCTTGGGCATCTCCAATTTGCCTACATCTTTCTTAAAGGGGGGGACCCCAAACTGGACACAGTACTCCAGCCCAAGCCTCACCAATGCCGAGTGGTACGAATGACCTTCTTTATCTTGAGTAGCACACTTTGGTAATACACCTCAGAATATTAGCCTAAATCTTGCAGTTTCCTTTTGCATAAGATGCAGCCTTTCCTCTCCATCCACCCAACTAAACTCTCACCCAGGCTCTCGTAATCTCGTACCTCAATCATGACTTCATCATCTTTCTCTCTGGCCTTCACAAATGTCACATTGTGTCTCTTGTATCCATTTGGAATGCTACTGAAAAGAGATTTTTCCTAGCCTACCAACTTTGCCCATGTCACCTGCTCTGCTTCCCTTCATTGGTTCCCATTTTTGTATCAAATTGAACATAACCTACGTGTCTTCACTTTCACAGCCTGTCCCCACTCTATCTATCATCTTTCATTCACTACTGTGATGTTGTTTCCCATCTCTGATTTGAACCAGTCATGCCAGCTTCCATTACTCTGTTAAACTTTTGAACAAGCACTTTTGTGTTTTTTCCCATGCTGCTGCTCATGCTTTTGGGAGGAGTTCCCTATAACATCGCAAAGTGA
Source organism: Pelodiscus sinensis (assembly GCF_052426305.1). Classification (NCBI taxonomy): domain Eukaryota; kingdom Metazoa; phylum Chordata; order Testudines; family Trionychidae; genus Pelodiscus; species Pelodiscus sinensis. The sequence continues at coordinate 28,223,891 of NC_143065.1, forward strand.
TCTCATTATCTTCCTCCAAAACACTCCTTTTCCACGGTGCCTACAAAAACCTTGGCATTGGTTAGATATGGGCTAGTCAACAAGTGACCCATGGGCTACTCAACAAGTGGCCCAGGGGCTGCATGTGGCCCACGACCCGTTTGTTTGCGGCCCGCGGTGTGGTTTGGGTTTACGTGGGGCCCAACGTGTCCCCCCTGGGTGGATCCTTTGAACATGGCTTCCACTGGGAACACAACGGTGAGTCCATATAATGGTCTTCTGTTGGTATGTGTTTTAGTAGTTAAATTCCTGGACTGTCATTGCTCAGTAAAAATGCTGTCATGGGTAGAAATTGGGTAAATATTTCATTTTATTAATATCAGCAGAACTGACTTAAATGGGGCCTGTGTGTTGTGTAGTCTTGCCTTAATCTTTGTATTCATGCCTGTCAGTTATTTGCATATATTTGCATATGCATTTGCAACCACACGTAAGTTGTGGCCCTTGGCATGTGCTGTGAGTATCATTGTGGTCCCCGGGGCTTCTGCAGTTGAGTAGCCCTGGTTAGACTGCTATTGTATTAGGACCTCTTATCACCATGCTGCTAAATACTAACTTGAACTCCTCAGCCACAGATAGGCTCCCCCTACTGATGGCTCCAGGATGCTGAATCCCCTGTGTAGTTTAGGCTTCTCTTGTGTCTCAACAGGCTGCAATATTGTTTCCTCCCTGACTTTCCTGGCCAAGTTTCTGGGTCCTGATCCTCAGTCTGTTCCTCTATCATAGAAATGGAGCCCCACAGCCCAATTGCCTTGGGCCCCTGGAACCACCACTGATCCCCAAGATACCCTTGTAGCTTAACACATCCTCTCCCAGAAGTGCACTCAAAGGTCTGAGCTTTCTGGTTTACTCTTTTTAGAAACCATGTGGTAGGGATTGGATATAACAGACACATCATACAGAATTCTAACACCTCATTACTCAGTACTTCAATATTCATAATGAATACAAAGATGTGTACAAAAATGATAAACCACTACACGCATTTCCCTCCCTGTGTCCTCCCCATTCCAAATCGCTCTCTGGGATAGGGTTAGCGTCCTCTGTGAGGACAGGATCCTGCCCCTATTGCTGCACAATTCCTCTTCCAAATCATGGAGCCTCCTTGGGTCAGGTTGCTTTTTCTGATCTTTTCCAGTCCATCTCTTTCCTCTCTCTTGCCCAAAACTTCCTATGTATTTTTCTGGGACCATTTCCATACCCATTCAGCCTTTGTGCTTTTGAAAAATTAGCACTTTCACCTTAGTTCTGTGTTTTGGAGATTTTTCTCACTTTTTCATATCTATTCCCTGCAGACCTGTTTGGTCAAACTCGTTTCCTAACCCTCCCTAGCATAACTAAAGTATCATCAAGACACAGACATTATATACTGCCCTCCTCCCCCAGACATGACACAGACCTGCCAGTGACAGTGAAATCAATTTACACAAAGGGTATTCATAACACAGCAGTTTTCATAGCAGCATCTCTGAAATATCAACCAGAATTCATCGGATACCCCCAAAACATCATAATCCTGTCTATTTGCATCCATTTGTGGTCTTGTATCTAGACTGTAAAGTCTTTCAGGCAAGGACTGTCTTTTTGTTCTGTGTTTGTACCGCACCTGGCACAATGGTGGGTGTAAGTGTTTTTTTTTATTGTGGTTTTTTTTTGGGGGGGGGGGGGGTTTCGGTCCATGACTAGGGCTCCTATTTACTTTAGCAAAACAAAGAATAAAGCTAGTGAGTATTACAGTGCTGGAGCCTTAAAATTCCACTTTTCTTACGGGGGATATTATACCTTCCAGCATGGAGCCTAATAAATAATACTGAATTTCTGTTAATATTAAAAAGGCCAGGCTTCTGTTGCAAGGGGATGTGGATTGCAACTGCTTTAAACACTAAGGAGAGGGGATCACCACATGGGAGTGTAAAGGATTTTTTATTCAACTAAAACTGGGAAGGGAGGGGAATCTCACTCATACACTCAATCACACTTACAGTCCCAGGCAGGATGATAAGGCGAGCAGAAGGCAGTTCATATTCTTTGATCTTCCCAAGTTGACTCCTAAGCTGGTCCGCTGGCCAGGCGATCCGAGCAGAGGGCGTTCTGGGAGGCTCCACTTGATGGTCCACCACCACTGTCCCTCTGTCCCTCTCTCCTTCAAGGATCAGCCACATGCAGCCTCTGAGTCTAGGCCTCTTGGGGCCGTGTGCACACCCTGCTGTTTACTCCTGCTGTTTACCTCAGACATTCTTCTGCACTCACTCAGGGAAGGGATAGGGGGTTAACAGACAACACTCCAACAGTTTAAGGGACCAAATAACATTAACAGGTGAGAAAGAACAACCACCATTTTAACTGTCTGTTTACTTCTCCTTTGCCTCCAACAGCTTCCTTTCATGTAGCATAGGCATATTTGATAATGACCGCTTCATAGGAAGGATTGGAGTTAAAATCTGTAATTCTCAGTGTTGTTGGAGCTAAACTCTGTCTTGTGGGAGTAGCACCAGCCATAGCTACCCCAGTCACCCATGAATGACCTTTGTATTTCCAAAAAAAAAAAAAAAAAAAATTGGACTATATTCTGGGAAGTATTTTGCCACTGATGTATGAAAACTGAACGCAATATAGTAAAGGTCTATCATCACTTGTAGCTAGGGATTAGCATAATGATTAACATGGCTGTATAGTCCTGGCTACGCAGTGATTTTTTGCAGTGGGTGTAATGTGCAGACTTTACATGTACATCCTCTTTCCTTTTAAAAAATTCTGACTCTGACTTTGCCTGTGCAGTGCCTTAGGAGTACTAGCATGTATGCAATCACTGGGCCTGATCTGTAAGATGAGTTCCTTCTAGTAGGTGCAATTTATTCTTGCTTCCCATTGGAGGCGCACAGCAGCTTGCAGATTTGGGACCATAGACTTTACTATTGTAAATGTTAACATTAATATGTGGTTTTTTTAACCCATTAAGGCCTGGACTGTGCCAGGATAGGGTTGCCAGGTATCTGGTTTTGAACCGGACAGTCCAGTATTTGAGCTTTCTGTTCGGGAAACAAATTGAGAAAATATAAATGTCCAGTATTTTCTAAATAAGATGTAATGTTGATTGTGATGTAATGTCAAGTGTGTCCGGTATTTTTGTTGAAACCATCTGGCAACCCTATGCCAGGAACTTATACTGGTATCGGTATGTCTTTCAGGGGTGTGAAAAGTCACACCTCTAAGACATAGCTCTAATGTCTTCAACCCCATTGTATACAGTACTAGGGCAACAGGGAAAGTATGCTACCCTTAAGGAGGTGGATTACTTATGCCAAACGGAGAACCCCTCCCATTGGTGTAGTTCAGGGGTGGCCAACCCAATACAGACAAAGAGCCAAAATAGTGGTGGATAAAGCGCAAAGAGCCAAGGGAAAGAAGCTGTTGGGGGGGTGAGGGAACCCACATGCTGCCCCTTTAAGAGCCGTGTATGGCCCAAGCAGGCTTCCGTCGGCTGCAGCATCAGATCTCACTGCCACAAGCGGTGCCCAAACCAGACAAGGAAAAAAGGGCAGAGCAGGGAAACAAAGAACAGCCACGGGTACAGGAGCCGAGCCACGGGTGTGGGAGCTGAGCTGCAGAAGCCGCCATTTTTCCTTTGAAGAGCCGTGGGCTGGCCACTTCTGGTGTAGTTGGTATACACCAGTGGTCCCCAACCTTTTCAGGTGGTCGGGCGCCAGGGGGCGTGGCCGTTCGCCCGCCAGGCGCCAGGGGGCGGGGACATTTGCCCGCCCGGGGGCGGGGCCCCTCCAGCCGCCCGCCCAGGGGCGGGGCCCCCCCCATAGCCACGCGCCCGGGGCCGGCGCTGCGCCCGGGGCCGGCGCTCCCCCCGTAAGCACCGCGGGGCCAAGGCCGGCGCCGGAGCCGGAGCCTGCAAGGGCACGCGCGGCGCCCCCGGGGGCGGGGCACGCGCGGCGCCCCCGGGGGCATGGGTCAGCCTTGGCACCGGCATGCGCGGCGCACCCGGGGCCGGGACCGGCCATGCGCCCGGGGCTGGCACCTGCCAGCCCAGATGCTCCGTAGGCGCATGTAAAGAGCCCGGCGGGCGCCATGCCGCCCGCGGGCACCGGGTTGGGGACCATGGGTATACACCAAAGTGCTTCAGCAATACCACTGTTCTGCTGGAGTGTTTTAAGTGTAGATAGACCCTGAGCATTTAGTGAGGCCTACTTCTGTTCCCATTGCTGCCTTTTGCATTGTGCCTTTCAACTTCATTACTGCTTTATTAGGCTGTTCGTGAGCGGGAGGGTTCACTTTGTTTTCAGTGTACTGCCTTCCCTCATTCTAAGCTCCATTCCGTAGGTGATGAGTTGCATGAGACTTTTGTCTTTCAGCAGAATGGCTTTTGGGGCGAATGATGTAGATTGCTATGCAAGAGGCCCAGCCTGATCACATGTTCCATTCCTGATCTGTAAATCTCTTACAGAAGAGGAAAAAACACACACTTGTTGTTTGTGTGAGAATCATTTCATTATAGTAATGTCTAGTTTATTGAAATTAATACCTGCTGTGATAAACCTTTTCAAAGAATGGATTTGTTATAGCTCCTCAGTTCTCCAGTTATATATAGAGAGAAACCCTTAAAAACACAACCCTGTTAAAAGAATAATCCTGATAATCCAAAGAAATATCTATGATTAATCTTGTAAATGAACCCTATCTTGTGATGTGATATACTAATGCTATAACACACTAACCTTTTAACAAAACAGGCCCCAAATAGCAATTACTACACTAAGTCTTTGCATTTAAAACATTATGGATCTCTCTCTCTCTCTCACACTCTCTCTCTCACTCTCTCTCTCTCTCTCTCTCTCACACACACACACACACACACACACACACACACACACACACACACACACACACACACACACACACACACACACACACACACACTTTTTTCATGCCAAGTCAATCTTATGGTGGCATTTCATGTTGAGCAGAAACTTGTCATTCGTGATGAATATGAATATCAGTATTAGTATATGCTTTGTCTGGGAGATGGCAGAAGGAGGAATTCCTTCTGAATTACTGCAGAATAATAATAAAAACACTTAAGCTTTTACTTCACTTCCTCAAAGTTATAAATGTTTCCAGACACACAATGGTCTGACTGTTCAAAAGAGGCAGCTTCCCAGGTAACTTTAATTTCAAATCCTTTCCTGCATAATTAAAACACAAACTTGAGACCTTTTTCTTCAACACTTCCATTGTCTATTTCTCATTATACTTCTTGATGAGATTTTTAGGCTTCACAGAACACCGTCTAGGCAGCTAATCCGATGCAGTGCTAAGATCACAGCACTTCTTGTGTAATTCTTATTAGGTTAATCAAGAAACTTACTGAAGCAGGAGGTTTTTTAAGGCCTGCCAAATTTGAAACCATAGATCAAAGTTCAGAGCCCTCTGACCCTTTTGCCCTAACTTGCCTCAGCAAAGTTTGCATGAATGGGCCTTATTGTGAATATGGCAGCCTCAGAAGGCCTGTACTTTTGTAATTGTTTGGGCTTAGAAGAGCCACTGTAATGTGACCGATGAAATGCATTTCTTCTCCTTTTTCTGAAGTCTAAAGGTTTTCACCTCCATTGCCTATACAAGTGCAGTGGTGACAATAGCAGTTAGGTGATCATTGTTCCTGTCAGGCTGAGCCCCAAGTTTTATGACAGAATGTAATTAAATGGCTCAGAAGGCAACATTAGGAAAACAGCAGTGAAGAGCAGGGGCCAGGGGAAAGCTTAATTTCCATATGGTCAGCCAAGCAGGAACAAGGCCAGCATTGTGCCCTGAAGTAGACAGTTTAAGCACTATTAAAGAGATGTCTATTCTTTACATTGTCTGTCAAATGCCATTGCACTTTATGATTGCCCTTCTTCGTGGTCAAACCCTTTCCTTAACTTAAATGTTTTTACATGGCATTCATTCTTGGTCTTTAATATTTTATTATTAATTCATAAGGCATAATGACCCTTATTTTCAATAGTAATGCTGAATTTAAGGACAGCGACCAGTCAGTTTAATTCACCAAAGTTTGTCCCAGAAAAGCTTAAGACATTTTAATGGGTTGCCTTCACTACATTCTGATTTACTACTTCCCTTTTTCAGGGCAAATTATGATGGTAAATGAGCTCAGCAAGGTTTGGGCTTTTAGAAGGATTTGGCAGAGAAGGTGATAATTGCCTCTCTAAGGAAGTGCTTATATTCTCTGCAGCTTTACTTCCTCATATGCACCCTCACTTATTTTTAAAAAATTATCTTTACAAAGATATCCAGGGAAATGTAAACCAGTTTTGAAACTAGGATTCAAATTTTTCACTGCAGTATTTTTTTTCTAAAGTTCCTGGGCTATTCATGGTTCTGTTCCTTATCCAGGCCTACCATGTGACTTTTGTATTCTGATTCTTAAAGCCATTACTGCTATTGTAGGGATGGAAAATGAAGGAGTACCTGTGACTGGCACTGCTATCATTGAAGTCAAGGGGAGTTTAGCAGCTACAGGCAAGATACATTGCCTATGCCAGGGTGGGGAACCTTTTTTGGGTCAGGGGCAGGTTACTTCAGGAGGTCAATGCTGATCTGACATTTCTGAGGATGTTCTTTTGGTGTTTCCATAACAAAACCTGTGGACATGTTACCCAACCCTAAAGGTGAGTTATTAAAATAGGAGAGATTCTGTTAGGATTAGAATTCTACTAGTTAAAGCAGGATATTGATCAGTGTTCCTGCTAAGATTTTCCATCTGTGGGCTGGTTGAGATTTCTTATGTGCACCACCAATACTGAGGGAGTTTGTGGATGTGTACCCACCAGTACAAACAAACTGTAGATATAAATATATATTTTAAATAGTCCATATGTGTGGAAGAAAATATATTAAAACAATGGGTAATTAACAAGAAGCAATGCTTATGATTATTTAATATTAAATCAAATACAAAGAAAATTAACGCTACCCTTGGCAGAAGAAGTGGATTGTGCCCACAAAAGCTCATATTTATATATTTTTATTAGTCTAAGGCAGTGATCACCAACTAGTAGATTGGGATCTACCGGTAGGTCTTGGAGCCTCTGACAAGTGATCCTTCCTGGTTTGGCTGGGAAGTTTATCAAGTGCTGGAACTTCAGTTGTCCCTCCACCCACTATCCTGCTGATCTTGGAGCTGTCCCCCTGGGAGCCGCCTGCTTGGTGTGCAGGAGGGAGAATGGGGGATACTGATGTCAGGTGTCCTCTCTGTGTAGAGATGGGGTACAGGAGTGGAGGCTGTGAGAAGGGGATGGAGGGAGCTTGGCAATGTCAGTCTCTGTCACTCTCACACACTGTGTGTGTGTCTGTCATTCTCACAAACACACACTGTCCTTGATTCTCATCTCCTGACCCAACATATACATGGGGGGTTGTTGTTACGTTTTGGTTTTTTTCACTGTTTGCGAAGTGTGTCATTTTTGGTTTTTGACTGGTCTGTGCACTTCATAATTTTCATTTCTCTCTAGCACTTAAATTTAATTCTTGGAGTTCTTAAATGTAACCTGTTGTGACTGAAGTAATTCTCTCTCTGGTAATTGCTGCTCCTGGACGAGGCTGGCATGTCCCTGCAGCCCCCGAGAGGGGCAGAGCAGGGGGTCTCCACATGGTGTCCTTGCCTGCAGACACCACTCCTGCAGTTCTCATTGATCAGTAATGGAGAACTGTAGCCAGTAGAAGCTGTGGCCTGTAGATGAGGGCCGGCACATGGCAGCATGGAGCCATTGCTGTATATGCCAGCTGCTTTCAGAAGTGATGCAGGGCCAGGGCAGAAGTAAGCCTGACTTAACTCCACTGTCTGGAAGCTGTTTCAGTTAAACAGTGCCCAGCCAGAGCCTGCTTCGTGAGCCTCTGTCCCAGCCCTGAACCTCCTTCTGCACCTAACCTCCTGCCCCATATGTGAGTCCCCCTGCAGCCAAACTCCTTCCCATAGCTTGCACCCTGAAGCCCCTCCTGGACCCCAATCTCCCACCCTGGGCTAAGCCCGGAGTCCTTCCCACATTCCAAACCTGTTTGCCCAAGACCAGCACCTGCACCCAAAACCCTACCCAGCCTCGTGAAAGTGAGGATGGGAGGGGAAGGGGGATGAAGTAAACAGGGTGAGGCCTCAGAGGAGGGGTGGAAAGGAAGCAGGGCAAAGGTATTTGGGTTTGAGATAGATCTTAAATTGAAAAAGTGATCTTGTAGTTAAAAAGGCTGGAGAACACTGGTCTAAGATGCTACAAGACCATTGTTGTTTTTTAAAGCTTTTTTTAGTTATAAATTAATACAGCTACCCTTCTGAGACCTTGGAATAGATGTATCATCATCCTTTCTAACAGACAAATGCATGGTTCAAAGATCTTGCAAATAAGGTTTCATCCTACAAAACAGCTAGCATCACACCTAATACCTGCTGCTTCTGACTCATAAGAGCCAGAACTCTACCAGATAGCAAAGATCTGGCCTTAATGCAATAAGTTTACCATGTATTACTTAGTAACACAGGATTTTAAAAAATCATTAAGTTCAGAGTTTTAGATCTCTGCAACACTCCAAAAAATTCTGTTAAAAGAATCTTTTTCTTTCTTACTGTAAGCCCTTAACACAGGGGTGGCCAATACTTTTTGTTGGGAGGCCACTCCAAGAATTTGGTAAGTGGTCAAGGCCCACACTCTTCCAGGATATTAATGGAGGAGGAGCAGGGGTCTGGGATGGAGGCTGGGTGCAGAAGGGAGCTTGGGGCAAAGGACTGGGGTGTGAGATTTGGGAGGGAGTTTGGGTGAAGTAGGGGATCGTGACCTGGGGCAATGGACTGGGGCGAGGGGGGTGGTGGTGGTGCACAGCCTGGGAGGGGATTGTGACCTGGTGCAGGAGGGGTGCAGGGATTTGGTCTGGGACAGTGATAGTGGATCGGGCTTCTAGGTTTGAGAGGGGGGTGTGACCTGAGGAGGTGTGTAGGAGGGGATACAGGGTCTGGGAAGGTGAATGGGGGCAGGAGCAGGGGCGCAGAAGGCTTGGGTTACATGGGGTAGGAGGGCAGAAGGTGGGCAGAGGATTGGGGGAGGAAGGGGGTTGCTGGGGGGCCAGAGAGAGTCTCTGGCTGGAAAACCTTACTTGGCTCCAAGCCAGCAGCCCAGCAGGCTCTTTAGCCAGGGTCCCTGCCTTCCAGCCCCTGTGTGTCCTCAGGGGGTTGCAAGAGCCATGTTTATTGCTCTAAACTGAATCCTGCGAGACTGGGGGATGAGGGAGGTAGAGCACTTGACATGCTGCCTGTCCTGTAAACACGTAGCTGCTATTGCCCAAAATCAGCCAATGGGAGCTACTGAGTGTGGTGTCAGCCTGAGAAGCCTCTCCCCTCCCTCCAGGCTCTCTGCATTGACAACATACATGTGCCCCTGCACCCGGCTTTCCAGAGTGCCGAGCAGGGCATGCAGGGAGCCAGCTGGGGCTCTCATGGCCAAATCCAGCCCACAGATCACTTTTTGCCCAGCCTGGAATAGAGGCTGGAGCAAGCTTCTCCATTTATAGCAGGGAGCAGCTGCTGCTGCTTCTGCTCCTCCGAGAGGGTGAGCGCCTTATCTCCCCCATCTCTCCCCCAGCCATTCAGCTGAGCTCCCTGTCTGTCCAGGGAGCTCTGAAACTCTGCACGGGGCTCCAAAAAGCGCTGCCTGCCCATGTAGGAACACAGTTTACAGGGAACTTTGATGCTGATTAAGGAAAGCAAATTGTTCAGTTATCAAGCAAAGTTAATGTAGCAATTCTAGCAGTTGCATTCTTCCTCTCTTTAAAGGCTTGGAAGTAGAGGAGGAACAAAACATCAATGTGACATCAGTTTTTCAGTTGAAATGATCCTGTCTGTGCTTAAAAATTATGAAATGTAGAGGGTTTCGTTTAAAGTCAGTGGACATGATCTAAAGACTAGGAAGTGGGTGGGCTTCCAGCTGCAACATCTAAGTGGCTGTTTCCAATATATTGGCCCAAGCCCCACAAGCTTGAGACTCGTGTCTGCCTTGTGGTCTAAATGTATACTTGGTGTATTAAATATCTAAAAGACATGACCTATGAGAAAATATAGAAAAAATGGGTTTATTTAGTTAGGAGAAGAGAAGACAGATGAGAGTTTGTAGTTCCATAAATTTGTTACAAGGAAGAGGGTACAAAATTGTTCTTGTTAACCTCTGATGACAGGACAAAAAGCAATGGACATTAATTGCGGCAAAAGTGATTTAGGTTCAACATTAGGAAAAACTTTAACTATAAGGGTAGTTAAACACTGGCACAAATTGCATAGGAAGGTTGTGGAATCTCCATCCTGGGAGGGTTTTGAGCACAGGTTAGAAAAACACCTATCAGAGATGGTCTAGTTATTAGTCATCCTGTAGTGCAAGAGAATGGACTAGATGATCTATTGAAGTCTCTTCCACTTCTACGCTTCTGATTCTTTGTGTGGTATAGAAAATTTGCAAGTTAAATACCCAGCGGTGTATTATTTTAAAATGTTATTACTTCATTGACTGTTGTAAACCAATGAGGTGTTAATCTTTTATACATTCTCAACAGGAAAAGTAAAAGAAGGAAGTAGAAGAAACGTTATTGTCATGGCCTTAAAATCTTCCTCCCCAATTCACAATCTTGACTACTGCTGACTTTTAAAACACATCCTTCCTGCATGTTATAACCAAGGTTTTTTCTCCTATATAAACAAAAAGGAAATGCTGGCTTTATTTGATCTTCAAATATTGACGATAAAGATTCTTTATTATTAAACTAGGCAAAGTTTATTATTACATTGTTACATTAACGAGACTGTAATCTGACCAGTGAGAGAGAGAGATGCTGTCTATGTCCATTTAGGAAAAATTGTATCTGTAGAGGCAAATGTCATAACTCTCAGCAAGATAAATGAGGCATATCTTTTTATTTATGGGGTTGAAAAATTGGAGGAGACAGTTAAATCGTATTGTCAATCAAGCTCATTTAAAAGCTTCAGTTTTTAGTATTCTGGAACCAAGTTGTATTCAGACATTTTATCCTTTTCCTGTTTCATGTATATAATGCCTAGACACTTTTTAACCAATCAAAAATATTTCCTTATTCTTTGCTTTTTCTTCTCCAAAATAAAATAAAGACGCGTTCTGAGAACATTATTAAATTACCATCATTTTCACATTTGTAATTAAATTGCTTTTATTGTGAGTATATTTTCTCACTTGTATAGCCAGTTGAACCAAATTTACCTCTGGAAAAGTAAATGGCCTAATGTTCTTCTGTGGTTATCTTCCCTTTGAGCTTGTGGGCTGTATATGCCTTGTCTTCTGACTGTTTAGAGCCTTGTGGATAAATGTGCATGGAATTTCTTTAGCTGTCACATTGATGGATGGGTGGGACAGTAGAACCTGCTCAGCCAGAGCAAGTGAGAGACTCTCTGATTCATCACTCTTCCTACTGTCAACATACAAATCAGGGCTTCAGAGCAGGTCCCGACTTGCCTAGGTCACAGAGCCACAAGAAAAGCAATTAGCATTTCAAGGATATATATATTTTAATCATTGGGTATTTGAATCTGTGCTGCAGTTCTCCCATTCACTACATCAAAATTTTATTGTATGTTTTTTTTTAAAGTGGGGGCACTATGTTTAGTTGATATTGGACCACATCAGACTGAATTATTTTTGTTATGATCATTTAGACTAGCACAGAATGAAAGATAGCTTTTCACAAGAAAGGAAATTGGGGAGAAGGGTGTTGCTGGCACTTGTGCAATGGAGGTGGGAGTATATTTCAGCAAATATGTCTGAGAAGTGCTGCCTTCTCTTAAGACATTCTGGACAACACTAATTGGCTAATAACTCTGGCCAACTCTGGATAGTGTCTCTTCCTTCTCCTGGTTGAAGTAGTGAAGTTACTCTTCTAATTCAACAAATACAGGCTTGTATTTATAGAGTGAAAGGTAATAAAGTGGAGTTTTTGTGCTGGGATAGCGAGAAAATGCAGGCTTTAGTCATAGATAATATATGTAAATGTAAATCATTAAAAAACTACAGCCAAATGATGGCTAGGATTTCTGTGCACAAATGCCAGTCAAGGTACTCTGGGTCTTCACTGCAATAGCCTTGTCTATTTCTTGGGCATTGCCCCTAACTCCTCCTCCCCCCTCCCCACCATGTGTACACACCAAACTCACTCAATTTGAATGGTACTTTCAATACATGCTAGTTGGCCCTTTGGGGGCATGCACTGAGTCTGGGTTTTGCTTTGTCTGGGGCTGGTGACTCACCCATTTAGCCTGTGTGCAAAAACACTTGGGTATAGGCTAGGGGTGGGCAATAAGACTGAGGTGGTTTGCCTGGGTTAGCCCCTGGAGGGCTACTGCTGCTGTGTTTACCTGTACCTCCTCAGCTGCTGGTGCTTGCAGTTCCCATTGGCTATGAATTGCTGTTCCCAGCCAATGGGAGCTGCAGGAAACAGTGTGGACTAGGGACATTGCTTCCTGCAGCTCCCATTGGCCAAGAATGGCAATCCACAAACAACAGGAGTTGTGGGTGACTGTACCTGTAGATATGCAGGCAAATGAAGTGCCAGCAGCCCACCAAGTGCTAACCCTGGTGGAACCCGTCCAGCCACAGACTGATTATTACCCATTGCTGGTATAGGTTGTCTTCCAATGGTCCCACAGTGCCCCCTCCCCACTCAGAAGGACAGACAAATTCTCTCGTAGTTTACTAGAAAGAATCCATAGAGCAGCTTCAGGGTATCGCAGCAGAAAAGAACCAAGTGCTACGCTCCCAGAAGTCCTAATGACAAACATGGGTGAGTGCAGCATCAGTAAAGACACTAACTTGGGTATGACTTTGCAGTACAGCTGTTAGCATCAACCTAGGCTAAACTGACATGAGAACAATTTGGACCAAGAGCTCTACCTTATGCAGACATATCTTCTCTATAAATATCTTGAACTATGGTTCTATGATTCTATGAACTGTTTCTAAGCCTATTCATTGCCCAATCTCTCCAAGTCTGATTTCTTCTCCTTGGCCTAGATCTCCCATTTCTGCCTGTCTTGTGTGTATTCTAATTTCAGTTTCCTTATGGTCAATATTCTGCCAGATTCATTCTGCCCCTAATTTCTCCACTCCTCTCTCAGGTCTGTAGGAGAGATTATAGAAGTGACTTGTAACCTAGTGTGTTTCTTATGTATACAGACAAGCTAACTAGCTTTGAAGTGAGCTGCTTACTGTATGAATAATATTTTACAAAAATAAGATATAATTAGCATTTCAATGCTATTGGCAAACAACGTTGCAATGGAACATCAGGGGAAGGTGTTTGTTATGTGTATTTCAGAGTAAATGGCCTTGAAGATCACCATACAGTATTTACTGGTGCTCAAGTGGAAAAGATACTGAATAATTCATAGCTTTTTCTTACCTTGTTACATTTGTGGCACCTTCCCTTCCAGCTCTGACAAAATAACCTGGTTCTTTATAATCTATACTATTACAGAAGTGTCCGGCCTTCAACATGTTAACATTTGAATTATCTGTAATTGCATTATGACGCAGTGAGTAGGTGAGAGTTGTCTAGCTGTAAAACACTCTCTTTAAAAATCTGTTTGCTACACATTTCTGCTAGATCCAGGAGAATGTGCTCTTACAACGTTTTATCAGTGGATGTGAGTAATGAAGGAAAATTTTTGCCACCTTTCTCTATTAGTATTTAAATGACCAGTTAGATGTATCAAATGTATTGTTCGGTGAAATTTTAATATTGTTCTGTCTCCCTAGATTTTAACAGTTTCTAATGTTCGTAGATGCATAGGTGCTGTGCATACAGCCTTCCAAATGTCTTGTCCAAGTGCTTCTGTAAGTAAGATCATTTTAACAGTTTGAATGAATTAAAATCTCCCTCACACTCTATATTTAATAAGCATAGCTTTTGCAATCTTCTGTTCCACAACTAAAAATAAATTGGTGGCTCATGAATACTAAACTGCTTACACATGCAATAACCAAGACCTCGTGTCTGTCTCTCTCTCTTCTCTCCTTCTCCCCCCCCCACCAAAAAATCCAACCCATTCTTCCTCCAAACTACTCCTAAAGCCTGCTGGTTCCTTAAGGCCTATGTTTACTAAATCCCACATGCAACTCCACTGTCCTTTCATTGTACTAGACTCTATTACTATGCTGTATCTGTTGTAGTATATTTAGGCTGTGAGATCTTTGTGATATGGACTTCGATGTTTTGAAACAGGTGGGCTACGTCTAGATTTTCCGCAAATGCTTTTTTCCGCAAATGCTCTCTTACATGAGATCGTCAGTGTTCTTGCAGAAATTCAAGTGGCCAGTGTAGACAGCTGGCAAGTTTTTCCTCAAAAGCAGCTGCTTTTGCGGAAAAACTTGCCAGTCTAGACGCAGCCATATAGAAATACAGAAATATTGAAGGCTTCTTTGGAAATTTTTACCTTTAACCAATACCAGTTAAACTGTATGAGATTATCCTCTGGAACTCTGTGATAATTTGAGAGATTCTGTGGAAACTGATAGTGAAGGTCTAGATAAATCCTGACACAATTATACTTGGAGGGTGGTATTTCTACTTCTGCTGGTTTTTGTTGTTATGCTTTAAATTGGTTTGGATTGAGAGGTGGCACAAGGACAATGCACAATACTCAGAAAGTTGAGGTTCAGAAGAAGTAAGGCCATATCTACACTGCCATTTATGTCTGCAAAGCTTCTGTCACTCAGGCATATTAATACACACACCTCTGAGAGACATAAGTTACGCTGCCATGAAGTGCTAGTGTGCACGGTCCTGTATTGGTGAGAGAGCTTCTCTCACTTTCTACGTCTTGCCGCACATTGGAGGTGGTGTAATTATGCCAATGGGAGAGAGCTCTCCCATAGACACAGAGTGGCTACAAGAGAGATCTTACAGTGGCACAGCTGCATTGGTATAGCGCTGCTGCTATAAGCTTTCCAGTATAGGCATTGGCACTCAGATGAATTGGGCTATTTCCCTGGTCATATAATGATCCTGGACAATTCCCAAAGAAACATGTGTATTTGTTTTGGGGGAAGTTGTTAATTGCCTAGTGGATTTTTATGGATAGAAGTGCATCACTTCTTCTTTACGGTGGGTAGTACAAAACAGGAAAAAGAGAAGAACAGAGCAGTGATCCCTGTTAGCTGGAAGCTTGTGTGGATTCTCAGGAGAGATTCGGATGCTGCCCAGCTAATTAGCAGAGTGCCCACACCTAGGTTATGTGTTTCTATTGGTGGTGCACATGTCCATGCCTTATTGCACATAAATATTCGGCACATGGATGGAAAAAATAGAAGGAACGTTGGACCAGAGGGGGATTAAGAGCTGTATCAAAGAACTGTTTCTCTTTCTCACTATCCTGAAAGTTAATATTGGCATTATCATCGGTGCTTTTAAAGATGGATAAACAGAATGCAGAGAGCTCTGAGTAATGCTGTTTATTTTGTCTTTGATTTTAAAGATTTTTACTAGTAATCCTTAGCTCTTAAATCCAAATCATTTTGCAGAGATAACTAAGTAATTCTTACTGTTGTCCTATAAGGTAGGTAAAAATATATAGTTATCTAGTTGCAGATGCAGAAATGAAAGTACATCTGCATTTGCTCAAGGGCAAGAGGGTGGGGGGGGGGGGGGGAGAAGGAGGCTGTACCTCTCCAGCTGTCAGGAGAGGATGATGGAATGGATCACTTGACAATTGCCTTGCTTTGTTCCTTCCCTCTAAAGCATTTGGCTGGCCACTGTTGGAAGACAGGATACTGGGCTGTATTAACCTTAGTCTGACCTAGTATTGCCATTCTATCTTCAAGATGGAGGTGTAATTCCTAGTCCCCAAAGATATACCTGCTCTAGTTTGATATGTGGCAGCATGAGTGGTGGGAAAGGCTAGCTGTCCCGAATGAAGCTGTAGAGTGGAGTTGTACCTCGAGCTCAAAGTACAGGCATCCTATACTGGTTGGCTACGTCTAAGACCGGAATGATTTTGTGCAAATACTTTTAACAGAAAAATGTTTCTGTTAAAAGTATTTGCGCAAGAGAGTGTCTATACTGGCATGTGCCTTTGCGCAAAAGATTTGCATTTGTGCAAAAGCATCCGTGCCAGTGTAGACGCTCTCTTGCGCAAGAAATTAATGTTGCTGTCTACACTGGCCCTCTTGCACAAGAATACTTGCGCAAGAGGGCTTATCCCTGAGTGGGAGTGTCAGAATATTTGTGCAAGAACCACTGATTTTGTACATTACATAGCCAGTGTTCTTGCGCAAATACTCACGGCCAGTGTAGACAGGTGGCTTTTGCGCAAAATCATGCCAGTCTAGACACAGCCGTTATGATCAGCTCCCATTTATAAAGGGGTTTGATAACAGAAGCAAGCTAAGAAATCTGGAATTTCTGTCTGTCTTATGATCAAGCCACTAGATTATTCCCCTTTCAACTGAGTGAAGTTTTGTTTATCTATGCATCTTTTCATGCTTGTTATGAATTTTTTTTTATATCTTGCAGCAAGTTCTGGAGAACAAATTCTTTAGAAAATATTCAGATACGTTTAAAAGTCAGCACTTCCAATTTTAAATCAATTTCATTTGCAAAGTGACATTCACACAGACGATACTCATTCACACATGCATTGTACATGTCAAGGCGCTTGGGAGTGTAAGGTGACAATCTGGCTGGCTGGTGTCTTACTCCCTCTCTTGCCAATCTCTCAAATTGTTATGCCTGATAGAGAAATTGGGAGTGAGTTAATGTTCAGTGATGATTGTGAGATCCGGAGATGATTTTGTAGGTAGTGGCACAGATGTACCTGTATCTTTTGCAGATATATACTCTGATATGATCCCCCACACTGAGGAGTTTTATTAGCTAATTTAGATAATAAACGAATTAAAGGAAATACTTAAAGTAGAAGCTAGCTGCAGCCAAAGAGTGAAAATAGGCAGATTTGTAACCAGTCATTAATGGACAAGCAGAAGAAAAGTTTTAAGAGATGATTTAGGAGGTAAGAGTCTAATACATAAGCATATGGTATAGGGATGTAAGGGAGTAGTCGAGTCAACTACTCGACTACTCTCTCGCTATCCCCTCCCCCCCGCCCTTGCTGCCTCTGATACAGAGGCAGCAAGTGGGGGAACAGGAGCCAGTGGTGGGGGAAGCCAGCTGAAAAGCAGGTTTTCCTCCCCAGCACCATCTCCATGGTGCCGCCTGCCCCCTCTCCGCTCCCACTGCTGCCTCTATCAGAGGCAGCGGGGGAGGGATGGTAGGGGAAGCCACTGCAAAGCAGCCTCTGCCAGCAGCAGGCAGAAGCTGCTGGACCCAGTTGGCTCACACTGTATTTAAAATGCAGAACAGTAGCAATCCCGTCTTGTTCCGGTAGGAAACCTACTCCCATTGCATCTCTGCAGCTTAAATGAAGTAGGCGCTGGGTAGTCGATACATATTTTATCAACTACACGATTAGTCAATTACCTGCCTCCTAACATCCTTAATATAGTATTGATTATTATCCTAGAGATAGTTCAGCAAAATGGCTCTAAGATCCTAGGGTTGTGCAGATATAAACTTAAGGTGTTTGAAATCTATATCTGAATGTTTCAGCTCTGTTTTTCAGTCCTTGGTAAACCGTCATTGTTACTAGGATGTTGGCATTAAAGATATGAAAAATGATGATGCGATTCAGTGTACTTTTCAATATGTTCAATAGATGACTGTTAGTGAACTCACTGCCTGCTGAAGAACCCCTCTCCGAAGCACTGGTATGACTTTCTGCAGCAATTAATATCAGCAATAACATCAGCCACTGCTCTATCACTTTAAATTTTCAAACCTTTTATTTTAAAAACCCAGGAATGAAATCACATTTGGGGCCAGCTGGCAGTGCTCAAACATTTCACCTTCAGGCACCAGAATTTAAACCCACGCTTAAGTCACAAGTGACAATGAATTTGGACCCATCCAAGAACTCATTTATTCACACCACAAAACCAGCACAAAACTTGGCATAGCATACTGTATTTGGCAATCTCTGCTCAAGAGATAGCCAAGACTCTAACAGCAAGGATACTTCAGGCCAGAAGTGTTGGCAGAGCTGTATGTAGTGGAAGTTTGCTCAGCATC
This sequence comes from Pelodiscus sinensis, assembly GCF_052426305.1. Taxonomy (NCBI): domain Eukaryota; kingdom Metazoa; phylum Chordata; order Testudines; family Trionychidae; genus Pelodiscus; species Pelodiscus sinensis. Next base: position 28,242,110 of record NC_143065.1, read on the forward strand.
TTCCGGTGCTACGCCTGGCTCCCATCCCTGCTCTTAGACTCTCATATTTGTGATGATTAAATTCATCCACAAAATTTAAAAGCAACAAGATCTGTAACAGTTGCCTTTTTTTAAATGTGAAAGCTGAAAGCATTGCAAGCCTGAGCAAATTGCTGCTTCCAACAGCTTGTCTTAGTTCCTCCCCTACTATAAACTTCACGCAAGCTGATTCCAGGGTGGATGCAGAACCCTCATTAAAATAAAGGGTCTCAATGCAGGCTTGGAGGTCTACGTGCATGGAGCTCGTTGGAGGATCTGGGACCTCTGATTTTAACTTTAGTTCTTTAAATAAAAAGTGAAACTGATATAGTTGTGACTCTTCAGGTTAGTTACACTAAGGATTCATTCAGCCCAATAGAACACTGTTGACATTCAAGTCAGTGATGTGATGTCAGGAATGAATCAGTAGCATAAACTGAAAATGAAAGGCTGGGCAAGACCATATTTAAGTCTACATTGGGCTCCCTGCACATGCAGACATAAGGATCTCTGTAGCCTCCCTGAAAATGAACTCCAAGCTTGTTTTTATCTCAACTTGTAATTGGGGAGGCCCCTGAGTATTAAATCCACAGCCTAACATATGGAGACTCCCCATAAAAACTCGGTGTAAGTCTTATTCTACACTATTTTGAAATGAGATGCATGTGGAATAGTTGCTAATCTTAAACCTGTTGGAGAGCATGTAGAGGCGTAACGGATTTGACTCAAAGCTAGTGGATCTGGCCAAACGTTAAATTACCCTGAAATAGTGTTAGGGAAATAACTTATAAAATGGCTAAAGAAGTTGTCCCTGGGGACACATTGGGTGTTTTTTTTGGGGGGGAGAGGGATAAGGAGGAGAGAAACTGATAGGATTTTTATTTCCTGGCATTGAGAATTAATTTACCTGTTTAGTGGAGAAATTATTATGCCTGATCTCTCTAGAAATGGTCTGTGCACAGATATAAAATACATTAGAAATGGTGAAGCCTACAGCTATTAAGGATGACTGCACTGATTACTGTACCAGCTGGATTCACTTTTTTACTCTGGGTATTGAGAAATATCTGCCACATGTAAGGTGGAACTTTGTAACTTAAGTGTATTATAATTTATTTCTGGGGCAAACATAGCCTTGGTATGTCCAGAATAGATTGCTGGATACTCTGTGTTTCTTCTGAAACATGTATTACAGTTATTGTTGTGTAATATATGAAATGTGCTTATCATAACTGTTTTGCTTTATATGCATTATTTCCTTTTTTGTTCATGACGGTATTAAAAACTGCTTTGTATGTTTAACTATTTCAGGATAAGTACTAGTAATGCACATCCAATATTGTTCCTCATAGTGGAAGGATATTCAGTACCCAATTAAAATGACTAGAGAACAAGGGTGGGGAATATGAATCATGAGCAAGATAAGCAATGTCCCAGAAAACCTGCTCTCCTCCCCCTCCCCAATACTGTGCATATAAAAACTCCATTCCACTGCTTTGTTGGCCTAGAAAGATTTCTATCATGGCACATCTCTCATTAATGAAGACTTCCCATCATACTCTGAAAGAGGATCACACATCCTCTGTGTCTAAAGTGCCTACACTTGATAAAGCTAGCTGGATTCAAATTTGTTAGTTGAGGACAAAAGGTTTCTCAACTATTTGCACTAATTTGCCTAGGATTTCATTGTTAAGGGAATTGGCTTTTATCTTATTGGGGATTTACTGCTATACTAGCTTGTTTCAGAGAGACTAGGACATTCTTAACCATAATCTGCTATATTTGAGAGAGTTTGTATTTCTATCTGTGTCCGTCCATCTTTGAGATCATTTGTTCAAGAACTCCTCCTAAATGGCATGAGCTAGAGCCACCAAATTTGATGTGAAGCTTCTTTTTACCACAACTTAAAGTAAGTTATGGCTTTAGTTGTGCTAGGACAATGGGATAAACCTGGAATTGTATTGTTTCTCTTCAAATGGAAAGAGAGAAGTCTGGTAGGAAGGATGGTTATACTGTAGAATGACCACAGGGTGGGCAGCAAGGGGCCACAGATGGGGACTGGGACAGCTTGCAGAGAAAATCAGAATTGCTGACTGCAGTGGAGCCCAGTCTGCACTCCTGACTCAACTGGCCCACCAACCTTCAAATCCTTGATATTTTCTTAATGGCTATGCCTACACTGGCATGATTTTCCGGAAATGCTTTTAACAGAAAAGTTTTCCATTAAAAGCATTTTCGGAAAAATCGCGTCTAGATTGGCAGGACGCTTTTCCACAAAAGCACTTTTTGCGGAAAAGCATCCGTGGCCAATCTAGACGCAGTTTTCCGCAAAAAAGCCCCGATCGCCATTTTCGCGATCGGGGCTTTTTTGCGGAAAACAGTATTGTGCTGTTTACGCTGGCCCTCTTGTGCAAATGATTTACTTTTGCCCAAACGGAAGCAGCACAGTATTTCCGAAAGAACACTGATGATCTTACATGAGATCGTCAGTGTTCTTGCGGAAATTCAAGCGGCCAGTGTAGACAGTTGGCAAGTTTTTCCACAAAATCAGATGATTTTGCGGAAAAACTTGCCAGTCAATGAGAATAACCTAGTTAACACAGCCAATGAGAATAACCTAGTTAACACATCTGATCCCAAGCTTGCTTCCTGACTTTCACCAGTTGATCTCTATGATTGGGATGTCTTGTGATAAGTTTCTAAAGAAGATTGCAATGCGTTTAATTCTTAGCAGTTATTCTTTGCTTATGCTTCTGGAGCATAGTTTAATTATTGCTGGTAACTTTTAAAACATTGCTCTGAAGGCTACAAGTGGGACTGCTGCTTGATGGGTGTTTCCATTGATCAAAAAACCAGGATGGATATAAATAAAGTACATTTCTGTGACTGAAAAAGAAGCCTGCCCGAAACCAGCTTTGACTAGATGGACCAGTTTTACAGCTCCTGTCACTTTACCACATCTGTTTGACACATTAACAACAAAAACTCAGTACTTACATTGATGGTATGACCTTAAAGGAAAAATATCTGGTAGTGACAGCAGTGTGTGGGACTCAAGAAAACAAAGTGTGATGGAAAGAGAAAATAAAACAGCCTTTAATTCCACTTGGAGAGAAATTTGTGTGGTCACAGATAAGGGAAAGATTTATTTGTGATAAAACGTCCTGTTCCTGATTTACTCCTGAGGGAATTCTGCACCAAAAAGGCAAAAATGATGTTCACATTATTTTAAAATGCTGCATACTTGTGTCAATAAGTAAATTGGAGGCTCTGACATGGCAGTGGGTAGTGAGCACCACTGGTTTCATAGAGCTGGGAGAGAACTCTGCAGCCCCTTCCAGCAGAGAAGGTCTCAGTGCGCTTGATCTTGACACACGGTCTTCCAGGCTAAGCACGCCATGATAGCAAGAGAGAGGGACTGCCTCTCACATGCACATTTGGCCCTGGCCCACAATCCAGGTGGGGAGAGGCAGACTCCAGCCTGGCAGAATCCAGGTGTGAATAGGCTTAGTGTGGGAAGGATCCAAGTATGGGATGAGAGGAGATGGTTCTGTGTGGGGTAGTCTGCATGAAGTGTGGGTGGGGGGGGGGAGTGTTGTGTGCAGGGGGGATTCTGAGTGCACAGGAGCTCTGACTGCAGAAGGATCAGGATGCACAGGGTCTTGAGGATAGGGTTGCCAACCCTCTAGGATTGGCCTGGAGTCTTTAGGAGTTCAAAAGATTAATCTTGAAATAAAGATTGACAGGTGATGAAATCTCCAGGAGTACATCCAACCCACATGGGCAACCCTACTCTGGGAGAGGAGACTCTGGATGCACAAGGGCTTGTGGAAGAGAGGAGATTCCAGCTATGAGCGCTGAGCCTCTGCAGAGGGGGGTCTGGATGTGGGTGGATCAGAGCTGACGGGGGAAAGAAGGGCTGAGTGTGGGGTTTGGGTGCAAATGATGGGTACTCAGTGGATGGGAGTCTGGATGAGGGGAGCTCATTGGAGTGGTCCAGGTGCAGAGGGATGGGGCTTATTAATGTGGGGTTCGAGTGCAGGGGCTCAGTGGTAGGTGGACTGAGTGCTGTGGTGGCAGTCTGCAGAGGGGGTGGTGGTGGTCTGGGTGAAGACTGGCCTCCGGACAGAGGGTTGAGGGTTGGGTGTGGTTCTGGGTATAGTGGGAGTGAGGCTCAGCATGGAGGTCTGAGCAAGGGAGTTGCAGATACATGGGGAGCAGGTACACAAACAGTGAGCTCTCCCACTGTGGCTGAGGAATCCGGGCAGGGTTGTGTGTGTGTGTGTGGGGGGGGGATGTCTACACTAGCTCGTTAATTCAAGCTAGGTAGGCAAATGAGGCGACTGGAGTTGCAAATGAAGCCCGGGATTTAAATATCCCGGGCTTTATTTGCATGGTCCTGTCCGGTCGCCATTTTGAAATTTCACTAGCCCGAGCTCACTTCTGTGTGGCTACACGCGGCAGTGAAATGTTAATTCGAACTAAGTCTTTAGTTCGAATTAACTGTTACTCTTCATTCCGTGTAGCCACGCGGCAGTGAGTTCGGGCTAGTGAAATTTCAAAATGGCGACTGGACAGGAACATGCAAATAAAGCCCGGGATATTTAAATCCCGGGCTTCATTTGCAACTCCGGTCGCCTCATTTGCCTACCTAGCTTGAATTAACGAGCTAGTGTAGACATACCCTTGGGAGTGGGTCTGACCCAGCCTTGGCCAAGTCTTGCAGGTGAAGATGAAGTTCCATCCTCCCCAGCCCAGATGGGACTAGCAGCTGGGCCTGTCACAGGGGGAGTCACTGTCTGGTCTGGCTTAATGAGGGTGTGTGTCTTATATGGTGATTTTTCCTCTCTGGTGATTTGCTTCTCTAGGCGCCCAAAATGATATGCTGAAGTTGCTGGGGAAGGGGAGCATGGCCACTGTTGTAGCTTCCCTGTCAGAAATTATTTTTCTGTAGGGCAAAAAAGCAAGGAGCAGGGGACATGAATTCTGCATGCACGCAGTGGCACAGACACCACACAGGAGTAACACTGCATTGCACTTCATTGTCAGACAGCACTTACACCAAACCCCTAATACCTTATCTGGTTTTAATGCATGGGCATATGTCTGCACTGATGAATGAGGGACACTGATTCCAGCATAATGTTTCATATTTAACAGACAAAAAAGCAATACATTGAATACACTTGGTGTTGCAATTGCACGTTTCACTCAGAGCTTTGGGGCTGCAATAAGATGATAGGGAGGGATCTGTGAAGTTAATTAGAAATAGAAATGGGACTGAATCAAAGTCCAGGTATGAGCACCCTCAGAATTTGGCATCTCTAGTTGGGTTTCATCTTGTTAAAGATGTTATGCTTTTTGTTTAATGGCGAACCAGCCTGGGTTATGTAATCCAACATCAGGCTCAGAAGGTATGTGTATGCACTGGGAAAGGTCATGCCCTGGAAAATAAGATTCTGTTGATTGGAAATAAGGGATAAAAAGCAACTATTCTTCTTGGTTCTGTGTAAGATCTTGCACCTGAATCAACATAACTGCAAAATTAGGGAAAGGAAAACCGAGTGGTGCAATCTATTTTGAGCTTTGCTAAGTTCATTTACAGAAACGTTGTCAAATATATAAATGGTCCTTTTCAAAAACAAATCATTGTGACCAAAAAAAGCATTAATTTCCCCTAAGTTTCTAGGAAGGACAGTAGAAGAAGAACTGTCATAACCACATCAAGCATATTCTTTTAAGCTCTTGATTCAGTCTTTTGTTTCCAAGCTTCTTTTAAACAACAAAAAATCCACTTGACAGAAAACTCACAAGATGGTTTGTTTGAAAGACACAGGCAGTTAAATTGCAATTTATTTTAATTAATAGGACTACAAAAATCTTTTGTAATCTCTCTCTCTCTCTCACACACACACACAAAACATAGTGAGGTAACTGTGTGTGGATGTTAATCATCTAAGTGAGCAGAAAAGTAAACAGGATGTGCCCCATTTCCCCTTGCTGGGCTTTGCTGTGCAGAATCTTGGAATTTGCCTTCAGGTGAAATGCCAGTGATTGTACTTTCTCTTGGGAGAGCCAATTCTAATTAAACAGAATACAGTTGAAAAAAAACTTTGTTCTGCCTTTGAAGAGCACATAAGTATCAATTTTCTGTCCAGTTATAATGCCGAGATAGTGACTGACACATGTTACCTGTATGTGCAGCATTTGCTACAGGTGATAGTATTATGTAGATGATTGAAAATCATAGCATCTACTCAAGTCAGTAGATTGGGGTTCTGCAGCCTATGGTTCTAGAACCAAATATGGTTCTTTTGTCATTCCCATAATACACACAACTTTTTAAATTAAAATGAAAAATTAAGTCAAATTTAAAAATGCATAATTGTTCATATCAAGATTTTTTTTATCTGTTTCACCTTTAATGTCATTTTAATAAACATCCATCCTCTCCACACTTGGGAGTTGCACATATTCTCTTTTTATTTGATTGGTCAAGAAATCTTTCCATCATCATGTGACAGTATGATGATGGAAAGTAAAAATAGCAAAGAGAGAGATGATGAGTACCAGCATTTCATTACAAAACATGCAGCATTTGCTACAAAATACTCCAAGGGTGACATGTTTGTGTGCGCACGCACACACACAAAAGCCTGCAAGGAACTGCGGTGAAAAATGAGCATTGGACAAATTAGCCTGTTGGTATGGTCTAAAAAAAGGTGGGAGCTTAAACTCCACAAGTTTTGTGGGCTGTTAGAGCATTATTCAAGAGAGGAAACCTTGCACTGATGGGGATTACATGAAGAGATGCATGCTAAAAATTGGTCATGAACTATTTGAGTTTCACAACAGGGACAAAATCTTACAGAAAATTCAAGACATGCCATTTTTGGCAGAAACAGTTCATGACAGAAATGGACCAACAAAATTGACAGGGAACAAATGCAAAATTTGAGTACAGCTACTTATTTTTCATTTACTTTGGACAAGACAGTTGACATATGTGACGTTAATTAGTTATGGAAATGCTGTGCATGAAGAAATGACGGAGATATTACCAATGAAAAATCAAACAAGGGGCGAAGACATCCTTAAAACTGAGATAAACTTTGTAAATAAGAGAAATACAGTTGCATAATGTGTCTGTGTGTACGGATGGTGCATCTGGCATGGCCAGCAAATACAGGGGATTCCTTACTCTTGTCATAACAGCTGAACCGCCCACTTTTGACGTTTCAATGCATTGTGCATCAAGAGGCACTTTCTGTGCAATCTTGGAAATGTAATGGGACTGGTCATTTGTATTGTCAGTTGGATTCTTGCCTGAGCCCTTAATCGCCATCCATTTCAGTCACTGCTCAAGGAAGTAGATTCCAAATACCCCGATCTGTTAATGTACGATGTTAGCTGGTTATCTCATGGCAAAGTTTTTTCTCGTTCTGCCTGCATTAATGAGATTAAGTCATTTTTGGATAGAAAGGGTGTCTCTCACACTGAGCTTTGAGACTGGCTCGTTGCTCAATTTTTACTATCTCGTTGACTTTACCTGTCATTTCAATGAGTTGAACCTTAAGCTCTAAGGGCAAGGAAGGAAATACACTCCTGATTCTGCAGCAGACAGTGTTTGGATTTGAATCAAAATTGACTGTCTTCATCAAAGATATCAGGATGGACACACTGGCGCATTTTAAAAGATTACGAATGTTTTGTGATTTGTATCGGAGAGAGAATCCAAATAACAGCCTTGATTTGCAGCAGCTTGCCAGGTTTGTTTCTGAGCTCCTGATGGCATTCAAGTCTCATTTTGTTGAATTTTGCAAACATGGTGCTCTGTTTAAGTTTATGATTTGTTCATATAAAGCTTCTGTTGAAGAAGTGGACTTGACAGTCATTCCCGGCATCTCAGTCAGTGATTTGGAAATGAAAATAGCAGATTTCAAGGAGTCAGATATCTGGGTGGAAAAATTCATCAAGCTGAATTCTGATTTAGAATGCCTTACTCAACGATGCACAGAATTGGCAAAACTGCACAAATGGGCTGACATGAAGAAATTGGAGCACGATGATAATCTGAATCTACAAACTTGGAAAGAACTTCCTGTCACATACAACACTGTGCAGAATGTCAGCTTGGTGTTAGTTTTAATGTTTGGCTCTGCCTATAATAAGTGTGAGCAGGCTTTCTCTCATTTGAATCACATCAAAGGTAATTTGTGCTCAAGATTGACAGAAGACAGCCCAAATGCATGCATGAAGCTGAATTTGACCAGTTATGATGTAAATTTCAAAGAAATGTGCAAAAAGATGCAGCAGCAGAAGTCGCATTAAATAAAGTCCTAGAGTACAATGTTTCATTTATGCTGTTATTAATCATGTCAATTATTAGTAATAAGTTGTATATTTTTAGTCAGGAAACGGGCATTCTTTGTTGACCACTTGTTCTGAATTTTGATGTAGTTTGGCTCTTAGGTTTGAAAAGGCTGCTGACCCCTGCAGTAGATGATATTTACTAGGTAACATTTTTGTTTTACAGGCAGTCCCCGGGTTATGTACAAGATAGGGACTGTAGGTTTGTTCTTAAGTTGAATCTGTATGTAAGTCGGAACTAGCGTCCAGATTCAGCCGCTGCTGAAACTGATCAGTTTCAACAGCGGCTGAATCTGGATGCCAGTTTTGACTTACATACAGATTCAACTTAAGAACCCCAGGCATCCCCAAGTCAGCTGCTGCTGAAACTGATCAGCGGCTGATTCCAGGAAGCCCGGGGCAGGGGCTTCCTGTAGTCAGCCACTGGTCAGTTTCAGCAGCGGCTGACTTGGGGATGCCTGGCGCAGAGCAGCTGGGGTGCTGCTGGGTTGGTTCAGTAGCGCCACCAGTCCTCGGCGCTACTGGACCAACCCAGCAGCACCCAAGCTGCTCTGCCCCAGGCGTCCTGATTCAGCCGCTGCTGAAACTGACCAGCAGTGGCTGAATCAGGACGCCTGGGGCAGAGCAGCTGGGGTGCTTCCGGGTTGGTCCAGTAGCACCCAGAGTGGCGCTACGGGACCAACCGGCAGTGCCCCAGCTGCTGTACCACAGGCGTCCGGAGCAAAGCCGTAGAGCACGGGGGCAGCGGGACAGCCCAGACGCGCTATGGCTGTCCTGCTGCCCTCGGGCTCCGTGGCTTTGCTCTGCTTTGCTCCCCATCTCCCTGGTCTGCAGACCAGGGGGACGGGGAGCAAAGCCGCGGAGCACGCGGGCAGCGGACAGCCCAGACACTTTTCCAGAAAAGGGATGCTAATGAGACCAGTCAGAATCTTGAAAGTAGGAATAAGGGATCTTCCGGAAAAGGGTTTATTTTCCGCAAGATCCCGTCTAGACTGGCGCTTTTCTCCGGCAAAACCCCGAGCCGGAAAAAAGCGGCAGCCATGTTAATGCAAATGCCACGGGGGATATTTGAATCCCCCACGGCATTTGCAATTCTGACTGGTCTCATTAGCATCCCTTTTCCGGAAAAGGATGCCAATGTAGACACAGCCATATAGTTTTATTCGTAGGCAAATAGAATTGAGGCTAGATATAGGCTCAAGGTACAAAATTTGGACCTGGATTAAGGAATGTTCAAATATGGATTTTGATTCCATTAACTAGAAAGAAAGAAGCCATTGTGAAAATCAGATGCACCTCTGGATTTGATTTTTTTTTAAAATATATTTCCCCCCCCCCCCTCCCAAGACGTGGTGGTGTTCAGATCAAAGAGTTTGGATTGAACTATGTTCATGAAGTGTGCATTGTCGCAAAGGACAGGTTGGAAATTGCCATGTGTGTGCTGGGTACCCTGAGATACTGTTCATTGTGTGACAAGCCTGATCTCAGACCCTGTATCCAAGAGAAAACTCATGAGATATTGTGTCATGAATATGATTACACATCAGACTGACTTCCTCTTCAACAACACTGTCAATAAAAAATGTTTATTGAATTTAGGTTGAAGTTACATTTAACGATTCATCCAATACCTCTTGCCCTGCCTCCAATGGGGAAGTGATTCATTACACTAAACTGAAAAACCCATGAATCTAAACCACATGGCCCTATGTTAAACTAGCCTTTTTGCTTTTCAAAGGCTTGTGTAAACCTTTTCTTGTGGCTATAATCTTTGTGGATTCACACCCCTTCAAGTTTTGCTTTGAGCATTGATTTCAAACAAATTCCAACATCGGAAATTGAAAGTGGGTCAGAGCTGTCAAATTTAACTTGGCTTTATTCAAAGTCGCAACATTTTACATGATTGATGCAAAAACATAAACAGGCTAAAGCTTGGTCTGGTGGATTACAATAATAATCCACAATTATGTATGAAACAGGTACAAATTCATCACCAGAGATTAATTTGGGCTATTTTGGCCTAAGCAGGAAGAATTTTTAGGCACTTAATAGGGAACATATTTTGTTTACAAATTGTTGGACATGATTAACTGTATAGAACAGCAATGAGATTCTAAAATTGGAGCAAGATTTTTCAAAAACAACTGGTGGTTATTGATGCACAGATCGAGATGCTTTAAAAGAGCCTGATTTAGAAAATACTGAGCATTCATCTTCTGCAAATTGAGTTCCTTTGAGTTTGGCAATCAAGGCACTCAAAAGCACTTGTTCTAGTTGAAGATATTGGCTGTTACATATAGCATATTACAATTACATATAGCATTCATTGTACTTGTGAAAATATTGAGACTTTTTTCTTGTAATTATTCACAAAGAAAATCATGCTCTTGGTTGTAAAAGTTTTCTTTGTAATCACATTTGATGAGACATGCTGGGTTAAAGGCATGTTTTCTCTGTCTATGTTTAGTAATTAGGTAATGATCACAAGGGAATACATAAAATTGCAAGTCTTAATGTTGGAATGTAAAGTAGGTCAACTTTGTGCCATGCATGCATCTTCCAGATGTTCTGTATAATTTTAATTGTGTTTTATTTCACTCTCCAGGTTGTTTTGTTACACTGGCATTAGTCAGACACAATATAAAAGAGCAATATGTTTAGTACCCCATCATAATGTGATTGGTTTCTGTGAGTATGTCTATACAGCAGGGCTAAAGTCTAATTAAGCTATGCAACTTTAGCTACGTCAGTTGCGTGGCTTAAATCGAAATAGCTTAATTCGGCTTTTGGTTCTGTCCACACAGCAGGAAGTCAAAGGAAGAACTCTCTTTCTTCAACTTCTTCCCTTACTCCTAGTGAAATGAGGGTTCCTGTGAGTTGGAGTAAGAAGTTCTCCAGCTCAACCTTATTTTGAAATAAAGGCTTGTAGTCTAGATGTGCACTATGTTATTTCTGAATAATGTCAGTTATTTTGAAATAACTCTGCTGGCTATATGTACCCTACATGTTTAAAATAACCCTAGAAAGTAAGCTTCTCTTACAGATAAGATGAGGCAAAATGTTAATTTGGAGAACATTTTCCTTTTGGCTGTGATGGAATGATTTGTGCTATGTGATTAAGTGCATCAAGATTTGGCTTGGGGAGGAGAGTCAGAGGTTGGATTTTTTTTCTTTTTTACTGAAGAATAAGAGACTATTTGGCTAATATGATCTTATAGATAGACTTAGAAAATATTCTCCTTGCAAAAAACACTTTTAATCATATTTATGTATTAAATCAGAGTTTGAAAACAGTAAGATATTTCCAAGGAATAATAAAACAAGTATATGTACAGGCAGACATTAGTGATATGATTCAGGTCTCATTCAAACATCAGACAACAGTAAAAAAGCATGGTGTCAAAGTAAAAATACAAACACTATTAAAAAAAATCCTAAACACACTTGGCTGCGTCTAGACTGGCAAGTTTTTCCACAAAAGTGGCCACTGACGTTCTACTGTCCGAAATCAGTGCTTCTTGCGCAAATGCTTTGACGTTCCCGTTTGGGCAAAAGCCCTTTTCCGGAAATGTTTTTGTGCAAGAGGGCCAGTGTAGACAGCTAAAAACTGTTTTGCGCAAAATTCCCCAATGGCGAAAATGGCAATCGGGGCTTTCTTGCGCAAAACTGCATCTAGATTGGCACGGACACTTTTCAGCAAAAAATGCTTTTGTGGAAAAACGTCTGTGCCAATCTAGAAGCTCTTTTCCGCAAATGCTTTTAACGGAAAAACTTTTCCGTTAAAAGCATTTGCGTAAAATCATGCCAGTCTAGACGTAGCCACTTGACTATAGAAAGCACAATTCTTTCTCTACCAATTTTGCGTCTTTCATTTAGTAAACCTTTGTTCTACGTACTACCCAACCACACATTTTTCTGATATTCTGTGGTATGTATAAATATGGCTCATTTATATTTATTCCCAAGAATTTGATTCATGGATGTTGTTTTGAGCTCTCCTCTGGGAAACAGAATTCATTATAGGCTGCTCCCTACTTGCGACGCGATTGGCTCCGGGGATAGTGTCACAAGTCAGGGGTGTCATAACTCGAGCCTGCGTTTAGGACAAGTGTCGTACACCATCGTAAATGTGGGGCTGAGGACATAAGTCGGGGGATTTCGGCCCTTTCCACACTTATGGAAAAGGTCGTAAGTGCGGGGGGGTCATAAATCAGGCCGTCGTAAAGTAGGGGCCTCTTGTAGTGGACAGGGTGATCCTTTTACTGGTGCAGTTGCAGCAAAACACAAAATATATTTCAAGTGGCATATAAGAGGTGATAGGTATTTTGAAGAAACTTAAACTGGAAGACCTTTTACTCCAGGCTACTTACCAGTTCAAGGTTATAGATGTCAAATCTCGATAAACATTTAATTTGTTGTTGTCCCTTTGAGACAAGCATAAGGAAATTTCAGTTCATTTTCTGGCTGGGAGATGTCATTTTATGAAATTCAACTAACAATAAACATCGGTGAATGGATGGTGGTTGTCATCCCAAAATGCTTGGATCAGGGCTAACTCAGATGAAACTGGTTACATCTGTTGTAATCTGTTTCTAAGGTACAAGGAAAATGTTGTTTAGCACAGAGGAGAGCAGACTTCATTTATGTGGAAAATAAAATCTAGAGATGGCCCAGATGCAAACTGTATTGTATTCGCATCACAAAGTTTAGGGTGGGAGTTGTTAGAAAGTTCTGGATTGAGTATGTATCTGAAAGACACCTTAACAAGAAATTCAAATGGGAGTATAGAGTCACTTTAAACAAGTAAATCTCTGAGCAGTTTTGACTATCGATAGTTAATGACATGAGACATGGCTATAGCTTGCAGCAACAATCATGCCAATGGTGATGTTTTCAGACTTTGGCCTTACTGTTTCAATAGTCTATATTGTGTGTTTCTCACAAGTGCAGCAAAATCAATGTAGCACATCTTGTTTAGGTGGTACAGTAAGCAAAAAATTTAAATGTTTATTTGGACAATATCTTTAATTTTAAAATTATCTTCACTGCTATAAGTTAAATTTCTAATAAGTTTCTAACGACCTAAGATAAATCTTGGCACCATACTAAATCACAACACTTAGCATAATTAAACTCAGTTTTCTGAGTGGATTAGCAAAATGGTGTAGTTAGCACAACATAAATGTATAATTTTGTCTACGCTACGTAACAAAGTATAGAATAAAAAACCTTTTTCCCCTCCCCAAACAAAACAGCCACTAAAAGAGAGAGTATCTCAAAGGTACTTTTTGTATAGTTTGAACACAAAATGCTGATTGATAACAGGAAATTTAATATTCCCAGGTTTTGGCTCACTATCTTTGTAGTAAAGCCAAGCTCTTAGAAATAGTTAATTATAGGTTAAATAAAAATATTTAGATGACAGCTGTAAGCATTCATCATTTCTATGCATAATCTATTACAGAATTCTTTTGTTGTTTCAGTATGTATAAAGGAAGAAGTTAAGATGGACAAGTAAGAACAGATCTGACATCTTTTTAAGTTTCAAGCAAAAGTGTTTGAAAAACAGGACTTTTTTCCTTGAAAGTCAGCTGTATCAGATGTGAATTACTAGCTTAATTGCACTGTACTCCGCATTCATTTCTACAAAGTGGCACTACCTGTGGGGTGGGTGGATGGCTGGAGGAATCATGTGTGGTATGATTAAGAGGCAGAGAACGGGTGTGTCAGAAAAATGGCTGTTTTTTAAAAAAAAACTTAACTTACGTCCACACCGCATTTGCGTTTTCAAGAAAAAAAATTGAAAGAATGGAGGGGTTTTCATGACATTGGTAAACATCTACGAGGAAGAACGCCTTTTCTAAAAAAGTTTTTTTGGAAGAGGGCATGTGTGTGGACGCGGAAGAGGGAGTTTTTTTCGAAAAAAGAGGCCTCCAGGAAAAAGCACAGGTGCCCTAGTGGACAATCGGTCCACAGTAATCACAGCTCCATAGTTCCTGTCTCTAGCCAGCTCTTAAAGCTGCAGGAATCCGGGATAAGCTTTGTGGCAGGAAGCTGGCCTCAGAGCAGCACCCTGATCATGCAGCTCTCCCTGCCACACGAAGTAGGAGCCGTGGCAGAGCCACAAGCCCCCCCAAACTCCCCTGGGCAGCACAGGGAGCACCAATAGGGCTGTGAAGACCCACCCAAGGGCCCCAAATGCTGGGCGCCATCCTGATCAGGGGCTGAGATCTGGACCCTCCTGGAGCTGTGGAGTGAGGAGGAGTCCCTCCAGGATCTCCGTTTGTGGCACAGAAATGCCAACATTTATGGTTGGATGGCTGAAGCTCTCACCCACAGAGGCCACTACCCCCACACCTTGGACCAAGGGAGGAGCAAGTTGAAGGAGCTCCCGCAAGGGTACGCACAGGCCAGGGAGTGCAGATCTTGCTCCGGGGCAGGACCACGCTACTGCCCCTATTACAAAGAACTCCACCAGATACTGGGTGGTGTGTGAGATTTGTCCCCACCCACTCTGATGGACTCAGAGTTGGAGACACTGATGGTTGCCCGGACGGAACTCCTGGAGGAGGAGGACAAGGAGGGACAGTAACTGCATGAGGAAGATGATACCGGCAGTTTCAAGCTGGTACCCCAGGCCTTGGGACAGGGAGGGGTTGTGGTGGGAAGGTATGGGGGGCAAGGCACTAGCCCCCATTGGGGAGGCCCAGGGGAGAGTTACTAGGCTCCTTCAGAGAACCTCTCCCTCAGGGCTTCCCAGATGCGCACTCCGGCCTGGTGGGCCTGGCAGATGGCAGCTGTTCAGGGATGTTCAAACAGCCTCCCTTTGCCACCAGCCTCTGTCCCCCACCAGCCTCTGCCTCC
Source organism: Pelodiscus sinensis (assembly GCF_052426305.1). Lineage (NCBI taxonomy): Eukaryota > Metazoa > Chordata > Testudines > Trionychidae > Pelodiscus > Pelodiscus sinensis. The sequence continues at coordinate 28,257,362 of NC_143065.1, forward strand.
CCTTTGATCTCCATCAGGTAGTGGAGCATGCAACATGCAGAGACCACCTCAGGGATGTTGCACTTTCCCACACACCTGAACCGGGCCTTGAGGTATCTGAAGACGCATTCCACCTGCATGCGGGCCCAGTTCAGGTGCATGTTAAATTGTTGCCTGCTCAGATCCAGGTGGCCAGTGTAGGGCTTCATGAGTCATGGCATCAGTGGGTAGGCCACGTCTCCTACAATGCAAATCGGCATCTGTACATCCCCCATGCGAAACTCCCACTGAGGGGAAGAATGTCCCAGTGTCCAGCTTGTGGTACAGGCTCAAGTTTCTGGCTATGCGGACATCATGTGCCCGGCCTGAGCACTAGACAAATATGTCCGACAACTGTCCCTGGTGGTCGACCAGGGCCTGCAGCACCATGGAGAAGTAGCCCTTTCTGTTTATATATTGGGCGGCTCAATGCTGTGGTGCATGTATCGGGATGTGGGTCCCATCGATCACTCCTCTGCAGTGTGAGGAGCCAAGAGCAGCAAATCTGGCCACGATCTGAGGCAGATTGATGGCCTGCACCACCTGCAGCCAGAGACATCGAAACACACAAAACATAGAATGAGAAGGAGTGCCAGAGCCCTTGGGAGCTGTCTGTCCTCTCCCTGCCCAAAAATCCCAGGAGCCACCCCAGCAGCAGGGCTGTATGAGGGTGGGACAGCACTTACCCACCCTGGGGACAGGCCTTGCCCCTACCTCCTCCCCCCTTTCCTGAGGGTCTCTTTCTTCAAGGACAGCCCCCCCCCCGGGAGTGCACCCCGAGAGTGCCTTACCTCCATGAGGAGGACCCCAACGGTGGACTTCCCCATGCCAAACTGGTCCCACCGAGCAATAGCTGTCGGGGGTAGCAAGCTTCTATATGGCAATTGCTATGCTTTTTTCCAGGGGCCACAGGTGGGTGTCACGTTGTCAGAGGGCAGGGTCGATCCAGGCACATAGCTCCAAGAATGTGGCCTTCCGCATGCGGAAGTTGATGAGCCACTGCTGGTCGTTCCACTGCTCCATGACAAGGCGGTCCCACCAGTCGGAACTGGTGTCCAGCCTCCAAATTCATCTCTCAACTGTAGGCTGCAGGGTGAGGGTATTGCTCCCGCATCCAGGCAGAGGAACTCAGAGATGAGCTCAGAGTCGAGCTGGGGCAGGACTGCCATGATGGTCTGTTGAAATTGCTGCAAAAGCTGAAGTATGACAGTGTGGGGCCATTGCACGCCGTGGAGCAGCTCCGACTCCATGGTAAAAAGAGAAAAGAAATACTGTGGCGTCCAACAAAGCTGGGCAACCAAAGCACACACTGTAAAGCTTTGCTGACCCTCGAAGAGATAAGCAAGCAAGCAGCAGAACCTGGGAAACGGCTGTCAAGGGGGGAGGGTGTCCCTTTAAGCATGTGTCTCAGATAGCTTTAGGAAACAGCACCCGGAAGTAATGCCTTGCCAGAAGTGGTTCCGGGTGACCTTTTCTGCGAGAGAGTGTCCAATGAGTGTGGACATGTTCTTTTGAAAAAGCAGATCGCTTTTTCGATGCCCTGTTGAAGTGTAGATGCTCTCTTTTGAAAGAAGATTTTTTGGAAGAGATTTTCTTTCTAAAGAAGCTTAGTCTAGATGTACCTAACGTATCTTCCTTGGTTTTAGTTAGCAACCAAATCTGGCTAATGATTAAGTTCTGAAATATTTTGGAACTACACTGCAGTATAAATGACAGTGCTTTATTAGAAAAATCCATCTTATTATTTCATCCCAAAAAGCTATTTAACTGATTACAATTCAAACACTAAAATGAACATCAATCCCTGTGCAAAGACTATTTCAGATTTTTAAGCCTGCAACTAACAAATCACTACCATGTTGTCTGGGAACAGCATGTTGCATAATGGCTTTTGAATCCGTCTGCCATAATTAAAAAAATATTATCAATATCCTGTAGGCACTTTGTAAACCTTACAATCAGATTTCATCTTCACAGCTTCTCAGGTAGCTTCTCAGTTGCTGCATGTTAGTGCATGCAGAGCTACTGATGTAGCTGGCTTCAGACAGAAACAACTGGCGAGGATTACCTGCCTCTAGGCTGTCACGCAGGCTTTTACAGCTGATTTCTGGCAGGGTGAAGGACTGCGTTACACTGTGCAGCCAGGGAAGATGCTGACATGGCTAATTCCCTTCCATTTGTGTCTTTGCTCACTCAGTGCCAAATAGCTGGTGTGTAAAAAGCTGCACTTTATGCAGAGGATATTATTCTCTTCAAACCTACTGGTTACTGTGGATTTGAAAGTAGTTTTCTAGGGACAGTTATTTACTGAGCAGTGGAGGAAGGCAGATTGTTTTGGAAGTACAGAATCATAGAACACTAGAACAAGAAGGGACCTCAAGAGCTCATCAAATCCAGTCCCCTGCCATCATGGCAGGATCCCTCCCCCTGTCCCCGGTACCGTCTAGACCATCCCTGATAGATGTCTATCTAACCTGCTCTTAAATATCTCCAGAGATGGAGATTCCACAACCTCCATAGGCAATTTATTCCAGTGATTAACCACCCTAACAGTTAAGAACTGTTTCCTACTGTCCAACCTAAACCTCCTTTGCTGCAGTTTAAATCCATTGCTTCTTGTCCTATCCTCAGAGGCCAAGAACAATGTTTCTCCTTCCTCCTTGTGACACGCTTTTAGACACCTGAAAACCACTATCATGTACCCTCTCAGTTTTCTCCTTTCCAAACTAAACAAGCCCAATTCTTTCAGTCTTCCTTTATAGGTCACGTTTTCTAGACCTTTAATCATTCTTGTTGCTTTTCTTTGGACCTTCTCCAATTTCTTCACATCTTTCTTGAAATGCAGTGCCCAGAACTGGACACAGTTCTCCAATTGAGGCCTAATCAGCGCAGAGTAGAGCGAAAGAATGACTTCTCGTGTTTTGCTCACAATACTCCTGTTAATGCATCCCAGAATCATGTTTGCTTTTTTTTTTTTTTGCAGTGGCATCCCACTATTGACTCCTATTTAGCTTGTGGTTCACTATGACCCCTAGATCCCTTTCAGCAGTACTCCTTCCTAGACAGTCGCTTCCCATTCTGTATGTGTGAGACTGGCTGTTCCTTCCTAAGTGGAGTACTTTGCATTTGTCCTTATTAAACTTCATCCTATTTGCCTCAGACCATTTCTTCAGCTTGTCCAGATCATTTTGAATTATGACCCTATCCTCCAAAGTAGTTGCAACCGCTCACAGCTTTGTATCATCTGTAAACTTAATAAGGGTACTCTCTATGCCAATATCTAAATTGTGGATGAAGATATTGAACAGAACCGGTCCCCAAACAGACCCCTCCGGAACCCCATTTTTGTATGCCCTTCCAGCAGGATTGTGAACCGTTAATTACTACTCTCTGAGGGTATGTCTACACTACCCTCCTAATTCGAAATAGGAGGGTAATGTAGTCATACCGCAATTGCAAATGAAGCCCGGGATTTGAATTTCCCGGGCTTCATTTGCATAAAGCCGGCCGGCGCCATTTTTAAATGCCGGCAGTTCGAACCCCGTGCCGCGCGGCTACACGCGGCACGGAGTAGCTAGTTCGGATTAGGCTTCCTAATCCGAACTAGCTGTACTCCTCATTCCACGAGGAGTACAGCTAGTTCAGATTAGGAAGCCTAATCCGAACTAGCTACTCCGTGCCGCGTGTAGCCGCGCGGCACGGGGTTCGAACTGCCGGCATTTAAAAATGGCGCCGGCCGGCTTTATGCAAATGAAGCCCGGGAAATTCAAATCCCGGGCTTCATTTGCAATTGCGGTATGACTACATTACCCTCCTATTTCGAATTAGGAGGGTAGTGTAGACATACCCTGAGAGTGGTTATCTAGCCAGTTATGCACCCACCTTATAGTAGCCCCATTTAAGTTGTATTTGCCTAGTTTAAGATAAGAATATCATGCGAGACAATATCAGATGCCTTAAGAAAGTCTAGGTATACCACATCCACCTCTTCTTCCTTATCCACAAGACTCATTATCCTATCAAAGAAAGCTATCAGATTGGCTTGACATGATTTATTCTTTACAAATCCATGTTGGCTGTTACCTATCACCTTATTATCTTTCAGGTGTTTGCAGATGAATTCCTTAATTACTTGTTCCATTATCTTTCCTGGCACAGAAGTTAAACTGACTGATCTGTAGTTTCCTGAGTTGTTCTTATTTCCCTTTTTATAGATGGGCATTATATTTTCTCTTTTCCAGTCTTCTGGAATCTCTCCTATCTTCCATGATTTTTTAAAGATAGCTCAAGGCTCAGATACCTCCTCTATCAGCTCCTTGAGTATTCTAGGATGCATTCCATCAGGCCCTGGTGAGTTGCAGGCATCTAACTTTTCTGACTGATTTTTAACTTGTTCAGGGTTTTTTAATCTTCTAAGCCTACCCCCTTTCCACTAGCATTCACTATGTTAGGCATTCCTTCATCATCAGTCTTCTTGATGAAGACCAAAACAAAGAAGTCATTAAGCACCTCTGCCATTTCCAAGTTTCCTGTTATTGTTTCTCCCTCCTCACTGAGCAGTGGGCCTACCCTGTCCTTGGTCTTCCTCTTGCTTTTAGTATATTTATAGAATGTCATCTTGTTTCTCTTTGTCTGTAGCTAGTTTGACCTCATTTTGTGCCTTTGCCTTTCTAATCTTGCCGCTGCGTACCTGTAGGCTACGTTTACATTGGCATGATCTTGCGCAAATACTCTTTCATGCAAGAGTTCTTGCATAAAAGTATTTGCGCAAGAGAGCGTCTACACTAGCATGTGCCTTTGCTCAAAAGCATCTATGCCAGTGTAGATTTTCTCTTGTGCAAGAAAGTTCCGATGGCCATTTTAACCATCGGGCTTTCTTGCATAAGAAATTCATGTTGCTTGTCTACACTAGCCTCTTGTACAAGAACAGTTGCACAAGAGGGCTTATTCCTGAGGGGGAGCATCATAGTTCTTGTGCAAGAAGCACTGATTTCACATATTAGAACGTCAGTGTTTTTGCGCAAGAACTCCCCGCCAGTGTAGACAGGCAGCATGTTTTTGCGCAAAAGCAACCACTTTGGCGCAAGATCGCGCCAATGTAGACACAGCTGTATTGTTTGCTTATATTAATCATTTGTAATTTGTCCTAGTTTCCACTTTTTTATGACTCCTTTTTTATTTTTAGATCATGGTTAAGCCAGTGCTGTCTTTTGCCATATTTTCTATCTTTCCTATGTAGCAGAATAGCTGCTTTGGGGGCTTTAATAATGTCCTTTTGAAAAACTGCCAACTCTCTTTAGTTGTTTTCCCCTTAGTCTTGATTCCCATGGGACCTTACCTACCAGCTCTCTGAGCTTACCAAAATCTCCCTACCTGAAATCCATTGTCTCTGTTTTGCTGTTCTCCCTTCTACCATGCCTTAGAATTGTGAACTCTATGATTTCATGATCACTTTCACCAGAGCTGCCTTCCACTTTCAAATTCTCAACCAGTTCTTCCCTATTTGTGAAAATCAAATCGAGAACAGCTTCCCTCCTAGTAGCTTTTTCAACCTTCTGAAATAAAAAGTTGTCTTCAGTGTAGTCCAAGAACTTATTGGATAGTCTGTGCCCCACTGGGTTAGTTTCCCAATGTATGTCTGGATAGTTGAAGTCCTCCATCACCACCAAATCCTGTGCTTTGGATGATTTTATTAGTTGTTTAAAAAAAGCCTCATTCACCTCTTCCACCTGGGTAAGTGTCCTGTAGTAGACCCTTAGCATGACATCACCATTGTTTTTTACCCCTTTTAGCCTAACCCGGAGACTCTCAACACATCTGTCTTCTAATATGTTTATTTTCATAGATGGCATTAATAACAGATGTGCATTTGTGAAAACAAACAAGAAAATAACTTGCCCTCAGTTACTCATAATTGCCTTTTTTTGACAGGGTTTTTGCTTTTTCTTACTCAAGAATTTTTAGCTCACATGTTTGGAGTCTAGGCCTATTACTGTCCACCAACATATTGTTTGGGTAGAGCTCTCACACTATGTACATTGTCAGAAACGTATAAGTACCACAAAAAATTTCAAACAGATTAAAGCATCTGATTGGGCCAGTTACATATGTTTTAGAATGAAAAAATATGGGCTACCAATTGGTAAATTTTCGGGAACTTTCATTGAAAATATTGATACATTGCCAATCTATCCCTATGCCTATCAGGTATGTACATGATATTATGCACCCAGGATGGGAATTTGAACACTTGAGAGTCCAACTGGTAACATTTATCATTTCAGTGCCTATTAGTCATTTTTAAACTTCATATACTGTATAACTTTGCAGCATTTGCCATAAAGATGTGCTTAAATTAGATCTGGAAAAATGTTTTTTTTTTAATTAATGTTTGTTTGAATTTTCAATCTCTATTCTTTTGTTGTTGTTCCCACTCCTTCTGGAGTTTGTATTCCATGAATATAGTAGTGAAAGAATGTATTGCTAGGGATGATCACAGAAATAGCAAGTTTTAAATACACCCTGGAAAATATTCATTGAGAGTGAATTTTAAATGTGTAATGGCGAGTATTCACAGTGGGAAAAACTAAAGTTATGCTCATCCGTGCATGGACCTGAAACATCACGTGAACTCTAAGTCAGAGCAGCTCAGATTTTGAATATTCAGTATTTGCAGCAAACTGTCTGTAAAGGAGGCGAAGATCAAGGGCTGTTTGTGGAATGGTTCAGCAACTAATTTTTAACATTACTTTTTGAGAATCAATCCAACTGCTTTGCGTATTATCTGAAAAAAGGGAGGAAAACTTGTCACATTTTCACTTCACCTTAGAAAAAATAGCTATAACTTTTGCTTAACGCTTACAATAGGCATAGAAGCTCTAAACTTGTGGATAGTAGAAGTCTATGTGAGCTAGTTATTGGAAATGGTTACAAATACATGTGAACGAATGCCTCAGAATTCATGGGCATATTTGCTATGGTGAGGTAGAAGGAATCTTGCATGGAATTTTATATAATGAAGTGGAAATTAGGATCTCTATCACGAACTGCTACATGTAATCTTGAATCAACCACCTAGACTAAAGCACACAGCTCCAACTTAGGGGACTTTCAGACCTTATCTAGTAAAAAGGTCAATCAAGTCTCAGATCTCACTGCATACAGAAACAAGTATATAACTCCTTCCAGTTTACTTAAAGGCAAAGAATGTGTTTTCTGGGAAACTACCTGTGTTTCTCTTGTTGATTCATTTCCCCTATGTAGCTGGTTGTGACTCATCACAGTGCCACCTACTGGCCAGTGTAGGACCTTGCCTTTCTTTGGCCTTTGAGAGCCCTCTGTTGGCTGTTTTCTGTCCATTACATGCATCCTGTCAGTGTCTCCACCACTCATCAGGACCCACATCCTTTCCAGACTGTGGTGCCCCATTGCCTGGGTACTGCCCTATTGGGGGTACTCTCACTGGGGTTCCTCCCCTGCCAGGGAACCCAATAACTCCTGAGACCACTTTGCCTCAGTGACCCACTGCCAGTCATCATCTAGTCCCTCAGGGGCAAACTGCAGTCTGAAATGGCCACTCATCATTGGCAAAGGGTTCTGGACACAGCCTTCTGTCCTGGCTGCCTTCCTACAGCCCTAGTGCCCTTCAGGCCTTGAAAGGAAGGGCTCAGCCTGGGTGTTTGCCTGGCCAAAGATCCCCAGCTCTGCCTGCCCTCCCCCAGCACCTTCTGTAGCTTACCAGGCAGTCAGGTTCTTCTTCCTGCACAGCTGGAGCAAAAGAGAGCTCCTCCTCTCCAGGAACCCTCCATATAGGGACTAACCAAGCCCTGATTGGCTGTCTTTCATCCTCTTCTGATTGGGTCATAGCCCCATCCTTCACCCAGGGCTGTTTTATCCCCTTAGGGAGCAGTGTGGGGGCAACCACCCCATCACACCCTAAAAGGAAGCCTATGGCCTGCTGTTCCCTTACGTTTTTGGTTCAGCTGTCTCAGAATGCCTGGTTTTGGAAAACAGAACTGCAGTTCTGACTCACTTGGGATTAGAGCGAGTCATTAATTTTTCAATGATTTTTGTTTGTTGTTGTTGGGGAAAGGCTGAGTTCAATTTTTACTAAACTTTCCTCAGGTCCAGAATTGGGAGGGGGAGAGAGTGGGGGCGGTGGTGAGAGAGATACCTGCCTTGGGGAATTAAGGCACTCAAGAGATATGTGTGTTAAGTTCCTGCTCTGAATCATAAGAGGCAATATGGAAGTGAGGTGCCTGCAGAGTCCAATAAACAAAAGAGTCGGGAATTCTATCTCTATATATTGCCATTTGCCTGCTAGGCTCATTCTTTATCCAATACTTGGATGTGCTGCTTTGACTGAGTTAAAAGCAAGTGTTTAAATATGAAACCACCCCCAAAGCACAAACTGCTATTTTGGTAAAAAATTTAAAGTGCACCAAGTGTGAGAGGCAGGGAACTGCTGGAATGAAAGGTAATGTTGAAAACAAGCAGCCTGGCTTCATAATGTCATAAGTGTGTGGGTGTGGGTGTGGGTGTGTGTGTGTGTGTGTGTGTGTGTGTCAAGCCTGAGGCTTCCTGGATGATGTGCTTCAGTGAGTGGAGACTGAGAGAGGAAGCAGGGGGAACATGCATTTAACATCAAACCACTTGAAACTTCCCTTTGATCTGCAGGGTTAGGGAAAGAGTATTTATTATGACTATGAGAGGGGGAGAACATCTAAACCTATAACCCCAAATAATCAACTTTTCAAAGGGTTGTACAAATGTAAATTATGTATTACTATAGGGTTTACCTGGCGTTGCCTGAGTCCTTAACTCAAATAAGTTATGATGCTGTATATTTTTGTAATTCTCTAAGGTGTCACAGAACTATTTGTTGTTTTCAAATAAGTTGTTTTTCTTCATTTAAATAATTGTGTTGGGGTGGGACTGGGGTCAGCCTCCTCTCACCGCTGCAGCATGGGGCAGGTGAGGAAGCTGCATACCAAATTTGGTGGTCCTCGCTCTGAGGCTACATCTAGACTACAAACCTCTTTTGAAAGAGACTTTTGAAAGAGCCTCTTTTGAAAAAGAGCATCTAGACTACAGCCAGTACTTTCGGAAAAGCAGGCAATCGGGACGCTCTCTTTCGAAAAAGCAGTTTGCATTTCATAGTGCCTTTTTTCAAAAGAGCACTTTCGCAAAAAGGCATTCTTCCTCATAAAACAAGGTTTTTCGCGGTTGAAAAAACTGCCCGTTCTTTCGATTTACTTTCGAAAGAATGCGGCAGCAGTCTAGACGCAGGGGAATTTTTCAAAAAAACCCTGTAAGAGTTCTTGAACAAACAGACTCACAGATGGACAGACAGATGCCCATTTCTAAAATATATAGTAAGGCTGAGTTAACACACTATTTTAAAAGCCTCCAAATTAGCACTTGTAATATTTCTCCTCTCCTCTAATTAGTTACCTTAAGAGTGATTAATTTGGAGAAAAAAAAACAGTTACAAAAAAATCAGTTACAAAACCAAACTTAATTATTGAGGTGAGTTTTTTCAATGCCCTTTACTACAGTATTTGGATTAATTTCAACACGTTTTTCATTAAACCTCCATCTTTTCCCTTACGCTTTTAGATCAGAGGTGGCAATAAAATGGTGGCAGTTCACTAGGGTTAGCCCCTGATGGGCCACTGCTGCTGTATTTACCTGCGCCTCGGCAGGTGTGGGCGATCACTGTTCCCATTGGCCAGGAAGAGTGATTGACAGCCAACGGGAGCTGAGATCCTCCATACTAGCAGAGGTGCAGGCCTACCAGAGGCTAAGCGTGGTGGACTGGATCTGCAATGCAGACTGGTATTTGCCCTGTTTTAGATCCTTTGCTACAATAGGTTGTATCTGCCTTATGTATAATGGCATATTACATGGTGTGACAAGGCCAACATAATACAAGGGAACATGCCACCATATGGTATGTTGCAGAGGAAATGGGGGAAAACTTATTGTTCACGGTCAAAGTAACTTTGGGTTCCTTCCTGAAACCTATACTTATTGATATTTTGTCACTATCTGAACTTTGCACTTGTTAAAGGTTGAAAACATTACAGTGGAACATTTATTGCAGGATAAAAGGCTTTTAAAAAAATACAAATGATTAAATTAGGCAAAGGAAAAAATAGTAAAAGGAAGAGGATAGGTATGAAAGAGAGGGCTGGAGTGAGTAGCAATAATACAATGTGGTATTTTTGCTACAAGTTTCTCAAATTCCTTAAAGCCCCAAATGTGCTACCATAACGTGGGTGTGCATTTGTCCTCTCTCTGAAAGTCAGTACAAATTTTACTGCTCCCCTCACCATAGCTAAAAATTAACTCTCCCACTGGAGCTTGATCCTCTGAGATGCTGAAGTACTCTTGCAAGATGTAACTTCATATACCAAAATCATTAGGACTCAAGAGCATTGCCCCTCACACATTGTGCTCAACACTGAGTAGCTATGCAGGCCATCATATATGAATGGAGCTTTCATTGACACAACTGAGTTCCGTGTGCAGAATGAGCACAGAAAATTCAACAGAAATTATTCCTTTTATAATACAAAGATCTATGTGAAATGGTGTGGTTGGTTAATTTAGGATTAGACTTGCAGAGCCATATTCAAAGTTCTGAGATCTCTTTCATGCGCCTCACACACAAATTTGATGCATCAATAATAGGTTTGTTTTTCCTTTATTTTTAAAATAGAAGATTTACCTGGCATTGCTTGAGTACTTAACTCGATTAATTTGTTTTCCTCTCTCAAATATATAGTACTGTAGATATTTTCCACGTTTTGCCAGCAGATGGCTCCCTACTTCATAAAATAAGATCCCTGCTGCTCGGGTCCTTAACTCAATTTATGTTTGGTTTTCTTCCTTTATATCAGTGCTCTGGGGTGGGGCTTGAGATGAGGGGCTCAGTATACAGGCTGCCTCGAGCAGAGAGAACTACCCCAGCCCTCTCACTGCAGCAGCTTGGGGCTGGGTGAGAAACGTCTTTCCATGGCTGCTGCAGCTCCAATGGGCACAGCTGGGGGGAGAGGCACATATTCCCCTGACTGGAGCACGTCCAGGTTCATCTGCTCCCTGTGCTCCCCAGCCAAAGTGAGGAATACAGGAAACTGTGCAATTTCCCCTGGCTCCCTGATGAAGGGAAACTGTCAGCAATATCCCCATACAATTGTGGGGGAACTTCAGCCCCTCCTTACCCTGCCTAAAGAGCACCTGGGGGATTAGAGACTTGGGTTTGGGGCTGCCCCCATGTGAGTTGACACACCTTCAGCCAGCCCCCTTTCATCTGCCTGGTGATTCTATCTTTTTTTTTCTGCATGGTTTTATGAGAAGCAATCCCATTCCAGTCACATCCCATTTTCCTGGCATGACCAAACCCTTGCCTTCCTTTAAGTTATGATAAGAGGAAGTTGCATACTGAATTTGGTGGTCCTAGCTCTTACCATGTAAGAGTTCTTGAACAGACATACAGATACAGACACACAAACACTCTCAAATCTATAGTAATAGAGATGTAGCCATGTTAGTCTGATCTTGCTGAAACAAAAGAAAGGACTATGCAGCACTTTAAAGACTAGCAAGTCTTTAAAGTGCTGCATAGTCCTTTCTCAAATCTATAGTAGCTAAGATGCATGAGTCACTTCTACCTCAGACATTTAATTTGTTTAGCCCCAGCCTCTGACATTTCTGTACCCCTACATGTGCATGTGTACACACAAAACCAGGTGCTGCCTATTCTGCTCATGCAAATTAGGCAGTTGTATGCCCCATAGCTTGGTTTGTGCATTGCTCCAGAAAACCCTGGAAATGTTGTGGTGTTGCAAATAAACTGCAGTTGTGCCTGGAAACTTGAAACATGCCTCCCTCACTGCCATCTGACAGTGCCAGTCTCTCTTTCTTTCTAGATTAGTAAGAATGAATTCAAATCATCAAGAAAAAAATCAATAATTACTCTCTGGATTAGACTGTGCAGTTAGTTTTTTCTAATTCACTTAGAAAATATTTTCAATTACTTAAATGTCCATTAAGATCATAGAGGGCTTTCAACAGAGTGCATATGAACATTCTCACTCTTCTTGGTGCTGTGGAGTAAGAAAGGACTGCCTATCAAATCTCTAAAGCAGGGGTGGCGAACTTAAGGCCTGGGAGCTGGATGCGGCCCCTGGGTTGCCTGGATCTGGCCTCCGAGGCCTAGGGCCTCTCCCAGCCTTGAGGATCCCATGCTGGCACTCTACCCCTGCCTTCCCACAGGCCCTGGCCCCCGACTGATTATTCTGTGGGTCAGCGGCCCCTGACCTATAAAAGGTTCCCCACCCCTGCTCTGAAGAGAGTGAGCCTCTCTTGGCTCTATGCAAAATATTACCCTGTGATATCTGAGTACAACATCTTGTTGTCATTAAGCTGCAGTTTTTGGTTCAGTGGTCCTATCTAAATATGTTTCTCTCTTCCTAGAAAATTAACTGGGTTGAGTCCAGATGGAGATAGGGGTTAGTTTAAATAGCTCCAGACTGTAATGTATATTGTATCCTCTGGAAGACTTTTTTTAAACTCTGAGTAGTGTACAGTTTTCCCAGGCTTTTGCTCACATTTGGAGAGAAGAACTGTTAAAAATGAGAAGCAAACCAAACATTATTTATAACTAACGGTAATTACTTTTCTGTGACTGTAGCTGAGGGCATGAAGGGTGTTTCCCTTGGGCTATGTCCTGATCACAAGCTTCTGCCAGCTCTTGCCCTCACTTAGTGACTTCTAGTGTGCTGAGCCAACTTGTATGGATTTCACCTATGGTTTTATTTTGGCCTGTCATTTTATTTCTTCATGTTCCATTTCTTTGGAGCAGTTGTAATTCTGCACATCCTGCACCACTAGAAGATGCATGAAACTGCTGCTCTGTGCCTCAGGAGACTGGGAGCATTCCTGAGCACACCTGTACTGGTCTCAGAAGAGAGCTGCAGCTAGTCTTGAACACGAACCATTCCCATGGCAGCATGCAAAACTATTGCCGTGGGTAAGGTCTGGTGGCAGCTGTCAATTTCCTGTTCGTTATCTCCTTTGCATCAGTGATTTTTGTGGGCATTATGCCAAGATGCGCTCACTTCCATAACAAAGGATTAGCCCATTAGTCTGACTTTTACCGCCCAACTGTGAGTTGGTCTTTTGGTATTGAGCTGTGAAGACTTCAAATGGAACCAGTTTGGATTCCTCTAGTGCTTGTCCACAATCATAGCAAATGCATACTTGACGTGATGAGGACATAAGATTGTAAGGAGAAATACTGGCTGATTAGACATGCTTTCTTTTACAGTGACTATGTTTTATATTACAGGATTTTTTGTTAAAACAAACAAACAAACCCTTATTACAAAAGCATGTAACACTGAGAAGAACTGGGGCTATTTGAAGAGTATTATTTCAGTGCTGCTTGTAAGTGGGTGAGTTAGGGAGGAGATTGGGGGCGTACAGTGGCTAGACAGGCCATTAAATTGGTACTAAACACTTTTCCATATGAAATCCGCTTCTGCCAAAATCCAGGAGCAGGGGGATCAATTTCCATGCAAATGCTGCTAGGATGGTGCTAGATAAGCTTTGAAAAATTGAAAGGTCACTGGGGTCAGGGTGCAGGCTTCAGAACTTGTCTGGCTCACTTCCTTGTAGACTCATGGAGAGTTGGCAGGCTGAAGCCGCATGACGTCCTGCATAAACATTCAATCCTACTGACCAGTTTTTTCCGTAGCACTAACTCTCTTAACAAAAAAATGTATAAGTTGGACCCAAGCTGTTTAATATCAGTTTTCATCATATAGAGCTACAAAAGGATTCCTGTATTTTATTTAAAAACAGAGAGGAAGAGAATGGGGAGATGGCTGATTGCCAAAGTACTTGCCTAGACTCTCAAACTTCCTAAAATAGTGTAAAACACAAGTGGGGACACCTCTGAGTCTGTAATAAAGCACAATACACTGTCATTTATTTTCAGCTGGATGGTCTAATGAGAAAGAGAGAAATAATGTGAATCCTCCAAATATTGAATAGATGGAAAGAAATGTTAAAGGATTGACTTAAAACCTTCAAAGCAAAGAAAGTTTGAATTAAATAGGACTGTCAAGATAGAGAGGATAGGGGTAGAACCTTGTAACACTGGTGCTTGGCCCAGCTTGGGACGAGTACATGACCACTCTTCTACACTTCCCCTCGGTGTCACTGGTCCAGGTCTGACTTCAGAAATCTTAGAGAAAACTCAGGGCTGCTTTAAACTGCATATGGCTGCAAAAGACTCCTCCTCCCCTCCAATATATTCTGCCTGTTGAGGCTTGCTGGAGCATAACTGTAGCCCAGCCACACCTTTTATCTTCTCCAGACTATCCTGAGACTCTCCTATAGTGGCAGAAGTCTCAGGTGGCTAAATGCTATAGCTGTCTAGTTGTAGAAGTAAACAGGTACCAAATTCTATATGCTGTAGCTACCGTTAGCCTCATTACCTCTTTTGCATATAAGGTATTGAATTTAGATTTATTTCTTATTTTTGGTCTTGTTTAGTACAGACCCTAAACTAAGAATCATGTTCATTTTTTGTGGGTGAAGGGCAAGTGTAAAATTTATACGCATCGGTCAGTACAGAATGAGACTCCAAACCTGCATTGGGATCTACAAGTACAGATCAGGAGGACCATTTCATTGGGAGGGTATTGCCTTAGCCAATAATATTGCAATATCAGGGTTTTAATCTAAAAGGGAATTTGGAGTCATACACATACTCAATGGCACAGCACAGGAGTCCTCATTGTCTTGATGTCTCTTTGGGAGCTGCTGTTCTGTTTTTAAAACATGAATATTCTTGAGTTATTTCAGAAATTCTTTAAACTTTATCAACAACACAATGGGCCATCGGGACCCAATGTGGCTCCTGCAGAATTATTTGTGTTAACTCCTAATTTAGTTAGGGACTTTTAGAACTTGTCTGCACTATGAAATGGCATATGTGAATTTCTGTTCTTATGTTCTTATGTTCTTATGCAACTGGGTGAACAGTCAAGAAACTTATTAAAACCCAGAGGAACTCTGGATTTTAAAACAACCATGAGAAGCCCAGAATTCCATTTTAAATCTAATCTAAACGACAGTGGCTCTGGGGAAGGGGTGGGTACATTGGTTTGGGGGGGGGGGGTAATTGGGGGTGCCTGGCTTTGGGGGAGGGGTGAGTGCATTGGGGGTATTTATAAATTTTTTAAAGGGGTACTTTATACAAAAAGTTGAAACACTGCTCTAAACCATTCCTTTTGACCTCTCTGTTTCCTTTCTCCTTTGGCAAGTTGGGGAGGTAGCAGTTTTGGTAAAAACATATCAGACATATGCACAGTGCCTGCTCTACCTCAGCTAGTGCAGGATAATCAGGGCCTCAATTCTAAAGGAGTTGGCATTACTGAGGTGATTGATCCCCCCCATGTTTTGTTGTGGATTTTCCAAAGAAAATGCTGGTTTTTTCTATAGGTCACCCACATCTCCCAGTCATAGCAGAGACTTGGGATTAACATGGCTTTCTTAACTAAAAGTCTTATATGTGTTTGGATGTTGTGATTGTGAACACCTGGCGAGGCAGTCTGCCAAAGGCAAGGCTGGCCTTGAATCATGACATCTGTGCCTTCAGTTGAATGGCTTGAGTTAAATTTGGAAGAGCAGCTCAGAGAGATCTCTCTTCTTTACTTAAGGATAGAATCTCACGGCAGCCTGAAGGAAAAAGTCCTCATGGCAGACAGAAAGCCACGCTTGCAGTGTAACCTCACCCTTAGGCTGCTTATTGCTTCAAGTGCCTTCATGAAAGTGAGGGTGATTCTTGTGTTGTGTGTTTTATTTAAAAGTTTTTCTGAGCATTATTTTAACAGGTAAGTTAATCTCTTACATTCATAACTATGATGTAGTTCATCACTGTGCGATAGTATGAAAAACAACTAGGTTAACTAGGTAAGTAGGTAGGAGGCATTACAGATTGCTTACAATAAATTTGGTACACTTAATCTTTTTACCTTTTATTCATTAAAGCAATGAGTTACTCGTTTGCTATAACAGTGGTTTTAAATGCTTGATTGAAATATAGTGATGAAATTCATATTTAGGTTGTATAACATTTATTTCTCTTGTGTTTTATAAAACTTACATATTTTAAGCATTTGACATTTTTTTTATGTAAAAGACATGAACCTAAGGAGAACGAGATAAATATTTTTTTCTCTTTAATTTGTTTGTAACAGGCTGCAAACCACAAAAACTATAACACTGCTCTACCGCCAAAATGCTTCTGAAATAAATGTAGTCAAACTACTAATTCTGGGTCACTGAGAACGAAAATGATGCTTAAAATTGTTGATTGGCTCTAGTTTTCAAGATATGCTATTGGGTCAGTATATACGACCCTTGACTTGCGAATGGCGGAGGATAAGTGAGTTATAAAGGGAAGGGATCTCAATTTAAACCAGAAATGATTTAAAATACATCTTTGACTGGATCTATGAATAAATCTGTGACTGGGTTTGGACAGTACTTGCTTTTTAGGCAAAACAATGAATGATGCAATCTGAAGCTGGTATTGCGTCATACATTATATGAATTGCATCATGTTATTCCTAGAAGTCATGGATGTTTTGCTGCATAATGGCAATGCTTTGCCATCAATCCCAGTTAGTCATGTAGTCCATATGAAGGAAACCTATGAAAACATGAAACAACTTCTGAGGTGCATAAACTATGACCAACATCAGTGGCAGCTTTGTGGCGATTTGAAGGTTGTTGCTCTCTTGCTTCGTCTGCAGACTGGATACACAAAGTACTGCTGTTTTCTTTGCGAATGGGATAGTCGTGCAAGAGATTCCCACTACATCAAGATAGATTGGCCACTCCGACAATCATTGGAGCCTGGGAGAAAAAGTGTTCAGCATCCACCACTTGTTGAATCAAGGAAGATTTTGTTATCACCCTTACACATCAAGCTGGGTCTGATGAAGAACTTTGTCAAGGCCATGGACAAAACACAAGCAGCTTTCAAGTACCTCCGTGGAAAATTTCCAAGGCTAAGTGAAGCTAAGATAAAAGAAGGTGTCTTTGTTGGTCCTCAGATTCGTGAACTTCTTCGAGATGATGCATTTGACCATGCACTGCGTGGCAAGGAAAAGATGGCATGGAAAGCCTTCCAGTTAGTGGCAATACATTTTCTCGGAAACAAGAAGGCAGACAACTACAGGTTGTTGATGGAAAACCTCCTCAAGGCATACAAAAGCCTTGGTTGCAACATGTCACTAAAGATACATTTTTTGCACTCTCATCTAGATTTTTTTCCACTGAACTGCAGAGCAGTGAGCGACGAGGATGGCGAGCGATTTCACCAGGACATTGCAACAATGGAGAAACGCTATCAGGGCAAATGGAGCCCATCAATGCTTGCAGACTATTGCTGGACAGTGACAAGAGATGCTCCATTTAACGAATACAAGAGACAAGCCAAGAAGCACCGAGTAGACACTGAATAGGACTCAAGAAGCACCGAGTAGACACTGAATAGGACTAAACTATGTACATAATAGTTTTTTTGCCATTTGTTTCAGAATAAATTTTATTTATATAACCCTTTTGCTGATTTTTAAAGTGTTACATAAACAGGACAGGTGAAATATTATCATGTAAAGCAACCATAAACACATGAAAAGACCTAGGTTTACAATTTATGATTAAAACTCTACTATTTACACAATATACATAGAAGTAAAATGTAAAAACTTAAATATCTTGGAAACCGTAACCAATCAGTTTTTTAATTGTCATATTTGAATTCAGCACATCAAAATACATAATAAATAGCACATTTTATCTCTGAAGCAGATGACTTCTAAAAAATTGTAGACCAGTGTAATTTATATTTGTCTGTAGTTATGATCTACTAACTGATCCCAGTATCAGTGGATATTAGTAGTATTTCTTTTTTATTTACATTCTTATTTTTTGCTGACTTAGAAATAAATAACAGATACATAGTAACAAATGATTGGGGGGCACACATTTTGCCTTTGCCCCCAGGTGCATAACACTCTTGCTATACCTCTTGGTACTTCAAATAGCAGTACCACACAGCTGATCTCAGGCTCCTTGCGGCGCTGCCCCTTTGAAATGCTGTTGTGGCATTTCAAAGTGGCAGTGCCACATAGAGCTGACCCCGGGCTTCCTGCGGTGCTGCCTCTTTGAAATGCTGTGGCAGTGTTTCAAAGGGGCAGTGTCGTAGGGAGCCTGGGATCAGCTGTGCGGCGCTTGCCCCAGGCTCTGTGTGGTGCTGCTCCTTTCAAATGGGACAGTACTGCAGAGCCTGAGATCAGCTGTGTGGCACTGCAGCTTTGAAAGGCCGCGGCAGTGTTTCAAAGCTGCAGCGCTGCACAGTTGATCCTGGGCTTGGTGTGGCGTTGCCCCTTTGAAACGTCGTCACAGTGTTTCAAAATGGCAGCGCTGCATGGAGCCCCCAGGATCAGTTGGGGAGTCCCCAGCTGATCCTTGGCTCGGTGCAGTGCTGCCCCTTTGAAATGCCATGGCAAC
This sequence comes from Pelodiscus sinensis, assembly GCF_052426305.1. Taxonomy (NCBI): domain Eukaryota; kingdom Metazoa; phylum Chordata; order Testudines; family Trionychidae; genus Pelodiscus; species Pelodiscus sinensis. The sequence goes on from NC_143065.1 coordinate 28,275,977, forward strand.
TTTTCAAAGGGGCAGTGCCACCTGTCAACTATTCGAATAGTCGATGCAAAAATGTATTGGCTATTCAATTAGTGAATTACACTAAACATCCTGGCTGCATCTAGACTGGCAAGTTTTTCTGCAAAAGCAGCTGCTTTTGCGGAAAAACTTGCCAGCTGTCTACACTGGCCGCTTGAATTTCTGCAAGAACACTGATGATCTCATGTAAGATTATCAGTGTTCTTGCGGAAATGCTATGCTGCTCCCGTTTGGGCAAAAGCCCTCTTGCGTAAATGCTTTTTGCCCAATGGCGAAAATGGCGATTGGGGCTTTTTTGCGCAAAACCACATCTAGATTGGCACGGACGCTTTTTCGCAAAAAGTGCTTTTGCGAAAAAGCGTCCATGCCAATCTAGACGCTCTTTTCCGCAAATGCTTTTAACGGAGAAACTTTTCCATTAAAAGCATTTGCGGAAAATCATGCCAGTCTAGACGTAGCCCCTTAGTTTGACCCACATAAGTGCAGGTTAGGTTGGTTATAAATATATGCTGCACTGGCATTAGTAATATTTCAGGGTGATGTTCCCCATACTAAAAACAACATTTAATAACACAGCACTAAATTTTATTTTTACCCATATATTTTTCCTTGTGAAGATGTCTGATTTGTGGGCATTAATTCTTTGGCGAAGAAATCAGACATCTTCAGAAGGAAAAACCAGTTGCTTTTCATTTCAACCTACCTGGACATAGTCTTAATGACTTTACTACATGCATCAGACTTTAACACCAGATTACAGAGGGAAACTTCAGAACTTTCATTCATGCTTAAATTTGACACTTTACGAATGGCCCTTAACAAAGATAGCTTTCCCACTTATCACCCCTGATTAGCCATTCCTTGACTCATAAATATCTATTCCCTCCCTCCCTCCCTCCCTCCCTCTCCCTCACCCCACCTTCTGTACTAAATCTGATTTGTCAGTTTAATAATGTATTCACTTTTTTCATTGTATTCCTTTGGTATATATGGTCATGTCAATTCTCTTCTAGAATATGATCTGAGGAAGTGGGTCCGGCCCACGAAAGCTCATCACCTATTAAACTATCTTGTTAGTCTTTAAAGTGCTACATAATTTTTCCTTTTGTTTTAGCAAGATCAAACTAACACGGCTACCTCTATTACTATGCCATATAGAAGTAACTCTGGATCTTTCTCAGTCTAGAATGAGATGGGCTGAAACAGAGACTGTATCCAACCCAGATCCAATAAGTTTTGAATCAGAGTAAACCTTGTAGATCAGGCCAAACTGGCTCAAACATGGTTTATCCTACCTACCATACATAAAATATCACACATCTACTATGTATTTTAGAGAGTTTGTCTGTTTAATAAAGAACTCCTAAACGGTATGAGCTAGGACCACCAAATTCAGTGTACAGTTTCCTCTTATCATAACTTAAAGCAAGGTAAGGGTTTGGTTGTACCAGAAAAATGGGATATGTCTAAAATGGGATTGCTTCTCATAAAACCAAACAGAAAAGAGAGAATCACCAAATCAAGTACAGTCCTCAAAATTGATATAACTGCGCAAATGTTGAAAGACATTGAACCAAGATGAGCCGGAAAAATAGGATTAACCTGGAATAGGCTTGATTCTTGTCACAGAGGGTATGTCTACATTGCATTCCTCCTTTGAGAGAGGAATACAAATGCAGACAAACGAAACTGCTAAGTTGAAGCGCGGATTTGAATTTCCTGTGCTTCCTTTGCATAATCGTGGATGACCGCTTTTCCGAAATAGCGTATTTTGAGAAAACAAACGTAGTCCACATTGGGTTATTTCGAGAAAAAAACATTCCTTTAAAAAATTTGGTTTAAGGTTTATTTCAAAGGAAGGGTTTTTTCTCAAAATAACCTTACGTGGACTGTTTGTTTTCTCGAAATACGCTATTTCAGAAAAGCGGTCGTCTGCGATTATGCAAATGAAGCATGGGAAATTCAAATCCGTGCTTCATTTGCAATTTCGCTTGTCTGCATTTGCATTCCTCTCTTGAAGGAATGCAATGTAGACATATCCAGAGTGACCCTTCACCAGCCACTGGAGCCTCCTGCTGGTTGCTTTGGGAATTAGCTCTGCAGACCTGGAGCATCCACTTTCGGCTAATGTCTCACCCACTGTTACCTCTTTTTCCTCCTCCTCTGGATTAGGACCCACATCCCTCCCAGACTGTGGTGCCCTCTCACTTGGTTACTGCCCTATCACAGTGCCCTCACAATCTGGGATCCTCCCCCTTTAGAACTCCCAAGCCTCTATGCCCACTTTGCCTCAGTGACCCTATTGCCTGTCTTCATCTAGCTCCTGCCTCAGGGGCAAACTACAGTCTGAAATGGCCACTCATCATTGGCAAGGGGGTGTGGACCTGCTGCCTTTGCCAACCCCTGCTGCCCTGCTGCAGCCCTAATACTCTCAGGCCTTGCTTCAGGCCCTGCAGCCTGAGAGGTTTCCTGGACAGAGTTTCTCCAGCTCTGCCTGCCTTTCCCCAGCCCTGCTCTGTCAGGAAGCCTCTAGCTGCCCTGACAGCTAGATCCCTCCTACTCCATCACAAGAGTGAGTCTGAGTGTCTCCTCCCCTCCCGGAGCCTTTATTTATACTGCCCTCTGGGTCCTAATTGGATAAGACCTGCTACAGCTGCTGGCTCCACTGCTCCAGCCCTTTCTGCCGGCTGGGTTTTAACCCTTAAAGGGCCAATTTGGGGCAGTTGCCCCATCACACTTCTCAATAAACCTTACAGAAGAGAGAAAACAGAGAAATTTGGAGTAGTGCTCTGTTCTGGCACAGCTAAATCAATGCTTAAGATTTGATAACTAGAAGAAAATGTTATTGTAATCCCCATTGACCATAGCCCTTTTTTGTTAAAACATAGCAAATTATAAGAGTTTATAGGGATGAAGAAAAATACACTTGATGGAATTCCCATTTAAAACATTTACTACAAAAATTAAATGGAAAGATTTTAACAATCCCTTTCTTAAAGAAATCTGAAATAAAAATTAACTTCATAAAATAACACTGTATTTCTGAAAAATACAAACATTTAAATAAAGCATGTGCATTTTCCTTTTATTTTCAAAAAACCCTTACTTGAGTTAAAGACCTGAGAAATGCCACATAAATCTGCTAGTTATTTAATATTTATGCATATTCTAGTTTTCTAATTTTCTAATTCTCCCCCTTTCCTTTGGCTGGAAAATATGTTTTTGAATTGGAAAGAGTTTCTCTTGATTTATTTAATGGTTCTGAATTTATTAATTATTTTAACTTTTAAAATAATTACTTCAAACAGAGTAAACAACCTTAACAACAGAGTTCATATTCTTCCTCAAGTTTGTGTCCCTATTTTACAGTTAATTGAATTGCTTTCTAATTCTTTCAATAGATATCCTTTCAATAGATATTTCAAAAAAAGTGTTATTGTATAATAGTTAATAACATTTGTTGTTATATACTTTTAATAAATGAAAGTAAAGCCAAGTCTGGGATGTCATTCTTACAAAAGACTGGTGGATTTCAATCAAAAACTGATCAGAAATAATATTTTGCAGTAATTTGGGAACCAGCTGTAACAGAGAAGCTGCTACCTCCAGAGATGCGTAACCAGATTTAAGTACTGTCTTGCCTGTATTCTCATTCCCAGTGTCTGTTTCATTAATACATTAATCTCTGGAAAAAGCTTAAAAATACTTGAAAGTAGCATCCTGGTTTTTGTTTGTTTTAAAAGCTTTGCATCCATTTTCATTAATACTGTAATGGAGAAGATGCACCGTATAGTAAATGAGTTGAACAGAGGCCTCTTCAAACGAGGAGCAGATTGTAGTTTTCTCATTTTTGTCGTCTTTGTTTTATTTTTGCTTTTAAGAGGTCTACATCCCAGACCCTGGGACTAACGTTTTAATTTCCTTTCTACAGTAAATGTGTCCCCTGGTAGAAAGGAACAAAATAGTTTAGAGGAAGGTGAATATTTCAAAAGTATTCTTAAGCCCCCAAATCACTTTAATGGAACTAATGATTGTACTTAGTCCTTTCCAAGAACATTCATGAGTGATATTTATAATTTCAAGACTGTTCATAGAAAGCAAAAGTCTTGTGAGGTTTTGAGTGAATATTTATTAGCCTGAAGATATATGCTGGGAAGAGTTCGTGTTGTCATCTTGAAAATTGATTTTCTTTCTCCTTCATAAAAGTTTCATTCATCTGTCCAGGGAGTACAGACAATACCATGTGACTGACAATTATACATTGCACAAATAGTTGAGGACGACATTCAAACAAGTAGTAAGCAAACAGACAATAGGATGAAATATGTTTGTGTAAAGTATTTTGCAAACTATTCTGAAATACATGGATTTTAAAAATCTGTTTGTGGATAACTTAAGAACAGAAAGAAGAGCTGAAAATATCAAATAAGTTATTGCTGCAGTTTGCCCTGCTGCAAAACCGGTCCTATGAGGAGAGAAGGATTCTTTCTGTCTATATAATCTTTTAGAGTCTGTCTGTCTGCATCCATTTGTTCAAGAACTCCTACTAAATGATAAGAGCTAGTACCACCAAATTTGGCATGCAGCTTCCTCTTTTCCTAAATTAAACAAGGCCAGGGTTTGGTTATGCCAGGAGAACCAGAAGCCCTGGAAAAAGGACTGTTTTCCATAAAATGGAAAGGGAGAGGCTGCTGTTTTGAGGGACATGATATGAGAGTGGCCACTGAGGGCAGCAAGCATGCAGAGGAGAGCTATAGAGTGGCCAGTGGGGGCAGCTACACTACCAAAGTAATGACCGGCGGGGCTGGGACTCTGCCATCTTGCCTGTGAGCGCAGCTGTAAGTAGCCCCCACTTCAAACCCTTTTCCCCCTTCCCAGTTCTTGGATGCAGTCCCTCCCCCCAGACAGCCTGCAGGCCGTGAGGGCGCTGCTGCAGGGTGGGGCAGGCCCCCAAGCCTGTCCCCCTCACAGATATCCTGCAGGCCGTGGGGAAGCTGCTGGAGGCCAGAGCTGGCCCTCGGAGCCTCCCCGCCTCATCTGGACAGGCTGCAGTAAACAGAGGGAGCTGCTGGAGGCCAGGACTGTCCTCCACAGCCTCACCCACCCCAGACAGGCCTCAGGCAGAGGTGGTGAAAGCCAAGGCCATCCCTTCGAGCTTTGCACACGCCCCTAGTCAAGCTGCAGGCCGGACCCACCTCATGCAGTCCCAGCCTCGCAGGAGGAGCTGCCAACCAGGGATTGCAACCCCGGCTCCATAGCAGGAACTACCAGCCGTAGAGCACAACCCCAGCCTACCAGAATGAGCTGCTGCCACAGGAATGCCACCCTTGCCACCTCAAGCAGCCCTGGAAAGCTCCCTGCCTAGCCTCCCAGCCCCCCGCCCTGAGTCATGCACCTCCCACTCGCTGCCCTCCTGCACCCCAATCCCCTACTCTGAACCCCTCTCTCCGATCCCCTGCCCTATACAATCATGTAAATAAAGCATGTACATTTTACTTTTAATTTACAAAAGTAGCCCCCAAACTTGACTATAGGACTTGAGCAATGCCTGCTACATCTGCTAGTATTAAAAAAAATTACACTGCATGACCTTGCAGACTAATCTGTGAAGAAGAGAGCATATTGCAGTGAAAAGTTATAGGATTTTTCTTCTATATCTATCGTTGGTTTCTTCATTGGATAGTGACACAAGTAATTTAACCTTTGCCTTAGTTTTCCCATGTTTAAAAAAATACTTACCTAGCAGGGATATTGTGAGGATAAATTCATTATTGAAAGCATTTACTACAGGGAGGAAAACCAAGCAGAAATAGAAAAGAAACCGGAGTTTCAAAATGCAAAGGGAAGGGAAAATTGAAAATGGGAGTCAGGGAAAAAAAGTCATAAGAAAATGAATGAAAGGATTAGGAGAACATGGAACATCTTTAGACTGAGGCGCCTAGTATGCATTTAATTAAGAATTAATAAAATTGGATTTAGATGTATGTACACTAAGCACAGTAGACCCTCACTCCTTTCACTTCAGTAATTAAAAAAAAAAAAGGTTTCTCCTTGATTCCCAGCAATAACTGTAAGTCAAATACAGTAGTGAGATCTCCTATTGCTAGGGCTCCATTTCTGTTGCAAAGTGTAATACAATGTGGTTACAAGCATGTGAATTTACAGTTATATGATACTGGGCTACCATTATTAAAGCACGAAAGATACATTTTATTATGCATTATCTTCACGTTCTTGCTCTTCACTTAGGAGCTCAATTAGGTCCCACTGAAGTCAGATGTCTGCTGACTCTAATGAGAATTGAGCGGGCCCCTTTGCAAAATTCAACAATTTACAATGTGTATCTGTCATTTAAAACAAAAGTCTAAGAATGTCTGGCTTCATAAGCAAGCTACAGTAGATGGAAATACTTCAGAATGTTTGTTCTTCGGGGGAGGTTTTAGTCAGTTGTGATGGGTAATTATTCATCAAAGCAGAGGGTCATGTCATCGAAATTCTTGCACAAGATCAGAGAATTCCAACGATAGGTTGTTTTGGGCTACTTTTCCCTGGATGACATTTTTCCAGAGTGAATCTCAGTTCACATTCTGCACATTTTTGATCTCTCTAGATCCTTTCAGATTCTTTTTTGTCCTTGCTGATGTGTACAGTATATCCCAACAGCATAATATCTGGTGACTTAATGTGGTGTTTCCCCTTCTGTATATCATTATAGCTAAATACGTCATTAACGTTTGTTTACTACGGTTCTTCAACCATTTTTAATCCATTTGTTCGCGCTTTTATATAAAATATTCTTAACTGTTTCTTGGAGCAAGATTTTTGGAGACTCCAGCAAATATATTAAAATCTAAATTATACCTATGGGTCTGTTCCATTCATTAATGCTGTAATTGGATCAAAGAGATTTGAATCATATAACTTCTCTTTTTTAAATCCATAATATATACTGAGGAAGTATTTAACCACATTTCTTTTCTCTTGATGTCAGTTTCATCATTTTACCTCACGTTGAAGAGCCAGCCAGAGCATGGTTTTTGAAAACAGTTCTGAACGTCTATATTGGTAGCCAATTTTTGTTCCAAACTGGTTTAAAAACCAGCCTGGGCTGTATTTTGCAACTGTCTTTAGACAAAAGTCTGCCTTTCTTCAACAAGATAATCATAGTGGGCAACCAAATGTCAGTCAAAATGGTGAAACTGCTAAAGAAATCGTGTGCTAGTCATGAAGACAGTGTCTGGATGAAGCAAACAATCCATTTAAATAAACAAGAGGTTTCTTGTATGTGAGAAATACTGAATGGCTATGTCTGGCTACATCTCCTGCAGCACTACTCTATGCACATTTGAATTAAACTCATGGTGAGCACATCCTCTTCAGGTTCACATCTAATCATTGATGGAGCAAGCCTAATATTAGTGAAGAAAATCAAACACCGATTCTTCAGAGGCATGCATCTTTCCTTACCTGCCTGTTCACTATTTCTCTAGATCAGTCATAGATTTCTGTGCTTCCCTTTGACTTCATACATCTTGTTTGCACACACATTGAATTTAATAGTTTCTGAGATGATGCTGATGACATTTTAATGAGAAGTTAAACCTATTTCTGCACACACTTATCAAAAGTAACTAAACGGGACAGTCTCAAATAAAGGTGTCCCAGTGTGTATCAACTCTAATCGCTGGCCACATGTTTATAAAACGTTGTCTATTTGATTATGTATGAAATCCTAAAACACAGATCTGTCAGCTGCCAGGTGATTACTCTCTTTTTTTGTCCTCAGCAGGGTATCTCCTATGTATATCTATGGGCAGACTATGGCTTATGTGTATTTGTGCATCTCCTGTAGTATTTTTTCACATTTGTTTAATCAAACAAATGCTTATCTGCAGTTTTCATTCTAGAGCTAAAAAACCACAGCGAGCTAGAGAGCTGGCATTTGCATTGTGATTCCAATTAAACTGAAATTAGCATGAACTTATGCTCCATGGCTGATGTTTTATGTATGTGAAATGAAATGGTATTTTGATAAAATGACTCTGAGGATTGTTATGATATTCCTTGTGTGCATCTTGTAGTGTGCCTAAACTACTGTAACACTGGCAGGATTAACAGAGCTTGTTCCTTCTCTTACTGAACCCTTTTGGCACTGTTGAACTGTCTTGTTCAGATAGCATTTAAAAAGACCTATGTTTTAAAAATCCCCAAACTAAACAACCTCCCTCCCCCAAAACCTGAGATGTAGTCCAACATAGTTTAGCCAGTAATGGCAAAGTAAGAGCCGTGACTGAAATTGTCATGTTACATATTGGTAAATTCTGTCTCTTTATTTTAATTTGTATTGTTATTTTATTGAAACACAGAAGCCACTAGGTAGGAATGGGAACCAAACCCCACACCTGAGTTCTGTCCCCAAATTTGGGAACAGTTTGGATTCAGTTACAAATTTTGACAGTCTCTCTGTAGCGCTGCCAAAAAGCTTCTCTCACACAACAGGTCCTGGACAACCCCAGACATGGGTTAGGTTAACTGCTAAATGCTACATGCAGAACAAGGCTACCATGATTTTTTTTTTTTTTTTGAGTATTGATCTTTAACTCTTTGCCACTAATTCCACTAAGTTCTAAACACACAAACTTGCAATGAAAGTTGTCTTGCTTTCCTGTAAAGCTAGTCAGTTAAGACACATTTGAGTATTTTCTATAGTGTAAAAAACTCTAAATACGAAATCCCAGAAACTGTCATGTATCTGTGCTTTGTATCATGGGAAAATAATGTTTAGAAGGCTAGTATGAAAGTATGAATGCAAACACTGGAAGAAATGTTTTAATCTTAGGTAAAGCACAAAATGAGGGGAGTTTCATCTAAGACTGACAAAGTAATTTATCCTGTATTACCAAGATTTCAGACAGATTATTTATAGCTTATCACAGATAATTTAACTTCTATACCTTGAAAAAAACTTTAAAACTCTTAATGACTGACAGAAGCTTCTCTGTAGTTAAGTCTTTTAGACTACGTCTTTTAGGCTACGAGATTTTTTTGGTAGAAAATATGCTAATAAGGGACTCAACATATTTTCTGCCATTTATTTTTGCACAAGGGGTTTTTGCACAAAAAGAAGCAGTGTGGATGGGTTTTTTTGTGCAAAACCCCTCTTTTGCGCACGATCCTTATGCCTCTGGGATAGGCATAAAGATCTTGTGCAAAATGGGTTTTTTGCACAAAAAAAACCCCTTGCGCAAAAATAAATGGCAGAAAATATGCTAGTGATGTCTCAACTCATGCTAATGAGTCTCTCATTAGCATATTTTCTGCTGAAAAAACTCAGTGTAGATGTAGCCTTACAGACTTATTTTAAAACTGTAATTTGTGTAGCGCTAGTTTGCCAGCTTAGTAATCAAAGGCCTCTGGGTTTTTTTTGTTATTTCCAGGAATGATCATAAAATACATTACTTTGCATTGTTGAGAAATTCATGGGTAGATGGAAATGTCAGGATCCTGACCACCAATTTTCAAATGTCTTGTAATTAAAAAAGCAGAAGTGCTTGCAATGTCACAGATTAAACAAAGATGTGTGGACATGTCAGCATAAATAGTACAGTCTATGCACGCAAGCAATACAAGGAAACAATTTAATTCCATAAAATCAGAATTCTTGATTTGAAAATAATTTGATTTTTAATTTCAAGTCCTACCAATTTTTTTCTTGGTTCTGCTATAAAAAGGGAGGGGAAGGAGAATGACACTATGAAAATGTTTATCACATTTATTGGCATATATGCCTAAAATGGGAGCACTGGCTTTTTGCCCTGCTCCAATAGAAACGTGAGAGGTAGCTAATTTCTGTTCACCCATACGCTAAATATAGTATGAAACATGACTGCATCTTTACTCCTGGTGCAACTAGTTTGGATTTGTTGTTTTTGACTTTGCAGAATTTCTTTCTCTGTATGGAATATCCTGCTTTGTACGAGCCAGAAACTCATTATAGTCACAGAGATTTTCTGCCCCTTGATGTTGCCACTGTTAGTGCTTTTTCCTCTTTGCAGTATACGTTGTGAAGATGTACTGTACTGCAGCACAATCAGTTTCCATAGGTGCTAAACATGTTGCCCATCTAAAAGAGGAGCTATTATATTCAATCTCTGTGTGAGGCAAACAAGGGAGTTTGGAGACCTCAGAAAAAGCCTCTGGGTCTCTTTCAGGTGATCAAAAACATATTGTTAAATTCTAGATGCCAAATTAATCTTTGGTAAAACTAAATACCACATTGAAGCAGAGTTTCATTAAATTCAAGTCCTACATGGTACTCTTCAGTCTGCAACAGGGAAAGGGAAGCACTCTTCATCAGGGTTGAGCAAAATCTCCAGAGCATCTGTTCAAAAGCATAAAGTTATCTAATTTGGTGCACAAGCTACAAATCTTGCCAGATCTGGCTGTCACCAGGTAATAGTTGGTTTAATCTGGGTTAAAATTACTATTACAAGTATTATCACTATAAATAATCTTGTTGATTATGATAGTGCCTAAGGATCATCCAGGAATGGGGGCCCACTGTGGTAGGTACCATACAGAACAGCAGACAGTCCCTGCTCTGAAGGGCTCTAATTTAAATAGAGAAGACACCCTCAGGGTGGGAGGGAAGGTAAAAGAAACAAGCAGAGTGAACAATATGATGGGAGCAAATGTCAGGTTAGCTTGACCCTTCTTTTCTTATGGAATGGGAGATGCTGAGTTTTGTTAGGCGAGTATAATCTAAATGGAAAGAAAACTGGGGTTGAATGGAAAGGTGAGGAGACAGAGAAAGGGAAAAGAGGGACAGGTGTGGAGTGGATTAGAGCCTGTGAAGAAAAGGGTTGGAGCAAACAGCAAGTCAGCACAGAGCAGAGACAGTCCGGTCAAAATTATGGAAGGCTGAGTGAATGTCTGATGGTCCTTGCTTTTTAAAGAACTGCTTAGTAATCCTGAGGATTTTTCACCTGGGTAAGAAATAGTTGTTTTAGTCCATAATTGCAAGTCCCAGGGTTTATTATTGGTTCAGATTATTTTCTTAGTTTACAGAACTTTTCAGTTAACACTTGGAGATGACTCAACTTCTTTTCTGCATGCTGTAAAACTCCTTTTGTCCACAAAATATTCTTTGCCCCTTTCCTTGTTATGATAGCGTTGCTGCACCTCTGTATACATAACTGGGAAATTGACTGATAACATCCCTTGGACAGTAATAAAATATTAGTTCCTGATTTGTGTTGTGTGACCATAAGAAGTTGCAGCCCATGATGACATTGTTTGCCATTCTTGTTTGCTGCAGAGGAGCAGCAGTGAGTAAATCTTGGGTGATCTGGATTCTGTTCCTAGCTCTACCACTCAGGTGCCCACGGGTCTGTTACTTTTCTTCTTTGTATCTCTGTTTTCCTTGCTATCCTTTGAATGTCTGGTCTGTTCAGACTAAGCTCAGTAGTGCAGGGCCTTATTATGTGTTTAAGAGTAGAATGGATACAATGCAGGCCCATCAATACAGGCGAACAAGGTGGTCACCTAGGGCACCAAGATAAATGGCCGTTGAGGGCTTTGGAGGCGGGGGCGCCTCGGGAGCCAGTTGCCGGCAGCTTGTCTAGGGCCGCTTCTGAATGGATATGTCTACACAGAAAAGAGAACCCTCCTGTTGGTTTGTGTCCGCTAACTCGGCCTCAGGTTGCCGGGTTACTTCATCGCCGTTAAGTCTTTTGGGCTTAATCTGGAGCCCAAGCTCTGGGGCCTTCCCACCCACCGAGTCCTAGAGCCAAGAAGTCTGCACAACCGTGAAATAGCCCCTCAGCCCGAGTCAGTGGGCATGGTCCTGCTGCAGATTTTGCTTTACTGTGTAGACATACCCAATGACAGCGCCTATCTCAGATGGCACCTATCAGCGGGCACTACTATAATACAAATAACAGGATCAGCAAGTAATGAGAGGGAAATGCTGGAAGGGAGGACACAGATTACAATGAAGTAGGTACTCAGCTTTATGTGCCTGTCGTGATGGTTTAAACCATCTATGTTTGGTATTTTATACCACACAGCTATTAGACATACATACATTTTAACTCCATATGTGCAAATTTTTTTCCTCAGTTTAAACCCACAACTCAGAGTCATCAAACTCATTCATCTTATTCCATATGTCACTTTAAATCTCTCTTTCTCCAAACACCTCCCTGCTGGCACTAATTATTCTTCCTTCAAAAAGCAAGAACCTCACCAATGTCATTCCTGACCCCCAGAAAGACTGTCAGGGTTGCCTGCTACTCCACTAGCTACAGGTTCAGTCTTTGCCTTCCAGGGTCTGGCCCTGCCCTAGTGAGGTAAACTCTGCCCATGTGATATTTATGGAACTGGGTGAGAGGTGAATGTGTGGAGCCTGGAGCCCTGGGTAGCTGTTCTGCTGGTGCCTTAATTGTGGGCAGGCCTGTGTGCTGGCTTTATCCCCCAAAAAGGGGGGGTCTCGTTCTTTGTGGGGTCCATTGTGTTGGGGGTAGAACAGCAATGGAGCCCGGGGTCCTGAAGATTCTTATCTCACTGGTGAACTTCTATGTTTCATTTTTCTTTTTAGTTGCAAACTGCTGCATGTCTTCCAGCTCAAACATCATCCATTCAAGGATGGCATCGTTCATGTCTTCCTAGAATTATGCCCCGTATTAATCACTTTACAGTAATGTTCCCCATGTCATTGGCTCATGCTTGCTCCCTGCCTCTGCTGAGTTATCTTTCAAAAATTCCATCACATTTGTGGGAAGATTATTTTTTCTTAAACAATTTGAAGCTAATTTTATCAGCTCATATTTCTCCAGATGGCTGGTGATCTCATCCCTTATTAATGTGTCTATGACCTTGCCTATCACCAAGGTCAGACTTGCTAGACTACAATTTCCTAGCCCTTTCCCCTTCCCTTCCTCCCTCTCCCTCTCTCTCAGTAATTAGAGCTATTTTCTTCCCTCCTTCTTGGTACCTCTTTCCTGTCCAATGTGTCTTTAACAATCACTGGTCTTCTGTAGAAAAACTGCTTTCACATTCTGCCCTAGAAACCTAGAAAAAGGGGGTAGTGGACGGGTAAGAGTTTTGTATTTTTCACTGAGGTTTGGCCTGCATAGAAAGGAGAGGAGACTTTTTAGTGAAGGTCCAAATTACTCACTTACGGAATTAATTATCTTGTCTCTCATTTATCTCCGTCATTTTTAGTTCAGGCATGGGGAAGCTGAAACCTATGCACTTCACTACAGGTCAGATTTTCCTTATGCCCAGATCTAAACAGAGTTACAAATATTGGTTTGACTTCTGCTGCCCCAATCAAACAGCTCTGAAAGGTATTTCCAGTCTGGCCAAGATGCCACATGTCTTTAGTAAAGTATCAAGTATCACACACAAACATGAGTCACTCCAGTTTCCATCTCTGGGCTTTCTCTTAGGCTACGTCTACACTGCAATGTTATTTCAGGATATCAGAGTATTCCAAAATAGCTATCCTACATCTTCACAGCAAGCCCATTATCTCGGGCTCGCTATTCTGACGTCTCTGTAAGCCTCATTCTACAAGGAGTAAGGGACGTTTCGGAGTAGCACTATTTCAAAATAGCGTCGAAACAAGATACGCAATTTGCATATCTTATTTTGAGTTACGGTGAAGTGTAGACATGCCCTTAGTGTCTCAACTGGCCCCTTATTCCTTAACTGCTGAAAACTTGAGTGTTTCCCCATAGCATGGCAGCCTTCTCTGTTTCACACTCTGCCTCTCCTTATTTACCATTATTACCATCTCAAGTTAATTTTACAAACTTTACTGTCCACTTTATATCACATGTGTCTTCTGCCCCATACAGATACCTTATTCCTTTTCTAATTATCCTGCTTCCTTTTCCTGTTGCTGCTGTATTTATTGATGGATGGAATATATAACCTTAGGCCATGCAGTCATTGCATCTCTTCTCCTCTTGCCTACAACTTGAAAAATGTACTTTGCTGAAATACATTGGGATAGCTTTTTCTGTGCACTTCAGGGCAAATTAGAAACACAAATCCCATTACCATTAATGAGGTACATATCTAATGTGCCATGCAAGACACTGAACATTTATCCCATTCCTTGTGTTCCTCATTTTAGGTCACAAATTATCCCTGATTAAATTATGTCCTCTGTTGCATCAGTGCTGTTCCACGTTTTTAGCTCTTAGCAAATCCTTTGTTGCAGACAACCCAAATAAAGGCTCTACTCAATTTAAACTCCATAGCAGAACTTATGTCTTGTCTCCATTTACTGGGAGGCTGATGCTGCAGAGCTTTATCTCCTGGGGTTCAATTTAGCAGGCCTAGTAAGGACCCGCTAAATCAACTGCTGATCGTGCCCCTGTCAACTTGGTAATCCACCAGGCAGCGAGGAGTAAGGGAAGTCAATTAGAAAATTACAGTGCTGTAAAGCTACTCCCTTGTGGGGGTGGTTTACGTAAAGTGCTGGGAGAGCTGCTGCATCTGTGCTTTGAACTTTTAAGTGTAGACAGCCCACATGTGACAAATATGATCGGATGAGGTTCTGGTGGTTTTGCAGATTTTTGGAAAACTTCTAGGTCCATTGTCGCATTTTATTGCCATCTTTCACTTCCAAATACTGCACTTCCTGTGGGGCAAAAGTTTAAAATTCCTACCAAAACCAAAGCAGTAAGATATAAAAATGCTGCTGATTGTCTTCTGACTGCCACAGTTCTGCAGCTTAACACACAGTGTCACAAATACAATGGGAGCAAAAGTCACCCATAAATCTTCAGGAGTAGATACAATGAAAGGGTAGGAGCAAGCAAAGAGTTACTACTATACTCCACAATTCAGTAGCCAAATGCATGGTCATAACTCTTTCTGGGATTAGACTTCTTCTTTGCACTCTCATAGTACTTTTCCATATCCCAGCTTCTAAATGTTCTCTAACTTCCCAGCCACAGAATGTGTTTTTCCACTTCTCTAGTTTTTTATTATGGCTTTGCATTGTCCTTTGCTAAATCTTTTGTGGCATCCTACTTACCCTGACTGCAGCTTTGAGACCATTGAATGGCTTCCCACTCTAGATGTTTCTCAGTGATCTCTGCCCATGAATAAAACCCAGTAAAACAAAAACAAAGGAAATCACCACCAACACACACACACAGAAGCAAAAGATCCTCCACTGTGTATTCAAATACACTTCGTTTGTACATGGCAAAAAGAAAACTGAACAAATGCAATTAGTCTTTTCACAAACACAAAGGCTGAATTCTACACACAGTTGCAGTGGTGTAAATCCAGAGAAAGTGCACTGATTTCAGTGAAGCTACTCCAAATTTACCCCATTGTAAGTGGGATTAGAATTTGACCCAAGATTTTAAACATGACAGTTTACTTTGGCCTGTGGAGGAGGTGGTAAGTGTTCGGTAGTGTCTTTGGCTGTTACTTAAAAATTTCTAATGGGAAATAGTTCTGTTATCTTACAGACCATACTTGCTTCAGTAAAATAACATTCATGCTTCACTGAACTTTGAGGTGCCCCCTGGCAGCTGAATCTGATAGATACATGGGTGGGTGGGGAAGGACTAGATAAAACTATACCTTATTTTCACACATGTCCTTCAAGTATATCTTCCAATGCTGCAGCGAACAATGTAACCCTAGAAATGAGGACATAATTTCCCTGCAATTTTTTGTTTCTGTTGTCAGTTGCTGTGCCCCTCCCTCGTGCTCTTCTCTAGTCCCTCTCTCCACTGAGTCCTCTCTTCCCCGTCTCCAAATCCATTGCTTGCCCTCACCTTCTGGTTTGCTGAGTTACACAGTCACAATAGACACTTTGGCTATGTCTACACTCGCGGCTTCTTGCGCAAGTACGGCCGTTCTTGTGAAAGAATCTGCAGAGCATCCACACTTGCCCACCCGCTCTTGTGCAAGGCAATTTACAGTACAGCGTGGTAAGAGGGCTCCTTGCGCAAGAGTTACTCTCTCTTTTATCAGGTGTAAGCCCTCTTGCGCAGGTGTTCTTGCGCAAGAGGGCAGTGTGGATGCTCGGCAGGGATATCTTGTGCAAGAAAGCCCTATGGCTAAAATGGCCATCAGAGCTTTCTTGTGCAAGAACGCATCCTCACTGCCATGGGAGCTCTTGCGCAAAAGCGCAGCATGCACATGGCAGTATGGACGTTTTCTTGCACAAGATGTTCTTGCGCAAGAAACCGCCAGTGTACACATAGCCTTTTTGTCTCACGGACAGTATTGAAACAGATGGGTGGATTTATTTCAGGCTCCACTCAGCTCCTGGCAGGAATATAGCATAGGGCAAAGAGGTGATAGAAAAGGCAGGTGTGTGAATATATAGTCCAGGCCCACTAGTGAGGTAGGATAGGTCATGGGTCAATGTAGTAGCAAGAGGAGGATGACGGATACAGTAGTGGGGAAGTTAGCCCTGTTGCCCCCACCTCGAAATTGTTCATGTAGCTGCTTGAGCCCTGTAGCTGATAATGTGAAGGTCAGACAGCTGGCTATGGAAGGGTCAAAGAAACAGCTCAGAGATGGTGAGGTAGGTGAGTTTCATGCATCAATGTTTGTGGCATCATGCATACATTTGGATTCTGGACAGAGATGGCTTCAAGTATTTCCTTTAGTTCCTCCTTTTAGCTGTGACATGGGGCAGAGAAGAAGGAAATTATGTCACTGAACACCAGATGAAAAACATTTCTTTAATAGTGCTGCCAGTTTCTTGTACTGTTGAAATGATGATGAGATGATAGGAGCATGGGACCATTTCCATGGCTTATGGCCTTCCTTAATTGTTGACTATTACTAAACGTTGTCCTCTTCCCAGCATTGGCTTAGAAGGCATTCACTTGTCTGTTGGGAATATTGTCAGCTCCAGGCCCTCTGACTACGGAGTGTGGAAACCAAATGGCTTTCTTTGTTTTACTTTTTTCTTTTTTTAGAGGGTTTTTGTATTGACTTTTCGATAAGATTACAAGCCTTATTCTTGAGAGTGAGACAGAAATAAAGTGGTCCAGTAATAACTCGAAGGGAAGGGCAGGCAACAGAAGTCTAGTTTAATAGAAGGAAAGTATCCCTGCATTTCAACAACTTTTCTTCTAGTCTATTCACCCGCTCCCTTCCTCTAAACAATTTCACCTTCTGATCATTGGACTACCCCTTGCTCACCAATGACTCTTCAGAAATGTTGTACAGTTCCAAAACCGTAGTTTGTGGTGGTCAATTTATTTTCTCTTTTTTCAATTCTTCCAGTGGAGTCTGGGGTTGAAAAATGAGTTTGCACAACTCACGAAAATTAGATGTGGTTGGCATCTACCTGAGCACTCAGTAGCATTCTTTCTTTCATTGAAACTGTTGTTGAATCACACTTGCCTCTCAAAAATTATATTACTGTGCCACTGGCCCTTTTTCATGGCATCCAGACAGGATTCTTCATCTCAGTTAAATTACTGATTACTGTACATGCCATGTTTAATATTTAGACCTTTCAGAAACTTGCCTTCAAAGCCTATCTAATTTTTTACTATTGCTGCATTCTTAAATAGTCTGTTCCAAGTTGTTTTCACCTTTGGTTGTTTTTGCAAATACCTTTCATGTGGATTGATTATTAATATAACCTGATTCTGAAATGCAGACAAATGTGTCATCTTAAAGCATCTGGTTGGGCAACAAAAATGGGCAACAAAAACGATTAGAGGTATGGAACAGAGATTAATAAGGCAAGGATTATTCAACTTGGGAAAGAGACGACTAACGGGGGATATGATAGACATCTATAAAATTGTGAATGGTGTGGAGAAAGTGAATAAAGGAGTTATTGTTCCTTCCCATAACACCAAAACTAAGGGGGTCAACAAATGAAATTAATAGGTAGTAAGTTTAAAACAAACAAAAGGAAATACTTCTTCACACAATACAAGGTCAACCTGTGGAACTCTTTGCTAGAGGATGTTGTAAAGGCCAAGATTTTTAATAGAGTTTAAAAAAAGAACTACATACATTCATGGAGGATAAGTCCATCAATGGCTATTAGCCAGGATGGTGTCCCTAGCCTCTGTTTGTCAGAAGCTGGGAATGGGTGACAGGGGATGGATTACTTGAAGATTACCTTCTATTCATTCCCTTTGAGGCATCTTGCGTTGGCCAGTGCCAGAAAACAGGATACTGGGTTAGATGGACCTTTGCTTTGAACCGGTATGGCTAGTTCGCCAGGGTTGGTCCCTGGTGAGCCGCTGCCATTATATTTACCTATGCTTCCACAGGTACAGGCAATTGCAGCTCCCGTTGGCCGAGGAGCGCCATTCCCAACCAGTGGAAACTACAGAAAGCGGTGTCCTGGTCCATGTTGCTTCTCTCATCTGCCATTGGCTACGAATGGAGATCCATGGCCAATGGGAGCTGCAATCACCCATAGTTGGGGAGGCACAGGTAAATATATCAGCACTGGCCTGCCAGGGGCTAACCATGGTGAACTGGATCTGGGCCATAGGCCAATATTTTCCCACCCCTGCATTATAATCTGTTTGTCACACCTGGGATGGTTTGACACATTTGACACAACTTGAATGGTTCCTTCAGCTGATGCTGTTTACTGTGTTAAGGCCTACTCAGAAATTTTAATGTGAGCATTATTGGCCTCATTGAATGGCTCTTGAACCAGGGGAAGATTTAATATACTGGGTATGTGCACATTACTGCCTAGTATTGTGTCTACAAACTGTACTTCCCGTATTCAATAGCTGGTGTTTAAACCTCAGTACCGTAGCCTCTTCAATTTACATTTTAAATTATAAACAACCTTCAACAGTATAATCAATGTTAAAACATATATTAAAATTTTACGCACACAAAATATGTAAAAAACCAGAAGTTGTAAAGTCTAATATACAAAAGTGAGGAAAAGCCAGAATTAAGGATGGCTATGCAATCTTAATTTGCACCTGTGGTACATTGTCTTTAATAGCAGGTGATTGTTTTTTTTATACAGGGTGCTTGCCTTATTCAGTGCATAAGATGAACGAAGTCTATGGTCAGGACAGTAACAGATGATGTACAAATATCAAGAAATAGAAGAATCATTACTGTGACCACTTCTCACAAGTATGTCCTCGATAGAGAGACTCCCTCTACCTCTGTAAGACCCCAGTTTTGCAAAGACTGACTAGTCTCACTGAAGTGTGTAAAGTGTGAGCACCGGTGTATATTTTTCCAGGATCAACGTGGAATTGTGAATAACTCCCAGGTTATCAAAAAGCCAGGCCCTTTTCACTTTTGCAGATGACCCACAGATAGCATAATTAGGCTAAATCCAATGCTAGTTTTATCAGCATGATATGAATTTCCCTGATTTTTTTTCAATACCAAATCATGTTGTCTTCACACTTGACAGATATAATAAAAATAGTCTTAAGTAACACCGTGTTCTTCACACAAAATGTTACTTGTAGAAGTTGCTGAAGGCTGAGAGGTTGTACAGTAATACAACTATGTTTATAAGGTAAGTAATTTAGATGGTGAAAAAATAGACTATTGTGCTGTCACCAAAATTTTCACACTCATACTTATGAGGTATGAATTTACATCTAATTTAGTTTAAAATTAACACTGAAAAGTTGTAGGTATTTAATCTGCACCTGACATTAAGAAAATCTGGGCTTTATTGCTTGCTGACACAATTCATTTCCATCTACACTTTTCTAGTTTTGTTTGCTGTTTGACTAACTTGAGGACTTGCAGAAACTAGGAGGTACTGTATTCCTCAGCATAGGGAAGAACTGTAAAAAAGGAAGTTGCAAAGATTTTTACATGGGTGTGACGGGTCCCCTGGAATACCTTCAAGTTTGCACTCACACCAACATCCACAGGCAGGGAGCACACCCAGCTGTGTTCATGAATGCTCTAGCCAGCCATTCATGAACTAATAGTAGAGAGGCTACAGCCAAAATACTCTCCATTCCCCAGTCTAAGACCCTAGATATGTACCATCTGGCCCTGTTCAAATGAAGACCAGTGTGAATTTATTATTCGAGTCTGCCACTTCTACAAAAGAAAGAGGCCATGCACCGACTTTTGTTCATGAGCTGAGATTTATCCCTTTGTACTTCAAACACCACAGTATTTTAGGTAAAATAAATGTATTAACTACAGAAAGAGGCTTTTTAAGTGATAGCAAACCAGTCAAAGTAGATTACCATAAGACATTTTTAAAAACCCCACAGTTGGAGCATTTTATCTTGTGATATCTTATGATTTGAGGTTACTCCTGGTTAGCTGCTTATGCTAGGCCTTATGCCTTGTTTAGCTTAGTCATTGTCCTATAGGTCTGTGGCTTGTAGGTTCATTGCTTTACTGACTTAACTTGTTAGGAATATCAGTAGACATCTGACCATAAGCTCACCATGGTAATTAATCGCTGTATATGTCTGAGTGAAAAGGGCTAATAACCTTTTACACCACACTAATACTGCATCCTGACATTAGGAAGGTGTCAAAGTTCAAAACAAGAAGAAGGGTATGTCTACACTGGCACCCTCTTTCAAGAGAGGGATGCAAATGCAGCTGAGTGAAATTGCAAATGAAGCACGGATTTTAATTTCCCGTGCTTCATTTGCATAATTGTGGATCGCCGCTTTTTCAAAATACCCTATTTTGAAATAACAAACGCTGTGTAGATGCGGTTATTTTGAAAGAAACCCCTTCTTTTGAAATAATCTTTACTCCTCAAAAAATGAGGTTTACCAGTTATTTTGAAATAAGGGCTTTCTATCGAAATAACCGTGTTTAGACAGTGTATCTTTTTTTGAAATAGCGCCATAATGTGAATATGCAAATGAAGCCCGGGATATTTAAATCCCAGCTTCATTTGCAGTTTCGAATGTCTACATTTGCATCTCTCTCTCGAAAGAGGGTGCAAGTGTAGATGTACCTAAAGGATTTAAACCATTACTGAATGTATATTGGGCATAGTGGCATTAGTATAAAAGTTGTATCCTGACCAGTGTGCTTTGGCAGGTGTCATTCTTAGGAGATGTCACAATGATAACCATTGGTGATGGTGAAGAGAAAGATGTCTAACACTTCTGGTTGTTCTGAAAGGCATGGTATGAGTAGAAAAATGCCCGTTCTGTATTTTCTTTCTCTACTTGCTGGGTTGGACTTTTTGTAACTTTTTCTAACTGTTATAAAATTGTTACTGTATCTGTATTACTAATACAAAAGTTTATTTTTCCTAAGTGTTGCAGACATGCACATTGTGGTTCCCAGCAGAACAGTAATTCCAATAAAGTGAGCCTGATCTTGGGAGAAGAACATTCTAAAGCTCAGTCTTAATGGGAAATTCTTAAGTAATCAATATAAATACACAATCAGTAGATCAAGCAACAGTTTGTGAGGACAGAGCTTTGCCCCATGGTCCTTGATCCTCCAATGTGTATGTTACATGGCTCTATGCTGGTGTAGGGGGTATCCTAGCTTGAGAATAGCTTTGAGATCTCTTTATTCTAGCATCAGCTAAGTCAGAAGAAAAGTCCTGCCCAATCCATGTTACCAGTGAGCTGAATTCCTTTGTCAGAATAACTAAGTTTCCCGTTGCCAGCGTTGTCCACATATTTACTCTGCTGACACCATTATTGGACCTAACCAATTCAGTTATAAGATCAAGAACACATATTCCTGCTCATCCAGAAATATAATTTATGTCATCATGTGCCGACAGTGTCCGTCTGCTATGTACATTGGACAAACATCTCAGACGCTTCGCCAAAGAATCAATGTACACAAAACGGATATCAGACAGTATCACAAAGAAAAAACAGTTTCTTGTCATTTCAATGAGAAAGGGCATTGTCTCAACGACTTGATTACCTGCATCCTGCTTCAAAGGCATTTTAACACCAGACTTGAAAGAGAAACCTCTGAACTGTCATTCATGCTTAAATTTGACACTTTATTGCTCTGTCTTCCTAGTAGTGGCAGCTAAAGCTCCCACCCTTTTTTAGAATTGCCAGAACCCGGAGCAGTTGCACCATTTACCCTCCCCTGTCAGTGGGCCTGGTAACTGAAAAGGAAAATCAGTCATAGCAATACTTTCTCCATCTAGGCAGCAAACCATTTGCTTCTGAACTCTATCTAGAATTAGTTACAGCCATCCTTAATTTCTGTACATGAGACTCAGAAGAAATTCCTTAGGAAAACAGACATTTATAGCACTTCGGTGTTCCAGGCATCTATTTAACAATAGGAATAAAAATTCCTCAGTTGAGCTTTTCAAGAATTCACCTACTAAATATTTGTTTTGCAGTCTAACCACAATGCCTCCATTAAGTTTTTTCCCCTTTTTCATTTATTTGTTATAGAAGTAACAGAAGGTAACATATTTCATATAGAAGGTGCTACAGTATTATGGCAATGGGTGTGTGGTATGAGACTACAAAGGGAGTGAGCCTCATTAGTCATGTTTCAGACCTTTGAAAGAAAGGGTGACAAAGATTAAAAGCCTACCCGGCTCCAGGCTGCCTCACTCCCTGTTATATAACATAATTATACTGTAGAAGTAGTTCTTGGATAATGTACTTTATGGTCAAACAATATGATTAGTCATAGATTACTGATCACAGGATTTGCCAAAATATGCCAAGAGTGTTAGTGCTACTCAAAACATAATATAAAATGGGGGGGGGGGGACTTTTGTTTCTTTTTCTTTTGTGAGTGTCACCAACCATAGATATGGGAAATAAGGACTGTAGCTTTGAAGTATCCCACCAGATTCTGCACCCCACACTAGGGTTCCAGCCACCAGTTCCAAGGGTCCCAGCTGCTGACCTTGCAACCTTTGGGGACTTGAGCTGTCAGCCCTGGGGGCTTCACTCTTGGCCCTGGGGTCCCAAACACCTGGGGGCTCTGCTGCTACCTGGGGTCTTGGTGACTCCACTACAGGCCCCAGGGCCCCAACCATGGGCCCCCCCACCCTCTTCAGCCAGCCCCAGCAAGGAGATGAAGCTGGGCAAAGCTCACCCTAAAAATTGTTCCTGTGGCACTGACCCCAACAAAACAGAACAAGGAGGATACAAAGTGGGGGAGGGAGGTTGCTTGGTCTTCTTTCATTGTTGGAGCAATTATATTTACCATATGCAAAATCACAGGTGTTATAGCATTTAATACATAGCCAGGTACTGAGTGTTATCATTCTTATTTCAAAGATTAGGCAGTTAAAGCTCAGCAAGCTGATATGCTTCTTGGGAGGCATTATGGTATTCTAGCATAGTTAGGTGCCATGAGATATGAGTTTTAATGCTGATACTAGATTGCCATGCAATTTTGAATGCACCACTTCACCTCGCCGAATCTGTGTCCCAACCTGTAAAATGGAGCTAAAAATGATCATTTTCCAAAACTTACTAATGCTTGAGAACCACAAAATTTAGCATTCATAATTGTGTACTCTCTAGTTTTGTCAGTCAGCTTTATTTCATTTTACTTAATACTACAAATGTTAAGCTACTGCCATTGTTTGGTTATACACCGCAATTGAGGGCTGTATGCATAACCACTTTACAGTCAATGGCAGATGTGGGGGGAAACCCTGACTTCCTGATTCCTAGCCTCTTGTTTAATTCTGTAGAGCAGCGTTTCTTAAAGTGGCAGTTGGATGTGTGCCGCGGAGAGAACAGAATTAAAAATGGCCACTCTTAAAGGGACAAGCCTCCTTTGCTCAATTTTTCCCTGGGGGCTTTTTTTTTTCCCTCAACCAAAAAATCCTCGTTGTTCCCCATAAAAAAATTATTTGGTGTTCCGCAGTTTTAAAAAGTTTAAGAAACACTGCTGTAGAGTATATCTTTTAGATACCATTGCTAATCCTTTCACCGTGTGAAAACGGCTCTTGGAATTTTCATGCTTGCAAATTTTCCCACAGAAGTGTTTGTTTCCTTTTTATGTATAGGCCTCCTTTTGAATAATTCTCAGCCTCTATCCTATCTCCAAATGTCATGAAAATTGAAATTTTAGAATTGATAAATCAAATACAATTAGTAAAAAAACAAAACAAAAAAAAACCCCATGAAACACAAAACACACAACTTCTGATATGTTTTATTGCACCAACTTTTGTCCAGCTCTACCAAAATTTTGTTGAAATATCATCAGGCTCTTAAGTGATTTTAGTAAGAGAAGAATTAATTTATTAGTGACCTGTTTGTGAAATCTTATTCGCAGTATACACAATTGAATGATACAGGGTCTGCACCTACATGCACTGCTCAATGTAATACTGTTGTGACTGAAATCAGCAGGATTTGCACAATTGAGCTCTTTATTTTGTACAGTTTATAGTTCTGGATGACCCAGTTCATAGTAGTTTATTTCCTTTACCAAACTAATATTGGGTTCAAATGTTCACTGTAATGTCAGGGACTAATATTTTTACTCTCCCCTTTTCTTAATTTTACTGGTTTTCAAAGCCAAGCATTCCATAAATTAGTTATAGTAAGAGGGATTATTGTGGAATGTGATATAATTGGCAACTTATTGCTGATGTAGGTGATTCATGTTAGCCCTGTAGTAATAGTTACTTATAATTGGAAACACATGTGTTTTCTGGTGTCTAGACTTGGGAACTTTCCCAGGAAGGACTTTCAAGGTTTTTATCTAAGCATAAAAGACCAAATGATTACCTATAAAGCTGTAGACATAGGAACTAAACAAATTTGCTGGCAAACATAGCAGTTTTATAAGTTTAACTTGTTGAATTATAGTACAAAAACTCTTAAATATTTTAGAAATTATTAGACCAGTTTTAATTCTGTGGTTTGTCTGGCTGATATTTTACCATTTCATTTCATGCCAGTGTTTTAAACTTGTTTTATGTTCTCCAGGGTTGCTCCCTAACCTGAAAATAATTTAATACAGTTCTGGGCATAGAGTTGGAGATTATGCCTATATGTCTAACAACATTAGCTATTTAATCTGCCCAATTTAATTGCAATAATGCATTATTGTTTAACCAATACCACAAAAACAGAGCTAGATATTAATATATTTATTAAACAGAGTTCTGTGAAATCGGTCTTGGTATAAAGAAATTACATGGTACCACTTTCTTTTCCATCCATGGTCAGTAGACTGATTTCTGGAAGGATCTCAGAAAGGTACCATGGCTGGAAGCTGTATAGCTTGGGTGTGATCTGACACTGTCCTGATCCTGCAGCTTGCCCTTGAGCAAATGTCTCATGTTAAAATATCCCTGGAAAAGGAAAGCACAGTTGGCTGTCCCAGCAGGAGTGCTTTGCAAATATTGTTCTGGGACTGGCTCAGCCTATGACTCAGGACGAATAATTTCAGTTCTGGCTCTCACTGTAAAATAGGAAACACAAAAGAAATTCAGTGGTGTACTGGAGCCTTACAGAATATGACTTAATCATCATGCTTCAGACAGTGAGTGTAGAAGAGCTATATTAACGGATGTCAGAAGCCTTCTGAATTCAGATCTCATGTACTGTACAGTCTTTTTTCATCCTACCTGTTATGACAGCAAAAAATGGCATACACTATCTGGCTTCTGCAGCCAAGTATATGGTTCAAACTATTTCATCAGGAGCCTAACAAAATCTGCTTGCTTGACTGCCTGCCTTTCAATCATTTTCTTAACTAATTAAGAAAGTCTGCCAAGCCTTACTGGGCTAAGGTACTAATTGTTCTCAAGCAAGTGTTCCAATCTTACACCAAGTTAGGAAGTGTCTGTATTTTAAATGACTACATGCCAAAATTCCAGTTCAGTCAGACCTATTAGTTTATATGGATATCTGGATATCCAAAGCATCAAGGAAATAACAAACCCAAAAGGCATTATTTTCCAGCAATTGAGAATCTGTAAGTCCTGTTTACTCTTAAAGGGGGTAGCATTCTGATACTTCTCCAGTTCAATTTCCAAACCAGAAAAAGAGCATAATACTATAGGAAAAACTATTTCTCCCAATCTTTCTGGTTAGGATGGTCCCATGATTCTGGTCTCAATGACAAAATTCCATTGACTCATTCATGCAAGATCTGTCAGTCGGATTTTATCTAGGTTGCTATACTGTACTCAGCATCACCAGGCTATCATTTAAAGAGCGGCCCCCTGACAACCAAGTCACTGGAAATTCAAGAACGCCTCTTTTAGCAACAGTTCCAATCTAATTTTGCAAACCAAAGAAGTTTGGAAGATTTGGAATAATGATGTGGATCCTTCTCCAAACCAAGGCACTGTGCCTATTTCTGCAAACTATTGTTCCTTACTCATAAATAGTTAACATTAATTTAATACACGTGGTAAGAAGAATGTTCCATTGTAGCATGTGTTGCATAGCAGAACTCTGATTCTGAAACATTGACGTTGCATTGATTTATTCCTGACAGTAGCTCACAGCCTGGTCATTCAATTAGTAAGTAAAAGACTTGTGCCTATCAACACACTCTCATTTTTAATCTGAATGCTGTATTTCTTTTCCCTACTCTTCATCAGTCTTTGGTCTTAATCCACAAGCTGTTCCACATGGGTCTGTAAGTATCCAGGGATGTGTTGAAGTATGACAGAAGCAGGATCAAAATCTTTGTCAAGAACAGTCTTCATATGTCTTTAGAAAGTGAGTAATGCGTTTTTGGGTGTTAACAAATACAAAAAGTTTTCTGTTTCTAAAGTAAAAAACAGTACAAGGACTCATTTAACACGGATAATTGCAAAGATTTACTCATGACTAGAACCACATGCAGATACAAAATTCGTATTAGTATCCACATCCATTTCTGCAAAAATGAGCCACATATTTCTGCATTAACATCCACATAAAGCAGATATCCACAAATTTTCAAGGCTCTATTCATGATCTTAAACTTAGATTCTGCTTCACAGAAATGTGTTTATTTCAAATGCCAGACTTTTTTGTTTTATACAGAAAATTAGAATGAATTAATCAAAATTATAGCAGAACTTGAAACATTTTATTGCTAGAACAGTTTTAAACAGCCATCTGTGCTAGGTAAGAAAGTGTGCCTAATACAAAGGTATTTGTTTCTACTTGAATGTGCAGCTGAAGAAGAGGAATTGGACAGGAGGTGGTATATTTGAACAGCTATTTCTGCATGTGTGTGCTGCTGCTTTGAAAATACTCCAAACTCAGTGCTTGTGGTTTTTGTCACGAGTTACCTGCTGCCTGGGTTTGCACATGCTGTTTTAATCATAATCAGTCTTTGCATTGTATAGTGTGGCTTTTTTTCCCATGAACATCTTTGCTAAATCATTTGTAAGGATGATGTACAATATGATAAAAATAATAGGAGCCAATTTATTTTGCCTGGCGGGTGCTCTAGTGAATAATCTCTTTAAAAGAGCATGTTGCTTGAGGACCTTGCAGAAATTACCGCTTGAGCAGAACATCTGGTTAGTGGGTTTGGCTAAAGGAAGCACATTACACTATCACCCCAAAGACTGCATGAATTCCTTATTCATTCTGGGGTACTTTTCCAGACGATGATATTGATCTTAAAAAGCTATATTAGTTTGGGTCATAACTACTAAATGGCATCTCTCCCTTTGTTCTACTATGTCACTTCGAATAAGATGATGCATGTAAGTTGGATGTGGGTGCCTAGATTGAAGGGCTTGGTGGCAAGAGATATTCAGTAAAAGGTCTTCAATTATCTGTTAATCAAACAGAGCCTGAGGTTTGTTGCAATTCATGGGAGAGGTGAAAGTCATCTGTTCAGCCCCGGGGGATGCAGGCTGCCAGTATAATCCATGCACCTTTTTGGAGTGGTGCACTGTCCCATCAAGTGGCACTGAGGACGATGAGTCTGCTGTACAGCTTTAGCTGAGAGCCAGCTGGCTTTGAGCTCATGTGGTACAGGCTCATGATCTATGCTTCAAAGGTCCCAGGTTTGATTCTGCCTGCTGGTGTTGCACCAGCGTCCCCCAAAGGTTGGTAAGGTAACTGATGATCCCTAGGGCACAAGGAAATGCCAGCCATGCCTATACACCAGTCAGTGACCACAGAGGAGGTGGTAGAGGAACTGCTATATTATCTCTGTGCCACCAAAACAACACCCTACACTGGCATGGTCAACTATGCTAAAGCACCTTGCATGTCGCAGCAGCAGAATTCCAACCACAGGTCTGGAGTTAGAGCACATTTGTACTTTGCACTGTTAAAATGCAACCTGTCTATCCTCAAATTATTTACTGAGTTGTATAATTAATATGGTGAGGAGCTACGGCACAGCATTGTCGGTACTATGTTTATAGTATGTGGCTTCTTGTTGGTTAAATAGTCTGTCAAAAATCTGCCCCAATTATAAATGGACTCATGCAATAAGAATATGCACATTACCAATGTGCACATTAGATGTTCTAGAATGGATTCTGCCCTGTTACATGGATGTAAATATGCAATAACTCCATTGACGTGAATGAAGACCAGACGTTAGTCCCTATATCCATCCTAACCCCATTCCAATTTTATGGAAATGACCATAAATTACTCAATTATTTTTTCTGGGGTTGGAAATTAATTTTATAGATGGTCCCTTTTGAGTTTGTTAGCCTGTCTATTTTTCAGTATCTTGGGTATTACAGGCAACAGCAATATAAACACACTCTCATCTCTTTAAATGAAAACACACAGAAACCCTTCTATTTTGCTGTATCCATTCACACACGTTTTTGCAATGACAAACCAGTGGGAGTTACATATGTAATACTCTAATGTTTCTACATGAGCTTTGCAGCAACTTAGCAAATACTGTTTTATATAAAGCCAGATGGTTTACCTTTTTAACCATTCATTGTGACAATTGTCTACTTCTTTGTAAATGGATTTTTATTTTACTATGTGGATTTCTTTAGGAAATCTCTTCAAAATTATTTCCTGGCTGCATTTTTCACATTGGGACTGAAATGTGGATAGTTAAAATGATTTGGAAAAGGTTTCCAATTTGATATTCATGCTTCAAATGCTGTTCATTAACCCAAGCATGAAACAGTGGTTTGGTGGTTGTTTTTTCCATATTCTCTTATTAGAATAAAAGCACATTTTCATTTATTTATAAAATTATTTAATGAGGTTAATGATTTATTTTCACCTGGGTTATACATCTTTTCTTTCTACCGGTCTGGCTGCCATGGGGGAGGGGGCGGCCCTCCAGTTAGCATGCCAGTAAGGCAGATGCTTACCAGTTAACTTTTGACATCCCTAATCTGATTATAGCTGAGTATGTTCTTTTAATAGTATAGGCATAACTTTCAAATGTTGACACTATCTTAGAAAACCACTGTTCTGCATATGAACGCCCAGACCCCAACTTTATGCCTAGCATTAGTTTTTGGTTACTGATAGAAGTTCCCAAATGTGAAACTGGAGGTAAAATCTAAAAGTTGGTTGTGTATTTGGGTGTATGCAAAAGAGGCTTTATTTTAACAGGAAGTGGTGCCATTTTTTGCTGGACTGTTCGTTAGTTTCTCCTTTTATGTAGAATAGTGATAGAGATGTAGCCGTGTTAGTCTGGGGTAGCTGAAGCAAAATGCAGGACAATGTAGCACTTTAAAGACTAACAAGATGGTGTATTAGATGATGAGCTTTCGTGGGCCAGACCCACTTCCTCAGATCAAATAGATCTGAGGAAGTGGGTCTGGCCCACGAAAGCTCATCATCTAATACACCATCTTGTTAGTCTTTAAAGTGCTACATTGTCCTGCATTTTGCTCCTTTTATGTAGGGATACATGTTCAGAAATTCATTTTTGATTAATCATGGTTTATTTTAAAAAATATATAGCAGTTCTTTTTGGATTCAGTATAATCAAGAATGTCAATGTTAATTTGTGCATGTGGGCAAGATTCTTCACAGTTTATAGCAAAATCAGGTTAGCTGTCTCAGAATCATATGAATTACAGTTACAGAATACCCAACTAAATCTGATCTGCTAAACTTCCAGCCAACAGTCATATCTAATTTTGTCTTAAGAACTAGTTTGTGCTTCTTTCTGCCTTAACCTAACTAGTAGGGATGTTTCTTGCAAATACTACTTAGGCCAGTTTCTTCCATATTCATTAGTTCTCATATTTGCTGCTAATTACGTTATAGGTTGAACCTCTCTAGTCTGGCAAAATCCATGATCTGGCATGATTTTACAGGCAGTCCCCGACTTACGTGGATCCGACTTAAGTCGGATCCGCAGTTACGAACGCGGCTTTTCTCGCCCCAGAGGACACAGACTGCGGGACCTCGTGGTCCTGCCGCCCGTGTACTGCGGGGCGAGAAAAGTTGCTCCGCGTCTCCCTGGTCTGCAGAGGGGCTCGGGCAGCCGGGGCTTTGCAAAGCCACGGGGGAAGCCAGCAGCGGGACAGCCCAGGCGCGCCTGGGCTGCCCCGCAGCCCCAGCCCCTCTGCGGCTTTGCAAAGCCGCGGGGAAAGCCAACAGCGGGACAGCCCAGGTGTGCCTGGGGTGCCCCGCAGCCCCAGCCCCTCCGCGGCTTTGCAAAGCCGTGGGGGAAGCCGGCGGCGGGACAGCCCAGGCATGCCTGGCCTGTCCCGCTGCAGGCGTGCTCCAAGGCTTTGCTCCCCGTCTCCCTGCAGACCAGGGAGACAGGGAGCAAAGCCGCGGAGCACGCCCGCAGGGGGACAGCTCAAGTGCGCCCAGGCTGTCCCGCTGCGGGCATGCTCCAAGGCTTTGCTCCCCGTCTCCCTGGTCTGACCAGCAGACCAGGGAGACGGGGAGCAAAGCCTCGGAGCATGCCAGCAGTGGGACAGCCGCGGCGCGCCTGGACTCTCCCGCTGCCCGCGTGCTCTGTGGCTTTGCTCCGCGTCTCCCAGGTCAGCAGACCAGGGAGACGGAGCAAAGCCGTGGAGGACTTGGGTGTCCCCACCCCCATCTCCCTGGTCTGCTGGGGGGGGTGTGCAGCTAGTGCCCCCCCCCCAGCAGACCAGGCTTTTCTTGCCTACCCCTGGGGTAGAGCAGCTGGGGGCTGCTGGGTTGGTCCCGCAGCGCTGCTCCGGACCAACCCGGCAGCACCCCAGCTGCTCTGCCCCAGGAATCCTGATTCAGCCGCTGCTGGTCAGTTTCAGTAGCAGCTTTGTCTACAGCCACCAGTCCTGGCTTTCAGTGTTCTGTGCTGTTGTTTAGCTCTGTATCACCCCTCAATGTCTTCTAGGAGATTAGCAAGCAAGGGAAGTCCTGGTAATGCTGCTAAGCATAAGCATGTTTTTTGATGCTTTATCTACTTATTTGCTTATGCCAATACACAATTTTACTGTAACAACACTAACACTTTATGATGAAGAGAGCTAATAACCCTGGGCTAGGCATAGGCTTATATAGCGTGTTTCAGTATGTTCGTACATTATTAAGCAGCATTGCAAACACTATTCCGTTTATTTGCCTCAGCAAAATAAAAATAGAGACCCACTTGCTACACTATCGACCTCCCATGGTTTGGCAAATTCTCTGGTTCAACATCGGTCAGGTCCCAAGCCTGCTGGACTAGAGAGGTTCAATCTGTACATTTAAAGTGTATTACAGACACATTTAGTCTGTTATTTCCCTTCAGATTAGCCAATTTTCATATATATGAAATAGAACTAACACCATGGCTATGCAAAATAATTCTTTAAAAACTTCAATTAGTTGAATATTAACTTCTTATAAACTTTTTATGTAAATGCAAAATCTGTAACTTTTAAATATTGTGATGTACGCAAGGTGAGCCATGCAAATTATACTCATTGCTGCTGTCTCCCCAGGGCAACTGTTTAGCTAATGTAAACTGGCATAGTTCCACTGAAATCAGTGCAGCTCTGCCATGTTGATGTACAGTAACTGAAGATCTGGTCCTCCATTCTTAACTTGCCTCTCCACTTTGCTGTTTGACAGTTTTGTGGGTTGTTTCCTGCATTTAGTTGTGATGTGTGACGCCCCGTTTGAAACATAGCATTGTTAGAGCAAATAGGTGCCATGATAAAGTACTAGCTAAATCCTCTTTATTTCTTTAACTACATTGAATTCATGCTGAAATTATCTCAATCAATAACTGGCAGAGGGAAAGCAAAGCTACTCTATAAAGAGCCTTGCTTGTTTCATCAACGGAATCTCTTACTCAGCACTGCTGTAGCAGAAAGCATGTGCATTGGAAGGCTGGGCTTGAGAATATCTGTCAATATTAAATGTTCATTTATTCCTGAGGCTCTTGAGGTGACATTCTGTTAGATAGTACTGTCTGATGTAAAACTGCTTCATACATGAAGTCAATAAGACTTATGTAGGCACAATTAACTATAGTAGGCTACACTTGCATTCAGGTATGGGAATACATCTTCACTTGTTGCAATTACATCTCTTCATCCAGCATTTGATTTCATTCCACAAATGGACCGATTAAAACTACAATTTAGATAAGTGATGCTAGTAGTGTAAATTGTTACGCCTCAGGAACTGCAGTCAGTTAAAACTTTAAAATTTAAATCTCTACGCTGGGGGTGGGGTTGGAGAAAACCCAGAGTGTTAATCCATGTGACTCAGACAAACTTGCAGTCCCAGTCACCACAGGTAAATTAGGGAACATGTTGATTTGGAAAACATGTGCTGCACTCCGCTATAGAAATCTGGATTTCATAAATAATTTTTAGCACCCGTAAGCTGATGCTGACTAGTGCCAACGAGACAATTTAATAAAGAGTTTAACATTATGCAACACAAGCCAGCTTTGCAAACACATGCTTTCCTGCTGAGATCAGAATGAATATCAAGTGCAGTATGCAAGCCAGACTGTACAAGCCAGCTTGTCTACATGGATCTCTCAACTGACTTCACTTATTGTTGTGATGGGCAGAGTTCCATGGCAGTAATCACAGCAGAGTGTTCACCCTGAGCGCCGTTCCAAGCTCCATCTTACTGGTTACAATGTTAATTATTTTAACATACCTCTTCATCCGCAAGCTGGCCTGTTCCGCTACATTTACCTTCCAAATTATAAACCTCCTGAATAAGATGGCCAACACATCTTGCCTCTGATTTTCTATTTTTTACTTGGGATTTAGCTATCACCAGCTCTAAAACATCCTCTTAATAAAGAGTGCAAATGAGTAGATTATGTGAGTTCTGTATTTTTCATCAGTTCCCTTTCAGGATGTTTTCTAAGTGATTTGGGCTAATACAGAATAAGTTGAAAATGATAGGAAGTTGGAAATAGGCTTCAGCCAAGTGTCTAACATTTAAGTGCTGTATGTTGATGAGAGAGGACTGAGTAATGATAAAGGACACATCCTTCTCCAGGTTACTGAAGCCAACTACATCCTTTGTTCCTGACCCAGCAGGGACTGGGAGTCTTGTGAAAACAGTTTGCTGGCCTCCTGGAGGAGAGGGAGTGCCTTCTGTGAGTCTGGGTGGTTCCAAAACTGTGATGATGCCCTCCTCTGTTTAGCCAGAGGAACTGAATGAAGTTCATAAATGATAAGGAACCACCCATAATTATGGTCATGCAGCAGCTACTTGCTAAACTTAAGGAAACCTTCCTCCATTCCAAAATAAGGAGAAAGAACCTAGGTTGTTTGTGAAGAGGCATAAGGAGATAAAGTATCCAGTCTGCTGCACTTGGGCAAGATGATATTGGGGCAGAAGGAGGCCCATACTTAAGGTACTAGCATAAAAAGAATGAGAGAAGCCTGGGGATAGAAAGCAAAGGCAGGAACAGGGGATATCAGATTACCCATATTCTAAAGGGCTGAGAGAAAGGAGAAGAGGTTGAAAGAAAAGAGAGGATCACTGACCATGACAATCTGTGTGGGAGACTAGATACACTAGAGAGCATACTGTATGGTTTTGGACTAGAACAGCGTTTCTCAAACTGAGTCGCGAGCAACTGAGAGGGGGGTTGCGGTACCACAAGTTTGAGAACCCCTGGATTAGAAGATCTACTTGACATTGCTCAGGTTCTTAACTCAATTCATTTTTGTTTTTTCTTCATTTAAATCATTGCTCTGGAGTGAGGCTTGGGAACAAAGGGTTCATTGTGCAGGCTGCCCTGGGGAGAGAAGACTACCCCAGTCTCCTCTCATTGCAGCAGGTTGGGGCCAGGTGAGAAGCACCCCTCCATGGCCGCTGCAGCTCCAGTGGGCACAGCCAAAGAAGGGGTGCAGACACACAAGGGGACAAACTCTCTCAAATATATTGCAGATAGCTGACCCTTTCTCCACGTCTGCCCCTTGCTGGCCCAATGGGGTTATAGCTTTCTCGCTCCCTATTTCTGGCCCCTTGCTGCCTCCCCCTCCCCTCTGCCAGTCATTATACAGTACGACTGTCCCTGTTTTCTATCCTATATCCCAGGCTGCCTCCACGTGGTCATTATATAGCACAGCCCTCCCTTTCTGTTTTATGAGAACCTATCCTATTCCAGGCACATCCTGGCACAACCAATCCTGACCTTGCTTTAAGTTATGATAAGAGGAAGCTGTATACTGTATTTGGTGATCCTAGCACTTATTGTTAGAAGGAGTTCTAGAACAGACAGACACTCTCAAATATATAGTAGATAATTTTACCAAATCTGATAGAGCTCTTTAAGTTAAAATAAAAGGGGTTATACTTCTGGCTTTTTGCTGCTGCTACATTTTCATATTTACTCATTCACATAATTTAGTAAACAACTTAGAAAGGGGCAAACCATGTCTGCTCACCAAGAGGCCTGAAGGCAACATGTGTAGGGGAGTCCCACTGCACGTTGTGAAGACTGAGGACCAGGAGCCTGTGCGGGAGTTCTCCCTTTGAAGACTCACTGAGGACTCACTTGCAGAGTTACTGGAATAGAAGAATGAGGGGCAAGGGGTGTCAATTTGTGGGTAAATCTTTTGGTCTCCTGTAGCGGGGCTTGTACTTCATCTGAGTCCTATGTCAGCCTTCAGGTTGTAGCAGCAATTGTAGAACAGCTCAGCTTTGTTTTCATGGCTCTGGAATATGATCTGTCCCCCAACTCCTGCAGATTTCCTCTGTTGCCTGTATTACTCAGATTTGGAACAGGGAATCGGATTTGACCACAAACGGGGATTCTAATATCTTTCCAAGATGTCATGACATTTTACTGGAAAACTTATAAAAATGCCTATCTGTTTTTAATTGCTCTCCCTCCGGGTGAAAATTTTGATTTTATAGTTTCCTATAAGAAGGTCCAGAAGATTGATAGTAAAATCCCAGACTTGTGAACCACATGTTGAGTTCTGTGATAAAGCAATGCCTTCGTATTCAGCAGGATACTTTTACTGTACTTTTAGATAAGCCCTTGTATGTATGTGTTTTAGTTGTTAGTCTGTTCACCATGTGGAGAAATGTAGAATAGGTCTGGAATTGGCTTTTTAGCCCTTTTTTCTGGTCATCTTTGCTATTCTAAAATAAATACAGAGTGGGCAGGAGTGTGCTTAGCAAACCAAGTACACTGTGCAAAGTGATGAATAATGTAGCCTCTTCAATATTTGATGATACACAATTGCTAATACTATATAGGTTTGGATTGTCTGTCCTCTTGGATATAACACCTTTCTGTCCTCCAGCAGTGTTAGGTATTTGACATGTTCTCAGCCTTGTCACATCCATGCTAAAAGCTCCATTTTGAAATATTGGAAGGTCATGCAAGAATATGACTGGGCTGTATAAATAGGGCTTGGCTGAAACCGCTTCTAATCTAGATCATTCCCTTGTGAAAGAAGAGGAGGCACTGAGGCTGCATGAGGTGAATGCTCCCAAAGGAAATGTCCCAAAGAGAGTTCTCTGGCATACCATAGGAACTCAGTATGTATAGAATGGAATCTTTTCTAATTCAGTCTTCGTATCACATCCATCATATGGTATCTGAGATCCATGAAATCATGCACATAGACATTGCAGAACACTTTGATATTTAACCAAAACATTTTTATGGAAGGCCTGATGATGCCTCGTGGTTTTGATGAGGGGCTACAGAGCCCTTCTCTTATATATCACTTTTGCGACATATGCACACCCCATCTCTTAGCAGAAAGTATACAGGGATGTGGACACCACCTAGTTGGCCATTAAATCATTGGCAATCCCTCTCTTGATCTAGGAATACCAATCCTTGGTGCAGAGTCGTGCCATCTAAGGGTTAGAGTCAATGAAGAGCGGCCCACTAACTCAGGGCAGCCCAGCCTAGTAGCCAAAGTCAGTAGGGATTGTTAGCCCTTGCACTCAGCTCGGTTCAGCTTGGTAGCCAAAGTCAGTAGTGGCTGGCCCATAACCTCAGGGCAACATGGCTTAGTAGCCAAAGTCCACAGGGGATGGCCCTTTAACTCCAGGTGGGACCGGCCTTGTAGCCAAAGTCAATAGGGGTAGGCCCTTTAACTCAGGGCATCATGGCTTGGTAGCTGAAGTCCGTAGTGGTCAGCCATTGTCGCAGCGCAGCACAGTCTAATGGCCAGAGTCAGTTATAGTTGGCCCCTGTCTCAAGGCAGTACGGCCTATTGGCTAGAGACAATGGGGTTTGGAGGCAACGGCCTCAGTAAGAGTAAGGAGGAAACCTGGGCCCCCCTGACTCCACTGGGTCCTGACCCAGGACCCTGTGAGCAGCAGAGCGGTCTACCACTCCCTTGGCGGGGAATCCAGACACAACGCTCCAAATTTAACTGAGTGGGAGAGGCTGCTTCCTGGGTCACTTCCTACTGGTGTCGGTGGGGCAGCGTCCCATGTGATCGCTGGGTCCTCTGGTTCCCCAGCAGCCATTTCTCCCTGGGGCTCCCCT
Source organism: Pelodiscus sinensis (assembly GCF_052426305.1). NCBI lineage: Eukaryota > Metazoa > Chordata > Testudines > Trionychidae > Pelodiscus > Pelodiscus sinensis. The sequence goes on from NC_143065.1 coordinate 28,312,784, forward strand.
TGGGCTGTGTAGCAGCAGTCTTCTTGGGCTCTGGTTTGCGTTGTCAGGGTCACTGGCTGGTGGGGCCCTGGAGCCCCTGCTGGAGGTCCTTCTCCTTCCATGGCCAGCCCAGACTGAGCTGCTCTCTTGCCTTTTATGCTGCCCCAGCATTTGGAGCATGTCCAGTCTGGGTGGAGAGATGGGATTTCCTCTGTCCACAGAAATTTAACCCCACCGGCTTCAGTGCACACCCCATCCCAATCACTTGTTTGAATCCGGCCCTCGTTTGATAGAGGCTAAATATAATTAATAGCAGATAGTTGTTTGGTCACCTATATGACTTGAATTAATTATTTGGATTAGAATTTAATCCACTCTCTTATATGAAAACTGAGCTTAAAAGGCCAGTTATACAGCGTCTATAAATTCTCTCACTGTCCAACATTTAACAGTGACAGATAGATTTGGGATTATTTTTAAACAGAGCCCTGGGTTGTCCTCAATTACTTGGCAAATGCCTAAAAGCATTCATTCAGATTAAATGCTTATTGATTATATACAAGAAAGAACAAAAAATCGAAACAGGCATTTATATTGAAAATTGATTGATTGCAAAACAAACTTAGTCCAAGCTTTTAAAGCCTTTCTCCTTTTGGAGGCAGAATATCAATGTCTTCAGAATAAGGTTTATTTTATTAAAAGGAAAGAGCTAATTTTACTCTGTTCTGATGCACAGGGAACATTTACTTATCCTGTAAATTGCCACACACAAGCAAGAGAGACAGTGTTGAAAAGATGAGTGAAATGTGACTTTACTGATATTTTCGGAACCCCGGACTGCTGGTTAGTTGTGAGTGACTGCTTTGGCTGCCAAGTTCACCATGACATCTGCTGCTTGGACCCTCTTTACAATCTAGTCGGGGAAGTCATGTGATTGGACGTAGTCTCTTTAGACAAGAAAAGTTTGGAGGAATACCGCATAGTTCACTGCAGGATTTGATAAAAAGCCAAGCACATGAGAGAGGGAGGCTAGGAGGAAAGGAAAGGAGGCAGCAAATAAAGCAGTTGCTAATTAAATATTCCAACTGAAGGGATGAGGGTAGGCTGTCATAGTTTGATGACTTTCAGCATTCACCGGTAAAAACAAATTTCCTTGAACAAGATTAAGGCCAGCTGGCTGCTGCCTTAGGAAGAAAGTCCTTTAACTGAGTCAAGAGATGAGTTGTACGGATGGCATTTCAGGAGAGGAGTGGAGATTCAAAGTGGAATGGGAGATGAGAGAAAGAACTATAGTGATCTAAACTGCACTTTTCTTTTTTTTCAAAGTCTCCTTGTTAAGGAACTGAAACAAGGGGAAAAACTAGGCCTCCTAGTTTCATTTCCTAATTATTTTGTCCATCAGTTAGGCCTAATATCAATCATAACAGTTTTAGTCTGTCAGCTTCTGATTCCATATCTTTTGTTTTTACCAAGCATAATTTGAAAAAAAAAAAAAAAAAAAGTATTATATTGACAAGGCCTTTTTGGTTTAAATTAATCTAGCTTCTTTGTCTGGAACTTTTGTATTTGTTGCAGAGTTCAGTATTGTAAACAATTTGACTTATTTTTCATGGTTATTGTAATACCCTATGAACTTTTCCATACTTTTCACATTTGGGTTACACTTTGTAGGTAGGGTTGCCAGATGGTTGAAACAAAAATAGTGAACACCCTCCCCCCCAAAAAAAAATGACTGGGAAAAAATTCTGTTGAAAGCGGAAAAAGGGGGGTGGCAAAGTTGTTGAGCAGAAAGGGGAAAAAAAAGGACTCCAAGGACTTAAGCCAAAAAAAAAAAAATTAAAAATAAAACAGCATTAAAACAGCATGTCCCCTTTAAGAGTGAGTGGCAGGGATAGGAACAGGGGAGCGGTTGAGCACTAAGACCCAGCATTGCTTCCCCTAGGTCTTTTGGCCAGCAGCCATTTTGTGCTGGCAGCTTCGGGGAACCAGGTAAGCATGGGGGTTGGGAGTTTTGAGGTTCGGAGGGGGGGAGGCCAGGTGCCTGGCATTTTCACCTCCTGGCCGGGGAAAAATTCAGAAAATACTGGACATCTTAGGTGTCTGGTATTCTTTGAATTTTTTTACCGGACTGTCTGGGTGAATACTGGACACCTGGCAACCCTATTTGTAGGCCTAATAGTCACATATCAGTAGCACCACTATAGGTAGTTACAGCAGAGGGGAGGAGCAGACAGAGGATTGGCTCTGATAATGCCCATTCTTTTCCCTTTACGGAAGCCCCTTCTCATCTGGACGGAGTCATCACTGGAAATTTTACATTGCTTGTTGCCTGTTCCGAAGATAACCAGAAGAATTCAGGTTCCAGGACTGTCAAGTTGGCACATTTTCTGGTTCTTAATGTATGTTAATAGGAAACAAGCCAGGTGTTACCAAAGTTGATGTCAGTCTCCTGTCAAGTGGCTATTCTTTGGCACGAAAGGGGGGAGGGAGGCAGGAACAAACAGATCTGCATTTTAGCAAACAGCATGGAACCTCTTTCACTGTTAGAATCCTTATCTCCATCCTCACAGTGTGAATGAACTTTCTCTGGAGGTAACCTTCAAGAAAATGCATCTCAAAGGAAAACTAGACCTAGATGGACATGGGAAGTAGTGGTGCAGTACTCCCAGGTTTTGGGTATCATGGCCATGTGCTCCTGCTGTCCAGGGGCTCTGCTACTAACCACAGGTCCTGCAACCCAGGGTCCCACTTGGCTGCTGGCCGTGGAGATTTGGCTGCCAGCAACAGAGTCCTGCTCGGTCTCTGGGCTCATATATGTGGTGTGCCCTTGGCCTTAGGGTCCTGCAACTGGCCCCACAGCAGGGTCCTTGCTGCCAGCCCCAGCTCTAGGAGGTGGAGAGGGGCAGAGACAGGAATAAGAAGTTCAGCTCAGCACCCCTGCTCTAAAAACTGTGTTCCAGTGCAAGTGTTCCAGTGCCACTGCTAGACTATAAAGTAGGGGCAAAACACCCCAGGGTATTTCTTCCTATTTCTGGCTCTCAGACACTTAAGATGGCAAAAATGATCAGCCTGACCTGACATTTGCTCAGTCCTGTTTCTAGGACTCTGTGGTAAGGTTTTTGATCTTAAACCAAGTCTTCTTTAAGTGTGTATTTTTATTTCCCCTATAATCGTTTCTGACTTTAATGCATTGTACTTGTACTTACTTAAAATCTGCTCTTTTTTGTAGTTAAATAAACTTGTTTTATTCTTTAATCATGTTGTGGTCAAACTGGGCTGGGCGGTAACTCCATTTAAAGTAGAAAACTGTTGTATACTGTTTCCTTTTAAGAGCCGCGGACCAAAAATAGCTGAATTTCCAGGAGAGGGTTGGACAATGCAGAACACATGGCTGGAGGAAAAATTCAGGACTGGGGATGTGTTGGAATTACCCTGCAAGTGGTAACAAAGGCTGGTGGAAACCAGAACGTAACAGGAATGTGCTGGCAGGGTATAGCTAACTACAAAGATGCAGAGTGTGATGTGCATGCTGTTTGGCTGATTGTGAGGGGCCCAGGTCGGGAGCTACAGTACAAAATGTTGAGACACCTCAGGTTGCAGGGCAAGGATGACACAGTTCCCCACTGGTCTGGTTTGCACCCCAAAACATAATAGCAAATATTAAATGCCTTTGAGCAAACCAAGAGAAACACTTTGCAATGGTCTGGAAAAACTACCAAACAGCCGAGTAGCAGATGGATAATGATAGTTCTAAAGTGGATGTGAAAAGATTGGAAGATGCACCCTCATTATAATGTTGAAAAATCTCATGCTTTTCTCAACAATGGGTGTGGCATTTGTCTACAGGTGTCCCTATCATATTGTCTAACCTAGTCACCATCTTTTAGGATCAGAGATGAGAGTTTACTGGTGCAGTGATGTCATTCCTATAAATTTTGTTTTAGGTCTGTATTCATGTGACTTATATCAGTTCCCTAGGCCAGTCACTTCTGTCATAGGGTATATCTACACTACAAAGTTAATTTGAAATAACAGCAATTATTTTGGATTACCTTTAATAGCGTCTATACAACCAAACTGCTATTTCGAAATAAATTTGAAATAGTGGAGCACTTATTTCGAATTTGGTAAACCTCATTCTACAAGGAATAACACCAAATTCGAAATAGCTAAGTCAAAATAAGTGCTGTATAGACAGTTATTTCGAATTAGGGGGCCTCCAGCCCTTCCCAGTTTCCCCTGGTGGCCACTCTGGGCCAAACCAGGAAAACTCCTCTCCTCTCCCCCAGCCCCAGGCCCCTTAAAGGGGTAGACTCTGGCCACTGGGCATGTGCGAGGGCCAGGTCTGCCAGCAGCTGCAGACCCTCAGCCAGTGGCCATGCAATGGCAGCCAGTGGCAGCCAGCCATCACCCACCCAGTCCCCCAGCATCCAGGGGCCAGCCAGAGGCCGTAGACGGCGCGCGCCCTCATAGACTAGTGTGGAGATCATGGACCTCATTGAGGTTTGGGGGAAGGCCCCCAACGACCATGATCTCTGCACTAGCCAGAGAAACGCGGACATCTACTGCCCATAGCAGCCACCATGGCCAGGAAAGGCCACAGGCGCACCCAGGAGGAGGTGTGCCTGAAAGTGAAGAAGCTGCGGCAGGCGTACGCCAGGGCCACCAGGAGCGGTGCTGCAGCAGGGGCTGCCACCTGCCCCTCCTTCCCCATCCTTGACCAAATCCTGGGGGGCGGGGCAGTCTGCGCAAGCCCTGGGGGGCAGGGAGCCGGGAGCTGAGGGCCCTGACCTGGGCACAGAAGAGGGGCCTCCATCAGCTGTCCCATCACCGGAGTCAGCAGGATCATTCAGGGAGGCCATACCAGGTAAGTGCCAGAACTGTCCCCTACCTGGGGAGGAGGCGGGGAGGGAGACCAGGGACTGCGCAGGTGGGCCATGCCTCCCACGGATCATGCAGCCATCTGTGCACATGCGGGCACGTGCCGTGCCACCCTTGGGCAGGTGGCTCCATCTGCGTGTCCCACAGGGGCCATGGCCCGATAACCACGCGTGTGTGAAGAGACCCAACACGCTCCTGACCTCGGGGTGGGACACAGCAGGGTGACCTCCCTTCACACACACCCCCTCTACACAGGGGCAGGGGACATCTTCCCCCCCTCCCTGCCCCGCCCCGGCAGCACTATACACAGCACAGGGGCACGGGTGCAGTCTCGGGGCAGCTCCCACACCTGGGCAGAGCCAGACTTGCCAACCATGGCCTCTGTGCAAGCACATCGGCTCTGACGGTGTAGGAGATGGTCACTATGGTCGCCCTCACCTCGCAGGGAGGGCTAGGCATTATACACTGCGTCCCCAGGGACAACTGACCACTTCTTTTCTTTCTCCATAGCCGCACCAGCTGCGTCTGCAGTGCGCACCACCCATCCTGGGACATACTCCTGCACCCGTGGCCTCAGCAATACCACCACCATGTGGCAGGGGTACAGAGAGCAGCACTTGCAGGCCCTGCGAGCCCAGATCCGGATCATGGAGCAGCAGGCGCAGGACAACCGGGAGTTCTGGTGGGAACTGCTTGTCCAGGGTCGTGCCATCTGTCACCGTCTGCAGGCCCTGGTGCAGAGCGTGCTGCCCCATGCTGGTCCTGCGCCTGCTGCCTCCCCTGCTACTGTTCCTCCTCCCACTCCTGCCCCCCCTCCCACCTCTTACTCCATATCCTCCTCCCCATCCCTCTGGGGATGCTGAGGCCCCCTCCTCCTTGGTGCTGGGAGGCAGTTGGCCCGGTGAGACCCCCACCCCTGAGTGCTGAGCTTTCCCTCTTCCTTCTTCCCCTTGCTTCCCCCTTCCAGCTGCCTCCTCCCAGTTTTCCCCCTTCCCTCTCCCACCCTCTCTCCTGCCCTCTCCCACCTGAAGTTCATTTCCTTCCCCCCAGTTGTGTTAAATAAAGACAGTTTCTATTTTTGAAAATACGCGTATTTTATTTGACATCGGGGGGAGGGGGGCTAGGAAAGGGTAAGTGGAAGGACGAGAGGGAGGGATGGGGTATAGCTAACTACAAAGATGCAGAGTGTGATGTGTGTGCTGTTTGGCTTATTGTGAGGGGCCCAGGTCGGGAACTACAGTACAAAATGTTGTGAGACACCTCAGGTTGCAGGGCAAGCCCCCGTGGGGCAGACCGGGGAGACTGTTAGCACTCCTCAGGGTGGAAGCTCTCCAGCAGGGCCCCCTGGATCCTGATAGCCCCTCGATGGTCCTCCCAGACGGCAGCATGCAGACAGTGCAGCCAGGCTGCTGGCAACATGTCCACAAGATGCAGCACAGTCCCGGGGGCAGGTCTGGTTCCATGTTGCAGAGTGCTGTGGTGTCCCGAGTGAGGGCAAGCAGACCATTCCGAGACATAAATGCTTTGCTGTCCCTCAGCGAGGTAGACCAGCAAGCAGAGAAACCTGAGAACTGTCTTTCCGGGATGGAGGATCGGGTCCCTTTAAGCACAGACCTCGGATAGCCTGAGGCAGCAGACCCACCACACACTAAGTGTGACCCTGATGCCCTGCTGGCACTGGTTCTGGCCAGCCTTACCTTCAATTCAGGGTCCACTCAATGTGTACTTGCTATTTCGAATTAGTTTTTGTGTCTAGATGAGTTATTTCGAATTAACTAATTCGAAATAAGTTAATTTGAAATAGCGTTGTAGTGTAGACATACCCATCTTGCCTTGTACTGTGGATTGGGTCACTTCAGTACTTTTCTGGTGGACCTCTGGGCGGTGTCTGAGTGATGCAGGAAGTGGTGTTGGTGATTCAGGATGTGACATTCTTTCTTTTGGGTCATTCCTGTATTGATCTCCCTGAAATGCTGTTCGAGGGCTGTGCTGCTGGAGATGAGACCTACACAGATTTGGTTCTGACCACTTGTAATCATTAATGATCCTATTGCACTTTTTGTTCGGCAAAGCATGCAGGGATTTTTCTTGAACTCGAATTCCAATTGAGAAAATGACATTATACTTAACTCTGCACCTTCAGTTGTGTAAGATACTCTTCATATCCTGTCCTTAACCATTGTGTTTTTAAACAGTTGTGTTTCATCCCACAAGGTGTGAAATAAACTCTGCTTACATATCTCTTACCCAGTCTCAGTGGAGTGTTCTGGCTGATGTTTGTTTAATGCTTGCAAAGAGTTTTGAGATCCTCAGATGAAAAGTGTCTTGGTACTTATCACTTTTGGAAATTGAGCCACATTGCAACACATTGCCAGGTATTGTCTTCATGTTCAAAAGACACAGCCATCAAGTGGTGACTGGCCAAATATTAAAGCAGATTTAAGCAGTTAACAGAATTTCTAATCCAGTAGTTCTGCTCTCTAGATGAACATTTCCTGCATATTACACAGCTGAGACTCAAATTAGGAGCCATTCTGCATTGTGCTCAGCCACTTTGGGTCAGCGTGGAATCATGCTTCATGCCAAATATAGAATCACAATAACTCCATAGACTTTTGAGGAACTTCTTTCAGTACAACTATGTTCTCTGGGATTTTCTAACTAGAGGTGGCCCACACAAGAAAATGTTGATCTGCAGCTAAACTTTCTGAAAATTTGGTTATCTTGCGATCTGTGGCTTTGGTTTAGGCAAGTGGTGGACACCCTAGGCTAGTGAGTGGCCCTCCTTCATCTCAGTGGGCCACAAGATTGTCGTAACCAGAATAGGGTAGTCCTGCTAACTGCACATCCATACCTGGAATTTGCAAGGTGTGCCAATTGAACCATAACAGTGCGTTCGTTGGATGCAGAGGGAGCGCACGGCTCTTGCTGTCAATGTTGTGTGCAGTCAGCATGCACCTCACTTCATGTGCCCTTGCTTTATGTGCATGTCACCTTAGTAATACTGGTGTGAAACAAACAATGCAGATAGAAACCAGGGGAATCTCTCAACCTTGCGTATGGACAACAGTAACAAATGTCTATGACCTGCAGGTTGTCCACCACTTTAGGCCCATCTGTATAACACAAATACTATCTTATTATCCACAACAAATGTGAAATAACCCAGTCTGAAGGTTGACTCTCTCCAGGCCATTCTAGGAGTTCCAGCTCCCCAGACCCTTCTGAAAACTCCTGTTAGCAATTCCCTCAATTTCAAAAATAAAGCAGTCAGAGACTACAAGTTGCTCTGCGCTGTAAATCTGAATTTCATTGGTTTTGTAGCGTTAAGTCAGAGCCTCATGTGAATATCATAGTTTGTGGTTTAGCTCCTTTTGTTTGGTTTATTTTGGTTTACAGTCAGCATTTTTTAAAAGCATTCACTAGACCCAATTGATGTGTGTGTATTTGTGTGAGAGAGTGTTTTGAGGTTTTTGTGTTATACTGTGACAATCTGAAGCATGAGATTAGTTCAGGGAAACAGTTGGCCATGAGGATTCTGTTAATATATAAACAGCCGCATTAAAATAACATCAGAAGATTTTTAACCACGCAAGAAAAGGAATATGATTCAAATGCAAGATTTGCAAAACATACCAGAAAGGAAGCGGAATGTCTGACGCTGGTAGCTATGCTGTTTCTTTTTCCCATAGGCCAAACTATCACTGCAAGGAAATAGTTGTACTTGAGCAGCATTCTTGGTATTTACTTGCTAATTTGCACACACAAGTCTTACAGCCTTTTACAAGGGCTGGAGAAGCTTGAAACTAGTTTTTCATTATTAGACCAATTTTAATTTCTCTCTGAAATTATATATTGTATCTCTCTCAGTGGTGTAGTGAGTGTGTTATGCACCCGGGGGCAAAGGCAACATTTCCTCCCCCACCACAATCATTTGTTACTACCTGTGGGACTTTACACATTCCAGTCTTCAATGGGAGGGGAACAGGAACCTCTGTGCTACCCCTGTCCGGCTAAAGTGCAGAATTTGCTGTGTGGGAAGCGGGAGCTTGCAGCCCACAAGGCGAGCAGGGCCCAGCAGTTTGGGGTGACAATGAATCGCACCCATGTGGGCGGCCGAGAGAATTGCTTGAGCTCTGCGCAGGAGCAGTGTGCCGTTCGCATCCAGTGTGTCCGCGCCGAGCTTGGCAGCAAGACTGTGGCTCATGGGAAGTTCAGAACCTGGGGCTTCTGAAGGAGGCTGACGAGACTGGGCTGCAAGGGACCGGGCTTAAACTGCTGTGCGAGTCCCGGGTGGCATCACGTTGTAAGCAGCCGCAGCAGCGTAACCAAGGTGAGAGCGGGTCTCTGTAGAGCGCTGGGCAATGTCCCCAGCTTTGCTCGTGTGCTTCAGTGGAGGGATGGTGTTTCTTTGCTTCTCTTTTCTATTAGAAATCAAAGGGAAAACATACAAACTTCATTTAATGATGGGGGTACAAGAGTGAGGGCAGGGGTTTGGGGCACGTAGGGGGGCTCAGGGCAGGGGGTTCTGGTGTTAGAAAGTAGGTTCAGGACAAGAGGTTGGTATTTGGAGCGGCACGGGGGGAGTTGAGGAGTCAGGCAGGGTGTTGGGTGGGGGAAGCTCCAGGAAGCAGGTGAGGGTTTAATAGTCAGGGATGGCAGTGGGGGCTGAAGGGCTCAGGGCAGGGCGCTGGAAGGCGGGAGTAGCTTACCGGGACTGGCCAGTGGCGAGTGAGACGCAGCTTTTGTGGCGGATCCTCACAGGAGCAAGGGACTCCAGGAGCTGGCCCTGGCTTCCATCTACTCTCCTCCAGTGAGTGGAGAGGCCTAGCTCTAGGGGTCAGCCCTGGCCTGCAACTGCTCCTGCAGCTCTTGGGGGTTTCGTAGCTCCAGGGTCTGCCTGGCCTCCAGCTACACCCCAGCCTCCAGCTGGACTGGGAGAAGGTGGAAGTCAGAATCAGACCTGAACTCCAGGTGCTACCCCTCCATCCCCCAAATTCAGGTTCGCCATCGTGGGGTTGCTCCGATCTTGCACAGAGGCTTCAGTGTAAATAGAAGCCAAGTCTCTCTGTCTTGCCCAGGCTGCGCTGCATGGGCTATTCACAAGCAGCTAAATTGGTGCCCCCTAGCCTAGTGCCTGGGGGCAACTGCCCTCTTGCTACGCCACTGACCTCTCATCCTTGACCCGGACCTTGGTCCAGTATTTTTGCCTCCTGTTCGGTTAAAAAAAAAATTCAGAAAATACCGGACACCTAACATGGCTGGTATTTTCTGATTTTTTTTTTTTTCCTCCCCCGGCCAAGAGGCAAAAATCCTGGGTGCTTCCCGGGTTCTGCAGGGGAGCTGTTTGGCCTAGACCAGGGAGAGAAGATGGCGGATGGCCGCTGACAGCCTGGTAGGGCCAAAAAGCCTCAAAAGCATTCCTTAAAGAGGCCATGCTATTTTTAAAAAAAAAATTAAGGGTTTTTTTATATTTTTTTTTAATTAACAGCTCTCAGGGTCCTTTTTTGGCTCAACAACTTTGGTCTCCCCCTTTTTATTCCTCAACAGAATTTTTTCCCCAGTGTTTTTTTTGTTTTGTTTTGTTTTTGCAGTGGGGTGTTTGGTATTTTTGGTTAAACCATCTGACAACCCTATCGATCAGGTGAGTCTAGAAAGAAATGGAGAAGGGGGTTTGATATGGAGAAGAAGATATGGAGAGGAAAACGGGGATTCATAGAACTGTGCTTTCTGGTGTTTGCAGGTCTCTCACTCATCGTGAGGCATATGGAAGGATTTGTGACAGTGGTGGAGCATTGATGGAGGGTTACAAAATTTTTTGGAGGGCCCTGAAGCATAGGGAAGGGGAGCGTGAGAATACAAGGGAGAGAGGCATGGAAGGAATATATGGCATGTGTAAAAGAGCAACATCTTTTCCACATGTGGAATTAATTCAGCTATGAAGTAAAACTTTTACAATGCAATTGAGGGGAAAAACTTGAGCTTACAATTCACATTTCTTATTGGATATGATGTTCTTATTTCATTTACAGTATTGATTGATCACATGCAACAAAAATTTGTTGGATTATGTCCACTTTTACAGCATGCTTTTTTTTCTACTGAAGGTCTCCTATTTTCAACCCTCCTACATATTATGCTCATTTTTAGATTTCTCTACACAAACCAGCTTTTTCTTTTCCCTGACAGCTACATTAATACGACCAGGCCTATTGATCTGTATTGATTGTATCTAATTATTTATAATGTTTGTTGATGTCATTAGTGTATATAATAGGGGTTTTCTCTATAAAAATCATTAACTAATATGCAACTTCTATTACCAAATAATAAATGAAATACTGGTATAATTTACAAATTCTACTACCCTGTTGGAATTGAGTCATAATTAATTTAAAAAAAATCCTTTTTGTCCTATTAGAGATCCCATCACTTTAACTTCTCTGCAATAGCAATATTTGCAGGCCCCTGCTGCAGTATTGCTGTAAGAACCAGGACTAAGTGGTAAACACAGTGGGTCAGCTGTAAATCTGCTATTAAAAGTTTTCACTAAGAATATTTTCTTACTTGTGTCAGTTACTTACATGGTAGGAAACTTTTGTGTAGCATTCAGCATGCAGTCTGACCTTTAGCAGGAGGTAGGAGATGATATTTCCCTTAAAGATTTTTTCTCTGGGATTTTCTGTTCTTACATATTGAGTGCTTAGAATATCCAACTAATGTAAAAATAAATTAGGCCAGTCAATACCTTTTATTGTTTATTTTATTACAAGCATCGCTTGTGAATCATGTGGGAGAATTGTTCAAGAAGACCTGCAGGTAATTCCTCCAAAGTCTACAGCATGTCTATGTTTAACAGGTTTTGTTTTTTCCTGGCAAGCACTTTAGATATCAGTGAGTTCACATGCTTTTCAAAATGGAGCTGTCACCACCTCCTTTTGTCTTCTGTTACTCCTGGCTTTTTCTCTTTAACCTCCTTCCTCTGAAAGGAAGTGATATGAAATGACGACGCTAAAGGGTACATTGATTTTGATGTGTCTGCTATAAGCCTCTGTCATTACCCTATAGAAGAATTGCCAGTGATTTTTCTAGGGATTCAATTAAAAAAGGTGACTAAGTAGATTACTACATTGAACTTTGATTGTGATTGGGCTTTTCACCAAAACCTGTTCCTGACTGTTTCTATGCTGTCCTTTATATTCTGATTGATGAAGAAAAGGGACTTTGTGAAGGAGGAATGGCCCACTCAGGCAGTTACATTTTGCAGGATCCATCCCTAATGGGAGAAATTATCTTTTCTTCAAGGTGAATCATTCATAAAGGTCCCACCTGGATATTAGTTAATATATACACTCAGCTTTCAGCATAAAAAATTGGGCAGCCTTCCAACTTAAAACAAGCTGCTTTCTTGTAGTATTTTCTCTAGGCATGGAGGAGAACCTTGCAGAGGCTTTACAGTCATGCAGCACTACAAATATCAGTACTATAGACTGGTTTTACTTAACATCTTAATTAGTAATCTAGAAAGAAAAATAAATAGCACAGGAATGGAATTTAACAAAATATATAAATACGTATTTGGACAAGATTTAATACAAAGGGTCTGGAGAGACTTTTAGAACCAATTTTAAGGTATATGGCAAATAGTACTCAACCAACTATAGAGCTAATGGAATATTAGAAATAAGTTATGAGAAGAAAAGTGGTAATAGATATCAAATAACATCTTTTTTCTGTTTCGCCAACTAAAGAGAAGATGATCCATGATAGAGCTGCTAGAGAAGGATAGGGTTAAAGTGGGAATGGCAAACTGGTTACTGACCAGAAAGAGAATACTTTTGGGAGTTCCTTCTGGGGGATTTTGAGCCAAAAAATTAAAAACTCTGTGCATAATATTAAAAAAATGCAATATAGTTATGCGGTTTCTATTATTTTGGTAACTTATTTAAAGTACAGCACATTGGATGGAGAATAGAATTGGGGAGCATTGGAGGAAATCCCCAAGTCTACTGTAATAGTAATGTAGCTACTATTGACCCTTTATTTCTAGTTACTAGTCAACTATATACAGCCATTTTCTCATTGTTGCATCATAGGCAACTGAAGAGCAAGGGGAAGATTGGGACTCAAATTCACAATATATGACAGCTAACTATCTCCAGGAAGGTCAGTAGCAAACATTTCACGGACCACATTTTGATAGGATTTTTTTTTCAATCCAAAAATAAGATCAGTTCTAATCATTAAAGTACCATAAGCATGTTTAAGACCATACTGTCTTTGACAATAAGGCTCCTTTACACCACTCTAGCAATGCAAAGGAGCCTTAGCATTTTTACTCCTGTTTATACTCCTAGGGGACTTCACTAAGAACAATGGAAACAATTCACTAAGGAGGCAGGATGCTTATATTCTGTTCTGCCTGAGGAGATAGAGCCTGCCCCACAACTAACTCCTCAGAAACACTCTAAAGCCTTTTCCCTCATACAGAGTGAGCTGCAAGCACTGTTTGTCTCTCTTTCTCACACACATGCATGAGTGCCCAGACCCCTCCTATCCTAGCAGTGATTTTATGTATTCTTATCTGCTCTGGACAGCCAAACTGACCTGCCTGCACCACTGGGGAGGAATCGTGACTGCTCTTGTGGCTTTCCTTTACGTCCCCCTCAAAAGGCATTATTCCGCGGGGAAGCAAAAAATCTGTGGGACCATGAATTCTGTGCATGTGCAGTGATGCAAAATTCCCTCAGGTGTAGGAGGTGCTGGAAAACAGAATATTTTGCCAAATGCTGATTTAATTTTCATTTCTGTGGCTAAATATATGTCAAACTGCAACTTTTTGTCTTCCTATTCGTGGCAAATTATCATATTTCTCTCTAGATATCACTATAGAGTTCATGGTGTTTTTTCAAAGGTGGGGAATATTGCCCCGGTTTGAAGATGGGGGAAATAAAAGCATGGAAAGATTAAGTGACTAAAAAAAAATAATTAAAAAAAAGCTATTGATAGAGCTGGGAGTATGCTGACTCAGTTATGGAGATGAAAATATACACAAAAATAGGAATGGTGTGCTGTTCTTGATCTTCTATTGTGATGGTTAAATATTATTGTCCCAGTGGAGCATCTTCAAGGACTATAGTAAAAAAAAAATTTTTTTGTTTAAAAAATAACTGCCTTGCCAAAGTTCCCCAACTAGTAACAGTGAACAACCATTACTCTATTTCCAGTAAGATCCCAAGTCTCACCAGTTGGCAGTTTGTTTTCTTTCCTGCAGTCTAGACTGACTGAAAGAGCACTTGATTATTTAGGAGGCAGCAACAGCATTACCATATAGCTGCTTCTTAAACTTTCTTTTCTATAGGAAAATAGAAAAGCAGCTGGAAAAGGAGTGGTGGGGATTCCCTTATCTGCATTTTCACATCTGTGTACTTCACATTTCTACAGGGCTTAGTAAGTACATTGATTCTCTGCCATATAAATACTTATCCAGGGCAGTGTTCATCCTAAAATTGACAAAGAACGAGAGAGAAATTCTTTCTTCCTAGTGGCCTTTGACTATCAGTACTACTACTACTACTAATTGTTGTTCATTTTCTTGTCAGATCCAAGAAGAGGTAGAGAGAGAAACAGAAGCAGGTAACAAAGTTAAATAGTCAATGCTGCATAATTTTGTATTATATCCATTAGGGATGTTAAAATTAGATTAATTCACTAATTGAATAATCAATGGAATTTCCATTGATTATTCGATTAGTGGATAAGGGTACTTCTACTTTGAAGTGTAGCAACAGCCAGGCAGGCTCTTGCTACATTTCAAAGGTGGAAGAGTTGTGTGGCGTTCCGCCTTTGAAATGTATAAGAGCCCCTAATGGGCTCTTGTACATATCAAATGTGCATATCAAAGATTGAAATGCTGCATGGAGCTTAGGGCCAGCAGGGGACTTAAAGTCCCCCGCTGGCCCTGAGCTCAATGCAGCAGTTATGCTTTGAAATGTTCAAGAGCCCCAGCAGGGACTCTTTTATATGTCAAAGGTGGAATGCCACCCCTACTTCCTCCCACAGAGCTGGAGCTGGGGAGATGTGATGGCGCGTTGGGGTCCCCCGTCTCCTGCACCCTGAAATGGCACGAACAGACTCCACCAGCCAATAGAATGGAGGTAGTTTATTGCTTCTCCAGGATATAGCACAGCACAGATGTAATCTGGTTACAGGAACTGGGGCTAAGAGGCCTCAGTGCCTCCCTTGAGATGGGGGAGTCCCAGCCCCCTCCCCAGCTCCTTCTCCCCTGCTTTCCAGACAGGAACTAACCCTCTCTCCTCCAGCCCTGCCCCCAGCCAGGGCAGCATCCACCTTCCTTTGTTTCTCCCCATGGGGGGTGGCTGGTCAGACTGGTTTGGAGCCACCTTTGCATAATGACGCCCCCCTTCCCTGCTGGGTCTTGCTACAGACAGCAGAGGTTGCCACAGCCCTAGCAAGGTCGCCCACAGCCCTAGCAAGTTACCCCCACTATGTCACAGGAGAACCCCCCAGCACCCTCTCCACTTCCCTCCCCTTGCTGCCTCTTTCTCATAGAGGTAGCAAAGGGGGCGGGGGAGGAGAAAGAAGCGACTAGTCACTTACCTTCATTGGCTATTAGGGATGTAAGGGAAGTTGAGGGTGTTGCATAAATAAAAGCCTCCACCTGAGCCTGCTTGATTTTACACATGCATTTTCAGGAAATACACTAAAGTGTAAGTTCTAAGATTTTAAATGGCAACTGATTGTAACCTTTGCAACTTGCTGTAATCTTGGTAAAACTTTGTCATCTTTGTAACTCTCAGCCACCTTGCTTGTAACTTGCTCTAAACTGCATTCTTCCCTGAGTGATGAGTGTGTATGTGTGTGTTTGTGTTTTTGTTTGAAGCTGCAAGGCTAAGGCTGGAGCACATGGTGATGAGTCATCAGAGACTGCTTCTTTGCTGGATAAAAGGAAGTCTGGGCGTGCTCTCTGGTGACAAGGTGGATGAGTCACAGGGGCCATACAGATATAATATAAATGAGAGGAAGCACATGTGAGAGACACTCTCTTTCTTCCTCTACTCCTGAGAAACTCCTCTTTACAGCCAGTGTCTTTCCTGACCAGCTCCCCAGCCACAATGAGCAGACAGACCCTCGAGGATCTACATGCCTTGACTCTTTCTGCAACCCATATGCCTGTGTTAGTGTGTGAGTGCCTGAGGGCAGGAATGAAAGTATGTGAAGAAGTGAATGAATGGAGGGGTGTGTATGCCTGTTTGTGTGTGTGTATGAGAGAGAGAGCTAGTTCCATCTTTAGTTTAAACCTTTGGTGGCAGCTCTATCCTCTTTAGTTTAACCGTGTAGTGCAAATAGTGAAGTGTTAATTCCTCAAACAATAAACTCATACTAGTGTAACCCTGGGTGGTCTCCAGTGGGAACTTTTTGGGGTAACAGAGGGAACTCAGTGTCTATTAAAATTAAGCCTCTATGAAGCTTTTTATGGTAGGGAATTTATCATCTTGTATTTATTTATAAAGTGTCTTATACCTATATGGATTTATCAAAGTAAGCCATCATTAAAAAAATGGGTTGGATCATCTGGTTCAGAGCAAATGAGTGTTGACACAGTACCAAGCGCTTGCCCGTTTCTAGAACTAAACTCAACATATCTGTGACATGATGATGATAATTAGATTAGGAATGAAAACTGAAATCTTTGGGAGGCAGGAATTGTCTTATTTGTTAGTGGTCCATGAAAGTTTTAGCTTAGTGGGGGCCCAGATGCTTGGCTGGAGATCTTGGTGGGAGCCTGCCTCAGGGAAAGTAGTATAGTGGTATGAAGTTGACTCAATTAATGATAAAGGGCTATGAAAATGCTAAGTGATGTATAAGATGCTGCTGCTACTATTATGATCTTACAGAGAGAAAGCTGCCAAAATATTTGAGGAGAGGCCATGTAGCATTTCCAGGAATCAGAAAGTACCAAAAATCTTGAGAATACTTCCTTTTTTAAAAATTATTATATAAATTGTGCAGATTCCATTATTTCGAAAAAGCTTTAAGGAAGCATCAACTACAGCCTCATTCCCAATGAGTGTAAATCAGCATAGCTTAATTTACTATAGGGCGAGGCTAGTCCTATTTACATCAGCTGAGGATCTAACCCTGTAATTTTTGTGTTTTGTCTGACTCTTAATGAAACTGTTCACAGCTGTCCTTTCACGGTCATTGGGTTCTTTTTCCAGTCTGTTACCCGTTATGACAGGCAATGCCTCCACTGAATGATCTAGCCTTCACTCCTTTGCCCAATTTATATTTAAAAAAAACCCACCTTGAAATCCCAAATCAAAAGTTCTCCTTTTAATAATGTTTTCTAACATCTCTGTGCAAAAATCCATCCTCTCCAGCATAATACAGACTTTAGCTGGGCAATCCATTTCAGCAAAGGTTTAAATCAAAGGTACATTCTTTTTAACTTGTTCCTATGGAATCCATTTTAGCTCCTCTACTGCTGATTCTCAGTGTGAAAGAAGCTATTTGACTGTCCATTTCTTGGAGAGCTTTTAATGTTGTTTTTAGATTTATAAGAGGAGTATTTTACCAATAAGCCTGTTCAACTTCACCACTAGAATGATATTTAATGGACATCCAGTGGTTTCATACTAAGCAGTTTCCTTTCGCTTTTTTCTCCCTAGGGAAGAATACATTGAATGGCTGGAAGCGTTGGTAATCGCATTAGCTGAAACCATTTTAGTGGCTACAACCCCAGGCATATATAGCCCTTACTCATTTTCCTCTTCCTCACTGCTTTTCCAAAAATTAGGGAAACTTCCTGTAGCAAAATAGGTCATAAAACATTATGGACCAATACTTTGCTAATATAAATGGTATGTTTCCATAGATGTCAATAGGGTTTCGCCATTTAAGGCAGCAGAAAAGATGGCCCCATATGGGCAAAATATTCAGAACTGAAAGAGAACAGTGAAGCAAAGAAAAGGAAGGGAAAGTGTGAGAATCTAAGTGCATTTGTAGCATCCTACATTGATGTAGCAAAACTGCATTGAGCTTGGTGAGAGAGATTTTGCAGAAGTATCCCTGTCCACTCTGTTTCCTGCAGATCCCATTGGCCGGGAGCAGCGATTCGTGGCCAATAGGAGCTATGATTGCTAGTAATAGCAGCAGCTTGCTAAGGGCTGACCCTGGCGAACCGCCACTATATTATTGCCTATCCCTGATCAATATCCTTTTGTTTTTGCATGCTTTTTAGGTTATGTGATTTAAATTCAAAACATGCACGCGCAACTCGCTATGTTATGCAAAAGGTATCACAGGTTATTCTTATCATATGTATGTTGCTTCTGTTTCTCTACTATCTTGAAGAAAAGAAAAACAAGCTTTTATATATTTGAATCACATCAGACATGACAGGATATTTGATAGATTGTGATGTAAACTTAAAACCCCCGCTTATCTGAACCTAACAATCTTTAATACTGAGCCCAACATACTTAACAAATGTGCAAACATTTCTAATTCACATTTGCCATATTTTAAAATGGTATCCTTCTATAGATATTTCCTGGGCTATCAGCATGTATCATTTTCTCTGTCAAGTTAGTTATTTAATGCCATGTATATATAGTGAGCTATGAGTCTGCAGAATTATTTGCATAGATAGTGATTTTACTGCTTCCTGGGAATTAAAGACCAAAAAGTGGTATAATCTGGAATTTTCTGCCTTATTTTTCTTAGCATCCAAAAATGTGAGGTTATGCAATTTCCATAGTGACTATGTTGTCAAAGAAAATAGTGGGAAGTTTTCCCAAAAAAATAGTGTAGCCATATTCTTTTTTTCATGCTGTGTTGAAATGTGTCTTATTATTCTACGGACAATCCTTAAGAAAACAAAACTCTTCTGCATGAGAATGTTTAGATGTAGACTTACTATTCTTCAGTGTATTCCATGTCCTCTGTGATTCTAAGGAAAAGTTTGGAATGGGAAGTTTCTATTCATTTTCCTATTAGCTTAACATTTGTAATCTTCATTTACTTGGAGGAGGGGGGACTCCCTTAGGGTATGTCTACACTACAGCGCTAATTCGAACTAACTTAGTTCAAATTAGTTAATTCGAACTAAGCTAATTCGAACTAACGCATCCAGACTAAAAAACTAGTTCGAATTAGCATGTCCACATTAAGTGGACCCTGAACCAGGGCTAAGGATGGCCGGAAGCAGTGCTGGCAGGGCATCAGATGAGGACTTAGAGCATGGCGCTGCTGCCTCAGGCTAGCCGAGGGCTGTGCTTAAAGGGTCCTGACCCCCACCTCGGACAGACAGTTCTCAGGGGTTCCCCACTTGCAAAGCAGTTCTGGCTTGGAGTGCCCTCAGTGCCCACACTGGGCACATCACAGCACTCGGCCATCAGACCGGCTGCACTTGCCGCAGGCTGCCATCTGGGGAGAGGGGGCAATTGGAGGGCTGCAGGAGAGCTTCCACCCCCAGAAGCCCACAGAGCCAGCCCAGTCCTCCCCATCGGGGGCTCGTACCCCATTCCTCCCTCACCTCCTTCCACTTATCCTTCCCTAGCCCTCCTTCCTGATGTACAAAATAAAGAAAACGTGTGGTCAAAAATAGAATCTCTCTTTATTGAACAAAACTGGGGGAGACTGGGAAAAGGAGGTGGGAGAGGGGAAGAGAGAGGCTGGGAGAGGGGAGGGCAACTAAAATGATCAGGGGTTGGGAACAGGTCCCATATGAAGAGAGGCTAAAGAGACTGGGACTTTTCAGCTTAGAAAAGAGGAGATGGAGGGGGGATAGGATAGAGGTCTATAAAAACATGAGTGGGGTGGAGAGGGTGCATCAAGAAAAGTTCTTCATTAGATCCCATAATAGAAGGACTAGAGGACACCAAAGGAAAGGAATGGGTAGCAGGCTTCAAACTAGTAACAGAAAGTTGTTCTTCACAAAGCAAAGAGTCAACCTGTGGAACTCCTTGCTGCAGGAGGCTGTGAAGGCTACAACTAGAACAGAGTTTAAAGAGAAGTGAGATAAAGCGATGGAGGTTGGGTCCATGGAATGGTATTAGCCAGGGGGTAGGAGTGGTGTCCCTGCCCAAAGGTTGTGGAAGGCTGGAGAGGGATGGCACGAGACAAATGGCTTGGTCATTGTCTTCGGTCCATCCCCTCCAGGGTCCCTAGGGTTGGCCGCTGTCGGCAGACAGGCTACTGGGCTAGATGGACCTTTGGTCTGACCCAGTATGGCCATTGTAAGCTCAGGGCTCAGGGTAGGGAGTCTCAGTGGACCACCTTGATTTTCATGCACACCTGCTCCTGGGTGGCCAGGCTGGCAGCTCTCCTGCCCTAGACGGCCGCTTTCCTGTGCCTAGTGCGGAGGTCGTGGACGAGGTCCACGATGTCCGCACTAGACCAGGCGGGTGCCCACCTCTTGCGGTCCTGGGCAAGCTCCCGGGAGCCGCCAGCCTGGTCCCGGGAAGAGGGGGAGGGCTGGGGGGCATCGGGTGGCTGGCTCGAGCCGTGCCAGGTGCAGGGTCTGCTGGCTGGGTGCTGGCAGGCTTGCACCTGGCACGGGCACCGTAGCCAGCCTGTGCCCCTTTAAGAGGTCCGGGGCCGGGAGGGGGGCAGTAGAGTTTCCCTGGTGTTGGCCAGAGTGGCCACCAGGGAAAGCTGGGGAGGGCTAGCCTCCCACTAGTTCGAATTAAGGGGCTACACACCCCTTAATTCGAACTAGTAAGTTCGAACTAGGCTTAGTCCTCGCAGAATGAGGTTTACCTAGTTCGAACTAAGCGCTCCGCTAGTTCGAATTAAGTTCGAACTAGCGGAGCGCTTGTGTAGCGCCTATCAAAGTTAATTCGAACTAACGTCTGTTAGTTCGAATTAACTTTGTGGTGTAGACATACTCTTGATTTGACTAAACATTTTGTTGCTCATTCCAGTGGGCAGGGAAATAATAAACACCAAGGACATGTCTTTATTGTGGGTTGGATCAATGAGCAGTGATTCCTCTAGTAGGAATCAATTTCTCGCATCTAATATATATGTTAGTGCTTTTTGGCGGGTTAACTGATAAGAGATTGCTTATCGGTTAACTATCCTGGTTAACCACAATGCCCACCCCCATGCGTGCTGCATTTAAAACTCAGACCTCCAGCTGATTCAGTCCCTGCCCGTCCGAGTATTAAATGAAGAGCATGCAGGGGAGTTGCCTGCCACCCTGCACTGCTACCTTTGATTCAGATTTTTAAACTAACTCCTCTTGCAGACTGACTCCACCTGCCACCCTGCCTTGCTGCTGCCTTTGATACAGAGGCAGCAATGCAGGGTAACGGGGCTCCCCAGAAGTGGGTCCAGGAGCACACTGACTGCCAGCCCCACCCCTAGAGGGAGAATTTAGTAACCTTGTAACTGCTAAGAATTGTTGCGGCTACATGAATACTAAAATAAACTATTTCTAACACCCGTAATAGATGCGATAAAGCAACTGCCAAGTGCTGTCCTATCGATTCTGGTACTACATCAAAATGGGAGGGGTAAGTGGAGTCAACGGAAAAGCGTCAGCTGTTGACTTACCAATGTGAAGATACTGTGGTAAGCAGACCTAAATACATCATTATTGATGTAGCCGAAGTTGTGTAACTTAGATTGATGGCCTGTGGTGGTATAGACAAGGGCTGAGGGATAGAGTATGACTTGAGGCCCTGCAATAGGAGATGATTTGACTCACAGATACACCATGACACAGTTTCTCCCCAAGCTTCTTCCTTGCTCCTGAGGTGTCGTAATTTTCATTCCCTTCCCAGCTGATGTGAGGAGGGAATATTACTCTTATGCTCCAGGACCCAATGTCTGAATAACTCACTCAGGAAATATGGGGAAGTTGGCAGGAGCAGGGTCCTTACTCCCTGTTAGGGGTGCATTAGCCAAATATCAGTGGAAATCTAAGTCGCTTTGTTAGTATTCAGGTGGGCTACGTCTACACTGGCATGATTTTGCGCAAATACTTTTAACAGAAGAGTTTTTCCATTAAAAGTATTTGCGCAGGAGAGCGTCTATACTGGCATGTGCCTTTGTGCAAAAGCATCCATACCAGTGTAGACGCTCTCTTGCGCAAGAAAACTCCGATGGCCATTTTAGCCATCAGGCTTTCTTGCGCAAGAAATTGATGTTACCTGTCTACACTGGCCTCTTGCGCAAGAACACTTGCACAAGAAGACTTATCCCTGAGCGGGAGCGTCAGAGTATTTGCGCAAGAAGCACTGATTGTGTACATTACAATGTCAGTGTTCTTGCGCAAATACTCGCGGCCAGTGTAGACAGGTGGCAAAATCTTGTTGTTTCCATATAGTAGTATGAAATTGAGTTAATCTTACGTTAATAAAAATTAATTTTAAAAAGTAAAATCCTTAACTAGAGATGAGTATAAAATAATGTTCCTTTGGTATACTAGCTCAGGACAGATTTGTCCATCCTTATCCACATTGGGTGATATGTATTCCATGAGTGGTTTTATTGGAATCAGTGGAACAAATTGTGAGTCAAGTATACAAGCAGCATGAGTAAGCGCAGCAGACTCTGACACTCTGTTTGTAAAATTCAAGTCATTTTAGAAGAAACAGAAACCTGTATAATGCTAGTTGCAAACTCATTTCAATGAATAAATGTCCTTTTGAAAAACAAACAAACAAATGTTTGAGTTTCAGCATGCTCTAGCCAGGGAAATAAAGAGGACTGCATTTTTAAAGGTTCAAAAATTGTATTTCTAGTAGGTAAAGATTTTTTGTTGCCATTCATTATTTATGAATACCAAATCCATTTTAATATAATTTCTGCAAATAGCATTATGTGAATTCTTGTATCCCCTGGGCTAGCTTCCTTCATTAACTTATGTCCTAAAATTCATTCGTCTCTGTATGGCAAGCTGTCAAATGGTTATGTAAACTCCGGTCGATAGAGCGAGTCTTGGAGTGGCACTCCTGACTCTGCAGATAGGCTCTCATCTTGCTTGTCCACAACCTGAGGCTAACTGAAAGGCCACACATAAACAGGAGCAAAAAAGAAGATTCCAAATTGCTTTTCCACACTAGACTTAAGCAGACAGAGATCAGGATGTTGCAGGATTAAGTTTTGCAGCTTCCATGCATACTTATGGATAATGTATCAGATTTATAATAACTGGGAGCCATTAATTCATACTAACTAATACATTACATGCACATTCATAGATGGTGACAAGTTGCAAAGTTATTAGTGGAATATATGAAATTGGTACTTACGCCATGTGTTTTTAGCTTCTCTATAATTTAAACCTAGAAAATTAATGTACAAAAATGATTGATAATTAATATAAATATAGATAAAATGCTTCTTTTCTCCAGGATGCACATAATCTCTCAATTTTTTGTGGCTATTTGGAATCTTTCATCATGTCAAATGATGAATTAAAGTTTGCAGATTCCTTGGTAAATGACTTCTAAATGGAGATTCACTCTAAACTGCCAATTTTTTGCATGAGACAGACTATTGTGAGCAGAGATTTCAGTAGTGCTGTTGCTTATTGCCGTGTTCTTGCTACGTTATTAGAAAGTTTTACAAGTGTTTCATTGTGGCAGGCTTAATTTCAGAAGTTGAAAATAGTGTTCTATTTTTTCTACATAAATATATATTTTAAAATATAACACCTAAAAAGGTATCTTTCAAAATCAAGCTCGTGTTCCTCCATGTCATGATGAAGTTTCAAGATAGGTAACATTTAGCATGTCAGGAGGATATACAGTGATCTTCTGCATATTCTTTCTTTTCATATGTCAATTAGAGTTTATTACAGGCAGTCCCCGGGTTATGTACAAGATAGGGACTGTAGGTTTGTTCTTAAGTTGAATCTGTATGTAAGTCGGAACTGGCGTCCAGATTCAGACACTGCTGAAACTGACTGCCAGTTCTGACTTACATACAGAATCAACTTAAGAACCCCAGGCGTCCCCAAGTCAGCTGCTGCTGAAACTGATCAGCAGCTGATTCCAGGAAGCCCGGGGCAGAGCAACTCTGCCTGGGGCTTCCTGTAGTCAGCGCTGGTCAGTTTCAGCAGAAGCTGACTTGGGGACGCCTGGGGCAGAGCAGCTGGGGTGCTGCCGGGTTGGTCCAGTAGTGCCCAGAGCGGGCGCTGCAGGACCAATCGGCAGCGCCCCAGCTGCTCTGCCCCAGAGTCCAAAACAAAAGCCTGGTCTGCTGGGGGGGGGGGAGCACACTAGCTGCGCCCCCCCGCCCCCCAGCAGACCAGGGACACGGGGAGCAGAGCCGCAGCGGCAGCGGGGTGCCGCGCCTCTGAGGCTTTGCTCTGGCAAAGCCTCAGAGGCGAGGGACCCTGCCGCGGCTGCGGCTTCAGTCTGGGTGCCTGTGGTCTGCTGGGGACGGTCCCCAGCAGACCACAGGCTCCCGGACTGAAGCCGCAGCCGCAGGGGGGTCCCGCGCCTCTGAGGCTTTGCCAGAGCAAAGCCTCAGAGGCGCGGGAAACCGCCGCTGCTGCCGCTTCAGTCTGGGTGCCTGTGGTCTGCTGGGGACCGTCCCCAGCAGACCACAGGCACCCAGACTGAAGCAGCAGCAGCGGCGGTTTCCCGCGCCTCTGAGGCTTTGCTTTGGCAAAGCCTCAGAAGCGCGGGAACCCGCCCAGTGCCCCTGGTCTGCTGGAGACGGTCTGCTGGGCACCGGAGCAGCTTACGAACGGGGCTTTCTCGCCCCGACCTCCGGGGCGAGAAAGCCCCGTTCGTAAGTGCGGATCCGACAGAAGTCGGATCCGCGTAAGTCGGGGACTGCCTGTATATCATTACAGTTGTGAGTTGTCATGTAGTTGAAGTTTCATCCTTTCCACTCTAGTCATCCAAGAAAGCAGATAGATCTCTGCCATCTTATTTCCCTTAGGACAGATGGGCTAAACAGTGAAGTATTTTTACTTAAAAAGACCTAATATGGTTCAGAACAGTCACAAAATACATTTGGTGTAGCGAGATGCTTTATAGGTCCAGTGTAACTAAAATCCTGACCAGTTCTGAGTCATATTTTGTGAGCGTTCATTTCTTAGCGTGCCTTTTGCTATATAATTAAAGACAAAATCTGACATTTACTTTTGGTCTGTGGCTGATGGGATAAAATCATAATAATGTTCTTTCAGAGAGGTAACTTTGTTTGTCTGTTTAAGTAAACACAACAAGGAGTCCTGTGGCACTTTAAAGTCTAACAATTTTATTATGACATAAGCTTCTAGGAGATTAAAAGGATCTCCAGTATTCGGTGTTTGTTCTTACCATTTTTCAGGGTTTCGTTTATGCCAATCATTTTTCAGGGTTTCATTTGTCACTGAAAAAATAGCATATACTCTAAATTTGTCTGTTTAGTTTAAATTTGGATGACTACTTTTGGAAAGAGAACATTCGTTGGTGTTTTCTTTGGTTAAATATTTTTTCTGTTAAATGAACCAATTATAAGTCCCAAAGCTACAGACACTTATTGCTTGCTGTTATGCTTGCTGCGGTGAAACTACCCATCTGTGTGTTTGCGGGATTGGATAAAATGTGTGTCATAAAAATTAAAAACTATTAATTCCACTGCAGTAGCATTTGAAATTAGCAGCAAGAGGTGTAACATGCCAGGATATTTTTCTGTGCCACCAAGGAGCAACTTAGCTCTTTCTTACCAAGTTGCCTCTATGCTATCTAGATCTTTCTCACCTCTCCTTAGCAGAAAAAAAGTCAACTTCAAATGCCTTCTACCTAACAGGGCTACTATACTGGCTGCTGTCCTCCTTGATTAGCCATTCATGAGTCAACATAGAGATTTCAGAGCTCCACAGGAGACACTTACTCCTGTTTAAAAATGATCCATGATGCACTGAAGGTATGTTTTGATCTGACGGTCATACAGGTAATCTCATACAGGTTTTATAAACTTCTTTCTATGTTTCATAAATGCTGGCTAGTATTGAGACTGCTGCCCAAGTATGTTGGACAAGACATGAGACCCATTAAACTTATTCTCAAGGTTAAACAGGTCACAAAGTATAATTCCCGCTCATCCAAGTGTTTCTTTGTCAGATTTGTTAATAATAGACCAGCAACTATGTGGCCACGCGTCTGGTTTCTAGGTCAAAATATCAGGAATGGTTAAAACTTTAATTCACTTATATTAATCTTTTTGATGTATGACATGAGCAACACTGGCAAATGTTGCCAGTAGCTGTCAGATTACATATGCGCTATGAATGAAGTCAGTTTAAGTGCAGGCCTGCATCTCTCTGAAGATCTTAGCATCGTGTATTCCAATTCAATTTATTTTTATATCTCATCTTTCACACGCCGTTTCTGAAATGCTCAGCAGTGAGAGATAGAATAATGAGATAATGCTTTACAGAATTGTGGAAAGTGACTTGCATACAGATAGGAAAGTGGAGATAGACAGGAGCAAAAAAAGACACAGCCATAACTTCAAAGCAACGATAATGTAAATAAGCATTCTTGCAAATGTAACTCTTCTGCCAGGGAGAGCCAGTAGCAGCCAGGGACATGTTCAATGTCTAGGGCTTCCTCTTTATCTATCCAGCACAGAATTGGCTCAAGTCCCCACCTAGTAATCTGAGAAATTCACACACAATCCCAAGCACCTTTGAGAGGCAATTTTTCCTCACTCATAAGCACAGAGTCTGTGTGTAGAAATGAAACTTTTAATAAAAGGAAGGGAAGTATAACGTGGCATTAATTTGAGAAAACACCACAAACAGAGTTCATAACCAAAACCACGAGTAAAAGTCCCTCCCTGTGTAGGTTTGGCAATGTTCTCCCATCAGGTTCTTAAGTCTAGCAATCTAAAAGTCCCTTTCACTGGACCAACCCTTCTGTATACCCCACTCACAGTCACTGCCCTTGGTCAGAGCAGACCCAGAGTTCAGAAATGCATCCCCAGAGTTCACCGCCCATCCTGAGTCGGGGGAGGTAAAGAGGCATCTTACTCCACTGGTCACTTGCCATCTGCCTGCTCACTACTTTCCACTGCCACTCTGTTGGCCACTCATCACACCAACACTGCTCTGCTGGCTACTCGTCACCACTCTGCTGGCCATGCCACCACCATTCCATTGCCGCTCTGCTGGCTGCCCTGTCAGCCGCTTGCTTTCTGCTGTGCCTACCAGCCAACTGCTTGCTGCTTCCGCCAGCTTGTTGTGTTTTTGATTCTGGGCAAAACCCAGTGATTTCAGTTCTCAGTGTCTTCGGCTCTTCGCCCAAAGCAAAGTCCAGCCACAAGAAATTTCTGCATCCACTGGAGTAAAATTAAAATAACAAAAGAGACTCCTTATGGAGCCTATTTTAACTCTATCATTGAAACAGTGGGGAGAAACATGTTGAATCAGTCTTACAGCTCATGCCTGCAGGACATGTAGCCTGCTGATTCAGGGTCCAGCCCTCCCCACTTAGCTTCACAGAGCTCTGGCAGTGGATCCTTTGTTCATCTGAGGTTCTTTACACTGACAATGGGTTAATCTCACTTCATCAGATGCCATCAGCAGAAAGTTGATTTTATTTTTTGGTGGTTTGGGTTCTATAGTTTCTGCATTGGAGTATTGCTCTTTTAAGACTCGGAATCATAGGGTTGGAAGAAACCTCAGGAGGTCATCAAGTCCAACCCCCTGCTAAATGCAGGACCAGTCCCAACTAAATCATCTCAACCAGGGGTTTGTCAAGCCAGGACTTAAAAATCTCTAGAGATGGAGATTCCACCACCTCTCTAGATAACCCATTCCAGTACTTCATCATCCTCCTAGTAAAGTGGATATTAGGAAAAACTAACCTAGACTTCCCCCCCACTGCAATTTGAGACCATTGCTAATCATTCTGTCATTCGTCACTACTGAGAACAGTCACTCTCCATCCTCTTTGGAACCCCCCTTCAGGTAACTGAAGGCTGATATCAAATTTCCCCTCACTCTTCTCTTCTGTAGAGGAAATAAGCCCAGATCCCTCCATCTCTCCTCAAGTCATGTGCTCCAGCCCCCAATCATGTTTGTTGCTCTCTGATGGACCCAGAATTAGACGCAGTACCACAGATATGGCCTCAAGTGCCAAATAAAGGGGAATAACAACTTCTCTAGATCTGCTGGCAATGCTCCTCCTAATGCACCCTAATATGCCATTAGCCTTCTTGCCTACAAGGGCACACTGTTGACTCATGTCCGGCTTCACATCCACTGTAATCCCCACGTCCTTTTCTGCTGAACTGCTTCTTAGCCAGTTGGTCTCCAGTCTGTAGCAGTGCTTGGGATTCTTCTGTTGCAAGTGCAAGACTCTGTGCTTGTCCTTGTCAAACCTCATCAGATTTCTTTTGGCCCAATCTTCCAATTTGTCTAGCTTGCTTTGGTCCCTGTCCCTACCCTCCAGCATATCTCCCTCTCCCTCTAGGTTGTGTCATCAGCAATGAGGGTGCAATTCATCCCTTCATCAAGGTCATTAATAAAGATATTGAACACAACCTTGGGGCACTCCACGTGATACTGGCTGTCAAGCAGACATCAAACCATTAATCACTACCCGTTGAGCCTGATGATCTAGCTAGCTTTCTACCCACCTTACAGTCTGTTTATCCAGTCCATACTTCCTTACCTTGTTTGCATGAATACAATGGGAGACTGTATAAAAAACTTTAGCAAAGTCAATGTATATCATGTCTGCTTCCATGATGAGGTAACTGGCTCTGTGGATATGGGAAAGATGGTAGTCAGGTTGGTCAGGCATGACTTGCCCTTGGTCAATCCCTGTTCACTGTTCGGGATCACTTTCTTCTCTTCCAAGTACTTTAAAATGGAATCATTTAGGATCTCCTCCGTGATTTTTCCACAGACTGAGGTGAGGCTGACTGATCTGAAGATCCGTGGATTGTCCTTCTTCCCTTTTTTTAAAGGTGAGCACTACATTTGTCTTTTTCCAATCTTCCAAAAGCATGCTCTACTCTCATCCCTGTTAGGCTTTGAGAGACACTTTAGATTCTTATACCTTGGGTTGAGTGCTGTAGCTATCTTTAGAAATCTCACATTGATAACTTCTTTGCATTTTGACAAATCTTCAGTGAAAGTGTTCTTAAAAATAAACAATATGTGCTGAGTCATCATCTGAGACTGCTATAATATGAAGTATATGGCAGAGTGTGGGTAAAACAGAGCCAAAGACATACAATTGTCCCCCAAGGAGTTCAGTCACAAATTTAATTTACATGTTATTTTTTTGGTGAGTGTAATCTGCATGGGAGCATGCCTTCTGGAATGGTGGCTGAAGCACAAAGGGACATACTAATGCTTAGCCTATTTGACACTGTACATACCTTGCTATGCCAGCTACAAAAGTCCCATGTATGCTTAGTCTCACTTTCTGCTGACATTGTAAAGTGGACAAAGTATCACCCGTAAATATCAACAAATTCTGTGTCTCAGTGATTGGCTGAAGAAGTAGTAGGAATAAGTGGACTTATAAAACTTTAGGCCCTACACTGTTTTGTTTCTGAGTGCAGTTATGTAACACAAATATCTGCATTTGTGAGTTGCGCTTTCACAATAAAGAGATTGCTCTACAGTATTTTGTATGAGATGAATTGAAAAATGCTATTTCTTTTGTTTATAATTTTTACAGTGCAAATATTTGTAATAAAATATAAAGCAAGCAGTGTACACTTTGTATTCTGTGTTGTAGTTGAAATCAATATATTGAAAAATGTAGAAAAACATCCAAGAATATGTAGTAAATTTCAATTGGGATTCTATTGTTTAACTGTGTGATTAAACCTGCAATTAATAATGATTAATTTTTAAATGTGATTAATTTGTTAGTTAACTGTGATTAAATCAAAAGCCCTAGATCTATTAATAAGAACTTCTGCTACAAGCTGGGAGCTTCTCAGTTGGAAGCAACAAAGCAGGAGAGACATCTGAGTAAGTGGATCGGTCACAAGATGTCTGAGAGCCGCCAGAGTGATCCTAATATGTGTTAGGGAAGGTATTTCCGGTATAGATAGAGCGGTATTAATGCCATTGTAAAAGGCACTGGTAAAGCTCATTCAGAATACTGTCTACAGTTCTGGTCACACATGTTCAAAAAAGATGAATTCAGTCTGGAACAGGTGTAGAGAAGAGCTGCTCAGATAATCAGGGGAATGTAGAGGCTGACTTATGAAAAGTGATTGGAACATCTTTCCTTGTACGGCCTAGCAAAATGAAGGCAGAAGGGGATATGGTTGCTTTCTAGAAACATTTTGGAGAGTAAATACCGAGTAGGGCAAAGAGCTATGAACAACTCTGAGCTGAAATTAGAAGACTTTTCTAACCATCAGAGGGGAGAGGTTCTGCAGCAGCCCCACAATTGGAGTTGTGGACGCAAACAACGTAATTAATTTTAAAAGCAAGCCAAACAAATGTATGAGTGGGTGTGTCTAACATGGATGATGGTGGTGGGCAATGCTCAATAGCCTTTGGGCTCACTTCTGGTTTATGTCTTATGTTCCTAAAGCTCGTGCTGCAGGGTTTCAGCCAGCCACCAGCAGAGGTCAGAAAGGGATTCCTCCCCACAATGAATTCTGGAAGAATTTTTTTTGTTTAATTTTCCTCTGCAGCATCAGGGATGGCCATGGGATATTGGGTAGCGTGGGCTACTGCTGTGAGGTGGTGTGGACCATTTTCTCTCTCAAGTGCTTGACTGTTTGGTTCTTGGTAAGGATAAGAAGCAGATAATTGACTAATTATGCACTCAATACAATTTGTATCGCATAAAGGCCCCCTCTGCGGCTCTGCAGTTTAAATGTAGTAGGAGCCGGGCACTCAGGCAGCCGAGCTCCTACTACATTTAAACTGAGAGCCACAGTGGAGGTAGGTCCCAGACCCAGCATGAGCCAAGACTGTTGAGTTCCAGCTTGCGTTGGGTACTGCACATACCCCACCGCAGCTGCCCATTTAAATGTAGTAAATGGGGTAGGTTCAGGACCCGGTGGAAGCAGGGACTCCGGAGTCCTGGCTCGTGTTGGGTCTGGGACCTACCTCCACTCCGCTGAGACTCTGCCTCCACTACCTGCCTCCCTGCCCCGCCCCCCCCACACACACAGTGGAGACGGTGCTGGGGGGAACCAGCTTTTAAGCTATCTCCTGCTTCCCCCACCCCCACCCCGCTGCCTCTGAGATAGAAATAAAAAGGGCAGGGGTGGAATGTGAGGAGTCAACTCAACTAGCTTATCGGGTAGTCAACTAATAACTAGTCTTTTACATCCCTAGTTCTTGCTCACATGCTCAACGCCTGACCAATTGCTATATGTGGGGTTGGGAAGGAATTTTCCCAGAAGTCAGACTGTCAGCAACCTTGGGCTGTGGATTACTTTCCTCTACAGTGTGTAGGTGTGGAATATTTGGCAGTATTATATGGCACAGCTCACTAAATCATTTTCTTTCCAAAGTGACAGTCTTGAGCACTTGTGCACCTCGGTCCTTCATATTCTCTGCCTGTGGCACGTGAGTTTCATCCAGGAATGGACAATAATTTTCATAAGGGGGCCACTCGATGAATTTTGGTAAGTCATCACAGGTCGCACATTTCTACTGTATTAAATAAGTTGCCTCACCATTTATTGTAAAAAGACTCCATTAGGTTCTTTGCACAACAAAGTAATTACTAGGAGTAACAACTGAATATGCAATTATCCAAAACTTACTTTCGAAGGCCATTATATTGTAAACTGTTTTGTGAACACTTGTAAAATTTGTAATAACTTTTACGCTAAATTTTTACTTACAACTGACATGAATTTTAATAATGTTTTATTGAAAAAATGAAACTCAGTGTGAAGAAAAAAGTCTCTGGTGTGCATTAATAAGATAAGTGAAATCGGGTATCATCCTAGGCAAGGTGTGGAGGGGAGGCCAGTTCCAGAACCCCAGAAGGGGTGGAGCCTCAGATGGAATGGTTGGCACTGAGGCTAGCCTTCCCCAGCCAGCCTTTCAGTGCTACCGGGCCCATGCCACCCTAGGCTTCAGTGATATTTTAAAGGACTCCATCTGCTGCCGCGGTAGTTTCCTCAATTGCCGGGAACCCTGGTAGTCCAGGTGGAAATATCAGATAGGCCGGATCTGGTTCCTGGACCATGTTTTGACCCCCTCTACTTTAATATCTTGTGGGCTGTAATACTTCGGTCTAATTTTGGTTGTTGGGTTTAGTGTGCAGATGCTGGGTGTTATAGGTGGTCTGTGGTATATAGATGTTAGGCTAGATGGTCTGGTGTTTCTTTTTGTCCTTAAACTCTGACTCAAAAAATCCATCTTAGCTGTGGAGTGTTTACAATCCCTGGCTCACAATGATACAAAAACTATTCATACACTCTTAATACCATATGGCCTCCCAAAGATACTTCAAAATGTTGTCCTGTCTCTCACTCATTTTTTGTTTCCTGCCCCATAAGCTTAATTTTTTCTCAATCACTTGATTTTCTCATCAGGTTTCTCCAAGGAGGATGTCCTTCGGTATTTACTTTCACATAAGCAAAGGATACATTGGCCTTTCTTCATTTACTTTGAGGCATTTTGAAGCTGCCCATGCATATCTGTGAAATCTTTCAGCCTCTGTGATGGACCAGACCGGGTCTGGGCACCGCTGAGGGCATCAGCTCAGGGTGAATTGCTCAAAACCAGGACTACTTACAGCCCTCAACTGGAGAGCTTTCTCAAATAGGCCATAAACCAGTCACGCAGAGCGCTTCAGCTGCCAATCTGGCCAGCAGGAAGCCTCATGAGCAAAACCCCTCAGATATCCCAGCTCTCCCTGTGCCACAATCAGTCCCAGGCCTTACACAGAGGTGAGAGGTTATAAAACCCGATCTCACCAACTCTGAACAGATCCTCCCAGTCCCAAATAACTAGCCACAGTCCCCAGTCAATTTAAACTTTAGATCTTACTCATGAGAGCACACCGAGCCAGTCCTTGAGAATCTAAAGGTTTATTAATAAAAGAAAGAAAAGGCTGAGAGTAAGATTAAGGGGAATACGTTACATACATCAACTACCAAGTTCTTGATGCAGGCACTTAGCAGAGATGTTACAAACTGCTAACTTAAATGTCTCTGGTGTACATCCTGTGTTAGGATGGGTCAGCAAGTCCTTCCCCATTTCTGTCCCTTGCAAGGATGCCTCTGGAATCAGTAGCAAGATTGAAGACCAGATGGAGATGGCCTCATGGGATTTTTATATTCCTTGTGACTTCTAAGCTGGAGCTGGTCACATGATCAAATGGCCTATCTGTGTTTCACATGCAAGTAGTCATTATGCACTGACCAGTCTGCAGGTTTCCAGACACATTCCTCAGGTGTGTATTGGCTCCTCTGAGAGCCATTGTCTATGAAGCAGGGCTAATAAGCATAGCCATTTACTGAATAATCCTTTCTAACAATAGGTAGTCCATGCCCATTGCTCTCTCCTAGACAGAGAATATTTACAATACAAGAACAGAGCCCATATTCATTACTTCACATAAAAAAATTATACATGAGTATCATACATAGAAGAAGCAGAGCATAAGCTTTCATTGACACCTTGCATGGCCCACTTTGTGCAGAATTTGGGACATATGCCACCAGTGAGTGCAACAGTGATCTGTCTGCTCACTTTAAAATGCAATAACATGACAACCACTAAGCATGAACTATACATCATTGCTGTGCAGTGGAGTGGATTTCACCCAGCAGGGATGACCTGACTAAGGATGTCTTCATAAAAAGGTCTATATAACAACTTTTGCTCAGCTGCCTCTCTTCTTTCCTATGTGTATTTCATCTGTCATGCTGCAATGAGGAATGACTGTGAAAATTAATAGGATTTGATATTCGTTCCCGTGACTGGCACTGGAATAAACCTGGTTATAATGGTACAACTGCATCTACACTAGAGCTTTTACCAGCATAGTGGTCTATCAGTGAAAAATCACATCCCTAACTGATGTAGCTAGTAAAGCTTTTAGGTGCAGACCAACCCATAGATATAAGTGAACATAGCATCTTTTTGGAAACTACAACAATTGCTCCTATGGAAAATAATATTGGGAAAATAATTATGACTGCATATTCAAAAGTGATGTTGGGAACCCCTTTATAGGTACCATCCTCAAGACACCTTAAAGGGAGCTGATGTTCAGGATTGCAGGTGATATGCCCTTACTCAGAAATTGGGATCCTTTAAGAGTACCCAAAATTTGAAACAACCAAAATCTTTTGTGGTTTATGAATATTTGGGCTTTATGTAGTTTGCCTGTCTTTAATTGGGTGCATATTTTGCTCTCTGTGGTATGTGGTGGGAGGAAAAGTTAATTATTTAGTTTTGCTTTTCATTTTCCTCGCCAATACGTTCTGCTGCTCTCATTTGGAAACAGATCCAACAGCATATGACCAGAAAGATCTCTAATGGACTATCACCAAAGCTCTGTAAAATGTGTTTTTGGGACTTCTGTACTAGTCTAATCAAAGTGTTAGAAAACACAAGACATGGGTAATTCACATATATCACCCCACTCATTGACCAACACACTACTGTCCGTCATAGCTGCAAAAGGTCAGCTCCTCATCAGTATTTTTCATAGACAGTGCCTGATGCAGATGATAGTTTGAGATGCTTCAGAAATAGTGTGCCCTGAGATTTATTCAGCTCTTGATTTTAGATAAAAAGCAGATGTCAAGTAATGCACTTTTATGTAATCGCTACTCAAAAGCTATCCAGAAATGATGCAGCAATTCACAGTAAGAGCACAAGAAGGAAAGGAAAAATCAGTCAAGTTATAACATATGGGCCTCTCAGGTCTGTGCAATCTAAAGAGGAATATGGAAATTCCATTTTAAAAATTAGTACATGTTGCTTTGTCCTGTTACCTGTTCAGAGCTGGGTTTCAAGGTGATTTTATGAAGTTCTGGCGAGATGTGTAACACTGTCATCTTAGGATGTGTAGTAAGACATGTGCATGTATTTTGAATAAACATCTTAATGTTGAGATTATAATGTTATAGTATCTAATTACTGCAAAAGGCATTATTTTTTTCTGACATGACTTCCTATAAATTAACTAGCTGGAAATCTTTGTGCCATAGTTTTATTTTTTTCATAGATGCATCTGAGTTTGTTGCAGCACTGTAATATAATTAGATAATAGCTGGCAATAATATATTACCTAGTAATAAAAAAATCAAACTATTAATATTGTTACACTTAAAAAACACAATGACCTTCAACACATCAGACTTGACTTGAATTATTATTGTGTACACAGACCTCCCACCACTCTGTAAAGTGCAATGTGCCATTCCATTTATAGTAAAACTGCTTGAGACAAATTGTTCTTTTATGTACACAACTGTGCTATAATGCAGATTATGGAAGTAACAGTGCATAAATAAGCCCTGCTTTCTACTTCTCTTCATAATGTCATCCACTTTTGGAAACTACAGAATACTTTTGAAATGCTAAACCTGTAATTTATCTGTGAATCCTGGATCTTTCCTTTATCCTTTTATCAAATGGCTTTGCCGCAGCCCCAGTAACAGTGCACCATGATCAGAAAGATTTTATATCTGAAAGATTTTATCACCTTAATACCACACTAAATGGTTGAGCTAAGTTGCACTCTGGGTCTATGGATAATTAATAAAATATGAACTTAGCCCACACGCTAATATTGATTTCCCTGGAAAAGACTCAGTTGTTACTAGATAATGATGGTGCATATGGACAATAGATGACTTAAAAGACCCCCTTATCTCTTTAATCTTCACACTGCACTTTCAAGAAGTTCTCCAAATATACCTGTAGGTTCCCTATCTGATCAACTGTGTTATGTCTGTTATGTCTCTTTTTTTCAATTTTGAAAAATAGGTTGACTTTTTCTTGATATCTCACTGAGTTAATATAGGTCAAGTTGTGTGACTTGGGGTGAGAGGCTCGGTTCAAACAAAGCAGAGATAAAGCCTCTGATAGTCAAAATCAAAATGTTTCCGTATGTATCTTGAAATAATAAAATCATGCTTTCATGATCTGAGAAACCGCGTGAACAAGCTCTTCTAAAAAGGGGGTTAGAGTATGCCTTAGCCATCCACCTGGGGCACAAGAAGACCAAGCCTTTCTGTACCTTTAGTTCAGAAACCTGTAGAAAAAGAAGCCTGCATAAGAAATGTGAGTGTCACTGTTACTTTCCATGTGCATAAGTGGCAGCTAGGGGCATGTAATAAAAATTCCCACTGTTGGCAAAAAAAATCAGATTTATATGGTTTCTCGGGAATGCAAAATATTTTTGAAGCTTTGCTTCAGAGTTAGGGCTGGCTTTTGTCAAGAAAATACAATACACATTTCCCCAGGTATAAATTGTCACTGTGCTGCCTAGAATCTGCCTTTCACAATGACTCAAAATCACAACTAGCTGTGGAAATCTAAGTTTTTACATGTGAATAAACATGAATTGAGAGGTAATTTCACAGAGCTCAAGTGTCAGCCCAGCCTCTCCATCTGAATCACCATCATTTCAAGTGCCAATTTCTACTCCTTTCTTATTCTTACTAAGTCCTTAATTCTTGATGAGTGCTATCACCAGGCCTCTGTACACTATAACCATCTTCTAGATAATTCCCACTCATCCAACAGACAAAAGCCTTCCTACTAGGTTATGAAGACAGGAAGGCACTATTTTCACATTTCCTTACTTCAGGGGAATCCCTCATGCAATTAACTCAAACCAAAATCAATGTGATTACTAACAAGCATGTAAAATATTTTTGTACTTTGTACATAAAATATTTTTAGGTCTATCCAAGTCATTTATAAATAGCATTCTACAAAATCACTGTAGCCCACATTAAGTGGATTAAAAGCTGCTTAATTGATAAATCACAGTATTGCAATCTCGTGGGGTGGCTGATGTGGGGTTTGTGGGGATCTGTTCTTGACCCAGTGCTATTCAGTGTCTTTATGCAGGAAGGAAATAGAAAGTAATTGCTGGTAAAATTTGCAATTGACATGAATATTGGTGGAATGATAAATAGCGACGGGGGTTACTGCAGCTAAACACAATAATCTAAATCGTTTGGTAAAACGGGCTCATTGGCAGAATGTGTTTTTAACACAGGCAAGTGCATAGTTCATACGTGTAGGAACAAAGAATGTAAGTCACACTTTGGAGGTGGGGTACTATATGGTGGAAAGCAGCAACTCTGGAAAGGACTTGAGGGGTCATAGTAGGTAACCCATTGAATATGAGTTCCTAGTCTGATGCTGTAGTTAAAAGGGTCAGTGCAATTCTGGGATATATAAGCAGGGAAATATCAAATAGGAGTAAAGAGATGGTATTTGTAACACTTCCTGGGGGTACCTAGGGCTGAGACACACCTTACTGCTATTTGCCTTTAACACGGGGAAACCTTCTTTGTGCCTGCTGGGGATCAGCTCCTTTACTTTCCCCACAGGCTACAAGGTTGCCACTTCTCTAGTTCCAGAAAACCGAACATCCTTGCCCTGCTCAATGCCCCACCAATTCCCTGAGGCCTCACCTCTGCTCAGTCCTTCCCCCACCTCTCTCCATTGCTTGCTCTTCCCCATTCTCCCTCACATGCTCATTTTCATTGCAAGGCTCACATGGGCATATTTATTGTTCTGATAGATGCATTGTGCTAAATCGGTGGTCACCAACCAGTAGATTGGGATCTACTGGCAAAGTTTGGAGTCTCTGGCAGGTGATCCTGACAAGTCTGGCTAGGAGGCGATCAAGTGCCAGCACTTCATCTGCCCCTTGCAGCACTACCATGCTGCTCCTTCCCTCTGCCTTGGAGCTGCCCCCAGTCCTTGGAGCTTCTTACTTGCTGCGCAGGGCACAGGAACAAGAGGAAGAGGGGGTGCTGATGTCAGGGTGCCCCTCCCTCCACCCTGAACCCCATCTCCACAGAGCAAGGGGGGGGGAAGGAGCTTAGGGTTGGAGAGACTTTGCTGGCTGGTTTTGGAAGCAGAGGTGAGCCTGCCTTAGTCCTCTGCACCACGACCCAGAAGCCACCTGTGGTAAGCAGTGCCCAGCTGAAGCCTGCATCCAAACCCCGGCCCCAGTCCTGAACCTCGCCTGCACCCGCACCCCAACCCCCTGCCCTATCCCTGAGTCCCCCTGCACCCAAATTCCCTCCCAGAACCTGAATCCTAA
Source organism: Pelodiscus sinensis (assembly GCF_052426305.1). Taxonomy (NCBI): domain Eukaryota; kingdom Metazoa; phylum Chordata; order Testudines; family Trionychidae; genus Pelodiscus; species Pelodiscus sinensis. The sequence goes on from NC_143065.1 coordinate 28,350,874, forward strand.
CCACCACCCCCTGCTGCTCAACTACCTTAGCTCAGAATCCCTCCCACCCTCCAAATCCTTTAGCCCAAGATCAGAGTCCATATTCCCCTCCCCCTCACCCCAGCCTTCTGCCCTCAGCCTGATAAAAATGAGTGACGAGGAGGAAGGAGGAAGGATGGCGCAAGCAGGGGCAGGGTCTTGGAGAAGGAGTGGGAAGGAAGCAAGGCAAGCGTGTTTGGGTTTGAGGTAGATCCTGGATTTCACTTAAATTCAAAAAGTGATCTCATGCTTGAAAAGGTTGGAGGCCACTGTGCTAAATTGCGGTTTGATTTGTTACAGGACACTGGAGCTGGCAACAATATAGTCAAAAAGGGTGTTTTTTTTTAAAAAAAATATTTCATAAATATTTTCATCATTCTTTCCCTCCCTTCTTCCCAATTTTCATAACCAGCTCCATGTGTTTGTTCACAAAAGTTACTGTAATTTTATATGTGGATTTAGTACCACACATTATCGCAGCTGCGATTGATCCATTGAAGGCCCACTGCTAAAATCCAAATACAAATCCATAGAGCACAAATATAGAAACGCATGCCTGTCCAGATACCTATATAAATAAATCTGTCAAAACTGATGCCCACATCTGCACGCAGATACACATATATGCATGAGTACACATCTAGCATGCACTAACACACATTATTCCACATTATTTAGTATTAGAGTGACTAGAGACCGAATGGTTTGAGAGATTCAAGTATTGGCAGAGTCCATATGTGGGAAAATAAGAAGTCTATATTGTGTAACCTACAAAAATGATAAAACCGTCATGTACATCATCGCAAACTAGTGTGTATATAATATGGTTCCATGTGTCAGTCTTTTCATCATTAAACAAATCATCCTAGAAAGGGAGGTTCACCTTCCTCTGCAGAATGTGGTACAGATCACTTTGTGGGCATATCCCACTTCATCTTTTCCTTGCCATTGCGGGAGGGGGCTCTGTTTGGTCCCTTCTATTCTCTTCCTGTGGCACAAAATAGTCTTTGTCTCCGGTGGGTTGTCCTGCTTGCTTTGGTGTAATTCTGTGGCTGTTGGGTTTCATGTGAGAGTGCTGGGTTGTGTCGGTGGCCTGTATGTACAGAATGTCAGACTATCTGGCTTGATCTAAAAAATGTTCTGAAACTTTTCATATCAGTTTTAAAAGATCAACCTCTAATTTGTTCTACATGTATTCCAACAAATAGAAAAATGAGATTGCCTCTGTCTCTCTTAATTTTTTAAATAAAGTTACTGTAAAAATATCTTCATGTACATTGGTTATTAAAATAAATAAGTCGCTTCACTGAGCAAGTTACTGCTTAAACGTGAAAACACTGAATCACCCTAAAGTAGCACTAGCAAAGAGGGAAGTTATTTTGAAAACTTACCTTTAAATCAAGGTTCCATCCAGGGTCTCTATATTCTTTGGAAATGGATTGCGACAAGCACGTAACATATTCTGTTGTTGCAATTTCTTCACTACCACTGAACTGCAGCCATCCAATCAGATGGACCATTCGTATGACCCACTGCGGCCATTTTTATGTTTATCTCTGGGGTGGAAAGGAGCAACTCTTATTATTCACTGTATTCGGATAAAACATTTTGCACATGAAGTGACAAATATTGTATTCTATTGAAACTGTAGCAGGAAATATGGCAATGTTATTACTCAAAGACCAGGACATGAGGTTAGCACTTCTGTTGGGGAGATGGGAGGGAAGGTGGAGAAAGTGGTATGAGATCTCTCACTTCAAGTGGCAAAGGACCTCAGTTGTAAGTCTAATTTCAGACAGCATCTCCTGCAGCAATAGTCCCTTACAATGTGCTCTTGCACTGGTTCGGTACCATTTCAAAGGGAAGAGTGCCACCTACTGAATCATCAGCACCACTTCCTGCAGCACTTGGGTTTTCCATAGCATCATCCAAATCCAGAGTGGAATTCATATATACCAGACCTACTTAGTGTTTGAGATTTGAAGAGCTCAAAGCTCTGGGTGCATTGCTGCAAAATAAATGGCCATTACTGTACCATGGCACACAGATACATTAAGGAGGTAGGAATCCTTTATTCACGTGGGTATTGGAAGTTGTAATTCAAAAATACTAATTATAATATACTGCAATAAAAGTAAAATGAATAGCTCCCCATGTAGCATTAGTGTCATTTGCCCTGGATTTGAACCTTTCATTCCGATGCATATGAAAATACACTGCTATTAATGGTTTCCTCATAGACTTGCTAATAATTGAGGTAATATTTCACTTCTGTTACCACAAAAATTAGAAATCTTAAAAAATTAAAGTAATAAACCTCTTCTTGCTTCCATGTAAACACTCTAGTGTATTTCATAAGAGTCTCTCATGCAAAATATTTCACATAAGTATGGATGAAATAAAAAAAAACCTCATATATAGTTGTCCCATAAACTCTTCTGTTCATTCTAACATGGCTAAATATCATGACTTTCTTTATGGAATCTTTTCTAACAACTTTATCTGGCACAGTATGAAAGCAAACCTTCCTGTCTTTGCCATGTGTTTGCCCATCGAAACCCAAAATTGGACAACCTTTAATATTTCAGTAAAGTTAAATAAACCTCATACCTTGAAAACACTTGCTGAACCTCCATTAGAACCTCTGAATATATGTTCAAAATATATATCTTTTTATTTTTGCAGTGGTCCTCTGGCTGATACGAGTATATTAACTACATAAAATTAAACCAAGAATTTCCAGAATACCTGACCCTGTGCTGTATGAATAGTGTGTTGAAAAAGGATTATTGAAATGATTACAGTATGAACACCACATTTACTTACTGACTGAAAAATCACTTAGCGTATTCTTAAGTAGAGAACTACTTAGATTTTTTACCACAGCCTGACAAAGTCCTGCCCCATTTTTGACATTAGACACAATCTCCAGGCCTGGCTTGACAGCTAGGACTTTTTATCTCAAGTATAAACACATTTAGTTAACTCTGCAGTGAAGACATACCCTATATTTAATTCCTAGTAGGTTTAAAACTAATGGAATTTTAATATAAATTCTCCAGTGTAAACTAGGCTTTTCTCTTGATTTAACTTTAGGTTTAATACTTGGCTGAGAAGACTTGAATAGAAAATACCATGTGAGTAGTCCAGGTGAGGTCGTTGTTGAAAGCTTAATGTTGTCCAATTCATCTGATGAAGTGGGTTTTATTCATGAAAGCTCATGAGTCTATATTTTTTTGTTAGTCTCTAAGGCAGGGGTGGGCAATAATTTTTAATAGGGGCCACACCAAGATTTTTGGAAAGTGGTTGAGGGCCACATTCTTCCATGATATTAGTGGAGGAAGTGCGGGGTCTGGGATGCAGGCTGGGTGCAGAAGGGAGCTTGGGGTAAGAGATTGGGGTGCAGGAGGGAGAGTGGTGTCTGGGAGGGAGCCTGGGTAAAGGAGGTGGTTTTGACCTGGGATGGGGGACTGGGGTGCAGGGGTTTGTGATGTGACCTAGGGCAGGAAGGAGTTGTGACCTGCGACAGGGGACTGGGATATAGGAAAGGGTGCAGGGGCTTTGGGGTACATAGTTTTCCCTGGCCTCACACACTGTCTGGCAGATTTTGATGCATAACAAGCTCCAGGAAGACTTTCTTATTCCAATGAGGTGCGGTCCCCTTTACACTACATTTCTGGTTAAAAGGCACCAACTCTTAGATCCACATTACAGAGATCAATTCAACAAGGTGCTGAAGAACATGTTACTTCAATGAAAGTACTTACATGATTAAAGTTAGAGATGTGTATGGTACCTTACTGAGCTGAGGCCCAAAAGGATACCCTTGAATGAACAATAATTAGTAGAGAGGCTTGTCTCTAAATACTGATTGCTGGGTGAAATTCACTGACGGCTGTTTTTCCAAGAAGGTCTCTGTTAGGAGCTGATCCTACATGCAGAAGAAATTTAATAATCCTGGTTGAGATCTCTTCTACATATTTTCATCCTTTTCTCACATTTTGTTTACTCTCAAGATTATCTTTTCTATTTATCATAAATAAATATGCAGGATGCTAGAAGTGCCTTTATATGTCAGGCTTGTTATTGTATTCAGCAACAAACTGATGCTTTATTCTAGTTCATAGCAAATTGTCACTGAGAATAGAGTGTATAGAGCATTGAGTTTCATGTGTTTTCTTTGTTTCTTTGCAGAAAAATGATGTGACAGGTGCTTAGCCTCATTTTTCATGCTAGCTTTGCCATGCCATTTTCACCAGTAATGAAGGCAGCTGCCAGAGCTCGAGGAAGTCAGGCGAAAAATTCAGCTGGCAGGTAGACCCAGTCACTTTAAGAAACATAATCTTATGTTAGCAGATGGTAATTAAAAGGCAGAAGAAATAAAATTTTGTCTCCGTTTTCTGCACTGTTACATCAATTAAATCTGCAACTGAAATGCAAGCAGAAAATAACATTTATTTCCATGTGGCTACACAACATGATTGTATTAAAATCTACTTATTTATTTTGCAAAAATTATGGCAATTTTTAATCTAAGCAAAATAACTAATCATTTCCAAAGACAATCATAGAATTATAGGGCTGGAAGGAGCTCGAGAGATCATCAAGTCTAGTCCCCTGCACACATGGCAGGCCCAAGCATCATCTAGATCATCCCTGGCCGGTGTATGTCTAACCTGCTCTTAAAATCTCCAATGATGGAGATTCCACAATTTCCATTGGCAATTTATTGTAATACTTAACCACCCTGACAGTTAGGACGTTTTTGTTAATTCCAACTTAAACCTCCCATGCGTCAAGTTAAGCCCATTGCTTTTTGTCCTACCATCACAGGTTAAGGAGAATAACTTTTCTTCCTCCTCCTTGTAACACCCTTGTAGGTGGTACTTGAAAGCTGTTATTGTGTCCCCGCTTAGGTAGTGTTATCTGGACCTTTAATAACTTTTGTTGCTTTTCTCTGGAATTTTTCCAGTTTGTCAACATCTTTCTGGAAATGTGGTACCCAGAACTGGACACAATACTATAACTGAGGCCTAATCAGCTCAGAGTAGAGTGGAAGAAATATTTCCCGTGTCTTGCTCACAACACTCCTGTTAATGCATCTCACAATCATGTTTGTGGGTTTTTTTTTTTTTTTTTTGCAACAGTCACTGTTGACTCATATTTAGCTTGTGGTCCACTATGACCCCTAGATTCCTTTCAGCAGTGCTCCTTCCTAGACAATCACTTCCCATTCTGTATGTGTGAAACACTGTTCCTTCCTAAGTGGAGTACTTTGCATTTGTCCTTATTAAACGTAATCCTATTTACCTCAGACAATTTCTGCATTTTGTCCGGATCATTCTGAATTATGACCCTATCCTCCAAAGCAATTGCAACCCCTCCCAGTTTGGTATCATCTGCAAGCAGGTAAGCTGCTGGAGGGCTCATAATGCTTTGTTTATCTAAGTGTCCATAGTTACGGAACCTCACAGTGCCTGTTCGCTGCAGTTCGCCATTTCCAGTGAGGGGGAGGAAGCAGCAGCTTCAGACAATTAGACAAACAAAATATTGCAGGCCCACCAGCAGCTTACCCAGGCAGAGGCCTGCAACCCTACTTTGAAAACCACTGCTCTATGACAATCTAAATCCTTGATAAAGATAGTAATCAGAGCCAAACCCTGAACAGATCCCTGCAGAATCCCACTTGTTATGCCCTTATAGCACGACTGTGAACAATTGATAACTACTCTCTGAGAATGATTATTCAGCACGTTATGCACCCACCTTACCATAGCTCCATGTTTATATTTCTCTAGTTTGTTAAAGAATGCATAACTAAATATTAAATTTATAACTCATTATTAAATCTGCAGTCTTTAGACCTTGTGGCTGTGTCTAGACAGGCCAGTTTTTCTGGAAAATCAGCCGCTTTTCCGGAAAAACTTGCCAGCTGTCTACACTGGCCGCTTGAATTTCCGCAAAAGCACTGACTTCCTACTGTAAGAAATCAGTGCTTTTTGCGGAAATACTATGCTGCTCCCGTTCGGGCAAAAGTCCCTTTTGCACAAAACTTTAGACAGCTGAGATTTGTTTTCTGCGAAAAAGCCCCGATCACAAAAATGGCAATTGGGCCTTTTTTGCGCAAAAGCGCGTTTAGATTGGCCACGGACGCTTTTCCGCAAAAAGTGCTTTTGCAGAAAAGCGTCCGTGCCAATCTTGACGCGCTTTTCCGAAAATGCTTTTAACGGATAACTTTTCCGTTAAAAGCATTTCCAGAAAATCATGCCAGTCTAGACATAGCCTGTATGTCCTAGAGGTATCTAATAGCATTTCCTCAAGTATCAGAGGTAGCCATGTTAGTCTAGATCTGCAAAAGTGACAAGGAGTCCTGTGGTACCTTATAGACTAACAGATGTATTGGAGCATAAGCTTTCATGGGCAAAGACCCACTTCGTCAAATGCATGTAGTGGAAATTTCCAGAGGTAGGTATAAATATGCAGGCTAGAGATAACGAGGTTAATTCAGTCAGGGAGGGTGAGGCCTACTTCTAGCAGCTGATGTGGAGGTGTGAACAACAAGAGAGGAAAAACTGCTTTTGTACTTGGCTAGCCATTCACAGTCTTTGTTTAATCCTAAACTGATGGTGTCAAATTTGCAGTGTCTACACTCATTTTGCAGTAATCTCAGCAATTTTTAGTGAAGTGGAAAACTGCAACAGGTCTCAGGAGGCTCTTCCTGTTAAAGAAGAGATCCAGAAACTTCAGAGATGAATCTGTTCACATCTGCTATAATTTGCTGGCAAGGGCAGTTATAATCTTGCAAGAGTATAACTTTTTGATTTGGACAAGAATCCTGAGAGTTCTCTATTGTGTACATACCATTTAAAATATTTAGTGTTTAAAAGACAAAACTTAGTAATTCTTAACATGTATTTATCTTTATGAATGCAACTAGACTCATGAAAAACATGTGCATATCAAGAATCTTCAAATCAATTGAAGTGTGGAATAATTACATAATTAAAGCTTATTATGGTATTGATGAAACTGAAATGTTGTTGAAGTTATGTCACTCTTTCCATTACAAGCCCTAATTTGCAAGGGTTTATAAATCAATCATAAACATTCACACACATTCAAAATGTACCTTATAAAGTCTGGCTGGAATATATTTTCCAAAAACGCATTTGGTCACTTTAAAATTATGTATGTTTAAAGTGGGGGAAAGGTATTTGTGAGTTCAGATACTTATTTTGGGTTTCCACAACACAAACTAGATTTGGTTTTTGTGCCTTATGAAAAGTCTCTCTTAAAACAAATGAAAAAATATCAAGATATGTTTCATAAAAATTAATATATCTATGCATTTTGTATTCTGTGTTTGATGGATCGATTCCTGCTACAATAAAAGGTAATAGAAGTTTATCTTTTGTTTTGAATAAGATTGGGATTTAGAATTAGTTTCACAAACATTTTTAAAGTAGTTTTTTAAAACATAATTGATGAACTGAAATGTAAATGATTGAGTAAGCAGATAGTTACATACCTGATCAATTGCTCATTTGTATTCTACTCCTCTTGATAAATTAGATCTGAACTAAAATAAATGTATAACACATTGGATGATTGAGTTCATGTGTTGAAGAATGTACATCACTTTTGAACTAAAGATCACATTAATACCATGACTCTAAGTGATTAGAACCTTTAAATTTGAGAAATTCTATTTGGAAATTCATTCATGCCTCTCTGTTGAATGATCCACATTTTGTTGCAAAAAACAGAAAGTGACTAATACAATTAATGACTGTTAACAGTTAAAAAGGAAGGAACGTTTGCCACTTTTTTTTAGACATAAGTGGATAAAATTTCTGTGAACCAACAATGCGATCTCTGGTTTTGAGAGATGGACTGATATGGTGGATTCTGTTTGTGCAAAGTGCACAGAAAATAAATCTTTGAGGGCATTGAATTTCTTTGGAGGCACATTACCTGTAGATCACAAGCTTAATGTAGGATGGGGGTTAGCAGTGACTGAATGCATAGCCATCTTACAGATGTGATGGATGAAAAATGAGTCTGTGGTTTCTTTTCAGTTGGTCATGATGGATTCTCCATCATGGACAACTTTTAAATTGAGATTGGCTGTTTCTCTAAAAGATTTACTCTAGGAATTATTCTGGGGAACCTCTACAGCCTGGGCTATATAGGAGGTCAGACTAGATGCTCAGTGGTCCATTCTGGCCTTAGACCCTACTGTTGAACAGGTGTCATTGTCACAAAATAAGCCTTCCATCACGGTTGTCGTTAATCGTTCATGCCTGGAGACCAAGCAGTGAGTGGAGATAAAAATACTTCTTAGTCCTTGGTATGCTCCCTTCCATGTCAAAGTTGGGGTTTGTTAATAGAGTACTGTTTGGAAGCATATAGAGAGGACCTTGGTTTCCAGAGCTGCCAGCCTGTCCCAATCACAGCATGTACAAAAATGTCTTGACAACAGCTAGAACGTTCCCTTTTGATCGCAGAGCACAGGTGTGATGTGTGGCATGTCCTCATAACTTACACCAATGTTCAAGCTTTGTAATTTAATTGCTCATGTAAGTGAGGGCCTTAGGGTGCTATCCATTGTTAGGTGCATTATCTGCAAAACCCTCTTCATTCCAGGCCTGGGTCTTCTGCAAGCAAAAATTACTATTTTTTCCCAAACTGTGTGCTTCTGAAGTAAAGACAGAGGCTCACTAGAACTTAGGGGAGAACTTAAGGTGAGATCACCAAACTTGGCTTCACCAGTGACCTAAGATAAGATTGAACCCGGGACTCTAAGGGTATGTCTCCACTACATGGCTCCGTCGACAGAGCCATGTAGATTAGGCTACCTGGCATAGGAAAATGAAGTGGCGATTTAAATAATGGCCTCTTCATTTGAATTTAAATGGCTGCCGCACTGTGCCGATCAGCTGTTTGTTGGCTCAATGCGCTAGTCTGGACGCTCCATGGTTGATATCAAAGGCATTTGTCGACCTCCCCGGTATGCCTCGTGGGATGAGGTTTACCGAGGAGGTCGATAAATGCCTTTCATGTTGACCGTGGAGCATTCAGACTAGCGTGCTGAGCTGACAAACAGCTGATTGGCACAGTGCGGCAGCCATTTAAATTTAAATGAAGCGGACATTATTTAAATCGCCGCTTCATTTTCCTATGCCGGATAGCATAATCTACATGCCTCTGTCTCCAGAGGCATGTAGTCTAGACAAACCCTAAAGTTGAAAGACCAAGGCATAACTCATCCTTCCAAATCTTAACTTCTAACTACCTAGCTTTTGTCATTACTTTAATGAGATCTAAATGTGTTTGTATTTAATAGCTTACACATGGAATAAAGGAATAAATGAGCCAAAGAAAATGTGAAAGAAAACTTCTATAACAGATCTGTTATATTGGGTTTCCCTTGATAATGCTTCTTACTATTTTCCCTTTCCTTTAACAGGCATTGTAATTTGGCATCTAGAAAGATATTCTTGCACTAATAAACCCTTCTCTTTCCTTAGACCCTAAGCATCTCATCTCTGATTTGCTCAGTGAATCATAGATAGGTATGGAAGCTACGTATTTGACTCTCCGTACCTTCAAGTGTGTAACAGTGTATGGACTTCTGGGACAACTGAGGATATGTGGTAGTTCAGTGCTGTACAAGGTGAGAGAGCTTGCTGCCTTTGCATTCAAACCAGGGTCCTATGGGAGCTTACATCTGCTCATATTCTGAAATGGGCAAGAGTTGTTCAGAATGGGGTCTTCCAAAAATTAACCTAGGAACCTATTCTGTATATTTCATGCTGAGGAAGGAAACTGAAGAGTGGTTTGTTTAGTGTCTTCTTTTACCAACAAGCCAGGGAAGAATGAGAATGGGAAGCAAGAGATCTGGAAAATATGAAAAGTGAAATAGATCCAGGTAATATTTTTAAAAATAAGCCTAAGATTTTCAAAAGGATTAGTGGTTTTGTGTGACTTGGATTTTGGGTGTTCACACTGAGAGTTAAGTGGGCCTGCTGCTCCAGAAAGTGCAGAGTTACTGCCCTCTTAAAAAATCATGCCTCTTTAAAATGTCTCCTGTATTCCTCCCACCCACCCACCCCAAAAAAAACCCCACTAGTCACTTTTGAAAATCAGGCATAGGTATTTACAAACCATGGGGACTCTTGGTAAATATTACCAGAAAGCCCTTTCTCCACTGATAGCTTCTTAAAGACAGAAATGATTGGTACAGTGCGCTGGTGGTAAAGGGAATGTACTTGATAAATCAATTCAAAGGAGTGAGATAAAGGGGGGCAAGGTGGAAGGTAGAGAATAGTTGGAATTTAGTCTGACATTTTCTTTTACAACACTTGTCCTGAGTGAGTTCATGCAGGAATAGTAATTTCTCAGCACTGTGTCAGGTACATGAAGAAGTGTGACAGCCCTCTTTGCTAACTTGCGCTGCCTGCTAGACATTTTTGTCATTCATTATTCTTATTTTAACTAACTATAAGCATGCTCCTGCTCCCACTAAAGTGGAATGACAAAAATCCTACTGTCCTCAATGGTGCAAGCTCAGGTCGGATGTTTCCAATTGCTGTTTAAAGTAGTACAAGTGCTGTCTGAGACCGTATTTATATTGTGGTGATTGGGATTTATGTTCTGATTTGTTAATGAAGTGTATGAGAGGGACTGCTGTAAAATAGTAGCTGCTTTTACACAGAGAAAATGAGTTTTATGTGAGTCCTGAGCATTGATATTATTCATTACCAGATGTAGCCACTCCATCAGCATAATAGCTTTTCTTGGACAGTATTCTGATCCAGTGGATAAACTTAAATAATTACTCTGCCACCACACTAAAAAAAAATAAATCTCCTCTAGATTCCTGATTTCTAATGTGTTCCAGTTTATAGGAAACTGATAGGCCAGCGTTTCAATGCCTCTGACATGTTCTCAATCAGCAACATTGAAATGCAGAATATTTTAAAACCAAATCCGTAAGCCTGCAAGCTACTTTGAAGAAATATGTCAACAAATGCTGCCAGCTCCTTGACTCCTGACAGGCTGTGCAGACTTCAAAACATTCTGAGCTGTAGTTTGCCCATTAAATCAGAAAATGTGTTTGGTGGGCTATTGATAGTTATTTTCAGAAAGGCAAGGACTAGACAGTAATTGTATCTAATGTTTAAGATCTGCTGTCAGTGCAAAGTGCAGAGGTGAGCAAATGAAACTTCATTCAAGGCATGAAAGCAATAGCATTCTTGCCATAGAAGGAAACCCTGCAGATAGTCACACGTTATTAATTTGAATTAGGTGGGGATGAAGTGTCCAGAATGGCTAATTGAAAACTGTTTCTCTTCCCCAGCCATGGAGAAGGGGTGACATGTTTTAGAGAGAAAAGGTGGATGAGGTAATACCTTTTACTAGACCAGCTTCTGTTGGTGAGGGAGACAAGCTTGTGAGCCTACACTGAGCAGTTCAGATGTTTTGGAGCAGTACTGCTGTATGTCACTTATCTTAATGCTTCTTTCTGCTGTCCTTGTAGCATGTAATTTTCTGGCTTTTTCCAGAGGCACAGCACTATAATGCCACAGATTCTGTATTATGAGAAAATCCTTTGCTCCCAAGGTACATTTAGTTGCCAAGTGAGCTGGCTTGGCAAGGTACATTCAAGTATTTCTGGTTTGCACTCAGAGCCATTGGACGGTTTGGGGGCACTTGCCCCAGATCCATGCTTTGGGGGGCCCCATGATCTCCAGAGTGGCTTGGGAGGCTAGTGGGAAATTGGATACCTGCAATAAGGATCAGGCCATTCCCTGCACTCATCCGTGGTGGTGGGAAGCGGAGCAACTCGGTCGCAGCCTGCTCCACTGCCCCAGTCGCATCACTTGGGAAAAAGGCGTGGAACCACCCCCCACACTGACAAGCTGCAATGGGAAGGAGAATGATGCGAATAGGAGTCGGGAGGGGGGCGGCATAGCAGGTTGGGACTGAGTCGTTCCACTTCCTGCTGCAGCTGGTGAGTGCAAGGGTGGGTCCAGGCTTTGCTGCTGCTCCCAGGCTCCCTGTTAGTCCCTCAGACCCTGTTGCTCAGGGGTGGAGGTTTGGTGGAAAGGGCAGGAGGGGGCAGAGTTGGGGAAGGAAGAGGCAATGCAGGAGCAGGGTCTGTAGTGGAAGGGACATGTCCTGAGCCCCACCTCTCCCTAGGGACAACCCTGTTTGCACTGAAGGGGAAGATAATACATTGAGTTGCTGGATGCAATTGGTTGAACATTTTGCATGCCAGTTTAATAGATTGTAAGACTGGAATATCTTATTACAAGATCAAACATGGTTAAAAATTTAAAGAAATTCTGTCTGTTTGTTCCACCGATTTACAAGAGACACATCCATGTGCTTTCCTTATCTCGTGCCTTCATGAGTTCATAAAAATTCTTCTGTTGCCAATGGCCTAATAACTGTGTGTTTCTCCTGTAATGCAAACTGAAAGGCCACTTCCATTAAGGTGCCACAAAAACAGAGGTAAGAATTCACTATTATTATATTTACATTATTTACTGTAAAGCTTAGTCATAAGTTAAGATAAGACCATGAAACTGTATACACCCAAGAATTACAGTACATATTTAAAATATGCCTTGATTTCTATCCCTTTGTTCCTAAGTTAAATCTGATTTTCCTGTATATCATAATAGCCTATACTTTTATTTTTCCTGGCACAAAATTCCTCATGTAATGTCCTTCAGTTAGTGGAAGGCAGAATTCTCTCCCTGAGAGAGAGGGAGATTAATTTGTTTCACTGGAATTTCATACTGTAGGATGACAGTCTTTTCTGGCACACATTAAGTTCACCACAGTCAACAGCATACATGAAATCATAATCAAAGACAGATGCCTTTCCCTGTTATAAATAATCATTGCTTCTTGCACAGGCCAGGAAAAATCCTTGTTTAGACTGGTCTGTCTTACTTTCTTGGACCTCAGTATTTCCCTTGGCCTTCCCCTTTTTCATCTTTTCTCTGTCTCTAATTCTTGATATTTGCCTAAGGAAATAAAAGGAACGGGGAAAGTATTTCTTGGCACTCTCCATATTCTCACTGGATTACCCTATAGCGTGAAATTAAATACACATGACATGTAAAAGGGGAATGGCCTTTTAATTTATAGAAGAAAAACACAGTTCAAAATAAATCTGTGCTTTCCTGTTTGTGCATGTGTTTGATGGGAGCATGTCACATGCTTTTGCAAAACCAATATAAAAGCTCTTTTGTTTGGAATAGGATTCATTTTTTGGAACCAATGAAATATTTCAGATAATACCAAACAGCAAATGAGAAAGTTTTAAATTGGTAATCAAATGTACTTGATCTCCAGCAAAACCAGTATATTATTGTTAATAAAAATATTTTCTTTGCTTCTTGTGCAAGGCACAATCCTCCAAGTTATAAACACCTGCAGATACAAATGAGATTTGAGGGCATTCAACTCCAAGTAGGAAGCAGTTATCTTCTTGCTGGACTGGTCCCCAAGGCCTGGTCTATACTAGGACCTTAGTCCAAAATACCCCCCCCCCCCCAAGTTTGAATTAGTAAGCAGTGCGTCCACACTACCAATCCCGTTATTCTGGCATAAGAGACTGTAGAATTCGAACTCTGTAGTCCTGCTTTCCATGAGGAATAATGCTAATTTTGAACTTGTACGTCCGAAATAACATTAGTGGGGATGCTCCCATGCTGCTAATTCAAATGTATTGGTCTCCAGGAGGCAGCTCTCCAGAGTGCTTCTGGGGGTCCTAAGTCCAAGGTAGCACATCCACATTAATGGAGTCTGCCTTGGACTAATTTTGATGCATCCCGGTAGTGAGGACACACTAGTTAGAATTTATTAAATTGTGGGTTCATAAATCAAATTTTGTAATAATTTCCTAGTGTAGTTATGGCCTAAGTGGTTTGTAAATGAGAATACTGAGTACTTATTAGAACATAATAAGAGGCAGCACCTAGTATAATTAAGGTAGCATAATGGATTTTCATGCTCGTCTCAAATTGCAGCTTTCTGTGATTTTGGCCTTTTGAAATAAAATTTGCCAGCTTTGTTTTCTGTCTGAATGTGCATGTTATTTTGCAAGTGTGAGCAAAAACAGCTCAGCTATTTTTGAGTATAGGAGCCAGGGTGGAAAGGGGAAATATAGCAATCTCATTCCAAAACTGAAAAAAAAGCCACTGTTATAACCTCATTATGATCAACTCAACAACTAACACAGCAAGAAATTTGGCCTGGAAATAGTGCTCATTCTGAAGTGGTGTCTTTGAGTGACCAGTGAAAATTGGTTTGATTTGCACTTGAAAAATTGCATATTGCACATGTACAATATATTTTGCATGGGTTTTTCTGATAAGCTTGCAAAGCATAAAGCCAGGAAAGCTTCACTATTCATGGCTAGCTTAGTAACCCAGTGAAAACTGTCCTGAGTTGTGTATAATGAGCCAAGGGTTTTTAGGGGCAAAGTTAAGGTTGCATATGCATTTCTTGACTTTCAAGTGCTTTATCCAGTCAACTGTAATATTGTCTTACAGCAGGTTTTTTGTACAGAATTTTATTTTTGGGATGAAGCCTGTTGCATCACTTAAATCCTATGGTGGGGTTTTGAAGGGATTTCTCTGACTGAGCTGTGCACTGAGGAGGGTCTCTCTGTGCCAGCCTCACATAAACTGGCCAGAGAGCGACAATAAAGAAGTCATAATAATCTATTACTACTACTTGGGCAATAGAACAAAGAAGGTATGTAGAGTGTGTGCTGCAGTTCTGCCAAGAGTTTCATATTTTTTTAGGAAGAGGGAGGTCCATCTTCACCCCTACAAAACCTTTAAAATCTATATAATCTATACATCTAGATTTTTTTACCATGTGTCTGAGCAGTTCATTCTGTATGGCTGCTTCACCTCTGCATGTTGCATTCTGGACTTCCCACTCTTCAATCCCTATTCTTTTGTTGTGTTCTGGAAATAATGATCTGTCTTTGGCTGCTGCACAACCAACATTATCTTTTTAAACATCTAAATGCTACTGCTGCTGAGTCCTTCTCATGTTCATTGTAGCTGTTGGATCTGGGGCAATGACTTGTCATTAAAATACAAGGGGTGTCTCATGGTTTTGCAGGAAAGTTCACTAGGTAGGCCTACTATGTCAGTTTTGTGGAAATATCTGCTTGTGAGATGCACTATGCTTTGACACTGGTGGGAGGGATGTTGGTCCTGCAAAAATAGTAGGTGTGATCATGTTCGCAGCATTTATCCATCAGTACAGCTTTCTGCTGAGAACAATAATTTAATAACAGACAGTAAGATGGGGCAATATGATTATATTTTTAAGTCCCATCAGAATACTTTTTTAAAAATGGTATGATAAACCAGCTGCTGGCCTCCTTCCACCAAGTTGCCACACGCACATTAAAAGTCAGCGCTGAACACTATGAGTGTGTCTAAACTACATGGCTCCATTGATGGAGCCATGTAGATTAGGCTGATCGGCAAAGGGAAATGAAGCCACGATTTAAATAATCGTGGCTTCATTTAAATTTAAATGGCTGCCGTGCTGAGCCGACAAACAGCTGATCAGCTGTTTGTCGGTTCAGTGCGCTAGTTTGGACGCTCCCCTGCCGACATGAAAGCCCTTTATCGACCTCCCCATTATGCCTCCTAGGATGAGGTTTACTGGGGAGGTCGAAAAAGGGCTTTTATGTCGGCAGGGGAGCGTCCAGACTAGCGGCGCTGAGCCGACAAACAGCTGACCAGCTGTTTGTGGGCTCAGCGCGGCAGCCATTTAAATTTAAATGAAGCCGCAATTATTTAAATCGCGGCTTCATTTCCCTTTGCCGAACAAACAAATCTACATGGCTCCATTGATGGAGCCATGTAGTTTAAACGTACTCTATGTTTTGAGTGTCGACAAGGGCCACTTTTGGAGGGGAAAGGTGGAGAGGGTGAAGTATAAAAATAGCCACCTGGTTCCAGTTACCTGATTCATTACTGGCACTCTTCTGTTTTTCCCCAGAGGGAAGGGAAGAGAGAAATTGCTAGAGGCAGATGTCCCTTAGTATTTACAGTTTTCACCTTTCTCTGGACTCTTTCTCCTTCATAAAAGCATATGAAAATATGGAGTCAAAGAAGGATTCAATCAGTTTCACCCTTAAATCACACTTAATCTCATCAACAACACCTATTAATATTAATAAAATGTTTCAGTGACTCAGATTTCTTAGCTGTACATCCTTTGATTTATTATCTCGTTCAGGTGAACAGTTCAGATATCTGATAAGCACCCTCTCCTGGCATGAAGGTGGCTTATCAGAACCCATCTCTGAGAGAGCCCTGCAAATAGGCAGACTATAACCAAATGGACTCTCAGATTTCAGTGAGTGGATGTCAGGGCAACATCTGTTTTGCCTATTATCATTTTGCATGGTTCTCTGCTGCTCCAGAAATCACTTAAAGATATAGTAATAGAATTCTAATGAACCAACATCCCGTTTCAGATGTCTTGGCAAGATTTTTTTCTTTCTACTGCAGACTGAAGAATCTGCATGTATTATGCTTACCTATATTTTTCTCTCACTATCTACTATACAGCTGATTAATTGTGCAGAGTACAAATCACAATGTATATATGCAGTCAGGCACTATCTTACAACATGTTCAACTTTGACACCATTCTGTGATAATTTAAGTCCAGGGACTAGGAGAATGAGGAAGAAGCCAAACATTAAATTATTGCTGAAATTCCTGCTGTATCTGAAATACACTTGAGGCTTTCCAAAGGCTCTATTTATAAAGGGGCCTATTTCCTGATAGCTGATATTCTGTGTTTTGGGTAAAGTCATGGCAGAGGTGTCAGACTGAAAAATTGCCTAATGTATATTTACACCCATTTAATCTTCCTTCAGACAAGTGGGCCACATATCATTGATGAAATGAATATAGTGTGTGACTCACCAGCTTTGATGTAGCTTAATCCTATGTCTAAATTTACAAAACCAGTATATAAAATAAGTTATCTGGTTTTGGTTTTTTGTTGGTTTTTGTTTTTGTTTAGACTGCTGCTTGAATTCTCTAAATCCTGGTGACAGTGGGAAACTAGAAGGCAAACTCGTACAGTAATTATCTATGACCTGTTGGCCCTGTGAACCAAGATACTTTCGGACTAGAACAGGGGGTGGGCAAAAAGCAGCCCATGACTAGATGCGGTTCATGAGGGTTAGCCCCTGGTGGGCTGCCAATACTTTATTTACCTGCACATCCACAGATACAGCCGCTTGCAGCTCCCTTTGGCCACAGATCACTGTTCCAATGGCCAATGGGAGCTGCAGGAAGTGGCGTCCCATTCCTTGCCACTTCCTGCGTACAGCCTGCCACTAGACTAGAAACACTTAGGCCTTTGTATATTCAAAAGTTGCACCACTTCAACTAGAATCAGGTTTTTAATCAATTTAGTTAAATGAGTGTACTATATATAGATTGAAATCTGTATATCGTTATACTTATATCTTCAATCTGGTTTATATTGATTTAGTTCAAATCAGTCAGTTACCAAATTAAGCTACATTGATACAAACCAGTTGTTTGCTGAAGGAAGGGCTCTACACACTTGGAGTTTAAATCATCCCTTAGTTTACTACTATTTTGGTAACTGAACAACAAAAGCTAAATTAATATGATCCAGATGTAAACATGTGCAAGGGCTTGCTCTGGCTTAGCTAAATTGCTTTTAAAACCTGATTTTAGTTAAAGTTTTGTCTGCAGACAAGGCCTGAAGTGATCTGTCCCAAGCAGAGCTATTGTAGGGCATAGTATGGCTGCCTGTCCAGTCTTTACTATGTATAAATACAAATAGCAGCTTCTAGAGCTGTCAGTCCAGCAGTGTTTGTGAGGGCAAGTGCACTCTCTCTCTCCCTCACTCAGGTGCACAGACACAAGTAAAAATGCCCACTCTTGTGCATTCATCCTTGTGTATCTCTACTAAATTTGCCTTCATTTTGATTGATGCTTTCTAGTCACGTGCAGCTGAATTTCTCTTAATTCCTTTTCCCTGTCAGCTAATGGAGGATAGCTATAAATTGAAACCCAAATGAGTATACCTTTTCCATCTTAATACATGTTACATCAGCAAGAACACGTGAGACGAAAGAAACCCATTCATAGGTTTGTGCATGATGATGTACCATTTAGAAGTTCAAAGGCAGTTCTGTCAATTGCAAATTCAATATCGAAAACCCCAATAATAGAAAAGCTCACAGCAACAGCACTCTAGAAGAATCTCCACTAATTCTTACAGGCATTAGGTTACATCACTTACAGGACTCAGCAAGGCACACATGATTTGGTTTCTGGTACACATACATACTGACCCTAGCACGGTCTCTTTGCAGGCATTGGTACCTTACCAGCCTCTATAGATTTAGCTGGAAATCCATCTCCTCCAGCACATCTCGTTTTCCCAAACCTCTCCTCCTGCACCTCACCTTATAGGCTTTGTAGGAGGATTCAACTCCTGTTATGGCTGGATAGTCTTCTCAGTGGTTCTGAGGTAGTCCCTGCTACTTGCTCCTTGTCTCAGCAGACTTCTAGTGAGGCTGCCAGAGAAGCAACTGCAACTGTCTTTTTCAGTCCTTAAGAGTCTTCAAGGAAGCAAAAGTCTAGAATTATTCTTGCTAAGACGGGGTGGCAAGAAAACGGTACTTTTCTACCTACCCAGCACAAAGGATGAGATTCTACCTTCCTGTGACTATTGACAGAGTTGAGCTTGGCTAGTTCTTCACTCCCGCTGCCCATTAGAGAAGGGATGTAGGTGTTCCCAAATTAAGGTGCTCTTGGCTCCTTTGTGGTGTTTGGTTTTTCCTTCCTGCTGGCCCTCCCAAGGGTTTACTGAGCCACCCAACATCCTCTGAAGAGCCCAAGGCATCTGTTCTTAGCAGGGAGTGGTAGCAGGATCCCAGCCTCCCAAATATATCCACTGTTGAGTGTCAGAACTATGGACCGTACGGGTCGCTGGAGTATTTGCCAAGAGAAAGGACTGGGAGTGCAAGGCAAACTGAATTCACCAATGCGTGTCTGACCTGATCTTCACATGCATTAAAAATCCTGATTCCAGCTTGCTTTAGGTTCTGAGCGAATGTATTTCACCGTCATCATATCTTTGTAGGTCAGCCATTATGGTGAAAGATTACTGTACACTTGAACAAGTCTGAATTTCCATTCAGGAGGGAAGGCATTTGTAGACAAAACCCATCAGGCATCACATTAGTGCATGCCAGTCTGTGAATGGATTTGGGGTGATCAACGACTTGGTGTTGCCTGGAGTTGCTGATTACTCCAAGTCCATTTATAAATCACTGTTTAAACAGTAGCTATTTTCAGGAAGGTTTGATCTTAAAACAATTAGGTCGGTGTTTCTATAATAATGCACTGCCACAGTAGTTTTGCACTGCACTCTTGAGACTGTGACATTCCGTTCTTGCTGGCAGAAGCCTCAATCTATGCAGGCAGTGTAACTGACATTCTGAAAGAAAGGAAATGAGTGATAGAAGAAGATCAGGTTATTCCGTTAATTATTCTGTCTCTCAGGCTCACAAGTAGTCCCTGTTCAGATGGATTTAGACACTTTCTATGAGCAACACGGCTGGTCTCCAGGTATTATGTTACAAGATTCTGAAATAAAGTCAACACCACCCTGTTGGAAACTCCATGCTGTGTTTGTTTTTACAGAATTCCGCTCCCTCTTCCATGGCTCAGCTTCTTCCTTTCGGTTTGGTAACTCAATCGCTTTGGAAGGGGCCCTGTGTTTCTTTAACACAAAAGCGCACGCACACAAAGGTGGAGGCAGAATGACTCCATTGGTGGCACTCGCACTTTTGAGCAATGGCAATCAGTCTATCACAAGTACCTGGCTCGCAGCCAGTAGTAACACTGCAGTGCATGGCTGTGACTGGCCTTTTGGGTATGTCTGACCTGCATGCTCTTAGATGCCCATGCCTGGTCTGTGCCAGCTGAGTTGGACTTTCAGGACTTGGACTAAAGTGCTGTTTATGGAGGTTCAGGCGTGGGCAGCATCTTGAGCTCTGGGACACTCCCCTGTCACATGGCCCTAGAGTCTGGATTCCATCCCAGCCTGAATGTCTACATCACAGTTGAACAACCTCTTAGGAGCCCTGGAAGTCAAGTCACCTAGCACAGGCCAGCAGCAGGTTTTTATTGCAGTGTGGATGCACCCTAAGTAGTACTATTCTTAAGAGGAGACCTTAACTAAAGTCCCTTCCTCCCATTTTTGGTGGAAGTGTGATGCTTCAGCAACATTTGTCAGACTGGAACATAATCTCATAAAGTTTTATAATGATCAAGGGACTTTGTGATTTACACCCCCCCCCCCCCACACACACACACACACGAGTGCATAATAGTTGCCACTTTTGCCTGGTTAAACACTGCACATCTAAGCTAGGGCAGACATTTTGTCCTCAGTGGTTGCCTTAAACCCCAGTGATATTGAAAACCTTTCTAAAATTTTAGTTGGAGACCCATTGAAGCCAGTGGAATTACATGGGAGTGATTTGGGGGCAAACTTTCCCCTCCACTGGTGTGTTTTACTCAGTTGGTAAAGTAATCTGAAATACAATGGAAAAGAACAGCTGAAACTCTCATCTTCTAAAACTACTCGGCTTTGTCGCATCTCTTCCATTTTTAGAATTTTTTGTTGTGACATTTCAACTACTGCCTCAAAGTTTAACAAAGAGATACCTTAGCCCATTACTTTGCAGCAAGGCAAGAAGGTGAAAGTGGAAATTAGCCCCATACAATATTTTTCTATGATAGACTATAGTGTTGTGGCAGTGATAGCTGAGAGATGGACTGGCAGTTGCCTGACGTTGACATGACTTTACAGCTGGTAGGCTGTGTGAAGAGCGCACTATCTACCATGCTGACTAATACTGTCTCTTTGTTTATTTGTACTCACCTCTCTGTATCTCGCTGTTGTCTCTTGCACAAGTGCAAGAACTAGGGGTGTGGAGGGTGCTGCAGCATCCCCAGATTTTGGGTATCCTTGCCTTGTGTCCCTGCCATCTGAGGTCCTGGCCACCAAGCCCACTACTGCCTGGAGGCTCTGCTGCTGACTGCTGACCCCGTGCCCCACTTAGGTCTGGGATCCCACCAAAGTGTCAACCACACGGCTGGGGGCTCTGCTACTGGGTCCCACATGTGGGGTCCCACTGGGCCAAGAGTCCTGGCCACCAGCCCTGTATGCGGAATCCTGGCTGCCAACCCTAGTTTCGGGGGGGCATGGACAGAAGAAAGGGGGGGTGCGGCTCAACATCCCCCTTACTGTTCCAGCACCAGTGATCTCTTGTCTTGTATTTAGACTGTAAGCTCCGTAGGGCAGGGACCATCTTTTTGTTCTGTATTTGTACAGCACCTCGCACAATGGGCCCTTAGACTTCGTGGTAATAACAAAAAAGGTATATTCTGATCATTGCTTCCAGAAAACAGTGAGATTTGACACTGAATCAACCAGTACTTCTGTACTAAAAAAATGAAAAAAAGTGGAGGGTGATCAGGGCCGGCTTTAGGAAGTGCGGGGCCCAGTTTGAACAATTTCAACGGGGCCCTGCAGCAATTTTGGTTGAGCAAAACAAAAAACCTGCACACCCCAGAGGTAGCGGACACCCCCATCCCACCCCACCCACCGCGGCGCAGGGAAACCCTGTGATCAACTCACACCTCCTGTGGTGCAGGCAGCCGCCACACTCGTCCTCCAGGGTCGACACCCCCTCCCGCAGTGCGCCTGGCACACTTCCGGGCAGGGGCAGCAGCTTTGTATAATTTTTGGTGGTGCCCCATTAGCCACACCCCTGACCCCTGTTAACCATGCCCCGACCCCCATTAGCCACACCCCCTGACCCCCGTTAACCACACCCCCTGACCCCTGTTAACCATGCCCCGACCCCCATTAGCCACACCCCCTGACCCCCGTTAACCACACCCCCTGACCCCTGTTAACCAGGCCTCTGGAGTTAACATGCTCGGGCAAGATGGACACATAACTAGGGATACGTCTAGACTGCCATGATTTTCCGCAAATGCTTTTAATGAAAAAGTTTTCCATTAAAAGCATTTTCGGAACAGAGCGTCTAGATTGGCACGGACGCTTTTCTGCAAAAGCACTAAGTTTTGCGCAAAAGGACTTTTGCCCGAACGGGAGCAGCATAGTATTTCCGCAAGAACACTGACAATCTTGCATGAGATCGTCAGTGCTTTTGCGGAAATTCAAGCGGCCAGTGTAGACAGCTGGCAAGTTTTTCCGGAAAAGCGGCTGATTTTCCGGAAAAACTGGCCAGTCTAGACACAGCCCAGGAGTAAAAGGTGTCATGTCACCCCTCTTGAAGGACTTTTCCCACCATCCTCATACCAACAGGGATTAGTTTGGCCCCCACCAACCCCTCCCCCCCACTCATGCAACTATCCTGAAATTGCATTAACCCAATTTGTGTGTCATTAACTGGGGGGCAGAGAGGCTGGGGGAAGTATTCCCTCTAAGGCTATGTCTGCACTTGCGGCTTTTTGCGCAAGTACAGCTGTTCTTGCGCAAGAACCCACAGAGTATCCACACTGCCGCCTGCTCTTGCACAAGAGCATTTACAGTACAGTGTGGTAAGAGAGGGTGTCTTGCACAAGAGCAATGCTCTTTTCTAATAGGTGTAAGCTCTCTTGCGCAAGAGGGCAGTGTGGATGATCAGCAAGGATTTCTTGTACAAGAAACCCGTATGGCTAAAATGGCCATCGGAGCTTTCTTGCACAAGAGAGCGTCCACACTGCCATGGATGCTCTTGCTCAAAAGCACAGCTCGCACATGGCAGTGTGGACGTGTTCTTGCGCAAGACTTCTTGCACAAGAATGCTTGCGCAAATTGTTCTTGCGCAAGAAGCCGCCAGTGTAGAAATAACCTAAGAGTTTCCTCCCATGAGCAGAATGAATTGTGTTGTGCACCAGTACTGTGTTCATTGGTTTGTTTGGATGTGCCACTGTGGCACCCAAGTTATTTATAAATATTTTATAAACCTTTACCTTTTCTCTCTGCTGCCATGTCTTCTCCCCTTGCTCCATCAGCTCCCCTGGTGCCTGCTGCCCCCCAACTTTTCACTCTCCTCTGCTGTCCTGACTCCTGCCCTTCTCACTGCCCTCAGCCCTCCTGCGACCTGCCCCCCTTCACCAGCCCTTCTCTGCCCCCTGTGCCCACTCCTCTAGTAGCCCCACTCTGATCATGTGAACTACCCCTCTTCATCCCCTCTTCTAACACCTCTCTCTACACACCTGCCCTGCCTCTCTCCTCTGGTGCTGGTTCCTCCCCTGCAGGTGTCTGCCCTTCTGCTTCACCCCCAGAATCCCCTGGCAGCTGCACCTTCCCTTACCCCTGCACCTTCCTGGTGCCTCCCCTTTCCCTCACTGCCCCTTCGCCCTCTTTTTCCCTGATACCCACCCCCTCACCACTCTCTGCCCCATTCCCTTCATGTCCCTCTGTCTCCTCACACATGACTTGCTCCATCCCCACCTTTCTCATGCCCACCCCTTCTTTCAAGCTTTCTCCCATCACCTCCCCCTCCCCTCTCTAGCCCCCAATGCCCGTACCCTCTCCTCTTGCAGCATCACCCTGGCCCCCCTCCCACTGACACCTCCTCTCCTGCCCTTTTCCTCATTGTCTGCACTTGGCCCCCTGGCATTTGTCTCTCCTCCACCCTGTCTCTTGGTGCCTTCCCCTTTCTTCCCCCTCCCCCTCCGCACAGCCCCCTTCCTCTCCCACCCCTTCCCCTCTTCCCCCCTCCCCTTCGTCCTCTGCACAAGCCCCTTCCTCTCCTGCCCCTTCCCCTATTTTCTCCCTCCCCCATTTTTCCCTTCCCCCTCTGCACAAGCCCCTTCCTCCCCCTCCCCCATTTTCCCTTCCTCCTCTGCACAAGACCCTTCCTCCCCTTACCTTCTGCTTTCCACTTTGTGGGGCCGGAGTCTGCGCTTGGGCACCAGAAGTTCCCAGACTCAGAACCCGGAGCTAGGCCATGCGGCGCAATGCAGCACCAAACAGTTTATAGTCCCAGGCCATGTCATCACGTCACGCCTGGGCATATCCCCGCTCACCTGGGAACGCTGCGCATGGCAGCAGCAGCTGGCAGCGGGGAGCTGGACTTCAAGCTGTGCATGGCAGGGACAGGCTGGGTGGATGCTCTGGGGACGGGGTGGGAGGACACGCAGTGGGGGGGCTGGGGCCCGCTCCAGGCAGGGCCGGGGGAGAGACCCAGCTCCATATATTGGTGGAGCAGGGCCCCCGGCGCTGAATATTGGAGCATGGGCACCACGAGCCCATATAACTCACCGCCCATGCTTCCGGGTTCAGGGGCAGGGCTCCTTTAGGTGCGGGGCCCGATCCCAGGGAATCGGACAAATCGGCCTAAGGCTGGCCCTGAGGGTGATAGACACCTAAAATCTAACCATTTTCTAACTGTAGTTGGAAAAATGTCAGTAGTTGGCTCAGGGCGCTGTTCCTCTCCTCTTTGCTACTACCACTGAATGAGAAGTGTTTCTGCTGTGAATACTGCCTGTCTTCCCCTGGCCGGTATTGTCTGTTGGATGTTCTTTGGCATTAATTGTTTAAGCAAAATGCTAATTTGCTTCCGATGTGTGTGCAGTTGATGGTACCATGTTTTGTGTGCACAGCCTGGCTTTAAATGCTTGCCAGACCTGTTGGCACTCTGCTGTTTGAATTGAGCAAAGAAGTGTTTGTCTGTGTATACGCAGTGTCTGTGCATTGCACTCTTTGTGGATGCGGTTGGTTTCCTGAATAAAGTAGGTGTACAAAATTCCAGGTCAGGGCTGATAGCTTGACATGAGTATACATTTTTGTATTGCATTACAGTAGCACTCAAAAGCCTCAACAAGGTCCCTGTTTTATTACACAGTGTGGCAGTGTTTCTCAAAGTGGTCCACGAAACCACTTTGAGAAACATGCTAACTGTCCATGCCGGGGGAGGTGTGGGAAGTGGCGTGGGCCGGGCCACTGTTTCCTGTGACTCCCCTTGGCTGCAAATAGTGAACCAGAGACAATGGGAGCTGCGAGGCTCCGTGGCCACAGCGCCAGTAAGTAAACAAACTGGCACAGCCAGTTACCATGTTTCTCAAAGTAGTTTTACAGACCACATTGAGAAACAGTGCATTATGGACACACACAGTAAAAACAACAGCATTTGGCCCAAGGGGATTGCCATCTAAACACATGACAAGAGACAATAGGCTGGGAAAAACAGACAGAAGGACCATAACTTAAGCAGAACACGTATTTGGAAGAAGCTTCAGGGGGTAGCCGAGTTAGTCTGTTACGGGAAAAAAACAACAAATGGTCTGGTAGCACTTTATAGACTAACAAAACATGTAGATAGTATCATGAGCTTTCGTGGGCACAGCCCACTTCTTCAGATGGCCTGTGCCCACGAAAACTCATGATACCATCTACAGCCGGTCCCCAAGTTATGAACACATTGATTTATGACCATTTGTATTTACAACCAACGTCCTATACAGCCAGAACCTAAGTTACAAACGAAATCCGCACTTAAGAACAGCGCGGCCATACGTCAGTGAATGTAATCCGACGTACGAACACATCGAGTTACGACCAAGTGCTTGGAACATAACTCATTCGTAAGTCAGGGACTGGCTGTACGGCTACGTCTACACTGGCCCCTTTTTCGGAAGGGGCATGCTAATTTTGAAAGTGGGAATAGGGAAATCCGCGGGGGATTTAAATATCCCCCGCGGGATTTAAATAAACATGGCCGCCGCTTTTTTTCCGGCTTTGGGAAAAGCCGGAAAAAAGCATCTAGACTGGCCCGATCCTCCGGAATAAAGCCCCTTCGAAGTAGGAATAAGAGATCCTCCGGAATAGGGCTTTATTCCGGAGGATCGGGCCAGTCTAGACGCTTTTTTCCGGCTTTTCCCAAAGCCGGAAAAAAAGCGGCGGCCATGTTTATTTAAATCCCGCGGGGAATATTTAAATCCCCCGCGGATTTACCTATTCCCACTTTCAAAATTAGCATGCCCCTTCCGAAGAAGGGGCCAGTGTAGACGTAGCCACCATGTTTTGTTAGTCTCTAAAGTACTACCAGACCATTTGACATATTTGGAAGTAACTTTATAAAGATCCCCTCTCTATCCCTTAATCTAAATTCTTAAACTGCTTCCAGAGATCATTTTATCTGAGGGCTTTGTTAGATTTTGATTATCAAAACAACCAAAACTTTCTCTCCCCATACTGGGAGTAAAGAGATTATTTGAATTACTTAGCAAAAGGGTTGGGTTTTTTTGTTTGGCTTTAAATTACGGGAGGGAGATCCAAGTGAAATGAATCTTGCCTTTTAGATCTGAAAATAACAGGATCTGAGATCATTTTTCTGTCTTGTGATATTTAATTCCACAACCTCCATCCAGCTCCTGAGACAGCTCTGTCTTATGGGTCAACAGATTCATTTTTCATTCATTGGTCAAGAGTTTCATTTTTCCGATGGGATTTAAATGTTGTGGGAAGTCAGAACCAAGAAGTTTTAGGGCAATATTTTCAAAAGTGCAAGGGACCTCTGAGTGCCATTGAAAACTAATAGGACCCAAGTCACTGAAGCGACATCTAGACTGCAGAGTTTTTGTGCAAAACCAGCCATTTCTGTGCAAATACTCGAGGAGCATCCACACTGCAAGCGCGTTTTTGTGCAAGACAATTTACAGTAAATCAGAAGAAGAGAGAGGTTTTTGCGCAATAGTTATTCCTCTTTCTATGAGGAATAAGTCTTTTTGTGCAAGAGCTCTTGTGCAAAAAGGTGTGTGTGGCCGGGAAACGTTTTTTTTTTTCTCAAAAACAGCTCAGAAAGAAGCACAGGTGCCCTGGTGGCCATTCTGTTAATGGCAATCAGCGCTTTCTTGTGAGAGAGCATCTATGCAGTCTGGACACTCTCTTGCACAAAAGTGCATTGCTTTTCCAATGAGCTTTTGCAGTCTGGACACGCTCTTGCGCAAGAAGCCTGCAAGCTAAAGATGCTATTGAAAAATTTGCCTTTGGTTTTAAAACAATTATATCTACTATTCTAAAAGAATTATGTACAGAACATTATTCTGTAGCAATAGTGGCTGCAAGCATGTGCTTAAAATATTATGCTGAAATTATGGGCTGGTAGAATTGATATATAAGGGTGCATGTTTGGACAGAATTGTGATTTTAAATTGTATATTATAGAATAGAACAAAAGCAATGGCTGTGAAACATACAATGTAAATTACTACAGTCTTGCAGTACTACAATCTTATTTTTAATGGGACCATGGGCCATGACAGTGGTTTTTCCTCTGTATATATTTAGTCTGATTTATTTTCCCTTAACTTTAATCTGATATTTCTCATTTGTTTGATTTCCCCTTGTACAGATGTAAAAGGTGTACAGAATGCTAATATTACACTGACTTCAATATTTACCCTTTAAGCTACACTATTGTGAAATCTAGTGGCTGCTGTTTAAGCACTTATTTTTTTATAAGTAAACACGTATGTATAGAATGAGAAAGTGTTTATAAAAATATTACTTAATGGCTGGGGCCATCAAGTTAATAAATCTGGAGTTACACCTTCAGAATCAGCAATCGGCTTTTTTTCGATCCTTATTTCAACCCAAGATTTTCATTAGCCAGGTATAAAATGCTGAGGAGTTTGTTGATCTCCCAACACAGGGATTTTTGTATAATATGTGGGCTGTAAACTTCTCATATTCCGACTTCGGTTCTTTTTTTCTAAATGATAATAGTAATAATAAAAAAATTCAGGTTTATAGAATTTATTTGAGTGGCCTGATCCAAACCTCTGAAATCCATGGAAAAATTCCATTTTGCTTCAATGCGCTTTGGATAAGTCCCTTTTTTGGGCATAAAAAAAATGCAGACTTCTTTTGACCTCTCTGCGTCCTTAAATCTGGATAAATAGAAAATTGCTTTATAAATCATAGCAATGGAGCTATGGGTTTTTTTAATCAGAAGACTCAAATACTCTATAGAGGTCATAGATTAGCAGGATGTACTACAGGTAATAGTAAAAGGTGAAAAATATGACCAATCAGATCAACTGCTTCGAACGCTATATCAACCCTTAGCGATTGTAAGTGTGTCCATGACAGTTGTTGTGCCAAAAGCCCCTCAGTTGTCCACATTCAAACCCTATAATCATGTGCCTGAAGGTGAGCAGAAGGCAAGTAACTTGCATGGTGTGGATAAGTACCAGTGTGTGGTGAGGCCAGGGATAAGATACTGTTACTAGATCTTGAGTTTCAATAGTCCTCTATCCCCATGTACACAGTGCACTGACCCTTGTTTTTCCTGAGCTTCACTCAGCCTGTAGAGGTCTCCATCTGTCTGTTTTCACTGGGCAGTGATCGACATCATAACAGCTCTCTGCTGCATTCTTTTGATCAATACAAATGAACATGGCTTCTGTTCCAAGAGCAGTTGCCTGGTCCACCCAGCACCACCAGCTGCCGATCAATGTGTGGTCAGGTCCTTTGCCCTTCATGACTTTGTCTGGAACAGCACGAACTTTCATTGATCCCAGAAATATTCCAGAGTCTAGAGGAGCTGTCTTTGACATATCACAAAGTTCTACCCAGATTCCCCCTAGCAACGCTACATAACCATCTGCTTCGTGATTAGGAGTAAAACCACATCACCATCCCATTGCTTCACCACAGAATCAATACCACCCAGCAAAGTGGTTCCTAGAAGGTCTCCCTGTGACATGCAGAATTCAAAGGTACCACTCCTGAAATAGCAGAGCGAATCAGTATTCCCTCTAATTTTTCCCACCCCAAGGCAGAATTAATTTTCCTGGGTGCATCAGTGTGGAGTTAATGTGCGAGACAGAGGTAATGTGCAACACATCACCCTCACATTGGTGCATGTAAAAAAAAAATTCATGTGGCAGGAGCAGAGGCTGTGAGTGTGGAAGAGGCTCACGGCTGGGGCAGAGGGTTGGGGTACAGAAACCAATGTTGTGTGACAAGACCAGCCATGTGGCGGTTGTCATACACGCATACACAGCATTATATCCAGAAAATATATAGACACCTGGCATAGGTATTGCGAACATGAACAGACATGTAGTGGTTCAGCAACCATATATGCATGCCTGTGTAGGAACTAAGAAACAATTTATAATATGGTCAAAAATGTATTACAGAATCCAAAATTAATAGGGAGGAATCTGAAATTTTTTACAAATCAACTGTAAATGAGAGACACAATTTATTAACAATTGGATGAAATTTCATAGCAAGTATATTCACACGTTTTACAAAACACATAATTTGTAAAAGAATAAGAGCTTATTTCAGTGTTTGAAATTCTGCATTCTGAATGCTGATTCAACAGCTGCTCTAAAATTCATCTAAATTGACTTTTTCATCAGATTTTCTTCTGCATAGAAAAACTGAAGATATTTTACCTTTCATTTGAGACTGCAGAGAGAAACTGGAAGATATAAAAAGGAATCCTGGGATGATGATAGTTCCCATGGCTTATTGGCCAAAATTTCAGAGAAGCAAGTCTTGAAACATTTAAATCTTGGCAATCTAACATCTTGTCACATATAGACAGATAGTCCTCAGAAGGACAGCTGGGCGGAGGTGGGGGGAAGGAGGCCAGTGATTAAAGCAATTCATTCTGTCTGGGTCTCTAACTTCAAATAGCTCTATGCTTTTATAACCTGTGAAAATTAGGAGTGCTACTTGCACTCCAACCTTTTCATCTGGCAATGATGATTTTAATGTACTTTTTAATACAACTCAGAATTGCTATAAAGACAGAAGACAGTCATTTCTAAAGAGGAAATAGCAATAAAACATGTACATCTCCTGTTTCATATAACATAGGCCTATTTTATTACCTTGTATGTTTTCTTCCTTTTTCTGTCCCCATTATAATTACAACTAGAGATTAACCAACACAGAACCTTCTTGCAGTTGCAGACAAACAAGAATTTTCAATCATGTTGCAGAACGGTGGCCAAAAAAATATAGAAGACCAGCATCAAGAGTCTACATAATAATAATAATAATAGTTAATAAAGTGATCACCTTACAACACAGGTGGCCTGTCTCTATAAATGTACCCCAAAAGACACTGTTTCCAGACAGTTTTGCCATTGTATTTGGTATCCTAAGATTACACAGAACAGCTGGTATAAGCTTAGCAAAAGGTTATGGCTGCATTAAGCTTGATTGAATAAGGCATCCAAGTTCACGATATTCCTTGAGTTCCTCTGTTGACTACCACTCTGTTGTAAGCTTTACGCATGACCCTTTGGTTTGCTACAGAGAGGTGGAATAATAATAAATAACCCCTGCCCACACAATGTTACTGGTTGAGCCATTGAAATCCAAATCATGTAGTAATGGGAACTGCTGAGACACTAAGAGCTCACTAGGAACTGAGTCCCTTTCCTAATCTTTCAGACTAGACTGAAGCTGCACTTGAACAGGTTAGTGAAAGGAAACAAGAAATTACATTTCCTTGTGTGTGTCTGGAGTTCAGTGGGCAGCAGAACACTGCAAGCAGAATTTGGCTTTGTCTCCAAAAGTGTCAGGAATATGGAGTGATCCTCAGGATGAATCACAGGAAGAGAAGGGGGGCAAAGTAACGTGTTTACAATCAAATGTATATAGTCGGGCTTGTTCAAGCTTTCGGAATCTAAAAATATTTTGTTCATGCCTACATTTTCTACCTTATTGACTTACATTACATATTTATGAGGTTCCTCGACCTGTCTAATTTGGAGAACATTTGATTTACATGGAAAATAAGAAGTTCTCTGAGCTCAGCTGAAAATACCAGTACTCATTATTGTTCTGCTTCTTCCAGATTTCGTACAAAATTATTTTTATAGGGAGAAACCTTCGACCATGCCCTAATTTCAGACAGGACTGTTAAAACAACTCCCTTGAAGGGTTTTGGCCATCCTTAAGAAAGGAGGGTACGCTTTCTATGGCTGTGATTCAGTATAGAAACTCCACGTGGCATTCAGCCAGCCCTGCAGTAGGAGCAGACTTGGAGGGAGTGGTTAAAAGGGGAAGGCACAGTTCAATTCAGGATTGTTTGAGAAGGAGAGCAGATCTCTTGCTTTCACTCCATGAGAGTCTTAGCTGGGGCCAGGAATTGCTTGAGAGACTATCTATCAGAAGCTCTCTGAGGGAAGATATGTCTGACACTTGACTATCTTTTTGTTTTGCATCCAGTGACTTAGCTTTGGAGACATGTGGCTAAAGGTCGTGTCCTGCCTGAAGGAGATGGCCACCATTCCGCCACCCCTTTTTTATTTCTTTACACCTAAGCAAAACCTCAGTAATGGTTTTTCCCAAGCCTAAAGCAACCTGGCTCATGTTGGCCTTCCCTTAAAAAACAAACAAACAAACAAAAAACACTTTTGATGATCTGTTGGAAGGAAGCCAAAAGGGGCTTTTTGTATGGCCCCTGTGCCAGGCTAAATCCTGGGGGTCAGGAAATGCTGGCCAATCAGCACCATTCTCTTCTCCCCGCCCCCCGCACTAGCCAGAGTACCATAAAATCATCAAAGGGCTTTTATATATATGGTCCTGATCATGCAAACACTTATACATACGCTTAACTTTTTAATATGTGAGCAGTCTTCAATTACAATTGTTGATTTTGTTGTTGTTGTTTCACTTCAGTACAATTATACTCCAGCTTTAAGTCAAGCATGCACATTTGCCGTGTAGGAGCCTCTGTTACTTGTTTTTGTTTTCCTTTTGTACTCTTAAATCTAGAAAGTTAAATTACCTTTGTTTTCCCCTACAGCTTCAGATAGTTAATAAGATACAATAATGGCCCCAGCTGCCCAGCCCCCATCCTTGCACACACAAATGCACGTGAGTAACTCTACACATGTGAATAGTCCCACTGGGACAATATTGAAGGAAGTTACTGTGGAATTTGGGCCTGTGTGTGGGTGTCATAAGCGCTTCTATTTCACCTCTTCACTCTGGGACGTAGTTTCCTCTTCAAGTCTCATATTCCCGGGCTATGCTAGTTCTTTCAAGGCTTTGTATACTAAACCAACAACAGCCTAAGGTTTTAGAAGGGAGAAGCATGGTCAGCTTCCTTATACTATTTCAGTATTGATTTTTATCGCATAATGTTTTGATAGAAAACTTCCCCATAATTTTTTTTAAAGGTTTTGTTTTTGTTTGTTTTTTCCCGCTCTTTTCTTTCATAGTTTTCCTTAGCATCTTCCAATATGATTTTCCTTGTTTTTTCCCTTTATAATACTTAATGAAATTTCTAAGATACTTTATGAAATCTATAATTCCAGGGTTGCTAACAATAGAGTCATAATAAATATTTATAAATAGATCTGACTGGAAAAACATTTTTGGAGGAGAAAAACAGGATATGTATACGTAGAAGGCTTTGACTTACTCAGTTTATTTTAGTCTTGCATCAGTCCAGCAGCAGCAGTAGCTAAGATTTTTCAATTTCATTTAACCCTTTCATCATTTATTTGAAATAGCTGTGGAACTATCCTATTAAAACCATGTGCCAGTTGTTCTGCATATCAAGTCACATTTTGCTTTGCATATCAAAACGGTTTAGAGTTGAATCTTTGGAGTTGCATCTTTCCCTTCTTCAACACTGTTTTAAGTGTTGAATAATCTTACTACTGTATATATTTTAGAAATGCGCATCTGTTTGTCCATCCATCTGTGAGTCTGTTGGTCTGAGCACACACAAACCATAAGAGCTACAACCACCAAATTTGGTATGCAGCTTTCTCTTATCCTAATTTAAAGCAAGGTCAGGGATTGATTGTGCCAGAACTATAAGATGTGCATGGAAATTAATTGTTTCTAATAAAATGGAAAGGGAGAAGGCTGGTAGGAGGGACAATTGTACTGCAGAATAACCATAGGGAGGTAGTAGCAAAGGTTCAGAGACGGGGACCAGGACAGCTATAACCCCATTGGGCCAACAGAGGACATGGGGGGAGAGAGGGTCAGCTCTCTACTATATATTTCAGGTAGTTTGTCTGTGTGCCTGTCGCCCCCCGAGGTGATATGCACCCTTTCCCTGGGCCTTGGATAGGCGCTTTTTGCCTGACCCTAACCTACTGAGGTGAGAGAGGGCTGGGGTTGTCCTCTCTCCCTGGGAAGCCTGCATACTGAGAACCACTTATCCCCAGTCGCACCCCAGAACAATGATTTAAATGAAGAAAAACAAAACTTATTTCAGTTGAGAACCTGAGCAACACCATGTATATTTTCATTTACTGGAGAACGTTCATAAAAATATCTGTAAAAGTTAAATACTCAGTTTTTGTTATACATGGTTTAACAAAGGATATTTTTACCGTTTGAATCTGTCACTTGAAAATGGAGGGGGGAAGTCATCAAAAAGTGATTTATTTTAGTAGCATACTTAAAAAGGACACACCCAGCTGTAAAAAATATTAAGAGAAACTGCCTGCAGCTAAAGTACATAGAAAATTTCCCTTGAATCTAGGATAGCTGTTTCTGTTTTCCTCCTGTGAAGTCACAGAAATTTTAGAGAGACCTAGTCAGTCTTTCAAGCAAGAAATAGTCTATTTTGATATTATTAGCTGATCGCTGTTCATTCAGTCCAGAGAAGCACTATCATTTCTACTCTCTTGTGTTTGCACATATTCCTCATTAGTTATTCAAATAAAATCTAAACATATGAAATTTGCATTACTATGAATATATTTTTGCTATGAAACCATCCAATGATACAGAAAATAATTGATCCTGAAATTAGATTTCAAATACAGCTTAGGAAACTAAGTCTCTTGAAAAAAATCTCTTTTTTTTTTTTTTTTAATAAATAAAAATTACTATCAATAGGACACTGAAATAGCCACACTTAAGTCTGGTCAGCTAAAGAATGCTGCTTCCAAGCAACTCTCCATTATATGCCACATTTAATTTCTTTTGAATTGTACTTAATTAAATGCTTCGTTTCATAACTGCAGATGTATTATGTCTCTAATCAATTTTAATTTAATACATTCTAATACATTTTCTAAATTACAAGGTTTTCATTTTTCTCTTGAAAAAAATCAGATTTATGGCTATTTTGGAAAAATGGAACTAATACCGTGGAAGTTTCTCAATCTCTTTCTGAGTTCTTGTTTAATTTGTCATTTAGGGCTTTTACAACCATTGCATGATGAGTTCAGCTGACTTCAGTTGGCCTGCTCATGTAATCACCCACTTACCATGGGAAGTTAAGGGGTTCACAATATGGCCCTGATTGGATTACATGGAAATCTACTGTGTTTGTGATTGCTACATTTTTAAAATGGTATGAGACACTTACAAGCAGGAGCACTCAGAATAGTCAGGCAGGGAGTACACATTCTTTTACTGTATGCCATGGAGGCTGGCTGCAAACTGACTGTGTGTAAAGTAGTGTGTAAAGGAGCCTAGGAGAGGGACTGCCAGGATGTACTAAAACCAAAGGCTGCAAACAAGAGACACAAAACAAACAAACAAAAACTCCCCGCCCATACACAGGTGAAGGGGAGAGACATCACCTACAGAAGAGTTGCATTGCTGCTTTATGGTGTGCTTATGAATTGGGTTAGGATTCTGTTATTCCAGTTTATTTCCATACACCCACATTTACATGCTGATTTGATGTGATATTGGTGCCTTAATACATTTAAAATTTGGCTTGCTAGATAATTATATGATCACTAGTGATACAATGGGGAAGACTAGAGGGGAAAATGACCTTTTACTTGGGACTGCTATTAGTTTCTCTAGTATCCTAGACTTCAGCTCTCCCAAATCAGAATCCACTGGCTTATGCACATCCTTCACTGGTGGATGATTTAGCATGCCTACTCTCTTTAGCACATGTTTTACAGTTTACATTTGCCCTGTTTCTCCCCCTCCCCCCAACAAAAATACTAACAGACATATTTTTTGACCAGCTTCCCTACTCTGCATGCTGTAATTTTCTGGAAACGTGAAGCTAGAAATATTTTCCTAACATCATTTGCCACCATTTCAAAAATTGTCCTGGAGAGACAGCAAAATGGCTTTGTCAGAGTTTCTGTAGCCTTGGACTGTGGTGTGAAAGCAAATTGAACAGCAAGCATCAGTTAATTTAAAAAAGGATTCATTTAGATCATACAGACTGTTCCTGTAAATTTTCAGTGCTTGACTTCTGGGGCACGCTGTAGAGACCGTTTAATAAGAAAAACACATGGCAAAATAAGCAGACGGTCAAAGCAAGCTTTTAGACGGGGTTATCAGTCACCATACAGGCACTTACATCTAAACTTCAAAGCCAGCAAACTTTTTAAAGAACAGTTTCTATAAGATACATGGCTCTTGTGGTCCTGCAAAAATTGTGTAGCACATTAATCATTTGCTACAAAAGAGAGAGAGATGCCTTTTGCAACAGTGAATGACATTAAGCATCAAGTATCATTCTGGAAAGTGACAAGCCTATATTTCCAAGAAACATCTGCTGCATGTGAAAGGAGTGCAATGAGTAAATGTGGTTACACTGAAATAACCTTATGCCTCTAGTTTGGTTTTACTTTTCAGTCCCTTTAAGAGTGAGATAATATTCCAAGTGACACAATAACTATGAAGTATATTATGTACAATATTTAAAAACACAATAATGCAACACTTTTCCCTTTTGTGTTTTACATATACCATTAATATCAGGAAGAGGGTGTAAGCAGCAGTTAAAATAACTAGAGGCAAGATTTTTCAGTTCAGCTCCCAGCTCTGCTACTGTTTTGTTTTGTCACCTTGACAAGTCATCTAACTTCTGTGTTGCAGTATGAAAATCTGCAAAATGGGTACCACCATATTTTCCCCACAGTACATTGCTGCAGTGGACTCAGTGTTCCCTATAAGCTGTGCGATTATGCAGCTGCTCAGGAGAAATTCAAATGTCATCCAGCTGATTAACAGAGCACCCATGGCTAGATTTTGTTTCTACTAGTGGTGCATATTTGCACATGCCTCAGTGTACAGAAAAACAATTTCTCTCAGGGCACATCTATACTGTGAGATTAGGTCGAATCTACTATGTTCGATTTCTGGGCACCCAATTTTGAGAAGCCAAAGGTCCGTATGCCCTCACAACAGGGAAGAATCAAATGTTTTCCAAAGTGGCAGATCTCCCATTAGGGAGGCTACCGTTGACTCAGATAGCAAGGCACCATGGACAGCTTTGCAGTCTGAGCTATGCTTCTGGTGCCCGTTGGGCCCAAGACTGCTGCGGTTTGTTAGAGAGGCTCATCAGCTGTATCCTATAAGGCACTTTTCCTAGTCCCTCCTCCCTTGCGTGAGATGAAGGGGATGCAGGGTGCTTAAGCCTTTTTGTGCCTTTGTTCCACACACAGATGCCAGAGCACTGCAATCATGGAGCCTGGCATGCAGGAAAGCATCATCATGCTCATGGGTGTCGTGGTGTGCCTCATGGCACTGTACTTTGAAAAAATATGCATGTTGCTCCACCTGGAAGAGGATGAGGACAAAACTCGGTGTGGCACGGAGGTGCTATTCCAGCAAGGCGTGGCACTTATGCTAGCATACCTGCCGGTCAATCCTCTGGACAGGGTGGAATGCCAATTCTGGCACCATGAGACTAGCTTAGGCTGATGGGACTGCATCGTGATGCAGAGATGAGACGATCAGCAGAGACCACTGGTCTAAATCAATAGTACAGACAAAAGGAGGCAGGAAAAGATACATCATACAAGGAGAAGATAGGAGATGAGGCACATAAAGTTGAATAACTGGTTCCATTTTATGCAGAGTTGGAAGTTGAGACCTTATTTCAACCCAATACATTATCTATAAGACCTTCCATCCTAAGGGTTAACTAATGTTTGCATAGCTTTTTTTTTCACTCCTTAGATGAAGTACAAAATGTAATCACAGCAAAAGAAATTTATGATCCAGCAGGCATATATTATTTCTAAAAAGGCTACTCTTTGAGATTAACAAAAGAATATTTTTAGTACACACTGAGGTTTTAAAGAAATGCCCAGATCCCAATTTATCATGAATGTTAATGCAAAATTAACTTTTGCCGCTATATTCATTCCATCCTCCCACTTCAGTCTCTGGAGTTGGTTTTGACAGATATGTAGATTTATTTAAATACTGTATCAGGAGTCAAGTAATCTTCAGACATAAGCTTTTTAAATTAAAAACTTGCATGCCCATGACCCACAATTGGGTCAGCCAATAGCAATACCCATCAGGTGATGGAGGACATTGTTGCTAGTTTCCTTTATTCTCTGTGCACCATTTATAGACATGATCTGATCCTCCTTCTCCCTCTAGAAGCTAACTAGAAAATTTGCCAGTGAGAGCAGAATCAGATTTCTATAAGATGCATTTAGAGATATTTATTATTTAAGCTAAATCTCAGACAACACAAGGATCGTGGTTTGCTCTCCATCTCGCGATCTGACAAAATCCTTAAAACAGAGTGTCTTCTGTTAACCAGGGCATTCAAATCACTGTGGTTGCACATGAACAACTTAAGGCAGAATTTGGCTCCTATTTTGCATGAAGGAAGTCAGGGACTGGAAACCAGCAATAACCAGACCTGTTAGGTTACAGATCTGGATTGGAAGATTTGAAATTTCCCATTTCACGCCCACCTTTTATTATGACACGTGTTTTGGCTTGTGTTCTCGTTCTCTCTCCAGCTTCCAGGGTTTTGCTATCATCTGCCTTCCTTACCACAGCTCTCCAAATTGATGGCATCAAAAGGAGGGTTATAAATGGGGGTGGTTGGTAGAGGAGGTAAAAGAGTTGGAGAACTCAGATGAGAGGGTGATGAGCACATACAGGGGTGCTTAGCCAGTAGACTGGGGGAGAATAAGACAGGGTGCCTCTCAGTTCCATGTTCCCCCCTTCTGTGTTTACACTCCAGGACTGAGGGGGTAAAGGGTCCTAAGGCTCTTTTCTTCTCTGCTCCTTGTGAGCTGGTGGTCTAGTCTGGAGGGCTATGTCTACACTCGCGGCTTCTTGCGCGAGTAATATGCAAATGAGGCTAAGTGTGGAATATCGCCGAGCCTCATTTGCATACCTAATGAGCCACCATTTTTTTCAGAAGAGGCTCTTGCGCAAGAAGGAGCGTCTACACTGCCCCTTCTTGTGCAAGAAAAACCCGCTTGCGCAATGCCGTTACACCTATTACTTTTCAGGAAGAACGGCATTGCTGGTGAGTAATGGGAGCAAAGGGCCCAGCTCAGGCTACATAACTAAGGTAAATGTGACCCTCTAGTAAGCTGCTGCCTGTGATATGTGTTCACAGCGGCACAGGGCAGGGGACAACAAGGAGCAACTTATTACAGGTTAATGGCTTTCACAGTGCCAACTAATGGATTAATGAGCTGGTATGGGGAGAGGATCCTGAAAATGGTGGTGAGAGTAGAGGCAGCTACAGATTGTACAGGAGAGAGTAATCTTCTCTCGCACACACTTAAAGATACTGTAACAACCATGTAATAAAACTGTCAAGGTTTTGGGACTTGGGTTAGGGATGAGATTTCTCTACCCAGTCCTGCTGGCAACTCCATATTACGAACACTTTGAACGTGACCATCATCACCATTCCAATATAATAAAATGTATTGAAGTGGGGACGAGCACTGAGTACATAACAATGCTGTGGCCAGCTGGAAAGACCATTACACTAGGACTATTTCTAGCTCTGCCACTGAGCTACTGGGTGACATTAGACAAGACACTTCATAACTCAATGTTCTGAAGGGCCCAAGCTGTCACTTGGCAACCTTAACTATGTTTTAACAAAGGTTTGTTGCCATTTAATGAGGGAGTGGTAGAGTAAGGAGCTTCCTTGTTCAACACCCACCTTCTCAAGCTTGCAGACAGTCTGTGGGGGAGAAGTGGTGGATCTCCTACATTATTGGCAAACTTGAGAGGAGACAGAAGGCAAGGGTTATGCCAACTTTGTGTCATCTTTTGAAAAATTCACTTTGTTCACTTTGTGCATGATTCCTGCATGCTCCCAAATTTTTGTTGTGCTGCCTCTTTACACATCCTACTTCTTCTATTTGCCCTCTCAGTTTTGTTGCTTTATGATCTTTCCAGTATCTTCCACTTGCTCACTGTGGTTTTGAGTCTATTAGCCCTCTTTGCCTCAGTTTCCCAATCTGCAAAATGGGGATAATACTTGCATATTTTCAGCTGCTGCACACTAGAGAATTAATTAATGTTTATAAAGTGCTTAGAATGTTTGAAGTACTATATATTATTTTACTTTAGTTACTGTTGATCCATAAGGCCTTTATTGTAAACACTTCTTTCTATGGCTATATACATGTATTATTAAGAGATCCTCTCTATTTTGACATCTGTGGAGTTTGAACGGATCTGAATGTCACAGGAACAAAAAACTAACTTGGTATAAATCAATATGGGTAAAGAACACCTGAAAATATGGCATATGTCAGTCTTTCATTGTACTATAAGTGATATTAAAAGTAAAAGAAGCTCAGAACAAAAACCATTTCGGTTCATAAAGTGACCGTTTGAAATATTTTTTGTTATTCCAATATTCTTCTCCACTGAGACTACAGCTACACTGTGGTAGTTTGTTGGAAGAGGAAGTGCAAATGGAGGGCTAATTTGCAAATCTCGTGCTCTCATTTGCATATTCTCTTCCGATCCTTTTTGCGGAAGAGGTTTTTGTGCTAAAAAGCCCTGTGTAGATGGGGCCCTTTGTCGGGGAAAACCCCTTTTTGCACAAGATCCCTTATTCCTCAACAAAATGAGGTTTATAGGATCTTGTGCAAAATAGGGTTTTTCCAACAAATGGTCCCGTCTACACAGGGCTTTTTAGTGCAAAAACCTCTTCCGCAATAAGAATCGGAAGAGAATATGCAAATGAAAGCACGAGATTTGCAAATGAACACTCCATTTGCATTTCCTCTTCCGACAAGCTTCCGCAGTATAGACATAGCCTGAGTATAGATAAAATATGCTCATATTCTGATCACATCAAGGCAAATTGATAGTTTGGCACTCTATAAAATATATGTAATTGTGTTTTATTATAGTTAGTACAAGTAAATGAAAAAGAATCCAAACAAAACATGTAAGAACATCCAAATAAATTTTGCAACTTTGTTTCTAAATCTAAAGGTATTCTTTTCTTTTATAAATTAATACTGCAACAAATTCATCTGGAAAATTTATTCTAATTAAGATATATATATTACTGTAATCACATCCACTTTTACCTTTTGTTAGCAACTTTAATTCCATATTTTTGGTGTCCTGCTTCTAACAAGGGATTTAATTCCTTGTCTTAAGTAACTTCAAAATGAATACAGCTCTGTGTAGCTAAGGAAACTTCTATACCGGAAAAAAGGCAGAAAATCTCAGAGCACAAGTCAGCAGAGCTAATAAGAGCAGTGCAGACATTCAGGCTACGGCTGGAGTCCAGCTTCTGAGATCCTCCTCTTTCCCTGGATTTCAGACCCCAAGCTCCAGCCCAAGGCTAAATGTCTATACTGCTATTTTTAGCCCTGCAGCATAAACCCCATGAACCGAAGTAAGTTGACCCAACTCTGAAGAAGAAGACCTTTTATAAATACATTAAAAGCAAGAGGAAGACCAAGGACAGGGTAGGCCCACTGCTTAGTGAGGAGGGAGAAGCAGTAACAGGAAACTTGGAAATGGCAGAGATGCTCAATGACTTCTTTGTTTCGGTCTTCACCGAGAAGTCTGGAGATGTGCCTAACGTAGTGAATACAAGCAGAGAGAGGGTAAGTTTAGAAGATAGGATACACAAAGAACAAGTTAAAAATCACTTAGGAAAGTTAGATGTCAGCAAGTCACCAGGTCCTGATGAAATGCATCCCAGGATACTCAAGGAGCTGATAGAGGAGGTATCTGAGCCTTTAGCTATGATCTTTGAAAAATCATGGCAGACAGGGGAGATTCCAGAAGACTGGAAAAGGGCAAATATTGTGCCCATCTATAAAAAGGGGAATAAGAACAACCCAGGAAACTACAGACCGGTCAGTTTAACGTCTGTCCCAGGGAAGATAATGGAGCAGGTAATTAAGGAAATCATATGCAAATACTTGGAAGGTAATAAAGTGTTAGGGAATAGCCAGCATAGGTTTGTGAAGAACAAGTCATGCCAAACTAATCTGATAGCTTTCTTTGATAGGATAACGAGCCTTGTGGATAAGGGAGAAGCGGTGGATGTCATATACCTAGACTTTAGTAAGGCATTTGATACGGTCTCGCATGATATTCTTATTGATAAACTAGGCAAATATAACTTAGATAGGGCCACGATAAGGTGAGTGCATAATTGGCTGGATAACCGTAGTCAGAGAGTTGTTGTTAATGGTTCTAAATCCTGCTGGAAAGGGATAACAAGTGGAGTTCCTCAAGGGTCTGTTTTGGGACCCGTACTGTTCAATATCTTCATCAATGATGTAGATATTGGGATAGAGAGTACGCTTATTAAGTTTGCAGATGATACCAAACTGGGTGGGGTTGCGACTTCTTTGGAGGATAGGAACATAATTCAAAATGACCTTAGCAAGTTAGAGAAATGGTCAGAGGTAAACAGGATGAGGTTTAATAAAGAGAAATGCAAAGTGCTCCACTTAGGAAGGAACAATCAGTTCCATACATACAAGATGGGAAGCGACTGTCTGGGAAGGAGCATGGCGGAAAGGGATCTAGGGGTCATAGTGGACCACAAGTTGAATATGAGTCAACAGTGTGATGCTGTTGCAAAAAAAGCAAATATGATTCTAGGTTGTATCAACAGGTGTGTTGTAAGCAAAACTCGTGAAGTCATTCTGCCGCTCTACTCTGCACTAGTTAGGCCTCAGCTGGAGTACTGTGTCCAGTTCTGGGCGCCACATTTCATGAAAGATGTGGAGAAATTGGAAAGGGTACAGAGAAGAGCGACAAGAATGATTAAAGGTTTAGAGAACATGACCTATGAAGCCAGGCTTTACGAACTGGGCTTGTTTAGTTTGGAAAAAAGAAGATTAAGGGGGGACATGATAGCGGTTTTCAAATATCTAAAAGGGTGTCACAAGGAGGAAGGAGAAAATTTGTTCCTCTTGGTTTCTGAGGACAGGACAAGGAGTAATGGGCTTAAAGTGCAGCAGGGGAGGTTTAGATTGGACATTAGGAAAAAATTCCTAACTGTTAGGGTGGTCAAATATTGGAATAAATTGCCAAGGGAGGTGGTGGAATCTCCCTCTCTGGAGATATTTAAGAACAGGTTAGATAGACATCTGTCAGGGATGGTGTAGGTGGAGCTTGGTCCTGCCTTGAGGGCGGGGGGCTGGACTCGATGACCTCTTGAGGTCCCTTCCAGTCCTATTATTCTATGATTCTATGATATGTGCTGCCAGCCTGACACCTTTGTTGCAGTATAGACATTCACTGAGTGTGTAGCTTTCTCTGTTGTGGGGGAACTGTGCAAAGGATAGCAAAATTGTACATGTATGTGCAAATCAGCTGCATGTGGTAATTCACCTAACTTGTATGCATTGGTTACCCAAATTTTGCATATCATGATACTATCTTATGCAAATTTAAATGCTAAGTTTAAAAAAAAACTGTCCCTGTGCCTTCCCTTGCCTAAAATAAATAACTACATTTCTTTTTTTTTTCAAAAGGGGAGAACAAATATGTAAGATATTGTAGGCGGTAACTTAGTAGACAGTCAAGTTACAAAGACTTTTACAAACCAATTTCCTCTTCTGCTTTACAGAAACCTTAACATGTATCTGGGCATTGCACATATGCCTACAGAGCACCTCCTTAGAAAAACATGGACATTACAAATCTTCAAAACATTTCTTATGTCAGTACAACTGCTGCTGTTTTCCATATATTTAGAACCAGCTGCTTTACTTCTCTACTTGGTC
This sequence comes from Pelodiscus sinensis, assembly GCF_052426305.1. Taxonomy (NCBI): domain Eukaryota; kingdom Metazoa; phylum Chordata; order Testudines; family Trionychidae; genus Pelodiscus; species Pelodiscus sinensis. Next base: position 28,393,956 of record NC_143065.1, read on the forward strand.
TTTCATTGAAATTAACATGGTCTTTTATGAGACAAAACCACAGAGGAAAGATTCTGTTTTGTAGTTTGTCCCTTTTCTTACTGTTGCTGCGGGAGAGAGGAAATACAATGCAATGGTGGCTTCTAAAATATAGATTTGGACATAAATTACAGGTGTTTCCCTTGTTGTTGGGTTTTGATTTTTTCCTTGGGGGCAAAAAACTGTGTTCCAAGTCCGAAGTTGATTCATACTGATATTTAATTTCGCATTTGCTTAAATTCAGTATATTTCTGGTATCATTATTGGCCATCTGAGGCTATGTCTACGCTACAGAGATTTTCCGGAATACCAGAGGTATCCGGAAAAACTCTGCCTCAGTTTCCAAAAAAGCAGGCGCATTCTTTCGGAAGCCCTGTATTCCTCATTTTATGAAGAATAAGGGCTTTTCCAAAAGAGGAGGCTTTTCCCACATTTAGCCCCGTGTAGACGGGCCAAATATCGGAAAAGCCTCTTCCGAAAAAAGAATCGGAAAAGTTATGCAGATTGTGGTTCACAATTTGCGTACCTTTTCCTGAAAAATAACTGCAGTGGAGACATAACCTGAAATATTAGTCTAGTAGTGAACTACTGTTGGTTGATTATACAAATGGTGTTTGGTATTGTCCAATAAAACTAGTTCCTTTCTTTATCGAATAACTTACTCTGTTCTTGGGAAAGAAAAATTAAAAATAGCATGTTACAAAAAAGTAAGATACTATAGTTAGATAAGGCCCCAATCCAGTAAATATTGAGGTAAATAAATATTCATGTGAGTAGACCTATAGAACTTTGAATGTGGGAAACTTATACACATACTGTATGTTTTTGTGAGCACATCCTTGCCCCCAACAAATGAATAAATAAACAAAAAGAGAGCACACTAAAATAATTTTATATACAAACATCAAATGGATTTTTTTGGTTATAGGTGTTCCAAATCAGAATTTAATCTAGATTGAACTAAGTAACTGTTTCAGATTTTTGATGTAACCAGTGATGATTTAAAATGTTTTGAATTTTGCATGTTTATTGCATAGCTGTTAGAGCTGTGTTAGCATATTTTTGGTGCTTACTTCATATTTAATGTAGTCAGTATCTGTTTGATACAACCCTACAGCATCTACATTTTGTTTAATTTTTCCTAAAGCGAATTTATTCTCAAATGAAGGTACTGGATTGACTGATTTATTGAAGGGACAGATACAGTTCAGTCTTTTGTCAACATTTCATAAGGCTTACATTGTATATGTTGGTTTATTAGTAATAGAATACAGGTTGTACCTCTCTAGTCCAGCACCCTTGGAATATGACCTGCGGTAAACCAGAGGGTTTGCCAGACTACGGGAAGTCAGTATTGTCTAGCAGCATTACCAACACTTCCGCTGCTTTTTGAGCACTTAGAAGGCATTTAGGGCTAAATTAGAGTTAAATAACAGCACGGAACATTGAGAACCAGGGTTTTGATGGCTGTAAACAAACTTCATGGGACTGCAAGAAACTTTGCAACACCCGTGATAAGTGGACATCACTAACTAAAATCATGCCAGATCATGGATGTTACTGGACCAGAGTGCTGGACTATAGAGGCTCAACCTGTATTAAATGCACATATAAATGTTTGTGTATATGTCACAGCTATGCTATAGTAATACTGAAAAAAGTAACAGTTTTACTTAAGATATAGTTACTTCGGTATCTGCAGTATTTCCTGTTACTTCGCTGCACATTTTGATATTAGCCAGCTGAAGTTCTTACTTGTGTCTACAGCATTTTGTGTGTTCTACAATATTGGTAAAATATTTTATGTAATTGATAAAATATTTTTTCACAGAGTCAGTAGAATGGACTACAGAACACTTGACTTCTTGAAAATGATCAACAGAATATGTTCATTGTTTTGTCCATAATTACTGGATTGCACTGTGGTTCTTTCTTTGAGATAAATATCTACTTTACTTTAGACTGATCTCCATTTTACCTGATTTAAGTTGAAATCTTTATTTGATCTTCTAGCAATGAGAAAATTGACCCATTCACCTCATTATGAGGTCTCAGCAGCACTTACCTTCTATTTAAATTGTTGGCAGATGGATTCCAGTTGTTTTCTTTTGGTCACCAATACAAACGAGGTTAATTAAGTGACATACATGTAGATTCATTTTGAATTTTTTAATCATAGCTTAACACTTGTCAGTTTCAAAGTAGACACTGTGGGGAAATTAGTGTCCTAGTATGTCATATAGCAGTTGAAAGTCTGCAAAGACAAATTGTCTGATTTTTCCATAGGTAGGGTTAACTGTCTGGACAGCTGAGAGTCAAGCCTTCAGGACACGCTGCTTTATTTGATTGGTTTCAGTCTTGATCTGGCACATGAAAGGAAATGTGAGGAAGTTTTAAGTACAGATTCTTTCTGCTAGTCCAGAGATTAGGGTGAGGTCAAGTTCACTTGCATTTTCACAGTATCTCATTACAAGCATAAAACAAAGTAGCATATAGGCAACATGCGGTTTAGTATAGCCACGATTTAACTTTCAGGAGGCTTACATTGCTGTAATATTTTAATTTTCTGTTTATTAGCATAAACCTCCTACCATAGTAAAAAAAAAAAATAGGGGAAATAATAATTGTGTATGTTTTTGTATGTTTTCAATGTGAATTGCCTGCCCCAAATCTGAGATGCAACATATGTATACTAGACCAGTCTTGTACGTGACTGCAGAATAGCTTAACATTTAGTAAGGTGTAGGCAATTTATTCAGGTTAAATTGCCACTATAGTTATCCTTAGAGTGATGTGAAACTTGGTTGGGCCCGTGTGCAATGCTTTTTGTTTGTTTTTGTTGGTGCTTTGATTTGAGTTCAGGATTCATAAGAAACAGTCAAATGACATGCGGGGAGCAAGCAAGGCTTAGGCATAGTCCCCCGCACTGAGCTGCCCAGAATTAAAAAAAAAAAAATGTGGCCCAATCCCACTGACTCAGGCTTGCGGGGGCTTGAGCTAAAGGAGTGTTGAACTGCAATGTAGACATTAGGGCTCACGCTGCAGCCAAGCCCTGAGACCCACGCTCCTTGCTGGGTCCTAGAGCCGGAGCCCAAATGTCTGCAACGCAATTAAGCAGCCCTGTAGCCCAAGTCAACTGGCATAGGCCAGGATAGCCATACCCTTCAACACCACTCCTTTTTTGAAGGGTGCACAATAAAAGGGATCTGGTAAGTGCATATGTGGGAGCTATGTCCTTATATGTGACCTTCAATACTCCAAGCAGATGGGTAGGTATATACTCCTCCTCTTTGGCCTTAAGAGCTGTGTTGAGGCAGGAGAAATTAGGTGGGTACACAATTGCCTGTTAATTTGTATGGCACTGAGTTTCTCCTAAGTTGTGTGTCACTTCTTACCTTTTACTTCACAGATTTGATCCAAGGCCAATGAAAGCCTTGTCGTTGCTCTGGATAGGCATTGGATCAGGGCCTATATGCATGGCATTCCAGGCCTGTATTGTGTCATACCAAGTCCCAACTATTCCAGGATTTTCCTCTTAAGCCATACAGTGAGCTCAGGTTTACTTTTAAGAGCAGGTAAGACAGACATCTATCAGCAATGGTCTAGATGGTACTTGGTCTTGCCATGAGGGCAGAAGACTGGACTCGATCTCTCGAGGTCCCTTCCAGCTCTATTGTTCTATGCTTCTATTATTCTAAATTCAATCCAGGCTCACCGAACGGTTCACAAACTTCAGCAAAGCTATTGGTTAGAGATGAGCCTTTACTAAACAGCCAGTGCCCCCGCTCTCTGCACTGTGGAAAAATACAGAGTCCAGTATGAGGGCCAGATCTTCATGTGATGTACTTCCATTGAATTGTTCTCCTGAAGTTTGAATTAACTATATTGTTGTTTTTTTTAATTTACTCTTAAAATGTGTGTTGCTCTATGAATACCTTTTTTTCTGATGCATGGATTCCTGGTTAATAGAACTCATCATGAAGCCTCTCTTTAAAATAAGGTAGGCTAATTTAACTTTAAAATCTCTGTGTAAACATAGTTCTGTTTTTTCCAGTACAATATTATGAATGAGGAATATATCTGTATGTTTGTGTACAATAAAATAAATGCTTCTTTTTCCTTAATGCATAAAAGCATATCACAAATAAGACAGAAATAGAAGTTGCTGCATTAAAAAAGGTTTGAGTTTTGCAAAAATAGAAATGCAGAACACAGTCCCCTGTCTTAGGTAACAGCTGTGGAACTCCACTGAGGTCAATGGATTAACTTTTAAAAACTCTGCACATACAAATGTACCTGTGGGTAATGACCGTGCGTGCGATTATAGGAAATGCCAGGCAAATGCAGCTAACTGGTAAACGTGTACATACACTGACTGCAGTTGTTCATGTAACTGCAGTGCAAATGATGAGGATGCAAAACTTTACAAGTCTTGGCCTCTGCTGTTTAGTAGTGATGTGCAGCCAAGAAAAGCACTTTAAGGTTCCTCAGCCATTTTAACCACAGCCAACTTTTTATTTGCTGTTCTATGAAACCTTGGAATAGAAATGCTGTGATTAGATTGGATGAAACATCCTTTTTTTTTCAAGGTTTGAAATGTCATGCATGATTCTAATGTTGGAAGATGTATCTAAGGTCTTACAATACTGCCCTTAGCCTGAAATTAACATGATGCCTAGCCTCAGATTTGTGAAATGAAATAACAGCTGGCACAAGATACTGATCATTAATGCCTCTGAAAATTTAAGCTGCCATTCAAATTAATCCACCACTCTTATCAAAGAAATAGGATTCACCACGTTTTGTATAAAACCATAATAATGGACCTCTTTCTAAATTCTTTTTCGATCTCTGTTTTATTCTTTTACATAAACATTCAGAAGGGAATGTTTAAAAAAGGTGAAGGCCCTAACCTCATGAGATACTGATCACCCTTTCCAACTGCTGTAGAAGCTAAGCACCTCAAGAGACTAAACCCTAAGGATGAACATCTCATATGGTTTTGAACGGTGCTTTTTCACTTCTGTTAAAGCAACAGCTTTTTCATCTATTCCTTCGTCTAGAATGATGTTGATCTATGATAGTGATGGATTACAGTGGGTATGCTTGTGCCTTTCTTTTCTGTGTTACTCTCATTGTATTAGTTCTGTCTCCATGCTTGACTTTATGTAATATCTAGAGTCCTACCAAATTCACAGTCCATTTTGGTCAATTTCATGGATATGGGTTCTTAAAAATTGTAGATTTCTTGATTTCAGCTATTTAAATCTGAAATTTCATGGTGTAATTGCAGAGCTCCTGAACCAATGAGTTGTTGTATGGTCACAAGGTTATTGTAGGGGGAGTTATTGTATCACCACCCTTACTTCTGTGCTACTGGTGGCTTGCCTTCAGAGCTGAGCAGCTGGAGTGTGGTGACTGCTGGCCGGAAGCCCAGCTCTAAAGACATCAACAACTGTGCAAAAGAATCTCCACAGAAAGCTGACCTTTCTATCCAATTAATTTAGATTATGTACTCTCTATATCCAGTCCACAGTGAACAAGTCAGTCAGAATTAAGCAAGATCCGGGAGGCTGGGATACTCCATCTTGATAGTATATGTAGTATGTGAAAACATCAGAGTTCTAATTTAAACAAAATGTCACATACCAACTTCCCCAGAGAATAGGGTGACCTCCTATAATATATATTATTTTTCTAATGTGGCTCAGCTTGAAATTATTGTTCTCCATTGTTAGTCTCCAGTTAATTTATATGTTCTTCTTCTTTTCCATTTCACGCATAGAGTACAGAACATTTTCCCAACATATGTTGCCCAGATTTCAACTTTGCCTCCTTAGGCCATTGCTGTTAGAACATTGATGCAAAAAATGTATTTTTAAGGAGAGGCAATTTTCCTTCCTTTTCATGATAGTGACTAGTCTTTCAAAGGGTCTCCATCAAAGCTTTATTCATGTCTTCCACTCAGCTTTGTGTTTTAGAATAACAAATCAGTCGGACTACACTCTTAATTTTTTCTCCAATTTTTTTCTTACTCCCCATTTGCATTAAACATAATTTTGTTCTTTGCTGTCTCTCTTCTCAAAGCTTTATTGAGACATTCCTGACTCTTACCTGTGTGAACTGTCTATCAAGTTTTCTTCTTAAATGCTTTGTATTTCTGATGGTAAATAATGCAGATTAACTACTGTCATTATACATAAAGGCAAAAGTTAGGACTTAATTCATTTCACATGTATTCCAAATTTGCACCGATGTGAATCAACAGAATTTCAGCTTTTTAGAAGACATCATCAGACATCTCTTAATATAACGCAGGATATCTTCCCTTCTAGTTCTCAATTCTAATAATGATGCTAATAAAAAATGCTTGAAAAGGTAAGTGGTATATGCTCCTGGAATGTGTTCTTGATTCAGAACTGGAGTAAACCCTTGTATGTTAGTACTTCTCCAATTATTTGGACTGGATTATATTTTGAACACATGATCTAAACTTGCTCTATGTTACACTAGTGAGAAGGGGCATAGCTGGTGCACTGTCTTGGGAGGGAAGATGAAGGGCGAGACCTTGAGGACCTGATTACCAGCTATTAGAAAGACGGCAACTCCAATTGAGAGATTTATGGAGAGTGTCTTTCTGTCTTGAAAATTATAACAGAGGTGAAATAAAGTTGTCAAGATTGTAAAACCAGAGGAGATGACTCAGGGTCCAGCAACCAGCTTAAGAAAACTTGGACTGAGGTCATTTTACTCAGTCTAAAACTTCCCATCTGCTCTGGAAAGACTATTCTGACATAGGTACTCTCAGAGGAAGCTTTGTGAGGAGGATCCCTTTGTAAGCTCTGGCACTTGGAGACATGTCAGAGCTGGGGTCACATCGTACAACCAATGCATCTAGCTAATACAGGATGCTGCCCAAACTTTATCTTTTTGCATAAGTGCTCTGCCATCTGCCTTGCACATTAGTTAGTTTTTAGCTGAAGATATCTTCTTTCATTGCATATAAATATGCCAACCTCCTTCTGTTCATTTCCCTCTAACAAACAGTAAGGTCATGTCTAAACTAGAAAATTATTTTGAAATAACTCCTGATATACCTGTCTTGAAATAGCGTGCCTACACTACAGGAAGGCCTCAAAATTAGATCGAGGCAGGCTCCCTTAACGTGGCTGTGTTGCCTCCACTTAGAGCCTCAGGAATCACAGGGGAGTAATTACTTTGAATGACTCTGGGGAGTAGTTATTTTGAATAGCAGCAATGGAGTGTCCACACTATTGCTATTTCAAAATAACTACAGTAAAACTCCAATAGTCCGACATCCAATAGTCCAGCACTCCTGATAGTCCGGCATCAAAATGGCAAGAGCTTAGTGAGTGAGCTTCAGCAAAAAACGAGTCACAAGGTAACAACGGCAGCAGCTGAACTGAGCAAAAAGGGTAAAAAAGCTTAAAAAAACTAAAACATTACAGTATACTGTATACAGTATGTACAATAAAAAGGGTTAAGAACACTTTATATACAGTAAATAAGGTATACAGTATATATATAACCATCTTATAGTACCTCCTGATAGTCCGGCATATTTGATAATCCCATAGGTGCCGGATTATCGGAAGTCTACTGTACTTTGAAAGAAGTGTTATTCCTCATGGAAAGCATGAGTTGTTATTGAGAAATAACCAGCTGTTATTTCAAAATAATGGACTTGGTACTGTTGGTACACCCCTTGTTATTTCAAAATAACTCCCTAGTGTAGACCAGGGCTAAGAAATTTTTTGTGGTCATTTTTCAATAAAACCAAAAAATGTTTCCTAAGAGGATAAAAATCTTGGGCTAGAGATCTTGTATTTGGCATCTCTCATTAAATAATGGGATGCCCCAACTTACTTATAGGGGGACCAGTGCTGTTCAACGTATTTATAGATCATCTAGAAAAGGGGAGAAAAAGCGAGGAGGCAACATTTGCAGATGATACAAAATTGCTCAAAATAGCTAAGACCAAAGCTGACTGCAAAGAGTCACAAAACTGGGTGACTGGGCAATAAAATGGTAGATCAAAATTAAGTGTTGATAAACACAGTGTAATACATAGTAGAAAATTAAATCCGAACTGTACATATAAATGGTCTAAATTAGCTGTTACTGCACAAGGAAGAGATATTGGAGGCATTGTGGATCATTCTTTGAAAACATCTGCTCAATGTGCAGTAGCAGTCAAAAAAGCTAACGCTGTAGCTTTCCCAGAAGGAGCCAACAGCCGCATTCCTAGAAGGGGCAGGAACTCAGGCAGAAGGGGTAAGGCCAGTTACAGCCAGACCTCCACACAGCACAAAGTCCCCATACCGTAGTCCGCAGAGCTTGCATGGAGCATGCTGGGTGGCGCTCCAGTGGCTATTTAAAGGGCCTGGGTCTTCAGCCAAAGTATCAGTGGAGCCTACCAGGAACCACAGGTCCCTTTCAATTGCTGGGCCTGAGGGCAGCTGGCCCCTTTGCCCCTACCCCTTGTCAGTGGACCTGAGGAACCCTTAGGGAAGGGAGAGATTATAAGAAAGAAAATATAATCACAATATGCCCACGTCTGGAATACTGAATGCAGCTCTGGTTGCCCCATCTCAAAATGGTTAGATTAGAATTGGAAAAAGGTACAGAGAAGGGCAAGAGAAATGATTAGGGGTATGGAACAGTTTCCATATGAGGAGAGAACTATTAAAAAAAAGCGACTGTTCAGCTTGGAAAATAAACAATTAACGGGAGGTATGACAGAAGTCTATAAAATCATGCATGGTGTGGAGAAAGTGAATAAGGAAGAGTTATTTGCTCCTTCCCAAAATACAAGAACCACAGGTCACCCAATGGAATTAATGAACAGCAGGTTTAAAACAAACATAGAACATATTTTGATTTACAGCTGACATGTGGAACGTGTTGCCAGGGGATGTTATGGAGGCCGAAGGGATAACTGGATGGAAAAAAGAATTTAGATAAAGTCATGGAGGCTGTTAGAGAATAAGTTCAATAGCTATTAGCCAAGATGGTTTTAGAGTCAACCCCACACTCTAGGTATTCCTAATCCTTTGACTACCAAAAGTTGGGATTGGATGCCATGGAATGGATCACTCAATTAAATTGCCCTGTTCTATTCTTTCCCTCTGGTACTGATCTCTGCAGGAACTGAGAATATTAGCCTAGATGGACCATTGCTCTGAGCCATCATAACCATTTTTAGGTACATCTCTATAACTTCTACAAGTGAGTCTTTTAAAGGAGATCATGAAAATCCCACTTGGCCTAGGGAATAAACATGATACTGGACCATTGGTTTGGCTCAGTATAGTCACTCTTACGTTCTACATTTAAAAATTTTATAGTTGTTACTTAATTCCCTCCCTGCCCCCCCCTTTTAATGCTATCTAAATTATTCTCAGCTGGCTTGCAAGGTCATTTGCTCAAGGTATAAGCCAAAACTATGTTTTCTATAGCATACAGAAATACATGTGTTTAGTTGATACACTTTATGTATAACCATGGGACCTATTAAATATACATGTTGAAAACTAATATTCAAAATCTTTATTACCAGTTACATCAGCCAAACTCCTGTAGTTTGTGGTAAGATTTCATATACAGACAAATTCTTGAGCCGTGTGTAATGTACAGAGATAATTAACTGATAACTTCTGCAATTGAGAGCAATAGTAATAGGATCTTCCTTAACAATAGCATCAAACTTCACATTTCACTTGGTCTAACTCCCATTTATTGACACTGTGTATCTCTTTTAGTATAGAGCATAATTAATGCTTTGTGGAGTAGTGATTTAGATGTGTGAAGATATGTAAACTCCATACTGTTTGAAGTCTTGTGTGTATTCCCTGTGGTTTTACAAATATAGTTTCCCAGAACTGTAGCTGCTATTTCTATTTTAACTCCATTATTTAAAGGTTTATATTGCTGATTGCATTTAGATGATCTCATATGAGGGTTGCCTCACCTTTGTTTCCTCCTGGGTCTGTAGAGTGTACATGGGCACTTTGCTGTGGATGAAGGCTTGTTAGACTGAGAGATGCCATTGCTGCTGGGTCATAAGAATAGAACCACAGGATGAGTGGAGAGGCAGTGCAGTTTGACTGCATGGGCCTGCACTTCCAATCTAATCCTAGTGGTGGTAGCTGATAGATTTTTTTCTATAGTAGCATTGAACAGGGAAATCTTGCGTGTGTGAGAGAGGAATGGTGGGTTTGTGCTTCAGGGATCACAATGGGCATATTCTGTGAATCTAAATGGTTGTGTCACCTTATATTTTCCTCAGCCTGAGAGTTAGACCATCTGAAGCCAGGTCCCTACTACGCCCAGAAGGTCAGCTTAAGGTACACAACTGCAGCTATGTAAATAACATAACTGGACTCAACATACCTTAAGCTGAGCATGGCGCCATCCCCACAGCAAGAGATTGACAGGAGCAAATGCTCCTATTGACTTCCCTTACTCCTTGCGAATTAAGGAGTTCCATCGCTGACTGGTGTCGCACTCAGTATTCGGTTTAGCAGGTCTGTCGACCAACAGAAGTAAAAGTTATGGCCTCCCCTACCTTGTCTCTCCGGGTATGTCTACACTACAAAGTTAGTTCGAACTAACTTTCCTAGGCGCTACACTAGCGCTCCGTTAGTTCGAACTTAATTCGAACTAACGGAGTGCTTAGTTCGAACTAGGTAAACCTCATTTTACGAGGACTAACGCCTAGTTCGAACTAGCTAGTTCGAACTAAGGGCTGTGTAGCCCTTTAGTTCGAACTAGTGGGAGGCTAGCCCTCCCCAGCTTTCCCTGGTGGCCACTCTGGCCAACACCAGGGAAACTCTATGCCCCCCTCCCGGCCCCGGACCCCTTAAAGGGGCACGGGCTGGCTACGGTGCCCGTGCCAGGTGCAAGCCTGCCAGCACCCAGCTAGCAGACCCTGCACCTGGCACGGCACAGAGCCACCCACCCGATGCCCCCCAGCCCACCCCCTCTTCCCAGGACCAGGCTGGCGGCTCCCGGGAGCTTGCCCTGGACCGCAAGAGGCGGGCACCTTCCTGGGCAAGTGCGGACATCATGGACCTCGTCCACGATCTCCACACTAGGCACAGGAAAGTGGCCGGCTAGGGCAGGAGAGCTGCCAGCCTGGCCACCCAGGAGCAGGTGTGCATGAAAATCAAGGGGGTCCACTGAGACCCCCGACCCTGAGCCCTGAGCTTACAATGGCCGTCCTGGGTCAGACCAAAGGTCCATCTAGCCCAGTAGCCTGTCTGCCGACATCGGCCAACCCTAGGGACCCTGGAGGGGATGGACTGAAGACAGTGACCAAGGCATTTGTCTCGTGCCATCCCTCTCCAGCCTTCCACAAACTTTGGGCAGGGACACCACTCCTACCCCCTGGCTAATACCACTCCATGGACCCAACCTCCATGACTTGATCTCACTTCCCTTTCAACTCTGTTCTAGTTCTAGCCTTCACAGCCTCCTGCAGCAAGGAGTTCCGCAGGTTAACTATTTGCTTTGGGAAGAACAACTTTCTGTTACTAGTTTGAAGCCTGCTACCCATTCCTTTCCTTTGGTGTCCTCTAGTCCTTCTTTATGGGAACTCAGGAAGAACTTTTCTGAATGCACCCTCTCCACCCAACCCCTGCTTTTAGAGACCTCTATCCTGTCCCCCCTCCGTCTCCTCTTTTCTAAGCTGAACAGTCCCAGTCTCTGTAGCCTTTCTTCATCTGGGACCTGTTCCCAACCCCTGATCATGTTAGTTGCCCTCCCTTCTCCCAGCCTTTCTCTTCCCCTCTCCCACCTCCTTTTCCCAGTCTCCCCCAGTTTTTTTCAATAAAGACAGAGTCAATGTTGGAAGAAACGTTATCTTTATTTTGTACATCAAAAAGAAGGGGGGATAGGGAAGGGTAAGTGGAAGGAGGTGAGGGAGGAATGGGGTACGAGCCCCCGATGGGGACGACTGGGCTGGCTCTGCGGGCTTCTGGGGGTGGAAGCTCTCCTGCAGCCCCCCAATTGCCCCCTCTCCCCAGATGGCAGCCTGCGGCAAGTGCAGCCGGGCTGATGGCCGAGTGGTGTGATGTGCCCAGTGTGGGCACTGAGGGCACTCCAAGCCAGAACTTCTTTGCAAGCGGGGTACCCCTTAGAACTGTGTGTCCGGGGTGGGGGTCGGGACCCTTTAAGCGCAGCCCTCGGCTAGCCTGAGACAGCATCTCCACGCTCTAAGTCCTCCTTCTCATGCCCTGCCGGCACTGCTTTCGGCCATCCTTAAGCCCTGTTCAGAGTCCACTCAATGTGGACTTGCTAGTTCGAATTAGCAAAACGCTAATTCGAACTAGTTTTTAGTTCTAGACGCGTTAGTTCGAATTAGCTTAGTTCGAATTAACTAATTCGAACTAAGTTAGTTCGAACTAGCGCTGTAGTGTAGACGTACCCTCCTATCCTGAGACCACATGACTGCAACAACATTAAAAACATTCATGTTCTGACACACTGTTAACACTATCCATCAGCTCTGAATTTAGCTTGGATTTTTTCTTTTAGCACATGGCAGTCAAAACAAGTGAGCAGGCCTTATTAATAAACATATATAAATGTTATGCTATAAATAGAACTATACCAGATCTGAAAACTGTTTTAATGCATACTTTTACTTCATAACTATAGCATAATTGGAGTTGCAGTAGGGTTACATTATTACAATGTAATACAAGAAATGAGTTTCACTGCATTTCTTGAGCTGAGTCTCTCAAATCCTCTGGTCATCTCTTGTCCCTTCTGACTGCATTTTTAAGCTCAATGGATTGTGTGTCTCAGCCTGTCTGCTAATTTCCATCATTCTGGTTTCATCCCTCACCCGCTCTGACACAATGACACTCAGAACTAGCCTAACAGCCAAATGATGAGCAAGGAGTTGTACATAATGGTCAAGGCTGAGGGAGAAATCTGGTGGGGAGGGTGGGGGTTGAAGAAACAGGGACTGTTGTATAGTTGTTCTAAACCACCAGTGTAATGTCTGTCCGGATAGTCCTAAACAAATTAGTTACGTCCCTCTGTTTTGTACCATGCATATTAGGTTAGAGTTGTCAGGGATGGGTCCTGAATGCTTGAGGAGGAGACCAGGTATCTTTTATGATAAGTTCTAACACTTTTAGAGCAGGGAGGCTGGAATAGTTATTATAGTGGGGGTGCTGAGAGCCAATAAGCCATACTGTGAAACCTGTATATAATGGAAACCACTTCAAGCTTGGGGTTTCAGCAGCATCTCCTGCACCCTTTGTTCCAGCACTGATATTCAAGAGGCTTTGGATTAACCTTCAAGAGAGCATGTTCTTTGGCCAGTGGAGCTTAGCTTACATTGGAGCAGACAGAATTCTGGAAGATGCTGCCTGGTCATAAGTACCATAGGGTCTAGATATGCCTTTTGTAATGAACTATTGAGAAGCAGCTATCAACAGGACATATAAAGTATTAAATTATATTTATATAAGGCCTTTCATTTGATGTGATTTCAAATCATCTAAAAAATTTAGTAAATTTAGTTTGTGTATGTTTAAGCATACACAGTTACATACAGGGGGTGAGTATCTAATGCATCCTGGATGTATTTATTACATGCGGAGAGAGAACTGCAGAGAATGTGAGCAAGTTCACTCATGTAAATGCTTCCAGGCCCAGTAGTGGGGGGAAGGGGAGGAAAAGGAGCAACAGCCCTGAGACCAGGCGATTCAAAAGAGCCCAAGGCTCCCAGTAGCAGCTACTGAGGCAGCAATGGTAGCTGGAGCCCGGGGGGCCTTTAAATCACAGCTGGAGTCCTGCATGGCTTGCTCTGTGCAGTGGTGAGAGCTGGCTGATGGAGGCTAGCCCCCAGCTCTGCCTCTTCCATCCAAGGCTCCGCCCCTTCTGGGTCATAGAAGCAGCCATTCCCCCCCTCATCTTGCCCGGGGCCCCCTGAATGCTTCTCTCTCTCGGATGTAAAGCAACTGCTTCTAAACGGATGTACCAGAGCTACGCAACAGTTTAAGGCATCGCTGAAGATTTCTGTATCTAACTTGAAGTAAAAGGAAGTTGTATGGAATCAGGCATATACTTCCCTTAAAAAAAATGTGCTTAGGTTTTCTAAAGTCATCAGAAATAAAAATAACGTGGTTTAATGATAATTAAAATTTTGCACATCTTTGACCTTGTCTCTTGATGTAGCCAAAAGCATCCAGAAAGTTCCTTATTTTTATTATGTGAAATGCACAATAAAAATGGGGATAAAATTGGCTTTCAGTCTGGTACTAACTTTTCTGTGTAATTGATTCCAACAGTGCCTGCTTAAAGAAGTCTTCGTGCTTATGTTTTAAGCATTGAATATATCCCACAGACCCACAGATGTGCAAATACAAATAAAATTCTATACTGACACAATTATTTGTTAATTTTAGATGGGTCTCTGTGGTGATCAAATTAAGAACACACTAACAAAAAGTGTCTTTATAGTGCTTTTGAGGTCCACATTCTTTCCCAGCTCTCTAGTGCCATCTTGAGTATGTTCTATTTAACGGAGAGTTCCAGTAGCAAATTTTCACTAGTTGCATTGTAATGCATACACATGCAATGGAAATATAGTCTTCTTCTGCTGGCAAGGTGAAGAAAAACAAATGTACTTAGCTTAATCAAGACTATATAAACTACAAAGAACTTTAGAAGGTGTTGACTGGGCAACAGGATGAATGTTGTGGATAAGTACAGCATAGTGCATGTGAGCCAGGAGCAACTTGAATTCACACAATGATGAGTGCTAAATAAAATGTAACAGTTGGCAGCTCTGTGGACTGATCAGTGAAAACATCTGCTAAATTGGCAGTGATGCTCACAAAAGCAAACAAGATTTCAGGATACATGAAGAAGAGGGTAATACATTGAAAATGCCATTATACAAATAAATTGATGCCACAAGATGGCATAGATGTCCTTTACTGACCATTGTTGGAGAAGAGAGTAGATAGCCTGATTAGTCCATTGAGCTATGTGCTATCCTGTGCTCTGAATTTTTTATGAAATAAAATCCATACATTTCAAAGGCACTTGTGCAATATGTGACAACAGAAGCCATGGTGCCTGATGAAATACAGCCTTGCATTCAATATTTAAGTTGAAACTTATATGAATAGTTTATAAACAACCTCCTTTTTTTGCCTCCCCCCTCCCAAATTGTCTATATTTCTGTTTATAGAATTTTAGCTTAGAAGTCTTCTTTCTTTTCCTTTTCCTTTCTATTGTTTTTTTCATGCTCTGTCATAGAAATGTTCAGTCAGTATTCAGTACTCTATAGATTTCATGAGTAATCAGTTCCCTGGGCAGCAGTAATATGACTGTAAGTCATTACCTCTAAAATGATCAATGGTATCTTCCCCTATCCTTAAATGCCAGAGAGATAGTACAAATATGTTACCGAGTGCTGTGCCTTTCATAACAATCCTTTATCTGAAATACACTTGGCGTTATGACAACTTCCACTATAGAAGTAAAGTACAATATGAAATGCGTGCTTATGCTATCTTCCCATGTTTATGTAAAATATAATGGCAACTTCTAGTGCTCCCCCACTCTCCCAAAAAATCCACAGGCTCACTCTTTTAGGCTCCATTTACACTTGGCACACAGCAGTAATTCACCACCAGAGATGTAGATAACACCATAGTCAACACATCTGGGCCAGATTCTCTGCTATGTACTTTTTGTCCTGCTCTGGTGGCAAAAAGAGGATGGGACTGCTCCTTCCCTCCCCCCAAACACCTCCTTGATGTGGAGGAATCCCCAGTGCTTGATGTAGATCAGGGTTGGGCAATAATTTTTATGGGGGGTAAGATTTTGGTAAGTGGTCAAATGTGCAATTTTTTATAAAGCGGGTGCAGGGTCGGAGATGAAGGTTAGGTGTAGGAAGGAGCTCGGGGTAGGAGACTGGGTGCAGGAGAGAGTGTGGGGTCTGAGAGGGAGTTTAAGTGAAAGAGGGGGTTGTGATCTGGGGTAAGGGATTGGGGTGCAGAGTCAGGGAGGGAATTGTGATGTGGGGAAGAGGGAGGAGGGTACAGAGAGTTTGGGTGCTGACCTGAGACAGGGGACTGGAATGCGGGATATAGGGGCAGAAGAGGATTCTGAGGTGGGGGTGGGGGGTAGGAGGGAATGCAGGATCTGGGTGGGAGTTGAGTGCAGGAGAGAGTGGGGCACCAGAGGCAGGTTCTGGCCAGGAGGTGCTTACCTAAGCAGCTCCAGGGCAGCAGCACTCTCAAGCAGGCTTCCCTGCCTGCCAGCAGCCCCCAGCAGGCTGTTCCACATGGCTTTGGGGGAGGGGAGAAGGAGGCTTCACTCTCTGCACCCACCCCAGCAAAATCTCTTCGCTCCCATTGGCCTGAATGGCCAATGGGAACAGAGAGATTTTGCTGGGGACAGGGGCAGTGTGCAAAGCCTCCCTGCAGCACAGAGAGCCACAGGAAGCAGCTGGCTGTTTCGAGCGGTGTTGCTCCATGCTGCAGGTGTGGGCAGGTGAACTGTATTAAAAGGCTTGGCAGGCTGGATCCAGCCCGCGGGCCATATCTTGTCTGCCCCGATGTACAGTCACTGTGCTCAGCTCCTACACCACCCTCTCACCTCCGCCCATCCCTGTTGTTGGGGGTGTTGGAATGAGTCCGGAGTGAGTGCTCTGTCATATGGACACCACCCCGTGTTGGGAGGAAAAAGGGGGAACAGAGCAACAGTACTGCATCAGCTGTCAAAATCATTGTACCTCTGGCAGAAACAGTACCTCCCAGAGCGACCTGTGCAAAGGGGGAATTTATTTACTGCACTTAATGGTGTGCATGCATGCAGTATGTGCTCCCATCCACAGCTAAGCAAGTAGCTCCCTCCCCCACATCTTTCGGAGTGGCTTGTTGCACTAGCCCTGTGTTATAAAGGCTCATCTCTGGGATTATGTTGTCCTCCCTGCATATCCCCAGAGGGGCTGAGCCTAGCCTAACCTTTCTGGCCTAACCTCATCTACACTAACCCCTGCCACTGACCTAATCTATGTCACTTGAGCTATGCAGATAGCATAGCTGAAGTCAATGTACCTACTGTGGCATCTTGCGTACAGTAAGGTTGGCAGGCACTGCTCTCCCATTGACACTGGCTACTCTGCTCATCATGGCGGAGTACTGGCATCGATAGGAGAGTGCTCAGAGATTGATTTATTGCATCAAAGCAGACGCGATAAATCAATGGCAGATGGATTGATCGCTGCAGTAGTGGAGACAAGCCCTGATGAGATGAGCTTCTCCAAACAAAGATTTTAATTTTGTAATGCATGAGAGTCCGTTAGCTCATCTGAGTTGGTCTGACTATATTCCAGCATAGGAATTCTTTAGAGGTGCCCATTAGAGCCACAGGATCTGGGCACTCAGAATTGGTGGAAGTGACCTTTTCAAATGACATTCTTAGAAGTGATCGTCTCTGAAAGGTGGTATATCTGGGTTTGAGATCACAGCCTTTCCTATGTAATTCCTGACAGTATCACATCCAGGCAGGGGAATTCTTTTGAAAATGTAATGACATGGCAATGCCCACCAATTTTACCACAGTAACTTTTCCACGTTTGTATCAGTCGCTAAACATAAAGCAGTTTGTCAAACAACTTCATTTCACCTCATCCTCTGTTCTTGATGCCAGTTTGTGTGCCTGAAGCAATGGCTTTTTGCTTATTTCCAAAAATAGTTCAGCAACTTTGAAGATTACTTTGGTGTTAATTACAGTTGAGGCCAGTTTGGTTTACATTCCCCAATAATTATTAGCAGGAATTCATATGGATACTATAAACCATTTCCCGCTAGTCTGTACATTGCTTGTTATTGCAAACGTATGTATATCAAGGAATCATCACACTCTTTGATCTGTGAAGTACAGCGAGGGTGAAACAGGCAAATACTATCCAAATATTGCTAAGCAGATAAGGGGGTGTAGACAGCCAAACAGACATCATTGCATTATCTCGGACACCCTGGACAGAAGGAGCAACAGGAAGTAGCCACTTTCTGTGCACTATTTTCTGGCTATTTTCCAGCGGTAATGCTAATGGTCATTGCCAGCAGATGGGCAGGGCAAAGGTGAGGCAACAATTCATCGAAGTCAAACTTCCAGACCTGTTTGGAGAGTAGTGTGAAGGGACTGCTATGTTACATATGTTCGAAGAAATCAGTAGGATTTCCCTGCTATCTCTGGATGTTTTTATGGTTCAAAATCCAAAATCCCTATCTCTTCTGTAAGCCTGCAAATATATTTCCTTTTGAACGGATGATGACTCTTCTGTAGCTCACGGCATCACGTTTATCAAATCACTTTCTTCTCCCATGGAGTTTTTTCCATGTGAGGGATCATGGAATCATAAAATATAGGGTGGGAAAGGATCTCAAGAGGTTATCTAGTCTACTCCCTGCACTGAAGCAGGACCAAGTAATCCCGCACCATTCCTGACAGGTGTTTGTCTAAACTGTTCTAAAAATCTCCAGAAGTGAAAATACTCCATCTGAGGCCTCACCAATGCTGAGGAGAATGGACCAATTGCTTCCTGTGTCTTCAGTACAATACTTCTGGTTACCGTGCCTCACAATATTTGCCTTTTTTTTTACAACTGCATCATACTGTTGGCTCATATTCAGTTTGTAATCTACTAAAACCCTCAGATCCTTTAGCTCATAGAAATTAGGAATGAGGAGACCTATTACATATTTTAGGCTGTTTCTTGCCAATTCAGGATTATTCCCTTAAAAATAGAACATAGACTAAGTGGGACATACACGGACGCATTTAAAAGACACATCTTTAGAATTCATATAGATGTACATAAAAACAGCCATACTGGGTCAGACCAATGGCCCATCTAGTCCAGTACCCTATCTTCTGACAATGACCAATTCCAGATGCTTCAGAAGGAATGAACAGAACAGGTCAATTATCAAGTGATCTGTCCCTCTGTCATCCACTCCCAATCTCTGGAAATTTAGAGGTTTAGGACACCCAGATGATGGAGTTGCTTCTCTGGTCATCTTGGGTATTAGCCATTGATAATACCTGTCCTCCATGAACTTTTTTGAACCATTATCCTTATGCACTTATCAAAATCTTGTGGCAATGAGTTCCACAGGATGAATACATTGTGTGTATGGTGTGAAGTAGGGTGATACAGCCATTTACCTCTCTCCATTCTGAAAACAGATCCTTTATTCCTACCCTTTGTTTCCTGTCTTTTAACAAGCTACTGGTACTTTCTCCTTGACCTATGAATGCTTACTTTGCTTAAGAGCCTTTAGGGAAGGACTGTGTCAAAGACTTTCTGAAAGTCTAAGTACATTGTATCCAGAGGATCACCCTTCTCTATGTTTGTTAACCCTTTTCCACCCCCCAAAGAAGACTGGTGAGTCAGTGTTTCCCTTTACGAAAGACATGTTGACTCTTCCCCAACAAATCATGTTCATCTACATGTCTGATAATTCTGTCCTTTTGTATAATTTCAAACAATTTGCCTGGCACTGAAGTTAGACTTATTAGTCTGTGATTGCCAGGATCGCATCTGGAGACTTTTTAAAAACATTGGCATCATATTAGCTATCCTCCAGTCATCTGGTACAGAAGCTGATTTGAATGATAAGTTGCATAAAAAATGAATAGTGTTTCAATTTCATATTTAAATTCCTTCACAACTCTTGGGTAAATACCATTTGGTCCTCATGAATTATTACTGTTTTATATATCAATTTGTTCCAAAACCACCTCTACTGAAACCTCAGTTTGGGTAAAGGCATCAGATTTTTTTCATCAATAAAGAACGGATCAAGTATGGGAATCATATACCCTGCTGAGCAAATACCTCATTTAGCTTTTCTACAATGGCCTTGTCGCCCTTGAGTGATTCTTTATCATCTCAGTCTTCCAGTGGCCCTACTGATTCATTGGCAAGCTTACTGCTTCTGGTGTACTTAAAGAAAATTTACTGTTAAGTTTTGTGTCTTTGGCTAGTTGCTCTTCAAATTATTTTTTGGTATTATACTCCACTTGCCAGAGTTCAGAATCTTTCTATTTTCCTCCCTAAAATTAGACTTCCAGTTTTTAAAGGATGCCTTTTTGCCTCTAACCACTTCTTTTACTCTCTTGTTTAGCCATTTTTTTTGGTCCTTTCACTGTGCTTTTTAAAACCTGAAATATACATTTAAGCCTCTATTAATGATTTTTTTTTAAGTTTCCCTGAGGCTTGAAGGCATTTTACTGTTGTGGCTACCTTTTAAATTTCATTTAACTAGCTTCTTCATTTTTTGTGTTGTTCTTCTTTGTGAAGTTAAATGCTACTCTGGTAGGCTTCTTTGGTATTTTCCCTCCGACAAGGATGTTGATTTTAATTATATTATAATCATTATTACCAAGTGATTCAGCTATATTCATCTCTTGGACCAGATTCAGTGCTTCACTTAAGACTAAATCTCTCCACCGGTGGGTTTCAGGACTAACGTATCTAAGAATTAGTCATTAATGATGTCTAGAAACTTATATTCCTGTAGTGACCTGTATCCAGTCTATATGGGAATAATTGAAATCCCCCATTATGACTGAGTTTTCTATTTTTATAGCGTCTCTATTCTCTCAGAGAATTTCACAATCATGATCACCATCTTGGTCAGGTGGTTCGAATAGATACTGGAACTAGGGATGCTAGAGGCATTGCAGCATCCCCTAGATTGAAGTGATTTCTGTTATATACAGAGTTTACAGTTTTGTTCAGTGGCTCTCAGCACTCTCATCATAAAAATTGTTCCAGCACCCATGGTGGTTGGCAGTATATTCCTACTGTTGTACTCTTATAAGGCCACGTCCAGACTACAGAGAAGATCAACGCAGTAGCAGACAATCTTCTGGCATTTGACTTAGCAGGTGATGGTCTACTAAAGACCTGTAAAATCTAACACTGAGGGCACCCCATCGATGCCTTAACTCCTGCTCCTCGCGAGGAGTAAGGGAAGTCAATGGGAGTGTTTCTCTTATTGACCCACTGCTGTGATGATGATGCTAAAGCCCAGTTTAAGGTACATCAACTCCAACTATGTTTGTTTACATAGCTGGAATTGCATTCCTTAAGCTGACCTTCAGCTGTAGTGTAGACCTGGCCATATTATTCAAGCATGAACAAATGTGGCATAAACTTATTTTTGACTTGGCCATAACCCAACTTGAATTCTCTCACAATCAATTTTTAAAAATTGCTCCTAGTGTAAGACTTTGTTAGCCAAGTTTTATCGAAGGCAAATATTTACAGTTGTATTTTACTACCCAGAGAATAGGAGTTTACAATAGAAACACCAACCACCCATGAACTGATGTGAATGGCATTACTATAATTGAATTACACTTCTTTTCCTTTCTTCCACAATGTCTGAAATGCTATGTACGTGCATTATGAGACACAACTATCGTACCACTGTTTCAGTCAGTGGTAAATGAATTCATTCACTATCCAATTACATTTTGAGGGTGTTCACTTCAACAGGCTGACTACTTTGCTAATTTATCAGCTAATCACTACAAACACACTTGGCCTCAATTCAGAGACTGTTGAGTCCTGAGCCTCATGCTGGGACTAATAGTACTGAAAAACCTGACATAATTCTGCATAATGAAATTAGTACAATCCTGTCACACACAGCTGGGAATATCTTGGAACAAATGTTTGTCCAAGGTCACATGCACACAAGAAAAGTTTGATATTCTTAGTAACATTTCATCATGTCATTGCTTAAGGACTGTAAATAAAACCCCACGACAGGATGGAAAAGCCAATTTTCTTACAAACAGAACAGTCTTGCGAAATTGTACTCGTGCACTGACTCAGAGAGGTGTTTTTTTCATTGGGTGAGTAAAGCATACGGTCATTGTGATGAATGTAGACTTGTAGACATTGTGCCGGGGCTGGTCTATTTTCCACAGCGTGAAGAATGGCTTTGTAGTAAGGCGCACCACTGTAACTTAGGAGATCTATGCTTAGTTCCTGACTCTAGTACAGATTTCCTTTGAGATCTTGAGCAAAGCATTTCCATTTCCCACCTGTAAACTAGAGATAAATAAAGGATGTGAAAAAGCAGAATGTCTGTCTCGTTTATTTAAATTATAAGCTCTTCAGAGCAAGGAGTTTTTTACTAGATGTTTGTTCAGGGCCTAGCAAAATGGACCCTTTATCTCATTTGTGGTCTTTATATTGCTGTAGCAATGAAATAATGATTAACCTTGCAAGGCTACAAGAGTACTATTAACTGCATTAATAAAGATAGCTATTGTGACTTTGTTTGAAATAGTTCTATTTATCGGGTACATTTTAAAGGGGTAGAGCTGTAGCAAATGTTCTATCTGAGAACATGATATGGTCCATATGAACACTCATATTAAATGCTGGACTGCCAACCAGTCCACATTTTTTCTGGAGGAATAGGGGTGCAAAGCCATACACTTAGATTTTAACAACAAGAGAAAAGATGTACCCAAAAAGGAAAGCAAGCTTTGGTAAGCCTCATCCTCCTTCAACAATTAAACCACTAAATGAAACAACTAAAGTGATAACATTAGGAACAACAGATTGTTTAAAAAAAAAAAGGAAATGACAGGATGAGATGTAGCAAATGTGCTGTAAGGTGCTTGAGCAGAGAGTTAAAGGAACAGTTGCTTAACTTTTCAAATTAGTGGAAAAAACACATTCTGCTCTCCAGCACCTGTAGAATATTCATCCTGCTGAAGCGTTTCTGAGTCATCTGTGCCTTCTGTCCCAGGTTGTTGAATCCAACAGCGGCTTAAGAGCTGACCATGTTTGTTTCTAACCATTGAATTGTTTGAAAGTGTTTCCTTAGATTTCTGGAAGATGATGAGATGATCAGTCAGGAGATGGTGATGTGAGAGAACAGACAAACACAACAGTAGCCATAAAAAGAGATAAGATGTAGCAGCTCTGAATGGTCCCCATTGACTTCAGTGGGCATTGGATCTGGTTCTAAGGAGAAGGGAAAGCACACTGACCTATTTTCTCTCAAAGCAGTGGTTATTAAAGGTCCCCCGTTGTTCATTTCTTTTCACTGGGGTGTTTAAAAGATGGTCAAATTATAAAGATTTTCTTTTAAAAAAAAATGGCTGGCAGCTGTTTTACAGATGTAGTGAACACCGAAGAAATGACCTAGCAGAAATGTATTGGTATCATTTGCCATTAATGGAATCTTGCAGGCAACTAATGTGCTTACTGTTTTTGTGGCCTACTCACTGAAACCATCACAGACGGGTATACAATAAAATTACAAATGAACGTAGCACAATACTGCTAATGCCACTGAGACCGCCAAGTCACTTAGAAATTTTATTTTGCTTTTCTATGCTTCTTAAAACCAGGAAATAGCTCAGAACATGAAAAACTACGTGGCATTAGGAAATGTCTCTGTTAATGCCTCTTTGCATGTTTAGGTATCCTTTAGGTAATGCATGGGCCATTTGCTATTCTCTTGAAAGGTAACGTTTATTCTTAAAGAGCATGCATTTACTTGTGCATGGTATAAGCTCCCACCTTTTCACAGCTATTAGTTACAGTAACACCTGCTAAGTGCTCTCTGAACTTTTGGGGTGCATTTGAGGAAACATGGTCCCTGATCCTGGAACTCCACAATCTAAGGAATTCAATATAACCTGTCCCTCTCTGCACTGCTTCCCTCAGCTCCTATTGGCTGGGAATGGCGATCCACAACCAATGGGAGATGCAATCACCCATACCTGTGGAAGTGCAAGTAAACAAAGTGTCTCACAGGTAGCTAGTAGATTGCCCTTACAAGCGGCAACCTAGAGTTTAAAACCCCCTGGCTTAAGCAGTATCTTCTTTATGGCAGCTACAGTATTTAGGAAATTATATAGAGACTAAACAGAGTTTTTATATACCTCGGGGAAAATAATCTAACGAAATTTCATTCGAGTTCATTTTAGCTAAGATCAAATATAGTATTAGTCTGATACGATTCCTGTTGGAAGCACCATATCTTGCCTTTACAGGGAGGTGTACTCAGTGCTTTTAGCTATTTTCCATCTCTCAGTAAGAGATGACAGACAGGAAGCATTGCAAGTTCTTTCCTAGCCTTCAGTCAGGAGGATGGAAGTAGAAGTGGGGGGAATGATTTGGCGAAGGAATCAATGAGAAGAAGGTAGACATTTGGCATAGAAAAAAATAAATATTTATAGTAAGTAGTTGAATTATATAATTGAGTCACAAGGATAATGCATCTGCATCTTGTAAATTACTGGAAAGTACTTTTTAGAAAATAAATCCATTCCATATTGATAAATTGCAGAATCCTAATGTAGCCCAGTCCACTGACTGTTCTTATAGCCAAGGAGCCCTTGGCCCCTTCCGCATTATTTCACATAGGGTTGCAGCGACAAGTTTCTAATTCAACATCTGAACTCTAGATAAGCCTATACAACCTTCCTTGTGCTCTGGGGTCATCTGCACCATGGCCCCAGAAATCAGTGGAATTTAAACATTTGCTTAAGTGCTTAACTGAATCAGGGCCAATAAATCTACTAGGTTAGGGAACCAAATTGTAACTCATGTTTACATGAAAGCTCCATCTCGTGTTGTACATAGTTTCCTCCCCTCCCCTGCCCCCATCTTATTTTAATTTTGACCCATTACTCTAATCTTGTTGTGGCCAAAGCTGCAGCAGTTTGGAGAATATGGTTAGGTCCCATCTATACATTGAGACAGAAACTTGATTTAACTTTTTTTTGGGGGGGGGAGCAGCTGTGTGTGTTTGTAATAGTGGGCTCAGGGGGTTTTAACCTACTCAGCCTTGTCAGGAAAGACTGCAGAACATCATCATTCTAATAATTGGTATAATAAAATCTCCCTGTTCCAGTGATGTTCACGGCCCATTTCCAAATGTGTGAAATTGTTTTAATAAAATGCAGACGCGTGGATAACATTTGAGGAGAACGAAGGTTAGATGTTACTTTGATTAGCAGACTCATTGACTGTCTTGGTTGACTTTCATCCGTACCATTATGTGTATCAGGAAGACAATATATCTTCTACAGAAGGAAGAAAAAAAAGATGTTGCCTAAAGAACCTCCTCAAACTGTCTGGTATTTATGGATGTCTGCCAGAAAATAGCTTCTGATCCACATACTGTAACTATATACTCGCCTAAATTCTTGAGAAGATAATCAGATGTCCCACTATGCCTGGGATTGTCTAAGAGATTGCTGACCTTCTCACTTTTTTTCAGTAGAGGAGCGGGAGTGTGTGGTGGGAAAATGATGGCTCCTGCTGACTTCTCCTACAATATAAATGCTCTGCTTTTAATGGAAACGTTCCAGAAAACAGCTTATGTAGAGCCCAAGTTCCTTAAAAGAAGAGCTGAAAATACCAGATGCTCTGATTTGTCTTGGATTTTCTCATAGTTGCTAACATTGGTGTTCTGCTTAGAGGAGGCTTAGCCAAATAAGAGCTGGATTATGCCTCCCTAAATCCTCATGCAGATACCACCTTCCCTTCCCTTCCCTTCCCTTCCCTTCCCTTCCCTTCCCTTCCCTTCCCTGATTAAAACTAATAGGCCAGCAGGCAGCACTCTCTGTGCTTAGATTGCACAGAGAGTCGTGCAAGAGGAGAGCTGAGTGTAGTGAAGTAGAATGGAGTTGTACCAGTCTCCCAGCACATCCTGTCTCGCTCAGGGCCGGCCCAAGCCATTCTTGCGCCCCTGGCAGCGGGTGCGTGGCACATGCATGGCCCCGCCCTGGGCATGTGGCACCAGATTGATGTATATGGGGCACCGCCATGCCCCTTACCACTTCAG
This sequence comes from Pelodiscus sinensis, assembly GCF_052426305.1. Classification (NCBI taxonomy): domain Eukaryota; kingdom Metazoa; phylum Chordata; order Testudines; family Trionychidae; genus Pelodiscus; species Pelodiscus sinensis. The sequence continues at coordinate 28,419,866 of NC_143065.1, forward strand.
TCAGGTGCCCCCCATAGGTTGGCCCACTGGGCAGCTGCCTGGCTAGCCCCCCCTCTTAATCCGGCCCACTCTCACTCCTGACATACGTGCTATTCTGATGAGGCCATGTCTTCACTGAGCGGAAGATTGATGCTGCCGCGATCGATCTCCTGGCGTTTGTTTTAACGGGTCTAGTTAAGACACACTAAAGTGAACTCAAAGAGTTCCCCTGTGGATAGCTGTTAGCAGGGGCTCTGGGGCTCATGCCCAGGTAGGCCTCCACCATGCAGAACCCTGAGGCTGGCAACAGAAAACCCTGGGCTGGTGCCTACGACCCTGGGGCTGCTGGCAGGCTAGTTCTACCTATCACTAGTAATACTGATTGGTGTAGTTTACACACCTCTGAATCCTCCATCACAGAATTTTCTGCCGTTTCCCTAATTAGTGACAGTGAAGCAGGTGGGGGTATGTGTATGTATTTAATTTGTGTCTCAGTTCAGTGAATTTGTATCTGAGGGTGTCTTCAGAAGACATATAAAAGACATGCCTATGTCCAGAGTCTCACATGCACTTCAGAGACGGTTTCAAAATCTGATCTTTTTAATGTGCTTACATGGTTCAGGGTAATGTTGCCAAGTCACCATTTTTTGCACAAGGGATTTGGGCTGGAGTCAGTCTTACAATGGCAGAGAAGTTTCAGCCTTCTAGTGCATGAGCGCTCTCGGATTGGCTGTCTGATCCATTTCCCCTCTCATGGCAGAGCTCTCTTCTCTCCACAGCTCCAACAGCGTCTAATAATTGGATTTTGCAAACTACAGCTTTGGTTGTAATTCTGTAGTCTCTGCAGCCACCTAGTGGGCAGACCAGGCCTATTCATTGAGGATAGTACTAAAGAAGAGGAGGAGGATGTATTGGCAGAACCAAACCAAAATTCCCAACTTTATTTCCTTGCCACAGTGACCTGAGTTTGGTCCGGATCATGAAGGTGAGTACCCTTGTCATATAGGTCAGTATGTATTATGGTAATTACTGTTATCATAAGCATCTGATACCTGTTTCCCCCATTGTGGTACATTGAATCTTGAACCTCAGTCATTACTCTTGAGCTAAACCTTTGAGAGGCCTCGGAAAGCTTAGCTATTTATTTGAAATTGATCCAAACCCCACCTAAGTAATACATTTTCAGGTATGTCTTCTCCTTCCCCTGCTCTGACACATCCTTCTTCCTCCTTTCCTTCCAGTGGAGCCAGATTCTTTTGATGCATGCATCCCACCTTCTAAGTGCTGCTTCCCCATCACCCCACCCTCTCCCACAAACCTTGCTCATACTTTCACTCCTAATCCCGTTACAGGATAGGTTTAAGATAAGGCCTGGGTCCAACAGCCAAAGCCAATAAAAACAAGCATTCTGGAATGTGTAGCCCTCCCTGATGATCATATGACTACGGTCTACAAAAAGGTCTGCAAGGAAAAGGGACCAGCTTGTAAAACAACTGCTTGTTGCTAAGTACAGGCAAAGTCCCCAGGAGAGTCTGACTCTCCACAGGAGACCCAATGGGAAGGAGTTCTGGCTGTCATGCCTATCCCAGCGGTTCTCAAACTTCATTGCACTGTGACGACAAAAATTACCACAGACATGATCCCAGGAGAAGGGACCAAAGCCTGAGCCACCGATCCCTGCTGCTGCCCCTGTTGTGTGGGGCAAAGCCCGATCCCCCTCCACCCTGGGCAGGGGGGCCAAACCGAAGCCCAAGGGCTTCAGCCCCTTGTGGGGTTTGGGGTGAGGCTCTAACTTGAGTCCTGTTTCCTAGGTCTGAAGTTGAAGCCTGAGCCTCTCCTCCCAGGGCTGAAGTCCACAGGCTTGGGGTAGGGGCAGGGCCGGCCCATAACATTTTGGCTCCTGAGGCAGGGAGCTCAAATGATGCCCCCATGTCCCCTCGCTTGGGCCAGCAGCAGCAGACACAATTTTCTACACTCTGGGTCCTAGTGGTGCCCTCCCCCCACAGTCTGGCACCTGAGGTAGCCGCCTCAGTTTACCCCATTGTAAGGCCAGCCCTGGGTAGGGCCCAGAGCCTTCACCAAGTCTAATGCCAGCCCTGACAACTCCACTTTGAGGTCCCAACCCAGGATTTGAGAACCATTGGTCTATCCTAAAAAGGAGCCTTAGTAATGGGTGGTGACCAGAAATTGAGAGAGGGCTGAGGAGCAGACACAGAGTGCTCACAAGCAGAGCACTGTGGGAAGTGGTCCAGGGAAAAGGAAAAGCTAGGCAGCACGGAGAACGATTGTTGACAGCCTCCCAAGTGTAGCGGGTCTCTGGCTGCCCCAAAATAGGAGAAAAATGCTTTTTAGCTAAGCCACTGGTGTATGAGCGATTGATGCAAGGAATGCATTGCATGCCCTGCATCCCTGACTCGCTGTATGTTGTCCAGCTAGACAATTCCATATGACCCTCCCCCCCCCCATGGAAAAGGATCTACAAAATGGCATCCTCTGTACAGAATGACCTCACAGGCATCATCAGTGTCTGCATTTTGCAAAGATGTGATCCATTATCAAGACCAGGAGACTCTTTTCAGCATCTCTTCTCAGTTTTTCACTCCCACTCCAAGTCAGGAAAGCATTCAAATGTCCACTATTTAGATGGCTTATATTCATCTTAGTCGAAGTAGACAGGAAATCTAACCACTGATGAGATACCTAAAATCCCACTGTTTTTTCAGACATTTTCAAAGATGTTTTCTTTTACCCTCTAAGGAGCCGACTCCCCTAGAGGCATTTTGTTGGACACATCTGGTAATTAAATTGCTCAAATTTTGCTCATTAGGTGACTTTTTAGTTATTAGGTCACTGGTCAGATGGTTGCCTGTGTGGAAACTATTCAACAGCGATATAGGGCTCTTATGCTCCATAAGTTTTCCTGGCTTATGAAAGGAATGTGCAGAATCGGGTATCAGGGTATGGTCTGAACCATCCAGGGTGCTCAAGGCAAACGGCTATCCCAGGAATCTCATGACGACAATTTCCTGGAATGGCAAGCAGTTAAGAAGCGATTTTTCCCTTTGGATCTGGTCACCATTGAAAATGACAACAGAGCATCTCTGGTGGTATGGTAGTGCCAGGGATAAACATAAAAGTGCCCCCTCCCCAAAAATCCTAATTGAAGCCTAATTGAAGGCTCTCCAGGATCAAGAAATTGTATCACTTACTCATTAACAAATAATGGCACTTTCTGAACACTCTTGTTAAGCAGATATCATAACAAAGGGAATCTAATGACCCAAATGAACTACATTCAGGAAAAGAGCAAGGCTGGTTAATTGATCAAGCAGCTGCTGGTCAGATTCAGGAGAATGAGAGATAAATCAGTGAGTTGTTGAGTAGTTATCAGAAATGTAAGGGCTCTGTCACTCGTGGTTTTCCAAATTCCTACAGATGTCAGTTCAGCTCTTTCCAGTGGGACCTTCTACACAGGGGCCCTCTGAAGCACTTGCATTGAGCACCTGACGCCCTCATCTTGGAACCTGAAGTGTAGCTACTCCAGAAAACTCATGGACTGTCTGCTCATACCTAGGAAACCATCCTCTAATCTGGGTATTTCAAAAGATTTTGAAATCTTGGTCTTTGTGGTGCATTTGAAAGGACCAAACAAACAAACCACCCCACCCCAAACCCCTGTTTGTTTCATGACTGGGGGGATATACTAGAGTTCCTTCTAAATGGGTTTTGACTAGGTATGAGCTCTTGTTTCCTGAACATCCAATGTGGCTTATTTCTTTCAGTTCTGGTTTGTTGGTTGATTGGTTGTTTTACTTATCTCCTGGTCTGCAGGACACAACTTTAAGGAACAAAGGAATGTGAGATGTAACAGTCACCAGACAAATTAATAATTTGGTGCCACAGTCCACCAATAAACTTCCTTTTAACAATTATGAGATAGGTTTTTACATCCTTTATCTCCTTCCCCTCCTCACACCGCCACCTTTTCTTTGGAAAATAAAGGTGGGATAATGTTTCCTGCCTACAGATGGTGAAATATTAATCACAATTTATAGTTTTGACTTCTGGGGCATGGTCATTGTCTGAGAGCTGGAAAAGCAATCTCTATTCTAAGGAACATCCTTGCTAGCATGACTCCAAGAAGCTGGCAAAAGGGGAAGAACTTAGTCAAAATAGATCAGAGAGCATCAAAGATATCCATTTCTGAGCCGCATTACTGGTAGGAAAGGAACCCTTACCTCTCAAAGTCACTTGATTCATAACTGACCTATAATTAATCATGTCAGATTTAAATACTTTAGAAAAATATTGCAATTATGGAATGCCATCTCAGAGGAGAGAGGCTAAATGTCTTCCAGATTCCATCTGCTTTGTCGCTGTGTATGTCTGGATTAAGCTAATGCGTTGCGTTCTCTGGGAAATGGATGTTGCTAATCTCAATGAGAGAGTTGCTTCACATTAGATCATGTTACAGATTCTAAATCAGATTACACCAAAATCAAATTAGCTTCTGGCTTTTAAACAAAGGAGCTGAATATCTGGTATTTCTGAATTTTTGTGTTCCAGCTCTTTTCTGATTTCTTTATCCAAGAGAAAATAGGCATTTAATGTTGCATGTGTCCCCATACAAAATTTTAGTACAGTAGCTTTTCCAAATTAAGTGAATAGTGGACTTGTGTCACAGTCTGGCAGGGGAGTGTTCAAAACACTCTGCCACTCTAACAGCATGTAAAGTAGCTAGACATTTAATTCACCTTCTCAGCACATTGCCATACATATTTTGTATAATGTACTGTCTGTACTCCAGCTCTGCTTTAGACTCTTCATCACTCCTCACGCAGAGGCTGCCTCAAGGCAATCCGCCCTCCCCAGCAAAACTACAGCATGCCACCCTGCTCTCACTCACCGCTAGAACAGAGTTTCTCAAACGAGGAGAAATGTTTCCCCAGCAAATCCGAGGGTGAGAGTACATCAAGCTATCTCTCACGGTTTTGTAATTACGATAGAAAGAGTGGAAGAAGCAAGCACCAGGTTTCAGCATTATTCATGCAGGTTCAGCCTTGCAACCTCTTAATCACACACTTTTTCTGTGCTGAGTATTTATTATAATAATTTAAATATTTATAAAACCGTACTCTAAAGAGCTTACAGCAAAAGAGAGGGAAGCCAGAGTATGATATTCTTAATATTTTTAATATTAACCTGATTTTTTTGAAAGAGAAAATGAAGCACCCTATCTACTTAATAAAAGTTTAGAAAAGGCCACAGTGTTTGTTTCTTTTTGCTTTGTTTGCTTCGTGTTGAATGTAGGCTCTCGTTCTGGTAGTTTTCTTTAGATGGCACGTTTTAAAAGTTAGTCTGACATTTAATAGTTGCTGGATGTTCACATGAATTTTTGTGCAATTAGTATTTTTATCCTCTTGTCAGTCTTGCAGTCCTTTCTGTACTGTGGAATTATATTTGATTTTTAAGATTATAAGAGGAGTCAGCTTGTTAGTTGAAAGATTGCTAGACCACATCCAGTAATTTACAGACAATGAACAACAAGAGAAAACAGCTAAATTAAAAAAAAAACCTAAAACTCACCTGGTTTATTGGTATATGAATTAACTTTATATCATAGCAGATATTTTATGTACAAAAATACTTTTGCCACATGGTGGAGCTTTTGGCTTACTCTATAGGATAAGAGACTGTCAGATAGCAACACATGTTAACCGTTTCTCAGAATTGTTCATGTAGCTGAGATTTATACTGCAAGGACTTTCCCAGAATCCTCCAGCAAAGACAGAAATCAGGAGCTCTTAAAGATGTAGAATTAACTGTGGAGACATATGCATTTATGCCTTAGTGAGAAGTCTGGATGGCTTTTAGACCAGTAAATATTTACATGGATAAAATGCTCTTTAGACAACCTGTGTGTTTGGTTATTTATGAATTGCTGCTGCCCACCACAGTAGCGTCAAAAGGCACGTCTTCACTCACCACGCCAGGGACCTATCTTCTATAGACATTTGTATCCTATGACAAGGAATCTGACTGCCAGTTTATTTCATATAAACTATTGTGTTCCAATGCCTTTCAAGCACTTATCTCAAATCTGATACTATGACATAGATACTGTGGAAAGGTCTGTAGACTATTACCTGTCCACTCAGCCATCTGATCCGTTCATACACATCCATTAATTTTCAGAAATAAAAGTTACGTGCAGCTTTCACCTCAATAGCTCCTTGAAACACATCATACAAACCGCCTGAGTTTGCACAGCATTTCACTCATACCATCGTAAGGGAAAAGGCTAAAGTCGCTGCAAGAGATGCAGATACATTGAAAAAGAAATTGCTACTTCATCTTAATTATCAAAGAAGACCTTCCAAAGTGCATGTGGAAACAAACAGAATATGTGGCATTTGTACAAATTTGGGGAATATCTGTGTGTGTAATGACAGAGGATTCACTGTATGATAATGGACCTAAAAGTCCAAAGGAAAATCATTTCATTGGCAAAAATAAGACAATAGAGCCAGGTTTCACCTTTTTGCTCATTAATATGATTTCTGCACACTTATTGCTGTGGGCAGCATTCCTGTGGGAGAATGAGTGCTAGTCACAAGGGAACTAATTACATACACACCGCTACATGTTTTACAATTGTAGTCCATCTTTTAGCTTCTTTGTTTAAGGGGGAAATGTATTCTAATTTAGAATGAAAATGTAAGGACTTGCCTACGTACACAAATTGCACTGATTGGATCAATTTAGAAACTGATTTAATTCACAGTTAAATTATGTGGGCAACTTAAACTGCTTACTAAATTAATCTAAATCAATACTAGCTATTTTTAAATCCATTGAAGAGTATCTACACAAGGGGGTTGCACTGATTCAACTAAATGAAATTAGAAATTGATATAATTTAATCAGTACAATTTGTGTGTAGATTTTAAATCTGAAAAGGAAGGTATTGAAGGGAATTATGTTATAAATTTTAACAAAAATAGTGAAGTTTTTAAAAATGTATATGGGAAGCTACCATGAGGTTGGAGGCCAATAATAACAGACTTGACAACGGTACCAGAAGCAGGAAATTATGACAACAGTAAACAAAAAATTAAACTGGCCAGTCTAGTCATTCGAACTTGCAAATGAAGCCCGGGATTTAAATATCCTGGGCTTCATTTGCATGTTCCCGGGCACCACCATTTTTTAAATGCCCAGTAGTTCGAACTACTTGCCCACGGCTACACACGGCACGTGCTAGGTAGTTTGAACTACCGGGCATTTAAAAATGGCGGTGCCCGGGAACATGCAAATGAAGCCCGGGATATTTAAATCCCAGGCTTCGTTTGCAAGTTCGAATGACTACATTAGCCACCCTAGTCCAAACTAGGGTGGCTAGTGTAGACATACCCTATTAGAGCTGGTCAGAGAAACTTCCAAGGAGTCATACAGTGTGGGCTCGTCTACACTGGCCCCTTTTCCGAAAGGGGCATGTTAATTTCAGAGATCGTAATAGGGAAATCCGCGTGGGATTTAAATATCCCCCGCGACATTTAAATAAAAATGTCCGCCGCTTTTTTCCGGCTTTTAGAAAAGCCGGAAAAGAGTGTCTACACTGGCCCTGATCCTCCGGAAAAAGCGCCCTTTTCCGGAGGATCTTATTCCTACTTCAAAGCCTACTTTGAAGTAGGAATAAGATCCTCCGGAAAAGGGCGCTTTTTCCGGAGGATCGGGGCCAGTGTAGACGCTCTTTTCCGGCTTTTCTAAAAGCCGGAAAAAAGCGGCGGACATTTTTATTTAAATGCCGCGGGGGATATTTAAATCCCCCGCGGATTTCCCTATTACGATCTCTGAAATTAACATGCCCCTTTCGGAAAAGGGGCCAGAGTAGACGTAGCCACTGTGTTTTAATTTGCATATTTGGATACTCTGGATAATAACTGTTGAATTAGGAGTGCATTAAGGCTTAATTTCTTAGTATTCATAAAGAACAAGAGATACCCAGATGAAAGGAGCTATTTGAAGCACAGCATTCTTCCTTAGGTTTTTTAATTCCCTTCTTGATGTATCATTTTTATTAGTGTTTATGATGCTTGCAACAGGAATGGCATAATAAACTCACTTTATGGGAGCTGGATAAGAAAGACATTCTCATTGACAAAGTAAAACGTGAAAAGACTGTTATAAATTATTACTCTTCAAATGCCTTCTTCACTGCTGTCTAAAAACAGTACCTAAGGCTGTGTCTAGACTACATGCCTCTGTTGTCAGAGGCATGTAGATTAGACACATAGGCAAAGGCAAATGAAGCCGCGATTTAAATGATCGTGGCTTCATTTAAATTTACATGGCTGCCGCGCTGAGCCGACAAACAGCTGATCAGCTGTTTGTCCGCTCAGCGCGCTAGTCTGGACGCTCCCCTGCCGACATCAAAGCCCTTTGTTGGCAGCCCCGTTATTCCTCGTGGGATGAGGTTTACCGGGGCTGCCGACAAAGGGCTTTGATGTCGGCAGGGGAGCGTCCAGACTAGCGCGCTGAGCGGACAAACAGCTGATTAGCTGTTTGTCGGCTCAGCGCGGCAGCCATGTAAATTTAAATGAAGCCGCGATCATTTAAATCGCGGCTGCATTTGCCTTTGCCAAAACAACAAATCTACATGGCTCCGTCGACGGAGCCATGTAGTTTAGACATACCCTAAATGTTGAAAGCAAGGTGCAGATCTTATGCAAATCCAATGAAATCAATAGCAAACCTTCCATTTATTTCAATGAGATAGGGACGAGGCCCACATTCTAGTGGAGTAAACTATTGGGCATGGAAAAATGGTTTTGTGAACTGCATGTATTTCAACCTTCTGTATTTCCAGCTATCCATTGTACCAAGAGGCCATCCTGCAGATGGGACATGAGAAAGCCTCATGAGTGTCTCCAGATCCCAAGTGAAATCGCATGGATTTCTGAACATCTTTGCAAAGAGCTGGACTCTGTGCTATTCTCCTCCTCCAGTGCTTTCCCCTAATTGATTCAATATTTAACTTACCCCATGGATATCTGCATACAGTGTGTATAGCATATCCCTTTATGCTGAAAAAATCAATCAGAAAAAGGGCTGTAAAAGTATAGGTTTATGTTCTTCAGCCAGCTGGCCTTCCACCAGAAAGCCCATCGTGCTAAGTAAAGGATGCTGATGTTTGTGATAATCCACTTGCATGACATGCCAACCTGTCACCCTCCATGCTGCTTTCTTTACTACAAGAGGACATGGTTTTAAGAGGCATAAGAAGTTTCCACCTGTGTCCAGGGCTTGTTGATGAGCATATTTTATGAATTAAGGTGTTTCAGGAATGAGTGTGCATGGTGGGCCATTACTAGATGAGGAGAGTGCAGGATGGTATGCAGTACAAATATAGTGGCAGCTTAGGTACCAATATAGGCAGCAGTGCTGGACTGCGTGGACAGGCCATTCTGCTGATACCAGATGGGAGAGGTAGGCATTGAGGCAACTCCTTTTTCATCCTGATTGCCAGTGGAGAAAGGCTAGAACCAGAATCTCTATTTTCACTGATTAGCTGAGTCTACACTAGGAAGCTGTACTGGCGTAGCTATATCAGTGGGGTATATCAGTGGCTAAAACCCAAATATGAAAGCAAGGACTTACATAAGTTTCAGCTCTCCTTTATGGGGCGCTTTATGACCTTATAAAGGCTCTTACTGATGAAAGTTGTTCTGCAGTAAAAGAACAGAGATGCACAGGATTTTATTTCAGATTCCCATTAATTTTAATACATGACTTTGAGAATTTATACCTGTAATAAGAAGGCAGTAGTCCATGCAAAATTACAAATGTTTCTCCTGCCCAAGTCTGACCTGCACTCCATTGCAAGGTTTTGTGGAAAATGGAATTCCTCTCCATTTCAGCCATTTTGGCTTTCTGGATAAGATCATGTATATCAACTGTCTATTATCTGCTGCATCCTTCACTGAGAGCCTTTTGCAAGAGGAATAGTTTGAGCTTAAGGAGCTCTTAGTTACCTGAAAGTCACAAATAATACTTACCTTCAACAGAAGATTAGAAAAATATAGCATTTTATATTCATTCCCTTTAAAATGTGGCTTTGAATTTTAAAGGTCTTGCTAAGCGAATTCCGTAATTATTTAATAACAAATACAGATTCTTACCTTTAAGTTGTATCATCACAAATTTCCCAATGCAACATTTATTTTGGATCTATAAAACTTACTGCTAACTCTTGTTAATGCTGTTATTTGTAGCACAGATCTCTACTAATAACTTCTTTAAAAAGTTACGTTAGGGTTAAATTTTATGCTGCATCTTGAAAGGTAAAATGGGAATGAATTAATTTGGAGTTCTTCCGAGGACAAAAACATTATGCTATACATCACTGTAATGTGCCTTCTGTTCAAATCAATCAAATCACATCAATATGGACTACGCCAAAGCAAGATACAATTGTCTTTTCCTTTTGAGTATTATGAATAAACAGTGAGAATCTGTTCTGCTGAAAAATTAAAGGTGTGCAAATGGATTATCAAATGTCTCATTCAATCTTAATGGAAATGTTTTCATTGGATAGCTCAATTTAATGCAGCATAATATAATGTGGTGATACATTTTGAAGTCCATATAATGAGGTTTAAAAGCAAAGAATGAAAGTCCCTTTGGAGCAGTCTGCTATCAGTGACTGTTTGAAATGGCCATAACCTTATAGGTTTTTGGATGCACAATGCAATAATAATATAATTTTGGCACTGGGTATCCATTCTGCCAAGTGACACTTATTGAAAATAGACAGTTGAACAGCTTTTTGTGCCCGTTGCTATCTATCTGCCTTGGTGCTGTAGGCGATTGTAATTACATTTTGCTTCATTTCCTGTATAATTTATGTGAAAAATCCTTCAGTGGCAGGGAAGTATTAAGCTCAGACAATGAGACCATGACACTGTGTAAGATTTAAGATGGTTGTTTGGAACTGAAGATATAAGTTGGCTGTGACTCAGGAAATGTCAAGGTCATCCAATGTGGACAGAGCCCGCAATTTAAGAAAAAAAGCAAAAAAAAAAAAAAAGCCAAGCAATACAGCAGTTTTGTGGCTGCGGCCACTAAAAATGTTTTGCTGTTTCTCTACACGTTGATCTTATGTCCTTTTGCTAGAAAGTAAGGTGTGTTTTATGGGAAGAGCAGGACTGGATTAAGAGGGGGACTAGCCGGGTAGCTGCCTGTGGCGCCAACCTATGGGGGGCACCTTATGGCAGCTGTAAGGGGCGCCCCTTAGAGCTGCCATCAGGCACCACACGCCCGGGGCCAGGGGCCATGCAGCGCCTGATGGCAGCTCTAAGGGGTGACCCTGGCTCCCGGCCCCGGGCGTGTGGCGCCTGATGGCAGCTCTAAGGGGCGCCGCCATGTATGCATCGCACGCCCACTGCCTGGGGCACAGGAATGGCTCGAGCTGGCCCTGGGGGAGAGTAATCAGAGATTATTAATTTTATGTCTAATTACCAGGACAGTTAGAGATTAGGATAGTCGACATATATAGGGATTAAAATGGTTTTCATCCCAGAGTTTAACATTTTGTGTTATTGTTTTATTAACCTCTTATAATTTTTTCTCATGGCTGTTGCTTGAGGGTGCTAGGCATTTTTACATTACCAAGCATCTTAATGTGAAATGATTATTGTCTGGATTTCTTTTTAGGAATTTTTTCTTCCTAAATCATCATCCTTCCAGCTTCTCTTAGCACAACTCTGGTGTAAAATGTTACAGTCTAAACATATTAAGTTTGGTTCATTTCTCCAGGAAAAAAAAACAAACCTCTCTTCAGATGATGCTTCAAAAATTCGTTTGTGATTTTCTTCAGAAAATGTAAGTTTCATTTACTAATGAGGTTGCTGTTTGTTTACACAGGGGAAGGCAATCTGTGGCATGTAGCCATAATCTGTGTTTGAAAAGCACCTAGCATGATGGAGTCCTGGTCCATAACTGGACTCCTTGGTTATACCCACAATTATTTGCACTCTCCTCGCAAATCATTAATATTTATTGTGTGCAGCGCTACTAGTTCTGGGCTCCATGTCCCTTCCTATCTTTCCAGTGGATAACACCTCATTTGTAGAGAAATCATTTACCGTAAATTAGCAAATATAACCCGCGGGTTATACACATTTTTACAACCCCCCCCCCTCCGCGGAGTATACATATCCGCGTCTTATACATGTTGGCTGTGTCTACACTGGCAAGTTATTCCGGAAAACTTGCCAGCTGTCTACACTGGCCACTTGAATTTCCGGAAAAGCATTGAGGATCTAATGTAAAATCATCAGTGCTTTTCCGGAAATACTATGCTGCTCCCGTTCAGGCAAAAGTCTTTTTCCAGAAAACTGTTCCGGAAAAGGGCCAGTATAGACAGCACAGTAGTGTTTTCCGCAAAAAAGCCCTGATCGCAAAAATGACGATCGGGGCTTTTTTGCGGAAAAGTGCGTCTAGATTGGCCACGGACGCTTTTCCGGAAAAAGTGCTTTTCCGGAAAAGCATCCTGCCAATCTAGACGCACTTTTCCGAAAATGCTTTTAGGGCATCATTTCCCGCTTTCACTGCCGCCACATCTCCCACCGCAGCATCAAATGCCACCTTTTATGAAGGCGGATGAAGTCTCTGCGGGTTATATACATCCATGGGTAATCTAAGATTTTTTTACGCGTGAAAGAAAAACCATGGGTAATACACACGTGTGTGTTATACATGGAGGTGAGTTATATATGCTAATTTATGGTAATTGCCTTAATTTGTTGTTGAAGGCCTTTCTAAACTGGGGTGTGCTCTACGTGGTCTTTGTCTGCACTTCTAAAATTAAAGTGCAGCTGCGGCAGCTCTTTAAAGTGAAATTGTGGCTGTAGCAGGAGCCCACACTCTAGGTAAATCACCACCACAAGGGGAGCAGCTAATTGCACTGGGAGTATTGCTCCCAGCACTACCGCACTGTAACTTGCTGTGCTTGGGGAAGAGTGTTTTTTCACACCCCTGAGCCAGAAAGTTTCAGCGCAGTAATGTGGCGGGGTAGGCTTAGCCGAATACTGAATTTTAAAGTTTTTAACGCTGCAAAAATAAACTGATTGGCTGCTAAAAAGAAGGAATGCTGAATGGGTGTTTTGTGCAATGGCCCTTCTGCATGTCTACGGATCTGAAAATTACTTCCCTAGCATATCCAGTTCAGAATGTCTCAATCGAGCCAAAATGTTGCATGAGTTTGGCACACTGTGCGACATCAAGTGTAAATGATTTCCAACAAAACATAATACAGAGCTTCATCCTGTTAGAAATTAGAGGCATGGTTGAATCAGCCCTCCTCCCCCAGATCTGAACATGAGAACATGTTTGAAATCTGGAAATAGAATTTGCAAAAGCCCCTTGTGTAATAGCTTAATACAAAGGCATTGACCCGAGCAGCTCAGAACTTTGAGATGCTTGAATCTAAAATGGGTGGGTTGGGCCCATCTCTATTTAAAATATTATTAAAGGAGAAAGCTGGTAAAATCTGCAAGATTTATTTTATGATTTTTTTTCAGCGAATTTGTTTTTCTCAGTTTCTCTTTTGAGTCACCCAATTTTTCTCTTCATTAGCCAAAACCAGGCACAAGGAATTTAATTTTGTAAAAACCTTTTCCAAAATGCTCACTGGTGACCCTTTAAAATTAAACCTTCATATTTAATGTTTCTTATCAATGTTTCAGGAAACTAGGATTCTAACTAGACATCTTGCAGCTGGAGTAATTGAAATGCAAATTATTTCATTTCATTTCAGAGCTGAAGTGGATTCTGCATATTTTATTGTTAAACACTATAAAGGCATATTCCCCCAACACAGTATTTCAGATGTATTGCAGAGCAAAAGAGCATCCTCTGTTGAATTAACCTAGGTGATTATCATCATTCATGGACCTGCCAAACTTTCTGCTGCAATTTACTACTTTCATTTTGTTGTATTTGATTGTGCTGTCATTATGTCATTTATTAAATTGCCACCCAGACATCTAACTGTACTTGGCCTCTGTACAGGATGTTTTTTATCATCCCATTATGCATGTAGTGGCTTATCGCTTCACAAAAACACAGTATCAAGAAACATTCTGAAATCCAAGTCACCTCAGAGTAAAATGGAATAGTTCTGACTCCAATAAATGGAACTTTATATAGAGACAAGAATCTCAAAGAGGTTACAAATGTTAATTAATTAAGCCCTAAACCTCATAACAGCCCTGTGTGGGGATAAAGTATTATGCTCATTTTACAGATGGGGTGAAATGATTTGTCCATAGTTCAACAATAACCTAACAAGGGTTGAAAGCGTAGCCCTTGCTCTTTCATGGTGTACCACATGAATAACCCTCCGAGGCCTGTGCGGAGGACCATTATAGTCAACAGGCTTCCACTTACTGCAGGGGTCCACCCCACTGCATTCTGGAGGAAGCAGCTACTCAGTGGGGGTATGTCTACACTACAAAGTTAATTCGAACTAGCAGATGTTAGTTCGAATTAACTTTGATAGGCACTACACATGCAAACCGCTAGTTCAAACTTAATACGAACTAGCGGAGCGCTTAATTCGAACTAGGTAAACCTCATTCTACGAGGACTAACGCCTAGTTCGAATTAAGTAGTTCGAATTAAGGGCTGTGTAGCCACTTAATTCGAACTAGTGGGAGGCTAGCCCTCCCCAGCTTGCCCTGGTGGCCACTCTGGGCACCACCAGGGAAACTTGTCTGCCCCCCTCCTGGCCCCGGAGACCTTAAAGGGGCATGGTCTGGCTACGGTGCCCGTGCCAGGTGCAAGCCTGCCAGCACCCAGCCAGCAGACCCTGCACCTGGCACGGTACGAGCCAGCCACCCGCTGACACCCAGCCCTCCGCCTCTTCCCGGGACCAGGCTGGCAGCTCCCAGGAGCCTGCCCGGGGCAGCAAGAGGCGGGCGCCCGCCTGGCTTAGTGCGGAGATCGTGGACCTCATCCAGGTTTGGGGGGAAGCCTCCAATGTCCACGACCTCCGCACTAGGCACAGGAAAGTGGCCGTCTAGGGCAGGATAGCTGCCAGCCTGGCCACCCAGGAGCAGATTTGCATGAAAATCAAGGTGGTCCAGTGAGACCCTTCGACCCTGAGCTTAGAACATAAAAACATAAGAACGGCCGTACTGGGTCAGACCAAAAGTCCATCTAGCCCAGTAGCCTGTCTGCCAACAGTGGCCAACACTAGCGACCCTGGAGGGGATGGACGGAAGACAATGACCAAGCCATTTGTCTCATGCCATCCATCTCCAGCCTTCCACAAACAGAGGCCAGGGACACCATTTCTACCCCCTGGCTCATAGCACTCCATGGACCCAACCTCCATGACTTTATCTAACTTCTCTTTAAACTCTGTTATAGTTCTAGCCTTCACAGCCTCCTGCAGCAAGGCGTTCCACAGGTTGACTCTTTGTGAAGAAGAACTTTCTGTTATTAGTTTGAACCTGCTACCCATTCATTTCATTTGGTTTCCTCTAGTCCATCTACTATGGGAACTAATGAAGAACTTTTCTTTATGCACCCTCTCCACACCACTCATGCTTTTATAGACCTCTATCATATCCCCCCTCAGTCTCCTCTTTTCTAAGCTGAAAAGTCCCAGTCTCTTTAGCCTCTCTTCATATGGGACCTGTTCCAAACCCCTTTTAGTTGCCCTCCCCTCTCCCAGCCTCTCCCCTCTCCCACCTCCTTTTCCCATTCTCTCCGAGTTTTGTTCAATAAAGAGAGTTCTTCTTCGGGTAGTCCCCGTGGGTGCTCCACTTTTGGTGTCGGGCTGGTCCCGGCGCCGCAAATCGGAGCTTTAACAGAGCTGTGTGTGTGTGTGTGTGGTCGGGCAGCGCGCGTGCACTCCCGTTTCGCGCCTTTCATCTACCGCGCGCTGCCCGGCTCCCGCCAGTTCTTCTCATCCGCCTTGGGTCGCAGACGGAGCTTCCCTACTCTCTCCTCAAAATTTCCCCCTTCTTCCCTTTGGCTGTTTGCCGTGGGGAAGCCTCACAACTTTTACTGTTTAAATATATACTGCGTCTAGCCCCGTTGGCAGACGCGGTTTAAAAAAAAAAAAAAAAAAAAGAGAGAAATAAAGAAAGAAGAAAGGAAAGAGTATACTGAGAAAGAGCAGTGCTATATATAGATATACACTGTTGGCGTTTTTTTCTGTTGCCTGCTCTGGTTAAAAAAAAAAAAAAAAGAGAAGAAGAAGAGAAAAAAGGAAGGAAATAAAGTTTAAACAGAAAGAAAGTAACACGGAGTAACCGGGGACGCATACAAGCGGCTGCTCTTAGCAGGCGGTAACACTCAGTCCCCACAACTCAAAATGCCGGGCTCCCCCGGCTTCAAGAAATGTGAAGGCTGTGCTGAGCCAATGCCGGTGTCAGATGGACACTCGGCTTGCATTCGCTGCCTTGGGGAGACTCACATCCCCCAAAAGTGCTCCCACTGTGCCAGCCTGACGACTAGAGCCCACAAGGAGCGGGAACGTCGTTTAAAGGAGATCCTGTTTGATAAGGCTCTCATGCCTTCCACTGCCTCAGGATCCTCTGCCTCTGACCCCACGGCTGATAAGCGGAAGGCTCCTTCTGAGGCTTTGCCCTCATCAAAAAAGAGGAAAGCCCCTCCTGCTCACTCCCTGCCAGCTGCTCCGCAGTCGCGGGTAAGCGCAGGTGACAAGCCGGGCACTTCTCGTTCGAGGGTAACCCGCGCTCCATCAGTCAATAAGCCGGCCGGCACTTCAGAGTCTCGTCAGCCCACTGCTCGGGATCCTCACCCGGCACCGGGGCTTCTTAAAGAGACAGACGCAGCGGCACCAGTTGTATCACTGGTGCCGGCTGTTGAAGGGCTTTTAACCACGGCCCCCCACAGGGAGCTGTGCAGGGGATCAGCGTGCTCATACTCAGATGCCTGCTTCACAGCCCTTAACCCTTCACTCTCCAGGCTCTACTCAGCCAGCAGCATCAACACAAAAATCAAATGCCCAGGGAATCCCCCAGTGTGCCTCACCAAGGTCTCACCACGAGCCATCCCCTCACCGCTGTGCATCTACGCACCACGCAAGAGACCATGGGCATTATTACCACCGCAGTCTCTCATCTCGTCACTACTATGATAGAGAGCGTAGCTGTTCACACCAGAGATATTCGAGATCTCCTTCTCCGGCGAGACGCTCACGATCACCAACTCATTCACCTAGAAGTACATATTACGGCAGGTATGACAGCACTAGATCTTCTGGACGCTTCTCCCCTGCAAGGTCTGGCCGGCACTATTCTCATCGTTATAGACCGGACTATCTTGAATCATCTCATCGCAGTCACTCTCGCTCTCATCGCAGGTCTCCATGTTCCTGTAGATCAGTTAGTCCACGCCCTGGGCGCTCGGAGATCTCCAAACGTTCTCCGCTACGACGTCCCGTATCTTCTCGTTCCCCCACGCATTGTTCTCAAATGTCGGACCTAGAGGAAGGGCAACTCTCGGAAGGTGAGCAGGATATGTCCCCAAATGCCAGTTCACCACAGCCCTCTAGGGATGAATCACTGTCTATGGGCGAGAAGTCTCCACCGGATGATCTTAAGGAATTCCAAGACCTGTTTAAGCGTGTAGCGCAATCTCAGGAAGTGCAGCTCACTGAGTCTCAAGCTAAACAGCATAAGCTGTTTAAGAATCTGCACCCTAAACAACAGAGAAAGATTGCACTCCCGGTAGATGAAGCCATCTTAGAAGTGGCACAGGATATCTGGCAGACGCCAACATCGATACCGCCGACTAATAAGAAAATTGATAAGAAGTATTTTGTTTCATCCAAAGGACTGGATTTTCTTTTCAATCACCCTCGGCCGAATTCCCTGATAGTGGATGCGGTTCGTCACAAGAACAAGATGCCCCAATTCAAGAATTCCCTACCAGATAGGGAGACAAAGAAATTGGACCACTTTGGTCGGAAAGTTTACTCCTCCTCGACCTTGTTACGGCGGGTTGCCAATTATGCTGCTCTGTTATCGAACCATAACTTTGATAATTACTCTAAGTTACCGGAACTCATGCAGCACCTCCCTGATAGTAAGAAGTCTCTCCTTAGATCAGTTGTCCAGGAAGGTTTCACCGCATGTAGAACAGCCCTTCAGATAGCCGCGGACATTGCTGACACAGCCGCGCGAGCAATGGCAACAGGCATTGCGATGAGGAGAGCTTCCTGGCTACTGTCAGCGGGAGCTCCTAAGGAGTTGAATTCCAAAGTGGAAGATTTACCCTTTGATTGTCAGAAGTTGTTTGCCTCTACTACCGATGAGATCCTCCATTCTGGCAAGGACTCTTGTATGACCCTTCGTTCTCTGGGGATGTACACGTCACCTTTTAAACGCAGACGATACTACCCTTTCCAGAGGAGATATGATTATTTTCCCTATAAGCAACAGCAGCAGCAGCAACAGCAGCGTGGATCTGACCAGTCTAGATTCAGACAGCGCCCTCAGCGCAAACGTCAGCAACAGAACCGCTCTGCTGCTCGACCTTCCCAGAAGCAGCAGGTTTGACTCCCGTGCAGAGGACGCGAACATGTCTCCAACGGTCAGCGCTCGGAAGCCTGCGATCACCACCACCACTCTATTCCACCACCGCCTCAGGCCATTCCTTCATCAATGGGCCACCATTACCTCGGACCGATGGGTCCTAGAGGTCATATCGTCGGGCCTGACAATCCCGTTCTCATCAATCCCTCCGACCACTCCTCCCACCCCATCCCTTCTCAGGGACCCGTCCCATGGGGCCGCTCTTCGAGAAGAGGTTCTTCACCTACTCGAGATCGGAGCCATAGAGAGAGTACCCGACGAATTCCGAGGCAAAGGGTTCTACTCCAGGTATTTCCTGGTTCCCAAAAAGTCCGGAGGGTGGAGACCGATCCTGGATCTGAGGGGTCTGAACCGTTTTATTCGAAAGCAGCGCTTCAAAATGACCACCCTGGCCAAGATCATGCCAGCATTAAACAGAGGAGACTGGTTCGCAGTCCTGGATTTGCAAGACGCATATTTCCATGTAACGATTCACATAGCCCACAGGCGTTTTCTCAGATTCGTAGTGGGCGACGATCATTTTCAGTACAGGGTTCTGCCTTTCGGCCTCATTTCGGCCCCAAGGGTGTTCTCCAAGACACTAGCGGTAGTGGCTGCCCATCTTCGAAGGATAGGAGTCGTTATCTTCCCCTACCTCGACGATTGCCTCATCAAGGCACGCACCCAGTTAGAGGCTCAACACATGGTAGTCGCAACTCAGGAGTTGTTCGACTCCCTCGGCCTTATCGTGAACACTCAAAAATCGCGCCCACGACCTACGCAGATTTTAACCTTCATAGGAGCGCGTCTCGACTCCCAGTCGGAAAGAGTCCACCTTCCACTCGAGCGTTTTCAAGTAATGCAAGATCTGATAAAAACAGTTTTGCATGCTCCAATGCTCCCGGTGCGCGTATGTCTCCAGCTTCTGGGACATATGGCTTCCACGACAATCATAGTGCGCCATTCAAGACTGCACCTCAGGTGTCTGCAGCATTGGCTAAGCACGGTTTACAAGCCTACCGACCACAGCATTCGCAAGACTGTAGTACTTCCAGTACATGTCAAGGACTCCCTAGTATGGTGGACGAATCACAACAACATGTTGTCAGGAGTTCCCTTCCATGCACCACAACCGTCACGAGAGATAACCACAGACGCTTCTCTCATCGGCTGGGGTGCCCACATGGGCACAAAAACAGTTCAGGGTTGTTGGTCCACTACGGAGATGATGCTCCACATCAATCTTCTCGAGCTTCGAGCCGTGTTTCATGCCTGCAAACACTTCAAGGTATACATAAAAGGTACTGTCACCAGAATTCTCACGGACAATGTAGTCGCAATGTACTACGTAAACAGACAGGGGGGTGCCCGATCCCGCTCACTTTGTGCGGAGGCGATTCGTCTCTGGAAATGGTGCATTCGAAACAACATCTCTATAGTTGCGTCATACTTACCGGGTGTGAACAATACCACAGCCGATGCACTGAGCAGGTATTTCCCCCAGGACCACGAGTGGGTGATCCGCACAGATGTCCTCTTAACTCTCTTCCATCAGTGGGGGTTTCCGACGATAGATCTCTTTGCAACACGTGCCAACGCAAAATGCAGAGCTTACTGTTCCAGAGCGGGAGTGGGACCTCACTCGCTGGGAGACGCATTCCTCCTTCACTGGGGCACATCACTCTTGTATGCATTCCCCCCTGTTGTACTCATTCCCAGAGTACTCGAGAAGGTTGTGATGGACAGGGCACGAGTGATACTTATAGCCCCAGCATGGCCCAGGCAGCCATGGTACTCAACCCTTCGGCAGCTCTCTGTACGAGCACCGCGCCGACTGCCTTGCCTACCAGATTTGCTGACACAACAGAGAGGCTCACTGCGTCACCCGAAGTTGGACACTCTGCACCTCACTGCATGGATGGTACATGGTTCAGCGAGTCCGAGAATCTTTGTTCGGACCAAGTGAAGCGTGTTCTCCTGCACAGCAGGAGAGATTCCACCAGGAAAACCTACCTGTCAAAGTGGTCCAGATTTGTACGATGGTGTGCTCCTAAACTCCTGGATCCCTTGCTTTCGCCGATGCATGTCTTATTGGACTATGTCCTTCAGCTGCAGGCAACCGGACTAGCCATTTCATCACTTAAGGTCCACATAGCGGCAATAGCTGCTTTTCACTACCCCGTTGAAGGCAAGTCGGTTTTTTCTCACCCCATGATGGCTAGATTTCTCAGAGGATTGGCTAACCTCAACCCACCACGGAGACCTCCGCCACCTGTATGGAGTCTTGACCTGGTTCTCGATGTCCTCACTGGGCCACCGTTTGAACCGCTGGCCACGGTACCGCTACCGATGCTTACGATGAAGGTACTTTTTCTTCTGGCTATAACATCAGCACGCAGGGTGAGCGAGTTATCCGCACTAATGTCAACGCCTCCCTATACAGTCTTCAACCCGGAATCAGTGATACTGAGGTCTCATCCAGCCTTTCTACCTAAAGTATGTACGGAATTTCACATAAACGAACCAATTGTTTTGCCATGTTTCTACCCAAAACCGCATGCATCTCAGCGAGACGCTCTCCTGCATACGCTCGATGTCCGCAGAGCCCTGGCTTTCTATATAGACAGAACCCGTACTTTACGTAAGACGGACCGCCTCTTTATTTCAACATCGGGCTCTTCTAGGGGCAAGTCCTTATCCGCCCAGCGCATTTCCAAGCTGGTTGTCTCTTGTATCACGACGTGCTATACTATCCGTAAGAAGTCTCTCACCTCGCAACCTAGAGCTCACTCAACACGAGCAGTCGCTGCGTCTACAGCTTTCGTGAAAGGTGTCCCTCTTCGTGACATCTGCCGTGCTGCGACTTGGTCTTCAAATTCTACCTTTTCAAGACATTATGCAATTATTCAGCACTTCACCACTGACTCAGCAGTAGCCTTGGCAGTGTTGCCTACTGCTCGGAATACCGATTCCGAAACACACGTTTAGCCGAGATTACTGCTTCGGAGTCACCAAAAGTGGAGCACCCACGGGGACTACCCGAAGAAGAAAAGGAAGTTACTCACTTCGTGCAGTAACGATCGTTCTTCGAGGTGTGTCCCCGTGGGTGCTCCACGACCCGCCCTCCTCCCTGCTTCGGAATCTTGTTTTTTTTTTTTTTCTGTCTTTCAGATAGGCGGTGAGACGAACTGGCGGGAGCCGGGCAGCGCGCGGTAGATGAAAGGCGCGAAACGGGAGTGCACGCGCGCTGCCCGACCACACACACACACACACAGCTCTGTTAAAGCTCCGATTTGCGGCGCCGGGACCAGCCCGACACCAAAAGTGGAGCACCCACGGGGACACACCTCGAAGAACGATCGTTACTGCACGAAGTGAGTAACTTCCTTTTTCTGTTTTTGAACACACGTGTCCTTTATTTTGTACATCAGGAAGGGGAGCTAGGGAGGGTTAAGTGGAAGGAGGTGAGGGAGGAATGGGTTACGAGCCCCCTATGGGGAGGACTGGGGTGGCTCTGCGGGCTCCTCGGGGTGGAAGCTCTCCTGCAGCCTCCCAATTGACCCCCCTTCACCCCTCCTCCGGATGGCAGCCTGCGGCAAGTGCAGCCGGGCTGATGGCCGAGTGCTGTGATGTGCCGAGTGTGTGCACTCAGGGCACTCCAAGCCAGGACTGGTTTCCTGTCTCTCATCGAGTTAGACAAGCGAGCGGGGAACCCCTGAGAACTGTCTGTCCGGGGTGGGGGTCGGGTCCCTTTAAGCACAGCCCTTGGCTAGCCTGAGACAGCATCTCCACACTCTAAGTCCTAATCTGATGCCCTGCCGACACTGCATCCAGCCATCCTTAACCTCGGTTCAGGGTCCACTCAATGTGGACATGCTAGTTCGAATTAGCAAAATGCTAATTCGAACTAGTTTTTAGGTCTAGATGTACTAGTTCGAATTAGCTTAGTTCCAATTAACTAATTCGAATTAAGTTAGTTCGAATTAGTGCTGTAGTGTAGACATACCCTGGATGTTTACATTATGGGTCATACAGCTGTGTAATTATGGCACAGCAACTGTGCTACTTTAGCACCACAGTGTAGATGCCTCTAATAGCAACAGAAGGGAGTTTCCTACCACCGTGGATAATTTACCTCCCTGATCTGCAGTGGGTAGGTGAACAGAAACACTTTTCCATTGACCTACTTGTGTCTACAACTGAGGTTATATTGGCAAAGCTAAGCGCTCTGTTGTGATGGTATGAAAACTGACTTAAACTGAACCACAACCAAACTTTCTGATGTTCAGGCAAGTCCATTTAACTTCAGTATTGTTCATTTCTTCAGGTCTCTACACTTCCTGGAGCTGGCCAGAAATGGAAAAAGAAAACATGGTTAATTTCATGAAAGTCTGTTCTCGCAAGATTTCTAGGGCAAGTCAGCAAACTGAAGGTATTCAAAAGGTCAGAAAAATATAGGAACATTTGGCTGCTTTTCACAACCTCTGAATTTCTTAAGGTTTCTTCCCTCACTAATATGTTGATTATTTTTCACTACATTCTATGTAATTCTTGTAATGATTCATGTTACCTAGGAAATAATTTGGTTAACAGGCTTTCAGTGAGGGCCTGGTGAAATGAATATGTTTGCAATATACTTCACACATGGATGTGCACTGAGGGACAGAAGGGAATCTGCTAGAGTGGAATCTTAGGGTATGTCTAGACTACATGCCTCTGTCGCCAGAGGCATGTAGATTAGGCTACCAGACATAGGAAAATGAAGCGGCGATTTAAATAATCGCCGCTTCATTTAAATTTACATGGCTGCCGCACTGAGCCGACAAACAGCTGATCAGCTGTTTGTCGGCTCAGCGCAGTAGTCTGGATGCACGGGTGTCGACATCAAAGGTATTTGTTGACTACCCAGGTATGCCTCCTGGGATGAGGTTTACCTGGGTGGTTGACAAATACCTTTGATGTCGACACCCGCGTGTCCAGACTACAGCGCTGAGCCGACAAACAGCTGATCAGCTGTTTGTCGGCTCAGCGCGGCAGCCATGTAAATTTAAATGAAGCGGCGATTATTTAAATCGCCGCTTCATTTTCCTATGTCTGGTAGCCTAATCTACATGCCTCTGACGACAGAGGCATGTAGTCTAGATGTACCCTCACTCTGAGTACTGCTTCTCTAATGGCCGTAGTCACTGTAGGTTTTTTTTCTCCTATTTGGGTTTGGGAGGTGGGTGGGCGTTAGCCCGCCCACATCTAAAGGATCCTTCCCCAGCCTATAGGGAGGATCCAAAAAGCCCTGGACACCAAGTGATTCCGGGGGACAAAGAAAACAAGGGCAGGTGTGAGGGTCAAAGGGCTAAAACAAGGGAACCGGAAGGGGATACCAAGCAGAGAACCCTGGACAGTGCTCACTGCCCCATAAAGATTGAAAGAGAGAGAGCCAGCGGACACTGCCCTGTGGAACTCTGCCCTGATGCAGGAGTGGAAATAGGCCCCACTGTCGCAGACCCCTCCTTCAGCCAACCTCTGCTCCCTAGTTTTATAAATTGCCGTTGTGGCGATAGCCAAGAAGAGGTTGACGAGGCAACTTTGTGGGGCTGCGGAGAGGTGTGCATAGATTCATAGGTGAGGGGAGAAGTGCAGCCAGAACCTCAACGGGAGGTTCTGGAAGAGCCAGAAGAGGGGCTGTAACCTGGTGCACTCAAGGTAGATGTGTGCCGGGGTTTCCCTCATGTCACAGAAGGGGCAAGTACCGGGGACGGGGTGAACCATGCCAAGTACACGCCCGTGCTCACAGCGCTGTAGAAGATTCTCCAGCTGATGTCCCTAGTAGGCCGTGGAACCAACGTGGAATAGTTACTGACCCACCGGGGCTCCCCACCCTCTATTGGTGGTAGGAGGTCCTGCCACTTGGTATCTGGGCGGGACACGAGGGTGGGGAAGTGGAGAGTATGAAGCACGAGCATGTACAGATGACTCTTTGGTGCAGTTTGAAAGGGGAAAAATTCTCAGATATGTTCTCTATCAGATATTAAACTGATAAGAACAGATATTACATTGGAGTAGTAGGCAATAGTTACTGCCTCCAGCAATATTGATCCCAGTTGTCCTGTAGTTAATAATTGCTCCTCTTCCCACCCCAGCACATAGTACTGTCAGTCACAGATCTCTAACTTGCGGGGCCAAAGCTAGGACATATTCAGGGGAAGGCACTTGCCTCCACTGAAACCCAGGCTAAGCCAAAGTCTGTTCATTTTTAGAGCAAGAGACAAGACTCCACTCTTTCCTCCATGCCTCCTCCTGTCCGCTAGGCTGTAGAATGGGAACAGCTGCTGCCCCAGGGAGATAAATCACCTGCATTACTTCCTTTTAAGTAAGTGGCTTTGTGATGGAGAGGAAGTGCTTGAAAATGGCAACCCTCTTAAATGAGGGACTTGATGTATTTATGGCATGAACTCACATAGGGCTAGATCATGACCTAACATCAAAGCCCAGCGCTAGCAGTCAGGCAGGCTGTGCCTTCATGACAGATCAGCGGTACCTCTGAATGTGTGGGGCACCCCTGCTTCAGCAGAGGAAGTCACTTCACAGCACTGGTTATTTATGGTGCATAGCTGTGCTGATTGCAAAGGGTTGTCTATGGGCAGCTAACACACTAGGCCCTGCATTTCATCAGGGTAATTTGATGCAGTTGACCCAGCCAGCACAGTTTGGTAGGGATGCTGGCACCGACTACTACTTGCTGGTGTCACTCAATCTGTAGAGAGGGATTATTTGCAAGAGCAGGCATGTTTGGTGCAGGCCTGTGTCTCCATTTGCTGTTCAGTCAGCGGGACAGCGTATACCATCTGCAGAACTAGATGTACTCCTGCCCAGTTTCTCCAGTGAGTGTGGAGTGTGCATATGCTCCCCAGGCCTGCTGACGGGAATGAAGGGAAGGGAAAAGGGCAGTTGCCCCAGGACCTGGTGATTCAAAGGGGCCCAAGACTCCTGGCCACTGCTGCAACTACTATTGCAGCAGCAGTGGCCAGAGCCCCAGACCTTTAACATTGCTGCTGGAGCACCACTCCATATACTCTGTGTGGATCAGAGGGCTGGGGGAAGGGGTCAGTGCCATGGTCCAAGAAGGGCTTAGGGCTGGCTGCCCTGATTCCACTCCTTCCACTTGAGGCCCCGCCCATTCTGAGGCACAGAGCCAGCCCCCTCCACCACCACCACCACCACCACCACCACCACCACACACACGCCTTGTCCGGGAGCTCACGGAAGCTGTTGGCACCCCTCATGCTCCCATACTAATTGTGTACACAGAGCTTAGTCTTTGATTATGAGCTCTAAAATGCTCCCATACATGGGGTGATGGCTTAACCCAGTGTTTCCCAATTTTATTTGGCCACGGAACCCTTTTAAACTCAAAAGAATTTTGCGGAACCCCTAATAACAGTCTAATACATGGAGCTGTAAAACTCCACCACAAATAAGGAAGGATAATAATAAACAAATGCTAAACAAGTTCATGAGATCAGCATTTAGTTTAATTACCCATATTTAAAAACAGAAATTACATAATATTAATTATTAATTTTTTAAATCATAAAATGTTATTGTAAAGGAATTTTCTCACGGAACCCTTATTTTCACTTCGTGGAACCCCAGAGTTCCATGGAACACCATTTGGGAAACACCGGTTTAACCTATGGGCTACGTCTAGACTGGCATGATTTTCCGGAAATGCTTTTAATGGAAAAGTTTTCCATTAAAAGCATTTTCAGAAAAGAGCATCTAGATTGGCATGGACGCTTTTCCACAAAAGCACGTTTTGCGGAAGAGCGTCCGTGCCAATCTAGACGCGCTTTTCCGCCAAAAAAGCCCCAATCGCCATTTTCACGATCGGAGCTTTTTTGCGGAAAACAAATCTGAGCTGTCTACACTGGCCCTTTTGCGCAAAAGGACTTTTGCCTGAACGGGAGCAACATAGTATTTCCTCAGGAAGCACTGATTTCTTACAGTAGGAAGTCAGTGCTTTTGCGGAAATTCAAGCGGCCAGTGTAGACAGCTGGCAAGTTTTTCCGGAAAAACTGGCCAATCTAGACACAGCCATAGTGTTTTTCTAAATCTGATACACTTTTAAATTCTCATTAGGATGTGTGATGCCACTGAAACATATGTGTGTAATGATATGAGTCATGAGTCATGCAGCTCAAATAATAATCCCTATACTGCATACTGTCCTGTAAGGGAACAGCTATAGGTAAATGGCTAAAATGTACTTCTTTGTTTGTTTCTTTGTTTTGAGATTAACTGTATTGTCTCTTAATCTTAGCCTCAACCTCCTCCCCAGAAGTTAAGGACCCTCAAAATGTGTCTGAGTTTTTCAGTGGGTTCTCTGATATTGGCCCCAATAAACGAGTAAATATATAAATGAAATAAATAAAAATGTCTTTGAGCGTAACCTGGATGCTGCTGAGCAGCTGGTGCTTAGCACATCTCAGGATGGAGTTCAATAAAAATGCACATGGTCCTCATTTTCCAAGCTTTAGAAATTTATAGAAAAGTGTGGTGATACCACAGGGACAGACACATATCAGAAATTAGAAAGTCAGACAGACACAAACCCTGATTTTATAGAGCTTTTAGGGGACATCTGTAACCTTTATAAAATTGCAGAGGTAAAATAAACAGGAGCTTCAATCCTTTGAACCTCCTACGCATACAACTTCACAGGGAGTTAAGGGCTTAATTTCAGTCCCATGGATCTCCCTAAAACAAGCTGCTCAGAAATTTGCACACTCAAGGAACATAAGCTTTTGTTAACCTGGAATTTCAGATAAGCAGAGTTCAGAAAATCAAGATGGTCTTACATGTATTTTTAAATACATGAACATTGCTGCATAACAAATAAGTCTCCCTATTGTGCACAGACAGAAACAATAATGTGCAGATATTAAAAAGGTTAAAATGCTCTTTGAAACATGAAGATTATAAAATATTAAAATACCAATTAGAATCAAGTCTATAATCATTTTAATATTCACAAGTAATTGAATGAGTCAAAATGGATTTTTGGGTTGTGAGCTGAATTTTCTGCTGAGCAAAAAAGTTAGCAAAAGTTTCTGCACTAGGTTTTGAATTAACAGTTCTGTTTTTAAAAATAGACTAGGGCTGAAATTATGGACAATGGTTAAGTGCCACCAATTTGTCCAATGAGTACTGTATGCCTGCTTTCCAGTCTCTGAGAGAGTACAGTACTTTGCATCCCAGGATATAGGACGCTTTCAGAACTCATGATTCTTATTGCTCATTTTTGTTTGTGCTTTTAGCAATGAGTGATAACTTTAAGTGAATGTCAGTAATCTAACTCCAGCACTGGCAACATTAGAGCTATGTTATGCTAAATTGTATCCTTGTTTTAAGATTATACTTCAAGAATCTTTTTAATGAAAGGGAAACTAAAAGCCTCCCTTTTGACAAGTTAGGAAACATTAGCCAATTAACTCTATTTATAAAACTCCTTTGCATCATTAGTGCTAGCATTCTCTCAAGCTCTGTTTTTCATTAGCTCAGCAGCATACTATTGCTGGCATATAAAAGGACAGTTTTATTCATGGAATGAAAAAGCCCCAGTGAACTAATATTAAATCTTAATCTTTTTGTGCATCTCCCTAAAGTGTAATCTAGGGCTTCAGGGAGCCCAAGTTAAGGTTGAAGTCTTGCCAGGAGATGTGGGAATAGCAGCACAGAGTGAGGGTCAGGCACTTTCATAGAAACATAGAACATTAGAACCGGAAGGGACCTCAAGAGGTCATCAAGTCCAGCCCCCTGCACTTACGGCAGGACCAAGCACTTGATCAGATCATCCCTGATAGATGTCTGTCTAACCCGCTCTTAAATATCTCCAATTACAGGATTTCACAACCTCCCTAGGCAATTTATTCTAGTGTTTAACCACTCTGACAGGAAGTTTTTCCTAATGTCCAACCTAAACCTCCGTTGCTGCAATTTAAGCCCATTGCTTCTGGTCCTATCAACAGAGGTCAAGAAGAACAATTTGTCTCCCTCTTCCTTGTAATACTAGTTTCTCTGTTACCTGTTAGTCATCACTAGTCTGGAGTAGAGGGATGCAAGCCAGCAAGGTACCATGAGTAAAACAGCTGCCCTTTCAATCAGACCTCTCCAGTGATATCTGAAGGTGTGGAGATATAAAAAGCCCCGGGTCTTCAATCAAAATTGCAGTAATTTAAATGGGATAGCAGAATTCTTTTGTGGGAAAAGGTAGCTTCTAGGCACAGATGAGTGGCAGCAGAATTTCACCTCTCTTGAGGAACATGCCCTGGTGTGAGTGTACATGTTTTAGCCCTGAGTTTGCAGCCATTGGCTTTGCTTTTCAGCAGCTACTATGGTCACAGTTTGTAGCTTTCTTAGTTTGCTGAAAACGACATCACTCAGGCTATGTCTACACTGCAGGCTTTTGCTGGCAGAGAGTATGCTAATGAAGTGCTCATTAGCATTTGTCGCGCTGTCATTTGCATATTCTCTGCCGCTGCTTTTTGCGCACGAGGTGTTTGCGTAAAAACAAGCCGTGTAGATGGGTCCGTTTTGTGCAAGAAAACCCTTTTGCGCAAGATCCTTATGCCTCAACAAAGGCTAAAACACACTTGGAGCAAAAGCTCTAGGCTAAAACACACTTTTCTAATCTGCTAGCCCTCTCCACTGATGAACGTAAGCAGGTGCGCCCTGGTGCACAGTTCTAGCAAGGAGCTATTTAAAGAGCTAGCAGGGACCCAGGTTGCAATAGGATAGTATTTGTAAAAAAATTTAAGTTGCTTTCACCACTGCCTCACCCAGAAAGGGGTCTCATTGGCAAGTAGCAGCAAAATTCACAGTTTTACCCAGCTCCAAGAAAACGCCACCAGCACACTATTTCACTATAAAAGTGTCTAAATTGCTATTATTTCTGAAAAAAAATCCTGTAGTTGGTTTCTATTTTCCTATTTGTCCCCACAGAAGATTTAAAATTTTAAAACTATCCATTTAACTTTATCCAAATCAGCAATCTGGGCCTCTACTCACTTTGTGAGGTCTGTTCTATCACACAGATGTTCAAGGTTAAAACCCATCTTACAAATCAGTAAAAATACGTGAGGATGCATTCTTCTGTGGGTTCTTAATCTGGTGTCATGTAAAAGGAAGGACTCCCATTATGTGGTTGGCCTTTAGAATGCACCTGAAAGAAGCTGGCTGGCTAAAGCCATGCACAAGTACAAACACAAAATAAACCTAATGTCAGTAGTTCTTGATAGTTGGATGAGGTAAAATTCCACAAATGTTTACCAGAGTTCCTTTGCTTTAAATCTTTGCTTGTGTGTTTTAAAATTAAACCTGATAGATATTTTTGGACATTTTACTCATTAATGTGACTGGGACATATATTTGAAATGGCTCTCATTTCTGAAGGTAGGTTTTATTATGTTGGTCAAACTGTGTTCTGTCTTTTTGAAACCACCTCTCCTTCAAATGAACAAAATCATTAGGTCATGTATTTTGAAATCATGTTCATCAGTAGTACAGCGGCAGTTGGCTGTCTGAGCACACTTCACAGAGAACTGAACCAAGTGATGCAAAATCTGGCATTTTATATTTTTTTAATGTTCTCTAAGATGATCAGATTGAAATCTATAATATCCTGAACAGAGTTTTGTGGAGGTGTAGTTAAATTACGTTTGTAATGTGTTTTGAGAGACATACGAGTTCAAATATTTTAATTTTCAAAATGAAAGCAATAGATAACTATCTGAATGTAGCTGGAATAAATGGTTTTCAAAGAGTTAGCTTGTGGAGGAATAGGTACCATTTGAACATCTCTAGTATAGCACCCTCAGGACCTAACGACAGATTTTGTGCAACCATGGGAGGTCAGTATTGTCTAGCAGCATTACCAATATTTCCACTGTTTACTGGACACTGAGAAGATATTTAGGGGTAAATTAGAGCTAAATAACAGCACGGAACACTGAGAAGCAGAACTGGAGGCTGTAAACAAACTTTATGGGACTGTGGGAAACTTGGCCACACCCATGATAAGTAGATATCTGGCTAACTAAAATCATGACAGACTACATAGTGTCCAACTAGAGAGTTTCAATCTGTACTGTTCAGCATGAATGAAAATAGCAGAATCTGGCTCCTACTAACTAATCATTGGCCAAGATGAACATGCAAATGACTAAACATAGCATAGGAAATATGACTTATTACCCTTTGAGGCTTATCTAGCAGCACTAAACAAGTAATGGCTGAGGCTCATTTGCAGTAATGTCCAGAAGTATAAAGGATTTCATGGGCTTTTTTGGCATTCAAAACAGTCCTCTTGTTTGTTCATTCCAGCTGGAAGGAGGTGATAATCCTTCTAATGGATAAAAAGGGAAGTGTGTGTTTCTGTACTGATATACCTGTGACTCTTGGCTGCTTGCTTTAACCTGATTTATGTCCTGATACATAGCTATGTAGTTAGGGGATTCTGTTGTGTTATGAATTAATAGCCAATCAAGCATGCTGGCCTAAGGCTGGTGGATTTATGTAAGATAACTATAACTTGATATGTCAGACTCTGTTTTATAGGTTCATGATCAAGAATATTAAACTGTAGCATAAAGAAAGTCAACACGGTCCTCTTTTCTGGGGAAAGAGAATGAAGATTATTAAGAATCTAGCAAGCAAAATCCTGGTCCTCCAAAGGGCTTGTAGGACCTATGTATCGATACTCGGGACAGAACTGGCCTCAATAAATTCACCTAATGTAAAAAGTAGAAAACTGCTACTTTTCTTTATGGCTTACTCAAAGTGGTGTCCCAACCAGTGGCTTTCTCTGCACATTAGTTGCACCCAGGAATTGTGGACACAAAGGCTATATCTACGCTACAAGTTTTGCCACAAGAGCCTATGCAAATGAAGCACGGATTAGCATTTTCTCACACTTCATTTGCATATTCTCTTCCGATCTGTTTTTGCTCTGGGGGGTTTTGCGCAAAAACAAGCAGTGTGAACGTTTCCTTTCTGCACAAGATCGGTATACCTCCTTTTTTGAAGCATAAGGATCTTGCACAAAAAGGGTTTTTTGTGCAAGGACGTTTCCTTTTTTGCAAAAACCCCTTTTTGCACAAGATCCTTATACTTCAAAAAGGAGGTATACCGATCTTGCGCAAAAAGGTTTTGTGCAAAAAGGAAACATCCACACTGCTTGTTTTTGCACAAAACCCCCTAGGGCAAAAAAGGATCAGAAGAGAGTATGTAAATGAAGCACAAGAAAATGATAATCTGCGCTTCATTTGCATAGGCTCTTGCTGCAAAACTCATAGGCTTTGCCTAGACTGGCAAGCTTTTCCACAAAAGCAGCTGCTTTTGCGGAAAAACTTGCCAGCTGTCTACACTGGCCGCTTGAATTTCCGCAAGAACACTGACTTCCTACTGTCTGAAATCAGTGCTTCTTGCAGAAATACTATGCTGCTCCCGTTCGGGCAAAGTTCCCTTTTGCGCAAAACTTTTGCGCAAAAGGGCCAGTGTAGACAGCTCAGATTTGTTTTGCGCAAAAAAGTCCCGATTGCGAAAATGGCGATCGGGGCTTTTTTGCGCAAAAGCGCGTCTAGATTGGCACAGACACTTTTCCACAAAAAGTACTTTTGTGGAAAAGTGTCCGTGCCAATCTAGACGCTCTTTTCCGCAAATGCTTTTAACGAAAAACTTTTCCGTTAAAAGCATTTGCAGAAAATCATGCCAGTCTAGACATAGCCATAGTGTAGACGTAGCCCTAATGTGCATCATAAAATGAGAATTAAAGGTTTTGGAGTGATATATAGTGATTTTACAAGACTGGGCCCCAAATATGGACACTTATTTACCTCATGATGGGGATTGTGTGTGTGTGGGAGAGAGAGAAAGAAAGAGAGAGAGAGACTCCAGAAGAAACTACTGTGGAATTGAGCATCATTGTGGGAAATTTTAGGCATTTCTTTATCAAACCTAATTCTTCCCTGTCTACTAAAGAATGAACAATGAATTTAACCAAATTTATTTAAATTAAACCATAAAACTTGCTGAGTAATTCATTTAAAGGCAACAAATTATGAAGCTTGTGACCACTTAGCCTTTTGGTTACGTAGCTGTGTGTTGTGCTATGTTGATAACGACCATCAAAAAGTGGCATTTCTCAGCAAGCTTGAATGCTGTAGAGTAGCGGAGACTACGAATGAAAGCAGGCTCCATGCTGTACTTTGCAGTAAAACTAGTGGAGAGACCTTAATGTTTTGTCTTGTCAGGGGATCAAATAAAACTTAAGTACCATGGAATGTTGATTTAGGCAACTTGAAGCCTTACACCCCATCTCATAAATAATTTTTATGGAGAGAAAATACTGAGTTAGGAACCAGCAATATATTTTCCTGCTTTAAAAAAAAAAAAAAACTGGAAGGGCCAAAGTGTGTTAGTAAAATCTATTGATTTCTGGGTTGTGGGTTGAAGTTTTGTTCTCTCTTAATTTGACCCAGATCTTTGCCAAAACTATTCTGACTGCAGTTCAAGGAAAAAGCCATTAGGGTGCTATTTGTAGCTCTCAGATCCTGTGTCCAGTTTTTCCCCAGCCCTGAGCATCACTGTTATGATACATGATGCTGATACAAAAATAATTGCAAATCAGATAAACCGGAATGTATTTGTAAATGAAAAGTGCACTATGAGAGCTAAGCTTTTTAAATAAAATGTGAAACAGTAAAAGCTGTGGCTGTGGATGTCTGGTTTTAAGATCTGCCTTTGCTAAAACCTTTGATTTACAGAGTCTTGTTCCTATTGCTCTAAGAACATCATCTCCATCCATCCCCCACCCAGTTGCTTATGCTCTGGGAATATGAATTAATGTCAATTTATGTCAATTTATCATGCCAGAATATACTACATAAAAAATTGTAGCACATATAAATGTCCAAAACATAATCATAAATGTGAATGCCCCTACACACTGGGGAAAGGGTGGCCCCAGAGTTAAACATTTTGACTCAGGCCTATGTCTGGTAGCCTGCTGCCCTTAGAAAAGCATTTAAAAAGACACATATTCCCAGAGCAACAGGAACAAGACTGTATAAATCAAAGGTTTTAGCAGAGGCAGATCTTAAAACCAGAAAAATTAGACAGGATTTCTGTCTAAACGTAAAATCTACATGATTATCTAGCCTCTATTATATACTTGAACCTCTTTAATCTGGCAATCCTGGGAAATGGGGTATGCCAGTTTTACCAACTGAGGAAGAGTGCTGTGGGGTCTGGGCATGAGGGGAGTGGAGGTGGGACACTAATCTGGCTCTGCCCTCCCTCCCCCACTGCTCCCAGGCACTATCTTCCGCTGCTGTGGGAGCAGCAGGGAAAAGCCACAGTGGCAGCTCATCACTGTGCTGATGTTTCCCCTGCTGGGAGGCAAGGAGAGCAGCAGCATGCAGAGCTGCTTCCTCCTCCTCCTGCCAGGGTCTGTACCACGTGTATTCCTGGATTAGGGACACCTGGAGCACGTATGTAGTAATATTCAAGTACAGTAAAACTCCAATTGTTCAGCATCCAGTCGTCTGGCACTCCCGATAGTCCGGCACCAACTGGAACTCGGAAGTGCTCCGGCCAGCCGGACATTTGGAGCTACTGGTGGGAACGGCGTGGCGAGGGGTGAACCCTCTGCCGTTTTGCAGGAAGGCGGGGGAAGCCCCGTGCCGCCATCGAGAGTTTCCGGGAGGGAAGCGGGCTCCTCACCCCCCACACTGCAGTAGTTATCGCTGAGCAGGGGGGTGAGGGGCAGTGCTGCGGGACCAACCCGGCAGCACCCCAGCTGCTCTGCTCCGCCACTTGTCCACCACTCGTCAGTTTCAGCAGCAGGAGCGGCGGACTTGGGGAAGCAGTGGAGCAGAGCAGCTGGGGTGCTGCCGTGATGGTCCTGCAGTGCCGCCCCTCACCCCCCTGCTTGGCGATAACTACTGCAGTCTGGGGGGTGGGGAAGCCCGCTCCCCTCCCAGAAACTCTCGGCGGCAGCGGCACGGGGCTTCCCTGCCTTCCTCCAAAACGGCGGAAGGTTCGCCCCTCGCTATGCCATTCCCCACCCAACCCCCAGACGCAGTGCAGGTCCCGGCAGACCCATCACAGCCCCCCGCCGGAGTATCTCACGATACTCCGGCATATCTGATAATCCGGCACCACCTAGGTCCCAAAAGTGCCGGATTATCAGAAGTCTAGTGTACTTCTCACTCTTTAATGGATTTAGTCTCACAACACCATTGTAAGGCAGGGCAGGGTTGCTCAGTAGAGGCCCAGAGACAATTGCCCCCATGTTCATACATGAAATCTGTGGAGGAGCAGGGACTTGAACCCAGGACTCATAAATCCTAGGCTAGAGCCTGAACTGTAGAATCATTTCTTTTAAAGCAGGCATACATTCACTATGTATCATGTAGACAAAATCAATGTCATGCCTGTTAAATATATTTAAAAATTGGCTCTCTGAGCTATGGTCTACAGTAGGAAGTTATTTCGAAATAACTCCCATTATTTCAAAATAACAAGCAGAGTGTCCACACTATATAGGTGAAACAAAAGACAGAACTATGTAGCACTTTAAAGGCTAACAAGGTGGTTTATTAGGTGATGTAGTCTTTAAAGTGCTACATAGTTCTGTCTTTTATTTCAGCTAGACCAGACTAACACGGCTTCATCTCTATCACTATTCCACGCTATATAGGGTGTGCCTAGAATACAGGGTTTTTTTCAAAAAAAGTGGCCTTTTTCCAAAAAAACTTTCCCTGTATCTAGACTGCCACCGTGTTCTTTCAAAATTAAATCAAAAGACCGTAACAGTTTTTTCGACCATGATAAACCTCATTTTACAAGGAAGAACGCCTTTTTTCAAAAGTGCTCTTTCAAAAAAATGCATTCTTGAATGCAAACAGGGCTTTTTCAAAAGAGAGCATTCATACAGCCTGGGTGTTCTCTTTCAAAAAAGCAGCTCGCTTTTTCGAAAGAAGTGGTTGCAGTCTAGACACTCTCTTTCAAAAGAGGCTTGTAGTCTAGACGTACCCTACCAAGTCCATATAAGGGGCTGGTTATTTTGAAATAGTAACTCCTGCTTTCCATGAGGAATAATGCTCATTTCAAAATACGGTAGTTATTTTGAAATAGCAGTAGTGTGGATGCTCCACTGCTGCTATTTTGAAATAACTATTCCCCAGAGTCATTCAAAGTAATTACTCCCCGGTGCTTCCCAAGGCTTTAAATCAAGATAGCGTGTCCACATTACAGGAGCCTGCCTTAGACTAATTTTGAGGCTTCTCTGTAGGGTGGACCCGCAATTTCAAAATAGTTATTTCAGGCGTTATTATTTCAAAATAAGTTATTTCGACATAATTCCCTAGTGTAGACATGCCCTGATAGATCTCAACAAGTAATTGGGAATGGAGGATCCACATCCCATGGCAGTGTTTTCTAGGACTTTATCAGACTTGTTATAATCTATATATTAAGCAAAGATTTGGAAGATGTTGTTTGTAAAGTCTGAAGATGACACAAAGATTGGTGGAGGTTTAAATAATAATGACACCTTAGTTACATAGAACAAATTGAAGTACTTGTTAAACTGTTCTCATTCTAATAACGTGCATTAATACATCCAGATGCAAAGACATTCACCTAGGAACAAAGTAAGTAGGTCACTTTTAAAGGATGGGGGACTGTATCCTGTTCAGCAGTGACTCCATAAAAGACTTAGGGGTCATAGGGACAGCTGGGTAAACTGATGATCTGGAGGAGTGCAATGCTGTGGCACTGCAAAGCTGCTGAATTTGAGGCTGAAAATCTAGCGTTATATTCTCAGTTTATCAGTTATAAGGAATCCATCTGAATGTGCTACGTTTGTTGCAATGCATCACTTGCGATGCGTTCTATTGCTCCTCTTCACGTTTTTGATTTGTGCTGAGAGAAAAATGATTTCTAAGTCTCAAAGCAAGGACACTGTAGACAGTCTCTCTCTCTTAAGTTCTTCATGGTGCCTTGACCCAAAGGAATAAAGCTGAGGAGAGGCTGTGATTTATCTTCAAATCTGCAAGCATTGAATTCTCTCCAGATGCGTATTGATGGCTTTCACGAGTGGTACTGGACTCTATCCTCTATCATTCTTATTTCTGTCCTTTGTTTAATGAACTTACACTTGCTTACTCTATAAACAAATGTAAATGCTATGTGTTAAGTGGAGCTGTGTTCTCTGGAGCCAATTGATCTGATGAAGTGGGGGTTTTCCCACAAAAATTTGAGAGTCTATATATTTTGGTTAATCTCTAAGCCGTCACTGGACTGCTCGTTATTTACATATATGTATATGCATTGTACAAGGTACTTACAAGAAGTGCATTAATGTATGTGTTTTGTTAGGCTTGCTACTGTATCCGAGATCTGGTCCTGGCTGATATGAAATTGAATCCCTTGGGTCCATGATTTATATGTGATTCCAGAGGTTAAATATCAGAGCTTGCTTTTTTAGCAAATAAAAGGTGTGATCCTAGATTCCTGAGTAAAGCCCTAGTTATGAACCTCTATGTAAGAATCAAGTGAGACAGAAACATCCCTCATTTCCTGGTAGGGAACTTCAAGGAATCCTTCCACAGCCAAAACGACAGCACACGAGCTGTTGTAACAGTCATGCCCACTGCACATCCACTTCCCTGTGTGCACAGAGTTTGGCCAGTGGGTCCACAAACTCGTCTATGTCCATTCCACAACCACAACTACTGTGATGACATAAGCCATGGGTCATGTGTGGTGGTCTTCTCCCAAACCTTTTCTGAAATCATAAGGGGAGAAGAATGCCTGCTGCTTGCAGGTGCTTTGATCTGGAGGGATCATCTGCTTTAAGAGTCTGTATTCATTGCCAGAGGCTTGTCCTATGCATGAACTAAGTAGTTCTTTCTCAGCTGTTTCTATCAAATGCATGACAGACTTTCATGCTTTGGCAGCTCTGGTCCATAACTCCTACTTCCCATGGCTGTGTTATTGTGGGGTTTTTTTTGCAGCCTGGAGCCCAGAAGAGAGGAAGGATTCTTCAGTCGACCAGAGTCTATTTCCATTTTGCCCAAGTGTGCCCAGTGGGGAAAGTTCAGGGTCATAGAATCATAGAATACTACGACTGGAAGGGACCTTGAGAGGTCATTGAGTCCAGTCCCCTGCCCTCATGGCAGGACCAAGCACTGTCTAGACCATCCCTGATAGACATTTATCTAACCTACTCTTAAATATCTTCGCAGTTAGAGATTCCACAACCTCCCTGGGCAGTTTATTCCAGTGTTTAACCACCCTGACAGTTAGGAACTTTTTCCTAATGTCCAACCTAAACCTCCCTTGCTGTAGTTTAAGCCCATTGCTTCTTGTTGTATCCCCAGAGGCCAAGATGAACACGTTTTCTCCCTCCTCCTTATGACACCCTTTTAGATACCTGAAAACTGCTATCATGTCCCCCCTCAATCTTCTCTTTTCTAAACTAAACAAACCCAATTCTTTCAGCCTTCCTTCATACATCATGTTCTCTAGACTTTTAATCATTCTAGTTGCTCTTCTCTAGACCCTCTCCAATTTCTCCACATCTTTCTTGATATGCGGTGCCCAGAACTGGACACAATACTCCAACTGAGGCCTAACTAGCTCAGTGTAGAGCAGAAGAATGACTTCTCGTGTCTTGCTCACAACACACCTGTTAATACATCCCAGAATCATGTTTGCTTTATTTGCAACAGCATCACACTGTTGACTCATATTTAGCTTGTGGTCCACTATAACTCCTAGATCCCTTTCTGCCATACTCCTTCCTAGACAGTCGCTTCCCATTCCATAAGTTACATGGGAAAATAAGGTCATGTTTTCATCTCTCGAACACCACATTTTACAAACCTCTCCCCTCTGACCCCACCTTGGACTACCAAAAGAAACTACACTGTCTCCTTAAAAGCCTCCCCACAGCTACTCGGGAACAAATCCTCACAGAATCACCTTCTGACCCCCAACCAGGATTGTTCTATCTACTTCCCAAGATCCATAAACCTGGGCACCCCGGACGTCCCATCATCTCTGGTATTGGCACACTCACTACTGGTCTATCCAGCTATGTAGACACTCTTCTCAAACCCTTCGTAACCAATACCCCCAGCTATCTCCGAGACACTACTGACTTCCTAAGGAAACTACAAAACATCGATAACCTCCCCAATAATACCATCCTTGCCACCATGGATGTAGAAGCTCTATATACCAACATCCCACATGAAGACGGATTACAAGCAATTAGAAACACTATCCCAGAGGACACTACTGCCAACCTGATAGCAGACCTATGTAACTTTGTTCTCACCCACAATTATTTCCAGTTTGAGAACAACTTATACCTCCAGATCAGCGGCACAGCCATGGGTACACGCATGGCCCCACAGTATGCTAACATCTTTATGGCTGACCTAGAACAACGTTTCCTCAACTCCCGTCCCCTTTCACCCCTCCTCTACCTACGGTACATCGATGACATCTTTATGATCTGGACACATGGCCAAGAAACACTGGAGATATTCCACAGAGATTTCAACAACCTACACCCCACCATCAACCTCAGCCTGGACCATTCTACACCACCGTACAAATCAACAATGGAAAATTAGACACCACTCTCTACAGAAAACCCACCGACTCATACAGTTACCTACATGCATCCAGCTCCCATCCAGAACACACCACACGATCCATCGTCTATAGCCAAGCCCTTCGATACAACCGCATCTGCTCTAACCCCACTGACAGAGACCAGAAGCTTCAGGATCTCTACCAAGCATTTATAAATCTCAACTACCCACCCAGAGAAATAAAAAAGCAAATTGAAAGAGCCAGACGAATACCTAGAAACCATCTACTTCAAGACAGACCCAAGAAAACCAACAATAGAACACCACTTGTCATCACCTACAACCCCCAACTTAAACCTGTCCAACACATTATCAATAAACTACAGCCTATATTGGAACAGGATACCATACTCAAAGAGGCTCTGGGAGACAGACCCATAGTCTCCTATAGACAACCACCTAACCTCAAGATGATTCTTACCAACCACCACAGGACATACCACACTAATACCAACCCTGGTACCTTCCCTTGCAACAAACCCCGTTGCCAGCTTTGTCCACATATTCATTCTGCTGATACCATTATTGGACCTAACCAAGTGAGTTATAAGATCAAGAACACATATTCCTGCGCATCCAGAAATATAATCTATGCTATCATGTGCCGAAAGTGTCCGTCTGCTATGTACATTGGACAAACATCTCAGACACTTCGCCAAAGGATTAATGCCCACAAAACAGATATCAGACAAGATCACAAAGAGAAAACAGTTTCTTGCCACTTTAACCAGAAAGGACACTCTCTAAATGACTTAGCCACCTGCATTCTGCTACAAAGACCTTTTACATCTGCACTTGAAAGGGAATCCTCTGAACTGTCATTCATGTTAAAATTCGACACTTGCCAACAAGGACTTAACAAGAATTTGAACTTTCTCACCCATTACCAAGACAGTTTCCCCAATTATCACCGGTAATACCATTAACTCACAAACATCCCACTCTCCCTACCTTTAATATCAGCAATTCACAGACACTTACCTTCCTTCCTCCCCCTTCCCACTCCCCCCCCCCCCCCGCATCCCCCTTCTGTTCTGCAATGTGATTTGTCCTTTTCATATTTGTTCATTTTTTTAATTGTATCCTTTGGTATATATGGTTGTGACTACTTTCTTCCACTATTTGATCTGAGGAAGTGGGTCTGGCCCACGAAAGCTCATCATCTAATAAACCATCTTGTTAGTCTTTAAAGTGCTACATTGTCCTGCATTTTGCTTCAACTACCCCAGACTAACACGGCTACATTTCTATCACTATGTTTTCATCTGTTCTTCCTAAAAAAATGAGGTTTACACGGTTCTTTTGAAAAAGGGTTTTTTCTCGAAAGAACCGCGTCTAGATTACTTGCTTTTTCAAAAGAACCTCTTTCAAAAAAGCTATTGGAAGAAGATATGCAAATTCACACTGAATTTGCATACCTTCTTTCAAAAGTGAAAGCAAGTCTAGAGATGCCCTACATAAAGACAAAGAAAACATGTTGCCAGCTCTATTTTGCCCCTGGCCCTCCTACAAGATAGTGAGGCAGAGACTCGGACAGCCTGGCTGATATATTACTCAGCTGTTAAAATGAACTTGTGCTTTCATCTCAGTGATTTGGTGCTGGTCCTTTAAGGGTGTGTCTACACTGCAATGTGAGCCCAGGCTTAGTAGAAGTCATTTGGTTTATGTATACTAGGGCACCAAGTGAGTCGCAGCTTCAGCTCTACTCTGTTAGTGTTGGGGGTAGCTAATTGTGCCACCTCTCATCAGGCCTTGGGTGTGTTAACCTATGGCAGCAGTTCTCAAACAGTAAGGCCCCCCAAAAAGGTTTCAAACCCATTATAATGAGATGACCAAGGCTAGCTGTGGCATAGGACTGCAGCTCAAGCCCTACTGCCCAGGCCCAAAGGGCTTCAGCCTTGGGTGGTGGGGATCAGGTTACATGACCCACATCTAGGGCTGAATCCTTTTGGTTTTGGCACCTATGCACGAAGCAGTGGGCCTCAGGTGGGCTCAGGCTTTTGTCCCCCTTCCCCTTCCCCCCCCCCCCCGGGGTCACATAGTAATCTTTGTTGTCAGAAGGGAGTCATGGTGCGATGAACTTTGAGAACCCCTGACCTCAAGCATGCACATCTACGCTCATTGGTATCCTCAGATTAGGTATTGTTGAACTCTGTGTGCTATCCTAGAGCTTCGGCATCTACACTGCCTTATACAGGCCCAAGTCCAACTATTCATGTTCCAGACTTCCTATAGCCCTTCCGACATATGGCTGCTTTAGCGCTCTGTTATGCAATGTGGGAAAACTTGACATAGAAAGTCAGACTGTGGGACTGTAGGATGCATTTGGCAGACTCCCAGAGCATGAATCCAGTGGGGCTGAGTCTACACTACAAAGCAACAGAGCATGAACCCTGGGCTCTGGCTTGACCCAAGCTTGAGGACTCCTGAAACCCTGGAGTCTGAGCTGAGAGGTAGCACAATTTGTGTGTAACCAGATGGGGGGCAGACTCGAGTTTGAATGTGAAGTGGGGGCTTATATTGCAGTGCAGACATACCCTAGAGATTAGTCACTATCATGCTTGGCAGTGGCATCTCTGCTCTAGATTTTGGACTGCAGGGTGCGCAGACACACTCTGGGAAGCTAGGTTGAATGTACCAAGGATACCATACTGTGTATCTTGTGTACTGCCACTTTAAGACTATGTGTGCGTTGCCAGGTTTCAGGTCTTTCCCACTCTTAGGAGCACCAGACGCAGGCAAATAGTGTTCTGCTTCAGCAGGAGTAGGGAGTTAGTCTATGCTCTCTAGTTCCAGATGATAATGTTTGCTGTTTAAGGTACTCGTCTTGTGAGCCTGCATTCCAGAATCACACCTGCTGCAACTCGGGGGCTCACCGAGCTTCGATTATTGCCAGAATGACAACACTCAGTGGATCTGCTGCAGTGAAAACTACAAAGTCCTGCAAAAGGCACAAAAGTGTGAGGCAGCATGCCAGCATGTACACATACAAGGAACCACCCCACAGGTGAGAGATTTTCTTCTGTTTCACTTGTACTGCAAAAGGACACAACTATTAGTCTGGGTGAAAAGAGGCATCACCTCTGTAAGGTTTCTGTGACCATCTATCTAAATGATGATTAGTCACACGGAGAGAGAACTTTCATTGTATTTTCCCTTCCATTCTTTTGCGTGTTTTTTTTAAATTGTTCCTTACAGGACCAAAAATCATCTCCAATGAGATGATTTCAGGTTAGGGTTTATTTCTGAATGATTCCAAAGGTGACACATTTTTCAGCAAAGCTGTAGAGACGTTTTAGTGGGTGTCATTCCTAACATGTAGCAAGCTGATATTAAATTGTTGGTTTTGTTTCATATGGCATTGAAATTCAGTTGTCGGTAAAGGAAAATCTTAATTGCCAGAGTTTTTCAATATTCTCTCTTGTAGGCATGAACATTGCTTGTTGTTTCCTTGCAATACACAGTGTACATTACAGCCAGGGACTGAGATCCTTAGTGCCACTGTTTAATTTGAAATGAAATTGGTGTTGGGGCTCAAGCAATTTGTTTACTTTCATAATGGATGCTTGTGTTAAGTGCACTTGCTGGAAATATTCAATGGGCACTTCGTTCCTGAAAAATATACCAAGTGTATGGACAGGACAGCATGGTGTGTAAGTTGTATGATTTGAAATGTGGAGAGCTAGAATGATACTGGAGTACCCAACATGCCTGACACTGAATGTAAGCTGGTGTGTTCCAAAGGAAAAAAAGTTGCTCTTCCGAAGTATTTTTCTGAGTTACAGGGATAAATGTTATCTCTGGAAGAGATAATCTAGGAGTAGCCAAGGAAAGCAGTGACACCATCTACGGCAGAGAAATCAGCCCGATCCTCTCTCCAGCTTGGTGGTCTCCTGTTATCACACTGTTGCAATTCACTGTATGTGTGTCTATTCTTTGCTATTGTTCTGAATGGGAATCACGTGTTTTGTGTTTGTCCTCTCTGGGTTTGGGTCTCTTCAGTAATTCGGATGATGATCATCGTGATTTAAAAGCTGACAGCAATGACCCAGAGCAGATCTTCCAGAATATACAGTTTCAAAAAGAGATTGTGGCAAACATCCGGTGCAGGCCCTGGCCCATGAGACAGAAGCTAAGGACACTCAGGTAACAATTCCCCTTAACATTTTCAGTCACATTGTTTATTGCTGCGTTCCAGCTCTTGCACCTAAATTAGGTGGGAGCATAGAAATGGTTTACAACTGCCAGAAATTTATACAGCATCTATCTTCCTGCTACTCTATCATAGAGTACCACAGGGTTGGGAGAGTTTTGAAAATTAAAAAGCTACTGAAAGTTGATTACATCTCATTTTGTATGTGTTCATTAAACTTTTGATCAGGTCATAATGGGCACTGACAGCCTCCACAGGCCCCTGGACAAGGTGAAGGGGCCAGCTCTGTGCTCCCAGAATGGGCGGGATCTCAGGTGGAAGGGGCGGAGCCAGGGCAGACAGCCCTCTGCGCTGCCTGGAGTAGACCACACCAACTCCTCCTAGCCCTCAGGGCCTCCTGGAGTAATTTAAAGAGGCAATGTAAAGGTCCCAGGGATCTGGCTACTGCCTCATGGTCTAGACAGTACTAGACTGGTCCTGCCATGAGGGCAGGGGACTGGACTCGATGACCTCTCGAGGTCCCTTCCAGTCCTAGTATTCTTGTTTGAATTGTCAGGTCAAGCAGCAACTGCCCCCTTTTCCCTCTCCTGTCAGCAGGCTTGAACCATAATAGCTTTGTCTTTCTCTTTACCCAGCATGTAGAGTGCTGTAGGTATCACACAGCTCTACATTATCAGCTAAATTCTCTCCTTGTGCTCTGTGAAATTGCCAAAAACAGCACAATTTCCCACTAGTCAGGAGGGCTGCTTTTGAAAGTAATGAAGCTTTGTTAGATGAGTGGCCAGAATTTGACACTTTCACTTTTAAATTATGTTTCAAATAGCAGAGACTTTTACCCATGTTTGCAGATTAATGAGGTACATGTGG
Source organism: Pelodiscus sinensis (assembly GCF_052426305.1). NCBI lineage: Eukaryota > Metazoa > Chordata > Testudines > Trionychidae > Pelodiscus > Pelodiscus sinensis. The sequence continues at coordinate 28,464,205 of NC_143065.1, forward strand.
ACTGCAACGTGGTATCAGCATGACACCAGAGTTTAAGGCCGTAAAAGTGAACAGTTCCGAATTTGAAACACAGTATAGAAGTGCATAACGTTCTCTAATATCTTACCTGGCTGCTTCCGTTCGTTCTTTCCCTGTGCATTCCATTTGACTTTTTTCTTCTACTTTCTAAGAAATCTCCTGCGTACTGGAATGGCACTTGACTAACAAAGAAAGTTCATCACTCAACCCCCTTTTGCCTTCGCTTGGGAAACAAAGGGAGACTTTTCTCATATCCCTGAAGCAAGAGTTCATAATTTGCAGCTAAATCCAAACTGCCTTCGTGGATGTGCAAATGCTCTGTTCTTTGCCTGTTTCTCTGCCTATGGCCCCATCCTACAGCCACTCCAGCAAAGAACTTCCATTAAGTTTAGTGAAAGTAGGAGTAGGCCTATATGCATGTCCTATCCAATACCTATGATTAAAATGTAAACAGTAGTTTAATATTAATCAATTGATATATTGATCAAACACATGGTTTAGATTTTCAGAAGAAGGGTCAGTCTCCACATAAACTGATCTCAATGAGGTATGTTTTTACTTTGTGACAATTTGTTACATTATTACAGAAAAATTCTAGAAACCAGTAAGCAGCACACAGGAAAAATGTTTCTGAAGCTCTCCCTACAGTGAAAATCTTGCATTCATTATGGGAGCTGATCGTGCGGTTCTTTCTCAGACAAAACTTCTGTTGATTTAAATTGCTAGCAATCCCCTTATTTTAAATAAATGACATTTTCCCTGAGTAAGGACTTCAGCACTGGGCAGGTAGTCGTTGTGATATTTCACAGTACCTGGCCAGCTTCCATGTTTGTGTGCTATGACCCACGTACATAGCGTAATAAGATTTTTGGTTACATGAAATGAAGATTCTGTCTTCCTCTTCAGACAGGCCAAGGAAATTGTGTTGAAATATGAAGGCAGGCTCACTAGAACAAGAGGTTACCAAGCAGCTGGTGCAGAGGTATGTCTGCTTTTCATTAAAACTCCAGCTCTTTCCTATAACAATTATCTGGATTTCTCATTCACAGAAGTACATATTTTCTGTGCAACACTGCTCTCCAGTTCAAGATTTGTGGAGGAAAAATCCAGTTATAAGCTTCTTTTTTCTATTAAGAATTTAGTAATTACATTTTTGCAAACTAATTTGATGTATGAGGGATGGGTCTCATTCCAGTTACATGAGTATTTTTTTTCTTTTCAAGTCCTCTAGTAAATAATGAGTGTCTGCCAGCAGGATGGTGATGGAAACAGGAGCCAAACAATTTGTGTTCTATAAAAAGTAGTTCTGTTGAAGTAGGAGACTGAATATAGTCATATTGTATTCACCACTGCTCTGCATGCATGAGCATGGCAAATGGTATGTGTATTATTTTCTCATAATTAGATTAAACCACTTTGTGTGGATTATGATTAAAACTAAAATATCAATGTTTGTTCATACAAAAATTATACATACTTGACTATGAAGATGAAAATTATTATTCCCTTTTAATTCTGGTGATCAGTATGAAGAGTAAGAAATTACATTCTTTTTTATCAGTGCTGCTCCAGGCTTTTTCACAGTGACATCCATATATATATAATTTATAAGCCTGTGGTGCAACCTATACAGTGCTTTATCCCTTTCTCAGCCTTATGGCCACAGTTTTTCAATTAAAGTAGCAACTTTTGTGCAGTCTGTAGCATCTGTTAATTCTTGCAATAACACCTTAACAACACCACAAAAATTAATTAATTTATATTGATGTATTTGTTAATTAAAATGTGAGTTTACTTCTACTTTAGCTTTAGAAAATTATAATAAATGTTGACGTTGCCAGTTGCTAATATATATATATATATATATATATATATATATATATATATATATATATATATGCTAGATTAATGTAAAGTTATGTTTAAAAATTACTAATGTACATAAATGTTGCCATCTTGATATTCAGTAAAGTACTGAATATCCAGTATTTCTTTACTTTTGATTAAATAGAAGCAGATATCATAAGAAAATGTCTATGAAATTATCTTGAATTACTTAATAAAATACTGGACTTGCAGACAGTAAATTTACAAAAAAAAAGCAGAGTTACTATTCATTTCTAAATTAAATGAGAGAAGATACTATGTTTTGTGAGACAGGATTACCGGCATGAAATAAACTGAGGGTGAGAGCCCCAACAGATGTTATTCCGAAATAACATAGTCCGCATCTGCACTAGAAAACTTTATTTTGAAATAATGTTGAGCTGGAGGACTTCTTACTCCCCTTGAGTTTATCCCTGAGGTTGTTCTGTCAATGGAACCCGAGGCTATGTCTAGACTGCAAGCCTCTTTCGAAAGAGGCTTTTTCGAAAGATACTTTTGAAAAAGCCTCTTTCGAAAAAGAGCATCTAGACTGCAAGTGGAACTTTCGAAAAAGCAAGCCGCTTTTTCGAAAGGCAGTCTGGATGCTCTCTTTTGAAAAACCCCTGTTTGCATTCAAGAACGCCTTTTTTTGAAAGAGCACTTTCGAAAAAAGTCGTTCTTCCTCGTAAAATGAGGTTTACCACCATCGAAAGAAAAGCCGCGTTCTTTCGATTTAATTTTGAAAGAATGCGGCTGCAGTCTAGATGCAGGTGAAGTTTTTTCGGAAAAAGGCTACTTTTTCGGAAAAAAACCCTGAGTCTGGACAATGTTTGCGTCTCTCCAGATGGAGAGTCTCCCAGAGCAGACTAAAGGGGCAAATAAAGCATGGTACTCTGAACATCAAAGCAAAATAAATCTTTCTTGTTCTGTTGACATACATGTTCCCAAGCAAAACTCTTATGATGTCAGTGAAACAGTTCTTTCCAGTAGTGAACTTGGAACCTTGAGCACTAAAGCACAAACTTCTACCATTTGAGCTAATGGAGTAACTTTGTTAGGTGATAGCAGCAGTAGGCTGTTCTCCTCTGGCTGAACACAATACAGAATTTACAAGTATGTTACACGGGGAAACCCTTTCAGAAAAGCATTAAAGGCTCTGTGCTGCTAATATACACAGCTTCAGAAAAATAACATGCTGATATATTAAAATATTTCTCAAGTGTATTTCAAATGGGTCTAAATTTAAAATGTATTGTATTTCTTGTGTGGGTTTCCTCACTGGTTGCTCCAGATATAAAAAGAGTGGAGAAAATGCTCTTTGCATGTATTCTCTTAAGATCCTTAAAACTCCTCTTAGTTTTACTGGTGAGAGCCCCAACACTTGGCAGCAGAGGCCTCCTGGTCTCTGTTCCTGGATCTCTGATTTTTGGAAAGTTTCTGAACAGTCTGTTCCCTCTTTCCCCCATGGCTCAAACTGAGCATCTTACGTACCACACGAGTGTGCTGTGGAATTTTTTAAGGTTTTTTTTATAACATGCTTTCTGATGCTAGATCAGCGTGGGCAATAATCCGGCAGTGGTTGACCAGGATTAGCCCCTAACAGGCCACCATCACTATATTTACCTGCACCTCTGCAGGTACCAGTGACCACAGCTCCTGTTGGCAGCAGATTGCTGTTCCCAGTCAATGGGAGTGGCAGGAAATTGCATGAACCGGGACATCACTTCCAGCACCTCCCATTAGCTGTGAACAATAATCCACAAAAGCTGTGATCATCGGTACCTGTAGAGACACAGAAAAAGGTAGTGTTGGGGGCCCATCATGGGCTAACTCTGGTGGACCAGATCTGGCCCACAGGCTAGTATTTGTCCACCCCGTGCTAGATGGAAGATACTGCACATGGACAAAATACTATGATACCTTTTTGACAATTATTGCATTATGTGCAAAAGGTACACAGCTCTTATTTCTCTACCCTTTTCTTAGCTCTGGAAGAAGTTTGTTCGGCTTGCATATAACTTTATGGTAATCTTCATTCCTTGGGAAATGAGAATAAAGAAAATAGAAAGTAAGTATGGAGATCTGGTGGGATTATGCAATGCAAACCATGCTGAAATACTATATGTCTGAAGCACTGAATAGTGAATAATAATAATAATAATAATAATTAATAAATAAGCAGGCTAGCTTTCATTAAAGCAGTGTGATTGTCATGACAAAATCAACACTTTTATTACTTTTGATGTGTACAGTTGTTTTTCAGTGATAGACTTCAGTGGTTCTAGTATAATGTTAGTGTCATGTGGCAGTTGCGGTTTAAAAGGGCCTGTAGTGCTATAAACTGCTGAAGTATTTTTTCAATACAGACATGGCATCAGATGTCTGTATTGGGTTTGGACCAAAACATGCTCAGCATAGGATATGAAGTGAGAAAGCTGGACCAAAGCCATTTGGCCTCTGATAATAATTTAGCGCAGCCTTTAAGATACTTCTTTTTTACTTTTGTCCATTCCTGACTTGTCTCTTACATCAGCAATCAGGAGGACATGTCACAGAGCCAGTTATGTAAGGGAAATTCTCCTAAATCAGAGAATCTCCACTTGGCCTGTTAGAAGCAAAGGGAATGGATCTGGGAACCAAGACCTCACATATCTACTATATATTTGAGAGATTTTGTCTGTCTGTGTGTTTGTTCAAGAATTCCTTCTAAATGGTAAAAGCTAGGACCAGCAAATTTGGTATACAGCTTCTTCCTATCCTAACTTAAAGCAACATAAGGGTTTGGTTGTGCCTGGAATGGAACTGCTTCTTATAAAACCATACAGAAAAGAGGCAACCACCAGGCAGGTGAAGGGAGCTGGCTGGGCGCCCTTTAGGGACAATCTATTGGCAACTGATTGTATTTATATGGCAATAAAATGAATGTTGAGATCAGACCACTCTGACTTTTTTACACTGTTCCTGGTTCATCAGAACTAGAGGAGGCAGCAATGTATGTACCACTGGGTTCTTCTGGCTCCTAGATGACAGTCAAACATTCTGCCTGTTTCCGTGGTACAATACTTCCTTCCGATATGCAGTCAGGACCTCAGTCACCTCAGACAACCTGTCCCACCACACACATCTTCTAGAAGTTAAAATCCTTCTGACCTTGAAATGACAAGCACCCAGACTGCCCATTTATCCAATTCTGCATTTCTTTAATGGCAAATATTGCTGACCCAGCCAACTGCATACCAGGGTCCCTACTCCCACTTATATAATGGAGATTATGGATGTCTGTCCTATGCCCCATGTGACATACTTTTCACAAAGCCTGCATTACTTTGGACTGACTGTGATTGTGGATGATGGTGGACATCAGAATTTTTGTGTAATAAAATCAGAAACAAAGAGGGCCTGTTTCTCTTCTCCTTAATGGTGTTATGAAATATGAGTAGTTCTGCAGTAGCCAATGAAATTTCACCATGGAAAAAAATCAGAGTTGGATCCAATATTTTCAGTCCAGACAAAATCAGAAAATACTGGAAATATTACTTTTTGAAAAGGACTGATCTTATTAAATGTTCAGCATGGTTTGCAGCCCAAAATGGTTTGCATAAATTTAAGATTAGAATTCTTATATGCTGAACTACATAAGTGAGATTAACTACTATAATAGCCATATGTGCATTTCTGTGTAAGTTTCTGCACAAATAAGAACATATGTATAAACTGAACCAAGAAGATTCCTGTGATTATAACTATTTCACTTGTAAATATTGTTGTGAATTTTAAATCTATGTATAGCAGTTTATACTACAGTTCTGTGTTATTGATGTTATAGCATTTTTTCTGTCCTGATCTGTGCATTGCAGAGAACGAAAAGTTGTGTTTAATGATACTTGGTTAAAAAGTGATACAGCCTCTGGGAGGCTTCACAGTTCATATAACTGTTTCCTGTGGTTTCAGGTCATTTTGGATCTGGAGTTGCCTCTTATTTCATCTTTTTGAGATGGCTATTTGGAATCAATATTGTGCTTACCGTAATGACAGGCGCATTTGTGGTCTTACCAGAGGTAAGGACAGATCTCCAATATCTATAGAAAAACACTGTGCAATTTCCCTTCCTGAAAGTGAATGTTCTGCTCAAAGGCATACATTATTTTCTTTAATGTAGAATTTCAATTATTTAAAAAACATTCCTCTGATGAATTTTATTTCTGCCAGAGAAGGAGGAAATTTGCCATTAATGTCTCAGACGACATTTTACCAACAGACCAATGTAATGTAGATGTTGTTGATAGCTGATGTAAGGGACCCAATTCTAGAAAGTGCAGAACATGTGTGGAGCACCTAAAGCTTCTCTTCATTTCATTTGGAGAAGTCAGTGTACAGCATCTGTTTTTAGTCTTGAGAACCTGATTTTCAGAGGTTCTGAGTATCCATAACTCTGTGACATGTCAGCCAGAGCTATTTGTAACTTGCTGTACATACCAGGCCTTTAATGTCTATATAGTCTTATAGACAAAGAGAAAAATTCTAGTACACCAATATAGTAGACATCTATAGGAAGCAGGTTTTAATGTGCATCAGAATGATGACTGAGTCAAACATTTATCTTCCCCATACATCATACTATGCTTGAATAGCTAGCTCTTTTGTCTCTACAATAATAACTTACCTTAACATTAGATCTCAGAGGCTAATTCCTACCATCAGACAGGACACTCATTGACCTCCGTGGGAGTTGAGTGCAGAATTTGTCACTACACTTCTTGTTTAGGTGAGAGAATGACAGTAATAGCGTTCCTGATGTTTAAGACCTTTCCTCTCTTATCAGCTCCTGGCAGGAGCACCGTTTGGAAGCACCATCAGCAAGACCATCCCGAAGGAGCAGTTTGCATCAGCACAAGACTTGGATACCATCTGGTCCCTGGGGGCAAGGCTACAACCATACTTCATTGCATGAATTCTTCTTGTATTAACGCGGTCAGGGATGGATGCTGATGCTGACTGTATGTTGTCTTTGCAGGGTTATCTTCAGTACTCTGTTTTATTTTATGGCTACTATGGCCGAGATCGGAAGATCGGCAAAGCTGGGTATCGGCTGCCTCTGGCATACTTCCTTGTTGGAATGGCAGTGTTTGCTTACAGCTTCATCATTCTCTTAAAAAAGTAATGTGTCCCTTTTAACTGGCGTTTGCCTAGAGATATATATTCAGGCCATCTGAATGATGTATTCTTTCCCCTTCCCCTAAAGAGTTTCTATCCTGTATTTAATTCTATAAGTCCTGTACTGTATTCAAACCAATGAATATAAGAGAGTCATCCTTGTTAGATTAAGGATAGAACTGGGAACTAGGATCTCCTGAGCACTAATTGTCACTTGCTCTTTTGTTGTCGCTTAACTGCTGTCCTTCAGCTTCCCTGTGTGTAAAATGAGGGTTAGGCTCAGCAGCCTGTGAGTGTTATGAACATTATGGGGTTAACCAGCGGCAGATTTAGGGCAGGGCGAGCGGGGTGGCTGCCCCGGGCCCCGCGCTTCCCGAGGCCCCGCGCATGCGCCTTGGCACCACGGCGCATGCGCTGTGTCAAAGGGGGGGCCCCGTGAAATTTTGGTGCCCCGGGCCCCGCGGCGCTGCCTTGGGCCCCGCAGCACTCTCATCCACCCCTGGGGTTAACATCTGTACAGTGAAGATTGGAGTCTGGTTTTCACTGAGGTCTTTCTGGGGCTTCCATCCTTCCAGCATAAGTATTATTATGACAAGAATCTTAAAATTGCAACCCGTACTACCCTTCCTATCCAGCTAAATACAAATATAAGAATGTGCTCATGAAATTCTGGGCATTGCTTAAACTGGTGAGCTACACAGTACTCAAATGTGAGCCTATTTATATCCTTCACTGTTTAGGTGGAAGAGTGGGAAGCAAAGTTTCCTCTAAGCTGTGTGGCTGCATGACCATGCAGCTATTTTCTGAGCCCCACTCAGAGCTTCAGAGTTCCCCTCACAGGTGGGGAGCTCAGCTGACTGGCGGGGGGAAGGGTGTCTGTAAACAGCAGCCAAATGCTGCCATGTGTTGAACTGAAGAACTCCCAGAGCAGAAAAGCAGATGAGATGAGGCAATAAGTGGCGGGGGGGGGGGAGTAATTAATTCATTGGGTTGGGGGAAGTCAGAGGGGAGTGGATTTTAGAGAGTCCTGCCTGCCGGGGAGGGGAGAGAAAGAGACAGAGACACAGAAACCCAGCAGTCTCTTCAACCCTCCTAGTCTGGGAAGGGGGAGGTAAGGGGCTGACTGCATGGAGTAGGTGGGGGATAAAGAGGGTGGGTGGGTGCTGGCATCTGTGCAGTGAGGTAGAGACAGTTTATCTGGGGTGTCCTGACTCACTGCAGTCCTCTTGGTTAGGCTGGGTTGGAGGGAGTGGGGAAAAAGCAGGCTGCATGGGAAGGAGTGTGCTAGGAGAACATTTGTATGGTTGCATTTCAAAAAAGTTTACATAGGTGTTAATGGCTTAAGATAAGAAAGAAAATGATTCTTTTAATAGAATTTTTTTGGAATGTTGCAGAGATCTAAAACTCTGAACTTAATGATTTTTTTAAAATCCTGTGTTACTAATTAATACATGGTAAATTGTATTGCATTAAGGCGATATCTTTGTTATGTGGTAGAGTTCTGGCTCTTATGAGTCAGAAGTAGCAAGTACGAGGTAGGATGCTAGTTTTCTAGGGTACCTCACAGCAATGAAACATAGGTGTCTTTGTTTTAATATATTTTCTTCCACAAATATGAACTGTTTCAAGAGTGTGTGTGTGTGTGTGTGTGTGTATTGATGGTGCACATCCACACACTACCTCAGTATTGGTGTTGCACATAAGAAATTTCAGCCCACCCAAAAGAAAATTCAACCCATGCAAGGAAAGAAAATGTTAGAGGGAACACTGGAGGGAAGAGAGCCTGCCTGTGCTGATCATAAATCTTGGAATGTGCAGTACAAGGTCACTTTATCCTCTCTCCATTCGGTTTCCCTCTCTCCGGATAACTAATTATCTGGTCCAGGAGGATTTTCAATATGAGCTATAATAGCTTTGACAGCCTCCAAAATGATCACTCCTTTTTCATTATAGTGGTTATTTTAGGTCAGGGCAGTCTACGTTTTGGACCCTGGTTCAAACAGTGATTTCGCAATTACTTTCTGGATGAGGTCTGTTTTTCTCTGACTAGAAAAGGTACTGCCTTTGGTTCTTAACTCTGTGTGCCCATCTATTGTGCTCTTCTACCATTTCCTAACTAAGGAGAAACAATTCCTTTTAGCCTCTGGCAAGCCACATTAGGTGCACATTGGATTATGTTATGTGAAATATTTTTGGAATAATACATAGCTATATCGCAATGGAATAGACTGGTAGAACCATATAACTATTATGTGTAGGTATGGGGCAAATATCTAGAGAAAAGGAACATATTGGAGGAGGTGATTGAATTTCAGACTGCTACACTGATTTGCTGCAGACATTAGAACTAGCTATTTGCTGTACAGTAAAATTCCATTTAATTATTTTCTGTGATGATTAGCTCAGAACATGGTCTCATTTAATTTATTGTACAGCACCAACTTGCATTTATTATTCTGAAAAAAACAGAACACAAATACCTTTATTAAAACAATAAATGTTGTTGAGAGTTTTTTTTAATGATCACTTAACTGCTTTCAATACCTTACATTGATTTATTACCTACTGATGAAGGTTATTTACTCACCTGAGATGAGTGCACTATTAGAAAAACTAGCTGAGTAAAATAGCACTAGGTTTTTTAACTATCAGTTGTGTTTTTACTAGACCATCACTATTGTTATCTACATTTCTAACAAGAGATAGCTGTCAATTCTGTAGAAAAGCATCACATTTTTGCCAGGCTATAATGATCTTACATTGCAATGACACCTTTCCTCCAAATGGATCCTACATAGAGATTTGAAAAGTGAATTTAATCCGATGAAAGGTATAAAATGGCAGCAGTACACATTTTCCCTTATTAACGAATCAAAATGCTTCAATTCTGAACTTCAATTCTGAACTGGAGTAGTTAAGTCTCTTTAGTTATGTCTACACTAACACCCTAGTTCAAACTAGGGTGGTTAATGTAGTCAATCGAAGTTGCAAATGAAGCCTGGGATTTAAATATCCCGGGCTTCATTTGCATCTTGCCGGGTGCCACCATTTTTAAATCCCCGGTAGTTTGGACTCCGTGCCTGCGGCTACACGCGGCATGGAGTAGGTAGTTCGAATGAGGTGTAACGGTAATTCGAATTAGCCTAATTCGAACTACCTACTCCATGCCGCGTGTAGCCGCGGGCATGGAGTCCGAACTATCAGGGATTTAAAAATGGTGGCACCCGGCAAGATGCAAATGAAGCCTGGGATATTTAAATCCGGGCTTCATTTGCAACTTTGATTGACTACATTAACCACCCTAGTTCGAACTAGAGTGGTAGTGTAGACATACCCTTTCTCTCTTCCTAAGCTCTCTATTGAAACTGCCAAAAAAAATCCTATTTTGGTCATTTTTTGTGGTATAAACACCTATGAGCCAATTTGTATCACATAAACCACTGTGCATTTACAGTGTATTTTTATTGTCGTTTTTTTTCCAGAATGGCAAAGAACTCAAGAATGAGTCTAGCAAGTGCCTCTGATGAAAATTATACTTTCTGCTGGAGGGTGTTCTGTGCTTGGGACTATTTAATAGGCAATCCAGAGGCTGCAGAGAGCAAAGCTGCTGCAATAGTTAATAGTATCAGGGTAAGCAACTCGTCTCTGAACAAAAGCACAGTTTAGATGTATTGCATTGGAAATAACAGTGTTTTTCTTCATCCATTCTACTACATACTGTTTCTTTCCTTTGGTGCATTGTGTTTCTTTCTGACTCTGATTACCTAGCAGAGTTCTAGTACCAAATCTCTTACGGCCGTGTTAGTCACAAGATAGATGTGCCCAATTTTCGTTATGACCTGAGTTATGGTTAACAGCCATGATACGTAAATAATAGGATCACATCACTTTGTCATGGTACATTTTATCAACAGTGTCCTTCTATTTCATTTATTGTGTGATGTTCCAAGAGTGACATCTTATTTTCTTTCTGAGACACTTAATCCCGATGATTACATGTACTGTTTGGAGTTAAAAACCTTGAAACAAATTCATCCTTCGTGCAATTCTAATGAATCTTTGAATCAGGATCTGTTTAATATCCTGATAATATTCACTTATATTATGTCTTCAGCAAAATAGTCCAGAGGCATTTTATAACTAGATCAACAATAAAAACTACATTAAACATGAACCTTTTCCATTTAGATTTTAAAAAATGTACGCAGCTTTCCTAATACCCAAAAGTAATTGATTCCATAACCTTGGCACATCTTCACTAAAAGCTCTTTGTCCAAGTGACTCCAAATTGTCTAGGACAAACCAATAATTTGATTTTTATGTCAAACACTGGGATGGTGTTTTTGTTTTGTAATGTCCACATGTGTGTACCCCGCCATGGGGTACATTACACCACAAGTGATGCTTGCAGTCTTGCTGTTGCTGAGTTGGTCCCAGATATTAGAGACACCTGGGCGGGGCTAAGGTAATAGCTTTTAATGGACCAATTTCTGTTGATGTGAATGACAAAGCTATTCTGAAATGTAAGCCCAAAAGCTTGTCACTCTAGCCAGCAGAAGTTGGTCCAATAAAAGATACTACCTCATCCATCTTGCCTCTCAGAGGTAATGTGTCCTTTTTCTGAACAACACATTATCTAAGGCTCCTATCCTGCATTAATATCTAGTAGTGAGGACCTCCGGGTGCAGTCCTATTGAAGCAAATGGGACAGTACAACCAACAGGTCCACATTACATAGGGATTTGACCAACTAGTCAACTATCTGATAAGCAAATGTTTATCGGATAGTCGACACACTAGTCGACTAGCCACTTCGTCTATCAGAAGGAGTCAGGAAGCGGGATGGAAAGGGTCAGGTGCTTCAAAGCGGCAGCACCATGTGGAGCACGGGGCCAACTGTGGTGTTTCAAAACGGCAGTGCCGCGTGGAGCCCAGGGTAAGCTGGGGCCTCCCCCTCCTCCATGCAGCTCTTCTGCTTTTAAACACTGCGTGATACCTGACACCGGGCTCCCTGCAGCATTTCAAAGTGGCAGCACCGCATGGAACCGGTGCCATGTGGTGCTGCAGTTTTGAAATGCCGCAGGCAGCACAGGGCCAGCGGGGGACTGCTTGAGTCCCCCATTGGCCCTGTGCTCCCTGCAGTGTTTTCGCCTTTGAAGTGTAGCAACAGCCCTACGGCTGTTGCTACACTTCAAAGGCGGTGATGCCCTTATCAAATATTCAATTAGCCAATTAATCTAAATTTAAAATCCCTAATATTAGAGAGTCTTAGAACAGGACAGAAAGGAGTGAATATAGAATATGCCACAAAAAACGGGTGATAAATTCTTAATGTCTTTGCTCCGCCAAAATCTCTCTCACTGCTTAAACCCATAACACACAGTACTATTATTAAGTAAAGAAGCATAGAGGTGAATGTCAGCTCTTCCCTAATGCAGTGCAGAATCTGGCCATTTTCATTTATCTGGTTTGTAACAGCTTGAGGCAATGTTTATTGATGTTACTGAATGCTGTTAAAACGGTAATTCTGTGTTTCTTTTAAGGAAGCTATATTGGAAGAACAGGAAAAGAAGAAAAGCAAAAACCTGTATGTATACATGGCTGAGGCCATTTTCACAACCACTGTTTAATTGCGAGAGTACAGTGTTGACCTGTAGGCAGAAAACACCTACTTATGCAAACTGGCTCCTCTGTACCATTTGCTGTGTGACTCTTTTCCAGGGCAGTGACAATATGCTTAAGGATTATTGCAAACATCCTTGTGCTTCTCTCACTTGCTGGAAGTATTTACATCATTTACTTTGTTGTGGATCGATCCCAAAAATTAGAGCGTACCAAAAAGGAACTGACACTTTGGGAGAAAAACGAGGTACAGTATGGCAGGTGTATTTACCGCCTTTGTTAGTCTGTAACTGTGCATTCTGGTTTCACAAAGGCTTCACACAAGTAACTTGGGTAGTTGCAAATTACTCTTGATTTTGCTGGTAGCTGTCCATAGAATATGGCCAAATCCTTCTTAGCAGCCCCTCAATGGGTGTGGAGGAGCCATGGGATTACTCCTAGTAGTAAAGTGAAACATGTGCCCAATTGTTTTCAGAAACAAGGCCTTAGATGAGACTAGGGTTGCCAGATGGTTGAAACAAAAATACTGAACCTGCCCTCCCCCCCTCCCCCCCCCCCCCCCCGCAAAAAAAACCCACTGGGGAAAAAAAATCTGTTGAAGGGGAAAAAAATGGGGGGGAGACCAAAGTTGTTGAGCCAAAAAAAAAACCCTCCCCCCAAAAAACCCCAACCCAAGTAAGCATGGGGGTAGGGGATGGGGGGCTGGGGACCTGGCGGGGACTCGGAGGGGAGGAGGGGAGGCTGGGTGCTGAGTGATTGTAGGGTTGCTAGGTGCCCGGCATTTTTGCCTCCTGGCCGGGGAAAAAATCAGAAAATACTGGACATCTCAGGTGTCTGGTATTTTCTGAATTTTTTTACTGGACAGGAAGCGAAAATACCTGACTGTCTGGTGAATACCAGACACCTGGCAACCCTAGACATGAAGGAAATGTGTACTTCCCATGTGTTATGAAACACCATTCTGCAAGGGTCCATTGCACTGGAGTTTTAGGGCTGTGGGAATAAGTTCAGGGCACAAATGGGAGTGGCGCTTCAGCTACATGAATCCCCACACAATCACCACACCCAGTGCACAGTGAGGGGTTCTGAGTGGCCACAGTGGGAGTGGGGATGCAGCAGTTCCTCAAGGTACGGGGCCTGCAAATCTACTTGGCCTTTACATGGGCCACAGAAGGAAGAAGCATTTTGTGCACCCATGTGAGAGCAAGCAGACTCTGTCCTGTGGGCAATAATCACTTGAAAACCATCACCCTGAGGATAGCAGCTGACTTCAGCAGAAAGATAAACAATGATCTGTGACTATTTCCCTTTCCAAGCAATGAGGAGATCAGAAAAGGACATTATCTTCGGATTTCTTCTTGTTCATAGAAAATGAATACTTCTATAATAAAAAGAAACTAAAATGTAGTGACTAAGGGAGGGGGAAAGTCTGCTTAGCAATGTTCCAGATCAAGAATTCTGGGCCACAAGAATTCTGGTCATTACTCTTGTCAATAGCAAATTTTAAAGTAGAATTTTCTGAGTTACCACAATAAAGTAGTTCTAGTGCATCATCAAGATTTCAAACAGCAAGCAAAGAGTTTTTCAACTATCAATGCGGGGCTACTTTAAAAAAAAGCAGCACCCAAAAGACTATCTTTCTATTTTGTAGGTGAGTGTTGTTGTTTCCCTAATTACTATGATTGCACCCTCCGCGTTTGAACTTGTGGCAGCGCTAGAGATGTATCACCCTAGAACTACTCTTCGCTTTCAGCTTGCCAGGTATGAAACAATACAAAAACAATTTTGGGTTGGTTTGATTGGAGGGAGGAAAGTAATGTACTGATGATGCATTTTACTTCAGCCAATATACAACATGAATTAGAAGTCTTTAAAATAACCATACTAGATGTCCCATATAATATGCTTGTTGTTTCCAGGGTTCTCGTTTTATATCTGGGAAACCTCTACAGTTTAATCATTGCTCTGTTGGATAAAGTGGACAGCATGAATATCACGGTAAGTATTGGTAGTATTATCCTGAGTCTTAAAACTAGCTAAGTATACACATAGAACTCTTATTGTAACATATTTAAAGTCCAAAGTAAATTTATTTGAAATCAAAATATACCTATTTAAATATAGTGGAACTCTGATTGCAGCATCAGCTGTGATACTCATTTACAAATCCTTGCAGTCAGCTAGAAATTCAGATCCATAAGGATGTTGATGAATAGTAAAAAAGACAACAGTTCTGAGCATTTAAGTATGGTAAAGTAGGTCACCATTCTAGGCTAAATATTTCAACCTGATCTAAAATAAATTTCCAGTTTGGTGTCTACAAAGTTAGTTGATCATTTGCACATACAAATCGGGAAATTGGGTGCCTCACCATCTCACTGATCCATGAAATTACATGGTTGAGCACAATAAATGGGTGCCTTGGCAATCCTGGACTCATGGATATCTGCAAGTTTTGCAAGCAGATGGATTCCACAGCTGAAAATTCAGCAGTTAAGACGCTGAGATTCAACTCATCTTTCATTCTTTCAGGAAGCTGAAGCTAACAGCAGTGCAAGTAACTGGATTGACTCCACCACCTTCTTAGTCCCCAGAACCGTTCCTAAAGAAGACAATTTATCTACAACTGTCCCTGCTATAAGAATTAGAAGAAATAGCACAATGACTTTGGAAAAGAGTCATACTCAGAACTATACAATACCTGTCATGCTGGTTAACAAGACAACGCCCTATCTCCATAACATGCAAAGTCAGACGGCTCAGTGCTGGGAAACATACGTTGGTCAGGTAAGTGCATTTTTCCCATTAAGAAAAGTAAACCAAATATGTTGCTCATCCCTCCCCCCCTTTCCCCCCTCTGACAGAACAGCAGCACAGGAAAGAGCTCACCTGCATGCTCCACTTCCATCACCTCCCACTGGTCAATGGGAATGGTGGGGGGCAGTACCTGCAAGCACACAGTATTGTGGAGACACCTATGCCCCCCAGAAGATGCACCAGGTAAGCACCCCATCCCCTGCCCCCTCATGCACCCTACCTTCCCCCAGGCCCCAAATGCCCACTCTGCTCCTGTGCACTACCTTCTGCCTGGACCCTGCACCCTACCTTCTGCCTAGATCCTACCCCCCTCCTCCTGCACCCAACTTCACACCAAGAACTTCACTTTCCCCAGCCAAGACCCTGCACCTCCACCCTCAGCCTACTCCTTGACAGCTCCCTCCCACACACTGAACCCTCATTTTGGCCCCACCCCAGAGTCTCAGGGAGTCCCACAAATCTACTAGCCCCAGGCCCACAGAAGATTTATTCTGGCCCTGGAAGGAAGCCATGAACCTCGGTGCCCTACACGGGACTGGAGTGCAAGGGAAACCTTGGCACCCCTAGTTGCATGAGTGAGGTGAGTGTCTCACTTTTTGTTCTGCTTCTCAGTTGGGGATCACCTCAGTGGAGGTTGCTTTTTTTCCCCTCTGCACTGGGGCAGGTCACTGAGGTTTTCTTTGTTATGTTTTGGTTTGGTTTAGGGGTTTGGTTTTTGGGATGGGGGAGGGGGAGGAGGAGGGAGAGGTTGTTTCTCACTTATGTGTGGCCCCTGACTGATTTTTCTGTGAGTATGCGTCCACACAGCACCCTAAACTCAAAATAAGTTACACAATTTGCACTATGCAAATTACATATCTAATTTCAATTCTATTTTGAAACAGCTTATTTTGAAATTTGGTGTGTTTACACAGCGCCAAATTTCAAAATAACACACTGTTTCAAAACATTCCATAACCCTTGTGGAATGAGAGTTTCAGGGATGCCGAAATAGTGTGCCCATTATTTTGAAAAATATTTTGAAATAACGGGTGGCTTGTTAAGAGGTGGGATAGCTATTTTGGGATACTGCCAGTATCCCAAAATAGCCGTGCTGTGTAGACATATCCTGTATGAGTGGACCCGAAAAAGATTCCCCGCCCTTGGCTTAGTTAGAGGAAAGAGGTAGTTATTTAGAAGCGGGTGACATTTTAAAAAATGTGTATATGTATGGGACAGAATTGTTTGGGGTTGGAGTTTTCTTGTTTAATTATGTGTTTGAATTGTGCATTTTTAAGACGCTATTAAAATCCATAAATCTTGGATAGCCATTCATAAATGTAAATTATAATAATAAATAGATCCAGTCTTTTTCTTCAGAGCACTGTGATCTTAATCTTAACTGGTTATGCTGTTGGTATTAAGAGGCAGTATTTCTCAGTACTAACAAAAATGCATTAAAAATAATCACGTACAATACATCCAGAAGCGGAGCAGAAGTGAAATACTCTGTTATTTAATAAAGATAACTTTTCAAAATAAACAGATTGAGTCATTAAAGAGAACATTCTAATCCACTATGACTGGTACTTTATCTGATGGAAGCAATAAGCAGCATAATGAACTCTGGCACCAGACGTTTGCCCTTCCTGGAACTGAAACATACAAAGAAACATAAAAGCAGGCCATTATTGAAGCCATTATACATTCAGGGGCTGTTACATTAGGGTTGTAAGCACGAGTCAAGTGCAAACATGTCCAGAGTTTTATGCAATTCCTTTGCTTTGAACATGGCTCAATAGCTTGGCACGCACTCTGTTTCAGGAAATGTTGAAGCTGTCAATTATCGACATGATTTTCACAGTGGCAAGCATTCTGCTAATAGACTTTTTCCGTGGGCTTTTTGTCCGATATTTAAGTGATTGCTGGTGCTGGGATCTGGAAAGCAAGTTTGTAAGTATTGGCTTTTATTTTAATAAACTCATTCTGAAATAAGGTAAGGAAAACTGAACAGACTGAGCTACCTTGAGTATGTTTCCTTGAGCTGGGAATCACATCCTGAGCTCAAAGTGTAGACTTACCCAAATGACAAAGGACGTCTGAATTTAAATTGGAAGGCACAGAGCAAACAGTGAGATTAAGCTCATGATACCATCTACATGTTTGGTTAGTCTTTAAGGTGCTACTAGACTATTTGTTGTTTTTTAAGTTTTTCCTGTTACAGACTAACTCGACTACCCCTCTGCAGTGAGGTTACTGCAAGTTTCCTACCAGCTGTGGCCAACACAGACTCCCACATCTTTCTCATAATGAGATAGTGGATCAGTCCCATAGTTAAAAGTGACTAATAGATAGTCCATTTGAAAATGGAGAGAGTGGGTGGGTTCTAACTTCCTCTCCAGCTATGTCAATGCCCCATGAGATATGAAGTGATGCAAGACACACTAATAAGTATACAGTTCCTAAAAATAAAGATAAGTAATGCTTAGTTAGGGAGCATCTGTTGGCATGAAATCCAGATATGTCTTTAGCAGCTGATTTAAAGAGTGGAGTGGAATGGAGTGTCTTAACCCCACATGTAGGTTTGACTGTGTTCTCACACGTCAAAGTGCAATACTTACACTGAAGATCTCAGAGTGTAATCTCTTCCATGGATTTATATATGCTAAAGTTTTAGATAGTAGACATAAAAAAATCAAAACAAGTTGTTCACCATTCATTGTATTTCTTGTAGCCGGAATATGGGGAATTCAAAATTGCAGAGAATGTGCTACATTTGGTCTACAATCAAGGAATGATTTGGTATGTAATAAATAAGAATTGTTTCTTGTCCTTGGTTGATTACCAAGATAATTTATTATCTAAACCTCAAACTCACTATTGATAGGAAGTTAGTAAAGGAGCACTGCATGATCAACAGTATCACATGGATACAAGATGACAGGTTATTTAGAACTATTCATATAATTTATTGTAACAAAATGTACTGAAGGGATGTTGATTACTTTGAAATTACGTATTTCTTTCTAGGATGGGAGCCTTCTTTTCACCCTGCCTCCCAGCATTCAATGTTCTGAAGCTGATTGGGCTTATGTACCTGAGGAGCTGGGCTGTGTTAACATGTAATGTACCACATCAGCAGGTTTTCAGAGCTTCAAGGTTAGTTAAACTAAAAACAGTATTCAATGTTGGGAAGAAAGGTATTATCTGACTGTAAATGAATTGAGTAGCCTTGAATGCTGGAAATAGAAAATTAAATTAAATGTATAATCTTTGAAGCCTTCAGCACAAATCTGCAAAGGAAAATATAGTTAGGCTATGTCTAAACTACAATGATCTGTTGGAAAAAGGTACGCAAAATGTGCTCCGTAATTGGTGTACCTTTTTCCAAAATTTGGCCCATCTACACTTGTGGAAGGAGGAAAACAGAGCTTCTGAAAGAGTGCAAAAAAAAAAAGCGGAAGAGCAGACGTGTTCCGTAGTCTAGACGTAGCCCCCATGACAAGAGGGAGGTAGAAAGCAGTAGTGTATCATAGACATTGTATCATAGAGAATGTGCACATGAACATGCATCACAAGGATATAAAGGGAGCTATATCACTTGGGATTTGTGATTGTTTATATCCAGAACCTTTCACTTCTAGGTTACGGGATCAAAGTCAGTAGTGACCAAAAGTTATTATTGGATGCCAATTGGAGTTTAAATGAGGCTGTTTAAGAATAAATCACTGGAGTATCCAGTGTAAAGTAGAGTAGTTGCTATGAAAAAAATGTTTTTGTTGTATGTGTATCTTATACTGGTTTCCAGAGGGAAATAAACTATACAAGCAAAAGCACTTTTTACACCAATACAATTGTGGCTACATACTTGAGCTTTTTGTGGGTATAGAAACATCACACACAAAAATCATACCCTGAACTGTCATTGAATTCAATCATGAAAGTAAGTGTTTGCAAGATCGGTGCCTTAGTGTTTCTCTGTATACAATGAAATATCAACAAATGTACCTTAGCTTACATAACAGCATTACCCTTGTTATATTTTTTCCTTAAGAATACCTCAATTTCTTCCCCAAAGATAAATAGGGAATAACCAAAAGACTGAAAGTCTTTTAAACATGTCAAAAATGACATAATCTTAAAGTCTGAAGAGAAATGAAGACACAAACCTTGATATTTTTTTACACAGAACTTTGAAGCAACCTTAGTTTTTGCACTGTGGATACTATAAATAGTTATCTGGCTGAGTAAATGATATCTGGAGGGCAGAATAAGAGGATTTTTGATCATTAAGAATCTGCACAAGGCTAGTGTTTACATACTGCCCAGATTTATTTCCTGACCATAACAGAAAACAGTATTGGTGTTTCAGACATGTAGCTCTTGTACTTGTCAGGTTGATGCGGATTTATACCCTCCATATTGCCTCTGGTTCTCTGTATTATTAATACAACATGAAACATTTTATGTTTTATTACAGATCTAACAACTTCTACTTGGCTATGTTGCTGTTTATGTTGTTCTTATGCATGTTACCAACCATTTTTGCTATTGCCCGATACAAACCATCTTTAAGCTGTGGTCCATTTAGGTAAGTGGTATTGACATAATAACCATAGAGAACTGTTAGTTACCTTGTCTCAAGAAATTAAACAGTTTTTAATTGAACTATTTCTCACTTACTGATAAATAAAAGTTGTTAATTTGGGACTATAGGGTGTCCTACTTGTGCCAAAAAATTCTAAGTTCAGATATAAAATGGCATTAAACTACTTGGGCGGTATCTCACGTAACTCTTTTGGTCTCCTTTATCAACTGCAGACAGGTTGTCATTATGCATACTTGAAAATTCTGGTCATATTCTAAAAATAGCTTGATCCTTATCAATTTTCCCATTGATTTCAGTGGGAGCTCAATTAATCATCATGGTCTTGCATAAAAATATGTGTTATTCAGTGCACTACTACTTTGAAATGATAAATGTGGAGAATTTTCTTATAGTTCAATTTAACTTTTTCCTCCATAGTGGACAAGAGAAAATATATGATATTGTGTCTGAAACAATTAAAGCTGATTTCCCTGTATGGTTCAACACAGTGATTAATTACATCAGTAGCCCTGTAGTTGTCCTCCCTGCATTATTGCTTCTGTTGTAAGTATTTCACATTTCATAGTGATATTATTTTGTACCAGTGCTATCAGTTGAATCTTAGTAGTAGTAGTAAAATATTGTGTGACAGGGGAGCTGTTAACCTGTGCAGGCTGCTGGGCAAGTGGTGGGGGAGCTGGCTCCCCTAGCTAGAAAAGGAAAAGCCTTCCGAAGAAGTGGTGGGGCTGGGGCAACCAGCTCTTCCTGCTGCCCAGAGCGTGGCCTGCTCGCAGCCTCAGCACCACATGGAGCACGCAACACGGTGTTTGGGTGGCAATTTAAAGGTCTCGGGATTCCTCCCACGCCCTGCCCCGCCCCCTCCTCCTGTCAGCAGGCCTGGTGACAGTAATTTTATAAAACCAACTGGAGAAGTCTTGTTGGATGTATGGATTAGGGATTAGTCGAGGGTGGGGCATGCTTCATCCTGCCATTGGTTTCACTGGAGTGAGTCGTCTTAAGTATTTGATGATGAGATATGGCCATTTGATTTTCAGATTCAAATGAACCAATCTATGTTAGTCTTTCATGTAAACAATAAGACCGGGCTCTGCAGCACTTCATGGTCCAACAAAGGCCATTAGGGAGGGTTAAGTGTGGAGACACTGATAACGACCTTTGCCAACCACCTGGAATACTGGGTGTGCTCTCCAAGTGTAAGATCATTACATGCTGTTAAAATTTGGCTTACTAGTGATTTCTAGACCCCTGTTTCTCTCTCAGGAGTGTCTTAGAAACCAGTCTTCTGTTTATTATTGCTCAGTAGTTCAGTATATAACTGCACACAGGGCTTAATCTGTCATCTATGGAAGCTGTTCCATCATCCTGATTACTGTGAGGATAAATCAGTTATCAAGGCCTGTTCTCAAGTGTTAATTTAATATAATTTTCTGCAGTCTCTCCAGTCCTTTTCACCCCACTCCTTGAATAATCACATCTGGGAGCTGATATTTATTTTGAGCTGTTTGAAATGTACATCGCTTTCACAAAATGTCTTTTAGCCCATATTTTCTCATTTATATTCATTGAAGATGGTCTTTCCTATGATCAGGCCCGGGAAAAATTAATCTGTTCACTTCATTTGAGCTTAGGGTTACCAGATGGCTTCAAAAAAATAATGGACACACTTGATCTCAGATCGGGGGGGGGGGGAGGGACTGGGGAGGGGGGGGCTGGCCGGGAGGAAGTCGGGAGGGAGCGGGGCTGGATGGGGGAGGGGGGGGGGGACCGGGCGCGAAGC
Organism: Pelodiscus sinensis; assembly: GCF_052426305.1. Taxonomy (NCBI): domain Eukaryota; kingdom Metazoa; phylum Chordata; order Testudines; family Trionychidae; genus Pelodiscus; species Pelodiscus sinensis. The sequence goes on from NC_143065.1 coordinate 28,486,047, forward strand.
AGGGCTGGCCAGGAGGAGGTCGGGGGGAGTGGGGTTGGCCAGGGGAGATCGGGGGGGGGAGGGGGTCTGGCAGGCAGAGGGGCTGGCTGGGGCAGAGATCGGGGGGTAGAACCAGCCAGCTGGCAGGGAGCAGGGCTGGCCGGGATGGGTTGGGGGGAGCAGGGCTGGCCGGGGGGGGGGGGGGGGGGAAGAGTGGGGGGAGAAAATTGGCCAGCGCGGAGCGGGGCTGGCACGGGCACACGCAGATCCCGGGGTGCTGCCCGTCCCACACACAGTCCTGGCGGAGGGCGAGCTAGTCCAGCCCCGGGGATTCCATCTCGCCCCAGCCCTGTCCCCACCCTCCCTCCTCTCTACTGCATACTGCCTGGCTGGTAGACATGCTCATGCAGTGTGACTCATGCAGCATGAGCGTGTCTATCAGCCAGGAAGTATGATACTCATAATAATAAAATTAACTTAATTAGAAAAAAACGGACATTTCTATGTCCGGTATTTTCTCAATTTATTTCCTGGACAGAAAGCTCAAATACCTGACTGTCCAGTTCAAAACCGGCCACCTGGCAACCCTATCTGAGCCAGGCAGATGGGCATTTCCCAATTAATAACACCTCCATTGTTCCCTTAAAGATCCTCTGTACCTTAGCTCTGGCATTCTTTTGTTTCCTGTTAGGTGGAACCTAATATCCTCTTTTGATTTAATTCTGTGCAGTCAGATAGGATAAGAAGTAGGTAAGCAGAGGTGTCATAGTTCCCAGGCCCCCCCCCCCCCCCGCCCCCACACACACACACATGTTCTCCCCAAAGAGTGAGAGAGAGATTGAGAAGAGAAGTAGCTATTACCAGGCCCACTGACGGCAGGGGGCAAAGGGGTAACTGCCCAGAGCCTGGCAATTCTAAAGGACCTGTGACTCCCAGCCACTGTCCAGAGTCCTTTAAATCAACACTAGAGTGCTATGCGGCTGGCTCCAGGCGGCTCTAAGTATTGCGGGACAGCCAGCATACCATGCTCTGGGCAATGCTGAAGGGTGGATGCCCCCAGCTCCATTCCTTCCAACTGAGGTGCTGCCCTTTCCAGGAGCACAGAGCTGGTACTTCCCCCCAACTTACTCAGGTCCCTGGCATGGCTGCCGGCTCCCCTGGCTATCACATAGCAAACACTTCACAATGTGCAGAAGTATTATTTCAATATATGTTTTAGAGGTGTCTGTCTATGAGTCCACCTGATTATTTGTCTGCAAGTCCGTTTGTTCAAGAACTCCTCCTAAACGGTAAGAGCTAGGACCAACAAATTTGGTATGTAGCTTCCTCTTACCCTAACTTAAAGCAATGGCAGGGTTTGGTTGTGGCAGGAATATGGGAAATGCCTGGAATTAAATTGTTTTCCACAATGTGGAAAGGGAGGCAGCTGATTGGAGGGATGCAATACAGCACAGTCACCACTAGGGGCAGTTATACTGCAGAGTGACCACAGTGGGCAACCGGACCAGGAAGGGAGTGGCAAGCTCGGGATGGGGTTGACCATCTTGCCGGCCACTGGCCTAGGTAAATGGCCTCCCTGCCTCAAACCCCTCCTGTCTACAGGCCTCCCTCCTCCCCCCTGCGGACCATAGGCAGCTCTCCCCAGCAGCGCACCCTCCTCTCCCTCCTGAGCCTGGGCCCAGGATGCTAGCCTGCCAGGAGCTAGCTTTGGTGAGCTGTGTCTGACCTATGGGCCGTTTATTGCCTACCTCTGTGTTAAGCTATGGAACTCTGAAGAATTGTTTGTTTGACCTTCAAAAAGCTCATTTGACTTATATATTTCTGTCCCAATGTGAAGGAAAATGCTGGAGTTCAATTGAAATCATATTTCATTTTTGGGACACATGAGACTTTCTGAAATAAAACTGTTAGGAATATTTCAGATGTGATTCATGGTCAGCCTTGTGTTCCTCTCTTCTAGCATGCTAATTTATTACCTGCAAAGTATTGCAAGGTCATTAAAATTCACCAACAGTCAACTGAGAATGCAGATCCAAACTGTAAGTACTGATTGAAAGCATTTATTTCACCACACTTCTTGGTGGCTTTTCACAGAACACTAACTTTAATTAAAATTCTAAAGCTGTTTTCAGTGTTTTGCAAAATACAACTAATCCTGTATGCATGCCTTTTATTTGCTAACTCATTTGCTTTCTAACATACAAACTACTAGTTATTCATAACAAACTACCAGTTAATGATCCTTACATATACATATATTTATTTTAGGAAAGAACTGAAGACAAGAAAAAGGTGGTTCAGATGGCAGTAGGTAAGCTGTGAACTTTTATAAATTCATCTATAAATAAAGCATTTGGCCACTTACTGTCATTCTGATCTCTCATATGCACAGTAGGTGCACATAAAAATTATATTGTGTGCTATATAAGACTACCACTTTGAGTGCCAATTTTAGCATTAGCCAAGCATTGACTGTATTGTTTTTTCTATGAGTTAATTATGCTATAAGAAATTATTATACATTTTACAGCTGAAATATGATGGGGATCTCTCTAAGACTTTTAGGCTGTAGTTTGTCTAATCAAATTAAAATCATGGATCTAATTTCTGCTCTAGTGTCAATCAGTAGTAACTAGGGATGTTAAAAAGTAGGTAATTAGGTAACTGTGTAACTGCTAAAAATCTCAGTGATTACATGCATCTGCAACACAGATGGCAGCCAGCTCTCCAGGAGCCAGTGCATGCCAGGAGGTAGCTTTTAACTGGCTCCTAGTATGCACCGGCTCCTGCCTGCTGCCCTGCTCTGGAGAGCTGGATGCTGCCCCCACACTGCTGTCTTTGACAGCCAAGCAGCAGCGCAGGGTGGCAGTCTGATCCCCAGGAGTGGGGTGGGAACCTTTGTGTAATGGTGAACAGTAACCTATAAGCACTATAAGGCTTATCGGTTAAGCATTTAACAGTTATACTTTTACATCCCTAATAGGAATTTTAAATCCCTGAGTCAGTGGAATTTTAGTTGATTGACACTTATGTAATGAAAGCCAAACCTGGCATATGGCGTGTACACGTGTAACCCTTCTGCCAGGTAGCTCTAGCAGCTGTCAGAGACAGGTTCAATATCTAGGGGTTCTGCTCCATCCATCCAACACAGAACTGGCTCAAGCCCCCACCCAGTAACCTGGGAAATTCACACCACCCCCTGAGTGCCTCTTAGAGGCAGTGTTTCCCCACTCGCAAGCACAGAGTCTGAGTGTAGAAAAGAAACTTTTAATAAAAAGGGAGAGAAGTAATGTGGCATCAATTTGGGAAAACACCACAAAGTTCATAACCAAAACTACAAGTAAATGTCCGAGCTCCAGTATACGGGGCAGTGTCCTTTTCCTCCCAGGCTCTCAAGTCCAGCAATGTAAATGTCCCCTTCATATGCCCAACCCTTCTCTGCACTCCACTCACAATTGCTGCCCTTGACCACAGAAGACCAGAGTTCAGAGACGCATCTGCAGAGTTCAGCTCATATACTGGGGTAGGGGGAGGTAGGCGGCATCTCACCCACTTCGCTGGTCACTGGCTATCCACCTGGTCACTGCTCTCTGGAGCCACCCTGCTGGCCATTTGTCACCCCTCACTGCCACCGCTCTGCTGGCTGCTCCTCACGCCTCTCCATCGCTGCCCTGCTGGCTGCTCATGCTGCTTGTCACATCTTCCACTGGCTTGTGGTGGATTTGACTCTGGGCCAGACCTAGTGATCTCAGTTTAGTGATTTCAGCTCTTGGCCCAAAGCACAGTCCAGCCACAAGAGATACCAGCAGCCACTGGAATAATTTACATACAAAAGAGACTCCTTATAGGGCCTTTAACTTTATCCTTGAAAGAGTGGAGAGAAACAGGTTGAACCAGTTGTACAGTTCACACCTGGGAAGCATGCAGCCTACTGACTGCCTCTTTCCCCCACCTTAATGTATAGGGCTCTGGAAGTGGAGCCTCTGTTCAAGATTCTTTACACTGACAGTTTCTTTCCTTTGAACTGAGTTAAACAGTCTGACTTCTTTGCATTCCCAATTACTGCAAGCATTGGTGATCATATCTTACAATTCCCTCATTTAGAGTTAACACAGTTTGTGACCCCCACAACAGTCAAATTGGTTACAATGGGCAAAACACCATGCAAACAGTAGAATATCTAGCAGGCCTACGCAAACTGAGTGAACTGTATTTACATAACCACACCCAGGATTTCTTTCCCATTCCAGCTTGCTGTAATGGAAGCATTGGTTCACACCCTGCTAACACATAAATGTAAGGATAAATGCATCTCAACTAGTATAAATTACTAGGAATAGACAAGCACAATAATTTAAATCCAGATAAAGCTTTTAGTTTCACCTTTATTTGCTAATAACTTTGTAAGAATACTAATATATTCAAGATTCTGCCTTTATGAAATCTCTCATTTAAAATTAATCATTTCTGCCTGGGCCAACAGAGACATAAATGGTGGTATATGCTACTTATTGGATCAAGAAATAGGAATGTCAACTGTGTAATAGGGCACAACTTGTAATATAGAATGTAGTGCACTGTGATATTTTAGAATTTGTAGTATACGCTAAATTACACCAATGGGTTTTTGGCAGTTGGGGAATGGGAGAGAACAAATTCAGCTCTTGGTATTGGTGTGTGTGCAACTGTTATTGAAGTTGATGGAAGCTTTTCCCACTAATATCAGAACATAATTTGGCACAGTTGCTATTGGTAATGGTGCAATATAAATTCATCTGGTTCTTTTGAGAAGAGACTGCTGTATCTTCCATCCTCCAATTGGATTCTTTTCCTGTAATATCTCATTTCATGGATTTGATATGTCAGTTACACTACTTTTGCCCACCTCCTGAATGCCAAATCAGTTATGGAAAAGTTACAAAACTTTTCCCACTTTCAACTATTTTTTGATCCACAAACCCCTGGCAGGCATTGGGCACCATCTATTCTTCTAGTTCTTTACTGATTCCCATCACCACATCATGTTGGGACTCTTCCTCCACTGTGTGTCTCCACTGAATTTGGCCAGAGGATTCCATGGGAATGCCATGCACTTACTGCGGGTGGAAGCTGAGCCAATGTGTTTTCCTTCTTAAAGCTCTGACAACTCCATTAACAATCCTTCTCTGCTTTTTCCAGCCAGAATCCAGACTTTTGAGGGAAATGACAAGAGACCAGAGCAAGACAGTGACCTCACCAGTCAGGAGTCCTCAGCTCGGTCATCGACACCCCGAAAGAATGGCAGTGTCTTGAATTTTGAATCTCCAGTACCCAAAGGCAGCAGAATACAAACAATCTCACAATCCATACCCCAACCGGATGTTGCTAGGCCAGCAAATATAAGTCCAGCAACTCCAACCCACTTAACGCCAACTCCCTCTGTTCCTAGCATGCAGAAGCGTAGAATTGACCAGGCTGCAAACAGGTGAGGTGGTCTCTTATTGCTCAAATGGAACATATCCCATTAAATATCCAAATTAACTCAACCATGAACAATACATAGGCTGAGTAGTTTTTAAAAGCAGCTTTGCCCACAGGCACTTTTTAGGCTTCTGTGGAATTACCTTTGATTGTTAGAGTGGATTCTAATGTTTTTGAGCAGATATAATTTAGTAAGTCCCTACATCTGTTTAAAGTAAAGACAAAACCCTCCAAATTACACCACCTTAAAAAGCAACTCAAATAGGATATTCTTTGTTTACTACATTTGTCAAATTCATGCAAAAAGGCAAAAGCAACAGAGGATTCTCTAAGCCAGTGACGGGCAACCTAGGCTAGTGAGTGGGCCGCATGAGTGGTCCTTCTTCATCTTAGTGGGCTGCAAGATTGTCATGACCAATAGTGATAGAAATGTAGCCGTGTTAGTCTGGGGTAGTTGAAGCAAAATGCAGGACAATGTAGCACTTTAAAGACTAACAAGATGGTTTATTAGATGATGAGCTTTCGTGGGCCAGACCCACTTCCTCAGATCAAATAGTGGAAGAAAGTAGTCACAACCATATATACCAAAGGATACAATTTAAAAAAAATGAACAAATATGAAAAGGACAAATCACATTGCAGAACAGAAGGCGGATGCGGGGGGGTGGGAAGGGGGAGGAAGGAAGGTAAGTGTCTGTGAATTGCTGATATTAAAGGTAGGGAGAGTGGGATGTTTGTGAGTTAATGGTATTACAGGTGATAATTGGGGAAACTGTCTTGGTAATGGGTGAGAAAGTTCAAAGACTTGTTAAGTCCTTGTTGGTAAGTGTCGAATTTTAACATGAATGACAGTTCAGAGGATTCCCTTTCAAGTGCAGATGTAAAAGGTCTTTATAGCAGAATGCAGGTGGCTAAGTCATTTAGAGAGTGTCCTTTCTGGTTAAAGTGGCAGGAAACTGTTTTCTCTTTGTGATCTTGTCTGATATCTGTTTTGTGGGCATTAATCCTTTGGCGAAGTGTCTGAGATGTTTGTCCAATGTATATAGCAGACGGACACTTTCGGCACATGATAGCGTAGATTATATTTCTGGATGCGCAGGAATATGTGTTCTCGATCTTATAACTCACTTGGTTAGGTCCAATAATGGTATCAGCAGAATGAATATGTGGACAAAGCTGGCAACGGGGTTTGTTGCAAGGGAAGGTACCAGGGTTGGTATTAGTGTGGTATGTCCTGTGGTGGTTGGTAAGAATCATCTTGAGGTTAGGTGGTTGTCTATAGGAGACTATGGGTCTGTCTCCCAGAGCCTCTTTGAGTATGGTATCCTGTTCCAATATAGGCTGTAGTTTATTGATAATGTGTTGGACAGGTTTAAGTTGGGGGTTGTAGGTGATGACAAGTGGTGTTCTATTGTTGGTTTTCTTGGGTCTGTCTTGAAGTAGATGGTTTCTAGGTATTCGTCTGGCTCTTTCAATTTGCTTTTTTGTTTCTCTGGGTGGGTAGTTGAGATTTATAAATGCTTGGTAGAGATCCTGAAGCTTCTGGTCTCTGTCAGTGGGGTTAGAGCAGATGCGGTTGTATCGAAGGGCTTGGCTATAGACGATGGATCGTGTGGTGTGTTCTGGATGGGAGCTGGATGCATGTAGGTAACTGTATGAGTCAGTGGGTTTTCTGTAGAGAGTGGTGTCTAATTTTCCATTGTTGATTTGTACGGTGGTGTCCAGGAAGTGGATCTCTCGTGTAGAATGGTCCAGGCTGAGGTTGATGGTGGGGTGTAGGTTGTTGAAATCTCTGTGGAATATCTCCAGTGTTTCTTGGTCATGTGTCCAGATCATAAAGATGTCATCGATGTACCGTAGGTAGAGGAGGGGTGAAAGGGGACGGGAGTTGAGGAAACGTTGTTCTAGGTCAGCCATAAAGATGTTAGCATACTGTGGGGCCATGCGTGTACCCATGGCTGTGCCGCTGATCTGGAGGTATAAGTTGTTCTCAAACCGGAAATAATTGTGGGTGAGAACAAAGTTACATAGGTCTGCTATCAGGTTGGCAGTAGTGTCCTCTGGGATAGTGTTTCTAATTGCTTGTAATCCGTCTTCATGTGGGATGTTGGTATATAGAGCTTCTACATCCATGGTGGCAAGGATGGTATTATTGGGGAGGTTATCGATGTTTTGTAGTTTCCTTAGGAAGTCAGTAGTGTCTCGGAGATAGCTGGGGGTATTGGTTACGAAGGGTTTGAGAAGAGTGTCTACATAGCTGGATAGACCAGTAGTGAGCGTGCCAATACCAGAGATGATGGGACGTCCGGGGTGCCCAGGTTTATGGATCTTGGGAAGTAGATAGAACAATCCTGGTCGGGGGTCAGAAGGTGATTCTGTGAGGATTTGTTCCCGAGTAGCTGTGGGGAGGCTTTTAAGGAGACAGTGTAGTTTCTTTTGGTAGTCCAAGGTGGGATCAGAGGGGAGAGGTTTGTAAAATGTGGTTGGTGTTCGAGAGTTGTCTGGTTGCCTCCTGGTTATAGTCGGCCTTATTCATAATGACCACAGCACCCCCTTTGTCAGCTGGTTTGATTACAATGTCCAGGTTGTTTTTGAGACTCTGGATGGCATGGTGTTCAGCGCGGCTAAGATTGTGTGTCGCTTGTTGTCGTTTGCGAATAATGTCAGTCTGTGCGTTGTTGCGGAAGCTGTGTATATAGAAATCCAGATTGTAATTCCGACCGTCAGGGGGAGTCCATATAGAATTATTTTTCCTTTGGTGTTGGTAGGGGGGATCTGGTAGGTCAGATTGATGTTCAGTGGTGGTTTGGAAATATTCTCGGAGACGGAGGCGGCGAAAAAAAGCCTCAAGGTCACCACAAAATTGTATCCAGTTTGTGGGGGACGTGGGGCAGAAAGAGAGACCCCGGGACAAGACAGACTCTTCTGCTGGATTGAGTTTGTAGCTGGAGAGGTTAACAATATTATCCGGTGGGTTGAGGCAGTTGCTGTTGTAGCCAGTGGTATGGAGAGTCTCCTGGGATAGGTAGTTTTGCTAACAGCGCTTGCATACCTAGAATTTTCAAGGTGTGCCCACTGAACCATAGCAGTGCTTTGCATGCAAAGGGAGTGCATGGCTCGTATAGTCAATGTGTGCAAGCAGCATGCACTCACTTCACCTGCCCTTGCTTTACATGTATGTCACTTTCATAATACTAGTGTGTGGGGGGAACTATGTGGACAGAAACCAGCAGAATCTCGTAACCCTCTATATGGGCAGTGGTAAACAAATATCTCGTGGGCCACATATAGAACCTTGATGGGCTGCATACGGCCCTCAGGCGACAGGTTGCCCACCACTGCCCTAAGCCTTAAAGAACATTCATTAAATTACGTATTCTGAATGGCTTTGTAGTTAAGTCATTGGATTTGTTGCTTAGGATGTCTGAGCTGGATTTCTTGCTCTGCCACAAATAATTTCTGTGACCTTGGTCAAGTCACTTAGAGCCAGACTATGAATCAAACACACTTTGGAGATAATTTGCTCACATATGTTGCCTTTTTTATTCCAGTAAGAATTTGTTTGTGTAAGTAAGGTATTTACTACTAAACTTGTGCCTCAGTTTCCCCATTAAAAAATTGGTTGACTATTTACCTTTGTTGCAGGACTACAGGGGGGATAAATATGTTAATTCTTTTTTTAAGGTATTCAAATATTGTACACGGAAGTGCAAGCGAACTCTGTAAAACAAAGCCTTACCCTCCAGTGACTTTCAAGAAGCATGTTGAAGATGTTCATTCTGAACCTCTCTTTAGGAAAGGTATCCGACAAGTAAATCCAGATGTTCTTGGGGCAGGGGCTCCAGCTTTTGTGGGACGCAAAGTGCCCACCACCAGATATTTTATTGTTAACGAACATGAATCCCGCAAAAAGCTTCTCCGTTCTACCTCCCGGCTTCCAAAACATTTCAGAATGGAGGAATCAGGAGACATAGTTGAATTATATCCAAGGAATGTCAGAAGGTATGTGGTTCGAACGCCACACAGGACATACTCCCCTCACTTCAGTGAAGAGGAAGAAGAGGAGGAGGAATTAAGGAGAGACTTGATAAACAGATCCTACCGTCCACGCTCACTCTCGGATCTTCGCCCAGCTCCCCGATTTTACATTGGTGAACGAGTTGACAGTCAAATCCTTACTGGCAAGGATCTAGCCAAAATGCACTACAAATCCTGGGACAATGGCTTTGAGCTAGAACTAGATAGGCCCTCACAAGCCCACAAAAAGTCACATGTGAAACGCGTTGATCTTGATCAGCACTATCCAGAGCATCATGTGAAACCTAAATCCAAGCACAAGCTTGAACAATCTCTAACAGAGTCTGATTCCATTTCCATTTCCAGCAGTGATCAGCAAACCAGCGGCAATGATCAATACATCCAGGTCATTCATAGTAAGGAGAAATATCTGAAATCTGAGGCAAAGCTTACCAGAAACAAATCAAAGACCCATACTGACCTAACCATGGCTGAATCTAATGAACTTGTATGTTCAAATGTATAAGAAAATGACCCTTTGGCTGCCCTTTGAACCACAGAGGATCAATGAAATATAGTGATACTATATATATTTTTGTTAGTCTCTAAGATGCCACAGAGGACTGACTACTTGTTTTTCAAATTACAAACTATCTCGCTACCTCTCTGAGACTTTGTGACACTGAAATACAATCTTCTGAATGACTGTGTATACAACAGCGTGAAGTGGATACAGCATTATTTAGCTCTGTTAAATTTGAATTGTGCCGGAGTTTAGTATCACATCACAGATGCATTACAAAAATCTGACACTTATTTCTGCAGCCTTGCTCATTCCTGTCAACATATATTGTAAAATGTGTTGGTGGGGCCCTAGGGATAATTAAACCACCCATGCAAAACAAGCATGTCAGGTGAGGTTTCTTTTACCTTCTGCTAGTTCTCAAATAGGCCTGTGCAGAACCTTCCCAGTCACAGCTGAGGAGGCCAGAGCTGGGCGGGTCTAGGTCAACCCAGGACAAGGATCCAGCCCGTCGCCCTGAACATAAAGGCTTGTTGCCGACATACCCGGGGTGCTTTTGTCACTGGAGTTCTGGGTTTGAGTCAGGGATTGCTGGGTGAGGTCCCTGCTGTGTTGACACTGGTGCACACACCGGCACCCTCTCTGCTGGAGGCTGCCAGAGCAGGAGACACGGAGGGGAGGGGGGAGAGATGCAGGGCGGCCATCAGGTGAGTGGGAGGCGCCGCGCTCTGCCTAGGCTGAAAGCGCCTATGGGCGAGAGCCCAGCCCGCTGTGGGTGGGCTGCAGCGGCGGTGGCTCCTCCTCCAGCTGGCCCGGAGCCCTGCGCTGGCCATGGCCTACCAGGAGCTGTCCGGTTCGCTGGCCGACACCGTGCAGCGCTACCGCAAGGACCCGAGCGGCTGGCGGAGCTGCAAGCGCACGGTGAGCTGGGGGGACCCCAGGCTCGGCTCCCCCTTCTGTCCCTCCCCCAGGGCAGGGCAAAGCCGCTCATTGTGTGCTCTGGGAACAGAGGGGTGTTGGGTGACTGGCCGGCTCCCGCTGCTGCACTCAGCGCGCTTCTCCTGCAGCGCCCACCTCCGTGGTGTCTAGGCGCCAGCGCTGAACCAGGGTCGACAGGCAGCATGGTGTCGGCGCTCAGCCCCCTGCAGGGAAAAGCCCCACGTTGCTTTTCCAGCTTTCATTGGCAAAGCTGCTAACGATGATCGCTGCTTTGGTGTCACCGTTCCCTTTTCCAGACTCTCTGCCGCTATGAGCTCTCTGGGCCAGAGACTCCGAGGTAGGAAATGTGGCTGAAATCGTTGGATGTTACTATATTTTATGTGCTAGTCCCTGAGATGAGCCAGTAACCGCTGACAAAACTGGCTAGCTATGGCCAAAGAGAGTAGCCTTGTTAATTGTTACTGGAGTCTGAGTCACACTTTTGTTTCACTTTTGATAGAACGAAGTTTCGATTTATTGGAGACCATCAACCGAGTTTTCAGGCAACATGTAAGTAAGTATATGTATTCCAAAGCTGTGGGGGCAGGGGTTTGCCTGTGTCCCCGTGGGAGTGAATAACAATTGCCTGTTGTGAGGATTCAAGGAGCAGCAAAGCAATGCAAAAGTAATATTAATGTCACCCTTTCCTTTCCTACAGATACAAAGGAGATGGAATAGTCTCTGCAAGTCCTGAAGTTGTCTGGGAGTGCTTAAAACCAGTAGCTGGTGGACTTAGAACAAAGTGGGACCACAATGTGAAAGACTTTGAGCTAATTGAAATGATTAGTGATGTAAGTTTCATGAAATTGATAGGAGCATTGTAGTTAAATTCCCATCACAGATCTATTACAAAACTCTGAAAATTAGTTCTGCATTATTGCTTATTACTATATAGAAAAATACATGGTAAAAATAAAATATGTACTTGGGGGGGTGTACCGGAAATAATTAAACCCATGCAAAAGTATGTCAGGTGAGGTTTCAGTAAGAGCAAAAATGGACCCTTATATTTTCAATCACATTTTAGTGCCTTATAGTATATCTTACAGCGTATACATAATCAGATATTTGCAAGATCCTAAAGAAGATGTTGCAACCTGATGTGTGTCCCTCATCTACAGTCTCAAATCATTTTTAGCAATTGGTTATCAGGAATTCTTTTGTTCTGAACAAGCTGTGGAAAATCATTTTATTCTGACAATGTAAATCAAATATGTTTTAAAATGTTTGCAAGTATTTTTACCCTGTAACCACTTTAAGTGACTATCTTTAGCCTATCGGCTCAACAGTATACATTTTATAACCATTCTATTTTCATAATGGACTCCAGAATCATATTGTTTTATCATACTAACTCTGGTAAGCATTCATAATATTTTTAACAATAATTGTTGGTAAAAGATAATCTTAAAAAATAAAATACTAAAATTTGTGTTTAAGTGACAAAGAGGGATCACCACCCAACAAATGCAAAGTCACTTACATATTTAACTCTCAGACTTTTGTTAAGGTACCTGCTAGTCTTTTTCCATCAAAGCACTGAATTCATCTTGCCTTTCTTCATTACCTAAACATGCCCAGCATGAGTGCAGGGGATATTCAATTGAATTTAATAGCTCTTTAATTCTAACTAACTTGAAGATTCTTACAAGCTGATAAAAATAAATACAAAAAGAGATGTTTGTAAACCACTTATGATAGTCTTTCATTCTGTGTTTACAAACTGGTCCAACTGACATAACATTCACCACTGTGGTGGAGCACATGTTCCAGACTATCTAGATAACAAGGGAACTGTGTTAAATTTCCTGTGGGATAAGAAGCGATTCACCGCAATAGAGTTATTAACTCCCCGAAATTGGAGTTTATAAATAAGTACATTTCTGGGTATATCTGTGAGTGACTTTCTTCTTAAAGAGCACTGTGTTGCTTGTTCTTTTGTTGTACCCACCTCTCACTGTATTTTTCCCAGAAAAAATGCCCTTGAGTCAAGACTCTTAATTGGTAAATTTATTCATGATGAGTAGCAAGTTATTCCACAAATTTGTGTAATCAAAATAAATGCCAAATATGCATGATAAAAGATATCGCAGTCGGGCACTTATGTTGACACACATCACTTTCCGTATATATATTTATCATTAGTGATTTAACACTGTTTGTGTTTTGTAGACTATCTCTATATGCAGAACTATTACTCCATCAGCCTTCATGAAGATTATTTCTCCAAGAGATTTTGTAGATGTGGTGCTAATTAAGCACTATGAAGATGGGACTATAGCATCTGCTGGTAAAATAGTTAAATTCCTAATACATTTATATTATATTATATTTATTATATTATATTGGCAGTAAGTCACTGAATATCACTGAAAATCTTTCAAGACATACCCTAATGTTTTTATTTGTTGTTTGCTTGTGTGTGTGTGTGTGTGTGTGTGTATATATATATATATATATATATATATTATATATAAAAATCTCAGTCAGAAGATATTTACATAGGCTATGTCTTCATTAAACAAAAGTTCAATGCTGTCGTGATTGATCTTCCGGAGTTTGATTTAGTGGGTCTTGTTAAGACCTGCTAAATTGAATTCAGAGGGCAACCCCATCAGTGGCTGGTACTCCTGTTTTTGCAAGGAGTAAGAGAAACCACTGGGAGTGTTTTCTCCCATCAGCCTATCACTGTGGGAGACAGCTGGGAAGCTCAAAACAAGGTATGTCAACACCAGCTATATAATTAATGTAGCCGGAGTTGCATATCTTGATTTGACCTTCCCCTTTAGTATAGACATGGCCTCAGTAGTGATGAGCAAGTATTAGTGTTTAATTACATCTTTTTTGCCATATAAAATATCAGTAATATTTACACTCTTCCACCCGTGATTATACTGTCCTCTTTGGATTACCAGGCAGGAATCTTTCTTCATAGATACGTGCAATAAGTCGATGCCTCCTCAAAAGACCAAGAGAGGAACATGTTTGTGAATCTTACATTTGGATCAGAATGTAGGCAACTCAAGATACTGTCCAAACACTGAGATGCCATAATATTGTACAAGCCCAATACATGTCTTTTGAAGGGCCTTGATGTACAGTCCATACCAGTATTCCTGGGCGGTCAGTGCAGCTAGGGCTGGGGGAGGCAGGCCCACAGCCCCACCTACAGTTCCTCCCCCTTTGCTGAGGCCCTACCCCCCAGCCCAGGGAGGGGAGGAGGTAGGGCAGTACACCAAGCGTGCATGCTCCCCCCCCCCCCACCAGGGGAGGGAAGGGCTGAGGGGGGCATGTATCCCAGTCTCCCCAGCCCACTGGGGAGGGAGGAGTGCGTGTAGCCCCAGCCTCCCCAGAGTACAGGGAGGCGTTCTGGGGGCAGTGTGTGGATGGGGCCATGCCTGGCATTTTGAGAAGGCAAAGCCTTCCCCCACCTAAACTACTGGATGCCCATGCCAGTAGTAATCATTCCTATAGCATATGCAGAACTTTGGTTTGTAGTTTTGATGACCAGGAGGGAATTTATGATCGCCATGTATCCCACGGGCCAAAGAATGTCAGCCTCAAGAATCTTTGACTAGCTTTCATCATAAATGCTTCTCAGCTGGTGGTGTTTACTGTGGTAGAAAACTTTTAAAGTGATTTTTTTTTCTTACAGCAACCAACGTGGAACATGAACTCTGTCCTCCCCATCCCAGCTATGTGAGAGGGTTTAATTATTCCTGTGGTTGTTTCTGTATACCTGTTCCAGGGTAAGAAGTCTCTTTGAATATTCTATATGCAGTACTTTCCCTATGGAAAATGCATAGAAATACTTACCCACAGAAAACAGTCCTTAACTTCAGTGTCTAATGTTAAGTATATACTTATCTGTTGTGCAGAATCAGAGCAAATGTCTTCTTCCAATTCACAGTCCTATCCATAGCTGGTGTGTGTGTGTGTGTGTGTGTGTGTGTGTGTGTGTGTGTGTGTGTGTGTGTGTGTGTGTGTGTGTGTGTGTGTGTGTGTGTGTGTGTGTGTGTGTGTGTGTGTGTGTGTGTGTGTGTGTGTGTGCGCGCGCGCACCATTCAACAGAGAACCCTCGGGCTGGGGTATTTCTGGTTGTGGCTGGTAAACATTAAAACTTAAGTGATGTTCAGTGCCCTAGATCAGATAATTAGTTTCTGTAATATTAATGGAGGTTAATGGAGGTCTGCTAGAAAATAGAAAAAAAATATTTTTGTCATGGGAATCCTGGTTTGAATATTTAGCTGAGAATCTATTTCAGTAAAGCACATAAATGCATGCTTAACTTTAAGTACAGTATATGAGTAGTCCCACTGACTTCTGTGAGGCAATCCTCATGCTTAAAGTTTAGCTCATATTTAAGTGCTCTGCTGAGTCAGGGCCTAAATCAGTTGGGAAATTGACTATTCTTTCCTAAAAGGAATTGGTAAAGGGGTGAATTGGGAAATTCACTTTGTGCCTGCCCTATGGAAAATGCATATAAATGTTTATCCAAAGGTAGCACATAACCAAATATAAAAAATCCTTATAAAATCCTTAATATGTTACACTTCTGGTTGTAAGATAACTTGCGATGATGTGTTGTTTTCTCAGGGAACCAGGCAAGACCCAGCTCCTCACTTTCTTTCAGACTGATCTTGGTGGCTATCTTCCTCAGACAGTAGTGGACTCATTCTTTCCAAGCAGCATGGCTGGATTTTACAGCAATCTGACCAAAGCTGTGCAGACAGTGAAAACTTGACAGGCATTTTCTCAAAGGAAATTGAGTCTCATTATTAAGACGTAAAAAGGAGGGTAAGAAACACTGTTACTGGTGGCATAACAGATTAGATTAAGACTGTGGTTCTTTCACTTTTTGGCCCGTGTCCACTCTGTTCAATGCAGACCTTTAAGTGGACCACCAGCCAACCATCCGTGATGACAAAATGGGTGTAGGAGAGGATGGAGGTTGGGTGCAGAAGCAGGCTAAAGGTCGGGGGGAGGTCGAGATAGGGATGTAAAAACCTAGTTAATTAACTGGTTAAATGTTTAACTGGTTAACTAACTAAGTAGGATCCTAGTAGGGGGGCCCCCAACCTACAGGGTGTCCCAGCCTGCCATAGACAGAGGCTACTGTGGATGCTGGAGTAGCTCTTGCCTCTGGGGCACCTGGGCCTGCCACCGACAGAGGCTGCTCCAGACAAGGGCAGCCTCATCCATGGTGGGCTCCCTGAGGGGCTGGAACAGTTCCCTGCCCATAACTGATGGGGAGCTGCTCCAGCCCGACCCCGACCCCCCCCCCCCCCCCCCCGGTTATTGCTTAACCAGTTAACTTTTCACATCCCTAGTCTGGGAGGGAGGGTGCAGGAGCCAGGGGGGAGGGGTTGCGGGGTCTTGTTGGTAGGGGGATACATGAGGGGTATAGGAGTGTGGAGTCTGGGCATGAGGGGAATGGGGGGCACTTACCTGGCGCTGTGCCTCCTGCCATTCCTAAGGCACCACCCCTCCACTGCTCCCATTGGCCAGAGGGAGCAAAGGGGAAAGCCTCCAGGTGACCGGTTTCATGTGCTGCCATTCTCCCAGCTGGGGGAGGAGGAGGAGTGATGTGCGGAGCAAGCTGGATCCGGCCTGTGAGGCTCCCTGCCCTCCCCTGCAGTGGAAAGCCAGGGCTGGCACTCCAACTTCACAGGGTAAGGGAGATGCAGGGCTGGAGCTCCAGTAAAGGCTACCCACTGCGGGGGGGCGGGGGAGGCTGAGCCCCGACCCCACGGCCCACCTACAAAGGAGTTGGGACCACACTTTGGGTATATCTACACTAGCTCGTTAGTTCGAGCTAGGTAGGCAAATGAGGGCAACCGGGGTTGCAAATGAAGCCCGGGATTTAAATATCCCAGGCTTCATTTGCATGTTCCCGGGTGCCGCCATTTTTAAATCCCCCTTAGTCCGAACTCCGTGCCCGCAGCTACACGCGGCACGGAGTAGGTAGTTTGAATTAGGATCTCGTTCCATGAGGAGTAACGGTAGTTCGAATTAGAGATCCTAATTCGAACTACCTACTCCGTGCCGCGTGTAGCCACGGGCACGGAGTTCGGACTAAGGGGGATTTAAAAATGGCGGCGCCCAGGAACCTACAAATGAAGCCCAGGATATTTAAATCCCGGGCTTCATTTGCAACCCCAGTTGCCCTCATTTGCCTACCTAGTTCGAACTAACGAGCTAGTCTAGACATACCCTTTGAGAACCACTGGATTAAGATAAAAATGGAATAAATGATCAGAAACCAACTTACAGTGCCTTTTTCACAATATGGATATGTAGGAACGCTGAACTAGGAAGAATTTCTTGCCTCAAAGACTATTTTTAATGCGGGATTTATTTTATTTTTTTTACTTGTCTTTATTTAACTGTACTACCTTGTGATAATGTATTTTCCTATCTGTTAAAATAAGTGACATTATTCCAGCACCTAGCAGTATTCTAGAGGAAATATCAGCTGTCTCCCTGGTTGAGGAGGAAGCAGCACACTTTCATGCCTATTTATGATGATACTTCAATGTAAACCAACAGCATCTCTGCTGAAGTCAGTGTAGTTTCATCAGTGTAAGGCAGATCAACAGGAGCCCTATTATATCCCATATTCTCCCCAGTGATCCATAAGAAGCAAGGTTCCTTTCTTGAAGGGGAGAGCTATTTCCCTTGCTGCTGACATCAGTAAAATCATAGATATTACTCCAAAACATGGGGTATACCACAATGAGTTGGGTAGGTGAGAACCTATGGCCCCATTCCTTCTGGACTATAAGGGCCTGAACCAGCATGTGACTTCAGTGCTAATATTAAGCGTATACTTAAGTGTTTTGCTGAATCAGAGCAAATATCTTCTACCTATTCACAGATTCCTAGGCCTTGTCCTCTCCCGTCATCCCCCCTCTACCAAAAATACTCTGAATTACAAGAATTGTCATAAGTCTAACTGCACATAATGGCAATAAATAAGGAGATGTATGGAAGCATTTTACCACTCATTTTTCTATCTGCATCATGATTTGAATAATTTTCCAACATGTTGAAAATATTGAGAGCATGGGGATAGTCCTTTCTGTAAAGTGTTGTGGACTTGCTTGTTCATAAACATATTTATGACTCTCTTCATGGCATATCCTAGGAATCAGCTATTGATGTAATATACAGTGATGCATGCAGCCCACACAAATATGGATATGGCCAGTTACTTAAGTAATGTCAGAAGTTATTAGAAACAGCATACTATTCATTTATCCTTTTATAAATGAAAAATTATGATTGATTATAATTGAGCTGGAAACATGTAAATCGGGTTGTAATTTTAATTCTGTGTCTTTATTATGTATTTAAATATGTTAATATATTTAAATTTCTGTTCTTGTGGTTGCTACATGTTTGGTTTGTGGCATGTTTATGTACAAATATCTCCACTGTCGTTTTTAAATACATATAATGAAATTTTCAGGAAGGGGATTAAATTTAATCTATTTTGTATCTGGTTTTTAAGGCTTGCCGTTGTGTGTTGCAAAATAAATACAATATTTTCTGTTTCACATTTTTGTTCTGCTTAATTATCTTTTAATTGTGTCATGGTGTCCTCTCAACTTCTGTTGCCAATGAGACTTAAAGGAAGTTTGCATTTTTCAAGAGTACTCCAGTTGTCCTGGGTCTTAAGGCCAAGTCTGTGAGGTTGGGAATACCCTTAGTTGTTCAGTCAACTATGGATGGCTACAGTAAAAGCTTTGTTGTCCAGCAGGTACGGAGAATGGGGGGTGCCGGTTAAACAAACATTCCGATTAACAGAATTATACTTCTCAATGGAATACCAATTTTCAAAGAATAAGAATGTGATCAAATGAATGTTCAAAATAGTACGCAGGTACTCACCAATCCAGTCATAGTGCTGCATGGCTGAGTGGTTGGTTTCTTGAAACACTTAGGTTTATACAGGTAAAGTTTTCTATACAATAGGTTATGCTGTGACACTACATATCACTATGGGCAGCACATGACACACACTGAGGTCACTAAAAGTACACAGCCACTAAAACTATACTGAACTTAATTTAATCTTTGATTCAGAAAGTACATCAAGATCTTGCAGCACCTTGGGGCTGTCATTATTAACGTCAATTATCATTGTAGTTGTAGAAGGTGTAGGAGATTGGACTGAACATGTAATGATCCTATGACATACTCTGGAAGCTGCTAATTTGAATAAATCCCTGATATCAGCTTCCTTATTTGTCTTCTGACTCTTATGCAAAAAAGTAGAGTGCAGAATGTGCTGGGCAGTATATTAGTCCCAGTTACTAGATTGAAGATTTGTATTGGGAGATATCAGAAATGCTGGTTAATAGAGCTTTCTGGCTGATAATGTGTCAGATAACACAGCTTTTCCTGTACTTTGGTAGATATTTTAGTGAGGGAGCCCAGCATCTTGCACAATTGAGCCCTTCATCTGCTGTCTGATCCTAGTTTTTTAGTTTTGTTTTAGACTGCTGTGTACTTCAGCTATGCTGCTATGAAGAATAAGAACTTCTGTAAAAGAGAGTTTGGGTTCCTATCCTGCAGAGTTATGTTTTTGCTTAACTTTACACATGGGGCTACGTCTAGACTGGCCCCTAATTCCGGAAAAGTCATGCAAAGCAGGTAAGTCGGAATAGGGAAATCCACAGGGGGATTTAAATAAACATGTCCGCCGCTTTTTTTCCGGCTTGGGGAAAAGCCGGAAAAAAGCGTCTAGACTGGCGCGATCCTGCGGAATAAAGCCCTTTTCCGGAGGATCTCTTATTCCTACTTTCAAGTAGGAATAAGAGATCCTCCGGAAAAGGGCTTTATTCCGGAGGATTGCGCCAGTCTAGATGCTTTTTTCCGGCTTTTCCCCAAGCCGGAAAAAAAGCGGCGGACATGTTTATTTAAATCCCACGGGGGATATTTAAATCCCCCGCGGATTTCCCTATTCTGACTTACCTGCTTTGCATGACTTTTCCGGAATTAGAGGCCAGTCTAGACGTAGCCATGGTGAATGGTCAGTAGGACAACTTTTAGCGTGTAAAATTAAGCATGTGTGTAAGTCTTCACAGGATGCGGGACTTGGGCTGTTAAACCTTAGCTAAACCTTAAGCTTGATCCAACAACCTTCACTCATACCAGTTGTCCTTTTTATGTCAGTGGCGTAAATATTACTCTGGGGGTCAGGATCAGACACTTATCTGAATAATTTAAAAGATCAGTCCTGTGAAAGACTGAACACACTCAATTCCATGGCCATCCTTAGGTTTTATGGGGCCCTATGCAGTACTAGGAATAAGACAAGCATATAGGACAAGAAGCAATGGGCTTAAAGTACAGCAAGGGAGTGTTTAGGTTGAACATCAGGAAAAACTTCCTGTCAGGGAATTTATTCCAATGTTTAACCACCCAATAGGGATGGGTTTGGCCCCCACAGGCCTTCCCATGCAACTATCCTGGAATTGCATTAACCCAATTTGCATTGCATTAACTGTGGGTTTGGGGTGGGAGGGGACACCTTTCACTAATGGTCATGTGTCCATCTTGACCAGGGGTGGGCAATAGGGCCTCCATGGGCCAGATCCCCTGCCCCCAGGCCAATCAGGGTTTACGAGTGGGGGAGCGCATGACGTCTCCTTCCACCCTGCGAGCAGTGCACGGCACTTCAAAGCATTGCGTACTGCTCACAGGGAGGGAAGCAGCTTCCCTTGCCCTGCTCCCACCTCGCGTAAGCGTTCGGCACTTTGAAGTGCCCCCAAGAACTTCCCTTCCCCTCCCCTCCCCTCTCCCCACCCACAGGCCAATCTCTTTAAATGAGTGTTTCTCAAAGTGGGCCGCAAGCACCCACACTGCTTCCCATGGCTCTCCTTGGCTGGAAACGGCAAACTGGAGCCAATGGGAGTTGTGAGGCTCCATGCCTTTGGACCCTTAGATAAAAAAGTGGCGCGGGCCTGCTAGCAGCTTTCCCAAAGTGGGCCTGTGGCTCCCTTTAAAGAACGCTGTTTTAAACAAAGAGGGGGGAGATCAGAATGTTAAACCAAAGATTCTGATGCTCTTAGGGCCTTGTGATTATCCATTCACTTGCTGTATATGAACTTGCATGAACCACAGAAAATGTGTTCCCCTGTTGTCTTTTAGTTTTAGCTCAATAATAAATTAAACAAATGAGTTACAATTGCATTTACTTTTTGTTAATTTTAATTTTGTCATAAGTGATAGCAATACATGGAGGGGATCAAGGACGTAATATTTTCCCAGGTACTGTACTGCTATGTACTGGAGACTGGTCAGATCTTGGATGTACTTACCAGCCTGGAAAAGATGCTATACTATAGTACATTATCAATGTTTACACAGAACTCTCCATTTGAAGCAATGGCATGTGTTAGGTAATCATCAATGCCAGAAATGCCCCAAAGGTATTCAGTATTTTTAGTCACTAAGGCTATGTCTAGACTGCAGGCTTCTTTTGGAAGAAGATTCTCCGGAAGACATTTTCCGAAAAAACTTCTTCCGAAAGGGGGCGTCCACACTGCAAAAGCTCATTGAAAAAGTGATCTGCTTTCTCAAAAGATAGCTTCCACACTGAATGGACGTTATCTCGCATTTAAGCTGTGATTACTATAGATGGAGTGGCCACCAGAGAACCTGTGTTTTTTCCTCTTTCCTCTTCTTTCAAACTAATTCCCTCTTCACCATCCCCACACGCCATTTTCCGAAAGAGCTCTTTTGGAAAAAGGCTTCTTCCTCATAGAAAGAGGTTAACCCATGTCGGAAAACTCTTTCTGTTCTTTCGATTTTTTTTCGAAAACATGATTGCAGTGTGGATGTCAGTGAAGTTTTTATCAGAAAAACAGCTGTTTTTCCGAAAAAACTCTGTGGTGTAGACATAGCCTAACTGGCTCCACAAGACCAAACTCCCTTAATCGATCTTTGCTATTTTCTTTTTAAACACTAGTGTAGTGGTGTTAAAAATTACACAAACTATCTATTCAGATAATCAGGTTGAGTTCTAAATGTCCTTGTTACTCTGGCCCAAATGTTACAAAGTATTTAGGTATTGCTTTGCTCAGTGATGCAAGGCTGAAGTCTCATTTTCAAAGGTGACTTTGACACTTAGGGATACGCTGACTTCCAATGCAATGTAGGCTGCTAAATGACTTATGGTGACTTAGGCTCCTAAATCATGTAGACATTGCAGCGCTGAGCAGCACAGTCCCAGAATGTCCTTCAAAATTGTCAACTCTGTACTTAAGATCTTTTTAATTCACTACTGAATTCATTTAATGCTGCCTGGTGTCACAAGCCTTTTCAGATTCTTGTTGCACAGTAAATACTGTGCTGTGGTACAATGTCATTCAGATGCATGTGCTAACTTTGCACTAAGACAAATGAGATTTGCATCTATTGATTCTCTAATCCATCTGATTTAAGGATGCAACGGGGGAACACAACTTCTTGATTCAGGGCTGCTTGGCCACCGAGTAAGAGACTGCTGTCTGGTGCGATCCTGGTGTGTGTTAGGGGCGTTACACCAGTAGGTGATCAGATGGAGCTCTGTGATGTCCTGTACTATCCTCTCCTTTTCCTCTTGTACCAGTATTCCCTGGAAGTTGAGCACTTGGGCAGCTGCCCAGCAGAGATTCAGGTGCCGCCCAGCTGACTAGCAGAGTGCCCACAGCATTCACAGCTAGCATCACATGTTTCTATTGGTGGTGCACATCTGCACATGCTTTGGTGCATATACAAATTTTTTTCCATGCATGGATGGAAAAAATAGAGGGAACGTTGTTCATAACCCTAGCACACCCCCCAAATCCTCTTTTTCCCCTTTCAGTGGAGATGGAAGACATCTGATGTAGGAGGCAGCTGAGGTGCCTCTGCCCAGCTTAATGCCAGAAAAGAATACTTTACAGGGGGTATTCTCCTCTGCACTGCCCTGGCTCCTTTGTGTTGGACAGGCTAACGGGTTTGACAGAGTCTCTCCTGTTTGGTCACTCACCCTGCTTGCCCTCCCTTCCTCTCTTCCCCATCGGCTGGGAGCTGTGGGGAGTGAAAATTAGGACCTAACCATTTCTCTTGTGCACTCACTGAGAGTTATTCTGTGTTACCAAGTCCTTAGCTAGGGGTTTGCAGTCAGTCTCTGGAGCAGGACTGAGAATCTGCCTCAGGGTTTTGGCCTGTTTTGAATTTTCCTTAAATTTGGTTTTAAATTCACTTTACAAGCTAGTCTGTGATACTATCGCGTTGATTTACATAGGCTAGAGAGCACTGCAATTGTCATACGTTTTATTTCACCCATTAGATTAAGACCTTTTTAGCATTCTACAACTGGCAACGGCCGATTATGAATATTGTGAAAGGAATTGTGAGCACTTTATATCCTTTTATTCTGGACAGCTTGCTTTGAGGTTGCAAAGACAACTTGCAATATGATCGTCAGTACTTTCACAATATCTGTGGCATGTTGGCATATGGCTTTGAGTAATGAATGTTTTGAGTTTGTTTTAAAATTGGCAGCCATTTCATTCTTCTCCTGGCAAAGTTTCAGATGATTTGGCGGGAACAGAACTTGGATTTTTCCTCTTGAGGATGGCAGTGATGGGCCCGTCGGGTAATGCCTTGATGATATTCCAAGCTTCAAAACGGGTGAGTCCTTGCAGTACAGTTGTGTGCAGCTGCAATAGCTCATCACCAGGCTGAACAGGACTGCTTTGTTCTGATGCTGCTCCTGTGGGGAGAAAATGTATTGACTTCAGTTCTTTTGTGTGAAGAATCTTTGTTGCTGTGACTCAGCGACCAGGGAGAGCGTGACCAGGAACAGCTAACAGGAGAGTTTGGAGAGGGAGATTTCCAGGTAAAAGAGGAGTAAAAACGGGACCCTTGTGGTAAGTGGCTGTCTGGAGTGTGTGTTTGTGTGTGGGGGAGTTATTTGCAGTGTGCTGAGCTTGTGTTTGTCTGTTTGCTTTGTTTGTTTGTTTGTTTTGTTTGTTTGAAGGAGCTTCTAAAAGGTTTGAAATCTAGAAGCCTCTGTTAATTGGCTAAGCCTCAGTCAGGGGGAGGGGCTACCAGAGCTATATAAGCCTGTGACTCAGCGACCAGGGAGAGCGCGACCAGGAACAGCTAACAGGAGAGTTTGGAGAGGGAGTTTAGAGGGCACTAGTGACTTCTGACCTTCTTTAAAACATAACTCTTAGAATAATCCATATTCCAGAGGTTTAAAAAGAATCCCAGTTTATACTTAAACTTATTCATTAGAAAAATGGAGACAGAAGCCCAGCAGCAGAGTGGGGGCTATCCTGTTTATTGTGTCGAATGTAACATGTATGATTACCTGCCCTGTGGGAGGGTGGCATATGTGTGCACCCGTTGCAAGGAGCTCCTGACCCTCAGAGACCGAGTTCGGGCTTTGGAGGCCAGGGTGGCTGAACTGGAGGAGCTAAGGGAGGTAGAGAGCTATGTTGATGAGACTTTCCGGGACACTGTAGTACTGTCCCACCTCCAGTCTGAGAGCCCCAGTGTTCTTAAGGAGGATGAAAGTCTCAAGGGAACAGAGCATTCAATGGGACCCTCCTCCCAGAGGATGTTGCGGTATCCTCTCGCACTGAGGATACCTCTGAGGGGGAGGGAATGCCAGTTAGGAAGAGGCAGGTGTTAGTAGTGGGTGATTCGATCGTTAGAAACATAGATAGTTGGGTTTGTGATGACCGGGAGAACCGTATGGTCACTTGCCTGCCTGGTGCGAAGGATGCGGATCTCTCGAGGCATCTAGACAGACTTATGTGTAGTGCTGGGGAGGAGCCGGTGGTCGTGGTACATGTAGGTACCAATGACATAGGGAAGGGTAGGAGAGAGGTCCTGGAGGCCAAATTTAGGCTGCTAGGAAAGAGACTGAAATCCAGGACCTCTATGGTGGCATTCTCGGAAATGCTTCCAGTTCCATGTGCAGGGCCAGGTAGGCAGGGAGAGCTTCAGAGTCTCAATGCGTGGATGAGACGATGGTGTAGGGAAGAGGGGTTTAGATTTATTAGGAACTGGAGACACTTTTGGGAGAGGGGGAACCTATACAGGAAGGATGGGCTCCACCTAAACCAGGGTGGAACCAGACTGCTGGCACTAAACATTTAAAAGGCCGTAGAGCAGTTTTTAAACTAAGAGATGGGGGAAAGCCGATTGGTGCGAAGATGCACGTAAATCGGAAGGAGACTTCTCTTAGAGGAGAATCCATTGATAGAGATTCTCTAAGCTGTAGTCAGAAAGAGAGGAGGGGAGAGGGCAAACCATGGGCCAGAGCAGACAAACAACCGCATACAAAGGAATCCAATGCATCAGGGAAGGGCAGACAAATAAGCAGTGGCAAATTTTTAAAGTGCTTGTACGCAAATGCTAGGAGTCTGACTAATAAGATGGATGAACTAGAGTACCTCGTATTAAATGAGGAGATTGACATAATAAGCATCACTGAAACCTGGTGGAATGAGGAAAATCTGTGGGACATAATCATACCGGGATATAAAATATATAGAAAGGATAGAGCAGGCTGGGTGGGTGGCGGAGTGGCACTGTATGTGAAAGATAATGTAGAATCAAATGAAATAAAAATAGTAAGCGAATCAACATGTTCAATAGAATCGCTATGGATAGTAATTCCATGCTCCAATAATAAGAAATTAGCAGTAGGGATATATTACCAACCACCTGACCAGGACAGTGATATTGACATTGAAATGCTAAGGGAGATTAGAGAGGCTACCAAAATAAAGAACTCTGTAACAATGGGGGATTTTAATTACCCCCATATTGACTGGATACATGTCACCTCAGGAAGAGAAGCAGAGAGAAAATTTCTCAATAGCTTAAATGACTGCTTCTTGGAGTAGCTGGTGCAGGAACCCACAAGGGGAGAGGCAATTCTCGATTTAGTCCTGAGTGGAGCGCAGGATCAGGTCCAGGATATAACCGTTACAGGACCGCTTGGGAATAGTGACCATAATATAATAACATTCAACATTCCTGTGGTGGGAAGAACACCTCAGCAGTCCAGCACCCTGGCATTTAATTTCAAAAAGGGGAATTACACAAAAATGAGGAGGTTTGTTAGGGTACGTCTAGACTACATGCCTCTGGCGACAGAGGCATGTAGATTAGGCTACCGGACATAGTAAAATGAAGCGACGATTTAAATAATCGCCGCTTCATTTAAATTTACATGGCTGCCGCGCTGAGCCGACAAACAGCTGGTCAGCTGTTTGTCGGCTCAGCGCGATAGTCTGGACGCTCCCCTGCCAACATCAAAGGTATTTGTCAACCACCCAGATAAACCTCATCCCAGGAGGCATACCTGGGTGGTCGACAAATATCTTTGATGTCGGCAGGGGAGCGTCCAGACTATCGCGCTGAGCCGACAAACAGCTGATCAGCTGTTTGTCGGCTCAGCGCAGCACCCATGTAAATTTAAATGAAGCGGCGATTATTTAAATCGTCGCTTCATTTTACTATGTCCGGTAGTCTAATCTACATGCCTCTGTCCCCAGAGGCATGTAGTCTAGACGTACCCTTAAACAGAAATTAAAAGGCACAGTGACTAGAGCCAAATCCCTGAAAGTCAACCTGTGGAACTCCTTGCCAGAGGAGGCTGTGAAGGCTAGGACTATAATGGAGTTTAAAGAGAAGC
Source organism: Pelodiscus sinensis (assembly GCF_052426305.1). NCBI lineage: Eukaryota > Metazoa > Chordata > Testudines > Trionychidae > Pelodiscus > Pelodiscus sinensis. Next base: position 28,512,698 of record NC_143065.1, read on the forward strand.
TAGATAATTTCATGGAGGTTAGGTCCATAAAAGGCTATTAGCCAGGGGATAAAATGGTGTCCTTGGCCTCTGTCTGTCAGAGGCTGGAGAGGGATGGCAGGAGACAAATCGCTTGATCGTTGTCTTTGGTCCACCCTCTCTGGGGCACCTGGTGCTGGCCACTGTCAGTAGACAGGATACTGGGCTAGATGGACCTTTGGTCTGACCCAGTACGGCCGTTCTTATGTTCTTATGGATAGTTGTATGTTCCATGGGATAGGTGCATGAAAGTCAAGAATTTGCCACAGTGCAAATGCAGAGACCTCCAACACATTGTGAACCTTAGCCCCCTCTCATTCCAGGAGCTATAGCAAAAGTGCTCTCTTCATCTTCTGAATCCCTCAAAAGGATTCTCAATCTTTCTGCTAACTTGTAAATGCTGCTGTTTCCATGCAAAAGTAGCAGCACATTTCTGTATAAATGGTATGCAGTGTGGTCTAATTACAGAGCAAGTGCACAATGAAATATAATGCTACAGTTTAAAATAGCAATGACCGTGGGCTGGATCCTTATCTGCAGGGTGTGTATGTGTAAATACAGAGTTCAAATAGCCTACCTTTAAAAATCCTGTTGATGGTGATGGGTTTATCTCCATGGATGGAGCCTTTCCCGCCTTCCAGACTGAATCCTAAGCCAGCCGGTGTCTTTTCCAGAGTTACCGTGAGGACTGTGTCTTCAGTTGCTGGAAAGGAATCGAATGGTATCAGGAGGGGAACAGAGCAAGGCTACTCAGCTTTGGAAGCCCCGGGGGCCACAGTGATACTTACTGCACATGCCGAGGGCCGCAACTTAATTGTGGTAGCAAATACATGCAAATATATATGCACAGGGCTTGACAATCTATGTGGCGAGTAGATTACATCCCGGAAGAGCCGGGTTCAGGCGATCTGCACATGCGCAGAATGCCGGACAGCGCGGCTGGCGAGTGGGGCTCGCCATGGCTCAGCGAGCCCTCTATATGCAAATAGATTCTTTCATACTAACGGGCATGAATAGAAAGATTAAGGCAAGACTACACAACACACAGGCCCCATTTAAGTCAGTTCCGCTGATACTAATAAAATGCAATATTTACCCAATTTCCACCCATATGACAGCACTTTTAATGAGCAATGACAGTCCAGGAATTTAACTACTAAAATGTATATCAACAGAAGATCATTATATTGACTACTTTTTTGTTTTGGCTCCCTCCCACGGGTCACATGTTGAGTAGCCCTGGTATGGGGTATTCTGAAAAGTGAAAACATCTGTACAAAGAATGAGTTTTTCTTTGTTTAGTTTTGTGTTGGCAGGTGGAGGCAAAATAAGGCAGAAAATGACCATTTTTTTGCTCACTATAAAGTTGTTGATTCTACTACAGAAAGTTACTGGGAGTAGAGGGGAAATATAATTTTAGTGTATTGAACTCTGAGCTGAATGAAAAGGTTGGATTTAATATAAACGGCATTTGCTTGACTAACATAAAATGCTAGACACATATATATTCCTGGCTACGATATATATTCCAAAATTAAGAGATCAGTACAAGTGACCTGATGGTAATATTAAAACTAATATTAACTAAACAGCCAGTAATGTTCATTTGGGATATGAAAATATGATTACAAAGCTCTGACTTCTGAAAATACTTCTAAGAATGAAGATGATTCTTCAAATCTGTGTCTCCTCCCTGGGCCTTGAATGTAGCCAGCTGGTTTCTGGAGGCCAAAGTATGATTTCGGTAATCTGGAGAAAATATCCTTTCAAATAAATATTTTTCATAACACAGAAACTTGATGGGGGGGTTTGAAATAAAAGTTCATTACAACTCATGAGTAGTCATTATATATGTAGGTAGTCCGGCTAAATATGCTTGACATTATCTTCAGAGTTTTCTTGACGTTATCTTGATGTTTTCAGAGTTCCATTTTGAGGCTGAGCAGAGGGACACTATACTCATAGTCACCACAGGGGGGCAGCCAGTGCACAGGACACTATATTGCAGAGTGACCACTGAGGACATATGTACCACCAAGGGAACAGCCAGCTGGGAACGGGGCTCACCATCTTACCTGCCACTGGCCCAGGTAAGCGGCCCTCCTTCCCCAAAACTCAGCCCCCCTGCAGTGGGCCCCTGTGCTGGACCAGGGAAAAGGGGAAAACCCTGCCAGCCCCACTTCTGTGGCCCCACCAGGAGCTTTGCTGGGGCTGGGTAGCACAGCCCTTGTCCTTGTTGCAAGAGCCACATGAGGCTGGGCCCAGGGAGTGCTGCAAGAGGCGTCTGTGGCCCACCCCTGGAGTGGACCCAAGTAATGTTGGGGTAAGTCTTCTAGTTATACATACACTCAGAATCTTGATCCTGCAGATACATTTTGCAGGACTGGGGTTCCAGACAGCAGAGAGCACTATCAATGAGATAACAGGTCATTTAAAGCCTACTTCCTGGATTTTAAAATAATTGTACAACTTCTCATCACAACTCCAAGATGTATCTAGTTAAGTCGCATGCAACCCTTTGTAAAGGGCAAGGATTCTACAGTGGTGAGAACAGGGAGATATATAAATACCTACATTGATAGCGGATGTGGTTTAATGCAGCTGTAAAATACTTACAGGCTTCTGTGGAGGTTTCACTTTCTGTAGAATAAGTAGTGGAGTCAAGTGAAACATTAAAACTTTTTTCTTCCTCTGTAGCTTTTTTAGTCACTACGACAGCTTGTCTTGGCTGTCGGGCTTGGCGCATGATCACCAAGGCATCGTTGTGAGTGGCACCTTTAAGAGACTTTCCATTAATGGATAAAACTTCATCTCCTTTCTGGATGGTTCCTTCCTGAGATGCTAGTCCATTAGGAAATACTCTGTGAACCTAGTAGAGCCCCAACCACCACAAAAAGAGAAGACGTTACTAAATTTTACAGTTAGTGAGAATTTTTAATTTCTTAGCAAGCAAGCAAGCTTATATTTAAGCATCATGAATTGTAATTATTGTATCAGAAGCTTATTAAAATAAGGAAAAACTGGATAGCTTGTAGCTGGTACCAACTTTTGCTATCAGTATCAGATTCCAGAGAGTGTAACCAGGTCAGTCTTCTTGTCCTGAATTTGCACCACTGACTTAAAAAAAAAAATAGAGAGATGGACGGTGGGAGAGAATCAGAAGTTTGAAAAGAGGAATTTGGTTATTTAGTAAACTACCATCTTCCTCTGAATCCAGACTCAATCCATGCTGGAGTAGGTATTGTGTTCCTGAATGTGCTATCTTTTAGATGAGATACAAAAAAACGGAGGCCCTGATCACTATTGACAATAATCATTCCATTGCACTTCAAATCAGCATGTGAATCACAGGGTTCTGACAACATTCCATTCCAATTTTCTAATTATCTCCTTCCACCGTTTCCCATTTAGATATCAATATTCTTTTCCATTCCCTGCCCTATGCTGTTTTGTAAGATTCCTGGGTACTGCTAGGATGCATCTACACTGCTCTCGAAAATCAAAATAAGATACAGTTTGCGCTATGCAAATTGAGTAGCTTATTTCGAAATAACTTTTTTCATCATTTGGCACTCTTTACACAGCGCCAAATTTCAAAATACAGCACTATTTTGAGCCATCTCTTACTCCTTATACAGTGAGGTTTACAGATATGGTGAAATAGCATGTCTGCTATATTTCAAAATAGCGGACACGTTCAACAAACTTGGGTAGCTATTTTGGGATACTTCTGGTATCCCAAAATAATTTTGCTGAGTAGACATACCCTTAAAGTGCTACATTTTTTAAAAAAAAAAGGAATTTCTGAAAAATTGAAGTGGCAAAATGAATTCCATTTTTCTTGTTGTCACTTAAACTTTTTCAACATTCAAAAAGTTACACAGTAGGAAAAGGAAAACATGGGGGGATTGGGGAAACCTAGATATTGGTTGGCTAGTGCCAAAAAAAGAAAACCCAAAAATCTGGGGGGAGGGGAATGAAAACAAAAATGAAATGAATTTTGTTTCAATTTTCATTTTTTTTCCTGTAGAAAATATTCATTTTTGATGAAACCCCATTTTCTGTAAAGAACATTTATCAGCTGAAACTACATTGGCCAGCTCTAATTTTCTAATATTTTCTTATGTATAGAAAATTATCATTCTCACCATATTATTATGTTCTCTAGCCTTGAACTTGTCAAGTGGTTTTAACCTATCCTCATAGGCCTTCATTTTTATACCTTTTCCATTTTTTTGAAGTGCTCTTCTCAACTCATTCCATTTTTTTGCCACCTCTTTTTTAGACTGAGTGCTTTTTTTGGTAGCATTTTATGAGAATAATGTTACTTACAGTAACAACTTTGTTTTCTAGATCGATTCCTCCTGCCAAGCTGAATCCAAGACCAGCATCTTCTTCTTTATGTAAAATTGTAACTTGAATATCATCAAATTGCTAAACACACAAAAAAAATAATTCACATATATCCCATTATAATTCAAGATTACTAAAATAACTGTATATTTTTTCCTGTAACTACTGTGTATTCTGTCATGGCACGTAGACGGCTAAGACAAACTCTGTATTTGTTTTTATTCAATGGGCTGAGTTCACCTTGTTAACATCTACTATCTGAGAGAGTTTGTGTGTCTGTTCAAGAATTACTAAACGGTAAGGGCTAGGAACGCAAAATTTGGTATGCAGCTTCCTCTTATCATAACTTAAATCCAGGTGAGTGTTTGGGTGTGCCAGGAAAACAGGATGTTTCTAGAATGGGATTTCTTCTCATAAAACCATACAAAAAAGAGAAAGAATCACCAGTCTGGCTGGAGGCATGCCTGCCCATCCGGGACTGCCTCAGCCCTGACTCTCCCACCCCACAGGGGCCCGTTAAGGAGGGTGGGGTGGCCAGAGCTCCTCCACCCTGGATTTATATGGGAACATTGCTGGCTGTTCCTCTTAATCAAGAAGTGAGGGGAAAGTGCACAGTTTGCTGCATTTCTCACTCTGATGGGAATTTTGGGGCCAGATGAACCAGTCTCCCAGCTGTGCCCTCTGAAGCAGCAGTGGCCATGGAGAGGGGCTTCTCACCTAGGCCCAAGATGAACTCCTCATCCCAACCCCACCTCAGAGCAATGATTCAAATGAAGCACATATATTTTCATTTTATTTTCCAAAAGCCAAATATTACTTGAATTAAGGACCCAAGTAATGTTAGGTAAATCTTCTAGTGTCTTATAAATGAGTTACTGTCTAAAAGTTCCACTGCTTCAGTGAATGTGCTGTAAATTACAGTATATGAGAGACCACTGATCACTACTGAAATAGAGAGAGACAATATTATTGATTCAACAGTGAAAATTATGTGGAGAGTCTTCTAACTGTGAGAGGGAAAAACTTCTGTTATCTACAACTCATCTTAACTACTCAATGAAAGATTCCAAAATTCCTTCTAAACCTGGTTATTTTTAGTGTCTATTTTGTTAAAGTTTTAATGATAACAATAGCTTGGAATGAGCTGTATCAGTCTGTGTTACCCTTTTAGATTACAGTTATGAGGAGGGGAGATTCTCTCTCTCTCTCTCTTTTTTTTAACATACAACAGTGTTCTTAAGGATTCCAGTATAAATCACAGGTTCTCAGACTATTTGGAGAATAGTGTGTATGGAAATGTGGACGTACCTTCAAGGTAGCCTCATCTAGTGATTTTACTTCTTCTATAAGCTTCTTCAATTCTTCAGGGGAAAGCAGAGAGATGACTGACTGCCCAGATACACCAGATGCTTGAGATGAGCAGGGTTCCAGTTTCTCTTCCTCTTTCCCGCTGTCTGTTAAACTCGCTGTATAGTCTCTCAGTTCAGAGAGGCTTTCCCAGTTTAAAAAGGGAAAAGGGAAACATTAATTAGTAATAGCAGCTTCCACACCATTGCACAGTGCAGACCATTCTGGAATCTTCAGCTTTTGGACCATACTAGAGTGTAAATGTCAATGGGCCATGAGGTTCAGTTCTCTATTGATTTGTTCCCAGTAGTGCCTACAATGTACGGTGCAACATACCAGGAGGTGGCAGGGCTGCTGCCTCTATGATAACACTCTTGTGTGAGCAGGCATATCAAAGAATAAGAACCATCTTGAAACTTTGCTCCAACTCAAATTGATGCCTGAGCATTGGAAAGGGTTTAGAAACTTTTTTTTTCTTTTTTAAATGTGATTCTGGACTTCCCAAATAAACCTAGGATTGGGAACAGATAGCAAAAGTGCCATGCTTTTGTAAATAGACTAGACTCTTGTGAGAGAGATTGTTTTCACTGTTTCAAATCTGAACTATGAAATACTCATCCCCAGGCCTGCTAATGGGACTTGGAGGGGGCCAAGGGGGCCTTTTAAATTGCTGCCTGAGCATTGCATGATGCGCTTGGGTGGCTCTCAGAGCTGGCAGGGGACCGGGGGGTCTAGTGTAGCATGCTCCAAGTGACACTGAAGACTGACTTCCCCACCCGTTCTGCTTGAGGTCCCCCCCCCCATTTCCAGGAGTGTGGAACTGTCCCCCCTTGCCTTGGGTCCTAGCAAATCTGTCGGCCCTCCTGCCCATCCCAATTTTGCAGTTACAAGAGATTCAGATAAAGTATCTGAAAGTGCAGGTGCTTATCCAAACCATAAGCCTAAAGCCCATGAAATTAATTAATTACAAACAACCTTTGCAAAAGCTGTTAAGCACATAGCCTCCCCCTCTTCTCTTAATAACACTGTCATATCAAACTAGTAGCACAGAGGGCATGTCTGCAAACCAGAGATGAGACTAATTTTTTTCCATAAAATATTTTGAAGTACATAGTTGGAATACCCTTAGAGAATGCTCTGGGGCAAGGTTGTAGGTTCATGTCCTGCTTTTAAAATAACTTCCCCAAAATTTTAACTTCTAGTTATTTAACTTTTTTTCCAGATTCTTCAAGTGGTTTGACATTTATAAAATACTGTGGAAAAAATGATTATTAAAAAAAAATCTAACGTTGATAACCTGAGCAGGGCAAACCCTTATAAGAAGAAAGACCCTCTGGGGAGGTGCAGGGAATTGTCTTGAGGAAGTTGGCATGCCATGTTGGCTGTGTTATCTGGTATAGCAGAAATTAGACCTTCTCCTTCACCGACCCTAAAAGACCATCAGTGTAGCACTGCACTAACATAACAGCAGAATTTGGCCTAAAATGTTGGGAAATGGGTGACCCTGAAAAAGGAGATGGACTTACTCTCCAAACTACCCCAATATTGGGATTCTTCTGGCTCCAAGCCATGAAGAACCCAGGGATACTGTGGCTTGAAGGAGCTGGCAGTATAAAAGCCTACAAATCTGTTTGATCAATGGCAGTGTGCATTTGACTGATCCTTTCCATTCCTCTGAGGAGTTGCTAACTCCGTCGACACTTCAAGCAACTATACTCCTATCTAAATTGCCTGAGGTACGGATGAATTGCTTTGTGCAGTGGGTGGGGAGAGGGAGGAGCTAGTCTATTTACCAGCACGGCTTTTCAAAAATGAACTTTAATAAGGTATCTTACTTAAGAGAAAATCCAGTGTCTGAATGATGACTCTCACTCGCAGGTGAGTGAGGAGCTCCATTCTCTTCCGTGGAGGACTGAGGTGATGCTTCCACAGTGCTCCATGGATTGTTCCCAGAAATGATCGGTGACTGAGGAAGGCAAAGCAAAGATTTCATTAAAGCAGAGGACACTTGACTGCTGATGGAATAGATTTTGCTGTATTTTTCATCATGTGTCTTCATTTCACAAGACTGGCTAGCAGTAAGGGGGAAGCTTCGTGTTCTTTGGCTCTGAGCTTTTGCTACTGGGCAGTGAAGTTCTGTGGCTTGCGAAGGTAATAAGTCCAAGGAAATTTCAGTACTTGTGCTGTTGCTTCTCTTTGGATTAGGAGCAAGTGCCTCTGTGGGAGAGCAGGATCTGTCCAGGCTCTGTGTCTTTGAAACCACAGCTGGAGTTGATTGTAGTTGTCTGTTATCAGAACCTTGATTATAAGCGGCTTGGTTTGAATTAACTGCAGGTGATTCTGGCTCTTTTGGGCTGGGAGAGCTTTCCTTCCGGAATGATGACTGTGGGCTGGGAGAGCTTTCCTTCCAGAATGAGGACTGTGGGTTGGGAGAATTTTCTTTCCGGAATGATGGCTTTGGGCTGGGAGAGCTTTCCTTCCAGAATGAGGACTGTGGGCTGGGAGAATTTTCTTTCTGGAATGATGGCTTTGGGCTAGTTTTTCTGTTTCCTTTTTCAGGAGACTGAGGAGCACTGAAAGTTTCAAATGAGTTTATTCTCTGCTTTATTGATGATCCTCTGGGTGAGGCCCGTGATAAACTGGAGCCCCATTCTTTGCCAGAAGGACTCGGGGGGTCAGTGGAACTTTGATCTGCCCGTGTGCTGATAAGTGAATTTCCTTTCTTCAAACCTTTGAGGCTTTGGCGGAACCAGGCTGGTTTAGGTGCTACTGGAGGGCCCTTTTTCCCCATGTCACTTTCATCTGATTTGTGTGCTTTTGAAGCATCTGTTTCTGCTTCTGATGTCTGCAGCACCACTTCCGGACAGCTGGGACCTCCATTTTCTTCGTTTGCGTTGATGTTGGGGTCCAACTCTAAGTGACTGCTTTCTCCACTCATCGTAGGATTAAACAAGCTTTTGATGCAATCAGAAATTCTCACCCAGGGGTCTTCTGCTGGAGTATCAAGACTGTAATCTACCCGTGCTTGTCTTCTAAGAACAGGCCTTTGTACTGATGAGAGAGGATTCCCTGTGTTGTGGAAACAATTATTGTACATAAGCTTTCTTTTCATTCTCTCCATATATTCCTTTGTATGCATCACTGATGCTTCACTGCCTGGGGGCTTCTCTACATTCAAGCCTGCAACAATCCTCGCAGGCTGGATCAAGGCATGTTGCGTGCCACATCAGGCCAGCGGGACTTTGCCTGGTAGGGCAGAGGGAAGTGGCTCTGCACACTGCCGTTCTTCCTCCCCCTGGCTGGGGGACCAGCAATGCAGGGAAACTAACACAGAGAAGATCTGCCACTATGTTTGCTTGCAGGCTCTGCCCCTCAGTCCCACTGGACAAAAGTGACAGGGGGAGATGCCTGCAGACACAGGGCAGTGCAGAGTCACCTGTGTCCACCTGGGAGCTGCACTAGCTAGTTGCCCCAATTCGCTGTCCCCTCCCACTCAGACCCCGCATCCCAGCCCATTCCTGCACCTTACCTCCTGCCTAGACCCATATGCTACATCCAGCCCACTCCTGCACCCTTGCTCCCGCCCATACCCCTCACTCATTTTTGGCTCTACCCCAGAGATGGGGGCCCCCACAAAATCTACTAGCCCAGGGCCCCCAAAAGAGTTGATCCAGTCCTCAAGGTAAACCCAAGCCCTAAGCCTTGCCCCCCTCCTTAACCCAAGGTGAAGAAGTTGAGTGTCTGTCTCTCTTTTTTTCTTCTGCTTCTCAGTTGGGAGTCTTGTCTATGAAGGTTTTTTCCTCTCTTTCTTGGGGCCTTTTGATGTGTGTGGATTTTGTGTGTGTGTGTGTGTGTGTGTGTCTGACATGTGTGACCCCTGACTGATTTTTTTTTTTTGTGGGTCAGTGGCCCCCGGCCCCAAAAACACTCCCCACCCCTGCTCTATAGGTAACCCTCCCCCCAATATACTGGGCCACTGAAATCGTGCAAGCTACAGCACTGTCATGTGAAAATATGACTAAATTTATGTTGACTCAATTAAAGCAGATTGAAGTAGCGGGTATCACAGCAAATACAAAAAGTAATTGTTCCCTTTCTGCCTTTGAAAGCATGTTCTTTAAATATTATCACTCATAGAGACCTCTGTTTAATTGATGGGTCTACAAACATGTCTCTCCAAATGTCTGTGCACTTCTCTAGTGCATACAATTTTTTCTGTGATGTAGGGTGTTTTGTGTCTCATGGACTTGTTAAATCTCTTCCTGACTTTATGTGCAGACAGGACTGTGGTGACACAAGATTTGGGTTGTTTTTAATAATTTCCTTCAGTATAATGAAACAAATAGCTACACAGGAAATGTTGCCATTTTAAATACTACTAGCTGGCATTTCATTTAATTTCACTCACAGAATCAACATTTTATCCACTTTGTGTCAACTGTCTACATTACACGCTGTTCAGTTTTGAAACTATAAATAAAAAATGTCCTGTGGTACATACTAAAAATAAAATTCACTTACACTTAGTTTTAATATAAGCAAATAAATAAAGTATCTTCTGAAAACAAGTAGTGATTCTATGTATGCCTGTTACCACTTATTCTGTTTAATAACAGACAATCCATTCAGCTTTTTTGTGTAGTTCACACTGTGACTCAGAGGAAGTTAATGTAGAAGTGTGTTCAGCCAGTAATTTATCATTTTGCTGCAGTCTGTTTTTTTTTAAGATGGAATTGGAATGAATGCAAAACTTATTAACCCTGCTAAATATTTTAGTCATCACAGTTGCTTTTGAAACAAACGGAATGAAGCACATACCTGGATTTGCTTTCCTTTCTTGGTCTCTGTTTGCTGCCACTACAACTGAGTGTTCAGTACCTCTTGATGTTATAGAAGTTGCAGAGAGACTGTGGGTTATAACTGTTTTATTTCCCTGTAGCAGCAGGTCTCCTTCCTGTGGAATAAACAGGAAATAGAACCATGTCAAAACGAAATTGCACAAACCACATTATATATGAGCATGTAGAAAAATGCTCTTCATTTTCTTGTTTTTAATCAGAGACTAAAAATATTAATCAGCAATAAAACGTGATTTGTTCTCTGCTTCAGGAAGGGGGGCAAGATATTTTATGTATGTATGTAAATACATCAGAAAAAAATGTTAACATCTCAAATTTTGATGGACTGTGTATGCTGGGTACCACAACAAAGCAAGATATTGGCTGCTACAATTTGACACTTCTAAAACCAACCACACAATAAACTTTTGCAAATCAGTTAAGTAAAACCAGAAAATGAACTATCTAGCTAGTGCTTTTATTTTACACAGTGCTTTTCTTTGTGGCTCCTTTACCCCAAAACACAAAATTATGATGGCTGGAACTTCAAGACCAAAATTTCCCCCCTTTATTTTTAGTTGGAAATGCAGAATGAGAAGTTTTGTTTGAGGCCACAGTAGATACTATTGGAGGCAGTCATTAGCAGATGCTCTACAATTACTAGATTACTCTGTAACTAATGGCACAAAGTTACCATCTGTTCTGCTGGGAGCTCCTCCAGAGTAAAAACTGAACTGCAAACTGCTGAGTTCCAGTGTTACGGGAACCATAAATGGGAGAAATTTTGAAACAAAAGTGAAGGTATCCTATAAAAATCCGACTACAGTAAAACTCCAATAGTCCGGCATCCAATTGTACAGTACTCCCGATAGTTCGGCATCAAAATGGCAAGAGCCTAGTGAGTGAGCCTCGGCAAAAAATGAGTCACAAGGCAGCAGCTGAACCGAGCGAAACCAGACGGGACCGAGTGAGTCTGCCACTGGCATTGTGCCACGCTGGACTGTGCTTGTGCTACAAAAAAAAAGGGTTAAAAACTCTTTATATACAGTATATACTGTGTGTGTATATATATAACCAGCTTATAGTACCTCCTGATAGTCCAGCATATCCGATAATAGGTCCCAAAGGTTCCGGATTATTGGCAGTCTGCTGTATTTGGCAACTTGAGCATTCTGACAGTAGTGGGGTTTGCACTTACTCCTCACTATTCCAGTAAAGTGGGGGAGGGGAGCCTCAGGCCTGAGGGCCAGATGCAGCCCCCAGATTGCTTTGATCTGGCCCCTGAGGCTTAGGGCTTCCCCCTAGCACTGGGGAGCCTGCGCTCGCACTCTAGCCCACCCCCATCCCCTGCCACCTACCACGGGGTTGGAGCACACACAATTTACTAGCGTAGGCCCCCCTAGGCTCTGGTGTGCAAGGGGAATGTGGGAAGTGTCTTTCTCCTCCGTTGGGGACCATGTCAATGAGGGGTTTTTTGTCTTCTCACTTGTATGTGGCCCCCAACTGATTTTTTCCGTGGCGCTATGGCCCCCGATCCAAAAAGGGTTCCCCACCCCTGCAGTAAAGAGTTTACCTCTGTCAAGTTCCTGATCATCGCTGGCCATGGTCGTCTCAATCTGGGCTGATTTTCTAATCACCTTCTGGATGGCAGCAGTTTGTGTTCAGTCATCAAGAATGACTTCTGTCTTTTTAATATGGTGTTACCCAGACCCGCATGTCATCAAGAGCTTAGCCATCACTTGAGACCACACGATAATCGTGCAAATAGTTAGAGTAATAATGAATTATTTTCATAGGGGCAGAAAGTAAATTTTATCCTGATTCAAATTCATTTTAAGCATTACAATGCAACTAGCTTTGCATCTTTCTTCCAGTTAGGAGCCTGATCTCAGTTGAAATGAAATAGGAATTTTGGATGTGCAAGGAACACATGATCAGATCCAACTGTGTGCTCCTGACTGATAGGGACTGTACCAATTTGCGTACTGACATAGAGCTGTGTACACTGCTAGACTATATATATATATATATATATATATATATTGTAACCTGTGTCTGTCTGTGTCTGAGAGTCCATTTGTTGAAAAACTCTGCCTAACCCGTAAGAGCTATGACCACCAAATTTGTTATGCATTTGCCTCTTACTCTAACTTAAACCGAGGTCAGGGTTTGGTTGTGCCTGGAAAATGAGAAGTGTCAGGAAAGGGACTGCAGATTGAACCTCTTTAGTCTAGAACTTTCTGGTCCAGAATCATCCGTCATCCAGAATAATTTTAGTTAGCCAGATGTCCACTTTTCATGAGTGTGGCCAAGTTTCCCAAGGTCCCATAAAGTTTGGGACCTATCTCTCAGTGTTCTGTGCTGTAATATAACTCTAATTTACCCATAAGTATACTCTAAGGGTGTGTCTAAACTACATCTCTCTATCGGCAGAGAGGTGTAAATTAGACACATCAAAATTGCTAATGAAGTGGGGATTTAAATATCCCATGCTTCATTAGCATAAAAATGGCAACCGTGTTTTTTGGCATGGAGCTTTGCTAAGAAAAAAGCAGCAGTCTAGAGGCTGATCTTTCAAAAAATATAGCCTTTTTTGAAAGATCCTGTAAATCTCATTGTAAGCTCCGTGCCGAAAAAAAGTGGTGGCCACTTTTATGCTAATGAAGTGCAGGATATTTAAAATAGAAAGATGACCAATTTACAAATTGCAAATTATTGCATGAAGCCTCTTTCGAAAGTAAATTGGAAAAAGATTTGCATTTTGCGTACTGCAAATTGCTTTTTTTTTCCAATTTAACATTGCAGTGTAGACCTAGACTAGCAGTTGTAATCTGTAAAATATTACAGTTTAAAGCACAGTCATAAATTTCAATTAAGTAATTTTTGGCTTGAAAAAAGCAAGTTTACAAATCTCCAAAAATGATACCGAAAACTATGGCCAGTACTTTTCAAATTGAGTAATATGACTTGTTTGAGGGATGAAGGAAAATAGAAGGACACTAATAAATCCTTGACTCAATTATCTTAAATACATTCTGAAAAGTAGAAATTTTCTCTTCCTTAAAGCCACCAGCCTAAGAGACATGAAGTCTTTCAAAGGAAGCTTTCTTTAACTGCACTAAACTTCCCTGAGTGCGTATTTATGTCAGGATTTCTTTTGTTTCCCTTATTACTGCAGAATCATAGTTGCAGCTTAATAAGCAAGAATTGCATTATTTCTGTGCTTGGAAAATTACTTGTTTTAAATGGGACCCCAATAAGCAGTTTTTTCTTGTCTTGTTTTCCCTAACAAGGCTGATTTTATAATAGCTGTTTATGTGAATGCATATATTTCTATTGCACTCCACAGAGGAGGTTAGGAGTTGTTATATTACTTGCTTTATGCTATACATTAATCAAGGCCTTTACTGTTGTGTAGGTTTATTTTCATTGTTAAGCCTCGAGCTGATGGTTGTTCAGTTTTATTTGTTTCACCTGGCACTAAATTCTGTTAATTTCTACTAGCCTATTACTAAACTCTGGGTTCCTTTTTTTAAACAAACCACAACTCAGTTTCCTCACACACAACACAGAACCATACACACTTATGCAAATGTACTTCTCTGTTTCTGGTTAATTCTTTTGGGGGAAGGCGAGATGGACATCTGATTGTATAAAATAATTCACTTAATTTTAAGACTACAAAAGAGCTAAGCTAATCAACAAGTAAGAGAGAGAGAGAGAGCACTCGAGAGAGTCCATGGTCCTTTTAACTATGTATTTAAAGCATTAAGGCCTTATCTAGGTCATTAGGGATTTGGGGCAAACTGTTCCCATTGCTACTAATACCAGTGCATTTCCTCCAGTGAGCATGCTAGGGCTGTTTCATAGTATTGTTCTTGTTTATTGAGGTCACTGTTCATTGAATGGCTTGGCTCTGTGAATTTGCTGTTGTAGAGTCAGGGAGATTGAGAATGGAAAGGTTGCATGCTCTGCCTTTTCTGGCCAGCAGCCCACTGCTGTTCCAGTCCCATTTGACCAGAGACTGCCAAATACTCTGAATTGTTTTGTACCGATGACATATGTTCACGTGGGGACTATCTCATTCATTCTCACTCCTGTCTGCATTTGTCCCTGCCTGTTATGCATTTGTCCTTTACTTCTGGAAAACATACATTTCAGCACTCCTCTGCCAAACAACCCTCGTTTGGGAGGGAGAGGGTTCAGTTTAGGACTCAGATTCAAATTTCACTAAACAGATAACATATCAGTTTACCTTCTGAATATCAGAACATTTTAAAAGGTGAAAAAGCCTCACTGGTTTTCCTAAAACCTTTGAGGACTATGCAGGGTTTGTCTTACCTGAACATTGGCAGAAGATGGGCTCCCATCATCCTGTAGCATAGACTTCTCTTTCATGTCTGTGTTACACTGGTCAGTGTCTGTGCAGTCTTGTTTAAAATACTTCCTGGGTGGAGGTTTGGGCTTTGATGATTTAGGTTTTCTAACAAGAATCTCTGAAGATCTTTTTACATTCTGAGAGGGATGGTCTGCTTCGTGGCCAGTGGGAGAGGAATGGTTCTCCAAACTGGTTCCAGGCAATGAATCCAGCAAGCCAGGCTTTCTGCTAATTGGTACGTCGACACTGTGTACTTTTGCCTTCAAGTCAGCAAGCTGGTATGTGGTGCCATTATTGCACGATGACCTGGTGTTGTAACTGCTGTCGCTGCTGGAACGGGTCATTAATTTCTGAGCTCTGTGGTTGCAAGAAGCAGTTGTCTTCTCAATGTGTTTTTCATGCTGGTATCTGCCATGCCAGCTAGTTTCCAGTCTTTTAAAACCTGTATCAGCAACATGACTAAAATATATAAAATGCAGCATATACCTTAATGGAAATAGATCTATTCAAAGCATTTACTTCTATGGTTGTTCAATTAGATCCACTATAGAACTAAGCGCTCTGATCAGTGTACCACAGCGAAAGGGGGGGAAAGCATTTGTAGATCAAGGAATCCTTATTTGTTAGGCACAAACAGAACTACCAGTATACACTGTTCTCCTCTATAGTTTATTGGTGGTTCAATCTATTACCCTCACCCCATTTGAGAAAGAAAGGAGAGGCAAAATGACGCTCATATAATAATGCACTGTCATAATAAGCAGGGCCGGCTTTAGGAAGTGCAGGGCCCGATTTGTGGGGGGCAGGGCTGTGCATGCACCACGCACCTGGGAGCGGGGCCCTCTTAGGCTTGGGGCCTCTCTCTGAGGTGCGGGACCCAATTTGGGGGAATCAGCCTAAAACTGGCCCTGATCATAAGCACTATAGTCTGGAACTTGGCAAGTAGCCCAAAGCGTAAGCTAATGTGTTGTTGCCAAAAAGGCATCAGGGTTCTACGTGGGCCTACGAGACATTTTGTTTGTTGTTGCTAATGTGGAAGGTTGCCAGATTCCACTGGTTTCTGTCTGAGTTACTTTTTTCCTACAGGTATTACTAAAGTGACATGCATGTAAAGTGAAGTGAGATGCATGCTGATTGCACCCAACATGGACTGAGAGTCATGCGCTCCCTCGGAATCCAATCAAGGTGCTGCTATGGCACAGCCTGCAAATTGTAAGTACGCAGCACGGTTAGTCTCTGGGAGAGGGTAGTTTTGCTATCTTGGTTACCACAATCTCATGGCTTATTAAGATGGGGGGCTACTCATGCAGCCCACTCACTAGCCTAAGTTGCCAGTTGCTGGGCTACGCTGCACCTGGGAACAAGCCTCCCAGTCTGAGAAGACAAACTCGTGTTAACAGGGCTCACGCTAGGATGCTAAAAATAGCAGTGTGGACATTGTGGCTCAGACAGAGACTCCGACTAACAATCCAAGCTCATCACCACTACACCCAGCCGAATCTTTGCCCAAGCTGCACTGTCCACAGCTCTGGCTTTAGTGTGCAAGCTCAAGCCCTCCTAACACACATTTGTCTATCTGAACTGGGGTGTAGACATACTGTTGGAGGTCAGCCAGATGTCTTGCACTTTTTACACCATTCTCTGGCAGTGTGTCTGAGAATGGATTTCAGTCGTATAGCTCTACACTCTTTCCTCCTCCTTTCCCTTCTGCTCCAGGTTACTTGACTCGTTTGGTATCTGAGTCAATGCTAAGTTATAATGTCTCAGCTAGCTGAATGAAGTCCCCTTACCTTCGGTATTCCATAGGTGCCTCTCCTTTCCAAATTTGTTGTTTTCCACAGCTTGTGCCACAGCTTCCTTTAGCTGCTGTTCGGATACCTACAAAATGTTGTGTCATTCTGGGTCTTGCAAAGCTCAGCAAAAGATTGGCTCATCACACAACTCCCCATTCTTGCAAACGCTTTCTCCCAAAAATAGCCCTTATGCAGGCAAGTAGTCTCAATGAAATTAATAGGCATAAGCTTGTGAGCAAGGATTGCATGCATGAGGTAGGGTTTAATTAGTAATATATGTTCAGTGCGACTGAAGCCTCAGTATTGACAATCTAGATAAATGGAACATTTTTCAAGAATAAACGGAAGCTTAGCCATTGTACAAGATACATAAATCTGGGTTTGCCATTATAGGGTACAGGCTGAACCTCTCTAGTGCAGCACTCCCAGGACCTGACTGGTACTGAACTAGAGAATTTGTTGCACTCTTGGAGGTCAATAATGTCTAGCAGCATTATCAACACTTCCATTACTTATGGACTCTTAGAAGACATGTAGGGATTAATTAGAGCTAAATGGCAGCAAAGGACACTGAGAGCCAGGGCTAGTGGCTATAAACACACTTTTCTGGACCATGGAAAACTTGGCCACAACAATGATAAGTGGACATCTGATAACTAAAATCATGCTGGACCATCGATGTTGCCAGATCAGAGTGCCGGACTAGAGAGATTCAACCTGTATCTGGAGGGTGTGCTTTTTGTTGCTCAAATTAACCGTGTTAATAGTTAATAGACTACTAGAAAGCATTTTTAAAAGAAAATACCATAAGGATAAAATATTTCTTTCATATCACTCAATCTAATAGCAAGAATTGGCTGGGTAATATTATGCTGCCTTGTAATTACATTCAAGGAGAGCAGCTTAAAATCAATACTATTGAGTTTCACATTCTGTTCTTTATGTGCATTTCATCTTTCCCTGCTCATACTCCTCAATGAGAAGTTTCTCTTGAATGAGTTTCAGATACTCTTGTTTTCTAAGAAGCATATGTTGCATGTAATTGTTCCTGAAAACTTGTTTCTTACTTTTTTTATTCAAATAGTGTCCCTGCTGATCTCGCACCTCATATTTCTCCATACATAAGACAGCTCACTATTTTGCATTTATATAGCTTTGGTTTGTACTTTATCCTATATCTTAGGTACAGTAAGAGTTACTGCATGTGTATCAGCAAGTTGTTATTTCTCAGACTGATTTATACTAGGGCTGTAAAGCAATAAAAAAATTAATTGTAATGAACCATGCTGTTAAACAATAGAATACCACTTATTTAAATACTTTGGATATTTTCTACCTTTTCAAATATATTAATTTCAATCAGAACACTGAATACAAAGTGCACAGTACTCACTTTATATTTATTTTTTATTATACATTTTTGCATTGTAAAAAAAACCGGTATCACGCTCCACATGTCATCCCTCTCAGGTTTTGGATGGCACTTCAAATTCTTAAACCTTGGGTTTAGTACTGTAGCTATTTTTAGAAATCTCACATTGGTACCTTCTTTTTATTTTGTCAAATCTGCTGTGAAAGTTTTAAAATGAACATGTTCTGAGTCATCATCTGCTGTCACATGAAATATAGGACAGCATGCAGGTAAAACAGAACAGGAGATGTACAATTCTCCCCCAAGGAGTTCAGTTACAAATTTAATTAACACATTATTCTTTTAAAAAGCATCAACATGGCAGCATGTCCTCTGAAATGGTGGCTGAAACATGAACGTTGACAAATGAACATTTAGCAACGCAAATACCTTGCAACACCGGCTACTAAAGTACCATCTGAACACCTGTTCTCACTATCAGGTGAGACTGTAAATAAGAAGTAGGCAGCATTATCCCCTGTAAATGTAAACAAACTTGTTTGTCCTTAGTTATTGGCTGAACAAGAAGTAGGATCAAGTGGACTTAAAGGAACTAAAAGTTTTACATTGTTTTGGTTTTGAGTGCAGTTATGTAACAAAAAAAAGTCTACATTTGTAATTTGCACTTCCACTATAGAGAGGATTCACTACAGTCATTTTATGAAGTGAACTGAAAGATACTATTTTTTATCATTTTTACAGTGCAAATATTGATAATCAAAACTATGAAGTGAGCACTCTACACATCATATTCCGTGTTCTAATAGAAATCAATATATTTGAAATTGTAGAAAAACCCTCCAAAATATCCAATACATTACAATTGATATTCTATTGTTTAACAATGCGAATAGTCAAGATTAATTGACAGCTGTAATTTATACCAGATTCTGCTACCAGTGTTAGTGTTAGTAGTTTCTTAATATTTGCTTTATTCGGAATCAGAATAATGTGGAATGCTACCTGTGGATCAGGGTGTCTGCTAATAATAATCTGCACAGCACCAGGACTGCAGTGACTTAGAAGAGCATAAACTTCATTAAGTGTCATATTTTGGACTGGCGCTTCATTAATTTCTATGATTTCATCTCCATACCTACAAAGGGATAAAAAGAAAAATCCAGCATGGGTGGCTGTAGACTTTCCATTGTTATTTCCAGTGCATTGTTCCATCATAACTGTGACCATGCAAAAAAAAAAAACATGCATGAGGTTGAGATTTATTATGGTCACAAATTTACATTAGTTTGTTTCACTGAGCCCCTAGGGCCCACCACTGGAAAGGGAATCAGCACTGGGATGTGAAGTTTCCTCATTGTTTGCAGTCTCCATGAACCTGAATTTTCTGCTGAATGCAGCTGGTAAGTGGAGAAGAGAGTGCAAAGGACCTATTTTCTGTTCTCATCCTGCAAACTCACTTCAGGGGTGGGTTTATTGTTGGTCCAGTCCTCAGTGTAGACAACAGCAGTCTGAAAGCTGGTGTCTAACTTACTGTTGTTTGCAGTGGTCCTCAGGAACTGTCCTGACAGCCAGGAAAAGCTACTGGCATGTAAGGATTCCCTAGCCATGCCTTTTAGTTCCTGGTTTCACTACTACATTGAGTGAGTGATTTTGGATGACTTTCCTTCACAGGGGGAATCTTCCAGTGCCAGATATGCTGCCTTGAGGGAAATTTGGCACTGGGAAAAAAGACACGCTTTTCTAATGGACCTCCATTATCTATATGTATTTGAAAGTTCCTTTTAATATTTAGCGTTTTTATAGGGCACTAGCAAACAGTTGCACATTCCGTAGTGCACATTTTGTATTATAAAGGTAGGACAGAAAATGACACAGAAGGCTGCCTTATTGAGTATCGCTTACACCCACGAGTTCCTTCCTGCCTATAACTTAGCATAACTTTGGGTCTGTGAAAAGCTTACTACTGAAAGAGCAGAAAGGACAGGAACAGTGCCTGAGATACAAAGTGGGTGAAGTAGGCAGGGCCAATCAGAGGGAGGGGGCAGGAGGCCCATTTGGCCTGGGCCTCATACTCAAACTGGGACTCAAATTTAGACACTTGTTAAGTTTTTGGCATTTGATAAGTTTCACAACTTATTTTTAGGCATATCCCTATCGGACCAAAATGTGACAAACTCTCTCAAGCTAGAAAAGCTTTTGTTACATAAAAAAACATTCAAATTCTCTCTTTTTTTTTTTGGTGCCTTATTTTGTTTTCATGTGTTGTCATTTTTAATTTTTATTATAATTAAGGGGCCTCAAAAGTTGGAAGTGGCCCGAGAGGCCCTGGAAGTAGGCCCAGTAAAGATATTACCTCACCCACTTGTCTAATATTCTCGGACCAACAATACTGCTGCATAATAGTGTCTGTCCTTTATTTTAAATGCAGAAGAGTAATTTATTAATAATGGGCACTTAGATACTAATTATTGTAAACTCAGTCCTCTGTTGAACGAGTCTTTCCTAATGACATTCAAACACCAAGTAGAGGGGAACTCTTGTGCCCTTTCTCTCCTCCTTCCCAAACATGTACATAGGAGCTAAGGGTTTCAAAGTTTCAGTCCAAGTGTTGCAGAACTTGTGGCATTTTCAGCTGAGTTTTCAGGTACATTCAGGGTGCAAAACGGGTGTTAAAACAAAAACTGTTTGAGTTCTGCACAAACACACATTGTATCAGGTGCTCCTAGTGTTGTCATCTGGTGATGCTGCTCTCAAATCCTATGGGATAAATTCCTGTTGTTGAAGATGGTCCATATGCAGCAAAGCCATATTTCTGTTATACAGTAGAACGTATGCAAGAGCGCTACAGTGCCACCCACACCTGGGCACACTCTGGGTGCACATAGGTACAGGGGAGTATTCTAAACAAGGTCATTCTTTCAGTGTATGTGGTTGCTTTTTGTGTCCGGGGAAGAATGGAGCAGGGCCAGTGGCTATGCAGCTCCTCTAATCATTTCTCCTGGAGAAAGGTGTCGAAGCAAAGGGAATAAACTGTCCCCAGAAATGTTTCCTTCTGTCAATTCCATCTAAGGGCCTATGTACTGCAAAGCCCATTTACTTGAACTTTATGTGGGCGAGGGCAACAGTTGGCCCCATGACAGACATTGTTCATATTTAAGCCACTCTTAGTTTGATCCTCAATTTTTTCATGCATCTCCCTTTGTTCTCAGTTCCTGTTTTCCTAGATTATAATCCCATTTCCTGCCAGCTGATACCCATTCCTGTATGTTGTGAACCTTAGCCTCCTACTTGGAGAGATGAGAGCTCCATCTGAGATAACTGTGTATCTGACAGGGGAATGAGAAACTTTCATTCTGAAAGTATCCCTCATAAAAAACATTCAACATACCTGAGCCTCCCATCCATATGAGCCACGGAGCCTGGTGAGAGGGTATGAATAAATATCCCTGAAATGCACTGGGAGTATGGGACACTGCACAAGCCAATTCCGAGGCCAACACCAGCTTCTGAAAAGGTTCATCAAAAAGATGCATAAGAAATGCGAGCACCAAAATAATCTGAGAATATAGTTTCTAAACCGTGTCCTCAAACATGCATGTGAAAAACAGAGCTCTTGGCAGCTATGCACTTTCCACGTGCAAATGCAGGTGTTTTGCATGTATAAGGGGGATGCCCCCAACTACTTTCTTCCACTATTTGATCTGAGGAAGTGGGTCTGGCCCACGAAAGCTCATCATCTAATAAACCATCTTGTTAGTCTTTAAAGTGCTACATTGTCCTGCATTTTGCCCCTTTAAAACTGTAATTCCCACATTTAGAGTTGGCATGTTGTAGATACGGTTCAATGAAAATTGGTTTTGCAAAGGCTCTGTCGTGCAAACCTTTAGATTTGTAAGAACTCTTCCTCTTTGCAGAGACAGCAGCCATTGAGTTGATATAGAGTTGATGCAAACTATTCAAGAGACCAGTTACACTTAATTACTTTTGTTCTTTGTTTTGGTGCATCCAGTATTCTTAACTTAGTCATTCTTTCAGTGTATGTGGTTGAGTTTTGAGTATGGGGAAAAAGCCAGCAGTTGTGGGGTAAGGATGTTAAATATTGATTAACTGAATAGTCAAGTAACCTCATGAATTCTAATTGGTTAGTCAGCTATTCTATACAGGAAACCCCCGCGTTACAATGGCCCGAGTTGTCAATCTCATGCTTCAGTGGAACAACAGGTAGAAATATGGATTGTGAAAGCCAAAAATGGATAGAGAGCTTGGCTGGATCTCTTGACAGGCATCAGCACTGATTCTAAATCAGTGAGTTGGAAAAAACCTGCAAGCAGGCGAGGAATTTGGATAAAGAGAAGAAAAACATGCAAAAAGTAAACAAGCCATCAGTTTGTTCCATGTATTCCTTGTTCAGGTTATTTTAGCACTTACCTTTGGTCAGGGAAACTTCCATTATAACTCTGTCATTGGGCTTGGAGGTGTTTAATAAGAGAGCAGCACCAGCTGAACTGAAAGAGCTGTTTTCCTTGGTTATCTTAGTGCTGGAGCTCAGAGACGGGCATAAGTGAGACGATAGGTAGTTAGAGGCAGAATAAGGGGTGTTAAGACTTGTCCTGACTGTCAGGGTGAGGAGACCCTTTTTGGCCTGCTAGAAAGAAAAAATGATGAGTGGACTGATATCACATGCACCTTGTGTGTAAAGGCAGAAATTGTGCTGTGAGGAGGGTGCGTAACCTTGAATTTTTGTAAAGCATCATAATGCGTTAATCCATGCATTGATTCTCCGTTCAGTTCCAGAATTTCATCCCCTGTTTTAAAAAGGAATAAACAAACTGCATTACTAATTGCTATTAGCCAAAAGTGTAAGACACAAATATTTAAGAATGATCATGCCTTGTGCAAATGCAGTAACACATGGAGATGAAAATATACCACATACAGCACTGCCTTCAGTGGGACCAGACAGGGCCCTTTCGCGACATTAGAAAGCTGCTATAAATGTTATGTACTCTAACTTAATATTTATAGATTGCATTTAAGGTTAGACTCCTCCCCAATACCGGAAATTATTCCAATTTTACACTTTTGGTTTTACCAGCCTTTGCGGTTTTATCCTAACTAGTTGTTTTAGATTCATTCCTCCCCACCCCCCACTTCATGAGAAGAGAATGAAAGGTTTCCATCTCTCAAATTTTCCCTTTGCCAAAATGGCTACTATCTACTATTACTGACAGGGCCAAAGCCAACAAGATAGGCTCTATCTAGCTAAACGTGGCAATAAAGCTGCCCTTAATGCAGTTGGCTGCCTTCTCCTGTTTTAAATGAGAGTAAGGCCATTCCAACAGGCAAAATGGCTACCAATTTATGGCTCAGGGAGCTAGACTGGACATATGGACTGCAGAGGGCAGCAGAGACACTGTGAAAAGTGGATGGGGGGGGGGCAGGGAGCAGGCCATTGGCAATAGCAGGAGGCAGATTTAGGTGGCCAGGAGGATGTGGGGGTGCAGAGGACAGTGACAGGGTGGGAGATGGAGGGACTGAATGGCAGCTCCCCCAGCTTGAGGTAATGATGGGAGTCACCTCTGTGCAGCCAGGGGAAGGCAAGGTCACAGTGTTGCCAACTCTGATGAACTGATCTGTGCAACGGCCTTGGAGCTGAGGACACAGACCTGCCCTGTCACTGAGCCCTCCCTTCATGTGTAGCCTTAGGATGTTAAGTAGCGAGTAAATGACTAATCGTGTACGCGATACAATTTGTATTGACTACATGATTAGTCAATAAGGGTCCGCTGCAGCTCTGCAGTTTAAATGTAGTAGAAGCTGGGCATGCAAGTAGCCTGGCTACTACTACATTTGAACTACAGAGCTGCAACAGGAGTAGGTCTGGGACCCAGCCACCTGGCTCTTACCACATTTAAAAGGCAAAGCCGGCTCCCCCCAGCACAGGCTACTGCTTCCTTCTCCCCTCCCCCCACTCTTGCTGTCTTTGATAAGCTTAGGATTATTGGGTAGTCGACTATTTGACTACTCTTTTACATCCCTAGTGTAACCTAGAGTAGTGTGTGTGGCCTAGGGGAGCAGGAGTTGGGGAAGTGGTGCTAGTAGTTCCTAGGTGAAGAAGTGTTGCTCTGGGGTCAGAGCAATAAGAGGAAACAGCTGGCTGTTCTCCTAGCTCAGTGGTCACTAAAGGTTACCTTTCAGCCTGAAATTATCACAGGGGAAAAGGAGTCAATGAGAGTTTAAAAAGTCAAGATACACTAAACAAGATGATCTGTTTTTAAAAAAAAAAACACCCTCCTGCCATTGGGAGTGTCTGTCTGATGATTTCTGCTCTCTTGATGGCAGCAATACTGAATTTGACAGGTGAATGTTGAAAATTCACTGAAAATGGGGGTTGAAGGGAAACAGCAAATGTATTTGATTTCCCACTCCAATTTCCTGCCTTGCTCTATTTATAATGTCTAAAAGAGTAGCTGAGTCACTAGCCTTTCTCCTGAGATAAACAAAGGAGCAATGCCAATGAGAATATAGACATTTGTCATTCAGGCAATGAAATTAAACTGCCATCTCATTTCTTAGTGGTCACCGAACAATGTTTAGGGAAAAATAACTTTCATTCATAGGCAACCTGAGCTAGAATTGACCCCTTGTCACCAACCAACCTCACAAGCAATCTGATCCTCTTTTGTTATATATTTTAAACGTTTGATATTGTTTGTGTGCTAGTAACTTTTAAAACACCCGATCAAGCACTCTAAATATTTTTTCTTAGTAACCTCCTACCTTCTTGTAACCTTCCATCAGCCGCAGCAGCTCCACCTGGAAAGATGGTCTTAACGTAGATACCAATGGGCCCATAAATGCTGTCCTTCCCTCCAACAATACTGAAGCCCAACCCCTAAATTATTAGAGAGAGAGAGAATGTTTATTTCTCATAATGGTTACATTGTTTTCCACATGGGCAATAACAGTTAGCAGAATTGTTTGATGGACATTAACATTTTCATTACAATATTTAAAACAAAGGTGGATATAACAATCCCCAATTTAAATTTTCAGTTAAACACCTACATTCTTCTTTATAAAAGTCACAAGCAATTAGTTTGATACTATATATGTGCTGTAATAGTAACATGTAATGATTAGAACACAGGATTAAGTGCCATACTTCTGACACTGACATAATGTGTGGCCTTGGGTGAGTTATTTATTAGGTCTATACTACTGGGAATGGTCAGCTTACGGTACGCAATTCCAGCTATGTAAATAATGTAGGCAGAGTTGATGTACCGTAAACCGAACTTCAGCGCCATTCCCGCAGCGGGAGGTCAAAGGGGAGAAACGCTCCCGTTGATTTCCCTTACTCTTCGCAACAGTGAGGAGTACCAGCGCCGACCAGGACACCCTCAGCATTTTTTACTAGACCTGCTAAATTGAACACCAGACATTCTAAGACTTACCTCTGGG
The DNA here is from genome assembly GCF_052426305.1 of Pelodiscus sinensis. NCBI lineage: Eukaryota > Metazoa > Chordata > Testudines > Trionychidae > Pelodiscus > Pelodiscus sinensis. The sequence goes on from NC_143065.1 coordinate 28,538,261, forward strand.
GGAATTCTGCACCCCAGCCCACATGCAGAATTTGTGTCCCCCAGAATTGCCAGAGAGGCACTGAAGTTATGCCTTTTTTCCCCACCAGTGGCTGCTGTGGCACAAGAACAGAGGGCATTCAGCCATAATGATCAGCAGCCAATAGGGAAGACAAAAGGCTGTCTTTCTCATAGCACCCTATCTGTGGGGCCCAGTGAGGAGGGACAGAGCAGGGCAGATGGGAATGCTGGGGGGCCATATAGATGAGGATTCTGATGGGCTAGTTGGGAGGACAATCTGGAGCAGGGGCTGACTGGGAAGGGGGTGCAGAGCCCAAAAAATGGGCATGGCTGAGTGGGGGTGCAAAGACAATGGAGATGGGAGATGTGTGAGGGTGCAGGGCAGAGAATTGCTAAGTGGGAGTACAGAGACACATGGGGACAGGAGGAGGAAGATACAGGGCCACATGGGGATGGGGGCAGATGTGCCTGACTAGATAGGAGAAGCTAGAGGTCAGATAGGATCTGCATGGAGTTGGCACCTTAACTCTCTAACAAGCCCATCACACACACACCTCAAAAAACTGTTCCATGCTTCTCCCACTCATATCCAACAACTCTCAAGTTTCAATCCTAGGCTCCTTCCCAGCAATTACATCCCTCTCCTTTGGCCTCTGACTCTCCTCTGCCTTTGCACCGTTTCTAAGGGAAGGTGGGCAATACATTTCCATATTGTAGTTTAAATGACTTATTAATCTACATTCTGTATTAATATGCCTAGTAAGAAAATGATTTGTCAAGAAAAACATTCCTGGAATCTTTTTTGTTGGCTGAATTGTTACAGACACACTTGCTGATGGGTATTTTTTTAAATAAATGGCAATTGGTATGATTATATTGTATGTTTGGATAAATAAAATATGCAGCATTTTACAGAATTCTAAAATTCTGTGCACAGAATCTTTAACTTTTTTATGCAGAATTTCTCCACCTCCCCCTGGAGTAGAGACCTTACTTAATTAGTATTTGTGAACCAAAATTATTATTTGTAAATCAAGTAGAAATCCTTGGATAAAAAGTGCTATAGAAGTGCAAATTACCACTATAATACAGATGATGATGATAATTTATTTTATTGATCTCCAGGGAAGGATTTTCTAATAGTTGTCCCTACATCTGAAATAGACATTGTTATTTGAGAAAGAGATCTTTATTAGAGAATTTACAAACCTGGAAGGACTGTGTTTAATGTCTAGCTTCCCTATTTTATGCATCCCAAGTTGCAAATGAAAGTCAAACATAATCACAAATGCGAATACAAATATGTGGCCAGACAGAGAGCAAGAACTAGGGATGTCAACGTGTGGTCGACTATATGATTAAATGACTAACCTGGGCTTATCAGTTAATCTTGTCGACTACACACATTTTCCCTCCTCATTGCTGCCTCTGTATCAGAGGCATTGGGGGGGGGGGGGGGTGAGAGCAGGAGCCGGTGCCCATGGGGAACTGGCTTTAAACAGGCTCCCCATGAGCACTGGATCCACTTGCCCCCCACTCCCTAACCCCGCACTGCTACCTCTGATAGAAAGGCAGAAGCACAGAGGGTGAGGGGGCAGGCTGGAACTGATGTGCACAGGGAACCAATTTTCAAGGCAGCTACCCACGCATTTCAGATCCACAGACCTGCTGCCTGTTCTCCCCTTGCTGGCTCCTACTGAGGTGGGGTGGAGGGGATAAGCAGAAGCTGGTGCTGGGGGGAGCTGGCTTAAAAGCTGTTTCCCCCCATCACCGGCTCCGTGGTGCCTCCTGCCCACCCCCTGCAGCAGTGGGGGCAAGAGGGGCAGGGAGCAGGGGAAGCTATCACGAAGCAGCCCCTGTCTGTGGGGGGTTGGAGCTCCCCACAGACAGAGGCTGCTCCGCATCCCACGCTGCTGCCTCTGTCCATGAGAAGCTCGGCTTCCTGTGGATAGGGGCTGCTGCCATTCTGCACTGCTGCCTCTGAGACAGAGGCAGCAGTGCAGGGTGGCAGGCAGCTGGCCCACAAGGGAAGCTGGTTTTTATACTAGCTTCCCTTGCACTTCGGCTCTTCAAGGGGCGATACAGAGGCAGTAGTGTGGGGTGGCAGGTGGCTCCCTAGGAGTGGGGTCGGGAATGTATTGGCTGCTGGCCCCATCCCCAGGGACTATTAAATAGTCATGCAACTGATAATATTTTAGACGACTATTCAATTACACTATATCTAACATCCCTAACAAGAACACCCATTTTGGTGTTTTTATTTATAAGTCTGAGAGCAATTGCCTTCTCTCTGTATCACTAAATATGGCCTTTGTAAATCTAAGTTTTATTTTTATGCATGTGTACATCATTTTACTGAAGGTTACGTTTATATAACTATGCTTTACCACCAGCTGCATCTTGTGGCATTTCCTGGCTTAACAAATTATCAGAATGATCCATGCTGCAAGGCCCAGTTAAACCGGATGATATAAACAATCTGGGGAGATATTGCCATGGAGAACAAGTTCCAGCTACTGTGCACACATGCAATTACCATTAGGCAGATATGCACGTGCACGGAAAGTGAGCCCTCACTTAGAGTACAGTCAGTGTGCTATGAAATCCTGCAAAATCCGAATCGAGCTGATGACAAATTGTGCTAACGATACAATCCTGCACAGTAATGAATTCCCTCATTTCCTGTTAAGTCAGCTGGGAGTAGAGAGCAATCAGCCCCTAATAGGATAGAGTTCAGCTTTAGTCTGGCTATGTGACTGTTTGCTGCTTGTGAAAGGTGACTAATCTAAAGCTTCTGGAGGTTGCAGTCCTTTATTTACCTCCAGGTTAGACACAGCACAGGCAGTGCATTCTTCCCACACTGCCAGTCCACCACTGTGTCTCAGCTCTGACTTGGAGGGAGCACCTCTAGCAGGAAGTCTCCAGTCTCCAGACCCCATTCAGTCAGTGCCCCATGTTTGTTCAGAAGGATACCGGTGAATGTCAGCTATAGCAGTGATTGTATGATAAGGACATGTGTCTACTAGGAACTTGCCTTTGACCATCAACATACCATACGTACCACCAAAGAGGTGGCAGAAGATGGTGATTTTTAATCACTTGCTGGCCAGGTCTGAATTGGTACCAGCTACCCAGAAATGCAAGGCTTGCTGTCCCACATCCCACCTCCTTGCACCGTGCAGTGATGTGTATGTTTACACCTTGGAAGATGGCTAGTATTCTGTTACCATAAACATTCATGAATCTCTCACCTTCCCTTGGCCTTTCATCAAAACAATGTTTGATATTACGGAAGCTGGTGAGCCACAAGACGCATGTGTTAACTGAGCAGTGCTCAGCGATCTAGAAGGTTTTGAAACAGCCTGCAAAGAGAAAAATAGTTGTAATGCAATGCCAGGCACTTGTTGTGCAGAACAGATGAATGTGTAAAACTGGTCTGGGGGAGTACAGTCAAACTGGAACAACAGAGATCCCACAAGTGCTGGGTTTTTAAATGTCTGAATGATTTCAGATAGTTCTTGAATTTCAGAACCTGTAGCTTACAGAATTGGCTGAATCATAGCCTTTTTTTTTCAGGTGCATAGCATATTCAGCTAAAACTCTCAAGTCCTTATAGACTCTGGGGTTGATTCTGAATGCAGAACACATCAATGATTCAACCAGATTTACTCCTGATTTACATGGGGAGATCAGAATCTGGACTCTAAAAGTTCTCCCTGGCAGTATCAATTATTTGAATCATATTATTTGTGTTGGCAGTTAATATTCCCATGAGAAAATTATGTGTTTGTATATTTGGGTCATTGCAAGTACTGTTGTGTGAGGGCCAGAGTATAACACTGTCAAGAAGGACAATCCAGGGAACTACAGACTGGTCAGACTCACCACAGTCCCCAGAAAAATCATGGAGGGGATCCCCAAAGAATCCATTTTGAAGCACTTGGAAGAGGGGACAGTGATCAGGAATAGTCAACATGGATTCACCAAGGACAAGTCATTCCTGACCAACCTGATTGCTTCTGTGATGAGGTATCTTGCTCTGTGGACATGGGGAAGTCGGTGGATGTGATATACCTTAATTTTAGCAAAGCTTTTGATACAGTTTCCCACAATATTCTTGCCAGCAAGTTAAGGAAGTATGGATTGGATAAATGGACTGTAGGGTGGATAGAAAGCGGGCTAATTTGTTGGGCCCAATGGGTAGTGATCAATGGCTCAATGTCTGGTAGGAGGTCAGTTTCAAGTGGAGTGCCCCAAAGATTGGTTCTAGGGCTGGTTTTATCCAACATCTTTATTAATGTTCTGGATGAGGGGATGGATTACATGTTCAGCAAGTTTGCGGATGACACTAAGCTAGGGGGAGAGGTAGATATGTTGGAGGGTGGGGATAGGGTGCAGAGTGACCTAGACAAATTGGAGGATTGGGCAAAAAGAAAACTTATGAGGTTCAACAAGGACAAGTGCAGAGTCCTGCACTCGGGACAGAAGAATCCCAAGCATTTTACAGGCTGGGGACCAATTGGCTAAGAAGCAGTTCAGCAGAAAAAAGACCTGGGGATTACAGGAGATGAGAAGCTGGATATGAGTCAACAGTGTGCCCTTGTAGGCAAGAAGGCTAATGGCATATTAGGGTGCATTAGGAGGAGCATTTCCAGCAGATCTTGAGGCCTTATCTGTAGTACAGCATCTAATTCTGGGTCCAGCAGAGAGCAACAAACATATTTTCATAGACACACCTACTTTCCCTAGATGTTCAGAAGACAGAGATGCTTTGGCTGGTTTTGGCTTGCAACTCACTTTGAGTGCAGGAGGAATGAAATGCACTACAGTGATTCTCATCCACTGTAATCCCCAGGTCCTTTTCTTCTGAACTGCTACTTAGCCATTCGGTCCCCAGCCTGAACACTGTATGAGTGAAGGGCAGCAGAACTGTACTTGGCATGCCTTGAGTGAGGATGTCACCCTAAACGGAACCTCACTTGCTAAGCAGGGGGTAAGGATGCCACATCCCACTGAAGATGAGGGGGTAGGAATAGGGATTCCTACCCAATGGTGAATACTCTGCCTTAAGAGTCCTAGACATCATTTGAGCCTCACCCATCCAATGCTTACAGACAGAGCTGATTGGACTCAACTGAGAGGCCTTGTTTCTGTTCAGTGATTTCTAGAGATGAAACCACCGAGGAGCAGAACTAAGAGTTAAACTTTGGACGTGGTGTGGGAACAGCGTTGCAGTGAAAGACAACAAAGAGGCAGCGGCCCAGAGGCTCCCTACCCCATGAAGTCACTAAGAGCCCAATTACGTTGGAGAACCCCAGAACATGGTAAGCAGCAATGGCAAAGATATTTGGCAAGAGTGAGCGGGCGGAGATAATGGCAACAGCAAACAGTGAGCGGTGGCAAAGATAGCAGGAGTAGCAGTAGGGAGCCAGCTGAAGAGGCAGCAGCAGCAGGTTGGGCATTGCTTGCTGCCTTGATGCCCTTCCCCTTTCAGAGGTGGTAGATGGACCCATGAGAATGTACCTCTGAACTCCATAGCTTTGCTAAGGACAAACAACTGTGAGTGGAGAGAGTTATATGTTGTACGGACGGTAGTTCATTTAAATTTCACACCACACAATGAGAAATTGAGGCAAAAGACATTGTCCAATATATGGAAAAGCGACGAGGAGTCCTGTGGCACCTTATAGACTAACTGAAGTGTAGGAGCATAAGCTTTCGTGGGCAAAGACCCACTTCGTCAGATGCATGTAGCTTATGCTCCTACACTTCAGTTAGTCTATAAGGAGCCACAGGACTCCTCGTCGCCTTTGCAGATTCAGACTAACACGGCTACCCCTCTGATACTTGACTCCAATATATGGAAAAAGGATGTTTGTTTATGGCTATGTGGTTGCGGTTGTAGAGTTTTCCCCAATTAATGCTTGGTTCTCTTTCATTTTAATACAAGCTTTCTTTTGTTAGACACAGACTCAGTGCTTGGCAGTGGGGAGATATTGCCTCTTAGAGGAGTCTGGGGATGGTGTTTAGTTTTCCCAGATTTCTGGGTGGAGACTCAAGCCACTTCTATTTTGGATTGTTCAGGGGGATCTTGTTGTTGTCGATTCCAGCTGGCAGAAGGATTACAAGCATTATGAAGACTTCCTATCTGAACATTAGCACAAAGTTCATTTAAGTTCTGAATCAACTTCTTATCTAATGTTAAGCATGCATGAAGTTCAGCGGGGCCAGAAACACGTGCAGGGAAATTCTACAAATTTGTTTATGCAGTATTGTGAAACTAGCAGCTGCACGAGGCTTTAATGTATGGAACAGACATCAAGAATTCAACTTCCACATAGGTCAGGAAATGAGGGTTGATTAGAAAAGGAGAATAAGCTTATTCGTGCAGCACCATAGAGCATTAAGAATGTGACTATCAGAGAAATAGCTGTGCAATGCCAAAATATACTCAATAAAAGATACATCTCAGTAAAATGGGTTATACCTATGCTGTAGTCCATCTTCCCTTAGGGATCTGCAGGAGAAGGGCATTTGACACGGTCTCGCATGACCTTCTTATCAATAAAGTAGGGAAATACAACCTAGATGGGGCTCCTATAAGGTAGTTGCATAACTGGCTGGATAACCATTCTCAGGGTATGTCTACGCTGCCACCCTAGTTCGAACTAGGGTGGCTAATGTAGGCAATCGAAGTTGCAAATGAAGCCCGGGATTTAAATATCCCGGGCTTCATTTGCATCTTGCCGGGCGCCGCCATTTTTAAATCCCCATTAGTGCGGACTTCGTGCCCGCGGCTACACGCAGCATGGAGTAGGTAGTTCGAATTAGGCTTTCTAATTCGAACTACCATTACACCTCATTCCACAAGGAGTAACGGTAGTTCAGATTAGAGAGCCTAATTCGAACTACCTACTCCGTGTCGTGTGTAGCCACGGGCACGGAGTCCGCACTAACGGGGATTTAAAAATGGCGGCGCCCGGCAAGATGCAAATGAAGCCCAGGATATTTAAATCCCGGGCTTCATTTGCAACTTCGATTGCCTACATTAGCCACTCTAGTTCGAACTAGGGTGGCAGTGTAGACATACCCTCAGAGAGTAGTTATTAACAGTTCATAATCATGCTGGAAGGGAATAACAAGTGGGTTCTGCAGGGGTCTGTTGTGGGACCGGTTTTGTTCAATATCCTCATCAACGATTTAGATGATTCTGAATCCACGAGCAATTCCTGGACAGTGCTCATGTGGAGGCAGCTGAGGTAACTATCCCAGTACACAAGATTGCTGACACATCACTGGTGGAGAAGGAGATGGCTCAGGGTGGACACTGGCAGCTGGTTACTTCTGGCAGCAGACACTGCTCCACTCCTGCTCTGAGCCCTCCCAACATGGTACTAGGAAACCGTTATGCTCTTCTTGATACAGGAGATAAGGAATCACCCCCTATAACAGAGGAGGAGAAGCTTCGTACCCCCAAGGCTGGGAGGTCTGCTGCCACCACTGCGAATAGGAAACGTAGGGTAGTGGTGGTCGGAGACTCTCTTCTGAGGGGGACGGAGGTGCCCATATGTCGCCCTGACATTTAATCTCAGGAGATATGCTGCCTGCCAGGGGCCCGTCAAGGATTATCCGGCCCTCTGACTACTACCCCATGCTACTCATCCATGTGGGCACTAATGATACTGCAAGATGTGACACTGAGCAGATCAAAAGTGTCTACAGGGCTCTGAGAGTACGGATGAAGGAGTTTGGAGTGCAGGTGGTATTCTCTTCGATCCTTCCTGTCGCAGGTAGGGGCCCGGGCAGAGACAGGTGTATCCTGGAGGTGAATGCCTGGCTGTGAAGATGGTGTCGCCAAGAGGGCTTTGGCTTCCTCGACCATGGGATGCTATTCCAGGAAGGACTGCTAGGCAGAGATGGTGTTCACCTTTCAAGGAGGGGGATGACCCTATTTGGACACAGACTGGCTAACCTAGTGAGGAGGGCTTTCAACTAGGTTCAACAGGGACAGGCGAGCAAAGTCCATGGGTAAGTGAAAACCATGGAGACCTGGGAGATGGGTCAGAAATGGGAGGGAGCATTGGTTATAATGGCAGAGAGAGAGGAGGGTCAGGGCAAAATGGGAGGCAAGATCAAATCAGTATCTTATATGCCTATATACAAATGCGAGAAGTATGGGTAATAAGCAGGAAGAACTGGAAGTGCTAATAAATAAATACAACTATGACATTGTTGGCATCACAGAAACTTGGTGCGATAATACACATGATTGGAATGTTGGGATGGAAAGGTACAGCTTGCTCAGGCAGGCTAGACAGGGAAAAAAGGGATGAAGAATTGCCTTATATATTAAAAATGTACACACTTGGACCGAGGTGGAGACAGACATGGGAGACAGAAGTGTTGAGAGTCTCTGGGCTAGGCTAAAAGGAGTAAAAAACAAGAGTGATGTCATGCTAGGAGTCTACTACAGGCCACCTACCCAGGTGGATGAGGCTTTTTTTAAACAACTAACAAAATCATCCAAAGCCCAAGATTTGGTGGTGATGGGGGACTTCAACTATTCAGATATATGTTGCGGAAATAACACAGTGGGGCACAGACTATCCAATAAGTTTTTGGATTGCATTGGTGACAACTTTTTATTTCAGAAGGTTGAAAAAGCTACTGGGGGGAAGCTGTTCTAGATTTGATTTTAACAAATGGGGAGGAACTGGTGAGAATTTGAAAGTGGAAGGCACTGATCCTTGAAATCATAGAGTTCACAAGTCTAAGGAAAGGTAGAAGTGAGAACAGCAAAATAGAGACAATGGATTTCAGGAAGATGGATTTTGGGAAGCTCAGAGAGCTGATAGGTAAGATCCCATGGGAATCAAGACTAAGTGGAAAAACAACTGAGGAAAGTTGGCAGTTTTTCAAAGGGACATTGTTAAGGGCCCAAAAGCAAGCTATTCCACTGTGTAGGAAAGATAGAAAATATGGTAAAAGACTACCTTGGCTTAACCACAAGATCTTGCATGATCTAAAAATAAAAAAGGAGTCATATAAAAAATGGAAACTAGGACAAATTACAAAGGACGAATATAGGCAAACAACACAGGAATGCAGGGGCAAGATTAGAAAGGCAAAGGCACAAAATGAGCTCAAACTAGCTAAAGGAATAAAGGGAAACAAAAAGACTTTTCATAAATATATTAGAAGCAAGAGGAAGACCAAGGACAGGGTAGGCCCACTGCTCAGTGAGGAGGGAGAAACAGTAACAGGAAACTTGGAAATGGCAGAGATGCTTAATGACTTCTTTGTTTCGGTCTTCACCGAGAAATCTGTAGGAATGCCTAACATAGTGAATGCTAGTGGGAAGGGGGTAGTTTTAGAAGGTAAAATAAAAAAAGAATAAGTCAAAAATTACCTAGAAAAGTTAGATGCCTGCAAGTCACCAGGGCCTGATGAAATGCATCCTAGAATAATCGAGGAGCTGATAGAGGAGGTATCTGAGCCTCTAGCTATCATCTTTGGAAAATCATTGGAGACAGGAGAGATTCCAGAAGACTGGAAAAAGGCAAATATAGTGCCCATCTATAAAAAGGGAACTAAGAACAACCCAGGAAACTACAGACCAGTTAGTTTAACTTCTGTACCAGGGAAGATAATGGAGCAAGTAATTAAGGAAATCATCTGCAAACATTTGAAAGGTGGTTAGGTGATAGGGAACAGCCAGCATGAATTTGTAAAGAACGAATCATGTCAAACCAATCTAATAGCTTTCTTTGATAGGATAACAAGTCTTGTGGATAAGGGAGAAGCGGTGGATGTGGTATACTTAGACTTTAGTAAGGCATTTGATATGGTCTCGCACGATATCCTTATCAATAAACCAGGCAAATACAACTTAAATGGGGCTGCTATAAGGTGAGTGCATAACTGGCTGGATAACTGTACTCAGAAAGTAGTTATTAATGGTTTTCTATCCTGCTGGAAAGGTATAACAAGTGGAGTTCCACAGGAGTCTGTTTTGGGATCGGCTCTCTTCAATATGTTCATCAACGATTTAGATATTGGCATAGAAAGTACGCTTATTAAGTTTGCAGATGATACCAAACTGGGAGGGGTTGCAACTGCTCTGGAGGATAGGGTCATAATTCAAAATGATCTGGACAAATTAGAGAAACGGTCTCAGGTAAACAGGATGAAGTTTCATAAGGACAAATGCAAAGTGCTCCACTTAGGAAGGAACAATCAGTTTCACACATACAGAATGGGAAGTGACTGTCTAGGAAGGAGTATGGCAGAAAGGGATCTACAGGTTATAGTGGACCACAAGCTAAATATGAGTCAACAGTCTGACACTGTTGCAAAAAAAGCAAACGTGACTTTGGGATCCATTAACAGGAGTGTTGTGAGCAAGACATAAGAAGTCATTCGTCTGCTCTACCCTGTGCTGATTAGGCCTCAGCTAGAATATTGTGTTCAGTTCTGGGCACCACATTTCAAAAAAGATGTGGTAAATTGGAGATGGTCCAGAGAAGAGCAACAAAAATTATTAAAGGCCTAGAAAACATGAGCTTAGAGGGAAGACTGAAAGAACTGGGCTTGTTTAGTTTAAAAAAGAGAAGACTGAGAGGAGACGTGATAGTGGTTTTCAAGTATCTAAAAGGGTGTTATAAAGAGGAGGGTGAAAAATTGTTCTCCTTGGCCTCTGATGATAGGACAAGAAGCAATGGGCTTAAATTGCAGCAAGGGAGGTTTAGGTTGGACATCAGGAAAAACTTCCTAACTGGCAGGGTTGTTAAACAGTGGAATAAATTGCCTAGGGAGGCTGTGGAATCTCCATCACTGGAGATATTTAAGAGCATATTAGGTAGACATCTGTCAGGGATGATCTAGACAGTGCTTGGTCCTGCTGTGAGGGCAGGGGACTGGACTTGATCTCTCAAGGTCCCTTCCAGTTCTAGTATTCTATGATATGTGTATGCAAGTTTATACACATTGTGTTGAAATTCATGCCTCTGCAGAAGGGCCTGTGTAAAGTTCTTCAAGTTCAGCAGCACTGCAGTTTCCATATGTGGCTAGCAAGGTGATTGGCCATTCAGCTTCTGTGGTCACAGTGGCTGTGCTTGCTGCTAGCTACAAATAGGTGAGAAGGCTACAAGGGTGAACAAGAAAAGAGGACACTCCTCTGCTGCTATTTCGAAATAGCCCCTCACCAGGGCCATTCTAAGTTATTCCTCCCTAGTGCCTCCTGGGGCTTTAAATCAAGATAAGCACATCTATATTCGAGAAGCCTGCCTTGGACTAATTTTGAGGCTTCCCTGCAGTGTAGACGTGTTATTGCAAAATTATCTCTTTTAGAATAACTATTCCGGAATAGCTTATTTCGAAATAAGCAATCAGTGTAGATGTATCCTTAGGGTAGATGAGGGTCTGGGAGAAAATATACCATGGATAGGTGGAAGAAGCCACAAGCCCCTTCACTTGGAGGCCTGCTGACAGGGAACATGGCTGGAGTGGCTTAAGAGGTGCACTGACGTGTTGTATCCCTAGTGTAGTCTCCAGTGGCAGGACCCAAAGATGGGAGAACTTTGGCAAAAAGAACTAAGTGCAACCTCCCTGTTGGAGTGTCCTGGCTGAACCCTGTTGAATGTAACTTTCTAGTGGTTTGTGGTTTCTTGTTTCACTTACCGGACCTCTTCCTACTGCACAGTCTAGCTGCTGAGAGAGTGACTTCCGGTTACTGTAGAGAGAATGGGGCTGTCTGTCTCTGTATGCTGCTGATTTCCTTGACACTGGATAGTCAATTTCCCCTATCCAATATGGATTTACACCTACAGGAGACAAAAGGCATGAAACAGTATTTTTCAGGAGCATCAGCATCAAACATTTCACCGGGCTCACAATCAACTCCATTTAGAAAGATTTTTCAGGTTGTAAATCTTAACTGTCCCAGGCCACCATGAAGCACCACACCTCCCCCAAGCTGCAGTTGCACGCAGTGACTTCACATGACCAGCTGCTGGGCGCACACAGCTAGCAACAGGTTCTGCATGCCAGGGCCTTGTTCAAAGACTGTTGGGTGCACACATGTTCCATTCACTTTTATGCACAAGCTTCTGCGTCCTTCCCTCTCTCTTTCTCCACCAGATGGCTCCTTACAAGGGAGCATTTTAATTGCATCACCGGATGCACTGAGAGCAAAATCACATGACCCCGAAGTAAAGAAGACAGAGAGACATCTGTCACCAAATCAAAAGCGAGAGAGGAAAAGACTTGTTAACTCAGCCAATCCCTGCTTCTGCCAGTGCAGGATCAGACTCTTATAGGTATTTCACCACTTTCCTTGAATGACTATTCCACAGTTGAGCAGATTTAGTAGTAGATGCAGGTTTTCAAATGATAGTCGGCTGGATGTCTATTTTTTCCCACAGTTAAACCCTGTGTGCAAGACAGCTGATTGTGGAAAATCTGCCCCTGTGCCTTATATTAGAGCACAGTGATGGCACCCCTCTGCTCCACCAAGAGACTTGCATCCACCTGTCCTACCACAATGCTGCTGACCAAGTTGTGGGGAGAAAGAGAAGGGGAAGCAGGGTGCTGACTCAGCATATCTCAGGGCAGCATCTGCCAATGTGGGACCCTATGAAGGCCTCACTGTTAACTGAAGCTGCATCCTTGGGAGAAGCAGCTGAGAAGGACAGTGGTGCAGATACTATCTACACAGGGATGAGACCCTCTAGGACACAGGCATCCCAATTCTCTCAGGAGGAGGTAATCAAGCCTTTCCACGTAATGCTAGACTGTGTTTTCACAAACGGGTTCTGTTGGTATGAGTTATGAGGAGAAAGATCAGGCAACTTGTACCTGGATTACCATAAAAACAAGTGGTCCTTGGCGCACCTTAGTCTCTAAAGTCCACAGGACCACTCATTGTTTTTAAAGTTACAGACTAACACGGCTACCCCTTTGAGATTTTTAACTGGATAACCCTGGTATTTCTGTCTGCTACCGACTTGCAGTTTGGTTATTTTCCTGCATCACTGCCTATTTTCTGTATAGTAGAAGGAATATGCACAGCTGGGGGACAGGGCAGGTAATTCACCTGTTTAAAACTTTAGCACACTGATATACAGAGGTATAGGTATCAGAGGGGTAGCCATGTTAGTCTGAATCTGCAAAAGCGATGAGGAGTCCTGTGGCACCTTATAGACTAACAGATTTATTGGAGCATAAGCTTTCGTGGGCAAAGACCCACTTCATTAGATGCATGTAGTGGAAATTCCATAGGCAGGTATAAATATACAGGCATAAGAAAAGAGTACCAGTCAAGAATAAACTTAGAGATAACAAGGAGTGGAAATCCATCAACCCCATGTCTATACTTGTGCAGGTTTCTTCATGGGGTTGATGGATTTCCACTCCTTGTTATCTCTAGCCTTACTATTGACTGGTACTCTTTTCTTATGCCTGTATATTTATACCTGCCTCTGGAATTTCTACTACATGCATCTGACGAAGTGGGTCTTTGCCCACAAAAGCTTATGCTCCAATAAATCTGTTAGGGTATGTCTACACTGCCACCCTAGTTCGAACTAGGGTGGCTAATGTAGGCATTCGAACTTACAAATGAAGCCCGGGATTTAAATATCCCGGCTTCATTTGCATGTTCTCGGGTGGGTGCCATTTTTAAATGCCCATAGTTCGAACTACCTGCCCGCAGCTACACGCAGCACGGACTAGGTAGTTCAAATTAAAGCTCCTAATTCGAGCTACCGTTAAACCTCCTTGAAAGTTCGAATGCCTACATTAGCCACCCTAGTTTGAACTAGGGTGGCAGTGTAGACATACCCTTAGTCTATAAGGGTACATCTGCGCTTGCTCCCTAGATCGAACTAGGCAACCAAAAGTGAAGTGCGCGCCAGGACGCATTAGTTCGAACCAAACCCCTTGGTTCGAACTAACGTTACAAAAAATGAAGAGTAACGTTAGTTCGAACCAAGGGGTTTGATTCGAACTAATGCATCCCGGCGCACACTTTCACTTTTGAAACAACTGTTCAGCGAAGTAACGCGCTGGCGAGATCATGCTAATGAAGTACGGGATATTTAAATCCCCGTTTCATTAGCAATTTCAGTCTCCTACAGTTGCATCCGTAGTTCAAACTAGGGAGCAAGTGTAGACGTACCGTAAGGTGCCACAGGACTCCTCGTCACTTATATAGAGTATAGAGTTAGGTTTTCTGGCTTTGTCCTGTAGATGTCACTATTGCTATCCTTGCTATATTATTTTTCACTTTCACCCAGGGCTACTCAACTTTGGAAGCCTCGGGGGCCACAATGATACTCACAGCACGTGCCAAGGGCCACAACTTAAGTGTGGTTGCATATACATGCAACTATATATGCAAATATATGCAAATAGCTTATTTCACATTGACGGGCAAGGCTACACAACATGCAGGCCCCATTTAAGTCAGTTCTGCTGTTGCTAATAAAATGCAATATTTACCCGATTTCCACCCATATGACAGCACTTTTAATGAGCAATGACAGTGCAGGAATTTAACTACTAAAACACATAGCAGCAGAAGACCATTATACTGACTACTTTTTGTTTTGGCTCCCACCCATGGGCCGCATGTGGAGCCCCATGTAAACCCAAACCGCACCACGAGCCACAAAAAAAACAGGCCGTAGGCCGCATGCGGCCCATGAGCCGTGTGTTGAGTAGCCCTGCTTTCACAGAATGTATGCTATGTACATTCACATCTATTTCAGCTACTGCACCTCCTCAGAAAGTTAAAGCTAATCTCAATTCCCTGGTCAAAGGCTGGTGTCATTCCTTTCTTTTCTGGCTGTTTGTATCTGTCTAATGCATTTCCAGGGTGCCTATTGCCACAGTACCTGACAAAAGTGAAAAGTTTACTGGAGACGCCGCTAAGTTGTTAGTTTTTAAGTATTTCACTCAAAAAGCCAGGTTCATTATACTCAATGGAAAACAGACAACAGAATTGCGAATAATCATTTCCATATGACAAATATTTTACCAATGAAGCACAAAATAAGCTGAAAGGGGACATTTATCACTTTTCTGTGCATTTGATTAGAGAACAGATCCTGTACTGAGCCCACTTGAGTAACCCGGATCACTATCACTTTTGTGTCAAGGAATTACAACCAGAACTTGTACACGGTTATTGTAGAACAGAAGACAGCTCTCTCACTTCTCCTAAAAGATATTAAAATGCAGTTTTAAAACGTTGTGGGAAATGATAAACTCAGAATACACTGTCAGAGTAGTAAACTTGTGTGATGTTGTCTGAGGATAGACAAAGAAAGGGAGAGAACATCATTAACTCCGTGTTCAGATGTCTCATTTAACATAAACATTTAACACAGCCAGCATTAAAACTTCAGCACAGATATTAACCCTGATTTAAAGTGACATTCCCAACATAAAACTGATGCATTTAAAAATGCCACTGCCCCTATTACTAACCACACTGGCGAGTATAGAAATTAAATAATTTTTAAGATCTAATTTCCTTCTCAGAATTGATGCTGCTTGTTTCCTTTTTGCATTTTCACTCAATCTTTCCAAGGGACCTTCAAAATTGAATCTACAAATCAAGGCCATGTGCATCCTTGCACACAAACACATAAAGGAAAATGACAATCCAACTGAAGTTAATAGGAATTTTGGTATTCACTTCAATCTAGGATTTCATTGATGTTTACTATCATAAATCAAAATATAAGACACACACTGTGCATGTAGGTCTGTACTGTATGCCCCTATTTGTGAATCCAGATCTGAGAGGCACATTTGGAAGTCTCTCTTCTTCAAGACTTCTTTTGTAGTCTGTTGCACTTCTGGTTTCTTACGTATTTCTGTATATTGCCATTGGGAATCATAACATTTATGGGAATGTTTAAATTTAAAATGGTTTTAATTACAAATTTATTTTTGTTAAATATTAATTTTAGTGAAAAATTAGTCAAAATTTCCCCTTCTTACCCCAATAGTCCGAAGCAGTTCAGTGCACCTTTACAATAAGCAAAACAGTGTGCGTGTGTATGTATACATAATGTTTATAAACAGGGATCATGACTGATCAATATGCATGGATATCTGAATCCATTCTTTAATATTAGCTTTTCATGCACCCTGAATCTTCCAAAAGAAACTTTAGCTAAAACGCCCCAGAGTAAAGCGTGGCAAAAACTGTTTCTTTCAACATCATGATACCATAACCTGAGAAAGTTTCATGCATTTAAATTTCCCAAATGAAAATATTTCCTCTTAGAAACTTACTGGTTGAATTACTGCGAGTCCTTTGGCAGATGGCTTTAGAGTGCACAAAACAATTAGTTTGTATTTCCAATTTAATAGGCCTTTCATTATAGGCACCTGTTGAGGATTCCTGAAAAGAGACCCAGAATATTTAAAAGACAAATATGACTAGCTGTGTGCAAGGACAAAAACACAGAAGCTACTCTGCATTTTTTTAAAAAATTTCCCAATTTAGTTTGCAGAAACTTCAGCCTGGAATTTAACTTTTATCCGAGAATGTGGGGAGAAAATCATTTTATCTGGCTTATATGAAATCAGAGGCAGTGAGTTAAATGGGCCTATAGTGCTCTGGCACCAGGAATATTCCTGGCCTGGGGCTGGGCTCCACCAAAACTCACCCCTGCACTCCCTGCCACTCTTGGGCAATGGAAAATGTGCTGTGGATCCCTGGCACCACCACGGGGCGAGAGTAGCTTCCTGCTGCTCGCTCCCCATGGTTGCAGACATGTGCCTCCCTGTGGCCTGAGGGTACTGGGGGAATGTCTCCCTAGCATCAACTGCTCTAGCTGCTGGGAGCAGCACATGGAGCCACCTCCGGCCACAAGGACGCATATGCTAGCATGAGTGGCCAGAAGCTGCATTGCTGGTGGCGGCGGCAAGGCCCTTGGGATGTTTTTAATTGTCCAGGGGTGGCAGCCGGGGCAAGGGGACACATAGGAAGAGGGGGCTCATGAGGTCAACTGGGGGGAAGCAACAGCTGGGCACCCCCCAACCCTAGAGGCCACTGCCAGAGGGGGATGTCCCCAGGTAAGTGTGACACCTCCCCACCCACCACCCCTACCCCTTGGTGCACTCCACTGCTTCCAGAGTCTGCACCGTCCCTCCCCACCCCTGTCCTCTTGGACCCTTCCCCTCCCCCCTCCCCACTTAAATCATTGGGAAAATAGCTGACTAGGATAAAATTGCACAGATGTGACAAACTATCACTTTGCATAAAAATCCCAGCTCATTTTACACAAGGGAATCTTGCAGAGGTTGGGAAGGCCACAGAATGCCATAGGAGCAGGACTACAGGCAGTTCCCGGGTTACGTGGATCCGACTTACATTGGATCCCTACTTACAAACGGGGTGAGGCAACCCCGCACTAGCTGCTTCCCTCCAGCAGACCAGGGAGACGCGAAGCTAGCTCCCCCCCAGCAGACCAGGGAGACACAGAGCGGCTTTTCTCAGCAGACACCTCAGCTTGAGAATAAAGGACTGAGGGAAGTGAGGTGTGGGAGAATAAAACTGAGCTCTGGAGAAATGTTTGGCTAGTGTTTCCCCTACAATATGTACCAGTTCCGACTTACATACAAATTCAACTTAAGAACAAACCTACAGTCCCTATCTTGTACGTAACCCGGGGACTGCCTGTATATGTGTCACAAGATGTTGAGAGCCAACAGAAAGATGCAACTTACTTCCTGAAGCCTTGTTTTAGTGGAGCTGTTTGGAGGTAGCCTATCAGAGTGAGGTAATGAATGATAACTTTCCTCTTCAGCAGCAGGTGGCGCCATTGCCAAATCATAAAAAAACACGTCCTCATTCTGGCCTGCTTCCCCTAGTGAATTCTTTAGAACAAGAAACACAGAGTCTGATGGGTGCATTGTGAAACTGATTTTCTGGCTGAACAGCTGGATCCAGAATCTCATTTCAAAACCGTTTTCTGTTAACTTTTAGGGGGTTTTTTTCAGCCAACATAGTGTACAATGTAAACTGTCAATGGGGCCTAAACCTGGGTTGGGTACTACCACAACATAAACGTTAGATATAGCCTGCCTTATAAGTCCTCTTTGATTTTGAAAGGAAAAAGAAACAACCCTGAGAGACAGTGTCAATTATGAAGATGGTATAAAGAGGCATGCTCTGGGCAGGACTGCAGACCTCAGTTCTCTTTTCACTGATGAAACTGTACTGACTATGTGTGGTTCCTGGGTTCTAGAGATCTGAACATAGTTTTCATTAATATTTAGGTATCAGTCCTGCAGTGAACTCTGCGTGAACACCACTGACTTTCAGGGGGTTCCATGCAGATGCAAAGCAGAGAAGTACCTCCATGGAACTTACTGCAGGAAAGCGCTTTAGGCTGAGCTAATGAGGTGTAAATTCTAGCGTGCACTAATATGTTGCTCACTCATTGGCTTTGGTGGACTCTGTTGATACACATTAAAAATTTGTTAGTGTGCATTAATATAGTTCTGTTTCAAACAGTACTACCTTAACGTGCACTAGATTGTGTCCAGGTCCAGCTGTCTTCATGTAATTTTTGGCCAACATGCTCTTGACTTCTATCAAAGTGAATGCCCGATCCAATCATTTATTCTGAGTCTCTCTTACAAATTATGGAAGTAGGATTTTAATTTAAATGAATGCATATATAAAATGTAAGAAAATCTCTGGTTTCCTTTTTATTTTGCATGCTTTTGCTATATGACAAAATACTGGAAGAACAGGAAGGACTAAATTAGGGAAATACAACTGGTACCATTCATATGTGTGCTTGAGGATAGATTAAAATCATGAGATCTGGATCCAAATGGCCCATCCACAAAAAAAAAATCAAAGGGTTTCAACTGAAAATGAATTTGTTTTTAATAGTCCTGCCTCACTGTCCTGTTAATGCTACCTCCTGCTCTCTGATCCCCATGGCAAACCTGAGCACTCTCTAATAGTGAGACCCTCAGCTATAGAGCCTTGGACCCAAACCTGGTGGGTCCCTGGCCCTCTCTGAGCTCAGGTCTGGATTCTAGGATCTTCCCTTCATCCACCCTGGGTTTGGTCAATTTGTACATTGGAAACACACAGTGGTAGGGCATGTGCTTATGAAAGGAGTGATTGTATAGTCCCAGATAAAATTTCAAAGGGCTGAGGGCTTCCCATAGCCTCTGTTTGTCCTGGAAGAGCTGCTGGAAGGTTAGCACACTTAGACCACACGAGGTTTGGGGGTTTGTCAAGAAGAGAAAAAACAAAAGTTCCAGATGTTCGGTGCACAGATTCCTCTTGTCTTTTACATCGAGGCTGTTGAAATGTTGCGGAGATGTGGGGTGTGCCACAGCCCTCGCACTTACCTTGTTAGCAATCACCAAATTCACCAGGCCTGTTGCTGACTGAATGAGAGATTCAGCCTCTTTACTGGTGAGCTCTTTAAGTGATTGTCCATTCAGTGTTAACAGTTCATCCCCTGCGCTTAGACGACCATCCCTTTAAAAATCAAACACACACACAGTATTGCAGACCCAAGAACAATACAGTATAATTGAGATTGTTCTTGATGTCTTGTCTACAAGCAGCCACATAAAATCCCTCCTTTCCCCTGCCACTTGAATGCCTTCTGCAGGGGTTAACTACAATCACAGATGGCTTCCTGCTAGCACTCCTTAATAGGGATGTCAATGTGTAGTCAACTATACGATTAACTGATAAGCCTAGGCTTATCGGTTAATCTTGTCAACTACATGCATTCCCTCCCCCGCCTTGCTGCCTCTGTATGAGAAGCGGGGGGGAGGAGGGGAATGATCTGGTGCCTGTGAGGAGCTGACTTTAAGCTGGCTTCCCATGAGCACTGAATCCACTTGCCCCCCACTCTCAGGCTGCTGCCTCTGATAGAGAGGAAGCAGTCTGGAGAGTGAGGGGGACCGATAAGCACGACAGCAGTGTGGGGAGGAGGCCATGAAGCAGCCTGTGTCTACAGCAAGCCTGGGGCTCCCATGGGCACAGGCTGTTTTGTGGCAGCAGCCTCTGTCCAGGCTAGGGGGGGCGGACCTGTGCTACTGCCTCAGTCCATGAAGAGCTCAGACCCCCCCACAGACACAGACAGGGGCTGCTGCCTCTGTATCAGAGGTAGCAATGCAGGGCAGCAGGCAGCCGATCTGTGAGGGGAGCTGGTTTTTAAACTGGCTCCCCTTTCAGACTGGCTCCACATGCCACCCCATGCTGCTGCCTCTGCTGCCTCTGCGTTGGGTGGCAGAGGGTTCCCCGGGAGTGGGGCTGGGAGTGCTCTAGCTGCCCCAGGGAACTATCATATAGTCATGCAACTGATAATATTTTGTGCAGTTACACAACTATTCAGTTACACTATATCTAACATCCCTACTCCTTAGTGCACAAGAAATCCCTCTTTCACTTCTAGTCTGAGCTTAACAGAATATATCTTGTGCTCGCTTAAGAGAACCCAGGGCCTTAATGCCTTCCACTGTTTCTGGTAACATGGTGCCCCTTTACAATGGGCTATTAAAGCGAAGATATCATAAACCTTGTATGATGTACAAGATAGCATCTTTTTAAACAATGATTTATATAATGGCATAGAGAGTAGAGTATACTTCTAGGCTGCGTCTAGACTGGCATGATTTTGCGGAAATACTTTTAATGGAAAAGTTTTTCCATTAAAAGTATTTCCGCAAAAGCGCGTCTAGATTGGCACAGATGCTTTTGCGCAAAAGCACTTTTTGCGCAAAAGCATCCATGGCCAGTCTAGATGCGATTTTGCGCAAGAAAGCCCCGATCGCCATTTTAGCCATCGGGGCTTTTTGCGCAAAACAGTTCTTCCCTGTCTACACTGGCCCTATTGCGCAAGTATTCTTGCGCAAGAGGGCTTTTTCCCGAGCGGGAGCATGAAAGTATTTGCGCAAGAAGCACTGATTTTGTACATTACAAAGTCAGTGCTCTTGTGCAAATTCAAGCAGCCCGTGTAGACAGCTGGCAAGTTTTTGCGCAAAAGCAGCTGCTTTTGCACAAAATCTTGCCAGTCTAGATGCACCCCTAAAGTTTGCAGACAATGCCAAGCTGGGAGAAGTTGCCGGGCTTTGGAGGATAGGGTCAAAATTCAAAATGATCTGAACAAACTGGAGAAAGGTCTGAGGTAAACAGGATGAAGTGTAATAAGGACAAATGCAAAGTACTCCACTTAGGAAGGAACAATCAGTTTCTCATACACTGAATGGGAAGTGACTGTCTAGGAAGGAATACTGCAGAAAGGGATCTAGGAGACGTAGTGGATCATAAGCTAAATATGAGCCAACAGTGTGACGCTGTTACAAAAAAAGGAAACCTGATTCTGGGATGCATTAACAGGACACGAGCAGTCATTCTTCCGCTCTACTCTGCACTGATTAGGCCTCAATTGGAGTATTGTGTCTAGTTCTGGGCACCACATTTCAAAAAAGATGTGGAAAAATTGGAGAAGGTCCAGAGAAGAGCAACAAAAATGATTAAAGATCTAGAAAACATGACCTATGAAGGAAGACTGAAAGAATTGGGCTTGTTTAGTTTGGAAAGAAGACCGAGAGGAGACATGATAGCGGTCTTAAGGTATTTAAAAGGGTGTCACAAGGAGGAGAGAGAAAAATTGTTCTCCTTGGCCTCTGAGGATAGGACAAAAAGCAATGAGCTTAAACTGCAGCAAGGGAGGATTAGGTTGGACACGAGGAAAAACTTCCTAAGTGTCATGGTGGTTAAACATTGGAAGAAGTTGCTAAGGGAGGTTGTGGAATCTCCATCACTGGAGATATTTAAGAACAAGTAGACAGACATTGATCAGGGATGGTCTAGACCAGTGTTTCTGAGAGCGTTTCTGAAACACTTTCAGAAACACTTGAACTGACCACCCCAGTTTATGTACCGGCACCTAGGCCATGGAGCCTCATGGCTCCATTTTGTCCTTTGCAGCCAAGGGAAGCCACAGGAAGTGGTGGCCCAGCCCATGCCGCTTTCTGCGGTTCCCCTTGGCTGCAAAGGATGAAACGGAGCCAGCGGGAGTCACGAGGCTCCGTGGCCATGGCGTCGGTACATAAACTGGGGTGGTCAGTTAAAGTGTTTCTGAAAGTGTTTCCATAGTACACTTTCAAAAACACTTGTCTAGACGGTACTGGGTCCTGCCATGGGGGCAGGGGACTGTACTCGATAAGCTCTCGAGGTCCCTTCCAGTTCTAGTGTTGTATTGAAATTCAAAATGACATGGACATGGGCAAACTGGAGAAATGGTCTGAAATACATGTAGATGAGCTTTGTAGACATAGCAAAATGAAGCAGCGATTTAAATAATCGCTGCTTCATTTATATCAAAATGGCTGCCGTGCTGTGCCAAACGGCTGTTTGTCGGCTCAGCGCAGCAGTCTGGACGCTCTGTGGTCGACATCAAAAGCCTTTGTCGACTGCCCCACTAAACCTCATCCCACGAGGTATTTTGCTATGTCTACAAAGCTCATCTACATGGCTCCGTCGATGGAGGCATGTAGTGTAGACATACCCTTACGAAGGAACAATCAATTGCTCACATATAAAATGAGAAATGACTGTCTAGGAAGGAGTCCTGCAGGAGGTGATCTGGGGGTCATAGTGGACCATAAGCTAAATATGAGTCAACAGTTTAACACCATTGTAAAACGAGCTAACTTCATTCTGTAATGTTGCAAGCAAAACACAAGAAGTAATTTCTCATTCTTCTCAGCCCTGATACAGCATCAGCTGGAGTGCTGATTTGCCCAGTTCTGGGTGCCTCATTTCAGGATAAATGTGAGCAAACTTGAGAAAGTCCCGAGGACAGCAAAAAAAAAGATGATTTAATGGTATAGCAATCATGACCTATATGGAAAGATTCTAAAAATTGGGTTTGTTTAGCCTGGAAAAGAGAAGAGTGAGAGGAGACATGATAACAGTTTTCAAATATATAAAAGATTGTTACTAGGAGGAGGAAGAGAAATTGCTCTAATTAACCTTTGAGGATAAGACAAGAAGCAATAGGTTTAAATTTAAGAAAGGGAGGTTTAAGTTGGAGATCAAGAAAAATTTCCCAACTGTCAGGGGAATTAAGCACTGGATCAAATTGTCTATGGAGGTTGTGGCATCTCTGTCAATAGGAGTTTTTTAAGAACAGGGGACAGGATAGACAAACACCTGCAAGGAATGGGCTAGCTATTATGTAGTCCTGCCTTGAGTGTAAGGAACAGGACTAAATGGTCTCTAGAGGGCCCTTCCAGTCCTCCACTTCCATGATTTTATAATCCTTATTTGCTGTTAACACCAAGAAGAGTTACAGCTGCATGTCTTACTTCTAATGTTCATCCATTTCATCCACTCAGTGTTTCCAGAGCATCATTAGATGGATCATGCAAAAATCATCAAGTCGATAATAATAATAATTAATTAATAATAAATTATAAAGCAAGTACCTGTGGGCAGCACCTCCATTGATCACTTGGCTGACTGTGAACCCTTTGCCAACAGAAGTGCAGTTAGTGCTTCTAGCAATTTGGATCCCCAGGCCCTCATTTCCAGTGGCAATGCAAAGCCTCCAGATGCAGCCGTCCTGGTATAGGAAGATGAAGACAAAATGTCTTTATTGCATCAAAGTAAAGTTAACCCCCAGAGAATATTGAAGTAACTTAGTTTGATGTGTTTAAAAGTATGAATTTTCTTGTGCCTAGATCCAGATTATTTCTAAACACAAGAAAAGTGGGAGCTGAATGCAGCTCACCTGTGCATGAGATACTATTGCGTGAAATAATCGTCTCAAACTATTCTTCTGCATGGGCCTGGAACGGCTTCTGATTACCCTAGGAAAATATTATAAAACAAAGTGTTTTGCTATTAAAGGGCAAGAGAGCAGTTGACAGGTTTTAACCATAGGAGTGTATGAGTTTTCTGCCCATGCCAAGTGGCAGGTTAGGGAGAGAGAAAAATAGTAGTTAACAGGCTGGGACAAATGTATAACTTGATATCAGTGGAATATTTTGCTCTCTGTTGTAATGATATAGTTAAGTGTTTTCTTCTTACTACATTACAAGTGGTTAATGGTTAAGTATCCACCCATCCTGGAAAAAAAAGAGAGTGAAGGTACATCTACATAGCAGCATTATTTCAGAATAACAAAGATGTTTCTACACTGCAAGCCTTTACTTTGAAATAATGTCGAGCTGGAGTACTTCTTACTCCAACTCCTGTAACCCTCATTTCACAAGAAGTAAGGGAAGTCGAAGGAAGAGTTTTCTTCCTTCGACTTCCTGCTGTGTAAACAGTGCCAAAAGCCGAATTAAGCTATTTCAACTTCAGCTACGCAATTGACGTAACTCAGGTTGCGTAGCTTAATTCGACTTTTGCCCTCCTGTGTAGACATGTCCTGAGAGATTAAATTCAAATACTTAGCACCTAGTGACAATAGAGTTAAATTACCATTTTTATTTTGTTATCTTGGCTTTAGGCACAGCTAAGGAACTGATGCCAGTATCAAGTCCAAATTTGGCCTAGAGCAGCATACATGAAATTCAGTAAGAGCCACTCATGCTTTCAAAAATTGATGTGGGATTATAGGGTCTGGTGAGATTCTTGCATTAAGTTCACGGTTAAAGCCAGTGCCGGCACAGTTGGCTAGTTGTGGTAAGTGGCAGGATGGTCCAGGAGATGCCTGAACAACATGTGTTTCATTTTATATTCCAAATTCAGGCTTGGATCTTACAAACCTTTTCTCACATACATTATATTTATTCCCATAAATAGCCCCTTTGAAATGAATGGAACTGCTCACATAAGCAGTGATTCTCTATGCAAGTCCGGCTTGCAGCATTGAGCACTTAAATTTGAAGGATTTTATTTTTTCACACTTTGGGGCAAATTTTCAGTCAGTCTCAAGTGCCACACACTCTATTCAGAGGCACCTCCCTATGCTGAAACCCACGTGTTCATTCTTCATTCCTCAACTAGTGTATAGGTCTTGGACTCCCATCCTGCAAGGAGAACTGCTTGATTCCCATTTGAGTTAGTGGGGCTCCGTGCAGATGGCCTCATGATTTCTTTGCACGATCAGAGGCACTCTTCTGTCTCAGATTTCAAGGCACTACTGTTATTTAAATGTCAAATAATAATAAGAGGTGATTTGGATATTTTTCTGGGCACAGTCATTTGTGTGCATTAAATTAATGAGCATGCAGAAAGGGAAGTTAGTTTTATTGTGTGTCTCACAATAACTTGAGAGAAGCTATAATTTTTGTTTCAAATACCCCTTTTAACCCCAGCAGGCTTGGTTAATTTTTGGTTTAGCTATATCTGTCAAACACATTAGAAATTAATTTTTGTGAATTACTTACACAAAAAGCTTTCACGGGGTTGGAGGGATGTGTAGTAATACGTATGTATTGTCAGCATTTGCACTTTGAGTCCCAGATCATTATATTAACATCCAAGGTATAGAAACATGACATAAAAAGTAACCTTTTAAAATATTAGACTGGCAATTGTTACAACAGCCAATTTGTTTGGGCTTTTCCCTTTGCTGTCTTTTATTTCCTGTCTCATTATTATTTCATATATAAAATGTTCTGGTGGTGCTTCCAAGAACAGAGCAGTTATGAGTATTGCCCCTTTTTTAATGTGACCTATTGGTTTGTTAGGTGACTCATAGCTCCAGGCCTGGCAAATGTAGAGAACTTGTTAAAATAAAGTTGGCAGGTTTGTTGGGTGGGCAGATGGGTCCCTCCTAGGGCACCAGACCTGGTCATTACTAGAACACATGTTTGATGCATGTTGGTTGCCAATAAATAAAAAAAAACGTTCACTAATAGGCTGCTTTGTCATGCAGAGTTTAATGAAGCTGGTGAAACATGTATTTCACATCTGTTCACATTTAATTGTCCATGGGCATACAAATAAAATGAAAGCTTCAGTAGTGCACTGTTAGTAAGATTACATTTAAGCAAAAAAATCTCAGTCAGAAAGAATCATCATAGGATCATAGGAGACTTTAGGAAACGTTTGTGTATAGATTTAGCTGATCTTTTGTGCAGTTCCTTTTGCAACCCTTTACCAATTTTCTTTATTCTAGTCATGCCAAAGGCCAAATCTAAGGATGCTTTTAAAGAGATTTCCTTTTCTGTCATTTTCTCATTAGCTGTTGCTAGCTGAGAGTCCTGTCTTGAAACATATTGTTCCAGATGCTGTTTTGAAATTAGTGTAACCATGACTTCACTGGAAACTGAAAAACTTTTGTGCACTCTAAATAGAACTTACAATAGTTAGATTGTCTGAAATGAAATCCATTGCTGCACATGGGTGGTTCAAAGAAAGTCTGGTCCTCACCAGGCATATGATGCTAACCTGATTTGAATCTATTTGAAAAAAAAAACAGTAATACCAATATAATAATGAATGCAAATATTAGGATTCTGTATCCTGCTCAATGCTAATGAGCTGTGCTTTTTGAGTCAATGGCAGATTAAGAAAATAGAGCCTTTCTGAATTGTAAATCAGCAGAACTCCTTTGATTTTCCTTCAGAAACCCCCCTAACCTGGGGTGGGCAATAATTTTTGATGGGGGGAGGCACTCCAAGAATTTGGTAAGTGGTCAAGGGCCTTACTCTTCCATTATATGAATGGAGGAGATGTGAAGTCTGGGATGGAGGTTGGATGCAGAAGGGAGCTTGGGGTAAGGGACTGGGGTGTGGGATCTGGGAGGGAGTTTGTGTGAAGGAGGGGATTGTGACCTGGGCCAGGGGACTGGAGTGCAGGAGGGGGTGCAAGGCTTAGGAGGGGATTATAACCTGTGGTACGGTGCAGGGATTTGGGTTGTGACCTAGGACAGGGATTTGGGGTGCAGGAGAGGATTCTGGCGTGGAGAGGGAGAGTGCAGGATCAGAGAGGAGGTTGTAAACTGGGGCAGGAGTGCAGGAGCAAGTGCAGGGTCCAGGAAGGTGTATGGGGGATGTAGCAGGGGTGCAGAAGGTTTGGGTTACATTGAGTAGAAGTGCAGGAGGAGTGCAAGAGGCTGGGGAAGGAAGGGACTGGGGTTTCAGAGACAGGCTCTGGCTGAGACACCTTACCCGGATGGCTCCCAGCCAGCTACCCAGCGGGTTCCTTAGCCAGAGTCCCTGCCTTCCACACCCCTGTACTGCTCACAGCAGCTGCAGGGGCCATGTTTGCTGCTCTGAACTGAACGCAGTGAG
The DNA here is from genome assembly GCF_052426305.1 of Pelodiscus sinensis. Lineage (NCBI taxonomy): Eukaryota > Metazoa > Chordata > Testudines > Trionychidae > Pelodiscus > Pelodiscus sinensis. Next base: position 28,565,515 of record NC_143065.1, read on the forward strand.
CCCAGGGGATGAAGGGGGAAGGGGCACTTCACATGTTGCCTGTTTTGCACACAGGTAGCTGCTATTGGCTGGAAACCAGCCAATGGAAGCTTCTGAGGAGAGGGACAGGGTGAGAAGCCTGTCGCCGTCTCCCCCATGCTCTCTGCATTCCGAGATGCACACATGACCCCACAGCTGGCTTTTCTGAGTGCTGAGTAGGTGTGGAGCAGGCAGGGAGCTGGCTGAGGCTCCTCTGGGCAAGATCCAGCCCATGAACCATATTTTCCCCAGCCCTGCCCTAACCTGAAGCAAATTATTTCCAGCAGCCACACATTACAGACACACTTAGACACACTCACACAGGAATCTATCCCTGCAATAAACCCCGTTGCCAACTCTGACCACACATCTATACAAGTGACACTGCCATAGGACCTAACCACACAAGCCACCACATCAGAGGCTCCTACAACTGCACATCCTCTAATGTGATCTATGCTATCGAGTGCCAGCAATGCCCCTCTGCCGTGTACATTGGCCTAACTGGACTGCCTGTATGACAAAGGATAAATGGCCAAAGTCAGATATTAGAAATGGGAACACACAGAAATCTGTAGGGGAACATTTTAACCTGCCTGGACACTCATTAATGGATTTAAAAGTAGCCATTCTTCTGCAAAGGAATTTCACAAGCCAACTACAGAGAGAAAGTACAGAATTGACATTCATATACAAATTTGACACTGTCCCCTGTGGCTTGAACAGACTTGAACTGGACGGCCCATTAAAAAACCTGCTTTCTTTACATTCAACAGTCAATTGACATCAAAAGCTAAGTCCCCTTGGTTAGCCTCATTAGCACTATGACTACAATTGACAGGTACTTTTTAATTTTTTTCTCCTGCTCCCTTCTTATTCTGAGATCCCCTTTTTTCCTCCACTCAAGCTCATATAATCTGATAAAGTGAGTTTTGCCCATAAAAACTCATGATTTTTTTTTGCCCATAAAAGGTCATGATATATTATGTCCAACCGAGGAACTGACCATTTGAAAAACTTTTAGACAAAATTAATTTTATTTTCATAGCAACTGTCTGTAAATTCCCTTTGCAGTTAATAAAGGTACTAGCTGGTGCCTTTGAAAAATCCATGGGCTAGTGTCATTGGAGGTAGCTTCCTGACTCCTTCCTTCTCCATTTTACCTTATCACCAATCGCCCTCCTTCCAGGAGTGGGATTATGAGATCAATGGTACATTAATTGGTCAGATAATGCAACAGGTGGGGCATGAGAGTCAGGCTGCCACAAAAACCTGGCTATGACTAACTGAAGGATAGAGAGATGGGTAAGCAGATCGCACAGAATAAATAGATCTGTTTAGTCATCAACTATCCTTAGCCATGTTTTTATTATTTCTGGGATCCTGTCCTGCCTATTGCATCACCTGCTTTGTACATGTCACACCCCAACACTCAATACATTTAAGGGATAACGTGTCTCTGATCTCACAGTCCCATTTCTGGGAAAGGAAGAAGGGAAAGCACAGAAAGAGATTGAGAACAAATGAAGAAATGAAGGAATAAATCCAGCCTCCCTCCTACCCAAGCTTGTCTAGCTATCATGCCATAACCCTGTGTCTGAGACATCACGGTCTGCTGCCATGGAAACTGTCCTGTCACACAGCATGGGCCAAATCTGCCTTGTCTGGAAAATGGGAACTTAACAAAAAAAGCTCCAGAGGGGTGGTGATGCAGAAAAAGTGAGCTGTTTTTCTTCTCAGATATTGAGGAATCAAGGGCCACATAGAAAAGCCAAGGGGTATGGTTTCTGGAACCACACGGGGAACTACAATCCACTGACAGTCCTAACTCCAGTCTTTTGGCAGTTGGGCCTTCACACAGACAACCTGCTCCTCAATGTTGCACATGTCCTCTTCCTCGGTCACCTTATTGCCATGGCTGCTGTTACAGTGATTGGGTGATAGATGCCTCTGCCCACCATGGGTGAGGGTGGCATATGGACGAGAAGCCACCTATCACAATGTAGTGCTGCCAGAAGCAGGAATAAACTAGATGGGGATTACTGCTTGAAATTGCCTGGCTGCCCAAAGGACCATTCAACTGGGGTGGGTGTTCTTAGTCCCATCCACTCTTCCCCACAACCAGCGTTCTCTGATTTCCCATCAATCCTATCACGTAGACCCTTCTTCCACAACTTTCCACAATCACTGCAGGATTATTCAATAGCAGAGAGGCTGTCAAGTGAGTCTTCACACCAGTATCCTTATGGTTTTCTGAATACACACACAAGACCAGAAAGCTACTTCTGAGCGGCACGTGGCAGGTGAACGCATCCAGATAGAAGCATTCTTTCCCAGTGATCATCCTACATAGGGTAAGTTGTTACATGCTGCCAGTCATTGGCTGGACATTGCATTTTCTCTGTTGGGGTATGTCTACACTAGCCCCCTGGTTCGAACTAGGGAGGCTAATGTAGGCATCCGAACTTGCAAAAGAAGCCCAGGATTTAAATATCCCGGGCTTTATTTGCATGTTCCCATCCGGTTGTCATTTTTAAATGCCACTTGTCCGGACTAACTGCCTGCAGCTACACGCGGCAGTTAAACGGTAATTTGAACTAAGTCCTTAGTTTGAATTACCTGTTACTGCTCCTGGAAGTAGAACCAGTGATTCTACTCATACCAGCAGTAGAACTTATGTAACAAAATACTTAATTTTTCTCACACACAGAAAGAGAATTCCAATGTGTGTGAGAGGTCAAAATAGTCCATATCACTAGTCTCCCCAAGCTGCAATTCAGACCGCTATCAGCACAGCATTAATGCTCTTAGGAATCTGACACACGAGATTCACCGCACTTTGAAAGTTTCTCCTTGAAAGGAAAGGCAAACAGCTTAGAATCATAATGTAAGCAGAATATCAAAAGAAATTTTCCAAGATTTTTCAGTTTGAATTTACATCAACATATTTATTTATTGTCATAAGCTGAATAAATGTCCCATAGTGAGATCGTTATAGAAGTTACAGTCCCCCTGGATTCATTTGAAATTCAGCCACCCAGTGTCAAGCTATCAGACAGAAAACATTGAGACTTTGCCTAGAAATCAGTTTTGAAGCAAATGTAATACACAGCAGTGTCTGCTACTTTATAATAATACACATCAGCATGGTAAAAACTGTATACTGCCGCATACCTAAATGCTGTGTTTTCTGCACCATTGTTGCTTTAACAGTACCAATCACTAAGGTAGAGCTGTGATAATTAGCACTGGTACAATTCACTCGTTGCACTAGCACCAGTGTCTGCTCAAGAGGTTTGCACTAGTGTGGCTACATCAGTATAGCCACAGTGGAACAAGAAGTCTTTAGCTGAATTGTGCTCAAATTCTGTTTGTTAAATAAGATTCTCATATGAACAGCACTTTAGAAGAGCCAAATAGTAATATTATTCTCCTTAAACGCTGAGGACAGGACAATGTAAGCAATGGGCTTACATTGTAGCAAGAGCGGTTTAGGTTGGCTATTTGGAAAAGCTTCCTAACTGTCGGTGGTTAAGCACTGGAATAAATTGCCTTGGGAGTTTATAGAATCTCCATCACTGGAGGTTTCTAAGAGAAGGTTAGACAAACACCTGTTTAGCTAGCGCTTAGTCCTGCCATGAGCGCAGGGGATTAGGCTAGATCAGTGGTGTGCAACCTTTTTTGATCTGCAACGTCGGCGCTGCAGGGGCCGCCAACTGCCAGGCCCAGCCCCCAGCTGGCCAAATCTAGGTTCTGCGCTGCGGGGGCCGCCAACTGCCAGGCCCAGCCACTGGCCAGCTGAATTTAAGGGCCGTGCCGAGCCCCTGGCCAGCCGGATCTAAGCATTGCACTGTGCAGCTGCCAACGGGGTCTAAGCATCGCAACACCCCAGGAAGACATCTGCAGCCCCCTTGGGGGTCGCGACCCATGGGTTGCGCACCTCTGGGATAGATGACCTCTCGAGATCCCTTCCAGTCCTATGAATCTGACTCTTAGGGCTCGTCTAGACTACGGGGAAGATTCGAAAGAGGATATGCAAATTCTGTGGCGCTTACAAAAGTGAAAGTAGTTTAGACGCGACTTTTTTTGCAACCCTCCCCCTTTGTCAAAAAGCCACTTTTCCTCAAAAAATGAGATTTACATGGCTTTTCAACAAAGGGGGGGTTCGCCGAAAAAGCTTTGTCTAATCTACTTTTAGTTTCGAAAGCTCTGCTTTCAAGAGTGAGATCGGAAGAAGATATGCAAATATCCTCTTTCGAATCTTCCCTGTAGTCTAGGCATAGCCTTAGGATATGTCTACACATCAGCGTTATTTCAGGATACCAGAGGTATCCCGAAATAGCTAACACACGTCTTCACAAGCCATCTGTTATTTAAAAATATTTTTCGAAGTAACGGGTGCTCTGTTTGGCATCTCGGTAACCCTCATTCCACGAAGGTTAAGGGATGTCTTGAAATAGCACTTTATTTCAAAATGTGGTGCTGTGTAGACAGCACCAAATTTAGAAATGGACTATTTTGAAATAAACTCGAAATAAGTACGCAATCTGCATAGTGCAAATTGCATATCTTATTTCGAGTTTAGAGTTCAGTGTAGATATAGCCTTAGTGTGTTAGCAAGTTGTTAGTGTTGCCCTCCAGAGCAGAACAAACAAAACAAGCTGGCTATGTCTAGACTGGCATGATTTTCCACAAATGCTTTTAACAGAAAAGTTTTTCCGTTAAAAGCATTTGCGGAAAAGAGCGTCTAGATTGGCACAGACGCTTTTCCGCAAAAGCACTTTTTGCAGAAAAGCGTCCATGCCAATCTAGACGTGGTTTTGCGCAAGAAAGCCCTGATTGCCATTTTCGCCATTGGGGCTTTTTTGCGCAAAACAATACCGTGTTGTCTACACTGGCCCTCTTGTGCAAAAGCATTTGCGCAAGAGGGCTTTTGCCCGAATGGGAGCAGCATAGTATTTCCTCAAGAACACTGACAATCTTACATGAGATCGTGAGTGTTCTTGCGGAAATTCAAGTGGCCAGTGTAGACAGCTGGCAAGTTTTTTCACAAAAGCAGCTGCTTTTGCGGAAAAACTTGCCAGTCTAGATGCAGCCGCCAGGTCTTCCAGGGATCAGAAGTGTTGCCTCAGTGTACAACCGCTCTGTTTTTACAAATGACAAAGATCCTTGTACTACAGGTTGAACCTCTGGGGTCCAGGACTCTGTGGTCTGGCAACATCCATGGTATGGCAGGACCATGGATGTTGTTGGACCAGAAAGCCCCAGCCACAGCAGTTGCCAGCAGCAGAGAGCTTAGCCAGCAGGCAGCCTGCAGGGCCAGTGGCCTGGGGGTACGGAGCCTGGCCAGTGGGCCAGCAGCTGAAGAGGGGCCAGGAATTGGGGGTGTAGAACCCAACTGGCTGCAGCGGGCCAGCTGTGACCCCGCCGGCCAGGGCAGGGATGAGGACAGGAAAGCCTATTGGCCAGGAGCTGAGCTCCACTGGCTGGAGTGGGACTGGTGTCAGGGAGCAGCACTGGCTGGAAACTGAGCTCCGCCAGCTACAGTGGGAGGGCTGCCAGGGGTAGGAAGTCCCGCTGATGGGAAGCGGAGATCCACCAGCTGGGGGCAGGGAGCTCTGCTGGCCAGAGTGGGGCTTGGGACCTGGATTGTAGCCCCACTAGCCAGCCAGGGGAGGCACAGGCCCCAGGCCTGATGTCTCCTGATCTGGCAAATGCCCTTGTTTGGGACTGCTCATGCCGGACCAGGGAGGTACAAACTTTACTTCAATTATTCTTGTTACTGTCACTGGTTATGAGAATTATTTCTATGTAATATAAATGGTCGCTGTACTCCGATCACAGCATCTCCTACGATATGGATGGTGTCAACACACACAACTTGCCATATATTTGCAATAAGGATATGTACCTGACACTGGTTGCTTGAAATAAAGTGACAATGGAAACACCATGAATTTAATCACTGTGTGAATGCTCATGAATCATATGGGCTGTGTCTAGACTGGCCAGTTTTTCCGGAAAAACTTGCCAGCTGTCTACACTGGCCGCTTGAATTTCCACAAAAGCACTGACTTCCTACTGTAAGAAATCATTGCTTCTTACGGAAATACTATGCTGCTCCCGTTCAGGCAAAAGTCCCTTTTGCGCAAAACTTTTGCGCAAAAGGGCCAATGTAGACAGCTGAGATTTGTTTTCCGCAAAAAAGCCCCGATCGCGAAAATGGCGATTGGGACTTTTTTGAGCAAAAGCGTCTATATTGGCCATGGACGCTTTTCCGCAAAAAGTGCTTTTGTGGAAAAGTGTCCGTGCCAATCTAGATGCTCTGTTCCGAAAATGCCTTTAACGGAAAACTTTTCCGTTAAAAGCATTTCCGGAAAATCATGCCAGTCTAGATGTAGCCATGTAGTTAGCAGGGCAAGGCTCACACAGGAAAAATGAATTCGTCCTCTGCTGGGAGGACCTGCTCTTTGGGAGTTCAGTGCTCTGGATTCCCATCCGCATCGGGTGCATGCGTGTGCAATGGACAGTAAGTCAGTTAGCATTTTCTAAAAATTCTCTTCCCTCCCCGTGTAGCTCTTTGTGGCGCGTGTTCGCCCTGACAGCATCATGGGCACCAGACACGGGGCTGCAGATACTGCAAGGCAAAAAAGCAACAGACTACTAAGGCAATTGTCTGGCTCAGATGTGTGCCACAGAAACGTCACAGAAAAATCTATTCTGATTCCTTGAAGTGAGACTGGGCCTTGCATCGACCGGTGAGTTTCTGCAGCTATTAGAAAGAGGAGCCAAGATCCTGATGCACTAGAACCTGAACAAAGGCACAGGCTCTTCTCTTCTGGATATTTGAGGGGAGAGGCTTTAAGAGAGGACTCAAGTGCTCTCTAATGCATTCTGCGTGAGGGAGCCTGTTGTGTCAGACCCATGCAACACAGAGGGGATGTACCTGTCACTTCATTGCATGTTGCAGAGACTCAGAGAGGGGACATCAAGGTTCATGATGCCAGTATCTCTGCCCTCACAGAAGCAGAAATGAAGACTTGATGACATCACCACGACTGCACACTGCCACGGCTGTGACTCGCAGCTCTGTGCTGGGTCTCTCAGCCCCGCTGCCATGCAGACCTGCTGGCAGCCCGCTTCCCTGCCAGCTCTGCAGGGCTTCGTACTGCTGGCCCTCCACCAGGACTCTCTAGTCCTGCAACATACATGCCGTGCCAAAGCATGGATGTTGCCAGACCAGAGAGTCCCTGTTTAGAGAGTTTTAATCTGTAGCATGTCCGCGGTTACAGCCACTTGCAGCTCCCATTGGCTGGTAATGGTGATCCATGGCCAATGGATGCTGCAAGAGGCTGTAACTGTGGACACACAGGTAAATAAAGTGCCAGGGACTAACTGTAGCAAACTACCTCTGGCTTATTGCCCACTCCCGGCCTCAACTGTCTTTGGTAAAATAGCAAGAAATGAAATGCTGGTAACTTGGTGGTAGTTATTAGAACTCCAGGTGCTTTGGGTTTGCGGATGGACAAGCCTGCAACCGCTACCAAGCCGCACATGGGAGTGCACTGTGCAAGGAATATAGAGAAGTATTCTGTGGCTGGCAGAGTCCAGCAGCCTCCTTTCCTTTGCACAATGAGCTCACCAGCCAGAATGTGGAATGTTTCCGTGCTCGAGGAAGGGTGTGGTTTTGTAGAGCTCCATAGTGATTGGGTATCTTTTGGGGCTAGCTCGATGTAAGTCATATTTTTCCTTGCCGTTGCAATGTAGTAGAATGAGGGTGGGGGGAGGTGGAGGGGCGTGGCTTCATTTTGAGACTGAAACGTTGTGCACTATATTTTCCTGAATCCTTTTCTTTCAAATTTGGGCCATGTGCTGAGAGCATTAGAGAGAAACTTACACAGCATGGTGTAGATTTGGATCCAGCATTTGAACGTCATAAATATTAGTTGGTGTTTGGATGTGAAGTTTTGATTTGAGCTGATTGCTCATACAGAGGAATCAGTTCCCTCATGCAGGTCAATATTTATATCACTAAAATGCACATGATATAATAGGCATTAGGATGCCCCGGAGAGGACAAGCTGTAAATTACCGAGGTAATGTTGATATAGTTCCTGCCACCAAGAGGGCTCTCAACATGCTTTAGTCTTTACTAGGTGAGTGGGCAGACTATGGACTGTGTGTTAGCAGCTGCTTCACTTACTCCTGTGGCAGCCACCTCTGGGATGAAACAGTGTAGCTGCCTAACAGCACAGAGCAACAATATACACCACCGGAGGGCAGAAAGTGATGAAATAGGCAGCATCCAGCTGAAATTGTTGGCGAAACTTATCATAGGTATTCAGAATGTAGTCAGTCAATCTGGAAAATGGCCATAATGGAGGAGTTACTTCCTTGCAGAATTGATTTTTTTAGTGACCAGAGGTTCCTACCGTCTCACTTTCATATCTGTTAAGAATGTGGCATCTCTACACTCACCCATCAATCTCCAGCACCCATCAAACTTAAACAGATCATCTGCCTACTGAATCACCTGAGTTTCCCACAGACTAAGTCAGCTGCACCTCGCTTAGCTTATAAGATCTGACAAGATCAGCATTTTTAAAATGATCTGTACTGTAATGACAGCTTTTTATTGTGACAGCTGGTCGGCTATATTCCAGGTAGAATGCACCGTGCTGTGTTGCTGAATGCTTGAGAATGGATTTAATATTCCACTGACTTCACTGGCATGTCAGTTAGCAGGGTTCAGCAGAGAGACACTGCAATCCAAGAGTGAGTGTGATACATTTTCTGTGCTATTTATATGGCGTTGGAACGCTGCTGGTTCATGGCACCTTTTAGAATCAGTTTTCTGTACCCTGAGAAAGATTCATCTATGAAACGTTTGAAACATAAAATAAAACAATAATCAGTGAACTGCCTACCTTGATGAAGAACTTTCTTTTCATATTCTTGCAGCTCTCCGTCGCATCAGCTTTGGGCTGCAGCACCTTATTGATCACAAGAGGATAAGGAGTGCTGTCTTCTGGTTCTGAAGTGCATGGTGCTTGTAGTCTAGGGCAACTGTCAATTTCCTTTCGATCCCAGTTGGCAGAAATCTCAAAGGGATCAGGGCATTTCTCATCTGGACTTGACCCATCATCAGTATTCCTGGCATTACAAAGTAGGAGTGATCTTGAAATGGAGCGAAACTTCTTTGATTTCCTGCTCCCAATGCTGCTCTGTCGATCCATCTTCAGTTTTTTCCTCTCATATTCCCATTTATGTGGCATGACAGTGCCAACAACTTTCACTACTCCTCAATGGCTAAATGTCCTTCAGGAAGAGAAATATAAACAGTGAGTTATAGTTTGCCCCATCCTATTTCCCCTCCCAATAATCTGCCCTACTGAAAAGTTGCAATGAACAAACCAAGTCAACAGAGCCTCTCAGTTCACTAACAACCATGTGATATCTTATGACTTGCAACGTTTATTTCTGTGAAGTGCTGTACTAAAATCTCCTTCACCTTTTCATTCTCTTCCCATGCTCTCCAAGCACAGAGGAGTGCTTTTCACAAATGGTTTTGATGCTTCCATTGTGCTGCTTCTTCCTGGTTTCTGCTGAATTTGCAGGATGAAATCCCAAATTGAAAAGAAGATACATAAAAGCACTATTCTGTCCTTCAAGCCCATGCAGGAGAAGAGGCTGTGCTTGGGGCCTGGTTTACGAAAGCATTATATTCCAAATAGGATTAATCAAACTGTTGCGTTTAAGTTCTGTGCCTGGCACATCTGATTTGTAAGTGGTTTAGAAAAAGTAGATCTTGGCCATGAATAAGGAAGGAATGTCAGGCTGGAGTGAAACACAAACCTTTAGACAGCTAAGCCCACTTAAAAGACTCTGTGTTTAATTGCAAAAGGGAGATCTATCGATGCCATTTAGATGTGAATACTTGATTAAGGACTGAACCTCATAAAGGAACACAGCTACAGTGTATTAATGCAAAAATCACCCATTAATTCAATTATGTGTTCCACTGTTTGTTTCTGCATTCTAAATCAAAATAAAACAGAGGAGAAATGCCATACAGTAGTAATAAGACATAAAAATTAGCACTTTATAAAATGAATATTGAGTAAAGTAATAAGCAAGTTAGAAAAATAAGGAAAAAAATGGTCGATACATTTTCAGCATCACAGTTTTCCATCAGAAAACTCAGGCTAGTTGAAATTAAAACATTTTTGAGAAGCATGTCAATTTTTGTAGGAAAAATATCTAAATGAATCCTTCTGACTTTCTCATTTCAATTGACATGTTTTATTTCAGCTTAAGCATAGTATATTTACAATTATTTATTTATTGTTATATATTATAATGTTTTGACATTATCTAAATGAATTGTTTTTACCTTACCAAACAAAATGATTTTATATTATTAACTTAAAATATTGCTGATCCTCATTTTTTTTTGAATTTCCCATTTCACAAAAAAGAATTGACTTTTCATTCCAATTCTGAATTAAAGTGAATTTTGAAATATTGGAATTTCCTGCAGAACAGAAATCTGGTTTTCTGGCCAGTTCTAATAATAAATGATGCAATCACTCAGGGTTTTTCCCTCCTGTTTATCTTCCTTTTGTTCTGATTCCTCCCTGCAGTCAGGTGGACCAATCTGTTACATCTAATACTTTTATCCACAACTCTGTTGGGGAGATGTAAATGTGGGTGCAAATTTTGCACAGGCAAATTTCAGCTAGAAAAAAGAGTCCAGATACTTGAAAATATAGGTTTGTGGATTTTACTCCAAATTAGCTCCACTGTATAATAAAACCCTAACGACAGCCTCAGGGTCACATTCCTCTCCTCTATCCTTCACACAAATACCCATAGAAACCAAACAAAACACTGAGGAAAAGAAGGAAAAATGAATGATGTCTAGTAGAGGGCATGAGCAAAACAGCTATCTTATGGGAAATATGGAGCTGCTAGAGGCGTACAAGATCCAGTCTGCATCAAAATTTGTTTAATTTTGGAGAAGAAAAACAAACAGTGCGCATAGCCTTTCCATGAGATGCAAAGAGGTCCCTTGATCCGTCCCTGAGACGTATGCTAATGTGTATGGTACTTTGAAGAAGCACAGGCTTTTTGATACATGATACTCTTACAAGACTTTAGGATAATTTATTTTCTATTTTGCACAATTTAGTGCTAGAGCTAGTTAGAGAGTCCCCAAAGGAACATTCTTCTGTTTAAAAAAAAAAAGGCAATTCTCATTAAAATGTTTTGTGGAAACATGGAAACCTGCCTGGTTTCTTGCCAGCTCTTCTGCCCAGTCCTCCTGGTGGGATGGCACAGAGACCAAGCTCTCCAGTTTCACTTTTAAAGAAATCTTTCAACATCTAATCATAATGCACAGCTGTACCTCCTGGTTCTGTAATCACGCAATGCTATACCTCCCCTAGTTTCCATTTTTTGTTGAACAGAATCCTTCTCTTGAATAATACCAGTGCTGATTCCTTCTGATTGTGCATAGTTTTGTCAAAAACAATCAGCTGAGAGGGGTCTGGTCAGTTTCAGTGCTGCTAGTCAGAGCCAGGAGCTAAATGAAATTGACAAGAACTATGATCATTTCAGTTCGCATCTGCTTGGGGAAACTAGAAGCCAGGCAGAGGGAGGTACCAGAGTTATTCATAGAGAAGGAGCTGAGCTATCAAGGAGCTTGAAGAGCTGGACCTTGAAATCTTGGAAAAATTTCATTTCTGTTCTGCCAAAATGGATTTTGAAAATATCCTTACTGTGAAAAAATTCACAGTTCTGGTTTGTATGTTTGCTTGTGTGTCTGTTTGCTTATGTGCTTGTTTGTTTTTGTTTTTGTTTTAAGCAAAAAGGAAAAAACTCCAGGATAAGCAGCGACTTTTACAACATATGACAACAACAACAAAAAAGCTTTGATTTAGGAAAGTACTTAAGCATGTGCAAAAGTCCCAAACACTTAGTAAAGTTAAGTACATATGCAATTGTTTTCTTTTGTTTTTAATGGCATGCTTTCCTGCCTAAAACCCCCCACATACAGTAAAAGATGTGGAACTTAGTTAGTCTATGTATGTCAGAATAAAAGAGGGTAGTTAGGCATAAACAGACATGGGGAGGCAGCATGGTTGAATGGTAACTTGTGTTCTCTTCTCAGCTCTGATGCAGAGTTGCTGGAGGACATTGGTTGGTCATGTTACCACCATGTGCCTCAGTTTCCCCATCAGTAAAAGTAGGCTAATGATATTCACCAGACTCTTCTTTTTGTAAAGCAGTTGGAGGTATGCAGATTTGAAGTGCTTTGTACTCATTAGTTATAACTTTACCAACCTAATGCATAGTCAAGTAACAAGAAACTGAGCAAATTGATCTAATTAGGTATCACATCTGCAGTTTGTATTACACTTTTTACATGGAATAATTTGCATTCATTAATGCTAACTGACTCCCATCCATATCATCACATAATGTATTTTGTGAGGGGAGAGGTGTTTTTGTTGTGTTGAATTTTGGTTAAATAAGACTTTTTCATCACTATTACAATTTATATCAAACCCAGGTGTTGAATCAGTCTAGTTACTATTTTTGACATACAAATCCCCATTAGGACCTCAATATGTTAAGAAATGAATCTGGAAAAGCTCATGATTAAGGTGACCATCCATCCCGTTTTTACCAGGACAGTCCTTTATTTAAGCCCTCCTCCCGGTGCCCCAACTTTTTTTTAAAAAAGGGCACATTGTTTCATATTTCCTCTGCACAGGGGTGGGGGAGGAGAGAAGTGACCAGTGGTCAGAGCTTCAAAGGCTGAAGCCCCGAGCACCAGCGACTTTCCTCCCCTCCCCACCCTGCATACTGCAGGGCTGAACTTCTTCCCCACAGAGGAGGAGGGAGGGTGGGGAGCCGCTGGCCTTTGGAGCTTCAGCCGCTGGAGCCCTGAGTGCCGGTGGTTCCTTCCCTGCACTGTAGGGCTGAAGGTCCAAGTGCCAGCAACCTCCTGATAAGTGCTGGCAGCCTTCCCGCCCCCCTACCCTACTCATGTCCTGTATTTGGCATTGGGAAATATGGTCACCCTACTTATCTTCCCAGTATACTTGACAGTGTTTGGATGCATGGATCAATGGATGCAAGAAAGGGCCTTTAGAACAGGTGAATGACAGAAAATGGGCTTGGATGAGCAGTGCAATTGATAGGGCTATGGAAATCTCAGGTCCTGTTAAAGTACAGATGCAGCTGGTCCTAGTGCATCCCTGCTACTTTTGCCTAGGAAGCAGTGTCTCTAGCCTGCTACAGTTTCAGAATGAATCCATGGAATATACATCACAACTTACCTCCAGCTATTCAAGGCCTTTCAGAGGAGATTGGTTGCCCTTTCAACATGGAATCAATTCTTCCAGGAATTCCTACAGTATATTAGCAATACTAATATTGGAGGTAGACCTGAGATCTAAACAGCTCTGCACTGGGGGTGGGGGAGGAGTGTTCAGAAGGAAGCAGCATCTAGTGTAGAAGGATTGCAGTGTTTTCAAAAATGTTTACTAACCCTTACCTTCCCCTCAGAAGTATTTCATTAAACAGCATCTTTCTACAAGAGGGTACATTGAGGCATAGCAAGATTAATGGCCAAACTGTGGTGCACTGGAGGAGGGCCCACCAGGAATAAGGATGCAATGGGCTGCAGAATCCCCTTCCTTGCTCCAGCTCACCCAGACAGCAAGCATCTATCCCCCTGCTCCCTAGAGCTGCTGAGCACGGATCATGCGAAATGCCCTGGAAGGGGCCTCTCTCGGATTCAGCTACAAAGCTGGGACTTGGGGGAAGTGTGCAGTACACTTACTGAAAGGGGCAGGACATGTTGCATAAGCCCTACCTTCTCCCCCCCCCCCCCCATTACTTTTTCTGCAGAGATAATGTCTCCCTTCTTCACTGCATGGACAGTACAGCTGCAAGCCCCTCCATCCCTGGTGCTCTGTTAGGTCTCGAAGAGCAAATTGAACCCTGCAAGACTCACCCAATATCACGCAGCAGGTCAGCAGCTGAACTGAGGATAAAACTCAGAGTCCTGACGACTTCCAGTCCCTTGCTCTAAGCACTAGATCATGCCCCTGCTCCCAGCTTTTACCAATGCAATGTTGTTTGTAAAGCTAGTGACTCAGTGCTGCATAAGTGATACAACTGTAGGAGGCACCAAAAATACACTCTATAAGCTCTCCAGAAACTCTGTTTTACACAGAAAGCAGCAATACGAGTGCCAGAAGATCTTCATGAATCATCACCATCTCCCACCAAATTTAATTCAGTATATTGTGGGGAAGGTCAATTATTTCAAAATAAGTTCCCCAAACCATTTGTCTTTCCCTTGGTGCGCTTGCTGCTTGTCATATTCTCTTGCCATTCATGCACCTCTAGCACTCCTGATGGAAGCTGTCTGTGGTTGGTAACTCAAACCAAATGTTCCTCCTTTTTTCAAGGGTTTCCCCTCTGCCCCCAGGGTTATGTTAAAAACCCCTCTGTCAGTCTTCTGTAAACAATATGCATAATTTCTGAGCAGCATCCATTTGGTTCGCATTTTTGGTTGGATATTAAATGAAGCATTTAGAAACGTAAATCATTTGGAGTAGTTCCCAGACTGAATGGGAATCCTCTGTTGTTAATGAAACAGTGGAAAAGTTAGCTCTATTCTTTACTAGGAAGAACAAAATGGCTTTACGTTACTTACTACTAACAGCAAGAACTTTTGCATCCCATTTTAAATCCCATGAGCTGCATCAGTTTTGTTACTGTGCATAAACACTGAACAATCACAGAAGTTTAGGACTTCCAGCCACGAGGCAGAACTACTGTCTGTTTTGGTAAAAAGCAAAGGCATTTTGGAGTCCTGGATTTACTTTGAAAAGCCTGTAATAATTATAAAATTAAAAAAAGGGAACTTACAACAGAGGCAGAAAAACCTGACTCCTGCGGAAGGCTGTTTTTCTTCATAGGCCTGGCAGAAAAACAGAGTGAATAATTCAAAACACACCCTCGCTGTCACATGACTTAGTTTCTAGTAATTCAGTTCAGTATATTGGAACAAGACTATTGTTTCCCAATTGACCAAAATGTCAGCAACGATAGATAAATAAACCCAACGCGATACACATTTGGGGAGGCTGTTTCTGGCTATCTGACAGCTGTTCAATGGACACAGGCTTTCCAGGACTTTGTCATTCCCTCTAACCTTTCTTTTGAACATACAGGAGAGATACAAGGGCTTTGAGCATGTTACACCTATTGCGGAGGAGGGAAACCAAGCTAATTGAGTGCAAGATTTCCTGTTGCCGGCCGGCCAGCTCAGCCAACTTGCTTCTCGGAATTTTCCACTGCTATGTTACATGTTAAGTCAATAGGAATTTTATAGGCCACTTCCTTTCCAGAAGCAAAGCAATATAAGACCCTCCAAATATTGATTAACAGGAGCCAACATGAGTCTGAGTCCCGATTTCCTCTTAATTCTCCTCTTCTTTATAAGCAGTGAATGGTTCATACCACTAACATATCACTTTCCCTTTTATATGCTGGCTTATATGCATTGGCCAACATAGGAGGGAGGAGCCAAATCCTTGCCCTGTATATGCCATCTTAATAAAAATACCCAATGGCAGAGAGAACTGATTTTTAAATAATTATGTATTTGATATAGATTTTAAATAGCGAGGCTTATTGAAAGGCCTGATTTTTTTCATTGGCCTTATAAAAGTACATAATATTGGATCCAAATAAAATGTAAACAGAGGCCGGAATCACCCTCTCATCCATCAGTGTGGTCCCTGCAGCTCACACTGTCATTTCCCAGGACTTACTCTGTGGATAATGCTAAAGAGGACTCCACTGCAATCAGTCTAACACTTAAATGCCTTCGCAGAAGAGAAGTGTGATTCGAGTTTGAAAAGTTACAGTGAAATGGCACCATGTTCTTCATAAATCAATGACTTCTAGATCAGCTCGGCTGGGATGACACGGTGCAATGGGAAAGTCAAGCTGAGTTCTTTTCTGCCTGTGCAACATTCCCAGTAACATGGACCAACTTTATAGTGGCATTAAATAATAGCTGAAGTGTTCCTGAAGAGAAAACACCCAGTTTTGCTTTCATGTACCAGAGTAAGTTTTTAGGGCACTAGTTAAATAAAACATCTTTTCCCTTGTAAAAGAAGCAAATTTGATCAGGAGTCACTGAAAGGCAACAAATATGGATTGCCAGCTATGTCTAGACAGCGGGGCTATTTCAGGATATCGGAAGTATCCCAAAATAGCAATTCCACATCTTTAAGGCTATGTCTACACTGTGGCACTACTTCAGGATATCAGAAGTATCCCAAAATAGCTATTCCGCATCTTTTGAGTGCTCCCATTATTTTGAAATATAACAGGCTCACTATTCCAACATCCCTATAAACCTTGTTTCACGAGGGTTCAGAGGCATTTCAGAACAGCGCTTTATTTCAAAATTTGGTGCTGTATAGACAGCACCAAATTTCAAAATAAGCTATTTTGAAATTGCCTCAAAATAAGCTACGCAATTTGTGTAGTGCAAATTGCGAAGCTTATTTTGAGCTAAGGGTGCAGTGTAGATGCACCCTACACGTGTCCATTATTTCAAAATAACGGGCGCGCTGTACCAGCGTCCCTGTAACCCTTGTTCTGCAGAAGTTAAGGGACTTGTCAAAATAGCACTTTATTTCAAAATAACCTCGAAATAAACTACGCAATTTGTGTAGCGCAAGTTGCATAGCTTATTTTGAGATAAGGGTGCTGTGTAGATACTGCTTTCCAGTTTCATTTCGGAGAAGACCCATGTTTTAAACTGCTGTATGAACACTGCCGACTAGCAAATTTCTCTCTGGAAAAAAGTAGAATTAGGGCTCTGATCTTTCCTGTTGTTTGACCAAAAAGCCATGATGCCGTGTAAAACCTAAATCCTCATTGTGGTGAAGGCAAATCAATTTGAATAACATGCAGTTGCATATACATTCTCACAGTGTATTGCACATTAGCTGTTGTATAGGGAGGCAAACTCATTCATACAAAATCTGAACCATCTCAAGGGTTTTTTTTCTCTTAACACAGACCAAACTGGAATCTCTTCTGAGACTCCAAACCATCAGCAGTCTTTTTTTCCTTCCTTTTTCATTTTCACACACCATTGCACTTCCTGATCATGGGCCAAATTCTAGGGTCCCTAAGCCAATGGGAATTTTGCTCAGTTAAGAACCGCAGAATTTGGACTGCTGCCAGAAGCAGAAATATCATGAGAGGCTGTTTGCTCATGCAGTCCTTTTCTTCATATAAAATTTTCCCTGTGCACAGTGGTGATTGGAAAAGTGAACTGCTAGAATGCTCAAGAAGAAGGACAGAAAATAATAGCAATGCTGTTATGATGCCATTGTATATCTTGATGGTATTTCTTCCCTAATATGAATCCTAAGCTTGATTCTCATTACCTTGTCATACAAAAGATTATAGTGGAAGAGTGGCACTGAAAATGATCAAAGACATGAATGAGGGGAAGTGATGAAAAATCTTGCAGTATAGAGAAGACATGAATCAGAAGTAACATTATAGCAATATATGGAATAATTAAGTGCATAAAAAGGTCAGTCAATGAATGTCATTTACCCTTTTGTGGAATGCAAGGGAAAGGGGGGGCATGCATTGGAATGAAAACACAGCAGCTTTAAAGCCAATAAAAGGAAACGGTTGTTTTATATGAAGCATAATGCATATGTGGAACTCATTGCTGTAAGATGATGTCAATATCAAGGGAGAATCTTGGACCTTAGAAACCAGAGGGAAGTTGTGCCATTGATTTCAATGGAGCTAGGCTAACACCCTAAAGTGGATTTTTTTTTAAAATTAGGTGTTAATAGGGTCAGGACTAGCCAGTTAGTCTGAAATAAAATGTATAAGGGGTAACAATTCCCTTGCCTCAGGAGAAAAGCAAGCTTTGTCTGCTGGGGTAGAAAGACATTTTCCCTTGGACATGTTATTTCATCATTTTCTCATTAAGGAGATTAGCCACCTTTCTGGGAAGCATCTGGCACATGGTCTTTTCTCTCAGTCGACCTTTAAATGACAAAGAGCAATTTCTTCTTCATTGCTGCTGGTCCAGGCCTGAATTAGTTGCCTTTCCTTTGGCTCAGAGGTCTGCATCCTATGGTTTTTGAGCCAAATATGGCTCAGTTTGGAACCAAATATGACTCTTTCGTCATTCCCAAAATATATGCAACTTTTTAAATTAAAATGAAAAATTCAAAATTTTTAAAATGCATAAATTACTCCTGTAGCTTGAATGCGTGCATGAACCTGAATTTGACCGGTTATGATGTAAACGTCAAAGAAATGTGCGAAAAGATGCATCAGCAGAAGTCCCATTAAATAAAGTCTGTGAGTTCAATGTTTTATTCATTTTTTATTAATCATCATGTCAATTATCAATAATATTAAGTTGTATATTTTCAGTCATGCAAATGGGCATTCTTATACTGGCTCTGTGCTGACCACTTGTTCTGAATTTTGATGTAGTTTGGCTCTTTGGTTTGAAAAGTTGCTGACCCCTGCCTTGACTACTGCAGCCTCTTCTGCTCTAGCCTCCCTGTATTCCACTACTGCCCCCTCAGTCCATCCAAAATGTATCAATATAAAAACCACCAGCCCAATAGCCTGCCTCCGACCATGACTAGCATCAGCTGCTTCAGAATAAATAGGCTGCACTAAGCAATTATAGGGTCACAGGCCTCCAGGAAGTTTCCTAGCCCCTCATTAGTTAAGGGATGGCTGAAATATAAGGGCTTTCAAAGCTCTTCTTTGCTTTCAACTTTTAATCTGAATGGATACTCTTGTTGTCAGAAAAAAGTGCAAACCCCCCATCAACGCACAATTATAGTACAGTCTGCCTATCAGGTAAATTCCTCCCTAATTCTTGTCACAGTGGTTTGCTTATGCAGTGAAGCGTGAGGAGTGCTATCTCCTCCAAACAATCCGGTGCACTAGAGCTATTATTTTCCCTTTTGTGAATCCTTCTATGGTCGTGACATCAGTGAGATCCAGTGACAATGAGTTCTACGAGGTAATTATGTATTGTGTAGAAATGTATTTCCCTGTCACCATTTTAAATTCTCTGCCTTTCAGGCTCATTCAGTTCTTGTATTGTCAAAGGTATTGTCTTCACCTCCAAGCCTTTGTGGAATTCTGCTTCTGTTTACCTTGGTATTCACATCACCCTTGCCCCTTACTTTTCTCCTTCTGCCTCCTCTTACTTTGACCTTCACGCTTTCTACCAGGCTATCATGTGTGGTTGAAGCTCCCTCCCTCTTCTTCACATCTTTGAAGCCCACTTGTTTTGTGAAACCTTATGACTTTGCGCAGTGTTCCTGATAAGCTGAGTGCTTATGCGACCTTTCAGGAGAGATTCAAATTCCGCCCAGCTGATTAGCAGACTGCCCATAATGGTTTTGTTCCTAACAGTGCTGCACATGCGCACATGCCTCTGTGCACACAGAAAAAAATTATTCTGCACATGGATGGAAAAAATCTGCACATAGATGGGAAAGATTAGGGGAAACATCAACCTTGAGCCTTATCAGTTGCATTCAGGCCTTCTTGTCACTGAACTGTTGTTCAGTGTTGACAACTTGAGCTACGTCTACACTGCAGGCTTCTTGTGCAAGAACTGTTTTGCGGAAGAGTTCTTGTGCAAAAAATCTTCCACAAGAGCGCGTCCACACTGCCATGTGCTTTTGCGCAAAAGCATTCATGGAAGTACGGATGCTCTCTTCCACAAGAAAGCTCTGATGGCCATTTTAACCATGGGGGCTTCTTGCGGAAGAAATTCATGTTGCCTGTCTACACTGCCCTCTTGTGGAAGAGCTCTTGCACAAGAGGGTTTATTCCTCGTGGGGAGAGGAATAACTCTTCTGGAAGAAGCCCTGTTTTCTGATGCTATACTGTACATTTACTTGCACAAGAACGCGCGTGCAATGATGTGCCTGATTTTAAGTAGGAATAAGGGATCTTCCGGAAAAGGGTTTATTTTCCGCAAGATCCCATCTAGACTGGCACTTTTCTCCGGCAAAGCCCCGAGCTGGAAAAAAGCGGCAGCCATGTTCATGCAAATGCCGCGGGGGATATTTAAATCCCCCGCGGCATTTGCAATTCCAACTGGTCTCATTAGCATCCCTTTTCCGGAAAAGGGTGCCAATGCAGACACTGCCTTAGAGTATGGACCTTGTCTTTTGGGGTGTCGGTGCAATACACCGGGTACATTTTCAATGCTTTATCTGATAGAGAGGTCTTTCTTTGATGGACATTGTTGCTTGTGCTTTAGATGGACTATTTACAACACTGATAGAAATGTAGCCGTGTTAGTCTGGTGTAGCTGAAGCAAAAAACAGGACTATGTAGCACTTTAAAGACTAACAAGATGGTTTATTAGGTGATGAGCTTTCGTGGGCCAGACCCACTTCCTCAGATCAAATAGTGGAAGAAAATTGGCACAACCATATATACCAAAGGATACAATAAAAAAAATGAACACATATGAAAAGGACAAATCAAATTTCAGAACAGAAGGGGGATGAGGAGGGGAGGTAAATGTCTGTGAGCTAGTGATATTACACTGTTTTTTATGGAGCATAATATTTCCACTTCAGAAGATTGCTGCTATCAAAAAAGCGAATCCAATTCAGAGTACTTCTGCCTCACCTCTCAGTCCCATTATGCAGCCCTGTGCAAATGGGTTAATTGTGTTGGTAAAAATAGCACGTGGGGACAACTATAAACAAAATGAATGATGCATTAGCCATGCATGTGACTGAGAAACACAACAGTAACTGTTTGCAGAGCATTGACTGAGCAGGGGCCCCAGTATGTCTGTGGGCATGTTGGGCATGGCAGGAATGTTCTTCTTTTAACACAGTAAGAGGTGTTTTTTAAAGGATTATTTGTATTTATTTCTAGATCATGGGTAAGAGTTGGAATAGTCTGGAGCTGGACTAAAGAATGCTGGCATGGCTTAGTGCTTGCAATCACTCTAAATCGATCATTTCGTTCAGATTCATTGGTCCCAAAGCCGGAAAAGTGCCATTGTGATTATCTGGTCTGACCTCTCCATAACACAGTTCGAGACACTAGTGAATAATTGGGTGCTGAATATTGTGTCTAGCTGTTTTACAAGTGTTTGGTTAGCATCAGAGAGTATATAAATTACTGCTGCTCCAGAAAGGTACTAATTTATGTGGCCTCTCCTGTTTGGTGATTTTTTTAAAATGACTTTACCTCTTTATTGCACATTTCCAGTACCATAATGTTGCTTTTTCATCTGACTTGCTTTCATTTTGATTTATACGCCCCTGAATGGCATGCCATAATAAAGGGCCCTTTAGTTGGAATGAAAGGGGGATTATCAATTGCCAGCACATATAATTTACCAGGAAAAATTATAATGTGAAAGAAAAATGAACTTTCTTTATCTGCAAAATCACATGAAAATGGCCTCAGTCTTTTTTGAGGCTTCCATATAAAAGTTGCATTTAAAGTGAGCTATTTTTACATTTAATGTAGGTTCCGGGCTGGCTTTTAGTTCATTTGCAGATGTCAAGTTAGTCCCTTACTTTTAAGGTAACCCCACTGGAACATATGGGAGAACTGAAGAAGTGAAAAACTATTCCACTTGAGTGAGGGTTCTGGAATCCGTCCTGCTTCAGAGCTCACTGATATCAGGGGAAGATTTCCATTAGCTTCAAGGAGCTTTGGGTCAGACCTAACTACAGGTACTATATTCTACTGTATTTTGATTGGAGGATTTTTTTTAATTAGCATTGTTGATTATTTCCTCCCTTTGGTGAGGAATTATGCAATCCCCTGTCCCTTAAGTGTCTGTGATTAGGTAAGATGAATTTGCTGCATCTGGGGGAGCAGTTGTTATTTCAGCTGCAAGGATTTAGTAGCAGCCACGTTCTGAGTCTGACATTCTGTGCACTTGGCAAAGGTAAAATTATTTAACTCAGCTGCTCTTTCTGTACCTCTTCACATTTACATTTCTTTCCTTGCTCTCTAATACCATGACAGCCATAAAGCGACTCAGAGTGTGTGATTTTTATTTGTGGTGTCGAAGACTTCAGTGGCTGATGTTCTTACCACCTAACTGATTCAATCTCTAACATCAACAGGTGTCAAATAAGCAACTGCATAATAAGGTGCAGAATGTCATGTTGCAACTGCTGAGTGGTAGTGTTGGCTCTAGAGGATGCATTACAACAGTGCTCCTGAGACTCTATTGGCTTCCTATAGGGATGCAATTGTCCCAGCCTCCAAGTGACTGGCTCTCTCCCTTGCCCCACCATGACATTTTGAGATCAGCTGTGCTAGCAGTACTGAGAGTTAAGTATAGCAAAGGTATTGGCAAGAAGTTCTGAGTTAAGGATTCTTGACTATAGGAATTTTTTCCCCCATTGGTCCCATAGATCCTGGGCATAAATTTTGGGGCACAGAAGAGAGCCCATCACACTGTGCATGGAGAGTGGAAAGTGGTATCATTATGCTTTCTTTACAGAGTGAGGCTACATGGAAAATATTTTATTCTTTTTGTGTTGCTATAGTGACTTCATTTTAAACATTGAAAATGAAATAATACCATGTATTTCTGCTGCATCTTCCATCTGAGGATCTCAGGTTATTTTACCAACAAGATCGGTAGCATAGAGAGTTTAAGGCCAAACTTTAAAAAGTGTCCTCTAAATTGGGATGCCTATTTTTTGGGCGTTTACTTTGAGATGGCTTGGGTCTGAGTTAGGGAGCTCCCCCATCTTCAGAGGAAGTCAAATGGAGTTCTAGATGCTTGGCATCTCTGAAAAAATCATGTTCTGTTAAGCTGGACATTCAAAGCAGAGGCCCATTTTGACAACTTGATACTAAGTGACCACCCAATATTACCATCCATATTCTAAAAATATCTTCTTGTTAGGTGTAAATTCACAGGTCATCACTCCAAAAAATGCAGAGCATCTAATACTATCATGTATGTATGGGCTAGAACAATACAAAATGCTGCAGGGGTAAAAAAGTGGTTCAGATCCCTGGCTAGAGGTGAGGTTAGAGGTGCAAAGTTGGTGTAAAGTAACCCTGGTATGTGAGGTCAGCACTGCACATAAACTAGAGCAGCTGCTCCAACCTGTGTTGGGTGCTAACAGCCCCACAAAGCAAAAGCACCAGCCAGGGATTGGTGCGGATAATTTGTCCCTCCCCCTTTTCCAAAAGCCACCACCCCTTCACTAGCAGCAGGGAGAGGTATCAGAGGAGCCTTTACATTGAGTTTGTATTACCAGAAGTCCTGTATTTTGTTTCTATTACCAGAAGGTTTGCTTTACACTGGAGTGATCATGGCACTGGATATACCAGTTCTACAGCCACACTCCACTGTCAGTATATAGTTAATATACTATTTGGTATGCTTTAAAGTTATGCTGCATAAAGCGGGTACTAATAAGACTCATAATAAATGGAACTATCAAGTGAACTCTGCATTAATAATATTGGCAAGATTCCAGTTCTAGGGATTATACTTATAGCATATGGCTAAACAAATATGCCTTCCATTTGAGGCTGAGTTTCTGGACCAATGTACTGATTTCCTGCCTAAGATAACGTTGCTCTCTGACTCAGGGAGCTGGTGTATTTGCACTCTGCTGGCTTGGAAGTATTCTCTGAAAGTGTGAAAGGTAATCACATTAAAATGTAATTTTAAAAGGGGTTGCACATATGTGCTTGGTTAGATATAATTAGATACTAATTCTGTCCTGTTCTCTAAGAAGCTAAAATGTGCTTGTGTTTTTCAGCACAGTTTCTATAAAGGAAAATAAAATATTTTAAAATGTAGACTAGAGAGCTCAGTTGACATGAAATAAGGCTCGGAAATTACTCAGGAAAAGACACTGAGTCTTAACAAAAGCTTAACAGAACTGCTCCCAAAAATCTTTCCTCTAAATCCTCCTCAATAAGGTTAATTACTAGTTAGAAGGCTAATTTATAGATTTTCAAATCTGTTTGCATAGTGGATGATGTATTTTATGTTTAGTTTCTACTGTATTTCTCATAGTGTTATAGGCTTGAAGAGGCCTTTACAGCTAAGGAAAGATTCCTTTGCCAGAAAGTCCCTTCATGCTTGTAACACTTTTAAATGTGCTTTCCTGGGAAAATATTGTCCAACAAAGTAAGAACATCCTATTTCCAGGTACTGACTGGCTAAATATACATGTTCCCCTTTTATCATGAGACTATTTATCAAACAACAACCAAAGATAAGCATCTATTTCATTCCAACTCCCTCTTATCACTGTAAAATGAGATATGCATTACAGAATGGAAAAGCAAAAGCACAGAATTCATATAGGAAGAATTGCCCTGGTTTTACATTTTATCTATTTACTTTTCTCATCTAAATTGTCAAAGAAAAACACTTTGTAAATGAAACATATTTGCATTTTCAGAATGAACATTAGTGAGATCCAAAAAGTTTGGTATAAAGATATTACTTACCATAGTCAAATAACAACTGTATCTTCTTGTTTAGAATCATTGCTGTCACATCTTGGATGTAAAAAATGCGGCTGAGCCACTTCACAGTATGTTAAGTACTTTACAAAATAAAAAATACCCTGTAAGTCCAGGCTGTTTGGTATTTGTCTGTTAACTCCTAAGCATGCAAAGTGACTACTCAATATAACAATTTTTCCTCGGCAGAAAATCCCTTTGCTATTTGCCAGCAAATCTTTAATGCTATAGCCTGGGTATTTCCAAATACCGCCCTACTAGCTAGGCAGATGTGTATAAAGGAGATGTTATTTCACTGAATCAACCACTGAGATCGTAACCCTTTTCCTGTACCACAAACAGAAATGTAAAACCTCAGTCTTTCCTTTGGACTTTTACTGACTTGTCTCTGTTGTAAGAAAGCAAAGGCAACAACCGCATGGTCTCCTATGTGGAAAATATGTTTAAATGTTTTAGATAGTCTTAGAGCTTCCATTTCTCACTCCAGCCACTCATTAGTTAACTGTCCCTTGCTGTGTTTATGTAAGTGCAGGCTACAAATACAACACCTAGACTCCTTGCCCAAAGTTGAAATGATTAATTTATAACTCTTTTTACAAAGCACACATACAGAGAGAGAAACAGCAAGAGAACACACAGTTCTCTTTTAACTTGAGTGAAAACTCCTTTCATAAGGTCTGAAAGGCCTTCAGGGGGCTGTTCTTTGGGAAATAAAGTCTGTATAGTTGATAGCAGAGTTTGGCTCAAGGGGAGGGGGACATCAACCTAAAGCAAATAAAGGGAGCTGAGACTTCCCTCTGTGTGGAACCAATCATTATAAAGGAGGTGCAAATGCCACTGTTATCCTAGCCTTACTGAGAGGGTGGCTTGATTTGAGAGGATTGCAAATTCCCCTGCTATTTTAATGGTTATGCAGTCAGCTAGTTTTTATTCAGACATGCTTTTGTGTGAGAAAAACTTATCTATCCCCCTCTCCCCCCGAGATAATACTTCGGGCTTTTCATTTTCAGAGCACTTTACAGTTATTAACCAGTCAATCCTCATCATAACTACCAAGGGAAAAGCAAGACAAAGGACCTGTCTGCTCAGACCCCCGAGTAAGGAGAGGTATGTAGGACTGAATTCCTGTATTACTCTCTTCTGGCTCTGAGTAGATGGGCCAGCAAGATATTTCACCCTTCTTGAAGGTGCACCTTACTACCCTCTTGTGCCAACTATGTCTCCCTCTTCCCGCCCAATTGCTTGGGGTAGACTCAGACATAGCGCTTTCCTCTTCTCCTTGTGTTCCAGACACAATCCAGTGAACCGTGAAGCAGCTGCATGGAGAGGGCCTTTTCTCAACCCTCCTCCCCGACACAGTCCCATTAAACTAGTCAAAATCTATCCCCGAATGACTTAAGACCACAGACAGCTTGAGTGTGTCTGAACGAGAATTAAGTCATTCCTGGCTCTCAGTCCTATACTCAAACCACTATCCCATATGCTTCTCTATAAGGGGACAATAATGCCATTTCACTGAATAACTTCAATTTTTTTATACATTTTATTGGGCTTAGGATGTATGAGTCATGTGGCAAGGACACAGTCTGTCCCTGATCTGGACAAGCCTAGAACATAGCAAACCTCGGATTAATAAAATTAAGTTCTCTATAGAAACAATTACACATTCTGACTGGCTCCCCTCTGTACAGAAAATGCTAAACATATTGGTAAGTTATATAAAACTGCGTTGATTCATTTTTTCCCCTTCCAGTTTCATTGCCTGGGGAGAAGGGGGACAGAAGGACTTTGTGACATCCTCCACGCATAGCAGGGTTAGGTAATAAAAACAAAAATCCTCAGCAGAAAACAACGCTGTCTCAAACCACACCCACTCCATTGCCGGACAGATGCAGTTCCCGCTTTCCTCACTTAGACTAAACACTGTTCAGTTTACAAATCTGACAGCTATTTATAGCAAGTATATCTACTACAGCAACCAAGGAGGTGGGAGGATATTGCTGGCTAGAAGCCACGGGTCAATTTTTCAACGAGGCATGTGTGGTCATTAACGTAGAAGCTGACTACCTGAATTAATACCTAAAATTAACATAAGGCTCTGTACTAAGACACAAACTGAAGCCTCAGGCTTTTCATTTTTTTCCCATGCAAAATGGTCTTTACTTTCAGGTTTTCTAACTTGTCATTAATAATAGTTATTTATAATAATGATAATTTATATAACTTTTCATCCATAAATCTCAAAGTGTGTCACAAAAACAAGTAAGTATCACTAACCCCATTTTAAAAATTGGTAAATAGAAGTGTCAGGAGGTTATGGGCCATATTTACAAAAGCAGTCTTACTTTTGAATGCCTCAGATTTGGTATCCTTTAAAAACCTGGCCCTTTACAGAAGTTTGTTCATGCATGTAATAATTTTCATTGCCCTTTCCCAGGCCATTCCTATTTCTGCTGTACAGGCAGTCCCCGGGTTACGTACAAGATAGGGACTGTAGGTTTGTTCTTAAGTTGAATTTGTATGTAAGTCGGAACTGGTACATATTGTAGGGGAAACTCTAGCCAAACATTTCTCCAGAGCTCAGTTTTATTCTCCCACACCTCACTTCCCTCAGTCCTTTATTCTCAAGCTGAGGTGTCTGCTGAGAAAAGCCGCTACGCGTCTCCCTGGTCTGCTGGGAGGGGGGCGCTAGCTTCGCGTCTCCCTGCTCTGCTGGGGGGAAGCAGCTAGTGCGGGGTTGCCTCACCCCGTTTGTAAGTAGGGATCCGATGTAAGTTGGATCCATGTAACCCAGGGACTGCCTGTATATTTTTCATACCTAGATAATGTGACCAGAATTGAACTAACTTTTTTTTAAAAGGAGCAGGTCCTATTGATTTATTTTAATGTGGTCTACTATTTTCAGTATTGTTCTCTATCCAGTTTTTAAAACAGTCTAACATCTGATTTGCTTTTTTTGACCACTGCTGTGCACTGAGCAGAAGTTTCCATTGAGCTGTCCACAGTAATGCCAAAGTCTTTTTCATGAGTGGTTAATTTAGAAACCATCAGTGTATATAAGTAGTTCAAATTGTTCCTCCCAATATGCATTACCTCACGCATACCTATGCTAAATTTCAACTGCCATCTTGTTGCTCCGTTCCCCTTTTAAGATTTTCTAGTCTTGCCTTTCCAGAACAATTGTTGATCAGATGTTGCCGTCTCACTATTTCTCCCTCCCTACTTCCTCCGCTTAGGGCTTGTCTCTACGACGTGGTGGATCAACGCTGCAGTGATTAATCCACTGGCCGTTGATTTATCACATCTGCTTAGATGCGATAAATCAATCTGAGTGTTCTCCCATCAACTCTGATACTCCATCAGGATGAGTAGAGTAGCCGAAGTCAATGGAAGAGCAACTCCCAATGACCTTATCACACAGAAGATGCTGTGGTAAGTATGTTGACTTCAGCTACACTGTTTGCATAAAGAGTTGCCAGGTGTCCAGTATTGAACCGGACAGCCTAGTATTTGCACCTTCTGTCTGGTAAAAAACTTCAGAAAATACCAGACATGTTTTTCCCAGTTCGGGCATCGGACGGAAGGGTGGTTGAGTCAGCTCAGGCTGGCCAGGGCAGGAGGGTGGAGCAGACTGGAAATTAAAGGGGCTATGACTGTGTTTCAGCCCTGGTCAGTCCCTTTTTTTTTTTTTTTGCTCAACACATTTACATAGCCTTTTTTTTTTTTAGCTCAACAGATTTTTTTCCTGGTTTTTTTGGGGTAGAGGGGGTTGGTATTTTTTTAAACCATCTGGCAACCCTATTTGCATAGCTGAAGTCACATAGATTAGATCGACAGCAGGGATTAGTGTAGACAAGACCTTACACCCATGCTTTCCAAAAACTGGTGAGCACAGTAAATATCCCCAATCCCAGTACGGATCCTTGGAGCATCTCTCTGTGAATATCATTCCATTTTATAAATTACTTTACAGCCATACTCTTTGTTTTCTAATTCTTAACCATTTTCTAATCTATAGTAGTAAATTCTCGCATCCAGTAGTTGCATCGTTTCCTAAATTACCCCTTGTGAGAGACTTCATTAAATTATAACTAGAAGAATTAGTAGGTGGAATTCTTTCTCCACTATTCTACTGACTCAGAGAACTCCCAGTAAACAAGAGGGGTGCAACTTTACTTTACATGTGTAAGCGGAGGGATGGTTGTTTATTGTAAACATGAGAATATTGCTTAGAAATAGAGAAGTGTCATTATCACTTTACAAGGCATTAGTTGGACCATGGTGTATCCAGTTCTGATGTCCACACTTTAAAAAGAAAGTTAAGAAATTTGGAAGGGTTCAGAAGAGCACTATCAGAATGATCTGATCTCTGGGAAGGACTGGGGTGAAAGATTAAAGAAATATTTAGTTTATACTAGAGCAGGTTTGAAGGTGACTTGATTGCAGTCTATAAGTACCTACATAGTAGAGCTCTCTTTAATTTAGTAGTAAAGAATAAAAGTTCCAGTGGCTAAAACTGAATCTTGACTAATTTAGATTAGAAATGTGGTCCAAATTTTTAACAATTAGGCAATTACCTATTGGAACAACTTATGTAAGGATTTGGTGGATTCTACATCACTTGACATCATGAAATGAAGACTAAATGACTTTAGAAACTTCAGAAGGGGTAGCTGAGTTAGCCTGTAACAGGAAAAAGTTAAAAAACAAATAGTCTAGTAGCACTAGTTTTGCCCATGAAACCTCATGATATCATCTACATGTTTTGTTAGTCTTTAAAGTGCTACTAGACTACCGGTTGTTTTTTAAGTTTTGATTTTAGAAAATATATGCTTGAGCCTGAATAGGAGTTGCGGGTATGTTGCAGCAATTACTGAGTGAAATTCTATGGCCTGTGTTATGCAAGGAGTCAGATTAGATGATCATAAATGGTCCACTTATGTGCTATGAGGTCACAGAAACTGTGCTACTTTTACCATGTTATTGTAAGCATTTTATATCTACACAGGAGAGCCAACAGCCTCCACAGATCCCTGGGCAGGGTGGGTTTTCTGTCTCTTCTGGTGGGCATGGTGGGAACGGGGAAGGGGGTGGTGGCTCTGCACTCCCAGAAGGGGCTGGGCATCAGGCAGAAGAGGCAGGGCCAGGGGCAGCCAAGCCTCTGCACCTCCCAGAGCGTGGCCTGCCACCCCTTCCTCCGCCCTCAAAGCTATCGGGAGCATGTGGTGTGGCACTTCGGGGGTGATTTAAAGGGCCTGGAATTCCGGCCACTGGGGTAATGACTCCTGTAGTCCCCGAGAAACCTCTAGGAACTACTCTGTAATTCCTGTTTCAACTAATCTGTTTAGTGCTGTGGCAAGGCTCACAGAGCTGTAATTCTCAGGTTCACTGCTAGCACTTGTAAATATAAGCCCCAAACCTCTCCATTCCTCTGATGCAGCAGCTGATTTTAATGCTTAGGTTCTTACAGTCTTAGTTTCCTCCCTGAAAGGGTGACTCCTGTAGTCTCCAAGAAACCTCTAGGAACTACTCTGTTCTGAAGGGTTAAAACTCCACAGATTTGGGAACAACTTTGGGGTCAAAATATGATGAAATTACTTCCTGCTAAAACCTTTTAAAAACTGATCCTGGGCCCCGTACAGTCCAGGAGATTCTCTTGCTCAACAGTACAGTGTTTATCCCTGGCTGATGCTCCTACTATTATTATTTAACATTTCTGTTGAGGTAGTGCTGAAAGGCTGCAGCAAGGCTGAGCCCCAGGAGGCGCTGGACAAACATATAATAAATTACTATCTCAGACCTAAAGAGCTTGCCTGGATATTTATTCTACTCCGTGCAACTTGCCACAGTGCCTGTATGTGTGTGTTGCTAGAGTAGATGATTCCACTGCACAGCGGTTAAAGCTCCTGCCGCCATTTGGAACACATTTCAATTTGGTTCTCTACTAAAAAGATTCACTTCCTTCCAAATCCTGCAGCTTTGGAGGGTGGGGAGGAGTGCAAGGTATTGTTTTCAGCTGTTAGTCTGAGTTATTGGGACAATGGAACTGAGAGGTTGCCAACATTGGGCAATACTCTTAATCTTTTGATTTACCTGGCTAATGACTTGTTTCTTCTGCCCCTCTGAAGCCACAGATTGTGTTAGGTGTAGGTTGGATTGTCCTTTAGTCTGCCGGCATTTCATGGTATGGTCATTAAATATGGATGTAAAAAGTTACGAATTCTTTGAGATGATCAGAGCTCCATGACGGGAGGCGATCATTAACTGTCATACTGCTCCCTTTTTTATGCCTGAAATACAATTATTAAGATGAATGTTTTTATTTTGTTGAAGGGAGAAAAAGAATTAAAACAAGAAGGCTGGCTTTGAAGAAAGGTGGTTGTGCACCTAATACATTGGAGAAATGATCATAGTTCATTTTTATAGGGAAAGCTACTTTTAACTCCATTAAGATCTGATAGTCCATGTCATCTTTATGTCCTGGTAACTGATGGGGCTGCAAGTTTAAGTTCTTCTGAGCGACTTTAATTTGTACATCTAAGTTGTTTACACATTTTGTGGTCATGCCTTCTTCAGAATGGTTCCTCCCCACTCCTTATGACTCTGTCTAGTTTTGGAGTCCTTCATCCTACCCAGCCACACGTCCTCTTGCATATCAAGCAAAATAACCCCAGCTGATGAATACTCATTTAATGGAAGTGATACATGAAAATTACTGTTAGTAAGCTACTCAATTAATTTAAAAAAATTGCTCTGACCCGCATATAAATGTACTCTGTTTCATATAGCAGCTTTTTGAAAGCTCTGAAGTCTCTCGTAGTTGCAGATAACTTGCTATTGTTCATTATACTAATTCTGAAGTAGTGACTTTATTTACAGTTATGAGCCTTGTGCTATTGCAGAAAATCCAAGTGTCATTGCAGGTTACATGGACTGAACAAACAAAACCTTCTCTGCTAGTTGGCTTTATAATACTTAACTGCTGAAACTAAACAGCTTACAGTAGTGTTGTGTAAGAGACCTAATGTTCAGTGTAAATCAACTTTTCCTGAATTCTTTTTGTGATGAATGAATGTTCTGTTCTGAAAAAATAATTGCCTACAGGGAAAGGTTGGACACATACCCTATGCAGTGCAAATGGCTGGTCCCCAAATCCTTGTAAGTGAATTTCATAGAAAGAAGGAATTTGTGTTGGTGTTTCAATATGTTATGTAAATTCCAGTCCTCCGCAGAAGCCATTCACTAGTCCCAAAGTGTCACACTGTTTAAAATCAGTACCACTTCAGGACAAATTCCATAGCTGCCTAACCCATTATTATCAGTTAATATCTGTTTATTAGAATAATTAGTATGGGGAAGAGGACAGTGCGTAACTGCAGACACTTTCAGAATGCTTCACAAGTTTCAGTGTAGAGGTGAGAACAATAAGCCATGTTATGAGTAACTTGCAATAGTTATTCAGCTGTCGATTATACTCACCATGCAAGCCACTGTACATCTTGGGTGTTCTGGCCAAGGCTGATGCTGCCAAGATTGTCAGCAAATAGACCGGAAGAGACAGAAAACCTTGAACTAGAATATAAGAGTTTTTAATCTTTCATCTGCTACTTGCAGCTTTGGCTGCAAGATGAGGAAGACCCAGACAAGATGGAAAACCTAACCAGACAAGGTGGCAAGGAATCAGGAGGAAAGGATAGAGAATGCTATGTGCTATAGATTTCATAAATTGTCTTGTTTAAGTCTTTTTGAGACCCTATCGTAATAACTTTCATGCTGAATATTACTTTAAAGCAGGGGTTGGCAGCCTGTGGCTCTCAAGCAAGTACAGCTCTTGAGTGATCTAAATATGGTGCTTTGACTGGTTGCGCACTTGGGGAGCAGGGCACAAAGAACTATACTTCCACCCACCTCCTCAACAGCAGCACTCACCATCCTTATACACACCTGCTACTGGGTTTCCGGGAGGAAGAGACCAGGACTGCATGGCAAGTGGGCAGGGGCCAGGACTGGGGTATACCTGGCCCTCTGAGCCACCACATAGTGGCTGTCTGTAGCTCCGGCAGCTGCCGTCATTTTAAAAACAGCTGTTCTGGGTGGACACCAGGACCTGCGGTGAGGGGGGAACCAGCAGTAAGGTCTGTGCGGGGGCCGGGACTGGGGTTGTGATGGACCAGGCCGGGTCTAGGCACCACTGAGGGCATCCACTCAGAGTGAATTGCTCAAAACCAGGGCTACTTACAGCCCTCGACTGGAGACCTTTCCCAAATCGGCCACAAACCAGTCACATAGAGCACTTCAGCTGCCAGTCTGGCCAGTAGGAAGTCTCACAAGCAAAACCCCTAAGATACCGCAGCTTTCCCTGTGCCACAATTAGCCCTGGGACTTACACAGATGTAAGAGGTTATAAAACCTGATCTCACCAACTCTGAACAGATCCTCCCAGTCCCAAAGAACCAGCCATAGTCCCAGGTCAATTTACACTTTAGACCTTACCCACAAGAGCACGCTGAGCCAATCCTTTAGAATCTAAAATCTAAAGGTTTAATAATAAAAGAAAGAAAAGGTTGAGCATAAGATTAAGGAGAACACATTACATACATCAATCACCAAGTTCTTGATGCAGGCTTTTAGCAGAGATGTTACAAACTGCCAGCTTAAAAGTCTCTGGTGTACATCCTTATCAGGATGGGTCAGCAAATCCTTCCTGGCTTTCTGTCCCTAGCAAGGATGCATCTGGAATCAGGAGCAAGATTGAAGACAAGATGGAGACGGCCTCATGGGATTTTTATATTCCTGGTGTCTCCCAAACTGGAGCTGGTCACATGATCTAGTGACCTGTTTGTGTTTCACATGCAAGTAGCCATGAGGCACTGGCTGGTTTGCAGACTTCCGGATGCATTCCTCAGGTGTGTATTGGCCACTCTGAGAGCCACTGTCCATGAAGCAGGGCTAATTAACACAGCCATTCACTGAACTATCCTTCCTCACAATAGGCAGTCAAGGCCCATTGCTCCCTCCCACACAAAGAACATTGACAATACAAGTACAGAGCCCATATTCATAACTTCACACACAAAAATCATACAAGTACATGAGTATCATACATTGAATCAGCAGAGCATAAGCTTTCATTTGACACCTCACATGGCCCACTTTGTACAGAATTTGGGGCAAACACCACCCATGGGTGCAACAGTGATCTGACTGCTCACTTTAAAATCCAGTAATATGACAGGGGTACACCCCGGCCCCCTCAGCCACCGCACACTGGCTGGCTGTAGCTCTGGCAGGTGCCACATGATGGGTTGCGGGCAGGTGTTTTTTAAAATGGCTGTTCCAGGCAGGGGCAGCCCGTGAGCCTAGGCGAGCTAGGCAGCTGCCTAGGGCGCTGGTGGTCCGGGTGCCCGATGATGACATCACAGGGTGCCGGGGCGCCTCATGATGACATCACGGCCACTGACAGCCGTGCAGGCAGGGGCACCAATTGCGCCGCCCTGCCTAGGGCGCCAGCTGCTGCAGCCGGCCTTGGGCCGCTCCTGGTTCCGGGTCCCGGTGAAAGGGGCAAGCTGCCCCAAGGAGTGGAGACGGGCAGCCGCCGCTTCAAGCCTCAGCCCCAAGGGAAACAGGGAGGAGGTAGTGATGCACTGGTAGCTGAGTTTGGACTTCAGCTAGCGGCTGAGCCACATTTCTTTCTTCCCTGGGAGGTGCTAGGGCTAGTCCTGCGCTGTGTACCGGGGCCACCTCTCCATGCCCATTGGCTGGGACCACCCTCCTCCCCACCTTCCCTTTTCTCCCAGGCCCTGCCCATCTCTTCACCCCTCCTGGAGGCCCCACCTTCTCTTCCTTTCTCCCGGTCCATCCTTCCTATCCTCCTGGTCTCTGCCCTGCATCCTGCCCTCCCCTTCCAGCCATCCCATTCCCTCTCCCCCTCCCCCCTAATTCCCTCAGTGATAGCAGCCTCGGTCTTTCAGCCCCATCTCCAGCACCCCTCATTAGGGAGCTACAGCTTGGTCTGGAGCCAGTTCTGAGGGGGGGAATGAATCGCCAGGCCCCATGAATCCACATGCCCAGAGGAATAGAGGGGGCTGCCGGCAAGCCCATGACCTTCCAGCGCACCCTTTTGTTCCCCCAGCCAGAAGTCAATGTGCCAACGCTCATCCACCCCCTCAGCTGCCTCATCTGCCTGGACTGGAGCCGGGCAGTGGTGCAGCTGCTCCTGGGTCAGGGCCAGAGTACTAAAAATAGCACCATGGCCCTGGCTCCAACCCAGGTATGTGGAGCAGTCACCCACCATGTGGGCCAGCCCCAGAACCAGGAAGCAAGAAGAGGTTGAGCGGTGCAGGTATCAGGAAGGCAGAAGGTGAGGGAAGGAGCAGGGAGAGAACTAAGGAGTAGGTGGGGGTGAGGAGAGGAAGGGGCTTGTGCTGAGAAGAGGGCCAGAGCAGGAAAAGAAAGGTGAAGGCGCTAAGGGTGGAGGAGAGACAAATGCTAAGGGATCAAGAGGAAACAATGAGGGGAAAAGGCAGGAGGAGTGGGGGGATGGGAAGGTGTCAGAGGGAGAGGGGAGGGGACAGCGTGATGCTGGGAGAGGGGAGGGGCAATGGGGGTGAGAGGAATGAAGAGGAGAGAGGAGGAGTGGGTGCCAGGAGAAGAAGGGTTAAAAGGAGGGGTGGGCATGAGGAAGGCAGGGGATGGAACAAGTCATGTGTGAGGGAACAGAGGAGCGTGAGGAGAACTGAGGCAGAGGGTGGAGAGAGAGGAAGAGGGCAAGAGGGGGCAGGTCACATCATGGGTACTTTGTGCTCAAGATTGACAGAAGACGTCCTGAATGCATGTATGAAACTGAATTTGACCAATTATGATGTAACCTTCAAAGAAATGTCCAAAAAGATGCAGCAGCAGAAGTCCCATTAAATAAAATGTGAGTACAATGTTTCATGTATGCTATTATTAATCTTCATGTCAATTATCAATAATATTATGTTGCATTTTTTCAGTCATGCAAATGGGTATTCTTATATGGCTCTTTGTTGACCACTTGTTCTGAATTTTGACGTAGTTTGGCTCTTTGGTATGAAAAGGTTGACAATCCCTGCTTTAAAGGGTTAAAGGCTTGGCAACTATTGCCAAGAAAACAAAAGCCACTAAAGATTTGATACAGGGAATTTCTTAGCTACTTTGATGTTGCCTCTGTTGTGTTTGTGTTAGAGGGCTGTGACAGAGTGAACCCCGGTGCGACGGGGTGAAGCAACCCTGTACGCGAACAGGGCCCCGTGAACCATGGGAAGCGGAGCGGGACAGGGTGAGCAAGATTGCCTCAGGACGGCAGCCGGAGAGGTGGCTTGGGCCCCAGGTGAACGGCCAACCGGGGCTGAAGAGGGGACTAACAGTGCAGGCGCGGTAAGCGCGAGGCCGGAGGGAGAAACGGATGACATCACCCACCGGCACAGCAGAAACGTCACCGCCCATGCGTGGGAGTATCGCAAAGGGGGGCAGGAGATTCAAAAAGGACGCCCGTCACTCTGGAAGGGAGGAGAACCGAGTAAAGTACCGGAGGAGCCAGGTAGGTAGGCAGAGGAGGTGGGTAGGAAGTGGCCAAGGGCGCAGTCAGGGAGCCCATGGGCTGGAGCGTTTAGGGGCAACTCACCCATCAGTCAGGCAAGGGACACGGCTATCCCTGCCTTAGGGCCCTGGGCCGGGACCCGGGAGTGAGGGAGGCCCCAAATTCCCCTCCCCCACTGCCCCTCCCCCGACTGATCTCCAGTTACTGACGAATCACAGTGATAGGGACGGAAGCTAAAAGAAACCCAGGTCTCGGAGAGTGCCCTTTGACCATGACTTGTACCAATGCTCTTTAACTGTAATGTGTAACAAGGACCCTATAAGAACTACATAGAAAATGTTCAAAAACCCATAAAGTATCATTTTTAAAAGTATTCAAGAGCCTAACCGTCCCTGAAAGTCAGAGGCTTAGGTTCCTAAGACATTCTGAAAATGGGACTTATGTTCCTAAGTGACTTAGACAGTTCTGAAAATTGTACCTATGAATATACCCATATATAATGTGACAATTGGTGTGTTTTTTAGCCTAGCAACTCCCATTAACATCAGTGAAACTTGTGTAGCCAAATCTCAGTACACCACACTGAGGGTATGTCTACACTACCACCCTAGTTCGAACTAGGAGGGTAATGCAGGCATACCGCACTTGCAAATGAAGCCCGGGATTTGAATTTCCCGGGCTTCATTTGCATAAGCCGGCTGGCGCCATTTTTAAATGCCGGCTCGTTCGAACCCCGTGCCGCGCGGGCTAGATAGTGCGGACTAGCATGCCATTCCGCACTATCTGTATGCCTTCTTTCTTTCTTTCTTTCTTTCTTTCTTTCTTTCTTTCTTTCTTTCTTTCTTTCTTTCTTTCTTTCTTACAGAAATCTATAATAAATATGAATTATTATCTGATAGCTATAGCTGTCTCTCACCTGAACATATCCTTTTACAAGTTTTGATAGTGCCTTTATGCTATTATTTATTGAGCATCATTGGTATATGTGTTCAAACTCAGAGGAAAATATGGTCTCAAAGCTGGATCCAAGCCAGTATGGAGCAATGAAGAGGAGGGAGATGGCTGCTGCAAGCTGCTCCCAAAGCTTACAGTTGAAACCAGACAATGCCACTGAGAACCATGTACCCTACATGATCTGTGATGGGATGGTTGGCTGAGCTTTACTTTGATATACCTTGTGCAGCAGTGCTTAGCAGATATCAGAGACCAAGCATTCTAAGCTACATACAGGGGCGGATGAGAGTTTTGCGGGGCCCAGGGCAGCATAATTTCGTGCCCCCCCCAAAAATAGAAAAAAGCGTCCCCCCTGTGCCCACTCCTCCAGTAGCCCCACTGTAATCATGTGAGCTACCCCTCCTCATCCTCTCTCCTAACACCTCCCTCTACACACCTGCCATGCCTCTCTCCTCTGGTGCTGATCCCTCCCCTGCAGGTGTCTGCCCTTTTGCTTCACGCCCAGAATCCCCTGGCACCTGCACCTTCCCTTACCCCTGCACCCTCCTGCTGCCTCCCCCTTCCCTCCCTGCCCCTGCACCCTTTGCCCTCTTTTTCTCTGATGCCCACCCCCTCACCACCCTCTGCCCCCATTTCCCTCATGCCCCTGTGCCCTCACACATGACTTGCTCCATCCCTACCTTCCTCATGCCCACCCCTTCTTTCAAGCCTTCTCCCAGGACCTCCCCTTCCCCCCTTTAGCTCCCAATGCCCTTACCCTTTCCTCTACCAGCATCACCCTGTCCCCCCTCCCACTGACACCTCCCTTCCTGTCCTTTTCCTCATTGTCTCCACTTGGCCCCCTGGTATTTGTCTCTCCTCCACGCTGTCCCTTGGTGCCTTCTCCTTTCTTCTCCTGACCTACCCCTCTCCCCTCAGCACAAGCCCCTTCCTCTGCCATCCACCTTCTGCCGTCCAGTTTGCAGGGCGGCCGCGACCCCGGCCCAGACTTCAGACCGTGTGCCGAACCGAGCAGTGCAACGCTGGGCTGCGCGGTTTTAAAGTCCCGGGCCGTGACGTCATGCCACGCTCAGGCGTCTCCCCTCTCAGCTGTTGCGCGGCGTTTCAGCATGCACTCCCTTGGCCCCACATGGCCCATACTGGCTGGCGCCGGGGAATTTAAAGTGTGGGGCAGCACGCCCCGTCACAATCCCCCTCCTCCTTCAGGAGCTGCCAGCCGGCCCTTCGGCGGATGGCCCACCAGGAAACTCCCGATATCCCACCAGGCCAGTCCGCCCCTGGTGCTGGCGCGGGGCCTATTGAAGTGCGGGGCTCAGGGCAGCCGCCCCACTCGCCCTGCTCTATATCCACCACTGGCTGCATATGTAAACAAATAGCAGAGAAGCCCATGCATAAATTATCCTTCGTCAACAATCCCAATGATAGTTCTGTCAAACTCTTTTGGTGTTCATGCCTGTTACCCGGTGCTTATTTTTATGAGCTCGCTGTTGGCAAGAAAACTTAGAAACTGAGAAAGAAGTGTTGTGAAGAATTGTTGACAGATGTTTTCTAATACTGAGAACTCTGTTCTCATGACTGAAAAAGGAGGTGGTCTTGTGTGATAGCCATAAAGGGAAAACTCAAGAAACTCAAATGCACTGTTGTCATGTGCATTCTCTAACTGCAATAGAACCTGAGAGTTACGAACTGACCAGTCAATCGCACAACTTCTTAGGAACCAGAAGTATTCAATCTGGCAGCAGAAATAAAAAGGAAGAAAAAAGAAAGAAAATACTCACAGGGTGGGCTGGGGAAGTGGGCAATTGTCCTAAAGCCCAGTGATTCAAATGGGCCCAGGGCTCCAGGCCACCACCACCACTGCTAGCATGGAAGCAATGGTGGCCGAAGCCCCTGGCCCTTTAAATTGCCTCTGGAGCCTCATGTGGCTCATTCCGCATACTGAAGGGCTGGTCAGAGGAGGCACAGCACACTCTGGGTGGCACTGAAGGCTGGCTGCCCTAGCTTCACACCTTCTGCCTGTGAGTTTTTAAAAATTGAACTGAACTGGGAAGAAAATTAGCACAATTTGGAGTGCCTTTTTCACTCCAACTTGTTGATCTCTGGTATGGTTTCCTCATTTTTTTTTCTTATGAAGATTATGCCTTTTTTATAGTTCTAAAAATTCAGGTCTGTCCCAGACTGCAAATATGACAGGTTTGAAAACAATAAGGGAGAGACTCATATATCTAGGAATAATTGCTTCAGCCTAGCAAACAATATAGCCTTTGAATTTTCTTTAAAGAAACACAGTGTAAACAGGTGCGTGCTGATTCTTTTTTTTTTGCCCTGGAATTTAAATCTGACATCTGTGTTGGCTGCCTTATTCTGCATCATGAAGGCTTTGAGTTTAAGGTGCTTCGGCCCCTTCGCTCTAACCCAGTGCATCCACCCCTCCCCCAGAGCCAGGTACCCCCAGCCTCCCTCCTCTGACCCAATGCCCTCCCTCTCACACAGAGCCAGGCACCCCCAACTCCCCACTCTAACCCAATCCTTTTCCCCTCCCCCAGAGCCAGGCACCCCACTCTAATCCAATGTACCGCCACTCCGCTCTCCCAGAGCCAGGCACCCAGAATCCCACCCCCAAGCCAATGCCTGGGTCTCACTGGAGCCGCCGCCACAACCACATGCTTCTCCCTCCAGGCACTGGGACATGTTCACAGAGCGGCAGTGAGCAGTCCGGGTGTGCAGCTCCTAACAAGCCGTAACCCTAAAAGCCGCATTTCTTTGAGCAAAGAGCCACGGGCTGGTCACCCCTGATTTAAAGACTGTACAAAATAAAGAAACACTTTATGTGCTTGTTTCATTTAAATTAAGATAGCTAAAAGCATCATTTTTCTTCTGCAGTACAGTTTCAAAGCTCTATTAAGTCAATGTTCAATTGTAAGCTTTTGGAAGAACAACCGTAAGGCTTTGTTCAGAGTTACAGACATGTTAGTGTTACAAACAACCGGGCCTGGCCTTAGGGCAAGGAGAGAAAGGCAGTTACATAGAGAATGGCAATGTGGGTTAGGAAAGCAAAGAGAAAGACCAGAAAGACAAAGCGAAAAGACAGATGGAAATAGAAAAAGCCTTGTTGGATTTTCAGCTTGCATCCCTGCAGATAGTTAGGAGGTTAAGGGCTTTCTTTGCTGATGCAGAGCTTAAGAGCTTTCAGAATAACAATAATATCTAGCCCTTTTGCAGTTCTGTTTTCATTAATTGCTCTCAAGCTGCTTTACAAAGGAGATGTCACTGTCTCCATTTTATAGGTGGGGAAACTGAGGCATATAGGCAAAGTGACTTGTCCAAGATTACCTAGTAGGAAAAAGGCCAATCCTAGAATTAGAACTGAGATCTCTGGAGTCCATTCCAGTGCTTTACTCACAAGGCTTCCTAACTGTCAGAGATGGTTTGCTGGGCCCCAAACAACATTGGCCTCACATTTCCATCAAGATGATAGCTGCAAACTGTTCATAGCAAATGATTTATTTGATGAATTTAGCCTTTATTTCCATTTGTGAATTAGCCACAGATTTATTTTTACTGATAGGTTTGTCATTTAAAAACTTTGTCAATATTCTTCCGAGTTGCTCAGGAACCATTTGTTTCAATGCCATTGACTGTTCATTATTTGTGGTGTATGACTGACTATATAAGTCGCATGGTAATGGTTCCCCTGACTGACTGGATGACTGACAGTTGGGAGAAGATCAAAAGAGATTTCAAGATGATCTCCTTTCCACAGACATAAAAATCATCATTAAAATGTTCACTGAAAGAAAACCTGAAAGGTGTCTTTGGTAGTCTGCCAGAGCCAACATTTACTTGTGGTTAAAGGAGTGTAATTTTTGGGCAAGCATTTATTTGATTATGGATAGTGACTGAGGAGGTAGGGTTTTTTTTTTTACTATGTACTGGCAGGATAAAAAGAGGGGGCTGCTTGTGCTATTATGGACAATCCCATTTAATGGCTAGGCCGTTCAAATCAATGTTCTGCTTTTTTTTTTTTTTTTTAATGTACGTCATGTAGACAACCAGGCTATTCCATAGGCATTTTGTTATTACAGATCACCTGGAATATGTGTTTCTAGCTCTGTTCCATCTTAATTATCCAATCAGCTGGTGAATAAATATATTGCCAAACACTAGACGTGGTGTTGGATATAAAGTTGAAGACTGTATGTCTCAACTAGCTCAAAAGTGCTGATATCCAAGCTTGATGGACTGTCTTGTCCTCCTGTGATTATTAAATAGCACAGAGTTAATAAGTAATTAAACAAAATAATTATTTCCAATTAAAAATATTTTTCTACCCAAGTTAAAATTGATCCCTATTTTAAGATTCAAACATTTAAATTATGAAAAAATAAGATTTATCTGTTGAAAATATACAGCTGATATAGTGTGTTGCTCATCCTCCCCCTCTACTGTAGTGCTCCCTGTGAGGGCCAGAGGGGTCTTGAAGGGCTTGTGGCTGAGCCATGGGTCCAAAAGTGGGTGGTAGTCAGAGCTGTGTGGTGAGGTGCAGCTTCCAGGGCCAGTTTCCTGCCACACGGCTTGTCCTGGGTGCCTGCAGCTTTAAGAGCTGCCAGGAGACAAGAACTGTAGAGTTCTGATTAGTTTGGATGCAGTGGCCACCAGGGCACCTGTGTTATTTCCTGGAGACCTCTTCTTTAGAAAAAAACTCCCTTTTCTGCGTCCACACATGCCTTTTTCCGAAAAAGCTTTTTTGGAAAAAGGCTTCTTCCTCGTAGATAGAGGTTTACTGCACTTCTGTTCTTTCGACTTTCTGTTGAAAGAACGCAATAGCAGTGTGGACGTAAGTATTGTTTTTCTGGAAAAATGGCTGTTTTTTCCAGAAAAATGCTGCAGTATAGACGCACCCTGAGTCAATATTGTTCAGCTTTTGAGTTAATATTGAACCATGTAACATTTTGTGTTAAAGCCCACCATTCCAGTCAAAATAAAAATGTGTTATTGAAAACTGAGTTCCCAGTGTACCAGATATAAAAATATCTAAATAGAATTGTAGAATTCTGTTGTAAAAATCTGCATAACCTCCTAAACTCTCTCTAGAACTAAGACTGCAATATGCAGAATAGGTGGGCACGGTGGCCCTAAAAGTTTATGATGCCTACCACATAGCGCAACTAGAAATATTTGCTTCTGTTTAGAAAATAAAGGAAACAAGTTCTAAAGGCACTTTCTCTAAACTTGTTTTGGTTCTTAATTGTTTTCCATTTCTGATAGCTGTCTTTCAGAAATTTACTTCATATGGGTGGTTTCGTGTGTCCTTATGCCTACTTTTATTTCTTACAATTAAATTTTGTGGTCTAAAAACAGGACATAACACAATGGAAACACCTGATGGCCTAAATTCAAAATTATTGTAAACTGATTAACTTTGCAGAGTTATATACATCAGGGATGAATTTGTTTAAAGTAGTTCAGATGAGTACTAACATTTGCACTATTTTTTTTAAAAAGGTGCCATCTTGTGGCCTGTGTTGAGAACAGTATAACACTAAAATAGAGCAATGCAATTTTAAAAAGAAAATCTGTTTTAAAAATGAGATAGTTTATGCTACTTTGAACCTCTCTAGTCCAGCACTCTTGTCTGGCAACATCTGTGGTCTGGCATGATTTTAATTAGCTCAATGTTCATTTATCATGGGTTTGGCTGAGTTTCCTGTGGCCCCATAAAGTTTGTTTTCAGCCACCAGTCCTGGCTCTCAGTGCTCTGTGCTGTTATTTAGGTCTAATTTACCCCTAAATGTTTTCTAAGGGCACATCTACACTGTGAGATAAGGTCGATTCTACTGTGGTCAATTTCTGGGCATCCAATTTTGAGAAGTTGAAGGTGCGTGTCCTCACTACAGGGAAGAATTGAATGTTGTTCCAATTAGCGCGTCCCCATTAGGGAACCTACCATCAACTCAGAGAGCAGGGCACCACACATAGCTCTGTGGTCTGGGCTATGCTTCCAGTGCCCTCTGGGTCCAAAACTCTGCTGTGGTTGGTTGGAGGGGCTCATGTTAGCTGCGTCCCATAAGGTACTCTTCTAGTCCCTCCCCCGTCATGTGAGATAAAGAAGGTACGGTGTGCTGGTGTTTTTTTGTGCCTGGTTGCCTGTGCAGATGCCAGAGCACTGTAAGCATGGAGTCTGGTATGCAAGAAAGCATTGCCATGCTCGTGAGTGTCATGGTGCTCCTCATGGTGCTGTATTTTGTGTATGCATGGTGCTCCACCAGGAAGAGGACAAGTACAAAGCTCAGTGTGGTATGGAGGCCCTGTTTCGGCAAGATTTGGCACTCATTCTAGAGCACCCACCATCAATCCTCTGGACACAGTGGAATGCCAGTTCTGGCGCCATGAGATGAACTCTCATGGGTGGGGTCAGATTATGATGCAGAAATCGGATGATCAGTACTGGCTGCAGAACTTCTGCATGTGGAAGGTCACATTCCTGGAACTCTGCGAGTGTCTTTCTCCTGCCCTGAGGTGCCAGGATACCTGCATGAGACCTGCTCTGACTGTAGAGAAGTGCATGGCAATTGCCCGATGCAAGTTTGCCACATCAGACAGCTACCGGTTAGTGGGGAATCAGTTTGGGGTAGGGAAATCTACGGTCGGGGCTGTTCTCATACAAGTAGTCAGGGCCATCAATAACATCCTGCTACACAGCGTTGTGACTCGGAAACATGGACAACATAGTGGATAGCTTTGCTGCCATGGGCTTCTCCAACTGTGTTTGCACCATAGACAGGAACACACATCCCCATGTTGGCCCATGAACACCATGCCTCGAAGTACATCAACCAGAAGGGGTACATCTCCATAGTGCTGCAGGCGCTTGTTGATCACAAAGGCAGCTTCACTGACATTAGTGTCAGATGGTTGGGTAAGGAGCATGATGCCTGCATCTTACAGAACTCCTGCCTCTTCTGAAAGATGTATGCTGGAACTTTTCCCCAACTGGACAATCCGAGGTGGAGAGATGGACATGCCTATAGTGATC
This sequence comes from Pelodiscus sinensis, assembly GCF_052426305.1. NCBI lineage: Eukaryota > Metazoa > Chordata > Testudines > Trionychidae > Pelodiscus > Pelodiscus sinensis. The sequence goes on from NC_143065.1 coordinate 28,609,686, forward strand.
CTGGGTGAGTGAGCCTACCCCTTGCTCCCATAGCTCATGAAGCCCTACACGGGCAGCCTGGACCCCAGAAAGGAGTTCAATAATAGGCTGAGCAGATGCAGAATGGTGATATGTGTTCGGACATTTAAAGGGGAGCTTTAGGAGTCTTCCGACCCGCTTGGGCCTCCGTGAATGCAACATTCCCTTTGTAGTGTTGTCCTGTTTTGTTCTTGATAACCTATGTGAAAACAAAAGGGGAAACTTTTTCTGACTGAGTGGGAGTCTGAGGCAGAGCGCCTAGCCTGTGAGTTTGAGCAGTGGACACTAGTGCCAGAAGGAGAGCACAGCAAGGGGCAGTGCAAATCAGAGATGCCTTGAAGGGGTTTTAATCAAGGTCTCTTTTGAGACTCTTTCCCATGGCTCTCCACAAGTTCCCCCTGAATTCCCTGTTTCCATTTAATCCCATGCCGTGCCACACCCCACACCTGCTGTTCAACCAATAAAGAATCTTTTGTCTTGTCCGGACTTGATGACCACACTGGGAAAGCTGGCTGGGAGCACCCCAGAATGGCATCCAGCTGCTCATAGCAGCAGCATGGGTGAGGTGCTGCCCCAAAGTTTTGCTCTCCTCCTTCGCCTAGTGGTTTGACTGACTCAGCTCCTTGATTTTTAACCTACACTGCTGGGCGTTCCTGGAATATCCTTTATCTGCCAGGCAGGTTGAGATCCTGCCATAAATCTTGGCATTTTGCTTGATGGTTCTGAGCTCATTTAGGATGGCTTCATCTCTCCACACCTTGATAAGGTCCAAGCTTTCCTGGACACTCCAGGCTGAAGCTCTTTTGTGCCCTGGGAACTGAACCCAATGGGAGCATAAGTACTTGCAGTTGTCACGGTGTTGAAAGGATTGTTGGGGGAATTCTTCTCCATGTGAGCAGTGGTGTGCTGCTTGCATCCAATGCTGGTCATGTGGGCCAAGCCATTCTACTGTTCTTGGGGCTTTTTGAGCTCACCAGGAAAGCAGTAGAAGAGGAAGTGCTGGTCAGAGTGGACAGCTGCAAGAGGCCTCCTAGAGGCCAGTAGCACTGAATTTCTGGCAAAACGGTGTCTACATTAGTGTAATTTTTTCCATGCACGGTTGGGCATGTCTGCACTTGCACCCTCTTTTGAGAGAGGGATGCAAATGAAGACATTCGAAATTGAAAATGAAGCCAGGATTTAAATATCCCGTGCTTCATTTGCATATTTGCATTATAGCGCTATTTCAAAATAAGACACTGTTAAAACGCGGTTATTTCGAGAGAAAACCCTTCTCTCGAAATAACCCTTATTCCTCATTGCCGAACTAGAGAGGTTCAATCTGTATAAAATATCATAACTCCATTACATTATAAAAATACTGAATTAGAATATAGTGGATTCATCAATTAAAGTTATACCCAAAGTAAAAAAAAATAAAAGTATGTGACTAGTTTATGCTTTATGGAATTCAAATTCTTCCTTGTAATACAGTACTTGTTTTTCTTTAGCTAACAATTTATTATGTTAAAAGAGATTATGGTTTTGGATTACGAATGCAAACCATGAGAAGCTTTTACTTTTAGCATTTGTAGATCTATTAAGGAGGATAGAAGGATTTAGAGGCTCATTAATGATGCACAGTGTTACCACTAAACCATCAGAGCAGCCAGATCTTTTTATTTACCATCTGCCATTTGGTGTGGTTATGAGAAAAGGGCCAAAGGCAATTCTATCAACAATATATTTGACTTATTGTGGCAGCAAGAGGGCATCTAAAAAATTACACACAAAACAACAGATTCAGTAAGTTGCAAACCAAGGCTTATTTTTGTTTACTATTTTAAGGTATCTTTGAATCTTCAGGGACTAGAATTAACTACTATGTATGACAGAGAACCTTGCTGGGTACTGGAGACCAAAGTGGAAATGCATAGATTCATACACAAATATTAGCAACACTAGTTTTTCAGTTTTGCAACGGGCAAATAGATGATAGTTTTTTTCTTAGTTTCATAAATTTTGCCATTATTTCTTGTTCTACAGAAAGAATAATTTGATAATTGATATTGGATGCTGGCAGTGGTTCAAAAGTCCTAGGCAGTAGGTTTAAATCAAACAGATTCTAGCAACACAGCTTGGAATCATGACAGGGTCAGATCAGCCCTTCTAGAGTTCCATGAAGTTTATTTTGGTAAAATGTTTAAAAATCAAGGTCTTGTCATAACTTCATGGACATTAAAGATTTCTTGGCAGTTTATAAGAACAGAGATTTGTTTTAATATTTTTGCCAAAAATTTCCTTTCTCCCCTTTGTGCACCAACAGCCTGTCCAAGCAATGCTGCTCTTCCAGCCCAGAGGTAGATGCATGATTCCTGTAGGCCTTGCACTCGGGAGAAAAGCTTGAATATGTGATTCCTAATGGTTCAAAATCCAGAAGGTAAATGTAGTAAAGAACACTAAAAGCACTATTTTTAAAAAATATTTAAGTTAGTCTCATAAGTTCTAAGGCCTGATTCATTATTTTTGAACACCTGTCAATGCTGTGCTAGTGAAAGGAAACAGTGAGTTTGAATGACATAAGATTCTCTGAGTTGGTCTTTAGGTGTCAAAAATTCCAATAAACTGGCACATCTTTAGCTTTTTAATGTTATGGAAACTACCACATATCCATTACCCTTAAAAAGGAGATAGTGGATTATTTTGAAAGAAGTGGTTAATAGGGATGTTAGATATGGTGTAATTGAATAATCATGTAACCGCATGATATTTTAGTCGTTGCATGACCAACTATTCGATAGTTTTTGGGGGCCAGCCCCATTCTTAGGGAACCCCCTGCCATCTCACACTGCTGCTTCTGATATGGCGGCAGCAGCACAGGTGGCAGGCAGAGCTGATGAGCGAGGGGAGCCAGTTTAAAAACCAGCTCCCCTCACAGACTAGCTGCCTGCTGCCCTGAACTGCTGCCTCTGATACAGAGGTAGCAGCACGGGGTAGCAGCAGTCCCTGTCCGTGGGGGGTGGGGTCAGTGCCCCGCAGACAAAGGCTGGTCCATCAGAGGCAGCAGTGGGAGGTTGAAGGGGACAGGCAGACGCGATACTCATGGGGAGCCTCATGGGCACTGGCTCCCGCTTTCCCCCTCCCTCCTTTGCTACCTTTGATACAGATGAGCTGAGGCTTATTGGTTAATCATGTATTTGTCTACACGATAACATCCCTAGAGGTTAATAGGCTGTAAGGACTGTTAAGTTAAAGAAAATCCATTAGTGTTGCTGATTTTTGATATATCCATTACCACCAGTGAATGTCAAAATGAGAAAATTAAGCCATTGGTTAAGAAGACTCCTGGAGCTGAGCTTATATATAGATCACCAAATTGTACTGATCAAATTCTGTCCTCAGTTTCACTTAAAAGCAATTCCACTGACTTCAGTGAGGTTACCCTGTGTAACTAATGGCAGATTTTCATATCTACTTATAAAACAAATGAATCTAGGGATAAAAATAAAATGTGAATAGAGAAATTGTGAAGTGCACTCAAAGCTCTAATTATCATCAAAATTTGAATTTTCATTTTGAAAACGCATAATGAAAATAAATGTTTTTGATCTTGGACTATTACATTCTATGTTCCTGCACAGAGTTCATTTTTCTCTCTCTCTCTGGTCTCCTCTGAGGGAGGCTTAGGTCTGTCAAACATGCTACTTTCATCATCACTGGGATTCGCAGTGACTATTATCCAGTAATTCTTATCTTCTTCAGCTTTATGGGAATCCAAATAGGTGTGACAGACGACTTCATATACCTTTCCAAAGTATGACCTGTCAAGAGAAAACAGTAGCATGGCTAGAGAGAATGACTATACATTCCATGCTCTCAGTCTCAGAAATTAATGGTGAGTCTATATAAACTATACATTACTCCTCTAACCATTTCATAAATAGCTTTTCTTACATAGCTTTTGATTTATTTAGCCATTTTATTCATGCATTTTTAGAAACTTTGTAATTATAATTTTAGAAATCAAAGACCAAAAGGAAAAGTTATCACTGGTCCAGATTCACCCATCTTATCCCAAAGCACCCCAGGGAGTATTCATTAATCCTAAAGAAGAGCAGGTGGTGCTACTGCAGCCTGCCTTCCTTCAGAATTTCCACTGGTGCATAGCAGCTCTTTTTAGTTGGGGTGCTATGGGTCCTCCATTGATATAGGTTTGCACTGAAAACACCCTGTTCCTCAGTCAGCTCTACTGATTCTGGGGGCTGTGCTGATTTACTTTAGGCTCCCTGGCTTTCATAATTTCAACCTCACCCCAGCAGACTTTCTGACTCAAAGGCCTCCACAAGGATCAAATATAGAATATAATATAGAAAGCAGAAGTTACATTCACACCAATATCATAACTTTACTTATTTTTGTTAGAGTCCATGTATTCTACATGCAATTTTCTACATTATATTAAAAAAAAATTCTGATCTAGGATACTTCCTAAGGTCCAACTTTCTCTACAAATAAAGGACTACTATTGGTCAGCAAGCACATCCAAAGTTTGAACTGAATGATTGCAGACCCAGAGAAGCACTAATTTACAGTCTGGCAATAAATTGAGAGTGTGGTCTATACTTTCTTTTGTTTTCTCACTAACTGTACTGAGAGAACCTGTCTCATTGCTTACATTCTTGATATACTAAACTTGATTAATGAAAAATATCCCTGAATCCCTGATGTTTATATTGTCATAAATTATACTTACCTCAGCCAGTAGTTCCTAGGAACTGCTAATCCCCGATTTGTATGGCAGTGAGTGATAAGGACTTTACTGTTTGCCTAAAGAAAGAATAAATAAGAGAATCTTTTTCACAGACATTTTAAAGACTGCAATTAAATAGTCCTTTTGTTGTGCAAGTGAAATGTTTCAAATTAGTGAATGTAATATGCTAAAAACACAAGGTCTGATTTTGGGTTTTGCTGTACCTCATTGATACTGGGGCAGTCATGTGCTGGTCTAGCCCCCACTGTAAATAAGCTGGTTTTACAAATTACTTGCAGAAGTCCCAAAAGGAGCATTCAGAATAGGTGAATGTATAACATTCTGGCCATACACTAATATATTTCTTTCCTTCATGGGCATGCCCCAGTGCTAGGCACTGTAAGAAAGAGTAGTAAAGCCAGGGAATGGTCCTGTGCCACCAGAGGAATCACAGGGTGTTTCCTAGAGAAGCCCAGTTGGTTTCCACACAAAAATATTCTGGGGCACAGTTTAGAACTGGGGCCTCCGCTTTTTAAAAATAGATTGTTACTGTATTGTTACATTTTTGCAAAGAACACTTTTAATTTATTTTTTAAAGTACAACAGAATTGATCTCAAATTAACTTTTTAAAAAATATTTTTAAAATGGTCATAGAAAAAAGAATCACTTGCTAATTTTAACCAGGTTTTGTGAGTCAGATGCGTCATATAAATATATTACAACAGAAGTAGTGGGTGGTAGTGGAGGAACTTTACTTCATTACTTCATATTTACCTTGAATTACAAAGGTCTTAACCGAGTAATCTCTAAGGATATGTCTAGACTATATCCCTCTGTCGCCAAAGGGATGTAAATTAGACCCACCAAAATTGCTAATGAAGCAGGGATTTAAATATCCCACGCTTCATTAGAATAAAAATGGTTCCGCTTTTTGCCTATGCGGCAATTTGCTGGCAAAAAGCAGCAGTCTAGACGGAGATCAGTCGACGAGGAAAGCCTTTTCCGACCGATCCCTTATGTCTCATGCAACGAGGTTTACAGGATCGATTGGAAAAGGCTTTCCTTGTCGACCGATCCCTGTCTAGACTGCCTCTTTTTGCCGGCAAATTGCCTCATCGGCAAAAAGCGGCGGCCATTTTTATTCTAATGAAGCGCGTGATATTTAAATCCCTGCTTCATTAACAATTTCGGTATGTCTAATTTACATCCCTCTGGTGACAGAGGGACGTAGTCTAGACATACCCTAAGAATTTTGGAAGTATTAATTAAGCTTCCAGCACTTCTGTGAAGTATGTAAATATTACATAAATTTTACATATACACACTGAGATTAGCATCCATGTTTTCAAAATTGGCCACTGATTTTGGATTTCTCCATTTTTGAGAGGCTCTGTGGGCTTTATTTTCAAAAGTACAAAGCAATCACAGCTCCTATTAACAGTGAAATTGCAGCTACTAAGTGCTTCTGAAATTCAGACTGAGGGTTACAAATTCAACTCCAAACCTGACATTCCCAAAAATCAGTGGCCACTTTTAAAAATGTTGGCCAAACTGATTTATCATAATTGCATAGCAAGTCAACTGAAAAGTTATCGTTGGAACCCAAGGCCTTGTCTATACTAGACCAGCTTAGGGTATGCAAAATGTGTAGTTGGAGTCAGCTTATGTTAAGACAAGCCGTGGCAGATCCATGCAGTGAGAGGCTGACAGAAGCACATGCTCCCTTACTCCTTGCAGAAGGAGGAGTATCAGATGCTGGCAGGAGCTGCCCTCAGCATTCAATTTAGGGGTCTATACTAGACCTGCTAAATCGAATGCTAGAAGATCAAACTCCAGCGTATCGATCTTCTCATATGTGTAGACATGCCCAGAGTGCTGAATCCTAGCTCCCTGTCCTAACCATTAGCTATAATTTGCAGACCGTTTCACTCCCATGACTATAGTTCACAGTTTATGCATGGAAAAATTTGCTTTTCACCATGACTTCCAGAATGCTGCAAAGAATAAACCTTTCTTTTAAATGGTTTATCAATACCCTTAATTAAATTATCTTAATATTTACTATTGTTTTACTTTCTATATAATTTCTTACAGGAACTGGAAATCCTTCATATTCAAGACGAAGCTGTGGATCCAAAAAGGTAGCTTGCCAACAAGTCAGGTAGGAGAGCTCATCTGTCAGAAATACTTGCTGAAGGTATGACTTTTTAGCAAATGTAACAAATGATTTATGGTCACTTGCAAGATATAACTGTAAATGGAAACATGCATGAATGACAATATACATTTAAATTATTAAACTACTAAGTTATTACAAATAAAAGAACAATTGTTTGTGTTTAGCAATGTCATATAAAATTATATAATATAATTTAAATACACTCAACTAGTTTTTAAAAACTACTTACAAATGTGATTGGTTTTGAGCATAGTATCTGTCTTATTCCAGAGTCAAAGAAAAAAATGGTGAAAAAGAATTGTATATATGTGCAAACAAAGAAGTATGTGACTAACATGAAAAAGTATACACAAATACCTGTAAAAACATGGGGTTACCTTTATACTTCAGAAATGATCTTGTGTTTCTGTTGTTGAAATAGTTGTTTCTACTGTGAGGACTGATCCAATGCTCACTGATTTAAATAAGCATTGCCTTAGACCCAAAACATAATGGAGTTATAAAAAAGAAACTGCTTTTTCAAGATTTGTTGTGAAAAGTCAGTCAGTCAATTCTCATGAATTTAAAACTCTTAACAGACACTAGATGGCTGATGAGCTTATGAATAGTGTGTTGCATTCAAATTGAGCAAGTGCCTTCAAAAAGAGATTATAGAAGTGTAAACACTGATATATAAATGAGATTTGTATTCCGGAAGGTTACTGTGATTATAAAGACACAGGCAAGGTTGTGTCTATAAAAAAAATCTATACATTGCATATTATTACATTAGAGCAGAGTCTTTTATTCTCAGTTCATTTAAAGGCAGAGTTTAAAACATTAACATTCCTGCAATGTTGGATTTTGTGGTGTGTTTCATGACATACTTAAAATTAGGGATGTAACATCTCATTTTATCAGTTAACCAGTTAAACATTGCATTTAACCGGTTAACGGATTAAGTGGGATTCCACGGGTAAGGGGGCTGCTCCAGCCCAGTTGAGCTGGAGTGGCTCCCTGCTTATGGTGTGGTGGGCCCAGCCCCACAGGGCTGCCAGCAGTCAGCCCCGCAGGACTGCCTGCTGCCGATACAATGGGGCTGCTGGCTTCTAGGTCCTGGCTTCGCATGGCTTCCAGTTAACTGGTTACGTGGTAAGCATCACCCGGTAAACCATTCACTTCCCTATTTAAAATGTTCATTTTTTTTTAATCTCCCTCATCTCAAATCACCTGGACTGCAATCCTGATCCCTCAAAATTTGGTAAAGGTCTCTGAATAGGTGTTGCAGTTGTTCTGGATTTACTCTGATTTAACCTAATTCAGATTCGGGCCCCCAACATCCTGTCTTGCAAATTGGCATGTTTGGCCATGTACAGTACTCTTGTATATGTTGCTTTTCTCCTCTCTTCACATGAAGTGCTCCAAGTTCAGTATAATTCTTTGCTTTTTTTAAAAACAAAAAATAGCATTCAAAATGTATAGAGTAACCTAAATTTACAGTATCGACAAGCACTAAAGTTTTACTTTACACTTGTGTTGCCTTACCATTTGATCAGCAAAACCACCTGTTGTCCCAAGACCAAAATTCTGCCCAAATCTAATTGGTTCACCCATAGAATTTCCTTCAACACTGTTAACACAGAAAAGAACCATATACATTGAAACACACCATATGCACTGATTTGTGTATATATACACACGTGTATTTAGTTGGAATTACTTATCATAGAAGTTGGTGTCACTGCCTCTTATTAAGGTTCCTAGTATCAAATACATTCTAGAAAGAGTTGGAATTTAAATAATTTATCACATCGATATTTAATATTCAGAGTGGAAAATTAGGCGCTCTCTGCTTTTTTTTTCAGATGCATACATTAAACACACACGATGGGATTTTCAAAACAATTTAAAGGAGATCAGCAGGGCTGACAGGTACTGTGGGCCCTGATGCAAGGTTGGGGGAGGACTAGCTCCATGCCCCCAACCAGGTGGGGCTGAGGGTGGAAGGGATGGGCCCTAGGGCAGTTAGTCCTTAGCTGCCCAGACTGCAACACATGCCCCCCTCTCCAGCCCTTGGAGCTCCCACAGCAATTCAAAAGGGCCTGGAGCTCTGGCCACCACCGAACCAATGGAAAGGAGCTCCAGTTCCCTTTGAAACTCTGGGCCACAGGGCAATTGCCCGTTTTCCCCATCTCCCATCAGTAAGCCTGAAGGAGACTGGTACCCAAATATCAGTGAAATCAGAGGGGCTATGTCTAGACTGCATTCCTCTCGAAAGAGGAATGCAAATGAAGTAGATCAAAAATCCAAATCGCATCTGAGTGCTTTTCCTGAAAAAATGAGGTGTATGGGTTCTTTCGAAAAATGGTTAGGTTTTTTTCGAAAGAACCCCATCTAGACTGCGGGGTTTGTTTGTTTTTCCCCAAAAAACCCTTTTTTGAAAAAGTGCTCAGATGCAATTATGCAAATGAAGTGCGGGATTTGTAAATCCTCGCTTCATTTGAATTTTCCATCTGATTCATTTGCATTCCTCTTTTGAGACAGGCATGCAGTCTAGACGAGCCCAGGGAATTCAACACTTAGGATTCATTGAAAATCCCAATCTATATGTTTAATTCATGCATCTGAAAAAGCAAAAGGAGTATTTCCAATTTATCATGTTGTTTAGTTTTCATATCGATTTATCATCCACCTCAATTAAAAAAAACCCAACCTGCTAATGAAATGTTAAAGTTAGCTCATTGCCTTTGATCATAAGCATTATTCTGCAACACTAAATAATGATTTGAATGATGGGATGGACTGAACCCTCAGCAAGTTCAGGTATGACACCAAACTGGAACGGAGAGGTAGATATGCTGAAGGGCAGGGATAGAGTCCAGAGTGACCTAGACAAATTAGAGGATTGGGCCAAAAGAAATATGATGATGTTTAACAAAGACAAGTGCAGAGTCCTACATTCAAGACTGCAAAATCCCACGCATTGCTACAGGCTAGAGTGGGGACCAATTGGCAAACAGCAGTTTTGCAGAAAAGGTTGTGAGGATTACAATGGTTGAAAAGCTGGATATGAGTCAACACTGTCCCTATTGCCAAGAAGACTGTAATGGCATATTGGGCTGCATTAGTAGGAGCACTGCCAGCAGATCAAAGAAAGTGATTATTCCTCTGTTTTCAACACTGGTAAGGCCACATCTGAAGTACTGCATCTAGTTTTGGACCTCCCCCACTACAGAAAGGATGTGGACAAATTGGAGGACAATGGAAATGATTAGGGGTCTCGAGGCACATGACTTATGAGGAGAGGCGGAGGAAACTGTGCTTATTTCGTCTTCAGAAGAGAAGAGTAAGGGGTGGATTTGACAGAAGCCTTCGACTACCTGAATGGGGGGTTCAAGAGGACAGAGCTAGGCTGTGCTCAGTGGTGACAGATGACAGAACAAGGTACAATGATCTCAAGTTGCTTTGGGGGAAGTATAGGTTGGAGATTAGGAAAAGCTATTTCACTAAGAGATTGGTGAAGCACTGGAATGTTACCTAGGGAAGTGATGGAATTTCCTGCTTTATAGATTTTTAAGGCCTGGCTTGACAAAACCCTGGTTGAGATGATTTAAGTGGAGTTGGTCCTGCTTTTAGCAGGAGGTTGGACTAGATGTCCTCCTAAGGTCTCTTCCTACTCTAATCTTCTATGATTCTATATCCCTATAATCGACTTCAGCTGTTATGAGTAGGCTATCAGATTAAAATTGCATAATATTTTACTTTATCTATATTCCCAATTCTAAAATATTTTAAGTCTATTTTACATAATTTATGCTGCTTATTTGCATAAATTTTATTTTTAGATTTTGGTGAATTTACAGATCCAGGTTTTTTGTCTCTAGTTAATGTCAGCATCTAGCTCCCTTCCATTAACACAATGATACAGCATTTGGCTTTTAAATATAGCAGGGAATGTTTAAATGAAAAAAATAGTTTATTTTTAGGTCATGAAAACATTTCTACCCATATGTTAGACTCTGTCTACACATATAACAAAAATATAACCTCAACCTCAAACAGTTTACAACTGAAGCATACCATCTCTTCTAACATTGTCAAGAACTAACCAGAGATATTGCTCAACTTTTAGCATGTCAGGACAAAAAGGCACCTTTTGCTCTTTTATGTTGTTACACAGAAGAAAGAAGGATATAAGATTTGACTAATTCTTATAAAATCCATGTGAGGTAACAAGTTATGTTTGTAAATGCTTTGTTAACTTAAAATATTGTTCTATGACAATAATAAGCTGTAGAGTTTATTTAACTTTAAAATATTTGGTAGTTTATTAAAAATAAGTACAAGTAAACATGATTCTGCTTTTGCACCAGTTTTATTCTGGTGCAAGCTCATTGATTTAATTGGAATTACTACTGATACACACTGGCATGAGTGCAGAATAGGGATCTAATGTGTAATAAAAATTAAGCCATTAATCTGAACTCAATAAAATGTGGCATTACATACTGACTTTCTTTTTAAGCAAGTTCATTATTTCACAAGATAAGATTAAACCTTAACACAAAGGTGTAACTGCTACTGAATCTACTGAATGTAAGACACCAAACCTTAGGATATGAAATGCATTTCGACCAACAGGCTTCACACTTTTCACTGCGCTCACTCCACAGGGGGCTTGTAGTGAATCAGATGTATGTACTCTTATATCATCTGGATTAACAGCCAAGGTTAGATTACCACACACTGCAGGATAATTCTCCATAGGTGATTTATTGTTTTCAGGGCTCAGAAGCATCACAGTGTCTCCAAAATGAACAAATCCATCTTTTGAAACTGATAGCTGCATCTATGTTAAAATATACATAGATTTGTATAAACTGTTTAATTTGTTTTGAAATTATTGTAATCTATCATATAGAATTCTAAAACATAGTGTTCTCACTACACAGGTGCTAGGAATTCACTACATTTTATAAGCACATGAAGCAGAATTGATAAAAATCTGTTAAGAATGGATTACCTGCTTTAAAAGATTATCTTTAAGTCTCTTTGATTTCTGTATTAGTAGTTCTCCTTTTTCTCTTTTATACAAATAATCTTTCAAGAGGTCCTGTTTAAAAGCAAAAATGAGAAACTAAACATAGTATCCAGCATTTTTACAATCACCTTGGCTGTGTCCAGACTGGCCAGTTTTTCCGGAAAATCAGCCGCTTTTCCGGAAAAACTTGCCTGCTGTCTACACTGGCCGCTTGAATTTTCGCAAAAGCACTGACTTCCTACTGTAAGCAATTAGTGCTTCTTGAGGAAATACTATTCTGCTCCCGTTCAGGCAAAAGTCCCTTTTGTGCAAAGCTTTTGTGCAAAAGGGCCAGTGTAGACAGCTCAGATTTGTTTTCCGCAAAAAAGCCCCGATCGCAAAAATGGCGATCGGGGCTTTTTTGCGGAAAAGCGAGTCTAGATTGGCACAGACGCTTTTCCGCAAAAAGTGCTTTTGCGGAAAAGCATCTGTGCCAATCTAGACGCTCTGTTCCGAAAATGCTTTTAACAGAAAACTCTTTCGAAAGAGGCTTGTAGTCTAGATGTAGCCTGAGAAGCATAGAATCAATGTCGCTATAGTTAGGTCAATGCAGTGTTAGTGTAGACCAGAGGTTCTCAACTTTCAGCCTGCTTGCAGCTCAATTCGCCTACAGCTGTGACCTATAAGACATCCTCAGGGCCTTACAGGTAGTGTATATATTATGTGGATACAGCCCTCATAACACATAGATTGCTGCACCAGTTCATAATGGTAAATAAGTTGAGATCTGCTGGTGCAGACACTGCATAGCTTACGTCAACTCTTACTGGTTTTCAAAAGCTGTCCCATAATGCCCCACACTGACAGTACAAGTGGAATAAGAGATCCTGGTGAGGACGTGCACGGCCAACATAAGAATGCACAAGGGCAGTAATTACTGTCATGGCTGTATGCTGAGGTAAATTAGTCCATGTTAAATGTTGTTAGCCTGAATGAGATGGGAGTAAGGGTACATCTACACACCAACATTATTTTGAAACAACTTAGTCCATGTCTACACAGCAGGCAGTTATTTCAAAATAATGTCAAAATATTGTCAAGCTGGAGGACTTCTTACTCCGAGTCCTGTAACCCTCAGTATATGAGAAGGGAAGTTGGAGGAAGAGAGCTCTGTTTTGACATAAGTGCTGTGTAGACGCTACCAGTTTCGAAATAAGCTATTTCAAAATAAGCCATGCAGTTGATGTAGCCCAGTTTGCGTAGCTTATTTCGAGTTAAGCCCTGCTATGTAGACACACCCTTTGTCTCCAGGGTTCCTCTGCCGCTCAGATGTCTTTCCATTCAGAGGAGAAGGTACCCACTGCGCTGACAGAGCCCCCACGTGGCAGGTGAGGAACGGATACACTTTACCAAGGTCGGTGGTCCTAGGGAGCCGGGTCCAGGCTGCAAATTCTGGTACGTGTGGGGGAGGAGGCCATGTTACACTGGCAGCTGCATGGGACCTGGGCCACCTCCCAGACAGGGAGAACCCAATGGCCCCAGGCTCCATGGGTACCCAGTGCTGAGTGGCTCTAGGGGTTAGGTCTCCTTCCCACCCCCTAGGATTAACAGCCGCGATGTCCCTCCGCCCAGGATGCCACCCTGCCTTAGAGTTGCTGCCCAACCCCAGGGTCGGGGTGGGGTGGGAGTGTGTGGGCGGGTCTCAAAGCCTCAGCCACCATGATCTGCCCGAGCCCTCAAGCCCACTGTGCCACTGGAGGAGCCACCCCACCTCCCGGGGCCCCTTTATCCTTCCTTCCGTAGGGTGCTGCCCAAAATGGGGGGGAGGGAGGGGCAGAAGCGAAGCATCGCTGGGGGGGGGGCAGGGAAGGGCAGCGGCTCTGGTACCTCCTCTAAGTACGTGTCCTCGTTCCAGTTGGCGATGAGCACCCCCGCGGTGTAGGGTTTGCCGCTCAAGCTAGCCCTGGCGTTCATGCTGGGGGGCGGGGCGGGGGGAAGCTGTAGTGGGGCGGGAGGGGGACAGTGGAGGAGTGAGCTCCAGGCAGGCTTCTCCCCGCACCGGCTAGGCCCCGGAGCGTTTACCGGTTTCCATGGGAACTGTTTGAGCAGGGGATTGGATGTTCTCGAGGGAAGATTCCGCCAATGAGGGGCGAGGGGGCGGGGATTTTTTCTGCTTTCCCGGTTGCCGCCGTGAGTCAGCGCAGCTGGAGAGGGGGTGGGCTCACTGCAGCTCTAGTGGTGCTACCCCCCTCCCGGTGTGCTTGGCTGGAGGCATCTCCCAGGCAGGCGTGTTACGCTGCTGGGACCAAACGAAAATTAGTTGTCATCCAACGCTCTTAGGCACAGAACGCTGGTAAGCAGCCCCCAGCCTGTACCTGCAAAACACCCCCCATGCAGGAGCCGGAGCTGCCCCCTCCCCCTCCTGCCCCAGCCCCTGCCGCATTGCACCAAGGCATTGGCTTGCAAGCCCCCTCCCCCTAATCGCTATTGCAATTCATCAAGGGACTGGCCTGCAGCCCCCACCCAACCCCTGCTGCACTGCACCAAAGGGATTGGCCTGCAAATCCCTCCCTCCCCTCATAATCTCAGCAGCCGGAACAACCACTTGCAGTGCACCAAAGTACTGCTGAGATGCGTTGGAGGGAGCCCCTCACCCTGTATTTTCACTCGTTTCTAAAGGCTGTTACTGGCGTCTGTTGGATCATTTTCTTTGAAAATATGATTACGATACAAAAAATCTTAAAAGCATGTTCAGAGATGTTAATGATAGTGTCTGCCTCTGTCACTCCAGTTATTATGGATTCATAAGAGCCGTGGGCTTGTTGTGAGACACTGTAACTACCAGAGTGATGAACCCATTAGATACACCTTAACTAGATCGCTCTATTCTTCTGTCCCCTGATCTCATTAACTTTCCATCTCTAACCTCGCTGTTCTTTAAAGCTTTCCTCCTCACTCTATGTTTATATTAAGCTCTATGGAACGTGTTCATGTAATTTTCAGAATCCAGTATAAACCCTCTCTCTCTATTACTTACTTGTGCCAAGGGATATCTGCACAGTGTAGAGAACATGGATTGAGTTGTGGGAATGTTGGGTGTCCAATTTTGCTGACTGATTTCACAGCTTTACATCTGACTTTTTTTAATTATTCTTGGTTGATACCCTCAGTATAAAGTCCCTAGTAAAATGATTTTAAAGTGAAGCTTTAAAGTAAATTCCATAAGATGTAATCTATTGTTTAAGGGAAGACTTTAATATGATAATTATATAACACTAATAACTGAATAAGGAGATCAAAGAGTTCAGAAGTATTAGGTGACTGACTTTTTTAAATGTCTAGGTTTAGAAGGACCTTAGATATGAAACAAAATTATACAGAGGAAAGAATAGGAAAATGATATAAATCTGGTTATTTTGTAGTGTCAAACTATTATGAGACAGCTGTGAAATTGATTTTATAGTGAATGAATGTCAACAGTTTAAAACTGGACACATTTTAAAGAAAATGGTATTTCTTTTGGTATAGACAGCTGGTCTTCACATTAATTTTAGGAATAGGATTGACAATAGTTTTATCGGGAAAGTGGATTTTTTTTTTGCTTCTACATCAAAACTAACTTCCTGCCTTATTGCTTGCTTTTGTATTTAGTGTAATCCAAGGCCCAACAAGGCAAGGTGAAATCCATCCCTGTAGCAACAGCTCCCCTCTGTGGCCATTTCTGATCAATGAAATTTGTATTCATCATTGCTTTGTTTTATTGACCCTGACATTAGAACACAGTCCTTTTTTCTACTGTTTAATGTCATTAGTTGGGACAATGCCACATATTTTGGCTCAGGACCAATGACCAGATCAGATTTTTTTAAAAATTTAAAAAACAGCGAATAATCCAGGAGGACCTTAGATACGAACCAAAAAATATAGATGATATCGTCTATATTTTGTGGGCACAACTGACTTCTTCAGATGAAAGCGGTCCAGGAGCACAAATATATTGCAGAAAAGAGGAGGGGGGGAGGATAAAACCTGACAAAGTGTCTGTGCTAAATTAGGCTAATAGAATGGGCTGTAAAGGTACGTCTACACTGCACGCTTATTTCAGAATAAAGCTATTTCAGAAGAAAAACTTCGAAATAGTTTTTTTTAAATAGTGCTTCTACACAGCAAAATGCTCATCAAAATAGTCCTGAGCTATTTTGAAATAGAGCATCCACACACATTGGAGCCTCAATCACATTTAAAGCCCCCCAGAAACACTTCAGGAAGCGCATCAGGACAGCACTCACTTCCTGTAGCTGCTTCCTGAAGTTCTTATAAAAAAGGAGACTGGGGAAAGGAGGTGGAGGGGGGGGGGGGAGGAGAGGCTTTAAGGCTGGGGCTGGGAGTGGTGCCTGCCTTGGGCCATCCCACTGCCTCTTGTGTAGGGCCCTGGATGCCCTAGGGGAGGCGCCGGGGGAGAAGCCAGAGGAGCAGGGGGAGAAACCAGAGGAGTGGGAGTAGGAGGGGGGGTGCCTGCTGGACTGTTCTAGGGCAGCAACCCTGCGGTCCACAATAGCTGTGTATGCCGCACACATGCTGTGGGCCTCTTGAGCCTGCTCCCACAAGGTGTTGCGGTGCAGCTCCTGATCCGCTTCCCACTACTGGTCCTGCCAGTCCAGAGGGTGCTAGAGGCCATGTAGGCAGGCCATGTGTTCCTGCTCAAAGTCCTTATGGTCTCGTCTGTGGTGGCGGCTCCGATGGGGTTGGGAGGCTGGCGTGGGAGATGTTGTGGGGGTGTCTCTCAGCTGGTCCAGCTGTGAAGAACAAAGAGAAGGGCAGTCATCCCAAGAGACTGGTCTTGGCAATGTGCTTGGAGCAAGGCCGTCTGTGGCCTACACAGCGAGCCCTTTCCTGCAGGAGCACAGGTGTCCCTGGGGGGGGGCAGCCTTGCTTCCCGCATGTCCTGGAGAGAAGCAGGCATGGGATGGTGCCAGCCAAGGTGAGAAGGGGTGGCAGGACAGTGTGGTTTCCTTCTGTGCCACACACACATCAGGACAGGTAGTGGTGGCATCCCACAGGGAGAGGATTTATAAGGGAGTTTGGGTCTAGGGGTGCTCAGGGCTAGGACAGGGGGTTGGGGTGCAGGAGCGTGTATAAGATTGGGACAGGGATTCAGGATGCAGGCTCAGGTAGACACTGCTTACCACAGGTGGCTCCAGGGTGGTAGTACAGTGAGGCTAAGGCAGACTCACCCCTGCCCTGGCCCTGCACCATTCTCAAAAGCAGCCAGCAAGCCCTCCATCCCAAACCCTGTTGTGCCCCCCACCCTTGTTCTGTGAAGATAAAATACAGGGTGGGAGAGGGAAACAGCTCCAAGGCAAAGGACAGGAGATATGCAGCGGTGTGGGGAGGAACAGCTGAAGTGTTGCACGTGATAGCCCCTTGGCCAAACCAGTCAAGATCACCTATCAGAGACTCCAAGATCTACCAGTAGATCCCAATCAACTGGTTGGTGACCACTGCTTTAAGGGCTTCAGGGGAAGGGAAACTATAGAGTTATAATGAGTCTGTACAGAATGGCCACCAGGGCACCTGTGGGAAGCCCTGGAGGCCACTTATTCCAAAATAACTCCATCTGCCCCATCCTGTTTTGAAATAACTACTGTATTTCAGAATAGGCATTATTCCTTGTAGAATGAGGGTTACAGAATTTGGAATAAGATGCCTGTTATTTCAAAATTATTTCGAAATAAGGGGCTTGCTGTGTAGATGCTCACTTTGTTATTTCGAAATAATGCTGCTGTATAGATGTGCCCTACACTTAGCTTTTGATGTCATTTGAGTGTTGAATATAATGGCCCATCCAAGACATGAGCAAAGACTGGTTAACATCCTTAGTATAAATTACACACAAAAAACAAAGAACGTAAATATATTGCTATACAGAGCAAAAGTACTCTGTAACCACTGCATTACTAGGAGAATATGAGTCTTGTCTTGTACTTGGAAATTTTTCATTTCTAATTCCATCATATTCTCTGACAAACAAATAAAAAGAGCCTATTAAAAATTATTCCTTTCATAAAATTAATGTCTTTCTTACAAGTGTGGCTAAGGACATAATGAAATGCAGATTACCTTGATTTTCTTTTTAAAAATTAAACAAAATGCATCTAGTAAAAAATCATTAATGAATTATTAAATATTTGGTGTGAAATCTTGCCCCCTGCCATTCACATAAGTGGCAGAACTCCCATTGACTTTAGCAGTGCCAGGGTACCACCCTATACTTGCAGAAGGATTTGCCAGATTAATTTGGGGAGGTGTGTTGGTTTGTGGGAGATTGGCTGTTTCTCCCTCGTAGTTTTACATGTAATAATCTTTAGTAAAAAGTGTATGATATTTTAAATGTGCTACAGAAGAAATATCAAATTGCATGATCATAAAAGGGATGCCATTCCAGCTTTTCCCTGATGTCACAAAATCAGTTCTTAATAAAGAAAAAAAAGCTTGAAAGAGAGTAGGATGGATTGGAGGATTTGTTATGACCTATAGAGCTTTCTAGGGTACCTGTAGGCCCTTAGTGCAACTACAGTCTAGCGTAGTTAGGCATGGCTAAGGCCAACATATTTAAACCTATTTAGGCAGTGCTGAGTGCAGCTAACTAATTTACGACCCCAAATCTATTTTCCAAAGGGTTTTAGGCATTTGGGAGTCTAAATTCCATCAAGAATTGGATTAGACCACCGGTATAATTGCCCCTGATTTCAGCCGGCTTTTCTGGTCCACGGTGAAGTCTATGCTTCATTGCTATGGTACTTGAACTAGCCAGCTCAGCTATTTCTACATGAGCTGTTTTGTGATTGAGGATGTGTGGTCAACAGTCCAATCTGGCGAGCATGTCTGCATTAGGAGTTTGCATTGCTGTAAGTGAACTGATATAGATATACCTGTGTGACTTTCCCTAGTGCAGATCCAGCCTAAAACGTACATTGGTGCACCAGTTACATAGTTGATGTTTTGAAGTTTTTCTTTGGAACTGAAAGAACATACTTGGGCGGGGGGAAGGAGAGAGAGGAGAGCATAGTTTGAAAGTTCTAGTGCAGTGGTTCCCAACCTGTGGTCCATAGTCCCCTGATGGACTGTGACAGTACTGCAGGGGGTCAGTGGAAAGTTTAAAAGTAAGGATCGGGCCCATCACAGTAGGCCTGATCTTTCCTTTCCTTTCCCGGGGAGGAATGGGGGGACCATGAAATTTTAAGTTGAAAAGGGGTCCATATGCTTGAAAAGGTTGTGCTGCCACCTATCCTCCCATTCTAGAACTCCAGCTCCAGCTGGGTCAGGTTACTCAATCCTCCTTTATATTTTCACTAGCAAATTTACCTGGCATTGCTCGGGTCATTAAGGAGGGGTTCAGTGCAGGAGGCTGAGAGTGTGGAGGGGGTTCATGGGTCAGGGTAGCGTCTTGGGCCCTGTGACTGGTTGGGAGAGGTGAGGCTCCATGGGCTGGTCTCAACCTGCACAATAATTCCTCGACTTTGCAGCTGGTCTGGGGTAATGAGGGTCCATGGGCTGGCCCTCCTCCCTGCAACTGGTCACAGGGGGCAGCTTCTGGGGGCTGTCCCTGGCATCCACTTACCTTTCCCCTCCCAAAATCCAGTAGCCTGTCTGGGGAAGGAAAGGGAGAGGGACCTAGGTTCCAGGGGACACCCCTGGCCTGCAGCTGCCCACTCTGGCCCTGCAGCTGGTGTGGGGGGGCAGGCTTGGGGGGCTTCCAAGGCCTCTTTCCTTTAAGAAAATTAAACTGGACATTTTATTGGTTAGGTGGGGAGTTCACATTTAATTTTAATTTGCAATTACAAAGGGTGTGATCAGAAATTTCTTTTTTAAATGACTTTGCCAGAGCTCTATGAAAGGGTTTTTTGATGTGTAGTGTGTTGCATTTGCTGAACCATACATTTCTGTCATAAACCACAGTAACTATTTTAGTATGGGGCATGCTATAGTAATGAAGATTGGAAATTGTGTCTTGTTTATTGATCACTTTAACATTTGATTTTCATAAATATTCATGCTTGGGTGTGTGTGATTCACTTTGATTAACATAAAATACTTGTACAGGAGAGTTTGAACTGCAGTTCACTAGCAGTTATGCAAGTAAAAAAGCAATCATATGAATGCTTGCAAAAAGCAAACACATGTAGTGCCAACAGGTGTAACCAAACTTGGGACCTTTGGAGCTTAGTGCATAAGCCTGTACAGCTTGAGTTAAAATCCAGTTGTCTCTCAGTTGAGGCTGTATAGCAAACTCATTCTTTCTCTCTCTGGGTGTGTCTAGACTACATGGCTCCATCGACGGAACCATGTAAAGTAGTTTACCCGACACAGTCAATGAAGCGGGGATTTAAATAATCCCCGCTTCATTAAAATAAAAATGGCTGCTGCGCTGTGCCGACAGTCAGCTGATCCGGCACAGCATGGTAGTCTAGACGTGGATTGGTCGCCAAGGGAAGCCTTTGTCGACCGATCCTGTAAACCTCGTTTCATGAGGCATAAGGGAGCCATCGACAAAGGCTTCCCTTATCAACCGATCCGCGTCTAGACTGCCACGCTGTGCCGGATCAAAAGGTGTGTGTATTACATGAGCACTAAATTAAACTCAGATTTCAACTATACTTGCTTTAACTTTGGATTTGTTCAAAAGTGAAATTCTGGGAATCTGAACTGCATTTCTTGAAACTGAGGAATTATATTTTTGCATCTGCCTCCTCCTCCCCCCATGAATTGAAAGTTGCTTCCCATTTCTGTGCTTAACAAAAGAATTACTTAGGGTTACCTCTGCTTATTCTTTTTTAATCACATCTTGACTTGTAAATTGGCTCTGAGTCTGTCTCATGCTAGCAATGATGCCTAGCTTTTTTTAGCTATTATCTGCCTTCAGTGACAGGCCTTATAAACTTAGGAGAAGACAAAATCACTTCTTGTTCCCTTCTGGGAATATACGTCTGACTGTTTTGAAGCAGAGTTATGGCGGTTTTAAATAACAGTAGACATGAATTTTACCTTTAGATAGTTTAGTCACGTAGAATCTATGTATTAAAGAGGTTTACTTGTGGTGATCGTGCTTTAGGGCTAGGGAAATATTCTGAATCCAAATACCTTAACTGGGCCCAAATTGCTCTACCTTTTATACATAAATGCAGAGGGGTGGGTAGCTCCAACAAGAACTGGCTGAGCTGCAGCAAAAGACAGCAGGGAGTTATTAAAAAGCCAGCTGATACCTGGGTTGTGATGGGACGATACCTGTAAGAAATTTAAGTTCTTTTTATCCCTGCATAAAAGGAACACATTTAAAATTATTATAAAGAGATAGTAACTGAGCAGTCTATTTATGCTATAGAACATGAATCAGTTACATCTCTTTAGTATAACAAAATGAATTGCGTCAGACTCTTTGTCCTAAGGGGAAAAGAACATGTGTACTGTAATTGTTTTTCACATCATCTGCCACCAATGTGCTATTGATGATTTGGATTTGGATGACCTTTCTCTGGCATTCTGTCTATGTCAGACATCACGGGCTGCAGAAAGTATTTTAAACGTCTGAAAATTCTGGCAACTATTCTAACCTGAATCTCTGAACATTTCAGTATTTCCCTGTCCTATTGGTTAGTAAACGATCTCGTCTTAGTTGGTAGTTTCTGTTTGACTTGTGCATGAGAGATGGTATTTCATTGTAATGTAGGGAATCCAGGAACAGTCTGGAGAGAAATAGAATGATAAATAATCTCTACCAAAAGCCACAAATGGTCATGGTAAAAGTCAGTATATATTAGGGCCATCATTACTAGAGATGTAAAGGTTTAACTGGTTACCGATAAACATTGTCTTACTGGCATGCTTACCGGGTAACCTGTTAGCTGGCAGCTGGCCAGACCAGCCCCCTACCTGTGCCATACTGTGGGTAGGGAGCTGCTCCAGCCCATATTAGCCCACCATGCCACAGGTGGGGAGGCTGTTCCAATGGCCCCCATCCTTGGTGCAGCACAGAGGGCCGGTTAACCAGTTAAACAATTTAGACAGTATTTTAAACCTTAGTTCTTCCCCATCCATGAAATATGCAGCTGCATAGAGCACCTGAAAATTTGGAGCACCACTGGTTTTAATGTTCACCCACCCGCCCCTTCTTATCTTTGTTCTGTGGCTCTGCTTCCTTCAGAGAGGATCAAGTTAACTTAAAAGTTAAAAAAAGAGCTAGATAGATTCATGGAGATTAGGTCCATCAATGGCTATTAGCCAGGATGGGTAGGAATGGTGTCCTTAGCCACTGTTTGTCTGGAAATGGGTGATAGGAGAGGGATCACTTGATTACCTGTTGTGATCGCTCCCTCTGGGGCATCTGGCATTGGCCACTGTCAGCAGACAGGATACTGGGCTAGATGGACCATTGGTCTCGCCCAGTATCGCCATTCTTGTGTTCTTAACTGTAGAATGGCTGAGGTATGGGGTTTGATTTGTTAAGATGTCAGGATCAGTGTTCCCTATAAACTGAGAGAGATTCAAATGCCACTCAGCTAATTAGCAGAGTGCCCATAGCTAGGTTTTGTTTCCACTGGTGGTGCACATTCACATATACCTTTGTGCACATGCTAAATTATTCTGCACATGTATGGAAAAAATCCGCATGTGTCAGGATACCATTCAGCTGGATGAACACTAGTATTCCTGAGACAAACAAATGCAGGTACATGGGTTTGTGTGTGTACTATTCTCATGTAAAATGGGCAGCCTCCACAAGAGGGTGTCTATACACCCTTGTGAGTAGGAACAAATACTGACAGCCTGAAAGGATCTGATTAGAGTATTTGATTTCTGTTGCATAACAGTATAGTGAGCTTTGGACTTGTATGTTTTATTTAGGAATAAAGTGCATGAAAACAACAAACAAACAAACCCCCCTCTATTATTGTAGCTCAAGTGTAACAGAACACAGCTCCTTCATCAGCACCACTACCAATGACTCTGCAGCAGGAAGCATTTTCAGTTGATTTTACTACAGGTTAAACCTCTCTAATCCAGAACTTTCTTGTTCAGAAACATCTGTCCAGAATTATTTTAATTAGCCAGATGTCCACTTTTTATGGGTGTGGTCAAGTTTCCTGCAAACTTTTCATAAAGGTTGTTTACAGCCACCAGTCCTAGCTCTCAGTGTTGGGCTATGTCTAGACTGCTATTTCCACTGCTTACTATGCTGGTAGAGGACATTTAGAGATAAATTAGAACTAAATAAGGGCATGACTAAACTCCATCTCTCTTTTGAAAGAGCGATGTAAATTGGACAGAACAAAATTGCCGGGATTTGAATTTCCTGTGCTTCATTTGCATAATGGTGGCTGCGCGTTCTTTCGAAAATGGGTATTTTGAAAGTAAAACCACCGTCTATATGAGGTTCTTTCGGGAGGGGAAAAACTTTTTTTGAAAGATCCTGTACTCAAAAAATGGGGTTTACAGGATCTTCCAAAAAAGGGTGGGGTTTTTTTTAAAGAACTGTGTCTAGATGATGGTTGCACTTTTGAAATACCCGTTTTAGAAAGAATGTGCAGCTACTGTCAGTATGCAAATGAAGCACAGGAAATTCAAATCCCGGCTTCATTTACAATTTTGATCTGCCTAATTTACATCCCTCTTTGAAAGATGTAGTTTAGACATGCCCTTATTTAGTTCTAATTTGACTCTAAATGTCCTCTACCAGCACAGTAAGCAGTGAAAATGTTGGTAATGCTGCTAGACAATATTGACCTCCTATGGTCCAGAAAATTCTCTTGTTCAGAACCGGTCAGGGCCCGATGGTTCCGGACTAGTGAGGTTTAACCTGTAGAAGACACAGATGCAAGTATACTCTTACACTGTGCTGTGTGCACTGTACTATGTCTACACTGGTGGCTTCTTGCACAAGTATGGCTGTTCTTGCGCAAGAATCTGCAGAGCGTCCACACTGCCCACCCACTCTTGTGCAAGGAAGTTTGCAGTACTGCATGGTAAGAGAGGGCTTCTTGCACAAGAGCTACACTCTTTTTTTAACAGGTGTAAACCCTCTTGCGCAGGAGCTCTTGCACAAGAGGGCAGTGTGGAGGCTCAGCAGGGATTTCTTGTGCAAGAAAGCCCTATGGCTAAAATGGCCATCAGAGATTTCTTGCGCAAGAAAACGTCCACACTGCCATGGGTGCTCTTGCACAAAAGTACAGCTCGCACATGGCAGTGTGGACGTTTTCTTGTGCAAGACTTCTTGCACAAGAACACTTGTACAAAATGTTCTTGCACAAGAAGCCGCCAGTGTAGACATAGCCTAGTTGTTTAGACCCACTTTGGAGAAAGCAGATAAACAAGAGGTGAAATTTACCTCAATGCAGGGCCAATGCTTGGACACAGACTGTTAGAAACTGTATTTTATATTCAACAGGTAGTCCTGTGGTGCCTTGTAAACTAACCAAAAATTATAGAACCGTAAACTTTCATGATAAAAGCCACTTCCTCAGATTGGAGTGGAAATGACAAAACCAAGATAGATATATAACAGCTGAAGAAGTACTTGTCGATTGTAGGACCTGTGTTAATGAGGCTAATTAAGATATTTCCACTCTAATTCATCTGATGAAGTGGGTTTTACCCACGAAAGCTTATGATTTTATATATTTTGCTTAGTTTTTAAGATGTTACAGGACTACCTATTGTTTTTAAAGTTATAAACTAACACAGCAACCCCTCTGTTTATTTTATATTGGTTGAATTAGGAGATTTACTAAGAAATATGGTAATTTCAAGATTGTGACTGAATATGAATATTTACTTTCTAGCTAATACTTTATCAAAGGACAATGAAAACCTTCTTAAGACTCAGAAGAACCTTAAAGAAAAGGACGGTCTGGGCAATGAGAAATAGCATCACCTTTTGTGGTGTTCAAGTACATTAAAACTCCATTGGTCTGGTATCCAATGCTCGGGCATTCCTGATGGTCCAGCACCATCAGAAACCCGGAAGTGCTCCGGGCAGCTGGACAATTGGAGCTGCTCTGAGCCCGGCTTCACTGATTCAGCCGCTGCTGAAACTGACCAGCAGCTGAGTTGGGAAAGCCGGGGACAGAGCAGCTGGGGTGCTGCCGGATTAGTCCTGTAGCCCTGCCCCTCGGGGCTGCGGGACCAACCCGGCAACACCCCAGCTGCTCTTGGGGATGCCTGGGGCTTCCTGGAGTCAGCCGCTGATCAGTTTCAGCAGCGGCTGACTTGAGGACGCTTGGGGCAGAGCAGCTGGAGTGCTTCCGGATTTGTCCCGCAGCGCCAAGGGGTGGCATTATGGGACCAACCCGGCAGCACCCCAGCTGCTCTATTCCAGGTGTCCCGATTCAGCAGCTGCTGAAACTGACCAGCGGCTGATTCTGGTCAGCCTCTGGTCAGTTTCAGCAGCGGCTGAATCGGGAACGCCTGGGGCAGAGCTGCCCCTCGGAGATGTGGAACCAACTCGGCAGCACCCCATTTGCTCTGCCATAGGCGTCCCCAATTCAGCCGCTGCTGAAACTGACCAGCCGCTGCTGAATCGGGACGCCTAGGGCAGAGCCGGAGTATCGGAAGGGGGGGCTATGAGGAGTCTGGGGTGGCATCCCGTCCACCCCATCCCAAACCCCTCATAGCCCCCCTTCCGATAGTCTGGCATATCTGAGAATCCGACACCCCCTGAGTCCTAAAGGTGCCGGAATATCGGAAGTTTACTATACAAAGGAAAAAAATTCAATATGAGTGCAACACAAGCATGTGTGTGATCCTAAATACACAGAGGGACATTAAAAATGGAAAATCTAGACCTGTGAAAATGTTACAAGTGCCTAGAGACATAGTAAAACTTTTCATGCAAGCTAATTAGTGTGATTAGGAACCTCATTCAGTAAAATCATGAGTTAGAATAGGATGATTCTGCAAGATGAAAATAGCCTGGATGAATGGCCCCATTTGAGATCTCAGAAACTTTTCAAAAATGTTGCATTTCATGGTTATGCCTTTAGGACTCCATTTTAAATAAGAATGTCAGTGGATGTCTGTACTGTTAAAATAACTTCTGCTACTATTGATAATTATACCAGTCCAGTGTGATGTTCACTTCCAGAATTCCGTGTTGCCATTATTACACACATCTTGTAGCCTATACAATGTAAAGGGAAAGGCAAGTGTTAGGGAGTAGAAATAGATGACAGAGATGATGTACAGAACCTGTAAGGTGAAGACAGGGAGTTTGAACATGCTACTAGAGGCAATGGGGAAACTAGTGGATGGGCTTAAAAGAGAGGAGTGGAATGTACTAAGTGTCATGCAAGGAAGCCTATATTCACAGCAGCATTTTGGATACTCTGAAGAAGAGGATGAAGGGCAGGGTCACCAGGAAGGAAGAGAAGGAGGGAAGAGAGAATAAATACACATGGTATGAGGGATTAGCCATTGTGAAAGCTTATCCTTCAGCTAGTTTTATAAAATTAAATCTGCTAAACCATCCTTCAACTTGGGTATCCGTTTATATAGCTGGTTACACTAATGATTCCTAGAGATTTGTGAAAGTATGAATGGAAAATATTTATTAGTGCTGGCCAGTACTGCAAACTAGTGTTTTAATACCGAAGTGTAGTTAATCATAGAATCATAGAATACTAGGACTGGAAGGGACCTCGAGAGATCATCGAGTCCAGTCCCCTACCCCCATTGCAGGGCCAAATACTGTCTAGACCATCCCTGATAGACATTTATCTAACCTACTCTTAAATATCTCCAGAGATGGGGATTCCACAACCTCCCTGGGCAATTTATTCCAGTGTTTGACTACCCTGACAGTTAGGAACTTTTTCCTAATGTCCAACCTAAACCTCCCTTGCTGCAGTTTAAGCCCATTGCTTCTTGTTCTATCCTCAGAGGCCAAGATGAAGAAGTTTTCTTCCTCCTCCCTATGACACCCTTTTAGATACTTGAACACAGTTATCATGTACCCCCTCAATCTTCTCTTTTCTAAACTAAACAAACCCAGTTCCTTCAGTGTTCCCTCATAGGTCATGTTCTCTAGACCAGTGGTCCCCAACCACTGAAGGTTGCTGGGCACCAGGGGGCGTGGCTGTTCGCCTGCCGGGCACCAGAGGGCGGGGACACTTGCGCGCCCGGGGCCGGCGCCCCCTCCAAGCGCCGCGCACCCGGGGCCGGAGCTCCCCCCCAAGTGCCACACGCTTGGGGGCTGGCGCTTCCCCCCCTCCCCCAGCGCCGCGCGCCTGGAGCTGGCACTCCCCCCCACACACGCCGCGCGCCCGGGGCTGGCGCCCCCTCCAAGCACCGCGCGCCCAGACTGCGGGCGGCGAATCCGTGGCGCTCCTGGGGCCGGCGCTCACCGTGCGCCATGTGCCCGGGGCCGGCTCTGGCATCATGCATGCGCCATGTGCCCAGGGCCGGGCCAGGCCAGCCCCGAGCACTTGGTGAGGACCACTACTCTAGACCTTTAATCATTCTTTTTGCTCTTCTCTGGACCCTGTCCAATTTCTCCACATCTCTCTTGAAATGCGGTGCCCAGAACTGGACACAATATTCCAACTGAGGCCTAACCAGAGCAGAGTAGAGCAGAAGAATGACTTCTAATGTCTTGCTCACAATACACCTGTTAATGCATCCCAGAATCATGTTTGCTTTTTTTGCAACAGCATCACACTGCTGACTCATATTCAGCTTCTGGTCCACGATGACCCCTTGATCCCTTTCTGCCATACTCCTTCCCAGACAGTCACTTCCCAATCTGTATGTGTGAAACTGATTGTTCCTTCCTAAGTGGAGCACTTTACATTTGTCTTTATGAAACTTCATCCTGTTTACCTCAGACCATTTCTCCAATTTGTCCAGATCATTTTGAATTATGATCCTATCCTCCAGATTAGTCGCAACCCCTCCCAGCTTGGTATCATCTGCAAACTTAATAAGTGTACTTTCTATGCCAATATCTAAATCGTTAATGAAGATATTGAACAGAGCCGGTCCCAAAACAGACCCCTGCGGAATCCCACTTGTTATACCTTTCCAGCAGGATTGTGAACCATTAATAACTACTCTTTGCATATGGTTATCCAGCCAGGTATGCACCCACATTATAGTAGCCCCATCTAAGTTGTATTTGCCTAGTTTATTGATAAGAATATCATGCGAGACCGTATCAAATGCCTTACTAAAGTCTAGGTATACCACATCCACTGCTTCTCCCTTATCCACAAGACTTGTTATCATATCAGAGAAAGCTCCCTTATCCACAAGACTCGTTATCATATCAGAGAAAGCTATCAAATTGGTTTGACATGATTTATTCTTTACAAATCCATGCTGGCTGTTCCCTATCACCTTGCCACCTTCCAAGTGTTTACAGATGATTTCCTTAATTTCTTGCTCCATTATCTTCCCTGGCGCTCAAGTTAAACTAACTGGTCTGTAGTTTCCTGGGTTGTTTTTACTTCCCTTTTTATAAATGGGCACTATATTTTCCCTTTTCCAGTCTTCTGGAATCTCTCCTGTCTCCCATGATTTTCCAAAGATCATAGCTAGAGGCTCAGATACCTCCTCTGTCAGCTCCTTGCGTATTCTAGGATGCATTTCATCAGACCCTGGTTACTTGCAGGCATCTAACTTTTCTAGAAGAAAAAGCCTACCGACTGCTATGCTTACCTGCATGCCTCCAGCTTCCATCCTGGACACACCACACGATCCATCATTTACAGCCAAGCACTGAGTTACGATTGCATATGCTCCAACTCCTCAGACAGAGACCTACACCTACAAGATCTTCAGCAGGCATTCTGCAAACTACGATACCCACACGAGGAAGTGAGGAGATAGATTGACAGAGCCAGACGTGTACCCAGAAGCTTCCTGCCCAAGAACAAAACCAACAGAACACCACTGGCCATCACCTACAGTCCTCAGCTAAAACCGCTCCAATGCATCATTAGTGATCTACAACCCATCCTAGACAATGATCCCCCGCTTTCACAGGCCTTGGGAGACAGGCCAGTCCTTGCCCACAGACAACCCGCCAACCTGAAGCATATTCTCACCAGCAACTATACACTGCACCATAATAACTCTAACTCAGAAACCAATCCATGCAACAAACCTCGGTGCCAACTCTGCCCACATATATACACCAGCAGCACCATCACAGGACCTAACCAGATCAGCCATACTGTCACCGGTTCATTCTCCTGCACAGCTACTAACGTTATATATGCCATCATGTGCCAACAATGTCCCACTGCTATATACATCGGCCAAACTGGACAGTCCCTACATAAAAGAATCAATGGACACAAATCAGATATTAGGAATGGCAACATACAAAAACCTGTAGGGGAACACTTCAGTCTCCCTGGACACATAATTGCAGATCTAAAAGTAGCCATCCTGCAGCAAAAAAACTTCAGGACCAGACTTCAGAGGGAAACTGCTGAGCTACAGTTCATCTTCAAGTTTGACGCAATCAATTCAGGATTAAAAAAAGACTGTGAATGGCTCGCTAACTACAAAAGTACCTTCTCCTCTCTTGGAATTCACACCTCCAGATCAGCTACTAGAAGTGGGCCTCATCCTCCCTGATTGGATCCACCTTGTCATCTCCAGCCTGATTCTGGTCTGCATATTTATACCTGCCTCTGGAAATTTCCACTACATGCGTCTGACGAAGTGGATCTTTGCCCATGAAAGCTTATGCTCCAACACTTTGGTTAGTCTATAAGGTGCCACAGGACTCCTTGCAGCTTTTGCAGATTCAGACTAACACAGCTACCCCTCTGATATTTAAACTTTTCTAGGTGATTTTTATCTTGTTCTTTTTTTACTTTATCGTCTAAACCTACCCCCTTCCCACTAGCATTCACTATGTTTGTCATTCCTTCAGACTTCTTGGTGAAGACTGAAACAAATAAGTCATTAAGCATCTCTGCCATTTCCAAGATTCCTGTTACTGTTTCTTCCTCCTCACTGACCAGTGGGCCTACCCTGTCCTTGGTCTTCCTCTTGCCTCTAATGTATTTATAAAAATACTTTATATAATGCCAAATGTGCAGTGATACCTCTGTCATTGAAGGGAATTTATAACAGACATATCTACAGACAACTCTCAGTTAGACACATTTTAACTGTGCACTGTGGTTAAACTATATCAACAATACTTCATGCTCAATAGTGTGACAAAAAGAACAAATCGGTTATTTAAAAATTTTACACAAAGGGGGAAGCAACTGTCTTCAGTGGGTTATGTTTCTTGTTGGGTAATATCCAGGGAGAAAAAAAAGTTGACTCCACTAGCAAACAGCAAAGATATTCAACACATCATTGTCCTTGGTGGGTGTATGCTAGGTTTGTTTGGCAGTGATTGTTGTTTGCAAAAATTGCCCACCATTGCAAACAGTAATGTAGCTCCACCAAGAGCAGTAAAACAGTGTGGTCTTTATAATAGACAAAGCACCTGTGGCTGCCAGTGTTTTTAACACTGTTGTAAGTAGACCTGCAATGAGCTGGGAAAGAAACTGTTACTGTGAAATCCGGCATCTGTTCAAACTGCTCTGATAAAAGCAAAAAAGCAGTCATGTAGCACTTTAAAGACTAACAAGATAGTTTTAATAGGTGATGAGCTTTCGTGGGGCAGACCCACTTCTTCAGATCATATTCTGAAAGCGAATTGGCATGACCGTTACAAGCAGTCCCTGACTTACAAACGGGTTACGTTCTGAACACCTGGTCATAACTCGATTTGGTCGTAAGTTGGAAATACCCTTAAAAGCGCTGCCTGCACAGTTCGAAAAACTTGATGTACGTGGTTCTCAACTCAGAAATACTATAATGGGCTTAATGGGAGGTTGGTCATAAGTATGGATGGTCGTAAGTCAGGGAGTGGCTGTATATAACAGAGGGATACAATGAAAAAAGTACAAACTGACAAATCAGCTACATAGAATACAAGGTGGGAGCAAGGGGGGGAGGAGTGACAAGGAAGAAGGAAATTGCCTACTGTAAGAATCAATTAAGTGGCTAATCTGGGGTCATTACAAATATCAAAAGGTGGGGAGGCTGTCTTTGTAATGTGTAAGATAACCAGGGCTCGCCGAACTGCAGCGAGCCCCGCTCGCCAGCCGCGCTGTCCGGCGATCTGCGCATGCGTAGATCGTTCTGCTCATGAGCAAATTGCCCGAACCCGGCTCTTCCAGGTTACAGTCTACTTGCCACGGGCGAGTAGATAGTTATCTTCAGGGCTCGACAAATAATACAATCATCTCGATTAAGGCCCATTCGCAAGGTTTTAGCATAAATAAAAGTTCTGAGGTCTCCCTCTGTAATCTGGTGTTAAAGTCTCTTTGTTGTAGGATGCATGTTGTAAGGTATTTAAGGGAGTGGCCAGTTTTATTGAAATGCTGGCTGACAGATTTGTGTGTGTGTAGATTTCTGATATCTGATCTGTGAGCATTGGTTCTTTGGTGAAGTGGCTGACCAGTTTGTCCAATATACATCGCAGAGGGACATTGTTGGCACATGATGGCATATATCACATTGCTGGACATACAGGAATATGAGCCCTTGATTGTATAACTGACATGGTTAGGTCCAGTGATGGTGTCTTTAGAGTAAATATGTGGACAAAGCTGGCAACGGGGTTTGTTGCAAGGGAAAGTTCCAGTGTTTGTTTTAATGATGTTTGCTCTGTGGTTGTTAGTGAGAATCTTCCTGAGGTTAGGTGGTTGCCTATAGAAGAGTACAGGTCTGTCACTCAGAGCCTCTTGGAGTGTAGTATCATGTTCCAGTATAGGTTGTAGGTTATTGATAATGCGTTGAAGGATAGGATTTGGGGCTGTATGTGATGACAAGTGGTATTCTATTGTTGATTTTCTTGGGCCTATCTAGAAGTAGCTGGTTTCTGGGTATTCATCTGGCCCTTCAATCTGTGTTTTAACTTCCCCAGGTGGGTAATTGAGTTTTACAGATGCTTGGTAGAGATCTTGACTTTTTGGTCTCTGTCAGTGGGATTGGAGCAGATGCGATTGTATCTGAGGGCTTGACTATAGACGATGGATCGTATGGTGTGTCCTGGATGGGAGCTGGAAGCATGTAAGTAAGTGTAGCAGTCAGTGGGCTTCCTATAGAGCATGGTATTGATTTTGCCATCAGTAATTTGTACTGTGGTGTCCAGGAAATGAATCTCTCGTGTCAAATGGTCTAGGCTGAGATTGGTGGGGTGCAGGTTGTTAAAATCTCTGTGGAATTAGTTCAATATTTCTTGACCATGGGTCCAAATGATAAAGATGTCATTGATGTAGTGCAGTGGTCCCCAACGTGGTGCCCGTGGGTGCCATGGTGCCCGCTGGGGCATTTATGTGTGCCCGCCGAAACATCTGGGTGGTTTTCTTTGGGGGGGGAGAGAGTGGTGTTTGGTATTTTTGTTTCAACCATCTGGCAACCCTAAACACTGGTCTAATTCACTATTTTTTTTCTTTCCTCCTCTCACCTCCCCCCGCTCCCCACTGCCTTCCCTTATTTATTCTTGGATCTGGACTTTTAATACTTCAGTCATCTGAAGAAGTGGGTTGTACTCATGAAAGCTCACGATACTATCTGCATGTTTTGTTTGTCTTTAAAGTTCTGCTAGACTATTCGTTGTTTTTTAAGTTTTTCCAGTTACAGACTAACTCGGTTACCCCTCTGAAGCCAAAAAAGAAAATAACTCTTTCTTGTGTCCAAAGTTTCCTGACTGCTTGGAAGTTCTGACAATATGTAAGTTTGTATAATGTGCTTTCCTTAATACGTGTGTTGCTTGAAAAAATATGTATTTGTTTATATTGCAATAGCACCTAGACACCTCTATTTAGGATTAGAGCCCTTTTGTGGTGGGCAGTGTAGACACATACAACGAAAAGATAATCCATATCCCCAAAGAACTTCCAGTTTTATGAGGAACATGCTAATTTTTCATCATAAAACGGCAGAACAGAGCATATTTATTAACTTTTGATATTCTCTTATTCATTTCTTCTCTTTATTTAGCTATTTATGTATTGACATTATTCTTGTGCTGATCACTAGAGATAATGATGGCAAGTCATATTTTGAACATTTGCTGTCCCCAAAATATCAGTATCAGGACTGTGAGTTCAGAAAAGCGAAAAGCAGTATCTTTAAATTCTATTCAGTCCCTTTAACCTTCACTTGAAATTTGAAAACCACATATTTTCAGTGCTGAGGGAAAACTGTAAGTCTCTAATCCATTTTATCAGTTTTTCTAAGGTAAAAATGTATTGGGTGCTGGTTTTGGTGATTTCTCCTTTAATAGCCCTGCATGGTGATTCAATTGCTGGTTTTGAGAATTAGTTAAGTAGTGATTTTTTTACAAATCTGTCATAAATTACCTAGTTTTCCCTAGAGTTATTTAGAGGGAACGGGTCTTCAGCTTTGCAATGCATATCTCTGAAGGATTGGTTAGAATCTTGAAAGTTGTGGTTAATTACAGTAGAGAGTTTAGTGCAAGTAATTTGTATGAAAAATAATAACTATTGCTTTTTTCCTTATTGTCTGGATATTTAGATACATTTCACCCACTAGCAGTGTATGTTTCTATCACTTGCAGTCCCGCTTATCCCCACTATGTATTTTTTAACCTGTTTTTTTTATGGAATAAAAACCCCACAGGCAACTGAATGATTTATGGGATTGAGAATAAGGCCATTGTATATTGGTCCCCTGTGTTTACAATTCTAGACTGTCAGGCCAGAGCAGATGTAAGGGAAGCAAATTGCACTAGTCAGCCATATCATCTGAGAGTGCTGAAAACTGCCTGATTTATGGGATTGACAATGGACTACATACTCCAAGTATCATCCAGTGTGTTGTTCAGTCTCTTGTGATATTTTTACAGAGTTTTCACATCTTGGCCATTGGCTCAGATTTGGGCCAGGCTCAATGACAAACAATGTGAGTATCTGATGCTGTTCTTTGTCCTTTATAAAATGAGTTGGAGAGTACTATCTAGTTCGCATAGGACAGATTTTCTTCAATGCACCAAACACCATCAAAATTAGCACTCTTACTAGAAGTTGCAATAGAGGGGCAAGCATAAACTGAGACATGAAGATTGCTGCAGTGAGAGAAGTGTGCACTATCGCTGCCTTGCAGTTTGTGCTAAAGGAAATCTTGGGCCCTAGTGCTATATTGCTAACATCACCATCACTTCCTTCACTTAGAAATATTAAACTCCAGACACTGAGCAACCCAATTTAAAAAAAAAACCCAAACTTCTTGTTACCCTCTACCTCATGAATGTGCAGGTTTATTTACTCAAGCTGCTGCAGCAAGTTAGGGTTTTATTATTTATTTATTTATTATTGCTGTTGCTGCTGCTGTTATTGTTTTGGGTTATAGCTTAGACTGAGAAAATCCAAATGCCCAATTTACTATGTGATCCACAGTAAATAAAACCAGGGTGTAAACATGCTACAAAAACAGATTATGCGCATCCACTGACTTATTTATACAGGGCTGGGCAGGAATATGAGCGTCCTTTCTGAAGCTACTGAAAAGATTACATTTTGAAATCATTGTAGTTCTAAAATGAAGACCACCTGGGTAGATCTGTGTTTTGTGCTTTTAAGGTTGACATTCCCTCTTTATGTTATAAGATGGACCTTTGCACAGTTTAACCTGAGAACATGCTACTCTCATGTTGCCTTTGTGCTTGAAAAAGCAAAATAGGGATTCTATGATCCATGTTGTTATATTCATTGTAGTGCCACAGAAAGGTTCATGGAGGAGGTGGGCAGGTGGTGAAAGTGGTGGAGGTTGGGAAAGAAGAGATAGGAGTTAATTCGGGTAGCACAACTGTTCTCCTGCTGATACCAAGTAAAATTATGATTGTGTGGGCAGCTTGGGTTTAAACATTGACCCTGAACCCCCTTTTTATTATTCTCTTTTATGGGCAAACACAATTTTCAAGACTGGGGAGAAACTTGTGGCCCTCATCAAAGTCAAGAGTTTTGCCATTAACTTCAGTGGGACCACGATTTTACCCTGTGGGGCACATAAATAAGTAGGCTGATTTTTCAAAGGTGCTAAGCACCCACACCTATATCCGTTTAGTGAGTAAGTAGTATTTGAACAGATGGATATGTGAAAACTGTCTAATGACTATGTAGTATTTGAACAGATGGATATGTGAAAACAGGCAGTTAGTCAATTTTATTGTCGAATCCTTCTTCAAATAATTACGAAAAGTCCGTTTTATTGTCTCCTGATAGAAGAGCAATAGCTACATCTGACTATGAATTTCCTCGTTAGCAGGAAGTCCCCTGTAAAAGAAGTCTCCCATCCAGTCAAAGTCGGGAAGGGACACACCCGACTTACCCAAAACCCCTGGCCTTCAGTATGCTGAAAGTTCACAATTGGAAAGATAAACTTTACAAAGACACAATGGAACTGGCTCATATTCTAAGATTCCCATATTCATCACTCATTGCCGTTGGGATCCTTCTGCCTCCCCTCCCTGTTTTATAGTGTAAAGATTATTCTTTTAAATAGGAAGACAAGAGCAAAATTGCACTGATGCAGGAATCAATCACTCTGTGCAGGAACTATTTTTAAAACAATGTTTAGAATAGCGCATACTTTTTTTCCTGAAACCTGTTCAAAGATCATCATTCCCACGGCACAACATTGTGTTTGTGCATGTGTAATTCCTTTAGTGTGCTTTAGAGATCAGTGGGAATATTAGTTCCATGTGATCTACCAATTGCTAAAATGGTCATCATGTTGTCATTTTAACCCTACAAAATCCCCATAAAATGGACCCTCACAAATTAGTGCTTACAAATTAACATCAAAGGCACAAACATATTATTGAAAATGATGTGCAAAGCTAGAGAAAAGCAATTTTCAGATAAAGTTTCTAAATGTGTGGAAAGGAGGTTAATATTAATATTAGTCCACATGTATGACATATTGAATACATTCTGGAAGTGCTTCCTCACCATCATGGTTCCTCTGAAAGCACTGCGACTTTGGCAGTTAACACAGACTGAAAATCTGTCCCCTAATGTCAGGGAAAAAATCTAGACTTTATTTTTATAATGTAAATGGCATACAATAGAATCCTATTAAAAGGATTTTTAAGTCAACTTACATTTTATGTCCAAGCAATCACTAGACACAAAGTACACACATGTGGATGTACATGTAACAGCAAAATCTCTGTTTTCCAAGGCTGAATGAATTATACTAAGGCAAATCAGCTAGGTTACAATTGGCGTCTTACATATTGGCTGCCTGCAAGGGATGCCATTCTTTCTGTCTTCTAAGAACAGAAAAGAAAAAAATTACTTCTAATCTGGTCTTTGCATCCCAGAAAACCCAGAGTTCATGTGAAGGAAGCAAATGCATTGTCATCAAAAGGAACTCTCTTACTGAAAAATAATTTTGAGGGCATAGTCCCAAATTATCCCTACAAGTGGCAATCAGTAACTCTGAACTTCACTACTATTACAGTTAAAAATGTCTGGGACACGCTATGTCTTTTAATATAAAATCTCCGTCTGGCCTCTCATTACAATTCCCTCCTAATTTGCTCTCAGATCTGCAGATCATAACCGCACGTTGGAGGTTCTGCCTAGTTTTTTATTTGCAGCCTCCTCTCATATACCATTGCAAAGATTACTAACTGACTGAACCCTTCCTTCTGGTAGCATGCTGATGAAATGGCATCCTGCTAGTAGAAGATGACACAGAAAAGTGGGGTGTCTAAATGCTCTGACCTTATTGAGGATATTCCAAAGCCTGCTCAAAATGACACTTAAGTATGCATGAAACAGCCAACAGGGTTCTACTTAGATGGCACAACAGAGTCCTACTTAGATGGCCCGTTTGGAAACAGAGCTCTTGCAGCGATTTTGAGAAAAGGCTTATGATAATGAGCTTTACTATTAACAACCAAAATGTCCAAGCTTTTTCTGCATTTTCCCTCTTCACATTTTTGTAAAATGTTTCATATCTGTAATTAAAATAGTTCATATGTTTAATACTATGCTTTAGCTTGGCCCTTTTATGCCTATATTTTATTACACAGTAGCATGGTTTAATGTTGGTTTATATTTTCAGCATTTGCTTTGCAGCTTTAAGGCCCGTTCCATAGTGGCACTGAAATTATTTTGAGCACTTGAACAGATATATAACTTATATTTTCCTTTATGTTGACTAGCTCAGCCCCCTTTTCCAGTTATAGCCCCAACAGTATAATTTCTGGAAAATTACCCTTGCAGCAAATATTTGACATTAATTTTTAATCCGTTTTTCAAGCCAGTATTGAGTTTTGGGTGGAGACAACCCTGGCTAACAACCTTTAATGGTTGATGATAAGGTTCAGTGAAGAAATGGTTCAACAAGACAGACCTTGGGGTAGTTAGTCTTACTGGGCATATGGTCACTAAGGACATGGCATTAGATGAAAATTAAACAGCCATTTTTAAATCTTGACATCATTAGAGGAATTGCAGACTTAAGGGAATGAGTATTACAAGAAGAGAATAAATGAAGAGAATGAGGCAATTTTAAGGGGACAGAGGGAGAGAACTTTCTATTTTAAAATATTACCAAGGAAATAATAAAGATTAATTAATTTATCTAATTTCAAATATAGATTTCTCTGTTGCTTTTTCTCCTTCTTCTTCCTGAGCTTTTATAGACAGAGTACACCATTTTGTTGCATGACTAAGCAAACATGAAAGTTACAAAACAGTTCCTCCCTACCAACCAGGTATGTTTGAAGGAAAAAACACCTGGTAAAATTTATTCCGTAGTGCTGTGATTTATTTTCGCATTCAAGGCAGTGTTTAATGCAGCAAAGCATTTTCCAAATTTCAAGAGGCCTATATAGTCTGAGTAAAGATTGCTTGCCTGAGAGAGAGGTGCAGGTCAAACCTGTGGTGTGCATGGTTTCATTAGAGCATCAGCATTGAAAAAGAAAATAATAGTTTGCAAGATTTTCCATCTTTTCTTTCGCTATCCTCCCACACCTTCAGGTGCACAGAGTGTTTACCAGATTGTGCCATTTGTATTGGTCTTGTGCTGATCTGATAAGGCTCCTGACTGTCTTGTTGATGGATGTGGCTTCTTTCTCTTTCTTTAAATACTTCTATAGGTTTCTCTCTTTTTCTCATTCCAGTTGGTGTCTGTATCACTTGGCCTGAAAGTCCTATTGGTGGCATCCTTATTACATGTCTGAAGTATATCCCTAGCCGTCATTTTACCATCATTTGATGCTTTAGATTGATTTGTTCTGCTTAGACTTTATGATTTTTGCAAGACATTTTTCCAATGGGCTCTGAAGATCTTTACCAGAGGCATTTACTTTGGAATGAGCTCATCCTCTGATTTCTGTTGTAGATTTCCATGATTCTGAGGATTCAAAAGAGGACAGCCTTGATGCCAGTATTAAAAAATTCATATTTTTGTCAGTGGCAGTCATGCTACTTTTCCAGATCTTTTCAAGTTTAAGTAAGCTGTTTGCTGCTGTTGATAGTAGTTTTTTGACATTGATTATGGTGTCACCATCATTGTGCTTCTGACTCCCTAGCCAGGGAAAATGGCTTATTTCTTCTGGTATTTCATTTACTTTGGAGACAACAATAGTGGTATATTTTCTCTTCCCCTAGTTGATGAATGAATCAACTTGTTTTGCTGTGTCTGCCATAAGCTGGGTCATTTCTTCCATTAAGCAATGTGTTGCACTAAGTTAGCCAGTGACATCAACAAAAGCAAGGTCATCCAATTGGGCTTTATTATTTGTCTTTTTAAAATTCCTTGGTTGTTTCAGCAGTTATTTTTGTCATAACATAGTCAATGATGTGTGCAAACTATAGTGGAGACACAATATGCCCGGCTCTTACTCCAGTTGTCACTGCAAACAATTGGCTGTCGTCACAGTCTCTGACATAACATTACCCCATAGATCCTTGATTATTCTAATTATTTTTGCTGTCATTCTGTAGCATGCCTTATTTTCCAAAGACTGTCTCTGTGTATGCTGTCAGAAGCATTCTGGAAATCTATAGAATAAAATCTATAGAGAGCCTTATGATCTGGACAAGATCTCACTGGTCTGAACTCTGCTTGTTTCTGTCTAACCAGAAGGAGAAATGAACAACTTGAAGGAGAAATGAACAACTTAATCAAAGCAGGAAAATATTTTAAATTAATGCATATTTTAAATTAGATAATGAAAGTAAAAGTAATTTATTTTTAAAACTGCTGTTTCATTTCTCAGCTTTCTTAGGTCATTCAATAGTTATGTGATAAATATTTTAACCCAATTGCTGACTTCACTCGCATTTGCTTTGTACTTGCATGGACACAGACTCAAAACATTTGGAGGTAGGGAAGGAATGTTACTTGCTGCATTGCTGTAGTCTGCTTCTAATATTAGAACAGAGTGAGCAGTTCACTTCCTGGAGGCATCAGAAAGCTTTATGTTCTGCTGGTTTTTTGACTGGTATAAGACATGTGGAATGAATTATTATAAAATTACTTGTTAATGTCAAGTACCACCAGGATTTGTAATGCTTAATCCTTTTATTCCAGTGGTCTGTGAAGTCTGAATTGAGCAAAATACGGTTACATCACTGGTTTTCATCAAAATTAATACTCTTATGTCAAACTATTATATTGTGTAATTATGGAATGTAACTTTATATGTTAGAAGCTTTAGGAACATAACAGCTATTCTTGTGTACTAGGATAGTGTGCTGTGGTTATTCCAGATAATCCATGGGCACCAAAAGTGATATTAGAGAAGTTAAGGTTATCGCAAATGTTTTATTACATAGTAAAACTCTTTTAGAAAGCTCAGTTGATTTTTACTTTGTATTTACATGTGACAGAGTGCACTTGACCTTTGCAGCTACCACAGCATTTCTACGTCCTGCTGTGGAAAAGGAGCAGTAAAGGTGGGTCCTCCAGGTTTCCCTCCAGAGGGTTCCCAGAGTAAGGATGTTAACAACTAGACTTCTATCTGATAAGCAAATGCTTACTGGATAGTCAGTCGACTAGTCTATTCCCTCCCCTCCCCCATTTCTGCCTCTGTCAGATAGAGGCAGCAAAGTGGGGGGAAGAAGGGGTTCTTCAAAGTGGCTCAGCTGTGTGGGCTGCCCCTTTAAAACGCTGAAGCGCCATAGAGCCCAGGGTCAGCTGGGGACTTCTCAGCTAACCCCGGGTTCCAAGCGGCATTTCCCCAAAACCCGGGGTCAGCCAGGGATCAGCTGTGCGGCGCTACCCCTTTGAAACACCACCTTGGTGTTTCAAAGGGGCAGCGCCGTGGAGCCCAGGGTCAGCTGAGGAGTTCCCAGCTGACCCCAGGCTCCATGGCTTTGAAATGCACAAGAGCCCCTGCTGGGGACTCTTGTACATTTCAAAGCAGGCATGCCTTGTGCAGCCCAGAGTCAGCAGGAATGTGGAAGTGCCTATCAACTAGTCGATGGAATTTCCATCGACTCCCCGACTAGTCAGTACCACAATTTAACATCCTTATCCCAGAGTCCAGGTAAAAGGAAATGCAGGGTCTTAGCAGGTCAGTTCCTGGCTGGAACCATGGGGTGGAGTGAGGTGCAGTGCAGTGCGGTGCTACTCTTTGGCCAGAGAAACTTGAGGGATAACCAGAGATGAATTCTAACTACATCTGTGTAAGCTGGCGGGGAGGGGGCCTGAGAATTGTAACCATGTGAGGTAAAGGGTGAAGATAAAGGGGTCTGGTAGAAAGAGGCCCAGGGAATAAGCAGCAACAAATTGAAGTGAGCACCACATGGTTTCTGTTTATAGGGTTCCTGGTTTGGAACATTGGGGGGGGGGGGGGGAAGAAGGTGGGGGCAGTCTGAGCTCCCTGTTAGCCACTGCCAAAAGTGATGTGAACCTTGAAACGGGAACAAGACTCATTTGGATG
The DNA here is from genome assembly GCF_052426305.1 of Pelodiscus sinensis. Taxonomy (NCBI): domain Eukaryota; kingdom Metazoa; phylum Chordata; order Testudines; family Trionychidae; genus Pelodiscus; species Pelodiscus sinensis. The sequence continues at coordinate 28,650,611 of NC_143065.1, forward strand.
ACCAAACGAAAAGTAGAATTTAAAGGGCACAGAGTTGAGGCTGTAGACCCTGGTGTGGGCACAGACCATTTTGCTGGACTTGGATTATCCCATAAAGGGTTCACTTGGGCTTTGTGATTTGGGCCAAGAGTCAAGCCACTGATGATCCCCACTAACATTGGCTGGCAACCTACAGAGGGCATCAGGAGCAGGAAAAGGGTTGTAGTACTGAATCCAACTACAAAGAAGTGCTCATGAGGGGAGTGTGCCGCCTATTACGCATGGGTGTACAGCAATGTTCTCTCTAAGATTTTCCATCCATGAACAGAGTGAGTTTTGTCTTGTGCATCAATATTGAGGTTATGTGCACTTGTTCAGATGTGTGCCACTATGGCACCCTAGTTATTAACAAATATATAATTTAAAATGTTATGGGAAAAGAATAGTAAAACAAGGGATAATTAACAAGGTGCATGACTTCATGACTTTAAAGTGAAATAAAAAGAAAATTAATAATGCAAAATAGCCAACTTCCTCTGTTTACAGCCTTCTCCTAGACCCTCCATCAGCTCAACTCTCAGGATCTCTTCCAGTCCCATGATTACTGTCGGAATTAAAAACACCAAAAGGACTTTGGAGGGTTTGCAAGCAATATCAAGAGTATGAGATCCAGCAGAAAAGTTTGAACTACCGCATCTCAGCTTTTATTAAGCTATCAAGGCATGACCACAATGTATCAGTGCAGGAATGCTGAAAGTATGAAAGATGAATCTAAGCCCCCTTTGTGCCTTCTGTGTTTTCCATCTTGCCAGAAGCAAGTCTACCTACTGGTGTATGTTAGAGTAGCCTCAAGGCTGCTCTAAGTCAGCACTGCTCACAGTTCCATAGAAGTTATAGGAGGCCAAAAATAAGCACCGTACAACATTGCTGTAATTTTCCTCCAGAATGTCCTTACCCCATGAGCTTTAGTGGGCGGGGGACCACATAGTAATTTCATTGGCTGTAAACAAGCTAGGCTGTTACCCCCAGTGTAGGTAGGGAAGACCCAAATAGGGAAGTGAGATCACTGCCTTTAGGGTACCTTTGTGTCACTGGAGTACAAAATGGTTCTAGGGCAGCCAGTGGTGTGATGTGTGACTCCTGGCAGAGGATGCCCTGTGTCTCCAGGGCCACCTCCATGCCATTGAATCTGGAGCTGCTGGTTATCTCCTTGTTCAGGGAGTGCCTTGCCCAGCTTCCTCTTTCACATGGCCACTTGGCCACACTGCATAATGCTGCACAAATAGCATGGACACCCACTGGCACAGCCAGGCAGCATCTGGGGCAGGGCACTCCTTTCCCCCCCTCTGCAGTGGTGTCGGGAGCCTGTGGCACACTGTTGCGGGAGTCAACATCTAAAGAGAGATGCAGCGCCCTACAAATGTAAAATCTTAACATTGGCAACAGCTATACAGGAAGAATGATAACAATGAAACATGTAGAAATAGCCATTTTCAATAAATACTCTATCCCCAAAGCCACACCCTTCTTTAGGCCATTTCATCTCAGGTATGAAACTTAGACCACACTGAAGTTAATGGGAGTTTTGCTGTTGACTTCATCAATGGGGTCAGTATTTTTTTTTTCAGTCACAGCTGCTACATTATTGAACATAGTGTAAGACAATAGATAGATATCTGAAGAGATGACTATTCAGAAGTTGATGTGCTGGCAGTTTACTTTATGACACAAACACATTTTTTTCTAAATTATGCTAATGCTTTAAAATTGCTTATAAGACACTGAACTAAGCACGGAAATAGCAAGAAAGAAAATTCCGTGAGTGGAAGCCGAGACCACCAACCTTCTGCACCAGCTTCAAGCCTCCTGGTGGCTCAGCACAGAATGTCTGCCCCCTTTTTTTTTTTAAGAAAAGGTTTCAGGATTTAGATTAGTGAGGCTAGTTCGTTCAGGACACTAATGCCAGTTGTCAGAGTAACAGTGAAAAATGTATTTTAGTGCTTGGGAAACAGATTTTTAAATACTTTCTTCAATTTACATATAATTAAATGTTCTTTAATATGTATAAATACAAAACAGACCCACTTTAAAAAGCAAGTATTTTGTTAAGCAAGAAACAACACAATAATGTGCAGTTAAAGAAGGGATTGATTCAAAACTACTACTTTCCCTTAGTATTGTGTCAAAGTTCTGGCCATGCTCTGTGGGTCTCATGCTACTGGCAGATATTATTAGCCTCAGAGACTCGCTGTGGTTTAGCTAGATAGTAGGTAGGGACAGTGGGAATCTCATTCATTCAAATAGAATGTTAGGAATCATTTAAAAAGGGATAGAGAATAATACCAAGAATATCTTATTGCCTCTGTATAAAACCATGGTACGCCCACATCTTCAATTCTGCGTACAGATGTGGTCGCCTTGTCTCGTCCAATTGGCATTGGAAAGAGTTCAGAAAAGGGCAACAAAAATGATGAGGGGTTTGGAACGGGTCCCATATGAAGAGAGAGTGAACAAAATCTTGGACTTTTCAGCCTAGAAAAGAGAAGACTAAGGGGGAATATGATAGAAGTCTATAAAATCAAGACTGGTGTGGAAAAAGTGAATAAGGAAAAGTTATTTATTTATTCCCACAATATAAGAGGTAGGGGTCACCAAATGAAATTAAGAGGCAGCAGGTTCAAAACAAACAGAAGTTTTTCTTTATTCAGCACACAGTCAACCTGTGGAACTCCTTGCCAGAGGATGTGGTGAAGACTAGGACTTTAATGGGGTTAAAAAAAAGAGCTAGATAGATTCATGTAGGTTAGGTCCATCAGTGGCTCTTAGCCAGGATGGGTATGAATAGTGTCCCTAGTTTCTATTTGTCTGTAAATGGGTGACAGGGGAGGGATCACATGAGGATTACTTATTGTGCTCCTGCCCTCTGGGGCATCTGGTATTGGCCACTGGCAGCAGACAGGATTCTGGGCTGGATAGACTGTTTGTCTGACCGAGTATGGCTCTTCTTATGTTCTTATCCATTCATGCGTGTCACTAATTAGATGATGAGGCATTTGGCTATTTTTGAAACCCTCATAGGATTCTTTTTCGAGATATTCAGGGTGTTTCCACACTCCAGGTGGCCTGTCCAACCAAGTGTGTCAAGTCCAATGAGGAGTCATGAACATATTTAATCATTACGAGATCCCTATGAAATGAGGGTGGGAAGGCAGTTGGGATAAGTGATAGGAATGGAAAAAAAGGTCAGCACATGAGGAAACGGGCCTCATGGAACAGTCTACACTTTATTCTGCTTTCCAATATTGGCAAAGATATGCAATACATCGATAGAATATAGTAATGTTCAGTGGTTAAATAGCCTAGCGATTCGTGGGATTTCATCATCTAGTTGCCTAGCGCAGAAAGTACTTTTTCATTGCCTTTTGGCCACTTTCCTCTGGCACTCAAGGGGAATCCAAAGTCTGTAACTTTATCTGCTCCCATGAGGTCTTTTATTTTATTTGTCTGGTCAGGGATTCATAGTGCTTTACTTTCTCTGCGGCTGCCTTTTCAAAGACATCTTCCTTATATTCATAGCTGACAGTCACATCTACCACCATTGCTTCCCCATCTTTTACAGATACAAGGTCAGGTTTGTGCAGCTCTTGTTCAGTGGTGAGTAGAGGGGTTCTTGGTAAATTTCCCATTTTAATTCCTGTGCCTCTCTTTTTAGAATGTCAAGAGTTTGTTGTGATGTCGTATGCGGGCTCCTTGAACTGCAGGACACTATCCCAGGATATGGGAAAGTGACTCATATGGGGATGCACAGGGTCTGCATTTCACTCTTTTGTTGTTGTTTTGGCCCCAGCCCAGATAGATCCTGGTGGAGTATACGTTCAGTCACATCTTGAGAACAGTAAGAAATTTATGCTCTGAGAATCCACAGTGAAACTGTAGTCAGTGGTTACTGATGGAGTCATATTTAAAGTGTGCGATTCCACTGCCTTGATGTTGGAGGGTTTTCCACTGGGAGAATTCATGATTTCTCCAGTTACAAAGCATCAGGTAGCATGTTTTTGGTGCTGGTTTTTCCCATTCATTCCAGGTTGTACATGGGTAACTTGTAGTCAATGAGGACTGGATGTTATGCTGCGGACTTAATCAGTTTCTCCCCTGGCAGACACCCAGAGATCTTTTAACTCCTTTTCATTTTTATTATCCAACACAATGTATTTTATTGCTTTGTCTTCGAGTGCACGATTTTGTGCAGTCGTCTTGTCTGTATTGATGGGATGAGGCTGGTGAGCCTTGCTACTCCCAAGCCACCATCTCTAAGCCTTGCATAAATAAAACTATTGCAATTGTCATTCGATAAGTGGAATCATTGTTTGACAGCATGTCTGATGTTATCATCAAGGGAGGAAAGCATACTTTTCTTGCAGTCTGTGTGGTCAGCAAGGTAAATGATCCTAGGCACCATGAAAATATTTAGTAGTATATGTTTTTGTGAGGGCTTGAGGGGAGCCTTGCTTATTTTTTTTCGCCAAGTGTCCAGCTTTTCATACAGGGCCTGTTTTGAGAGCCCAGTCCATGGGTCTACTTTGATGCCTAGATATTTCTCTGCCTCAACTGGCATAATCATATTAAGACCATCACGATTGATTTCCCAGGCCTTGCAGTTGTTGACAGTGTAAGAGTCATGTGTTGGGCTTAGATAAAACTCGTGGCATTTTTTAGCCTGAACTTTCAGCCCTGAAAGCTTGCAGAAGGCTTCCAGTATATCCATGTTCGTCTTCATGCCTTTCCAAGTATTGCTTAGCATTACTAGATCTTCTGTGAATGTCAGAGGTGTTATCTTTTGTGACCCAGAGGTGAATCCCAGACCCGCTTTCTGTAGTGTAGAGATTAGAGGATAGAGTGCTAGGTTGAATAGCAACAGAGACATGGGGTCTCATTTAACACTGACTTTGATATTGATGGCTAGGGTGAGTTCTTGACCAACCTCCATCCGTGTTTGGATGTTACTAGGAGTTCCTTATGAGTTGAATGGTGTGACTGTCCAGGCCCCTTTCTTTTAGTACCCACAATATATGATCATGTGATGCCAAGTTGAATGCTTTTGTAATGTGGATGAATATGACTTCCAGGGGTCTTTTATCATTTTCGGACTGTTTCACTATGGTTTGGAGTACCTTCAGGTTTTTGGAACAGCCTGGTGCTGCTATGAAGCCTCTTTGGCATGAATTCATGGAACATGCCCTGGCCAGTCTGTTGGTCAATATTTGTGAAAAAAGCCTCAGTACCATCGAGCCAATAGTCAGAGGCCTCCAATTTCCCAGATCTTCAAGGGCTTCCAAGTCCATCGTTTTTTGGAATCAGCAGTGATCAACATTCTTTGATTCCATCAGGAATTATGCCTGTGACCAACCAGGTGTTGAACAGTCCTGCTAGTTTGAGGCCATCTGGGTTTACCATGAGCAAATCCCTTAGATTGATTTTTATCAGGACCAGGTGCAGAAATTTTATTCATTTCTTTGATGTTCTCGATTACTTCTTTATCTGATATTAAAGTTGTGAATGCGCTGTTGTCGGCATTGGTGAAAGGTTTGAATTTTCCGAGGCCCCCAAATGGTGTTTCTGTTTCCCATTTGTTTTGTGTGTTTGGTGGACTTCGGCCAGAGGGATTTGGGACTGTAGGCGCTCTGTGCCATCAAGAATTGTGGAAGCAAGTTTGCCTCTATCGGTATCAGGGAGGTGCTGATCTCTTCTACGTGCCTCTCTGCGCTTCCCTTTTCTGCATCCAAGATTTTCCTTTTTTGTTTTTGGGATGCTTTGCCTTTTTAAACTTTTTATTTTTCTGTGGTTCAGGGTCTCTAGTTAGAAAGGAAGGCAGAGTGTCAATCATTGTGTCTTTGACTATTGCTCTCATCTTGGGGTTTCCCGCAACCCCCACACTTATGACTCGCAAGTCAAATTCTGCTCTTCCTAGGGGCTCTAAAATGTCGACTCTACTGACACCTGTCGGCTTTTTGACACCTTTTGGATATAGGTGTCCATAAGGCCAGTGATGGTGGGCATTATATCAGAGTCTTTCTCCAGGTACTCCTGTCCTGTGTCAGCTTTCACCTTATGGTCTTTCTTTTGGAGACTCAGGTATCTCCTCTTATCACTTATTTTCTTGGCAGTTTTTGTTTTCAGTTGTTTAGCAATTAATTTGTTTCTGTTCTTTTTATCTGAAAACATTTTCTCGAGATCCCTGAGTAGCAGTGCTTCCTCTGTCGTCCAGCAACTTTTGTGCTTTCTGCGTTGCGAGTTGGGCTTTGGTTGGCTAGCTGCAATGCGCTCAGCATTACAATCCTCTGGATGCTGGATTATTTTATGTTATGAGAGGCCGGATTTTGTTACAGACCTCATCGAGCATCCATCACGAAGCCAGTCACCTGTTGGTTCTTTAGATACTTTCCCTTTACATTTAGGGATTTGGCAGAGGATGTTATGCACTTTCGGCTGTGTTAGTTGGCAACAGGAGCACAATTCCACATACTTCTCCCCAAGATGTTGCTTAAGGCGGAAGCTTAAAGCAGTCAGCTTGCCAACATGTTCCTCACAGAAAGGACATACTGGATTGTTAATTGGGAGTTGGATTATTGCTTTTTCCCCTTCAGGCCTTCCACAGGCGTGCTCTGTTTCAGGGTTAGTGGCATTGGTGGCAGTGGTAGACGTCGTAAGGGAGTCTCATCTTTGTTATCCAACTCGAATCCTGATTCATCATATTCATCACCCCCTATGTCTTCGCTGCATGCTCATTCTTAAGGCATCAAGAGATTTGATATGCGCCAGGCACTTGGAGCCAGAAGCGAGAGCCCCTTGGGGTTCACCCGCCCTGCCTCACCAAGTAAGTGAAAAAATGATGAGTAGTGGAATTTCACTGACAACCTGGAGGCCTCCCACTTATTCTATGCCTCTCGTGTCTCTTCACAGTGCCCTGTATACCTGCCTTCCACCAGAGTGTGGCAGGCTGCTGGCTTGGGTCTGTCACAGTATGTACAATTAAAACTGCAGAGATTTAAATGGAAAGATTTGGGTTGCTGGAGCAGCCACTCCCTATGTGGCCCTGGCTCTGGCCCCAGCCCGCTGGAGCAGTGCAGATGCTCCCAACACAATCCCAGCACCAGCCCTGGTCCCAGCCGCCTGAACAGCCAGAGCAGCCACTCACTACACAGCCTCTGCCCCAGACCACTAGAGCAGAGCAGCTGTTCGCCCCACGGCCCAGCCACCTGAGCAGCCATCTACTACATAGCCCCTACCCCATCCACCAGAGTAATCATGCCGTTCACTTCAGGGTCCAGCAGGAAGGTGAGTGCTGCCCACGCAGCTCTGGGAAGGAGGTGGGCAGCTTTAGAATTTCTTGTGCATAGGCGTGCACTTAAAAGGGACCCCTGGTGTACAGGTTGAACCTCTCTAGCCGGCACTCTCTGGTCCGGCAACATCCATGGTCCGGCATGATTTTAGTTGGCTGGATGTCCAGTTAGTATGGGTGTGGCTAAGTTCCCCTTGGGCTCATAAAGTTTGTTTACAGCCACCAGTCCTGGCTCTCTGTGCTGTTATTTAGCTTTAATTTACCCCTAAATGTCTTATAAGAGCCCCATAAGCAGTGGAAGTGTTGGTAATGCTGCTAGACAATATTGACCTCCTGTGATTCAGCAAATTCTCTGGTTTGGCAGCAGCCAAGTCCCAAGGGTGCTGGACTAGAGAGATTCAACCTGTACCTGAAAGCAGAATCTGCCTCCTTAATTCTGTTTATTGGCTTCACAGGTTTTTTTTTTTTAATTTTGCTTTTTTGGGTTTTTTTTTTACGTTCCTTTAACTAAAAATAGATTTATTTTTAAATACATCTTCCAGGATGTCCCTAATGGTGCTTTCTGTATTTAAAACAACAACAATGTAAAGGCAGTACTATTCTTGCCAAGAAGCTGTGCATCACAACAACACTTTGTATCAGTGTTTGTTAAACTGTGTTGTGTCGCGAGGCAGGGGGCGGTGTACTGTGGAGAACAGAGTTCAAAATGGCCTCCCTCAAAGGGGCAGGCATCCTTTTTTTTTTTTTTTTTTTTTTTGATTAATACATTTTCCCCACTCTCCTCCCCCCCCCCTTTTCTTTTTTTGCTCAACAAAAAATCCTTGATGTTTCTCATTTAAAAAAAATATTGTTTGGTGTTCCTCAGTCTTAAAAAGTTTAAGAAACACTGCTTTGTATACATAGTGTTCATTAAGAATCTGTCATTTCATCACAACCCAAATATCCACAGTGCACGACTTAACAGATGCAGAAATCATACTCTCAAATGGCTTACATGTGCATAAGGATTAGTATGGATTGAATATTCCGTGTATAATATGGAGTTGGTCAAAATAGAGACTGGAGCACAGGAGGGGGCAATTGGAGGTTACCCACCATGAGGGTGGGGACTTTATTCTATTGAATGTAATTATTAATAAATTCCTACTGCTCCAGAGCTAGAAGCATCTCCTGTGTAGCCATCATTGTGTACTTGGGGCTTTGTGTGTTTTGGGGGTGAACATGCCTGAATGGGAGGAGTTACAGCCAGACAAAAAGGCATTATAGAATGTTTTCTGTTAACCTGGCCATATTTTACTAAAGGCTATTTTGATGTTAAAACACTGTTCTTTTACGCAGTGTGGCGACTGAAACCCCAAAGAAAGATCTTTTGTCAGTTGCAAGCCTGCTGACAGAGAGAGGGCAATTGCCCCGGGGCCCAGCAATTCAAAAGGTCCCAGGGCTCCCAGCTGCTGCTGACGCAGTAGTAGCTGTATCAGAGGGGTAGCCGTGTTAGTCTGAATCCGTGTTAGTCTGACTCCTCATCGCTTTAGTAGTAGCCGTAGTGGCACCCACAGCTCTGAGAACTTTAAATTGCCACCAGAGCACCATGTGGCACGTTTTGGTCAGCGCTCAGTGCAAGGCAGTGTTCCCTCCAATTTCTTCCACCAGTAGGAACACATGCTGCCAGCTGTGGGCGCTCTGCTAATCAGCTGTGTGGCATTTGAATCTCTCCTGGGCGGCTGCCCAAACACTCAACTTAAAGACAACACTTCTAGGGGATGCATGCCATGGTGCTGGCTACTCCTAGCCCTGCCCCCCCATAAATGTGAGGCCTTGCCTCTTCCAGGAGCACAGAGTTGCCCCACCCTGACCTTGCTCAGCGGCCCGGCGAGGCTGTAAGATCCCCTAGACAATTGAATTAGAGAAACCCTCTTTATTCAAACCATTTACAACCAAGAATTTTTTGGATAAAGACAAACAAAACTAAGAAGAAAACAGGAAAGAAATGCATTAATTTGTTCTGTCTGAGAGTTCTGTTCCTTCATTCTTTACCTGTCTCCTCCTCCTCTTGGATAGTGGTGGAGGCAGTGGCCCAGATGTTGAGAATGTCGCTCTTCTGTGTGTGCTTTTCTTAATCTGCAATACTAAGCAACTATTATCTATAATAAAGTTTTCTGGTTCTTACAGAGTTCCAAGGACATTAGCCTAAGTGAATTGGTTTTGTTTAAATCCAGTAGAGACCTGGATAGGTGAATCAAATATATGGCTATGAGATCCCAGCAGCATAAATCCTCTAGGCCCCACGCCAGTGGATTTTGTTTTATGAGGTGGTGTGTCTGTTTCTGTGTGTGTGAGTTTTTTTGTCTAGAGGGGGAAGGGGTTCTCAAGAAGAAAAATAGAACAGCCTCAGATAATAGGAAAAATTTCGCTGTCAAAGAAAGCGAGAGAAAAGGACAAAAGGCCATTCTGTGCAACTTACAGATAGCAAATATACTTCTTGCTCACGTAGTTTAAAGTACATTACAATCATTATTTAGAATCGTTGGCCAAGCAACCAAAGGCTCTATCTGATGACATTTCTATTTATCTATATGAATGCTGTAGCTAATCAATTCCAAAATGTCAGGGATTTCATCTAGAAAAAAAAAAGAAATAGTACAATTGGAAAAAGTATAGAGAAGGCCAACAAAAATTATCAGGCATATAGGAGCAGACCCACTGATGGAGGCAAAGGAGTGTCAAAGGGGACAGGTACCCCAGGGCCGATGATTCAAAGGGGCCCAGGACTCCCAGCCGCCACTGTTGTTACTGCGGCAGTAACGGCAGCCTGAGCCATGAGCCCTTTAAATTGCTGCCAGAGCACCACACTGCGCACTATGAGCAGCGCTAAAGGCTGGGGGAGGAGGGAGTGCCACACTCAGGGCGGTGCTGAGGGCTGCCTGGGGGCCAGCACAATGCACTCTGAGCAGCACTCCTGGTTGGCTACCCCAGTCCCCGCCTCTTCTGCCTTAGACACCACCCCTTCCGGAGACACAGAGCCACTGCCCTCCCATACCTTGCCCAGGGGCCTGCAGAGGCTGTGAACACCCCTGTATAGGACAGTTTCCATATGAGGAGAAGGGTGGGGGCGGGGGGGAAGACAGAGCCTGTTCACCTTAGAAAAGAGATGACTAAGACGAGATATGATAGAGGATTATACAATGGTGAATGGTGTGAAAGAAGTGAACAGGGAAATGTTAACACAAGACCTAGTGGTTCTCTGATGAAATTAAAAGACAGATGATTCAAAACACACAATAAAAAGTGCTTCTTCCCACAGCAACAAACTCCACTGTTGACTATTGTGTGATGTCGGGAAGGCCAAAAGTGTAACTGGGTTTAAAAAAATAATTAAATGTATGGAGAAGAGATCCATCTATGACTGTTAATCAAGATGGTCAGAGATGCAATCACACTGTGATGAGAGCATTCCATATGTTTTAGGAAAACCTGTTTATGATATGAATACAGCCACTCCCCAAGTTACAACCACCTCCACTTATGACCAAAGCAGTCGTAAATGCGGATCCGAGTTACAGTTGCCATGTAACTCTATAGGATCCGAGTTACAAACACTTCGAGTTATGGACCAACTGTTGGTCCGTAACTTGTTTGTAATTCGGGGAGCGACTGTATGACATAACTGACATATACTTTATGCAAAGATGGATCATGTAAGGAATCATTGGAAAGGTTATAATTTACTGAATATGATTATCCTATGTGTAGGCATGTAGTGTGGGGGTTTTTTAGATGAAGTTAGGAATATTGACCAATATATCTGTATTTCATATTTACTGTTTTGGGCTACTCCCACTGCTGACACTTCAGGATTTACTGGCCTATCAGCTAGAACAGTGGACTGTGAATTGGTTTGGCCTTCCTGGGGACATTCCATGCTGCTACTGACTCATGGACAACAGAGTCAAGTGACCTGGTCACCTGATACTAATCCACTCTTCTACAGGAGGATGGACAAAATCAAACAGAGGTTTCCTGCCTTATGGGAATTCTATATAAGGCAGGGAAGGAAAACAATGAGACTCTTCCGCTGGCTTTTCCTCTGCCTTGAAAACACCTAGGCTGTGTCTAGACTGGCAAGTTTTTCCGCAAAATCATCTGCTTTTGTGGAAAAACTTGCCAGATGTCTACACTGACCACTTGAATTTCCGCAAAAGCACTGACGATCTCATGTAAGATTGTCAGTGCTTTTGCGGAAATTCTATGCTGCTCCCGTTCGGGCAAAAGTCCCTTTTGTGCAAAAGGGCCAGTGTAGACAGCAGAGAGTTGTTTTCCACAAAAAAAAGCCCCGATCGCGAAAATGGCGATCAGGGCTTTTTTGCGGAAAAGCACGTCTAGATTGGCCACGGACGCTTTGCTGCAAAAAGTGCTTTTGCGGAAAAGCGTCCTACCAATCTAGACGTGTTTTTCCGAAAATGCTTTTAACGGAAAAGTTTTCTGTTTAAAGCATTTCCGGAAAATCATGCCAGTGTAGACGTAGCCCTAGAAACAGAAGAACTGTAACTGAAAGTGGGAAGAACTGCTAGACCAGGGGTTGGCAGCCTTTCCAAAGTGGCATGCCAAGATTTTACCCTCCTGCCCTGGGCCGAGCCACTCTCCCGGGATGGGGGGGACACAGGAGATCTCTCCACCATGCACCCCGTGGACCACCTACCTCAATGCAAACCTTGCCACGGACCACCAGTTGCTAATGGAAACTCACTGTTAATTACATAATTATGCCGAAGTCATTTTACTAGCACTGCAGCTAGGGAGAATGGTTTCATTTAAATTATTAAACCGATTAAGCATTTTAACTTTCTCATGTTAGTTTATCAAAGTGCGATTGGCCGCCCAGCCCCAATCTGCAGAGCTGCCCCAGCCCCTCCCAGAGCAGGAGGCAGAGCCTGTAGTGTGGGGAGGGGAGGATTAACCCCTTAGCTCCTGGGAGCTGACACCCAGGCTGGGCAGGGGCAGCCCCAGGGACATGGAGCTCAGCACAGGCTCTTGCTGGGCTGCCTCAGCCCTGATGTCATGTCGTGCACCTCTTCCACCCTGCCTCCCCTCCAAGCTGGAAGCCAGAGCTGGTGGTCCAGCCTGCAGCTATCCAGCAATTCTGAGGCTCGTGGGGCTGAGCTCCCACCCCACGTGCCACAGAAAATCAGCTTGTGAGCCACTTATTGCATGTGTGCCATAGTTTGCCAACCCCTGTGCTAGAGCAAAGCCAAGAGACCCTGGCCTGTGAAGGGCTTTACCTGAAGTAGTAATTAGGGTTAGAAATTATGACTTGTAATCAATTCTCAGTGAATCTAGCTTAGGTTGTGTGCTTTGTATTATTTTCTTAATTTATTTTTCTGTTTGCTACCTCTTTGACCACTTTAAATAACTATGAAAAGGTGTATTTTTAGTTAATAAACTTACTCTTAGTTTATAATCTTACCCAGTTTATGTAAGTTCCATCTGAGGTGGGGGGAGAGAAGCTGTGTATACCTTCCTTCACATTGCAGAAGGAGGTGAACTACATATAGCTTTGGGTTTGTACCCTAAAGGGTGACAGTGAACATCTGGGTGCTGGAGTAAATCCCTTAACAGGAGTCCTCCCCAAGCTGATCTCAATGTCTGTATCTGCAGTAGAGTGTGGCCTTGCCTGTAGGGTTGCTAGAGAGCCTGGCTCAGCAAGACCAGGTAAAAGAGAGCCTAGGCTGACAGAGAAGTGGGGGGCTCAGTGGTGTCTAAGCATCTGAAGTGACATCTCAGAGGTTCCAACATGTGTCACACATGCTCTGGGTATCCCTGAAATATCTGGCACTGACCACTGTCAGAAAAAGAATCCTGGATTAGATAGACCATTGTCTGTCCAGTGTGGCCATTCTTGTGGGCAGCAGGTAGGTTCCTGGCATGTGGCAAGAGAAAAGGGGGTGGCACACTGAACCTTTGGCCTCAGGCAGTAGGTGGAAGGTTTTAGGGACTCTCCCAAACAGAAATGGGAGGTGGCACATCAGGAGAGTTTAGGAAAATGGAAGGAGGCCCTCCTGTGAGCAATGAGTTTAGCCTACAGAAGTAACTATGAGCGTGTCTATGTTGTGGCTGGCAGCATGCCGCACAGCCCAGGTAGACAAATTTGCACTGGTGTGCTAAAAGTAACACTGTGGATGTTGCAGCCTGGATGGTTGCTTGGGCTAGCTGCCCATGTTCGACCTCAGGGTGTGAGCTCAGATGGCTGACCCAAACCACTGATGATGCAATGTCCACATTGCTATTTTTAGCACACTAATTCAGCTAAAGCTAGCAGGAATTTGTAGGTCTGGACTGGAGGAGAGTCACTCCCAGCTGCAATACTGACACTCCCTACATGTGCAACCCTCTAATAAAGGAAAGAGCACTATCCATGGGTGAGTGGAAGACAGTGATAACCAAGGAATCCTCTAAAATCAGCAAAACACATTTCTCCAAAAGTCTTTTCTCACAGCTGGCGTGTCCCATTATCTCAGTGTCATCCTGCCCCACCCCCTAGGGAGAAGTGATTACAGAATGTAGTGCCTGTAATCCAGGGAAATATAATGCTGCTTTAAACAGCATTAACTTTTGCACTACAGCTCCTTTTCCTGTCCCCCACTGCCTCATTTTTGGACAGAACTACAGCAGTAATCTTAAAGCAGATGGGTGGAATAAGGGGGCCCTGGACAACTCCTTCCCTTTTCTTGCCATCTTGTCACCTTCCAGGTGAAAAAAATGTGTCTCATTTGCTGCTGCATTGAACATGCTGATATGTTGTTGATACATTTTTCGTTCTGGAGCCTTTTTTTGGTGGAAGAAAACGATGCGACTTGTGTGCTCAGCACACAGTATAGAATCAATTCATGAGATATGCAGTGCCATGAGCATCTCATGCACCATGACATGTTAGAAAGTGGGAAACTGATTCCTTTAGTGCTTAATTTTTTGAAAGAGTGGCAAGTTTAGATTGTACTCTTATTACAGTCACTGGAGGTCAAATGCAAACATTACCAAAAAACATTGCCATGTTTTAGATAATTGGTCCCCAAACTTTTCCTTTCACAGTTACCAGTGTTTGTAATTATTGTGGGATAGAAAAGGAGTGTGTTTAACCTGTCCCAAAAGGAGTCACTTTCAATTTAAAGAACCTTTGCAAGATAAGGGCTCGAATATAGGGTTGCCAGATGGTTTCAACAAAAATACCGGACACACTTGACATTACATCACAATCTACACTACATCTTATTTAGAAAATACTGGACATTTACATTTTCTCAATTTGTTTCCTGAACAAAAAGCTAAAATACTGGACTGTCCGGTTCAAAACCAGACACCTGGCAACCCTACTCGAATATCAGAGCCCTATGCAAGTAAGAGGGGAGGAGAGGATTCCCAACCCACAAACTATCTGCTCTCAAGCATCTGCTGTAAGGCTAGTTCAACCTGTTTTTCCCACTTTTGAAAGAATGGAACTAAATAGGGTTCATCCGGAGCCTCTCTTGTTGTTTTTAAATTGTTCCATCAGAGCTGAAGTCACCAGTGGCAGGACTGTGTTTCTACCCAACCACTACAATGACCGAGAGCTAAAATCACTAGATAATGGGGCAGCGTTTTTGTCCAGTAGGGATGTTGAAATGTGTGTAAGTAAGTAACGGTGTAGCTGCTGAAAATTTCAGTGGTTACATTGTTACAAAGAAGGGTGGCAGTCGGGGGAAGCTGGTTTTTAAGCCAGTTCTCTGCATGTACCAGCTCCCGCCTGACACCCACGCTGCTGTTTCTGAACTGAGAACATTAACTGATGAGCCTGTGCTCAGTTACACTTCCATATCCCTACTGTCCAGCCTGCAAAAGAGTTGAAAATTATGAGAGGTGGGGTGACTGATGGCAAGTAGAATGGCAGCGAAGATGCATGATGAGTAAGATGTCTCTTTACCCTCTGCTTTGCCCTCCATCACACCTGGGATGGAAAGTGAACTGTGCAGGTACACCTCTGAATTTTGTGTCTACGCTGACCCTGGGCTGCAACTGCAAGTGGGGTGCAGAGGAGGACTGGGCATGTAATGGGGCCTTTGGGGATGCTAGATTTAAGAATCTGAGGGGAAAGGGACACCACCAGGCCTATTTGGGAATCCATCATTTACTCATGACTTATTTTTCTGAACCCTGTTTGTGGTGGTTTCCCAAATTAATGCCAAGTTACTTCCTTCCTTTTATTAAAAGTTTTTTTTCTACGCTCAGATTCTGCTTGTGAGGAAGAATTTCCTCTCAGAGGTGCCCAAGGGTGGTGAGTGAATGTCCCAGGTTACTGGCTGAAGGCTCGAGCCTGTTCTCTGTTGGATATATGGAAAGGAACCCCTGGATCTTAAACCCGGCCCTGGCTGCTGCTGGCTCTGCCTGGCAGAAGAGTTACATGTTGTTAGTGATTTTATTTTATGCTATTATACTGAATTGTGGTTTTGCCTGAAATGTTTTGTTGTTCATCTGCATGGGGTCAGGCTATGTTTTGCTAATTTTAAGGCACCACGTGTTAGCTGTTAATTGTGAACAGGATTATCAAACAGTGGCTGAGACAGTTTATTCAGTTGCTGCTTGTGCTCTCACACATCAGTGATCAACATGCAGAAAGCTGCATTTAGAAAAGAATACAACAGGAAGGATTCACTGTAGTAATTCACTATGGTGACTTATCCTGGACCTGAAAATGTTTCTAAAACATACATTGAAGAGTTGATAAACATTGAATGAAACAGCATCCTGATTCTTTCATTCATGCCTACTATGCAGCAGAGAAATGGGGGGGTTTACTTTTACTTTTTGTAAATGCCTCAAGATCTGAGCATGCTCTGCTGCAGCAGGATACAGAGCAGACTGCAGCTCTGTTCTGTGTCTGTTAAGGAAGTGAGCCCCACCTCAGCTGAAATGGGCAAAACATCCTTGGTAAACAGACCACTGGGCAGAGCTTTTCACAATTAGCAATTATTCCACAAACCCAGCTGGCCACTGCCCAACTTGAACTGAATCTGTATCCTCCCACATCATTTTGCTTAGAAACTATTTTTACTTTTGAACAATAATACTTGCTAGCAACACCCATCCTGAAGGACATGGCCTGTTCTTACAGTTATGCAAAATCTTGTATCAATTAACATGCCATCCCTTTTAACTAAAGTGAAAGAGGCCTAGATGATGAAAGTCAATGACTACTACTTAATAACTTGGCCATTTTAATTAATGAAAGGGAAACAATTTGTTCCACAATGCAGTATTGTTATGCTCTACCGCACACAAAGGGTTCCTTCCAGTTGTTGTGACAATACGTTTTTCATGATGCTCTTTTGGAAAGCGAATGAGCTATAAATTCGTCAATCAGGAGACAAGCTGAAATTTCCAGGAATCATTTCCATTCCCACATTGGACTCAAACTGGGCCCCAAAGACAAAAGGTGAGTGTTTTAGTGTTTTCAGTTCCTGAAAACAGGATCATGCCATAATCGAGGTTTAGCAATTGACCTCTGTCATCTGACTTGTAACTAAGCCATGAATCCTTAGCTATCACCCATAAACATGTGGAGCAGGCAACAAGGGTGGGGTGTGGGAGACTTGCAAAAAGCTGTTTGTAGCACTATACGTCTGGCCTCACTTCCACACTGGCGCAGGCCTTGGTATAATTGAGAACTTGAGCAGAGGTAATCTAAATGAAGGCTCAATGACTTCTTTGTTTTGGTCTTCACCGAGAAATCTGTAGGAATGCCTAACATAGTGAACGCTAGTGGGAAGGGGGTAGTTTTAGAAGGTAAAATAAAAAAAGAACAAGTCAAAAATCACCTAGAAAAGTTAGATGCCTGCAAGTCACCAGGGCCTGATGAAATGCATCCTAGGATAGTCAAGGAGCTGATAGAGGAGGTATCTGAGCCTCTAGCTATCATCTTTGGAAAATCATGGGAGACAGGAGAGATTTCAGAGGACTGGAAAAGGGCAAATATAGTGCCCATCTATAAAAAGGGAAATAAGAACAACCCAGGAAATTACAGACCAGTTAGTTTAACTTCTGTGCCAGGGAAGATGATGGAGCAAGTAATTAAGGAAATCATCTGTAAACACTTGGAAAGTGACAAGGTGATAGGGAACAGCCAGCATGGATTTGTAAAGAACAAATCATGTCAAACCAATCTGATAGCTTTCTTTAATATGATAACGAGTCTTGCAGATGAGGGAGAAGCGGTGGATGTAGTATACCTAGACTTTAGTAAGGCGTTTGATACAGTCTTGCATGATATTCTTATCAATAAACTATGTAAATACAACTTTGATGGGGCTACTATAAGGTGGGTGCATAATTGGCTGGATAACCGTACTCAGAGAGTAGTTATTAATGGTTCACAATCCTGCTGGAGAGGCATAACAAGTGAGGTTCTGCAGGGGTCTGTTTTGGTCTGTTTAATATCTTCATCAACGATTTAGATATTGGTATAGAAAGTACGCTTATTAAGTTTGCAGATGATACCAAGCTGGGAGGGGTTGCGACTAATCTGGAGTATAGGGTCATAATTCAAAATGATCTGGACAAATTGGAGAAATGGTCTGAGGTAAATAGGATGAAGTTTAATAAAGACAAATGAAAAGTGCTCCACTTAGGAAGGAACAATCAGTTTCATACATACAGAATGGGAAGCGACTGTCTGGGAAGGAGTATGGCAGAAAGGGATCTAGGGGTTATAGTGGACCACAAGTTGAATATGAGTCAGCAGTGTGATGCTGTTGCAAAGAAAGCAAACGTGATTCTGGGATGCATTAACAGGTGTATTGTGAGCAAGACACGAGAAGTCATTCTTCCGCTCTACACTGCCTGGTTAGGCCTCAGTTGGAGTATTGTGTCCAGTTCTGGGCACCGCATTTCAAGAAAGATGTGGAGAAATTGGAGAGGGTCCAGAGAAGAGCAATGAGAATGATTAAAGGTCTAGAGAACATGACGTATGAGGGAAGGCCGAAGGAATTGGGTTTGTTTAGTTTAGAAAAGAGAAGATTGAGGGGGGACATGATAGCAGTTTTCAGATATCTAAAAGGGTGTCATAAGGAAGAGGGAGAAAACTTGTTCGTCTTGGCCTCTGGGGATAGAACAAGAAGCAATGGGCTTAAACTGCAGCAAGGGAGGTTTAGGTTGGACATTAGGAAAAAGTTCGTAACTGTCAGAATAGTCAAACGCTGGAATAAATTGCCCAGGGAGGTTGTGGAGATATTTAAGAGTAGGTTAGATAAATGACTATCAGGGATGGTCTAGATGGTATTTTGATCTGCCATGAGGGCAGGGGACTGGACTCGATGACCTCTTGAGGTCCCTTCCAGTCCTAGTATTCTATGATTTTATGATTAACCATTACTAGCTGCTTCAGGTTCCAGGGGCAGGCTGTTAAGTGGGGATTGTCAGGGTGCAGTGGCCACATGACTGACACTGGGTGAGCATAACTAGTTTATATCATTCAGGGACTCCCCCACATTGGGACACTCACTAACCACCTGGTTACACTCCATGTTTCTAGTCTCTTTGTGTTGCTATAGTGAGCCCAACAATCTGAGATATGTCCTATAGAAAGCTAGAAAAGTGATGTGTCAAATACAAAGGAGGAATGGACAGTTGAATCCAAATTTATCAGGGATTTCTTTTAACCGTGCTGCTGCCTCATTAGTGCCAAGTACAGGAGCGTGAGTTCAGTTTTTCAGTACGTGTTTGAGAGTTATGTCTTTCAAATGCATCTTGGTTTTCTCAGCGGATTGTTCAATCACATCTTGGAGTTTATCTGCTACCAAAAGAACAAGTAGCAGAGCTTTATGAGCCTTTGTGCAAAGAAAATTTTGCATTGTCAAGATGAAAATGATCAGTTTTTCATTCAGAGCAGCTGAATGTGCAAACAGTTGATTTAAATAGCATCATTGTTTTTTTTTCCCTCAAGGAGTAAATAACAAGTCAGTTTTGAAAAGAATGTCACATGACAGACCTGATCCAAAACTCACAGCAAAGTGCTGGAGGGAACAGTGTGGAAAGCCATCTTTAGTTCTTGTGCAAATGTCCCAAAATGAAAAATTTCTGGTCTGATGTTAGAAAAATAATCCAAGAGTTATTTTAGGAATATATAGCTCCAAATTCCTACTTTTAGGGTGTAAATCAAGCAAATGTCTGGATTCACTGAAATAAAACAAAGATACCAGTAGATAACTGTTTAGAATCATTGTGACTGTGGCCAACAAATGTATTTCATCACTATGGTTGCAAAAACAAACACCAGCCAAAGTACTGTCGTTGACGAGAATAAAATAATTAAGGGAAATGGAAACATTTTGCTGCCTGGGTTAGACTAAGAACTGAATTATCTGAGGAAAGATGAATATGTGTACATGTGAAAGAAGTGGGGTGAACTGGATACAGATAAATCATTTGATCCCTAATCTCTTCATTGACACTGTCAATGAGTATTACAAATTTAGTTAAAAACCCACACCTGACTTGGATCCTCAAGTCTGAAGCCACCTCAGCCCCATATATGAGTGGTGAATGGGAGGGAGTTGGTTCCAAATCTCTGGCTCTGTGCTTAACTCTACAGTTTTGGGTGTGAATTAGATCCAAAATTGGAAGGGACTTTTTTATTGACTACATGATTAGTGAATTACCCACCCTCTTATCTTTACCTTGTTGTACAGTAGGGGAAACTGAGACAGGCAGGTTAAGTGATTTGCATAAAAATAGCATAGGAGGAAATAGAGCTGAGAAGTTATTGGCTTCTAGTCCCATGCTTGTTGTTCTAGACTACTGCTAAAGAAAAACATGATCTTTACTCTCTAGACTTACATTGAAACTAAGTAATAGAGCCAGACTTAAAAAGAGACTATGGACTTAAGTAATACATTGATGGACTTCCAAATATTTTTGGCATCGCTGTATTTAAAAGTAAAAGATAAAGTTCCATATTTATATTACAGTTTATGGATAGCCATAAACTTTACTGCAAATGTTTCCTCAGTGGGAAGAAACTTTACGTTCTTGTCAGACTTGCATTAAATCTACCCCACGTTATCCAAATGATTTTGTACCGTGCATGGTGCTGAAATTTACTGAAACTAACAACTTTCAAATAGTTTCTTTACTTTAACTGTATATTTTATACGTTTATAGAACAGTAAATCATATAAAAGTATTTCCCCCTAGTCAGCAATAGGAATGACATCATAGAGAGAGAATGTACACAGTGCAGAAAGTGTCCTGCTGGTTTGTATTAGCTCCCCTGGTCAGACACATCCTGTGTAGCATTAGTTAAGATTTACCAGTCTGAAAATAGACAGGCAAAGAGTTCCTTGTAGCAAGAAATTTCTTTGCAGCAATCTTAGGAACAGCTTTGGAAGGTGAATACATGGTCACTATTAGTTGGACTAGAACTGTGGTCAAATCTAACAATGACATAACCCATTAAAAGAAAACATGGTAGATTATAAAGGCAGACACTATTATAAATGGTCTTTTACAATCCCCACATCCATCCAGATGGACAGAGAGGTGGGAGCCTTCCTAAAACAGATGGGAAATTCACCTAGTCATGGTGGACACGACAGGCCCTTTGACAACAGGGGATGGGGAGATTATATTTGATTGCCTACTGGGAACCAGACAACAAATGATATTATGCCATGTTATGTCCTCTGTCACTGGAATGCTCTTCATAAGGTTCACATCTGTTGATTCTTTGGCACTAATGTTTCTGATAGTTATATAATTAGTGATATAACACATCACATACCTAGAAGGTAAATCACACACATTTCTTTCCTTTCCTGAAACAGAAATGGATTATTCATAAGGGTGAACTGAAAACCTCTGTATAGAGAGGGGTCTGCACATATATGCACATAGCTTGCAATAACATCAATAAGAGCTGTGTGTGGGAATACTGAGTGTCTGTAGGGAGTATGAAAGGCAACTTCAGTATTCCTTCCCCGCCCCTGCTCTCCCTTCCTGAATACAGAACCTATGCAATCTCTTCTGAAATACATGCAGTTGAGTATTGTAGGTTTTTAAATAGGTTTTGTTTTAATTTTGTGGACTGACTAAAGCTGTTTGTTGACTTACTGCTGGACACAGCCAAATGGGGTCTCTGTTGGTATGCCTGTCTCTTGTCCTTGACCCCTACATTTCTTGCATAAATGATTGTAACCCTGGAAGGATAATCTTGTCCTTCATTTCTAACCCTAGTGAAAATTACACAACAGAGCATTTGTGTGCTGATACGTGGTAGACAAAGCCTTCTCAAACATGTATGGTGCTCATAGCTTTTAAGAGGTCTGTGACCATGTCTAGCCAATGACAACTGTGCAAATGTCTACGTACTGGTGGCAGTAAAGCCCCACTAGTATTGATATAGTTAATGGGGGTGGGTTGAAAAGAGAGGGAGGAGATAAAGGAGAGCAATGAGTAGAAAAAAAATTGTCTGTTTTCTAAAAGATCCCAACTCACTAGCATAAGGTATTCTGTGCTGATGGGCAGGCAGTGACACACATACAGCTATTTCTGTCTGGCATACAAGTGTTTAATTTGGCATCTGTTAGTTTATCAGGCAGCCAAATTTTTTTTGAGGGGATCACCATGTTTAACAGAGAGCAGTCCTTGTCCTTCTCCATAACATGCTTAGTGGATGTGCTGGAGCTGCCATTTCACTTCCCCCCAATCACCTCCTTGACTTCAACTCACTGTCCAAAAACCCTGCCTTACTTTGTAATTAAGTAGCAGAGTATTAGTGGAGGATTTAGATAGAAAAGGGGTGTTTATAATAGCTTGAGACCTTTATTTGTGGGGAGAAGGAGCAATGATAAGCTCTTGATAGTACTCAATATTCTGTTGTTGGATTTTTTGTTTTTGTTTGTTTTTTTTTCTTTTAAGGAGCTGGTATTAGCATTTAGTTGTTCTGTGAAAGTTCCTCTTGTTTTATATAGTCTGCCTGGTCAGTAGAATGATGAGTAACAGCTAAGGGAGTGTGTGTATATCACTTCGATTTGTTTGAGAAATCCAAAGAATAGCCGGAATTTAAGATCAGAATAAAATGTAGTCACTTGTTTCTTGTGTTCATCTGTATGATGTTAAAACTTTCACCAGAAACAAGTAGCAGTGTCTTTCCTTTGGCATATGATTAATGAATGACAACCTATTTTGATGATCCTATCTATGTGACTTGTATCCTATAGAGGTCCTTTGGTGCTCAGATTTTTGTGGAAACACTGGTATTCATCCCTCCTTGCTTGCTCATGCAGTTTAATTTAAGCTTGCCAGAAGTACATTTCTTAATAAAACTCAAACCTGTTTCTAATTCGCTCCTGGATTTTTAAATATTACTACTGTGAAAGTAGCAGCCTATTTCCTCTGCAGTAATTTTCTTACGTAGACTGCGAGCTCTTTGGGGTAGACCATTTGCCTTGTCTCTGGGTCTGATCTTGCATTGCCTGTGCATCCCAAACTCCCATTGACTAGGAAAGGACACAAGGGGCCTGATTCTTTGTTGTGTTCAAACTGCTGGTACTGAAGAGCTACAAACCAGCACTAGAGTTATCACAGCCAGCCCTTGGAGCATCCCTCAGCAGAGAAGAAGGGAGAACATGAGACTTCCCTAAAAGGTAGTGTATATACAGGGGAGCTGACAACCTCTACAGGCCCTTGAGCAAGGGGGGGCAATTAGGGACAGATAGCTCAGGGGTTTGAGTATTGGCCTGTTAAACCCAGGGTTATGAGTTCAATCCTTGAGGGGGCTATTGAGGAATCTGGGGCAAATCTGTCAGGGATGGTACCAGGACCCAGGTGATTGGACTCAATGACATCTCAAGGTCCCTTCCCATTCTATGAGATAGGTATATCTCCATATTATACCATATTCAATAGCATTGTGGTTGCTCTAGACAGCAGTGGAAAGTCTATACTAACAGGACAAAGTTAATAAAGCATGTTAAAAAGCAGTTATAGAACATGTTTTAGGGACTCATCTGGGTGCTGTAGTGGCAGGCCTATCTATATATGAAAAAGTGTTTCAGTAGTTTGATTTTGAGATGTAACTTGATTGCATGTGTGTTGTGATGCAATAAAGTGAAATCCTTATGCTATTTGTCCAGGCACTAGACTGCGGAAATGCCAATACTCAGACAAGAACAAAAAAACATGCTTAATTGTGTTTTAGGATGTGTACTGATCTTCTGGAGTAGAGGCACTCTCACTCCGAGGAGATAGGTGTCATATAGCAACCTAGATCACGAATGTCCCATATAAATAATTAGTAAAATTCAAATTCTCTGTCTACCTAGAACAGAAGGTTGAACTGGGACCTGGTATAAAAAGATGCAACTGCAATAATTATTTTATACTAAAAAACTTAGTCTAGCAGCATCTTAAAGACTAACACCAGGCCTGAATCCAGCCTGAAGTGATTACACAGTAGTATGCAATTCCATTTTGCTTTATTTGAGTTTACAAATGCTGAAGAACCTCATCCAGACCATAATTTTGTTATTAACAGACTTTATCCTCCTGTGCCAATTTTGGTGGATAATCCAAATTTTCTAATGGACCCTTCAAGGTTAATTAGATACTGCAAAATAAATCAAATACCTTCCCTGTATTGAGACAAACCAGTAAGAAATGCCTAAAACGTTTTCACTTAAGTTTAACTAATCCATCAGTAGCACAAATATGTTTAGATGTAAAATTCTGGATCTTTTGCTCTAGTGATAGGATAAACGCTATTTTTTACATTGTTTTATATGAGAACTCAAAATGTGTTGTATAATTTGCTTTTAACAACATGCTTTATTAATTTTGTGTCTTGGTAGTGTAGACTTTTCACTGCTCTCTAGTAAAGAAACCACAATGCTGTTGAGTAGGGTAAAATAAAGCTACAGGCATAGCATTTATAATCAGATTTCTAAGGAGTGCTCCAAGAAATGCTATTATCATCAGTGTTCTTTCGGTACACCTCAACGTAAACTAAATATTCACTCTAAATCACAGAATTGCAATTTTTAAATAAAGTTGTCTATCCACTCAGATGTTACAGTGATAGGGGATTAATAAGTACTTAGATGACCTCAGTATTATTTATTTAAATTTGCTGGGCTCTTTTTCCTTACATCATAAAAAATTGTAACAGTAAATCTTTTCTGTATGCTTAATCCACGGAAGTAGTATGGGAAGTATCTTGGTATATAGTTCAGAATAGCCAGTATACACAATGAAGTGCTGGTTGCTGGCATCTGTGTTCTATAATGATCTCTCAACCAACAATATGGGTTTAGTCTCAGACAACCAGTGTGGAGACCCTGAGTTTATCAACTTCTGCTTTATTCAGGCTTTTCATCAGCATGGGGTTTATATCAGCAGCTGTATCCAACCTCTATTTAGCCTTTATTTTTAAATTAATTATACAGAATTCTATCATAAAGGTGCCAAACACTACAGATTACAATAGTGTCACTGAACTGTTGTAAATGTTACTCTGGGATACTGTAGTTTTGTGTGTATTATTGTTTCTTTTAAATGGTATCTTCACAAGGGAAGACATGACAGATAACAGCAGGGAATGGAATTTGTTTACATTTAGGATGGGCAAATTCATTTTGCTATTGCTTGAATGTTGTGGATTTTCATTCTTCTTAGGAGAGATTGTGAAAGGGGGTCAGTAAGAAGGAGAGAGAAAAAAATCAATAAAAAAAGGTGGAAAATGGAGCCAAGAAAGCTTAGAGTGGAAAATAAATCCAGTGAATTCTCTGTCTAAAGGGGTAAAGAGGGAGAATGAAAAGCTCTAATGCAAAAAAACACATGTACCAGCCTAAATTATAGGGAGTGGTCTATATCCTTGACAGTACAGTTAACAGTAAAATGTATTTATTAAAAAAACCTAAATCACTTTTTAAAAGAAAGATGGATTTAAATTATGGAATAACCAGATTCTGAACCTTAACTAATTTTATGAACTCGGAATATAGTTTGAGACGTTTGCAAAACCTTGACGTATAATTTTAACTATTTTGTATATGTTTGTTTCTATTGCAGTTATAACAGCTACTGAAACATTGTGAAATTCCCATAACCCTCAACCGAAGAATGTCTAATTTAATGGATAATGCATCTTCCTTAAGATTAGAATGCTGGTGGGTTTGGTTTTTATTCCAATATCTCTGCCTATCTGTTTTTCTTTTCATGGGATTTGGATGACTAAATTTTTACTATTTAATCTATCTCAAGAAATACTATGATATCTTTTGATCTATTAAGCAAGCAGAACTCTTAACTTTAGCCTACTCAAATATGACGCATCTGACTAAACCATTTCAGCATCTTCCTTTTTAAAAAACACAACATGGCAAATGAAGAATGTTCCTTTAGGATATTTTGGACACAGACAGGGCTTTGCATGAGCAAGTGAAGGTGTTTTGTTTGAGCTTTATAGCTACTACGTGATATGTTTAACTAGAACAGCACTATGACTGGCCTTTTTGTGTATGGCAGACATGGTGCTGCTATGTAATAATCTAAGAATACTGCTATAATACTAAATGTGACCTGCTCAGTGATATAGTTACTGATGGACTGACTATATGGGTTTGAAACATTCTTATATGAACACATTAGTTAGCATCGCAGTGAACTGTTGGAAAAACCAATAGGAAAACAACACAATGGCTCTAGATAAGTAGCCTGGGAAAAAACACTTGGAGGCAATTACAAGACAATGTCCTATGCACTCCAGCCTGAAGTTGCACAGCTATTTTGGGTGCTAACAGATCAAAGGACTATCAGCAGTCAGAAGGTGACGGGTTCCGGAAAGAGGGTATGTGATCAAAAAGACATAGTGGCCTGTTTTGGAATATGCTTAGAATTTCTGAAGCAGAAAAGAGATTGTGAGTTAAGAGAACAGTTTATGCCACTCGGACTCTATAGGAAACGAAGACGCACCAGGATCCCTATCTGAAAGATGGATAGACACTTGGTAAGTTATACATGTATAGTCTGTTTATTGTTTTAAGAACTGTTTTCTTCTAAATGCTTTTGTTCTAAATAAATAATACTGTGCTTCGAGAAGCCTTTTTAGTCCCTGTATTAACCATTAGTCAATGCTCCCAGAGGGCAGGGAAATGCAGGTACTGAATGTAATTTGGGTCTGCTGAGGAAAGAAGGGCTAGCACCTGGGGCCTGCTGAGCAGGAGAATTGTGTCCCTCGCTCTGGGAGAGATCAAGGCTAAGGACCTGAGAAAGAGGTGCACTTCAAAAAGTCCAGGAGTCAGAAATACAGTTCGTCTGGTAACTGTGATCATGTGGAAGTACAGTTGATGGTGCATGGATGACATCTCCTCATTTGTGTCCCCCCAGGACTGGTCACTTGGCCATGCTGTATATCAATCCAAGGATACCAAGGAACATAACAGCCCATTTTGGAGTATGCAGACAATTCTGCAAGAAATGCAAAGTTCAACTTTATTTATGGCATCTAATGCTGCTCCCACTGTTTGGGCCAGAAGGAGCTTTCCTTTTTGTTTACATCAGGGCTACTCAACTTTGGAAGCTCTGGGGGCCACAATGATACTCACAGCAAATGCTGAGGGCTGCAACTTATGTGTGGTTGCATATACATGCAAATACAGTAAAACTCCATTGGTCCGGCATCCGATGCTCCGGCACTCCTGATGGTCCGGCACCATCGGGAACCCGGAAGTGCTCCGGGCAGCCGGACAATTGGAGCTGCTCTGTGCCCGGCTTCCCTGATTCAGCCGCTGCTGAAACTGACCAGCAGCTGAATCGGGGACGCTGGGGGCAGAGCAGCTGGGGTGCTGCCAGGTTGGTCTCGCAGCGCTGCCCCTCGGCTGCTGCAACTGACCAGCAGCAGCTGAATCGGGGACACCTGGGGCAGAGCCGGACTATCGGAAGGGGGGGCTATGAGGGGACTGGGGTGGCATACCCCCCACCACACGCCAGACCCCTCATAGCCCCCCCTTCCTATAGTCCGGCATATCTGATAATCCGGCACCCCCGGGTCCTAAAGATGCCGGATTATTGGACGTTTACTGTATATGCAAATCATTTTTCACACTGATGGGCATGAATACAAGGATTAAGCCTTAAGCCATGGTGCTGGACCTAAATGTGGCCAGTGTGAGCCAGTCAGCACCTCTCAGGCTCTGCCCACAAGGTTAAGCAGCAAGCACTTCCCACAATGCCCCAGTACTCCTGGCACCTCCTCCCTGGGGACTTGAAACACCGACACCCTGCACCCGTCTGTTCCAGCCAGCCCATCCCAGCCAGCCCGTCCCCTTGCGTCTTTCAGTGTTCACCCCACCTGGGAGAAGCCTCACTGTTGTAGAGCATGTTCCCAGTGGAGGTTATGTTCAAAGGATCCCACCCGCAGCCCGTGTGTTGAGCCCCATGCAAACCCAAACTGCATCACAGTTCCGCAAACAAATGGGCCATTGGTCACGTGTTGAATAGCCCTGGTACTACTGCCTTTGGCCTGGGAGGACCCCAGTTCATATCTCAGCTGCAGATATATGTCAGACACCAACAATAAGTCCAGCTGTCTGTTGAAGGAAACATTTGTGGATGCCGAAGCAAGCTTTATTGAACCGCAGACATCTACTGTCTTTGTGCCTGCAGTGGGCAATGAAATTGGACTAATGTAGCAAATCTCTGCATGTGCTTTTTTGGTGAAGTGCCACTTGAAAATACATTTTTGTGATATATACTAATATGATCTATAGCATATTTCAAGCCTCCTTTGAGAAAATCAAAGAATAATAGAGACTTAGACAGACACCTCTGCTTTATTAGTCACATATTTTTCAGTGTCCTATTTATTACATGTGTTGTTTTCTTAGAATCTCAGAAACCTGGATTCCAATGTTCAAACAACACAGTCACAAAATTTGCAGGCGTATTTGTTGGCATATGCAAATATCTGCGCTGAGATGATCTTTAATCCTGTCAGAACTTGTCTACACTTAGGCTGTGTCTACAGTACAGGAGCACAGCTGCACCGAAGCTTAGAGCGTCCGGTGAAGACACTCTAAGCAGATGGAAGAGAGTTCTCCTGTCAGCTTAAGTTCTGCCTCCACAAGAAGCCGTAATTATGTCAGTGGGAGAAGCACCAACATAATACAGTCCATATCAATGCTTAGGTTGGCCTTACTTACATCTCTCAGGGTGTGGCTTATTCATGTTTCTGAGCAACATTAATTATATTGAAGTAATTTGTAGCATAGACATGCCTTACAGAGGTACAACAGTGCCTCTATGCTGCTTAGTGAAGATACTGCTTGTGCCAATGGGAGAGCTTTTTCCCTGAGCAGAGATACTCCATCTATCCAGGATGCAGTAGCTATGTTGACAGGAGAAGCTCTCTCACTGACAGTGTTGTCTATATTGATCGGAGAAATATATTTATATTTGTATTGTAAATCAGAATTCAATCTAACTTTATTGAGGACTTGTGATGATTCTTTTCTTACGGACACATTGTGTAGACTTTAATAGGGATGAAGCCAACAGAGTTAACTAGAAATTGAATGGGGTTCTTTAGAAATTACTCTTAAAAACCTTTGCAATGTAATACAAGAGTGCCTTTCTGTAGTATCATGTAACCCTTTTCATAGAAAGAGTATAATTCACATTGTTTACTTACGGTAATTCTATAGTAGTTCCTTGTGACGTCTGGGCCATTATTAACAAAGCACTTGCTTACCTTACCACTTTCTGTATGCTTTGTTCCTCCCCACATATGTCATGTTTTTTTCCCTAATTAGTGCATACACAAATGCATTTTTTGTAGCTCTTCCAAAGTTTGGCCTCTGGTTGTCTAATATTCGTATTTTTCCAACTGTCAAAATAGAGGAGTATGATAAAGTATGCTTTGTACTCCTCCGCCTATCAAAGTTAGAATAATTTTGCTTTGTTATGATACATTCCATCACAGGATCTTAACATGCTTTAAAAACATTAATAATTTAGCCATCATAATACTCCTGTGAGCTGATTAAGTATTATTATCCCCATTTTACAGATGAAGATGTTAGGTACCAAGAAATTAATACCCACATTTTCAAAAATGGCCAGTGATTAGTGGCAACTTTTTAAAAGTTTGGGTGCAACTTGATTTTTCCATTGTTTCCCAAGAAGATCAGCAAAGTTGGCAACTCCAGTCTTAATCCTGTAATATAAACCACTCCACAATCCTTCACTGGCAGTTTGAAAAATAAATTGCCAACTTGAAAACAAATTGACATCTGACTTTGTTTACAAATTACAAGATACATAATACACTATTGAATTCCACAGTTCTAGTTAACAGTTTGCACCAATGATTTATTGAAGAGTGATGTTACTTACAGAAAGCTCCTTAATGTGGTATTTTTGCCAGTACACAAATGTCACTTGAATATACTGTGTTATAAATAAGGGCGAAAGGTTAAGAAAAATACAGAAACTACCCACCTTTAACATTTGAATTCAATAACAAACTGGGTGTGGCCACTCTAAAACTGTCGCTTGTCTGATGATTAGTAGAAGGGAAGGGTGGGAAGGTTTTCTGCTTACCAGTTCCACGGTATAGTTAATAAAAACACATCTGACCTCTGTGAGAGGCCTGAGGGAGACTGAGAATGGGTGGGACTACAACTATTACAATGAATAAACTGTGCTGGTAGGGTTTGGAATATAGTCCTTTAAGAAGACATTTATTTACCCGCACAATTTACTTAATGTTTGAGTAACTGTGAATGAAATCTTTAGAATTGTTGCCTGCATATAAGAAGAAAGTGTACTGTCTTTAAATTTTTTTCACACAAGGAGATGGAGAGGCTGTTTTCTTAAAGCTGATCCTGAAAGTTGCTGCTTCATGCTTAATTTGCTGCACTTCAACTAGACATTGCGACAGTTTCAGTGTTTATGAACAAGACAGCTATTTACATAAAATGCTGCCTCCTATTTGACAGCAGTTAGATACAGAGAAAAATTCACTGGAAAGTGGGTAGTTCAGAGACAGAAGCAGATTTTGCACATGAAAAACTCCTTGGAAATTTCTTTGAAGAGGGATTTTAAAGATCTAAACCACATGGCTTCATCTGAAATCAACTTTGTGGAAGCTAGAGACATCCTAATGCTGGAAAAATGTTAAAAGCATCTCACATCTAGAGCTGCCCAGTCCTCCAGTAACCCACAATCACCAAAACTGGCTCACCAACATATAAGGTCACTTTGAACAGGTGCTTAGTTTGTTGAATTCTCCTTTATTCATTTAGTTCTGATTCAAGGTGAGTTAGAACACAAGGGAGAATCTTAGGTCTACATCAAATTATGGCTAGTATTCTTTACTGTTCTAGAAGGTTCTACTTAATAAACATCTACTTCTGTCTTTTCCATTATTTTCAGGCTTTGTCATTTTTTCCTTAACCCATCACTGGTGTCACAGCAATCTGGGGATAGAGGGTTGTTACATTCAGCAAGCAAACATATGCTTATCTGTTTGCTCATTGCTACACATGCATCAGCTGTGAGTGGGCAAGCAAACATCTCAGAACAAGGATTTACATCTAAGCAATGGAAAAGTGTTTCAATGGGAGGAACACAATGGTAACAAAAAGCCTGGGAGGCGAGGAAAAAAAATAGGACTTAGAAATCAACTGAGCTTTGTCCCAACTTGTCCCTCTTGCGTGGCTTTGCTTTTTAAAGTGAGAAAAAGTTATCTGTACAGCTGAACAAATAAGTTGCAAATAATTATTTAATAGATTAATTTAGCTTCTTATTCTTTTATGGAATAATGGCAAGATCACAATTCCCTGAATTTATTAACTAATCAGTACATATCTTTTCACATTTGACTTTTTGGAACTTGAGCTGTGATTGGTCACATAGCATTATATGTTATTAGATAAATGGTGAATATTTCTGTAAATATTTATGCATATGATTTTGAAACACATTTGCCCCAGATGTTTTGCCAGTAAAATTTGATCACTTGAATGCTCACATAAAGATAATACAAATAGAACAAGAAAATGGGTAAAATATATTAAAATGCAAACTTCTTATTGGACAAGAAGGTAATCCAGAGATGATCTTATTATTGAAGAACTGACCTAGGACTCAGAAGATTGGGGGTTAAATCCTTGTTCTGCCACAGACTTTCTCTGAGACTTTGGGCAAGTCACCTACTCTTTCTGTGCCTCCATTTCTTGCATCTACAATGGCAATAATAATTTCTTTCTCTAGCCCTTTGTCTTGTTTTATTTATAGTATAAGCTCTAAGAGTAACTCTCTCTTATAGTATGTTTGCATTGTGCATAGAACAATGTGGCCCAACCTCTGATGGGGCCTCTGAGTCCTGGCCTACACTAGTCCCATTATTTCAAAATAACCCCCCGGGGGGGGGGGGGAGGCGGGAAGGAAGGAATGGGGGAGGAAAGGCGCACAGAGGGAATACAGGGGAGTCTCTCAACTGGTCTTGCATGAAACTCTCCCTCAAGGCCTCTCTGAGCACAGCCCCTTGATGTGCTCTCATATGGCACTGGTGTCTGGCTGTACAGATTCCTTGGCCAGATGTTCAGCCTCAGTCTCCTCCCCGCCCTCCAGCAGAAGAGTCTCCCCCTTGCTTTAGCAAAGGTTGTGGAACACACAGCAAATCGCCACCACAAAGGTGATATTACGCTCGCTGAGGTCCAGGCGTGTGAGGGGACTCCTAAACCTCTACTTTAAACGGCTGAACACACATTCAATGACCATGCAGCACCTGCTCAGCCTGGTGTTGAAGTGCTCCTTGCTGGGGTCTAGGGTTCCTGTGTAGGGCTTCCTGAGCCACGGTTCGGCTGCATCACTCAGGATCACAATGGGCATGTCCACCTCCCTGACTCTGATGGTATGGTCAGGGAAGAAAGTGCCGCCATGCATCTTTTGGAACAGGCAAAAGTTCGGAAGATGCGGGCGTCGTACACCTTTCCCGACCATCTGACATTGATGGCGGTGAAGCATCCCTTGTGATCCACGAGGGCTTGCAGCACCATGGAGAAATACCTTTTTCTGCTGATAAAGTCTGAGGCACGGTGGTCGGGGGCCAGAAAGGATATGTATGTGCTGGCTATTGGCCTCCTTGCAGTGGGGAAGGCCATGGCAGCAAAGCCATCCACGATGCTGTCCATAGTCCCCAGTGTGACGACCCTCTGTGGTAGCACGTGGTTGATGCCCTCGGCTACCTGCGGGTGCACAGCCCTAACTGTGGATTTTCCCACACTGAACTGGTTCCCAACAGAGTAGTAGCTGTCCAGCATGACAAGCTTCCACAGTGCATGGAGATGACAGGTCGCATGTGGGTGTCCTGTTGCCTGAGGGCAGAGGTGAGCCTCTCAGAGCTCCAGGAAGGTGACCATCTACATGTGGTCGTCTGCTGATCCCTGCATGATGATGCGGTCCCACCCGTCCGAGCTCCTCTCTATCTTCGAGAAGCAGCATTCCATGGTATCCAGGGAATTGAGGGGCATGTGCAGCAGCAGGAGCGCCAGGACCTGGGTAAGCAGGGCCTGTGGTCCATGCTGGGGTTCATTCTGCAGGTCCTCATCCTCGTGCTGCTGGAGCAGCATGCGGGCAGTTTGGAAGTACTGTGCCATGAGGCGCAGCACAAGGTCCATGAGCCTGGCACTGTTTTGCAGCAGCTCTGGCTCCATGCGGCATGTGCTGTGCTGTCCACAAGGGCAACCCAAGCGTGAGATGGCACGTGTTCACTGCCCTTCCTTTGTGTCCCATGAAGAGGGGACAGTGGAAGTGTAGCTTGTGAGACGCGGCTGTAGAGAGGAGCCCCTGAAAACACGTGTCATAGCTTGCCTGACCAAGCAGCCACAGGAAGTATCTATCCTCCTGGTGCCCTCCCGAGAGTGCTTCTGGGGGCTCTAAGTCCAAGGCAGACTCTGATCAATGTGGATACGCTATTTCAGACTAATTCTGATGCTTTCCCATAGTGGGGACATGCCATTTCGATTTTGTTAAATCAGGAGTTATGTTGATTTTAGTAATTTTGAAATAATTTCCTAGTGTAGACATGGCCTGAGAGCTATCATGACACAAATACCATAATATATAGGTTGTAATGAATGATTGGCCAATCCTAATTTCCTTTCATGCCTAAGCAAAGTACGTAGTTGTAGGCCCTGAAATACTCATATTTTTGTTCCATTCCACCATCTTCAGTAATATAAAAATGCAGATCATGTAATGCCTATTTAGAGTCAGATGAGTTTGCTAACCACCCTTTCACTGTCTTGTTGGAATTTTAAACACCAGTTTAGGCTTACCTGGGTTTGAAAAATGACTTCCCAAAGTGAGTTTCCTCAAACAACTGGAATTTAGAAGTAATCTCTCAAAATGATTCTAGGTTTAAGAAAAAAATCAAAGGTATAGAAAACTCTGTTCTAAGCTCTGTTCTGGTGTTTAGCTACCTCTCTTTGCTAGTTTGTGCCTTTCTAGGACTGAATTTGCATTTGAAAAAAGAGAAGGGGGAAAATGCCTTGTTATTGGAAGAACATTAGTACTGTGTGATTTATTGCACATGCAGGTCCAAGTGACAGCAGTAGACACTCCTAAATGTCTAAGCATTGGGGGGGGGGGGGGGGGGGGGGGAGAAGGGGAGGTTCCTGTCAAATTCTTACAGTGTGACTGGATATATGATTAAACTAAAACCTTTATTTACTAAACATGAAATATTCCCTAGTCCATCCTGTCATTTCCTCTGCACAGCTTACAGCTGTAGTTTCAAACCAATGTACAGAAATCCTCTATCAGGCATGGTTTCATAATGAGTATACTTAACCATTTTAGCAAAGATCTTTCATGGGAGTATTGCTTCCTGCAAAATTCTTGGCTTTCTGTAGCCATTCTGAGTGTATAAAACAAGCTTGTATTAATTTCTTCACCATGAGTAAAAAAAGGAATAATCAGTCATTTCAATCACTGTACATCAAAGAAGCCTGTATGTACTGTACTATAGAAAAAAAATCTAACCAAAGAATTTGGCTGGTATCTAGTTATACTTTGTGATTTTGGAAAACCACAGATTCTAGGGTAGGGATAGCCATTATATTGAATTAACTATTTTCTCACATTTTAAGAGGCAGCAGCTTCAAACACTGTGATCCAGAAAACTGTTTACACAATTATAAAACTGTTCTCCATGCTACAACAGCCATTTGTTTCACCGGGCCTTTGACAAGAGATAGGTGGATTGGGATATTAGCCAACATACAAGGGATAGTATTTGAATATCGGTGGAGTGGACGAGGTGGGGGAGCTTCTTAGGAAAAGTGCACTGATGATACTGCATTTTTTTTTAATTTTTTAACAAGGAGCACAGCTTGTGGATGGCCAGTTTGTATTTATGCTTGTGAAAGTAGAAAGAATTATACTGTAAGAGAAAGATGAATTATGCTGTAATAATTGAATAAGTTGAAGGAATACTGTTTGTCTCTGAACAGGAAGAAGAAAAGTATGTTAATGTTGTTTGTAGGTATGCAGATTCCAGAGTGCTAGCCAGAGTTAATAGGAAAAGGAACATTAGGTGTTAGGGAGAAAGCAATTGAGAACCAAGTAGATATGGACAGGAGATTGCTGTGTGCTTGATGTGTAAATGAAGATACTTGACTAAGTCTCACGCTAATCATGTGAAGTTTTGCCCCTCCTTTTAATCTTGTTAACTTGACTTTCTTTTGACTGTATAAATCAAGGGGTTTGAACCTTGTATGGTGCTCACATTTTCTGGATGCATTTTAGCAGAGCTTTGCTAAAACAGAGCGGTCTGACAAATCTGTGAGTCCTGTCTGACTTTGACATGCTACATTGAAAATGAAATAACTTTGCTGTATATTGAAAAGTCTCAGAGCGGTAGCTGTGTTAGTCTGTATCTGCAAAAACAATGAGGAGTCCTGTGGCACCTTAGAGTCTAGCAGATTTATTAGGGCATAATCTTTTGTGAGTAAAACCCACTTCATCAAATGAATTGGACTGGAAGTTACAGAAGCAGGAGTGTGTATATATAAGGAAGAAGTTGCTTGTGTTAATAAAGCCAATCAAGTCAGGTGGAAGTGTGTCATTATAGCATTTGGTCTGGAGATGTGAATATTCAGAGAGGGAAAATTACCTTTGTAATGCATTAACCAGTTGAGATCCTTATTTAATCCTAATTTGACAGTGTTGAGTTTGCAAATGAATTCCAATTCAGATGCTTCACTTTGTAACCACTTTTAAAAATTCTTTTGTAGAAGGATGACTGCTTTCAAATCGATTACTGAATATCTGTGGAGGTTAAAGTGTTCCCCTACCTATAGGTTTATGTGTTTTACCATTCCTGATGTCTGATTTGTGTCCATTTATCCTTTGGCATAGGACATGGAACAGAGACCTAAAGGGGGGAAAAATCATGCTATTTTTATTTACTAGGCCTACTCTCCATATTGTATATCTTTTAAGTGTTACTCCCTAATCTCAGATACAAACAGCCCCTAACTGTGAGAGTATTCAAAATCTAAATGTACCTCAAGACTGCTCTGTAACTTGTGCCAGCTGTTAAAGGCTGTGAATGCCATTACAGCAGCCAGGCATCACTGGGATTCACTTGAGTCTTAGCTACACTCCCCCTTCTTCTCAGCCACACTTCCTGCTTGAAACAAGCAGGGCCATCCCTAGGCATATGCAAAATAAGTGGCTGTGTACGGCACCCAAAAATTCAGGGCAGGCCAACTGATGAGGGAGGCAAAGGGCCAACTCCCCTGGGGCAATTCAAAGGCAGTAGTGGTAGCTGGATCCCCAGGGCCTTTAAATTGCCACTGGAACCCCACATGGCCTGCTGCAGAACCCCAAGCAGCATCCTCCGAACAGCGCTGTAGGGAGGCCCCGGTCCAGACAGTGCTGAGGACCAACTGCAATGGCCCTATTCTTCCTCCTGAGACCCCATGCCTTCTGATTTCTCTTGGCTCCCTCCCCCCACCCCAGCCCCCCGGGCTGCAGTGTCCTATCCGCTGCAGGTCCGGGGGAGGGAAATCCCAGGGCCCCAGCAGAAGCTTCATGGTAGGGGGCCTTCAGTTGCATAGGACCCCATAATTTGTAAGGGCGGACGTGGGAACAAGCATAAGGGGGTGTATGAGGCTTCTTAAAGGCTCTATACTGCCTCAGGATCTACCCATATTGGACGATTCTCCTGGGACTGATTATGCTGATTTTAGAATTGCTGACCACTGCTGCATCTCAGGTGTCTGTAAAACACTGCTAAAATTGTTCTTTTACTAGAGTGGTAAGGGAAGGCTGTTAAGAAAAACTAATACTAAGAGAGCAGTGACAGACATGCTGTGGCAGGGTATCAATCCAATGATTATCTTAGTCAGTTTCCAATTAACCTTATAAACATAAAACCTCTCTTGAAAAATTACTTTAAAACTGAGATTAACTCCTGGGAGAAGGTTGGAATTTGACCCCTTGTAATAACTTTTAGGGTTTTTTTCTTTCCTACTTCAGTGAGCACTGATGTTGCCAATAAATACAATAATCTGTGTTTTCTGCCAAAATACTCCATAACGTGTTATCCATTTTTAATTCTTTATTTAAAAATGAAATGAGCTGAAATTAAAATAAAGATGGTGTTCCTAGGGTATTTGTTTCATTGATCGGTGACCTCTCAGGATACATTTGGAATTAAAAATCAACAATGAAGATGTTTTTATACATGAAATTCTTTCCTCATTGATTCATTTATAGAGCTAATTATTCCACAAAAAGAAAACTTTTATAGGTAATGGCCAAGATTCTGACCATCAGAATGTAACCCAAGATCTTGTCCACTCTAGGGAGTTTTAGCACAAAATTCTTACTTACGCTACCACTGGTTTAGTTGCACTAATGGGCCCTTTTATGTAGGTAGGACAGTCGTGCCAGGTCTACACTAAATGGGAAAGTCAACTTAAAATATGCAACCTCAGCTAGGTTAATTACGTACCTGGAGTTGACATGTCTTAAATCATGTTTTCATGCTCTCCACACAGTGGGAGGTCGACGGGAGGACACGCTCCCATTGGCTTCTCTTACTTCTCGTGAGGAGCAGGACTAAGCGCCAACGGGGTAACATCTCAGTTCAAATTAGTGGGTCTTCACTAGACCTGCTAAATCAAATCCCAGGAGATTGACTGTGGCAGTATAGACATGGCCTAGCGGTGTTAGCACTGTGTCAATAAATCCTTTGCAAAGAAGGCATTGTGCTGGGTTCCATGCTGGAAGGGGGAACAAAGGAAAGTTAAGTTCTCTATGAAGGCCATGCAGCTGCATGGAGATCCTTTTTGATATGTTAAGAAGTCCTTTGGAATTGGA
Source organism: Pelodiscus sinensis (assembly GCF_052426305.1). NCBI lineage: Eukaryota > Metazoa > Chordata > Testudines > Trionychidae > Pelodiscus > Pelodiscus sinensis. The sequence continues at coordinate 28,688,343 of NC_143065.1, forward strand.
CTGCATCACATGCTGAGATGTATAATCCCAACATAGACTCCATAAATTCTTCCTGCCTGTGGTGGAATTGCATTTGAGCTACAGAACATATGGAGGGAATTTGTCTCAAAATTAAGGAAGGTCGTATTATAATTTAAAGATTAAAATAGGTCTGGGCATTCTGTGGTTAAGACTGTAAAAATTTTGTACTTAATTAGTGTTAAGAATTGAAAATCAACATTAATACAGATTAATCATTGGGTCTGAGTCACTCCTGCCACTTTCATTAAGTGATATAAGAAATGCTGTGCTTCTTATTAGGATTATAGCTACATATACATTGCTACTTGAGGAATTTTAAAAAATGGTACAGATGTGGCCAGTTGTAATTACTTATGTAATAAAGACAAGATGAGTACTTAAGGGCATTCCCTTCCATTAATTGCCTAGACTCTTCCAATTGGACTACTAGCCCAAAGTAGGTTTAGTCTTATGGAAGAACAACAATGCCCTGTGCAAAGAAGTGTAACTCTACCACTGAATTCCATGAACAAAATATTTGTAGACTGTTAAGCATATTTCTTGGGGGAAAGTACTTACCTAGTTTGCTAAACAAATGTTCCTATTTGTAAAGAGAATGATAGAGCTAGAAATGGGTCAAGATCTGAATCCAAGTTGGAATCTGGATTTTGGACTTTCCCCAAATTTGGATATGTTTGATATGAGGAGTTGGGAGGTTTCAGTTCAGGTCCTTCTACAAAAAGACGACCTAACTGAAAATTCAAGTCTGTGTTCAGATACAAAGTTTAAATAAATCCCCAAAATTTGCAGGCAGGGTGTTTCAGATTCTGGATTCCAAAACCACATGTTTGAGCTAGTCATGTTACCCAAGATTTACAAATATCATTTGGATCTGTCCAATTTAAGGGCCAACGCCCTTGGCTTGTATTCCAGGTGGGGAAAATATCACTCACCAATTTGTTCTGTTCTCCTCTTCATAATGCTTCTCAGTCAGACCTGGAATAACCCTGTTCCTCTCAGCAGCTTCCTCTGTAGCTGCAAAGAGGGGAAATGTAGGATGGAGAAGGGGCTTGGTCAGAGAGTCTGTGATTCTACACAGGGGCGGATGAGAGTTTTGCAGGGCCTAGGGCCTACTGAAATGCCGGGCCCGGGGCAGCACAATTTCGTGCATGCGCCATGACCACAGCCGACAGGTAGTAGTAGCATGTGCGCAGGGCCTATTGAAGCACGGAACCCGGGGCAGCCACCCCGCTTGCCCTGCCCTATATCCACCGCTGACTTTACAGATCCATTCATCAAAACTCCATTAATAGAGGAGAACTTTGTGACCAGCAGTGGGAGGAAGATGGCAGCTTTCCACAGCTCAAAGCCCATTTATTCAGGCTTTGCCCAAGAAACCAGGATTTGGCCCCAGTTATTGGAGGACGGAGCAGGGGCCAAGGAGAGGGAGAAAGGTAAATGTCTTAACTCTAGTTTCATAAGCTTGTTAAGATTATTTTTGACTTTCTGTACCAGGAATTAGTGTATCTGTGTCAGTAGGAGCTAGGGGGGTACCTTTATGTTGAAGATATTGTGCAAGAGCCTTTCCAAAGCCTCCAGAGTTCTAATGAAGTGCTGCTGTTAGGGTCAGGACTTGCAGATTAATAGACCAGACTTTTTTTTCTTTGCGTAAGACCATTTCTATGTAGCGTACTCTGTGTTATGTGGTCCAGCCACCTGTTCCAGAAGCATTTTTTTTCTTTTAGCCTGCTAGGGTCAAGGTCATCCTGAGGTTGAACTCAGATCAGGATGGAGTAATGTAAACATGGAGAAGCCATGTGATGTGAATACACGGTTTGAGGAGAGGGGGGGAGAAGGCCATGTGGTATTTCTCCACCCATCACTGTCCATTGATTTTTTTCAGGGAATCCTCTGGGATAGTGGAGTGAAGCACAGGATGTGTATAAAATGGTAGCTCACAGCTCGTAAGGTGAGAAAGCCACAGACTTCAATTCTCAGTGCCAGCCATAGAGCACTCAGAGCAACTGGGCCAGGTTACTGCAACTTTTATGGACTATCATTGGTCTCCATGGCCCCAGTTGGGGTTTGTTGGGACTCAGGGTCACCCTAACCCAGAGCTGGGCAAGAGGCTGTCAGCGGTCTGGGTCTGACTTGCCTAGCACTTTGATCCGGCCTGCTGCAGTTCCTGGTTCTGCTGCTAATGCATTGCCTGGGAGCCTCTAGGGAGCAATAGACGCAATTGAAAGGGCTCGCGTCTCCCTGGCTCCACCATTAATGTGCTTCCTGAGAGCTACAGGGCTTTCAATTGCTGCTATTTAAAGGTCTTGCAGCTCCTGGAGCTGGAGCCAGGAGCCCTTTAAATAGCAGCAATTTAAAGGGTTCCTGGCCTGCAGCTGCCCTGCCACTTCCCCACCCCCAGGCCAATTAAGAACTGGGGACAAGGGAGCACGCAAAGTCTCCTCCCCCACTAGGGGGGCACAGCACCAGAGGGAACCACTAGCTGTTCAGAACAGCCGGTGTTCTCTCTAGGCACTGCGTGCCCCTGGCAGGGTGTGGAGAGGGCTAAGACTTTACTGCTCCCCCTCCCACAGGCCAGTCAGGGTCTGTGGGTGGCAAAGTCTCCTGGTTTTCTTGAGGTCCCACCCCTTCTGGGGCAGCCCACAACCACTTCAGAAGTTCTCAAAGTGGCCTCTCTTCAAAAATTATTGCCTGCCCCTACCCTAACCTATCCCACTCAAGGTTTGTACTATATGGGGGAATTCTCCTTTAGTATTAAGACAACTTTCCACTTGCAGTTGTGGCATTAAGTTGCCCTAACACAGAGGAAAATCTAGTGCCGAATCTGTAATCCTTACTGAAGAAAAACTTGTATTGACGTAGTTTTTTTTTTTTTTTAACAGTAGGGCTGGAAGAGAAGTGTATGTCTAAGAAACTCCGTTCATAAGTAAAAAATAATCAATTTTGTGTCTGCAACTCCTGGGTTTTCTTGTCTAGACAGGACTCCAGTTCCTTGAGATCTTGCTACAGTTCATTTCTATTAAACACATCCCAAATTGGACAAAACATACTGGTTTTCTGGTTTCCAAAAAATGTTATGTCCAAGGTGGCCAAGCTGCCAGTCATCTCTTCAATCCAGGTTGCCAACCCCAACTGAGCATTTTGGAACTGGGCTTCCGATCTGTTTGGACATCCTGTAGCTTCTCTCCCAATAATATTTTCATTTCCAGCTGAATGGATTGTGCCAAGGCAGAAGTATACATGAGTCCATCTTTAGCTTCCTTCCATTTTCTCCAGGGAAGTTGTTTTCAGTGCTGTTCATCAATACAGTATATGGAGTATGTTACTAAGCAAATATATCAGAGAGAAATAAATCAGCTACCACTCACTATATATATATATATATGTGGGACTTAATTTTCAGAGGTGTTGGGCAGCAGAAGTTTCCACTGACCTCTGCTGGAGTTGTGTGAGTTCAATGCATCTGAAAATCAGCCTCACAAGGTCCAATTTCCAAGCCTGGTTGCCTGTTCCGTATTAAAGCCCTTAAACTAGCATATAAGTACCTAAAACTAACAATCTGAAATATCGACTCATTAACTAATCGAATAGTTGATGCATTTTGCATCAACTATTCAGTTAGTCAGTAGGGAGCCTCCGCCTTTGAAATGTAGCAACCTGACCCCGCAGGAGCCTGACTCCAGGCTCCTTGCAGCGTTTCAAAGTGGCAGCAGTGCACAGAGCCCGGGATCAGTCCCCAGCTGACCCTGGGCTCCATACAGCGCTTTTGCATTTGAAACGCCATGTGCAGCCTGGGGACAACCCCAGCTGGCCCTGCACTGCATGCAGCGTTTCAAAGCAGCAGCACCGCCTGGCACCTGGGGTCTGCCCCCAGGTTTCAAGCAGCACTTCCACTTTGAAGTGCCTCCTTGTCTTCCCCTCCTCTCTTGCTGCCTCTTTGGCTATATCTAAACTACGCCCCTTTATTGGCAGAGGGATGTAAATGAAGCACTTCCAAAGCGCAAATGAAGCGAGGATTTAAATATCCTATGCTTCATTTGCATAAATGCAACTTGATGCTGTTTCGAACAAGCGCCATTTCGAAACTGAAACCTCAATTTAGATGCGGTTTTTTCGACAACGGGGTGCCTTTTCGAAAGATCCTGTGCTACTCTCGGGAGTACAGGAACTTTCAGAAAGGCACCCAGTTGGCAAAAAAACCACGTCTAAACTGCAGTTTCAGTTTCAAAATGGCGCTTGTTCGAAACAGCACCACGTCGCGATTATGAAAATGAAGCACGGGATATCTAAATCCCTGATTCATTTGCGCTTTCAAAGTGCTTCATTTACATCCCTCTGCCAATAGAGGGGTGTAGTTTAGACGTAGCCTTTGTGATAGAGGCAGCAAGGTGGGGAGGAAGCGACTAGTCCACTATCCTGTTGACTATCCAATAAGCATTTGTTTATTGGATAGTTGATTTAGTCATTCACATCCCTACCTAAAACAGCTGAGTTTTCAAATGCAGAACTGGGCAGTCTAACTTAAATTGCTGCTATGATACAGTAGGGCTGAATTTGGATGTCGCTATAAATTCCATGCCTTGTTTCCATGTGCACAACTGTCTGGACTGTTTGCAGTGTTGTTCGGTCATGATGGTCCCAGGATAGGAGAGACAAGGTGACTATGCTAATATCTTTTATTGAACCAACTTCTTGTGGTGAAAGAGACAAGCTTTCAAGTTCCATAGAGCAACTTTTCAGATCTGTCAATTTGACATTTCTGTTGACACTGGTTTTGTTTTGGTTTACAGTAGATCATTCTTGCCCTTTTTTTCCTGTAGCTCTCCTTCCCCTTGCACTCTTTTTACTCCTCTCCACCCTCCTTTCTCTTTCTATTTTATCCTAACCACTTGTCATAATTCTGGATTACTCTCCGTGAGTGGGTTTGTAATTTATGACCTCTCCAGCGCTGTTTTCTCTTGGGACTTGTCTACACAAGGACATTTATTAAAGATTAAAGTAGGATATGAATTTAAAGAGGAATGTTAATCTATTTCCAAAGTGGATTAAACCAAATCAGAATAAAGCACTCTTATTCTGAAATAAAAGCCCCCAGAAATGGAGTTAATCAGTAATAGCCCCTACAAACATACCAGAGAGAGGGAGGAGTGAGAAAATAAACAGTTTTCAATTTTATTTCAAGTGCCATACAGCCATTTCCTATACTACAGAGGGAATGAGAGCTTACTACAATAGCATGCTGGACATAGATTTAAAACATGCAATGTATCAGTTTAACCAACTACACTTCCAGATTATGAGACTTTTCTGATGAGTGAGTTGACATTTTACAGATCAGGGGAATGTTGGGTGATAGGATGATGGAATTTTCACATGACCCAAAGTTTCATTGCATCAGATAGTTAGTGTATAGGCTTACACTGGGGACTTCATTTGTTTAACATATTAATAATGAACAGCTGGTTGCATTACAGCTGTGTCATAATGGATGTAGTCAAAATATGATGATAGTATAGTCTAAAACACCAACATTAAATTTTTGTAGATTGGCCAACATCTATTGGGAGAATGTGCAAAACAAGGAGATGATATTGCAGTAGTGTAAATAAAATGTCAACCATTCTGAACAATGTGTAGCAGAAATGTTTGCCTGAAAGGTATTAGAAGGATTTAACCGACTTAAGGAGTATAATTTATAAACACATCCCGTTTCCAAGATTGCTACAGCCTAATGTGACTTGAAGTTAAGAGTTCTATATGCAATATTGTTCACACCATTGCTCTGAACATTATGGTTTGACTTGCCTCTTAAAAAGTGCCAGGTATTAGCCACTGACTATCTCTTCTCCCAGCATCCCACAATATATTTGGATTGCACTACATCTCACCTCTTTGCAGCAGCTAGGCCGGCCCCCACACAAACACTTATATGAAAACACCACCAGTTTTGACTTTTATAACAATGATGAATCTGACTTTTGTGTAACAATGAAGAGTCTTGAATAACTAGCCAATTAGCCCATCATGAGACAGGATTTTCAGGTCTTCTCTCTCTCTCTCTCACCTCCTACTGCCTCCCCCCCTCTCTCAGCTCTCCTCCACCTCCTGCCTCTCTCTCCATCTCTTTCTTTCTCTTCTCCTCCTGCCTCTCTCTCCCCTCCATCTCTTCTCTTCCCCTTCCCTCCCACATGGCGCTTGGGTGAGTGCTGCCTGCTCAGCCGGGCTGCCACGAGAGAGGTGGGTGGGGCGGTGACATACATGGCCAGGGGGCGGGGCCATGTATGTCACCACTCTCCCTTTCCCTCCCACCCTGGGGGAGCCCTGGCGGCCCGGCTGAGGGGTGCAGCACTCAGCTGAGTGCCGCAGTGGGAGGGGAAGGGGGCAGACACATACATGGCCCTGCCCCCTGGTTGTGTATGTCACCGCCCCCTTCCCCTCCCTCTGTGGCGGCTCAGCTGTGTGTTAAAGAACTATTTACCTATTTTATAGGAGTGATATAATTCTCTAATATTCTGTAGGATCATACAGAAATTCTGTTCAAAAGCCTTCATTCTCTGTTAGATTCCTGCAGAATCTGTCTGTCTATCTTGGAGAATTTATGCGACCGTCTGTCTGGGAGTCCATCTGTCTGTTTGTTCAAGAACTCCTCCTAAATGGTAACAGTTAGGACCACCAGATTTGGTATGCAGCTTCCTCTTATCCTAACTTAAAGCAAGGTCAGGGTTTGGTCATGCCAGGAAAACAGGAAGTGCTTAGAATGAGATTATTTTCCATAACATGGAAAAGGAGGGGCTGATTAGAGGGAGAGCTATATGCAGAGTGACCTCTGGGGGCAAAAAGCAAGGGGATAGCTATACTGCAGAGTGACCACTGGGGGGCAGCCACACCAGCAGGAGAGTGGCCAGCTGTGGACAGGGCTTTCTATATGGCTGGCCATCAGAACGTGTAACTGGCCTCCCTACCTCAAACAATGCTGGATGGAGAAGGGAGCCCCTTACCTACTGACCCCATTGCCATAATTCCTCTGTGACCATCCCTGAGGCTGGGCAGCACAACTGATCCCTCCCTCAAGAGATCTCCTGGAGGAGAGGCTGGTCATTGCGGTCTGGCCATGGACCAGCTGCAGCCCAGAGGAGGCTGCTGCTGGAGGCAGGGGGCCAGGTCTTGGAGTCCTGACTCCCCAGACCAACTGCAGGGGGGCCAGCTAGGGGGCCAGAGCCAGCCCCCCAGAGCCCTGTCTCCCCTAAATAGGCTGAAGGCTGGGGCTGCTCCCCAGATCCCCGCCCCCTGGAACAGCTGAGGGGGGGGGGGGAGCAGCTACAGGCTGAGGCTATCCCATGAAGATCTGTGCCCACAGACTGGCTGTAGGGCAAGGGGGGGGGCACTGGAGTCTGGGGCCAGCCCCAAAGGCCCCCACCCTGGGCAGTGGGAGCAGCTGCAGGCCACTCCCAGGGCCAGCCCATGGAGCCTCCCTTCATGCCTGGGACAGACTGGATGCTGGGGCTGGCCCTCACAGCCCTGGCTCCCCAAGAATAGTTGGCAGCTGGGGAGCACAGTTTCGGCCCCCTCGGAGGAGGAGCCACCAGCTGGGGAGTGCAGTCCCAGCCCCTCAGGAGGAGCTACCAGCTGGGGAGAGTAGCCCCCCTGGCAGGAGCCCCTGGCTAGGAAGTGCAGGTCCAACTCCCCCGGGAGGAGCTGTCGCCGGAGCACCACCCTTTCCACCCTGCCCAGCTCCAGGAAGGTGCCCTGCCCTGGACCTCTCAGCTCCCATTCCTGTGTTCTGTACTCCCCACAACCTGCCCTGAGCCCCCCCACCCACCAAAACCTGTGCCCTGAGCCCCCTCGCTCCAGCACCCTCCATTTGCTGCCTGAATCCCCAATCCTCCCAGCCCCCCACCGTCATTCACCCCCACTGACTGCCCTGTTCCCTCCACACCCAACCCCTTCCCTGAGCACCCCTTCCCTGACTCCTGCACCCTTCCCCCTTTCCCAGAGCCCTCCTGACTCCTGTACCTCTCACCTCTGCCCTTAGCCACCCCCCTCTCTGAATCAATCATTTAAATACAGCATGTACATTTTCCTTTTATTTTCCAGAAAACAAAAACAACCATTACTACAATTAAGGACCTGAGCACCGCCAGGTAAATCTGCTAATAAATAATATTACACAAAATAGATGGGGTGGGGCAGGGAACTATGAGGTGATAACCTGACAGTTCAGGGTATTTCCTAATGCTTAATCAGTATTGCTATGTCTACACTACAAGGTTTTTGCGCAAAATCAACTGGTTTTGCACAAAAACCAGCGGAGCGTCCACACCTCAAGCGCGTTTTTGCGCAAGTAAATCAGCACAACAGAGGGCTTTTGCCAGTAAAGTTATTCCTTTCCCCATGAGGAATAACTCCTTTTTGCGCAAGAGCTCTTGCGCAAAAAGGCAGGTGCGGACGCTCCAGAGGAGTTTTTGCGCAAGAAACCCCTATCGGCAAAAGCATAGGTGCACTGATGGCCATTCTGTGAATGGGAATCAGAGCTTTCTTGCGTAAGAGCGTCCATGCAGTGTGGACGCTCTCCTGTGCAAAAGCACATCACTTTTGCGATGCGCTTTGAGGTCTAGACATGCTTTTGTGCAAGGTCTCTTCCATAAGAGGCTTCTTGCGCAAAAACCCTGCAGTGTAGACGCAGCCTATATGTTTAAAAGGTGTAATTGTTCTGGGTTTTTCCTACTTCCCAAAGAAAACTATCCTATGAACTAATAGAGAACATTAATAGGAAATTTTTCTTGATGGTCAGCCTAAATTTTCCCTTGATTTCATCCTGTTGCACCTCTGCCCTTGTAAACACCCTAAACAACTTTTTTCCTTTTCTTGTTAACTGTTGACATACAAGTATTTCCTCCTTGACCTTCAGCTTTTCTATATTCAGCTCTTCTAACCTCAATAAAATTGACAGATTCTCTGATTATGGGTGTGTCTAGACTACATGCCTCCTTCGACGGAGGCATGTAGATTAGCGAGATCGGAAGAGGGAAATGAAGCCGCGATTAAAATAATCGCGGCTTCATTTAAATTTAAATGGCTGCCCCGATCTGCCGATCAGCTGTTTGTCGGCAGATCGGGGGAGTCTGGACGCGATGCCCCGACAAAGAAGCCTTTCTTCATCGACACAGGTAAACCTGGTTTCACGAGGCTTACCTGTGTCGATGAAGAAAGGCTTCTTTGTCGGGGCATCGCGTCCAGACTCCCCCGATCTGCCGACAAACAGCTGATCGGCAGATCGGGGCAGCCATTTAAATTTAAATGAAGCCGCGATTATTTTAATCGCGGCTTCATTTCCCTCTTCCGATCTCGCTAATCTACATGCCTCCGTCGAAGGAGGCATGTAGTCTAGACACACCCTAAGAGTGTTCTCTAAACCCCTATGATGAAAGTCAAAGAACAACAATTGCCATGCCCTGTCAATTGCAGAGGAAAAAGTACTTACATAAAAAGTCCACAACATTTGACTGTATGTTAGAATTAGAGCAGTGAATAGTGGGGTTTAGGAATTTCCCCCCAATTATTCTTTTGCTGGATTATGTCAATTTGGGGTAAATGCTGTTCTTGCACCACTGAAATCATATACATAAATTTGTATGGAGATTAGAAAAATGGATGTCTTCAGAGATTGAGAATGTATTTGTTATTTAAGGTATTTGACTGAGAGACTGGAAATTGAGTGCTGTTAAGAGTGTAGGTTTTATTATCATTATTCTCAGGAGACTTCTCCTAACTCCACACGGCATTGTATCACTAAATGGGAAATATAGCCTTAGATGCAGACTGTAAAGAGTGAAACATTAAAGTCCCATTATCCTTCACCTGGAAAACTACCTTCAATCCTTTCAAGCAAAATCTAGTTCAAACACAAAACTATGCTTAAATATCGTTCTCTCAAGAGATGCTAAAACAGTTTCGTTAGCTAGTGTAGACATGACGAATCTGTGATGAGGGAAGTATGGCTGTATATTTGGTTTGTGCTTTCTAGCTGATGGAAAAGGCCAAGAAAGAAACACAGTAGGGCTACGTCTAGATTGCATCCTTCTGTCAGCAGAGGGGTATAGTTTAGACACACCCATGAAGAGTTAGGATACGTCTACACTGCAGACTAAAGTCGAGTTAAGATACGCAACTTCATCTACGTTAATTGCGTGGCTGAAGTCGCAGTATCTTCACTCGTCTTTTGCTGCTGCCTACACTTCCCTTACTCCCTGTGAAATGAGGGTTACAGAAGTCAGTAAGAAGCCCGTTATTTTACAATTATTTTGAAATAATGGGCTTGGTGTGTAGCATGAGTAATAACATGAGTTATTTTGAAATAAGCATGCAGTGTAGACATAGCCTGAAAGGAAACAAAACATAAAATATAGGATTAAGTGCACTGGGTGTCTTGATGGGAATGAATGTATTGAAACAATAGAGGTGTGGTGTTTTATGCTTGGTGAGATAACATCAAAGGAAAAGACAGCAGACATAAGAATAATAAAACATTTTCTGCCTTCCAAAAAATGGATGGTTACTTCTTATAGCTTTTCCTTAGTAGTAAATGCTGCACAACAATTGTGCTAAAGACCATTTTCAGATCCTCAAACTTTCTCACAAATTCTTTTGAGTTGTCTGGTCTCTATCACAGGGTTTTTTCACTGTGAAGGGGCTTAGAATAAACAAATTCCACAACTCTTTTGGTTCTTTAAAGAAATCTCTAGCAAATTAGATGGGCAAGAGTGTGTGTTAATTCAATGTTGCAGTTGCTTGATAAATAAAAAAGCTGAGACATGCAAAATTAGGTTTAATCTAAATAATGTACCCCCATTAAACATATGCATTTTTCCATACCTTCTTAGCTTGTTAAGGGAATAGCATAAATACATTGCTGTCAAAAACCATGAATCATAATGCATACCCATACTGCCACTGGAACCTAACTTTGGTATTTTCCTGGTATTCTGTGATTTTTAAATGTGCCGCCTTAATATTGTATTAAATCCCAATTCAGCAAAACACTTAAGCAAACACATACTTAAATCTTTTGGTGAGAAGTGGCTTGTTGAATCAAGTAAGAGTATTTTCTCTCTTTAACTCTGATGTATTTGAGTAACATACATAGCCAGGAATTATCTCTCCAATCCTTACTGTACTGGCATTTAGCAAGTATTCTGATAACTAGTGGAGCCCTCACATCTACTGGAAAAAATGTGCATAAGTTACAGCTGAAATGCTAACATTCCACTTTGCAAGCAAAACATTCCATAAAACAGAACATGTGTGAACATTAAAGCCTTCTATTTCCACTGTAACTTTTCTTCCCAGACTCCAGAACCTTAAATTATTTTGAAAGGGGGGTACCACATGTAGAAACCTCAGCAGATCTTTTTATTATCTGTAAATGTTACACGTTTCATCATTGAAAGAGCTGTCCCAAAATCTTTACACAGGATATTGAACTTAGTGCTACTAGAGGGAAAATGATCCATCTTCCCTATGCAGAAGGCATTACATCACAGAAGGGATGGAAACAGAGAGCTCTGAGGGACTGGGATAGGCAAACTTTCCTCCTTTTACAGGAAATGGGTGAAGCTTTGCTTGAAATTATTACTCAGACTTTTGTGCTGTGAAGGAAATGTCTCCTGATAGCACAAGCTATTGGTTTCCTGTTGTGAACTAACAGTTTTGGCATAACTAAGAATGGACAGGAAGGGCAGAGGATTGGGGGGTCACTTGGAGATCCTTGTTGTAATGACAAGTCAACTGGAAGAAATGTTGGGGGGCAGAGAGGCTAAACTGAAAAGAAGAGGATCAGTTGCTGATTAATAGGATGTCACTGTGGAAACAAACAATACATCAAGGGCTACGAGGCTTGTCAGAAAAGCAGGTGTGACACTATTGTTCAAAAGGAAATACACTGGGGCAGAAATCCCTTTGTATGCTCCCTAATTAAGAGCCTGATTCAACAAAATATACATCCGGTTTCCACAGTGAGAGGCAATTTTTGGAAGTTTCCACAGATGCTGGATTTTTTTTCTTTTCAATGGGACCCGACGACCGAGGCACATGAAAATGCCATTTTCCAGTTGTGATATATAAATAGCACTGCTGTCAGTTTCCTCCTCACTTGATCACAGTGCTCCCCCTCCAGCTAGCCTATCAGGCTGTGCTCTCCCTCCCACATCTCCAGCCCCACCTACCACGCCTGGGCACTTTAAATTATCCTAGGTGGCCTCTTCTGCCACCATCTGCAGCGTGATAGGGCTAGAGTGGCTTCCTGCTGCTAGCACTCCACTGCTGCTGGCACATCCCTGTGGCCCCACAAGGGGGTGTATCTGCACACTGCCCAGGCCCTGCATACCCTTGTGGCCAGTGTGAAGCTGTGGGGGTAGTGCCTTTAGGCAGCAGCGTAGGGAGACACCACCACCCCCTCACTTGGGCACCTCCCAGGTAAGCACGGCACTCCCACCATCTCCCCCTGCACCTTCTCACGCACCCCTGCCCCCTCCTGCACCCAAGCTCCTTCCTAGAGCCTGCACCCAGCATCAAAATTATGTCTCAGAGCTTTGGCGGAGGGAGTTTTTCTGGGAGGGGTGCAGGTGCTCAGCATTCTGAGCACCACCTAAATGTCTGCACATCTGCCATCCCTGATGGCAGGTGTATACTCAAGAGCAGCAATGGGCAGCCTAGGCTCGTCAGTGGATCCTTCATCTCAGTGGGCCGCACGCTTGTCATAACCAAGATGGGCTCCCGAGCGAGGGTTGTTTTGCTGACTGTTTGCGTACCTAGAATTTAGAATTGGACCATAGCAGCACTTTAATTGGCTCCAGAGGGAGCCTATCACTCTCACAGTCAACGTTGTTTGCAAATAGCACACACCTCACTTCATACGCCCTTGTGTGTCATTTTCATAATACCGGTAGGAAAAAAAACTCCGTGCACAGAATCCAGGGGGAATCAGGCAGCCCTGTCTGAGTGCAATAATGAACAAAATGTCTCATGGGCCACACATAGAAACCCAATGCGATGCCTGCAGCCCAGGAACCACAGGTTGCCCACCACTGCTCCAGGGCTTTCTTAGCCCTGTTGCAGCAATGTAGCTTGTACAAATAAGTCCCAGTACAGGGGCCACTTCTCCCTTTTGGGACTAGTCTTGGTCCAGTGAAGCCATTGGAATACTGCTTATAGCGGGGGGTTCCCAAACTTTTTGACACGGGGACCAGTAAACCCATTCACGAGCTTTTGGAGGACCGGTCATATTCATTTGCATATTCAATAAGAAAATGATGAATATTCAAATAAGTTGTTTCTGGTCCTCCCAAAGCCTCCAGTGCCAACGTTAGCAAAGCTTTTGATACTATTCGTGCCAGCAAGTTAAGGGACTATGGATTGGATAAATGGACTGTAAGATGGATAGAAAGCTGGAAAGATCAGGGTTTCCCAAACTTTTTTTCAGTACTGTCTTTTGCAGCCCAAAACTATAAATGCATATTAAAAAAAAGAATGAAAAATGAATAAATTTTCAGTGTTTCACCTGGCTGCATCCTCCACCCAGCCTGGGCCAGGGCTTGGGTGACCCGGCGCCACAAAGCACTTCCGGGATTGGGAGTAAGGTATCTGGCTAAGAGGGAGGGTGCAAGAAAGGGTAGGGTTGCCAGGTGTCCGGTTTTGTACTGGACAGGCCGGTATTTGAAGGTTTTGTCTGGGAAAGAAATTGAGACATTACCAGACATATAAAATGCCTGGTATTTTCTAATTAGGTACATTTTATTACAATTAGGTGTATTAGTCCTTAGCTGCCTGGCTCGTAGATGTGTTCATGCTGTCTGAGTGTGTCTACCTGCCAGGCAGTTCGTAACTACTCCAGGGAAGGTATGTAGGGGAAGGAGGAAAAATGGAGTCCCCGGCCAGACTCACTCGTCTGCCAGGGTCTGTATGTGCCCAGGTCAGTCCCACTCCCCCGCTTTACTCTTCCCGATCTCCCCAGTCCAGCCCTGCTGCCCCCGTCCAGCCCTGCTTCTGGCAGCTGATTCTACCATCCTCCTGCTCTTGATCTCCCCCGGCCGGCCAGCTCCCCCCCCCCCCCCCCGTGCAGCCCTGGTTCCACCGCCTGCCCTCTCCAATCTCCACCGCCGGACAACCCCGCTACCCCCAACCCTGCTGCTGCTGCCTGCCTGCCCACCACCCCCAAGCCTGCTTCTGCTTCCCCCCCCCATTTCTGTGGGACAGTCCTGCTGCCCCCAACCCTGCTTCCGTCACCCACCCACATCTCCACGGGACAGCCCCACTCCTGCTTTCGCCGCCCGCGTCTCCGCGGGACAGCCCTGCTGCTCCCAGCCCTGCTTCCGCTACCTGCCCCGATCTCTGTGGCACAGACCCACCGCTCCCAGCCCTGCTTTGGCCGCCCACCCACCTGCTCGGATCTCCACCGGGACAGCCCCGCTACCCCCAGCCTTGCTTTTGCCACCTGCCTGCCCGGATCTCTGCGGGACAGCCCTGCCACTCCCGGCCCTGCTTTCACTGCCTGCCCGGATCTCCACCGGACAGACCCACTGTCCCCAGCACTGCTTCCCGGGGGCCGGTTCCTCCCCAGCCTGTCCCACTCAGCTCCACTCCTGGCAGCCATGCTGAGGCCCAGTATTTTTTTCCCGCAGCCCAGTACCGGGCCGCGGCCCATAGTTTGGGAAAATGCTGGCTTATAGGAATGAGAACTGAGGCCTCCCACAGTACTGCACTTTAATTAAACAACAAGTAAGGGACGTAAAATCAGGAAACATTTTCTCAATGTACAACTTTAAATCAAACCATTTTTTAAATAACTGAGCAAATTCTCTTCCATAAAATAAATTTGCCCAGTTTGTCAGACGTACTCGGTAGTCAAAAATGTCATCCTTGTGAATATATTATTTTGATTGTATGGAAACTCAGTTATAGAAAATGACCAATTTCACAGAATTAAAATGAATCAAAAGAGCTAATCCATGTTTGCTGACACTTACATGAACTTTCCTGAAACATTTTTGTTGTTTTTTATGGTGCCAAATGCACAACAGCTTATAAAAATGTGCCTCCACTTTCCTTTTTAAAGACACATTTACAAAATCCATGTGCCACAACATTTCTGCTTTTGCTCTTAAAAAAAAATTACAAACCTCTGTCATCTTTGAATCATGCTTTTTCTAAAAAAACCATCTCCTTTTAAATATTGTTTCCATTTGAGACTGCCAGCATTTCCATGGAAACCCCCAAAAATAAAGACTTTCCCAGCCTTGTGAGAACACACCTGCAAGAACCAGAATCACATTTAGCCTTTGGCCTGTCAAATGTGACTCTCCTTTACTTTGGTGTCACCTAAGGTCATTTGTTTTTACACTATATGTGGATATGTTTTCTCAAAGTTTGCTGAAAGTATATATTAATTTAAAAAGGATATCATTTGAAATCTTGCCATTGAGTAGTAACAAATGTTTTTGCTAGCCAACTCCTCTCTCTCAAATGTTACTTCATTCTCTTTTTTAGGGAAAACAAACAGAAGGAATTGCTCTAAAAGACTGTAGGCCTCAAGTTTTCAGTCCTGAGATAACAGAACAAAGGATCGCTAGAAATAAGAATTCTCTGTTTAGACTTTTTAAAATTGCTAATCTTGTACATATACATTTTTAGATAGAAAGCCAAATTTTCAGCATTCCAATTTTAAATTTTTCATGCCCAACCACTTTTGCCATGTCATTGCCCCATTCTTAAAGAAAATACGACTTTAAGATGTGCCTACTTTTTTCCCCAACTACAGAAAAAAGTAGGGGTGACAGTCATCAATTGTGGATAAAAATTGTGGATAAAAATTGGATTCACAATCAGTGGCAGGCTAAAAAATTTCCCCTGGGGGTTTTATTTATTTGGTTAATACAGAGATACAATATCTGAGTTTAAAAAGAAACTTGGGGATTCTGCTCCCCTTTTTTAGATATGTGAACTGTACTGTTTTCTGTTAAATCTAACCTATTGGTTTTTACATATTTCTAAGGGTATTCTGTCAGTACTACAGCACTAAGGAGCAACCTTACATCCACCAAACTTGTAAATGAGGAAAGTGGAGAGACTTCTTGCTAAGGAAACAGACTTCAAACATATCTTGCACAGTGAGTTTAAAAAAAAAAGAAAGAAAGAAAAGAAAAGTGTTCAATAAGAGTCTCTAGGTGTATTTCTTAAATGAACTAAATGCAGCCTTGTCCACATCTCATTTGTTTTCCACAAATATTCTAACAAGTGACTTCGGTGTCAAGATTACTTACGAATACCTTTTCTCATATGGAATCATGGAGATTCATGAATAATGTACTGAAGGCACTGGAATGTTTTGTGAAGTAAGGCACTGTTCAATCTAAATCAGGATATTAACAGCTAGCTGCCTTTAAATTAAAATTTAAGCATAGGTCACAACTCAAATTTTGATCTCAGACATTTCCAAACTGTATCAAATGCAACAAAACAGAACTAAAATTTTGAATGCCAGATATAATCAATGGCTGATAAATAATCTACAGAATCAGAATTATTTGGTGAATAATTTCAAATAATAAATAGACTCAAGGAAATCTTAAGGTACTTGTGGGACAACTGACAAGCAGAAAAAGATGCTCAATTCAACAGTTACAATTGTTATTTAAATTCACTCTTATATACTTCAGTAACCAAGGGTTATTTTCTGAATGTTTGATCTGATTGAATGTATTCTGAACATAAATTTACACATAGACCTGTTTGTGATACATCCATGTACAGCCTACTGTTACGGATAAGAGAGAAAAGGTGAGTGAGGTAGTATCCTTACTGTTGGCAAAAGGGACAAGCTTTGAAATAGGGAACGAGAATGTCCAAGGTAAATACAAGGGGGGAGAGACTTAAGCATATGGGATTCATCGTACACAAGTTGCCTACTTAAAATGAAGTGGACAATTAACATTTCTGCAGTCATAGGATAATGAAGGGTTTGTAAGTAGCAGGGTTTGTTGCAAATTGTTGTAATTGGTCATAAAACCAGTATCTGTTAAATCCACAGCTTTTAGTGTCCAGCAGAGCTATGAATGTAAGTTCCCATGTTTGTGTCTTGAAGGTGTTGTGTAGGTTTCCTTGAGGATGAGGAATGAGAGATTAGATATGACATTATTGATTTGTAAGAAGTGTTTGCCATTGGGTGATATGGTGTTTTGACATATCATTTTTACAACACATCTTTCAAGATCTGTAAATCCCATACATGCCTATCACACAATAGGCGGTATATCTCATCCAGTGCATCAAATGCCCCAACAACTACATGGGTGAAATCTGACAATCGCAATGTTCTTGAATGAACTCTCACAAAAAATGAGAAAAGGGGTTTTTTGACCATCACCCATCTGAAAACACTTCACTCAGCATCCAACCTTCATAATGCCTTCAAGTGGTGAGATTAGGAACTTAGGCCTGGTCTACACTAGAAATTGAAGTCAGTTTAGCTACATCACCCACACATGTGAAAAAAAAAATCTAACTTTAAACCAGTTAAGAAACTGACCTAGATCCCAGTGTAAGCTGTTCTAGGTATACAGAAGAATTCTCTAAGCTCTTGGGCAGGTGGATTACCTATGCCGATGGCAGAACCCCTCCTGTCAGCATAGCTCGTGTCTACACCAGGGCAGCTGGCATACATGCCAGGCCCCTAGGCAAGATGGAGGGCAGCTCTATGCCCCCAGAAGGGATGTTGGCTTCAGGCAGAAGAGGTAGGGCTGGGACTAACCTCCCCAGGTCCTTCAGCACTGCCTGGAGCTCCGGTCACCACTGCTCTGATGGTAGCAGCAGCGTTGGACAGGAGTCTCAGGCCTTTTTAAATTGTCAGGCCCCAGGGCAATTGTTCCTTTTTCCCCAGTGTCAGTGGGCCTGGTCTACAGCAGTGCAGCTGTGCCATGAAATAGCTTTTTAAGTGTAGAAAAGCCCTTAAATTCATAACTGCTGGACACTAAAAATCATGGACTCATGAGCCATTGATTTTAAGGCCCATTATAACAATCTGTAAAACACCCTCCTCCGTCTGTCTAACCCTCCCGCTTCTAACTTTCCATTTTCCTATGACTACAGGGATGTTAATTGCCCACTTCATTTTAAGCAGTCTCCTATAGCCTGTGAACCTGTTATATCGAACAATCTGTTCTCCCTTGTAAGTCGCTTCCAATAGCTTCACCAGACTTCAGGAAGAGTTTTGTGAAGCTTGGAAAGCTTGTCTTTTCAACCAATTGATGTTGGTCCAATAAAAGATATGACCTCATGTGGCTTGTATCTTACATCTCTCAACACAGCTACAATGCTACTGCAAACAACTCGTCAGTCTCAAGTGTGCTGTTGTACCATCTCAGATGGACTGCAGCAGAGCTAGACTTGTCTGGTACTCACATCAGAGATCATAGAAAATACAAGTTGATGCACAAAATGATGTTGATAAGCGATTGTTCTCGTCCATCCTCCCTGTTGAAGGAAAAGGTCCAAGTAGGGATTGTTGAATGTTGGAAGTAAGTGCGTGGTTACGCAGGTGGTGTTGGAGAAAGGGCTTTGGTTCCTTTGACCATGGGATGTTGTGCCGGGGACAAGGATTGCTAGGAAGGGAAGGGATCCACATAATGAAGAGGGGGAAGAGTATCCTCACAGGCAGACTTGCAAACCTAGTGAGGAAGGCTTGAACTAGGTTCGTCAGGGGACGATGATCTAAGCCCTGAGGTAAATGGGGATGTAGGATACAGGAAGAAACAAGCAACAAAGGAGGACCCCTGATTTGTATGGAGAAGGTAGCGCAATCAGCTAATTATCTAAGGTGTTTGTACATGAATGCAAGAAACCTGGGAAACAAACAGGAACAACTAGAAGCACTGGCACAGTCAAAGAACTAGGAGGTGAATGGAAGAAAGGACACTCGGTGGGATGACTCGCATGACCGGAACATTGTCATGGAAGGGTATAAACTGTTCAGGAAGGACAGGCAGGAGAGAAAAAGAGGAGTTGCACTGTATGTAAGAGAGCGGAATGATTGCTTAGTGCTCCATTATATAGAGGGAGCAAAGCCTATTGAGAGTCTTTGGGTTAAGTTTAGAGGTGGGAACACCAGAGGTGATCTGGTTGATGTCTGCTATAGACGTCCAGGTCAGGTGGATGAGGGAGATGTGGCTTTCTTCAGACAACTAAGAGAATCTTCCACATCACAGGCTCTAGTACTCATAGGGGACTTTAATCATCATGACATCTACTGGGAGACCAATACAGCAGTACACAGAAAATCCAGGAAATTTTTGGAGAATGTTGGGGATAACTTCCTGGTACAAGTGCCAAGGGACATGCACAGCTTGACCTGCTGTTCATAAACAGGGAGGAACTAGTAGAGGAAGTAGATGTGGGTGGCAACCTGAGAAGCGGTGATCATGAGACAGTCGATTTCAGGATCCTGACAAAAGGAAGAAAGTGGAGCAGCAAAATACACACTCTGGACTTCAGAAGAGCACTTTGATTCCCTCAGAAAACTGATGGCCAGGATCCCCTGGGATGCTTACATGAGGGGAAAAGGAGTCCAGGAGAACTGGAAGTATTTTAAAGAAGCCTTATTGAAGGCACAGGAACAAACCTTACAAGAAGTGGAAACTTGGACAGATGACATGGGAGGAGTTATACCATAAAATTGCGAGTATAGTGTGCACCTATGTATAATGCGCACCTGCCTTTTAAATGTCAGAATTCTGGAATAAACTGAACTCTTATCTAGACTGCACATCCCCATTATACTCGTGATTTTACGGTATATATAGGAAGGAAGGGGCTTGCGCCTGCCACGGGAGCCCCCTGCCCAGCTGAGCTCGCGCTGAGACTGGGCAGGCAGCGAGCCAGGGCGCTGCAACCTGGTGGCACCGCTGGCTCCTCGCCTCACCTGCCATGGGGGCCCTCTGCCCAGCTGCCCACTGAGCTTGCTGAACCACCCGCCCCACCTAGATAGCTGCCCGTATGCTGTGCCGAAACCGAGCAAGCAGCGAGCCAGGGCGCTGTAGCCTGGCTGCGCCCCAGACTCCTCACCTAGTCTGGGAGCCTGGTGGGGCTTCGCGCGGCAGCTGGAAAATTTCTGTGCAGAGGGGAGGGTGAGTTTAAAACTTTAACAGAAAACCTCATATGTATAATGCGCACCCCGTCTTTGAAACTAAAAAAAACAGGGGAAAAAGTATGCATTATACTCGTGATTTTATGATAAATTAGGGATGTTCAGTAACGATTAATTTGCTAGTCGAGTAGTTGATGGAATTTCCATCGATACTTGATTAGTCGATAAGCACTGCCATGTTCTGCCTTCAATGTGAATTTCAAAGTTGGAACACTGCATGGAGCCCAGGAAGTCCCACCGACTCCAGGCTCCACACTGGCACTTCTGCTTTGAAATGCACAAGAGCCCCAGTGGGGGACTCAGAGTCCCGTACTGGCCCCAGGCTCCTCTTTGAAATGCACAAGAGCCCCTGCTGATAGATATGTTGGAGAGTAGGGATAGGGTCCAGAGTGACCTAGACAAATTAGACGACTGGGCCAAAAAGAAATCTGATGAGAATCAACAAGGACAAGTGCAGAGTCCTGCACTTGGGATGGAGAATCCCAAACACTGTTATGGGCTGGAGACCAACTGGCTAAATAGCAGTTCAGCAGAAAAGGATCTGGGGAGTACAGTGGACAAGAAGCTGGATAGGAGTCAGTGTGCTCATGTAGCCAAGAAGGCTAATGGCATATTAGGGTGCATTAGGAGGAGTATTTCCAGCAGATCTAGAGAAGTTATTATTTCCCTTTATTTGGCATTTGTCAGAACATATCTGGAGTTCTGGACCTTCCACTAGAAAGGATGCGGAAAGCAACCAAAATGATTAGGGGGCTGAAGCACATGAGCTATGAGGAGAGGCTGAGGGATTTGGGCTTATTTAGTCTGCAGAAGAGAAGAGTGAGGTGGGTTTTGATTGCTGCCTTCAAGTTCCTGAAGGGAGGTTCCAAAGAGGAGGGAGAGAGGCTGTTCTCAGTGGTGACAGATGGCAGAACGAGGAGCAATGGTCTCAAGTTACAGTGGGGGTGGTGTAGGTTGGATATTAGAAAAAGCTATTTCACAAGAGGGTTGTGAAGCACTGGAATGGGTTACCTAGGGAAGTGGTGGAATCTCCATTCCCATAAGTTTTTAAATCCCAGCTTGACAGAGTCCTGACTAGGATGATTTAGTTGGGGTTGTTCCTGCTTTGAGCAGAGGGTTGGACTTGATGACCTCCTGAGATCTCTTGCAGCCCTAGGATTCTATAACATTGCTTTAAGTTAGGAAAAGAGGAAGCTATATGTCAAATTTGGTGGCCCTAGCTCTTACTGTTTAGTAGTTCTTGAACAAAAGTACTCAGACAGATGCACAAATCTCTTTAAAAATAGGGAGATACAACTGGCATATGCAACTCTTGTGATATTAACATATGTACAAAGATATGCAAGAGGCTTGATTGTTGCAATAGTTGCCATTAAAAAGAAACCTTAGCTTCTGCCATCAGTCACAACAACAATGGTATCTGAGAGAGCAGGTAATAATGGAATGTAGTGGCACAGAACAGGAAACAAGCATACAGAAAAACTCTGGTGTACTATGGGCAAATGCTAACATTTTAGTAGCCAATATTCAAAATGAATAGGAAAATTAACAAAAACTCACTTTGGTGACTTTCAGTACAAGTAACAACCCCAAAGTTAAGACTGCTATCAAGTGAAAAATTGTCAGCAGAAATGTTCTAGCTATACATGTGCTGCTCTGCCTGTTAGAGTCAAACTAGGTTTAGGATTTTGTTTTGTTTTTCCTCTTTGCATTTCTGTGGTTGAGTCAATTTAGATTCCCTGTGTGAATGAACTGCTGCCCAAAAACAGAAGTCCAACTGACCTTTCCATTAAGCCTTGAATGGGATTTATAACCAGTGTAGCTTTTAGTCCTCTCTAAGCTGTACCTGAAAAGGTGGCTCTTCCTTTGTGACTCTAGATAGTCTCAGCTCACACAAGGACTTCAAAGCCAAAAATTCATTCACGTTGCCTTCTATTTCTAATGCAGTCTTGAGGGAGAGAATGTGGTAGAATTCTGCACTTCCTACTTGTACTACAACTTGATGTTTGAGAACAGATCAGTGCTCCAGCTACTCCCATTTCCTGTCTCTGATATTGACTAATCCCACATGCCGAAAAGGAGACATCTTCCCAAACCCTCCAAGTCTTTCAGCTTATGAAATACCATACCCTTGCAGATCGACCATTTCTTTTTTGACTCGAGCTGGTCACTAGTTTATGCCCTGATGCACAGGGAGTGATAGCCCTTTATTCGATTATAGCTAGTGATATTGTTCAGATGCCTCTAGTCTTAGTCACATAAAGGTCAAATCTTCGTAATATTTGCTGCAATAGTATTCTGCAGCAGCAAGCTATGTTGCAAGGACAGCTGCATGAGCCAGTAATAAGTTTTTAGAGGGGCCTCCTGAGAAGAGAGCCATGACTCTGATTCCTTCCTCATATTTGGCTGTAGGAACGAATCCTCTTCACATGCAGGATAACGTAGGTTCACTGTGGGCACACAGAGTTCCTAACTTTTGCTATTTGAATTGCACCATGCAACAGCCGCACATACATATAGGGCTCAGTTGTGCCTGACAGACTTAGTAAGGGGGTGTGCACTGGCGCTGCCTATCATCCTCTGAGACGATCTATGCTAGAGAGGCTCACGACGCCTATAGAGATTCAGGGTACCATTCCCTGCATGGAGACCTGTACCCATCAGGGGCACTAGCAGGGAGAATTCCATCTGTTCCCAGCTTGACCACTGTATGGGTTACCTAGGTGCTGACATTCTCCCCCTTCCCTCCCGCCGCATGTACTCTTGCTGTCCTGTACATTTCTCATCTAGATGGAATAATTATTGTGGCAGTGACACTGATGGCACCTGTTTACTCTTCTAACAATTTCCATTCTCCTAGCCCATTACTGTAAAGGGACCTAGCCTTTACTGTCAGACTTTTTTTTTAAATTCATGATCTCATACTTACTGATTTATAAAACTCTATTCCCCCTTTTCCATCCTTTGTGGCTGTTTCTCAGCTTTTTTGTAATTTTAAATATAACAATTATGCCTCTTGACCATACTTTTGACAAAATCACTCACCCAGTTCCTCTTTAAGTAACCCTCCTTCCCCACAACCAGCAAGCTCAATGAAACAAATGTTCATGATCCATTTGCTGGAGGGTACATGCAAACAAAGCATAGGTGCATACAGGCAGCTAGAGAGGATACGATAGTTGTTGGGTGGTGGTAGCGGGTGTGCACTGCGTTTGCAGGAGAGGGTGTGCACTGCAACTCTTCAAACAGGACTGATCTGCATTGTGTCTTATTGCTAGGGCTGTATCTTTGATGCTTTGTCAGGCATCCACAATCTGGGTCAGGGATCTTCTTGTATATTTTAAAGAAGAATCAGTGATCAAGATTCCATCCAGAAAAAGGACTATGGAATAAGTAAGCATTTTTGAGGCAATGTTAGTCTTGTTCTCTCAAATCTCCCCATGTCTACTTCTGATCCCAGACCCCTTTGTTGGGGCTGGGGAGTTCCCTAGCATGCCTGCAATATTAAATTACTCTCTGGGGACAAAACCTAAACAAACAACATCCTCCTGCTGGACACACCCAATCCTTCCCTAACCTAAACAGCCACTGACCCGCTTAATCGCCCTCAGTCAACAATTTTGAGAAGATTTTATTGTGGGGGTGGGGAGGGGAAGCCTTTTACTTCTTTCACTTGTTTTATTGCTACCTCTATGCACTGCATTCCTTAAACAGCTGAGTGTGCTGGCCATTTCGAGCGGCAGGCACACACAGAAACAGATGATAAATTAGTCAGTTGCTGCAATAGTTTTAGGACATCCTGTGCTGAAGTGGGGGGGGGGGGGGGAGAGAGAAATGACAAAGAACAACCTTTGATTGGCATACCTCCCTGTTTTAGTACATCCTGTCCATTCAAATATTACAGGACTAAACCCCACCTGTGTTTTGAACTGACTGGTTGAGCTTTACATAGGCAGCCAATCACTAATACTTTCTGCTCAAGCAAGGTATCCACATCACAATGAAAACAAACCATGCACCTCTAATTCCAGCTGTTAACTCGCCACAAAAGTAAACAGGAATTGACAGCCTTACAGCCTGGATATGAGACACCACAAGAAAAAAAAAAATCGGGACTAACTGGGAAAAAAAAAAGTAACACAAAACAGAACGCTCATGAGATCAGATGTCAGATCTTTTAATGTGGATCTTCAGTAGTCTCGTGTCTTTCAAGAAGTACACCAGCCCCTCCATCACACGGCTGTTCTGAGTTCAGGACATCTGACAAGAACTTTTCCTATGCTATTGTCAAGCCATAGTTCTTAGCACCGTGTAAATCCCTTTTCTCCTGTGCCTCTTAAAGCACTTTATAAAAGGTGGATTTAATCAGTGAATTTCTGGCAGAACCAGCCAGGGCTCCAGACTCCAAGTCCTATGCCCAAATCCACTAGACCAGGGGTGTCCAAACTTTTTTCAAAGAGGGCCAGATTTGATGAAGTGAACATGCGTGAGGGCCGACCATTTTGCCTGACATTCTTTGAACCATTAAAATTAAATGCAAATTAACTATTTTATGCAAAGTTTATTGCAAACGGCATACTTTTCATTTCGTCACATGGATGACAAATCTAAACAGGTGTTAAATCACTCTGCCTTTCATATCTGAAGGCCAGATGAAAAACAAATCCAGGAAGCTGAAATATATGTCAGGAACATTGTAAAGTACATTACATATTATTGGTAATAAAGGTTGTCTGTCAACTTTTAAGTTAAAAAAATATGAACAGGAACATAACACCAATTATATATGTTGTGTCTAAATATATTTATAACTGATTTAGACCAACTGACATTAACTGAGATTTTACAATGTATTCATCTCAATACATATGGATTCGTTGGGGGCCATAAAAGGTAGATATTGCCAAATTACCTGTGGGGCCGTATTAAACCGGAACACGGGCCGCAATTGGCCCGCGGGCCGGACTTTGGACATGCCTGCACTAGACCATACAGACACAGAAAAATATGCATCATGTGTGAACAGTTTAATAGCAAATGCATATTTTAAATTTAATATCCAAGCTAATGGCCTAAAACAGGAATGCACTGCCCTACTAAATAATTAGCAATTACAGTAAACTTCTGATAATCCGGCACCTTTAGGACCCAGGGGGTGCCGGATTATCAGATATGCCAGACTATCGGAAGGGTGGGCTATGAGGGGTCTGGGGTGGGGTGGGGGGGATGCTACCCCGACCCTTCATAGTTCCCCCTTCTGATAGTCCGGCTCTGCCGCAGGCGTCCCCGATTCAGCCGCTGCTGGCCAGTTTCAGCAGCGGCTGAATCGGGGAAGCCAGGCGCAGAGCAGCTCCAATTGTCAGGCAGCCAGAGCACTTCCAGGTTCCTGATGGAGCCAGACCATCAGGCATGCCGGAGCATTGGATGCCGGACCAATGGAGTTTTACTGTACTTGCTTTTAAAAAATGTGTGTATAATATAACAAGTACTTTGAGACCCAGGTACAAAAAGCACTATTTAGTACAAGAATAAGAGCAGCAGAAAAGAACAGAAATCTGGAAGGGTGAATTTCACCCAATACTGAGGGACACCACAAGGCCCTAAATCTACATAGCTTCCTCTTATCTTAATAGAGAGCTTACATGGAGTGCAATCCCTCTACACTGAAGTAAATTTCATCCCTGCATTATTTTTAATGTCTATACAGGCGTGTGAATAAAGAAGTAAAATAGCAAAAGTTTACTGTTTCTTTGGCTAAACTTGTAAAGAGCTAAACTTGTAACAAACTTGGTTAAACACATGTAACCCTAAAAAGGCTGCTTGCCAACTCCTGGTGAGGAATGACTGTTAAATAGCCACTCTGTTATGGCTCTAATCTACAGAGCAAATAGCTTAGACCTGAAGATTATAGTAAATTCAACCTGAGTGCACAGTAAATGGAATTCATGAGGCTTTCCAAATCACCTCCTGTGCCCTGTACTTCACTTTGGGGCTGTCCAGAAAAACTTCCCCACCCATCCAGCATAGTGCAAACACGCTCTTAGCAGTAGCAACAAGAAAAAAAAAAACCCACCTACCTCCACTTCACTGCAATTGAGGAAAGAATGGAAAGTGCTGAGCTAATTTTGCATACACACCAACTTCTATAACTCGTGATGATTTTTAAGAGCAATTTTTTAAACTTGTATTCCATTTAAAAAAAAATCTCAGCTCCCGAGTTCTTGCAGTATATACAGATGAAAGCAACAAAATGCCTTAAATGACTTCAGCAGGAAACTACTAGAAAGAGGAGTGGTGTGTTTTCTGACAGACCCATTACACATTTCTAGGAAAATCTTTTCCAGCGCTGTGTATTGAAATGAAACAGAATTACAGGTCTGTCTGACTACAGAGGTTTTCTACAATAGTCCTTCCTTGGATCCCAGGCTATAGTGCCCTAGAAGAATGCCTTTATATCACATTGCAGGATTAATGGCTCTGAAAAAATAGTGTGTTGGATAAGAAGAAAGCTCTGAAAAAATTAAGTTTAAAACCTGCAATAATAGGACCAAACTTATCTCAGGTAAAAAGCATATTTTGTTCTGCTCACATACATAAATGCCTCTTCCACCACCCACACACCTCCATAGCCTCATATAAAGTGCTCAGTGAGCTCAGAATCTACCCACATAGTAGTGATGACAACGCATGAGACTACTGCAGTCTCCATGGTGGAGAAGCTGAGTAATAATTGACTCCAGCCAACTAGATCACTGGGGTGTAAGGTCATCCTGGAACTCTATTTCCATTATTTCTTTTGGGTAAATTGCTCTGGGAACAATCCTCTTTTCTAGCATAACGTAATCAAGAACTAGAAAGTCACTGCCACTTACCACGGGGTTGCAATTCCTGGCCTGACTGGCTGTGCTGGGAATTTAAATGATGCCTCCACCCTAGCAGCATGTGGAACCAATGTATTGGCTAATACTATGCAGGCTTAAAATGGAGTGATGCTGCAGTTCCTGCTGTCCTTGTAAGCCAGCAAGAATGATTTTTGATCAAAACTGTCAAAGGGAACAACAAAAACAAAACAAGAACAAAACAAAAAAAACACAGCAGAAGTGAAGACTGACTTCTAGTCTAACAATATACACCACAGACCATCCTAATGACCAAAAGAACAAAACAAAATAACCCACCATAACTGGGCTGCATTACATAATATGCTCAGGACCACATCAATGAAAAGAATACAAGGTTTTCCCCTAGCCTTGATTATTTTGTGGGAGAGAGATGCACAGTTCTTTCCTGCGTTTTAAACAATGGCCAAGACCCTCTATACCTGAAAAGGTTAAGATACATGTGGCCTAAGAATGAACAGTAGTGCCTCACCAGTAAAGCTTTGTCTTCCGAAAGTGAGAGTTTCTGGACTCTAAACTAGGTTTTGCTAAACAAGCAATAACAGAGCTCTACAATACAGTTTCCTTGCTCAGCTCTGGGCCACATTTCCCTTTTGAACACTTGCCAGGTCCTAGCATTTAGGGTACCATCTTGATCCAAGCTAATTATGGAAAAGCACTGTCCAATTTATAGCTTTAGATCATACAATGAAGTTTACACACAGATTAATTCTTCCCATGAAGAAATGAGCATACATGTTGCCTTTCTCCTAAAAGCCCAAGACCGTCTTTGTTTGTTATAGCAGGACATGTTGAGGAAAAAGAGATTAATGTTATTACCAGACTTGCCTCTTCTCAACTCTCTGCATTTGCCAAGAAGTCCTCAGTCTACTGCTGCTGTCAAGCCATACTTTTAGCACATCATTGTTTCCCCATTATCTCCCTTCTTCCCGGTTTTCCTTTAGCACAGTTCTCCCATTCATGACTGACTAGACTGCCACAAGGGCTGTCTGATTCAGAAATCTGCTTTGCAGTTGTTGGATTTTTGGGGTCTCTCTCTCTCTCTCTCCCCCCCCCCCCAAATGTTGAATAGCTGGAGAGTGGGGGATGAGACAGTGATGCACTCTCAGGCTACGGCCAGACAGTGGGGCTATTTCGGGATACCAGAAGTAACCCGAAATAGTAATTCCACATCTTTAAACGTGCCTGTTATTTTGAAATAACAGGCACACTATTCCAGTGTGCCTGTAACCCTCACTCCATGAGGTTTGTGGGACTTGTCAGAATAGCACTTTATTTCAAAATTTGGTGCTATGTAGACCGCGCCAAATTTCAAAATTACCTCAAAATAAGCTATGCAGTTTGCACAGGGCAAATTGCATAGCTTATTTTGAGGTAAGGGTGCTGTGTAGACGCACCCTCAGAGGGCTGAGACAGAAAGAAATAGTTTAAAAATAATTTGCTTGGAAAAAGCCCTAAAATAAGCTTCTACAAATGCAACTACCTTAATAACTATGAAGCTAAACCTCGTCTTCTGACCTAGGCAATATTTTTTCAGAATTAATCTTAGTAAAAATAATTAGGTAGAATTACTTATTCCTGAGGGAAGAGGATTCAGAGACACTGTGACTAAAATATATGAACTACATTTGATAAGTCTTATAAAGCCAGGTGATCTATTTTATGTTAGCAGGCACAGTGGGACTAGGGGGCCTATTTAAGTGAAAGAAGAATTTATGTAAAATTACTTTAAAGAAATACTATCTTACTGAGAGTGAGGAAAGTGAGCAGTGTTAAACAGTAACTACATGGACTCTGATGGGTTCAAAATAATTAATATCCTTTTCACTCCCTCTGAGGGACCAAGAGGGAATTTTTCACTGATCACGTTTCTCCACTGCAACTGGCAATGCATTTTTCTTCGAACTTCTGGCACAAATGAAGAGAGAAGACCTGTATTTAAAAATATGTCCAGACTAGAGAGATGATAATGAAACAACCCTTCAGCTCATTTCTTGCTTCTGACCCTACATGATCACACTATATAGAAAAGTTGCAATAATCTTTTAATTGGCTAAATCCAAGTCTTACAGCATTTAAAGTTAATTATTCTGCAGGAGTAAAAAGATGTTTTATGTAAATAACTAGGGCATCTGAAAGATTTTCTTAGACTTGTTCTAAAATATTTTTGATGCTTTATTCCCGGTCCTAAACTTATTTCTACTGGCGTTACATGAATTATTAGATTCATTTTAAAAATAGTGCAAAGAAGCAAAACATCAAAGGTTCCAATGGGAGCAGAGGATATTCAGCACCTTGAAGGACAAGGCCCTGAGTGAGTTACTTAAAAGGGATATAATGTTAGCCAATGATTGCAATGAATAAATCTTCCTTAAGTAAAACAAACTCTTACTGTAATAGTCTCCCAGGGGAGGGAAATATCAAACACTGTTCAAGTTAAGGGAGCACAACAAAGAAGTTATGGCTAAAATAATATTCCTGGAAAGGCTTTTAAAAGGCTACTATTTGGCAACTCGTATTTTTATTAGATGGATATATTAGTTTAAAAAAAAAAATCTGTTCTATTCAACAAACTCCTCAGCCCCCGGTTGTGCTATGCTGCAGTTGCAAGGCACATTTATCCCCTAAAGAGCCATTTACAGACTGCACTGTCATTTTTCAAGTAAAAAGGAAAAGACTGAAAGGATTTCAAAGATATTACAAACCCAATTTCTCCTACCTTTAACATCTTCATTTTCACATCAAAAGCTATGAATGGGACACATCCAGTCCGTGTGTATGTATGTGTATCTTGGTTTCTGTTATTTACACTCCAATTCATCTGATGAAGAGGATTTTGCCCATGAAAGCTCATGATTCTGATAGGGATGTTAAATTTAATCAACTAATTGACTAGTCAATGGAATTTCTGTTGATTAGTCGATTAAGCAGGGGAGCAGCAACGAGGTTAGCTCCCAGCCCTGGGAGGGTCTTGATACATTTAGAAGGCTGGTGTGCAGCTCGGGGACCCAGCATGAGCCAGGAATCAGCTGCCCTGGCTTGCGGCGGGTCCCCCGTGCTGCACACCAGTTTAAATTTTTTCCCAGCTCACACCTTGTCCCCACTGCTGCACTTCTGCTTTGAAATGTATTAAGAGCCAACTGCACTGGCTCCTGATAGAGGCAGTGGGCGGAAGGGGGAGGAGGGGAAGAAACGACTAGTTTATGCTTATTGGATAGTCGCTTATATCCCTAGATGCTATATATTTGTTGTTGATCCCTAAAGTGTTGATCCCTAAAGATATTTGAGTGGATTATTTCATCCCATCAATGCAGAGCAAGTGTAAGCTTGTGCTCTCTGTTCTATAATAGAAGAGCACAGAAAACAAGATGTAATTAAAACATTTCCTTTGTCAACCAAGATCTTATAAAATAATTAGCAGATAATTCAGACTTGAGTCTACTTGCCTTACTGTAGGAAAACTTTCCGCTACAGTCAGTGAAGTGTTTTGTCTGTATAAAAGCATGCAGGAATGGATCTCTGGATAGAAGTTCTCAATACTACAAGTACCTACATTTCCATCTGCACAGGGAGGCCCACTATGCCCTCACAGAAGATCTACTAAAGTCACAGCACACTTTTGTAGATTATAATACTAGTCACACATAAATCTCTCCAAACTGCCCACTTGATCTTTAGTTGTCTTATGCCAATACACTAAATCCTGATCATATAGTAAAATAACATATACTTTCCTCCTTCATTTCCAAACAATAGATGTGTTAAAATATCCTACACAACTTTCAGGCAGGGCTTTTGAAAATTAAAAAACAGAAGAGGGTTTGTGGGCTATTTATGATGAGAATGTCCTTGAACGACTGCTAGAGAAATGGATAATTACACAAAGCCATTTTTTTCCTAATTGGAAAAGGCAATCTTGATAAAACTACTCTTGAAATCCTCTGAGAAGACAACCTAGGCAGGAGTTAAGAATTTTTTTTTTTTTTTTGCGGAAGCAAACAGATTTTTAACCTAAAATAGAGCTCTATCAGGAGATTCAACAATAAACAGAAACTTCCGCTAAACTTTACAGTGAGATGTAGATCCACACATTAGTTTTCTATTTCTGAATTCAAAATTCAGGATCAAGCCAAGGATATCAGTCCCTTATTATACAAACATTTTTAAACAGACAAAACAAAAACATTTATGAAGTGGACATTTGCACTTGAGGCCTTAACATCAACAACCTTAATTTAGAGGGGTAGCCAACTTAGTCACTAACACCATCTCCTCTGCACCTACAGGTTAGAGATCCAACCCCAAACTACCTCTTCTACAAAACAGATGAACCAGCACCAAAAAATGCCACAAACAAAAATGTATCAGAGGGGTAGCCGTATTAGTCTGGATCTGCAAAAGCGACAAGGAGTCCTGTGGCAATCAACCAACCTCATAAAAGAGAATGTAAGTCTGCTTTGTGTATCAGAATTGCATTGTTATTGGTTCTTGACATACTATGTAAGGCATACGTCTAGAGCAGTGGTCCCCAACCTTTAGAGACTCCCGGGCGCCCGGGGGGGGGGGCCACTCACGCGCCGGGCG
Source organism: Pelodiscus sinensis (assembly GCF_052426305.1). Classification (NCBI taxonomy): domain Eukaryota; kingdom Metazoa; phylum Chordata; order Testudines; family Trionychidae; genus Pelodiscus; species Pelodiscus sinensis. Next base: position 28,720,035 of record NC_143065.1, read on the forward strand.
CCCGGGGGCGGGGTCACTCACACGCTGGGCGCCCGGGGTGTGTGGCCGCGCGTCCTGGGGCATGGCAGGGGCGGGGATGCCCTTGCACCCGGTGCCGGCATGTGCCCCGGGGCTGGGACCGCCCGAGCGCCTTGTGTCGTGGGCCCGGGTCCCGAGCCACGCGCCTGGGGCCAGCACCAGCGCCGCATGTGCCCTGGGGCTGGGGCCGCCCGAGCGTTGCGCACCAGGCGCGGGTGCGTGTTGCGCGCCTGGGGCCGGTGCCTCCAGTGCACCGCGCGCCGGGGGCGGGGCCGGCCCAGGTTGTCTGCAGGCGCACACAAATGCCCCAGCGGGCGCCATGGCGCCCGCGGGCACCACATTGGGGACCACTGGTCTAGAGTATATTGATTACAGGAGAATTTTCTGTTTTGCATTTTGAAGGGATGCACAAGGTAGGATCTGGAACCAGTACATATGGAGCAGAGCTATACTTCCAACCTGATCTGGATGGTATAGTCTCTGACTGCAATCTGCAGGGGAAACAAAGTAACCTGGAGCATACAGTCTCTCTAGGGAGAGTGCATGAAATACATTGGAGTCTGTTTTCCACATCAGGGTGGTATAGTGGGCCTGGAAGGTGGAGGAAGTGAAGCCTTTGGCTAATAAATGAATGTAATATGTAAGGTGCTGGCATGTGAGCCATAAGAAGCAAGTGGGATGGAGAAGTCAGCTCGAGACCGAGCACCTGTGGGGAAAGCCACAATAATGGGCAGGAATACAGGATAGTTCTACAATGGAACCTTAACTACAATTATTTCATAATTCTAGTGTTATGTTTTTACCACTACATTCTATTAACTTTTTTTTTTTTAAAGACACTGTATTCTAGTGATGTTAGATATCATGTATTTTAGTAACTGTGTAGATGCAACCATTTTTAGCAGTTACTTGGTTATTAAAATACTCCCCAGGTGCAAGACCGGCAACCAGTGTTCCTGGCTCCTGGCCCCATTCCCAGGGAGCCCAAGTTACCTGCGGACAAAGGCTGTTCTACAATCCCACCTGTCCCCCACCACTGTGCTGCCGCTGCCTCTGATACAGAGGCAGCAAGAGGGGATGTAGTTGTTTGGATTAACCAATAAGGATAGGCTTATTAGTTAATCGTTTGGACGGCTATACGCTAACATCCTTATGATATACTGTCAAACTTTCACAGAATTCATAATTTTTTCTTCCTTAATAGATACATCACATTCCCATGCCCACCAAGCTCACACAACTTAATCTTAATCATGCTTATTAAGATTTTTTTCAGACTTTCTCTTTCATTACTAAAGGTAACAAATGTCCTAGACTCCAATGATTATCCAGGAGAACTTACACTGGTGTTATTTCAAATGTGATTCTTATGATTTCATAAAACTCCAGTGGCCAATTCTTTGGAGTTTGTGCCACTCTTCCTGCCTCTCTGGGTAGGTCTACACTGCAGCTGAGTGACCCTCCCAACCTGGCTACACAGACTCCTGTTACCAGGGCTTGAGTCTGTGCACAGCCGTATATCAAGAGAAGTTTGTCTCATAGGTGTCAGAAGACAGCAAAAAGGGTCAAAATATGGCCTACTATTAAAACTTTCACTCTTTATCATGGAGTTGTTATTGTGACTCTAATAGACTAGGTCTACACTACAAGGTTTTTGCACAAAAAACACCTCAAATGAGCTCTTGCGCAATTAAATGGGCAAATAAATGGCAGAACAGAGGGCTTTTTCTGCCTTAGGTAAACCTACTTTTGAGGCATAACTGCTTTTAGCGCTACAGCTATTGTGCAAGAAGGCAAGTATGGACACTCCAGAAGGGTTTCTTGCACTAGAAACCCCTTTGGAAAAAAAGCACAGTTGCTCTGATGGCCATTCTATGAATGGCCATCAGAACTTTCTTGCACAAGAGCATCCAGCAGTATGGATACTCTCTTGCACAAAAGCATGTCGCTTTTGCCATGTGCTTTGAGGTGTGGACATGCTCTTGCACAAATTTTTCCACAAAAACTCTTGCACAAAAGGCTTCTTGCACATGAAGCCCATAGTGTAGACATAGCCATATTGTAAAGTCAAAATTATTCTGTGGGAAATGTTTTAATGAGATCAAACCAATTTTAACATCAAGGTTACAGATGCAAGCATGCAACGAAAGTTAAGCTTCCCACAGTAATCTTAACTTGCCACCCTGCACATCTCACTCTGTGCATCGCTCCTAAAAGGTAGTCAGGTGTTGCATGTGCAGAGCAAAAAAAATGAGGCCCAGACACATTAAGGTTACACTGGCCTCTAATTCAAGAGAGCCCACGTGTAATATGGAGAAATTAAAAACCTAGCATACAGAGAAAAGTCATAAGAAATGGCAGATGTTTGACACATCTGCAGCCACCCTACAAAAGATTTTCCAGGCTCCCACGTGCCTATTGGAACACCTATGAAATGATTCATGGCCAATGGATTGACCCGCCGATCTGAGTTTTAAATGAAGAGCATGCAAGGGTGCTGCCTGTCACGCCACGCTGCTGCCTCTGATACAGAAGCAGCAGCTCGGGGCATCAGGAGGGAGCAGGTCTGTGCAGGGTGCCAGATTTTAAACTGGCTCCCCTCGGCCACCTTGCGCTTCTGCCTCTGATAGAGAGGCAGTAGCGTGGAGTGTCAGGAGGCTCCCCGGGAGTGGGGCCAGGAGCACACTGGCTGCCGATCCTGCCCCCCGGGGGTACTGAGTAACACTGTAACTGCTAAGAATTGTAAAGGTTCCACTGTTATTAAAATAACCAGTTTCTACTCCTGTGTTTTTATGTGGAGAGCCTAGTTCCACTGTGTATGAAGCAGAGTCCCACAGTACATCCACTCCAGGATGTTTAACTTAACTCAACTGAACAGAACAACTCGGATCCTGCTCCTTTAGGAACAATCCACAGTCCTTTCACCAATGAATTAATTCTGACCAAATTAAAAAAAAAAAAATCAAGCTAACAATACCTATATGAAGAAGGTAACATCCACCAAAAGCTAAACATAGGTTACTGCTGCTGATCCACTGCACTAGTGCCCCTGTGCTCCTGAATGAGTGATCATGCCAAGAAATAAGAATTTGAAAGGTAGGAACTAGGGAGGTTAAAAATCATGTCATATGCTAACCATGTAACCGCTTAAAAAAAATCTTAGCAGTTACACCTGCTGTGGGCTCTGCATATAAAGCTAAGCTAAACTAAGCTTTATGCTGCAGAGTGTTTAGTTTTACACTGCAGAGCCCTTAGCAGCCTCCCTGGGAGCAGAGCCGCCAACCCCTGCCAGCGAAGAGCCTGCTGAGTGTAACCGATACCATTCATTGATAAGCATCGGTTAATCGGTTATATTCTAACATCCCTAGCAGGAGGTAAAGGTGGTTTCGGTTCCCTAGATTTATGGGCTGTCCAGGCACTGGACTGTTCTCCAGTGTGGCCTCAAGGGGTGATTCTGGCACCTGTGTTCTTAGGGAATGGGGGTGCCCTGGCTATGCCTCCTTCATCCTGGCCATACCCAAAACTTTCAACCAGGAGGGTGGGAGATATAGGAGCTGTCATGGAGGCTCTAAATTATCCAATGGCTAATTAAGAGAATTCAGGACTGTTATGTGATACCAGAGTGCCACAAGCAGTCTAGCATACCAATGTAGCAGGCAACTATGAACTATTTTGAGCAATAACAGCAGCCAGGAGAGTACAGATTTTGTTACAATTTCCATTTTAAGCACTGATCCTGCAACAGAATCTGCCTAGGGGAATCTCTGCACCTGTGCAGAGTAGGGATGTGAGAGCATCCATGTGTAAACAATTAACTGATGAGCCTGGGTTCATCTGTTAATGTACATGGTTACACGCAACCTCCCTACCCCTGCATGTGAAAGTGTAACCACTGAAAATTTCAGCCATTACACGTTTACCAAAATAAGCACATGTTAACGTCCCTACTGCAGAGTCCCACTGACTTCACCAGAACTCTGTATGGGCACAGGGGTCCAGTCATGTGGCTCTTGTTGCAGGATTGTCCCTGATCTGTGCTTTTTAGGATTCTGTATATTTATTGGCTACACCAGTGTTAGGAAGTAGTTTACCTGCCTCCTAAAAAAAACAAAACAAAAAACAACTACCAAATAGTTGTGTATAAACAAAAACCCAGGAAAAAACAACAAATTTAAGCGATCCTTGACTTCCATCATTTCACCTCAAACTAGTTCAATTTTAAAATAAAACTAAGCAAGTTGTTAGCAAATTAATAACCACTTTTGATAGGGGAAAAAGCCCTTCAAAATGTTTAGCTTTCAAGAGTGTTTAGCACATAAAGCAAGAGAGCTGCATCTGGCAACCAGCAGGAATTCAAAATACATTAAATGGTATTTACATAAAAGCAAGGCTGTCGATACAATATGACAATCACAACTTTTACAGCCATGAAAAATCTTTAACATAAAAAAGAAATTAAATTAGAACGGTATTGAGGGCCTGGCAAACCACCATAAAGCCAGGACATTCGGAAATAATGCTGACACTTATTCCTGACTGCCTAATATAGTAGCATTTAATGTATTGTATGGCAAAAATCATTTACTGCTCATAGAATCATGTGATAGCCCACAGCATGTTATATGGACACAGATTCAGACTCACGTTAACATTTCCTAGCTGGGCAATAGAAGTCAGATTCTTGATATTATTTTAACACAGTTTATAAAAACATCATTTTACTAAAAATATCAACGGACGTTGACTTCATTGGGCTACCGACCAGGCCTTTAATGCCCATAGAAAGCCTTTCCAAAGGGATTATAATGATGGCAGTTTATATAAATCCAAAAAGGTTGTATAGAATAACTCTTTATGCAATGTATTCAGAATCAACAGCTTCTGCAAATAAATCAAAGAAGTTTCTTGGGGGAAATCTGATGTCTTACTGGATCTATAATGGAAGGGGGGGGGGGAAAGCCATTCACTTAATAGTTGGCCAGTTTGATCTTTGGCCCATAATGGGACTGACCACAAAAATATAAATGTATGATGGCCAGTCGCTGACAGACAAATGTCCATGTTACCACTGAGTCCTTGATGTCTTTTTAGCAGTGAGCCAAAGGATTTAACTGAATGGACCTGAAGACTAATCTAGGAGCTCCATGGTCTGGTGTCATTGTTCTATGGGAAGAGTGACTTTTGTCTTCCTAGCAGTTAATCTGCATTTTTCACAGGTACCAACATATCATAATATTTTAAAGAAATCTAAGACAGGCTCTTCTCATACCTTCCACTTCTAAAGTCCTGAGAGCCAAAGGTAGGCTAGCAGATACTTCTAATTTCTAACAAATCGTCCTGTCAGGTTAACAGTTCCCTGCCCTATCCTCCCACACACACACAGTGGTGTGGCCCTCCAAAACTGTGGCTATCCTGAGATACACAGGCCAATTCCACAAATGCCACACATCTACTCTACAGGCCCCTTCTTCCCTATGACAGCTTCCAACAGCAGCCATGATGTACCTAATCCAATCCTTCCACTCAAGAGAGCATCTGACAGCTTGGAAAGGGAATTTGTATCACTCACAGGATCAGTCCCAGCATTATCTAGCATAGGGAAATTTCTGGGGGTTTACAAGAGGTATTACCTCTGAGGAGCATTTCCTTTCTTGGCTCCACCACCTCTCTGATCAGGCACACCCATTAACACTACAGAGCTGCAAACACCCTGAAAGCTCAACCCCTTCTCTCTTTGAAATTTGGCTAAGAGCAAGTTTTCTGCCACTTTGATCATTTCTTGCAGCAAAAAGTGAAGGGGATGGTATGACCCATTCTCCACCTCAACTCCCCATTTTTAAAAATGGCAAGGATAGCCTAAATAGTCAACATTACTTACTTTTCAGTTACACTTTTGAGGCTAGCTTACAGGTTCTCCTGCAGTTTTTACTTTTTTTTTTTTTTTTTTTTTTTTGGAAACAAGCAAATTGATCTTAACTTTTAAATCCTTTCAGTGCCTTATTTAGTCAAACTGCTTGATAATGGAGAAACAAACAAGGTAACCATCAACCTGGAGGCAATATGAAAGAGCTTTTTTCCTCTGGTTAAAAAAACCCCTATTTTTAAAAAAATAAGTTTAATCTCATTGGTGGTGATGTTATTTTTGGTTGACAATGTGCTTTAAAAATGGATTAACCCTTTTACTCAATGGACTAGTACAGTGGTTCCCAACCTTTTTTATGCCGCAGACCTGCAAACCCATTCACAAACTTGTGGCAGGCTAGTAACATTTTGTTTGCATATTGTCCATCTACACCTAACCCAGTCCCTTGCTCCCCAGTGCCTAACACCCTTTGACCCCCACCCCTCTTGCCCCGTGACCCCACCACACCCTCACCCAAATCCCTTTTGCTCTTTGCCCCCACCCTCACACTCCTAAGAGCAAGACTGCCCCCTTTAGGGAGCGTGGCTGTTACTGCCATGTGGGCAGGGGGAGCAGCCCTCCTCCTTCGCGCCCTCTCCCTCCCCAAACGTGTCTCTCAAGTGCGGAGCAGGGGGGAGAAGGAAGGAGGTGCCTCCTGCTCTGCCTCCTCCTGCCACTGTCCGCGAGCTGAGCCGCCGTGAACAGCCAGCTTGAGCTCCAGCTAGCGGTTTGTGGACCAGCACCAGTCCATGAACTGGTGGTTGGGAACCGCTGGACTAGAAAATAGATTGGCTACAAATGGGAAATAAGCTGCCAAAAAACATTAAACTTTGCTGCTGTCAAATAATATTAAGGCCCTGATCCAGCAAACACACACCTGACTTGACACTGAAATCAACACACTACTTGCCTGCACAGAGTTAAGCACAAAAGTAAGCATCTGGACAACTGGGGCCTGAAGTATGAAATACAAAATCAGGTGGTAATCAAAGACCCCTCTCTATAAAGGCTCTCTACCTACAAGAGTGGAAGGAAAAAAAACCCTCACCATACAGACACCTCCCCCCCCTAAGGAAATACTTCCTTCTAGGACTCATTTTCTCTGACTTGGAAAATCTAAAATGTATCAACAACATAAATATATTGCTGGAATACTTTCTCCTATATCAGACTTTATTATTTCATTTAATTATCACTTTTTATAAATGAGATTCTTAGTATTTAATATGCTTTGCAATTAAACCATGCTTTTTCTAGCTGAAAAGTTGCCATTTGCACAATGCACAAAAATATTTGTATTAATTCAGATCAACAGTCTTCCTCCAATTTATTTTTTCTTTTCATTCCACATGTGTGAATACATATTCAAGGATATGCACTGAACTCAATCTGTAGGCATGCAGTTCCCTTTGTCATCAACAAAAGTTCTGCTATGGAATGAAATCAGTACATGGCCTACATTAGAGGTGTTTAAATAATTAGTTTCTAAATTTATAGTGTATTACTTTTGCCAAGTTACTTATTACATTTTTTTAAAAATCTCCACTTATTAAAAGCATGACCCTGACAATTGTAGATCTCAGATTTTATCCCAGCTTTCATTTAATGGTGGAACATAATTCATGCTTCATAAGGGAAAAGCAATCCAGAGCAGCTCATTTTACTTCAATGGGTCTAGAAAAATGGAATTCTGAAGAAAGTTACATACGTACATCACGGGGAGGAGCGGGGGGGAAATCGATGACATTATTGTTAAAACCAAAATACACTAACCCGCTTAAAAAAAAAAAATCTTATAACAAAACTGATAGTATGGTGATTAATAAATACTGCCTTTTATATTCAGAGATACTAAAGTTTTGCTGTTTCACATTACCTCACTAACAACACATAAATGCATAAAAATGAGTCATTATTCAACAATGCCAATAATTAAGTTCATACATCAAAAGACGCAATAGGATGTTACTTTTCTGTCAGTTATACTACAGAATTGCCTTTCAGAATCCTATGTTTTTATATCTGGAAGCAGGCCTGGGAAAATTTAGGCCATAGCAAATTAAAATAAATCCGAGCTAGATGATACCACTTATATACAAGCACAAAAGGCATCTCCTGAAAGATGTCTGAGGGGAGGGAGAAGCAGGTGAAGGCAGTAGCTGCCTTCACAGCACCATTCCCACTGATCTTACTATGCCTCTCACTGGGACTTGGTCAAGGTCTGCACTCTCTCCCCCCACGGAAGTTAGTAAAAAACCTTTTGAGACTTATCTTCCACTGTACCATCTCTCTTTCCTCCCCAAGGGGTGTACAGGCAGCTGTAATCAGGGAGAGGCCCTATAGCAACTTGGCTTTCATGGAGACAGGCAATTAGGAAGCCAAAGAAGCAGGGGCCACAAGACTCACTAATAATGCAGCAGCACAGCAACTCCATACTGGTGCCCCTGGCTTGCTGTGAGATCCCCAGGGCCTCCAACCAAAACCATTCCTGAGGAAGGCAAACCCTGATATCCTGAAGGGAATGTCCATGTGGAGAGTCTTAAGGGGATTCTCATGGAGATTTCCTCCAACAAAGTTTCCTCCTGAGGGAAAAGATTATCTATACCAAAGTTACAAGTTACGCCTAAAGAAACTGGGTCAGATTACATTAAGAGGCTTATACTAGAGTTATACAGATGCAGTCACCTGTGTTGCACAAATGAGACAGAATAAAGCAGTAACTTAGTAAAGTACATAGGTAGTAACTTATGGGCTGCTCCTTCAAAAATAAAAATCTTAGCCACAGAGTTTCCTGAACTCAATGAGGAAAAAACTCTAATTTCAGGATCCACTGGATTTCAGTATGGAAAAAAATCTAAAGCAAACATTCTTCCAAACACAATGAAATGCTGTACAAATAGATACATATAATCTCATCTAAAAAAGAAGTTTGAACTATTAGGGCCTATTGAACCGAGTGACCTTTTTCTCATGTCTGAAGCTTGGAAGATAAAAGCACAATATCTGCCACCAACTTTTACTTTAAACAGCGCCGAAATAGGAACACGCTTTACTAGTCTAGGACCATTTATAGTCCAATGCAGACATCAGTTTTACTTCTTATTAAATAGATATGGTACTCTGCAGCAGTTGCCCACTAGAAACACACTAGAAATATTTTAAGGTACAGTTTTAGACAATGACTGTAAAATGCTATAGTACCAATCATAGGCTAAGTCTAAGTCAATAGGAACCTGACCTGACTAGGGTACGACTCGGAGTCAGCAAACCTTTAATTGTACCTGAAGTATCCAACTTGTCATACTTGATCTCTGTTGAAGAATGCAAATGCAAGTCTTTGTGGGACCATAGTGCCTAATCCTGCAAACTTTTATGCACAAAAGCGGGCCTAATGAAATCAGTGAGATTTCATGTGTAGGTAAAAGTTCACAGGAATAGGTCTTCCTACCAGAACTCACAGGCTTACCATATTAGAGCCCATAATACCAACGAAAGCTAAAATACACAGTAAAACTACCCATACTTTTAAATAGCAGTGGTTATTGGTCCTGGGTGGTGCAGGGAAGAACAGTCCAGTTTTTTAAAAATAGACTAATTCAATTAATTATCTTGGTGGGAGGAACATGAATGGGGAAAATGGCAGAAAAGCATGTCAGAATAAAATAATTAAATTCAAGTCTGCATGCTACTCTAAATTACAGTTGCATTTATATCATCCATTCTCTGGGGAAAGTGACATCCAATGCAAATAAGCCTAGCTGTTTAATTATTCAGATTAAGAGAATCACATAAAGACATCTGAGAAACATAACATTTTAATAGATGAAATAAATACTCCAGTACATGCAAGATAAAAACTGACATTGGAAAAAATTAAAAATCATTTTCGTTATAGTGTAATTTTTGTTTTAAACACTCACAGTAGCTTTTCCCCCAGTTTGAAAATCAACACATGGAAAACAATCACAACCTCCACTCCTGCACACCAAATGCACTTCTCTAACCTAACACTTGATTCAAAAGAAGTCAGTTCCCCCTGTCCCTCCCCCAAAAGTAGCTACATCCTTCTAGACGGTGTTGATTTTTTTTTAAAATGCGTGAAAACTGAGGTAACTTCTTTTTCCTGCACAACTGAACAGTAGAATTTAGAAGGGAAATTTTGGAAGACAAGACAAAACTTTAAAAACCGCACCCAGCGCGATTAAAGCTTTTTTGATTCCCCCCACCTCCTCAGGTATAAAACTTTTTTTTTTTTATTACCATCTGTTTGTATATAGATAGACCTTATTGATTGATGGAAAATATATTTGTGAATAATTACTCCATTACAAAAATGCCAAAACTGGCCACTAATTATTTTGACCACTTCTTCTTGAGTATATATAGTTTTACGTATGTTGCTGTGGTTCCTTGCCACATAAAATCAAAGGATTGGGCTCATCTAAGCAAATTCTTTGGTATACAAATAACCAGGGGTTGGGGAGGTGGGATATTATTTTCCTTTAGCAATGACTGAGATCTAAATGGGGATGGGGGTTAATTCACAGAATTGGAGTTCACTGGCGGTAAAGTCCTGGGTGAAGATCTTTCTCTTAGTGCCTGAGATAAGAGGTTGCAACCCTCTGAGACGGCGCAAGCCGAGTTCCTCAACCTTTCCCTGTAATCTGTCATTTTGGTGCTACTTTCTGGGTGTTGGGCTATATCCCTGAGGCATTGAGTTAGGAGCACACAAGCGGATACCACACTCATGGCCCCTCCTAGAATAGCAGTTTGCACAGCTTTGCCCTCTGGATTAATGGTGGCAGCTTTACCCAAAAACTGGGGCTCAGTGGCAAAGCCCACCAGAGCATAGACAGATTGCACCAAGGGTCCGCTGAACAAGACGCACCGGTTCCTGGTCAGCTCACTGGGTGAAGTCTTGACCTCCTTGACACATGCCAGCAGGGCAGAGGCGCTGGTGCTCATGCACTTGACGCTGAGTTTGAACTGCTCCCTGGCAAACCTATCCTTGGATTTCTCGCTGGCCAGGACACAGGCATCTGTCAGGAATTTCAAGTTCTTGGACATGTTCTGGGAAACCTCCAGCAGGAGCTGAGGGCTCATGTCTGCCAGAGGAGTGTTCTTTAAGATCCCACAGCCATGCTCCACCTCGTGCCTGCACCTGGTCACCTTGTAGCGATCCACCAAGCCGGGCAGGGCAGGCTGAGACCCTGGGGTCTCCACGGCGGCCAGGTAGGCAGCATGGGCAGAGCACTCCGTGAGGGAGACCACCAGGTCCCCCATCTCCACCAGGCTGTCCCCCACTTCGCCAAAGCGCCCCATGTTGAGCTGGCTTTGCACATCGTGGGTCAGGATGGAGAGCCCCTTGGTCCTGGCAATGATTGTGTCCCTGCACTTCTCGAAGGACTCCCCGAAGACAGAGAGGCTCTCGGTGTTCACCGGCCTGGTCTCGCTGGACAGCAGGAGCAGATCCGCCACCAGTTGCATCTTGATCTTGCAGTGGTCGCAGATGGAGACGAGTTTCTTCCTCTGCAGCGAGCTGCTGCTGGGGACGGCGCTGCTGGACACCTCACTAGTGGACTTGCCAGAGCCACCGCTAGCCATCGCGCCGGGGGGGCACTCGCATGCCTCTTGCGACCCCACTGCCACCGCCTCTCCCGCCGCCCGAGCAGTCCCGACAGAGCCCGGCAGGATCTCTCTGCCTTTTCCGCACCATCATACCATTAATCTCCGCGAGTAAAAAAAAACCCTCTGCACGCCGGGGCTGCTGCTGGGAGTGGGTGGGTGGAAAGCAAAACCCGCCGCCCTGGATCGAGCCCCGGCCTCTCCCCTCTGCAGAGCACTGGCTAGACCTCCGGGCCAGCGGCGGGCTGCTGCGGCTCTGGGGAAGCCCCCGGGTCCTCTCCCCGCATGATGTCTGGGTATTTATGTGTTGGGCACCCCGAGTGGTGCGGCGGTGGTGGGTGGGCTTCCCCGCAGCTGGCGTTTGCAAAGTTCCCTCCTCACGGGGACTCACTGGCTGCCGCGAGCCGGGGGACATTCATTAGCAAAGAAACATCCGAACTTGTTACCGTTTAACTCCTTCGGGGGAGCAAATCCCGCTGGCCCGAAAGGAGGCGGCTGCGAACCATGTGCTCCGCCTCTCCAGGCGCCCGAGAAGTCAGGCGCAGGCGGCAGCAGCCCCGCATCTCCTGCTATCAGGAAGCGCAGCAGAGGGTGTGGCCCCGGTCGCTCGGCGAGAGCCCTGGAGGAGCTGGGCACCGACTTGGTGCTGGCGCGGCCGGGCTCTTGAACTGTTTGCACACACCCCAGCGCGGTGCCACGGGGGGAGGGCAGAAGAGCTACCGGATCCGGCTTGCTGGCGAGGAGGGAGGGATCCTCTTCCCTTCCCCTCGGCGGCTGCCTCACGCCTTCCTTCCTTGATCATGCGTCCAGCCGCCCTGAGCTCGCCCCCGGCCGCCTGGCTCCATCCCCTGCTCTCCGCCGGCCCTTCGGACGTGGGCGCATCCGATCCGACTTCGCCCGGCTCCTCGGGGGCCTCTTGCCGCCGGCCGCTGCACGAACTTAGACTCTCCCCGCAAACAAGGGTGGTGGCTCCGGGCTGCAGCTGCGGCAGATGCTGCGACCCGCTCGGCCTCGGTCTTCTGCCATTTTTCTGGCTGAATCACCAACTTCCAGGGAGGGGGAACCAACCTTCGGCCGCCTTCTTACCTCCAGTTCCTCTGCCCGGGCCCTAAAACAAACTACTGGGAAGAGGCGGCTGCTGCGGATCTGCCAGCCAGACGCTGCATGGCTCTTAGGGAGGCTGCTGGCTTCGCCCACTCCTCCCCCTCCCTCCCCGTTGCCTTTGCTGTAACCTCACTTAAGCCTATAGAAATCTTTTGTGCGGTGTCACCGCCCTTCGTTCAAATCCTGCCCTCCCCCCTTCGGCGCTCTCCACGCCCGCTGTTTGACGCTCCTCCCAAGGAAAGGGGGCAGCAGCGCCTTGCTGTGGCTCGCCCCATCCCATTCATGCGCCTGGCTGCAGCCCCGACGCGCTTTGCAGTGCACAGCAATGGCTCTAGCTAACCGCTGCTGCTTTTAACATCCCCCCCCCCCCCCCCCACACGCACTCCCCGTCCTGTGCCGGGGTCTGTCGCAGGCGCAAACCGAGCAAGGATCAGGCCACCAGGAGCTTTTCCTAGTGATACATAGGGACGGTGATTACAAAGGAGGTAGTTTTTAAATGTATTAATCAATCCTCTCAAATAAACACGAGGGAGGAGGTTAAAGGGACGGCGGGACCCAAGGAAAATAAAATACACAAGGAAAGAGGTTTGCCTCATGAGATCAGCCTGTATGGATTGGCTTATGGTTCCTCACTGACCAATTAGGTGAAAGCACATAACATGCAATACTAAGAGATGGAAACGATACTGTGGTGAAAAAGGGCAATTGATAGATAATACATTACCTCACCCACACGCAAATTGACCAATTCACAAAGACAATTGTGCTAGATGAATGTATCACAGGCTCTGACACAGCTACATTTAGAATTCCCTTGCATCAAATTTCCATGTGGGAGTGATTAATGCTATCTGCAACCACAGTGACTCCGAGTAGGATTTTTTTAGTGGAAGTTTGATACCTATTAAATTCCCAGCATTGTCACAACTTGTACATTATGCATGATATTATATAATGGAGTAAAATATTTTGTGCAAGCATGGTCTAAAGTTTAATAGTGTCAGGTTTGCAATATAGAATGCAATGTGTGAATTAGTAAATTGCAATAGAAGAGTTTGGTTCACTTAATATTTTATTAATTTATTGAAAACTTTTAATTGTGTTAGCTTGTAGTGGGTGGGATTCTGTTAGGACCCCCAAACTTAAGTTTTTGTAAACTATAGGTTTTGTAAAACCAAATATCAAAAGAAATATATAGATATGTATAATGGCAATTATTGTGGTTTTCTGTTTATAGTTAAACATCCCCCTACACTGTTTACAGTGGCCTTGTGCATTGATCTAGGCAGGGATAAGTTTGAATCCTATTTTGGTCCAGTGTGAAAATTGATGTTGGTGCTCTCCTTAGTTGTACACATTGCATTTTAAAGATCTGTTTATATTTGTCAGAACTTTTTCACTGGGGAAGGCAGAGTCCTGCTTCTGATGACTTTAAGGGGTTTTGGAAGTGCTTTAAGATAAAATCCTGTTTCCTCTGGCTGATTTACCTTCCAGAATTTATCAGGGGCAGTCTAAAAAGAGATTCTTGGCATAACATTTCATTGGATACAAGAAGGTTTTGGAGGCAAAATTCTTAAATAAGCATCAATTTAAAATTACTTAATTGTTTTAAAGATACAACTGTTTGTCACATTATTGGACATTTCCATAGATTTATTTACATTTTAATAAAGAGGTGATGCAAAATATTTGAAATCCATAGAGTTGATTTTCAGCTATATGTCCTTTTTATACTAGTGTAATTCTGTCGAGGTGAATGGATTTTCATCAGCATAAAACTAATGTAATGTAGTGGAGAATCAGGCCCAGTGTGTGACCATATTTTATGTGTTTATAGATTTTGCTGCTGCTATTAACTCAGTAAAGGAAGGGTTAAACAGTAATATTAATATTTTGACTTATTTTATATTACTGACTTTTACATAAGTCAAACTCCTTGTTATATATATGTATAATTTATTTTACATGTATACTGACAGAGTGGCCTATTCTATATATATGCACTCTTGATCCAGCCGGTTTTACCCAACTGCCAGTTATTGCTTTTTTGGAAAGCTCTATAACATTGATTTGAAAATAATCTGAAGAATAAGAATAAGATTCTAAATTACTTTATATTTTCAAATATTTCCAGACAAGCTCTTAAAGGAAAACCAGTTATTTTATGTACCAAGATGGGTACCTATTGTGTAAATATTAATTAGTTACTTGTTGATAATGGCCAAGTTTGAAGAAGCCTTTGAAAGCTCATCTTGGAAGCTGTTTAATCTCTCCATTGGCAGAAAGAAATACTAAAGGACCAATTAGATCTTTTCCATTTCTATACACTGGGGCCCCAATTCTATATTATATTAAGTCTGTTTTGTTCCATTCCTCCTGGGCCAAAACAGATTCTTGGGCTAGGTAGATTCACGGTAGCATCTCCTACACTGCCTTTATTCCACGCTGCCAACACAAGGATCTTAAGAATGCTGACAATTCCTAGCTGCTGGAATTTCCCATTGGGCTACTAGCCACCAATACAATTTAAAGTAGACAACTTTTAGGCTTTTCTGAGTTGCCCCAGAAGACAGGACCACTACTCACTAGCCTTAGGAATGGTGGTGAGCAAAAATAGCAAATGTTGCCCTTCAGTGTGTTGTTGATAGTCTGTCTCCAAATCACTATTTGTCCTTTACAATGTACTTTTCCTCCCCAGTGACACTTGGTGTTCTGCTCCTCTGCAACACGCAATGTATGACCATGTCCTAACCATCTCATTTGGTTTATTGCTAATCATAGAGCTGGGAGAATTTGTTTTGCATGTCATCTAAGTTCTATACTGGGATATGCATACGTCTCGAGGCATCTGCTACCGAGTTTTTCCCATTCATGTGCTATATTCACTGCCTCTGTATGCACCATACCTTCTGCACAACAAGCCAGAGAGAGAGCTCAAGCATTGTAGTCACAGATTTCCATTGATTTTGCAACAGATTTATTTGCTCAGATTTTCAGCAGATTTCAGTCTTATTGGCCTTTAAGACTCACATAATCAGTTTTATCTGAAAGTGATGTTATCAGGATGAACAACCATTGCGGGGGCGGGGGGGGAGAAATATTGCTGCAGAGCCATTGAGGGGAGTAAGGACACTGTATTTTGGCTGTGTCCAGAACATGGCAGTTCTTCATCCCTCTATGCACCCTCTTGTCATAGTTACAATGATATGGTCATTATATTAGTTTTAGGGAAGGTCATAATTTCGGTCTAAACTGGTGGTGGGGAACCTAAAGCCTAGCTTGCCTGGATCCAGCCTTTGAGGCCCAAGGCTCCCCTACAGCGTTGGGGAGCCTATGCTGGCACTCCAAACCACTTGCTGTCCCATCGCGGGGCTGGAGCACTCTGCCTGGGCCCACCTAGGCTCTGGTATGTGAGGGGAATGTGGGGAGTGTCTTTCTCCTCAGTCAGGGGTCAGGTCAGTGAGGGTTTGGGTGTTGTTTTTTTTTTGCTTCTCACTTATGTGAGGCCCCTGACTGATTTTTCTGTGCGTCAGCAAGCCCCGACCCTAAAAAAGTTCCCCATGCCACTCTAAACCATGTCTTATTTTAAAATAAAGTTAAGACAAATTCTCAGTAGGTATTAATAGACTTAGGTCCAGTGACTTAAGTGGTGCTACATCAGTTACACTAGCTGAAGATCTAGTCTTTACATTTTTAAGATCCAGCAGATATATCTACATTGTTTAAGATTAAATTTTTTAATTACTCAACAGTGCCTTTATGGGTTATTTAGAAAGATCTGGTTCATAGTGGTTAAACACTAGAATAAATTGCTTGGGCAGGTTTTGGAATTTCCATCCATGGAGATTTTTAAGAACAGGTTAGACAGGGATGATCTAGATCAATGGTGTCCAATCAGTTCTGAAGCAGTTGCCACTATAGCAAAAGAGACACATTCATCCGGCCAAATAGCCACATGTGGCTAGCATGTTGGATACCATAGATGTACATAGTGCTGGGTCCTGCCATGAGTGCAGGTGACTGGACTTGATGACTGCTGGAGGTCCCTTCCAGTTCTAGTATTCTATGAGTTTATGGGTATGTCTAGACTGCGAGGATCTATAGGAAAAAGATACGCAAAATGAGCTCCATATTGTGCATATCTTTTTCAGATACTTTTGTTGGAAGAGGCTTTTCTGAAATTTGGCCCATCTAGACTGGGCCAAATTTCGGAAGAAAACCTTCTTTCGAAAGCCCCCTTTCTTGTGGAACAAGGAATACAGGGGCTTCCAAAAGAGCGCTTTTGCTCTTCCGCAAGAAAAAAGCAGATGAGCAAACATGTTCCCTGGATGCGGTGGAGTTTTTTCGGGATACCAAAACGCCCCGCAGTCTAGCCGTACTCTTATCTCTGCACCTCTTTTCCAAAAAGGGCCTCTGCAGATCTCAAAGAGTAGCAGATTTTATTTAATAGTTCTACAAATTGGTAAACAGAGATTCCATACCTCCTGTTTTGTGCTTCATACCTTGATTATCAGATATGGAAATCCATTGGCAATGCTTGACTTTCAGGAGATTCCAGGATGTCTGAGGCTCAAACGACTCTCAGGGCTAAAAACTGCTTCCATTGCTACACTGGAATGGATTAAAAATGCTTTTTAATGTGAATTAGCAGTGTATGGGAAGATGAATCTCCTGTGTGAGCTCTCCTCAATGGCTAGTTTCATGCTTCCCTTGCCTTATGCTTAATACAATAACAAACATGAAAAGCTTCCATTAGCTGGGTGGAGTTTTGTTTCCTGAACCTTCTGATCATGTTATAAAGTTAATTTATCTATATCACTTAGGGCTTCCATACTGCAGAAACTTGAACTTTTTTATTGCTTAATAGAAATGTTGTGAAATAAGGATTTATTTGTCAGTGTGACAGATATGAAGATGCTATTTAGTAATCTATGAATACTGAGACGTAACAATTTGGCGAATTGTCCCCTGGTCAGTGGGGGGAGGTTACTATATGTTAGATTATAGATTAAAAGATTTCCTGAATGAAAGCACTCATCTAATTTAATGGGGGCCTGTGAGGAGGAGGAGGACTGGGAAGGCAACCAAATAGCTCCCCAGATAAGTAATCTCTCACCAAACACTTGTAGTGGCAATTACAAGACATCAGGGTCCAGACTAAAATTACGCAGCTATTTTGCCAGGTTAGGAAGTAGAAATCAAAATGACATTAACATTTAAGAAGCAGTTTGCATGAGAAGACGTGAGCACATGAGGTGAGGAAAGGAAGGGATAGAGTCAGAGAATCCAGATTAGACCTGAAATAATTATGGTTGATGTAGTATGAGGGATTGCAATCCAAAACCTAGTCTGAGAGCGGAGAAACCTGTGATTTCATCCCAAGAGACATAATGGCCGAATCGAGAGACCTAGACAGAGGTACAGTATACTCAAACAGACTACGAAGAGTCAGAGATGCAGTTAAACTGGTAACTATAATGATCAGCAAAATACAGGTACAGCAACACAAATGTTCTATCTTCGCACAAGGTTTTTTTTAATCTTTTAAAATAATTGTTTGTCTTCAATTTTTGAAATAGTAGCAGCTTTCTTTTTTTAAAAAAGCCTGATTTTTTTACATGTTGAACAACTTTAGTTTCACATTGTATAATCCAAAATGCTGTATGTGACATTAAAAACATACAACTGAAGAAAAATACCAGCACCTTAACCATCACTGTTATGTTTGAAATATGTTTAGCTCCTATTACTGCAAAACATCTAAGAATTCTCTAACTGAAAGAGATCAGAAGAAAAAAATGTTTTTCATTTTGTGCTCTTTGTTCATTTGACACGACTTTGTGTATAGTTCTTTTCACTGCAAGTTAAAAACAAATACATTAAAAATCATTTTCCTCCTACTGTTAGTGTGGGTCTTTCACACAGCAACAAAGAAGAGAAAAATACTTAATTAAAAAGAAAATGTAGCTACAAAACTGTTCTGCAACTCTTAGGAAAATTGGATGGTACATTTTTCTATGCTGGCCCAGTCCGAGAGTTCTGATGGTCTCCACCTCATATTTCCATCCATCTTCTCTTCCTACAAGCCATTTCCATGAGGCTAGCAGTTAGGCCCTGCTTTGTGGTTCTTGTGGTCTCTCTTCTCTTTGCACACCAATCAGAGCCAGACACAATCTAGCATGCTTGTAGACAGACTGGTGTGAAATTCCAAAGCACTTTATAGAGGAGCTGTTGTGAATTCCAGCTTGATAAGAATGGTCCAGCATAAACAGGAATCCCAGACCTTCCCTTACAACTCTTAGGTCTGTTTTTGTTAAGATCAAAAGTATTCTGTATGTGCAGAGGCCCACCCTTCCTGGACTGCACTCTTGGTAAATTTGTTGTGTTCTGCAGCTGAGAGAGAGAGAGTGTGGGTGTGAGGACATATACAGGCTACTTTTGCATATTTTTTCACAGGATCTTTGCAGGGATTCCCCACTCCTACAGTTTACCAGGTTTTGTGTGTGAGCTCTGTAAGTACAGCTGCTAATAAAAGCAGCTCATTCTTATGCCTTAACTCCCATTGAGTAGTAATTTACTTTGCGAGTAGTCCTACTAAAATTAATGAGGCTCCTTGCAAAGTAAGTACTATTTACTCTGAGGAAGGGTGTAAACAACCTAAAACCAAACAGACTCTAAAATTAATTTAACTTGGAATAGGAAATTAGACTACAAATGGAGTCCCTAGAGGAGACGCATGAGCCACATCCAACAGTCATTTCCCCTAATTCTTTCCTACCATGATAATCTGAATCTATGTAATCAATATGTCAGTATAATCAGTGAAAATTTGAAGTTCAAATAAAAGCAAATTTTACAGTGAGCTCAACGTTAACATGGTTATCCTACAGCACTGCAGAGATCAAAGATAGCAACGTCTAATCCTACTGGAGCTGACTGAATAATGCAGCACTCAGACAGAATTTATATACATGGAGTTCGTGCCAACTGGTGAAATTAGTGGATTCCAGCAACAAAACTGGCAACGCACTTCCCCTAGAAAGCTTGGATTAGTCAGGAAGCAGTTAATTCATAGTGTCATTATATACACACAATACATTACTGTGTATAAATGTGTATGGTTAATTGTAAACCAAGTCTAAACTCCAGATCAGTACAGCTCTGAATTTTGGGGAAGTCAGTGTCTGCATCACAGCTTTGTAGATGAATCAATCTATAACCTAAATCCCAAACAGTCTTAATTCTGAAGAAGTTTTAATTCAATCCTACATTTTGCAGCTTGATCTTACAGCAGAGCTCTGGCTAGGTATGTCACAGGGCTGTTTTCTAAACCGATCTGCTTAGTGTGTATTCTCACTTGGAGTGGAAAGAAGTCAAGGATCCTGAAGTGATATTGAGGTCATGTCTACACTGCAAAGTTTTGCGGCCCCCAAGTTATATTTGCATAAAGCCACCAAAGTCTATTTTTTCTGTGCATGCATACTAAGCTCTTTGTGCCAATGATGTGCACACTCACCAGCAGTGCTTTTGTTGATGCACATTGTGATGTGCTATGAGTAGGTATCCCAGGGTGTGTCTAGACTACAGGTTTTTTTAGAAAAAAGTGGCCTTTTTTCGAAAAAACTTCACCTGCGTCTAGATGGCTGCTGCGTTCTTTCGAAAGTAAATCGAAAGAATGCAGCAGTTTTTTCAACCTCGGAAAACCTCATTTTATGAGGAATAACGCCTTTTTTCAAAAGTGGCTTGCTTTTTCAAAAGTATTGGCTGTAGTCTAGACGCTCCTTTTCGAAAGAGCCCTGTAGTCTAGACGTATTCTCAGTGTGCAACTCGCCAGCATCCAACAAATTGTCTTTTAGGATATTTTGGCAATCCTTGGAGGGGACAGAAACATGTTGTGCGGGGGGGGGGGGGGGGGGAAGGAGCGGGAATAGGAACAAGGGGTTAACTTCCCAGCAAGCAACTTTCTCCATCCCATATCATCCATATCCAATAGTTAAAGGGAAAAACAACAACAAACACACAAATCCATGTGACTTTCCTTGCAGTCCACCATATCTGACAGAAGCCTGACAAGGGCTATTAGAAAATCTCAATGCAAAGCTATACAACACAGAGAGGCTTTGAACAAGCACTTGAACAGCAAGCCATAGTAATGTATCATGGAGGACTGTGATCTACCTGGCCATGCAGTTTTGAGATTTGTTAGGAATTGTGTGGTGTTTCGTGTTTATCTATGAATATAACACTGTCAGTGCACCTATTCATTTTGTGGTGCTTACAGCATATTTATGATTATTACTGATCCTAGGAGTTGTCATACTATACTATGACATGTAAATGGAGTCTGTCAGTACCAATAGATGTTCTGCAGCACATGCTGGAAACTAATGAAGACAATTTTTTCCCAAAATATAATTTATTGAGTAACAAAAAAAAATCAGTATAGGTTGGACCTTCCTGGTTTGGCTCCCTCAGGACATGACAGGTCCTGGACAAGAGAGTTTTCCGGACAAGGAAGGGTGGGGGATAGGAGACACCAGCCTCTCTTCTGGGTTCCTCTTCCTGGCACCACTGCTTTTGGCCGCCTAGCTGTGGCCACCCTGCCGGCCCCAGGAGTTTCAGTGGTGGCCTTGCAGATACTTGCAACCCCACCAGCCCTGGGCTATGCAGCCGCCCCGGCCCCACTAGCTGTGGGCTCAGTAGCTCCCCCACCCTGTGGACTCTGGCAGCCCCGCTGGCTTCCCGGCCCATTGCAATCTCTGCTAGCCTCTCACCCTGCAGGCTCCGGCACCATGCCGGCTTCTCAGCCTGGCCAGCTGTGGGCTCTGGTGCTCCACCATCCAGCTCTACTCCTAGCCACAGGTAACCTCTGTGCTGGGACTCTCTAGTCCAGCAACATTGGTGGCCCTTCTGGACGATGGATGTTGCAGGACCAGAGGAGTCCTATATCTCAGAGATTCAACCTTTGCAAGTTAAAAACAAATACATTAAAAATTTAATGGAGCAGCACTTAAGGAAAAACATCCATTTTGGGTACACCACCAGCAACCATGGCTCTCACTGATCATTGTGTGTGAAACCGTGGTTGGCCTGTCTTCCAGTAAGGAGTAGGAGGTATGCAACCCCTGATGCCACATCGAGTAATGAGGGAGTTAAGGAGGTGCTTAAAATGAGTTCTCCAGGGATTGTCAAGGGAGGTGAGCCCATAATTGTTGAAGCTGTAGGTTCATAAGATTCTGCCTCTTCTGTGTTTGCTACTGGAAAAGCCCCATTATAGCCTGGTGAATCTTCCTCTCTTTTTCCATTGGAACTCCTGGTCCTCTCTCTGTCCATTCTTCCCTTTTCCATACAATCTGGAATATTCACCCTCCAGACTCTCTGCTCATGGTATGATGGAGCTGTGGTTTGCGGAATCTTGCTCAACGTGCCACATCAAGACCTCTTCTTTTTCCTCCTTATCTGGCTTAGGCATTCCGGAGGTGTATAGGAGAAACACCTCAAAGCCACTACAGCAGCAGCCACAGATAAAACATACAGAAGTACCACTGTTGGTATACTCAGGTTGGAAAGTGGAAGTTAACTCTCTTCCCTAAAGTTTTAAATACATTCCTACTGACCTTTGCATGGCACTACTCACACCACCAGCCATGGTAAGTATGGCCTGCCAGGGATGAGGGAAATGAGGAGTTTTAACTGCATGAAACTATGTGTATAGGGCAAGGGCATTGAATACTGGCATAATTTTCCACTAGCAGGGGAGATTTTAGCTGATGTCTCACTTCTGAAGGTAACAAAGTCATGGAGAGCACAGCAGTTGCTGGCATACTGAAGCCGCCTAGGCTCATATTCTGTTAGCCTGTTTATTGCAATGATATCTTCTGAAGTTATTGCCAACTGGCATGGGAAAGCATCCTACCGTGGATACAGAAATAAGGCTGCCATCCCTAGGAACCTTTGTGAAAGGACTTCAGGGATCATGAAAGTTTCATCAAGATCTCTCTCGAAAGGATTCAAGGGGCATCCTTGTGGACATAAACAAACTGCTCCAATTTGTGCTACTCCCAACCCTGCTTGCCTAAATCTACATCTCTACTTCTGTTTGTTGTACTGCTATCTCTTCAAGTACAGATTAATGAAATGTTGATAGCTACGTCCTATTAAGTTGGGGGCACCACCAATACATCATTGTAAAGGGAAACACATATACAGTTAGCTCACGGTTCCTTCCCCTGTGTGAAGCTCGCCTGTGCTTTACTGCCAGCACTGACTGGACTGTGGTGAAGTCTCAAACAGATCCTGACTTGCAGCATAACAGGACCCTCAGTTGCATGTCCTCTGGCTGCCTCTTCTTCCTCCTTCTTCTAATATTTAGGAGATAGAAAAAACAGGGTTTTTAACTTCTTAGTTCCTAAGGAACATGGTATATGACAGAGTTAAAATATAGATACCAATTTAAATCAAAAGCTTCAGAGGGGTAGCTGAGTTAGTCTGTAATAGGAAAAACTTAAAAAACAACAAATAGTCTAGTAGCACCTTAAAGACTAATACCATCTACATGTTTTGTTTGTCTTTAAGATGCTACTAGACTATTTGTTGTTTTTTAAATTTAAACCAACTAATGCAAAAAACCCAATTTGGGATTCCTGAGGGATAAATTTAAGAACATCCTGACTTCTCTCAAAGATCCACATCCTGACCATCCCACAAGTAGATAATTTTGTTTTACATTCACAAGACAGGGTAAATTTACACTCCTAGTAACATTTTACACTAACTATAAACTTAACATGTTGGGCATGTTGTCTGGTATGGGCAGGTCATTAATTCATTGGACTGACCACCAAATCTTCAGTTGGGGATCTGGATTGTCTGACTTTACGCCGAGTTAGTCTGTTACAGAAAAAAAATGGTCTGGTAGTACTTTATAGACTAACAAAACATGTAGATGGTATCATGAGCTTTCATGAGCACAGCCCACTTCTTCAGATGATCGGAGTTATGAGTTTAGGATGTGTACATCCAAAATAAATAAGATAGGGGAAGGGGAGGTGTCAGAAAAAGGGAAGAGGGTGGGAGACAGAGAGCAGAGGGAATCAGTATCTGAAGTTTGGGCTGTGATTTGCAAAGAAATTGTATAGGCAACTTGACTGAAAGAACAAGGAGTCCAGTAGTTCTTTAAAGACTAACACATTTATTAGGATATTAGAGCATAAGCTTTTGTGAGCTACAACTCACTTCCTCAGAGGCTGAAGAAAGAAAGACAGGGGGAAAAGGATATAGAGATGGGACTGTGACATCAGTGCTAATTAAATCAGAAGAGATGTGTCTCATCTCTTATAGAGGTAGGAAAAAAGTCTTTTGAATGTTTTTAGATTTTGAAGTATGTACAATTTAAAAAGTGCTCTTTGTAAATCCATGTGATTTGCTACACATAACCTATAACTTAAAAAAAAAACCTTATCCCTGAGTAAAAATAAATGGTTAAAAGTTAATCAAGTCTTTACATGCACATCTATCTTCAGTAGCATATATTTAGGGCTGCATTATTGTTTTCCATGAGTATCATCAGGGTAGAGGAACAACAAAGCTCACAAACATTCCCTGCTAAGGCCTTAATTCTGCAAATGGCTGCATAGAAGACATGACTGATCTGAGTGGGATTCCGCCAACATGGAGCTAATGTAAGCTCCCATCCTAATATAAGAAACACTCCTTTCCCTGAAATTCAGACTAAAATGTATAGATCTAAAAGGAATGCATGATAGGAGATACTGTAGGAGATACATAACCATATGCTCTCCTAATTCACCACGTCGGTAAAATGAATTACTCATGAGTAAGGCAAGCTGAACTTAGCCCTGTATGTGGAATAGGAGCACCAGAATACAAAGTAAAAGAGGGTGATTTTGTTTTGTATGAGGAAGAATGTATTAATATAAACTAACTGGAATGTATTTTTTATTTGCATACACCAAAATCAGAAACAGAGATCCAGCTTTTTAAAATTTGAACAGTGAGTCTGAAAATGTTTTCAGTATATGTAAACATTGTCCAGCAATAAGAATATTACCCTAGTTTTTTTTAATAAAAGTAACATTAACTATGGCAATCTGATATACCCAGACCAGATAGTAGATACAGTGCCAAATCCTTGAACAAATATGTTAGTTAATAATTTATGGAAAAGCTTTGTGAAATGGCAGCTAATTAAAACACTGATTTGATTACTGTTCATTTAACAAACCATAGGAATAGGGCTATGGTTTAACAACTTTTTGTTTCGTCTGTATTTTTGTAGTAAAAATGTTACAAAATGACATATCATATGGCTGTTACAACACTAGCTGAGCACATCTTGGTGGACCAACATGGCTGTAACAGACCCAAGCTTTGGATCCCATGGGCTCTTAGATTTACTGGATCGGAAATAGAGGCAAGACACTGACTTAAGCTCTGAATTTCTGTGCATACACTCAGGAACATCCTCTCTCCACATTCCCTGCCTGTGATTTGGGACTCAAGCTCACCAACCAAGGTCCTGAAAGCAATGTTGGTCCTCTCCACGGACTGTCAGATGCTATGGCCCCTTGCTGGATTATAGTTTCACCTGCAAAGACTAAATGACAGCTAAATAAAATCTTCTGCTACAATTGAATGAGATCTCCAAGATGAGTTCCAAAAGCCAGAGGAACCCCATGTACTAGAAGCCAATCCTTATAGCCAATCCACTAGTCAATGACCACATCTGTAGAGGCCTGAGTGGATATAAAAAGTGGATCCATATCTGATCCACAACTGCTGGAAACAATGTGTATCCGATCTGCATACTGCTCCCCACTTTTTATGTATATCCACATCTGCACCTGGGCAGCAGCAAGCTCAGAGTGCCTCACTTTCAGGAAGAACATCTTGGGAGGGAGTGTCCTAAGGGTGATTGTCCTGCTTTGCCCCACCAGGTGCTCCTCTCGAGGGATGGGGTTGTGGTATTCCTGCAGAGGAGTGTGGTCAGGGCATGAGTGCTTCTCCTGCTCCCTGGTAGGAGCCCCTGGCAGGACAGAGAGGGACAAGCATCCTATCCTGACCATGCTCCTCCACAGGAGCACCTCAGTCCCGCTTCCCAGTAAGTGCTGGGCAGGGCAGAGCAGGACAAGCACTCATGTATAGCCCTTTGTGTTGCATTCGCATCCGCTCCAATATCTGCAAAAATGAATCATGGATATTTGCATCTGTGAACAGGGAGTGGATATCCGTGGATTTGCAGGGCTCTACACTTCTGCAGTATTGCCTGTGTCTCTCTTGCTTGTGTCATAAGTGTAATGATAATTACTGTTTCTTCTTTAAATCTCAGTTTCTGGGGTCAAAGTGCACGTGATGCTTTCAGCCTTCAGTCTTAAAAGTGTCTAGCATTCTTGACTGTGGGGTAAACTTCCAAATATAATTCCAGTGCATCCAAAAGACTCAAAAAGTAGGTGAATAAATAACAATAAAACAATAACAGTAAAAACTCAAAATCCTATTATCTTTACCTAGTCCAGTGGCTCTCAAAAGTGTGGTTCAGCTGTCTCAGATGGGCTGTGGGCTCAGGACTTGTTACCCCCCCCCCCCACCACTGTAGTGGGAAACCTGCACTGATGCTCTAGCCCAGTGGTCCCCAACCTTTTGAGGTTGTCGGGCGCCAGGGGGCGTGGCCGTTTGCCCGCCAGGGGACGGGGACACTTGCGCGCCCGGGGGCGGGCCCCCCCCAGCCGCGCGCCCGGAGGCGGGGCCCCCTCCAAGGGCTGCGCGCCCAGGGCCGGTGCCCCCCCCTCCCCGCCCAGCGCCGCACGCCCGGGGCCGGCTCTCCCCCCCCACCCCGCCGAGTGCTGCGCGCCTGGGGCCGGGGCCAACGCTCCCCCCCGCCGTGTGCCCGGGGCCAGCGCTCCCCCCCCGCCGAGTGCCGCGCGCCCGGCGCTCCCCCCGCCAACCGCGCTCCCCCCGCAAGCGCCCGTGCGCCATGTGCCCAGGGCCAGGCCAGCTCCGAGCACCTGGCGGGCGCGTTGAAATGTCCCCGCGGGCGCCATGGTGCCCGCGGGCACCGTGTTGGGGACCACAGCTCTAGCCCCACACACACCCCTCTTCAAGGTTGGCTTCCAGCCCACTCATGCACCCAACCTCTCGGCCAGACCTCCCTACCCTCAGCCCACTGCTCCTGCACCCTATCTCCACCCCACCCATCGTGTCCTGCACCCATTTTGTTGTCAGGGTGATTGGCTGGTGGTCCGCAGAAAGGTTTGCATTGTGGACACATTGGAGAGGATCCAGTGGAGGGCAACCAAAATGACTGGAGGCTGGAGTGCATGACCTATGAGGAGAGACTGAGGGATTTGGGTTTGTTTAGTCTGCAGAAGAGAAGGGGGGGAGGGGGGAGACTTGACAGCAACCTTCAACTTCCTGATGGGAATTTCCAAAGAGGATGGAGAGAGGCTGTTCATAGTAGTGACGGATGGCAGAACAAGAAGCAATGGTCTCTGGTTACAGTGGGAGAGGTCTAGGTTGGATATTAGGGAAAACTATTTCACTAGGAGGGTGGTGAAGTACTGGAATGGCTTAACTAGGGAGGTGGTGGAATCTCCATCCCTAGAGGTTTTCAAGTCTCTGCTTAACAAAGCCCTGACTGGGCTGATTTAGTTGGGATTGATCCTGCTTTGGGCAGGGGGCTGGACTTGACCTCCTGAGGTCTCTTCCAGCTCTATGATTGAGTAGGGTGGGCTGGGCTAGTGGGCCAAAAAGTTTGAGAACCATTGGCCTAGCCCTAGTCTCATGATTTTGAAGCCAAGCTTGACTCATGATTTTTTAACATGGGGTGTCGGCCGTATGGCATCTCTTCTCCTGCCTGAAAAAGGGTGGCAAGAAATCACTTAAAAGATGTAAAAAGTTTAGATCAAAGTACTTTTTGAACTGTCTTTTCAAAACGAGGGCAATCTTTCATTACAGGAATAGGGCACATCCAGTTGCCCAGGTGATACCTAGGTGTCCCTTGGCCTCCAGGAGGACTTGAGCAGGGCCTGTGGGGACAGAGGCCCATAGAGCCCTGCAAATCCGGAGAGCTGCACTAGGGATGTGGCTATTCGCAGCTCGTTTTTGCCGGTATAAGTTTTGTATCTGGAACCCTGCACATTTGTGGAGGGCCGCGGGGATCTGCACCCCTGGATGTGATAGCGGCGAATCATTTTTACCCATGCGGATACATATCTGCGCAGGGCTCTGCCCATCGGGCCAAGCCAGGCTGGGATGAGGAGACGCCTTCCTGCTGGCGGCGAGCTGCCCTTCTGCCTCCTATCCTGGGCTGGTTTGGGGCCAGCCCCTGCTCTGGGCTGGGCTCCGCTCTCCCGCGGGCGGCAGCGCCTGCCCCGCCAGCTACTAGCGCTACCCTTCCCCCCCATCCCGGATCTCAAGCCGAGCCGCCCCCGCCCCCAGAGGCCGGACTAGTTGGAGGCGCCACCTCCTCCCCGCCGCGCAGGCCGGAGAAGATGGCGGCGGCGGCCGCTTGCTGGGCCTGCCTGGCCCTACTGATGCTCTTGCTGGTGGCGGCCGCCGGGGCTAGCGAGCCGGAGGGGAAGCGGCGGGCTGAGGCCGCCAAGAAGAAGAAGGACATTCGGGATTATAACGATGCGGACATGGCCCGGCTGCTGGAGCAATGGGAGGTACGAGCCGGGCTGGGCCCGGGCCTCGCGGCGCCCTCGACAGAGCCGCTGAGGCCGCATGGTGCCCCCTGCGCCTACCGCACCCCCTGTCCGCGCGGTTCCCCCCCCACTAGGCCCCAGAGCCCCCACTGACCCCCTCAGCCCCTGTCCGCGTGGTGCCCCCTCCCTCTTCCTGCCCGCCGCTCAGCCACGCTGCTGCCCGAGTCCCCGGGGGGCTTCCCGCTGCCGCCCCCGGTCTCTCGGACTCCCCGGCCCCCATCCCTGCCTTGCGCTCCTCTCCCCGGCTGCCGGGCCGATGGGAGGGCGCTCTCCTGCCCACGCGGGCGGCGCGGCGCTTCCCCAAAGCTGCTGTGGGAGGGGTGTGCGCCTGGCAGGGGAGCGGGGCGGCTAGTTCCCTACGAGGGCGGGGGGCGAAGTGTGCTGCTTGGATCGAGATTCTCGGGCTGCTCAAAGGGCTCGGCCCCGCTGTGAGATTTTTCCACACCCGCATCCCATGGCTACAATAAAATGGGGCTGGGAAGGGGGACCGTGAGATTGGTGGCTAGGACGCTTCCTAATCCATCGAGTGTTCCCCTTCCCTCATCTGCCTGAACACCCCTCTCTTTCTCCGGGTTACACTTTGTGCTGAGTGCAAGTAACCTTGTGAGCTGGCAGTTTGATCCCTGGCCACTATACCTGGCCAGTACTGATCCCCTCCCTGCTTGAGAGCTATGCTGTGGTCAAAGCTAGTGAGCAAGTAGATTGTTGTTTGGTGAGACTGGATTAACAGATTTCTATTAGGTAGTTGTGGTGGAGAGCACAGATTAATGTACTAGTTCAACTAATTGTAGCCCACTGTGTTCTCCATTAGCTCTCCTCAAGTATACCTTCAAACTAATTAACTGTTTTAGGCCCCAGTCTTGCAGACATGTACTAGTCACATATGTTAACAACTTTATTTAATAAACAGAAATAAGTCACTAGGACCAGATGGTTGTCATTCAAGAGTTCTGAAGGAACTAAAATATGAAATTGTGAAACGGCAAAGTGTGGTATGTAACCTATTGCTTAAATCAGCCTGTTAAATTAGTTATCTGCCAGTCAGCTGGTAAAAGCCAATTAAAAAAAGGCTTCTGAGGCACCCCTGGCTGGTAATCTTAACTTCAGTACTAGGCACATTGGTTGAAATTTATGCTAAAGAATAAATTCATGGGGGTAGCTATGTTAGTCTAATTTTAAAATGAGTAGTCCTATAGCACTGTAGAACAGGGTTGGGGAACCTAAGGCCCAGAGGCCAGATGTGCCCCCCCCCCCTCCTCCTGCAGTTTTCCTGGATCTGGCCAAAAAAGGTTCCCCACCTCTGCATTAGAGACTTAACAAAAATAAGAATGGGACACTTCCAGCCCACTCAATTAGCCTCATTAACATTAGTCCTACAATTGACAGGTACTCCTACAGGTCCCCCCCCCCCCCCCTTATAAATGTCTTGGTTCTGTTACATTCTGGTTATATTCTACTCCAGCTCATCATCAGTGGATTTTACCCATGAAAACTCATGATACTATGTATGTTTGTTAGTCTCTATGATGCCACAGGACTACTTGTTACTGAAGAATAGAATTATCAGACACAAAGATTAACACAATTAGGCTACATCTACACTGCAACGCTATTTCAGTATTCCGGAGTATCCCATTATGTCAGGCTCACGATTCCTACATTCCTGTAAACCTCAATCCACGAGGAGTAAGGGATGTTGTGGAATAGCGGGTTATTTCGAAATTTGGCTCTGTGTGGACAGCGCCAAATTACAAAATAAGCTATTTTGAAATAAAATCGAAGTAAGATATGCAATTTGTGTAGCTCAAATTGTGTATCTTATTTCAAATTATGGTGCAGTATAGATGTAGCCTTAGTTGTGGAAGAATCAGCAGACCTTTTGAAAAGGGAAATCGTACTTCATCAAGCTATAAGAATTCTTTGAGGGGGTCAGCAAACATGGAGAGAAGGGTGATTCAGTGGATGTAGTGCACTTGCCCTTTCAGAAGGCTTATGACCATGTCCCTCACCAACGGCTCTTAAGCACTCTAAGCAGTTGTAGTCTAAGAGGGAGGGATGAGTAGCTGGCTGGAAGGAATAAATGATTATTTTTCACAACGTACAGAGGTGTAGAATAGCGTCTTCCAAGGACCTGCACTGGGACCATTGTTGTTCAAATAAATTCATATGAGATCTGGAAAATAGGATGAACAGTGAGGTGGCAAAGTTTGGGAATGATACCAAAGTACTCAAGATAGGTCCAAAGCTGACTGCAGAGAGCTACAAAGGGATCTCACAAAACTGGGTAGCTGGACAATTAAAATGACAGATGAAATTCAGTGTTTTTAACTGCAAAGTAATGTATGCTGGAAAACATCCCAGCTATACATACAAAATGATGGTTGCCAGATGCTAGGACTGAAAAACAAGATGGATCACTCAGTAATATCCCTGTTCTGTTCATTCCCTCTGAAGAATTTTTTTGAAGACGGTCAACCACTATGAGAAGAAAGGATACTGAGCTAGATGGATCATTGGCTATACAGGGTTAGACCGTTCTTACCTTCTGTTAATGTTCCTTTATTACCTGTTTCCTGTCCTCCCATGGATCCTCCTGTCACACTACCATCTTCTGTTCTTGTCTGTTTGTCTCTCCCAAATGCCACCAAGCCTCCTGATTCCATTCCTTCCCCTGTGATTATTACCTAAAATATTCAGTTTTTGAAAGCAGCAGAGGTGAAAATATGTCACTTTTATCTTTATACAGTTTTTCAGGGCTCTAAGTCAAGGTTTGAGAAGTGGTTTTTGCATGTGCCTTTCACACAGGAGAGTTTTGCAGAGGAGAAAAAAAGCCACTCAGGTGTGATTAACTGAGTGTTTTTGATCAGCAACTTCTGGACTTCCATTCTATGAACTGGCACTGAGGCCTTGTCTACAGGGAAAAAAGGGTTACATTAGAAATTAACTAATGTTTTAACTAAAATGATGGTAATCATGACTAGCTAATCTGTTTCCTTGTTGAGAGCTGTATTTTTTTAGTGTATCTCTATGGTAACCAATGACAAGGATTGGAAAGTGGGCATCATGCCCTGCCTTCTCAGGGGGCTGACAGAGCACTCAGGCCTTGCAAGACTGAAGAGTTTATATGCTCTTACTCCTACTCATGTCCCCTGGCCTTTGCCAAGCCCTCCTCAACTTCCTGGCTTTTTGTTGGAGGGAAATTTGAAGTAGTTGTAAATGTGTAAAATGAGGAAACTGGAAGTGGCAGATAAAGGGCAGGGGAAGAAAAAGAGTTATAACAGCATGAGGTTGATAAAAATGAGACTATATGGAAGCATAGTTGTGATATTAGGAGTCAGCAAGTATTAAATTCAAATCCTAACTTACTGTGTGCCTTTGGACAAGTTACTTTCCTTCCCTACTTCAGTTTCCCCACTTGTATAATGAGAATATTTACCAGCCTCACAGAGATGTTGATGATTAAGTCCTGATAATTTAATAAAGTTTTCTCTCACGTTAAAATAATCTACCGTGTGTGTGTGTGTGTGTATAGGACACAGAGTGCATAATCTTCTATTGTTCTAAACTCATTTGTAACACAGTTGAGGGAGAGAGGCACAGTTGCTGCTAAGCCATCTTTATGCCTGCCTCAAACCTGCAAGCATGTGGGACTGAACCAGACATGTAACAGTTAAAGGACTTTAAGGGTTTTTAATTTATGCTTTTAATGGCAAAAGAGGAATTTAAAGAGGCTCTGTGTTCAGGTCTTGCCCATTATACTGGGAGGAAGTATTATACAGAGCACACTACACTATCTTTATGCCACCCAGTGGTTCCAATATGTCAGGATAATCTCTATCAACTTCTCCAAAGTTGCTTTCCCACTACTTTGTGCAGCCTGAAGAGCATAAGAGAGCCAGAAATAGAGCCAAAAATATGGGCCAGAATTTTTTTCCTGGCTAAAATTTGTATTATTTAAAACCATTTATTATTGCACTAATTTTAAACTTTGGCATTCCCCAGACTTGGCTGTGAGCCAAATCATCATAGTTTCTTTGGCTAATTCTGTAGTAGAAATATATATAATATACTATGTGGAAATCAATAACCTCGAGTTCATTGCGGGGAGAGGCGTGTGAAGAGAAAATAGATACAGAAGAATTATGGATGTCATTCAATCCATTTAGTACTTTCTTTTTGAAATTTCATGTTCATACATGCCTGGCAGACTTGCCTGTTCCTCTTAAACTGAAAATTCACTTATTTGTCTTGCTTTCAGTTACTAGTTTTGGAGTTCGCACAGTAATATATAGTTATACCATGTATCTCTTATAAAACTTTCTAAGAGGTCTTCAAGTGCTGAAGTGCCATATACAGGGCTCGACAAATACGCTTATCTACTCGCCCATGGCAAGTAGATTTCAGCCGGTCGCCCCATTCATCGGCGGTCCGCGCATGCGCAGTTTGGGTCTTGCGCATGTGCTGTGCGGGGCTGGCAAGTGGTTTTCGCCACAATCGTCGAGCCCTGGCCATATAGATAAGCAAACAATCACTGCTTTTGATAGAAAGTTATACTTAAACCAAAGCAGCAATACTTTGAAAAATAAAATGAATACATAGTCATAGCCGTTCAACTAATTGATAGGCATGTGTTGTTACTGCAATCTTAGCCAATTTGTGTAATGTATAAGGATTAGTTGAAACTTTTTATTCTTGGCTCCCCATTTCAAAAATACAAAATAAGCTACATTTGTGCTGCTTAAAATAATTTTAAAATAGCGCTGAGAATTGCTTTTCTATTTACTAAAAATTATTTCTCATTAATATAATGTTTTTCATGTTTACAATAGTTTATAAATACAGCCTTTCTCAGCATCCCCATAAAGTGTTGTTCCTAATTTTCAGGAATGCGGACTAAGAGAATAATGATGGGATTTTCAGAAGTATGTGTGATTTTCTCCCCCCCCCCCATTGAGTTTGTGCTCCTAAATCACTTACACACATGTGAAAAACATCACCATAAATGATATACTTACTGTGTACCCTTAAGTCAGTAGCAGAGCTGAGAGCACAGTTTGAATTTCTGATCTCAGCCCATTAATTAACTTCTCCCCCCCCCCAGCCAGGCTTTACATGTACAACTCACATTCAGTTAAAACCAGTTTGTAAGCAGTGAAGAAGGAAAAGCTTAATTTAACTATTTAAGAAGTAACACAGTAATTCCCCAAAGTAAAAGACTGCAGTATAACATAATGATAAAAAATCAATTTAAAAACTTAGGCCAGTCAATAAAAAAGCAAACTCTACTTGTTCCAGACAGGAAAACAGTTGCAGTCATTCATCCTAACAAGCTCTTTTAAAGGGGAAGAGACACTGCATTGTCCTTTTCTATCTCCATCTTGTAGTAGAAGGATAATACCTGTTTCATAAGCTGATATAAGGTATAATTTAGACTAGGGATGTTAACGTGTACCCGAATACACAGTTAACCAATGAGCCTGAGCGCCCTCCCCCCAGTGCTGCCTCTGTACTAGAGGCAGTACATGCAGGAAGCCACTGACTCCTGCCGACCCAAATCCCCCTCACACTGTTGCCTCTGTATCAGAGGCAGCAGTGTGTGTGGGAGCAGGCGGGAGCCAGTGCATGTGGGAGGCAGTTTTTGAGTGGCTCTTCCTCCCTCCCCATCCCCACCCCCGCTGCCCTCCTGACTCCCACAGAAGCAGCAGTGCAGGGTTGGGCGGGGGGGCAGGCAGGAGCTGGTTCTTTCAGGGAGCTGAGTACCCTGTTCCCCAGAGCTAACTGCTCCCCACAGTGCTGCCTTTGATACAGAGGCAGCAGCATGAGGGAGAAGGGGGGGGGGGCGGAATTCAGCGATTACACCAGGGGTGGGCAATAATTTTTGCCTGGGGGCCATCCCTTAAGCGGTGTGGTCTAAACAGGAAGGAGGAGGGGGTACCCACTAAGCACCCATGCCCTGGAAGAGGCTTGGCATGCTCCCCCATCCCTAGGCCAATTAAGGCCTGGGGGTAGGGGAGTGTGGGAAACCTTCTCCGCTCTGCCCCCGCCCTGCAAGCAGTGTGTGGCGCTTTCGTTCAGATCCAGCCTGCGGAGGCTCTTTTGCCCATCCCTGGGTTACAAATTTACACAAATACATACATTTTAACATCCCTAGTATAGAAATGAAGCTAAGGAGATATACATTTAAAAAATTCAGGAAGGGCTACTAACAGTAAAGGGGCTCTGTATAGGTGTATGCTGCAACACTGCTATTATTTGTTTCACAAAGTATACAAGGTGCATTGTAATGTTTGTTGCTTCTATGTGTCTTTTATAAATGAATAGATAAAATATGTGGAGGTTGTAATTGTCTCAGTGCCAATTCAATTACACTTCTTATGTATGTAGTATACAAACAAAATTTGACCTAGACATTGCAGTTTTGTACCCCTGTATCCCTGTTGAAGTCAGTGGGACTTAGAGATGTAGATAAGGGCAGAACTCTCCCCTAAGCATGTGGCATATATAAAGTGACGGGAAGAATTCACTGAAGGTCAGCTAAATATTAGGGATGTAAAATCCCATTTAATTAGTTAACAAGTTAAAGGTTATGTTTAACTGATGAAATGATTAAACGGGGTGGGCAGGAGGACCCCTATGCTGTGATGCTGTGGGAGGGACTGTTCCAGCCTGACTGCTCCAGGCCAATGTGGCTGCTGACTCCCAGCCCATGTGGGCCAGGAGACTGCAGTCTCACAGAGGGTAGGGGGTGTGTGCATGCTGTCAGCTCGTGCTAGGTGGAAGTCACTGTGGGGGGCAGGTGGTGCTTACCCAATAACCTGTTAACCAGTTACATCCCTGGTTAATACCGCTTAGGAGTTGAGCAAACACCCAGTAAAGAGCGCAGAAGATGCAATTTGCTATATCTGTCTTTATTTTGGAATCCTCATCATTAAATCAAATGCAATTTTCTCTTTTTCACAAACTGTATCTAATAATTCTCTAAACTAAACAGTGACAAATGCCAAAAGAACAGTTTTGCAATAGGTTGGTATTTATGTGGAGGTGTCATGTTAAGTTTAATATGTAATTAACATCTATTCAAAACAGAAAGATGATGACATAGAAGAGGGAGATCTTCCTGAACACAAAAGGCCATCAGAACCGATAGATTTCTCCAAAATTGATCCAAGCAAGCCTGAGAGTATCCTGAAAATGACCAAAAAAGGGAAAACTCTTATGATGTTTGTCACCGTGTCAGGAAATCCCACTGAAAAGGAGACAGAAGAAATTACCAGCCTGTGGCAGGGCAGTCTCTTCAATGCAAACTATGATGTACAAAGGCAAGCAGTTGTCTTCAAACTTTTATATTTGCTCTGACAGGACTCTGATATTTCTTTCTGAAGTGTTAACTGTTCTGTTTTTCTCCGTCCATCTCTTTGCTCTCTTAAATCACTGTTCATATGCTTTTTTTTTTAAACTTCCTTCAAGCCTCTTTTGACAGTAATGTAGTCAGGTAAACAAAGCTTTTTTAAGACTTAGGATATGTCTATACTATAAACTGGGGGTAGGGAACCTATGGTGGTCCCTGCTTAATTTGATCCAGCTTGCAGTAAGTCTCTGTCATGGGCCGGAAGTCCAGAGCCTTGGTACCCCTCCCTGGTGGGGCTGAAATACAGTGCATGCCATGTTAAGTGTGAGTGAGGGGTGGGTTTTTTTTGCTTTTCACCTTGGGAGCAGGTGAGTAGTGAGGGATAGGGTGGGTTTTTTTCCTCTTGTATGTGACCCCGACCGAAAAACAGTTTCTCGTGTCTGCTATAAATGTAAATTGTTGACTTACAGCGAGCAGGATTCGGTCCTGGGGGGGAAGGAGGGGGGCGCCACCTTAAAAGCCAGTTCCCCCAGCACAGTCTCTGTGGGGAGGAGATGACACTGCAGGGTACTGGCAGTGCTTCCACCTTTGAAATATAGGAAGAGCAAAAGCACTGCAGGGAGCCTGGGGCAAGCTGGGGATTCAATCAGTCCCCTGTTGGCCCTGCTCTCCCTGCTTTTGAAATGTACAAGAACTCCAGGAGGGCTCTTGTACATTTAAAAAACAAAGCGCCAGGAGCACGGGGCCAATGGGGGACAGTTTGAGTCCTCTGTTGGCCGTGCTCCCCGCAGCACTTCCACCTGGCAGGGCTCTTGCTATATTTCAAAGGCAGGGGCGCCCTTATCGACTAATTGAATAGTTGATGCAAATTACATCAACTGTTCGATTAGTTGATTAATCTAAATTTAACATCCTTAGCCTGGTCTACAATGGGAGTTTAGGTCAAACTTAGCTTCATTAGGTAGATTTTCAAAATAATGAGTTCACAGTTCCAAGTCTGTTCTGTCGACTTTAACGGTCCTTAAAGTTGATTTCTGTACTCCTGCTTTTATGAGGACTAATCGCAAAATTCTATTTTGTATGGTTGACTTAATGCTACTTATTACATCCTGCTCTTGGAATAGCTCTAAATGAAACATTCTGTTTTAAACATGTCAAAGACCAAATACTAATTGATAGTATTTTTTCATCTAGGTTTATTGTTGGCTCAAATCGTGCCATTTATATGCTGCGTGATGGGAGCTATGCGTGGGAGATCAAAGACTTTCTGGTAAAGCAGGAGAGGTGTGCAGATGTAACTCTAGAAGGTCAAGTGTACCCTGGCAAAGGAGCAGAAGAAAGTGAAAAAGTGAAAAATAAAACAAAACCAGAGAAAACTACAAAGAAAAAAGATGCAGACAAGAAATCTAAACACCTCAAAGAAGAAAACCGCGCCAGCAAACAGAGAGAAGATCTATGACAAATAAATTAACCAGACTGAACACAATACATAGAAAATCAACACTTGTGTTATCCACAGAGGAAACTGACTGTGTCTAAGTTTTGCAGCCTTACCAATACAATTTTTGGTTCTTTAAGGGGGCAGGTGTGGGAATAAGAAGAGGAAGGATTACTGCTTTAGGAGACTGTATGTTAAATGCCAGTTTACTTATTAATGTTGGGCATTTACTTAGTAACAGCAAAGTTAAGATTTAATGTCTTGGAATTGCCCTACTTTAGATAGCAACTTTTTGTGTTACTTGTGCTCAGTTGGTTTAAGGTTAAAATAGACACCAGTGTATCTGATGTTATGGACTTTGTTCATATGGTAAAAAGGAAAAAAGAATTGTGATCCTTACATTGCAGAAAAGTTAATATGTAGTGGTAATTGACTGTTGTGGTTAGGTGTTATGTCAGTGATTCCTATAGTCACTACTAAGTAGTAGACTAAACTGGTACAATACGTTTCTGGGAGACATACAGACTGTGTGGTCATTGAATCATATTCACTATGATTTTAATGAACAGTATTCTGACTTCAGGCAAAGTATACCCTCAGAGTACCACAGCTGGCATTGAGACAAGTGCCTAGATGCATAATATAAGATAGACACACAAAATACTGTTTTGTTTGTACTCTGAATCAGCAAAAGCAAGGAGATTCTCAGGACCTGATCCTCTAGTAATCTCTATCTGCATGAATGAGGCATAACCCAGTGGGAATCAATGGACTTATAATGGCAGTCTGAAAATGGTTTAAGTGGAAGACCCAGATGTATTTAGGTGAATTCAGTGGGAGTTAGAGGCCTAAATACCTTTTGAGGATCTGGGCATTGGTGTGTATGTTGCCAGTCCAATTTTTGTTTTAGAATGCTGAGTTCTTACAGAGTAAAAGATGAGTTAAAAGAAAAGCAGCTATAACTCTGAATTTGTTTTTTATTGGGTTGAGAGTTTTATTTTACTCTATATAAGTATTAATTGCCATGCTGAGGAAAACTAATGTACTGCTAGCCATCTAGGGCCTGACCATTCTGTCAATTACATGCTAACAGCTTCCATTAAATGCAGCTGATGAATTAGGGGGGAGCATTTGTTGGTTTTTAATAATTGGTTCAGTCTGCTTGAATAATTCCTCGTGAAAACAATAAAATCAGTCTCCCTTTGCAGCAATCATAAATACTGGAAAAGTTGATTGGGGGTAGGAGGGCGGGATATATAAATCCTCTTCAAAAGACAGGTTTATTTTATTCTAACTGTATCCGCATAACTGTATGACTTTGAAGTTTTTCCTCAAATATGTTGAGGAATAAATGCATAATGACCTAGAGCACACACCCAATTCAGGTTTAGAGGTATAATATTAGATATGTTTGATGTTACTGAAATGAAGTTATTTTGATTTTTAAGGTGCCAAAATTGATGTGTTTTACTTTAGATGACTAAAAGGGTCTAACTTGAACCATAATGGTTAATATTTTTACACTGAATTATTTTGTGAGTAGTTAAGTTTTCTGTTGACTTAGAGTATGTCTACCATATTCGAAATAGTCAATGAAGCCAGGGATTTAAATATCCATGCTTTATTAGCATGATCTCGCCGGCGTGTTACTCTGATCAACAGCTGTTTCGAAAGTGAAAGTGTGCACCGGGACATGTTAGTTCGAACCAAACCCCTTAACACGTCCCGGCGTGAACTTTCAGTTCCGAAACAGCTGTTGATCAGAGTAATGCGCCAGCGAGATCATTCTAATAAAGCATGGGATATTTAAATCCCCGCTTCATTGACTATTTCGAATGCCTACATTTGCATCCCTAGTTCAAACTAGGGTGCAAGTGTAGACATACCCTTAGTGTTTGTTTCAGAATAAGAATGTAACTGAATTTGTACACAAATAGAATCTGGTTTTGTTTCAAAATTTACCTTTTACAATTGTGCATGATATGTTAATTTCAGTAAATTATTTTCAGGATACAGGCTAATCCCTCTCTGTTTTCCATAATTACTCAGAAGTAAAGACTAAAATTATGTGGATAAAACATGCAGGTATTAATACGCATATCTTCACTCTTCCCCTTGCAGGACTTTGTGTGAATTAAAGATTAAATTGTAGTCAATTGCAGTAGAAAAGATTGCTGTAAATGTATGTCTGCCCAGCACTTTGAGTGAAAAGCTGTAAAGCAGTTGTGTCTTGGGGATTAACTATATTGCTTTTCTGCACTGGTATTCATGGCGAAGATACAGAGCAATTCAGACAACTCAGTGTAGATATTTGATATTCAGAATGTTTCCTGCTCTTGTAAACATGTTGTTATCTCATCTATCATTGATCTGTTGCTTTCAAGTACTCATTCTGCAGTGCCTTTGTTTGGAGTATTGCGTCATTTTTCAGGAAAGAATCACAAGCCAACTCAAATGAAAAACTGTAAAATCAAAAATATTTCTTAGTGGATTTCAAACATGTTATAATTTACCTTGTAAATTCTAGAATCCTCTTAACAATAAACTAAGGATATTTTAATATGGATATAAAGGTTTTAATGTGGCATTTCTGATCTCTCTGGAGATTACAGTTTTTTCAGTTGTGTAATATATACCAGGTACATGCTGGATCATTTTCTCCAGTTTCATGCAGTGGAAGCACAAAAATCTTTTTTTTTTTTTAAATAATACAGATACTGTAACAACCATTAAGTTGTGTGACAGGAAATATTGTTAAAAGTATCAAAATACAGCTAAATGAAGCTCAAACCAACATTTTAATGTGGATGTCTCAGGCTAAATATCTAAATCCTTTTTTAGGTAAATAACAGTAGCCTGATTTGGTAGTGCTGAGAACTCAATAGCAGGAGTCTGTCTAAAGTGGGAAAAGGTGTAGTTTTAGATCTAGCTAACATAATTTGAAACCACACTTACTTAGACATGAGCTGTTAAACGGTGTCTGCATTAGAAGCTAAATAGTGTTTCAAATTGTTAGCTTGATTTTTTTTTAAAGGATATTTTTCCTTAGACAAACTTAATAGGCATATAGCTGACTATTAATTAGTCAATGCTTTTTGATATTCAAATGTATTAAGAAAGGATATGCTTACTAGAGTACGTGCACCCAGGTCTCCTACACTCCATTTTTGTTAACTCTCTTCTATCCACACACTCCAAGGCCAACTGTTAGCTTAATGCCTGTTAATGTGACTTCATAGCAGATTTAAGAAGTGCAGTGAATGCCATAATCTTATTGAAAGTACAGGAAATGGCATCAGTTTTAGTCTCTTCCTCTGTGTCCCTCTTTCAGATTTAGGGTACTAACTAGTATCTCGAAAACAAAAGTATATGGGTTGGGAAGGAAGAGGAAAGAGCTGAGGTGAGTACATAAAGTTTTGAATGCTGCTCTGCCAGACTGCAAGAGTCCCATGTGTGGTCTGGATGTCCATTTTCTTTAATTCTGTTTATGTTCTCACCCACCATTCACCTGTATGTTTTCTTGCAATGACACTTGCATCAGATATGACCTGGGGACAATAAGCAGGGACAACTCACAACAGTGGTTGAATATCAGTGGAGATGCTGTGGAGCAGTGAACTAATAAGTAGGTGTGCGAGCCAACTGATGGATGCCAACATGCAACTCTACATTTGATATGCTGGTTTTAAGCTTAAATGGCCACCTGAGACAAGGTTGACAGGTTTGGGCTACACACACAGCTTGTCTGGAAATTCCCTGTACTGCCAAACACATGATGTAATATATACATGTTAGTGATACACTTTAGAGAGAACTCTGCTGATTTCCCCTGCCCCGCCACACCTCTTATTTTCTTGTTTACAAATAAACCTGTGCTTTTGTCAGGTAAACTGTTACCTGCCTGCTTTTTTAGCAGACATGCTGTAGCAACAACACTGCAAATAGTTTTCATAAATGTAAGACTGTAGGCTAAGTTTATTTCTATGGATTGCAAATTTTACAAATGTCATGCTTAATGTTGGCCAACACTAGGAGGATACTATATAAAGATTTGTTACAGAACCTTTCTAGACTAATGCTATGGATAGTTTGAATTGTATAGTCATCACTTACATCTTTGACAAATATGGGAATGAATTTTTACCATACATTTTAGAAACACCATGACAAACTTTTGTCTTATTGAGCACTATCAGTTTTCTTGACAGTTTCCGGTTAGAAGTCCTGACCAATAGTGCAACTTTATCTTGCTTTCATTGGTTTCAATGGGAGAGTTGTCACGGATTTCAAGTGCAACAGGATTGGGACCTCTTGCCTGATGCAAAAGAAGTACTGAATGTAGCAGCTGAATTGAATGCCAGAGGCTGAACTTTTAGTGAAAAACTTTAGCATAAGGCTGAAACACCATTACTTAAGGAGAAATAGACTGGTTGTGTTTACACAAATATTTCCAGGGCAGAATGTACATATAATTTTTTTCAAAAATGTAATGAATAATTTTAATAAAACTTATTATAAAACTGTCAGTTGTTAGCCTTTTCTCCTTATCGGTTGCACAATATTCTCCTATTACAGTTAACTTGCAGATAAGGAAGATAACTTCCCATTTCATCAGTATGTTCTGTGTAGTTTGTTTATGCTTTTCCTTACACTTCCATCTAGTGGTATAAATAAAAACATATTTAAAACTCTTAACTAACTCCCTTATAAAGCACCTGAAGCTCTACAGCCAGTAGTATTTCCCATTTTGATAGATGTCTTAATCTCCTCTACAAAAAGTAATGTGGGTTTCTGCTCCTTCCCCCGCACCCCTCCAAAAAAAGATGCAAAAGGTATTTTCTATACATGTTATCTTCCACTTTTAAAACTTTCAGAAGTAGAGTGACTGGCTGAGAGATGGTGGTGAAGCAAAACAGGCTCCTGGGTCGCTCTGCTTCCTATGGTTCCCACCTTTCTGTTCATCTCCTACCTGTACTTCATTGACTTCTATCCTCTCCTCTTTATGAGGTTATAGAATATCCCCTTTAATAAATCATCCACAGAGGGGGGGAGTCTATCCCA
The DNA here is from genome assembly GCF_052426305.1 of Pelodiscus sinensis. Classification (NCBI taxonomy): domain Eukaryota; kingdom Metazoa; phylum Chordata; order Testudines; family Trionychidae; genus Pelodiscus; species Pelodiscus sinensis. Next base: position 28,762,253 of record NC_143065.1, read on the forward strand.
ATCAGGTGCATCTCCATACCTGCTAGTTTTCACACAGCCTTTAGTTTAAAAATTCCTCCAGGAATTTTTTCATTTCACAGGCCAGCAATCTGATTCTGTTTTAGTTAAGATGATGCCCATCTTCCCCGTATAGGCTCCTCCTTTCCGCAAAGGTTCTCCATTTCCTACTACCTCCATGTTGCTCCTCTGAACACCATCATCTCAACCATGCACTGAGACAACCCGTCTCTCTGGCCCTACTTGTGGAACTGGAAGCATTTAATGACGGGCAGCATGTGAACTGCTGGCAGGGAGGAGACTAGCTCCTAACCCTAGATGAGGCCCTGCCCTTTCTGCACCCCCTCAGCAGTACAGAACCACCCCATTGCATCTGGCAATCCCTCTGCAGGCTAGCACCCCATCCCTGAAGTCTTTAAAGGGAAGGCTATGTGACCCCCAGCCTTAGAGTACTGGGAAAGCAGCACAGCCCCAATGCCAGCCAGCACCCTTGCTGCCTGTTTGGGATACTACAGTCTTCCCTAGTCTGATACCTGCAGCCCATGATTTCAGAGAATTCTACCATGGAGATTCTGGCCAAGCAATATAATTTACATTTACATGCTCCTATTTTATTGGGATAATGTAAGTTACAATTTAGCACTAAGATTGTCATTAAAAAGATTGTTTCTTTGGATTTAATTTCTCTGTTTTGATTGTGGGAAGCTACTTAGTACCAAATTATGCCCATTTTAGTGCAGCGTTAACCACAATATCACCTGAGTAACTCAAGTTTTCTCAATGGAGTCACAGAAGTGTAAAATCAGAAGGCAGGCCAGTACCTACTAATAATTTTATATGTACTGGACCTAGGGATGGTGGGGGCCCTGCAGAACCCCCCTGATTTGAAGTGTTTTTCATGATATACCAGATTTACAGTTTGGTTCAATGGCTCCCAACATGCCCACTATAAAAACTGTTCCAGCACCTCTGGCTAATTTATTCCAGTAGCAATCTGAATCCCATTCTGAACAAATTTATTTAGTAATACGTAAGTAAATTCAGGCTACATTGGGTGTTTCCAGCTCTTTTGCTGCAAATAGTTTGTGACTTGCTATTAACAAATGATGCTTAGCAAATATTTTATACTGTATGCAGTTGGGCAGATAAGCATCTGCTTGATAAACAGCTGTATTTGTGGGGGCTTACGGATACTTTGACGCTTACAACTACTAGCGAAGCTAAATTCGCTGAATCCACAATTTGGAATTTTAGCTTATACTAACTAAGGCATGGGTCGCGCACTGTAGTGTAGAGAGGAACGTAGTTATTGCCAACTGCATATAATCGATGATGGGTTTCATTATGCTGCTCTGCCGCATGTAGTTTTATACACCAATTGCCCTAATACAAGAATGCATTATTAAAAATAAAGCTCTCAAATTTTCAAACCTGCCTAGCGACCATTAGACACCACTTGGCACCTCCGTACAAATAATCTGTTTTTCAAAACTCTGGAGCATGTAACTATTTCCTATTTATAGATTCTAATCTACTTCAGTAGGCTTTCTGCATGCTTAGCTTACCTGAAAAATGTCAGGGCCTTATACTGAGCTGACTAATATGGTTTTAGGAACATACATTTCTGCACTCCGCATAGAACATCCTGGCACCTGTTTATACAAGGGTAGCATTTCACTTATGATGTTGAACTCTGCATGGTTGGAACGCTTGCATCATACACCACCAGAGAATGGGACAAAGACACTAGCTCACCTGCCTTAATCGCTCACCGTGCTAGCCACTGTTAACTTACTAGTGTACGTGTCACAGGAGAAGTGTGCCATATAGTTCTGTGAACTTTAGCTACATGCCTAGTTAGATCTAGGGTCTTTGGTGCACCCAACCTGCACTTGAAATTGGACTAGGGTGTGGGTGACAGGGAGGACACAGAAGAGACTTTACACTTGGCTGCGCTACATTGGATTGAGCTGCCCATGGGCCTTTGGTACCATTCGGGAAGCTGGGGTTTGCTGGAGTGTAGCAACACGCTACCCACAAGCTGGTTTTCTCAGCCACGGCCTCTAATGGTGGATGACAGGGCCTTTGCGTTACTACACCAACCTTATGCCACTAGACGTTTCCACTGACCTTGGAGAAGGCTGGTTAAGCAAGTTTTTCAGCCTCTTTGTCCCTTGTAGGTATGCTTATGCTGTATACGTCTTTCAGCAGCATAACACTCCTGCCTTCCCCCAGCACAAGTATGAATAATAGCAGTGTAGCTGGTGAGGCTCTGTTTAGGCAACTAGAGGAAAGCCATTTCTGAAAGGGAGAGGGGATATGAGTATATATACCCTACACCGCACTCTACGCAGGCAAGCCATTCCTCACAAGCTACAGGGCCTGAGGAAAAGCCTTGCCTAGCAGGGAAATGCTGTACCAGGTCTTTGCTGCCAGAGCCCTTTTCAGCCACAGGGGAAAGTGCCAGCAGCAGATGGACAGTGGGGAAAGAACATCCTTTCGCCTCCCTCCCTGGCAGAGCCTTTCCTTGGCCCATGGGTTGAGGGGACTGAGCCTTTCCTTGCCACAGAGGATCTGAAGATTTTCCCCACTGTCTCCCTCCATGCCCCCCTCCCACCCCAGAATTTTATTTTTCAAAGAGGCGAGACGCAGAGACAGAGTAAGATTTATTGGAGCTCTGGGAACAAACAACATTTGGCCTCCCACCTCCCGTGCACAGGGGCCCACCTTCCCCACTTCTCCCCCCGCCCTACAGCCTGAAGCTGGAGCTGGGCCATTGTTAGCCTGGGGCTGTTGTGGGGGGGTCCTGGACCTGCCACCTGCCCTGGGCAGCATTCCCTAAGCGGCAATGACACAAGGCTGGGGGCTGCTCTCAGGCCAGCCAAGGAGTTTGTGGAAGCAAAAGAAAGGCTTGAAAGGAGCCACTGGTTCATGCAAGGAGTTGAGCTATGATGTGTGTGCCCCCTGGTTTGATTTTGAATACAACTTACCACTAACAATGTAGACATCTCCCTGGTCCCCATGCAAACATAGGGCAACTTCTTATCTAGAAAGAAGTGATTATTGCCTTTTTTGGTAAAATCTAACATGCGCTCATCAACTTGTTTAACTAGTATCAGGCCTGTAGCCCGATCACCAGGTCTTGAATGCATACCTGGAAGCATTTTGCAGGTAGTATATAGCAGACGACAAATTTGATGTTGCACTGTAAATAGACAAAGCAGTTTCCTCTGTACATTGCTTAGTCCTACATTTGGCATCAGCCAGAAAATGGGCTGATGGCGTAAAATAATCTCTCGCTCGCTCTCTCTTGCTCTCGCTCAGAAATGAAATGTCTGTCTGTCTTGTGCATGAACTCCTCCTAAACGGTAACAGCTAGGGCCACCAAATTTGGCAGGCAGCTTCCTCCTACCCTAACTTAAAGCAAGCTTAGGGTTTGGTTGTGCTCAGAACATAGGGGCTGTGCCTAGATTGGCATGATTTTCCGGAAATGCTTTTAATGGAAAAGTTTTCCGTTAAAAGCATTTTTGGAACAGAGCGTCTAGATTGGCACGGATGCTTTTCCGCAAAAGCACTTTTTGCGGCAAAGCGTCCGTGCCAATCTAGATACGCTTTTCCGCAAAAAAGCCCCGATTGCCATTTTCGTGATCGGGGCTTTTTTGCGGAAAACAAATTTGAGCTGTCTACACTGGCCCTTTTGCGCAAAAGGGACTTTTGCCTAAACGGGAGCAGCATAGTATTTCCGCAAGAAGCACTGATTTTTTACAGTAGGAAGTCAGTGCTTTTGCGGAAATTCAAGTGGCCAGTGTAGACAGCTGGCAAGTTTTTCTGGAAAAGCGGCTGATTTTCCGGAAAAACTGGCCAGTCTAGATACAGCCAGGGAGAGTTTTTTTTTCCCCATAACAGAGAAAGAGAGGGGCAGAGAGGAGGGATGTAATTCTCACACTCACCATTGGGGGGAGCAAGCAGGGATGGGGATACTTCAGAGTGAGCACTGGGGACAACTATACTCTCACAAGATTGACCAGCTGGGGATGGGGTTCTGCATGTTGCCAGCCAAGCTGCCTTCTACAGGTAAGGTTCTCCCCACTGCCCCACAGCTACAGGGCCTGGGCATTACCCCACCCAGCTATTGGGCCTGGGGATTCTCCTGCTCCTGCTTATAGGACCTCCACACTTCCACCTCCCCCTCTCCCCACTCCACATGGGAATGTGGAGATTCCCCCACCTCCCCCTCTCCCCACTCCACATGGGAATGTGGAGATTCCCCCAACTCCTCCCTCCCCCCCCCCCCCGCTGTGAAGCTTCTACAGGGCATAGAAACTTCTCCATCCCCCCACCACTTCTCCCAGAGTGTGGGGATTCCACACACACACACACACACACACACACACACACACACACACACACACACACACCGTGCTGCTTCACTCGGACTCTGGGAATCCCCCTCGCTGCACAGATCCTCACAGGGCCAGGCTGGGTCTCTCCACCCCTCATGGGGCCTAGGGATGCCCTCCTATCTTCTCCTCCCCTGTCCCAGCTGTGTCGTTCCTCTCTGGACCTGGGGATTCTCATCGCCTCCTCGTGGGGCTGAGGGATTCCCTCCTCACCTCCCCCCTTACCATGCAGTTGATAGATGCAGCTAAACCTACACATGTGCTAGGCACTCATGTGATGGGCTAAAACCAATTTCAGTCTCTTTAGCACACATACAGCTCTAAACTGTACACTCTGGGCTAGATCTAGAGCTACAATGGAACACAAAGCAGACCTGCAGTCAGCTTACTTGGCCCCTAACAATCTCATTGTAGAGGAGATGCTCATGGAGTGGGGTGAGGTGAGGTGAGGTGGCAGGGGCATAGTCATTGTAGTCACTTCTACACTACTGCTGCCACCCAGCCCTTCAGCCAGCATAGGGACTAGGGCTAAGGGACAAGGGACATAACAGAGGTCTTGCTGTTTAAGCTATCCAGAGCTGCTGGCCTGGCTCCAGGGGACTATAAGCATCCAGTACAAATTCCACTGGCATGTCAGCCTAGTTAAACATGACACACACCGTTGGGGGTACAAAGTGCAGCATGGGCAATACTGCCCAAGGGAACCATGAGTAGCAAAATAAACAGACTGTACTGTTCCAGCCTCCAGAGCCCCTGCAGGCAAGGAGAAACCAGTGGGTTTTGGCCTTTGGTTGGCTTATGCAGCAAGGAAGAAAAAAATCCCTTCTCTGTATTTGCTAGTGAAATTACTTCTTGCTGAGCAGTAACAAAAAGTGGGGCTGCACAGAGCGTGCTGGATGGGGAGCAGTTTTAAATTTATTATTGTCATAGTCATTGGAAGGGGAGGGGATACAAGAGGCTTTGCTAAAAGGGCATCGTTCTTTGCCTTTCCATTCAAGATCAGCCAGTCACTCACTCTTCATTTCAAGTGGCCAACAATCCTACAACATCCTCTGACATAAGAAAAACCTAAAGCAACAACGAACATGGGATTTTTAAAAACCATGCATGCAGATGCTGCCAGTGCACCCTGTGAGGCCCTGGAGTCAGATTAGGAACATTCCACAAGTATGTGTGCCATGAAGGGTTACAAAGAAGTGAGCATGCCCCCAAACTGGATTAAGTCTGGCCACAGGTTACCACAGGGTGTGAAATTTGTAGACCTTTTTACAAGGCACGCTCACGTCAATGTCTGCATCCCGTTTGTTTTCATCCCCCCTCATTGGCAGCAGTATCTCAGTTCAGATCAATACCCAGAGTTGTGTCAGGTTCCACTGAATGCTAACACGGGTGCAGATAGGGAATGCTCTGCAAAAATGATGCCTGAATTGCATCCCTTCTGAAGGAAAATAATTGGATGGGACAACACGAAAATGACTCCTAAGTCAGAATCCCCCCCCATCTTTCATCTATACCTATCAAGTAATAAATAAATACTATCCCAAGCATGGGGAATACTTGAGACCATAATAAATAACAAAACTAGACTTACCATTGCTTCCCGTTTCTTTCAAGACATCACTGTAACACTTTCTCTTGCGATGGAAGGGATTTCAAAACAGGTAATAGTTATTAAGTTCTCTTTCTTGTAATCTATTAAAGAAATTAAGTATTTACCGCTTAATCCTGCAAAAACCCTCAGAAAACAATGTTTTGAACTGCCAAAATGGAATGTTAAACAGCCACTAGAAGGCAGTCAAGTATAAGGGAAAAATCTTCCAAAGACAATTACTGTGCCAGATGCCTGAATGGATTATGTGTGACGCGCCAAAATCTAATTCTACAGTCATGAGCTGTTAGGATCCTACCTTGTTTACTGTAATTTTAAAACATTGCTCTGTGTGAACCATTAGCTTTTGTAGCACCAGTCAGACCAAAAAAAGAACGTCTCAATCTTTCAAGAGTTGCCAGTATTTCTGCAGACAGACAGCTTTTTAGCTGGGCATCTGTGCAATATTTGATTTCAGGCAGAACCTCTTAGGTGCAATTCAGTGCCATAACTAGCTAATTTTGTGCCTGAGGCAAGAATATAAGATTGCGGAGCAGCAATGTGCAGCCTGACATGTAAACTACAGGCCGATGCTAATGGGCGGGGGAGAGAAGCGGCACTATCTTAAAATAATTAGTTTAGTATATTATTTTTCTGTGCCTCACCCTTGTTATGGCTCTGGTGCAATTGGTGAATTAAATATGAACATTTGTTTCAAGGTCCAACATGCTTGTCTCTGAAAGTATGCCTATAAGTCCAAGGCAAAGGCTATTGTCTTGGGTTAATAATACCCTTGCTAGACCAGGACTGAATCCTGCTTTTTGGAACACAGGTTCTACACCTGTACCGTATCGGTATGACTGTGCATTAATCAAGTCACACAAAAATAGCTAAAGCAATAACTGGTTTATTTAACAAACTACTAAACATAGAAAACAAACATAAAATATGGTTATCACAAATGAAACCTGGAGTGAGGCCAGAACCCAAAATAGGAACGGTTTAAAACAGTCCTACCACTATCTCAATGACCGGAAAAAAGAGGTAGGTGAATGTCTTCAGGCTGAGGGAAAGGAACAAGCTGAGGTGGGATGGAGTTGCAGAGACCCAGGTAAGTGGACAGTCTTCTTGCTTCTGGTCTTTTTTCTTCCTTTCTTCTATACTTGACACACCGTCCTGCATGCAGTGTGTGGACCGGAGGACAAGATGGTACATATGCATGTGTGTGTGACAGGCCCTGCTGCAGACGCCTAACTAAAACAAATATACCCTGTGATAGCAGTCATTACAGCTGTGAAACTGGATTGCTGCACCACAAAGGGTTGTCAGCAACTAGGCTGGCTTCTTCCCAGATGGCCTACAAAGCCACACAGGCTCCTAGCTGTCACCCTTACACCACTAGGTTGTGTTGATGACATGCACACAGAGAGCCTTGAGGGGAGGATGAATTCCCCTTAAGGACCCTATGATTACGGGGAAAGATTAGAGTCATGTGACCCATTTTTCCTGCCTTTCCTCTTTTTCCTGCTCTTTTCTGTCAGGAGATGGTGACCAGGAGGCTTACCGCTATCTTAAAGAAGAAAACAAAATGGAGGACATTAAAAAAAAACATGGCACCCCTCCCACAACATCCTGGTGATCAGCAAAGCTGAGGCATTTATGGTAAATAAATATGTTGCAGGCAAAGCCACATTGTGTATTTCTGAATCAAGTGTTATTAGTCCTGTGTTGATCACTGATCACATCAGTGCTATTACTGCTTCATTGCATGAGTAGCCCAAATGGTTACATGTCAAACTTGAGCACTGCAAGGGATGTGCATGGGCACTTTGAGGATATGTGCATGTGTGTGGATGAATGTGATGCTTCAACAGGAAACAGTTTGACTGAGCATCTCTAGTGCCACCCTGTTCAATTCTGGGTTGTTTGGGGCCTGGCCTGCACTACAGAGTTATGGCAATCTAAGTTTACATATTTCAACTCAATTTTGCCTTAGTCTGCACCAAAATTTGTCACTTGTCAACATAACAGTCCTCTTACAGCACCATGATAACCCCACCTCCCCGAACTGCACAGAACCCGAGTCTACTTGTAAAAGTACACGACTGTAGACACTGAATTGCCCATGTCAGCCTTAATGGTCCTCCAGCAGCTATCCCACAATGCCGTGTCACCACAAGAGTGACCACTTCAGTCATGATTTTGAATTCCACTGCACAGGGGGCACACACAACAGAATCCTTCATGCTTTCACCCCCACACCTCTGAAGGATGTGTTAGAAATGCTTTTTCCTGGGTGTTTGCCTTGGTGAGCATCTAGCCATGCTGGCTCCATACACACAATGAGCTCTACCTAAATGTGTTTCTGCCTGAAACAGGACAGACATCCTGCTTCCCCTCAGCCTGTAGGGAGATAAGGCTGGAGAAGGCCAGCTGTAGTGCAACCAAAGGCATACAGAGAACTGTGTGGAGGTGCAGCACCTGAGGCACAAGAGAGCTGAAAATCAGCGCTGGAGGGAAGCCAGGGTCATCAGGAGGCATATCAGAAGACAAGGGAGAGTAATGAGCAATCTGGGGCCAGCTGGAATACCTGCTGCTTCACAATGAACTGCATGCCACACTTGGTGTGGACCCTACCACCCACCTGAATGCAGGGGTGCTGAGAGCCATTAAACCACACTATGAAGGCTATGTCTAATGGAAACCACTTCAATCCAGGGTAGTGTGGCAGCACCCTCGCACTCTTCGTTCCAGCTCTATGCCCGAAGGTGACCACAGACACATGGTGAGAGCTGGGTGAGAAAAACCCTCCAGTGCACAGCAAAGCGGAGGGAGAGATAAAGGGGGACACACTGTGGCAACTCTGCAGTGCTTCAGAATTCTGCCAGAATTAAGCAGTCCTGCCAGGTGAGCACAGTGGAGTCTGGGGATGAAGCCGTAGGGAGTTCCAGTAGGTGTAGAGATGCACTAGTTTTTATAAGGTGTTGACCTTTCATGTGGCCCTTTAGTTTGGAAAACAGCTGTGGCAAGACAATTAAAATGAATGCATATTTAGGTGCCACTTCAGTGACTTATACATGTTAGGAAATGAATTTAAAAGCATAGGGTAGATTAGTCTGCATTATTGCACAGTTCAGCACATATCATTGACCTGGGCCTAAGTAGTGCTAGAGGTGGTGGTCCCTTTTGGTGTGGTGTTCTAGGCTACAAGGGTTCCCAGGAGACATACCGTATTTTCCGGCGTATAAGGCTACTGGGCGTATAAGATGACCCCCTAATTTTTTAGTTAAAAGATAGGGTTTCGTCTTATACCCCAGCGCCCCTCCGCCTCCCGGCTTTGCTCCTGGTGTCCCTGGTCTGCTGGGGACCGTCTCCAGCAGACCAGGGACACCGGGAGCAAAGCCTCTGAGGACGCCCCAGCAGCCGGACAGCCCCTGGGCTGCCCCGCCGCCGGAGCCCCCCCGAGGCTTTGCAAAGCCGCAAAGCTGTATACCCGGCGTATAAGACGGCCCCCGATTTTTGGGGGATGTTTTTTAACATCAAAAGTCGTGTTATATGCCGGAAAATACGGTACTATATTTATATGAACAGGGATGTCCCTTTTGTCCCCTTGAACAATCATGATGCAACATTCATGGAGCTGTTCAGCAACCCTTTCCCAAACATTCCTAGGCATAGTGGCCTGGTTTCTGCCACACACAAAAGGAGACATTTCTATGCCATTCTCCAATGAGGGCCACTGGCATCATTACAGTAAACTCGACAAGAACATATGGGCCCTGGTAGCTTTGGCACATCTGTTAGCAACTGCCTTTTCTGGACCTTCATCATCATCAGAGAGTGATATCAGCCAAACTCATTGCAGTCTACAAAATAGTCAATGCATTTTCCCTATATACATATGCAGAGCAATCCAGCATACATCTTCCCTTGCAAGAGGTTCCCCCCATTGCTACTCCATACTCACCCTGACTTGAGCTATAGAGCAGTGCTGTAATACGCTGCTCCAAAGCTAACTTGGCACTTTGCTTTTTTTTTTTTAAACTGAGTATCTTCATGGGAAAAAATGTCAGGAACTGGTGCGATGCATTTTTCTGAGATACCTGTACATCTAATGCTGTATCTGTCTCTTTTTATCAGCATCCGCAACCAAGGCATGCTTGAAAGGTAGCCCTTCCAAACCTGCTGAAGGCGGGACCAGATCAGGCCAAGAAAGAAGCAGAACAAAGAGGAAATGTTCTCTGAGTGCATCCAGTCCTCCGCAGCAACGGAGCATGACCAAAAGGACTGGGCTGAATGCTGGTGGCCAGGAACAGACAGAGAAGATGCTGCAGGAGAGGCAAAGCAACCAGGAGGTGGCCTCTAGAAGTACATTAGGACATTATGACTTTGCTCAGACAACATACGCAAATGTCACAAAACATTACCGAACTAACACCAACCTGGTGGTTTGCTTGGCCTTGCCTCAGTGCAGGGGGCTCGCTCTGATGACTGCTCAAAAACATTTTCAGCCTTTCATGTCTATGGTTCTAGCAAAGACCCCTTCCACAGCAGCATTTTCATTCCATGGAAGATTCCATGGTCACTGCTTGCCATACTCCCAGCACAACAGGTAGCCATGTGACCTGAACCCTTACCACTGCACAGCAGAAGGAGAACAAGAATTCTTGTGGTTCCCAAAGTGTGGTATGCAACCGTCTTGCAGGTGGGCTGTAGGCTCAGGGCTTGCCTGCACCCTTCAGCAGGGAGCCTGCGCTGGCACGCCAGCCATGCACTCCTACCCCCATGAGGTTGGAGCATCAGCACCAGCTTCCTGCTGAAGGTGTGGGGGAGGGGCAAGCTTCATGGGCTGGATCTGGTTTACAGAAGAAGAAAGCAGCTTTGTGTGCTGCTGCTCCCCTTACCCTTGGCTGGGGAATGGCAGTGCAGGAAACGGCTTGCCTGGAAGCTTTCCCTACTGCTCCCATTAGCCAGAATCGCAGCAAATGGAAGCAGTGAGGGGCAGTGCCTGGGAGCAGCAGGGGGCATAGACCCAGGTAGGTGCCATCCTTATGCCCAGACCCTACCCCCTAGTCCATCACATAACCCCTTCACGTCAAGATTCTACACCCCCACCCTGCTCCTGCATCCTCCCTCCCTCACAGACCCTCCACCCCCACACTTTCCCTCTCAGCCAGATCTCTCTACCTTCTGCCCGCTCCTGCACCCTACTTCCCAGCAAGACCCCCATCCTCAGCCTGCTCCTGTATCCTACCTCCAGCTAAAAGGCATCATCATGGGTGGTTGGCTGGTGGTCCACGGAAAGGTCTGCATTGAGTGGGGTGGGCTATAAGGTTTGAGAACCACTCCTCTGCACTGAGCTATGTTAACTAAGGGATCAGCCGGCAAGCTCAGGGCACCATTTGCCACCTTGAATGATGTTTTTAAATATGGCCAATGATATTTTCTTAGGTATCTTTATTGTTTTACTTGTTTTTTATATAAATACAGATTTTTTAGCTTGTTTATTTGCCGTTCAGGTTTGTTGCTTGTTCATTTGCACACAATAACCTTTCCATTTTTTAAAGCCAGGGTATATTTATTTGTTTGCAAAGCCCCTTATACACACTTTATTGCAGTCACCAATGCTCCCTCCCATATTTAATGTTTATATACATGGTGTCATATAAGTGCTCCAAAGCATTGCACACTACTACTATGGCCAATGGTTAAAACAATTTTTTGCAATCTCTGTCAGCCAGCTTGCTTCACATTTGGCTCTACTACTTGCCCTTGTGTCTGGCTGTCTAATCTCACTAGCCCCGTCCTTTGCTTCACAACTATTACATAAAACACAACATGCAGCAGTAACGCTAGGAATGTTTATCTCACAGAGATCCAAGCTAGTCACGAGGCATGGCTGACAGTCGAATGTGCACTTGATAAACTCAAAACCTGTCATCACACATCTGCTCAGCTGGGAGTTAAATTATTCCTTGGTTGTGTTGAGGTAGTGAACATACAGGGTCATGAGCCATGGGAACAATGGGTGAGAGCAAGTGGCATTTCAGCATCACCAATGGTTATGTTAGTCTGTGAAGACAGGCCCTACATACATCTTCTAAAGGGCAGGGCTTTCCCTAAAGTTGCGACTAGTTTGCAGTTTCCCTGGCCTGGCCACATTAACATCAGTGAAGCATCCATGGTGAGCCACTAGCACTTGCATGACCATGGAAACGCACCCCTTTTGATTTACAAACTCTCTAGCGGGGCCTGGTGGTGGCAGAATAGGGCTCCGTCCCACCACAGTACAGGACCCCCCATATTGCTTCAAATCCATTTACTGTTTCCTGCACTTTGTCAAGAATCACAGTGCTGTGCAGCAGGACACACTTAATGATCCTGCACATTGGGTGACAAGAACACCCCACTGTGGATTTTCCAACTCCAAGTGTGACACTGCCCAATGGCAATCTGGAGTTGCAAGCTTCCCCAGCACAATTCCTACTTGCTTTTCCAGTATTCATGCAGCGGGTGCCCGAGGCTGATGGGAGCTCAGTGTACAGAACCAGGAATATGGTCTTTTGGATCCTAAACTTCTGCAGCTGCTGCTCTTCATCCCAATTCCACATTACAACGCTATCCTACATGCGCTCATTTTCTGGCTCACAAGTGCCTATCCACCGTGTGACTTTGCTCAGTGGATGCCTGCAGCAACTGAAGATTTGTATTCACAGTGCACATCAGCCATTCCTGCTCTTTGGGTAGTTCATCTGGGTCACCGCATCATCACGTATAGGGGTAACTGCTGACATTTCACTAGCACAGAAGACTCGTGCATCCTGTATTATCAGCCAAGGTGAGAATTGCATGGGGCAGTGTCTATATTCCTGCTGGAGACATCACGGGGCTCTAAAAGTGATGTATAGGAAGAGATTTTAAAAGAGGCATTCAGAAAAGGGAAGTTCCTGGAGGATGGGACCAGCTATGGCTGTTAGCCAGGATTGGCAGGGACGGTGTCCCTAGCCTCTGTTTGCCAGAATATGAGTTTGGGCAAGGAACAATGGATCATTTGATGATTCCCTATTCTGGTCACTCCTTCTGGGGAATTGGCATTGGCCACTGTTGGAAGACAGGACACTGGACTAGATGGTCTGACCCAGTATGGCTGTTCGGATGGTCATGAAAATTATGAGCTGGAATAAAGATGAGAAAGTGAAATTGTGGACACTGGACCAGAAAGCCCTGGGCAAATTGCTGAGAGCCCAGAAAGCACTTCAGAAGTGTCGCTGAAGGTACTGCCTTGGAGGCAGCCCAGGGCACACTGGGCTAGGTACCCACTGTGCATGGCTTCGTCTATTGACACAACCACTTGTGCTGAGGGTGTGCATAGTGATAACAGCCAAGCCTGCATGCACTTCAGTGGCCTGTAAACATCAGCGGCTATAAGCTTCCATCATTTCTGTTGGCCAAACTTTGGCATGCAGACAGAGCCAGGGTCTAGCAGGAGCGCGGCAGTGACAATGCTGTGAGCACACAAAGGTGCACCACAGAATCCGAAGCCAGGGCCCTCAGAAACTCCATGTTGTGTGGATTATGTGGCATCAAGTCTAGCATGATCTTCCTGGAGAACTATCATGCTAGAGGTTTTGGGGTGCTAGCTGTCCCATCTGAGCTGCAGTACCTTTTGAGGTGGGGGCATTCCCCTCTCATAGCTTCACCACTTGCTTTGCCTTGAGGCTTCACAGAGAGTGCTGCAGCTAAGTAACACCATGAAAATACAGGGAGCTGCAGCAGAATGCCCTTGGATACCATAGGCAGTACACACCTGTCCTGCTTGCTCTCTGCCCTTAGCATGGACATGTCTCCAGTGTTGTCTATGTCATAAAAATGAAGAGTATCAGCAGTCCCAACTATTCCGCTGGGCACAGGGCAGACATAGTGAAGAAACTAAGATGTATGAAGAACAGTGATTCAGTCCCTGGCTCTATGCACAGTTTGAAGGTTTAAGATAGATGGTTTGCTTAGATGAGCAGCAGTAGACTCGGCTCAGAATTACACTCTCATAAGGATCTCCATTTTTCCATGGATGAGTGTAGGCTTCATAAATGTGGCATATCTCTTACCTCTATCCCACTCCCTCAAGGATGTAACCCTTGATCCTTGCAGTTCAAAAGTTCACCTATGTCCACACTCACCAGCGCATCTCTCTTTCTCCTCTGGTGTGTTGGTTTGTGGTTTCCCTCTACTCAGACTCATATGGTCCGATGGGGATGTTTTTTTCCAGGCTGCAGTTTGTCCTTTTTTCCCCTTTCTCTGTATTCCAATTACGCTCGCAGCCAGCCTGCTCTTTCCAGCTCCACTTCAGATTTGGCACCCTGCCGTTCTCCATTGTATCTGGGGTTTATTTGCTTTCTTTTTCTTCTACTCCTCTCCCAGCAGAGGCTTTAATTTTTTCACTGTTATGTGCTTAGTAGCTGATTTATTTCTGGCCTCTTTGCTTTACATCATTAGACCTGCTGACATACTCTTGTACTGCCTTTTGCTTTCATCAAACACTTTCAAGCTTTTCCCTGTACAAGTACATTTCCAGCTAGTCTTTCTGGCTCTGGTTTTATTTCGGCACTCGCTCCTTCTTTCTCCACTTGCCTTCGATGACTTTGTTTTCATCTGAGCAGCCCATTAGAGGCCAATGTTCTTTTAAGCTCCAGTGTCCTTGATCCTTTTTACATTTCATTTTTTTAAAAAGACTCTTTCCAGTTTAAATGCCAGGACAGGCACCAGGAACTAAGGTTATTGGAAGTTCTCCGCTTTCAGCTGAAAGATGAGTTTGGCTTTATCAGACAAGTAGTTCAGCTGAGCTGGAACTGGAACTGGAACAGCCTTGCTTAAAAGCCAACTGCTTATTTATGCACGGACATGATGAAAAAATATTTAAATAAAAACTAACAGCTCCAGTTCTCTGGCCCAGCCATGGTGGGCTTGGCACACACCCAGGAGGAAGAGAGCAAACATAGCCTAAATAACAGCACCAGAACTTGGGGGTCATGCCCCCACTTTTTAACATGGGCACAATTGGGTGGGCAGAGAAAGTACTGACCCCCTCAAACTGCAAGGATCAGGCAAGTGCAGAGCAGTTGTGACAGGGGCTGCATTTCCTGGTAGGGGAGCTGCTCATGACACACAGCCCCTGTTGGCACTGCTCCAGGCCTGTGGAAGGTTTGCAGTTTTGGGGAGCAAGGCTTCCCTATGCTACATCCATGTTAAAAGTTGGGGGCATGACCTGCTGGCCCACTCCAGAGCTGGTGCATGCCCCAAAAAACATTCTGACACCTTTGCCTTAAGTCCACTTTGCATCTCCATTGGCTGCTATCATTCTGGGGGTATGTAGACTACACCTCTCTGCCAACAGAGCGATGTAGATTAGGCACATCGAAATTGCTAATGAAGCGGGGATTTAAATATCCCGTGCGTCATTAGCATAAAAATGGCCGTCGCTTTTTTTTCTGCACGGAGCTTTGTCGGAGAAAAGAGGCTTTTTCAAAAGATCCAAACCTCATTTCACAAGGGATAAGGGATCTTTTGAAAAAGGCTTTATTTTTCGAAAGCTCAGACTGCTGCTTTTCTCCAACAAAGCTCCGTGCTGATGAAAGCGGTGGCCATTATGCTAATCAAGCGCAGGATATTTAAATCCCTGCTTCATTAGCAGTTTCGATGTGCCTAATCTACATCTCTCTGTTGGCAGAGAGGTGCAGTCTAGAGACACCCTCTGGGACAGTTACAGTCACTTCTTTTGGCATGTGGGATTGCCTCTGGGTTGCTATGACAATGCTACCTCACCCCAGCCCTCACCTGTGCTGGCAGAACTGTCTAATAACCAGCTAACCTGGAGTTACGGTGCTGACAGGGCAATGCAAAGTGCCACTAATATCCTGGTGCACTGGGCCATGCTCATCACAATGTGCTTTTAACCAGCCCTGGGAACGTGGGCTGTTTTTCTGCAGCGTAGCAGAGCACCGATGTGCTGAGAGTTGGGCCGTGGGGTGGGGTTTTTTTTCATGCTACACAGCAGCATCCTGGTGTCCCCTTGTACCGCTTGCAGTTCATGGGTTGTAGAGGGAGTGGATTTGGCCCTCTGAGCTGCTCATTCTCAGCCAATCAGAACTTCTGACTGGGTCAACCAGCTGGCTTCATTTGTGTCCTTATCTCTGGGCTGCTGCCTAGCTCCCTCCACAGCTGCTGTCAGAGGCTCGGTTTTCTTAGCGCTTGCCGACGGAGACTGACGGGCACTGAGTCAGCAATGCGCATGTTTAATTTAAATAGCTGCTGAAGTTTTCTGTCACACTGGGATGACTGTGCCTGCTCCCGGCCCAGGTGCATAGCCCATTGATCACTGCAAGCATGCCACAGTGCAGGACTAGTCCCAGTGCTTAGCCTGGACTGACACAAAGGTCAGCAAATTACAGAGGGCTCTACGAGCCCCGCTGAGGAAGCACGGTGCTGCCCTAGGGTTGCCAGGTGTCTGGTTTTCTACTGGACAGTCCGGTTTTTGGGCCCTCTGTCCAGTAAAAAAATCCAGAAAATACCAGACATGTGCAATGTCCAGTATTTCCTGGTTTTCCAGCTGGGCGCCGGACGGAAGCCTGATGGGGGTGGGGGCAATGACTGGGAGGCAGGGCGCGATCAGCGCTGGGAGCCCTGATTGCGTGTGAGGAGGGGCAGCCTGGTCCATGCTCCTGTGCGCTGGTTAAGTGTGTGGTGGAGCCACAGTCAGACTGAGTCGCGTGGGACAGGAGTGCCCTAGGGTCTGCATAGCCTGGGTCAGTCCTGCTCCCCACCAGCTGATTCGCTCTGTGTCCCTCTGGACGGTTCCTGCTCCGGATCTTCCCCAGCTGGTCCCTCTCCCCACCCCTCCATCCCTGCTGCCAGCTCTGCATCCCGCTGGCTGGTTCCTGCTCTGGATCTTCCCCAGCCAGCCCTGCTGCACCCCCCACCAGCCCTGCTGCCGGAGGCCAGTTCTCCTCTCCTCCTGAGCTCCCCGAGCCAGCTCTGCCCCCACCGGCTGCCCCCCCCCGAAATCCTGTGGCCAGCCCCGTTCCGCCCAAACCCCCCATAACCGACCAGCCCTGCTTCCCGTCGGCACCCCCCATCTCCTCCGGCCAGCCCTGTTGCCCTTCCCCATTAACTCTGTTTCCTGGCCCTCCCCCTCCTTCCCGGCCATCACCGCTCCCCTCCCAGCTGGTCCTTCCCCCCTTCCTCCCCCTATGAATCATGTCCGGTATTTTTTTTTTAATGACTACCTAGTAACCCTAGCAGTGATCCTATCCCTGTGATTACCACAGAGATTTAAACTGAGAAGCAACTTGCCTCCCCCTCCCTGAAAACCCCCCATGGCTCCCAACACCTCCAGCCCAGATCCCATGCTTACCTGGTTCTGCAAGGCTGCTGGCACAAAATGGTCTTGGAGTCTTTTTTTTTTTCTGCTCACCAGCTTTGGTCTCTCCCCCCCCCCCCCTTTTCTTCCCCTTCAACAAAAATTGTTCTCAGTGGGTTTTTTTGGGAGGGGTGTTCGGTATTTTTGTTTCAACCATCTGGCAACTCTACCAGGGGCACTTCATCCTTGCACCTGGGTGCAGTAATCTGCACCAGCCCTGGTCCCAGGGCTGCTGCAAGACATGGGGAGCTGAGGGCACCCCACAAAAGGAGAGGGCAGTGTTGGGAGAGGCCCTGAGGCCCACGGCAAAGCAGCAGCTCTAGCTGGAAAGAAGAATAGGGCCCAGCTACCCCCTGCTTCCTGCCAGCACTGACCGTGACCCCAGCTCTCTATCTGCAGGGAACTACAAGGGGAGTAGAGCAGCCAGGGCGGAGCCTGATGGATGTACAGGGGTTCATGGGCCCTTCGCCACATTGAGCCACTGCTGCCTCCAGCTACCACCAACCGAGACAGGTGCTGCCACCGCCCAGCACAGCCTCTTCCATTCCCCTGCTTTGCAGGAGGCAAGGGCTGGATTAACTCTCCTGGCAGGCCCAGGGCTACTGGGTTTTATGGGCCCCCTTAGGCTCCAGGGTGGGGCCAAAATGGAGGGTGCAGTGTGCGGAAGGGGGCTCCCAGGGAGTGGACTTGATGCAGAGTCTGGGCAGGATGTAGGGTGCAGGAGTGGGTTGGGGGTGCAGAGTCTGGACGGGGGCAGGGGAGTAGGAACTCAATGCATAGCTACCCTTCGGTGTGAGAGGGGGAACTGGTGGTTCTTCACTGCTCTGAGCTCACAGGTGATTCCTGGCCAATGGGAGTGATGGGGGGAAAGCCTGCAGGTGAGTGTGAGGACAGAGAGCTTCCTTGTGCTCATGGTGAAATGGCTCCAGCTTTGGTGGGGTGGGGGAATAGCAGTGTGCAGGGCTGCCTTCCCCTCACCCCCCCCACTAGGCAGATCTGGCCAGGAACACAGCCCCTAAAGCCCTTTTCCTAATCCAGCCCTGCCTGCTGGCCATGGCCAGTCACCTGGCAAATGTCCTTTGCCACCCCCTCTCCCGCCCGTCTTGCTCTCTCCTTTGGCTGTCCTCTGCCCCTGGCTCTCCCGCTGCTTACCCTGCTCACCCTGGCAGGGTACTAGTTGGGGATGCCTGTGGAAAGACAGGTATGGGAGGCATTTCCCAATCCTCGTTGACCAGGTTAAACCCAGTTACTAGTATTTCCCTTTCATTCTCCAGAGTATGTCTTTGTATGGGTTGAATTTTCCTAATCTGGATTTCCCTAATCCAGCAACACCCCTGGTCCAGCATCATTGGTGTTCCAAGGGGTGTTTTGGAGCTGGGGCACTCAGGCGTGGTCTACACTAGACCAGGCAGGCCAGCTTAGGGAATGCCATCCAGTTACACAAAATGTGTAGTTGGATTCATTTTACCTTAAGCTGAGCTGTTGAATCGTCTATACCGTGGGAAGCCAGCAGAAGCACACACTCCAGTCAGCTACCCTTATGCCTCGCAGATCAAGGAGTACTGGACACCAGCGGGGGCTACCCTCAGGGTTTGATTTGGGGCCAGAGGTGTTGTCGGACCAAGGGACTGGGAGAGTAGAGACCTGGTACACTGGTGACCAACAGCAGAGCCCCCACACCGAGGGGGCTGGCAGCCAGGAGCAGAGCCCTGGCACCCAGGGGCCCAGAAGCAAAGCTCCGGTGCCAAAGTTCCCTCTACTTTTTTCCATCCATGTGCAGAATACATTTTCTTATGTGCACCACTGGTCTTATAAGACATGACCAGTAGGAACACCTGCTGCCAGCTGTGGACACACGGTTTACAGGGAATGCTGCCAGGTGCCCCTGTGGAGTGGAACCCTATTGCCTCAAGGGCCAGTAGCAGAGCCCCAGCAGGCCTGGGGAGGTGAGGAGCCAGTGTCCCAGGAATCAGCAACCAGAATTGACCTCCCTTGTTCTGGCAAATGCTCTGGTTCAAGACCAGTCAGGTGCTGAGGGTACTGGACCAAGGAGGTTTAACCTTTACTTTGGGTCACTACTTGATGAATACACAAGATTTGGCAGAACTGATCTTTTAAAAAATATATTTGTCAGCTAATTGTCTGTGTATTGGCAGGAGCAGAGGGGCTGATGGAGGGGACCAGAGCTGCAGGTGGGCTAGGATTGGAGGAGACGTAGAAGGGCAGGCACTGCAGCATGGGGGAGGATAGGAGCAGGGTGTGGGGCAGGAGCTGGGGACAGTGCACAACAAGGGTTGAGAGAAGGGCATGGGGGAAGTAACTAGGGAGGAGGAATGGGGGTGGGGGCAGAAGGCTGGAGGAGGTATGGAAGGAAGGGTGTGTAGTCACCAGACTACCTCCCCGTCAAACCCAGAATGGAACCCATTGTTCCCAAGTCTCAACACCCCTTTGTTATCCAGAAAATAGCTTAGAACCCCACTGGCAAGTTGAATGTCTCTCTCCGTCATCCATCTCTGCATACGGTATGTCTACACTGCAATGCTATTTCAGGACACCAGAGCCATCCCGAAATAGCTACCCCATGTCTTTTGAACACACCCACTATTGCGAAATATAGCAGATGTGCTATTTCAGCATCCCTGTAAATCTCGTTGCACAAGAGATAAGGGATGTCTCAAAATAGTGTGTTATTTCAAAATTTGATGCTGTGTAGACACACCACATTTCAAAATAGCCTATTTCAAAAAATAAATGAAATAAGATACGCAATTTACATATCTTATTTCAAGCTAAGGGTGCAGTGTAGACGTACCCTATCTGAGAAGTCCTCATAAAAGGAGAATAGTCCTCTTCTGCTACCCATTACTCACTTAGCTAGTGTGGCAGAGAGTTGTGCTATGGCTTTAAAAATGCCCATACCTGCTGGTGGATGATGCATGTAGCAGTCAGTATGGTTTCCCCAGATGAAAATGTTTAAGAAACTGGGAAGTGGGAATTACAATGATCAACATCAAATCTATCTGAACATGGGTTTTTCCATAGCAGAAGTCTTATGGCTTCCGTGCTGTCTTCCATCTCATCTTCAATTTGTTGAATGTGACTGATTTGGAAATGTCCTACATATCATTGATTTCAACTGGGAGGGGATGGGCTGCCAACTTCTAGAAATGTGTTCTTCGCTGTCTCACCTGAATCACTTGTGAAGGTGATACCATGTCCTTTAAAATGCGAATTGCTACCCTCACGAGACTTGGTTCAAAAATATGTGCTTGGACGTTGGAAACATTTCCTGCCACCAAAATCTCACGTTAGGAATGCTGCCTCTGAAAGGTTTTAAAGAGACAGTCTGTTTGGCTCAACCCGACAATGGAAAATGTATCAAGCTATTATAACAATTTCCCTGATTACCAGACCTTCATAGGGTGACAGGACTATTTATGAAAACAATAAAATCAGGATTTTTTGCGGCTTCATGTTCATGCTTATTTCATGAATGTCTTTACAAATTATTGTCACCAAAAGTACTCTAGGTGTTAGAGAACAGGCACACTGTCAAAGATAGGTAAACAAATACCAGTTCACTGCCATAATATACAGAGTACAAGAGACAACATCATAATTTTACATTGAATATTTATTCTGATAAACCTTTTTGTATTCCAAACTACTACATATAAATTCTGTTGGAACATTCATTCCAAAAGTTTTTGCTTACAAGAGCTTCTGTCAGCATAAACTAGACAGTCAATCCATCACCACATTCTGTGGACATAACTTTCAAGTGCAAAGCAGATTATCTGAAAAGACATATTGCCAACTTCAAGAACATCTTGAACAATGCTAAAATCCAGTAACAACTCTTCAAATCTCTGCAAAATTACTTCTCATAGTGCCTTTGTAATAAATAAATAGAAAATATATCTTTTTCATTGTGAGTTCTATAGGAAAATGTACAAAACAACTATACATCTAGTTCCGAAAAAGGACCAGCTATTTCGGCGACAGGTAAAACAAGCATTTGAACTGACGCACCCCACCCCAAAATTGCCCCAATGCTGACACCTGTAGGTAAACGTGAAAATATCTGCAACAATGAAACCTTACAGCCAGGATATTTGCAGTTTGTGAACAGACAAGTTTAAAGAATGTGCAAACTACAAGGAGTCAATTCACTACTTGTAGAGGAGTGCATGTTCAACTTCTAGAATCCACAAATATTTAAAAAATATGATACATCAGAACTATTGGGGAGATTAGGCCAAATTCTGCCTTCAGTTCCAGGCACCTAACTCCCATTGACTCCAATGGGAGCTGCTTGCATTTCAGGGGAGAATCCCTCCCATTACTCTGTGCCATGCTGTCTGCCCAATTGCAGTGATCTTATCCTAAATATTTACAGAATAAGACCCATCACCTTCCCCAAGAATAGGCCCTTGCATGACAGAACAAAATATTTAGAGAGACTTTATGTTGGATAAGATGTGATTTTACAGTAAAAACAAGCATATTTCCTAAAGCCAAGTCTTATGATTTCACCCTGAGAATTCCAAACATTTTGAAAATTAGATGCTACACTTCAGTACAAATGCAACTTGCCTTTTTGTATTAAAGTACTTGAATCCTGCTCCAAAAGTGGGTTAGATTGTACTGAGTTTATAGGTGCTTAGCTACTCTGCTAACACCTAGCTGCCTAGATCAGCAAAGAGCATCAACAGGATGGTTTTGGAGAACTAAACTAAACACAGTGGTTCTTTGATTTTGATTCCCCTCCTAAAACATTCAGAAAAAAAAATCTGGTCTTGGCCCATTCTATTATTTTTCATTCATTATAACAATGAATGCTATTACGAGCAATAGATGCAGTTGTACCTGCAGTTGTACCTACGGTCCAGCCTCAATTAAAGGGTATGCTGTGGAATACACTGAGGCTACGTCTACACTGGCAGCTTCTTGTGGAAGAACTCTTTTGTGGAAGAGTTCTTGTGCAAAAACTCTTCCACAAGAGACCATCTACACTGGCATGTGCTTTTGCGAAAGAGATGAGCTTTTGCGCAAGAACATCCATGGCAGTGTAGATGCTCTCTTGCTCAAGAAAGCTCTGATGGCTATTTTAACCATAGGGGCGTCTTGTGCAAGAAATTCATGTTGCCGGTCTACACTGGCCCCTTCTGGAAGAGCTCTTGCACAAGAGGGCTTCTTCCTGAGCGGGAGCGTCAGAGTTCTCCCACAAGAAGCCCTGATTTTATACATTAGAACGTCAGTTTACTTACTCAAGAACACGTGGCCAGTGTAGACAGGCAGCAAGTTTCTGCGCAAGAGCGGCTGCTTTTGCACAAGATCGCGCCAGTGTAGACACAGCCTGAATGCATTCAGCTAGCCAGGATTCTGAGTAATCAAAGATTGTTTCATGTAATTCCCTAGGCTTAAGGGATAGGATCCTGTTTTGCCTAACAGGGCATTTCAGATAAATGAGATTAGTACAATTGAGGTTGAACTGTAAGTGAGACTAATCTTTTAAGGAATAGTTGTGATCTGGGGACAGAAAGACCCCAAATCATCATAAGACATTGGGAGAGAAATGTGTATCGCTTGAGAGCTATGCTCTTTCACACTGCATCCAAGAGAATTGGCCCAAATGGCCTGAATAGTTAAAAGCAGATATGTCTTTGCTTGGATGAAGAATCCTACATTACTAGACCATAAAGAAGCCAGTGGAAAGGGAAATAACTCTAGATCCTTTTGTAAAAAAAAGTGTAACAGTCTTGAAATTCTTCTGCTGGAAAACAGTATATAAAAACTGTATAGAAAAAAAGCAGTTCCAGTCTCAAAACCCAGGAGGGACTGGAGAGGCACAAATCTATAGTAGAGCCTGAATGCCATTCCTGACTGACTCACACAGCAACCCAGTCTCAAAACAGTGACAGAAAGGTCCTGCGGAATTCAGCACCTGCACAGCGACAGCATGTGCAATGACCCACAGAATCATGGCTGCTTCATTCCAATTCGAAGCGGACATGCAAGACACAGAAGAAAGAGAAAAACTTGGGGGGGGGGGGGGGAACCTATTTAAAAAGAAACAAACAATGGATTTTTTTCCCCCTGGGGAATGACAGAGGGAAGGGAAACAGCTATTCTGGCATATTGACAATTTGCCTACTTAGAGATTTTTTTTTTAAGTTACCCAAATAACAGAAGCCACTTGATAAATTTGCTTGACATCTTTGGGAAACACACAGCAATGCCTAGTGTGCCCATTGGAACAGACAGTGTTTTTGTAAGGTTAAGTGTGCTGGCAAGCAGCTCTGGTTTACACTCAACTTTGCTCATCCTTTTTTAAAAAAAATTAGATCCGTATGTTTTGAAGGAAAGGGAGCAGAAAATGTGTAAGTTTACATTATCTGGGAGGAGATGTGTCTTCTGGGATCAACGTTTACTCTTTAGCCCTTCCACGTGACCTCAAAGCCCCCACCCCTTAGTGACCTGCCTTCCAGCGGAGATCTAGCTCCCTTTGGAGCTTATTAAACACACTCCCATGGCAAGAATAGACTACAAGCAAGCCAGACACAACACACTGGGCCTGATACTGTTCCCCTCGATTGCACTGGAAGTATGATGTTGAAGCCTCCCCCTTGATTAAGGATGGAGTAAGATGACTCCCCAGCATTCCCTGCCTGAAAACAAGAGACCCAAACGAGAGAGCCTCTCTGTGCCTACATGATATGCTACCACCGAGCCCCTTGGCTCTGAAGATTTATCTTTGAAGGAATGTGTGGGACAGACAGAATAAAAGTGAAGTGTCAAGTCTTCTCTACCAGTCTGTGGCAGCTTGCCCAGAGAAAACACAAGATCTGACAATACCTATTTTGAAGTATAAATACATCGGAAAATGTCAGTTGTTGGTTAAGCAAATGAGCAGAAATGGCAGGTCCCATGATGGCCATATTTGGATGTGTGTGACCCTAAAAGCACTCCAACACGAGAGAGCAAGGAGTGCCCTGGTTCCTAGCAGTGAATTTCAGCTGGCCTAACCAGCTCAGTGTGCCCCAATTTACTGTTGTTATAATCTGTATCTAAAAGGTGTAAAAGTTCATATGCAAACTGGTCACAAGTTGGTCATTAATATTATTGCTGGTGCATGGCTGCATGATGTATGAAAATATATTTCCTAAGTTCTTAAAATGTGCTCAGCAGGTACAGCATAAGTCAATCCATTCTATTGCCTTGCCTGCACGAATGTGTCTCCAGTGTAAACTGATCAAAGGGAGACAACGGGAGTACATTTACACAAAAGGTAAACAACACCATCCAACTAGCAAGTTGAGGGGATAGCCAATTATGATAGGGAGAGGAGACAGCAAAAAATGAACATGGTGTCAGCTCCTGGGTGGATACAGCAAACTGAGCCCCCGAGAGGGCTTCCTGACTTTGAAAACAAAGATAAAACTTCAAGAATATGAGCTATTTAGCATCCTTCATCTGAAGAAATGAAGCGCTTGGAGCTCTGTCTTCATTTGGGGCTAAGAACTGTGAGCTATGCTAGAAGAACAAATGTGATGAGAAATCTACTTTGAACAAGAGGCTCTAGTTTAAGTTAGGCTTTAGGCTTAGATGCATCTTTTCACTTTTGTTTGTCTGTAGTCATGTTAAAAGTTCCAATTCTGCCTACTTAGTATCACTTAAATATCACTTCTTTGTTCATAACCTTCACCTTGTTTCATTTCGCCCCATTCTCAGCGCAGCATTTCAAATTGAAGAGAAAAATCCTTAACCAAACTACCAGGCTGGCATTATGGTCTCCAAAGGAGCAGCAAACTTGATAAGGTTTGGTGACTGCTACAGGCAGAGAGGCTGAGCGCTGTGGGGGAGACTGATTTGGGTAAGCTTGGGACCAAAGAGGCTATTGTGTCACCCTGTAAAGAGTAATCAGGCAGGTGCAAGCATGGTGAGATCACTGAGTAGGCTGCTGGTGACAGGCCTCAGCCATAGCTGTATAGCACGGAAGCACCCAGGCTTACAGGGTGACCTAGCCCTTTATTGGTCTGGGTGAAGCCCAAGGCATCACAATGTGATCAATCTCTTCTATGCTCTTTCTTTCCCCTCTACATACCATTCACTGAAATGAGATAGCTCCCTGAAGATTCAACATGTGCCATGTAATCCCAGGATTCTGCACTAGTTTGACAGAATAGTGTAGAAGCTTTCAAATAAATGCTCCTTGTTTGGCCATATGCTGCAGCTTTTACCGATTTGTGCCTTCCATTCCAAATTTTCAACCAGCCTCTGAATTTGCATTCCCAGTTTTGTACGAGCAGCTGATTGTGCTCTCAAAAGCAGCAGAGAGCGGATGCAATCAGTCCCATGGGGAAATTCCAAGCCGTGCATGGCCGTTAGATTTGGCATTCAGACCTGGAGGTTCACAAGGGGTGTAGAAGGCAGAACAGAAGCAGAGGATGCACTTCCCCCAAAACACGCTTTTTGAAAACAGTCTTGCCCCAGATATTAGCTTAGAAAATAAAGATAAATCTGGTATCAGTAGGCAAATCAGTAGGGCAGGATCGAACAAGATGTGCATCACAAGGAATGCTGCTTGTCACACGTGGCCACTCTACCCACTTGCAATAAAGCTTTCTTCATGTACAGCAACAAAGAAGTACTACATCTCTGGAGAGCTGTGGAGGGTGCCTGTTGTGAGCAGAGTCAGTAGTCCTTTTCTATCAGGGCAGTGCTAACAGCAGGAAGGCCAAGCATCCTGGCCTCATAATTTCATTTTCTTCACTACGGGGATTGGCACAACTTGATAGATTTTAGCTGCATCCTCCTCGGTAATCAGTTTCACCCAGACTGGCCGAAAGCTGCCTTTGAATCCGACAAAAGCCATTTTATCTGAAAACCAACAGCAATAAATTGGTAGTCTGCAAAGGAATGAAAGCACCTTCAAAGAGTCCAAGGTCAGAAGAAACCAATGTGATTATTTAGCCTGGCTTTCTGTATAACACAGCCCATAGAAGACCCCCAAAATAAATCCTACAGCAGAAAAGCATCCCTTCTTGATTTAAAAAATGTCAGGGATGGATATTCCACTAGAATAATTGGTAAACTGTTCCAATGGCTAATCACTCATTACATTTATGCTCTATTTTCGGTTTGAATTTGTCTAGATTTAACTTCCAGCCATGGGATCATGTTATACCTTTCACTGCTAGACGAAAGAGCTTGTTATTAAATAGCTGTTGCTGTGTAGATATTTCTAGCCTGTAACTAACTCGTCCCTTAAATATCTTTGTTTTCATGACACTCAGGTCTCCCAGTGGAGGAGGGAAAGAGGGCACTTGTCCCGGGTCCTGGTGATACAAAGAGGCCTGGATCTCCCAGCAGCGACTGGTGCTCCTAGGCCTTTAAATTGCTGCCAGAGTGCCATAGGCTGTTGGCCCTGCTAATGCTATGCACACACATGCAAACTCCATGAAACTATTCTGCACTCTACCTGTGTTAAAGAGGGTTTGCTGGTTATAAAGCATTAGCAACATTTTCTGTTGTCTTTGATGTTTGTAAGGTCCTATTCTGCTGTGTGTCATGTCAACTATTATCAATGAATTAAATTAATGAATGCAGAGAAGAACAATGAATGCTGAAATGTTCAGTTTTGGATCTTTGCCAAATAAAACAGTCCAATATTTCATGTTGAAACAATTGTGTGTTTCACATAGTGTATGAAATTATGTATAATAATCTAATCTACATTTTTAAAAATTAGAATAAAAATGGGCCAAATATCACTGCAGAATTTTCCTTTGCAGAGAATTTTGAATATTTTAGTTTTCATTCCTATTTTTAATGATAGCAAATTTCGAAATCTTTCTATTCTCTGGAAAATAAAACTTCTGCCATCACGCAGCTCAACTCACGGTGACGTGTTTTAGTCAAACATGGTAAATTTGGGTCTTGATAAACAAGAACCAGGGGAGCTGACAGCCTTGCCAGACCCCTGGGCAAGGTGAGAGGGGCCCCAGAAGGGGCAGGGCCTCTGGTGGAAGAGGTTGGGGCTGAGGTAGATCACCATGTGCTCCAGGTGGCTTTGAGGCTGGGGTGGGGGGAGAGGGGGGACACTGAGGGCTGAGTGTTCTAGAGACAATTTAAAGGTTGTGGGGCTCTGGGAGCCACCGATCCCGTAGCAGGAGATGGGAGCCCCAGGCACTTTTGAATTGCCAGGCCCCGAAGCAATTGCCCTCTTTGCCCCCTTGTTGGTGGGCCTGACACAAACCTCACAATTAGGTCCAACCCAACTGGACTCTTACAATTTTGCTCCTGATTCTAAGTGCACTCTGATCTTTTTGAATGATTTTGCATGTAATAGTGCTGGCTGGAGACTTTACTTTCAGCTCTTACCTGGTTCCTTTTTTTCCCAAATAAAATACTTGCTAAAGTTACAGTAGCTTCCAATGATAAAACTCTGGGGTTGGTGTGCACCTTGAGGCAATGTAAATAGATGCAACTCCAGAGCAGATATGGACTGACAATTTCTCTATTTGGACACTGGGGCTAGGTTAGATAATTTGAATATATCACTGACCCAATGACCATCCTAAAGGAAATCTGAAGTTAGAGATGGAAAAGAGGCACTAAAACCATTCTCCATGACATGCTCTGCCTTCACGGAAACAGTGTCATTGATTTGGGGAACAGCACTGAGCAATGCTGTGACAGAATGCAGAGAAGCACTGCATTATGTTTGCTCAGGATGGAACTCGAAGCAATTCTGTGTTAATCACTGCACCACTGACACAGAATATTGTTTTAAGTAGATATGGAAGGATTGAGCACTTGAAAGCAAAGTGGGGGAAGTTTGGAGGATTAAATACTCCTTTGTTAAAATAGCTATTTAGTTGTGCTGATACTAGGCATTCTGATTTAACAATCTGGTTGTTAAGGAGACACTGGAGAATGGTCTTTAATGGGATACTTTAACTCAACGCTGTTTGGAAGGGCGCTATCTGGGTACTTCTTCCATGAAGGATACCAAAATGCACTGTCTCCTCTACAGCTGGGTGCCATATTAGCATCCAGTCAGCACCAGGATGTTGTAAGTGTGTGCCTTCTCCTTATCCCTTATTTCCCCCAATGACAGACATGACAGTGAGCCTGCGTGGCAAGAGTCCTGAGGTCTTTCCCAAACTGTCCTCAAGGAGGGAGGTCTGCATTTCTCTCATTAAACACATGAGTCTAGTTGAGATACACAGTGCCCACGCATTTGTGCAAGGTCAGTTTACCAGTAGGAGTGGGTCAATTGAAGTTTTTAAACTTGTTAGGTAAACAAATCAAAAGATTTGATTTATATTTTTAAAAATTCCTTACCTTTTAATTTAAATCCCTTCTCTACTCCGAGTTTTTCCAGCACTTTGGTCCATGGTCCTTTTGAAATGAATCTGCCTTTGGATGCCATCACCACAATAGAGCTGAAGAGCACAAAGCCAAATAAACTAATGAACAATTGTTAAGCATTTGTCACTTGTCTGATTTAAACTCTGGTGTCTGCCATCAGGCCTGCAAACTGTGTCAATGTTCTCCAATGACGAAGTCACGTATTTCCTTTTCCATATATGCAAAATCCATTAGAGAGCATATTCAATTGGCTCATTTTACACTAAGTTTCTAGAACAGTTTACATTTTGGAAATCAGCATTTCCACCACATTCCATTCAGTGCACAGAATGTGCTCTATCTGGGATGCACTAAGCAATTCTCGTTTAACTCTATGTTTACAGATTAAATCTCAAATAAATTTACCTCTCCAGAACTCTGTGCTTAGAGTCTAATATTTTTCCCTTCTTTTTGAATGCAGATTTGATGCAGAAATGCATCAGTGTCCTTATAAACAGTACATGTCTTCCAGAAGGTGCGTTGTGCTTTGCAAACTCAAACTGAAGTGCAAAGGATGTATGGTACAGGGATCAGATCACTTTACCTATCTACAGTGACCTGGGACAGAGGGGTTTTAAAATTTAGCAGCTGTTTAAGCATCACTATAATCCAAATTAGGGCAGAAGGTGAAGAAAAATCCCCTGTCAAACTGAACCTGGAAGGGCATTATGTGGACAGAACCATCTAATTTGAAATATTGGCAAATTAATGAGATTAGCAACCCTATTCTTCTACAAGGTGCCAAGACTTCTCTAGTAACTGCACCAAGACATCCTGGTGCTGTTGAAGAAAATGGGAATTTTACCATTGACTTCAAAGATGGGGCTCTGGTCCTTGAAGGCAAGTGTGTGCCTCTGCATTAAAGAAGTATTGCAAAGTGATTGATAAAATGTTTGACTAGTTTAATTTATTTTACTGTTTTACACACTCTCCATTTAAGGTGTTCCCAATGATGTCAATGGCATTTCGCTGGTAGAAAGTCTTGATGGTTTAGCCCCACTGTGTTACAGCAGAACAAATTCTCCCTATAAATAACCATCCAAGAGGGCCTTGTTTTCGAGACATTATTGTGTAGAATGCAACTGCTGTGCTGCTGAATGGACTTGCTACATCAACGTAAAAATTTTATTTACATTTATGGTAATGGAATAATGTTACAAGGAAAAAAAACCCAGGAACAGAACTGTTAATAGTCACTTGGGCCTGATTGCCACCCAAAATTTGAAAAATTCATACTCCAGAGATGTAGTCAGCTCAACATAAAAGAACCAGTATGGCAGAATTCTTCCATAAACCTAGCTACCATTTCTTAAGAGGGTGCATTAATTTCAGCAATGTAAAAACCCCTTTTATCACTGCAGAACACATTCCATAGCTGTGCACTGTTGTGTAGACAAATCATTAGTCAGTTTTCAACTTAAAATCTCATCTGTTACATTTAATATTTGCACTGGTATTAAACGAATTGGGCGTACAGCATGTAGTTATATTCTTAATCTAATATTCAATTATTTTTTCTTTCACTTTAGTAAACAAATCATTTATTTCAGCTAAGCCTTTCCTGTCATGGAGGTTTCAACAACAGCTTCTACTTGTTCCAGCTGTTTGCTTTGGGAAACTCATCAGAAAAATATGAACATCCACAAAATAGGACACTTGGCCTGCTGCCAGTTGCTAAAGTGAACTAATAGATTCCATTATTCCAAGGGAAAAAATATTACAAATGTATAGTTCAAATAGATTCATCACAACAGACACCACTTTTCTTTCCTGAATAAACAGTATGTTTAACAGCTATTGCTAAAAGGTCTGGACATAATCCCATTTCCAGAAAGCAGGCAGGCGAAAGGAGAAAAGAGCTAAGAGAACATTCCAGAAGCTCAGGAGAATAACCTGAGATTACCACCCTCCTGAAAACTACTTCCTAAATTAGGATCTGTGAGGTGCTAACTGCTTTTAACTCCCATTGATTTCCATGGAATTGAGGGCACAGCAGTTCCAAAGATCACATTTCTAGGTAGAGCCCTGCATGGATACAAAATTTTAATCTGCATCCATATCCATCATCTGCAAAAATGAGCTGTGGATATCCATACCCACATCCGTGGATGGGGATGCCCGTGATTATAAAACAGATATCCATGGATTTGCAAGGCTCTATTTATAGGTCTTGTCTACACATGCACGCGTACACACATTGTATTGCTTTAATTATACCAGTATAGCTCAAATGGTGCAAGCCCTCTATTTGGATGCAGTACAGTAATCAAAAGGTTCTTATACAGGAAAGGGAACAAGCTATTCCAGTATAAGGCACCTGTATATGAGGCCAGGTCTACACTAGAGAAGTCAGCTCAGCTTGAGGTACGTCATTCCAGTTACACAGAACACGTACCTGCAGTCATTTTACCTTAAGCTGAGCTTGGTGGCAATCCCACTGTGGGAGGCCAATGGGAGCAAACTCTTCCACTGGCTTCCTGTACTCCTGGCAAGAGCAGGAGTACTGGATATCAGCAGGGGCACTCTTTGAGTTTAAGTTAAGACTCACTAAGGGTACGTCTAGACTACATGCCTCTGTCGCCAGAGGCATGTAGATTAGGCTACCAGGCATAGGAAAATGAAGCGGCGATTTAAATAATCGCCGCTTCATTTAAATTTACGTGGCTGCCGCGCTGAGCCGACAAACAGCTGATCAGCTGTTTGTCGGCTCAGCGCGGTAGTCTGGACGCGCGGGGGTCGACATCAAAGGCATCTGTCGACCACCCAGGTATGCCTCCTGGGATGAAGTATACCTGGGTGGTCGACAAATGCCTTTGATGTCGACCCCTGCGCGTCCAGACTACCGCGCTGAGCCGACAAACAGCTGATCAGCTGTTTGTCGGCTCAGCGTGGCAGCCACGTAAATTTAAATGAAGCGGTGATTATTTAAATCGCCGCTTTATTTTCCTATGCCTGGTAGCCTAATCTACATGCCTCTGGCGACAGAGGCATGTAGTCTAGACGTACCCTAAATCTAACTCCAGAAGATTGATCACTGCAGCGGTGATCTTCTGCAGAATGAAGACATGCCCTCAACTGGTTCCATCAACTGATCTTCCTATTGGAAGAGTAGTTGCCCCAGGAACTAGTGCCCCATTATTCTGTTTCAAAACCTGGCTGCCATTTAGTACCAGTGGGAAAAAGAGGACAATTTTTACTAAGGTGCACAAGACTGGCTTGGGTCCACCCCTGATTCCACTGCAGCCATTGGGCCTGATTCTCAGTTATATGGGGGCTCTTTTAAGCCATTCTGGCAGTGTAAAGTTGTCTACGTGTAAAAAGGAATCAGACTAATTGAGTTCAGTGGAGAATAGGATAGCAAAAGAGGGCAGGCCCATTTTTTGATATATCTAGACTAGGAAAGAAAATTAACAATAATTTACATATCTGTGGTGACTATTCTACATAATGCTGCAGCAATACTTTGTCATTGAAAACATCAGGAGAACAGAAGTATCCACTTCAAAGGAACCTTGCATCATGAGAAACTTTCTGAGAGGCATTAGAACAGAGGTGGGCAATAATTTTTGACTATGGGCCACTTCAGACATTTTTGAAGGAGTGGGGCCTCAGGCAGAATGGGCGGGGCCTCAGACGGAACGGGAGGGGCCAACACACTTCTATACTTCCCCACCCACAGACCCTGATTGGACTGTGGCTGGGGGAGTATGTGAAGTCTTTGCCCCCGCTACTCCCAGAGAACTGCCAGCTGTTCTGAACAGCTGGCGGTTCCTTCTAAGTGGTCATGCCTCTGGCAGCTGGAGGAGACTTTGCCTGTGTCATGTAGCAGGACTATTCGCATTTTGTAACAGGTAACAAAGCTAAGAAAAAGGTTACTATTTCAGCACCATTCCTGCATGCTAACATTTTATTACACACTAGATTATTTACTCACTTGTTTTTGATGTTGTTGACATAACTGTCTATCTGTGTTGGAATTCCCTGGAGAATAGAGTTTTTGAAACTCATTCGGTCAACAGTTTTTCCATGCTCGCCATCAATCACAACTACTTGGATACCATCATCAGAGAGGAAATACTTCTTGCCATCAACCTGCAGAAAAGAAAAAAATCTGCTAAAAAAATCCAAGTTCATAATAAATAACTGTAAGAAGTTTCCTGGTTCTGACATGGCAGCACTGAACTGCCCTTTGCTTCAAGGGATAGGATTCCCGATCTGTTAGCTTGGATCAACTTGAATTTTTGCCTGTAATGTTGTAGTACAATTCATTTTCCTAAGAGACATAGCCCTAATGACCTAATTCCTAAAGCTTCAGGGGGTAGCCGAGTTAGTCTGTACAGGTAAATTGAAAAACAACAAATAGTATGATAGCACTTTATAGACTAACAAAACATGTAGATGGTATCATGAGCTTTTGTGGGCACAGCCCACTCCTTCAGATAACGAGTGTTGAATGTCTAGGACCAAAATAAATAGGGGAGATGGGAGGGTGGGTGGAAGAAGGGAAAATTGGGAGGGGGAGGGGACAAGAAAAAGCAGCATGTAAAAAATATATCAAGGGAAAGCCAAGTCTATAAGCACCTAAAGAAAGACATTCAGTGGTAGTTTCCTCAGTAAATTCTGGGTGAAATCTCAGACTCAAAAATATATAGGTTAAAAAAAAGAGAGTCCAACAAATGTGGCTGGGAAGGAACCACTTACCTCAATGTATGCAAAATCATCACGGAGGTGGAAATATCTGGTCCTGAAGGTTTCTACTTTCAGCTCTAGGAAATGGTCATTATTATTCTGTTCAAAAATGGAAAATGGTATTTACTGCTTTTGTACATTCCCCAAATGCAGTTTATTTTAAACCAAGAACTTCCTAGCAGTTTAATCAACAATAAAAGAGTACCTCATAAATTGACACTTGCCAAATTACATTGTTAATGAAATCTGGGCAAAATCTTAACCTCTGAGCTGATCATGTCATCACTTCAATGTTGCAAAATGGAATGTGTGTGTTGTGCAGTTTTATGTCATTAATTGAGGTGTAGTCCCCTTAGGGTATGTCTACACTACCCCGCTAGTTCGAACTAGCGGGGTAATGTATGCATACCGCACTTGCTAATGAAGCCCGGGATTTGAATTTCCCAGGCTTCATTAGCATAAGCGGGGAGCCGCCATTTTTAAATCCCCGCTGCTTCGAACCCCGTGTAGCGCGGCTACACGGGGCTCGAACTAGGTAGTTCGGACTAGGGTACCTATTCCGAACTACCGGTGAAACGAGGAGTACCGGTAGTTCGGAATAGGTACCCTAGTCCGAACTACCTAGTTCGAGCCCCGTGTAGCCGCGCTACACGGGGTTCGAAGCAGCGGGGATTTAAAAATGGCGGCTCCCCGCTTATGCTAATGAAGCCTGGGAAATTCAAATCCCGGGCTTCATTAGCAAGTGCGGTATGCATACATTACCCCGCTAGTTCGAACTAGCGGGGTAGTGTAGACATACCCCCACTAAAAGGGACTTTTTCTGGGAGGATCCTTTGTGCTGCAATCTAGCCCTAGCGACTACAATTCCCATGAGCCTGTGAGGAAAAAGGAAGAAACAGGAGATCATCCAGGCATTTGGGGGGAGAGAGAGGCTCTCCAATTTGGGAGAGAGAAGCCAGGCTGCTGTGGCGGAGCCTCTGTCCAGTCCAGGAACTGTTGTGTTGCAGCTAGAGCCTGGGACTGAGAGCCTGCGGGGCTTGGCTCTAGCAGGCTGCTTCAGGGGCTGCTGATTGTCCCTAGAGAGGAGAGTCTCTGGCTGTGCCTGTGGCTGAGAAGGACTATATAAATCTACTCACAGTTTCCTTCTGTGTGTAACTGGGCTCTTTCGGAAAGTGCTGCCTGGGGCTGACCTCAGAGATATAGACTAACTCTGCGTCCAAAGAGAGGCAGAGTGACTAGCCCAGTGAACCAGAGCTGCTGGCATTTGGTGGAGCCTGCTTCAGTGACAGAGGAATTTTGCAGCTGGCTGCTCAGCTTGGACTAACACCCACAGGACCTGCACAATGCTGTCTCCACTCCAGCTGCAGACTTTCAAGCATGGCCAAGCAAGTGTCTGGGACTCTGAATCCAGAGGAGTGCATACTCTGGGGTGGGATAAATGGTGGCAGTGCAAATGCCAGATAGATAAGTTCTTTTTATTTCTGTATACTTTGTTAATTGATTTTATTCACTTTTGATCTGTTAAACCCTGTTTCTTTAAGTTGTTAAGTAAAGGTGTGTCAATTCTAATTTAATCAATTAGATGTATATTATTTATAATTGTGGTCTTGGAGTTAGATCTAGATTATTGCTGGAATAATTTTATTCCTGGAGGCCCCAAGGCACACCATTAAGTGTGCACAGGGCGAGCCAGGTGGAGTCACTGCCATTGTATATTCTTCAGGAGCAAGAGACTACAGCAAGGGGGTGGGAAAGGAATCCCCAACTAAACAGCATCACCACTGGGGTACTCAGGATCTCCTTTTAAGTTAAAACCACCAGGCACATATGTATGTGACACCTGCTCCCGAGTAACCCAGGGAGGAAAAAGGGGGTTACAGAGGCTTTGATCCTACATGCCTGTTCCAAGCAAGAAGGGTAAGAAAGGGCCTGGCTGGGAACAGAACAGGCACCTGTCTCTTAGCAGAATTGTGGATGTGCAAATTTCTAGCCACTGCCTGAGCACGGTGAGCCTGAGTCATTTGCCTTGGGCTCTGAAACTTAGTGCCAAAAGTTTTTCTTTAGAGCCTAGATATGCTCTTAGCTATGCAATCCCCCCTTTGACATTGCATCTGCTATTAGGCAGTCCTGGCTGGCAGCCATGCAGCAGAATTCTCATCCGAGCAGGATCAAGTTCCTCTGAGCAACCTGTTGCTCTGCTCATCACTGTGTGTGCGTTGCGTTTCCGTGCACAGGATTCCACACTTGAGCATTGGGAGATGCATTTCTTACTGTGAAATGCAGTTTTCAATACCCATTGCCCCATGAGTATTGAGCACCTTGGCCTGGGAAGCAGGCCTACAGTATGGAAAAGTAACTGATAGGGATCACTTGCTGCAGCTTCAGGTGTCTTTCTTTCACGAATCTGCATTTTCTGTGTTTGTTAGTGTCTGGTTTAGGTTGCTTTATGCTTCTGGGCAATTTCAGAAAGTTATGCCTAGACAGAGTGGTTTTTAGAGCTGGTCTCCAAGGTAACATGGAATGATGCATGCTAAAGCTTATACATTTACAAGGAAACAGAACAATGGTAATAGAAATGTAATAGCAAACAAGGTACTTTACCAGTATTGCATTAGAGAGCTTCTTAGGCATTGGCACATCAACTACTGGCGTTTCCGTGTATTTTGGATAGGCCTTAGCTTCACAGTCACTGATTCCAGCATTCTTGGGGATCACAGCTTTGATCCTTATTCTCTCACAGCCTTGGACTGAGCAGAAGGCAAACTTCTCCTTCTCAT
The DNA here is from genome assembly GCF_052426305.1 of Pelodiscus sinensis. NCBI lineage: Eukaryota > Metazoa > Chordata > Testudines > Trionychidae > Pelodiscus > Pelodiscus sinensis. The sequence continues at coordinate 28,798,535 of NC_143065.1, forward strand.
TTTGGGCTTTGAATTTCAAGAACAGCAGCCTTCAGATTGGGGAAGACAATGCACAAATTATGGAGTGTTTCACACCCAAACGAATACATCTCAGTGCTTTGCGGTAACCAATGTATAATTTAACCATCCCAGTCTCATGCTAATAGAACATTTATCCCACACTGGTGTATTTATCTCTTTCTAAAGAGCCATTAATTTTACATAAATCAGTGTGGTTATATGTTTATTCAGAGGGGTAGGATGCTCTCTGAATTGGGGGCTGGAGGGACAGGAAAGAAAGCAAAAGGGAGTTACTGAGAATGGAGGCAAGGTATGTGTGTGGCGGGGGAGGGGGGAGAAATGGGCAGCCCATCCAGACTGGGAACAGACAGCCTGGTAGTTCTGACGGTCATTCCTACAGCAGTTTCTCCACGGCGGGTGCCTTCTACTCCCCTATCCCTCACCAGGTGGTTGGCACCATGTACACTATTCTCCCACATGCCCCCTGTCCAGGTACCAGTCACCCGTGCCATCCTCCACCCCACCCTGGCAGCTAGTCCACGTGCTCCTGTCCCTCTATCAGGCCAGGAGTCCCCACTGGGACTCATGGTGACTGGAAGGTGGGACCAGACTGGCTCAGGAATGTCTTCCTGCTCCTCAGTGGCCAGTCCAATCTCATGCAGTGCAGCCACTCCAGTCCCTCCTCCAGGAGATACTGTGGAGATGGAAACATAGATCCACTGCCCTCAATGTTTCCACTGAGGGAGCAGTAACTCTCTGTATTTATTATAAATAATACTTCTTTCTTTCTCTTTGGCAATCTAAAAAACAACCTCAATTGCCTATAAGAACAAGTCCCATCTTCCCTCAAAGGGGACAAGTTTGGCCTGTTCAAATTCATTGGGCAGCTCTACATCATCATGTTGATGTTCATACATAGTCAGGGTTTAAGATTCCTAGATCTAATTTTTGAAAAGAGAAGGGTTTTATGCTTGTTCCACGCAATTTCATTGCAATGAGCTGGATGTTCCTTCTGCTTTTCCTTCTGCCCTGCTGTGTATTCACTTGGCACGGACAGCCTTTAGGGGCAAGTGTCTGTGAGCACATTAATGAGTGGCAGTCACCATGAGTCAGAAGGTTATGAAAAATCAATCAGGCCTGACAGAATCTGTGTGTTGTGATCCCAGTTTACATTTGAATATTGGCCCGATCCAAAAAAAACCCACTTTCTGGTTCAGAGAGCTGTCTCGTATCTGTTGAGTTGAACAGGGGCTTTTTCCTTACCCGCTGTCCTCATCCCAATAATAGTGTCCTTTGGTAGGATATCGGTGCTCCAATTTGTCCATCTGCTGGGTCCTATAGAAGGTCCCCGTTTTGTATGTTTTCTTCAAGAGGCGATTGTGGATATCTGAGACAATGGAAAATGTTGTCCCTTTAGGATAACACAAGCCTAGCTGGATCCAGTCATTCCTAAAATAGCAAAGAGCCACATTATAACAAATAATATAGACACATGACTATGACTTTCCTGGGCATGTCATAAGCCAAGTTAAATAGTTCACTCTGAAATGGAACAATTTTTTCCTGGCTGGTCAACATAATTTAGACTGTAAAAGAACATCTATGTGCTACTTAAGCAATGTGGGCTAAACTCATCCTTCTTATAAAACCATTGGCATCTATTCACCAGAGATTAATTTGATCCAAGGCATCTAAAAAAAATATGTGTTTTTACCTTTCAGTGCCTATCCTGGGGGAACATAAGTATCATGACAAATTAAAAGATAGGGCAGTTCATAGCGGGTTCCATAAAATAATTATGTCAACCCTGAAAGAACTATCATGGATATTTCAATAATGTCATTCTTCAACAGTGTACAGTTACATTACTGGGTGGGAATCCAAGTCACCCTTATCCATACACAGAATATGTAGCTGCGTAGGGCACTCAAAAATCTGGGGCACCCCGGGCCTTCACGTACACTGACCAGCCACTTCCTGCCCCTGGTTTGGGGTTTTGCTTCCTCTTGAGAAGATCTGGAGAATTTAAAAGTGACAAAGCCTGCCAGACCTAGGAACAGAACACTGAACCTGTGAAAGAGCCATTCAAGTGGTAATCAAGCCATTTAACAGGCATTTGTCAACCCCAGTAACTGTCAGTTTCTGAATGTACTGTTAGTTGACAGGACCATCTTTTAAAATTTGTTTAAAAATTCTCTCATTATTGTGTTGCTGAAGATTTTAAAATCACATCTAACCCCCCCCCCCAAAAAAAAACCCCTTCATCCCCTCCAGCTGCCATTGGGCACCAGTTCAATAAACTGCATAGACTCTCCTAAATCCTAAAGATGGCCTTGGTTGGAATGCTACTTCCATGGGTTAAAATTTAGAGGGATCACTTACTTGTTGAAGTTGATGAGCCATATAGCTAGTTCCTCAGGTGCAGTCTTGTCCCAATGCACGGTATAACCTTTCCGCAGTGTTATAACTGGCTGATACTGCTGGTAATGAGAACTTTTGCTTAACGCTCCCTCCAGGTAGAGAGGATGGTTGTGATAGTCATTTCTGATTATTTTCAGTCTCAGGGTGGCTGACTTGTAGGCCTGGATGTATATCTAGATTAGGAAAACAGTCACGATTGGTTTAATAAAATAAATGGTTACTAACGGGCTTTAAATATATTACTCTGAAAGCACTTGCAGTACCTAAAACATTGCTAAAAAAGTCGCTGCATATAAGAGAGAACGAAGCACTGGTTCTAAGCAGTGGTACCAAGTGCTTTTGTTACAGGGAGAATAGTTTTGTGGTTAAGTCACAGGACTGGAAGTTGGAAAATCCAGATTCTGTTCTGGATTCTATAGGACACTTCCTCTGAGACTCTGGGTAAGTCACTTAACTTAGGTGTGACACATTTTCCCCCATAAAAATGAGGATAATAAAAACTTCTTTACCATAGGGTCAGTTTGTGAAACTTAATTCATTAAAGCTTTTGACATGCTTGGAGATCTTTGGATGGAAGTTGCCACAAAAGTGCCTTGTTCTTTTCATTGGTTAATATTCACGGCCTACATTTTTAAAGTGCCTTTGAAAATGTGCCATAATATTTACAGGCAAACTCACCTGTGTGTGTAAAGTCATCCAGACAGATGCATTGCCAAGTACTATAATCTAGAGTGTCCTATAAAAGTGCACATTTCTGAATTCAAGATAATTTCAAGCCTACTGTACAGGCACATTTAAAATAGTTATAAACCTATTACCTTCAATTCCTGTACTCCCCCAGAGCAATGACAGCAGTGTAAGATAAATTCTACATACCTGTGCATAGTGCCCACTGCAGATGGCACCTCTCCAATCTGGCACATCAATACAGTCTGGGTGCTTGATCAACCAGTTATCTTCTTTTATAAGGTATGAACCAGGATATTCTGACACAGAGCCATCTACATCATGAAAAACTGATGTTTTATCACCATCCATATTCAGGTCATTGAACCAGGGTCCAGGTTCTCCAAAGAACACTCGTGAGGTAATCTAAACAGAATAGTGACAGCTATTTACATACCAGAGGAGCAATTCACTGCTTAGCACTTCATGGGAAGGACAATCCTGTGGTTGTGGGAATGGCATGAATTGTCTGATTTTAACTAGAGCTGTAAAATACTTTAGAGCAAGAAGCAGCATTTGGATTTGCTGGTCACTCTAGGGGTGGGAAAACTTCCTTATACGTTAGGGCCAATGTTTTAAAAAGTGACCATTGATTTTTGGTGCCTCAGTTTGGGAGACATCTTAGATCTGGTTTTCAGAAGCTCTGAGCACATCAGCTGATGTCCAGGAAATCAGGCTCTGAGTGTCTCAGGCTAAGGGCCCCTAAAAAAAGCAGCCCACAAAATCTGTGCCCACTTTTGGCAGCTTACCACTGAAATTCTTGCTAGCTGCCATTCGCTAGAATATTTGAGTTACCCCTTCCTTGTCCACATACTGCCTGGTCAGTGCCTGAGGCTAACGCAGAGTTAGGTCATACACTGCAAAGGTCTGCTTAGTCGTAACCATTTCCTGTTGATGGTGAACGGAAGCTGGGGGCAACACAACCAGCATTCTACTCTTGTGGCCTCCATCCTGCAGTGTGGGGTTCAAGTTTTGGAGTAAGGCTGAGGGAGATTTTTTTTTAAATCTAATTTAGTTCATACATCCCTTCTTATTTGAATTTGCACTTACCCTGGAACAATCAGTGGCCTCCCTTGGGAGGCTGCTTATGTGACTTCTAACCAGGGCTGGATTAAGTCCTTTAGAGGCCCTAAGCACTGAAAAGACTATGATGCCTCCCATATGTAATTCAAAATAAAAACAATACTTTACCCTAAAATCTTTTTTGGTGCCCCTGCTTTGCTGGTGCCCTAAGCACGTGCTTAGTTTGCCTATTGGGTAATCCAGCCCTGCTTCTAACCAGTGGTTCTTATGCAAGTGAAATAAATTGAATGTCATAAACCAGCCTGATGCAACATGGCTGAGGCTGGGTCAGATTCTTCTGGGGATTTTTTTTCTTCCTACCAGACACTGGGCACAAGAATCTTTAATCAACTTTTCTCATGGATTTTTAGCAAGTGTGGTATTGAGTAAAAATGAAGCAATCAAAATCATTCCTTCAATCTACAGATGTCTGTAAATACACTTGAACGGGTTGTTAATTGGATTCAACAGCTGCCAGGTACATTCCATCAGGCAGAGGGACACTTTCAGGACCAGCAGGCATATATTTGTACAAGCAGATGCAAAAGATACCTGCCAATCTCTCACCAGGATTAGTTGTCGCTAATTGCTTGGTTTGGTTCAAAGAAGCATCCAAAAGATCACATACTTATTCAAAGCTGATAGCAACCTTTTTGGCCAAATTCTGCTCTCATTTACATCTGGGGAACTGATGTCAATGGAATTGCCAGATGTAAATAGGAACAGAATCCCCTTTGATTCTGCCCAGTGTGGTTGGATCTCTCATGGGGACGTCCATTGGTATTTCTTGCTTCTGACTGGACTGCAACTTTTATAAGGTCAGCCTATCTAAGTTGGCACTTCAACATCTTACCCCAGATGGAACCAAAGAGGCCTTATTTTCCCTCTCACCTACCTTGGTTTTACTTCAACTGTAACTATATTAAGTTCAGTAGAGTTACTACTTGCATGTGGGAGGGGAAACAGGCCTATGGTAGTGCAGAAGCTCGCAGAAATAGAAATGCTATTTATTTATATGAGAACCCAATTTGGGGGGAAACTGGCCTGCTTCTGATTTGCTCCGAGTTTGCAAGAAAGTGGGGCTTGTTTGATTTAAAAAAAAAAAAATCGAAACCAGTTTTCTTATCCCTCATTTACACTTAATTCACTAAAAACAGGGCAGTCATTGGGACTAGGATGTCAGAAGTTCTGATGTTGTTTCCACTCTCCCCCCACTGCCCATGGCCATTTCCTGCCTCACACTTTTCTCCATCCCATTCAGTTCAAAAACCAAATGACAAGGAACCCATTTTGAAAAATAACTCACAGGCACGTCTTCAAATATAATGTTGGTGACGTTGTTATTGGGGCAACTCTGCCAGGCATTGTTGAGCCGGAATGCCAGGGCACTTGTGTGACGACCATCCAATGCAGCAAACTTGCGAAACGTGCAGTTTTGGACATTGATTGGACCATCATAGAACTGAATCCCACGAATTGGAAAATTCCTAAAATATATTTGAAAAGTAGAGAGAAGGAGATCTGGTCACAATGTGTTACCGTAGACATCAGACATATAGCCACAGGCTTTTTCACATTCTGATTTCAGGGAATGCTTTGTAGCAGACATTATTTTGCATAGTCAGCAGGAGAACTCTGGGTGAGTGCTGCTTTTGTTTTTGTTTGTGCAACCCTTCAGTTCCTATGAGTTCAGTCAAGGTCTCTTTGTGTCTAAGCAGATCATCTTTGTTTGGTCTGTACTCCTAAAGGGAAGGAACATTGGATAATGCCAAGGCATTGACCTAAAAAGAAAAAATTAATGTGGCAATCACAAATATGTCTGCAGCAGCCGCAAAACCTGCAACCAATCAGATGTGCGCTCCTCACACTGAATCACTGAAGAGCTAAAATCCCAAGACAGCTTTCATAGGCGCATGGAGATAAACAACCTGGCTCCAATAAAATAATATTTGGATTTTCAAGCAGCAAAACTGTTGCACTGCCTGGGATACTGTTTTAAGTTAGTGAGCACACTCCAAAGCACCTTAACCCAGAGACTGTTTAGATCCCAGTGGAGAGGTAGAGAAGACATGTGCTTTTTTACATTTTGAGTTCACTGAATGTCATGTTTTAGCCAAGCCTGTTAAAGGGTTAAAACATGTCAATGACTGCTCATAATAAACAAAACCATAATCGTTTACTCAAAGGAGCGGTCCTTCCTCACACAAGAATTTCCCATTCAGGTAAGTGCTCCCTGCCTTTGGATGCTCTTATATACACAACTTCCTCCACTGAAGACAACGGGAGAATGTTTGTATGTAAAGGACGGAAGAACAGAGTATTATAAGAGCCTCCTTTCACTGTTGGTATAGGGCAGGGGTTGGCAATCAGCTGCCTATGGGCTCAACATTATCATGTATTAACCTGCACAGCCACAGGTATGGTTGCTTGTGGCTCCCATTGGCTGTGGATTGCCGTTCCTGGCCAATGGGAGCTGCAGAATGTGGCCCAGATTGGGACACCACTTCCTGCAGTTCCCATTGGCCAACCGCTTATTGCCCACCCCTGGTATAGAGGATTGTCCTATGGGGACTCCTTTGATAAGCAGAATTGAGGAGAGCCATGCAGAAAATACAGGATTCGATCTCTTTGTGCATCAGAGGCTTCTATAAGGGTGGTTATATTTTAAACAACAAACAACAACAAAATACCCTTGCATTTGCAAAACCAATCCAGAGCACCAAGATCATGGGTGAGGTCATCCACGACATTCACTAGCAGCTTGTAAAATGTTTAACAAGGGCATAAAGATCATGTGAACCCAGCAGCAACTCCACTTGGTCCAAAGCCCAGGCAAGGGTTCTCAGAGAATTCCTTGGTGACTGGTAGCTGATACGGGTGGAGATTGTGGCATTGCCCCATCCTTGCTGACTACATGTACAAATCTTGCCCAGTTCACAAACTCTTCCTCTGCCTTAGCTGTCCCCCAACCCAGTTCATGAAGCAGGTATTGATGCTGTCCTGGCAGCCTGCAAGCACATGCCTGCCAGCAGCAGCTGCACAATGAGGATCTTGGGAACAAGAGCCATGAAACAAAACCCTCTGTGTATAATTTCTCTAGTTTCAGTTACACCAAATAGTGCTGAAAAAATACATATGTTTAAACAAACAGGAGGGTAAAGCACAGTTCACTTGTGCTGGACAGAACTTACTGGCCTATGGGGAGAGTCCTTCCACTGTGATCCAGGCCTCCGGGACCCCAAATGTGGTTGTTCATGGTTTCTGTTCCCACGTTTTTACTTTCACCGACAAATAGGCTGTTCTTTATTTCTTGCTTTGAACCATCATCATGTGGGAAAGTACCTCCGCTAGGAGAGACAGGACTGTGCGTTAAAAAGGGCTCCTTCAGGCAAACTTTGTTTTGGAATCAGAGGACAGAGCAGGAGAATGGTAAATGGGGAAAGAATAATGCTTACCTTGCCAAGGTCAGGCCAATGCCATTGTCAGCAAACCTGCAAGGAGAAAAGAGTAGGGAGTGTTTTACAAGCCATGATACAGAGCCTTTGTGCTTCCCAATGCTAAACTGGGATATCCAAACCAGGAAGGAATTTATTATTAACAAGGAGGGTTGGGGTTAATTAACAAAATGAAGCTTCCCTATGTTAAGTGGGAGAGTGCAAGGCACTAAAAGCTTTAGCAATTTTGTTTATATTCCACTTGGTGAAGAAAAAGTTTGATATCATGACTCATATAATGTGTCTAGATCAAGTGTTAGTGTCAGTTTGATAGATTCTTAACTGGGATTATAACCTGCCATTGCAGGAGGAAGGACTTCCTTATTGGATACTGATTTGTTTCCTCCCCCTGCCCCATCTCTGTCTACCATGACTCTTTCAAAATTATTTAAGGAGGTCCTGTTTGTGTACCAAACTATTTTACACTTTTTAATAATCCTCTGCCCTACACACATTTCCCCCTTATGCACCTCTGTGCTTATTACTCATATAGCCTTGCCACACAGTAGCTCAAGAAGTGGTAGAAGTTTCTAACTTCTGTTTCATCAGTGTCAGATACCAGAAGTAAAAGCTACTGAGCTTTGGTGATATTCAAAATCCAGATTTGTACCTGAGTCTTAAATGGTTCCTATTTTTATAATGGCATTAACTGGAACGCTTATTACAAACACTCTCCAAATTTGGAGGAAAGTGAGAATCCAGATACAGAGATTCACGTTATAGTTTAATCCCCTCTTTACAATGTGCTGACAAACATCACAGTTACAACTTGGTGCTAGAATTTAAATTGCCATGCACAAGATGAAAGTCAATGTAAAGCTAGGAACAGAATAAAAACAATTTCCATAATTTGATCACTAGGTGGTAGCATATTACATGCTATCTGCTTTTCATTTATTATTTCTACAGCCTCAGGAAAGGTTTATGTACTGCATGCCACATTAGTATTTGTTTTGTTAATGTAATACAAAGATGTCACTGTAGAAAAGGAAATGAAAATTAACTCTGTGGTAATGATTATAAAAACAAACTATAGTTTGAGGGCTGTACCCGCAGAGCCAGATGCATTGAAAAGAATGTTGCCAAAAATTGATAAAATGGAGACACTCATGCAGTATTTTAAAAATTATGGTATCTCTGACTAATCCAAACAAAATGCAACTGATCTGAAAAGGCAGGAACATTAAGCATTTCTGGCTAACACAGTCCATAAGGACAGATAACATGGCGACTTGATATTATATTTCTGTTCATTCTGACCTACTTTCATTTTTGCTAATCTCTGAAGTCCCAGTGGGTGATTTTAAAAGGTTAGGACTATTCTAACGTAAGGCAGTTTTAGCAGGCAACTGGATGCCACGGCTAGGCAAACAATTGAACTAGTGTAGAGCTTTTTTTTTTTTTTTTCCCCTCAGTAATGGAGATTGCTATCAAGATACTGGATCAGGGTGGACAGTGAAGACAATCATCCAGTCCCAAGTGCAAAGAGGAACAGCACAGGAAATTGCTTTCAAGGGCATACAATGTGCTTTTCCCCGATTCCTCTCCTTCCCTCCCATAAAGCATAGTTTTGTGTCTGCTTCCTTGGTACTGTCTTATTCAGCACAATGCTGAACCACATAAAATAAGGCGGTGGAAGCTGGTTAGATTTATATGTTTTCTGTTTATTTTAATCTCTTCATTTTTTCCCTGTAGAATGGTTTATCGGAGTCAATTTTTGCTGCTGCTTTGAAAATCTGGACAAAGTCACACTTAAAAACAATTCAGCAGATTCTTTACTTCAGACAAAACAGATTTTGTAACAATGCCTGTGTTTTCTTAAAGTTTCGTATTTATTTTAATCTTGACCATGTGCAAGGTGCAAAGCGATATAAATAATATAACCACAACTACGCTTGCCAGAACCGCGAAGGGTTGAAATAAGGCAAAACTCACTGGCAGTCATCCAGCCATACGTCTCCACCCCTCAGCCAGGCCCCGTGGTCCTGGTTCTTGTACGCAATAAAGCGTTCAATTATCGCAGGTTCCCTAGGCTTCAAAGGGTCTGCGTCTTTGTGTGGACTGTATCTGAAAACACAAGAAGAGCAGAAACGGTTGTCAGTGGAAGGCAATCTACCTCAGTGATCTTCTATTGCTACAATGACTTGTTAAACATTTGGGGGCGGTGGGAGGTGGGGGGAGGATTGTTTCTGCTGCACACAGAAATTACCAGGCAAGAACTGTGGACCATAAACTCTGATAGTGACCAGTACCTACTACCAGGAATGTGCAAGAAATGCTCCAATAGTTGTGAAATAACCTGCCCCGGAAAAAAAAAAGTTTCTTCCTTTAGTTAAATGTTAGTTTATGTCCTCAAGCATGACATTGTATTCCTTTTAAAATTCTTGGGGTTATTTAAAAATCCTCCCTATTATAACTCTGCATATTCTTGTTATTCACCTAAATGTCCAGTTCTTTTCTTTTAATCCGGCTTAACACCAGTTTGTGTGGCTGTGAATTCCATGGGCTAACTGCGCATTGTACAGAAAAGCAAAGATGGCTGAAACGTGAACGCATTTTGAGGAGACTGTGAAGGTTGCTTCTTTGCTGTTCCTACCATATGTCACCTATTAGCTTGCAAGCTCTCACACATGATGAAATGACTGCCTGGTGAATCATGGAGGAAGAAGCATTTCCACAGTAGTCTGTCAGCCTGCACTTGGGTGTTAGGATCTGTTTAAGCCCTGTCAGAAAGAGGCTAGGTCAGATAACCAATATCTTTTATTGAACCAATGTCTGTGTAACTTGAAAGCTTGCCTCTCTCATCAACAGAAGTTGGTACAATAAAAGATATTACCTCACCCAATTTGTTTCTCCAGTATCTCAGGACAGACACAGCTACAACCACACTGCATGTTGGAGTGTTATTTAGGGTATGTCTACACTACCACCCTAGTTCGAACTAGGGTGGTAATGTAGGCAACCGGAGTTGCAAATGAAGCCCGGGATTTGAATTTCCTGGGCTTCATTTACATCTCGACGGGCGCCGCCATGCGGCACGGACTAGGTAGTTCGGACTAGGCTTCCTATTCCGAACTACCGTTACTCCTCGTTTCAAATAGTTAACAGATATTTAATAGCATTTTGTTTCACGAGGAGTAACGGTAGTTCAGAATAGGAAGCCTAGTCCAAACTACCTAGTCCGTGCCGCGTGTAGCCGCGTGGCACGGAGTCCGCACTAGCGGACATTTAAAAATGGCGGCGCCCGTCGAGATGTAAATGAGGCCCGGGAAATTCAAATCCCGGGCTTCATTTGCAACTCCGGTTGCCTACATTATCACCCTACTTCGAACTAGGGTGGTAGTGTAGACATACCCTTATTCCTGCTCCTCAGTGGCAACTATCCATATCATTACTAAGGGTCCTGTCAAATACAATGCCGTGTAGAAAAACCTGACAGATTAGTATCCACAGCAGTGCAGTAATGGACAGCACCGAAATTAAAATTCATGGGTCAGAAATAGCTATCAAATCATTAACAGATATTTAATAGCATTTTGTTTCACTTCATAAATCATCCCATCAACCTAAAATAAAAATAATGATCATGTGGCTCCAGCAAATGATCACCACTTTGACAGCTTCATCCTTATGAAATCACTTGGTATTCATGGTAAAAGCACGCATCCTGGTGAATTCACTAGATACTATCAAACAAATTCACTTTGGGATGAATCCGGTCTCTTTTACACCAGTGTGTATCTGGAATAACTCTTGGAAGAGGGAGTTAACATGGATGTATACTTCTCTGACTGAAAACAGAGTATGAAGTCAATGGAGTTACCTTCAACTTACAACAGTTCAACACAGCACAGAATCTGTCCCAGTAACTTTGGCTGTGGTTGTACATGGCTGCGGGGGAAGTACTAAATCCACCAATGAGATTCAAGGAGAGTGTCTCACTGAAATGGTACGGGGAGGTCACACCCTATCGGTGATTAGAAGAAAGTGAAAAAAATTCACATCTTCCTCCTTCTCAACAGAGATTCGTCCACAGGTGTCTGTTCTCATTGCAGGGTCCTGGGGGAGCATGGCTGGAGGTAGCTGGTCCATTAGGAGAAAAAACTGAAACATGAGAGTGTTTGAGTCGTTCTCTCTCTCTGACTTTGGGATCTATACTAATAATTAGATTTGACCTCTGACCAGGGGAACTGCGTGCGAGAAAACATATTCCTTATTCAATTCTTTGGCTTATGTCAACAAGCTTTCTGAACCAAATTGAGCAATGTTTCTTTGCATCCTTTGAGCTCTACAAATATAATGATCTTTTCATTTTTATTTTAAATACATTAAATGTGGGCCATTGCCCAAACACATTGGTGGAGATGGTAGGGTAGCTTCCTTCATATAATTATCATCAGTGAATTATCAGATTTGGAAGTTGATTAAAATTGAAATGAAACATGAGTTTAATTTCAACATCTTAAAGAAGTGTTATGCTTCTCCCCGAGACATCTCTTCTTTTTCCATTCCTATCTAGGAAACTCTTGCAGCATTTTTTACCTAGCAGGAAAACTGCTTAAGAATCATTTTCTTCTCATCGATTTATACAAAAAACTGCAGGACACCCCAGAGTACACATGACTTCTGCTTCATCTAAATCCAGAAGTGATCAGCAAGGGTCTGAGAACCACGTGCTGAAATCTCCAGATGGTGGGGAAGGAAAAATGCACAAGGGTCAAAAGTGGCAAAGTCAAGAAAAGTCAAGAAAAGATCTGGATACAACTCCTACTGATAACAATGCAGAGATTCCCAATGACTTCAGGGGGAGCAGAATCCAGCCATAAATGTGCATTATGCACAACTTTCCAAACCAAACCATAGAGAAAGTATTACCTCCCAGAAATCAGTGTCAGAAAAGGTCTTTTGTCCTTATCAGACGCTGGTGTAGTTTTGACTCCATTATCAATGATCATGCCAGCCTGAGGAGGAAAAGGAATTTCATTATGTATTTATACACTTGAAAATTACTCTGTTTTAAGTTTCTGGGCCAAATCCTCAGCTGGTGCAAACACCAGGGCTTTTTTGAAGTCAAAGGCATCATCCTGATTTACTCCAGCTACGAAGCTGGACTCATACATTTAAAATAACTTCTAGACCAACACCCATAAAGATGGTGCAACATTTTAAAATATTGGGAATGGGTTTCTGAGAAGGACCAGAATTTTTTGTTCAACTTGTCCTGATGATCAATTGAGCAAAATGTTCTTCAAAGTCACTAGCTTTCTCTGACTTGGGTTCCAAGTTGGGTGCCTTATGCCTTCTGCTTTTGGAGAAGTGAATCTTTAACTAATAGCATTGCTCTTCAGAAAAAAAATTGTATTTCGTTAGAATTGTTACCACTGAAGTTGATACTCAAGCAATCTGGCAGTGATAGCCTGCCCTGAAGTGCTTTTCCTGGAAGATGTGCATCTGAGAATTTTGTCATAGTATCAGCAGTGTCCTATAATGCATCATTCCAGCATGAGAAACAGGAGGACTGTCCACTATATTATCTTCTGTCTGCAGCCTCTTAAAAAGCCCTTGTGTTTTCCAGCTGTTCTGCCACAACACTAGCCAATTAAATACATGCTGCAATCTAAAGACATTAAGTAATAGATTCCAATGTACAGTCTCCCAGGGCAGTAAGTTTGGGCTGAATAAGTAAAGAGATTTAGGAAATAACTAGACTCAGCTTATATTATTTTATCCACCAGGTGCTCTTTGATCAATGGCTAACATTGGCAGCAGTGATCTATAACCAGACAAGCAGCCAAAAGATGCTGCTAGCAGCATCATTTTAGAGAACAAAAGCAGACAGATCACCTGGTGGAAACAAAATGAATGGAAGTAAGATCCTCTGATCTCCCAATGCCCACGGGAAATTTTAGCCTTTAGGCCAAGAATAGCAAATTGAATTCAGGGTAAACAAAAACTGTTGTTCTATTTATACCAGCAAACAAGCCACTTTGTTTGTAGGTACAACTGTGAAAATTAGTTTGTAATTGCTGGTAGTGAATCAGAAATCACAGGCCATATTAGCTCATAAGCTCCTGAAAGCTGAAGGAACTGAGCTCTGTTTTTAGACAAGAAGATTGTTTTCATTGCATGCAGACTCACTCGGTAGTTGGAATGTGCCCGATTGTTGTAGAATTTTCCCATTGGAATGTGCTCAGAGTAGCCCGGAGAATATTTTCCTTCGGAGGGCCCCGTAGGCACATGGTGAAAAACAAACCAAAACCCCGTTTCCTGTGAAAGGGAATACACACTGTGAGCCATCACTTGATTTTAACAGATTTACATTGGTACAGGGGCTTACCAGGAAATAGCGCAAGGTAAAAGCCACAGATTTCATGACATGGTAATGCTCTGTAACTATATGAAGAACACCCACACAAGCAGTTAGGGACAGCATTTTTTTGGGACACCTAAAGTTAGTCTCCAACATCCATCCTGAGGCAACAACACGTAACCTTGCCTGATTTTCAGATGTGCGGAACACCAACAAACCCTACTTATGTTAATGAGAGTTTTAGGTGCTTAGCACCTTTGAAAATCATGCCACTCATTTAGGTGCCCATTTAGATGATATAGGAGCCCACATTTAAGTCCTGAGATTTGGCAACTTTGGGCCAAATATTTTTTTCAAATAAAAAAAATCAAGTAGAGACAATTGAATGGAGTCAACTTTTTTGGAGAAGTAGCATCAGTATGGCTTTAAATGTCACAGGCCTAGATACCATTCATGTGCTAGTTTAGGACGGAGTCTGTCCCCGCTGTAGTCAGTAAGAGCTTTGCCATTGGCTTAATGGGAGCAGGAGGGATAGGTCTTATACAGGCTGTGCTTTGGGAATTTTGTAAAAAGTAATCCAAGTCTTCAAACCCCAACTACAGCAAGTGGCTAGAAGTGTGGAGGTGGAGGCAAGGAAGATTGTATTTGCAGCAGTAGCAGCGTTAATCTGTGGCTTTCAAAAATGCCTAAGTAGTGGAAACAGTAAACACCGGAAGTTGCAGGGCTATTGCAGTTATTCTGGATTTTCCCAAATAAGAAATCTTTGTACTCACTTCGGATCCTGCAGCTGCACAGTTTATAAGGTTGTTATGAGGATTGGCCATCCAGAAAGTGGATACAGCGCTGCAGAGGAGGGAACAAAGAATAGCATGAAAATGACACCCAAGGCACACAGGAAGGAGTTAGCTTTCCATTGCATACAGTATCAGCAGGTCAGATCACACAGCAGAAAGGCTACTGCCTAGAGTGTAGCAACTGGGGTTTCTTTCTCTTTCATCATATCACAGCTGTTACCTTCATCTACAGATGCAGAAAAATGGCCTTATCTTTAAAGACCTCAGGAATGAAATGAAGAATTTCTACTGAAACCCTAAGGCTAGTATCAAGCTGTTATATCAATTATATTTTATGATAAGGTAAACGTGTCATTACACAAGTTACAGACAAGAAAAGCCCTACAACAGTGCTCCAGGTTCGCTGGAGATTGGTTTACCCATGGCTCTGAGAACGTGTTTCTGTGGGCTTGTTACAGAAATCCCCTTACATCTGCTCTTTCCATATGCTACTGTGTTTCACAAAACATATTCATTACCACCCCCCACTGGATTCTCAGTCCCCGAATATTCCCTGTAAGCCGAGCACCTCGGCAGCCACCCAGAAAAGATTCAAATGCTGCCCAGCTGATTAGCGGAGCACTCACAGCTGGTAGTATGCATTTCTACTGTGGTGCACATCTGCACATGCCTTAGTGCACATAACACAATTTATTCTGCACACTCATGGAAAAAATTAGAAGGAAACATTGGTCCACGGCCAGATTCTCATATGTCTTTAGACTTAACACTCTCAACTGAAATCAATAGGACTAGTCACAGATTAAGGTACTAGGCAACATGGCAAAGATGGGCAGAATCTCGCCCTAAATTACTTTAAAAGTTCAATCCAAAGCTAAAAAGAAAGAAAGCCTTCTGACGTCACAAAGCCTAATATTTCTAGGAGTCACTCAGCTGGCAGCTAGAGGGGGTGTGTGCTTAGAGTTGGTTTCAAATAGAAACAGGCTTTAAGAACTTTCATGCACTGACTTATACAGCAATCTGTAGTAGGGATTCTATGCCTATGCAAGCTTTGATCTGCCATTGCCACGTTCCAGAGTCTTGATGAACTATATTAAACATAACTCTCTGATCTGAATTTACTCCCTGCGGAGTATATGCCAAATGAATGTGAAATATGACTTTTTGGGCCACTCATCCTCACATTGAGTAGTACCCATCCTCCACAAGGAATTCTCTTCTAATCAGCGGGACCAGTTGCAGACATGAATATGAATAAAGGTGGCAGAGTCTCCCATTCACAATTAATTGAATTTTATACCCACATGATAGTGGTGTAAATGAGACCTTAGGCAATGCAGAGTCAGGGCCATTTGTCTGCACTTTGAAAGGGATTCATGCACAGCATCCACCATAACAAGCATTTTAGTTGACCTTACACTAAAAATACTAAGCAAAATCATACCCTGCATGTGTAAATGTATAAATAGAACAGAAGCATCCTCTAGAGACAGCCACCTTATCGTTTTGAGCATATGACCCATATTCCTGAAAGAAAATGCTTAATTATATTTACCCAGTCCTGTGTTTTATGGATGAGAGTGTCAAATCCTACATGAAGGAGGAGGGGAAAAAAAAAAAAAAAAAAAAAGAATGCCTACTTACTTGCAATCCTGCCTGGGTTTGGGGATATACCCTGGGTAGGCCCCTTCTGTAATCAGCTTGCACATTTTGCTGTCTCGGTCAGATGGAAGGAGAGTGCTAGGCTTAACAAGCAGTCCAAGGCAGTGATCAAACGTGTTGCGTTCTTCTGGCCCATCCTCAGTAAAGAAGCAGTGTCCCAGGGCGTTGTAGCCGACAACATCCTTGACCTGCATGTACAAAGACGGAACTGCATTCAGATTTAGTTTCCTAGACACTTTAATGAGTAAAATAATAGTAATAGCGTTGTTATTATCTCTGAGTCAGAGACCAGGGCTCTAGTGTATTAGGAGCAGTACAAACACATTGAACAAAAAGACTTGTCCCTATGAGTTTACACGCGAAGCGACAGTTTAAGCTTTTAGATTCATTTCGAAGTTGCCATTTATTATCAAGTGCTAATTACATTCTGATGTAGTCTACATGCCAAGGAGGGGATAATATTACAGCGAAAGGCCAACATTTTGAGAAGATGAAGAGGCATCAGCTGCTTAAGCCACATCTGGGCTCATTCATCTTTGTGTGCAGTTACACAAATAGCTAAATGGACTAAAATGTATCTCCTGAAGTGAAAACAAATATTTTTGCAGGCTATTAGAGATGCTGCTAGTTGTTTACTGGACAGTCGATGTTGTTTAAGGTCTGACGTGACCCTTTATCCGACCGATGGCGAAAGCTTTACTTGAAATTGAAACAAACCAGCTGGTGTTAGTCACTGTAGCTCCACTGAAACCCCTGCAGTTCACATATAGTTCACACTGCAGCCCTCTCATAGAGCTATGCTGACTTACCCCAGTTGAAGATCTGAGGTAAAATTCTTAGAAGCAACTAAATGACTTATAAGGCTTGGTCTACACTTAATAGTTTAGAGCACAGCCACAGCAACACTAAGCTGGAAGTGTGGCCATGGCATGGACTCAGAGGGTATGTCTACACTACCCTTCTAGTTCGAACTAGGAGGGTAATGTAGGCATACCGCACTTGCAAATGAAGCCCGGGATTTGAATTTCCCGGGCTTCATTTGCATAAGTGGGGAGCTGCCATTTTTAAAACCCCGCTGGTTCGAACCCTGTGCAGCGCAGCTACACGGGGCTCGAACTAGGTAGTTCGGACTAGGCTTCCTATTCCGAACTACCGGTACACCGCGCTGCACGGGGTTCGAACCAGCGGGGTTTTAAAAATGGCGGCTCCCCGCTTATGCAAATGAAGCCCGGGAAATTCAAATCCCGGGCTTCATTTGCAAGTGCGGTATGCCTACATTACCCTGCTAGTTCGAACTAGTGGGGTAGTGTAGACATACCCAGAGAGAGCTTTCCCAGTGCTCTATATAAACCACCTCTATAAGGGGAGTAGCTAACAGTGCTGAGAGTGTGGCTCCCAGCGCTTGTTGTCTGCTTCACACCAGTGCTATAACTTGCTGTGCTGAGGGGGAAGGTGTTTTCACACCCAAGCCAGAAAGTTACCTCGCTGTAAAGTGCCAGTGCAGACTTGACCTCAGGAGCCTAAAACTGGGGCTGGGAGGAAAACAACATTTCCGTTACATAGAAGAAGTTGAGGTTTCAGAAACGCTTTTTTGTTCTGATGTGGAACAAACTTGAGACCTTTCAAATTCTTTGTGAAAAGTGGGAGAGAGCCAGAGATCTCCAGCACCGGCAACAGCCAGATGATTTAGACCACTCACTTGGGATGTGAGAGGCCCAAGTCAAATCACCCATCTCTCTGGCCCAGAAAATACTCTTTGTCTAGACAAAGTGGAACAGTTCAAACACGACACACTGACATGAACTCTGGAGAGTGGACTGAGAGACCCAAGCTCAAGGTTTCTGCTCTGCTAAATTCAGAGCAGATACTAGAACCTGGGTTTCTTACATACCAGGGAAGTACCCTAACCCTTGGGCTACTGGCTACCATGGGGTTGTGCCATCTCTAGCCAGATATTCCACCCTAGAGGAGAGAAACTTTCCTGATGCGATTCATGTGGAAACCAAGCCACTTCCGCTGAACTGGTTCAGAGTTGACAAAACAGCTTTTACAATAGAAAGAAGTTTTGCTGACACCTTTACAACCAATTCTACCAAAGACTCATTTTCAAACTCTAGTTGGCAATCTAAGTTCCACTGACTTTAAAGGAGACTTGGGTTCCTAAATGCCTGTGTCACTTTTTAAATTGCCTACATCCATTTTCAAAGTGTTCCCTGATTTTTATCTAAGGTCCAAACAAGGGGAACCAATTTTCAGGACTGAACTTGAAATGGTTACATATATACTCTTGTAAGACAGAATACTTTGCCAGCCAGATCTATTACATGATACCATCTGCAAACACATGTATTATGCATTGCCCATGGTCCAGTATAAATAGTGAAGCTTCTGAACACAAATCATCACAGTAAATTAAAGAGTGTTAAAATGACATGCAGTGCAATGCATTCCATTAAATTGCTTCTCTGAAATTTGCTGCTAACTCTCTGATTTAATTAGATAGCCATGCAAGTCTACCACCACCAGGATTTCAGTATAAAATGAGTGTGCACCATTCCTTCTGGAACCCATGACATCTGACAGCCATACACTTAGAAGCACCTATTAGATACTAGAACATTTTAGGGAAATGAACCATCTTGAAGAAGAGCATCATCAGTAAGGCCTTTAATCACAGAGATTAAGCTGACCTGCAACTGATCAGCTGTGTATATCTATTATTTTTCCTGAGCACATGGGAGATATTTTAAAGATACATATATGGTGTTTCTGAAGCGTTTAGCTGCTGAAAGCTGACAAGTGACTTTTCAGACAATTCCTCAGCTACCTGCTACACCAATTCATCATGCTAGTGAACAATAGCACTAAATCTGTATTGCTGGAATACATCAGGACTGAAAAGCAAAAAACTGACATATTACTTAGAACATGGCTAGGGAACAAGAGATGCCTGAATAGGTTCAGTACCATTGCAGAGGTAAATATCTGCCAGTATTCTGAGAAGGAAGCCAATATATTGGGATAGGTTGGAATGCTACGCTGAATCATCTCCTTTGACAAGACACTCTAATGCAGGATTGGAGCTCTGGGGCCAGATCCTCTGCTGGTGTAAGTCAGAATAGCTCCACTGAAATCAAAGTAGCTCCACCGATTTACACCAGTTGATTTACTCAATTGATTATTTTTCCTATTTCTGGCCTGTGGTATGACTCAGTTCCACATTTGTCCGTTTCCTGTGTGTTTCACTTTCAGATTCTTGTGCACTTGCACAGTGCTGAAGAGTGGGAGCACTGCTGGACAAGGTTTATTTGTTTTAAAAAAAAATCCTCTCTCCCAATGGATTTTTTTTTTTTTTTTTTTTTACATTTCACAAAAACATTTCAGGAAGTCCCTGTGCTTATTTTAACTAATTTATGGCTAGATTTGGGAGTGCCCTTTTAAAAAAAGCAATTGCTACGTAGCGCAGTTGGATTACCGAGAGCAGATACCAGTATAGCAGTTAGAGAACATTGCTTCTAATCCACACCCACATAGCTCTCCCTTGAGTGCTGCTAGACAGCTTATCAGCCTTCATTTAATGCCCACCCCTGATAAGAGCTTCCATTTCAGCGCACACTCTATGGGTTAGTTCAGTGGGGCTGGCCAGGGTGTAAGTAGCAGCAGAAGTCGTTCAATAAGGTTTGATGGAATAACCGAGGGAAAGCTGGCCAGTGTATTGATGCACTCATGGACATTTTAAAATATGTATTTATGGCAACAAGGCCATTATGACCAGTCTAGTTTTAGAAGGACCGTCCACACCCTTCCTGTGAATATGTGCTTGTGGGCAAATGTAAAACATGTCTGGCTTGACCCAGCCACAGCCATTCATGTATTGTCCAGAGACCAGCTTTCACTATTGGTGTGTAAATCCGCAGGAACGAAGAATCCGCCATCAGGAGCAAACCGTGACATTTAATTATTTTTTATTTGTAATATTTTACAGCGTTGACACTTCTATGCCGGCTGCCAAGGGTACTAAAAGCAAAGTAATTTGTGACACTAGCAACAGGAGAGCCCAGAGGGGAGTCTGCATGAGAATCTCCAACCTGCTTTAACAATGACTTAACTGTTACAAAATACCCAAGTGCCTCCTCCCTCATTCACCAAAACATTAAGCAAGCCTTTAACTATAAGCCTGTGAGCGGTCCCATTGAAATCAATGGAAATACTAGAAGTCCGTGGGACGAAAAGATAAGCATCTGATCAAGCACTTTGCTGGTTCAAGGCCTAATATTCCAGCAAACTTTTTGTGTGCGCATCTACTAAGAGGCTAGTTCACGCAAAAATCACCAAGGAAACTGGTCTCATGGCAGTGTTGAATCTATCTGCTCTCAGAGGCATTGAATGATATGCAAGGCATAGGCAGCACAGTTTCCTGATTTTCCTTGCTATAAGTTAGCAAACTTAAATACATGGTGCCTAAATACTACATGGAGGAGCACTTTTGAAGTGCATGTCAACTGTACTTTCCTCATTGGAGATTTGACTGTTTTTGTGACGTCACATAGTATCTCAAGGTGAAAAGGAAACTAGATTTCATAGCAGCAGAGCAGCATTGTGGGATCAGCGGAAGCTTTGAGGAGGAATTGTTCAGGGTATGTGTCCAATTATAAGGTAATTAGATTGAATGCTTTTTAAACTGAAATGAACTAAACCTGTGTAGTTTATCAAACTTTTAGAAATCCTCTTTTGTGATGCAATGGGACAAACGGCTAGACTGAACAGCAAGGAATGTATCTCGCCGGGCATTGAATTTTCAAACAGAGGACAACAAATGTGCCACTACAATCAAATGTGTAAAACCATTTGTGGGTGACAATGAGAGAAGATTAGTAAATTATACATTTTTAAAAGTAAATCTAACATTACATTTTTAGAGGTGTTTTTTAAAAGTTGCATTTCTCTTTTATGGAGATTTCTTTCAAATAATTTACCATGGAACAAACTTCAAGGTCCCTCAAGGAATCACTGTTGTTGAGTAACACCAGAATTAAGCAGTTTTCTTCAATCACATCAGACTGCATTTCATCACTGATGTCTTGGCTTGAAAAGCCTGAGAACAGGGATCCTTGCAGTATTTCCTAGTCACAATGACATGGTTTTCACTTGGAAAAGGCACAAGGGACTGAAAAATTTCCAAATACCCTGTATAAATCCACCCAGCTGACTCGTGAAATGCCACGCTCTGGGTATTTGGTTTGGCAGTAAGAGCAAGCATCAATCAATAGAGACACAGTTTAAAATTAGAACCAGAGCTGAGGTTTTAGTCAGTCCTCTGCTAATCAACAGCTGTGTAACTGCCACATAGCTTGAGGATGTGTTTATGACGCCATTATTAGGAACCTTCTCATTACTTGACAAACAGAGCCCTGGAAATTCTCTTCTACCAGGATGTGTGTTAGTTACATTCTTAGCTACCCTGAGCTGCTAGATGACTAGGGAAGAGTATAAATTATTGCTTAAGCATGCAGGGGTGTAATCAGGAAGGCCAAGGTACAATTCAAATTGCATCTAGCAAGGTATGTGAAGGGTAACAAGAAAGGTTTCTACAGGCATGTTAGCAACAAGAGGGTGGGACCCTTACTGGATGAGGGAGAAACTTAAACAAATAGTCTAGCAGCACCTTAAAGACTAACAAAATATACGGATGGTATCATGAGTTTTCATGGGCACAACCCACTTCTTCAGATGAATGGAGTTAATAAAGGTCCAGCTCTGGTAACCTAGTGATAGATGATATGGAAAAAGCTGAAGTACTCAATGCTTTTTTTGCCTCTGTCTTCACAGGAAAAGTCAACTCACAGACTATTGCAGTAGGTAACACAATATGTGAAGGAGGTGAGCAAGCGTTGGTGGAGAAAGAACAGGTTAAGAACTATTTAGAAAAGTTGGATATATGCAAATCCATGGGTCTGGATTTAATGCATCCGAGGATACTGAGGGAGTTGGCAAATGTCTTTGCAGAGTCTTTGGCAATTATCTTTAAAAACTCGTGGAGATCAGGAGAGGTCCCAGATGATTGGAAAAAGGCAAATGTAGTGCCCATCTTTAAAAAAGGGAAGAAGGACAATCCAGGGAACTACATATCGGTCAGCCTTACCTCAGACCTTGGAAAAATCATGGAGGGGATCCTCAAAGAATCCATTTTGAAGCACTTGGAAGAGGGGAAGTGATCAGGAATAGTCAACATGGACTTATCAAGGGCAAGTCATGCCTGACCAGCCTGATTACCTTATGAGGAGGTAACTGGCTCTGGACACGGGGAAGTCAGTGGATGTGATATACCTTGACTTCAGCAACACTTTTGATAAAGTCGCCTACAAAATTCTTGCCAGCCAATTAAGGAAGTATGGATTTAATACATGCACTGTAAGGTGGCTGGAAAGCTGGCTAGATGGTCAGATTCAGTGAGTAGCGATCAACAGCTCAATATCTCATTGGCAGTTGGTTCAAGCAGAGTACCCCAAGGATCGGTTCTAGTGCCAGTTTTGTTCAACATCTTTATTAATGACCTGGATGAGGGGATGGATTGCACCCTCAACAAGTTTGCAGATGACACTAAGCTAGGGGGACAGATAGATACATTGTAGGGTAGGGATAGGGTCCAGAGCAACCTAGACAAATTAGAGGATTGGGCCAAAAGAAATCTGATGAGGTTCAACAAGGAGAAGTGCAGAGTCCTGCACTTGGGACAAAAGAATCCCACGTACTGTTACAAGCTGAGAAACTTGTAGCAGGTGAGCAGAAAAGGACCTGGGAAGTACAGTGGATGAGAAGCTGGATATGAGTCAGTGTGCTCGTATAGCCAAGAAGGCTAATGGTATATTAGGGTGCATTAGGAGGAGCATTTCCAGCAGATCTAGAGAAGTGATTATTCCCCTTTATTTGGCATTGGTGTGGCCACATCTGGAGTATTGAGTCCAGTTCTGGGCCCCCCATTACAGAAAGGATGTGGATGCATTGGAAATGGTCCAGCAGAGGGCAACTAAAATGATGTGGGGGCTGAAGCACATGAACTACAAGGAGAGTCTGAGGGTATGTCTACACTACAGCGCTAATTCGAACTAACGGATCCAGACTAAAAAACTAGTTCGAATTAGCGTTTTGCTAATTCGAACTAGCATGTCCACATTAAGTGGACCCTGAACCGGGCTTAAGGATGGCCGGAAGCAGTGCCGGCAGGGCAGCAGATGAGGACTTAGACCGTGGAGCTGCTGCCTCAGGCTAGCCGAGGGCTAAGCTTAAAGGGACCCGACCCCCACCCCGGACAGACAGTTCTCAGGGGTGCCCCGCTTGCAAAGCAGTCCTGGCTTGGAGTGCCCTGAGTGCCCACACTGGGCACATCACAGCACTCGGCCATCAGACCGGCTGCACTTGCCGCAGGCTGCCATCTGGGGAGAGGGGACAATTGGGGGGCTGCAGGAGAGCTTCCACCCCCAGAAGCCCGCAGAGCCAGCCCAGTCCTCCCCATCAGGGGCTGGTACCCCATTCCTCCCTCACCTCCTTCCACTTACCCTTCCTGATGTACAAAATAAAGAAAACGTGTGGTCAAAAATAGAATCTCTCTTTATTGAACAAAACTTGGGGAGACTTGGAAAAGGAGGTGGGAGAGGGGAAGAGAGAGGCTGGGAGAGGGGAGGGCAACTAAAATGATCAGAGGTTTGGAAGAGGTCCCATATGAAGAGAGGCTAAAGAGACTGGGACTTTTCAGTTTAGAAAAGAGGAGACTGAGGGGGGATAGGATAGAGGTCTATAAAAGCATGAGTGGGGTGGAGAGGGTGCATCAAGAAAAGTTCTTCATTAGTTCCCATAATAGAAGGACTAGAGGACACCAAAGGAAAGGAATGGGTAGCAGGCTTCAAACTAGTAACAGAAAGTTGTTCTTCACAAAGCAAAGAGTCAACCTGTGGAACTCCTTGCTGCAGGAGGCTGTGAAGGCTAGAACTAGAACAGAGTTTAAAGAGAAGTGAGATAAAGTCATGGAGGTTGGGTCCATGGAGTGGTATTAGCCAGGGGGTAGGAGTGGTGTCCCTGCCCAAAGTTTGTGGAAGGCTGGAGAGGGATGGCACAAGACAAATGGCTTGGTCACTGTCTTCAGTCCATCCCCTCTAGGGTCCCTAGGGTTGGCCGCTGTCGGCAGACAGGCTACTGGGCTAGATGGACCTTTGGTCTGACCCAGTATGGCCATTGTAAGCTCAGGGCTCAGGGTCGGGGGTCTCAGTGGACCACCTTGATTTTCATGCACACCTGCTCCTGGGTGGCCAGGCTGGCAGCTCTCCTGCCCTAGACGGCCACTTTCCTGTGCCTAGTGCGGAGGTCATGGACGAGGTCCACGATGTCCGCACTAGCCTGGTCCCGGGAAGAGGCGGAGGGCTGGGGGGCATTGGGTGGCTGGCTCGAGCTGTGCCAGGTGCAGGGTCTGCTAGCTGGGTGCTGGCAGGCTTGCACCTGGCACGGGCACCGTAGCCAGCCCGTGCCCCTTTAAGGGGTCTGGGGCCGGGAGGGGGGCAATAGAGTTTCCCTGGTGTTGGCCAGAGTGGCCACCAGGGAAAGCTGGGGAGGGCTAGCCTCCCACTAGTTCAAATTAAGGGGCTACACACCCCTTAATTTGAACTAGTAAGTTCAAACTAGGCTTAGTCCTCGTACAATGAGGTTTACCAAGTTCAAACTAAGTGCTCCACTAGTTCGAATTTAGTTCCAACTAGAGGAGCGCTAGTGTAGCGCCTATCAAAGTTAATTCGAACTAACGTCTGTTAGTTCGAATTAACTTTGTAGTGTAGACATACCCTGAGGGATTTGGGCCTATTTAGTCTGCAGAAGAGAAGAGCAAGACGGGGATTTGATAGCAGCCTTCAACTTCCTGAAGGGAGGTTCCAGAGGGGATGGAGAGAGGCTGTTCTCAGTGATGACAGATGGCAGAATAATGAGCAATGGTCTCAAGTTACAGTGGGGGAGGTCTAGGCTGGATATTAGGAAAAACTATTTCACTAGGTGGGTGGTGAAGCACTGGGATGGGTTACCTAGGGAGATGGTGGAATCTCCATCCCTAGAGATTTTTAAATCTTGGCTTGACCAAACCCTGGTTGGGATGATTTAGTTGGGGTTGGTGCTGCTTCAGATAGGGAGCTGGACTCAATGACCTCCTGTGGTCTCTTCCAGTCTTTAGATTCTATGATATTGGAAAGGAATTCTATCCCTCTGGATCCCCAATAAAGTTTAGATAAGATAAAGCAGAACAGATTTTTCAGAAACCAAGTCTACAGTCGATTTTAGGATCCTGTTGAACATAAAATAGTTCAATAATAAGTTAATGCAGGTGTGTTTTTGAAATACCAGTGATATATTTGGAGAATTCCTAGCGCTCCATCATTTTACAGAGCCAGTGGTATGGCATTTTGGTGGTCTCATGTTAAAACACTCATCTGTTATGCACAGGGTTGAGATTTTGGTTGGTTAAAACTTGTTAAAAACACAGTCGTATATTGGCTCAGATTCTTTTTTTATTTTTTCCTGTGGTGCCAACACAGGAAAAATGTGGAATTCCTGATGGCCTAACAGGCATGTTGAGGCCACTGTTTTGGATTGATGCTTGGGAAATGTTGAGACATCAGTCCTAACAGCTGGCACGTGCTTTTATAAGGTCTGCTTTCAAAAATACATTTCAGAACCTTTTCTGAATGTTGGTCACAGTTTCTCTCTCACACATTCACAAAATGAACATATAGGGCGGTTGGTTATAAGGGGTTTCTGTGCTAACATCCAAATAGTGCTTTTTGGCCCCTGCCTAGGGAGCCACAAGCAGTTGGATGAAGTGAACATGGGGTCTTAGTTCTAATTTCTACCATGAGCAGCTTTCACAATATTAAGTAAAGTTAAAGTTGATGAACACACTAAAGGAAAGTGACATCAACAAACTGCTCTGATTTGAGAAGGCACTAGGAGGTGCTCCATGACAAACCCATCAGAGCTAGCGTAACAGTGACACAGAACACATGAATTTGCTGATCAAAGCCTTTTTGGATTATACTCAGCACCAGTCCACATGCTGTTCATGCCACAGGCAAGCAGCACGGATGGGTCTTATGAAAATGAGGCAACGTTTTCCATTGTGTTCTTTACTGTGAAGTAGAATGAATCTCCCAAGGTTCAGGGAGTTTGCTTCTGTTGTGATGGTCATCACAAGTGTTCTCCTGTGCTATAAAACTTACCTGTTAAAGAAATGCAGCTATAAGAAACCTACAGGATTACCTTATTGTTCTGACAAACAGCTCTGTTCAATCCTGGGTCTCTGACTGTGTATGTTGTGAATGGGAATTTCAAACAAACCCTTATTAGCAAATGAAAGTGACCTTAGACCTGATGACCACCTTCTTTAAACAGTAAACTATTTGTTTATAGCTAGATTCAACAATGCATTGTAGATGAGACTGCCTGTAGGAGTCTCTGAATACAATGGTGTTTGAAAGCCTTATCAGCTCTGCGTTGCATATACAATTTAGCCCCTGGATTTACATTCTTATGTTGGATTCATGTTTTAGACACATGCTGAAATATATTTATATTAAATAATCACTCAATAAATCCAGGGCAAAAGAGCATTGGGTCTAATTCTACAATTCCATAAGTAATGAGACTTATTTCAGCGATTTGCATATCCTTTTCATGACATTAGGGAAAGAAATTGGGCTGGTATCAAATATGACATGTTGATCAGGCAAGCAGCCATCAAATTGCTGTTTCTTACCAGCAAGCCATTGGTGCCGTGGACTGTGACACAGCGTGAGAAGGTGTGGTGAATCGCGACATCCTTCACATAGGTCAGAGGGTGGTAGCCTCCCTTCTCATCCACATCGCCTGCCAAGTGGAAGTGAATTGGATAATGTCCCATTGTCTGTTGGCCCATATGTTTCAATTCGAACCCTTCAATATGTGCAGCTTTAAAACCAAGACCAATCTGCAGAACAATAAAACACTAGTCAAGTGTCAGTAAGAACATCTGGCTGCTTGTTTCATAGTCACTATTGCATGAGGGATTGGTGTAGCGGTGTTTGTCCCAGGATACTAGAAAGACAAGGTGGATGAGGTAATATCATTTATTCATTGGATCAACTTGCGTTAGTGAGAGAAACAAGCTTTCGAGCTTACACAGACTTTTTCTTCAAAAGCTGTGTAAGCACGAAAACTTGTCCTTCTCCCAACAGAAGTTAGTCCAATAAAATATACTTCCTCAAACACTACCCCCTACTTGTCTCTGTTTCATATTAGTTAGGCAGAGCAAGTCTCTGACTATGACAGTTGATAGAAGGGGTAGAGTTTAGAGTCATAAGAACCCGTTGCACAATGGTGTCACGTAGTTTGCAAACTCAGGCAAAACTGATTGCCTTTAATGCTTTTCATAAAGCAGCCGTGTTAGATTTATACCCTAGGGGAGATGGGCTTGAACTGAAACCCCAGAACTGAGTACCCCCAAACTCTAGGGAAGTTGGAATTAGGATCCAAACTTTGTAAGCAGTGAGCTCTGAGCCCCCACCAATCTGGCAAGGTAATGCTTGAAGAATCTATTCTAGGAATGTCTTGTTTACTTTGTAGGCCTCCTTCCCTCACAGGATGGTCCCTGCCATGTGGCAGCTCCCTTACTAGTTGCATGTTGTTTGGGTCTGCGTAGAAGAGGAGTATGAGTAAAAGATTTATACTATACCTTGATGTGTCCCCCAAAAGTGTCAAAATCGAAGAAGGTGCATAAACTGTTGCTATATTCATAACATTGCCTCTCCACCTCTCCCATCACCACTATATTTCGGCTTAGAAGCCCTACTTCTGCTCTCATGTCCACTCCGTCAATCACTTCTCCTATATGAAGGTATGTTGCTCTCCCTAAAGGAACAAAGTTCATTTTTATGTTTATTCTGTAAACACCACATATACCAGCTGACACTCATGACCAGCTGGGATTGGGGAAGTAATGAATTAAGCATGTGAATCCACAAAAATTGTTGACAGGCATGCCAAAGCTGGAGAAGCCCAGAGCCCAAGAGTCACAAGGTCTGATGGAGACAGCCTCTACAGAAGGGCTGTGTCTAGACTGGCAAGTTTTTCCACAAAATCATCTGATTTTACGGAAAAACTTGCCAGCTGTCTACACTGGCCATTTGAATTTCCGGAAAAGCACTGACGATCTCATGTAAGATCATCAGTGATTTTCCGGAAAAACTATGCTGCTCCCGTTTGGGCAAAAGTCTTTTTCCAAAAGACTTTTGCCCAAAAGGGCCAGTGTAGACAGCATAGTAGTGTTTTCCACAAAAAAGCCCTGATCGTGAAAATGGTGATCGGGGTTTTTTTGCGGAAAACCGCGTCTAGATTGGCCACGGACGCTTTTCCGCAAAAAGTGCTTTTGCGGAAAAGCATCCTGCCAATCTAGATGTGCTTTTCCGAAAATGCTTTTAACGGAAAACTTTTCCGTTAAAAGCATTTTCGGAAATTCATGCCAGTCTAGACGTATCCAAGATGTAGGATTTGTGGGGTATGCTTGGGTCACTTGGTTAGGCCCTAAAGTAACTATTGCTGTTAACCATGTCCCAGTTTTGCCACCGTGAAGAGAGACCATGCAGTAACCTAAAAGCATTTTTACACTTAGAAAAATGTTTAGCTACAAGTTTAAAAAGTTTAGCTGCAAGAAAAACTGAACACTGGAAATTCTCCCACGCTCTCAGCCCAGAATTATTTTTCATGGTGTATCTATAGTTGTAGGACACTGGAAAAAGACTTTTTATGGCATGGCTCATGGACCACTGCTGGCCAAATCCCCCCCAAAACCAGCAGCTGTTTCGCTACTGCTTTGATCACGAGCAGGATTGGGCCACTCTGCAGAAATCCTGAATAAACCACAGCTCATGACCATCCCTGCTGATAATCCAGTCAACTGGCTGGAAGAACTCACGTGGTTTTCATACCACTTGACAAATGTAAATGCTAATCCCCCAGCACCTCCCTCAACCCACATGCAATGTGTCATCCTGCACCGGCTCAGTTTGAACTAGCGGGGAGCTCTGCATATAGAAGTGTGCAGTGGTCTCCCCTGCCAAGACATGCTGCAGATGGCTATCTTGAGAGTTCAAGGAAAGAGGGGACTTTGCATGGGCTGGCCAGAAGGGGTGAATTCCAGCCAGTGTGAACAACTAGAAAGCAAAATAATCTCAGTACTGTAATTGCATTAAAACCTGTGCACGATGAACTCCTTCCTGGCTCAGCTCTCTTGCAGAAGAAGCAGCAGGAAAGACTTATTTGACTGACTACATTCCATATTATTCCAGTAAAAATAGGTAATAAACTCTCTAAGTAAACACTGTGCTGTAAAGAATGTTACCCTGGCATGTATTTCATTTCAGCAGAGACATACACAGCAGTAATTAGAAACAAATGGCAGGCTTGCTGCTGAGAGATCTTGGAGAGGCGCATTCTGTTTGAGCAGAACCGTGATGTAGGAAAGAGGGGTTTTAAAAACCTTGAAATGTCCTCTTTTTAAATGAAACAGGATGTTCTCACTCCATAATAAAGATACATAGACACCAGCTTGATTCTGTTTACCCTCCTTTGGCCTTCCAGTGAAAGGTAATATGCCTTAGGAGGATAGGGCCTTATGCTGGGATCTGGAACAGCTATAGTCTTTTCTGGCTTTAACACTGCCTGGCACTGGCTAAGTTACTCCCTTTGCTCTCTCTGCCTCAGTTTGCCCATCAGTGAAGCCCTTTGACAACCTTGGATGAAAAGTGCTAATCTAATGAACAGAAGTGTTACGATGCCAGACACAGGTCCAGCTTGCCTGTTATCAGAAGGAGGGCATCTTCTACCCACCGTATCTAGTAACTCTAGTCATCTTCTGGTGGAGAATGAGTTCGAGTACATACCATGCAAAGGTAAAGGGAAGTGTAGACTGACACGAAGAGGAACCAATTGTTTGATGGGATGTTAGTCATGAAAAAAAGGAACCATTTTCCCTCTCCAGCTGTTACCCCTGGCTCCACCTCTTGAAATCTGCACCATAATTGTATGCCAACATGTGGGAGAGAATAACCCATTTGTAGTACAGGCAGTCCCCGGGTTACGTACAAGATAGGGACTGTAGGTTTGTTCTTAAGTTGAATTTGTATGTAAGTCGGAACTGGCGTCCAGATTCAGCCGCTGCTGAAACTGACCAGCGGCTGACTACAGGAAGCCCGAGGCAGAGTTGCTCTGCCCCCAGCTTCCTGTAATCAGCTGAGGATCAGTTTCAACAGCGGCTAAATCTGGACGCCTGGAACAGAGCAGCCCGTGTCTCCCTGGTCTGCTGGGGGTGGGGGGTACAGCTAGTGCGCCTCCCCCCCCCCAGCAGACCAGGCTTTTCTCGCTGACAACGCCTGGGGTAGAGCAGCTGGGGCGCTGCCGGGTTGGTCCCGCAGCGCCGCTCCTCGGCGCTACTGGACCAACCCGGCAGCACCCCAGCAGCTCTACCCCAGGTGTCCCCAAGTCAGCCGCTGCTGAAACTGATCAGTGGCTGATTCCAGGAAGCCCAGGGCAGAGCAACTCTGCCTCGGGCTTCCTGTAGTCAGCCACAGGTCAGTTTCAGCAGCGGCTGACTTGGGGACGCCTGGGGCAGAGCAGCTGCGGTGCTGCCGGGTTGGTCCAGTAGTGCCGAGGAGCGGCGCTGCGGGACCAACCCGGCAGCGCCCCAGCTGCTCTATCCCAGGCGTCGTCAGCGAGAAAAGCCTGGTCTGCTGGGGGGGGGGGGGGGGGAAGAGAGGTGCACTAGCTGCACCCCCCACCCCCAGCAGAGCAGGGAGACGTGGGTGGCGGGACCGCCGAGACGCGCCCCGGTCCAGCCCGCATCCTCGGCGGCTTTGTTCCGCGTCTCCCTAGTCTGCTGGGGAGCAAAGCCGCGGAGGACGCCGGCAGTGGGACAGCCGCGGCATGTCTGGGCTGTCCCGCTGCCCGCGTGTTTGCTCCGTGTCTCCCTGGTCTACTGGGGGGGGCTCCTCCCAGAAGACCAGGGAGACGGGAGCAAAGCCTCAGAGGACGCCGGCAGTGGGACAGCCGCGGCGCGTCTGGGCTGTCCCGCTGCCCACGTACTCTGTGGCTTTGCTCCGCGTCTCCCTGGTCTGCTGCCCCCCCCCCCTCCAGCAGACCAGGGAGATGTGGAGTAGCTTTTCTCGCCCTGGAGGACGCGGGCGGCGGGACCGCGGCGCATCTGGGCGACCCACCGCTCGCGTCCTCTGGGGCGAGAAAAGCCCCGTTCGTAACTGCGGATCCGACATAAGTTGGATCCGCGTAACTCGGGGACTGCCTGTACTCCTTTGAGTCCACTGGAAGGGTTGCTAGAGAACACAATAAGATAATTCCCCTACCCATGTGATGAACACACTGTTTCTATAGTGTTCACAGACTATGCAATTCAGAAGGAATGGGGCTCCAGCGTCAGTTCTCTTGTGTCGCTGCACGATGTGTGTCACAAAGCCCCTGGGTGAGTGTTTTTGCATGTGATCAGTCAGGGGCCTGCAAGACTGCTCAGCTGTAACAGACCCGCCGTAACTGAAAAGCAGAATTATTGCTCTTGTTTGTACATGTCAATCAATGCTCAGAGTGGTCACGGTCTCATAACAAGGACGCTATATGGCAGATAGATGAGACACTGCAAGCCACAGGAGCACCAAATACTATGGTTGTTTTCAGTTGGCTCCTATCATTGGCATCACCCCTACTTACTGAAACAACAAAGGGAAGCTCAGATACTCATAAGAACATCTGATTTTCAACAGCCGCCCTTGGATTTGTAGTAGTGCAGTGAAAACAGGCAGCTTTGTTATTTAAGAGCGTTCAGCTCCAGCACAATAACTCTCATGACCGCATGTATTTAATATAATGGAATACCAGCACAGACATGCAAAAAGTGTAAGCATGGACAAGAATGCTAAATATTCACTAACCAGCTACTAAATATAACTTGGTTGGGTGTATGCTTTTGCTCACTTGGCTTGACTTGAGATAAGAAAGTTGCCTTGCTTCTTTTTAAAATGTAAAAGCGTATTTCATAATAACAGCAGCCAGAACGTCAAACTCCCCTTTAACAATATGGGGCCATACTGTAGAAAGTTGAGCTTCAGGGGGTAGCCGAGTTAGTCTGCACACGATAAACTTTAACAACAAATGGTCCGGTAGCACTTTATAGACTAACAAAACATGTAGATGGTATTATGAGCTTTCGTGGGCACAGCCCACTTCTTCAGATGACCAGAGTGTTGAGTTTAGGATGTGCAGACCCAAAATAAATAGGGGAGAAAGAAGAGGGGGTAAGGAAAAAAAAAGGAAGGGGTGGGAAACAAGGAGCAGAGGGTATGAAAATATCAAAGGGAAAAACAAGTCAGCAGAACTGGTAATTTATAAGCACCTAAAGATTGGAGAGTTAAAAGAAGCAGATAAGGATCATAGGATAGCAATTAGATAG
The DNA here is from genome assembly GCF_052426305.1 of Pelodiscus sinensis. Classification (NCBI taxonomy): domain Eukaryota; kingdom Metazoa; phylum Chordata; order Testudines; family Trionychidae; genus Pelodiscus; species Pelodiscus sinensis. The sequence goes on from NC_143065.1 coordinate 28,831,520, forward strand.
GAAGGATACTAGAAAGGTGGGCATGCTTCAGCGGAGAGAGACTAATGCTCTGAAGTTCCATGTGGACGACAAAGCCAAGCATCTCCCAATAGCAGAGCATGTGGGCTTTACTGCTGGTTCCCATTAAACACTTGGCACATTCAAGCAGCTCATGGGGCACATTCAGAGACAGATGTGAGAGAAATCTGCTTGAGAGTTCACAAGGAGACGAGAACGTCTCAGTCTGTCGCGCCGTAAATTGAGTTTGAAATTCAGTCATTCAGCCAGCCTGCTGAGAGCTGCTAGCTGGAGGTAGGCAAATTGCGGACACATTACATTTGTGACACCCGCTGTAGAAAAGCCCAGGGTGAGTGGCATGCAAACCACTGCCACAGTGGTTTGATAAGCAGCAAGAGGCCATGGCTGCTTTGACTATTGGAGCACAGACTTTATAAACAGAGCTAGTTTTGTGAGGGGCCAAAAATTAGCAAAGCCAGATGCAAAGCAATTTACACTCCGTTTTCATGGGTTCCATATTGCTGGCCTCATTCCCAGAGGACTGTCACATGTCAGCCAGATGGCTGCCACCAACAGCGGTCTGCAACTGAGCCATATTATTTTCATGTCCAGAGCGATGCAATAGGCCAGTGTGACAGAATAAAACTTACTTGATTTATCATGTGCCATCCTGCTAGAGAATCAAACTAACAAAATAGAAATATAGACAGAAACAAATCACTTGAGTCTGTCTGGCTATCTAACTGAGGCCCTGGTTTGGCAGAGCAGCTGCTTAAGTCCATCCCTACTCAGCAAGGCAATTAATCACACACTCAGAGTTCAGTATATGCTTAATTTCCATTAGAATCGATAGGATTTAAGCATGTACTTAAGAGGTAAGCATGGGTTTTGGTGAACAGGCCTGTCTTGCTGAATCAGAGCCAGACAGAAGCCAAAATGCAGCTGCAAATCGGAAGCACACTAAATTCTATGGAGGATCATATTAAAAGCTTCTTATCACACTGTAATCCTCACACTTTTATTCTAGGTTCTAATCAAAACCAGAAGGAACGTGTGGATCATTTTTTTGAAAGGGTATTTAGGCACCAGTGGGATTTTTCAAAAGCACCTATTCACCTAACTCCCAGTGGACTCTTTAGGGGCCTAGATATTATTGACAATCCGGCCCTAAGTGCCTAAGCCATTTTTGCAAATAGGATTTTTGGCTCCTAACTCACATAGGTGCTTTTGAAAATTGTACTCTTACTCTGATAGGAACACTGCAGCGTCAGACAGTGTAATTTGTTTTTTCTGTTGGTTGTCTCTCCATCAGTTGCTCTATCTAACATGTATACTTCACTGTTGTACGTTTCCATTTTTGTCTGTTTAAATTAACCAATATTCAAATTAAATTTATTTTCATGTGTTTCTTTTTTAATCCACACACCCACACAAAAAAAACCTCCCTGCTTTTCAGGTTTAAAAAAAAAAAACCCATCATCATCATGATGGAATATTTAGATTCTTTTTTCCAGCATGCAAGCAAAGCATGTACAACCACAGTGTTAACTACAGTATGTTCTATCTAAGGTAGTGAAAGCATTTCTCCCAGACATTTTATTCTTAAGGATGCTGCTGTCTCTCTCTTTCCAACAAATGATTTCCAGGATTTTTTAGGTTTAATCTTGCTCATACATTGGGCCTGATCCATAGCCACCTTGAAGTGAATGGAACAGTTGCCATTGATTTCAAAGGGCTTTGGCTCAGTCTTTCTGCAGTTCTTTTGCTGCGTCTTTTATATTATAGCTACACTACGGGCAAGAGGTGTGGTTTCCAGCTCATGCTGACCTTCTCGTTAGCACTCCTTGAGTTAGAGTGCTAACAACAGTAACATAGCTGTGGTCGCTTAAGTAGCAGGGAGCAGTGGCACATGTTAGCCCAAGGTCACTTCACAAATTTTTGAAGTGGCCCTGGGTGACCTTGGAAGGGGCGGGGCCTTGGGTGGAAGAGGTGAGACCAGGACACTTCTGTGCTTCCCCACCCACAGACCCTGAATGGCCTGGGAGTGGGGGAAAAGCGCAAAATCTTCACCTCACCACCTAGAGAAAACCATCAGGTGTTCTGAACAGCTGGCAGTTCCCGCTAGGCACTGTGCACCCCTGGCGGCAGGAGGAGACTTTGCATGTGAAGTCTTTGTCCCCCACTCTGCAGGGGTTGTGGAGCGCCTAGAGGGAACTGCCAGCTGTAAATCAGCTGGTGGCTCCCTCTAGGAGCTGTGCACCCCTGGCAGGGGGAGGAGCCTTCATGTGCTCCCCCGTCCCCAGGTCTTGATTGGCCTGGGGGCGGGGATTGGCAGGGCAGCTGCAGGCCGGATCAGCCTGCTTGGCAGGCCACATCCGGCCATTGCTGGCTCTGTTGCTCATCCCTGTGTTAGCTACTCCATTACACACCTGCGGATTCAGGCAGAATTGTACTCAGGGCAGCTAGCCTGTGCCTCTGCTTGCCCTGCCATGGCTGCACTACTCTTTTGAGCATGCTAACTGAATAAGAGCCATTGTGAGCCTATGTGCTTGAGCTGAGAACCACACCCCTCGCTCCAGCGATAGACACAGCCATAAAGGCTGCATGCAGTCCTGCCTCTCTGATTGACATTAGCTTCATAGTGCTTACTTGTGTAACACTTTTTCCTGCAAGTCCTCTCCCCAGAGACTCCTCACTGCTCTGCACCACACTGACAGGGTTTCCCATCTTTACTCTGGCTGCAGCTGGCCAGAGGAGAATTCTCTTGAACCACACACACCCAGAAGGCAGCTACTTCATTAGTTTTACGAGAGAGCCTGACAAATTTATGAGTGGTATTGCATGATGGTGTTGCCTATGCTGGGAAAGGACAAGGCTCTGCAGCCCTGTGGGTCCCTTCCAGTTCCTGTCTTACATTTCTGAATTCTCATGCTTTTGGGTCTCAGCTGTTCACCTGTAGGGGTCAGAAAGGGGTTCCTCTGCCCTGCCACCAATGTGTTCTGTTTGTTTGGTTTTTTTAAATCTCCTTTCTCTGAAGCATTAGAGTTGACCACAGCAGGTGCTGGGACGTCATTCAGGATTTTCCCCACTACTCAGATTAGCAAGGATCTTGTGATTTTTCACATCTGCTGCAGTGTGCATAGGTGTTGACAGCCCCCGCAAGGGCAAGGGGGGGGGAGGGAAGGCAGGCTCAGCTCTGTGATATTAGAAGGGGTGGAGCCTAGGGTACAAGGGGCAGGGCCATGTCACCTGGCGCACACCACACCCCCAGCCATCTGCCCCCTCCTCCCCCGCTCTTAGAGCCATGCACAGCCTGATGCTCCAGCACAGATTTAAAGGATCTGGAGCGCCAACTGCTGCAGCTGGTTTAGTACCAGTGATCGCAGCTGAGAGCCCCAGTCCCCTTTGAATCGCTGGACCCCGGGCCAGTTGCCCTCTCTGCCTCCCTCCCCACTCCAGGATTATCTAGGCCTCCAGCACGGATACATCTCAGAGCCTTCTATTCTCTGCTTGTGGCACACAATTTAATCTCCTGAGGGTTGTAATAAATTGTATTAATATCAACTGTTAAGTGTGTGGGTGCTTGTCTTATTGCCTTACAATTGTTCTTTAGTGCTTTCTGCTTTGCTAACAACAGGGTAGTTCTTCCTATAATAAATATTAGGGTTTTTCCTGTACTTGCGTATAAACCAATAGGCCCCCTCTTGAGAGCATCCTGTTTTTTTTCCTAATTCCCCTTGATATGTGCACCTGGTCTAGGTAGTCCAATGTGGCTGACAGAGCTTTGGTTGAGAAATATTAAGAATTTCTCCCTTTTCTCCATTTCTAAAAATCAAATGAGTTCTCGCCCTTTTTTGCAATGCGAGGTTCATTTATTTATTCAGGGTGTTTTCTTTACACATGCTGCCAGACAATGGCCAGAGCTAGAGGAAGAAGCATTTGAAAGATGGCCAGAAAGCCTTGTGTGTGAGGTTTCCCAAATGGCCTTAAGCAACTCGGTGCCAGAAATCCCTCAAGAAACATGGTCTCCTGAGGTTTCCAAGCTAAACGCAGCGCACCTGGAAAAGGTATGGAGAGTTTAAATCAGCACCCAAACTTTTGGATGAATATAAAGCCTGAACACTGGGGACCTGACTCTCCATTGCCCTACAGCTTCTGCAGTCTTTTAAAGGGCACAGCTAGTACAAAGTGATTCAAAAAAGAACAAGAGCATTTTAAACACTTTGCCCTGGTGTAAATATCTGCAATGTAGAATCCAGCTTAATAGCTTTTGAGGAGATGAAGGCATCTGGCATCTTTTAAAAGACAAGAGATCAAGAATTGTCCTTCTAGCTTAGTGTAGAAAAAAATCAATATGCCAACTCTTGTAGAGGAGCAAGAATGGAGAAAGTGTCCCTATATCTGTTCTAATTCTAAAGCTCTACTTCCATATTTTAGCATTACCAGATAGTAAACTCAGTAGCACTCCACAATTATTCAATCTTGCCAGCCCTATCAGTTGAATTCCAGATGTGAATGTGTTATGCAGTTACAATCACAGATAATCACAGACTTACTAATGAGTGGGATAATTTGAGTAATTAGGTCAACCTCAGATAGGGTTTTTTGCTTTTGTTTTAAATCATGCTTTATCAGGTACAGTATATACACAAAAGGTTGTTTCACCATGTATATTCCTACCCATGGTGAAACTTTTCAACATGGTTAGTAACTTCATACACCGCCACAAAGATACAGATAAGACTGATTTCCCAGAGGGACCCACAAGAAATCCTTCATCCTTCACCCTATCCTGTTCTACTGTAATAACACAACCCTTCCTTCCTTCTCCTCTGACTTGCACTGTGTTCCCCAGCTTTGCAAAGCCCACTGATAAAACATCAAACAGTTTTAATATCACAGGAAAATAAACTAGACATAAAAGTGACAAGTGAAGACAGTTAAACAAAGGGGAGGGGAGGAGAAGCTCAATTTAAATAAATGCCAATTTTACTGGAACAGGTGACCTCTACGAGTTTGAGCCTCATGGAAGTAACAAATCTGAAAACAGTACAACTCAGCTGAGTAAACATTTGATGCCTGCTTTAGATATTTGGTTTTAGCCATTTGGGTTGGCATGTTCAAAGGACTATAAGAGAGTTAGGCACCAAACCCTACTGAAGTCCAATGGGAGTTGGCTCTTTTAAAAATCCCACCTGGAGTGCTCTAATCATTTTTTTAACTGTTGCTTAAGCTACATCTAGTCAGAAAAGCAAGTATGATTTCTCAGCAGAAGTGTCAAATATAAATAGTATATGAGCTGGCTAACTACAGGCTGAACTTCTCTAGTCCAGCACTCTTTGATCCAGCTACATCCATGGTCCAGCATGATTTTAGTTAGCTGGATGTGCACTTATCACGCATGTAGCAAGTTTCCCACAGACCCATAAAGTTTGTTTACAGCTCCTAGTCTTGGCTCTCAGTGTTCTATGCTGTTATTTAGCTCTAATTTACCTCTAAAAAGTCCAGTAACCAGTGCAAGTGTTGGTAAGGCTGCTAGACAATATTGACCTCCCATGGTTTGGCAAATTCCCTGATTTGGCACTGGTCAGGTCCCAAGGGTGCCAGACTAGAGAGGTTCACCCTGTAGTTTAACTTATTTGACAACATACCCAAAGTGGTATCTGTAAAAATATTAAAATATTAATTATAATCAATGTTCTAAACTTTTGTACTACCAAGCTGGTGTTCCATAAAAATCCTTACATCCTGAGGATATTTGCCATATTGTTAAATGGATACTTGAGTAGTTTAGTTCTGATGGTTATGTTTGGTTCTTTCCTTCCTAACTAACCAATCTGGTTCAAGGGAACAAAATCTAATGATGAGGAGAACTATTTGTAGAATTTGTTTGTTATGTCCAATGAGCAGATACCAAGCTCCTAACTCAAACAGTGTTTACATCTTTCTAAAACAAGATCTTTCACTGGAATGGAGAAGGAAAACTGAGGAGAATGAAGTAGACTGTGGAAGACAGGAAAAAATATGGTCTCTTCTGCACACAACTCGATGCTCAAACTGGCATGTTATATGAATGATAGAATGGGACTGTTCACCTGCAGCATCAGGCCCATGGCTTGCTAAGTCATTTTAATTGCAGTCACAGAGAAGAATGGAATGAGATCTCAAGGCTGAAATCCCAACTTGATTATGTACAGGACACTCCATTGACTTACTGAGGCATTTATCTCTCCATCCGCATGAGAAGACTTTAATCTCTCTCATTATCCCCTTCAACTAGGCTGAACTGTGTCAGTCATGCAGGATTCTTCCATTTTATTTTTAGTGTTTAAGATTTTGCTACAAGAAAGTTGGATGCAGTTACTATGGGGTCAAATTGTGTCCTGACTTATATAAACCAGTGCAATCCCATTGACGTCAATGGAGTTGCAGGGATGTAAGTCAGGGCAGACTTTGGCCTCAGTGTGTGTCATCTGTGGTAATAAAAGGGATGTCCAAATTCTCCTAAAAACTAATTGGAAACATAGAGCACAAATACTTTAACAAGTATTTCCACTTAGATCTCTCTACTTGAAGTCAATGGTTTCTTCCCCCTCCCCCCATCTGTACACTTCCCTTAATATTAAACTCAATGGAAACTGTTGTACAAAATTAATATAAATAATTTTAAAAATAGAGATCTGGTAAGATACAAATAGAGTTTTAGAAATGTATTAATTTGTGGCCTTCATTTGTATTGACTATTTTCCAAAATTGTTCTCACAATGTACTTTGCATCATTAGCAATTGATGCTGTTTTTCCAATAGCTCAAGTGTTTCACGAGAATAATATTCAGTTTGTAGGCGCATTCTCTGGGAGAGTGCTTGTCATCTTAAGTCATAAGACTATGATGCTTTCAAAGTCAGAATAATATTTTTTTTGGCTTAACCAGTATTCCTCTTTTTGCTGGTTGAACAATGAATGACTAAAGTCCTTCCAAAAAGCCAGTGCTGGAGGAAACCACTTGTATCCTTCAGAAAGAGCTGCATCAGAGATAATAGTGCATGAAGTAGTTAATATCACAGAGCTGTGTAAACTGTCTGGCACACGGATTGTTTTAAGGGGTAGGTTCTCTCACAATGAATGTATTGTAAACGTATGTTACAAATCTCTCCTCAAATTAATATGACTCACCATCATCATCTCTCACTTAAACATTGGCAGTTGTTGGCAATGTAATGTGTCTGAATTAAACCCATGCAAATATCACCATAAGCCTCAGCTATGATACATCTTTTACTTTTTACTTCAATTTTTGTTGTTGTACTGGAAAGTCTTCCATCCATTGACACAAAGGTTAACTGATGCAATGTTTCTCCACACAACACATCAGTGTGCCAAAAGGGAAAGAACTTCACAGACTTGAAGGAAGTCTGAAAAGCCATTTCTTGTGCTTTGGAAAAAATCTCTCTCCACCATCTTTGCCTCTCTGCTGAAATTGACAATAAGGAGCCACTTTGTGGTGGCTGTATTTTTTTTTCTTTTTTGAACTAGACTGAGAACATGGAGATGATGAGAGAAGAATTAGAGAGCAATTATTTTTCACCACCTATAGCCTGTGCAGGTTTAAGCTAATCCCCCAGAAGAGAGGAAAAAACCAAATAAAACCCCCAAACCACAATTTTGGGGTCAATATTACTGTACCCACGTTCCCATTTCCTCAGTCTCAGATCAATTCACTCAGCATTCTACAGCAACTCTGGTTTACACAAGCACTGTGTCGACTCTGGTTTACTCGAGCACTGAGATTATAGGGCTGTTCATGTGACTTTAGAGACACATAGTTAACACATCTCCACTGTGTGATGTGGTGTAAATAGATACTAAAAACAGATGGTAGGTTCACTAACAGAATAGTGTTTTTATAAAATGTGATACTGTGTTTCTACCTAAATAGATTAGCATGGCATAAAAAAACCACTCTGCGATAATGTAGAGCCCTAAAAATTTCTCATGACCTGCTCCTCTTCCTCCTCTCCTTTTGGAAAGAAAGGACTTCATTGTATGCTGTACAGAGATGATCCTGTTCTAGAGCATGTACATCCTTTAAACCCTGTAAGCTTAGGCCCACCCTGCAAAGGTTTTGGGAGACAAGATCAAGAGTGGGATGCTGAGGATGAAAAATGGAAAGCCCACAGATAAACCAGAAGACACTATCATCACTTACAGATGTTAGGTGAATTTCAAATAGCAAACAGTATGGGTTTTCACAATAATACAAGTCAACTGAAGGCCAAGCTCTCATTCACATCTATGCAGCTGCTTGGGTATGAAGGAAACAAGAATGTGCCCATGGTTACATGCAAATAACAAAATTAATTCCTCACCTGATACTTTGACCTCGTTAGGCCTACAGGCTCTGCAGGGCAAGACTTGAAATTCTTCTGCCTGATACATGGAATAATCCGTACTGGCAACAACTAGTTTATCTCCAGCCTTCCATGATTGTGCATTATCTGCCAGCCTTAGGATTGTGCTGTTCACATTGGTATCAATGGTTACTGTAAGCTTTGGTCTCACTAGAAAGCAAAAATGAGGATGACAGAGAGTTCAGCTCACCGAACCTTAAGCTGTCAGCTAACTTTCCTGGGCATTTTTGACACCAACAATAGTTAAGCAGTTTACTGATCCTACACAAACAACACAACTCTCCCAAATATTTTCTTGGTTAAATTTGGTTTGTGAAAGCATAAACGAATAAACAAAGGCCCATTTATTAATTACTGGCAAATACATTTTCCATGAACCATTTTACTAAATTTAAATGTAGCCGTTAGTGACTCAACCCACCACACCCACTTAACTCCAGCCCTTGTGGTTGTTCTGCAGTTATTTACAGTAGCAATAAACCTCCCAGAAGTGGTCTTTAACATAATGATTGTTTTTTTTCCATCAAAGATAACTGCCTTCCCTCTTTATCTCCCTACTAAATGATCTTAAAAAAAATCACGTGTAATGACCGGTATAAGGGCAGATATTGCTTACATGAAAAATTGCAAAAGAAATAATTACTTTGAAAAGCATGTTGCTTCCCAACTTAATTAGCAAGAAATGCAGTCTCCTCACTTGAAGGAGTGATCCTGCCCCATCTTGAAACTACATTGGACCAAAGTCAGTTGTACAGTAAGTAGAGGTTACTCTCATTGACCTCAGTAGGTGGTGTTCCGTCAGGTACAGTTTGGCTCATCCTATTTCGCTGTGGCTAAGTTCACAGAAGGGAACTCAGGGACTCCAACATCAGAAGAAAGCAAAGAATACAACATCAAAGGATTTCCCCAATGCATTATTGTGTTTGGTGTTGAATTTCTGCTCTCTCTAAAATAGCCAACTCAGAAGGAGGAAAATTCAAAATGGGATTTCTGCTCTGAATGACATGGCATCTGGGCTTTAAAAAGTGAGTCACATACCGGGTTTTCCACACAGGAACCGCACTCGGTAATTTTGGCAGCCTTCGTCTGTCTGATTCGGACCATGGCACAGAAACCTGTAATCGTGGCCGTTTTTGTAGAAAACCTCAGTTGTTAAATTGGCTCCAGAAAGTGTAACTGCCTAGGATGAGAATAGAAAGGCACATGGGTTGGTCATGAAACATGAACGCATTCACCTCTCACTTGCTCTCTACATAGAAAGAGGTTTCTCACCTTAGCATTTAGTTGGTGCACAATGATCACATAACAGAAACAGGATGAATGATCATAGGTCAAATCCAGTTATATATTCTAGTTGGTACATGCACCATAACTTTTTATATGCAGACCACTTGGACTTATTTTTAGATGAATTGTGTCACTCCCACATCTATATTAGGACTCTGTTGGTTGGTTTTTTTTTAACAGTATTCTGAGCTTTGCTACCATTGCCCTGTTTTCCTACTTGACTTTAGATCTTTGCAAGTCTGAGATCAGATTAGAGGGCTAAATAAACTCATGGCTTTCAAGCATTTTAACTTCTCATTTCATTACCTGGGACCAAATGGTGTCTGATCCTCACAGGAGAAAGAGGTGGGAATCCTCCCTCTTTAGAAAGACCAGGGATAACTGCGATCTCTATATTCAGAAAGCATTCGGAACGCTCCCCATTCACCATGAGGTCACAGATTGCCCCAAAGAGGGCAAGAAGAGGTCTCTGCTTTCCCACATACAATCCAGCCTGTGGAGCTGGCTGGAAATGCTGGGAGAGGATCAGGTTACACCATCTGAGGTATGATTCAATACATAGAGTATGCATTCCTCTTGGGGCAGTGCAGTCCATATTATCCCCCCTAAGAGTAGGGCTTCAATACCACAGCCCAGACCTCAGTTTGCAACCCTTTTTGCTACTGCATAAAAGTGCTATATTGGATAGGTCCAGCCAAATAACCTTCACTGAAAAAAGGCACTAGGATCAGACATGAGTCACCATCTAAATTAGGAGTCCGATCCCGCAATTCCTACTGCAATCATCCTCCATCATAGATAGGCACTGCCATCTATGGGACTATTTCTAAAGAAATGGCCTCAAATTTTGTGCTCTACTTTGTGTCTTCCTTAGCATCATTGGGACAGGTTAATTATGATCATCCAATATTCTCAGCTGGTCAATGGATTACATTGATTTACGTCAGCTGAGGATTTAGAAGCTCATGATTTATAACTTTTCAGGAAAAGAAAAATATTGTGTTTCTTGTTTTGATACATATTAACAAAAGCCGCTATTTGTTAAATTAGTATCTGGCCTAGAGGCTCATGTTCTGAGCTGAAATCCCTCTTCCAACACATGAACAAAGGCTGAAATGCATCTGGAGTCAGTTTTACCATAGCCCTGGCAAGTACTTGTGGAACAGATTTTCTCCCCTTGTTGTTCACTATGAGATTAAATTGAAGAGTCAGTTCTGGAAGCCCTTACTCATACAAAGTAGCCCTTATTGCGTGAGTAATCCAATTCAATTCAACACAACTATTCTTGTGAGCACAGGCTCTTCAGGTGAACTTGCTGAATCAGTTCCTGCATGTCTTAATGCTCAAGCCAGTCCTGTATAAACCCAACTGTACCAATCATTTTATTGACTTTTGTTTAAGTGGCACTTGAGTGGCATCATTTTATCAACTGGACTTTGCAGTAGGAATTTGCCAATAAAAACAATTTTTCCGTCACACGACATCAAGTCGCTTTTGCAATTGGCGATTCCCTTCAACATGTGCATTCCAGGATTTAGTTACATGGGTAGCACTGTATGGAAAACTTTTTTCTGCAAAAGAAAAAGCTTTAAAAATGATATTCCCAAAGACGTTCCCCCATAACCTAATGTAACCTGCAGTTTTAATATAAGGTCACATTCTGTGCTTATTTTTTCCAATAGTTTACATTCTAAGGCCATTTTAGACCCTTAAAAACATTTCCATGCTTTGCTTATCCTCTTTATCTTCCTGTAGGAAACCACATATTTTTTAGCAGCATCTAGACTGTTCACAGCCCCATCTATAGCACTCCAGATTCCAAAAGTGAGAATTTGAAGAAAAGGGTCCAGTTCTACAACCCTTCCTCACACCAGTAGTCCTATTGACTGACCTGGGACTGGTTGTGTGAATAAGGGTTGCAGTATCAGACTCAAACAGAGGAATCGTTTGTTGTACATGCCTTCCATTAATGTTAAAAATTTGCCAGCATTGTGGCCAATCTACATAGAAGAGCATCAAGGCAGCTGACACCTGCAGAAATCAAATGCATTCACATTCTGACACTGTCACCAAGAAGGTCTGAGGTCTACTAGAACCTCCTTGACTTTGATGCTGCAGTTGGTTGTTTACAATTGCACATCAGGCAAGTTAATCCATAGGGGAAATGGGGAGTTTGTCCTACCTGGATATCAATGGGGTGATTACAGATTTTGCTTGGATTTGCCGCCCTTAGATCAGAAAGTTTCTCTGTGTCTTTGGATCTTGTCTTTTGGGGCTTCTCAAACCACTCTGTCCACTTTACATCTGGAGACAAGCACACACAGGAAAGGTCACTTTATAGAAAGCCAAGCTTAATGCAGCAAAACGGCACTTTGCAGAATTTAGTTTCCAATATTATTAACAAGTTTCTTCAATAACTGCCTAGTTCCTGGCTCTCATTGACAGTCTGGCCACTGCTTTACCATGCTATGAACTGTAGCAAGGCAAGGGAGCATGAAGTGAACAACAGCTACATGGTTTGAGTATGTAGCATGAGCATTTCTATCAGCTGTGGAACTCAAATTTTGCCCTCCTCTCTTTTGCCTTTTGTTTCTATTCAAGTCAGAGTGCAATCAGTTGTTGTTCGTAGACTGAAGACGCCAATCTGAGAAGTGGTGACCACATAACCATAAGAAATAATGAGGCGTGTATTGGTTTGATCTTAACAGATAAACTTTCATATTCAATGCAAAAAAAGACAAAGGATTCAAATTATACAGTGAGTCTTGCAGAAGCTGGAAACAAAGATTCTGCTTGTGTTCTTGTTTGGGTTAAAGGCAACCTTTGTCAGATATCGGACCCTCTGTTTCTAAATAGAGGAAAAGCAATTGATGTAGTAAATAGCACTGTATTGGCTTAGCTACTCTGGTAGGTGGCAAACCGATGTCTCACCTTGAACCCACTCACTGGTTGAAGACACATTAAAATGCTCTCCATTTTCAGCCTGGAATAGTTTGAATACTTTGGCCACAGCTGATCCTTTGTGTCCTGTAAAACAATGATTAACAATTCCATGGTTTGCAAATGATAGAAGATAAGAATGTATAGGCAATGTAGCAAGCCTGTGTTTGTCTCTCTTGGAAGACTAGAGCAGATTCAATAATTGCCTGCAAAGTTTCCAGCAGAAGAGTTCCTGCTCTTGAAATAATTTTTTCAGACCCTTTCCTTCTCCTCAGACTTTGTGTTTGCAGAGGAATTCTCAAAAAATAAAAATAAAAAGGTGAATTTGTTTATTTGGTATCTTTTATTTGCTGCATTACATTGTGACAAAAAAGTCACTATCTTCATTTAGAAAATACTTTGGTATTCCGCAACAAATAACCTTAACATTAATAGACTGCAGGGTTTTGAGTAGGATGGTATAATATCACGCCTTAGATTTACATTCCTTGTTAACAGAGATAGTTCCACTGGTTTATGCCAAAAAGGTAGATATATAATCTGGCTTCAGTGGAGATATACTGTTTTATATTAGCTGAGAATCTGGTTTTCTATTTCTGTGTATGAGTAGCTTGTGTCAAATCCCATAAACTGGATGACAATTTGGGGATAACGTAAGGAGATAAGACACTTCTCTAACTCCGGTTCACAACTTCAGTGTAGTATAGCGTCAGACAGTACAAATGCCATGAAACAAATTCACCCATTGCATAATTCCACTGGCTTCCATGGAATTATACCAGGGAGGAACTTTCCCAGGCATTTTCAAGCAAGCATTTGCTAGTGCATTACCTGGATAGTCAATGTGGTCTTCAACAGAAGAGGAAGGGTTTCCTTTTACTGTAATAAAACTCCAGGGATGCCTGAGAAATCAAGATGAGAAATTATCATATTATTTTATGTTACTTGCATACGTCATTTGTTTTCTCCTCCCTGGTGCACCATCTTCAAAACGGACAGATTTGTGTGACACTGCATTTTATTCTACACTGACAATCTTAACACTTTATATTTCTTTGCTAAATATGCCACAAGAGAAATGAGGTTCAAAGCCAAATCCCGTCTCGATGTAATTAACCATAGGGCTATATAAATGTAACAGGTGGACTTCACTTTTAACTGAATATCTAAAGAGGTTTTTGTGTGATGGCAACACAGGAGACTGGTAATGCTTTTGAGAGACTGCAGTGGTTTTATAAAATATGTTTTTCCCCAAAAGAATTTCAAAATATCCCAATTTGGTTAAGCAAATTGAATTTGTGCTGAATTTTGTAGGTCAGGAGCCATGGAAATTTGTAATAAACTCTGTTTTATTGATTTTCTGGTAAAAGCTGCTAGAAAAGGTGCAGAGACACGTATAAGAAAATATTTTTTTCCACTTCAAACTCTAATCAGGAGTGGAGATTTATGAGCCATGAGCACTGATTCCACTCTGGCCCAGATCAGTAACAAGTGAAGCTTGTTATTCTAATGGTCAGAAGTGGCCTCGGTTCAGTATCTAGACTAGGGGTGTGAAGAGTAAACGGTTAACCATTAACCTTCATGGTTACATGCAGGTTCCTCCTCCCTGGTGCTGCTGCCTCTGTATCAGCTCCTCCACCCCCGCATGTGAACATGTAACTGTTGAAGTTTTCAGCAGTTACACGTTCATCTAAACAAACATATTTTAACATCCCTAATCTAGACAATTATCAGCAATTCTAGAAATACTGGATAGGTTTGGGGAACACAAACTAAATTGTCCCCTCAGCTTTGAAGATGGAGCCTTTTGAAAAGAACACTAATGAGAGCTGCTACACGTGATTTACTGTTGTGTGTCTACACTAGCTTCAGCCAAGCACATTGTTAATTAGTAATGTGCATCACAACTGAACGGCTGCATCTAGACTGGCAAGTTTTTCCACAAAAGCAGCCGCTTTTGCGCAAAAACTTGCCAGCTGTCTACACTGGCCGCTTGATTTTGCGCAAAAGCACTGACGTTCTACCGTTTGAAATCAGTGCTTCTTGTGCAATTGCTTTCATGTTCCCATTCAGGCAAAAGCCATTTTCTGGAAATGTTTTTGTGCAAGAGGGCCAGTGCAGACAGCTAAAAACTGTTTTGCGCAAAAAAGCCCCGATGGCGAAAATGGCGATCGGGGCTTTCTTGCGTAAAACCGCGTCTAGATTGTCACGGACGCTTTTCCACAAAAAGCGCTTTTGCGGAAAAGCGTCCGTGCCAATCTAGACGCTCTTTTCCGCAAATGCTTTTAATGGAAAAACTTTTCCGTTAAAAGCATTTGCAGAAAATCATGCCAGTCTAGACGTAGCCAACAAATGCACCATGGAACATCCACCTTAGCAGAGAGGAGTCCAAACATTTAGCCTAGATTTAGCAAATAAAAACCCTAATAGTGAAAGCATCTGTCTGTTGGCAAAGCTTCCACTGATTTCAGTAAAATTGGGGACTTAATGCTGCTAGGAGTCCAAACCAGTGCTTTAAAATCTGCCCTCGGATTTCTGTGGAAAATTCATATGGACGCTAAGAGACAACTGTCAAAACACACTGTGCATCTCAGGTTTATTATGGCTTGACCCTGTTCCCATTGAAGTAAATAGCTAAATTCCCCCTCAACTTCAGTTAGAGCAGACTCTGTCAGCAGGGTCCAACCCAAATCTATGGTGAGTATGGGGACGGCATGTAGACCCTATTAATCTAAATGGCTTCTCAAAAATCAAGGCAGCTCCAGCAGCTCATCAGTGGCCTGACCACAGGACAGACCCAGGGGAAGCTGCAAAGCTGCCAACACAACTGCCTGAGGCGTCTGCCAGGGAGCCAGATGCTCCTGCTAGAAAACTTTCCTGCATGCTGAGTGCCAAAGGCATTGGAAGGCTGTGATCTCCAGCCAACGAGAAAGGGAGGGGTGGGAATGGTGGAAGAAATGACATTTTATCACTCAGCAGGCAGGACAGCCTCCTCCTCTAATCCCGACCCTCCCCCGCTTTTTGTTAACAAATATCAAAACAAATGACAAACACATGATTAAAAAATAAACAAGGCCACGAGCATTCAAAATACACTGCAGGACAGTTCAGTTTGTTCTTAAACTAATATTTGCGCCTCCCAGGATTTGATTTCCCTTAGTTAGCTGATGGCTTAACAGCATGTTTAAGCCAGTTCATCTTAATGCACATGGCCACATGTCAAATGTCCTGATGGTGTGAAATGTGAGGACTGAATTCCGCTCTCCTGTACACCAGTATGGACCCACAGTAGACCCCCAGAGGCCAGTGTGAGGCTCTGATTAGAACGGTCAGCAGCAAGCACTGAAAGACTGCCTTGATTTATGTATGAAAATAAAGCTCATTATTTAAAGGACACCTTCGTTTCTCAATGAGACAAGGAAGGGGAAGCTCTTCTGTTCATTTTGGATTCAGACAATGGGAAGACATTGTGAACCAGATGCTCAGTTGGCGTAAATCATCATTCCTTTGACTTTAATGAAGCAATGGCGATTTATGGCAGTTCAGGACCTGGTGTAGTGTGACAGAAGTGCAGACAGATGGTTTCTATCTGTCTATCAATCTCCCGGCGTAGCCAGCACTACCAGAAAATTACCCAGGCAGTCACGAGTAACCCGACTCATTGGGCACTTTCAGAAACGTGAGACAAATATATCTTACCCCAAGACTACTAGTTGGGATTGTACCAGTTATTGTCTCAGCAGCATTCGCAATCCATCCTCAGCAAGGGACATGGGGCAGTGCAGATCTGGCAGATGGGTGTTTGATTTAGTACGGTCAGCCAGCCATCTAGCTAACAGATGTTTCAGGGCGACCAGAGAGACAGAGCAGACAATCCACTCTCCATTGTCTGGTTTCTCCTCTACAGCATCATTTAGAGGGTGGATATATAATCTAGCAAATTGTCCAGAGTAATTTTTACAAAACTACAGTATTTTATCCTGTTCAGAAACAGCAGGGACTTTTTACCTTTGACAGGCTCTTACTTTAGCCAATCTAAAAATGTGCTTAAGTGTACAGTGCACTGACAAGCACTAACTCTACTACAGAGTAAAAACCTAAAGAGGCAGCATGGCATTCATGCCTCCTTGTAGGATTGCCTGTTGATGTACAGTATCAAAGCCCAGGTCCAAAAACGACAAAAATATCAATATCCAGTCCCTTTCCCTCCAATATAATTATCTTTGTTATTGTCTGATTCTGGTACAAATATCTCTTTGCAATTGAGTTTCTGCTCAGAGTAGAGATGGATCCAAGCTACAGAATAAGAACCAAATGAGGCTGTTTCAGTTCAAGCTTTGGGTTCATCCTGGTGAAGGGAAAGGAGTCAATTGTGCTTTGGGGGCTGGTTCTGGACACAGGCATCCCCACGTTTCAGGGTGTTTGTGGGGAATGAGTTATTTGTGGACCAAACTTTACAAGTCTCAACTGAGTCAAAACTCAGAACACTGATCTCATGGGATTTTTTCCTGAGGAAGGATGCCAAGCTTTGATAGTTGATTACTAGGCACTGGAGCATTGTGGAACTGAGAATTTTTGCTAGTTTGTTATCCTGATCTATTTTTAAAATAACATTTTCAGATGTGCCCCAGTAAATTAGGTGTCTAACTCCCATTAAAAGGATAAGGTGTCTAAAAAGGTAGACAGATGCCTACTGGGTTTTTTAAAAAAATACACTACACATCTGTCTACATCTTTAGACACCTAATACTTGCATAAATCTGGCCCAAAATGACACAGGAGCTCATGACTAACTAAAGTCATTAGGACTTATGGGTAACATTTTTTAAAAAGTGGGGGGTGTATCTAACTAGCACACAGGGAAGCAAGTATTTTTGCAAACCTGTATTTTACATAGTGGTATCCCTTAAAGGATCAACATTTGCCATCAATTACCACATCATAGAATCCAAGATGCCTGTGTTATTTCCTATCAATAGGAAGAGGTGTGTTACTCTCCGACCCCAGGTTTTTGTATTTGCTGAAAATTCTATATATAATGGAGCTGGCGGGGAGGAGGAATTGTGGCCCAAAAACCTGAGTGGTCCTGTTCTAAATCAGTAAGTGAGTGATCCAGAGCAGCATTCCAGCTCTGCGGTCACCACACCACTGAAACTGGTGTTCCTTTATACAGAGGGAGCTGAGACCAGGCCAAATTCCAGTGAGTGGCATTTGCAGGCAGGTGGCCAGGGTCATAATGCCATTGAAATTTGGCTCGGCCATCCCTCCATCCAGATGGCAGGGCAGACATGCCAGATGATGTTGCGACTTTGTGCATCTGGGGAGTCTGTTCCTGAGTGGCAGAATGCAAGGGAGCCTGCTGAGCTCTAGACTCCTGGCAACACTGCGTCATGCACTGTGTAGGTAAGAGACTCCCCAGCCAAGGGAAATCCAGGATCCCTGGGAATGGAAGGAGGTGATGAGTGGGCACTAGAATGAGTTCCAGACTGGGGTGTGAAGGTCAAGGGAGAAAGCAGAAGTCTCCCCCTCATCCAAGAAATATCAGAGTTGGCCCCACTGACTTCTAAATTATATGAAAATGCTGCAGTAGCTCAGCTAGGCAGTGTGGCGAGTGTTAGCTTTTTTATGGCAACCACTAGTTCATGGCAGAGCTGAGTCATAACACTGTAAGTCAGATCCTCTAAACATTTCCGTTATAATTACAATTAAATGCGAAAAGTGTCAGGAGCAGTTTCCTTTCACGAGTATGAAAAAACCCTCCCCCCTCTGCTGAACTGGAAAAAAAGAAATAGGATTTTCAAAATCTTTGTCTGTCTCAAAACTAGAACTGCAGAAATGGAATTCTGACAAGTCATTGAGCCATCAAATGGGCTCTGAGAGGAAAATTTTCAAAGATTGTGGTGGGGTTTTTGTGTAGTGAGTGTTTTTTCCTATATTTGAAGGACAAGTTATTTTATTAGGAATTCTCTGTATTGCATCTCTTGGATGTTACAGGGAATTTGTACTAACAATTAAATTTCCTTATAGACCACTCTGAATATGTAGACCAGCTGCAGATGCCTAATTGCGAGGATGCATGTGCCAAAGATGGGCCTTTGGCTCAGTTTCTGAAGGATTTTTTAAAATGGTCCACAACTCCTTCAGAGTTTACATAGACTATGACTACTGGGTAATAAATACTTTTTTTGCAAAGCAAGGTGATAAACTAAGACTCGAACTAGGCAAACAGCACATATGCTCTAAAAAAGTGTTTGCGCCAACATACACTATACATCAGCCAAAGGCGTTTTACAGTTCACAGGGTAAAAATATGCATACTGAATTATGGGATCTGTGCAACACACACACACACACACACACACACACACACACACACGATTAGTTAAATAATATCTTTCTAGAATATCTATGTATTTAACCAGAGCTAGATGGCTGCTACACAAGCCTTAAAGTTTGTTTACCAAAGAGAATTATTACACACACACACACACACACACACACACACACACACAGTACACTGGGTATATTTACATGTGCACTTCAAATCTCTAGGGTCTGGCATCAAAACAAACAGGAATAGTATGTGGGGTTATCATGGAAAAATGCATCCCTTTTAATGTCAATCATGCATTATTTCTCAATCTCTTAATAAAAATGCCCAATATAGACACTGAATGCATCAAACTATTTAATTCATTGCTAAAAAGTTTGCATGGAGAAAAGGAAAACTTTTTTGAGTTAAAGAACATTGTGCCTTTGAAAGAGAGAGAGTGGAAATTATCCGGGTAGATGAAAAGCATAAGAAGGGCTCTGTGCTGGCAGAATTGGCAGGATAGGCACATACCTAAATCCAAGATGAAGGAAATGCTTGCTGCCCAGTTTGGTCATTGCTTTCCTGGCTGAGTCATCCAAGTTCCTAGACCCTTCATCATTCACTGCCACTGACAGGATCATGCCATTGTCAATCTCTCTCAAATACTGGACCAGACGGGCACTCTCCCCTTTCAGTTTGTAGGTATCGAACCTAAAAGTAATGAAAAGCAGCATTTATATCAGGGAGCATCACACCTTCTGTACGTTTCCTCTAGATTAAAAACAGGTATTATATAGAGATCTACAGATTTATATGGCTACAAATACCATTATATGTCATCCCGTGTAAACTGCTAATTGTCTTAATTAGTAGTAACATTTTCTTCAAGAAGGGGCATAAGTTTGAGTGAAGTCAATACAGGTTGTGCCTCCAACAACTGGCACTCTCTGGACTGGAAACATTCATGGTCCATCAGGACCATGGATGCTCCTGGACCAGAGAGCCCAGGAGCCTAATGGCAGGAGGGCCGGCCAAGGCTGGGGTAGCACCAGCTAGGGGCCAGAGCCAGAGCCTGTGGAAGTGCAGAGCTGTGGCTGGAGCCCTGCAGCAGTCCCTAGCAGCCTGTGGCAACAGAGCCCGGGCCTGAGCTAGAGCCCATGGCTGAAGCCAGAGCCTGTGGCAGCTGGGCATGGAGTCCAGCTGGCCTAGCAGTAAGAGGGGCCGGAGACAGGGTGCCAGCTCAGACGGTGGCACTGGTCCAGTAGAGGACTTGGGGACCAGTGGCAGGGGACTTCCCCGATCCAACAAATTCTCTTGTTTGGGACCGGTCAGGTCCCAAGGGTGCCAGACCAGGGAGGTCCAACCTGCACACAGAAAAATGCATGGGTGTGAAACTACACTGCTGCTACAGTCGGAACTGAGCCAGAAGCTCCATACCTCCTTGGAAGTCAATGAGATGTTTGCCCGAGGCAGCTCTGCAGTGCCTGGTTAGGTTGCTGGTTTGCTTAGATGTTAAGCTTGCTGGGGCCAGATCCATGTTTCTGTTCTGTCTTTCAGAGCTCCCAGCACAAGTGTGTTGGGCCACAACTACCACAAATAATTTTGTATGTAATAAATCTACTGCTTGCTAATGACTCATC
This sequence comes from Pelodiscus sinensis, assembly GCF_052426305.1. Lineage (NCBI taxonomy): Eukaryota > Metazoa > Chordata > Testudines > Trionychidae > Pelodiscus > Pelodiscus sinensis. The sequence goes on from NC_143065.1 coordinate 28,852,106, forward strand.
AGAAAGGGAGCTTCTGGGTAAACTGCTCCAAGAAACCTAAAGACTCTGTGATATGTCCCTCTTTGAACCACAATAAGGACCTAATCCTTCAGCGTGCAGAGTGCCATCTACTCTTGCTGACTTTGCAGGGAGTTGAAGACGTGTCATTTTGCAGGATTGGGCCCTACATAGGCTTATGGAGACTACTGAATTGCAAAGAGCTATAACGAGACATACAATGAGACCAACAGAAATCTGTTACTGGAAATTCCCATTGATCTGACGGGGATGCTGGGCTCTAAGGTAATACCAACGGCTTCCAGAGTGCGATGGCTCTAAACCGACTCACCGATCTGAATGGATGACTGCCCCTGTCTTTGGATCGATAACATGGACAATGACACCGCGATGCCCCCAGCTCCTTTCAAAGTAGTAGCCGCCTTCTTCCATGCCACCAGGGTGGAGAGTCTTGTTGAGAAAAGTCCAGGACAACTTTTTCTCACCATGGATCTCAAGGGTTCCACCTTCACCGACCCCAATATATTTTTGCCCAAAGTAAGCGTCTGGCTGGACACCATCATCTGCTCTGTAGGGTTTTTTTTTTTTAAAAAAGCACACATTTATGAATGACTGAGAATATTTTACTATTCAGCCAACAAGCCTAATACCAAAGCCCAACAGGAGAGGAAGCAACATGGTTTAGAAAGTATTTCTTTCAAGAGACCCCAAGGAATACAAAATCTGGGACAGTATCAAAAATAGTCTTTGTTTGAAATAACACTAACAACAGGGGTCAGAGACAATTTAGGACACAGAAAATGCAGCTGGTTCATTAATCACTAGTTTGTTGTTTTTTTAGATTACTATTGACATTCCACTTTAGAATACTTTGGAGTCTTGATGCACAAAAGTTGTACAGGTAGTAAAGCAACACACCTAGTATGGACACAGTTTTATTGGCGAAATGGGCTAACACAAGGATAGCTTTTACCATGTAGGAAAGGGAATAGGTTATGCTGGTATACTTGCATCTATGCTCCTGGCTGTAACTGTATAAAAATAACCACATCTCTAGCTGAAGTAAGGAATGATATCAGTTCCATCTCGGTGTGTGAACCAAGATGAGTGAACACAAAGTTGAAATATTACAGCACATTGCCTAAAAAAAAAGTCTAATGCTTTGCCTGAGTTACCTCACACAGAAAAGGAAAAATTTAGGCATGAGAATTTTCAGACCATGGTAGCTGTATGAAAATAATGGAAATGTGGAGGTGTTTTTCTTGTGACTTTAAAAATATCTGAAAGAATGGAGAGGCTATAAAATTCCTTAAGCAAGATAGCTAATGAGAACAATTAGTAATGAGACATCACACATTTTTCTGATGTGTCCAACCGGTCTTGGACTCACATCCCAGAGTTTCTTCCCTTCTCCCCCCCCCAAGTTAAATTAGCCCAATTGGCCAAGTAGCCTCCCATAGAGTATGGTTTATATTTAACATCAGTGAAACCTTAATTTATGATGATTTTTTGTATCTCTGTAGAGAAAGAGAATGTGCAATATAGAGATATAGTGCTGAGTTAGGGGATTCATGCGATTTAGATACATACCGTCCATATAAGATGATAGTCACATTACTTTGATATGGACACAGCTCACTGCCAATATGTAACTCTCCTCCATTTTCAATCAATATATGTCGAGTTCGCAAAATGATAGGCTGTGTTTTGTCTTTAATTACCAGTTTTCCTAAGGAAAAATAATGGTATGAAGTTTTAAAACACAGTAAGTCATCAGACCTAGTGCTGCTATTGTGCAGACAGACAGGTCAGCCTTCCCAATTACATCAGAGATACATGCCAAACATATTCCCCAAAACAGCTTTAGCTCCAGATCCTAAAGTGCTTATTTGCCTGTGTGGAAAAACAATCTCAGACTGAAGTCAGTGGAGTTTTGCACGGAGAAGGAAGGAAACCAAGACTGCACAAGCACTTCGGAGTTAAGACTGAATAAAAGCTACTAATACTAGCAGTCTTCTGCAACAAAACACGATACTGTCCTTCCAGGCAAAGTGTGGACACACATCTGCCTTGTTCTGAGCCCCGAAGAATAGTGTTGCTTCATTGGGACATTACAGAGAATTACTAGGACCGGGTTTACAAAGGACATTGTAGGACTAGAACTACTAAGCAAGTTGACGCACATTTGCAAGCTCTCCCGAAAGGACAACAAACAAGTCACTCTTAGTGCCCAGAGGTGATATCATCCCTACCACCACCCACCCTGGTACCAAAACTGGAGCTAGCATTATCCAATATTTGCTCTAACAGGGAGCACCCCCAGCAAGCTGTCCCTGTGCCTTCTGTGCTGCTCTAAGTAGATCTAATGGAGAGTCCTTGTTCCCGCTTGGCTCACAGGCTGGCAGCAGGATTTACCTCCGTCTGTGATGAGGATCGAGTGGACAGTTGCAGAGGAAGAGAGAAGCAGCTTCCTGCCTTTGCCAATTTCAATATGTTGATCTTCATCATGCCCAGCGTTCCAGGGTGCCAGCTCAGGATCCTGATCTGGACAGAGTGGAGCTGCTTCTGTTGATAGAGACGAAGGGAAGATGACAAATGATCCCTGCTTCACTCAAGAAAGTGTCACATCTATGCCTCGATAATGCATTCAAAGAGGATGCCTTATCCATGAAATGCAGAGATGCCCCATCTTGACTGGGCTATGTACGAGTCACAATAAAAAGAAAGTGAACTATTACTTCGGGAACACGCTCTGCTGGACTCAAGCAGCACAAACAGTTCTATTACCCTGCACAGCAGAATGTCACTGATCCCACTGCTCCTGGACAGCGGTAGAAAAAAAGGGGAGTGTTTTGCCCTTAATGCTACAGCTCTGCCTATCAATGTCCAGCTAGAATATATGTAGCACTTTAAAGACTAACAAGATGGTTTAATAGGTGATGAGAAAGTGGGTCTGGCCCACGAAAGCTCATTACCTATTAAACCATCTTGTTAGTCTTTAAAGTGCTACATAGTTTTTCCTTTTGTTTTAGCAAGATCAGACTAACACAGCTACCTCTCTACTACTATCCAGCTAGAATGTAGGCAGCCTGTCACTGGCTGCACATAAATGTCTGCTCTCAGGAGCAAATGAAAAGGGAGAAAAGAAGACCCAACCTGAACCATCACCTAATACATTAGCTAATGCTAAACAATATCTGTGTGGTTTGGTAAACTAAAGAGGGCAGGAGGGAGGTGGAGGGGAACGTACATTTCTGCAACTTTGCCCTTCAGCTAGGATGGGAAGCATGAGTGGTTTAAATACCATCACATGATGGTTTTCAGGGAGTTTCCAGCCTGACCAAAGCCAGGAAGAGCTAGGAATCTCACGAGAGGAATAAAAGATGGAAAGACACAAAGTCAAAGAAAATAAGGATTCTCCCTCTTGAGGTTTGCACATCACTCGTCTCCACATACCTATTTGCTTTCTGATCACAAGGACAGGTTTGTCTCATTTATGCTCCTACATCAAATCCAAGGGCATCTCATGTTACAAGTATTAAAGCAGGGACATTTTAAATCTTACCCAACATATTAGCAACATGTCTACTATAGTTCAACAAGATGTGTGTGTATTTCATGAGAGTTAAAAATTTCCTAACAGAAGAAGATTGTTCAAACTCCCATGGACCTCAATAAACCCTCTCGTATCAATGGGAGTTGCAGGGTCTCACCAGCTCTTTGAACTTTGTCCTGTGTGATTCCCATGTTCTTTCCCTCTTAAAATAAATGCAGCAAAGTTGAGGTACTAGATCAATCTGCAAGATCACTCCATATCTAGGACAATGGATATGGGGTGAAATCCTGGCTCCACTGAAGACAATGGTAAATCTCAGTGGGGTCAGGGACTTCTCACAAGACATCTAGACCAATGAGGAGGCCTTTGTTTTTGTAATGGACATAAATACATTCCCACTGAGGGGCCAGGCAGTCAATGTGGATCAGTTTTAAGACTCGATCACTATCAAGTGTTCCAGTGCTGATGCTCAGGAAATACTGTGATGATTAAAGAGCCAATATTTTGTATTCTTTTGCCATTGGAGAAGCAGAAGGACAACTGGAATTCTGTAACATCCTGAACAAAATCTGTCCATCTGCATTCAGTTTCCTGACACATTCCAAATCAACTCCACCTCTTAAGAAAACAATAGAATTAGATCAGCCACTGGTTTGGTGTCTCTTAAGGACACCCTTTATTGAGATGCCAAAGTACCAGTTATCCAGGGTAGCAAGAAACATTTCATGTGTGCAACATGTGTCCTGGCTCTCCATGCGTTCCCATAAAAATGCAGGGATCAAGTCAAAGAATGCCAATCATCTGTGGAGCAGGGACTCATGCACTGACAAATATCCTGGGCTCAAACCAGATATGTGCACCAGTTTGAAAACAGGAGTAATTCCACTGGTGTCAATGGTATTTCTCCTGAGTAGCGCTGGAGAAGAAAAGATCAGAATCAGGCTTCTGATTTGTACTGGAAGACTCCTAGAATCAATTAGAGTAGCCTGAAAAAAAGATACATAACATAACTCAGGCAGTAGATGAAACTTGCACTAGAAGCAGATGCCTGAGGGGAAAAAAACCACTAATTTGAATAGACAACAGTTGAAAGATGTTCAAGGGTTCTATCAGGGACAAGGATAATTGAAACTGTGCTCAAATCAAGACTACAAATCAATCACAGACATGAATGGACAGCTAAGTCAAATTTAGCGGTATAATTTTCCAAACAGGCTAAGTTGGATGGGTAAAAGCCAGCTCGTTATTATTTGTTTGTTTAGCATGGATGTTTTTCCAGTGGTCAAGAAAAGACAACCTCAGCACTGAGAAACTGATAGTCTACGACAGTCTACGACAGGCAAAGAAGGAATCAGAGGTTAAGGGAGGGGGTTTATTCTTATGATTTGAATTCAAATTAGCAAAAGCCAGGACCATTCAGAGTTTAAGTCCCAAGCTCCATCCTTAACCCATTCACATGAGGAGCCGTGTGGAAACTACAGTCCAATCGGAGTCTGTTCTCCAGGAATATATCCATTCCCAGCCACAGGACTGAAACATCAGGCCCTAGCAGGGTTAACTGGCTCTCTAATGACCATTTACTTCATCACAGGTGAAATTTCAGTCTTATCTATGAATCCCCTTGTGTTTTTACACTAAGATGTCAGCTCCACTTCAGGGCACTCTACAGGGAATCATCTCCATTTCCTTTCCTGTCTAAAATTCCCTAATGTTGTTGCTTTAGAGGTTACATTGGGTGAGTAGGTGTTTAAAAAACAACAACACAGAAATCAGGCACCCTTAGAATACAAAGCAAACCACTGGGAGGAGAGCTGTAGCATGGAGAGACCGAACATAATGCATAAAATGCTTTTATGAGCATCACCTATAGAGGGACAAAGGAAGCATTTCGAGATAGGATGGGCTTTTTGCTCTCCCAAGAATTTCAGATATTCTATCCATGAAGGCAGAGTGAGGAAAATGCAATAAAATGCCCAGAATGCACCTCTCAGAACAGCTCTTGGGCTACTTTATAAACTTGACTTTTTCACATTCTAATAATGTTTACTAAGGAGCTGAAAAAATTATTTGGTTTCCTCCTTTGTGCCTTTAATGAAGCTGTGCTAAACTAGGGAGGCTGGAGGGATTGGGGGAATTAATCCTGTAGCATGTTTTCCCCATATTGCTCTTGCTAGAAACTTCAGGCAGACACAGGATTAAGGGCTAAAAAAACACCTGACCTACAGCTGCACTTTCCTGTTACAAATACTGTGGTCACAAACCCCTTCTCCCCTTGTGTTGGCTGAAACTTACCTGCACATACAGAAGAGATTACCAATAGAAGTGAAACAAAATGCATGACCGGATCCATTCTGGGGTGTGAGATTGCTTTCAGTATTCTTAGTTCTGTAGAGACCTGTAACAAAGAACACCAAGGCAGGAATTAGATCTTTGTCAACTCAAGCATGTTTTAAGCAAAAATTACACAGGACATGGAGAATTACATCCAGGCCTTTGCTTTTCACTCTTCTTGACTTGTTAGAGAAGGACAGAAAAACAGGCCCTTTCTCCCTCTCCAACACACCCCTTTGTTAGGTTTAAAATTAAACCACTCGGATATTCAAACACGTACACAGAAGTAAATCAAAACATGTCACAGGAAATGTCTTAGGAGTGCAGTATAAACACATATGGTAGTAGTACTATGGACGACTGCATAGTCACATAGGGCGTGGGGGGAGCCTAACCCCCAAACCACAATGAAAATAACAGTTAGGATCCAGTTTTCAGAGTGGCCTCAACGTGAGACATATAAGCTGTATGCCTGTATTCTGGACATACAACTTTTGGCAAACATGTTCTGTGCATCCCAAAAATTCTGACCTATGCTCAGTTGCAGTTTTGAAGCTGCACCTTCTGGACTTTGGGATGCACAGTAACTCAGCCTCTCCAAACTGCAATTCTGGGAGCAAGCCTGAAGGCTGCTGGTAGAAATTTCCCCCCTGAAGAGCTAGTGTCAGTGTCATGAAATTTAGATTTGGAGTGGGCTGGAGCACTATCTGGAAGTAATCTCAGTGAGTTCAGGCTGACTGTAAATGTAGCCCATGCGTTAAAGAACCTGATTATGGAACTGTGTCTCATGCTGGTGGGAGTTCATTGACATGAATAGTCTCATGGAGGCCAAGGGTTATACACTTCTGTGCAGAGTACTGATGTAAATGTTCATTCTTATGTATCTGTAAGGCATTGTTTAAAATGCATATTTTTCATCCAGTATAGTCCTTGGAGCATTACATTTCCTTATGCAAAATTCTGTAGTGAGGGACTTTTAAAGAAACTTGTTTATAACCCATAGGAGTCAGCATATGATGAGACAGATTGTTCATTTGTCTGTTATATCCATGGGATTCTTCTGTATGTGAGCTAACATCAGTTGGGCTCCTCTTCAACTCTTTCAAAGTTGCAGATAATTGTGGAGCTTCTTGAGGGCAATTTCTTCAAACACAACATTTGGTTGCAAATAAAACCATTAGGTTCTTTTCCAGTTTAAATTAACCTTCCTATGTAGACACAAGGTACCTGATCATATTGCAAAGTAATGGCATGTCAAGTGTTTATTTACAAAAATCCTGTTGGTTTGAAATTATTCAAGTAAAAGCAATACAAGAAAACTCAGGTAAGAAATTAGAGCTCCCCAAAGAAAACTTCAGTTATTTTACTTCTCCCTCTTGTAATTTAAAAATTCCAAGATTTAGTCTGGAGTACATTCTACAGCTGAAGTAAATACAGAGCGTGTCCATGCAAATGGTACAATTTTAATTACAAATACTCACCCAAAACTTATTGCAATGGAATTTGGTGCATTGTATTAAGAGTAGCATTACACCCACATTTATCAAGAAACATCACAATTACACTAAGTTTGCTTGTACTGGTGTAGGTTACAGTTGCTGGTCACATGGCTCATAGCCACCAAGGGACAGTAACAATGGGTTTCTGTAGTGTAGTGGTTATCATGTTTGTCTAACATGCAAAAGGTCTCCTGTTTGAAACCAGGCAGAAACATATTACAGACTACATGCCAGGTGACACTTCATGCTAAAAAAGGATGTTGTAAGATAGTAGAGAAAAAGCATTACACACAATAGTGCTGGTCTGAATTTTGTCATCAAGACCTCCCCTCCTCAACAAAAAAATGCCATTTTCATCAAAATGCTTTGAAAAGCCATGCCAACTTTAACAATTAAAAAAATGATGAAAATAAGCATTTCAATAATGTTGAAACATCCTATTTGGTCACTTTTCAAGATCAAACACTGATTTTCATTTCAAAATGACTTTTCCAAATGAAATAGTGTTTTTCTATAAAAACACTTTTTAAAAAGTTTTTAAAAAAATTGAAATTAAGTGTTTGTTTTATCAAAACAAAAGTTCAGAGTGTCAAAAAAAACCCAGCCCAGAATTTAATTTTTCCTTGATATTAATATAAAACCCCACTCCATTTTTGGAAGAGGTGAAATTTTAAAATAATTGCATTTGCTGGAAAATGGGAAATCTCATTCCTGCCAAGCTCTACTTAGTACTGGCTTAATTACTAAAGGATGTACATTGTCAGTGAGTAGAAACTCAGTAGGATTGTGGTTAGAACTAAGCAGCATGTGCCTGACCATTTAAAAGCGTCAACATTTTTATAAGCCATGGATGTTATAGTAACTATTACTGAAGTACAACTACCACCATTGAAAAGTCAACATTTGCCCACACTTATTACACAATCTGATCTGAAATGTGGTAGTAATTTATTTTAAGTATAAACACAAACTATGCTGCTGCAATACCACAACGTAGCAGTACACATAAAAGAGGTTTTCTAATGATGACAAAGGCACATCAACTCTGCCTAAAGGCAACTGAAGTTTGGTCTTTCATTTATAAACACATTGGCTAGATACACAAGGGATGAATTTCACAGTGACCGTGTGCATTCTCGCGCTCATTATTGGTTAGTAAAGAAATTCCTTTGCCAGAGTGTAGAGTCCTTGGTCACTTCCTGTAGCCATTGCTTCCTTTGGCAACAGCTGCTAGGTATTATTGCCAGCCAGTGCCACATGGCTTAGGTCACACCATGCTGTGCAAGCTTTAGGACAAAGAATAAAACAACATTTAATATTTAAAAACTATGGGGAGTCTTGTGGCACCTTAAGCACTAATAAATTTATGTGGGTATCAGCTTTTGTGGGCTGGAGACAATGTGATGTGCAGCCCAGAAAAGCTTATGCTCAAATAAATGCATTAGTCTTTAAGGTGCCGTGGGACTCCTCATTGTTTTCATTGAAACAGACTAACCCAGCTACCCCTTCTGAAAATTAACATTTAGATATTTTGGAAGATGCCACGTGTGTTGGGCCCAAATAATTTCTGCAGCATCTAAATAGTGATGGTGAAATCAAGTCCTGTCCTATTCCATGGCCAAATGGACAGGGACTCAGTTCAGTTCTCAGTTTTCACTTTGTAAAAATCACTATCATTGTTAGCATGAACTGGCATCCTCGTTGGATGTGTTCAGAGAGGCCAAGGAGAATGAGCTTAGCTCCCATTACGAACAGTGCCTCTCCTGGGTCAGTTCTGAATTCTATTGACAGAGCAATGGGGGGAAAACACTGTTACTGTTTTCGGGCTAAGTAGAAGATCTCCGGTTTCATGGGGCTCAGCTAAAAATACTTTCCCCAAGCACTAGAGTCAAACTGTGAAAAATAAATTTAAGACAGGGAAAAATGGCTCTTTCCATTCATGCCTTCTGTGAGGGTTACAGAATAGTGCCTTCTGCAAATCGGTTGTTTTTGTTAGCTTAGAGCCTAGAGCCATGTGGGGATAAAGCAATCAAGCTACATCTTACTTGAACAGACTCCATAGTATTAAGCTCAACTGTGATGTAATCATTTCTGTTAACAAATGGCCTTATATGTTCAAATGCTCTGAAAGTGTAAGGGCCCTGCAAGAATCCTTCTAAGTAAAATCTTGAATGTTTTTCAAATTGCATTTGCAAATTCTCCATTGGGTGAGAACAGCTTTTTCATTTAGCCATTAAAAGCTGCCTGGCAATTGTGTGAGTGGGATTCATATCCCTAAGTCTGGCAAGACACCCTCTTTGGAAGGATCCAACAGCTGGGAATCATTTCAAAGACTGAATATTAGCAGACAATGCTAAAAGTAGATACAGGAAGCCATTAGTCAGAGCTTAGACGGCTGCTACTGCAGGTGTCAATAGTCATAATGCACTAGAAAGCATTAAAGGACCCTGTAAAAAGGAGCCCTGATCTATCTAGTTCCTCATAGTTTTTATGCTGAAGCTGACAGAGAACAGATGGTGCTGGGGAGCGGGGAGGGGGAGAACATAAACATATATTTCAAGCGGTCTTTAAATGTAAGAAAATTTCATAATGAAATCATAAAGGTGGGCTCCTTAAAGTTCCTCAGCGGGGTGAAGGGAGGGGTAGGAGATTACTTCTCTCACCTACCTTGGTACATCTCATGGTTGTCAAGCAAATTACCTTGTCTGGCAGCAAAGAACATTGCAAGCCATTCATGTTACACAAGTCTTTAGTGCTATTAACTGGGTTACAATGTAGTCAGTTGAAAGAGAAGCCTGTAATCTCCACACTTACTGAAAAAATGGGCAGAAATGGCAAGCATTTAAACAAAGAGGGCTCCCTTCTCTCTCCTTTCATAGCACAGGAGATAAAACACTGGATTAAGACTGAAGAGATTGGGGTTGAATTCCTGATTTAATAACAGATTTCCTACATGACCCAGGCAAGTCACTTAGTCTCCCTGTGCCTCGGTTCCCCTCTGGAAAATGGGGATAACACCACTTCCATTCCTCACAGTACTTATGAATTACTGATTAAGAGGTTGTCAGATACTATTACTAGTGCTGAAGCCATGGAAGTACCAAGATAGGTATATAGTTATATACTAGCCTAGGCATTATGGCCAAGATTTCCTGAAAAGATTCATGATTATGGGTACCTCAGACTCTGGGAGCCAATAAAATACAGCTTGAAGGGGACTGATCTTTAGAATGTGCATCCTCAGCACGCTCTGAAAATTTAGCTGCTTTAGGGTCTCTCAAGTTAGGCATCCAAAAATGGCTAAGGACATCTGAAGTTATTAGCCACTTATGAAAATTCTGGCCTATGGGCCCAAGCCTTCTCACACTAAGGCTATGTCTAGACTACACGGTTTTGTTGTAAAAACAGCCATTTTTCCGACAAAACTTGAGTTACGTCCACTCTGAAAGTTCATTCTTTCAACAATAAATTGAAAAAACAGAGTTTTTTGAACAATTGGTAATCCTCATTCTACAAGGAAGAAGCCTTTTTGCGTAAGAGCTCTTTTGGAAAAAGGCATGTGTGGACAGGCAAGAGGGAGTTTTTTCGGAAGAAGAGGGAAGAGGAAATAGCACAGGTGCCCTGGTGGCCATTCTGTTCATAGCAATCACAGCTTACATGCGCGATGGCATCCAGGCAGTCTGGACACTCTTTTGCAAAAGCAGATTGCTTTTTCGATGTGCTTTTGCAGTGTGGACACTCTCTTGCGCAAGAAAATTTTTTGGAAGATCTCTTCCAAAAAAAGCTTGCACAAGAAGCCTGTAATCTAGACATAGCCTAAGTGAAGGAAAAACTTTTATAAACTAGAATGGAAAATGTACATGGGAGAGTCTATAGCTCCTTCCAGTTACTAATTTGCTTAGCTACTTCAGAACCTCTCTGTAAGATCAGCAGTCCAGGGTGCAGATCTGCACACAACAGCACACATACACTAGCAAGAGATAAAAGAGATTTAAAGACTGAACATTTGGGGTCTCTTAAATTGCAGAGCTTGCTGGTATCAGAAAGACACCACCATCAGATTGTATGTCCCACTGCATACTGTGCTTGGTGAAATCTCAAGCTTTCGCTATATTTAGGAAAGATTAGTCTAAGCCCATATTTAGATTTCAGTGGTTTGCCAGATCAAAAGTGCATGGGAAGCTTCCTTGTTCATATGCAAAGCTCTCTGCACTGAAACAGATTTTTGAGAAAGGAATGGGAGGCTTAATCAGCTGTCATTTTACTGCCATCACGCTTGTGATAACAGTTCACTGTCCCTGTCAGAATATTGCTCTGTAACAGGTCATTTCACATCTTAACTCAAACTAGGAAAACTGACTTGCAACTACACTTGGCTTTCTTCACCTTGGATGTTTCCACCTCTTTTTCACGCTGACATTCCTGAGCTAGGGTAAACCATCACACCCCAGGCAGCAAACACATTTCTGCAGTTGTTTAAAAGCCTTTATCTACCCTTTCCAGCATGCAAACAAATATCCAGGGATTTCCAATTCAAATGCTCACACAATCTTAACCTCGGTGACACAAATGCATCATTGTTAAATTTTAACTGGTACTGTACATGAGTGATGGTTTTTGCCACCTGCACATTAGCCAGATTTTTGTGGTGAGGTCAGGGAGAAGGGAACCAAAGACAGACAATGATCTGGAAGAAGAATATTTGAATCAATCATTCTTTATTTAAAGCAAAATGCAGGACAATGTAGCACTTTAAAGACTAACAAGATGGTTTATTAGATGATGAGCTTTCGTGGGCCAGACCCACTTCCTCAGATCAAATACATTGTCCTGCATTTTGCTTCAGCTACCCCAGACTAACACGGCTACATTTCTATCACTATTCTTTATTTAAGTTATCTTAATACTTGAGCCAGATACAGAACCTGAGCTCTCTCTGAACCTGGAATCCCTACCAGTTTACCTAATATTTTCCCCTCCTGGGAAGGGAATTTAGTTCAGTTCCTCCTTATGTAATACCTACTATAACTTCTTTTGTTCTTATTCCTCCACGCAGATCCTGTGAGATGCTGAGTGCTTTTATTTCTGAACAATTTTTGTGGAAGTTAAAGGAATTCGGCACCTCATAGAATCAAACCTGCAGACTGCTAAAATTTTGTTTTGAGTAGCATTTTTCAAAACACTTAGGTCATTTAGAAGCCCCACTTTCAAAAGTGATCTAGGCATCTCAAAGTCAACGAGACTTGGTGATTTTGAAAATTTGACCCTTTGTCAGTAAAGGAGAAGGAAAGCCTTTGTTTTACGCAGGAAGATGGCCAGTTGACTAGAAATTGGTGGCATAACGCAATGCGCATATTGATTGCAGTGGGAGGTCCAGGCACTTGCACATTTGCTAAGACACAGCCCAGCACTTCTTGCAAATGCAGTTAAAGTTCCCTGGACAAATGGGGCCACATTTCAACGCAGCCTAAGCCAGACTTCACATTTGCACCAGCACACTCATGGATGCACCTTATAGTGCATGTGGCAGTGAAATTTAGAAACAACTTTTGAAACATTTATCTTTAGTATCCTGAACGTCCAGGTAGAAATAGTGTTCTTTGATGGATGTTCATAGCTTTGGAGGCTCTTTACACGAACGAGAAGGAAAATGTTTCCAAAGCCCAACAGGATAATAGTAGCCCATCCTAAACCTCTCACACATCAGTACCCATGGTTCTGCATTGGGATGCTAATATTTTTCTTTCTGCTTTTGTGGCACTTTACTCTGCATCAGACTCTCCACAGCTCCTTGCCCATTTCCCTGGACACTTTCACCCAAAATTCAACCAAGTTGCAAGGTATTTTTCAGAAGGTTGGGTACATGCCTCTCCTTTCTCCAACTTCTTCTTCACCGGTTGTTAGGGTTTAGGACTCTGTGTTGTACTACTGGGATTCAGGAAATGGACAAGTCAGGCATGATCAAATACATCCTCCCCAAGATAATAAAGAGCACACCATTATTGATTTGTTCCTACATTGAGGCTCACAGCCAAAGAGCTCTTGCTCTTAAGGCATCAGAAGACATAATTAGTTACAGAATTCAAAAGGACATAATAGCGCTGCTTGGATTCAGTCCCCATCCTACCTAGGTTTTTATTAGAGACATAGACGGTTAACCAGTAACCGATGTGGGGTGGAGCAGCTGTCCACCTGCCACAGGCAGAGGGCCCACCATGGACAGGGGTTGCCGGCATCTGCAGCAGCCTCGGTCTCCGGGGAGCCCAGCCTGCCACAGACAGGGGCTTCTCTTGCAGAGACTGGGAGGTGGCAGAGCCAGCCCCAGCCCGGGGCTGGCAGCAGGAGCCCTATGGGCTGGGGGCTGCTCCAGCCAGGCTGGAGTGGTCCCCTGCCTGGATCCCCACTTAATCAGCTAAATGTTAGGTCAACCTAACGTTTAACCAGTTAACTATTAACTGGGATTTTACATCCCATTTTTATATACAATTCATCACCTCACAGAGCTCTATGCTACTTCCTTTTTCTCCAGTAGCCCACAGAGTTCCTCACATCACTTTGGATCATGGAGATCTTCCTCACTCTGGCTAATGACCCAGAAGAAAAAGCTCTTACCCACTGCTTTGCCAATGAATCCACATTCCACTCCTCCCAGGTAGTTTCTCTGACCACCTTCTACTTCATAAACTCAAGGGATCAAGTCTTTATGAGTGCTTAGAATCACATCAGCTTTGTAGCACAATATGTTGGTCCCACCTCAGTGGCATGGATGTTACTGAACAGTACACAAACCATTCAGAGAGCAAGAATCTATCCAACAAAACACTAGACTCAACACGTTAAAACCTCTTTTGTTGTTCCAGCTGTGAAGTTTTCAAAGAAGAAAACAGGTATTAACAATGCAGCCCCCTCATCTTCCTGGGTAAAATAACTTGTGAATATGTATCAAATCCCACAGAGAAACAAAGCAGTAGTGTAAAATATAGGTCTACCCAGTGAAATAGGGCTCAGCTTTAATATGCAAGACCCCTATTACTTAAGACATAAATTGAGGAAATAGTGGAGTTAATTCTACAGAAGGATTGGTATAAAGTTACCAATTTATCCTAGATAAATTCTAGAAGGCCATCTATTGAAATGGTTAAATACATACTTGATACATTCTAGACATGTTTACAGACATTACATTCATATACATTTATACATATAGTATAAATGAAGTCAACATCTGAGCATTAACATTTCTGATAGGACAGATTCCATTTGAGTCAGAATTTCACTCACCTCATTCAGTCTCAATCAAGAGAGTTGCCAAAGCAAGATGAAGTCATGATGCCCACCTAAAGGAAGAGTTTTGAAGGTCCCTGGCATGGCCTTTCATTCTGAATCATCTTCCCTTAGGCTATGGCTACACTCTAGCCTTCTTCCACAAAAGCTTATGTAAATGAAGAGCGGAGTGGAATATCACCACGCTTCATTTGCATAATTAACTAGCAGCCGCTTTTGTGCAAGAGGCTTTTGCGCAAAAATGAGCTGTGTAGATGGCTCCTTTTTGCGCAAAAATCCCCTCTTGCACAAGAGCTGTTCTTCCTGAAAACATGAGAAGCGCAAGAGCCGTTCTCTCTCATGTTTTCAGGAAGAACAGCTCTTGCACAAGAGGGGGTTTTTGCGCAAAAAGGAGCCGTCTACACAGCTCCTTTTTGCGCAAAAGCCTCCTGCACAAAAGCAGCTGCTCATTAATTATGCAAATGAAGTGCGGCAATATTCCACTCCATGCTTCATTTGCATAAGCTTTTGCGGAAGAAGGCTACAGTGTCGACGAAACTCATTTTGTAATTTGGCGCGGTCTACATATTACTGGGACATTGGAATAAGCCGCCCGTTATTTCAATATTTATTTTGAAATAATGGGCTGCTTTAGTAGATGCGAAATAGCTATTTCGGGATACTTTTGGTATCCCAAAATAGCTCTGCAGCATAGATGTGCCCTTTCATTCAGTCTGACCCCTTCATAGAAGCTGAAATTGTCAGTGCTACCCAGCATCTAGATAGACAAATAACTGTTTCAATGGGTCTTAGAAACATGCTACAGAATTGCTAGAGTCTTACTATCCAACCGATGCCATCATCTGTACCAACAGGATAGGAACTCATATTCCACAATGGAGAGAATATAAATCAGGCCAACAACCTACACTTTAACAGTGTCACTAATAAGATGACAGCACTGTTTGCAGTATTCACTGACAAATGTCTGCAGATATAGCAAGTTCCATTTCTCCGCGGAATTAGGAAAGCTCTTGCCACTTTTCAATTCAGTGCACTCATTCTACTCCACAAATGTTAGCAAAATATAGATCAAGCGCTTCATATCACTGAACCACATCATATGCATTTTTAAAAAAATCATGTCAAGTGCATCTTCGCATCTCTAGAAAAATCCCTAAATTGTATCCATCAATGCAGTGATTCTGCTGCATGCATCTGCGAGGCATTTAAGTTCTTATTATAGTGTTTAGGTGACTGGACATCAGTTTCTCTTCTCACAATGAGCAAATGAGGTGAGCTGAGGATCACACAATCTAAGTCACAATAAGAACATATTACAGTTTCACCTGAAATTTTATATTTTCTTTTATATATAGCTTTCCTTGGAATTTAGTGTTGGTGAAAGGTACTGGATTGGTACTGTTGATGAAAGGCACAGGAGATTGACACTCACCTTCTAGCCAAAGGACCCATACAGCAAAGATAACAGCTTCCCCATCACCGACCTGCCAGTGATCTGGAACTCGAGCAATCTTCAAGATGAGAAGATATTCTGGATGATGGCACATTCCATTAATTCTTGGCCTCATCCAAAACTACTAACAAAGTTGTAAATTAGAGCTAATAGTGTTGCTGATTGTTCTATGAACTACTGCCTCCTAGGAAATGCACTGAGGAATGAGTCATCATATAAACAAGGGGAAATGCTTTTTTATTTTTTAGGTTGCAAATGTTATCAAAATAGTCCACTAGCACTTAGGTCTCTCTGGTATGTAGACATAGGAAATATACACATTACAGTTTACAACTGTAAGGGTGAGTCTACACAGCAAAGTTATTTCGGAATAATGACTGTTATTCCGAAATAACTATGCCAGCATCTACACAGCAATTCGGTTATTTCAAAATAAATTGATGGCTTATTCTGACTTCTGTAAACCTCAGTCTATGAAAATAATGCCTATTCTGAAATAGCCATTTCAAAATAAGGCACGTGTAGTCGCTCCACTTCTGCTATTTTGAAATAGCCCCTTAGCAGGGCCATTCAGTTATTCCTCTTGGGGCTCTAAATTGAGATAGCACATCTACATTAGGGAAGCCTAATGCGGACTAATTTTGAGGCTTCTCTGCAGTGTAGACATGCTATTTCGAAATAACTATTCTGGAATAGCTAATTCCGAAATAACTGGGCAGTGTAGATGTAGCCTAAGAGCCCTCGTACAGCTTTTGACATCCAACACAGTGTAACATTGCAGATAAGTCCATTCCCTCAACCTCTCAGTAACAGGAACATAATTATGTCATTTCTTCTCACTGCATTTTTACTCTAGCCTCCTGGGCCCACTGAAGTGAATGGGAATTTTGCCATTGACTTAAATGGGAGCAGTATTTTTTTACCAAATATCCTTTCCTTGTTGCTTCCACAAACCTGTTATTCATTCAGGCCCATCAGTGCCTGCACTTAGAAAGTGCCCTCTACTAACAAATGTCTAATACCCTGAAGGATTTTGGAAAACATCATCAGTAGCCGCCAATCAAATCAAAATACATTTCACATTCTAATCAGATTAGAGTTTTCAGAAAAACAGCCATTTTTTTCCAAAAAAAACTCTGCAGTGTAGACATACCCACATTGTGCTACCAATGATAATGATTAAGAAGAAGTAATTTTGAAACTGCAGGTGCAGCAATCCAGAATTTTAACAAACCAGTTACGTTCATACTGCAATTGGGTACTTTAAAAAAAAAAATTCGAAAGAACAGAGGGGTTTTTCTAACATTGGTAAACCTCTTTCTGTGAGGACGTAGCCTTTCTACGAGCTCTTTCGGAAAAAAGGCGTGTGTGGATGAGGAAGAGGGAGTTCTTTCAAAAGAAGAAGAAAGATGAAAAAGCACGGGTGCCTTGATGGCCATCCTGTCTATAGTAATCGCAGCTTAAATGTGAGATAGCATCCATTCAGTGTGGATGCTATCTTTCGAAAAAGCAGATTACTTTTTTGATGCGCTTTTGCAGTGTGGATGCTCTCTTTTGGAAGAAGTTTTTTCGGAAGATCTCTTCTGGAAAAGCTTCTTCTGAAAGAAGCCTGCAGTCTAGACATAGGCTGTGAATCAAAATTTCAGTGCAGCCACAACAGGAAAAGTTCTCCTAAATTGGCAGAGTCACCAGTTGCTCCTAACTTTCCATTCAATGCTTTTGCTATGTCTTACTTGCTGCAAGAAGCAGCAATTTAAAAGAAAAAAACACAAAGGAAGAGCCTATACATGCCAGCAGTGGCCCAGATTCTCTGCTTTACTCAATCGAATTGCTATTGACTTCAGCAGGAGAAAAGTCCATGTGAGTACCCTTCTGAGGAAAGTAAGATTTGGCCTTGCCATACCAGGGCAACTTATCTCAATTCATATATTTGGGAGTCTTTAATTGACTTTTCATCTCAGCAGAGTAGATATGATTTCACCAATCATTAGGTACAGATAGGAACAGTTGCACAGCACAGCAGTTGTATATAATAAGCCCGATGAGAAAGAAAATAATCTTGTAATATCGTAAGCTTATCCATTGGAGCATGTAGATTTTATTACCTTCAGGTCATCTAAGGAGCTGTGGCTTGAAAGCAGACCTAGATTTGTAGGGAAGTCCTTGGATTCCTGAGTGCAAATGAAAGGCAAAATGAAGGAGAGGGAATCCCTACTGCTGATGGAATTCGCGTTCCTCCATGGATACTTTAAACTTTTCTTTGCCAAATTTCATTCTTGGTTTCTGATGAGCAACTTGTCACCTTTGGAATGCACCAGATTGTACCAAATGGCAGGTATGTTCTGGTTTCCTCAGGGGAAAGTAGCCTTTAGAGCCTTTAACCATCTCCCAACTCTGCCAAAACCACTGCATCTGCACACTGCTCGCAAAACAAAGCTTTACCCAACACTTCATAAGATCATGAGCTATTTATTAGTTGTAAAAAACGTACAAGTGAAAAAAGCAATCAGCCATAAAACGCCACCAGCCAAAGTTACCCTGTGACTTGTAGGGTCTGCTTGACTGATGTTAAGCCAACAACAATGTAGCAAGATTCAACTGTGTGATTTCCTCAGCCTCTCTGGAGTTGTTTTGTAAGTGGTTCAGATAAAGAAAGAATCCTAAAACTCTGCTGCGTTAGCTGAACATTTGTATTCTCTCAGCATCAAGGGAACATAATGCTGTAGAAAAGCAGCTCTCTGATTAGCAGCTTGGTTAAGGATTTTAATCCAAGAGGGTCTGGTCTGTCCTTTATATCCAAGCATAGCAAAACTCCCTGAAAAGGAGAGAGAGAGAGAAAGAGAAAGAGTGACCATCTGCATCACTGGAAGAAGAGAATAACCATTTATTGTCATGACAAACTTAGTGCACAGACCAAGGAAACATTTTAGCCATCCTTTTGCTTCTACTACTGTAACAATGTTTTATAAAACATAAAGGAAGCAGGAGAGATAAGTCATACAGAAGCACTAATCTGATTGCACTGTCTTCAGGCATTTCAACTAACTGTGATAGAAGCTCCCATCCCAGTTTTAAGTTAGTGAGACTATTGTTCTGTTGTCTGTTTTTTAAATGCTGTTATTTTTTCATATCTGATGGGATGAAAGTGGTTGGGTAATGTTGAATCTTTTTCTTATTAGATTAGATTAGTCTTCTCAGATATGCTTAAACAGTTGCTCCCCTTGTTGACTGCACACAGTCACATGTCCCCTTTGGTTTTAGATAAGAATGGCCAAATGAGGTCAGACCAAAGGTCCATCTAGCCCAGTATTCTGTCTGCTGACAGTGGCCAGTGCCAGATGCCCCAGAAGAAGTGAACAGAAGAGGTAACCAAGTGATCCATCCCCTATCTCCCCCATCCCAGCCTCTGGCAGAGGCAAGGGACACCATTCTTACCCATCCAGGCTAATAAGTATTGATGGACCTATCCTCCATGAATGTATCTAGTTCTTTTTGAACCCTGTTAAAATCCTGGTCTTCACAACATCCTCTGGCAAGGAGTTCCAGACATTGACTGTGCACTGCATGAAGAAATGCTTCCTTTTGTTTTAAACCTGCTAACTATGAGTTTCATTCGGTGACCCCTAGTTCTTATGTTATGGGAACAAGTAAATAACTTTTACTTAGTCACTTTCTCAAACCTGTTTTAATAACAACATAACATATTTATATTGTATCTTCATTTGCAAATGATCCCAAGGCTATTTGCAAACTGTGGGAATCAATCCTACTCATGCCACAGAACTATTACATGTAAACATTTTTCATGTAAGAATTGCAGTCCCAGGCAACAAGGTCCCAATTATGTCCCCGGTGAAGTGAATGGCAGTTTTGATAGTGGCTTCGATATCAAACCACGTACCTTTACTGTAGTTTAGAGGATATGTTTCAACCCTCATTACCATATAACCACTTCTAGAGCGGACTGTGGCAGGCAGCTATTTTAACAGTGCAGACAATGGTACAGTGTCAGAGTTGTGGAGTTAAGTACTGAATACAACCAAAGCAGAGAATTTTAATACAATTACTCTGATTCACATTTGTTATGGACATCTTTGGTTTCTTATTTCATCCAAAAAACACAAACAGCAGCACAGTGTCCCCTAGCATCATGCTGAAGCATTAGTTCATTACTGACTCAAAGAAAAATGCTACCTACCAAACTACCAGCCTCTTTTGCTCCCGGCAGCAACACAGATTTTCACTAAGCGGGGGATTTTGTGTGAGGTATTTTCCACACCACCAGAGTGGTGATACAAAGAGACACAGTGGAGTTATACATGTAAACTACTCCGAATAGAGCTGATCAGGAAGTGTTTTTAGGTCTCAATTTAAAAAAAATATATTGTCAATTTTCTTCAAAATGTTCTGTGTTTTCATCAAAAGCCTGAAAACATTTTGGGTTTTCTGCCAGAGTGAGATTTTTAGTGTTTCAGTGGCATATAGAAGAGAAAATTATTGTGTGCTGACTGAAAAAAACCCAGCAGCTCAGTAACTAAAATGGCAAACTTGCCCTTCTTATTCTGAAGTGTATATGCTCCACGCATGTTAAGAATCATAGGAGTTAACACAACCACTTAAACTAGGAATCACAGTAAGTTTAATTTTTTTCTGGATAAGTTATTTCACTGCTGTAAACAGATGCCAAAAAAAAAAAGTGTTGGAGAAAATACTGCCAACTCCACTTCTGACCTCTATTTAACAGTATCAAACTAAATCACAGATGGCTGGCTGGCTGAATTTCTTATCAACTAAAGGAATTACTCCACAAAAGTAGTAGATGACCAATCTCCTATTTTCCAGTAGGATTACTGTATGGAAATACAGCAGAGAAAGTACACTACGCATATGGCTGCTGTACTCACACTAAACCTTTGATAAGAGTTTCTGCTAAAATTGACAAGAGACAGAGAATTCAAGATTAAGTCTTTTGGTTTGGGCACTATAGTATAATCGAGTATCCCTGATATTCTTGGAGCTATGCGGTTCCATAACACAATGGTGACAGGTACTTGATTTCATATTCTGTCTTTGGGTGCATGCAACTCCCTTTGAAGGGGAATTCTGTGGACTTGTGAGGCTAATTTTGGTCTGGAGGATGGAAACGCAGACCTAAATCTGGATGCCTCTTCATCTGATTCTTCTGCTCTGAGTGAGGTCAATGGGAGTTTTATCTTTGACTGCAGCAGCAGCAGGATCAGGTGCTAGCTCGCTTTAAGAATGCCCAATTTTGCTATGTTTTTTCAGTCTGGAGAGAGTGTGGGAGTTTTGCCTGCTTAGTGGTGTTAAGATTGGGCCACAGTTTTGTATCACTACTCCCCAGGCTTTCCTTTTTGTTCCTTTACAAATACCTTTATTGATTTTTAAAACAAGAATATGAAACTCTAGATAGGCCTAATTAAAAGTGCATCAATGGGCAGAAATCCATAGACTGTAGTGGGCTTTTGATGAGGCCCCATGAGGGCAAACTCTGGGAAAGCAACCACAAGGCACTTCTCCTTCATTGCAAAACATAGTAAATCCACTGACTGCAAACTGAAGCGTCAATGAGGGTGGCATAGGTACCCCAGCCAAGACCAGGCTAGAACTCTCTATTAGCAAATGACGGACAAACATCTAGTTCAGACTGCAGTCTAGGTCATCCAAAATTATTTCAAGTTTTTTTGGTCTGGAAATTAAGCTGGGAAACAACTTTTACGATCTGGGTTTCTTCATCTCCCAGATAGGGTGTGAGGACAGTGAGAAAAGCCTTTCTTATGGGAAATGTCTGCTTCTAAACTCAGGAAGCTCAGGGGTGGAAGAAAACAATAAAAAGAACAGTCTGGTTTCAGTTTTGAGGGAAAAGGCTCAGCTTTTTATTTTCATTTGAACAGAAGGGACACTTCATTAGAGCTTAGTTGATCCCTGTAAAATTTCTTGCTGCTGCAAATGATCTTGCAGGAAATCAAGGGTCATCCAAAACAGGGTGATTTTTCCAACAGGATCTAAATTTTGCTCTCCTCTGAATTTCATTTCAGGGTGAATTTTTTCAGTAAACTAACTTCATGGATAGTTTTTCCTACTGAAAACATTTGAATTTTAAAATTGGAGATTAGCTTCTGTTCAGAAACAGGCTTGTTTCCATTTGAGAAATGTGGGATGGGGTATTTAGTGAAAAGTTCACAGAATGTTACTTTATATTGGTTCAGTTTTAGATTTCTAACAAAGGGTAAAATTCCTCACATTTCTGCTTATCTGCTAAATTAGAGCTTTTCCACAATCTTCCCCAAATCATATTGGTATATATTATGGCATAATATACATTTACGAACTTAGAAGATGGCATTTGCACATTTTTGCTACACAAATGCATCTTCAGTTTTAGTCAAAGATGACATGGCATGAAGTAATTCACATAAATGTAGTCACCTTTTTTGTGGAAGACAATAGGCTTTGCAGAACCTAACCTTGTAAAAACAGCCATTTCAGAGCTTCCCATAATTTCTGAACCATCTTTAGAGCACACAAGAACAACTGATCTGAAAAGAAGAACAATTATTACAGCACAGCAGCTACAAGCTATTCTTGCTAAGTTCCTGTTGAACCTTTATGTCCCAATTCAGGAAAGCACTTAAGCATAAGCACATGCTTAACTAGTAAGTGTAAGTTGCAATAATTTCAATCACACAAAGAATGCTTAAAGTTAAGCATGTGCTTCAATGCTTTCCTAAATCAAAACTTTACCTCATCGATGTTACCTTTATTTCTCTCTGAACCCAGACAAAGCAAAAATGATAGAAATAGTTTATCCTATATACGGTGTTAATATTTACGCCCAAGAAAAATTCACTTGAAATAAAATATAGCCCCAAATTCACATTCAAACCATCTGGATCTGATTTTCAATCAAGGCTGAGGCTGGCGTCTAACCTCACACATGCAACTTTGAACCCACAATTCATTGCACCCTCAGTGAATTATAGGCACAGTTGGTAGCAGTCAGATGAGCTGTTTGTGTCTGTGAATATGAGCGGAGACCATGTCTGTGGGCACATGGGAGTAGATTATTTCATATGTTCACACATACATATGATAGTGTGACCAACCTTCACAAGCCAGGGAGTGGCTAATGTGGCTAACTGGGCCAATTAACCTGATTGCACCTGGAGGAGGAGCCAGAGAGCAGGGATTAATTAGGTGAGGCTCAGTTGATGAGGCTCAGTTGATGGGAAGAGGAGAGCCTGTATAAAGCCTACCAACTAAGTGCCACAGTCTGTGGGTGCTCCCTGGGAGAAAGGAAATGTGAGGCTGGCAAACCCAGAAAGGCAGGAGAATCAGAAGAGGCTTGGGAAGAGACAGTAAAGTCCAGGAGGGACCTGGCTGCTGAGGAGAGGGTCTGAGTTAGAACTGGGAGTTCTACCCCTGAGGGTGATTCAGGGTTCTCTCATCAGCCACTAGGCAAGAGGCTCAGACCAAACAATGGGGAATGGACTGCCTGGGGCAGTTTGGATTGGAAGATGTTGATATCCCAGGTGGGGAGAACCATAGTGACCTAGCCAGAGAGCCAGGTCTAGAAGAGGGAACTGGAGCAAGGGGGGCTGAAGGGGGAGAGAGAGAGAGAGAGAGAATGACAGCTGGAGAGAACTTTGGAGGAGGGTACCTGGACAGAGCTAGTCCCCAGAGAGACCAGGTGGTGGCATCCCCTGTAATGAGCAGCCCTGGTGACAAGACACATGGGAGAGCTCAGCAGTGATTGTATCCATGCTCAAGAATTGCTCAGAAATGCCTTGGAGTGCAAGTCTGTTTTCTGGTTATTTGACCTGCTTTTACCAGCAGCCAAGAATTTTTCTATAAATCTCCGCTGTTCCATGTTTATGCGGTGACACAAAACCACAAGGAATGTGGAACAGACACAAACAGAGATGAACCAGCTCATTGCTGGAGCACATCTAAGGTAACAGAACCGTCAGGCTGGGCAGGTTTACTGGCTTGCCCAAAAAGTCCTGCAGGAGAGTCTGGCACACCTCTGATTTTTCTCCATCTTCCCCCCCCTCCTCCCCCCCCCCCGCCACATCCCCCAAAAAGCAAACAACCAGCAAGAACAAGCTCACTCACTCTCTTCAGCAATGGAAAAAAAATGAATCATCCTCTGCCAGGAAACGGCTGCCGCTTCAGCTGGATACCAGGGTAAGTTAATAGAACTACAAATGTCATTGCAAAAGCCCTTATCTAACGCCAGGTGGAGAATAAACTTAACTTAAATGGAAGTGCCAGTCTTGCCAATTTTCCAGAAAACTTGACTGTCTGCAGTCTGTGTAATCCTCGGAGAGAAGCATACTTTTTAAATTTTCTGGAGAAAAATTTGATTCTGTAAAAGACTCAATCTTTCAGATTTCACCAGGCACCAAATCAGTTGCAAAAAAGTAGGTCATTTTCCAGTCTATCACCCACATGTTGCTACACGAACTTAAGCTTTCAACAGCTTGCTTACCTCTCTTCTATAGATGTTTGAATATAATCGGTTATTGCACTGCCAGCATTTACAGCACTAACTGTGTCAAAGTGCTGACTACTCACAACTGCTCCTGAACACGCATCTAGCACCAGGAAGAATATTCCACGGCTATTGAACAGGAAAACTTCATCATTTATCTGCAACCAAAGTACATCTTAGAATTAGCTGATGCAATCTGTGGACAAACAAGTGCAGAGTTTAAAGCTGAACCATGTCCTTTGTGAGAATGGAATTATAGACAGGTGAGACCATCAAGCCTTTATAGGCTATAACTTAGTATTAAGTCAATAATAATAGTTTTACTTCTAAGTCTGGTGAGATCCATGCTATATAAAAATAGAGAAAGTCAGTATCTGAGCCTCAAATAACTTAGTTTCTAAAGTTGAACAACGGAGTTGTGAAGCAAGACGCCAGTGTCATGTTTCCAGCCTACTCTTAATCAGCCTTTGTTTACACAGGAGTATTTAAGGTCAGTAGATGTCTGGGTACCTGGCTTTTGAGTAAACTGGTTTTAAAAATGGTTTTCCCTGGAAAATTTCCATATTTTTCAGAGGGTATTTGATTACTAACAAATTTTGGTCAAAACTGGAAATGTTTTGATTGGAAGTACTTCATGGGAATTGTAGTTAAGGTACCTCATGCTCCCATTCTCAACAGAAATTTAGAATTATGACTACTCAATCATGCCATGATGTGGAAGCTCAGGTAGTTCTCTGTCAGGGAGCCATGTCACTGTGGGTATGGCTAAGATTTTTGTCATGGGTATTTTTAGTCAGGGACAGGCTGCAGGCAAGAAAGGGAGAGGTCTCAGGTGATCTGTGACTCACTTAAAAGAAACACCTTAGAGAGCAGGAAGAGAGGACAAACAGAATCCTTCTAGGCCTTGTAGCTGCTCCAGCCCCTGAGTGCCCCACCCCTAGCTGCTGTGCTGGTGACTCTGGGGCTGGTTGCTGGTGTGCTGTACCACTGCCTGCTGCTCTAACAGCCCCAGGTCTGACACCTGCCCCAGAAGTAGTTTTGGAAAGTTAGAGAATCAGCAACAAAGATGTAGCTTTAGCTATGGGTGACCTTATGTACTAATACCTTATGGAGTGAGATAGCGAGGCATACTGATGAAATGGAAGCAGCACAAAGTCTGCTAGGGCTCCTTTCTCCTGTATCAGGATGTTCAAAGTTAAGAGCACAGGAAGACTTCTTCCTCCTAACAATCCCAGAGTTGCAACAGAGAAGAGTTGGGAAGAGGCCATGGTAGAGTCAAGGAGAATAAAAGGAATAGCAAGGAGAACACAGGGTCAAGGACAGGGATTATTGGTGGGTCAGAGTGGTAGGGAGAAGCTGTTTGGGAGGCGAATATGGATGGACACAAATCACAGTTGAATGTGTTGCTTACTTAGGCCTGGAGAGAACATTTTGCTAAACTTAACACTTATTTGGAAACAGCAGGTTGTCAATTAAGAACCCTGTTTGAGGCGTGAGTTTCATTTGGTAAATAGAGTTCTGGATGGCGGCATGACTTCTTTTGGTGTTGCCACGCTTCTCCCCCAATTCTCTAGGTCTTTCAGAGAAGGCAAGAATTCCCTTTCAGATAGGAATCCTTATTATTTGCACAGCACTGCTTTCCATATATTGTCTCTATAATATGACATACAATCGTTTGAATCAGAGCTTTGGAAACCTTTAAAGTTTTATGAAATACCATTGGCGCGCGCGTGTGTGTGTGTGTGTGTAAACTGCCTTGACCACTTTATACATATATGCATTGTACAATTTAATGCTCAGAGAAACCATTAAATCCCAGCTACTCTGAATCCATAAAATCTACCACACTAGCCTGAGCAGGAATTCTTTAGCAACAACATCTCAAATGCAAAGGTACACTCTAGACAGTATGCTTGCATATGTACTGTCAATGAGGGAACCTTAAAAGAAGTGCACATATGACCCACAGCTGTCAATCCTCAACTGACTGGAGCTGGGCATAACAGTTTCAGAATAATAGTCTGGGGTCATAATGAGAAACTTCTAGTGAAAAGTGAATTTAGTTTGGGGTTGTTTTATTTTGTTTCAATAATTTTAAAATGCTTGAGTTGATATTTAAAATTAAAATTACATTAAAGCTAAATCCAGGTTTTTCAGAAAATGTCTAATTTCAATTTCTTAATTAAGTGAAACAAAAAACCATAAATTTGTGAAGATAATCCATTTTTTCCCCTACAAGTTGAATCTCCCAGGTCTAGCACCCAGGGGAACCGACCGGTGCTGAACCAGGAAATTTGCTGAACCAGGAGAAGTCAATGCTGCCCCATTGCTCCCCAACCCAGTAGTCCAGTAGCTCCCGGACAGAGCCTACCACTTTGTCCCTGTGTGTGCTCCCACAGGGTTGCTGATGATGCCAGATCAAGGACATTGCTAGACTAGGGAAATCTGGATTACAAAGGTTCAACCTTTACTGAACATCGTGTGAAATTTTGACCAACTCTAAATGATGATCTGGTTTATATTAGCTACAAAAGAGTGACCTGGGTTTCTGTTTATACTTCCTTGAAATCAAACTGGTAGATATTAATCCAATCTATTGCTTTCATGGTCTTCAAGATTTTTGCAGCAACTTTTACAGGAAAGGAGTTCTTCTGTTTAATCACTATTTCAAGTCTAGTATAAAGCATACCTTAATGAAAGCGGTCTTCACATAATTCCCTGTGTCAGCTCTACTGACAGACTGGATCTGGATTCTTATATATTTGACTGAGGGTTTACTAGTGATAGCAACCTGTAATTATATGAAAGGAAGAAGTTTGAACAAAGATGGCTCACAAAATATTTTTCACTACCAAAAAATGGTATTAACTGTTGATGTGCTATGCCTCCCTGCCAGCACACCTGGTTTGCCCTCCCCTCCTCCTCCCCACCAGCACACCTGGAATGCCATCCTGCAAATATTCCAAGGAGCATGTCTTTACAGGTTATGAATCTTATTCACAAACATGTGAAAAGCTCATTATTAAACACTTAGTTTGATAGGAAGAGATTATGATCCGCTTGGAGCGCCCCTGAATTAACTGAGGGAAGTCCTACGTACTCTGTTGTTCAGATGAGACTAGATTGTCTCAATGGGCCCTCCTGCTTTATAATCAATTAACTGAGCCACTCCTTGGCTCATTCTGAAGTTGCCTGAGATCACACACTTTTCTTGGGCAATAGAGAGGTGGTTTAAAAGAATGTCATCACATTAGCTTATAACGGACAGACTTACTCTGCTTAAGTGTTAAGGATGCACATGCCTTGGTTGTGCATTATAGACTAGATTCTTTCCTCAGTTACACTGGCGTAAATCTGGGGATGACTTCACAGGATTTACAATGGTGTAAAAACAAAGCTAATGAGATCAGAATCTGCATTGATAGACCATGATCATGACCTGGCATGAAGCACAGCAAACATATATATTATACTTGGGATTCAAAAGTAAATTCATTTCAGCCATCCCAGTGGCCATTTTAATGGGTACAAATATACTTTATTTGCTGACCATTAACTGACCTCAAAGAAGTTGTCTGTTTCTGCAGCAGACTATGTAGAAAACTGGATCCTCCCACTACACTATCCTACCTTCTGGTCATATTCAGCAGCAGAGGGAATTGACTAAGAACCTCCCTCTTACACCATGAAAACTGCCTTCTTAGAAAGATGGTGACATAGTACCAAGGAAGTTCCAATGGACTCTGCAAAGAAGTATTCATCTCTGTACCTGAGGGGCACCGCACTGGCTGCAAGGCACAGTCAGTCGCTGAGACATCAAGCGCAGTGAAGCTTGTCTCCGGTTATTCTCCACGAAAGGGTTAAGGGCACAGCTCCAGGAATCCTTTGAGGACATGTGTGCCATGATTTTAATGCGTTCGCAGCCTTGCTGAGAGCAATAGCTGTGCCCTTTTCGATCTTCATGAGCTTGGAGGATGACAAAGAGGTACCTAACAAATGAGACCATTGCAGAACAAATGAAAGGAGCCAAGCCACCCTGGGTGCCGAAAGAAGAATATCTGGCATGAGACAGGAACTTTACTACATGAAACCCTCCTTGTAATGTTTTCCTAAGTAAAGCTACTTCATCAATACTTACACACTATTTAATAACCCACAATACAGCACCCTATGGACAAGTCAGCAAGTCAGGTTTTGACTGATCCCAATGGTGCTAGAACAATTTGTATAGTGGGGGTGAGCCACTGAACCAAACCATAAACCCTGCATATAAATGGACATCACCTATGTCTGGTGCAGCACGAGGATACAGAGAGCTCCTCATCATTGCACCAGGAACAGACGCACAACTGCTATCCTTGCACTCAGACTGCAAATTCTACATTAGTCTATTATCACTAGACTATCTAGAGAGCAGGTCACCTCCTCACCGCCTTCCAAAGGGCATCCCTAGCTGAGCTGCTTCCTGCCAGAGGACGGAGTAGCAGCTATGCTCCCCCTTTAGTCTGGAGGTATCATGCTTGTCAGAGGACTCCAGCAGCTTCAACTAGGGCTCTCAGCCTTTGCGTTGCCTCATCCCAGATGCTGCCTTCCAGGCAAAATTCATCTCAGTGTGCATGAAGTACACTTCAAGCAGCCACCGTACCAATTCTGGCTCTTCGAACAGTCAGAAAAATGAGCCTAGGGGTGTTTATCTAATTTGTAGTTTAAACTGGATTATACACAAACAACTCCGCTACAGTATCAAGAAAATAGCTGCTCTTTACTCAAAAGCGGCTATTTTAATCCTCTTCTTCTAGGCAAGTGGAAGCAAATAAGTACACTTGGTTCATCTCCAGAGATGTAACACATGTGGCTGAAAAGAAGGGGGAGTATTCCACTGATTATGAAATAAGAACTAATAAAACCTCCCAAAACCCCTCTCCTCTTCTGGGTCAGGCTAAAAAAAGCAAAGCTTAGCTAAATAAAAAACAAACAGCCCTGTAGTTCAGGTCAGGCTCATCAATCTGCATGTTCAAAGTCCAAAAGAACAGCAGGCAGCTCACTGCTCTGTCCCCTGCATACCCTCATGAGTAACTACTTTTGCATGCACTTCCCTGGTTATTAATCTGTTTACCCCATTTGGGTAACATTTTGTACAGCTTGACAGGGGACAAATGAGCCCAATTATTTCACAATTCCTATCATGAGAGAACACATATCATAGTATTATTGAGTCCCACATGGCATGACATACATTCCAAGATTTCATTGGTTGCATACATTGTCTGAACGAATGACTATTTTCCATTTTATTTTAATAATCTGACATTTATGGTCTGATTTCAGTGCTAGTTTCATTGGTAGGTTAGGCACAATGGGTGAGACACACAGCATGGGAATTTTTTTTTTTTTGCAAATATTTTAATAGGACACTAAGCTGTGTTTCTCAATATTATTTCTCTTTAACAGAAGATATTTGGGTCTTATTACTACTATTCATGAGTTGTATGTACCCACAGGTCTCTATTAAAATCACAAGCCCATTATGCTGATCACTAAACATATGCATAATAAGAGTTCTTTCACTAGTGAGGTTACCATCTAAATAGACAATACAGACAAAGGATTATTGTCCCCATTTTATAGTGGCAACTTAGAGAGGAAACGTGACTTGTCCAAAGTCACACAAGAAGTCTGTGGGACAGCTGGGCCTGGATCACCTGAGTCCCCCATCATGGTCTTAAACACAAGACATTTAAAACCCCAAGGATAGTCATTTATGGGCTGGGAGGAGTTTCAAAGTGGAGAATGGTAAGGGGTCATAACATTTGGACTTTCAGAGATCCCGCATTTCCGCAGAGTTCTTAATGCCATGTCTGTCCATTGTTTTTCATTCCCTTTTTAATTTGGTTTCCCACAAGCACTGCTCTGCAAAATTCAAGGCTGGGGGCCTAGTTCTGCTCTCACACATCTGTGAAACCTTTCACATACTAGTGAAACCTCACAGCTATAACAGAGGGGAGGATTTGGGCTCAGGAGCCTATTTTGTCTGCACCTAGAATGGCTTTTGAAAGGTACCTGAGGAGCAACTGTGCCTCTTCTTTAAGGCTTGTCTCATGCTGTCAAAATGTAAGACAGTCAGGACTTCCCCTTTTTAAACAAGCTCTGTAAAAGATGGTTGCAAGCTTCTCAGACACCTTTCACACTGGAATCACCACCCTGCAGTCCTGCTGACTTGGGGTGAGGGCAAGTGG
Source organism: Pelodiscus sinensis (assembly GCF_052426305.1). Lineage (NCBI taxonomy): Eukaryota > Metazoa > Chordata > Testudines > Trionychidae > Pelodiscus > Pelodiscus sinensis. Next base: position 28,882,977 of record NC_143065.1, read on the forward strand.
GGCAGCTGCTCCAGTACTTGGCAATTTTAAAGGGCCTAGGGCTCTTGTCCACTACCACCACCACCGCAGCAGCAGCAGGTGTAATGTCTCATTCAGAGAGTCATACCCTATTAGTGTGTGCGGCATGTATCTAAAACCACCAGAATAACAGTATTTATGTTCAGCTATCACTCGACTGTCAGTTCCAGCTAAAGGCTAAACATGTATTCCTTCCATAGAGAGCACCACAATAAATACAACTTGCAGGCCTGGCTATTCAGGGTCAGATAAACCAAGAGAACCACAACCTGACACTTTGCCCAAAAATCTAATCAAGACTAATTAGTTCAGAAGTTTGCAGATTCTTGGTTACCATCCCTCATTAAATTATGTTTTCTGTGCCTAGAATTCCCATTTCCAGCTGAAGTGGAAGTGCCAAAATAGCACAAAAAAGACTGTGCTGGCAGGATTTAGGAATGTAGATAAGATTGTAAAACTTCTGGTTTTGGATGTAGTTCTTATTGGAACCTACTCCAAACTCTGAGTCTACTCAGGATCAAACAGCACTAGCTCCGTGTTGCCAAGTTCCCCCCAGAAGTGCAAGGCAGTTTTTTGGAGGATGATGGATGGATTGCAGACTGAAAAACTGATGCCATGTTTTCCTTCGCCCCCTCCGCCCCCCCCCCCCATTTTGGTTTCCTCCTTTGCTACCCCGTTTGCCTCTTCTGCTCTTTTCCCTAGAATGTACAGCTGCACATCATCAATACGTTCATTACTGTGAGAAACATTCACTGTCTCCACCACATCGGAAAGACAAAGCGAGGAGCCAAGCACTGAAAATGGAGGGAACAGGCTACAATGGGAGATAAGGGAAGGCAGACGAGAGAGAAAGGTCCCTACTGTGGGAAGCCTTTTCCATAAAATGGCTGTCTGGGCAAGTCTTGAGGCCTGTGGTTAGGAGTCCGTTGTGTAATTTCACTCACCCCAATGTGTTGTTGAAGTAGAAAAGCCGCTCGCCTGTCCTGTTGAGCACGCTGGTCCAGGCAGGGGCTGCTAGATAGTGTTTTACACTGTGCACTCTCCCCGTCTGTCGCTGATAGATGTCTGCCACAATGGTGAAAACTGCCTCCTTGGGATAACATAATGCAATGTGCAGCCAGTCTCCTCTGTGGGCAAAATGGTGTGGGGAAAGAAATAGAATACATGCTCAGAAGTGGGTGAGGACTTGTAACAAATGAGAAAACTATGGTATTCAAGGGGGGAGGGGAAGAGTACCTTTTATCAACACTCCCCCCCATTTGAAAAAGCTGAACCAAACTAACGTGGTGATTCACTTGGAAGCAACTGCTTCTTTTCACTATGGGCCCAATCCAAAGATCACTCTCCACAGGAAAGACTCCCTGTGACTTCACTGGGCTTTGAATTGGGCTCCAGAACTTCTTAAAAAAAAAGAGTCAGAATTGCTCTCATCATCCAATGTGATCTGGAGACAGCAATTCTCCAGGCTTTGTGGGAAGGCAGAATTACTGTGTGTCCATGGTCTTCTCCTGAGGGCTATTCGGCTTGGTTTTGTTCATCTAACAGGAGGTTTCAAACAGACATTTCAACAGGGGCACTGATATGGGAATTCTAAAAGATCCAGGAGCTGAACCAGACGCTATAATTTTAAAGAGACCTGCTTCTTTCACTTTGTAAATTTTAGGGATTCAAGAGCAGGATTTTAATGGAAACCACAATAATAAACGTTGCTATAATCAAATATTCTCTACCTCTATTTAACTCCGGTCTTCCAGAATTTCAGCAATGTGCTAACAACTGCCAACTGAGGAGAAGAATGCAGTTGACCTTACACCCTGCTTCTACCTCTGCCACAGTTGTTAAGAAGAAAACTAGTTCAAGCCTGTAAACTTATGATAAAAGTAGCAGGGTAAAGCATGGTGCTACAGTACAGTTCAGAAACTTATGGAGGATAATTTTCCAGAAAAGTATAACATATCTTGGTTTCCAGATGCTCTTAGCCTACAGATTTTTTTTTAATTATTATTATTTTGGTAGAATAAGAGAAGCTGAAAATCATAGAAAGGGTACAGTTACATAAGAGGGGAAAAAAGCCAAAGGGGGAAAAAATGTAGTTTTTATTTCTCATTTTCCTGTTCAGTGACTCAGTGGGCCACAAATAGGCACCTAAGCTATTGCTGTGGTTGATTTTACCCATTATCCCAAAGAACAGATGGGATTCTGAGATCTCTGTCCATTGATATTTGCAAGAATAGCTGGATTCACAGGTGACTTGTGGTAGCACTTGGTAGGTGCACTACCCCTTATACCCCTACCGTATTTTAATTACTAAATGGGATGCCCCCACATGCACCCTGTCCCTCTGTGTGGCCCTCCCTGCAACCTCTCTTCAGGCACCAGTCGCCCCGGCTGGATTCCGGTTTACGAGGTGGGCTGTGGTTCAGAGACAGAACACCCTGCACATTTCCAGTGTCTTTGAGTCCCTACTGCTTTGGAACAGAAACAAACTTATTCCACTCAGCTACTTTTTGAGGGCCCTATGGCTTATACAGTGAACTCTCCAGAGGTGAGATCACTTTATGTTTAAAAGCAAACACCACATTACAAGGTGGAATAAAGGACAAGCTGTTCTAGAACAATAAACCAAATTCCTATACACAGGCTCTATCAATCGGAGCCAAATACTGCCCTCTAAATTTTAAGCAACCCCAGCTGTGTCACAACTCAGCATAATTGAAAACCAGAGATATTTTCAGACATATTGGCCTCCATCTGAAGGAAATACACTAGAGCCATGTTCATGGAATATTTTTAGGATAGTGTCCCAAGACACACAGCTGTTTCATAAGGGTGATTTTTTCCCCCATTTTTCACATTGTTTTAGCACATTTGGTTCCCTGGAGAGAATGGCACCGAAATATCCCAACACCTCCTTGAAAGGCTGGGAACTGACTCTTGTGCAGTGTTACAACATTCCGTGTGTCACCGTCCCATGGGGAAGAAAAGCACTAAATACAAAAAAGAAAGGGGAAAGAAGCAACAGCAGAGATGATCAGTTTTTCCAGAGTACATTGGAATACCACATGGAGGGGGCTGACTGGATTTGGGAAGGGGGGGGGGGGAAATCACATCAATAAGTTATCTTCATGTGCCTTTATTTGGGAAAGTTTTCAGAGGCATACATAAGCCTTAAGGCTATTACTACAATGAAGGGTTGGGGCAGGGAAGGGAGAGGGGCTGAGGCAACAGATTCATTGCATTTCATTTAAATGGCCTCTTATTTAACCCTACTTTTATTTGTTTTAAAGTTTCACATTAGCTACTTTAGCTGTTTGGCAAAGGGGAAGAAGTGGTTGTTCAGCATGAGTCATTGAGAACCATCATCCATACCTTTTGCTTTGCTTGTCTGGGACACCCAGGACAAGCACAGCAGTGATAACAAGGGTATCAGAACATGAAATGTAAGACCCTACATTGCATTTGGTGAGCAGAAAATTACAGAGTCAGAGGCCCCCCTGTAACTATTGCCAAGACTGCAAAAGAAATGTAGTCTCCGGATGCAGAGCTGTGAACCAGGAACGGGGAACCTCAGGCCCGGGGACCAGATACAGTCCCCAGCTTGCCTGGATCCAGCCCCTGAGGCTCAGGGCTTCCCCCCAGCATTGGGGAGCCTGCACTGGCACTCCAGCCCCTCCCCCCACTCAACCACAGGTCCGGAGAGCACAACATTTACTAGTCTGGGCCCCCCTAGGCTCTGGCGTGTAAGAAGAATGTGGGGAGTGTCTTTCTGCTTCTCAGTCAGTCAGGTTTTTTCCTCCTCCTCGCTTCCTTTTCCCTGATTGATTTCTCTTTGAGTCAGTGGCCCGCCCCCCCAGTCCAAAAAAGGGTTCACCAACCCTGCTGTAAATCATCAGTCAACCCAGCTTTGGGTCAGCAGAACATTAAGATAGGAGCTATTTCTGCTCTCTATGTGGTGCTGGATGCAGGAGAGCTTGTGGCTGGACCATTCAGCTGCAGGAAGCCTTATTCCCAGTTAAACCTCTGTTTGGATTCTTATTTTCATCTAGCGAAGTAACAGCTAGAACTCTCACAGGTGGATCAAGCTAAATTTGGACTGGCGTGCATCTGAGCCTAGGTCCATGTTTCACCTTTCCTAACAAGCAAGCAATATCAGATGGGATTTTCCACTAAGTGACTGCTAAAAGCCAGTAGGCATTCTGTTTCTAGACCACTTTTCTGATCTCCTATTATCACAGAAACAAACATTTCAAATATTTTTATAACTGTAAAAATCTATGCCATTGACTTAGAATCTAGTCAGTTCCAAAAGATGAACTGAGTTGTTTCAGAACTTCACCTGCTGAGTCCCCTAGGAGAATATGCCATTTTATATTTCTTCACTTTGAATGAAAGATCAAAATAGAGCCCTTCAAATCCATGAATATCCACTTTCATGGTGGGTATCCATATCACAGTTCATTTTTGTAGATGCAGAGGACGATGAGGATACAAATTTTATAATCTAGAACCCTGCAAATGTGCAGATATCTGCTTTATATCCACAACTCTGGATATGAACACAGATATTCGTGGCTCATTTTTGTGGGTACAGATGCGGATAAAAATTTTGTATCCGTGCAGGGCTCTAAAAACAAAGAGATGGTGATTAACAGATTTTACAAAAGGAAATAGTGAAACTGACTGTACATAAAATGCTGTCACATGTAGAAAGTGAACAACGATGAGGATTTACACGTAACAAGGGGTTAACAATTTTCAAGCAGAAAGTCTGATTTTTGAGGTTTTCCCTTTAAAATGAAAATAAAGTCAAGTTTGGATGTTTTAGAAATTTTAAATAAAAAGAGAAAATATCAGTGTTTACAACCTTTAAAAGTGACATAATTCAGTTAATTCTAGTAGTAGGGTTTTTTTAGGTCAGTTTCCTCTCTGGTTTTTTCTCAGACTATTGGCACATGTAAAAGCAAAGCTAAACAACAACTGGTACAAAGTCAAGGTTTGCCTACCAGATATTAAATTGAATATTTAAAATGTCTACTGGCAAAGACATGTATCAACACAGCAGTTTTGGCTCCTGCATTCGTGTCTTTCAACAATCCACACAGTGTTTCGTGTATTTTTAGGAGCTTGTTTAGCACTGTTTATTTTCTCTTGGAAATGGCTGGGCAAAATAGACCAAATGGTTGTCTTGTGGCTTTTTAATTGACTTTTGCCATTCTGGCAAAAAGTTCCCTTGACTGCTGCCAGCCTCTGAAGTTCTTGAGCAAATTTAAAGGAAGCAACAAGGGGAAAATGGAAGAAGCAGTTCAGCAATTTCCTGTTATTGGACATATTAGATCTATGGCTTACTACTGTTGAGTCCCGTAATTCCAACGAAAACCGAAACACCCTCTATAGTTCAGACCAAAGCACAGCTCCAAAGAGACCCAGAGAAGTGTCTAAAACCCAAAATGAAATACACAGAGGGAAAAGGTTTGACATACCTTATGGTGTACTAAGGTAGTATCTTCTATTCAGTGTTTCAGATTTTGCATTTCTGATGCCAATAGCTTCCAGGAATAAACAAGGAAATATTGTAATGCCTGTATTTTGTGGCATGGAGATAAATTTGAACCTGAAGTAGTAGGTTTAACCTGAGTGGTACAGACAAGGAGTTTGGCTAAAGTAAGTTTAACGGGAGTGTACATCTGTTTGCTGCCCTCCTCTACAAGCAGAAGGTAAACGAAGCTCTTGCACCATATAGATTTTAGGTGGAGCATTGCAGGGGTGGGGAACCTAAGGCCCGGGGGTTGGATATGGCCCCTGGCTTGCCTAGATACAACCCCCCAACGCTTGGGTTCCTCCCCAGCATTGGGGAGCCCACACTGGTGCTCCATCCCTCCCACCATCCCACTGTGGGTGCTGGAGAACACAAAATCCACTAGCCGGGGCTCGCCTAGGCTCTGGTGTGCGAAGGGTACGTTGGGAGTGTCTTTCTCCTTCTCATTTGGGAGTATGGCAGTGAGGGTTTCGCTTTTCTTTTTTCCTTCTCACTTGTGTGCAGCCTCCCACCTGATTTTCTGTGGATCAGCATTGGGGGCCTGATTTTCTGTGGCCCCTGATCCAAAAAAGGTTCCCCTCTCCTGCTCTAGAGAATAAAATATCAGACTTGAACAAAAATGTGCATAACCATAAAGAAGTCTAATAACTGTTCTAGATACTGGACATTCTAGAAGGGCCAAGTTTTGTCCCTGAAAACACCCATGAACATTTTGTTGGTATGACTCATTTTATGGTTGACAAGCATGAAATCGATAAGCCAAATTCTGATCTGATTGATGAAAATCTCAGGTAACCCCACAACAGCGCAGAACAGAATGTGGCTAGAAAATTAAGCTGTGTCTACACTAGTACTTTTAATCAGTAAAACTTTTGTTGGTCAGGGCTGTAGAAAAAACCCTCAAACCACCACACACCCGACAAATTTCACAGACAAAAAACACCCGGGTTGACAGCGCTATGTTGGCAGGAGATGCTCTCCTGCTGATATAGCTACCACGGCTCATTAGGGGTGGTTTAATTATGCTGATTGGAGAGCTCTCCCTGCATCAGCACACAGTAGCTATACAAGAGACCTTACAGTGACACCGCTGCAGTGGTACTACTATAAGATCTGTGGCATAGACATATATCAGTAAAAAAAATATCCCAATGGTTATAACTGCCGGCAGCACATGCTGGAAACTAATAAAGATGAATTCTTTTCAAATACAGAATACACATACTTAGAAGAATGACTTAGTGAGCAAAAATCTCCCTGTTTTTCCCCAAACGATTACTAGTCTGATATAAAAAATAGGCCATCTGACCCCCCCACCATCTATATAAGCACAATAAAAATGTATTCTCAAAGCATGTGGAAGGGATTAGTAATTGGATTCCTATTCACATCAATAGGAGAGTTTCAAATGTAAATCCTCACGCACTGCTCTGAAAGGTAATATCCCAAATGGGTAATACCAATCACAGATAGAATTCTGAACCAAAGGGGGAGGGGGGGAAAAATCACACTCCTAGCTTTCACTCCATCTTAGCCGCAAATTTCAAGAGGTGCTTAGCATCTGCAATTGCCATTGACCTCCGTGAGAAGGCCGTTTGAAGACTCAGAGGAGAAGTGAACGGATCACTCAGACAGTGAACTGTCTGGTCGCAGGCTCCTCATCTGCCTACCAAAAGTGCAGTCAGCCACCTTCACAATGCAGCAGACCTCTCCTGAACGCTAACTCCACTCCAGTGCTTGACTGGGGGAGCGGAGTGTGATATACTCCCCCCACTCTCATGAATCATAATTAAGAAACAAAATGGGGCTGAGAACAAACTGGAGAGTATCTTCACTGCCCTCCTCTACCTCCAATTCAAACATCTTTCATTTCAGCAGACTGGCTCAGAGGCCATTTTTCTTGCTGGCTCACTAGAGCTGTCCATCATGCTCTGTCTATATATTTCTTTAAGGCTTTTCCTTCAGCTCCAGTCCATTAAGCACGGTCAAGTCCTCACAGGGATGAGACAGCTACCAGGCAAACAGCCAACAATTTTCTTTTTCAAGGCTTTGTTAAGGCCAGCCACTTCTGAAAAAACAACTCACTACAGTTCTAGTGACAAAATAAGATGCAGGTCTCCATTGATTCATGGCCTTTCTGGAGGCTCACAGAGTCTAAATCTGCCATAGAGAATTGACAGAGGCAGTTCATATTCACACCAAAGTTCACAGTTTTGTTTTCACACTTATGCCACTTTTAAGCAAAGGGCAAATATTTTTGAGGACCAAATTATTGGCCAAATTCTGCCCTGAGCACCAACCTTACCATTGGTAGTAAGGCTGTATGGGAAGTAGTCAGCACAGTATTTGACTCACAGAACTTACATTCAGACTCCAAAACCTTTCTGTACTGAAATATTAGGAAAAAATGATTTTGACAGTCACACAATTTTTTTTAAATTTCTCTTCTCCACTGGATTATCCAGTACTGTATTACTGAATATGGCACATACCTACATGGTGAGAACTGAAATTCACAGACACAGGACTCACTGGTTTGGAAGGGAGGGGAGGAGAAAGAATAAAGAAAAAAAATCTCAGCTTTCACTGGGTGAGAAAAGAACAAGTAACATGTCTAGCCCCTTCTCTCCTGCAGACAGCCTTGAAAATGAAAACCAAAATAAACCCAAGTAATTCACTTGCTAGGGCAGAAGAGAACAAGCAGCTGGGTTCTACATCTGCAGTGAAAGGTTGGGTGTGGGGATGGATCTCAATGTATATAATAAACACATGGGAAGAATGTGAGAGTCAGGCAGTCAAGAGTCACCTCAGTAGCCTTCTGGCTAGCCCTGTGCCTAGAAGTAAACTGGAGGAGAGGTTTGTGGACACCAATAGTAACAAAAGTGGTTTCACAGACTTAAAATGTTAGTGCCAGTTCCACATTACGCTGCTACAGTAATAATATGCAACACCTATGCAACTCACATGCCAACATTTCAGTAAACATTTCAGCGCTTTTCTTAATGGTAAAATACCTCACTACAACTCCACATTTGATTAATTTAATGGATCAAAGATCAGTAAGAAAAATTATTTCTGAGGCAGCATATTTAGGGCCAAATTATGATACCCTAATTCACGTCTATTAACACTTTATTTAGATCATAGTTGTACCTACAAGCCCCAACTAGCAGTTACAGTTCATACATAAAACAAAAACATGGTCACAGCCCTAAAGCTGCCAGTAGCAATGTGATTTGCAGCAAAAGTTTAATCTGTGAGTGTATGCATCACTCTAGGGAATAATGACAGAAGCAAAGGATTGCTCATACGCTAATTTATAAAAAACAAAAACAAATTTTAAAAGCTTCATCTGCCAGGCACGTTTGCAACAGGATCCTTCTAGCCTGGTCTCATTTTCTTTGTTTTCCTCCAGATTGCATCACTGGTAAAAAATTTAATCATACCTAAGATAAGTAGCTAAAAGCATGAATCACTCTAAACAAGTAGCTGTAAACAACAATCCTCTGAAAGCTGAAACCAGCTCAGTCAAAGCCAAGAATTATTAGTGCCTTGGAGTTTCATTTGGGGAGCTAGAGAACATAGATGATTTGCTTATGCTGAAGGGTATGTTATGATAATTTAGATCATTTAGATTTAAAAAAACCCACGCACTTTGCTAAACATGGAAATGGTGTTAACATGTTTTTTGATCTAGATGTAATTTATGGGCCCAAACTATAACCTTAAGGTTGGGATGGGGAAAAGCAGGAGCTTGGTGTAGAGATCTCAACCTACCCCTGTGCTCTGAGTTCTGAGTCAGATTCAAAATAAGTGTCCTTCTCAATCCTGCCCAAATGTGGTAGAAATCCCATAACATTTCAACACTATTGAATGAGTTCATAAACCCTAGCTGTGCTACAGCCTCCATCCAGACTCTGAGACCTCAGCTTAATACAAATAAGAATTCTAACACTGCCTCCTGTGCCCATGTCTATAGAAATGTAAATACCCTGGCTTTTGGAAGTACTCAATAGGAGTCCAAAGAAAACACACAATTTCATTCATTTCCAATCAGAATAGTACAAAAGCAAACTCCCCAGGCCTTCCCTACCACTAAAATTTTTTCAGAGGTACAACAAAGTGCTGAGCACAAATTATCAAGTGTTGCGTACATCATCAACTTCTATTAAGTTGGGGCACTTAACAGCAGGCCATAAGACAGAACCAATGGATAAAGCATTATGAAGACAGACATGAGCGTTTCCACAGTCTGTGGCAACAAGGCAGGTCAGAGTACATGTGATAGGGTTGCCAGGTGTCCGGTTTTCGCCTGGACTGTCCATTATTTGGGTCCCTCATCCGGTTTAAAAAAAAAGCCCCAGGAAATACCGGACATTTCATATGTCCGGTATTTTCTGTTTCCCTCGGACGGAAGCCCAGTGGGGACAATTTTCCCCTGCAGTGTCTGGCAGGGGAATGAGTAACTCAGGACCATTTAAAGGGCCTTAACAACTTTGGTCTCCCGCCTCCCCCCCCAACAGAATTTTTCCGGGTGTTTTTATTTGGGGGGGGAAGGAGGTTGATCGGTATTTTTTGTTAAACCATCTGGCAACCCTATATTCAGAAAGTTTTTGTGGGAAGATTGTGAGGATTTGACTCTAAGGATACATCTTCAGAGCAGGGCTAAAGTCAAATTAAACTATACACCTTCAGCTATGTCAATTGCGTAGCTTAAGTCGAAATAGCTTATTTCGGCTTTTGGCACCGTCTATACAGCCGGAAGTCAACAGAAGTACACTCTTCCTTCAACTTCCGTTACTCATAAAATGAGGGTTACCATGAGTTGGAGTAAAACGCCCTCCAGCTCAACATTATTTCAGAATAAAGGCTTGTAGAACAGACCCACATTGTGTTATTTTGAAACAACATCAGTTATTCTGAAATAACGCTGCTGTGTAGAGGAACCCTAAGAGTGTGTCTACACAGCAAAGTTATTTCAGAATAATGGCCGTTATTCCAAAATAACTCTGAGTGTCTACACAGCAATTCCATTATTTTGAAATAATTTTGAAATAACGGATGACACATTCTGAAATCTGTAAGTCTCATTCCATGAGGAATCATGCCTATTCTGAAATAGCTATTTTGAAATAAGGTGTGTGTAGACACTCCACTTCTGCTATTTCAGCCCACAACAGGGCCATTCTAAGTTATTCCTCCTGGAGCTCTAAATCAAGACAGCACATCTACATTAGGGTTGCCTGCTTTGTACTAATTTTGAGGCTTCCCTGCAGTGTAGACGTGCTACTTTGAAATAAGCTATTTAGGAATAACTATTGCAGAATAGTTTATTCCAAAATAACTGTGCAGTTAAGAGACCTCAATTTATTATTCAGATACACTCTGGTATTCATCTCAGGTCAGCTAATTCAGTAGAGCCCTGCACAGATACAAAATGTGTATCCACATCTGCCAAAATGAGCCACAGATATCCACATACACATCCACAGATGAAGATACCCATGGATATAAAGCGGATATCTGTGGATTTGCTGAGCTCTATAAATCAGAGCAGATGATGGAAAGTGTCTGTTAATGCTTACCGAGAGACCAAGTACAGAAGTATTAGCTGGTGCTCATTAGTAACACTGAACGTACAGTCTAATTGCCCTTGCTTTTCAGGCTTTTTCCATAGTACAGTCTACCACATGATGCTCAGACATTTACTTTGAAGTGATTTGAGCCCTCTTTAGATTTTCTGGTAATGCAAATAAGCCTCACTGATTTACTGAACTGCACAAGGTATTTGATAATAGTCTTTGCTTTAGCCTCTTCCAAGATTAGAGACTCTGCACACAAACAAAGACTAGGTCATTAAATTGAAGGACTTAGTTTCTGCTTTGCCTACTGTATGACGTGCTAATCTTTGGACCATTTCTCCGCAGTCTGAGAGGAGACACTTACCACAGACAAACAATGTTCCCTATAGTCTCCGCCTCGCTTTCCAAATCCTTCTCCCCCCCCCCCCCATCCTTTGCCCTCATATAACAAGCTCCTCTGAGGTTCTTTGTGCTTCATAAATGGATGTTAGTGCTGAGCAGAGCCCTTAACCTAGTTTTTACAGATAATTTCCATCCCTCAATGAAGATTTTTTTTTTAAAAAAAGGGGGAACAGTGGCCAACAGACTGATAAGACACTGTGGATAGGTCTTAGGTCTCTGTTCATGAAACTTTCACACACAATTTATGCTTGACAAAACAGACTTCAGAATATTTTGATAAGTTCTACAGGACTTTATTCCTTATCATTAAAATTCCAATTGGTATTCTCTTTCGGTCAGTTGCCAAACTGTTTGCAAGTTACCAGATCCTATGTTAACAGACCTCAATAGCATGCCTTCATCTTATCTTTATAATAAAATACTCACATCCATCTAACTACCCTGTGCATAATTTTTTTTGGGGGGTGAGGGGGAAAGGGAAGGGAAAGGGAGGGAAAAGTGTCCCTTTCTGAGCCAACCTGGACATGCCAAAAACACTAACAAAGATCAATTTGCAGACTTTAAAATGGACTTGGGTTTTCTATATGAAAATTGGTGACCCTACTACCATGCCCAATAAGTCACATGGATCTATTTCTGGAAGGGAAATTGGTTTTCCTCATGCAACTTGCACCACATCAGAGTTTCCACAGCAGAGCCATAAGTGGCAGCAAGCACTGGTTCAGGAGGTCATGTTTTTCTTTGATTTTCTTAACCCATTTATATCTTTTAGCAGAAACTTAAGGAATTTTGAGGGACTGCAATTACTGCATTCCTCACCTAAACATCAAATTCCACATGGAGGAGGTACATCCATGACAGCATGCCCTCAGCTCATCAGAAATAAAATTGAGGGCTCCTCTTGAGTGCCTGGACTCCAAATGTCATGCTCCAAGACATGCTTGTGTAGTGCTGCCTGACACTAGTGATGTCTATCAGGGATGGTCTAGACAGTATTTGGTCCTGCCATGAGGGCAGGGGACTGGACTCAATGACCTCTTGATGTCCCTTCCAGTCCTAGTATTCTATGATTCTATGACACACTAGGTTAGAGTCTCACCTGGAGTAAATCTGCATTGCTTCTTTGACTTTAACTGAGGCATATTGATTTACCCCTCTGACCACCTTTCAAATTCCAGGGCTTCAATTTTGTAAACAAGTGACTCTCAGACTGAGGCTCAGGAATTGCAAGTGGCTCTTTACCATCTCATGAGGGGAATCTTTGCGGCACATGATATTAAAACTGTGATTTAATTAACCACCAATCAGGATGCTTTTACTATGTTACTGTGAAATACCTGGTCAGTCATTTTCCTTTGAGTACACAGAAAAAGAGAGTGAGTGAAAATGATTTCACATTACTCTGGTTTTTAGGTAACACTGATCATTTGTTTGGCTCCTGAACCACTGCGGTCTGAATATCACTGCTTTAAACAGATGTGAATTCAATGTAAATCACCACTGTTGGGATTTATGGAATTTTTGGAGGCAACGAAGGAGTTAACCAGACAAGTATTCAGCATGAGTATTATGTCTGACTGTTGGAGCAGTCCAAATCCTGGTATGCATCCCACTGTCAAATTCTTTATTTCCCCTCTGACCTTCTTCTAGCCAACTCAAAATACTTATTCCAGAAACAGCCGTGCTGCCTAGCTAAAACATCAATATTCCTGATAGAGCTAACCACTGCTCTACCAATGCCAGGTAGAAACAGTTTAATGATTTAATAAAATTATTACTCCCAAGACACTGCTCTTGAGCTTATCAATCATTCTTCTTGGTTTTGCTAACCGTGCAGTTTTTACACTCTCCTCTGTCCAGACCACGTTCATTTTCTGCTTGATTATTCACAGTGCTATGTGTTTAAAAGTCAGGAAGACCTGTTAAGGCAGGTACTATCTTCCCAGGTAATATCTTCCCAAGAGGTTTAACTTGATCTCAGTCTTGGTAATTTGTTATTTCTTCCATTCCAAAAACAGAAAAAGCTGTGCTGAAGTAAAGGTCACTTTGGAAATGCTTAAGAGACAGTGTTTTTTAATCAAAATCCTGTTTTCACCTCAGCTACTTTGCCCTTCCTCCAGAACCTCTTTTCTCTCAGTGCTTCTTCCGTGCAGCCTAAACTCTTCATCATTCTGAATACATCCAGAGGTAATGGTACTGAGTACCAGTAAGAAAGTGGCTGCTGGTACACAGCTGATGTTAAAGCACTGCTTCAGCAGTGCTTTAAGGACTGTACTGGCAAGACCAACAATGTGGGGCCCAGTGATTTAAAAGGGCCCAGAGGTTCCAGCCCCTGCCACCATTGTGGCAGCCCTTTAAATTGGATAGGGGTACAGAGCTGAAGGGCTGGTGGGTGTGTGACGATGGCTTCTAGCCCAACCCCTTCTGCCTCAGGCACTGCTCCTTCCAGGGCCCGAGAACAAGTCCCCCTGCCCCACCAATTGCCCCTGTTTGCTGGTAAGTCATTTTATCCCTGGCTGCACTGGTTACAGTGTCTAGTTTACTCAGAACAGGGATTTCCTACACTTGTTTCACTCTAGACTCTTGCTAGTAAGAAGCTTTATTGAGATGAAGCAAAATTGTGGATTCTCAGTATAGTGCATTTCTTCAAATGCCTGACAATGGTTTCCTGATCAACTTTTCCCCAGTCAAAATTATCTTACTGTGGTTCTCTTTTGTGAAACTAACCACACTGTGGTTTTTGAATACATTATGTGTTTATGTTGCTGCCTGACTAAAGGACCAGATCTCTGGCTGGGTTTTTTGTCAGAGACCCGGGGGCTGCTTATAAATTTGAATCTGTTTTGATGTTGGGGGCCAGAGCCTCGCCTAGAGTAAAAACTGGCATGGCTCCCCTGGAGACACCAGTGATACCCGCTGAAGATTTAGCTGTATAATTTCTTTGTAAAATTGCAAAGAAAATTACTTTTAAAATAGGGAAAGTGACCAAACTAGGTCTTGTCCTCAGATGACAAATGGACTTTTCTTCTCTGCAAAAGCACAAGGTTTTGAAAACTCTTAGACACGTTAATCGCTCCCTATCGCACGAGTGTGCAAGCCGTCACACACACAGGACCCACATTTTATCTACATCTTTAAATCACAGACGTCTGCAGTTTGCATCTCAGCATGGGCACTTGAGAAGGCTTCTGGAATTACGATGGAGGGGCTCATAATGGGATATATGGAGTCTGTGAACAACATCTCTGCATAGAGATTGGGAAGGTCTTAGCACCATAAAAAATTAGGATTGGAAGAGAACTCAGGAAGGCTATTTAGTTCATCCGCCTGTTCACAGCAGGACCAACACAGACTAAGCCATTCCAGTCAGGCTGGACCTTAAAAACCTTTAAGGATGGAGACTCCGCCACCTCCCTACGCAACCCATTGCAGTGCTTCCCCACCTTTCTGTGAAACAGTTTTTTCCTTATATCTAATCTAGACCTCACCCACTGCAACTGGCCACATTCATCTGATGAAGTGTTTTTTACCCAGGGCTGGATTAAGACCTTTAGAGGCCCTAAGCACTGAAAAGATGATGGTACCCTCCCATATGCAATTCAAAATAAAAACAATACTATACCCTAAAATCTCATTTTTTGGGGTGCCCCTGCTTTGCTGGTGCCCTAAGCATGTGCTTAGTCTGCCTATTGGGTAATCCAGCCCTGTTTTTAATCCATGAAATCTTACACCCTAATAAATCTGTTAGTCTTTAAGTTACCACAGGACTCCTTGTAGTTTTTACAGACACAGTCTAACCCTCACACTTATTTTGACAATGTAAATAATGAATGCGCTTCACATATTATGATACTTTCTCTCCTCTCATTACTCCTTGTGCTGTCATCTGCCACCATGAAGAACAGGCCAGCTCCATCCTCTGTGGAATTCCTCTCCCCTTTCAGGTAGTTGAAGACTGCTATCAAACTCACTCCTCACTCTCCTCTTCTGCAGACTAAATAAGCCCAGTTCCCTTATCCTCTCCACATAAGTCATGTGCCGGAGCCCTCTAATCATTTTCATTGCCTTCCACTGAATTCTTTCCAATTTGCCCATATCCTTTCCTAATTCAGCCCAATATGCCATTAGCCTTCTTAGCTACAAGGGCATACTGAATCATATCCAGCTTCTTATCCACTGTAATCCCCAGGTCCTTTTTTGCTGAACTGCTGCTTAGCCAGTTGGTCCCTAGCCTGCAGCAGTACATGGAGTTCTTCTGTCCTAAGTGCATACACTTGTCCTTGTTGAATGCCATCAGACTTTTGGCCCAATCCTCCAATTTGTCTAGATCACCTTGGATCCTGTCCCTACCCTCCAGCACTGTTCCCCCTATTTTTTTTCCATCCATGTGCACAGAGGCATGTGCAGATGCATACTGCCAGTAGAAACACATGCTGCCAGCTGTGAGCATTCTGCTAATCAGCTGGGTGGCATTTGTATCTCTCCAGGGCAACCACCGAGCACTCAACTTAGAGGGAACACTGCCTTTCAGCATATGTACCGTTCCCCCTCTCCTGTCAGTATCATTGACAAACTTGTCCTTCTCAGGCAGTAGCAGTGAGCCATTTGGACAATGATGGGGCTGTTTAGATACCAGCACATTGTCAAAATGGATTTTGCTTGGGCAAAGCTTAAGCACCTCTGCTCTATGAGCAGTCCCCCCCCCCCCCCAACCCCTGCAAAGAAGAGAAAAACAAAACAAAAAGCACAACAAAAGCACAATCCTCTCACCCATACCCAGAGCTCCAAGGGACAATAGCAGAGACAAAGAGGTTAACAGATCTGTTTCAGAACATCTGTCTGGTGGATAAAACCAAGGTATAATCCTCCTTCCCCAATCACACTCGTGATTCCATGGACATCAGTGGGGCATTTCACGTGTGTAACTCAGGGCAGAATTTGATCCCAAAAATTTTCAGCACAGAAATGAGAGGGAACCAGATATTCAAAATAGAGCCCAAATGCTGCCTTTTGCTAAAACCTGCACAAATTAACTATCCTGCAGAAACTGAACTAAATGTTCTCTATGGGTTAGACTTACAAAGCTATTTAGGCATCCAAAGATGTAAAGAGATTCCTAACCTGCTTATGCATTTTTGAAAATCCCATTCCATTCCTGCCTTCAGCTTCAACATGAGTACTTTTTATGAATCTGTCCCTATGAGTTTAAGCAATTTGTAATGCATGAGACTAACAGATTTACTTAAGGTGCCACAGGACTCCTCATTGTTTTCATAGTTACAGACTAACACAGCTACCCCTCTGAAACTTATTTTGACAATGTAAATAATAGATGCACTTCACATATTGTGATGCTGTCTCTCCTCTCAGTTAAACCAATGCAAATCAGGTACAACTGCACTGAAGTGGACAGAAGCAAGTCACTATAAAACCCATGTACATGTCATAGCAAATCAGTCCCTTTACCATTCGTTAAAAAACAGTAGAGCTCAATGGGGCTGTGGAGGATGTGGGGGGAGAAAATGGAACAACCTGCAGGGGAAAAGTCAGTTTAAAGTGTGTATGACCTAATGTTATACTGAGAAGGTACAAGGAAACATGGAAACAGAATAGAGTTTTAAAATCAGTTTTGAAATATTTCAGCAGACACTTCGGTATTTTTAAACTTTATAAAAGTGTCATAGTTTAGGCCAGAGAAGATGTGATTCTCCAGACACATTTAAGTAAATTTTTGCACTTTATGTACATGTGTGGAAAATAAAGCATGTGTCCTGCAGCTAGTGTAAACAAATGAAAGAGAGCATGCGAGGACTCTTTTGGATCTGGGACAGCATGCCCGTGGTAAACTGGATTTCATTGCAAAACTTACTGGAAGGAGAAAAGTCTCTGCACTTTAGAAAGGCTGCAGTAAAGTGAACACAGAGGCACTTGTTGATGACTGATACAATTATAAACAACTTACTGCAGTTCTCAGAAGTTGCTGTTATTGTGCCAAAAGACTTGGAAAAGCATCATAGCTATCTATACTCCTGTCAGAGCTGGACCATACAAAAAAACATGGGTAGTACCTGTTGAAGTTGATTGGGTACAGAATGACATCCTCAGGTGCTCTCCCATCCCACTGAACAGTATAGGCCTCTTCGAGCATCACCACAGGTTGGTACTGTTGGTATGCTACTCCTCTATTCACTCCCTGCAGCCTCAGGGGATGAGAAGGGTATGTCGCTCTGGCAATTGACAAAGTCAGATTCTGAGGCCGTCTGGCCTGAATATAAAGCTGAGGGTGAAAGAAAACAGACAGTCTCTGAACCATCACTGTTTCACCTTTCCATGTGTGTTTGATCATCATTTCCTTTAAATGGCTTTGCCAATGAAGAGTTCAGAACTTTCTGAAAGACACTGAAGCATTTCCAACTTAAATAATGCAGTACATCAAAACCAGATTTTTCTAGCTATCTACATGTACACCATTAAGTGACAAAAGGACTAGTGCACCAAATGTTTACAGCTCAAAGGGAAATTGGGCATTCAGGAAATGTTACTAGGTGCTTTTCTTTATAAATGCCAACAATTACATTTTTAAGTACAGGGTTACAGGCATGATTCAAAGCCCTCTGTGGATTTTGGCTTAGTCCCATAATCTGTTGTGGAAGCCACATGTCTATTCTCCGGTAAGGGACTAAGATGAAGTATTTGGGGACTAGAAAATATAACTAGGGTTCTAGTAGACTTCCCCACATTCCAAATAGTGTGTTACACATGATCCGTTCTTCTGCACTATGCTTAACAGATGCATTTTCCCCTCCTTCTCACCGGTCATTTCTCCTCACCCTGGGATCAGGATATGGATTAGCTTACATGAACTTTTACAGTTTTACTTAACTTTTACAACTTAGGACACATACAATCTTGCCTCACTCTCTTTAACACCATTCAAAGGGGGGAGCCCACCCATCTTCAGCAGACTAGCATAAGAGCATGCATGAAACAGCTTATTTCTACAAGACAGTTAATTTATTTCTACCTTTTAAAAAGCAATTTCACATCTTGAAGACAAAAATGGAGGCAGCTTTATGGCCTCTGGGGCAGACAGAGCACTGGGCTGGAAGTCAGGAGTCTGGGATTCTAAATGAAGCTCTGTCATTAACCACCTGTGAGACCCTAGGCTCTTCCCTCCTTTCCCCCTCTGATCTGAGGTCTTCTTTCTCTATTTAGACTATAAGCTCTTCAAGGAAGGCGCCAATGGGGGAGCGGGGAAAGCAAAGGGGGCAACTACCCTGGGGCCTGGTGATACAAAAGGCAGTGCACCGGGCCCTTTAAAATTCACTGCCAGAGCATTGCAAGGCATATTCCAAGAAGCACTGAGAGCTTAAAGGGAGGCACAGTGTTCTCTGGGTGGTGCTCAAGGCTGCCTTGCCCCAGCCGTGCCCCTTCTGAATGAGCAGCCCATCCCCCCCTTCCCCACGAACCCAGCAAGGCTGTCAGTCCTGCTAGTCTCTTACTATGACTATATACACAATATCAAGCATGTTAAGGCCCTTCTCTTTACACCATAATGTCATCAGACTCCAGGAGAAAAGAGAGTGTGTATTTAAAAGGCGTTGCTCCATAGGCATGACAGAGGACGTGCCTGCCTCTCCCTTTTCTGTCAGGCATAGCATCCATCTCAGAATATTGCAGCCAGTTGCTGCTTCCTTCTTGGTGACAACAAAACTGATCTGACCAGAGAAAGTGGTGGGGTGCTCAGCACAGTGGTTCTGTAACCTCTGGTCTGCTTTGTGGCATGAGTTTATGGAAGTGTTTAGGCTTGTGGTTTCATGCCTGGAGGTCTAAAAGCAGATCCTGAGCTCCACAACAAGAGCGGCCTGACTTTCAGAGGTGCTGAACATGTATAGGTACGAAGGACTCTAGTGAAGCTGAGGCTACTCAGTACCCCTGAAAAAGAGAGGCTCCGTTTGGTTGCGTGCATAATTATGGAGTTAGCAGCCTCATTGTAGGCATCCACATACCACTGGGGCCAAACACCTTTCAGGATCAGACCAAGTGTTGGAATTAACTTGTTTTGCTTCCCTCCGCCCCATGGTTGAAACTAGCTGGGCTGACAGCCACCATGGAAGGTCTCAGGGGGGTGGCTTCACGCCCAGAAGGGCAGAGCTCAGGTAGAAGGAGCAGGGTCAAGAGCAGGTCAGCCCTTAGTGTTGCTCAGACTGTAACACACTTCCCTCTCCCTGAGTCCTTGGAGCCACACTGAGCTGCACTCTGGTGGCAATTCAAAGGGGCTCAGGGCTCCAGCTGCCTCTGCAGTAACAGCAGCTGGGAGCTCTGGGCCCCCTTGAATCTCTGGGCCCTGGGGCAATTGCTCTTTTGCCACCTCCAGTAGCAGGCCTGGTTGAAACCATAAATCACATTATTTTAATAAACTATTTCCCCGGTGAAGCATATTTGCTCACTCTTCAATGTCTCAAGGGAACACCCCCCCCCCCCCCGAATATCTCGAATAACTTTTAAATTCAGAAGAAACACATTTTAAAAGAATTAGGATACTAAAGAAAACCTGTTTGCCCTTTACATACAAGCCCCAGATCAGGAGGTCAAAACCATGCAATGCCGTCAAAAAGCATATTAAACAGAGTCACTCACTGCCATCACATTGAAATTCTGTGGCATGTTGTACAGGAGGTCAGATTAGAGGAGAATAATGGGCCCTTCTAGTCTTAAAAAGTCTGTGAATTTGTATATTATTCTTGATCTGAATAGTGTTTTTCTGACTATGGAATGTTGGAATCACGTCTGACACTGCAAAAGAATACTGTAGGCCTCTTTCCACATGAAAGTAGCATTCATCAGGTCACTCACCTTTGAATTCTGTGTTCTCCTCCTCCCCCCTCCCCCCAAAATACATTTCTCAGGTAATCAGATAATATTTAGGTAGTAACTGAAATGCACCCATCAGAAAAAAAAGTAAAAAATTAAGGTAAAACAAGTCCTCCAAACAGTGAAATACATTCAAAGATAGGCAGAAAGTCCTTACATTCCAGGATGGAAAAGAAAACCATCCTAAAGACAAACTGCCAAAAAGATGTGATCAGGCATTGTGAACTAAGCTGTCCACTGCATCTACTGTTAATAGGTTCAATAAAGGATGGAAGAGTTTACAATATGCTTCCCAAATAAGATGGTAAAGAACATGTGTCATTTAACTTAACTGGCAGTAATATTTTCTTAAATGTCTTGGGACAAAGTTACAGGCTTAACTAAAAGTCTAGTAGTTACAGTTGTTTTATAAACACTGTATCATTGTCAATTAATAAAATGCAAGCTTTGTGGTTAGCTACAAATATTTGTAAACTTACTTCATATCCCTTTACAGCCATCACAGGTCAGATTTCCAGAATTGTAATCACGTATCTTTTTACCTACATGATACAAGTTTACATATTCTGGATACTTTGAAACTTGCACATCCATTTTATTATTAAAATAGCAAACGCTGGAAGTCCCTGAACAATGCAGACAGACGCTTGCAATCCTGTGCAGACCCACTGAAGCCAATAGGGTTCAACATGGGGATACGGGACAACCCATAAAAGAGTTTACTGCAGCTAATATATAGAACTAACAGTCAAGCGCTCTTATCTACAGAAGAGAATAGGAAGACTCTCTGCAAGTTTACCCACTAGGGATGTGAATGGTTAACTGGTTAGCCTCACCCTTAACAGGTGAGGCCTACTGGTTCTGGTTAACCGGTAGGATCTGGAGCAGCTCCTGGCCCTCTGTGGGAAGGGGCTGCTCCAGGCCCATGAGGCCCAGTGCAGGCAGGGGCTGTTCCATCCACCTGGAGCAGGCCCCTGTCCATAAGGTGGGACCCACTCCAGCCCACCTGCCCTCCTTTAATTGGTTAACCAGTTAATTAAATGGTATTTTACATCCCTATTCCTTGTGCTGCTACCCTGTCTGCAGACTTCATCCCTCCAGATCAGAAATAGATCACACCTACATGTCTACACTAGTGCATTTGTCAGTAAAAAATATTTTTGTTGATCCGGAGTGGGGGGGGGGGGGGGGGGAAGAAGAGAAATCCTATGGTGACAGACCCAAGTTTTGCCAATGCAAGTGCTGGTGTGGACAGTGCTTTGTCTGGTGAGACACAGTCTCCTACCAAACACAGTCTCCCACAGTGCAGGTGATATTAATGAACAAATGAGTGAGATGAGTGAGTGGTTAGATAGAAGCCCTTATAGAGGCACACCTGTTCCACTGTAGGGTCACATCTACATTACAGACCTAAGTCTCTGCCTATTCAGTCCCTGACTTTGCTGAGTCTGCCATCCAGGGTGACAGCACCAGTTCCAGTGGTAGTTTCATGATTTGGAGTCCTGTTTTCTGTGCAGTGAGCTGAGTCCATTTTAAATAACCCCAGAATAACTACCAACAACTTTTGGTTACTACAGGTTGGACCTTGCTGATCCAGCACCTTTGGAACCTGACTGGTCCCAAATAAGGGGATTTGCCAGACTGGGGAAGTCCCTCTCCTCCTGGCCCATGCTACCACTGGGTTAGGACGCCAGCCTACCCCCATCCTGTGAGGTTTTAATCCTCCTAAAAATCTCCCTGAGTCTATCAAGCCCTAATGGATTCCACAGTCTTTTCTATCTTCTAAAAAGTAACCTCTCGTAGCATGGTTTACAAAATGTCTGAGAGCAGCTACCTGAAATATTTCTTGGCTGCTTTATAGTGTATGCATTCAGGAAAGATGGAAAATAAAGTCACAACTGGCTAACAAGGCTTTGAATAAGTCAGCAGATGCCAGTGGAAATATGTACAACTAATCAGAGAGACAGGATGCAAGAGCAAATATCCACTCAAGAAGTGCGATTGACAAAATAAAATAATTAAGAGAGATGGAACAGCTGCCTGCCTCTATTAAAACACCTCAATAGAATGAAGAGAAATGGATCATGTGGGGTGAACTGGATAAAAATAAATAATTGCTCATTTTTAAAAGTTAGCAGGGCATCTATTATAATGTAACCTATAAATTATACTGCTTCATCTCCACTGCATTGCCCAAACTTGAATGTCTGACAACCCCTTTTAGTGCTTACATTAGACAACAACATGTTCTGCCATCAGTTCTGTTTATTTTAAACAGCTACAAAGGTGTTTCCAAGCTCCTTCTGAGAACTCCTCTGGCACTGCTTCGAAGGCAGGTGAGAAGAGAATAAAAACGTAAACTGCTCAGCCGAAGTCAATGTGGCAGTGGGCAGGCACAAAGTATAAAGTGCTCAAGTGACTCATGGACCAACAGAGTTTCAGTCTCTCCTAAAGACTCTGAAGAATTCTCAGAGTTGAGACTCAGAGTTGCCAAAACTCATGATTTAATTGAGAGTCTCACTGTGTTTGATATTTTTCTTAAAGCTCCAGGTCATGGAATCATATTATTATAGGAGATGCTCAGTTTTGATTAAAAATAAAGGACGTTTCCAGCAGAGTAAAGCATGAAAATATTGACTCCTAAAAGGCTCAAAACTCGGAAAGTAAATAAGAGATTCCTAGAATTTATTCATTTAAAAAAATCTGATGCGATTTAAATTAGATTTATGATTTCTAAGAATGAGAAGTTGGCAATATTGAAGATTAAAGTCCTGGTGGTCCTCAACAATCACTTCCGGCAGCCACCAATTGGAGGCCATGTCTTCACTAAATGGAAGATTGAGGCAGCTGTGATCAATCTCCGAGTTCAATTTAGTGAGTCTAGTGAAGAGTCACTAAATCAAACTCAGATGGTGCCCCCGTTGGTGTCTGGTACTCCTGCTTCTGGGAGGAGTAAGGGAAGCTGACAAGAGCATTTGCTCCTGTCTGCCTCCCGCTGTGGGGACGGCAGGGAAACTCAAAGAAAGATACGTTGACTCCAGCCAAATATTTAACGTAGCTGGAGTGGTATCTTTATTTGGCATTCTCTTTTAGTGTAGGCCTGGCATGAAACTGGGAGAGGGTAAGGGGTTGCGATGCTGGCTGCTTACAAATGGGAGTAAGGGCATCTAGGAACAAAGACAGCTCTGAGAATTCATGCAATAATGCCACAGTTAGGGTAGATAAAACATGAGAATGAGAGAAATCAAACCCCAGAACACTCAAGAACAAACAACTTAAATTGCCCTCAAAATTGGCTGGATTAGAAATACTGCAAGAGAAATGGACTTTTCTATGTTTTTTTCCACTGTGGGTGCCCTTCAAAATCAAAGGGGGAAAAGCTAACCCAAAAAAAAGCAGTGGACTGAACTATCAAACTCTCTCAAAACTATTTGGCTTAATCTCTGAATGAAGGGTTTGGTTCATATTTTATATAATCCAGTTTTCCCATCCCTAATCTAAATACTTTTGTTTCAGTTCAGCAGTGTAAAGAGCAACAACTCCCATTTAATTCAATGGCACTTTCACCTGCTTATGCCATAGATTAATATGATGTCTTGTCTTTTAGAGCTATATGGGAGGGGAAAGAAAAGCACATTTTGTAATGGAGTTTCTAAAATTAAAGCAAACCAAAGGCTTCCTCATCTTTCTCCATGATTGGGTTCATTCTTTTATGCTTTTGACTGAAATATGTACTGCCAGAGTTAGCACACACACAAATCATCAGATCCAGCAACTCTGTTGTTGCAAGGAAGTATTCAAATAACTATTCTGTAAATTAAAATCAGCTCTGTTAGGTAGAACCAATGATCTTCTTGGCTGTCATTTTGAATCTATATCAATTTGTCCACCTAAAAAGCTCAAAGTAAAGTTTTTAGAATTAATTTTATTCACCCAGTTGGATGCTGATTGGGCAAAAGGAACTGGTAAGGGACACAGATCCCAGGGAGCCAAATGTTTATTCTTGTCTGAACTCAGCTACGGAAAGTTTCTATGGTGGAAAAAAATGCCTCACTCTGTAGAGTGCCATAATAGGAAGAGTATAAATAGAAATAAAAATATAGATCCCTGCTTGTTTATAATTCTGAATTTTACCCTGGAGTTACCAGAGATGGAGGATGCCACACTCAAACACTCTCTCACAATACACCCTACCGTAAATCTGATCTATGTGGCTGCCACATACAAGTCCAATTCTATTCCTATTTCAGTCAGCAACAAAAATCCTCATTGACTTCAATAGGGCAAGATCAGGCCTTGTACTTTGAAATACCTACCTGAGTTCGCCACTGACAAAACAAACCTGATTACTCAGTGCTGTATGTGCGCGCCTCTAATACTGCATAGTCTTGAAGATTCTAGGCAGGATTTTGTTCTGAGCTTACTATGGCTGTCAGAGATGACTAATGAATGCACGATGAGACATGCTTATGCAGTACACTTGATCAGACATACAAGAACCTTCTTAAATAAACATGTGCCCTCACTGTGCTTATTGTGAGATTTCAGACCATATTCCCACCTTTCCACTCCCCAAATATACCTGTCCTTTTATAGCCCGGGCAAGATTTTCAACTAACTGGAACTTTAAAGCAGGTTTTATTCTTTGCTTTGCAGTATGGCTGTAAAAACATTCTTGGGGGGATAGGGAGAAAGAAGGATAGAGGGTCTTCTGCTTCCTTTATTCCCCCCCCCCCCCCAGATATTGAACAGGGGCCTGGCTTATTTGTGGGGGACGGGGAATATTGGGGGGAACCCATGTTGATCATATTTTTGACAATGAAAAATGAAGATACTCTGTCTGGAGAACAGGTCACTTCGATTAATTTTACATGTGCATGGCACATTTCTTTTGCATTGTGCCGCTGCAGAAATGCAGGACCCATCTCCCCAGAAGTGAAAAGGGAATAACAAAGATCAGAGAGGAGACTATTACTGCTCCTTTTGAGACAGACATCTCATTTGATGGGCTCAGATACCAGCTTTATAAACACAACCCAGATGAATTCTTGCCATGTTCATCTGCTGCCGTTCATCTTAAAATTTCTCATTTGACTGCAGAGCATCTAGTAGTTGCCCTGCACATAACAATTATGACAAAACTTAGGGTGGCTAATGTGTTTTAGTCAAAAGGGCCCCAAGAATAGAAAGAGCTAGTGAATTCCTCTCATAACCCATACAGTTGTATTCTTTGAAATGGCAATATAAAGCAAATTGTATTCTCTTAAGATCAAATGTTTATTACTACTATGCAGCACAAAGAAAGGCCTTGTTAGTATTTGTAAAGAGCTCTGACATACTAACTGAGCCTCCTGATGCTCCTTTAGTTAAGTTACTAAATAAGCATTACTACACCTCGGTTTATACATCGGTAAAGTGATTAAGTTAAGGCTAATCAGCTAGTAACCAGCCTGGTTTCCAGTCCAAACCTAACTAGTTTGTTACATTGTTAACTCCATACTTGTCCTTAGTACTGTAGCTGAATGTCATAGGACATCAGGAGGCAACAGGAGGCAAAGACGGCAGTTGTCACAGGGCCTAGTTGCCCCAGACCCCTGCAATTTCAGCTGGAGCCCTGGGCCCTTTCAAATTGCTACCATAGCCCCCAACAGCGCGTGCCCTACAGCTCTGGTGGCACGAGGGAAGACTAGCCCACAGCCCAACCCCTTGTGCCTGAGGCTCTGTCACTTCCAGAGGGCCCAGAGCCCAGCAAAGTCTCTTCTCAGCCATACCACTCTGTGTATATGCAGCATGAGGGCCCGGGCAAGATTTTCAACTAACTGGAACTTTATTCTTTGATTTGCAGTATGGCTGTAAAAATATTCTTGCGGGGAGGGGAAAAGGGAGGGAGAAAGGATAGAGGGTCTTCTGCTTCCCTTATCCCCCCAGATATTAAACAGAGGCCTAGTCTACAGAATTACTACAGCATAATAATCATTCAGATGTGATTCCCCTTTAAATCTCTTAGGATCAGGAGGGTCGCACTGAAAGGACAGATCCAATTGGTTATTCAGTTCTGTGGTCTTATCCTAGACCAGTGTCTGCAGGCCTTCCACCTCAGCTGGATCCACAGTACCAATGCTTGCAACAAGACAGATTTTAAATGCTGTACTGGTAAAACGCTTCCTTGCTAGTAGTGCCCTGATTCAGCCCATTCATAAAAAAAAAAAAAAAAAAAAAAAATCCTCTCCCAACATCTCCAGATGTATTAGCATCTCCCTGTATTACCTGCGCATATTTCCCAGTACAGATCATTCCATTCCATCGTGGGACCGTAAGACAACCTGGATGGCGAAGCAGGTAGTTGTCTGCTCTGCCGACGAAGGTGTCTGGATATCCTGTCACTGAACCATCCAGATCATGGAAAACGGAAACTTTGTCACCATCATTATCATTGTCTCCAAACCACTGGCCTGATCTGCCAAAAAACACCTTGAGTCCAACCTATAAGAGAGAAAGCCAGAAAATAAGATACTGGTGAAGCCATAACTGGTTACTAGGGATAGATGTGACGTATGTTAATATAGCTCAGTCAGGAACACTTCTGAACTAGAGAGTCCTCTTGGTTCAAAGCAACACACCAAGATTTAAGCTACTGATGCAGCCTGAATTTAGACACAATTTTGACTGTATACAAGTTTATTTACTGAGATTTTTGCTTTAATGCTGAGGGATGTTTTCATGAAACCAGGATCTTTGATTAGCAGAAGTTCATCTGCTCCTGTTGCTTACTTCTTAAAGTAATAAACAGAAGAATGTAACTTGAAGGGATTAAGCAGCATTGGAAGCATATGAAACGATTAAGGAATAAACTCATTTCAGGGAAATGTCAGAAGAAGAGTAAATTTTTAAAACTCCTGTGTGAAATGGCAACCCTTTTTAGGATTTCCTTGATCAAATATTCCAAAGCATTATTTGAACATGGGGGGAGGCAGGCATAACAGAAGCTAAAACCCGAATTGCTCTTCCTATGCATAATCCCCGTTTTTTAAATAGCTGAACAGCAAAGGGAAAGCATAAGGCCAGTTATAAAGATACAGAGAAGTAGGGAACATGCAGATGTTACACAAAAGGTGTTGAGTATTCTGGTGTCTGTAGAGAAAGAAATTAATAGGTCATTAGGTGATGGAGAAGGTACCTTTGGCTGAACCTCTGAGTAATAATGTGTGCTAGACAAGACAATAGCGCCTTGATCATGCAGTCCCAAGTTCCTTCTTGATCATGCAGTAAGAAGGAAATAATCTTACTTCCATTAGTCCTGTTGAGTTTAATGGGACTACTCACGTGAGTAAGAAAGAATTACTCATGTGAACAAGTGTTTGCTGGTAAATAATAAGTCTACTAAGGTCTTAAGCTCAGTCTTGTAATGTTCATTGAGTAAGAATTTTCCAGTATCCTTAAGCACATAAGAAGTGCTATTGTTTAAATGGGAATACTCTCAAGGGGTAACTACTATTTGCATGTGTAGAGGTTGCAGAACTTGGTCCTTAAATTAGGTTTTATTTAGCCTAATTTCTTTTTACTTTAAAATCAAATCAGATCCTATTACCACGTTTCTCTCCTTCTCCCAGTGTAACTTCTAGCCTTTTAGGGTATGTCTACACTTGCAGCCTATTTCGAAATAGGGCTGCAAATGTAGGCATTCGGAATTGCAAATCAAGCCCGGGATTTAAATATCCTGCGCTTGATTTGCATCTTCCCGGCCGGGCGCCATTTTTTGAAGTTTACAAGCCCAGAATAACTGCCCACGTCTATATGCGGCAGTGAAACGGGCGTTTGAAATAAAGCCCTATTTTGAACTACCTGTTATTCTTCCTGCTGCAAGTGTAGACATACCCTTATTGATTCGGTCATTTAGACAGCCCTCCTTTGTACACACACACACACACACACACACACACACACACACACACACACACACACACCAATCAAAAAAACCCAAACCACGACATTGAATTTCCATGTATGTTTTTGAGCAATGTCCACTTTTCTTATTTCCCTGCTGCAAACTCTGCCAAAGGAACTATTTGGCAAAGAAGGAGGACCCCATGGGCATTTCTTTTTGTAATATCTAAAAAGAGGAAATATTAGTAAAATGTAAACATTATCCTGTAGTTCAAAGCTCCACTATAAATACCCTGCATCAAACACATTTCTGGATTTGAACAGGAACACTCCAATGATCAGAGATCAGAAACCTCAAAACAAAGTCAAACACAGTGTGTACAGCTTCCATTTAAACACTTAGTGTCGTAAGTGTTTCCAGCCATAATACAGAAGGATTTATTGTTTAACAACTTATCTTTCGTCTACATTCTACTCTAAACTTTGAAATAAAAATGGCTAGGCTAAAATTTCAAGTTAAAGGTTACTCTAAAGTTTACAAAAGAATCACCGCTAAACTTGTAAGCTGGGAAATGGTATGTATTAATTTATGATCTGACACTGGGAAATTCAATATAAAAGATTGTAAGTAAGTGTAGGTACAGCGGCTACATCTACACTAAGAGTTTTCTTGGCAAAAAATATGCTAATGAGGGACTCATTTGCATGAGTCATGATCTCATTTGCATATTTTCTGCCGATCCATTTTTGCGCAAAAAACAAGCAGTGTGAACGTTTTCTTTTTGCACAAACCCCCCTTTTTCTGCAAGGTCCTTATGCCCCAAAAAAGGAGGTTTACCAACCTTGCGGGAAAAGAGGTTTTTTGCACAAAAAGAAAATGACCACACTGCTTGTTTTTGTGCAAAAACCCAGCACAAAAATGGATCGGCAGAAAATACGTAAATGAGATTGTGACTCATGCAAATGAGTCCCTCAATAGCATAGTTTTTGCTGAGAAAACTTGTAGTGTAGACGTAGCCAGAAAGAAATCAGCTTCCACATAAAAAGTTTTGGAAACAAAGTTAAAGACCACATATTTAGCAGTCATGACTGTCACTGACTTCAGTGGGAACTCTAGGTGAAGACCACAAAAGTCGAGCACTATTTTGAAGATATCCACATACACATTTACTCTTTAGAATGATGAATTATACGGAATACATGGTAGATGACTGGCATACATAGAGCATTGTGAAGGTTTTGGAGCACAACAATAGCAATGTATATAGAGAGATGGATTAGTAGGCTGAAGGTGCAGTCACAGATGTGACAAAAATGTAATAATCAAATGCCTCTCCAATTTATTGCATGGATCTCACCACCACGTATAGTGTGTGTGTGGACAGACACACACTCTTACAGAAAAGCTCTAGACACTCCTATAAAGTTTCAATTTAAATAATGTCACTAAAAAATTGTAAGTGGAATAGAATAAGAAATTGTATCTTTTCAAATGTGTTTGATCAGCTGTTGCAAAAAACACATTAGAAAGAATATCGCGGTCTCACTATTATCATATGTAATAATAATTAATATATTTACAGAAATGGGTTGACAGAGTCCTAGGAAAATTTGTCAACCAGTGTGGATCTACTCCTGTTTTACAGTCACAACTTCAAAAGGAAAAGTAATAGAAAGGTAGCAATGTTAGTCTGATCTTGGTAAAACAAAAGGGAAAAAATTATGTAGCACTTTAAATACTAACAAGATAGTTTATTAGGTGATGAGCTTTTGTGGGGCAGACCCACTCCTTCAGGTCTGCCCCACGAAAGCTCATCACCTACCTTGTTAGTCTTTAAAGTGCTACATAATTTTTTTCCTTTCAACTTCAAAATGAGTGAGGCACAACAATTTGGAAGCAGAGATTAAAGGTACTGATCAGTACGGGCAGATCCTGATAACCACACAGAGTCCCACTGAGTTTACTGTCCTTTTCAGCAGCTTGAAAGATTGGGACCCAAATCAGGTAAGGAGAACCACTCACTCTCATATTATAGAAAAATGAGGCCTACAAT
Source organism: Pelodiscus sinensis (assembly GCF_052426305.1). NCBI lineage: Eukaryota > Metazoa > Chordata > Testudines > Trionychidae > Pelodiscus > Pelodiscus sinensis. The sequence continues at coordinate 28,913,327 of NC_143065.1, forward strand.
AAAAGACATCTGTTTCTATAGGCTCTGACCCAAATGGGTTCTCACCCATTGAACTGGGGGAATCAAGGGAGCAGTTCTACTTCCTTTGAAGTCAACACAATGATGTCTTTTTACTTCAGTGAGAATAAGACTGGCCCTTAAGCTCACTTTCCTTTTCCCATACTATCCCTCCTCCCCCACCTTCAGGGCAGAAGTGGTTTGTGATAAAACATTGCACAATTCTCTGTTTATCCTCCTCCCCATATGGGTCTGTTTTGATCCACCCCATCATAATTGCCATTTTTAAGCTGCATGAAAACTTCCGTTCTGCCTGGCACTCAGAACACCAGGCTGCGATGATGCAGTCTAAATACAAGGCCAATTGCTTATATTGCAAAGTGCTCGCCTCCTATCCACAGGGCTAGGTGAGTTTTGCCAGCATAACCTATGTTTTTCAGCAAGTGTGCAAGATAATGCAGGATCATTAGGCTGGAGACAAATCCCTCCTCCCCATAGAGCTCTTCTGTGCACTTCCAGCAATGCCAAGGATCATAAGACCCAGCTCTCTCTTCAGAGGAGGACTCCCCTGGCATAGGGAAATCTATACATGGCAAAGAGCTGGCCCAGCCTCCTATAAATGGGCACCGCTCCATCTCCTCCGGGTAGCTGGAAAACCACCACAGGAGCCAACAACAGTCAAAATTAGCACACTCTGGGGGAACTGAGCCAGTCCTGCCTGGTGATCATTTGAGCTCAAATAGGGACCACCTCTCCCCACCCCTGGCTCAGGAGTTTGCATAGCCTGCCATAAAAGGGGCACAGCGCAGAGCCTGAGCTGAGCACAGTGCAAAAAAAAAAAAAACCAAACAAGTGGGAGCTGCCTTATATATATAAAAATTATGAATAGTGCAATGTAATATTGCCTTAGAAGCTAGGCACAAACTCCATGTATGACCTAAATATATATATTTATATATTGCTTCCGACTTGTGGGACATGAAGGGCATGTCTACATTGCAGCTAGCCAGAAATCTCCCAGCTCAGGCAGACACTCGCAATAGTGGGACTCAAGCTAATATGCTTATGGCATGGATGCTCCTACTTGGGCTAGTGCTCAGCTTCTCAAGCTGAGGGTATCAGGTGGGCTTGAGAGCCCACCTTGAAACATCATAGAATCATAGAACTGGAAGAGACCTCAGAAGGTCATCAAGTCCAGCCCCCTGCTCTAGGCAGGTCCAATTCCAACTAAATCAACCCAGCCAGGGCTTTGTCAAACCAAGACTTAAACACCTCTAGGGATGGAGACTCCACTACTTCCCCAGGCAACCCATTCCAGTGCTTCACCACCCTCCTAGTGAAATAGTTTTTCCTAATATCCAACCTGGAACTCTCCCACCACAATTTGAGACCATTGCTCCTTGTTCTGCCAGCTGTCACTTCTGAGAACAGCCTCTCTCCATCCTCTTTGGAACCTCCCTTCAGGAAGTTGAAGGCTGCTATCAAATCCCCCCTCACTCTTCGCTTCTGCAGACTAAACAGACCCAAGTCCCTCAGCCTCTCCTCATAAGTCATATGCTCCAGCCCCCTAATCATTTTGGTTGCCCTCCGCTGGACCCTCTCCAATGCGTCCACATCCTTTTTGTAGTGGGGGGCCCAGAACTGGACACAATACTCCAGATGTAGCCTCACCAAAGCCGACTAAAGGGGAATAATGACATCTCTGGATCTGCTGGCAATGCTCCTCTTAATGCACCCTAATATGCCCATTAGCCTTCTTGGCTACAAGGACACACTGTTGACTCATATCCAGCTTCTCATCCACTGTAACCCCCAGGTCCTTCCACACCAATGTTTTTAGTGCATCAGTTCAAGCCGCACTAGCTCAAGTGCATCTACTTGGGCGGAGAGGCTTCGTCCCAGCTGCAATATAGATGTGCCCACACAGACCGATGGCACTACACGACCATCTGAAGGCAGAGCACCAAGAACTATTTTGAAGAGAGCCTTTTAATAGCATTCTAAGGCATTATGATTAGTTGTTATCTACAAATGCACACATTTTCCTTCCCTTCTAGGCAAGCTTTGCGTTTGTCAACAGAAACGTAAATGAAACACTTTAATAGAGTGGAATGTTTAGCTCTTCTCTTTCACCTAATAATTTGTTTTTATATCACAATTAAGCAAGACCTGACTTTTTATTATTTAGTCATCTAATCAATGAGCTGATTATGCATGACAAACAGCTTTAGTATCACTATGCAACTTGTAATAACATTTCATGTCTTCTCAAGTGACAGTAAACATAAGCCATCCTTTAGGGAATTTAGTGTCCCTTTCAAAATAAAACAAAAACTATAGATGGAAGTGAATATAACAATTTAAGGGCTCTATGTTAATTATATGTTATCCAATAAAGCAATTTGCCATGGAGAAATATGCAACAGATGTTTTTACAGTTTTATTTCAGGATCAGCAGGGCTGGATTCAATCTGGATAAAGCATAATCAAAGTGAAAAGTGTTTGCATTATTAACTGCTGGGGCAGATCAGGATGGAGAGAAGCATAATTATTAATTGCTTTAAAAAAAGGAGCTGGCAACATAATAGTAAAGAGACATTTGTTGGAAATTGACTCAGGAATTATTTGGATAACATAATTAATGTTTTATAATGAACTCTGTGTGATATTTTAGCATGTTTGTCTTCACTTAAGATTGCAGCAGCATTTAATAAGTCCTCTGAAAGGCTCTGCCTGGCAGACCTCAGATCTTAAAAGGTGTTGCTGTAATAAACTGGTCACCCAGACCTGAAGAGGTACAGTGACACTGAACAGGTTCAGAGACCTCAAAAGGTGCTACAACTTGACACATCTGTATTTTTAAATGTTTCCACAGGTAATGATCCACTACCGTGCCTGCAAACATCTACATTCAGAGTTAAAAACCACATCTGGCAGCCCTTTCTCAGGTTAGACACTCCACTCTCTTCAGATCCACTGCAAGACCAGACCTGTGCATTTTACATTTTCCTCTAAGCAAACTCCTCTTTCCATGCTAAATGTTGCATCCTCATTGTAGCCAGTTCCCCTAAGGGTTACAAAGAATGTACAACTACATTATCCCTTACCCTTGCTCTGACTTTAAGTGTGATATACACTGGTGATACATACACAGTTCTGATTTATTTATATGCACAAGAATGAAGTGCACTATGTTCATAACAGTACCACAGGAGTGACTATGATAACACAACCTTTATATAAAATATGATCCAGTTGCATGGATAAGTGTGATGGAGAAGAGGCAGGAAAGCAGACTGCTAAGCCAAAGAAAAATGAGGTCGGTCAATATTAAGCCTCTGAAATTTCCTTGCAAAACAAACCCATACCCTGAGTTAAGGTTATAGAGGTTCATGAACTACACAGCAGGCCTGGGCCTTGTTTTGGGCAAGTTACAATCCCTGGAAGGAAGGCACCTAGAAGTCAGTAATTTTTCACAATTTCAGCCCAACACAGGCACCCTGTAGTGATTTTTGGGTGAGAATTTTGTTTTGAGTTTTATGGCTCAAATAAACCAAAACCGCAAAAGTCAAACTCAAAGAGATGTGAGTACCACATTAATTCAAGAGAAAGGCTAAGACAGCTGACGTATTTTATAATTCCTATCAACACACAAATATAGAACTGGATTCAGCAGTCCTTAATCTTGCTCAATCCCCATTGAGATCCATAAAGCTTTTGAGTGAAGGTCCTGGGATCAGGCCCAAAGTTGTCTCTGTATCTAAAAATTGTACTGAAACATTCTGACACTCATGCTTGTTGAAGTTTGATTTGCATCTCTGTTCACCTACAAGAAAGAGGTGTCTTCAATAACTCTCTCAGTACTCAAGGATTTTTGCAAGTCAGACAAGCTCCACCAACACCTGCGTGCCTCTTTTTCTCACTTACACTTCTCTCCATCCTGATCTGCGACACATTGTTCTGCGGGCTCATCTGCCAGGAATTCTTCATAAAAAAACCAATGGCACTTGAGAATCGGTCTGCAGTGGGGGTAAACTTTCTGAAAGTGCATTTCATCAGCCTCACAGGCCCATCATAGATCTGGAATCCACGGATTGGGAACGTCCTATGGAAGTTTCAAAATGAACAGAATTCAATTTCAGCCATATGGGGCAGGATCAGAACTTTCTTCCATATGCAGCTTTGCCAGGGAAAAGGGGCATAGCTAGGGGATTGTCTAGGGGTTAATTGCATGCAAGACATACAAAGTACCCAGCAAATGTATGGTCTATTGTTACTTTTCTAAATCATTCCTTAATAGAGATTTGTCATGAATTATAACAATTGTTTTGAAATTTCTATTTGCTCAAGGCATGGGGAATTGTAGGAATAAGGGGAGTATGCATTGACTGTTAAAGAGGAGGTTGTAGTCCTATAAAAAGGACCTAACATACAACCTGAGAAAGAGCAATGAGATCCTGAGGGACTTGTCTTTTGCTTTTTTTGTCAAACCGGGTCATATGTTGGTCAATCAGGAAGGAAGTAAATGTACACCCACTAGAAGATATTATATCATATGCATAAAACTCAAAAGAAAAATAGCACCCAGCCCTTCTTTTGGGGACTTCAGTGGGGGCATGTCTATACAGCAGAGCTAAACTCGAAATAAGATATGCAACTTGAGCTATGCTAATTGTGTAGCTTAAGTTGAAATAGCTTATTTGGACTTTGGGCATGTCTACACAGCACTTATTTCAAAACAGAGATCTCTTCCCTCGACTTCCCTCTCTCCTCATACAATGAGGTTTACATAAGTCAGAGTAAGAAGCCCATTATTTCAAAATAATGGGCTTGCTGTGTAGACGTGCATTATGTTATTTTGAAATAACTAATGTTAATCCGAAATAACGCTGCTGTGTAGACATGCCCCCTGCCTGCAGCAGGAATGCAGAAGCAGGTGCTAAGTCATTAAGGGTATGTCTATACTTCAAGTAAGTGCCTGTGTCTGGCCCAGGTCATCTGACTCTGGCTAGGGTTGCAGGGCTATAAAATTGCACTACAGAAACCTGAGCTTGGACTGGAGCTGTAGGACTCTTTCCTCTCCTCATGGGAGCCCATAGCTCAGGCTTCATCAGGAGCCTGGACAGCTACACCATGCTTTTACAGCCCCATAGCCCAAGCTGATGCAGGCCAGCTACAGGTGTTTCATTACAATGTAGACATGCTCAAAGGAGATCCAATATGCACCCCCAAGGTGAACAGGCAGCCTTGCCTCCCCGCCTCTTCATTTGAAATGGAAAAGTGATCTAGCTTTCCTACTGATGCCACACTGGCAAGTCTGGGCCCAGAACAACATTTACAGTTAGGTTATAATGTGACAAGAGAGCCAGTCAGCCCTGATATTGGCTGCAATTGTAGCCCTAAAGAAAAGTTCTTGGTTTCTTTCAAACTTTCACTCTCCATTGAATAGATTGAGCAGAAAATTACATCAAAGACATCCAGTTGTCAAAGCTCTCAACGCATTTGTCTGGAGAATGGGTTTTATTTGGATATTCATTGGTTATGGGCTGTATAATTTAAACATCCATTTACATTGCCCTTTAGTAGCCACATTCATTCCAAAGGCTTTTATTCTATCACATTTTTCTTATGCTAATATCAAGGGTAAATGCTAGATAAATAACCTACTTGTTTCTGGGTAGTGTTCTATATTCTCCATTTGCCCCTCTTCCCCAGTAGCTGTTTTGTCCTCCCTGGGAGCCAATGTTGTTGCTTTCTCCAATAAAGATGGAATGTGTAACTTCCATGCTAGAACCCTCATCTGTTGGGAAAGTTCCATCACTAGATTTAAACAAAGAAAAATGGAAGGTGGCTGTGTAGTACAGTTCAGAATGAATCAATAATTCTACAGAGCTTTTTAATTGCACTTCTGAAACGGTCATTTTTATTCTAAACAGATGCATCTGCAGGAATTAAAAAATAATCTTTGGAACTCAAATTAGTAGTAAGCACTAATTCAGTGTTTCAGGTAATTACAATTAGGTCTGGGTTTTTTTGTTTTTTAAACTCTAGCATCCTCCATTCTAAGAATTTTACTAAGCAGGAGCAAACTCTAGTTCAGTATTAGGAAGTTACAAATCCTTTGGGGAAAAAAAAAGCCACACAGCTAAGGTCTGATCCATAGCTCATTGAAGTCAATGGAAAGATTCCCATTGTCTGCAGTGGGCTTTGGATCAGGCTCTTGCTTAATTTGTGAGAGGTTTCTGGTTTACAGCAGAACAAACCTTTCCATTACCCATAGATGGTAGGAATGTAGTCAAAAGAAACACTTTAAAACCACATAGAGTGCTTTTTCCTGCCACTTTTGAATGGAAATATACCGACTGCATGGACATTTTTGGTCTTGCTGTGACCAGAACGAATACAAAATCTCTGGTGCATGTAACAAAATATTTATTTCCTTTTAGGTTATAGTTTCTAATCAGACATTAACATATATTCTCCAGACACGACAAAGCAAAGAAGTTGAAATGCCATATTATCTTTCACCTTCCATTCTTTAGTGTTATAAATTGCACAGAGAACCCTGAAAACACAGTCTATTGACAGAAATTGAAATTACCTGGCTAAAGTGAGTCCAATTCCATTGTCTGAAAACCTAAAAAGAAAAGAAAACCCACAAATGTGTAAATCAACAGGAATATCTGATGTTAATTTGTGCTACAGACCCTCTTATGGTCAGTAATGCATAGAAGGATATAAACTGTAATTACCATAACTTACCCACAGTTGCGGAAAATAATGTCACCACCTCTGGCCCAGGCTCCATGGTCATTATTTTTAAAAGCGATGAGGCCATCAATTAAGGCAGGAACTCGTGGTTTTACAGGGTCAGCATCCTGATGTGGGCGGAACCTGAAGCAACCAATTTAGTTATTAAACCAGGGCAATGGGAAATAACCTTAAACACAAAAGGTCATGGTCAGTCACAGCTCTCTGGTTCCAAACACTGAACTGATGCATTCAGAAAAAGTAATTTTATTGCTATGTTCAGCTGAAAATATGTATTTTCAATCACATTCAAAACATTAGCTTCATTTCAGTACTGGGTTTCATTTTTTATATATATAAAAAAGCCAACAGTAAGAGTGGTCTGGACCCAATGAAGTCTATAGAAAAAGCACCTCTTGATTTCAGTAGAGCCAGGATTTCTCACAATGTATTTTTCAAAAGGATCTCAGTGACTTAGGAGCACAAGGTAACTTTTCAAAGGCACTGTTGCTCAGCTGCTTTTAGAAGGCCATGGGCGCCTCTTGTCAGTAGCCCTGGAAATGAGCTTGTTAGCCTGAAGGATGTCTCCCTCTGGGTGGTGCCTTTCTGTGTCCTCATTCCATGCTCTCTATTCCAGACCTGTCACTCCTGGACCACAGTGTCCCCTTCAGGATGCTGCCCTCCAGCACTACCTGCTTCAGTGTCTCTTGGCCCCCTTCCAGGGGAAAAGGGAGTGTTTATCAATCTCTGCACTCTGCGGCTATGTCTAAACTACAAAGATTTTTCAAAAGAGGCGATGCAAATTCTGTGGGAATTTGCGTATCTTCTTCCGATCGCATTTTCGAAAGAAGATCTTTCGAAAATGAAAGTAGACTGGACACAGGGTCTTTTTTTTTTGAAAAAAAAAAGCTATTCCTTAAAAAAAAAAAAAAAAAAAAAAAAGGAGGTTTATGCAGTTTTTCAAAAAAGGAGGTTTTTTCCTGGAAAAAAAAAATGCGTCCAGATTACTTTCAATTTCGAAAGATCCTCTTTCCCACGGAATTTGCATATCCTCTTTCAAAAAAATATTTGTAGTTCAAATGTAGTGTGGGGGTCCTTTCCCGTCCCTCCTCCCCACCCCCCATTCCCCTATACCTGTCTTGCCTCAGTGACCCACTGCCAGTCTTCATCTAACTCCTTACTTCAGGGGCAAACTACAGTCTGAAATGGCAAGGGGGAGGACCTGCTGCTTTTTCCCCCTCCTGGCTGTCCCCCTGCAGCCCTAGCACTCTCAGGCCTTGCTTCAGGGCCCTGCAGCCTGCGAGTGAGGCCAGGCCAGAGCTCCCCAGCCCTGCCTGCCTTTCCCCAGCACTGCTCTTTCCCAGGAAACCCCCAGATTTCCTGGCAGCCAGGCCCCTGCTGCTCTCCAGCTAGAACAAGTCTGTCCCCCTTTGCCATCCATAACAAGGTCCAGTAATCTGCCGAGTACCCTACAGGTACCTGAAGACATCAGAAGCAATAAATGAACCCAAATATTATTATCCATACAGGATTGACTCACCTGGCATTATCTACTGTAAGGTACTCTCGAGGATTTTCAGCACTGGCTTTTGTTGTCTTTACTCCTTTTCCAATAAACAAACCAGCCTGAAAAATTCATACGAGTTCAATTATTTTAACAAGATGACCACACAGCACAAGATAAAGAAGATCAAAGACCTTATACATAAAACACGAACATGGTGGTTCCCCATGTTTAAGACACTGTAAGCCCTCTGCATGCCTGTGTTTTCCACCCTCAAGTATCGGCTTAAGTGCCATTTGGATGTCATCACATTGTGGCATTGGTGTAATACGTCAAAGTCAGGGCAGACTGCTACAGCTCTATGCCCTTTACACAGTCATTCAAGTTGGCTTCTGAGCCAGAGCAAAGAATTTAAACCCCCTCCACGCCAGGAAATAAAGCATTCCTGCTAGCCCCAGGAGTCTATTTGAAAGAATAATGTTGCAGAGAGGGAACAGTGCTCCTGTCAATTCCTTAAATTAAAAGCCTTAATTCCTCTTTGATTGTAAAGAAATTGCAAGTCTAAGTAGAATGTGATCCAGTGAAGCAAAGTTAAAGATTGCAATATAGTAGTATTGCAGCAATAATCCTGCACATACAACTCTACCTTGCTCCATCTATGAAGTTTTCTTTATCTACTAAAGGATAGTCGAATAAAACAAGAACATCCCCAGTTTGATACAGTAATAATATTTGTCTCTTCATCTGGAATCCCGAGCAATAATGGGAAAAGTGATTCTCATTTGTTGGTTCCGTCTTTATGCATTTGGGGCAAATATTTTAATGGAATTACCTGCCAGGGAAGATTAAATTTACTACAATTATTTTGGAAAAAATTGTGGACCAGGATTTGGCCCTAGTCCAGCTATTTGGCAGGGGTCTGGCTAGGACCCTGCACACCTACCACTGCAGTAGACAGTAGCATACAACCTTCTTCCCTTTACACTACAGTATACCCTGTGTCTACATTACATTTACTGCTGCATGCAGACCTCTGTGTGGCCCAGAGCAGCATACAGCCCACAGTCTTCCTCCTCCCTGCCCCCCCTCCCCATCTGTGCAATAGGAATAATATCATCCTCCTACATTGCTTGTTCAGGGTTAGGACAGCTTTATGAAAGTGTTTCTAGCCTATGCGATCCAACAGCTACCTATAGTAAGTGCTAAATCTTCTTATTACAATTATGTCAAAGTACAAAAATCTTCTACGTGCCTTGAAATTAGAATGAACTCTGTTGTTGTAAAATATCCCCAATGGAGTGAACTCCGCCTGTCCCTCTGGGTATTGTCCCTCAGACTGTCCAGTTGGAACCCGGTGAAAGATATACCATATCCCAACATCCTAAAACATAATAAAAAGGTTGAGAATATGGTACAGTACAATAAATTCTCAGCATTTAGCTTTGCTAGCAGCACTAAGTAAATATAAATACCTAGGATTAAGTTTTCAAAGAAACTTACTACTCTGAGCCTGCAAAATGAGTGTGCACCACTTTGTGCATACAAAGCCAAACATTTGTCTACAAAAGCCTACTCCACTTACACACTCACCTCAGGCACATACCTGTGGTTTTTCTGTGCACATACATTGGGGAAGTGGTGGTGGTGAATGGTCAAAAATTTGGATTCTAGAACAGTGTTTCTAAAAGTGTTCAGCGGGAACACTTAGAGAAATACTTTAACTGGCCGTCCCGGTATGTTTACTAACCAGTGCCGAGGCCACGGAGCCTCACAGCTCCCATTGGATCCATTTCATCCTTTGCAGCCAAGGGGAGCAGCGAGAAACAGCATGGGCTGAGCCACTGCTTCCCGCTGCTCTGCTTGGCTGTAAAGAGTGAAACGGAGTCAATGGGAGCCGCGAAACTCTGTGGCTGTGGTGCCGGTAAGTAAACATACGGCGGCCAGTTAAAGTATTTCTCTAAGTGTTCCCGCTGAACACTTTTAGAAACACTGTTCTAGAACATGCCATTAATCATACAGCTATTTGGGGTGTACAGTTGAGCTCCAGCTTTATATTTAATTTTTTTTTAATTAAACAGTGGTCACCATTAAAGAGTCAACATTTGCCAACAGAAGAAAAAGCCACACAGCTGTTTCTGCTTTACGTAAGAGGAAACTTTGATATCACATGTGAGTTCTGTGTATATGGGTGATGTCTGGACACAAATAGAACTTTCCAGTTTACTAGCAGTGACGTTGTGGCAGGTCAGACAAATATCCCAATTGTCTTATGCAGCAATAGGCATCCAGATACTACAATTATACACTAAAAATATAATGCTTTTCACACCAATGATATCAGTAAGTAGTATGTGCATATGGACTGAAGGTGATATATGTCCCTTGCTGTTTAATGATATTACCTGAGCACCAGCTGCTGCATTCTCTATCATATTGTTGTTTGGGTTAGCAATCCAGAATGTGCTGACAGCCCTGAAAATTTAAAAAAGAAACACCAACCAAAATGATCCTAGGGAGTAACATAGGAAGGGCTAAGCCTTTATAGCATTCATTGGATTTTAGCACAAACACTCCCATTGATTTTAAAACTCCATATAGCCTTTAAATAATACCCTTTGTGGAAGATAAAAACCATCAATGATGTCAGAGATGCTCATACATGAAGCTCTATAATGAAAATGTTAAGTTATATATGAGATTATTCACACAAAATCTGTGCTCGATTAAAAGTAAATTTAAGGAAATTTGAGGTCATTTTTTTCAAGAATTTGCTAGGGACATAATTAAAAAAAAATATGGAAAATGCCTAAAGAAATTGAACTTCTGTTCTTCTTGAGAGCTTGGCGTGAGGGAGAAAAGTCTAAACTCCCTACAACTTTATCATCCATTCAGAAGGATACCAGAAGAAGCATCCTGTGCAAGGTGAAGATAGATTATTAATGGGATAAGAGAGATATTAGTTACTTTTGTTCAAATTAAGGACTCTATCAAGCAAGATTTATGGTGGCACAGTCAAAAGCTAATTAAATTTTCATACATATAATAGTTTACAAAGACAGACTTCCCTTTTTGAGAAAAATAACTTTGATGAACAATATACACCACAAGAGTCATGTTAATTTTTCCTATTTACTCATAGCAGCTACATTGATAATTTTTAAATCAGAAAATTCTAACAAATTTCTTGGGCAGCACATTTGCAGGGTATCCATGTTCATGGGAACTGTTCAAAAAAGGAGAGAGTTTCCTATTGGATCTGATGGTTTGCAGGAATTGCCTAACTACTTGCTATATACCTGTGCTAGCCAAAAAAGCAGCCTTAGCATATTTATATAGAGTAATCCCAATGAAGTCAATGGGATTACTTGAGAGGAAAAATTTAGCAGGACGTGGCCTTTAAATTCTATCCTAGAAGATACTGGGTTATCCTCTCATAAGCAAGTTCAGTTGAGTCAATAGGATCTCAACAGTACCCATATTACAATGGACCATTTTTTCAGTTTGGATGTGTATGCCACTCACCAATAATGAGATTTTTCCCCTCTCTGGGAAACATGCAATAAGTACATGGCTTATTATAATTTATGCTAATCTTTTTATTTGATCCCCTAATGTATTCGTGTACTAATGACCAATTTACTCAGGACCAAGTGATTCTCAATCAGCACACACATGCAATTCATGTGATGTAATCATAGAAGTAGTATTGTGGGTCACCTGTGTGGCCCACAATCGTAAATAGGTAGAGAACCACTGCTCTAGATACTAAGGTCCAAATTCGTCAGTGATGGCCAAGGGAAAGCACAAAACTCCCTTTGAAGTGAATGGGATTTATGTTTGTTAAATGGGGCTCATTTCAGCCCTGGTATAATCAGACAGATTTCATGGAGCCTTTATTATTCCAATTAAAGGGCTTCAGAGACTAGCAAAATATTATAGCGGGTGTTTGTCACTAGAATCAGTGACAGGAATGGAATTTAATATGTACTGACTGACAGATTCAAGCATCTATTAGCAGAGATCTCCATGAGCCTCTATGCTCCTGACACTTTGCCTAGTAGCTATTATTTAATTAAAAAAAAAAATAGAAAATTACAGTAGATGCTAAAATTGGTCCTCTGACCCCCATAGTAGCATGTTGCAAACGTCAAAGGGAAAAAAAACCCACAGCCTCTCAACACCTTAGTTTCACCTCAGTATTATAATTCAGTACTGTCAAGGCCAGATGCAAAGCGCTGTATAAATGTGAAAAGGCTTGAAGACTTACATGCAGTCAGTGCTTGGTATGGGTACATAATTCCCATAGACATTGCTACGCATTGCGAGGCACATGGCTTCATTGCGATCAGAAGGCAAGATTGTTCCAGGCTTGGTAAGGAGACCCAAATTGTGATAAAACGTATTGCGTTGCTCCAGCCCATCTTCTAGAAAAAAACAGTGTCCCAAAGTATCATAGCCAATAGTATCTTTCACCTGAACCAAATATACAAAACAAGAGTTACACGTTAACAGCTACAAACAAATGTTTTGCATGTTGATAAACTTCAAATCCCTTTAGGCCCAATTTTGCCACCTTCACACACACTGAATAGTGCTTGCATCATTAAGTAATCCTAGAACTAAATCCACAGACAGGTATACTAAGAAGGATGAACTAATCTAGCCCTTTGTAAAGTCAGGGCTTGATCTTCCTCACACTGCAGTCAACAGCAAAGCTCCCATTAACAGATCTGAAATGGTTCTGGATTCTATTTGATATACTCATGTTGATACAATACTGTATTTATTGTGCGTTATTCATAGATACTGAATCTCTCAACTTGGGAATGTCTCTAAGATATCTAGAGTAAGTGTTTTATGCAGAATAATTTGAACTATTAAATTTAATAAGCTGTTTTGCCAACATTTTCTGATTATTAGTTCTCTTAATGATCTGCCATGGTTACAGTCCATTCTCCCAGCAGTCTGAAGATTAACTGGACATGTGCACAAAAATATTTCATTAAAACATGCTTTGACCATGGACTTAACGTAAGCCTGCTTTGATGCAAGGCTTTCAGGGAGGATTTCTAAAATTTGTCTTCCTGACTGAAAATATATATATTTTTTAAAAGGACCAGTTAAATTACTGAGGGTTTTTTGCCATATCTAATTTGATAGGTTTCAGTAAAAAGATTAAAACTGCCTCTCTACTTTAAATGATGTGTCAGCACATTTACTCACCACTTATACAAGCGGTCTTCGCTAGAAGTCCAAGATAAGTCCAAGTTTTTTGGAACGTATATCTTGGACTTATTGCAAAACAACTTGAAGTGGGAAAAAGTTGTCCCCACAGCTAACTTCCATTTGCACAGTTTTTGGGGCAGGGGAGGCACACAACTTGGACTTATATCACATCAGTTCCTACAAGTGTCATTGACTCTAGTGCAGAACGGATGTATACCAGGGTGACTTCTAGCAGGGACACCCAATATATGCAAAATTCCCACTGACATCAATGAGTAATGGCTATGTAGATTAAATAAGAAGCTACTTGATTTCATCTATCTTCAGAGGGCTAGTTAAACCAGATATAGTGATAACATACTTCTTTTCAGATTCATATACTGTAAGGATACTTGTCTGACTCTGGAAAGGAGCATGAGAATTGTATGTTGTTAGATACTTTGTATGGCCAATTACCACTGGAATTAATTCCACTCGCTCTCCTCTAATAACCAAACACTCCAATTTGGAATCAACAGCTCTAATTTGGAATGAACAGCTTTTGTGTATTTGTGTACACACACACACACACACACACACACACACACACACACACACACACACACACCCTCAAGAACATTTAACATACAAGCAAAACACATACACCGCACATAGCCCAACCTACTGAGAGCAGGTTTTGGAATCCTACTGAAAATATTCCCACTAAGAATTCAGAAACACATGCTCAGACTGTGGATCAGCTGCAACAAGCCTGACAAATCTATCAGCAGTGGCACAGAGGAGTGTGCTAGTCAGTTCACCCTTGCTGACAGAGATAGCTAAGCCCATTTCTGAGCTAACAGGGCCGCATGTCTTTGCCAGCCTCCTAAGAATGGTAATGCTTTATCTAGATACGTAATTTAATGTTATAGGCAGGAACAGTGCTGAGAATGTTTTTAGTCGGCAGTGGGCTAAAAAATAAATACAAAGACCAAATACTCTTCTTTGAAAGAAAGTCATCTTTAACAGTAAATCTCTCATGGTAGAGACAAAATTTCAGTTACATGCTTTGATTTTTATGGGTCTAGTGGAGGGTTGCAAACCTGGACTTTAAATACATGGAAAATGAGGAGCCAAAAGCTGGCCCTGTGTCTGAAGCAACATTTTACTTTTAATCTAGGTGATTGTTCTGGCTTCAAAAACAAAAGAGCCAACACACACAAGCTTCCTAATAAACTTTCATAATTGAGGCCAGGTCTATACTAGACCTAGAAAGTCAGCTTAAGGTATGCAATTCCAGTTATGTAAATAACTTAGCTAGAGTCGGTGTATCTTAAGCTGAGCCTTGTGCCGTCTTCACAGAGGAGGTCAACAGAAGCATTGCTCTTATCAGATTCCCTTACTTCTGATAAATTGAGGAGTACCAGCATTCACCAGGGGCACCCTCACAATTTGATTTAGTGGGTCCTTACTAGACCCTCTAAATTGAATGCCAGAAGATCAATCTCTGGCACGGTAAGTATAGAATATGGCCTGAAAGTATACTGACCACCCCCTAAATGGGAACAGCAAAAAACATTTGTACTGAAAAAAAAAAATTAGGGTCCAAATAAATAGGCCAAATTTATGATGGCAGGACTGATTATCTTGGCATGGATTACAGATATAAGACAGAGTTTGGAAAAGAAGTATTCCCTATCACACAGAGATATCAGTGCTAGCACACTTTTGTATGCTTAGGGATGAAAACAGTCCACTCAGCAATCTTGTGCTCCAATAGTGTTTCTAACATCAGATAATTAGGATGCTTCTAAACAGTGAATTATATATAGCTCAGCAATACAATATAAGTGACCTTCATGCACTGCAACTTTATACAGTAATGATTACAGTGTTCAGTGGCATGGGTTGCAGCCTTCTTCACTGATATGCACGTGTCATATCACAGCTGCAAAGCAGGCTAAGTCACCAAAACTGTGCAGAGGCTGCTGACTTGTGACATGGAGCAGTCATGGCACATGCAATGAGGGGATATCTGAAGCATCTGTCATCTTGTTCACACACACACACACAAAGCGGTACTGCATCCCATCTTGTACTTTGCTAAATGATCCAGTTAGTTCATTCATGGCAGCATAAAACTGGGGAAGAAATCCTGCATCAAAGTTTTTTGGTCACAATGTAACACCCAATTAACATGCATAAGTATTACTCAATTGCTCACGCACTGAGATGTATGTTCCCTTCTGAAATCGCAGACTGATCTAAGAGGAATAGCTACAGATTTATTTTAATTATTAAACTAGAACAAAATTATTTCTTTCAGATTCAGCTATTATATTTATCTGCTCATTGATTTGTGGCCTCAAAGCCTTTGCAAGGCCATATGCTATCCCCTGCAGTGCCTGATTTTGCATTTGGGTTTCTAATTTAGTTGACACGTGAAACCTCATAGTCAGACAGCTCCCTACTAACTACACTTTTGATTCAAGAGCACAAGTTTTTCCATTTAGGTCAACTTTCATTTATTCTCTAATTTTTCACCAGATTCAAAAGGCTGAATATAGATTGATTATTCTGTGGGGAAGAAAAGGGAAGACACGACTTATTACATCATCTTTTTGAAGATCTGCCAACACAAAACACAAAGATAGGAGAACTAACAATCAACCCTTTTTTGGAGGCAATCTAGACAACGCAGTCATCTTCAGAAGGGGCTTATGAGCACAGCACCAGATTCTGGCTTTTTTTCCCCCCATGAAGCCCCCCCCCCTTTCCTTGGGCATATACTGAAAAAGCACTACCATTAATATATACCTATGTACCAGCTGGCAGCAGCTTTATGTACCGGGGCAAGAATAAATATTTCATAAAGAGTGCACAAGAGTCATGGATAAATCAGGGTGGGAGAGGATTATGACTAAACATAGGTAACATGCCCCACAAGTACTTCCCTGCCAGTGAGGCCACACTTCAGCACACCATGCCATTTTATATAGGGGTAAAGAGAATATGGAGATGCTGTAGAGAAGTTTCCTGAACAAATCTTGGCACTTTCCTTGTCAGTCACCGGTTTTCCAATGCACCTCTTTCCACAACGACCTGTGCCAGAGTTTCACCCAAAGCCAAATTCTCATGTTCTCTTGGCTTTGTGATGGGCGTTTAGGCCCTTCTTGCTCTCATGTCTTTCCCTTGATTTTACTAGTCTACCATTGCTCCACGCTTCAACTATATCTTAGTATCTCTCTTGCAAACACCAATGTCAGTAACTTCAACATGTTCTTGAAGAAGATGACAGTTAATTAAGTGAAAGTTCCACATTATCACAGATTGTTCTGAGCAATCACGACAAAGTTTTCCACCAGCTCATCGTACATAATTATAGAATGTACAGAATTTGAAAATTTCCTCAACAAATAGAACATAAGAATAGCCAGACTGGGTCAGACTTAAGGTCCATCTAGCCCAGTAGCCTGTCTTCCCAACAGTGGCCAATGCCAGATGCCCCAGAGGGAGTGAACAGAACAAGTAATCAGCACATGATCCTTCTCCTGTCATCCATTTCCAGCTTCTGACAAACAGAGGTTAGGGACACCATTCCTACACATTCTGGCTAATAGCCACTGATGGACCTAACCTCAATGAATGTATCTAGTTCTTTTTTTAAAACCATAAGTCCTGGTCTTCCCAACATCCTCTGGCAAGGTGTTCCACAGGTTGATTGTGCACTGCTTGAAGAAAAGTTTGCTTTTCTTTGTTTTAAACCTGCTAATAGGACCACTAATGTAAATTTTAAGTTTAACTACTTAAAGTTATCAGGCCAATAGATTCACTAGAAAAAAGTAATTCTTTAAAATACTTAATTGTATTATGTTAAAGCATGACAGGACATATTATAAGATATTTATCATTCAGCAAAATAAAGGAAGTAGTCCGAGGTCAGTAAAATATCTCTTACCAGAAGGCCATGTGTGCCATGTATAGCGATACACCTAGAGAAACAGTGGTGTATGGCCAGATTATCAAGGTAAGTAGGGGATTCGTATCCTCCTTTCTCATCCACATCTCCAGCCAAGTGGAAGTGAACTGGATAGCTGCCCAATATTTGCTGCCCCATGTTTTTTAATTCCACTCCTGACATGTGAACGGAGGTAAAATCCTTTTGGATCTATTGAGACAAATATAGACCTAAGGAAAGAATTTGCAGTACAAGAGTGTGACAGCAAAAAACAAACAAACAATTTTCAAACAAGCATTAAGTAAT
Organism: Pelodiscus sinensis; assembly: GCF_052426305.1. Classification (NCBI taxonomy): domain Eukaryota; kingdom Metazoa; phylum Chordata; order Testudines; family Trionychidae; genus Pelodiscus; species Pelodiscus sinensis. Next base: position 28,931,047 of record NC_143065.1, read on the forward strand.
AATGTGCTTGATTTTGCAAAGTGTTAATCTTCTCCCATTAACTTCAGCATTGGATTGGGCCCAAAAGGTTGCATCTTTGTACACAGCTCAACTTCTCAAATACCTTATGGGTAGTGGTGTCCAAAATGAACAGTAATGAACCATTTATAGCATTTATTCCTGGCAATATGCACACTTGTGTAACAGCCGTAGGAAAGGGGGGGGGAAGTCTATTGGCAGCTAGCAACAAGTCATATTTAAAACATCTTTATGGTGCCACCAAAAGTCTATATTTCCTGGTAGCTACATCGTAAACAAAATGCTATTAGGCTAGAACCTCTAAATAGCTCCATTAGATTTTACCACCTGACCTCACTGAAACTATACTGATTTATATAATCTGAGTGAGGATCCAACCAGTTTATTTTTAAGGTGGAGAAGAGCTAAAAACCTTTCCAAAAACAAAAACAAAAAGTGGCTCAAGATATGAATGGGACCTGCCTCGCTGCACAGACATGAAGATCTAGTGTGATCCTTGTTCCTTTGAGCAGCTTGCCCAAGGGGAACACTTGCATTAGCAGACCTTGTGCTCTGGGAAACCCAGGGAATGCTTGTGCCTACTATCCTACAAAAGGAGTAGTACACTGAAAATTAAGAGGGTTGTGAAGGTGATGGGGTCAAGTCGGAAGCAGGGCCGATGCACTTGGGGAAGCCCTTCTCCAACCTAATGGATAACACAGTGCCTCTAAAGGAAGTAAAGTCTCCTCCTTGGGCAATGTAATTTCACAATGCCCCCTACTCAGGGCTATGGCTTACAAAAAACAAACTAACCCAGGGGAGGATAGAAGTGTATATTAGACCTTTATATCAGAAGCAAGCAAGACTGTGTAATTTCATTGCAGATCAAGTTTTGCAAATAGGTCAATAAATTTTGTAATACAGGCAGTCCCCGGGTTACGTACAAGATAGGGACTGTAGGTTTGTTCTTAAGTTGAATCTGTATGTAAGTCGGAACTGGCGTCCAGATTCAGACACTGCTGAAACTGACCGCCAGTTCTGACTTACATACAGAATCAACTTAAGAACCCCAGGCGTCCCCAAGTCAGCTGCTGCTGAAACTGATCAGCAGCTGATTCCAGGAAGCCCGGGGCAGAGCAACTCTGCCTGGGGCTTCCTGTAGTCAGCGCTGGTCAGTTTCAGCAGAAGCTGACTTGGGGACGCCTGGGGCAGAGCATCTGGGGTGCTACTGGACCAACCCAGCAGCACCCCATCTGCTCTGCCCCAGGCGTCCTGATTCAGCCGCTGCTGAAATTGACCAGCAGCGGCTGAATCAGGACCTGGGGCAGAGCAGCTGGGGTGCTGCCGGGTTGGTCCAGTAGTGCCCACGGGCGCTGCAGGACCAATCGGCAGCGCCCCAGCTGCTCTGCCCCAGAGTCCAAAACAAAAGCCTGGTCTGCTGGGGGGGGGGGGGGAGCACACTAGCTGCGCCCCCCCCCCCCCCGCAGCAGACCAGGGACACGGGGAGCGCAGCGGCAGCGGGGTGCCGCGCCTCTGAGGCTTTGCTCTGGCAAAGCCTCAGAGGCGAGGGACCCCGCCGCGGCTGCGGCTTCAGTCTGGGTGCCTGTGGTCTGCTGGGGACGGTCCCCAGCAGACCACAGGCACCCGGACTGAAGCCGCAGCCGCGGGGGGTCCCGCGCCTCTGAGGCTTTGCCAGAGCAAAGCCTCAGAGACGCCCGGACTGAAGCCGCAGCCGCGGGGGGGTCCCGCGCCTCTGAGGCTTTGCCAGAGCAAAGCCTCAGAGGCGGGGGGGCCCGCCGCTGCTGCCGCTTCAGTCAAGAAGCGGCAGCAGCGGCGGTTCCCAGCGCCTCTGAGGCTTTGCTCAGGCAAAGCCTCAGAGGCGCGGGACCCGCCGCGCGGCTGCGGCTTCAGTCCGGGCGCCTCTGAGGCTTTGCTCTGGCAAAGCCTCAGAGGCGCGGGACCCCCCGCGGCTGCGGCTTCAGTCCCGGCGCCTGCGGTCTGCTGGGGACCGTCCCCAGCAGACCACAGGCACCGGGTCTCAAGGGGCAGCAGCAGCGGTTCCCGCGCTTCTGAGGCTTTGCTCTGGCAAAGCCTCAGAAGCGCGGGAACCCGCCCAGTGCCCCTGGTCTGCTGGAGACGGTCTCCAGCAGACCAGGGGCACCGGAGCAGCTTACGAACGGGGCTTTCTCACCCCGACTTCCGGGGCGAGAAAGCTCTGTTCGTAAGTGCGGATCCGACGTAAGTCGGATCCGCGTAAGTCGGGGACTGCCTGTATTCTGTTTCATACACACAAATACATACTTTCTGTACCTGGGAAAATATGTAACAGTAATTGTACATTATTCATGTCTAAAGTTGGATAGTAAATAGATATCTGGAGTTGAAATACACACATGCACATGATCATTCAAAAAAAAAAAGTCACTTACTTTAATCTGTCCTCCAAATGTGTCATAGGAGAAAAAGTGGCATTGATTTTGTCCATAACAAGAGTCCTCCATCTCTCCTTGAATAAGTATATTTCTAGTCAGGAGACCAACTTCTGCCCTCATGTCTATGCCATCTATTACTTCCCCAATATGAAGATAAAGTGGGCTGCCTGTGGAAAAATACTTTCAATTGAAGTACCTTTACTATCTTCATTCATCAGACAGTTCTTAATACATACACAATCCTCCAACAAGATTCAATTACAGTAGTAGTTTTACTTATGATGAATTTCTGTGTGTTTGACCATTATGAAGGGTCTGAACCCACATGTGCTGCTCATGTACTTCAACAGAAGCACTCAATCAGCCACTCTCAGAGCCAGCCCCTGATCCAGCAACCACATGAGTAGTCTCATTGCCTTCAATGAGCAACACTCTTCTGTGTAAGCTTGCATGCTTAAGTGTTTACAGGACTAGGCAGTTTTGCAAAATTTAGCTAAAGAGGAGTTTTAAAAAGGGACACATATGTTTTGCACAGAAATAGCTTAAGAACATGTCATACCATCAATCTTCACTTGGTTACTTTTACATTCAGGACAAGGAAGGAGATTAAATTCTTCAGCTTGATGCATGGAATAGTCAGTGCTGGCAATGACTATCCTATTGCCAGGTAACCAACTTGTAACCTCATCCACTAAATTCAGAATTATGCCTTTGGAAACTTCCACTTTAAATCCATTATGAGGTGTTCCTGGGGGGGGGGGGGGAAGGGGGAAAGAGGGGGAAACAAAAACCAATCCATTGTTCTTTTCTGTTATGTACCAGTGCATTTTGGAAAACTGCACAGAGTGTCTACTCAATTTTAGATGAAATAATTCAAGGTCTCAAATGCTTTATGGGGCACAGTGACTATCCCCAATTGTTATTTCATGACAGTACTTGTTTTTTTTATGATCCTCCAATGAATATGGCCAAGTTCTATAATACAGATCTAAAATAGTTCAGATTTTAATAGCAGAAAAAAAGAAGAGCACACCACACCTTTTATCCATCCACTGAAAGCAGTAACTCTAAAAGTGATTCCTTCATAGGTCTGAAAATCTCTTCTGGCTATTGCTAGCCCAGTTGTTCCGTTCACTTGATACTGCTTTCTATCTTCTGTGGTTGAAAACTGACCACCACCAAGTATCCCAACCAGAGCCCAGGGCTGCCTGAGTAAGATCAAGAAGAGTCTGGTCATATTGACAGAAGTGCATTCTTGTACCCTACACTTTTTATATAGCATCCCTGTTACAAGAATGATTCTTAAAAATCAAGCAAGCCTGAATTATATAGTAGTCTCCTTTACAGCTCCCTTAATAACGGTTTTTGTTAACATTTTAAACTGGAGTGGCTTGGGGGGAAAAAAAGGTTTTTTTCCTGTTTACAGAAGTTGACTTTCTTTGATCTTATTCGTGTGCTATGCTGGAGGGTATGAGTTTATATATAGTTTGGCGATCATGCTTACTAAAAAGCATTGTTGAATACAAGAACTCTGCGATGCTATGGAGTTACTATTACAGTCTGGAGCTGACAGCTGACAGCTGTTAGGAAAGACGCCCGGGAGCTGTCCATGGTGGCGCTACAGCTTTCCACCAAGTCATTTCGGATGCCTTCCTGCCACATGTCCAATGATAAAAGCCCAGCCTTGGAACACACACACACTCTAGTGCTGACAGCCACGTGGCTCGTGTCCCTATGGAAGAGCCTGCTCCGGGCACCGCAGAAGTGAGTTCTAGCCCGGGGTTCCCTCATGGGCTGTCACGCACAAGTTTGGCCCACATGCTGCAAGCTCCGTGCTGGGCATGTGCTACTCCCCGGACTAGGCTCCCGCAGATTAAACGCTGGCCAGAGAGCGAGCACTGGAGGCTTTTAGCCGCGCATATTTTCTGCTGGCCTCACCGACCCGGAAGCAACCCCCTCTACCCCCGCACGAACAGCCCCGCCGGTCTCACCTGTAGCCCAGATGCAGGATGTACCTGCTCCGTAGAAGCTCCTTGAGGAGAAGTCGGGTCTCCAGAGTCAAACTCTTCGCTGCTGAGTCTCCTACTGCGGCTGCCACCACCCTGCCCGGGGCTTGCGCAGCCAGAAACGCCCGCAGCCTCCTGCTCTCCTCGGCCAGCAGGTGCGTGTCAAAGCGAGCGGCGGCCACCACCTGGGCTGTGTCTGCATCAATGATGCGCAGGTTGAGGCCTCGGCTGCTCCAACGCTTCTCGGAGCGGTAGGGACCGTAGGGAAGCCCGCCCGGGTGCAAGGTGGCGTCCAGCAGAGTCCAGGAGCGAGGCTTCCGGCCGTGTAACTCCAGGGTCCCCCCTCGGCCCACCCCGAGGAATTTCTTCCCGTAGCTCTCCACCTCCGGCCCCTCAGTGGCCTGGCCGAACAGCGAGATGGTGGCCCGGGAGCTGTAGGGGCACCGCGGGGAGCCAATGTGCAGCGCCCCGCCATTCTGAATGAGGATGTAGCGGGCCCTTAAGGCGATGGGCGGCCCCTGATCTGCGAATACCAGCGCCCCTGCAAGGGAAGGGGGGAGACTCATGCGCCCGCTCTGCTGCTAAGTCCCGCCGGCTACTCTTGATGCTCGGGCACATGGCAGCCCTGCAAACCCCCTTTGGCCACCGGCCGGGCCAGCGAGGCACGCAGGGCTCCAGGCGGACAGGGAAGATCGCAAAGCCACGCCAGGACTTCGCTTCCTCTCCCCCCCCTTCCCCCCGGCTCCTATCCAGACTGCGGGAGAGCTCCGAGCCGGAGGATCCCCGGTGTCATGTCCGGTGTTCCCCCTCCCTTGGGAGCGTCAAGCCCCTGCGATGCCCCAGGCGCGAGGTGTCTGGTCTGGCCTCTGGCCATGCCCGGCTCCGGTTCTCCCCCCAGCCAGCGGGCGCTCCTTACCTCCGTCCTGAATGCGCAGCGCATGGAAAGTAGCAGAGCTCTCCAGCCGCAGGGCTGCCCCGCTGCCGATGAGCACCGTGCGGCTGCTGTCGTGCCCGGGACGCCAGGGAGTCAGATGCGGGGCGGGCTCGGGACACAGACCTGCAACACACCCGCCGAGTCAGTGCCGCCCGCCGCGCTGCAGCCCGGCCCCAGCTGGCAGAGCCCGGGGGATACCCACCTGTTGCGCCGGAGCTCGCCGCGCCGCCGCTCTCGCAGGAGCCCTGGGTCGCCGGGAGGGCAGGCCCGGGAGAGGAAGCAGCCCGGGAGCCAAGCGCTGCCGGAGGAGGATGCCGCGCGCAGCACTGGCTAGACGCGCTAAGGGCTCCTCGGGAGCGGGCGGACTCGTGCGCCCCCGAGGAGCTGCTGTTCCGTGCGCCCCCGCTCGGCTCTGCCTGCCTGAGCCCGGAGCAGCAGCAGGCACCTGCTGTCCTGGACGGAGGCGAAGATGCAGGAGGCTGGGGCAGCCCCGCACGAGGCGATGGTGGAAGCCGCCCGGCCGGAGAAAGACACACGGAGACGTTTCAGTCAAAGCGCTTTATTCCCATCGGCCCCCCAGGCAGGACGGGCGCCGCTCCCGCCACCTGTAGCGCAAAGCAGCGCTCGGCAAACGCTCCGCGCCCTGCAGGTACGTGGGCTCCGGCGTCTGCAGGGGGGCAAAGCCCCTCTCCTCCTGGCGCAGCCACATCCCCAGCCAAGCCCGGTCCCGCACTGACCCGCTCTGCCGCGGGGCAGGGCCGCCGGAGGAACAACGTGCTCCAAGCCTCTTACCTATCCCCGGTGCAACTAAGCCACAGCGACGAGGCAGCCTCTCGCGGCTCCCTTGGCTGCTTTAAGGAGCGGCCAGTCCCCCCCTCGGAGGCGCGGGGCTCTGCACGAGGCGGAACAGGGAGAGCCCACGGGCGGTAAGTTGGAGGCTGCCTGCTACCGAGCGCCAAGCCACTGCTCCACTCCTGGCGGGCTCCCCCCAGCCTGCCTATTTATAGCCCATCTGCCGGCCTCTGGCGCTGCCCGCGCTGTTTACAGCGGCTCAGCCGCTGGCTCCGCCTTCGCCCGTGACGACACCGCCTCCTGGAGGCTGGCGCCCAGATGTAAGGAGCCGCGCCGAGCTCCCCCGGGCTTTGCATCCCGGCCTGGGCCGGGGGGCGCGCACGTGGCCGGACCTGTCAGGTGGCTGGAAGGGAATCCCTTAAACAGCGAAGGGGGAGAGCTGCAAGTCCCCCGCTACCCTCAGCCTGTCACCCTCGCTAGCCTTACAGGTTGCAGCGGCAGCTTCTGCTGCTCCCTTTCAGACAGGCCTGAGATGAACAGGGAGAATAGGCAGCTTGGCTGTCGCTTGCACAGTCTCCACCTTCACCTTAAGGGGGTATTACTGTGCCCCCCCCCATCGTCACTGGCAGGGTACTACTCTTTCCTGCAGGGACGCTTCTAGAGGAGGCGAACTGTGAATAGAAAACTATTGCCAGGCACGCAGGCTGGGAAGCCCCAGTGCCCTGGGCTGCATGCATAAGGAGTGAGGTGGTGTGTTCTCCAAGCTACCCTAAACAAAGATTGTAGGCAAAGTAGGTGGAAATAGACCCCTGCCTAGGACGAAATTTAATGGTCTAAGTCGGATTTAGAGACAAGGTGAGGTGATATGTTTTATTGGACCAATTTCTGACTGTGTGAGAGAGAAACCTTGAAGTTTAGAGAGCCCTCTTCATTTGTCAGTTAATCTTGAATAATCAGTCTAATTAAATCAACTGTATCCTGTTCTCTGGGATGTGTGCCCCTCCCACAGCTGGGAACCACTGTTTGTTTAAAGAATGCTGATGGGGAGGACTGAGAACAAGAATGCATGAAAATTGCAGGAGGTAGGTTACCACTGCTCTGAGCCTGAGACACCCACGGAGAGTTCATCTGTCCCACAGCAGTCACTATAATGCCTTAGAAAGCACCTGCAGGGGGTATTCCAGCAAATCTTGAGCCTGATCCAGTAGGCTTTGGATCAGGTTCCTTGCTCTTAAATAGCTTGCTCCCATTGATTGCAGTTGTCTTTTGATGGAGGTAGAAAGGCTATTTCAGATTCCAGATGTATTCTGAATTAAAGTTATCTGTATTTCTTATGCTATTAAATGCATCATAAAAGACCAGATATTCTGGGAGGCAACACGTAAATATATTAAAGCACAGATCTGTGGCCACTGAGAAGATTCAATCCCATATCAGATCCAACACTAGTCCTTTAGAAAACTTCAATCCAGAGAGGGACAGCTGAGCTAGGAAGCAAATTTATCAGCCACAGGTACTATACAGGGCTCCCACTGTAAAGCCATAAGTGCTGATTATCACAAACAGCAAGGGAAGGAAGAGACATTCATGTGCCATCATCAGGTCACACTGTTTCAATCTGTTGCCCCAGAATAAAATTCTTCTGAGGGAGAAATCAGGGGCTACTAAAATTATTCAGGGACAAGATTTCTTCTGAGGGAGGGGTCAGAGCCAATTAAATTGTTTGTAGATACAGAGTTCGAAATTCATCTGCTATAAATGTACAGGATGTCAAGTACAAGAGAACTAAAACTTATTTTTCATAGGCATTTACCCAAAAGTTCATTGTATCCCTTATCTTACCTTCAACTAAAATGTTCATGGGGGAGATGATTAATCTCCAAAATAACAGGTTGAGAAATTATGTTTAAGCTGTATTACACTAATACATCAGTACTGGAAGTAAATACATTAAAGGTCTGGGTTATCACTAAATGAGGCCCCTGGTATACACTTTCTTATTCCTATGCAACAATCATTACTTAGGCAAAATTCCCATTAATTTTAGTGGGACTTTTGCTAGATGAAGAACTGCAAGCTCAGCCATTAAATCTTTATCTGTATGCCGGGAGAGGTCACCAGATTCTTACATTATTTAAATAATTACCCAAAGCTCTGTCTCTCTCTCTGAGATGTTAGCAGCAGCACAACTACTATGATGGTTTGATTGTTTTCCTGAGGAAAAAGCTGCCATGAGGTGAGAAATTTGGAGATAATTTTCTCCCAGCATTGAAAAGTTCCTACCTGGCATGTGAGTAAAATTGTGGCATAAATTAGACTAGAACTATCTCTATGCTTTTTCGATAATTCATTTCTGGAATAATAAGGAAAATGAGCTGAGCCCTATTACTGTCTGAGAGTTGCCACTGAAGAGGTGAAATGGTGCTAATTTCACCCTTGAAAAACCTTATTGTTCCAAGATTATTGTTTTCCAAATAAACTCCAGATTGAAGTTTACACAATACTCGTCAACTACAAGATGCTTTCTCAACAAAAGAACATTTCCAAGACCCTCACAACATCCTCACACTTTCACACAGGAAGACAGAACATCCTGTCTCATCAGCCTTTCCTAGCAAAAGGACCTAATATTGTTACTCATTTTTGTAGGCTAATCAATAGTAATCCATTCTGGTACAAACAAAATGGGTCATGCCACTCTTTCCTAATGGATCACCTGATATAAAGAAACGTTTAGTATTTCAAACCCCAACATGTTGCAATAAATGTAATATTTTGAATGACAAATTTTAATTGAATTATCTGGGATTTAGTAAAGTCTCATTTAAAGGGAATGAAAAAACAGCTGATTCATGACAGAAATGTTGACTAATAGTTTGTTCCTATTATGCCCGTGACTGATAATAGACACAAAATTCACACAGGAATGAAGGGATGGTTCTTCCTGTGTAAGCACTTTCCTCTCGGGTATACTCCCTCAGTGAATGATATCCTGTTTCCTTACTACTGCTCAGAAGGTGGAAGGAAAAGCAGGGTCAGTTTTCACTAAGTAGTTCCCATGGAATAGTTTGAATAAAAGTACTCTATTCTAAGGCAGTCCATGTTTCTACAAACACAACCCAGTCCATCAACTTAAAATAAAAGCTGGATGCTCAGGACAGCTTTCAAATGCACACACTATATATGCATATTAACATAAATTAAATAAAAGGCTTGGGAATTATGAGTGTATGTATCTGTGCACACACATTACATATATACAGAGAGAGAGAGAGAGAGAGAGAAAGTGTTTTGATCACTGTTGTTTTGAGATTCTCTTTTAATTACACAGATATAAAATCAGAAGCTACAGAAAAGCCGATAGACTGGTTTACCAAATATGGATGGTAATTGAGATTGGTCCATATCTGGTTTTAAATTCTACCAACAGGGGTCACCCTTGCACATGAATAGCATACTCTGTTCCTAATACTTTACAGCTGATCGCTCAAGAGCCCTTCTCATGAACAATACTGAGTAAGTCTGGTTCCAGGATTTGCACTGAATTAACTACATGCCAGGATCACTTAAACCCATATACTTGCTATAACTGTTGGTATAGGCTGGAATTGGTTAAAGCAAGAATCCTTTTCATACGAATTGATGAATAACATGACAATTTATCATGAAAATGGATAGCAAGAGACTCCAACTTTTATACACCACCATTAAAATACAACATATTTTCAATAACTAAATATAAAACTTGCCTCTTTCAATCTACAAAAGCTGCTGAGTATTCTGTGCTGATTTTTTTCCAAAAAAAAGTTAAATTATTTGCATCTCTCTTCAGCAAGCATGCTCAGTTCAATCTTGAGAAAATCAGAATATACTGAAATACAAGTTGAACCTCTCTAGTCTGACACCCTGACTGGTGCCAAACCAGATAATTTGCCAGACTATGGGAGCTCAATATTGTCTAGCAGCCTTACCAACACTTTCATTGCTTACTGAGCTCTTAGAAGACATTTTGGGGTAAATTCGGGTATGTCTACACTACCCTCCTAGTTTGAACTAGGAGGGTAATGTAGGCATACCGCACTTGCAAATGAAGCCCGGGATTTGAATTTCCCGGGCTTCTTTTGCATAAGCGGGGAGCCGCCATTTTTAAAACCCCGCTGGTTCGAACCCCGTGCAGCGCGGCTACATGGGGCACGAACTAGGTAGTTCGAACTAGGCTTCGAACTAGGCTCATTTCACGAGGAGTAACGGTAGTTGGAACTAGGAAGCCTAGTTCGAACTACCTAGTTTGTGCCCCGTGTAGCTGCGCTGCACGGGGTTCAAACCAGCGCGGTTTTAAAAATGGCGGCTCCCCGCTTATGCAAATGAAACCCGGGAAATTCAAATCCCGGGCTTCATTTGCAAGTGCGGTATGCCTACATTACCCCGCTAGTTCGAAATAGCAGGGTAGTGTAGACATACCCTTCGAGCTAAATAACAGCACAGTACATTGAGAGCCAGGACTGGTAGTGATAAGCAAATTTTATAGGACTGCAGGAAACTTGGCCACACCCATGATAAGTGGACAGCCAGCTAACTAAAATCGTGGACTATGAATGTTGCTGAACCAGAGGGTGCCGGACTACAGAGGTTCAACTTGTATTTCATAGAATCATAGAACACTAGTACTGGAAAGCACCTTGAATGGTCATCTAGTCCAGTCTCCTACCCACAGCAGGACCCAGTACTGTCTACACCATCCCAGATAGATGTGTATTGAACCTGCTTTTAAATAGCTCCAGAGATGGAGATTCCACAGCCTCCCTAGGCAATTTATTCCAGTGTTTAACCACCTTGACAGTTACGAAGTTTTTCCTAATGTCCAGCCTAAACCTCCTTTGCTGCAGTTTAAGCCCATTGCTTCTTGTCCTATCCTTAGATGCCAAGGAGAACAATTTTTCTCCCTCCTCCTTGCAACACCCTTTTGGATACTTGAAGACCGCTATCATGTCCCCTCTCAGTCTTCTCTTTTCCAAACTAAACAAACCCAGTTCTTTCAGTCTTCCTTCACAGGTCATATTATCTAGACCTTTAATCATTCTTGTTGCTCTTCTCTGGACCTTCTCTAATTTCTCCAACTTTTTTGAAATGTGGTGCCCAGAACTGGACACAATACTCCAATTGAGGCTTGATCAGCACAGAGTAGAGCGGAAGAATGACTTCTCGTGTCTTGCTCATGACACTCCTGTTAATGCATCCCAAAATCATGTTTGCTTTTTTTGCAACAGCATTGCACTTTTGACTTATGTTCGTCTTTTGGTCCACTATGACCTCTAGATCCCTTTCTGCAGTACTCCTTCCTAGACAGTTGCTTTCAATTGTACTAAAGTTTTTAAGCCATTAGAACAAATCACCTTGGCCAGAAACACTTTGTATAATATATAATCCATTATTATTCATTATTTGTATTAAAGTGGCACTCTCAGGCCCCATCAGAATTGGCAAATTGCATCTCTTTTTTTCAATTTACTTTCAAAAGAGGCTCTTTTGAAATTTGGTGCATCTGCATGGCCATTCCTTACTTCTCATAGAACAAGGTTTACATGGATGGTGAAAGAGCGCATCCGTTCTTTCCAATTTTTTTTCTGAAAAAGCAGATGTGTTGCTATAGGCTGGAGTTTGTTAAAGCAAGAATCCTTTTCATATGAACTGATGAATAACGTGACAATTTATCATGAAAATGGATAGCAAGAGACTCCAACTTTTATACACCACCATTAAAATACAACATATTTTCAATAACTAAATATAAAACTTGCCTCTTTCAATCTACAAAAGATGCTGAGTATTCTGTGCTGATATTTTCTAGAATCTTTCTAGCATCTCTTACCCTACAGCCAGCAACCTCCCCTTTCTTCTCCCACTAAAATTAATGTGGCAATTCACATACTCAGCATTTTGCAGGAGATGCTTTGCAATGCACTTAGCAGGTTCAGGTGTTTATGATGAACACTGGGTTGAGGCTAGTGATGTAAAATCCTGGTTAAATGTTACATTTAACTGATTTACTGGGATCTCGTGGGCAGGGGCCACTCCAGTCCCTGCCCGCAGTGTGGTGTGGCAGGCCCGGCCAGTCTGAAGCAGCCACCCCACTTGCAGCGTGGCGGGTCGAACTGGGCTGGGCCTGATGCACTATGGGTGGAGGGCTGCTCGGTCTGGACCCTCTGTGCCATGGTATGAAGGTGCTCCAGCCCAGCTGAGCTGCAGTGTCCCCTGCCCGCATTGCCACAGGCCCGACCGGGCTGCAACACTCCCAGCCCACGGTACATTGGGCTGGTCTGGGCTGCGAGTTAACCAGTAAAGGTGATACTTACCCATTAACTGGTTAAATCCCTAGTTCAGGCTTTGCAGGGCCCCAATGGGACACCTATAACCCTCTTCTAGTAAATCCTGTTTGCTTGCAGCAAAATATCAGTACAGCAGGTCAGGTTTCAGGAGCCTGGTTTAAAGCAGCCCATGGGTGATAGATCATAAAAAGGAATGAGAAGCAGGCAGCAGTGCTAGAAGAGAGACACAGCCTTTCATTAAGGGACTGATCTTAGAACCCATCCCACTGAAACCAATCGATGAGTCTTGCAGGCCTGAGCCTTTATGGGAAGGGAGGGAATGGGAAAAGCTGGAGGTGCTGATGCTTAGATGCCACCATTCTAAAATGCATCCTTATATAGGTGAAACAATTAAACATCATTTGTCATAGGAGGCTAGTAAACGTAGATGCAAGCAGAAAATGTTAAAAACACAAAAAACGTGCATTCCCCTTATATACCTACCGCTTTGTTTCACTTCAGACTTAAACAACATTCTCCTTGTTTTAAGCATTTGCTTCTTTAGCAGTGAGAAGGCCTTGGATTGCTGGGCTTCAGCCAATACTCCCATGTCCCTAAGGAGCTTTAGCACCCGGTATAACACCAGTGGCTTCAGTTTGGATTGCAGCAGCTTGAGAGGGTTGATCTGAATTTTGGGTGGGCTGACTTCCTTATCACAGTTATGAAATCGAAATATACTCCAAGCAAGTTTAGGTCCAAAGGTATCCATAAAAACATATCTGTAAAGCTTAAGGAGCAAGTCACATGATAACTGCCCTTCTTTTGATTTCTGGGTCAGGTTCTGATTTGTTACCATCATTCTTCTTTCCTCATGACTTACAAAAACATTACTTCTAAAAAGGCTGGACATCTTATATGAACCAGGAGCCTCTAGAAGAATTTTCTTATTGTGAAATGGTCCTTCATGATCCATATTCCACAAAGAATTGTTGGGATTCAGGCTATTTTCTGAAACAATCATAAATATAAATCATAAATATAGTAAAACCTATTAACATATTTCCTCCTAGCAGATTTATATAAGCATGCATTTAAGAATGTTTCACTATATTACAGAATATATTTTGGCTTACTGTACCAAAAATGTATTTTGGAATGCTTATTATATGTTTTAATAGGCCAAATTAATAGTATGCAATGACGACGCATGCATTTAAGTTGTTGGTGCTTTATTCTGTCTGGTCAACTATTGTAATCTAAGAACCCATTCTGTGTACTTTTTGGTCTAAACTAGCACCTTACTGGACTGTTGTTATAATCTATACAAGTGTTATTGCATGTACATTACTGAACAAGAAGTAGTGACCATGACAATGCATTCTGTTTTGCATAGTATCTGCAAGCAAATACTATGGGATCTACTACAGACTCATTACTGGACCACATGCATCAAGTGGCTTTGTGGTAGACTACCCACCCTCCTCCCCATCTGCTTTTTTTTTGTTTTAAAGTTGCCTGAGCTGGGGAGAAGGTACCTTTCACTCTTCTTCCTTAGCCTATTTGGCTCTTGGGCCCAGATCTGGGGCATGATTCAACTCTCAATCAAGTAAGTAGGAATCTTTACACCAGTGGTGGGCAACCTACACTAATGAGTGGGACATGTTAGTGGCCCTCCATCTCAATGGGCCGCAAGAATGTTGCGACCAGATAGTGTTGCCAGGTGTCCGGTTTGAACCGGACAGTCCAGTATTTGAGCTTTCTGTTCGGGAAACAAATTGAGAAAGTATAAATGAGAAAATAGAAACGTCCGGTATTTTCTAAATAAGATGCAATGTAGATAGTGATGTAATGTCAAGTGTGTCTGGTATTTTTGTTGAAACCATCTGGCAACCCTAGACTAAGATGGTCTCCTGGGAGAGAGAAGTTTTGCTAACAGTGCTTGTGTACCTAGATTTTTTGGGCGTGCTCATTGAACCATAGCAGCGTTTTGAAAGGATGCAGAGGGAACGTGCGGCTCTTACAGTTAAAGCTGTGTGCAATGAGCACACACGTCACTCCACGTGCCCTTGCTTAATGTGCATGTTGCTTAAGTAATACTGATAGAAAAAAACCCTACATGGATGGAAATGAGCGGAATCTGGTAACCCTACACATGGGTTATGGTACACAAAATATGTCTCACTAGCCACGGTAGTTGAGTAAGTACTGCAGGTTGCCCACCACTGCTTTACACAGACTTGAACAGAAGTTGGATAGGGCCCTTCTGTAAAGTTCACCCTGGGGTGCTTTCTAGAATGTTCTCCCAGTGTGTAAGTGCATTTTGGCTTCCCCCCATTATCCTGCATTTGCCAGGCAGTTGCAAGGAGCCAGCTGTACCTTTTGTAGGGCTGCAATAACTGAAGCCCAGATCCTCAAAGTTAGTTAGGCACCCAACTCCCATTGAAATCGGTGGGAGTTGGGCACCTAAATTAAGGGTGCGAATGTGTAACCAGTGAGACTTGCTGGTTAAGGTTAACCAGTGGAGGCTGGAGTAGCTTCCCACCTGCTATGTGTAGGGGGCTGCTCCAACCCTGCAGAGGGCCTGCCACAAACAGGGACATAAGAACATAAGAATGGCCGTACTGGGTCAAACCAAAGGTCCATCTAGCCCAAAAGCCTGTCTGCCGACAGTGGCCAACACCAGGTGCCCCAGAGGGAGAGGATCAAAGACAATGATCAAGTGATTTGTCTCGTGCCATCCATCTCCAGCTTCTGACAAACAGAGGCCAGGGACACCAATTCTATCCCCTGGCTTATAGCCTTTTATGGACCTAACCTCCATGAAACTATCTAGCTTCTCTTTAAACTCTGTTATAGTCCTAGTCTTCACAGTGAGGTGAGCAGGGAGCCTGCCAAGGGCTTCCCTGCTGCACCCATGGGACAGATCTGGTGGCTTAGGGGGTTGGATTCCGCCCGCAGGCTGTACTTTACCCAGGCCTGCATTAGGCTCAGCCTCGAATACAGACTGGTGTGTAACTTGTTCTGCCTCAGTAGCAAAGCTTCAGGGAGTCACAGTTACTCCCATGTCCTAGTGCTCCAAGGAGAACATAGCACACAGATCCTAAGTGGTATTCAGATTAGGAATGTAAAATCCCATTTAAATGGTTAACTGGTTAAACATATTGGTTAACCAATTATAGGCAGAGGGTGGCTAGAGTGCCTCCCCTGCCGCTGACCTGGAGTTGACCACTGTGAAAGACTTCTCTGGTCATCCAGAGCAGGCCCAGGTGACCAGCAGGCAGGAGCTGCTCTGGCATCAGAAGCAGCCTTTGTCCTCGTCTGGAGCCCTGGAACAGCCTCTGTCTATGGCAGGCCCGGGTGCCCCACAGGCAGAGGCTGGCCCACTCCAGCTCAGTGGCGGGGGAAGCACTCCAGCCACTCTCCGCCTATAATTGGTTAATCCCAGGCAGCTCTGCCCCGGGCTTCCTGGAGTCAGATGCTGATCAATTTCAGCAGCGGCTGAATTGGGACGCCTGGGGCAGAGCAGCTGGGGTGCTGCCGGGTTGGTCCCGTAGCGCTGCCCCTCGACACTGCGGGACCAACCCAGCAGCACTCCAGCTGCTCTGCCCCAGGCATCCCCAAGAGCAGCTGGGGTGCTGCTGGGTTGGTCCAGCAGCCCCGAGGGGCAGTGCTATGGGATCAACCTGGGAGCCCCCCAGCTGCTCTGCCCCCCGATTCAGCAGCGGCTGAATCGGGGAAGCCGGGCGCAGAGCAGCTCCAATTGTCCAGCTGCCCGGAGCACTTCCGGCTTCCCGATGGTGCCGGACCATCAGGAGTGCCGGAGCATTGGATGCCGGACCAATGGAGTTTTACTGTAATTGTGAACAGCCCATTGATGAATGGATGGTGGCAATATTAAATATAACTCAGCTGTTCATAACTTAGAGAATAGTTATTAACGGCTCACAATCATTCTGGAGGGCATAACAAGTGGGGTTCTGCACGGGTTTGTTTTGGGACCAGTTCTGTTCAATATCTTCATCAATTATTTAGATGACAGCATAGAGAGTACACTTATTAAGTTTGCAGATGATACGAAGGGGAGGGGTTGCAAGTACTTTGGAGGATAGGGTCAAAATTCAAAATGATCTTGACAAACTAGAAGAATGGTCTGAAGTAAACAGGATGAAGTTTAATAAGGACAAATGCAAAGTACTCCACTAAGGAAGGAATAATCAGTTTCACACATACAGAAAGGGAAGTGACTGTCTAGGAAAGAGTACTGTAGAAAGGGATCTAGGGGTCATAGCAAACCACAAGTGAAATATGAGTCAGCAATGTGACACTATTACAAAAAAAGCAAAGATGATTGTGGGATGCATTAACAGGAGTGTTGTGAGCAAGACACGAGCAGTCATTCTTTTGCTCTACTGTGTGCTGATTAGGCCTCAATTGGAGTATTGTGTCCAGTTCTGGGCACCACATTTCAAAAAAGTTGGAGAAATTGGAGAAGTCCAGAGAAGAGCAACAATAATTATTACAGTTCTAGAAAACAGGACTTATAAGGGAAGATTGAAAGAACTGGGCTTGTTTAGTTTAGAAAAGAGAAGATTGAGGGGGGACATGATGGCAGTTTTCAAATATCTAAAAGGATGTTACAAGGAGGAGGGAGAAAAATTGTTCTCCTTGGTCTCTGATGATAGGACAAGAAGCAATGGACTTAAATTGAAGTAAGAGAGGTTTAAGTAGGACATCAGGAAAAACTTCCTAACTCTTAGGGTGGTTAAACACTGGAATAAATTGCCTAGGGAGGTTGTGGAATCTCCATCACTGTAGATATTTAAGAGCAGGTTGGATAGACATCTATCACGAATGATCTAGACAGGGCTTGGTCCTGTCGTAAGGGAAGGGGACTGGATTCGATGACTTCTCAAGGTCCCTTCCTGTTCTAGGATTCTATGATTCAGCCAATTGTCAGAAGGTTGACTTGTATCATAGTAGTTAAAATTCTATACAATTCTTGCATACAATTTGATACAATTGTTGCTATGAGGGCATGGAATTGGACTTCATGACCTCTCCAAATCCCTTCCAGTTTTAATATTTTATGACTAGATGGTGGTGGGAATGTATAACTATCTAAGAATTATGTCATAATAGTAAATAACAATACTTTTACCATTCCTATAACATCTTTCATTAGCATTTTGTTGTGCTTCATTTGCATAATCTATTCAAGCGGTTTTTGCGCAAAAACAAGCAGTGTGGACATTTCCTTTTTGCGCAAAACCAGCTCGAATAGATTATGCAAATGAAGCGCAACAAAATGCTCATCTGCGCTTCATTTGCATACTCTCTGCTAGCAAATGCCGGCAGTGTAGACATAGCCTCAGAGCCCTTAAAAACTTTGTTAAATTAACGTTCACTATACCCCAATGACAGAGATAACTAATATGCCCATTTTACAGATGGGCAAATTGAAGCACAGGGAAGTTTGCCAAAGAATACATAATAAAGTCAGTCACAGAGCCAGGAATATAATTTCATTGGGGCTAATCATCTTATTAACTGTGTGCACAGTTTCCCCTGATATCTAACAGCTGGACAGTTAGTCTCCAGGAATCCTGAATCCCAGCTCCCTGTTCTGACAAGTACAGCCTTCATCTGAAACTCACAGAAGTAAATGGAAAGCCTGTTAATTTCAATGTACTGTGGATTAAAGCCTATGGGATGCTAGCTAAACAGGATGCATTTCATAGCCATTATATCACACTTTGTAAATTTAAAATGTTCCTGATTTGGAATTTTACAGTGAAAACCCAAAAAATGTTGGTGGAAAATCTTGGTAATTTTTTTACTATGGAAAAACTCAGAACATTTCCTAGCTATATGTACTAATAATAAACAATATTTTGTTTTAAACAGTGCGGATTGATATATCTGGTAACCTTTTCCGATGAACCTAACAATTATGTCATGTGTTCTAATCATTTGAGTTAAAATAAAACAGTGATTTTATCTTTATATTATAATTATTGCTGGCAATAATCTGAAAGATAAACTAAAGATCTTATCAGGAGCCTGCTTGTAAAAAAACAGGGGGCACCAACAGAGTTTGCTTTCTCCACACAATAGTGATTCAGGACAGGAAGTGAAGGCAGGGATTTCCCTACACTCCCCCTATGGACGAGTATACCCCCCCTGAATTTTCCCAACCCTCTCCCCAGTTTGTGAACTATGGTGCCATACAGCCCACCTTCACCCTCACGATGTCACCCTTCATCGGACCTGACATCCCCCCTTGTAAATTCGAACCCCCACCCCAATTTCAATTCCTGGGGAGGCTACTGACTGGAGGAGTAGAGAAGCATTAAGGGGCAGAGCTGTATAATGGAAACAACTTGCATATGGCCTATGTGTAGGTGCTTGAACTCAGCTAATGCTTACATTTGGGCAGGGGAGGGGGAGAAATACAACTCAGACTCTGGAGAGAATAAAGGAGATAGATGTAAGTAAATATTCAGCAAGAGAAACATCAACTAATGGCACTACATGTATGGGTCCTTCTCCTGGGAGCTAAAGTAGTATGTGTTAAGAAGGTGGCATGGGATCAAACCACAACATTCTGATCTTAACGCTAGTGGCTCTGAACTTAGGAAAAATGTGGTTCTGGAGGAGTCCAGAATTTCATGTAATCTACATGCTGTGGCAAAATGGACAGAGCTTTGGCTTCCACGGTTTCAAACGCCCCTGCACCGCTGAGTCAGCACTCTTGCAGGCCTTTTCTCGCTGCTTGAAAGCCAGCTAAAGAAAGCAGCTTTGCAATTAGCACTGCCTGTTGGAAAGCTCTACCCTGACCACTGCACTGGTAATCTGAGCTATAAACGACTGGTCCTTGTGTCGCTCTAACCAACCATCCCTTTAACGGCTCCATTAACCATCCCACTGAGGCGTGCTTGAGGGGAGACACAAGCAACGTTTTACTAACGGTTGAAACTGGTCGCTTGCGAGCCTGGCCAGCGGGACAGGAGCAGCAGCAGCAGCAACAGGTTGGCAAGCACCAGGGCGCGGGGGCTGGGTGCAGAGAGACGCGCGCCGCTGGCTGGCTTCGGGCGACGCTGGGTCTGCGGCAGCCGCTCTGACCTGCTCTCTGGCTGCAGGAAAGGTGACCTTGAAGCCATAGCGGCAAGAGCAGGCGAGCGGTCGGTCCTGCTCATGGGAGGCGCTGCTGCATTGAAGGGACGTGGAGGCGGGCAGCAGCCAGGCCGCGGCACGGGACTTTAAACCTGCAATGAAGACAGACGGGTCTCCGGCCTCACGCGGCTTGCGCCTCCCTCGGCAGGGGCTCGGCGCGGCACAAGCCCGGGCTGCATTTGCGAGCGCTCCCCGAGGGGGGGAACCCGAGAGCCCCGACCAGCGCCACCCCGCCCCGCCGGCTCCAGACACCCGCCTGCCGGGAATCCCCGCGCTCGGGCTGAATGAGCCTGGCTCGCCCCTGCGCGGCTCCTCTCTGGGAGCTGGGCTGCAGAGCAAGGCCCTGGCGCTGAGCCCCCTGGCGGGAGAGGCTGGCTGAGCGGGGGCCCTGCAGCCCCTCTCCGCGGGGCAGGGCGCCTGGCTGGGGAGCGCACGGTGCCTCCTGCCGCCTGGTTTGCACCTTCTGGCCGCGTCTCAGCCCAGTGGCTCCAGCTGCGCTCAGCTCCCCTTCCCGGCGGCTGGGCTGGGAGCGCCTAGGAGGACGGGACTCCAGGGGGCAGCAGCTGCGCCTTGGCCCGGGGGAGAGCTGGGAGCGCACGGAGCCGGGGCTAGCTCGGTGCCTGCCAGCTTCTACCGGCCGCTTGCGGCGTGGCCGCCTCTTACCTGGGTCCTCGCAGCCCGTCTCCCAGGGGCTCCCTTCCACCCCCAGCCGCCTTCCCTGAGACTGCCTCCAGAGCCCAGAGGGCTCGGCAGCCAATGCAAATCACCCGCACCCGTCGGCGCCCCACGCCTGCTCCAGGAACCGGGCCTAATGCAACATGTCGCGGAGGGAGGATGCACCACCAGGCACTTCAAGCCGGTCCTGTTCCCAGCCCCCAAAAAGTCTTCAGGAGCAACACGTTGCCCAGCAGCAGCATGGGACCGCCCCTTGCCGCGGGGGTATGCAGATCAGGTGGCTCCAGCTGTTTTCAAAGCTGTGACTTAGGAAGAGGCAAAGGAAGCAGGGAAGGTGCTCCTACGTCTGCCAGTTGCGGAATCCAAAATGAAAGAGTAAGGTTTTCGGTAAGACTGGCTGCTCTGTTACCCTACCCTTGGCTAATAAAGAAACATCTGCCCCTACAGTCTAAGTAGAAAGTGGGTTGATAACTGTTTTCCAAAAATTTTTCCCCATTGAGTTGTATGAAGGCGGATTATTTTATTCTAGAAAACATTCTAAAGGAACTTTGTGCCTGTTATTCTCCCCCCTCCCCACACTGAAAACAGAGCTCAGGGTTTATTTGGAGGGTTAAATGAGTCGGTACATTGTGTAGGACTGCCCCCAGGTTAGGGGAAAGGCCTGGGAAAATTCCAGTATAAAGTAACAATGATTACTTATCTTCTACTCTTAGGAAGATCCTTTATCAGGCTGTATCTCTACACAATAGATATTTAAGCAGTGGAGGGAGCATGATATAGGGACGTGGCAGATAGAGTACGAACATAAGAACCAAAATGAATATTAGAAATTTAAACAATGTGTATCAGCTTTCCAAATGCTACTATGCCAGCTGTAACAGAAAAAAATATTTACATGTACAAAAAAATGCTCCATGCCATCTTTATCCCCAAATTCAACTGCCTAATCAAAGATAGCACAGCTGTCTCACATGAAACAAACAGAAGCTGCATCCACACTTAATGTTTCTAACAATTTTTTTCTTATGTCCAAAAAAGCCAACTAAGTACTCCAACATGGTTTACAAAACAGTATATATCAGCTATTAATTTTCAGAGATGTCTTAATAGCTCAAATATTCTTTACACTATGATAAAGGGATATCTACATTTTTGAACAAAATATTACAAATTTGATTGAGATAGTAGGGGGATGGGATTGTTACTTTTTTTTTTGTCAGCCAGAGTTTAACAAAAGTCACACTAATATTTTTTGAAAATCCAGAGTGTTTTAAACTGTTCAAAGCCCTTTCTTCGTCTGCCCCCACTATCATTCCATTACTTTTCCTGAGCCAAAAGGTCCTCAGCTGAGGCTACTCTTTCAGTAAAGGGTGTCCTCCATTTGCTCTAGTATAAGCTATTTCATGAATCAGACATGGATTTTTAAAATAAAATTTAGTTGACATCCCATAAATCAATTTTTAAACAGGTAAGATTTTTAAAATGTCAATTTGAAATAATCAAATGCCCAAAGTCAGGGAATAATCATTACAAAACTATTGCAATGAGAGTTTAGAGTTTGATGGCATTATTCAACTCAGAGAATTTATTCAAGTATGCTCTGGTAGGAGCGGTGTTGAATGCACTGAAAATCCTTTTATGGGATCTAAACAGTAATGGTAACTCTATTGAACTAAGGAGAGAAGGAAGCAAGGATTGTTATTTCATGTTTTCATTGATGACAGGGAGAATTTAACACATGTTAATGACATCCAGATTATACGGAATTGGACAGCATTACTAACATTGACCAGAACAGAGAAATATCAAGGGATCTATAAATTTTAAAAATTGGCAGAAAGTTTGGATAACTGGAAAAAAATCTGAATGAAGTTTACAGTGTTAGAGAAATATCTGGAAAGCAATAATGCTGAAAGAAATCCAGTGGTGAGGGTAGCCAGGATGTGTTTGCAATGCAATAAGCAAATATCAGAAAAATCTTACTGCAAAATTGGGCTGAATAGGTAGACATTTCAAGGAGCAGCAAAAAGATGGTAATTCCAACCCTATGAGAGGCTGATGTGACCACATCTGGAGAACTGTATTCCCCTATGGGCACTTCATTACTAGGATATTGACAAAATTTAGCAAATTTAAAGCATATCAAGTGATGGAGGAAGGGATTTATAAAGGAAACATTAAAAGACCCAAATGCAACATGTCTAAGCAATATTAAAAAGTGACTGCATTATGCAGGAGAGGGGAAGAGACATTCTGGACTAAATTTTCAGGCATGACACCATGGTAAGCACATCCAGATTAAAAAAAAAAAAAAAAAAATCAGGCCTCTGTATTGTCTCAAGTTGAACACCAGAACTGGAGAAACCTTTCCTAGTCACTTCTGAAAGCACATAACTACAAATAGACAGAATATGCACAGCGGGGGTTTCATCCTTTCACCACAGGGTCTAAACTCCTTCCAGGATGTTGTTAATGGGAATTACTGTCCCTAGAGATGAAAAGGAATTCTTAGGGGTTGTATAAAAGGGGTAAGATGTAAAGATGGCATGAACACATCATATAGTTACAAAACTCAGTCATTTGAAACAAAGGGTAATTTAAGATGAAGATTAAGCAAAAACTCATTTGACACTCACCAAGGAAACTGTTGGAAGCCTTATTGCTTAGAGACCATTTAAAATCTGACTGGACAAGATCTATTGCAAAGAATGAGCCTACACTGATAAGGAGAGAGGCTGGATGATCCCAACCTTTTTCTATCTTTAATTTTGAGGATTCAGGAATTGAAATTAAAATTTCAATTTAATTTTAGTTACTGAGGCTCTACAGCTTTAAATCAAATCACAAAGACAGCATATTCACATGCTGTGCTCACATTAGTTAATTGCATTCTTGTCACAAGATCTAACAATGACCCATATTGAAACACTGTTCCCAGCCATGATTTTCAAATTTAAACAGTAAGTCAAGAATCTTTACTCAAAATAACCAATTTACATTCCATATGCATAAAAATGTAAGTGGGATGGCAAGTTTGCTCTCTAGGATTATTTTGCACCTTTTTGTAAATATTTAACATTAAAATGCAAGGTTAGGTTGTCAGATTATTTGTTATTTTCTTCCCCCTTCCAGAATATAGTTTTTTCCATATCTCATGTTTGCTCTTTTTGTATGAAAACAGTAATACAAATGAGTTTCACAATTCAGTATGCTCTAATCCATGCATCCTTTATTCCATTACAACCACTGTGTTGCATTTTAGCAACAGTACACAAACTGCAATCAATCGCAATCAATTTTTACAACAATCTGAGGCTTACAGTACATTTAAGGCCTTTAAATTTGGAAAAAATTAGACCTATAGTAGTAGTGTAACAATTGTAAGTGTCTTGCATTTCTGATGCATATTTCTGTGCGATTCCAGTGTCAAAGAATCAAATTACTTCTAAACTAAAAAGATTAGCTCAATGAAAATTTAGTTACATAAATTCATCAAAACATAAAATGTTAATTTTTTGTCCTGGAAACCTTATAAAATTTTAATAGCAAAATAATATAGGGATAAAAACATATTTTAACAAAATGTATTCAATCATATACAAACCAGAATTTTGAAGTTTATTGTAATTAGATTTAAATTAAAGCTACCAATCAAGAATCTATGCACAATGTAAATTCAAATATGTACAGTACTTTTAAAAAGTCTACAGGAATGCTTTACAGAAGGAAATGTTATGGCTCTTATTCAGACCATCTGAATATTAAAAGGAGTTTTCTATTAATGAATTTACATTTTCATTAAACAAAAACAAGTTAGTCAATTTTTCGTTAAGAATATTCCAGTTATATTTATACAGAAAATGGCTGAGAGAATTTAGCCCCTTGTAGTAAGGTGGCTTTTTGTTTGTTTGTTTTTCCAGGAAAGAGTAGGACATCTTAAATAATTTACTTGGGAAGATCAGTTAGTTAACAAAAGATCACTAAGAGGAAAAACCTCATCACAATAACTTGCCAGTTACAATACCACAGCTAGAAATTTACAAAGAAAGTACTCCCTTAGATTGAACCCATGAATCGATTATTAAGAACAAGCTGTAATTCATAACAGTTGTGTTCCAAATACTGAGATCATTGAAAAAAGTCTCCTAGGCCAGTATTATAAATGATCAGAAGATAGAGAAAAACTGACTTTAGAATATTTAATACAGTAATAGGTAAAAAGGATCCCCATATTCATATCCCAATGTCCGCCAAGGTAATGAAACTAAAATCATTGGAGTTACAGTAGTTGACCATATTGTGTGCATTAGTAGAATAATTTCCAGATATAAAAGACAAGTTTCATCAGATGTTTGATTAGAACACCCTAAAGACAGGTATTTCTTCATAGTGTAAAGCTATTACAGCTATCCAGTTAAAGCATGTGCAAAAACAGGTCATTTCTTCCATTCACAGTAACTGAGGTAAAATCAAGTAGGCTTCTTCAGGAGTTGGGGAGTTCATGAGATATGAACTGTTTTAGTCTTTCTAGATACTGTGCATAAAGCTCTATGTCATTATGCCCAGCCCCTTCCACCCAGAGGGGCTCCACTGCTCGTGGACATCGCTCATACATTGCCAGGCCATGGGAGAAATCTATTACCTCATCTTCGGTACCGTGAATTACCAACACAGGAGAGGTTACTTTAGATATCTTGTCAATGCTGGGGGGGATGAAAAAGAGAGAGAGGTTATTTGGGGTTTTAATTTTTACATTGATAACAAGAAAGTTTAATTAATTTCTAAACTCAATTAAGGAATAGTGTATTTTTTAAACAGATGTCCTATTGACTTACCCACAAAACAGGTGAAGCACAGATACCTGCCAGTGCAAGCTATCCTTTTATCACCATCATGCTACAAACTCTTAACAGTAAGACCACCATCCACTCTTCTGCATAGTCAAATCTTCGTCTTCTTAGTGCATATCATAATAGCTAGAATGTGGACAGTTGTCTAACTCAGAACAACCTGAGCCCACCAATGCAGTCCCACAGAGACTAGGGGTGAAACCAATCACCATGTCTGAGTTTGAAATAGTGACCAATGTAGCCGACAACTAAACTAGAGACATTTGGATCCCTAATCCCTTATAGCCCTTGAGAATAGGGTTATGCTACAAATTATACTACATTTTTAATTATTTTCACTTCCAGATTCTCATTGCTGTATTGTGCTAGAGTACATACTAGGACTGAACACACAAAAGGGAAATATTTAACTGCAAACCAACACTAATTAAAAAAAAACTGGCCCAGGATTTGTTTCATGGAAACATTTATGTGCATCTTGGGTTTTGAATAAGCTTATTTTTCACAACCTACATTTGGGGAAATGTTGACAAAGTAAACATTTAACTTAGACACAAGCTTTTTTTAAAAAAAGTTTGGTAGTATTTCTGTTGGATTTTTTTATTTTGGGGAGAGAAGGGTGGGAGGAAAGGAAAATAATTAAACCACTACAGTAGCTATAGTTGATTGCAGTGAACAATCATGAACTGATAGAAACAACTTTTTACCCACCTCTAATTTCTATGATTTGTTACAGTTGAACAGTAATTAAAGGGAGTCAGAATTTTGCTACTCCTAGAGAAAGTGAAGGGAGTTAAACATCTAAATCAGAAAGTGACTGTACAAAAATGAAGCTTTATCTATCTAGTTGCTCAAAATGAGCAAAACCCAAAAATACAATGTGACAATTTACAAACAAACATAACATTTTGAAAATACAGATAATTCAATTCAAACAATTAAATATGAACTGCAACAGAGAACGTCACAGAGCTATTGCTAAACAAACATTCTGGTCTCACTTTACATCCCAGTATCTCTTCAAAACAGACTATACAAGCTTAAACGTTAAAAAATACAGTCTTTTGATTTTGAAATTACAGGCAGTACCTGTACAAGATAGGGACTGTAGGTTTGTTCTTAAGTTGAATCTGTATGTAAGTCGGAACTGGCATCCAGATTCAGCCGCTGCTGAAACTGACCTGCGGCTGACTACAGGAAGCCCGAGGCAGAGTTGCTCTGCTCCGGGCTTCCTGGAATCAGCCGCTGATCAGTTTCAACAGGCTGAATCTGGACGCCAGTTCTTACATACAGATTCAACTTAAGAACCCCAGGCGTCCCCAAGTCAGCTGCTGCTGAAACTGATCAGTGGCTGATTCCAGGAAGCCCAGGGCAGAGCAACTCTGCCTCGGGCTTCCTGTAGTCAGCGCTGGTCAGTTTCAGCAGCGGCTGACTTGGGGACACCTGGGGCAGAGCAGCTTGGGTGCTGCTGGGTTGCTCCAGTAGCGCCGCTCCTCGGTGCTACTGGACCAACCCAGCAGCACCCAAGCTGCTCTGCCCCAGGCGTCCTGATTCAGCGGCTGCTGAAACTGACCAGCAGTGGCTGAATCAGGACGCCTGGGGCAGAGCAGCTGGGGTGCTGCCGGGTTGGTCCCATAGCGCCCAGAGCGGCGCTATGGGACCAACCGGCAGCGCCCCAGCTGCTGTACCACAGGCGTCCGGAGCAAAGCCGGGGAGCACGGGGGTAGCGGGACAGCCCAGACGTGCCGCGGCTTTCCTGCTGCCCGCATGCTCCGCGGCTCTGCTCCCCGTCTCCCTGCTCTGTTGGTCTCCAGCAGACCAGGGAGACAGGGAGCAAAGCCGTGGAACACTCCGGCAGCGGGACAGCCGCGGCGCGTCTGGGCTGTCCGCTGCCCGCGTGCTCCCCGTCTCCCTGGTCTGGAGAGACGTGAAGCAAAGCCACGGAGCATGCGGGCAGCGGACAGCTGCTGTCCCGCTGCCGGCGTCCTCAGAGGCTTTGCTTCCCGTCTCCCTGGTCTGCTGGTAGACCAGGGAGACGGGCAGCAAACCCTGTTCGTAACTGCGGATCTGACATAAGTCGGATCCGACATAAGTCGGATCCGCATAACTCGGGGACTGCCTGTAGATTCCAGGAAGGGAAACATTAAATATGGACTAGTCAGGTTTAACTTTTTCCATATGGAATACAGATAAGGACTTCAAGAACATTAGAACTGTTAATATAAGAGAGGTACAATTCAGCTACATTTATACTGGCACGTTCTCACGCAAAAACCCTCTTGCGGAAGAGTTCTTCGCAAAAACTCTTCCAGAAGAGAGCGTCTACAGTGGCATGTGCTTTTGTGCAAGAGATGTGCTTTTGTGCAAGAGCATCCATGCCAGTGTAGATGCTCTCTTGCACAAGAAATCTCTCATGGCCATTTTAACCATAGGGCTTTCTTGCGCAAGAAATTCATGTTGCCTGTCTACACTGGCCTCTTCTGGAAGAGCTCTTGCACAAGAGGGCTTATTCCTGAGTGGGAGCATCAGAGTTCTGGCGCAAGAAGCCCTGATTTCATACATTAGAACATCAGTTTACTTGCGCAAGAACACGCGGCCAGTGTAGACGGGCAGCAAGTTTTTGCGCAAGAGCGGCCGCGTTTGTGCGAGATCGCGCCAGTGTAGACACAGCCTTCTGGTTTTTATTTGCAACCCCAAGTGAAGAATGCCATAATGAAATGGCAAAGAGAAATAGGCCAAATATTGAATAATTTAGTTTAAAGTTTTAGAAGTCAATGGACTGTCTGCCACTGAGTAAAGATTTCATAATAGGCATGTCAGCTATGTGCAGTTATATACACAAAAGGCTTTTTATAGATCACTCTTATTAGTTAGCTACTTTAAGAAAGAAAGCTGGATAACCCCCATCACTGCAGCATTCAGGTAACTAATTTAATAGTTTGAATACAGATGATGAACTGTTAAAGAAAAAATATTTGTGTTTTACAAAAAAAATTGGAAAGCATCCCATTGCCAACTCAGCTACTTGTAAAGCAGTATTTAAACTGCACATTAGCCTACTTTGTATTCTCAGCCACACCTCTCGGCAGCTAGGAAATCTACAGAAACTATGTTCACATGGGGTCCCAATATAAAACACTTACAACAGTGATTTTCCAAAGGTGTATATAAACATTGTTTCCTGCAGTGAAGGCAGAGAGTTGAGCTTTACACATTAATGAAAATAAACATTTGTGTATTTCCCTTGTTTCGAGGTATACGTGAAGTCAGTCAGAGCAGTGTACAGATCAGTAGAAGGTTAATAAATACTGTACAACATCTCTGCTGTTAAGCTTTAAACATCCCTCCCCACACGCACTTATTTATGTTTTATACTATTTGAACTGACTTGTTTAATCAGTTACCCACTCTTGCGATAAAAGCAATTTAAAACCTTAGGTTTTCTCCTGTAGACATTAATTTTATATCAAATGTTAGATATTTAAAAACTAAGAGAAGAACATTGCACGAGTTTGAGAGCAAAATCTTTCAAACTCCTAATATACCTTCAGTGAATTCACATTTTAAAACTTGCTGAAAAGCATACTAAAACTATGACTTCACAAAGACAGGTATCATTCTCTAAGTTTGAAGGTCATATCTTTTAAGAAGGAGTTGTTTCACTAGTTACAGTCAGTCTTCCTAAAACTCTCTTTAAATATCAGCTGTTATGATCAAGTTAAAATAAAACATAAGAGAATGAATTCCACTGCTCTATCCTGGCTACAAAGGGTCCACCTACATGGTGAATACCCTTCCCCGCAACCCGTGCTGTGAGTCTCAGAACCCAGACAGTGCTACAGGGCTAAAAATAGCAATGCAGACAGTCTTGCTAGGGCTGGAGCCTAGACTGAGACCCACACCGAAGCCTGAGTGAGAGCTCATACACTGCTAATTTTAGCTCCATAGTGTGAGCTCCATGAGCTCAAGTTAGTTGACTTGGGCTCTAAGATACATTGTCCAATGTTTCTGCAGTCAGATATAACCAAATACTGTATTAGTTCACAGACCTAAACTCTGCAATAAATGTCATGGAGTCTGATGATACAGGCAGTCCCCGGGTTACGTACAAGATAGGGACTGTAGGTTTGTTCTTAAGTTGAATTTGTATGTAAGTCGGAACTAGTACATATTTTTTGGGGGACGGGGAGCTGGAGTTAGGTGGAAAAGACTCTGATTCTCATACAACTTCCTTATTCTAAGAAAAACACATACTGTTTTGATATGAAGGTTTTTTTGGTTGATATTTTAATTAAAAATTGATAATAAGTTTCAGTGTTTCATGCTATATCCAAATCTTCCTTTTGGGGTACCTGAAAGATCCCAGTTATTCATTTAATAGTCAGAATCTTTGTTTTTTATAACTAAAAAAAGTTTATTCAATGCATATTACTGTTCCAAATAGAATTTGCTACAGATGGTTCAGTGAAATGGGTATTAAGTGTAATAAATAGTCATTGGAGAGCACAGTGAAATATTGATACAATCAAAGCTGCTGTTGTATTCTGCTGAGCAGAAAATGGAAATCCCTTCCTGTGAAGTGTGTGTGTGAATTTATCCACAGGATTAATTTTAAAGAAAAATTCTGTGTTGGGAACAGGAGTTTAGCCACAGGTGGGTCCTCATCACCCACTTTGCAACCAGACCCATCCCCTTGGGGCTTACCCTGCTCTGCTCCAGCCAGGGTGTGGGGTTGGGGCTTATCCCCTCTTCCCTTCTGTCCTGCTCCTCCCCATTCTTGCCCACCCATACCACTGGGTAATTTTTCAGCTTTACCTCTGCCAGGCTGGAAGGGACTTGTTAATTTCACGTGACACTAACAAGATACTTGCAGCTCTAGTGCTGAAGAGAGAAAGAGCTGTTGCTCCCAACGTGGGGACTGTAACACAATGGGTCTCAATGCCTGCTGCTCCTGCTGTTCCATAGGAAATTAATTTTTCCGTTCTGGAGTGCCCCCTTTTGGCTGGTGTCTTGTTCCCCCCAGCAGACCCGCATCCTCCTCAGCGAGAAAAGCCACTCCGCATCTCCCTGGTCTGCTGGGAGGGGGAGGGGGGGCGCTAGCTCCGCATCTCCCTGGTCTGCTGGGGGGAAGCACCCCCCGCGCCGCCGGAGGCGGCGACGACAGTGGGGGAGGCACCCCGCACTAGCTGCGCCTCCCCCCCCCCCCCCCCCGCCATTTGTAACTAGGGATCCGATGTAAGTTGGATTGATGTAACCCGGGGACTGCCTGTATTCTTCCATTCCTGGCTACAGGAAACTACTTGGAGGCAGGGGTACTTCTTCCTCTCAGTCTTCTGCATTTACCATTGTCAGAAGATCAGCATCATTACCATTGAGAATGTAATCCAGAAGACAATGCTATGCTCAAATCAGGAACCGCTCTCGGGAGAAAGTGGAATACCTAATACAGGTTGGACCTCCGTGGTCCGGCACCCTGGGGACCTGACCAATTCCAAACGAGGGAATTTGCCGGATCAGGGGAGGTCCCCTGCTATCAGCCTCCCAGGATACTGCTGGCTGGCTCCGCTCTACCCCCAATGCCACTGTGCTCCAGGCCGGCTGCTACAGGACTTGGGCTTGGCACACTGCTGCCAGGTGGCTCAGGTTCTCCAGGGGAAGAGCTCCCCAGCCACCACAGCCCCACTTCTGCCCCACCCAGCTGAGGCTTCTTGGGGACAGTACTCCACGGCTACCCTGCTTCTGTCCCACGCAGGGTTTCCCAGGGACTAGGCTCTCTGGCTGCCCTGCTGGTGGCCTTGCTGCTGCCACACCCTGCCAGGGCTCCCCTGGGACGGGGCTTTGCGGCTGCCCCACTGCTGAGGTGCCAAGATAGGGCTCCGCAGGGACAGAGCTTGCAGTCCTGCTGCTGCCCTGCGTGGCCATCGCTCTCTGGGGATGGGGCTCACCTGTCTGATGGTGGGGCTCCCCTCTGCTGGACTCCCTGACTGGCTCTCATTCCCGGGCGCTGGAGTTCTCTGGTCCAACAACATCTGTGATCCTGCCAGACCGCAGATGTTGACAGACCAGAGTCTCCCGGATTTAAGAGGTTCAACCTGCAGCAGACATTCAAGCGGTAGAGAATCAGGGGTGGTTTCTATAGCTGCCAAATATACTGAAGAATAGTGTGGTATCTCTTCCTGTAGTAAAATGTTAATACTGTTTCTACCAAATGTACAAGAATTAGAACTATTTGCACTTAAAGGTGCCTCCCAGAGAAGGGAAACAAAAAGCAAGTTATGATTACTCAAAGCAAATTTGACTATTCAGTTAACAGTCACAGCAATAAGCAGCAGGTGGTTTAAGACAGTAGTAAGCATACTTCTGGGGTTATCCGCAGGTCTTCCATGGGATACATCCACATATCTAAGTAGTTGTATCATTTTATAACAGGCTACATAAAAAGCACTAGTAAAGTCTGTACAAACTAAAATTTTGTAAGACTATTTCTTCTGCTCTATATATTATATAGTGAAATGTAAGAATAATATTTATATTCCACTTGATCCATTTTATTATTATATGGTAAAAATGAAAAAGTAAACAATTTTTCAATGCTAGTGTGCTGTGATTTTTGTATTTTTATGACTGATTTTGTAAGCAAGTAGTTTAAGTGAGGTAGAACTTGGAGTACGCAAGATAAATCTATCTCCTAAAGGGGTACGGTAGTCTGGAAAGCTTGAGAGCCACCGATTTAAGATATTTTCTTACACTTAAAGCAGTTTTAAGATTCAAATTGATAAAGTGTGTTCATTAATATGAAGTTTTAATTATTAAAGAAATAGTTAAAATAAATTACATCTGGCTTCTTTGTCACAGAAGTCCCACATAATAGAGTCTTTGAGCTTCTACTGTCAGAAAGTTGGGCTTCCACCTTTCTCCATCAAAAGAACGAGACTGTGCTCTGGAAGATGCAGTTTTTGCTTTGAACACTGATTCCTTGTGAATAAGTTGTGCAAAACCAACTTCAACAATGAAGGGTGCTCTCCAGTCCACTGATTTTCACTCTTTGGATGTAAATTTCACATATTTTTAGGAATACCCGTGGGCATCCAAATGTTTTGGTCTCTCTTTATATCTAAGCACCTCATTAAATCAGAGAAACTGTCTCTGCTGTTCAGGCTTTTACATTCTATTAGTTATCCTGAAACTAATCAGGTTTAACTTTCAGTGTGGAATTTTAAAGATTATAAGTTCATTTTAAGACAACTGAAATGCTGCCATATATCTTAACTGATCCTAGATGCTGTGCACCTCCTCCCCCATTATGGTGGTATCTAAGCACTTCAATCTTTAATGTCTTTATCCTCACAATGCCTTTAGAGACAAGGAAGTATTTTACAGATGAGAATCTGAGGCAAGGAGACTCACACAAAGCCTGTGTCAGAGCAGGTCACAGAATCCTAGGCTAGCATCCTAGCCACTGCACTATCCTTCCTTTCTTCCTTTATGCAGCAACAAACGTTATCCAGAACTTTAGTCTATTATTTTTGTAAAGAAGGATAAGCAGTTAACAAGAAGTCTAAAATTCCTTCCACATATATTTGTTGACACTACATCCCTTTTTAATCTGAGTTGGTTGAACAATGTAAAGGGGGCGTTACTAATTAGCAAAAAGCATTGCCAGCACAACCACAGCTAACAGTTACTGGTCTAATTTAGCATAGAATGGTTTGGTAGACTGGGTATGAGCATTAAACATCACAATAATAAATAACTGTGAAGTTTTGTAGGGGTTTTCTTCATTTGTGGTTTTATCAAACTAGCATGCCAGTTTGAGAATACAAGCTACTTAGTGACAAGTGAATATATTTATTATCTGCTTAGATTTATAGTATGTGCCTGTGCAAGATGCATGTCACAATACAAATAAAAGTAAATACTATAGAAAAGTTTGCAGTGACCATAGAACAATCTCTCCAGCAATATTTCCACATACCTTGGGAAAGCATCAAAGCAATATGTTTTCCTGGTGTCAGGAAAAGCTACCCGTAATCCAGACATCAAAGGAGAATGAAGGATTACAGCTGCACACTCGTACCGAGATGCCAAGTCCACTGTCGGGACAGTTCCAATACTCTGACCATAGAGAATTATGTTCTCAGGACTCACACCATATCTGCAAAATTAGAAAATAGATCTCTTTAAAAAACAACCAACCTATGACAAATGAACAGTGACAGATACAAAACACACATTCTACCACTGCAGCTCTCCCTCCAAAATCCAGTCCCACCCAGTATGTAGGAAAGTATCAAGTCTGTATATAAAAGCAGACTAAATCATTATGTAGTAATTAGAACATTTTGGCTATGTCTACACTCGCGGCTTCTTGTGCGAGTAATATGCAAATGAGGCTAAGCGTGGAATATCTCTGAGCATCATTTGCATACCTAATGAGCCACCATTTTTTTCAGAAGAGGCTCTTGCACAAGAAGGAGCGTCTACACTGCCCCTTCTTGCGCAAGAAAAACCCTCTTGCGCAATGCTGTTCTTCATCTCAAGTAATAGGTGTAATGGCATTGCGCAAGAGGGTTTTTCTTGTGCAAGAAGGGGCAGTGTAGACGCTCCTTCTTGCACAAGAGCCTCTTCTGAAAAAAATGGTGGCTCATTAGGTATGCAAATGAGGCTCAGTGATATTCCACGCTTAGCCTCATTTGCATATTACTCGCGCAAGAAGCCACGAGTGTAGACATAGTCTTTCAGAATTATCTGTTTGCCGGTTACTCGTGTAAACCATATTTGTGAATGTTCAGGAATCTAAGTTATCTTCCACAACACAGTGCACTAACATGTGTTTGACATTGAAAAAAACCCAGTCTTACAGGAATTTCTATCCTAACGCTGACACACAGTCTCTTGTTTTAAAAAAAAGGGATCTTTGTTTTATAAAAACAGTTGACTCAACCCCAAAAGATATAATCAAGATCAAATTAACTGGAAATTAAATACATTTATATATTTAATGTAAGATGGATGGCTCTTGATTATTCCCCTCCATTCTAGTAGCATCCTAGTCTGTGTGCTGTATAGTTTTCAGGCCTACTTATAGCTCAAGTTACAGACTGGTGTATAGTAATCTGCTGCTACAAAACATCACTAATATCACAATCTTAGATATTCAGAAATATCAAAAAGTTGGTTTAAAATATTAAATTATTTTCAGGATACTTGGTCACCACCATATTTAACACACACATTATAACTGCTATTCTGAGAGTCACAAGATAGTACTCACAGATCCTCAACATCCAGCTTAGCTTACTACAAACAGCACAAAAATAATTCACAGTAGAGAACTGCACATTTCTGGTTGTCTTAATCTGTTAGTAGAAGTGCATTTTTTCAATTTAGATTGGCACTAATACTTCCACTTCTATGACACTGGAAATCAGAACCTACATCTGGGATTCTACCAGGCTGTACAGGTTTTCAGCCCATTTGCTGAAATGGTTATCAGCCTGATGCGCAAGACTAAACTGCTTTACCTCACAAACACAAACACAATGGCCAACATTCAGCTGCTCGTAGGACAGCAACAAAAGGGATAGGGAAGTAAAGTTATGAGAAGAGGGGACACGATACTAATCATCCTAAAACAGGTTACAGTCTGGTACATTTACGTTTATAATGAAGTAAGATTTATCTGAATTGTAGCATCGCTGGAACAGGGACTACATCTTCCCAGATGTTTGCACAATGCTTAACACAGTGTAACATTATAACTGTAATACCAATTATAAAAACAATTTGTCCCCAGAGTAAACTCTCTCTCTTATTGTTCTGTCAAAGCCAGACTGTCATCTTTCAAGATGTAAAGCTTAGGGCAAATTTGCCTCGCTGGCAGAGTGGGCGCAGGATATAGTGAAATCCCGTATAGCTTGGCTGCACAGGAAAAGAATTCAAGGAGTGAAATTCTGGCCCTACTGACTTCAGTGAAGGCAGGATTTCTCTCAAGAAGTCATTTGAAAAGAATCTGCATTCACTTAATCACGCCTCGTGACAGAGTTTTGGGAGAAGTGCACTCAACTATGCTGATTCACCAGCCATTGCACCCTGCTACTCAGAGATCATCACAACCTAAAAATGGTACAGCAACAGCCACTATGTGATCTGGGTAAGGACAAAGGTGTATTTGGAGTATTTCAGATTATTAATACTGTAGTAGCATATAAAGGCACCAGTCTGGATCCACTGTGCTAGACAAAGTACAAACATACAGTGAAGAGATGTCCCTCTTCCAAAAAGTTTACAATCTAAGTATAGGTGAAAACAATAGCAGATATATAAAGGGGAAGCATAATGCAACAGTCATCAGCTCCCTAGAGTGTGAACTCTATAACCGTGTCTTTGCCTAGAAGATAGGATTTTTCCCCGTTCATTCACTTTCACTACTTTTGTTTTTCTTTTGTTTCTATAAATGGCTTGTGTAATCTGCATTGGCCATAAAGCACCTAGCTATCATAGCGATAGGCTTCTAGAAACAAAACTTAAGGCACAATCTGCATTTCACAGGAAGCAAATCAGTTAAAGTAGGATGCTGTTTGAAGTGCTATAAACATAGGAGATTTCTACACTGCAAGGTCCTGTTTGACTAGGTATCAGATCCATTAACTGGTCAGTTCTGATTATATCACAGCAATGGAGTGGCATTTTTGCTACATTTGTCTTAAGAGAATTAAGGCATTAATAGTGTCTTTTAAAGTACGCAGTACAAAATACTGAAACATGCTGAGCCAAATGTCAAAGGTGAAACTGATACCAGAATTAACAGTGACAAAGCAGGAAGGGCAATTAAAGAGCATTTTAGTTATGTATTTGTCATTCCTACATCACTTCTTGCTAATCAGCACAAAGCAATTAGATAATTTAAACTAGTTATAGAAACTTCTACTATCTTTCCATACCCTTTGCCCTTCCTCCTTTTGATCAGAAGAGTGCCACATCTCTCAGACAAATTCACCTTGAAACATCTGAACAAAACGCTCGTCTTCATGTTTTATATATTCACTGTGGAGCAGGGGGGAGAGGACATTTGATGATTCAAAGCCAAGGTCCATGAATAGGTGAAGCAAAATCTAAACACATGTAGTTTTAAGTTTTGGTTTGGAGGTCTAAGTTCCTTAAAATATTTTTAAAAAATTATAAGAGAGCAGTCAGATGGAAAGTGAAACACAAGAGAGAGGACATGTATGGATGGAAAGAGAGCAGAGGGAGCAGAATCTGAAGGCAAGAAGAGAAGAAATGAAGAGTGAGGAAAACAACCAGACAATAAGGGGAGGAGGGAGAGCTTAAAAAAAAAAATCACATTTTGAAAAGACCAATTATTTTCCTCAGGATTCTGTCACCACTCATTTTCCATCCGCAAGACCTAGCATGTTTCTGCAAGAGGAAAAAGACCCTTTTTTTCCTGTTGATCCCACTCAGAGGTGGAGAGAAAGGTTCAAGTATCTGCAATCATAATACACCACTACAATCATAATACACCCACTACAACAGTGGGTCTCAGTCTGCGGGCCAGGACCCAAAACTGGGTCACCAGAATGTTTCAAAGGGTCACATGGTGGCTCCTATCCTACAGGGCTGGCTGGGCTCCCCTGACTCTGCTCCAGGCACTGCAATTCTGGGGTTCCAGCATTACTCAGGCATGATCCTGTCACCAACCATGATGACAAGAGTCTGGGTAAGCCAAGATTGAATGAGAGGCACTGCAGCCCCAAGAGCCAGGTCATAATGTCCAGTTAGGGAAGGGGGAAACCCCAAGTGGCACTGCAATCCTCTAGGTTGCAATGCCTAGAGCAGAGGGCCTAAGCTAGCTACCCGTCACAGCACTGCAGCTACCAATGTGTGTGAGGGAGGGAGGTGTCCTGCACAGCATTCACAAGCATTCCCCAGGGAGCAAGGCCTCCCTGAAATCACCTCATGGCCTGCACCCCCAAATGATTTACTGGGTCAGGACAGGCCATAAACATTTACAGATGGGTCCTTCCTGAGCCCCAAAAACACTGAGAGCCCCACTGCACTAGAGGACACAGTTGCTGGCTACAAGCAGATAACTGGTGATTACTCTGCTTGTTGCCAGACATACATCAATTGGTTAAACTTTGAAACAACAGATCCAGGCTCTCTCAGCATGTCTACATTTGGGTGGGGTCAGACTCGGACAAAAAAAAACAAACAAACTCAATTTTGATTCATCCACTCCCCGCCATTCTCACACTGAACATACAGCTTTCATATTTACTACATCTAGGGGCAGTTAGAAATGAAAGTGCTTGAATCAAAGACATTTTTCCAAGTTCTCAGAAGTAAAGGATAGTAAGCCAGTTTGTCCCTTTGAAAAGAAAGGATTTGGAATTTCATGGCATTGTTTGTCCATCTTACTGGAAGCTCTAATAAATCATTTATAAGTAATACTAAATTCACCTTGAAAATGTGTAAAATAAATCCAGCACATTTCTGCTAAATGGACAAACCTACAATATTTACAGGTGATTACAGATTTCTAGAACTCTTGTTTTAGACCACATCTCACCTATGAAAAATCTCATAACCTTCTTCCTTTTTTAAAGTTATTTGCAGTGTTAGTTCCAGGAGGAGCCTGGGGATTAGGGAGGAGCATCCGGCCAGGCAGCACTTACCCCAGGTGGCTCCCAGGTAGTGGTGCAGCGAGACGAAGGACAGCTCCCTGCCCACCCCAGGCCCATTCTGCTTCTGGAAGGAGTAGGGTTGCCAGGTGTCCAGTACTGACCCAGACAGCCCAGTATTTTCACCTCCTGTCCAGTAAAAAAAATCAGAAAATACCGTACACCTAAAATGTTCAATATTTTCTGATTTTTTCCCCCTGCCAGGAGGCGAAAATACTGAACACCTGGCAACCCTACAACACACTCAACAACCCGGCCCAGTCCTCCCCTCCTCCCCCGCTTACCTGGTTCCGCAGGGAAGTTGTCTTCTGGCTCGATCAGAAAAACAAGATGGCCACTGGCAAAAAGCTTCAAAGGCTTTTCTTAAAGAGGCCATGCTGTTTTATTTTTTTGATTAACTCTCGGAGTCCTTTTTTTGGGGGGGCTCAATAACTTTGGTCTCCCCCCCCCCTTTTTTCCTCAACAGAATTTTTTCCCTGGTGTTTTTTTTTGGGGGGGGAGGGGGAAGTGTCTTCAGTATTTCTTGTTAAACCACCTGGCAACCCTAGGAAGGAACCATCGTACCCCTGTGGCTCCTGTGGGTGGGAGAGACACGGTTCATCTCTGACAGGACCACCCCCTTAGCTTCTAATGGACACAATTCTCCATTCTCAGCGAATGGGAGCTGCAAAGAAAGTGCTTGCAGGCAGGACTGCATGCTGAAACCTCAGCCCTTCCCCCCTCTCATACACAAACAGGCCCATAGGGTTGCATTGGCCTCTTCTAGGAGGGGGCCAGCAGTGTGAGGCCAGGGCAGGCAGGGAGCCTAAGTGACAGCCCTGCTCCAAAGATCATGATTAAGTGGGGGGACCCCTCAGGATTGACCAGTTGGTGACCACTGGACTAAATGATCATGACGGTCACTGGAATTTGCAGGTTGTGGGGACTGAACCATAGCAACACTTTGGATGCAGATGGAACTCTTACAGTCAATGCTGTGTACAAACAGCATATACCTTACATCACATGCCCTTGCTTTTCTAGTGTAGCTATGGTTCAATCCCCACACGGCGCAAATTCTAAGTATGCAAGTCCAGTTAGAAAAAACGTCACTAATCCGGGACTCTGTCTTGGTTATGGCAATCTTGTGAGCCACTTAGATGAAGGAGGGCCACTCACGCAGCCCACCCACTAGCCTAGGTTGCCCACTGCTGTCCAATCACAAGAGGGCCATGATAATGAATTGATAAAGCCATTCATACACTAAGTCAAAGTCATTCATACACTAACTTACAGGAGAAAGACATTTCAACACTAGTACAGTTAAGATATATGAATAAGGAAAGAAAAACACCCCCACTGAATATACAAATATAGTGACTTCAGTATATCATATTACAAAAGTTGCATCCTAGCCTAAGGGCAATACAAGAAGGAAACCTTTGGGAGGTGCCACAGTGATGGCCACTGGTGATGAGAACAAAGGTGATGAGAAAGACAACAGCTAATATTTCAGGTTGTTCTATAAGAGATGGTGAGAGTATGTGGATGCGCATCTACACTACAAGCCTTTATTTCAAAATTATGTTGGGATGGAGGACTTCTTACTCTGACTCATTGTAACCCTCATTTTACAAGGAGTAAGGAAAGTCAAAGGAAGAGTAGTTTTCCTTCAACTTCCTGCCGTGTAGACAGCACTAAGAGCTGCATTAAGCTATTTTGATTTCAGTTACACAACTTTAATTTGATTTTAACCCTGCTGTGTAGACGTACCCTGAGAGATTAGCTAGTATCTATAGGATCATGAGCATTTAGGTGTAAATTAGAGCTAAATAACAGCACAGAACACAGAGAATCAGGATTGGTGGCTGTAAACAAACTTTATGGGATCACTGGAAACTTGGCCACACCCATGGTAAGTGGACATCTGGCTAACTAAAATCAGGCCCGACCACAGATGTTGCTAGACTAAAGAGGTTTAACTTAGGGATGTAATAGTGTAGTAAATTAACTTGATTAACCAATAAGCAAAAGCTTATAAGCTAATGCTACAGACTATACGCATTTCCCCCATCCTCTTGCCAGTACATTTTTTTTGCAGGCTGACCAGTAGCCTGACTCAGTCCTGGCTCATACCAGGTCTGGGACCTATCCCTGCTGTGGCTCTGCATTTCAAGTGTATTAGGAGTCAGGCAAGCAGGCAGCCCAGCTCAGTTCCAGCTTGCTTGGGTTCTGGGAGCTCAGCCCCACCCTCTCTTCCCCTCGGACTGGTGCTTCTGCAGTGCGGGGTGACAGGCAGCCAATCCATGAGGGGAGCTGGTTTTTAAATTTGCTCGTCTTGTGGACCAGCTCCCCCCGCCTGGCACCACATGCTGCTGCCTCTGGTACAGAGGCAGCAGCATGGAGTGGCAGGGGGCTACTCGGGAGTGGGGTTGATCAAAATAGTCAACTAATCGATAAAAATTCATGAGGTTAATTGACTATTCAATTAACTGATATTTAACATCCCTAGTTTAACCTGTACTTACTCTTCAATCAAGAATGAAAAACTTCAGGTATCTATGGAGTGCTGAGTAACACAGCAAGCAGTACAGAGCTCACCCTAAACAGCCAGTTTTTTTGTGAAATCTTGCAATAAAGTACATTAGAAATAGAAAAATCCAGCCATTTTAAGGAAGAAATTAAGTACTCTGAATTTTTAAATTTGGCAGGGAAAGGTCTTCCAAATTTTAACGGTGCTCTCACCTCAGTCAAAGGTTATTTTAAAACACTCGCTTAAAAAAAATGTTGAAGCAACTTTCACAAGATCCAATGAAAAAAACTCCATATTTACAGCAGAATTTATGGCAAAATGTACTGCAAATGTACCATAGAAAAGTATCTAGACAACATTATTCATCTCTTCTGACACTTCCTAAACAGCTATAAGGCTAGTCTCCACTAGAAGTGCTACACTGGCACAGCCCCATCGATGCAACTACACTACTGTGGCATGTCTGGTGAAAATGCTCTACGCTGATGGGAAAGCGATTTCTCATCAGCATAATTCATCCGCCTCTACAAAAAGTAGTAGCTATGTAGGTGGGATAAGTTCTTCTGCCAACATAGCACTGTTCATACTGGCACTTAGGTCAGTGTAATTTACTGAGGGGACAGGGGGTTGGAACACCCCTGAGCAGCGTAAATTATAAATTGTAAGTGGTATTATAGATTTGGCCTTTAACTCAATCCAATGTCTAGTTGTTCCATTCCAGAAAAGAGAGCAATGCAAATGCAAGGGCACTGGAGCAATTAACAATATAAATGTTAATTGTCTAAGTCACCAAGATTGATATTTATTGTCTATGCACGTTTGGTTCACACTATTTGTTTTATTTAGATACAATTGGATGGGGAAGATGAAAATACCGACACAATAAACCAGAATCTTAATTTTTAAAAAAATGGAAAAAGCCAGGCAAATCTGAAAGAAGACTGTGACTTAAGCATTAATATTTAGCATTTTGTTGACAAGTCATATTAAAGGTGTGAAGACATGTGAATTCTCAACTTAATTCACCCTGCAGTGATTTCCTAATGCAGATTACATGGAATGATTTACAAGATTCAAGTACCCATGTATAATGGGGAGACAGATTGAGTTTAGCATACCCTAGCTTTGGTCTGTTTAAAACCAGAACTTTAGAGTTACTTACATGCAAAAGTAACTTCAAAATTAAGTAAGATACTTTGAAGTGCACGAACATGTGTGACAGAAATATTAAGTTTTATTTATCATAGACAGGAAACCTTTATTGGCTGCTAAGAATTATCTTCACTGACCACAGTATTAACTCACAAAACCCCAGCCAGCTACATTC
Source organism: Pelodiscus sinensis (assembly GCF_052426305.1). NCBI lineage: Eukaryota > Metazoa > Chordata > Testudines > Trionychidae > Pelodiscus > Pelodiscus sinensis. Next base: position 28,972,733 of record NC_143065.1, read on the forward strand.
CATTATATACTCTTTATTATAACCATTGTACAAAACCCTGTCTCTGGAGTACTTTTAAATAACCTGAGGCATCAGAGGAGATTATGTTACTTTCCTAAAAGTACTCTCGGCTGTATTCCCTGTGAATGAGGAATTCATTAGCTCCATTCCCAGTAACACACTGACCTTTACACGTATTTCTATTCCAGCTGCACACACTGCATTGAATGTTGTATAATGTTAACACAGTTACATAATATTCTGGTACGCTGCTCTTAAGGTATATGATTACACTGCCAGACAATTAGAATTTTGACAACACCTTTGTTGTTGTAGTACTCTGAATCCTAAACTCAACAGCAGGAACCAAGAGGAAATGAGGTGAACTACTGTATCCAAAAAACAGGCTCTTATAAAAATTTTGTTAGGCTATTAAGGAAAACAAATGGAGTCTTATGTGTTTCAGTGATCTTCTAATGCTAGCATATAAAATGCTGGCAAACAGATTTTAGATTATGTCAAAACATGTCTATGCATCCTAGAACACTTATAGGAAAAGCATCCCTCCAACCTCATTAGAAGGTAATCAGAACAAACTTAATATAAGGCTTTACACTGCATATGCAATCTCAGCAGATATAGACTTTCTTAGCTATTTCTAAACTTTCAGTCACTTCCAAGTGAGAGAACTCTGCCCCACTTTAGAGGCTGGAAGTCTTTATGCTGAGCAAGGGCACTTACAACATTACCTCTCAGCTTTTCAGAATTGGGTACCCCTTTCCTACCATTCTCAGCTCAGCAATGGGGAATGCAGGAAATAAAGTCCCCAACTTTCCCTGAAATCACCATATACCTCCGTACCTTTGCAGTGGAGCACTACCTTATTCTATACAATAATCATATTCCACTCTCAATATCTGGGCGCTTTAGGGAATTAAAACTGAACAAAAGGATTAACATCTGTCAAATGGGGTTTCCCTCTTCACTGTTCTGCTAGGCAGGGGTGGCCAGACCCATTTTGGGCAAAGAGCCAAGATATCAGTGGATCCAGCAGAAAGAGCAGGGGCAAAGTTAACAAACAAACCAACCAACCAAACCAAACAAAAAGGACTGCCCCTTTGCCCCTTTGAAAGGAGCCCCTGGTCACATTTGGTTGAGAAAAAATAAAAAAGCTCTGCCCCTTTAAGAAAACACATTTAGAGGTTTTTTTGGCCACATCAGGCTCCTGTGGGCTGACACCATCTTTAATTCTCCTTCTTTAATGGCTGCACCGGACAGCTCCCCTGCCGAGATCAGCACAGGGAGCCGGGGAGGAGAGGGCCATTTTTGGAGGCGTGGGGGAGGCTTCACAAGCCACAGGGGGGGCTTCACAAGCCGCAGGTTGGCCATGGCTGTGCTAGGGTAAAACAATGTGCTTTCCTTCTAAAAAAATACAGACACACTACATGTTTTAAGAGAAAGGTAGAAGCACATTTTGAATTTATATTGGAAGCCTTAAAAATAAAGTCCAAAGCTAAGTCTGACAGCAACACTCAATAGGGAGCCAGCAGAGCACGCAGAATCCTGAGCTGCTGAGGAGGTAAGCTGCATCATTTTGTACCAGCTGTAATTTTTTCCTCCACGGTTGGTTTCAAAGCACAAGTAAATTGCATTACATTAATCCAGTTTGGAGTTGACAATAATGTGCATGATTAAAGGTAGAGAGGTGAACGACTACTCAACTATCTGATAAGCAAATGCTTATTGGATAGTCAGCACACTAGTTGACTAGTTGCTTCCCACCCCCTTGCTGCCTCTATCAAAAAGGTGTGTGTGGGGGGGAGAGAAGAGGTGGTGCTTCAAAGTGGCAGCGCCAAATGAGCCCAGGGCCAGACCCAGGGCTCCATGCAATGCTGCTGCTTTGAAAAGCTGCATGAAGTCAGGGGACAGCTGTTTCAAAGCAGCAGTTCCACATGGAGCCCAGTCCCCAGCTGATCACGGTCTTCATGTAGCACTGCCGCTTTGAAACACCGCGGGAGCAAAGAATCAGCAGGGGACTGCTTGAGTCCCCCGCTGGTCCCGTGCTCCCTGCAGTGCTTTCGCCTTTGAAGTGTAGCAACAGCCCTAGGGCCATTGCTACACTTCAAAGGCAGAAGCACCCTTATCAACTAATCGAATAGTCAATACAAATTACATCAGGAATCCTGATCACTTTTTGTGGCTATACTTCTGTTACTGGTGGCAAACCCAGAGACAGGAAACTGTGCCACAGAACAGAGACCCTCCCAGAGAAAGAAAACCTTGGGAAAGTCTTGGTCCCACCGACATCCAACTGCTGCAGCCCTCTCCCCAGTGAGGAGCGTGGAAACCTGAGACAAGGATAGAATGCATGGGGGAGGGAGGGGCAAATGACAGGAGAGGATAACATTTCGAAAGGCTCTTGTTGAAAGTTATAGCAGTTCTAAGTTTTTTTTTCAGTTCATTCCCCACCTGCAAGACTGAGTGGAGGAAAGAAGTGCTCCCTATTTCAAGAAGGGAAATTAAAGACCTTCAAGATATGTGATACTGTGAAACAACTAATGAGACAATAATCAAGGACAGCAGTCTTTTCATGTGCTAGTCAATTTCATAAGTGCATTTTTATTTGGTGATCACAAAAAGATTAACAGCTCTGGAGACTAATCTGAAGTTCTGTCTACAAAACAGGCACTGAAAGTTTTAATTACTTGGTTCAGTGTACTTCAAACTCTGACCTGAGCTTGAGTGGCAGCTCGGTCTCATTGCTCTTTTTAATTCTTAATTTCTGTTGAAAGTTTTCATTGTATGTTAGCTGTGGAAGTGTTTTTTGAATTGTGTGTATCTACCCACTGAGATCAGAATTTCATCACCAAATCTATTGCCTACAGAGCAACAGAAGTTTTGGTCAAAACTATCTGATTATACCCCTACTCTTAGGTAAGATATTACATCATCTTTATGTGTATGAAAGATGGACAGGATTGTGAATGAATCAAGTTTTCACCTGAAAGGTCACACATTAAACTGCACTTAATGCCATTTAAATTGCTTGAGAAGAACACAGGTTTAAGTAAATTTGGCTGCAATTTGAACCTATGGCCCCAGGGTATTTCAAAATGGCTGCTTAAATTAAATTATCCAATTTGTCAAAATGCTGGACTTTAAGAAGCTTTTATTTAGGCTGCCTTAAAGCCTGCCTTGATGCACATAAAGAGTATGTTTTTCAACTGCATTAGCTCAACTGAGTTAGCATAGCACAATGGAAATACCCTGCCAAGGTACAGGCTTAGGCTATATCTACCCCACAGATGTCGTAGCAGCACAGCTACAGAAAGAGAAGAGGTATTCCCATTGTTGCATTCAATCTACCCTTCTGAGAGGTGGTTAGGTCAACAAACGTCTTGTAAGCCCTGCTACAGAGTCCACTGGTTCAGGTCAACTTAGATGTATCTCAATGTTGTGAATTTCTCACACCATCGAGAAATATAGCTAGACACTCAAGTTTTAGGTGAGACTAGGCCTAAGGGCTTCTCTTCGTTGCAAAGTTAACGTGAGTGTTAACTCTAACTTAACTCCTTTAACAAAAACACTGTTGTGCTCAAGGTTGATCAGGAAGTACAAGCTAGCACTCAAGTGAGTACCACTTTGCAGTGTGGATACAGAGTAATGCCACTCAAGTGCAGTTAGTTCTCCAAGGCCACAATTGCCCAGGAACAACAGACAAGTTCTCCCAAAATACACTGCAAAATAATTTAGTGCACAACTCATACTACTGCAGTGCCAAGAATCATGGGTTAAGGCTCCTGACAGCACCAGTAGGGACATAGCAGCTCCAGTGTTATATCACAGTCTTGCCAAGAAAGGCTAGCTCAAGAGGTGTAACTGGAGTTAGATCTGAGTAAACACATACCCTAACAGAACTTTCAACATGTCAGCCTGCACTGGACAGAGCTTTACATATTGATGTTATGCTGATTCCATTAAAAAATAACTAAAACAAACATTTTAGCCCAAGGCAAGGTATAAGTGATACAGTCATGAAGTTAGCTAGCCAAAGCACACTGGTCAGCTACTTCTTATGAACTGTAATGCTGGGACTTCAGTGTTAATGCACATGGAGTTAAACAGTGAAATTCAACCACCACAGTGGACTGTAGGTTTGTGCAGCTAGTGTGCATGTGTTAAATTTCAATAAGCTAAAAATGTATGAGCATGCCAGGAAGCAAGAGACAGAAGCAAAAATAAACGTAAAATCCTTCCTCGGATCACTGACTATCATCTGCCAAGTAAAAACTGTAAATGAAGGAGGGGAAATGTTAAACTGAGGACCATCAGAAGCACAACTCAGAAGCAGAGAGCTGTTCCACTTGCCAGACAAAGGAAGTTAAATGGTTTGCCCAACTGGAACTAAGCCTTTGGGAGCATTACAAAGTTATGTTTATGTCCCATCTCCATCTACTGTAGGAGGATTATAAAGCCCACAATCTGGAATGCATCATTCCACAGGACACAGAAGATACCGAGTGAAATCTGTGAAATGAGTCTGTGTACTTCTGGTACATCATTCTCCAGTTTTATTTGAATTCTCCAAAAACATTTACCAATCAAATTGAGTCCATTACTTTCTGATCCTGCACAGACTTATGCATGTGCTTAACTTTTATGCAGATGAGCAGTCCCCACTGAATTCAAAAGCAACTACAGTCTTCATACAACTCTTTCCTTCCTTTTACCCTTCACTTCTTTTCTTCCTGTTTGTTATGTCAGGTCTTCATTTCAGTTGTAAAGTCTTAAAGAAAGGGATGTTTCTTCTAACTTCTGTAAATCACCTAAAGGCATTTTTCGATGTGATGAAGGAAAGAATGATAAATAATGTTGATTATTTTAGGTGGAGAAGGCGGCTCTGTGGGAGCCTGCTTCCAGTGCATACCATATCGGCTCCCAGCTGCCTCTCCCCCCCCATGGGGAAGAGAAACTGTATATAACCATGAGGGTTACCAATGAGCCCAGGCTCATTGGTTAACCTCCCCCAGACAGCAAAAGCAGCTAGTATGAGGATCACTGACTGGGAGAGGTTTTTTGCACTGATCACAGTTTTTAAATCTTGGGGAGCAGCACAAGCCTTTCCCAAGAAGTCTCTTTTTGGGGATAATGCACTTGAAAACAATATACCCCGGGAAGGAAACCTACTAAGCCATATAAAAAAATAGCATGTATGAACAGGACAAGGCAAAAACTTTGCCATAGCAAAAGAACGTTTCATATAGGGTTGTAACAGAGTAGTTAACGCTATCAGCTAACCACATTTAAATGCAGAGTCGCACTACCCCTGCTGCAGCTCTGCAGTATAAATGTATTAGGAGCCAGGCTGCCTGCCCGCCCAGCTCTTACGACATTTAAGCTGCAGAGCTGCAGCAGGGGTAGTGCTGAGACCCGGCACGAGCTGGGACTTTAACTTCCCTTGACTAATCATGTAGTCGATAAAAATTCTATTGACTAGACTATTAGCCAATTACTCCCTTCTTAACATCCCTAGTTCCATGCACTGTCACTAGTGGTAAAAATAGATATGAGGGCAAGGGAAGCCGGCAGCAGCCCCTATACTAAGCCATACAGGTGCCACTCCTGGAGGTGCCAGAGTCGGTCACCTACAATACCACTGAGGAAAAAAACTTCTGGCATTCCCAGAAGCACACCCCCTTAAAATGGGATGGATATGAGCAAATACTTGAAGACAACCTTGTAATACTTAGCACTCATGCAGCACGGTAAGTCACAGTCCTTTATAAACATTAATAAACTAATCTTGAAAACACATGTGAAGTAGGTCTTTATGCACTAATAAAATAATAAATAGTATCTCCATCATGCAGCTGAAGAAACTGAGGGTGTGTCTAGACTACCTAGTTTTGTCGACAAAAGTGGACTTTTGTCGACAAAACTATACCAGCGTCTACACTACTGCTGAGTTCTGTCGACATAACGTCGACAGAACTCAGCAGTTTTGTCGACTCTGGTATACCTCATTTTACGAGGCATAACACCTTCTGTCGACAAAACTCTGTCGACAGAAGGTGTTATTGCCTGTAACGTTGCGTTCAGACTACGGAGTTCTGTCGACAAAGCAGCTTGCTTTGTCGACAGAACTCAATGTGTCTGGACGCTCTTTGTCGACGGAAGTTTTGTCGACAGTATCTGTCGACAAAACTTCCGTCGACAAAACGCGGTAGTCTAGACGTACCCTGAGTAAGATGGATTTATGTCACAGCCAGAATCAGAGAGATATCAACAAATAGGCTACATAGCCTCCTTCTATCCAAAAGTGTCAATGGAACTTTCTTAGCTTTCTAATTTCTGGCATACTAACAATTAAGATCAGAGGCAGCAAGGTGGGCAAGAAGCAGGAGCTGGTGCTGGGGGATGGAGGCTGGCTTAAAAGCAGTCAGCTCCTTACCAACCCAGGAGGCTTGAGGAGAGTGCTGGGTTTCTGTTTCTCTCTCTCTCTCTCTCTGCTTATGAAGACAGGACTCTCCAAACTCCCCTCCTCTGTGACTCTCCCCCACAGTCAATTACTCTTTCCCTCCTCCTCCTCCCCCCAGCCACTTATTCCCTCCTTATCTCTCCTCCTTATCTGCTCTGGGAGCTCCTCAATTTCAAGCATACAGCTCTGTTTGAAGCTGCTGTTCAGCAAGATGCTCCTCCCTCTGCTGGTCAGATGAGCTCCTTGCCTGCCTGGGAGCTCTGAGCCTCTGCATAGAGCTCATTAAATGGCTGTATGGCCACATAGCTGTGCAGTTTACAGGGAACTTACCATGCAACTCTCATCCCAAGAATTGAAGTGGAAAGGTATTGTCTTGTGATTAAAGCAAAGAACCAAATCTGGACTTGCCCCAGTGCTGGCCTGTCATATAAATCATGGGCAAATCGCTTAACCTGCCTCAGCCTCCAGTTCCCCATCTGTAAAATAACGTTTCACCACACCCAAAGGTTGAGGCATAATACCCTGCATCCAAAGTGCTTTGGAATCACCGAATGAAAGGCACTCTATAAGCTACTCATAGTAAGTTGGGCTTTTCTCTAGGTACATTACTGCTCACAAGTGGTTTAAAAATTAAATGGAACAAACTTCAATACATACTGCAACACAATGAACTTGTTCCAGTGAGAAGCTATTTACACAAGTGTTTGCTTTGGAAAAGGTGGAAAATATTCAGAGCTTAACAGGGAAACACAGCCACTCTCCTGCCTTTTCTTGGCTATCCTTTCCCAGCTTGCTCCTTTTAGGGCACTGATTAATTTTCAAAACAGAACACGTAAATGTTACTACCAAAGGAAGAAGATAACCAGATGAATTCATAACTCTAGAAAAACAAGCTTTAGGACTGTACAGAACTAGAAAGGATTTTCCTATACCTTTACTGTAGCAAGGGCATCTCCTAAGGCTGTGGCTTCTCTGCTTCTGTCTCTCTCCTTTCCTCCCTCCCCTCATTTGTATGTTGACTTTTAAGCCAAAGTTATTTCAAATGGACAAATAAGCATTCATCTTATTTTGATGCAAAACCTACCACGGCCTACTCTTAATCATCGTATGTGAAGTCAGCTGCAGAAGGTCCTTTGTATTAACTGTAGGGGAGGTATTTATCTACAACTGAAGCACAAAGCAGGTAACAAGTATAGCTACAGCAAAAATCAGGACATGAAGGCCTTCTGTTCCAACACTTTTATTATAATGTAAATTATTATTAAAATGTAAAATATTTCATCCTGAAACATTCTAAAATTCTTAATATTCTCTCTACATACATTGAAGGCAGCAATCAACTGACTATATGCTACGTATCACAAGGGGGAGGGGAAATACTGGGAAAGGACACCGGTGTTCTGGACTTATGAAAAGGACAGTCGGAGTTTTAAAGCCTATAGAAAACAGAGAGATCTTTGGGTTTTAAGCTCTTAACTGATAGAATGTAAACTGGATAGCACATAACACTTGATTTCACCACTGGCTGGATTGACAAGGCAGTGATTGATCCAGTGGGTATCAGTTTATTGAGTCTAGTGTATACACAATACATCGACCACCAATTGCTCTTTCACTGACTCTGGTACTCTACCTCAATGAGAATCGTAAAGGGAATCGATACACCACAGAAGACACACCGTGGTAAATAGATGTAAGTATGCTGACTTGAGCTATGATATTCACATATCTGAAACTGAGTAACTTAGATTGATTCTCCCTCCTCCCCTGCCTCCATAATGTAAACCTGCCTCAGTTTATCAAAGTATTGGAGTCAGAATTCCTGGGTATAAAGAGCAGCTATAGCATTTTCTAACCAACGTCTGCAACATTTTTTATGAGATACATAAATGCAGATTTTCTAATAGACTGTTAGAAACAGGAGTGATATATATTGTTATTTTCCCCAGAGGACTGGGGGCAGTATGGGCTTAAATTACAGCAAGGGAATTTAGGTTAGACGTTAAAAAAAAAAAAAAAAAAAAAAAAAATCTAATTGTAAGGGTAGTTAAGCACTGAAACAAGTTACCTATGAAGGTTGTGGAATTGCCATCACTAGGGGGAGGTTAAGATCACATAAGACAGGGTTCTATGTGTGGCCCATAAGACATTTTGTTTACTGCTGCCCACATGCAAGGTTGCCAGATTCCACTGGTTTCTGTTCATGGAGGGTTTTTTTCCAAACTGATATTGAAGTGACATACATGTATAGCAAGGCTAAGTGAAATGAGGTGCATGCTGATTGCACACAATACAGACTATGAGAGTCATGCACTCTCAATGCAGCCAATCAAAGTGTTGCTATGGTTCCACTGGAACACCCTACAAATTCTAGGTACACAGCGCAGTTAGCAAAACTACCCTATCCTGGGAGACTGTCTTGCAACCCACTGATATAAAGGAGGGCCACTCATGCAGCCCTCCCACTATCCTAGGCTGCCAATCTTAGCATTAGAAGCACTGCACACACCTCTGCCACTTGAGCTAATGGAGTAATTTGCAGTAGGTTGTCATCCTCTACATGGATGGGCAAAGGGGGGAGAAATGGGATACTCTGCCAGTAAATTTTACAGATATTTGCTAGCATCAGAGTCATGGTGAGATTAAGGAATCTTGGTATTTAATTCCAGGATCTGAATAGAAGCATGGTCTAGTGAGCACAAACTAACCATTTCCCTACAAGTCTGACCCCTTTCTCTCTCATTCCCTGCAACTTGCCTCTCTCACAGCCCTCTATTCTCCATCCCTGGCTTCTCATACCAGTACCACTTTCTTTGTCCAACAAGTCCTGGTATCCCCTCTACAAACTCCTCTTTCTACTTCCAGACCTGTTTCCTTGACCAGCTAGTTCCAGTTTTCCCCCATCTTAAGTCCCTATCCCCTTCCCCAGCTTCTAGTCCCGGCCTACTTCACCCCTCTTTCCAGTCCAGCTCTTGACTTCTGATTCAAGTTTAGAGGGAACTTTATTCTCCATGCTTCCTGGGCCCAAAGGAAATAACAGGACAGAAAAGACAGGTTCCTTGCTCCAAACTGCAACTGTAGGGAATGTCCTGCTCAGCCCCAGTCCGGACTGCACAGAACCACCGGGGAATTTTGAAGCTCTAGCAAATTTATGAGCAGATGTAATCTGTATTTTTTCAAAGGCTTATTCTTTGGCCCAGTACAGCAAAAGGCACATCCTTGACACAAAGGCTCCCTCTTCGCCTCTGCAAAATAGCAAGGCACTGCTTCAAAGCACAGTGGTGCCTGAGCTTCTAAAACAAAAAAAACCCCACGTGAGCAATATAAAATTTCCCAGGCATCATTCTCAGAAATGGGAGAATCGTTCTGAAGAAATGATTCCAAGAAATTCAGCTTCAGGCAGACAATTAGAATGGGAAATTTCAGCCTAAAACAGTTAAAGTTTGGCAAAATTATAAGCAACTGAAAACAGGGGAAACAGATGGGAAATATTGGGTAACCTTAATTATAGTCCATCTATAATAGACAGTCACACTAACAACCTATATGAGTTTCCTGCCAGCAGGAAATTAGGCATCTTTGATGCTTGTATTTACTTATGGGAGACACACAACTACTATAGTGATGGGAACCAACATAAAAATCTGCATAGACGGAATTGCAAAGGATTCCATTCCTACCATCTTGGACGAATGATGTGTTGACTTGCCGGTGCCAGAAGCTGAACCCATGGCCTCAGGAAGCCTAAGTATACAAAGCCAATGCTTAGACCACAAAGCTGATCCAAGCAGCATTCTTTCCTACACTGGTTCTTTTATTGGCCTCCTGGAACTTTAAGTGTTTACACCCACATACAAAATGGAGAGAGATTAAAAATTAGATTCAGAATCAGCAGCACCAGATGTTCCAGCAAGAAACAGCAGGCTTTAGACAACTGGTTCAGAGCTTAAATCGAGTTTTCCAGCCAAAACGTTTATCTTCACAAGCCCAGGGGGCCGATCTGTTTCTTTCAGTTACTATTTGGAATTGTGAATATTAGGAAGTTAGCATCAAATGAAAGTGTTGCTGAAAACTCCTTTGTGCTCTCCAGGCCGATGACAGCTTAACATTAGACAGAAAAATCAGTTACTAAGAAGTCAACAGGATTAGGGATATTAAATTGCGTTTAATCAGCTATTCGAATAGTTGATGGAATTTCTATCAACTACTCGACTGGGGGGAAACTGCAGAGCCACAGTGGGGTTAGCGTCCAGCCCTGGGAGCTAACCCCACTGTGGCTCTGCCTTTTTTTTTTTTTTTTTTTTTTTAAGCAGAGGCTCAGTGCCCAGTCCTCTGCTAGCTCTGCCTCCCCTGTGCCCCGTGGAGACAGTGCTGGGGGGAACCAGCTTTTAAACTGACTCCCCCCCAGCACCAGCTCCTGCTTCCATCCCACCTCCGCTGCCTCTTTCCGATACAGGCAGCAAGGGTGGGGGAAGCGACTACCCGAGTCACTACTTGACTATCCAATAAGCATATACTTATTAGGTAGTCGACTAGTCGCTTATATCCCTACACAGGATTTGCATTTGGTCACTATACAAATGAGTTTTATATCACTAAGTTTAATATAATTACAATACAGTATCAAATACTAAACTAAGAAATACAAGTTTAATTAAGAAAAGAAGAGCTCAACAGAGCATTTCTACTTGGCATGGAACAGGGGGTCTGGTAGAAGAGAATGGCCTATACATTTAGAAACCTACTACAGTAAACTTCCGATAATCCGGCCCCTTTAGGACCCAGGGGGTGCCGGATTATCAAATATGCCGGACTATCAGAAGGGGGGGGTCTATGAGGGGTCTGGGGTGGGGTGGGAGGATGCTACCCCAGACCCCCTCATAGCCCTCCCTTCTGATAGTCCAGCTCTGCCCCAGGAGTCCCCGATCAGCCGCTGCTGGTCAGTTTCAGCAGTGGCTGAATTGGGGACACCTGCAGCCGAGCAGCTGGGGTGCTGCTGGGTTGGTCCGGTAGCGCCGACCCTTGGCGCCGCGAGACCAACCCGTCAGCACCCCAGCTGCTCTTGGGGACGCCTGGGGCAGAGCAGCTGTGGTGCTGATGGGTTGGTCCCGCAGCGCCGCTCCTCGGCGCTACTGGACCAACCCAGCAGCACCCCAGCTGCTCTGCCCCAAGTGTCCCCAAGTCAGCCGCTGCTGATACTGATCAGCGGCTGACTCCAGAAAGCCAGAGGCAGAGCTGCTCTGCCCCGGGCTTTCTGGAGTCAGCCCTGGTCAGTTTCAGCAGCAGCTGAATCAGGAGGCCTGGGGCAGAGCAGCTGGAAGGCTGCTGGGTTGGTCCCACAGCACCGAGGAGCAGCGCTACTGGACCAATCCAGCAGCACCCCAGCTGCTCTGTCCCAGGTGTACCCAAGTCAGCTGCTGCTGAAACTGACCAGGGCTGACTCCAGGAAACCCAGGGCAGAGCAGCTCTGTCTCGGGCTTCCTGGAGTCAGCCGCTGGTCAATTTCAGCAGTGGCTGAATCCAGGACAGCTGGGGTGCTGCTGGGTTGGTCCCGCAGCCCCAAGGGGCAGCGCTACTGCACCTACCCGGCAGCACTCCAACTGTTCTGCCCCCTGCTTCCCAGATTCAGCGCTGGTCAGTTTTAGCAGTGGCTGAATCGGGGAAGCTGGGGGCAGAGCAGCTCCAATGGTCCGGCTGCCCGGAGCACTTCTGGGTTCCTGATGGTGCCGGACCATCAGGAGTGCTGGACCGTCAGATGCCGGACCATTGGAGTTTTACTGTATATGAAAATTCAGTCCTAAAACAAAATCATGTATATATATTCACCTTCCCCAACTACAAATGTTTGGCAGTATTTGAGTTACTATTGAGTAAAAGGCATTTTAACAGTATAGCTTTTTAAAAAAAGAGGTTTGAATTGTCAAATAGCTATGCTGCATACATGTATTCCTCTTGCAGCTAGGTAACAGGACTGCCTTTAGTTCTGAAAGCAACTGGTGATTGGTTACACTGGTCAAATTTCTTTTCTCTGATAACAGCATGTCTACCAATTATGTCGCTAGTCCAGTTGTATCAGCAGCACCTGGCTCTAGTTCACGGATTATTAATATAGTTGCTTAAGTGGTGCACTCCAACAGATGCTAGTCAAGTGTTTGAAAGCATAACATCAAAGGCTGTCCATTTACAGATATACTAGCATGGACCAGAGGGAATGGCAACAGCTTTCTGCAGCTTCAAGTTGTTTGGTGTTCCCTCTAGCCCTATACGCCTGCCCTGTGCTGTGATTCTGACAAGTGAAACAGGCCTAGTACATGGGTGGGCATCTCTGTGTGACAATGGGGTGTTTCAAGAAGCTAGCAGTAGCAATTCTATTGTACCACTCTCATTTGAGTTAATAATGAACCAATGCACAAGCATGGCATTAAGTCCAGTTACGAGTTATCATCTCTTAGATAAGAATTAAAACTGAAATCTTGATCACTTTTTTAAAAAGTCAAATATACCATGTCGCTTTTTGAAAGAGTAGATACACTAATGTTTACCATACAGCCAAATTCCAGCTCAGCTTACTACACTTTACAGTTGTAGAAGTAAATAGGATTAATGAAATTCAATATGCACAAATGAAAAGTACTCCATATAAGGAGGAACAATCAGTTGCACACATACAACATGGGAAATGACTGCCTATGAATGAGTACTGCAGAAATAGATCAAGGAGAGGGAGTCAGTCTACTGCAAGGTAAATAAGAGTCAGTGTAACACTGTTGCAAAAAAAGCAAAAATAATTCTGGGCTGTATTAGAAGATGTGTTGTAAGTAAAAGACATAATTCTTCAGCTCTACTCCATGCTCATTAGGCCTCAACTGGAGTCGTGTGTCCAAGTTAAGGTGTCACATTTCAAGAAAGATGTGGACAAATTGGAAAAAGTCCAGAGAAGAGCAACAAAAATTATTTAAAAGGTAAAAAACCAAAAAGACCCATGACCTATGAGGGAAGATTGGAAAAAAGGGGTTTGTTTAGTCTGGAGAAGAGAAGGTACATGATAACAATTTTCAAGTGCATAAAAAGGTAGCTACAAGGAGGAGCAAGAAAAACTGTTTCTCTAACCTCTGAGGATAGGACAAGAAGCAAAAGGCTTTAATTGGAGCCAGGCAGGTTTAGATTGGATATTAGGAAAACTTGCTGTCAGGATGGTTAATCACTAAAGTAAATTACTCATAGAGGTTGTGCAATCTCCATCATTAGAGCAGGTTAAACAAAGAGCAGGTTAAACAAATACCTGTCAGGGAAGGTCTAGTCCTTAGTCCTGCCATGAGTGCAAAGGGCTGGACTAGATGACCTCATGAGGTTCCTTCCAGACAGACCTAGATTCTAACATTCTATGATGTATATTTTCTCTGTGGTTTCAATTTGATAATGAGCTTACTTCTAGCACTAAGCTGTTGCTATGCACATGTATCCATCACATTTAACCCCAGATATTGTACTTAAAGAATTATACGGGATCTTTTTCAGGGGGACAAAGCAAAACACTACAGTTATTGGTAATACATATATCAATATTGTATTGGGCTTGGCTCCTATTCTTCCCCTTTTCAATGGTTGCAACTGTTGATCTCAGAGATGCTTGCCTTCCACGCCTCATTTATTCATCAAGAACAGAACAACTTTCAAGTCAAAGGGGTAACATCTATTCTACATCTAGTACAAAATCATTTTCTTTACCTTGATTATTCCCCTAAGGACTATAACATTACACAAAAATATATAAAGTTCTATATTATGAAAAGACTTAACACAAAGATTTATCTACACAGATATGGTTGAATTTCAATGGTGGATGAAGTATTGTTTCTCCTTCCTTCCTCAGCACAATGGGAGCCTTCAGGGTGAAAGGCACAACACAAACCAGTGTCTCCTTATACAGAATCCACAAGTGGCAGAGATGTATACAGTGTTCCTATACTGTGTCACAACATAACTGAGAAAGAAGGGGGGAGGATAACTGAATAATTCCACTTGGGAAAGGAAAAAAGCTAAATTTAACACCAATTCCTTTCTCTGAATTAGCACTAATTTTGGAATGGAAGTCATTAGTGAGAAGTACTGTGTCTGTCCCAACAGAGAGACAGAACATCCTAAGTCCCTGCTGCTGCTAACCCAAGACTGATTCAGAATTGGATACAGAGGAAAAACATCTCAGAAGTCATACCCAAATGTCCTCCACGTATTGCAAAAGTCATTAGATTGAAGAGTATTTAAGAGTTTCCTGGGAGGATAGGAAAGTGGACAGAGAGATTGACAATTCTAGTCTAGGTCGGTAAGGTGTGTTCAGTGGCCTATGTGAAATGGATTAGGTCTCAGGTCAGCTCTGGTAGAAATGTGCCCAGACAAATTTGTATTTGGCACTATGCTATTGTCCTTGTTTGCATTTTACACACAGAAATAAAGGACCACAGAGATTGAAAAAACCCCTCAGCCCCATCGGTGGTCTCACCTTTATCATTTTCATAAGTGTTCAGTGGTGACCTCTCTCTGTTCTCTCTCAGTCAATGGTAAAATTCCCATCTCTTTCAAGGAGACCAAGAGCTAGGCCAAGACTGAGGGCTTGTGAAAATCCTACCATTGACCACAAAACTTCATATACAATTCACATTCCAAAAAAAGCCACATTTTTCTTGTAAGCCATCTCTAATTTGGCTTACAAGTCCAGAAACAATTCTGACTGAATTTTAGTTAAGAGAATGCAATAATATTTGATTCTGTATTCCCTCCAAGTTAAAATCCTTTGTGTCTGTAGTACCTTTTAGTACAGGGCTTAAGCAGAGGCTATAGAACTATGTTATTGGTTTTGCAAGTCAGAGGCTTTTCAGGTGAACATTTCTCAAATAACTGTCCAGAGGGAGCTTAGGAGAGGGGTCCGAGGGTTATTGTATTGAAATTGTAAGAAATTGCTAGAAGTTTAAATTTAACTTTACTGTATACTGGCCAGATTAGCCAGAAATGTACTGGCTTCTCAAAGGGTGATTCTAGCGGCTGAAGTTTCCTGCAACCTATGCAGAGTCAGAGTGTTAATTATTAATCTGTCCGAGGGAAAGGTTATATGTACGTAACCACTTTACATAAAAATAGCAAAACAGGTGTTGAAACAAAGGGCCTTTTTCATGTAACCACGCAGAGAGCTAATTATGAAGTTAAACTTGATTCATACCTAGATTGCTACAACAGCAGAGTTCTACTACAAGTTTAGCAACATTAAAAGCTCTTAGTTCACTACAAAAATAGGTGTGTTTTTACATCAAGACAGCTAAATTGTTGTAAAATCATTGTTCAGATAAAGAATAGGAAGATTTTACCGTGAGGGATTTAGTTGTGTTCAACCAATCTCCCTATCCACCAGAGGTTCACCCCATTAGCTGTCTGGAGCTAAAAGCTACTTCTAATCTTTACATTAAGTTAGCAATCTCAATGTACAGCAAAAGTCATAATGAAGGAAGAGTATGCCAAAGCAGAATTTCCAAAAAACAAGAAGAATTTAGAAAGCAGCCCTTCACCTCAAGCTTTTTGCCCTTCATATGACATTATCCTATCTGCAATTGATTGCACAACCTAACACTCAAAGAGGGAAAGTTTTATTTCCTCTGAAACTTTTGTACCAATTCTTTCTACAAGTAACTCCTAAGATTACTGTAACTCACTAGTTAAAGAACTTTAGAAGTGTCTATTTCCAGGCTGTACACAGGGACAGGGTTTTATATATAGTCAGTTTCACTGTTTGTTGCTGGTGGACTCCATCCTCCAGCCTCTGAAAGAAGGTTGGTTTACCACCAACAGCTAAACCAGAATCTGAGCCTACAGCAGGCAGCTGCCTGCAGACAGAAAGGGAGAGAGAAGGAAAGTCCTATGATGTGAACAAAAACTATCCAATCAATCCTATTTAAAATTAAAACAGAATTTTTAAAAACCTCAGAACATACCATTTAATTTGAAGTTAGTTTCGAAAGATTCAAGTTGAGTGCTCCATTACAGAGAAATCCAAATTATTTGTTAATTTGTTTCAAATACTGTACAAATAAAATTATTTGACCATGTAACACTGAATTTGATTTAGTGGTCATAACACATTAATATCTTAAATATCTGTTAAAAAATTAATCCCTTGAGAGCTCCTAGGTGACACTGCATGCCTGAAACAGATGCAAGCAGCATGTCACAGCACATAGTCAATAAATGAACCTCAATTTAGCATATATTTCATACAAAGGGGTCAAAGTTTCCAATGTAGAATTTCAACAATTAAGACTCAAACATTCTGCTGCCAAATAATTCAAATCTTCCTGGAAACTGAAGCCTCCTCACAAATAAACCATGGTATCTTAAGAAAATCCACCAATGGATTTCGCATAGAAGAAAATGAAAAACAAGTTTATAACAAACTTAATAGTAAAAATTTACCAAAGAAAAACAATGGTCCTGTAGCACCTTAGCGACAAACCAAAAAATATATAGAGATAGTCTAAGGTGCAACAGGACCATTTTTTGTTTGGTTGGTTTTTTTAGTTACAGACTAATACTGCTACCCCTCAGACTTTTAAACATTCAAGAGCTCATCTTAGTTAACTGCCATGCACAGGCAGAAAGAAAGTTATTGGGCTAGAGTCTGCCATTTAGTCAAACTGCTTTCTGCCTTTGTATCATCTGGTCTTAAAGCCCACATATCCGGCCTTTGGGAGGCTCATTCCTTGTGCTCCGCCTTGACACCATATACTACTGCCTACTTGGCCAAGGCTTGGCTCGGCAGTTCAGAGTCCTGGCACCTCTGTGATTGCCATGTCAATTATGTAAGGAAAAAATTGCTTGAGTCCCAGTACTTCTCATCACAAATGCAGCAGCACTAGTTGGCAAAAAAGGACACCACTACATTACACAAATTCTAATCTGTACACAGCAGGTCCAAGGGTAGCACAAGCTTTATGCTCCTTCCCAGTGCCAATAACTTGCACTGTGTTCTGCTCATTCCACTGGGCAATTCTATACTGAAAAACAGATTTCTTGTCCCTTAGACTACATTTGGAAACATAGCAAACTTCATATAATTCTCCACTAACTGCCAGCCCTGCATGCAAACAACTTGGAAGCTGAGAATCAAACTGGGTTCTTTGTATACAAGAACACAAACCCAGCGTGTCTACCAGATGCCAGTTTGGAAGGGAAAGACTGGCAGTTAGGGGAAACATTTCTCTTGCTAACTGAACAAATCTGATAAGGCTGTAATTGAGCTAAGGCCATACAGACTCTGCCCCAGACTTGCCTTTTTTTTTTTCCAGGCAATTTTCAAAAGAGAAACGTACTCCAAGAAAACTGATGCCACATTGTATCACAATTGTTAACCTACCTCATCCAAGTCTCCAGTCATTCCTCCAAAAAGGTACAAGCAACAGTCAATGCCAAGGAAAGAACCACCATCTGTTCCTTGAAAACTGCTTCCTCACAAATGACTAATCACAACTGGCATGCTCAACTTGTTACTCTCCCCTCACTTCTCACATCAAGTGCTTATCCTCACTTGCAGGCCATGCACTTGTCCACCTGGCTGCCATCTCCGCCCTTATTTCCATTGATTCCTTCCTCCCTCTGACTGACCTGCTCCCAAATTCTTCTTGTTTTTTCTACCACTCCCTTCTTATTCCTTCAACCATTCTCTTCACTCAAATCCCCCCTTTTAATTCATGAGTAAACTCCACAATTCTAGCACTGATGATTTTCAGAGGCTGGACCTGATCCCCTTGTGCAACATGCTAGTGCTCTAACATGTATGTGCTCAAGCTCCATAGGCAAAAGACTGAACATTGACAGCATCCAACTAATGACTATTTTGCAATAGTCCCTCATCATTTTGCATTATACAGCCAGAAGCTTAAGTTTCCATGATGTGGAGGGGACCTTGTTAAATCTTACTTTTTACTGTCTTAAGTACAATCCCTCATGTAATTCCCAAAGAAGAGCTTTTGCTCAGCTATGTATCAGATCTGCATTAGATACTGGTAAGCTGCTTCGGGGATTCAGCACTTTGATTTTAACTGATCTACAGATTAAGGTTTTTGAAGGGAATTTTTTTCCTTACATCATCTCTTTCAGCCCTATGATTCTATGATCTCTGGACTCAATGACAGTTAAAGGTAGTGTACTCAAGAGTTATGCAGCATCTAGAAAAAAACACAAAGCAATTTTTTTGTGTTTGAGAGGCCAAACAATGTTAAATATGGACATTGGTATGTTAATTTAAACATGAATCACTTTGTTCACAGTCTATCAATCTCCCTTCTATTGTCGATTCACCTTTACCTCTGGAGGAAGTGCTAGTTACTCATTAAATGCATCACTGACTCGAGAAAAACAGTGTTCTTCAGCCACACATTTATTAGTGTTTGCACATTTCAGAGATAGGGATAATCTTTGCCCTGTGTAACTCAAGACTTTGCAGACTACTTTTCTGCCGATCTTCTTAAAAACAAAATTTTATGAAAGGGTTTAAGGTGAAAGTTACTGTAACCTAACGTGGCAATCTAAAACAGAATTCTAAACCAAAGAAATCAAAGCAAGGTAAACTCCACAAAACAGATGTCATCAATATCTCATTTAAACTATTAAACAAGGAACAAGGAACAAGGAACAAGGAACGGTCGTGTGGCACCTTAGATTTTAACAAATGTATTAGGTCATGAGCTTTCGTGAGTAAAACCTACTTCACCAGATGAGCTGGAGTGGAAATTCCAGAATCCAGGGTGTATATATAATAGCAAAGGGCATTATCTGTCAATTGTATGACCCGTGTTAATTAAGCTAATTAAGTCAGACTGGCTATGTCTGATTCATCTTGTAGCAGTTGGAAGTCATTATAAAAATCTTAGAATTGAAATGGACTTAGCTAGAAAGAAAAAATAACCTATTTCCTTTAGTCTACTCAGTCTTTTAAAGTCCGTTTACTCAAATGGTGTCAAAGTTTGCCCACAAAGTCTACTGATAGTTGACCCATATTTTTGTTGCACTTGTAATATTCCCTCCCATATAATTTATTCATGACCTGTATATCCTTAGTTCTCTGAAGTCCCAGATAACATTACTAATTGTATTTTACTTGAGCGCACAAGTAATGAACTACTGTAAACTTAGCCTAGTGTTGGTGTGCAGTTAACATGAAGTGCTGAGAGGTGCACTTTTATATTTAAAAGAAAAACAATGATACCCATATTGTGCCTACTCTACTGATCTAAATGTTTCCTGTAGTATGCACATATGAGAATTTGCAAGTCAAACTCTTTAGGTAGTGGGCAGTTAGAAAAGTATACAGAGAGATCATGTACCATTCTCTGGTAAGAAGAGAGAACAGCATTAGCCTTTCCCTCCCTCAACCTTAAGGCAGAAGAATAACCTGAGTTGCTAAACATGGATGTGGGCACATTTCACCATATTCCCTCCACTTTTTCCCCCATGCACATGAAGAATGACTTTTGTTATGAGCACTAATAAGTATCACCTCCATATTGGTGCACATTAAATTAATGTTGCAGGGGTGGGGCCAAGAGGTTCAAGGGTGCAAGAGAGGGCTCAGGACTGAGGCAGTGGATTGAACTACCAGGCATACCAGGATGCATCTCTGGGATGAGTGCTTTGGATGCAGGCTGCCCCGGGGCTGCAGCAGGGAGAGCAAAATCTCCCCACTAGGGATGTTAAATTTGGATTAATTAACTATTTAACGTCACAGACAGAACTCAGCGGCAGCGTAGACACAGGTATAGTTTTGTCGACAAAAGTCCACTTTTGTCAACAAAACCCTGTAGTCTAAACACATTCGTATTGAAAGCGCTAGAACCATTAGACAAAAAATGGATGTGTGCTGACAAACTATAGCAATTAGTAGGATATACCCGGAATATACGGTTTAAGCATGTGTGCATCCAGACATGAATTATTCCAAAGAGATACATTTGAGAGGAGGTTTGAGGAGTTTCAAGAATCTTATTTTCCCTCAACCAAATGAGCATAATATAAATTGCTCAACTAGGTCCCGAAAAAGATTGAAGCATAACACTAATTCTCTGAAAGAAAGGACTTCAAGGGACTATGCTGATCAAACAAGTCCCAAGTCAGTTATTTAAATATTCAACTCAGCTGAATGAGTTAATCTAAATTCTTTCAAACAAGATTTTACACTAGAGGGCTGTTGAAGCAAGATTGTGTCGAAGAAAATTAAAAGTGGCAGTTGAAGGATGTTAATAAAAATACTAACAGCTATTTTGGTCTCTGAAAAAAAATATACTAACTAACATGGGCTATACTATTTGACTCAGACAGTCTCACCTCTGATATAGAAAAGCACTAGAACCTCCTAAGGTGACTAGTTACACTTCCTGCAAGAATTCAGGCAGTTATGCATTCTGACTAATGAAAACAAATTGTAAATTTTTGTTGCCAGGTTTTGCAAAGAAAATTGCATGAGGTAGGAATGGAAAGAGAACACCAACAAAATAGATCTCTCTACCCCCCGCCCTATCCCTCTTTAATATAGCTTGCATAGTGACAATTCAGAATAGAAAATATCAAAAATCTTTGAAATTCCCATGGTTTGGGGGGGAAAAGTTCCTGATTTATCATGAATCTTAAATAAATTCCTACTAGGAATGCTTGACTTCTATTGTGTAATATTGAAGTCTGATCCCTCTATTGATTCATCATCCCTGAAAGAAAACTAGAAAGTCTCTGCTGATTATGAAGTATTAAAAAAAAGAAAAGTTGAACTGTTCTGATTCTCTGTTATGGGTGAGAGGACATAGCTAACTAAATTAGTCCATAGATCTTTTGATATTGTCTTCCAAGGATTCAGACACAGCCCACTACAATCTCCTCATCCATTTCACAACATTCAGATAATAATCTGATGCGTTTCACTTTAATATTATACTTCAGAGTCAAAGAGTTAGGAAAGTGATACTTTGTTTAATTCATGTGCAATTTTTAAAATCACTTCACAAATTTTTCCAGAAGAGTTTTGGGAATGCACACATTGATTTTATTACACCTACATGACTGAAGCACAAGAGCACACCAGCGTAAGCTAAAAAATATGACAGGGATGGAGGAGCTGTGATTTATTCATCACTCACTCTCATCAACAATCAATCAATAACTGCTCACAGCCCAGAAGATCAGTTTACTATTTTATCTAATTTATTTTCTATTGAGTGAAACTAGATGTAGAATTTAATTCAGAGACATTTAATTAAATATCATGATGTCAGTAAGAGAGAATACACTATGCCATTACCAGAGTCTTCCAAGCATTGTACAATCTGCAACTGATTAATGTATGGGCAACATAGAAGTAGTGATATCAAAAAATAATGTTTAGAAAAATGTTTGTGGTCATACTCAAGAGTTTAAACATAATACCCAAACAAGATGATTGAAAACATGTATCCTACTCATAAGGCTAACAGAACTTACCTTAATATAGGATTCTTGAAATGTTTTTAATCTTTCACAAGTAGTTTGGGGGAGGGAGGGAATCAAGCTATATATGGGAGTAGTTCGTATCAGCCACCATCTCAGTTAAATATTAGAGTATAAGTTAATTATATCATCACAAACAGCAAAGACCATTAAACATATTTACATCTGCATAGAAGACACAAGATCTGAAACGCTTTCTATTCTATCCAGTTCTATTTGTTAATCGAATAAAAGCAAGATAGTCAACGCAAACTGAAACAAAGATACTAACTCACAGAAAGTCACCTACCCGTAGAAATCCAAGAAATTACTATAAGAAAAATGTTTAGCTGCTTAATGCATGTGTCTTAATTAACTGGAAGCAGATTTATCTCAGCTTGAACTCCTCAGTTTATAAGGACACAATAATTATAAGGGCTATAGCAACCAAAGTTTGTTAAAGTGCTGGACCAGCTTTTGACAAAAGTAGTCTTTTCTGCAGATACTGAGAGAATATTTTCTTCATTTCAATGTATTAGTTTAGCTCAATTCAACAACCGGTTTATTCAAAGTTAACAAACCAGTTGGGAATAGAAAAAGCAGGAAGACTTATTTTTCTTCTCCAATTTATAAATAAAAAGTAGATATGAGAGGATGAGATGTTAATTTAAAATGCAAACTATGTTTTTATGTAATTTGAGAAACTTTTTTTTGTATCCAGCACATACGAAGTAGTTTTATTCAATAAAAAATGTAAATGCCACCTCTCTGGACTATTTAGAATTCTCAGGTTTTTTGAGAGATGACAGGTTTTTGTTCCAAGATCATGCACAATATTATTCAAATTGCTGTATAGTTGGGAACCTGAATGTGCAGTCACAATACTCACTATAGGAACTCTTGTATATTTACAAATGCCAGCTAGTGAACACAAAAATAATTTATATTATTTATTTTCCATTGATTGCCTATATTAAAAATATTAAAATACAATTTGTTAATATAAATTCATTGTACACAGATTCAACAGCTCGATGAGCATGCTACAAATACATGGAGTAAAGAGAACCCTTTCCCCATACTCTAATTAAGAAATAATACCAGTCTTGCTCGACTATTGTTGGTAATATTACATTTAAATTAATAAAATCCCTGTTAACTTTACTAAAATTAGTAATATTTTACAGGGGAACTGTAAAACTAAGAGGAGTGAAATTTAGAAATGTGTTTAACGTTACCGTCTTATAGCCAGGAAAGACTCTAGTTTATCAAGCAAAAGTGTTTATTATCAAAGCCATCTTTGTGTTCCATGCCTATTCTTTCAGGTTAGTCAGAAAGAAGGAGTCCTGTGGCACCTCAGAGGCTAATAAATTTATTAGGGCATAAGCTTTGGTTGGTAAAATCCACTTCATCATCATAAAGCTTGTGTGCTAATAAATCTGTTAAGTCTGTAAGGCTACGTCTATACAGCGGAGCTATTTTGGGATACCTCTGGTATCCCAAAAATAGCTATTCTGCATCTTAAGAGCAAGTTGGTTATATCAAAATATAACGGGCTTGCTTTTCCAACGTCCCTGTAAACCTCATCAAATGAGGGATAAGGACGTTTTGGAATAGCACCTTATTTCAAAATAAGATTGAAATAAGCTACACAATTTGTGTAGCGCAAATTGCATAACTTATTTTGGGTAAGGGTGCTGTGTAGACGCACCCTGAGGAGCCACAGGATTCATTGTTGTTTTTGCAAATACAGATTAACACAGCTACCAACCCTGAGACTTTTCAAGCAGCAGTGCTGCATGCAGCCTAGGATCAGCAAGGGAGTCCCCAGCTCACCCTGGGCTCCATGTAGCACTGCCACTTTGAAATGCTACATGCAGCCTGCAGACACCCCAGCTAGCCCCAGACTGCACACAGCATTTCAAAGTGGCAGCACCACATGGAGCCACTTTGAAGTACTCCTTCCTGCCCCACCTGCCGCCTCTTTCTGATAAAGGCAGCAAGGGGGCGGGAGGGAGAGAAGCGACTAGATGATTAGCATGTCAACTATCTGATAAGTATTTGCTTATGGGATAGTCAACTAGTCCTTCATATCTCTACCTTGAACACTATATATTACAGTGAGATTTAAGAATAAAACATATTGTAACATATTGCGTGCGGGTCAGGTTTGCATTTTTATAAGGAAAGTACTTACAGATATGGATCTCAGTTCTAATGCTGCATGAAATTAGGATTAGTGACTGTAAAACTAACCCTGATTCTTGTTAATTTTGATATGCTACTTAGAAAGTGTATGAAGAAACGTCTGCCGGCTCAGGAAAACAATTTTGTGCTGGTTCATATTTAAAAAGATTTTCTTTACAAGTTAGAAGCCAAAGATAAAAAGCTTACATTCTGTAGCAACTGATCCCTTAACTGGCATCCATCCATACATGTTCTAAGGAGAACTTCCTCCTCACCAACACAGAGGCATATATATACAAGTACACACAGTTAAACATGCATCTCTGTCACTATCATGCAAATCTCCACGGCCAGAATCAAAATGTGTCAAAAAGACACCAACTCATATGATTATAACATTTCTTCAGACTCCTAAAACCAGTGCCCATAATAAAGTCTGAATCTGTTAATGTACCATTAAGAATTGGAATATACAAATGCAAAACAAAGTACATCTTCCTTCACTGAACAGATATCACTTTGTCTGCCTTAGAAAATACAGAAAATAGCACTTTTGCCTGAGTTGGAGTATACGAACAAATCCACAACACAGGTTTAAATCAGTCTTGTTAATTCTATTCACTTGAAATAAAAAAATTAAGTGGCAAGTAAAATGTTTAATCTTACAATCTAGAAAAATGGACAAAGACTGTATCCCTAGACAAGTAGGTTCTTATGTCAATTTTTCATGTCTGATTTAGACAATATTAAAGTTGGGGCTAGAGAGGAGGAAACAAATCACAGAAACTTTGAGTGAAGCATCTCAGGTGATCCTTAACACCTGGCTCTTAAATAGTGCTTCTCTTCCTCTTAGATCTTATCTACCATGTTGATTCTTTCATTACTCTGGGTAAAATCACATGGCATATGTAGTTCTTTACAAATTAACGTGTGACTTTTCAAACAGCTTTAGTATTTTCAAGAGTTGCTGGAGAGCCTTACAAACTGCACAGTTAACTCACCAAACAGGTACAGTACATACAACAAAAGAATATGCTTTTCTACATGTACTTAAGCACTTAAGATAGGTGCAGAAAGTAAGGGTGTGGAGGGTGCTACAGCAGTCCCCCAGACTGCGCCACATGCCTGGGCCCCAAACACCAATCAGTGCCTGGGTCCGGGCCACCAGTTCCAGGGGGCCCCAGCTACCAGCCCCACTGCCTCTTGGGGTCCTGACTGCCAGCCCTGTGGGCTCTGCTGTTAGCTTGGGAGTCCCAGCTGCTATGGGCTCCACTGCTGGGGGTCTGCTGCTGCCTGGGATCCCAGTGGCTCCGCTGCAGGTACTGGGTCCCTGATCATTAGCTTCATGCCCAGGGCTCCACGGCTGCCCCTAGCTGTGGCACCAGCTCGAAGCAGTGACAGGCATGAACAGAGTAAGGCAAGGGGGAAGGGGAGCTCAGCTCCCCCATCCTAAAAATTGTTCCAATACCATTGCCACACAACAGCATGCTTCAAACTTGACCCAGATAGGTCACTGCCAAAGGCAAGAGGATAGTTTGGGCTCCATGCTTATTTAATCGTTGGATGCTCCCACTGCAAACAGGGAGATCCAATTAGTAGCAATTCTGGTGATAATTCATGAGACAGACACATGCTCCCAGGAAACAGGTTGAAATCACCTACTCATTTCACACTGGCCAGGTTTCTTTGACAGGCTGCAAGACCTAAAGCTGCCCGGCACGGAATTCAGCCATGAGTAGTCCTCTTCTCCTGCCCTACCACTAAAGAAGGTGGCCTACGTTATAGTGTTTGCATGGAACATGGAGGTTCCCCCCAAAAGAAATTTCTATCAGATGGTTACTGATTTTTGGTCAGTAACCTAATCTACATTCAAACTTATTACTCAAGCTTTGTCAGTTTGTATATACATAGGATTTGCCCCAATTCAGCCATTGCTGGCCAACAAATGTTGTAATTGCACCAGTACAAAGACCAAGCATAGACAAAGAAATTCATAATTTGCAGCCATTGAGCTCAACCTAGTGTCAAACTGGGATATACTCAATCAGTGCACATCCCAGCTTCCTTTATCAATGAAGGTAGGCAGTGATGTGGTACATCAATTGTTAGCTACTAATGACTGAATCCCCACATAAATAGAAGACCCAATAAGCAAAATCTTATAACTAATCCAAGGCATGCAGTTCCTCATGTTGTGACTGCTGCTAATCCTCTGAAGAAGCCGTCAAAAAAACCAGACTCCTCTTAGCAGGTGTATTCAGATGCTGAATAAAGAAATGCATATATAGACTTCTTCCTCCCACCCCTTAGCAGATTAAGTACACAAATGTTGAGTTTAACAGGGTGAGAACCATATGCAAAAATACCCATATTCCTTACCAAGCCAAGAGCCATGCTTTGATGCCTTGTCCCCAACATCAATTTACCTTGTCCTGAGGGCTTGCCAGGCTGCATCTATGTCTGCATACAGGTTTTTCTCAGAGGGTTTGCCTGAGCTCACCCCATAGCCAGAGTAGTCGTAGGAGAAGACGTTGCAGTTGATGCGAGAGCCAAGGCCAATGTAGAAGCTGCACATCTGACCGAGATCCACAGCATTGCCATGCGAGAAGAGCAGCGTATACCGGCTGGCAGGGGCACAGCGCACAAACATGCACCCCAACCTGTTATCCCGAGATGTGCGAGAGAAGAAAACCTCCACGGCATCCAACTCCCGCTGTGAATACTGCCAGTCCGCCCGCTCACTCAAGTGCAGACTGCAGCTGCCTGTTCCTGTTGGGGTCCCTGACCCTGCTGCCGCCGCCCCAGCCTCTTGCTGCTGGTCAGGCTGCAGCACTGTATATGTAGGCTCCGGGGGCAAGAAAGCCAACTTAGCAGCAATGCGGCTAGGGCAAGGTGGGCAGCAGAACAGCCAGCACAGCTCGCCCAGAGAGAAACCGTTCATTCTGGGGCCTTGTTCTGGCATCAGAGACGCTGGAGAAAAATTTCCTCACACTGGAAAAAAAAAATTCAGAGGCCACCCACGACAACCCACTGTCGGCCTTGCAAGAACTACACCCCCAAATGCAAACTGTCCCCCTAAACCTGTAAGCTACCAAAACGAATCCAGCTCTCCAAATCTAGTAAACCCATCTAGTGTGGGGGGGGGGGGAGAGGAAATGCAAAACATAAATCAAGTGCCACCGTCCTTCCAAAATCTATTACTAATCCTACGATCAATCCAACTCCCCCAAGAGGCTGAAATCACCTCCTCATTTCCCACAGCCCAAGTTGCTCTGGCTACCTGGAGCACCTAAAAAATAATAATCAGCCTCCCCCCCCCCAATCTACATTTGACTCAGTGCAGAGCCCCTCCCCCCCACAGAAATTAAAAGCAAATTCCCCCTCAAGTAAGACGGGGGCCCCAGTGCAACCCCCAGAAACCACGAAATGCCAAAGCCTCCCCTCCCCCCAATTAGCATACGGCCCCCACGCGCCACCCCGACAACAGCCCCCGTGCCCCTCCCCGGCTCTGCGCCCAGGGACCGGCCCAAGCCTGCAGCCCTGCCGTGGCGCCCCGCCCCACACAGCCCCGCTAGGCGGCGGCTCCCTCAGCCCCGGCTCCCCCCGGGCAGGGCCATGCCGGCTGCGGCGCGCAGACAGGAGCAGGCAGCGGCCATGTCCCGGCTCCCCTCACCGCTTCCGGGTTAGGCAGGGGCCGCCCGGTACCTGCGGAGCGGGGCACGGCTCCCGGCCCGGCCGCGCGGCTCGCTGCTGCCCCCTAGCCCCGCGCCGGCAAGCAGAGGAGGCGGGGAAGGGGAGCCGGCGCGCGAGAGTCAACCCTCAGGCCCCCGCGTAGGGAGCGTCCGACCCGCCTTCTGGCCCTTTAAGAGAACCCCCGCCCCTCGCATGCCTCTGTCACGTGCGAGCTCCCTCCCCCCGCGCCCGCGGCCCATCTCTTGTGCGCCTGCGCTATAAGGCTCCTGGGCTCCCTGGAGAAGGGGTGCGTGGGGCAGCTCTGCTGGGATCTTCCACCACGTGACTGTGAGATGGCGAGGGGCTGACTGGCGTCCCCCAGTGCCCAGCCTGTTGCACATAGTCTCCAGCTTGTACAGTTTGCTCCTATCCCCCTAAATGAAGTTGCATCCTCTGGCCTCTCATCAGGGCCCCTAAGCCCAGTAGTGAATGCAGGCATAGGTGTGGGAACTAGGAGATCTGGGGGTGCTGCTGAAGTGGTTTCCATTATATACAAGTTTTATAGCAATGGAAGGCATCCAGGTTCTCGGTATGGCCCATGAGCCATTTGTTTACTGTTGCCCCCGGTCAGAGTTGCTACATTCCACTGGTTTTCATCTGCATCATTTTTTCTTAACAGCATGACATGAAAAGCAAGGCACAGGATGTGAGGTGTATGCTGATTGTACACACCATTAACTGAGAGCCACGTGCTCCCTCTGCAGCACTTCTATGGTTCAATAGACCCACCCTTTACATTCTAGTACCAAAGCACAGTTAGCAAAACTACTCTAACCCAGGAGACCATCTTGGTTACAACCATCTTGGGGCCCAGTGAACTGAAGGAGGGCTGCTTGTGCAACCCATACACTACCTTAGGTTGCCCATCACTGGTTTATAGTTTGGATCAACGTTACAAATTATTCCAGTTCACCCCTCCCCTCCAAATACATGCAATGAATGGGGAGACACTAGGACACAAGCCCTTAAAGCATCCCTAAAAACTCCCCACAAACATTAAAATATGCCATGTGTTCAACTTTTAAGTGAGTGAGTCATCTGGCCGAAGTCAATGGCATAGACCTCCCAACCCTGCAGTGGCTAACTGGGGTGCCAACACCAATCTATGATGAGGTGGGTGGGCCAAACCTCTAGGCCACCTTGCATAACAGAAATATTTAGTTCCAACCTGAATGGGGGTGCCTGGGTCAAAGCAGGACAATCTTGCAAAATCTGGGAGGTGGGGAAGTTTTCAGTGGTGTTTTTTATTTTGCTTCCATTCAGAAATAATAAAATGTGTACAAAGGTGTCAGTGACACATGGTATTCTCTGGCTTTTAGAATTAAAAAGCCGCCAAACAAAAGAATTACCAAATCAAATATCAATCTTTAATCTAACTTTGCAAACAAGAAGAGAATCAGAATGACTTATTTCAAGCAGTCTATGAGTCAGGCTCCAGGTGAAGGACATACTAAATGACAGTACTGGTTGGACCTCCCTGGTCCAGCACCCTCGGGATCTGACGAGTCCCAAGAGAGGGAGTTTGCCGGAGCATGGGAGGTTGACCCCTCTGCTGATGGACTCCAGGCTCTTTCAGGGACTGTCAGCAGATTGCCAGGCTCCCCTACCCCCGGGCCACCACGCTCCAGCTTTCAGCTAGCTGCTCCCTCATGTGGGTGGTCCAAGGCTCTCTGGTCCAGCAATATGTGTTGTTGTGTCAGATCATGGATGCTGCCAGGCCAGAGAGTCTCAATCACTGCAAAGCCCTAAAGAAAGCCACTGCAAATATTCCCATGCAAGGATGGCATGGTGAGTTCATCATATGCTGATAAGTAACCGGTCTGCTGAGTTCTGAATAAGGTGAAATCTGTCAAGCAGAGCCTTTTTGTATCACACCCACAGTGATATCAAAACTGAGATAGTTGGAAGTTTGGCTTCCTATTTGGCTCTAGGTAGGCTGCATGGGATAAGGGTAAAATTTCTTGGACCATATCTTATCACTAAAACATCTGAAAAGGTATGGCACGCAAGGAATCAAGCAGCAAAGGTGAAGCACTTACATCATAAATAGCTTACTACTGCAAACAGAACAAAATTAGAGAGACAACATTTCCCAGATATACAGTGTTTTTGCAGCTGTGTTGATTCCAGGATATTAGCAAGCAAAGGTGAATGAAGTAATGTCTTTTATAAGATTCACCAACAGAATTCAGGGAGACAAGATTGCAAGCTTACTGGAGCTTACCTCACTCACCTTCTCTAACATTCCTCATAGTCCACCCTGAAGTCATATTTATAAGAGAAAGTCAAGTATCCTCTTCTAAATGGGAAATATCATGTAATTTGCTCCTTCATTCAACTTGTCTGTATAAAGATAAGTAGATCTTCATTGTCGTTCTAAATGCTCTACCGTTCAGGTTAATCCAAGTCTGTCTCTTGTACAAAAACGTAGCTCCTACATTAGCGGGGTGGTCTCCTAGAGAATGTCAACAATTGCATAGGGCTGAGAACGCATAAAGCTTAAAAAGGAAATCGACTTGAAAAGGGAAGAGTAGAGATTAAGGAACAGAAAGTAGCTCTGAGGGCAAACAGTAATACCGTACTGCTGATATCACATCAAGCTGTGTGCACAGAATAAAGTTAATATAATACTCCGTGAAATAAAATTATTAGGACTTAACCTGACCTCTCACTAGGCAAATATCCAATGTTCCTGAGTTTCTAAAAGACATGTAGCCTCTCTTGCATGTGTGTACAATGGTGGTATGAAGAATACACACGGACACAAACACAGACCCTATGGCGTTGTTTGGCCTACAACACAGATAAGGGTATGTCTACACTAACAAGGCTGTTATTTCGAAATAATAATTCCTGCTTGTGAAGAGGAATACGTTTATTTCAAAATAGTTATTTTGGGAGTTATTATTTCAAAGTAACCTAGTAGTGTAGACATACAACTTAGAGCAGCTTTGACAGGCTGTAAGGCTGTCAGGCAGAAACATCCCACAAAGGGCCAGTCTTTAACGGCCTAGGATTGCGAGAGTACAGTGATGCTGTGGCGTGGCCATCCTCCCTCACCCCAAGCTATGCCTATCATACACCTTCTGTTAAGAGCCAACAGGAAGAGCTACACAGAAAAAATAATTTGCAGTGCC
Source organism: Pelodiscus sinensis (assembly GCF_052426305.1). Lineage (NCBI taxonomy): Eukaryota > Metazoa > Chordata > Testudines > Trionychidae > Pelodiscus > Pelodiscus sinensis. The sequence goes on from NC_143065.1 coordinate 29,003,738, forward strand.
CAAGTAAAATGTTGTATTGGTCTTACAAAATCCAGAAATTATATTCATGAACTATTTCCAGATAGCTACAGAGGGGTAGCCAAGTTAGTCTGTAACAGGAAAAACTTTAAAAGCAATAAATAGACTAGTAGCACCTTAAAGACTAACAAAACATGTAGATGGTATCCTGAGCTTTCGTGGGCACAACCCACTTCTTCAGATGATAGGATAGCATAAGAATTAAACTTGTAAATGAAGTTAAGTTCCAATCCTTCTCTGTGTATTTGACTTGTGGAATTGGCCTGAAACAAAAGCCAAATACACAGAGAAGGTTTGGAATTTAACTTCATTTACAAGTTTAATTCTTATGCTAATCAACCTCAGCTTGGATCAGTCCACACGAGAGATCCACTTCCTTGATGCTACAGTACAATTAAATGATGGACACATTTCTACCACCCTATACTGGAAATATACCGGCCACTACACTTATCTTCATGCCTTTAGCTTCTATCCCAGACACATTTCTCAATCTATTGTATACAGCCAAGCCCTAAAATACAACCAGATTTGCTCCAATCCCACAAATAGAGACAAACACCTACAGGATCTACATAGAGCATTCATAAAACCGAAATACCCATCCGGAGAAGTGAAAAAACAGATCAATAGAGCCAAAAAAGTACCCAGACATGAACTACTCCAAGGCAGGCCAAAAAGAGAAAACAAGAGAATTCCACTTGTCATCACCTATCGTCCACAACTTAAATCCCTTCAATGCATTATCAACAATTTACAACCTATCCTGGAAAATGACCCCTCACTCTCAGAGGCCTTGGAGGAAGGCCAATCCTCACTTACAGACAACCCCCTAATCTCAAAAAAATTCTTTCCAATAACCACACAACACACCTCTATCATAATCTTCCTGGAACCCATCTCTGCAATCAGCCCTGGTACCAAATCTGCCCACACATATACACAAGCGATTTCATCACTGGACCCAACCACATCAGCCACCAAATCAGAGGCTCATTTAACTGCACATCCACTAATGTGATCTATGCCATCAAATGCCAACAATGCCCCTCTGCCATGTGTATTGGCCAAACCGGACAGTCTTTATGGGAAAGAATTAATGGACACAAATCAGATATCTGAAAAGGCAACACACAGAAACCTGTTGCAGAACACTTTAATCCACCTGGACACTCATTAATGGATTTCCAAGTCACCGTTTTGTTCCAGGCTAATTCCACAACCCAGATACACAGAGAAGGATTGGAACTTAACTTCATTTACAAGTTTAATTCTTATGCAAATGGTATGAAAAAGGACATTGGCTGGCTCGCACACTACCTTCCACATCCTATGACTTAACCTACCAACCAAACAGATGCTAATTGTTCTTATCAGCTTGTTGTAACTATTTGAACCATCTACTCGCTCTCTCTCTTTTTGTTTTTTTCTCCTTCCCCCCCCCTTTTTCCCCCCTCTTTTTTTTCTCTCCCTCTCCCCTTCTCCCTTTCCCTTATTTATTCTTGGATCTGGACTTCTAATACTCCTGTCATCTGAAGAAGTGGGTTACGCCCACAAAAGCTCATGATACCATCTACATGTTTTGTTAGTCCTTAAGATGCTACTAGTCTACTTGTTGTTTTTTTAAGTTTTTCCTGTTCCCAGATGCACAATTATGGATAATTCTTGTAGAAACCCCTACACTGACTCTGCACTACCTGGGGATCTTAAAAGCCGCTGCATGATACCAGAGTTCAAGCAATGCAAAGGGAGCAGTAACTATTTGCCTCTCCCATGCTGGAGATGCCCTTATGCAAGGGAGTCTCCAGAAATCACAGAGCGGGCCAGCTACACCTGTTCCTGCACTTCCACCGGGGCATCAGGGGAAGAAGGGCAATGGGTATAGTGTGCCTTGCTAATATTTGCAATTCTCAAAAGCTGAAATTATTTGAAGAGCTGCTTTACTAGGTCTTTGATCCGTTTATTCCCATTAGTACTATTAGCTCAGCTGTTTGCCTCTTGTGCTCCCCCCTGCCCAGCATTTCCTTTGCCCTCTTTTGTTTCTTCTCTCTCATTTTCCAGCCAGCAGGCATCTGCATAGATTTTACTTAAATGTTTTCACAGTATTTGGTCAAGAAAAACAAATATTTCTGCTTGTTACTGCGGAGCTTGTCTCTGTAATGATCTGTAAATAAAGATGTTCCCACTGCTGTGCATTGTAACTACAATACACTAGAGTCACTGAACACAGCACAGCTTTGGTGCTATGCTTTAATAGATGACCCACAGCAGTGCTATGTGCTGGAGTTTATTAACAAGATAGCTATTTAAATGCCCTAGAGATGGGATGAAATCCACTGGAAAATTTGTGTCTGTGGGACTTTTAATGTTAGATTTGATTTACTGGGGAAGGTGACAGTAATTGGCTGGAGGAGACATGGAGGAGAGCTCCCACCAACTGCTATCAACAGGACAGTTGTGTTACTTCCCTGAGTAAGGAATAGAGCGTATTCTTATCTAGATAGTCATTATTTATTTTGTATTCCTCTGGTCTTTCCTGACAGTTACAAAGGCAGAATACTTGCCATTCCTTTTCCTCTTTCTCTGAGCATCAGCTATAAGAAAGACCAGGCAAAAAAACAATGAACATGTGGTCAGAGAAGAGATTTCATAGCAGTAACCTCTAGAATATGTATCATGCACAATAATCACACTTGATTTGTCCCAGCAAAAGAATATGCTTGTTAGAGCTGGGCAAATGGTTAACATCAAACACCCATTACTATGTGACATTCATAACAGTCAGACTAGGTTAGATCAGGAGGCTAACACCCTGTCTTCCGAAAGGGGGCAAGGCTTGGTATTTTAAAGGGAATGAACATAACAGGGCAATCACTGAGTAATCCATCCTCTGTTATCCACTCCCAGCTTCTGGGATACCCAGAGTGTGGGATTGCACCCTGATCATTGATGGATATTACTGTATATTATTATACTCTATGGCTGTGTCTACACTGGCGTGATCTTGTGCACAAGCGGCCACTCTTGTGCAAAAACTTGCTGGCTGTCTACACCGGCCGCATGTAATTGTGCAAGTAAACTGACGTTCTAATGTATGAAATCAGGGCTTCTTGTGCCAGAACTCTGACGTTCCCGCTCAGGAATAAGCCTTTTTGTGCAACTGTTCTTGCGCAAGAGGCCAGTGTAGACAGGCATCATGAATTTCTTGCACAAGAAAGCCCTATGGTTAAAATGGCCATCAGAGCTTTCTTGCGCAAGGGAGCATCTACACTGGCATGGATGCTCTTGCGCAAAAGCACATCTCTTGCAGAAAAGCACATGCCAGTGTAGACGCTCTCTTCTGGAAGAGTTTTTGCAGAAGAACTCTTCCGCAAAAGAGTTTTTGCGTAAGAACGTGGCAGTGTAGACGTAGCCTAACAATTTCTCTCTCTTTTGTTTGAACCCTTTGACAGCATTCATAGGGCTAGTCTTTGGCATATTTATAGGGATAGTCTTTGGCGTATTCTGAGAGCAGATGGAATACCACAGCAAGTAGTACAACTCATTAAGAGCTTTTATAACGTTTTCACATGCAGCGTGGGAGACAATGATCTATGCTTCAAAGTTAAGACTGGAGTAAGGCAGGGATGCATCATGTCTCCCATGCTCTTTAACTTAGTCATAGACTGGGTTATGTGGCATACAACAGATGATGAGCCAAGAGGAATCAGATGGACTGTCTTCTCCACATTAAAGGACCTTGATTTTGCTGATGACCTTGTACTGCTCTCCCATATGCATTGTCATATGCAAGAGAAGACAAATCGACTCTGTACTTTTGGAAAACAGGTCAGACTAAGAGTTAGCCAGAAGACGACAGAAGTCATGACCCTAAATATTGAGGCACCAGTGTCAGTTAAGATCGATGGCCATGACCTACCTATCACAGAGAGCTTTACATACTTGGGTAGTATTATCAGACAAAACGGAGGCATCAGAAGTAATATCCAGAGCAGACTCAGTAAAGCCAGAAATGTCTTCATGTGTCAGAAAGTCATCACAGTACAGCATCCATACCAAACTGAAGTTTTAACAGAGCCGTGTTTTATCAACACTATTATATGGATCAGAATGCTGGCGGATGACAGAGTACGACCTTGATAAATTGTCAACTTTTTACATCAGAAGTCTTCAGAGGATCCTCCATATTTTTTGGCCAAGAATAATTTCAAATCAGGACCTGCTTGCGCAATGTAAACAAGATGACATGGCTACCATCATTATGAAAAGACACTAGAGATGGATTAGGCATGTGCTCAGGAAAGATGGAAGCTCCATCACAAAGATTGCTGTGCAATGGACCCCTGAAGAAAAGTGGAAATGAGGACGACCCAAGACAACATGGCACTGGACCACTGAAGAAGAAATTAAGAGCATGAATTACACATGGGCCACTATTTAGAGGCTGGCCAGAGACAGACAGATGTGGAGGACCTTTGTTGCTGCCCTATATGCCAGTGGGTGTGAAGGACGATGACGATGATGATTTTTGAACCTAGTTATAATTTTGACCTTCACAACATGCCTGACAACAAGTTCTACAGATCAATTATATGTTGTATGAAGAAGTACTTACCTTTTGTTTGTTTTAAGCTTCTTGCCTATTAAGTTCATTGAGTGACCCCTGGTTCTTGTGTTATTTGAAGGAATAACAGTTCCTTATTCATTTTCTCCATACCATTCATAATTTTAATAGACCTCTATTATATTCGCCCTTACTTATCTCTTTTCTATGCTAAGAAGTCCCAGTGTTGTTACTCTCCCCTTATATGGAAGCGGTTCTATAATCATTTCAGGTGCCTTTCTTTGTACCTTTTCCAATTCTAATATGTCTCTTTTGAGACGGGGAAACCAAAACTATGCATTATTCAAGATGTGGGTTTACTATGGATTTAGTATCTTATTGTTTTTATAGTGCGTAATAGCTACCTAACATTATTAGCTCTTTTGATAACTGCTGTGCAGTGAGGGGATGTTTTCAGAGAACTATCCACAATTATTCCAAGCTCTCTTTCTTGAGTGGTAACAGCTGATTTCAGCTGTTATGAACCTGAAATGCAGATTAGGTGCTTTCTGAGATTTGAGAATTATATGAGTAAATTTTGGCCAATTTATGATAAAAAAAATATAACTGTATTACACAAATGGGAAGCACTGGGATCCAATGAGCTTCTTTTTAAGAGTTAAGCATTCAAATAATCCCCAAAACAAAATTCAACCTGCATGAACCCATCCAAACTGAAATGAAAGAAAACATTTTTCTAACCCAAACTAACTGAAACCAAACTGTATAACAGATTCCATGATGATGGATAAAACTAAAATGAAGACAAAACTAAAATGTGTTAACCATTCAAAAGGTCTGAATTTTCAAGCATGAGTGCTCTGGAGTTTTTGGAAATCCATTTCCTTTAACTTGTATCAAAATGGATATCCAAAACTGAGGTACCTGAAATCAGTAGGCATCTCTGGAAATGGGCCACATAGACCAGATCTGAATGAAATGTAGGAAGTCAATATTTTCCCAGAAGAAGGAAAGTTAAATACATGAATTGGATAGTTTTAAAATTTTTGCTATAAAACTGGTTCCATATACCAGCCAGAATGCTGGATGCGAACCCCTAAAATCCATAAAAATCTCAATATGGATCAGAATTTTATGGGAAGAGGTTATCTTGAAGGGTCTGAGCTATAATCCCAAATCTGGACCTTCATGAGCATGGTGACAGTTCAGAACTGGACACAAACTTCATGGTTCAAGCCCATTCAATTAAGTAAGAGATGTAAATTAGATGAGGCAGAAATGCACTGTTCTGCAAGAATCCTGAAAAGAGAGAAAGATATCATGGAGTTTGGCCTTTGTGCATTATTCACTTTGTTGAGTCTGCTGATTTATTATGAAAAAGTGCTATGAAAGAAAAAAAACATATTAAAATAAACAGTATGGACAGGAGTTGTACACAGAACCCCTTCTGTACAATTTCCACTGCCTTCCAAGAATGAGTTAAGTAATCTGTAGATGTGTCTGTCTTAGGGTCTTATAATGTATCCCATCACCATAATGTCTGGGCTCCTGGCTCAGACTTACAAGCAATTTTGTAACACTAATGAATCAATTGCCTGCAAGTGCCAATATTCACACTGTGTATTTGTCATAGCAAAAACCTACAGCCAGAGTGCAATGTAGTGATAAGAAAACACAGGAACAGCACTATGTTAATGCTCTGAGTGAGTGGGAGTAGATTGCAGCCATGTAATTTAAATGGGCATGAAGAGGAAATATCATCCCGTAACATGAAGAAAATATTGCTGAGCAAACACTAGAAAGAAATGCTGAGTCAGTTTGGTGGATGCTACCATTTCTCTGAGTCAAATTCACCCATGATGAAATACCAGATGAGTTTCAATGCAGTCACTCTAGGGATGAGCTTGACTTTATGTTGGTTAAAATATAGCCATGCTTTAGAAATTTTAGTGGTTGTCTTTAGAGTATATCCCAACAGTGGCAATAATTTTTTATAAGGGGCAATTTCAAGAATTTGGTAAGTGGTCAAGGGCTGCATTTTTCCATGACATTAATGGAGGTCTGGGATGGAGGTTGGGTGCAGAAGGGAGCTCAGGGTAGGGGTCTGGAGTGCAGGATGGGGTGTGAGGTCTGGGAGAGAGTTTGGGTGAAAGAGCAGGTTGTGACTTGGGACAGAGGATTGGGGTGCAGAGTCTGGGAGGGAATATGGGGTCAGAATAATCTCCTGCACTAAAGGAGAGTTGCAGGAAGGGGTGCAGAGTCTCAGAGGAGGTTGTGACCTGATGCAGAGGTTTGGATTGTGACCTGGGAGAGGGATCGAGGGAAAACATAAGGTTTGAGGGAGGGAGGGGCTGATGCAGGCTTTGGCCTGGAGATGCTTATCTTAGGCCAGGGGTTATCAAACTCTGCATTGTGGCTTGTAAAGGCAAGTTGCTAGCTGGCCAGAGATGCTTTGTTTACCTGTGCCTCTGCAGGTACAGGGGATTGTAACTCCTGGCTAATGGGGGCTGCAGGAAGTGGTGTCGTGGTCCACGCCACTTCCTGCAGCTCCCAGTGGCCTGCAAAGGTGATCTGCAGCCAATGGGAGCTGTGATTACTTGTGCCTCCACAGGCACAGGCAAAAAAAGCAGCTCACAACCTGATAGGGGCTTGCCTTTACAAGCCACAACATAGAGTTTGAAAACCCCTGCCTTAGGCAGCTCCTGGCCAGCAGCCCAGCAGGACCCTCAGGCAGAATTCTTTCCTTCTGTGCCCCACACACCACACAAAGCATCCAGCTGTGGGGGCTGTGCACCACTAGCCCTGGGGTGGGGAGAGGGATACTTTGTGTGCTGTCTGTTCCACAAGCAGGGCCCAGGCAGCTCTCATTGGCCAGCCAATGGGAGCTGTGAAATGGGGCTGGGGCAAGGGCAGTGCACAAAGCCACGCTCCCCAGCATGTGGTGCTCCGAGAGCACTTAGCCCCCAAAGCCAGCTGCTTTGAGTGGTGTGTGGGGGTGTGGAAGGCAGAGATCCTGCCTGAGGCTTCTACTGGGCTGCAGGATGGTGGTGAACTTTTTCTAGCACTTTGGCAGGCCAGATCCAGCCCATGGGCCATATTTTGTATGTCCATGGTGTATATGTTGATTATGACAGAAGAGGGCATCTCAACTTTTGCTTCTCCTTCATGGACTCTTGCAAAATCTGTTTCTCTTTAGATGCTATGTAAATACATGCAACATTAAGGGCAAGCATCTACTTCGAAAAAAGTGCATAGCACACTTCCTCTGAACAAATTAAAATAGGAAAATATACCAGAAAAGCTATTTAGAAACATTGTATAATTGTTTTCACCCAAGGGTGGAAGTCCAAGATAAAGTACACCATTCAGAATTTTAAAGAGTTTTCTGAGGTCTGCAGGAACTTAATCAAAACTCAGCTATCCTCAGACTTGCTGTGAATATGGTATGAGAAGAATGTCAAAGGGAAAACAAAGATGTGCAAACATTAGAATTTGCTCTGGTGGGTGGGAGAAGGGAGAAGACCTGCTGTGCGATATACAATAAGGTTTATAATCTTGATTTGCAGTAACTGCATTTCATGCTTGTCACAAACAAACTGGCATTTTCAAGGCATGCTTTTGGTTGCTTTTACATGTCAATATCTTTGTCCAGGTTATCTGGATTGATGACAGGAATTTCAATTAAAGCAAAATCCTCTCCTTATTGCACAGGGTGAGATGGAGCAGGACTAGCAGAGTTCTTAAGGCATCTTGCTGACACATGACAAGATAGCTTTGGAAGGCCTGGGGCAATGCACTTTGCCTGCAGTATAGCTTATTGCTCCTTTAAAAAGGGGCAGCATTAGTATAGTATGTCCGGTCTACAGCCACATACCACAACAGGCAGGGGAGCTAAGAGTTTAATAAACTCCAGTCTATCAAAGCAGTTGCTCCTTCAGCCTGGTGCTCAAAAGAACAGCGGTCTGGAGTCAGACCCTGGCTCTATAACACAGTTGTGATTCAGGGGTGGTGAGAGAGGAAGGCTATGCAAGTTAGCAACAAAGGACAGATCCAAGAATGTAAGCAATGCTGTTGGAAATGAAAGGGACTAGATATCTATGAGGGTAAGTTCAGAAGAATTGGGATGAAGTGTTTGTGAAAATCTCAAGAACAGGAGAAGTGAGAAATAAAAACATCTGAACGTAGATTCAGGAGTGAGAGAACACACAGCCTAAAGCCAACTCTACACTGACACTTTACAGAGCTGTACCTTTCTGGCTTAGAGGTGTGAAAAAACACCCTCTCCACCCCCAAGTGCAGCAAGTTACAGCGCTGTTACGTGCCAGTGGGAACCAGGCTACCGCCCTGGGAGCCTTGCTGAGGTGGTTTACATAGAGCACTGGGAGAGCGTTCTGCCAGTGCTCACGCCGTGGCCACACTTTGCACTTTAAACTGTTAAGCATAGATCAAGCCTAAGTCTTCACTCCATGTTAAGCATGGGGTAAGCAACCACAGGTTATGCTATGGTAGCCTAACCTGCAATAACAAAGCCACAGTAATGTGCTATCTTGCCCTTTATCCTCACTGATGCTATATCAGGCCAGGCCAAGAAATGCAGCTACCTGGGCACATATCCCAAGATTCATGGCAGCACTACACCTGTTTCAATCTCAAGGTGTAATAGGACAATCTGTCTGTCCACTCTAGAGATTCATAAATATTAACATCCTGATATAAGGCTTGTCCGGGGGAATTGTTCTGCTGTATCGAATACTGAGGACATGTGAAACAAGAAACATTTCAAGCAGGGAGAGGAAGAAGCAACTAAATGGAGGCAGATTGATAGTCCATATCTAGGGCCCTACCAAATTTCTGGTCCATTTTGGTCAATATCACAGTCAAAGGATTTTAAAAAAAAAATCATAAATGCCATGATTTCAGCTACTGAAATCTGAAATGTCACAGTGTTGCCACTGTAGGGGGTCTTGACCCCAAAAGCAATCACAGAAGGGGTCACAAACTTATTGTAGGGGAGAGTGTGCCGCGGCATTGCTACCCTTACTGCTGTGCTGCCACTGGTGGCTGTGCCACCTTCAGAGCTGGACAGTGGCTTCTACTGGCTGGGAGCCCACCTCTGAAGGCAAATCTGCTGCCGGCAGCAGCACAGAAGGATGGCATGGTATTGCCACCTTACTTCTGCACTGCTGCCTGTGGAGCTGGACCATCAGTCAGCAGCTGTCCCTCCCCAGCTGCTCTTCTCTGAAGGCCAGTGGTGATTCCTAGAGAGTGACACAAGTGGAGGTGCCTGTCACATGACCGTCCTACTCACTTGATTCCTTATTGCACCATTTCTAGCCTGGGGAAGTCTTCACTGAGCTGCACTGGCTCACCATTTGTTTTGCTATAGAAGTTTGAATTTCCAGCTATAATCTCTGTGTTTGTGCACTCTGCAGGGCAAATCCTGCAGTCCTCCTTACTTAGTCCTAGGAGATTTGCCTGCCTGAGTAAGAGCCTCCAGCTATGGTCCTCAATGTCTAGAGAAGCAACACAATGTAGTCTACACATGCAGCGTTAGTTGCAAACAAATATAGCATTGATTGCAGGGGCTTTGCTCAGGTTAGCGCTGTTCTTTTATCAAGCAAATAACACACTCATTGTTCTCACACACACCCTACACACAGGGAACTGGTGCCTGTGAGGGGAAGAGATGCCAGGAGGGCCACCCAGAGAGATAGGAAGGGACATGAAAGGGCACTCCATTTATCAATTACAATTTTGGCAAGGACATGGGGGGGGGGAGCAGTGCACCACCCAAGTGCTACCACAACTCACCGATGCTCCGCCCACCCAACACACACACCTTGCAGACAACTCACATCACCAAGGCTGTCTACCACCCAGAAGAGCTGAATTGTTTTCCGAGACCTTCATTAAGATGATCTGAGGAAGTCAGCAGGTGTCACTGTTGATCAGTAAAATGTAAACCCTCCTGAACCCCCAGTTTCTGGGAGCCAATTGATTACAGAATGAATGGCAAAAGTTGATTCTGACTCTCCTATTGGGATGAAAGATTTCTCTTCTTTCTGACTCATCTCAGCACAGAAGAAAAATTAAAATAAACAAGTACAGTAATTCCTCATTTAACACTATAGAAGTGTTTCAGAAAATGATCGTGTTAAGTGAAAACGTGCAATGTGGGGTCAATGTTCCATTGAAAATAATGGAAAAGGTGGGGGTTGCGTTTCAAGTGATGGTGTCTGTTGGGACAGGGACATAAGGTCGGGAAAGAAAGGGGACTGGGTTACAGCAGGGAGGGGAGGTGTTTGGCTCTGGGGAAGGGAAGGAAAGGAGAGGGGTGGGGGATTGGATTGGGAGTATGCCCCTGTGGCGTGTCTGCTGGGACCCGCACTGCATCCAGCGAGGGAAGGGGTGGCCGGGGAACAGCGCAGCGAGCAGCGAACCCTCCACCGCTTTGCAGGGAAGTGGGGGAAGCCTTGTGCAACCGCCGGCAATGGGATGGCTGGGGAAATCGTGTTATTCTGGGGACAGTTGTGTAACTCAAAAAACGTTCCCTAAAAAATTGTGCTATCGCGAAAACGTGTTAAGCGGGCACGTGTTAAATGAGGAATTACTGTATTACCATTGGATGGGAAAGAAGTAGAAAAATTACTTTTTTCCTTTCTCTCCAGAACATGCAGTGAAACATCCACTATTGCGTGTGAGGTAATTTAGGGGAAATGGGCTTACTTGCAAGAACTGGCTTTTGAAGAGCACAAAAAATTACACAGAATTGCCCTAGACCTTGCAAAGCCTGGATTCCTTCCTAAGCATTCTGCAAACAATTATCTAACGCCTCAGCAGGTCTGTGAACCCTAACAGATTACGGAATTTTTTGACGGGAAGTGACTTAAGAGTTTGTCAAACTTTTTAAATGACACAGATATTTAAAGGGGTTTGCTCAAATGATAGTGCCAGCTTTATTTTCTATTTTTTATGGGGAAACCACAACTGAACACATGCTATGGTGAAAATCTTTACTCGGATCAGCACTGTGCATCTTGGATACTGTTCTGTGCTACATGGGAATACTGAATTAAAGAATTGTTGTTTGCCATCTACAATTATATGGATTTTAGCCCATTTGCAGATAAGCCAACAGTGGTTTCACAGAAACTTGAATCATCTGACATTCTATTCCGTAGTAAGTGGTGTTTTGAAAACTATTACAATTACAGGCTGTCACTTTACATTTCTCGGATTTTCCCTGGCCTTGCCTGCAGGTTAGGATCTGAGCCTAACAGTCAGTCTGAAGATACCTTAGAGTAAGGTCGGGTGAATTGTGCCTCTCATTTAGGGAACAGCCTTTGTCTCAATCTTGTGTGTTACTCTTCTGAATTCTAAGAAAGAAAGCAGTATTACATTGCAGCCTTCCAGGGCAGGTACTTTATGTTTTTATCTAACTTCTCTGAGGGTGCGTCTACATAGCAGGGTTTAACTCAAAATCAGCTATGCAAGTTGAGCTATGTCAATTGCGTAGCGTATTTCTAAATAGCTTATTTAGAAATTGGGAGCATCTACTCAGCATTTATTTCAAAATAGAGCACTCTTCCTCTGACTTCCCTTACTCCTCATACAATAACATTAGTTATTTCTAAATAATTTAGCTGTGTTAGACGCACTCTAAGTATATACCATAAACATAACAGAAGACAATAGTGACAAATACACGTTGCTAGTGCAAGACCATGCAATTTAAATTAGGGGCAGCATCACACCTGGAACAGGGGAACCCACATTACAGTTTCTCTGCAGAATCCTTACAAGTCCAGTGCCTGGCTAGCTCACTGAGTGGGATGTGGGAGGAGAAAAATGGAAACTGTTGTGTAATGCTTCCAAGCAGCTCTGTTTATGCCCTAGTTAAACTTCCATTGAGTGGATGGAATTTCACCCTTTGGAAGGGTTACACTGTGCTCAGGGCAATTAGGAGATCAATTACCAGTGGGATCTAAGTCCCAGTCAGTAGGTAGCAGAAGACCAGATCCAATAAGCTCCATGGCAAAGAGGGTGTCTCAGCAGCCAACATAATAGAGACATTCTGGTCCCAATTCTTTTGGTCAGGTTAACAAGAGGAGTTTCCTTCTCCTCACAGGTAATCTCACTGATCTGATTCAAGTCAGGCATTCTGTGTTTTAATTAATTGTCAAAAATGAATTCTGGTCTACTGACAATATTGTCATAAGGGTGATGTAAGTTTGGTAGTGAAGTACTACTGGAAAAGGACTGGAGGATACTAAAATGATACATCCCTTTGAGAACCCAATGCTTGGTCAATTCAAGCAACATTATTAATGGTAGACTTGGCTCCACTTACTGTACATTCCACCAATGTTCCTTCTAATTTTTTCCATTCAAGTGTGGAATAAATTTTGTTATGTGCACTAAGGTATGTGCAGATATGCACAATCAGTAGAAACATGCTGCTGGCTGTGGGTGCTCAACTGAGCGGCATTTGAATCTCTCTTGGATGGCCACCCGGGGGCTCAGCTGGGCAGCATTTAAATCTCTCCTGGATGAACACCCAAGTACACAGCTTATGGGGAACACAGCATTCCACCTTTCCAGCTAGAAGGAAAAGTACCACAACAGTGTGCCTCAGAGAAGAGTTTGGACAAAATATGTGGGACTTGGTGAGAGAGGCAGGATTTTACTCATGGAATAGTGAAGATAAATATAAATGTTGCACAGCTCTTGAACTTTAGTGCACTGGGGCTCAGACCCTACAAACACTTACTTACATGAGGCATGAGTCACCTGACAAAGTCACTCTGATTACTTAAATAAAATAGGATCAGTCACAAGAATACTTCTTTTTTTTTAAAAAGTAAGCTTTGTATGCTCCTTTGAGTTACAATATGGCATAACTTTTGGGAAAGAATGGTGAAAAAAATGTTAATTCCACTAAGATTTCCTAAAATTGCACTAAATGATGATTCAATTAAGTCAGTTCATGGAACGTACTTTGATATATCACCCTGGATCATTCTCTTTTCATTATTCTAAAATGACCTAGTTTCAGTACAAACTATGAGGAACCCAGTAGCATTTTAAAGACTAGCAGATTTGCTTGAGCACAAGCTTTCATGGGTAAAAAACACTTAATCAGATGCCACATCTGATGAGCTAGGGTTTCACCCATTGAAGTTTCTCTCTCTCTAGCTCTCTCTCCCTGTCTCTCTGTCTGTGAGTCTGTTTGTTCAAGAACTCTTCCTAAATGGTAAGAGCTAAGGCCACCGAATTTGGTATGTAGCTTCCTCTTCTCCTAACTTAAAGCAAGGTCAGGGTTTGGATGTGCCAGGACAACTGGAAGCCCTGGGAAAGGGATGGTTTCCCAGAACATGCAAAGGGAGGGGCTACTATTCCAAGAGACACAGTACTGAGTGTGGCCACTTGGGGCAGCGATCTTGCAGTATAGTTCTCCCCTACAGAATGTCCACTGGGGGGAAGCCATACTACTGCTGCTTACCGGTATGTTGGCAAGCAAGATGGCAGAGCCTCAGTCCTGCTAGCCACTACTTTGGTGGTATGGCTGCCCCCTAGTGGACATTCTGAAGGGGAGAACTATACTGCAGGCTTGCTGCCCCAAGTGGCCACTCTCAGTACTGTGTCCCTTGGAATAGAAGCCCCTCCTCACCTCCCAACCCTCACTCTTGCCCACCCATGCCTGCCTCCTGCACTGCTCATCCCATATCTTGAAGGCCCTGCCCTCTGCGCGCGCGCGCGCGCACACACACACACACACACACACACACACACACACACACACACACACACCACCACTCACCCCCTGCCCTGAAGGACCTAGGTAATGCCAAGTAAGTCTGCTAGTACCCAAATAAATCTACACTTAAGGTGAAGGTTGAATCAAGATACACAACTCTGGCTATGTTAATTATGTAGCTGGTGTCAACATACCTTGTTTCGAGTCTCCCCACTGTCCCCACAGCAGGAGGCCAATGGGAGCACAGGAGGAAGAGTAATGGCCACCAACCAGGGCTCCTTTGCGTTTGATTTAGTGAGTCTTAACTTAACCTGCTAAATCGAACTCCAGAATATCAATCACAGCAGCGTCGATCTTCCACTTAGTGAAGACATGGCCTAAGATGCCACAGGACTCCTTGTTGTTTTTGCCAATATAGACTAACACAACTTCCTCTCTGAGACTAGTTTCAATATTCATTTGCACAATGCACTGGACTGTTATCGAACTCCCTCCCTCAAAACAGTTCAGCATATTAGTACAAACGTTCAAGCAAAATAACGGTGAAATCTAATCGTGCACATAACTAATTCTAAATTACAAATTATAAGACCTATCATGCAATTCCTTGTTCATGCAAAAAGGCCTACTGAAATCACAGTAAAGGCCTGCAGGATTAAGGTCAAATTTCCTTCCTTGAATTCTAATAATCACTATCTTCCCGATGTGGGAACAAAACTCCCTTGTGTTCCCAGTGTTTTCAGGGCTGCGTCTTCCTGTGTGGTTGAACACACCCCTGTGTACAATGTCAATACACTGTTTCCCCCCTGTTGGATGTGGGTTATTCCTCAAAGGGAAATGGAGAGAGATCACTGGCTTGAGTTATTTACACTGGACGGAACAAAGCTCTTGGGAGTATACTGTAGAGCAGGGATCTCAAACTCCCAGCCTGGCAGTAATCCCTAGCTGAAGCAGTTACGCAATCCACATTGGGAGTTCTGGAGAGCCAGGGGGAGGGGAAATGTCCATTAGCATTCCCCAAACCCTGCCTTTTCCTCATTACTGCCCTGCCCTCTGCCCCCATAACACCCCATTCCCCCAAGGACACAGCCTAAGTGATTACCGGGGAGCAGAGCCTGGTGCCACACAGCAGCAGGGCTGTCCCCGCCCCACTCTCCATGGCAGCAGGAGCTGTGGGTAAGCAAAGCGCACTTGGCGGGTGTACTTGCTCTCCTTTGCCACGGCTCCTGCCACTGTGGGAATGCAAGGAGCATGATCACTTCTGCCTCCCTGCACCAGGTCCTCCGAAAATCCCCAAAGCTGCATCCTCAGAGGATGGGGCGCCATGAGGGGAGAGGGTGGAGTGATGATGGGAAGGGGTAGAGTTTGGGGGAAGAAAATGGACAACCCCTTTCCCAGCCTGCTAGGACTCCTAGGCCAGATTGTACAGCTGCTCTGGCTGGGGATAGCCTGGCAGCCAGGAGTTTGAGACCCCTGCTGTAGAGATTAATCCTGCTCGGCAAAGGGAAGGGACTAAATCATGTGTTTATGGTGTTCAATTTTTGTGACTGACTGTTGTCATTCAAGTCCCTTATGTCCCTTCCACTGAGTGATCTTTCTTCACAAATCGCTATTCCCAGACTTCAAAGGAGGAAACTGCTTACAATTTATACGCACATTTACGTTCCATTACGAAGTTGAAATTGGGGATATTGGGCCATTTTGCTTGCATCAAATTGGCCAGATTTTGACTATGAGCCAGCTCCGTTCTTAAGCATGTGCTTAACTGTAAACATGTAAGAAGTTCCGTTGAAGTCATGAGGACTGTTTACACAGTTAAAGTTGCGCAAGTACTTTCCTGGCTCACCACCTCTGAGAGCTAATCACGTGACAACAATCACCACTCTGAGCAAAACGTTAGCCATTCTGAAGGCAAAGTGGCTTCTGACTGGAAAAGTTTCCAGAATGCAAACTTGGTTAGGATGCACCACAAGCAAACAAACAAAGCAACAGAATAAATAGAATGTGGCAGGAAGGCCAATTTTATGGGATGGGAATTCCACGATTTCACACAGTTCAAATTTCGATTGCTTTGGCATAATTTGCAGCTGTTTTGTTCTTAATTTTAAAGGACTATTTTTTGCATCTTGGTTGCATTGGTCTATCATAGGACTGTGAGGCAGTCATCACATGACCATTTTTAGGGAACACTATTTTGCACTATTCCAAATGCTTTTCCAACAAGAAACCCATAATCCTGAATCAAAGTGGCATGGGGCAAATTCACAGGCCTGACCCTATTTCATTTATACTACGTTGCATGGATGCGATTCCATTGAGTCATAGGGAAGGGTAGGAGAGATGTCCTGGAGGCCAAATTTAGGCTGCTAGGAAAGAGACTGAAATCCAGGACCTCTATGGTGTCGTTTTCGGAAATTCTTCCAGTTGCACGCGCAGGGCCAGGTAGGCAGGCAGAGCTTCAGAGTCTCAATGCATGGATGAGACGATGGTGTAGGGAAGAGGGGTTTAGATTTATTAGGAACTGGGGACACTTTTGGGAGAGGGGGAGCCTATACAGGAAGGATGGGCTCCACCTAAACCAGGGTGGAACCAGACTGCTGGCACTAAACATTAAAAAGACCGTAGAGCAGTATTTAAACTAAGAGATGGGGGAAAGCCGATTGGTGCGGAGATGCACGTAAATCGGAGGGAGACTTCTCTTAGAGGAGAATCTAGGCTGTAGTCAGAAAAAGAGGAGGGGAGAGGGCAAACCATGGGCCAGAGCAGACAAACAACCGCATACAAAGGAATCCAATGCATCAGGGAAGGGCAGACAAATAAGCAGTGGCAAATTTTTAAAGTGCTTGTACACAAATGCTAGGAGTCTGACTAATAAGATGGGTGAACTAGAGTACCTCGTATTAAATGAGGACATTGACATAATAGGCATCACCGAAACCTGGTGGAATGAGGAAAATCTGTGGGACACAATCATACCGGGATATAAAATATATAGAAAGGATAGAGCAGGCCGGGTGGGGTGGCGGAGTGGCACTGTGTGTGAAAGATAGCGTAGAATCAAATGAAATAAAAATATTAAGTGAATCAACATGTTCCATAGAATCGCTATGGATAGTAATTCCATGCTCCAATAATAAGAAATTAGCAGTAGGGATATATTACCGACCACCTGACCAGGACAGTGATACTGACATTGAAATGCTGAGGGAGATTAGAGAGGCTACCAAAATAGAGAACTCTATAATAATGGGGGATTTTAATTACCCCCATATTGACTGGATACATGTCACCTCAGGAAGAGAACCGGAGATAAAATTTCTCAATGTCTTAAATGACTGCTTCTTGGAGCAGCTGGTGCAGGAACCCACAAGGGGACAGGCAATTCTCGACTTAGTCCCGAGTGGAGTGCAGGATCAGGTCCAGGAACTAACCGTTACAGGACCGCTTGGGAATAGTGACCATAATATAATAACATTCAACATTCCTGTGGTGGGAAGAAAACCTCAGCAGTCCAGCACCCTGGCATTTAATTTCAAAAAGGGGAATTACACAAAAATGAGGAGGTTAGTTAAACAGAAATTAAAAGGCAAAGTGACTAGAGCCAAATCCCTGAAAGCTGCATGGAAACTTTTCAAAGACACCATAATTGAGGCCCAACTTAAATGTATACCCCAAATTAAAAAACATAGCAAGAGACCTAAAAAAGTGTCACCGTGGCTTAACCACCATGTAAAAGAAGCAGTGAGGGACAAAAAGGTATCTTTTAAGAAGTGGAAGTCCAATCCTAGTGAGATAAATCGAAAGGAACATAAACACTGTCAAATCAAATGTAAAAATGTAATAAGAAAAGCAAAAAAATATTTTGAGGAACAGCTAGCCAAAAACTCAAAAAGAAATAACAAAATGTTTTTTAAGTACATTAGAAGCAGGAAGCCTGCTAAAAAACCTGTGGGTCCCCTAGATGATCGAGCTATAAAAGGAGCAATCAAGGACAATAAAGCCATTGCGGAGAAACTAAATGATTTCCTTGCTTCAGTCTTCACAACTGAGGATGTTGGGGAGATTCCCGAATCTGCACCGTCCTTTGTGGGTGATGAATCTGAGGAACTGTCCCGGATTGAAGTGTCAGAGGAGGTTTTGGAACAAATAGAAAAACTTAATGTTAACAAATCTCCAGGACCGGATGGCATTCATCCAAGGGTTCTAAAAGAACTCAAATGGGAAATTGCTGAGCTATTATCTGTGGTTTGTAACCTATCCTTTAAATCGGCTTCCATACCTAATGACTGGAAGGTAGCCAACGTGACACCAATATTTAAAAAGGGCTCTAGAGGCGATCCTGGCAATTACAGACCGGTAAGTCTAACTTTAGTACCGGGCAAATTAGTTGAAACAATAGTAAAGAATAAAATTGTGAAGCATGTAGAAGAACATAATTTGTTGGACAAAAGTCAACATGGTTTCTGTAAAGGGAAATCCTGTCTTACTAATCTATTAGAGTTCTTTGAAGGGGTTAACAAACATGCAGATAAGGGGGATCCAGTAGATATAGTATACTTAGATTTTCAGAAAGCCTTTGACAAGGTCCCTCACCAAAGGCTCTTGTGTAAATTACATGGCCATGGGATAAGAGGGAAGGTCCTTTCTTGGACTGAGAACTGGTTAAAAGACAGGAAACAAAGGGTAGGAATAAATGGTAAATTTTCAGATTGGAGAGGGGTAACTAGTGGTGTCCCCCAAAGGCCTGTCCTGGGACCAATCCTTTTCAACTTATTCATAAATGATCTGGAGAAAGGGGTAAACAGTGAGGTGGTAAAGTTTGCAGATGATACCAAACTGTTTAGGATAGTCAAGATAGAAGCAGATTTTGAGGGACTCCAAGAAGATCTCACCAAACTGAGTGATTGGGCAACAAAATGGCAAATGAAATTTAATGTGGATAAGTGTAAAGTAACGCACATAGGGAAAAATAACCCCAACTATACGTACAGTATGATGGGGGCAAATTTGGCTACGACAAATCAGGAAAGAGATCTTGGAGTTATCGTGGACAGTTCTCTGAAAACTTCCACGCAGTGTGCAGCGGTGGTCAAAAAAGCAAATAGGATGCTAGGAATTATTAGGAAAGGGATAGAAAATATGACCCAGAATATCTTACTGCCCCTGTATAAAACTATGGTACACCTACATCTTGAATACTGTGTACAGATGTGGTCTCCTCACCTCAAAAAAGATATTTTGGCCTTAGAAAGGGTTCAGAAAAGGGCAACTAAAATGATTGGGGGTTTGGAACGGGTCCCATATGAGGAGAGGTTAAAACGACTGGGACTTTTCAGTTTAGAGAAGAGGAGACTGAGGGGGGATATGATAGAGGTCTATAAAATCATGAGTGGTGTGGAGAGGGCAGATAAAGAAAAGTTATTTATTAGTTCTCTAAATAGAAGAACTAGAGGACACCAAATGAAATTAATGTGTAGCAGGTTTAAAACTAATAAAAGAAAGTTCTTCACACAGCATGTAGTCAACCTGTGGAACTCCTTGCCAGAGGAGGCTGTGAAGGCTAGGACTATAATAGACTTTAAAGAGAAGCTAGATAATTTCATGGAGGTTAGGTCCATAAAAGGCTATTAACCAGGGGATAAAATGGTGTCCTTGGTGTCCTTCTGTCTGTCAGAGGCTGGAGAGAGATGGCAAAAGACAATTTGCTTGATCGTGTCTTCAGTCCACCCTCTCTGGGGCACCTGGTGCTGGCCACTGTCGGCAGACAGGATACTGGGCTAGAAGGACCTTTGGTCTGACCCAGTACGGCCGTTCTTATGTTCTTATGAGTCTTCCCCTTCTTTCCAGCAAGTAATTCTCATTTAAGGCAACTACCATGAGGGGTGTCAGATTCAGACCTTTCAGATTCAGTGGAATTGCTCCCGAGTTACTCCAGTGTAAGAACATCAAGCCCATCAGTGATTTAAATCGTGGATAAATTACACATAGACCAGAATTTCAACCTGCATTGCAGTCAGTGAAACTTTGCTGATTTACACCTGCTAAGGATCAGGTCAAGGGTATAAACAAGGAGGAGAATGGAAGTAAGTGGTAAAGAAATGAACTGTTCACCAATCTGATATGCAATGGGTATTCAAAATGAATGTGATTTACATACAGCGCTGGAAGGTATACTGTATCAGGGAAAACAACAGTAGCATGTAAATGAATGGGAGGGGGGTTACCTTATTATACATACAACTACCTCATCTGTTTTTTCCCCCTGCAAGAGCACTGAATGCAACATTGGTAAGAGATTAGCTGCTTTCTAGGGGCTGATATAAGGCAGGGCGAGCGTTGCAGCCATCCCGGGCCCTGCACTTTAAGAAGCCCCGCGCATGCACCGTGGCACCACTGTGTATGTGCCGTAGCAAAGGGGGGCCCCACGGAATTGTGCTGACCTGGACCCCGCAAAATGGTCATCTGCCCCTGCTGCTTTCCCAACCCTTGCATGTGTACTTTACAGAACTAGTTGTATCACCTTTGAATTTGACCCAAAGTCTTTAAATGAGAGTTATAGCTGCTTCCACCAAAAATATTTTTGGCCCATTCTGATCTCTGCTTTACCACTAACTTTATTTGATGGAAGTGGAGATATTTTGGATTTATACTAGTGTAAATTAGATCAGAATTTGATCCCCGGTTTCTGCTGTTGGGTGTCGCTCAAGAAAGTCTAAAATAAGCCTTATAGCTCAGCTTTTGGAGTATGATAATATTACAGGATGTGACTATCAGTGTGTTATTGAAGCTTCCTTTAGTGGCGGAATGAAACAGAAATGAAGCCGAAGATCCATAAACACTGTTTTCAACTAGAAACCTTTGATGTCATACAAAAATATATTTGGGCCATATCAAGTCCTTAGTCCAGGTGTACACTTCCCAACAACATCACTAACAATCTTGGATGCTCTCACCCCCTGCCAGTGACTTATTAACAGGACGGTGTTGATATAATGCCATTCTTAGGTCAGGAGAGAAGTTATCAGTTTCTCCTGAGAGCCTCACAAAGTCCTGAGGCATGAGATGATCTCAACACTGGACCCCACCAGTCATATCTTACATTGTAAACAATATTACAGGAAACTAATTCTTGAAATACAAGGGTGATTGAGATGCTAATTGCTTCTAGGAGGATGTCTGCACAGACAGCTCATCAGTTACCTGACTTTGGGGGAGGGAGCCTAAAACTAGTTATAGTCTGAGCCCTGTTACTTTAGATATATACTAGTGTAACTCCACTGACTTCAGAGAGCTAGTTTGCATTGACTCTGGTGCAAGCCCAGAATCTGTTCCACATTCCTTAGTACAGGCTTTGAAGAAGTGAAATGTAGAAATTAATTTAAGTAGGGAGGCAGTCACGCCCATCCACATTAATGCTGCTTTATTTATATTTTGGAGAATGGCAGAATTCCAGCAGATCATTAACAGGGGACATAGTTTCCCCTCAGTCCACATGCAGAACCTCATGAGCTAAATCTTACTGTTACTCCATATTGACTACCTTTTGTATAACTGGGAATTTATAAGCAAAAGAACTGCAGAATCAGTGCCAACAGTTCATGTCATCAACACCACCAGGGGCATGCTGTGATCCTAAATAGACACTGCTTCACTAACAATAATAGAAAAATACATCTTTTATATTATAATTTGCTTTTCCCTAATTTCACCCTAGTGCTTGTACCCAATAAAATTACATATCATGCTATTTTATTGCAGAGATTTTTCTTTTACACTGAAGTTATCAGGAACCCTGCACATGAAATCTGTTAATAAACAATAAACTAGTTATATGGGCAATACTTAACAGAAAGGACAACATATGCAGTGACTGAGAAACAATGATTACGTGCATAAATAGATGCTTACATCCTGTTGTTATGAAAAATAAGCTTGCAGTGGAAGAGATTCTCATTACAGCCTCGTACCATTCACACGATTTTTAAAAAAAGGATAATTTATAAATTTCTACAACAAACTGTCAGCACATTTCTTTACGGAAGGCACTGTTGTCTCCAGCTATTACTCAACCCCTAGCATTAGGGAAATTAAAGGTGCAGGAAATGCAGTAGATCTTTTGCGTAGTTTGGAAGGAGTTGGTTTCCCGATTACCCCTGGAAACTGGATTTACTGCTAGGCAGAAAAACCACAATTCACAAAGGAAGAGAATAGCTGATCCATGAATACCCATCTAACATCTATTCATCAAAACAATGTGTTAGGAAAAACAGCTACTTGATGTCATAGCTTGAGGAAATTACTCACCAGTGTACTGTACTTTAAAAAAAGTAACATGCAACATATTAGAACTTTGCTGATATTGGGTTCTTATGTTCTGATATTAAGTCACTTTATAGTAAGATAGACTGCAGGGTCCAAATGTCTGATAATGACTGATGAAATGTCTGCTGAATTTTCAAGATTAAAATCAAACAATATTCTGAAATGTTAACTAGCAGGATGATACTTTGTTTCCAGATGTTACCATACTTTGCACAAGACTATATGTCAAAGCGCATGTAATTAGTACAATCTGATATAAAAGGAAGGAAGGAAGGGGATAAAGACAGAAAACTGGGGCATGGGCAGAGCACACATACCTCATGCATGGAACAGCATATCATTTAAAAGTCTCCTGGGGCAGTGGCTTCCTTTTGTTGTTCATCAGGCCATTTATTACAACACAGTGAGACCTTAATTTGCTCCATGGGTGAAAAAGAAAGGGTCATTATTGCTGTGTGGCATGAATGAATACTTGGGAAGATTATGGAACCAAATATTGTTGTGCAATAAACCCATATAAATCCAGAGTAACTCCATTTGCTCTGTTGGAATTAAGCTAATGTACACTGTTGTACTCAAGCAAAATTTGGCACTATCCATACGCTATGGGCTACAAATATCAGACCACACAGTGTACAAACTCCTTCTGAAGACACATTTGTGAATTAGAGAATAGTATGTATAATGATCCGGGATGTTCATTTGGATGAAATGCTAGCCCCATTGAAGTGAATGGAAATTTTGTCACTGGAGGAGGAGTACATGCAATGATTTTGAGTAATGGAATGGGGATTTTCAAAGATTGTAGTTTTTCCACTAATTTGGTTGATTTTTGCATACTTCTATAACATCAGAGTGTACTTACCATGTTGCAAATTTTTGTTGCACTGCACATTTCTTGGCCCTGTTTCTGACATGGCTCCTTGTTTCTTTTCTTTCTTTTAATTATACAGTGACATCTAATAAATTGGCATCCTTGCAGACTTCTAATTTTAGAGCCAAAGATCATGGCTCATGTTTTATTCTCAGCTTTGTATCTGTAGCCCAAAGATACTTTCTATTTACTAGACCCCTTCCCAAGATCAATGACATATAGTCACGGAAGCAGATAGCCAGTATTGCTCGCAGCACACCACACTGGAACTGCATGCAGCTTAATAAATTGGCAATTGCTGCCAAACAGTCAGTTTCATTGTGTAAACCAGGCAAAAGGTCAGTGCATTGGCAAGCCCACAGGCTTGTCTCATGGATACAAATGCCATGCAGGAGCTGGAAAATGAATCAGTCTCTCTGTGTAACTACAGTGGAAATGCAATCCATTTAATGCTTTGGCAAGTATTATGACTGTCTCTGTAAGTTTGCATAGGCCTTCCAATATGAGCAGCTGATTATATGATCAGAGAAGGAATCCAAAGGAAATTTGCGTTTGCAAATCTCTTGATTAAAAAGCAACATTTTTAAAATGTGGATTTTTTTTATTAAAAAAAATGAAAAAAGACCCCTATTTTTCTTCCCCCAGAGAAATGACTCAGTACAGCAGAGTCGTATTTGTAACATAAATAGATGACGCTAATTGTTTGTGATGAGTAAAATAAGTGTAACTTGTTCTCAGATTGACAGCTGATTTGGCAGGCTCTCCCAACACTGGATCTTCTTTGTCTTATGTTTCTCTTTTGTCTAAGCCTCATCCTCTCCTCTGAGCTTCCTTTTTCACTCAGACTACTGCATTTTTTAAATGTTGCATAATTCAGGAAAACAAATCAATTGGTATAAAAAATTCTGAAAGGGCTGTCTAGAATTTTACCAGTTTCAACCCATGTCAAAATACAACTCCCCTTGAGTTTGGTTCTTCTCAAGGGAGGATAGGGCTCCGGGGCTTATATGTCCTGATAAACATGAATAATTCCATCAACGTGTACTACCCTTGTGAATGTTGGCAGCTGCTTTATAATTTCCTTTAGGGGAAAACCCCTACAAAATGTACTGAGTATTGTCTTTTTGTCAGCTAGCCTGCAAATTCGTTCCTAACCAATGAAGGGAAATTCCACCAGCCATACTCAAGTGAGTACTGGATTAACGGGGCCAAGCCATCAGGTCCCTCTGTAATTTATACTATTCACAACATCAGTATGTGATGACTTTTGTAACTATTGTTACCGACAGTCACTCACTCACGAGTGAGAAAGGGCAGGAGATCCAAAGGAAGAACCCACACTTTCTGGAACTTACTCACTCTTTGCAAAGCTAAACAGCTTTAGGGTGACCGTAGCTTAACATATCCGAGCATGATCCTGTCAGGTGGCAATGAGGCCTTAGCACAGTCCTAATGTGCATCTGCTCATGGAATTTATTTCATTTCCTTCATGAAGTACTCACTGTCCCTCCTGGGAAGGCCATTTTATCACTGTTTTGCCTTTCTTATGTACTCAACACTTAACGTTCTGAGGCTGAGAGTGCAAATAGTAACAATTTCAAAGGGGGGAATTATTTTCTCTTGGGAGTCAGCAATTTTTGTTCACTGTATCTAGACTTCAATAAATAATGGGAGATTTTTTACTGTACACGTGGCTTATATGCCCACCTGAGTTACATGATACTGGCTATATATACTCAATAAAATAAACACACCACCTACTCTTTAGAGAGATAAAGCAAAACAAGATTTGATTTAGGTGAGAGATGGCCACAATCAAAATCCCAGAGCAAAGTAAGCCTGAACTTCAGGGATGTCCAGCTCTGAAGCCAAATGTTGCAGCTGTCACTTGCTTCCATAAAGGGATGAACTGAAAACCTGTCTCTGAATGCCCTTGGAATTTTGGAGATGTAAAGCCAGACTCAGATCCAGATGTAATCATGGTGGCATAAGACCAGAGCCATCCCAGGGATGGCAGGGGCACAGGACACAGGGCAATCTCCCCCCAGTGCCCCAGGCACAAGGCCCAGAGCAACTTCCTTGCTCTGCCCCCACTCAAACCTTTCCACCAAGCTCTGCCCCCACTCTGCTCCACTCCTATCCCATCTGTTCCTGCCCCTACTCCCATTGCACCCATTCTCTGAAGCTCCCTCCCCACGTGACAAAAACTGGGGGGATTATTCAGGGGGCCTGGCACAGCAGAAGCATAGTTCAGACCCACTGCACTCACCATGGTGGCAGGAGCCGGAGAGATGCAGCAGCCTGCTCCGCTCTGCCCATCTCCCAGCCCACTACGTTCTGCTTCACTATGGTGGTGGGAAGCAGAGCACCCTGGCCCCAGCTTGCTTCCGTGATCCATGCATTGCTCAGGGGAGCAGAGTGGGCTGTGGTGAAGTGTAGCGCAGGGGGCTGGGAGATAGGTGGCAGAGTGGAGCAGGCTGCTGAGTGACTCTGTCTGCCACAGTCATAGGGTTGCCAGGAGTCTGGTATTCACCCGGACAGTCTGGTATTTTTGCCTCCTGTCTGGTAAAAAAAATTCAAAGTCTACTGGACAACTGAGATGTCCAGTATTTTCTGAAATTTTCCCCGGCCAGGAGACGAAAATGCTGGGCACCTGGCAACCATACAAACACTCAGCGCCCGGTCTCTCCCCCACCCCCGCCCGACCCCCAACATCCCCAGCCCCCGACCCCAGCCCCCATGCTTACATGGTTCCCCAAGGCTGCTGGCACAAAATGTCTGCTGGCCAAAAGACCTAGGGGAAGCAATGCTGGGTCTTAGTGCTCAACCATCCTGTTCCTATCCCTGCACTCATGGCACTCACTCTTAAAGGGGACATGCTGTTTATTTAAATTTTTTTTTTGTCTTAATAAGCCTTGGAGTCCTTTTTTTCTTTTCTTTTTGCTCAACAACTTTGGTCTCCCCCCTCCCTTCCTGGTGTTTTTTTGGGGGGGTGGGGTGGAGGGTGTTCGGTATTTTTGTTTCAACCATCTGGCAACCCCACAGTCATGGTGAGTACAGGAGGCTGACCTCTGTTGCTGGCTCATACCAGGCCCTGCAGGCCATCCTGGGCCCCATGGGTCTTGTCCATAGGATGGCTGTGGTGGCCACCTCAAACTGCTTTATGGACAGGACAGCTCTGCGTAGCACCATTTCTACCTCATCTGGGTTAAAACATTCACATTTCCCAAAGGCAAATCCATTTTCAAATAATCCCGAGGCATTTGCTTTGTCACCAACTTTTGTTTTAGCGACGCTCTCAATATACATTGGCTGATGTATGTGACTAGCTGACAGATTTCTTCCCCAAATAATTACTGAGTCAACAAGAGGTGATGCCATTTTAGATTTGGTACTGTTAGTAGCGAGGACCTCCAAGAAGAACTGGCTATAGAAGGCAACTTTGGTTTGAATGATCATGAGCTAATTCAATTTAAACTAAGTGGACAGAGGAACCCTAGCTGCAGACTTAATTTTTTTTTAAGTTAACAGTTTTGAATTTTGAAACAAAAATGAGGGAATTAGTTAGGGAAGTGGACTGGGCTGAAGAACTCAAAGATCTGAATGTTGAGGAAGCTTGGAATTACTTTGGCAAAGTTGCAGAAACTATCTGAAGCCTGTATCCCAAGCAAGGGGGGAAATTGTAGGAAAGGACTGCAGACCAAATTGGATGAGCAAGCATCTCAGACAAGTGATTAAGAGAAAGCAGAAAGCCTACAAGGAATGGAAGATGGGAGGGATAAGCAAGGCAAGGTACTTGTTGGAGGTCAGAAAGTGTAGGGATAAAAGTGAAAAATGCAAAAAGCCAAGCAGAATTAGACTTTGCAAAGGGAATTAAAACCAATAGTAAAAGGTTCTACAGACATATAAATAAAAAAATAAGAAAAAAAGAGTGGGGATTGCTAAACACTGAGCATTGAGTAGAGATTAAAGATAACATAGGTATGGCCTAGCATCCAAACAAATACTTTGCCTCAGTTTTTAATAAGGCTAACAAAGCAGTTAGAGATATATTGACAGGATCATTAATGGGACCAATAATATGGAGGAGGAAATTACCACATCTGAGTGGAAGTTACAGTCAAACACCTTAATGCAGTGGTCTCCAACCCTTTTAACCACAAGATCACTTTTTCAAAATAAGTGCAATGTAAGATCCACCTCAGACCCAAATATTATTGCCTCGCTTCCTCCCCACCCCTGCTTCACCCCTTCTCTGAGGCCTCTCCCTGCTCACTCCATCCCCCTTCCTCCCCGAACCTCATTCACTTTCACCAGGCTGAGGTACGGGGTTGGGGTGCAGGCTCTGGTATTGGGCCAAGGGGTTTGGAGTGTGGGAGGGGCTTGGGACTTAGCTGAGGGTGGAGGATTGGGGTCCAGGAGGAGTTTCAGGGTACAAGCTCTGGGAAGGAGTTTGCATGCAGGGGGACTCACATTTGGGGCAGGAGTTTCAAGGTTGGGACAGAGATTGAGGAAACAGGCTCTGGCTGGGAACCATTTAACTGAGGTGGCTTCTGGGTGGGGGAGCAGTGGGGTTAAAGCAGGCTTGCTCATGCCGTGGCCCTGCACCACTCCTAAAAGCTTCTGGTATGTATAGCAATGGCTCCATGGCGCCATGTGCTGCCACTGAGCCCACAGCTTCTACTGGTCAGTACTGATCAATGGGAGCTGCAGGAGTGGTGTCTGCAGGCAAGGAGAGCATATGGCAACCCCCGGCTCTGCCTTTCTCAGGGGCTGCAGGGACATGCCAGCCACTTCCAAGAGAAACAATTACAATGGGGACAACTACTCCAGCTATAGTAATAGAGATGTAGCCATGTTAAATTTGACACTTTACGAATGGGCCTTAACAGAGATGCTAATCACCTTACCCTTACAAAGATAGCTTCCCCAATTATCACCCCTAATATCATTATCTCATAGACACTTACCTCCCTCCCCACCCCCACTCCTTTTGTTCTAAAATCTGATCTGTCAATTTTATGTGTGTCCACTTTTTTTGATTGTATCCCTTTGGTATATAAGGTCATGCCAATTTTCTTCCACAATTTGATCTGAGGAAGTGGGTCTGGCCCATGAAAGCTCATCACCTAATAAACCATCTTGTTAGTCTTTAAAGTGCTGCATAGTCCTGTCTTTTACTCCAGCTATGACAGGTTAGGCATTTCACAATTCACTACTCAAAGAATTAAATTTAAGCGTAAGAGAGAAATGAAAGTTATGAAATGCACAGACCAGTCAAAAACCAAAAATAACCCACTTTGCAAGCACTAAAAGAAGTCACAACAACCCTCCCCCCAGTATGTGTTGGGTCGGGAGATCAGAGTGAAGCTCAGTGCGTGTTTGTGAGAATGACAGAGACACACACAGTGTGTGAGAGTGGCAGAGATTTGCATTGCCAATCTCCCTCCATCCCCTTCTCTCTGTGTGGAGACAGGGTACAGGAGAGAGGGCAGGAGGGACACCCTGACATCAGCACTCTGCCGCTTCTCCCTCCCACACCCTGCACAGCAAACAGGAGGCTCCCAGCGGGGCAGCTCCCAGGCAGAGGGCAGGAGCAGCATGACAGTGGGTGGAGGAGCAAATGAAGTGCCAGCGCTTGATATCTTCCTGGCCAAACCAGTTAGAATCACCTGTGAGAGGCTCCAAGATCTACTGGTAGATCCTGATCGACTGGTTGGTGACCACTGCCTTAATGGGATTAAATTGAGGCCCCTGGATAATCTCCAACCAAGAATGTTAAAGGAAATGGCACATGAAGTTGCAAGCCCACTAGCAAGGATTTTTGAATGAATGTGTAAACTCTGGAGTTACACCTATGACTGAAGAATTGCTAACATAGAACCTATTTTTATGAAAGGGGACAAAAAACTTTGATTTGGGAAACTACAGGCCTTGTTAGTTTGACCTCAATTGTATGCAAGGTCTTGGGGGGAAAGTTTTTGAAAGAGAAAGAAGATAAGGACATATGGGTGAATGGTAATTTGGATACCATACAATATGGTTTTACAAAAGGAAGATGATGCCAGACCAACCTAACCTCCTTCCCTGAGAAAATAATTGTTTGTTTGTTTTTTAAGACCAAGGAAATGCAGTAGATCTACTTTACCTGGACTTCAGTAAGGCATTTGGTACAGTTCCACATGGGAAATTATAAATTAAATTGCAGAATATAGGGGTTAATATGATAATTGAAAGACGGGCAAGAAACTGGTTAAAAGGGAGGCTACAATGGGTCATACAGAATGCCAGGCTTGAAAGCCGCGGAGGGGCTCCGGCGGGGGAGCAGCCCAGGCGCGCCTGGGATGCCCCCCCGCCGGCTTCCCCCGAGGCTTTGAAAGCCGCGGAGGGGCTCCGGCGGGGGAGCAGCCCAGGCGCGCCTGGGATGCCCCCCCGCCAGCTTCCCCCGAGGCTTTGAAAGCCGCGGAGGGGCTCCGGCGGGGGAGCAGCCCAGGCGCGCCTGGGATGCCCCCCCGCCGGCTTCCCCCGAGGCTTTGAAAGCCGCGGAGGGGCTCCGGCGTGGGAGCAGCCCAGGCGCGCCTGGGATGCCCCCCCGCCGGCTTCCCCCGAGGCTTTGAGGATCCTACTTCGCGGATTTTCAGCTATCGCGGTCGGGTTTGGAACCTATCTACCGCGATAAACGAGGGTTCACTGTACTAGTGAAGTTCCTCAGGAATTGGTCTTTTATTTCACATTTTTAATTCTGACTTTGGCACAAAAAGTGGGTGTACGCTAATCACATTTGTGGATGACACAAACTTGGGAGTTATTGCAAATATGGAGGAGCACTAGCATATTACACAAGATGAGCTGGATGATCGTGTAACCTGTTCTAATAGAAATGGGATGAAATTGAATAGGGCAAAGTACAAGATCCTGCCTTTAGGGATTAATAATAAGAGTTTTTTGGAATACATTGGAAATGTATCAATTGGAAGTTATAGTGAAGGAGAAAGACCTGGGTGTATTGGTTGATTACGGGATTACCATGAGCTGCCAATGTGATATGGCTCTGTGAAACATGATGCAACCTAGCACTGCATTAGCCTTAGGTATTTCCAGCAGAGAGAGGGAAGTATCAGTACCATAGTATCAGGCACTGATGAGACCTCATTTGGAATTCTTTGTGCCATTTTGGTCTGCTAAGATTCAGAGAGATGAATTCAAACTGGAGTAGGTGCAGAGAAGGGCTAGTAATTTGACCTCAGGAATAGAAAACCGACCTTATGAGAGCAGACTCAAAGAGCAAGGCTTGTTTCATTTAACTTAAAGGAAGCTGAGCGGAGTTATGATTGATGTATTTATAGAGAGCAAAGAGGTAAATACCAGGAAGGCAGAGGAGTTATTTACATTAAGCACCAATGTGAACCCCAGAACAAATGGATATCAACTGGCCATCAACAAGTATAGGCTTGAAATTAGACAAAGGTTTCTAACGGTCAGAGGAGTGAAGTTCTAGAATAGCCTTCCGGGGGTGGGAGGTAGGAAGCAACTACTGGCTTCATGACTGAGCTTGGTAAGTTTATGAGGGAATGTAAGTTTATGAGGGAATGGTATGATGAGACTGCTTACAATGTCGTGTCGCTGACCTGCGGCTGCTAGCAGCAAACCTCGCAATGGCTGATGATGAGTCATTAGATGGGGAGCGTTCTGAGCTACTACAGAGGTCTGTACTCCACTCCACTATTTTCACCCACACGCTCCCCTTCCCATGGCTTAAGCTGCAAGACCCCCTCCTCCCTCAGCCAGGCCCACAAGCCTCCACTGTTTGGAGAAGCCCCTAGAGCCCCTCTCCATGGCCACAGTAGTCCTGGCTGATCTCAGTCTTGCCTCTCTTCCCTTCCCCAGACTCAACCTGCTTTGGGGAAAAGCATCTCTCCAGAGATGCTTTTGATACACCCTATGCAGGTTCTGGAACTGCTGAGTAGTTGGGGTTTGGTCTGGGGAAGGAAGGAGAAGTACATGTGCAGCTGGTCCAGGACTTCTCTGAATGGCAGGAGGAGGGGCTTCTCTGGGCAAGTGGGAAACGGGATTGCAGAAGGCACGGGGCTTCTCTGGGCAGAGTAGGGGGAGGGGTGTGATTGACCAAACAGTCCTCTGGTTGAGGGGTGGGGGGGGTTTCTCAAGGAGAGGGCTTGTGGCTTCATCTGACGGAGAGGAACAGTAAGGGGGGGATTAGTTTTGCTGTCCTGGAGCCCAGAATTGCAGTCAGCAGGTCAGCCTAAGGAGTTTTTTTCCTGTCTGTGCAGCATGGGTCACTTGCAGGGTTAAGCTAGTTTAAATTGCTGATTTTCTGGAATTCAAAATATTTAAATCATGATTTGAGGATGTCAGTAGCTCATCCAGAGGTTAAGGGGGGTCTGTCACAGGAGAAGGTGGGTGAGATTCTAGGGCCTGCAATGTGCAGATGGTCTATGACTAATTATCCTGAGGTCTCCCAAAACTTTTGGCCTGCTACAGGGGTTTTGGTTACTGACTGGGAAGGGTGTGAACTACACCACTCTCGGAGCATTCTCTGATAAATAAGGCAGTCTCTGGGGGCATCGCACCTCTCCACATGGGACTACTGTGCTGTATTTCACCCTGTTGATAATCATTGCAAGGTGAAGAGCTAGAAGTACCAGAGGTAAAATGTAGTCCTAGGATGACAAGCTCAGCTGAATCCTATATTCAGGTGAATAACAGGTGATAATATGATCTGAACCACCTTATTATCAGAAAACTAGTCATAAAAGTGTTCCCCCTCCAGCTTCCTGGTATTAGAGGGTCAAAATTCTACAAGTGTAGCCTCTCGGAGTGTAGTATCCTGTTCCAATATAGGTTGTAGGTTATTGATAATGCGATGGAGGGGTTTAAGTTGAGAGCTATAGGTGATGACAAGTGGTGTTCTATTGTTGGTTTTCTTGGGCCTATCTTGAAGTAGATGGTTTCTGGGTATTCGTCTGGCTCTTTCAATTTGTTTTTTTATTTTATTTTTATTGATTGATCGATTGATCAATCTCAGCCTGGACCATTCAACACGAGAGATCCATTTCCTGGACACCACAGTACAAATCACTAATGGAAAATTAAATACCACTCTCTACAGAAAACCCACTGACTGCTACACTTACCTACATGCCTCCAGCTTCCATCCAGGACACACCATACAATCCATCATCTATAGCCAAGCCCTTAGGTACAACCGCATCTGTTTTAATCCCACTGACAGAGACCAGAAACTCCAAGATCTCTACCAAGCATTTGTAAATCTCAATTACCCACCGGGGGAAATAAAAAAACAAATTGAAAGAGCCAGACACTCCGAGAGGCTCTGGAGGACAGACCCATAGTCTCCTATAGACACCTAAGCTCAGGAGGATTCTTACCAACAACCACAGGACATACCACACAAATACCAACCCTGGAACTTTCCCTTGCAACAAACCCCCTTGCCAACTTTGTCCACATATTTACTCTGGTGACACCGTCACTGGACATAATCATGTCAGTCATATGATCAAGAACACATATTCCTGTTCATTCAGAAATATAATTTATGCCAACAGTGACCTTCTGCTATGTATATTGGACAGACTTCTCAGACACTTTGCCAAAGAATTAATGCCCACAAATCAGACATCACATATCTTCACAAGGAAAAACCAGTTGCTTTTCATTTCAACCTACCTGGACATAATCTTAACGACCTTACTACACGCATCTTACTTCAAAGAGACTTTAACAGCAGATTACAGAGGGAAACTTCAGAACTTTCTTTCATGCTTAAATTTGACACTTTACGAATGGGCTTTAACAAAGATGCTAATTACCTTAACCATTGCAAAGATAGCTTCCCCACTTATCACCCCTGGTTAGCCATTCATTGACTCATAAATAGCTATTCCCCCCCTCCCTTTCCCTCACCCCACCTTCTGTACTAAATCTGATTTGTCAGTTTAATGTGTTCACTTTTTTCATTGTATTCCTTTGGTATATATGGTCATGCCAATTCTCTTCTAGAATATGATCTGAGGAAGTGGGTCTGGCCCACGAAAGCTCACCACCTATTAAACCATCTTGTTAGTCTTTAAAGTGCTACATAGTTTTTCCTTTTGTTTTTGCAAGATCAGACTAACACGGCTACTTCTCGATATCTAATAAAGGCAGCTTAAATCTAGTAGCTATCTGGAGTCTAATCACGTGATTGTTCCAGCCATATCACAGATAACAGGGATTGTATCATCTGTGTTATACAAAAACACTCTTTCCAAAGTGGAAAGAAGCTAATGTACATAGGCAGCATTCCAGCTGGAGAAAACATTCACACAGTTGTTGCTGGCTTGAGTGTGCAGGCTTTTGCTGAGGTCACTTTGAGTGGGTCTGGTTGGAAACTGTGCTGTGGTTCAAGAAATACAACCATAGAATGGAGAATGCCACTAACTCATTTAATACGCTCATTGTAAATTGCCACTGATCTATTAAATTAATGAGAGGCAGGGATAGAGGATGATTTAGAGCCATTCAGTTTGTTTTTAATTAAGTCAAATGAGTCTTTAACATCACATCAGGGACTTTGTATTTGTTCACTTGTCTCTAGAAATTGCACCAGCCCACAAGCTGTGGTACCACATGAGGGAAACAGATGGCGAAACGCTTCCCACTTGGAATTCCATTGACTTAGCTCATAGTATTCTCTTAAATGCAGTAGAAAGACATTATTCCCTGTAACAACTGATTATTATTTGTAATACAGAAGTGCCTCAAGGCTGCTCTAGCTTGTACTTATTAGAGTCATTCCATTGGCCCAAGATTATTAGAACACACACAGAACCCAGTAATCACTTCCTGGCTCCTTTCACCCTTAGAAAGGCCTATATGCTTGGGGTCCAGAAGAGGGTGGCCTGGAGTATTTTCAGGGGAATATCAAGCTGGCTGTTTAAGCCAGCCTTTCATTGCCTTTCTACCACCAGATCTGGGCCGTGGATCAGGCCCTCAGTAACATTTGTTGCTGTGCTACAGGAGCCACATTTTAGTGGGGGGATTTTTTTGCTTTGAAGAAAACACTGTGGCTACGTCTATACAAGAGTTCTTGTGCAAAAGGACTTGTACAAGAGTGCATCCACTCTGCCATGTGCTTTTGCACAAGAGCGTCCATGGCAGTGTGGATGCTCTCTTGCATAAGGAAACTCTGATGGCCATTTTAGCCATAGGGGTTTCTTGTGCAAGAAATCCCTGTTACCCATCCACACTGCTTTCTTGCGCAAGAGCTCTTGTGCAAGAGGGCTTATTCCTTGTGGTGAGAGGAATAACTCTGGCGCAAGAAGCCCTCTCTTCTGATGCTTTACTGTACATTTACTTGCCCAAGAACACGCGTGCAGTGTAGACGCTCTGCAAGTTTTTGTGCAAGAACAGCCATGTTTTCCCATCCCATGTAGTTCTTCAGGAAGTCACATTAAAAAAAACCAAACGAACAAATACTGAAGGCATTGGGCCAAAGCTCAATACCTCAACTTCACTGGGACTTTAGCATTTGCTTGAAGTTAAATACACCGCAAGTTCTTTGTGAAAATATGGCCTGTCACAGGGTCCACTCACCTTCTTGTGGCCAGGTCTCGATTTTATCTTCTCTAATATCATCAGTTGTTTCCTCTCTCTCTGATTCAGGGTGCTCCCTCTTGGTGACTCAGCCCTCCAACCACATCACTATGTTGTCCACCTGCTCTTGGGGTGGGACAACAAAGTCCCAGAAGACAATCTGTCCAAATTCTGCTGCTGCAGACAGTCTTCTGTTCTATGTTTCCAGGTCTCAGGCCACTTTTCCAATGGTTAGTAGGAGATCCCAGACCCTTCCTCTACACTGAAGGATCCAAGGATTTTATAACCAGCAACTAAGGTCTGCACAATTTCACTCCTTGCTGCTGTTTCCCTGGGTTTCTTCTTAACCAGCCTTCTCAGGCTTTCTCCCCATAACTTTTCAGAGTTGACTCTTTTATAGGGCTAGGATCCCCAGGCTTAGCTTCCCCTACACTGAATGCCTTTGTTACCACCATTCTACTCCCAGAGCATAGCCGACTACCTCTCTGTAGCTTCCTCCTGCTCTCAGCTTCCTGACTCGTTATCCTAGCCTCACACCTCCCCCAGGAGATTCTGGCTCCCCACCAGGTGCACAGAGAAGATGAATTGACCTCTTCAGGTCCACATGGACCTGCTCATAGCTTGTGTGGTGTGGACACCCCCTCCCAGAGCTTCACAAAGTCACCCGGCTAACAGCAGAGGCTCAGATCCTTGGCCAGCATGTATCAGCTTAGTTCTAGATGAGGATCCTGCCCAATGCACTTCCTCTGGATTTATACCAGGAAAATGAAGAGCAGAATATATCCCCTTATTTTATGATTCAGATGTTACAGTAAATGAAGAAAAAGTCCATACTCTATGGCTAGGGTAGTTATACACATGAGTGCCATTGAACAGCTGAAGCCATCAATAAATATCCATTTGTTAAGGAGACATTTTGGGAATCAAACCCTTTGCAATTGCCTGAGCCCCCACCTGTGACTTCTGCCTACTTCCCTCTACACTTGCGCAGTGCACCTTTCCCGTATCTACACCAGTGCTCCGGAAGCTGCACTGGCTTCTGGTATGTTTCTGGGTACAATTCAAGGTCCTGGTCATGCCTTTAAAGCCCTAAATGGTTTGGAACCAGGGTATTTGAAGGGCTCTCTCATCCCCTATGAACCTGCCTGGAGATTAAGGTCAACTGGGGAGGATTTGCTTGGTGTTCTGCCATTTATGGAGATAAGGCTGCCATCTATGCAGAGCAGGATCTGCTCAGCTTTTGCTCCCAGGCTATGGAATTCCCTCTCCCCCAGGACACTTGCCTGCCATCAATGCCCCCCAGGACACTTGCCTGGCATCAATTGGTGCCAGGCTAAAGCCACCCTTTTTAGCCATGCTTTTATTGGTGCTTGAGTTTGTGTGTGTCCCTCCTCTCAAGGTATCTTAGCAGGTTTTATGCTTATGCTTTTGCATTTTACATATCTAGATATGTGTGTAATGTTTTAAAATGTTGTAAGCCACCTCACATATTTTAGAGAGGCAAGGTAAAAATATTGTTAAATTATTTTAAAAATATATATGTACACCCTAGCGGACCTCTGGTATTTACCTTACTCAGCTGAACAAATCTGCTTCTATCCACAGGGCTGCTCAGCTGGGTGAGAGGAGCAAT
This sequence comes from Pelodiscus sinensis, assembly GCF_052426305.1. Lineage (NCBI taxonomy): Eukaryota > Metazoa > Chordata > Testudines > Trionychidae > Pelodiscus > Pelodiscus sinensis. The sequence continues at coordinate 29,040,522 of NC_143065.1, forward strand.
GAGTTTGTTCGGTCTCACTGGTAACCACCATTTGGCATTGTAGTTCCACTTCTCCTTTCAACTCCCTGTAGGCTGAGATTATTAACTGATTAACCCTCCCAACATTCCCATGAGGTGTATTCTAGATCCATTGTGTTTATAGATTTGTAAGACAACAGACCATTGTCAGCATCTATGCCAGGGCTGGGCAAAAGGCTATCAGCGATCTGGCCTGCCTAGCACTTTGATCTGGCCCACTAATGAGCCCTTTTGATTTCTGCTATTTAAAGGGCTTGTGCCTTCCAGAGCAGTAATTGAAAGGGCTTCTGGCCCACGGCTGCCCTGCCGCGGCGCTCCCCCTACTGCACCCCCCTCCTCACCCAATCGAGACCTGGGAATGGGGGAGCATGTGAAGTCTCCTCCCCCGCCAGAGGTATGTGGCACCAAAAGGAACCACTACCTGTTCAAAACAGCTGGCGGTTCGCTCTAGGCACCGTGTACCCCTGGCAAGGTAGGGGTGGGGACTAAAAAGTCAGTGCTCCCCCATTCCCAGGCCAATCAGGGGCTGTGAGTGGTGAAGTCTCCTAGCCCTGGCCCTTCCAAGGTGGCCTGCAACCACTTCAGAAATTCGCAAAGTGGCTCCCCTTCAAAAATTATTGCCCACCCCTAATCTAGGCTGACCTTCTGTATAACACACACCGTAAAACTTCCCTGAATTGAGTAACAGTTGGTAAGGGTTACTGTCAGAAAAAGGGACATGAGGGAGGTAAACGATGAGTAAGCGATGGGATGGCTCAAACAGGAAATTCAGATACAAAGTAATTAGCTACACCATTTCCTTATTTCTCACAAACAAGGCACACTTTGCTCTCAAGTCCGGCACTTTTGATTCTTACTTCACTATCTTATTTCATGTGTTTCCCTTGAGTAATCAGGTATTGCTGCTTCATTTACACACCAATCATTTTGGACACCATTTATTTTAATTATGAGTCAGCATTGTTTGGACTCCTGTGTTGCTTGGATGTGTTTCCTTTGTCATCTTGTTCTTTCTCTCTCTCTGACGGCAGACTGAAAAAAAATTGCCAATGAGCCCTGGAAATCCCATGTGGACAAATACCAATCTGTTGTAAATGGGGGGAGATTGTTACTTATAGCATAGAAATTGAATACACATGGAAACCAATGGTACCTCAACATCATATTTTGATGAACTGTGGTACACTGATAAACAACATAAAAATTACATGACTGCTAGAAAAATCCAAAAGATGAAATGTGCTGTGTCAATCTGTTCCCATGGACAACGGACTCACCTGTCTTAGAAGAGCCAGAATACACATAGCATGATCACTGAAACTCAGTTATTTGTTAACTGCATTAGTATATATCCTGAATCCCATAGGTGTAGCAATTATAAATTCTACTTAGTTGCAAGGCAATAATGCCTAATAGTTGGAGCAAAATATGGCAACTTTGGTTCTAATTTGCAGTAGCACCAAGGGTAATTCATTTAAAGATGAACTAAGAACATAAAAACAGACACGTGTCAAACCAATGGTCCAACTAGTCCAGCATCCTGTTTCTGCAGTGGCTAGTGCCAGGTGCTTCAGAGGGAATGAACAAGGCAATTTTCAGTGGTAACCCTGTTGTCCAATCTAAGCTTCTAGGGCTTTGTCTACACTACAATGATCTATCAGAAAAAGGTTAACAAATGGCACGCCACAATTTGTGTACCTTTTTCTGATAGTTTTTTCGGAAGAGGCTTTTCTGAAATTTGGCACATCTGCACTGGGCCAAATTTCAGAAAAGTCGCCTCTTTCGGAAGAGCCCTTCTTCCTCATGGGAGTAGGAAGACAGGGCTTCTGAAAGTGTGTGTCTGCTCTTCTGCAAAAAAACCCAAACCAGAAGAGCAGACGCATTCCCTGGATGTGGCAGAGTTTGTCCGGGATACCTCTGGTATCCCAGAAAAAACCCATAATGCGACATAACCTGGACAGCAGAGGTTTATGGATACCTGGAGCATGCAGTTGCAATCCTGACTAACTTGGCTAATAGTCATTAATAAACGTATCCTCCATGAATTTAGCTAAATCTTTATTGAACCCAGCTATACTTTTGGCTTTCATAATATTCTCTGGCAATAAGTTCCACAGGGTTACCGTGTTGTGTGAAAGAGCACTTCTGTTTGTTTATTTTAAAGCTGCTGTCGAATCATTTCATCAGCCGATTCTTACTGCTAGTGTTACGTGAAGGACTAAACAACACTTCCTATTCACTTTCTCTATGCCATTTATGATTTTATAGACCCTGATCATATCCCCCCATTAGTTGTCTCTTTTCTAAACTTATGTCCCTGTCTTTTTAATCGCTACTTGTATAGAAGCTGTCCCACACTCAGGCTACATCTACACTGTCTGTTTTTTGCGGAAGAGGAAATGCAAATGAAGCGCTCATTTGCAAATCTTGCACTCTCATTTGCATATTCCTTCCAATCCTTTTTGCGGAAAAAGTTTTGGCGAAAAAAATACAGTGTAGACGGGGCCATTTTTTTGGGAAAAAACCCTTTTGTGCAAGATTCTGTAAACCTCATTTTTTGAGGAATAAAGGATCTTGTGCAAAAGGGTTTTTTTCTGAAAAATGGCCCCGTCTGCACTGCTGTTTTTTTCCTGCAAAGGAGGATCGGAAGAGAATATGCAAATGAGAACGTAAGATTTGCAAATGAGCGCTTCATTTGCATTTCCTCTTCTGCAAAAACCAGAGAGTGTAGACGTAGCCTCAGTCATTTTCATTGCCCTTCCTTGTGCATTTCCCAGTTGCAATAAACCTTTACTGAGCGCAAGCAACCAGAACTGCAAGCAGTATTCATGGTGTGAGCATACCATGAATTTAGAGAGGGGAATGATATTTTCTGTTTATTATGTTTACTTTTCCTAACGGTTCCTAGTATGGTTAGTTATTTTGACTGCCACTGCATACTGATGAGATGTTTTCAGGGAACTATCCGTGATGACTCCAAGATACCTTTCCCGAGTGGTAATTCTGTACCTCTTTTAGGAGGCTGATTTCTCTTACATAACCCAAAGTTTCACACCTCACTTAAACTACTTGCTTACAAAATTAGACATAAAAATACAAAGGTGTCACACTGCACTAGTACTGGAAAAAATGCGTATGTTCTCATTTTTACCATACAATTATAAAATAAATCAACTGGAATTTAAATACTGTACTTACATTTCACAGGATAGCATACAAAACTGCATAAACAAATCATTGCCCATATGAAATTTTAATTTGCACTGGCTTCACTATGTATCTTGTAGTAAAACCAAGCAAATATCTAGATAAGCTCATGTACCCTCTGGAAGAGTGCTGAGCAGACCCAGGGTACACATCTCCCCGGTTGTATGTACAGTAGGGATTATTTTTTCAATATACACTATTTTGCACTTATCTACAGTGAATTTCATCTGCCCCTTTGATGTCCAGACACCCAGTTTTGTGAGACCCCTTTATAAATCTTTGCAGTGAGCACTGGGCTTACCTATTGTGAGTAATTTGTGTTATCTGCAAATTTTGCTACCTCATAATTCAACCCTTGTTGCAGCTCATTTGTAAGATACTAGAAGATCTACCTGTTGCTGCTCAAATCTGTAACTCAGTTAATTTTTATTTTTTGGAGTATAAAATGAAATGTACATACTTAATTTAAATCATTGCTGGGCCTGGGGATGAGGGGTTCAGTATGCAGGCTGCCCCGGGGAGAGAGGACAACCCTAGCCCTCTGTCACCACAGCAGTTTGGGGGCAGGTGTGAAGTGCCTGTCCATGGCTGCTGCAGCTTCAGCGGGCACAGCTGGGGCAAGGGTGCATGTCCCCTCCAGCTCATCTACCTCCTATGCCCCCCATCAGAGTGAGGAATACAGCAAACTGTGCACTTTCGCCTTGCTCCCTGATGAAGGGGAACAGCCAGCAATGTTCCTATATGAACTGGGTTCATCCACACTCTCCTTAAAGGGCACCTGGGGGGTGGGAGCAATCGTGGATGAGGGAGGAGAATACCCCCTGCCAGCACCTTTATCCTGCTTGGTGATGGTCTCTTTTCTGTATGGTTTTTTGAGAAGCAATTCCATTCCAGGCACATCCCATTTTCCTGGCACAACCTTACTTTAAATTAAGATAAGAAGAAGCTGTACACTGAATTTGGTGATCCTCGCACTTACCATTTAGGAGGAGTTCTTGAACAGTCAGGCAGACAGATGGCTCTCAAATATACAGTAGATGGAATAGCACAGGTCTCTCTTTTTATGTCTCTCCAGTGCAAAAATGGAACATTTTTTCCTACCTTTTGTTTCCTACCCTTTAACCAGAGACTGAGCCATGAGAAGACTTACCTCATGGCTGTATACTTTGTTTAAGAAAGCAGAAGTCTTTTGAAAATCTACGATGCATACGTGATCTTCCAGAAAACACCATCCTAGCCACCATGGATGTAGAGGCTCTCTACACAAACATCCCACATGCAGATGGAGTACAAGCTGTCAGGAACAGTATTCCTGATGATGCCACAGCACAACTGGTGGCTGAACTCTGTGAATTTATCCTCACACACAACTATTTCAGATTTGGTGACAACATATACCTCCAGACCAGTGGCACTGCTATGGGCACCCGCATGGCCCCACAATATGCCAACATTTTTATGGCTGACCTGGAACAACGCTTCCTCAGCTCTCGTCCACTTACACCCCTTCTCTACCCACGCTACATCGATGACATCTTCATCATCTGGACCCATGGGAAGGAGACTCTGGAAGAATTTCACCATGATTTCAACAGCTTCCTCCCCACCATCAACCTAAGCATGGACCAATCTACACGGGAGGTCCATTTCCTGGACACCACGATACAAATAAGTGACAGTCATATCAATACCACCCTATACCGAAAACCTACCGACCGCTATACTTACCTGCATGCCTCCAGTTTCCATCCCGGACACACCACACGATCCATTGTTTACAGCCAAGCACTGAGGTACAATCGCATATGCTCCAACCCCTCAGACAGAGACCTACACCTACAAGATCTTCAACAAGCATTCTGTAAACTGCGATACCCACACGAGGAAGTGAGGAGACAGATTGACAGAGCCAGACGTGTACCCAGAAGCCTCCTGCTACGGGACAAGCCCAAGAAAGAAACCAAGGGTGTGTCTAGACTACATGCCTCCTTCGACGGAGGCATGTAGATTAGCCAGATCGGAAGAGGGAAATGAAGCCGCGATTAAAATAATCGCGGCTTCATTTCAATTTAAATGGCTGCCCCGATCTGCCGATCAGCTGTTTGTCGGCAGATCAGGGGAGTCTGGACGCGATGCCCCGACAAAGAAGCCTTTCTTCATCGACACAGGTAAGCCTCGTGAAACCAGGCTTACCTGTGTCGATGAAGAAAGGCTTCTTTGTCGGGGCATCGCGTCCAGACTCCCCCGATCTGCCGACAAACAGCTGATCGGCAGATCGGGGCAGCCATTTAAATTTAAATGAAGCCGCGATTATTTTAATCGCGGCTTCATTTCCCTCTTCCGATCTGGCTAATCTACATGCCTCCGTCGAAGGAGGCATGTAGTCTAGACACACCCCAACAGAACACCACTGGCCATCACCTACAGTCCCCAGCTAAAACCTCTCCAACACATCATTAGTGATCTACAACCCATCCTGGACAATGATCCCTCGCTTTCACAGGCCTTGGGAGGTAGGCCGGTCCTTGCCCACAGACAACCCGCCAACCTGAAGCATATTCTCACCAGCAACTACACACCGCACCATAATAACTCGAACTCAGGAACCAAACCTTGCAACAAACCTCGGTGCCAACTCTGCCCACATATATACACCAGCAACACCATCACAGGACCTAACCAGATCAGCCATACTGTCACTGGTACGTTCTCCTGCACATCTACCAACATAATATATGCCATCATGTGCCAACAATGCCCCACTGCTATATACATCAGCCAAACTGGACAGTCCCTACGTAAAAGAATCTATGGACACAAATCTGATATTAGGAATGGCAACATACAAAAACCTGTAGGGGAACACTTCAATCTTCCTGGACACACAATTGCAGATCTAAAAGTAGCCATCCTGCAGCAAAAAAACTTCAGGACCAGACTTCAAAGAGAAACTGCTGAGCTATAGTTCATCTTTAAGTTTGACACAATCAACTCTGGATTAAACAAAGACTGTGAATGGCTCGCTAACTACAAAAGCAGCTTCTGCTCTCTTGGAATTCACACCTCCAGATCAGCTGCTAGAAGTGGGCCTCATCCTCCTTGATTGGATCCACCTCGTCATCTCCAGCCTGATCCTGGCCTGCATATTTATACCTGCCTCTGGATATTTCCACTACATGCATCTGACGAAGTGGGTCTTTGCCCACGAAAGCTTATGCTCCTACACTTCAGTTAGTCTATAAGGTGCCACAGGACTCCTCATCACTTTTGAAAATCTAAGTACAGTAAAACTCCATTGGTCCGGCATCCAATGCTCCAGCACTCCTGATGGTCTGGCACCATCGGGAACCCGGAAGTGCTCTGGGCAGCCAGACAATTGGAGCTGCTCTGAGCCCCCAGCTTCCCCGATTCAGCTGCTGCTAAAACTGACCAGCAGCTGAATCGGAGAAGCTAGGGGCAGAGCAGCTGGGGTGCTGCCAGGTTGGTCCCATAGCGCCGCACCTCAAGATACATGTCTCCCCTATTAAATTATAATATGTAATGTGTGCACAGTATAGCACGATACTGACAGCACCGGCTGTACTTTCTCTCATTTTTACTATTTACACTTGAACCTCTAATAATCTGGCAACGCTGGAAAACAGGGGATGCCTGATTAAAGAATTTTCTGGGCCAGGGAGAGCACTGTGGGGTCTGGGCCCGAAGAGGGTGCGGGTGGGGCACTTACCTGGTACCCCACACTCAGGAACACATGTGGCTCTGGAACCCCTGCTACTCCTGGGCACTGCCTCCTGCCACTGTGGGAGCAGCAGGGCAAGTCTCAGGAGCAGGGTGTCACTGCACTGCTATTCCCCCAGCTGGGAGGAGAGGGAACGGCACCGCACAGACGCACCTCTCCCCCCGCCCTGGGCTGAGTTCTGTACCATAAGTGTTCCTGGATTAGGGATAGCCAGAGTATGGAGGTTCATCTGTACTAGAAAATAGCAACAATTCATAATTAAAACCACATTGCAATAGCATTAGGGTCTGATTTAAATCAAGAATAGGAATGCAATTCAAAACTCAAACTCTGTCCTGAGTTTACCTCCCTGTCCATATGGATTGAATTATATGCTGTTACTGTACATAGAGAGCAGATCACATAGGAGCCACATACTAGGAATAAAGTGACATGCTGTTTACACTGCAGAGGCAGAACAGGGTGACGTGGGATATATCTACACTATAAACAAAACAAAATCAACACCACTGCTCAAAACGTGCAGCAGCAAGTCTTAGAGCCAGGGTCATCTGACTCCGTCTTGCACTACAAATAGCAAAGTAGATCTTCCTTTTTGGGCTGAAGCCCTGGCTGCAAGACCCCTTCCCTCACCCTGGGTCTCAGAACACAACCTTTCCCTTTTTTTTTTTTTTGAGGATTTTCCAGATGGTGGATGTTCCAGAGTTTTGTATTTCTATAGTGTAAGCAAAGCACAGAAATAGGATATCCAGGTAGCTCAAATCTGACCATTATGTCACAAAAAAACACAAAAAACCCCCTAATTAGTGGTCCTGTAACACCTTACAGATAACTATATATATATATATATATATATATATATATATAGTTAGTTAATTAGTTAGTTAGTTAGTTAGTTAGTTAGTTAGTTAGTTATATATGAGAGAGAGAGAGAGAGAGAATCATAGAACCACAGAGCTGGAAGAGACCTCAGAAGGTCATCAAGTCCAGCCCCCTGCTCTAGGCAGGACCAATCCCAACTAAATCAACCCAGCCAGGGTTCTGTCAAGCCGAGACTTAAACACCGCTAGGGATGGAGACTCCACTACTTCCCTAGGGAACCCATTCCAGTGCTTCACCACTCTCCTAGTGAAATAGTTTTTCCTAATATCCAACCTGGACCTCTCCCACCACAACTTGAGACCATTGCTCCTTGTACTGAGAACAGCCTTTCTCCATCTTCTTTGGAACCTCCCTTCAGGAAATTGAAGGCTGCTATCAAATCCCCCCTCTCTCTCCGCTTTTGCAGACTAAACAGACCTAACTCCCTCAGCCTTTCTTCATAGGTCATGTGCTCCAGCCCCCTAATCATTTTGGTTGCCCTCTGCTGGACCCTCTCCAATGCGTCCACATCCTTTTTGTAGTGCGGGGCCCAGAACTGGACACAATACTCAAGTTGTGGCCTCACCAGAGCCAAATAAAGGGGAATAATCACTTCTCTGGATCTGCTGGCAATGCTCCTCCTAATGCACCCTAATATGCCATTAGCCTTCTTGGCTACAAAGGCACAGTGTTGACTCATATCCAGCTTCTCATCCACTGCAACCCCCAGGTCCTTTTCTGCAGAACTACTACTTAGCTGGTTGGTCCCCAGGCTGTAACAATGCTTGGGATTCTTCCATCCCAAGTGCAAGACTCTGCACTTGTCCTTGTTGAACCTAATCAGATTTCTTGTGGCCCAATCCTCCAATTCGTCTAAGTCACTCTGGACCCTATCCCTGCCCTCAAGTGTATCTACCTCTCCCCGTAGCTTAGTGTCATCTGCAAACTTGTTGAGGGTGCAGTCCATCCCCTCATCCAGGTCATTAATAAAGATAGTGAACAAAACCGGTTCTAGAACCGAACCTTGGGGCACTCTGCTAGAAACCAATCGCCATCCTGACATCGAGCCATTGATCACTACCCGCTGGGCCCAATCTTTTAGCCAGCTTTCTATCCATCTTATTGTCCATTTATCCAATCCACATTCCCTGAACTTGCTGGCAAGAATATCGTGGGAGACCATATCAAAAGCCTTGCTAAAGTCAAGGTATATCACATCCACTGACTTTCCCATGTCCACAGAGCCAGTTACCTCATCATAGAAGCTAATCAGATTGGTCAGGCACGACTTGCCCTTTTTGAATCCATGTTAACTATTCCTGATCACTTTCCTCTCTTCCAAGTGCCTCAGAATGGATTCCTTAAGGATCCCTTCCATGATTTTTTCAGGAACCAAAATAAGAATGACCAGCCTATAGTTTCCTAGATCGTCCTTCTTCCCTTTTTTGAAGATGGGCACTACATTTGCCTTCTTCCAATCATCCAGGATCTCTCTCGATCTCCATGACTTTTCAAATATAATGGCCAAAGGCTCCACAATGACATTTTCCAACTCCCTCAGTACCCTTGGATGCATTAAGTCCGGACAGATGGATTTGTGTACGTTTAGCTTTTCTAAATAGTTCCTAACCTGTTCTTTACCCACCAAGGGCTGTCCATCTTCATCCCATCTTGCGTCACTTAGCGCATTTGTCTGGGAGAGAGAGAGAGAATCATGAGCTTTCATGGGCACATCCCACTTCTTCAAATGAGTGGTACAAGAGGCATAGAGAGGCAGCCCAGAAATCCCAAAATTTAAGGCAGAAAAAGGGGGGGGGAGAAAAAACCTTATGCAAATTATGTCTGTGCTAAATGAGGCTAAAAGAGTGGGCTGTAAGTGTCTGATACTTAGCTTTTGATGTCATTTGGGTGTTGAAGATAATGGCCCATCCAGTTAATGTCTTTGTTCAGTCTCTGGGTGAAGATGTCAAATTTGCATATGAAGGCCAGTTTTACAGTCTCTCTCCTGTCGATTTCTGAAATTACTTTGCAAAAGAATGGCTACTTTTAAATCTACTATGTTGCCATTTAAAAAGGTTCATTAAAATGGACTGCTTTAATTTTCATGGCAAGCCATTTTCAATAAATGGCATTTCTTCATTTGATCACATCTGAACACCTAGGGAGAGCGGAAACAGAGGGCTCGTAGACACTATAAAATGGAAAGGAGAAAATGGATTAGCTTTGGATTTTTAACCTTGAAATGGAACAATGATCACGGCTAAGTGAGTCAGTGAGCACAACTTCATTGAAGTCAGCTGAGTTGTTTTTTTCTCAACACCAAAAGTGAATATGTCATGAAGCTTTGAGAGGATGGAAACTGTTTGTTTTTTTTAAAGGCACTGATTTCCTGTATATGTGACGCCAGCAGCTGCCTTCCTAACATCAGTTCATCTATCACTGGCTATAATCCATGAACATAACAGCAGCCCAGAAAATTCAGTCTCATATGACAGATGTGGATCATTGATGAAGGAAAATTAACCTGGGCAGGTCACTTTGCTCCAAATGCCCAAAAGGTCTTGAATTTTTTGTTTCTCCTTTTTTTATTTCTGGATTTACATTTTTTTTTGCCTGTATTTGCAAAATTATCATTTTGGGAGAGGAAGAAGGGATTTTTGGCTAAAAATAAAACAGGCTGTGACTAATGTGAAGCAACATTCACAGTGTTAGCAGTTTGATATTCTAGTTTTTCTCTCAACATGTTTACACAGCTGGTTAGTGCCTGCTAAAACAGTTTCTCATGAGGCAGTTGGTCTAGTGGAATGACTGAGTCAGGAACTCCCAAGTTGTAATTCCAGGTCAGCCACTGATTTGCTTTGTAGCCTTGCCTAACTTACTTATCCTTGTACATGTCAATTTCCCAAGCAGTAAAATGGGGTTAATGATACTTACCAGCTTAGCTCACAGGAGTGTTGTGAAGAGTAATGGATTAATGTCTGAAATGTTCTTTGAAAATGCAAAGTGCCATGTAAATAGGAAACTTTCTGGAGTGGGTTTATTTAGTGGGCCCTTATTTGTGATCGAGGGTAAGAATTACACTCCTAAATCTGTACAGTGAAGGACAGCAGTGACTCCATTTCATGTTTTTCCACACCCACCTCTTCTAGGCTAGACTCAGCTGAACAAAGACTCAGAAATAGTGTATGTATGACCAATCTCTGACAACCTACCCAGCTCCTAATGTAAATAATTTGGACATTTGCCACAATATGCTCACGTTCCTCTTCATAGCAAAAGATGATAAAAATCTCTCCAGTTTTGCAAAGTTCTTGTGAACTGAAAAGACAGCCCATTTCAGTGACAAAGCTAAGCTGAGAAATGTACATGATACAAAAAAAAAAAAAAAAAAAAAAAAAGGAAAAAAAGCATCAATACACACTAAGGCTGTGTCTAGACTGAAGGGTTTTTTCGAAAAAACTTCACCTGCGTCTAGACTACAGCTGTGTTCTTTCGAAATTAAATCGAAAGAACGCAGCTTTTCTTTCGACGGCGGTACTCCTCATTTCACGAGGAAGAACGCCTTTTTTCAAAAGTGCTCTTTCAAAAAAAGGCGTTCTTGAATGCAAACAGGGCTTTTTTGAAAGAGAGCATCCAGACTGCCTGGGTGCTCTCTTTCGAAAAAGCGTCTCACTTTTTCGAAAGAAGAGGTTGCAGTCTAGATGCTCTCTTTCAAAAGAGGCTTTTTCGAAAGATTCTTTCGAAAAAGCCTCTTTCGAAAGAGGCTTGTAGTATAGATGTACCCTAAGGTGCCAGACATTTTAATTCTCAAGCTAGTCAACTCAATGAGATTGCAGAAGCCACAGACAGTGACAACAGAGGTCTGCCCCGGACTGTTATAACTCTGACTTTTACCAAGTGTGATTTTCTTTACTTATTCCAGTGGGTATGTCAGATGCCCAATGCATTGCTTGCTCAGTGATCCTGAATAGTCTCATAACTTTGAATCAGATATTTCATTCCGCATACCACAGCATGGGAACTATTTGGTAGGTTTAATTTCTGAGCCAGAAAGACAATATTATATAATGGAGTGGCAGCCAATCCACATAACTTCTGGGTACTGCTGATCAAACTAATCCAACGGGAGGAGACACTTGCTGGCAGCTAAATTATTCTCTAATCACCTTCACTGGCTGCTGCTTCTCCCAATCTTGTTAGGGCTGGTAACTGCTATACCTGTGTTTTACTGTACCAGGAAAATGGTTTTATTTGATGGAATATTGGACAATACCCAGGAAAAATACTTTGATTCAAGCTACAACTGGTTTGTTTGTTTCGTCTGCATATGTATTGTCTTCTCTAGGAAGGTAATAAGAAAGCATAGCCACTCACACAGACTGCAGTGGATTGGCCTTGCCTGTTAGTACAGATCTGGATTACACCCCTCTTTACAACTCCAGGAGCTTTTGTTTGGAGTCATTTTAAAGATTTGGGGCCTGATCCTTTGCCACCTGTAAGGGCACCTTGCTTCAGAGGATCACCCTGGTGTAAAGGAGCCCGTGGATGATATAAAGCCAGCATTGCCAGTCCAATGCCACTCAGGGCCCAACTTCAGACTACCAGGAGAGTCGGGCACCTGGGCATGGGAAAGGGACCTGACAGGAACTAGAGTGGGCAGAACTGGAATGCACTGTGCTCAGTTCTTCACTGCCCAGCAGAACAGTCCCTTGAGCTCCGTTCTAGTCAGTGCAGGTTAAAATAGCCCTGTGGCTAATCTCACTTGCTCCTGGAGGTGGCTCAGCCTCCTTGCATGACTCAGGATCCAAGAGAGGGCATAGTATTGTAAACCTAGGTCTATGGGTCGTAGGTTTGTGAACTAAGCATTTCCAAGCCTAAGCTTGAACCACCACACTGCATGGTAAACTAGGGCTTGGAATTGCTGGATCTGGGTCTCGCGGCCATGTGAACGCACCCATACCGCACTGTGCAGATCTCTGGACTTGCCTCTATAGCATGAGTGGTCCAAAATGCAAAACAACGGCTTGGACCTGAGTCACAGCAATTCTTTGGCTCTGACCCACTCCCTTAGCAGGTCCTGTGACCAGGACCTAAGTGCTTGCTAATCCAAGTCAGACTGATATGTGTGTGGAGAGAAGGATTTATTTCGCCTCCACCACCCCTCAGCTTATGCTGATCAACAGCTCAATACACTTAGAGCTAAGACCACAGGCCAGCTGTGAAATTAATATCTGGATTTCAAATCCTCTTTCTACACTCCTACCCCAAGGGTATAAGTATTGTGGAGTTTTAATTCAGCCCCATCACTGCCTGTGTGCAAGCAGAAACGAGCTAATATTTTTAGCTCTGAACAAAGATTTTCTGAAGCTTTGGGTTTATCTCTACTTGTTTATAAACTCTAAAACACATTGTTCTTAGACTCATAGAATACTAGAACTGGAAGGGACCTTGAAAGATCAAGTCCAATCCCCTGCCCTCATGGTAGGACGCAGCACCGTCTAGATTGGGGTGGCCAACTTATTCTGGGCAAAGACCCAAGATAGCAGTGGATCCAGTGCGAAGAGCCAGGGCAAAGTTGTCGAGGAAAAAAAAAAAAGACTGCCCCTTTTGCCCCTTTAAAAGGAGCCCCTGGTCACGTTTGGTTGAGGGAAAAAAAAAAGCTCTTCCCCTTTAAGAAAATGCATTTAAATGCGTTTTGAGGCTTTTTGGGCTACAGCAGGCTCCCGCCATGCAACCGGACAGTTCCCCTGCCCAGGTCAGCACAGGGACCCAGGAGGAGAGGGCCATTTTGGGGGGCGCGGGGACAGCTGATGAGCCACTGGGGCAGGGGAGCTTTGTGAGCAGGAGGGGTTTACTGTGAATGGCTCCCAGTCAGCAGTGCAGTGGGGGTACTAAGGCAGCTTCCTGCTTTTCCTGGCACGGCAGACCATGCTGCCCCCAGAAGCAGCCAGCAGCAGGTTCCCAGCCAATGGGAGGGCAAAACTAGTGCTAGGGGTAGGGGCAGTGCAAGGAGCCCATTGCACTCCCCCCCCCCCCCCCCCCAACCTAGAAGCTGGGCCTGCTGCTGGCTGCTTTTAGGGCACAGCCCAGTCTGTGGTGCTGGGACAGGTAGGCAGCCTGCCTTAGCACCCCCACTGGTCACCTGATCCTCCTGCAGCAATGAGACTCGGTGCCTGACATTCTATGACCCATTACTGGGTTGCGACCTGTAGTTTGAAACCCCCTGCTTTAAAGCAGCCTTGCAAAATTGCCATGACCATTTACCAGCACAGACAGAGTCTGCTCAGCTGCCCTTTACCATCACACTGATAAAGACAACTGAATAACATTTTACATGCCTATCAGAAAAAAATCCTTGCCCAAGCTTAGTGGGCATGCAGAATGTTGCATGTCTGCTCTAAAGTGTCATGCCTATAGATACAGGCAAGGTGGGCATGATGTCTTTTATTAGACTAACTACTATTGGTAAGAGACCTTGTTCTTGAGCTTACACTGAGCTCTTCTGCACAGCCATGGTACTCTGTACCTAATAGCATCTCCTCTACACTGAATATGAAATAAACCTAGAAGGAAAACGGATACATTATACATGCTTCTGTGGGTCGGCTACCGTATTTCATTAGTCAGAAGAGGTATCCAGGTCAGATTTGGTAGGTCAGCACAGAACCCCACGCCTTCAGCAGGATCTGAAAATTTAGGTCAACTGACATAATTTGATGGATATTTAGAACAAAAATAATTTGAAGAGACAATATCTACTAATTCCCCAATGAGGTCACTGACCTTAGACTATGAAAAAAATGTTAAGAAGCCGAACAAATTCCATCTCTGTACTGATTTAAGCACCTTCATGTAATCAATAGTAACAATTTAATGGCATTGCACCAACTTTGTTTTTTTTTTTCAAGATTCTCAATAAAGAGTTTTACAGGAGTTTCATCATTTCAAATATGCCCTTGGGGCCATTTTTTTTAGAGGATGAAAAATGTAATAAACTAAAGTTAAACAAAATAAATCCCTTGAGAAACTTTCTTTGCAGGCCCTTAATCCTCTAGTTTTAGGGCTGTCTGGAGTAAGAGTCAGCCATGTTTCACTTGAAAATTTGGGCCTGACATCTTTCAGCAACAGGGGAAATTTTTTTCTTTTTCAGGGTAGGTGTGAATCTTTAGGGGCTGAGTTTCATGATCAAGTTCTGTTTGTTAGAGGAAGCCACCTGGGATAAGTCCCCGATGACCTGAAAGACCAACCACTATGGAACCTGTGCTTGGGCATTAGAGGGAAAGGCTGTCATTAGCAGGGCCGTGTAAAGCAAAAGTCCATAAACATTTTTTGTTAAATAAGGGCCAGGTTGTGTCTTCCAGGCCCCTGCATCACAGGAAGTGCAGAGCCACACTGCCACTGGAGAGTTTAGGGACAGGGTGTATCTGACTTGCTTTGCAAGATCGTTCAGGAGGCCTCTTCTTTTATCCACCCCCATTGCAGCAATGTGTGTTCCATGGCACATATAAGGAGAGTCAGGTTCTTGTGCCCATAAGTACAGGGGATGCAATCGTGACTGGCTCTGGATGTGCAAAGGTGGGAAGCTCCTTATTATCCTGCTCATATAGCAATGGCCATCCACAAAATGGTCTAAAAGTTTCCACATCTTCACTCACAATGCCTTTCTACATAGCTCGGGAGGAAGACAGGCAGCAGAGGGACAGAGTGACTTATCACTAAAGTGTTCCTCATTTCAAGGAACATCACTTAATTTAGTCCACAAGTTCCACACAAACTTGGTTTGCCCTTGTTTCTATGGTTTGAAAATTGTTTAAAATAGAAATAAAGAACCAGGACACTTGTCTATACTGCTGGCTGGATCAATGGGCAGCAATCGATCCAGCAGGGGTTGCTTTATCATGTCTAGTATAGACATGATAAATCAACAGCTGATTGCTCTCAGCATTGACTCTGGTACTCCACCTCAATGAGAAGCACAAGCAGGGGTTGATGGAAGAGTGTCTCCTGTTAACATACCGTGGTGAAAACACTGTGGTAGGTACATAGACTTCAGTTGCATTATTCAGCTGAAGTTGTGTAATGTAGACCAGCCCTTCAAGCTACGGTATCACTCCCTTAAGCTTGAAGGGTAGATGTAGTTTGAAACGAAAATGAGCAAGCAACTATTTGACACTAAGGAAGGAATCCCACAACAGTACGTTGCCCTTATAAATATTCTGTATCCCTCAATTGGGTCTTTGCCATATACCATTGCACATTTAGGCCTGGGCAAGTTGAAAGGTATATGGAGTGAGATAGTTTTGAAGAAGAGGAGGTCTGACTTTGGCATAAATTCCAATAATTTCTTCCCTAAGTATATGGAAAGTATTACACACCAATTTCTGCTTCAGATATGTGCACTGAAAGCACTGCAGGTTGTGCCTATGTAGGTGGGGGATTTTGTCTTGTATTTGTATTTTGCAACCCAGTGATTCCAATCATTTGCTTGGCTACCCCAATGCAGCAGCAGCAGGTCTCAGAAGCATGTGTTCCTTAGAGACAATGCATCTATCTAGCCAGCAATTCCAGGTTTATGTGGCATATACAATATTTATTTTGAAGACCAAAAGTTGCCTGCTTGTTAGGCTGCCCACAGAACTACTTGTTTTGGACTGTGAGCAAGAAGAGGGGCAGTAATAGTAGTAGTAGCAGCATCAGCAAGCAGGGATGGGCAACCGTCATGGAGTTAAGAGTTTTATGTACCACTCACAATTTGGGGGGTGGAGGTGGGGAGCGGAAGGGTGCACAAAACTAATTAAACTTCTCTAAACTTTTCTCCATCTGGCTTCTGAAGGTGCTACAATAATTTAAGAGCAACATTCTCAGCTGAAAATGGGAA
The DNA here is from genome assembly GCF_052426305.1 of Pelodiscus sinensis. Classification (NCBI taxonomy): domain Eukaryota; kingdom Metazoa; phylum Chordata; order Testudines; family Trionychidae; genus Pelodiscus; species Pelodiscus sinensis. Next base: position 29,057,225 of record NC_143065.1, read on the forward strand.
TCAGTATTAAGCACTATGGACAGAAGCACCTGCCAGACCAAAAGCTAACTTGGTACAAGACGGTCTCCTACAGATGATAAGTATGCTGGGACATAGTTCTAAACAGTAACTTTTTTTTATTTGCACATGCTGTAATGCGTGCACACTTAGTGAGACATTGCATCCCATTTTTTTGTGGAAATATGCATAAAAATATGACATCACTTGACATTTTGCCACAGCAGTAATGGTTATTGCATTCCTGTACTTTTGCATGTGCAGTTTTGTGTGGGAGCTCTTTAGCAGCAATTTAAAAAAAATTGGCACATTTTGTATATTACCAGTGTTTAATGTCAGTCCATAATTGGTAATTTTCCCACAGAGTTAATGAAAGGATGCCCTATCAGCCTCCGGGTTTGATCCCAAATCCATTAATACAGATCAAATACTTCAATTTTATTTTACATAGGATAGAGTACAAGGTTTGTAGAAAAATGCTGCCATGGAATTCGTACCAAGAAAGTTGCTCAGACTATTGCTGCATACAGGATGGAGGAACTCTCCCTTCATTTGTCCCAGTTACACCCAGTTGGGAGAAGACCATGAGGAACCCAACTAACAGTTCCTGAAATATGAATGTATATGGATAGAACTCTGAAAATCAAGCCACTTGAATTTAGGTGCCTAAATGAGTGTTCGGAGGTCAGGTTTGGAAGTTTGGCAGTTTTCTAACCATTTCATCTGACTAAACCAACTAGAGGGTGGGTGACACTACTCCTTCAAATAAATATCATTTGAAAAGAAATCAGTGCTCAGGCAGTACCACTGGGAGGTTGAAACAGACCAGGCAGTACTTGCTTAACCATTCATTCCAAGTACTCCATTCATCATGCCTATGTCCAAAAATGATTAACAGTGGAATGTTCAAAAGCACTTAAGGGGCTTTGGGTTTCAACTCCTGATAGTGCCTAGTGCTCTGAGATGCTTTCAAAAATTCCACCCTAAGCCCATTAGTAACACTTCCTAAGCAAACATCCTCTGAACATTCATAAAAAAAGCTCTGCTGTCTGAGGGAAGCCGAGAATGTAAGCGAAGACCTTCCACTATCAGGCATATTGCTGCAAAACTCTTTTGCAACTTTCCCTTCCAGGCATCTCTACTTGTTAAGAATTATGCAAACCCAAGAAGACAAAGTAGGTGATGAGCAAACATTTTTTGGCGTGTGCATTTCGCATTCATTGAAGGTCCCCTATTGACATATCTTTCCCAGAACAGGTGTATAACAGGTAGTAGCACTGTAAAGTTCTCCTTCACTATGCTAACTGACCAATATGCCTCAGCACTAACATGGCATGATCACCCTAAGGGTAACCAGTCTGTATATACATCTTGTTTTCTCTGATGATCCAAGAGGCCAGACAATGACAGTTGTGGTTGAGATGTACTGAGATCACCAGTGTCCTAACAATTCCCAATGGACCAAACCCATTTCATACAGCCCACGGAACAGCCAGTAGATGGTCACAATTTTTACTCACTATAATGTTGATTGTGATTGCTAAAGCACTGGTGTTTCAGAGAGAGATACAAGTTTCTGTAACCTGCATTACTGATCTTCCCAGACATTTCATCCTCTTGGACTCAAAGGAATTAGCATCAAATGATTTTCAGTCTGTGACTGTATTAACTCACTGCTCAGTTCCCTCGTGCTATCAATGCACAAACTCACTCTGAGCTTTGCTTCGCCATCCTCTTCATAAAGAAAGGGAACAGACAAGGGAAGACTGAAGTATATAAACATGGAAAGGGCTTAATTTCACACTGGTGATCGGTCCCTTGCAATAGAAAGTCCTCTAGGAAGGTTGCAGAGGCTTACAGGAGACATAAACGGGGTAGGCTGAAAAAATGTAGTTAATACACTGCAGTCTCCCGCTTTTTGGTTAATAGTTATGTAAGGAAGACATGCTTCATTTTCTCAATCTAGAATTCTGAAATGTGCTCTTATGCTGAACAATAGGGATCTCATTGTGTAGACGACAATTAATCAGAGGCAGCAAGTGGGGGAAAGGGGCAGAGTGGGAGCCAGTGCCTGGGAGCAGCTAGCTTAAAAGCCAGTTCCCCACGAGCTCGAGATCCACCTGCCCCCCATGTGCTGTTACCTTTGATAGAGAGGCAGCAGTGTGGAGGGTGAGGAGAGTAGGTTGAGCTAATATGCCTGCCCCCCCCTCCTCCCCTGCGTATAGGCTCTTGTGAACCCGCCTGCCACCCACCTTTGCTGCCTCCTACAGAGGCAGCAGAGGGTGGTGAGGACAGGCAGGAGCCAGTGCTGGGGGAAGCCGGCTTAAAAGGTGGGGAAGTGTGTGTGTGTGTGGGGGGGGGGGCTCCAAGCTCCCCACAGAGGCAGCTGCCGACCCCCTATGCACAGGGGCTGTTGCTGGGAATCAGTCTCTGTTCAGGGAGAGCTCAGACCTGCCATAGACAGAGGCTGCTTTGTGGTTGCTTCCTCTGCCCTCTCCCCCCCACCTATGCTGCTGCCTCTGTCTGTGGGGATCTCAGAGCTCTGCGTAGAGGGGCTGCTGCCACCCTGCGCTGCTGCCTCTGATACAGAGGCAGCAGCATGAGGTGCCAGGGGGGTTCCCAGGAGCTGGGCTGGGAGCACTGGCTGCCGCCTCCTGCCGACTATCGAATAGTCGTGTAACCGCTAAAATTTCATGCGGCTACATGACTATTCAGTTACACAATAGCTAACATCCCTGCTGAGCATTACAAAAACTAAAACAAAACAAGATCCGTTTTCTGATTTGAAAGCATGAATGTGAAAGCTCCGGATGTATCAGAGCCTTCTGTTTCTCTCAGCAGCATCTCACAACTGCTTATATAAACCCATGAATTAATAACAGCTCATGACATTTTTATTTTAATGAAATTTAAAAAGGCAGTTATTAGATATACATACACACAACTGATTCTGTAAGTGTTAGTCATAAATATATAACATTCAGAAGTACAAAATACACTTTCTCCACAGCACAATTTCACAGCAATATAAAGAGTTGAGCAGGTAAGTAACCAAGTGCCTATCTTGATAATAGAAGCCAATATTTTGGCATTTGTTATTTTTTAAAAAGTTCATTCATTACTCTAAGCAAGCTGGTTCATAACGATGTAGCTGTCAATGCAGGAAAAGGTGCTCAAGTCTGGAATAGGAGGATAGTGGCCCCATAACCATCATGATGCACCCTTCCTTCCCCCCCCCCCCTTTTCCCACATCTTGAAACACATTCTCCTCTTTCCCTTCCGCCTTCCCAACAGTGACAAGTGGGGCTACAGCGCAATCATCTGTATCCCAAATTGAGCACTGCCATGAAAATGAAAATATCTGACTTAACATTAACCCATTGGATACCTTGCAAACCAACCAATCAAAGAGTAACAGCAATATGACATTGATAAGGCATTAATGATTAAGTGGCGGTATTACTCTCAAGAAAGAGTATGCCTATGTATAAAAATATATGTCATAGCGATTGGGTAAATCCAACACTATATAACACTGTGCGAAAAGTAATTAGGAGTTAAAAAAGGCAGTACTGCAAGAAATATTTACAGTTTCAGACTGGGCTTCAAGAAAAAGAAGGCAACAAAGCTAGTTATGGACACATCTGGTTTAAGTACAGATTGAACCTCTCTAATCTGGCACCCTCGGGACCTGACCAGTGCCAAACCACAGAAGGTTAATACTGTCTAGCATTATCTACCCTTCCACTGCTCAAGGGGTTCTTAGAAGACATTTAGGGGTAAATTAGAGCTAAATAACAGCACAGAACACATAGCTAGGACTGGCGGCTGTAAACAAACTTTATGGGATCATGGGATATTTGGCCACACGCATGGTAAGTGGACATCTGGCTAAGTAAAATCATGCCAGACCATGAATGTTGCCGGATCAGAGAATGCCAGATTAGAGAGCTTCAAACTGTATTATTATAGGCACTGTCAGTAGTGCCTTTAACAAGTTATGCAATACAATCACTCTGGTAAAATACTTAGATCCAGGAAACAGGATTGATTATATGAATTGGTAAGTAAAAAAAAAGGATCCCAGTCTATAATCCTACTTATGGAAGTAACTTGCTCAGCTTGTTACTTGACCATTTGTAGTTTCCTGCACAAATGATTTAACAAAGATAATGCTTCAGTTCTGTATTTCCCACTGTCTTGACAGACATTTCTGTTTGCAACACAACCGATCGGAAAACACAGCTTGGCAGGTAGAAAAAAAAATCTGCATGTAAACTCCGCAAGCTGGCAGCGGAACTGCCACGGGAGTTATGCTGATGGAACACATTAAAAAAAGGACAGTTTTAAATACGCACTTCAGTCGTCATACAGGTATGTTGTTTTATTACCGTCAAGACACAACAAAGAGCATAGCTCCACTTATGCTAAACAGCCTTTGCTGCCACTAGAATTAGAATGAGAATGAGAGAGAGATTTCAAAAGAGTCGGCCAGTAGCACGGAGGCAGCCCCTACTGTACAGAAGCCCTGGGAGCACTAGTGAATGTCTTGGTCTCAGGAATAAGGCTACCAACCATAATGCTCTTTAATAATTCCTTTTTCGCTGGCTTGCTGGAGTGAAGCTGATAGTGATCACCCACATTTGCCCTTCCAACCTAGGGCAATATAAAGATACTGTGGGTGGAATCAGCTGCAGGGGAGCTAAGGAGAATGGAGAAACAGGGAGAAGGCATTGGCTCAGGATATCAGAATATAAACAGGGATATACTGTGGCTCAAAGTGAAGTGGGTGCAAGCCCTCCATTTTTCTAGACTGGCCTTTAATTGACAGTAACTCCCTTTTGTGGTTACAAGGATAAGGAGGGAGGGAGGAGGAGGAAGAAGACGACGACGACAAGAAACACCTTGCACTGATGCCTTGGGCATACTGGCTTCAAACTAGTAATACTGCATCTTTAAAAAATTGACATGCTTGAATTTCTTTTAAAAAAGAACTTTGAACTCTACTAGCAACTACTGATTGACAATCCCTCTTCTACGCATCTACAATATAAAAAGACAGTGATATGTACAGAATCTTTTCTGGGCTGGAAAAAAGTTTTCATAAACACACTATTTTAGACTGAGTTCAGGAACAAAATAAATCATACATATACACAGAGTAAGCTGACAGGTAGACTCCAGTGTAGGAACACCATTTTCCAATCAATTTTTCACTTTACAGAAATCCTAATTTTTAAATTTTAAAAACCGCTGAATGTATCATGTCCAGTCCATTACATAAAGAGAGAAATTGCTAGGCATTCCAGTCTTCCCCCATTGTTAGATTTGTCACAGAATCAGGATCCTTTACTTCTCCTTTTACTATAATTTCCTATCACACAGATTCTCATGTCTCACCTCTCCCACACAGCCATCTGCAGAATACAAGCATCTTTTATGAGGTCAGTGAATTCAACTCATGCTCACTACAGGGAGCAGAGCTTTTCTAGTCTAACTCACTGATCAGTTCTTTGTCCATGCACTCTGTGTGATGAGAATGAAGGGCAGCAGGGGCTGCATCAAGAGAATCAGTATCAAGGTATTAAAATAAATAGTTTAAGTGCATTGAGTAATTTCGTGACACCTTGGAGACTAACAAAAATATATAGCATTATGACCTTTTGTGGGCAAAACCCACTTCATCAGATGATGAGCTAGAGAGGAACAACAGAAACCAATTTATTTATAACAGAATAAAAAGGTATCTGTCAATCATAGGACCAGTGCTAATGAGGCTAATTAAGTGGGCTGGAAGTGTTCCATACTTAGCTTTTGATGTAACAATGAGATGTTAAAGGCAGGGGGAAACTGGCTTCATAATGCAACATCCAGTTAATGTCTTTGTTCAAGCCCAGGGAAACGATGTCAAATTTTCAGATGAATACCAATTTATTAGTATCTAAGGTGCCACAGGTCTACTCATTGTTTTTAAAGTTACCAACTAACATGGCTGCCCCTCTGAGACAATTTAAGTGCACTGTCTCCTCAGCTAACTGAGGATTCCTTTCATTCCCTAGGGCAAGAGAAGAAGTGCCCATTTTTAAAACAGGATGACTCTGCTGAGGAAAGTACAGCCCAGAGATCTGAGGCCTCTGCAGTTCTTTATCTAGTTCAGAAATAGATTCAGTTTTTATTAAACAACACAACTGAAAACACATACATAAAACACCCCTCCAATGGCACAAAGTGCAGGGGACTGGCCCTAGAGATTAAAGAGACAAATGGTCGGAAAGCCTCAGAGGACTACTTACTCAGCTATGTGACATGCAAGGAAGCAGGACAGGGTGGGGAAAGCCCCAGTCACATGACTGAGGTTGGGAGCAGGGTCTCAGTGGCCTGCTATCTTTGGCCTGACAGACTGTGGAAGTCTCTCTGGATGAGACCCACATGATCAGAGCTCGCCACATGACGACATGGACTCTTGTCCATGGCAACATCCACCCAACGAACCGCCATGATTACCTATGCAAGTTAATGCTGACAAAAGGGACTGTTGTATGACAATTGTCCTCCCTGCTGGAAGACACCTCCGAGTTCAGAAGTAGCTTCAAGTAGCCAGGCAAAGGCAGTATGTGGGCTAGTAATGTGTGGAGACACCGGGCCTCTGAGTGGATGGCCTTAGTTTCCTGTCGATGTCCAGAGATCTGTGAGGATCCCAGAGCATCTACCAATTTAGGCAGCTGAATCCTCCTCCCCTTCTCCAAGGGGACTGGATTGCAACCTTCAAAGGATTTAAAAGAAGCTTAGTTTCTTGTCCATGGGTGATTCTCCCTCCCACAGCAGGGATTACCTGGCCATAAATATTCATTTTACATCTGCTCTCTAATCCAACCAATCATGTGAGAACGTAAACAGAATTTCTAGACATTTCTGACGGATCGACCAGGCAGCAAGACTCAGATCCATGGAAACGCTTGCACCATGATGGATGGCCTGAGTCTCCCAAATGCCCAGTGATGTGAAACCCTGAAACGGTGGGTTTAAAACAAAAGCAGGCGAATACTCAGCAGTTTAGCATGCATGCGAAAATTCAGGTTAACTCCACTCTGTTTTTGGCAGGCAGTGGCTTGACCGATTGGTTCCTATCACAAATTAGTTGTAATCACCCTGTTTGGCTCATGAAACAAACTAGCTCACTGCTCTCAGTAAATAAGCTTAGATGACTCTGTTGTAACAGGGCATCTCTTAACTGTTAAAAGGTAATGTTGCACAGGATATAAAAAAGGCATTCATAGAAAGGAAATGCTACTGGTGCTGAAACAATATTCTTGATATGCTATGCAGTAATTTTTATAAAAAGGATCTGTTGGGGGAATGCAATAGTAGAAGGCAAAAAATAAAATAAAACCAGGTAATGAGAAAATTATAGAAATATAGGCCTCACTCAATAAAAACAGTAACAGCTTGTGTAAGTAAATATATGGCATAAATCAGACTTACCAAAATCAACCAATTAGTGTTATTTCTAAGTAAAGTGATGCAGAATCCTGCAATATCTAAGTTCTGCAATATCTTGTCACCTCTTTCAGTATACAGTCTGAAATGGACCCTTTTTACATGTAAAAAAAAACTCCTACCAATACAGGAAATCACATTATACAGCACAAGATATACATACAGTACTAAAATGTACACATATTCAAGTTTGAGTTAAGAGAGGGAAAAAGGTGCTGAATCTTCTGGTCAGAGAGGACTACTTTATGTTGTGTAATCTCACATTCAAACTGACCTAAAAAATCTCAAGAATCAAAGAAATCAGAATACTAAGTCTGTTCTCAGAAATTTAACATTAAAGCAAGGCTTTGAAACAGAACTACAGACCAATAACTGAACGTTTCCTTACATGTTTTCTTTGTTAGTCTTTGTTACTTCATTATCTATTTAAAATTTACCATTTAAAAGGGAGCATTAGGAATTGTTCACATTCAAATATTTAGGACTCAGATTTTTCACAATCAAGTAAAGTTCTTCATCTCTGAGGGTGGTGGCAAGAAAATACAAAATGGTTCTGTCAGTGACCACCACCAAGTGGTGTAACTTCTTCCTCAGTACTCACACACTGGAAGAAGAGAGAGCAAACTCCTGTATCACTATCTGAAGCATGAGCAACATGACTTCTTGTTAGTAGATTCTATGGTAAAGCAACACAAAAAAGCAGAGCCAAAAATACACTGAAATGGTTTTGTTGAACTTCATTTCACTTTTCTGCTTCGTAAATTATTCAGAAAATGGTGGAAACATGCCCAGATCAGCAAAATCTTCAATGTTGTAATTGCCAGTGCCCTGTGTTGGATCCCCTGGCATAGGCAGCATGTCCTGCATAAGGAAAATCAAAGTGAAGTGTTACTTTATAGCATGCTATCCAGGCACAAATGTGGGTTTTTTTTAAATCATTTTTAAACTTAACACCAGAAAAGGCCAAAGACCAGAAAAAGAAGGTGAAATTCATCCGAGCAGAGGGCTAGCCTCCACGTTTGTGGAGGATCTACTTCCTTCTGAACAGCGTTCTGTAAACAGTGCCTACGTTTACTCTGACTGCACCTCCGCTGAAGAATGCTGCAGGTTTTCCTCCAGGTCAGCGAGCAGCCATGTACTTCAGAAAAGGGAGTGGTCCAGCAACCATTTCTCTGGTGTAAGTGGAGTTCAAGGTAACTGTTCCCAAATCTCCTGAGTTATGTGAAGTCCATGCAAGAGTCTTTGGGTATGTCTACACTACCCTCCTAGTTCAAACTAGGAGGGTAATGTTGGCATACCGCACTTGCAAATGAAGCCCGGGATTTGAATTTCCCGGGCTTCATTTGAATAAGCGGGGCGCCGCCATTTTTAAAACCCCGCTCGTTCGAACCCCGTGCAGAGCGGCTACACGGAGCACGAACTAGGTAGTTCGAACTAGGCTTCCTAGTTCCAACTACCGTTACTCCTCGTGGAATCCCTTTGAAGTAGGAATAAGAGATCCTCCGGAAAAGGGCTTTTTTCCGGAGGATCGGGGCCAGTGTAGACGCTCTTTTCCGGCTTTTCTAAAAGCCGGAAAATAGCGGCGGACATTTTTATTTAAATGCCGCGGGGGATATTTAAATCCCCCGCGGATTTCCCTATTACGACCTGTCAAATTAGCATGCCCCTTTCGAAAAAGGGGCCAGTGTAGACGTAGCCTTAGAGAGTACTGAACCTCCTTTTCCCAGTCAGGAACAAAGCCAGGGAAGAGGAATCCCTTCTGGAAAATGGTCGTGCTATCCTTTCAGCTCTTAGAATAACAAGCTCTGGCAGAACTTGGTTTTGCAGTAGGAGAAGGAGCATGATACAGGTTGGACCTCCCTAGTCCAGCACTCTTGGGACTCAATCAGTCCTGAAGGAGGAAGTTTGACAGACCATGCGAGGCCACCTCTTCTGCTGACAGGCTCTCCTGGAATCTGTCAACAAATGGCCAGGCTGCCAACTCCTCAGCTGCTCTTGCCAGCTTGCCAGGGCTCCATGGCCAGCTGCGATCAGCTGGCATTCAGCAGCCCCGAGGCTGCCCTGGGGTGATAGGACTCCGCTGGGGTGGTAGGGTCTCTGGACCAGCAACATCCAGGGTCCTGCCGGATCACAGATGTTGCCAGATAAGAGAGTTCCAGACCAGACAGGTTCAACCTGTAATACGAACCGAAACAACAAGAAATAACAAATAACCTCAAAGCATCTGCTCGAGAGGATGAACTACCCTCATCCAAGAGCACCAAAATGCGGTATCACCCTGGGAAAGGATGTGCTTTAAATCTAACTCGCTGGCCCCTGGAGAGTGGAGATAAATGGGATGGACTAAAGAAGCTCATTTCCCAAGAAGCTTGTTCCCCTAACTTCTGGTCAATGACACAGCTGCAGTTGTATACTAGGGGTGTCATTGTCCACTATAAGCGTAGTCGACTATACGATAATTGATAAACCTAGTTAAACTTAAGCCTGGTTATCAGTTAATCTTGTCGTTTACTCATTCTCCACTTCCCCTCCCCCCCACTGCCTCTGTATCAGGGTGCAGGGAAGCAGAAACTAGTGCTGGGGGGAGCTGGCTTAAAAGCTCGCTTCCCCCAGCACCGTCTCTGCAGTGCCGCCTGCCCCTCCACGTAGCTGCATCCCCCAGCACCATCTCCACTATCTTTCAGAGGCAGCAGTGCAGGGGGGAGGGCAGGGGACGCTGCCGGACCAGCTTCTGTCTGTGGTGGGCCCAGACTCACCACGGACAGAGGCTGTTTCAAAGCAGCCTCCTCCGCCCTCTCCCGCTCCCCTGCTGCAGCCTCTGTCCATGGGGAGCTCAGACCTCTGCAGACAGGGGCTGCTGCTGCCCTACGCTACTGCCTCTGTATCAGAGGTGGCAGCGCAGGGTGGCAGGCAGCCAGTCTGTGAGGGGAGCTGGTTTTTAAACTGGCTTCCCTCATGGACTGGGCCTGCCACCCTGTGTTGCTTTCTCTGAGCACTGAGTGGCAGGGGGCTCCCTGGGAGTGGGGTCAGGAGTGCACTGGCTGCCAGCCTCACCCCCAGGGACTATTGAATAGTTGTGTAACTGCAAAGTTCTGATTCAATTATCCAATATCTAACATCCCTATTGTGTACCTTAAGCCAACCTTCTGAGGCTAGTATAGACCTAGCCTAACCTGGATTTATAGATCTGGATCAGGGTATGAGGAGGAAATTCTAGCCAGGACTATCTACCTACTGGTTTCTCCCTAAAATGCATAGCTCCTTTGCCGAGGAAGCAGGGGGGAGGAGAAAACATTTCAAACCACAGTGCTTATGCTCTGGCAGAAAAAAATGCTTTGAATTCTATCAAAGACTTTCCTCATCCCAGATAACATCCCTATAAGCCCCAGGGTAGCACATCTCATACTGACAGATACTGCTTGTCATGTAGACTGTTTCCACGCTGGCTCAGGTGACTAAGATTGTTGTTTAAGACAACTTTGACTTTCTTATGACAACTGTAGACACAAGGAAACTGTGTTTCTACTCACTTGGAAGACTTCAGTCTGACTGGGCTGCTGGTGAGAATGCTGGTCACTGCTTTGCTGATTATGATGCTGGCTTTGCCATTGGGACCACACCTCCGAAGGTCTCCCTTGGAATTGTCCACTGCTTTGGCCACTCTCAGCTGAAAGATTCAGATTTACACAGACAGTTGCTTTAAAAGTCACATGGATGTTTTCTGAGACTTTTTTGAAGAGCTTTGATGTTCAGAAGTAAATTTTATAGCACAGATACTCAGCAAGGAGTATGGTGGGAATGTAGCCAAGGGGTTTTGACACTGATCTCAAGGGCACAAGACAGGGACCAAAGAGAGTGGATTACTCTGGCTGTACCCACCCAACAGGGACAACGTGCTGACTATAGTAGAGCACAAAGTAAAATACAGAAGAGTGCAATGAAACCTAACCTGGGCTTGCCAGGTTTTTCCTCAGTCCTGCCTCTCTTTAGTAACGAGAATAAGTACCTGCCACTTCACATAAAAACAGAATGACAAGACAGGCATTTGAATGCACTTCCTCTTTAATAAACTCTTGGATCAAAAGTGGAACCAGGAGGAGTACTGCTAATGATGAATTATACAATTCAAATTTTGAAAAGGCAGCATGTCAGCACGCCACGTACATGTTGTTCCATGACCTTTTAAATAGTAAGATAAACAGGCGCTCATCTTATTTAGAAGTCGTGTATTTAGAAAAACATTATTTTGACCTCCATTATTATAGGGGTAAAGCAGCTATTTAATTCATGCAGCTCCAGTCTTGGAATTGTAAACCTTGTTTCACGAGGCATAAAGGGATCAGTCGGCAAAGGCTTCCCCAGCCGACAGACCCACATCTAGACTGCCGTGCTGTGTCGGATCAGCTTATTGTCGGCACAGCGTGGCGGCCATATGTATTTTAATGAAGAGGGATTATTTAAATCCCCGCTTCTTTTGACTATGCCGAATAAACTAATTTACATGGCTCCGTCGACGGAGCCATGTAGTTTAGACACACCCAAAGTCTACGTCTACATTGGCCCCTTTTCCGGAAGGGGCATGTTAATTTCACGAGTCGTAATAGGGAAATCCGCGGGGGATTTAAATATCCCCTGCGGCATTTAAGTAAAAATGTCCGCCGCTTTTTTCCGGCCTTTAGAAAAGCCGGAAAAGAGCGTCTACACTGGCCCCGATCCTCCGGAAAAAGCGCCCTTTTCCGGAGGATCTTATTCCTACTTTGAAGTAGGAATAAGATCCTCCGGAAAAGGGCACTTTTTCCGGAGGATCGGGGCCAGTGTAGACGCTCTTTTCTAAAAGCCGGAGGCCAGTGTAGACGGCTTTTCTAAAAGCCAGAAAAAAGCGGCGGACATTTTTACTTAAATGCCGCGGGGGATATTTAAATCCCCCGCGGATTTCCCTATTACGACTCGTGAAATTAACATGCCCCTTCCGGAAAAGGGGCCAATGTAGACGAGCCCAAAGAGTGCTAGTTCATTTGGGTTTTGAAGGAATAAAGAGGTTTAATGTTAAGACGACCAATGTTGTCATAATGACCTTTTCAGGATTATGGACCTGGTTCTTAAACTGATACCACATACTTCATTTGTCAGCTATTTTACCTACCCTTTTTATAAGTACAGACCAGCAAACCCAGAGATATCTGAGGATATCCGCATCCATGGATACAGATGCAGATATCCATGGCTCATTTTTGCAGATACAGAGAATTTTTGTATCTGCACAGAGCTCTATTTAGGAGTATATTCATAGATTATGTTTATCAACTGAAGTCAATTGGATTTCTCTTTATACTTTGGTAGGCAAATTTTGCCCTAAATACATAAAATATAATCCAATAGTTTTCCTTCTGTTGGAACCAAAAAACTGGCTATTTGTAAAGCCCTCGTTCCAAGATTTATATGTTCTATAATATTTTGGATAGCTTTTGGCTGCTGCTGCCAAGCCAGGAAATGGAAAATTAAACTTCTTCGCTAGATATACAACCGTGTTTGTGGTTGGCTGGCTCTTTTACAGCACAATACAGCATCATTGCTTTCCTTAAGCTCAGATGGGAGAGGGAAGGTGCATCTCCTGTGAATTGCTCAGGAAGCAATATAGGTATTGATTTTCAGTAGTGGGTGCTGCATGTCTTGTTTTGGGAACTAAAAATGTTTCTAGCAAACCTGAAAACCATTTCCCTTTGATAGGTTCTGTTTTTGCCTTTTTTCCTTCAGACACTCAAATCGAAAATTTGGGGGTCACTGGTAGATCAGGACCAGGCAGGTCATAACCACAGGCCAACTTCCTAGCCATTAGCACAGAACCATACAATTCTGCATGCCATGTTGCATTATATGCCCTACAACCAGAAACCAAAATTTCCACACAGAAAAATGTACGGGATTGCAAAGGGAAGTAGCCAAAATGCCTGACTTCACAGTTTGTCATTGCTCCACAAGGTGCAAAGTCACAAATGCCTCCACCCTGACTCCGATCTCTCTCTACTGCCAGCTATGAAATCTGGTATGAACGGTAAGCCGTTTCCCAGAAGACCGATGAATTGCAATGGCATGCTTCTGTCACATCTGGGCTGAGAATTACCACTGCTCCCCTGCTGACAAATAATTCAGCTGACTCAAAAATCCTGCAGCCGCACTATTGGTCACAACAAAATTCACTGACGTTACCCCTTAAAGGAAAGCTGCATCAGTTTTGCTCAATAGGATGTGCTAACATTTACGCAGTGAGATAAATGAGCCTATTGTTCAGCAAGACAGAGGTTACCAGCAGTTTCAGGCTGCTCCTTTCAGTAATAAATGGATTTATTAATAGATTTCAAACTGATGTAGATCAGGAAATATTTCCCACCAAATGAATAGGTCCTTGCCAATGTTCCCATTTACGTGTGGAATAAATTTTGTTATGTGCACCAAGACACGTGCAGATGCACACCACCAGTAGATATACATGCAGCCAGCTGTGCGGCATTTGAAACTCTCTAGGATGGCCTTCCAAGTGTTCAACTTACAGGGAACACCGGTCCTTGCTAAGAAGTCTGGGCCCCCAGTGCAAGCTCTCTAAAAAACAAATGTATCAATTCTAACAGAAACGGTGGCATGATTAACTTAACAGGAAGTCATTCATTTTGATGTACACATCCCCCTGTACTGCTGTTGAATCCAGCAAGGCAGCATAATGCAAGTGCATGAGGCCTAAAGAGTGAAAAGGGCTTGAATTTCATTCATAAAGGTTCATAAATTTCATTCATAAAGGTTAAGTGAAAAGTGAAGGTGAACAAATTAGCATTAAAAGCAAAAATAAAAATGAGTGTTTTAACTTTCTACCTGTGGTAATGATAATAACCTATGTAAGGGGAAGCTAAGGGTTTCAAATATTAAGTTCAATGGAATATGAGGATTTTTTTTATTTTGTTCCTCAAACAATGAGAAAACAGTGCTAGAGAAATTGGACAGAATTTGCTTTAAACTTTAGTGGCTTGATCCTAAGCTCACGTAAATCAGTGGACAGATCCTTTCACTGACTTCAGTAGGCTTTGCATCAACTCCTTGTGTAAATAAGATACTACGGTCAATGTGTCATTTTAAATCTTTTGCTTAGTGTGTATATAAAAGCTTATATGACTTTGGCCAAGAATAGCTGAGTTCTCTTTCTTCACCTTTAGTTCCTGGCAGCCTACCTCACACTTCTGCAGCTGATTCACTGACTGCTCTGAACTACGAGCATGTTGTGCTGGATTTAGGAATGTTGCTGTTTTGTTTGTTGGCTGTGGTATTCCTTAACCCAGGACTCAATAGCCATCAGAATTTTATATTCTAATTTCCACTGCATGCATTCTTGTAGGCAATTGCTATCAAGGCCACTATTTTAGAAGGTGCATGTATAGAAAGGAATAGGGAAATGTTCTTGTTTCATTATTTTTAGTCTCATTTCACTTATTGATTTTTTTCCTGTTAAAGTGCTCCCTCAGGAACAGCTCATACTTGCATGCTTACTGAAGAGAATGAATAGCACAGTTATCCTTAATTATGCTACTTAACTATGTATGCTGTAATGTAAGCAGCTGTGGAATTTCACACACTTCAGGAATGATCATGAGGCTCACATGTGAAGGCTTCCAGCCACTAGTAAGTACCTATATAACATCAGGGTTGAACCCCTGAACCTTGTGAAGGAGACTGCACAACACTGCTGGATAACTCTCTGAAATATCAAAAAGTTGATTTTGCTGTGCTGCTGAGCAGTTCTAAACACTCCTAATGTTTTTCATGCTGTCCAAGTGTATGGGCACCAGTCTTTCCAAAGACACTACTCAGGTTACTCATGTTCCTGAAGGAGCATGTACAATGTGCACCTGGATTTTTTCCGATTTAATTTTCTTTTTACAAAGTATAAAAACATGTGAGGCCTCAGATTACTAGCATGGATGATTACTGGCGGCAGTACCATCTTAAGTTTACAGACACAGGGCCGTATAGGCATTTTATAACAGACGGCATATTGCACAACAGCATAGAGAGTTTTGAGATAGCATTGGCATTACAAGTCGCACCTCTATAAACTGGAACTCTCTGGTCCAGCAACATTTGTGGACCATGGATGTTCCAGGATCAGAGTCTCCCTCCTGTGGGGGGCCAGGGCCACACAGCATGATGGGAGGAGGACTTGCAGCGCAGCTGGGCAGCAGGAGAGGGGGAATTCATCTGAGCAGTGGAGGGAGCCAAAAGGCCAACTGGGAGGGGCAGAGCAGGGAGGCCACAAATGATCTCCTCTGGTGCAGCAAAATCCCTCTTTCAGGACCTAAGTCAGGTCCTGAGGGTGCTGGAAAAGGGAGGACCAACCTGTAATAGTTTTACTCATTCTTTTTGTATTTGTTTTTAAATGTAACGACTCCAATTCTGCCTTCCATCTGTGTCATACAACTCCACTGACTGTATATAGCCATAACTGTGGTAGTTGGCTGAATGTACAAGAAAGTGCTTCTAATCCTCCATGGACTGGATCATACCATTATAATAAAAAAGAATCAAACTGCAACAGGTACCGAGATGGGCTAGTAGGATGATCAGGGGATTGGAATGTCTCATGATATGAGACTAACGAAGCTGGGCTTGTTTTACCTAGCAAAACGAAGGCTGAGAGGGGATCTAATTGCTCTCTATAAATACACCAGACTAAGCACCAGGCAGGGGCAAGAGCTATCAAAGCTAAACAACAATGTTGGCATGAAAACAGAGAGATCTACACTGGCCAAAAGTGAATTCTGGTAGAAATTAGAGGGTTAATAACCATCAGAGTAGTGAGATTCTGGGACCATCTCCCAACAGGAAAGTGGGGGCAAGAAACCTACCTGGTTTTAAAATGGAGTTTGATCAGTTTATGAATGGGTTACATATACGGATGTAAGCAACTAGTCAAATTGCTACTCAACTAGTTGCTTGCCCCCTCCCCGCTGTCTGAGGCACCAAGGGGAAGGGAGCAAGAGCCAGTGCTGGGGGGAGCCTAAAAGGTGGCTCCCCCCAGCACCATCTCTGCGGGGGAAGGGAGGAGGGGAGGCAGAAGCGCAGCGGGGGAAAAAGACACGAGCAGGGATCGCGAGCAGGACTGCTGTGCCTTTCCCTTTGAAATGTACAAGATCCATGGGCGACTCTTGTATGTTTCAAAGGCAGGGGCGCAGCGGGATAGCCAGTGCTCCCCTTATTGACTAATTGATGGAAATTCCATCGACTACTCGATTAGCTGATTAACTGAAATTTAACATCCCTAGTTACGTGATGCAGTGGCCTGTCAGGGTAGGGGCTAGGCATGATGACTGAGGAGACTGCTTTCAGTTCTAAATTAGTAATTAAAACAACAAAAAATTGTGATTGAAATAGGGAAGCATACAAGAAAAGCAATCAAGTAAGCAATAAACAAAGGGTACAAGTCCTTTCCACACATTCGACACTAGCTCATCTTCTGGACCAAATCCCATTTTTTTTAATTGCATAAATATTTCTGTTTTAAGTAATCAATGCCTATCTGATGATGAAGATATAATCCTGCCCGGGCAGAATTAGAGGTGTCCTTCCTATATCTGTTCTCTTATATACACTCCAAAGACATGGTTTTATCTTAGCACATGAACAGATCCCAAAGGGACAACTCTTCATCTGTCTAACTCAGTCCTTACCCAGGCCTTACTCTGGGGAAGGAGGAAAGGGAAGGGGAAGGGAGGAGGGAAAGAAATGTGCTGATTTAATTTGAAAGCTTGAAGCCAGTGGAGTGTTGTCTATGTAAGTAAAAGTAACGAGTAAAGGCATTACTAATCAGTAAAAGGTCAAATCCTATCTCCCATGACAACAAGAAAAGGACTACTGCCATGTTCTACTTTTAGATTGTAGCTGAGAAAATTCACATTCAAAATAAGTAAAATGAATGCGACGTGTTCTGCTAGGAAACACCCAGCTGTTCACAAAGGGAATTTCTTAAACTCACAGTATGACTAGCACAAGTCATTGTCTGCAAGCGACAGAGAGGGGGCGATGGAGTTATCTGTACTGAATGAGAAGCAATTAAGTATCCTGGGAGAGGGGCGGTGTCATGGCAGCGATGGGACACAATTTCACATACTAAGAGCAGTTTAAAGAGTTACAGTTCTCTGGTCTGTGCCATTTTGGACCTTTTGTGAGTCAGAGTAGAGCAGAGCTGTGCCACCCAAAAGGAAGTCTGGGAGGGATTTTACGTCAGGAAGGGAGTTCAGTGCATCCTTTAGGATGCTGGAGGTGGAGCACTTGTCTCAGTCTATTGTGCCAAGTAAGAGGAAGCAAAGTTTCTTACCTTTTGCCCTCCCGGCAAACTGTACACACCCACATAAAGGCCAGAGATAATCTTGCCCTTGGCATACAGAACAGAATAGAAGAGCTGATCCACTGATTTAAAATACAGTTACATTTCACTTTTATGTTCGCTGGTGAGATACAGAATCCAAAACCTACCAAACCCTGCACCTCTGTTTGCTAGGTTCGAGTATGCATTTCCACTTGGGGACGACGTGGCTGGGCTAGAGAGAGGGCTGTAGGATGATGGATCAGCTGGATAGGTATGACTGGTTCCGATTCCAAAGGGTGAAGATTGGGCCTTGCCAGATTGTGATGGGATTTGCTATGGGGTGGGTGGGAGAAGAAAAAGAAATTAGTTGTATTGCTGGCATAGCAGTGTAGCAAGTTTTAACAGTGTAAAAATCAATTGTTAAATAAACATTGCAGATGAGATTAGGTGTATTATCCCTAGCTCCACCATATTCAATTTCCATCAGTGTGGATTTATGACTATTTATGGCGGTTAAGTTCAATGAAAGCAACAGATTGTAACTGAAAATATAACATGATTATTAATATTCTCTGTGCATTTAGAAAGAGAATCACTATTGTTTGTTACAAGCTGTAACCCAGGGCTACTCAACTTTCGAAGCCCCAGAGGCCACAATGATACCCATAACACGTGCTGAGGGCCACAACTTAAGTGTGGTTGCATATATATATACAAATAGCTTCTTTCACACAGACAGGCATGAATACAAAGATTAAGGTAAGACTGCACAACACACAGGCCCCATTTCAGTCAGTTCTGCTGATATTAATAAAATGCAATATTTTCACCTGTATGACAGCACTTTTAATGAGCAATGACAATCTAGGAATTTAACTACTAAAACACATATCAACAGAAGACCATTATATTGACTAATTTTTGTTTTGGCTTCACAATTTTAACAAATCAAACTAAAACTGTCAGTACACTATTTACTGAAATATAAGTACAATCAATGTGAAGTTAAAGGCAGGTGAGAAGTAGCATGGCTAGAAAAGGAACCCAGGAATCCTGCTTCCCCGAATCCCCTTTTTCCCCCTGCTCGCCCCACAAAGCACCAGCTCTCGCAGTCCTCACAGAACAGAGACTGGAACCCCCAAATCTAAGCAACAGACCACTGCCCACCTACAGGAAAGGAAAGAATCCAGAAGTTTTAACGCCCAGTTCCCAGCTCTTACCCAATGCATCTACCCTGCCCCGAGAGCCAGGCACCCTCCAGCCTCCCAGCTCCAACTCAATGCCCTTCCCCTCCCCTAGAGCCAGGTACCACCCAACCCCCTGTTCTAACACAATGCCCTTTCCCTCCCGCAGAGCAGGGGACATAAATCTAGCGGGGCAGAGTGTAATGCCCTGGATCTCACTGGAACCACACGCTTTTCCCTCCAGGTGCTGGGGCCCGTGCACAGAGCAGCTGTGAATGGTCCGGGTGTGCCACTCCGAATATTTTACTGAAGGCACATGCTGCTGTCCCCTCCCCAATCCTCTTTGCAGGGCAAAAAATCCCAGACATATTTTGTCTTTTAAAAAACCCGTCTGGATGGCGATTTAATGTGTGGGAAAAAAAGGACATGTCCGGGAAAAACTGGACATATGGTTACCCTACCAAGCCCCAGTGCAGACCTCTCACCCTGGCCTCGCTCAGCCACTGCCTTGCCATGTTTCTTGCTGCCCAGCTCTGTCACTGTCTTGCCACGTGCCCCGCTGTCCAGATCCCCCATTGCCTCTTGCTGTCCCCAGCAGCTCCTGCGCACGTGCCGACGTGGCCTGGCTCAGTGCGGTGCTGCATGGCTCCACTCATGGGGAGGCGCTGCCACGGTGGCTAATGCAGCAGGCATGCTCTGCCGCCACCTCTTGCTGCCCCCGGCCGGCCGGCCTCTCCTGCGCATGAGGCCCGGCTCAATGTAGCGCTGTGAGGGATGGCAGGAGACAAATCGCTTGATCATTGTCTTCGGTCCACCCTCTCTGGAGCACCTAGTGCTGGCCACTGTCGGTAGACAGGCTACTGGGCTAGATGGACCTTTGGTCTGACCCAGTACGGCCGTTCTTATGCTCACCACTACTATCTCAGGGAAAATTAACCAAACTCTGCTTATAGGGAGTGGTTCAGTTCCGTCAAGAATCACCCTTTACACATCTATAATGACTTCCAAGGATCTCAAAGCATGTTACGTATCATTAAATAGTACAACACCCCTCTGAGATAGATAGAATGAGACAAGAAGCGAATAACCAAGTAACAAAACACATCAGGAAATAGTGCCAGTAAAAGAGACCACTTACCAACAAAGCATTTCTTTCCCCCCTATCAACTAGCCCAGCAGCTCTACAGAAGACTGGTTTAAACAAGTTCTGCTGTTTGAAATTAAAAGTCACATCTCTAGACAAATTTAATGATGTGCATCTTATAGGCAATCAATGAACTCAAGTACAGCAATGGTCTTGGGCAAAAGAGGGGGAGGGAGGAATAGATCCCAACAAGCAAACAACATGATGAAAATGCAAGTCTTCAGTTTAGTTCCTAGCTAAGTAGTAACTTAGCTTTGAAGGTTCCTACAATGATGATGACAACAGGATAGGACATTTCTGTAAGGTTTTTTTTTTTTTTTAAATAGATGGTAAAATACATTCTGAGTTTCCTAAATTTGTACTCTGGTTATTAAGACTTGACCAGAGATGATGTCTTAGGTTAAGAGGAGATGTCACATTTTTTATCAGTAATAATTAATGGCCTTGCTATACTGTGTATAAACAAAAATATGTCAAAATATTATTTCAATTTGATGTCTTTAGCATACAGAATAGATATAACACAATAACTGATGTTAACTGAGGACTGGTCAGTAAATATGTGAAACTAGCAGACAAATATGGAAATATTTAAGCTGCTGGTAAAATGATTGACTGCACACCTTAACGTGCCTTTACAGATTATGTAAGAAAACTGAATGCAAGCAATTATTTTTAAAATAGTATTCATGATGGATTTATTTGAAGAAGGTTAAAACAAGAACTTTTAGGGACTGGGTTGTTACTTAGTCCTTAACATGCTGGCTTCTCTCTAGACATTTCATTGTACTGAGACTGACATTTGAATACTATCATAGTAGAATCTGGACATACCATCTGGGAGGCTCCCAGTCTGGGTAAACAGGCTCTTGTTAGCTCCACTTGAGGTGGAATGGTAAAAACAGCAGTGTTGTCTTTGTGGTTCAGGTGGCAGCTCTGGCTCACTAGCCCACCTGGGCCCTGGACCTGAGCTCAGGTGATTAGCCTCAGATTTTGAGGTGCAACATCTACACTACTATTTTTAGTGTGCTAGATCCAGCAAAGATAGCATGAGTCTGCCTACCTGGGAGGCTTGCTCCCAAACTGCAGTGTAGACATACCCATTTTTAGGCCTCTGACTAACAAAAACATAATGCACAACTTAAATATGCATGGTCCTGTTGATATCACTTAAACCACACATTTATACAAGCCTTAAAACTGGATTTTTGTGAGGGTCGTGTATCTAAACAAACATAACAAAATATTTGCCCAAATAACCTTATTTTTCCTTTAGAATTATGCAAAGAAGAATTCAACCTTGAGCTTTTCTATTTTGAGCAGATGAATCAGAAACAGAGGAATTTTTTTTTTAAAGAATAATGAAATGAACACAAAAGGTACATTCTACCAGATTTTAAGCTAGGAAGTTTGATTTGTTCTTTTTTCAAAATCTATAGGTGTAGCAAATCATTAGAATGCCACTAAAACCCCTTAATTAAACACACACCTGTCCTGGAAATGGTGGGCGACTCCCCGTCCAGGCAACTTGACCCTGATTTAACTGACGAGAGATCTGTGTCAAATTTTGGCCTGTTGAAGAAGAGGACTGGATATCATTTACACCAGGCACGTGTACCACAGATGAGCTGAAGGGGAAAGAACAGAAAGTGACTTGTAGGCAATACTACAATAATTGATGCATAAATTGTATGCCAGATACTGAAATTTTGTTAATTATCCCATTAAGGCGTTTTCCAGATTGTCTGCATAAGGACTAAATGAAAATGACATGTATTCAGTATTAAAACTATAAGGCATTTTGAAATTCTAAGATGTCAGACTGACTATGCAGACAGTGTGCCAAATTCTTCTTAGTTATCCATGCAATCTCATCCAAAGGGCTTGCATTAGTTCAACCAAAGGGATGTGTAATTAAATTATTTTTCATATTGGTTTCGCCCCCAATTCAGGAAAGTAGCTCTCCTCAGGACCACACTTAAGTATGTACTTAACTTTAAACATGTGCTTAAAGTCAGTGGTACTTAAGCACATGCTTAAATGCTGCCCTGAATCGAGGCTTCTGAAATGATGCTGTTCATAAATATTCTTTAACCTGTTTCTTGTCAGTGTTGCATTCTTTCTGTAAAAAGAAGAAAATATGTATTATGTAACAAAGATATATGTTTGATTAGATGCTTTTAATTCTTGTTTCCTTGCATTGGTGCTAAAAGATACTACACAGTTACAAATCGAGGTGAAAAATCAAACAAAGCTATTGTTCTGAGCCCTGGAACAAAAATCAGAAAAATTCAAATAGGAAAAAATAACTCCCAAAAGAATGTGTGTAAAGTTGTGAAATATTTTCCTGATAATGAAATTTATACTCATGAGCATTCCAGTTTACCTTCTGTTTTCCAGTGTTCTTTGTATAGCAATCTTTGGACCTAGTGGATATACTGTCTCTAACACACACATTTTATGTAAATTAAATATACACCCATCAATCCCAATATTTTGTCTGAAAGAACATGTTTCAGTACATATATCATTCTCCTATATGGTCTGCAATTTGTGAGTAATTTGTTGTTGTTACGCTTTCCCAAGGTCAGAAAGGGAGAGCATCTGTAGTAATTTATTATCCTGGACTCTATTCTGAGAATTATTAAATCACTTACAAAAACAAACAGATGGTTGTAATGGATTCACATATGTCTGAATGTTTATGTATCAAACTACAAACTCAATTTTGCTTTTGTGAATGCCATTTTGATTGTAAAACGGTTGTCTTTTTACTTCCATCTTGGACTGGGATTCTAAAAGGTGTTAGCAGAATTCTAAAAATATAGAGCAAGTAATGGCTGTTTCCCATTCACATGCAAGAACCTTAAGACAAGGAGTTAGTTGCAGCCAACAGAATCAGTTCACTTAGACGAGCTGGTAAGGGAATTGAAGTCACTGAGGAAAGTCACCTGATAAACAGGACTGATGCTATCTTAGAGGGGGAGTGAGTGAATGGGGAACAGAACAGAAGCAGAAACAGTCAAGGCTTAGCAACAGAAGAGGAGGATTCCTGAATCCCCAGAAAAGACACTGACCAAATTCCAAAGGGCTCTTGGAGTGGTAGAGAAATCAAGGCATTTGCATGCAGGACTTGTTTTTTTTTTTAGATCTGGAGATCACTTCTGTGATCTCAGGCTTTGTCTACACTACACAGCTTTGTCTACACTACATTACACGGCTGTGTTGACAAAACCATGTCACTAAAAATCAGTGTTCACACTGTTTATCGATTTTGCCGACAAATAACTTCTACTCTCTAACAATGGCATTGGCTCTGTTGGCTGGAAAGCACTCCTGCCGACAAAGCCCTGTTTACACTAGTACTTTCCCGAGCTTTTGTCATTAAGAGTTTTTAGGGGTTTTTTAAGCACTTGTGAACAACAAAAGCTTTGTCGCTGAACTGCCAATGTAGACAAAGCCTCGGTGTAAAGTGTGTGTGTTTAGAATTTCCTTTGCAGAGTCTTTCTTTTACTGTCACAGTCTCTGAAGTAGGAAACAGGAAGCCAGAATGTTCACAGCTTCTGTGGAACTGTAGAAGCATGCAACAGCTATTTGGGAGTTTGGTCCCAGTTTCTGGGCCTAAGCAATTGGATGACTAGGTCCACACTGCCAAGAGAGGTGTCAGGCATGGGACCTGCACCTGGAGTACAAGAGTAGAGGCTCAGAGCCAAGGAGATAGTGCACCACAACTCTGCCGAGCCCCACAAGGCCAAGCACAGGTGGGACGTAAGAAAATAAAAATGGCCATAGTAGGTCAAGACCTATGGACTATCCAGTCCAGTATTCTGTTTTCCAACAGTGGCCAATGCCAGGTGTTTTAGCAGCAGAGAAGCTGACAGCCTCCATAGGCCCATGGGCAAGATGTGTGTGTAGGGGAGGTGGGAGGGAGCCAGCTCCGTTTCCATAAGGGGCGAGGTCTCAGGCACGAAATTCCAGCAGCTCTGGCTGGCACCACTACAGTCCTTTGAATTGCTGAGTCTCTGGGCAGCTGCCCCTTTTGCCCCCTCCCCATCTTTGGTGGGCCTGTTCAGAAAGAATGCACAGCACAGGCAATCAGCAAATGATCCATCCAGTTATCCACTCCCAGCTTCTGACAGATAGAGGTTAGGGACGACCAGAGCATGAGGTTGCATCCTTGATCGTCTTGGCTTGTAGCCATTGATGAACCTATCCCTCCAGGAACGCATCTAATTCTTTTTTCAATCCCTTTACAGCTTTGTCCTTCACAAAATCCCCTGGCAACAAGTTCCACAGATTGTCTGTGTGTTGTTTGAAAAAGTACTTTTGTTTCAAACATGCTGCCTATTCATATTCCTTGTGTTATTTATTCCTTCACATAACAGTAACTTATTCACTTTCTCCACACCATTTGTGATTTTATAGCTCTCATTTCTATTACAAGCTGAAAAGTCCCAGTCTTTGAAATCTCTCCTCATGTGGAATCTGTCTTGTACTCTTCATAATTTTGGTCTCATTCTTTGTACTGTTTCCAATTCTAATGAATCTGTTTTGAGATGTGGTGACCAGAACTGCACCAGGCTGCTATCCTGGATCCAAAGTTAGGTGTCCTGGGGTCGGAACTCATCAAGGATTCTAACAGTGACATTTGCCTTTGTGTCACCAGTTAACGTGGCAGATTACAAGCAAAAATGAAGCTTCAGTTAAATTTCCAGGAGACCAACAAAATAAGAACAACAAGACATGTGAAATGTCAAGATGGCCACTTGCAATTTACATGCTGAAATGCCATATAAGATCTAACTATAGAACATTTGTGATATCATTACCAATTACAAGATCAAGAACACATTGGTTTCTGTAAAATTACACCAAATATTTAATTTCTAATTCATAGGCCTCATAATCAATATATAATGCATTTGAATGGTTGGTCCTTCATTTTCAAAACCTTGCCTTAGTCCTAGGGGAAAACTCAGCTACATGCACACATAGCTTGGGATTTCATTAGAGTTCCTTGCAGTATAGATGCTCAAGACAGTTTCTCTTTGGTCACTTTAAACAGCAGGAGGACAAAGAGGAACAGGATTAGCCTTCAAGAAGATAGCCTTCACTAATGACTAGAGCAGTCAGTGAACAGTCATAAATCTTCTTTACTAAAACAGAGCTAATGATAATAAAATAAACAGATCCACAGTGGCTCTGGAAATCTCAAGACACCACTGTAAAAGCATGTCGATTCTTAAATTTCAAGTATTTGTCAACCCTATTTTACCAGTTAGTAAACTCAAAAATATTTCAAAAATCTACTAGAACACCCAAGTGATACATGTTTGCCTACAGACTAATTCTTCCTGATGAACTTTTTTGTGTGGGAGTCAAGTTGCACAAAGGGGAAAAAAATCACATTGTACCAGACACGTGTTAGCATTACTTGTATTCTGTTTCCACAGAATCAAAATGGAATTCCCTTTCATGTACAGAAGCTCTTGGTACGGTACCTGAAAGCCTTTCCTGAATGTCCTGGCTGGAAGGGGCTCCCCTGAGAGTAGAGCTGTTGGTTTCCTGCTGGAGATGCTGAAGCCATCATTTTTTTATCTGCTGTTAAGAACATTCAAAGAAAATCTCAACAGAGGAGGAAATTAACAGTTGGTTCACCCGACAATAACATGCATACAAACTGCCCGGTATAAGTAACATTCTCCTTTTTAATCCCTTATGCAAGGGTTCTATAGAATGCTGTACGGATGAAACCAATAGGGCTGTATGGAAATTAAACAAGGCCCAAAAGATGCTTCCTATAGAATTTTTAAATCAATGTCTAAGATGTAATAGTGAATTGCGCCTCTGCTGCAGAATGCAATAGGCTGGCTTCAAAATTTTACAACAAGGTAACCATTTCCTATTAATTCTATAGGTGATTGAATTTAATGTTATGGAGGCTACACATCTGCTTTGAGAAGCGACTAGATCCTTCGAGATGCACATAAGGTATTTCTTCGACATTAAAGCTTATTTAGTGTTTGTCTAAGTTTACATAAAATATCTGGTCCTATCTTGCAGAATTAACAAATCTGTAATATCAGTGCCTGGAGGCTATTTCTTGTATGAGACAGCTATTTTTATTATGTTGTTTAACAGGCTTCTAAAGAACAGGCCTTCACAGTTTTTTATAACTGGGTGCACATTTTAGGATAATTTGCCAGTTGTGAGGTAACACAATTACTGGTTTTAATATATTATTACTTATTTGTATTGCTGTAGCACAGGGGCAGGCAAGATCCGACTTGCAGGCTGGATCCCGTCCATCAAGCCTTTTGATCCGGCTTGCTGCCTGCTCCACCAACACCTTGAGGCTACATCTAGACTACAAGCAGATTTTTTGAAAAAGCGAGCCGCTTTTTCGAAAGAGTCTGGATGCTCTCTTTTGAAAAAGCACAGTGTGCATTCAATAGCGCCTTTTTTCAAAAGAGTACTTTCGAAAAAAGGCATTATTCCTCATAAAATGAGGTTTCCCGCAATCAAAAAAACCTGCTGCATTCTTTTGATTTACTGTTGAAAGAACGTGGCTGCAGTCTAGACACAGGAGATGTTTTTTCGAAAAAAGGCTACTTTTTTTTAAAAAACCCTTTAGTCTAGACACACTCTAAGGCAGGCTCTCTGCCAGCTGCAGCCCAAGGTTGATCAAAATCGCTAGTGGCTCCCTCTAGGCACTGTGCACCCCTGGTGGGGGAGGACTTTGCACACTGTGGTGGTGGAGTGGGGAGCAGATTTTACGCCCTGCTTCTGCTCCCAGGCCAACCATTGCAGCTCCCATTGGCCATTTTCCAGCCAATGGGAGCTGCAATGATTGGTCTAGGTGTGGGGCAGTGCACTAAGTCTCCCTCCCCCCATCAGGGGCGTGCAGCCCAGAGTGGCAAATGGAGGGAGTCTCCAGCTGTTTTGAACAGGCTGGGGCTGCAGCAGGCAAGGAGCCTGCTTCAGGGTTCCTGTTGGGCTGGTGGTTGGGAGCAGCCTAAGTTAAGCACCTCCCAGCTAGAGATTGCCTCTGGTACCCCATCCCCTCCCACTCATCAACCCCTCCTATCCCAGGTCACCACCAAATCCTTTGTAGCCCTCGCCTGAGGTCACAATCCCCCTCCCAGACTTTGCACCTTCTCTGACACCCCTTCCCCAGGCCAGAATCCTCTCCCGCACCCCAATACCCCCCAACCCTGCACTTTGTTCCACTGCCCCAGGTCACCACCCAAATCCTCTGCATCCCTCCTCCCTCAGATCACATCTCCCTCCTAGATCCTACACCACCTCCCACACTGCTTCCCCAGGTCAAAATCCACTCCTGCACCCATACCCCTCCCAGACCCTGAACCCCAATCCCCTGCCCCAGGTCACAACCCCCTCTTCACCCAAATTTCCTCTCAATTGCCACACTCTCTTCTGGACCTCAAATCTCCTACCCCAAGCTCCCTTCTGCACCCACCCTCTGTCCCATTTCTGCACCCCCGCCATAGAAAAGTGGCCACTTTATCAAAATCTAGGAGTGCCCCCACTATCAAAAATTACTGTCAACCCCTGCACTGTACTGCTCTGTATTCAGCACTGTACAAAACAGAATAAAAAGCTGTATCTTCCCCAATCTACTCCCCTCAGCAGCAGGAATTATAGTCCTGGTTCTTCCACACATTGTGGTGTAATTTGGCTCTTAAATCAGACTGACCTGCAGCCACTTAAACACACATTAAACCCACTGTACGCAATAAGAATTTTTGTCTCTGTGAGGTCTGCAGGTCAGATTCGGAAGCAGTAATTTAAGGCAAAACTGTCTTTCAGGGACACCTTTTAGCCCTTTTTACTCTGACAACAAACTGCTTTGAGGAGGCCAAGAACTAGATAGGGTTCCAATGGAATGGAATCGCTGGGACCCAGGGTAGTTGCCCTTTTGAATTTGTATTTTGCTAACGATCTCGGCTGGTAGTTTGAGAAGGAATGGCCGGTCTCTGTTCTGAGAATCCACTCAGAGATCTGAAAATCACAGACACTGTGTACTATAAAATTCCCTCCCCCCTCCTTCGATTCTGCAACTACAATTGCCAAAGCTTCTGGCAACCCTCCATTCCCCTTTAACAATGTAAAGGCCCTGCTCCACCTTTCCTCCTTCACCTCCTCCCTATCCTCCCTCATCACCTTCAAGTGCAGAAAGATGCTGACCTCTTCCTGGCACAGCACTATAAACCTGGCATGCCCCTCCTTTTCCCTTGACTTCACTTGATCCTCTCCTGGTGATCTTCCCCTCCCTAAAGTAGAGATGTAAAAGGTTAACTGGTTGTCCTGTAAGCTTTGGCTTACCAGAATGCTTACTTTGTAACCGGATCACCGTGGAGCCAGTTGGCAGGAACCCGACAAGGTCTCTGCAGCGGCCCCAGCTCCAACCCCATCTGCCAGCAGCAGCCCCAGCTCCTGGCAGCAGTGTTGACTCTTAGCTGTGCTGCAGCCCCAGCCTCGGCTTTCAGACCTAGCTCCTTGCCATGCCACTGCAGCCCTGGCCTTAGTGGCCCTAGATTCTGACATGCCTGCTTGAAGCAACAAGACCTGCCCACATCCATGGTTAACCAGTTAACCAATATAATTTGAATAGTTTAACCAATTAGCTGTTTTGATTATCCTCCCCCCTGCACCTCCATTCAGAAAGAGTGGGTCAGATCCCTGGATGTGCTGCTGTACCCCACACAGCTCCTGGGTGTGGTGGATTGTCCTATCTACTGGTACCCAGACCACTTGCTGAGAGAATAAGGAGTCTGCTCTCCAGCCTTAGCTCTTAGCACATGTAGTAGAGGCTCATGCACTTCAGTTCCATAGACCCGAGGTTCAATTCTGCCCACAGACAACCAGGGTCTATCAGCAGTTACCCTGCAGTAGCTGGGCAATATGAAGCTGTTCTAGATCCTTAGCACTGGCTGACCTTTCATGGATTCCTGAACCGAAGGGTGTCACAGAATTGCCCAAAAGAGAACGCCACAGGGCATGACTGTGGTATCCCTCTGCTCTTATCATCACCAACTGCCAAAACAGCTGCTGGGAGCTGCTGGCAGATAATAGCAGTTTCCAGGTGTTGAGTGAGGATTGGGAGAGTGTTAATCTGCTTTAGTCACACCTCAAGATCCAGCCCACTGTTTCTTGCCCTTTCCCTCTCTGCCTCCCTGTTCTTCTCTTAAGGCATAACAATAGCCTGACATTGATTTGCAATAGACTTTAAAAACAACAAATGGTCTGGTAGCACTTTATAGATTAACAAACAGATAGAGGGCATCATGAGCTTTCGTGGGCACAGCCCACTTCTTCAGATGACCAGAGTGTTGAGTTTAGAATGTGCAGACGCAAAATAAAGAAGGGAGAGGGGAGAAGGAATGTCCTCAGTTTGGAGTTAGCTACAGGGAATTTTTCTCCTCCGTCTGTGTGGCATGCGTGCAGTCGAGGTTTGGCAGGCGGTACCAGGAGAATGCCCTACTGCGTTGTGCTCTACCTGTGCCATATAGACCATGCTAGTAAAGTAGGTACCTTTTAGAGCCCACCTGCAAGGTTTTCAAGGGGCAGTTAGAACACAACACTTTAGGGCACAGACTCCAGGCATACAACAGATGGGGAGGGAGATGGAGGCAGGCCCTCCTTGGTCATAGTGGGATCGAAAGGGGAGAGGGTCACCTCGTCCCATCCTTTCCAGGGAGAGGAGTCTGAGGGGTCCTGCCAGGATCCCTCATCTCTCCCTGATCACCGGTGAGGCCAAAAGTGGCTGGAACCTCTCCCTCCTTTCCGTTCCTCTCCTAGCAGAAATGGGCCCTCTCCCCACCCCGTCTGCTGTGGTTGCTGGGACTGGTAGGGCAGCGTGCCTGCAGGTCAGCACAGGGGGAGCTGGGATGCTACAAATGACTCAGGGCAGGGGAGAGTGGGACCAAACTGTGGAGAGCCTGGAACCGGCTGGGAGCAGGATGGAGGCGCAGGCAGGGACGTGAGCGGCTCTGGTGACTGCCCTCCCATCTTCTCCACTGGGCAGCTAAATTGCCCAACTTGCCTCAAAGCTCACCAGCAACCTCTAGTGGCCCTGCATTGAACTTTATCTCAAAATGGCTGCTGCTCAAAAGGCATGGATGGATAAAGCATGATGTCTTTTATTTTAATAAAACATGTAGCTGATGGCTGCCCTGCATCTGCCCCACTCCGTCAATCCTGTGTTTGTCTGTCCTAAGCTATTTCTAGAAGCCAAACTGGATAAAGAGCTCTAGTATCAATACAATGCAAGTGTCTGCAAGCAGCCTGCAGGTTTGTCAATATTGTTTTTGGACACTCAACACATTTCTAACGGACAAACATCCTTTTTTATCGTTAAAAGAGTCCTTGATCATGACTCCCATGAGCTACTCTCACATGGAGCACAGAAAAAAAAAGAGCACAGCTTGTAAATTGCTAGAAATGAAAAGCGAAATGGCATTTCCAAGAACACAGCTCCATAGCTCACCTTCTCAGCTTGCTAGACCCTCAACCCTGACCTAGCCACACAAACAGTTCAGAGCTGTTTGAACATTAGCCAATAAAGCAGCTTGTTCTCGCTTGGAAAACATTGTTCCAATGTTTAGAGTTGGAGTCTTGCTCCCTTCCAGAAGACCCCCTTTATGGACTCAGACACTGACTTCACTGACAAGGAAGAACAGGAATAGCAGAACTCTCAGCCACACAGGGACAGAATATCAAGTCTCTACTGAAATGACATGCCCTCACAGTTTGAAAAGGTCAAACTGTACATAAAGAAACCCCTGCAGTGAGGTCATCTCCTTATACGCCTGTAGTTAAACACAATGGGTCGTTTCCTCCCTCGCTGCAAGACACCAGCTGACATAGCTCAGCCGACTGATTTATTTAAAACAAACATAAAACGTTTTCACTCGGGGAAGTGGGGAAGGCGAACAGCAAACTACTAAAAAATAAACAAGGAAAAACATTAGCCCTAAAAACATGCAAAATAGAATTTTTTTTATATAAAATTGTAAGCCAATCTTAGTCTTAATAGAACTGCTATTGCAGACCATCTCAATGAGCCACACTGACATGCACTTTATGAGAAAGAAAGCTACTTATAGCTTCTAAAACTGGAAGATCTATTAAACCTCTTTTTATGAATTGCACTGCACAAGTGTACCTCTGAGAAAAGGACAGCTACTATTCATGACTGCATGGAAAAGATGTGGCTACTAAGGTACGCCTCTACTAAGGGGTGAATCCATCCTGTGGCGATAGAGCCACTGGGTTGATTGAACAATCTATAGACAACTCACTAAATCCATCACTGATCACTCTCCCTTCAACTCCGTTACTCCACCAGAACAAGCTGAGAAAGGGGAGTTGATGGGAGAGTTTCTTCTGTCAACCCAGCATGTGTGGACCCTGCAGTAAATAGGGCTAAGCTATGTTGATCTGATCTTGGATCTACCGGTAGATCTTGGAGCCTCTCACAGGTGACCCTGACTGGTTTGGCCAGGAAGCTATCAAGCGCTGGCACTTCAGTTGCTCCTCCAACCACCGTCATGCTGCTCCTGCCCTCTGCCTTGGAGCGGCCCCGCTGGGAGCCTCCTGTTTGCTGTGCAGGGTGTGGGAGGGAGAAGCGGCAGAGTGTTGATGTCAGGGTGTCCCTCCTCCCTCACTCCTGTACCCTGTCTCCACACAGAGAGAAGGGGATGGAGGGAGCTTGGCAATGCAAATCTCTGTCACTCTCACACACTGCGTGAGTCTGTCATTCTCACAAACACTCACTGAGCTTCACTCTCATCTCCTGACCCAACACACATGGGGGGTTGTTACTTCTTTTACTGCTTGCAAAGTGAGTTGTTTTTGACTGGTCTGTGCATTTCATAATTTTCATTTCTCTCTTACGTTTACATTTAATTCTTTGAGTAGTGAATTCTAAAATGTTTAACCTGTCCTGGCTGGAGTAGTTATCCCTGTGGTAACTGCTGCTCCTGGATGTGGCTGGCATGTCCCTGCAGCCCTCGAGAGGGGCAGAGCAGGGGTCTCCACATGCTGTCCTTGCCTGCAGACACCGCTCCTGCAGTTCCCATTGATCAGTAATGGGGAACCATGCCCAGCAGAAGCGTGGCAAAGGTATTTGGGTTTGAGGTAGGTCTTACATTGCACTTACATTGAAAAAGTGATCTTGGGGTTAAAAAGATTGGAGACCGCTGGTTTAGATGGACTTGTCCCCATCGTGTAGACCGGCACTCAGTGAGAACAGAGAGTGGCTTCTAAGTGGACAACATATCCACCTGCTCTCTAACTTCCTGAGTTTTGTTCAGCTTCATTTTTGAAGGGAAATATTTATTTCCAACCAATTCGATGCATCATTCTTGGAGACTCACTTGCCTAGTGGCTTCTCGGCCACAATGCCTTTTTTCCTCCCTTTCAAAATAGAGCTTCACATTACTTGGGCCCTTCATTTTCAGTTTTTATTTTATTTAATTTTCCCTGTGAATTTATCAGTGCTTATCAGCACCACAACAGAAACAGGTGAAAATCAGTGCTGGGGGTAAATACTAGAACTTATTTTGGTGACTGGAAAGACAGGGAGAAAATGTTTTCAGTAGATTAAAGCTTTGAATGCTGTTCATCAGTGTGGCTTCCTGCAGAACTAAAACAGAACTCCAAACACAATGCCACTTGGGAGTTTTTTTCATTTGAACTAAGAGTTTACTGTTGTAGACTTAGAACTATAAGCCTATAAATATTTATATTTAATATTCTGTCCACACCATTTGCAGCACAGACACTCAACTTTATCCTTTAACAACATAAGAATGGCCATACTGGGTCAGACCAAAGGTCCATCTAGCTCAGTATCCCATCTTCCAACAGTGGCCAAGGCTACGTGCCCCCAGAGGGAATGAACAGGAAAGGTAATAAGTGATCTCCCCTCCTCCCCCCTGTCACCCATTCCCAGCTTCTGACAAAGACTAGGGACACCATTCCTATACGTCCTGGCTATAGCCATTAATGGACTCCATGATTTTTTTTAAACCCTAGTTAAAGTCCTGGAATTCCCAACATCCTCTGGCAAGGAGTTCCATAGATTGACTGTGTGTTGCGTGAAGAAGTACTTTCCTTTGTTTGTTTTAAACCTGCTACCTATTGATTTCATTTGGTGACCCTTAATTCTTAAGTTATGGGAATAAGTAAATAACTTTTCTTTATTCACTTTCTCCACACAGGTCATGCTTTTATAGACCTTTATCATATCCCCCTTTAGTCTCCTCTTTTCTAAGACGAAAAGTCCCATCTTTTTAATCTTTCTTCATATGGTTTATTCCTTCTGTTTGTTTTTTAAAAAACTTTTGAATACTTCCCTGTATTCTGAAAGTTATTCAAAATTTGTCAAGCATGTTAAATCTTAAATCGTTATCTGCTAACAGTTTAAAATGTGTTAGGTAGGTGTGAGATTCTTCAGTATGCTCCAATGCTCACATTCCTCAGAGCTTGTGTGCATGCCTGCTTGTTATTGACTGTACCTTGTAGACTAATACATAGCCTTATTTCAAGAGGCAGCTTTATACATACACACAGACTAATCCATTGTCTTTATTAAAGGTTTCAAACTCTCGGCCCACAGCCAGAACAGTTGCACAATCTGGCCTGGGAGTCCTGGAGGGCCAAGGGTGGTGGTGCGGGGAAAGGGCTGTCCGTTCCTGTCCCCCATGTCCTGCCCCTTTCCTGCGGCTGCAAGGATCCCGACCACTACTGCCACGCCAGGACACGCAATAATTCTGGAGGCCATTTCATTCGGGGGAAAGGAATGAACAGAACCCTCACCTCAGACTGGATTATGCAACTGCACTGGCCAGGAATGGCCTACGGGCCGTGAGTTTGAGACTGCTGGTCTTATTACAGACATCTCATGCAATTTATT
The DNA here is from genome assembly GCF_052426305.1 of Pelodiscus sinensis. Lineage (NCBI taxonomy): Eukaryota > Metazoa > Chordata > Testudines > Trionychidae > Pelodiscus > Pelodiscus sinensis. The sequence continues at coordinate 29,091,337 of NC_143065.1, forward strand.
GTATTTTCCCAATAAAACAAGTTTTAATAAAATTGAATGATGCAAAAGTAGGGTGAAAATCAGAAAAAAAAAGAACGATACTTTTTGTAAAACCTGGCAAATTTTCAGGAACATCAGTTTAAACTGAAAACGAAGGCAATTACATGCTATGTAATGGTACTTAAGGTCAAGAATACAGCTTACATCAGTAATATTAAAAATTAAATACAGAGGCTCTCACTTACAAGCAGTTATTCCTGCAAACATCTCAGCAAACCTAGGATCTCTCTCCTGGGAGAAGATAGTGTCTGGTTTTTCCACTGGCTTTCCACCCTCATGAACATTAGCTGGTATATTTGGAACAGGTACCTGTTGTTGATGTATGCAAAAAAGAATGTAATTCTGCTCCCATATTTAATACGAAAGAGCTCAAATATAGTCTCTGTTTTTGATTTGTTTAGATCCTCAATCACTTTACATTTAAAAGATCAGAGACACGGGTATTTAAAAAAAAAACCCGTTCAGAGATATTACCTGAGATAAGTCATAGGATGACAACCCATCTCTCTGATGTACTTCAAGCTCAGCTTGCTGTTGCTGAAGTTGCCTGCAAATATAAAAGACAATGACGAGTTACAAAAAATAATTAAGAAATGAAAAGAGAAGACTTGGCTCGCTCCTTTAAATTCCCATAACAAATGCCTAACAAATGTGACCGCTTTCAGAGTCTCTGTTGACAAGTCATTTCCCGCAACGCCAAAATATTTTAAAAGATCTCTTACTGAGAAAACCTCAAAACATATTAAAATTCTTGCTGCGCATAGAGGGGTCAACAAAGCCTCACACACCAAAACTCCCACTGAGTTTTCAAGTATTTTGGGCTATATCCCTTACGCACCCAACTTTTTCATAAATGACATTTATGTTAAGAAAAACGAGTCATCTCTGTGAATTAGAGAGTAATACACAGGGCCTGTTCCTGCACAGTCAGCATTAAAGTGCCCGTCAGCTTGAATTGATGCAGCATCAGGTCCATATCAGTCTACAGGTAGAATAATTATTTCCTTGCTTTATTATCCATCAGATTCCTGACCCAATTATGGCACTATTATTTCAATATTTAACTATAAAATACAACTTATATAACTCTTATAGTGCTTTTCATCAGTAGACTTCAAAGATTTTCACAATCTTTTAGTGTATTTATCCTCACAACAGCCTTAAGAAATATTATCATCCCCATTTTATCAGTGGGGAATGGGACCCAGAGAGGCTAAACAACTTGCCAAAGGTCACAAAGTAAGTCTGTGGCAAAGAAAGGACTTGAACATGGGTCTGCTAAGTCCTAAGGTGGGGATGGGCAATCATTTTGGCAAGGGGACCACTTAATGAATTTTGGTATGTGATCACAGGCTGGAAGGGGCGTAGCTGGGGGCTTGCCTCCTTCCAGAGTTGTCTGGGGCTTGATGTTTTGAATTAAAAACACTGCAAAGAGCTTGTAACTCCTGGCCCTGCTGCTACTGCATTGCCTGGCAGCCACCTGGGGTGGCTGCAGCTATTTAAAGGGCTTGTGGCTCCATCCCCTGCCAGAGTAGTGCCACAACTGGGAACTCTTTAAATAGCACAGCAACCCTGGGTGGCTGTCAGGCAATAAATTAGGAGTGGGGCCGCGAGCCCTCTAAAAGCTACTTTGCCCAGCCCTGTCCTGTGCTATTGCCTGAACTAGGGACGTAAGCGACTCAACTAGTCACTTCCCCTTCCCCTTTGCTGCCTCTGTAACAGAGACAGTAAGTGTGGGCGGGGGGAGGGGAGAGCGGGAACTGGTGCTGGGGGAGCTAGCTTAAAAGCTGGTTACCCTCAGCAATGCCTCCGTGGTGGGGCAGGAGAAGCAGCACAAGCTAGGACTCAGCAGTCCCGGCTCACACCGGGTCCCAGACACTGCGGCTCTGCTTTTTAAATGTATTAACAGCCTGGTAGCTCTTACTATATTTAAAAAACACAGCCGCAATGAACTCCCTTATCGACTAATTGAGTAGTCAATGGAAATTACACATTTATTATCTATAAAGCCTTTTAAGGACACTACTAATACATAAATATATAATCTTATTAGCTTTAACTAAGTGTAACTTGCATACACTTTACAAAATATATAATGTATTTAAAGATTTTTTTATACTTTAAGTTTATATAGCCATTAATGTATTTTCTGTATCTTTATCTTCTTTCACTGTTTTTTTAAAAAAGATATAAATCCTTAGCACCTAAGAAGTGCTCCGCGTCTCCCTGGTCTGCTGGGGGGGGAGGGGGCGCAGCTAGTGCGCCCCCCCCCCCAGCAGACCAGGCTTTTCTTACCGCGGAGGACGTGGGCGGCGGGACTGCCGCGGTGCGTCTCGGCGGTCTGCTGGGGGGGGGGGGGGGCGCAGCTCCCCGTTCTTAAATAGGGATCCGACATAAGTCGGATCCACGTAACTCCCCAGCAGACCAAGGAGACACGGAGCAAAGCCGCGGAGGACGCGGGCGGCGGGACCACGGCACATCTGGGCGGTCCCGCCGCCTGCGTCCTCCACAGCGAGAAAAGCCACTCCGCATCTCCCTGGTCTGCTGGGGGGTGAGGGGAGCGCAGCTAGTTGCCCCCCCCCCCAGCAGACCAGGCTTTTCTCGCCGTGGAGGACGTGCGTGGCGGGACCGCCGCGGCGCGTCTCGGCGGTCTGCTGGGGGGGGGGGGGTGCAGCACCCCGTTCTTAAGTAGGGATCCAACATAAGTCGGATCCACGTAACCCGGGGACTGCCTGTAATTGGAAAACTTATTCTAAATTCTTACACGGCATCTAGGACCGGAGCAGAAGAATCTCCCCAAAATTAAGAAAGCAACATGGATACCTTTCCTCTCTTTCTGCCTTCTCTCTCTTACCCTACCTGGAAGATCAGAATAAGTTGTATGGATAAATCACTGCAATCCACAGGTCCCACTGCCACAAAATTCTAATGTGCTAAGAAGTTTATGATTGCAGAATGTAGCTGTGCTGCGTGGCTATCAGTCATGCAGAGACATGACCCTCCACATAATTAGGGCCAATTCCATGTATGACTTTGAACCCTAGGACGAAGACCATAAACTAGATTCTGTATTTAATGAGAAGCCAGCCCTGAGACTGGAGTACTTAGATGGTGTGTTCTGGTGACTGATGGCTAAGCAGATGATCTGTTTTTTGTACAACTTGGAATTGTTTCACGGTGAATGGCTTTGTTTCTAGTTATGAATTGCATCCATCAAGCCCACAGCAAAAGCATGCAACACATAGCCAGGTCTATGGCCATTACAATGGGGATACGGACTTTTGGGGGCCAGCTGCAGGAAGAGAGAAATGGACATTTTTATTAACACAGCTATTTGGGCATCAATTCACACCAACAAGAAGGACGGTTGCAGACTGACTTAAAAACCTGAGGGCAGATGACTTTGAGTGTGGGAGAGTCGAGCTTTAGGCAGCTGATCATCATCCAAGAAAGGATGATTCTGGCTAGTGGCTAGGAAAGCTGAGAGCAAGGCTGTTTATACTGAACACAGAGGAGATGCAGAGCTGGGCACGGTCCGTGTGCTGCTGTCATTTCAGCCTGTGTTGTCTCAATGGCTCCGCTGACTGCTTTATGCAGATACTGAATAATGTAAGGAAGAAGAATGAGCCTCGGGGGACCTCTCAAGCAAGGACTTTGGAGATAGAGAAACACTTACTAGAAACACTTACTTCACTTGCTCATAATAAATATTTGGGTTTGGTCTTTAGTGAAGGACCTGAGCGGTTTAAAGCTTTAGCCTCTTAAAGATGGGAGTGGAACATTTGTTAATGACGCCAAGCACTGCAGACTCCAAAACTCTCCATAAAACAATACTGTTTCTACAGAGTATAATAATTTCTTTGACTTTTTTGGCTTTTGACAATTAGAGAAAAATTTGGCTTGCACTAGGCCTGCTAATGATTCCTTTCAGTCTCATAGGCCAGGTTTACACTGGGAGGGGCAAAGTCGAACTAAGGGCTTGCCTCTACTTACCAGGAGACAATGCTGCAGAAATCAATCTCACAGGGTTTGATTTAGCAGGTCTAATAAGGAGTTGTGTATCTTGTTCAACTTTCTCCTACAGTGTAGACCTGGATTAAAGTATGCAACTCCAGCTATGTGAACAGTGTAGCTGCAGCTGACGTACCTTAGTTTGACTTATCATGCAGGGGTTCGATAAGAGAAACTCCCCCATTGACTTCCCTCACTCTTCACAACCTGGTGGAGTCCCAGAGTTGATGTGAGCACAATCAGCAATCGATTTAGCACGTCCTTATTAGACTCAATCAACGCCCCGGAGCTCGATCTCCACAGGGTTAATCTCCCAGTAAGTGATGACAAAGGCGTAGTCACATCTAGGGAGTCTACTTGTGGCACGAGGGGCTTAAAGGCAGTTGACCCATTCAGTGTGGTCTTGCTGTGACCTGTACCTGGGAGATGGACCTCAGCTATCTGGATCATCTAGATAAATTCTGGGCTATGTTACAGAAAGTTAAATCCTTATCAAAACCATATTTTAAAAACTGACTCTTACTATCAAGAACTTGAATCAGAGAATCAAACCCCAAACAGCTGGAGATGTACAATAATAATTCTATATCATTCGATGCATTATATGGCACAAACAGAAAAGTTATTTCCCAAGTATTCCTTGGGCCATGGATTATCACTAATAGTTTATCAAATAGAAAATAAATATGACTTAAAAAAATCCACTGCTATATACAAAGGGTTCTTTAATAATAAGCAAATACAGCTGTGTTGGACATCTCTTATCTGGCACCCTCAAGACCCGACACCAGGGAATTTGCCAGACTAGAGCAGGTTCCCTGCCATAGCCCCCAGCTGCTGACTCTGCCAGTTTGGGCGGGGGGAGGGGAGATCAGGAGCCTACCTCCAGCCCCTGCCAGGCTGCCTGTTGGGTTACTGGCCTGACTGCTGCTGCCCCGTCCGGACTGCCTACCGGGATCTAGCAGCCTGCGCTGCCGGGCTCTGATCCTGATGGGCTGCGGAATGGTCGGGCTCCACAGGCTCTGGACTGCAGGCTCTGGCCCCACTTCCGGGAGTGTCTGGGGTTCCAGCCCTACGTGCCAGTACAGCTAAGGCTGCCACGGGCTACCACCCTGCAGCAGCCCACAGGCTCTGGCCCTGGCCCCGCGCTGCTTTGGGATGTCTCCAGCTTTATCCTGTACTGCTGGGGGTTGCCCCAACTTGGTCCCAGTGCTGCAGGCTGCCAGGGGCTGCCACCAACCCCAGCCCTGTTCCGCTGCTTAAGCCCAGCCCCTCCTGGATTGCCCTTCTGTCACTAGGCTACCAGAGTTCTTTGATCCAGGAACATGCATGGTCCAGCCGGACCACGGATGTTGCCAGACCAGAGAATTCCAGTTTTGGGAGGTGCAAGCTGTAATACATGCTTGTCCAACAAATTCCAGGAACGAATTTAATCTCTGAAATCTATGGGCAAGTTTTTCCAATCACCATTCTTCGGATGATAAAAACCCATTAAATTGTGTGGTTAAAGTGAAAGCTAATTACATTGCTTCAGTTATTTTTATTACTGACTATACGGTGCATGTGTCAATAAAACAGTACTTTAGGCCTCTTCTATTCCATATCAAGTGTGTTCTCTTAATTCAGCCATAGATATACAAATGAAACAAACAAAACAGCGTACTTAATTAACTCGGTTTGTTTGCCCACACTTGTCTAACCAGGCACTCTTCCACCTCTCTCTAATTGAAGATACTCATCAGTGGTACTTGTTAACCTAGATTTCAAAATAAGTATCACACTACAACATTTGCCTAGAAGGCAAGCTGTACAAAATCCAACAATAAAGAACAAATATTTAAATGTATCTTCTCTGCACTGCACTGTAGTGTAAACTACTCAGTTCTAAATGGGCTGGGTTTCTCATTTTTATTGCAAGTATTAACATCTCAAATGCTGTTTTAGCACTTTATGAAAATATGGAATGTTTCAGGGAACAGCCAACCTGGGCATAATTGACTTGTTGTTGGGATGGAGTTAGATACTTCCTCACTGCCTGCCCTTCTGAATAGATGATTATTACATATATATCCCTTTAATCATTAGATTTCCAAATCAGAGGTGTAACAATGGGACAAGCCAGAATGGCTCTGGTTTTGGAAAAAAAAATCATCAATCCTCTTGTATTGGCTTGCAAGTGAAAGCCAAAACTGACGTTGCTTTTGATTTTGGGAATCGTGGCTTAGAGGAAGCTATGAAAGATGAATTTTCTGGATCAAAAGATGATCTCCTACATTGGAAATGGAATGTTGTCTGGGTCAACTGAGAATACCTCAGAGTCCCTGTGAAATCCTCTCTCTGAGCTGACATTGTTCAGTAAACATGAAGAATTCATTAATACAGATTTATCTAAGGGAATGATGGAATAAAAGACGCTGTACGAGTTTCCTTTTGAAATTGGACAATTTTCTAGTTGATTATCCGTGTGTCTCTGTATAAACTCTGGAATCACCAGCTTATTGTCATGGCTTCAAAATAGTCAAGAAGAATTCAAACTTTAGAGGGGGGAGTAGTTTTCTTGCTGTGGAAAAATGAGTAGATGTAGTCTTGAGATATTACTCCTAGGCTACTTTTATTAGTAACAGATGCCTGTGGTCCCGGTTATTACTTTGAAAGTAAGCTTTTGTGTAGGGATGTAAGCGACTAGTCGACTATTCGATAAGCAAAAGCTTATTGGATAGTTGACTAATCCCTCGACTAGTTGCTTCTCTAGGGGAGGGAAGGAGCCAGTGTTGGGGGGAGCCAACTTAAAAGCTGGGTCCCCTCAGCACTGTCTCCATGGGGGTAGGGGAGTAGCAGGGACCAGGCACAAGTTGGGAATCAGCTGATTCCCAGCTTGCGCTCAGTCCCAGACGCTGTGTCTCTGTACCAGCCTTTTAAATATGTTAAGAGCCAGCAGGCTTTTAATACATTTAAAAGGGTAAAGCACAGCAGGGGGGAGGGGGAATAGACCCAGTGTGAGCTAGGAATCAGCTGTTCCAGTTCACACTAGGTCCCCACTGCTATGCTTCAGCCTTTTAAGAGCCTGCCAGCTCTTAATACATTTAAAATGCTGCCGCAACACACCCACTTATGGACTAATTGACTAGATGATGGAAAATCCGTCGACTAGTTGATTAAACTAAAATTAACATCCCTAATTTTGTGGTATCCTCACTATCATGGGCTAAAATCTCACAAACAGCTGATTTCACAAGTGGCCTACAGTATCCAATTCAGTAAATTAACCATACCAGAGCTGTTCATTTATTTATCCAGAATTCCACTTTTACAAGGAAACTTGTACAGGGTCTTTTATTCTAGTATTTGCTTAGGTAAAACTGTATTAACAGAATTCAACCTGTATCAGATCCTTCAGTGGACTGCAAGTCTACCACAACAATATTTCAAGACCTACAAAAGTCCAGGGTTCATCAATACACACAATTATCCAGTCAGGTTTATGAGAAATGAAAACATCACATTCTCTAAAGCTCAGAAAACAACTCACATCTGCTCTGTGTACATACAAAATTAAGAAAATGTTTGTTCTTTTCAGGGTAGATGGGTTTGTTCAAAGACAGCTCAACTTGTGTGTTACATAAATGTTAGTCAGTTTTTACTGGAACTCCAAGAGGAAGAAGACGTGGTGAGGTGAGATGTAGGGCTGTCCTTTTCAGCTGAGCACAGTGCAAATGCTAACCATTAAACGCTTCATTTCTACAGGAAGTTTCTTTTGGATGATTCTATCCAAAAGAAACCAAGCTAACCTTTTCCTTTTTTTTTTTGGCAAGGTACTAAATGAACATTTGAACCCAACATTTAGTTACCCTTCCACACAGAAACTAAGCTGGGAAAGTCAACTGCTTCAAGTTGCAAAGCAAGATCATAAAAAACAACCATGACCACTACTGCCCTCTGCAGTCTTTTTTGGAAAACAAACTGAATTCACTGGGCAATGCAAAATAAAAGCTTTCTATTAATAGAAAGCACTGGCAGATTTCTTTCTAAATTCAACAGATATCTAATTATGTACATAAATCTATATACTAAATCAAACAAATTAATATAATGGCTTAGCCTCAGGCCATCATTCCTATAAGATAGAGCCATGTTTTAAAACTAACACAGAGGGGTAAAATGAATACAATTTTTAAAATACAAATTCAAAAACACATGGTAAATGCTTCCTTCAAGATCTTTAAAATTACCACCATGAAATAAAATCCAAAAATAAAACAAGGGTTAGACATATATTATTTAAGCTAAGTCACACAGTTTTTTTCTTGTTTTTGTGGCTGATCAGGCAAACATGGCAACAGCTGAAACTCTGCCCCAGAGTATCCAGAAAATAACATTATCCATAAGCAGGGTAAACATAACAATAACCAGTGCATGTGTGTATGGAGGGGAGAGAAAGTGGGAAAAAGAAAAAATAAGTCATGTGAACATCAAATAGACAGACATGTTCTGTTTTGTTCCTTTTAATCTAGCATTTACCAGGGATCTAATAGTGTAGCCAATTAGCCTATAAGCAAAAGCTTGTAGGTTAATTACACACATTCCATCCCACACTCCACCAGTACATTTTTTAGCGGGCTGGCCAGCAGCCCGGCTCAGTCCCACCTTGTGACAGGTCCGGGACCTACTCCTGCTGCAGCTCTGCATTTGAAGTGTATTAGGAGACAGATGGGCAGGCAGCCTGGCTCAGTTCCAGCTCACGCGGTGTCTGGGAGGTCAGACTTCCACCCCGGACAGGGGCTGCTGGTAGGGTTGCCAGATGGTTTAACAAAAAATACTGAACCTCCCCCCGCCAAAAAAACAGGGAAAAATTCTGTTGAAGAAAAAAAAAGCCCAGCAAAAGTTTTACGTCTGGTATTTTCTGAATTTTTTTACCTGACGGAAGGCACAAATACCGGGCACCTGTCAACCCTAGCAGCTGCCAACACGTGCTGCTGCCTTGTTTTAAAACTTGCTCCCCTCATAGACCAGCTCCCGCCTGGCATCCCATGCTGCTGTTTCTGATACAGAGGCAGCTATGTGGGAGTGGGAGGGGGATCCCTGGGAGTGGGGCCGAAGTGCACTGGCTGCTGGCCCCACCTCCGGGAAATATAGATACTCAAGTAACCAGTAAGAATTAATGAGGTTAATCGACTGTTCAATAAACCAATATTTAACATCCCTAGTATTTACATTTATGAACTTAAAAAAAATCTCTCCTAAGGAGGAAAGAAGAAAAACAATTAGTAATATCTTGTATAAGAGATAACATGGAAACATCATCTGTCACACCAACTGCACTCAATCTCCATATTAGGGCAACACCTCTGGTTTGTTTTTAAAACCAAATAAGGATAGATACGACAGGGCTACAGATACTAGCACTATTTTATTTATCCCAGTGTGCGCTAGGGACAATGTCTTGAAAAAGGAAAGTATGGCACAATGGTAAACAATTTTTAACCTATAGGTCAAAATGTAGATCTCTGGACCCTGGGAATAAAAACCAATTATTTCGTTTGGTATCCAGTTATTAGCAATTTTCTCAAATTTTGCACTCTTTTTATGTATGCAAATACCTATATGCAAAAGTATGGAGGGTTTTTTTTTTTTGCATACATAAATGTTTGGATGTGCCAATCAGGGAGTTGAATAACTAGCTCCCTGATTTCAATGCACAAGATTTGCTTTCTCCAAATGGGCAGTATGACCTTTTTTTCAGGCACAGTTTTTGTTACCAAGAAGTATTTTTTATAGCAACCAAAGAGACCTCAGAGCCAATTCTAACCATTTATTTTAAGTCAGTGCATAACAGACTGCATACCATAACGGGTAAAAAAAAAAAAAATCTTTTGCAGCCTGATCACAAATGACTAATACTGTTTACCAAGTTCTGAAGTTAGCTTACATTTTGATACAGTGAAAATATACAGAGCCCTATAAATGTAACTTACGTCCCCTTTTTTCCACAGAGGATCATTATTTTTGCTCGTGAACTTCCAGTACACTTGAACATCTGTTTATCTGTCTGGCACATCAGATTTTTGCTGATGTAAGCTAACGTTGTTTGTTAGGATATTACAAAAACAATATTTTTTGGTAAATAATTCTTGTAAAGGTTACATCTTTCTGGTAATTCTTAGCACTTTCTCATCTCAGCATGACTTCCAGGGCACTTTGGGAGTTTAACTCATAGCCAAGTTATTCCCTTATAAACTCTGGTGCACAGACAATAGGTGCGCAAGACAATAGGTAGTATATGCAAAAATGGGCTCATTGCACCTCTCCCTCCCCTGCACTCTAAGAAACAAGGTAGAATAGAAGTGACAGTTGAAACAGAGGAAGAACACTTACCATATTTATAAAATGCAAAGCCACAGGAGAGGGGGGTATGACAGTGAATTTATCAGTGCCCAGCTACATTCGTTAAGTGCTTGTTTGAGATCTCCATTACACATTCTAACAGGTTTGTAACATTTCAACTTCCCCTTTGAGTTAAAAAACTTGTTTAAAAACCCACCAGCTTAGTCCAAAACACATTTTAAAAGATCAGATTACTATTTTATTGGGAGAAGATCCATAACAGAAGAAAACATCTTAAATTAGCTTCTGCAGCTATTGGCTCTGACAGTCTGCATTATGAGGTTATGTGATGAATTAGGCTGCACTGGATTCTGAGGAGAACTTCTCTTTTGGGAGTAGCTCTGTAACACCAATTTGGGGATTAAACATTCCTAAACCAGCCTCTTTCTTATGGGGGTAGTCACAAATTAATTCAGACTCGCGGTGATTTGAGCACACAGTTCTAAAGGATCAAGGAGGCATTAAGCTGCCAACACACACAAGATGTTGCCCTGCCAATGAAAAGAATTAAAGGAGCTGTTAGTCTTTGTAACCTTGACCCCAACTCCAAGTTAGTGTTAAGTGCCAATCTTCTCCTACCATGGTCCATGCAGGAGTTACTTTAGCAAACTACTACTGGCTGCAAAGTAGGAGGGATGAATCAAGGAGAAGCAGGCCAGGTCTAGGACTCGTACATGGTTATATCGCACAAGAGGCAGGAGACTTGTTTACATGAGCTTGCCCTTTGAGCTTATGAACTGGACTAACTGCTCTCCCGTCTCACGAATGAACTGGATTTGGACTCACTACTAAGAGGTGAAAAATGCCAACCCTTATTGATTCCCCAAACTAGCCTGAACTGGGCAGATGTTGTGCTGCTGGAGGCCCTGTGCTTCAACGCAGTCTAGATCAAAACTATTAGGCTTTTCTGTGTTCATGAGATTTGTTTTTAATGTGTGATGCACCCATATGCTAATGACACATATGCAAGAACATATGTTAAACAGAAGCATTTATTTGTTAGCACCTGTACATAATCCTACTATAGTGTAGCATTAGTGGCAAGCAACCTGCGGCTGCAGGGCTGCATGCAGCCCATTGGAGTGCTATGTGTGGCCTGTGAGATGTTTTGTTTACTGTTGGCCATGCGTAGGGTTGTGTCCACCCTCAGATTTTTCCTAAAGTGACATATAAAGCAAGGGCACACGAAATGAGGTGTGTGCTCATTGCACACAACACTGGCTGTGAGAGCCATGCATTCCCTCTGCATCCAATCAAAGCGCTACTACAGTTCAGTTGCCACACCCTGCAAATTCTGGGTACGCAAGCGCAATTAGCAAAACTACCCTATCCCAGGAGACCCTCATAGTTGCAACAATCTTGTAGCCCACTGAGATAAAAGAGGGACACTCGTGAGGCACACTCACTAGCCTAGGTTGCCCATCACAGGTTTAGTGTCAGGATAAATGAATGCAACTATCAATAGGCCACCATAAGAACCTGACTGCGAGTTTTTACATTGGTTATAATATGATTTTAGATTAAATTATTTAAAAAAAAAATTTCAAGCTCCATGAAAAGCACTTACTTAACATTAGTGTTGGTGCAAATGATGTATTCAATCTCATCAGAATAAGGGTTCTGAAAGGTGAAGCTGCTGGTCCTAATTAACATCCATTCCCGGTTTTTGGTACGAAAACGATACATCACAGATAGGACCTGGCCTTTCAGTTTAACAACCTGAAAAAGTATTTGTAAAGATTAGAGACAGCAGGCTGATACTGGATATGGAAACAAATAGTACACCTGCAATAAATGGTGGATTTCAGTCCCAAATTGTGCAAAGATACAGATACAATTTGGATGTATTCTTTATACAAACCCAACAACCCAAGTCCCTGGGTTTGCAATAAGCTCCTTAAGGACTAAACTGATATATTACAAAATACCTTCTTCTAATTTACATATAAAGATCAATAGATCATTTTTTATCCCAATGGGAATTACAGTATGAATCCTAGCTCAACTTTTATTATGAGAAAAATAAAACCACAGCATCTTTCATTATACGAATATTTACAAATAATCACCAAAGAAACATCTCACAATGTATAAATCAAATGCTAAGAGAAAACACAATTTTTCATTAGGTTGTTTGAATATTTACAATTCCACCTGGCTGCCTGATTACCTGTTATATTTGCACTGAACCACTCACACTTTAATATCGTAGCTAAGAAAAAGGTCCGAAGAAGAGATTCTTAAGAAATTTACTTTGCTTTTCAAGGATGCTAGAAGTCAGACAGTGCAAAGTCTAAAATTTTCAGTCAGATGTGTCATGCCCATGCATCTGATTCTGAAGCCTCTCTGTCTGAAATGGTGCCTATAGACATTTTCATTCCTGAATGCCCACCTCTCTTATCCTTCTGGGTAAAATCTATCAATATATCCCTAAGCTACATCCATTCTCCTTGGGTGTTTTTAAAAGACATCACAATCAAAGCATCTGGAGTTCATACAACTGTCCATTAGAGTCACATCTGTTGATGACTGAACAGTGAAGACATATCTGCTGCCCTTTTTCTGGGTTGGAAAATTCTTTGTCCTCATGTAGTTCATGTGTTCTGACACTATTTATCTGCAGGCTCCAGACACACTAGGTACTCCCCCTTGTGATACCCATGAAAATCACCACACAAATATAAGATTCTTAACAGTAGGCAAAAGGGCCTCTGCAGGCTGGATCTGGCCCGCCAAGAGGGTTGATCTTGCTCACAGAAGCCCTGCTGCTCCCCCATCCCCAGGCCAATCTGGGCCTGTGGGGGGGCGGGAGTGCACAAAGTTTCCTCTGCCCTGCCCCCACCATGCAAGGAGCACATGGCGCTTAAAAGCGCCACATGCTCCTGGCAGGGCAGGAGGAGACTTTGCGCGCTTCCTCACTCCCAAGCCCTGATTAGCCTGAGGGCAGAAGTGGGAGTGCATGAAGTCTCCTCCCACCACCAAGAGCATGGGAGCCTAGGGGGAATCTCTGGGGGAGGAACACTTCACATGTTCCCCCACTGCCAGACCAATCAGGGTCTGTGGGTGGGGAAGCAGGGAAGTATCGTAGCTCTGACCCTTCCGACCTGAGGCCCCTCCCCTTCCAGTGCTGCCCCGACCACTTCAAAAATTTCTGAAGTGGCCCCCAGTAAAAAATTATTGCCCACCCCAGGCTATATGCTTATATCTAAATCAGAATTTGGATGTTGGTAATACAGGGGAAAAAGTACTACCCTTGGTTGCACAAGTGCCACTGAAGTCCGTGGCACTTGTGCGTGAGTAAAAAGGGAAGAGTCTGTCACAAGAGTGGAGCCTTGTCCTACAGAGGACACAATGAAACCTGGATGATCAAACAACAAATGAGCCCAAAACGGGCTGTCAGATTCCAAACCCCATCGATGAACTCTTGATCTGGATCCAAATTTTATAGCCTGGGCCCATCTCCCAATGACTTTAAAACAGAAACAAACTAAACAAAATCTAAAGAACCTTTCCTCTGCATTATGTCCATGTTATGTCTTGTCCATTAGCTAATGGTCTGGGACTACTTCAGAGGAAATGTTATGTTTCATGAGGTCTTGTTAAGCCCTTCAGCTGAAACTTAGCAGAGCCACACAATTATTTTCTAGAGTTTTTCAGCAGGCTAGGTCATGAAATGCCTCAGGAAGAAAAGGAGAGTCTGTGCAAATAAATGCTGGACCCCATTGTGAAATCTTAATCCTCACCCATTAGGATTTGCTTTTTATCAGTAATCTATAGTCTGACTTTGCTAACAGGAGTTATCCTAGAAGAAACTTGGCATTTATGCCATGTGGCTGCTGACAAACAGCTAGGGAGGGAGAATTGCTCTAATCTGATTTTTTTCAAAAGGTTGTTTTATAAATTGATCAACTAGATCCATTATAGTTACATAGACAGAACATAAGGAAGAGACACAAACTTCAGTAAGGCCCAGAACAATAAAGCCTATTCATCCTACCTACTTTCCGAAAGCCCAGGGTTAATGTTTTATTTAAAATCCATGCTTTTGTAGTTTCAGTCCAATAAACCATATCCTTCTATCAACAACTGTCTACCACCACACCCACTGTAAAGAATACAGAACTTGTGCTTGTGTCCATTCTGAACGTTTTCCTAGTGGATATTAGATAACTGTCCTCTGGAACCTTTGATACACAATTCTATTTGTTGTTCTTGGCCTTGAGAATGTATCATTCTGGGTTAATTTTCCCACCCTGATGAATGAATTTATCTTCTCAAGGAAGTAAAGGCTCTGAGATGGAAGCTGGCATTCAACCAACAACTGCAACTCCCTCCCACCCTGCTATTCACCAAACTGCTTCAGACAGCATCAGCAATTTAAAAATGTCAACTTTAGAGAGGATTTTGAGCAAAGGTGGCAGGAAATAAGTTACCATTTAAAAAAATAAATTCTTATGGCCCAACAGTCAATAACAAAACAAATTGTAATGATATGTTGCTTTGCAATCTAAATTAAGCAAGCATTAACTTTGTAATAATGTATAAAGCATGGAAGTCTTCAGTGGGAAAAACCTGAAGTGATTTAAAATAGTGCACACAAACAGGATAACAAAGTTCAAAGCTAATGTTTAACCTCTTAAAAAACTCCAACTCTTTAGAAATGAAAACCACCTGGAGTACAGTTAAATTGTTGAGTTAAGTCTTTTAATTACTGATAACAACAGGAGCATGGACTGCACTGCTACTGTACTCAATATAAAAAGGAATTCTCTACCAAAGAGAGAGGTAACATGGGTTGATTGACTGAATGTGGGATGCATAGCCTGGAACATTTCACTTTTAATCTCTGGCTCTTCCAATTGCTTAATGTCTGATCCTGAACAAGTCACTTGGGCTATGTCTTCCCTGACCCCTCTTGTGAAAAAAAAAAAAGAATGCAAATGAGGCAAAGCGTGGAATACTGCCATGCCTCATTTGCATAATTAATGAGGTTCTGTTTTTGCACAAAAAACCCCTCTTGTGCAAGAGCCATTTTTCCTGAAAGAAAGAGGAAGAACAGCTCTTTCACAAGAGGTGTTTTTTTGCACAAAAGCCTCTTGCACAAAAACAGAGTCTCATTAATTAAAATGAGGCGTGGCGATATTCCACACTTTGCCTCATTTGCATTTTTTTGTGCCAGAGGGGGCAGTGTAGTCATAGCCTCTGGCCTTGATCCATCACAACATTTAAAACAAATACTGTAAGCACAGGAATAGTTCCAGTGGAGTTAATGGCAAAACTCCCACTGACTTCAGCAGTGTAGCATCAGGAGACCCTTAAAAGCCTGATCTAACTTCCACTGCCTATTCATTAACTTCTATGGCACCTAGATTGGGCATCTTGGGGTATCTCTACACTACAGACAGGATGTGTGATTGTTTACAGTATGTATAGACATACCCAAGCAACCTTTGATCTAGCATGCTAGCTAAAAATAATAGCAGTGATGCTGCAGCACCATGACCAGCAGCATGGGCTAGCCATGGAAGCACGTACCCAGAGTCCTGGACAGGTTTATACTTGGGTGGCTAGCCCAGGCTGTGGGAACTCTGTAGCTATTTTTAGTAAGCTCTACTGCTGAGGGCATTCTGAGCCTAAAAATTCTGTACCAAAATTAAAAGTTCTGTGCACGATATTTTAAAATTTCTGCAATTTGTATTTGTCACATAAATGTGGAGGCTCCAGCATGGCACTGGGCAGCATAGGCCACTGATTGCACAGATGTGGGAGATCACTGTGCAGCCCCCAGTGGGATATGGATTCAGCAGGGTGACTGTCCCCAACCCTGTCACAGCACAAGGACTAGGCCTGTCTCAGAAACACCCCTTGGGCCTACTGCTCCATGCCAGGTGCACTAGCTGTGGGCAGGCAAGCTCAGCAAGGATTCCAGCGTGGAGGGGCTTAGTGTGAGGGGATTCAGGTGAGAGCACCGAGGGTTCTGTGTGTGGCAATTTGGGTGCAGATGGCTAAGGAGAGTCCTGTGCAGGGGTGGGGATGTGCAGGGGCTTGTGGAGTGGTTCTGTGTACAATGGTAATAGGAGTTTGTGGAGGAGGGTGTGAAAATGGCTGGATCCCAGACAAGGGGCATCTGTGAGGTAGGGGGCTCAGTGTGTGATCCAGATGCTGTGGAAGTGGGGCTCAGTGGGGTGGGGATGCAAGTGCAGCTAGCTAGGACTCTGCAATGAAGGAATCTGGGTGCAGGTAGCATCGGGGTAATCCAGGTGCAGAGGAGTGGGGGGCTTGTCAGGGGATGTGTTCTAGGTATGGGGGTTGAGGATTGGTGGAAGGGTCTGGATTTACAGGGGTTGGGCAGATGGGGGAACAGCTCTCTGTACACTGCCTCATTCGCCAACACCTGGAATGGAGGAATGGTTGCAGGAAGCATCGGGGGGGGAGGGAGGAGGAGGAAGGTTGCAGAGCTTCTTACAACTGGGATGGGAGTCTGACATGGTTCTGGATGCTGTACAGGGAACGAAGTAGTCCTGATCTCCCAAGCTCAGCTGGGACTAGCAGCTGAGCCCAGTGCAAAGTAAGAGCCATCAGCCACATTTTCTCCAGTTCCATTCCTTGACAGACAGGGATTTACCTCTCCTCTGGGCACCCAAAATACACTGTTGGGGAGGGTCACAGAACCTCTCTTGTGGCTTCCCTGGCTTATCTGTCTGAAAGTCACTTTTCTGCAGGGGAGCAAAGAAATCTGTGGGGGGATATAAATTCTGCACATACACAGTGATACAGAATTTCCCCATAAGTAAACTCACTAGATCAGAGCTAGCTCAGATATATCTGCAAATGCTGCAATCACACTCTTAGTTGCAACATGTAGACATAACCTTCGATATGCATATCCGCCATCTATAAAATGGGAATAGTATTGTATGAATTATCTTCCTCACGTAGATTTTATGGGGTTTCATTAGTTTTCTGTCATGCTTTAAGTAATTAATCATCTATATAACTCCACTGCTACACTGAATCCAGACTGAGAATCATTTCCATATGTTATGTGCGCCTTTTGTATTTCATTTCTTTAATTTATACAAGGTCAAATTCATAGCTAGGTAAAACTGGGACGGCTCCACTGAAGTTTATGTAGCTGTGCTGATTTACATCAGCAAAGGATCTATTGCAGATGGGATTTTCAAAAGCACTCAGTGGTGGCATGTGTGTATTCCTACAGAAATCAATGGTAAAATTCCCACTGACATTCTTGGGAGCAGAAATAGACTAGTCCTGACTGGCTCAGGAATGGGAATGGAACTAGTTTCAGCTCAAAAAATCATTCTTGCTGAAGACAACCAACCCCTTGCAGTTCCTGTTAACTTCAGTGGGCTCTATGCAGGCATATCCAGAACCAGACTATGGCTCTAAATGTGCCCTGAATATTTCATTTACATTTTAGAAGTAAGAATGAAAACATGTAAAACAGGAAGTCCTGTAGCACCTTATAGACTAACAGATTTATTGGAGCATAAGCTTTCGTGGGCAAAGATCCACTTTGTCAGATGCATGCGAAGTGGGTCTTTGCCCACGAAAGCTTATGCTCCAATAAATCTGTTAGTCTATAAGGTGCCACAGGACTTTTCATTGTTTATGCAGATTCAGACTAACATGGCTAGTCCTCTAATACATGTAAAACAGAGTGATTTTTCTGAAAATGTAGCACTCTAAAGATGTGTATATAATCCAGTTTAAACTACTACTAGAATATGAGTTATAGAGATTAATATGAATTACCTCATGCAATGCACCCTCCTGCTGCTGGATATGAGAACTAGCCCTGGTATTGAGAAATGAATGCTAGATTTTATATAAAAGTGGGGGGAAAAATAGTAGAGTCATACCTGTTGAAAACTCTCTCTCAAATGGCTTTGATCTTCCGGATGGCAGAATTCTAAAATGTCTTTTCCCAGAAGATCCTAGTAAAGCACAATATAAAACTATAAAAATACAAACTTATGTGCTAATCCCACAAGGCTTTAATTAGGAGAGAAATCCTTGCTCGCATAGCTAGTCACATTACCTTCAACTGGACTAATCATCTGAATAAGGGTTTGCAGGACTGGTATCCTACACTGCATCTTCGCTTTTGCAAAGACATACATATTTTCTTGTAAAAACAGTTTTGAGTAAATTTTTAGTGCGGGTTGAAGGTGCCAGTTTATACCTCTAAGGACACCAAAATGAGGGATGTAATAATGTATCTAATTAAATGATTAACCGAGAAGCAGATGCTTATCAGTTAGCAACACCAGCTACACGCAAACACCCTCCTCCCAAAGTAAATTTTTAGCAGGCTGGCTGGCAGGCTGGCTCAGTCCTGGCTCATGCCTGGTCCCAGTAGCTACCCCCTGCAGCGGCTCTGCATTAAAAGTACCTAAGGAGCCAGTAGGGGTAGCTGCTGGAACCTGAAATGAGCTGGGACTGAGTCAGCCTGCCATGTCCTTAGGTATTTTCGGTGAAGAGCACTTATCGGGTAACTGCGTAACCGACAAAATATTTGTGAGCTATACAGTTACTGGATTACTTGCAATTTAACATCCCTTACTGAAACCCTTTATTAATCCAATATCATTCACTTTAATATATGGTTTTCTTTGAATAATTTACAATAAAACTCATTCAAATCAATATATAAGGGAAAGCAAAATGATTGTGCAAGGACAAAATGTCTTGCTGGTGAAGTACACTTGTTTAGATAGGGAAACTATATTTTCCTTTCAGATTAAAAGATAACAGGCTGTTATCTGTGAGAAAGTTATCCCATAAAGCACGTTTAGTATCCAATTATATTATCTTAATCTTCATTCAAAGGAGAAGACATGAGCCTCAAGAAAAATAAACTTCATAATGGAGGTCTGCTTGTTGTTGGTAGAGAAGTAAAATCTACAAATGTAAATCTCTCAAAGCAAGATCTATATTGCTTCAAGAGAAATGTTTTAATTTGGTAGAATTTGAAAGATGCCTGGGATTTGAACCAGCTCAGTGCTAAAAACCACTGAATCCAAAAAAGGATAAAATTATATCCCCTGTAATTAAGGGGAAAGCTCTTAATTCGAAGGATGTGAGCACAGTATGGCAAAATAAATGACCCTTAACATGAGACTTTGTGAGAAGGACAGTTGGTGATCAGCTGAACTGTTACATCTTTGGGCCAGTGGCAGGCAACCTGTGGTCTAAAGGCCACATATGACCCATCGGGGTTCTATGTGTAGCTTGCAATACATTTTGTTTACTGTTGCCCATGCACAAGGTTGCTAGATTCTGCTGGTTTCTGCCTGTGTCTTTTTTTTTTTTTGGTAACGGTATTACTGAAGTGACATGCACATAAAGTGAGGGCACATGAAGGGCACACAAGATTGACTGTAAAAGCCATGTGCTTCCTCTGCATCCAATCAAAGCACTGCTATGGTTCAATCAACCCACCTGACAAATTCTAAGTACACAGGCGCAGTCAGCAAAACTACCCTAACCTAGGAGACTGTCTTTGTTTACGACAGTCTTGCGGCACATTGAGATGAAGGAGGGCTCTCATGTGGCCCACTCCCTAACACAATTTGCCCATTGCTGTAGCTATGTTTTTATTTTCAAACACAGATAGAGAATGCCCTTAATGAGTGCTCACCAATCTTATTTTTAAAACTAGAAACTGACCTGCGGTTGGTAGCCAATCACAGAGATACATCTTGGATCAACAAATGTGATTATTCCATCAGAGTTGTGTCTAGACAAGAACTCGGTGGGAACAGACATTCCATTCATGTCCATGCACACAGGTGAGCTAGTTACCTGGGACAAACAAATCAGATAAACATAATTTTTTAAAAATGAACAGTCATCATAAATAGAGGCTGCTTTTTTTCATTTAAAACAACAAAACCTGTCAGTTTCTCCTCAACCCTTCAGAAGGGATTAGAAATAAAGCAAGTACATAAAATATGAAACTGAAATGGTTTCAGTCTAGTCCCCAGCACAAAACCATCACTCTGTTACATGGGCCATGGACAAATAATCATTTGAAACCAAGCCTATCAAAGGTACGCCACAAAGAAGGTTCTAACAGGTAACTCTAGTAAGTTCTGAAAGAACTGACACATTTCTGACCCACTGGGCTTTTAGGGCATCGCTACACTGCGAGAGGTGTGACTGTCACACAGGTATGTTTCCCCTGTGCTACAATCACAGCTTCGCTTGCAGCACAGACATAACGTTAAGGACATAATGCTAACACAGCAGATACCACGATCAAAAGAATAACAGAGATTCTAAGTACACTCTCATCAAGGTCCTTCAGAAAGAAGGCAGTATTTCCAGGTTCCCATTTGAGACCTATGCAGCCAGCCAAGTTAATCTACTTCTAGTGGGTTACAAGTGAGAACTCTGACTCTCTCATTCACCCTAAACAACCGGATCTCCGAAGAAAGCACAGACAATCTGAACAAAATCTCTTTCTGGTCTGCTCTGGAACACAATAGCATCAATGTGCTAGTTAACAGAGCTGGGAGGTGACTGGCTGTCACTTTCTGGTTTACTGTTTGGAATGCACAGTTTTAAAATGTATACACCTTGATTCCTTTGTGATGAAAGTAGTTGCACTGCTTGTCTGACCTTGCCTTCACTCACAGAGGGCCCGCTGGCTATGCTCTTATGGACCAGATGTTTTGATGCACCAGGTGTTATTAATGGGATTTCTGGGCAAGAGTCAATTCTGGCAGCTGTAACAATTGCAAACTCCGTAATTTCCTTCTGTCCACAATTTGGGATATTTTAATCTTTGGACATATGTGTGATTAAGTGAAAAATGTCATTCCAATGACATAAAAATACTGTACCACACAGGACACACTATCTGCAGCAGTGATAATATTTCCAGTACAATGCAGGCTGCCCATTTTAACTGATATTGGCTTGGCAGCTATACTCCAATAACACTGGCACGCTACCATTAAGAGGGAACTCTGCTATCCTAACAGATGGGCATGAGTGAAGGCCAACAAGAGACCATGCATTAGGATCAGCCATTTTTACTAATGGCATGATTCCCAGACAGGAACATAAAAATGACTTGCTTACTGTGACTGAAAAGATTCATTACTGCTACTCCAGCTTCAGCTCAGAACTATTCATTAGGACACCATCAACAGGGGAGGAAGTACCCATAGAATACAGTACCCACATTATGCCTCGAATTTGGATATATTGCTCAAATGATGTAAAATCCTATTTACACATTTTTCTATGAACTTCTGTGTGTGAATCTGTCGTGTAATATTTCAGCAGTATGAAGTGCTTATGTGTGGAAGAATAAAATTATGTTTTGTAAAGCTCTTAAGTTCTAGGGCCTCTTGACTGCATTAACTTTATTGTTTTCAAATTAGCTTTTGCAACTACAGGCTGTCCTCACTGTAAGTCCAAGATACGTTCCAAAAAACCTTGGATTTATAGTGAAACAACTTCAAACAGGGATTGTTTTTCCCCACAGCTGACTTCTATTTGCACAAATTGGTTTTTTGTTTTCCTTTGTTTTTGCATGACTTAAGAGCGTGGAATAGGAGGACTTATAACACGTCACTTCCTACAAGCGACAATGACTTTAGTATGGAATGGATGTATACTGGGGCAACTTATAGTGGGGGCACCCTGTACAGTTTTTCCAGATAGTTAATTAGCCTTTTAAATCAGCCACTACACAAAATCTATTCACAATAGTTTCCATCCCCAGATGATTCCCTCTTGTCAAGTACCCAGGAAACTTCCACAAAGAATTATTTCTGCAGCCCATCCAACTACAGAATGAATCACTTGGCTGGGCGCAGTCACCACAGCCTTGCGCTTTTAGTACCATGACCCAGATGGTAATCTTCTGTCCAGAATCTTATATTAAAACTGTATTACAACACAGACTAAGGTTTTCAGCACTTGTATGTAATAAAAGAGCATCTTTACCTGCAGCCTCCCTATTGCCACAAGGCAATATTTACTACCTTGTCCCACATCTGCATCTTCTTCTGGTATAGTCATTCCTAAATCAACAACAACGAAACCATTGTTACTGATAGGAAAAGTGAACAAACAAAATCACTTGTTTATTTTTATAAATGTTTTCAATTTTACAACTAACCTAGTGTCTATCTCCTGGTTTCAGTTAGTATAAGAGAAACACATATATAAAATCTGCTGGCAATAATATTTTCATTAATATTACTGATTATCCTCGAGAAAGTCATCTGTAGCTTTTCAGAATATTACTGCAAGATTTAATTTATGCATTTTCTTTGGCATAGTATACACTACATTCCAACTTTAAAAGAAAGGTATAATCTGGATTACACATCAACTTAACCATTTAGACTGGTTACCAGCTTTTGTATTAAATGGATTTGTTTCCTTTAACAATGCATGCTGGATGTTTTATGGTATGTTGAAAGGAAATAGAAGACTGAAAAACATGGGTTTTCATTAGACTATTTGTTTTCTGGTTTTCAATGGGATTAACTGTGACTAATATGAATAATATAAAGCGTAAGTATAGGCTATTCTCCACTCAAATGTTACATAAAGGGAAATGCTGTTTACATGAATGTTCAGATATTATTCTGCTAAGCCTTTAGTAAGTAGGTTTCTCAATCTAAGCTTTGAGTTATCAACTTCCTGTGATACATTTAGGAAAAACTCTTCTGTTGGTAGCACTGTTGATTTATTTTAAGCTATTTACAAGCTCTTTTCCCCCAATGTTTCTTGGAATTAAGACACAACATGAATGACTCACTTAAAGAATTTTAATGCATTAATGAAGTTAACTGTAAAGTCAGCTACCGGTTATGAAGCAACAATCATATTCAGACATTATCCTCATGACATTTATACAAGTCAATCAAACTGCATGCAATCTTGAACTATATAGAGGAGAATGGGATATAGCTTTTTCTACATGATGCATGTGAAAAATGACTGACATAGGTAATTTCAGTGACAAGGTTTCGAAGATAAACTGTTCATACTTAAAATAACTGTTATTTAACCACAGAGTTCTGAACATTACACAATATTTTCCTCTTTCCCACAGTTATAAGATATAATAAAATACACATGAATATGAAAAATGATTATTTTGTGCAATATATTCAACTACTGTTGGCATTTTGTTCACAGCTTATAGTAAAGGTTACACTCTGAAGCCCAAATTCTGACACTCAGATAATTATAAATTAGCTCTGATTTCACCTGTACACTTCAAAAGGATTTTACAATGGAGAAAAAGATTTGTTGTCTTCCTTCTACAGGTGGTGAAAGTGAGGCCCAAGTGATTTGCCCAAAGTAACACAAGTTAAAGAGACAAGGTAGATAAGGTAATATTTTCATTGGATCAGCTTCTTTCGGTGAGAGCAGGAGAGCTCTGTGGTTTGAAACATTGTCTCTCTCCCCAACAGAATTTGGTCCAATAAAAGAAATGATCTCACCCACCTTGTGTCTCCAGCATCTTAGGACCGACATGGCTAAAACACTGCATATGAGAAGCTAAAAGCAGAGTTGGGAATAGATCCTATGTTTCCTATTCAATGCAGTGCCCTTCCTCTTAATCCATACACACATCCTAATTTGGCCCTTAAAGAGCTTCTTTACATTGAAAGGTCTTTGATGTTCCTATTTAAAAGCCATATACTTCCTTTGACCCATATTCAGGAGTTGTACGCACAGAGCAAAACAGTATACAAAATTAAAGGTACTTATTCAAAAGGAATCACACATTAAATACAGAGTTTTAAAAACACAGTGTGTTTTATTTGCCCATATTATTTTTCATGTTCATAAAAACCCAAAAACGGTTCTACTGGGTTGGACCAAAAGGTCCATCTAGTCCAGTCTCTTGTTTTCCAACAGTGGCCAATGACAGGTGCCTCAGAGGGAATGGAGGAAATGAATAGAACGGGTAATCGTCAAGCAATCCACTTTTTGTTGTTCATTCCCAGCTTCTGGCAAACGGATACAGAGGCAGCACAGGAGAGAGGGGGAAGCAAGCAGTTGAGTAGTTCATTACTTGACTAGTTGCTTACATCCCTAGTTACTAATCCTGCTATTTGAATTGCTTCAGAATTCTTGGGTGAACACACCTGGTCTTAGTGACTTCTTATTGTTTAGTTGATTTTACAGACTTGGAAAAGACAGTTCCTGGTAATTCGGGATCTGATTCTCATTTTCACTAAGTATACAGTACTTACTCATCTCTGGCAGGATAAAGAACTCTTACTGTGAACATAAATTACATTTATACCTATCTGAAGAGCCCTTTACATGCTCAGGCTTCAAAGGGTCTCAATATTAATAAGAATCAGGACTATAAAACACCTCAAGTAAAAAAGTAAGGCCTTTAGAAGAACAAATATGTCTGCAACCTAACACAAATATAATTACAATCTCAGTTCTATTATAACTACACATCTTATGCCGCTGAAAGAATATTTATCTCCACACATAATAATGAAAGACATATTAACAAACAAATGCACCAGGATAAAATAAGTAAAAATATGAAAACAGAGTTGACTGAAGCATGGTGTAGAACAGGGGTGGGTAATAAAAAACAGCAGCCCACAGGGTAAGCCACTGGTGGGCCGCTGAGTCTACCTGCGCCTCCACGGATATTGGAGGATTGCAGCTCTGGTTGACCGCAAATTGATATTTATGGCCAATAGAAGCGGCAGGAAGTGCCACTTCCTGAGGCATGCTTTGGCTGTGAAAGGTGATTCGCGGCCAGTGTGAGCAGTGATCCTCTGATACCTGCGGTGGTGCAGTTAAACATGGAGGCAGGGGCCCACTAGGGACTAACCCTGCGGACCAGATCTGATGCGCAAGCCAGAATTTGCCCACACCTGGTATAGGATTTTTGGTTTTGATTTCACTTCTGTGTTTGTGCACAGTGAAAGTCTCTCTCTCACATACTGCATTTAGTCATTCTCTGAAGTGTAAAGCAGCTACAAAACCATACAGAGACAAAGTCTGCCTACGAGTTATGAAACTAGAGGCAACCATATAATGAAAAGAAGGAACAAGCATATGTACTTAAAACTTTGCACACAGACAAATACAATTCTGAAGTTGGGCTATAGGTATAGGCTGAGTTCCAAAAACAAGAAAAATCCTTTGCATGTGAACACTATATTTCCTCACAGAGACAAAAAGTGGTTCACCTGGGGATTATGTGAAATCCGAGGGAATGTTAAATACAATCCATTACCTCTCTCTCATATAATGCTGTGCACAATAATCTGAAAATAGAATTGTATACAGGAAGAACAAATATAAAAGATGAGATGAACAATGACAAACAGAAATAGCAGAAGGGGCTTATACATTGGTCAAAACATTTATTATTAAAACCCCACCACTTATTTTGAGCTGTGCACATCCCTCCTCCAACTTTCTGAAAATGTAAGTACACAACATTCACATAACTTCTGCCTTGAGAAGTTCATGGGATTAATGTTCAGAGATGCTGAGGACCAGCTTTTTCCCCACTGACTTCATTGGAGCTTACGGGTGTTCAGCTCCTCCAACAACTTTTTGTTTTGACCTAAATATAGATTTAAGGTCTTAAATTAGGCAGTCAGACTGGATAATATTAGCTAAAGGCTCTCATTTTTATAAAGGTGTTTTCAATGTAAAAATAATATTTTAAAAGGTAATTTTCCTCAGTTTCAATGAGCTTTCTTATGGTTTCCTTAAGGACATAGCATACCAGGGGTAGGCAATAATTTTTGACCGGGGGCTACTTCAGAAATTTTTTGAAGTGGCCCCGAGCCACCCGGGAAGGTGCAGGACCTCAGGCAGAAGGGGCAGGGCCAGGACACTTTCATGCTTCCCCGCCCACGGACCCCGATTGGTCTGGGAGTGAGGGAATGAGCAAATTTCCCCTTCCCTCTCTCCTCTCCCACCCCCCGCACAGAGAACCACAAGCTGTTCTGAACAGCTGGCTGTTCCCTCTAGGTACTCATGCCCCTGGCGGAGGGAGGAGACTTTGCGTGCTCCCCACTGCTGCTCCCAGGTCAATCAGGGCCTGGGGAGGGGGAGCATGTGAAGTCTCTTGCTCCCTGCCTCTGCCCTGCAAGGGAGCACCACCAGCAGCTGGAGGTTGACTTGAAATGCTGAGCCCCTTTCAGGGTGGGAGGATACTTCATGCATTCTTCCCGCCCCCAAGCCCTGATTGGCCTAGGGGCAGGGGGAACACTCGAAGTCTCTTCCCACCCTGCCCCCATCATGCAAGGAGTGTGAGGTGCTTAGAAGTGCTGCACCCCTTCCAGGGCAGGAGGAGACTCTGCTTGCTTCTCTTCACCCCCACGCCCTGACTGGCTTGGAGGCAGGGGGAGCGACAGGGCCTCCATGGGCCGGATCAACTCGCTTGGCAGGCCGGATCTGGCCTGCGGAGGCCCTTCTGCAGTATACCATGAAATAAGACAAAAGCTATGTAAGCTGGATGACTTCCATTTTTCATAATATTTTTGTTATGTTCAATAACACTTTCCCCTTTTCGGAACGTAGTTCAGGTCCATGACTACCCAAATAAACTCAAAGCAACATAAACAATCTCCAAAATTAAATTTAGCTAAAAAATGTTATTTTTGATGGAGCTCAGTGTTGGCAAGAGGAGCTGCTGTTCTTAAATTCACTTTTGTGTTGTTGTTGAGGTGGATTACATTAAGCCTGTGCAACACACTAGAAAACGTATTAGCTGGGATATGCCCCAATACACACTATACATAAAAATCCCCCCAACTGTTTGGAGTTAATCAAGTCCATGACCCAGTGAATTGCTAACCCTACACAAAGCTTCTTGAGCAAAAAATATGCTAAAATGATTACCTGCTTACCTGCTTTCAGGTATTATTAGGTGGTATTATTCGTAGGATTCCATAGTTTATTTTTGTTCTAGATGGAAATTGTTTTCCCTACTCTCTTGCTGATAGTTATAAAGTTGCTATTTTACACTACTATGAATGTGCATAGGGGGAGCTGTACTTTACCTACTCTTATGAAATCTGAATACATTTAATATGGACTATATTATAGGGAAATAACATCTGTGCACTGGTCCCATCACTACTTCATCTATCTCTTAACACAAAGTGATTTGTTAGAATCTGCAGTTGTTCAAATATTAGTAATTCCAAAAGAGTTCCAAAAATTTGTACCCAGGAGAAAGGCTATGAAACTGGCCTATTAAAAACATCAACAAAATGAACACATTATTCACATTATTGCATGTGACCATTTTAGAACCTTATTTCTCACCATCAAAACATATGTTACTACTAACAAATGAACTACTAATAAACTAACGTAGCCACTACACTTGTCCCAGTTAACTCAACAACTTACAGAGCTAAACATGAAAATGAATCACAAATTGAACATTGTGCAAGCAGTGTATACTTAATACAGGCAGTCCTCGAGTTACGTGGATCCAACTTATGTCGGATCCGCAGTTACGAATGGGGTTTTTCTCGCCCCGGAGGACGGGAGCGGCGGGACGCCCAGATGCGCCGCAGTCCCGCCACCCGCGTCCTCCGGGGCGAGAAAAGCAGCACCGCGTCTCCCTGGTCTGCTGGGGGGGAAGCCCCCCCCCAGCAGACCAGGGAGACGCTGAGCAAAGCCGCGGAGCACGGGGGCAGCGGGACAGCCCAGACGCGCCGCGGCTGTCCCGCTGCCCGCGTGCTCCGTGGCTTTGCTCCCCGTCTCCCTGGTCTGCTGGTGACCAGCAGACCAGGGAGACAGGGAACAAAGCCATGGAGGACCCGGGCGGCGGGACCGCGGTGCGTCTCGGTCCGCTGCCCGCGTCTCCCTGGTCTGCTGCGGGGAGGGGGGGCGCGCAGCTAGTGAAAAGCAGACCAGGCTTTTCTCCGGACGCCTGTGGTAGAGCAGCTGGGGCGCTGCCGGTTGGTCCCGTAGCGCTGCTCTGGGCGCTACTGGACCAACCCGGCAGCACCCCAACTGCTCTGCCCCAGGCATCTCCAAGTCAGCCGGTGCTGAAACTGACCAGCGCTGACTACAGGAAGCCCGAGGCAGAGTTGCTCTGCCCCGGGCTTCCTGGAATCAGCCGCTGATCAGTTTCAGCAGCAGCTGACTTGGGGACGCCTGGGGTTCTTAAGTTGAATCTGTATGTAAGAACTGGCATCCAGATTCAGCCTGTTGATACTGATCAGCGGCTGATTCCAGGAAGCCCGGGGCAGAGCAACTCTGCCTCGGGCTTCCTGTAGTCAGCCGCTCGTCAGTTTCAGCAGCGGCTGAATCTGGACGCCAGTTCCGACTTACATACAGATTCAACTTAAGAACAAACCTACAGTCCCTATCTTGTACGTAACCCGGGGACTGCCTGTAGTATCACAGTGCACTAAGTTTCCCACATGACATGTGTATAAGTGGACATAATGAAGTGGCTTTTGAAAAAGTCTGAAAAGTTTTCAACTTGGTCCTAACCAAATGTCAGTATTTCCTGTCCTTCTGCAGTCCCACAGTCCCTGTACTCCATCTGTACATACAGGGTGCAGAATAATGACTTGTGTATTTGTGGTTTCACTATATTAAACTGAAAAATTGATATTTTATAATTGTTCATAACAGAGAAATTAAAATGCACACCATGTACCACTGCATGGCTACACATTATTTTATATCTCCACCAATTATCATTGCTTGTAGAGTAACATTAATGTGCATGGCATTTTAAAAGATCATACTGGCTCTTGAATAGGTTTATGCAGGAATCTAAGTCCCCCCAAATTCAAGAAGGACCTCCTCAAAAAAAGCTGGGGGTGGGGGAGGGAGTCAGAAATTGAGAAGAAAATAGTATTTGTGAAAAATTTCAAAGAAGGGAGAGTCATTTTTTTTATAGAGCACTAAAAATTACAAAGCTGTAAAGCAACTATTTTGTTTTGTATTATAAAAAGGAAGTTTTACACAAACTTCTAGATTCAGGCCAAAACTTTAAGATAACCTAACTACTTTGGCATTTTGTGGCTAAGTAGTTACTGTAAGTCTGACTTGGAAGACTAGAAATGAATCAATAATTGCAAGACAAAAAAAATTAAGGGATAGATGAAAAACAAACCCCAAAACATCACCCAAAAGAAATGAGGAATTCTGTATTTGAAACTTTATTTACTCGGATTTTCAATCTGAAGTGCCCCAGGGTTTCCATCTATTTGACCCTTAGGATAACTGACTTTCCTGCAGTTTCCCTTTGGAAACACATTGGTCCTGGATTTGATTTATTCTTTAAAAAATCAGTAACGTGCTGACATACTGTAGTTTCTCTCAACTAAATATTTTCCATCAACTTATGTGTGATGAATAAAACTATTAGGAAAACATCATGTGAACTGCATAAAACTCATTGCCTTCCAAGAACATGATGCTTTAATTTAAAAAAGGCAAATGCTTATTTTATTATTTAAAAATAAAAGATGGAAAAAAGTAGGACTAGTATATTTTGTACATTTGGTTATTAGTTACAACACTTTTCACGCAATCAGAAGCACAGGTTCTTATAGCCAATTGGCAGGAGATGAAACAAATGTAGGATCAACGTCTGGAATGGATATTGTACTCAGCTTCAAATAGTGAGTCTTTTCCCCTTATTGAAGATATTTTAGCACTATATTTCATTGTTTAATATACATTCATCACATACAATAAAATATAATTCCATGGAAAAGAGTCTGGATTTTCCAAAACCAACTTTTTCATTTATTTTTTGACAAATGAATAGCTTGGAGAAATTTATTCCTGTGCAGAGAGTCTGCACAATACCAATATCCCATCATTAACTCCTAAAACAGATCCACCTTTTCCATACAGTTACTTACCCACAAGTCAAAGACTGATGGACAGGTTCTGTACTTTGTGATCCCATCCAGTTTAGTGGCACTATGCTGCTGCATTGCCCATCAGGAGTCTTAGTTAGGACTCTCATTCCCCCCTACTCGCAGAGAACATACAGAGTTTGCAAGTTGCCATCTACCTTTGGGCTTTACAGCCTACTCCTCCTAAAACACCTGGCCAACTTCCCAAGGAAGTATGAAGAGGATATGATGCCATAGCTTTGTATTCCCTGGAAGTGCCCATATGCAAGGACTACAGAAGTCCTCAGCTCTTATGTGGGGAGAAGTGGTTACTTCCTGTTCTCTCCACATAGCCATGTAAGGGCCAGGGACAATCTGAGAGAACAGGTAAGTCTAACTGTTCTTTGAAAGTTAAATAAAAAAGATTTGAGGTCTGAGACCATCCAGGCATAGAGGCAATATAGGGATTTTACGTTGGCAGTCGGTGGTTGGGGCTCAGTCCTTATTTAAAGCATCTCATTAACTTGAGTGTGAGTTTTTGCTTGAAAGAAGACTGAAGAACCAAGTCTTGCTGTTAGAATTTTCTTTATACTTTAGACAGCAGAGAATTTAGACACAAAAATTTGACTCTCTGGTCCATGCTCCACTCTATATTTGAATAGTTCAGCAGGGTGCAGTTGTACCGGTGGTGCAGGAGAACTCCTGTCATATTATTTTAGGTTCTGCTGAGTAATTAAATATTAGTTTCCCTTTGGAGGTCCACATCATCACTTATATTCTGAGGACCAAATTGTCTGCTGAAAATTAACAGAATTGAACCAGAAGAGGAATTTGGTCCTGTAGTTTTAATAGAGGGATCTACATCTAACCTACCACCCACTTCCCAAC
The DNA here is from genome assembly GCF_052426305.1 of Pelodiscus sinensis. Lineage (NCBI taxonomy): Eukaryota > Metazoa > Chordata > Testudines > Trionychidae > Pelodiscus > Pelodiscus sinensis. The sequence goes on from NC_143065.1 coordinate 29,122,530, forward strand.
AAACATAGGCAAAGTTAGCACTAATTAGTAATATCAGGGACACTCTTGGGAGGACTGAAGGAGTCTGAAAGCCTAAATGAGCTGATCTTGCAGGCCAATGCTGAGGGATAGTAATAGGGCTGTGCCAGAGAAGCTTGTCCCGCTGTGCTCATGTTTTACCCATCACATGACTGAAGCGAGCAGTAATATGTTACCAATAGACTACGCAGGGATTTGTGAAAATAATAATAATAAGTAATACTAATAATAATAATAATCCCCTTCCTCTCATCCTGTAATAAACCCCAAGTCCTAGGAATGCAGATAAGAGCAGATGAAAAATGTTTCAATTATTTTCTCATTGAAACTAAAATGCTCTTTTATAAGCAGAACTCAGAAAGGAGACAATGCCAGCTGACAAAAATCTATATTAAGTATGTTTGCAAGAAATATTTGTGTTTTGTTCCAGGAAATTCTACTTAAATCGACAGTATAGCTGAGAGTCCAGCTTATGAAATCTGAAGGGGGAGGAAGAACCTTTGTTAAAACATCAAATATGGGAAAGTATATGAAGATCATCCTTTCCCCCAGAATATTTTAAAAACACTTACTGTTTGGTACAATCTTGCTTATGCTAAAGGCTTAAGAAAGCTTGCAACAGATAGATATTTGCTGTTCTCAAAACATTCTTTTAACATAGTTCCTTTACCCTGTAAAGAAATTAGCTAACAAATTCAATTTCATTGCATTGAAGTTACTAGATCATTTTGCAAATTATAAAATTTCTAATGGGAACAAGTCAATACAAACAATTATTGTACATTTCAATGACTACTCAAAACCTATCCAGAGGTCAAATTCTGCCTTCAGAAACACCCATGAAATTCCCACAGTCAAAAATTTGAATGATACCCTCCAGCACAAAAGAGTATGGCAGGACACAGACTAAACATGCAAAATTTACCATATGAGAATTGAAACCCTATTGTGCACAGCAGGTCCTGAAAAAGACAATACAGTGTATGCTGTTGTTCTGAGCAGTACATGTGGTTAAAAACCAAGACTGTAAGATCACATAAAAGGTTACTGAAATCCCTTTTTAAAATGGTAAAAGCCAATACATCTCCTGGATCACAGCACCTTGCAATCTCTTCACAGAGAGGTAACGAAATGTTTCATTGTTGTGAGATTATTTTAAACCATGTATTGTGTTTGACTGCACTTCACTCCATTAGAATCATAGAATATTTAAACTGGAAGGGACTGCAAGAAGTCATCAAGTCCCATTCCCTACCCTCATAGCAGGACCAAGCACCATCTATCATACCTGACAGATGCCTATCTAACCTGCTCTTAAATATTTCCAGTGATGGAGATTCCACAGCCTCCCTAGGCAATTTATTCCAGTGTTTAACCACCCTGACAGGAAGTTTTTCCTAATGTCCAACCTAAACCTCTTTCCTGCAGTTTAAGCCCATTGCTTCTTGTCCTTATCCATTGGCCTTGATTACATTCCAAGTTATCATGGTGTAGTTCATTTCAATGTGTGCTTTTTCTCCAGTGTAGGGGCTATAGTGTTGGGTTCCAATTAACCATCCAAGTAATCAATGTTTCCTATTTAGCATGACTAGATTTACTGCTCTGGGTATCTATTTTGTACATGACAATTTAATTCACTTGCATTTGAAAAGAATCAGGAGAAATACTCTAAAACTGATATTCTCTTAAAACAAAACAATAAAAAGACATTTTTTACAGGATTTAAGACTATTGTTTAGTGTGTCCAGGGATAAAAGTGACTGAAACATTTAGACAGTCATGCTACTCTAATTTACATTGTATCAGCTTTAGAAATCTTATTACTAGCAGTTGGGAATGCAAAGAGGGAGTTTCACACTTCTTTGTGATTCTAAAATTCGACATGTGGTCTGAATTATGCTGGCTGGAAGTCTGATGATATTCCAAAAGGATGCATCATTTTATTTTTTGCGCATCTCCCTCTCTCTGGGAGAATAGAGGATAAACATTATACAACCTTTGAAAAGATAACAGCACAGAATAGATAAGAAATATAAAGCTGGATGCTAATATTTGCTCAAACAAACCATGTGCTGATTTAGTGTAGTTGGATTTCTGGCACTTCTAATCCCTGGAATAACTTGAAGAATGTCTGTGGTATATTCGGCCTGTAACCACAAAAGGGCAAGATACCTCTTATTCTGATTCATCTCAGCAGAAGCTGATATATTAAAAAGAACCTCTTCAACTCCTGCAAATGCTCAGGCCAGCCAAACTATCCCTTCATGATGTTGGACTGGTCTTCACTGAGTCTCCCTTTGTTTTTAGCTTCTTCCCATGTAATACTGAATTACAGTAGGTTTTTATTCTATTGCTGTTCAAAGCAGCATACACTCACATTCCAAACAAAATAACAAAATCAAGAAACACGGGTAGTAATTCTCCACTAGGTAAATTACCTTTAGGCGAATGCAGAATTACCTAACCTGAAACCAATATTTTTAAACATGGATGTCTAAAAAACAGGCACTTGCTCTGGCCAGTTTTTCAGAGGTGCTGAGTACCTGCTACTTTCCACAGGCTACAATGAGAGCTGCACAAAACCTCTGAAAAAGTAAGTCATTTTTATTTAGGCAGCTAAGTTTGAAAATCTTAACCTCAACTTTAGTAGTTGTATGGTACTCTCATTATGAGTGTGCAACTCTTATAGCTGACAGTTGATACTCTGCCATTGTACATCAGTAATGGTTTTATATGGAGAATCAGGACAGTATATTGAAAGACTGATAAGAATACTGATACACATTAAATCCCATTACACTAAATCAGCACATGGTTTGTTTGTTGCAGGTATCAGCATTAACAAAGGCACTGAGTGACTTTCTGATATTCAGGAAAATACTAGTGCTGCTTTCCAAACTGAAACATACATGGACTAACCAGCTACAATCAGTCTAATTGCATGTGACTGCTCTAGATTTTAAACTTGATTTAACTCAAACAATGTGATCAGTGTTTCCATGCTCCCCGGCAATGCTAACTTTAGAATATTATAATGAAACCTCATGCACCAGGGCATCACTTGCAGAACCACCAGAAGCAAATCCGGTCAGGTGCTTCATGGATTCTTTCCACCTTCCTCTGAAACATCAAGTGTAAGAACACAAAACACCTATGGACGGTTCGGGAGATCCAGTATGCCATAGTGAACAAGTGAATATAAGTTGCATAAGTGAGGTGAACACAGTGAACTACCTGGTCGAGATTATCAATTTAACAGCCCAACGCTAAGATTTTCAAATGAGCCCATGGGAGTTAGAGACATACATCCCACTGTACTTGGCCTCCTAACTCCTTTAGCCTCCTTCAAAAATCCTGCCACAGTATTTAACTAGGAAGTTGGTCAATAATTTCCATAGATCACTTTTAATTTGGCCTCGCACATGGTACTATGCATATTGCCTCAATGGAATTTTTACCTGCTGGGGGCCAGGCCTTGATATATCCAGTGCAGTGGACTACTGCATACTGTGCTTCTCCTTCTTTTACTGGGCCTAGGCCATTCCTATATAAGAAGAAAATATTAATAAATACATTTAACATCCTATAGAACTTTACACTAGTACTTTTTTTAAACACAAAATTTACCAACTCTACTAGCAATAATACATAGTACAACTCTTACATAATCTTTCAACATCTCAAGTGCTGCATAAGCCATCCTTAATAAACATTAAGTATCATTTTACAGATGAGGTTACTTAAGGTGGAGAGTGATATAGGTAAGGCCCTTAAGAAGTCAGTGACAGAGGCAGGATTAGAACTCAGTTGCAAATTCCCAGTCCTGAGCTCACTCCACTCTGATGTGATATCATGTTATTTGTGAGTGTGTCAGATTCTGATACATGAAGACTTGTTTAGGTAATCCTGGGAGATTTAGCTCTTGTGAAGTCACCAACTAAAAAAGTTTATTATGACATACTGTGGTTGCAACAAACAAACTTACCTGTATCTTTTTCGCATGGTAGTTATTCTGTTCAGAGGTAAATGATCCAAAGGGGCATTTCCACACCTAAAAATAAGAAAGCATTTGAAAGAAAATATAAATGCCAGGGGAGAAAAATCCAATTTGAATCCTTTTTAAAAGATACACATTGAAGTAATATTGTTTTTTTCTAGGACGCACAATCAAAAGCAAAGTATTTTCTAAGAGGTTGATACTACTATAAACCCCTATTGTATTTGTTTCTTTTACTTTTCAGTGCCCCAGCTATTTTCAAGACATAAATGATAAAAAAAACAAAAATAAGAAAACTATTGGCTCACAAAAGAAAATCCAACGGTTAATATGAGGCTAAACAAGAAAGACAAGAAGAAAACACAGCCCAAAGTAAAGAATTCCTGCATTGGTTTAAGAAGACCACAAATACTTTAAAAATCAAGTTTGAAAACTAGACAAATATACAATTTAGGACTTCAGATTTACTATCCAAAAATAATTCCAGCTTCCAGAGAATTTAGTAGAACAGAGAATTCACATACTATATACAATTACTTATGTATTAGATACTAGTGATTTGTATGCGCAACCATATATAACAATATTGCCCTACATGTGGTATCAACCCTTTCATTTAGGGATGGCTGGTAAGCATCTCCCTGTTAAGGGTGAGGGCTGCTCCAGCACTGCAGGGCCCCCCTGTGTGGAGCTGGGAGCTGGCAGCCCCACAAAGGATCAGAAACAGCCAGGAGGTTCAAGCCCTTGCTCCAAATCAAGCGAAGTGGGGTTTAGAACTTTGGTCTCCCAGAGGAATGCACTATCAATTGGGAAATCGGCTATTCTGGTCTGTGGCTTAATTACCCCCCGCCAACATTCCATCCTGGACTTTGAAGAACTTGACAGATGTTTTATTAAAACTAACACATTCTTACAACATTTTGACCAACTGGCATTTTCCAATGAAAACCATTTTCTGGAAAACCAATTGCTCAAAGACTGCACCACATGACCAGTAAACATGGGCCAGACGGAATAAGAAGTACACCCTAAATGATGACTAATAGACTGAATAGTTTTATTAAGTAAATATTTGTCCAAATTAATTAATTTGTTTATAGTTACAATTTAATAGGAGAAGAAAATGTTATTAGAGTTGCATGAAGGACATGTGTATGATGATGGTTCCATAATTTCAAAGCACAAAATGTAACTCCTATTTCTCAGTCCCAAACTCATGGAGCTAAACTGAAGTTTTGAGCATTGTGGAGCCCTGGGCGAAGAAGTATGGCAGTGCCTTAAAGGAAGCATGCAGGGGTTCTGGGATACTGAAAGGAAAAGTGGAACTTGCTCTTCCTCCTTGTTCAACTGCCTCCTGTGCTATCAACTCTGCTGCCATCCTGACATTTGCCCCGTGTTTGTTAGTGCTGCCATCACAACTAGGGATGTAAAAACTGCTTAAACTGTTTAACCAGTTAAACAATTTTAACAACCGGCTGTTGTGAGCAGAAACATGTTCCTGCTGGCTGGGCCCTCCAATTAACTGGTTACCCAGTATGCGAGTAAGGCTAATCCATATATTCCTAACCTCAGCTAGAGTCACTCTGCTATGCTTCTCAATATGAGTAACCAAACTGGAGCTGCTGCCTGTGTAGATCAGCAGGGGCGGCAGAGTGTCTTCATCACTCTACAAAACCCAGACAGAGACAGCCATAATATGATCTACAGTAAGTGACTGTTACATTTATACTGCTACTACAGCACTTCCAAAGCACCCTCAATTCAAGGACCTCAACGCGCTTGAAACACCTGAACTGATCCGATTTAATAATTGTATTTAATTAGGATGTGTGTCACTTTACATGTTCAAAACTTTATGCAAATTCAAATTCATTAAAGCGGGCTGGTCTTGGACTTGATTTTACATTCAAACCTTTTGGTTTGTTTGCGTTTTTGCATAATTTATTCTCAGCGTACAAAGTCACACCGATGGACTTTTCACCATGTTGCATTCACTGAAATGGTAATTGTGACATTACAATTACAGGGGCACCAGAGGCCACATTCACAATGAGCCTCTGTTGCACAGGTGGCTCATATTAATCACTTTCTTGTGTGTTATTTGAGAAACAAACATCAGAACAGTCACAGAAACTTACCAGAAGTTTGAAAAATTGTGAAATAATTCCCCTCCTATCTAACATTTACTCATGTATCTAGAATTAACTAATTGGCCACTGGTCAATTTTTACATTGCTGGCTAACTCAGTAACTAAATTCCTGCTTGTCTTCAACATATTTTTAGTATTATTGGTTTGGGAGAGAGGGGGAAGAACTCAAACAGCAAAGTTTCAAGTCCATGTCTCTGCCATTGAGTGGGAATGGGGGTGTAGGATCTGGGTGGGAAGTGGGGTGCAGGAGTGGGTGAGGGTGCAGAGTCTGGCCAGGAGAGAATGTGCAGGAGCAGGCTGGGGGTAGGGCACAATGGCCAGGGGGAGCACGGGGGAAGGTTGGCACGTGTAGTGGCCAGGGAAGGGGGGAACTAGTGAGTGTAGCAGCCTTTGTCGGAGGGGGATTTTGGCAATCGTAGCAGCCAGAGGCAGGGGGAGAGTTTGGCAGGTGTAGTGGCCATGGGGAGAGGAGGGGGGTTGGCAATTGTAGCGGCCGGGGGACGAGGGGGAAGAGCTTGGCTAGCATAGCAAGTGGGGAGGAGGCATGGCGAAAGTAGCAAGTGGGGGGTGTAGCCCCCTAGTCAAACTTTAAGAAACAAAGGCTTACATCAGTGATGGGCGACCTAGGCCAGTGAGTGGTCCACGTGAGTGGCACTCCATCTCAGTGGGCTGCTAGACTGTTCTAACCAAGATGGCCTCCCAAGATAGAGCAGTTTTGCTAACTGTGCTAACGTGCGTAGAATTCGTGGGGTGTGCTAACTGACCCAGAGCAGTGTTCTGATTGGATGCAGAGGGAGCACAAGGTTCTTACAGTCAATGCTGCCTGCAATCAGCACACACCTCACTTCATGTGTCCTCGCGTTAGGTGTGCGTCACTTTAGTAATACTGGTAGGAAAAAAAAAACTACGTGGAAGGAAACGAACAGAATCTGGCAACCTTGCTCATGGGCAAAGGTAAACAAAATGTCTCCTGGGCCTCACACACAACCCCAATGGTCTGCATGTGGCCTTGAGGCCACAGGTTGCCCACTACTCGCTTACATTCTAGTGGTTAAAACAATCTAAGGCTCTCTGGATCAGTGCACAATACAGCACACTAATACAGATTAGATTTGATAACTTTCTTGCTAATTACAGGGAAAGGCAAATTGCAGATTGACACTAGATATAAAACCAATCATACTGGAAATGGCTAATCAGAGCGTCAGTACTTCTCATATTTTTACACCATGTCAAACCTGATGAACGGGGATGATATTTTGAGGTGTGAAAAGGGAGAAGAGCATAGAAGGAACAGAGAACTGTGTACCTCATTCTGCAAATGAAGGAGCGTCTGGATCCCATGCACATTCTCATTGAGGACTGCTGACCTTCCTTCTTTACTGTCCCGGTTTTTAAGTCCAAAATTCGCCCTGGGGAAACCAAGGAGAGCAATTCATGATCTTGATTCTTGCCTGCTAAGAACTGACACAAATTAATTTGACATGGTCCTCCAAATGACCAATTAACAGGTAAAAAAATTCCGGACATTATTAACACAGCGTCAAAATAAGCAGTGATATGTATAAAAAATACTTCAAATAGCATTAAGACAGACCCTCTTCCCTCTAACTGTTTTTAGTGAGAACAGTATTGATTTGAAAAAATAGCCTTTATATTAATGTTTTCTTTTGGTATAGTGTGGCAGCAAACATTGTAAGCATAAAACAAGATGCAGCCTCTGTTGTAATTAAATGAATGGAAAACCTAGACTATATAATAGAATATAAAAAAGTCCTTATCCCCCTATCTGCACAATGACATTTGGAAATAAGTTGATTTCTACGAATTAAGCCCTGAAATTATTGTCAGCTTTTTAGATCTACAGATTATTTAACTCCCATAGGGAGCAAGAATTAACTGAAGACATGCACACCTGTGATTGGGAGTAAAATCTTCACAAAACGCTTTAAAATGGGATATTTTAAAAACAGAACTAAGGACCAGAGAGCATTCCCTTTTGACTCCCAAGGGACAGTAAAAGTTTTTGCTGCTGTAGGAATGTTATTCTTACCAACCAAGGCTGGATTGTGCCTTCACAGCCTTGAGCAAGGGATGGTACTTAAACTGCATAAGCCAAGATGTAGTCCTGGCAGGCCCTGTTATCTGAAGAGATCCCCTTAAGGCACAATTCCCTCCTAGCTCTTGTGGGAGTGCAGGATAACGGGGGTCATTTGATACAAGTCTGTGGTACCAGCTAGTTATGACACTATCTCCCCCAGTTCAGCTGTGCTGTCCAATGTGCTGTAGGGACTGCACCAAGGCTCCACAGTCCAGGTTGCTAGCAGAGGAATTTAAAGGGGGAGTCTCTCTCAATTTTCCATGCGTCCAGCATGGGCCTATTTTCCAAGCTACAGTCTAGGCACCCAAATAAATAACTAAAGTTTAGAGAAAAAAATCATTACAGAACAATCAAGTTGATTCACAGATAAAAAGTAAAAATACAAGAAGATGCAGATAATTAATTTTAGATACTCATAAACAACATGTGAACGTGAAAAAACTTGCCCATCCACTTGACCAGACAAATCAAGTTAAGCAATTTTAGGAATTTTTTGCCTTTATAGAAAAACACTTCCCTGTACGTGTAAAAGAAGGGGAAAAGTTGCTTTCAAGGTGTAGTGGTACAGCTACCCCACTCTGGCCAGAAGGGGTGAAAGCAGGATGAAGGGAGCCTGCACAGAACTCCAGCCAAACAGAAGTTTATAAGGAACCAATGAGAAGCAGCTTCATGGAGTGCCCTTTTATAAAGGGTGGCTCAGCAGAGCAAAGAGCAGTTGAGTCCTGACCAGTGAGGGTGCAGGACCAACTCCCAGTGAAGGAGAAGCACCTTCTATAGGACAGTGCTGGGCAAGCTCAGGGGAGCGAGAGAGGGAAGCTTCGTCTTGATACCTCCCAGACTGTGGCCTTGATACAAGGGCCAAGAAGGTGCAAGCAGTTATGGGAAAAGTGGCCCTGGAAGCAAGAGGCAGAAGAGGGGAGAGAAGGGGAGCAGGACAAGGATGCTGTCAGAGGGTCCCCCGGTCCAGACAGTGGGCAGGCCTGCGTCCCTCCCATTTCCCCCTTACACTACATCTAGCCACACTGAGGAGTGATCTTTATAGACTGTGACTTTCCCCTGAGGTAACAGGCTAGACTGGGGCTGCAGTTGGCTACGATGGCGGATGGCGAGACTAAAGACTGTTGACACCCCTGGAAGGGGGTGAGAGATCTGAGCGGTGGGCACTGCTAGAAGGCAGCATCCCAAAAAGGATGCTGTGGTCCTGGGAGCGGCACGGGGCCAGAGCTAGAGCATGGAGAGAATACACGTGACGATGGGCAAAACACTGACCAGAATGGGGTGCCCTGCTGAGGACTGAGCTAATTTCCAGAGTGACCATCAGCAGGAGCTGTGGTGATGAGCTGACCCCGTTAAACAAGGGATAAATAATTTTTTTAATTGAAACAGCCAATATCGATTCCTGCATTGATGCTATTAGCAAAAAATGAGGAATAAAAATGTATTTAATAAAGTCATAGAAATAGTTCTTCATTTCTCATCAAGGAGCATACTAAAATATATATAAGCACCCTCTGCAGAAGTGGTTCCCAACTGCTGGTGCATGGACCTGTGGTGGGCCATGGTACACTGCTAGGCCATGCCCATGCTGGCTGCTCCAGGGAGTTTGGCCTGTGACTACCAGAGCTGAAGCCAGCTCTTCATGGTGACTCTGGGGGCCAGGGTTAGGCTACATTTTTTGGCGGACTGGCAACATTTTATTTGCAATTCTGCATAATGTATCATGAATATGCAAATAAAACATTGCCAGTCCACCTAAAGTTTGTGAATGGGTTTGCTGGTCCATGGTATAAAAAAAAGTCAGGAACAACTGCTCTACAGTATTAGATGGTTACCAACTTTACAACTGCCCATGTGTGTTCCTTTGGCACTGAAAACTTTGATAAAGCATGCTACCCAATAATATTTAATGGGTAATATTTAATGGGTCAGACAGTGCCCTGACTTATACCCCATGTAATCTCAGCGACATGCCTGGGAAGTGAGTCAAAAAATTATTTTGAGCAACAGATATTATGACAAAGCTCTCAAGCAGCTTGTTTCAATTGTCACTCAAATGTTTTTTAACCTTTGCATAGTTGTAACAATGAACTGTACCGGTTTTAGTGCGTGAGCACATAAAGTACGTGTTTAGGAATAAACTTATAACATTAAAGTAAAAGGGGCAGAGGCTAAAATTAATTAAACTGAGAGGGGATCAGGTTTTCAGCTGCTCTTCAACTAGTCTCCAAAATTGTGCTCATGAATAGTTCTTGCCCCAGATAGCCTTTGTCTCCTACAGGGTTGGAGCCTCTAGGTCAGGGTGGGAAATAATTTTTGATGGGGGGCCACTCCAAGAATTTTAAAAGTGGTCGAGGGCTGCACTCTTTCATTATATTAATGGAGGAGGTGTGCGGTCTGGGATGGTGGTTGGGTGCAGAAGGGAGCTTGAGATAAGGGAGGGAGTTTGGGTGAAGGAGGCAGTTGGGACCTGGGGAACTGGACTAGGGTGCAGGGGGTTGGATTGTGACCTAGGCAGGGAACTGGGGTATAGGAGAGGGTGCAGGGATTTGGGTTTTGAGATAGGGCAGGAGGGGACTATGATCTTGGGCAGGAGATTGGGGTGCCCGATCTGGGAGGGTACATGGGTACAGAAGGGGGCAGAAGATTTGGGTATGTGGAATAGGGGACAGGAGGGGGGGCAGGAGGGTTGGGGAAGGGAGGGACTGGGGTGCCAGAGGTAGGCTCTGCCAGGAGACTTACCAGTCAGCAACAGTTTCTGAATCAAATCTCCCTGCCTGCCCCGCCCTCACACACGCTGCAGCCATGTGCTCTGGAGCACCTTGTGCTTCATGGCTGCCTGTTATTGAAACAGGCAGCTCCCATTGGCAAGGCTCTGGCCAGAAACCAACCAATGGGATTGTGCTGGGGGTCACACCGCAAGGGGAGCCAGTCTAAAAAACAGTTCCCTAATCAGACCGACTACCTGCCGCCCTGCGCTGCCGCCTCTGTTGCAGAGGCAGCAGCATGGGGTGGCAGCAACTCCTGTCCGTTGTGGGGTCCAAGCTCCCCAAGGACAGGGGCTGCTCTGCAGGATGTAGAGCAGCCTTTGTCTGCAGGGTGCTGGGGCCCACTGCAGACAGAGGCTGCTTCGTGGCAGCTTCCTTTTTCCCCTTGCTTCTGCCTCTGATAGAGGCAGCAGCACGGGTGCATTGCGGAACCAGTGCTGGGGGAACCAGCTTTTAAGCTGGCCTCTTCCACCACTGGCTCCTGCTCCCTAACTTGCTGCCTCTGATACAGAGGCAGAAAGCAGGGGGGAAATGTGTGCAGGCAAGATGATTAACTGATAACCCTAGGCTTATTGGTTAATCATACAGTCAACTACATGTTGACATTGCTAATTAAGATACATGCTTCCTAGATTGTTTTCTCCTCCTCCTCCTCCTCCACCCTCCATCCCAGGCTCTTGATAACTATGCTTTGCCACACACACCATTTCCATCTCACCACTTCTTTTACAGTCTTAGATGTACATCAGTGGCATACAGCCTTTATCTTCATTCCTAATGAGGTCTGGGGAGCCACAAAATAATCAAGTCACACGGACCCGATTCTGTATCACAATGTCAGTCATGAATTTTATCAGTGACACGATGAAGGACTGACTTCATCAACAACATCACCAGGTCTTGATGCAACATCAGAGCCTCCTCCTTTCACCACTCCATTCTTGACTTCATGGATGGGAGTAGCCCAGATTGCGCCATTTAAAAACTGCATAGGGGTTAAGAAATAAGGGTCCTGGAAATGTTTGCAGTGGGAGGGGGGAGGCAGTTCCAGTTGCTTGGTATTCCCCATTTCATCTGGCACACACTTATCAGGCAGCTGAGCAGATCACCAGTCACTGTTGCACCATTTGCTCCACCTGGAAGCAAGGACCTAGCATAAATGTGAATCTCTTGTAGCATCACATGTAGACATCTGCTCATGGCTTTAGGATCAGTGATACAGGCAGACATCTGCTTTATCATCACTGGAACTATAGTTTGTTACAGCTGCTCACATGGTGGACCCTGGATTATGCCAAATTACAACCAAACACAGAGCAAATAATCACAGCTGCATGCCATAGGAGCAGTTAAATGCTATATTCTGATGATAATTCTGTCATAAGAACATAAAATATTCATCCCTCTGTATGCTTTCTGCATCTGTTATACTACCACCACGCATATTGATACATGCTCATTTAGAATCTCTCCATCACAAACACACGTGCAAAATACAATTGATTCTGATCCTGGCAACAATATTCTGATGAGAAAATGTTGTGGACTATTAATACAAATTACTTAATATAATACTGTGCACATTATGAGTATCTTCTTTTTTTTCTAGTATATACTATAGATCGGTCTTAAGAGGAAAAAGATTGTGGGTAACACAATCTTATCTGGATCACTTATGAGTATTTGCAATATATGGATTATTTTGTGTGTACAGGTTGAACCTCTCTAGTCCATCACTCTCTGGTCCAGCAATATCCGTAGACCAGTATGATTTTACTTAGCCAGATGTCCGTTTATCATGGGATGTGGCCAAATTTCCTGCGGTCCCATGAAGTTTGTTTACAGCCACCAATCTTGGCTCTCAGTGTTCTGTGCTGTTATTTAGCTTTCATTTACCCCTAAATGTCTTCTAAGAGCCCAACAAGCAATGGGAGTGTCGGAAATGCTGTTAGACAACATTGACCTCTCATGGTCATGTCCTGAGAGTGCCAGACTAGGGAGGTTCAACTTGTAGTTCTTTTTAAACTAAATCCTTCCCTCGCTCCAGATCTAGCAAACACAATGTCCATTTCCCAACCACAGCACTGCTCTGAATGACACTTGGGCCTCATCATCACTGTAGTAGCTACACAGCTTAAATTATAACTAGCTTGCTTTGCAGAGGAAGAGTGAACAAACAACCAAGCAAAATGCATATGGAAACAGGATAGTCGACTAGTCGCTTTCCCCACCCCTTGATGCCTCTATCAGAGGCAGCAGGCGGGAGAGGGAGAAAAGGGAGCTACTTCAAAGCAGCAGCATTGCATGCTTTAAATGCCACAGGAAGCCTGGTGTCGGGCTCCTCGCAGAGTTTCAAAGGGGCACCACCGCCCTATTGACTAACTGAATAGTCAATGCAGAAATGTATCGACTATTCAATTAATCAATTACATGATATTTAACATCCTTAATTGAAACCAGCATACAAAGTACTTGGATTTGCACGTAATTGGTACCTTTTTAAAAGTTCCCTGTTACAGTTCAAATTCAAAATGCAGCACTGCTTAAACCAGGGGTGGGCAACTCGTGACCTCCCCTCAGACCTCTCCGGCATTGGGGGCCCTGCACTTACCTACTCCTCTTCCACACTTCTGGAGTGACAGGAATTGCACCCCATCCCCACTTCCCCCCAACTCCTTCCCAGCCATGACTCAGCTGATTCACAGCTTTCAAGTTCAGAAAGGGAGGGATAAGAGTGGGGACAGAGCCCCAATCAGCCAATTCATGGCACTCGAGAAGTGCAGGGACAGAGTTGGGAGGAGCACTTGGGAGAGGAAGCAGGAAAGAGGCCAGGCAGGGATCTGATATTGTAACGTAAGTGTAAATGTTTCTTTTTTATTATTTGAAGTAGCTGACAGTTCTATGGATATATGAATGATTAAAGCATTTCTACTTGTTTTGCAATATTCCACATGCCATGCATTAATGTATTTAATTTTATTCTTGGGGCCATGGTTAGTGCACATGACTGATTTCAATCTTGCAGACCACTGAGACAAAGGAGGGCTGCCCATATGGCCCACTAATTACCTTGGGCTGCCTGTCACTGGCTTAGATCAATGGGAGTCAAACTTGCAACCAAACCAAGGTTGCTCACTTAGGATGCAGCTGCAGTTTACCACCAAGTAGACCTGGAGTCAGATGACCCAGGCTCAGGTATTTCCTCAAGCCCAGCACAACTGTACTGCAGATCAGTCTAAACAATAGGCCTACCTAGCCAGGAACATCCCGGCTGCCTCACAGAGCACCAGTCTCCAGAGATTCCCACCTTGCTTCTTCCCCAGCCTTGTCCCAACCCAATCCCAGTACTGTCTTTGCCCTGCATTAATCTCGCTACATCCTTGTCATTGCCCTGTGCCAGCCTTGTCTTCTCCTACTGATCCACTCCAAGCCATCATCCTCTGACTCTCTGGTTCTGGCCTTCAGCATGTATCTGGAATCTCTAGACTCTGACCTCATCCCTTTGACCTCTGGCCTGCATCTGGATTCTGGCTACAGTTCTGATTCTGGTCTGGCTATGGACTCTGAACTTGGTAGTGACCTGCCCTGTGCCCGAATCATGATTCCAGGACCATACACCTACTGTGACCTATGCTCTAAAATTACTCCTGATTAACAGAGGCCTTGCCTGGCATGCAACAATAAACCATCTGTCCCCCGATAAGTGGGCTGCAATAAAATCCAGGCTCCTGATGTCAGCTGCAATTGCTGTTAGGTGCTGCCGAAGTCAGTAAGTGTGATGCGGGACAGGGTTCCGGAGATGAATTACCTGAACAACATTAATAAGAACTATGCTAGGGTCTCACCATTAATAAAAATGGCAAGTAACTAGTCTAAAGCAATGATACAGGCCACAGAGGCTCCTATACTGTGACAAATTTCACACATGTTCTAAACACATTCCTGTAACAATCCCAGGTGCACCTGTACTAAAGTATAAAAACCTGACCCTTGCACATGCAAATGGGTATTTGTGGATGTACCAGCACTTCTGCACATGAAATTGCCATTTTGATACTCAAATCCCTTTTTTCCCCCCACAAAAGGATATTTAAGATGGACCTATGACACAAAAGTTCAGAACCAAGCCTAGCATTTCTCAATATTCATGGG
Source organism: Pelodiscus sinensis (assembly GCF_052426305.1). Taxonomy (NCBI): domain Eukaryota; kingdom Metazoa; phylum Chordata; order Testudines; family Trionychidae; genus Pelodiscus; species Pelodiscus sinensis. Next base: position 29,137,713 of record NC_143065.1, read on the forward strand.
GGTTTCTAAGTTGGAATTTTGGCTGAAGCCCATCTTTATACAATGGCTGTAAGCCCTTCAAAAATGCTGCGCTTTGTGTTTAAACACTGCATGCTAAATTTTATACGTGGATAATCAAACACAGCCTGTGCTTTCTTACTTTCCTCCCATTCTTTCTTTTGGGGATTTGATTCCCACTAGAAAGAGAGACAAGGGGACTGAAGTATCATCTTTAATCAGACTAAATTCTGTTTGAGAGAAAGAGAAGATTCCCACTAGACAGCTAAACCTAATTTCTAACTCTATAACAATCTGTTTGATTACTAGATCCTATACAGTGTCTCTTCCTACAGGCAGTAACTGAAGGATACAAAAGAACAGTATGGCATAGTAGAGGCTTACAACTGTACTTCTTCAGGAATACTTCCTACAGAGCATCTTTCAGATGCAGTTTCCTTCCAAATTCCCTTCTTCCCAAAAATACAATTATCCCTGTTGCATAAAAAAGCTTCCGCCTGAGCTCGCTAGATTTATATACATGGATTTTCTAAAGCTACACCAAACTGTAAGGTCTAAGGTTTTAAACTGCAACTTATTATGATCTGTGTCAATCTTTGCAATCTGTGTAACTCTCAAACTTACTGTAAACTGCAACTTTGTAATCTTTGTAACATGCAGCCACCTTGCTTGTAACTTTCCCTAAGCTGCATTCTTCCCTGAGTGAATGGAGAGAGAGTGTGAGCATGAGTGTGTTTGAAGAAGGCTTGGAACAATGGACCACATGGCAATGAGTCATCACAGTATGGGCATGCTCCCTGCTGGATAAAGGGAAGTCTGAGCATGCTCCCTGATGACAAGGTGAATGAGTCACAGGAGCCATTCAGACACTATATAAAGAGAAGGAGCACACGTGAGACTCTCTTTTTTTCCTTCCACTGATCCTGAGAAGCTCCCCTCCAGTGTCTTTCCTCCTGACCAGCTTCCCCCGCCATGATGAGAAGATACCCTCCAGGATCCACATGCCTTGGCTCCTTCTGCAACCTATATGTCTATATAAGTGTGTGATTGCCTGAGAGCAGGAATGAATGGGTGTGAATGAGTGAATGAATGGAGGTGTGTGTGTGTGTGTGAGAGAGAGAGAGAGATCTATCTTCTTTAGCTTAAACCTTTGGTGGCTGCTTTCTCCTCTTTAGTTTTATCTAGTGGAAATAAACCCATAGTAGTGTAACCCTGGGTGGTCTCCAGTGAGAATATTTTTGGGGTAACAATCCCCATCAGATGTTATTTTCACAATGACCAGCTGAAAGACTGGGGTCTGCTGCATGGCAGTGCAATATCCTTCTTGAAAACAAAAAGACCACCTCTTCTCTAAACCTCGAGTGATTTCTTTTCTCCCAGTCCTCAGCGATGCACAATTGGCAAGGTGCATATTGGGGTTTTCTATCTTAACTCTGGCATCAGCCTATCCATTGTGATGCTTCAGAGGCAGAATCTTGGACTTCATGGAACATTGGTCTGAATTTTGTAGCAAATCTTACATGCCCTTAGATACCACCACCACCAGCAAATATCAAGCTTCATGTAGTAGTAGGCCACAGTCTCATTTGTATAGAGCAAAGTTAGCTTTTTCTACAATTAATCTCAGTCCCTTTATTTTCTAAATATTCTTTTTTTTCTCCCTGTAAAGATAAAATAAATGACAAAATGAAAAGTTTGGTTTGGCCAACATAACAAAAGATGACTTTATGCTCCTCAAAAATACTCCACATGCTGCTCAGGGAAGACAAACAGAACACAGGAATACACACCAAAAGAATCCTTATGAAAACCCAAAACATCTTTATTTGTGGTATAATGAAACGGAGCAAACCAGGATAGTGATGCAGGAAAACAAAAGGAAATGATTAACAATAAAAGCAAACTAATGGTCAAGTGACTGATGCTATCTGATGTGGTTCCAAATATAAGCTGACCGCTGAATTTAAGGGTCACTGGACAAAACACTATTCTACAGTGGTGCAAGCAGGGCCTGATTAAGACCTTTAGAGGCCCTAAATACTGAAAAGATTATGGTGCCCCCCCATATGTAATTCAAAATAAAAACAATACTATATGGTAAAATCTCTTTTTTTGGTGCCCCTCTTTGCTGGTGCTCTAAGCTCGTGCTTAGTCTGCCTATTGGGTAATCCAGCCCTGGGTGCAAATTATTAAAACGTTAAAAAAGGTAACAGGGCCCATCTCAAAGATTATGTGCACTGGGAGTAGTTTCAAATAAAACTTCTAGCTGCAGCCCTACCATACAAAATGACAATGGTAAAAAATCAATTACTACAAAACATAGAGCAGGGCTCCACTGTGTTAGCCATTGTACAAATGATGCTCCCTGCTCCAAACAGTTTACAATGTAGATAAATTTGAGAGGAATTTCAAGAGCACGATACAATATGAAGTGTACATTGCAAAGTTCTCTCTGTTATGTTAGCATAATCAAAAATATAAAAGGATGGAGACAATGTGACAGAAGAACTACTCCTGTTCCACTGAAGTCCACGGGAAGCAGGATCAGACCTGTAACATAGGAGTTACTCATTCTTGCTTTTGAATGATGTGATCAATTAAGCTCTGGAAAGCTGAATTTTTGCAGCACTGATGAGCAATAAGAACAGAAGATTTTCTTTGGCTGACTGCATGCCAGCATGGAGACAGGTGGCAGACATCAGAATTTAGATTACAGCCATTTTAATTTGAACTTTGGTTACTTAATGATTTACACCAAGGAACAATACGGCCTGAAACACACATAGATCAAATGTTCTAAATTTGATTGATTCAGATACGGCTGCATTCACCAGAGACAAAGAAGCTAATTCTGACCCATCGTCATTGTTTTGCTTCATTAATACAAAAAAAAATAATCAGTGTTTACATTTTTCACTCTTAAAATCATTAGTAAAGACCAGCACACTTTTAAGGCAGCTCCGACAGGGTTTTAAGCTATATTAATTACTAAAACAGGATATGTTTGCATCTTCCCCACAGATCTTAAGTGACTCCAAACTGGTCAAAGAGTGATGTGTTCCTAACCCAAGCAGGAAGATCAACACAATACTCCAGGACATAGTTCCCTCTAAGCTGTGTGTCTGCACGGCTGCACACACACACAAAATGTTGGCCCACCCACTTAGTTTATTAAGCTGCGCAGAAGCACTCACCATTCACTTTCCTGCTGGAAAGCGAGTGGTAGTGGTGGCTTCTGGTAGAGTTGCTGCCCCCGTTGTGCTCCAGCTGGAGCCAGGATACAAGGAGGTGGTCCCTACTTGGGCACTCTTACCATGACCCCGGTACCTGCTCCAACGGAATGCCATGTGGTCCCGTCTGGTGGGGGCTATGTGGCAGGCAGCTGCCCGGGTGTTCTTAAACCACATTTCCCACGCAAGGCAAAATGCCGTGGGGGCCATGCAGTGGGTGGTGGCCCCAGCGTTCTCTGGCTGGAGCCGGTGAGTGTGTGTTTGCTCCCGTGGTTTTGGAACAGGCGCCCCTCGGATGGAAGGGGCTTTGCCTGGTGCACTGTTGCAAGCACTTTTTCTGAGCCAGAAGAAGAAGAATGAAGGGTGGGGTGGGAGGAGAGTAGAAGAAAGAGACTTCTTGGAGGTCAGTAGATGGTTGTGTTTGTTAATTTCCTCAAGCCTTTGAAAACAATTCCCCATGTGTAAAGCAAGTTGTACTGTTGATCAAAGTTAAGATACAAAGGCAGATCAGTGTATGACACCAGGGCAAGAAAAGAACCTTGCCATTCTAAATATGTAATGGTTTCTTGCTGTATAAAACAAAGGATCCTAATCTGGAAAGCTTGTAGTGATAAGAAAATCCTTCTCTATGAAAATTGCAGTGCGGAAAGAAATCTTTTTTTTTTTTTCTTTTTGTAATACCTGCTACGTATGCAGTTCATTATAGTCAATTTTAAAAAGTGTCAGTTCACAGTTTTAAAGTGGCAAAATAAATCTTTCAATTCCATAACTGAATTCACAGCAATGTGTACAGATACACATGCATACTGTGGAGGAAGGGATATAGAGGAGCTCACAGATACACCTTCCTTATAGGCTCCAACTGATGTCTTCTTTTGTCTTTTCTTCTGGGCCATATACTTAAGTTGAATGGAAATTGAGTCAGCTGGATTTTCTAACTGACATTTGATGAAGTAAGCAATTTATTATTATTGAGGGTTTCCTTTGTTTTCTAATTGTGCACAGTGTTAATGCCACAACAAACCACTTCTCACTCGCATAAGGACTGCCATGTTTGTTTTTAAAGTTACAGACTATGAGTAGTCCAGTGGCACCTTAGAGGCTAACAAAAATATATAGAATCATGAGCTTTCGTGGGTAAAACCCACTTCATCAGAGGAGTTGAAGTGGAAACAACAGAAACCAACATATATCAACTCCTCTGATGAAGTGGGTTTTACCCATGAAAGCTCATGATTCTATACAGTTTTGTTAGTCTTTAAGGTCTCACAGGACTACTCATTACTTCTCCCTCTGACCAGACTGAGATCTTGAACTACCTTACATATTTTCAGAAAGCCTAAATATGGCAGAAGCTGTATTTTTTCTAGTAGATCAGGGAGTACAGTATTAAAGTGCGACTCAGGTCTTCTGTGAACCAGGCAAATGCTGTGCAGGCAGTAGAAGGCGGCAGGTTGGTGTCTCCCCCCCAAACAGGGCAAAGCCTGAAACAATGCACGACACCGGATCATGTGGCACAAACCTCATATTACAAGGGAGCAACAGCCACATACAAGTGGTCCTCTCATATTCTACAGTAACCAACAACATTAAAAGATCCTGGCTCAGATACAGTGGCGGAGGTTTGCTCTCCTGGTTTCAGTGTGGTTCAGCATAAGTAACCAAAGATTTATTTTTGTCCCTTCACATGGGCATCTCTCCAATATACAGAACTGGGCTGACAGCAACAGTGAAATAAACTGGCCCATTGGCTTTAATCACAAGAGAGCTTGACCATACTGTGCTATCAATTAAAAGCAAAGTTGCTCATTAAAATCAATGCTGAGATCTATTTAAAAGTCCTTGGCAAGATACAGTCCTTAAGTAAATCAAAAGAATCAAACCCCTTTTCACATAAGTAAAAAATGGAAAGCAAAATCAAGGAGTACAAGGAGTACTGAGGAATAATCCTTGACTACTGAGAAAACATCCAGTTTCTACATCAGATGAAGGAAGGAAGGAAGGACCACTTTTATAAAAGAGACTATATATACACTTTTGCATATACAAAGACACTACGTGGCTACTTAAAATTTTGCAGTATTAATTTTATTTGGTTTCAGATTATTTAAAGTTATGCACCTTATTAATTATCACTTGTTTTAGTATTTTTTCTTCCATAGCATTTTAAAAATCTATGAGATGTTTGTTAGTAACTGGTGGGTACCACAGTGGCACATATCCAAAGAAGCACACACAACCTCAATACTTAGAGGGAACCCTGTTCCCGGACACGCCTTCCTCCCTGAAACCTGTATTTCATTTAACATATACAAGAGCACATGAAACAGGATGGCCCTTTAGGAAATGTCACATTCACATCAGCTGTGGTCTTGAAATTAATATGTTATTTAATATTTAAAAGCAGGTAATGTTCACCATGAGCTAGGTACTACAACATGAGGATGCAGGCCCTGCCCCAGTTTACAGTATAAGGTCCCAATCCTGCAGGTAACAGCGCATAGGCTGACTCACAAATAGCTCCATGACTTAAATGTGGTTTGCTCTGAATGCAATACATATTCTGTATGCTGTGAATTGCAGGATAGGAAAAAAACTCTTAAATATCTGAATATGAAAAGTATACAAATATTAATAGTACACACATTGTCATATTACAATGTTAAATACATTAAATTCATAAAATAAATCCAATATAGCTCTCTGTTCCTCAGTGAGAAGAAAACATTAACACTGTACAATTAAGAATAACAGCAATTTTTCTCCATGCTACATACTCAATGATTGGGGTGATTTTTAGACTATCCCCAGTTTTACGTAAGCACACAATTACATGCAATAAATACAGATGTCATGGCATAGATCTCTCAGGCAGAGTCTTGTTAATTTGCTGCTCATTATACTTGCTCATTTATGCTCCCTCTTTAGCTGGTATCCCCTTTTCTCTCTTTAATATGTGACAAAACAATTCTTCATTATGTTACATGCGGTGGGGGCATGGAAAACGCATACCATTTAAACACACTCTGTAAAATACCAAACTAAAGAGACAGAGAGTACATGCTAATATTCCTCACTGCAGACTTCTACCCCACACATCTTCCATGAGACCAGTGTGGCATTCTCTGAAATACGTATTTCCCGTTGATTCATACATGCCATGTACATGATGTGGCTCTGCTGGTGTTCTGTGCATCATGTGATTAAGATATTATCCAGAACAGATGGGCTTGATGGCTTTTGCATATTGAAAATACATAGAATATTTATTTATATTTATACATATTTTTAAGAAATAATCACATTTTTAATTCAGAGGGGAAAAAAAGAAGGTTCTGGACAGCACAATGGGTGCGGATTGAAATTCTAACTTAGATTATGAGTTAAATGAGTTTGATGGGATAGCAGCACATCACATTTGCATTTGGTCACCATAACCAGCATGAATACAATCCCCGCTTCCAAAAGGACCAGGAATTGAACAGTGAAGGGAGTGGGGGAGAGGGAGGAAGGAGAGATGGGTTGATTCAGGTCAGCCTTGAAGTGTAATTGGCAGAATGAATGGATGTGTGGAAGGGAGGGGACTTAACTGACATAATGCCTGAGTCCTTCCAGTGCTATTGGTTTCTCATTTTTGGGAGGATTAAATTAATACACAAATGAAAAAAAAAAGATGAGAAGTTATAGCCAGTGAAAAGTAAAGTGTTAGGTGTAAGGTCCAAAGGATTAACATAAAAAACGTTCATCCCAATAAATACAAAATGCTAAAATGAATCAAATGCAGATTGTAACAGATCTGTGACCACATATGACTGCACAGTTGTCACAGTAATGCAAGCCATAACTCAGAACTATGGGGGACAGCACCGATACAGCTCAGATACTTCTGTTCCAAAACCAGAGGTTCCTTCTACCTGTGGGTACGTCTAAACTACATGGCTCCGTCGACAGAGCCATGTAGATTTGTTTGTTCGGCAAAGGGAAATGAAGCCGCGATTTAAATAATCGCGGCTTCATTTAAATTTAAATGGCTGCCACGCTGAGCCAACAAACAGCTGATCAGCTGTTTGTCGGCTCAGCGCGCTAGTCTGGACGCTCCCCTGCCGACATGAAAGCCCTTTATCGATCTCCCCGGTAAACCTCATCCTACGAGGCATAACGGGGAGGTCGATAAAGGGCTTTCAGGTCAGCGCGGGAGCGTCCAGACTAGCACGCTGAGCCGACAAACAGTTGTTTGTCGGCTCAGTGTGGCAGCCATTTAAATTTAAATGAAGCCGCAATTATTTAAATCGCGGCTTCATTTCCCTTTGCCGATCAGCCTAATCTACATGGCTCCATCGATGGAGCCATGTAGATTAGACACACCCTAAGTGAGCAGTAGACGGTGTATGAAACAACTTAGCAGTTCTAGTGCTGTCCAGAAGAGAGCAGTGGCAGAGGTAAACAAAGTACTTTACAGATCACAAGTTCTCATTACATAGTGAATTTCTATGACTGCAGATAATAGATACCAATAGCCTAACAATGATTTACAAAAAGCCCTGATGAATTATAGCCTTATCTGTACACAAATAAGAAATATACATGCTCACTACTTGATATATAAAGAATACCAGCTGCATTTCTGATTTATTTTTGTCACAACTAATATCTTAATGAATATCTTAACGAACGAGTGGAGCAATTGTAACTTTGTTAGTGTAACCACTGGCAGGCACATATGAACCTGGGACCTCTGGAGCTTAGTAGTGTAGGAGCCTACAGATTGAGCTATAAAGCCAGCTGGCTCTCAGCTTAGCCTGTAGAGTTCACTCATTCTTATCTCTCATTGTAAGCGGTCTAAGCACCACTACATGGGACAGCGAACCACATCCACTAGGTGTGTGGGTTACATTAGCTACAAATAAATGAAAAGGAATCTCACCTTCTCAAACATCCACCCCCATTGAATATGCTACTCGGAATGAGCACATGTACAGTACTACACGTTTTTCCTCCATACTAATTACAAATTCCTCAGCTTCCTACCATTGTACCATGTAAATGCAAGCCAATAAAACCTGGCCCTCTCCACTGGTTCAGTTCTCAGTGGAATTATTTTAAGATCTGTATTGGTGTAATTGTTTACCTCATTAAACTGTGACAGATGTTGTATAAACATTACTGTCATGCTATGACATTCTTACAATAAAATGAAGTGTGAATTCATATCAACATCAATTAAAAGCAAAAAAAGTAATATGACTGAAATGTAGTGGGTTTTGTAAATTTTTCTTTCCTCTATTGGCAAGAGGAAGAGCTGAGCTGTGGTAAGGGAATTGTAAGGATTTTTTCTAAATGAAGTAAAACAGCCCGTATTGCAGATGTTTTCCTCATTTAACTTCTAACAAAGCTCACAAAGCCAAAAGGTCTCCATTCTGTCTGCCCCCATATCTGATTAATCAGTCTGCAGCACATAATTCTCCACAGTGCAGGGCAAACGTGCATCATCACAATGAAATTAAAAAAGGAAACTATGTGGGCTTTTTTGAGTCTTGCAGCTGGGTTATTTCTACAAGGATAGTTTTACATATCACATGTGAGCTTTGCTGCAGAGAAAGCCTGCCAAAACTGGAAGGAAAACCAGTAAATAACTCAAATCACATGTTTAATTAGGCTAAAAAACAACAAAGAACAAAAGCTCTTTTAAGGGCAATTCTGCATTCCCTATACACTCAAAACTCTCACTGACTAGATGATCATCTTATTTATGTAGGTCTATGCTAAGCAGTATATTGGTGTAACATTGAACAAATAATTTAAACTCTGAGGCTCAGTCCCTCTTTTGTAAAATGGGGATTATAATCCCTTTCCTCTCCTCCCCCCTTTGTCTGTCATGGCTATTAAACTGTAGACTCTTCGGGGCATGAACTGTATCTTATTAACAGTTTGCCTTGGCTGTGTCTACACTGGCACCCTTTTCCGTAAAAGGGATGCTAATGAGACACTTCGGAATTGCAAATGCCACGGGGGATTTAAATATCCCCCGCGGCATTTGCATGAACATGGCTGCCGCTTGAAAGTAGGAATAAGAGTTCTTCCGGAAAAGGGCTTATTTTCCGCAAGATCCCGTCTAGACTGGCGCTTTTCTCCAGCAAAACCCCTAGCCGGAAAAAAGCAGCAGCCATGTTCATGCAAATGCTGCGGGGGATATTTAAATCCCCCGCGGCATTTGCAATTCCGAAGTGTCTCATTAGCATCCCTTTTACGGAAAGGGTGCCAGTGTAGACACAGCCATAGTGTTTATCAAAATGACTTCCTGATTTCAGTAGGGATAGTATTATGGGTTAATGATTCCATCTCCCCTATACAAAATGAGATGGGCTGTTGTACTGTGTGTTGTGTTACAGCTCCCAGATGAACTTCAAGGAAAGCCTCAGTAGGAGAAAATTGTAAGTTAGCCTGTAGGTGAGCAAGGCATGAACGACTATAGGGCCACATTAAAGAGAAGCCACACTTTCCAGAGCTAGAGATGGACCTAAAAAATCTACTGCTTTTATCGGATTAAAAATGTATCACAAGTAATTTGCCTGGCCACAGGGTTTTCACACATTTTAATTCTATTAAAATTAGAGTATAATCTGGCACCAGAATTCTCTGTCAACATGAGCCACTTTTAGATTTTCACCCTCTAATGAGTTCCAAGCTAATCATGAGGGCACAAGCTGGGAGTGACCATGTCAAGAGGTTCTACTGTACAAGTGGCATTTCTTTTCTATCAAAAGAAAACAAGCTAAGTCTTTGACAGAGCACACTGTAGAAGAGGATGGTGAGATGGCAAACTAGCCATGAAAGCCACTGTTCTTTTAGGTTTCCCTTTGGCAGCTAGGAAATCAGTAGTGTAAAGGAGAGTTTCCACAATGACCAGTGCTACACCTGCTCAATGCACAGACGTCCCTTTTAATAACTGTAGCACCAGGCCCTGCAGCATCAGACCCATTCAGTACCTTGAATGTTATTTCTGTTGTTTCTATTTAACTAATGTAAATTTCAGACCTTCTGCTACAAATCTCTTTAAAACATCTCCGCATTACTCAAGTGCTATTACTCCCACTTTTTCTGCAGGTTGATCTTACATGTGGTGAAAGCTATTGTCTGCTTTTTAGATGTGAAGCCGAGCAAATTCAAGTTGACAGTTAAGATAAAACGGTTTGGCTGTGCTTCTACCGTCATTTATACTGCAGCACAGTGACATCAGTGGAATTACACTGGGGCAACAGGAGAATCGTGTTCTATTTTTATTTTATTCTTTCCTCACGAAACAGAGTTTAAAAGCATTTTTAAACTAATCCACAGAAGGTGCAAGGTTACTGTCTCCCTCTCAATTTTACTATCTGCCATCTGTTGTCATGATGTAATGCTCCTAGCTTGTGCTACTATGAGAGTAGTCTCACTCTGTGCACTCCAAGAGAGCTTAGTAGGTGGAATTTAGAAAGGGACTCCGTTTCTTTCTTATGCAGCTTCTATTCAGGTTAGTTTGGAATAATCTCCCTTAATTAAAACACTGCTTGCTTTTCCTCATCTGTTTCCAGATGCTTTATAAAGTATAAAACTATCACAACAAGGTGGGCCTGAAAGGCATCTTGAGGTCACCTAGTCTAGCCCCTATTTAACTGCACTGAGGCAGGACCAAGTACATCTATACTATACCTGGCAGCAGGGAAGCTGTCGCCCAGTGGCCTGCAGAAGCTAAGATATGTGTATGGGTGCCTACGCGCACCCAGAAGGGACGGGGCATTGGGCAGAAGGGGAGGGGCTGGGGGCAGCTAGCCTTCCATGCCGCACTCTGTCCCTCCCCCCCAAACCTCAGAGCCACATACACCATGCAGAGCAGTGCTCCAGTGCTGATTTAAAGGGCCCAGGGTTTCAGCTACCCCCACTGCTGCAGTAGCAGCGGCAGTGTTTGAAAGGAACCCTGGGCTCCCAATCACCCAGCCCCAGGCCCGCTTCTCGCCCCACATCAGCAAGACAGTAATCTAACTTGTTCTGAAAAACCTGTCAATCAGGGATTCCACGACCTCAAGTTGAAGCTTAATGCAGAGCTTAACTACCCATAGGCTAGGTTTACACTGGCAGCTTCTTGCAGAAGAACAGCCGTTCTTCCGCAAAAACTTGCTGGCTGTCTACATTGCACGAGCATTCTTCCAGAAGTAAATTTATAGTATAGCATTGTAAAACAGGTCTTCTTCCGGAAGAGTTATTCCTCTCCCCACAAGGAATAAGCCCTCTTCTGCAAGAGCTCTTCCAGAAGAGGGCAGTGTAGACAGACAACATGAATTTCTTGCGCAAGAAGCCCCTATGATTAAAATGGCCATCAGAGCTTTCTTGCGGAAGAGAGCGTCTACACTGCCATGGATGCTCTTGCGCAAAAGCACATGGCAGTGTAGACCCTCTCTTGTGGAAGAGTTTTTGCACAAGAACTTTTTGCACAAGAACTCTTCCGCAAACGAGTTCTTGCACAAGAAGCTGCCAGTGTAGACATAGGCCTTATAGTTTAAAAAACAATGAGTGGTCCAGTGGCATCTTAGAGACTAACAAAAATATATACAGAAGCTTCAGGGAGTAGTCGAGTTAGTCTGTACAGGATCAACTTAAAAAACAACAAATGGTCTGGTAGCACTTTATAGACTAACAAAACATGTAGATGGTATCATACCAAGCTATAGAGACAGAGAGTACATGCTAATCTTCCTCACTGCAGACTTCTACCTCACACATCTTCCGGGAGACCAACCTAACATTCAGTGAAAGTGCCAACAGCATTTTGTGTAGATTCTTGTGTTCGTATCCTTCCTATCTATTGATATCCTATGATCCTTATCTGCTTCCTTTTAACAATCCAATCTTCAGATGCTTCTAGATTGCCAGTTCTGCCTATTTGTTTTTCCCTTTGATATTTTCATACCCTCTGCTCCTTGTTTCCCGCACCCCTCCTTTCTCCCTTCCCCCCCTCTCCTTTCTCCCCTATTGGGTCTGCATATCCTAAACTCAAAACTCCGGTCATCTGAAGAAGTGGGCTGTGCCCATGAAAGCTCATGATACCATCTACATGTTTTGTTAGTCTATAAAGTGCTACCCGACCATTTGTTGTTTTTTAAAAATATACACAGTATCATGAGCTTTCGTGGGCAAAACCCACTTCTTCAGATGAGCTTGAGGGTGAGTTTTGGCCACGAAAGCTTTTGAAACTATGAGGTGCCACAGGATTACTCATTTTTAAAGTTACAGACTAACAGGGCTACCCTTCTGAAACTATTTTTACCCTTAAAGTTGACAGTGTTTCCTAAAATCTAACCTATGTCTCCCTTGAAGCAGAGTAAGCCAATTACTTCTTGTTTTCCATGTCCACTGATAATGGGACAAGAGTCCTTCCTCACTCTTTATAACATACCTTATCATGACTGAAAATTTACCACAGCCCCACTCAGTCTGTTTTACTCAAGACTAAGCATAACTAGTTTTTTCAACCTTTCCTCTCAGGTCAGGTTTTTTAAGCCTTTTATCTTTTTTTTCATTCCTCTGGATGCTCTCTAATTTGTCCACACATTTCATAAAGTGTGGCATGTAAAAGCAGACACAATCCTCCAGCTGAGGCCCCATCAGTGCTAAATAGAGCAATCACATTCTGTGACATAGCAGGGCCAGGAAGCAGTGGGAGAGTGCTAACAGGGGAGATATATAAACTCTCAAATAATTAAGGCATGGTTCCCTGTAGACTAACAAAGGCTATTACAGGCTAATTGAAGTAACTGTAGCTAGTTAAGTTCCTGTTAGGAACCCAATAAAAATCCCCTACCTCAGGCAGATGGGGAGTGAGGAAGGAGAGAGGAATGGAATTTGGAGGTGTGTTCCTGAGATTAATACACCCCAGAATTATATTAGCATTTTATCAAAACTGCATCACATTATTGGCTCACTCAATTAGTCACACAATATAATACCCAGATCTTCTTCAGCAGCACTACCACCCTACTAGTTATTCCCCATTTTGCCTGGTGCATTTGGCTATGTCTACATTGGCAAGATTTTGCGCAAATATTTTTAACACAAAAGTTTTTGCGTTAAAATATTTGTGCAAGAGAGCGTCTACACTGGCATGTGCTTTTGTGCAAGAGATGTGCTTTTGCGCAAAAGCATCCGTGCCAGTGTAGACGCGCTCTTGCGCAAGAAAGCTCCAATGGCCATTTTAGCCATCGGGCTTTCTTGCGCAAGAAATTCATGTTGCCTGTCTACACTGGCCTCTTGCGCAAGAACAGTTGCGCAAGAGGGCTTATTCCTGAGCGGGAGCATCATAGTTCTTGCGCAAGAAGCCCTGATTTCACACATTAGAACGTCACTGTTCTTGCGCAAGAACTCCCCGCCAGTGTAGACAGGCAGCATGTTTTTGTGCAAAAGCGAGTGCTTTTGGGCAAAATCATGCCTTTGATTTTTCCTTCCTAAAAGTAGTTCTCTGCACATATCTCTACTGAATTTCATTTTTTTTTAATTTAATTCATTTGGGCATAAGATTTCGTGGTCAAAGACCCACTTTGTCAGATGCATCCAACGAAGTGGTTCTCTGCCCATGAAAGCTTATGCCATTCTTTAAGGTGTCACAGGAATCCTTGTTTTGTTTGTGTCCATCTTCAAGTAATTTCATCTAGACCACACTTAAATAAATCAAGTTGATTTTGCAGGATTTGTTTTTAATAAATCCCTGTGGGTTGTTTTTTATCATTCTATTTTCCAACACGATAACAGGAAACTTTATTTTGTTGCAGAGCTCTGACTGTACCCGTGGGTCCTATGCTTCTGGCGGATAGTGTTCAGCCTCAGAGGCTCATTGTGTTGCACTACAGGGCCTCTTTCTCTTTAGCAGAGGCAGGGTTCACAGCCTACTGAGCCATATTCATCACAGGCTAGTCCATAATAGGCAGCTGAAACCCCTCTATATAGTCCTGGTCTCGCTATCCAGGGACAGACTCTGTAGTGGTATGGGGAGGATTTGGGGGAACCTGAGCCCACCCACTATTCCAGGTTCTGGCCCAGAGACCCTAAAGCAGCGGCAACAGATGGGGTGTATTCTACTCCCCATCTGGCAACTACTTCCCTGGGCCACTTCCCCAAGTAATCCTTCCCAGTACCTTTCCTCTGGTACCTTAGCATCTTATCCTGCTCCTCCACTGCACTCTGCCTGACTTGTAGCTCTCACCCAGACTCCTCTGACTCTCAGCACTTTGTCTCCTTCCTCCCTTCTCTCAATTAACAGAAGATGACCCCATTTAAACCAGCATCAACCGGTTCTTGATTGGCCCCAGGTGGTCTGATTAGGCTGACTCCTTAGGCTCTGGAAAGCTCCTAATTAGTTCCAGGTGTTCTTATTGGCCTGATTGTCCAGACTGCTTCTGAAACCTTCCTGCTGGTTTTAGGCCAGTTTACCCAGGGAACAGAGACCTACTTAATCTAGGGCTCAGATACTTTCCTTCTAACACTCTTTTATATCCTCTGACTTGGCTTAGCTGCCTGTGATGGCACACAAGGGTGAGCAAGAACTCTCCCTACCACATGCCCCTGTGCACGTAGAAGTAAATGGGTGGTATGTGCCTGCTATTCCCAGTCCCTGAGTAGATATGTGTGAGCGGAGCAGGTGGCTATGTGCCTCTGCCATTGCAGGAGTGGGGAAAATAGGTCATGGCAGAGATTAGTAAAAAATAATTATTCCTCTGGATCAAGAAGAGAGTAGGAATGAACCATTCCTTCATGATGCTCCTCCTGGTACAAGAATCAGAGGGGTAGCCGTGTTAGTCTGAATCTGCAAAAGCGGCGAGGAGTCCTGTGGCACCTTATAGACTAACTGAAGTGTTGGAGTATAAGCTTTCGTGGGCAAAGACCCACTTCGTCAGATGCATATAAGGTGCCACAGGACTCCTCGCCGCTCCTGGTACAGTGCACCTCACACACGGAGCTTGGGGCATAATCCGTAGATCAAACTGATGTTAGTTGACTATTCCCCACTCCATAGGAAAGATCCTAAGTCCCAATGTTCCAGTTTCCCAATATCTGTGAAATGCCCATGGAGAGCAGTGAGTATACAGGGATTAGAGGATCAAAGGTGAGATCTGCCACAAAGAGCTAAGAGGAGAACTTCAGCTGCTTTTGCTGCAGAATGTTAACGAAAGACGTGAACTCAGATGGACATATTAGGTATTTATGAAACATTAGAAGTTTATTAAAAAAAAAAAAAAAAAAAAAAGGAGGAAAAAGATTGCCGAACTGAATATATTTCATCATGCCAGGAACACAGTAAAACAAAACAAAGCAGTCTGAGTAAATATTTAACAGAGAAAGCTGAAATTGATCCTTTTAAACATCTGTGATAACAGATTTAAATAGACTGCAGTTTCCAAGTGGGAAATTCACTCTGAACATTACCGAGGAACAACCACCACACGTCCCTATGTTCATTTTTATATGCACATCCCCAGCACCTTCTGAAAAATCATATTAAATGCATTTTGTCAGATACCTAGAATTACTAAACTGCAATGTCTCTGAGGACTCAAAGCTATTTCCTCTAGCAACCTTTCCATCCAAATGTCAGAATTAGCAGAGATGTTGAAAGTACAGCGGATCATCATAATTTTTCCTCTCAACCCTCTAGAACGAATAGTGATATCAACTTGAACTGAAACCCATACCAATAGGGATGACCACTACATTAGTGTAGGCATTTTTAATGAACAGATTTATCCACAGTTAAATTGTTCTAGTACTTGGAATTTTATTTTTCCAGCAACCCAGACACCAGAGAAACACAAAATTATCTTTGAACAAATTAATGAAATCAAACAGTTCCTTGTTCCATGCATTTAAACTGCAATTATTTGAAAAGTCAATTACTGTGAGGTCTCTTATCTATTGGAGACCAGACTAGCTTCTTCTACATGGCAGTGATAATGTAGACTGTCCTACTGGGAAACAAGACGACTAGAAACATAAGAATGGCCATACTGGGTTAGGTCCATTTAGCCCAGTATCCTGTCTGCTGACAGTGGCCAATACCAGATGCCCCAAAGGGAGCGAACAGAACAAGGAATCTTCAAGCACGCACTCTCCCATCACCCATTCCCAGAGGCTAGGGACACCATTCCTACTCATCCTGGCTTAAGGATGTTAAGGACTAGTTGACTATCTGATAAGCAAATGCTTATCAGATAGTCAGTCAACTAGTTGACTTCCCCCCGCTGCCTCTATCAGATAGAGGCAGTAAAGGGTGGAGAAGAGGGGGTACTTCAAAGTGGCAGCCTTCAATGGACAGTGCCGCACAGCTGATCCCCAGCTCAGCTGTGTGGCATTTCAAAGCAGCAGTGCCGCGCAGAGCCCCAAGCTCCAGCATGGCATTTCATATCAGCAGCGCAGCATGGAGCACGGGATCAGCAGGGGATCCTGAGTCTCCCACTGACCTCAGGCTCCATGAGGGTGCTTCCGCTTTGAAATGCACAAGAGCCCCGCTCTTGTACTCTTGTACATTTCAAAGCTGGCATGCTGCATGCAGCCCGGAGTTAGCGGGACTTCCCATGGCCCCGAGCTGCACACAGAGTTCCTCATTCCTCCTCTGAAATGTACAAGAGCCACAGTGGGGACTCTTGTACATTTCAAAGGAGGAATGCGGAAGTGCCTATCGACTAGTCGAGTAGTCTATGGAAATTCCATCGACTACTCAACTAGTAAATTAACTGCTAGTTAACATCCTTCTCCTGGCTAATAGCCATTGATGGACCTAACCTCCATTAATTTATCTAGTTGTTCTTGAACCCTGCTGAAGTGAGATCTTTTAAGTTTTCTTTCCTATATACCCACAACATACATAGCCAAATTCTATCCTCAGTTTCACCTCTGCAAATTCACTGAGATGACATGGCAGTCACTGAAGGCAGAATTTGGTTTACAGTGTACATGTTATATGGGATGTCTGGACAACTTACACTTTGAGGCACAGAATATTTAAAAACTGTCTTGGTCCTGCTTGTTGCATCCTAGTGTCGTCATAATATGGAGCAGGTTCCACCTCTTAATTCTACTGCTTGGTCACTTGGGATAGCAAGCTGCTATAGCTGAATTAAATGGATGAACATCACCTGAAAACATTTAGGTTCAAGCTTCATTCTCCTAATGGTTTCTGAAGGGATGTCGAAGAGTACAGACTTACTGTTCTACACTCTTGCATTCATATAATCTGCTGTTCTCATTCATCTCTGAGATAGTCATGGAAAAGTGACAGTCCTCCTTTATCTAGCCTAAACTAGAAAGCCTAGCACTGAACACAGTGAGCCAGAAATAATTCTTATATCTGGAACTAACCAAAGATATAAATTAAAAGACTATCTACACCACAGAAACTTTCTTGCTACAAGAACAAACAGTTCACAAAGCCCTAGGCAACTTTTTCACTGGAACAGCAGCAATGGCAACTGGCGGGCGTGTCTGGAAATTATTGCTGTTAACATTCCTTTATTTATACAATATGCCATGAGGATCATAAAACCCACAAGACTGCTGAAAAATAGGTCTCACATGCTGATTTGGTAGTGTCGCTAAAATGAGCCAAATCTCCTCCAGAATTCAGTTATAAATAGGGTAAAATGTCTTGCCAGGATTGGACACTTCTACAGCAAAACCAGGCTGAAATCTGAATCCCTGCTGTTCACAGTAACTACTTTTGTAATTGCCCTCTGAGAGAAGGGGGCGACTGTACATAAAAACACAGGCCACATCCTGATCAAACAGGGATGGCTTAGTACGTCAGCTTCTGCTCTTAAACACTTCAGCTCCCTGGAAACACAGGTTCAAATTCTGTCATGGTGACTCATCTCTTCATCCGTCTAAAGTAGATACACTGAGTATGGGGATGTTCTGAATGAGAACTTTAAAAAATTGAAGTTTCGACTGATATGCTTGGGACTTGGAAGATTTCATGAAACTTTTCATAAGAATGGTGTTTTTCTTTATGTAAGTTTCTCCTCTTCTTGGGTAGCATGCTATTAACTCTTTAGCTGCCAACATCTATTGCAAAGGTAGCTGCAGTTCACCATTATCATATGAAAATAGTTAATTAAGAATGATGGCTTTACTTCAAGGTAAAAGCATTATATAAATATAAACTACTGTAACTACCAATCTGCAATTAGTTACTGATAATCTTATGATCTGCCCACCAGCCAATACTGTCATCATAGGCACGGAAAGTAGGGGTGTAGTAGGTTTTGCACCTAACTTACCTGCACCCAGGTGCCAGCTCCAAGTGGCCCCTCCAGGGTCCCACCGGCTTTGCCCCTGTTTCCCCAGGTACTGCAGCCTGCCATCCCCTGGATGCAGGCCACCAGTCCTGGAAGCTTTGCTGCCTCCTCCATCTACGGCTAAGTTGCCAACTCTCCTGGACCAGACATACTGGATACCATTTGCGGTAATGGCTTTCAGTCCAGGAGAGCTGGCAAACCTAGGTGTGTTCCCAGCCTGGAGCGGTGAGGGGCACAAACAGGTATGTGGAGGTACAGCTCAGAAATCCTACCTTAAAAATAGCTCCAGCGCCAATGACTCATTATACCAGGCCCAGCTACCTTGCTATAAGGCTGTATGCTCCAAGTAGAAAGAGCTGGATTTGGTTTGCTTCTCCATCACTTCCCAGGCTGCAAAGCCTGGGAACCTTTCAAAGGTACATGGAGTCACAGAGTTTCATCGTGTACATAAAACAGTTCACAAGCTCAGAAAGGGAAATAAACCATTGCCCCTAGAAACAAGATTACACACTGCCAGCACTATACCACCTCCCTGGTATGGAACCAGCCCTGATAAACATGTACTCCACGGTATCAAATGCTACAGAATAGATTTTGATTTTCCTGATTGTCTTACAAGCTCTACAACAGCACATTTATCAGAACAGAACTTGGTTCCTTTAAGGCGTTTCCCTAACAGGAATCTGACACTTAAAAGCAGAAGGAAATCTAGACGAGCTTTATCTTTGGTCACACCAGATAAAACCCATAAGAGAGTCCATCGCTGGAGCCACTCCTGATTCCCAGAACAACATTCAAAAACTACTTCCAAGGGTACCCAACATACTGTACTTTCTAGGGGGAAACTTTTCTTCCTCTGAATTTCAGGCACTGGAGTTTATTTTTTAGCAGGCTAATTTGTACAGCCAAAGAATCTGAGCCAATTCTAAATTCTTACTAGACCAAGAGAAGATCCTTTCCGGTTATGGAGAAAGATATCCTGTAAATTCACTCAGTGGATGTTTTCTTGCTTTCATTTTCATTCATCAATTATTTATTATTAATTATTATTACTACTACTACTACTGGTTTGGTACCAGGGGAGGGTAAAGAAAATGGAATTTTCTAGCATGATATTATCAGACAGCCTCAAATAGGTGTCCAAATGGACTCCCCACTCTTCCACAGACAACTGAGTAAGGGCCTCATGCAAACTCCCTTTTAAGTAATCAGAAATCTCTCTGCTGAGGTCAGTGGAAAGTGGATCAAGTCAGAGTCTACACATGAGCAAGCACAAAAATATCATCCACATGCATACACTGTTTGTGCACCTATTTTCTTTTGCACAAAATCAGAGAACGCAGCAGGAGAGATGACATTAAGTAGAATGCTGGACAGTTAATCCTTTTAAACCCCGAGTCAAATTTTCAGAAAAGCCTTATTTGATCTAAAGGAGAATACACAGTGTAGTTATAGCCATCTCAGTTCCAGAATATTTAGAGACACAAGGTAGGTGAGATAATATAACTGCAAGCTTAAAAAGCGAAAAAGTGGAAAAATCAACACAAGAATACTGCTTGACATTACAGAGGTTCATCCAGTCAAAAGATATTATTTCACCCACTATGTCTCTCTAAGGCTATGTCCAGACTTCGCTGAAGTTCCAAAAGAGCATATGCAAATTCCCGTGGGAATTTGCATATCTTCTTCTGATCTCACTTTCAAAAGTGGAGCTTTTGAAAGTGAAAGTAGTCAGGACGTGGGTTTTTTCCAGCAACCTCCCCCTTTTTCGAAAAGCCGCATAAGCCTAATTTTTTGAGGAAAAGCGGCTTTTCAAGAAAGGGGGGGGATTGCTGAAAAAAACTCCTGCATCCCAACTACTTTCCTTTTCAAAAGCTCTGCTTTTGAAAGTGAGATCAGAAGAAGATATGCAAACTCTTTCGGAACTTCGGCGGAGTCTAGACAAGCCCTTAAAGAGAATACTTACTCCTAAATCTCTCTCACGTGATGTTATTTACAGTATGTAGAGCACATATAATATGTTTAGTATGGTACAAAATATCTTCCTTGCTGCTGCTCTGTTGGCCCTCTGGGTATCAGTACTGTATTCTACTGATTTTTGCCACTGTTGGGGGGGGGGGGGAGTAATTATTTATCACAAGCTGACTCTGTCTACAACATCAAAACTGTGCATATGCTCATGCATGCTGTGTAACAGAATACTTTGCAAATGGACATAAAATTTAATATGAATGCTGTTGCTGAAGCCATCATCATATGAAAAATTTGCCACTTCAGAATCTGTAAAGCAAGTTCCCCAAACCATATGTCTATCCTTACATAAACTTCCATAATACTAATTAAATATTTTTCTGTAAACCTGTCGCAGAAAATATTTTCTTTAATTCTTATAAAGGCACTTCTCAGGTCAACTATAGCTCCAGGGTCTGTCACTGTTTCCATTATGAAGCCCTACTTCTAGTTGTTATAAAATCCAGCTATAAAAATTTGTGCCAAGATTAAACTTGGCATGTGAATTCTCAGAGAACCAAAGTTAAACTCAGCAACTAAATTAAATTAATCACTGTTAAAGTCAACATGGAGGAATAGTCCCTTCAGATATCCCTGTGCATCTAATGTTGGAAGAGTTGTGAGGCATGAAGTTTGGTGCTCTTTCTGCATAGCACATGCTCTTAATATTTCTGTCTGCATCCCTTTCAGGCCAAAATGCCCACCTTAGCAAAAAGGTCACTATATGGTATATGGTTAGACAAATTCCTCTCCGTTAAATTGCCTCCAAAGAGGCAGTAATCTTGTGTCTCCATACAGATGTGGCTTCCAGAGTCTCTCAGATCACAATTTCATCCCCCGTTACACCCAATTTAACTGGCTAACTGAGAATTCTCCCATTCAGTCAGGATCCATGTGATATACGAACATACTACAAACTTAGTCCCTGATCCCACGTTGGGAAGGGCTAGTACAGCCCCTTGCATCTGTACAGTATTATCAACTGCAATGGGACTCTCCAAGAGCAGTTTTCACCAGCTAGATTTTAACTGAGGAGTCATTTTAACTGTTTGGATAATTTCCTTCTTGGAATTTACTCACTCATCTAGCACACAAACACCTTCTTCAGAAGCATTGTCTGTCACTACCACATTTCAGTCTCTACCTTTCCTAGCTCATTTTGACCCATGTTCGCTTGGTGCTACAACGTGTTATCGGTTACCCTCTGATAAACATGCAGACAGCTGTTCCATCCCCAGACCAAATACATACATACATACATACATACGTGTGTGTGTGTGTGTGTGTGTGTGTGTGTGTAAAATCTCCCCCCGTGGGAATAAAAACACATAGAAATCAACTTCTTGATTTTTGTAGAAAGCCAAAGATGGGTATAGCTTTCAACTCTAAAGGAAAATGAAGGCCAAAAAGGGAAGATGACTCTCTTTACTCCTTGCACTCCTTGCACTTGTTTTGCCTATTTAGACACTTTTATGCTGCCCATTGCTACAACATCTATAGCAGGGTTTTTCAACCTTTTTTTATAAAGTATCCCTTAAAAAAAAAAAAGAGCAAGTACCCCCAGTACCTACAGCTTTCAGACACACAACTTTTTTTCTACTATTGCAACACATTTGTTTAAACAACTTAATCGTAGGCAGGCAGGCGATGAAATTTTGCGGTGTAAAAAGTACAAAAATAATAAAGCACTGTAAAACTTAAAACTAAAATTCAGTTTTCTCCAGGTTTCAGTTGTGTTGCTGTACCCCCCAGACTTCTCTCAAGTACCCGTAAGAGTACTGGTACCACTGGTTGAGAAACACCGATTTATAGCAACTGTAATACCATTAATGAGCCTCTGCATGTAGTTATACACAAACATGAACAAGCAACCCACTGCCCTCCCATGGTTTGGAAGACAATAAGCCACTACTAACCTGATGAAGTGAATCAAGGGCTAAATAAGTTTGTTTCTAGCCACACCCTAGATAACAAATTATACCTTTCTCTTCCATACCAACCAGTCACTGGAAAGAAGTCACAAGCTTTCTAAAACTAGGGTGACCATCCATCCCATTTTTACCAGGACTGCCCTGTATTTAAGATGTCTTCCAAGCATCGCAACATTTTTTTTTTTAAAGGGGCAACACGTCCTGTATTTGCACACTCCCTGCTGGTCTTTGAGTTCCAGTCAGCGCAGCCGCAGAAGTCTCCTATTTGTGGTTGGCAGTAAAGCAGGCACCAGCATGTGGTGTCTGGAGTCAGGCAGAGTGCGACGGAAGAAACATAGAAAGAAACCAGGGAGTAGTGTCTTCCCTCCTGTGCACCCTAAAGAAGGAAGTCTGAAGCCCCATTCCAAAGCATCCCCTCTGTGGAGTTGAAGCCCCATTCTCGAGCTGAAGTCCCGTTCCTGGGCAGCCTCCACCCCATCCCATTCCCCCTCTCCCCACTGTGGGACTGGAGCCCTGAGTGCAGGTGCGTGCCCTTCCCCCCCTCCCCCGACAGCATGCAGAGGGGCTGAACTTCATCTCTGCAGCGGCGCAGAGTGAGCGAGGAGCCACTGGAGCCCGAGTACTGGCGGCTCCCCCCCCCCCCCACACACACACTCTGGGGCTGAAGCCATGAGTGCTGGCAGCTCTCCTCCCCTCCCCCAACATCCCGTATTGGGCATAGGGAAATATGGGCATCCTATCTAAAATGTAAGGGGAAAGTCCCCACTATCCCCTGCAACTTCATGCCTTTAAACGACTGCAGAATCTAACTGAGGTCAGGTTAAAAATTCAACACTACAGAAATCTTGTATCCTGTGTTTCTGACAGTGATTCCTTCCAAGGTATTGGATAGTCACATTTAGTGCTAACCGTACGGACTAGGGATGTAAAAAGTCCTTTTAAAATGTAACTGTGTAACTGCTAAAAATCCTAGCCGTCACGCGCTGCGGTTTAAAGCTTAAATGAGCTTCATTCTGCAAAACCCGCAATAAAGTCTCCCCAGGAGCAGGGCTGGCCAGGGCTCCCAGCCCCACTCCTGAGGAGCCAGCATGGAGAGGGAGAGGGAGAGTGGTGGGGGCGGGCGGAGGCTGGGCCAGGCTGCAGTGGGCACTTTGGGGCTGGAGCAGCCCCCTGCCTGGGGTGGGCAGAGAGCTGCTCCAGTCCCTACCAATTAACCATGTACATCCCTAGTACAGACTCCACGATGCACATTAGAAAGGCAGAGGCATGCCAGCATGAGGCTGCACTTTTCCTTACAACAATGGAAGTAAGATGCAGGTGGACAGATTGGTTCCTGGTTTCAGAGTCTCCTTCTGCTGGTGGCACTCTCTGGCCAGAGATCAGGCTGATATCCCAGATGTGAAGCCCAGAATAGTTGGTATGGCCCTTGATTTTCTCCTCAGACTGTCACTGTCCTTACTCAGTCTCTTCTTTGGTAGTGAACAGTAGGACAACTTCTTTGTATCACATTCACCTTTCCTCAATGAAACCACCTCCTATTTCTCCTGTTCGCATGGGATCAGGAGGGGAGAGCTTTTCACTCTCTTTGGGCAGAAAGTATCGATAGTTTAGGTCTCTAGGACTCTGTCTCTGTGTCCCAGTCTCATTCTCAGTTATTTCATCTTTGGATGCAGAAGTGAGAGAGAGAGCTAATCTTTCACTGTCTGAATGTTGCACTCACCAATCAATGACAGACCCAGAAATGCTCACAACATGCAGTGGCCTCTCTGTGTCCAGGGATCACTAACAGGAGGGGCTAGGTGAGAAAGCCAGAGCAATATAACAACAACAACAACAACAACAACGAGCATTCATATCCTAGTGTCATGCATATACCAGAGGCTACTATTTGTCATCCGATCCAGGACAATAGTATTGTGTTTGTGGCATGCTGTTGTGTCTGTTCCCAAACCTCAACAAGTGAAAAAAAGAGGTTTATTGGGATGAGGAAATGAACACTTAAGGGGGATGGGGAGAGAGAATATTAAAAAAATAATAACTTTCTAAACCAAACTTTCACCTGAAAATCCCTGTGGTTTCCCTGAGTGGTCCCTCTGAACAACAGCTGGTGACCATGGAAGGATGTGGGATTTTCCTGCTGCCTGTGGTGAACTGTACTTTTAGCAGGAAATCAAACAAGCAGCTGGCTGGCTTGCAGTTTGTTTCTCTTTCAAGACTTGCATTGCCCTTTGTTCTCTATAAAACAGCAATCTTGGAAAAGAAAATGACACTTGGGGACTGCCCACGTGGTTTGATAAATACTAGCTGGAGGCAAACATTTCTCTGTGTGGTTCTTTTAAAAATATTTAATTCATCACTAAATTATTTCATTGCACTGATGTAGAAGTTCCAACCTGCTGCTGAATTCAGCCTGGCTCATGCTGGAGAAAGAGTGGTGTCTTACTGCACAGATTAGGTGTAGTGCATTTTAGAATATATATGGCCAAACTACTCAGGGAATGAGAGAGACCAAGGTGTAACAATGAAGACTCTTGGAATACAATAGCATGCCAACTTATAAATGGATTGAAATTGATCTGACTGTCTGAAAGGAATATAGCTAATTTTAGTTCATGGTAGACTGCAGAAAACCCATTTAACTTTAAAACTGAATTTTGAGAGTTGGTTGCTGTCTGAACTAACAACCTTATAATGTAAATGCCACTAGTGGTGCCTTGTTTTAAGAAAAAAGATTAAAACTGCACTGCAAGAATATTTGAAAAGCATTTTCATTTAAGCTAGGTCTACACTACACTTCTTTTTCGGAAAAAGTCACATGAATTGCGCTTCACAATTTGCATACCTTTTTCCGAATGTTTTTTCAGAAAAGCTTTCCAAAATTTGGCCCATCTACACTGGACCAAATTTTGGAAAAACCTCCTCCTTCGGAAGAGCCCTTCTTCTTTGTGAAACGAAGTTTACAGGGCTTCCGAAAGAGTGCATCTGCTCTTCCGCAAAAAATGTTGGAAGAGCAGACGTGTTCCCTGGATGCAACAGAGTTTTTCCGGGATGAAAAAAACTCCATAGTGTAGACATAACCTGCACCACACTGCACTATCCGTGTGAAACACAGAACAGAAAAACAGTCCTTGCCCCAAATATCTTTTAATCTAAAAATATGACAAAAGACAGCAGATGAATGCAAACAGATGAGAAAATAAGAAAACAATCAGACTAGTCTCATAAAAACTCCGATTAAGATCCCAGAAATACCCTAAAAGATTGTGAAAACAACTTCATGCTGTCCTGTGGTACCTTAGGCTATGTCTAGACTGCAAGCCTCTTTCGAAAGCGGCTTTTTTGAAAGTATTTTTTGAAAAAGCCTCTTTCGAAAAAGAGCATCTAGACTGCAAGCAGTACTTTCGAAAAAGCAAGCCGCTTTTTCGAAAGAAAGCAGCGAGTCTGGATGCTCTCTTTCTAAAAAGCCCTGCTGTCATTCAAGAACGCCTTTTTTCGAAAGAGCACTTTTGAAAAAAGGCATTCTTCCTCGTGAAATGAGGTTTACCGCCGTCGAAAGAAAAGCTGCGTTCTTTCAATTTAATTTCTAAAGAACGCGGCTGCAGTCTAGACGCAAGTGAAGATTTTTCGAAAAAATGCTACTTTTTTCGAAAAAAACCCGGAGTCTGGACACAGCCCTAGAGATTAACAAATGAATTAGGTCAAGAACTTTCATGGGAAAAACCCACTTCATCAGATGAGCTGGAGCCTCCAACTGTGCAGTGCTTGGAATTGCATGTACACATTAGACATGTAGTGGAGCCTCCAACTCATTTGATGACGTGGGTTTTACCCACGAAAGCTCATGACCAAATAAATTTGTTAGTCTCTAAGGTGCCATAGTCTCTAAGGTGCCACAGGACTGCTTATTGTTTTTTCAGTTTCAGGCTTGATGCGTTTAATAGTACATGTCTAATGTGTACATGCAATTCCCAGTACTACATGGGGGAAAAAAAATCAGGCTGATGAATGTGTTTATGGCTAGAGAGATACTTAACTGGCCACGTGAAGATGCAGTCCTGGCTTTATATATGCAATTGTGATAACTCTACACAGAAACCAGGATCACAACATCTAGCCAGACATGCTCTCAACATAGGTCAGAACAGCCTGTCACCGCTCATCTGCACCAGCTTGTAATGGCTACAAATCCACAAATTTCCCATACACGTTATGCCCCCTACACTACAGGAAGGGCTGGTGTAGGGACAGTTAATCAGATTTTATGCTAACTGAAAATGTCTTTGAACTTAAAGGATCCTCAGCTATCTATTTAGTGTAGAGATAAATCCTTTTATGTTGCTCTAGTAGCTCAAAGGGACTTTTTTGGGGGGAGGATTCAACCTCAAATGTATTTGGTTTCTTAATTTTTTTTCCTCCATGCAAAGGCTGGCTCAACAAAAAAGGAGCACAAGTTTAAAACTGCATGACTATATTAAGAGTTGGAATTTCAAAAGTGCCTCAGCATGTATCGAACGTTGCTCCCATTTGAACAGAGCTAAGCATCTTTGAAGATCATTCCCTAAGCATTAAGCAAATCTCTGGGATAAATTGTTCTTAAAAAGGGAATGCTCTGTATTAAGTAGGGATGTGAAAGGTTAATTGGTAAACATCACCCTAAATGGGTGATGCTTACTGGCTCTGGTTAACTGGCAGAGGCTAGTGAAGTCCCCAGCCTGGATCTTGCATTAGCCAGTTAACTGATTAGCCGGAATTTTATGTTCCTAGTCTTAAATGCTATATTCAATGGGAGTGTGTATGCTGTACTTTCATTAAACAAAACACAAAGTTTTAGAGCTATATGGCTCTTAGTGGTTTGCATGGGTTCCTGTCAACAATTGCTTGGGTTTGATCCATATGGATGTTCACAGTTGAGTTTCACTTTGAGTTTCTGATTTGACTAAAGCAAATCTTTCGTTGCCAAAACCACAAGACTCCAAAACCCTATGAAACCATGAGTTTGGCACCTCCTTGATATGGAAACTGTAAATTGTGCCCCGGTTCATTTGAAACTGGGCCATATGCCTTTAAGTTATGAAATACAGCAAAACTGCCAGCAAACCAGGTCAGTTTGAGGTCCTAAGGAAGTGAAAGCCATGCGTGTTTTCCCTTGTTTGCAGTTTTATTATAAATATTTTGCTAAGCTCTGGTATTCTTTAGCCTGTGTATTCCTCAGCTATACATACACCGAATGGGTGGGAAACCAGAACAAGCCTACACATTCTTTAAGAAATTGCAGTTTTCTACTTCACAAGTTTCAGTTAAAATTGGACTTCGCTCCCTCTGCTAGTTCTAACACAGGTGACATCTCAGATCAGTTGTACTTATGCTTGATGGCTTTAGATGTCACAGCTATAAGATAAAGATATGCATGTTTTAACTGAAAGGTAGAAAAACTCAAAGTATGTTGTAAATCACATACTACCCAAGAGCAGCAACCATCTTGTTTAAAAGCCACATGTGATACTCGGCTGCCAGCATTAAATCTTTTGAATATGGTTCTTGTTAACAATGTATGAAAGTTTAAAAAAAAAAAAAAAAAAAGAGAAAAAAGTGTGAAAAGTTATTTTAGGTTTCAAAATAGACACGTGCATCAAGAAGACATATTTGTAAACAAACTAAAAAGATCAGCAAAAGGAAGGAAAACAATGCAAAATCCACACCTGGGCAACCCAGAGATGGGAGGCTATAGGTAAGTTAAGGAGGAGACAACAAAACAAACAGCAAGTCATGTACGTGAGGAGCAAATTCTAATCACACAAGTAAGCAAACAGGCTCCTAACATCATTGTACAGCTAGCAGGACAACTGCAGCCTAGTCACATTTAATTGAACTGCCATTATTCATTAGAGTTGCCGGATGGTTTCAACAAAAATACCAGACACACTTGACATTACATGACAATCTACATTACATCTTATTTAGAAAATACTGGACATTTATATTTTCTCAATTTGATTCCCGAACAGAAAGCTCAAATACTGGACTGTCTGGTTCAAAACCGGACACCTGACAACCCTATTATTCATTTAAAAAGGCCAAAGGGAAAACCAATAGGCTTTGATCAGAAATGCTGATTTTCAGCTGAGCTAGGAAGGGGATCATAATGTAATGAAGCACACATCAGGTGTTTCTGACCTGTCATAGAGTTTTCAGATGTACACAGCTGCTCTCTCAGCTTTTCCACATCATCTGGATGAACCTGCTCATAGAGCGTGCTGCCAAACCACTCTGACTGTGGCTGGTTCAGCACTGGAGTGACGGAATCGGATACGTAGATGACTCTCCCAGTCTCCGCTGCAACTACAAACAGGAACCCATCGGCAGCCTCCAGGATAAGATGTTTCAGTTCCTTGCAGAGACAGGATTGAATTAGAAGGCCAGCAAGAAAAGAGAATTTTAAAAAATACATTGTTAACCCTCAACTCACAACACTTCTTTTTCAGTTTGAAGGGCTGGTCAAATAATAAGTGAACTACATTTTCAATGTGGCGCTGATACAATAATGCATCCGATTTTGTAAGGAAAAACATTGTTCATCTTAGTAAATACAACATCTTTTACCTGATGATCTCAATCATAGGTGCCGACTCTGTGGGTGTCTCGGGGCTAGAGAGCCCAAAGGGAAAACCAGCAGTCAAGCTCCCCCCTCAGACTCCCTCCTCCCCCCACACCTCTTGCCCACTGGCTCCTCCCCAGCCCCCGCAGCACTTCTGCCAACAGCTGAGTCGTGGCATTCAGGAAGCTCCAGGAGGGCAAGGGAGGAACGGGGTCAGAGCGCATTTGGGGGAAGAGGTGGGGAGGCAGGCGGGGGGCAATGGACATGGGAAGAAGCAGGGCGGGACTATATTAAGGTGGGAAGAAGCAGGGCATGGGTGGGGTCTTGGGGGGAAAGGGAGATGAGGAAGCCTGGAGCAGAGGGGAGGGATCCAGCACCCCTACAGCTAGAGGACAAATCAGCGCCTATTATCTCAATGCACTTTAGAAAAATTAACTAAGCCACATAACTCCCCTCTGAATGGGGTATCTTATAAAGTAAGGCAGGGACTGGGGAAATGACATGCTAAAGATAGTAAAGAAATTCCATCCTTTTTTAAATGTTCAAAGAATTTAACAGATTAAATCAACAGGGTTATTCTGAAATGTAATATGATCTTTTAGATATTCAAAGTCTGCAATATTTCATGAGGAGTGATATTCTTTATAGTTTTTTTAAATTTTTCAATAGAAATCCACAGTACAAGATATATTAGATTAGAACAACTTATGTAGGGCTGAAGAATGAAATAGCACTTTGTATGAATTATATCTACCAATATGACATTACATAACCTCATGAATTGCGGCCCAGTTTTTATTAATGGGATTTGGATTAATTTGTTAGTAAACTGTTAAGAATTGCCTTTGAGGAACCTGTTGTAACTTTTTTGTGTCTTATAACTAAAACCCCATTTCAAACTCTGTACCGACTTAACTCTGTTTAAAGTTAGATGTGTCTCTATGTAATTTCATTTATAAGTGTGAATGTGGGGGTGTTTGTAAAGGGATCAATCCCTGAAGCCAGCGTGTTTAGGTGACCAGCTGCTAGCACCATCCTGACGGCAAAAGAACAATGCAAGTGAGCCCGGCAAGAGAAAGAGAAAGAGAAAGAGAAAGAGAAAGAGAAAGAGAAAGAGAAAGAGAAAGAGAAAGAGAAAGAGAAAGAGAAAGAGAAAAGCCCCATAAAGAAAAGAAGATCAAGGACACATCTACTGTTAACTGATGACTCAGGGTACGTCTAGACTACAGGCTTCTCTCGACAGAAGTTTTGTCGACAGATACTGTCAACAAAACTTCTGTCGACACAGAGCGTCTAGACGACATTGAGTTCTGTCGACAAAGCAAGCTGCTTTGTCGACATGGTAGTGTAGACTCAAAGGACAGTTTACATGCAATAACACCTTCTGTCGACAGAAATTCTGTCGACAGAAGGTGTTATGCCTCGTAAAATGAGGTTTACCAGCGTCGAAAAAACTGCTGAGTTCTGTCGACGTTATGTCGACAGAACTCAGCGGTAGTGTAGACGCAGGTATAGTTTTGTCGACAAAAGTCCACTTTGTCGACAAAACTCTGTAGTCTAGACACACCCTCATGGTCATACAGTGCCCTGGGCGGTGGGACAGAACAGACTCTATGGACTAAAACCTATAAAAAAAAATAGGTGCAAAACTACAGAGTTGGGTCTTTCAGTTCTACAATCATCCTACAGGAACATCGGTACGCACCGACATGACCCAGGTCCCCTTTTCATATCTAGACCACCTGGCCAGTGGACTAGCATGAGCAACTGAGGCTGGTAACTATATCCCATCTGTAGAACTGTGTATATGAGTATGTGTGGTGGATAATTTTAGTAGCTACGGACAGTACATGAATTCTGCTTTCACAACTAACAGGGCATATTGCCTGACTGCCCAAACTAGATTCTGTTAATTTTATTTCTCTAAGTGTAACACATACTGAAAGATTATTCTCTATTTACTTCTGTAGAACTTTACCCCTGGAAAAGGAGGGTTACTGCTGACACTTTCCACTCCCTGAATCATTTGAATGTGAAAAAGACCGGTTTTCAAAAAGCTTACTTTTATGCACATAACTCAATGCTCTGTCGAAGAGCACTTACTTATGTGTGTGCATAAAGCATGCACAACCTGGGCAGTTAATCACCCAACAACCTGACTGGTGTGCACAATTTGCAATCTGTTTGCACAGATTAAAAAAATGCAGGCCAACTTTGGTGAAAGCAATCAGTTGTGCAAAAACGAATGGTGAGGAGTAAAAAACCTGGCCCTATATTTTATTTCAGTTTACTCAGACTCCCTTCTTAACACCCATCCAAATCTGTTGCAACTAAATGAGGTTTCTGGAGCCAATCACTGTCTCTTTCACTGTCCACTTTATTGTTTTGATCAAATATTAAGTCTCTTAAATAAGGGTCTCTGAGTCCTGGTGCTTCAGGCTTTTGTGATTGTTACTCATGGTCGAGAAAGATCCCTAAATAATGTGCATCTGTTCTAGATCCTGCTGCCCACCCACAGAGGGAAGAAAAGCAGACAATTGACAGCATCTGAGTCCCCCAGAAGCAAATTTGGAGACCGGAGATAAAAGTATAGAGAGACGTGAGCATGGAGAGTTCAGCTGCTGCTGGTATTTGGTTAACAGAAATATGTATCGCTTCAAGCCATACTTTACATATATAAGAACATAACTCTAAGAGGAAAAAGTATGCAAGTTATAGCCAAAAGAAAACTAGAAAGGAGATTCCCAAGTTCAGATGCAAGCTCTCCAGTTCTGAGGTTTTACCAATTGGGGATACCCATATAGTTCAGATCCAAATTTGAATTTTCTTCAAATCTGTCTGTGCTCACACCTGGAATTGTCTCAGAGAGGGAGCTGTGTTAATCTGTAACTTTAAAAACAATGAGTAGTCCTTTGGCACCTTAAAGGCAAACATATATTATCATTAGCTGTCGTGGGCAAAACCCATTTCTTCAGGAGAGATGATCTTGAGTGAACCTGGAATTGTTTGCCTCTCCCTAAATGAAGCGAGCCAAAAACCAATACAAAGAACTTACTGGCCCCACTACCCTACCTCTCAAAATGACAGGATTATTTGGCACAGAAAAACACAACATTTATGAACCAACTACCTGTTCTGTTAGGAAAGAAGGCTTATATGCCCCGTCAGTAGATTTATTTCCAGTGCCCCTCATAGACTTCATGTGTGAAACAGCCATACGCAGAATTGTCAACTTGTCAGGTTTACGTGCCAATGCACTGCAGGTGGGCACCATGTCCGACAGCTCCGTGATATACTGTGTCATCTTATTCCTCCTGCGCCTTTCAATTTCACTATGGTTCTCCCTAAACATTAAAGAAAAATCAAGCCAACAGAAAAAGCAAGACAAAATCAGTACAGGAATTTCCGTTTGGTATTGCAAATAGTAAAATAAAATAATAATAATAATAATAATAATAATAATAATACTTTGCATTTGTGTAGCATCTTTCATCCAAGGAGATCAAAGTGCTTTACAAAGGTAAGCATTATTATCCTCCATTTTACAGTGGGGAAAACAGGCACCACTCAGTTCAGTATGATTTGCCTAAGATCACACAATGATTCCCGATTTCCCAACTGCTAGTTCCTGGCTCTAACCTCCCCCCCCCCCCCAGACAATTATGCCTTAGTTGGTTTAGAACAGCAGCAGTAAAAGGAAAAAGAGGCGCTGAAGGCCATCAATGCCAAAGGAACCTCTCGAGAGATGCTCTGTGCCTCCTAGCATAATATAGAATAGCAATGAGCAACCAAGGCAAGTGAATGAGCCACATGAGTGACCCTCTATCTCAGTGGGCTAGGCTACAAGATTGAAGACGGGCACATGCACAAACCATGACCCCAAGAAAAAGATTAAATACATTGCACTAAGGGATCCATTATTAGGGCAAATTAAATTGCTGGCAAAAGTAACGAAGAAGCAAAGGGAGCACATGGTTTTCACAATGTTGTGTGCAAAGCCCTGGTTGGGTTGATTTAGTTGGGATTGGTCCTGCCTTGGGCAGGGGGCTGGACTTGCTGACCTCCTGAGGTCTCTTCCAGCTCTATGATGCTATGAACTCATACAGACCCTTGCTTTAAATGTGTGTCACTTCTCATTTTGCCAGGGGCTGCTCAATCCCCCTCCACTGCAGGCCCTGCATCCATTCCATCTCTTCCCTCAAACCCCAATCTGGCCTCTTTCCTGCCTCCTCCTCTGAGCGTGCCCCATCTCTTCTCCTCCCCTCCCCTCCCCCCCCCCAGCATTTCCAGAGTGCTGAGAATCAGCTGATTGGCACCCCATACCTGCTTCTCCGCCTCCCTCCCAGAGTCTGAACACCACAAACCAGCTAATTCACAGCAGGGAGAGGGCACAAAACAGATAATTCACAGTGCTCTGAAAGTGCTGGGAGGGAGGAGTAGGTAATGCAGGGGGAGGGAGCAGAGGGAGAGTGCACAGGCTGCATGCAGAACTCCAATGGGCCGCATGCAGCCTTCAGGTAGC
The DNA here is from genome assembly GCF_052426305.1 of Pelodiscus sinensis. Lineage (NCBI taxonomy): Eukaryota > Metazoa > Chordata > Testudines > Trionychidae > Pelodiscus > Pelodiscus sinensis. The sequence continues at coordinate 29,171,312 of NC_143065.1, forward strand.
CCACCACTGATACAGAACCTGATATAATGAATGGGGGTCTCCCCATGGACTTCAAGAGATCAGGTCTTCAGTAAGCAATGGGTATGGCTACAATTTTGTCATGGGAATATAGACCCCAAACCTGCAATCCTATGCAGCAGATCTACACCCTACGCTGGCCCTCCAATACTTCAGTAAGGCTCTGTATGGGCACAGGGCACAGATTGCAAGACTGGGACTATATTTTGTATAACAAGTAAATGAAACATCTAAAATAAATACTAAAAAATAAAGTAGGTGCTGACTTGCCAGACACTGAACAGGGGGTAATTATATAAGAGAATCACTAGTATAGTAATAAAATAACAATGGCATTACTCAACAGTAATATACTGCTTTTTATCTTCCATGAGATTTACACAGATACCTAAAGCATCTCCACAATAACCATATTTTATAGAGGTTAAATAACTTGACTATACTTACGAAGAAAGTCTGAGGAAGCCAAAGAAAGCGAGACCTGGGATTAGAACTCAGGAACTCCCAAATACCAATACTATGCTCAAAAATTATTCAAAAGAAAACACTACCAGAAGCTTTGGTATTACATTGTGACTTCCAAGAGTTGCAACATTTATAAAGGTCACATCTTAAAGTCTTTACCCATTCAAAACTATCATTAAAGCCCACGAGAGTTTTATGTGATAAATAATCGAGTAAAAAACTGTAAAGACAAGATTTAGAGTGTGATTTTCAAAGAGGCCTAACAGAGATAAATACGTAATTTCCGTTCCTTGAAAACTTCAGCCTTAGCCTACAAACATACATTTTCATAGCAAAACGCTGCTCTCAGTCCACCTACAAAATTAATACAGGTTGAACCCCTCTGGGCCAGCACTCGCTGATCTGGTACCAGACAATGGATGTTGCTAGATCAGAGAGCCCCTGGACTGAAGAGCCCTGGCAGATCAGAGGGGGAGTAGACTGAAAGTCTGGTGGAAGAGGGGCTGGAGGCCAGCAGCAGGGAAAGGAGTCCAGTTGGTGGCAGCTACAGTCAGCAGAGCAGGGAGACTGGCTAGTAGGGCAGAGAGCCAGGGCCATGGAGCCCAGGTAGCAAAGTAAAACGGGGGGGGGAAAAGAGTAGGGGGGAGGCAGAGAGTGGAGCCTGGCTGGCAGGACTAGCGGTTGGGAGTGGACTCTGGCCAGCAGCCCATGGAGCCAGCAGCAGGGTTGGGTGACCAGGAGGCGAGACAGCTGGGAGGTTGGCAGCCTCTTGCAAGGGCCATGATCTCCCCTGACCCAGCAAACTCCTTCATTGGGGAACAGCCAGGTCCTAATGGTGCATGACCAGGGAGGTCCAATCTGTATCAAGTTATGAAAATCAGTATCCAGTGAATTAATTTTTTTCTCCACATCAAACTTACCAATACCCTACAACAACGAGGATCACTGACTCATTTCAATTTCATTTCCAAAGTTCTCAGCACTTACAATAAATACATTACTGAGTTGGAAAATTGCATTTTAGGATTCTTCAATTATCAACTGTCAATACTGTATATAAATAGGATCTGTAGGCAAGATCCTCAGCTTGTCTAAATAGCTCTATCAAAAATCAATGGTGTTGAACCAATTTCCATCAGCTAAGGAATTAACCTATAGAACCTAGAAAATTACATTGCATTGTATACACAGACACATCTTTATTTTCTGAAATGGCACCAGTATACTGTACCTGTGAAGTGGTAGCTACCTATAAGCATGCCCAGGAAGAAGAGAGCATGCCACTTCTGATGTCAAAACAGCTTCTTTCAATGAGCTGGGTATGGAATTTTCTTGCGGGGTTACTGATTAATCCAACGAGATGTGAAATTGCAGATGACCACATGGAGAATCCACTAACACTGATATGCACAATATGCAGTATTAGAATTGATTCTGACTTAGTATCATTTAGGGCTGAATAACTAGGGCAGGGGTGAGGAACCTAAGGCTTGGGGGGCTAGATGCAGCCCATGGCTTGCTTGGATCCAGCCCCAGAGGCTCAGGCCCCGCCCTCAGCATTGGGGAGTCCACATTGGCACTCCAGGTCCCCCCCCACTGCCTCACTACAGAGTTGAAGCGCACAAAATCTACTTCACTGGGCCCCATCGGCTCTTGCGTGCACGGGGAACGTGGGGAGTGTCTTCGTTCTTCTTAGTTGGGGGCCTCGTCAGTGAGGGGTTTGTTTGGGGTTTTTTTGGCTTCTCACTTGTGTGTGACCTCAGACTTATTTCTGTGGGGGTCAATGGCCCTTGACCCAAAAAAAGATTCCCCATCCCTGAATTAGGGAGTGATTCATGGAAGTGGACTAAGCAAAGATCAAAATATAGGGTTGGTATCCGTGTTGCAATATGTTGCTCTTTGAAATATTCCAAAAAATAAGGAAAATCACAGAACATTTAGAGGAGTTGGAATTATTGGTTTGTGTTGCTTTAGAACAGGGGTCGGCAACCTTTTCAAACCAAAGAGCCAAACTACATCAAAATTCAGAACAAGTGGTCAACAAAGAACCAGTATAAGAATGCCCATTTGCTTGACTGAAAATATACAACTTAATATTATTCATACTTGACATAATGATTAATAATAGCATAATTTAATTATTGTATTCACAGACTTTATTTAATGGGACTTCTGCATTTTTTTTTTTTTTTTTTTTTTTTGAAATTTACATCATAACTGGTCACATTCAGCTTCATGCATGCATTCAGGCTGACTTTTGTCAGTCTTGAACATAAATTACCTTTGGTGTAATTCAAATGAGAGAAAGGCTTCTCACACATATTATAGGTGGAGCCAAACATTGAAAGTAAGGCCAAGCTGACATTCTGCATGGCACTGTATGTGATCGAAAGTTCTTTCCAAGTTTGCAGATTCAAATTATCATCATGCTCTAGTTTCTTCGCGTCAGCCCATTTGTGCAGTTTTATCAATACTGCACATTGTCAACCAAGGTGTTCTAAATCAGAATTCAGCTTGATGAACTTTTCCACCCAGATATCTGACTCCTTGAAATCTGCCATTTCCAAATTGCTAACTCAGATGCCTGGAATCACTGTTAAATCCAGTTCTTCAATGGACACTTTATGTGGACGAATCATAAACATAAGCAGAGCACCGTGTTTCCAAAAGTCAACAAAAGGAGACTTGAATGCCATCTGGAGCTCAGAAACAACCCAACAAGCTTCTGCAAATCAAGGCTGGATTCTCTCTCTGATACGAAACATTTGAAATCTTTCAAAATGAGACAGTCTACCCGTCTCGATATCTTTGATTACAGTCAGTTTTGACTCAAATCCAAACACTGCTTTCTGTAGAGTCAGCACTGTATTTCCTTGCCCTTGTAGCTTAGGGGTATGACTAGACTACAGACTTTTGTTGACAAAGCTTCTGTCGACAAAGAGCGTTAGACTACATCCAGTTCTGTCGACAAAGCAAGTCACTTTGTCGACACGAGAGTGTAGACACAAAGGACAGTGTAGATGCAATAATGCCTTCTGTCGACAAAAAGCGTTATTCCTCGTAGAATGAGGTTTACCACCATAGACAAAACTGCCGAGTTCTGTTGATGTTATGTCAACAGAACTCAGCGGTAGTATAGACACTGGTATAGTTTTGTCGACAAAAGTCCACTTTTGTCGAAAAAACCCTGTAGTCTAGACACACCCTTAAGGTTGAACTCATTCAAATGAGCAGTAATGTTGATGAGATAGTAAAACTTGAGCAACAAGTCACAGTCAGAAAGTTCAGTATGTTTGACACCCTTGCTATCCAAAAGTGGCAGGAGGCAAAAAGAGACAAAACTCTGCCACAGGATAACCAGCGAACATTGCTGTGTGAATCAGATTCTGAATGCCCAGATCTACTATCTCCTCGAGCAGTGACTGAAATGATAAAGGGCTAGGGCAAAAATCCAATTCACAATGGGAATGACCAGTCCCATTACATTTCTGAGTTTGTGCACAATCTTGTGGAACTAAAGTGCTTCCTGATGCACAATGCAATAAAAGTTCAAAAGTGGCCAGTCCAGCTGTTCTAACAAAAGATTAAGGAATCCCCTGAATTTTCTGACCATGCTAGGTGCACTGGCCATAAACATACACCGTCCATACACAGACACAAGATTATCCAACTGTATTTCTTTCTCATTTACAAAGTCCATCACACTTTTAAGGATGTCTTCGTCCCTTGTTCAATTTTTCATCGGTAATATTGCAATCATTTCTTCATGTATAGCATTTCCAGAATACACAACTGATAATGTCACATATCAGTTGTCTCATCCAAAGCAAACCAAAAATAAGTTGCTGTACTCAAATTCTGCATTTGGCCCATCAATTCAACAAGGAACATTTCCACAGCTCTGTCATAAACTGTTTTTGTTGATAACGGCATATCTTGAATTTTCTGTAAGATTGTGTCCTTGTTGTGAAACTCGTCAAATAGTTCATGACCAATTTTTAGCATGCAACTCTTCATGTAATCTACATCAATGAAAGGCTTCCTGTCTTGAATAATGCTGTATGAGCCCGCAAAGCTTGAGCAGTTTAAGCTTCCACTTTTTTTGACCATGCCAGCAGGCTATTTTGTCCAATGTTCATTTTTCGCTGCAGCTCCTTGCAGGCTTTTTTTTGCTTGTCACCCTTGGGGTACTTATAGCAAATGCTGAAAGTTTTGTCATGAAATGCCGTTCTAAATTTGATTTTGTTTGAGGACAGTCACTACAAATGAGACCATGTGGAGATCCAGACCTTTCCACAAATGCATAAAAGTCTGTCCACTCCTTTTGAAAATTTCAGTACTTTTCATCTTTCTTTCTCTTCACCATTTTACTGTTAGCGGGTCACAGAGTTTTCTATTGTATATGATGATGAAAAAAATTCTTGATCAATCAGATAAAAAGAGAATATACATGATCCCCAATGAGTGGAGAGGATGGATGGTTGTTAAAAGGAACTATTAAAGGTGAAACAGAACAAATAAAAAAGACCATCTTGACATGAGCAATTACGCGTTTTCAAAATTTTGAATTAAATTTTTCATTTTAATTTAAAAAGTTGTGTGTATTTTGGGAATGACAAAAGAGCCATATTTGGTGCCGTACTGAGCTATATTTGGCTCTAGAGCCATAGGTTGCAGACCCCTACTTTAGTAGGTATCATATTCAAGATCTATGGAAGGTCAACCTGTAGGACTGCCACAATGTGTCTGTGCTCTGGCTCTCAGTGTGGTAAGCCCAAGCATTCTCTAGGCATTGGTCAATGAGGTTGAGAGAGAAGGGCAGGTTGCCAATTTTCTACTTTGTTGGGCAAATCAGTCAAGTGGAAGGATACTCAAGGTAAAGGGATCATCCTGAATGTTGGAAAAAAAAACCTGTAAGAAAATGGCACTAGAACTATGTAAGTTGCACATAAATCAACCAAATCCTAGTGCATCTGCCTTAACAAGGCTACTGTGAACACCTTCAAATAGCCCATCATTGTTAGTGTGAGGTTTCCTAGAACGAAGTGTGGTTTCTCTCTGTTCCTAACACAGCAGGATGGTTTGGATATTGGAGCTACCGAGAAATTGCCCATACATACTGAGAGTACGCTCTGACTACATCTCTAGCTGGTCCTATGAGATGCTGACCAATGACTAGGGAGGTACATGAATGCAGTTAGCACTGTGTATTGCAGGGATGGATACAGCACAGCTTGCATTTTGCAATTCAGAATTCCTAAACCTGTTGAGGTGCTGAGCACCTGCACTTCCTACTTGTTTCAGTGGGGGAACAAGTTCTCAATGCATCTGCAGATCTGGCCTAGTTCAGAGAGAAAACAGGTTAGCATGAGGGCTGCTTATTGCGATAGACTGGCAATACTTAGTCTTCCTCAGCATCTTCCAACAGGATTCACTGAGCTCTATCTCGGCAGTGCTAAGATACACTTCTGGGAAGCTATGATTTATTGCCCTGTGGGTACTATTACTAAAGAATGGACCTTACTGGGTCTGTGGCTTGGTCTGAGTGTTTACTTCTCATCTCCACGGAGCCTTTCCTCCCCCTTTCTGGGCCCTTAACGTTTGCTGGCGAGATTAAATGATTTTTTGCACATAAAAGCAAACCTCAATGAATGTGAAGTTTTCTAGTACAGGGGCTTTGACTATAAAAGATTTGTACCATGCGCATCATAATGGAGTCTGGATCATAACTTTAAGAGCAGGTTAGATAAGCATCTATCAGGGATGATCAGATGGTGTTGGTCCTGCCATGAGGGCAGGGAACTGCTTTCGATGACCTCTCAAGGTCCCTTCCAGTTCTAGTGTTCTATGATTCTATGTAAAGGGTATCATATGTAGGTTTTACATGTTGGAGTCACTAACAGAATCAATGTGTGTTATACGGTTCTCTCTCCACATTCACAATTCCCACTGATGTCAATAAGGCCTTTATGATTAAAGCACCAATTTGTATACAATTTAAACAAGCATACTGCAATAGCACTCCTTATTGGTTCAGTAAATAACAACCTTTCCTTTTTGTTTATCACGTTCTTTAATGGTGCACGTGTTTCAGATTCTCGACTGTCTGTGAGAGGAGATAGCTATGTTGATCCCATGATATTAGAGAGATAGATTAGATAGTAGAGCTCTGTGTAAGCTTGAAAGCTTGTCTCTCACACCAGCAGAAGTTTGTCCAGTAAAAGAGACTGCCTCACCCACCTTGTCTCTCTAATATCCTGGTACTGATATAGCTGCAACCACCCTGCATAGTTAAAAACAATCACACAAAGTAACCAAACCCCTGCATGGAAACTGACAAAAATCCAACATTTCATGTTACGTATTATTATAAAAGTTTTAAAATATTACATTAATCCATATATTAGCAAAAGGGCTGAACAAACATATCTGACGCTGTCCTGAAACTCACTCAATCTGAGCTGAATAGATAGCAAGAGGGAACACACTTCTGTTATAAAAGGTCTGATCCTGGAAACTTACATTAATGAACAATTTAAAAAGATGGAGCCCTGGGATTTATAATTCCTAGCTGTTTGTTTTTTAAAATGTTTGTAGGATATTAAATTTGGGTACTAAGAGGCTGATCCAAGTCCCTGAAATCAACAGTGGTTCGAAAGTCTCCTATTGACTTTAGTGGGCTTTGGATCAGGCTTTAGATAAGCGAACCTTACTGATCTGTGATCAGCCAGAATGGTATCATGTAAAATAAAAGGGTCCAAACGGGATTTTCCTTGTTCCTACCTGGCCATCCTCTCTGCGTCAGCAGTACTTTGATCATCTTCCCACCTAGAAACAAAATAACCAGCTCTCTAAGCTAAGGCGCACAGACTGAGAATTTCTGGATACGACTATGCCCCTCTTTTCTCTCAGCAGAAGATCTCTACAGAACACGCCTACCTTGCAAATTTTTCCTTATCACCAGAGATTTGATCATCATCATACCTATAAACAAAACATGGTACATAAATTCAAAAGGCTTATGCAAAACTAGAAAGTCAATACAAAGTAGAAGGTGAAGACAACAATTTCAAGTGCAAATTACAATGAATTTCAGAGAAGCATGATACAATGGGAATGATAGAAAAGAAAGGAAAAGGGAACTCTCATGAAACTCTCTGAACTCTCAGGAACCTGTGGCTAAAAACGTTCACTTTTGATGTATTAATATGAAGAAGATCAAAATATGCCCCTCTGGTTTCACTTAACATCTTAGAGCTCATTTGTTTATTGTTTGAGAAAGTTATAAAGAAAACTCATTATAGAAAAAACTATTAATCTGTTTTTAACAATAAGCCATGAAATTTCCTGGTTGCACAGCAATAGTAGGGATATCTTCAGCATGCTGCATCCACTATGTATGGCACTCAGTAGAGGGCATTGATAACACATACAAATTGTGGAACGATAAAGACCCAACCAAACGCAGGTCATTATTTTATGGAGATCTTTGCACAAAGCTTTAATACTGGCACAAAGCTGAGGACTCCACCAAGTATTTGTTATGAGATCTAGGGCCAGATCCTCAGCTGGTGTAGGTCAGTATTCTGGAGAAATGCCACAGGGAGCCCAGGATCAGCTGGGAAGTCCCCAGCTGACCCTGGGCTCCACGGCTGCCCCTTTGAATCATGCAGAGGATCAGCTGTGCAGCAGCTGCCCTTTTAAAAGGAAGCCTGCGCACATTTCAAAGGGGCAGCTGCCATGGAGCCCAGGGTCAGCTGGGGACTCCCAGCTAATCCCGGGCTCCCCGCAGCATTTCTCCAGAACTCAGGATCAGCTGGGGAGTCCCCGTTGGGGACTCTTGTGCATTTTAAAGTAGGCAGGCCACATGCAGCCCAGAGTCAGCGAGACTTCCCACTGGCCGCAGGCTGAGTTCTGCATTCCTCTTCTGAAATGTACAAGAGCCTTGTACATTTCAAAGGAGAAATGGGGAAGTGGCTGTCAACTAGTCTTGGAAATTTCATTGACTAGTCAATTAACTGCATTTTAACATCCTTAATACTAACCTCCCTGAAGTGTGTATAATTGTTTCATTTTAGTAGCTGCAGCCTACAGAGGATAGAAGTCTAAAACCTACTATGCAAACAGAAGTATTCATGGTTTACTACCGGTTATACATCAATCATACTTCAACAGGCATCTTTTCTGTTTATTGCCTGAGCAATTTAAAAGCGCAGATCTTCATTTCAGTGAATCCGATTCAAACTTGATTATCTGGAAAGAATATTTCTCTAATAGAATGTTGTTAATATGCAATCCTTATACTACAACTATAGTGTACTTCACTGTTATGAAGATCCAAATATGCAGAACAAAAAAAAAAGTTGCATAAGATAGCCTCTCAACTCCACAGCTTCTGAATTGAATTTCTGATGACCTTACTAAGGACAAACATACTCTAGACTTGGAAGATGGGATTTAGGTACTCAACTCTAGCTACGTAAAATACATAGCTGGAGTTGGCTTACCTCAAGCAGAGATTGGTGCTGTCTTCTCGTGGGGGGTGGGGGGACAGGGGAGGACAACAGGAGCAAACACTGACCGAAGGAGTACTGGCACTGACTAAAGTCACCTTCAGCATTCAATTTAACAGGTCTTAACTAGACTCTCTAAATCAAACACCAGAAGATCTCTCTCTGGCGTGGCAAGTGAAGACACAGCCTAAGTCAGTCATGATTTGGTTTTAGAACTTGGTTCTAATACAACAGCATGTCAACACTAGGCAGGAAAACCACACTAGAGCACTGTCAGTGACAACTGCAATTACACATGGCTGCTATCATGGTTCCAACTGCCATGTGAGTAAGAATAGAGGCATCTTCTAAGGATACAAGGGCTACGTCTACACTGGCCCCTTTTACGAAAGGGGTATGCTTTGAAGTAGGAATAAGAGATCCTCCGGAAAAGGGCTTTATTCCGGAGGATCGGGCCAGTCTAGACGCTTTTTTCCGGCTTTTCCCCAAGCCGGAAAAAAGCGGCGGACATCTTTATTTAAATCCCGCGGGGGATATTTAAATCCCCCGCGGATTTCCCTATTACGAAGTTTAAAATTAGCATGCCCCTTTCGTAAAAGAGGCCAGTGTAGACGTAGCCAAGATGTTTCCCTTATTTTTCTAATGGGAAATTGAAAACAATGTAACCAAAAGTGAAATGAAAAATGAATGATGGGAATGTCACTTAACCTTTATTCTGACTTTACTGGAATATTAAACATTCTATTCTAGAATGCTTTGCTATTATGTTTCTGCTAAAGATACATAATATTTAAAAGAAGATCTGGCAGTATATTTTAATTACCAATCTAAAAATCTCAACTATCATAATCTATATAAAACTCAGTCAATAGAAAACTTATTTTCAGTGGCAGAAAGACAATTTCAGCAATCAAGAATAGCAAGAGCTCATCTCTCAAAGATGGAATATTGTAACTAAATCACAAATTTCCTCATCTGAAATTATTTCTTTGATAAATGTAATATTTCATATTATGATACAGAATCCGTTCTCAGTGTCATAAACTGACTATAGTAAGCAGATTAATCTGAAAAAAAAAATTGCTTATCAAATCGCTCCTGAAGGGCTTGACACACTGTGGGCTTGGATCAAATGACAATCTACTCATCTACGATATGCCTAATTTGCCAACACAGAAGTTCAAGCCAATCTGTTAGCACTGGGAGAACCAAACTCACTTTGGCCTATGTGACTGTAACTTTGTCAATATTAATAGTTTGCTAATTGTCTTTCTGCGTCGAAAAAGCCAATAATTTAGCCACGTATGTACAAAAGCTCACCTTGAAAATTTGCTGGGACCTTCCCCATCTTCATCATCAAAGTCCATTCTGAAAAAGTAAAATTGTTGTTAATAAGTAATCATTTTTAAGGCAAGAGTTAACATTCTATCAACAAAAAAATCTATAACGTTGCCTTTTTTTAATTAAATGAACGCAGTTTTTTTTTTTAAATGTGCAGGATCAGATGCCTTCAAGCCTCATCCAAAGCCCACTAAATACCAATGGGAATCTTTCCATGTACATGTATTTCACTGGCCTTGGGTTAAGCCCATGCATAATGAAGTTCTCTGTTATCCAAATAATACAGGTGGGGCAATAGTCAGACAGACCTCCCTGCACTGTCCTGCTCACACCCTTGTGCCCAGGTCAGAAGAGTTCACATGTAAAAGCATGAGAGGGAGCAGTAGGTCAATCTCTACACCCAGTCATTTCATGGCCTCTTTGCTAAAACTGGCTACCAATTAGTCCCTATTGATTGTATCTGTGGTGGTTTGTTACCTTTCTGTTAGAAACCAAGATCTCCAGCTTCTTTCATACATGAGATGGTGATGACTTTCAATCACTATAGACCTAGGCTAGATTGAAATGATTTAGTGACTTTTAGCCACGACAAACCCTATTTCTTAAAAGGCTATTTTACATCTCTATTTTCCTATACTTTATAAAGAGTGGCAAGCATTGCTATCCTCGTGTTACCAATGGGGAACCTGTGGTATAATGAGACATCAGGGGCCTGCTTCCGATTAGGGATGTTAAATGTTGACTAATCAGCTAATTGAGTAGTCGATGGAATTTCCATCGACTACTCGATTAGTTGATAAGGGGAGGGCCCTCTGCTGTGCCTCTGCCTTTGAAATGTACAAGAGTCGCCCATGGCTCTTGTACATTTCAAAAGAGGCGCAGCAGTAGGGGTCCCGGTACCAGTGGGGACTGCTTTGGTTCCCACTAGCATGGATTCCCTGTTGGACCTGTGCCTCCCCTGCCCTTCCCCGAGATGGTGCTGGGGGGAGCCGGATTCCCCCAGCACTGCTTCCTGTCCCCCCACTTAGTGTCTCTGTTACAGAGGCAATGAGAGGAACCAACTAGTTGACTGGACTACTTGATAAACCTAGGCTTTATCAGGTAGTCGACTAGTTGCTTATATCCCTACTTCTGATTGCACAATGATTTTATAGATGTAACTTTATTTATACTAATAATCAGACCCAGTTAACACAAATCTAAGTGAGATTTGATTGAGGCTCAACATAAGGCTCTTACCCATGGTACACATTCCATTATCACTGTTTTCAATCACTGTTGGGTTTTGGTTTTTTGTTTGGTTTTTTTTACTCTTTTTGTTTGACAACACAAATACTTCTAAGTTTTCTGAAATTTCCAACTGCAATAAGATTTATAGAAATTCTGGGTTTCATATACCCTCAAGTTCTTTATGATAAGGCAAAAGAAAACTGCAAAGAATAGGTCTTCATATTAAAAAATGTTTTACTGAATTTAAAAAAAACTAGATTTTTTAAAATACAAAACTTAAAACATTGAGAGTAGAACACAATGGGTGTGTCTAGACTACAGCATTTTTTCGAAAGAAGTGGCCTTTTTCCGAAAAAACTACCCCTGCATCTAGACTGCTGCTGCGTTCTTTCGAAAGTAAATCAAAAGAATGCGGCAGTTTTTTCAACCACAGAAAACCTCATTTTACGAGGAAGAACACCTTTTTTCAAAAGTGCTCTTTCGAAAAAAGGAGCTATGTAATGCAAAATGTGCTTTTTCGAAAGACAGCATCCAGACTGCCTGGGTGCTCTCTTTTGAAAAAGCAGCTTGCTTTTTCAAAAGTACTGGTTGTAGTCTAGATGCTCTTTTTCAAAAGAGGCTTTTTCAAAAGTATCTTTCAAAAAAGCCTCTTTTGAAAGAGGGTTGCAGTCTAGACGTAGCCAATGAGTGTTGGCATAGAATAACTTCTTTCAGAATAAAAACACGAAATGTAAATGAACCACCACATAATATGAGGGCCAGACTCCATCAGATACCTTACTACACTCTACTTAGTTTTGATATAAATGACCATATGCCCTTTCAATTATTTCTTTGGAGGACAATAATCTATTTACAAATGGAACAAAAGCAGAAAATAACCACAGGAACTGAAAATCTCATTAGAAAAGACACATTAATACTTCCTGATGGTAAGAGTGACTGTTCACTTCTAAAGGAAGTGGTCAGGAAACCACTTTCTCAAAAGGTCTCATAGAAAAATAATGTGGTTTTTGTATTTAAGTTGGTTGACGTCTGATTTCATCATTGATGTTTACATTGAAAATTACGTTGCGCTCTACTGATCGTTACTAAGTTCTTTTCAGAATCATTTTCTACATAATGAAGAGCCTTTCAGATGTATTTTTATGGAGCAACAGTGACCTCCAGTGGCCAGTGAGACTAGCTGTACAGAGATATTGGCTATGGCTAATTCATGGCCTGATATACCATACCAATGCTGCCTTCAGTCAAGCGCTTGCCAAAGAGTCTGAATTTGCTCAGACCAGCTGCATGTTAGAATTATCCCCCAACGGACATGCTACCTTGTTGAAATTCTACTGCAATCCTGTCCCTGCAATTTATTTGGCTCTTTTCACCTATGCTGGTGCCACTGAAGTCAAAAGAATTCCAAACAGGCACAGGGGTCAGTCTATGAAGAGTCAACTGTAGGACTGCTGGCTATACAGCAAATCTTTCCTTAACCTCATTGGCAACTGGAGACAAGCAAGATTTACTACAGGTGCTGCAAATCTCGTGCCCTGCGGGAAACCAACAGAGAGAGATTATTTAATGTAGCTCCTTCAATCATTCCGCTTGTAGGGTGTCTTCCATCAGTGGGCTTTCCCAGATCCCAGCCAAAACACACTCAGAATGGGTGTTGAGAGCTGGATCTTCCCAACAGCATAATGTTGCAGCTTTATGATGTTTGGTTCAGTTTATTACTATAGGTTGCACCTCTATAAACTGCAACTCTCTGGTCCAGCAACATCCACGGTCCAGCAGGATCAGAGAGTCCTGGCGTACTCCAGGAGGTGGGGGAGAAGGGCAGAGTCTGACTCACTGTCCAGCTGGGCCGTGGCTCAGCTGGGCCAGGGGAGGGGAGATGGGAAGGCCAGCACATGCAACCCAGCTGGCCTGCCTGTCTCAGCTGGGCTACGGGCGGGGGGGGGGGGGGGGGAGGGGGGGAGGGCTGGCACATGATCTAGCTGGGCTGCCAGGGAAGCTGGGATGCCCCATAGGGTGGCAGGACAGGAGGTGGGCGCCCAGCAGCGGGGAGCCAGAAATGACCTCTCCTGGTCCAGCAAAATTCCTCATCTAGGACCAGTCAAGTCCCAAAGGTGCTGAAGCAGGGAGATCCAACCTGTATTAAAACAGGCAAAGTTTCATAACTGTATTCAGGGCTTGATCTTGCAGCCTTTACTCATAGGACTAATTCCAGAGTTGGGCAATAATTTTCGCAGGGGGGTCCACTTAATGAGTTTTGGTACGTGGTCATGGGCCAGCTCCACCCCCAGGAGAGGCAGGGCCTGAAGAGGAAGGGGTGGGGCTGGGAACTAGCCTCCTCCCAGAGTTGTCTGGGACTGGAGGCTTTGAATTAAAAACACAGCAAAGGGATTGCAGCTCCAGCACCATTTAAATAGGCTCCTGCTACCTGCCCCACTGCCTGGAAATTCAGTTACATGAGCACCAGGATATAAATAGCTATGAATCAGATCAAAGTGTTAGGCAAGCCAGATCCAGCCCCTCTCTCAGTCCTGGACTACCCCCTATAGAACAAACAAAACTTGTCAGGCAACTTTTTATTCAGCTAGATAGAGCTAAATTTCTTAAACTGTAAACTGTTTGGAGTTAAAACTGCAAGTCATATGTATAGAAAACAGCTTCCACACAGTATAGGCAACTGGAATGTAGGTAATAAATAAATCTAGACAGCTATATGGTGCTTATCATTGTAGTATCTAAGTGTCTCTAGACCTGTGGTATCAGGCTTTAACCTAGAAGACTTTAATATATACATAGTGCTTTCTTTGGCTACAGTGCAATTGTGATTTTATTACAAATGTAAAATGCTTTTTTTTTTTTTAAAAAAAAATGCAATTTAAGTTCATAGAAGGCTTGTAAAAATGCTGTACTCAGTTAACGTTAACTCTGGTCTTTGTTTTTAAGATGAAAATGTAGAAGAGCAAATCAGAGATCCATTAATTATATGACAATGGAAAACTCAGATCATCTTGAAAACTAGATGGGTTTAAAGTGAGTGACACTACCTGGTTGCTTTCCACTAATGTGTATTGTTTAGAATGAAGCAGAACCCAAGAGGCTAAGGAATCAGTTTTATCCTTTAGCATAACACAAAGCACAGCATGTAAAAAATGTTCCAACAAACTCACCTTACCCCAAAAGATTTAAATCTTCTATCCAGAAAGAGCAAATTGCATGTCAGCAATACAGTAGAAATAACTTCCCGGAAGACAAATGGCATTTCAGAAACAATACTTTTTGTCTTCATTTAAAATTCCCATTTTTAGAAGTGACTAAAGCTATCCTGAGCTCTCACACTGAAGAGACAAGAATAAATCTTGTTTTCTTCCTTCACACACTATTCAGCTGTTGTGAAAGGGACAGAGAGTAATAATTATATTTATAAAGGGCCCTGCACAAAAACTTCCTTATAAAACATGGTAACATTTTCACATTTAAGCAAGAAACACAGAATGGGGAGGGGCAAATGGGGAAGATGGGAGAGAATGGATTTTAGGTAATGTTTAAACATTGGGAGAGATGCTTTGAGGTAGTTATTCATGAAGGTGTGGGTAGAAAACAAGTTCCATGTCGGAGGGCCCATCTCCACATCTTAGGACCCATTACAGGAAAGGCCCAAAAATCTGACCTAAGGCCAAAAATAACTGGCACCTTAAAAGAAATAGATACCTAGCCCCCCGTCCCCTCCCAAAAAATGAGGAAAGAGTCCTGAAATCTAGCCAGTGCCTACACTGATAAGGGCTTTAAAAATCAACATGAGCAAATGGAATACATTTAAAATAAGTTTACATACTCTTACTGCCCTGGTCAATGGAATTTCTTATGCAGTTCTAGCTTTTTTTCCTTCCCCATAAAACATTTGGCATAAGCCATAGAGAGCAAAAACGTATTTCCGAGCTGTCAATGGAATGGAATCCTTACCTTGCAGAAATACCTTCTGGAAGGACAATGAGCTTAAACTGGCACACATTCAAAAATTATTTTGCCAGTGCATCAGCAATTATAAGCAAAACACACTTTTCAAAAAGACACCCAAGTTGAGAAAGGCGGCCATGTCGCTGGGCTGCATTTCTTGGTGTTTGATCTGAAGCACTCATTCTAAAGTGCCCAAGGAGGTAGGTGTACAAAGATGTATTGCCAGGGGAGTAATGAAAGGACTACATTACAGCAGTCGTTCAAAGAGAAAGTACAATGCATCAGACAGAACACACAGACATGACAGGCATTCCTTCCCTGGAGGTCTGAATACACAGAATGAAGAAAATGCTTTCCCTCCCCACCACCTTAGGGGAAGGTCTTCTAATCTAGAACGAAGATGCATGGATACGAAATTGCCTTCTGTAGGTTGTAGCAACAAACCTACAACATATAATTCAGAGAATTTCTCTATTCCAAACATTTTAAAATAACTCATGTTTACCTTTAAATGCAAGAGGAGGGGATGGAGGGCAAAAGAGGATACTTGCAATGGTATATTGAAGATTTAGGACCACAACCTTTTGATTTAACTTTCAAGTCAATAATTTGTATAACCAGTAGCCCTCACATTTAGCAACATCAATCCTTGGCAGTCACTACATTGTAATTAGCATTAGTAGCTGACCTGGCTGCTGCTCAGCAATGAGATCATTTGTCTGGTCACATAAAAGTCCAAGACGGTTAATGTTAGACTCTCTATAAAGTATCCATTACAAAGATGTCAAAGCTTTCTCTTTTTTTCATAGATTCCAAGGTCAGAAGGGCCCATTGTGATAATTTAGTCAGACCTCCTGTACACACAGGCCATACAGAACTTCCCCTAAGAGCAAATCCTTTAGAAAAATATGAAATCTTGACTTTAAAATTGTTTTTAGCATAAGCTTGAAAAGGCTTTTTGTATTAAAATGTTTAAAATATTAAATGCAGCTTGTTCAAAGGGACAGCTCATGACTTAAGATCAACTTAATACAGTAAGCTCAGCATGTGGAAGTCCAACGGACAGTTAGCACAGATCAAAGGCACATCACACCAGTGCTCCACGTGTGCCATCTGGCTGCCAGTTTAATTCCAGATTCAGATTCTCCTATTTTTATTCACATATGGAATATGGCCAGGCATGGCATCCTAGATACTGTCTCTTGTATTCCCCTACAGGACTATTAAAATTGACAAAATACTTTGGCTGACAATCACAAGAAGAGAACTCATAAGAATTGGGTCAGGGTTCTCTCAGTAGATGCCCCTCACTTGAAGGATCTTTTCTTTTGATGAGGCCTTATATGGTCACATTTGGGGCAAACATGAAACAGACCTATCTACATGAGCGTGCCCTCCCCTAGTAGAGAAGTGAAGTCTCCAGGGAATGAACTCCTGACCGTCATATGGGTTCCCACTGTTATTTCTGGGGAAACAGAAGAAGGCATTTTTCCACAGTGAACACCTGCGGTACTTCTACTCTACACTAAGTGTGCTCAGATATTGCCACAGAGCTAACTGGTTTAAAAAAAACACAACAAAATATTGTCCTGGTTAGGACAACATTAGGAATGAGAAAAAATGGTTCCCATCAGGCCCGCCAACAGGAGGAGCAAAGGGGCAGCTGCCCCGGGGCCTGACTATTCATTCACCACTGGGGCCCCAGGCGGCATGGTCCAGGTATCGCTGAAGGACTCAGGAGTGAGGGCTGTCTCTAGCCCCACCACTTCCACCCAAGGCCCTCCCTCCTCCCCATCCCTTTCAGGAGCATGAAGCTAGCCCCTCTCGTCTGAATAAAAAAAGGATTTCCTCTTCCCCAGTAGACCTTCCAGGCATTTTAAGAAATGACCTTGAACCAAAACCTCTCAGATACACTGATATTTTAAGTTCTGGTTTCCAATCAGGCCCAGGATATGACAAGCCAAAATACCTTAAGAAAGGCTGTAGTTGTAGTTTCTGTATTTACAGCAGAAAATTAAAATACTACATTGTACATTTATGAAGAAAATGTGTAGTTGGAAGAGTCTAACCCCAATTTTCAGACCAAATAGGTTTGCATACACAACTGGAATCACATCTTGCTCAACATATTCACATGAGAAATCCCATTAAGACCAATATGATTACTCGTCTGTGTAAGTATTATGTGGTCAGAGGTTTGAGGGCCAGATCCCTGAACTCTGGATGCTTAGACAATTTACAACCTTTACACCTCAGCAAATGCAGTCTTGCAAGCACAACATACGTGGTGAAAAGAAAACCAAAACACATGTCACAACACTGGCTCTTATTAGTACATGCATGCATTTAACTTATGAATGCAAATAGCTTTTTCTTTCACCACTGAGAAAATGAAATCACTCACCCAGACCGCCTCTTTCCTCCTCTAGCAGGCATGGATCCTGCCATTCTCACCTGTCCTGTTGCCATCGGTGCAACTGGCAAAGTCACTGATCCAGGAATATCTGAAGCCATTTCTGTAACACAGAATGAAAATCATGTTATCCGCTATGAAAGGAGCAGCCAGTGATAATGAGGTACAGAAGGCTCTCTTTAAAAAAGAATCCACGTGGTACACTCTTTCCTTTTATTACTAAATGAAGACAAATCTATCCTTTGTGGTTTCAAGGACTGTATGAATTATGGCAAATTCATTACACTCTTGCAATAGCTTCAGTGTTGTCAATAGCCACCATGAGTGCAATTGGAAACACACAATCACAGCATCCAGGAAGCTGTGTATATTTCATTTACCTACTATCTCATTGTATCTTTGTTCCCTACTGTACAGGAGCTACCAATGAAGCCACGCAGTATTTTACTAGATCTCATCTTCCTGAACGATACAGAGCTACGGAAATGAATTAAGAGATGGGGCATAAATTTATCCAGATTAGGCAAAATTTTGAAAGCTATATTGCTGAGATTGGGTTCCCCTCAATAATATGGACTGCAAATTCTAACTGGTGTGGAAAATCCACCCAGGAGTTGGCCAGCAACTACTGTACTACATTAGAGATTCCAGGGAGTCAGACTAGGAAACTGGTTCAGATTCAAACTCCTTCTCAAAGTAATTATTTCCATCCCTACTTGCCAACAGTCACCCTCCAGGATCAGGGCCTTAATATTAACTTCACCTTCACATGCTCGAAAGCAGGACATAGGGCTCTATAAGCAGCAGAGTAATTAGAATTTGGATGAATGAGAGAAGCCTAAAGGACAGCAACATGCAGCCTCACAGAATGAGGTACTGGTCTGTGGAAACCACTATCACAAGAAAAATGTGACTGGACAGCCAGCTTTTTCTGAGGCTGGCACCAAAGGGCACTAGAGGCGAAGCTAACAGAGTGGCCCTGCTATAAGTTGCCCCAGTATACATCCATTCCACACTCAAGCAATTGATGCTTATAGGAACTGATGCATTATAAGTCCTCCCATTCCCCACTTTTTAATCGTGCAAAACACACACACACACACACACACACACACACACACACACACACACACACACACCAACAACCCCAATTTGTACAAATGGAAGTCAAATGGTATTAAGAAATGAGCTGGGCTGTTTTCAAGGTTAATAAGACCTTTCTTTGGCAATCAAAAATAAAGCATATCTAGCATACGTAAAATCCTTATTTAAAGTATGAAGCAGTAACGGTCAAAGTGAAATATGGACATTTAATCTGACCATGAACACTATGGATACCCAAGGGTGAAAAATACCTGCAGTAATATTTTCACTAGCTTTTAAAGAGTTTCTCAGTCAAACTCTTCTTTTAAAGTTAAGACATTTCCTTTTGCATTGCAAATTCACAGCGTTACAAAATTGGAGGAATATGCTCATGCCCAGAATAGAACAGTGGTATTCAGACCTCTCTCAGTTAGCAGCAAAAGAGAAAACAACTTAATGACACAGAGAGCAATTTATGACTTCTGAAACTAGGTGCAAATTACTGTTGGATAAAGGATGTTAAGACAGCTCAAATAATTCCAGACATCCTTTCCACCTGACCTCTCCATTTATTCCCTCCTCATTCTCACTACCTTCAGTCTCCTCCACTCCCTTTTAGCCTGTTACCCTCACCTTTCTCTTTGCTATATTATATCTGTGTAATATTATGTGATTTTGTAATGTCTGCTCTTGTAGCTTTGTCAAGTTGTAAAGTTGCAGAACTATACAATTTTATTGGATGGCCTGTGAAATGTGCACTTTTTGGTAACATATACAAGCTGTGAGCCATTTATTTTTTAGTATTTTTTTACACTGTTTCTTTACAAAAATTAATCACAAAACAAAATTCACTAGATATTTTAATTAGCAGGGTACAGTTAAGTAATAATAAAAAAATCAGTCAAAAAATACCCAAATGCCTTAAAATTAAGATTCAGGAAAACACTTGTTTTGTAGGGACTAATCTTCAGTAACAGATTAGATGGCCTAATAGTTCTCTTCTATCTCTGTCATCCATAGCCCTGATCTGCCATATGTACTCATGCTGAGTCCCATGAACTCAAGAAAAACAGTAAGGTGACAGAATCAGCCTTGTGAGTCTGTCTAGAATTACGTTCACGTCTGTAGGCCTCTTAGCTATCATGTCCCCACCTATGGAATATGGCTGTATTTCATGCCAAAATGCTTGGATTTTTTTAAACTGAAGGACATTTTACAAATGTGCATTAAAAATAACAATAAATTCTAGCTACAAATAAAACACTTATATTTGCTCTGGCCTTTATTATAAAGTTTTAAGTCTATGTTACTTATCAAGTTACACTTACTCCACAAAGTGAAATTCAAAATTAGATAAAATTTGGTCTGAAGGTTTATTCTAAAACAGATTTGTAAGTGTGTGTGTGTGCGTGCATGTGTGATTTTTATAATAACCTGTTTCAGTTCTTATTCTGCAGAGGAAGATCATAGAATCATAGAATAATAGGACTGGAAGGGACCTCGAGAGGTCATCGAGTCCAGCCCCCCGCCCTCAAGGCAGGACCACGCTCCGTCTACACCATCCCTGACAGATCTAGTGTGCTATCTTCCAACATAACTGAGGATCTAAACCTTAGCAACCTTAGTGCAGCAAGATCATTGGATTGGGCTGCAGAGGAAAAGTATTTTTTTATTTTTTTAGTTGAATGTTACTTACCAGAAATTGGCCCTTATGCCAAAAATCTCAATGTCAAATACCTCCCAAGCTTCCCAGCTTTCAGACTCCGGACCTGGATTTGAATTTTGAAGCTGTAGCTCACTCTAATACAGTACTTGCTTAAGGCATTTAGACAGAAATTTCAGGGGATCGCAGGTGACCCAATGTGCAGCTCTACGGTTTATGGTGCCCAGATGAGAAGGACATTCACCTACCGTAATCAGAAACCACTGCTTCTTGTAAAGCTCTGAAATTCCCAAAAGGACACATTCTCTCCCATCTAAAATGACCATTATCCAACATTACCTTTAATCAGCGTATTACACAATCTTTGCTTCAGGCCAAGACACGCATAGATAACACTGGCCCTGATCCAAAGCCCACCAAAATCAATGCCAATTCTTCCCCTGACTTCAATGGGCTCTGAAGCTCTTCAGTTATGACAAGTGCAACATTTGCTACTAAATATTAGGGACCATTAAGGATGCTCCCTCCAGCATTCTTTTATCCTTTACAATTCATTGTAACAGGATAGATAACAGGAAACAAAATATCAGTGCATGACTAAATCTGAGTGCAGGGGCGCTGAAGGTCATTGAACTGAAAAGGAAACCCTGCAAATAATGGAAACCACCTGAAGCCAAGGAAGACCGCACCACCCCAAGCCCCAGCACCTGTTCCAGAGAGATGCCATTTATATAAGCAGATGTTACAGATTTGACTGCCAATCCACAAATTGACCAAAATGTTAATTTATTTCAGAGTAAATCTTAGTCTAAGGTTAACACACATGCCCTGTCTCTTGAATAGAAACCGATAAACATGTTTTATATGTACTACAAAGGCAGACATTAAAACACTTCTTTAGTTAATGGACAAAAAACAGGTTTTCAAAAATCAAGAATTAAGATATACAACCACTAAGAGATCAGAAAGAGTTTTACAACCTGGTACAATCACATTTAAGAAAACCAAAATAAAAAAGTCACATTTGTGAATTTAGAACTTGCCAGGTGACAACATAGCCACCATGAAGAATATTTCATAATACCTACAGTACAATCTAATTGTTAATTTAGTCACATCACTTTGCCATGTTAATTACAAAGAAAGAAAAAAAGCCAGAGAAATTCCACACAGCAGTACAAATTTAAAACAGCACTATTTTACAACTTTATTAATATTATACAGACATGCCATTAACAGGAAAGTTAAATAGACAATAGGCCAGAAAAAAATATCATTACATAGGACAGGCAAAAGCAGCACTCCTTTAAATGCTCCCAACTCAGGACAATTAAAATATCAAATAAGTCATAAAATATAATAAAATCCCACCTCTTCAGAAGAATCTCTTTCTTGTGAGCAAAACCTTCTTGAAAGAAATTTTAGCTGCATATGAGAAACATCAAAACCTCTGGGAAGAAATGCAACTGCATTGGTATTCTGCTCAGAAAATGTCATCTCAGATCTGTTTACCTTAGCTGTGGACCATGATTCAGCCGGCAACAACCATCTTGCATACTGATCAATCTATTTGCAGCAAAATTACTAACATTTCCTAAATTAACCACAAAGATTCTGGAAAATAGTTAATAATTTGTAATCCACACATGTAATGTGAACACTATTGTTACATCTTTCATTCCAGCAAGATGTACTGTACTTTATGGAGCTTCGCCTATCATTCTATTTTGCATAATAGGACATTATATACCACTAGCAGACTTACCTGGCATCCAGGTCTGGCCCAGGACAGGGGAAGAGGAAGAAAAGGGGCTTAGGCCTCCTGCTGATGCTCCCTGGGCCAGCCCCTGACCGTGCAGCACTCCCTGGGACCGATCTGAGGAGCAGGGGAGTGTTTGAGGCAGGAAGGTCACTTACCTGGGCTAGTGGCAGGCAAAATGGAGAGCCCCACCTACGGCTAGTCACTCTGTTGGTGATGCGGCTTTCCACCCTGTGGTGACTTTGCAGGATAGCTCTCCCCAGCACTCACTGCCCCGCCAGTGGTGACTGAGGACTGTGTCCCTCCTCTCTCTGCCATTGTATGGAAAACAATCGAATTCCAGGCATGTCCTATTTTCCTGGCATATCCTAACTTAAAGCAAGGTCAGGGTTTGGTTAAAAGGAAGCTACATACCAAATTTGGTGGGCTTAGCTCTTACCATTTAGGAGTTCTTTCCATTTAAGACATCTCAATGGTGCCTGATTTTCAGAGGGAGGGAGTGCTCACCACTTATTGAAAATCAGAGCTCTCCTTGCTGTCTCAAGCTGGGCACTCAAAAAAGGAGGTACCCAAATATAAAACTAACTACTTGTGAAAATCTTGGCCTAAATTTGTAACTTATCAAGTGAAAAGGTGAAATTCCTGAGTCATGGATATTACACACTACTTTGAATACTACTTTTATATTTACATGGCAATCTCTAACCTTGGACTGGACTATGCTATTTCAACTGACATCAGTAAGTGTTCTGGATATGTATCTGAGGGCAGAACACGCCTGCCCCAATAGGAGTTTCTGAGTCTAGAATATTACAGGATACCAAATAAACAGTGAATCAGAGCCAAGCTCCACAGTCAGACACAAACTTCACTTATGAAACAGCGATTTTAGATAAGAAACTGCTTTAACTGCTGTAGAGAGTGGAAGTTAAAAATTGTATTAGTCTACAAATATTAGAGCAGTATGCCAAAAGTCATAACAAATCTACCACTTAAAGCATATATTGAGTAACTGACCAGGGTTTTCAAAACTGCATAATCCAAGGTCAGGTCAATACTAGAAATTGTTATCAATATAGTAACATTGGTTGTGTGTGTGATTTTTGGTGACACTGCAGTAGGGTTTTTGCTGATTATAGCAGAAACAGTTAGACTGGCATAAAAGGGCCTCTAATGGGGTGTGTCTAGACTACATGCCACCTTCGACGGAGGCATGTAGATTAGCCAGATCGGAAGAGGGAAATGAAGCCGCGATTAAAATAATCGCGGCTTCATTTAAATTTAAATGGCTGCCCCGATCTGCCGATCAGCTGTTTGTCGGCAGATCGGGGCAGTCTGGACGCGATGCGCCGACAAAGAAGCCTTTCTTCATCGGCACAGGTAAACCTGGTTTCACGAGGCTTACCTGTGCCGATGAAGAAAGGCTTCTTTGTCGGCGCGTCGCGTCCAGACTGCCCCGATCTGCTGACAAACAGCTGATCGGCAGATCGGGGCAGCCATTTAAATTTAAATGAAGCCGCGATTATTTTAATCGCGGCTTCATTTCCCTCTTCCGATCTGGCTAATCTACATGCCTCCGTCGAAGGAGGCATGTAGTCTAGACACACCCATGGTGTAGTTCATTTCACGTACAGAACCTGGTATATATTATACTGCCAAACATGCTCTAGTGCAGACATGGCCAAAACCACATTTTGCAGTGACAGTTCAATTTGGTTCAGCTATCAGTGCTGGTGACTATGGGTATGTCTACACTACAGCACTAATTCGAACTAACTTAATTCGAATTAGTTAATTGGAACTAAGCTAATTCGAACTAGTACATCTAGACCTAAAAACTAGTTCGAATTAGCATTTTGCTAATTCGAACTAGCATGTCCACATTGAGTGGACCCTGAACCGAGGTTAAGGATGGCCGGAAGCAGTGCCGGCAGGGCATCAGGTTAGGACTTAGAGCGTGGAGCTGCTGTCTCAGGCTAGCCGAGGACTGTGCTTAAAGGGACCCGACCCCCACTCCAGACAGACAGTTCTCAGGGGTTCCCCGCTTGCAAAGCAGTCCTGGCTTGGAGTGCCCTGAGTGCCCACACTCGGCACATCACAGCACTCAGCCATCAGACCGGCTGCACTTGCCGCAGGCTGCCATCCGGAGGGGGGGGGGGGTCAATCAAGGGGCTTCAGGAGAGTTTCCACCTCGAGGAGCCCGCAGAGCCAGCCCAGTCCTCCCCATTGGGGGCTCGTACCCCATTCCTCCCTCACCTCCTTCCACTTACCTCTCCCTAGCCCCCCTTCCTGACGTACAAAATAAAGGACACATGTGTTCAAAAATAGAAACTCTCTTTATTGAACAAAACTAGGGGAGACTGGGAAAAGAAGGTGGGAGAGGGGAAGAGAGAGGGTGGGAGAGAGGAGGGCAACTAAAATGATCAGGGGTTTGGAACAGGTCCCATATGAAGAGAGGCTAAAGAGACTGGGACTTCTCAGCTTAGAAAAGAGGAGACTGAGTGGGGATATGATAAGAGATCTATAAAAGCATGAGTGGTGTGAAGAGGGTGCATAAAGAAAAGTTCTTAATTAGTTCCCATACTAGAAGGACTAAAGGACACCAGATGAAATGAATGGGTAGCAGGCTTCAAACTAACAACAGAAAGTTCTTCTTCACAAAGCAAATAGTCAACCTGTGGAACTCCTTGCTGCAGGAGGCTGTGAAGGCTACAACTAGAACAGAGTTTAAAGAGAAGTGAGATAAAGTCATGGAGGTTGGGTCCATGGAGTGGTATTAGCCAGGGGGTAGGAATGGTATGCCTGGCCTCTGTTTGTGGAAGGCTGGAGATGGATGGCACAAGACAAATGGCTTGGTCATTGTCTTCGGTCCATCCCCTCCAGGGTCCCTAGTGTTGGCCACTGTCAGCATACAGGCTACTGGGCTAAATGGACCTTTGGTCTGATCCAGTACAGCCATTCTAAGCTCAGGGCTCAGGGTCGGGGGTTTCACTGGACCAGCCTGATTTTCTTGCAAACCTGCTCCTGGGTGGCCAGGCTGGCAGCTCTCCTGCCCTAGATGGCCACTTTCCTGTGCCTAGTGCGGAGGTCGTGGATGAGGTCCACGATGTCTGCACTAGACCAGGCAGGCGCCCGCCTCTTGCAGACCTGGGCAGGCTCCCGGGAGCCGCCAGCCTTCTCCCGGGAAGAGGCGGAGGGCTGGGTGGCAGCAGGTGGCCGGCTCGAGCCGTGCCAGGTGCAGGGTCTGCTGGCTGGGTGCTGGCAGGCTTGCACCTATCACGGGCACCGTAGCCAGCCCGTGCCCCTTTAAGGGCTCCGGGGCCGGGAGGGGGGCAGAAGAGTTTCCCTGGTGGTGCCCAGAGTGGCCACCAGGGAAAGCTGGGGTGGGCTAGCCTCCCACTAGTTCGAATTAAGTGGCTACACAGCCCTTAATTCAAACTAGTTAATTCGAACTAGGCGTTAGTCCTCGTGGAATGATGTTTACCTAGTTCGAATTAAGCGCACCGCTAGTTCGAATTAAGTTCGTACTAGCGGTTTGCATGTGTAGCGCCTATCAAAGTTAATTCGAACTAACATCTGTTAGTTCAAATTAACTTTGTAGGGTAGACATACCCTATGTGACATGAGAGGGTGGTTTTTATTCCCAGTTGATGAGTGAGAAACATCTGAGTAAACTGGGGAAGCTACCAACCACAGAAGCTGAACAGTACTGCCAATGCCAGCAGTTTAAATGTCATGAGTGAGACCCCCCCTCACCAATCTCCAACCAATATGACATCCTAAAAGTCATGCAATTCTTCAAAAGAATAAATCATGTTTTGGGGGTAGGGGCATCTTCCTGTTTTTAAATTCTCTTTGTTCAGCCCCAACATACCTGTGATCAGAATTCCCTCTAGTTTCCCCATGCATGTGCGGAATGATTTTTGTTATGTGCACCAATATGGAGGTGATGTGTCACACATTACTTCCATATTAGTGTACATAAAAACTCATGTGGCAGGGATGGGACTGAAAGGTCCAGAATGTCTGAGGGGACTCCAGGCTGGGGGTGAGGGATTTGGGGTACAGGCTGCCCTGAGGCTATGGTGAGAAGAGGCACCTCTTCCTGTCACCAAATTGCTGGAGTTAGGACCACGGGATAGGTGCCTCTCCCTGGCCGTGGTAATTCCAACCGGGACTGGGTTCAGGCTGGAGGAGGGTCTGTGCAGCTTCCAGGAAATTTAGCAATTATTAAAAGGCTGAAAATCCAACCTAAACTGCATACAAAATGTGCACAAAAATATGTAGGCACTAGCTCCCCTATTCCTCCCTACCTCCACAGCAAGTGGTTCATCGCTAATTCACCTTCATCTCTTCTCTCATTCCCATTTTTTAAATTCCTCTCTTTTTAGCATACTAACATCTGCCAGCTTGGGAAAGGAGGCACATCTAGCACTACTTTCCAGCAAATAAATACAGCAAGCATTGCTGACAGCTTCCAGTGAGCAAGGATCCACCTTCATGGTGGAAGGAGAATTTGCTTGAACTTCAATTGCTCGAAAGAGGAGAGGATGAAGAAGAATCCCTAGTTGTCTATTAAAGTGGGTTTTAGTCACAAAAGCTTATGCCCTAATATATCAGTCTCTATGGTGCCAAAGGACTTGGGATGTTAGTGAGTAATTGACTGGAGTATCAACTACTCGCTCTCCTGGGAGGACAGGAGCTGGTGCTGGGGGGGGGGGGGGAGATCAGCTTAAAACCGGTTCCCCCCAGCACTGGCTCCATGGTGCTGCCTGCCCCCCACCCCGCTTCCTCTATTGGGGCCAAGGCTCACTGTGGGCACAGGCTGCTTCGGCAGCCCTGAGTAGTTAACTACGTGGCTACCCAGTTTGCACATGCAGTTGTCCACTTGTGAGTGCAATTGTGCCTGATTATTTGACACTCGGGTTATGCCTTCACTGCAGAGCTAACTGGGGCTTTTATTTTGGTTGCTGATCTTAATTATGCTCTGGTTCACACAGAAAAACCATGATCCAGATTTAGTGCTGCTTTCTGAAGGACTGTTCCCACTCCAAGAAAACGAAAACCTCAGAATTAAGACTGAGGGTACACAGAATTTCTGGGTTATCAGCATCAGGAGGGTCTGAGCACGGGGATTAGCCTAGCCCAGGTGTGAGTAGCTCTACACAAGTTACTATGTCCTCACTGATGCTGCACACCCCCATGTCTGCAACTTGTGGGGACATACCCTCTGGCTTTTAGCACTGAAGTAAGCTGAGCCTTTTCCAGTAAATTGTGAGAGAACTTCTCTATCTTTCTACACAGAGAAAGGCAACTGAAGAAAAGTATTGGAGAATTACCAACACTCAGGTGGGCAGGTTATGAGCTACTGTAAAAACGGCATCTAGGCTTCAGCATACAGTCCCCAGGATAAGACAACAATCTTGAGCTAAAAGCTGCACTAAATCTGGCTGGCAGGGAAGGGAGGCGAAAGAGAGGGGTTGGGATCAGAGTTAATGGCAACAACTGAGAGCCCAGGTTAGCTCTGCAGTGAAGAGATACCCTGAGAGTCCAGTAGTCTGGCATAGTCTCACTCATGGTTACATGCCCATTTTCTGATTACGTGTGCAAATCAGGCAGCCACATAGCTAACCATCCCACCTGCTTAAGCAAAAATATGGGTTTTACCTGCAATTCATTGGCCGATCTGCAGAGGCTTCACAGTTGACATTGAAAATCTGTCCTGGAATTGAGGGAATCTTTACACACGTTAAGGATCTGATCCCTGTTGTTTAAAGTGTCATAGCTCAGTTGAAATTAATAGACCTATGACAATTTTCACCAGCCGAGGATCTAGCCTTAGGCTCTCACACAGACAGAATATATTACCATAGATAGATATAATGGGGATCTTTAGGGATGTACATTTTAATTTGTCCTTGTTTTGTTGAGATATTCAAGATCATTTGATCAATTTCCTCCCATTTAATAAGCATTAATCAAATGATTCTCCATCACAAAAAGATTAGCCTCCCCCCACAATGCAGCATGTCTATTTAGAAGAAATTATCATTCTCTCTCCTCCTATGATGCATTCATTGTGCTTAAAATAACCTCATAATTATAAGCTGTGTGCACAAAAAAGACAAAGTTCCTCCAATATTTTTTGTAAATTTTGCATACTCTATTAGGACTAAACTGCAATATAGGATTGTTATATCACACATGTAGCATCAGATTGATAAAATCTCAAATTTAATACGCAATGACTTAATCCATTAACTTCCAAACTGAAGCAATGAAACATACACCCAAACTACGCAATAAAACAAAAGAGGAAAACTAAGGAAGTGTAATGATTCTTCAAAGAGATTGTGCTTAGACCATTAACTTACCATTTATTTTTTTTATTTAGTTTGTTTGGTTTATTTTGGTTGGCATTCCACCAGAAATTCATGTACAGGAAATGTGTTTTCCTGGTTAAAATGGAACACTTAATAGATGAAACACAAAAAAACGGTAGGACATAAAGTGGAAATTGTAACACCAAAGTGAGAAAACTAGACATAATATTGTGTTACATTTAAAAAATTACACATATCAGTCCAAAGGCAATCACTATTTATTACTTGAAAATGATTGGCAAGATTCTTGTCTCTGTTCCATCAGAACACACACAATCTTAGTGGAGTTACTCGGGATTTATTCTTGTATAACAGAGTCTCTCTCAGTGTGAGCAAAAGTAAATTATTTTACTGTATTTGCTGAAATCCAGACTGTGCACAAATCTTGTCACATTTTCCTCCACAACATTTCTAAGATCTGACATTTTTTGTCTAAATCGAAAAATTCTCACCTACATTCTCTTATCTCCAGTCTTGCCTTCTATAATAACTTATCCTTTTCCTCCAAATCCTACCCTATTATCTTGTTACATCCCCCCCCCCAAACACACACACTATTACATCATGTTTGAAATGATCTGTAGACTCTTCTGGGACATCGTGTCTTTTTATCCATTTAGGAGAATGCCTAGTAAACTTTTGGGCTTTGAGACAAAGAATTATAACTGTTCAACACTTTATTATTCACTATTCATTAAAGATTATTTTTATTCCACCCATCTTTAAATTATTTATGAAAAAAACAATACTTCATTTTTAATGTCAGTGTCACCATCACCAATGTCTGGCTTTTATCTTTGCATCTTGATCAGTATTAATTACTTTGATCAAGAGAAGATGATTTAGAGTTCTAAATATGTCAATTATTGGTCATTTGCATCCAGAGCTATATTATTCATACAAAAGACTCAGCTGTCAGTTTCCATGAATTATTTTACAGCTGCCTTATAAATAAATAAATAAAATAAATCAGACCAATGTTATTCAGGGCTGTTCCAAAGTTTAAATCATTTAAATCTATTAAGTAGGGATGTAAAGTTTCGATCATTTGGCTAATTGAATAGTCGATGCAATTTGCAATCTGCAATATGCATCAACTATTCGATTAGTTGATAAAGGCACTTCCACCTTTGAAGTGTAGCAACAGCCCTGTACTTCAAAGGCAAAAGCACTGTGGGGAACACGGGGACAGCAGGGCACTCAAGCAGTCCCCCACTGGTCCCATGCTCCCCACGGCATTTCAAAGCAGCAGTGTGTCTCATGGAGCCTGGGGTCAGCTGGGACTCCCCCAAAGCTGCCACTCAGAAGCACCCTCTCCTCTTTCCCCCCACCTTTCTGCCTCTGATAGAGGCAGCAAGGGGGGAAGCGACTAGTCAACTAGCCTGTCAACTATCTGATAAGCATTTGCTTATCGGATAGTTGACTAGTCATTCACATCCCTACTATTAACTTCACAAAAACACAGTAAATAATATTCAATAGACAATGATTTGTCTATTGACAAGTAGTGGATAGTATATCTACTCAAAATAATGACAAACTAATTTTAACTAGCTGCAGCAAGAGACCAGTAACAGCCTTCCTGAGTAGCCAAACCTTGTCACTGCTCTCCCTAGCTGTATTATCTCCATCCATGAAATTATCTGAAAGTTTGATTACATGATTTGAGATGCAGTAGATTCATGATCTCTGTCCATACTTTCTGTTAAGCCAACTACAATACAAAACTGTTACCAAAGCATCTTGAATGTAGAATTCAGAGCAGTTTTTCTAAATTTAACTTTCAGCTAGAGTTGGGGAATACTACAGGTTGGGACTCTCTGGTCCAACAACATCTGTGGTCCAGCGCAGGAGCTGGTCCGTGGTCTAGCAGCAAGGAGACTTGAGGGACCTGTAGGGTAGCGGGCTGCCCACAATGAGCTGCTGGCTGGGCCACCCAGCGTACAGTAGCAGGGCTGCCCAATGGGGCTGGGAGACGTGGTGCTTGACAGCCTAGTGAGACTGGGAGCTGTGGCAGTGGCTGCCTACATGGCTGCCCAATGGGGCCAGCAGAGCAGCAGGGCCAGCAGTAGGGGGTGAGCCAGCTGGGAGGCCAGAAGGCTGGGCTAGCGCTGTGGGGGGCCAGTGGCAAGGTAGTCAGAAATGATCTCCCCTGGTCTGGAAAATCCCTCATCCAGGACCAATCAGGTCCTGAAGGTATCTAACCTCTACCAGCAGATTTCTACTAATAATTATTTGATTTCCTTTCATCGTGCCTAGACTCCTTTTACAAATGCTTTTCATAAGCATCCTTGCAATCCAGTTTTATTGGCATGAATATTGACAGAAATCCATGTGCACAAATACAGCAGACACAAAATTTTAAATTTGGCTCCATCACTAGTTTATTATGAGAATCAAAAGATATCATCTGACTTTACTGTATCAAACATAAACAGAGTACAAATTAGGGATGTAAGCAAGTAGTTGAGTCAAGTACTTGCTTCCCTTTTCCCCCCGCTGCCTCTGAATCAGAGGCAGCAGGAATGGAGAAAGAGGAATCGGTGCTGGGGGGCAGCAGGAGAGCAAGGGGAGGCTTCAGCAAATAGGGGCTGCTGGACCTGGCACAAGCAGGGGCTGCTAAGCCTGGTGCCAGGACCACTCCAGTTCTGCCTTTTAAAGGTAGTAAGAGCTGTCTGCTCAGTTTGGCTCGTGCCAGCTCTGGGAGCTATACCCCCATATCTCTACAGCTATACCCCCGTACCTCCCCTTATCAACTACAGGCAGTCCCCGAGTTACGCGGATCCGACTTATGTCAGATCTGCACTTACAAACGGGGCTCTCTCACCCAGAGCACAGCGGTCCCGCCACCTCGACCTCCGGGGCGAGAAAAGCTGCTCCGGGTGCCCCTGGTCTGCTGGGGACCGTCAACAAAACAAGTACAAATTAAAATGTACATTCCTAAAGATCCCCATTATATCTATCTATGGTAATATATTCTGTCTGTGTGAGAGCCTAAGGCTAGATCTTCGGCTGGTGAAAATTGTCATAGGTCTATTAATTTCAACTGAGCTATGACACTTTAAACAACAGAGATCAGATCCTTAACGTGTGTAAAGATTCCCTCAATTCCAGGACAGATTTTCAATGTCAACTGTGAAGCCTCTGCAGATCAGCCAATGAATTGCAGGTAAAACCCATATTTTTGCTTAAGCAGGTGGGATGGTTAGCTATGTGGCTGCCTGATTTGCACACGTAATCAGAAAATGGGCATGTAACCATGAGTGAGACTATGCCAGACTATTGGACTCTCAGGGTATCTCTTCACTGCAGAGCTAACCTGGGCTCTCAGTTGTTGCCATTAACTCTGATCCCAAACCCTCTCTTTCCCCTCCCTTCCCCGCTACTCGAGCAACACAGCAGCACCCCAGCTGCTCTGCCCCAGGTGTCCCCAAGTCAGCCGCTGCTGAAACTGACCAGCGCTGACTACAGGAAGCCTTGGGGATACCTGGGGTTCTTAAGTTGAATCTGTATGTAAGTCGGAACCGGCGTCCAGATTCAGCCTGTTGAAACTGATCAGAGGCTGATTCCAGGAAGCCCAGGGCAGAGCAACTCTGCCTCGGGCTTCCTGTAGTCAGCCGCTGGTCAGTTTCAGCAGCGGCTGAATCTGGACGCCAGTTCCGACTTACATACAGATTCAACTTAAGAACAAACCTACAGTCCCTATCTTGTACGTAACCCGGGGACTGCCTGTAATCGTATAGTCAATACAAATTGCATCAACTGCATGATTAGCCAGATACCTGCACCTTAGCGTCCTTAGTACAAATAGTGAATACTGAATATCAAATACTTTGAGAAATATTCATAATCCATAAAGCTAAGCCATTTGCAAAATTTTATCAAGTAACTGAACATACAGTTTTGATGAAATCATAATCAACTTGCAACTGATGAAGCAAAAAAATTACTACTTAAATCATTCATTGCAAATTACTTAGTGGCATATTTCAAATGATTTTGTAACTTATTTATTGTATTTGCATAATAAAAAAAATCATGTTGTAATATGGATGTATAACTTTTAAGCTTCCTTCAGAATATCATGCTGGGTTTACCAAATACTTAATTATCAGTATATGCAGGGGATTACTAGGCATACTTAGTTAACCAGTGTATAACGTATTCAAAAATTATTTTATCTATTAACAGTATTTTACTGGCTGCTCTAGTTCCTGCAATCCTACTTGGTCAGCATTCAGGGGATATGTATTTAATGTCATAATACCAAACTAACCTTTTATGTATTTCCAAATATTCATCATCATAAGTCAAACTGAAAGGAAAATTAAAGTGCAGTTGCCAGAAAAGTCACTCAATAAAAAGACAAATGTGAGGGTTTCTTATTGAATCCCTCCTCCAGATTTCCAGTTTGAGTTTCAGTCTACAAAAGGCGTCCACCTCTTGGCCCCAAACTCCAGTTCTGCAAATTCAACGTGGGCTCAAGATATTAAGTTGTATCCTTTTGCTGTCAACAGCACCACCAGTAAATAAATACCCTCTGATTAGTATTTAGCTGGCATATTTTTCTATTAACGAAGCAGGAAGCAGAAAAGAATCCAGCTCCCTTTTTTTCAGCTGTGACAACATTAAATAAAGCACATTGCATGACTCAAAGTCATACAGTGAGCAGATCTGTCGAGTCAGGTGTCATTTTTCTGGTAATCACATTTTACCAAGTGGTATAGTTAGGCTTAGTGTAAGCAGGGGAATGATCCTGCTATTGTGGGGAACTTTCCTGGCTACTATACTACCCCGGTGAAGTGGACCAACGAAAGGATCTGAGTCCCTGCTTCCACTTCCTTTACCCTGACCCTGAGAGCTCCCCTTCTACTCTCCTGAGTAGCAGAGTCCTTGAAATCCCAACAAGGCTGGGCCCAGGTTTCCTAGGGCTTAATCCCCGACCTTGTAGTCAATTGGGGCAGGAGCTAGGGTGTCCCCACTCTGGGGTGCTCTCTTCACACTGCATGCTTTCTTGACCCAGTGATCATTTCATACAGTTCAAAGCAAATACAATTTATTAAACATCAAGGCTACGTCTACACTGGCATGATTTTCTGGAAATGCTTTTAACGGAAAAGTTTTCCATAAAAAGCATTTTCGGAACAGAGCGTTTAGATTGGCATGGACACTTTTCCACAAAAGCACTTCTGCGGAAAAGCATCCGTGCCAATCTAGACGCGCTTTTCCGCAAAAAAGCCCCGATCGCCATTTTCGCGAACGGGCCTTTTTGGCAGAAAACAAATCTGAGCTGTCTACACTGGCCCTTTTGCGCAAAAGGACTTTTGCCCGAACGGGAGCAGCATAGTATTTCCGCAAGAACACTGACAATCTTATATGAGATCGTCAGTGCTTTTGCGGAAATTCAAGCAGCCAGTGTAGACAGCTGGCAAGCTTTTCGAGAAAAGCGGCTGATTTTCCGGAAAAACTGGCCAGTCTAGACACAGCCTAACTGATTAAAGAGAAAAGAATAAGAAAGGTTAAATGAGAACACACAGTCCTGCTCTCTAGCATGGGGATATCACAAACAGCAGTCTGCAGAGTGTAAGGACAGTTCACAGTCTGTTTGTTCCTTATAGGTCCCAGGGCACTCTCTCAGACCCTGGCTGTGCTGCAGGGGGGCTTGCTCTGGCAGTGACCACGAGGCCTCAGGCTCTAGGTGGCAGGACCCCTCTCCCAGTCTGGCCTGCAGGACCTCTTGGCTGGTGGTGTCTCCCCGACCAGAGCCTCTCCCCCGACTTTGCTGGTCCCGGCTGCTCACCACACCCAGCTGCAGACTGTGCTGCTTTGCCAGTCTCCAGCTCCTTGTGTTGCTTCTCTGTCCCCTTTGGCTCTCTGATCACTACAAGTCTGCTGCTCAACACAGGGTCTGCCCTCCTTGGGCTGTGTGTGCCTGGCTCTGTTGCTGCAGAACTGCCCCTCAGCACAGCTTGCACTCCTTGGGCTGTGTGTGCCTGGCTCTGTTGCTGAAGAACTGCCCCTTAGCACAGGCTCTGGGCTCCGGCACTGCAGGTCTGTCTCTCCACACAGCTTGCTCTTCTTAGCGCTCTCTGCTTTCTCTCAGAGAAACCCAGAAAATCCCAGCTGACAGGGAGAACGGGACCTGGCCTCTTAATTTCCTCACTGGCCTGTCAATCAGGCTGAGAAGGAGTGTTGGCTGCTTTCCATTGTCTCTGGGGTCTGTCCATCTCAGGGCCTTGATTTCTCATGGATCCTTCCCTTTTTGGTACCGGGAGCTGGCCAATCAAAAAATCCCACTGAGTTTTAGTAGGGGGCTAACAGTCCCCTTACATTAGGAGGATTAGATTTTAAAATTGGTAAGTATCAGTCAACACATTTCATCAAAAAAAAACAACCAAAAAAAGTTTCATCAATCTTGTTACAAATTTACAAAGGCAAAGTCACAAAAATGTTGCTTGAGAACATATTAGAATTTGACTTAAGGATATTTACTGTGTATATTTTGACATATGATGCTGACATGGTCATACTGCTTTTATTTGGATAGTGCCATCTACTACCATTAAATGATTTCCCCATAATTCACAGCAACTATATTTAAAATCAATGAACATTGAAAAATGCTTTAAAATAATCATTAATACTATCCACTAAAATTATACAAAAATAAACACTACATTCTACCAACTCTAAGAGTAGTCTAGAGTCTACAAGCTGCAGGAAAGGGTTGGGAACTATGAAGTCACAGGTTCAGATGAGATTGACCCTTGGAAAAGTCACCTAAAAAGGCACTTCATTATAAACCCCAAATGTAGTTCCTGGCATTTAGCAATGGAGTCTTTCTATCAGATATATAAATGGAGATTCCAAAACACACTATTCTACAAAAATTAAGCGCTCTAACATCTAGTGTACTGACTCCTCTCCCAGTCTATCAGTTGTTGGAAATTATCTCAAAAAAGATCAACATTTTCTGCAGTTCAAAATATTTGCCCAAAGGAAGATTATGATGTTTCTGCCCTGCGCTGCTCCAGTGACATTTATTACGCTGTTAAGAATGCCAGTCTCTCTCACTCGCTGCCCAAGTATTACACTTTTTATGTCTGTGAATAAAGGAGAAATATATGAAAACCCATCCATTTTTGGAAGTTGAGAGGTAATTGCAGGAATGGATTGGGATTTTTTTAAAATTAGATTGCAAAATCATTCATTTCGACGGTTCTCCAAGGAGAACACTCTTAGAAAAAGATACGAGGGAGAGCTTTATAGTAAATCCACAACTTGGCCAGCCTTGATAGTAGACTTTCCAGGGAAATATTAGTTTTACCCTACTCCCAAGAGTTTGCCACAAATGCGAAACTCAAGTCCTGCTTAACTTCATTACAAAGAACTGTTTTCTAAACATTTAATCTTATAATTTGCTTTAGTCAACAGAGCTACACTGTGATCTAAATTAAAATAAATAATTAGATTTCTAAATAAGCTTTCCTGTTTTTAGAAGGAAGTTGTTACCCAAGAGACCATTATTACTGTTTTTCCCCAAGAACTACAATCACAGAGTTTCGCTAGTAATTTACAGTCAGAATAACTAAGCAAACATTCTTTCCCTGCCTCCTCAAACAACTGAAGATACAAAATAATGGAAGACTATTTCTCCTTCCATGTTCACTTATTCAGATTAAACATTATGTCACAATCACTAAAAGCAGCTTGTTCCCGGAAGTATACAATCTGTAGATGCTTTGAACATGGAAATGAAGAAGATTATTGAATAAGTTCACTAAAAACAACTTAGATGTTTATATATAAGCCTTGACAGAACTGAACTTTTGTATGTGTACCTAAAGACAGGAGTGAGATAGCCTTTATATCTGTAAGCACAAAATCACACCAAATGTCAGATTTGACAATCAAGTTCCAGCTGATAGCAGAACTACATACCCAAAGAACATGTAGTTGTCAGCTACATTTTATAAGAGCTATGGGAAGAATATTAAGCACTAACATCAAGGAGAAAGACTGCTTGACACAGAACTCTTTTCAGTGCTCATTTTATTTATTTATTTACTTATAAAGATTAACTAAACCGTTTTATTTCAAGGAGAAGTCTTCTGCACTTTATATACCACACAAACATACACACACCAAAGAGCATGTTTTCCCTTCTCTGTCAAACCATCTCTTGCTTTTCACAACAAACACTTGAAAGGTATATGTGGCATCTTCCAGCTTTAAATGTGCATGAAATCAGGGCCAGATTAATAAAGGGGCTTTAGAGACAGCAGCCCAGAACCCCAGGCTAAGAGGGGCCCTCGCAAACTTCTCTGGGATGCCAAAAGCATAGCTCTGTTTGGAGGGTTCCTTACCCTGGGGATGCAGCCACTAAAACTCCTGCATTCTAGTCCTTCCTGGTGGCTCCTCCCTTATCGACTAATCCCCTGCTCAATACCAAAGCCCTCCTTTCCTCCTGCATCCCAATCCCTTGTTTCAACCCACAGTCCCCCTCCTCTCCTCCATTTTGGCCCCACCCCAGAGCCTTGGGGGCCTCACAAATTCTAATAGCCTCAGACGAGTTGATCCAGCCCTGCGTGAAGTATTATTGAACCATTTGGTAATTCTGCATGTGTGAGGACTAATTCACCCTCTTTTAAATCCAATTGTAACCACCCAACAGGTTTGAATGCTTCCAAAAACAGCCATTGGCAGATGGAATGAACAGACAGAGAACAAGGTTCCCTCTAAGCTGCTACTAAGGGCCATGCAGGGGCTTACAGCTGCCACATACGGAGCTGTGCTGGCCGGAAGTGAAACCTGCTCCTCCAGTCCCCGAAGCAGAGCCAGATTAAGAAAGGGGCTGCAATTTATGTTCTGGGCCAGCCCTTCCTGGTGGAAGAGGGAGAAGGTGACTCCATATGCTGCAGTATGGAGCTGCATCACTGAGTGCTGGCAAGCTCTGCCCCCGCACGTGAGCATGGGGCAACACAGAGCCACCTGTTCACCACCACCTCCAAATGGAAGCTGCCCCAGGTAAGAGCCCTCCATCCCCATCCTCTGCCTGAGCCCCCTCCACCATCCTAGCTCCCTCCAAGACCCCACATCCCAACCCTGAGCCCACTTTTGCACCCTAACTCCTGCCCAAATCCTACATCCTCACTCCAACCTCCTGTCCTAAGCTCGCTCTTGCACTCCAAACCCTTGGCCCCAGCCTGGAGCACCCTCCTGCACCCCAAACACATTATCTACAGTCCCACCCGAGAGCCTGCACCCTTGCCAGAGCCATCATCCATCCAACCCCTTGTCCCCACCACCCACATAGATCATCCATGTGCAGAATGAATTTTATTATGTGCACCAATATGGAGGTAATGTGTGTCGCCACAAAAGTCACAAAACACATACTAAAACTAGCTTTAGCAGTTTCGTAGTAAAGGATCAATGGTTGTGTTCCCATGCCTATGTGTATATTTGGTTCAGATAAGGCAAAACACATATCTTTAATTATCGAACATACTGAGGGATGAATGTTAATATGCTAAATGTAACAACAAATGTTCCCAGAATGAAAGATACTTGTTGCTTCCAGAGTAGCAACTTCTAGTTTTGTACCTACATCTTTTCTCGCTAAACCCCTGCCAAAAAACAAACAACAACAAAAACTTGTTTGATAATCCACTGAGAGATACAATTGGCATCATGCTTTCATGGTTGTGATTCAAATATCAATCCTGCAATGGGGCTATTGGTTAATTGTTAGTACACAGAAAAGGAAAACCTATAAGAGTTAATAACATACACAGAAGACTAGCAGAAAATGGTCATCGGTGGCTGAGTTGTGTTTGTAACCTGAGTAACGTTTTGTGGTCTGGGCACAATTCAGATGACTTCACATATGAAAAGAGACACTGGTTTCCACATAAAGATTCTAATCATGCTAAATATTAGCACTCTCAGGAACTTTCTTGCTGAATACGGTTGAAACTAAAAATATTTTTCTAGAACAAAATTATTGATTTTGTCGCTTTGGAAAAAAAATGGACACAATGTTTATTCCAGGTCCACACTCTCCGACATCTCTACCCGGGGTTGCCAGATGGTTGAAACAAAAATATCAAACATCCCTCTCCCTCCCCTCCAAAAAATCACCGGGGAAAAATTCTGTTGAAGGAAAAAAGTGTGTGTGTGTGTGTGTGGGGGGGGAACATTGCTCCCCCTTGGTCTTTTTGCCAGCAGCCATTTTGTGCCGGCAGCCTTGCGGAACCAGGTAAGCATGGGGGCTGGATTTGTGGGGCTGGAGAAGGGTTTGGGGGAGGTGGGGAGACTTGGCGCTGAGTGTTTGTAGGGTTGCCAGGTGCCCGGCATTTTCACCTCCTGGCCCGAGAAAAAAAAAAATCAGAAAATACCGGACATCTTAGGTGTCCTGTATTCTCTGAATTTTTGTTACCGGACAGGAGGCGAAAATACCAGACTCTCCAGGTTAATACCGGACACCTGGCAACCCTATCTCTCTCTTATATGTGAAGTTCAGGCCTTGTCTACACTGGCAAGTTACAGAGCAGTACATCATCTCCCAGAGCTGTAACTCCTGAGGTGTCCACAGTGGCAAGACACTTAGTGCGCACTAACTCCAGTCATTGCGATCTAGATAAACCACCTCCATGAGAGGCATAGAGCTTTCTGCACAGTGGCTACAGAGATGGGGTGCCCCTAGAAAGCAATTGAAGTGTTTATGTGTCGTGACTGGCCTCCAAAAATGTCCCATAATGGTTTCAGTGGCCACTCTGGTAATTGTTTTGAAAGTGACTGGCTGCCCTGCAGGCATACACATATCCCCTTTCAAATCCTGGTTTCTGCCAGAGAGAGATTCCTGTATAGAATCATAGAATACTAGAACTGGAAGGGACCTTGAGAGGTCATCAAGTCCAGGCCCCTGCCCTCATGGCAGGATCCAGTACTGTCTAGACCATCCCTGATAGACAATTATCTAACCTATTCTTAAATATCTCCAGAGATGGAGATTCCACAACCTCCCTGGGCAATTTATTCCAGTGTTTGACTACCCTGACAGTTAGGAACTTTTTCCTAATGTCCAACCTAAACCTCCCTTGCTGCAGTTTAAGCCCATTGCTTCTTGTGGCCAAGATGAACAAGTTTTCTCCCTCCTCCTTATGACACCCTTTTAGATATCTGAAAACTGCTATCATGTTCCCCCTCTGTCTTCTCTTTTCTAAACTAAACAAACCTAATTCCTTCAGTCTTTCCTCATAGGTCATGTTCTCTAGACCTTTAATCATTCTCGTTGCTCTTCTCTGGACCCTCTCCAATTTCTCCACATCTTTCTTGAAATGCGGTGCCCAGAACTGAACACAATACTCCAACTGAGGCCTAACCAGTGCAGAGTAGAGCGGAAGAATGACTTCTCGTGTCTTGCTCACAACACACCTGTTAATGCATCCCAGAATCACGTTTGCTTTATTTGCAACAGCATCACACTGCTGACTCATATTCAGCTTGTGGTCCACTATGACCCCTAGATCCCTTTCTGCCATACTCCTTCCTAGACAGTCACTTTCCATTTTGAATGTGTGAAACTGATTGTTCCTTCCTAAGTGGAGCACTTGGCATTTGTCTTTATTAAACTTCATCCTATTTACCTCAGACCATTTCTCCAATTTGTCCAGGTCATTTTGAATTATGATCCTATCCTCCAGATTAGTCGCAACCCCTCCCAGCTTGGTATCATCTGCAAATTTAATAAGCGTACTTTCTATACCAATATCTAAATCGTTGATTTAGATATTCAACAGAGCTGGTCCCAAAACAGACCCCTGCAGAACCCCACTTGTTATGCCTTTCCAGCAGGATTGTGAACCATTAATAACTACTTTCTGAGTACGGTTATCCAGCCAGTTATGCACCCACCTTATAGTAGCCCCATCGAAGTTGTATTTACCTAGTTTATTGATAAGAATATCATGCGAGACCGTATCAAACGCCTTACTAAAGTCTAGGTATACCACATCCACTGCTTCTCCCTTATCCACAAGACTCGTTATCATAGTAAAGAAAGCTATCAGATTGGTTTGACATGATTTGTTCTTTACAAATCCATGCTGGCTGTTCCCTATCACCTTGCCACCTTCCAAGTGTTTACAGAAGATTTCCTTAATTACTTGCTCCATTATCTTACCTGGCATAGAAGTTAAACTAACTGGTCTGTAGTTTCCTGGGTTGTTCTTATTTCCCTTTTTATAGATGGGCACTATATTTGCCCTTTTCCAGTCCTCTGGAATCTCTCCCGTCTCCCATGATTTTCCAAAGATGATAGCCAGAGGCTCAGATACCTCCTCTATCAGCTCCTTGAGCATTCTAGGATGCATTTCATCAGGCCCTGGTGATTTGCAGGCATCTAACTTTTCTAGGTGATTTTTAACTTGTTCTTTTTTTATTTTACCTTCTAAAACTAGCCCCTTCTCACTAGCATTCACTATGTTAGACGTTCCTTCTGACTTCTCGGTGAAGACCGAAACAAAGAAGTCATTGAGCATCTCTGCCATTTCCAAGTTTCCTGTTACTGTTTCTCCCTCCTCACTGACCAGTGGGCCTACCCTCTCCTTGATCTTCCTCTTGCTTCTAATGTATTTATAAAAAGTCTTTTTGTTTCCCTTTATTCCAGCAGCTAGTTTGAGCTCATTCTGTGCCTTTGCCTTTCTAATCTTGCCCCTGCATTCCTGTGCTGTTTGCCTTTATTCATCCTTTGTAATTTGTCCTACTTTCCATTTTTTATATGACTCCTTTTTATTTTTAGATCATGCAAGAACTCGTGGTTAAGCCAAGGTGGTCTTTTGCCATATTTTATATCTTTCCGACATCGGAATAGCTTGCTTTTGGGCCCTTAACAATGTCCCTTTGAAAAACTGCCAACTCTCCTCAGTTGTTTTTCCCCTCAGTCTCGATTCCCATGGGATCTTACCTATCAGCTCTTTGAGCTTACCAAAATCCGCCTTCCTGAAATCCAATGTCTCTATTTTGCTGTTCTCTCTTCTACCCTTAGAAATGTGAACTCTATAAAAAGCTGTGGAAGGGGGTGGGAGAGAGGGGTCATGTCAAGGTTTCCCACTCCCTGTCTCAGGATGGGTTGTTTCCTGCCGCCATCTAAACTTACAAGACAGCATACTGACATCCCCCAAAGCCAGTCTCCCTCCTCCCATACACACACACACACACGCCCTCCCCTCAGCTTCCCCACACTTCAATTGAAAAGCAGCTGTCATTGTAGTAGTAATTCCCTGGAGCAATGGGATTGGGAAACCTGCATCATGAGACATGCCTGCCACTGCAAACCCTCCCCAAAGCACACTGCAGCCAATTGCACAATGGGATGGCTACCACAATGCACTGCACTCTGTGCCATTGCAAAAGCTGCTAATGTGGACATGCACCACCATCACAAGGAGTACAGCATGGACACACACAACAGCAGTTTCCCTACAGCACTCCGTGAACAGCGTTGCAACTACCATACCCTCAGCTTTGAAACTTCTCTAAGGTATGTCTACATTACCACTTATGTCGATACAACTTGTGTCACTCGGTGTGACTTAGGGATGTTAAATATTGGTTAATTATATAGTCTATTAACCTCAGGAATTCTTATCGGTTAGTCGACTGTTCTATAGTGCCCGGGCAGCCCCTGCCCAGGAGGAAGAGGTCTGAGCTTCCGGATCCGGCCCAAGTCGGAACTGAACTGGGCTGCCTGCCCACCTGGCTCCTAATACACTTTAAATGCAGAGCCACAGCCACAGCTAAAAAATTTACTGGCAAGGGGGAGGAGGAGAATGTGTGTAAGTCTATAGCATTAACCTATAAGCTTTTGCTTATCGGTTAATCGACTACACCATTGTTTCTCAAACTGTGGGTCCCAGCCCCCCCCCCCGAGGGGGGGTGTCATGAGCAACTTAGGAGGGGTCACGGTAACACAAAGTTTGAGAACCCCTGGACTACACTATTACATCCCTAGTGTGAATAAGACAACACTCCTATGTCAGTATAACTTTTGTCGCTTAAACACAGGTGTAGACAGTGCTCTGTCAGTGGGAGAGCTCCTGACATAACTAATTCACCTACAATGAGCAGTGGCAGTTAAGTCAACAGGAGAGCCTTTTCCCATTGGTTTACAGGGGGCTACAAAAGAGAGCTTATAGTAGTGCAGTTGCACTAGTGCAGCTATACCACAGTAAGCGCTCTAGTGTAGCCTATTATTTGTATTTCTGTCATACCGAAACTCCCCAACTAAAACAGGGCCCCACTGGGCTAAACTCTATCAATGCAGCGGCTTTGGAGAAGGCAATATGCTAATATCAGGTATAGCACTTCTTTCCATTTTCTGTACCTCATCTTAATTTTCTGCTGTGGTACAGACCAGAGCTTGACCTGTTCAGGACTGCTATATAATGCAGAGTGACATACAAGAAAAAAGTGAAGTAATCTATCACTACATTATAGTTTATGTTCCTTGAAACAACTGTGAATCTTCTCAGTAACAACTCTTTTAGTATTTCCCTCTCCTCTCAAATTATTAATACTTGTTACAAACATGTTCAAATGCTAACTATAATTAGAATTTATCTCTGGGAGAATTCACCCTACCGAGTCTTGGTGGAATTGTGTCATAACTCTCTAAGGCATGAAAACAATGTCTGGGAAACTCATATCCAAGGACATCCTTTGAATCTTTCCAAATTACAATATGTTTTCTCTGTCATCACAAAAACTGTGGCAATTTCAAAAAACATTTACATTTTTTGGATGCCAATGGTGTAATACTTAGAGGAGAGAACTATATTTATTGACCCCCTACTGGAACCTGAAATAAAGGCAGACTCAAGGAATGAAAACTAAAAATTCAGCTTGGTTCATCTCATTACATTTGAATGACCAGGATTTTAATAATGTCAAGGTGCAGCACTGCAAGTAACATGACAACAAAACAAAATCCTGTGTTTACTTGTTTTTCAGCTTACTGTTATAAATTGGAGCTGAAATGATACAACCAGAGGAACTTAATTGGTTCTTGTTATTAAAAGCAAACGGATACATCACTCAGAGCTTTCATGTATTTACATTTTATATTCATTTTTCTCTCTTGCTATTCTCTTGCTATTCTCAGCATCACCACATGAGCAGTTTTGGGAGGAAAAAAACCAAAGGTGCTGAAGGTCTATAGAAGGGTTGCACCCATTGTTTTAACCAAGCACCTTTAACTCTGCCCATATTTAGTCAGTGAGGGTCTGTCTACACTACAGCGTTATTTCAAAATATCTGATTTCAAAATAGTTATTTCTAAATAACACATCTAGACACAAAATTCATTTCAAAATAACATTTTGCTATTTCAAAATAGCGTGTCCACACGGATTGGACGCTGAATCACATTTAAGGCCGGCCAGAACCGGTTCTGGCAGGGCATCAGGTCAGGAGTTAGCTTCAGGCAGCAGCCACACAAAGTATCTGAGGTCCGTGCTTAAAGGGATCCCCCTGGACAGCCAGTTCTCAGGTTTCCCTGCTTGCTTGCCTACCTCACTGAGGGACAGCAAAGCATTTTTTTCCTCCGCGTGCTCTGGTTGCCTTCATTCAGGACACCACACTACTCTGCAGCATGGAAACGGAACTGCCTCTGGGCACTCTGGTGCTTCTCTTGGACTTGTTGCTGCAAGCCTAGCAGCACTTTCTGCAGGCTGCCTCGCAGGATCTGCAGCAACCTAACCCTCAGGCCTTCTTCCAGACCCTCCTGGGGTATGTGGAGGAGCAGCGGCAGCTCCTGGACACCAGCGTGCCTCGCCACAACTCGCATCAGGACACCAGCACTGACTGGTGGGACCACATCGTCCTGGACACCAACAATAGATCCAGAACTTCAGGATGAAGGAGGACACCTTCCTGGAGGTCTGTGAGTGGCTCGCTCCTGCTCTATGGGGACGGGACACACACAAGGCCTGCCATTCCCCTCCAGAAGCATGTGGCCATCACTCTATGGAAGCGCTCCATGCTGGATAGCTACCGATCTGTGGTGAACCAGTTCGGCATGGGGAGA
Organism: Pelodiscus sinensis; assembly: GCF_052426305.1. Lineage (NCBI taxonomy): Eukaryota > Metazoa > Chordata > Testudines > Trionychidae > Pelodiscus > Pelodiscus sinensis. The sequence continues at coordinate 29,216,230 of NC_143065.1, forward strand.
TCCACCTTCGGAGCAGTGCTCATGCAGGTATGGCAATCTCTGGCCACTGTGCCGGGGGGCGGAGGTGCAAGGAGGGAATGGGCTGCCCTAGGGAAAAGGGAGAGGGGAGGTGATGAAAGTCCCCTCTCCGGGTCTGTTTGTTCTGTCCCACCCACACTAAGGACTACCTGCGGTGGCCAGGATTGCCAGGGGGGTTGCTCCTGGGGAACAGGGCACTCTCAGCCCCCTTGGCACCCCAGTGACTCTCGATTTTGTGTGTCCCTCTGCAGGTGGTCAAGGCCATCAACACAGTGCCACTCCACAGTCATCCACCTCACCAATGTCGACACGGTCATTGAGGGGTTTAGCGCCCTAGGCTTCCCCAACTGCGGGGGGGAGGGGGCTATAGATGGGACACACATCCCCATCTGTGCCCTGGACCACCAGGACTCCCTGTACATCAACTGGAAGGGGTATTTTTCTGTCATCCTGCAGGCTATGTCTGACCACCGGGGCCACTTTGTGGACATCAATGTGGGCTGGTCCAGCAGAGCACGATGCGTGGGTCTACCGCAACTTCTCCATGTGCCAGAGGCTGCACACCGGGACTTTTTCCCCCAACCACATCAGGGTCGGAGATGTGGACATGCCTGTCTGCCTGGTGGGGGATGCGGCTTATCCCCTACAACCCTGGTTCATGAAGCCCTACACGGGACACCTCAACTCAACAGGCATTTAATGCCAGGCTGAGGAGGGCCTGCATCGTAGTGAAGGAGGCCTTCGGCCGGCTGAAGGCCCGTTTTAGATGCCGCCTCACCCGCCTGGACCTCTCAGAGTGGAATATTCCGCACGTGATGGCAGCATGCTGTGTGCTGCACAATTTGTGTGAGTGGAATGGGAAGGTTTTCCTGCCAGGCTGGATGGCAGAGGCCAACCACTTGACCGGCTTGTACATGCAGCCCGGCATGGCTGCCATTCGGGAGATCCATGGGGGGCTGTCCGTATCCGGGAAGCCCTGCGGGAGAGCTTCCACCTGGAGGAGCAGTAACAGTCTCCCTGGTCTGCCCCATGGGGCTTGTGCCTCCTTCCTCCCTCACGTCCTTCCACTTACCCCTCCCTAACCCCCCTTCCTGATGTAAAATAAAAGACGTGTTCATGAAAACAAAGTCTCTTTATTGAACAAAACCGGGGGGGGCGGGGGAATGAAACTCAGGTGAGACAGGGGAAAGGCAGCAGGAGAGAGGAGGTGAGAGGAGGGGGAAACCTGGGAGGAGGGAGCTGGAAGAAGGAGGAGAAGCTTGGGGCTCAGGGTTGGGAGTCTCGCCAGCCCAACTGTCTCCCAGCACCATGGGTGCGGGGGCTTTGGCATCCCCGGCGGGGGGAGGGAGGGCGTGGAGGGTGTGAAGGGAGAAGCAGGAGGGGGGAGAAGGAGTGGGAGGAGGAGAGGTAGCTGGGGAGACAGCAGGGGCTGGAGCGGCAGGAGGCAGCAATCTCTGCATCAGGGTCTGCAGGTACCCGCAGATGGCACGGCCCTGGGCAAGCTGCTCCCGCCAGCTCTCCCACCAGAGCTGCAGGTCTTCTTGGACCCAGTGGTTGAGGGTGCGGTGCAGGGCTCGCAGTACCCCCAGGTGCTGCACTGGTAGTCCTCTTGTGCATGGGTCAGCCTGCAGAGTGCTCGGGTGCAAGAGGATGTCCTGGGCGGGGTGGTTCGCCCTGCACTCGCAGCTGGTACAGCTGTGGAGAAAGAAGAGAAGTGGTCAGTTATCCCTGGGGACACAGTGGGTGAAGTCCAGCCTCCCTCTGTAAGCAAGGACGACAGTTCTCTGCACCATCAGAGCCGATGTGCTTGCACACAGGCCATGTTCAGGATGTCCTGCTATCCCCGGGAGTGGGAGCTGCCCCAAGACCGCACTCATGCCCCTGTGCTGCATCAGTGTGTGTGGGGAGGAGGGGCGGAGGCAGGAAACATCCCCTGCCTCTGTGTAGAGGGGGCTTGTGGAGGGAGGGCGTCCTGCTGTGTCCCGCCCCAGGTTCAGGAGAATGTCAGGTCTCTTCACACATGCGTGTGGCTAACAGGCCAAGGCCCCTGTGTGGCAGCCAGCTGGGGCCACGTGCCCAGGGGTGGCACGGCACGTACTCGCAAGTGCACAGGTTGCTGAATGATCCGTGGTCAGCAAGGCTCAGCCCGCGCAGTCCCCAGTCTCCCTCCCCTTCCGCCCCTGCATAAGGGGACAGTGATGGCACTCACATGTTGTTGCCTCACCGGCCTCAGACGACACTGGCGACAAGTCCGCTGGGACGGCTCGGGGGTCCTAGCTGTACGGCACGCTCCCTCCGGCCTCCTGCAGCTCCTCCTCCTTGCCCTGGTCAGGGCCCTCTGCCCCAGGGTTGATGACCACATGGGGGGCACAGACCATCCCGCCCCCCAGGATGTGGACCGGGGCGTCCAAATGGGGGAAGCTCTCTGGCTCTGCCCCTGATTGGGAACTGCCCCCGTGGCTTGGCATACGCCTTCTGCAGCTCTTTAATTTTCATCCGAACCTGCTCTTGGGTTCGCTTATGGCCTTTGGTGGCCAAGCTGGCAGCTATCCTGCCATAGACGGCCGCATTCCTCTGTCTAATGCACAGATCATGGACGCTGGCAGCATCCCCCCAAACCTCAATCAGCAACATGATCTCCACACTGAACCAGGAAGGCGCCCGCCTTCTCCGGACCCTGGGAGCTGGCAGACTGGTCCTGGGGCGCGGTGGAGGGCTGGCTGTCAGTGGCTTGCTGGCTCATGCTGCAGCCTGGGTCAGGGGCAGCAGCAGAGTGGCTCTGGGCTGGCAGGCCTGGTGCTAGCCACAAAAGACTGTGGCCAGACTCTACCCCTTTAAGGGCTTTGGGAGGGGGAGGGAGGAGAGGAGATTTCCTGTTTGTGCCCAGAGTGGCCACCAGGGCACCCTGGGAAGGGCTGGAGGCCCCCTATTTTGAAATAGCCCCATTCCCTGTCTACACAGCGCCTATTTTGAAATCGCTATTTTGAAATTGGTGCTATTCCTCGTAGAATGAGGTTTACCAATTTCGAAATAAGCCCTCTGCTATTTTGAAATAATTTCGAAATAGCGGCTGGCTTGTGTAGACGCTAGGAAAATTATTTAGAAATAACTTTGCTGTGTAGACATACCCTCACTCTTGTATTCAGGACTAAGGATGTGAACAGTTAACTAGTTAACCGCTGGGGGCTGCACCAGCCCCCCCACTCACTGTAGATAGTGGGCTGCTCTAGCTCCACGGGGCCCGCTGTGGGTGGGGGGCACTCCAGCCTGGCTGAAGCAGTCCTCGCCCACCCCCAATTAATTGGTTAACTAATTAAATGGGATTTTACAGCCCTACCCAAGACCTACCATTAAAAGCACGGACCACTACAGGTTAATCTCAAGAAGAAACTCAACAGCTGGTAGTAGTAATAGGTTACTATACTCTATGTCAATCAGCCATTAGAGTGGGACACAGCACAATTGGCTAATGTGTTACACCCCGAAACTCTCCCATACTAACAGAATACACCTCAAATTTTTAATAGTTCCCCAAAAGTGCTGAACAGGTATCCCCTGTACAGAGATAATATATTACCTATTGGTGAACACTGCACAACACACAGCTCTTTAGTATAGAGAATTAGAGTATTGAAACAATTGGGTACATTAGCTGGACAGTGCTAATCTGGAGCACATGCCCTCCCCCCAGTACTATATTCTCACAGCAACCAAAAGTCCCATGAAAGTCAGTATAAGTTTGGGTTACAGAATCTAGCTTCGTATTGTCCATCTCAGTAGCTGCCACAGAACACTTTCAAGGTGACACAGATGGTCAAGGAATTTCAAGCACTACATTAAAAGTGAATTCTGTAAAACAACATGTTGGTGTTCATGTTTACTGACTCCTAGGAGGACTCTGAAGTCTGAAAATGAATTCATCAGTCATACGGGTCAGCATCCACTGACTTCTGTGGTTACTGTTACTTGCGTTGCTGCTTAGTGTTTAGGAATTTAGACATTTTCCATTTCAAAACAAGGCTTTTCTAGCTGACAGCCCTTTAAGGTCAACCTGCTTTCTGACAATTAAGCAGTGTTCTCACATTACCACCAATAACAATGATCCTGAGCTAGCAATTCTGTTGATCATGCATGAAACAACAACAAAAAAAATCTAGCTCTTGTTTCCACAGCTGCACTGGCTCTAAAGTGCTGAAAGAAAAAAAATGTTTTTGTCAATAAACAAAACAAATGTGTCTCAGAGGACACAAAGGGAACAGTTACCAGCAGTAGCCAAATGTCAATTTTATAGCTACTTTTATGAGTAACCCCTTTCCAGTAGCTACTGTTACAAACAGCAGCTAATCAATGGACTACATAGTGACCTCCACAGCCTGACAAAGGTATGACCCATGTCAGGGGATTGGGGAGGGAGAAAAAAAAACCCACCAGCACTTGCTTGGTAAGCCAAGACTACTGCCTCTTTTTCGTGGTAGAAGGGGCACTACATTGGATAACACAGTCAATGATATTAGACCCAGTTACTATTCCTTTTTATCTTACATTGCCATAATATAAGGGCTGGCAAGATATGGCCCACAGGCTGGATCCAGACCTCCCAGCCTTTTAATCCAGCCTGCCTGCCCCCTGCCATTCAAAGTGATTAGCTACTCCCTGTGGTTCTCAGCACTATAGAAAGGGGTGCGGGAGAGAGGAGGCTTCGCTGTCTCCACCCCCAGCAAAATCTTTCAGTTCTAACTGGCCAGAAACCGGCCAATGGGAGCGGAGAGATTTTGCTGAAGGCGGGGGCAGTGTGAAAAGCCTCCCACCCACCCCCTCTCCCGCAGCACAGAGGACCACTTTAAACAGTGCTTTCCATGAAAAGCAGGTGGGTTAGAACGAGAAAGCCTCACCATCCCTTAGGGAAGGCTGCTAGCTCTATTGAATAAAGATGGGACTTAAATGCTGTTTTAGAACTTGAGGGAAGCAACAGTGCAGCATTTGTTTAAATAATAGTCACTGGGAAGCAAGAACACCACTGAGCACAGCCCCAGCATTAACTCTGGCAGTTAAAGTGGTTATACAACATGGAAAGAAATTTGAGCTGTGAGAAGGAAAGTGAAATGAGGAGAGTGATCTGAGCAAAACGGCGAGGGGAACAAAAAAGAAGGAAGATGGGATTGCAGAGAAGTAGGCTGATAAAAAGAGGCTTTCCTGTTCTTCAGAACATGAAAACATTTCAGCAATACTGCATCTAGATCTACTTACAATGCAAAGAATTGTCCTTTGTGTGCATTGTGAAGGCCTGCTTTTCCAAAGAAATCCTGGTATCTCTTGGATTAAAAAAAAAAAAAAAAAAAAAAAAGGAGCTTATAGATACAATGAGATTATCTTTTAATGTGAATACTCGCTGCCTTCAGTAATCCACACAGAAACCCCTTCCTAACGATATTCTACTAGGCAGATCCTCTTCTGGTGTAATTTACCCCAATTTGCACAGAGGATCTGATCTCACAAGGCCCTGTTGATATTTAGATGTAGACATTCATTTGTTATGGACTGCTACTGTGCTAGCTTTTTTGATATAATTTGTTGCATTTACATTTATTATTAAGGGAAAAAAGAAAACAATTCCAAACTGTGTTAGCAACACTGCACTGTAGAAAAGGAAAACACATCATATAGTGAGATACAGGACCTGTGTCAGAGAGCATACAAACAAAATAAAAAAAAATAAAAAGGCAAATGAAGAGGGGGAGAAAGGGAGTCATTTTACAGAGGCAAAGAAAGATTAACTGACTCTACCAAGGTCACACAAGAAATCTTCAAGAGAACGAGGAATTGAATCCAAATCACCTACACCCCAGTGCAATGACTTAACACACAAGATCATCTTCTCTCACCTTACTAGCATGGTTTTTTTATTAGCATGCTAATTTTCATAAGTTAGTGTTAACACCTTTGCTCTGCCCTTTGTAATTATTTAAAATCTAAACTTAAACAAATGGTCTGGTAGCACTTTATAGACTAACAAAACATATAGATGGTATCATGAGCTTTCATGGGCACAGCCCACAAAAGCTCATGATATCATCTACATGTTTTGTTAGTCTATAAAGTGCTACCAGACCATTTGTTGTTGTTTAAGTTTATCCTGTGCAGACTAACTCGGCTATCCCCTGGGCTGTGTCTACACTGGGCCACTTATTCCAGAAAATCAGCCGCTTTTCCGGAATAAGCTGCAAGCTGTCTACACTGGCCCTTGAATTTCCGGAAAAGCAACGACGCTCTACTGTACAAAATCAGCCACTATTCCGGAAAAACTATTCTGCTCCCGCTCGGGCATAAGTCCTTATTCCGGAACACTGTTCCGGAAAAGGGCCAGTGTAGACAGCCCAGTAGCCTTTTCCGGAAAAAAGCCCCGATCGCGAAAATGGCGATCGGGGCTCTTTTCCGGAAAAGCGCGTCTACATTGGCCACAGCCGCTTTTCCGGAAAAAGGGCTTTTCCGGAAAAGCAGCCTGCCAATGTAGATGCTCCTTTCCGGAAAAACTGAAAACGGAATAGTATTCCGTTTTAAGCATTTCCGGAAATTCATGCCAGTGTAGACACAGCCCTGAAGTTTAAAATCTAAAGTTACCCTGTATCCCACCCCATTATCCTTACAAATCACTGAAGCCAGAGTTGAATTCATCCTCATAATGACAAAAAATGCTATACTGTATCGGTCATCCTAGAAAGCAGAGATGTAAAAAGGCATTTGAACAATGTAACCAATAACCACTAAACATCCTAGCAGTTAACAGGCTCTGCAGTATAAAGTTTAAATAAGTTTTATTCTGCAGAGCCTGCAGCAAAGCTTCCCTGGAAAGCTCACCCTGTCCCTGGGAAGTCAGCGTGTAATAAGAATGTAAAGGACTAGTCGACTATCCGATAAGCAAATGCTTATCGGATAGTCGACTAGTTGCTCCCTCCTCCCGCCCCCACTGCTGCCTCTATCAGGCTACACCAGGACTGCAGGCTTCTTTCGGAAGTAGCTTTTTTCAGAAGAGATCTTCCGAAAGAGAGCATCCACACATAAAAGTGCATTGAAAAAAACAATCTGCTTTTTTTTAAAGATAGTGTCCATTCAGCGTGGATGCTCTCTCACATGTAAGCGGTAATTACTATGGACGAAGCGGTCACCAGGGCACCTGTGCTCTTTCCTCTTTCCTCTTCTTTCGAAAGAACTCCCTCTTCCCCATCCACACACACCTTTTTTTGAAAGAGCTCTTTCAGAAAAAGGCTCTCTCATAGAAAGAGGTTTACCAATGTTTACCAATGTTTACCAAAGAGGTTTACCAAATTTACTTTCAGAAGAACAAGACTGCAGAGTGCACGTAACTCAGTTTTGTTTGAAAAACGGCCATTTTTTCTGACAAAACTCTGTAGTGTAGACACACCCTCAGATAGGGGCAGCAAGGGAGGGGAAGAAAAGGGAGGTACTTAAAAGCAGCAGCATCTCATGAAGCCTGGGGTCAGCTGGGGAGTCCCCAACTGATCTCGGGCTCCAACCAGCATTTCAAAGCCTCAGCACTGTACTGAGCCTGGGGTCAGCTAGGGACTCTGCAGCTGACCCTGGGCTCCATGCAGCATGCCAACTTTGAAATGTGCAAGAGTCCCCAGCAGGGGCTCTGGTGCATTTGAAAGTGGAAGTGCCCGTGTGGACCCTGGAGTCAGCGGGACTTCCCGCTAGCCCTGGGCTCTACGTGCTGTTCCAACTTTGAAACGCACAAGAGCCCCTGCTGGGGATCTTGTACATTTCAAAGGCAAAACGCTGAAGTGCCTATCGACTAGTCAAGTAGTCGATAGAAATTTCATCGACTGCTTGCTAGCAAATTAACAGCTAGTTAACATCCCTAGCATATAACTTGCAGCGAAGGGGCCAGATCCATCACAGACCAGATGGCTGGAGCAACTCCTTCTTGTTAGAAGCTCTGCAGCACTGAAGCAGCCCCCTGCGGTGTGGGCGGGGAACTATTCTAGCCCCTACTGGATAAAGGTGAGGCTTACTGGTTAACCAGTTATCCATTTACATCCCTATTAGAAACTGGCTACATCAATAACCTTATTTTGCACATGATAGAACTACTTTTATTTTTCCTTGTCTACCCAAAACTTATAGTTTTCTTTCTGAAAAGAAAAATCAGCAACATCATCTCTTCAGCAACTGTCTTTTTATTAAGAAGCACAGTGATACATTAAAGCCTGCAGCATCATTTAAAACAAAGCATATAATTTTTAATTTGCAAATTCAAACATTGAGACCACAATTACATTCTGAAATTCATTCATTTCTAATTTAAAAATACCACAAAATGTATGCTTTTAATACAAGTTATTGCTTTGAAGATGGTTTTAAAATTAAACTGCATCACAGAATTGAATTAAGAGGCACTGAAATAATACATTGTACTATGACTGGATTAAGGACTAATTCAGTAGCAGGAAAGCTATGAACATCACATGAGAAAAAAAATCTTCAGTTTAACTAAGCCTGCTATTAGCTAATGCCTGCTCCATTATAAAGATTTATTTTAACTAGGGATATTAAATATCAATTAATTGAATAGTTGAGTAACCTCATGAATTCTTATTGGTTAGTCAACTATTCTATAGTCCCCAGGGGCAGAGGCAACAGCATGGGGTGCCAAACAGGAACTAGTCCCCAAGGGGAGCCAGTTAAAAAAACAGCTTCTTTTGCAGACCAGTTGCTTGATGCCCTATGTTGCTGCCTCTGATAAAGAGGCAGCAGTACCGGATGGCAGCAGCCCCTATCTGAAGGGGTGCAGGGTCTAAGTTCCCGGATCCATCGCAAACTGGAACTGAGCCAGGCTGCGTGCCTGCCCAGCTTCTAATACACAAAGGCTTTGTCTACACTGCAGGGTTTTTACACAAGAAGCCTTTTGCGGAAGAGTTCTTGCACAAAAGCGTGTCCAGACCTCAAAGCGCATCGCAAAAGCGATGTGCTTTTGCACAAGAGAGTGTCCACACTGCAAGGACACTCTTGCGTAAGAAAGTTCTGATGGCCATTCACAGAATGGCCATCAGAGCACCTGTGCTTTTTTGGATGGGGGTTTCTTGCGCAAAAACCCCTCCGGAACATCCACACCTGCCTTTTTGCACAAGAGCTGTAGCTCAAAAAGGAGTTATTCCTTGTGGGGAGAGGAATAACTCTCTACCGGCAAAAGCCATCTGTCCTGTCGATTTTCTTGCGCAAAAACACACTTGAGGTGTGGACACTCCACCGGTTTTTGTGCAAAAATGGCTGGTTTTGTGCAAAAACCTTGTAGTGTAGACATAGCCTAAATGCAGAGTGACAGCAGGGGTAGGTCCAGCACCTGGCATGAGCCAGAACTAAGCTGGGCTGCTGGCTAGCCTGCTAAAAATTTTACTGGTTGGGAGGGGGGAGGAAAATGCGTGTAGTCTACAGCATTAGCCTATAAGCTTTTGCTAATCAGCTAATCGACTACACTTATTACATCCCTAGTTTTAACAGTATCTTGCACACAATTTCTTTACCGTACATACATTAAAGATTATAGTCTCCATCATTATAGCACCAAGTTTCTTCCCAATGATATTATTAAATTATTTTGGGAGTTTATTGACTAGTCTACACTATAGTCAGAGCAAAGGTGTTAGCACTGTAGCAATAAAGAAAAGAAGTTCCAGGGCTTAGAGTAACATGTATTATATAATATCTCTAAGATTTCTGAAGCCTAATGCACTAGAATGGGTTGAACAAAACAAAAACAAAACAAACAAAAAAACCACACACCACACCACACACACACACCCCTCAAACCGAAGAACCCACAATATTTAAAGGCAAAATTAACTCTGATAAAAGATGAGAATAAAATCCAGATCTCCAGATTCCCAGTTGAGGGCTTTAAACATAAGTCCATTTTTCCTCATTTTCAATGGAGATAAGGTGAAGCCACTTATAAGGGTGACATAATACTTTAGTCACCAGACTTTCAGTCCTTGGACTCTTTGCTGAGAATTCCAGCAACAAAACTAGATGGCTTGTCTAGACAAACAGGTAGCATGCAGGAGTCTGGGATGTCAATCAATCCAGCACGAGCCTGCCAATCATAGAGCCCTGCAAATCTGTGGATATCTGCATCCGCATATGAGGATGCAGATATCCACAGCTCATTTTTTGCAGATGTAGATACAAAATTTGTACCCATGCAGGGCTCTTAGTCATGCACTGACTGAGCTGCCCTGTACTAAAAGCTCCACAGTGTGCTTTGATCAATCCACTTTCAGCACAAAATTAGCACTGAAAGTCCACATGGACAGCACAATAGGAGGAGGGATAACCTTCAACAAGCTGCCCAGACTCCTCCCTGAAGTGCAGCTGTTTCAACCCTACTCCTCTCTGCTTCCCCTCCACACACACACTCTCTCTCCCCCTCTCTAGGAGCATTTGGGTTGTGTGTGCATCAGGGCAGTGAGTGGGGCCTAGCCTCAAAACTTCTCTGCGGCTTCCTGGGGATCACTTATCCCTGCTTTCTGGGGTGCACCAATAAGGAATCCTGGGGGGAGGAGTGTTGCAGCATACTACACCCAAGCCCTGAGTACAGGCAGTCCCCGACTTACGCGGATCCGACTTACGTCGGATCCGCACTTACGAACGGAGCTTTCTCACCCCGGAGTCGGGGCGAGAAAGCCCCGTTCGTAAGTTGCTCCGGTGCCCCTGGTCTGCTGGAGACCGTCTCCAGCAGACCGGGGGCACCGGGCGGGTTCCCGCACTTCTGAGGCTTTGCCAGAGCAAAGCCTCAGAAGCGCGGGAACCGCTGCTGCTGCCCCTTGAGACCCGGTGCCTGTGGTCTGCTGGGGACGGTCCCCAGCAGACCACAGGCACCCGGACTGAAGCCGCAGCCGCGGGGGGGTCCCGCGCCTCTGAGGCTTTGCCAGAGCAAAGCCTCAGAGGCGCGGGGAACCGCCGCTGCTGCCGCTTTGACTGAAGCGGCAGCAGCGGCGGTTCCCCGCGCCTCTGAGGCTTTGCTCTGGCAAAGCCTCAGAGGCGCGGGACCCCCCCGCGGCTGCGGCTTCAGTCCGGGAGCCTGTGGTCTGCTGGGGACCGTCCCCAGCAGACCACAGGCACCCAGACTGAAGCCGCAGCCGTGGCGGGGTCCCTCGCCTCTGAGGCTTTGCCAGAGCAAAGCCTCAGAGGCGCGGCACCCCGCTGCTGCTGCGGCTCTGCTCCCCGTGTCCCTGGTCTGCTGGGGGGGGGGGCGCAGCTAGTGTGCTCCCCCCCCCCAGCAGACCAGGCTTTTGTTTTGGACTCTGGGGCAGAGCAGCTGGGGTGCTGCCGATTGGTCCTGCAGCGCCCGTGGGCACTACTGGACCAACCCGGCAGCACCCCAGCTGCTCTGCCCCAGGTCCTGATTCAGCCGCTGCTGGTCAGTTTCAGCAGCGGCTGAATCAGGACGTCTGGGGCAGAGCAGATGGGGTGCTGCTGGGTTGGTCCAGTAGCACCCCAGCTGCTCTGCCCCAGGCGTCCCCAAGTCAGCTTCTGCTGAAACTGACCAGCGCTGACTACAGGAAGCCCGAGGCAGAGTTGCTCTGCCCCGGGCTTCCTGGAATCAGCTGCTGATCAGTTTCAGCAGCAGCTGACTTGGGGACGCCTGGGGTTCTTAAGTTGATTCTGTATGTAAGTCAGAACTGGCGGTCAGTTTCAGCAGTGTCTGAATCTGGACGCCAGTTCCGACTTACATACAGATTCAACTTAAGAACAAACCTACAGTCCCTATCTTGTACGTAACCCGGGGACTGCCTGTATATGCTTCCTTGCTTTGCAGCCAGAGGCTGGAGTGTATGTGTGAATTTTTTCTCTGATACCTTCATTTTAATGTCAAACTGCAAAACAAATAGACCAAAAATAAATAAATAAATAAAACCAAACACCTTCACTGAACATCCTGTATTAAATATTAAGAAATACAAAGTTTCATTGTAATAGTTTGACAGCCCTGAAGCCTAACATCCTAATTTCTCCAGAACAGGAGCACACAAATATTTTCCTGCTGCTGTGATCCATAGACCCCAATTCCCACATTAGATGGTTGTTTAGAATGACTATAGTTTAAGAAGGCTTATTCTGAAGGAGAGAGTCACCAAAAAAGCTAATTATGCAGTTTATGTATTCCTGCTTATGGCACCTGAATCCCATCAATGGCACTGCCACAGGTAGGAAAGAAGGTGGACAGTACAGTTTTCCCACACTGCTCCACATTCTAGGTGCATGAGGGACGGGACTGCCTGAGGCATTTTGAAATACATTTACTTAGACTCAGATCTGTGCACTGCAGTATAGATAAACATCAGAGAACTAGTTCAAGCATAGATCAAAAAACTCTTAATTTAGAGTTAAAATGCAGTGTGGATGCTCAAGTCTAGGATTCCCTGCCATGGGTCAGCTGATTTGACTCCCAGTAACCCCAGACTTACATTGCCATGTAGACACACTGAGCGTATAGCAGTCTAGTGCAAGGTAGATGTATAGAACCCTGCAAAACTGGAGTTATTTGCAGATGTCAATGCAGATATCTACACTAAGTATGTTAAGTAATGAGTAATTTACTAGTCGAGTAGTCAATGGAATTTCCATCGACTACTCAGCTAGTCGATAGGCACTTGTACATTTCCAAGGAGGAACGCCGAATTCCACATGCAGTCTACGGCCAGCGGGAAGTCCCCTGCTGCTTTGAAGTACCCTCTCTTCTCCCCACCCCACCTTTGCTATCTAATAAAGGGGGAGGGGGAACTGACTAATCGACTCAACTATCCGATAAGCATTTGCTTATCTGATATTCAACTAGTCCTTAACATCCTTAATCTACAGCTCATTTTTCAGACACAGATGCAGATCTCTACAGATTTATACCCACCAGTTTGCCAAGTACTTCTGTGTTGCCAACTTACACAATTTGATGTTTTACTTAAAAATCTGAGCTTCTGGAAATAAGTGATTACAGTAAAACTTCATTGGTCCGGCACCATCGGGAACCCGGAAGTGCTCCGTGCAGCCGGACAATCGGAGCTGCTCTGCGCCCGGCTTCCCCGATTCAGCCGCTGCTGAAACTGACCAGCAGCTGAATCGGGGACGCCTAGGACAGAGCAGTTGGGGTGCTGCTGGGTTGGTCCCGCAGCGCCAAGGGGCAGTGCTACGGGACCAACCTGGCAGCACCCCAGCTGCTCTGCCCCACGCACCCCGATTCAGCAGCTGCTGAAACTGACCAGCACAAGCTGGTAATCAGCTACTCCTGCTAGCACCAGGTCCCCATCATTGCCAGCTCTTAATATATTTAAAAGGCAGAGCTGCAGCAGGGTTAGCTCCTGGGGCTGGGAGCTAACCCTGCTGAGGTTTCCCCGCTTATCAACTAGCCAATGGAAATTACATCAACTAGTTGATTAAACTAAATTTAACATCCCTACTCTCAGGCCTGACTCTACATCTCCTATATGCCACAGGAACCTATGCAACAATCATGTACAGGTCACCATAGAGGGTATAGAAAGGGGTGGAGCAAAAGATCCAGTAGCCCCAGGAAACAGCCCAAGTGACACTGAGAAGTTGTGGCCCCTAGCCAATATCGTGGCTAGGAGGAAGAATGCAATCTTGTTCCCTTAACCGGGGAGGGTGAATTTAAACTGCTCGTTGTACTGCATTTCACATGCACCCAAACTCATGTACTCTGGGTGATGAGAATTTCACCTTTAAAGCATACGATATTGTAGGGTGGGAGTTAAATAATATTCACTTACTAACCTGTAATCAAATATTGATTTACATTGAATATTTAGAACTTTGAAAATAAAAATTCAATCTTGAGGGCCAAAGGGCTGAGCTCACTCTACTAACACACTGAAGCCAAACACTCAGGCTATGTCTACACAGCCAGTTTTTGCGGCAGAAAATATGCTAATGAGGGACTGAATCGTGATCTCATTTGCATATTTTCTGCAGAGCCATTTTGCGCTAGGGGTTTTTGCGCAAAAACAAGCAGTGTGGGGCTACATCTACACTATGAGTTTTTGCAGCAGAAAATATTCTAATCTGCATATTTTCTGCCGCTCCATTTTTTTACTAGGGTTTTTGCACAAAAAAGGAAATGTCCAGTGTGGCTATGTCTACACTGCAGGGTTTTTGCACAAGAAGTCTTTTGCAAAAGAGTTCTTGTGCAAAAACTTCTCGTGCAAAAGCATGTCCACACCTCAAAGTGCATCGCTTTTGCGATACAACCACACTGTATGGATGTTCTTGTGCAAGAAAGCTGATGGCCATTCACAGAATGGCCATGAGAGCATCTGTGCTTTTTCGGATTGGCTCTTTTGGCACAGGAAACCCTGAAGAGCGTTCACTCATGCCTTTTTGCACAAGAGCTGCTGCGCAAAAAGGAGTTATGCCTCAGAGAAGGAGGTATACGTACACTGCAAAAAGCCTTCTGTTCTGCAGTTTTGCTGTCAATTTCCTTGAGCAAAAACTCTCGAGGTGTGGATGCTCCCCGGGTTTTTGCACAAAAACTTTGTAGCGTAGACGTAGCCTGCTTGTTTTTCCACAAAAACCCCTAGCACAAACACGGATCTGCAGAAAATATGCAAATGATCTTGCAACTCAAGCAAATTAGTCCCTCATTAGCAAATTTTCTGCTGCAAAAACTGGCAATGTAGACGTAGCCTCACTAAGACAAATTGATTGCTCGAATAATTCCACTAATTTCAGCCTGAAAATACATGAACAAGAAGAGCAGCATTCACTCCCCAAGAATATGGGCCAAATTCTGCCATCCTTATTCAAGCAGAACTCTTATTGCTGTCAACCAGGATTTAACTATACTACAGGATGTATTCATTTAAACAATATCAGGCACTGTATCATATGCTCGCAGAATATATTCATTCATATTTTATAGAATTTTCATTTGATGGCATCTACAGTAATGCTCCAAAGAATAAGCCCCTCCAAAATCCAACACAAAAGATGTGCACCGGTTGCTTCTATTGATAAAAATGTTTAAGAAATGTATTGCTGCACTTGCAAAGAAAAAAAAAGGGGGGAAGCTCACACAACCCCCACCCACATTGGCCAAAATATCTTACTTCAGTATTTTGACTCCAAGCAAAAGATTTACAGCTCAGTTATACACCCATCCCATCCTTAATTATCCCTCCCTTGCATAAACATATACATAGTGTTAACAGTAGAAATTCTGGTAGGCTTAGTTACAGAATGGCTAAGAAAAGACTGTTTAACAACAAAGTATTGCTCTTACACTGCATCTCACAAAATGAGTGAATGTTTTATTACTCCGACCTATTTTCTACTTATAAACCCATACTTTCCTCTTTTCCCCAATTTGATGGCTTATATAGAGCTGTAATTTTCACTATTTATCCAAGAAAGTCAGGGTAAGCATTCTGAGTTAGCTCTAGGTAAAGGGGCTACTCCTATTTGGAAATCATGGGAGGGTGGGGTAAAGGGGCTACTTGGAAACTGATAAGATTTCCTTTAGAAAAACACAGTGCCCTAAAAAGGAACCTTTATTTGCAAACTCCTAAACATTTTTGAATGGAAGCACAGCCCCCTTTGGAAATCTTAGAGGTAGCCTAGGAAGCCTCAGACTTCTGCAGACCACAGGTTGGGAATCTTTGGTCTAGTTAACACTTTGGTGCAATTTGATGATCAAAAGTAAAGGAGTGAAAATGGCTCTGTGCCTGAAACAGACATGCTCAGTTACATCAACGAGATCTCCAGCCTTGTTATCCACCGACAGTAAGATGTTTTACAATTCGAGAGAGAGAGAAATGATCTCTCTCTGCATCCGGGGGAGAGGCCTTGGAAGCACATAAAACTATGGAAACTTAGGGCCAAACGTATCCCTGGTGTTATTCCAATTAAGTGAACGGCGAGACGCCCAGCAGGGCCAAGAGGAGCGCACCGGATCGGTCCGGAGCGGTTGGCCCCCAGGAGAGAAGGGGGCGTGCGAGAGGCGTTGAACTTGACTGCCTGGGATTCGCCCCTGCCGAGGGCTGGTTCCTCCTCCCCAGCTGACAATACGCTGATCCCTTCTCTACAGCTGCCCTCTAAGCGAACCCGCCCACCTGGCTCTATTAGGTAGCACGAGAGGCGCCAGGGTTCAGAGCCAGCGGCCAGCGCTGCTTCTCCTCCCCGCTGCCACCCTGCACAGCAGCCCGAGTCCCGCTCGCAGCCCGGCAGCCTGCACCAGCCGGCCCGGGCAGCGCGCGGCGAGCGCAGGAGATGCTCGCGGGGAGGGGGGCGCAGACGCAGGGCAGGGGGCCGCCGCCGCTACTCACCGGGAGGATTGACCGCTGCCGGCGTTGCCATCTTGTCTCGGCGAGGAGCTGAGATCAATGCAAACGGGGGAGCAGGGGGGATACGGAGATGGGGGGGGCGATGCTCTGCGCAGCCCGGGACAACGGGGGGGGGGAGGAGCAAGCCCGAGTCAGGCAGCCACACAAAGGGCCGTGTGCGCAGCAGCAGCAGCACCCGGGTGAGGGGGGAGGGGGCCTCCTTGCCTTGGCGCTCAGGGTCCCTGCGCAGAGCGGCCCAAGATGTCTGATGCGCCCGCCTCACTTCTGCTCATGCTCCACAGCCCCCGGCGGCTCTAGCGAGCATGTGCCGGGCGCCCGCACATGTGCGCTGGGACTGGGAAGCCGCTGCCCTCTGCCTGGCCTCTGGGACTCGCTCATTCAAATTCTGCAGGCGCGCCCGGCGCTACAGGTGTGCGCACAGCGCGCTGGCGGAGTCCGGGGGGGGGGGAACGGGCTGGTCCCCGCAGCAGCGGTGGGGCCCATCCCTGAGAAAAGCAGCAGGTTGTTGTGCAAGGAGCCTTGTCTTTCTCCCCGTGCACGAAAAAGGATGGGAGGACGCATCTCTCTGCCGCTCCCTGCGGTTTCAGGTTTGGAAGCAGAGAAATCAGTGAGTGTAGCGCACTCATTGAAAGTATCTGCGCGATGTGCCGCAGCAGGCTAAAGATATACATTCATTAATAAAAGCTAACTGTTCAGAACCATTACAAGAGAAATAATCACAATCACTTACCTAACGCTATGGTACTTGCCCCCAAAAAGCAGGCCCACCAACAGGTGGGGTGTCAAAGGCAACTGCCCTGGGGCCCAGCTATTCAAAAGGGCCTAGGGCACCTGGCCACTGCTATTGGGGGGTCTTTTAGATTGCCACCAAAGTATGCTCTCAGATCTGAGGGCTGCCTGGGAATATGGGGGGAGGCATGCACAGTACAGAGCACTCAGGGCAGCCCCACTCCTTCTGCCCAAGTCCCCATCAATTCTGGGAGGATGGAGCTGTTCCACCCACCATGCCCAGGAGCTCAGCAAAAAGATACAGGAAAAGGAATAGACAAGGGTGCCAAAAACGATCAGGTGTAGGAACAGCTTCCATATAAGTGGAGATTAAAAAGACAAGGAATGATCAGATTGGAAAAGAAATGACTGGGGGGAGGATCTGATAAAAGCCTATAAAATCATGAAGGCTACGTCTACACTGGCCCCTTTTACGAAAGGGGCATGCTAATTTTAAACTTCGTAATAGGGAAATCCGCGGGGGATTTAAATATCCCCCGCGGGATTTAAATAAAGATGTCCGCCGCTTTTTTCCGGCTTGGGGAAAAGCCGGAAAAAAGCATCTAGACTGGCCCGATCCTCCGGAATAAAGCCCTTTTCCGGAGGATCTCTTATTCCTACTTCAAAGGTCACAATTAATTTGTGGAATTCAATGCTAAAGGATGTTATGAAGGCTCAAATTAAAATGGTATTCAAAATCAAAAAAGAATTGGAAAAATGTATGCAGGACAGGTGGCTCAATAGGTATTGGCCAAGGTGGTTAGAAATGCAACCCCACGCTCTGGGTGGTGCTGCTGCCCATATGTGCTGACTTCTCTGCCCCTTCTCCCAAGCTCTCATCCCTACTCAACTCTTCCCTGAGCAGTCCCCTCCCCATTCCTTTCCCTCTCTCATGGAGCCTCCTGCACATGGAGAAACAACTTTCCAGGCTCGCAAAAAGTGCTGGGAGGAAAAAGGAGGAGCTGATAAGCTGGGCAGCCACCAGATGAGAGGTGGGAGGGAAGAAGATCTTGGCTGCGGGTGGTTCCTAGGCACCTGCTAATTTTCCTGGAGGGGTGCGCCAACTGACCTAGAAAACTGACTCCTTCAAGAAAGTAGGAGTGGACAATGGAGGATGGAACAGATGAGGATGGCCTGTTCCATTCACTCTTCACTCCTTTTGAAAAACCTGGCACTGGCCACTGTTGGAAGGCAGGATACAGACTATTGGTCTAAGCAGTATGGCTGTTCTTATGTAAAGTGCCTCCGGCTAGGTCTATACTATAGCCTTTTTCCAGAAAAAGCTCCGCAAATTGTGCTCCTCAGTGTGTGTAGCTTTTTCCGATTGCTTTTCTGGAAGAGGCTTTTCCGCCATTTGGACCCATCTAGATGAGGCCAAATAATGGAAGAGCCTCCTCTTTCGGAGGAGCCTTATTCCTCATAGAGTAAGGTATACAGAGCTCCCTGAAAAAGCATGTTTGCTCTTTTGCCAAAAAAAGCGGAAGAGAAAACGTGTTCCAAGGACGCAGCAGAGTTTTTCCTGGATACCTCCGAAGTCTTGACATACCCTCAGCCTTTCCTATTGCACAGTCACTCCTCTTGAGTTTGAAAGGTTCTCTGTGCATTGCAATCTTCAACTCTAGTTTACGGTCCCTTAACATATTAGGTGAGAGTTAGGTGAGAGTTGTTGGGACTGTGCTAAATTTATGTAAACATACCGAATAAATAATGTAAATGTAACCTAACTTGAACTCGTCACCTCTTTAGGGTACATCTAGACTACGGTGGTGCTTTTTTGGGATGCCGGAAGTATCCCGATATAGCAATGCTGCTCTTTAAACATACTATTCCGGCGTCCCTGTAACACTTGTTCCATGAGAGTTAAGGGATTTGTTGGAATAGTGCCTTATTTTGAAATTTGGTTCTGTCTACACAGCGCCAAATTTCAAAATAAGCTCTTTCAGCATAGATTTGGAATAAGCTAATTAATTTGCATAGCGCAAATTGTGTAGCTTATTCCAATAGAAACCACAAACTACCCAGTTTCCAGCAACCAAACCTCCAACACGCCCATTGTTCCTTCTCCTGGTCTTTGGATCACTTCCTAAGTAAAGTATCACCTAATTTCTCACCCCGCTCCTAAATTTTGGGTTCTTACCCAAAACCGTCAATAGCTTACATAAAGATAACTAAAGTAGTCTCACCCCAAAAAATCTTAGTAAGTCTCATGCTCGTTTCTAGCACCTAAGCATTAAAACACACAACGTATTTACGCAAAAATAGTCAAAGCTCACATAAACTCACAACAAAATACTTTATACATGCTAAAAAACAAAAATCCAAACTAAAATACATTGTTGCGATACAGTAAAATTAAAATATAAAATTACAAACTAATCAAGGCACACTAAACCAAATAAAATGCTCAATGTCTGTAAAAGGGGGTTCTTGCTTAAAAATGTAAAATTGTTAAAAATCAGAAAAAAAATCTCAACTTTGTGCTTGATACAGTATTGTATGTTAAATAGGCAATGCCATTTTAAATTTCTAAAATTGCAGCATTATTCTTTGTATGCTTTTAATTTAAATGTCAAATGCGTAAGAAGCATAAAAAACCAATATTAACAAAAACATGTAAAATTAAATTACCAAAGTATGTAATTAAAAACTGTAAAACAATGCTTTAAGTTTTATAAAAACAAAAAACACACACAATCTAATAATTAGCATATGCACTGTAAAAACAACTGCTCGAATATTACAATTACCTTTGGTAATTGAAAATCAAATGGGGGACTGTTGGAATGGTGCCAAATTGGTGTAACAATACCAACTAAATAATGTAAATGTAACAACATAATTTAAACATGGCCAAATAAAGAATTCTGAAAACATGATCTCAATTAATACACAACCACTACTAAACTTATTGGTCAATAAATATGGGCCCATGCAAAAGCAAATATATATAATAAAGTTCCGGAGCAAAACGCAAGCTAACTTGGTCATCAAAACCTAACAGCAAAAGATCATGCATAAGCCAAAGTAAATAATTAATAAGTAAGTAAAAAAGTGGGGTAATTAGGGATACTACCCATCCTAGCACCTTCTAAAATACTAATAAAGTCAGGCAGGCTTTTAAAACATGTAACTCCTTTTTAAAAGGAGTATAAAAATCAAGCAGTGTACATTCCTGGTGGTAAAAATACCTTCATTTAAGCACCTAAGCAAGCAAGCAATACCCCACTTTGTAAATTAAAAAACTGTAAACCAAAGAGCTTTCAAGTCAACCAAGGCCTTATTAAACAAACAAACAAAAAACCTCTAAAACAACAACAAAAACAAGCTGCCTGTAAATTGGTAACCACCTTCCCTGTATGCCAGGCAGGCACTGTATAAAACTAGGACCCCCAAAAAAGTGTATGTTTATTTTAAAAGGGCTTGTTTAAAAAAATGTAGTTTCTAATGTATTGCTATGTATAACATAAAAGATATGTGCTTAATGTAAACCTTTTTACTGCTTGTATAATTCCTTCGCAATAAGCTTGCCTAACAGACTTGGTTTAATACTGTGGTTTAACCTTTTTTCCCCACTAACAGAAAACAGTAACCTAATCTGCTGGGAACCATTAAAACAACAACAAACAAACAATAAAAAACCAAGCCAAAAAAAAAAGTAAAAAATAGGCCTCAAGCGCTGAACTGTCCAACAGGAGTCAGTATTAACTTTGCACATTTCAAGGCCATGACAGAGCATATTGTGATAGTGTGATAGACTGCTACAGAACTATCTTTTTGTTCTTTTAGATTTGGCTGTTCTAGATATTTACTCAGCTCTATACAAGCAACACTTGTATCTATACAAGCAACACTCTCACACAACCTAAACACATAAGCCACAACATCAGGGGCTCATATACCTGCACATTCAGTAATGTGATATATACCATCAAGTGTCAATAATGTCCCTCTGACATATATATATTGGCCAAATCGGATATCTCTGCAACAAAGGATAAATGGACACAAATCAGGAATTAGCACACACAAACGTGCAGGGAAACATTTTAACCTGCCTGGGCACTCAATTGTGGATTTTAAAGTAGTCATTCTTTTACAAAGGAATTTTACTTCCCAGCTACAGAGAAAGACTGATGAACTGGAATTCATTTATAAATTTGACAGTCATCCTAGGCTTGAATAAATATATTTACTGGTTAATGAACCACAAAGCCAAATTCCTCTGCCTTTGACATTCACATTTTCACATCAAAAGCTATGAATGGGACACATCGAGCCCACTTAATTAGCTTCATTAACACAGGCCCTACAATTGACAGGAAACTGCTTTTGCGGTCATATATATTTTGGATTCTGTTATTTCCACCCCAAGTCATCTAATGAAGTGGGTTTTACCCACAAAAGCTCATGATCCTATCTATATCTTTTTGTTAGTCTCTAAAGGCACATCTACACAACAGGGCTACACTTGAAATTAGCTATGCAATTAGCAAAGCTAGAGTTGCATAGCTCAAGTTGAAATATCTTATTTAGACTTTTGACACTGTCTAAACAGCAGTTATTTTGAGATAGAGCCCTCTTCCCCCAATTTCCCTTACTCCTCATACAATGGGGGGTACAGGAGTTGGAGTAAACAGTCCTCCAAGTCAACATTATTTTGACATTATGTCGAAATAACTGCTTGGGTGTAGATTCGGACTATGTTATTTCAGAATAACATCAGTTTTTCCAAAATAACACTTCTGTGTAGACATAGCCCAAGGTGCCACAGGATTATTCGTTGTTTTTAAAGTTAGACTTACACAGCTGCCCCTCAGACTTTTTACACAGGTGATTGGGAATTTCTCCAATGTCTTAAGCATTTTTCATTTTGGGATGGGGGGGGGGGGTATTTGCACCAATTGCCAAAAAGCTAATGTTACTGCCCCCTGCAAATGATAATAGTAGATCTAGGAATAAATCACAGGTTTAGAGCAACCCCATTTTTGTGATTAAAAAAAAAAATCTCAAAGTGTCCAGATTTGAGGATTGGAGTCGGGGGGAGGGGAGGGAAAGTGCTCTTCACCGACACAACACAATGTGTTTGTTCTCTACTCCTGCCTCCTCCCCCAAGAATTTAAACGTCTCAAGTAGAGAGACTGCAGATGTAGTTTTTAATGCAAGATAGCTAGGCCTATGTTTGACTGCACCTAATTTACCTAGTACAACTACATATCCCCACTGTGTTTTTTCAGTGGGATAACTTTTGCATGATAGGTATCCCACAGTAAACACACATTATTGTTGTTAGTAAAGATGTGGTCAAGGTGGCTAAATAACTTTAAAAAGATTAGAGTAACTTTATGTATTATTCAATATGTTATACAGGCAGTCCCCGGGTTACATGGATCCGACTTACATCGGATCCCTACTTACAAACGGGGTGAGGCAACCCCGCACTAGCTGCTTCCCCCCAGCAGACCAAGGAGACGCGAAGCTAGCGCCCGCCCCAGCAGACCAGGGAGACGCGGAGCGGCTTTTCTCAGCAGACACCTCAGCTTGAGAATAAAGGACTGAGGGAAGTGAGGTGTGGGAGAATAAAACTGAGCTGGAGAAATGTTTGGCTAGAGTTTCCCCTACTATATGTACCAGTTCCCACTTACATACAAATTCAACTGAACAAACCTACAGTCCCTATCTTGTACGTAACCCGGGGACTGCCTGTATCTCGAGCCACATGATTTCCTGAGTTTTGCAAGTTTGCCTTTGATTCCTGTATTGTTATACTTTTGTTCTCTGCATACATCTGATGAAGTGGTTTTTACCTATGAAAGCTTATGCCCAGACAAATCTGTTAGTCTTTAAGTACCACAGGACTCCTCGTTGTTACTAGTGCAATAATTTTGCCTGGGGAGGTTTTTCTGGAGAAAGAGAAAGAATGATTAGGCCAAACGAGGTCCATTAGTGCCTTTGCTTGATGTAGTGCACCCCTTTAGCATATTTTAATTTTTAATTTTTTATTTTCAGGGAGTTTTACCAACCTCAAACATTCAAAAATCATAAGTGAGCCACCAAAATCATAAGATTTCAAAAATTATACATTTTTTAATTTGTTTTCTACTTCTTCAGGGTGTAGACAGGTTGAGCTTCTTGCCTTCCTCCCCTGAAGCTTTTCTTTGCAAACAACAAGGCTAAAAACTTGCTTTTTTAAAAAAAGGACAACAGAGTCTCCTAATCACACAGCTCCAGGAGCTGGGCCTTTAAATAAAATACCAAACATCAAAAGACAAATGATAAATCTACGGTTGCCAGGTGTCCGGTTTTGAACTGGACAGTCCAGTATTTGAGCTTTCTGTTCAGGAAACAAATTGAGAAAATATAAATGTCCGGTATTTTCTAAATAAGATATAATGTAGATTGTGATGTGATGTCAAGTGTGTCTGGTATTTTTGTTGAAACCATCCGGCAACCCTAGATAAACCACAAGATTTAACACCACCAACTAGCACAGTAATTATATTAGCAACGTATGAATCAATATAAGTCTATCAAAGATTCTGTAACCAGCCTCTCACCCCCCAAAAGTGATTTATCCTATTGGAATATTCACTTGCCATAGGCTACAATACAACTACACTGGCTTCAGGCCCTTATTCACAGGAGCCATCCTGTTGTCTGGATCTACTCACAATCAAAGGCTGCAGGATCAGTCCCTTGCTAAATGAGTACTCTGAGACAGTTCAGCCATTAAGATGCAAATTGGCATAAAGACCTGGAGACTGTGTTTCCTCATTTTCTGTAGACTCTTGAGAGAAAGGCATTAACATGTTCCAGCATGAGAAAGTGTTTTAGTAGAAATGTTAGGCTACTAATGGTTTATTAAGATTTTACTTGAGAGATTTTTTTAATATTGCCTTATAGTGTGGATTTCACTTGCTACCATGGTCCTAAGATTGCATTGTAGAAATTATTTGTAATTGTCTTACTCCACATTGAAAATAAAAGTGAACTAGATCTATTTAAATTCACATTTTTTTGCCAATTAGTATGGTGAATTATGTGATAGCTTATCTCTATGTAGCTTAATTGTGGTGAATGACTGAAGTCCTTCCATCAGGATGCTCTAAAACTACAACTAAATATTTTTCTAAAACCATATCTTAGTGGGAAAGCACCCTTCTCAGGATCGAGTTCTATTTAAGGAAATTAGGCTCTCAGTTCCCTCATTTTCCTTTGAAAGTCCCCTGGTAACTCCACTCATGGAAGCAATCCTATGAACTCAATGGAGCTTCTCTCATGTAAATTGCACCCATACTTAAGCATCTGTGGGATTAGTCTGTAATAATGTAATTTAAATATAATATCATACTTCCAATAAAAATATTATTCACTTCAACAGTGCCTTCTGAAGAACTCAAAACGCTTTACAAACATTAGTGGAGAAAGCCTCACAACATTCTTGTCATATCTATTATCATTCCCATTTTGCAGATAGGGAAATTGCCAAAAAAAGACACCACAATTATTTGACACAGCACTATCCTAGCTTACTGTACATGTGTACACAATAGACCTAATATCAAGAGATTAGTAAACCAGTGAAGCTATTCATTTGTGTTGCTTTGTCCCTGTGTAATATTCCATGAGACTTCTAATCGTCCTGGAAAGAGCTCATTAAAAAGAGCTTGTACTTTGTGTTTGATACTCTACTCCATGTAAATAAGGCCTGAATATTAAGGAAGAGTCTAGGTCTGTCAAATAAAAATAAAAAGTTATACTATGTGATTGGTACTGCAGGTTAGCTGTAATTTATATGCAATTTTGCAAAAATAAGCCTCTGAAATTCTCTTTTTTGCTGGTGAAAGTATTGTTAACTTGTTCAGTTCAATTAAGGAGGCAATTATTCATCCATTTTCAGGTGGCTTGAGAAATGAGATTTGTTTTCTTTCCTTCTCTACCTCAATGGGTAGCACTAACAGGCTCTTTAAATTCCCCAGAACAGTCTCTATGAATGTAACTTCCCAAGTACAATACCATTCTTAGCTTTCTAATCTGGTTCTGAATTTTTCTGTAGCTGAGGGCATGGGCTCTACTGTCAGTGCTCTAGTGCTGTAAGTACTCATGGGAAAAAATAGTAGGTGTTCAACATTCAGGGACAGCCCCTACATCATCTTATCTGCCTCCCTTCTCCAGCCCTGCCAATCAGCTCCTCCCTCTCCCAGCACCTCCCACCAGCCTTGATTAGTGTTTAGGGGCTTTCAGGAGTCACTGGGAGGAAGGGGTGGAACAGGCAGGGAGGGGAAAAGGGTGAAACGGGTTGAACAAGCACCCGTGGGAACTGGGAAGCCAGTGCCTCTGGCTGAGAGCAGAGCTAAGCATTAATATTTGTCACAACCAGCAAAGGTGAAGAAACAAATCAAACCAT
The DNA here is from genome assembly GCF_052426305.1 of Pelodiscus sinensis. Taxonomy (NCBI): domain Eukaryota; kingdom Metazoa; phylum Chordata; order Testudines; family Trionychidae; genus Pelodiscus; species Pelodiscus sinensis. The sequence goes on from NC_143065.1 coordinate 29,241,787, forward strand.
CACAGATATAGTAAAACCTTGGAGTTATGAATGCTTCAGAAATGGAGGTTGGTCATAACAGTGAAATGTTCATCTCTCTGAACAAACCCTTATGGTTGTTCTTTCAAAAGTTTACAACTGAACATTGACTTTTAAACTTCACTATGCAGTAGAAAAATGCTGCTTTTAAGCCATCTTAAGTGAAATAAGCATAGAAACAATTCTCCATCAAATCTTTAGGAAAAAACCCTTCCCTCAATTTTTAGAAGTACAGTAAACTTCCAATAATCCGGCACCTTTAGGACCCAGGGAGTGCCGGATTATCAGATATGCCGGACTATCAGAAGGGGGGCCTATGAGGGGGCTGGGGTGGGGTGGGGGGATGCTACCCCAGACCCCCTCATAGCCCTCCCTTCTGATAGTCCGGCTCTGCCCCAGGAGTCCCCGATTCAGCCGCTGCTGGTCAGTTTCAGCAGCGGCTGAATCGGGGATGCCTGCAGCAGAGCAGCTGGGGTGCTGCTGGATTGGTCCGGTAGCGCCGACCCTTGGCGCCACGAGACCAACCCATCAGCACCCCAGCTGCTCTTGGGGATGCCTGGGGCAGAGCAGCTGTGGTGCTGACGGGTTGGTCCCGCAGCGCCGCTCCTCGGCGCTACTGGACCAACCTAGCAGCACCCCAGCTGCTCTGCCCCAGGTGTCCCCAAGTCAGCCGCTGCTGATACTGATCAGCGGCTGACTCCAGAAAGCCAGAGGCAGAGCTGCTCTGCCCCGGGCTTCCTGGAGTCAGTCCTGGTCAGTTTCAGCAGCGGCTGAATCTGAACGCCTGGGACAGAGCAGCTAGGGCGCTGCTGGGTTGGTCTGGTAGCGCCAAACCTCGGCGCTGCGGGGACCAACCCAGCAGCACCCCAGCTGCTCTGTCCCAGGTGTACCCAAGTCAGCTGCTGCTGAAACTGACCAGCGGCTGATTCCAGGAAGCTGGGGCAGAGCAGCTCTGTCTCGGGCTTCCTGGAGTCAGCCGCTGGTCAATTTCAGCAGCGGCTGAATCCGGGACAGCTGGGGTGCTGCTGGGTTGGTCCCGCAGCCCCGAGGGCAGCGCTACTGGACCTACCCGGCAGCACTCCAGCTGTTCTGCCCCTTGCTTCCCGGATTCAGCGCTGGTCAGTTTTAGCAGTGGCTGAATCGGGGAAGCTGGGGGCAGAGCAGCTCCAATGGTCCGGCTGCCCAGAGCACTTCCGGGTTCCTGATGGTGCCAGACCATCAGGAGTGCCGGACCATCAGGAGTGGCGGACCATCGGAGTTTTACTGTATGGCTACGTCTACATTGGCCCCTTTTCCGGAAGGGGCATGGTAATTTTTGAGATCGTAATAGGGAAATCCGCGGGGGATTTAAATATCCCCCGCGGCATTTAAATAAAAATGTCCGCCGCTTTTTTCCGGCTTTTAGAAAAGCCGGAAAAGAGCGTCTACACTGGCCCCGATCCGGCCCGATCCTCCGGAAAAAAGCCCTTTTCCGGAGGATCTCTTGTTCTTACTTCAAAGTAAGAATAAGAGATACTCCGGAAAAGGGCTTTTTTCCGGAGGATCGGGCCGGATCGGGGCCAGTGTAGACGCTCTTTTCCGGCATTTCTAAAAGCCGGAAAAAAGCGGCGGACATTTTTATTTAAATGCCGCGGGGGATATTTAAATCCCCCGCGGATTTCCCTATTACGATCTCAAAAATTACCATGCCCCTTCCGGAAAAGGGGCCAATGTAAACGAGCCCTATATGTTTAAACACAGGGTTGTACTGTTTTTGCTTAGTTTTTTTGTGTCTCTGCTGTGGCCTGTTCATTTTTGGTTCCAAATAAGGCGAGTGGTTGACTGGCCAGTTCATAACTCTTCTGTTTATAATTCTGAGGTTCTACAGTATTAAAATGTTCTTTGTGGTCTTATTTCTGCTGTAATAAAGAGAATATGAATATAGAGTACAATATGAAATCAAACTGGTCTTTTTTCATGTTTCTCCAAATTCACACTAAACTAAATTAAGAGCCCAGATCCTGATATCAGCGAGCTGTGTGTGTCCATTCATGTACATTTTATTGCGGAATTAGGATTTACAGTTTGCACTAGATTACCTGAGAGGTCAGACAGCAATTTGTTGCTAAAAAATCTGTGCAAATTTAGTCTTTGTACATATTTAGTCTTAGTAAAAATCTAGCTGTCCCTGAATGCTGAACACCTACTATTTTTTTTTCCCATGGGTACATATATATATATATATATATATATATATATATATATATATATATTTATAGTGAATTGCAAATATTGTCCAACTTAATTAGCGTAGTGAATTGCAAATATTGTCCAACTTAATTAGCGTATCGACTCTTTCTGTGATTATGATGGGAAGTCCCATTGACTCCAGGTTGCAGCAGGGTCTCTAGAGCATTTCAAAGTGGAAACACCCTCATGGAGCCTGGGGTCAGCACGGGACTCCCCAGCTGATCCTGGGCTCCGTGCGGCATTTCCGTGAACCTGGGATCAGCAGGGAACGCCCCAGCTGATCCCGGGTTCCACATAAGTGCCACACGGAGCCCAGGATCAACTGGGAGTCCCCAGCTGACCCTGGGCTCCATGCGGCACTGCCACTTTGAAACGCTGCCTTGGCATTTCAAAGCAGCGCTGCACAGAGCTGACCTCAGGCTACATGCGGTGCTGCCCCTTTGAAACACTATGGCAGCGTTTCAAAGGGGCAGCACTGCATTGCACAGATGAGCCTCAGCACTGCTTTGAAAAGCTGAGGTCACGTTTCAAAGAGGCAGCACCGCACAGATGAGCTTGGGCTCCATGCAGTGCTGCCCCTTTGAAATGCCGCCACAGCACTGCACAGATGCTCACCGGCTCAGCTGTGTGCTATCACTTTGAAATGCTGCCTCGACATTTCAAAGTGGCAACACCGCATGGAGTACCCTTTGCTGCCTTAAAGTACCCTCTGTTCCCCCCTGCCTTTGCTGCCTCTATCTGATAGAGGCAACGGGGGAGGGGAGAATCGACTAATCCTTACCCTTAAATAGAACCCATTGGAATTCACTGGTTCTGCAGTACTAAGAGGAGTATAAACTTAGTCAGCTGAGGTATGACTCAGAAGTAGGGTGTAAAATCCTGGTTAATCCTACAGTTTAACCAGTTAACTGATTAAGTGGTATCCTGCTCCTATCTCCCATCCACATGTGTGGGGCTGCTGCTCCTGGCACCACACCAGCAGCAGGAACCGGCAACCCCAAACTCAGCAGGGCCTGCTTCTTCTCCCGGTCCCCCCATACTTGGGGCTGCCAGTTGCCACGGTGAGCCCTCCTGTACGGCCGGGCTGGCAGTAGGATCCGGCAGCCCCACACGGGGATGAAGGTTGGGACAGAGGGCAGCTTCGGCTTCTGGCCCTGCAGCAAAATGTAAAAATGTACATAGTCGTAACATCTCTACATCTCAAGAGAACTATTTCTTGTTTTCTTGGTTTACAAGAATATTTCCATAAATTGATCTATCTGTAATCCACAAAAGACTGATTTTTGCTAGACATAATAAAACTAACAATAGACAGGAACCGTTTTCCATGTATGGCAATGCCATTTGAAAAGCATTATTTTATTATGATATAAAAATGCCTCTGCCAAGGTACCGGAGGATTTAGCTGAGCTGAATTGAGAATTTAAAGAACATTTTAATGAGTTTCATAGACAACATTTGCTTCCCTTTGAATAGTTTTCTTTTATCTCTTCAGAGAGATTTGCTGGGGATCATAACTGCAATAAGAGGTTGAAAATCTCGGATTTAATTGTACTGAAACAATCATAATCCTAGGTGATGTGAAAGGCAATTTCCTCTTTAAAAAGGGAAGAAGCTATGATTATTCTGAGTCATGCTACACCATTCAGTTAAATACAGAGCAGCTGATGATAGAGCAAATATGGAAAGAAAGTGGCTGTCTGATAACCTGTCTTTTAATCAAATAAATTCACACACTTTTTTTTTTAAAGCATACAGTTCCACAAAGTAATTATTTCAAAAGAATCCTAAAACAGGACATACATTTTTGTTGATAAAGTTTATGGTTGGTTTTATTGGTAACAGTGTAGTAAAAACTAAGTGTGCTTCTTCCCCTCCATTGCTTAAGCTAGAAACAGCTCGTATCATTTAGCTGATTGCGCATGTCTTAGAAGCTGCTAAACTTTCTGCCAGGGAACTGAGTAAACTTGCAGTGACCAATCACGTTGCGACACGCTGACCAGAAGGAATGTGAAATCTATAAAAGTTTCAGCTCAGGCAATGCTCAGGGTCGACCCTGCTTTGAGCACTGAGCTCCTTGGCCGTCCTTGTTTGCAAACAATAAAATAGAGTTGGACCCAGCCTGAAAGTGTGACTCTCTTCTTGAGGCAAATTGAACTAGCCTCCAGGGGACGAAACTAGCAATTTATGCAACAACAGGAGGCTATGCCAATTCTTAACAGACCCCTACATTTATGAGCTTGCACACTATATTTTTAATTGCTTCTTTGCTAGTTTTATTTCTGAAGTTGACAAAATCTGTATGCGCAGTCTTGGCTTAATAACCATATAGTACATGTGTAATTATATATTTTTAAAAATCTCTAAATGATGCAAATTCATTTAATAGTTTGCTTCTATGTGCTTGAAAACAAACAGACCACACACTATCTCCAGGTTTATGTTTTATGATTCTTTTATCTCCATTTACAAAATAAGAATATTATAATAGCTGATCATATGGTCCTAGATAATTTTTTTTTATTTAGAGCTCCCCTTACATTTTTTCCATGTGCATACATGGCCATGTATACATATTAAGTTATTTTAGCAAAGTTTAAAGCTATGACCTTCTCTGTATTAGTCCATTATCACACCAATTAAACTAACTTTCACCTAAACTCGGTCGATCTTTGCTCTTACTGGAATGCACAACTCAGCATAATAGTTTTAAAGCTCTTAATGCAATGATTTGTAGTCTCTCTAGAGTTTGCTGGTTTGTACCTTTGTGAATAAGAGAAAGATCCCATGAAAATACCTTTGAATGACATATCAGGAATGAAACTGCATGACTCTAGAGTATGTCTACACTTGCACACTCTTTCAAGAGAGGGATGCAAATGTAGACATTTGAAATTGCAAATGAAGCCAAGATTTAAAGATCTCACTTCATTTGCATAATCACGTCTGGCCGGTATTTCGAAATAGCGCTATTTCGAAATAACAGGCACTGTTTAGACGCAGTTATTTTGAGAGAAAACCCTTCTTCTGAAATAACCGGTAAATTTCATTGTATGAGGAATAAGGGTTATTTCGGAAGAAGGGTTTTCTCCCGAAATAACCATGTCTACACAGCATTTGTTATTTACAAATAGGGTATTTCGAAATAGCGGCGGTCCGTGATTATGCAAATTAAGCACGGGAAATTCAAATCCGCGCTTCATTTGCAATTTCACTCAGCTGCATTTGCATCCCTCTCTCGAAAGAGGGTACAAGTGTAGACATACCCTCCGAGAGTGAGAAATCACTATGCGGTGGGCTGGATCCCTTTGGGGTTGTCGCCCGATGTGCAGCTCACACCATCGAATCTGACTACCTGCCCTTTGGCACAACCCACCACCCTGTCCTACTGGGTCAGAAGCTCTGGTCTGGCCTAGCAAAAACACAGAGTTGGGGTAACAGCTCCCTAGCAGAGGAAAACAGACACTGATAATAGCTCAGTTCTGGGAGGGCTCAATTACAGGTACAGCACCCAGGAGCACAGTCCCAAATAGGGATCAAAACTTCCAATAAATTAATCGTACTCTGTAAGAAAGTTTTACACAGAGAAAGCTCATAATGTTCACCTCCTTCATCAAAGAAAGAGAAAGATGCACAGCCGCTGTTACCTGGGAAAGGGAGGGAACAATTATTTACACTGGGTTTAATAATAAACAAAGTGATTTTATTAGGTATAAAAAAAGTAAGATTTAAGTGACTGCAAGTGAAAACAGACAGATCAAAATAAGTTGCTAAGCAAAAATAGAACACATGACACCAGCTAAGCCTAATACAGTAGTACCTTATTTTGAAATAACACCCCCCCAGTTGAATTTATAAGTGGTGCATCCACACTACCAAGCCTGTTATTTTGAAATAGCAGGCTGCAGAATTTGAAATCTGTACTTTTGCTTTACATCAGGAGTAATGCTAATTCCAAAATAGTTATTTCTAAATAATGGCAGTGTGGACACTCTGATGCCACTGTTTCAAAATAATTACTCCCCAGTGCTTCCTGGGGCTCTAAGTCCAATGTAATACATCCATATTAATGGAGTCTGTCTTGGATTAATTTCAATGCTTCCTCGTAGTGAGGACACACTAGTTCTGATTTGTTAAATTGGGAGTTCATAAGTTGAATTTAGTAATTTTGAAATAGTTTCGTAGTGTAGACATGGCCTAAGAGAAGTTGTTTCAAATCATCTCTCTCACCCTACTTCTTATTTCTAGTACAGCTCTTCACAAGCCAGAGTTTTTCTCTGATCTGGGCCCAGCAGTGTTCCTCCACTCCTCTCATTACAGTCATGAGTGTCCTGCCTTCCCAAGCTGCCAGGCATAGTTCTGCCCACACCCCACCCCAGAACACGTGCAGTAGGTGGTATGGGATGAAGTGATGCTGCCCCCAGCGCCCATCCTCCCTGTGCTCCAGGGCTGGAGAGGCAGGGCTGGGCCAGGCCACGCAGCGCACCCTGATTTGGGGGTGAGGCCATGCTTAGGGTTGCCATGTGTCTGGTACTGATGCAGACAGTCCGGTATTTTTGCCTCCTGTCCAGTAAAAAATTCAGAAAATACCAGACACTTAAAATGTCTGGGTTTTTCTGATTTTTTTTCCCTGCAAGGAGGCAAAAATACTGGACACCTGGCAACCCTACACACACTCAGTAACCAGGCCCAGCTCCCTCCTCCACCCCCACTTACCTGGTTCCGCAGGGGATCTGTCTTCTGGCTCAGAGAAAGAAAACAAGATGGCTTTTTTGTTAAAGTCAAAAAAGCCTCAGGCATTTCTTGAAGGGGCCATGCTGGGTTTTATTTATTTATTTATTTGCTTAATAACTCTCAGGGTCCTTCCCCCCCCCCCCCCCCCAACAACAACTTTGGTCTCCCCCTTTATTTTCCTCAACAGAATTTTTTCCCCATTTTTTTTGGAAGGGGGTGTTCGGTATTTTTGGTTAAACCATCTGCCAACCCTAGCCATGCTGCGCACCCTCTGACCTCCTCCAAGGCTAGGGAAGTTCGGGCCATGCTGTGAGCCCTCTGACCTCCACTGGAGAGGCTGAGGCCATGCCACGTACCCTCCGGCCTCCTCTGGTTCATGAAATCTTTCAGACAAGTTTGGACACAGCTTTGGGTCCGTAATGCAACCTGAAAAACCTCAAGTTTCCACATAGGTTCAGGGTTCATCAAAGGTTCAGGGTTCATAAAAAAAAATTCACGTAGCTCTAATATTCAAAGGCAATGCAGAAGCACCAAAGGGGCACTGAACCATCCAAAAACCTATTTTATTAGATTCTCTTCTGCCTCTGCCACTGACCTGCCAAGTGACCTTGAGTAAGTCACTTTATGTCTTTACCTTAGTTTCCCCATTTCTAAAATGGGGCTAATGAAACTCAACTGCCTTTGTAAAGTGCTTTGAGATTGACTGATAAAAATGTTTATTGGAGATAGGTATTATTATAATCAGCACTGCTAGAGTAACTAATGTACCCCTCTCATTCCCCCTACACAAGTGGTTCCCAAACTCTAGCTCATGATCCCAAGTGGCATGGTCGCATACATACGGTGTATGCAAAGTCATGCTGAGCACATGTGCATGTGATCACAGATGTATGATGCACATGAGGTTGTGCTATGTTGAGCAGGCCATTTTAAAATTCATCTTCCACACTGTCTGCGGTTGCAGGAAGCAATAAATCAGAAAATGGGGTCATACTGGCAAAATGTTTGGGAACCACTTGTTGCACAAAGCACCACTACCGGGATTCTCCCACAGGAATATGGAATTTAGACACTTAATTCATTGACAGTCTGGTCCGGAGATGAGAGTTGGGCAATTAAACTCCACTGTACACTACATTTTCCCTGATGATTCAGTGAAAAAAAATGCACTAAAATCCCCTTCAAATCTTTTGATAGGCTAATCCCTTTCTTAACCCAGAGCAGCCCTGGTTTCAGGGTAACAAAGGCAATTCAGAAAATTAGTGTCTGCGTGTGCATGTGTAGGAGGAAAATCTCCCATTACCATATTTAAAAAAAAACATTGACACATTAAGAGACTTTCACCATTATTACGTTGTCTATGGGCAGCTTTAAATACCGAGAAGGGCTGGTGAGACTTTGACCCTGTATTAATATGGTATAATTTCAGAGACATACGCTAGTAAAATGCACAAATGGAAGGCAACTTACCCTATTCTTCTACCCAAGATAAAAGCAGAACAGCCACTATCTGTGTAATTAGCAGTTTGTTGATGATACAATTTGAGGTCATATTGATTAGTCAGGTCAGTCATTGCCTGGAACCATACAGCCAGATGCAAAACCATACATCAATGCCTGTATCAGGTGATACTACCATTAGACTATTATTTTAAAAAAACACATTTCTTAAAATACCAATGTTATCTGACTCTATATAATATATAAAGATAATATACAAATATACAATGTGCATTATGATTGTAACTATAACATAACTCTGAATTTCCTGATTTCGTGGATCCTGGCCTTACCACCAAATGTTGGTCTCTTTCAAGTCAACTGGACCAGGATTTAATAACACAGTTAAATGTTTTTAAGATCCACTTCTCCCAATCACCCAATGAAATAAGAACAGAGAAGAAAAATTCTAAAGTTATGTGTAATTTTTTCAGTAAATAATACATTTGCCAAAAAGGCAGTTTTGGGGCTCCTGAAACAATTCATGCATGAATTTGAACTGTGTTCAGCAAATAATTTCAGCTGAATTTTAAAAATCAGAAATTTTTAAAACATATTAAACTGTTTTCAAATGAAATCTTATGATGGCTTGTTTTTGAAAATGTTGAAACAAACTTATTTCAAAATATAATTTCCAACATTAATTTAGAAGTGTCCTTTTTCATTCAGTTCAGACAAAATGTCTTTTTATGTAAGTGAGTCAACTAAACATTCAATTTAAGTTTAAAATAAGCATTATTTTTCTGATTTTTCAGGTTGGGCATTAGCCAAATACTTAATTTTTCAATCAGCTCTAGCTGTAACATTAGCTTATGTTTACTCTCAACCTTCAGAATAAAATATTGAAATGTGAAATACATGATTTTACAAGCTGATTTTGTGTAGAATTTATTCTGTGGGAAATTTGAAATTTTTGGCTTATTTAAGACAAAAAAAACAACACATTTTGAAATGCCAGAATTTCCAGTGGTACAAAACATTTTATTTTCTGACCAACTCTACTCCAGTAGGTGACCCAGTAATCTCTCTTGGTTAACGATGTTGACATGTGATTTGTAAATATCAAATGTCAGAGTTAACTGCAAAAAAATTAATCACAGCTGATTAGTTTAGCAGATGCAACCAGCTAATATGCTTGTCTTGCAATCCAAAGTATCTTAACGATTTGCTCAAAGCTCCAGCTTTTATGAGGCTACTTTGTGATACACTTACTTGTTACCAATACAAAAATTAATTTAGTAAAAATTGTAAGAGCAGAGTCAGTGTAAAAAAATAAAAATAAAATCAAACTAAATATGCCAATTTTTTTTAACATATTATGCAATTTATCTGCACTCTGGAAGGCAGACAGATTTACCAACTCCCTAGGTATGATGGGGTAGGGAGACAAGGGAGTGGCTCAACATTCCTGGAAGGGGTGGGCTTGGGTGCAGACAGCCCTTACTGCCACCTGGAGTATGCTGCACAGCAATATAAGGGCCCAGGCCTCTGGCTACTGCTGCGGCTCCTGCAGTAGTGGTGGCAGTGGCCAGAAGCCCTGGGCCCCTTTACATTTCTAGGCCCTGGGGCATTTGCTTCCTGTTGATAGGCTTGTCTGCATTTACTAAAAGTCCCCCTTTTAAAAAGTAAATTCAACCACCATAGAATTTCCTATTACACAAGATTGACACAGAATTTGGGTTCAGCTTGCAGCAGAGAACAAGGAGCCCTGACTCTATATAGCACTTTCCACTTCCAAGCTTGGGACTAATCATCCAGCCTTTATGCCTGTAAAGCTCCAACCTGAGATTAAAAGGCAATTTGTGTGACTAAGGAATGTAGCACTGAATCCTTAAAAAGCAGATGGCAAAATTTTAGCATCTAAAAAGTCTTTTTGTTCAGTCTTGTTTTTTTTAATTTTTTTAAGAGTGCATGGATATCTTTAAAGAGCTTTTGATGTATTCTAGCTATTAGCTATAATTATTTATGGGATTTTTATCTAATTTCAGCTGTTTTATGTTTGAATGTTTTCCAGTTTTAATGTTGTTTGTTCAGCGACTGGAACACCAGGGCACACGGGATAATTAAAATAACATATATTAATCTCTTATTTTGTTATTGTTATTTTTGGAAGCTATCTGGCCCCTTTTATGCAGTCTCTTTGAATAAAAATGAAAGAGAGCATTTTCCTAGGAAAGTTAGATCTTTTGTTTTAAACCAACATTAACTACCTGTTTGGCGCTTATAAGGTTCCTAATCTTGAACATTAGTTTGTCAATTTCCAATGAGAGTCTGCTGTTTAGGATTATGTAATTAAAATCAGCACATTACAGATGGCTTCTTATCAGAAAGGTCCTTTTTCACAAGAAAAATGGTTTCTCTACAAGAATACACCACAGCTTTCGTTTGGCATAATTAAATTACAAATGTCATTATTCTGTGGTTCATTTATTAAATGTGATGCCACAGTGTGGGAGCCAATTTTCTTTAATGTCACAAGAGATACATTTGATATATTTTTTTAAATATTTTAGTGGCTCATACAGAGGCTGAGGTTAGGCAAGCTTGCTGTAAATTAAAAATCTAAGTAGAGCTTAGTGAATCAACCTGTTGCTGCAAGAATAATTGCTTCTGTGTTTTATATTCTTTTCTATCTTAATTACATTTCAAAGTGCAGTTCTCTAATTTCTGGGGTTAGTTTTGGTTTTTAAATCTGTGCCCTGCAACGAGCGAGAGCAATAAAATGTGAATAATCCATTTCAACCCATGGCTTTCACTCATCAAAAACAGGAGGTGGTGTTACGGAACTCATGGTATATGTATAGTTGATGCGATGGATCATTTTTGTACATAATTACACAGATAGCAGTATTCAGACTAAGGACACTAGAGGTTAGTTTAATCATAAGTGAGACACATTCAGAGAGCCAGATTCAGCCACTATTACTCATTCTGAGCTATAATTTAGTCTGAGCTGATGCACTGAAATCAGCTGTGCAGGAAGTAAGATTCTACTCAATACAAATCAGATTCTGGGCCACTGAATCTATAAAGTGAATTATTAAATATTATTTTAAGAGTCAATTTGGTGCAACAGGTTGAACCTTTCTAGTTCAGCACTCTCTGATCCAGCAACATCTGTGTCTGGCAGAATTCTAGTTAGCTGGATGTCCACTTATCGTGGTAGTTGCCAACTTTCAGGCATTCCTGTGAAGTTTGTTTACAGCCATTAAACCAGGCTCTCAGTGTTCTGTGCTGTTATTTAACTCTAACTTACCCCTAACTAGAGTAGCAAGCAGTGGAAGTGCTAGTAATGCTGCTAAGCATAAGCATGATTTTCATGCTTTATCTACTTATTTCCTTGTGCCAACACTGTAAAATTGTGTAACAACACTAACACTTTCTTATGTAAAGAGCTGATAAGCCTTAGCGAGGCATAGGCTTAATATAGACAATGTATCAATACAGTCATACATTATTAAGCAGCATTGCAAGTGTTGTTCTGTTTATTTGCCTTGGTGAGATAAAAATAAAGAGACCCCCTCTCCACAATATTGTCTACCTGGGGTTCGGCAAACTCTCTGGTTCAGCACTAGTCGGGTGCTGGACTAGAAAGGTTCAACATTTAGTCCTCACTAGTCCGGTCTTATAATGTCAGCTAATGTGAACTTCTACAGCTCATGTAACAAGAAGCTTTTCCATTAAAAATCAAATGCAGCGGGTGATGTGGCAAATTATAGCATTGCTACCCAAGAAATGTGACTCCCACATTTCACACCCCTTGTACCAAAGTCAAACAAACAAACATGCCTTGGGTTTTAGTACATTTGCCTTTCTTCAAGTGATGTCAAGAAAGGGCTACAAGATCAGACCCTTAGGATCAACAGAAGTTCTCAGAAAACCAAAGTGGGGCTATAGGTGGTAAGTTATAAGATACCCATGCTCCTCCAAATTTAGGAATGTGGGCTAGCTCCACCAATGTTTGGGCTTAGAGCCACTCCATCCAAAGGAGGGACTGGGGCAATCATCCCAGGCTCTGTGTTTTGGGGAGCCCGGTGCTTCAGCAGGATGCTGGGTCCAGTAGGCAGTGCAGCGATGCAGGCAGAAGTGAATGACCCAGCTACAGCCTGCCCTTTTGGTCTTTTCCTGCTCCAGCGATGATGGGAGCTGACAAGGCAGGACAGAGCAGGACAGGCTGGGACCAGCTAGCTTGCTGCTGCTGGTGCTAGGACTGCCACTAACCTCTGCCTCACTGGCCACCCTGCATCCCAGCTCCTGCTGAAGTGTCCTATGCACTATGAAAAATTACACATACCTGGCACCCATGAGTGGGGCCTCTGTCCTGTAAAGCGTTATACCAAGGAATTGTGGGATCCTACTCCAGAGGCACACTCTCCTGCCAGTGCAGAACCTACAATCCCAGATTACTTTGTGGATTTCTACAATAAAAGAGGGAGCAATGTAAGTACCGGATATCGGACAGCTCACACTGTTCTATGGCTTTTGCTCTTTTCTGCTGATCGCTCTTGCCTGCCAAGCAACACAGGTACCATCTAATCAATCTCTGAGCCTCAGGAATTCAGCAGGCCACAGTCCACTTCCTTGCATCACTGTATATGGGTGTTTGGAAGTGACTGGCACAGGGAGGATGTAATCTTTTAATTACTCACGTGGTCTTTATTCATGTGAGTAGTCCCATTGGTTGCAATGGGATTATTTATGTGAGTAAGGGTGACTCACTAGGAAAGCTCTCAGGAACAGAAATGTAATTTGCTGTTGGACTTGCATGGCAGGGGAGCATTTCTACAGCATAAGCCAGCTGAAGGCAGAACCTACCCATGGTTGCAGCCAACCAGAGACTGCATGGCTTGAAAAGCTGGGTGTGCCTTTCACTGAAGAGTGCCCATATGCTTTCAACCCTACCAAGCCATTTAATTATAATATGCAGTGACAGAGTCCCGGGGTGGGGGGTGGGGGAAAGTTTGCTATCTACTGAAGTCAATGGCAAACTTCCACTGATTACAATGGTGCCAGGGTTTCACCGTTACAGGGTCAGTGCATTTAGCGATGGGAAGATGAGAGCAGCTGCCTGTCCATCTGCCCCTTTCTCAGCAGGTAGATTCCAAGTTCTTGACAAGAATGAAAGATGATTTCAGTTGCAGTCTTAGACAAAATTACCTTGAAACACCCAAATATATGGCAATGCATTCTGTGTATCTAGGCACAGAACAGACCGAAGAATGCAGAGTAGCAGGAAACTGACATTAAATTGCCTGTGAAGAGCATACTGATATACCAGAACAGCGATAACAGGGAGATAATATCTTCATTCCTTGCAAAACCTGCAGCTCCTTCTTTTTCCTTTTTAGGCACTCTTAATTTTTTTTGAAGCAGTGATTTTGAGAGGACAAATGAAGTGTCTAATATTCATGGGACAGCCCTCTAATTCATTTAAAAAACCTGTTAGTTTGTATTCTAAAAGGAGGCTTGTTACCTACCAGCTCTGTGATTCTTGGGAAACCAGAACATGGTCACCTGTCAGCCTTGTGCTCTTGGGAGCCAGGGAGTGACATTCATGGAAAACCATTCCCCTCCTTCAGGCCTCTGCTAGAATCAAAAACAAAGCAAAGAAAAGGCCGGGGAAGACACACCTAGCTGCTTCAGACAAGGGTGATACAATTAAGGAAACACCCCAGCCTCATTTACATTAAAGATGGAACAGAGGGACATCTCATTAGCATACAGAATGGAGAGCAGCTCTTCCAAGGCAGAAACCGCACTGAACTATGGGACACCGAAAGCAGAGAAGCACTGCCTGATGGGAAATCCCTGCTCCAGATGCTAATGAACCTAGGCCTGCTCACACCCAAATTAGTCATTATCAGACCAATTCTAGTAACGATCCTATTGACATCTAAAATACTGAAACTGCCTAGTTGCATTGTGAGCTCATTCAAGGAACATCACCCATAACCAGGGGTGATCAGTCTCTATTGTCTCTCCTCTTTCTCTTTGAACTATCTCTATAAAACTCCTATCCTTGCCCCAAGAAAACTGTTCTGATACCTGGACTTAAACTGCATCAGTTCCATTGAGACTTCTTCATCTCCTGTCTGATCATGCTGGGGGCTCTGTCCTGCTTTTCTCCTGCCCTCTGGACCCCCGGCTACCATCATCATCTGGGAACCCCGATCAGTGCCAGCTCCGTGGAGTGGAGTGGAGTGGAGTGGAGTGGTGAGGTCTCTCTCTCTCTCTCTCTCTCAGCTCTCTCTCTAAGCATAGCCTCCTGACCCAGCCCTGTGTAAACTGTTATATGGTTACCTAACGTTTGTAATCAGTTTCAATTTAGATTTAATATTGTAATTATTAGATTTAATATTGTAACTGTTTGATATCTATTCACTACTCAGAAATAAATCACTTTCATTGTTAAACTGGTTGCTTCTCTCTCTTTCTTTCTCTTTTGCTCACTCTTCCTTACGGGGTGTTGTTTTGGCTTCCCCATTCGCTCTGCAACAACGCTTTTTGTACCCAAGCAAAAGATCCCTGTAGTGCCTAAAATCCTGTGGGGTTTGCTCATCGTGTGATTTACCAGTGAATGACTGTGGTGTGAAAGTGGGGATAGGGGGTGCTGAACCTGGGGGCTTATGAGGATGGCAGCTTAAAGTGCTCTTTAATCCAGCCCACGGAGTCCAAAGGCACATGAGGGTGCAGTGTGGCATTGCTGTTAAACCCAGCCAGCTGAGTCCAGGGACATATGAGGGGGTCAGCTTGTGAGTGCTGAGTACCCAGTCCTCTCAGACGTGCTCTGTTAGTGGGTGTGAGTGTCTGTGTGTGTTGCCAAGGTGGTAAGAACCCCATCCTGAGGAACCTAGTTCCTGCAGGAGAGCTCCAATGGGAGGGGGAATTGGCAGCAGGGAGAATTCAGCTCCATATGAGAGCCCAAGTAAGCACCAACAGCACACTGATAGAACTGTTAACCTTCCCCCAGTCCTATAAGGGTAACAATTGCATGATTTATCAGGAGCATGCTTAGGCCCATATTATACAATCTATGGATGTAACTGTCACTGAGGTGAAAGAAAAGTTGTGTCCATGGACTCAAGCTAGTAAGATAGACTGTTAAACTGGGGGTCTTACAAAGAGCCCACAAACCTGAATATGAGAAAATTTGTCCCTGAAGAAAAGGATCTGAGCACCAATTTGGATCTCAGCTTTATTGGGCAAATTTAGCTCTGGTGAAAAGCAGGTGAAAATCATTATTACACCACAGCTGAACTTGATTGTGTTGACAGCTTATTTAATTTAAAACATATTGCAGATGAATATGAACCTCTCCTCCCCGTTGCCTCCTGCAAACAATAAGTATGTAGAGTACAATTTAATCTTGAGCTTTGGCTATGTCTACCATATCCCACACACTTACAACGGATAAATAATGAAGTTTGTTATTAAGAATTTTGTAAGCCAGAGATCCCCAAGAATGAGGTATGCAGAGACAGTGGAAATGTTATATTATTGTATTTGGCAAAAAATAGAAAATAGCTGCTCAGACAAGAATTTGGCTTGGATGTCAGCATATTTGTTGACTTTGTACTGCACTTTGAGGCCGGTGGAATTACATCAGATCAGAATTTCCAGAAATACCATTAAAAACCCTTCATAATAAAAACTCAGTGGGTTATGAAAATGCTGGATGGCAGAAACAAAAAATACAAAGATAAGATATATATCTTATTTATTTTATTAGGCCAGGTATGATTCAGATGTTACTGTAGGGTTACATGTTTGGAGACGAGAAAACAATGAAAGATGACAGACATTGTTATCCTTTCCTGGGGGGCTGTATTAAATCAATTGGAATAAGTAAAATGAGAATGTGGATTATGAAAACTTTGCAAGCAGCTGGAATTGATTTGTCTTGCTATGGGCCACATTTTTAAGAAAGGGTGTCAGTAGCAGTACAAAATATATTTAGGATTTGTTATTCATGCAGTGTTGGCAGTGAAAGATAGATCTGGTAAAAAGACTTTTTGAAAGCATTAGTTGAGATCAACAGACATGTATAGCTGTTTTAGCCAGAAGAATAACTGTTATGGGTAAAAAATTGAAACTTTTATAAATCCTCCCCACATTTTATAAGAATTGGGGTCCCAGCTATAATCAGTGAGATGTTGTAAAATCAAAACCAAATCCAAGCCTCCGTTGACTCCTCTATTAGTGAAGAGCACACCGTCCCTGTTGTATAAATCCAGTTTCTTAGGTGAGAAAAGTAGGTAGGCATCTTAAATACTATATAGTGGGCAAGGGCAGGAAGGATATTACCATGAAATTTACAATACCAGACAGATGTATCTCTCAGTCCATCCAATCAAGTATGTACTTCTACCCCTCATCAGATTATAATCTGAATATTTCTCAGATAGTGAAAATATGGCAAACTCTGTATCTCACTCCTGCACTTATTTTACTGACAGGAGCCTGGAAGTAACTCCCAAGGAAGTCAATGGGAAGATTCCCATTAACTAAATGTTGCGTGTGTTTATTTTAAATTTCTTGTTTCTTACGAAAATAGTTTCTTTTGTGGTGGGCTCAAATGACTCATTAAGTTTGAAAAGCAAAACAAACGCAAACAAACAAACAAACCAAAATCTATGCAGAGTTTTGCAACGTGACTACAAATGGAAAGAAAAAAACCCAAGAGAAATCACGAGAAGGGTCAAAAACCAAGAGAATGGGAAATCTGAAAGTCATAAATGAGGAGCATGGATTAACTTTGCCAGAACAAATTATAATGCTCTTAAGATCTTACTCTTCTCAATGGATATAGTGCTGCAAAACAATCCTTAATACTGTAGTCTGGCTGGTATGAGCCATACATAGCTCCTCCATCCTCTATGTGGATTATCTTTTGTCTGGAGCAGGCAATTCCAAAGTACAATGGTATTTAGTACTATGGCTAAATCAGGGGGCATGTAAGCAGTAAAACAAAGATTGTGATCCAATCTCCAAGTCCCTACCTTTCTTACCAAGTTTCTGCTTTCAGTGCAGCACCAATGTCTCTAAACTCATCTTTCAAAAGTGTCAGAAGGGTAGCCATGCTAGTATTTTAAGTTTTTCCAGTTATAGACAACAAATAGTCTTGCAGCATCTTAGAGACTAACAAAAATGTAGATGGCATCATGAGCTTTTGTGGGCACAACCCACTTCAGCAGATGCATGGGATTGAATTCCTTGGGGTAGGTAGTGACTGGGTTTTCCCTCTGTTCTGCACAGGACTAAGAACACTGCTGGCACTTAAAGAATCAGCGAACTGCATCACGGATGTGAAGTTTTAAGTGGAAAAAGGAAGAAGAGCAAATATCATTTTGAAATTTACCGTAGAGGGGAAAAAAGAGGCTCTGCTGGAATTTTTAAACCTCTGTTGCATCCATTTGCCAACATGTCTGACACAAACCTATAAATTACACTGTTGCTTAGAGGTTTGTCCAATATATACCCATACTCAGTTTCCTGTACCATAATGGAAAAAAAAGTTACTGATTGTCATGTTGAGTGGCACTCAAAATAACAGTCTGAGGAAGGATTTGGAAGGCTGGAACATGAATTGACAGACTGGTGCTGAAAGTATGCTGACAGTATAAAAAGCACACATTTGTTTTGATGAGGAGAGTGGGAAAGGATTCAACTACATGACAAGAGTCTAATAACTAATGCTCTGCAAACTGAATTACAATAAAAGTCCCTTGAAAGAACTCAGGGCACCCATGCAAATGTAATTTTTATTCCAGTATTCCCCTTATAGTCCATTTGGGATGATGATCTTTTGCCACGTGTTAAACTAGAGAAGTGTATTTTCTGCGTATTGTTCAAACGATACAGAATCTAATGCTAAAGATCTTTTGAATTATGTTTGTTCTGCCTTGGGCTATACATTGTATACTGAGGTGAGTGTTTCCTCTCAGAAAACTTTACATTTTCCTGCAAATGTGGGTTAGAAATGCAGAGCTCCAAAAGCAACTCAGGTGCTTAGCCATTATTATTTTTAACATATATCTAGCACCTAGAGGCCAACTAGTAGGGGACAATGTGCAAGGCACCGTACAAATGGTCCAGCCCTGAAGAACTTACAGCGTAAAAGGCAAGACGTAACAGGTGAGAAACAAGGGGAATAGGGTGGGAAGTCAGATAGTGAAAATAATAGGACACAATATTTAGCTAATCAGGAGAGTTCCAAAATGCTTATTTATAAAAGGGTTTTGCTGCTTCAGAGATACAGTATATGCATCACTCCAAACAAACCATTATCCTACATAATGACCTCCAGAGGGTCTCTAGTTCTATGCCATTGATGGTGAGGTATGGCTCAGTGGTTTTGCTTAATAGAGCTAGTGTAGAAGATAGCAATTAGCTTGACAAAATTTTGAACATAACCGGTCCTTACTTACATTTTTTAGTCAGTTGTGGACAGCATTGTGGTTAACATTTTGTGGCAATAAACATTACTTGCAGGACCAGTTCTCTAATTTCCATAGGGCTTAATGTTCACTAACACAATACCCATCACTGGTAGCCTGTCTAGTTAAATCATTCCTCTAAACAGAACTATACATCATAAGGGAAAAATATATTCATGTCTGGAAAATTCTGCTCACCAAGTAGAAATAGTTCCATTATGAGTGGAAGAAAATGTTTAATCATCAGTTTCTGCAGAATTTCAGGTTTCATTAATAAAACATTGTTTCTTTCATGGTAGCAAAATGAATAAAAGGCACATGCATGTGCACACACACAAGAAATTGGAGCTGGAAGATACCATTAAGTGACTTGTCATTCTTAAAGTACAAACAAGGCTCTGGGTCACAGTGGGGACTTGGGCCAGACAAACTGTAGTGGAAGAGATGTTTTTACGAACACCCAAGAGAGCTGAGATGAGCAATTTTTTTATCCTCTCTCTTTGAGAGCACGTTTCAGAGAAAGCCGTGCTTGACCGTTTCAGCAAAAAGGACAAGGAATCTGGTGACACCTTAAAAACTAACCATTTTATTATATTGTGAAAGCTTATGCCATAATAAAGTTGTTAGTCTAAGGTGCCACTGGATTCCTTGTTTTTTTCAGAGCGTGTGTTAGTCTGACCCCTAGTGTTAAAAATCTTCAGGGGGTAGCCGAGTCTGTACAGGATAAACTTACAAAACAACAAAAAACAGGACTGTGTAGCACTTTAAAGGCTAACAAGATGGTTTAATAGGTGATGAGCTTTCGTGGGCCAGACCCACTTCCTCAGATCAAATAGTGGAAGAAAATTGTCACAACCATATATACCAATGGATACAAATAAAAATAAAAAAGTGAACACACATGAAAAGGATAAATCAAATTTCAGAACAGAAGGGGGATGGAAGGGAGGGAAGGGTGAGAGGTAAATGTCTGTGAACTTTGAATAAGTAGGAATAAGAGATCCTCCGGAATAGGGCTATATTCCGGAGGATCGGGCCAGTCTAGACGCTTTTCTTCGGCTTTTCCCCAAGCCGGAAAAAAGCAGTGGACATCTTTATTTAAATCCCGCGGGGGATATTTAAATCCCCCGCGGATTTCCCTATTCCGAAGTTTAAAATTAGCATGCCCCTTTCGAAAAAGGGGCCAGTGTAGACGTAGCCTTTAAGTTTATCCCAACCTTACTGTCTGCTTTATTCCATGTAATGATGATACAAGTTTAGAACCTAAACATAAAATTACTCTTACTCAATAAAGAGACAGATGTCTATGTTCATAAATCTACTTCCAGTCTGTTGAATAATGAATGGGAGGGAAGGACAAACAGTAGGTGAGTTGGAATCTCTCTCAGACAATGGAATAAATTGCCTAGGGAGATTGTAGAAACTCCAGCGATGGAGATTTTTAAGAACAGGTTTGACAAAAACCTGTTAGAGATGGTTTAGAGCAGGTGGGCTGGATCTGGCCTGTCAAGATTGTGGATGCATTGGGGAACCTCAGGCAGGCTCCCTGCCTGCCCCCCAATATACCACTGAGAAAAGTGGCTGCTGCACGGCTCTGTTTTCAACAGCTGAGAGCCGGAGGAGGGGAGAGATGCTTCATGCGCTGCCCCCGCCCCCAACACAATCCCACTGGCTAATTTTCAACCAATGGAAGTTTCCTATTGTCAACAGGCAATTTGTGAAGCACCCCTCCATCCTCCTCTCAGGCTCATGGCTGCTCAAAGACCACATGGCCCCTGCAGCCAGTGCCGGGGCAGGGCAGGCTGCGAGTCTGAGAAGGCTGCTGGCTGGGAGTCAATGGGTAAATCTCCCAGCCAGAGCCTGCCTCTTACACCCCAGTCCTCTGCCCCCATATCCCACATAAACCAAACTCTCTGCCCCCTCGTACTCCCATATCCTGCCCCCCCATCTCCTGCTCCATGTCACAACCCCCTCCTATCCCAAGTCACAAACCAAGGCCTCTGCCCCTCTTCCTGCACCCATATTCCCTCCCAGATCCTACAGCCCAGTCCCCTGCTCCAGGTCATAACCCAAGCCCCTGCATCTTAGACCGCGGCCTGAGGTCACAAATGTCTTCTTCACCCAACCTCCATCCCAGACCCTGCACCTCCTCCATTAATATCATGGAAGAGTGTGGCTGTAAGCTGGTCAGCTCCGGGCGGGGCGCCACTCCAACCCAGATCAGTTTCTGGGGGGAATTAACACAACAAATAACCAGTCCAGGGTCCTCGCTCTTACCTCAGGGCAGGTGACAAAAGTAAACGATAACAGAGTGGTGTGGAGCAGGCCAGCAAATGAGAGGCAGAGGCCTGGCCTTAGTTCAGGGCAGGCTGCCAAGTCTATGGGGAGGCAAGCCCAGCCCTAGTTCAGGGTGGGGGCCACCGGTAAATCGTCTATAAGCCCAGCCCTTGGTCAGGGCAGGGCAACAGGCAAAGCAGTTTAGAAGCCCAGCCCTGGTTCAGGGTGGGGCTTCAAGGAACAGTTTGTAAAAGCCCAGCAGTTTATCACGGCCTAGTACACAAGTGAGGTTTCCTTGCTCAGGAGGGTTGCAGGCAGCTCGCCAGCAATGGCGAAGTGTGGGAGGCTACCATCCAAATGGTGGGTGGCAGGGGGGCACAGGCCCTCCCACTCCACTGGGCCCCAATCCAGGGCCCTAGGAGTAGCCAGTTACTGCTGCTGGATCAGTGGGGGCTCCAGCCCGAAACACACTGATCCGGGCATGTCTACATCCATGCTGTCCCCTGGGCCACTTCTCTCTTCCCCCTCAACGCGTACCTGACAGTCGCGTACGTCTCCCGCGGCATCAGGGGGATCTAGGTCCATTGGCCACTCCTCAGTGGTTTGCCGGGTGTTTGGGACATCTGGGGAAGTTGGTGCTTCCTCCGGGTTGTGGTGCAGCAGGGGCCCCGGTGGTCCACGCCAGCTCATCACCTCCCCAGGCGTTTGCTCTGCTCCGCGGCTTACAGGGGGTTCCTCTGGCCTCTGCTGTTCCTCCGAGCCGCTGTGCAGCAGGGAGCCCAGTGGCCCACGCCAGCTTTCCACCGCGCCATGGCTTCGCTCCCTTCGTTGAGGTGTAGGGGAGTCCTCTGGCCTCTTCAGCAGTCAGGGCCTCACTGGCCTGGCTGGCAGGCTTTTTACCTCTCTGGCTCCGCCCCTTGGCTTCCGGCCAGATGGCTCATTAGGGCCACGTGTAGCCCACCAAGGCTCTGGGAGGGGCGCCTCCCCTTCGGGGTCAGTGGGTGGCCACTCCAACCCACGACAGCGGCTCTTGACCACTTTCCTAAATCTTGGTGTCCCCTCCATCAAAAGTTATTGCCCACCCCTAAGTTAGAGGATGCTTGCTCCTGCCATAAGTACAGTGGACTGATGACTTCTCAAGGATCCTTCCAGATCTATAATTAGCAGCCGACACATGAAAACTACAAAATGATATTGTGCAATGAGAACCTTTGACCAGGGTACCATGTAAAAGATGAACTTTGCCTTTTTAAAGACTTTCAAGAAATACTTGATAAAATTGGAC
Organism: Pelodiscus sinensis; assembly: GCF_052426305.1. Taxonomy (NCBI): domain Eukaryota; kingdom Metazoa; phylum Chordata; order Testudines; family Trionychidae; genus Pelodiscus; species Pelodiscus sinensis. Next base: position 29,264,266 of record NC_143065.1, read on the forward strand.
TTAAGCTTTAGGAGTGAGAAGCTGGCTTCGTGTTCCAGCACTAACCCCAGGAATCGAGGAAGGATCACCTCAGAGCAAAGATGGTGTGCAGCCAAAGTAGGGCCCCATTCACCACATGGTTTCCTTACTGCAGCGGGCAAGGCTGGGATGCAACTCTACCAGGTAAGTCCTGGGTAAGAATTCAACCCATTGTGGGCCCTGGATGTCAGACTAGATGGTCCCTTTTGATCTAAGAATCTATAACTTCACTGAGCAGCATAAACACAACACACCCCTAAATCTGCTGTAATAGCACATACTGGAAGGTACAAACAGAGCAGCACGGGAATCAGGGCAGAAAAAGAACTGCATATCACCTTTGCACACTTCAGTGAGAGCACTAGAATAGGCAGGCCTCCAAGAAGTTACTCACATTTCAAGCACAGTGTCATCTAACTCTGTTCAGAACAGATCTGCCTGACACTACTAAAAATTTCAGTGGTTGTGGCACCTTGACCCTACCAGTGCTCCTATCATTGATAGGAAAGAGGTACACATAATCAGCCAGGAGAAGGAATTTCCAAAAGTAAGGCAGGCTTTGTGAATTTATGTTTGCCTCCCAGTTCTAACCTCTTGACAATGTTGGTTCTCATTTAGGGTACGTCTACATAGCTGTGTCATTTTGGAATAACTAACGTTATTCCGAAATACCATAGTCCGAGTCTACACAACCAGCAGTTTTTTCAACATAATGTTGAAATAATGTTAAGCTGGAGGACTTCTTTCTCTGACTCCTGTAACCCTCATTTATGAGGAGTAAGGGAAGTGAGAGGATGAGTGCTCTTTCTCTGACTTCCTGCTGTGTAGACAGCACCAACAGTTGAAATAAGCTATTTCAACTGAAGTTACACAATTGACTTAGTTCAAGTTGCATAGCTTATTTCGACTTTAGCCTTGCTGTGTAGACGTGCCCTTAGAAAGGATGCAGAGTTTGTTCAAATTTGGCTTTGTGGGTGAGTTGCAAAAGGTAGATGCCTTCGTTAGAAAGGCTGGAAGAATTACAAAGTCTTTGATGCCTGACCAACCAAAGCATCTGAATGTTACATGAACTGGGTCTTTGCCTCACAGAAATTAGGAAGGGTTCTTTAGATAACTGACTGCATCATTCTGATATTTATCCATGGATGCCCTTCTCAGTCATGAACTTCAAGAACACATTCTGTTGGAAACCAAAAATGTAGACACCGTGTAGTGGATTAAAATCCATTTTTACACGTTCCCTTCCCCAAGGACTTTTGATGTTCATTCACTATAGACCAAGTGAGTGGTTGGTATCTCACACAACAGAAAGAGATCTCAACTGCTATAATATGCTCCACATCACACCCCTTTCACAGCTGCGACTGGAGACTGTGGGGAGCCAGAAGATCCTTATCCCAGAGAGAGATCAGCCAGCACCATTAAGACCTCTTTGTCCAGCCCTTCAAAAGCTTCCCACTGAGCATTCCTTGTAGTGTGGGACAGCTCCAGGAATGGCTGTGGGAAAGGCCCTGCTAAAGGATTTGCTGTCTCCCATCCATGTGGAACCCTCAGAGGTAGCTTGCCCACCTTGCCTCCCTAGACACAGTGGACGATCCTGTCTTCATGGCAAAAGAAGCAGGCAGGTAGAGTGTGGAGAAGCAGAACTCTCATTTGCATGCCATGTACAGGGTTCTTCTCCCTCTCCCCTGCCCTGCAAGTGTTTTTAGAACACTGAGTGGTGTTAAATAAATGGCAGCATTCACACCACTTTTTGCTTTCCATAAAAAGCAATTTTGGATTACAGTACAAATGAGATCTTAAATAGCTGCATTTAGTAACGGTTACATGATGACATGTCTGAAGCCTAGTGGGAACTTATGTCGGTGTTTTCCATCTGTGGCAAGGCTTTTAAAGTGATTTTTTTTTAAAAAGCACTTTAACAGATGAATTCTCATGAGCAAAAATTAATAAAGATTAGTTCAATGCTGGACCAGTCTTGGTCCCTTGGGATTAAAACATAAACAACTAGTCATCCTAAATGTTATTAATCTCTAGGGAATAGAGCTTGTTTGTTTGTGTAATGAAGTGTTATAATTGAACTCAGCTTTGCTGGTGTGTAACTTTTCTAGAGCTGAGAAATCAAAGTTTATTATGAGGTTAAGTGTTTGAGAAATCTTCATACCCTATAGCAAACTAACTATGATACAACCCAAGATTCTTCTCTTTGGAAAATATTCATTCGGTTACTCTTTTCAATTCCTTCTAGTCCTTGAAAGTCCATTTAATGATTTTCATCAATAAAATGTATTGGGCATATGGATTCTATCAGTAGTTATAGTGAAGAGTTCTCTTCATATATGTACTGGTGCTGTTGATCTTTGCCTATTACCTGATGATAGTGCTCACCAGTCTAGTTCTTACTGCAGATGGTCATGCCACATTGTGCATCATTCCATGGTGCAAATTGGAACCCAAAAGAAACCAAAAATCACTATTTACAGTTTGATCCCAGGACTCTAATGATGTTTGTTAAGTACTCAAATACCAAGGCAACTGGTATCTGTGGAGATAATAGGTTCTGGGTTAAATCAGAGCCTCATCTTCTCTCCTTTGATATTTCCTAGAAACCTTGGAGGATAATCTTGATGAGTGAGTGATATCTAATGGAATTCTTTTAATTATGGTCCATATGTAAGATCTGATATTTTAATGAAGTAGGTATGTACAGTACGTCCTAATACCGCATAGTGCCATGCTGCATAGGAACAGGGCACTGGTGAATTAACAAATTTTGTAGAGTTCCATCCAGATCCCAACACTTATTGGCTCACAAGGTAAAGTTCAGTTCGCTCATTCAAATTCAAGCCCACTGGAACTAGAACCTCCCCCATAGTCTATTGCAGAATGATTAGAAAAATCATTGTACTTATATTTTCTCTCTTGCTCTTAATCCCAGACTGAATGCAAGAGTGGTGCCTGCCCAGGCAATTATCTTCAGGAGGATCTTGAAAATGAGGCTCAATGTCTCATTGGCACTAAAGCCCCTTTTCACCAGTCTAGCTGTAGAGACAGACCTTAGGGCAAATACAATTCAGACCCTTTTTCACCACATATTTTCAGTCTTTAATTAAAAAACAAAACAAAAAAAACTAATCCAGCTTCCTTCATGTCGAACTAAACAGATGGAAAATAAAAGCCTAGCTGTTATTTATAGACACTTTACATCATCCCTAGCCCCAAAGGGCAAAGCTATCCTCCTTATACATTCTTTCAACCATTCCTATTGTATCCCTTTAAAGCTATTTATCCTCCGTTACTCCAATACAACAGTGCCTCTGCCTCCTCCTATACTGTGACCCAGGAGCATCCAGGAAAGGAAGGCAACATCTGCCCTCTGCAATAAACCCTTCCATCTGGCATGATGACCCAGTTCATATTCCAGGCCCATAGTTCTCATCTTGGTTTTTCCCCGCTCATAAATGTCTTGTGATGCTGAGTAACAAATATCCTCTGAATGCTTTACTCAGATGAGCTGGTTTAAAACTCCTACTCCCTCATTCCAAGAGTGACATGTACCACAAGTTATGCACAGTTACTTGAGTGGTGTTCCAAAGAACACAATGGCATGTTTTGAAGCAAATATATTTTTAAACCATTCACATCTCATTATCCACTATATTTATGATCCATCCTGGGATGGTGACAACTTGTGTCTTAATAAATTCTAAGCTAATTTGTTCTGTTTTGTTATCTGATTTTGTTTCCCAGCCATTTTTTAAATTAAAAAAAACTTTCCAGCTACTCATTTAACTTGAAATCTTAAAACCCATATCACCAGTAATGAGGTGATGTAGTGATAAACAACCGCCATATCTCCTAAAGGGTGGAAACAGAAGTCCGCTAGCTTGGATTTCCCATGAGAGCACATTTGAAATAAAGAGAAGAGCCTCCTTTCTTTTTCCACTTCTAACTAGCTCTTTGTGTAATTGCCAGAGTCACTGACCTTTCTGAAAATGATGACTTCCTCTTGAGCCGGACAATGCTACTGCTAAACTGACTACATGGGATGTTGCATGGCAACAAGAGACATTTCCTCTCTTGAGAACTGAATTTGACTTCTGCTCATTGCTCTCTGCCCTTGCCATTTTGGAATGATAGAGACTTGAATCAAACCATTTATCTCCTGTGGCAACACTGAGCCATCAAGATAAGCCCACCAGAGTTATTTTAAAGCACCTGATAGATTTTCCAAGGCCTCCTTTGCACAAAACTACCATCACGCTTCTCAGCCAAAAGGGCAGTCTTAGCAGAGAATGAATGTGCCGTGAAAGCTGAACTCCCCTCTCTAACATAGAGGTGAGTTCTAACATAAGGTGTTTTGCAATCGGATCTGAGGAATGGAGAGGGAGGGAGGTAAGAGGCAGCCTGGGCAAAGATGGCACTCTTGTGACTTATACAGTGCTGGTGGTAAAACAAAACTCTGATTTGCAGCCACATCACTTTCTCACTAGTTGCATTTAGTTTGGTCCAATCTTTTGCGTGGTCCGTCTCCACACACGAGAGTTCATCAAAAGGCACATGTATACGAACAAGTGGAGAAAACATTTTTCAGCTAAGAAGTTGTTTTGGAACCTGGTTAAATTAAAAAAAAATTGTAAATGGTTGGAAATTCAGTGACATCATAAGGGGAGAAGTGAGATTGCATTTAAACTGAGAAGAAACTTTGATTTTCTCTTACCTATGCTATTTTGACACCATACAATAAAGAAGGGTCAGAGAAGTGCTAGTAAGAGACTGATCACGTGACTTGGGTCAGATCTCACAAGGCCCAACCCCTTTTCCACAGCAGGGTGCAGTAGTCACTGACTCCAGGTGGTATATTTATGTTCTGGGCATTTATGCCTCACCTTCCTCCTCTCCCCAATGCCTGAAATAATTGGCTCTTAGTTAACAAAGCAATCCCAGGAAGCTGCTGAACAGAAGTTGATGTCTCTTTCCCCTGTCTAGTTCAAATTCCTCAGCCTTGCTCTCAACGCCCTGAACAACTTTGCCACCATCTACACATCAACCCTGCGTCCCTCATGGTCCATCTCTCATGCCCGTATGATTAATTTTAATAAAAGGTTTAGCCCCACTATTTCATATCAGGCAGCTCACAAAATCACAGGACCAGATCAGAGTACAGGATGGGGCTGGAAGGGATGGGGAAAAGACCCCAGGACTAGCAGGGCTGCCTACTTGCCTTTTTGCTCTTATCTCCTTCACCCACTAGCAAATCTGTGTTCTCCCTCCCCCTTCTCCCATCCATCCTGTGTCCTATGATTCCAGTTGGGCTATGCACCTCCATCATCTACAGCCTCAATACACACTGTTCTACATAGTTTGTGAAGCTCCATCACGCAAGGACTGTCTTTCTAGTGGTCTGTAACATGGCTAACATCCTTGTGATACAGAAATAAATACAGTAACTGCCTAGTCAGTACTTATGTCTACAGCACAAGTTCCAGAGCAGCAGAGCTGCGGTGCTGCAGTATAGCATAGGCCATCGCTGTGGTAAATTCACCCCCATGAAAGGCTGTGGCTAGAATTCTTTCATCGACGTAACTGTGTCTACAGTGTGGGTCAGGTCAACCTAACTACATTGCAGAGTACAACCTTTTATCCGCTTTAGAACTGTGGCTAGACCAACCTATGTTTTGGTGTAGACTAGGCTTCACTATTGGGTTGGAGTGGACATAGTTTATTGGGTTAGTAGAAGTTAAAGTTTTGCTTATAATTCTGTCTGGAAAATGCTATAGATGAAAATTCTGGAGATTAAACAGTGTATCTTAGTACACAGCAAATCAATAAGGAGTGGTATTAACAGTAGTGTTAACAGTAATATGAAGAGGAGAGGGAAGCCACAGTAAGGAGCAGGAGTGATGAATTATTCTCTTCAAGGGAGATGGAGCAGGAAGCCGATTACGATATCGATCCCAACACATTTTCACAAGAAATAAAGAATTTCCTTGATTCAGCTGAACCGCTTTGCTGATTGAATTCTCACTGTAGATCCAAACTGGCTTATCCAAGAGAGACACCTGCTCTTGTCCACAGGCATGGAGGTCTGAGTGAAATGGATACAGGAGTCTGGGATGCTCCAAATGAATTGGGGGGCACAGAACCTCTGCACACAGGATCTAGCAGATTTGGCACTATGTGGCTTGTCCAGTTAATTTACCTCCACTCCCACCCACAGACGAGACAGATGGTGGTGGATCTGTGAGCCAGTTGAGGTGAGAAGTTTGAGATTCTTCACACTCTCACCAGAACATGCAAACAGCCATTGCACAGAATGAGCTGCATGGACTATGTAGGCTAACCCGGAGTTAAAAAACAGAAGGCTGACATATCAATGGAAGCCTTGTGGAACAAATTGAAATGCAAATCGAACTTCTGATTGGTAATGACAGCACTCAGATGTGTCGCTAAGTCCTTTGCATCCAGGCTCAAGAACTCAAAGTCGTGTAGTCTGTATCAAAGGAAAGACCGGGAGCATCAGACCGGTCATAGCTTGGTTTACGGCTGATGCGGACCTGAATCAGCCAATCTAGGCCTAAGTCAGCTGTTTCAGTATCATTCCAGCACCACACTCATTAAAAAAACAAAAGCCACCAACACTTTGATCTATCCACACACTCCCCCGTCCATTCCATTCTATTGATGGTTTTAATTTGTTTTGCTTTCCCACTGATAATCACTTTTTTTTAAGAGCACACAGATGTGAATTGCCATCTAACTTTTTTTCCTTTCTGAATTAAAGTAACATCATTTACTCCTGTGTCCCATTAAAAGCCAGTTTCTTGGACAAGATTTGGATCTGTGGTCTGCAGCCAATGTTTCCTGGAGTAATTCCTCTTCTGGATTGGATTTGCAGATAACTCTTTCATTGTGCACACATGCAAATCTGATATCACATACCAAACAGGAGAATACTTCATTTTTGTAGTAGGCTTTCCTTTGGGATACAATGACGGAGATTTTCCAGGGATTGGGAGCCTTTCATAACACGCAATAAAGAATTCCTTTGCCAACATAGGTTTTCGACAAGGCTGAGAATAAAACTGACTGCAGACTCAATTAAAAGCTAGAGTCAGACAGGAGTACTTTGTGAATAGAAAATGGAGATGATTAATTGGAGATGAATGGCTTTGTGGTTACACTAGACAGAGATTCTAAAGCTTCCATCTTAGGCAGATACTCTTCCAGGATAGGTCTATACTGCAATTAAAAATCCATGGTTAGCCTGTGCCAAATGATTTAGGCTCACAGGGCTCAGGCTAAAGGGCTATTTAATTGCAGTGTAGACATCCAGGCTAGGGCTAGAATCCAGATTCTAGGCCCCAATGAGGTGGGAGGATATCAGAGCTCAGGCTACAGCCAAACCCGGAATGTCCACACTGCAATTCAAGTCTTTCAGCATGAGCCCAAGTCAGCTGGCACGGGCCAGCCATAGGTGTCTAAATAAAGTATAAATAAAACCCCAGTCAGTGTTTCCTGTAAGCTGTGTCCTTGTGTGATTGCTTAGGAGAGATTCCCATGCTGACCAGCTGACCAGCAGACCACCCACAGCAAGGTTTTTTGTTTCTACTGATGGTGCACAGTCACACATGCCTCAGTACACATACAATTTATTCCACACAAAGATGGATGAAAAAGATTAGAGGGAATATTACCCCTCGGTGACTTTAGGTAAATCTCTTAGGACTTGATCTACAGGTCCACTGAAATGACTAATTGACTTGAGACCCAAAGCCCCCTGAAGTCCCCATGCATAAAATGGGAGGAATAATCCTGGCTTTCTTCCAGCCTTTTGTCAGTGTTCAGCTCTGGGCAGGAACCCTCTCTTGCCATGTTTATGCACAATGCCTAGTCCAATGGAGTTCTGATCTTGGTTGAGGCTGCTCAGTGCTACAGTTATAAAAATGATGGTAAGATAGAGCAAACAATCTATTCAAAAGCCAATTCAGGCTTTAAGGAGTAATTTTCTTGATAAGACGTTTATATAAATCTTTTTGAATCTGATTAACAATACAGATATGAAATACAAATACATACAGGGAACTAGTTCACTTTTCCTACGGACAGGAAGGGTACATCTAGACAGTGGAGATATTTCCGGTATCCCAAAATAGCTACCCTCAGTCTTTTAAATGCACCTGCTATTTCAAAATAACAAGCGTGCTATTTTGGCATTCCTGTAACCCTCGTTTTTTGAGAGGGATGTCTCAAAATAGCATGATGTGTAGATGCGTCAAATTTAGAAATAAGCTATTTTGAAATACAAGTGAAATAAGATACGTAATTTGCATGGCGCAGATTGCATATCTTATTTTGAGTTTAGGGCATTGAGTAGATGCATTCAAAGTTTCCTAGGTATAGTATTTTTCATATTTCAGGGGGCTGGAGTCACTTCCACCCCTTCCTGCTTCCCTAATATCCAGGTTAAAATTCAAAACTTGTATTGTGGTTTGTAAATGCAATTTACATTCCAGCTCACTTGTAAGAGATCTTCAATTCAATTCAATCACCATGTACAATGTTGCTTCATAGGAACTCTGGTAAATCCCAACCTGGCACCACTGCACTCAGTCTAGAGTTTAATCTGTAATACAATAATCACCACACTCTGGGACAGATCAATTTATTTTTTACTGCTGCAGTTATGAGTATGTGGTGGTAGGGACATTGTCCTTTTAAGCCTAAAATTTCTTTTAAAAAGATTGAATACAAATTGATTCTTGGGCCCCTCTCCCCCAGTTTGTATACCAGCCAGTTACTCAGGGATTTTGTTTTATTTCCTTGGCTCAGCGTACTATTTTTAAACAGAATGACAACTTATGTGTTAATGTAACCAGACATGATATGTCATTGGGATGAGGCAGGAGCCGAGAAAATTAAGGAAAATTGGTCTGCTGCAATCCTCAGTAGGGCTTAGATTACTACTTGTTAAATGTACCTGCTTATCAAAGGATGAATATAGGCAAGCAACACGGGAATGCAGGGGCAAGATTAGAAAGGCAAAGGCACAAAATGAGACCAAAGTTCCATACATACAAGATGGAAAGCGACTGTCTAGGAAGGAGCATGGCGGAAAGGGATCTAGGGGTCATAGTGGACCAAAAATTGAATATGAGTCAACAGTGTGATGCTGTTGCAAAAAAAGCAAATATGATTCTAGGTTGTATCAACAGGTGTGTTGTAAGCAAAACTCGTGAAGTCATTCTGCTGCTCTACTCTGCACTAGTTAGGCCTGAGCTGGAGTACTGTGTCCAGTTCTGGGCGCCACATTTCAAGAAAGATGTGGAGAAATTGGAAAGGGTACAGAGAAGAGCGACAAGAATGATTAAAGGTCTAGAGAACATGACCTATGAAGCCAGGCTTCATGAACTGGGCTTGTTTAGTTTGGAAAAAAGAAGATTAAGGGGGGACATGATAGCGGTTTTCAAATATCTAAAAGGGTGTCACAAGGAGGAAGGAGAAAATTTGTTCCTCTTGGTTTCTGAGGACAGGACAAGGAGTAATGGGCTTAAAGTGCAGCAAGGGAGGTTTAGATTGGACATTAGGAAAAAATTCCTAACTGTCAGGGTGGTCAAATATTGGAATAAATTGCCAAGGGAGGTGGTGGAATCTCCCTCTCTGGAGATATTTAAGAACAGGTTAGATAGACATCTGTCAGGGATGGTGTAGACGGAGCTTGGTCCTGCCTTGAGGGCGGGGGGCTGGACTCGATGACCTCTCGAGGTCCCTTCCAGTCCTATGATTCTATCTACCTCTGGATAATATCAATGCCTGCCATAGGCACGCACCCTTCTTTGAGGCTATCTACCATTCCACCAGTGTCCACTCTCACCTAACGTGGTCAGGGCACATGGAGAGGAAAGAGAGGGGACATTAATGTGATGCAAAGAAGTGGCTGGAGGAGATGCAGAGGAATCTGAACATTTTTGCAAAGGATCCTGGAAGACCTGGCATCGGCTTCTAGTAATGGGTTATTTTCACCTCCCAAACTCAAAGATACCCCCAGGGCATCAGCACTGAGATTAGACAGGCATCTGGTCAACTGTTTTGCTTGTCTAATCCTCAGAGGAGCATGCCAGCTTCGGTACTGTGTTCACCGAGATGTGTCTGAGGACTCGGAGTGTGGGTTATTATAGGGAGAGCTGGGGAAAGGCACATAGCATATCCTTCAGGGAGCAGGCATGGTAGGTGTGCCCTCTCACAGGATGTTGGCCCCTTTAGGATGGAACAGGGGCCAGACACCTCGACTGATTCCATGGTTTTAAGGCAGGTGCCGGGGCCTTAAAAAAAAATATCAGGCAAAGAGCAGGCAGCCAGTGGACCCCTTTCTCAGCCCAGAGAAGTAAGAGAAAAAATTATCCAAAATGATATTGAAAAAGTCCTCTAGCTACTTCCTTCAGGAGTGGCCATGAGCAAGATTTATACGAATCTCCTAGGGTAGGTCTACACGACAGAATTTTGTCAGAAAAATGGCCGTTTTTCCGACAAAACTTGAGGAACGTCCACACTGCAATTGCGTTCTTCCACAAGACAATTGAAAGAACAGAGGGGATTTTCTGGCATTGGTAATCCTCATTCTATGATATGAGGAAGAAGCCTTTTTGCAAAAGGCGTGTGTGGACAGGGAAGAGGGAGTTCTTTCAAAAGAAGAGGGAAAAAAAAATCACAGGTGCCCTGGTGACCATTCCATCCATAGCAATCACAGATTACAAGAGAGCATCCATTCAGTCTAGACACTTTCTTTCGAAAAAGCAGATCGCTTTTTTGATGTGCTTTTGTAGTGTGGACGTTCTCTTTCGGAAGAAGTTTTTTTGGAAGATCTCTTCGAAAAAAACTTCTTCTAAAAGAAGCCTGTAGTCTAGATATATGGACCTCAACAAGGGAAGGGGTTTAAACCTGAAAACCAGGGACAATAGGCTCCAGGGGAATAGAAAAGACTCCACCCAGGAAGGGCTGCCTTCCGGGACAGAGAAAGGACAGGAGGCACAGGGAAAAGAGGACAGAAGTGAAGCCCAGGATTGAGCATTGTGGTGTATTTTGTTTCAGTAAAATAGACACTGGGAGAAGGGACATAATTAGACAAAAATCAAAGGCTATGTGGAGTTGAAAGAACGGGGAGGGAGAGGCTGGGCTGCTGCAGGACCAACAGGGGGCACTATAAGTCAGGGGAGTCCACCTATGCATACCATTCTACTGAATGCTTCTTGTGGCAGGGAATGTGCCCTCCTGTTTTATAGCATCTTGAAACCACTCTGCTCCCCCATGCTTAACACATGATCATTGTAATAAATACAATTAACATTTCAGGTAAGGGACCACTGTTAATCATTTCCTGTATGCAGCTCAAAAAGATGCACTGAGCTGTGGTATTTCACATCCCCACCCAGAATTAGAGTGCAGAAAAAAAAATAGTTCTTGCACCACATTAAGGTCATATTTTATACAATATGCAGAATTTCCCCCTGCCTACAATCCCTGAGTGCACAAATTCCAATATGTGGGGTGACTCATGTAGAAAAGGGGTTCAATCTTTAATACTTACATAGGAGAGAAAGCAAAGGATTGTAACCAGTATTAAAACAAAAACAAAACAAATCAAACAGCTTGAGAAGGGCATAAAGCTACATTGCAGGTACAGTGCCACAAAAATCCCAGAAGGACAGAAAAAAGCTTAAGTGCTGCTGATTGACATACAGCTACTCTACCTTACAGAATGCTGCTAGATGCCTGTCCTTGACTGCCCTCTTTAAGGATTCAGTTAATAGGCCTGTAAAATCTATTAATCTTGGTTTTAGTGGGTGGGTTTTCCTGTGGGAATTGAACGGGAATTCTCAGGCAGCAATGAGACAGGTAAAACCTATACTTGACAATGTAAAGTCATTAGTGTTTTTAAAGGGGTCTTAGTGCTACCGTAACTTCTTGAGCAACTCTATTTCCCCAGAACTCTGAATATGTTCAGAAATGAGGAATTATTCCTTTGTGAAGTTGATTTTTAAACTATCACTGCTCTTAAATACCGGGGCAGCTAAACAAACAAAGCATCTCTCTTCACTGCAAAGCATTACAATTTTTTTTGGTTGTCACAAGTTTACCACAAACACAGTTAGGGACAATTAGCTCAGGCAAGTCACAAGAGGCCTTGCTAATGAGGCGGCACAGAGATGAAATGGCTTCTTTATCCTGAAGAGAGTCTCTGGAAGGTCAGAGTTAAAGTTGTTGGCAGAACAATGCAAGAAAAAGAATGTCAGAGGCCACAATTTTTGCTGAAGTGAAGTAGGGGGATGAACAGTTGCTCTGTCTTGATGGTGCTCTCCAACATTTTCAGAGCCACACATTTCCCTGGCAAAAAATGGGGACTGTTTCATGGACAGGCGTTTTAAGGCTAGCATCTGTTCTCTTCTTCAGCTTATTATTGTTGTTCAAGATTTCCTATTATTGTAGAACAGGAGTGGAAAATAATTTTCACAGTGGGGCTACAATGAATTTTGGTCCATGGTCATAGGGTGGTTCCATCCTGGAAGGGAAGAGGTCTGAGGTGGAAGGGGCAGAGCTGGGGACTAGCCTCCCCCCAGAGTTGTCTAGGGCTGGAGGCTTTGAATTAAAACCACAGCAAAGGGCTTGTGGCTCCCTCACTGCTGCTTCATTGCCTAGCAGCTACCTGCAGTTGCTACCACTATTTAAAGGACTCATGTCTCTGGCCTCGTCCTAAACCATTTAAATAGGATCCTGCTGCCTGAGCCACTGTCTGGAAATTTGGTGGCATGGGAGGCAGTATATAAATAGAAAGTGGCCATATGCAGTCCACGGGCCAAATCAAAATGTTAGGCAGCCAGTTCTTGGGCTGCATCTTGCCCAGGACTTTTGTAAAACATCCCACCTTTACTTAAAGAGCAGATCCAACTGCTCTATGCACTTTACAGGCAAGTAAAATGATGTCTGAAAGCTTAATTTGGGGTGTTAATCCCAGAAGTTCCCGCTCCCCCCCCATACTGTTCCTATGTACAGATATTATAAAGTGTCATATCTTGGAATCCCCTTAGTTTGTATTTCCTGATAGTAAAAAGGTTGGAATGAAATACCTTAATGCTCACTGAAAATCCTACAAATCTGGACTAATACATTTTAAATGCAAAGCCCAAATCTTTCTGAAATATTGTATTATGTGCCCTTATGTCTTCTGTGCTGACAAAGAATGCATACAAATGCTTTGTAAAGGACAACAAGACAGCACAAAGACTCCCACAGCCCCCTTTGCCTTCGAAATCATATGGATGCAGTGGGTTTTGATACAAAACTCATCTCAAAAGCTGTGCCTCTTCATTCTTTCATTATGAAGACCCAGTGGATTGCTTACTTAGCATACACCAGAGGCTATAGATAGGGCGAGCAGTCACTGCAGCCTGAAAGCCCCAGTACAGAACAAATGCAATTACCCTCAACATGCAGATACTTTGGAGCTGAATTGTGCCGAAGAGAGAAACCTTCCAGGTGACAAAACCATGCGTGGCTTGGAAGAACAGCCACTTCCACTCAGCTGAAAAAGCAATGCAGTAAGTGACTCTGATATTGCAGCAGGCACGGTTTCCTCAGATTAGTTAGGAATCGAAGATTCACAGCTTTGTGTGTGTGCGCGAAAGAGAGAGTCTCTCATCCAGGAACAGCCTCAGAGTTCTGTGAATGTCTCATAGTTCTCTTCATTCACAAACCAAGATGACCAAATTTAACTGATATGCACTGATGCTCACTGCATACATCTTACATTGTGCATGTGTGTGTGTGTGTGTATTGCAGGGGAGTGTTTGCTGAATGGTTCTGTGCTAAATTAGCATTGTTGGTTTTGTTGTTCTTTTTCTATAGTCATTGTTAACAGTGATTAATGGAGGGATGTCACTTAACGCGACAGTGCACTCCTATATTACATTTTAACTATGCAGCATAATTTATATGCTGGGGTGCAGGTTATTTTCCAGGCTCTCTCTTTAATGTTTAGATTTAGAAGGACTTTGCCAGATAAGTATTAAGTAGTTTGTTGCAATTATCTATATGAATGGATGCATAGCCTGTTGGACAATAATTTTAAATTTAATGAATAGGCCTACTTTGTGATAAAACACTTCAGACAATGGGGTCCAGGCAGCAGCTGATTTTTGTTGGTAAACACTTGCAAGCATTACTTAGTCATGCTGTATGTACCTTTGTGTTTTTACAGACTTGAATGGTCATCTGATTTCACATTCTGCAGTAAGAGACTGTCTAATTTATAACATCTATCTGAATAACAGCAGAATTTAAAGTTTAGTTTATAATGAGACAATTGGTTTCTCATTTTGCAAGTGTTAGAGGAAGAGGAATTTGGGTTATAATCATAGGCCTTCACTGGAAACTCAGTTAACATTCCGAGGCAGATATAAGTGCACATCTATAAATGTAAGCTATTCAGAACTGCATTTCTCTAGTTCATTGATACAGATTTGTTTTGGGTCTTGTGATGCTTTAGATAGCCAGATTCAAATGTATCATAGTCACCACTACCATTTTGGGTTTATTAACTCTAATAAAAAGCTTTCCAATTAATTCTAGTTAAAGATTCTCCACACCACAGTCAAATGTTAACATTAAACAGCTGTTGAGCTCCTGTTAAATGAGCCACTAAATTTCACCACTGATTTTAAATGTTCATCTTTGGTCTAACAGTTAGGAGCTTCATTTCCCAAAGTTCATGCTAACATTATCAAGAGGAAGTTCTACTGTTCATTAACTTCTTCATGCTAATTCTGTGCAAAATTCAATGTTTACAGGGAATTATAGTGTTGCAATGATGTGACCCAGTAAAATTTTTGTTGAAATATTTTGTGCATATTTATTGTTTTAAGCATATATGATGTTATAGTCCTGAGAAATACCCCTCAAAATATAACTTCAAATGTATCAGGCCTTTCTCTATATATGTAATACACATAAATCTTACTGATTCCCCCCCCCCCCCCCCATTTAGGTAGCTATACAGCTGGATTTATATGGCTGCTTCCTCTGATAAGGAAATCTAGAGAATTTTCTCCTTCCAGTCTAGGTGGCCTTGTAACATATGGTACAGTCAGGCTAAAGTCATTACAATGATAATTAATAAAGTTATTCCTCAGTAATAGTACAATGAACTGTCAAGAGGCACAAATCTGCAATTAAAAATAACTAAATCTAAACCTACTTCCCCACAGTAGGTTCCATTCTGCTTACAGATTTTGGTAGCACTTCCAGTCCTTTTGCCTTAGGGCCTGATTCAAAACCCACCAGAGTCTTTACACTAATAGGGTTCCCCCTCCCCCGTAATAGGATCTCAAAATGAGTTCATAGTCTTTGTCTAGTTGCCTAGCAATGAATATGGAACTAAGAGGGTTAAATAACCAAAGACCTTGAATGGGACCTATAAGCAACGCACTTATTAACTAGCCTGTTTAAGAGTAGTTATTTCATTAGCAACAAGAACACATTTAAGTACAGGAAGCCTTGACACTACCACTAGACTCATTTTGAGGTGAACTTTGCAGAAAGAACAACAAGCAATCCTGTGGCACCTTAGAGACTAGCAAATATATTCTCTAAGGCTATGTCTACACTGGAAAACTATTTTGAAATTACTAAATTTGACTTAACTCCCAGTTTAACAAATTTGAACTAGTGTGTCCTCACTATGAGGATGCCTTGAAATTAGTCTGAGGCAGGCTCTGTTAATGTGGATGCGCTACCTCAGATTTAGAGTCCTAGGAAGCATTCTGGGGAGCTGAGGGAGGCCTCCTGGAGATCAATATGTTTGAATTATCAACACCGGAGCAAAAACCCCTTACGCAAAAAGCATTGGCAGAAAATATGTTAAGGACATCGCAACTCATGCTAATGAGTCTGTTATTAGCATACTTTCTGCCGCAAAAACTTTGTAGTGTAGACAAAGCCTAAGTTGACACAGGACTACTGTACTCATTGTTTTTAAAGTTACAGATTAACGTGGTTACCTCTCAGACTTTTTGCTGAAAGAATTTTTCAAATGTTTTCTCTGAAAAAGTGGGAAGGAGACAAAATGCAAATAAGAGCAGATATTGGGAAGATAATGTAGTTGTAGAGAGTGTCACAGCAGAACACTGAATTAAAATGACAATTACATGGAAGCATGAAAACTGTCCAGAATCTTTAAGTGTCCTGAACTGTGAATTTACAATAGTATTCTGGCTGTGATTGTTCAGGGGGGAAATAAATGGACATGTTAAGTGTGAAATCCAATTAATCTACAGTATAGAGTAACAGTATTAAGTGTCAGTGCTTTAACTTCTGCTTTACATCTTTTAAGCACAACTTTGAGGGAAACCTTAGCAAAAGCCGTGACAGAAGCTGAGAACTCGATTCCATTTGTAACTTTAATAATGGAGAAAGATACAAAGAAATGTTTTCCTGGTTTAGATTTCATAATAGTTTTCCATACAAATTATCTCTCTAATCTGGCACAATCTGTTCTGTCAACATCTGTGGTCCGGCATGATTTTAGTTAGCTGGATGTCCGCTTATCATGGCTGTGACCAAGTTTCCCACAGTCCCATAAAGTTTGTTTATAACCACCGGTTCTGGTTCTCATTGTTCTGTACTGTTATTTAGCTCCAATTTACCCCTATTTGTCTTGTAAGAACCCAGTAAGCAGTGGAAGTGTTGGTAATGCTGCTATACAATATTCACCTCCCATGGTTTGGCAAATTCTCTGGTTCGGCACTGGTCAGATCCTGAGTGTGCTAGACTACAGAGGTTCAACCTGTCATAACTGATCAGCATCATTTAAAAATCACTGATCATTATTTAAGCTAATCAAGTCACCGTAAGTTTGTGAAGGGTATTTTCCTATCTCTATTCCTTTACCACTTGTTTCATTTGCAAATGCACTGAAATAGAGGCTTGCATGCAATATGAAATATGAGAGCACCACCCTGTGGTTGGTGAACCAAATACCTGGAGAAAAAAAACCTCCGCTACAAAAGAAAAGCATACAGTAATTGGATCTATCTACTATATATTTGAAAGTTTGTGCATCTGTCGGTCTGTGTCTGTCCATCCATCTGTGAATGTTTGTTCAAGAACACTCCTAAACAGTAAAACCATCAAATGTGGTATGCAGCTTCCTCTTATCACAACTTAAAGCAGAGTAAGGGTTTGGTTGTGCCAGGACAATGGGGTGTGCGTGGAATGTATCTGTCTACTATCAAATGGAAAGGAGGGGTGTGATAGTAGGGATCGTTATACTCCCAAATTACCACCGGCAGTCAGCAAGTGCTGCACTGAGCTGGCCCTGGGGAGTAGCTGGTGCAGCTCCCCAGGCAGTTCCCTGGTCCCCTAAGCCTCCCCACACCTCCCAACCCCCCTGCCCTGATTCCTGCATCCACATCCCCTGCCCTGAGCACCCTACCCCATGCTCCAACTCCTGCACCCCTCACCTCTTTGCACCCCTGAACCCTGACTCCTACACCCCTGCCACCCTCAGCCGCCTGCCTTGAGCCCCTGTATCCCCCGCACTCCCAGCTCCCTTCCCTGAAGGATGTGAGCAATGCTCGGTAAATCTTCTAGTATGTTCAGTAATTTCAAAGTGCAATTTAAAGGAGACATGTCCCATTTGCAACTGAAACCAATGGCACAGAAAAGGCAATTAAAGTATATAATAGTCAGCATATTATCAAGGGACATACTGGACTCTATCCTAGAAGTTTTTCATAGCATATTTAGTAGAGCTGCCATTCTTCATTCCTGCAAGGATGAAGAATATTTGACAGCAATTTATGCCCTAAAATGTAGCACACAATGTCATTTTTTTTATTTTGTTGGACAAAGCAGATTCCTCCCATTCTGTTACTCACAGCTGCTAGATAGTTTAACTGTCTATATAGTCTTAAGAGTACAATTATTCTCATTTATTAAATCAGATGACTTAGAACCTTCATTATTCTAGCCTGCTGTGATCAAGGGGTGACTACAATCAGGGCCGGCCCAACGGTTTTGGGCACGCTTGGTGAACTATGACTTTGCCCCCACTCCCCACACATTTAATAAAGAGAAAAATGAGATTTTAGAATAAAATTTTACCTTTATGTAAAAATAAAAGTATTTTAATTGATTTTTCTAATTTTCATTAATCCTAACATAATTATGCTGCATAGGGTAAGCCTCCCAGTACAGGCTGAACCTCTATGGTCTGGCAACATCCATGGTCAGGTAGAACCACGGATGTTGCTGGACTAGAGAGCCCCATCCACAGAGGTCGCTGGCAGCTGGGAGCAGAGCCAGCCAGCAGGGCTAGCAGAGCCCATGGGGCACAAGAGCCTGCAGTCGGCCGGGGCCAGAGCCCTCAAGCCTGCCAGGACCACTAGAGCTTGTGGGGCCATGGAACCCACAAGGTTGCTACAGCCAGGGGGCGGAGGCCAGTGGTGCAAGATAGCTGGGGAGAAGAGCCCAGCAGAAAGGCTGGTGCCCCCTTTTCCCAGACCTTCCCTGGTCCGGAAAACTCCCTTACCCAGGACTGGTCAGGTCCCAAGACAGCTGGACCAGGGAGGCCCAACCTGTAGCTGACACTTCAAAGTTTTAACCATTTGGAGTTGTACATGGTGTTTCTGGTCAGTGCTATAAACAGTTGCATTTCAAGTTGCAACTGTCTTCCTTCCAGAGGAACTGATTGTTGGGAAGTCATGAAAATCTTTATTCCTTGATATTGAACGATTAGTAAGAATGATTAAATGTTTAGCCGATAACACGGAAAGAGAAACAAATGAATTTGCAATTGCTACAGGACAATAGAGCATGCAGCTCTCTACCTATTGAAACCTTTCCGGGTGCGTGAGAGGACATCATAGTAACATAAATCTGGTCAATTTTAATGTTATCATTTCAGTATTCTCTTAAAACTGACCCAACTGTATGGACTGGCCAGCCCTGGGCTACTGAGAATGACTGAACTGCCAGGCCCTGCCTGCAGGCAGCAAACCCAGGCAGCAGTCTTTTGGAGCTCTTCCGGGACACATTTTAACTGTATTTATATATACAGCCATCCTCCAAATTGTTAAAGAAATAACTCAACTTCTGACATGGCAATGATATGCTGTTTCACAAGGTCAATTTGTGATACTTTCATTTAGAAGAGATAACATTAATATATAGAGAAAAAAAATCTCTGCCCCCAAATTTGGCACCCATTAAATCCGGGCACCCTTGTTGACCTGGAACCCATAAGGTGCGGCTGACACTGGCTTCAATCAGACCGCTCCAGTGTATTGTGCAAAACATCTTCAAACAGTAGAGCCAATGCCTCAAACTCAAGTATCATTTAGGAAGGAAATTAACTAACTATCAAAAGGTTTAATATTCCACATTGGCTAATATTCGCAGATGCGTTCCTTCCCCGCACGTGGATTGGTGATATTTTTAGGCAGCTGAAATGTTTAACTTTCCACACAAAACAAGTCCCCAGACCTATAGTGCATGAAGAGAAGTGCACGAATGTTTGAGGAGGTTAAAGGGGTAAGAGAGCAGCATTTAGGAAGTGTTCTGAGCTGATTTGTTTTAAACAACACACTCCTTCCTAGTGCAAACATTAACATGTCTCTAATGTAACGTATATACATTTTGAGCTATTTCAAATCACTTTTAAACTGCACCTGTATGACAACGAATTGACCATTGGGGAACTAGTCTAGACTTCCTCAATCACAGCTCTTTACTCGCTAAAGCTTTATAGAAATATTTTAGGCAGAAATTCTAATGTCAGATCTCCATGGATCAATGCATTTTAAAAATCAAGCTGTGAAATCATACGCTCAATACGTTTTTGGTGGGGGAGGATTTCAATGAATTTGGGAATCAGTGTGCTATATTGCACACTAAATGCCTCATCTTTCCATTGACATCTAGAGGAAACCCCAAAGAGCTGCATATTTGATAAAGAATCTTGAAAAAAAATTCCATTCCCTTTGAATTCAAACAGAAGATAAATCTTGTGCCCTGAGCACGAGCCTATTGAAACATTCTCTCTTGGCAGTATAGTAAACATTTTCATTTTAAATCCACTCTACATGGCTTTACCAAGATTCAAAAGCTTTTGGTGCCCAGTCTGCAAAGGACAGAATTAATACTAGAAGTAGGGAAATATTGCTCTCTTTCTAGGATTACATGCCTGCTTCCACCCACTATTCAATTTCCTCATCTGTTGCTCTGAACAAAGAACACTACCTAAAAGGCAGATGCTTGCATTTCTTGGGCTAGAGGCAGAATCCCATTTGATGTCAAAATACAGGAAAATATTAGAATAATTAAGAGAAATCTATTTTAATCTATTTTAACATGGAGCTTCAGTTAAGGGGGAGGATGATAAGGAGCTAAGATTGATTGAACGCAGATTATGAACCAAATAGGTCTGCAGGAATGGGTTTCATCACTGCTGTTCCTATATCCCCATAGCAAAAAATAGATGTCAGGGAAAAACATATCAAGTCAGTAGGTTGCAGAGGTTCATGCTTCTTAGGCTACCTCCAGACTGCATCCCTCTGCCGACAGAGGGATGCAAATCAAACACTTCAAAAGTGAAAATGAGCCCGGGATTTAAATACAATAAAAATGAGGCGTACAGGATCTGCCAAAAAAGCTCCCCGCTGCCAGCAGAGCCACGGCTAGACTTTACTTTCACTTTCGAAAGGGTGCTTGATTGGCGCAGCGCCCGAACGTGAGTATTTAAATCCCGGGCTCATTTGCACTTTCGAAGTGCTTGATTTGCATCCTTTTGTTGGCAGAGGGGTGTAGTTAGACACAGCCTTAGTGGTGGATCTGTGGAGCACTCAAGGATTATCAAGTGTCTGCTTCTTGACACTAAGTATACAAGCTCTTGGGTGACTGCAGAAGCAGCTGTTAAGGAGGCAGCATCTTCCACTAGGGGCACTGCAAGATAAAAAGAGCATGGAGGAGAGGAACCTTAGCTGTCAACTGGAAGTTGAGCCAAATGATTCCAGCAGGACCAGAGTCAGAATCTTTCCCAATGGCATATTCTGCAGCCACCAGGGCAAAGGAAACTAAACCACTAGATTATAGGTATATTGGAGAAAGGAAACTAGTTGAACTTCAGTCTTCCTCAATTAACATATATGTGTTTACCAAGTCATAATTGCCACAGGGGTAATGTGGTCTCAGACAGATTAGTAATTGGTAGGTTGGGGAGGGAGCTGCTCTTGGATTGTGAAAAGTTACAGAATTTCTAACCACAGGTATTCAAACTCAAATCAGTCTTAAAAAAAAATCTCAGGACTTTTAAAAATATATTTTGCATTTTATTTGCCTTCCAGTTTTTGAACTTATAGGATTTGTTTAAGCTTTTCTCTATTGCCAGAAAAAGTTCTCTAGAAAATTATTTTCAAAAAAAATGTGAAAGTATCCCCTAATAACATGACTCCAGAAGCTGAGGCTTTAAGAAACCCACCAAATATCACAAGATATAATTGTGTTATGAAAGCTGGAAATGTAGAGTTAGATGATCCCTGTATTAAACAAATAACGTTTACAAACCTTTAGAGTCTCCCTTTTGCAGCTTTGTCTCCATCTTCTTTAGCTATGTAAGGCTAAGACAAGACTTACATTCTTTTATTGAAAAAAGCTACGCAAATTGCACTCCGCAATTTGCTTAGCTTTTTCCAATTGCTTTTCCGGAAGAGGCTTTGCTGCCATTTGGCCCCGTCTACACTAGGCCAAATGGCAGAAAAGCCTCCTCTTTTGGTGGAGTCCTTATTCCTTGAAGAATGAGTGTATAGGGCTCCCCAAAAGAGTGCATTTGCTCTTCTGCAAAAAAAAGTGGAAGAGAAAACACATTCCCTGGACGCAGTGGAGGTATCCCAGAAAAACCCACCAGTCTAGAGTCTCTTTTGAGAAGAGAATGTAGGATTTTCCTCTCTGCTTCTTTCGAGTCACTAACTAATAGTTTTCAGAATGAGGATTGGAGTCAGCTATTGAGTTCACCTTATCATAAGTCATTATAACCTGCTCAAGAAAGATCAGATAGATTTTAGATAGGGACCAAACACCACCCCTTTTTCATTACAGGATTCTTTTGATACTTTTATAAAGGTCTTTTTTTTTTCTCCTTCCTTCCCCCATCATTTAAGTTTTTTCCTTCATCATTACTGCCACCTGTTCAACTTGCCACTGCATTATGTTCTCTACACAGGGCATTTGCCCTCTATCATGTCACATATTGGAGCTTTAATGAGCACAAGGAGGGGGAGGGAATTCTTTTATCGGACTAACTTCTGTTGGTCTTTATCTCTAGTACCCATAGGATTGATACTGCTACCACACTTCTAAATTAACGATTGTCACTGGCTAGGACAGTGTCTATATATGCAGGGGAGAAGCATGGATTCTTATTTGCAAAGAACTCTTGCCTTCAAATCATGTTCTCAATGCTGAATTTTGTGTAGCAAGGTTGTTGTTTTTTAACATGCCTGGAGAACAGCAACAAATCAATCAGTACAGTTAATAAAGTTCCATTAAAACTCTACCCAGAACTTTTTTTAAAGCAACTAGGAGCCATTTTTATTTGCAGAAATTATATTGATTGTAGCTTGATGTGGTTGGGAAGACAGACACAGTATAGAATTTGATTTTACAAACCCTCATAGATATGAATACACTTCATCCCACAAGTACCCTGATGAGATGAATGGCCCTATTTGCCTGACAATGTAACAGTTGCAAGATCCAGGTCATAGTGGGCAAAGAGAGGTTGTGGCAGCCTATATTTCCAGTCTTATTAGTACCATCAATGATTCAATTTAAGTCTAGTAAAGACCATTTAAAAATAAAAGCCCAAGTATGAGCTCAGGACATTCTACTACAGTTCTTAATACAACTTATGGCCACAACTTATGGCTACAACTGTACTGTCTCTGTACAGGTCTTGCACCACTGCTGCTGCACTGTGAGGGACTTCATTTGAGCTCTGTTTCTTTTCAGCAAGGAAGCGCTAAGAGGCAATTACTACTTTAGAAAAGGAAAAGCAACAGGTCACCTTAATGGCTGGACGTGTTTGTCTCTTGTGAAGAAAGTTGTTGACCATTATGGTAGGCATGTCAGGAGATGAGACATATTTAAGTCTCAAGAACACAAAGTAGTCAGAGGAAAGGCTAAATAGCAAAGTACCTTTCTGGCCTCCAATGTTTCAGGGGCTAAGATGGTCTTGCTTGACTCTCCCTGAGCATGTTGAAAGCATTGCTGTGAGGTGGTGTCCTATAAGCCTGGAGGGCACATAACCACCATGCGTAAAAGATAAGCCCTCCATCCATGAACACAACTTGCAGTTTCTTCATCCTAATCTTTTCTGCAGTGAATCCTTCAAGTAGAAGCCACTATTAAATCATCTGGATTGCCTGGGTCTGTATTATTACACATGCTCACTTATACCACATGCTCAATCCTGATGATTTCCTCTGGGTGTACTGCTAAACAGCTGTGCTACAAGGACAGCTGAGGATTCCCCCAGATCCAAGGTAACCCTCAAGTTATGCAAAGCTAGAGTTACTGACTCTACACTGTCCATTCCCTCCTACACAAAATATCAGGGGGCTATCAGGCATGCAAGGGGACAGAGTAGGCTACACTAAGCTCTTCTAGATCCTTGGCTCATGGCTTGTCCGTCTGCAGCTACAGTAACTTTTAGCAGCCCCCAGCTGTTCTAAGTTGCCTAAGGGCTGTGGCAGGACTGAGGAAATAGAGTGGCTTAGAAAGCCACTTTCCCTCATGTCTTCCCAGCTGTGCAGAGGGAAAAAAATTCATTACAGGGGAAAAAAAGTGGGGAAAAAATAATCAAACCCATGTCTGTTAAAATATGTGTTTGCCACATTGACATTCTAGTCCCTGAATGTTTGGTTTTGAGGGAAACAGTTCAGACAAGTTGAAACATCCTGTTTCAAATTATTCAAAATTGTAACAATTTTGAACTGCATGATAGGAGAGTATATTCAAGCAAATCAACATTGAAACAAAATTTTAGGGGGTGATTATCTTCCATGGGAATTTTTTTTGAGGTTTAAGTCCAAATCAGAACAAACTAGTTCTGAAATCTTGTGTAAAACCATTTGTCCTCTATACATCTTCAATCAAGAGAGAAACTTCCATTGACGGTGATGGAGCCAAGATTCTCTTGGATGACAGGTAGTTGGGCAGCCATCAGCTCAGAGTGAAGGCACTTGATCCAACTGAAGACTTTTTGTTCTACCTGTTACCTTTCCTTATTCACCAAAAGGGTTAAATTCTGTCCTCAAAAATACCACTTTCTAATTGATGGAGGCAAGTTTCTGTCCTGAGTTAAAAATCAACAGGATTGCATTGTTGGGACTTAGGCCAAATTCTACCCTAACTGAATTTGCAACTGCACAAATGAGGGCAGAGTTGGACCTTCTGTTGTCCTTTGACAGACAAAAGACACAGGCAATCTTTTGTCCTTTAGTTCAGAGATACACATAGCTAGATAGACAGTTCCATGGATTTTTTGTGGTCTGCATAAAATAAATCCATCATATAGTTAATTTCCTTGTTCTTATGTCCTGCAGGCAAGGCAATTCCTTCTTCAGCTACAGTTAAGTACACCACATTTTCCACTACTCTCCTCATATATTTGAAAACGGGCTGTGCATTGATCCTTTGTTCTAATTTGAAATTCAGACTCTCTCTTCCTCCTGGCCTTACCCCAAACTGAATTCCAGTGGCACTGGAAATTGCCACAGCTTTTCCTGTAAATATGTACAGCGCATGCTTTTGTTTGCTTGTACCACTCTGAAGTAATAGTTTACTATCAGCTTTACAAAAAACCCTATGGCTTTTGTTAATAAGTGGATTCCAAGGCTATGGTGTTTCTTTCTTTGAAATATCTGGATGTATCACAGATTAATAAATCAAAATCTTGGTTGCAGCTTTTTCCCACCTCTAACAACCTAACTGAGCCCCCATACTTAGATAGAAAGGAGGATTAGTTGTCCTGTGAGTACACATTATGTCATATCACTTCAGTGTTCTGGGTCAGAATTAAGGTTTATAAATAAAAATATAGGCCCTATAGAGTATGTTATATCAAAGCACAGGATTGGGTCACATTTAAACTTCAAATGCATGTTGATTACACATTAAAACCAACAACCAAATAGAGGAAATGCTTCCTCCTCTTGCTCCCTGCTCCAATATCTATGCATGAGATTTTCCTGCACTGGCAATCGGACTACAGTTCTTAGGCTGGTAAAAAAAAACAAAAAACAACAACAAAAAACTTTCCTTCACATCCACAAATGCATTATTGTGGTTATGTATCATGTGAGTATTTACTCGGTACAGTAAACGGAAACACTTACCTTTGCCCTAGATCACTCTCACAGGGCTCTGTTAGCAACTTTGTGTTGACTGAAGTATCAAGCCAGACCCTGTAACACACCTTTCACAGGGAAGTTGGGGCTTCCTAAAAATACTTTGAAGCCTTGGCCATTTGGAAGCATGCTCTCCAGGAAGCCACAGCAGAATCTATTCCCAGGAAAGCAATTTAAACAAGCAGATTTGTTCTCCAAGGGGAGGATTTTGTGACTAAAATTGAAGATTGATAGAGATATGGAAAGGCTTATGGAGGAGGAAAGGTTTATGAAGAAGTCATCTCCTAATTCCCACAACCAACCTCACCTAAAGAATTCTTTGAAAGCTTGCCCATGCTTAGAAGATGTGAGAGTAGATGAGTAACTCATAGCATTGCCTTTGCTCTAAGTCACTTTGCACAATGCTACCTCTATATTTGTAGACAGTGTATTGAATTGTCACTTTCTCTTCCACTGAATGGTTGCTTTGTGACTGATATCTGTATCCCCCTCTATCTCCCAATGCAGTTAATGAAACTTATAGCTTAGGGAAATGAACGTGGGTCACTCTGGAGCTGTTGAAAAAGGAAGCAACTACACTCAACTATGTTTGTCATTAGATTATGCAAATTAATTGTTTAAAAATGGAATCGTTCTGTAACAATGCTAGGCATCATACCTCGGAACATTGCCTCAGGATGTTGGAAGCGAATTATTGCTTTGCTAATATTTGCCATTTGCAAGTGAGTTTTCCAAGCAGATTTCCAGCTTAGATCAAGGAAATATTGCCTCAAGCTTTACAGATACACTACAAATAAAGACATCCACATATAAACAGGTAAGCAAGCATCAGCAAAGTGTGAATGCCTACTGCTGCTCACAATCCACTGGAGAAGCAAATTTACATTGGCACTGTACGCAAGATTGTAGCCATCTGATTTTTTAACAATGGGATATTCAGGGAAATTAAAATAATATAATTAAAGTCACATTTGCTTAGGGATTAGTATTTCTTCCTTCCTTAGTTTCACTGTCTCCTGACAGTTTGGTAGTGTGATATACTCATATTTGTGTTTTGACACCCGGGCCAAATTCAGAGGTCATTTTTTGACAGCATAGCATGTTGGTAAGAAAAGCAGGAAGTGTAATAAGATCAACAAAAAGCAAGACATTAGAAGATTCTCCTCTGTTTATCTAACATTACTGAACACTCTTCCTATTGCTACACTCACTTCCTGCATTCAATGGTCAGGTTACAGATATATACACTGACCCATCAATGTCTACAGTATTTTATGCCACAGGTCACATCAGTTCTGAATTAGACCCTTGGCAATTAATACGTTATTTTGGGTTTCCCCCCACTGCAATAGTCCACAGAACAACATGACAACTGGAGGTTATCTCAATCAATGAAATAGCACAAGGATTTTACGCATATTTCCTGTGAAGCAACTGCCTTTGCTTTAGACATCCAGGATTCCTCAAAATGGTTTAGCAGCAGCTGGAAAAGTGTCCTGAGATTTAAGGTCAATTGGTGTTATGAAAGATCAACTGAGAGATCATACAATGGACAACTCCAGGTATTTCTGCTTCTGAGAAATAGGGACATCATTTATATAGTAGCATTAAGAAAGTGACTGTTATTAATCATGAACTTGCATGTCTGTTTTCACAACTGACAAACTAGACAGCATGACATTCCCTAAATGTTACTGATTTCCTGCAGCTGGAACATTAAACCGCAAATGTGTAACATATTAATCACACTTTGCTTATTAGCCTAATTTGAAAGGACTCTGCAAGTGTGTGTCCATCCATCTTTACTTGGTTAAAATAGAAGTTTGACCTCTGAGCATAAATCTAAGCTTATGCCTCACAGCTTGTACACTCCCATATCAACACTTTAAATATTCTAGTTCCGTGGTCACCAACCAGTAGATCGCGATCTACTGGTAGATCTCGGAGGTGCTAAGAGTAGCTCTTGAGCCCTCTCTGAACTGCGTGCCTGTGCAGTACATTTACATTAGATTTCCGCATTTGAGGAGCAGCTACTCACCGAGCAACAGCACAGGTGAGTAGCTGCGAGGAATGGTGGGAATTTTGTTTTTTTTAAGTAGCAGTATAAGGATTGGGAATAGCAAGTGATGGAGAGGAGGAGAATAGAGAGGGCGGGGCTTCAAGGAAGGGGTGGGGCGGTAGATCTTGGCTTGGTCTGTCATTTAAAAAGTGATCTTGGGTATAAAAAGGTTGGAGACCACTGTTCTAGTTAAACTTGTGAGCAGTTCCCTTATACACACACCTCGTTTTCTAGAGTTTGTTCTCATACTTGTTGCACCTGAATCTTGAGGTTTCAGATTGTAGTGGATACATTTTTTAATACACAAATCTTCAGCAATTAGCTATTTTTGTAGCATACAAAAAAAATCATAAAAAACCCAAACTATTTAAAACCCAGTTGTCACCCCATAATAGGACATTGTCCCACTCCAGTCTCTTTGCTAGCTAGAAATTGCTCCAAGACCTTCTGGAATGTGCAATTTAGCATTCTTCCTGCTAGCCTTATGAATTTGTGCAACTCTGTAAATACACACACAGAGCATACATTCCTTTAGATCACTCAGGCAAGGCATCTTTCTCCAGAGAGATCTTTTCTGGCTCTGACTCCCAAAAGCCTACCAGTTCCTTCTGACTCCTGAACACTTCCTTCCTGTGCCTTTTCTATTTTCTGGGCCAATTAGCTTTTTGGGCTCTTCTCAACCCAATATATCACAGCTTCTCTCCTCAGGTTTATTCTGGGTGATCCAATTGGTGATCCTGTGATCAGAGCACTGGTAAAAGCTGCTATTGTCCAACATGGTCACATCTCAATAGCTAAAGTTTCTTCCATTAAAGAAGTTTACTTATGTCAAATAAGAACAAAATGGAAATACTGAATGCTCAAATAGGAAAGTTTCAAACCCAATATGCAACTAGCCAAGTTGAAAGAGAGATGAATTTGCTGTGGTCACAATGGAGACTATGACCCTGAAAACTTTCATAGAAATGTAGGACTGGAAGTGATATCAAGAAGTCACTAGACTGAGAGGAGCTAAGGCAGGACCAAGTAAACCTAAACCATCCCTGACAGGAGTTTTACAAACTTGTTCTTAAAAACCTCCAGTGACGGGGATTCCATGGCTTCCCCTTACAATATGGAAAGTAAGAGAAATTCTTACAATCTAATTGGAATCTCCCTTGCTGCAGATCAAGCCCATTACTTCCCTCTGATGCCAGCTCTGCTCACCCATTTAGTTATTTTTCCAGCGTCTTACTGCTCCTCTCTTTCCAGTTAAAGAAATTCATTAAAGACTCATGACTGTTAAGATGAGTTATGTGCCTGTATCATTTGTGCATGAATGGCTATCGAGATCACCCTCCTATGGAATTTGTGGTCTCTCTGTAGGCATTCTTGTACAAAGAAACCCATATTTTAAGACAAATCTAAATGAAACCAAACATAGCAACTGTTTACTAACGTTATTAGTTTTGTACAACCATCTGTTAACCTCTTGAGGGGACATAAAATTACTAAGGGCACACCTTCACGCACTGTGCTGGAGATCAACATGCTGGTGTTCAATTTAGTGGGCCTAGTATAGACCCACTAAATCGAACGTCAAGGGCAGCTCTGGCTGGCATCTGTACTCCTCACAGTCATGAAGAGTAAGGGAAGCTGATGGGAGCATTTGCTCCCATCAACCTCCTGCAGTGGGGACAGCCTCAAGCTTGGCTTAAGGTAAGCCCACTTTGCATACCTCAAGGCTTAAGCCAAGCTTCCAGGTCTAGTGTAGACCTGGCCTAAGAGAACTATATCAGAGATGTTATCCTTTACATTGCTAAATATGCACACACGGTAAAGAGCTGTCACACTCACCATCTCATGGCTGTGAGAACAGCATCAAAATCTAGACTGGTGTTTCTTGCTCTCACATTAGTACTCTTACAATGCATGGTGTGAATATGTAAAGGGCAATATCCTACTCCAAACAGCTTTGTTTAATCCAAAAATCAAACATGTATCAGTTCTCAGGAGTTTTAAAGGCTAGCTGTAAAAATGAAATGAATTTGGGCTTATAGAGTATTGGTTTTACTGAGTGGATAAAAAGATAGTTCTTCTGAAATTTGGCACTACAGTTTTTCAGTCAATTCCTGATTGAATGTAGCTGTCCTAATAATACTATATTATTTGTATAATAGTAATGCCTGGATCCACTGAGATCAGGAATCTGTGGTGTCAGGCACTAAACAAACGTATCATGAGACCATCCTAAATAGTTTATAATCTGTAGAGAGAAGGTGGAGGAAAACTAGAAGAAATGAAGGGCATTGTTTCTATTTATAGAGAGTGAACTTAGACACAGAGATATTGTTTTGCTCAGTTGCACAAGAGGACTGTGACAAAACTGGGATTAGTTCAAATCTCTTGAATCCAGGTCCAGCATGTCAGTCGCAAGATAGTAGAACAAATGATATGTAAAGTACCACAAACAAATCACTTTGCCTAAGGTGTTACACTGGTTAATAGCAATACACAGTATAATTGCATGACTAAAACGGAGCGAAGTTTATGTAAAGGAATAGTTTGTGTTTCTCTTTTAAATGGCAGTGGTTACACCAATAGTTCACATCTAAAATGCCATAAAATGATTATGGTTATTCCAGAACCATCTCTGATTTGTTATTAGCTCTGTTTAATTTCGCTCAGGAATTGTTACAGTAAAAGGGTAAAGGAAAAGGGAGAAAAATTTACCTCTGAAGTGGCATATCAGTGTTAAGTTGAACAGAAAAAAACCCTGATCATAAATCAACTATCCCTGATAACAGCACTGAGCACTTAGTTACAGAGCTCTGTGACTTTGTCCTCACCCACAACTACTTCTGTTTCAGAGACAATTTGTATCTTCAAGTTAGTGGCACACCCATGGGCAGCCACATGGCACCACAATATTCCAACATCTTTATGACTGACCTTGAACAACATTTTATCAGCTCCTGCCCTCTAACACCTTTACTTTACTTATGCTACATGGATGGCATCTTCATCATATCGACCCATAGAAAAGAGACTCTTGAAGAATTTCACAAGGATTTCAACAATTTCCATCCCACCATCAACCTCAGCCAGGACCAGTCCATGCAGGAAATCCACTTCCTGAACACGACAGTACAATTAAATAATGGACACATTTTCACCACCCTATACTGAAAACCCATTGACCGCTACACTTGCCTTCATGCTTCCAGCTTCCATCCCAAACATGTTTCTCAATCTATTGTATACAGCCAAGCCCTAAAATACAGCCAGATTTGCTTTGATCCCACAGACAGGGACAAACACCTACAGGATCTATATACAGCATTCCTAAAACTGAAATACCAACCTGGAGAAGTGAAAAAACAGATTGACAGAGCCAAAAAAGTACTCACACATGAACTACTTTAAGACAGACCCAAAAGAGAACATAAAATGTACACTAATTTACAAGGTAAATATAGAGCTTTTCACACATGGTATTTAACAAGATGATATCTAATTATGTTATACCATATTAGTATTTGTTGTGATTATTCTAAGTCAAGAGAGATAGACACTTTAAAATAAATTCAGCTTTTATTTTAAAAGTTAGCTAGTTGGTCCCTGTCTGTCATCAACAGCACATTGATTTTTTAACTTAGCACACATAGTGAGATTAAAGATTTAATGTGCACAAGCACAGAAGCCTGCATTTTAAACAAAGCTTAAGATTAAAACATGCAAGGTGCTGAGCAGGTTGGCCCTGACTCAATATGGGACTTAAGTGCACCCTTAAGTCCCAGGGATATCAGTAGGACTGAACCAAATGCCTAAGTACTTTACCCTGTAGGGATGGGCTTACATGTGTGCTTAAAGACTTTGCTGGATGGGAACCAAACTGTTCAGAATTTTCTGGTATAACCGAGCATCTAGTGAAGGCTGAGTTTATAATAATTCAGAGAAGGCTTTGAAAAAGTCAACCTGTGGAACTCCATGACAGAGGGTGGAGTTCAGAGGGAAGGGATAGCTCAGTGGCTTAAGCATTGGCCTCCTAAACCCTGGGTTGTGAACTCAATCCTTGAGGGGGCCATTTAAGAATCTAGGGCAAATCTGACAGGGAGGGTACCTGGTCCTGCCATGAGGGCAGGGGACTGGACTTGATGACATCTCAAGCTTCCTTCCAATTCTATGAGATATGTAATAATATAATATATGGAGATATACCTGTTGTAAACACCAGGGCTCAAAAAAGAGCTAAATAAATTCATGGAGATTAGAGCCATCAATGGCTATTGTGTAGGAATGGGGACCCTAGCCTCTGTTTGTCAGAGGCTGGAAATGGATGACAGGAGAGGGCTCACATGAGGATTACCTGTTCTGTTCACTCTCTCTGGGGCATCTAGCATAGGCTACTGGGTCGGATAGACCTTTGGTCTGACCCAGTATGGCCATTCCTTTTTTCCTAAATAAAATATCCCACAGCAACCTAACTTGTGACCACATATGAATACAATTTAGGTGTTGAACCTTTTGCCAACATAAGATTTGGCCAGGACATTCAGCCAAGGGCTAAATTGATTGTATTTCTTAATGTTTTACAATTAAAAAGTAACACACACCCAGAAATGCTACCAATTCAATTATGTGGGTTAAACCTGGCTTTCTGCATGAAGGTCACTCACCTTGAGCAGTAAAATTATTCATTCGTTACATCCAGGATTTATGCAGTCTTCAGAGAAAGTGGGATAAAATAGAGCTGGCAGTGCTATGATAATAATTGGGCTATTGTTTTCTATTCACATGGCGCCTTTCAACCCAAAGGACTTCAAAGCGCTTCATAATGCAGCTACCTCTGGAGTAGAGGGCAGAACCCAGCCCCCTGTATAGTAGTAAAGAGGAGTGATTTTGCTCTGAAACACTAGGGAAATTTTTCTATTTAAAAATGATGCCATGGGGTCTTTCATGTACATGCAGATCTAGATCATGCTTTCAAATGATGCAACAACATTTTGAAGACCCCAGTTAGCACCACAACTTTATTCAGAAATGTGTTTAGCCTTCTCTGAAGGCTAAGCCCGCAAAGTCAACCCTGCATTCATCTGGGAACTCAAACAGAGCTAATTTCACAATATCCTACCCACATAATGGTGACAGCACATGCAGTGTGGCTGGTCCCTGTAGGAGTATAGGCCTATTTTTACTTCTAATGGAGTTACTTCTTTACTTCATAGGGCAGGGGACTGTGCTTTTTTGTTGCTGAAGCTCTCAGATCAGCTATCCCCTCATGTCCTGTGGCTGGCTAAAGGGAGTCTATCACTTCAGCACTAAACTCTTAATGATAAAAGTCTTGACTAGAGACACACTTGAGTACAAGGCTGTTAGGCAGGAGAAAGAAGGTTGCCTTCCCAGAATTAATATGTTTTATAGTGCTGGGTTGTGGTTTTATGTGAATTGAGAGCCACTGTGGGACCTTATACCATCCTCCTTTTCTACTTGAGTGACTGTAGCATTCAGAATTACCATTCATCTATGCAACTGAAATATTTTCCACATGGGATGGACAAATCATGGGGTTTCTTAGCTAAATCCCAGTAAATCTAAGTCTCAAATCTTGGTACAAATATTGTAACTCAACTGTGAGCTCCTGCAGACAGATGTCAGTGCTTGCATTCCCTAAACTACATTGATGCAAATGTCCGAATTAGTTCTCTCTTACAGATACTCCTCTTTTTTATGTAACAAATGAGTATAGACATACTTTTATTAAGTGCTCTGGAATAGCATCACGGGTTTTTCAACGGAGAGTTCTGTATTCATTGGAAAACACCTTTTTTATATTGTCGCTTGTAGGGCTGGATTACCCAATAGGCAGACTAAGCAGATGCTTAGGGCACCAGCAAAGCAGGGGCACAAAAAAAAAGGTTTTACGGTATAGTATTGTTTTTATTTCGAATTACATATGGTGGGGAGGGGGAAGGCACCATAATCTTTTCAGTGCTCAGGGCTTCTAAAGTTCTTAATCCAGCCCTGGTCACTTGACAAATAGCTATGCATAAGCCTGCTGTAATTCCCCATTAAACTGCTAATAGAGCATTCATAGTTATATATAACAAACATTGCAAATGCTATAATTAGCATCCAATGTAGCTAGAAAACCATGCAGTATAGAAATATTGAATACTGTCAGGAAGTTACACCATTGATTCAGAGGACCAAAGAGATAACGAAACTGTTTAAAGAAGCCTTCCTACCCACTTTTTTAAAACTCAATTGAGATTTTTGCATTTTCATCAGATTGTTACAGAACAGTCTAAACAGTTGCAGCCCATGCTAAAATGTCCCATTTTAAATTTAACTTAAGAGTTTTTCCAGCGCTTTCCAATCAAACCAAATATTTTATATCATCAGTAGGGATGAAATAGTGTAGTCAATTAGCTGATTAACTGATAAGCAAAAGCTTATAGGTTAATGGTATAGACTACATGCATTTCCCACCTCCTCCTCTGGCTCAGTCCTGGCTTGTGATGGGTTCAGTAGCTCAGACCCGCATCTCCAGATGGTGCTGCTGCCACCCTGCACTGGTGCCTCTATCAGAGGCAGCAGCACATGGTGACAGGCAGCTCTTCATGAGGGAAGCTGGTTTTTAAATTCCAGCACAGAGTAGTAGGGGGTTCCTCAGGAGTGAGGCCGGAGTGCACTGGCTGCCAGCCCCGCCCCCAGGAACTATAGAATAGTTCCAATAAGAATTCATGAGGTTACCTGACTATTCAATTAACTGATATTTAACATCCCTAATAGTAACCCATCACTATAGCAGCAGAGTACTTTCAATGCAAAAATCAATAGCAAAAGCAAAATCTCTAGTGGACTTCACTAGAGACGCTGGTACTTCTCCATTTATGAGGCTAGAATGCTGTTTGAGTAAGGTTTTTGGGGGGCATGGGAGAACAATTGCTTTTTGTTTCCTTTTTGGGGAGAGGTGTTGTGAAGAGTTTGGGAAGGGACTTTCATATTGTAAGCTACTTCTAGCTGTGTTGTAAGTTTACAATAAAGTGTGTAGTAGCTTGCCCTAATGACAAATTATGGGCAAAATAAATTCCTATACACCCATTGTATACATCCATTTTGCTTAACCTGCTTTTGAAGTGTGAAATGTGATTTTTCTTACTTCAAAAAGGGTATGTCTACACTTGCACCCACTTTCGAGAGAGGGATGCAAATGTATACATTCGAAATTGCATATGAAGACAGGACTTAAATATCCCACGCTTCATTTGCATATTCACACTATTTCAAAAAAAGGAACGCTGTCTAGACGCAGCTATTTCAAAAGAAAACCTTTCTTCCAAAATAATCGGTAAACCTCATTGTAGGAGGAATAAGGGTTATTTCAGAAGAAGGGGTTTCTTTTGAAATAACCATATCTAGACAGTGTTTCTTTTCTACAATGGGGAAAAACAGCACCTCAGGGGGTATTATGAAGATAAATACATTAAAGTTTGTGAGGTGCTGAGCAACTATGGTGATATGGTCCAGAGATGGCCACTGATGGGGTCAGAAAGGGCAGTTTCCTTGGGCCCTTGTAATTTAAAAGAGGCCAGGGTCCCAGGCCCTTTAAATTGCCACCAGAACCCCACATGACATGGTCCAGGTGACCCTGAAGGCTGGTTGGGGTGGTGCTGAGGGCTGGGGCTTCCCCTAACCCCCCTCCACCCAAGGCGCTGGCCCACAGATTGCCCAGGGCCTGGCAAAATCACCAGCGTTGTGGCCAGATAAATACCTTCTATGTATAGATATCCACTGAACAGACAGTGCCAGAAGTTTCTCCTACAGGTTCTATGCTGTTCTAGGCAAACCTCTCTAGAGGTCAGGCAGAGAGATTCCATTCAGAACTCTAGCAGTAGCAAAGAGATCTTCCTCTAGGTTACAGAGGAGCAGTCAACTAGGGATTTAAAATCCCATTTAATTAGTTAATGTGGGCTGCAAGTTGGCAGCCTCATGCGGGGCGGGGGGGGAGGCGCTGGAACGGAAGTATGCCAACTCCCAGGCGGTTTAGGCTCCTGGGCTGGGAGCCGGCAGCCATTCCCCTGCTTCCACTTCTGCACCGTGCAAACCTACAGATTCCCATGTCCACGAGCCTGCACGGGAGCTGGCAGCCCTCACTCTCCCACGTGCTAGGCTGCAGATTCCCAGCCAGCTCTGCTCCTTAGAAACCATTAGCTGTTACCCGCTCACATCTCTACAGTGAACCCCTTTTACCTGCTTCCAAAATAACTGTCAATGCACAGTTCCATTTTATGAACACTGGGCTTGATCCCAGGAACAAAACTATATGAAATTAGCTTCATTCCAGGACACTGGAAATCCCATATAGACAGAAAAAATATTTGTCTCTGCTAAGAACAGCCTTCTGAAAAAAGTAGGATCTGACTCAGCAGTGAGCCTCTATGCTCAGCCACAGATACGCTTTCATAAGACACAGTGTTCACTCTACTCAGGATTCCCCAGGCAGCTGTAAGGCCCGAGAGCACCACTGACTGTGCATATCAGCCACAGGGATTACTGACCCTGGCAAGATGATATAAGTGAGTTTGTTGATACAGACTACTTGCTATTGAGCAATTTGACATACTAGCCACACTTGTATTTGATTATTGTTGAAGTAAAAACAAGTATTTCTACAAATCAGTGCTAAGAATACATTGTGGCTACATTTTGAGGCAAGATCAAGCGTCTTCTGGTTTTATGGTCTTATTTCTACATAGTGTAACACAAGGTACATCTACACTGCATGGCTATTTCGGGATAGCTACCCCTCAGCTACACAAGCCGCCTGTTATTTTGAAATATTTTTTGAAATAATGGGTGCGCTATTTTGCCATCCTGGTAAACCTTGTTGCACGAGGAGTAAAGGATGACTTGAAATAGTGTGTTATTTTGAACTTTGGTGCTGTGTAGACATGTCAAGTTTCAAAATACAGGCAGTCCCCGGGTTACGTACAAGATAGGGACTGTAGATTTGTTCTTAAATTGAATTTGTATGTAAGTCGGAACTGGTACATATTGTAGGGGAAACTGTAGCCAAACATTTCTCCAGAGCTCAGTTTTATTCTCCCACACCTCACTTCTCTCAGTCCTTTACTCTTAAGCTGAGGTTTCTGCTGAGAAAAGCCGCTCTGCGTCTCCCTGGTCTGCTGGGGGGAGGGGGGGAGGGAGGGGGGAGATGGCTTCGCGTCTCCCTGGTCTTCTGGGGGGAAGCAGCTAGTGCGGGGTTGCCTCACCCCGTTTGTAAGTAGGGATCCAATGTAAGTCGGATCCATGTAACCCAGGGACTGCCTGTAAGGTATTTCAAAATTGCAAATTGCGTATCTTATTTCAAGTTTAGGGTGCTGTGTAAATGCACTCTCAGACTATACATGCCCCTGTTTTGGGCAAGCACAACTCTCATTTGCATGCACAGTTCAGAGGGATGGTTATCTAGCTACCTGATCTGGGCACACAAATAAGTGTTGCATCCATAGAACAGCTGTATACTGATGTAGGCATAGACCATTGTTTGAGGAAAAATGAAGGTCAGGACTCAAAATCTGACCTGCGCTGATGAAGCCACTAAAAGGCACCATATGATAACATCGCAGGTGGTCGGTCTGGTTCACATGCTGTGTGCAGTAAGCTCCTGCGGCTCAGCTATTAAAAGAGCTTAAAACACTTTACTGTGCATGATTTGTTTCCTCAGGACTCTAAAAGTGACATGTCTATTCATGAAACCGAGTAAGCAAGCTAGTTTTGCCTGACTATTTTAAAGGCCTGTCTTTACTACAGTTCACTTGAGCATCGCCTCTAACTCAAGTCCATATCCTAGTCCCATACCAAAACCTTCTCCTCAAGTGTATTAGGCTATGTCTAGACTGCAACGTTTTTTTGGTATCCCAGAAAAGCAATGCCACATCCAAAGAACATGTCCGCTTTTCCAAAAAAAATTCAGAAAAGCAGATGCACTCTTTTGCCATCCCTGTAAACCTTGTTCTATGATGCATAAAGGATGTGTCGAAAAAGCAGGTTTCTTCCAAAATTTGGGGCCATGTAGACGCGCCATTGCAAAAAAGCCTCTTTCGAAAGACCATCCAGTTTTACTCTGCAGTCTAGACATAGCCTTAGTGTTTCCAATTCAAGTTGGCTGGCCCATCAGTGATACAGGCTACAGCTCCAGTCAGCACAACTCATCAGCAGGTAAGAATGCTCTGTGTAGCTGGAGATTTATGCCTCAATGAGGCAGCTCTCAACCAAACTAAGCTGACTTGAGAGGCATTCACCTGAGTGTAAATAATTCAAGTTAGCTCTGTAGTGAAGATATGCTGTATGGGTCTGGGTAATACTTTGCTGTGTCATAATCCAGTCAGTTTGCTGGAGAAGTTTTATGTATTAAAGATCCATTTGCTGGTAGAAAATAATATGGGATAGGAGTTCACTGGATATCAGTGGGAAATGTAATGCAAATATAAGCATAAAGTACTCAGCAGGAGTTGGAAAGTTTCAAGTATGAGACGGCCAAGTTTTCTTTCTGTTCTTTTTATAGCCTGTCTAGTCTGTTTTGTTTAAAAATATATATATATATATGGGAAAAGGGATTTCCAGAAAGAAACTGATCAGAGTTTCTTCACCATCTATAATGGCTAAACATACTGCATGTTCAAACAGTTATGACTAATAATCAAACAATGTTATGATATTGATGGGGATAGGGAGAAGACCTTAGTGATTCATGTGTCTGGTCCACTAATATTCTGCACTCCCCTATTATTAATTTTTTGAATAAGACACATCATTTTAGAAATCAGCATAAAGAATGTTCTAATGCAAGGAAAGACCAAAGCTGATAATCATGAAGTTAGAGCGAAAGTGACACCTGAATGGTAACAACCTAGGGACTGGCCCGACATTGTATCATGTAATTTAGAGATTTTTAAAAAGAGTTTATGAAGTTTTATCATGGACAGTGGCAGGGGAGGAAGGAGGGAAGAATGCAAAGTGTCCAGAGAAAAACTTGTATGGGTTTACGTGTTGGGACTGGGTTATAGCCTGAAACCCCGATTGTTTGGAATTGTTGCCTTTTAAATTGGTACTGTTGGTTACTCATGGACTTATGGGTTTTTCTTTAGGCAGATCGTTTGGTTGTGGAGGCCTTGTATTAGTGCATCACATTAATTAAAACTAAGGCAAAAGACATTTCAGCAGACTTTGAAAAACTGTGTTGTAAAATGACCCAATTCTATTTTGCAACTAATACAAAAACAACAAATAGCGAAAGGCTTCTAGGAGTCTAGCTGGTATAGCTATTGACTGGATACATTTGAGGAATGTCCATGTCATTCAGCCTATTGGTTTTATATGGATAGGCTAGATGACTGCAGTAGTCCCTTCTAACCTTAATCTGACCTCCTGTTTAACACAGGCCATAGCAGCTTGGGGCCAGGTGAGAAGCACCTCTTCATAGCCACTGCAGCTCCAGGGTACCTGGGGTGTGGGAGGCTCAAGGCTGGGGCAGTCCCAGACATCCTCCTCCTACCAATAGAGATTAGATTGGCCCCCACCAAATCCCCCCCCCCATGCAACTATCCTGCAATTGCATTAACCCAATGTGTGAGACATTAACTCAGGGGAGGAGGGGGAGGGCGGAGAGGCTGGAGGAAGTGCTCCCTCTAAGCGTTTCCTCCCATGAGCAGAATGAATTTTGTGTTGTGCACCAGTACTGAGTTCATGTGACTTGTTTGGATGTGCCTCTACCCTTTCCCTCTGCTGCCATGTCTCTTCCCCTTGCTCCATCAGCTCCCCTGGTACCTGCTGCCCCCAACCTTCACCCTCCACTGCTGTCCTGACTCCTGCCCTTCTCACTGCCCTCAGCCTTCCTGAGACCTGCCTCCCTCCACCAGCCCTTCTCTCCCCCCTGTGCCCACTTCTCCAGTAGCCCTACTCTGATCATGTGAGCTACCCCTCCTCATCCCTTCTCCTAACACCAACCTCTAAGCACCTCCCCTGCCTCTCTCCTCTGGTGCTGGTCCCTCCCCTGCAGGTGTCTGCCCTTCTGCTTCACCCCCAGAATCCCCTGGCACCTGCACTTTCCCTTAGCCCTGTACCCTCCTGGTGCCTCCCTCTTCCTTACTGCCCCTGCTCCTGCCCACTTTGCCCTCTTTTTCCCTGATGCCCACCCCCTCACCACTCTCTGTCCCTGTTCCCCTCATGCCCCTGTGCCCTCACATATGACTTGCTCCAACCCCACCTCTCTCATGCCACCCCTTCTTTCAAGCCTTCTCCTCAGCACCTCCCCCTTCCCCCTCTAGCCCCCAATGCCTTTCCCCTCTCCTTTCCTCTCCCAGTGTCACCCTGTCCCCCCTCCCACTGACACCTCCCCTCCTGCCCTTTTCCTCATTGTCTCCACTTGCCCCCCACCCCGGCATTAGTCTCTCCTCCACCCCTCTCCCTTGGTGCATTCCCCTTTCTTCTCCTGACCTGCCCCCCTCCCATCAGCACAAGCACCTTCCTCTCCCATCCCTTCGCCCTATTTTCTCCTCCCCTCGCCTCTCCTACCTTCTGCCTTCCCATTTGCAGGACTGGAGTCTGCAATTGGGCCCCAGAAGTCCCTGCAACCCAGGCTCCAGACCACGTGCCAGAGTTGGAGCCGAGCCGCTCAGCGTCTGCAGCCCCTGCCCATCACAACATGATCGGTCCCGCCTCTATCGAGGCTCTGCTCCCCCAGCTCTCCTCAGTGCATCTCCTTCCAAGCCACAGCTTTGCTGTTTTTAAAAACGGTGCTGCAACGCCAAGCCACGCATAACCCCGCTCCCTCCAGTCCCCAGTGCAGCCCCAGCTCCTCCTGACGCTGCCGCCTGGGTTGACAGCTTCCCTTCTCCAGCCAGGGTCAGCTTGCCGGCCTCCTCACTGGAGTCCCCTTGGCCCGGTGGGATCTTTTGGCAGGGCCGTTAGTGCCAGCAGCGCCCCTACTGGCTCCGGTGCAGAGCACACGTGTATGCTTCCCCTCCGTCCCAGGCTGGCAGAGTGGTGCCCCAGAAAATGTGGTGCCGTATATGACTGCATACTCCGCGCATGCCTAAGGACGGCCCTGCTGCTGAGCGGTGCAGTAGTCAGCTGAGCGCCAGGGCGGGAGGCAACAGTGCTGCCCAGAGGGAACAGCCAGCGTTTCAATATTACAGAGTCACAGACATTGGGCTACTATATATATATATATATATATATATATATATATATATGATAGCAAGGTTTTTCATACAGAATTTACAAATGGGAAACAGAAGAGGGTTTTACTGATGAAAGTTTATAAGTTTATGCCCTAATAAATCTATTAGTCTCGAAGGTGCCACAGGATGACTCATTGTTTTTGCACATACAGACTAACACGGCTACCCCCTGAGAACTAAAAGGGATAGGAATGTAGGTGTCCAAAGCTCTTTTTTCTTTCAAAGAAAAAAAAATCTACACAAATGTAGGACCTCTTCCCTGAGCGAGCCCTTTACTCAAACCATTAGCCTCTACCATCTTTCACCAGCTCTTTCTTACCCAGCAAGAAAAAATTTGCAATCGGATAGGTTATATACATGTAGAGTCAGAGCAAGAGTGGTGATTTATTCTTAAATAAATATCAGATTCCTTCACCCCAGCCAGCACTGATAAGTAAATGCAATGCAGTTCCCTTTCACAGAAAAAGGATTTTCATGTAGAAAAAAAATAAGTAGTCTGCTCATAAAATATACCTTGCATTTCTGTAAAAATATTTGAAGTATGTAAGAAAAACCACAGATCTTGCCTTTTCTTTTCCAGCTTTGCCAGCAGTGAGAAGTTTCCACACAGGAGAACTGTAAGCAGAACTAACACTGATTAATTGATAAAATGTCACAATGAGGACAACCAATTCTTGCCTCATTCTGTAAAGTTTAAATAGCACACAGCAATGGTTTTCAAACCTCATTTGCAGCTACCAACACAATTTCATATGCAGGTGCTGACCCCTTTGGAAATCTTAGGCCACAGGTTGAAAACTCCTGGCATTAACTCGGATTCACACAGTATTTACAAGCCTTGGTTTAAAGGCCAAATCCATGTATTTTTAGGATTTCTGAATTGCCATTCAATGTGTTTAAAAGCTAAGTGTACATTGAAGGTATCAGCCTCCCTTTCTTCAAAACATGTATTCTGCACTGAGGATTGTCTAGATCTCATTAGGGGATGGTTATTCAGATCTGTCTAATTTCTAGGTATCATTTCTATTATTTTGTGTTTTGATAGTGCCACACACAAGAGGCTCTCAAAGTCCTTTACAAACACACAGGAGTTAAGCCTTACAAGCTGGTTAAGTATTGACAACATTAAAAAAAAGCAACAACATCCAGTATTACTGTAGAAACATTGTCACATTCATGCAGGAAAGAGAACACTGCAGTCCCCCGTTCTGACCTGTGCAAGAGACTAGTCTCTTCTTCTTTG
This sequence comes from Pelodiscus sinensis, assembly GCF_052426305.1. Lineage (NCBI taxonomy): Eukaryota > Metazoa > Chordata > Testudines > Trionychidae > Pelodiscus > Pelodiscus sinensis. The sequence continues at coordinate 29,306,269 of NC_143065.1, forward strand.
GGCTGGAAGGGACTGGTGTGTTGCCATTGCTCATCAACAAGCCCTGGATTGGTAGATCCTGGATTGCACTTAAATTCATAAAGTATTTTTGTGCTTAAAAAGGTTGGACACACTGCTCTGCTTTGCTGTATGCTACAAGTACACAAAAGTAATCGGGATTACAGGGTGTCTGTGCTAATAAAAAAAGACATTATTTCCTCTTGAAAGAATTTTAAGCATAAAAGAACAATTAGGGGTGGGTTTTTTTTAAATGGAGGCAACATTTAAAGTATTGATTTCTAGACACAGAAAAGTTCATCTGTCTGGATCTACCCACAGTTTTTTATTTTGATTAAATAACCATCTCTGATTATAAAGATGAATTATTAGAAATATTATAGTCTGATTATATGTCCAGACTCTCATTTTATAGCACTGCAGACTGGATTAGTGGTGAATTCATTTGATACGCACCTGGGGACAAAACTGGGAAAAAGGCGAAATATTTGAGCAAATTTTAAACAGGTATTAGCTGATGAGATTACAGTCATTTAAAGTTCAGGGTCAACATCTACTGAGGTTTAGCATCTACTGAGGATCTGAGTTTGAGTGTTTAGTCCAGCCTTAATTCTATGGCCCAGCAGAGGTTAAAAGCATTAAAAGGAGGTAATATGCTGTGCCCCTAGGCATAGGGGGAAATTGCGATACACATGAGAAACCCCTTTGAGTGGTTGGTGGCATTGATGCACTATGGTGAAGCTGCATTTAGTCTTCTTTGATTGATAGCATGGGAGCCTTATGGGGAGAAACATTTCCTGAACTGGGACAAACCATCTAAACTGTCACATACCCCACCAAAAAAAAATCTGAAAGAAATAGCTCACCAATTTTTTTAAAAATAACTTCAACATTTTGTACTGTAATTGGCTTCAATTTTGAAACAGTTTTTTTTTTTAACCATAAAACTGGATTTTTTTGTTGAGAGAAAACATTGAAATGAAACAATTTCCAACTTTTTAAAAAATTGAGTCAAATTTACAGAAGCCAACCTTTTTAGGCAAGATTCATTTCCACAAATTGATGTTTTCCAATGAAAAATGTTTTGTTGAGGGCAGAGTAGGGAGAGATTTCCAGCTCTAGAAGCCAGCTGAAGAAATGGGGAAGATTCCAGAGACCTAGGGTACATCTAGACTACATGCCTCTGTCGCCAGAGGTATGTAGATTAGGCTACCAGGCATAGGAAAATGAAGCGGCGATTTAAATAATCGCCGCTTCATTTAAATTTACATGGCTGCCAGCTAATCAGCTCTTTGTCGGCTCAGCACTGTAGTCTGGACGCGCGGGTGTCGACATCAAAGGCATTTGTTGACCACCCAGGTATACCTCATCCCAGGAGGCATACCTGGGTGGTCGACAAATGCCTTTGATGTCGACACCCGCGTGTCCAGACTACAGCGCTGAGCCGACAAACAGCTGATCAGCTGTTTGTCGGCTTAGCGTGGCAGCCATGTAAATTTAAATGAAGCGGCAATTATTTAAATCGCTGCTTCATTTTCCTATGGCGACAGAGGCATGTAGTCTAGACGTACCTTAAATCCTAACTGACTTATCTTTCACTGTGGATGAAACACTGTTTACACAAACACCAAGAATTTCAGATTTAAATAGAATCCCTAGTTTTTTACCATGGATGTTCTTCTGAGGAAAAGTTTGATACGAATAAAAATGGAGTTTCTCCTCTAAATCAGAGAGATCCAGACCAAATGTCCCCTCAGTCTCTTGCTACAGAGAGTCTCTGCAGTTTAAAAGGAAATCGGTAACATTCACTGTGCATGTGCAAAGGAGACTTTTTTTTTTCCAGGATACCTACGTGACAATAGAACTGCTTCCAGGTCAATGTGGAAGTGAATCTGATTAGCGTCTATATGGAAATAAAGCCATTGTGAGCACCACTGAAACTTTAGGTACAGTTACAACTGGGACTTAAACCCCTGTTAACGGAATGCTAACATATGCTTAAGAGCCTCACATCTGGAAGGTATGGATGAAATTGTATTTATGAAATCCAATGTGGTTTCCCTTTCTTCCCCTCCCTGAACACTGTCTATGTTTTATGACAAGAAATAAGAGTAAATTTTCTATTAAACAGGAAAGGGAGCCAGTTAGGAAATGTGTCTGTAATGACAGCTGGGAGTTTGGGAGATGAGCATTGTGCATGCACCCTCTATGACAGATTGCTTCTGTGGCTTGGGAATTGGTGCAAAAGGGGTCTTTCCCCGGACCTGAATTGGTTTGCATATAATTGTGGATTCTCTTAAGCAGAGTTACGTAGCCTTTTGATCAGAAATAAGTGACATTGCCCTTTTCCAGCCGAGGGCTGAGCAAACCACCTTCATCTTCACCAAAAACAAGTACAAAAGTACGTTTTAATACATGCTATTTCATCCAAAACAGATCGACCAGAACTTCCAAGTCAAGGGCTCTAAAAGCTCTGAAGAAGGCAGGGCTAATTCTGCATACGCAGGCCTTCCAGCAGAGGGGTAAAGGTAAAGGTTCCTCAGGGCCCGTCAATTCAAAGAGGTCTGGGGCTCCAGCTGCCATAGCAGCAGCAACAGCCACAGCCCCAGACTCTATAAATCACTGCCAGAGCGCTACATTGCATACTCCGGGTAGCACTGAGGGTTGAGTGCCTCCACTCCTTCCTCCTGAGGCTCTGCCCCTTCTAGGAGCAGAGAGCCAGGGCCTGCCCACCTTGCCCAGGGAGGCGATCGGCTCCTGGCACATACTGTTATCAGTCATGTAGCTATAGAATCTTAGGTTACTATACTGTGGGTTTCATTCCCCTCGCTGAGGCCTGTGTGTATTCAGGGAAACTCCACTGGTGTCCATAAATAGGGTTGCCAGGAGTCTGGTTTTCGCTCAGACAGTCCATTATTTCTGGCCCCTGTCCGATAAAAATCATAGAATACTAGGACTGGAAGGGACTTTGAAATGTCATCGAGTCCAGTCCCCTGCCCACATGGCAGGACCCAGTACTGTCTAGACCATCTCTGATAGACATTTATCTAACCTACTCTTAAATAGCTCCAGTGATGGAGATTCCACAACCACCCTTGGCAATTTATTTCAGTGTTTAACCACCCTGACCATTAGAAACTTTTTCCTAATGTTCAACCTAAACCTCCCTTGCTGCAGTTTAAGCCCATTGCTTCTTGTTCTATCTTCAGAGGCCAGGAAGAACAAGTTTTCTCCCTCCCCTGTGACACCCTTTGAGATACCTAAAAGCCTGGACATGTATTTTGGTCTCCTGGGTTTTTTGGATTATTTTGCTCAACAACTTTTGTCTCTTGGTTGTTGATTGAGCAAAAAACACCCACACACCAAAAAAAAAAAATCCCAACAACAAAAAAACAAGTTTTTTCCCTGCCATGTTGGGGATTTTTGGTGAAAGCATCTGGCAAGCCTATCCGTAAAGCTACACACTAGAGTAAGAACAGTAAAGAGAAGATTCTGACCTTGCATCTAGTCTCAATCTTTATATTTTAACTCTTAAGTGTCACCCAGCCCTTCTCCTTGCTTCATTAAAAGAAAATATAGGTGCTTTGTGATAGCCTAGACAGACAGAACTACATGTCCAAGCATCCATAGTTCACATATCTCCTTGAGCCTAACAGACTCTCCAGCCTCTCTCAGTGATGAGCAGAGTCTAGGAACACTGAGACAGCACAATGAAAAATCCTATATACTCCACTTGACATGAGGGCCAGGCAAGCCCAGCAGGCAACAGGATGAAAACAGATGATTTCTTCCTTGCTGCAGCAATTTGAGAGCTATTTATTAAATGAAAGAAATTAAGAATAAAAATAAAACAGCTGAAAGAAACCCATAATGGCTCATTGGGTGTTGATAAATCTCATACATGCAGCGCTTCCAGCTGCCAACAAGATGGAAATTCATGTTTAGATTTATATGCAAACACTAATTAACCACAGTAGGCACAATTAATATTTATGCAATCCACCTGTAATAGATTCTTATTGAGTAGATCGTTACCACATCAGCTTTATTAGACCTCAAGCAGCGCTTATTTTGAATGATTAATTTTTCTTGACTGGATGAAAATGAGGATTGTCCGGATGCAACTCTTGCTGCACTGTGGGGGCGAGGTTGTTTAAAAGCGGATAGAGGAAACAGTAACAGAGAAATAGCTGCGTGTGCTTGTCTGAGAGACATTAGGTCATTATGTAAAAATTGTCCATCTCCTCTGTGGCAGTCTTCTAAAACGTTGAGAGCTGGAGAAGATCTCGCCTTCACTGAAAATGAAAATAAGGCAAAACTAAGCAGCTTCAGCTGGATTTTCACTTGCTGCAAGTCAGCATTGCTCTTAACATTTTGCTCTTAACCACCCCGCTCCTTGACAAGGATTTCATGCGACCACATAATTTCTTTTGCCCGATGCAGCAGCATGACAATTGCTTATTCTGTTGCACCTTGAAAAGTTCTGCTCAAACTTGAAGCTTGTATCGGGTTGCAGAGGGCAAGAGTTTTGCCCTCCCAAGTCAGGGTTGCTCTCCAGCCCCTGGCATAAACAGATAGGACTCTGGCTCTTGCAAAACTGGGGAGCAGTCTACAAAGCTCATCAGGTCTCTGAGGGCACTTAAAGGAGCAGAGTCTTATTGTACTGGCTCAGCGGGGTAGCCGTGTTAGTCTGTAACTTCAAAAACAAATAGTCCTGTGGCACCTGGACTGCACTACGGAGAAGATAGACCCTCCAGAGATTGATCTTATAGCATTTGATTTAGCAGGTCTAGTGTAGACCCCCAAATCGAATACAGAGGGCAGCCCCCACCAGCATTCTGTACTCCTCATTCTGTGAGGAATAAGGGAAGCTGATGGGGTACTCAGGATCTCCTTTTATGTTAAAACCATCAGGCACCCAGGCACACCCGTGAGTGTGACCTGCTCCGAGTAACCCAGGGAGGAAAAAGGCAGTTTTGGCCTCCCGCAGTGTAGACGTTGTGGCAGCCTGGCTTTAAGAAAGCCGAATCTAGCTGTGCATTTTGCATAGTAGTATGGTGTACCTTAAGCCAACCTGCTTGGTCTAGTGTAGATCAGGCCTTAGAGACTAACAAAAACGTATAGTATCATGAGCTTTCATGGCTAAACCCTCAAAAGCTCACAATACTATATATTTTTGTTCATCTAAGGCAGTGGTCCCTAACCATTCAGGGTTGCTGGGTGCCAGGGGGCGTGGCCGTTCGCCCGCCGAGCGGGGCCCCCCCCATAGCCGCATTCCCGGGGCCGGCGCTGGCGCTCTCTCCCCCCCCTTCCCCAAACACCGCGTGCCCGGGGCCGGCGCTGGTGCTCTCTCCCCCCCTCTCCCCTATGCGCCGCGCGGGATCAATCCACGGCGCCCCCGGGGCTGGCGCTCACCGTGTGCCACGTGCCCGGGGCCAGCTCCGGCACCACGCATGCGCCACGTGCCCGGGGCCAGGCCAGCCCTGAGCACTTGGCAGGCGCAGACAAATTCCCCCGCGGGCGCCATGGCGCCCGCGGGCACCGTGTTGGGGACCACGGATCTAAGGTGTGGTGAAAGTAAGCAGGTGCACAGCTTTGTGCACAGCTCCGGCAAGAGCTGGCTGAGCTGCAGAAAAAGCCAGCAAGGAATTATTTAAAAAGCTGGCAGGGACCCAGGTTGCAATAGGACAGTACAGGTAAGAAATTTTAAGTTACTTTGACAACCCACAGGACTACTTGTTTTACTGCATTGCGTGAGGCGTTCTATTACAATGGATCTTTTGATTCTTAGGGTAAGTCATTTGCATGCTGCATTTCTCTTTCATTTGTCTGGTGTTTTAAGCTAATGTGAAGCAATAAATACATACCCAGTGCTTTTTTTGTGATGGTACTGCCCGGTACTCAGTACCAGCACCTCCAGTCATAGCTCAACAACTTTTCCCCTGGACTACCAGCACCTTTTCTTTTTTTTTCCCCTTTCCTCCCCATAAAAAGAGCACTGAACATACCCATTGTTAAAAAGTCGGACAGTGAGGGCACATCTACACAGCCGGGTTAAACTCGAAATAAGCGAACGCAACTTGAGCCACGCTAATTGCGTAGCTTAAGATGAAATAGCTTATTTTGACTTTTGGCACTGTTTACACAACACTTATTTCGAGAGAGCACTTCTTCCCCAGACTTCCCTTATTCTCCATATAATGAGGATTACAGGAGTTGGGAGTAAGAAGTCCTCCATCTCAACATTTTTGACATTATGTTGAAATAACTACTTGTGTGTAGATGCGCACAATGTTATTTCAGAATAACATTAGTTATTCCGAAATAACGCTGCTGAGTAAACATAGCCTGAGTGACCAGGGAAAGTCATTCACTGCAATTCAGAGGCTAGTGTATCATAGAAGCACAGACAGTTACAATCCGTTTTACTGATTCTCTCCGCCATCTCTCTTCCCTCCTCCACCCCTCCAGTGTGCACACACAGTTAGCCAACTGGCTGTATCACTAAATTAGAGTCAGGCATCCACCAGTCTAATGGTCTAACACCAGTTCTGTTTATATACTGGCTGGTGAGAGACAGGGCTAGTCTCTAGGCCACTGAGTCTGCCTGACAGATAGAGAGTCAGAGTGGGGCCCATAAGGTATCCCTGTATTATAGTAGTCAGGCCAATGTAGAGAAGAGAAAGACCACTCTCCTTGGGGCTGCTATCCTTTCCAGACAAGTAGCAGTTAGTTGAGACAGTCAAACCTCCCTTCCCCCAGCTCTACATGCTGGGGAAAATTGTCTGTACAATATGTGGGGCTGGTACAAGGATCTTCCCCCTGGAGTAGAAGGAAAGCAAGAAGCAGATTTTACGAGTGCCCAAACCATGGCTGGCTTCAAATTTGAACCAATCCCAGTTCAAAATACATTGATGAACTGCACTAACCATTGCTCTCAGCCTCTGGCATGTTCAAACTGGGAGAGTTATATGCACTGGGGTGACTTCTGACCCAAGAGAAATCAGTCAACAGCAGGCTCTGTTCATCACTGAAGTCCTCAGTCGAGGCTCTCTAGCCCACAGTGTAGTTCATCCTTAAAAATCCAGCTGTTTAGAAACATTAATTTTACTCTTAGTTAATTTCATCCTTACCTCAGTTGTTTACATTTCTATACCAATCACTTTGAAGTTGATCCATTCCCTCTAGTTATTTAGGTATCTTACAGTTTTTAAGGCACTCAGATGTTCCATTATTAGAAGACTGCTGCATTTTCATTTGGCTTTCTCTTTTTATTAAGTTTTGTTCTGTCCTTTTTTTGCTTTAGGTTCTCTTAGCTAGCATACTTCATATGCAGATCCACTGTGCTACCCTAATTGAGAGCACCTTCCTGTGAAGTCTACCTTAAGTAAGCCAAGACCTCCTCTCATGGATGATTGCCAGGTGGACATGGGTGTTAAGCAGTTCCAAAGAAGCCCACCATGAGTTTAGGTACTTTTGCCATTTTAATATAATGTAGTATAACTGCCTTTTTCCTCCCCGGGTTACTCGGGAGCAGGTCACACTCACAGGTGTGCCTGGGTGCCTGATGGTTTTAACATAAAAGGAGATCCTGAGTACCCCAGTGGTGGTGATGTTTAGTTGGGGAAACCCTGTCCACTCCCTTACTGCTGTTCCTTTCTCATAAAGAACATACAATGGCGGTGCCTCCACCTGGCTGGCCCTGTACACACTTAACGGTGTGCCTTGAGAGCCTCCAGGAATAAAGTTATTCCAGCAATAATCTGGATCTAACTCAGGAACAACAGCTACAAATCATATACATCTAATAGATTACATTAGATTGAACAACCTTTACTTAGCAACTTAAAGAAACAGGGTTTAACAGATTAACAGTGAATAACATTAACAAAGTACACAGCAATAATAGGAAACTTATCTATCTGGCATATGTACTGCCACCATTTATCCCACTCCTTAGAACTCGCAGTACCATACAGTTGCTTGCATGGGCACACTTGAAGATTTTGCAGCTGGAGTGGATGATTCTAGTCTCCTTCTGTGTGCTGGATGCAGTGTAGCTTCTAGCCACAGGTATAGCCAAAGGGCAATCAGAAGCAGCCTGCTAGATTCCAGTCCCAAAGGCTCTTAGTCCAAGTCTGTAGCTACAACCTAACAGCTCCTAAAATGGATCAAACTCCTCCACAGCAGCCTGGCTCTTTTTCCCCCCCCCCAAAACAAAGGGGAAGAATCCACAGACTGCTGAGCCTTCCTCCACACACATGGAAAGACTCAGATCCCAAAACCAAAAGTCACTTCCTTCCTGGATTCCTCAAAGCCTCATGGGAATTGTAGTCTCTGGGGCTAGATTGCAGCACACAGGATCTTCTCAGAGAATAAGCAGAGGTACCTTTAGTAAGGGAACTATAGTAGTTATGGGGAATTTCACTTTTTATGTGAGTTGACCCAAATGAGGAAGCCAGAAAACAGGTTTAGTTCACTAAAGTCTGCAGCAACAGACTCCTTGACTGGTACCTGCAATGGTTATCAAGTCCCAATTCAGAAAAGCACTGAGTACATGCTTAAGAATGTGCTGGAGTGCTTTGCTGAATTGGGACCTTAACGGAAGGGCTGCTGCTGCTCCCAGTCAACGATATAGAAGATGGCAAATTAGTGTGTATTGTAAGTTGGCAGCCTGATTCAAATATGAAAAAGCAACAGCAGGGTACCAATAATAGCAATGATAAGTCTGTTTCCACATCAGCATACAGCTCAACAAAGGGAGCTGAGGTGTAAAACAAAAACGAAACCTGAACATTTGTATATTTTTAGAATTTCAATTAACATAACTGCCTGCAGAATGAGGAGGCAGAGCAGCGGAGTCAGTGAAGTATGTTGATCACAAGACTTTGCTTTTGCCACAACACCATGTTTGTGTTATAGAATAAAAATCTATTAACGGTTGGAGGAGAAATAAAAACAAACGAAGCAGTCAAGTAAAGCTTAATGTCCTGCTCAGGAACCGTAGGAGGCAAGATAGATTTGATGGAATAGAGAGAGTTCATCAGTACCAGCTCAGCAATATAAGACAGGCAAGCAAGAAATGGAAAAACTAAAGCCCTGATCCTGCATCTGTATTGCCAGCCCATAGACATCAATAACTATTAGGCCCAATAAGCTCATGAGATTCACAGAGCAGCACAAGATTAAGGAGACCAAAGCCATTTGGTGTTTTTTATTTGCTTTTTGGGTTTTGTACCTTTAAAATGCAGTCAGGTCACTAGACACTTTTTTAAAGGGAAGTTGTAATTCTGACAATCACAAGATTCCAAGGCCTGGTATGTTTAAATAAAACAAAAACAAATCATGAGACTAAACTTGTGAGACGAAACATGAGTGCTAAACTTGTGAGAACTAGCAATTGTACAGAGTTCATTTACCATCAGGCACCTTCTCTGCTGCTCTGAGTTCTAGCTCCTTCCAGAATTCAGGCCTCCTTCTGTTGCTCATTCATAAGCCCTGCAAGCTCTCTGGCTGTGCAACACAGCACAGTCTCTCTTTGTGACTCAGGGTGTGTCTAGACTACCTAGTTTTGTCGACAAAAGTGGACTTTTGTCGACAAAACTATACCAGCGTCTACACTACCGCTGAGTTCTGTCGACATAACGTCGACAGAACTCAGCAGTTTTGTCGACGCTGGTATACCTCATTTTACGAGGCATAACACCTTCTGTTGACAGAACTCTGTCGACAGAAGGTGTTATTGCCTGTAACGTTGCGTCCAGACTACGGAGTTCTGTCGACAAAGCAGCTTGCTTTGTCGACAGAACTCAATGTGTCTGGACGCTCTTTGTCGACAGAAGTTTTGTCGACAGATACTGTCGACAAAACTTCTGTCGACAAAACGCGGTAGTCTAGACGTACCCTTAGCTGCTCCCTCTTCATGGCTTAGCCCTCCACCCAGGTCATTATGTGCTTCCCTCCTTCCAGGGAACCAAAGGATCACCAGCTTAGCTGTGCAGTTATCTTGCCAGACCATCCTATAGTTGAAGACTATGCTACCTTCCTATATGGCAGATAGGGAAATCCAGTTCTGCCCTCTATCTTGGAGTCCAGCATAGGCACCATCTGTTCAACAGACAGTCTGCCTACTCTCAGACTCTCTTCTTATTTTCCTATGCTCCTTCCTATTCTTCTCCTCCAGCTCTCTGTGCCTCTTTCTCCTCATGAAGGTCCTTCTCACCTCAATTTGCTGCTTTGTAGCAGCCCACCCTACAGCTGCTCCTCTGAACTTCATTTTCTATGACCTAGCCAGTCTAATTCTCCTGCAGGCCAGCCTGTTAGGTTAATTAGCCCCTTCCTAGGTAACTTAACCCTTTCAGGTGAAGTGCAGAGTGAAAGTTCCAGCTCAACAACACTAAGGCTACGTCTACACTGCAGGCTTCTTGCGCAAGAACTGTTTTGCACAAGAGTTCTTGTGGAAAAGGTCTTCCACTGCCATGTGCTTTTGTGCAAGAGATGTGCTTTTGCGCAAGAGCATCCATGGCAGTGTGGATGCTCTCTTGCGCAAGAAAGCTCTGATGGCCATTTTAGCCATAGGGCTTTCTTGCGCAAGAAATTCATATTGCCTGTCTACACTGCCTTCTTGTGGAAGAGCTCTTGCGCAAGAGAGCTTATTCCTCATGGGGAAAGGAATAACTTTTCCAGAAGAAGCCCTGTTTTCTGATACTGTACTGTAAATGTACTTGAGCAAGAACGTGCATGCAGTGTAGATGCTCTGCAAGTTTTTGCGCAAGAACAGTCATTCTTGCGCAAAAAGCCTGCAGTGTAGACGTAGCCTAAGAATGTAAAGCAAGGCCTATATTTAAAGCATACATCCAAGTCTGCAAGTTCTGTCTTTTTTAACCTCAGCAATAACTGAAAAATCTGGTGCACAATTGTGGTCTGCCGTATGTATTTACTACACACTCAAAATTCCATTTTTCCATTTTTATAGCAATTCTTACCATGACTATCACTGTTCATTATACTGAAGTGCTGCACAAAGTACATCCTGGCCTTTGGGATCACTGCTTTGTTGTCATTTCATTTCTGCAGGATTTCTGGATTAGTTCTACTTATCCCTCAACTTTATTTGAATTTTGCCATGTCCTAAAATAGATACTTCATGTAGCTTATTGCAATAATTACATTAGGTCTTAGGGACACATCGCACGTGGAGTAAGGATATCATGGGCCCCTTAGTTCCCAACTCCCTGTCCCCTCGCCCCTGCTGCCTAAAATAATTCTTATTTTTCCCCATACTTCTTGTAGTACAAGCATTAGATCTGCTATTGCACTGTGTTATAGACCTTCCTGTGGGAATGGATGGCTATCTAACTCTAATACCTGAGATAATAATACACAGTAATAGGCAGAGATAATCCAGCCAATAAGGGAGTGAACAATGCTGGTTTGTGTGCTAGTGATGGGTGCTACATCTACACTGCCTCTTTTGCGGAAGAGGCAATGCAAATGAAGCGTTCATTAGCAACTTCTGGTGCTTCATTTGCATATTCTTTTCTGATGCTTTTTGCAGAAGAGGTTTTTGCGCAAAAAAAAGCAGTGTAGACGGGTCCATTTTGCACAAAACCCCCTTTTGCACAAAAACCTTTAAACCTCATTTTTTGAGGAATAAGGGTTCTTGCGCAAAACGGACCTGTCTACACTGGGTTTTTTTGCACAAAAACCTCTGCCGCAAAAAGCATTGGAAGAGAATATGCAAATGAAGCACAAGAAGTTGCTAATGAGCGCTTCACTTGCATTGCCTCGCAAAAAAGAGGCAGTGTAGATGTAGCCAATATTGATCAGTAACTAGCAATACATGTGGATTCCCCCACCACAAGTGTTGCATATGCTGCTTGTACTGTTTAGGTTTGATCACATGAATATTTAGCAGCTTTTTGTGTCTGACGACCATGGCACTCATCTTTCCCATCATCACTGAACATCTGTATCATTGAGTATTTCACGCCCTGGTCTCCTGCCTGCTGGTATTTGCAATTGTACATATCAGCTCCAGTGTACATGTTATGCCATACCACTGAGTTAAACCCTTCTGTGATGTGCTGCTCAGATGCCGTGGTTTTGTGTATGTGTGTGGGAGGATGTCCCCATGATGTTTGGATCCTTCACTATTGACATCCATTGGCCACATTTGGGTCACTTCCCCTCCGAGTATGGGGCTCTTGACACTATGATTACGGCAGCAATCTCTTAGCTCAACACAGGGCAATGGTGTTCAGAAAGGGTATTGCACAATAAGGCACAGTTTGCTGTGTAGCTCCAAAGTTGCAAAAGATGTTTCAAGAATGAATATTTTTGTTCTTTTCCAGCAGAGCCACTCTTGTCCTTCACTCACCAGTGTGGATGCCAAGGGAAAGCTCTCCCACCGCTCATTCTGTAAGTTAAGTCAGCCCCCCCCCCCCTTTTAAGGTCCTAGTATGGTCAGTTGCATTAAGAGCTATAGAATTTGCAAGCTACGCAACTGGCCAGCAAATACCATTCTGTGCTCAAGCCAACTTTATTCAAAAATGTAGATAATAGGGATGAAGGTTTTCTTAGATGATATAGGGCAGTGATGGATGGCCTGGACTGGGCTGCATGGGTGGCCCTCCATCTCAGTGGGCTGCCAGAGTGTTGTAACCAAGATAGTTTCCTAGGCTAAAGTAGTTTTGCTAACTGCTGCACTTTCATACCTAGAATTTCTGGGGTGTGCCCATTGAACTGTACTGCACCTTGATTGGATGCAGAGGGAGCACACGGCTCTCACAGTCAATGTTATGTGCAATCAGCATGCACCTCACTTCACGTGTCCTTGCTTTATGTGCGTGTCTCTTTATCAATACTAATAACTTTTTCCTATGTGGACAGAAACCAGTGGAATCTGGCAACCCTGCACATGGTCATTGGTAAACAATGTTTTGAAGACCACATATTGAACCACAATGGGCTGCATGCGGCCCATGGGTTGCAGATTGCTCTTCACTGATATAGTGCGTCAACCCTGCACTAATCATACTATTCTGAGCACCGTGGCAGGTGATACACCTTGAGTTTAAAAGTTACGCTGCTTCCTGGAAAGCATTAACTGGCAAACTTGCCATTAAGGCCAGTAACACCAAAAATTGCTGCAGCTGAAAGAGAAATTATAGGTAAAAAAAATGTTTGGTGTTTTACTATTTACTCCTTTGTTTGCTGTGACAGGCACAAAACACTTTGGCTGTGTCTAGACTGGCCAGTTTTTCTGGAAAATCAGCCACTTTTCCGGAAAAACTTGCCGGCTGTCTACACTGGCCGCTTGAATTTCCGCAAAAGCACTGACTTCCTACTGTAAGAAATCAGTGCTTCTTGCGGAAATACTATCCTACTCCCGTTCAGGCAAAAGTCCCTTTTGCACAAAGCTTTTGTGCAAAAGGGCCAGTGTAGACAGCTCAGATTTGTTTTCCGCAAAAAAGCCCCGATCGCAAAAATGGCGATCATGCCAATCTAGACGCAGCCTTTGACTCTAGACAGCTTCCCTAACAGTCATCTGGGTCTTTTACTGAGTATTGGTCAAAATAAAACTATTTTTAAAACAGGAAACTATAAAGGCAGGTGTGGCAGCTGCATTTTTTTAAACAGCAAAAAATGGATTCGATTTCAAGTTAATGGTGCCCCTTTAACACTATCTTGTAAAAAACCAAAACCAACCACTCTTTATTTGCCTCTTGGGAACAAATGATGATGAAATAAATTGGGCATCACCATACAAGAGGTGAGCTCTGGGTTCTGTCTAACACTGCCTGCTGGACCATAACATTTCCAACCTCTTTTATCCACCATTGTGAAATCCTGTCCATTGATGTCAATGGGAGTTTTGCCATTGACAACAAGCTACTGTCTTCCCCAAGCTCAGTAAAATGAATCCATGGTATGGTTGTTGACAGTCGGGTTGTTTTGCAGGTGTATGATGATGACAGCAATAAGTACAAACCCGGATGAGGAGAGCTACAAACCATGGAGGCGCCAACATCAGAGCCCGCGTTTGTCGACGTGGACAAAGGACTAACATTAGCATGTTTTGTCTTCCTTTGTCTTTTCTTGATTGTGATGATTATTCGCTGTGCAAAAGTCATCATGGACCCTTACAGCGCCATCCCGACTTCCACATGGGAGGAGCAGCACCTGGATGACTGAAAAGGACACTGCTGGAAGCTTCCACAATGCATCCTGGAAGGCCTTTTCCTTCAGAGAGGGTGATTGTATGTTAAATCACATTACGGAGTGGTGCAAATACCTCTGACAGCGTATTGGTTACATTTTCCTGCATAGAACGTTGTAGACTACATTGTGCCCTTATCTATTTCTATGTTAGAACCTTAACAAGACAAATTATGATTGTAGCTTGAATAGCACAAAGCTCTCTAGGCAATAAGGCTCCCTTTAAAGCTTCTTCTAATATAAATCTCAACCTGGCATTCTTTTCCCTTAAGGAATAATGTCAATATTGATTCCAGTAAATAAGGGGGAGGGTAGTTATGAGTACTTGGAAAAGCAATAAGGGTGTTTAATCTTTCTTTTGACAATATGTTTGTCCATTATTTCTGGGTGGTTCTTAAGGCTATGAAAATGCCACACCTTACAGGTGTGCAAAGTCTCTTGGAAATTTCTACCCCTGGGATGTCAGTGACTCTGGGTATGTTTAGACTGCAGGCTTCTTTCGAAGGAAGCTTTTTTGGAAGAGATCTTCCAAAAAAACTTCTTCTGAAAGAGAGAGTCCACACTGCCAAAGTGCATCGAAAAAGCGACCTGGTTTTTCGAAAGATAGCGTCCACACTGAACAGATGCTATCTCGCTTTTAAGTTGTGATTACTATGGACAGAGTGGCCACCAGGGCACCTGTGCTTTTTCCTGGAGGCCTCTTCTTTTGAAAAAACTCCCTCTTCTGCATTCACACATGCCATTTTCCAAAAGAGCTCTTTCGGAAAAGGCATAATTCCTCATAGAATGAGGTTTACCAATGTTGGAAAAACCCCTGTATTCTTTCAATTTTCTTTTGAAAGAACACAATAGCAGTGTGGACGTAAGTGAAGTTTTTTGGAAAAACAGCAGTTTAAAAAAAAACCAAAAACCCTGCAGTCTAGACGCAGTCTATATGTACTAAATAGGCTTATAGGGTGGAGTAGAGAGATGTGCACAAACTTCTTGACTATCTAGATCATAGGACTAGAAGGGATCTTGAGAGATCATCAAGTCCAGTCGCCTGCCCTCACGACAGGACCAAGCACTATCTAGATTATCCCTGACAGATGTCTATCTAACCTGCTCTTAAATATCTCCAATGATGGAGATTCCACAACCGCCCTGGGCAATTTATTCCAGTGCTTGAAGAGTTTCCTAATGTCCAGCCTAAACCTTCCTTGCTGCAATTTAAATTCATTGTTTCTTGTCCTATCATGAGAGGTTAAGGAGAATAATTTTTCTCCCTCCTCCTTGTAACACTCAATTAAGTTCAGGTTAAACGTCTCTAGTCCAGCACCCTTGGGGCCTGATTACTGCTGAACCAGAGAATTTTCTGAACCATGGCAATATTGTCTAGTAGCATTACCAACATTTCTAAGAATGTATTGGGCTCTTATAAAACATTTAGGGGTAAATTAGAGCTAAATAACAGCATAGAACACTGAGAGCCAGGGCTGGTAGCTGTAAACAAACTTTACGGGATTGCAGGAAACTTGCTACACCTGTGGTAAGGGAACATCCGGCTAACTAAAATCATGCTGGACCATGGATGTTGCCAAACCAGAGAGTTCCAGACTACAGAAGTTCAACCTATATTAGAAAGCTGCTATCATGTCCCTTTCACTCTTCTCTTTTCCAAACTAAACAAACCCAATTCTTTCAGTCTTTCTCCATAAGTCACATGCTCATAGTGGTTAGTTCTAGTTGTACACTTTTACCTGCAGTATTTTAGGAACATACTTCCAAGAGCCAGGATTATGAAATACACAAAACTTGTGATGATTTTCAAATGAGTGGATGTATAATTGCTCCCATTTTTTATTTACAGTTGTTAAGATTCAACCTTACTGCTACCCATCTGGGTTGCACAAAAATAATGGAGCAAAGACTGTAAAAGAAGAGGCATTAATCAGAACTATGTAGCCTAGATAAGGTGGGGTCATAATTTTATACTTTTTTACTGGTCAGTAAGAAAGACAGGTATTTAGCAACAACTTACAACATGCACTCTGCCATGGCAAAATTAAACATCTTTAAGTTTACAGATGAACTTTCATAGAATTGTAATAAAAATGTCTACTCAATTTCCTACCTTAACCATTCATTACTTATTGCATACAAGGAGGGAAAAGGGATTCAAGGATCGCCTAGTGCAGCTCTGAGGTTTGGAGGGAAAGGAATTCCCTCCTAAAATAAATCCTAAATTCTATATTCCCCAAAGGCTTCTAATCTTGTCTCAGTTGCAAAAATTCACCCACAGCTGTCTTTCTGCAGTGACTACAAGTTTTGCTCAAGGAACTACTGGAGTAATAAGGAGTTTTCCCAATAGGAGTTGTGTTGTGGAAGCTAGGTCTCAACCACGGTTCCCTCTATGTTTTTCTATCTTTGGGAGGAATAAATTTTGTTGTGTGCACTGAGGAATGTGCAAATGTGCATCACCAATAGAAACACCTGCTGTCCACTGTGAGTGCTCTGCTAATCAGATGGGTGGCACCTGACTCTCTTCTGGGCAGCCGCCTAAGCACTCAGCTTACAGGGAACACTGGTATCAACTAGAGATGTAATGGGTACATCCACAAAGAGTCAGTTTCCACCAAATTTGCAGGTATCTGTCCACCCACACCCAGGCTATGTCTATACTCACAGCTTCTTGCGCGAGTAATATGCAAATGAGGCTAAGCATGAAATATCGCTGAGCCTCATTTGCATACCTAATGAGCCACCATTTTTTTCAGAAGAGGCTCTTGCGCAAGAAGGAGCGTCTACACTGCCCCTTCTTGCACAAGAAAAACCCTCTTGTGCAATAAGGGGCAGTGTAGATGCTCCTTCTTGCACAAGAGCCTCTTCTGAAAAAAATGGTGGCTCATTAGATATGCACATGAGGCTCAGCGATATTTCATGCTTAGCCTCATTTGCATATTACTCGCACAAGAAGCTGCGAGTGTAGACATAGCCAAATACCACTCTGGGGCTATTTGCCCTCTATATTCCCAACTCCCTTACTATGCCTTTCCCTGATATGGTTGCCCACATATGGTAGGGTGCATATGTGTAGGAAAGGGGTAGCCAATGGTTGAAGCAAGGAATTAGGAATCAAGATTTCTTGGTTTCTAGTATCAGCTTTGTTAGGGTACGTCTACACTACATGCCTCTGTCGGAAGAGGCATGTAGATTTGTTTATTCAGCAAAGGTAAATGAAGCCGCGATTTAAATGATCGCAGCTTCATTTACATTTACATGGCTGCCGCGCTGAGCCGACAAACAGCTGATCAGCTGTTTGTCGGCTCACCGCTAGTCTGGACGTTCCCCCTGTTGACATCAAAGCCCTTTGTCGGCAGCCCCGGTAAACCTCATTCCACGAGGAATAACGGGGCTGCCGACAAAGGGCTTTGATGTCGACAGGGGGAACGTCCAGACTAGCGGCGAGCTGACAAACAGCTCAGCGCGGCAGCCATGTAAATGTAAATGAAGCCGCGATCATTTAAATCTCGGCTTCATTTACCTTTGCCTACAACCCTAATCTACACAGCCTTACAGACTTGCTACATAGCCAGGCAAGTCACTGCATCTCTTTGTGCCTCACTTTACCCATGTGTAAAATGAGCCACAGTAATCTTTGCCTGCCTCCTCCTATGCTCCGAAGCTTAATCAACATCAGCAAAGCACTTGGGCTATGTCTAGACTGCAAGCCTCTTTCGAAAGAGGCTCTTTCGATTTAATTTCGAAAGAACGCGGCTGCAGTCTAGACGCAGGTGAGGTTTTTTCGAAAAAAGGCTACTTTTTCGAAAAAACCCCTGAGTCTGGACACAGCCTTGGAGATCTGTAAGTAAGAAGCATTGCATATAGAAGCAGAGTATTAACTTATTGTTATTACTTGTGAAGCTGGAATATAGGGAGTGGCTAAGACTCATTATAAGGTAGATTAAATTGCCCTCATCACAGAGGAACCCTCAAAAGGTGCTTTGGACCATTTAGTGCCCACTTTATGCCACAGATTTTGCTGATCTTACTCATGACTGTTACCACTTTGCTCTGTTAATCATCCCATTGATTGCAGAGAGATTCTTTGTAAAGTAAGATGCTATTCACCATAATCAAGGGCATCCGAATCTGGCTGTAAGTGGTGTGGAGAGCATTGGGCAGAACTTCTGTACTGAAATGAATTTCACCCTCTGTTCATTTCCTATTTTCATTTGAGAAAAAGGAGTTTTCTCTAGACGCTAGGACCTACCTGAATATTGCACCTGAGCTGGTTGAATTACCCAGTGGCAACAATTTATCTGATGGATTTAGCTGTTGTTTCTGTTGGCTGGTTATCCTCAAACTGGTTGTGGATTTTTACAATATGAACATTTTTCAACATACTATGTGCAAACAAATTGCAGTCTATTTTGTTTATGGCTAGGTCACTATGGCTATGTCTAGACTACGGGGGTTTTGAGGGATACCTCTGGTACCGCTGCATCCAGGGAACACGTTTGCTCTCCCGTTTTTTTTTTTTTTTTGCGAAACGTGCTCTTTCAGGGAGCCCTACATACCTCGTTTCATGAGGCATAAGGGCTCTGCTGAAAAAGGAGGCTTTTCTGCCATTTGGCCCTGCCTAGATTGGGCCAAATGGTGGAAAAGCCTCTTCCACAAAAGGGATTGGAAAAAGCTACGCAAATTGTGGAGCGCAGTTTGCGTAGTTTTTTCCAATAAAGCCCTGCAGTCTAGACCTAACCTATGAATATCTATGTACACGCTAGGGTATGTTTATACACCAGGGCTAAAACTGAAATAAACTACACAACTTGAGCTACATCAATTGTGTAGCTTAAGTCAAAATACAGGCAGTCCCCGACTTACGCGGATCCGACTTACGAACGGGACTTTTCTCGCCCCGGAGCTTGCGGGAGGTGGGACCTCCCAGAGCACAGCGGTCCCGCCACCGTATCCTCTGGGGCGAGAAAAGCTGCTCCGGGTCTCCCTGGTGTGCTGGGGGGGACTCTCCAGCACAGCAGGGAGAGCCGAGCAAAGCCGCACAGGCGGCGGGACCCCGCTGCCCGTGCGGCTTTGCTCCATTGCCCCAGAGCAAAGCCGCACAGGCGGCGGGGTCCCCCGCCTCTGCGGCTTTGCTCCTGTCTCCCTGCTGTGCTGGGGGGGACTCCAGCTAGTGCACCCCCTCCCAGGAGAACAGGCTTTTGTTGCGGCACGCCTGGGGTAGAACAGCTGGGGTGCTGTCAGGTTGGTCCTGCGGGGACCTACCTGGCAGTGCCCCAGCTGTTCTGTCCCAGGAGTCCAGATTCAGCCGCTGTTGAAACTGATCAGCGGCTGATTCCAGGAAGCCGGGGGCAGAGCAGCTCTGCCTACGGCTTCCTGTAGTCAGCAGCTGATCAGTTTCAGCAGCGGCTGAATCTGGAGCCAGTTCCAACTTACATACAAATTCAACTTAAGAACAAACCTATAGTCCCTATCTTGTACGTAACCCGGGGACTGCCTGTAACTTATTTCAGCTTTTGGCACTGCGGAAGTCCAAGAAAGAGCATTCTTCCTTCAACTTCCCTTACTCCTCGTACAATGAGGGTTACAGGAGTCGGAGTAAGAAGTCCTCCAGCTTGACAGTATGTCAATATTATTTCAAAATAACTGCTTGTAGTGTAGAGGCGGACTTTGCTATTTCGGAATAACGTCAGTTCTTCCGAAATAACGCTGCTGTGTAGACATAGGCTAGGAATTATTACCTAGATCAGCATGGTATTGTTTCTGCTCCCTGACTGGATGGCTCCATTTCGTCACCTGTAGTCATATAGTACAGCATTTTACACTGAGTTTACTGGGATTATTCAGAGTCCAAAAAAAGTAAGGGGAACAGAATCAGTCTCTTGATTGGTAAGAGTCACGTTTTTGTTTGCAAGTTATCTATGCACATAACCGCTCAGCCATCAGCAATGCAATCATTTTCAGCATGAACACCTGGTGAATGTGTAGCTGTACCAATGACACTTCAGCTCATATAGGGTCACAAACAGGACCCCAATCCAGAAAAATATGTAACCACCTTAGGGTATGTCTACACTTGCCCCCTAGTTTGAACTAGGGAGGCAAATGAAGCATACTGAAGTTGCTAATGAAGCACAGGATTTAAATATCCCACGCTTCATTAGCATATTCGCGGCCGGTCGCCATTTTAAAATGCCGGTCGCCTGATTTAACTTGCCGCGTGTAGATGCAGTAGTTCAATCGGAAACCCTTCCCTCGATTTAACTGTTACCCCTCATTGCACGAAGAGTTACAGTTAAATCGAGGGAAGGGTTTCCAATTGAACTACCACATCTATACGTGGGATGTTAAATCAGGCGACCGGCCACGAATATGCTAATGAAGCACGGGATAGTTGAAGTGCAGGATATTTAAATCCCGCGCTTCATTAGCAACTTCGGTATGCTTCATTTGCCTCCCTAGTTCGAACTGGGGGGCAAGTATAGACATACCCTTAGAGCTGCTGTTTGGGAATTTGACACAAGGGAAACTACAGATAGGTCCATTTCCTACTAACAAAGTATTTCTGCCTAATTCTGCCTAAACCTGCCTAATTCATCCTTCTGTTGGTAAAAGGAGAATTCCTCATGCTCGTTAAGATTTCCATATATATCTGCCCTGTCGTCTAAGATTTCTCCATTTGAAGTTCATCTCTACACAAGGCTATTTCATTTTTGCATTGATCGTGCAACATGACGGGGTGACGGGTATGCGAGGCTGGGGAAGGCATTGCCTTCCCAAACCACTAGCCTCATCCTACCCAGACTCCACCTCCAGAATGCCTATTGTAGGCGCACTGGGAGCAGAATGTTGCTGCCCTCGAGTGCCCACCCTGCCTGTGCTTAGAGACGGGGAGGCTGGCGCTGCACATCTCCTGACCTCCCTCCCTATGGTCTGGGCTGGGAGGGGAGGGAACAGCTTGGCTCTGTGGGAGGTGGTGCTTGGACAGAAGGGGTGGGGGTTGGGATGGGAGTTTGCCTCCCCCAACCTTAACTTCACCCACTGCCCATGAAACATGACCTGATTTCTGCATCCCAGTCTACTGCCACCTCACTCACAAAGCCTCAAAGAAACCAGGGGTTATCAGGCTACAGCTACACTACGAGTTTTCTTGGCAACAAATATGCTAATGAGGGACTCATTTGCATGAGTTGTGAGCTCATTTGCATATTTCCTGCCGATCCATTTTTATGCTGGGGTTTTTGTGCAAAAACAAGCAGTGTAGATGTTTTCTTTTTGCGCAAAAAACCCTTTTTCCACAAGATCCTACCCCAGCACAAAAATGGATCGGCAGAAAATATGCAAATGAGATCACAACTCATGCAAATGAGCCCCCTCATTAGCATCTTTTTTTTCAAGAAAACTTGTAGTGTAGCTGTAGCCTCAGTATAAAGCGATGCTAACCTCTGAGCCAAAAGCAAAACCACCCTTTAGTTCTTGCATTCTGAATGTGAACGTGACAATTTCTCTCCTGTCTTCCAATCTGCACACATGATTCTTGTACGCCTGTAATCCTGAGCCCGCCGTCCCTACCTCACGTAACTCCCCTTGAGGCCAACGGAAGTTCTCTGTTAGAAACAGCTGCAGCGTTGAGCCTAGATAATAATTTAAACTGCATGTAACAAGTGCCTCTGCTATTTTGCTGTATTGTAAATAAATAGTCTGTACTTACACTCAAAAAAACGAATCATCTTGTGGTGAATGTGTTCCTCCAATACAATAAATGGCCTCAACGCAGAATTGTTCTTGTCCTTGTCTGTCAGTGTCTCTCTCTGTCTCTCTCTCTCTCTATATATATATATTTAAAAAAAATTCCTTCAGGATGATAGAGTGGTGTCACCGCATCACTGTGTCCCTTCCTCCCCCCTCCGCCCTATCCCCAGCCTCAGCAGAATCAGAAGGGGAAGCAGCAGCTATGGCTCAGGGTTCCCCCCAACTCACTTCTTGGGGGTGTGTGCCCAGGACTCCCTGCTGGCCCCCGGTTTCCCTTCAGGAGGGTCAGGAGTGACAGCTGCTCCTCCCTGTGCTCTGGGCCTTGGCGAGAAGTGGCTCCAGCTCCCCACCCCACCACGGCTCCTGCGGCCCGGCTGCCTCAGTTCCTGGGTCCTGCTGGCAGCCAGCGGCGCCTTGAGGGGGGACAACTGCAGGGTGCTCAGTGAGTTCTGCTGCTCCCCCATTCCTGCCGCTTCCCATCCAGCCACCTGTGGCTCTGTTTCTGCTTCCATACCCAGGGCCCCGACGCTCTGTGACCCAGGAGACAACCACAGCGGCTGCCAGCCTGGCGCACCAGCCTCGTGGCCCCCCACAAGATTAGAGCGCCAGTGCCAGCTTCCTGGGGGGAGGAGAAAGAAAGCCCCTGAACTCACTTGTGGGGAGGCACGCGGATTGCCACTTCTCTTCTCCCTGCCCGAGCTAGGGACAGCAGCGCAGAGACATGCTTGCTGGAGGCTTTTCCTGCTGCTCCCATTGGAGCAGCGGAGAAAGCCTCCAGTACCTTGGAGTGGCATGCAGCACAAAAACAAGTGCTCCCCCCAGCCCCTCATTCTCATCCCAGACACCCTGCACCCCCAGACTTCTCCTACCCCCTCCCCCTTAGCCAGACACCCCGCACCCCTAACCCATTCCTGCCCTGCCCCCCCAGCCAGACACCTTTCTCTCAACCTGCTCCTGCCCCCTTCCCTGCTGCTGCACCCTGTCCTTTGGCCAGACACCCTGCTCCCAGTCTGCTCCTGACTCTTTCCCCCTCCGCCCCGGCCAGATACTCTGCCCAATCAGTGTCCAGTGTCTAGCTTCAGGAAGGGCTGGTGACAGCCCCGCTTCTGCTGTGGCACAGGTAGGAGGAGAGGCCACGATCCAGCTGTGGCAGACAGAGGTGGCGAGTATAATGGCCAGAGAGGTGTGGTTGGCGAGCTCCTGCATCTTCTCTTGCTCCTGCTCCTCCCCAGCCAGATACCTTATTAACTACCAGCCTGCTCCTGCCCCCTCTCACTTGCCAGACACCCTACTCCCAGCTTGCTCCTGCACCCTACCTCCCGCTCAGACCTCACACCCTCACCCCCTCCTGCAGCCCAACTCCCGCCAAGTTGCCCCATCCCTATTTCACTCACTGGCATCCCTGTCCCACACACTGAACCCCTCATTGTTGGCCCCACCCCAGAGCCTAGAGGGGTCCACAAAATCCACTATCCCTGGAAACCCAGAAGAATTTATCGGGCCTGAGGCCTTGACCTCAGCCCTCCCTGCCCCTCCCCCCACTATGGGGCTTGTGCGTCAGGGGAGAGAGGTGCTTCAGTTGGGGGCCACACAAGTGAGGGTGGGGGATTCGTGGAGGGGCTTTTTATCTCTACTCACTTGTGTGGTGCCCGACTGATTTTTCTGTGGATCAGTGGCTCCCAACCCAGAAAAGGGTCCCCACCCCTGCCATAAATAAAGACAATGTTGAAACTTTTTCTGTTGGACATAATATTTTTACTTTATTTAAAATGAAGACTGGCCAACAAGGCCCAGCCCCCATCTGGCCGCAGTGTCCTGTCCCTGGTCCCAATCCTGGGGCAGGCCTTGTGATCCAGCCCCCATCTGGCCAAAGGAAGCGAAGGTGGCGGCCCCCCTGCATGGGTAGGAGGGGAGGCCACAGTCCGGCTGCAGCAGACAGAGGAGGATTGGTGAGTGTAGCAAGCAGGGGCGCAGCCCCCTAGTTGTCTTTTAAAAATAAGGCAGTTTTGGTTTAATAGTCTTAATCCATTCTCCTGGTCTCTGCTGTATAAATTGGTCATTGGGCTCTAAAGGCTGGATTGTACCTTTATCATCGACCCTGAGCAAGAGCAGAAAATCAGTCACAATTCTTGGCCTCTGTGATGAAGAGTAAATTACTTCACCCCTTTTCAGGGAGCCAAGTCACTCCCCACAGCTACCAGGACTGGCAAGTGGGAGCCCCTCCCGCTGTCCCTGCAGTTCTCTACACCCACTTCTTCCAGATTGCTCACAGCCCAGAATGTCAGACAAATAGCCAGTGTTCTCCTCCCCCCCCCCCCCTTGGGAGTCACAATTTAAGCAGGGCCAAGCCAGCAGAGTAAGAGGGAACCAATTCCCTTGAAGCCCCTGTGCATGTGCGTAGTCCAAAGAGAGGTGTCCTTGTGGGAGAATTAAGAGGGAAACTTCCAAGGGACATGGCATTTTGTGGGCCAGATTTTCAAAGCTCAGGTGAACGGAGACACAGTCATTCTCACTGCCCCTGCAAAATCCACCTTTGTGCATGTACATCGCCCGTCATCACAAGTGCATTAACTTTTCCTGGTGCAACTGCTGCACCCCACTTTGAAGATCTGTCCCTTTTTATCTTGATCCTTTGCAATGCTAACACTATTGCATAAGAGGGCTGTAGGCAGATGCAAGCTCAGTTACTGTATCATTGAAAATCATTTCACAGTGCAGAGACATTCTTTTTTTGTTCCTTGGGTTTCATTTAGCAAAATCCATTTGGCACCAATTCAGTCTGAACCTATGATCATTTAGTTTTCCACCGGCAGGATTATGGCTGCAGGACTTCCACAATTCCCCGGGTAACTCTGCCACTGCTCTGTAATAACCGCACAAGAAACAGGAGGCGCGCAGCTCACGACAGGCAGTTAGCTACAAACCCTTGCCTCTGCAATGGTCCCTCTGAGAATGCGCAACATCCTGACAGCTCTGGTAAAAACTATTAACATTTGCACAACTGTCTACAGGTTATGGTTAAGTGGTGGGGGGTGGAGCAGTCCTCCATGCTGCAGGCAGGGAGCTTCTCCAGCTCCAGGCGGCCACCCACAGGCAATGGGCACTCTAGCCTGGCCTGAGCAGCTCCCATCCAGTGGGCCTGGCCTGGGCGTGCCCCTGCCATCCCCAGTTCAATTAGTTAACCGGTTAAACTTAACATTTAACTAATTAACTAATTAAATGGGATTTACATCCCTACTCCAAGACAACTCTGGAGGGCTGGCAAGTAAGACTGGTTTCCAGCCATGAATCTGTGACTGGTGAGGTCTGGAGCCTTAGCATGAGCTGGCACCTGGTCTGTCCAGAACTCACTAACACCTCTGACCTCACTAGCCTGGTTCTGATGCCAAGCTACCAAATGCTTCCTCTGGATTCTTTTGTTACAGCTCCGGCCACAATTAGCTGAGCACCACTAGCAGCCATAAACATTTCTTCTAGAAACAGCATGGCCAGGCCTTCAAGGGGATTTCGGAGCTCAGGTCCCACTGAAATTAGGATCTGGGCTCACAAATACACTAGAGGACTAGCTCATATTGTTAGTTCTTGACATTTTACTTATG
Source organism: Pelodiscus sinensis (assembly GCF_052426305.1). Classification (NCBI taxonomy): domain Eukaryota; kingdom Metazoa; phylum Chordata; order Testudines; family Trionychidae; genus Pelodiscus; species Pelodiscus sinensis. The sequence goes on from NC_143065.1 coordinate 29,331,837, forward strand.
CAGCAAATGATTACAGAGGCAGAAATAGGAGGAGGACTACATTTCCCACTCCCAAAATGTGCTGACAAATGATAATCTACAGAAGGGGAGCTGGGTGACTGGAGACAGTTGTAATGGGATAAGTTGTGACATACTTCATCATCTCTTTTCTGTGCAAGCCATATGATCTTAGGCAACTTCAGACTGGCAAAATGCAGCTCTCAGTTAATCAATAACTGAGATTTTACTCGTGCTTTTATTAGCGTTTGAGTCTATATGTGTATGTTCCTCTTCTCGATATGTTTTTAGCAGGTTTTATGTCCCTCTGGGGCCTCGTATTTTAAATGTTTGTATATATTTGTATTATGTTTAAAATTTTTGTAAGCTGCCTTGAATATTTTAAATAGAGAGGCAGGGAAAAAAATATTTAAATAAAAAATAAATAAATAAATAAATAAAGCATCAGCCTGTGGCTGTGTATATAGAGGGAGCTTATTCATTAATTAGTTGTCTGGTGCGACTTGGGTATGTACAGAGGCATTTGAGAAAACATGTTCTCACACGTGATCCTAACCCAGCAGCAGTTGTTATAGAAGAGTCAAGCTAAAATATTGGGGAGAAGGATAACCTCAAAGGAGTCAGAAGTGGCTGCAGAATACCAGAACAGTCCACTTCCTCAAGCTGCCAGTCCAGTTTTTGGGCTTCCAACAAAGGCTAGGGACCAGGGAGGCAGAGTGTAGCAGGAGAGTAACGTGGGTTATTCAGATATGAAAAACTCCATCATTTATTAAAGGGTGGAGTTAAAGTTATTGGATATGAGGCAGACAAAAAAATCATCCATTCAGGAAATGTGGAATGCGAAGTAACGCATCCTTTTTGCTGGAGGCCTTGTGTATACTTACCTGGAAGGTCAAATTAAGATACAGCTCTCTACCTATGTTGCATAGCTGGAGTCAATGTACTTTAATTTGACCTTTGGTGCGGTCTCCAAGCAGATGTCGAGGAGAGAAATGCTCCTGTCAACTTCCCTTACTCCTCACGAGGATTAGGAGTTTTGGCGTTGCTGAGGGCGCCCTCAGTATTTGATTTAGTGGGTCTTTACTCGGACTGCTAAATCAAACTCTGGAAGATTGACCACCACAGTGTCAATCTTCCTCGAAGTGAAGACATGGCCTTAAGCAACTCTTCCTAGAGAGGCTGCTTCATAGTTCTTTGTTTCTGATGTAAATACATTTCAGCATTAAAAGCTGATGAGAAACCAAATGAGTATTGAACACTATAATGAGTGATGTCCCTTGAAATGAGGAGCAGCTGAGTGGTATGTATGGATTAGATCTAAGATGTAATTTAAAGTAATGGTAGGGCAGCCCAGAGCCCAGCATGGGTGCTCTTATGTGACGTTTAATATTTCTAAATACATAGGTTAATTTTAAAACATTACACATTTCTTAGTGCAACAACAAAGTGTATTCTTCCTTCCCATGAAACAGCAATGCAGCTAACTTCCTAAAGAGAACAATTAGTGCTAGCCAATAAATATACTTGTGGCTTGGAATTGAAAGCCAAGATCAATGTAAATTTGATCTACCAATTTCTTCTGTAGTTCCATTTAATGAGCTCACTCATTCTACCCTGAACAATTATTGAAAAGCATTTTATGACTAGACATTGCGGCCCAGCTAATTACGGAGCTATGAGCTGTGTGCATGTATCTTATGAGGGTGTTTGCAGGGTGAGCCCTGGAAAGAGAGATCACTAGCATCTATAAGCAAAGAAAGCAAATCCAATTAATTTCTCCAGAGTTCAGTAATGATATACATGCTTCTGTGCTCATGGATTCAGCAGAAATACATATGTAACTGTAAAATTCCACTACATAACCAGTTAGGCCTTTTCTTGTATGAACTGATAGTATACACATCAGAGATCTGTCATGTTCCAGACAACCACCAGCATGCATGGCCTGGAAGCATCACCCCCATCAAATACTGAAAGTCTGACTGTGAAGAATAAAGCAGCACAGGGTAGGAATTAAGACTGATGATTTGCCTTCTTGATGCACACTGGCCCACAAAGCACTTTCTCTCTTTTCCCTTGCCTTTCATGCTTAATAAAATAAGAATACCTGGGTGTTCTGCCAGAGAATAAGGACATGCTTTTGGGGAGCCAAGGGAGGATTTAAGATTCTCAGGGAGCATTTCCTCCTCTTGGTGTTATTTCTTTCTGTGCTGCATAGTTTGCAAGCCTGCAAGAGTGGAGCTATTGGACAGAAAAGGATGTGGGAGTGCCATTATGCCTGTATTTTTATTATTTGGTCCTCCTTTTCTGAGCAAAGCCTGGACAAGCAGATTTATATTGTATTAGGCTAAGAAACCCAGGAGAGTGGAAGCAAGCTTTGGTGGACCACCTTTAATATTTAAAAAACCTAATCCCAGCTAAAAATGTTGCAGGTGAAGAGAAATCCTTTGGCAGGGCGAGCCAAATCACTGAGGCAGTGGTGTGGGAGTGGAACTTTGATTAGAACTTTCTAATAATTGTTTACAGAATGGTGCATGAGCTAACGCTCTCTTTTGCCCTGGGGCTCTCCATTATATATTTGTTAGATGACGTCAGTACAGCTCTTGTGTAGCTTTGTCTTGTGACAAACAGTCTCTGACTGCGTTTACAACCCAAACATTGTGGCGTTGGCACCTTTTCTGTTGTTGCTGGTCACTTTATGAGAGTAGAGCAAAACTGGACCCAATCAAGACCAGTATGCGCCATCGATGTATACCCTGGCATTCTAGTGCTTTCAGTGTACTGCACTATTCCTTTTATTTAAAAATGTCTCTTGGGATTATAAAACTATTATTTTATTTAGGACTCCTAAGAGCAGCACCTGTAAACCCCAACCAGGAGGCAGTTGTGCTAGGCACTTGCAACACATATAGTAAGAGATTTGCCATCTATATAGACAAGACAGACCAAAGGTGGGAGAAGGAGCAGAGCAGGGAAATAAACTGTCCAAGCTCACAGAGAAAATCATTGGGCAGCCCAATGCTCCCAAGGCCCTTTCCCACTGGATGACACTCTCCTAGCAATATTGCAAACCAACAACAGACTGTGGGTGAGCAGTGAATCAGCTCTTGACAGAAACAAAGCTTCTTTCTTAGTAAGGCTCAACGTCATCTTGCACCAGACACTGAGGTGATGTCACTGAGCAGTCCACAGAGATGCCAATTACTTTCTCCTGTGTTTGACATCTGCACTTTAACTGCCCAGATTCTGATCTCATTTACATAGGTGCCACTCCATTTTCACATGTGTAGATGAGACCAGAATTTGGCCCTACGTGTCCAATGGTAGTGGATACAAACCTGAGTAGTGGATGCATTTTTAAAAAAATGTTCTTATAGACAATGGGTGAAATCCTGGCCCCAGTAAAATCAGTGGGACACGGATTTCAACCTGTACATCTAAAGCGGGAGTGGGGAACTTATGGTTTGAGGGCTGGCTCCCAACTTGCCTGGATCCAGCCTCCCCTCCCCCAAGGTTATGGGCTCCCCCCATCATCGGGGAGCCTGTGGTAGTGCTCCAGCCCTTTGTCCCTCCTCCCCCGGCAGGGCTGGAATGCTAGTGCTGGCTCCCAACAATAGGGGGGAGCCCTGAGCCTCATGGGGCCAGAGACAGGCATGTCAGGGTCAGACCCAACCCACAGATTCTGCCTGGTGGGGGGAGGAAGTAGCTCCGTGTGCTGCCACCCACCCTCCACCTAGCTGGGGAAACAGCATCACAGCCTGGAGGCTTTCCCCCCACTGCTCTGATTGGCCATAATTGCAGCCAATAGGAGTAGCTGGGGTTGGTGCCAAGGAGCAGTGGGGAATACAGCCATGTGGGTCCCTGGGGAGCTGCTCCAGGTAAGCACCCTCACCTCCGTCATCCAGACCCTGCACTCCCCACCCTGCTGCTGCACTCCCCGCCTAGCCCCCTAACGTAAATGACAGTACTGCCAGTTTTCTATAAGGGGAGTCCTGGAAGCAGGACACAGACATGTTGGCCTTGATCCTGTACCTGTTCCATTTACAGAACCTCTCCCCCCCTCAGTGGGTGTTCAGGGCTTGAGGGCTTAGACTGACAGAATGGAGAAGTTCAAAACATCAGACTCCATGCACTGAATGTCACACGGCTTCTCCCTATGCATGCTCTCAGCAGAAAATGCACTTTCCATTTGTCATGTAGGGAAAATGGCACAGATGCTATTTCTCTTTAAAAAAGAAGTTTGGCTCTTGGGAAGAGGAGCTGCCTTTAGTTCTGCAGGAAATAAGAACACAGCATGAAAGATTTATAGGTTTCCAATAAACACATCTATCTTCTGGGACCATTGCAGCTATACTACTACCCAAGTGAAAAATGTAATTAGTATGTGTACATCAAGATCAGAGCCCATTAACAACAACTTCCCAGACTGGCTCCCATCAGCACTGGTTGCCAATACAGATTTTACCCGGCTTTTTCAGAAAATACCTTTTTCTTCAGCAAACAAGAATTGCTTCCTTTTGGTCTCCAGGGAGATCATAGTATTATGGTGTCCGTACAACAGCAATGCTCTCAGAGCAATGAATCATTCACCACCTCTTGAGCAACATATAACACTGTAGGGTGAAATGCTGGCCACATTGATTTCAGTGAGGTCAGGATTTGAGCCATGCTTGACAGAAATTGCATGGGCCAGCAGCAGAGAGATAGATGGATGGATGCACTGGTCATGTACGGATGCTAGCACCAGAGCTCAGGAGATCGTTGTGTTATTTCCTGCTTTGCACAGACTTCCTTTGTGACCTTGAGCAAGTCATTTGCTCTCAGTGCCTTAGTCTTGTACGTGACAACAGCCCTGTGGGGAGGATAATTCTGTAAGAACTGTGAAGCTGTGCAATGGAGTGCACATGGATCATCCAAGCATATCTGAATTAGGGATGTAAAAGAGTAGTCGAATAGTCAACTACCCAATAAGCCTAGGCTTATTGGGTAATCGAGTCAACTACTCACATTTCCCCTTCCCCTTGCTGCCTCTATATCAGAGGCAGCAAAGGAGGGGAGCAGGAGCTGGTGCTGGAGGGAGACTGCTTAAAAGCCAGTTCCCTCCAGTACTGTCTCCATGGTGCCTAGGGGGAGGAGGCAGGGGAGGCAGAGGTGCAGCAGTGCTGACCAGCTCTTACTACATTTAAAAGGCCGAGCTGCAGCAGTCGGGGACCCGGTGTGAGTGGGGACTGCCTGTGCCTGTCTTTAAATGCACTAAGGCAGAGCCACAGCGGGTTGGCTCCAGGGGCCAGCGCAAGCTGGGACTGAGCGTTAACCCCACTGCGACCTTGCAGTTTAAATGTAATAGGAGCCGGGTTGCTGTGCACCCAGCTCCTATTACATTTAAACTGCAGAGCCGCAGTAGAGGTAGTGGACGCCCACCCCCCTTACTTGACTAATCAAGTCGTCATTGGAAATTTCATCGCCTACTCGATGAGCTGATTATTCACAATTTAACAGCCCTAATCTGAACTGGTACTACTGGGCCATAGAGTGATTGCCAAGCAGAGCAGGTTGCTAAGTGTCCTTAAGGAAGCACCGTAAGCGGTTTCCTTTGTTCAGGCTTTGAGCTTCCAGGCATGCGTCATGCACACTGGTGGTTGGGCGTGGAGGGAGTCGGTGTCATGTCATTCAAGCTGGGTGCTGGGGAGAAGATTGGCCCCCAGTGACATTGGTGTTGGAACTTTTGCAGTAGGGGTGCTGCAAGCATGGGGTCCCCACCTAGGGATTTCACATCTTACCCTCCCTTACTATTCTCCATGCCCCCAGCTCCCCAGAACTGGGGCCAGGAACAGGGCTATGGCTGGGCGAAGGAGTGAGGAGAAATTTAGACATGGTTAAGGGGGCTGGGACTTTGCATGCAGGGATGCAATCCTGCATATGGGGCCAGGATCAAAGCACTGGGTGTGGGTACAGAGGTAACTGGGACTCCGCATGCATGGCTGGGAACAGAGCCCTGGGCACAAATCCTGCAGCGAGGACTTCAGGTGCGGGACCAGGAGTGGAGTCCAGGCCAAAATCAATAGTGGCAGGGGTGGGATGGAGGGCAGGACTAGCTCCCACAGCCATGTTTTGTGAGGTGCAGCTACCACACCCTTGGTACAGTTATGTCCAGCATCAAACTCAGATTTCAGTATGAACCATGGCACCTCACAGGAGCACTCAGCTCCATGCTAGACAGAGCCCTTTATCACCTTCTCCCCACTGCAGCTGCTGGGGTGAGATTCACCTGTGTTCCAGGAACCCTGAAGAGCAGGGTACTAAGGACCACGTCCCTAAGCAGAATGTAGATGAAGTGGAGGGTATTTTACTTTGGTGTTAGATGGCGGCTGAAAGCACAAAGCACAATTCAGAAAGTAAATAAGGATGCACTATTTACTCCTTCAGATAATACGAGAACCAGGGATTGCTCAAGGAAACTAATAGGCAGCAGGTTTTAAAGGAAACAAGCAGAGGCACCTCTTCAAACAATGCACAACCTGTCCAGCTCCTTGCCAAGTGATGCTGTGAAGGCCAAAACTATAGCTGGTTTTAAAAAAGTGTTAGATAAGGGCATAGAGAATAAGCCCATCAATGGCTATTAGCCAAGAGGGTCAGGGATGCAACCATATGATTGGGATGTCCTTAAATCTGTGTCAGAAGCTGGGACTGGGGGACATGACGGATCACTCAAAACTGCCCCATTTGGGCTAGATCGGGGTGAACAATACTTTTTGATGGGGTCACTCCAAGAATTTGGAAAGTGGTCGAGGGCCACATTCTTCCAGGATATTAATGGAGAAGGTGCGGGGTCTGGGATGGAGGCTGGGTGCAGAAGGGAGCTTGGGGCAAGGGAGGGAGTTTGGGACTATGAGCTGGGGCAGGGGATTGGGGTGCTGGATCTGAAAGGGGATATCGGTACGGGGGACAGAGAATTTGGGTACATGGAGTAGGGGGTAGGAATGGGAGGCAGAGGGCTGGGGAAGGGAGAGACTGGGGTGCCAGAGGCAGGCTCTGGCCAGGAGACTTACCAGCCAGCAGTCACTCGTGAATCAGGATCCCTGCCTGTCCCACCCCCGCACACGCTGCAGCCATGTGTTCTGGAGCACCTTGTGCTTCGTGGCTGCCTGTTATTGAAACAGGCAGCTTTCACTGGCCAGTTTCTAGCCAGAAACTGGCCAATGGGATTGTGCTGGGGGCGGGAGCAGCTCCTAAAGCTTCCCTCCTCCCCTCCAGACTCAGTTTTTAAAAGAAAATACGCCCTGCAGCCCTGTTACTGAGTGTCTGTGGGCTAGATCTGGTGGCTTAATGAGCCGGATCTGGCCCATGGGCCGTATTTTGCCCAGGCCTGGGCTAGATGGAACTTTAGTCTAAACCAATATGGCCATTCTTATGTTCATGTTGGTATTGCCCCTACACCTGAGAAAACTGGAGCACGGCCCTGAAACAGGCTGAACAGCAAGGAGACATGCATGGTAAAGGCCTCCCATACTTGTGGGCATTAATGAGCCTGCAGGCTTATCCACAGGAATTGGGGCATTGGATTTTGATGTCCTGACAGTTGTCTACGGGCCTCCCAATATCAGAAGATGGTGATCTACTCCTGTGCATCACTGCAATGGTTAGACCCTGCTGTGGCTGGAGATTGCTCCTTGCATGCTATTCTCACTCCTCTCTCTTTATCCCATGGATACTCTCTACAAGGCTGGGGAGGAAAATAGGGGCAGACCTCTGCCAGAAACCTCACTTTCTCAGATCTGTGCAGAAATACAAAGTACATTAATACAGAGTCTATAGTCAGCTCTGGCTTTACCTGATCTACCAGCTCATACCCCGCAGTGAGGACAGTGACACAAGAATCATATGTAAACTCACTGTTGACCTTTTTTCAGTTCAATAATGTATCTATATTGTACTTTCAGCTGTAAGTTTCTCTCCTCTACTGAAAACAGACCATTTCTTACACATCTGTGCTCTCCCCCTTAAGCAGGTTCTTATCCAGGATAAAATGTTCTCTCTCAGCCCAATCCTTCCTTCCCGTCCTGAAGAGCCTCATGCCAGGGACTTCAGCAAAGAGGATTTGAAAAGTTTAAGAAATGATACCAACTACAGTTCTCCAAGACAATGCTGACTCCCACACAGAATTCTAGCAACTTAGAGGAGGCATATTTTTCTAGCATAGAAGACGGGCTAGTTCACTGACATATCAGACTCAGCGAAGTATTTTATACCTACCTTTAATTGTTTTTCAGCTAATGTCCCTGTGACTGGAGCAATATTCATGGGTCTGTAATCAACCTTAGCAATAAAAAAAATAATCAGATTGACACTGGCTGAGTTCTAGATCTCTGCTGGAGCAGCTGATTTCAATGGTAAAATCATGTGAGTCTGATTCTGTGCGGTGCAGCCCAGAAGCAGAAGAGAAAAGATCGCTTTTATGTCAGAATTTTGGAAGCAGCCCCAGCATATAGCAGAGCAGCCCTGGGACTGTTTTAATTTATGGCAGCCTCATGTAGGTTGCCTATGAACTGCTCTGCAGCCCAGCATCCATGGCAGTATGCACTATGGACATATATCCTACTGCTCCCAGCACACCGCCTGTACCAGGGCTAGTAAAGAGTTCTCTGAACTGTAACAGAGGGATTCTTTCCTCATCCCAGGGCACCTGTACAGCCTTTATTCAATGGCAGAGCAGTGTGTGGGGAGAATCTCTCCTTGTATTTCTGCCAGCAGTTCATCCACTTAATTATTGAGTTCTTAGTCCTAAGGTTAATCATCCCATCCCGGTGACTCATTGGAATTCAAGCTATCAATTCAGGTAACACCTCAGCCCCTGGTACTGTCACCCCTGTTATACCTGCAAAGGGAAACTCTAGGGCTAACCTCCAGATCAGCTGGTAGAAGTGGGCCTCATCCTCCTTGATTGGATCCACCTCGTCATCTCCAGCCTGATCCTGGCCTGCATATTTATTCCTGCCTCTGGAAATTTCCACTACATGCATCTGACGAAGTGGGTCTTTGCCCACGAAAGCTTATGCTCCTACACTTCAGTTAGTCTATAAGGTGCCACAGGACTCCTCATCGCTCTAGGGCTAACATCTCCCTATTATTCTTTGTGACAAGAGATGCAAAGATTCCCTTAGTCTCCTTAACTGCTCTAGTGCTTTTAAGGCCAGGTCTACACTAGCAAAGAAAATTGATGCGAGATATGCAACTCCAGGTACATGGATTGCATAGCTGGAGTCAACATGCCTTGCACTCATTTTCTGGGGCAGCCCTACAGCCGGAGGTTGACAGGAGAAACACTCCCATTGACTTCCCTTACTCCTTGTGAGAAGTACCGCAGTCAATGCGGGCACCCTCAGCATTCAATTTAGCAGGTCTTTACTAGACCCACTAAATTGAACCCCAGAAGACAGATTGCCAGAGTGTTGATCCTCTGGTAAGTGGAGACAAGGCCTCGGTGTTTCAATAATGAATCTGCCATTTTCCACAAAAGATTCTACAAGATTCCACCCCCCCATTAATAATTCAAAATGTTTTGTCCACATTTGCCTTGTTATTCCTGTCTGGCAGCTCCACCTCTGACTATGGTGTTTATATCCATCAAGGTACTCAATGAAAATCAGTTTGCCCCAGGTCAGAATGCCCACTATAATGGACTGCATGTGAAGACTCTACTTACGTTGATGTGGGCATAACCAGGAGAGTATTACAGTTGTAAGAAGCGGACGTAGTTGACTTCAGTGTCATTAAGATATTTATTGATAACAGTTAAAATACTTGGTAGGCACCACACATTTATATAAAATATATGTATTTGAAAACTGAATGCACAAAGTTTAATTTCTTTGTGTCAGAAAATGTGGCTTAGCTTCTTCCCCTCCTTGAAAGTCCCCTTGTGCAGACAGTCATGGAACAGAGATGGCGGGGAGCACTTTTCCTGAACATTGGCCAAATCCCACTCGGTACCCATTTCCCTGGCAGTGACCTGGAGTGGGGAGAGGAAGAGAGTCATACAAGAGGCACCTAGCGGATTTTTACAGGAAGCAAAAAACAAACCAAAAAATAGTAGACACATGAAGGGAACGAAATGAATGTCTATACTCCGATGGCAGCCTAGCTCCTTAGCTGTGTTCAACTAGGGTGATCCCAACCCACCTGGCCCAAAGTTTCCCATTGACATCGAGGGGCTTTTGATCAGGCCCCAATATGCACTGGATACTGCTGAGCAAAGGGGGGTGTATGGCAGTAATTGGTCCCTGAACCTGCAGCCAACTCTATGCAGGCATGGTCCTTGGCATAGTTTAGGAGAATCCTCAGGTTGTCAATGGGGAAGGCTACAATTAAAAATAAAAACCCACCCAAAACCAATGGTCAAATCCTCAACTTGTATAAATTGGAGTAGCCCACTAAATTGGCCCAGCTTCATTGATACCAGATGAGAACCTGGCCAGAGATGCCCAACTATGCTCCATTATATAAACAATGAACATCTACAGCTGCTGCTAACGTTACTGGTCATGGATTAAATCTGTAGCTACAGAACAACTGGGCCTCTCGGTGCTCATGCATGTGGCGAGAGTTGACATTCTGACTGACTGTCCCACATATAAAGTCCACAGTCCTGGGGAACATGGGTGCTGCAAGGCCTATGTTAGAACTGGCGCGCTCTGCCATGTCCTGTATTCAGCCATTTGTTTAGCTTGCAGAGAAATCAGGCAAGGAAACTCAGCTATAAGCGTTTCATCCCATGTGTGTCAGATATGCCTGGAAAAAAAAAACCACTCAGGTGAAACCACAGACAATGACCAGAGACCTCCGCTGGCAATGGAGCCCCTTACGCAGGAATTTCTGTGGATGGGTGCAAGCCATAGCAGGGACTGGTGGCTGCCCACTCCTGCTACAGTGGCCAAGCCTTGCCCCCAGCCTGGGGGATAAGAGGTGTGTAAATCTTTCCCTGGCTGGAGAGAGCACAGAGAAGGGAGGCTTGTGCAGCGCGCCGTCCCAGCCTTTCCCCAGCCAGCCAGAGCATGGGGGAGGGAGGCTGGGGTAACACGCTACCCCACCCTTACACTTATTTGGGGGACTGTGGGAGGGGTGCACTCGCCCCCTTCACACACCCCGGCATACAGGCCTGCAATGTTTAGTGACGGGAGAGAGACACCGAGGTAACATGTCCTGTGAACAGGCTGTTTTAAGAAGCAATTTCATTGTCAAAAGATGGATTCTTCAAGAATAACGGAAGCTACACTGTTCCCTGCACGTAACAACATGGTTCCAGTGACTCACCCGTCCCTCCATTTCTATTAGTAGAGAGGATGTTAATGATATCTGTACAGTTTTACTGAGGCCTTGTCTTCATGGCAGTGTCAGCTCAAAATACAACTCAACCCATCCTAACTCCTGTCCAAAAAACTCTAGCTCGGGTAGCGTGATGCTTGAAATGCGAACTAGCTGGTCCACTGGGCAGGGAGTGGACTGAATCTTAGTGCTGCTGACAATTGCTGGGAATGGCTATGGGCTGCAACTCATGTTTGTGCCACTCACCCGCTACTAAGCCCATCAGCCATCCTATGGAGCTCAGATGCTGTTTCGTTGTGTGGCTGCTCTCCCGGAGCTAGACTCACAGAATGGACAACCCAGTGGGACAGTGCACAAAACCACCTTTGTGCTTTCCCAATCGTGGGCTGCTCTGAGGGATGGAAAGGCCCCTTGCAGGTCTGCTTACGTTACTGCAGCTTCCCTAGCCTCGCCTAGAGACTGCAACTCTGCCACAGATTTCCACAGTGCAGTAGGCCCCCTTCTGCTCCAGTCATTCAGTAATGTCAGGAGACCCTGGTCATCTGCAGGCAGAATTGAACCTGGGACTCAGAGCTGGCTGGTAGCTTAGCTGGTGGAGCAGACTCATTCTCCCTCTAAGTGGTCTCAGTGCCACTTTCTTTTCCAAACGGGATGGCACACCACACGCAGAAGTGTGTGTGTAGGGCGGGGGTTACAATTCCTCGACAGCATCTTTAGAGGGCAGTCTTCTGGCTGTCAGCCTCAGCCATCGTGCCTACAGCAGGGAAATCCTCCCACAGCCCCATGTGGCACATTTAGGGTCCCTTCTGTTTGCTCTGGCCCTTGTATGCAACCTGAACCAGAAAAGCAAGGATTTCATTCACAATATCTGGAAGAAAAGCTGCGCCACGTATTACTCTAGTGATTCACAGCAACGTCGTTCCTATTTGCTAATTACGTAGGTAGTGGGAGACCATCTTCGTGGTTGATTGCTCCCAAAGCATAGCGTGTTATTGCTGGGGTGTTTTTTTTTTTTTTAACAAAGGCACTGAAATAATTCCATTGGTGACAGGGAAGGTGACTCTTCAAATCTGCTTCTCTTTCCCGACATTAGAGGCATTACAGATTTTTCAGCTCTTGATTTGACTGAGTGCTTTTCAGAGACGCAAGTCTTGAAGAAAAAGAATCTCTCATTCCTTCTTCAGTCTCCTCACACTGTCCCCTCTGAATCATATTACAGAGTGTCTGCATCCATGCTGTGCTCACTCCAGAGATTCTTTGTAATACGGATAACAAAGCAGTGGAGTTTTCCTGTGAGACAGCAGATTCCACTTCTTATGAGAATTCAGATCGTGCAGTAACAAAGATCTAGGGACAGTCTCTTCCCAAGGATCATATGTTGACAGACTTAGTAAAGAAAAGTGGCCAACTCTGAAACACAGAGTAGCTAAGAGGTAGACAGGAATAGATCTTAAAAGGGAGAAAGCCTTCTTTTGACTAAGTCAGGCTGGCTCGACACTTGGATAGAATATTTAATGCAAACAGTGTCACACTGGCCAACTACATGCCCAAAAATCTCTATGAAGCCCTGACTGTGGAAAAGTGCAAACTTTGGACTTTATAACTAGCCAAATTCCTGATCAGGAATAACTGGTTTATTGTAAGGAATGTCAGTGAGGTTAAACGAGTTGACCTTTACAGAATATTGAACAAATTTATTCAGAGGTACCGGCTAAGCACTAACACCACATTTACTCTTGGGGTTGGAACCCAATTCAGATGTCAAGCAACAGACAAATATAGACAAGGAAATCTTAATAAGGATAAGAAAATGCAGTGATCTGTTTGCTGCAAAGTGTGACTGTATGGCAGAGGTGGGCAACAATTTTTGATGGGGACCACTCTGAGATTTTGGTAAGTGGTCAAGGGCTGCACTTTTCTAAGAAGGAGGGGCAAGGTCTGGGATGGAGGTTGGGTGCAGAAGGGAGCTTAGGATAGGCCATGGGGTACAGAGGGCAGGGAGTCAGAGGGAATTTGGGTGAAGGAGGGGTTTTGCAGTGGACAAAACTTCCCCCTACTTCCAGTGCAGAGAAGCAGATGGAACAGTCAGCTGCTCTGAGCCCTGGGGCTGCTCCCTGCCTGTGAGTCCAGTGGGGTGGGCCACCGGCTGGACTGAAAGGGTTGTTGGGCCGACTCTGGACCCCGGGCCGTATCTTGCCCACCACTGCTGTATGGGCTATTTGCCGACAGCCTCCACAGGCCCCTGGGCAAGGTGCGTGTGTGGAGGGAAGGGGATGGACTCTCATAAAGGATGGAGCTGCAGGTGGAAGGGGCTGGACTGCAGCATCTCCCCCTCCCCCAGCCTTCAGAGCCACCCAGAGCATGCAGCACTCCAGCAGCAACTTAAAGAGCCCGTAGCAGCAGCAGAGACAGGGAGCCCTGGACCCCTTTGAATTGCCATCCCCACGGCAACTGCTCCCTTTGCTGCACACCCTCCCTTTCTCCCTATCCTCCACCACGGTCAGCAGGCTTGGATGTTTTCTCGTCTCACCAGTATTTCACAGCAGCAGGTGCGCACACACATCTGCCTGGCCTGGCGGTCAATCACTGTCCCTATCCCACAGGCATATGAGGCTGGAGGAGAGAAAGTCTGCATAGTGTTGATACCCTCACCCTTGTCCTAAGAAGATGATCTTGGCAGTGCCCCTCCTTCCACAGAACCCAGCAGAGAGTGAGTGCGCATGATCCTGGGCCCTGGGCCGAACCCCAGAGACCCAGCTGAGAGGGTCAGAAAACATCTCCTGGCTCCCATTCTTCCTCCGCAACCTCCAAAGGCCCAGCAACTGAGAGTGAGCTGCTCTTCTCCCTTCTCTCTTGAGCTCCCCGCTAGCCACCCTAACCCTATTGTCTCAGGAGCTGTGAATGTGAAGGACATTCAACTCCCAACCTATTTGCTCAACACTTGTAAATGCTACTTCAGTCAGTCACAGGAATCTGAGGTGTCGGTTCATCCTGGTAAGCTTCACTGTTGGTGATTTGTAGCAAAATGTGTTATCCTTGTGGTCCAATAGCAGTGGGAGCACATTTAGCAGAGCAGGCTCTATGTATCAGCCAATATCACAGGCCCTGAGGAAAGAGTAAAGTGCCACAGTGCTGTTTAGCAAAAGAAATCTTGTAACAGTGGCTCCCACGGGAAGTATGCCTTAGGAACATTACATTGCTCTTGGTTTGTGTGCGCTAGGTCTCTCTGAAACAGCAGGGTGGGTGGGGGAAGAGAGGAAAGTTTAATTCAAGAGGAAATTTGAAAAAAAGGAGGCAATAAATGGTTGGTTGGGGACTTGGCAAGACACTCCCCAGTCCTGCCTTGGGACAGGCTGTAATAGGGCTCTACTCTAACCTCTGGTGTGCCCTAAAGGCTTTAGTTTGACCTACTGTAAGTCACTAAATAGGAGTGCATCCAAAACTAGCTCAGGAGCCAGCCTCAGAGGGTACATTTCCTTTTACGTACAACATCAATTGGGCTTTAAAAATGGGCCCCATGACTCAATCCATTGTAGCTGTGGAACCTTGTTTATTTTAAAATAGCACAGTGTTCTACTCACTAACTTGGCTGAACACACATCTATCACCACGCAATGTTCTGTCCTATGTTAGTGTTACGTTGTATTATTTTAAGCGTGCTTCTGGTAAATGATGTTCAAGACTCAAAACAGCCAACTCAGAGGTTATTGCT
Organism: Pelodiscus sinensis; assembly: GCF_052426305.1. Taxonomy (NCBI): domain Eukaryota; kingdom Metazoa; phylum Chordata; order Testudines; family Trionychidae; genus Pelodiscus; species Pelodiscus sinensis. The sequence goes on from NC_143065.1 coordinate 29,346,868, forward strand.
TATTCATCACCAAAGAGACCAGGGACTACATGCTGATAGCCTGGCTCATGCAGAGAAGTTACAGGTTGATAGCAAAAGCACCACTTCACTGCGAGCAAGAGCATCAGAATATGATCTATGGTGGAGTGCAATGTTCCCTCTAATTTCTTCCATCCAGGAATAAATTTTGTGAAGAAAGTTTTGAGAAATAAAGTTTGTTATGCGCACCAAGGCATGTGTAGATGTGCACCACCAGCTGAAACACAAACTGCCAGGTGAGTGCACTCTGCAAATCAGATGGACGGTGTTTGAATCATTCCTGAGTGGCCACCCCCTTAGAGGGAACGCTGGTGGAGTGGCTAGAGTACATCACCTATTCAGGACACAGGGGTTCTATTCACAGCTTAGCTGCTGATGTTTTGTGTGACCTTCCACAGGGCATCCAAACCACTGTGTCTCTCAGTCTCACTATTTGTAAAATCGGGTAACTTCTACCTCACAGAGGTAGTGTGAGATTTAGTTATTAATCTAAAATTCTCTGAACACCAGAAAGTGCTATAATGAAGTACCTGAAAGGTGTCTATCAAAAGAGGTGGCGATTACAGTTGGGCAGGAAATAATTTCATTTCCTGCCAAAAATGTGGAATGTTTCCATTAAATAATTTCCTAATTTTGAGGAGGTGGCAGAAGTGGAGTGGGGGGGGGGGGGGGAAACATCCAAAACCTCAATTTTTTATAAATGAAAACTTGACAAAAAACAGATTTTTGTTAAAATATATTTTTAAAAAACAAGATGTTTTCTAGCCAAAAAAACCTTCCAGACAGGAATTTTTTGACCAGCTCCATTTGCAATAAGCTATTAACACATTTCATTAACTGTGGCTGCAGGGTAACAGACCAATCAACTACAGATGTAGAGGGGGGACCAATTGCTGCTAATCAAACCAATCAGAGATCTTTCTGAGTTACAGCATCTGCTCTGCAAAAATCCAGAGCAGATGTTGTAACTGTCTCTAGGACATAGCTTCAAAAAGAGGTAATGTCCTGGAAAACCAGGACGTAGGGTAACCCTAGACAAGTGGCATCTGCCTATGAACAGGTGGCAGAGAGTAGTAGTGAGGGAAGTTGCAACAGCCATTTAAAAATCAAGAGGCAATTCTGAAATGTAACTATTACAGTAGCAATGGGCAACCCGGGCAAGTTAGTGGACCACGTGAATGGTTCTCCATCTCAGTGGTCCACAAGATTGTCATAACCAAGACAGGAAAACGTATGCGGATGGAAACCAGAGGAACGTGGCAACCCTGGGCATGGGCAAGAGTAAACAAAATGTCTCACGGGCCACATGTAAGAACCCAATGGAACACGTAGCCCTTCGACTGTAGGCTGCCTAGCACTGTACTACAGGATCTGTATTTTATTCACACTAGTGGGCCAATTCACCTCACCTATCTACACCACTGGTGTGCACAGAGCTCACTCCAGTGTGATGGTAAATTCCATAGTCTCTACCCAGTCGTATGGGTGCTCCCCTGACAAACCCAACTGTAAGTAAGTGAAGACATGGCTAGGCTCTGTGTCCATCTCTGCATTGAAATCTTCATTGCCTTCTTGTCGATCAGACTATCACCAGTACCCCTATGGATATCTCAGCTCATTTAGTGCAGCTGTGGTCTGTTTCAGTAACGTATTTTCAATTCCTGTTCTCAGTTCAGGGGATCTTTAACAGGGCTAATAAGTGATCCAGAGCTGCTAATCTTGCTGATGCTTTTGAAAGGGGTAATGTACTATACTTATGTGCATGCATCACCATGTGTTGGATTTTGCCACCTCATTTATTTCAGTCCTCTCTTTGAAGTGCCCCTGCAGTGCTTGCTTAGCTTCATGCTCAGACATTGCACTACGAATGGTCCTTCACTTTGATAGAATGATTTTCTTGTGTTCAGTCCCTAATCGCAGAGAGACTCAGCTACGTAAGGGACCCTAGTTTTGTGTCTGTGTTCTAGGTAATTCCTCCTATGATCGTTACTGCAAATTTCCCAATCCCAAACATTGTTTCTCTCAGACATATGTACCAGCCTCCGTGACTTAATCACAATTGTTTTCTATTGCTTAAGTCACATGCATACGTTTTTCCTACCACTTTGGCAGCTTCATTTTCCATAGAAATCCCATAGGCTACTCCACTTAGGACACACAAGCACTGGGATGAATCTGAGAAGCTCTTCAGATCCAGGTTAAGTTCTGGTTAGCGAGATTTGTTGATGTGAAAAATCTTGAAGCAGCTCTCTAAGGCTGTGTCCAGACTCCATGCCTCCGTCGACGGAGGCATGTAGATTAGCCAGCTCGGAAGAGGGAAATGAAGCCGCGATTAAAATAATCGCGGCTTCATTTAAATTTAAATGGCTGCCCCGATCTGCCGATCAGCTGTTTGTCGGCAGATCGGGAGAGTCTGGACGCGATGCCCCGACAAAGAAGCCTTTCTTCATCGACACAGGTAAGCCTCGTGAAACCAGGTTTACCTGTGTCGATGAAGAAAGGCTTCTTTGTCGGGGCATCGCGTCCAGACTCTCCCGATCTGCCGACAAACAGCTGATCGGCAGATCGGGGCAGCCATTTAAATTTAAATGAAGCCGCGATTATTTTAATCGCGGCTTCATTTCCCTCTTCCGAGCTGGCTAATCTACATGCCTCCGTCGACGGAGGCATGGAGTCTGGACACAGCCTAAGTGGACAGCAGAGGGACTGATGGGATGTTTGCAAACTTGGACCAAAAAAATCCCACAAGAACAAATGTTCTTACCAAATTTAGGCCATATCAGAAGCAGGGTCAGGCGAAGGGGGGAATTTCTGGGTCTGAATCTAACCTTCAACTAAAAACACAGGAGTTTGGTTTAGACCCAGCTATTTGAACTGGAACCCCACCCCCTTTCCATATTCAAAACAGTTTAGCTTTAGGATTCTGGGTCTGGCTCTGGCAGCTAGGACAAATGGCTCAAGTGCATGTAGGCTTTGACAGAGTTTCAGAGATGCGCAAGACATTCAAATCCTCAGTGCTTTTTTTTTTTTTTTTTTTTTTAAAAGGTGCTGGTACTCCAGGAGAAAAGTTGTTGAGCTCTGACTGGGGGTGCTGGTACTGCATCTGGAGGTGCCGGTATTGCGTACCAGGCAGTACCATCACAAAAAAAGCACTGCAAATCCTACTGAAATTCAGCCAGCACTGGTTGTGATAACTGGGCCTAGAAGTGTATAAAGGTTATAATCAAGTGGTGTGGACAGAGCACCAGAATGCTGAACCCAGGCAAGGGGAATCCCATGTGCATCGATACCACAGTAACAGGTACCCCAAAACAGATACACACGGGGCTGCAAGAATCCTCTGCTTTATCTGGGAGCAATGAGGAGATAAATGAGCCGTGCAGTTACTGGGCCAAAATAAACACAACAAAACAGACCCATAAAGCAAATACGGGAGGGGGAAGTACATCCCCTGGCCTTTATCTCCCAACAGCCAGCAAGGGGTCCTGTGACAGCTAGGAATTCACAGGTAGCCTGACTCCCACTAGAAATGCTATATATAGAACAACGAGGGGCTACTCACTGTGGCATTAGGCCAGACCACATAGCGCCAAAAGAACACACCCAAAAGCCTTTGGTTGTTACCTGTTATAATGACTTCGTCCCCGTCCTGCAGAAATTTACGAAAATGTCCATTCCCAAGATCAATTACTTTTGTGCCCTTCCATGACATCTCCAGCATGGAGCCAAAGTTCTCCGGATCCTTCAAAGCGTAAGTTAGTAGCAGGATTATAAAGCCATTCCACATGTCTGTGCCACATTAACACCCTCTCCCCCGCACATTTCCCTGCTGCTGGGAGTGAGAACACAACTATGTTATTGGATTCTGGGCCTATTCCTGGAAAGCGGCCAGCAACAGTCATTGATCCAGTTCACCGATATTCTAGCATACTTGCCCGGGTCTTTGTTTTTAACTCATTACTGACTGGAGGCCACAATTGCCTAAAGCAATCTTTTCTTTGGTACCTCTAGCTTTAGTAAGTGGGCACTATAAGGAAAAACTGGATTCTGTTCAAGGAAACAGAGGGTATGTCTACACTACAGTGTTATTTCAAAATATCTAATTTCGATATAGTTATTTCAAAATAGCTTATTTCAAAATAACGCATTTACACACAAAATGCATTTCGAAATAGCTTTTTGCTATTTCGAAATAACGTGTCCACACTGAGTGGACGCTGAATCGCACTTAAGGCCAGCCGGAACGAGGTCCGGCAGGGCATCAGGACAGGAGTTACTTAGCCTCAGGCAGCAGCCACACAATCTGAGGCCTGTGCTTAAAGGGACCCTCCTTGGACAGCCGGTTCTCAGGTTTCTCTGCTTGCTTGCCTACCTCGATGAGGGACAGCAAAGCATTTTGTCTCTCTGAGCTCTGGTTGCCCTCACTTGGGACACCACAGCACTCTGCAACATGGAGCCAGATATGAATTTCAAAATTGGTGTTATTCCTCGTGGAATGAGGTTTACCAATTTCAAAATAAGCCCTCCGCTATTTCGATTTAATTTTGAAATAACGGAATGGCTGTGTAGATGCTAGGATAGTTATTTCAAAATAACTTTGCTGTGTAGACATAACCTCAGATACTATCTCTGTCTCTCCAGAGTCTGTCGCTACATTTCAGAGTCCTATTCACATATCACTGTGCAGAGGGTTGCTAAATGCTGAGAAATGCTTAAAAGATTGTAATGTAAATCTGCAGCACGTTACATTAGAGAGAAGAAAATGCGCTTCACGTATATGTGTGTACCCGAGCAGCATGGTGTACGCGCTTTGTTACATTAGTAGGTAATCACCGATGGCAATGCATTAAGCGCTATATCCAGCTTCCATTGACCTTCCCTACTGGAAAGGCTCCCAATGACTTCACAGGCTATAGGACATGGGGGTATAAAATCTTACCTGTCATTTTTTATTTCAGACTGAGGAACCTGCTTCCCTCCCCCATCACACTTTTGTCCACCACTGGACACTGTCCAGCAATGTGCTGTTCAGGAGACAGAGTTCCATGAATCCCAAAAAATACATAGGAGAAAAGTGGGTTGCTGTTTTTGCTGCATCTACGTACAGTACAATACCAGTGCAGTATAAATGAAAACAATGGACTATGAAATTAGGGTCCTACAGAATTGAGAGACTTGGAAGGGTTAACACTTTGAAGAAGATTAATACTTCTATTGTCTAGAGCAGTGTTTCTCAAATTGTGCTCTGCGGAGCCCCACCCACATCTCCAGGGGCTCCGCAAGGTTGACAAACTGGAAACATCGATAGGTACAACACATACAATCACTTGACCGCTGGGGCTCTGCATAAATTTTTACGCATGTAAAGGGCTCCGGAGCCCAAAAGGTTTGAGAACCGCTGGTCTAGAGGCTTTCATCCAGAGATCTCAAGATATTGTTGCTCTGGGGGATGTTTTGAACAACAAGACAGTAGCTGTAAATCTCACAGCAGGTTTGGGCTGTGTGGATTAGGGCTGTGAATGGGTAACTGGTAAGCATCACCCTTAGTGGCCTGCTGCAGGCAGAGGGCTGCCCTAGCCCCAGAGTGCTGCCAGCTCCCAGTCCATGTCAGCTGGGAGTCAGCAGCCTCATTCAGGACCAGAAGTGGGGAGGGGAGGAGGGAGAGAGGAATGCCAATTCCCAGCTCACACAGGCTGGTTAACTAGTTACACAGGATTTTACAAACCTAACATGGATACTTTTGTGCAGGAATATTGTTGCTTCTAAAACAGAACTGCTTTTAAGAAGAGGAAGGCTTAAGAAAATATACCATGCTAGTCTGTATCTGTAAAAACAACAGAGGAGTCCTGGGGTACCTTAAAGAGCAGATTTATTTAAGCATAAGCTTTCATGTGTAGGAACCACTTGGTCAGTTGCATGGACATGCGTAATATCGATGCATCTGACAAATTGATTTTTACCCAGCTGATGCCCAAGTAAATCTGTTAATCTTTAAGGTGCCACAGGACTTTCTCTCTCTCTCTGTTAAGGTATGTACTTCAAAAAGACTGAGGAAGGACTACAAAGATGTCCCCTAATAAAACAAAGTGGCTTTAAGATCAAGGTCACATCTGATCAGTTTCTAGTGGCTGAGTAATTAGTTAGTAATGATCACTGTTAATTAAGTGCTTACAGGTCCACTGATTGTTCCAGATGCCAGGAGATCTCCAGGTCTGAGGTTGCATCCATTAACAGAGTGGTGAGCCACCTGCTGTTTCATGGTCCAGTACATATACTAGGGAATGGGAGAAAGTGAAGCACAGACATGACTCTCAGATGTCACTACTCTGTACAAAATGGATTTCATTCTCTGAATCATACTGTTAAAAATTAGCCTCCAGGAACAACGTCCTTATCTAATCAGGAGCCTTCAGCAGCCTCCTTGGAATATTTGTAATTACTTAAAATTGATCCTGTGGCATTGATTGGTCTGCAGATGAATGGCCTTATACAAATAGCTTATACGTGAAGAGGTGAGAAGCAACTATTGCAACTTGGCTCTCTCAACACACGGCATGTTAATGCACCAGCTCCATAGACAATTGGCTCCGTTCAAAGCCCAGTGGAATCAATGAGAATTTTTCCACCAACATTTCCCCTGAATGTTTGCTTGTCCCAGATGCCCACAGAATCCTGTGTAGAAGGATTTTAACACTTGATGATGTGATATTAATGTTGGGGTTAATGGCAATTTGCAGCAACCAGGTTCTGCGCAACATAACAAGTCAACCAGTCATAATAACTTTAAATGGGTAAAAGAGAAGTTGTGCAGGTACCTGGCAATACAACAGCCATCATCAATCATGTTATTCATATGAATTTCAAGGGAAAGATCTTCTTTGATACGGACTTGCTAGCCTAGTGAGGAGGGTTTTAAATACACTTCAAAGGAGGCGGATGAGACATGCCCAAGAATAAGTATAAAAAAGAGATAGTGACCATAACGGAAGGCTAGAGGTTGGCCTTAGGGATACATCTACATGCAATCAAAGACATGGGTTTGATCTGGGTCCGCTGATTTGGGCTTGCAGGGCTATTCAATTATATGTAGATGTTCAGACAAGGCATGGACCCATCCTCTGTGACCATGCTCCTTTACATGGTCTTCGACCTTCTTGAGATAGGTCCACATTGCAATTTTACAGCCATTCCGCCTGAGTCAGTGGAGCCAGGCCATCCTCAGGTCTTTTATTACGATGTAGACCTATCTTAAGAAGGCTAGAGGGATGGGGGTGGGGCATGGAAAATTACAATAAGGACATAGGCACAACAAGGGGGGAAATGATAGGGGAATCTGCTCCATACATTATAGGTCTATACACATGCACAAGGAGTGTAGTGAACACAGGAAGGATTGGAAGGCTGAATACACAAGCTAAATTATGACTTAATGAGCTTAATAGAGTTGGTGGGATAAATCTCATAACTGGAATATTGGTATAGAGGGGAACAACTTGTTCAGGAAGGACAGGCAGATGAAAACAGGATAAGGGGTTGCTTTATACAGCTAGAGCGTACACACTTGTTTTGAGGTCCAGAAAGAAATGAAAGGCAGATCAAAGACTCGGAGAAGATGAAAGGCGAAAGCAACAGGGGTAATGGTGTGGTACTGGTCAAATATAGACTATCAAATCAAGAGGAGGTGGATGAGATGTTTCTGGAACAATAGACATATCCAAAACACAAGACCTGAAAGCAGTGGGAGACTAACTTCCCAGACATCTGGGCACACAGGAGCTGGGCTTGCTCAGTCCCAGCTCGTACCGGGTTCAGCAACTCTTGTCCATGGAGGGGTGGGGTCCCACCAGGGAGTGGAGACGCCCTGCAGATAGGGCTGCTGCCAGAGCAGCCTCTGCCCATGGCCAGCCTGGGCCGCCACAAACAGGGATTGCTGATAGAGCAGCCTTGGCCCGCCACGGGCAGAGACTACTTGCAGTAGCCTTCCCCCCTGCTACTTCTGATAGAAGCAGCAGTGTGGGGGAAGGTGGCGGCACCGCAGAGACATTGCTGGGGGATCAGCTTTTAACTTTCTACTGGAATGTGACCCAATGTGTTAATTTCATTAATTTAAAATGATCCTAAACCAAACTCTTACCTTAAAGTTTGACTTGCATATTGTGGCTGGGTTGCTCATTCTTTCTCCTAAAGGGAGCAAAAGAAGCAATCAATGGGAAAATGTCACTAAATGAAGACATCTGTGGCGCTGTCATTTTGTGGTTGGACAAGGCTTCTGTTACCATGTTCAGGGGCAGTAGACAAGAAGAAATAAAATACTCTCTCTCGGTATGAAGGGCTACAAGGGGAGAAAGTTTCTATCCCCTGCTCTGTCACAGACTTCTGGTATGACTCTGACTTGACCTCTGCTTCCCTCACCATGAAATAGAGATATTATTTTCCTATCTTATTGGGGAATTGTGAGACTTATTTCATACAAATGGCAGGAACTACAGAAATATACAGTACTATTTAACGGAAAATATACTTTGCTATTTTCGTTTGCATGATACTTTACCTTCAACACGATTCTAGCTTAAGTCCTTACACAGTACAGTATTCACATTTTACAATGACACAGGGAGACTAAATGACATGCCCAAGGTCATACAGAGAATCTGTGGCATAGCAAGAAGTTGCCTCTGTGACTCTATAAAAGGGTGGGAAACCTTTGGGTTGGGAAAACCCCCAAACCCACAGAAAAAAACTGTCGGGGGCCACACACAAGTGAGAAACAAAAAAGAAAAAAAGAAAAAAAATACAAACAAACACAAACCGCCATACAAATCCTCACTGATGTGGCCCCAACTGAAGAGAAGACACTTCCCACATTTCCCTTATGCACCATAGACTAGTGGGGCCCAGGTTTGTAGATTTTGTGTGCTCCTGTCCCACAAGGATGGCAGGGGGAAAAAAAGGGGCTGGGGATGGAGGGAAGGGCGTTGAGCCTCAGCAGCTGGATTCAGACCTTAGGTTCTCCACCCTTTCTCTACAGTCTCAAGGTAGTGTCCTAATCATTGACCCAACCTTCCTCTGTTTTTCTCTGATTCACTACATCAGACTTGTGCTGCATCATCGCAAGAGGCCATGAATTGCACCCATGAAGGGGACTTGTTGGAGGACTGAAAGATGAGAGATGGAAGACATACAATCTCTTGTACCCTTCCCCTTCTTTGCTGGCCTGCTCTACCTGGTGTTATGGTGCTGAGCTCCTCTTCTACTAACACACATGGAACAGCAGGGCCATGGTAGTCCCACACGTGAAGCATAGCATGTTCTGAGCCCTATACTCATTTCAGGACATCACTGGGACTTGTGAAGTAAGGTAGGTCAGTCAACTTTCACCCCTAGGGAAGCACACATTCTTAGTACTGTTTCCCTGGTCTTCACTCTCTCTGTTCCTTCTGATTATTAGTTACCAGCCAATTATCGCACCTTGTTTTAATTAGACTGCAAAGACACTGGAATTGGAACGGTGTCTTTTACTCTATATGTTTCCATAAGAGCGCCAGCACAATGGAGCTCTGAGCCCGACCGGGCGTTTAAGAGCTGTCAGAATTAAAAAAACAAACTATAATAATTCTTCAGATGGTAAAATGGCCATATGCAGCCACCAGAACAGGAATGTTCCCCAAAGTAAAGCACTGCACTAACGAGGAGGCACAGAATGAGCTTTTTTTTTTTTTTTTTACTTTCCTCTGACTCAGCAAGTACCAGCTTATGCAGATATCAGGAACCCAGAACTGACTGAACAAATGTCTGAAGCACATGGCAGATTTAACATCACTTTACTTGACCTCCACCAATCATTCAGCAGGACTGTACCTTTGATAGCGACGAAGAGATTTATATCAAAAGCATAGGGCTCTTCATCACAGAGGTATGGCAGTGGTTTGGGAACCTAAAGGCATACAATATGTATTATTGCCTGGAGGCCAAAAGAAAAAGAGACCAGCACGCATCTCGGACATTTTGTAACCGCTCTCTTCACAAGGCTCTGGTGAATAGCCATCTGTCCCTTTTTCAAGGCACACATTTTTTTCCATTCCTTTTGTCATCATGAACAATTGCCTAAGAAGCGACTACTTCACATAAATGATTATGTCACCAATGTTTACTTCACTACTACTAAGGCATTCATTTAATCAAATGCACTTTTTCTTGTGGCCTTCAAAAGACCTCTCGATTATTCACATGGATATTAAATCCAAACAAATGTAACTTTAGCGCACCCTTGTCCTGATTATACTGTTAACTCAAAGCTTGCAGAAGACTTGCAGTTTCAGACTTAAGTAGTTTAGCTGGCACATGGAGATGACGACCTGTAAACTCTCTTCCCTGTATTACTAGCTTGTAACAGTCTAATTAAATGGCTACATACCATAAAATCAAATATCCTCAAACTATGGGCAGCTTTGACTATTGATCAGAACCTTTCAGCTTGAGTCCACAGTCTCTACCACTTACTGTAAGCACTCAAAAGTGTTACTAAACGCTAAAGAGAAGCTTGCCAATTAGTATCGTTTCTATGTACAGATGTTTAAGAGAGATATTTTTCTTGACCAGCTCAGGTTTGCAGATGGTTTTCAAAGCTATGCAGCCATACACACTGTGATGACTGAAAACCTGGCCTCACAGAAGTCGATGGGTGTTTTCCCATTAATTTTAAAGGGGCCAGGATATTACCCCACATCTTGGATGTGGGATCAAGCCTTGAAGTCAGTAGAAAGGTGCTGGTACAACCAAGCATTTCTGTTCTTGAAACTTAGATTTCACTCAAATCATTTCTAATGACCCAGCTGTTCTCTTGCTAACCTGGACGGGGTTTGGCAACACAAAAGGCATGAGAGCTTCCATAGTAACAACCCACGGAGAGATGGTTGTGCCAAAACTCTTGCCCAGAAATGGACCGAGAGGAACATATTCCCACTTCTGAATGTCACGAGCTGGAAAAAAGGAAAGTCAAATCTAATGAAATCTAATGAAACATTTTCAGAGAGTTGCATGGACTTCAGGCCTGTGACTGAACACCAGATGAAGAGCTCTGCAGTCCAACAGCTTACACTATCCATGGAACAAACAATGAAATACCACTTGCTTGCCCAGAATAGCTCAGCCATGACATAAAGCAGTCATCTGAAGGGCTCAGAAGCACAATTCAAAGTCCTCTGGGTAGGTCTAGATTAGGAAGAGCAGCCAGCTTTAGATAGGGGCTAGTTAACACATTAAATCCAGCTTCACCATTATTTTCCCTTGCCTAGACACTGGTTAACATCTTTTATTTCCATTCAACTGGTTGAAATCAATCTTAGGGTCCCCCTTGATTAGCTAAACGGAGCTAAAACGTGTTCCATAGTGAAAACACAATGAACACGCTGGAATCACAACCTCTTTCCCCCCTCAGCTACAGAGGCCCTTTGCTGAGGTGATGGTTTATGTCATGTCCATGGCAAGCAGGATTAAGACCGAAATCAGCTCATGTCATGTAGATAGCTAGACAACCTGCACTAGCAGGAGCTCTTAGTCAATACAGACCTGAGCAGGATTTGAATCAAAGCCTGACAGTTGCAGACTATTCCACTCCTGCTACTGTTGCCCAACAGGGTCCTGACTAAGTGTAAAACCAAACACACTAGCTGTCAATATTCTGAGCATTATGTACATGCATTTCCCCAGGGAGGCAGAGGAACACTTATTACCACTCCAGTCATTCATAAGGACCATTCCAAAAATGTGCTCATGAGCTCTGTTGACTGGGATAGGCTCCCCAAACTTGTTCCCGGGGCCCACAAAGAAAGCCTGTAAGAGAGAAGTACACACTTTAACCAAGTCAAAGATCTGAAAATCATGCCTGTGGTTATGCCAAGACAAATCTCCTGCAAGAAGTACTATTAAAGGTGAGGGCTGATGAGGCAGATAGGGTAGAATGGGATTTTATTTGCTTTCTTCTAACTTTCATTGGACTTTCCTTGTGCAAGATGAAACAAGAATTACAGCTTTTTTCTCCCTCCTTCCTTAGCGAGAGGGCAGCATTGAACCACTTGAACAGTAATGAGCTGAGAAGTATTGGTCATTAACTCAGCACCTGAAATTACTGAAGAATAATTCACTTTTGCAGTCCAGAAGAAAAAAGCTCCATTCAAGTTGGGGACAGAACGATAGGGCTTTTTACCCAGTTAAACAACCACTTTCTTTCTACACACTGCAGCAAAGGGCATGATTATTGTAAAGTAACCAATTAGGGGAGTCTTGCAAAGGTTCTGACCTGGCTGCAGCCTATCAGAACAAAAAGTGGAGGCTGGGAGAGTGTTCCACTGTATAAAAGGAAAGACAGAAGCAGGGGGCATGCTCTTATTCTTTCAGCATCCAGATTTTCTGGCCAGTAGATGAGATCTCAAACAGAACAGCTATTTTTTAGTAAGCGTGGTTGCGATTTCTTATAATTATACAGGATTAGTCTAAACCAAATCCTGTAGAAGTCAGTGATAAAGGTCCCATTGTGGCACATAGTTAGACCTGCACTGAAAACTATATACTCCTACTTTTCATCTCTAATGGAGGTTTCGACACGCTCTTTTAGCTCAGTTTCAGGAACATTTTCTGACTGATTTCCTATCTCCATGCACCCTTACTGTGTTTGTGGCTATGAATAGTTTAACCATGTTAAGAGCAGAATGCAAACAAAACAAATGGCTGTTCTTTTGGACTGCACTGTATTGCAAGAGAACGAGCTTCTTAAGACCTGTTATTACAGCTGGGAGTAATGGGCAGATCAGCTGGATTACTGGAGAAGCAAGCAGGCATTTGAATGGCAGCCCAGAACCTTTGGATCCCTTTATTTTCATAATGCACAGCTAGTGTGCATGGTCACAAGTGTTAGGCATTGAAGGATTTACTCTGCATCACGAAGGTGAGTGTTGAATACACATGGGTTTGGGATGTCTGGGACAATAGCTCAGCTGTTTGCACATGTATTCCATGGACTTTGAAATTGACAGGCTAGATATAAGTAACACAAATGGAGAAAGTTGTATATTTAGACATTGTTTTATGAAGCCAGATGTTTTTATTCTTCCTCTGTTTCACCCCACACAGACACACCGTTAAATCCCATTCTGGTAGGGAACCAAAGGGCATTCTCATTTAAGTTGCAGCTGCTACATGCTCAGAGCTATAGCTAATACAGCAAGAAATATGATCAAGTCCCACTATACAGAGGACCTAAGTTCCTGAAAGAGAACCTTAGTTATGCAGAAAACTGTGATTCCTTTTTCCTAAGCAATGGTTCTTCCCCCTCTTCTCTCCACCCCCATCACCTCTTCTTATAAGCTTTGAAACTATATAGCTAATTATGTTATCTGCTTAGAGGCAGACTAAGGGGCATGCCATGGGCTAACAGAAAATATACTGGGTATTTCCTACAAGAGTCTAATTAAAATACACTCTCTCTGAGTCCCCATTATGGAGCTGCTGCCTTTCATACCTCTTGCATTGGAATGACACTGGAAAGAAGCTGGTCTAGAATTGCTTTACTCATGCAGTTCTTAAGCATTGCATTCTCTCCTTTGAACCAGTTTCTGCAGCAGGCAATATCCTGGGAGGTGGTGCTATAAGAAAGGCAGCTGTATATAACCTATATCACATTATATTTTTATAATGGGCTCAGGTTTTTACACTCTTTTACTAAAGGGAAAGCTATGTAACACGATAAATAATCCTACCATTTCTAATTCAATGTCCAAAAGTTGGCAAGCCCCGAACACTGGAGGTTTAGCTGTGAATTAGACAGAAAGACATTATGAAGTTACAACAGAAAAGCAATGAAGCTAGAGAAGACAAGAGACAGCCAAACATATCCCAAGGCCACACTGCTTGCTAAGGAGAACAATGCATTTCAGGGGCTCACCATCATCAGGTCGCATCTGCCCCACCGGTCTTCGAATTGGCGTCCCAGACACCACAACGGAGGATGCACGGCCATGATAACCGACGGGTAAGTGTAACCTTGTTAAAGCAAAGCATTGGTTGTGTGTTACATGCTGCATTACAGTCACCAGAACCATGCACTGCAGAAGCAGCAAGCACTACCCTAAGTTCCAAAGTTTCAGTGTTGTCAAACCACAATAGAGTACAATTTTCCTTTAAATGGCACCACCTTTTTAGGCTTCCAGATTGAGTTACTGAAACTTAATCCTCTGTTTCTTGCTATATGAGAAGAGAGCTGCTACTGACTCCCAGCAGTCACCTCTTTCTGCTACACAGCTCAGATGTAGTGGAGAATGGAGAAATGGGGTTTCAGACACTGGGGGACAGAATCAGAACTGATACACCTCGTCATAACTCCACAGTGGAGCCAACATAAACAAATTGTACATCTGTCCTTAGGTGCTTATTTTCCCATAAGGTCAGAGAGGCCTTTGCAAAAATGTGTACAACACAAAGTCACGCATGAAAACAAAGAACTGGATTACAAACCAGTTAGGCATCAAAGCATTCTCCTTGCCTCTGAACATGATCCCAACATTTGTAGCATGTTCCCTTGAAGAATAGAAATCAGTGTAGTCTCCTGGGGAAAGAAATCACAAGATGTAGATCAACTATATGATAGACCCTGCTCTGGTATGGTGAAAGAGCATCAATTTTCCATATTTTGTGGCCCCCAAAATGATGGGGAAGGAGGGAAAGAAGTGTAGAGGAGTTTGGAAACAGTCACAAGACTATAATAATCATGAAGATAGTCTATAAAAGGGGATCGCTGCCTGCTGCAAAACTGTTTGTGTTTTTACACCTGCTGCGCTTCTATTCATTAGCTACAAATGTAAGAACAAGCCACATGTTTTGTAAAATTTAACCATTTTCTATTGTCATTTGCATTTTGCTGATGCTATTGAGAATGCTGTACTGCACACAGCGGAAAGGATTTTATAAACAGTTTATCTACTGCCCTCTGGTGCACTTTCTAAGAAATTGTTTAACTCACAATTAACTTAGTGGTTTTGAAGGAATTCAAAAGGTAGGCAGTGAGAGTGGAAAATATATATATATAAAAAAGTAAGATTTTCTGCCCTTTCCTATCTCCACCCATATCACACATGGCTTCAGGTCCTCGGTCTAGTACCAATTCCAGAGTCACTGACAAGACACCAGTGTTGCCAATTTAAAATACTATTTTGTTAAAGTCTCAGCTCCTGGAATCAGGTGATGTGAGAATCTCAGCTTTCATTTAAAGAAAAATGGCTTCCCTTTATATTTGCAGAAAAAAACCTTAAAATTGATTCACGTGCACCCTAACGGCTCAAACCCCAGGAAACTAAAACTGAACACCACCACAGGTGTTTTTATTTAAATCCCATGATTTCTGGTGTCTGACCTGGTTGGACATTTTGGTTTGGCAGTATTGCAAACAGACTTACCAGCCACAGTGGCAAAGCGTTTTGAAATTCAGCTGATCACAGGTTAGAGACAAGGCTGATTGCATTCTGTCTCCCTTCCACGGTTTGGATTTATCAATTTCGTTAAAATCAGCCTTGATGCCTCGTAAAAACACACACATCTTGGCTCTCCTTTCACCTGACGGTCCTAATATATGTGTTCACATAGTATAGTGACATCCAGCCTTTTAGAAATCGGAATGGACGGAAATGGTGGCTCTGGTGTTTTCCAGAATTGTCAGATCATAATTTAACCTAATGAGAGCTCAAGTCCCCCAGACACCCAGCCTCTATAAACCCAGGACCTCACGGAGACACTGCTGTGCTAAGATAGAGCTACATGGCATGACTGAGCCTTAAGTTATTTGTAATTACATGACACAGTGTTCGGCAGTCAAGATAATCATCTGCCTAAAGAAAAGGGCTTTGAGCCAGTGGGGTCATACAGGCTTTTGGAAACATTGTTCTGACTTCCGGGATTCCTATGGCACCAGGGAACTTTGATCGGATTCAGTTAGCAGAAGTTATTTCTGGAGGCCTCACATCTGTATTAAAACATGGCACACAGGTTTTATTTGGGATGTCATTGATGGTACCTGCAATGAATCATCTGTAGCTGGTAGTGGATATAGGGCAGGGTGAGCGGGGCGGTTGCCCCGGGCCCCGGGCTTCAAGAAGCCCCGCGCATGCGCCATGTCAAAGGGAGGACCCCGCGAAATTGTGCTGCCCTGGACCCCGCAAAATCCTCATCTGCCCCGTCTGTAGCATCTACTTTACACCCATTCCTTGCCCCAGCCACAAGCTGACCATGCAGAACATTTGGGGAATATGAAAATCTCAGTGGGTACAATCAAATTGTGTACATACCAGTTCACAAAACTTACCAATTTCAGCTGGAAGATGCATTATAGCAGAGACCTGAGGTACAAATGCTCTAAAAAGGCAAAAGAAAGATGTGATCTCTCAAAGAAGTGGTAGCTGTCACACTGGGGTGACTCAGAAGAAGTTGAATCTCATTTCGTATTAACTAAGTTCTGGTACCTGCTCTGAAAAATGTCACCTTGCTGAATTTCTCTGCTAGCTCCTGGTGCATAAAGTAAGTGCCCAGAAGATGGAGGCCGCTGTTAACTTAAGTGGTTAACTGATTCTACGAGCCCCTGTGAGGAAATTGTACATTAGTGTATAGAAAGGTGTTGCATGCCTGGGAGATCTCACTTTTTTCCTTACAGCCACACAAAGACTAAATGCATCCACTGGGATGCATTGGCAGGTTAGTATGTGCCCTCACTGCCCTCTGCTGGATGGAAGGTGTAATCAAGTGTTTTCGACACAGTTGCCCCCCTGCAAGAGACCTATGAAAATACTGTGGCACCTTAAAGAACAACAGATGTATTTGGGCACACGCTTTTGTGGGTAAAACTCACTTCATCAGATGCATTGGATGAAGTGAGTTTTACCTACAAAAGCCGATGCCCAAATTAATCTGTTATTCTTTAAGGTGCCACAGGACTCCTCATAATTTTGAAGATAGAGACTAACACAGCATCTTCAGAAGTCTCAGAGGGCTAGCTAACAGCCTTTAAACTGGTAACATGAGCTTTTGTGGGCACAGCCCACTTCTTCAGATGACCAGAGTGTTGGAAGTCCAACACTCCGGTCATCTGAAGAAGTGGGCTGTGCCCACAAAAGCTCATGCTACCCATCAACATGTTTTGTTAGTCTTTAAAGTGCTACCAGACTATCTGTTTAAGTTTTTCCTGTTACAGACTAACTTGACTACCCCTCTGAAGCCTTTATACTGAAAGCTCAAAAGGCCTCTCCTTAGCGTAGGGGTTAAGGAAGTCTTGTTTTCTGACCTCATGTGTGCTGGACCCTTCCAGATGGTGGGGTTAAGTCTACACTGCAATAAAACACCCACAGCGGACTCAAGTTCCCAGGACTTGAGCTACAGGGCTTGGGCTAGTGCCTGGACTCTGAGACCTGGTGGATCTACACTGCAATTGTATAGCCCCACAGCTACAGCCCAAGACAGCTGGCATGGGCCAGCTTCATGTTCATTATCACCGTTCAGACATACCCTGAGTTTCATGCTGCATGTTGGCATTGATGAGACCAGGGTCAGTCTTGGGGGTGGGCAACCCCTCCATCCCCAGAGCCAGCCAAGGCTCCTTTAGCCCCCAAGTGCTGGACTTGGAGCCAGGTAGGGGCAGCGTTGGGGGCTCCCCACCTGGGAACTCCTACCACGCACTGGACTCCAGTTGCTAGTCCTGTCTGGGTTGATGAGGGACAGGATTTCTTCCTCCCCTGCACAAGCTGTTCCTGCGGCTAGGTCAGATCCACCTCTGGGAACCTCCCCAAGTGGCAGAAAGCACTGCATGCCCTCTACCCCTGCATCAGGCACCCACCACTCCCAGGTCAGAGGGGAGGAGGAAAGGTCACTGTATAGACAGCTGCCCCTGTACTTACCCATTTTACCTAAGGCCAGGGCACCATTTTACCTAAGGCCAGCCCTGCATGAGACTCTACTGCTAAAACAATATTTCATTATAGCAAGAAACCTGCCTGAAAGCTTACCTCAGGTTGATACTGTATTGGGCCTTCTAAGCTTACAAAAGGCCTTGCGAGTGACACAAAAGATCCATCTCTCCAGAGCTATATTAAATATTTACACAAGGCCACTGTTAAATGAAGTCTCAAGGGGAGGGAGGAAAGACTGGAACTACAGTGACATTCAACTGCCCTTCTCCAGAGAACTGGACTCCTTGCCAGAGAGGCTACCACACCTCTTTAGGTGAAGGATTGATTATTTCCTTTTATATACCAGCAGTGTGCAGTAAGCCTCACTGAGAACAGCCAAGACTCTGCTCCTCTCCTCTGACTCTCAGGGCACATGGCCTCCAGCTGGGAATACACACTTGAAATACACAAAGACTCTGAGGCCACGATTCCACTTGTGGGAAGATCTACGCTGCGATGGTCAATATTCTGGCGTTCGATTTAGCGGGTCTATCAAAGACCAGCTAAATCAAATGCTGAGGGCACCCCCCATCGGCACTTTTGCTCCTATTCCTCATGAGGAGTAAGGGATGTTGGTAGAAGCATTTCTCCCATCGACCTCCCCCTGGGAGGATGGTGCAGAAGCTCTGCTTGAGGTATGTCGATTCCAGCTATGTTTTTTACGTATCTGGAATTGCATACCTTAATCTGACCTCCTCCCCTGCATCAGGCACCCATCACTCCCCAGGTGGTGGGGGGGAGGGGGCGTGAGAGGAGGAAAGGTCACTGTACAGAGAGCTGCCCCTGCACTTGCCCAGGGCACCATTGCCCTGGGTCCATAGTGTGGACCTGGCCTGAGAAGACTGAAGAGCCAAATAAAAGTGCTTTGTACATGCAGTGAAGTACCACGAGAGTTAATCTGGAGTCACGTTCAGCTCCCAAATGTTTCACCTTTTCCGTAGCTCAGAGCTGTCTCTCAGCGTTGGCTCATTGGCTGACAGTAGCTTTTGGAGAACCATTCTAGCTTCCTTCCAAGCTTCATGGCCCAATCCCATGAAATCATTAAGGACGGGCTAAAACACAATATAAAAGGTAGAGATGTGAGAGAACAATTGTTTTTATCTCCACTTGCTGTACATGTGGGTATTTCTTTTGTTAACAGTACTGGGAAAAAATTGCTAATCTTGAAGTAAGAAGCAGCTCTATGTGCAGAGACCATGACTATCATGCTCATCCACAGGGCGTCATTGTTTCTTCGTGCTCCCTGCACCTGTCAGTTGACATGCACCCGTTGTCCTTTGACTCATACTAAAGATTGTCAACTCTTTGGAGAAGAGGCTAGGTTCCAGTACTGCACCTATCGCCCTAGGCCTCTGGTCTGAGAGGTGCTCTTGCAAACCAAGTACTAAATAAATCTAAGGATAATAAAATCATCATCCATCTGCATCAGTGGTGGGCAAGCAGTGGGTCCACAGGCCTCATGCAGTTCACTGGGGCTCCTCCTGTGGCCCATGAACCACCTGTTTCCCTCCCCCACATGCCTAGGTGTTCCAGCTCTGGAAGGGAGGGGGAAAGAGGAGGGATGGAGCATGAAATCAGGTAATTTGTGCACTCTAGAAGTGCTCGGAGGGAGGGGGAGATGTAGGAAGTGCAGGGCACCATGCCCCAGTGTGAGTGAGGCACATGGGGGAGAGTGAAGACAAAGGGGCCATGAGCTACAGGTGGAACCCCAATGGGCCGCAGGTTGCTGTGGCCAACTAGGGATGTTACATTTAGTTTAATCAACTAATCGATGGAATTTCCATCCACTAGTCGATTCATGAGGGAGCTGCAGTGGGGTGAGTGGCTCTGCCTTTTAAATGTATTATGAGCTTGCAGGCTCTTAATACATTTAAAAGGCTGGTGCACAGCTGTAGGGACCCGGCTCGTGCTGGGCCCTCCCCGCTGCACCTCTGCTTTTTAAATGTATTAAGATCCTGCTGACTCTTAATACATTTAAAAAGCAGAGGGGAAGCATCTGAGACTGGGCATGAGCCAGGAATCAGCTGATTCCCAGCTTGCACCCGGTCCCCGCTACCCCTCTGCCTCCCCAGCCCTCTGCAGAGACAATGCTGGGGGGAAACCAGCTTTTAAGCTGGCTCCCCCCCAGCACTGGTTCCTGCTCCCCACCCTTGCTGCCTCTAATAGAGGCAGCCGGGGGGTGGGAGACGCGATTTAATTGAGGGACTAGCCGCTTACATCCCTACGGCCAACTGAGGTGAAGGGGGGCTCCTCATATGGCCCACTCCCTATTTTTCGCTTCCCATCCCTGACTTATATCTTCAAATACTATAGAAGCTTGCAATTGCAAGGCTAGTTGTAATGAGACAGAGACATTATTTGTTCACCCACATGCAGAGAGCCTACAAGATCTATGTATCGCTTAAATCCCACTTAATCCAACATGTTTCCTCATGGCGATTACTCCTCATGAAGATGCCAGAAATGAAGGCATGTAAGTGGGACTGGAGTGGTGTATAAACCTTGGTACTAGCCATCTGGCCTAGGAGGATTTCACTCTATAGTGCACTTCTTAATGATCAGGTGGGAGAAAACTTTAGGAGAGTCATTTATTTTACTGCTAGGTTTTAATTGCAGGCGCTCTTTGTAATGGCTTTATGCATCATCAGTGTAGGTTCCAATTCAGCAAAGGGCATCTCCCGCTACACCTGCCCATGATTTGCTGAATAAGGGGCATAGCTAAACCATATGACATGCTGCTTCTGTTGATTCAGGCCCGTGCATATGGGGGTGCGAAGGGTGCCAACACACCACTCATAGTCCCCCAAGTAAGCATGCTCTGGCTGGCCGGGGGAAGGCCGAAGCAGCGCGCTGCCCGAGCCTCCCTCCCCCATGCTCTGGTTGGCTGGGGAAAGGCTAGGGCTGATTCTCTCCCCCCCCCCAGAAGCAAGGCCAGGGGAGGGGCTGGTCGGAGCACAGGGGAGGGAGGCTTGAGCAGCGTGCTGTTTCTGCCAGCCAGAGCACGCCTACTTGGGGGCCCATGGGTGGGGTGCATTCGCACACTTGTGGTTCACATTTACAAAAAACCACCCCCCCCAAAGAAATTCCTGCATCTGGGCCTGTGATTGCTGCAGAATCATCTGAGCAGCCATGTGCACACAGTGCCAACCCAGCACCGTCTCACTGCAGTTTTAGTCCAGTGCAATTCCATTCAACAGAGTTACACGGACATAAACCTAACATACTACAACGGTGAATCAAACCCAATGCTCCCTCCCCCTTTTTGAGAGGGACAAACTAACAACTTGGGCACTCACATGTAAGTTACCACAATGCTCTGGTTCGAAGCCTGGATCACTAATGGCATTCCATTTAAAACACGCTGGAGGACATTGTCAAAAGGGTACGATAAATACCTGATCGAAGACATCCTGGTGTTTGGAAAGGACTGGTCCCGTGAACAGATGTTTAATAGCACTGAGATCCAACACCTGGTCTCCAATTGCTACCCCAATTCTGTGACGGGGCTGCTATGAGAAAAAAATGTTTATACGAATGGCCAATAATGCTCTTATGAAGGAGGTTCTGCGGAAAACCAATGGAGTACAGAGTTTAAGTGGTGCAGCAGTTGAGGAGATACATTGGTGATCATCTTACCTTAGATGTAATTAATGGACAAAGGCTGTCGGTTTTAAAATTTAAGGAGAAGATGCACTCATTTTTTGGCAAACCCCTCACTATTTTTGGGGGGAAATGGAAGGACATCCTTCCACCCCAATCTGCCAGGAGTGGAGGAAAAGGAGGACATTTCCTTACCCCTGATGCTGATCTACCAGAGGTCCTCATCGTCCATACTCAACCCCCTCATCGCCATAGTATCAGAGTGCCTCACAATCTTTGAGGGGTTTAACCCCACTCACCATGAAGTAGGCAAGTGCTATTTTACAGATGACACACAGAGACACTACGTAATTGGCCAAGGTTACGCTGGAAGTTTGTGGTAGTGCGGAAAATGAATCAGAGTTAACCTAGTCCCTCATCACTGATCCATCCTTTCACCTGGGAAAGGAGAATGGCTGGTGTGGAAGGTTCCCTCCATGTGTGTATTTGCCTATCACTAAGAAATAGAAATTAAAAACAAACAAAAGCAAAAAACCTGTTTATTTGTGACCGATTTTATAGACCTACACAAACGCCGTTCAGAACTTGCTCTGTCCTGGATACTTTTGCAGTGACACAAACTACACCCTCTGTATCACAGCTGTGCTAAAACCATAAAGATGTTTTGTCATTAAAACACAAACTCCAACTAGTAGAGAATTTAAATGAAATATAGCCATCACAACCAGTTTCATTCCAAACAAAAGCACAAATGTTCAATTTTGTCTCAAAAGACTAAAACCAGTACAGATTAAAACATAGCTGTTTTAAGCCTTTCTTCTTTGAACAAGGCCCCAAATCTGATTTGCACAAATATTATCCTAGGTGTTTATTGAGCAAGCACTCCTGCCAGAAAAATCTCAGGGCTAGACAAGTTAATTTGTAACCTGTTTCCCTGAATAACATCAGTTATTTTAACTGTGAGATTATAATGCTGTTAGAGGACATTAATTTTAATCAGTAAATGTTGGTAAACATCAATTTCACTGTTTATACAGGAAGAGACAAAATTTTTCATCAATATTAGAAATTTACTGACATGCAAAGTAAGAAAAATGCTGCTGAAGAGCTTATTAAATTTTGATTTAAGAATATTTACTGTGTATATTGACATCCAATATTGATAATTTGTTTTAATGGTTATAAACTTAAGATACAAACAGTTTAATATCTACTGTCCTAACCTAATTATATTTTACACTGAGATTATTTAATCAAATTTATCTTTCAGATACATCAATTCATATTGCTTACAATGAATATTCCACATTGCAACTAAGATTAGTAGCAGATAAAATAAAAGTTAAAATGGGACTTCTCAGGAGAGGGAAGAAAGGAAGGGTTAAACTCAGCCATAAAGATAATAGAAAAAGGTGCTGGTAAAGAAGAGTGAAAGCTTAATACCACAAAGGGCCATAACGAAATATAATTGTTATACTGAAAAACAGAAAAAATATTAAGACCATATTACATGCATAGGAAGCACTCACAGGAAATGTTAACATTCTCTAAAGAAATAGTGCTCAGTATATTTGTTGAAACTTCCTAGTGCAATTAGCTAAACTGTAAGATTCCCAGACTCACAGGCCTTTTCCTGTAGCTGGTATTTGGAGTTCTCCACACAGCGTAACAAAACAAAGCCCCCCACAGAACTTCTCTCCTCCATTCATAGCCTTTGAACTTCAAAGACTCACCCACAACAGCAACAATCTTTGTCACACAAAGCCAAAGCAGCAGATAATTCACCTTTTCCTTGGTAGAAAAAATCCCATAGGGAAGGTTTTGAAGAGGGAAATCTGAGCTTTCTTCTATCTGGATGAAAGACATTTTGAGCTCAGGGCAAGTTGTGGTATACTGAATACACACTCCCACACAAGCACTCCAAGACAGCATTCACAAGTTGCATTAGACAGTGTGGTTCTGTTGGGCCCACCCTCTACTTCAGCCTCAAACCAACCAGAAGCCACTTTCCAGCCCACTTCCCTTAGCCCTGCTCCTGTCTGTAGTCTAGATGGTTAATGAATACCAGAATTCTACATGACTCAGCAGCAAGGGCTTCTGCACCATTAACCATTTCTAGCTAAAGCCTGTAGGAGAGAATACTGTATGGTTACTGCAGGCAAGACTGTCCCCTTCCTGAATCCTTCATTACAGGGATGTGCGCCTGCTAGACTAGGAGCCAGTTAGCTCCCATCTGGAAGTGACACTTAGCTATGAAAGCGATAGTATCAAATGACCTAACAAGAACCTAGGCACAGCAGCTCATCTATCAGACAGTTTTCATTTGGAATTTGTACAGAAGTTCCACAAAAACCACATTTGACCATTTGACTCATTCCATCAGTCAATCTCCACCCGCTGAAGTGCGAATAGCTGCAAATAGTGGCAAAGGACAGAAAAGCACAACCTGACTGTCCCATGTCCTTCCCAACCCGCTGTGCTTCCTAGGCAATAAAACTGAACATCAACACCGCTGTTCTACACATGGACACAAGACTGCATGTGAAACTAGGACTTTTTAAAAGAAGGAAGAATGGTGTAGAATGGGGGGAAAGATACCTTTTCAATAAAGATTTTGACTCCCAGCTATCAAACCACAAAGTTGATTATTCCAAATTGATTTGGTGGGGGAGAGGATGAGATTAGTTAAATAAAGAACAATCGCATGGATTTATTTTGCTCTGCTCTTTAACATGGGAACTGTAGGACTAGACCGGGGTGAGCAAGATACGACCCACTGGCCATATGCAGCCTGCCAAGCCTTTTGATCCGGCCTGCATCCACTCTAGCAGTACGGAGCAGTACCAATCAAAGCGGTTGGTTGCTTTTTTGGCTCTCTATGCTGCAGGAACAGGGGGGAGAAGCTTCAGCAGTCTGCCCCATCCCTCCCCCAGCAAAATCTCTCAGTTCCTGTCCCTATCCCGCCTCCCGTCAGCACAGAGAGCCATATGCACAGTCAGCCAGTGGATTAGGGATGTTAAATATTGGTTAATTGAATAGTCAAGTAACCTCATGAATTCTTATTGGGTAGTCGACTATTCTATAGTCCTCTGGGAGCCCCTGTGCGGGGGCGAAGGGGTCTGAGCTCCCAAACCAGCACGAGCTAGAACTGAGTCAGGCTGCGTGCCCACCTGGTTCCTAATACTTTAAATGAAGAGCAGCAATAGAAATAGGTCCAGGACCCAGTGCAAACCGGGACTGAGCTGGGCTGCTGGCCAGCCTGCTAAAAAATTTACCAGCAAGGGGTGGTAAATGCATGTAGTCTATAGCATTAATCAATAAGCTTTTGCTTATCAGTTAATTGTCTATACTATTACATCCCTAGTCTGCAGCTGCTGGCAGGTAAACCTGCCTGAAAGTGCTGTTGACCGGGAGCTGCTTAGGTGACTCTTGGCCAGAGCCTGACTCTGGCACCCCAGCCCCTCCTCCCCAACTCCCTCCCAGACTCTGCACCCTTTCCTATGTCCTATCCCCCAGGCCAGAATCCTTCTCCTACATCCATACCCGCTCCTGGATCCAGCGTGCCAATCCCCTGCCCTAGGTCACAACTCCCCCCCCCCAGATCTTTCACCCCTTCCTGTACTCCTCCCTACACACCTCCTCCATGCCAGAATCTTCTCCTGCACTCATGCTCCCTGCCCTAGGGCATAACCCACTCCTTCACCCAAACTCCCTCTCAGACCCTACACGCTTTCCTGCACCCCAGCCTCCTATCCCAAGCTCTCTTCTGCATCCGATTTCAGTCCTAGACCTCGCAAGCCCTCCTCAGAAAAGTGCAACCCTTGACCACTTACCAAAATTTTGGAATGCCCTCTCACCTGCATAAAAATTATTGCCCACCCCTGGACTAGACTCTCAACTAGTTTGTCTTCTGTGGTGCTGTGCTAGTTTACAGCAGCTGAGGCCTTGGCCCATGTAATTTTAGGAATGTTCTTTGCATAGAAAATTAGCTTTCAGTTATGTACTATGCTTAACTGCAGCAGTATCATTGTATTCTGTGATATCTGAATTCCTACATTATGCTAACCAGCATTTATTGCTAAGCATTTCCACAACTGATTTGATTTTATCCAGGCCCAAACCAAAAAAGTCATAGTTACAGCATTCAGCTTGAAGAATGTGTTTAATTGAAACACACTTAATACCCCTCCAGAATTTGGATTTCTGGTGGTATAACATTTAATGGTGCCACAGATGCTCTGGTATAAAGGGAATTAAATGCTCCTCTACTAGAATCAGGCAAAGCATCAATGGTCATACTGCTGTCATTAAAAGAGCCAAATCAAACTCCAGTGTGATGTGTTATTTCTATTTCAGTGCATTAATAGTAAATTGTGAAGGATGTTGTCCAGTGTTTTCCCATGTATACATTGAATAGTCTTGGAAAGCACTTAACTCCTAGAGCAATTTTTGTAAGCCTGAAAGATGACGACAACATACTCTCATCAGCCAAGCTACAAAGACTTATTTAATTGGTTCAAGATAGATTTGCATGGACAAGGAATAGGATATGGTTGACTCTAATTTTTGTTAGTAACCCCAATCTAATTTTAGAATAGAAGCATTTTAAGTTCTAGTTCCCTGCTGTTCAAGGGTAGTGGCTCCCAACATAAAAGATAGGGGCATAATGGCTCCTGCTGTATGTTGTAAGTGCAAAACCAACTGGCAAAGGGAGCAACTGAGCTCCAAAGGCAGCTGTTTCCCTCCTCCTTGCTCAGGGATGTCAGCCTTACTCTGCTTCCCTCTCCTCCACAGAACAGACAGGTAGCAATTCCTTTTAAGCCAGCTTCTCTTTATGCATGTTGTGCCTGTTCTCTTGTCAGTCACTGCAGCAGCACAAACACACCCAATGATGGGTCACTGTGTTAAACATGTAGTAGGGATGGAAGAAGAGAAAGGAAGCTGTGGGGAAAAAGGAACAGAAAGAGGAATGAAGGGAAAGCTGATGGGGGGCAGGGAAGAGATAATAAAGGAGAGGGGTCAAAAACTTGCAAAGGAAGATGCAGAAAAAAGAAAGGGAATTGGGCAGATTGGAATTGGGTGGAGGGTGAGTAAAAATGGCAAGCAAAAATAATCCAGGGAAATATGACTATCATGCCATACCATTGCATGAAACAGATGCCATCATGTGTTGATACGTGGATGTGTTCACAAGCATAATAAATTATATTCTTTAACCCAAAAAGACTGGTGAAATATCTTGATGTGAAAAACCTTGATTCATGTCCTCCCTTCTCATGTTCCAGAGTCAAGGAGTGCATGGTTCAAA
Source organism: Pelodiscus sinensis (assembly GCF_052426305.1). Classification (NCBI taxonomy): domain Eukaryota; kingdom Metazoa; phylum Chordata; order Testudines; family Trionychidae; genus Pelodiscus; species Pelodiscus sinensis. The sequence goes on from NC_143065.1 coordinate 29,373,775, forward strand.
GTCCATATCTGATTTTCAAAGTTAAACCTCTACGAAATGTTCCTTTAGGTGCAAAATGGTTTTCTCGGTCATCTGAAGTTATAGATTACCATACAAAACACTGCAAAAAGTGTCTTGCTACATCAGGTGGCATAGGAGGTACTTATACTTTAACTCAAATGTTCCGAATTTTAAAGAATGCATTCAACATTTAAAAATGTTAGTTGTCTTTAATCAAAGCTCAAACCCTGAATCCTGAGTAACTGCACACAAAATCTCACTTGTTCCACAAATATTTGAAAGTCGTTAAATCAGAAGATTCATCAAGCGAAATGCAAATGGAGGATCAGTTCCAGAGAGGAATTTGAGTCCTATTTCTACATATGTATAAGTTTTGTAAAGAATCCAATATGGCGTGAGTGTACACGTGCAGTTACAAAAAAGTCACATGCACTATACAGCTATCGCATAGCCTTTAAACTGACATTGGTGATTAGGTGGGTGTGAACATCTGTACGCAAGGAGACTTTCCAAGACTTGTTAAGAAAGGCAGCTATGATTCACAGATCGGGTGAGAGAAGTTGATTCAGAAGCAACTAGGTCCATTAAATGGAAACTAAATTTGAAACACAGCCTATGGGTTTTCTAACCTTTGTATAGTATAGATCATTTCTTAATGAAGTAGTTGTAGCAAAGGGCCGCTCTCCCAATCAGAAATACACAAAAGCAAATTCCCTAGCATATTTAAATAATCATAAATTAACAGCTACAGCAATTGTTTACAAGGAGAATGACAATGTGTGATTCACTACTTTGAACGCAATTTAGCAAACAAATTAAGAGATCATCCTGTGACTGCCTGGTTCCCCAAGCCAGAAGTGGCTCCCACCAGCTGCAAAGTTGGGACCTCTGATACTATCAGTTTCAAGAAGCTAGATGAAAAACAAGTTCACATGCATTCCTGTTGCCTTTTATGATTTTGTGATCACATTTGCCTATTTTAAAGGGCAATTTTATGTCATTGCAGAACACAAAACATGGAGGGGGGAGGGAAGGGAAGTCACTGACTACATACAAAGTGTTGTTCAATACCCAAGTTAAGAATGACAATGATTTTATCCCCTCCAGTCTTTCAATAGGTAGATGTTACTTATTCTCTGAATTTATTTTACCTACTGTAATAATTAGCTTAATTCCTATTCAGCTCTCCATAGCTGCTAATGGTATCAGGTGCGCTGTACCAGAAAAAAAACAGACACAAAATAAAGGGCTGAATAACAATCGGTGTAATAGATACCAGTGATCAACATAAAATAACCCAATTTTTTAAAATTTTATTTAATCAAAGTTAAGACCTGGATAAACATAAATACAGCACAGTTACTTCAGATCATTCTTCATGTGTGTACATACAGACTGATGAATGTAATCCCAGTGAAACCTTCAGTCAGCAATGAAGTGCATACTAGCCTACCCCGCCCCCACACACACACACGAAAACAAAATCTATTTTTTTTTAAAAACCACACAAACTTATAATCTCAGCACACACTCTCTCATTACAAATGATTCATACATAAATAGGTAGTGGGTGCAAACAAGCTAATATGCTAATATGTATAACCTTTTTTGTTAATGAAAACCAGAAGCAGCCATAATGATTAAAATACATTCAGTTACTGATAACTAGTTGTGCCATGAGGCATTACCAAAAAAGAAAATCGTGCTGCAGAGAATAGCTATACAAGAAAATAAACTGCAAAGTTAATGCATGCACGTTTTGTACTGGAAAAGCACAGCCCTCCCAGGTTCTCTCTGTGTTTGTTATAAAAGCCCTCTGCACTCAACTAAAATTAAAATGATCTTAAAGGATAATACTTGTAAAGTTTACTTAAGTCTTCAGCCACAAAAACTGCAATGAAAATAAATGTTGAGTCATTTTCAAAACAAACAAAAACAAAAATCTATTCTTCTGATGACATGCATGATTAAAAGGTCTAGGCAAGATACACTGCTCTACATTCCTGATGACTAAGGAAAAAGCTCAAGTCAATTTAATCTGCAGATAGTCAGGGGATTTTATATTCCAGCAGAATTAGCAGTGTTCAGATCTTCTGAATCTTTTCCCCAACAACTACAGGATTTTCTTTCCTGATTTTCTCAGCAGCATCAGCTTTGTAATTGTAAGAACAACTGTGTACATCTGAATAACGGTGCACACCACAGTAAATGTTTCCACATCGGCATTCAAACCCTGTGAACAGAAATATTGACCCATTAAGATCACTTCACTCTACTGGTTTGCTTTTTCAAATCCTAAATACATTCTCATTTGGTATCAACTAATCTTGGTCATCAGTCAGTCAGTCAGTCAGTCAAAGGCACATTCTGCTTCTAAGATTGCTGTCATATAAAGCACAAAAGATATAATCTTTACATTCCCTCAAGACTTGCTGCAGATATTCATTTCCCAGTTACCACACAATGGAACGACGACTCAAGTGATTTTCAAATTAGAGACGTATGCGAGTAGTTGACTACCCAATAAGCCTAGGCTTATCCGGTAGTCGAGTCAACTATTCATATTCCCCCACTCTTGCTGCTTCCGTCTCAGTTCAAGTAGTAAGCGGGGGAGGGGGGAGCATGACCTGGTGCTGGGGGGAGCCAGCTTAAAAGCCAGCTCTCCCCAGCACCATCTCTGCAGTGTCACCTGCTCCCCACCTTGCATGGGGGGCAGGAGGGGGGAGAGAGGGGCATCAGGGAAGGTAACCATGAAGCACCCTCCACCTATGGCAGGCCCAGGCTCACAGCGGGCACAGGCTGCTCCGGCAACAGCACCTGTCTGTGGTGGGTCCCAGCTCCCCACTTGGACCCTCCCCACAGACAAGGGTTGCTGGACCCAGCGTGGGCCAGGACTGAGCAAGTTCGGCCCAGTCTTGGCTCGTGCTGAGTCCAGGAGCTAGCTACTCTCACTGTGGCTCTGTAGTTTAAATGTAATAGGAGCTGGGCTGCCTGCCTGGCTCTCACTACCTTTAATCTGCCGAGCCACAGTGGGGGGGGCAACTCCCATAGGCTTCCTCCCTTATCGACTAATTGTGTAGTTGATAGAAATTCTATTAACTACACGATTAGCTATTTACTCGCTTCCTAACATCCCTATTTCAAATACAGGTTGAACCTCTCTAATCTGGCACCCTTGGGACCTGACCAGTGCCAAACCAGAGAATTTGCTGGGCCATGAGAGGTCAATATTGCCAAAATTTCCACTGCTTATGGGGCTCTTAGAAGACATTTAGGGGGTAAATTAGAGCTAAACAACAACGAAGAATACTGAGAGTCAGGACTGGTGGCTGTAAACAAACTTTGTGGAACTGTGGGAAACTTGGCCACACCCATAATAAGTGGACATCTGTCTAACTAAAATCATGATGGACTATGGATGTTGCCAGACCAGAGGGTGCCAGACTGGAGAGGTTCAACCTGTACTTAAATTGAACCATAGCACTTCCTTACAAAGGCTGATTAATGAGCAGACTATTACATTTACCTCAACCCTCCCAGGCATTTGTAAAGAAGATAGTTTTGCTTAATAAATGAAACAGTTAAAAACAAGGACATATGAAAAGTCCTCTTTCAATACAGGTTGAATACACCTTAGGGCCAAGTTTTACTTCAAATACATCAGAGTCAACAGACTAATCCATATATGTATCTGAAGGCAGATTTTGGTCCTTTTGATATTACTTGCAGAACCTAGTCTTGGATTTAAGAAAGAAAATGAAATATTTCTTACCAGTAAGTCCCACCTTCTTCCGGCACATGAAACAACGATTCTTTTTCTGTTTTGGTTTGTCAAGTAACTTGTCTTGTTCTTCAGATGTAGAAACTGCACTCTCCGACACTAGAGCTAATATAAAAGAGAAACAGCACTGAGAAAAGAGTGGAAAAACTACAAGTGATTTATTCAAAACACAAGAGAAACGTGAAGCCTTGTTTGTAAATTCAGGCTCTGAGACTTGTAACCTTGTTGTAATCAATTTTTCCTTCCAGAATCTACAATCTAGTTATGTGTGGAACTCTTCTTTAGCATGTGTCTACAACACCCAACAACTGCACTTGAGATCCCTATTTCTAAATTTAGTTATCCAATCTTACTCAGCCAGGAGAGAAGTCAGTTGACAGTGCTGAATGTTTTATACACAATTCAAAACACTAGTCCTTCAGTAGTTTTTATAAGATAAAGACAGACCAAAGTTTAAATACATACACATTGTTCTCTATACATCTCAAAAAGTAAGATTTAAAAACAGACTTATGTTACCAAGTTTGGCAAAGTGCAAGTGTAAGATTAAAACAGTTCAATAAAATTATTACAATTAGCAATAGTCAAAGCTGATTCAAGTCAACTGAGAAGCACAGATAATTTACCAGAGTTCAGTTAAACACTTCTCCCTTCCACAATGCTGCCTCACAAATGCTATCATGCTGAGAATAACAATAGTAGATCAAACAACTTTTCATGTGTTGTCAGATTTATGCCACTGAGATGCAGCTTCTCTTTCCAGGTACTGGTGGTTAAAGTTAAGATATCCATTGCCAATAGAAAAAATAATTTAACCCTTAAATCTGAGGGAGAAAGAATTACCCGAAGTGAAATCTATATCTGTTTGGGAATGCAGAGATGCAATGTTTCCTGGCTATTCTAATCTTCTCTCACATCTAAAAATGAGAGCTGGGCTGCATGCGGGAGCATCAGAGTACAGAACATACAACTGAACAAGTTACTTGACCCAAGAAAAACATGAGTAGTATTTTCTTTAGCTGCTGCACTCTTTCCTGTACATTAATGCACCAGAAACTTAAACTGACAGTAAGGGTACTAATCTTGTTCTTAATGGGTCTGCAAGCAAGCTCTCTGCTAGGTTACCACAGGACAAGTTTGCACTGTCTAAGATGTTGGAAAGTGAGCAAAAGAAATAGGTTTGCAGGGGGAGGGACAGAAGAACAACAGGAGGATTGCAACTGAATGAGTGCCAGCGGAAACAGAGCTACCACAAAATGTTAAGGAAGGATCCAGTAGCAGACCTAAAAGTTTGTCTGCACCTTGGCTATTTTTTCAGACAACAGACACACAACAGTATGCTTATCAGACAGAATCTTTCAGATATATGGTAAAGTAGCACTTAACATCTCTCTGCCAACATGACTATTACTACTAAAGGCTCACCTGGACAGTTCATGCTTTTTCACTGTCAATATTCTCAAAGGGTATGTCTACACTACCCCCCTAGTTCGAACTAGGGGGGTAATGTATGCATACCGAATTTGCTAATGAAGCCCGGGATTTGAATTTCCCGGGCTTCATTAGCATAAAGCCGGCGCCACCATTTTTAAAAGCCGGCTAGTGCGAACCCCGTGCCGCGCGGCTACACACAGCACGGACTAGATAGTTCGGATTAGGCTTCCTAATCCGAACTATCTAGTCCGTGCCGCGTGTAGCCGCGCGGCACGGGGTTCGCACTAGCCGGCTTTTAAAAATGGCGGCGCCGGCTTTATGCTAATGAAGCCCGGGAAATTCAAATCCCGGGCTTCATTAGAAAGTTCGGTATGCATACATTACCCCCCTAGTTCGAACTAGGGGGGTAGTGTAGACATACCCTGAGTGTGTACTTAGTATGTATATATAACTTTGAAACTATCAATGATCCAACTAGTACATTCTTCATACATTTGTTAACCAGAAGTCCACTTATATAGAGGGGCAATCTGACATTTTGAAAACTAAAACATTCAAAAGGTTAACAAGAGGCAGGAAAATAAGTTTGGATACCAAGACAGGAAAAATCAGGATGAAATTCTACAGTAAACAACTCCACTGATGTACTCAAAAAGACTTATGACACCGCATGACATGTGACAGCATGTACAATGGCACCATTGTACTTGTGTAATGAAGCAGACTGCAAAGACTGTTCCATCAGTTGCCACTGCAGAGAGGAAAAAGCATAGGATAGAGTAGTGTTAACTTTGGATACTTTTAAGTCTTCCCAGGTGATGTAATGGTGTGTTTGCAACATACAATGTGTGAAACTCCTAATCTTTACCATTGTTAAAGGACAGCGGTCATCTTATATTGGTTGACACAAGCCACTTAGAAGTCTGGCAGTTCCCTAAAAATTACAAGTTTGTGTTCCTAATTGAAATCATCTTCTTTTCCAACGATCAGTGTCAGGTTCTCTGCTTAAGGATTTTAGCACCACTCTAAATGGAAAACACAAAATATTCATAAGTATCAAGCCATTAGGGTGCTTCCCTAACTGCTCCAGGTTGCCTTTTGCAACCTAAGTGCTCTTTTAAGCACTATATATGCAAAGTGAATATGAGCAGTTCTCCTACAGCTCTGATCCAAAGCCCTCTGGAATCTATGGCAATGTTTCCATTGATTTAGATGTGCTTTCAGTCAGGCTAGTAGTAGGGATGTAAGCAACTAGTTGACTATCTGATAAGCAAAAACTTATCGGATAGTTGACTAGTCCCTCCCCCTTCTTGTTGTCTCTAGCAGGAGCCGGTGTTGGGGGGAGCCAGCTTAAAAGCCGGTTCCCCTCAGCACTATCTCCACAAGAGGTAGGGGAGTATCAGGGACCGGACATGAGCCAGAAATCAGCTGATTTCCAGCTTGTGCCCAGTCCCATACACTGCGCCTCTGCTTTTTAAATGTATTAAGAGCCAGTAGGCCTACTGGCTCTTAATACAATTAAAAAGCAGAGCTGCAGCAGGGTTAGCTCCTAGGGGGTAAGCTCCCCCTGCTTATCTACTAATCAACTAGTTGATGGAAAATTCATCGACTAGTCGATTAGCTACTTAAAACTTAACATCCCTATCCAGTAGATACTGTGAGCACCCCAGCCTTTATTTAAGCTATTCAGTATTGCATGCAATGTGTGCCCTGTTATTAGTCTATTTTTATTTTAAATAATAGTCCAGCTCTAAAGTTTATTTGCTTATGGATTGGTCAGATCAAGATATGGGTCAACCATGGGCACCTTCCAGCAATCAGGCAATAGACAGACCTTTCATGCATTTTGCCAAATTCATTTTCATTAAGGTCAGTCATATTTTATGATGTTGCACAATGTATAGTGACTTAAATCAAAGAGCCTGTTTTTTTTGGTCTCAATCTTTTGATGTTCTGGCCAGCAGGTCTATCATAAGATAAAGTGAACATTTAATTAAGAAGCTCTCAATCCTACCAGTTGTTGAAATCCACCTCACATCCTAAAAATCATGCAGATATTCCCATTAAGCAAGAAAAAAAAGACAGACCAGCTCATAACCATCCTATTCTGTGTATGCCCTTAAATGACCTTTACATTATAGTCAGAAGTCAAAGAACACAGAGTTAAGATACACAAGAATAAAAGGTATTACTGTGTTGCCTACCTTTTCCTTGATATGATTAGCCAGCATAATACAAACATGGATGTATAAAGGCAAAGCCACACAGACCTAATCAAGTTAGAGCCATCGGAAGGATTTGTAACCTGGCAATTTTACTTAGTTTGCCTGAACCTGTTACATGATATCTATACAAAGGCAAATAAGACTCCATGCATCTGTTTGCTAGTCTATTTGTTTCTACTTCTAGGAGAGTAAGTAAATGTGATTTGGCCAGTTTCTAATTTATATTTGCAGCAGCATGTAGAATATGGGTAGCCACATGCCATAGGGCAAAATAGATTGTAGCCATAATGCTATATGTAGCTACATGTGGTAGTGAAAGGCTCTGGCAGCAGGACAGTATATTTCTAAAAATAAAGTGTAGATGTAGGAGGCTCAGCTGGGGCATGTATAGACATATGCAGGGATCTCCTAGGGCAGGAGTGGGGAATCTTTTTTGGGTCAGGGGCCACTGACCCCCCCCCCCCAAAATCAAATCCGGCAGGGACCACACAAGTGAGAAGCAAAAAACAAAAACAAAACAAAAAGAACTCACTGATGTGGCCCCTGACTAAAGAGACAGACACTCCCCATGTTCCCCTTCCATACCACAGCCTAAGGGGGCCCAGCTTAGTAGATTGTGTGCTCCAGCTCCAAGTTCCCCAGTTTTTGGAACACCAGCACAGGTTACTGGAGGAGGGGGCGGGGAGGAGAGGGGGAGGAGGACCCTGAAACCTCAGGGGCTGGATCCATGCAAGCCAGGGGCCGCATCCAGCCCCCAGGCCTGAGGTTCCCCACCTGTGCCCTAGGGTTCTGGCATTTCTTTACTCGCATAAGCAGTGCTGTAGTGTCTATACCAGCAATGAGCAACCAAAAATAGAGTGTGATACACACAAGTGGCCCAAACTCAGTGGGCTGCAATAACCTGCAGCCCACTGGGATTCCACCTGCAATGCCCTGCCTGACCCTCACAGATCAGGGCACCAAACCCTGCACTTCCTATGCTGTCCCTCTCCCACCTAGCAACTTCAGAGCTGTTTGAGGCGTTCTAGCTCCAGGGAGGAAGGACTGGGGACAGAGCGTTAATCAGGTGATTTATGCACTCTGAAAGTGCTGGGAGGAAGGGGCAGGCACAGGAATTGCACGGCTCTATGCCCCAGAACCAGAGAAGTATGTGTGGGAGGGGAACAGACAGGGAAACTGCTGGCCAGCACATTGCCCACCACTAGTCTACACTGCTGTTTATACCTGTATTTGTTTGGTATACAAGGTCTGTTTGCTGCATACTGCCTTAAGTGTAGACCTATCCATTATAGCCGCTTTGTGTTGCGTTATACAGGCTAATATGAACCAATTTAGATACCCCTTCCCAAAAACCCACACATATTGGTGCCTATTTAACCTATATTAAAGGACCAGTATTGAACGTACTCTAAAACAGTCTGAGGTATGTTTATAATATAAAGATTAGCACAAATTCTATTTCATTTATGTTGATTATATAGTACAGTACATTTTCATTTTGAATTCTCAACTGATGCAATATTATATGCAATAAAGAACTAATGCTTCAATCTGGCAATAATTCCCCACACTGCTGTCACCAGAAGTTACAAGTGATTTTTATGGCAGCTACTGAAACTGCCACCAACCTACAAGCAGGAATTTTAGAAATCTAGGGTGAGTAAAATGGGAGAACTGCCTACCCTGTACAGTTACTGATTTTACCTTTGCAAAATATGAACACATATGACTGACACTATGGATCAAATGGGTTTTTGAATTAAGGATGTTAAATTCGGGTTAATTGACTAGTCAAGTAGTCGATGGAATTTCCACTGACTACTCAATTAGTTGATATACATTTCAAAGGAGGAATGCGGAAGTGCCTAGGAGCCCCGTTGGGGCTCCTGTACATTTCGAAGGAGAAATGCAGAACTCCACGTGCAGCCCGGGGCCAGTGGGAAGTCCCGCTGATTCCGGGCTGCACGCGGGCATGCCTGCTTTGAAATGTACAAGAGTCCCCAGCGGGGGCTCTTGTGCATTTCAAAGCCATGGAGCCTGGGGTCAGCAGGGGAGCCATGGAATCCGGGGTCAGCACTTCTCAGCTGATCCCAGGTTCTGGAGGAGTCCCCAGCTGACCCCAGGCTCCATGGCGCTGTTCTTTTGAAATGCCTTTGAAATCCATGGCTCAGCTGTGCTGTGGCTGCCCTCGCCTTGGGGTTTCAAAGTGGCAGCGATGCACAGCTGATCAAAGCGGCAGCGCTGCACAGGTGAGCCAGGGATCAGCTGTGCATCGCTGCTGCTTTGAAGTACTCCTTCTTCCCTCCCTTTGCTGCCTCTGACAGAAGTGGCAAGGGGGCGGTGGGGGGGGGGGGAGAATTCAATAGTCGACTAGTCCTCAACACCCTTATTTTGAATGTAATATTATGCTGGATTACCCAAGAGATACTGATAGAAGCTCCCTCTACTGGCATGAATGCAAATGCTATTCAATTTCATTTTTAACATCTTACTTTACACAAGACAGTTTACACAAACATGTTTTCAAGTTTGAGAGAGTCCAGCTAGCTCCTACCAACATTTTATTTGCTATGTGTCTTAAAAAAAAACCAAAAAACAAAAAACCTTGAAGTTTCACCTGCAAAACCTAGAAGTAAATAGAATTAATTTTGTGTTTGCAATCTACAGTCTAAGGATGTGTATAGAAAACTGAGGGAGGGAGGGAGAGAGAGAGAGTGTGTGTTCATTCATATTCCATATCTGGGTTCCTCATGCTTTAGATCTGCAGTTACTGGATGCTCATGATCCTTATAGGGAAACGTAGCAAAATGAGACATGGGAACCACAAAGCCCAACTCTAGATGGAGTTCAACCCTTAGAAATAGGAGAAACCTCTTCTTGGCTGATTACCATGCCATAATCTAGAACAAACAGAATTCCAGACCGTCTCCAAACCCTTCCTTTTGACCATTGGGTCACTCATAATCAATGGGATGATACAAAATCCCTGTTGCATGAAAACTACTACAGACCTTGCAAATCCTGAGATGACAAGACAAAAATGAAATCTGGGGGTATTCCCAATAATAAGAGCCCCCTGAAAAAGGGAGAGCAAGCACACATTTACTTGGCTGATTCAGTACTCCATGGCTTACTCTATAGAGCCCTCTTGGTAACTGAGAAACAGGATGTTAGCCAGTGAAAGCCTTGATCCATCTCATTAATATTTTACTGCCAGGGAAATGTAGGGAAGCAGTAGTTGTTCAGATAACCAGACAATGTCAGAATGGGAGATATAGATCTGCCGCACAAGTAAAATAGGCAGCCTCAAGGTCAGGAGTCTAAATTACCCTTGTGTTTTCCTGCCTGTGATTCTGAGATGAACGGTAGCATTTAAGAGCTAGCCTGTCTTAGAAAATAGTGCATCTACCCAACTGTCCAGTCCATTCAGGAGATAGCCACTTGATGAATCCGTTATAAGTTTGTAGAGTTCAAATTGCTTTGTGGATTGGCACAAGCCACTCATGTTCTTTTACATATATGAATTAGCATGGCCTCCCCCTTTTCCTATCCCATTCCTCTCATCAAGCTTTTCTCAGATTCTTCAGTTCATAGCCACAAAGACATTTGGCAGTTAGTCTCAGTTCTATTTATAAGGTCCTACAGGAAAGCTCAGCAGGTAAGTTCTTCCTAGTCTGGAGATATTCTCTTCAAATGAGCTAGGAGGAGTGAGAGTGATGACCGATTTGAGGATTTGGCCCAATAAAGTTGAAGGATGCTTCTTTCCAAGAGAAAAAAAAAATCAATTGTAGATCTCAAATCTTCTCAGGAAAAATAAATGGATAGGCCCCATCCAACACTGTCAGATGAGACTGCTCGATTCACCCCAGGCCTGCTGTACTGCGAAGAAAACTGAGCGGGAAGCCAATGTAGAACCACCAAAGCTCCCTTATCGAAAGATAAGTGGTCTCTGTACTCATCTCAGAATCAGTTAACTATTAGCTCAGAGTAGAAGTTCTGCTTGTTCTGGCAAGTTACCCTTGTGGCAGGAGAAGAGGCAGCTTATAAGGTAAACACTGGAAAAAAACCAGATGGGGAAGGTCCCCAATCTTTGATTCACCTGTGGAAGGCAAAAGCAAGATGGCAGATGCTGCATAATTGGAACAGCTTAACAGTGCTACAAGCAGAGACAAGGTAAAGTGAGTAGGGAACAGAGAGTGCATAGTATGCAAGGAGAATAGCTATTGGATTGGGAAACCTTGAAAAAGTATTTGTCAGCTTGAGAACCAATAAAGAGAAGGGAAAACGCAGCAGTGTGTTAGGGAGACAAGACCATGGAAATAGCTTTCTTAATATACAATCCATGGCATTTTAGATATAATATTAAGGATTTATGTTCATAAGTGAAACTGAGTAGTTTTCATTTGTAGGATAATTCCATATGAATGGGAGTTAGGTACTGTACCAATTATAAGCTATGTCAGTTCTAAAGAAATGGGAACATGAAGATATACATTTACACTTATTAATGTATGTACCCATGGATTTTAATGTGAGAATTTACCTTGAAAACATCTATTTTAAATTGTGTGACAACATAAACTAAAAGAACATGAAATCACATAACATTTTCCATGTTCTTTTATTTAGCACAAATAGCATTTAGTTAGAAAGATTGACTGACCCATCCTAGCTCAGAGAGAAAGAACAGTATTCAAAATAATATAATTTAAAGATTAGAGTACATCTCAAAAGTAGGGTTCAGACACTGGTGCTGGGAGTGGTATAAGAATCTAGCTTTGGGAATGTTTAGTATATAATTAAATTAAATTAGATGTGTAACAAGTCTTGTGTCTGTGGAAAAGGCAACCATGGAATTTTAAGTTTAGGATGAGAGTTTTTCCAAAGGAGCTCAGCACTAATCCTACTCCCACTTGGTGCTATTTAAACCAATGGAGCAAGACCAGACAATTCTAAGCTTTTATGAAAACCCAAGTCTTTAGCCCCCCTCCATGGTGCGTCTTGGGTCAATTCATTTATATTATAAACACCCTGAAGGTGGCCATGCAACTGTCATTTGCAGTTATCTGAAGCATGCTGGGCAGGAAGCAGTAAAAAGAAAGCTGAGGACATGATAATGCCTGACTATTGCACGATTCTGAGAAAAATTAGGGTCACAGAATTGGTAACAATTCTTTTTTCTCCTATCTCTTATATTTAATACTATTATATGTCTTTACAGATGATCATGTTAAATGTGCAAGCTTACTGAAAGTAATAGAAAACCATGTGGAACAAATGTACTCAGTGCCAACCATAAAGATTTTAGGACCACACTATTAAAGTCACCTACCTCAAAAAGGCCAGTTATTTTCTAATACAGTATATGTACCATTTTTGTTCTAGCACCTGAATTTTAATCCTTGCTGCAAAATTATGACAAGTTTAGAACATAAGAACAGCCAGACTGGGTCAGACCAAAGGTCCATCTAGGCCAGTATCCTGTCTACCAACAGTGGCCAATACCAGATGCACCAGAGGGAGGGAACACAACAGGTAATCCTCCTGTCACCCACCTCCAGAGAAACAGAGGCTTGGGACACCATTCCTATATATCCTGGCTCAGCCATTGATGGACCTAACCTCCAGGAATTGATCTAGCTCTTTTCTGAACCCTGTTAAAGTCCTAGTCTTCACCACATTCTCTAGCAAGGAATTCCACAGGTTGACTGTGCTGACTGATGAAAAACTTCCTTTTGTTTGTGTTAAACATGCTGCCTATTAATTTCATTTGGTGACCCCTAGTTCTTATATTGCGGGAATTAGTAAATAAAATGTCCTTATTCACTTTCTTCAAACCAGTCATGATTTTATAGACCTCTATCATCACCCCACCCCATCTCCTCTTTTCTAAGACGAAAAGTCCAAGTCTTTTTAATCCTTCTTCATATGGGACCTGTTCCAAACCCTTAATCATTTTTGTTGCCCTTCTCTGAACCTTTTCCAATGCCAATATATCTTTTTTGAGATGAAGCAAACACATCTGTACAGAGTATTCAAGATGTGGGTGTACCCTGGTTTTATATGGAGGCAATAAGATATTCTTGCTCTTATTCTCTATCCTTTTTTAAATGACCCCTAACATTCTATTTGCTTTTTTGACTACCGCTGCACACTGAGTGGATGTTTTCAGAGAACGATCTACAATGACTCCAAGAGCTCTCTCGAGCAGTTGTATCTAAATTAGTCCCCATCGTATTGTATGTGTAGTTGGGATTATTTTTTGAATGTGCATTATTTTACATTTTCCCAACGTTAATTTTCTTTTGCCATTTTGTTGCTCAGTCATTTAGTTTTGTGAGATCTTTTTGAAACTCTTCACAGTCTGCTTTAGTCTTAACTATCTTGAGCAGATTAGTATCATCTGCAAATTTTACCACCTCACGGTTTACCCCTTTATCCAAATCATGTATAAATAGGATGAATAGGATTGGTCCCAGTATGGACCCTGGGGGGACACTAGATACCTGTCTCCATTCTGAAAACTTACCATTTATTCCTACCCTTTGTTTCCTGTCTTTTAACCAGTTACCAAACCATGAGAGGACATTCCCTCTTATCCCATGACAATTTACTTTACTTAAGAGCCTTTGGTGAAGGAGTTTGTCAAAGGCTTTCTGGAAATCTAAGTACACTGTTAGTTGACCCCCTCAAAGAACTCTAGTAGATCAGTAAGACATGATTTTCCTTTACAGAAACCATGTTGACTTTTTCCCAACAAATTATGTTCTTCTATGTGTCTGACAATTTTATTCTTTATTATAGTTTCAACTAATTTGCTCGGTACTGACATTAGATTTACCGGTCTGTAATTGCCAGGATCACATCTAGAGCCCTTTTTAAATATTGGCTTCACATTCACTATCTTCCAGTCATTAGGTACAGAAACTGATTTAAAGGATAGGTTACAAACCATAGTTAATAGTGCCACAGTTTCACATTTGAGTTCTTGGGTGACTTGTTACTTTTAAGTTTATCAGTTTGTTCCAAAATCTCCTCTAATAACACCTCAATCTGGGACAATTCCTCAGTTTTGCACCTAAAAACAATGGCTCAACTTTGGGAACTTCTCTAAAACCCTGGACTAGGATGAGGGGGTGCATGAGGGAGTGCAAGGTCTGGGAGTGAGATGTGACCTGGAGGAGGTGGGGAGAGGGATACAGTGTTGGGTGGTGACCTGAGGCAGGTAGTTGGGAGGAAGGAGGGGTGGGTTGCCAGAGGCAGGCTTTGGCTGGGAGGCGTACAGATGTGGTTGCCTCATCTCAAAAAAAATTGGCATTCAGAAAAAGGCAACAAAAATGATTAGAGGTTTGGAACAGATCCCACATGAAGAAATATTAAAAAGACTGGGACTTTTCAGCTTAGAAAAGAAACTAAGGGGAACAGGATAGAGGTCTATAAAATCATGACTGGTGTGGAAAAAGTGAATAAGGAAAAGTTATTTACTTATTTCCATAATACAAGAACTAGTCATTACCAAATTAAATGAATAGTAGCAGGTTTAAAACAAATAAAAGGAAGTTTGTCTTCAAGCAGTGCACTGACGGCCTGTTGAACTCCTTGCTAGAGGAGGTTGTGAAGACCAGGACGTTAACAGGATTCAAGAAAGAACTAGATAAATTTATGGAGGTCAGGTTCATCAATGGCTATTTACCAGGATGGATAGGAATGGTGTTCTTAGCCTCTGTCAGAGGCTGGGAATGAGTGACAGGAGAGGGATTACTTGATGATTCCCTGTTCTGTTTACTTCCTCTGGGGCATGTGGCATTGTCCACTGTCAGAAGACAGGATGACAGGATACCAGGCTAGATGGACCTTTGGTCTGATCCAGTATAGCTGTTATGTTTTTTCCTGCACATATAACCTCCCTGATGCTGAACTCCATTCCCCTGCCTCACATCACCACCCAAATCCTCTGCACCCCTTTTTCCTCCTTCTCCCAGTCACAACTCCCTCCCAGACCCTACATCTCCTCCCACAAGCCAGAATCCTCTCCATCATCCAGAACCCCTCCTGGACCATGCACTCCAAGCTCCTGCCCCAGATCATACCCCCCCCCCCACCCAAACTCACTCAGACCCCACACCCTCCTGCACCCAGTCTTATATCCCAAGCTCCTGTCTACACTTCACCCACTGTCCCAGACCCCATACCCTCTCCATAGAAGTACAGCCCTTGACCACTTAGCAAAATCTTAGAGTGCCCCCAATTAAAAATTATTGCCCACCGCTGCACTAACAGCATTATGGTGCATACTGATTTAATTTGCCTTTTATATAGTTAGAATTCTGAGTAAACAAAGTTAAACATTTTTGTCAACTTCATTTGAAGTTTCCATCCATGTAGTATTTCTGCATTAAAAGTACATGTATAACATGTTTTTTCTTCCAGCATTATGCAACATTGCCATTACATTGCTCAGAATGTAGTCAGTTAGAATTTATTATAAAATTAGTCAAGGTGTAAAATCAGCATATATATTTCATACATGATCTAACGATGCAAATTCAGACACTAACCTTGCAAATCTTCTGTTTCAGGAATTGTTTTGTCCACAGCTGTAATTTCTGCTTGGGATGATGCTACAGATTCTGTTAGAAGTGATTGGTTTGACACAGGACTAGGAAGAAAACGATTGAGAATTTTTAAGAGCCAGGTACAGGTTTTATTTTCACAAAGATTGCTCAGATATTATGACTGGACAACACCACCAAATCTTTTCATTTAGAAGTTAAGGACTTCCACAGCACTTTATGGCAGTAGCGTTTAAAACAAAAGATTTGCGACAGAATTTATAAGAAGCCAAATATTTTCAGCTTCCATTGTAGTACACGCTTCTGTTTGAAGCGGGCTTGGTAAAACTCAATTTTATTTTCATATAATTTTAACTGATATTATGGTTTATTTTTACCCATTTTAACAGTTCCAAAAAGTTACAGGGGGACTAGACTTATGTAATGACACTACAGATTGAGATTCAGATACTTTAAAGGTTATGAAGCTTTAACTAACACAAAGTGTCAATATCAAGCCAAAATAACCTAAGTACATATTCTAAAATCAAACCCTAATACATTTGCAAGCAGATTTTTCTTACTTTTTCTTTCTGTAATTTTGGATTATTATTCATAAAAAACTATTTTGCAAGATTGTATGTGCATAATGAAATCAATGTTTATCAACATTTACAGATAATCTAATACTTTCAAGCCTGTAGTAATGCCAGCTACTAGATGTAGTAACTGTAGTGGCTACTAAATATCAGCTTCATACAGGCAGTCCCCGACTTACGCGGATCCGACTTATGTCGGATCCGCACTTACGAACGGGGCTTTTCTCACCCCGGAGCTCACGGGCAGCGGCTCGCCACCCGTGTCCTCCGGGGCGAGAAAAGCTTCTCCTGGTCTCCCTGATCTCCCGACTGGGCGGCTTTGCTCCTGTCCCCCTAGTCTGCTGGGGGGGTCCAGCAAAGCCGATGGACCCCCCCAGCAGACCAGGGACACCCAAGCAAAGACGCCCAGCTTATCTGAAAGTGCCGCGGGTCCGGCCCCGGGTCCTTGGCGCTACTGAACCAACCCGGCCCCAGGAGTCCTGATTCAGCTGCTGCTGATCAGTTTCAGCAGTGGCTGAATCAGGACGCCTGGGGCAGAGCAGCTGGGTTGCTGCGGCCGCGCTACTGGACCAACCCAGCAGCACCCGAGCTGCTCTGCCCCAGGCGTCCCCAAGTCAGCCGCTGCTGAAACTGACCAGCGGCTGACTACAGGAAGCCCGAGGCAGAGTTGCTCTGCCCCGGGCTTCCTGGAATCAGCTGCTGATCAGTTTCAGCAGCAGTTGACTTGGGGACGCCTGGGGTTCTTAAGTTGAATCTGTATGTAAGTCGAAACTGGTGTCCAGATTCAGCCGCTGTTGAAACTGATCAGTTTCAGCAGTGGCTGAATCTGGACACCAGTTCCGACTTACATACAGATTCAACTTAAGAACAAACTACAGTCCCTATCTTGTACGTAACCCGGGGACTGCCTGTATTTTGAAACAGTGGATGCATTCAAAAGATGCGGGGTAGGTATTTCAGGATCTCTCTGGTATCTGAAATAACTTTGCTGTGTAGACATACCCTTAACATGAAAAACAAACCCTCACCCAAGCTAGAAATAAGGGTGAAAAGGATCATATGGTCAGCAAGCACTGCAAGTAGTATTCTGCTCATTCAGCCCAAGTTTACAAGTACGAGTTATCAAGTTAGCAGCTTTCATAAACAGTGACTGAGAAACTAAGGTAAGACTGGTTGTGTTCAGACAACTATAAATGAAGGAGTCTAACTATTTAACTATAATCAACGTTATAACATTTAAAAAAAGGGACATTTGGTTTACAAAGTTAGAAATTGCAAGTCAATTTACTTTATGCTAGACAAGCTGATTATATTAAAAGTTATTTTCATTTAAAAAAAGATTCCAATGCACTTGGGGAAAAAAAAGCTTCTGTTGCATTCATTTCACTCCATACTGAAAACTGCTACCAAAATAAATACTTAACTCTTCTATAGTTAAGCTTTTCATTTGCACATCTTGGAATTATTTACAAAAAGGTTATTCACTACATATCCTTTACTAATTGAGACAAGGGTGAAGGAGACAACAGTTGAGTGGGAGATTTAGGAATAGAATTCAGATCTTATTCTGGATAATCTATCCTCTAGATCGGCGTCGGCAACCTTTCCAAAGTAGCATGCTCTGTTTTGTCTCTTGCCCTGGGCTCTGCTCGGGCTTTTCCTGTAAGGAGGGGAGGAGCAGCGTGCATGCGCTTCCCTGGGAGCTGGATAAGGCACGGCGCTCAGGGCTCTCCACCCCAGCAGGAAGTTGGCACTGGCTCCAATCTTGCAGGGGGCATGATGCTGGAGTCAGGCTGGGGTCAGGGTGGCTCGGGTGAGGAGAGGTGTTCAAGAAAACAGGGGGTGGGTGACCCATGGGTGTCCAACCCTGCTGGGGACGGGGTCCCGTGGGGGTTTGGTCCATGACACCCTTGCTTTCCTGTTAGGGACCCAGGCACCTAAGGACCAACGTGACTGAGGCAGGGCCCTCACCCATGCATTTTCCTCTCACCTCAGCTGCCCCCGTGACTGCCCAGTCCCAGAGGTGCAACCCAGACAGTACTCACTCTCTAGGTCATTGTTTCTCAAACTTTTTGGCCCATAGGTTTTCACTGAACCAGGTGGCCTTTCTGCTTTCTCTGCCTCTCTCTGAGAGCTGGGTATGGACACCTCACACTCCCACCCTTGTCCCTGGTGTCATTATCCCCACTCCACCCCTTTGCTGCAGGCTGAGTGGGGGGGGGGGGGGGCCATGTCAAACCAGTGCAGGGGGAGGGAGGCTTCCTGCACCCTGGGAAGAGCGTAGTTCCTGGCCCCAACACCTGGGCAGCCTGAGAGGAGGCAGTGCCCACACCTCCTATCCCCACACGCTGATATTCCGAGCAGGCTGTTGCCCACCTCTTCCCTCCCCTCACAAACAGTGAGCACTGCTGCGAGGGGAAGGGGCATTAGGAGAAGCCTGTAGCACATACAAGTTACTCACAGAACCGCTGTAAACAAACACTGTAGACTGACTCATAGGGGAGCCTGTTCAGCTCCTGCGACAGGCCAGACACCGTGCATCATCTGAGTGCAGCTGCCCGGGACGTTTGAAAGGGCCCGGAGTGCAGGAGCCAGAGCTTGTTTTTGCGCCTCGCAGCTGTACGTTAGCCACCCGGCGGGAACAGCAGCACGAGTTCCCAGCTGCGTGCCACTGAAAATCAGCTCGCGTGCTGTGCCATACCTGGCAGGTTGCCGACCCCTGGTCTGAGCGGGGTCAGCAACCTTTCTGAAGTGGCGTGCCAAGATTTAACCCTCCTGCCCTGGGCTGTGCTACTCACTCGGGACGGAGGGTGGCGCTCTCTCCGCTACGTGCCCCATAGA
The DNA here is from genome assembly GCF_052426305.1 of Pelodiscus sinensis. Classification (NCBI taxonomy): domain Eukaryota; kingdom Metazoa; phylum Chordata; order Testudines; family Trionychidae; genus Pelodiscus; species Pelodiscus sinensis. The sequence continues at coordinate 29,393,207 of NC_143065.1, forward strand.
CCACTTGAGTCAATGCAAAACTTTCTGCAGACTACCAGTTGCTAACGGAAACTCACCGTTAATTAAAAAATTACGCCCGAGCCGTTTTGCTAGTGCTGCAGCTGGGAAGAACGGTTTAATTTAAAATTATTAAACAGATTCAGCATTCTCATGTTAGTTTATCAAACTTCGTTTTAAATAAAAGTGAAATATTACATCCAACACAAAAGGCTCCAATATTTTCTTTATGGCAGGGGTGGGGAAACTTTTTTGGGTTTGGGGGGGCGGGAGGGTCACTGACCCACAGGGAAAAAAAAAAAAAAAAAAGATGGGGACCACACAAGTGAGAAGCAAAAAAAAAAAAAAAAACCACACACACTCCTCCCAAAACCCCCAACCCTCACTGATATGGCCCCCAACTGAGATACCTCACTCATCTGGCACTCCAGCCCCCAAGGGGTAAGAGGAAGGGACAGGGAAGACTGAGGTTCAGGGCTTCCCATAGGCCAGATTTACTCTTCTGGGGTTCCATAGTTAGCGGATTTTATGGACCCCTTTAGGCTCTGGGGTGGGAACAAAAATGAGGGGTTCAATGTGAGGGCCAGGGCTGCCAGTGAGTAGGACAGGGATGCAGGATCTGGATGGGAGGTAGGGTGCAGGACTGGGTGAGGAGGGCAGGATTTAGAACGGAGTTTGCCAGCAGGAGATGGTGTGGGATGGGGGTACTAGAGCAAGTTTGGGGGAAGGAGGGAGTTGGGGGAGTAATGCAGAAAAGGTGAGAGGGTGAGAATGCAGCCAAATAGCTAGTTGGGGAGGGAAACAAAATAAGTGGGAAGTGAAGGAAAGTGCAGCTTCTGCAAAATAAAATTGTATCTTCCTTCTGCTCCTGCCTTGATCCCTTCAGTCACGTGATCCTTCCCAAGTCTGATCCCCTGCATTGCCCCATGCCCCTCAGTGCAACCCCCACACTCTCCCACCCTGCCCCTGCAGCCTGATCCGCTGCATCACCCCATTCCTGTTCAGGGCAACTCCTGCCCCTTCCCATCCTGTCCTCACATCCTCCTTCCTTCCCTCTGGCCCCACAGTTCTAAACCCACAGCACTCTCACCAGCAAGGCAGCAACACTGGGACTCACATCCCCTGGGAGCAGCACTGGGGCAAGGAGAGGCGAGGAGACAGTCTCTTCCCTGCCAACCCAGCCCTTTGCCAGCAGGCTTTGACTCCGGGACTGGGGCAAGCAGAGCCTGGTGCTGCCCAGGGCTGGCTCCAGCCCAGCTGGGCGCAGTAGGGTGCTGGGGAAGGGACGGGAGCAGCATGGCACAGCCTGGGCCCCGGCGCACCACGTGTGCCAGCTGCCCAGCCCTGGCTCTGTGAAGCAGGCCCAGGCCCTACCCCATCCCGAATCATGAAGTAGCCCGAGGGATGCATGCACATGCCTCTCCCACTCCCCCCAGCCTCAGCAGGAAGCCAGAGCTGGCTCTCCAACATGTAACTGCATGGCTAAGGCTGGAGTCACTGCACTGGATCCCTGCTGCTTGGGGGTGGGGGGCAAGGCTGAGCTCCCGCCCTGCATGCTGTAAAAATCGGTACGCATGCCAGGGGTTGCCAACCCCTGCACTAGATGATACTTCTTCTGATTAGATTAAATGAAGCAAGCAGTTCAATATCACGAGTCCATAAAGAATTGCAATTAGAAGAGTTTTCCAGCCCAGTTTAATTTTTTTTTAAATTAATAACTCTTATTTTCCTCTTCAGAAAACTTCCCCCTCTCCGCCAAACTGCATGTTGTGGAATGATGAGACTTTATAGACTGTCCTAGTTCAGATATGATTTTCCTATCACCAGAGAGGTGTCACTGCAGAGATTTTAGCATTTGAGACTTCAAATTACAAATTATAATCTTGTTTTCAAATATTTTGTTTGTATAATAGTAAAAATGAGATCTATGTATCAATTAAGTAACCAAGATCAAAATGCTGATCTCATTCCCAATTTTTAATGTCCAATTACTCAGGCTCACGACTTTGTTTAAACAATCATATTTATATCAGTTTTTGTATGTATAGTGTTGATTAATAAGCATAGAAAAGATAGTTTACCTTGGCTGCATAGACTGGGTAGATGTAGAGTCTAATGATGACTGAGTTTCCGGGACACTGCCTTCTATGTGCTGTACTGGTAAAGACTCAGTTATACTACTGACAGAAGTTGCTGAAAGACAGACAATAATGTAAAATGAGTTACACTGCCTTCTGGAGCTATAGAATTTATCCATAACAAAGATTCTTCTGCTATCTGGTTCCAATTCAGCAAGCGACGCTAACATATACTGAAATTCCTTGCTGAATCTCACTCTCCATTTTTAACGGATTTATATTGTACTGTAATTACTTAAGTTTGATCACATTTGCCCACTTCTGAACCTTATCCACTGAAAGGCTCCAACTGTACATATTTCAAAAAAGTAGCATTAATCAAAAGAGAACACGATTGTCTTAAATTATTCAAAAGCATCTACCAGTAATTGTTATTTCAACTTTGTATTTTTGTAAGAGACCAATACCACAGAATATTTGGGGTCTGTATCCACGTGCCCCTGTATACGCAAAGGCATTTCATAATGGATCTACAACTGAACTTTTAGCAATGCATCAGGCAACAATATGCAGCTGAACTGAATGGCATATTAGTATCTATATATAGTAGATATAGCACAAGTTATGCTTTCTACCTGACGTACTCCCAGTCAACAAGTAGTTAAAAAGTATGTAAAATAACACAGATTAAACCCAAAGAACTATAGAAGTATCTCTGAAGGTATTATGTTGTGCATCTATATCCAAACACACTGCCTGAACTAGAATGCAAATTTCTTCAGTTGTTTATTCAATTGAAATGAGAGACATAAGCCATGGGAACACTATGGACGGAATCTGTGTTGACCCAAATTTGTTACTGAGCCAACTGGCAAGTAGCTCATTGAATCATTCTACCAAAAGCATTGCCTCCAGGATCAGTTAGTATGATGAATCATACCACCTCTATTGAAAGAGGTATGATTCTCGCCAAACAAAGTAGAACGTATTTTCACTGTCTAGCCTACAGAAAGTTTTGAAATGGAGGAACCACGTTCTCTAGGGCCAAAATATTATGTTCCTGAAGTATTTTTGCTGGGTTTTTTAAACAAACAAAAAACAAAAGGTCACATACAGAAACAAGAGACACACAAGAAATAACTTTCATCAAGATAGAATTGCAGTAACTTACTTAAAGATACCTGAAGATTCAACTGAAAAAAAACTCTTAGAACAGACCCATGCCTAGGGGCCCAGATCCTAGAGTCAAAGGATATCAGAACCACAAATTGCCATTTAAATGAGTCTCTAACCCTAGTGATGGTGAAAAGTGTAAACACATGACCTGAAAGTAATCCATACAGTGAGGTTTACCAGAGTCTGCATGCAGTTTCCAGTTAAACTGGAAGACTTGAAGTCTTGAAAACTATATCTTAAAGACTGTCAGTTACTGCACAGGTGAGTAACCTGCTCACAGAGACAGAGAGACTTTGGATGTGGTAGAAAAAGCTGTGGATAAAATGGCCTTAGCCGCACTGATATCAGAAAGTGGACCCTGTGTAAATGCATAGTGCTTGGCAAAAGTATGCTCAGAGAACCATGTGACAGCTTTACAAATGTCAACAATCAGGACCTTGTGTAGAAAGGCTATGGAAGTAGCTAGAGCCCTGGTGGACTGTGCTTGGATGACGGTAGGAGGATTAGCCTGGTTGGAGTTGTAGCAGAGCCAGGATGCAGTCCGCGATCCAGTGTGAAAGTCCCAATGAGGAGGTGGCTTTACCTTTGTTACGGTCTGCTATGGATATGAATAATTCAGGTGAAAATTTGAGGGGTTTTGTTCTTTGGACATAAAAAGAAAGTGCTCTGCAAAATGTCCAGTGTGCACATTGTTGACTTGAAGGAGCTGTCATGTGGCTTCGGAAAGAATGTAGGAAGGTGGATAATTTGATTCATGCAGAAGGAGGAGTGAATTTTGGCAAGAATTTAGAGTGAGCATAGAGGGACACTTTGTCTTCAAGAACACTGTTCAAGGTAGGGATGCTAAAAAGTGTGTGTGTGTGTGTGGGGGGGGGGTTGGTAAACATGTAACTCTGAAACTTTCAGAGGTTACATTTACATGTGGGGAAATGGCTTTTAAGCCAGTTCCCCACAAGGACTGGCTCCCACAGAGCAACCTCCACCCCCACTTCTGTTTCCTCTGCATCAGAGGCACCAGGACAGAGAGTAGGCAGGAGCAGTGCAGGAGAGAGCACAGGTGGCTCCGCAGGAGCTGGTATGCTCTGCCTGTCCCTCCCCCCGTGCTGTTGCCTCTGTAGCTATAAAAGCCAGCTCCCTGCAAGCACCAGCTCCTGCCTATCCCCCAGCTACACTGCTGCCCCTCTGATACTGGGGGAAGGGAGGGGGGGAGAGAAGGGAAGCACATGTAACTGTGAAGGTTAACCGATGAGTCCAGGTTCTTCAGTTAAACATTTAAATGTGTATCCTAACACCTCCCTAGAGTATGGTGGTTCCACCATGAGTGCAGCTCTCTCTCCAATGCATCAAGCCAACGTGATGGGCTCAAGGAATGCCGTTTTCACGGAAAAGTACAAGAGAGGACAGGTTGTCATTGATTCAAGAGGCTGGCGTGTGAAAGCATTTAAGATCAGGTGGAGATCCCCGGGTTCAACCAGTCATTTGATATCAGGATAGAGTGCCTAGAGATTTTTGAGCAATCTCTTGGTCATTGGATGTGCAAATATGGATGTGTTCTCAATCTTTATATGGGAAGTTGTGATGGTGGCAAGATGTACTGTAATGGAGCTCATGGAGAGGCTGATTGCTTAATGTGTAGAAGATATTCCCAGAGAGTCTTTGCCCATCCCCACTGTGTAGAAACATTGGAAATTTTTGTTGCTCAGAGTGTCAAAAAGGTCTATGGTGGGATGACTCCACCCATCAAAGATGAAGCTGTTAACTTTTTTGCTGACCTGCCATTTATGCTTTGTGGGAAGAGTTCTGCTGAGAACATCAGTAGTACTGCTGAGAACTCTTGGAAGGTGAAAAGCAGTTGTTCTACTGTGTTCAAGTCCATAGGGTCATAGATTCTGTGGAGACTGCATGTGAGTGGGCCCCACCTTGCCTATTTATGTAAAATATGCAAGTTACATTGTCTGTGTAGACTGACATGTTTGTTGGCGATGGAGAAGAATCGGTTGCAGGTGTATCAAACCACATGGAGCTCTAGAATGTTTATGCGCCATGTGTTTCCTGTGTTGAACCACAATCCCTGACAGGTATGTGATCCCAGATGCGCACCCCATCCCATAAGGGAGGCATCTGTGGTGATGGTCATTGAAAGTTCTTTTGTCATGAACCCAACCCCTGAGCAAATGTTTGTAGTGAGCGTCTATCATGTCAGAGAGTGTTTTACTGATGGAAGATAGAAAGGGACCTAGAGAGAGGGTGTATGTTCAGTCTGTACATTCTCCTGAGCCATCCATGCAGGCAGCACATAAAGAGACATGTATTCAGGACAATTGCATTACACATGGCCCTGTGATCCAATAATTGAGAGACAGTTGAGAGCCATGATCTGGGGGCTGTATTGCAGTTTGTTGGACAGGTCCTTGATCAGTTTCAATCTGTTGAGCATGGGGAAACAGTAGCACTTGTTGCATCTAGTTGAGCTCCTATTAATTGTATGGTTTGTGTTGGTGCAAATGTTGATTTGTTTTGTTTATTTGTAGGCTGGTAGAGTTGAAACACATAATGGTAGTAGAAGTTCTCCAGTGGAAGTCATGCCTGGAGCATGCTTTCAGGAGACAATCATCCAGGCAGAGAAAAACAATAACCCCTTGCTTCCTGAAATAAGCTGTAACTACTGCTAGGATTTTGGAAAAGACTCCGAGGGCAGTAGAGAGGCCAAAAGATAGGACATTGTATTGATAATGGCTGGAACCTAGAATAAACCTGACAAAACATCTGAGAGCCAGATGAATAGAAATCTTGTAAATCAAGGGATGAAAACCAGTCTCCCTACTCCAGTTCTGGAATAATAGTTGCAAGGGTCACCATCTTAAATCTCTGTTCTTTAACGTTTTCATTAAGGATTCTACGATCAGGGACTGGGTGCCATCCCCCACTTTTCTTCCCCATAAGAAAATGAGAATAGAAGCCCTTTCCTACAGATTGGGTTGGGACCAGTTCTATAGCTCTGGGTTGGAGGAAGTGCTGGACCTCCTGATGGAGCAATAACTCTTGAGAATACTCCCTATCTGGTCCTTCGGGGACCATAGAAATAAAGGGGATGGTATATCCTAAGCGTACTGTCTGCAACACTCATTTGTCCAATGTAAGACCGCCAGTTATGGTAAAATGGGAGGAGACTGTGTTCAAACAATTTAGAAGAGGATGTGATGTTGGAGGGAGGGAGGGGGAGGGGGAGAGAGAGAGGTTTTCCAAATCCTTGACAAAGCCTTCAAATTTACTTGTTCGGTTAAGGGGGCTGAGGTGTGTTATTTCAGATTGGGCAACAGCACTGAGATTTGTTTCTATTGTGTTGAGGTTGTTCTGGTGTCTCTGGTTGCATTACACATATACAGACTATCGAGGTGTGGGAAATTTCTGTATTTAGAGTTAGGTGCTGGTGCGTGGGTACCTAGGAATAGAAGTGTGACTATAGAGTCCTTCATGGTATGTAGGGCACTGTGGATTGACTCTCATGTGGGAAATCGGTAGAGATGAATCAAGATACCCACCTCATAACTACCTTGCTGCTATGTCTGCAGTGTCAAGAGTTGCTTGCAAGGCCGTGTGCAAAGTTGAACGACCCTCAGCTATGACAGCTTTGAACTGTTGTTTTGCATCTGGGATGCCATTAATATAGTCATTGAATTTTGAGTAATTCTTTGTGAGTTGGGAGCAGGGTGAGTTAAGAGGAAATCAGAGTCTCTGGTTGGGACATAATATTTTCTATCCACTTACTTGCAGGTTGGTGTTATGATGGTGAGTACCTGCCAGATGGTCTTGGCTGGGTCTGTTACTGCAGGATTAATTGGTAGAGCAATCTTAGAAGAAGATGTTACAGATTGCAAAATATCAGTGATCTTGTGCTGGTTTTCTGCAGCCTCCTCTAAGGCAATGTTCAGCCCTGCTCCTAATGTGTTTAAAAAGTTCCTGAAAAGGAGTAAAGTCAGCAGCAGCAGCGGGGGAAGTGGCATGATGGCCTCGTCTGAAAAAGGAGGAGGAGTTGGTAGCGGGGGATATGTCAGGGCATTCTGGCTGTGGGTGTGTACGGTCTCCTTCCTCTTGTTGCTGTTATATAAGTGAAGACTAACAGGGTACATCTAACCTACATCTCTTTTTCAATAAAGGGATGTAAATTAGACATATCAAAACTGTAAATGAAGCTGGGATTTGAATTTCCTGCGCTTCATTTACATAATGGTGGCTGCGGCTTTTTTTTAAAAAGCCACTTTTGGGGGGGGGAGGGGGAGAGAACAAACAAACAAAAAAACACACACGCGGTCAAGACAGGGATAGTTCGATAGAAATGCCCCGTTTTGAAAGATCCTGTAACCCTGAGAAATGGGGCATTTCTGTCAAATGGTCCAGGTCTTGACCGCGTTTTTCCTCCTCCCCCCAAAAGCAGATTTTCGAGAGAAAAAACGCGGCCGCCATTATGTAAATGAAGGGCAGGAAATTCAAATTCCAGCTTCATTTACAGTTTTGATATGTCTAATTTACATCCTTTATTGAAAAAGGGATGTAATTTAGACATACCCATAGGGTGAGGATGTCTCTTGCAGTACAGTGCCGTGCTTAGAGCAGTGTCTGCAGTAGGGTTCCTAATGGGTTCCAGTACTGCCAGTGCCTTGGATAAGGTACAAGAGGTGCCAACCATGGTTGTCCATACTGGGGAGAAGGAAAGGCGGGGGGGAGAGGCACATCTGGGTTAAGTACATGTCAAGAAAAAATGGATCAGTTGGAAGAGTTGTGTGGTGAGCCTCATCTCCCTCAGAGAAGTCCACAGGTGATAAACAGTGCCAGAGTACCTGGTGAAAAATCATTGCAGAGGAAGGGAAAGTTAAAAGTTGAAGATATTAAGGGGTCTTCCTGGTGAGTGAATTGTGATGCTGGGGTAGACAGTGCCATGGGAGGCTGCACAGAGGTCAATTGTGGTGCCACAGATTAGTTTGATGCTCACTGCAACATGAAGGTGGCTGGTGCCTCCATAGTGCTGGTGGGGCGGTACGGCATTAGTTGCAGGTGCAGGAATTGGTCTGGAGGATGCCACAATATGAGAGACAGGCAACTTGAAGCCTTTTGCCTCGACAAGGAATCGATGCACACTGGTATTAGTGACTGTGCAGGTGATGCCAAAAGACACCCAGAGCATCATATAGGTGCGGAGACATAACATGGCTGGTGGAGTTGGCACTTAAGTGCACACAGTGCGCCCTTTTGCAGGAAGGACTTTCTACGGTACTGAAAAGGAGCTTTTTATAAGTTCTCTTTTCTCTCATGGGCCGAGGGATTTCAGAAGATTTGAGACAAGGGCACAAAGCTGGACAAAGGGATTTTTCTAACAATGAGTTTGAGGCATAGGTCCCAGTCCCTGAGAGCTCTTAGTTTGAGCTTGCTGCTATGGACTTGTGGGGGACATGGACTTCCTCCAGACAATTTACACATTAGGAGTGCCCATATGAGATGGGAACAATCTTGTTGTATGAAAATACAACATTTAAAATCTGATGAGCCAGGCATCCTGTCTAAACTATAATGAGGAGGAAAAGAAAAAAAATTTAAGGGAAAAAATGGAATTAGAATACTATCTAAAAAATGGAGAGAAAAAACAGCTACTGATCTAACTAGAACCAGTGAGAACTGTAACAAAGAAGTATGCTGAGGAACACTCCATCTCTGGCTGAGGACAGGAAAGGAGGAACTTGTGAGAGGAGCCATGCATGCACAGTGTCAGGACACTGAAGACACATGGGCCAGGTACCTCACTTGCATGACTCCAAGGACACTGCTCTGAAAGACTCTGATCAATGGTGCTAGGGCACACTGACACCTGCTGTGGAGCACCCACAGGGACAGCCCTTGAAGAGCTGTCACTGCTTTGACTACTGTTTGGAATGGGTGGAAGGAGTCTCCTAGTTCCCCTAGGCAGTTGGGGGTGAGGAAGGAGAAGTCCCTGGTCACCACTGCTGCCCACTCCAAGTGGTCAGTGGTAGAACTTCTGGTCCTGCTCCAGGTCAACAGCAACATGCAGGAAGGCCACACGAAGTATGTTCTAAACTTAAACCTTGAATTGTCTTAATCCAGATGACAATCAAGACAGCAGCGGGAAGCTCTCTTAAAGCAATGCTTCCTCATTTGTGTGTTTGAAATGTCAATCTTAATCTTGCATCAATTACCTTCATAATTTAATAGTTAGATTTTGTTCTAAATATTTTTCACCAGCCCTGGCAGGTTGTTCTCTGTAAAGTCAGTAATCCCTGAAAAGAATTTTTAGCATTTTATAGTGATATTGGACACTTATTGCTTATACCACCTTGCCAGAAATAAACGTAAGCCACAAAAATATAAACAATTATTACACTTATATAAAGGATTATCTATAGTACGTTTATTTAATTTTAAGCCAAATAAAAAATTATGTAAAACAATAGAGACTTCTAATAGCAGTACAGTGAATTGCCCTATTTCTCATTCTTTAGGTTATCAGTTGCTGGGGAGGGAAGGAGAGAGTTCAAATCAAAACCCTTCCTTCAAAAAAAATGGGCTGGAGCAGGAACAGAATCTCACTCTAATGTAGTATACAAGGTTTGCTTAAGTGGGAATTAACATGTTAGATATGAATCTAATACTTATTAGTATTACTTACCAGGAGGGCTAATTCTACCATTACTACTATTCTGCCTTTGAAGATGTTCTTTATAGCAAATTGAACACATGCCATTTGTACGAGGGTTTCCATAAAATCCGCATCCAGTGGAACAAAGCATAGGCACTTGGCTATGGTTAGTTTCTTGAGCCATTTTTGTCTTCTGTAAACCTGAAATTCACATATACATCCATTATCAATGAATTCAGATAATTTTCACGTTGCATTTTTTAAATACAAAAATGTCTACTGCATTGGCATCATCTATTCCAGGCACAAAAGAGAATCTAGAACCTAGAGAAAGGATCTTTGAAATCATTGCAGGGAATTTGATCCATGGAAATCAAAGTTTCTTTCAACCACCAACTTTCAGGGCTCTCGTCTAAACAAAAACTGTAGAAGAATTCCAGTGACTCTGGTGGCAGGATGGAGCCATTTTAAATCTTTCCAAAAAGGCAGAGCTGCTATCCCCAGTACCGTGTGGTAGCACATGTATAGTGGGGTGCACATTTTCATACGCATACAGTCTTGTACTTTAACATGGAACATTCAGCAATTTATCACTTTCAGAGAGACTATATTAATGCTTAGCCTATATGCTGAAAGCACAGAAAAAGACATCTATATGAAACACTTCTTGAAGCTTGTATTCATGACACTACTCAAACTCTTAAAGCATAAACAGAAAACTAAAGGGAAACACGCTTGCTTTGATTCTATACAACATTTAATCATTAATAGCAACTACAAAACACTGTCAGGCATCTCATAAATTTGTTACCATTTTTGTATGCAGCAGTTACCATTTTGGTCAAGAGCATTTGAACAGATACGTTCTTTCACAGATCAACTACAAGATTTTTGTATTTTTTTAATTTTTTTTCATATAGTTTAGATATTATGTTGTAGTCCATTTGGTAAGTATAGCTTTTAGGTATGTAAAGGGTTAATTGGTTAGCCAGTAATCATCGTCCTTACTGGGTAAGTTATTAACCAGCAGACCAGGATATCACACTCCATGCCTGCAGCACAGCATAGTGGGCCTGGCCTGAGGAGCCCTTGAGCACAATGCAGTGGGCTCAGCAGCCTGCAGTATGGCAGGTTACCTTGTCTTATTTGACCAGAGTGTTGGAAGTCCAGATCCAAGAATAAATGGGGGGGAGGGAGGAGAGAGAGAAGGGGAAAAAAAATTGAAGGGGAGGAAGAAAAAAAGACGATGAGTAGATAAGCTTTAGCTGGATAGCTGAGTGGGTCTCTAACAGGAAAAACTTAAAACAACAATATTCTAGTAGTATCTCAAAAAGATTAAAAAAAGTTACAAGAGGCTGAGAAAAACCATTAGATTGCACTTCGAAAGGAAGATGGCCAACACCAGATTCTACAGAGACATCCAGAACCATTAGCACCTTCATTGGTTGGTTGATAACATGTGAGCCATCCGATATCACATTCAAACCATTAGCATAAGAATTAAACTTGTAAATGACATTAAGCATCAATCCTTTTCTGTGTATTTAGCTTGTGGAATTGGCCTGAAACATGAATGGATCTCCAAGTCACTGTTTTGAGTGTCCAGGAAGACTAAAGTGTTCTCCAGCAGGTTTTTGTGTGTTGCCTTTTTGGATATCTGATGTGTCCATTAATTCTTTCCTATAGAGACTGTCCAGTTTGGCAGATATACATAACAGTGGGGCATTGCTGGCATTTGATGGCATAGATCACATTAGTGGATGTGAAGTTAAATGAGCCTCTGATTTGGTGGCTGATGTAGTTGGGTCCAGTGATGAAAATGCTTGTGTAGATGTGTGGGCAGAGTTGGCACTGGGGCTGATTGCAGGGGTGGGTTCCAAGATGCTCATGATGTAGCTGTGCTACCGGAAAGAATGTGTTTCAGGTTAAGGGGATATCTGTAAGCAAGAATTGGCCTTTCCCCCAAGGCCTCAGAGTGAGGGATCATTTTCTAAGATAGGTTGTAGATTTTTGATAACACATTGGAAAGGTTTAAGTTTTTCCTGTTACAGACTCATTCGGCTCTCTCTCTCTGAAGCTTATCTACTCTCTCTTTTTCTTCATCCCCTTCATTTTTTTCCCTCCTCTTCCCCTCCCTCCTTCCTTTATTTATTCTTGGATCTGGACTTCCAACACTCCGGTCATCTGAAAAAGTGGGTTGTGCCCACGAAAGCTCATGATACCATCTACATGTTTTGTTAGACTTTAAAAACAACAAATAGTTAGAAGCACTTTAAAGTTTTTCCTCTTACAGACTAACTTGGCTACCCCTCTGAACCTATCTTATTTGTATTTCTCTCTTTATTAACAAGGAAGTTTTGCCTTTGCAAGCTAACACATACAGGTGGCCCTGTCTATCCTGAACTTGTGATAAATGTCCTTAGCAGTTCTCAAGTGGCCTAACTCTTAAGCTATCGATAGCCCATGAATTCAATACATTCACTTTGTCTCCTTCACCCTCTATGAGAAAGTCTGTTTCTCAAAATGTACTCCATAGACCACTAGTGGTCTGCAGAGCTGCCTAGGGACATGTTCCTATATTATTCTGTTTCTACCTGCTAAAATGGACTGGAAGAGATAAAAAAAAAAAAAAAAAAAAAAAAAAAAAGCTATCTAAATCTGATACTCTCCCACAACACAAAAGTAACTGAATGCAACAATATAGCTCATAGGCCTCCTAGTTACAATAGAATCTCTCACACATATAGTTAACATAGCTGTACAGTATCTACAGTTCCTATGGCTCTCCTCCTGCATGGAAAGCTTTTATTGGCAAACCCTTCTGTACTTCACATTAGGAAGCAGATAGCATTTAGTGTCTGATGAATCTTTATACACTTCTACCTTGATTTATAAAAAATTGGAAAGAGATAAATAGCATAAGTATCTAGACAGCAAGTTCTTTGGAGAAAGGAATACATATTCCAGTTAGGTTCTGCACAGCACTTAGCACAATGGTTATGTTCACTAAGTTAATTTTGATTACAGTTGTGTGGTGCGTATCTTATCATCAAGAGGAAAATGGATCAGGATGAGAGTAACTTTCAAAGAATTAAGTATGTGCATTTGGTCTTTTAGTTACTACCAGTCTCAAACACTCCATACTTGCATTCATAAGCTTCAATTATCAATAAGTAAGATGTGTGGCATTTAGCAGGATTAGTCTAAACCTTTTCATTTCCCTTTAAAACAAATCAAAAAGTCTCCACTTCTTTTTTCCTCTTCCTGCATTCCACCCCCAAATAGAGGATCACCTCTTTTCCTTTGTACATTTGTAAGTCTATACCAGGTGTGCAGCTATTGCTATATTACTAATATTATAAGCTTTCATATGTAGAGGATGAAACTAACTCTGCTCAAGCACATACAAATGACGAATACTGTATCAGTTATAAAGGGTGCATCAGCATCCAATGCAAGATTTGAGTTGTACAAGCACTTCTAATATCCACTGGAGGCACAGTATATTTTATGGAGATTGTGGCCCCAACAACCACTAAGCATCAACTCTAGGGTGGAGCAGAATACAGAAATGATTATGTGAATGGGTAATCAGTTACCCAGTAAGGAGGCGATGCATGTAACTCTGCACATTATCCAATGAGCCCAGCATTATCAGTTAGCTGTGCAAACGGTTACATTTTCACATCCCTAGTCTGAATAGCTATATAACATTTATATCAATGTTTGAGAATAGGTTCTCTTACAAGTGTTATATAGGCACATGACTCACAGCAAGAGAGAACCTGTACAATTTTTTATAAAGAACATTTAGTTTGGGGGTGATTCTACAAAAACAGCAATTAGGATTTGTCCTTACATCAATTCTAACTCGGGATAAATCAGAATTTCACATACACTCAAGGAAACTTGGGCTACGCCATGCTATTTAAACTAAATACAGGTTGGAGCTCACCAGTATGGCACCTTCAGGACCTAACTGGTCCCGAATGAGGGAATTTGCTAGACCAGGGGAGGTGCCTCCTCTCCTGACCCAGGCTGCCACTGGGTTAGGGTGTCAGCCTGTCCCACTGCTGCCCCAGCTCCCCACGGCTCTCTGGATGCCACTGGCCTCACTGCTGTCAGGGCCGGAGCTCTGCAGCCAGGGCCAGAGCCGGAACCGGAGCCCTGCTGTAGCCGCCAGGGCCCAAACTCCCCACCGTGCTGGCCATTTCCCACTCCTTCCCCAAAGACATATCCACTGGGGCTCTCAGCTTAGTCGCTGGTGCCCCCCTTGGTACTCCTGCCCCACTGCCCGACCTCCCTATTCTTGGGCTCTGTGTTCTAGGAACATCCGTGGCTGGTGCTGAACCACAGAGTCCCTTAAGGGAAGTACAACCTGTACTACACCAAGGTCTAGGATCTAAATATCTATCTTGTTATTTCAATACTATAAATACAGATGTGTAAACTGATTATAGTTCCTAATAACTTAACTGTATTGGTAGCCTGCTTTATTTGTGAAAGTTAAAACAAATCAACAAAATCAATATTGTAGAACTTAAAGTTTAACCAAGTTGGTGCAGTAACTTTAGTAAGTTTCAGATAAGTCACTTCTCCATATCCAGTTTAGCAACGCAATATTTTTAGGTATTTACTCAAAAAAATGTGGAGTTCAAACAGTTTAACACAGCCTACTAGCTTTCTGGCTTCCCGATCTCCAAAAAACGTCTACTTAAAAGTTCATCATTTAAAAATCTTGTTTACACCAGTACTCTTCAGTTTTCTTCCTGTAACACTTAATGTAATTGCTTTATACATCTTAATGTTCTTTTGAACCACAGAAGCAGAATAATATTGCCTTAACTTTGAATAATCACAATACCATTTCATGTCCCAGATTAATGCCCACTACATAAAAAACTGTATTATATTACATCACTTTAATAACTCAGCTACCTAATACCTACAATTTCCTATCACATTGTCAATTTCTGGTGAAGGAAGTGTTTCTTCAGTGTTTCATATATGTGGCCTTTCAGCCAAGATCAAATTGTATATCAAATTTATCTTGCTGGAGCTTCACAGAGGATGGAAAAGACAATCCTTTTAATTGGTTCCTTCCCCTTCCCCCCATTCTCCAATTTCTTTAATTTTACTGTAATCTGAAAGTTAGCAAACAGCAAATATGCAACGAAGAAGGTTTTTTTTAAAATAGTCCACATTTAGACATACCCAAAATCTAGCAGCATCGTAAATCTCACTACAGTGATAAGTTCAAGGGGAGGGGAGGATATGAATGGCTTACTTACCTGGTTCACAGTCACACTAGAAAAAGAAGGAAAGAAGCAATAAACAGGAAGGCAAGGAAGAAAGCAGAAGGTGAGCAAGTAAATAATGGGATAAGAACAGCAGGTACGAAGGGACTAACAGACGCATGTGGTGGTTTACCTCTGATCTCACAATCCCAAGAATGAGCTGGCTATATAGGACAGCAGAAGAAGGAAAGAGAAAGAGCAGCAATGATTATGTCTGACCTGGGCCAGGACACAAGTAGGAATATTACTGAGACACCTTGGATACCTAATCAAAGTAAACTACTGAGCTTGCTTCTGCATAAGACAAGCTTATAGCTAACAAGATAACACTCTCTCCCTATATTATTTACTACCATAATCTTATGTGTTCTTCACAATTTGGAAGAACACATAAGGTCTGGTTGAAATTTCATTACTACTCCTAAACAAAAACTTAGAGAGTTTGTGTATCTCAATATCAAGAGAATCACTGATTATAAAAAAAAATCAGCTTTCAGCAAATGTCTTTGCATATACTTACACCATAAATACTGTTACTTTGAAACAGCAATTACTGCTAACAGCCACGTTCAGCCTTCACATAAAACATTTTTTTGCTAAACTATTTTAAGGATCAAAGATCCTAGATGCCGAAAATAAGGCACTTCAGGAACTCTAGTCCAACTCATAAAGATAGAGCATTTATGTACAATGACCACTAAGAGGATATAAGTGGTAAGCAAAATTGCTCTTTGGACAAAAGTTATTTACATCAAAAGGCAGAGTACAAAATGAAGTGATGGTTCCATAAAGTTTCACTGCTCTAGACAAGCTGCTACAGCATATTAAGCCAGAAAATCCATTGAAAGGTGTGTAAGTATTAGAAATATTAGCATAATACATACACTCAGGTTTACTGAATACTGGGGAGGGGGGGGAGAAAAAAAAAATCACATTTTGTTTACACCAAAGATTTAACAGAAACAGAACAGGAACAAGAGTTTCATGAAAATGTTAGAATTCCAGAAGCTACAGGCTGTTACACAGAGCTATTGGTTTTAGAGCATCACTTCTTTATACTGAAGCATCTGACATACCTGCTGCCTTGCATACAAAGGACCATATGGCTCAGTCCAACTATACAATCTCTGAGTTCTTTTCCAGTTTATACATACCGATATTCAGTTCAAAGTAATGAAATGCAAAACAAACAAAAAAAAACCAAAAAAACCAGAATCCCCCAAAACCACCACCAAATTATACAAAAATAAAAACAAATAAACCACAAGATTTGTTTCAGATGTCTAAATACATTAATAATGTTATAAAAAACTGTGTGTATATCTGGTTCCCACATTCTTCAGAAATAACTTTGGTTTTCCTAGCCAGTTTGCCTTGGCCTAAGGGTGGGACATTTTATGAGAAAAAGCTAATAAAGACAAGACTATAGAACATACAGTGAAACTGTCGTCAAAGCAGTGTGGGAAAATTAAAGTAAAAACAGGAACATTTTAGTTTCCAGAAATGACAAGAAAAATTGCTGTTTATCATCTGAGTGAAATCACAGTACTAGGGATGTTAAATTGCAAGTATGACTAATCAAATAGTTGATAGGTCACCTCAGCTTTTGAAGTGTAGCAACAGCCCTAGACGAAAGCGTCACATGGAGTCCTGGGTCAGCTGGCCCTGGGCTGCACGCGCATTTCCAAGCCCCAGACTCCACACAGCACTGCTGCTTTGAAGTACCCTCTCCTCTTCCCCATCCCTTTCTGCCTCTTTCTGATAGAGGCAGCAAGTGGGGGGGGGGGGAGGGAGGGCGGCAACAGGTCAACTAGCCTGTTGACTATCGGATAAGCCAGTGGTCCCCAACCCAGTGCCCGTGGGCGCCACGGCGCCCACCAGGCCATTTCTGTGTGCCCGCCGAGTGATTGGGGCCGTCCCCGCCCCCCAGGCATGTGGCGCAGGAGTGGCGCCGGCCTCAGGCATGCAGCGCATGGGCTGTTCTGGCCCCGGGCGTGCAGTGTATAGGCGGCCCCGCCCCTGGGCGCGCGGCACAGGAGCGGCGCCGGCCCCGGACATGTGGCGTATGAGTGGTCCCATCCCCAGGCACGTGCGTGGCCTCGCCCGTGGGTGCCCGGCGTGTGAGTGGCCCCGCACGTGGGCGCCAGGAAGCCGCAAAAAGTCAGGGACCACTGCAATAAGCATTTGCTTATCAAATAGTCAATTAGTCCTTCACATCCCTACACAGTACCAGTAGCAGCAAACCTCTACTTTCCAATACTGGAGTACATCAGTACTATTCACAAATCCATAAGACTGTGACCCAAATAGGAGTGCACTACTGACTCATCAAGACAAGGTTCATAATTTACAACTAAAGGACACTGCTATAACATTTTAAATTACTTGTTTTCCCTTCTATGACAGAGGAATGTTAAACTGCCAGTTCATACTTACAAAGCTATAAACCATAGCAAAGTAAGAGCTTTGTCATGAGAGTTCAAGTCAGGCTGACATCTCCAAAACAGGAAACAAAATGTAAAATCATGCCTATTAGGTTAAATAAATAACAAACAATCTTTAGAGTGAGTAGGCATGTCTATTTTGCAATAAAACATGAAGCTAGAGGTAGCTAGAACACCGGTAGTAAGCGTGTAACATACAGGTTCAAAAAAGTTAATAGTAACAATAGGGATGTGAACAAGTATCTGTGTACACGGTTAACTGATGAGCCTGGGCTCATTTGGTTAACTCCGTGCATCTCAACCAGTGGTACGAGTACCCTTAAGAGTACTTGAGAGAAGTCTGGGGGGTACATCAACACAACTGAAATTTGGAGAAAACTGAATTTGTTTTAAGTTTTACAGCACTTTATTATTTTTGTACTTTTTACACCCAAAAGTTTCATCACCTGCCCAGCTACGATTAAGTTTTTTAAACAAATGTGTTGCAATGGTAGAAAAAAAATTGAGTGTATCTGAAAACTAGGTACTGGGGGGTACTATAATTTAAAAAAATTGTAAGGGGTACTTTATAAAAAAAAGGTTGAGAAACACTGGGTTAACTCACATGATTACACGCTTACCCCCCAAACTGCTGCCTCTATATCACTGGCAGCAAATGGGCGGAGGGGAGGCAGGCAGGAGTCAATGCTCGTGGGAGGTTAGCTTAAAAGCCAACTCCCTGTGAGCACTAGCTCCCACTGAGCTGCCTGCCCTTCACCCTGCTGCCTCTGTATCAGAGGCAGCAGCACATGGAGAGGGGGATAGAACAGCCAGGAACTGGTGCTTGTGGGGAGCTGGCTTAAAAGCTGTTTCTCTGCTACCACCAGCTGTTGCCCCACCCTCATGAAAACATGTAACTGCTGAAAATTTCAGTGGTTATAAGTTTACAAAAATAAACAGTAAAAATAGGAACCAAAGTTGTTTGCACAAGCAAAGACTAATTCTGAACAAAATGTCAAACCCATCAACATGAATATTACATATGAGTGTGTCATCTCTGAAGGATTTGTGTGAATATTTTTCTTGAGGAGGTCATGAGAAACAATAGAATGATAAAGGAAACTTGAGAGAGATAACTGAGGGACATCGGGGATGCTAAGGGGATGGTAGAGAAGAAAAAGATACCGGATGTCAGATACTGTCTGGATATGATGTCCTAATAAAACGTCTGGAATTGGGAGCAGTGGAAGCTGAAACAGAGATGATGCATTTTCATAGTGTAAAAATGTTGCTATTCAGTTTAGCTAACACAAGCTGTACCTAGAAGATTAAGACCAAGTATGGTGTGAATATAATTTACAAAAAGCAGATTAGCACAAATCCAAAAGTTGTCTTAGATTCTGTGTCTGTGAAAACAGCTCTAGCTTTGCATGACAATTTACAAAGGAAATTTAAACATTTTACAAAATAATTTAAGTAACTTCTAGGAGAATTACTACATCTTGTACAACAGTTTATTTTGAGCTTTAGTGAATAGAGGATTCTAAGGGTATTACATGGCAATGTAGAGTTTGAACAATGGCTCAAGCCTAAACCCTCTTCCGTCTACACACAAATCATGCTGACCTAGGGTGCCTGGGAGTATATCTACACTGCAGTAAAACATGTGTGGCTGGCCTGTGTCAGCTGGCTTGGGCTCAAGCTGTGAGGTCAAGTTATTGTGTAGACATTTGGGCTAAAGCTAGAACCTTGACTTTCAGCCCTTGTAAGGGGGGGGAGGGGGGAAGAGTCTCAGAGACTGGACTGCAGGTTCACATTGCTATTCTTAGCACAGCAGCCAGAGTCAGCTAATATGTGTTCTCAGGCTCAATGCTTCAGGTTTTTTAAAAGTCACGGTGTAGACATACCACAAAAGCATACCTTCAGTGCAGATAGATGCCGATAGCTGACACATGTCAACTGAGTCAGGCTTGTGGGGCCTGGGCTGCAGGGGTGTGAAGTTGCATTGCAGATGTCAGGGCCCCAACACTCCTGGCCTCGGGAGGTGTAAAGGGCGACAGAGTTTCAGACCTGCACCACTCATAGCTTCAGCCCCACAGGGAAGTGGAGAGTGCACTGTGGCCTGCACGGCATCTCTGAAAAGGCTCACAGACCCTCAAGAACCAGTGCTCTATGCAGTTTGAAAGGTTGTCTTTTAACAACAAAAGGTGGTCCAATATTACTTCACCTACCTTGTCACATGCAGTTTTGTTTGCCAAAACCCCATCTGCACAAAAGAAATTTGATTATTCATTGCCCATTACACAAGCTGTTAGCTTGCGCTTTAAGCATGGGGGCACTGATGGATTGGCATGTTCAAAGTCACACTGGAAACGAAAGTTGGTCTCTTTCCTCAATTTCATTGTAGACATTCCAAATGCCAACTGTCACACATTGGGCAAGGAGCACAAAGCTGAATACACATATAGTCTCCCTGACATGCAGCTTGGGAATTCTTTACAAAAAATACCGAGGCAGATCAGATTTCACTATCAGCCTCAGGTCTCAGTCTTGTCCATCCAGGATTTATGTTATGTCAAATCAGAACTTTGTCTCAAAGGGAAGGGTGTTTATTTTGCCATACCAAATCTACAATATAGTTTGCATTTATGGAGTGTCTTGCCTTTTGAAGGTTCCCAGAACACACCATTCTCCTAAAATCATACAACAGTGGTGTAAGAAAGCACAATAAGGACAATAAGGCTATGTCTACACTACCAGTGCTACAGTGACACAACAGGAGCTGTGCCACTGTACCACTAATGCAGACAGTTACAACACTGGACGAGGCTCTTCTATTGCAGCAGGTAATCCATTGCCTTGAGAGGTTGTGACTAGGGAAACAGAAGAGTCCTTCCATGGACCTAATAGAGCTTACAGTGCAGTTTAGGATGGCTTAACTAAGTCTTCCAGAGGTATGAATTTTTCATGCTCCTGAGTGATGTAGCTAGGTCAATGTAAATTTTAGATGTACATCAGGCTTCAGAAGAGGCACAGAACACTGTTTTTAAAGATCAACATGGAACAAATACATATTTTTAGCATTTCTTCCTAAAGCCCAAAAGGAATAAATTGAATGGATTTCAGCTTCTCAACCTCAGAAGGATTAAAGGCATACTCACTTTCATGACTTGAGTAAAAGTCTACATACCAAGCCTAGTGCATTAGCTACTCAAGATTTAGAGCCCTAAGATTTAGAGCTTGTCTACACTACCGCTTAAATGGATACAACTTATGTCACTCAGGATTGTAAAAAAATATCTCCCAAGCGACACAAGTTACAAAGACTTATAGAGGTTTCTACACCATGCAATGCTAGTGTGTGATGCTCTGCCCCCAGATATACCTTCCATCTCTTGCAGAAGTGGAGTAATTACATCGATGGGAGAGTACTCTTCCATTGATGAGGTTGTACCAGTGTTGCGTGATAGTGAAGACAAACCCTTACATCAATTCCCCTTCCCCCTCCTACCATCCCACTATTCATTTACTACCCAGAATATTTAGATCAGCATATTAAAGAGTACAATAGCCTAAACCCTGTACTCCTGGATAATGCTGTTTCTCCACTTATGATGGTACTTATCTACAGAGTTCTTTCAGTAACATTACATAGGAAAAAAAAATATGGACAAAGGGAGCATATAAAGGGACTGTCCCAGACTGAGGTTTCATTAGAGGAGGTTTTAGAACAACAAACTGATAAAACTTAACTGTAACAAGTCATCAGGACCAGAGAGCATTCAGTCAAGAGAATTTAGAAAGAACCAAATGTGAAATTGAGGAACTATTAATTGTGGTTTGTAACCTATCCTTTAAAATCAGCTTCTGTACCCAATGACAGGAAAATAGCTAACATGACACAAATATTTTAAAAGGGCTTTAGAGGAGATCCTGGCAATCACAGACCGGTAAGTTTAATGTCAGTACCGGGCAAATTAGTTCAAACTATAATTAAGAATAGAATTGTTAGGCCGATAGATGAACATTTGTTGGGGAAAGTCAACGTAGATTCTGTAAAGGGAAATCATGGAGGATAGGGACATAATTCAAAATGACCTTAGCAAGTTAGAGAAATGGTCAGAAGTAAACAGGATGAGGTTTAATAAGGAGAAATGCAAAGTGCTCCACTTAGGAAGGAACAATCAGTTCCATACATACAAGATGGGAAGCGACTGTCTAGGAAGGAGCATGGCGGAAAGGGATCTAGGGGTCATAGTGGACCACAAGTTGAATATGAGCCAACAGTGTGATGCTGTTGCAAAAAAAGCAAATATGATTCTAGGTTGTATCAACAGGTGTGTTGTAAGCAAAACTCGTGAAGTCATTCTGCCGCTCTACTCTGCACTAGTTAGGCCTCAGCTGGAGTACTGTGTCCAGTTCTGGGCACCACATTTCAAGAAAGATGTGGAGAAATTGGAAAGGATACAGAGAAGAGCGACAAGAATGATTAAAGGTCTAGAGAACATGACCTATGAAGCCAGGCTTCATGAACTGGGCTTGTTTAGTTTGGAAAAAAGAAGATTAAGGGGGGACATGATAGCGGTTTTCAAATATCTAAAAGGGTGTCACAAGGAGGAAGGCGAAAATTTGTTCCTCTTGGTTTCTGAGGACAGGACAAGGAGTAATGGGCTTAACGTGCAGCAAGGGAGGTTTAGATTGGACATTAGGAAAAAATTCCTAACTGTCAGGGTGGTCAAATATTGGAATAAATTGCCAAGGGAGGTGGTGGAATCTCCCTCTCTGGAGATATTTAAGAACAGGTTAGATAGACATCTGTCAGGGATGGTGTAGACGGAGCTTGATCCTGCCTTGAGGGCGGGGGGCTGGACTCGATGACCTCTCGAGGTCCCTTCCAGTCCTATTATTCTATGATTCTATGACTAATCTACTTGAATTCTTTGAGGGGGGGGGTCAACAAGCATGTAGACAAGAGGGTGGATATAGTAGATTTAGATATCCAGAAAGCCTTTGACAAAGTCCCTCACCAAAGGCTCTTAAGTAAAGTTAGGTGTCATGGGATAAGAGGGAAGGTCCTCTCATGGATTGATAACTTGTTAAAAACACAGGAAACAAAGGGCAGGAATAAATGGTAAGTTTTCAGAATGGAGAGAGATAGCTAGTGGTGTCCCCCAAGGGTCCATACTGGGATCAGTCCTATACAATCTATATATAAATGATCTGGAGAAAGGGGTAAACAGTGAGGTAGTAACATCTGCAGATGATACTGAACTACTCAAGATAGTTAAGACCAAAGCAGACTATGAAGAGCTCCAAAAGAATCTCACAAAACTAGGTGATTGGGCAACAAAATGGCAAATGAATGTTAATGTTGATAAAAGAAAAATAATGCACATTGGATACAATAACCCCAAATACAGATACAAAAGATGGAGACTAATTTAGCTATAACCATTCAAGGGAGAGATCTTGGAGTCATTATGGGGATAGTCAACAAAGCAAACAGAATGTTAGGAAAACAGAGAAGAACACAGCTTATATTTTACTGCCTTTATATAAATCCATGGTACAACCACATCTTGAATATTGGGCACAGATGTGGTCACCTAATCTCAAAAGAGATATATTGGCATTGGAAAAGATTCAGACAAGGGCAATGAAAATGATTAGAGGTTTGGAATTGGTGCCATATAAAGAGAGATTAAAAAGACTGGGACTTTTCAGCTTAGAAAAGAGGAGACTAAAGAGGATGTGATAGAGGTCTATAAAGTAATGACAGGTAAGGAGAAAGTGAATAAGGAAAAGTTACGTACGTGTTACCGTAACACAGGGGTCTCCAACCTTTTAAAGTATGAGATCACTTTTTGAATTTAAGTGCAATCCAAGATATACCTCAAACCCAAATACCCTTGCCCAGCCTCCTTTGTACTTCTTTTATGAGGACCCGCCCCTATTCACTCCATCCCTCCCCCATCTTCCCTCACTTTCACGAGGCAGAGGCAGCGGGTTGGGGTGCAGGCTCTGGTCTTGGATTAATGGATTTGCAGTGTCAGGGGCATCATAACTTGAACCCGCATTTACGAAAGGTGCCATGTGCTGTCATAAATGCAGGCCAAGGACTTAAGTCGGGGGGTTTGGCCCCTTCTGCACTTACAAAAATGGTATAAGTGCGAGGGGGTCGCAACTCAGGCTGTTGTAATGTGGAGGTTTCCTGTAAACAGGATTTTAGGGTTTGAGAGTGAACAATTAAACTCTCATCTAGGTAGTGGCAGGAACCTAAAGATTCTCCAAGGTAGAAGACAGACTGATATCACTTCTAATATTTGCAGTTGTGCAATGGAGAGCTGATGCAAAAATTAAAAAGCGATAGAAGATAAATGGACAACAAGCAGAACCATGAAAAAACTGGTTTATGTACAGTACAATTGTGCATACATAACTGTAGCCAATGCGCACACTGTTACTTTGCAGAATGGCAGCTAATTGCTATAGTAAAATGAAACTAAACATATCAGTCAGAAAACTCTAAAATGCTATTCTGTTGACAATTTGTACCAGATGCTCTTTCAAGTTAGAAAAGAAGTATATTGAGCAATTCTCCTTATATACACTGGCAGCTGAGAATGGGACATGCTGCATGGTGGCGGCGGGGGGAGGGGGGGGAGAGGAGAGAGACTGTTTCTGCTCCGGCAGCCAGGAATGTGACTGTGCTAAAAAATTGGGTGCCACAGTGGCACATATCCAAACCAGCGCACATGACCAATATTGGTGCACAAGCCAAAATTCACTCCACTCATGGTTGGAAAATCTTAGCGGGAAACACTAAGGGGTGAGCAGTTACAGTTTGCTAGCCTGAACTTTTGTAGTCAGGTTAAAATTCACTTAAATATTGTAACTCTTTTGTTTGGCTCCCGTCGTATAGTTACTATCTAAAAATAAATAACTTTCATGGTCAATGTTCCCTGTAAGCTGTGCGCTTGTGCAGCCGCTCAGGAGATTCCAATGCTGCCCAGCTGATTAGCAGAGTGCTCACAGATAGGTTTTAGTTTCTACTGGTGGCACACATGACTTTGTGCACAAAGTTATTCTGCACATGGATGGAAACGATCAGAGAGAACATTGTTTCTTTACGCCTGTCCCATCACCTGAGGACAGTTTAGGGTTTTTTGGCTTCCCCATTGGCTCTGAAGCAATGATCCTTGTACCCAAGATAAAAGATCCCTGCAGCACCCATAAATCCCGTGGGTTTTGTTCATCAAGCAGGTTACTAGCAGAACAGTTGTAGTATGAAAATGGGGACAGAGACATGCTAAACCCAGGGGAATATGAGGGTGGCACCTTAAAAAAATGCTGTTCAGCTAAGCCTACTGAGTACAAGAGCATGCCAGTCACAGCTTGGCATTGCTGTCCTTCCTAGCCAACTGAGTCCAGAGTCATAAGGGGTCATCTTATGAGTGTTAATAAACCAGTCCTCTCAGACATGATCTGTTAGTGTGTGTTCATCTGATTCTAGGGTGGGAAGAGCCCAGCCCTGAAGACCCTAGGATCTGCAGAATAACTCCATCGGGAGGCAAATCTCTAAAGGGAGAGAAAGTAGAGCTCTGTATGAAAACACAAGTGACACAAGCAGTACATTGATAGAATTACCAACCCCGCACCCGCAGAGAAAAATCATAATAAATGAACATATCCCACAATAACAGGCAAATCTGGGAGCAGCTCACTTACTCCTATTTTAAATCACAAACTCGCAATGAGGACTACACCTATGAAAAGGCATCAATATTTGAAAGTTGGGCCCGACCACAAGAATTTCTTAAATATAGTGAGACTGGCACATTTACCAAGTGTTGCTTGGGTCATTAAGGAGAGGCTCAGGTCTAGGGAGTGCAGCAGTGGCACAAGGTAGAGGGCTGGAACTGCAAAAGGCTAGCTAATTCAGGGGCTGGCAGGAGCCATCCTGCTTGGATAGTAGCTGACTAGGATCAGTGGCTCACCAGCACAAGAACCTTTCCCGTGAATGGTGGTCAGCAACCTCCAGAGCTCTGACCTCCAGTCAGTAGGGTTGCCAGGTGTCCGGTATTCACCCGGACAGTCGAGTATTTTCGGCTCCTGTCCGGTAAAAAAAATTCAGACAATACCGGACACGTAAAATGTCTGGTATTTTCTGAATTGTTCCCCGGCCAGGAGGTGAAAATGCCGGGCACCTGGCAACCCTACAAACACTCAGCACCTGGCCTACCCCCCCTCCCCCCCCCACCCAGCCTCCTCTGGCCCCCAACACTCCCAGCCCTCCGACCCCATGCTTACCGGGTTTGCAAGGCTGCTGGCACAAAATGTCTGACAGCCAAAAGACCTTTACTGCTCAACAACTCCCCTGTTACTATCCCTGCACTTAAAGGGGGACATGCTATTTTATTTTTAAAAAATTTGTTTTTGGCTTAAGTCCTTGGAGTCTTTTTTTTTTTTCCTTTGCTCAACATCTTTGTTCCCCCCCCTTTTCCCCCCGCCCATCAATAGATTTTTTTCCAGGTGCTTTTTTTTTTGGGGGGGGGGGCGCCCAGTATTTTTGTTTCAACCATCTGGCAACCCTACCGGTCAGCCAGTCTCTTACTGGTGTGCCTGCCCTCCTGTGGTCATTCTGCCTGCTAGCAGACCCTGCCCTTAGCATTTTATGAGAAAATTACATTCCAGGCAAATTCCATTATCCTGGCACAACCAAACCCTTACCTTCCTTTAAGTTATGACAAGAGGAAGCTGCATACCAAATTTGGTAACCCTAGCTCTTACCATTTAGGAGAAGTTCTTGAACAAAGACTCAGACAGTCAGACACACACAAACTCTCTCAAATGTATAGCAGACTAGCAGATACAGACCTGAGCAACGCTGGGTACAAATGAAGGGGTTTTTTTTTTTGCTTTGTTTTCAAAAACAAATGAAAAAAATATACGTTTGACAGTATTTTTCAAAAATGAAGACCTGAGTGAGAGTTTCGGGGTGAGAAGGGGCAGGGGGTGGCTGGCTTAGGACAGAGGCCTGGGGGGACTCAGGGCAGGGAGAGGGGGTGCAGAATTCAAGGCATGAGGAAAGTGTAGGACTCAGGGCAGAGGGTTGGGAGGGGAAGCTTACCAGGGCTACCTGTGGTGCTGACTCCTCACAGGGGACCAGGGCAGCACTCCCCTGCCAGCTGCCCTCCCAGCTTACCCCCCCCCCCCACAGCCTGCAGGCTGTCAAGGGGGTGGGGAACCAGGCTCCAGAGGTTGCCCCCCTCCAGCTTATTCCCCCAGCCCCACGCAGGGCTGCCAGAGGTGGGGCTAACTGATGAGTGCTGGCTTATTGATTAACCAGTTAAACTGTTACATCCCTAGCTCAGAGCATGTGGGTTTCAGTGGTAGATCTCCACAGCCTGTCTGAAACGGGCTCACAGGCCCCCATGTGACAGACGGCCACCAGTTGAGAACCACTGCTCTAGTCTATTTTCTTTGCCCACCTTAAGTGTAGTGCAGACACACAGTCATGGGTAGAAATAGTTACAAGTAAAAGAATTTCAGAAGTACAAGACAGGACAGTGACTTAAGTTGAAATCTGATAATTTTAAGCTCCTGATTTTAACCTGATTTTGAATTTATATCTCCTGAATGCCTCGTGGTCACACACCATTAGCACTATGAATCATAGGAGGCACACCATAGAATTAGTCTTAAAACATGGGTTACTTAAAGTGCTTGGGTGACAGTCATAGTCTGGCAGGTCAGCTATGCTGTTTAAGATATGGTTGTGCAAACATTACTATGTATTAAGCTACCCTTCAGAATTTGGTGTCAGTATCATGATACATATGCATCATGGTACAAAATAAAATAGCTGGCCAGGAATCATCCTATGCACAGGAAGCCAGAACTCTGAATGCGGAGAAACAAGTTCAGGTTCTGACAATCTGCCAGGTTAACAGGAGAAGTGGAACTTCTATGGATTTCCCATTTAAATGCTATTGTATGGATCATTTGATGATTACCTGTTCTGTTCATTACCTCTGAGGTACCTGGCATTGGATACTGTCAGAAGATAGGATCCTGGGCTAGATGGATGTTTGGTCTAACCTAGTATGGCCATTCTTAAGTAAGTATTCATCCTCTAACACCCCTCATCACCATTTTATGGAAACTATGAAGATTTCAATCATTAGAGCTTGTTTGGCATATTACATTCAAAGCTTTAATTATTTGACTTAAAGCCTTAGGCTGTGTCTACATTGGCAAGATTTTGCGCAAAATCTTGCCGCCTGTCTACACTGGCCATGAATATTTGTGCAAGAACACTGACGTTGTAATGTACAAAATCAATGCTTCTTGCGCAATTACTCTGACGCGCCCGCTCAGAAATAAGTGTTCTTGCACAAGAGGCCAGTGTAGACAGGTAACATCAATTTCTTGTGCAAGAAAGCCCGATGGCTAAAATGGCCATTGGAGCTTTCTTGCTCAAGAGAGCGTCTACACTGGCACGGATGCTTTTGCCCAAAAGCAAATCTTTTGCGCAAAGGCACATGCCATTATAGACGCTCTCTTGTGCAAATACTTTTAACGGAAAAACTCTTCCGTTAAAAGTATTTGTGCAAAATCATGCCAGTGTAGACGCAGCCTGAAGAAGTTGCTGAAGCAGACTTAAAAGGCGTGAGAGAGAGAAAGAGAAATTGGGTTTTAACATATTTTGTTTCTTCATGATGAATAAAAAGTGTTAAAAAAGTTCTCTGTATTTAACATTAAGCTTTCATGTCTTTTTTACCCCCATTTTACCTGCAAGACTATGAACAATTTGAGAATTAGGAGCGTACTAAACAAGTGATGCCTGATTGAGGGAGGAAAACGCTTTCCATTTAGTCCAGAGGTGGGCAATAAAATGGTGGTGATTCATTAGGGTTAGCCCTTGATGGGCTGCTGCTGCTATATTTACCTGCGCCTTCACAGATAAGGGCAATTTCAGCTCCCATTGGTCTAGAATGGTGATCTGCAACCAAGAGGAGTTGCTATTGCCTTCACCTATGGAAGTACTGGTAAATATGGCAGTGTGGGGGCCGGCCAGTGGCTAACCCTGGAAGACCAGATCTGGCCCATGGGCCAGTATTTGCCCACCCCAATTTAGATGGTTTCAAGTGTTTTCTTTCAATCCCTATTTAACACAAAAGGCCTATAAAGAAAGTTGGGCTCTGCAACAGAACTTTACCCTGGGAGCAGCGTCAGTAAGTGAAGCTTCACTGTGGGCTCTGTAGTATAACCACTAGGATTTTTAGCAGATACACAGTTACATTTTTAAATGACTTTTTACATCCCTAGTTAGAAGAAGAGTGCTGTAAAAATATATCACTCCCCTACCCCAAATTAGGTGTTAAGAGTTTAAAACATACAGCAGATGGTATAGCTCCAATGCAACGTAGACAAATTCCAGCTCAAGGAGACACTTATCGAGCCAGTTCCACAAGAATAGAGTATAGCCACAGCAGCACAAGGGGTTAGCTGCCCTAGTATGTACCTGACTCTTGGATGGGTACATAGGGTGGCTAGTCCCTTCCACTGCTCATGCTGCCAAAGATACGCTATTTTTAGCACTCTAGTTCAGTAAGAGTTATGAGGTACGTCTCCAAAATTGCAGACACACCCTCACACATCCAACAAAACCAGGGAAGAAAGAAATATCAGGAATGTTGTAGCCAAGTAAAAAACAAGCAAGGGGAAAAAAAAAAAAAAAAAAGCATGTTCTGATGAAGAAATTTTTAAACCCTCTGTTATATACACATCTTAATGCAGCTAAAACAGGCCAAAGCTATCAATAAAATAAACCATTTTCACACAACTATGTTACAGTGTAATCAAACTCTCCTATAGCAAAATTCCATGCCAAAGAAGCCAAGGATATCCACACAAAATCCCTGTTCTTATGTACGAGTTCAATCTATCCAACACACTATAGCTCATGTCTGCTCGCGGGCAGCATAGTGCCAACAGCCAAGGCTGCCCTTCAGATCCCCACTTATACCCGGTCTTCACTAGGGGTATGTCTAGACTACATGCCTCTGCTGACTGAGGCGTGTAAAATAGGCTACCCGACATAGACAATAAAGCGGGGATTTAAATATCCTCGGCTTCATTAAAATAAAAATGGTGGCCACGCTGTGCCGGCTCAGCTGATTGACAGCGCGGCAGTCAAGACACAGATCGGTCGACAGGGGAAGCATGTAGTCTAGACATACCCTAGGAAAAAAGGTGTTTGCCATATTAACTACACATGGTAGCTAATATAGTAAAAATCCTAGTATGGACAAAACATTTGAAAAATCTGCCAATACTACACTAATTTTCTTAGTTTGGACAACCTTAAAACAGTATTCACACCATGAAAGGAATTCTATGACAAAAGTAATATAGTCCCAAGTAGTACTACCTTTCCCAACTAGTTTACATGGTGTTGAAGGGAGAGCAGGGTCCTTCAGCTATACTCATGCTCAAGGATCATCAAGTTATTATTCCATGAGTGACATCAGCAGGTAGGTGAAGGGAAGAATGGATCCATGAGGTAACAGATTCCTTTGCCCTCTCTTTTCCATGAATGGATGAAGAAAGCATGATCTAGCTAAAAATCTTTAGAAGTTTACTCTTAAAGAGAATGTAAATTTCACTTATATCAGATGGAAAATTATACATCTCATGTAAGTAGTATGTACATGAATCACCATGCACAGAATAGACACCTCTCAGTGTGTAGAAGACTTGTCTAATTCTATGTAAAAAGAGGTTTTACTAGTAAAAATTGCTGCAATGACTAGCATATCTACATAGATTGTTTATCTACAATTCTGAATGTAAGCAAGAATGCCCTGCTTATATCTTGAATATAGTTCTCCAGCCATGCCAACAAAGGGATACATTTGTTCTTTCCCTTTAAGGCCAATCAGAACTATATACATGGAGATGAAGACTTGAACAGGTCACTTCCGAAAGCTGAATGTGTCAGGAAAATTGCTGGTTCAATATTTACTACGTAGGTAGATAATGTACAAGTAAAAAAATGGGTACTTCATTCACTGACTGGTTTGAAATAAATTCAACTACAAAAGTCTGCCAAAATGTCAGCATTCTGTATAATTAGTATTTAATACTACACAAATATGCATGACTTTGCTTGTATACATTTAACATGCTTACTGGACATAAGTATATGCCTTTAGTTTATTTTTCTTTTGTGTTTTTATTTGCGACATGAACTCTGGTCACTCAATTAAGGCCTAACTTTAGTTGAAAGATTTGTGATACTTTGCACTCTCACAAAAATTGAGTAAGTACTCTTTCTTCTTGTAATTAAAGAAGAGCAATTTAAACAAGAGCCATCTGGCCTAAAGGCAGTTAGAGTGGCCGGTAGCGCTACTGGTGAATATTAAAAATATTTCCACAGTTTGATGGTTGCAGAGTTTGTAATACTGACTAGTAGTAAAACATTTCCAAAAAATTTTAGAACCTGAATTAAATTATGCCATAGTAAAATCAGAACACGTAATACTGTAAAATACTAAACCAAGTCCAAGGTGCTCCTTATATTAGTGTGTTCGTAGACAAAAATAAAACCAAATTTATAATTCATATTATTTGGAAAAGAAAAATAATGGAAAATTGTAAGTGTCTGAAGTGTATTATGTGGACAAAGTCTAACTATCCAGTGAAATGCTTTGCACTGTCACCTGGAAGATTCTGGTTTGATTTTCATGTCTCTTTTTGTATTTCTCAAACTTCCAAGTACTGCCATAGCTTAGCTCTATGTAATGCATTCATCAACTTGGCATTTAAGTATTGAAGTTAAACAATGTCCGAGAACATAGTATTTCTTAGATACCCAGTAGAAGGTATGTATAAAATGAATACAAATGTGTATGTATGCATACGTGCATATACAGACACTATTTTGTGAAGGAAGGGGAGAAAAATAGAGAAGGCTTACCCCTCCACCCCAAAACGCAAGTATGCCTTCCTTACATTTGAACCAAGCACCTGGACACTACCTGATCTCGATATAGGAATGCAAAGGAATCACATTAAACACTTCACAATACTAGACAAACTCCACTCTGTAATATTAATTTATAGCAGGTTCCAAGCCTGAAGACCCTAGGACACCGAGAAAAGATATTACTAAAAATTCATCACTAAATATGAAGCCAGAAAGGACAAAATATGGTGCTCCAAAACAACCAGTAACCAGCACACTATGTTCAATACATAAGATTTTGGGGTGCGGGGTGGGAGAAGGGGGTGAAATTGATTGCTTTTCAAAGCCACCCCATCTTCTGATGGAAGGGCAGTGAGTGCAACAAAGCGCAAAAGGAAATTAATTTCCTCCCCCCTTTTAAAAATCAGAGCACTGACGGTGCTTGATATTGTAGAAAGTTGTATTAAGGGGGGGGACTTAAGCTGAAAGAGCTAGATTTAATGTGTTCTATTTGCATACACTGTTCCAAATAAACCAAAATCTATGCAAGTGTTCTTTTCCTTTTTAAGAACAGTATAACATTAAAAAATAGTCAATCTTAAGCAATATAATCATGGACATGACTTAAAACAAAGGCAGGCGACTTAAATAAATGTTATCATTGTATAATCTAGTAGAAACTGTCACATTTAGTTAGTTCAAATCAAAGAGCCAGAGAAGTTAAGAGTTAAAGCTCTTTTGGAGTTACACAACATTATAGAAAACAGCAGCATAATCCTCGATTTTTTTTTTTTTACAATGAATACAACTAGGTAAAATACTGTTGTACAACTTGACTTTTCAAAAAAATCCCCAATTTTAAACTAGCAGTAAATGAGAGAAGAAACTCAAAATCAAGTTTGCATCTCAACAGCTTATTTCCTGCCCAAAGAGCCCTTTTGTTCTGCTTCCCCACATATATTTTAATATTCTGCCAGCACTGGAAAACAAAAACAAACACGAAATTTGGCACACACGTAAACATAAGTGCCTTAGATGGTAAAATGAAGAAATACAAGATGATAAAAAAAAAATCCTACCAAGAAAATCTGCACAATTTTCTGTTTGCTTCACCCCAGATTAACTTCACTTGAAGCTGTACTCCTGAGCAACCTACCCTGACCAGAAAGCCCCACCTTCTTCAGTACTACTGGTTGACATGGAAAAAACTCCACCCTTTCAGTAAAACTACTCTCTCTGATTGGTGAAACATAATATCCATTATTTAAAGAACTTTTCCTTGCTAGCAGGTTACCTTACACTGATTAAAACACCCTGGACAAGCTGGTTTCTTAAAGAAACAGCGTACAAGCCTTTAACTGTGCCAAACTACAGCATTTATTATATTATTTTGACGAGCCTGATACCAATTAACACTACATAAAACTGAACAAGGCAAGCCTACACTTTGCTACTCCAGAAGTTGAACATAGCACTCAAAACTACATGGATTCATAGGGTTTTGTCCAGAAACATAAAGGTGATGTTAAAGAACATATACTTTGACAAATATGATCAGCCTATTAAACTAGATGTACTGTATTACTTCATGAAGTAAAATGTAAAGAATTTTATTTATATAAAGCTTAACTCCTGCTTGGTTTTTAATTATAGGATGAATCTTGAATTAAATTTTAAGAACAAATTCACTATTTTAAGACACAATGAACTGAAAAAATTATGCATATGCTACATAACGTTTAAGATATTTAGTAGTCCAAGCCTGAAAATATGAAGAGTCAGTCACTTGTTTCAACCTGTTGTCTTCTGCTAATTTAAGACATGACTCAGCAAAAGTGTTTTCCATCCTATGGAAGCTAATATCTGCATCTTCTCTGACTGTGCCAGAAACAGTCAGTGGTTTTTATTTTTTGCTGATTAAATCTTTGTCTGACACTATTTAAATGTATTTTTTAAAATAATTGTAATAATTAGATATGATAATCAAATCTAATGACGACTAAATATTCCATTCAGCAGATTTTTACTCTTAGCAATTGTATATCACAAACCTTCAATGTTTTATATCAAATCTCAACATTCTCCTTCCCACCTGGCAGCAAAGTCTACCTACCCAAAAAGCCTGAAATTAAGGGAGGAAAAGTTACGCAGAACAAACAGGTATCTGGCATCATCTCTCACAAATGCACAGATCACTTCAGGAAAACCTCTCCCTGACTCAACCCAGAAAATGCTGTAATCTGCAGACTTGACAGATGAACAAGACATCCCCCACATTAAAGTATCTTAGTGCCATAACAATTTGCTCAGTGTTTTATTACATGCAAGATTTTCAAGGGTTTAATATTTCATCAATTTCAAACTATCCCCAGGATAGTACAAAATGTGAATTATCTGCACATTTGTACTTTGTGTTGTTGGGGGGGGGGGGAGGAGATATTGTTTTTGTTTTTAATAGCTGAGACATTAGAGGAGAGAGACAGGAGAAGGAAAACAAATATCTCCAAGGAGAACAACTTATTCCCAGCCTTCTGATTTTCACCCTTTTCCTCAAAATCCCATTGCAGTAACTTTATTTCTGAAATTATTAAGGACTAGGCTATACTGTATAATGGGCACCAATTTCAACAGTATTGGGGAATAACTGTTTTAAACACAATCTCAAAGATAATATTTGTAGAGCAATGGGCCCTTCTAAACTATTTTGCTACTAGAGGATTTACCAAACATTGCCCGGCTCCTTGTGGGGGCTCAGGGTAGGGATGGGAATGCAGCAGTCAGGGCAGGGGGCTGGGAGGTTTTGGGGAGGGCACTCAGGCTGCTGGGCAGAAGGGGCTGGTGGACCCAGGAGTCAGGCCAGGAGTGTGTGCAGTATTCAGGGCAGGGGCATGCCACGGGTCTCTAAGGTCATAGGGGACTTAACTGGGGCCACCCGTGATGGCAAGGGTGGCACTGCTCCAGCAGCAGCTTCTCCTCAGGGGGCTGGGGTCGCGCCGCCCTGGGGACTCCTCCAGGCAGTGGGGGGGAAGGCAGCAGATGCACTGCCAAACCCCCCCTGGCCAGCTGGTGAGAGAGGGGGTGTCAGGGACTGGGCTGCCTGGCCCCCTTGGTGTATCTTCATGGGGAGAGAGGTGGACCACAGTTCCCAGCCTTCTTGGTAGCCCCCTCTTTGTGGTAGTGGCTAGGTTCCCAGAGCCACCTCCAGTCTCCTTGCAGTGGGGGTACAACCAAACCCTGACCTTGCTTTAAAGTTGAACAGGAAACTACATACCAAATTTGGTAGTGCTAGCGCTTACCATTTAGGAGTTCTTGAACAAACGGACTCACGGACGGACAGAAAGTAATGCCCATTTTTAAAACATATAGGTAGATTGTAGATCAAGAGTACAAAATTAGGAAGTTAAAATGTGATTATCTGGCTAATCATATAGTCGATGTAAGTTGTATCGACTATACAATTAGTCGAAAAGAGCTATTGTGCACAGCTGCATCGGAGGTAGCTCCAGGAGCTGGCTCCAGAGCCACCTGTGTCGCTGCTCTGCATTTTAAATGTAGTAAGAGCCACTGGGCTCTTTCCACATTTAAGATGCAGAGGCGCAGCGATCAGCACAACTCATGCTGAGTTCAGCAGCCCCAGCCTGCAGACAGAGGCTGCTTCCAAGCAGCGCCCCCTATCCTCCCCTGCTGCCTCTGATAGAGGCAGCAGGGAGGGGGTCAGGTGGCACCTCAGCGACAGTGCTGGAGGGAACCAGCTTTTAAGATGGCTCCCCACAGCACCAGCTCCTGCCCCTGCCTTGCTACCTCTCAGAGACAGCGGGGGAGCAATGGGGGGGGGGGTGCCGCAGAGAGCACTGGGACGCAGAGAGCTCCCTGCAGTACTTCTTTTGAAAAGTACAAGAGCCCTCGGGGCTCTTCTGCATTTCAAAAGCAGAAGCGCCAGCAGAGGGAACTGGTGCCAGCGGGGACTGAAGTAGTCCCCACTGTCACTGTTCCCTGCTGTACCTCTGCCTCCCCTGCCCCTTGCAGAGATGGTGCTTAAAAAGAGAAACCAGCTTAAAGCTGGTTTCCCCCAGCACCAGCTCCTGCTCCTCCTCTCCCCTTGCTGCCTCTCTCTGAAAAAGACAGCAAGGGGGAGAGAAGAAGGAGTGACTAGTCGAGTGGCTACTCGACTATCAGATAAGCATTTGCTTATTGGATAGTCAACTAGTCGCTAACATCCCTAGTACAAAACTTAGTATTTTGCTATTAATAATTACTCACATGCCAGGGGAATATTTACAGCAAAATACTAGACTGAATTTTAAATGCATGCATTACTTTCTAGAAAAAATTGCTTTAAAAAAAAAAAAAAAAGAGTGTCAAGGGCTAATTTAAGAAAGCTCCACAGCTGCACAACATATCATAGTACCTAATACATAAGCAGAAAAAGTCAGTCCAGAGGTCTAATCCCAAAATGCTTTGCAAGGAATCAGTACTTTAAATGAACAAAAATTTTAAGAATGAAGCTAATCAGATCCACACCATACAGTTTCACAACTGTATTGCAAGAGACCACATGAAATCATCAAAAGTGCCACAATCTAAGCAATCAATGACAAGAACACAGTTCTAGCAAATTACATCTTACCTTTACAGATCTTACTCATGTATACGTATCTCAATGATACCTAGGAAAAATTTCTAACTTTCAGTTTGGAGTGCATGAATTTGAAGCCCTATGAAAAAAAAAACAGCTGTAGTCACAAAATCTTAAGATCAAAACAACCCTGTCCTGGAAAGGCAACATCGTTTGCCCCCAAAAGCTGTTTTGTTGCTTACATATGTAACCTTATAGTATGTACAGCCTGTAGTACCGTTTTTCCCCCCTGACGAACCCCAGAGTGCTTTAAAGCTCTGTACCTAGCCTTCACCACAGAAATGTAGCCGCCACCAGGTGAACTGTACCATTCAAACAACAGAACATCGCACCACAGAGGGGAAATTTTGTCCAAGGATTCCCTACTCTACGTAGGGCAGAGATTATTTTGCTGCCCTTGTGAAGTAAACAGACCCCCAAATCAAAAAAGTGATATTAAAAGGATACAAGTGGCTTGGATTCTTATCTATTATTTCATGTGTAAACAAACACAGCTGAATTCACAGGTTAGAAATTCAGGTTGGAATTTTGTTGCTCAAGTCCTTCCCTGTCCAGCTTCAAAGACAACCACAAACAGGACTGTTGAAAACGAGCACAAGTGACACAAATTGCATAGACTGAATTTCTGCACAAATCTATTATATATTTTGAAGAGTTTGTTTGTTGGTGGATTTATTTGTGCGATTACCTACAGATACCAAATTTTGCATAAGTAATCCTGCCACTTAAATTAGCTGAATACACTACTTTTTTTTTTTTTTTAAACACACCAGAATATGCTGGGTGAAAGGTTTAAATAATTATTTTTATTTTTCATCAGAAAAAAAGCCATGACTATTATGATTAGAGTTCATAAAAATGTCTAACCAAATTACTACCGAGTCACTTATTCACTCTCACTTTAGTGTAAAGAACATTTTTACTGTTACAAATAACAAAATTCAAATTAGTTATGGAAAGAGTTATGGAAGCTTTTGGAGTTTGATTCAAATTTACTATGTATTATCATTATTCAATAAAATGATACATTTTTAAGTTGAAATCCTACAATTTTTAAAAACTGTTTTTACTTCCCTTTTGCAAGCACATGAATAAAAAAATTGTTCCCTATATTTAATTTCTTGAGCTTTCCTATAAGTGTAATCTACACAAAATGACTTTACCCAGTCGATGACGGGCCTCACCTGCTAGTATCCTATATTTTTCTGGATCAGAATATGGAGAAATCCACTTTATTTCAAACTGAGAAGGGAAGTTCTGCCTCTGCTGCTCTTGTAACATTCACAAGACCGCAGAGTGAAACCGATGTGATCAATGTAGTTGCAATGTGCTACTTAATTAGGGAAGCTCTCAGCAAGAGCAGCCTTAAAGACAAATTCAGATTTTAGCTGCTAATAAGGTTGCAAACTTTCAATCACACAAAACCAAACACTCTTAGCCTGCCCCCATATCACCCCTCCTCTGAGTCCTTGCCCATGTCTCACTCCTTCTCCAAGGCCATCCATGCCCCTGCACTTTCCACCCCATGCCCGTGGCTTACTCTCTTCTCCCTCACTAACTCACTCAGGGGTGGGGGCTCCAGCTGGAAGTGTGGGCTATGGGGTGGGGCTGGGGATGAGGAATTCAGAAGGGAGTTCTGGGCTGGTGCAAGGAGTTGGGTGTGGGGTGGGAGAGGGAAGAGCTTCAACTGGGTGTGTGGGATCTAATGTGGGGCCAGAGATGAGAGGGTTCAGGTGTAGGAGAGGACTCCAGGGCAGTGCCCACAAAAGCTCATAATACCATCTACATGTTTTGTTAGTCTTTAAAGTGTTACCAGACTACGTTGTTTTTTAAGTTTATCCTGTACAGACTAACTCGGCTACTCCTGTGAAGGATTAAATGGTTCAGAGAATGGGAGGGGGAAATCAGGGCAGGGACAGAGGCTCAGGGGTGCAAGCTCCAGGCAGCACTTACTCTAAGCAGCTCCCAGAATCAGTGGCATGTTCCCACATTGTCCTGTCTGCAGTCACTGCTCCTGCAGCTCCCATTGGCTGCAGAACCTGGTGAATGGGAGTGGCAGGGGTGGTACTTGGAGCAGGGACAGCATGCAGAGTCCCCTGGCTGCCCTACACAGGCTTCCCAGGAGCTGCATGATGTGGAGGCTAGCAAGGAACCTGCCACCACACTATGCTGCACTGACTGCCAGATAGTCAGCAGTGCTAACTGGAACCACAAGGATCCCTTTTTGACTGGGTGTTCTGGTCGAAAGAGACACCTGGTCATCCTAGCTGCTGCTTTAACTTGCACTGGAAAAAGGAATAAGAAAGGAAGGTCCTTAGGTTATGTCTACAATGCAGTGCTATTTTGGAATACCAGAGGTATCCTAAAATAGCTAGTCCACATCTTTTAAGTGTGCCCATTATTTCAAAATATAATGGGCGTGACATTCTGACATTCTTGTGAACCTCATTTCATCAGGTGTAAGAGATGTTTCAGAATAGCAATTTATTTTGAAATAAGTGCTGTGTAGACAGTGACAAATTTTGAAATATGCTATTTCGAAATTAATTCGAAATAAACTACACAGTTTGCATAGCTCAAATTGTGTAGCTTATTTCGAGCTACGGGTGCAGTGTTGATGCGCCCTTAGTATCATTTCATTATGTTAATTGTAGAAACCCCAGAAGTCCATTTCTCCTGCAATATTAAGAACATAAGATACAGGAAGTTAGTGAGGCTTAACTCAGATTTTCTCTACACTTAACAGTTTAAAGCACGGCAGCATTTTAAACTGAAAGTGTCCACGGCACAAGTGAGGAGAGAGAGTTCTCTCAGCGCTCTATGAAAACCACCTCTGCGAGGGGAGTTGCTAGCAGCACTAGGAACACTGTTCCTTGTTGTGTTTTTTCACACCCATGAGCCAGAAAGTTAGAACGCTGTAAAGTGCCAATGTAGACTTGGCCTCAGGAAAAGAAGAGCTGTCTGTTTTACATTTAAATCACCAGATTAAAACAGAACAAAAAAGTAGTGATCAAAAGCGGCCCTCTGATCCTTGTTCAGTGATCTATGTAAAACATGTAAGTCTCAGTCCTGTTTTCTACATACAGTACATGTGTGAAACACAAAAGCCTGCCAAAAGTTGGTGCCAGTTGTGAAGGAGTCTTAGGAAATACATAATATTTACCTTTAGATTTCCAAAGCTAATAAGTGACAAAGCAATATAAGAAACCACAGCTTTCATGTTCTTTACCTGCACAGTGGAAAAAGGTCTTCAATATGTCTGTACTGTTATGGGTGTGTGCGTGTGGAGCGGGGGAGGAGGGTGTTTAAGAAATGCAGCTCTATCTTTTAACTTGCTCTCCACTGCTAACTAGTACTAACACTTAAGATTAAAAGGTAGATATTTAGCTTGTCATTCTTTCCCATCCAAGGCAAATCTGTGAATATTTACACAACTAGCAATTATGCTTCTGAAGATGCTATATTCAAAAAGTTTACTATTCTTAATAATTTTGAAAACAGTAAGCCTATGACTAGATTCTCTCTCAATGCATTAAATTCAATAAAAAGAGACATTTTCTCAAAATTACGTGTACACTAGTGCCACAACTACATGAACACGTAAATCACTGTTTCAAAGGTATATGCCAAACATTATTCTGTTAACGTTCTTAAAGTATGGTGATAGGCATGGTATCTGGGTACCATCCTCAAAGGAGAGACTGATTTACATCACAGATATATTCTATTTATACCAGTTTCTCCCTGGCATGAGTTAGTTGCATGAGATTGCATTTTGTAGATATGCTAGTAGGTTATGAGTTGCTGTGTGGAAAGATCAAAGAATAAAGATTTGCATTTTCAGCTGAAAGTTTTGAAGTTAGTTTTGAACTCATCCTCTGATCCTGTGGGAGTAAATTCCATGACTCTCCCATGTGAAGCTTCTCCTTAGTGGTATACAATTCCATTATTCAAAAGGAGCAAAACTGTCAGTGGCAGACAAGCACCTGGATGGTTAAGCAATACTTCAGGTATTCTAGTGTAAAACCAAAGGATTAGAATCAAGACCTTGAAGCTATTTGTTCAGCAGGAAGCCATCAGAATGAGCAGTATACAGATGTGCTCCAGGTAACCTTCCAATCTTTCTAGTGCTTTTCTTGGTGTTTTCAATCCAAGATGACCTTAGCTATTCAATATTAAGTCTGGAAATAACAAAAGTACATAAGACCAAGGCCAGGCCTCAGATCTTCTAGCTACAGAAGATCAAATGTGTTTTTGTGACTGATGCAATAGGCAGGTCTCCAACAGTCCAAAACTATCTGCATGGCAGAAAGCATCTCAAAGGGCTTCTTTCTGCCTTGAAGCATAAAACAGTACAGAGTAGCAACAGCCCAGCATCTAGGTTAGAAAGTGGCTATCTGGGTGACAGATTTTGTGAAGGGTAAACAGTTGAATATTGGCTACATCTTCCTGACAACTGTAGCTTCATAAAGCCTCAAACACTCCAAAGGATTATGGTATCAAAGAAAAGAGTAGTGACTATTACAGAACGATTCAGGTGAAAGTCCTGGTGGTAGACATAACACAGACCTTTTGGCTACAGCCCCTGTGGAAGAATCCAGACCATTTCTTGCGACAACAGCCATCTCTCTCAGGTGGGACAGCAGTATCCTACAGCAGGATTGAGCATGCTCAATTCAATGGCCTTAGAGTATGTATATAATCAATGTTTGCCCTTTTCTCTACACCAAAGTAAGTGTGTCCAGTAAGCCTGTATACAACAAGCCAAAATTTGTTTAACACAGGATTCAGAAAGGCTACTCAAGAGCTAGTGCACAGCTTTATCCCAATTAGCTAACAAGTGTTCTTACAATTCTTTAAAGAGAAGTGATTAATATAAGTTGCTGAGAAAAGGCACACATTTTCACAGGAACAGGAGGTACCCTAATCAGTAACCATAGTAACTTCTCAGTAGCGTGTGTTAATATTTCTGTCCTCTTCTGATAACTTACTACAGTCTTTTTAAAGTTATTTGTATATTATTTTGTTCAATTTCAGATGTTGAATTTATAACTACTGTAAGTTTTCATATTTTCAAATATATGTCATTTGAGTTGAGAGCAAAACAACATGCCAAACTAGAAGCCGCTTTCTATATGTACCAAACTAATTGCTTATGAAGCACTACACTACAAAAACACTACAAAGAGACCTGAAGGCACAAGGAATCCAAACTATTTCCTGAGAATGATTTCTCTAAGTAATGAAAGCTGGAGTAAAAAATAAATAAATAAATAATCACAACTATTCAGTGATGAAGGAGACACTTGAAAAGCACTCACGTCAAAAGTGATAGAGGAGTAGTAGTGTGTATCAAATTGGATATAAACTTGCTGCTGTATGTCAGTGAAAAAAGAAGCTACACAGACACCACAGAGTGACATTTCAGGCAGAACAAAAAGGCATCACATGAACAAGAGAGACGGGACTATCCCCTTCTTTATGACACACTGGAAACCCTATCTAATGCAAAGAACATTTCCATGGACATCACTACCAGAAAGATATCAATAGATTAAAGAGAATTCAAAGATCAGCAATAAAAATTATCAAGGAGAGGGAATGGTTAAGAGATTGGGAAAAAAGGTACAGAACTATATACAGTAAAGCTCCAATTGTCCGGCATCCAGTGGTCCGACACTCCTGACAGTCCGGAACCAACTGGAACCCGGAAGTGCTCCAGCCAGCCGGACAATTGGAGCTGCCCAGAGGCGGCGGTGGAGAGGGGGCAAGGGGCAGGCAGCTGTTTCAGGCAGGCAGGCAGGGGGGGAGGAGGCGAACCCTCTGCCGTGTTGTGGGGAGGTGGTGGAAGCCCCACCCAGCCGGCTTGCAAGCGGGGAAACTCACCCTCCAGCTTATAAGCGGCGGTGGCGGTGAGGGAGCGAGAGGCAGGCAGCGTTCCCTGCCAACCCCCTGATCCCGCCCGCCTTAAACAGCTGCCTGCTTCTCGCCCCCTCTCCGCCGCCACCGCTTGCAAGCCAGCTGCATGGGGTTTCCACCCCCTCCCAGGAACATGGCGGAGGGTTCACCCCTCTCCATGCTGTTCCCCACCGACCCCCCCACGCAGTGCGGATCCCGGCAGACCCGTCACAGCACCCTGCTGGAGTACCTCCCAATACTCCGGCATATACGATAATCCGGCACCCCCTGGGCGGCAGTGGAGAGGGGGTGAGATTTGTACTGTACGTACAACTGCTGCTCATCTGAGGGAAAGGATAAGAACACAAGAACGGCCATACTGGGTCAGACGAAAGGTCCATCCAGCTCAGCATCCTGTCTCCCAACAGTGGCCAATGCCCTAGATGAAATTAACAGAACAGCGATCCCTCCCCTGTCATCCATTTCCAGCCTCTGCCACACAGAAGCCAGGGACACCAATCCTATCCATCCTGGTCAATAAGTATTGATGGACCTAATCTCCATGAACTAATTAGTTCTTTTTTGAATCCTGTTAGGGTATGTCTACACAGAAGGGCTAAAGCCGAAATAAGCTATGCAACTTGAGCTTCATCAATTGCATAGCTTAAGTTAAAATAGCTTATTTTAGCTTTTGGCGCTGTGTACAAAGCAGGAAGGCTGAGAAAGAGCACTCTTCCTCTGACTTCCCTTACTCCTCGTAAAAAGAGGGTTACCAAAGTTGAAGAAAGAAGCTCGACATTCTTTTGGTATTATGTCAAAATAACTGCTTCTAGTGTAGATGCAGACTATGTTATTTCAAAATAACATCAGTTATTTTGAAATAACACTGCTGAGTAGATGTACCCTTAAAGTCCTGGTCTTCACAACATCCTCTGGCAAGGAGTTTCACAGGTTCAGTGTGTGCTGGGTGAAGAAAAACTTCCTTTTGTTTGTTTCAAACTTGCTACATATTAATTTTGTTTGGTGATGCCTAGTTCTTATGTTATTTACGTGTTCCCATAACTTTTCCTTATTTACTCTCTCAGTACCTGTCATGATTTTATAGACCTCTATCATATCCCACTCTTAGTTTCCTCTTTTCTAAAATGAAAAGTTCCAGTCTTTTTAATCTCTCTTCAGATGGCACCCATTCCAAACCCCTGATCCTTTTTTGGCCTTTGTGAACCTTTTCCAATGCCATTATATCTTTTTTGATATGCTTAACCATTTGGAACTCAAGAAGAGTGTAAATATACTAACAAAGGAATTATTTAAGGTGGAACCAAAGGGCTCAAACAAGGAATAATTGGATGAAATGGAGAGGACTGAATATCAGCATTAAAGGTCAGGGATATATACTACCCTCATTATTGTGATGGGAGCGGAATTTTAACAATAATTGAGAATAGATCCTCACCAGCTTGTTCCCTCCCCCCTCATGCATTTTGGGCACAGATTTTATCTGGACTTGTTCTGTGACTGAAGAGTCAGAGAAAGGACTACAATACAAGACATGCAGTAGTGTACTTTTTTAAACTCTGTGAAAAAGAAGTGCAGCTGCTGCTGCCACTGCCAATCCTGATGACTATCAGCCACTACATAAATACATTTGCTGTATGCTTTTGTAAAAAAGATCAGTGAGATAATTAATGCTGACCTTTGGCAGTCATTCTTTCAGAGTTAACAACCCAGTGAGACAAAGAGGATGTTCATACCACTGAGACCCAATATTTCAGGTTTTTCCCCAAGACTAGAAAGAGATGTAACTGCATCAAAGTTACATTTGGAAGGTTGTTTTCACAACTGTAGGGTCTAGGGGGAAAAAATTAGTATTTTAAAATAAAATCCCATATCAACCACACATACTGGTTCAAGTAAGAGCTTCGTACCACAATTTAGATTATTCAGGAAGCAAAATTGATCCATGTGCTCCCAAACAGCCAGGTATACAGGACTGTAGCCACCTATGTAGTAAATATTTATATTTAGTACTATCCTAAGGTTTTAATCCCTATTGGAACTAAACTGTGCTAGTTGCTGTATAAACATACACAGGCATAAAAATTCAATTCCTACCCTTTCAATAGAAACAGCAGTCCCTGTTT
This sequence comes from Pelodiscus sinensis, assembly GCF_052426305.1. Lineage (NCBI taxonomy): Eukaryota > Metazoa > Chordata > Testudines > Trionychidae > Pelodiscus > Pelodiscus sinensis. The sequence goes on from NC_143065.1 coordinate 29,437,474, forward strand.
ACATAGCAATAGAGCTAATTGAAAAATTACTTTATGAAAACTCTCTAAAAAATGCATCTTGTATTGTTTAAATTAATCAAGACAAACTATTTTGACCACCTCTATGGAGCACCTTTTGTTCTGAAAGATGATATAAAACTATGAAACTGAGAAATTACATCACCTGTGAAATTCAGCCATCTCAAGGGAAGAAGCCAACATACTTGCAAACAATTTGAGTAATGAGGGAAGGAGATAAGGGATTGTCACTGTAGGACACTAGTCTAAACTTCTACCCTTATACAATTGCCCTTGGGGTTTTACACTATTAGTGTTGGGGGTGGAAAGAGAAGGAACAACCAAAAACATTGAGAACTCACCAATGAAACACAACACACTGTGAGAAACTCTATTTTTGACCCTTTCAGCCCTCTGTATCTGACAGACCAAGTCTGAATTGAAGTCTCATGGACACCATCCCACCCTCAAGGCCCCACATATTACAGGAAGCCCTAGACACTGAGCCACACAGCCTGATGCGCCTTCCTGGACACTCACCTGACTCATACACACAAACAGACACACTTGGGCTGGGGGCAACAACACCTTCCTTGGGTGAGGCTCACTTCCTGTGAGTGTATGTGGCCCCACATTCCTGTGTAGGGCCACCTCCTTAGCCTTCCTTTACATTTCCCAGGGTCCCACCAATGCAGGGCCCCACTTACCCCACAGCCCCTCTCCTCATTCCAGGACCCCCATCACTCCATCCTCACCCTCCTCTGCGGTCAGGGCACTTCCCCTCATTTGCCCCCCAAACACCCTCCCCTCTGCAGTCGGGGAGGACCTGACTCACTTCCTGTGAGTGTGTGGGGCCCCACATCCCCCATATTCCTTTGTAGGGCCACCTCCTTAGCCTTCCTTTACCTTACCCAGAGCCCCCTACTGCAGAGCCCCACTTACCCCACAACTCCCCCCTTCCTCATTCCAGGACCCCCCCCCCCCATCACCGCCTCTGGGGTTAGGGATCCCCCTCACTTCACCCTTCTACGGTCAGTGCGCCCCCTCACATCGCCCCCCCCCCGGTCAGGGCGCCTCCCCTTTCGCCCCCCCCCCCCTTTCTCTCCCCTCTGCGGTCAGGGGGGCACCTGACTCACTTCCTGTGTCTGTGTGCGGCCCCACAACCCCCATATTCCTCTGTAGAGCCGCCCCCTTTACTTTTCCCGGGGTCCCCCCGCTGCACGGCCCCACTGGCCCCACAGCCCCTCGCCCCATTCCAGGACCCCGTCACTCCCCTCTGCGGTGGGGGGGTCCCCCCTCGCTCCGCCCCCCGCGGTCACTCCAAGGAGCCCTGCCACAGTGCCGGGGGGGGGGGGACTCTCCCCCCCCGCAGCCTCCCTAGCCTCCCGACCGCGCTCTCACCTGGCTCCGGGGCCCGCTGAAGCCCCCACTCCGCCCGGCCGCCGCCGCTGGCCCCACTCGCTCGCTCTTTACTAAACTTTTTTTTTTCCTGTTTCGTTGCCCGGAGAGTGACGCGGACGGGCGCTGATTGGCGGAGCCGGCAGGGAGGAAGGGAGGGTGGCGGCCCCAGCTCCCGCAACTAATTATTACAGGGGACGGCGGCGACGTGAACCACAGCGCTGGACTGAGGATTTAAAGGGACAGCAACTACCTGACCCTGTGGGGGGGGAGTGGCAGAGTCTTGGGGGAGTAGGGAGGCGAGCGCCAAGTGTGGTGAGAAGAGGGTGGGATAGGAGAGCGGGGAAAGGGTGGCAGGGGTAGCGCTGATGGGTAGGAATGAAGGAAGGAGAAAGGGGATGGGGGAGGAAGAAGGCAAGGGGCACAGTGCCAAATAGGAAGCAGTTTTGTGTCAACTGTAACATGAATCATAACACAAAGCAAAAATATATTGGTAATCACAAGCCAGGGAAATACCTCACGTCTCCCCCCGCAGCCATTCCCATGCATTAAACGTTCAGTAACTCCCCAGGCAGGGCACCAAATCCCCTTCCTCTCCCTCTATATTTCTCTGAAGAGCTCTGTCTTCTTCCACAGTGGCGATCTAAATGGGGGAGATTTAAAAACAAGCGATTCTGTTTTAAGATGGGCCAGGGATGTTGGTCCAAAAATAAAGGCTGGAACCATCTTCCAAATTAATTAAGACCTGGCAGGTCTGTTTCCGTGGGTGGTGTGATTGTTACACGTTTCGTGACGTATTATTTACCTCGGACCAGAGCTTCAAGACCTTTGCGTGGCTTCTTCCCATTCCAGGAATATTTCACAACTAATTCACTGACGCATGCAACCTTATATTCAAACAACTTTGCAGCAGAGTGCTCTATGGGGAGAGAGGAACATTCCTGTGGCATCCCCTTTGAAGTCACCCTGATTAAAAGATTCTGCTCACTTGAAAACAGCACGAGCTGTTAGTATTTCCCCCTTTCATTATCTATTTATTTGACTGCTGCTACAAAGATTTTACAGTTTAATCTTTTCAGCTGTCCACTCTACTCACTTCTGTATAGGAAGATGTTTGGAGTTTACTGAGAAAACAAGAATGACTCTGGTTTACTAAACTGGGATAAATTTTGCAGTGCAACCTTTTTATTGTTCTATGGATGCTAAAAGTATATAGTCAAGTCAGTCAGTTAATCAAAAACATTCATGGTCACTTGCTTTTAGTTTAGTTTAGCTACTTTATGTCCCCTATAAAAAGTCAGCTCCAGCTTTTGAATATCTTATAGTTCTCTACAATATGTCACAGCAGTTTTATTTTCCCATGGAGAACTCAGACAATATACTACATCTTATTTTTATATACTGATTTTTATATAGCATCTTCAGTTTACAGCATCATATAACCACACAGAGTCAACTGTAAATTAAAGCATAAAGGAAGGTTTTAAAATGAGATTTAAAGAGGATGAATGACTCAATAGCTTGAAGGCAGGTAGGAGAGGTGAGAATTTCAGATAAATAAAACAGCACAAGCAAAAGAGCAACCTCAGCTGAGGAAAGTTGAGGGGAAAGGTCAAGACTGGAGGTAACGAAAGAAAATAGGTGGATGATACATTAGAAAAAATAAGGTAAAGTGATTCCACAGAGACTTTTTAAGGGGGGAACAACAATTTTGAAATAGACTGAGAAATGGAGAAGTCAGGGAAGGTGAAATGGATAGGATATGTTCCCAGTTTTCAAAGGGAAATTTTAGCCACATTGTTGTATTTTAGAATCTCTCAGTTTGGATAATAGGAATTTGGGAACATCATAAAGAGAGGATTGCAACAGGACATAGATCAAGATTTCACAAGAGATAAAATCAAAAGTACAGATGATTCAATAATAGACTTAAAGACAGGAGATTCAGAAAGGGGGAGAGGTTCAGCATGACTTCTGAATGATGACTTCTAGGTTTCGGGCCATGGTATCTGAAACCACGTCTATCTACAATAGAAAGTTTTATTGGTAAAATGTCTGCTGGCAAGTGTCTGCCAAAATCGCTGTAGAGTATATTCATATTTGATAGCCTTTGCTAGCGCAGTGCTACCTAACAGTGCCAGATTGTACTGGCAAAAGATATTGTGGGTTGGCATTACACCACTGTCTGGCATACTTTGTGGGAAATTGTTGTGGTGTATAGTGAGATTCCAGCACACTTCTTAGGGAATGGGGCCAGTTTGGGATCAAGTTCCCATCATATCTTCTGTTCTGTCCCATAATCTTCTCTTTTTCATACCATTTTTAAAATTCCCATGTTTCTCTTTGGGCCATCCAATAATCTATTCTCCTTCGTGCATGTTTTCAATCTCTTCATCATCTCACCATCAGAAATATGGATGCTGAACACATCAGTGGAATGCTTGTGTCTATTGCAGAAACCGGATAACTGATTCTTCTATATTTGCAAAACCAGCAGCATTGCTGGCCATGCAGCAGGAAAATGAGAATACTGAAGAGGAGGAGGAGGAGGAGGAGATGATGCAGGCAGGAAGTGAATGAACCTGGACAGCTGCTGTAGGCATTCATTGAAACCTGAAAGGATGCAGAGTTTCCAGGTGTGGAAGATTGCTCAAGCATTCAGTGTGAACACATGAAAATGAGAACTGTTTTGACAGTGGAGAAATGCATGAGTTAAAGGAAGTGATACTCAGTGGAGCCAGAAACTTGAGACTCGTGGACTTTCCTTCTTGAATCATTCAAAATTAGGAAATTATAATGTAACTAGAAGCTGAGAGAGCCACAGGAAGTGACATAGAAAATAGGGAGATAACTGAAGATGTTAAGTGTGTCATCTTCATAGACAGTTTCTGCATTTGAAACTAGCAGTGAATTATCCTCAAGGGAGAAGTTACACAGAGAAGAGATCCAAGGAGAGTGTCTCATATTAACGGAGGCGATAGGTGTAAAAATCTTGGTCCACTACAAATGGGAAAGGTGTGATTAAGGAGAGAAGACCCAAAGCAAGAGAGGAAACCTCTGTTTTCTCCCTGGAGAAACTAAGGAAGGATAGTGTCATACTGCCCTGAAATCAAGTAGGATGAGGAAAGGGAGGGATCTGTGAGGTCTCTACTCTCAAAACTAAGAAAGGATCAGAAATCAGCCAATTAGGATACAAAAGTTCAAAGGCTTGACTGCAAAAAATGGTGGAAATCTATTTCCTCTAAAACATTGCTGAGGAGGAGCAAAAGTCTGAAGATGAAATGGTAAATTTCAAGTAAGTAGTTTGGGATGGGATAATTATTTTTCTTAATAGTGAGGTAAAAGTAGCAAGTTTGATTTTCAAAACGAAGAGTATAGAATACTCCTGCACGTGCTCTGTGGAGAAAGCAAGAGTGAGAGATGTGTTGAGGACGCACACAGTAAGGAGTTGCAGTCTAGAACAAGCAATAAGGGAACTAACACCATAAGGGTGCATCTACACTGCACCGTAACTTGAAATAAAATATGCAATTTGAACTATGTAAATAGCTTATCTTATTTAGATGCTTTTTCAAAATAATTTGTTTTGTCATTTGGCGCTGTCTACACAGTACTAAATTTTGACATAAGGTGCTATTCCAAAATGTCCCTTTCTCCTCGTAGAATGAGGTTTATAGGGACATCAGAATAGCGAGCCCGAAATAATGGGCTTGATGTGAAGATGTGGAATAGCTATTTCGGGATACTCTGATATCCTGAAATAGCAGTGCAGTGTAGACGTACCCTAAGTACATTAGGACAAAGGGTCATGATCCTGTGAGGCATTATGCACTGGCTGCTGGGTGATGGGTGCCCTGGTCTCTCATTAATTTCAATGGAAATGAAAAGCTCAGGACTGTGCAGGAGTTTAGAACCTAGCAAGGATTTGGCACCAATGAGCCAACTGTTCCTTGTTTCCAGATTTGAGCTGGTTACAAAAACAGTAGCCCATTGGCATGGTTAAAACATGCATTGCTCTTGCAGTGTGAACATGTATTGTCTGAAATCCCAAGCTCTGCACAGCTTTACACTTTCGAAGAGTTGTAGCACTATTTGGGAACACAGTTGAAATACAGTGCTATAGCATCTGCCCTGCAAGACACAACTGTATTTCAGCATTATCAGAAGACAATTTTATTGTAACCTTCCTGAACATGGGAAGAGTTAATATGTAAATGAGTCTTTACACTGCACATTTTGCTTGATTTTGCAACCAGGTGGTCCTGCAATTGATTCTCCCCCTTGTTTGTGTCTACTCACAAAATATTAATCCATGGTTTCTAACTGTGTGGGTGCACTGTATTACCTGGTCTGTAATACAATTAGGCTGCAACTGGGTTCTGGCTGGTTTCTGATCCTTTCTCATTTTTGAGAGTTGAGGCCTCACAGATCTCTTTCTTTTCTCATCTTACTTGATTTTAGGGCAGTATGACGCTATCCTTCTTTAGTTCTTCCAGTGAGAAAACAGAGGTTTCCTCTCTTGCTTTGGGTCTTCCCTCTTTAATCACACCTTTCCCATTTGTAGCTGGGTTAACCAGTTATTTTATTTTCCAGTTCTCTAGACATACCCTATGTGTGCACATACCATCGTTTAGTCTGGTATATTTTTGTGTTGATTTTGTTGACCAATCCATGCTTGCACGCTGTGTTATTGCATCATTGGAAAGTTTATGCAGGTATCCTATTATGCCTTAGCTACTATTTTCAGAGGGACAGGATTTTAGATATTCATGACATAGTGCAATCAATTTTGGAATAGCTTCCCATTTACCGGAGCAGTCGACAAAGGCTTCCCTTGTCGACCACAGCGCGTCCAGACTACCTTGCTGTGCCGCCAAACAGCTGATTGGCTAAGCGCGGCGGCCATTTTGATGTAAATGAAGCAGCGATTATTTAAATCACTGCTTCATTTTCTTATGTCTAGTAAACTCATCTACATGGCTCCATCGACGGAGCCATGTAGTCTAGACATACCCATAGGGTCATCTACACTGCAATGCTATTTCGGGATACCGGAGTATCCCAAAATAGCTATCCTGCGTCTTCACAGCAAGCCAGTTATTTTGGGCTTGCTATTCCAATGTTCCTGTAAACCTCATTCTACAAGGAGTAAGGAACGTTTCAGAATAGCACTTTATTTTGAAATTTGGCGCAATAGCACCAAATGAAGAAATAAGCTATTTTGAAATAGCATTGAAATAAGTTATGCAACTTGTGTAGCTCAAATTGTGTATTTTATTTCGAGTTACTATGCAGTGTAGAAACAGCCTATAGAATCATGTGGGATGAGCACACTGGAGCCTTCTTACTTAAACATGGCTTTTTTCTATCGTGTAGATGAAGTTTTAGTAGATTTCTTTCCCTCATCTTCTGATGTAATTCTTTTTCTGGGCCTCATCAGCTGGTAGCTTTCTGTCTAGATTCCCTGAATCACTGCTGTATGAATTTCTTGTCATGCTCTTCTGTCCTTGTCATTCACTCATTCCTACTGAGTGATCTTTCTGTTTTGCTTTTCTGTTACACTAATTTGCAGTCCCAGCCTGTTACCTGCAATCACCTTCCTAGTTTGTGTCTTTCATTCTTGCCCTTTTCTTCTCTCAAAACAGTTTTAATTTCAAAACTATTATTAGCCAGAAAGGGAGACTTTTGAGTCCCGCCCCCCAAATGAGAGCTTGTTTCTTTATTTAGCTTATGTCACTTATAGACACTCTGCTTATTACTAAATCTAGTAAGCATAAAGTGGTCTTTGGACCTGCCTCATGTAGCCAAACAATGCCACCATCAAATGGAGTAATCTTCTACCATACATAACATTTTGTATTCCTGTGTTTCTCAAACTTTTTTGCCACAAAGGACCAATTTGTTACATTTCAGGAACCAGTGACAGTCACTGAGAAACACTGATCTATTCAATACTGCCTTAAGAATGTGAAGTCATTTCATTGTCTATTCAGTGCTTGCCATTTCTATTTGCTGTATATAACAGGTTGGACAGGCTCTGAGATTGCAGCTCATCAGGACACAAGAGCAATAGGGACAGTTGGGTTTGCAGTTTGGTACACGTTGGGGTAGTTATCATTACACATAATTTCATTTTATTTTCAATTGGCAGGACTTTTGCCTCCAGTTTGTTAACAAAAAGATGCAACCCACTAAGAGAAGGCCTTGGTAGAAGTTCAAACCACAAGAGAAGCAACATCATTTTCACCAATGTATCTGCAAGTTGACAATATCTTGGCAAAATAAGACAATTGGTGAAAAGTACAGGCGTATTTATAGTTTAGCAACCAAAATAATTGGTAATCTGCTTGACCTATATTATCAACATTTGTTTATCTTCGGACATATTTTAAGGCTCCTATATCATGGTATCTCAACATAACATATTCTTACACTCTTGCCTTAAGGGCCATGGGCTCATATAACCATTTATACACAGTTTTATGAAAGGAGATTCCTCTAATTTCCACCCAAAAAATCTCGTTAAATTATCTCCTAACATGGGACTTTTCTGTCTGGAACCCATCAGTTTGTTTCTGCTACAGAATCTATTCCATTACTAAAGTAGGGCTAGAATTGTCTTCTAAAACATTAAAGCATATTCATTTAGGGATTGATCCAACACCCATTGAAGTAAACGGAAAGACTCCCATTGACTAGGGATGTTAAATTTGAATTAATCAGCTAATCAAGTAGTCGATGGATTTTGACTACTCGATTAGTCGATAAGGGGGCATTCACTATCTTGCTGTGCCTCTGCCTTTGAAATGTACAAGAGCCACCCGCAGCTCTGGTACATTTCAATGGAAGAGGCGTAGTGGGAAACCCATGCAAGTGGGGACCAAAGCAGTCCCCTCTCGCACTGGGTCCTGACTGCTGTGACTCTCCCTTTGAACTGTACAAGAGCCATGAACCAGCTCTTCTGCCATGAGCAGCTCTTGTACTTTTCAAAGGGTGAGGTGCAGCAGTTGGGACCCCGCGCAAGGGTGGACTGCTTTGGTTCCCACTTGCACCATTTCCCCTGCTGCATCTCTGCCTCCACTGTCCCCTCTCCCCCATGCCCCCGCCCACAGAGATGGTGCTGGGGAGAACTGGCTTTTAAGCCTGATACAGCGACTAGTTGAGAAGTGACTCTACTACCTGATAAGCTTTGGCTTATCAGGTAGTCGACTAGTCACTTACAGCCCTTCCATTGACTTCAGTGGGCTTTGGATCAGGCCTATAATTAGTTAGGGCAAGATAATACATATCTATATATAGAGTGCGTCTGTTTGTGTAATCAGCCCTATAATTTATTTATATATATATATATAGAGAGAGAGAGAGACAGACAGAGAGAGAGAGTAAGATAATACATATATATAGAGAGAGTGCGTCTATCTGCGTGTCTGTTTGCAAGTCCATTTGTTCAAGAACTCCTCCTAAGCTAGGGCCACCAAATTTGGTATGCAGCTTCCTCTTACCCTAACTTAAAGCAAGGTCAGGGTTTAGTTATGCAAGATAACCAAAAGCCCCATGAAAAGGACAGTTTTCCATAACATGCAAAGGGAGGGGCAGCAGTTCAGAGGGACTCGATAGGAGAGTGGCCACTGGGGACAGCTGTATCACCAAGGGAGGGGCCAGCTTCTCCATCTTGCCTGCCAACACACCAGTAAGTAAGTCCCCTGTCCCAAATCCTTTTCCCCTTCTCACTGCTTTTGCTTGCAGTGCTGAAGGGGATAAAGAGAACAGTACCCTGGTGGCTGGTAGGGTAGCTGGGGAGGAGCGGGGGAAGAACAGGCCCCAGACAAGCTGGGGAGTGTCTGGGGGAAGGGAAAAACAGGCTTTGGGGGACGGAGTAGACAGCGGGGAGCAGAACAGGTCCTGGATGGGCCGGGGAGGGGGAAGAACAGGCCCTGAGCAAGCTGGGGGATGGCTCATGAGGAAGAAAAATGGTCTCCAGGCAGGCAGGGGACCCCCAGCTTCCTGAATCCTCCTCCACATCCCCAAGGCCCTGTCCCAAAAGACCCAGGCAATGCCAAGTAAGTCTGCCAGTGCATTATTTGGCTTCCAGTTCTTTTAATCTAATTTTCTTAGGCTTTGATCCTGCATCATGATAGCCAGTGGAAGTTTTGAAGTTGACTTCAGTGGGAATAGATTTGGGCCCTCAATGTCCAATATACATACAAACAGGCTATTCACCCCCAAGAGAAATAAGTACAAGACTTTCCCATGCAATAAAGTTAAAAAAATATTTCATTTTGATTCTGAATTCATTTTTTTCATGTACCAAGTACTAAGTGTCTACTTGTCTGCTGTGCTGTTCTCTATCTTCAGGAATAAGAATCTTGTCTGCCCCATAATTACAAGAGATATGGCTCATGAGTTCCAGACTGTATGAATTGTTCTGAAGATTCCCCACCTCCTTCCAGGGTCCACAGGAGCATGTACAGTCAGGGAACAGAGTTGAGGGGTCAGGATTTGGAGCTGCAGGGCCTCCTCCCAGTTAGCTTTCTCCTTTGGTGGATCCTGAAGGATCTACCAGGTTTGGAGGCAGCTTTTCCACAAGCGCCAGAGAGGAATACCTCATCCTGGAATAGGGCCATTCAGGAGACTATCTGTGAGGAATTCCGTACTGAGTTTTCGTCACAAAAATTCTTTTCCCATAACTTTGAACATAGGAGGGGACAATCTGTGCCAGAGAGTCGAAGGATTAAATTCAGGCACTGAACTATCCTTTCATAAGGGGCCTGATCCAATTACCACTGAAATCAATTGGAGGACTCCCAGGGTACATCTATACTGCGAAGCTATTTCGGGATACACAAAGTATCCTGAAATAGCTATTCCGCGTCTATTGAAACAGTCCATTATTTCAAAATAGATTTCGAAATAATGGGCGGCTTATTCCGACGTCCCGGTAGCCCTCATTCCATGAGGGTTAAGGGGCATTTCAGAATAGCGAGTTATTTTGAAATTTGGCGCTGTGCAGGCAGCATCAAATTACGATATAAGCTATTTTGAAATACACTCAAAATAAGCGATGCAATTTGCGGAGCTCATTTTGGGCTAAGGGTGCTGTGTAGATGCACCCTTACTGACTACAGTGAAGTGGATTCAAATTCTATATCGGGGTGAGCAAGATAGGGCCCGCAGGCTGTATCCAGCCTGCCAAGACTTTTGATCCGTCCTGTGGCCCGCCCTGCCGCTCCCTGGCCCCCAGTCTAATCAAGACCTTGGGGCAGGGAAGTGCGCTGAGTCATTCGCTGTTCAATGTGGCTGGAGGCTCCCTCCCCCCGCTGGGGGCGCGCGATGCCTACCAGGAGCCACATGCCATTTTGTACAGCAAATGACTTCGGGCACTCCCCTTCTGGCCTGGGGGTGGGGTAGTGCACGAAGTCTCGTCCCCTATCCGGGGGTGCACAGGGCCTAGAGGGAACCACCAGCTGTTCAAAATGGCTGGTGGTTCCTTCTAGGTACCACATGCCCTTGGCAGAGTGCAGGGTGGGAGGCAAGAGACTTTGCACACTCTCCCACCCCCAGACCTGAATTGTCCTGGGGAGGGGGAGCACACAAAGTCTCCTCCCTCTCCCAGAGGCACAGGGCACTTTAAGGGAATTACGTTAATAGGGCTATGTAGGGCGCTTGTACTGTTGCTGCCTACGTCATCATTCCTGTTCTGTGCATGGAAGATTTCAGTCTTGGGGACTGTCAAATTGATATCTATCATGAGTACCAAATGCACTTGAAACATGTTAGGGAAAGGTTCTGTGTGGGCAATGTTGGTGCCTACCCACTTAGGTAGATACTTATCTGGCCCTTATCATGGTAATATGTGAACATCTCACAGTCTCTAATGTATGTATCCTCAGTCAACCCTGTGAGCCAGGGCACTGCAATTATGCCCATTTTACATATGGAGAAACAGAGCACAGATACTATGTGTCTTGCCCAAGGGCACACAGGAACTCTGTGTCCCTCATTTGTTCTGTGACTGCCCATTTAACCTTGATGTTTCAGAAATGCTATTTGTCAATGACAAAAGAGTCTGCTGTAACCACAGAGGGAATATCTTGTGTCAAAATCTCCAGCTTCATGATAAAACTGGGTCATTAGGCTGGCAAAAATGTCCCCCTGGTTGCTCACGAAGTAAAATATTTGTTCTTCAAAAATCTCCAGGCTCTTATCTACTTTTTGTGAATTACACTGCCTAAATCATTCCCATAAGAAAATATTAAGGCTTGAAATGACTTGATATGTACAACAATTAATGCAGTTTTACAGTAATCTAGATCTGATCAGTTTCCATAAGTGATCCAATTAATCTTAACTCTATACAATTTATCAGGGTTTTTTATTGTTGGTGGGGTAAGGGATAGTTAAAATGAGTTACTAGAGAAAAACAGCAGAACAGATCAGATCTATGGGTCCATGGATATTTATAATGTTTTTGAAGATCTTCTGCGTGCTTGTTAGCAAGTTTGGAGACAATGCTTTTAATATAGCATGATGATGATGTATTTTTCCCATCTATTTTGCCATATCTCTTCTGTTTTGGGTTTTCTTACACATACCTTAAGCTTATAGTCGATCTGATAGGGGAATGCGGTCTTGACTGTGTGTCTGAGAAAAGAAATTCATAGATTTTGAAAATTAATAATAGTATGTGTATTTGGATAGCAGTTATCATCCAAGGATCATAATAGCTTACAACCATTCATTGACTCTACCACCAACATGGACCTTTGTACTCTAACCACAATGCAAAGAAGCACAGAATTTGGCCCTATTCTCCCTGATGGCAGTTCCCTAAAGAAACTGCTGGTGGATAATAGATCTCACACCACCTTCCCTGAAGTCTCCAGTGTAGAAGGCAGATGATTGGGAAAGCAGAGGGAGGGCAGGGATAATGGCTTATTTTCTACTGGCAGCCAGCAACTTGGGGCCTAGGCTTATTGGTTAATCTTCTCTACTTGCATTCCTCCCCAACGCTGCCTCTGTCTGAGGGGAACTCGGACCCACGTGGACAGGGGCTGCGGCCACCCCGCATTGCTACCTCTGTATTTAAACTGGTTGCCGCTGGTTTTTAAACCGTCTCCCCTCATGGACTGGCTCTAATGGAGAGGCAGCAGCGCGGGATGCCAAGGGGCTCTCTGGGTGTGGGGCTGGAGTGCACTGGCTACTGGCCCACCTCCAGGAACTATAGAATAGTTGAGAAACTGATAAGACTTCATGTGGTTGCTGGACTATTCTATCACCTACTATCTAGCATCCCTACTGGGGGCCATTGCCAGCTGGAGCACATGACAATAGCCCTCAGGCTACTTTAATTTGTGCTAGCAGAGAATCAAGGATGTATAACTGGTTCCCTGAGCACTCTCATACTCATTCTCTCTCTGCTGCGCAAGAGAGAATCAGGCCCTTCATGGTATTAGCTACATCCAAATACAGCTTTCAGTTAACTGCTTAATCCCCTAAGTGCCTTTGAAAATCTCACCCAGTAGACAAAAATATAATCATATATATCAGCAGCACTTACCACTCTTATATCACAATACATGCCAAGCTGGACTTCATAAATAAATGTTGAGGAAGACTAGGATAGGGGATTGTGATTACTGAAGGCTGTATGGTAGAAGATAGGCTCCTCCGGAACATCACACTCAATGGAATGTTTTAACTCCACCACTAAATAGCACAGCTAGAGTTTCATACAGTGTGTCAGTCATCTTAGAACTCCAGACCTTTTTGGCCCCTTCCTTCCCCTCTTTTCCTCCCCCTCTTCATTATTCCTCCCTCTCCACTTTTCACATTCCTCTCCTTTCTTCTGCTGCCTTATGAACGACTGACTGTTGAGCAGTGGGATTGTGACATAACTGATAAGCAATAGGATTATGACATCAGAGAGACAAGTCAATCCTTGCTCCCAACATTAGAAATAAGCCACTTTTTTCCTATTGTTACAAGGGGCTTATGCTTGCCAACCCCCCTCTCTCTGGAGGCAGGGTGTCTGGCTGGGGGAAGAGGGAAGGAGTAGGCTGGGGTTGCAGGGTCTTGGTGGAGGGTGTGTGTGAGGGTGCAGGGACTCAGTGGAGGGGATGTATGAGGTGGCTGGGGGCATGAGGTCTCAGCAGGGTGGTGAATGAGGGGGTTGGGGTATGAGTGAGCAGGCTGGGGGTGCGGAATCTCAGAGGGGACAGTGAGGCGGCTGGGGGTGCATGGTCTCGGTGAAGGGGGTAAGTGAGGGGGATGGGAGTTTGGGGTCTCGACGGGCTGGGCCAAGCCCGCGGCAGCCTCGGCTCTCCCCCTGGCCACTGGTGAGAGGAGGGCCAGTCTGGGGCCGTAGCGCGGCAGCCCCAGATCTGCATGTGGCTGCCAGTGAGGGCTGGGCTGGGAGTGAGTGAGGCTTGGTTCCAGGAGCGGGGCTGGGGCTTGCCTTTCTTTTCACCACCCATGCCTACCCCCCAGCCTGTGGGCATAGATGACATGATGACATCATTCTGTCGTCCACAGGAAAATTGTTTTTATATATAGAGATTTCTGTTTCATTCTCCTTTGGTTATTTGCATTCTACAGATCTATTTGTTGAAATGTGTGCCGTACAATCAGGAATATGAACAAAACAACATGGTAACAATGCCCATGTGTTGACCAGCATAAACTGTTTCCTAGTTTGGTCTGTCAACAGTAGTTTTGCATGCACAAATGCAAGTGCACATTTGGGCCTCCAAAGTTTCCATTGACCATTTTTCCTGTTTTTTTCCTATTTTCTTTCTTTATTAGGCTTATCTTTACTAATACCAGGTCACATCTTCATCCCTTCATTTAAAAATCTTTGGTGACTGTGGATGTATAATTATGTCCTCCCAATCCTTCATTTGGCTGGCATTCTTCAAAATGAACATTCTAGGGCTGTTCTAGAGCTTTGTGATTTGCATAGTAGGAGCCATTTGGTATAGCCATGGGTACATTTTATGGGCTTACTGAAGTTTCTCTGCTTTGGGAAACTACCAAATAGTAGACAGTTGTAAGTGACAAATTTTATAGCAGGGGTGTAGTTACCAGACACACAATTTATGCACACACCTTCACACTGTGATTGTTATTTTCTTGGCCAATGGTGACTTCAATTTTTCTGAAAGCTACATCTCTTTGCTGCTAGGAGTCAGTGAACCTTAAATGAAGATATCGTAGAGTCCAATGTATCTGTCCTATTAAGCCATAATGAACTTTGGTATATCTAAGTACATCAAGATTTTTAGAAATACTTCAGTCCTAGTATTATTTCATAAAATATGTGTTGTGTTATACATAACTCTCCTCTAGAATCCTTTCCTCTCAGAATCTCACAGTAGTACTCATCTTCTCTATTTTCATTCCCTACCTGTGTGCAGAGTAGTGTATATGTATGTATGTATGTATGTATAGACAGATAGTCAGACAGCCTATGAGAGTGCAAAAAACTTCCGAAATTCTGAATACCTACAGTGGTTGATATAATCGCTGTTAATTTGCTGAAGTACCAAATTATACAGTTGCACATATTAGGTCTTGGAAGAAAAGAGTGGGGAATAATATAAACCCATAAAATAGCAAGCTGTGCATTAAGGGTACATCTAGACTACAGGATTTTGTCGACAGAAGCTTTGTCGACAGATACTGTCGACAAAGCTTCTGTCGACAAAGAGCGTCTACACTACATCCAGTTCTGTCGACAAAGCAAGTCGCTTTGTTGACATGACAGTGTAGACGCAAAGGACAGTGTAGATGCAGTAACACCTTATGTCGACAGAACTCTGTCAACAAAAGGCATTATTCCTCGTAGAATGAGGTTTACAGCCGTCGACAAAACTGCTGAGTTCTGTTGACGTTATGTTGACAGAACTCAGTGGCAGTGTATACGCAGGTATAGTTTTGTCAACAAAAGTCCACTTTTATCGACAAAACCCTGTAGTATAGACACGCCCTAAGAGTACAGCTTTGTGTAGTAAAAAAAATAATCAATATTTAGTCATGTTATATCAAAGACCATAAAAACTGAAGGTCCATGTATTAATCCATGTCTAAGTTTAATTAGATCTAAGAAGAATTTTGTCTTCTCTCTACAGAATATGTACTAATGTCCCCACAGGGCACTTGAAATATACATACCGTGCAACCTGTATACATTCTTTTCCACAGGAATAGAGAAAGGATGCTCTTGAAATTTAACAATAAACTGAAAGCTAAGAAATCTGGAGTTTCCCCCCAGCTCTGGCACAAACTTTCTGTGTGAACTTAGGCAAATCACTTAATTACCCTTTGCCACAAAGATAATAATACTTCCCTACCTCACAGGAGTGTTGTGAGATCATGAGGGATACACACAAGCCTATAAAGTAAATAAGTTATGTTTCCTCCCAGACCAGGGACAGTTTAAAACAAGAGTGAAATTTAATTAGCATAAACCCCAACCAACTATGTCTTGCACAAGTCCCATTGCTGCTTAGTCCTTTTAGAATGCACACAACTGTGTTGCTTAAACTAGAGCGATCCCCTTTGTGCCTTTCAGCAGATCTTCAAATCTTAAAGAGACGGGGCACAAGTCAATCTAACTCTGACATTCTGAATAGTACGCTTCCCCTCTCATAAACTGAATGTTGTTGTATTAACAAAATATAACATACAGTCCATACATTTGACTCATTAGTTGTCATCCATGAGTTCCACAGTTCATAACAGTTGTCCTCATTTTTTGGGGTTTCTCTCTGTCAGAATTTTCTGATGATGGAAGCTTCTACATCACTTTTCAGTTTATTTCGGAAAGTTTCTGTGGCAATTTCAGTTCTGCTATCCAGGGCTAGGTCTACACTAGGGGATAAACTCAAATTAAGATATGCAACTCCAGCTACGCTAATTGAGTAGCTTGAGTCGAAGTAGCTCAAATCAAATTTTGGTGCCATCCACACTGTGCAAAGTCGAAAGGAACACCCTCTCCCTTTGACTTCCCTTACTCCGTGTAGGACCAAGACTCCCAGCGTTGACAGGAGCTCACTCTCAGTTTGAATGAGCATGTCTTCACTAGACCTGCTAATTTGAACTTTGGAAGATCGACTATGGCAGCTTCAATCTTCTCTGAAGTGTAGACATGGCCAAGCTCAATACGTTAAAACCCCAAAGATAATCAGTCATATCTTATGTAATAAAATGTCTTATATGAACTATAGTATGACCAGGAAACTCCAATTCACTGGGTATACAGCAAGCTATTAAGAAAATATACTAAATTCACATAATTACAAATTATCTAGGACTATGAAATACTTTATTTACCAATATTACTTCAGATTTGGACAGAGTGCAGGATAAGATACAGGAATAGGTCCTTGAAATAGCAAGGGACAAACATGAAGACAACCCACTCACCAGTCCAAAATTTGGATTTAAATATTGATCCATTGGTGTCCCTAACTATTCATATGTTATGATCTGTGAAGCTCTCCTCTCTCTAGTCGGAGGACCTCCAAAGTCAGTGGGTTGTTCTGGTGATCTGTTCTGTTCAATGCTTTTTCCACGCTGGCATCCATGTATTCTTATAGGTGGTCTGAATGCCACATCATTCTGATTAGCAGTTTTCAAGTTTCCCAGACCAACAACATCATCATTTCCTAAAGGAGGATATAATGTTGTTCTGTACCTGCAGATTTTTTTGCTTTTAAAATGTATTCCAGAAAGTCAGCAGAGTAATAGCTGTGGACTCATGTGGCTGGACAACACGATGAACATTTGTGTAGAGAAAAGAGACTCTCCAGGCTCTTAAGTCCTTACTTACTGCTGAATTACTCTAGGTGAACTGTGCATTTTTATTGCAAAAATGTATACTACTGAATTAATGCTTTACCATGTAGCAGTCTGTGTCAGAGTACTTAGAAGAAAGCTGCTATATCAAACAGAACTATAAAAATGTCCCTATAAAAGACTCAGCAGTATTTAATATGTTATTCATTGTCATGCTGTTGTGTTTTGCCTGCAGTACAACAGCCTCATAGAAGTGAGACATTATGTACAGTAAAAAGATGACAAATGTTTTCCCCACAACTCATTCAGGGTATGTCTACACTACAGAGTTAGTTCGAACTAACGGACGTTAGTTCGAACTAACTTTCATAGGCGCTACACTAGCGCTCCGCTAGTTCGAACTTAATTCGAACTAGCGGAGCGCTTAGTTCGAACTAGGAAAACCTCATTTTACAAGGATTAAGCCTAGTTCGAACTAGCTAATTCGAATTAAGGGGTGTGTAGCCCCTTAATTCGAATTAGTGGGAGGCTAGCCCTCCCCAGGTTTCCCTGGTGGCCACTCTGGCCAACACCAGGGAAACTCGTCTGCCCCCCTCCCGGCCCCGGACCCCTTAAAGGGGCACGGGCTGGCTACGGTGCCCATGCCAGGTGCAAGCCTGCCAGCACCCAGCCAGCAGACCCTGCACCTGGCACGGCTCGAGCCACCCACCCGATGCCTCCCAGCCCTCCCCCTCTTCCCGGGACCAGGCTGGCAGCTCCCGGGAGCTTGCCCGGGACCGCAAGAGGCGGGCACCCGCCTGGGCTAGTGCGGACATCGTGGACCTTGTCCACGATCTCCGCACTAGGCACAGGAAAGTGGCCGTCTAGGGCAGGAGAGCAGCCAGCCTGGCCACCCAGGAGCAGGTGTGCATGAAAATCAAGGGGGTCCACTGAGACCCCTGACCCTGAGCCCTGAGCTTACAATGGCAGTCCTGGGTCAGACCAAAGGTCCATCTAGCCCAGTAGCCTGTCTGCTGACAGCGGCCAGCCCTAGGGACCCTGGAGGGGAAGGACTGAAGACAGTGACCAAGCCATTTGTCTCGTGCCATCCCTCTCCAGCCTTCCACAAACCTTGAGCAGGGACACCACTCCTACCCCCTGGCTAATAGCACTCCATGGACCCAACCACCATGACTTGATCTCACGTCCCTTTAAACTCTGTTCTAGTTCTAGCCTTCACAGCCTCCTGCAGCAAGGAATTCTACAGGTTGACTCTTTGCTTTGTGAAGAAGAACTTTCTGTTACTAGTTTGAAGCCTGCTACCCATTCCTTTCCTTTGGTGTCCTCTAGTCCTTCTTTATGGGAACTAATGAAGAACTCTTCTGTATGCACCCTCTCCACCCAACTCCTGCTTTTAGAGACCTCTATCCTGTCCCCCCTCCGTCTCCTCTTTTCTAAGCTGAAAAGTCCCAGTCTCTTTAGCCTCTCTTCATATGGGACCTGTTCCCAACCCTGATCATTGTAGTTGCCCTCCCCCTCCCAGCCTCTCTCTTCCCCTCTCCCACCTCCTTTTCCCAGTCTCCCCCAGTTTTGTTCAATAAAGACAGAGTCAATGTTGGAAGAAACGTTATCTTTATTTTGTACATCAATAAGAAGGGGGGCTAGGGAGGGGTAAGTGGAAGGAGGTGAGGGAGGAATGGGGCACGAGCCCCTGATGGGGAGGACTGGGCTGGCTCTGCGGGCTTCTGGGGGTGGAAGCTCTCCTGCAGCCTCCCGATTGCCCCCTCTCCCCAGATGGCAGCCTGCGGCAAGTGCAGCCGGGCTGATGGCCGAGTGGTGTGATGTGCCCAGTATGGGTACTCCGGGCACTCCAAGCCAGGACTTCTTTGCAAGCGGGGCACCCCTGAGAACTGTCTGTCCGGGGTGGGGGTCGGGTCCCTTTAAGCGCAGCCCTCGGCTAGCCTGAGACAGCATCTCCACGCTCTAAGTCCTCCTCTGATGCCCTGCCGGCACTGCTTCCGGCCATCCTTTAGCCCGGTTCAGAGTCCACTTAATGTGGACATGCTAGTTCGAACACTAATTCGAACTAGTTTTTAGTTCTAGACGCGTTAGTTCGAATTAGCTTGGAATAAATTGCCAAGGGAGGTGGTGGAATCTCCCTCTCTGGAGATATTTAAGAACAGGTTAGATAGACATCTGTCAGGGATGGTGTAGACGGAGCTTGATCCTGCCTTGAGGGCGGGGGGCTGGACTCGATGACCTCTCGAGGTCCCTTCCAGTCCTATTATTCTATGATTCTATGATTCTATGAATTAGCGCTGTAGTGTAGACATACCCTCAGTGGGTTTCCCTCCCCTGTTTTGAATCTTTGTCTTTCAACCATCTTTCAGCTTTCAAGGAAGAAACACCAAACACTTTATTCTGTGAGTAGCAAGGAATCAGAATAGGATGTGTTTAAGCTTCCATCCCTGTTTCATTTGTGCAGTAGCTAGTATGTAAATATTTTTTTTCTCCAGGAAATATATTCCAGGTTTTAATCTTGCTCTGTCTGAGAAATTGCCTTGCAGAGCATTATCTCTCCAGTTAGTGACTCACGAACTAGAAGGAAAATAAAAAGTTTAATATATAGCTGAATAATGGTGGTAGTTTTATTGCAGGAGTTGTAAGATGTTAAAGGGAAACTCTGTGATATACTTGAATAATGAGAGTAGCTTTACTGCAAAAGTTATAAGCACAAACATAAATATAGATGTTAAAGGGAAACTCTATGATAGCTGACACCACGGGTTCAAAAATAATGAGTCAGGCCCCCAAAACCATGTTATTGGCTTACAAATTATTTTAAAGATAGTACAGTTTGAGAATCTTTTTTTATTTTACTTCTGTTTTTTTTAATCACATTTTCCATCCTTTTCCTATAAGTACAAAAGGCAGAAACTTCTTTTAAAGCTGAGATTTTTGAGTAATAATATGATTCCAGAATTAGGGATGTAAGCGAGTAGTCGACTAGTGATGTAACTAGTTGCTTCCCTCTCCCCCTTGTTGCCTCTATCAGAGAGAGGCAGCAATGGGAGGGAGCAGAAGCTGGTGCTGCGGGGGAGCTGGCTTAAAAACTGGTTCCCCCTAGCACTGTCTCCACAGGGGGCAGGGCAGGTAGAGGCACAGTGGGAAACGACACAAGCGGGGACTGAAGCAGTCTCTGCTCATGCTACTTCTGCTGCAATTCTGCTTTTGAAAGGCACAAGAGCCCCATCGGCTTCCACTTTTGAATTGTAGCAAGAGTCTGGCAGGGCTCTTGCTACAGTTCAAAGGCGGATGCACTCTTATAGACTAATCGGATAGTCAATGGAAATTCCATCGACTATTCAATTAGCTAATTAATCTAAATTTAACATCCCTATCCAGAATTAGGATTTTTCAGAAAAAACAAAGAAATAAAAAATCACAGCACGAGTTGGCAATACAAGGGCGAGAATTGACAACATTCTTTTCTGCATAGTTGTTTATATGTTGCTCATCACTATCATAGCTGGGCGTCTTCCAGCAGTGCATTAAGCAATATGATTAATATCTGTCACGTGTAATTTGTTCTGTCATTCTCTCCCTGAAGGAAAAATTGTGTGTGTGGTGCAGTGTTTTGATGCTGGGTTTTTTTAAATGTGCATGTTGGTCCATTTACATAGCATAAAGCAGATTGAAGATGTGCACCTTGTGCTTAGCATGGTACTGATGGTCCACCATTCCTGGGAGAGTTTATTTCGCAGTCAAGGATCCCCCAGAAAAGCTCTGCCGCACCTACAGGCAAGCATTATCCTTAGTGTAGAGCAGGGGTTCTCAAAGATTACACTGTGACCCCCTTCTGACAACAAAAATTGCTGCATAATCTTAGAAGGAAGGGCAACACCTGTGCCCATCCAAGCTCCAATGCTTGGGGTCAAGTGGCCAAAGCTTGAGCCCCACTGCTCCATGTGGGGGGTGGGGCAAAGCTGAAACCAAAGGGCTTCAGCCCCAGGCAGGAGGCTTGTGACCTGAGCCCTTCTAACAATGGCTGAAACTCTTAGGGTATGTCTAAACTAGCCCCCTAGTTTGAACTAGGGTGGCTAATGTAGGCATTCGAACTTACAAACTTCATTTGCATGTTCCCTGGCAGGTGCCATTTTTAAATCCCCTTAGTTCGAACTGACTGCCCGCAGCTACATGTGGCAGTCAGAAATTAATCCGAACTAAATCCTTAGTTCAGATTAACTGTTACTCCTCCTGCAATGAGGTGTAACAGTTAATCCGAACTAAGGATTTAGTTCGGATTAACTTCTGACTGTCGTGTGTAGCCGCGGTCAGTCAGTTCGAACTAAGGGGATTTAAAAATGGCGACCGCCTGGGAACATACAAATGAAGTCCGGGATATTTAAATCCCAGGCTTCATTTGCAAGTTCGAATGCCTACATTAGCCACCCTAGTTCAAACTAGGGGGCTAGTGTAAACATACCCTTAGAGGGTGAGGCTTGGGTTTTATCCCCAGAGTCCCAGCAAGTCTAAATTAGCCCTCGTGACCCCATTTGAATGGGTAGCAACCCACTTTGGGGGTCCCAACACACAATTTGAAAAACATTGGGCTACGCCTAGACTGCATGCCTCTGTCGACAGAGGGATGCAAATCAAGCACATTGAAATTGCTAATGAAGCAGGGATTTAAATATCCCATGCCTCATTAGCGTAAACGTGGCTGCCACTTTTTTTTCGAAACAGAGTTTTTTTTAAAAAACCTGGCAGTCTAGATATGGATCTGTCAAAAATAAAGCCTTTTTCGACAGATTCTGTATTCCTCAAAAAATGAGGTTTACAGCATCTGTCAAAAAAGGCTTTATTTTCGAAAGATCTGTGTCTAGACTGCTGTTTTTTCGAAAAAACTCCATTTTGAAAAAACCGACGGCCATGTTTATGCTAATGAGGTGCGGGATATTTAAATCCCTGCTTTATTAGCCATTTCAATGTGCCTAATCTACATCTCTCTGTCGACAGAGAAGTGTAGTCTAGACACACCCTTGCTGGAGAGAGCTCTAGTGTGCCAGAGGAACAGAGTTGTGAACCAGAGCTTTCATCCTGGATTTGAATATCCTAGGCAGGACCGTCCTTACCCATATGTAGAATATGCAGTTGAGTATGGCACCCCAAAATTTAGGGCACCCCTGGATTTTCATGTGCACCCACCTACCTTTTCCTATGCCTGGTGTGTGGCTCTGCTCCTTCCAGAGAGGATCTAGTTAACTTAAAAGTGAAAAAGTTTGCCAGCCCTATTAGCAGAACCTGTGAACGAGCCATTCAAGTGGTAATGAAGCCATATAACAGGCATTTGCCAACTCCACGTATATCCTGTCAGTTTCTGAATTTACTGTGCTAGTTGACAGGACCTCTGTTTAAAATTTGCTTAAAATTTTCATTTGTGTGTTGCTGAAAATGATCTAATCACATCTCTAAAAAATGGTCGTTTCCTCCCCCTCCCACCCTATTGCCATTGGCCATAGGGGCACCAATGTAACAGTACTAAGCAGGGTCCCATAAATAATAAGGATGTCTGTCTCCTGGGCCCAGGGTATACTGAGTGACTTGCTCTGTAAATAGTGTTTGCTTGCAATGTTAGGTTCAAAAAAGAAAAGGGGAAGGGGAATAATTCCAACATGTAATGGGTGAAATTGACGGATGGCAAATGCCCAGTTAACCAGGCTGTAGGCAAGGGGTTTGCAGGGCAGCTGGAAAGGTGAAATCAATAATACCTAGGCCAAGGCCAGGATTCTGGCCAGCTGTATTATCCCCTTGAGACAGCCCTTCCAGCCAATGGCTAACCTCTGTACTGTTCTGAATTTCACCCAGCACAATTAGAAATAGAGACACAATTGAAAGAAAAGTCAGCAAAAATGGCCTCTATTTTTGGATTTAAATTTTCTTCAACAGTTTTAGAAACCCAAACAAAAGGCACGGTGGTGATAAATAAAGCTGGAAAGAGAAACTTGCTTTAAACGAGAAGAAGAAATTACCCATCTAGTTTCACTGTCTAAAAGTTCAGTGACAGCATCAGTGTTGTCAAGATTTGCAATTTTATTGTGAATCTTCCAATATTTGGTGCTTTCCCTCAACCCCAGAATTTCAGGTTTCATTTAGATATATTATTAAGCATCTTGCTCCCATGGCTGAAGAGAAAAGTTTGAAAACATGGAGCGAGTGCACTCTAAAGGCCCCCAAAACCAGAAGACAAATATGAAATACCCACATTTTTAGGGTGCATGACATGATTTATAAGGCTGGGCACTGGCAGTATTGCAGCATGAATGGTTAAAAGTAAACTAGATTCTCCAAACATTACTTCCGTGCAGATGAAATTTTATTGGGAATATGCAAAGGGAGAGATTTGAGCCTAATGGAGGGAATATGCTCTAAGGATTGTACCACAGTGACAAGACTGATAATCAGGGATCCTCATGATAGTCTTGATCCTGTCACTGGCTCAGCCCTTTAAGCCTGAGCCAACTCTCACTTCAGCAGAGATTAGAGTGGACTTTTCGGGGCAGGTTCTGCCAACTTTTACTCCATGAGTGGTCCTACTGAAATCAATCTATCTACTGAAGGAGTAAGTTTCTACTTAGCACATACAAGGTGATCAAATGTTTGTGCTCTGTTTGTCCATCTGTAGAGTGAGGACAATAAACACAGGCGTGTCCTGTGTCACATGAGGAATCAATTAGGTCGAGACTGTGACCTTGTCCTATTAACCCAAGCAGGGGAATAAGAGGGAAGAAGCCTTCCTTTTCCCTCCCTTTCATTTGTTTTTTCTGGATCTGGTATGGAGCACAGCCCCTACCCTCTGGATGCTCCTCACTGCAACTGGGAAGGCTGGGATAGAAAATGGAGGGAGCTCTGATTCTACATGCACAGTCAAAAGCTCACTCCCCACAGTAGCTGGCCAAGTGGGGGGAGAGAGTAAGCAGCTCCTTTGTCCTAACTTACTTCCCAGGAACAAGAGCAGAGATTGGGGAGAATGATTGTGAATTCTCCATGTAGCCGATAAAGTGATTTTGACCCACAAAACCTTATGCCCAAATACATTTGTTAGACGTTAAGCTGCCACAGGACTTTAGTTTTTTTTTTAAGCCAGTCCTGGGGCAGGACAATCACTTGGAGCTGAGCCTCAAAGTTCAGACTAAGCCTCACTGTTTGTGAAGATTTCGGAAGGCTTTGAATGGAACTACACATTGACAAGCACTGCATGTCATACTATTATTGTTAATTATTGTAGCGGATAGAATGTCGTTCAACAAAGACATTACTGTGTGAATGTCTCCATTTTTAATCAAATAATATAAATATAATAATTATCAAATAAAATATATATATTTAAATTCAGTCAGCTCTGTAGGCAACTGAATACTATTCACTAGGGAAATTATTTGACAAATACACGTGAATAGCCAGTTGCTGGGGTTTTTTTTTTTAAATTCTGTGCGCTCTAATTAGTATATGTAAATACAATGTTTGGGCCAAACACTTTACTGCTCTGAGCTTCAGTTTTTCCATCTGTAAAATGGGAACAATGATGCTGACCTCATTTGTAAAACACTTTAAGATCTACTAATGAAATAGGTATCATTATTATTGTGATGGTCTCCTCCCATGCCTTGTGAAAACTGGCTTATGAATATGCATAACTTGAAGATGGCTTAAACAAAATACCTCATATAACCTATCAATTTTAATATTACAACCTGCTGGGTCTGTACATCTTATTTTTGTGCATGTATCATTCTTGTATAAGAAGTTAGAAATATAAAATGTGAATCTGTTTATAGTTTTAAATGTTGTAATGATAGCCATTACTGGTGACCTGGAAGCCTAATGGCTTAGTGATCAACTCAATGAATTGTAAACAGCCTTGTTCATTCTGTAAGTCTAAGTGGTGGTTGGTCTTAGGAAAACATGTGGCCATGCCACCTGGTACTGGAATCCATTTTGAACCTGATGTTTTTCCATGGGAAGGGGGGATGCTAGACTCTTCCAGAGGGCGAAAATCCTTTGTTTATCAGCCCTTTTTCTTCAGCTGGCTTTGGTAACTACCTGGAAAACTCTATGAGGATAAAAGAAAGGCTGGAGTAAGTGAGAGAAACAGATCATCTTTCACTTAAAGCTTATGTCTGAAATAAGAACAGCTGTTTAAAGTAAGAATTAGCTAATTAGAATGAATTAGAATTAGCTGTGTTTTCCATTCATTTTAATTTAGTAACTTACTTTGATCTGTTTGTTTTCACTTGCAGCCACTTATATCCTACTTTTGGTACTTAATAAAAACACTTTTGTTTACTTTCATGACCAGTGTAAATAACTGTTACTCGGGGGAAACAATCACTGTACATATCTCTCTTTCATTGATAAAGGAGTTACCTGATGCGCTTTCACTGTGTAACACTTTTATACAGAGAAAGATGAATTTATTTGAGGTTTTGATCCCTTTTGGGTTTCCTGGGTGCAGTGCTGTAGAACTGCATCTTCCCTGTGGTTCAGTGTCTGCATTGCTCTGCAAGAGGCAGTAACCCCACCTCTCTGTCTTGTCTGGAGGAGACCAGAGGATCTGGTCCACCAGGATACGGTGGTGGGGAGCCCTAGAGAGCAAGAAAATGAGTGTCAGTGGCATGATCAGCAAATTGGAACAACCCCAAAGGGACTTCTGTGACCACACCCCATCAAAAGTATTTCAATATACATATTTTCTTGTCCCGGCAGAGTCCCTTTAAACACCGTGAGCGCCAAATCAATCTCCAGGCCAACTCAAAGAACTAGAATGGGGAATAATTTGGGCCAGTGTTTTGTTTGCACTCACATCATTCTTTGAAGCCCTTACATTTTTGCGTTCAACTAAGGATGTTTTGCATTACTTTCCTCTGACTGTGACCTTTACAAAAACATTAGCTTGTGATACTTTCTTAGCACCACTAATATCTTGTTTATATTTAATTTCATTACACCAGTGCACAAAAAGCATGTGAGGTGGTTTTAAAGATCATTCTGTATTAAATACACATTTCAGAACTTACAGCCACAATAAAACTCTCACCTTTAAACTTACTACTCAGGAATTTCGTTTCCTCTTTTATTGGACATCTATAACTTACAGTGACATAACACATATAATTGTTTTTCTTCATAATTTTACCATTGTGCTGTTTTATGACCCAGTAATCCAGATTCCAACTGATTAGTCTGTGAGGACAAAACACAAGAGATGTATCATTGACAAAGGAATTGGATTATTACCAGGGTAAACAATCAGATTATTATTGACTACTATGCTATAAGTGTTTGCAATAGGTTTTTAAAATAGTCCCTTATTTAAATCCATTCTAAATGATTCCAAGATTCTGTGTAGACTGATAATGGGGCAGTGCTACTCACCATTAAAAAGTTACAAATGACAACTTGAGAGATTGGTGACTGTTCTGCAGCAGCAATATTGCAAAAATATACTGAGGAAGGGAAGCAAAGAATAATGTTGCTATTTGGAACTACTGGGAAGTTTAGATAGGCAGACTATAGTATAATTACCCCTGGTTGGCATATGGCCAGCACATGAGTGTTACCACGCTTAGTAAAGAAGGAAATGCCACAAAATATTCACAAAGTTCCATAGCTCATTTGAAAAATGGGACTTCCACAAGCTTAATGCTCCTCACCACCACAATGATCAGGGCATTGCTTTCACACCATCTTGATTCTCACAGAGTAAAATGCACTACTTCCTGTATTTTCCTCTAGGAATCTCCCCTCCAAGCCCACTGAAGTCCAATTAGCTTATGAGATTTAAGAGTCCACAGCTTAAGCAGGTATGTCTGCAGAGATCTTTGCAAAGCAGAGTACCTTCCTGTGTAATGAGCAGGAGAAGCAGCAATAGAGCAGTAGTTGGCCAGTGTGAAGTGGGCACTTTGCTGACGTTTGAGTAGTAGTAAAAATACTGTGCATCGTAATAATGTTTTCTAAATCCAGGGCTACGTCTACACTAGCATGATTTTCCGGAAATGCTTTTAACAGAAAAGTTTTCCGTTAAAAGCATTTTCAGAAAAGTGCGTCTAGATTGGCAGGACGCTTTTCTGCAAAAGCACTTTTTGCAGAAGAGCGTCCGTGGCCAATCTAGACGTGCTTTTCTGTAAAAAAGCCCCGATCGCCATTTTCGCGATCGGGGCTTTTTTGTGGAAAAGAAATCTCTGCTGTCTACACTGGCCCTTTTGCACAAAAGTTTTTTGGAAAAATACTTTTGCCCGAACGGGAGCAGCATAGTATTTCCGCAAAAGCACTGACAATCTTACATGAGATTGTCAGTGCTTTTGCGGAAATTCAAGCGGCCAGTGTAGACAGCTGGCAAGTTTTTCCGGAAAAGTGGCTGCTTTTTAGGAAAAAGTGGCCAGTCTAGACACAGCCCACTAGAATACGTGACACTGACATGCAGTCATCAGAGAGTGTAACACGGCAGGCCTCGCCACCACAGCGCTTCCTGCTGGTCACTCTGGGAATTAGCTCTTCAGCTATGGAATGCCTCCTTTCAACCAGTGTCACACATGCTGTTACCTTTTTTCCTCCACCTCCATGTATTAGGATCCACATCCCTCCCAGATGGTGGCATCCTCCCACCTGGGCACTGCGCTGCTGTAATGCCTCTACACTCTAGCATCCTCTCCCTCTGCGAACCTCCAACCCCCTATGCTCAGTGACCCACTGCCAATCTTCAACTAGCCCCTGCCATGGGGGTAAATTGAAGTCTGAAATGGCCACTCATCATTAGCAAGGGATATGACTCTGCTGCCTTTGCCTACCCTGACTGCCTCTCTGCAGCTCTAGTAGCTTCAGGCCTTGCTTCAGGCCCTGCAGCCTGGGAGTTTGCCTGAGCCAGAGCTTCCCCAGCTCTGCCTGCCTGCCTGCCTTTCCCCAGCCCTACTCTAAGTCAGAAAGCCACAAGGTTCCTCCTACGCCATAGCAGCCTTTATACTGTCCACAGCTGGGCCCTAATTGGCTAATTCCTGCCACAGCTGCTGGCTCCACAACTCCAGGCCTCTCCCAGGGCTGAATTTTAAGCCTTAAAGGGCCAGTGAGGGGCACACAACCCATCACAGTGAGATACACCATTAGTCTCTTGGGCTGTGTCTAGACTGGCAAGTTTTTCCTCAAAAGCAGCTGCTTTTGCGGAAAAACTTGCCAGCTGTCTACACTGGCCACTTGAATTTCTGCAAGAACACTGACTTCCTACTGTCTGAAATCAGTGCTTCTTGCGGAAATACTATGCTGCTCCCGTTCGGGCAAAAGTCCTTTTGCACAAAGCTGTTGCGCAAAAGGGCCAGTGTAGACAGCTCAGATTTGTTTTGCGGAAAAAAGCCCCGATCATGAAAATGGTGATCGGGGCTTTTTTGTGGAAAAGCGTGTCTAGATTGGCACGGACGCTTTTCCACAAAAAGTGCTTTTGTGGAAAAGCGTCCGTGCCAATCTAGCCGCTCTTTTCCGCAAATGCTTTTAATGGAAAACTTTTCCATTAAATCATTTGCAGAAAATCATGCCAGTCTAGACGTAGCCTTGGGGTATGCCTACACAGCAAAGTTATTTCGAAATAACAGCTGATATTTCGAATTAACTTTAATAGAGTCTATACAGGCAAACTGCTATTTCGAAATAAAATCGAAATAGCAGAGCGCTTAATTCAAATTAGTTAAACCTCAATCTACAAGGGATAACGCCAAATTTGAAATAGCTAATTCGAAATAAGCGCTGTGTAGATGCTTATTTGGAAATAGGAGGCCTCCAGCCATTCCCAGGGAGCCCTGGTGGCCATTCTGGGCCAAACCAGGAAAATTCCTCTCCTCTCCCCCAGCCCCAGAGCCCTTAAAGGGGTAGACTCTGGCCACACTGCATGTGCCAGCTACAGGCCTGCAAGCACAGAGCCAGCAGTCACTGACCCTGACACAGTGGCCCCAAGATGAGTTGGGCAGCCAGATCCAGCCAGCCCTCCACCGCCCAGTCCCCCAGCTCCCAGAAGCCAGCCAGGGGACGGAGAAGGTGGGCGCCATCCTGAACTAGTGCGGAGATCATGGACCTCATTGAGGTTTGAGGGGAGGCCTCCAACGTCCATGATCTCCACACTAGATGGAGGAACGCGGCCGTTTACAGCCGCATAGGTGCCACCATGGCCACTAAAGGCCACATGCGCACCTCAGAACAGGTGCGCATGAAAATTAAAGAATTGCAGCAGGGATATGCCAGGGCCACATGGGGCAGCTCCTCAACAGGGGCACACACTTGCCCCTATTTTGAGGCCCTGGACTGCATCCTGAGGGGCGGGACGGTCCGTGCCAGCCCAGGGGGCAGCGAGCCAGGAGCAGAGGGCCCTGACCAGGATGCGGAGGAGAAGCTGCCACGGCGCCGGCTGGACCCCCGAGCTGTCCCAGCAACGGAGTCACCAGGGTCGTCCAGGGAGGCCACATCATGTAAGTGGGGGTGGGGAGGGAGACCAGGAACTGCGTGCATGGGCCTTGCTTACCATGGATCATGCAGCAACCTGTGCACATGTGAGCACGTGCTGTGCCACCCTTGGGCAGGTGGTTCCAGCTGCGTGCCACACAGGGGCCGTGGCCTGATAGCCACATGTGTGTGTGAAGAGACCTGACATGCTCCTGACCCTGGGGCGGGACACAGCAGGACGCCCTCCCTTCACAAGCCCCCTCTACACAGAGGCAGGGGACATTTCCCCCCCACCTTGGCCACACTATACACAGCACAGGGGCATGAGTGCGGTCTTGGGGCAGCTCCCACTCCTGGGGATAGCTGGACATTCCGACCATGGCCTCTGTGCAAGCACAGTGGCTCTGGCGGTGCAGGGCACCGTCATCCTCACCTTGCAGAGAGGGGCTGGGCTTCACCCACTGAGTCCCCAGGGAGAACTGACCACTTCTCTTCTTTCTCCACAGCCGCACCAGCTACGTGTGCAGGGCGCACCACCCCACCTGAGACACCCTCCTGCACCCGAGGGCTCAGCAGGTCCACCCAAACACTGCAGGGATACCGAGACCAGCAGCTGGGGGCCCTGCGAGCCCTGCACCACACCATGGAGCAGAGGGTGCAGGATGACCGGGGGTTCCGGTGGGAGCTGCTTGCCCAGGGTCGTGCCATCTGTGACCATCTGCAGACCCTGGTGCAGAGTGTACTGCCTCGTGCTGCTCCAGTGCCTGCTGCCTCCCCAGCTCCCGCTCCTCCTCCCACTCCTTCTCCCCCTCCCGCCTCTCCGTCCTCAACCTCCACACCCTCCTCATTAATCTCCACACCCCCCACTTCAACTCTACACCCTCCTCCCCATCCTCCCGGGGACACCGAGGCCCCCACACCCGCCGTGCTAGGAGATAGTTGGCCCGGCGAGACTGCCACCCCTGAGCATCCCCTCCTCCCTGTTACCCTGGCTTCCCCCTTCTAGTTCCCCCCTCCCCTCTCCAACCCTCTCCCACCTTCTTTCCCCAGTCTCCCCAGAGTTTCATTTCCCCCCCAGTTTTGTTAAATAAAGAGAGTTTATATTTTTGAAAATATGTGTATTTTATTTGACATCAGGAAGTGGGGTTAGGGAGAGGTAAGTGAAAGCCAGGCAAGCAAGCAGGGACACCTGAGAACCGGCTGCCTGGGGAGGGGGAGTATCCCTTTAAACACAAGCCTCAGATAGCCTTAGGCAACAGCCACACAAAGACACTCCTTACCTGATGCCCTAACCCTGACCTGGTTCCCGCCAGCCTTAACTCCGAATCAGTGTCCACTCAGTGTAGACGCAGTATTTCGAAATAGCCAAATGCTAATTCGAAATGCATTTTGTGTGTAGACACATTCTATCGAAATAACTTATTTTGAATAAACTATTTCGAAATAAGATATTTTGAAATAATGTTAATAACAGCCGTTACGTTAATAACAGCATCTACACAGCAAACCACTATTTCGAAATTAAATCGAAATAGCCGAGGGCTTATTTTGAAATTGGTAAATCTCATTCTACGAAGAATAGCGCCTATTTTGAAGTAAGCGCTGTGTAGATGCTTATTTTGAAATAGGAGGCCTCCAGCCCTTCCCAGGTGCCCTGGTGGCCACTCTGGGCACAACCAAGAAAACTCCTCTCCCTCTCACCCTCCCTGGAGCCCTTAAAGGGGTATCTCTGGCCACAGTGCCTGTGCCAGTTCCAAGCCTGCCAGCCCAGATCCAGCTGTCGCTGTACTTCACCTAGTGGCACCAGCATAAGCCAGGCAGCCAGTGCCAGCCAACCCTCCACTGCTCCCCAGGACCAGTCTGCCATCTCCCAGGAGCCTGCCAGGGGCCAGAAAAGGTGCACTCCTGCCTGGTCCAGTGTGGAGATCAGGGTCCTAATTCACGTTTGGGGGGATGCCTCCAATGTCCATGATCTCTGCACTAAACGGAGGAATGCAACCATGTACAAGTGGATGGCTGCCAGCCTGGCCACCAAAGGCCACTTGCAAACCCAGGAGCAGGTTCACATAAAAATAAAGGAGCTACAGCAGGCATATGCCAGGGGCACAGGGGGAAGCTCTCAACCGGGGCAAACCCAGACCCTTGCCCCTATTTTGATGCTGTGGACTACATCCTGGGGGGCAGGATGGTCCGTGCCCCCCAGGTGGTCATCGACCCGGGGGCAGAGCTTGCTGCCTCCTGCTGCTCCAGTCCTTGCTGCTTCCCCAGCTACCGCTCTTCCTTCCACTCTTCTCCCCCTCCCGTTTCTTCCTTCCCACCCTCCCCACACCCCCAGGGATGCCAAAGCCCCCGCACCTGCAGTGCTGGGAGACAGTTGGGCTGGCGAGACCCCCAAACCTGAGCCCTGAGCTTCTCCTCCCCCTTCCTCCCCTTGCCTCCCTCTGCCAGCTCCCTCCTCCCAGGTTTCTCCCTCCCCTCTCCCACCCACCCTCCTCCCCTCTCACATCTTCTTTCCTCAGCCTCACCTCAGTTTCATCCGCCCCCCCCCCCAGTTTTGTTCAATAAAGAGGCCTTGTTGTAATGAACACATGTGTCTTTTATTGTACAGCAGGACAGGGGGTTAGGGAGGGGTAAGTGGAAGGATGTGAGGGAGGAATGAGGCACAAGTCCCCAGTGGGGCGCACCAGGGAGACTGTTACTGCCTGCAGAACGTGCTGCCAGACTCGCAGCAACACGCCAGGAGAAGCACCAGAGTGCCCAGGGGCGGCTCCAGCTCCATGCTGAAGAGTGATGTGGTATCCTGAATGAGGGCAATCAGAGCACGCAGAGGAAAAAATGCTATGCTGTCCCTCATCAAGGTAGGGAAGCAAGCAAGGAAACCTTAGAACCGGCTGTCCGGGGGGGGGGGGGGGGGGGAGGGGGGGAAAGTCCCTTTAAGCACATGTCTCAGATAGCCTCAGGCAGCAGCCACACAAGATAACTCCTGAGCTGATGCCCTGCCAGAACCAGTTCCGGCCAGCCTTAAATTCAGTTCAGAGTCCTATCAGTCTGGACACGCTATTTTGAAATAGCAAAATGCTATTTCGAAATGCATTTTGTATCTAGACACGTTAGTTCAAAATAAGTTATTTTGAAATAACTATTATGAAATAAGATATTTTGAAATAATACTGTAGTATTATAAATACTGTAGTATCATACTGTAGTATCATAACTATTATGAAATAAGATATTTTGAAATAATACTGTAGTGTAGACATACCCTTGCTGAATAGTTCAGGCTTCTCTAAGATCTGCCTTGGGCCTTATTGAAATTCTGGAAGGTGGGCAGCTGAAGTTCTGCTGTGGGACCAGCCTGCACAGATCCAGGAATGGGAGAGAATGAAAGTAAGTTTTGTGCTAGCTGTGCAACTCACACATCTGGATATGCGCTGTGTGCCCTTCAGCTGTACTAAGGAGTTGGCCCTGAATGATTAACCCAGGTTTGTTTTATACTTAAACCGGGGAATGTCAAGAACTGGCTCAACTTTAAATTGTTTGTTTTGCTGTGTTTAACGAAGATCATTAGGCAAAAATGTTTAGCATTATGCATGAGAATTTAGTAGTGAGAGCCCCATTAACATTGCCAAAAGATGTGTGCCTAACTCCTGCATTGAAATGTTATCCTTAATAGATTTCTCCCCGCCCCAATAGTTTCTTTACTCTTTTCAGAATTGTTATAACAAAATAGTCTATAAAGCTGCCTGGTCTTATAATCTTGCAGATGGTGGTTCTCATCTTCCATTGTTGGCATGAAAGAAAAACATGCTAGTTGATTAAATTAGAAAAAAATCATGACTTCATGTCAGAGGGCTAATGGAACCAAATTACCTGCAGAGTAATAGCCAGAATTGATTGTTATTGATCAACACTTTCTAGGTTGATAACTCAGCTGTTTCTTTCCAGATAAATATGGACAAATTCCTTTGGAGATGTTTCCTGATATTCGCCCAGTGGGCAAAGGCTCTGGAGGACTCATTGGAGCAAGCAGACCCTGTGACAAGGAAACAGAAAAACTAAATTAGTCCAAACAAAAAGACCTGCCAATGTTGTTCAAGAACTATGTTAAAATCATGCTTGGTAAAAACAGATGATGTGGAACTGGAAATGGATTAGCCAAAACTGGGATATTGGATACTAGGCCTAATTGGTGGACAAAATAATGAAGGGATGAGCTAGTGCTAGTCCACCCATTATTTCCTTTCTGGGTCCTTAAAGAGAGACTTAGGCTATGTCTACACTCGCGGCTTCTTGCGCGAGTAATATACAAATGAGGCTAAGCGTGGAATATCGCCAAGCCTAATTTGCATACCTAATGAGCCACCATTTTTTTCAGAAGAGGCTCTTGCGCAAGAAGGAGCGTCTACACTGCCCCTTCTTGCGCAAGAAAAACCCTCTTGTGCAATGCCGTTCTTCCTGAAAAGTAGTAGGTGTAATGGCATTGTGCAAGAGGGTTTTTCTTGCACAAGAAGGGGCAGTGTAGACGCTCCTTCTTGCGCAAAAGCCTCTTCTGAAAAAAATGGTGGCTCATTAGGTATGCAAATGAGGCTTGGCGATATTCCATGCTTAGTCTCATTTGCATATTACTTACTTTGCTATGTACAAGGTAATGGAGAATCAGACCCTCGGAGCACAAGCCATATGCATGGCTGGCAGTTAGAAAAAAAATTATGCTTGTAAACTGAGCACATTTTATCTGACAGTAAACCTATAGCCAGAGAATTACTTTTTTAGAGACATTCTTCATGGCAGCACCACATTAAGGCTATGTCTAGACTGCAAGCCTCTTTCAAAAGAGGCTCTTTTGAAAGATACTTTCGAAAGAGCCTCTTTCGAAAGAGAGCATCTAGACTGCACGCGGAACTTTCGAAAAAGCAAGCCGCTTTTTTGAAAGAAAGCACCCAGTGAGTCTGGATGCTCTCTTTCTAAAAAGCCTGTTTGCTTTCAAGAACGCCTTCTTTCGAAAGAGCACTTTCGAAAGAAGGCGTTCTTCCTCGTGGAATTAGGTTTACCGCCGTCGAAAGAAAAGCCGCGTTCTTTCGATTTAATTTCGAAAGAACGCGGCTGCAGTCTAGACGCAGGTGAAGTTTTTTCGAAAAAAGGCTACTTTTTTCGAAAAAAACCCTGAGTCTGGACACAGCCCTAGTGTTACTGGGTTGTAAAATGTTTGTCCGCTCAGACTGCAAGCCTACTCTGCTAAAATGATGGAAGTGCTTTGTCAGAACTAAAACATGTCTCCAGCATAGGTCTCTAGATTCTTAACCAGCTAATTTTTTCTTAGAATATGGTAGTGATAGTTACATATTTATTTTAAATCCAGAGCATGCCATAAGGAAGGAACTGAAGCTACAATCCTTTATGCACCCTGCAAGGAGAAGACACCTTGTCTTAAAAAAAAAAATTCCCCACAGAACCAAATCCCAGAGCCTGGGTTAACAGACTGAGGTGAAGGCTGAGACACACCCCTACCATCCCCGTCCTCATGGGGTTTTAGAGCTAGGCTCCAGCTGAGTCCAAATGTCTATGGTGCAATTGTTAGGCCTGCAGACCCAGTCCCATGAGTCTGAGTTACCTGGATTGGGCCAGTCATGGGTCCTTTACTCCAGTGTAGAAGTACCCTTTGAGGTCAATGGGAATTGCCATGTGAGTAAGCTCTAGTTGGGTACATATGGGACTGCAGGACTAGGTCTTACATTTTCAGGGAGTAAGGAACAGGAATTGCTTAGAGATATTTCTTTGGACTCAGGTAATGACTGAGCTGGGCCTGCAGATCAGATGGATTGTTGATGTGCAGCTCTGTATCTGGGAAAGAATGTATGCATCACAATCAAAAGTGCAGGATTTCCTTTGCAGAGTAACCAGCTGCCGGTTAGTATTAGCCACCTTGTATCCACCATGCACACACTGTGCTTGTCCCCTTCCCAGGTGCTGCTGCCTGATACAGAGGCAGCAGCACTGCGGTGGAGGGGAGAGCGGGGGAGGAGGAGGGAGGTAGATGACCCCCCAGAAGTACACAGGGAGCTGGCTTTTAAGGCACACTCCTGCTCCCACATGGAGCCTCACCGACTTCAGGCAAAGATGAAAGAAAAGAACTATTCATATCCCCGTTTTGTAGATGGGCAACCGAGGCCCAGAGTGATCAAATGATTTGATCAAAGTCATGTAGGAAATGAATCTAGTTGTCCTCATCAATGAATCTTTATAACAATCTTTTCCCGTGTTTTACAGATAGGGAAACAAACTCGGAGAGGTGAAGTGATTTGCCAAAGGCCACAAAAAGAACAAGTGTGGTGTGGGTATTAGGACTCAAGATTTCCTGGCTACCCATTTTTTGTTCAGACCACAAGCCTCTTCCAGTACCTTCAGCCTACTACTTTCTGAATTGTATGGAATTAAGATAACACCAGGGCAGCTGACAAGATTATTGGGCCCCGGGCAATGGGGGGCCGGGACAGTTCTGTGCTTCTGGAAGGGGGAGGGGGCAGCCAGCCCTCAGTTCTGCCCAGACCATGTGACACCTTCCCAATGGCCCTCAGAACCAGCTGAAGTGCGCAGCATGGGGCTCTGAAGTGTACTGCCTGGCTAGAGGCCTGGGTCCTTTAGGGCAGGACGAGCAGGGTGGCTGCCCCGGGCCCCATGGTTCAATAGGCCCTGCTCACACACCCCGCGCATGCTACTTCTGGTCAGTTGCTGCCGAGATGCGCGCGTGAAATGCTACTTCCGGTTGGCTGCTGCCGAGGCGCATGCGCAAAATTATGCCTCCCCGGGCCCCACGGCGCAGCCTTGGGTCCCGCAAAATTATCATCCGCCCCTGCCTCTAGCCACAGTAGCAACAGCGGCAGCTGGAGCCCTGGGCCTTTTAGAATTGCTGGGACCCAGGGCAACTGCCCCTTTGCTCACCCCACCCCCACTGGCGGGTTAATCATGTAGTCGTCTACAACTTGGCATCTCTATTCACCACTGATAAGATATGAGGATCATTCAAACTGGCTCACTGCTGGGTAAAAACTTGGAAAAGAAGGTCAGAGAGGGCTCAGGACAAAACTACATACAGAAGAACACAGGTGATTACCAACCACTCTGACGCTACATCTACACTCCCGCTTTTTTGAGGAAGGGGAAATGCAAATGGAGCACTAATTAGCATATCCCGTGCTCTCATTTGCATATTCTTTTCCGATGCTTTTTGTGGAAGAGGTTTTTGCGTAAAAACAAATATTGTAGTTGGGTCCCTTTTGCGCAAAATCTCCTTTTGCACAAGAACCTCATTTTTTGAGGAATAAGGGTTCCTGCACAAAAGGGCTTTTTTGTGCAAAATGGACTCATCTACACTGCTTGTTTTTGCACAAAAACCTCTTTCGCAAAAAGCATCGGAAGAGACTATGCAAATGAGGGTGTGAGATATGCTAATTAGCGCTCCATTTGCATTTCCTCTTCTGCAAAAAAGCGGGAGTGTAGATGTAGCCTGAGTTCCATCTCCTCATCATAGTTACTAATTTTGGTTCTGGGACCCAGCATGTTGCCAGGCTTTTCCTCCTGATGATGAGGCTGGGTTTGGAGAAAGCTGAGTTTTATAGGGGGGTAGGCTAGGCTGTTTAATGAGAGGGAGTAGGCAATGGGTAGTAGAGCCAGAGCCAGAGCCAGCTCTTGCTCGGGTCTCCTTATGCCACTCTAGTGATGTAGGGAGGTTGCAAAGGGGACAGACTTGCATGAGAATTCTTCCCCAGCAGGGGCAGCACAGGACCCGCATATGCACCTTACACTGCCCAGCTTTAATCTCTGTGTCTAGACTGCCACACAGACCAAATTGTGACACACTCTCTCAGCTCAGAGCTGCAAATTTAAACAAATAATAGATGTGATTTAATAAAAGACATATTTTTTGTTAAATGATACAGATTTTGTCATAATAATAAGTTAAAATGTTCATAAAATTAATAAAAATATATCAAATCTGGTGGTACAAAATGATGCAGTGATGAATGTGTCCTTTCAAATCAGCTGAGGATATAAACAAACCACTACTAGTGGCTGGTGCTGGATGAGTGGTATCCTTTTTTTTTATTATTTTTTTTATGGCAGAGGCTGGAAGTGGTCTGGGCCTCTCTGGACATTGAGAAGGCCTGATTGGGTAGGGGATTCAATTGGCCTGCACATTATCCCAGAATTTGGGAGGAACAAGAGTAGTTCTGTCTCCCCCAAACCCCACCCACAGGGTTATGCTTTCTGTGCTGCATCTCCTGAGAGCTGCCACATAGATTGTGGCTCCTACCTATAGTCTGGTGAACTGGTTCATTTGTCTTAAGAAGCTGAGAACTGCTGTCCTGTTTCAGCAATTTCCTTTTCTATTTTCTCTGTCACAAAGATGAGAAGAAGAGAAATCTTTTACATTGAACTGGATGCTCCTGGAGACGAGCACCCCAAAACTTTGGAAATGAGCTGTTGAAGGGTTCTAGACTGACTGAGCACCCAGAAAGAAAGAAAAAAAAATCTAATCACTTAGGGTACGTCTACGCTACAGCGCTAATTCAAACTAACTTAGTTCGAATTAGTTAATTCGAACTAAGCTAATTGGAACTAACGCATCCAGACTAAAAAACTAGTTCGAATTAGCGTTTTGCTAATTCGAACTAGCATGTCCACACAGAGTGGACCCTGAACAGAGGTTAAGGATGGCCGGAAGCAGTGCCGGCAGGGCATCAGATGAGGACTTAGAGAGTGGAGCTGCTGTCTCAGGCTAGCTGAGGGCTGTGCTTAAAGGGACCCGACCCCCACCCCGGACAGACAGTTCTCAGGGGTGCCCCGCTTGCAAAGCAGTCCTGGCTTGGAGTGCCCGGAGTACCCACACTGGGCACATCACAGCACTCGGCCATCAGACCGGCTGCACTTGCCGCAGGCTGCCATCTGGGGAGAGGGGGCAATTGGGGGGCTGCAGGAGAGGTTCCACCCCCAGAAGCCCGCAGAGCCAGCCCAGTCCTCCCCATCAGGGGCTCGTGCCCCATTCCTCCCTCACCTCCTTCCACTTACCCCTCCCTAGCCCCCCTTCCTGATGTACAAAATAAAGGACAATTGTGTTCAAAAATAGATTCTGTCTTTATTGAACAAAACTGGGGGAGACTGGGAAAAGGAGGTGGAAGAGGTGAAGAGAGAGGGTGGCAGAGGGGAGGGCAACTACAATGATGAGGGGGTTGGAACAGGTCCCATATGAAGAGAGGCTAAAGAGACTGGGACTTTTCAGCTTAGAAAAGAGGAGACGGAGGGGGGATATGATAGAGATCTATAAAAGCATGAGTGGGGTGGAGAGGGTGCATACAGAAAAGTTCATTATTAGTTCCCATAATAGAAGGACTAGAGGACACAAAAGGAAAGGAATGGGTAGCAGGCTTCAAACTAATAACAGAAAGTTCTTCCCAAAGCAAAGAGTCAACCTGTGGAACTCCTTGCTGCAGGAGGCTGTGAAAGCTAGAACTAGAACAGAGTTTAAAGAGAAGTGAGATTAATTCATGGAGGTTGGGTCCATGGAGTGGTATTAGCCAGGGGTAGGAGTGGTGTCCCTGCCTGAAGTTTGTGGAAGGCTGGAGAGGGATGGCACGAGACAAATGGCTTGGTCACTGTCTTTGGTCCATCCCCTCCAGAGTACCTAGGGTTGGCCACTGTCGGCAGACAGGCTACTGGGCTAGATGGACCTTTGATATGACCCAGTACGGCCATTCTAAGCTCAGGGCTCAGGGTCGGGGGTCTCAGTGGACCACCTTGATTTTCATGCACCCCTGCTCCTGGGTGGCCAGGCTGGCAGCTCTCCTGCCCTAGACGGCCGCTTTCCTGTGCCTAGGGTGGAAGTCGTGGACAAGGTCCACGATGTCTGCACTGGACCAGGCGGGTGCCCACCTCTTGCGTTCCTGGGCAAGCTCCTGGGAGCCGCCAGCCTGGTCCCGGGAAGAGGCGGAGGGCTGGGGGGCATCGGGTGGCTGGCTCGAGCCGTGCCAGGTGCAGGGTCTGCTGGCTGGGTGCTGGCAGGCTTGCACCTGGCACGGACACCGTAGCCAGCCTGTGCCCCTTTAAGAGGTCCGGGGCCGGGAGGGGGCAATAGAGTTTGCCTGGTGTTGGCCAGAGTGGCCACCATGGAAAGCTGGGGAGGGTTAGCCTCCCACTAGTTCGAACTAAAGGGCTACACAGCCCTTAGTTCGAACTAGTAAGTTCGAACTAGGCGTTAGTCCTCGTGCAATGAGGTTTACCTTGTTCGAACTAAGCGCTCCGCTAGTTCGAATTAAGTTCGAACTAGCGGAGCGCCAGTGTAGCGCCTATCAAAGTTAATTCGAACTAACGTCCGTTAGTTCGAATTAACTTTGTAGTGTAGACATACCCTTATAGAGAGAGGAAGTGGGCTAGCACAAATGCCATTCTGGTTTTGTTCCTCACTGTGCATACATACTCAAGACATAGAAACCCTGAACAGAGCACAACTGTTATTTCCTATACTGCTGAAACATTTCTGTGCATGCACAAATCCTTGCTGCAGGTAGGTGGCAGTGCACCACTGAGCAAACCAAACCAAGGATTGCTTGGCAATAACAAATTAACCCTTTATGCTCTCAGAAAGAACTGACTTTTTTTTCATTAAAATTGGGGCTGGAGAGGTCATTTAAGCCTCTTCAAGGTTAATGAGTCACTGCTTCTCCAAGATCTTTTATGAGTGCTAACAGCTAATTTAGACCCCACCATTTTGTATGTGTAGTTGGGATTATGTTTTCCAATATGCATTATTTCGCATTTATCAACATTGAATTTCATTTGCCATTTTGTTGCCTAGTCACCAGTGCAGTGAGAACTAGGGATGTTAAAAGTCGGTTAAAACGGTAACCGTGAAACTGCTGAAAATCTCAGAGGTTACATGTGCTGCAGTATAAAGCTTCAATAAGCCTGTAGCGAAGTCTTCCCAGGAGCGGGGGCACCAGTATCTGCTGCCTCCAATGGTGAGAAGCAGCTTTGCTGGTGCAGAAAAAATGCCTCCCTGGGAGCTGGGCAGACAGAGGCTGCTCGCCTTGCTCCTGGAGCGGAGGCTTCCCTGCTGCAGCGAAGGCGTCTCCCTGGGAGGTGGAAGAGTGTAATCAATAAGCATCAGTCTATCAGTTAATTGGTTAAACTCTAACATCCCTAGTCAGAACCTATTGTGACTCTCTGGAGTCAGCTTTGGATTTAATTATTTTGAGTAATTTTTTGTCTGCAAATTTTGCCATCCCACTATCCACCCTCTTTTCCAGATTTGTTGATATGCTGACTGCACAGGTCCCACAACAGATCTGTGGGGAATCCTACTACTTACCTCTCTCCATTGTGAAAACTGACCATTTATTCCTACTCTTCCATTCCTTCTTTTAACCAGTTACTGATTCATGAGAAGCCCTTCTCTTTTACCTCATGACTGCTTACTTTTTTTAAGAACCATCGGAGCGGTATCTTGTGTAAGGCTTTCTGAAAGTTCATATACACTATATAAATTGAATCACTGTTGCCACATGATTACTAGCCTGTAATTACCAGGAACTCCTCTGGAGCCTTTTTAAAAAAATAGGTGTTATATTAGCTACCCTCCATTTTCTTAAAAGCTGATTTAAGTGATACATTACATACTACAGCTAATAGTTCTGCAATTTCATACAAGAACTTTTGGGTGTACGCCATCTGTTCCCGGTGACGTATTTCTGCTTATCAATTGTTCCAGAACTTCCTCTTCTGACACCTAAATCAGGGAGAGTTCCTCAGATTTGTCACCTAAAATGAATTGCTCAGGTGTGGGAACTTGCAACCTGCAGTGAAGACGGATGCAAAGAATTCATTTAGTTTCTCAGCAATAGCCCTGTCTTGCTTGAATGCTTCTTTGGCTTCTTGATCATCCAGTGGCCTCTCTGACTGTCTGGCAGACTTTCTGCTTCTCATGTGCTTTTGCTGCTAGGTTTTCCATCCTTAGATATAGCTAGTTTCTCTTTAGATTCTTTCTTGGCCTGCCTTATTATGTTTTTATATTTGATTTGACAGAGTTGATGCACCTTTCTATTTTCCTCACTAGTATTTGGCTTACAGTTTTTGGAGGGTGCCTTTTTGGGCAAATCAGGGATAGAGGAGGGCATGGTTATTGGCCCCTACCATTCAGAGACCTTGCTCTTCTCTCCTGTCTCCCAAGCACCCTGTTGACATTGGGAGTACCAATACTTCTTACTCTGCTGCTGCTGCTTCAAGAAAAGCACCCCACAAAAAAACCTTACTAACTTGGCCCCCAAATGAGAGACACTCACCTCACTCACGAAGCACTACAACCCCAAAGGGGGAGGGGCAGGGAAGAGGCTTGCCCTGCTGCAGGTGGAAGCCCTAAGCCTCATCACAAGTCACATCTGGCCCATGGGCCATAAGTTCTCTCACCCTGATTTAAGACAATGCTTACTGGATAAATATGATCTTATACCTGGATTCTCTGGGGGATTAAGGAATTGTGTGGGGGAAGAACTGTGTCACAGTCACTCCATTCCAATCTTCAGAGCCTGATCTTTCCTCACATGGGGACTTTTGTGGGAATAAGGGTAGAGAGAGCTCACCCCCCTTTTTTCCACAGGCTAGAGGAAAGATATACCATATTTGGGTTCCTTCCTGTCATCCACTGTGAATATTTAATCACCATCCTCCTGCAGTCTAGAGGGAAGCATTGGCCACTGCCCGCATCAGAGTATTTCTCAAGAGTTGTATGTTCCAAGATTGTGCACTTTACTTTTAAAAAGAAATATTGTGCAGATCCTCCACTGGTGTAAACCAGCACAAGCTCATTGAAGCTTCATCAATTTACAGCAGCTGAGAATGTGGCCCTACTAATGTATTCTTGTAAGGCCACAACTCCTGCGTAATACATCATATAGGATAAAGTAAGGGGTTTGTGGTTTACGGGCTTTCTTTGACCTCATTGCATTTTTTTTTCATTTCTGAACTTATAGCCACAACCCATACATTCATTTAAGGAAGCTTTAAGTCAGTGGGTTGTACAGGAACTTGTGTAATGCAAATGAGTAGCTGGTAGTTAAGTTCAGCTTATAAAGTGCATTAGCACTTGCACACTGGTTAAAGGCTGTGCTTTGCTCTTTGCATTTGCTTCAAAATGGAAAGTTCTGAGTTCCGCTATGTTTACTATTTAGTCCAGGATTATCTGAAATACATTCTTCAGGAACCTGAGCTTGGACCAGCCCCAAGCAGAGTTGCTCATGTCTTAAGAAATTCTGCATCTTTTCTTCAAAAAGAAAACGAAGAGATACTGAAACCATGTTTGGACACACTTGATATTACCTCTGTAGATGCTGCCAGAAGAATTTTCATTCAAGTCATGGATAAAGAATTTGATGATGGAAACACTAACTGGGGGCGGATTTTGACAATATTTATGTTTGGAGGAATTCTTTCTAAGAGGCTTCAAGAACACAAAGTTCAGCTTACAGGAGATAATAAAGAGCAGATTTCTTATTTCATC
Source organism: Pelodiscus sinensis (assembly GCF_052426305.1). NCBI lineage: Eukaryota > Metazoa > Chordata > Testudines > Trionychidae > Pelodiscus > Pelodiscus sinensis. The sequence continues at coordinate 29,480,669 of NC_143065.1, forward strand.
ACGGAGTACATTATAAACACCAAGGCTGAATGGATAGATGCAAATGGAGGCTGGGTAAGTTTCAGTGATGTATTTTATAACCACTTTTCACTGCTATCTACATCAGGATACTTTTCCTTTACTATATTTAAAAATGCTCTTTTAACTACTGTCAAAAAGTACTGTCAACTTAGCCACGGCTTTATCATTTCCTTTATTTAAAGCTTTTAAATATTGAATTCTTCCTTAAAACTGAAAGCAAATATTTTGTTTCAGATCTGAATTAGAGAAAAATACAAGACCTTTTTAAGGTGCCTGTGACAGTATAAACCACTAAAAGTAAGCCGACAGTATGCCTTCCAAGCTGAAATTAAAGTGAAAGCATGCAATAATGCTGTGAACAGCCTGATCCAAAGCCTTTTAAAATTTGTATAGGTGTAATCCTGCCCATAGTGAAATCAGTAGAAGTTTTGCCTTTGAGCTCAATGCAACCAGGTTTTCATCCCTTGTCAGTTTAGTTGTACAGTCTGATAATTAAGAACAACTGTAGTCAAATCCTGCTTGACTTATTCAGGCATTGAGACTACAGTAATTATGTGAGTGGAAATTGGCTGAGATATTCCTAAGACTTCTCAATGGCTATTTTACAAATATGAATAAAGTATTTAACAATCAGTATATATTTCTTTGTCCAGCATAATATATATGACCAGTTAATGAAAGTCCCTATGCTGATGTAAATGAAAGTTGTAGGAAACTCCACTCTTCTGCTTTGCAGTTTCATCATGTAAACTTGGTTTTCTGTAGGAGTTATGGGGAAGTTGAAGGTAAATGCCATCAGAGCCTGAGATCCCCTGATATTTTTTGTGTGTGTATGTATGCAAATGTCACTTTCTCTTTATATTGCCTCTTTGGGCCTTATTCTGCTCTTAGTGCAATTACTCTTGCTTTACATCCTTGTGGAGCTTAGAAATCAGGTTTATTTTCTCCTTTCTTATCTGTTCCCCTTTACTATTGTCTTTCTCCTGTCCTCTGCCTTTCCCACACTTTTCTCCAGCTTGCTTTTGCTCTATTTCTCTGTTGGGTAACAGTTGTAGTGAGTTCATGTATAGAGTCTCCTTTGCTTGCCTCTTTCCGTCAAATCTGTTTAAGATCAGCATTTATTCCTGATTTTTTTTTCTTTCACTGTATCAGGAATTTTCAGTAATTACGTCATAATATCAGAAAGAGATAGGTCCAGCCACAAAGTTTAAATCCAATCTAAATAATGAAACTTCCTCTGAAGGGATTAGGCACGGAAGGAGCAAATTTAGTCATGTTTTCACCTGGAGAGGAGACAGGCATTGAATGATTTGCAAATAGCTTCAGCTACTGTTTTAAAAGTCCAGTTCATTTTTTTCTGAGGCAGCAATCTGTAAACCTGCTTCTGTGGACATAAAGGCTCAATACCCTCTATTGAACTGAAAGCCTCCTGCTATCATGAATCAATGATGCATTTTTTACAAGCTCATTATTATAAAGGTGTAACCAGACTTTCTATATTCTTCTCCACAGGAAAACGGCTTCCTACCTATGTTTGAAGAAAAACAATCGTGGCTGTCATTATTCAACATTAAAGCAAAAATCATGGATGCTTTTTCCTTCTTCAGTCAGTATTATTGATGAGATGGAGATCAGCCTTCCACATGCAAACTGGACGTTGCAATGGGATTCATTAGAATAGTTTCCTGCAAGCAAGAGGAAAATGTATCAGCCTTCTGGAATTAAGGACAATGTTTACTTGTTTAGATTATATTTTAATTTATATATTTACTAGTAAATATTTAGCTGCTGGCTTATTTCACAGCAGCAAAGACTGGAATTCTCTAGCTATCAAAGAGGTACAGAACTGACAACCAATATGTCTCAAACCTGACCTGGAGAGAACATCTCTGGCAGGTTGGCTTAAGGTATGCAATCCAGCTACACAAAAACCGCATGCTCCTGTCAGTTTCCCTTACTCCTCACAGAATGGGCAGTACACAACGCTGGTGGGGGCAACCCTCAGCTTTCAATTTGGGGGTCTACACTACCCCTGCTAAATCGAACGCTAGAAAAATGACCTCCTGAGGGTTGATCTTTTCTGTGGTGTAGACAAGCCCCAGGAAAGACAGAGATCAAGTCAGTATTTGTCTTCTCTGATGGACTTTCAGGCTACATCTAGACTACCATGCTTTATCCGATAGTTTTGACAGAAGTGGCTTTTCCGAAATTTTGCCCGTCTACACTGGGACAAATTTCAAACCACCTCTTTTGAAAGAGCCATTCTTCCTTGTGGAAGGAGGAAGACAGGGCTTCCGAAAGAATGCGTGTGCTCTTCTGCAAAAAAAAGCAGAAGAGCAGGCATGTTACCTGGATATGGCGGAGTTTTTCCCAGAAAAGCTCCATAGTCTAGATGAAGCCTCAAAGATGTGCAGTATCAGCTACACATAATCCAATGGGTTAGGAGCAGTATCAGTTTTAATTCTGCATTTTAAAAATGTTGTGAATTAACAGCCTTACATTATTGCATTTTTGTTGTTTACTTTATCAGCAGAAGGTTCTTAAATAAAGGGACTAAAACACTTACTCATGAAAGCATATTTGAGTTCATGAGCTGGATTTGGGACCAGCAATTTAAAATGTGTGTAAATATTTACTAATCAGTACAATGGAATCTGTTTAACAATTTCTTTTTTAAAAAAAGATCCTTCATATGCATAGTGGATGTTCTTTTTATTTGCAATGGCCATATGATTTATTTGTGTAAAGAGATGCTTTTAAATGGCCAAGTGCAAAATGGTTATTCAAAATATATTTGTATCTAATTAAAACACGACCAATAGGTTGTTTTGTTTCATCACTGTGTTATTTTTTCTTTTCAGCCAAGTTAGATACTTTACTAGGTGTAAGTGTGGGCATAGCTGCAAATTCAGGCATTATGGGCCTGATTAGAATGACCATATTTCCCTCTGATGAATACAGGACACCTGATGAAATTACTTTTATTCAAGTGAGCTCAACAGCAATCAATCATACAAATGCTCAAATTAACATCAAGTTAACTGAGACTTTGTTAAAAAAAATACTACTTAGCTGGATTCTTTTTATTTCCCTTTTCTCTTCAGGGTACGTCTACACAGCAACATTATTTCAAAATAACTTAGTCCATGTCTATACAGCAGGCAGTTATCTCAAAATAATGTTGAAATGCTGTCAAGCTGGAGGACTTCTTACTCTGACTCCTATAGCCCTCATTGTACGAGGAGTAAGGGAAGTTGGAGGAAGAGTGCTCTTTCGAAATAAGTGCTGTGTAGATGCTCCCAATTTTTTAAAAAAAGCTATGTTGAAATAAGCTATGCAGTTGACATTGCTCAATTTGCGTAGCTTATTTCAAGTTAAGCCCTGCTGTGTAGACATCCTAAGGTTTTAGGGTTGACAGAGAGAAGGGTGACATCCCTTATCCCCCCCATGAGGGGAGGTCTCTCTCTCTCTCTCACACACACACACACATACACCTCTCTCACATGAGGGGTGTTTGACCAATTGCCCCAACCATCCCTGCCCTGTGCTTTGCACCCTCCATGTCTGGCTGGACCTCCAGGATGGACCTGTTTCTCCTGGTACTTGGCACTGCCTCTTTCCAAGGGAATGTATGTGCAGGGGTCACACAGGGGCTAGGTCTACACTACAGAGTTTTTGCACAAAAACGGCAGTTTTTCTGCAAAAACTCGCAGAGTGTCCACACCTCAAGCGCGTTTTTGCGCAAGTAAAATGAAAGAACAGAGGAGGTTTTCCGGTGTAGGTATTCCTCCTTCTACAAGGAATAACTCCTTTTTGCGCAAGAGCTCTTGCACAAAACGGTGTGTGTGGATGGGGAACAGGGTTTTTTTTGTGAAGAAATAGGCAATCAAAAAAAGCACAGGTGCCCTGGTGGCCATGCTGTACATAGCAATCAGAGTTTCCTTTTGAGAGAGCGTCCATGCAGTCTGGACGCTCTCTTGTGTAAAAGCGCATCACTTTTTTGATGCGCTGTTGCAGTGTGGACGCACTCTTGTGCAAGAAGTTTTTGCGGAAGAGATTTTCCGCCAAAAGCTTCTTGCGTAAGAAGCCTGTAGTGTAGACATAGCCCCACGGGTCACATTCCTTCCTCCCCTAGATTTCTGCCAGGGTTAACACCAGAATGTGGTCAGCAGCAGTCTTTTGACACTGTGCAGCTGCCTTTTGGCACTAAGATGGAAGCTGCTTCCAGCTGCAGAGATGGAGAAGATGACCTGGCCCATGTCTTTGCAGAGCTCTTCTCTCCCCGCACCCTGCTCCTGTTTGTTTGGAACCAGTTTGCCTCTTCCTGTCTACAGTTTCCAAAGGCACTAACACCTCCAGGCTGCTGCTGGCCACCAACATAACCCAGCCACCTCCTGGCCAGAGAGGTGGCTGAGCATGGGAGGGTGCCTTGGGGACAGAGCAACTTCATGTTCCCAGAGGGCAGAACCCAGCCCATGGTGTAGGTGAAGAGGATTCTAAGCCACTGTCCTTGGGGCTGCTGTGGAGTCTGTGGGGTATAAACAGGCTGGAAATTACTTTACCCCCACCAGTCCAGGGGTTAGCAGAGGGGCAGAGAGGCTTTGGCACATATAGGGCTGAGCTCCTCTGGGCCAGATCCAGTAGGTGTGTGGGTTACACATGGATCAGATTTGGATGGCAGCATTTGATATTTAGGAAACTCATTTAATGAATAAGGTAGAAGCTTTTGAAAAGTCACAGGAACACCCGCTAATGGATGGACCAAAGTGGACACATTTGTACTGAATCTGGCCTTATACTTGCTTTCTGATTTCAAATATTGCCTATTAAAGATTTCAATTTATGTTAACTAAAAGACCTTTTCTTTAATTATTAGGACTGTCGTATTCTCCTGGAATAACTGATGAGAGCTGAGACACGTTGGCATGTTCCCTGTAAGCTATGTGCATGTGTGACCACTCAAGAGTGATTCAGATGCTGCCCATCTGATTAGCAGACCACCCACAGCAAGGTTTTTTGTTTCTACTGGTGGTGCACATTTGCACATACCTCAGAGCACATAAAATTATTCTGCACATGGAAGGAAAAAATCCACACATTGATTTTGAAATAATCAAAATCCATTTGAAATAAATTTGAAGTAACAGGCTTCTTACTCCAACCTCTGTGAACTTCATTTCATGAGGAGTAAGGGAAGACGGGGGAAGAGGGCTCTATTTCAAAATAACTGCTGTGTAGACAGCACCAAAAGTTGATATAAGCTCTTAGCATATCTCAAGGTACGTAGTTTATTTTGAGTTTAGCTTTGCTACGTAGCCATGCCCTTACAGATTAGGGATTTTAAAGCAGTTCAGTTCACTGTCAAACACAACTCTAAGGCTACGTCTAGACTGGCATGATTTTTCGCAAAGGCTTTTAACGGAAAAGTTAAAGCACACGTGCCATGTGTCTGGGGGCGGGGCTGCGCATGTGCCGTGCGCCCAGAGGCGGGGCCGCCCATGCGCTGTGAACCTGGGGCCACGCATGTGCTGCGCGCCCAGGGTAGGGGCCGCCCATGCACTGCGAACCCAGGGCAGGGGCCGCCCATGTGCCACGCACCTGGGGGCAGGGCCGACCCAGATGATTCGGTGGGCACACATAAATGCCCTGGCGGGTGCCATGGTGCCCACGGGCACCACATTGGAGATGACTGCCCTAATACATCTGTTAGTCTTGAAGGTGCCACAGAACTCCTCATTTTTTCAATATATTAACTATACAAAGGCAACTTGACCTTTTACATTGACTTAGAATTACAGATAGATAGTGTAATAGTTTTAGCACTTGTCTTTCATCTCTAAAACCTGGGTTTAAGTAAAGAAAGCTAGGATTATCCACTAAATAATCCACTGGGACTATGGACTATCTTCACCAATAACAAAATCTATAGTTGCTCTGTACTTATGAAACAGAACAGCTAGCATATTTGGCACCTATTTTTACTGTTATATTAATCATTCTTTGTACTACTGTAGTTTCCAAGAGCCTTAGGCATGGAGCAGGACTCGTGCTAGAAATCCTTCTCCAAGGATTTTACAGTCTAAGTACAAGACAAGAGACAGCAGCTGGATGCAGACAGATGGGTAGTTCAGGGAACTAACGAGATAACATTGGCTAGCCTGAGAGGCACCATTCTCAACACACCAGCATCCCATTGTCAAGTTTTTGTAGGCCTCATAGCAAAAGGGATTTAAGGATTTTGAATGTTTGTTTTGCAGATGTTTACAGGGAACTTTCCCCAAGGCTGAGCAGATTCTTAGCGAAGATGTTTCTTGCGAATTGAACAAGTGGTCAATGAAGGCGGGCATTATGGACCAGTCAACCTTTTGATACCAAGTGAAAGAAGATCAGTAGAGTGGGATAAGTCTCAAAGCACCTTGAAAACAAACACAAGTAGTTAATGTTTGATATGATAGAGAAGAAAAAAATCAGCAAAGGGATTTGCAATTATGCTGGTATATCTTTGATTTCTATGTGGTATCTATGTATATTTGTAGTATATTTTAATGCTTATTGCCGCAGTCTTGTAGAATACCATTCACATTGTTTGGTTACTGACATGAAGTTATGCACCACCACAACTGCGGTGTTATCTATATCGCAGCCACTAAAGATATCACTTAAACTGACAGGCAAAATATTGGAGCAGCAGACAATGCTGTTTCTGGAGGAAAGCGCAGTCAAACGAAGCGAGGCAGCACAGCAGAGGAACACATCAGGCTAATAGTCAAGGAGTAGGGATGTAAATATTGATTCAAACAGTTAATGTGTTAAACAATTAAAATTATATCATTTAACTGGTTAACTGTTGGCGAGGGTAGGGCAGCCAGAGCAGGCGGTCTCACTATTACTGTGGAGTCCAGGTTCACTAGGACCGGGGCTGTGGGAGCCAAGGCTGCAAGATGCCCGGGAGCCAGGGCTGCAGTGTGGCCAGGAGCTGGGGCCCTGGGGAAACTGGGCACCAGGATCAGGGCTGCTAGTGCCATTGAGGGAGGGCCTGGTGCCATGGAGCTGGAATCTGGTTCTGATGTGGTGCAGCCAGGTCCCACCTGCTGCTCATATGGTGCTGCCTGCCACCCTGACCTCTTGTGAGATTCCTGCCAGCCAACTCTATGTGGCTGGCAGTCCGGTTAACCGGTTACCAAATAAGTGTTCTGATAAACCTAATGCTTACCAGGTAACCAATTAACCTTTTGCTTCCTTATCAGGAAGTAGTTGGATGTCATTGCAGCAAATGATGGTATTGAGACCCTATCTGATCACCTAATCCCATTTTCTTACCAATGGAAGATTGGTCTTTATTGTATTTACCAGTGTTTGGCCAGATGTTTTAAATGACCCAAGTTATCTGGATTCTGCCCCTTTCCTTGGGAGATTGTTGCACAAGTTAATACATGTTCCTGACAGACATGATGCAAGACAGGGCAAACCACAGAAACCGCTGAGACAGACTGAAAGGGAAGAACCACATGGACTAAAAAGTCACTATTTCGTGTAGCTCACAAAATTCCCCTAATGTTTGTGAAACTGTCTCCTTCTCTCCACCCGTGGATGTTTAGTTACATGAGGATGGGGAAATGCTTGGTTTACAACTGTTAAATTATATTAAGTTGTACTCATGCCATGGATGGCAGAACCAGGATAGGGGCAATTTCTTTATGTCCTGTCTACACTAAGCAAAAAGGATTTGTAACCAAGTGTTGGATAGGATGTATTTCTACACACAGTCAACTTCAGAATGCTCGAAATTATGGTGCGTGTGGGAGGTAATATTAAAGCCATTTTTGCCACCTTCCTCAGCTCAGGCAGGCCAGTGAATCTGGAGCAATATTTTTACAAAGTAGTGTGTTTCTTTGGGGTTGTTGTCTTAGTCTGTTTCAGCAAAAATGACAAGGAGTCCTGTTGCAGCTTAATGACAATCACATTTATTTGGGCATAAGCTTTTGTGGGCTACAGCCCGCTTTGACACAATTTTGTTAGTCTTTAAGGTGCCAAAGGACTCCTCGTTTTTGCAAAGTAACAAACAAACAAATCCCCAGCCCTCAAAGTATATTAAAAGATACTGTTAGGGCTTTTTATACATAGGAAAGAAGCCACACAGACCCTGGACATCTTCCCAAAATATTTTTGACAGTTAGGGTGTGTCTAGACTACATGGCTCCGTTGACGGAGCCATGTAAAGTAGTTTACACAACATAGTCAATGAAGTGGGGATTTAAATAATCCCCGCTCCATTAAAATAAAAATGGCCGCCACGCTGTGCCAACAATCAGCTGATCCGGCACAGTGCAGCAGTCTAGACGCGGATCGATCGTCAAGGGAAGCCCTTGTTGACCGATCTGTGTCTAGACTGCCACGCTCTACCGGATCAGCTGATTGTCAGCACAGCATGACGGCCATTTTTATTTTAATGAAGCGGGGATTATTTAAATCCCCGCTTCATTGACTATGTCGGGTAAACTACTTTACATGGCTCCGTCGATGGAGCCATGTAGTCTAGACACACCCTTAGGGTATGTCTACACTACCACCCTAGTTCGAACTAGGGTGGTAGTGTAGACATACCCTTACTTTCAACTGGTTGATTTTTAGTAGTAGATGCTAAAGTCTGAAACATTAAAATAAGCCTACCAGGATGTGACTCTCCAGGCATTCTAAAATCAGAAGTCAAATCATGAGATTGGCTTAAAATTACAAAACTTTTTTTTAAAAAAACAATAGTGGGTGCTTTTATTTGCCTGGCTTCTTTTAGAGTACACATGGTTTTCATTTTCAAACTGTTTGGAATTGTGATTATAAATTTCTGAAAGCAGAGATTGTTAATCATCACTTGACTCCAAGAGCTATAGGTTTAAGAACACCAACCACTGTGCCACTGGTGATAAAACCAGGAGAGTTGGTAAGGCTAATCTTCATTTCAAATTTACAGTGATTTGCCATCAGAGTGAGTGGCACAGGTTCTCATGGGTGGCGAGGATAACAGAACCAAAGAACTGGAAGGGATCGTGAGAGATCATCTAGTCCAGTCCCTTGCACTCATGGCAGGCCTAAGTATTATCTAAATCATCACTGACAGATGTTTGCCTAGGGAGACTCTGGAATTTCCATCACTAGATTTTTAGAAGCAGGTTAGACAACCTATTCCACTGCTTAACCACCAGCACAGTTAGGAAGGTTTTCATAACACCCAACCTAAACACCTAGGCTGTGTCTAGACTGGCCAGTTTTTCCGGAAAATCAGCCGCTTTTCCGGAAAAACTTGCCAGCTGTCTACACTGGCCGCTTGAATTTCCGCAAAAGCACTGACTTCCTACTGTAAGAAATCAGTGCTTTTTGCGGAAATACTATGCTGCTTCCGTTCAGGCAAAAGTCCCCTTTGCGCAAAACTTTTGCGCAAAAGGGCCAGCGTAGACAGCTGAGATTTGTTTTCCGCAAAAAAGCCCGGATCGCGAAAATGGCAATCGGGGCTTTTTTGCGCTAAAGCGTGTCTAGATTGGCCACGGACGCTTTTCCGCAAATAGTACTTTTGTGGAAAAGCATCCATGCCAATCTAGATGCTCTGTTCTGAAAATGCTTTTAACAGAAAACTTTTCCATTAAAAGCATTTCCGGAAAATCATGCCAGTCTAGACGTACCCCTATTGCTTCCTGTTTTTTCCTCAGAGCTAAGGAGAACATTTTTTTCTCCTACTTGTAACAATCTTTCACACACTTGAAAACATTTTTCGTATCCCTCCGCAGTCTTCTCCAGACTAAAACCTATTTTTTTCAATTTTTCTTCATAAGGCCACGTTTTAATGGTTTTGTCCCAGAACAGTCCTGTGTAAGGGCTTAGAGGGGTAGCCAGCGATACTGTTAAAAACAGCTAGGAAGAGTTTACAATACAAAACCACATGGGACTGATGTGTCCCCTTGCCAATGCCTCTCCCCCTCCTGCAAATGCTTCCAGGGGCTTAGCCAGCTCCAAGATACTGTAGGCAGCCCAACCCTGGATCCAGAAAACCCCTGGGCAGCAGGAGTATGGGCGCTGGGGATTGCCCAGCGCAAGAAATTTACCAGAACCCAGCAGGGGAGTGGAGGCCCAGGGTACTTGGAATCCCCCGCCTCCCCGGAACCGGGAACCACAAAACATTTGGGCAAAGGGGAGCCTGAGCGCTGGGATGCCCCTAGGGACAGAGAAGCACGTGGCCGCCGGGGATCGCCGTGCGCCCCAGAGCGAGGAGCGGACCCTGCTGGGGAGGGAGGCGGTGCGGGAGCCGGAAGAGCCGGGGCTCCTTCTGCGCATGGAGAGCGGAGGGGAGGACCCAGCCGGGCCGGGGGGTTGCGGCGCGATGGCAGCGGCGCTGCGAGCCGCCAAGCAAGCGCTGCGCGCCGAGCTGAAGCGGCGGCTGAGGGCGCTGAGCGAGGCGGAGAAGCAGCGCCAGTCCCGCCTGCTGAGCCGCAAGGTGGGTGCCCGCTGCTAGGGCCTTGCCGGTGCAGCCCCTGCTCTTTCCCCCGCCCGCTGGCGGGGACTCCCGGGCTGCCCGCGTTGCGGGGACGGAGCCTGCTCCCCCGGCTCAGCCATAATCGCTGCGGGGTCGGAGCCCTCCCGCAGGCACTAGCCTGCCCCGAATATCAGCCGCACGCCCGATCCCTGCCCCGCGAGTGCGCTAGAGCCGGCCCCAGCTCTGCCCTGAACTTGGGGCTCTGGGCCAGCCGGGATTGGGAGGTTCTTCCTTCCCCCCGCCGCCTGGGGCGCAGATGAGCCTCAAGCTGCCGCACGGCTCCCCATGTCTGGCTGAACCCTCTGCCCCATGCACGTGGGCGGATCTCTGTGCCGCCTCCCACGGCTCTCCTCTTCCTATCCCACCCACAAGCGCGCACGGCTTTCGCCACGCCTACAAGTTCCGCGATCACGCTATTAAAATAAAGTGGAACCTTTAAAAGAGCGCCTCTGGATTTTCCAAGGCGCTCTGTCAACTGCAAGTATGAAATGATGAGTTTCATTTTTTTTTAGAAGTAGCTAAGCTAGCACGTGTTCTAAACATGTTTTTAAATACGAGGGTAGTGGAGGAGGGCATCTATAGCGTAGGGTTCACCTCAACTAATTAACACATGTTAAAATACAATTTACAGTGTTGCCTTGTGGCCCTTTGGATTTAGACACTTGTTAGCTCATGTGTAAATATACCCCTTTTATTCCAATGTGGATAGGCCTGTAGTCTCATTTCTACTGAGAGCTCTTTGGGCTGGCTGCTGTTTGTGTTTTGAACAGTACCAGCTAAAGTGATGCTGCTAAATGCATAATTTCAAACCAATGAGAAGCAATAGGTAGGCTCAGAAGGTTCACAACAGGTCTTTACATTAATTTGGGCTGGGTTGTGAGGTCATGAACCTGCACACACGTGTGCATGTAGTCAACTTTACTACTGTGAAAAGTCCCATTACCTAGGGGACTCATGCCAGTAAAGTTAAACGTGTGTGTGTGCACTTCCAGGATCAGGATCCAAATTTGTTAAGAAACCCCAAAAACAATGGCATTTCACATGGTTTCAGGTTCTATTGTGAATGTTTTATTCAGCTCTAAGACAGTAGGCTGTGCCTAGCAATATTTATGAACTAGCTGGAGTTACCCGGCGTTACTCCGGAAACCAGAGGAACAAAATGTAGAAAAACAGTAGTCCATTATCTTTTTTTGAATGGTAGAAAAGTTGCACTTATTTCTATAGGGATTAAAATATAGGTCTGCGTCATCCCCAGGCGGGGGGCGACCCCAGGTGGAGGGGAAGTTACACATGGGAGGGACGCCCCAGCTCATGCCCAGGGCTGCAGGTGCCGCAGGAGGCAGGGCAGGTGCCTGAGCCGTAGTGCGTGTGGGGGTCAGGGCACTGCATGTCGGTGCGGTGGGGGGTGGGGAAGGAGAGAAGAGGGTCGCTTATGTCTTGGACGGCGCTGGGGGCTGCAGGTGGTGGGCACAGGACCTAGGGTGAGCGGGACGGCCCCTGCAGCATAGTGCGGTGGGTTACTTTTTGATTTTTACAGATTGAGCTCGGGCCTGATTGGGTCCAAAAGTACCTTAAACACTTCTCCTGGATGAAAGGTTATCCCATGCAAAGTTTGGTTGCGGTAGCTTGTATAGTGTCCCAAGTTAGTGCACAAACTTACAAACATTCTCCTTTATATATTAGACTAGCTGGAGTTACCCGGTGTTGCTCAGGAAAGTTGATATAACTGAGGTGAGGAGCCTGATCGGAGGGAGGGGGAATAGAGCCGCGTGCCTGCCACTGGCACCCGAGCCCGCCCTCCGCTTCTTTGTCCCTCCACCGGCCTTAGTGAGTGACTGTCCCTGCCACTTCCCCTGAGAAGCCACTTCTCCCCACACTGCCAAGCTCCGTGTAGCCCTGGGAAGAGGTTTTGGTCTCTCATCTCTTCCCTCCCACAGTCCCTTAACCTGTCATCCAGGGGAAGGTTTTATCCCTCCACCGTCCTTAGTGAGCGACTCTCCCCGCCGCTTCCTCTGGGAAGCCGCTTCTCCCCACACTGACAAACTCCGTGCAGCCCCGGGGAGAGGCATCAGTCTCGCATTTCTTCCCTCCCACAGTTCCTTAAAACCTGGATGAAAGGTTATTCCACGCAAACATATCACACTTGTTGCGGTAGCTCTTACAGTGTCCAAGTTATTAGTGCACAAGCATACCAACATTCTCCTTTATATATTATAGATAAACATCTAGCGTGTGCTGAAATTATTTTTCTCACCTTTGCTTTTATTTTTAACTCTATCTGTGTAGTTTTATTGGTGATGCTATCATTTGAAAGCTATCATATTGTATTTACCCAAGTAATATGCTTACACAGCATGCTAATCATTTGTATTTTTCAAATACCCAGTGTATATAGGTCAACAAAGTTGTTTTACAGATATTTTAATGTTTTAATAAACCCTGTACAATTTTATTTTATAGTCGCTGCATGTAATCAAACAGGAATTCTGGGGGAATCACATTTGCATTGTGTCTTTCAGTGAAAGGATCTCAAAGCACTTTACAGACTCCAATTAGACTCCACCTCTTCCCTGTGAGCCAGATATGGCAGGGAAACTAGGGGCTTTCTCCCCCCCCCCCCCGAGCAGGAAGCTGGTGCTGGTGCTCCCATCTCATGGGGAAGGGAGGCACGAAGCTGTAGAGCCAGCACAGGCTCCCTGCTGTGGGGGGAAGGTAGGGAAACGTGAGCTGGAGCAGTGGCCCACCTGCAAGGTGTCCGTGGACCACTAGTGGTCCGCGGACTCCAGTTTCAGAACCACTGACTTATAGCTTGACGAATGCCTTTATGTAAATTCCAGTCTTGGAAAGATCTTCAATTCAAATTGGAATAGTTGCACTAGGCTGACTGTCCTGCTAGTATATAATTAGCTACTGCATGACTGTGCTTGCTTAATGTTTGTGTTCCTGATTAAAGTCATGCTATGTGCATGCTCTGATTCTACAGTAATAGTCATCAGTTCATGTACAAAGGGCAAAGCGTTTTCTCTTTGGAAACATCTGGGGTGTGACAGGAACTAGTTCCTGAGCCAGAGACACATCTTCAGGCTTTTGGCACTAATGTGGTTGCCTGACTGATTGTATTTGTCTTCAGGGGCACAATGTAACTGCACCATGCATTCATCACAGTATACATTTTCCACAGTGTATTTACCCACAGTGTGGAAGGGGAGGAGTATGGTGGAAGAAGGAACAGAGAGAGAGAGAGAGAGCGCGAGCGGAGGAGTGTAAATTACTTTGAAATCAGAATGGAAACATATCACACTTGTTTTGTACTGTTGTAAGTAATGACCTGGCCCTCAAAAACATCTTTTTAAATTCCAGTGTGATTCAGGAGGGTGTTATGCGAGATCTGAAACTTTTACATTATATCATGCACACCATATATGCAATTTCTAATTCACTTCCTACGTTCAGCCCAGTTCAGCCTTTGGTTTATCGAGTAGCCTCTTTTAGATCAAAGAAGCACAAAGGCAATTTCTCCTACATTCTCTAGGTCAGCTGGGGGAATAGGCAGCAATAAGACTGCCTTTCAGCAGAAGCATATAGGAGAACACTTTTGGCATCTCGAACTCCTGTACCCAGGTTAGCTCAGGTTAAAGAACTAAGGCAAGGCATTAAAGGCCTGATCTTGCAAGCCATTAAGCCTCAACTTATTTTCCTTGGTAGGCAGAAAGAAACAACTCTGCCTGAGCTAAAGCTTTTAGCTAGCTTTTTCCTTTGAGTTTTGGACTTGACACTGTCATTCACTTACCTCTCATCTGCCAAGACCCAAAGGTGGGACCAAATGTATGGCAAAAACAAAAATGAGGAATGCAAACACTTTATCTGCTGTGTGGAATAGCATCTCCCTGTCCCATGCACTTTTTTTCTGCAGTAATGTTGATCGTCTGAATGTGCTATACAACAAATTTTAAAAAAAGCATAAATGCTTATCAGATCAGCAAAATATACTGAACATTGGTTCTGCTCCAGTGGCAAGAGGGAAATGTTCCATCCATGAGCTATTTCACAAATGCTGTCTCAGAGCTATGTAGCTATAGCTTCAGCAATGCTAATATGATTTATAAATTGAATATGCAAAATCATTTATGTTGATTTCTTTTTCAGTAAACACAGGGAAAAAGATGTTTTCCTGATGTGAACATTAGAGAGAGAGAGTTTATATTTCCAACATTTTCTCGGAGAATAATGCAAGCTTAAACCTGATTTTTTTTAAGTAAAAAAAAAAAGTGCATCTCTTCATAAACTTCACTGCAGTAATTTCCCTTGTAGGTAATTGGGCATTCCAAATACCAAGAGTCCCAAAGAATTGCAGTGTTTCTGAGTATGCAAGATGAAGTCCAGACAGAAGAAATTATTAAGGACATGTTTCAGAGCGGGAAGGAGTGTTTCATTCCGCAATACAAGCCCAAGAGCAATCACATGGACATGGTAAAGTTAACTTCCGCTGAAGAAATTTCTTCACTTCCTTTGACATCTTGGAAAATTCATCAGCCTAGTGATAATGATGTAAGGGAAGAAGCTTTGTCTGTGGGTAAGTGTTTCCTTCTTTCTGATCTTGAATTTTAGGCTATGGCTACACTAGAGAGCTCTCTAGTTTAAAGCGCAACTGCGACAGTGCTTTCATGCAGCAGTGTGGTCTCAGCATCAGTGCTAGGAGACAGATCTCCCAGCGCTGAAGGTAAACCACTTCCACCAGGGGAGTAGCTAATGTGTTTACATTGGTGGGTTACAGCACTGTAACTTATTGTGCTCAGGTTTTGGTGTTCTCACACTCCAGAGTGAGAAAGTTACAGTGCAATAAAGTGGCAGGATAGACAACTCTTAGAATGCACTCCAGTTCCTAAGATCCTAAATTCTGGTAATTGCAGGCAGGAATGTAGGAATTTTTATAGACTCCTGGATCCTACATGCTGTGTGTGGATGAATCCCAGTGTCTTCCCAGAACCTGCAGAACAGCTTTCCATACTGCAAAATAAAAGTCCTTTCTGCTAGAGCTGGGTATATAGTTTTCTGTCATTATTTATCACATTTTAATTTGTTCATTTCAGCCTCAGGATCTTTGGATGTTACAAGATCTAAAAGCAAGTCAGTTTTATAACGAGATTTACCCTGAGTTGCCCAGGTCCTTAACTCAGTTATTTTTTGTTTTTTGAAAAATAAAATGAAAATGTACGTGCTTCATTTAAATCAGTGGTTCCCAAATTTTTCAAGCATACAGACCCCTTTTTAATCTATTAAAATTGTATAGACCCCCCCAACAATATAGCTATTTTCAAACATTCCATTACTTGATAATCATTTGAAATGTATAATAGTTCATGTTATCTAAACAAAGATAGCAGTATTGAGTGATAATACAGGGTGTCTACATTGAAATGTAACAACTTGGAGGTGCCATATATTTTTATTTAATAACATTTTATTGGATCCACCAGTCCATTTTTGCTAGCAGTCCAACTAAACCCTTCCCACCACTCTAATAGCTTTTGAGCAGTTAGAGAGGGGTGGCATATTCACATAACATGATCATTTCAAAAAAGAGAAAAAATGGTAAAAAGTGACTGACTCGTTTATAAGCCGACTCCATAGGACAGTTTCAGCTTGTCAGCTTCAGCGCAGGCTGAGGGATGTGCAGACTGCAGAGCATGGAGCTTTTCAGCTCCCATTGGCTGCTGTTCACAGCCAATGGGAGCTAAGAGGCTCTGTGCCTGCAAGCAAACAAAAACTCAGACTTTGCAAGCAAACAAATGTCCCAGCAGAGTCCGCAGCACTTCCCAGGATCACTTCCTAGCCCAGCAGGGCAAACCGCTGGCACGCTTGGATTTTTTATCCATGTGGAGCATCTGCAGGCTTGGAGCCTGTCAGCTCCCAGTCCCTGACTTTTGCCATTCTGGGTGAAAGGGAGTGGTGAGATGCAGCAGCCAGCACGTCCCTTGGCCCGCACTGCTTCCTCATCTCCTGCTCCCTCCATCCCCTGCCCATCCACAAAGGATACGGCGAGGGGGCTCTAGTGGCCAAAGGCAGCTCCTGCCCCGGCACTCGGCCTTTGGCTGAGCACGGAGCTGTGGGAGAGAAAAAAAGAAAAGAGAAGGAAAGTAAGAATCGGGCCTGATGCGTGAGAGGGCTGGAGCATAAACAGCAGCGCAGCTGGCAGCAGGAGGACGGATGGTTATGAACGGCAAGCCCAGGGTGAGAATTGCCTGGTGGAAAGTCCCAGTTCTGCGATGGGCCCGGTCCTTACTTTTAAACTTTCTGTGGATCACCTACAGTACCATTGTGGACTACCAGGGGTCCGCAAACCACAGATTGAGAACCACTGATTTAAATTATTATTCTGGAGTGGGGCTGAGGAAGAGGGGGTCAGTATGCAGGCTCCCCTTGGGAGAGAGGATTGTACTAGCCCTCTGTCACCCTAGTAGCTTGGGGCCACATGAAAAGTGCCTCTTCATGGCTGCAGCAGCTTCAGCAGACACAGCTGGGGGATGGGTGCATGACCCACGGGCTGGGGCAGGTTTAGGTTCGTTTACCCCCTGTACTCTCCTGTCAGAGAGGTATGGTGCACACAGTGTACTTTTCCCTGGCTCCCTGAAGAAGAGGAACAGCTAGCAATATCCTTGTATGAATGGGGGGAGGGGGAAGCGTCAATTAAAGGGCACCTAGGTGGGTTGGAGGCTCAGGGCTGAGGCAGTGCCGGATGGGGAGGGAGTATTCCCAGTCAAACGCTTTCTCCTGCCTGGTGATTCTGTCTCTTTTCTATATGGTTTTATGTATCTCCTACGAAAAGGGGAAGAGGAGCTGCAGTCTCCCGCCGCTTTCTAAATGGTGCCTGGGAGGTGGGAGGACCAGGGTTGGGGCAGTTTCAGAGAAGGTGGTATGCCCTCATCTAGCCCCTAATGATTTATGAAAAGCAATCCCTTTCTGGGCTAGAGCTGTAAGAGTTTAACTTATTAACCAATAAGATGATGCTTATCAGTTACAGTTAAAGGTTAAACTCTGCATGGGGCAGCTGTGGGGCTGGGGACCAGGCAGTTGGGAGCTCCATGGAGCCAGGAGCCCTTGTAGCCCTGTGGGGCCAAGAGCCAGGAACACTAGCAGACTCACGGAGCTAGGAGTGCCAAGAGCCCTTGCAACTCTGTGGGGTCAGGAGCCAGGCAGCTGGGAGTCCTAGCAGTCCTGTAGAGCTAGGAGCCAGCAGTCCTCTAGGCTGGGAGCTGGCAGTCCCAGGAGTGGTTAAGCTGTATATTTTTTATTGATTACATGGTTAATATTTTTATTCATGTTTACATCCCTATTCTGGGCACATCCTGTTTTCCTGGCACAACCAAGCCCTTGCCTTGCTTTAAGTTACGATAAGAGGAATTTATATACTGACTTTGGTGATCCTAGCTCTTACCATTTAGGAGAAGTTCTTGAACAGACAGACTCAAATATATAGTAGATATAAAAATTCTAGTTTCTGGAAAACTAATTTTATTGTCATTTGACCTCCAAATCAAACACCACCACATCCATCTCTTCAATACAATGCTCTCCAACTGCCTACAAATTATATATCAAACTTTCTTAGACTTTGTTCACATTTCTTGTTTGCTTTCTGCAAATATTCCCTTGACTGTCATCGCTGGCAGAAATATTTAAGAATATTCATGGAAAGCAAATGCTAAATTCATATGGGAAACATGATTCTGAGAGTTTCTCACCTCTATAGAGATTTACCAGGTTACCAGATTGCGCACATTGGGTGAAGTCACCAACAGATCCTGTAAATTGGATACTGCAGCAATTCAAACCAATTCATTTTAACTCTTTCCCAGAAGCATTAGTTGTCTTTCATTGGAATTCTCTTTAGTGATTTAGTGTTATCAGAATTAGCACCAGTATTAAGTCTCCATCTATCAGCATTTTCATGTTTTGTTTCAGTCAATTGATTTGTTAATTTCTTCTCTTTTGTCCATCTTTCTCATTGCAGAATTCTCAATATTCACATGTTGTTGCCATATTATTATTATGTATTGTGCTGAATTTATTATATTTTGATACATTTGCAGGAATATCAAGCTGCTTTTGTTACCCCTCATATCCATTGTAATTATGCACATGTGAATCATTTATCTCCATGATGCTATCAAATACTATAGTGCTGCATTGTATTTACACTGTTATGAGTAGATAACGTGGTGTTATAATAGCAAAGTTCCCATTGCTTGCATAGATTGCTATTTAATTTCCAGGAATTATCCTGCAGGTACATACATAAGTTATGTCACCACTGACTATATTCATTTATATAGGACAAAACAGAAAGCGCAGATCAAAATTATCCATAAAACTTCTTTTCTTGTCACAAGTCTGAATTTTGAGGAGCAAGGCATGCTATCTATTCTATACATCGTGTTGTTGAACCTTGGGTAAGAATTATAGGTACTAACAGATAGAGACACTCCCTTTAATTATAGTCCTTCCTGCATTAGATCAGGATTGTCCATTTCCATCTTGGCAGTGCCCAGCATTACATGCATTATTGATGTAAAAACAGATCAAAACAATTTCTCTAAAGTAAATCTTTCATCTTCTCTATCATGTAAAAATGACACAGGTCATTTGTCATTTAAAATATTGCTTTTTATTGGCCTTTCTAGATACTAAGCAATAAAACAAGCAAATGTGCAACAGTGGCAAAGTCAAAGTTCACCCCCCTGTGAGTTTGCTTTATGATGCAGTCTTTAATTACGTGATAACTTACTGTTTTTAACATAGAACTCATGTGTAATTCAGTACACAAAATGGACCTGCTCTGGGGATGCATTAGGGTCGAGTAGAGCTTCTTACGCCAGTTAGGATGATCCCATAGAAAGGAAAATGGATACTTTCAATTTACAATTGCAGCAACCCACTGGTAAGTGCTTTGAAATTGTTATTGAGGGAGCATTTCAGAGTTTGCCATTGGGAACTACCTTGCAGAAATATTTTTAGCTGCAAATATTCTGTTTTAGCCACCTTTGAAGTCCTACTATGTATTTGTTTCACTCACTGCACCCGGGTCCTTGGTAGCTACAGTCCGTTCAGAATTCTTAACAGCTTAAAAATATAAAGAGCCTTTAGGGTTGGGTCACATGGATTGGCAATATGTTTGTGCGAGGATTACATGAAACATATAACTACAAAAGAAAGATGGCATTTTGAAAAAGATGAGAGGCTGACTTTTTAAAACAGTGCACCAGGAATAAGAGTTTGCAAATATGAGGCATATAAAGGAGTATAATAATGGAAAACAATATAAGAGAAAAATGCTATAACTGAAAGCAAAGTAAATGTCTTATATGTCACTTCAGACATAATAGTTGTTCAATAGCTATATATGAAAATATGGTAGCTTATAAAACTGTGTTTAGCATTCTGAAATAAGACATATTGCACACAACAGTACTCTGGGGATTACTGAGACAGATTGAAAGAAGATATGTTCTGAATATCGGATGAATGAAACGTACATATATTGGAAGCAATGATATTAAATGATGTTGCTACAAAGTAGGGAAACAGAGAATGCTCCAAACAAGATTTTAAAGTGATTGAGAGTGTGAGAATATGCTCTTCTTTTTAGGGAAACTTGATTAAAACTTACAGTACAATATACACCGAGAGAGAGATTATAATTTAAAATCTCTTTAGAATGGCCATACAAAGAAAAGCTGAGACCATGGCATGAAACCAAATTGAAAATTGAAGCTGAGCTTTTAATGTAATTTATTTTTTAATTAAATGATTTAAAGTTTGGAATGAACTTCTAGTTGAAGACAATGAGCCATAGTATTTGGATGCATAGGAAGAATCAATTCAGTTCTAGTGAGTCATTAACATTCTAGTGATGAGTCCTCTGATGAAGAGATGATTCTTATTCTCTTGTAACATAGGAATTGCCATTCTAGATCAGGCCAGTATTGCATCTTGTTCAGTATCCTGTTTCTGACAATGGTTAAGGTCAGGCACCTCAGTGAAAGGTGCAAGAAACCCCTGTGTATTTAGTTATGTAATAATGTGTCCATAGGGGAAATTTCTTCCTTAATCCTGCATCAGTGAGCACTTGATTTATGCCACAAAATATAACGTGCATCATCATTATTATAAAACTCTAATCCATTTCAGAATTGTACTAAGCTTTTAGCCTTAATATAACATGGTGGCAGTGAGTTCCATGGGTTAATTATATGTAAGGTAAAATATGTTTGCTTTTATCCGTTTTAAATTTGCCACCTTTAAATTTCATCAGTTGGCCTGTATCCTTGTATTATGGGAAGATAACTATTACCACTTGATTTACCTTCTCTAGAAAATTGTTTTTTTAAAGCTCTGTTATATTACCTTATATTTGTTTCCTCACTAAACTAAATCAACCCAATCTTTACAGTCTCCTTTCATAATAGTCTTTTCTGGGCCTTTGATATTTCTTCAGACTGGTCTCTGAATCCTTTCTATTTATTATCTTCTTTTAATGAGAGGGCAATTAGAATAGAATCCAGTTTCTGAGGCAAAGGTGTATGTAATGGCAGTATTATATTTTCAATATTATTTTCTTACTAATTCTTTATATCCTGGGTACACGTCACCTCAGAACAGGATGCAGAGATAAAATTTTTTGATACCTCAGATGACTGTTTCTTGGAGCAGCTGGTTCTGGAATCCACAAGGGGAGAGTTAATTCTTGAATTAGTCCTAAGTAGAGCACAGGATCTGGTTCAAGAGGTAAATATAACTGGACTGATTGGAAATCGTGACCACAGTGTAATAAAATTTAACATTCCTGTGGTGGAAAAAATTACCTCAGCAGCTCAACATTGTGGCATTTAATTTCACAAAGGGGAACTACACAAAAATGAGGAGATTAGTTAAACAGAAATTAAAAGGTACAGTGACAAAAGTAAAATCCCTGCAAACTGCATGGAAACTTTTAAAAGACACCATAATAGAGGCCCAACTTAAATGCATACCCCAAATTAAAAAAACACAGTAAGAGAACAAAAAAAGTTCCACCCTGGCTTAACAACCAAGTAAAAGAAGCAGTAATAGATAAAAAACTCAAATGTGAAATTGCGAAACTATTAACTGAGGTTTATAACCTATTCTTTATATAGAGCTCCCACTCCTCTGGACTTTTATGCACACTTTTAGTTATACCCCTTGCACTTCATGTGTTCAGAAACACATAAGATTCTAAAGTCCCTTTTCACTCACCACTGCTACTGTCTTTCTTTGGAATGTAATAAATAAAAACACCTATTGTACAAAAGCAAGTGGATTTCATTGGCATCATTCTGTAATATTTCAACTTCTTTCTCTGAACTCCTTTTGTGAAATCTGTAAAACATGAACAAAATATGGCTTGATTCTAACAACACATCAAGCATGTTGTTGAAGTTCCAAAAGCCTTTGGAATATTGAACCTATTAACTTTTATGAAGATCATTAACTTTTTAAAAGGTTATTGTTCCTTTTAATCACACTTAAATGGTGTATCAGTAGTCTCCTTGCATAAAATGTCCTTGTTAGTTAATCTCTCTCAGCAAAACAACTGAAAAGACTGGTTCTTCTGTAATTAATTGAAGTGTAAAAGAAAGTGGAAATAGCATAGTAAAAGGTTGTAAATTCACTGCAAGTGGCTCTGAAGTGTTTTGTCTCTGAGGGCTACTTTTATTACAGTGTGAAAAATAACTCTTATTTTCTTGGTACTGTTTCCTATATACAGAAGTATTTCTAAAGCAAATAACAGGGTAGCATTTGTTCTGGATTATGGCCTGAGACCTATATGAGGACTGTAAGGGTGTGTCTAGACTACATGGCTCCATCAACGGAGCCATGTAAAGTAGTTTACTCGACATAGTCAATAATCCCCACTTCATTAAAATAAAAATGGCCGCCACGCTGGGCCGACAATCAGCTGATCCGGCACAGCGTGGCAGTCTAGACGCGGATCGGTGAAACGAGGTTTACCGGAGCGGTTGACAAAGGCTTCCCTTGTCGACCGATCCGCATCTAGACTTCCGCGCTGTGCTGGATCAGCTGATTGTCGGCACAGTGTGGCTGCCATTTTTATTTTAATGAAGCGGTGATTATTTAAATCCCCGCTTCATTGACTATGTCGGGTAAACTACTTTACATGGCTCCGTCGACAGAGCCATGTAGTCTAGACACACCCTAAGAGAAAAATTTGAACATGCAAGTATTACTTCCTACCTCCATGAGGCTAATTTAAACAGAGATTTTATCTTCATTGCTTTTATTCTTATGGATTATTTTTGCTCATTACTTTTGGAGTAATTGTAGAGGTTGCACTGGGGCCCTCTCTTTGTCCACAGAGTAGAGTTGATATGGGCAATAGGAGTAGGTACATTTCCACACTGCCCAGGAGTGTGCCTCATCCTGGACATGGACCATCTCCAGTGAGAGATCTCCCCCATTTGGCACATTTTATCCTTGTTCTCTACTGAGATGACTAACGGTGGACCAGTTTGTGATCCAGTTAACTCACAGCACCTCCTCATCAGCTACACTGGGAAGCTCCTTGGAGCCAGGAGAAGGAGGTGTCAGAGTACAGGATGGTTCTCTTGTTGCCTTATAATGTAAGTAAGGCTATAACTCAGTGTGAGCATCACAGTCTGGCTCAATAATTCCAGCTTGTGCTGACTGTAATTATTTTGAGTATTTATGATGTGAGGACTGGACCCATCAAGCCAGCACGTTCATGCTTGGAAGTGATGCAACAATTTCCCTTTACCAGCAGGTGTCAGGATTCTACAAATTGAGTAGTGTGCGCTAGTGTCATTTTTGCTACCTCCTATAATTAAAATCTCATTTAGGCACTGCAGTCACACACAGGGGAGAGCAAATGTTCCAGCCTAACGTCTAAAAAAAAATGAGCAGGGAGTGGAAGCTGAGGTGTGGTTATTTTTATTAAGCTGATTGCCTGCACAAGGTTTGTGTGTAAGAAATAGAGTGTCAGAAAACAGCCAGTCTCAGAGTCATTGTGGTGATAAAACATGTCTGACATGGATGGCAGTGATGCAGTCATTTGCTGAATACATGCACAATAAACTCTGCCATATAAACATTCCTAACCGTTCTATCCTGTGAACAAACTCTTTATGGGAGTTATGTTTATGCATCAAAGGGGAAATGAATGGCTTACCTCTGAATGGTTTATATTTTACAGACAACTTAGTTGCACCAGCAGTGGAGTAAAGAAAGGAACACTGCATAAGCTGTTATAGTTTACAATTTGGTGATTTTTTTTAATGTCATACAGGCAGTCCCCGGGTTACATACAAGATAGGGACTGTAGGTTTGTTCTTAAGTTGAATTTGTATGTAAGTCGGAACTGGTACATATTATAGGGGAAACTCTAGCCAAACATTTCTCCAGAGCTCAGTTTTATTCTCCCACACCTCACTTCCCTCAGTCCTTTATTCTCAAGCTGAGGTGTCTGCTGAAAAAAGACGCTCCTTGTCTCCCTGGTCTGCTGGAGGGGGGGCGCTAGCTTCCCGTCTCCCTGGTCTGCTGGGGGGAAGCAACTAGTGCGGGGTTGCCTCACTCTGTTTGTAAGTAGGGATCTGATGTAAGTCGGATCCATGTAACCCGGGGACTGCCTGTACTTCAATTTAGTCATTTTTATTGATTTTAAAGTATACAGATAATGATAGAGAGAAGCAGAATGGTGAACATATATGGTGCTCATATCCATATATACACACAAGTGGAGATATATAAATAAGCATTTAGGTAAACAGTTACCTCAATTAAAATGTCATGTTCACTGATGGCTTTTCCACACATATAGCACTGCAGTGGTTCAGCGGCAGTGCTTAGTGAAAACACTACCTATGCCAACAGAAGAGCTTCTCCCAGTCACAAATGACTT
Source organism: Pelodiscus sinensis (assembly GCF_052426305.1). Taxonomy (NCBI): domain Eukaryota; kingdom Metazoa; phylum Chordata; order Testudines; family Trionychidae; genus Pelodiscus; species Pelodiscus sinensis. The sequence goes on from NC_143065.1 coordinate 29,505,166, forward strand.
CTCCTTCTCATGGGTGGAAGAGGAAACCCTTCCATTGACATCGCGCTGTTCATACCAGGAGTTCGGCAGGTATAGCTGTGTTGCTCAGAGGTGTGGATTTTTCACATCTCTGAGTGCTATGTAGTTATACAGACCTAAGTCTTTAATGTAGACCAAGCCAAGGATCCTTAGATTTTTATGCTGTTTTACAAGTGTCAGGTCCATCCTGGCATGAATACTTCAAATGTCAGAGCGGTTGCAAATTTCTTTGAAGCAAAAGCTTTGTGACTTGCATTTGCTGATCTAACAAATGTATCAAGATGTGGCAAAGTTGCTCTTGCACAGATTTGTCCTCTTTCCTTTGGCTCCTCTGTATTTTACCAGCTTAGCTTTGCTTTGTGACCCAGGTGCAACCCATTAAAGCCTGAAAGCTTTCGCTACCTGTGTTTTCCCAGGCATGTTTTTCTATCCTCCTTGCTCAGGAATAAGGATTATGGGAGCAAATAACTCACTTATCAAAAAGGAAATATTAAGGCAGATAACCAGAGCATTTCTAAGCAACAATTTCTTTTACTTTGGACTTGCAAAACCAAAAAATATTCTAAGTGGCAAATGAGGAGTGTGACTTATGTGCTTTGCTTATGTGATAAACTTTATGAACATATTTTTAAAAAACCACCACAATTAAATTGCATTTGTTCGAGCAAATTTGGAAAAGGGGCTTTAAATCAGAGAGGACATACAGTTTAAATTGGAAGTCATGTGATGGTTTAAGTTTGATCCCTAACATTGTTTCTTTCATATTGTGATACCAGCTACAGTTTTGGCACAAGTCTTACAGTTATGCCACCAAAGACCCCGATTGCCAATAAGTTTATTGGTGGAACTACTAGGAATGTCTGTGCATTACAGATATATGCTATACCTGGTCCCAGCCAGTGCCGGAAACTTCTCCAATTCTTTGGCACTTAAATTTATAAGAATGTATTTTTTAAAAATGGAATAAAAATATTATGAGAATATTTCAATATGCTGAGAAACAGAAAGTGAGCAAAGAACATTGTTAGTATATTTTACAATTTTATTAATGAAAGAATTAATGACTCATCTGTTTTAAACTTGTATGACTGATGGTGATCATGTAGCTTCTCAGGGAGAAGTATAAATATTTTACTAAGCCATAGGGCAGCAGAATAAGTGTGAATTGTGAAGACTAATGTTGTGCTGGCACAAAACATTGACATGGATGAGCAGGTGGATAAATACGGAGCTGCTCAATATCTGTTTGTAGAGTCTATTGATTATTCTGTTTTTTGCAAAGTATTTTATTGAAGTAATAACAAAATATATTTAATTTACTCTGAGTGTATTGGTGCTGTTGATAACACCAGCAGGGAGAGGCTTACTTACAGGTCAGAGGAAATCTGTGCAAATCTAGCCAATAAGGACAAGGAACAGTGGGCCAATCAGGGTCAGGCTGGGCCCTGTAAAAGGCTACAGAGCTGAGGGGAGCTCATTCTTCCCTGACCAGCAAGGGAGAAGGAGCTGGGTCCTAGTAGGGAAGGGAACCAGAGCCACTCTGGACAGAACATTGTTGGGCAGGCTCAGAGGAGCTGGAGAGGAGCTCCAGCCTGATACCTCCCAGACTGTGGGCCTTGATAAATGTCTAAGAAGGTGCAAGGGTCACGGGGAAGTGGCCCAGGGAATGGGAGCAGTCAAGAAGAGAGAAGAAGGGCAGGAGATGGCTGCTTCCATAAGGACCCAGAGTAGTAGGTGGGCCTGGGTTCCCTCCTTCCTGCTTGCGCCAAACCTAGCCACCATGGAGCACGGCTTATATAGACTGCAGCTTGCCCCTGAGGCAAAGAGCTAGCTTTGGGGCTGCAGTTGGTGGCTCAGATGGGTGCATGGACTGAGGACTGCTTAGACCCCGGAAGGGGGAAAACGGAGCAATGGGCAGTGCCAAAGGGCAGTGTCCTGAAGTAGATACCACGAACCAACAGAGCGACATGGGTCTAGAGCCAGAGGGTGGAGATGGGAGAGTGGCTTGATGACTTGTGAGACGCCAATCAGAAGGCAGCGCACTCCATGGATTGAGCAAATTCTCAGTGTGACCAGTAGGAAGCACCATGGTATTGGATGGACATACCTTTGGGGGACTGTAAAGGTGCATCTACACAGAAGGGGTTAACTCAAAATAAGCTACGCAAATTGAGCTACATCAATTTCATAGCTTACTTCGAAATTGGGAGCATCTACACAGCACTTACTTCAAAACAGAGCACTCTTCCTCCGAATTCCCTTACTCCTTGTACACTGAGGGTTACAGGAGTTGGATTAAGAAGTCCTCAAGCTTGACAGTATTTCAAAATAACTTAGTCCATATAGACATGGACTAAGTTATTTCAGAATAGCGCTAGTTATTTGAAAATAGTGTTGTAGTGTAGATGTAGCCTAAGGTATAAAGGGACAGTATTCCATTTGGATTTTTTTGAGTGAATGCCATTGGCTGTATGTCAACACCTCCTCTTGTGGACATGCACAAAGCACTGCCTGCAGTGTGTTTTCACTGTTTGGGGGTAGGGGTTCCCAGGGAGCTCCTCTTGTGAGCTGTGGAGCCCAGCTCTGTTGGGGATCCCCGTGCAAGGAACTTGACAGTGAGGTGGGCCAAGGAAGCATCTGTAGGCCTGCTGGGATGTGAATCTATTGGCTGTCCTTTGTGCAGGAGAGCTGATGCACAGGCACGAAAGGCCTTGAGGTCTGGAGCAGTGTTTACAAAGCAGCAGCAAAATCATCCTGCACTGGTGGTAAGGAGCTCTTCTCCAGGCTCCACGGAACTTCTCAGCATACAGTTCAGAGACGTTGACTTTTGTATGAATGGAAGGGTTTGGGTTTCATTGCTTAAGAAAAAAATATGGTTTAGCCCTTTAAAACTCAAAGTGCCGTTTAACACTGTAAATAAATCAAGTGCCAGTAAATTCATCAAGGGAATACAGGCCTGATCAGTGGGGAATCACATGGAGAGTAGTAGGAGGAATTAGTTATCTAGCACTTCCTACTCTTATAGGCAAAGCATTGAATATGTGGTTAAGTCCAGAGTGTTGTCCAGCATCTGAAATCCAGCAAGAAGCAGCACTTCACTGTGTCAAGTGCGACTGATGGGCAACTTTACCTCATTTCCTGGGTCAGTATGGTCTAGCCATCCCTCTGTTTCCAGACCAGACACTGCAAGTTACCCCTCCCATTGAAATCTGAAACCCTGCCCCTCAAGAGTTCAGTGAAGCTTCCTCCTGCTGCTGCCTTCCTCCTGTCTACACCTCTTCTTTCACTAGTAGGCAAAGACTAACAATTGCAGGGTCCAACTCAACTCCTGGTACTTTTCTATGGCACCCAACGCTAGAGAGAAAGAACTCCTAAGGAGGACCAGGGAGGTGACTGGGACACACCTCCAACAGGAGTCTGAGGACATCTGAGGTCTGTGCCATTTTTTGAAATACAAGGATGACAGCCCTAATCTAGCAGTCTGTTTTGAGTTGATGTCTCCTTCTGGCATGTGTTGGAAAAAAAGATAGGTCTTTCTTGAGTTAGAATAATCATGTGAATTATTCTAATTATTGAGATCCATTTGTTTCCTTGGACCTCAAGGATTAGACTAATTCACATGATTATTAATAAATAAACTAACTGCTGCCCACATACCTGGAATACTGCATTGTTAAAAACATTCACTGCATATTGCTCATCTGGAGGGAAAGGGTACTAAATAGTCACCGTTTAAAATTAGCTATGGGTAGTTGACTTTTTTTTAAGTAAAATCAAATCTGAGATTTAGTCCCATAACAGCCGTGTTTGAGATTGTAAGGGCAGCGAGAACTATAGAAATTTCCACATGAAAGGTGTCCTTTAAAAAAAAAAAACAGCAAATACCTAAAATGGCAGAAAAAGAACTAAAGATTTTTCTTAGTCACATGGGTAATTCATTTGTGACATCTCACATGTGGTTCATTATGTCAGCACAGTAGAGTGGAAACAGGTTGGAGCTATGCAGATTTACCCCAGCTGAGCATTTGGCCCTTTGTGCTTTAGCTTACTGTTTCCAGAGAGATGTGATTTGTTTTTGTTTGTTTTTTTTGCTGTGCTTCTGGTATTGATTTTCAAGTGCTAGATTGTGCGAGATAACATGAGTTATTATTGGATATGAATTTTCTTTCTGTTCGGGGGATTCTTTCTGCTTTTTAGCAGGCTGGCTGGTGGAAAGTTGAGATACATAATTGCTGATGTCTGTTTGTGTAATCATTTGCATTATTGGTAGATGTCAGCATAATTGGTTCTGGATGAATAACTTTTTTTCAAATAGCTCATAATTGCAGCAAAGGGCAATGTTTCTAGTCTCCTTTCTCATTAGATCAGGGCAGTAACAGTGCCTTGTATGCTGGTTTTGATAAAACAATACATCTCCCACTGTTAAATGTGTATCCTATAGGACATGAGTCCTAGACATACTGACTTAAGAGAGTGCAGCATAGCTATAGGTTTCCCATCCTCAGGGTACATCTAGTTTGCTCTCAGTACTGATTACTTTCACTGTTTTTATTTCCTACCTACCATTTAGCCAGAAGAGCAGACAGATGGTTGTCTTCAGCACTGAGCCCTACAATTCTGTGAACTGTTTCCCAGCTCTGGATTTTGGGTTTGTTCCTGTTAACCTTGACATGGGCACGATTGGGCCCTGGAGTGAACAGGATTCTCATTCACACCCATCATCTCAGATCGGGATGTGAAGGACTAGTCGACTATCTGATAAGCAAATGCTTACTGGATAGTCAATAGGATAGTTGACTAGTTGCTTCTCCTCCCCCTTGCTGCCTCTGTCAAATAGAAATAGCAAGGCGGGGGGGGGGGAGAAAAGGAAGAGGGGGTAGTAGGGCTCTCTGTCACTGGGGGAAGGGCAGCAACATGGCTGCTGGAAGGGAATGCGGAGACCCTGAACTACAGCGGAGGTGCTGGGGAGGAGCACGGAGCCCTTTGAGTAGCAGCAGAGCCATTCAGTGGAGTGTGAAACTCCTCGGGCATCAGTGGGGCTGCTTGACGGAGCCTGCCAGGCAACAGCAAAGCTGCTCAGTGCAATGCAGAGCCTCAGGTGGCAGCAAGATGCTGAGGGGAGTGAGGAGATGCCTGACAGTAGCCGAGCCCCAGGCAGCAGCAGAGCCGTGGGGGAGAAAGTGAAGCCACCAGCGGAGGCACAGAACCCCAGGCTGCAGCAAAACTACAGGGAGAGTGGAGCTCTGGACTGCAGTGGAATTCCCGACCACTGTGGGGAGAGGGGAGCCCCTGGGCTGCAGTGAAGCCATGGGGGCTGGGGTTGGAGTAGAGCTCACCCTAACCCCCGTGCTGTGGGGAGAGCAGTGCCCTGGTGGCTGTGGAGCTGCCTGGAAAAAAAGCAGAGCTCTTGGGCAGGCAGGGGAAAAGAAGAGCCCCTGCCATGTTGACCTCCGCTGGTCCGGCAAATTCCCTGGTTTGGGACCACTCAGGTCCTGAGGGTGCCAGATGAGAGAGGTACAGCTAAGCACTGCTGGAAATCTGGTTCCATGTCTAGTGACTGCATTTCCCATCTCCATCCATTTGTCATAACCGGGATGCTGTTGAATGGGTAAAATTTTGAAAAGCACATGGGTGATTTAGGAGACTACATCTCATTTTCAGACGTGATTTAGGCAGTTAGGACCTGAAGTTTCATTGACCATCAGTGGGCTCCTAAATGACTAATTTTTGAATGGGATTTTCAAAAGTGCCTAAGCAAGCTAAAGTACCTGATGCCAATGGATTATCAAAGGCACTTCTGAAAATCTAGTTGAAGTCCTCCTCTAAGTCTCTTAGTCCCAGATCCCCAATTCCCATTTAAATTAATCTTGTGCTAAAATTTAGAGTGATTTTGAGAAGGAAATAAAGACTTTCAGTATGTGATGAGGTGCACAGAACCTTTGCAAGCACTTAATTTCCCAACCTAAGCAAGCCCTATCTGCAGCTGCTGGTGCCTATTTCTGTGCTTTGTATGTCATCAGGATCGCGATCATTAATGTTAAAGGCAATTGCGTGTGTTTACTTTTGTTTCTATGCAATCAGAATTGTTTCTCTTTTGAACACCTGTCCCAAGACGACATTTGTGCTAAAATCCAACGGCTGCACCATAGGCAGCCAGCACTTAGAGGTTTTTCCCTGTTTGAAAAATGAAGTTTTACAAAAAATAAAATGTAGATATTTTCATTTCTGTGATCTATTATCCAGCTGAGCTGCATAACTCGGGGATCAGAAAAACTTTTCATTCCCTGCTGGTGGATAGGTTTTGAAAAGCAGTCAGCATTGAGCAGTATTGCATAGGCAGGCGCATTAGCTGGTCTCATGTTGCTAATGTTTATTCTACAGACAGAGAATACCTTTTCAGGAGGATGGCTTAAACACAAAAGTAAATGATGCTCTCTGGCCAGTACTTTGTAACATATCAACATTGCAATAAAATTTACGAGTTACACACATCAGAGTTATGAACTGACCAGTCAACCACACAACTCCTTTGGAACCAGAAGTACACAACCTGGCAGCATATGCTATTCCGCCCCAAATATAGTGTGTTAAAGGTACACTACTAAAAAAGAAAGGAAAAGCAGCAATTTTCTTCTTGATAGTAAAGGTTCAAAGCTGTATTAAGTCACCCTTCATTTGTAAACTTTTGAAAGAAAAACCATAACATTGGGTCAGAGTTACAAATATTTCAGAGTTATGAACAACCCCTATTTCCTGGGGCTATGTCTACACTGCAGGCTTCTTGCGCAAGAACTGTTTTGCGCAAGGCTTCTTGCATGCAAATTCTTGTGCAAGAGCGTGTCCACACTGCCATGTGCTTTTGCACAAGAGATGTGCTTTTGCACAAGAGTGTCCATGGCAGTGTGGATGGTGTCTTGTGCAAGAAAGCTCTGATGGCCATTTTAGCCATAGGGATTTCGTGCGCAAGAAATCCCTGTTGTCCGTCCACACTGCCTTCTTCCACAAGAGGGCTTATTCCTTATGGGGAGAGGAATAACTCTGGCGCAAGAAGCCCTCTCTTCTGATGCTTTACTGTAAATTTACTTGCACAAGAATACGTGTGCAGTGTAGATGCTCTGCAAGTTTTTGCGCAAGAACGGCTGTTCTTGTGCAAAAAACCTGCAATGTAGACGTAGCCTGGATGTTTATAACTCAGAGGTTCTGCTGTAGTTACTTTATCTGACCAGCTGACATCAAGTATTCTCCACAAGCATCATTTTGCCAAGTTTCAGAAGCGTGTAACCATGTGAGGATCTCAATAACACTGTACAGCTTTATCTTGGTTCTTTTATGGATTTCCTTATTTTTCCAAATATTTGCCAATTAAAAAAAACTCCACTTGCCTTTTCTAGTTCTTGCTTTCCCCTTCTTATGGATGTGGCCATCAGCACTGTTTGTGCTTCCAAGACGTAGAGATTTGTTAACTCTGCTGTATTCTTCTTTCTCAATTGCATACGCACCATCATTGCTGAGTCCTCTCCCAAAGATCATGACTTTCATTTTATTTTCACAGATTTGCCGTCCCACTTTGGCAGCCTCATAGTTGACATTGTTAATGGTCTTTTCTGTGGACATTGCAGAGAAGAAAGTAAAAGTCTATAAGGAAAGGAAAATGAATGGGGCATGAAGCCATTCTCTCCTGTTACAGTTTAAATGGCACTTGGGTTTTGAAAGATAATAAAAATAAATCACTGTGTATATAGCACAGCCACAGTCCCCACTCTGTCCCTCAGTGGATGTGGATCCAACAGTGTATGGAGAAAAGGGAAGTACGATGCAGGGGCCAAAACTAGCTGGATCAAAGTTCTGTGGGAATGGGGGTGAGTGGCAGCTACTTGGGTGGCAGGACTGGAGGTATCACTATTACCACAATGATCCTATGTATGGGAGCAACCGCAAAGAGTATGAGAGGGACTTTTCCTCCCAGCCTTATGTTACCCTGCTGAGGCCCCATTCAGTGCAGATGCTGGTCTTATGCATCCTTACTTCTGGTACTTCTGTTTGAATTACATGATTGCACCTCTGATCCAACCAGTTCCCCCACTCTTGTCATAAGGGGCTTCCCTGTTCCCCCGCAGCTGGGGTGTGGAGGAGTCTTCTCTGATGGAGCTCACCAGCATTCAGCCCAGTTATGTAGATTGGGGGCAGGATTTGGAGCTAACGCGACCTGAACTGACTATAGTTTCCTTGCAGGGTAGCACCTATGGCATGTCATCTTTTTTCTGAAATCCGGTTTGGCATTTTGCTTTAATCTTGTGCTGCATGATTTGTTTTGAAATCAGACAGAACATTGGGATTCAGGGCAAAGTCATTCTCCAGCACTCTGGCATATTGAAAAGTGTGAGGGTGCTTATTACAATATTTACAGCATCATTTTTCATATTGAAGATTTGCACAAGCTTGTTTGAGTTACTCAGCATAAAATCAACGATTGCAGAGGGGCACGTGCACAAGAACGGATTTTGGTTCTCTAGAGAGCCCAGACACAAAACCACAGTTTCTTAAACTAATGCATCTAAATCCATTGAAGTGTAGCTTGTGCCATCAGTGAAGTGATACAGAAAATTTATTTTTTTCCAGCACTGTCCCTGCCAATTCCCTCTTTCCACTGCACTACCACTCACTTGCCTTCTTCCGCTTGCAATATACATATAAAATAAAATGAAAGTGACTGTGTAGAAATGCACCCTCTGACTCTAGAGATTTGCCCTATGTATGTATTCATCTGTTGACTTTAGTTTTTACTGCACTTTACCCTGTGAGCTCAACAGAGCTGAGAGAATGTGAGCTGGAGGCTCTTTCTTGTGCATGATCAGCAGAATTGTTTTCTAAACTGCAGTCGCAGGGCCAGTCCTTTATACTCCTGCCACCCCAATGAAAGGCAAGAGTTACCCAAGGCAGAATATGAAGGGAATGGGGCTGCACAGGGATAACTGAGGTTGAGAATTTGCCCTTCGTTACCAGTGATCATGCTAAAGAAAAGAAAGCGATCACTTGATTTTGAGGGTATGAATTCACTGCAGACAGACACGTGTGGCTGGCCTGTGCCTGCTGCCTCAAGTTTGTAGGGCTGTTTAATGAGGATGTAGAGCCTACGCTACAACCCAGCCTGAACATGCAGCTAAACAGCCCCTTAGCCTGCCCCTGCTAGCCCAGGTCAGATGGCACAGTCCAGCCACAGGTTTTTAATTGCCATGTCGACATACCCTAGGAGTTTGCAGGCCTGCCAACAAATGTATCTTTTTATTTGTAAACGGAGCACATAGGCTGTGGAGTGGTGGAGACACCATCAACGTGGAACCTCACAGTGCTGTTTTTACAGTGTTGTACAACTGCATTTGAAGATCTACCCAGCTCGTCTGTTTTCCTATCTTACTCCCATTTGCCATTTGTCTCCCATTTTAAATCAGAACTTTCCGAACTCTACAGTGCTGTCGCCGTCCCTTTTATTTCAGGAAAGGAGGGAACCAGTAGGTATACACATCCCTCCCATTGGCCAGTTCCCTCCTGTTCCTCCCTTGTTTTTTTGAAAACATGTTTACTAAACTGGCCCAAGCCATATTGGCGAGATGCTATCTTGCTTTGCATTTTTTATATTCCAATTTGTCAGAAGGGTAGAATGGATGGATGGTCACACCGGTAATTCTCTTTTCAGGAATGATGAGCAATGAAAGGAAATGTGGCGGCTCACTCTGTCTGAGCAGATGAGTTGGCCTGAGTGCATTTTTCACTTACTTGCCAGAGTTTAGTACTTGGATACCCCTGGAAACATCCCTGCCCAGCTGTAGCACTTCCAGTGTAAACTTCCCAACAGCACCTTGTGTGTTGAGCCTTATCCCTGACTCACAGGTGGGATTTAGTGTGTTACCTGTGAATAAAGTGTCCAGTTTTGATGCTGGCTTGTGATGAAAACACCCCTGCTGAAACATCATTCCTGGGATGCAGATAAGGTACAGTGACCAGCATATTAATGAATGCCCTATGGTTGTGACTATTTTCTTCCACTATTTGATCTGAGGAAGTGGGTCTGGCCCACGAAAGCTCATAATCTAATAAACCATCTTGTTAGTCTTTAAAGTGCTACATAGTCCTGTATTTTGTTTCAGCTACACCAGACTAACACGGCTACCTTTCTATCACTATCCAGAGTCTTTCAGTTCAATTGTGTTTTCTAAGGTTCCCTGTGGATTTCTGTCTTCCTTATTTTAACTTTTTTTCTGGTACAGCAGCACTGAACAGAACACGCATTTCCTTACACTGTGAAATAGCGTGATGCTCGTGGTTCCAAAGAGCTGGACTGCTTAGCCTGGTTTACTTGTTCTGAAGATACTTTTGCAGGACTTTCCATACTTCCGGGACCAGCAGTGGTGCTCTACTTGTTGGCTGCCTCTAAACTTAGCAGCAGTTCAGTAGAGTCTGTTTCTTTTTCTTCCTAGTACAGATGTGAATCACCTTCCAAATAAGGTAGACAGCAAGCAGACTCTACATTCTGGTTGCCCTGCTTTTCTGACCTCAGACCACATCAGTCTCCAAACTGTTACGAATACTGGAAAAAATGTTTAATCTGAATCCTGAATGTACCGTGCTTTTTTTTCCTAGTCTGGATTGGTGGGTCATCTGTAAAGGTTTTTGCCATTTATGCATTAAACCATTAAAAGAATGACTTCTTAGCCAACAGCTGTTTGATTTCTCTCCTAGCCAGGCTAACTGCTAACCCATTTGGGATTAAAAGCTCAGTCATGAAAGGATAAACTCTCCCCTCCTGTGGGAAAAACAGGTAGGGGAAAAAAGCTCTTGTAGAATTTCAAGAGGCTGAACTGGAGTTTCAGAAGACTGATGCTGTCTCTGGGGAGGAGTGTGAGCATCACAGAGGGGAAACCCGCAGGCTCTGGGAAACTCAGTACCAAAGCGGACAGATCCTGAGGCAACCACAAGGAGAGTCAACATCTTTGTGTTGCTGCCTGGAGCCCCTAGCAGCAGTTCACTATTGCTCTCCCCACTGCCTCCCAGAAAGGGAGGGGTCCAGGAGAAGAATTAAATTCTGCTTCCATAGTATTCTGTCCTATGTACTTTTCTCTTGAAAATCCTTTGAACCTCAGGGAACATGCCATATACAGAATGGCTGCTCCATGGTTCTTTTATGATATGCCCCCTTTCACGCAAACATAGATATCCTCGGGGAAGGTAGGGAAGCATGCCTCAGTTTCTGCAGCTCAGCCCCTCTTTCGCCCTTGCTTCCTAACACAGAACAGAATGAGTCCTATAGCATATAAACCAAGATGTATGTATCAAGGAGACTTGGAGTAAGAGGGATCTGGCTGTAGTCTGAACCATGGGAGTGAAAGTGATGTTTCAAGCAAGATTATTACTAGTACCAGTGTTTTTCCTCTAACGCAAGAACTGTGGGTAATCATTTAAAAAATTCTGACCTAGCCAACAAGAGCATATAGTGTGTCCTAGATATAAAGTAGAAAATTTGTCACATGTTTAAAGGTAAGCCACCTCCCAGTTACTTGACTTACAGGAAGGCAGGAGATGGTTCAATTACAGGAAATTCTACTGCTATGTTAAGAAGTTTCCTTCCTCTAGGTCTATTCTTTTAATTTCTTCTCCATTTTGTGGCTGGTATTATGGGTTGCTTTTCTGCTTCTTTTCACACTTACTAGGGTTTGTGTGAAGATAGGTATTTTTCCCTTCAGGCTTTTCAGAGTCCTAATTATTTTGCTGCTGATCTAATATGCAGTTGATAAGGCGACTATGTAAATTTACAGATTTAATATTCTAGGTATTTTTCATCTGTGCAAGAAAAAGGAGGCATTTGCCAAAATAGAAAACTAGCATTTTATCTTAATGCTGGCAGGTATGTGTAAATATTTAAGCTGTAAGGAAATCCACATCACTGGTTTGTTGATACACTAATCTTTATTTCGTTTGATGTATTTTTTCTAACAGGGGGCCTTGACCTCATCCTCATGCCAGGCCTTGGGTTTGACAAAAGCGGCAACAGATTGGGAAGAGGGAAAGGATACTATGATACCTACCTTGAACGATGCATGCATCATCCCAAAGGAAAACCTTACACGATTGCCTTGGCTTTCAAGGAACAGATCTGTGACTCAGTGCCAGTGACAGAAAATGACATCTCAATAGATGAAATCCTTTATGAAGATAGCTAAAACCATCTGGATACTGCTGAGCAGAAATTGACCAACCAAAGACTTCATATTAAGGCACACACTTGTAATAGTCATTCATAATTTTGTACTGATAAAATACACTATTTTTAACAACCCTTCCCCCACATTTATGTTATTGAGGACTGCATTGATCTCATTCTAATTAGAAAATATCTATTGTGAAGATTTATTTTAGAATCAATAGAAACAAGAATGGGTGACTATTTTATTAACGATTAGATAATTTAATCTAATCATGTTTCTGTTTGTTGAGTTACCCGATATTTAGCCTGACAGTTTTATTGCCCTGCTTTAAAATGGAGCTCAGTTACTAAGAAGATTTCATGATCCAATCTGAAAGGGGATATTTGTTGGAACTAAAGTTTTAAATATGGCCACAGCACTTAACAATTATGCATGACCATCAACAAAACATTACTGCTCAAGAAACCACTTAAGCTGCACATGAACATGATCACAAAAGGGTGAATAAAAAGCCTTTTGATTGTAAAATCAATTTAGATTACATACTTGATGGTTAAATCATTGTCTAAATATAGAATCTCTATGCTAGCAACGGTATAATTAAAGATCTGACCATGTTTTTAATGTATACCAATTTCTATGTTTTAACTATAAACCCATATAAATATTGCCTTAGGCTGAAACTTGGTAGATGAGTTCTCAAGCTGAGCATTCAGAAATGGTTTTGATTTAAACCTACAATTTTCCTGGTCATTACTCCATAATGTAGTGGAATAGTGATGAAATTTGGTACAATACATTGAAGAATGGCTAGAGAGAAGCCTAGAAGAATTCCAGATGACAGCAACTATTATAGGATGAGAGGGTATGGACTCAGAAAAGATTAACACAATTAAATAGGTACAAATTGGTGAAAGGGATGCAATGCTTCTGGAATGCAGAATAACTTTACATGAAGGGAGAGAGAACAGGATAAATTGTCATTTGTTATCACTAGAAGATTTACGTCGCATTGCCCAGGGCCTTAATTTTTGTTTTTTGGAAAATAAAATGAAAATGTACATGCTTCATTTAAATCATTGCTGTGGGGTGGGGCAGGGAATGAAGGCTCAGTATACAGTCTGCCCCAGGGAGAGAGAACTACCTTAAGTCCCTTCTCATTGCATCAGCTTGGGGCCAGGTGAGGAGCACCTCTCCAGGGCTGCTGCAGCTCCAGTGGTAGCACAATAGGATGTTGCCCCTGGCTCTGGACAGATCTGAGGGGCATGATTTAGCCCATCAGGTGAGCATTTATAAAATTGTGCACAATTTAGCACCTAGCTTTTTGGTAGCACCGTGCCAGAGAAAGCACAATTCTATTTCTCACCTTGTCCCAGATAATTGGAGTGCACCAAAATATTCCCAGTCTTCTGCTCCATGCACCACTCAAAGTAATTGTGTGAACTTTGAAAATATCCGTTCAAAGGAGGTGATAGTAGTTAGCTTAGTATAATATTCTGATATGGGAATTTAAAAATATACAGAAGATAATAATGAAAGGGAACACAATTTTCATTTCCTTTCAATCTTACCCTTGCCTCCCTCAATACATTTTTGTACAAGTATAATTTCTTTCAGCCTGTACATTATTTCATTAATTTTAACCAGTTCACTCTGTTTGCACATTAAAAATTCTGTGAATTCTCAAGCACTAACTACAGAAGAGAAAGCCCTTAAGACTTCACAGATAACAATTTTGATAACTAAATCATGCCTACAATATACATGAGTTTTTTAATCTAGGACTGTTGTATTCAATTTCACTTCTATTTTTGATATGGGAGTAACTCAATAACTGCTTGTTAAAAAAAGTCGTATGTAATTGTAAATTCTATAATATGAGGACATGCTTCAGAATGAAGTTAAATTCTTCCTAAATATAATGATGGTATATCCATGGAATGGAAGCATGCACAAAGAGATCAGACAGAATTCTCTGTTTTGAAATTGCCCCTGAGGATATTTGCATTTGAAAGGTCCCAATTCAGAGGTATTGGAAAGTTCTTTGGAAAGATCTATTGCTGCAAAAAATGATCAACCCTCCCAAAGAGATAGAGCACCTCAAATAATGGATGCATCAGCTGATCATGCATGTAGGGCTTAAAGATACAACCCAGCTGTCCTCAACCAAATTTCTGACATGAGTACGTGTTGCAGAACTGGCCCTTTTGAATGTAACCAAAAGGGCACATCTATCATGAAGAAGAAATGAGTAATAGTAATACTGTCATCCAAAGAAGGACCTTTATGGGATATTTAAGTGAAATTGAGTTGTACCTCTAGAAAATGGAATCTTTAGAGAGAGAGAATATGAAGGTGTTGGATAAATACATACTGACATGAGTTTGGGGTGGTCACATTACCAGGAAATGCTGAAGCAATGAGTGAGTTATGCAGATCATTGCAAACGAGTGTCGATACACTGACTGATAAGCATGAGAGACCTCTTCAAAATGAGTTAGTGGTCTCAGACTGGTTCTCCTGAACTAATGCCTCTGTCGGGACTTTGGTAGATCTCACTGGCAGTCTCAGCTTAGAAGGCAATAATAGATGAAATGTGGAGAACGAAGAACTCTGAGGCCACCTAGAGGCAGTCCTGACAGAACATTGACAGTATTGTTGGAGCAGTCCAGGTAAGCTTGTATCATTGCCTTTGAGTTCCTACTTCCAGAATTAACAAGCAGAGGAATTTCATGAATACGACTTGCTAAAGCATATATTGAATCGCCGTGTCAGTGCTCATTGTTTCATATAGGGTCTATTGAAAGGCTCTGCCTTTAGGTAGGTTACTATATAGATTAATTCATGCATGCTAAAGCCAGAAGACTTACATCTTCAGTCTGACCTGCTGTATAATACAGGCCAGAGAATTTCACTCAGTTATACTGCATTGAGCCCCTTTTCCTTGAGGTTGGCTGTAGCATAACTTCAGAATAGCACCCAGCTGTCACTGTTAGTTTGTTTCAATGGATAATCACTGTCACTATTAAAAATTTGCTCTGAGTACTAATTTGAAGTTGTCTGGATTTAATTTCCAGGCAATGGTTCTTGTTATGCTTTTCTCATTTAGGTTAAAAGAGACCTTGAATACTTGGTATTTTCTCTGTGCTGCTATAATAGTACACCATAGAATACTGTCAGAATGTGTGGGTCGGGGTCTCATGGGCAGCCAGAATCAGAATTGTAGGACTGGAAGGGATGTCATGAGGTCATCTAGTCCAGTTCTCTGCACCCACAGCATGACTTAAGTATTATATATACCAGCCCCGACAGGTATTTGTCTAACCTGCTCTTAAAAATCTTCAGTGATGGAGATCCTGCAATTTCCCTAAGCAATTTATTCCAGTGCTAACCACTCTGACAGGATGTTTTCCTTAATGTCCGACCTCAGCTTCCCTTGTTGCAATTTAAGCCCATTGCTCCTGCTATCGTTAGAGATTAAAGAAAACAATTTTTCTCCCTCTTCTTTGTAACAAACTTTTATATATTTGAAAACTATGATCATGTCCCTCCTCAATCTTCTTTTCTCCCTATTTTTCAAACTTGGGTCATGTTTTCTAGACTTTTAATCATTGTTCTTTCTCTTTGAACTTTCTCCTATATGTCTATATTTTTCTTGAAATGTGGGTCCCAGAACTGCCCATAATATTCCAGTTAAGCCTAATCAGTACAGAGTAGAATGGAAGACTTATTTCTTGTGTCTTGCTTACAACACTGCTGCTAATACATCCTAAAATGTTGTCACCTCTCAAACTTCTGCTGTAGTATAAGCTAACAGTTTGAGCTCCTTAAGATTTCTGATTGTGGGTGGATGGATGGATAGACAGGTGGTTTAAGACCTAACAGAACTGATGGTAGCAATTTCTGGTATGATATAACTAGTACAATTATGGTTCGCATGCATTAGTATCTGGTGGATTTTATTCATTTTTAAAAATTGAATATATGTAGATTTTATTATAGAGGATTTGCACTTTATGAAAGATGGATTATGCACCACATTATGTGCATTGAACTGCTTTGGCTTTTGATGTGCTGATGATCTTTTGAAAATACATGATTTTAATGTAATACATGGCGTTTGATTAATGTCAGCCTTGTGAATTATTGGACAGAATTTAATAAAATGTAATTAGTAGTGTTGCAATGAAATGGACATTTTGCCATTTCATATACAGTCATTTTAGATTATTGAAGATTTAGAGTCAGTTATTATATGTTCTATATTCTAAGAAATGGATCCAGAAATGGAAATGTAGCATTTTGCCTGACCAGAGAGCAGTAGTCTATTATATATTTTAGAAAGTTTGTTTGTTCGTTTGATCAAGAACACCTTCTAAATGGTAAGATCTAGGACCACCAAATTTGGTATTACAGATTCCTCTATCATAACTTCAAGTAATGTGTTTGGTTGTGCCTGGAATGAGATTGCTTCTCATAAAACCAAACAGAAAAGAGACGGAATCACCAAATTGAGCACAGTCCTCAAAATTGGCATAACTAAGCAAACGTTGAAAGAGACTGAACCAAGATAAGCCAGAAAAATGGGATGAACCTGGAATAGAATTGCTTCTCAGTAAACCTGACAGAAAAGAGATAAAACAGAGACATTTGGACTAGTGCTCTGTTTTGGCACAACTAAAACTAGAAAACAATGTTATTGAAAACCAAATTGACTATAGCCCTTTTTTGTTAAAACATAGTGAATGATAGGAGTTTATAGGGATGAAGAAAAAAATACACTTGATGGAATTCTCATTTTAAAATTTTTAGTAAAATTAATAAAATAACGCTATTTTTCAAAAATAGTCATTTCAATAAAGCATGTACATTTTCCTTTTATTTAAAAAAATTAATTGAGTTAAGGACTTGAAAAACACCCGGTAAATCTACTAGTTATAAATGAATAGTAAGATCTCATTGGGCCTGATTCTTATTTATGCTAAAGCCTCTTTACATAGCTCTGGTATTACAAGCTTTAATGGAAATGAGAATCAGACCGAATGTTATTCAGTAATTGTCCTTATATTCACAGGACACCATCCCTAATCAGCAGGCACATTTCTAAACAGAAAGCTCTGCCAAAGGTTTTGGAACTGAAACACTCAACTATGAACATAGTCTGTAAAACAACCCAATGACTGTGTCTAGACTGTATCCCTTTTCCGTAAAAGGGATGCAAATTAGACACATCGCAATTGCAAATGAAGCGGGGATTTAAATCCCCCCCCGCTTCATTTGAATAAAAATGGCTGCCGCTTTTTTCCGGCTCGGAGCTTTGCCGGAAAAAAGCACCAGTCTAGACGCGGATCTTTTGGAAAATAAAGACTTTTCCGAAAGATCCCTTATCCCTTATTTTAAGAGGGAAAATAAAAGGCTTTATTTTCCAAAAGATCTGCGTCTAGACTGGCGCTTTTTTCCGGCAAAGCTCCGTGCCGAAAAAAAGCGGCAGCCATTTAAATCCCCGCTTCATTAGCAATTGTGATACGTCTAATTTGCATCCCTTTTACGAAAAAGGGATGCAATCTAGACCTAGCCAATGAGTGTCCATATTTCTTTGCCTTCAAACACTTTCATACCAAACTGGCTCACTATTCTAGTAAAAAGATGCTTTTTCTAACTTCCTATTCTGCTAGCTCAGCCTGGGATCTGAAAGTTAAGTTGGGTCTTTCTGTTTCTTGCATATAAAAATGCAGCCAGTAGATGAGCTGACAAGTTCGGTGATAATGCCTGAAGGAGAATAGCCTCCAGCTTGTGGTTGCAAACTTGTATTGTCTAGCAGCTGTACAAACCTGGTTATGTCAGTAAGTCAGGCAGAACAATTCAAGACATGGAATAGACATGCTGAGAGAGAAGATGTAGATTTGGTACTGCTGTTCTTCTGAGAGAATTTTAATCCTTCCCCCATCACTGGATGTATGTTACTTTATGAACAAATTATTGTAGCATGTTTGTGAACATGAGTGTACTGGAGTAGAACTCTAGCTTCTCTTTGCAGACTGATACACTCTGCTAATTAACCCCTCATGAACACTCACTTGTTAGAAGTTTGGGGGCAAGTTCTCCTCTGTTACGTTGGTGTGGCTCTGTTGTAGTCAATGCATCTGCACTTGTGAAACTGTGACCGATTTTAAGCTAAACACTTGAAGCACAGTCAATCTTTATTCAGCACAGCACATGCTTACATCCCATTAAAGTCAATGGGACTTCTGCAAATACTTTAGCACTTTGCTGAATAGGGCTGGTTTGCTGACTCAGGATTTGAAAGCAACATTAGGAACTTTGCCTTTTTTTGTTAGAGACCCCTAATTTCAGCTGCATAGATTCTATTGTGGTTTCATATTATACATAATATTAAGAGATCATGCCAGTGAAATAGAACATTATCAGAGGATAATGATTTTCTGTTTCTACATAAATGCTGAGGCAAAGCCAGGTGTTTATTTCCAAGCAGGACATCATAATCTTTTGACCATGTTCTATTCGAATGACTTATTTCATTTAGGCCAGATGACTGCTGTAGATTGAACCATTTTATCTGATGCCTGTTGGCCCAGTGTAATAATGGTTTCACAGTGTACCATTGATGTCCTGCGGCATTCTCTATACAAGAGACTGATTATTGTACCTTAGCCAATTAGATATCAGTTTATTCACAAAATTACTATCACTTTTTTGAATAAACTCTTATCTGACTGGCTAGATTTGTTAACTTTAATAAATGAATAATGGCCAGGCTGACTGGTACAGATTGCATTCAGTAGATAATAGGTAAGCAACCATGTATAAAAAAGCTATTACATGATGAATAGCTTCTGGGGACAGCACAAACTACTCAGCACAAGAACAAAGTACTGAGATGGAGCTAAGGGCTCTGTTATAGATTTGACTTTATGTTTTTGTTGTAAAAATCTGAGGGGCAAGAATTTGAACTAGAAATATAGGCCCCATTATATAGGCATACGCTTAACTTTACTTGCAGGTGCCAACAGAAGTCAATGGAGCCACCTAATGTGTAAGGTTAGGACACGTGTAAATCTTTGAGGGACTGGGGCCATAATTTATCAGGAGGGCTCAGGTTTCTTATATCGTGGAGCACGCTTTAATACCGAAATTCTCCCATAGACACTTCCCTTCCCAGTCTCAGTTGCAAACCATTCCATGGCTATTACGAAGTTGTTTCCATGCTACCCCCTACCATATTTTTCCTTCATTGCTCTGCCCCATTTTTCCACCTCTGTGGCTTTGCATCTTAGGTGGCTGCATCACTCGCTCCATCCTGGTTTCAGCCCTAGTGAAGCTAAAGAAATGCAACAGCTTTAATTTGATATCCAAGCCTTCTTGCTGTCACTTTTTTTTGCCATATACTCTGATATTATGTCCAGCTTTACAGCATACAACAGTGTTTACACGGAACAGGGTTAAGGAACTGGTATGCAGATCTGAATGATTTAAGTGTGCTCAGCATGCACGATCACTTGGGGGAGCAGGGCAAGCTGCCAAAACTGAATCAAGTGGTTCCTCCACAGTCTCCATTAATGTAGGAATGTTATGTTGGGAATTATGAAAATATGCACTAAATGGGTTCATCTTTCCCCAAACAGGCACACTACGGTCTGTTTGAGTCTCCAAATACAGTGAACATCGTTATTGCTCTTCTTGTGATAAAGCAGGCAAAAGCACTGAAGTTCCACTTTGCTTATAAATAAGGGTATGTCTACACTACAAAGTTAATTAGAACTAACGGATGTTAGTTCGAATTAACTTTGATAGGTGCTACACTAGCGCTCCACTAGTTCGAACTTAATTCGAACTAGCGGAGCGCTTAGTTCGAACTAGGTAAACCTCATTGTACGAAGACTAAGCCTAGTTGGAATTTACTAGTTCGAATTAAGGGGTGTGTAGCCCCTTAATTCGAACTAGTGGGAGGCTAGCCCTCCCCAGCTTTCCCTGGTGGCCACTCTGGCCAACACCAGGGAAACTCTATTGCCCCCCTCCCAGCCCCGGACCCTTTAAAGGGGCACGGGCTGGCTACGGTGCCCATGCCAGGTGCAAGCCTGCCAGCACCCAGCCAGCAGACCCTGCACCTGGCACAGCTCGAGCCAGCCACCCGATGCTCCCCAGCCCTCCCCCTCTTCCCAGAACCAGGCTGGCAGCTCCCGGGAGCTTGCCCAGGACCGCAAGAGGCGGGCACCCGCCTGGTCCAGTGCAGACATCATGGACCTCGTCCATGACCTCCGCACTAGGCACAGGAAAGCGGCCGTCTAGGGCAGGAGAGCTGCCAGCCTGGCCACCCAGGAGCAGGTTTGCATGAAAATCAAGGTGGTCCACTGAGACCCCCGACCCTGAGCCCTGAGCTTACAATGGCCGTACTGGGTCAGACCAAAGGTCCATCTAGCCCAGTAGCCTGTCTGCCGACAGCAGCCAACACTAGGGACCTTGGAGGGGATAGACCAAAGACAGTGACCAAGCCATTTGTTTCGTGCCATCCCTCTCCAGCCTTCCTTAAACTTTGGGCAGGGACACCACTCCTACCCCCTGGCTAATACCACTCCATGGACCCACCCTCCATGAATTGATCTCACTTCTCTTTAAACTCAGTTCTAGTTCTAGCCTTCACAGCCTCCTGCAGCAAGGAGTTCCACAGGTTGACTCTGCTTTGTGAAGAACAACTTTCTGTTACTAGTTTGAAGCCTGCTACCCATTCCTTTCCTTTGGTGTCCTCTAGTCCTTCTATTATGGGAACTAATGAAGAACTTTTCTTTATGCACCCTCTCCACCCCACTCATGCTTTTATAGATCTCTATCATATCCCCCCTCCGTCTCCTCTTTTCTAAGCTGAAAAGTCCCAGTCTCTTTAGCCTCTCTTCATATGGGACCTGTTCCAAACCCCTCATCATTGTAGTTGCCCTCCCCTCTCCCACCCTCTTTCTTCCCCTCTCACACCTCCTTTTCCCAGTCTCCCCCAGTTTTGTTCAATAAAGAGAGATTCTATTTTTGAACACAATTGTTCTTTATTTTGTACATCAGGAAGGGGGGCTAGGGAAGGGTAAGTGGAAGGAGGTGAGGGAGGAATGGGGTACGAGCCCCCGATGGGGAGGACTGGGCTGGCTCTGCAGGCTTCTGGGGATGGAAGCTCTCCTGCAGCCCCCCAATTGCGCCCCTCTCCCCAGATGGCAGCCTGCGGCAAGTGCAGCCGGTCTGATGGCCGAGTGGTGTGATGTGCCCAGTGTGGGTACTCCGGGCACTCCAAGCCAGGACTGCTTTGCAAGCGGGGCACCCCTGAGAACTGTCTGTCCGGGATGGGGGTCGGGTCCCTTTAAGCACAGCCCTCAGCTAGCCTGAGGCAGCAGCTCCACGCTCTAAGTCCTCCTCTGATGCCCTGCCGGCACTGCTTCCGGCCATCCTTAACCCCGGTTCAGGGTCCACTTAATGTGGACATGCTAGTTCGAATTAGCAAAACGCTAATTCGAACTCGTTTTTTAGTCTGGATCCGTTAGTTCGAATTAGCTTAGTTCGAATTAACTAATTCGAACTAAGTTAGTTCGAATTAGCGCTGTAGTGTAGACATACCCTAAGTCTGCCTGCCTGGCTTTAGGAAATGGATAGTTGAAAGGAAAATACTGTTACCAAGGGATATGTTAATTATACTTCAGGATCCCTGTAGGAAATTCTATACCACAGACTATTCACTAAGGTCTGACCAGTAGAGGAGTTAAAATTAAAAACTATCACTGGGGAGAAACTTGTACAATTTTATTGCAAGGGGCTTTTCCAAACTATTTTAGTTTAATTACCTTTTCCCCCAAAAGAAAGGCCTAAGATGGGTGGGGAACCTAAGGCTTGGGGGGGCTGGATGTGGCTCCTTGCCTGGATCTGACCCCCGAGGCTTGGGGCTTCCCTCCCCACTCAGCATTGGGGAGCCTGTGCTAGTTCCCCAGCCCTTCCACCGCCCCCCACCGTGGGCCTGTAGTACATAAAATCTACTAGCCTGGGCCCCCCTAGGCTCTTGTGCGCAAGGAGAATGTGGGGAGTGTCTTTTTCCTCAGTTGATGGCCATGTCAGTGAGAGTTTGGGGTTGGTTTTTTTTTGCATCTCACTTGTGTGCAGCCCTTGACCGATTTTTCTGTGGGTCAGTGACCCCTGACTCAAAAAAACATTCCCCTTCCCTGGCCTAAGAGATAAATTAACCTTAAGGTTGAAAATTACTCTTAGTAAAAGCACATGTCAATGTAAAGTGCAGAGATGAGTGAGGGGCAAATGAAAGGCAAATTATTTATGATTTAAAAGTTATTTGTGTAGGGCTGTAATATACATGGTGTTATATTCACATGGGCCTGATCCAAAGCCCACGGAAGACAATGCTCCCATTGATCTAAGTGAGCTTTGGCGCAGATCCAGAGGCCTTATCTTGCAGTGAGCTCTTTGCCAATGGACACTTGCTCTTACTTGAGGCCCCCTTGACTTCACTGAGGCTTTGCAGGGTGCAGAGGTTAGCTTGCAAAGAGCTCATTGCAGAATAGGGGATCACAGATGGACATAAAGAGAGGTGGTTGGGTGCCAGTGGATGGACAGATGCAATGGCCAGTTCATCCACTTGCAAATGGGTGAAGTTTGGGTATTTTACCTCTTCTGCCAAACAGAGACGGTTGAGATACAGGCAGTCCCCGGGTTACGTACAAGATAGGGACTGTAGGTTTGTTCTTAAGTTGAATCTGTCTGTAAGTCGGAACTGGCATCCAGATTCAGCCGCTGAATCTGGACACCAGTTCTGACTTACATACAGATTCAACTTAAGAACCCCAGGGTCCCCAAGTCAGCTGCTGCTGAAACTGATCAGCAGCTGATTCCAGGAAGCCCGGAGCAGAGCAACTCTGCCTCGGGCTTCCTGTAGTCAGCCGCTGGTCAGTTTCAGCAGCGGCTAACTTGGGGACGCCTGGGGCAGAGCAGCTCGGGTGCTGCTGGGTTGGTCCAGTAGCGCGGCCGCTCCTCGGCGCTACTGGACCAACCCAGCAGCACCCCAGCTGCTCTGCCCCAGGCGTCCTGATTCAGCCACTGCTGAAACTGATCAGCAGCGGCTAAATCAGGACTCCTTGAGCATAGTAGCTGGGGTGCTGCTGGGTTGGTCCAGTAGCGCCAAGGAGTGGTTCTGCGGGACCAACTGGCAGCGCCCCACCTGCTCTACCACAGGCCCCGGGCTTTGCTCCACATCTCCCTGGTCTGCTGAGGGGGGCGCTAGCTGCGTCCCCCCCAGCAGATCAGAGAGACGCGGAGCAAAGCGGCCGCTTCCAGATCAGCTGGAAGCGCCGCGGGTCCGGCCAGGTCCTGCGCGGCTTTGCTCAGCGTCTCCCTGGTCTGCAGACCAGAGAGACGCTGAGCAAAGCGGCGCAGGACCTGGGGCCGGACCCACGGCGCTTCCAGATCAGCTGGAAGCGCTGCGGGTCTGGCCCCGGGTCCTGCGCCGCTTTGCTCCCCGTCTCCCTGGTCTGCTGGCTCCCGCAGCAGACCAGGGAGATGGGGAGTAGCTTTTCTCGCCCAGGAGGAGGCGGGTGGCGGGACCAGGCATCCCGCCGCTCCAGTCCTCCGGGGCGAGAAAATCCCCGTTCATATCTGCGGAGTCGGATCCGCGTAACTCGGGGACTGCCTGTACTTGCCTCCCGTGCTTCTCAGGTGTTGAGCAGAAAGATTTAGTGCTTAGAGGAGGAGAACAGGAAGTCAGGCGATCAAAACAGTGTACCTGGCCCTGTCACTCTTCACAGGAGGAGGATGAAGCAGCTAAATCTCATCTATTGTACCTGAGGATGACTCAGCCCTTACTGCTGAGTCCATTCATCTGTTGGTACATGTAACATGGTTCCGGAGCTTATCTGTAAAGTCACTCCCCTGTCCTCCTTCATATCCTCCCCTATGACCCACTTCTACTGTGATGTCAATACGAAACTGCCAGCTGGTATCTAGGGCAACTATGTAGGGACTTCTGATTTTTGTCTTTAAGAACTTATGTAAATCCATGTTCTACTCCTCTCTCCTTTGTTCTCCTTCCCCCACTCCTTCCATTGCTACATTTATTAGTAGCTTTTTGTTTTAATTAGACTGTAAACTTGTGGGGGGCAAGGTCCATCTTTTTATTTGCATAGCGCCCAGCACAACACGAGTTCTGATTGTGGCCTTTAGGGTCTGCTGTACTGCAAATAACAATTCTCCAAACAATCAAGTTGGATGGAAATCCACACACAGGAGCTGCTTAGTCATCAAGTAGCTAAGATCTTAGTTTTTACTTTGTTATGGTGTAAATTTGCTGCTTAGCTCCCCAGCCTTTCTGAAAACTACTGAATCATGGGGGAAAATGCTTGTCGCAAATGCCTTCTTGTCTGTCACCAAAATAATGCATTAAATGGCTTATCAATTCCAGGAGAAGATGACAGTCCCTGTGAGACTGCTCTGTTGCATATTTAGGGAACAAAATATGTTGACGACTTCAGAATAGTTCTGACTGCAAGATTATGGTGCATAAAATAAACACGTATTTTATTCTACCACATCCAATTGTACCTGAGGGAATAAGAAAGGCCTTCCGACATTTCTATAATTTAGCTTATTCATGGGAAAGTGACAAATGAAAAGTGCATGCAACACAAATTTGAAGAATGATTATTTAAAGGACAGCATTCTATGACTTGAATGTTATCAGCTGAAAACAAAGAGATTTAATTACCAGGAGTGGCAGATCTATAGTCATACATATGTAAATGTTCCATAAAATGTAATAAAAATAAAAACCTTGCAGTAAGTTTTTGTTGCCACCTTATAGAATTATGTGCTTTCTATTGGAATAGTTAAAAGTAAAACTGTTGATGAGAATAATTTGCTATTAAATATTACAGGTTTATAGAGTAATCGACCTATTACACTTTTTATTACTTTTTCACTGTGGATTTAGATAGAAATACAACCCCTATCGGAGTCATATAATTCCTTTTACAAATCTTCTTGCCTTTGTTTTACATTTTGTTCTTGTCAGGATTTTAATCAAGATTGTTGTTTCTTGCATGTCATTGTAATTTTTTTGAACATTACATACTTTGATTCCTTCTATGCATGAATGGTGTCCTATTTTGTTTGTGTTGGGTGATGTTACGTATGCCTGGGTATACATGGTATGCTGTGTATGTGCAACTGTATCCTAGGAATAGCCATACATACATGTAGAAGAAAATTACATGACTCTTATTTGTTTACAGCACAATGGCAGCTTCCCCCTGTTCCCTGCACATTATAGATCTGATGCTCCAATACCTTACAAATGGTGTAGATATTTATACCTGTGCAAAATGGGCACAAATCAGAATCCTACATTCACACCAGTCACTATTAACTGTACTTTGAGGAAGGTGCAAAGCAGTGAAAAATCAGGCCTAATAAAAGTGCTTTACAAAAGTACATATATCATGATGCCCATTTTACAGATAGAGAAACTGGCCTAGAGAAGTTGTTACTTACTCAAGGTATTATGGCAAGTTAATGACATGGCCATGAATAAAACCTTCTGATTTCCAGTCCCAAGCCTTATCTACTGGTCAATGCTTCCATCAGTGTGCTTGATCTGAAATGTAGGGATGATCTAAACTGCAAGGGATTGTCCTTTTCTTCTATGTTAATATAGTAGATAGCACAATGGGATTCTGGTCTACAATGAGGGCTCCTGGATGCTATAGTCACTATAGCAATTAATAGATGAACAGCTAGTTAAGTCTCCATCATAAGTACAAACCTTGGTCTCCAATGAGAGTGTCAGCCAACGACTAAGTACTGCTAGCTATAGCAGTGTGCTTGTGGATTGTGGATTGTATTGAAACAACTAAACTCACCTGCAAACAGCCATCAGACAGTGACTTCTGGTCACAATCAGCTTGGGTTGAATACAAACTAGTGCTGAAGGGCTCTGTTCCAATCTCCTGGGCTAGCCACAATTTCTGCTGTTGCTGTTGTCTCTAGTAGGAATTGCATAAATCACTGCACAGCAGCACCAAAACAGTCAGTTGAGCAAAGCAGAGTGTAATAACAAAAAAGGGATAAACAGCCAATGCCACTAATTTCTACCTTGCTTTAAAGTCACTCCTACTCCACAGACCCTAGAGAAGGAAGCCAAAACAGAAACTCTGAGGGTGCATCTAGACTGGAAAGATTTTGCGCAAAAGTGGCCGCTTTTGCGCAAAAACTTGCCAGCTGTCTACATTGGCCGCTTGAATTTCCGCAAAAGCACTGACTTTGTAATGTACAAAATCAGTGCTTCTTGCGCAAATACTTTCACGCTCCCACTCGGGAAAAAGCCCTCTTGTGCAAGAATACTTGCGCAAGAGGGCCAGTGTAGACAGGGAAGAACTGTTTTGCGCAAAAAAGCCCCGATGGCTAAAATGGCGATCGGGGCTTTCTTGCGCAAAATCGCGTCTAGACTGGCCACGGATGCTTTTGCGCAAAAGCACTTTTTGCTGCAGGCTGCCATCTGGGGGGTCCATCGGAGGGCTGTCAGGATCCAGGAGGCCCTGCAGGAGAGCATTCACCCCTCAGAGCCCTCAGAGCCTCCCCGGTCCGTCCCACCGGGGACTTGTGTCCCATTCCTCCCTCATGTCCTTCCACTTATCCCTCCCTAACCTCTCTTCCTGATGTCAAATAAAAGACACGTATGTTCAAAAATAGAAACTGGGTTTATTCAACAAAACTGGGGGGGGGGAGGGAAATGAACCTCTGGGGATACTGGGAAAAGGAGGTAGGAGAGGGGAAGACAAAAGGTAGGAGAGGGGAGGGGGAAACCTGGGAGGAGGAAGCTGGAAGGGGAGAGCAAGGGGAAGAAGGGGGAGGGGAAGCTCAGGGCCCAGGGTTGGGGGTCTCGCCGGACCAACTTGATTTTCATGCAAACCTGCTCCTGGGTTCACATGTGGCCTTTGGTGGCCAGGCTGGCAGCTATCCTGCTATAGACGATCGCATTCCTTTGTCTACTACGGAGATCATGGCCATTGGGGGCATCCACCCCAAACCTGAATAATCTCCATGATCTCCACCCTGGACCAGGAAGGCACCCACCTTCTCCAGTCCCTGTCAGGCTCCTGGGAGCTGGCAGACTGCTCCTTGGGAGCGGTGGAGGGCTGGCTGCCAGTGGCTTGCTGGCTCATGTTTTGGGGCTGCTGGGTCAGGGGCCCTGGTGGCCACTGCTGGCTCTGGGCTGGCAGGCTTAGAGCTGGCACAGGCACTGTGGCCAGAGTCTACCCCTTTAATGGCTCTGGGGCTGGGGGAGAGGAGAGTAAGTTTTCCTGGTTGTGCCCAGAGTGGCCACCAGGGCTCCCTGGGAAGGGCTAGAGGCCCCCTATTTAGAATTAAGTGTCTATAGAGCACTTAATTCGAAATAGATATTTCGAATTTGGTGTTACTCCTCGTAGAATGAGGTTTACCAAATTCGAATTAAGCGCTCCGCTATTTTGTATTGCATGTATAGACGCTATTAAAGTTAATTCGAAATAACGACTGTGACTGTTATTTCAAATTAACTTTGCAGTGTAGACATACCCTCAGAGAGTGGAGAGAAGTGATCAATAATCTTTAGGCGGCATCGTTTAGTGCAGGGGTTTTCAAACTATGGGCTGCGACCCGGTACTGGGTCATGGAATGTCAGGCACTGGGTCTCGTGGCTGCAGAGTGTTCAGGTGACCAGTGGGGGTGTTAAGGCAGACTATCTGCCTGTCCCACAGACTATGCTGTGCCTCAGAAGGGGCCGGCGTCAGGCCTGCTCCTATATGGGTGCGGGGGAGAGAGTGCACAGGCCTCTGTGCACTGCCCCGTCCCTGAACACTAGCTCCGCACTCCCATTGGCTGGGAACCTGCTGTGCTGGCTGCTTCTAGGGGCAGCATGGTCTGTGGTGCCAGGAGAGGCAGCAAGCTGCCTTAGCACCTCCACTGCACCACTGACTTGGAGCTGCTCATGGTAAGCCCCTCTTGCCACAGCTTTGATACCCCCAAAGCTGGAGCCCCCTCTGTAGCCAGACACAAACCCCATCTTGTTTTTTCTCCCCCCCCCCCCCCCAGAGAGCAAGAGAAAGGCAGTCAGCCTTTGATGCCCTGGGAACGCAGGTGTGGTGCCTGTCCCTGACTCTACCATAAACAGAAACCAGACAGTAAATGGGCTAGCTGACGACTGGGAGGCCTCCCGTCGCCGTGATGGCTAGTATCAGTAATTGACACGCCTGCACTGTCTCGGGAGAGGAATCTTCACCCATCACATACCAGAGGTGCCCATTGTCTGCATCTTCCCAGGTGTGAATTATGCTTTGCACCCTTCGTGGGAAACTTGGCATTCAAAGCCATTTTTTCTGGTTGGCCACTTGAGACCAGGGGGGGGCCCATGTGACCCAGGGGGTATGGAGAGGGTTGAGTTGCCCACCCAATTTGAGCTCCAATCACCTACACCTGCTGGCAGGTATTGATTGTCTCCCGAGGTCTGTGGGACGCCCAACCTCGCCCTACTTCTTCCCGAGGGATTGAGAGAAAGACGCTGGCCACGCCAAGTCTGGAACGCAGGAGTGAGAATTGTACCTGCAATGTGTTTTCTTTATGTGTACACTCTAATTGTCTCTCTGTTGCAAGTTAGTTACTTTATTATAGTTTTCTTAAAGTCAAACTGCTTCATTTCTATTGTAAATCACCTTTGGTAAGGTGATTTAGCTATAAACTTTGGGAACAAGTGGGGTGCCCTCATTCACTTATAATATATATATATATATATATATATATATATATATATATATATATATATATATACTGAACCAAGTTTCTTTATTTCTTTTCTCTTTCTTTCTCCTATAAATAAGCCAGTGAGTGTCAAGCTTCTGACTTGAACCCGTGCTGCTGTACCCGAACCGAACACAAACAAAAGAACTTCAGCCGGTCATAATGGGACAGTTATAGGAAGAGCTTGAGCGTTTGGATCTGTGTCACTCCCAGGTGACAGGGTTCACTGGGGCACTTCTCAGCCTTTCCTGGGCTGCCCGCTGCGAAGGAATTATGAATTCTAGCAGCTAAAATCTGAAGTGTAATAAGCTCTTCCTGTACACACTGGGGCATCTGTTAGCCTGTTTGGCTACCCTCTGCAACGGGACCTCGGTCCTAGCAGTAAAGTCACGGATGTTAAACTATTTTTTTTGGGGCGCCCTCCAGCCTCCTAGGCTGCCCGCTGCAACGAGACTTTGTGTCTCAGCAGTTGAAGACTTGGGTGTAACACACACGCACACACTGCCCTGACCGTCGGCTGACACCCTCCTACACACCAAAGCTCTCATCCTCAGCCCCACACCGGAGTCCACATCCCAGTCAAATTATGCTGGGTCGCAGACATCAATTTTCTTCAACTGGGTCATGAGAAAAAAAGCTTGAAACCCAGTGGTTTAGTGAACCCATCAACCCTTTTAAGTTTAACTATATCAGAGACCATAAAAAGTAAGAAATTGAAGAAATCATACAGATGGGCCGGGAACTGAAGCAAGACATTTCCTAGTTATTTTGCAAATCACTGCCTGGTGATGCCTCATAGAACCTAGTGTGCAGCTGTACACCAGGTTCAGGATAAATACTGTTCTTTTTGCCAGTGTTACAGCTTATTCTGTAGGTAGAAGAAAAGGCTTGTTTCCCTAGACTTTTGCTGCCTAAAGTGACTTCACTTTAATACATGTTTTCTGTTTTGAGAGTATGCAGTCTTACAGAGATCATTTACTACCGTTGCCTCAGTTTCCCCAGTAGGTAACTGACTTCCCAGAACAATAGCAATACCTCTTTCTTTAATGTTTGTAAAATACATTGAGATCACTGGTTAGAAGATGCTACAAATGCCTGTTTTTGTTGTTTTGCCCTGCACTGAATCCTGAAATGAAATGGGTCTGTTACAAGCTCCCAGTAACCGCTTAGGTGGCAGCTACCATCTCAGCCAGCCTCAGGCATTGAATCAGGAGCCTTGAGAGCTGAAAGTGCAGATTTCCACAGCTTGAGTTAAGGAGCCAACACCTGTCTCTGGAGGCTATAACAAACTTGCCTGTTCTGTGAATCAGGCACCGAACTGGAAATGCACTGAGCAGTGGGGAATAATAAAGGCACTTGTTGGCTTGTAGAAAATAAATGTAAATTAAAATGTAAAATAAGTTTTTGACTAAAATTAGAACTTGTGGACCTGATTTGTTGTAATTTGTGACAGGGGACATCTCCAATTGGAAACCAGTTTCATTTCTGCTTGAATACTATTGTGGCACTAAGATTGCCAATTTTGGTTGGACGTATTCCTGGAGGTTTCATCACATGACAATCTTTAATTAATCTTTAATTCCTGAGAGACTCCAGAGAAGTCGGCAACAGTATGACACACAGATTAACATTACTATTGAAAAATGAAACCTTTAAATATGAAGCAGGACAGTTCTGATCAATAGGTCCTGGGCAGAGAATGGCTTTTAACCTCTGATACAGAAGGCTACATCCTTCCCATGTCCAGCAGCATTGGGGCTGCCAGTAGGAGGCCAGGACATGCCAATTTCCTTTGTGTGCTTTGTTTGCAGATGTGGAACAGTGTGTGTCTCTGGCAGCAGATGTGGAACAATGTGTGTCTCTGGCAGCTTTGTTTGCGGATGTGGAACAATGTGTGTCTCTGGCAGCAAAGTGAGTGCACCACAGCTCCCTGACAATAGATCGAAACGGTAAAGCAGCCACATCCTCCTCCCCCACATGGATCTGTCATGAAGAAGTGCGGAGTGTTGCCTCTGTGTTAACATCCCTTCTCCCCTGCTTTGCAGGATGGCTTTGCTATAGCTCCCACAGCTAGCTGGCTGGCTGTTCACAGCCTTCCCATGTGTTTGGATGTAGGACGGAGTGCAAGGAGGAGGAGGTGCTGATCTCCAAAATTGTGCCCCATTCTTTTCTTGTGCATTTCCATGCACAAGTCCAAGCAAGAGTGTAATGGAGTCAGCACTCCCCTCATGCAAGTGCCCCTGTTCTGGCTGAGTGCAGATTCCTGCACAGCCTCAGTTTTAAAAAGCCTTGTGGCTGCTCAGCCCTCCAGCCAAGTCACACTTTGTGAGTTCACAGACCCCTTCCAGGGTATACCTCTAACAGGAGCCCATCCCAGTACCCTCTATATTGAGTGTCTCTCTGGCTACGTCTACACTGCAGGCTTCTTGTGCAAGAACTGTTTTGCACAAGAGTTCTTGCACAAAAGGTCTTGCACAAGAGCACATCCACACTGCCATGTGCTTTTGTGCAAAAGAGTCCATGGCAGCATGGATGCTCCCATGCACAAGAAAGCTCTGATGGCCATTTTAGCCATAGGGGTTTCTTGCGCAAGAAACCCCTATTGCCTGTCCACACTGCCTTCTTGCGTAAGAGGGCTTATTCCTCGTGGGAGAGGAATAACTCTTGTGCAAGACGCCCTCTGTTCCAATGTTTTACTGTAAATTTACTTGTGCAAGAAGCTTGCCGTGGAGACTTAGCCTCTGAGTCCAATCTCTCAATCTGTTTTCCTAAGTTGGAGCATGGTGCCTCCAGGGCATCTCCTCCTGAAAATAGTGTCCTCACAGCTTCCCACTCTGAGCTGTCCTTGGTTCTGCCTGCCTGCCCCCTTGACTTTCCCCCTTCCAGGTCTGGGCTATAACTGAACTGCTTCTTGTCCTGCAGTTCCTTTTGTAGTCCCTCCACAGCCTCTCTAGCCTCCTGGAGGACTTCTCTATGGCCCTTTTGGCCTTAGGGCCTAGCCCCATTTCAAAGAGCTAGTACAGCTGGGAGCTGTATTATGTCGCACTGCTTTCCCTCCACAATGCCAGTGAACAGACATGTGAGGAGCACTCATCCCCTGGCTGCATGGCTGGTGCTGGAGCCATGCTGCCAAGAAGGACTAGGCCATAGGAACAGTAGCCATCCCTACAGAGCAGCACCTGTCTCCCTAGTTAAAAAAAAAAAAAAAAAGCTTTTTCCCCATGGATCCTCAAGAACTGTGGGATTAGGGAAGGCTTGTCTCCCAGATCCTTAACCATCCACAAACCCCTGCCATTAGACACAGGAAAATGCTATGAGGGGAAACCTCACAGCCAGCCAGATCCCTGGCTGTGGTGCTTGGTGCGGGACCTAGAGTGTTAGAGAGGGAAATGTGGCTTTACTCCACTTTTCCACACCCCTGCACATGACCAACCCCTAGCATATCTTAGAACTCCCCAAGGGCTATTGTAAGATACACTGGCAATGGCAGGCCCTCTGGAAAAGAATTGAATAGAAATATGTCATTATTCTGTATTTTTGTGAGGTTCTTGTTTGCTGGTCATTGATTCTATTTGGTCTTCCACAAAACAGTTTGTTGCTTCTAGCTTCAAATGCAGGACAAAATGAGTATGTACACTAAGCCTTCATCACTCACTACTCTGTACTATTGAATCTCATATCCCCAGTGACTGTAGTGCTATGCTTTTTATATACAACATTTTGCTAAATATAAACGCTATTTAACAAGTGAACAATGCTGTAGCAAGGCGTAAGTAAAGATAATGACTTCCAGCCTTAGGAATAGTCATAGCCATATGCCCAGGACTCTAAATCAGGAAACTCTGATTTCAAGGCCGTGGCTAATATAAGGGGTTCAGTTTGGTGATTTCTGTCCCCTCCTGTAATTTGAATGAGTGTAGAAGGTAGGTAACCAGAGTTCATGAGTCATAGCCCTATTGACTGTGGACTTTGAGAATGATACAATTAAAATAAGTGCTAATGCTGGTTTGCTTCTCTGTCAGAGCACTGCAAATTAATCCACCACCAAAGTTTCTCTCTGTTCTCATTCATCTAGAAAATACAGACAGTAAGTGAAATATGTGCTGATAATTATGTCGACAACTTTCATGTATGTACATCATAAAGGATCAGCGCAGACACCAACTTCAATATTACAATAGCCTGTGGCTATTGCAGTGATTAAGAGCAAGTTAATTAGAAAGCATTACACAAATAGAACACAGTTTATTTATTTATTTTAAAAAAAATTGCATTTGGAATGAGAGCCTCATTTTTAATGTGTGTGGTTAGTATTCCCTCTGGACTTTCCTTGCAGTTATACCATTTCATGTTCACACCAGCAGGTTATGTTCGGTAACCCATCAAAAATAGAGGCATTCTTTAAAACAAAACAAAAATATCCAAAAAGATTTTTCCTCATTCTCGCCACATATGGGTATGGTTGGAATTATTGTGCAACTTTTATCTAAGACTAGAAATATTCCAGGTTACCTGAGAAAATTTATCTAGTCTTTTTTGTTGGTGATGCCTGTTTCAGGTTAAAATTGGTACATCATCATGCATGAGCAGCTAAAGAAGAAAACTTCCTTTTTTAAACAGATAAACACTGGACTTGGGATTTATGCCTAGCAGATGTGAAGATCCCACTTGGATTTTCAAGCATGTTTTTCTCATTTATTATTGGTGTTATTGTAGCACCCAGGAACCCTAATGTGGAGCAGGTCCCCATCGTTAGAGTCCTGCACCGAAAAAAAATGTGGATCCACATCCAATCCATATCCACCATGATTAATCTGCGATTGGCTAGCTGCCTTTTATCTCTATCCACATCCACACCTGCAGGAGCAAGCTGGCAGGAGGGAACAGAGATGAGTGAAATGTGCATCAGGTCTTATAGGGAAGAGGCAACATGTGGGTGAAGACTGGGGAATAAGGGGACTCAAGGAGAAGGGACTATGTGGGGTGAGGGGCAGAGGGAGAAGGGCTGTTACATCGCATGCTGCTTCCAGAGGCTTGTGAACATGCAGCCGCAGCAGTGTGTTCTGCATCACAGTGGGCCGGTGAGATGGCACACCCTACTGTCCAGGAGCTGGCAGGCTGGGAGTACGACCAACACTGCCGAGCCATCATGATAGTCCCTATTGGTGCTGCATGAGGTGCCACTAGACGGGAGCAGGCTCACTCCTCTCCTTCCTCCAAGACCCTACCCCTGCCACAGAGTCAGTGCCTATGACTGGAAGAGATTACCAAGGGAGGTGGTGAAATCTCCGTGGTAACAGGGTGGTTTGCCTGGTGGCTAGTCAGGCAGGCTTTCAAGATGAGACCCACGTTCCCACCAGAGAGGAATCTGGTGACACAATATAAAAGGCAGCAGGAAGCTGCAGGGAGGGAGGTAGCTAAAGCTGCGAGAGGCTGGGGAAGCTCAGGGAATAGGAGATTGTGTGGAGCTGGAACTGGTGGAATGAACAAGGGAGACTTTGGGCTGAGATTATATTGTGCCTCCTGCTCTAGCGAGAACGTTTAATCTTTTATACAGATTTGAAACCCATGTCAACCAATCTTCCCCATTGTATTGACCTTCCTGCCAGAATGTCTAAGCAGATGAATTCCATTTTGTGCTTCAAAATCAGTTTTACTGTGTATATTACAGTAGACTTCCGATAATCCGGAACCTATGGGACCTAAGTGGTGCCGGATTATCAAATATGCCGGACTATCAGGAGGTACTATAAGATGGTTATATATATACTGTATACATTATATACTGTATATAAAGTGTTCTTAACCCTTTTTATTGTACATACTGTATACAGTATACTGTAATGTTTTAGTTTTTTTAAGTCTTTTTTTTACCCTTTTTGCTCAGTTCAGCTGCTGCTGCTGTTACCTTGTGACTCATTTTTTGCCGAAGCTCACTCACTAGGCTCTTGCCATTTTGATGCCGGACTATCAGGAGTGCCGGACTATTGGATGCCGGACTATTGGAGTTTTACTGTACTTAGCACTTAGGAGTCCCAGCCATGGGCCAGGAGCCCATTGTGCTAGATGCTATACAAAGAGAACAAACACATGCAATGTGTTTCCATATATTTTACTTACCACAGAAGCTTGCAGAGAATCATTCTGAGCACACCGGACTTAATTAAAACTGATAAATTATTAAGAGGCAAAGAGGGGAAATAAATTAGCTCATTTCCAAAGTTTGTGAGAAACTAAGACAAAGAATTTTAAAAAATCCTGCTCATTTTGAAACACTTATCTTCATAAGATCCACTCATTTTATAACTCATTCTTTTTAAATTGAAGGGCACTAGACTTGACCTCTTGAGGTCCCTTCCATCCCTAAATTTCTACAATCAATCTCTATTCCTTTTGTGGAGATTTCACATTATTCCCAGTCAAATGAAGAAAGATGGAACACGTTTTTTAATTACTTCCCGCCCCTCCCCCCAAAATCCTTTGGTTTCTAAGATCACATTTTAATATGCAAGAACCAAACCAAGGATGCCTTATTTTCCATTTAATGTATTAAATTTTGCTTAGATTTAAGCTGAATATGTAACCCTTTATTAAAATATGGTTAATGAGACAGATCTCAGTTAGGAAGACTAAAATATAGAAAGAATAAATCAGAAGACGAGAATGAACATTTGTACTCCTTCACTTTTATTAAATCCATTTTAAACTAACTTTTCCATTTATCTTTCATGAGATTTTCATTACTTTCATATCCAGTGAGGACCAGACGCAATTGTCAGTTTTATCGTTCATTTGTCTAATCTTCTTTTACCTGATGGGGTTTTCAAGTATTCAATGTGATATTTCACAGCCAATCTGAGCTATTGTTTTATCCTCTTCCTTTCACTCTATCCTGTCCTCTAGAACTGGCTGTCATTACTGAGGGTTTCTTGCAGTTAGGGGGATAGGATATACACCTTTAAGATCCTGTTCAAAATCATTCCAGAAAACAGCCAGCAGAAGATGAAATAAAAATGGCTGTTGCCATCCATAGAGCCCTGCATGGATACAAAACTGGTATCTGTATCTTCAACAATGATCTGTGGATATCCGTCTCCAGAAATAAAGCAGATATCCATGGATTTGCAGGGCTTTAGCCATCTTACTTCCCCGTAGACATCTGATGATACTATAACCCTCTTTTTCTTCCCCAGGTTACTTGGGAGCAGGTAACACTCACAGGTGTGCCTGGGTGCCTGATGGTTTTAACATAAAAGGAGATCCTGAGTACCCCAGTGGTGATATTGTTTAGTTGGGGAAACCCTATCCACCCCCTTGCTGCTGTCCCTTGCTCATAAAGAACATATAATAATGGTGCCTCCACCTGGCTGGCCCTGTAACACACTTACTGGTGTGCCTTGGAATAAACTTATTCCAACAATAAACTGGATCTAACTCCAGAACAACAATTACAAATCATAAATAATATAATCTAATAGAATGCATTAGAATGAACAACCTTTACTTAACTTAAAGAAACAGGATTTAACAAATTAACAGGGAATAACATCAATTAAAGTACACAGAAGTAAAAGGAACTTATCTAGCTGCTATTTGCACTGCCAATATTTATCCCACCCCAGAGTGTGCACACCCCTGGACTCAGAGTCAGACTCTTGCTTGTGTGGGCGTGCTTGAAGAACTGCAGCTGTAATGGAGATTCTCTGTAGTAGTGTGTATGTGGGTCCAAGCTCTGCAGCAGCTCTGGTTCACTGGGTTGGCCTTTCTGCCTCTCTTTGAACCCAGAGTTAGTCTGTATCTCTGAGGTCTGTCCCAGGCAGCATTTTCCCAAAGATGCCCAGTTACTCACAGTCTCCTTCTGTGTGCTGGATGCAGAGTAGCTTCTAGCCACAAGTACAGCCAAAGAGCCTCCCCTCTAGGGCAATCAGAAGCAGCCTGCTAGATCCAAGTTCCAAAGGCTCGCTGTCCCAGTCTGTAACTGTAACATAACAGCTCCCGAACGGGATCAAACTCCTCCACAGCAGCCTGGCTCCCTTTCTGCTCCAAAAACAAAGGGAAGAGTCCACAGACTGCTGAGTCTTCATCCACATAGGTGGAGAGACTCAGGTCTCCCAAACAAAAGCCACTTCCTTCCTCGTTTACTCCAGGGCTCATGGGAATTGTAGTCTCTGGGGCTAGATTGTAGCACACATGATCTTCCCAGAGAATAAGCAGAGGCACCTTTAGTAAGGGGACTACAATAATTATGTACATGTTTTGTATGGCTTAGAGTAGTTTATAAGGCCAGACATCGTGCTGGATAACTGGATCTCTCTCAAGATGCACCATTCACGCACTGTCCAGGAGAAATCTGAGCCTATGTACATATAGCAGTGGCATATATATGTACTCTATACATATGGGGCTATTGAGACCTCATTCATACGAACAGCTACATTAAATTTAATGGCATTACTTGTATGAGTACCATAGTAGGGCTTTCTCCTATAATGTCAGTGGGGTTTTTCACTTTGCCTATACTGTTAATCTTCTCTAGTCTTATTAAAATGTAGCCTTGTCCAACCTTATGCTTAGTTATCTGGAAAACATTATGGGATCTAAAAGTAGGACAATCCCTGGGTTTTCACAAGTCAATTATATAGTTATCTATGGTAATGCTACTGTAACTCTGCTGGAAATAATAGTGATTCTGCAATAATTCATATAAACCGAATCATATTATCTCCAGATCACTGTGCAATTAGCTTGTGTCATTGCTGTATCACCGTGAAGGTGAAATGGATGGGTAAGTGTGTTACTAAAGAAAGCAATGGGGTTCCCTTCCCCCCTCAAATATTTCACTCAGATCTAATAAGTGTCTTGATTCTATTTTTAGGCAGAGCTGACCAAATATTAAAAATGATGCACTATGAATATATTTTGAGCTGCAGATTTGTATTCAGTTCACTATTATTGACAGGGTCCTATTACTTGATATTTATTAATCATTTTTTTAGCTGTCACCATTTGTGGAAATATACACAAACCCTGAAAGTTGCATGAATTTTAGCAAAAAATGAATATATTTCTTCAAAAATTCACATGGGAAGGGTGCTATTGGCTAGTCATTATCACTAATTGGATTATATAATAAACGAGTATTATGGTGATGTTATTTTCTAGTTTCGTAAATTTCATTCATCCAGTCATTGAGCAGAAACACCACCATGTAACCCAGGAGACACACCAAAAAGAATAAATAGCAAAGAAGCACAGCAAACTGTTCTCAATTAGCCTATGGGCTAAAAAAAAGTGTTCATTCAAACTAATTGTGGGAATATGTAAAATAACCAATACAGTGTCAGAAATCAGAATCAGTCCGCAAATGGTGGGTCAAGAATGAAAAAAAGTTAAATTTATAACAAAGGTTATTTTCAAATAATAATACCCTCTGTTCCATTCTTCTGCCACAATTCTCTGTATATCATCAACCTTAAAAAATGCTGTAGAAATGTGTGGTAGGGAGAGACTGCAAGAAAGAGCATCAGGGCACGGATCTGAGAAATAGAAACTGGGCAAACTGCCCAAGCCTCAATCTCTACCTTAGGGATCCGGGGTCTGCACCTTCCTCGACTCATTATTCTAGTGAAAACAATGCTATGCACATCTAATTAAAAACAGATGGGCATTCTTATTGTTTCACTCTGCCACTATATTATGTTGGTTATAATAGCTCAGCAATTGTTGCTCTGAAATGATTTGCATTAAACTTGCTTATGTGAAGTTTCATTTTCCTTTTAAAGAAAAAGGGTTGATCTGTAATAATTCTGCTTGTATCAGTGTATTGGCACTTGGGTTGTTTTCCACCAAGAAATCCACACTATTATTTTAATGAAAAGAAACCTGAATCTAAGGCACCAGTCTTTCAGTGAGGCCTACACAGATATCCAGGACATAAATCATTTAGCAGGCTGCTCAGACAAGATGGTGAGGTCTCTGTATTTTTCAATATGCGTGGCTGAGTATTTTGCATAATTCCTTGAGAGATAGTTATTAAATACCATCACATGAGAACCAATGTCTCCCAACTAGAGAACAAACTCATACTCATAATTATTTAGCCATCACATTAAACAAACTAACTCCTCATTAAAAATAGATGCAGAAGATTCAATTAGATGTAACAGTGCATTGTGAATTTTACAGAGTGCTGGCTTTATTTCTATTGTCCATGGCAATAATGAAACTACCTTTTATATTTACCCAGGAGAAATATTTTTTTCTTTTAAAATACTCATTTCTTTCTTAATCTTAAAGCCATGATAAACCAGTTCTTCCTTCTCCAGAAGCCATGGGGCAGTTAAGGGGAGAAAGCTTTTCCTTGCATTCCAACTCCATTTACCCTTTATAAAGCCCAGGACAATGGGGTCCCAGTCCATCACCCAGGCACCAACATGATACCACAGTATAAATAATAAATGATTATAAGAATGGATGATCAGGGCCTCTTATCTGATTTACCCTGCTCAAACTCCACTGAAATCAACATAAAGGAGTAAAGAATCTATCCCATTCAGATGTCTTAAATATACAGAACTCTCCTAGCTGTTGCTCTCCATATCCTAGCTGTGTATGTAAACTTAATGCCAGTTGAGCACTGTGATGTCAGTCTAGTCAATCTCCTTGGATGGCAGATTTCAAAGTTCCCTGGTGTCTTTATTTCAGGGTATCTCCTGCAGTGTCCCTCCAGCAATTGGCTGCTTATGAGCCAGGAGACTACAACTCCTTATTCATCATTGCAAACAGCCTGTTTCTCACTAACCAGTTTTTTTTTCTTGCCCTAGCCCTTGTGCTTTGGAAGCACATTATCTTTTGCCAAGAGATTGGAATGACACTCAGATCTATAAGGGCTGCCCTTACTACTCTATGACATGCTGGGGTAGGAGAGAGCGGTTGTAGATTGGACTTGGAGCTACGACAATCCACCCACACCTTAATTCATCAACTCTACAGCCAGTGCAGCCCTTAACAGCCCCTGGAGGGAAGAGCAAGTTTGTTCTTCCTCAGTTTCCTGCATAGCATTGTCAGTAACACCAGAGTACAAACATATAGTTAAACTCAGTAACTGCTGTTGAGATGGAAAACTATGCACAGATCAGAATGGGAAAGTATCTCAAACTCAGGAAGATTTTGAGCAGTGATGGGCAACCTAGGCTAGTGAGTGGCTTTCCATCTCAGGCTACATCTAGACTGCAAGCCTCTTTTGAAAAAGAGCATCTAGACTACAAGCCGTACTTTCGAAAAAGCAAGCCGCTTTTTCAAAAGAGAGCACCCAGGAAGTCTGAATACTCTCTTTCAAAAAAGCATAGTTTGCATTACATAACGCTTTTTTTCGAAAGAGCACTTTCGAAAAAAGGCATTCTTCCTCGTAAAACAAGGTTTTCCACAGTCGAAAAAACTGCCGCATTCTTTCAATTTACTTTCGAAACAACGTGGCAGCAGTCTAGATGCAGGGGAAGTTTTTTTTTAAAAAAGGCCTTTTTTTTTTTCGAAAAAACCCTGTAGTCTAGACACACCCTCAGTGGGCCACAAGAGTGTCGGAACCAAGACAGTTTCCTGGGATAGAGTAGTTTTGCTAACTGCACTTGTGTACCTAGAATTTGTGGGGTGTGCTGGTTGCACCATAGCAGTGCTTTGATTGGATGCAGAGAGAGCTCACAGCTCTCACAATGTTGTATGCTATCAACATGCACATCTCTTCACGTGCCCTTGCTTTACATGCATGTTACTTTTGGAATAGTGATAGGGAAAAAACCTATGTGGACAAAAACCAGCAGAAGCTGTCAAACCAGGCCATAGGTTGTGATCCTTGCATATAGTTTGTAAATCAGTCGTGTCCTTCCAGAAACTGCTGTGCTTGAGGCTGTGAAACTATGCATTTCTTCATGAATTTGAACAATGCCGGTTGGTTTGTGTCATGACATCAACTTCACAGAGATGCCACCCTCCAGAGAAGGCATTTTTGGAAAGATGGTGAATGTAGCTGCTTTGGGGAGTTAGTAATGTTGGCTATTGAAGGGACTGGGGTCATATGAATGATCAGTGAGTACCTCCTTGAGGATCCATTTCTTGCTTCCTCTCTACAAACCAATAAGCTCTAGAAAATAGCATAATAGTTAAAGTTATCCACACAGTATGTTAATCTGGAAGGTGACATAGAAAGAGGGAACATTTTAAGTAGTTTCACAGTCAAATTTTGGGTTTTGTTAATTAGTTGTATCTATATTTAGATGCCAAATCTCTCTTGCTTTTCAAGGTGGGCAGATGTTGTAATGTCAGAAACATCATTGAGACATATTTAGATTTCACTAGGCACCCACATTCAGGGAGTGTTGCTTTAGTAGCTGCACTGAGAAGAAAAGTTTAGCACTGGTTTAAATGAGCTCTAAATGAAAGCATATCGCTGGCTAGGCACTATAGATTTACATTTCTTCAGCACACACAAATCACATTTATATTGCTCTAGGGTCTCAGGCTCAAGAATTGTATATTCTGAAATATGAAGTAAAAGCATGGGCATTATTACTAGAACTGACTTCTCTCTCTCTCTCTCTCGCTCTCGCTCTCACACACACACACACATGCATTTTCAAAACAATTCAATTTTCATGAAAATATTCAGTGCTTTGATTTTGTTCCAGAGTAAAATGAAAATGAAATATCAGAACCTGGAAAGTTGCCCAGAAATGCAATTGTCATCTACAGTCAGCTCTAATTATTACTATTTTACATTAACTGAACTTCCATATTGCATTCTGGGTCCTTTCCATTTTAACCCCCCATTGGAAATGACAATTTAATTTGCAATAGGTCATACTGAGTTAGGGCAGCCACCAATGCTGTAAAATTTGAGTGAGAGTGTGTGTGTATGCTTAGTCCTTTCAAGAGCCTGCTGCTCATATTGCTTCAGCCAGATTTGAGGGATTCCAACCTAACCCAGGCCAATCTAATCCAAAGCTCATGGAAGCCAATGAAAAGGTTTAGCTGACTTCAATCAGGTTTGAATCAGGTTCCAAGTGCCTCCTCAGTGCAGTCACCTCCTGATGATCTTGGGAGCCAGCATCCAACCTCAGATGTCTCATGTGGCAGCCCAGGCTGTTCTTCGGCAAGATAACTTGACAATGGATAGACCAACCTGCAGCTGTGATTACTGCCTGTGATGGTGACCAGCACAGTTTCTTTGCTTACTTATGCTCCCCTTGCCTGTTTGTTGTAGCCACAGGGTGTCTCTGGTCTTGTACTTAGATTGTGAGCTCTTTCGTGTGGCATATGTACAGTGCCTAGCACAATGGGGTCCTGGTTCATGACCAGGGCTCATGGGTGCTACTGTAACATGAATAATAATAATTGAAGAAGTCAGCCTGTCATTAATGTGTTAGTACACACAGTTGTCTTATGCTCTGAAAAGCAGAATTGGGGATTTCAATACAAACACTGGGCCAAATACTTTCTTTGAATGACTTCTGTGTAGTTCTATTGGGGTTAGTTTGATCCATCCATATGAAAACGATGCTAACGGCCACATTATCAAGGTTGCACTCACATATTTTGCATGAGCAGTGATTCAGATGTACAAAAATGCACTAGCAGATACAAATTCATTTGGTGTAGTCGTCTGTCCTGCAGGTACAACAGTATGTTTGCGTTGCACTAAATATGTATCTCAGGCTTATATGGGATCACATTCAACATTTTCAGAAGGGATGCATTTAAAGACCTATTTGAATACGTTTCCCAGATTAGTTTTTCCAGCTATTCTTTAGCTAAGAATTAAGGCTGCTGCTTTATCTGGGTGCTGTATACAGTTATGTGAAAGGATGTATTTTCTGACAGAATGGCACTAGGAGCATGATGTGCTGCTTTGTTCGCAGCTTTTAGTACTCTTGTGTCTTTTGCTCTTCATGCAATGAAAGAAAAACACCTGGGTTTGGTGTATGAGCATTGCCGGCAGATCTAGGGAAGTGATTATACCCTTTTCTTCAGCACAGGTGAGGCCA
The DNA here is from genome assembly GCF_052426305.1 of Pelodiscus sinensis. Classification (NCBI taxonomy): domain Eukaryota; kingdom Metazoa; phylum Chordata; order Testudines; family Trionychidae; genus Pelodiscus; species Pelodiscus sinensis. The sequence goes on from NC_143065.1 coordinate 29,548,238, forward strand.
CATCTGGAGTATTGCTTCCAGTTTTGGGCTCTCCACTACAGAAAGGTTGTGGATAAACTGGAGAGAGTCCAGCAGAGGACAACAAAAATGATTAGGAGGCTGGGGCACATGCCTTATGAGGAGAGGCTGAGGGAACTGGGCTTATTTAGTCTGCAGAATAATAAGGGAGGATTTGATAGCAGTCTTCAGCTAGGGATGTGAAAGTGTAAACATGTAAATGGTTAACCAATGAGCGTGGGCTCATCCGTTAACCTTCATGGTTACATGTAGGCCCCCTTTCCCATGCTGTTGCCTCTGAATCAGAGGCAGCATCATTGGAGGCAGGGGGGCAGGCAAGAGTTGGTGTGCATGGGGAGCTGGCTTTTAGGAGCCAGCTTAAAAGCCAGCTCCCCATGTGCACCGGCTCCCAGGGACCCATGTCCCCCTGTGTGTAAATGTGTGACTGCTGAAAATTTCAGCAGTTACACATTTACCTAAATAAACACATTTTAACATCCCTACCATCAGCTACCTGACAGGGGGACTCCAAAGAGCATAGAGCCAGGCTATTCTCAGTGGTGGCAGATGACAGTACAAATAGCAATGGTCACAAGCTGCAGTGGGAGGTGGTGGAATCTCCATCCCTAGAGATTTTTAAGTCTCAGCTTGACAAAGCCCTGGCTGGGATGTTCTAGTTGGGGTTGGTCCTGCTTTGAGCAGGGGGCTGGACTCAATGACCTCCTGAGGTCTCTTCCTACCCTAATCGTCTATGATTCTATGGTTCTATGGCCATAGCGGGCAACCTGTGGCCTGTGTGGCTCCCTGGGGCTCCACCTGTGGCCCTCAACCCCCATCTGTCCCTTCCCCCCCACACTTCTCACACACTGGAGCACTGAAACCCTGCAATTCCTACTCCTCCCCTTTTGGAGCACCATGAAACTGCCGATTCACGGCTGTTCCAGCTCTGGGAGGTGCAGGGGGTGTGGAGGCAGGGATGGAGTGTGAATCAGCGGATTTGTGTTGCTCCAAAAGTCCTGGGAGGGAGGATGAGGAGTAAGAAGTGTGGGGCTCCAGTTCCCCAGAGGCATGTGGGGGAACAGGGCAGATAGTGGTCTGCGGGCTGCATTTGGAAGCCAGAGGCTGCTGTGGCCCACTGCGATGAAGGAGGGCTACTCACGTGGCCTACTCATTATCCTTGGTTGTCCATCGCTGTTCAATGTTGTGGTTTCCAATGAATATATTTACTAAATATACTCAAACATTCAAGGGCCTAACTACCTGGCTACGTCCAGACTGGCATGATTTTCCGGAAATGCTTTTAATGGAAAAGTTTTCCGTTAAAAGCATTTTCGGAAAAGAGTGTCTAGATTGGCACAGACGCTTTTCCGCAAAAGCACTTTTTGCGGGAAAGCATCCGTGGCCAATCTAGACGCGCTTTTGCGCAAAAAAGCCCTGATCGCCATTTTCGCAATCGGGGCTTTTTTCCGGAAAACAAATCTCAGCTGTCTACACTGGCCCTTTTGGCCGAACGGGAGCAGCATAGTATTTCCGCAAAAAGCACTGATTTCTTACAGTAGGAAGTCAGTGCTTTTGCAGAAATTCAAGCAGCCAGTGTAGACAGCTGGCAAGTTTTTTTCGGAAAAGCGGCTGATTTTCCGGAAAAACTGGCCAGTCGAGACACAGCCCCTGAGTGCTGTTACTGACTGGTTTCTGAAACACGGAAGACTGTGAGCACCACTAGGGGGCTCGCACATTATTTTAAGGGTTACTACCTAATTCCTATGCAGAAAAGCTTCTGACGTCCTGTACACCCCTGAGCAAACCATTGAACCTTGAGATGTTTCAGATTCTCTGCCTGTACAAAGGTTTCACAGACCCATCAGCTCACCTGCCCACGTACCCCATAGTGAATAGCTGTAGCATAGTCACACTCTCTTCATTTAGCATTCCCTGCTGATAGGCGTTGCATATTTTGAATCTGATCTGCTGCTTTTTGTGAGCCAGCTCTCTGGCCAAATTATACAGGCTATGTCTATGCTATGCTACAAGCTAAGGGCATGACTCCCAGATTACACAGACATACTTGCCTTAGTTCTCATGTGAGCTCTCATGAGAAAAATAGCAGTGTCATCATGGTAGTGATGGCAGTAGCATTGGTGGCCCAGGTTAGTTAGCAGACCCAAATACACCCCCCCAGAGTTCAGGTGGGTTTGTATTCAGGGCAGTTAGCCTGCTTCCAATGCTGCCTAGGCTACTGCCGCTACACTGCTATTTTTGAAATGACAGTTTAGATGAGAGCTAGCACAAGTATCTCTGTGCAGGTTGGAAACACTCCTCCCCCCCCCCCCCCCCCAGCTGTTGTCAGATGTGTAGATGTTGTCAGAGTTCTACCTCTTCTGGGGTACCAACAGTCCAATAAATAATACTCCATCAGCTGCACAGAGGGTGCTTAGTCCAGTCAGGGCCCACTACCCCTAGTATCTGGTGGGTTACAGAAGTCAGTTCCATTCTACTTTCCTCACTGTGCTGGTAGGGGAAACCAGGCCTTTTCTCTCCACTGGGCTCTGATCCAGGATCCCTTGACTAGATAATCAAGGCTTGACTGCACAGACCTCTGTCTTCCTCACTGACCACTTCCTACCTTGCCCTGTCTTGGGTTTTTGCCTCAGCCTCTTCCTGGACTCTGAGCTTATCAGCTTTGCACTATAAGCCTCTTCCACCAGCCCTCTGCAGAGCTTCTTAGCACTTTCTACCTCCCCACTTCCCTGGCAGGGCAGTCCCTGGCTCTTTTGTCCCCTCCATCTGTGTGCAGAATCCAGGGCAGAATCACTTCCTGCTCCTTCTTTCCAAGTGCCTTGAGTTCCCCACTGCTCCCTGGTGTTCCTACCTTCAAAGAAGATCTGACTGCCAGCTGTCCACATCAGCTTTCTGACTCCAGCAGGACTTCTCTGTCTAGATGACAACCAAAGTTCTGCTTTCCCTCTTGGTCAGGGTCTAACTGAGCAGGTTCAGTCCTTTTAACTGCTTCATCCAGGCTTGACACCTACTGCAGGTGTCAAAGGGTGAGGCTGCTTGTACCCACGGACTTTCATTAACCTTGCCCAATACTGTGAGGTTGGTATACCCCGTGGCAGAAAAGAATATTGATCTGACTCGCAAGGGTATTATTTAGGGTTAATTAATTCAATTTTGTAATACAATTATTTGAGATCTTAAAAAGAAATGCAAAAATATTCTCTCGTGTTGAGACCTATGTTATTTTCTATTCATTATATGTAGCTTTGCACATGTTAAAGGGGACATATGAAAAAGATTAAAAAAAGCTCCTGTGTGTCTCATGGACCCAGTCCCAAACCACAGAAGTCAACTGGTCAATGCTTCTAACACCAAAAAGAGCAGGATCAAGATCCATATGAACTGATGTTGGTTTAACAAGCTAACATATATCCAGGGATCATCTTTCCTTACTGACCTTGACTTTCCTGAAAACTCTTCATCTACTTTTTAACAAGTAGGTTCTGGTACAGAGTGGATTTTTAATCTCTTGTACTGAGCTCCTCAGTAGTCCTTTGTGGTAGATATTAGCTAAATCAATTTGAAAATCTAACTAAACTTTATCTATTGGTCTAAATAAATAGCCATGGATTCTCTCTGAGCCATTGTTTTATTCACTCTTTTGAAGAATTAGAATAGGTCCAAGAGGCATGAGTTAGCCAAGTAGAAGCCATGCCTGTTTGTCCCCATCACAGTGTGCTCATCTAGGAATTTTTACGGTTTTTCAAGATCATGTTAGTATCCTTTTGAAGATGGATTTACTATTGGCTCCCCTTGGGTAACCTCTCTTGTTCTCTCTGTGTTTATTATAAATTGCCTATTTTTGCTACAACCTCAGCTACTTCACTCTAGTTTTTTCAGAGATGTTTGGTAAATTCCATTTGATACTTATGGTTTATTTCAGTTTAATTTTGTGTATCATTCACTCACTCCCTTTTGATTCCTCTCGTCTCTGACAATGACTCATTTTCATTGATTGAAGAAAATATGGATTTCCCCCTGTGTTGAAAACTGATGCATATAAATTATATAATCCTTCCTGTAAACTCCTTTTCCTCCTTGATTTGCTCACTACCTGCAGTCTTCAGTAATTTGATCTAGAGGATTTTCTTTTCACTATTATTTTCACAAGACCTGCCACAATCAGGGACTGGGACCTCTAGTCTCTAGCAATACAAATACTACATTTTAGTGCACTTCAAGAATTGTTCTTTATATCTTTGGCCATTTATTCTTAGCTTTTTAATTTCCTAATAGCATCTTCCTTATCTGTCAATGTTTATGTACCATTCTAGTACCATTTTTTGGCGTGAGAAGGTGGTCTGATGTTTTGTGGGGTTGTATGCATTAAGGGAGGTTTTTTTCCTCCTTTGCATACCTAATGTGTCGCCATTTTTGCGGAAGGGGCTTTTGCACAAGAAGAAGCTGTCTACACTGCTCCTTCTTGCACAAAAGCCCCTTCTGCAAAAATGGTGGCTCATTAGGTATGCAAATTTGCATATCTTCTTGGCAACAATGCGCAGTGTAGACATAGCTTTAGTGATTGGATAAAGTTGGCATAACTATTAACCCTTAAGACAGAGTGAGCAAGAGAGTGCTACGGTGACTTTGTTATATAAAAGCCAGTCCCACCAGTCGAGATGTCCCTGTGACACTTGGGCTGAGTTTCCAAGAAGGGAGTGAAAGCAATCAGTGTGAGTGTTTCTCCTGGTGAGCAAAATCTGTGTCCTTTAGCCAAGATAAAGTTGGACAGCTTTACCTTTGTATTATCAAGTGCTCTGCTTCTAAAGAACTTAATTAAAAAAAAAAAGATTTACACAAGGCTAGATTCTCTTTACACTCATAGTGCTTTTCACCTTCCGATGACTGTATTTACTTCATCAATAAATAACAGTCTCAGAGGATCCCACCCTTCTGCTAGATAGGATGTGTTGATTTGTATTCTGCTGCTGTTTTCTGTAAGATAACAAATACAGGAAAAGAACATCAATCCTGATTTTTTTCTTTCTTTGTCTACCCTACAGTCCTCTGTTGTGCCAGGACTGCTAATAGCATTCTGTGTTCGTGGCAGATTTAAAACGAGATGAACGCTGTGTAGTGTCTTCTGATACCTGTTACACCTGCACAAATGCTCAGCACAGGCTCCTCTGCCCCCAGTTTCTGAATTGAATTAATTTCCCATAAAAGTCACATATCTGCAGTCCCAAGTACATTGGATCAGAGAAGTATATAGAGGACAAATGTAGTCCACTGACCTCCCATATATACTCTTATGTTGTCATCTCTGTGTCCCTTTCTCCTTTTGAGCAGGAAAGATAAATACTTGAGCTTTTTACTTAAATTTCACGGCATTCACAAAAGTCATTGTGTGTAACCAACTTTAATTATTTATAAAGGAAAGACTTTGTATGAATATTTGTACTCATAAAGAGCCAGGGATTCATATTTCATAACACTGGGCACTAAATTATTTACCAGACAGACTGATTGAAGGAGCCAGGGTGCAGATATGCTTGCTAAGGACTGAAGTCAACCAGAAGTGTCAGGTTCTCATGCTCAGGGTAGTCAGGCCCGGTGGATGGACCAGAGGTCAAAACCAGGGTGAGGGCAGCACTGGAACAAGAGTCCAGGGACAAGCCATGATCAGAGCCTGTAGACAAGCCAAACCAGTATGACTGCTGGAGTTTGTGTGCCAGGCAAAGGTCTCTAAACCATAGTCGGAGTCCATGGGTCTGGGGTCAGGAGGCGGATGTAGATTTGCAGGCCTGGAGCAAGATCAGAGTAGGGAATGAACAAGGATGGAACAAGGTTTAGACAAGGCAGGGACAGAAACCAGATCAAGAGAGAGACTGCAGCAGGGTTGGAGAGAACTGTTGTACAGACCTATCAGCAGCTCTAGCAGGATTGTGGAAATACCTTACGCTGGGGGTGGCTCCTCTCAGGGATGGGCTAGTGCTGCTGGCCTGAAGACTGAGTCACTGCTGACTCTGTTCTAGGGGTGAGCACTCTGGTTTGGCTGTGGGTTTGCTTCAAAATAAGAACTGGACCATTGTCACTAAGGTGGAGAGAGGACGTAACCTGGTAGTTGTGGTTCTCTTCAGCTTTTCTGACTGAGCCAATGCATGCCACTCAAACCCCTTTGAAAATTGTTTCATTTACAGCCATTAAAGCTAAAAAACATTATAGATTTTCAGCTAGATTTGAGAAATGAGGGCATATAAAGCTCGCTTCCCCTTCCATTAAGGGAAAGAAAAAAGATTAAAGGATGAAGTCCTGGGCCACCGCAATGTCAGCGTTAGGGATGATAGGCACCACGTCCCTCAGCTGTTGGAATTTACAACCCGGCAATGTTGCCTTCATACGGCTGCCTTCTCCCTCCACCCCGCTAATGAGTGACACATATTTGGAAGATGTGAAAAACTGTGTGCAAAATTTTGGTGTGTTTGTAGAAGCTCTGTAAACCCAAAAAGCATTTTTAATTTGGCGTTCAATATTTTATACAACTGTACTAATCAGTATCTTTACAGAGACAAACTTGTTGTTTCATGCAGTTGACATTCATAAATAAGATTTTCCATCTGAGACCAAGGAAGCTGAATTGGAAGAAGTTAAAAATTGCCAGTGAAGATCATGATGAATCTAGAACTGACTAGTGCGTTCATAACTCTGTCCTTCATGAAGAATGGGTTTTTGGAAGCAGAAACTCATTTGCAGGCACCAAGCTCAGTGACATAGTGCCAAAGAATCAAATGCAGGAAATTTTGCCCAGTTTTGTATTTAAGTAACTGAGATTTTCAATTTATGTTCAACAAAGAAGAAGCTGAGAGAAAAAAACCCTCAACTTCTTCCATCATGCAATACATATTCTGGCAGAACGCTGCCTGCCTTATATCAAAGGATCCATAATATTGATTTTGTGAAGTGAAAAATAAGTTTAAGGTGGAGTGCTTGGGCGAAAAAAATCAATATAATTTAAAGTGACTGAACAGAACTATCCATTGTAATGACAGCAATCAAGGAGGCTTATCCAGTTCCATAACATGTTGGTGTCTGGACTTTTATTTTCATTAGATTTGCCATTGACAAAATGCTGACCTCCCCCCCCCCCCACCAACCTGCCTGAAAATAGATGAAAATTAGTGCTGTTCAAAAATGCCCATTGTGACTCCATAAGATGTTTGCAAATGAAAATGGAACACACTGTGAAAATGTCAGCATTGCCAAGTGGGAGGCTAACGACCAGACAATCAGTCAAAGCACTGGAAAGAACCCCTCGGGACTGACGAAACATTAGAAACTTTAACCAAATGCCAATGAAAGAATCCCAAAGGCTGTTAGCAGAGAGTCCAGCCGATGCATTCAACAACTGGCAGTGACAGAGACATGTAAATTTCATCCCTTGGCTTCCTCCTGGCATTGGCTATGTGTGGAATGCTCCCTTCCCCAGTTCATCTCCTTATGGCCTGTTCAAGTCCCTGCTCAAGCCTAATTTTTTCCTCAATGCATACAAAAACCGAACGAGTAACACGAAAACAGCCCACCCATGGATAGGACGATGGCTTGGTGAGCTCTTCTGCAGGATAAATTCTAACTCTTTGGATTAGGGTTAGTGGGTGGAGCCTCTTTTTAGGGCCTACACAATCCCTGCCCATCTCCATGTAGATCCTGGAGAACTAGCAGGGAGTCAGGGGCACCTGCCAGCTTCTTATCCTAGTATCACAGTTCCCCTGTGCCTGGCAGAATGGTTTCCCCAGTCCATGCCTGTCCCCATTGCTCTATGAAAGGAGGATTCTTACTACAATGGGCCTGTATTTATGTTCCTGAGAATTCCCATAGGGCCAGAGAGTACCAGAAGTGACACAAGAGCAATGGTCTGCATTCCTCTAGGGCAGGGGTGGGCAATACTTTTAGAAGGGGAGCCGCTTCACAAAGTTTTGAATTGGCCCTGGGCTGCCCCAGAAAGGGTGGGGCCTCAGGTGGAAGGGGTGGGGCCAGGACACTTCCGTGTTCCCCCACCTACAGACCCTCATTGCCCTGTCTGGGTGGGGGGAGCATGTGAAGTCTTTGCTCCTCGCCTCCCCATGCCCCCGGTAGTGGGAGGAGACTTTGCACACTTCCACTGCCCCCAGGCCAATCAGTCCAAACCTGATTGGCTTGGGGGCTGGGGGAGTGCGCAAAGTCTCTCACTCCCTGCCCCTGTCCTGCAAGGGGTGTTTAGTGCTTAAAGTGAACTGCCAGCTGTTCAGAACAGCTGGTGGTTCACTTTAGGTGTCATGCGCCCCTGGGGTGGGCAGGGGGAGCATAGACTTTGCATGCTCACCCATCCCTAAGTCTCAATTGGCCTAGGGGTGGGGGAGTAGAAGGGCATCTGTGGGCCAGATCAATCTGCCTGGCAGGCTGGATCTGGCCTGTGGAGGCTCTTTTGCTCACCCCTGCCCTAGCGCAGCCCAGCCTCAGCCTGATTACATGCCACCTTCTCCCCCAGCCAATGGAGAGCTCGCTGCTGTGCCTGTGCAGCCATTGATGCATCTGAACCTTCCTCTGCAATGTGTGTGGCATCAGAGTGACTTCCTGTTCCGCATTTCTATGTCCTGGCTTTTTCTGTGTCTGTCTTCCTGCTGCGTCTGTAACACCAGCTCTCAGAGGCAGAAACTAACTTATTTTGTGTCCTCTGCAGTACCAAGTGCATTGTCTGCCTCTAATAAATAACTAGGCTGCTGGAATATGCTAACGTGGTCAGTAAAATGAATGCCACAGAGGCATCTGAAGCACACGAGAGAGTGTGCGATTGCCAGTCGGTAGAAAAGACAACCTGTGGTGTCACACATTTATAGCACTTAGCCAGCAATGGGCAGGCAATTTCCTTCATGCATCTAGCTCTAGCATATCTAGCACATCACATAGCACAATGCTTCTGGATACCATTGCTATTGAAATATTAAAGCATAATTAATATCCTATTGTTCAGCAATGCTGGGAAAGGCATAAGTAACAGCTTCAGGGGAGATTTATGCTTGGCATCTCCAGTTAATATTTGTAGGAATGTACTATTTTTTTAATTGTATTATAAATAATGTAAATAGCACCATTCATTTTCACCAGCCGTGTGCCTGCATTCTGTTCATCAGCTCCCTGCGCATGACTGAGTGGTTGCGCATCTCTGTATCCCGCTTCCCACACCTACTGGGTGGGAAGCCGCCAGCACGTGCCATCTGGAGACCTGGCTTTTCATCTTGCCTCTCTCTTTTCCCCTTTGTTCCCCAAAGGAACACCTACTTCTGCTGCTGACTCAAGAAGTGGAAGAGGCCATCCATGGAAATCCCAGGCATTTGCACTGAGCGTTCACTACTGTGACAGAAGATACCACGGTTGCCTCTATTTGCTTTACTTGCTCTTTCATTCCCAAAGGGAACTTGTGGGGATTTTTTGCTTTCATTCCTTCCCCTTAACTAGTTTTTCTCCCCGCCCCCCTTCTATTTGCCTTTTTCCTTTCCCATTTTCATGGCTACTTCTGTTTTGTCACAGACTCCCAACCCCCTAGCCTTTGGAGTTGCCTTTGGAGCACCAAGCTGTTCAGCTCTCTCTCTACTTTCAGGAAAATAGCTTGGGCAGAGTGAGAACATTAGGAAGCTCAGAGTAACTGTCTGCACCTATTTTTAAGCAAATTAACTTGAAATGCTTGTGCAGTCTTCCTGCCGTTACAGACTCCCCGCTATGCAGCGAGCTAAACAGAGCTCATGGAGAATGCTCAGAGCAAATCCAAATGGCACTGAAAAGCTCTACTGCAGCCCATCTCCCCTCTTCATGGGATGTGTCACTGCATCAAACACCCCCTCCTGAGACAACATCTCCAGGCTTGGGCTCAGGTCCATCTCAATTTTGGGGAGGTGAGAATCAGTTTTATGTGGGTGAATCCTGTATTGCTAGACCTGTGCTAGACCTGCGATTTCTTATAGCTTTCCTGAAAAGTGCCTTATGGTTGTAGTGCCTTATGGTTGTAGTGATGTTTTTGTAATGTCTACAGAAAGCTTGACAAGGGTTAAGCAGCTGATACACTGACACCCCGGTACCTATCATGTTAAGCAATATTATCTCCTTCCTCCCTTCTGATCCTGTCTGTCAGTCTGTATCCACTTATCAGCTTTTATCTGATAGTTATATTGGAAGCTAATTGGGGGCAGCTATGTCTGCTTGTTCTGTGTTTGTACAGCACCTAGCGCAGTGGGTTTCTGGTCCAGAACTAGGGCTCCCTGGCACAATGACAAAACAAATAATAAATAAGAATGACACAGTCCAAATGCTTCAAAGCACTGCTGTTAAGGGGGTAGGGTGGGAGTTGTTCTCCCTTTCTGAAGTGAGTTGCTTTAAGAAGGGGTTGACATTTTTCTTCACACAAAACATTTTGAAAAGAAAGGAGCCATTTCCATTTTCTTTGCAATGTTTTACTTTTTTTGTTTTCTTCTTAATGAAAACATTTCAAAAAACATTTTTCTCTGAAACAAAATGAATATTTCTGCTTGACAAATTTCTGTTTGGAAAGTTCTGTTTTTTTCTCTCTCTCCTCCTTCCCCTTTTCCTAGTAGAACGAGGGTGGGGGGAATATAAAAGGAAAGTGGAGGGAGGAACTATTTTCTCATAGACTTTAAAGCCAAAGACCATCATTATCAAATAGTCTGACCTCCTGCCATAGAACTTCACTCACCTTCTCCTGCCACAGGCCCATTACTTCTGGTTGAATAATTGAAAACCTCAGATCTTGATTTACAGATTTCAAATAACAGAAATGCCACCATTTGTTCTAGATCAAAGTAGCAAGTGACCAGTGCCATACCTTGCAAAGGAAGGTAAAAACCCTGCAGAGTGTCTCCTGCCAAGCTACCTTCACAATTTCTAACACACTCTCACTATTATTTTAATCTTTTTCACAATTTTCATACTGGGACGTCTTTTTTAGTCACCTTGCTGCATATAAGCAATTGCAACGTTAGATGACTAGTCAACATCTTTCTATTACACAGCATCTCAGTGAGGTTTGCGTGTTGTAGAACTTGCAGCATGAACAATAGCTACCTGCAGTAACAATAACCTGCTATCAGTCATTATGAGTGATGGACAAACCTGCTACAGCCTGGGTGTTTTTCTTTGGCTCAGAGCAGAAACAAAAGCTTGTCTGTGTTAATTCATTGTGCTTCAACTGGAAATTAGGCTAGAAGCCTTATGAGATCAGGTTTCCTTCTGACATCTATTATTCTCTGATTTACTTTGGGATGGAAATAATTTGAGAACAGAGCTCCTGATTCTTGCTGTAAGGTGCCTGCTTATTTGGGACAATGTATTGATTAGCACAAAAAACAGAGAAGCAAGAAATCTGGGTTTGAGTCTCAGGTCTTGAACTGACTCTTGGTGTGACTTTGTGCATGACATAGGGCAAAATATAATTTCGATTATATATGGCTCTAGACCACCCTGTATGGAACAGGATGTATGAAACAGATTTTGGTCTTAGTCATTTGACCACAAGGGCATGCATCACAATTTCCTGTGTATCCCTGCAAGCAGCATGGAAACTTTTCAAAGACATTGTAATAGAGACCCAACTTAAATGTATACCCCACATTTAAAAACACAGTATGAGAACCAAAAAAGTGTCACTGTGGCTTTACAACCAAGTAAAAGAAGCAGTGAGAGATAAAAAGGCATTGTTTAAAAAGTGGAAATTAAATTCTAGTGAGGAACATAGAACGGAACATAAACTCTTTCAAATTCAGTATAAAAATATAAAAAAAAACAAAAAGGAGTTTGAAGAACAGCTAGCTAAAAAAAACAAAAAGTAATAGCAAAATGTTTTTAACTACATCAGAATCAGGGAGCCAACTAAACAACCAGTGGGGGCCCTGGATAATCGAGATGCCAGTGGAGCACTCAAAGATGGTACAGTCATTGTGGAGAAACTAAATGCGTTCTTTGCTTTAGTCTTCATGGCTGAGGATGTTAGGGAGATATCCAAACCTGAGCCATTCTTTTTAGGTGACAAATCTGAGGAATTGTCCCGGATTGAGGTGTCAGAGGAGGCTTTGGAACAGATTGATAAATTTAACAGTAACAAGTCACCGGGACCAGATGGCATTCACTCAATGTGAAATTGTGGCACTATTAACTGTGGTTTGTAACCTATCCTTTAAATCAGCTTCTGTATCTAATTATTGGAAGATAGTTAATGTGACACCAATATTTAAAAATGGTTTTAGAGGAGATCCTGGCAATTACAGACCAGAACCGGGCAAATTAGTTGAAAGCTTTTCCAAAGCTCACATTCGGTATGTCTACACAGTAACATTATTTCAAAATAACTTAGTCCACGTCTACATAGCAAGTAGTTATTTTGAAACAATGTCAAAATACTGTCAATCTGGAGGACTTTTTACTCTGACTTCTATAAGCCTCATTGTACAAGGAGTAAGGGAAGTCGGTGGAAGAGTGCTCTATTTCGAAATAAGTGCTGTGTAGACACTTCCAATTTTGAAATAAGCTATGCAATTGACGTAGCTCAATTTGCATAGCTTATTTCAAGTTAAGCCCTGCTATGTAGACACACCCATTGATTCTCACCGAGGGTCAGATGTTAATTCAGGTTGGCTATTATCAAGACCCATTCAGCTGTCCTGTGTCAATGCATTTTGCATCCTATATTCAAGAGTACCTTTGCACTTTACTGCCAGGTTCATAAAGAAAAATATGGGTTTGTATAAGGCTCATATGAAAGTAGGTGCAAGGTTTGCAAAAGTACGGGAATTGATTCACAGGAAAAGGACCAATTTTTTTCTTTATTGCTTTTGTTGTTACAGGGAGATGAATTACCCCCGGCATAATGGCAGAACAAAAATAGACTGCCTTTGTACGATACTACACAAAGGACTGGAATGCATACTTTCCCTCCAACCGTTCTTTGACAAATGAAAATATATCTAGCTGGATTCCCCTCCCCACTGCATGCCCCCATCCTTCTACAGCATGACTGTTAAAGGTTGGGCATATTTTGTAGCTTTGGACATGTGTCTGAATCCCAAATCACATTACTGCTGATATGCTCCTACCAGAGATATGTAGAACAATTCCGTGCTGTTTTGAATACTCTGCTATCTGCTGTGCTTGCTGCTTCCTAAGTCCTCTCATGTGGGGGTTACTTTGCATTTCATGTTTCTGTCAATGAGAAGAGTCAGTTGTGATAGGACAATTGGTCCATTGAACAGGAGCAAGTATTGCTTTCTATTCTATTGGTAGGTGCTGGCGGGTTTTGCCAGTTTTACAAAATAGGGCAACTCAGAGCAATACTATGGTGAGAAAGAACCTCTCTCTATTCAGGACTGAAGCAGGACAGAGGATGAAGAAATAGATAATTAATTCAACTTAAAACAATTGTTCAACTCTCAGCATTAAAAATAGGAATCATCACTGTAGGAAGGGAACAGTTTGTTCCTCTGGAATAAGATAAAAAGATCCCATGTCTATTAAAGTGCAGGAGGGGGTCTGTGCTGGATCTGTGAAAGATTAAAAAAAAAGCACTTTGCTTAACACAGGTACAGTAACTCCTCACTTAACATTGTCCCGGTTAACAATGTGTCATTGTGATGTTGCTTCTTTATTAGAGCACATGCTCGTTTAAAGTTGTGCACTGCTCACTTTCAGCATCATTTGGCAGCCTGCTTTGTCCACTTTGAGGCAAGATTTTCTGGAAACGGTACCTGTCTTTGGTGGGTTTGAACCCATCAATGCCCCCAAGTTCCCTGAAAGGCATTAAGCCCCCCGGACCTCCACTGCCAGGCTGTTCCTGCCCTCTGCCTTGGAGATGTTCCCAGGGACTTTCTGTGCGGGGGGGGGGGGGAGCGAGGAAAAGGGGGAGAGGGTTGCTGATGTCAGGATATCCCTCCTCACTGCTCCATTCAAGCCCCTCACTCCATACCCCATCTCCGTAAAGCAGGATATCATAGCTACAGAGTCTTGTGTCTGTACTTCCAGATCTACTTACATGGGCACTGCACATCTCTGCCTCTTTCAAACACACAGCGTGAACATCTCTGTCTTTTGCTCTCCAAAACTGTGTGTCTGCCTGTCTCTCAGGATATGTCTACACTAGCTCGTTAGTTTGAGCTAAGTAGGGTAATTAGGGCAACTGGAGTTGCAAATGAAGCCCGGGATTTAAATATCCCGGGCTTCATTTGCATGTTCCCGGGCCCTGCCATTTTTAAATCCCCCTTAGTCTGAACTCCGTGCCCACAGCTACACGCGGCACGGACTAGGTAGTTCGAATTAGAGATAAACATGTGAGTAAGGGGATTCCAGTGGATATAATGTACTTAGATTTCCAGAAAGCTTTTGAAAAGGTCCCTCACCAAAGATTCTAAAGTAAAGAAAGTTGTCATGGGAAAAGAGGAAAGGTCCTCTCATGAATTGATAACTGGTTAAAAGACAGGAAACAAAGGGTAGGAATAAATGGCAAGTTTTCAGAACGGAGAGAGGTAACTAGTGGTGTCCTCCAAGAGTCCATACTAGGACCAATCCTATTCAACATTTTTATAAATGATCTGAAGAAAGGGGTAAATAGGTGGCAAAATTTGTGGATGATACCAAACTGCTCAAGATAGTTAAGGCCAAAGGAGACTGTGAAGAGCTTCAAAAAGATCTCACAAAACGAAGTGATTGGGCAAGAAAATGGCAAATGAAATTAAATGTTGATAAATGTAAAGTAATGTACATTGGAAAAAATAATCCCAATTATACATACAAAATGATGGGGACTAATTTAGCTATAACTACGAAAGAGAGAGAGAGAGCTTTGAATCATTGTGGATAGTTCTCTGAAAACATCCACTCAGGCTATGTCTAGACTGCAGGCTTCTTTCGAAAGAGGCTCTTTCGAAAGCATCTTTCGAAAGAGCCTCTTTCGAAAGAGAGCGTCTAGACTGCACGGAGAAATTTCGAAAAAGCGGCTTGCTTTTTCGAAAGAAAGCATCCAGTGAGTCTGGATGCTCTCTTTCGAAGACGCCCTATTTACATTGAAGAACGCCTTCTTTCGAAAGAGGAACTTTCGAAAGAAGGCGTTCTTCCTCGTAAATTGAGGTTTACCGCCATCGAAAGAAAAGCCGCGTTCTTTCGAATTAATTTCGAAAGAACGCGGCTTGAGTCTGGACGCAGGGGAAGTTTTTTCAGGAAAAGGCTACTTTTCCCGAAAAAATCCCTGAGTCTGGACACAGCCTCAGAGTGCAGCAGCAGTCAAAAAAGCAAACAATGTTAGGAAACATTAAAAAAGGGATAGAAAATAAGACAACATCTCATTGCCGCTATATAAAACTATGGTACACCCACATATTGAATACTGTGTACAGATGTATTCGCCTCATCTCAGAAAAGACAGACTGGCAGTGGAAAAGGTTCAGAAAAAGGCAACAAAAATTATAAGGGGTTCGGAATGGGTCCTACATGAAGAGCGATTAAAAAGGCTGGGATTTTTCATCTTCAAAAAGAAGAGACTAAGGGGGGATATGATAGAGATCTATAAAATCATGACTGGTGTGGAAAAAGTGATAAGGAAAAGCTATTTACTTGTTCCCAAAACATAAGGATTAGGGGTCACTAAATGAAATGAATAGGTGGCTGGTTTAAAACAAACAAAAGACAGCTGTCATTGGCCAGTTTCTGGCCAGAAGCCGGCCAATGATTGTGCTGGGGGCAGGAGTTATGCCTGAAGCTTCCTCCTGTCCCTCTGGGCTCACAGTTTTTAAGAGAAACGGCCCCACAGCCGCTTTTCTGATCAGTGTGTGGGGCAAGCAGGTGGCTTGGTGGGCTGGATTTGGCCTTCAGGCTGTATTTTGCCCAGGCACGGTCTAGAATCATCCCTGATATTTGTTTATCTATCTTGCTCTTAAATATCTCCACTGATGGAGATTCCACAACTTCCCTAGGCAATTTATTCCAGTGTTTAATCACCCTGACAGTTAGGAAGTTTTCCCTAATGTCCAACCTAAACCTCCCTGACTGCAGTTTAACCCCATTACTTCTTGGCCTATCAAAGGTCAAGGCAAACAATATTTCGCCCTCCTCCTTGTATCACTCTTTTAGGTACTTGAAGATGAATATCTTGTCCCCTCTCAGTCTTCTCTTTTCCAAACTAAACAAACCTAGTTCTTTCAGTTTTCCCCCACAGATAATGTTGACAGATGAGTCAGTGAGTTAACAGTGTGCCCTTGTAGCCAAAAAGACTAATGGCATATTAGGGTGCATTATGAGGAGCATTGCCAGCAGATCTAGAGAAGTTATTATTCCCCTTTATTCACCACTGGTGAGGCCTCATCTGGAGTACTGCTTCCAATTCTGGGCCCCACATTACAGAAAGGATGTGGATGCATTTGAGAGGGTCCAGTGGAGGGCAACCAAAATGATTAGGGGACTGCAGCACATGAACCTACGAGGAGAGGCTGAGGGATTTGGGCTTATTTAGTCCGCAGAAGAGAAGAGAGAGGGGGGAGTTGACAGCAGCCTTCAACTTCCTGAAGGGAGGTTCCAAAGAGGACTGAGAGAGGCTGTTCTCAGTAATAACATATGACAGACAAGGAGCAATGGTCTCAAGTTACAGTGGGAGAGGTCTAGGTTGGTGTGACGGGTTGGAAGCGACCTGCACTGAGGCCGGCCCCAGAAGCACCACGGAAAGCGGCGAGGAGGCCGGTGGAGGCTCCGCCACAGCCCAGAAGGGAGGTGGGAGTAGAGCCAGACGCGTGAACTATGGCGCATGCCAGAACCAGGGGGCAGGACGGCATGTTCCGGAAGTGCCACCGGCGGGTGGAGGGCCAGAGGCTAGGGGCGGGCCTTCCAGGTGACATCCGCCACTGTGGGTAGATTCAAAAGGACCCACCAGCGGGCCGGAAAGGGGGGCTACACTTCCAGAATACAGTGGGAGGACGATAGGCTAACCAGACCGGAGGCAGAGGACTGCTGAGGTGGACATGGGAACCCAGATAGAGGCAAGGACGCTGGGAATCACGGTAGGACCCCCGGCCAAGGGCAGGGATGCCGCTGACACAGGGAGGGGAAGGAAGCATCCCGGGGCAGGGCCGTTCTGGTGCCCATGGGCTGGCGCATTTTTGGGGTGCGCCCCGCCAGCTGTACAGGGGAGCATCTACTCCATACTATAGGGCCCTGGGCTGGGACCCGGTGGAGAGGGAGGGCCTGGGTCCCCCTTCCCCACCCACCTGGGTAGGCTTCAAGTAATACAACAGCGCAGAGCCCTATGGAGGAAGCCAAGGGCCCTGAAGGGGAAGATGGAGGAAGTTCAAGCCCCGAAAGGAAGTTCAAGCCTCCTCATTCCATGAGGAGTACAGCTAGTTCGGATTAGGAAGCCTAATCCGAACTAGCTACTCCGTGCCGCGTGTAGCCGCGCGGCACGGGGTTCAAACTGCCGGCATTTAAAAATGGCGCCAGCCGGCTTCATGCAAATGAAGCCCGGGAAATTCAAATCCCGGGCTTCCTTTGCAAGTGCGGTATGCCTACATTACCCTCCTAGTTCGAATTAGGAGGGTAGTGTAGACATACCCTTGGATATTAGGAAAAACTATTTCACTAGGAGGGTGGTGAAGCACTGGAATGGATTAGGTAGGGAGGTGGTGGAATCTCCATCCCTAGAGGTTTTTAAGTCTCAGCTTGACAAAGCCCTGGCTGGGATTATTTAGTTGGGATTGGTCCTGTTTTGGGCAGGGGTCTGGACTCGATGACCTCCTCAGGTCTCTTCCAGCCCTAGGATTCTATCATTCTGTTTTCTAGACCTTTAATAATTTTTGTTGCTCTTTTCTGTACCCTCTTCAGTTTCTCCACATCTTTCTTGAAATGTGGTGCCCAGAACTGGACACAATACTCCAGTTGAGGCCTAATTAGTGCAGAGTAGAGCAGAAGAATCACTTCTCATGTCTTGCTCTCAACAGACTCATGTTTGCTTCTTTTGCAACAGGTGTCACACTGTTGATGTATATTTAGCTTGTGGCCCACTATGACCCCTAGATTCCTTTCAGCAGTGCTCCTCCCTAGACAGTCACTTCCCATTCTGTGTGAGTGAAACAAATTGTTCCTTCCTAAGTGGAGCACTTTGCATTTGTCCTTATTAAACTTCATCCTATTCTCCTCAAACTTCATCTGCCTACTCTGCCACTTAACCTAGCTACTTTGCTCCTACCCTGATCATAGTTTGCAATACGAGTTTACTATTACATGCAAAGCAAACTTATCAAGCAGTGAATTACTTGCAGGAACGTAATATTTATATTCGATGCAGACAGGCAGCAAAATGTAAATAGCCAGTTTAGCACCACAGCCGGAGCTTATTGATGATGCTATTTGGATGTGCCCTTTATACTGAAAAACTACACACCTTTGGAAGTCAGAGCTTTGAGGAATGGACTAACCCGGCTCTTTGGGTAGCACTGCCAGATTTAGGGTGGAATACAGATGGCAGTCTCTGTTTGCAAGCTTACTTTTCTGCCCTGCAGCCTGCTGGGAAGGATTGATTACTCTGCTCAGAAAGCAGAATCAGCAGATGTTATTGATGTGCGACCAGCATTATCCATAGCACATGCTGTTGATGTGGAGAAATACCACATATGGCATCATATTTTAAATCCACCCTGCCAAATGTTTTAAAATGAACCTGCCATTTTTATTTGTATTGATCCAGTTGTTATAATCTCTCTTTTTGGTGTTTAAGTTACTATTGTGATAAACAGTAAGACACATTAAGCCTTTGTTTTTGGCTCAGTTGCACATTATGAATCAATTGTCTAATGCACGGAAATGAGTTCCCCAAATCCTGTTCTGAGAGGAAGAGAACTTTGTTTTGTTTATGTTTGGATTTTGTTTTCACTCTCTTCTTACTGCTCTATTTAACACCAAAATAACAAGGCTGTTAGGCTGGCTACCAAGTCCCCAGATGGCCCTAAGGAGAACTTGTTGATGTATTTGTGATGGCCGAATCATAAAACGAATAAACAAATGCTTTATGTGCAGGAATGGGCTTGAACTAAACCTCAAAGTCTGGTTACTGTATTGAGGTGGCTGTGGGCATTCAGAACTCAAGGGTACGTCTTCACTGCAACACTATTTCGAAATAATTAGCCCCATTCCGAAATAGCAGTCGGCATCTACACAGCAGGCAGTTATTTCGAAATAATTTCAAAATACTGTCAAGCTGGAGGATTTCTTACTCTGACTCCTGTAACCCTCATTGTACGAGTAAGAGAAGTCAGAGGAAGAGTATTCTGTTTCGAAATAAGATACACAATTGACGTAGTTCAATTTGTGTAGCTTATTTTAAGTTAAGCCCTGCTGTGTAGATGCACCCCAAAAGAGGATCCAGATCCACATTTTGTGTGTGCGTGCAAGCGTGACAGATAGAGTGATCCCAAGATCTGCAAGGGTTAGGACCCAAACAAAAATCTGGAAATGATATTTGCAGGTGCCCATTCTTCGTAAAGAGGCCAAACCAGAACACCAAACAATGGAAGGTGTGAAATCTTGCCCTGGATCTGAATTTCCAGTATGCTCCATCTCTTTCTCATGCACGCTGAGACCATATAAGCAGAAAACAGGATTTGGCTTAGTCAAGTTGCCGTCTCATGTATTTTCAGGGAAAGAGTTTGCACTTAGAGAGCATCTCAGAGCACTTGACAGGAGTTACCTCATTGTGTGCCTCATTCAACTCCCATTGAGGTCAAAGGCAAAACTCCCACTGGCTTATTGGAGGAAGGATCCAGCTCTCAGCCTCGCAACAACTTTGTAAGATAGGTATTGCCACCCCTTCTATATACATAGCTAGAATAAGGCCCAAATAAATCAGGTGACTTGCCCAAGAGCAAACCAGTGGCAGAGTCAGGAATAGAAGCCAGACTTCCTAATTCCCAGTGCCCTCCTCTAACCTTCTCTCTCTCTAAAAATCAAGCACTCTTCAGCTCTTGTATAGCTCTGGCTTCCTCCTCTCTCTAAGCTGTCTGAACTTTGCTGTGTGCACCCTGGGGAATATGGAGGGAACCTTCCTTGCTCTCGTCCTAGCAAAGGAATTACCATTCTGTCTGGCCCTTGTACAGCCTGTGTATGATGGAAAGGGGGAGCCTTTTATGCCCTCCCGTCACTGTTCACTCACATCAGGACCAGGAAGAATTTGACTCTGTATTTAGTTGCACTTTGTTCCAGCTTGGGAACATGACATGAAGCAACAAAACCACCAAGCAATTAAAGGAGGGAAAGGATGGTCTTATGGTTAAGACTCTGGACTCAGGGGATTCAGAAATCTGGGGTCACTCTCTAGTGCTGCCAGAGACACCTTTCATGACCCTGGGAAAGGCATCTAATCTCCCCCTGCTTCAGATCCTCATGTGCATCACTCCTTTCCCCGGCCTTTCTATTTAGATTCGGTGGGGCTGGACTCTTTCTTCCTATGTCTGTGTACTGGAGCTAGCACTGTAGAGCCATGATATTATTCGTATTTGTTATTTTTATTGAGAGATTCAGAGCCTAATTTTCAGAGGTCTAAAGTATATGCAACCATGTCAGTGCTTTGTGTCTATAGCTATAACTATAGAGCAGACAGATCATCTGTTTTCACTGCTGTAACATTTTTAGATAGTTGGTAGATTGTTCCCTCTTTGCTTTTACAGTATTCAAATAAAGTATTGTATAGAAGAGCGGGTAATGAAAATCCACCTGCTGCTATTACTTTGGTGGCAGCCTTTCTGGAATACAGCACTCATCTCAGGCCACTTCATTACCAGAAAGAGCTAGACAAATTGGAGACAACTCAAAGAGCAGTCAAAATGATTAGGGGCTGAAAGGACTGATACATGAGAAAAGACTATGAACTAAATATATGTAGCTTGGGTGAGCAATGACTAGGAGAATGGCAACCATGTTCAGATCTAGGAAATATCAGAACAAAAGCTCTGTTCAACTGTGAAATAGTCTCCCCAGGAGAGTGGGGAAAAGTGCCCCCCTGGGGATATTTAAAATAAGAAAGTTGAAAAGGATATAAAATTTAGTTATTTCATTTATATTTGGCTTCTCTGTAACAAAGAGAAAAAGGAAATGCCTCTCCTGAATGCTAAGTATTTTTTTTTTTTTTACAAATACAAAATAATGGCAAATAATAAAAATATGATAGGGAAGGACCCTGTGCTGGACTAAGTCAGCTATCAGAATAGTCTTGTCCCTTTCATTTTTCTAATCCCTGTGATTTTCTGAATGTATCTATCACATCATGGAAGGAACTTCTGATGTGAAAACTAAGTAGCCTTGCTTTTCAGTGCATGCTACAGAACATTTGGCAAAATCTGCAGCGTTTCTATTAAACTGTACAGTACTTTATAGTTGATCAAGCTTGGTCTGTCTAAAGACCAGTGAGGGGAACCTGAAGCCCATCGTGGTTCTATATGTGGCCTGGCCCATGAGACATTTTGTTTACCTATGCCGGGTTGCCAGATTCTGCTGGCTTCTGTCCACATACGTTTAGGAATGAGACCTTGTTTGTGTTACCCAGTGCAATGTGTGTGTTTTCATAGTTCCATAGATTCCAAAGCCAGAAGGGACCATTGTGATCATCTTATAGAGTTGCCAGGTGTCCAGTATTCAACCAGTCTGTTTTTTGTGCCCTCTGTACACTAAAAAAAATTAGAAGATACCAGACATGTGCAATGTATTTTCTGCTTTTCCAGCTGGGTGCCCGACAGAAGCCTAGCGGGAGTGGGGGGAGTGGCTGGGGAGGCGGGGCCATGATCGGTACTAGGCGCTGATCATGGACCCGCCTCCCCAGCCACTCCCTCTGCCCCCACCAGGCTTCCCGCATGCAACCAGCTGAGGGCTCCCAGTGGGAGTAGGTAACTAATTTCCGAACAGGTAATTCATTTCCTCCCCCGCTTCCCCATCCCCAAATTACTTCACCTCTTTTCATCAGACAGTCTGCCCTCTGCTCAGAGCCCAGCCAGACATTCTGGCCCGGGAGTGGGGGCAGAGTACGGCTCCTTCCACTTTCTGTTCACAGATTTTCAGGCATATAATACACTTCTTGTCATGACCAGAATATGGGCCAGGCTTGAATCCCCCTTTATTCCCCTCCACATCTGAATAAAGGTTCTGAGAGGCTAGCTCAGCCTGGCGATAGGGTTGCCAGGTGGGAGCCCTCAGCTGGTTGCACGTGGAAGCCTGGCGGGGACGGGGGGGGAGGTGGGGCTGCAATTGGTGCTATAGTCAAAATGTACAATGTAGACTGTTGATTGTTTATAATAAAGTTCCCATTCAGTGTTAAGCATAGTTGTGGTGGTTTTATTTTTTTTGCTCAACAAATTTTTAGCACGTATGTTTGTTATTTTTGGGGAAACCATCTGGCAACCCTAATCTAGCCTGACCTCTGGTATAACACAGGCAATAGAACTTTTAAAAAAATTAATAGCCAAGATCTTCTATAAAAACAGTCCAATCTTGATTTAAAAATTGCCAGTGATGGAGAATCCACCTTGACCCTTGGTAAACTCTTTCAATGGTTAATTACTCTCACCATTAAACATGCACACTTTATTTCCAATCTGAATGTGTCTAGCTTCAACTTCCATTCATTGTATCATGTTATATATTTCTCTGCTAGAGTGAAGAGCCCAATGTTAAATATTTGTCCCCCGTGTAAATATTTATAGACTGAAATCGAGACACATTTAACCTTCTCTTTTTAAAATTTGATAAACTCTTTGGCTGTGTCTACATTGGCACCCCTTTCCGGAAAAGGGATGCTAATGTAGACTTCGGAATTGCAAATTCCACGGGGGATTTAAATATCCCCTGCGGAATTTGCATTTACATGGCTGCCGCTTTTTTCCGGCTCGGGGATAAGCCGGAGAAAAGCGCCAGTCTAGACGTGATTCTCCGGAAAATAAGCCCTTGAAAGTAGGAATAAGAGATCCTCCGGAAAAGGGCTTATTTTCCGGAGAATCACGTCTAGACTGGCGCTTTTCTCCGGCTTATCCCCAAGCCGGAAAAAAGCGGCAGCCATGTAAATGCAAATGCCGCAGGGGATATTTAAATCCCCCGTGGAATTTGCTATTCCGATGTGTCTAATCTGCATCCCTTTTCTGGAAAAGGGGTGCAGTGTAGACACAGCCTTTGAGTCTATCACTATCAAGGCATGCTTTCTAATCCTTTAATCATGGCTCTTCTCTGAATCCTTTCAAATTTATCATTTTTCTTGAATTTTTGACACCAGAACTGGACACATTATTCCAGCAGTGGTTGCACTAGGGCCAAATGCAGAGGTGAAATAACCTCTCTACTTCTATTGAATCTTCTCCTGATTATGCCTCCCAGGCTCACACTGAAGCAGTTTATTTGGCCCCAGCATCACACTGGGAGTACATGGTCAACTGATTATCCACCACAACCCCCAAATCTTTCAGAATCACTGCTTCCCAGGATACACTCCCAGCTATTATCATGCCTTATATTCTTTGCTCCTAGATGTACACATTTATTTTATCAGTATTAACACATATTTTTCTGAGTATGCCCAGTTTGTTAAATGATCTGGATCACTCTGAATCAGAGACCTGTCCTCTTCATTATTTATAATTCCCCCAATTTTCTGTCATCTGCAAACTTTATTACTGATGATTTTATGTTTTCTTCCAGGTCATTGATAAAAATATATAGGGTAGTAGAGCCAAGAACTGGTCCCTGCAGGACCTCACTGAAAACACAGCTGCTTGATGATGATTCCCCACTTACAAATACATTGTAAGACCTGTGCACGAGCCAGATTTTAATCCATTTAATGTGTGCCATGAATTTTATATCATAATTTTAATCAAATATTGAGTGGTATCAAGTCACAAGCTTTGCCGAAGTCTAAGTATGTTACATCAGTCCTATATCTTTTAACAACCAGACTTGGAATCTCATCAAAAAAGATATCCAGTTATCTTGACAATATCTCTTTTCTATAAAATAATGTTGATTTGATTTAATTACATTACTCACCATCAATTATTTATTAATTGAATTCTATATCAGCCACTATTATTTTGCCTAGGATCAATGACCAGGTGACAGGCCTATAATTACCCAGATAATCCATTTACCCCTTTAAAAGATGTGCACAACAGTAACTTTCTTCCAGTTTTCTGGAACTTCCCCAGTGTGCCAGGAGTTAGTAAAAATTAGCATTAACCATAAAGCAAGTTCCTCGGCTTGCTCTTTTAAAACTCTTGGCTGCAAGTTATCTGTACTCGTGGTCTAGTGTGACCTGAGATCACACAGGGGCGGGGACCATGCAACTGTGTTTGCTCTCTGGATCCAAGACCCTTAAGAAAAGAAACAATTACAAAGAAGTGCAAGGATGGAGGAAACCTCTGGTTTTGTCCTAAGCGACACTTTAGCTCCTTTTGCCCATTCAGCAAAATTGGAATTATTACAGAGAAGACCTGATTCAGCCAAAGTTCCAATGGAACCCAGTCACCATGTCAAAATTCTTGCTGACTGGAAGGTTGTCGTCTAATCTTTGTAGTTTACTGCCAACTCACCTACCTGATTCCTTTGCAGCCAACCATGCAGTCTGTCCTGGATTCCAGGTTCCATTTTCTTTCATCAAGAATTTCATGGTTTTTTAAAAATTTTCATTCCAAATTGGAATGGAACCAAATTTTGAAATTCTCCATAAAAGAGAATTACCCCTTTCCACCCAATCTTGGTGCAAAGCCTTGAAGGAGGTGTTTGGTGAGGAAAGAGATTGGAATCATGTCTGGAAAAATCTCAAGACAGCCTGACTTTCTATGTGGTTTAAAGGGATAACTATGTGGAAAATAACAGGTATCAGGAAAATGGCTTAGGTTTGCATAGTCTAAATAATAATTATTGTTATTTCCATAGTGCTCGGAAACCTCAGTCATGGACAATAATACTAAGCACTGTACAAACAAATTGTCTAGACATCTTATGTATGCACCTGTCAAGGGACTGATACACCCCATTACACCCCGGGGTGGGGAAGAAACATATCCCAGACTGTGAACCAGGCTAAAGGGTGCCCTGCATGTCAGGACTATGCAGATCAGTGTCCCTATAACAGTCCCCCTTGTTTGGAATAACATGGCACAATGTCCAGAGTCAATAAAGCAGTCCTTCTATGGTTGGGATAGTGCAGCCTAATGGCCAGAGTCAGTAATCTTCTGGGGTCAGGGTAGCACAGTCTAGTGGTCAGAGTCATTACAATAATCCCCTGCAGTCAGGGTAATGCAGCCTAATGGCCAGAGTCAGTATACAGTGGTCTGGGCCACCATTCCCTGGTGCATGGTGGCCAGAATAGGGGAACTTGGGCCCTTCCTCTCCACTGGGTTGCCATCCAGGACCCTTTCGGTAGCAGACTCCCTTGCCACCAGTTCAGCAAGGATCCACACAAAACATGCCGAGCTTTTTGGATTGTTCTAATGCTGCTCCCCCAATAATCTCCTTCCTACCCGATCTTATGGCATCTGTGGCATCCACAGTTCAGTAGTCTCTGCATTTGTTGCAACGTGCCCCACCAGCATGGGAAGATCTGGTCCTATTTGTCTGGCCCCCAAGTCTTGGAGCAGCAGTGGTCCACACGCTGGAGCTTGCAGCACACCTCCTCCTTCTCCGGCAGTCAGCCCAGACTGAGCTCCTTTCAGCCCTTTTATACCCTGGTTCCATCTGGAGGATGGCCAGCAGAGCAGAAGGGGTGTGGCTTCTTCTGCTAACAAAGATGGGTTAACCCTGGTGTGCCAGTGTAGGGCTGATACAACCCAGTATAGTGCTTAACCTGCTACAAGAAATGCTACATACTTTAAACCAGTACTTTGTTTAAGGAAGAGGTTGGTTAACTTAAATCTTAACAATGCAGGGATTTTGAAAACAATGCCTGTAAGAAAGTGAAGGTTAAGTGATACACGTGAATGTGCAATTAAAGAAAGCAGAGGACTAATTTTTTTAATGTCATTTTAAAAAGCTACACTCACACCCACAACAAAAGCCTCATTTAAAAAATATGTTAAAGCAATTTAACACATTTCTGTACACTTTTGATGTTAGAGGGTTTATTTTATCTGTTCCTATTACTGTTAAGAGCTAACCGGAACACATTAATGCACTCACATTATGAAAATCTCTTTTCCATTGTAATAAAGCAGTGAAAAGAACTTAGAGGTTTTACATACTTTGGTTATCATGAATGATCTGTTTGTTGCCCAAGTTGAAGATGCAGCTTAAGGTGTGAATGTTTCAAAGGAATGCCAAGACACAGAATGGTATAGGTCCTGATTCATGGAAATGCTTAAGCATGTGCTTAATAGGCAACCAGAGAGATTTAAGGACATGCTTAATGTGTAACACATGTTTAAGTGCTTACCTGAATTTGGAAGGTTTCCTAATTCAGCACCATGATCAGGGTGATATTACTAACCCCTAGAGCCCTGCACAGATACAAACTTTGTATCCACATCCTCATCTGTTTCCACAAAAATGAGCTGCAGAAATCCATATCCACATCCGTGGATGCAGTTACCCATGAATATAAAGTGGGTATCTGCGGATTTGCAAGGCTATACTATACTCCTCCCCCAATAACAGCTGTCTCCCAAGAGGAAAGATATCCAGCCGATAACATAAGTTGTATCATCCTACATCACTACACCCTATCAGATCAATGAGAACAAATACAACACCTGTTCAACAAGGGATGAAATGTACCCTCATACAACAGCTCTGACACCACCACTCAAAACCTCAAAGCTGGGCTGACGGTAGAATGAAAACGGTAAAAGGCTGGTGCAGGCTGTAAGTAGGTGTAGACACATAGCTGAAGCTAGCATTTCATATTGTATTTGCACATACATTCTATCCAGGGGTGTGTATGTTGTAATTTAGTGGTTTGCAAAACTCTTGGTGAAGTCAATGGGAATTCTGTGCATAAATCAAGGACGTTATACAACATATCCAGGGAATCAAAACATGCTGAACTTGCTAATAGACACAGTCACATGGGTTTTGTGGTTGTTTATTCTTCTAGCTTAAAAAGAATTAGAAATCAAAACAGGTTTCCTTTAATTCTCTGTCTTAGGCAACAATTTAGAAGGAAATGTACAGGGACATGTAGAAGGTTATTATGGCTCTGGGGGAGTGGGAAAGAATGAGAGAAATAGATTAAAAAAGCAGAAGGATATAATCACTGTGTAAAATGTGGAGGATCTGAGGAGACATCTGATGCCTGCAGAGAAAAAATGAATGTGTGATAAGATTTTTATCTCTAACAGCAGAGTTTGGAAATTCAATCCCCTTTTCTTACTGTCAAATAAATCAGGGTGTTTTCCCCTCTGTAACAAAAAAACACAGTTCAAAAAGGTCAGCAGATATATGGCTAGCTTTAAATCAATGAAGTCTCACCTGCAAGGCTGATTTTTTTCAATGTATCCAGAATGGTGGGGGAAATGGTGTAAATTATTCTGATCCAGTGGTTGTAAATAGCCGAGAGGTCTCAGCCCAATTTCTAAGATGTCGGATGTCATAAAGTCTAATAAATTCCGCAGTTTCAGTGCTGGGGATTTAGGCCACAGAGAAACAAAACTGTAGGGCTATATAGCAAGATGCTTACTGGACATTTCTCAACCCTTCCCACTGCAACCTTTCATTGAAGCAATTTTGAGATTTAATTACATGCAGTCACCTGTGTTTTGCAGTTTAATATCAATGACTTGGTACAATGTTGTGGAGAGCTGGGAGAGCTCATATTCATCTATAGGGTTTTACCATGGCATTATCCTGACTAACACAGTTTAAAGTTGTAAGGCTAGATCATTCATTTAGAAATAGATCAAATTTGTACCAGTTTTAAAGATTTGCAGAGACAGCTCTTTGGACTTACGCCTGTCAGAAACAGCAAGTGGATACAAATAACAGTACCATGAGCTATAATAGCCTCCTCCTCCCTACACTGCTATAATTGCACAAAAGTCCATGAATTTTTCCACAGGTAAGTGGGAACGGATTCAGGCCCATAGAGCTGAAATTTGTGAGACTTGGAGGCAACCCAGTTCTGCCCTTCCTTGTCTTTTTTGTATCTTGCATATGTAAAACTAATAAGATATTTTTATATGTAACTTATCAATAGGACTTTTTAATGTGAAATGCAAACATGTCTGATTTTAAAAAAAACTTTCATTAATTGGATCTCAACTTTGGAAAAAATATTGACATGCTAGCTGTGCTGATAGAAGCATGCTGTATTGCAGAATCGATGCCTACTTTGCCTGCTACAGGAAATGTTAGTAACCAAGCTCATTTTAGAAACCAAACTCATCAAAATGCTGCTTGGCATGACCTCAGCACAGAACAATTATGTATCTGTAGCAGGGGTTGGTTAATAATTAGGGGCAGATTTGGATCTCCCCACTCATACGGAAATCAATGAATCTACTTGTGGAGGTGGGTGCCATCAACATGTGTAAGGGAATCACAATGCAGTTCCTAAACTGTTAATCCAAACTGTGCTCCCAGCCATCTTCTGATTATCAACAGTATTTTCCGTGAAAATAAAAGGGAAATGGTGCCTGAGGAAAGTCTAAAGCTTTTAAAGGAACTGTTATGTGGAAAAAGCACGTGCTAGTTATTGAAAATGCATTAAATCATAGCAAACGAGACTTCGGAATCATCTGCAACCAATTTCATTCCTATTTTCTTCTCCTTTGGCCACAAGCTTTCTTTATTCAATAAAGAAATTGACAAAGAATTTATGTTCTCTGTTGTTTGAAAGCCACCTATACAATATTGGATAAACACATCCTGGAAACAGGAATACCAACTCAGACTGTGTGTGTGTGTGTGTGTGTGTGTGTGTGTGTGTGTGTGCGCGCGCGCGTGCGCGCATCTGCATGTGTTTATGACTGATTTTGCAGGTGTAGCTGAAAGGATTTGGGCACCTGTGAGCATCACAGGTCGTCAACACTGCAATGGAGCAAATTTTGGAGTGCGCTACAAACTAGACCTGGGGGACTTGCTCTCTTTTGCTCTAAATCGTGCATCATCATTTACACCAGTAATGAGGGAGTATATAACGCCATCATTCTGATTTGGCAGTGGATCTAACCCACTTGGCACTGGTGCAAAGGAGTTCATACCATGATCAAGAGCAGTGAAGGGGCCCAGAATGCAAGTGTAACTTTTGTCAGGTAAATAAATTACAAGATAACTGTGCCCACTCTGGTGATACTCTGCTTACTTATTGCATTTCTAATGTACTCATATTTTATAGGCTGCTGCTTGCTGTATGTACATGATGGTGGCTTGTTGCCAGCATATTTGATTTCAGCAGCAGCAGTTGTCAGTTCAAAGCTTGCTTGATATTGTTCTTTGCTCTGGAGAACTTTCTCGCCCCCCCCCCCCCAGTTGTCACAAGGCTTCTCTGTGCTCTTATCGCTGTTCCAGCAGTGCTGACAGGATTTATTTTTACACATTCTAAAATGTACTGCCCCTCTCCCCCAAATGTATGTCACTAAGGAAAGAAATATAGTAGGTGGTGCAGAATAATGTCCCACCATTCATGTAAAACTGCTACACATATTACACCTGTGTTCCTCACTGATCTCCTGCTACCATTTGTTTCTGGGCACAATTCGGGGTGCTAGCTATGGACACTGGAATAGCCTGGGTCGAAGTCACAATAATCTGATAAAACACCTCTGTTCTTCCCTTTGCATAAGAGTCAAGAGCAGCTGGGATTTATGAGATCACAGATTTCAGAGAGAATTCTCTTGGGCCAATGGCAGTGCATTCTGAATAAAATGTCATGACTTCATCTGCTAGAGTTAGTGTGTTGCAGCCTTCAGGGCAAAACCTAAAGTGCATCTGTTCAGATGGGTTTTGGGTGAAGGCAATCGCCACAGTGCTGCAAGATCAGTGGAAATGTGACCTTCTCTTCTGTATAGTTTCTTATTCTGGGCTCATCACCATACTATCTAGAACCTTCCAGGAGTGCATGCAGCTTTCAGTGTTGATGGCTGGGCTTCGTATTCATTGAGCTGTTTAAAAATAACATGAGGTGTCCAGAGGCTGTGGTGATGGGCAGGGATAAATACCTATACGAGGCAATAATCGGCCCTCAAAGGCTGTGTCAAGTAAAGCTGTTTTCAGTTTTGAACTCAGTCTAAACATTGGTCCTCTAGAAGGGAGGAAAAAAAGACATTTTATGGGGAGAAGTTACTGACCATGCACCAAAAATCTAGAGTGAGGCTACGTCTAGATGGCAAGCTTATTTCGATATAGCGTGTCCACGCACAAAAAGTACAATGAAATAGTGATGTGCTATTTTGAAAGATAGCATCCACACTGATTGGATGTTATCTTGCACTTAAGGCCATCTGGAACCAATTCAGGCAGGGCATTAGGTCAGCAATTGCTTCCGGGTGCTGAGATGTGTGCTTAAAATGACCCTCTGGACAGCCATTTCTCAGCATCTGCTGCTTGCTTGCCTACCTCTCTGAGGGTACATCTAGACGACATTTTTCTTTCAATAGAAGACATGCAAATTCAGCAGCATTTTTCATATCTTCTTCCGATCGCTTTTTCAAAAGTTTTTTTTTCCGAAAAAGCAAGCAGTTTAGATGCAGTTCTTTCAAAAAAAAGGGATTTTTTTCGAAAGAACCATATCTAAACTGCTTGCTTTTTCAAAAAAAACCCAAAGCCCTCTATGAAAAAGCGATTGGAAGAAGATATGCAAATTACCGCTGAATTTGCATATCTTCGTTTGAAAGTGAAAGCAAGTCTAGACGTGCTCAGGGACAGCAAAGCATTTTCAGGGTGTGCTCTGGTTGCCCTGCTTCAGGACACCACAGCACTCCTTGTCATGGAGCTGGAGCTGCCTCTGGCATGCGACGGCCCCACACTACCATGTTGCAGTTCCTGCAGCAGTTTCTGCAGGCTGCCTTCATGGTCCTGGAGGAGCTCGCCTCAGAGCTCACCCTTGAGAACCTCTGCCTGTGTGAGGGAGCAAGGCCCTTACAACCGTACCCCACGGTAGAGAGACAGTTCTGGAAGCTGGACACCAGTTCCAACTGGTGGGACTGGCTGGTGATAAAGCAGTGAGATGACCATCCGTGGCTCCACAAAGGCATGGAAAGTCAGGGGAGGAAAATAATCCAAAAGGAAAAATATGATACAATGTGTATGGTTGGATGCTGGGAATCCCTCACACTCCAACACAGGGCAATGCCAGGAAGTGGCAGATGCACACTGCATGAGCGGAGGAAGATGAACTAAATGGCAGTTTCCTGTCTATGTGCTTTCCTCCCAAAAGTGCCCTTGTACATTGAAGTACATCTGCTGTGCAGAAAGACAGGTGTCTTTCTCGATAGCTATGGGACTTCACACTAAAGAGGCACTGTGTGATGGGGTGTGCATACCCCACACTGAAACAGGAGGGGTTAAAACCCTGTGGACAGAGGAAGTCCCACTCCTCCACCCAGACTGGGCATGCGCCAAATGCTGGAGCAGTACAAAAGGGAGTAGCTCAGCTCAGTCTGGGCTGGCCACTAGAGGAGAAGATCCTCCAGCAGGAGCCCCAGAGAATCTCCAGCCAGAGACCCAGCCGCCTGGGAGACCACTTTGAGCTACAGTGCTGGAGAAGCCCCAGGGGGTATGTCTACACTACCACCCTAGTTCGAACTAGGGTGGTTAATGTAGGCAACCGAAGTTGCAAATGAAGCCCGGGATTTAAATATTCCAGGCTTCATTTGCATCTTGCCGGGTGCCACCATTTTTAAAGCCCCGGTAGTTCGGACTCCGTGCCCCCGGCTACATGCAGCACGGAGTAGGTAGTTTGGATTAGGCTCTCTAATCCGAACTACCGTTACTCCTTGTGGAACAAGGTGTACCGGTAGTTCAGATTAGAGAGCCTAATCCGAACTACTTACTCCATGCCGCATATAGCCGCGGGCATGGAGTCCGAACTACCGGGGCTTTAAAAATGGCGGCGCCCGGCAAGATGCAAATGAAGCCCGGGATATTTAAATCCCGGGCTTCATTTGCAACTTCAGTTGCCTACATTAACCACCCTAGTTCGAACTAGGGTGATAGTGTAGACATACCCAGGGAGAGGTGTTTGCAGGGGAACCGGAGGACCCAGAGACAACATGGAACATTCCCACATCAACTTGGGTAGGAAGGGATCCTGGAAGGGTGCTGGAGAGGTATCTCCCACCTAAGCTTGGCATGTTGTGGTTGGATTCCCTGCTGAGCAATTGGTGGAGCACTCTGCAACTCACAGGGCCCTGGGTTGGGGCCTGGTAGAGTAGGGTGGGCCTAGGTCCCCCTACTGGAGCTGCCTCAAACTATTGACTCTGGCCATTTGGCTGTGCTGCCCCAACCTAATGGCTACCCTATTGATTCTAGTCATTAGGCTATACTACACCAGAGTGAGGGCTGTTTTTACAGATTGAGAGAGGTTGCTGACAACCCGGCAGCTGACTAGGTGGTGTCCACACACCTGAGTGCCAGCACCCCAAGGGCTGGGGTGTGCATATGCCACAACACACTGTAAAGCAGCACACAAAGGAGGGGAGTGTTAGGTTTGTTTATGGAGGGAGTAATGCCTACTGGTTAGAGCGGGGAACCAGGAATCAGAATTCCTGTTTTTTTTCCCCCACTGATTTACTGGATGACTTTGAGCAAGTCACTTGAGCCAAAGTTTTCAAACATGGCCACTAATTTTGGCTGCTGTAATTTGTGACTGTCCAGCTTGAAGCACCGAAGGCCTGATTCTCAATAGTACCTTACAGACATGGGGCTCAGACACACTATTGGTGAACAGAGGTATACAACCATAGGGTAGACGTGCTAAGCACCCACACTTCTAGCTGAAGTCAACGAAAGCTGTGGATGTTCAGCACTTCTGAAAACTAGGCCCAAGATATCTCAAATTAGGCACCCCCAAAGAGAAAAAACATCACTTGTGAAATTTTCTACCCTGTCTCCTCCATGGTCAGGTGTAGCCATCTAACAAGTAGGGATACCACTCATTAGCTAATTACCAATGGGGTGATGGGAGGCTTTAATGTATATATGTTCAGCTCCTTGCATGGCAACTCCTATAGACTTGTTAAATATTATTCATTATGATTATTTATTAGCCAAGGAATTAATGAAATGGGACAATTCTAAAGGATGGGCCCTGTATATGACTTAAGGTGCCTGTGTGACTTTCTCCTCACTGATGTTCAATAGTTTGGGAAAAGAGAAGACGTCATTTTAGAGAGAGAGAGTGCTTGGATATTTTGGATCTCTTTTTCATATTGAGCTTATTCCCGATTCACTGTCCTAGCAGGGATCAATTCATGTCAGTGAAAGCAGCTGAGGAAATCACTCGAAAAGGTGACATTAGGGGCAGATCGTCTGAATTGATAGTTTGGGAAGACTTTAAAAAAACCCAGACCAGCAGTCCTTGTGAAAGTATTTTCATCTGCAGACCACAAATTCATAAAGGGCAACTATCTGACCTCACACTGCATTCCAGATTAATCTCAGTGGAGCATGGTTACCTACTCTCAGCAGCAATGTAATTTTCTGGGTGGCTGCCCGAGGCCAGACCTTCACAGTTTTGCCTGTTTGGTGGCAGAATCCACCCACCAACCACAGGTAGCAGGGCATGACTGGCATAAGCAATTGATCTGAATTTGGTTCTGAATTTGGACCCAAGTGTCTATCTGAAAGTGATGGGGTGGGAATGTCTTAGGGACTGGTGGACTGGAAAAGCTGAGCAGAGAGCACACTGAGAAGTGCGTGGATGGTTTTTCTGAGGAAATAGCAGGACTGAATAGGGACACTGTGGTTTTAATCCACCTCAAATGCATAATACCTGAGCACTGACAGCAGCTGTCTCAGTGCTATAGTAAACAAGCAAAGAACCTAATCCAGGTTACTGCTGTGTTTTGGGGGCAGAGGGAGGAGAAAAAGACAATACAGCAATGCATCACAGGATACAA
The DNA here is from genome assembly GCF_052426305.1 of Pelodiscus sinensis. Taxonomy (NCBI): domain Eukaryota; kingdom Metazoa; phylum Chordata; order Testudines; family Trionychidae; genus Pelodiscus; species Pelodiscus sinensis. The sequence continues at coordinate 29,582,323 of NC_143065.1, forward strand.
GCGTATGGCTCCATTTTAACCATCTGCTAGTTGCCATAATGTGTGTGTTTGCAGATGCATTGATGGGGAACTACCCACTGTATAGTACAGCTGCTTGACTTTTGCCTTCTCTTCACTGTATTCCTTCTGTGAGTATTTCAGATCATTCCCTCCAATACCTTAAATTCAGGTGCTGAATTAGTGAGAGAGGGTAAAGGACAATTTAGTGACCAAGCACAGAGGGTATGTCTAGACTACATGCCTCTTTCGAAAAAGCCTCTTTCGAAAGAGAGCATCTAGATTACAAGCAGATTTTTCGAAAAAGCGAGCAGCTTTTTTGAAAGAGAGTCTAGATGCTCTCTTTCGCAAAGCACAGTTTGCATTCAGTAGCGCCTTTTTTCAAAAGAGTACTTTTGAAAAAAGGCATTATTCCTCATAAAACGAGGTTTACCGTGATCGAAAAAACTGCCGTGTTCTTTTGATTTACTTTAAAAAAATGTGGCTGCAGTCTAGACGCAGGTGAAGGCTAGTTTTTCGAAAAAACCCTGTAGTCTAGACACACAGACTCTGGTCTCTTAGCACACTGGTGTGGGAGCAAGGTCAGACTGGAATCTCAGGATACTCTCCCACTGCTTTCAGGTCCCAGCCTGCATAGGACAGCACCATGATCCAAGAAGAGCAAAGATTGAGCTTTAAACCACCATTGCACAACACCCCATAACTCAACCTACATTAACTCTACAAGTGTGTGAGGTGCATTTGTGTCTATTGAAAATTTCACCTGTCCACCTGTCCACTTAGCTGTGTATGTACCTTCACCCAAATGCATTGCATCTCAGGCCAAAACAAAACTTGATGTGAAGCTTAATTTGCAGTGTGTAACGATATGATACATTACACTCTAATAACGATGTAATACACACAGATGAGCACAAGGAGCTCTAAAATGCAAGCCCACTATGAAGTGTACAACTTGCTAGTACTTTTCTTACTGCTGTTCAGATTATTTTCAAACTGCTTTGTATATGTCTAGTGGTCTCAGGAGACAAGTTTACTTTAGCCTCAGAGAGAGACAGTCTACATTAGCCTAAGGCAAATGACATTTTAATAAGTGCCTGGCATGCATTTGAAATTGCATTTCCCAAAATACACCTGTCCTAACCACATTAACAATAAAGAGGTGGTATGCCAGTCCTGTGCTCAGTCCTTCAGGGGAGTTTCAGTGAATCACAGCTAAACCATAACTGACCTTTGATTGAATGCATAGGGGATTGGGTGCAAGGAAGTTAATCTGGCTTGAACACTCAATACAGAATCCAGTCCTTGCTCCTTTTGGGAACACTCATAGTGGGTGGGGAGTTTCACATAGGTGGAGGTACAACTCCATCCTTCTTTCCTTGCAGCTTGCCAAAGATGGTGGAATCTCCTTAGAACATAGGCCTGGCAGAGATGTCCTGCACCCTTGATTTCAGCCCCCCGATGTCCTGGACAACCCCATCATATTGTTCCTTTACTACATTTACTAAACTCCATTAAAAAACCAGTTAGGTTTCTTGCCACCCGTAACTCCTGTTGGAAGGCTATTCTAGAGCTCCTTCTCCTCTTATGGTTAGTAACCTTCTTCTAATTCCCAGCCCAAATTCACCTACAGCCAGTTTATACCCAGCTCAGCTGGTTGCTATGGAAAGGATTATTCCTCCCCATTATTCTTCATTAATAATAACACTGAGCCCTTTTATGCTGTAACTTAGCAGGAATTTTGCATCCCCTCTAGTGCAGGTCTGTGCTAAATGATAACCTCAGTCCCTTGGTTAGTATGGAAACTTTAATACTTAGTGAAAAGCAGGTAGGCATAGGTTAAATCCTTAAGGAAAGGCCTACCTGATATAGCTCATGATATAAAATCATGAATCAGACTCCAAAAAAATCATGATATTAACCTATTAGGGTTTCTTTTCATTTGTCTCTTGGGTTTTGAATCTTTAGTACCCTGGTCATGTTTTCAAGCTTTTCTCTGCACCCATGAGAGCTAGACATTTTGATAAAAAAGGAAAGCAGAAACTGCTCAATCACTTGTCTTCAGGAGCTAGGGCTTGTACAAAAACCACACAATACTGCAAAACCTGTGATAAAATTGCCAGACTCGGTAATACAATATGGTCAGACCCCTCCCTTCTTTCTGTCTGTATGTTGTTGGCATTATAGAAATAACAATTGCTATAGAACACTAACAACATAATATTGTACGTTTTTTTCCAAAATAGGATATTGAGAAATGGTTTGAGATGCTAAATTATAGCTCCCCAGTTTGCTTGTCACACCTATCAACAGCTTTCATGGTTTACTTGCCCCATCATTCCTTACCACAAAAAGCCAGTGGCAGTTCTTTATGTCGTTTCTTTTAGTCTTTTTTAATTGATTCAGTTCATTAATTGGATTCTCTTTGGGTATTTCTGTAACTGTGACTACTGCTATTAAAATCTGCAATTTGCAGGAAGTACTGTGCTAATTTAGCAGTCAGGCTATCTTTTAACACTACCGAGAATAATAAAATGTGTTTAAATCGGTATGAATTATTAAAAAGAACTGGTTCACGAAAGAGACAGGAAGGATCTATTTTCATGAAAGGTTTGTTTAAAAAAGAAAAACCACTCCCAAGCTTTGCTGTTTCAATCTTATCTGGACTCTGAGCAGGCAGTTGGATCTATAAGCAGGACCATCTATGCTCATGCACTCTCATTCACACAGAAAGATTCCGTACAAGGACAAATGCAAGACAAGACTCCAATATGTGACTACATTATGCATTTGTGCAGACACCTATTATACTGTGATATGCCAGATATGTATAAATAAAGGCCAAAAATTATACCCTCTATGCCTAAACTTAGGCACTTAACTCCATAATGAGATACCTACAAAAATGGCCTGATTTTTCAGTGATGCTGAGAGCCTGTAGCTCCCATTAACTTAAAAAAGAGCTCTGAGTGCTCAGAATTTCTGAAAATCAATCCACTCACATAGGAGCTTCATCCTGTATGGCGCTGAACAGCTTGCACTGGTTTAGTAAACTCATAGGACGACTCTTATGCTTAAAGTTAAGCATGTGCTGAAGTGCTTTTCTGGGTAGCATGCTCAGCACCACTCAGGATTGAGTCTTGCATGTCTAAATACAGATTTAGGCCTTCACATTTATATTGCTGGTCCCAAAGCAATGAATTGTTGTAATGTCTTGGCTGCTCAGATAACAATAATCTGGCAAATTTCCTACTGCTCAGATTACCTACCCAGTCTGCCAAGTTGAAATTTGAGTAAAGAAAAGGTAAAATATCAGCCTTACAATTGCATTTCTATGAAGGGTACATTGATAGACTGTTTATAAAGGCTAAATGAAGGATTCATACCTGTTTCAAGAAATAGGTCATTCGATGTTATGAATTGATGTAAAGTCCAACAGGTCAGTGTTTGGTTATGACCTTGGTTTATACCGTCTGTAATACCTTTCACTGATGTGCTCCTAACACATGCCACTCATGTCTGTACCACGCTTTCGTTCACATCTACTATTAACCTATTAACTCCTTTCACACCATTTATAAATAGAATCGTAACATAAGGTATGTCCTTATTCGGGTAATATGTAGTATACGTCGGGCTGCTGGCTGTTCAGCTGCTCATTTGAAGAATATCGGTGGATCGCAAGAAATGGAGGAAGCTGACCCTGAAGAAACTGAACTATGAGCAAGGAGTGGAATCTGTTAGATAAACATGTTACAGAGTGAAGCGCAAGAATTAAAGATCTGGAAGTCCACAGGACAGATGGGAGGTAATGCTGTTTATTTATTTGACTCTTTGGAGATTTTCTGAAGATTTGAGTTTTATGTTAAATGTCTACCCTGCTGTTTTAAAATTACAGCTTTTAGAACAGGTCATCTAGTTATGCCAGGAGGGCTCCTGCTGAAGAAATCATTCTTTCATGTACAGTACTATCACCTTGTTACTCTACAATCAGTTCTGCTCTTAAATAGCAAAGGAGCTCTATGGAAGATGCCAGTTCTGATTACAGTGTGAAATGTCTAACCTTGGTTTACAGCATCTAAAAATGTGTTTCTCACAGCTTGAAACTTACATGGACTGAGACTGTGTTCAGCTAAGAGGGAAAACAGTGTCCCTGCCACTTTATGGCATATCCAGATCATTCATATGTACAATCAGCTATATTAAATGCAGCAAGATGTAACATTACTATAGATTTGCTCTAAAATTGAAGTTGTGAAATGGAATGACTAACTCAGAATATTACAGAAGCACTAACACCAGTGCAGCTGCTGTCCTCGGTGCTGTAAGAATTGTATGACTTATGGCTGGTCTCCCTAGATATATTTGATTACCATTGACTTTTGTTGGCTTTGCACACTCTTATCTTTTTCTTGTTCATCATAGCCAAAAATTACACACTGATTAAAATAAAAAAACCATGCCGGATTCTCCTTTTAATTGTGCTGGGGTGTCCATCCCATATAAGGCCTGAAGGGTTGAGGTGGCTAGGTACCCCCAGTTAACTATCTGGGCTGTACCTGGAGGAGGAGCCAGGTAGCTAGGATAATTAATTGCAGATAAAGGTCAGCTGAATAGAAAGAGGAAGGGCCTATAAAGAGCCTAACAGGGGAGAGCAGGAAGAGAAACTGTAATCACTGTCATGGTGAGAGAAGGTAAGGTAGGAGGTAGCCCAAAGTTACAGCAGTAAGTTTTAGGATTGTGCAGCCCATGACTGCTTATTGTAGGGTCCCAGCTAGGGCAGCCCTTGCTCCCTCTACCAGCCACTGGGAAGTGGAGCTGTTACAAGGCAGGGACTGGAAAGATTGCCTGGAACAGTGGGACCTAAAGAACTTTGAGAAGGGGAGACCAACAGTGACCTGGCTGCAGGGCCAACCCATGAATAGTTAAATTCTGAGGAGAGTGTGACATAGAGCGATGGTTTGCAACCACAGGAAGGGGCCTTGGCTGGGCATAGCTAATTTCCAGATTTGGCCAGAGGGAGGTAGAGAAGAGCACCCAGTGACGCTTGTGCACCATGACTGGACACCAGTGTAATTCCATTCCACCAGGGCAAGGGACAGAAGAATGGGGTTTAATGGGCTAATTTTTCAGTTGTGCTGGAGCAGAGCTCAGTGTAGGTGATGCAGGGAGATACAGGTAGTTCACAATGGCCTTTCCACACCTTGTTGTTATGGGGCTGCCCCAGGGTTACACTAGCAACTGGTACAACTTAGAGCAGCCTACAGATCACTTTAACTTGCCCTGGCTTCTCACAGCCCTGAGGGGTTACTATGCTGCTAATGATGTCTGGAGTGCCATGTGCTTCATTCCAAACATGATGTCTTTGTCCTGAGATGTATCATGTGCAGCTGTAGAACTAGCTGAAGATACTCCTCTTTGGTATTCCTTTTAGGTCCACTGGCACTACCTCAGCTATAGAAAGGGACATAAGCATAAGCTTTGGCTCAGAGATTCTGAACAAATAAGATGTGCCACTCCATTGACTGCGATTGGGTCTGTATTCATTTTACCACCTTCCCTCATTTCTTGTCTCACTCTGGGACTGTTTGCTTCTAAATTTGTTCAGTGAAATATGTGAACATTCTCAAATTCTTGTTTGGGAAGCCATAATAGCTATAGACAAATCTTACTGATATCTGCAGCAAGCTGGATAGGTTTCTGGAGTCTGCATCTACAGACCTTTCAGTGGGTGCCAGGAAAGACATTATAGATGTGCTTGTAACCTTTACAGGCAGCAGGAGCAGCCTTCCTGTAATTTGCATTCCTTTGCTGACAAGGACGAACCACATGGAAATTACACAACACTGAGAGAACAGACGTAGCTAAACTGGCATCATTCTCAAGGCTCCTCTGAATAATCTCCTGGACTCATGAATCAATCTCCCAATCAAGGTGTTGCCAGCCCATAATCCCATGTGAGTCAAGAGCCCACAGCAAAGAATGCTTTCCTCTTTGTAATCCCCTCACCACACACACAGAAATCCAAAATTTCATGGTAAATATGGGGGTGCTTTTTTAATATCAGAGGCCTAATTACTGTAATGCTACATGGTCATATCTTTTTATAGATACTTAGGTCTCTGTACATTTGTGACATGATTTGGCCAAAGCTAGGTGTCCAAAGGGGAGAAAGGCAAGGACAGCTCCTCACAAGCTGTGGAGTGCTAGGGAAGCTGGTGCAGTGTCACTACAATAGATTTAGGCTTCCATATTTCCTGCTGCTACTGACTTTTACTGGGTGGGAAGGTAACGGCTGGTGAATCAATGTAGCAGTGATTCCCTGGCCTCACCTTCTCTGTGGCTTCGTCTACACTGAGGCTTTTGCCACAAAAGCCTATGCAAATGAAGTGCAGATTAACGTATTGCTGTGCTTCATTTGCATAATTTATTCAAGGTGGTTTTGCACAAGAGGATTTTGCGCAAAAACAAGCAGTGTGGATGGGGTTTTTTGCACAAAAATGGGGTTATGCCCGGAGAGGCATAAGGGTCTTGCGCAAAACGGGGGGTGGGGGAGAGGAAATTGTGAAAAAAAACCCATCCACACTGCTTGTTTTTGCACAAAAACCCCTTGTGCAAAAATGGCTTGAATAAATTATTCATATGAAGCACGGTGATATGCTAATCCATGCTTCATTTGCATATGCTCTTGTGGCAAAAGCCGCAGTGTAGACAAAGACTTTCAATGTAAGTCAGTGCTATTTTTTGCAGCCCATAGGAGCAAGCTGCCACCAGCTCTAAATACAGCTGCAGAGAGAGCCTTTTGGAGTTGCAGCTTGGGAAGAAGCTAGAGCTCTGAAGCCTAGGAACTCGGGGGTGATTCAGAGCTTTCAGGCCCCACTCCCAACCCTTGCTACATGGAAGTGGCTGAAAGATCTAACCACAACGTTTAAAAAAATCAGCTTGCCAGTGTGTCCACATAGTGATTGTGAGGCCAAACACGCAAGATCTGGCCTGAGCACTTGTTCTGAATAAGATGATTTAAACATCTCTTGAAATAAAAACACAACCGTCTGGTTTGGAAAACTCTTATTTTCCCTCCATGGCTATTTGGTTGTCTCTCTCTTTCCTTCTTCCATTGTGCGGTAAGCCCAAACTGTGTGCATTTTTTATGTACATTCATACATGGTGCCTCATTTGTTACTGCAGTATAAGGACCTGATTTTCCACTGCCTTTACACCTGTGAAAATCACGTGTAAAGTGCTGCCACTGAGTGTGAAGTGGGGCAAGGTGGATTGTTTCATATGTGAATTCCTGGGTAATGTATAGACAATATATCTGCTTGCAATTAACCTATCCTGGCTGGTCTCAATCACCTCACTGCTAAGGGGTATGGGTAGAAGAAAAGAGGTCTGACTGAAGGATTGCTGAATTCTGGTGATCTTGGAGGGGTCATCAAAAGTGATGCAATTGAGAGCAGCCTCATGGATGCTTTAAACTTCTCCTCAGAAGCTGGATGACTAGGTGGTCAACAGAGTGAAGATCAGAGATCCTTAAAGGGTGTTGCATAGTGCCACTCCTAAATGTAACAAGCATTAAATGTCCCATTCGGAGGATCTGGTCCTTCAGATATAATATTGCATAACCTCTTATATATTTGTATAAAATATATTCTGGTCCCACTCCTGGGCCTGAAAAACACTTTGTGAAGGATTGAGTGTTGGCTGCAGTTGTCAGAGTGGGAGCTTAATGGAGAAAAAGTTCATTATTAACTTACAGAATGGGAACTATATTTCATATAGCAACTTTTATTAGCTGGTGCTGCTGGTCTGACTAGTAATAACCATGTGGGTTTGTAGACTTCTAATGTCAGTTGCTTTTTTTTATTACCTTTTGGTTAGTAAATGACTGTACTCCATCAGCTGGGAAATGGAAAGATCTGATTTATGTCATTATTTGTCCTCTTATTTTACAGGAATGTTTATGCTTCACCGAGAGCCTATTCCAAAAACCTATGAAGTAAAGGGAAATCTTTTTTTTTTTTGGCTTTGAGATTTGGTCAGATCAACATTCTGGAGAAGACATTGACTTTTACTCACCTGATTAAGTGGGTTTTATACACAAAAGTTCATGACCTAATATATTTGTTAGTCTCTTAGCCCTGCTGTACACTAGTGAGTTATTTCGAAATAACTCCCCTTATTTCGAAATAATAAATGGAGCGTCCACACTGCCAAGCCCATTATTTCGAAATAAGGGGATGATTATTTCTAAATATAACTCCTGCTTTCCATGAGGAATAATGCTTATTTTGAAATAGTTATTTCAAAATAGCAGTAGTGTGGATGCTCCACTGCGGCTATTTTGAAATAACTACTCCACAGAGCACTACTCCCCAGTGCTTCCAGCGGCTCTAAGTCAAGGTAGTGCGTCCACATTAAGAGAGCCTGCCTTGGGCTAATTTCGAGGCTTCCCTTTTGAAATAACTTCCTAGTGTAGACATGCTATAAGGTGCCACAGAACTTCTCATTATTTTTAAAGTTACAGACTAACATGGCTACCCCTCTGTGAATTTTACAAGTTCATTTATTCCGGTGTTAGTGCTTTTCAAGCTACAGTCCAGAGAATTAGAGAATATCAATATGAGTATCAAATAGACAAACCTTGAGAAATATATTTTACAAGTTATTTTCATTTGTTTCCGACTTTATCTGATCATACAACAATCCATAGGCAAGAAGTTCTCTACAGTCTTTCTAGGAACCATGGCTTTTCTAGATGGCTTGTGATGATGATATCCATTAGTCTTATGTGATGGGTTTGAACTCTTTAAATGAGACCACTGATCATCATAATTTAAAATCCTTATTCAAGAGTTATTTATTATTATAAGCAAATCCTCTGGCTATCACCATAGTCATGACAATACCAGGCATAGTATTCAGTATTGCTAACTTGTTACTAAAAATAGCATAATCCATATCTATATACAGACAGGACAGCTGATGGGGGCAAAAGGGAGGGACAAAAGAGAGCAACTGCCCTGGGGCCTAGTGATCCAAAAGGGCCCAGAGCTCCCAGCTGCTGCCACCACAACCCTAGGCCCTTTAAATTGCTGCTGAAGCACTGCATGATACACTCGGGGCAGCACTAAGGGTCGTGCTGAGAGCTGCCTTGTTCCCGACTCTGCCCTTTCTGCCCAAGCCCCTTTCCTCTGCCCTGCCTAGGGCCCTGGCAGGGCTGTCGTCTCTGCTGTACACAGATTTGTTTGTTTCCCATGTACTAATATGAATGTAAAATTGCTTTCATGCCTCTACAGTGCAAGGCTCTGTGAAAGCTATTGCTAAACTGATAATTGCTACTTTATGCTCTGCTAGCAGTAACCTAATCACTTTGTAAAGGTGCTTGGGCTTCCTGTATAGTATGAAACCAAATTTTAGCTTTTGTGAAACTTCACTATGTACAACATTCTTGGTCCCTTAAAATTACATCAGCATAATAAACTAGAACTAGGATAGATCGTTGAGTATATGATATTGCCTTGATTTGCCTATGACTTCACAAGGATGTAATAGAATAGAATGTGACTAAAAGCTGGTTAGTTCATTTTTAAATTCTTCAAAATGCAACAGATCGTCAGCACAGTTCTGTAAAAATGTTCCCAAATATTTCATCATTGTTCTGTTCTAGCATCAAATGTTGCTATATTACCACATGGAACTTTGTGTCTCACCAGTATTTAATCTGTTTTGTTACCCTACATCAGTTTTCACTGGTAACTCTTTCTTCCTTTGAGACAGACCCTGTCTGTTTGGATTTTGTAATTTTCTTCAAAATGAGCATAGAGTTTCATAACTTAGCCAAGTGGTACTTGTAGGCATTTACGTCAATAAGGTGCATTACCCCACTGATGTATTGCAGCAATACAAAAGGTTTACATAGAACGTTGCAATAACACAAAAATATGCATGTGTTGTTAAGGATTTGGATGATTTCTATGTGCCCTTTGGTCTATGTTATGTCTCTCTAGAATACTGCTACTGTTTTGTATGTAATTACTGCCTGAAATGTATATATGTTCCTGTGAGTGATTTGGGTTTTGTTTTTTTTAGTTTGTTTGTTTGTGTGTTTTTTGGTACTTTCATTTCTGTTGCAGAGTGCTACAACAACCATGACATTGATAAACTGCACCCACATCCTAATGCATATTTCTGTTGCTGCTTCAGGAGGAAGTATTTGGAACCAATTTTGTTTCTGATTCTTTCGATTGCTTCTTTGAATTTAATATATCTATTTATGTATGAAGAGATATCTACTATTCAGTGAGATGTGTTTATATATCTGCTTATCCTATCACCATAATATCTGAATGCCTCACAAAAATTAATCAGCTATCCTTCCATCATGCTTCTAAATCCATGTTGCATTATTATCTCTATCTTACAGATGAACTAGAGAGGTTAAGTGACCTGCCTTAAGTCCCACAGGACGTCTATAGTAGAGTCAGGAGCTGAAGCCAGAACTCCTGAATTTGAGTCTATGCCTTAGCCAAAAGACCCTCTTCCTCCCAATCACTGGATGATATATGGATGCTGAAAACAAATGTAGGAGTGTTCTGCAGAAATCCTTAGAGGTATTTCTCTTGCATAAATAAATTTAAAAGCAAACCAATCAAACAGGGAACTGCAAAGTTCAAGATGACTCAGTTGGATTCTCTCTTCTTCTATATCCATCATGTGCCTCTTAGTTCTTCTCCTGCTGAGTCTTACAGGGAGGGGAATAATTGAGTAACTTACTTTTTATTAGTAAGAGACAAGCTAAATCAAGCTATGATTCATGCTTCCAATTTGTGTCTTATTTTTTGTCAATGGCCAGTGAGAGAGAATTGCAAAACCCCACTGACTCAGATGCTTTGAAAACAAATGGTGTGTGTTCTTTTTTGGCAACTGCACCAGTGTTCCCTCTGTATGGTCCAGAAAGGGCACTTTTTCTGGGCTTCCCAGTCATCAGCCATTGTCTCTCTTGAAGGGAGACATGCATCTCTCAGGCTTCACAGTTCTGTGTGAAACTCCTTGCCAGAGGATACGGTGAAGGCTAGAACTTTAATAGGGTTCAAAAAAGAGCTAGATAGATTCACGGAAATTAGGTCCATCAATGGCTATTAGCCAGGATGGGTAGGAATCCCTGTTTCTCTGGAAGTGGGTGACAGGGGAAGGATCACGTGAAAATTACCTGTTGTGATCCGTCCCTCTGGGGCATCTGGTATTGGTCACTGTTGGCAGTCAGGATACTGGGCTAGATGGCCGTTTTTATGTTCTTATGTTCCCTGACAATGCAGCCATTTCCCCAACAAACGACAAACTATCTAAGCAGGCCTGCTTTGCTTTGTTCTTCAGATGGAATGCAGCCTCATTGCCATGGTTATTCGTTACCGCACAGCTTCTTCCTGAGCAAGCAGATTTATTCTTGATGTAAAAGTAGAGACAACACAATAAAAAGAACTACATGCCTAGACTCGGCATGGCGGTTAGCCTTTCAAACCCCACCCGCGTTGTTTCCTGTGGTCATAAATTCATCACAGTGTTGGGTCAAAACAATCTCTCTGCCTAAGGGGCCCCAAAAGACCAAAGTCCTTCCAAATCTTCATTAAGATTGGGGCCCACCTTGGACCTGCATGTTTTCTGGCTCAGAAAGGAGGTCCTTAAACTCACACTTTTTATCCAGAGATTCTATCTTTGTCTATCAGTCCCTGGAGAATCCCAGACATTGCTTCAAAGGGCTGGTAACCAGAGGAATTACATTAACATACCCTCTCCTCCTAGAGAAGTTAAATGCAATAACACAAACAATTACATTTTTAATATAATGGACCCCCGAGGTATCAAACTCAATTCAATTAGCTTTACCCAGGATATTGCAGGGTTCTGTTATATTTGTCACAGTCTTTTCTTTTAAGGAGGCTTTTCTTTCCCCTGCTGGCCTGACAAAGGCTTTACAGTGTTGCTTCAGTCACAGTGGGATGTCATTTCCAACAGCTAGTAGCCAGTGGTGAAGCTCTAATTATTGCAGTAGCAGCAGGAGCAGCTAGGCCCATGCTAGAGAAAATGAGCCCACTCCTAAAAGGAGTTTTCCTTTGGGGAGCAGCCCTCACTCAAAGTCTGATTTTTCAGAGTAGAGATCTGGTTATGCAGGTAGAATTCAGAGACTGCCCGACCTGTCAATGTACAGACTGGTTTATGCCCACAATACATTGCTGGGAGAATGCCTGTGGAATGGAGGGTTCAATTCATTGAGGGTCCAGAGTGCTACCTACAGACTGGAGCCCACTCTGAAAATCAAACCTGTAAGCATCCTTATGGCTTTCGTTGGGATTCTACCTGTAAGTAAGGAGATGTAGGGCCAGACTCTGAAAATACAGGCAGAAATCTGGATATAAACAGTCAGTACCAGGCATTTGACACCAGAGTGGATTGCTTTGAATATTAGAATGAAAAAGATTTACCGCACAAGACATGATGAGCTTCCATCCAGTAAAGCACTGAGACATAGACAAGAGTCACTATAGAAGAGCAAAGTACGGGTACAGGGCAAAATCATTACTTGGTCCCCCCCCACCCTATTTCTACTGTGGTAGCAACTTATATCCCTTTCTGGAAATCAGGACCCTATTGTGTTAGGTTCTGTGCACCTACAACACAATTCCAGGCAATTCATAATCTAAAATTGGTGTTAAACTGAATTTATTAAGGGAAGACTCTCTATATCACTGGGAGATCTGATTGGTGGAATCTGCTTATTCATGGATAGTGTTGGCTCCGCCCACTCTGCTCCCCTTGCCTGAATATAGGTGGAGTAAATCCCGAGTAAGGACTTCCAGTTTTGGCACTATTGTTTTTAAATTAAGCCTAAAGTAAAATGCTTACTTTCTTTTTCTCTCTTTGTACTGTAATAGGCACAGCAGTTGATTGTAGGTTATATAAGTAATTTGAGGAAGAAGATGCTATCACATACTAAGCTTTCTCTGGGAATTTAAATACTGCAACAGCATCTTAAAAATTATATTTTGCTTTACCAACCTAAGCTTTGGACAATCAATGTTCACATTCAAATACCACACCATGCAAAGCTCTGCAGTTTCACATTGTATTATGGCAGCCTGAAGGTCTGATGTCTCCTTTGACAAAATTATATGGATACATCCATAAAGGTTAATGTTTGTTTCTGTCATAGAGAGGAACAGTGGGATATGTTATAAGGCAACCTTTTACTTAATAAACTACAGCTGACTAAACTGGGACCTGAGACTGGAACAAAGCAGCAGGAACCATATATCAGTTATAAAAATGACTTAATATGATGCTTTGCAGACAACATATTTCTCTGATTAAGATCTTTCTTACCTATCTAATAGGAAAAGTATCACAGCATATTATATGAAAAGGGCATTTTTGCCCAATACTTCTTGTCCCAGAATCACAATGTGGATTTTCTGTTCAATGGAAATACAGGCAGTCCCCGGGTTATATGGATCCGACTTACATCGGATCCCTACTTACAAACGGGGTGAGGCAACCCCGCACTAGCTGCTTCCCCCCAGCAGACCAGGGAGACACGAAGCTAGCGCCACCCCCCCCCCCCCCCGCCCCCCAAGCAGACCAGGGAGACGTGGAGCAGCTTTTCTCAGCAGACACCTCAGCTTGAGAATAAAGGACTGAGGGAAGTGAGGTGTGGGAGAATAAAACTGAGCTCTGGAGAAAAGTTTGGCTAGAGTTTCCCCTACAATATGTACCAGTTCCAACTTACATACAAATTCAACTTAAGAACAAACCTACAGTCCCTATCTTGTACGTAACCCGGGGACTGCCTGTACATTGTTTTTAAGATCATTAGCTGATCAGAATGATAGTCATAGAAATGTAGAACTGGAAGGGACTTCACTAAGGGTATGTTTACACTACAGAATTTTTTCGGAAGAATGGCCATTTTGCCAAAAAAACTTCAATTATGTCCATACTGCAGTCGCATTCTTTCAAAAGAAAATCGAAAGAATAGAGGGTTTTTTCCGGAATTGGTAATCCTCTACCTACAAGGAAGAAACCTTTTTCCGAAAGAGCTCTTTCAGAAAAAGACATGTATGGACAGGGAAGAGGGAGTTCTTTCAGAAGAATAGAAAAGAGAGAAAAGCACAGGTGCCCCGATGGCCACTCCATCCATAGTAATCACCGTCTAAATGAGAGATAGTGTTTATTCAGTGTGGATGCTATCTTTGGAAAAAGCAGATCACTTTTTGGATGCACTTTGGCAGTGTGGATGAGCTCTTTCGGAAGAAGTTTTTTTGGAGGATCTCTTCCAGAAAAGCTTCTTCCGAAAGAAGCTTGCAGCCTAGACATAGCCTGAGTCATCTCATCCAGTTCACTGCATTCAAGGCAGGACTAAAAATTAGGCCATTCCTGACAGGTGTCTGTTTAACCTGTTCTTAAAAATCTCCAAAGACAGAGATTCCACAACTTCCCTCAGCAATTTATTTCGGTGCTTAATTACCCTGATAGTTAGGAAAATGTTCCTAATGTCCAACCTAAACCTCCATTGCTACAATACAAGCCCACTGCTTCTTGTCCTAGCCTCAGAGAAAGGAATGGAAACATTCATCTGCTTATTCAGAACCATTTTTAACAAGAGAAATGTTGTTGAGAGTTAAGTAGTACTGCTAAAAGCAGTAATACAGAATTAAGACATTTTCATGATGTCACAAAGGATAATTGGGCCATGATATTGAAAAATAGGTGCTGACCTCTAAACTTAGATCTACGAGTTATCTGATTTTTTTTTCAAAGGGGCTAAGCACTTAACATTTCCTATTGACTTCAGTGGAACCTGAGACCACTGACTGAAATGCCGACTCATGGATTTAGAAGGAGGGGTGCTGGAACAATTTTCTAGTGAGGGTGTTGACAGTAATTCAATCAAACTATAAAACCTGTATATGAGGGAATCCACTTTGTGCCAGATGATGTGGCAGTGCCCTTAGTGCTAGCCCCCATGTTTAGGAGTCTATCTTAGCCTTGGCTTTTTCACATGTTACTAGAGAAGCTTCACCACAGTTGCTTTTTGTTCAATTTCAAATTAGTTACTATCTCTGCAACATGTTTTCTGTTAGCCTAAATATCATTAATAAAGAGCATCTGTAATATGATGCTGCTCATTAAATTCAGAGTGCTCCTAGGGAACTTCATTCCTGCAGTCATATAATCTCATGCTGCCATGATGTCCTGCTATGCAGAACATGGTTGTCGTTCCTGCATTTGCATAATTTTCTAAGATAACTACAATTTTCAATTCTGGCCTTATAAAACGTTTGGCCCATGTTCCAAGCAATCCACAGCTTGCCTCTTGAGAACACAAACTAAGTCAATAAGCCTGCTTCTCAAACCACCAGCTATTATTCTTTTGCCTATGCCCCTCTTTCTGCTGAAACTATAGAACTAGCACTAACTCCTTCACAAAGCAGAACAGCTGTCATCTGCACAGCCCTATACTGCATTATCTTCTCTGATATAGTGGATATAATTTGTTTTTAAATAAAAAAAATGAATTTCCTAATTCAAACCCCTTAGGGGGTAGCAAAGGGGGGGCAAGTGCCTCTTGACTCTTGTTCCATACTCTTGTCAGTAGCTGTAGCACAAGCTTGTCTTGCAATTGATTTCATATTTTGCAGAGCCACGGTGCTTTCCTACGCTCTTGCTGGCCTTGGCATTCTGCACAGACAGAGTTACCAGATAAATCACAAACACACAAGCGGGAACCTTTCTCCTTCAGTTACAAAGCCACAGGCTTCTACCATAGGAGATAAAGGATATTGCACTAGGCAGCAGCAGTCTTTCATCCTACCTGTGAGCCTGCCATTTGAGGACAAACTCATGCACAAAGTCATTACGTTGCAATCTGCTACTAATGGTTTGGGTCTAGTTCATGAAGTATTGAATGGTTTGGGATCTGTGAAACCACCCTTCCTCTAAGATACTGGTATCCTTGCCAACACCATTTCTGGAGCTCTGATTCTCTTCTCCCTTACATCAGAGAAGTCAGTGGAGAAACACCAGTGCCCAACTGTAGCATCTGGCAGAATGAAGCTGAATATGTCACAAGAGAGGTTTGGCACTGGAGTGGGTGTTGTTTCATTATCTGTATTCTCTAAGTATAAGTAGAATAGTGATTACAAGGTACAAGGTTCCTCCCAGTGTTTTCTTGCCTCTGGTTTTAAAAGGTTTCTGACTATCTAAGTGCAGGTCTACGCTACAGTACAGGTTGAACTTACTTGTGCAATTTGAGTTATGTTAGTAACTCAGATTGATGTAGCTTAGATCAACCTACTGCAGAGTCCACACTAGGATGTTGATAGAACATCCCCTTACTCTTCTCATTCTGCTGGAATACTGAAATTGACAGGAGAGTGATCAGTGGTTGATTTAGTGAGTCGTTACTAGACTCACTAAATCAACTTACCAGTGGATGGATTACTGCAGCCAAACATTAATAGTTTAAAGAGAATCTACAAAGACATTTGCTTCAGCAAGCAAATGAATCTAAATGTCCACAGCACAATATGGTTACAGTATAAATGGGAGCAGGTTCCAGCTATAAATTTATCTGTAATATTAGTGGTAACAGTGAATGGTTCCAAAGAGGATTTAATTATTACAAAACACCAACAATAAAGAGAAGATGCTAAATTTTAAATACAAGTGAATCAATCCATAGTCATTTCAGAAAGATCTGTCTTCAGCTGGAGGCCATCATAGATGTTTGGTCCATGTTACCAACTACAATTAATAAATCGAAAGACAGAGGCTGAGACAAGCACTCATTACTAAGTTCAGGAAAGCAATCTCTGTGCACTCATGGGTCAGACATCTTGATTAGAATTAATTAAAATTCTGATGATCCACAGTAGGTGGCTCTCAAACAGAATGGGTACATCTTTGCAACTATCTTAAGTGAAGTAAGAAAGGTTAAAAATGGAGTGAAAATTAGCAATAAAATGTCTCTTGGTATAGATAGATTCTTTAGCCTTGAAATTTTCATGACAGATTTCAGATTTCCTGGCAGTTTTCAAGTAGCTAAAGAGAGATTAATTGTATATTTTAAGATTATCAGTGAACTGATTCTGTTAAAATGATATAGTTCCATATCTACTATATGGGATGAAGGATTCAATTCAGATAAAAGAAGAACTGACCTAAATGTCCAAATCAAGTCTTACCTGAATCTTTTTGTGGGTCTAAAATAATTTGGATAACTTTTTCAAGTTATCTCTTTTAATCTATGCTATTATAAAAGGAGAGGTGTCAGTCATGCTGTCTGCCACAAAGAACATTGGAAAATACTTAGGAATGCACTGAAAGACTTTCTCCCCTACCCCTGCATCAAAGCGGAGCATGAAAAGCGGCACCCTTCCCCCCTTTCCCTGCACCAAAGTGGGACATGAGGTTTGAAAACAGCACAATGGGGAGTGCGGGATTAAAAAGCGAGTGGCTGCCAGTGAGTTAGTGGGTGAGCTGTGTGGTGGCAGAGAGGAGGAGAGAAAAACAGAATGAGAACTACTGGAAGAGAAAATGCTGATTGGGTTAAAGACCGGGAGAAAGAGGGAACAAAGAGAAGGGAATATAAGAACAGCATATAATACAAGGCCAAAGAACCCAGTAAAAGGCAATCACATAGACCCCGGGACAGGCAGGAGCACACCAGGCCAAGCTGGGTGTACGTCTATTATCACAATGGGACGGATATTGCTAGCAATCAATAATATACCACTTTCCCACTGCAATTCCAGGTTTTAGCTGGGATAAGAAGCAAAGGTGAGATAAAGCTGCCAAACTTTAGTTTATTGCTGATGCAAATAGAACCTTTCACCCCTGAAATTTGCCTTTATCGAGAGCCTGAGAAAAATATCCAAGAATAATTTTGTGAGGAACACAAGAGATCTAGCCTGGAAGCTGTTGGTCTGAGCTACAAGATAATTTCACGCAAATCATTGGCAACAAGCACATTTTATTAACCACGATCAGAGTTACCAGAATAGAAGGAAATATAGGATACTTCAGATAAAGTCAGATAGCTACAATTTGTCAAACCAGAAGAAACGTGTATCCCACTTGTCTTCCTTTTTAATCTGAAAATTGTGTTAAATCTTTTGAGGCCTAGGTCCAGGGAACAACTAGGAGGATGGATTAAGGAGAAAATTATAGTCTGAAGTAGAGATGCAGAGCAATTTCTTCACTTCAGCATCAAACTCAAGTAGAACTTGATTTTCCTTTAAAAGCACTTTAATTTGATTCTTCCATAGCTACATTAGATGCTTATATATTTCTCATTACCATGTGAAACTGTGGCAGAGACAGACTATGCACAGTTTCACAAAGGTATTTAGGCTCCTCATTTCTATTGATTTCAGTAGAAGTCAGGAGCTTAAATATCTTTGTGGGTCTGGTCCTGAGTAATCTGCTGACACAAGAAGTCTACAGAAGAGCAGATAATTAAATGCAGATCTCTCATCTGAGGCTGTATTCCTAACCATTGGACTAACCTTTTTATATTGAAATGAATGGTTAGAAAAACACCCTGTGCTGCATTTCCATTTCCCTCCATCTGTTTTTATCTCTGAGCACCTCTATAAACCTGGGAGAGGATATGTCAAAAGAATAGAGCGGGTCTGTGAAAGAACTGTGCCATTTATAATATTTCCTCATTCATGATTGAACAGCTCATATGCCATTAGAATAACTGGGAGCAGAGAGAAGGAAGCTGTTCCCAAAGACAATCTTTCAACAAAAAGCAACTGTTGAGTATTGATCTGTAAGGGTAAAAATAGGATCAGGTTTGTGGTTAAAAATAAAAGCAATATTAACATGTCCTGCTCGTCAAGTATTAGTCTTTGATGTCACAGAAGGATACAAATCAAGTAAAACAACAAGAGATGGACTGCAACAGTGGAATGGAAGCCAGCAACTCTTGTCCTGAGAATTCTGAGCCCCAATAAGCAAAGGACCTCAATACTGCCGCACTCAAGAGTGGATCATATTACTGAGAAGACAAGTTCTTCAAAATGCTTCCCTCTGTGCATCTGGGGAGGTAAGAGAAGGAGGAGACTCTCTGCCTGCCGCAGTCCCAGTTTTCCAGCCAATGGGAGCTGCGGTGATTGTGCTGGGGGGAACGGGAGGTGGGAGTAGCATATGAAATCTTCCCTCGACCCTGAAAGGGGTGTGTGGCACAGAGGGACACGTGGCCCCAGCTGTAGCAGGCCTGAGGGCCATAGTGGGCTGCGGGCCAGATCCAAAGGCTTGACAGGCTGGATCTGGCCTGAGCAGGCTCAGTCTTTGGGCAAGGCGAGCAAGGCAGTTGCCTTGGGCCCTGCTCATTCAGGGCCCAATGGCCCCATGCATTCAGGGCCCTGTGCTGCCCAGCTCTCAGACCCCCAACCCGACTGTTCACTTGCTGCCCTGACTGGGAGCCATGCGGCTGTGCGGCTCAGTCAACCATGGCGTGCTGTCTTGGGCCCCGCAAACTCTTTGGCCGGGCCGAGGCCTGAGGGCTGTATTTTGTCCCTCCCCTCCCCACCACCTCCCGGCTTAGGTTCAATTTCAAGGAGATGAAGAGCTCTGCATACTGCTGGCATTATAGCCCATGTTGTTTCAATTGCTCTCCCAATGGCTTCATCTCTATGTCGAATAATTTAAGGGACTGGCAGGGGACCCATCTTTGTGGGACTCACTGTTTGAGGGCTTTGGAGCTGGAAGAAGAATTGTCCCTAATGACTCCTTGGATTTTCTCTGAGAGGAGAGACCAGAGCCATTGAAAGGCATTTTCATTCATCCCTGCAGTCTCTGGGAGATAGGCTAGGAGTAGGATATGGTCAGTAGTACTATTGGCAGACAGGCAAAGTGGGATGCATATGGAGGTATTTCCTTTGTCTATAGACAGTGCTAGGTGACACACCAGTGCAGCAGATGCTGTTTCTGTGCCATTCCTTGCCCTGAAACCTGAATGCGAGGAATCCAGGATTTCTGTGCTGCCAGATGGATGTGCATGGCCACTGATGGTGGATTTGATCCTTATCGATATGTTTTTTTCTTACGTGTTAGTGTGCATTGGAGTATTTTTTTTCTTGTCATGTAACAGTGTCCAAGGTAGCTGATGTAGTTTACACATTTGCAGTGTTAGATTAGCACAGTTTGTTTCTTGAAATCTTCGCCCGCCTTAGATTACTGAAAGTATCTCAGTTGTGGAATATTCTAAGCTGTCTTGAATCAAAAACTGGTATAAATTAGAGGCTTGATGGGAACTAAGCCTAATTTCTCACAGTTGTGTATGTGAATTCACCATCTGGAGCTTGGCACAATCACAGGCCCGACAATTCTGGGAAAATGGAACAAATACGGAGGTATTGCTAAAATTCTGGCTCACATAAACCCTTGTCTTTTTGTAGCCCTGTGAACTATGCAAACCTGTTCTTTTATAAATGTGCAGAATAGTATATTCCATCCTCATTACAGCTCTGCCAGTGCAGTCTCATTTCATCAGTCATGGAAATTAAAGAATTAT
Organism: Pelodiscus sinensis; assembly: GCF_052426305.1. Classification (NCBI taxonomy): domain Eukaryota; kingdom Metazoa; phylum Chordata; order Testudines; family Trionychidae; genus Pelodiscus; species Pelodiscus sinensis. Next base: position 29,602,898 of record NC_143065.1, read on the forward strand.
TACAGTTACTTGCTCTTAACTGCAGACCTACTTTCACTCCTCGCCCTTTCTCTCTCATACTGCGCCCTCTGTTAATAGCTAACTATTGGATTTTTGGTTGTAAGGTCCTTGGCAGATAATAAAAAGTCCTAAGCACACTATTGAATAAGGCCCAAATGATCGATTCTGCCATGTAGAATTGGGAGCTGGGGGAGGAAAATTATGGAACTATCACCTGGATTGGGGTTGGTCACTTGGGGGTATAGTTGAGAGAGGAAATGCTGGTTGCATAATTTTCTCATACCATATAGCTGCTTCTATCCCGGGCATGGCCCCCATGCTTAAGCTCAGTTCTGCATGACAGTGGGGTGGAGTGAGGGGCATGACCAGCTAAAGGGGGCGATAGGCAAAGCATGTGTCCCTCTCAGGATGACGTAACTCAGTGAGTAACATGTCAGCGTGTGGAGCTTAGTGTCACACTGTGGAAGAAGTGGGCCCCACAGTCTCACTGGGTAAACATGCTATGGGAAACATATTGCTTTCTTATCAACCCGGTTAAGGGTTCTTATTCCTCAGTGACAATGGGAAATCCTTTCCCCACTTCACATTTTGGGGAGAGTTCTATTAGATCTTATCCTCTGAACACCAAGCCCCAATATTTCAATACCATTATTCTGAATTAGAGCTGGATCAGTCACTGTGTTCATTCCCACACCTACAAGATTCAGGATACAAGAAGGGATGGGCTGCGGCAGGTCTTGTATTCAGGCTGAACAGATCCATGTGCCTGGTTGTTAGTTCGCCACTCTTTTCTTTAACACTTCTGAGACAAACCCATAGGGTGACACAGGATACCTTAAACACAGACGAATTCCTGGACAGTGTCCTCTACCTAGTCTGGAGAAAAGCAGCAGGAAACTGTCAAGATCACAGCTGAGCATCATTGTTCACACAAGGGGAGAGCACATAAAGTGCAAGCAATGGAACTGATGGTGCTATACATACAAAGCCTCTCTCTCCTGCTCCTTGTGACCCCATTCCTTTTAATGGCAGTGGACACATCAGGGTTTGGGCTTTTGAATAAAGTCAGAGAGATTGGATTCATGTTAGTTTTATTTCCCTGGGTAGGTGGGCTTGGTCAGACATGTCACCACTGAGGGGTTGGGAGTCATCACAACAGACCAGTCTGAGCAGATCATCATGACAGAAATGTGAAAACTTGCCCAAGAGTTTGATGAAAAGCACGGATACGGAGTATTTCTTACAACAGCCCAGCAGCGTTCTGCCCTGAGATCAGAGATTCTGCCTGAAGATACATTCCTGTGTAGGGGGTGGATGCTCATGAACAGTGGACTTGATGCCAGTCAGACAGTCATTGATGTCTTCTACTGCTGGGCGACTCTCACAAGGAGTTAATATCTCTAGCTAGTTCCACATAGAGTTAGGGAGAGGTGATTACAATTTGCTGGGAGATAGAGCAGTTCTTGACATTACTGGACAGGGAACCTAACTTGGGGAGGCTACTGGGAAGTGGCCCAACAGAGAGTTTGCTTAACAAAAAGCCAGACACAGTTTTTGTCAAAAACTTCAAAAGGAGCTGGATTGGTACATTGACAGAAGTCTAGATTGCAGTCGGCATGTTAATTTTTCCACCTAGAATTTAATTCACTCCTCTTTTACAATGGCCTTTGCCCCCCGGGCTCTATGCCAGGAGGTTTTAGCATCAGTGAAAGAGAAAACTTCCAGCCTGTGCTTTTATTTTTGGATAACATTGCCGAGCGGTATTTACCAACGGCAGTACTTTGTGCTGTCCCATTTTTGTAGCCTGGAAGGCTGTTTCCTTCTATCATGTATCTTCTTTCATAGTTAAACAAAAAGGTTTAGTTTGCTCCCCTGATACCTAGACTTGTTAAGTAATCACAACTGCCGCACTGATTTCTGCTGTGCATTTTTCATTAGAACAATGTATTATGTATGATACCATTGGAATGAAATGACATTGGCTACATGATCCAGACCTTTCTACTACTGTAGAGCTAAAAGGACCTTTTCTCATTGCAGCATGTCACACAAATGACATTAATAGTCACTCGGAAATAAAGGTAAAGGTTGAACTAGTTTTTAATGAGCATGGAAGTTCTGAGTCACTATGAGGCTGAAACAAAGCCCAGTGCTTCATGATTAATTATATGCACATTGAGAGATTCCTCCTTCCCTCTAATATAAAAGAAAACCTAAGACAAAACATTTCACTTTGGAACAAGAGTGAGTAATAGTATAATGGGATTTCATTAAATATAGATGCCTCCTTCGCTCTCTGACATTGTGCACTATAGGACACACAAGTCTGAGGCTCTTTCCAGGTATGTGCATACATGCATATAAATACACATAATAATAACAATAATGATTTGTGAATAAGCCTGCTCAGATAGGGCTGGTGTCAATTTCTCTGTTGCTGTTTTTCCTGTCTCAAGAGCAGGAGAAACTACTCTATTGTTTTTTCCATGTTAGCAAATCCTGTGTAAGTTGCACAGGTGCCATTTAAGGAAGGCTATAGCCCCCCCTTGATGTTTGAACCACTGAATTTCATACTTGACATCTGCTTAAAGTGCATGCCATAGCCCCAGATCCAGCTCTTAACTGCAAGATACATCTACACAGCAGCATTATTTTGGAATAACTAATGTTCACCCTCATTTCACAAGGAGTAAGGGAAGTCAAAGGAAGTGTTCTTCCTTCAACTTCCTGCTGTGTAGACAGCGCCAAAAGCCAAATTAAGGTATTTTGAAGTTGCATAGCTTAATTCGACTTTAGCCCTGCTGTGTAGATGTACCCCAGCAGAGCTTGTGTGGCTCCTAGCTTTGCCTTTGGGCAGAGAGGTTTTTTTGTAAACAGAGGGGGACAGGGTAATTAAGATAACAAAAGGCTTGTCATTCAAGCAATTGAAGGATCCTTAGATGATCATGAAAACATCTGCATGTTTTGTTAGTCTTTAAAGTGCTACCAGACTATTTGTTGTTTTTTAAGTTTGTCCTGTAAAGACTTAGCTACCCCTGAAGTTCATGAAAACATTGTCAGGTACTCCACTTAAAAAATAGGAAAAAAGAGTAGGAATAAATAGTGGTGTGTTCCGAGGGTCGGTGTTGGGACCAGTGCTGTTCAAGTTACTATAAATGGTCTTGAAAAGGGGTAAACAGTATGATGGCAAAATTTGCAAATGATACAATATTACTCAATATAGTTAAGTCCAAATCTGGCTGTAAAAAGCTACAGAGGAAACTTACAAAAGTGGGCAATACAATGGCAGATGGAATTCAATATTGATAAATCAAAGTAATGCACATGGAAAAATTTAATCCCAACTATACATACAAAAATGAGGGTGTCTAAATTAGCTGTTACTGTTCAAGAAAGAGATCTGGGAATCATTGCGGATAGTTCTCTGAAAACAGCTGCTCAATGTACAATGGCAATCTAAAAAGCTAACAGAATATTGGGAATCATTAGGAAAGGATAATAAGAAAGAAAATATTATATAGCCTCTAGCTAAAGTCATGGAATGCCCTCATTTTGAAAACTACATGCAGATCTGTGTCGCCCCATTTTAAAAAGATGCATTGGATTTGGGAAAGATACAGAAAAGAAGAAATTATTGGGGATAAGGAACAGCTTCTATATGAGGAGAGATTAAAAGGACTGGGATTTTTCATCTTGGAAAAGAAATAACTAATGGGTGGGGGCTGTTAGAGGTCTAGAAAATCATGAATGGTGTGGAAAAATTGAAAAAAGGAAATGTTATTTACTCCTTCACCAACATAACACAAGAATGTCACCCAATTAAATTTATAGGCAGCAGATGTAAAGCAAGCAAAATAAATTATTTCTTCATAGTCATCCTGTGGAATTCTTTGCCAGGGGATAGTGGAGAGGCCAGAACTATAACAGGTTCCGATAAGAATGAAATACGTTCAAGAAAAATAGACCCATCAGTGGCTATTAGCCAGAATGGACAGGAATGGTGTCCCTAGCCTCTTTCTGAAGCTGGGAGTGGGCAACAGGGGATTACCTCTTCTGTTCATTCTTGCTGAAGCACCTGACATTAGCCACTGTGGGAAGACAGGATACTGGGCTAGATGCATCATGTCTGATCCAGTATGGCCATTCTGATGCTCTTATATAGAACCCAGATGTATCTACTCCCTGCTGTAATCCACTGGATGCCCCTCCCCTCTGAGAAATGGGATAGAGCCCAGGACTCCTGACAGTGTCTCTCTCTCTCCGTAGAGTTAGCAAGGGCATGTCTACACAGCAGGAGTAAAGCTGAGATAAGCTACACAACTTGAGCTACGTCAATTGGTAGCTTAAGTCAAAATAGCTTATTTAGGCTTTTGGCGCTGTCTACACAGCAGGAAGTCCCCTGACTCTTCTTCTGACTTCCCTAACTCCTCATAAAAGGGGAGTTACAGGAGTCAGAGTAAAAAGTCCTCCAGCTCAACATTATTTTGACATTATGCTGAAATAACTGCTTGTAGTGTAGATGGGCATTATGTTATTTAGGAATAATGTCAGTTATTCCGAAATAACACTGCTGTGTAGATGTACCCCTACAAACTAAGAATACACATTGACATTTTAAGCCTAACCAGTGTCCTTACGTGACTTGCCACAAGATGTCAGAATATGTTAGAATTAAAGCTGAGTGGGTCTAATATTGATTTTATTTTATTTATTTTATATAGGAATTAGATGCAGTGCTCTGCCAGCCAATTGCTAAGTTATCTGCCAAAATGCTAGGGTTTTCAAGTGCCTTAGTAGCCCCTGGAAAGAGATGATGTAAGTGTGTGGAGGTGAGGGTGGACAGAGTTGATTCTCACCATGCAGATTTGCTGCTTGGCTTGCACTGAGCATGCTCAGTAATACTGCTGACACCACTGTCCTCACTCTGCCTCCACACTATCATTGCATGCATGACTTGCCCATCCCCTGCCAAAATCTGTAATGGTGCTCTTGGTAAGTTGGTCAATAGACATAAACCCAAAGTATGGTTCATAGAAGACATCTCCTGAAATGAAAATTTGCTGCCTCAAATTAAATCTCACTTTTATAGTGGTTTAAAAATAGATTATGTGTTCTTATAAGGAGCTGGTTGTGCTTTATGGTCTCATATCGACCAGGTCCAACTTTTCTGAGAATCAGAATTCTGAGTTGTTATACAGACACCTCATGCATCTAACACCAAAAATTAATGGCTATCACTTACTAGCATTTGGTTTTATATGATTGCATAAGGGCCTTTTTTTCAGCAACATTGTTCATCACTATCAGAATAGCAAAAAGAATTACATTTTAAGAAAGGAGTGTGCTTTTGGCCATCTTTGCAGGCTTAGCAGCTAGCCATAGATGTTGCCAAAAGCTAGTAGCTAAAGCCTTAGGGATTTGTAAACAGCTTAAGAAACTGCACAAAAGGAGGAGGAAATCAGAACCTGGGAAACCTTGACACTTGTTTTTGAAGGAACAAGTCTTAGGTTTCTGCTGCAGTGTCATACTAAGTCCTAACTATTCAAAACAGACATTGACAAATTATTTTTATTGCTCCTGTACAAAGTAGATCTTAAAAGCATAATACAACATTTTTAATATTGATAAGGTACATATATAATCTAGAGAGACCATGAGTCTGAGTTTGGGGTGGCTGGATTCAAACCTCATGAGTTATTTAACAAGTCCTCCCAAACAAAAGAAAATAAAATGGTTATCCCACTTCACATCACTCTGTAGTCTGGATATGCCATATTTTATGGACAGTCTGATTTAGAAATTTTTAAAAAAACATGTGTAAATACTAGTTTATGTATTCTCCCTCCCTCCCCCTTTGACACAGGAAAACTCTTTCAATACAATGGGTCTGACTATTCAGCCTTAAACAGCTGAAGTAAATGCTTTTAGATTAAAAAAAAACCCTCCCATATCCTATAAAATTCCCCTTGGTCTGGGTAGAATAGCTTTTGCCAACACAAGAATGGAAGGAGTTTGAGGCTCAGTATCTCATGAGATGCCTGAGCTAGAAATAGAAGCCTTATTCCATTGGAAGCGTGTGTGGGGGAGGAGGTTTCTGACTTTCTAGTGACTAAAACTCTGAAGGTCTAAGAATTCAGATAAACACATCACTGGTTCAGTTCTGCACATTGCCAGTCTTTGGCCTGAGCCCAGCATAAATTATTTTGCAGCAAAGAGGGGAAGAGACCAGACCAGAGCACAAATCACCTTTTCCAGGTAGGATTTTATTGAAGAAAGCTTTGCCTAATGTAACTTGACTCTACTTCCTTATATACTAGGGTAGCTGCATTGCAATGTTGCAGGCAATAAAACACTCAGCTACAAATACAAAACAAAAAGTATTGTATTCCCCTACACAAAATAACTAACTAACGTTCTCTCCTACAACTCCTGAACATACAGACTTCTACCCACTCATCTGTTCTCCTTGTCTCTTAAGGTGTTGCCCTAAACAAGTTCAGCTGCTGCCTAATTAGCTCTGAGCTGGTCCTGTTCCTGGGCTGCCTTAGAACTCCCAAAGAATTATCCTCTGAAATCCCAGTTTGTTGACTGTCTCACCAGGGTTGCCTAAAGACATTACTACTGGGATGCAGCGCATTGGGGTCCGTTTTGTGGATCCAAATGACCTGTGCACTTAGTCACACAAGGGAGTAAGGAAACATTTCTGTAGTGGGTTTTCTTATTTCCTTTCCTTTTCTGCTAAAACATGGCATCTGCTTTAAGCTGGTGAGGAGGGAGATACCAGGCATAGACCTAGCAGAGAGCAATTGAGGCAATCAAAGGAGTATGACACATGGAGTTTATGTGATGCACATGTGCACATACAGAGAATATAATGCATAGAGGGTTATGGTGTTACTGATGGGCCACTGAACCATTCCCTTTGAGCTAAATTAGACTTTACCCTGGATTTCAAGGAGAGCAAGATCAGCTGTAACATAATAGGGGAGAGGTGCAAGACTCAGTTTGTTCTGTCAATCAAGTGAACATTAACCTGAACTATTACAATATGCCTGTCATGAGAGGGTTAATCACTTGATAAGCCACACAGAGTGTTTCCTTCAGGCATTGTTTAAATCTATAAATGACAAATAAACACAGACATGGTGCCTGTGAATGGGTGTTAACTAAGTTGTCTGATCCTAAACTGCGTTCTTAGCCGGAATCTGATTATGTTCCTGTGTGTACTCAGTTATGCAGGACTTCAGCAAACATTTCTATTTCTCTTCATTATCCTTCTTCCCTATTCATTTTTCTTATGTTCAGTAAATGATCTTTCTGCCTTTTGTTTTAGGGCTTCTATCCAAGGGTATTTTTTTCTTTTCTATCAGCCAGACATTTTAATTTCTTGCACTATGCCTCATTTGCTGGTAACAGTGATGTATTTTCCCTTTCTGGGTGTATTTATTTTTACTGAGAAAAGAAACTGTTTGTCACATTCAAATGAGGAATTATTATTTATCCATTATTATCGCTAGTGATGGTATGTAAACAACTATAATGATGTGTGGGAGCAAAATCCACAATAAAGATGGTGCCTCATGGGGAATGAAGGAGGCAAACATACCAATATGTAGCTAATGTCCCCCTCAAGAAGTTCTCTTTAGCTACGTCTACACTGGCATGAATTTCCGGAAATGCTTAAAACGGAATACTATTCCGTTTTCAGCTTTTCCGGAAAAGGAGCATCTACATTGGCCGCGGAGTTTCCGTGATAACGATGCGCTTTTCCGGAAAAGCGCGTCTACGTTGGCGGCGCGCTTTTCCGGAAAAGCAAAAAGCCCGGAACCATTTTGAAAAGGGCAAAGGCCACCAGACCTTTTCCGGGGGCGGGGCCGGAGCTCCGTCCAGACGCGTGGTTAAAGGGGTCTCGCTGGGCAGCCGTTGGTCTCGTGCTCCTGTGCCTTGTGACCTCTGCCAGGGACTGGCACCCTTCACAGGGTCGGTGGTTGCCCTGTGAGTTTTGGGGACACCACCCTTTGGCTCCCCACCAGCTTTTCCTGGCATTTTCTTTTTTCTGCCCTGCTCTGTCTGCTATGGAGCCGTGGGTGGCCATGTACCTGCTCGGGCCCCTGTTGGACCTGTACAGGTGCCTGGAGCTCGTGCTGCAGGCTGGTGCCCTGGTGTTCATGTACCAGGAGGCAGAGATTGCCTTGGACTCCCTCACCAGGGAGGTCCTGGCAACCGCGTGGCATCAGCACCCGACGATAGACCGGCCCATCTGGACTTTGGAGACGAGCACCGACTGGTGGGACTGTGTGGTCCTCGGACGATGAGACGACTACCAGTGGGTCCGGAATTTTCGGATGAGGAAGCGGACCTTCTTGATGCTGTGCACCTGGCTCACCCCCGCGCTGCAGAGAACCGCCACCCGGCTGCGGGCACCCATCCCCGTCAACAAGAGGGTTGCCATCGCACTGTGGAAGCTGGCCACACCAGACAGCTACCGCTCGGTGGCACACCAGTTCGGGGTGGGAAGATCCACCGTTGGAGTGATCGTCATCCAGGTAAGTCCCAGGGGGAGTGGGATGGGGGGAGGGTGCTCCACTCCAGGCCCAGGGACACCCAAGACTCCAGGCTGGGTCGCCCAGGGGTTTCGGCCGTCCCTCCCTTGCACCGGCCCGCTGGTGGGGGGGGGCATTGGGCGAGGGGGGCCCTGAGGGGTATGTGTGTGTGTGTGTGTGTGTGTGTGTGTGTGTGTGTGTGTGTGTGTGTGTGGACAGAGGGAATCAAGGGGGGGACCCAAGGGAGTGCACACTCACCCCTGGCTGTATGTAATGTGTTTCCTTGTGTTTCTCTGCACCCTTCTGCAGGTCGTCCACGCCATCAACGACGTCCTGCTGCCGAGAATCATCCGCCTGCGCGACGTCGATGAGACCATGGCCGGCTTCGCTGCCCTCGGGTTCCCCAACTGCGGGGGAGCCCTGGACGCCACCCACATCGCCATCCGGGCCCCGGAGCATCGAGCAGCCCACTTTATGAACAGAAAGGGGTACTGCTCCATCGTCCTGCAGGCCCTCGTGGATCACCAGGGCCGCTTCCTGGACATCTACAGTGGCTGGTCCGGCCGGGCACACGACGCCCGCATCCTCCGGAACTCAGGACTATTTCAGAGGTTGGAGGCGGGCACCTACTTCCCCCGGCGGGACTTGACTGTCGGGGATGTGCCGATGCCCATCTGCATCGTCGGGGACGCGGCCTACCCCCTGCTGCCCTGGCTCATGCGGCCCTACACGGGACAGCTGGACCAGAACCGGGCCCGGATCAACGACCGCCTCAACCGGGCCCGAAACCCAGTGGAGCTGGCGTTTGGACGCTTAAAAGCCCGCTTCCGTTGTTTGCTCACCCGTCTCGACATGGGTGAGCAGAATGCAAGGGAGGTGCTGGCCGCGTGCTGCGTGCTCCACGATATTGTGGAGCGCAGTGGGGAGGCCTTCCTCCCTGCATGGGTGGCAGCTGAGGCACAGACTTTGGACCAGCCCGACACAGCTGCCATCCGCCAGGCACGCCAGGAGGCGGTGCGCATTAGAGAGGCCCTGGTGGACATGTTTGCCCAAGCCCCCTAGCAGGGTCGCTTGGGTCACTCCAGAGTACTCCGTCCCAGCTCCTACCCTTCCCCACCTCCTCCCCTTACCTCCCCCCCCCCCATAGTATAGTAAAGCGTCGGGTCACAACACATCGGCCGTCATCGAGTCTGTTCGTCGGGTGCGTCGGGTGTAGTTAGGGTTTTTCTTTTAAGTTAGGCTAGGGTTTAGGCCACCATCGCCGTCCTGAAGAACAGCCAACAGGATTTGGGACTTGTGTGGAAGGCTTACATCAGTGCCATCTTCGATGGATCTCCTGGCTCTTCCTCACCTGAGGCCCAGAAGGCCCAAAGGACTGACATGGCCAGCAACACCACAATCGTCCGTCGAGGGATCTCCTGGCTCTTCCTCTCCTGAGGCCTGGAAGGACCAAAGGATCGAGGTGGCCAGCAACACCACAATCGTCCGTCGAGGGATCTCCTGGCTGTTCCTCTCCTGAGGCCCGGAAGGACCAAAGGATCGAGGTGACCAGCAACACCACAATCGTCCTCCCTGCGCCTAACTTATGTTTTTGAATCTGTACTGTACTGCATATTTTAACCATTTTTTTCTGCTTGTTTGTTGCTATGTAAATATAGTTTCTGGTTTACATCTTTACTGAAAAGTCTCAGTATTTCTTTATGCGCCGCAGACCAATGACCACTGAAAAAGGCCTCCTCCCCCCCCCCCCGGTGATAGAGTCATGAATTTGTTGTCCACAGTTGTAACCCTCTTAAATTGAAGTGGCTAATTGGCATCTCACATAATTTCTGTACAGTTACTAGAGGAACACAATAACCACACAAGATTCAAATGAAAACAGAACTTTTTATTTACAAAGGAGGGGGGGGGACCTTTAACTGGGAGAAGGAGGGAGGGACAGTTACTGGGACGGGTGGCCCCTGCGAGCGCCCCTCTGGGGGCGGACCTGCCCACGCTGGGCAGACCGCGTTGGGGCAGCCTGCACGCTGAGGTGCCCATGAGTAGGAGCACGAGTAGAAGCACGAGAAGGAGCACGAGTAGGAGCACGGTCTTCAGGGTCAGGAGCAGGAGCACGGTCAGGGTCAGGGTCAGGGGCAGGGGCAGGAGCAGAACCAGGAGCAGGGAGAGGAGCAGGAGCTGGGAGAGGAGCAGGGATAGGAGGGGGCATGGGCTGTGCTCCAGGAGGGATGGCGGGGGCATGCGGTCCGGCCATGCCATAGTGGATGGCATGTATTAAATGTGCCATCAGGGTGCCCATTGTGGTGCGCATCCCTCGGCATTCCTCCAGGAACGCAGCCCATCCCTCCTGCCGCCACTCCTGGTCCCCCTGCACACGCTCCGCAATGGAGGTCTGGATCCCCTCCACCGCGGTGACATGACGCCGAAGCAGCTGGTCCCGGTGTCGGAGCCTGGTCCTCCGGGCTTGGGCAGCTGGGGGTGCCGCTGCTGCTGGAGTCGCGGGTCTGGTGCTGGGTCCCGCTGCAGGGAAGAGAAGAAAGGACGGGTCAGTCAGGCAGGCCGTCCACTGTCCCCACACCTCCATGCCCTCCACCCCGGAGCCCCAGGTGACCGCACAGTTGTGGCTTGGGCCCACTCGGTTCCCCTCCTGCTCCTGTGTTGTATGTTGGCAAGAAGGACCACCCCTGAGAGTAGGGTCCTCCCTGCAGTATTGTAAGCACCGGTCTGTATCCTGGCCCCGTGCAGGGTGGGAGGGTGCTTGTGCTGCGTTCACCTGTGGAACTCCCTGCCGGTGGACACTGTAAAAAGCTTAATATTAGGGCTAATCAGTGGTGTTTGACAGGGAGTGAGATGCATCCCCACGCAGTGCCTGGGAGCACACCTGTCAGTGGCGGTCTGGGCTCTCAGATCCCCTCGCGTGGGATATCTCCTGGTCAGAACCAGAAGGGTGACTGGGTGGGGGGATGTCCCATCCTTGCAGCAAAACTCAGGGGCCCATCTCCCTCCCACTATCCCTCCCGCAAGCCTGGTAGCCCAGGGACAGGTGTGGCCGCAGTGGGGACTTCCCTCGGGGAACCCGCCAAGGCACTGGGAGCAGGTGAGGGGCTCGGTGGGGGTTCACGGTCACAGGACTGTGACGCTGCACTTATCCCAGGAGCAGCTGGCTGTGCCTCACAGCCAGGCCTGGGACAGTGTGCCGTTCCCTGTGCTGCACCCCTTGGTGGAGCAGCAGGCTCTGGGCTGAGTCCCTGGGGCCCTGGCCAGTTCCAGCCGGCATCCACCCTTCCCCCTGGTCCCGCTGAATGTGTGTGAGAAGCACGGTCCCAGGCGTGCCCTGCAGCTGCCTGCCACGGCCACCTGCCGCTCGGTCACCAGGCTGCACGTGGTTGCACGTGCTGCTAACTGCCTCATGCTACGCAGCGTGCAGCTCATGTGGCCTGAGTGACATGCTCTCCCCCTCCCCCCTCCGGGCACCTGGCTCTCACTCCCCGCCGCCCTTTGGGAGTGTAACCTTCAAAGACTCACCAGTGGGTTCCTCCCCGGCCACAGAGGAGCTGCTGGAGGGGGCCTGCTGGGTGGCAACGCTGGCCTCCTCTTCCGACACGCCGCCGCTGTCATCTCCCTCCTCTGGCTCGGTGGGACGGTTGATGGGGGGGTGCTGGCAGGTGTCTACGGGGACAGCTGGGCCTTGCGGGGCTGGCTCGCCCAAAAATGAGTTCAGCCGCTCAAAATAGGGGCAGGCATCGGGTCCTGCTCCCCTCCCCTCCATGGCCCGCACGTACCCCAGCCGCAACTCCTTGACCTTCGAGCGGACCTGCTCGCAGTTGCGGCTGGGGTGGCCTTGCTGGGCCAGGTTCCGGGCCAGCCGGGTGTACAGCTCGGCGTTCCGGCGGCGGGACTGGAGGTCATGGAGACCCTCCTCCTCCTCCCACAAGTCCAGGAGGGTCTCCAGCTCCCTGGGGGTCCAGGATGGGGCCCTGCGTTTCCGGCCCCTGGGGGCTTCCTCCTCTGCCCCGGGTGACGGTGGCTGACGATCACCTCAAGCTGCCATGCCTGCGCTGAGGTGGCTGGGCAGCACAGTTGCCACGTGGCAGAGCTGGGAAGGGAGGTCTCCGGGGGGCTCCTGCCACGTGCGGCCAGTAGCGTGCGGGCTCTTTAAGCCCTCGGGTAACGCGGAAGTCCACGGCTTCTACGGGGTCTCCCGCCGTCCAAACCGCTTTTTTATGTTTCTTCTGCTTTTCCGGAAAAGCTGTCTACACTGGCCCTTTTCCGGAAAAGCTTTTCCGGAAAAAGGACTTATGCCCGAGCAGGAGCAGCGTACGGTTTCTGGAATAGCGGCTGATTTTGTACAGTACAGCGTCGATGCTTTTCCGGAAATTCAAGGGCCAGTGTAGACAGCTCGCGGCTTATTCCGGAATTTCTTGCGCAAGAAAGCCTGATGGCTAAAATGTCCATCGGAGCTTTCTTGCGCAAGAGAGCGTCTACACTGGCACAGATGCTTTTGTGCAAAAGCAAATCTTTTGCGCAAAGGCACATGCCAGTATAGATGCTCTCTTGCGCAAATACTTTTAACGGAAAAACACTTCCATTAAAAGTATTTGCGCAAAATCATGCCAGTGTAGACGCAGCCTCAGGTCTGGAGGAAGGCTTAAAAGGGTTCACCCAGCTTGGGTGTGGGCTGGCTACGAAAGAGTCTAGCTAGGTTGCTGGTGCTCATGCAATGAGCCCGTTTGGAGTTGGAGTTGACTGCCAGCAGGCGTGGCCTTTTTCAAGGAAGCCAGGCATGCAGCAGGGAACCTAAGGCCACTGTTAAAAGGAAAGAGGGAGGAAGTGAGTCTGCTCAGGATTCTCTGGCTATGTCTACACTTCATGCTTATTTTGAAATAAGAGTGCATGTCTATACAGCAAGCCTGTTATTTCAAAATAATGTGAAATAATGGGCTTCTTACTCTGACCTCTGTAACCCTCATTTCATAAAAAGTTAGGGAAGTCAAAGGAAGGGTGTTCTTCCTTCAAATGCCTGCTGTGTAGACAACGACAAAAGCCAAATTAAGGTACTTTGACTACAGCTATGCAATTAACATAACTGAAGTTGCATATCTTAACACGACTTTAGCCCAAAGTGTACATGTACCCTCTGTGTGGTGTCATAGTTAGACTCAGGACTCACAATTTCATAGACCACTCTGTTTTATTAGCAAAGGCTTCAGAAAAGTGAGACCCCCATCCCAAACCCAAGCCACCTTATTTATACAGATAAAAGGAGGGTGAAACAAAGGTTTGAAAAAGGGCACGAACTGACAAGGTTACCTGGGGTCAGTCACATCCCCTATTTCCTTATTAACTCACCAATCTCCTGTTAATGTCTCACTATCACCCTTAAGTGGAACCATTGTCCTTTTCCTTAACATCCTCCTTCCCGCTACACACAAACAACTTTACCTTAACATCTCTCTTCCTGCTAAAGAAACAAACAACATTTCTTTAATTCATTCTACTTTTACAATATAATTCAGTCTACTTTCACAGTGGGTAGACAGGCCTGCAGGCCTTAGAACCCTGCTGGATTGAGGTCTACTTTGTGAGCGGAGCAGGGAACATTTTCCTGCTTTATAGCCAGCTGGGGAGCAGAAAATGCTAGGAAGCTCTGAGTAGGAGCTGGGGGAAGGGGAGAAGCAGTGGGGCACTGAGAGTCTGGGAAGAAGCTGTGAAAGAGGCCTAAAACAGGTGGAGGTAGAAAGTAATACTGAGAAGCAGCAAGAAATATGTGTTGATAGCCCATGGCTTTTTATTAAAGGGGCTTTGGGCTGGAGTCCACTGGAGAGAAAGGCCTGTGTTTCCCTATCAGCCTAATAGGGCAGGTGGAGCCGAAATCCCCCTGATAGTGTTGCATAAATTGCAAGGTTTCGTCCCCTTGGAGGCTAGTCTGATTTACCCCAAGAAGAGAGTCACACTTTCAGGCTGGGTCCAACTCAAGTTTATTGGTTGCAACCACGGTACGGCTAAGGAACTCAATGTTCAAATCAGAGCCGACCCCCAACATCTCATATGCAGGGGTTTTTATAGGGTTAACATCCTTCCTGGTTTAGGTGCCTTAACATGATAGGTTACTTCATTTTTGACGTTTAGCATTCCTATAGGTCAGGTTAATTTTCCAAACGAGGTTAAATACAGTGCCTACTTGCTGACTTTGCGGTTACAGCTGTATTACATTCATTCACTCTTGCTGAACAATGGGCAAGCCATACTTCCCTTTTCCCTTTCCTGCTTGAGCCGGTCACAAGTTTAAAGGATGTGGAATCTATCCATATCTCTACTTAACAGAAGACTGGTTTCACCTCCCCTCGTCTCCTTATTATAAGTTATTACCTGTGACAGGCCTTGACCTTTGTCATGTCTTACTCCTATACAAATAGCAAATATATCTAAGCATTAGCAATGTATGTATATTGTACGTGCCCCTCATAGGGGAATCAATGGCTCCGGGGGATTTGACTTCCCTTTTACACATCAATTCCCCCCTCAAGAGGCTTTCTCTTTCTTATACCTCATCAGTTTCTTCTTTGGCTAATCTTTGGTAATGTACAAGCATTTCACGGTTGACAGTAGTCAATACAGTGCGACATATAGAGGCAATTATACAAGGTATAAAACAGGGCATTAAGCATAATATAATCACAACAAAACAAAACTAAACAGGAATGTGTACCAACATAGCACAACAAGAGTTTTCCTCTTTTTCTTTGAAACAGTCGTGGTTCAGCATCATGCAGGGGAGAGGTTACTAGCACATCACCCTGTAATATTTCGATTCTTCTGGTGTCCAACAGGTGGGAAAGCAGACCAGAAGGGAGAGAGGCTTATCAGCAGTCGGGGTAGGATCATTTTGCAATGGGAAGCATTGGCTAACAGTCAGTTCTTGGCACTTCACAGCGCTGATGGACATAAGAGTCTTTATTCTCTGAGCCAAAAGCCAGCTAGCTCTTTTGGAACCAAGGTTATTTCCTAGGAATAAAGCAAACCATAAAAACAATCCCACGCGGTTGCTTGATACCGGCCTTATCAAAGTGAGAGGCCTTTTTGGCATGTGGTTGCCAGGGGAACCAGGGTCGCAGTTACTGCTGTAGCATACGCTTCTCAGGCTGACTTAATTATTTGAGTTTGTCAGTCCTTAGCAAGATACCATGGACTGCCTCAGTTTACTCCTATAGTTCTTTTCTCTTGACTTTGGGGTTCTTCTTAATCTACTAGGTTAAATACAACAATTTAAGGGATTTTAATTTACTCTGGAAGTGCTGGTACAGCACTATCATTATTATAAATGTTAAAATCAAAACTCTCTACATAATTTGGCAAACACTATTCAAATCCATCCCCAAGATATTTCGTCGCCTTACTGGCACTGCCCATGATTATAGGTTTGACCTCTACTGCCTGGTTGAGTGCTGCAGAGATAGGTGTTTGGCATGGTCCACGGTATTTCCCTATCTGTGTGTACCTCAGACGGCTAGCCCCAATATATCTTTGGGCATTGGCCACCAACTTCTTGATCTTTGCCTGCAGGGCCAGTAAACCCTCCTCTTGGTACTTACTTCCGCCATGCCACTCAGCATCTCATGTGTAGTTATCTCCACTACCAAAGTGCGATATGTCCACATTCTATTGACGGTTAGGCCGCTTGATGAGGGACCGTTATGCACACAGACGGATATACAGAGGGGCAGGATGGAGTGATCTGTCTGGGTAGTCAAACACCAGTAGGTACCGTTCATTTGGACCAGCTCGATGTTCATTTGTTTTTCTATGACAACCACATCAAGCCTAGGCAGATTCGTCATGATGTTAAATGGGCAGGTACATAAAATTTCCTTATCAAAGTGGGTGCAACAATCCCTGGGTATAGGGAGGCTCCCACACCTTCAGAATAAGCAATGCCTTCTATTCTATCTATATGCCCTTGCTTTGGTACAGGCAGGGAGGTTACCATTCTGATCTGATCTGAGTGAGGAATCCTCAGAGGGACCAAAAACAAATGGTTGTACTATGCCCTGTCCAGGTGGGCCTTTGGGTCCTCATGGATTCTCTCTTTCCCTACTCCCATGGGTAGGCACAGGGGAGATTGGGGACTCACCACCATAAGAACTAAGTGGTAGTGGCTAAAGCTTACCTTATTCTTCAATACTGGCCTTCTAATTTCTTTATTTTACTTCCAATCCAATTAGCTTCTGGTCCAAACATCAGGTTAGGTCTACAGAGCTGGACAGATCCTTCAAACTATTTAGGATCAATTGATAGCTTGGCTGGTGTGTAGGCCTTTACGGGCACTGGATATAACTGCATTTACAAGTCTGGATTCTCATACAATTTCTGGGCTATGACATAAGTGTTGCTGATAGGGTTACCAGGCTCAAACCAATCTGCGATGGTATCTGCTAAGCCTTGTCATTGCCTAATCAGGCATTTGCCAATTTGATTAACCAGTCTAGCACACAGCTGGTCTGTACCAGTGTGGAACATCATCAAGGTAAGGATCAGTGACAGTTGTCCTTGTTCTGGAACAGGGGCCTGTTCAGGGCATGGTGCACAACTGGGAGGCTCCATTTTGTCCTTAAAGTCCTGGTTGATGATATCCAAATGAGGGCAAGTTAGCAATGGCCATTAAAACAAAACTAGTCTGGTGGGAAGGAGCTAGTACTGTCTCCCATCCTTCTGTTCACGTGATGTACTCCTTGCTTCCTTCCAGTTCTTTTTGTTCACCTGTGGAGACATTGTTAACATTCTCCTAGCCTAAACAATTTTCTATTCACAACATTTGCAATACGTATTACAATTAAGACACACAAGACAAACTTGGACAGAACACAAACACATGTCATGACACAGAACCATGGCATTTTGTTGTTGTTTTTCTTCAACTGGCGCCAGCGCTTTCTGATGATCTGAAAGACAAGAAAACATTTCTTCCCCCCCATCGGGGTGGCCTATTATAACTTAAAATACTGCCTAAGATCTGCTAGGGGAACAGGTTACAGCTAGTTCCTTACCATTTTCATGTGCGAGTGAGCTGCAACTTTCTGAGAACAAGAGCGCTTCATCGGTACTCGTGACCTTCCACTCCCTTGAATTACCTTAGAGTTACTAGCCCTCCCCAACAGTGGCATGGTTCTGTTTCCCTCTCGTATTGCAGACCGGGCTTTTTTTTTTTTTTTCCTTATGATCTGTCTTGATCCTGCTAAATGACTTTTCTT
The DNA here is from genome assembly GCF_052426305.1 of Pelodiscus sinensis. Taxonomy (NCBI): domain Eukaryota; kingdom Metazoa; phylum Chordata; order Testudines; family Trionychidae; genus Pelodiscus; species Pelodiscus sinensis. The sequence goes on from NC_143065.1 coordinate 29,620,689, forward strand.
AATTACACAGATTTGTCTAGCATTAATTTGGTAAGGAGAGTGGGCTTTCTAATTAGCCCCCACACTTCCTAATTCTTTTCAGTATATGATTTTCATAACATCCAGGCTGCAGCAGTTGAGTTATGCTGCTGGCTCTGGGGTGAATCACTTGCTCATGTTCTGTAAGGAGATTTATGTTGCAGAATGTGTCTCCTTGTTAAGGCAGATTTAGTTTTTAGTGATTACATCTTCACATTCAATTTCTACTGGTTGACATCTGGGTGGCTTTTAAGTTACCTTCCCCCACGCCCTCAAGCCAATTATAACAGCGTGTGAGGGAAAGGTTTTAACTGTTTGTTATGTTTTTTTCCTCTGGATGGCCCCCACTCATATGTTGTGAAACATCTTTGGGTTGCCTGCGTTTCTAGCCGTAGAGGCTGTCGTTATCTATTTGCTAAGAAGGGCTTGAGAATTTCCTGAAGTTGCTTGGATTCGATCCTTGCTCAAAGCCCGCATTCCCTTTTCAATCTCATAGCTTAGGAAGGTGCATATTTGGGCCTTCTCTTGTGAAACTTTATATCCCTTCTTCCCTAGGGCATTCAACAGGGGCTCCGTTGCCCTTTTTCCCTTTTGCATATCAGGACTGGTAATCAACAAATCATCAATATACTGGAGGAGAGCTACCTCAGGGTGCTGCCCCCTCCAGTCTTCTAAGTCTTTTTGCAATGTCGTCCCAAAAATATGGGGGGATGACACAAAACCCTGGGGCAACACAGTCCACAACAGCTGGGTTTTGTGATGGGTGTCCGGGTCTTCCCATTCAAAAGCAAATAATTTCCAACTATCTTTGTGTAAAGGTATAGAAAAGAAAGCATCTTTCAAGTCTAATACCATAAACACTGTTGTGTCTGCTGGAATTTGTGTTAAGATAGTGTGTGGGTTGGGGACCATAGGATGGTCTACAAGAACTTTCTTATTTATTGCCCGTAAGTCTTGCACGAGTCTATGAGACGCTATCCGGTTTTGGCATCCCTAAAATAGGGGTGTTGAAGGGAGAGGAACTTTCTACTACCTAGCCATATCTTTTGAATTGTTCGATTAATGGCTTTAAGCCTATCCAGGTGGCTCTTTTTTTCTCTCTCAGGGGATATGGCTTTACACCCACAGAGCCTTTTCCTTCAATGAGAGGAATTCTTACTGGAGTCACAAACTTTGCTCGGGCAGGGGTCTCATCTGCCCATACACATGGATTGACTCCTTCTAAGACCTCAGTCCCTTTTGTCTCTAACAGCATCTCAGCTGCACAGAGGGCCATCTGGTAATTTGAGCCCTGTTTCACTGGCAGCTGCACTACATTCTGATCACTACGGAAGAAAATTTTAGCTTGCAGCTTAATTAGCATATCTCGCCCTAGCAGGGCAACTGGGCATGCAGATGAAACAACAAAGGCATGCTCTAGCATAATTTTTTTCTAATCTTCGTGAGGAGGGGTCTACATACGGGTAGCCTGCTTTTCTTTCCCTCAATTCCTTCTATCGTCACATGCTTTCCACTTTCTTTAGCTGAAGGGGGTTTTATGGGGATCATAGAGAACGTGGCTCCAATATCCACCAGAGCCTCATAGTCCCTGCCACCCACCCTTATTTTTACCATGGGATCCTTTCGAGCTTTAGCTCGTAGGGTGGTGGCCTTAGATTCCTGTCCCCTTCAACTAGATTCTTCTCCGGAGGATTCTGCCCGCATCTGGCGGTTCTCCGGTTGTCTTTTCTTCCCCTTTGCCTTCTATTTTTGGGCAGTCTCTCTTCCAATGTCCTTTTTCCCGTCAGTGCACACATCCATCAACTGCTACCTGTCCCTTTCCTTTCTGAGGGGGGCCCTTATGGTCCGGCCTCTGGTTGCTGGAGAGTGCTGCAGCCAGCACTGCCATCTGCTTCTGCGCTCTCTTATCTTCCCTCCTCTATTACTTCTCTAAGGGGGTACTGATGGTATGATGATCCCGGATCTGATGGGCCTTTTCGCAAGAAGTATTTTTTTGCCCGAATTGAGTAGTCCACCCTGTTGGCTCAGCCCCCCTCACTTCAGCCTCTGCAGGGGGGGCTGAAGTGAATCCAGGACCAGCAGGAGTCTGATAAGGGGGGGGTAACTTTTCAGATGTAAGTTCACTTATGATTTCAGAGTTACTGTTTCCTCCTGAAGTGGCAGGAGAGGAACAATTCTCATTCTCTCTAATAGGGCCAGACCCTCCTGAAGAAGAAGGGGGTTTCCTCTTTTTCCATAGGACTCAAATTCCTCATCACTAGAGGGAGCCAGTATTTCAGGGCTTTTACCTCCCAAGGTCTTTGCCTTTGCAGCCATGACCTTACACACACCCATACTACATTTTAATATCCATTTTGGTCGATCTGGACGTGGAATAACCAACAATCAATATATGGGAAGTGATCCCACTGTCCGTCCCACGTCACAACGCTATGTGTTAGGAATACCAGGTTTACATCAAAGGAGCCCGTATCTGGCCATCCGACACCAAAAGTAGGCCACTCAAGTTGACAAAATTTAATTAACTCATCTTTTGCCATTTTTACTCTATAGTCACTTTTAAAATTACTAAAATTCTGTAACATGCATCCCAATGGGGTTGCGGAGTTTTCTATCCGGGAACTTCCCGAACCCATATCTATCTATTTATATATATTGCGCGCACACACACACACACAGTCAACAAGCTTTTATCGCGGCTCCGTGTGTCGATGGAATGACACCACACCAGCTTTTAGCGTCCGAACTCAGAGAGGGGTCCAGCGCTTGGCTGCCTTACTAGAGACACCGGTGTGCCCTTATGGAGCCGTGACACTTAAGACGGGCCTATTAGACAGCAACAAATATAGACAAACAGGGGGCTTGGAGACTCGCTGGGTCACGAGGTTCGGCTGACCCCCCTTGCAATCAAGAAATCCTGGTCATCGGGTTTCCCCTTGCAGGATTCTTGGGGCGGCTGGAGTCAGCTTAAGTCTCAGACCTGGTCAGCGACAGTCATGCTTACACACAAACCTGTGGTTTCACAATTTAGGTTTCCAACAAATCATTTAAAACAAAGAACAAGAGTACTCCTACTAAAAACAAAAGCAATCCACTGGAGTTTTCCTAACTCCTCATAACTTCCCCACGCAACCCACGGGTTCATGGTGTTCCTTCTGGGGCTTACAGAGGCTTTTACCATTCGGGTGCGACCCGCCTACCCTATACGTGTTTTCCTACCGGATACACCGTGTTTATTCGAAGTTCCTACTGTCCTCGAAGGACAGTTCTCGAATTACCAACACTACCCAAAACACAGGGAATTATCGGTATACTCACTCTGTCTCTGCCCCGGCGCCTTCTCTTCGGACCTTACAGCCTAGTTGACTCATTCAATAGAGACTCCTTTAACTTTCCGGATGTCCCGACTCACGCTTTCGGTGCCGTGACGGACTCAAACAGTCCGGTGCGCACTTCACGGTCACCTACGGCGAATCTTGTCGTCCGACTCCGGAGTAGTCCAAGGGAGGTCCCATCTGGGTCGCCAATTTGTTGCATAAATTGCAAGGTTTCGTCCCCTTGGAGGCTAGTCTGATTTACCCCAAGAAGAGAGTCACACTTTCAGGCTGGGTCCAACTCAAGTTTATTGGTTGCAACCACGGTACGGCTAAGGAACTCAATGTTCAAATCAGAGCCGACCCCCAACATCTCATATGCAGGGGTTTTTATAGGGTTAACATCCTTCCTGGTTTAGGTGCCTTAACATGATAGGTTACTTCATTTTTGACGTTTAGCATTCCTATAGGTCAGGTTAATTTTCCAAACGAGGTTAAATACAGTGCCTACTTGCTGACTTTGCGGTTACAGCTGTATTACATTCATTCACTCTTGCTGAACAATGGGCAAGCCATACTTCCCTTTTCCCTTTCCTGCTTGAGCCGGTCACAAGTTTAAAGGATGTGGAATCTATCCATATCTCTACTTAACAGAAGACTGGTTTCACCTCCCCTCGTCTCCTTATTATAAGTTATTACCTGTGACAGGCCTTGACCTTTGTCATGTCTTACTCCTATACAAATAGCAAATATATCTAAGCATTAGCAATGTATGTATATTGTACGTGCCCCTCATAGGGGAATCAATGGCTCCGGGGGATTTGACTTCCCTTTTACACATCAATAGGAAGAGAACAAATTAGTGCATCTGGAGTTAGGCAAAAGACCCAATATAAGGTTGGCAAACTACTGTTTGTTGGTCCCTTGGTTTCTCCTCAAAGAGATGGAAATATGTCCCCTGGCTGGAAGGCTGTGTCTGAAGGAGGTACCAACAACCACAGGGTTGGATCAGCTGCCATCAGGCGACTTGGCAGAAGAACAGCCTGCTACACCATGCTTAACCATATGGTGCATGATAGCTAGTGAATGACCTTCTTAAGGTCTTTTATAGATTTGTTTCCTTAATTACCCAGCTCTGGATGTTCTGATGTTCCTCTGAGTCTAGTTCTTCCACTGACTACAGTGGAAGTGAGTTGTACCATTCTGGGGGGGAAGAAAAAAATGGAAAGTTTGTTTTTGAGATCTTCAGTTACACTTGTACTCAAGGAGGAGGGAGTTGAAGCTACAGAAGAGGGGAAGAGCATGAAGCAGGCACAGTGATCGGAGCATTGGAAAGGAATAGAATAGACACTAGCAGTTCTGCAGGGCTACGATCACAATTAAGACTCAGATCTCAAGCACTGTGGTGTCAGTTCAAAATTCCTCTCGCTGGCCTCAGAAGATCTTGCCGGAGTTAGATAAATCTCTCTGTTTAGAACAGATGTGTGACCAAGGGGAATGTAGCCAGGGCCTCTCCCTGCCTTGCTGATTCACAGATGTTATATTGTCTCTTTAGGGACCATCAACATTCAGGCTGCTTTATGCAAGCAGACCAACTTAGTGTTATGAGAGTGTTCCATAGAGGAAATGTATTTATTTATACTAAGGCTGAGCAATAAATGGCCCATGGGACCAGATGTGGCCTGTCAGTATCCAGCTCACGGACTGAATCGTGTCCAGCCCACAGACTGCTTTGCCCATCCCGGCATATATGTTGATAGATAATATGCCAGTTGAATATACAGCATTGTTCATTGCTTTTCTTGGACTAATACAAGTTGTTGTATACTGCAACGGTCTCCCCCTTTGTGAAGCTTTTCTCTTATCACCTGTCACACAGCCAGACCTAGAGAGGGGAGTATCAGAGTTAGATGAGCTCTCCGCTCTTCTAACTCACCTGGAAATCTGGACCTGTGCCTCCCCTTCTGTTTGGTATTCAGAGTTTTTGTTTGTGCTATGTCCATTAATACCAGCCCACTGCTGGATTTTTCAGAGTTTAAACTTTCCTTTAAAAATGTACTTATTGATTTTTATGTCAGAACTTTCACAAAGAACTTTGTGACTACACAAGAAGTATATCTGTTTGAAAGACAGGGAGGACTCCACATCAGATTTTCTGATAGAGAAAGAACAAAAATTATCTAGTGCATCAGGCAGCATGTTTTGGAGACATGCTTGTTGACACTCCACTTTTCCCAGCAGCACTTGATCACCAGACCATGCTCCCACTCCCCTATTCCTGACCTCACAAGTGCTGATGGGTGGGGCTGCTGCCAGGCGGGAGGGCTGAAGGGGAAGGGGAAGGAGCTGATTAGTGGGTCTGCCAGTGGGTGCTGAGAACCCACTAGTTTTTTCCTCATGGGTGTTCCAGCCCCGGAGCACCTACAGTTTCAGTGTCTATGTTCTGAGAGAAATATTGTATCCCTTTTTCTGTGAACAGAAGAGAGAAAAAGAAAGGAAAACTAAAAAAATAAGTGGGACTAGGGTAATAGCTTTACCCACACACCCTGAAGTTTTAATGTGGCCCCAGGCTCTTCTTTTTTATTTTCCCCCATTGTTTTGCAGAGTTTCCTTTTTTCTTTCATGAGACTCTTCTTGGCTGTGTCTAGACTGAATCCCTTTTCCGTAAAAGGGATGCAAATTAGACACAGCGCAATTGCAAATGAAGCAGGGATTTAAATCTTCCCCGCTTCATTTGCATAAACATGGCTGCCACTTTTTTCCGGCTCGAGGCTTTGCCAGCAAAAAGTGCCAGTCTAGACAGGGATCTTTTGGAAAATAAAGCCTTTTCCGAAAGATCCCTTATTCCTAATTTTAAGAAGAATAAGGGATCTTTCAGAAAAGGCTTTATTTTCCGAAAGATCCCCGTCTAGACTGGCGCTTTTTGCCGGCAAAGCCCCGAGCTGGAAAAAAGCGGCAGCCATGTTTATGCAAATGAAGCGGGGAAGATTTAAATCCCTGCTTCATTTGCAATTGCGCTGTGTCTAATTTGCATCCCTTTTACGGAAAAGGGGTGCAATCTAGACACAGCCCTTGAGTTAAAGGTTTTTTCTTGGTTTAGCGCTAGTGAACCAGAAGGGGGCAAATTTGCCTCCGATTACCTTATTAGTTATATCAGAAAGGAGTTTGATCCAGTATTTAAAAAAATCCTAGTGGTACCATTCTTGGATCTATTCTGCAATTTAGAGAAATAATGTATAAAATATACTTGGGAAAAGCAAATATAATTCCACCCCAAATGTTCTGAATAGCTGGCTTCCAAAAGGAGTTGTGATTCAGAATTTCACACAAAATCTGTAATTTCCTGCTATTGGGATTGTTACTATTCAATCCCCTATTTCCTTTGCTCCCAATTAGCACAATTCAAATGAAGTGTAATGCAGTGTATGTAGTAATTTACAAAGCATCACGTTGAAATTTGCATCTCTTACCCACTCTGAATATACACAGTGACATGTGATCAAAATGTTTCTGAATATACAATCCCTACATCTTTTTTCCTGTTGAACTGTACAATTGATAAAGTTTTGGATACAAGATTACACACTTCAGAAACAAAAAACAGGATTATGTAGCACTTTAAAGACTAACAAGATGGTTTATTAGGTGATGAGCTTTTGTGGGCCAGACCCACTTCCTCAGATCAAATAATGGAAGAAAATAGTCACAATCATATATACCAAAGGATACAATTTAAAAAATGAACACATATGAAAAGGACAAATCAAATTTCAGAACAGAACGGGGATAGGGGGAGGTAAATGTCTGTGAGCTAATGATATTAGAGGTGATAATTGGGGAAGCTATCTTTGTAATGGGTAAGATAATTAGAGTCTTTATTCAAACTTAGGTGTAAAGTGTCGAATTTAAGCATGAATGACAGTTCGGAGGATTCTCTTTCAAGTGTAGTCTTAAAAGGCCTTTGAAGCAGGATGCAGGTAATCAAGTCATTGAGACAATGTCCTTTCTGGTTGAAATGGCAAGAAACTGTTTTTTCTTTGTGATCCTGTCTAATATCTGTTTTGTGGGCATTGATCCTTTGGCGAAGTTTCTGAGATGTTTGTCCAATGTACATAGCAGACGGACACTTTCGGCACATGATAGCATAAATTATATTTCTGGATGCACAGGAATATGTGTTCTTGATCTTATAACTCACTTGGTTAGGTCCAATAATGGTATCAGCAGAGTGAATATGTGGACAAAGCTGGCAACGGGGTTTTTTGCAAGGGAAGGTACCAGGGTTGGTATTAGTATGGTATGTCCTGTGGCTGTTGGTAAGAATCATCTTGAGGTTAGGTGGTTGTCTATAGGAGACTATGGGTCTGTCTCCCAGAGCCTCTTGGAGTTTAGTATTCTGTGCCAGTATAGGCTGTAGTTTATTGATAATGTGTTGGACAGGTTTAAGTTGGGGGCTGTACGTGATGACAAGTGGTGTTCTATTATTGGTTTTCTTGGGTCTGTCTTGAAGTAGATGGTTTCTAGGTATTCGTCTGGCTCTTTCAATTTGCTTTTTTATTTCTCCGGGTGGGTAGTTGAGGTTTATAAATGCTTGGTAGAGATCCTGAAGCTTCTGGTCTCTGTCAGTGGGATTAGAGCAGATGCGGTTGTATCGAAGGGCTTGGCTATAGATGATGGATCGTATGGTGTGTGCTGGATGGGAGCTGGAAGCATGTAGGTAACTGTATGAGTCAGTGGGTTTTCTGTAGAGTGGTGTCTAATTTTCCATTGCTGATTTGTACTGTGGTGTCCAGGAAATGGATCTCTCATGTAGACTGGTCCAGGCTGAGATTGATGGTGGGGTGTAGGTTGTTAAAATCTCTGTGGAATGTCTCCAGTGTTTCTTGGCCATGCGTCCAGATCAGAAAGATGTCATCAATGTAGCGTAAGTAGAGAAGAGGTAAAAGGGGACGGGAGTTGAGGAAATGTTCTAGGTCAGCCATAAAGATATTAGCATACTGTGGGGCCATGCGTGTACCCATGGCTGTGCCACTGATCTGGAGGTGTAAGTTGTTCTCAAACTGGAAATAATTGTGGGTGAGAACAAAGTTACATAGGTCTGCTATCAGTTTGGCAGTAGTGTCCTCTGGGATAGTGTTTCTAATTGCTTGTAATCCATCTTCATGTGGGATGTTGGTGTATAGAGCTTCTACATCCATGGTGGCAAGGATGGTGCTATCGGAGAGATTATCGATGTTTTGTAGTTTCCTTAGGAAGTCAGTTGTATCTCAGAGAGCTGGGGTGTTGGTTGTGTAGGGTTTGAGAAAAGAGTCTACATAGCTAGATAAATCAGTAGTGAGCGTGCCAATACCAGAGATGATGGGATGTCCGGGGTGTCCAGATTTATGGATTTGGGGAAGCAGATAGAACAATCCTGGTCGGGGGTCAGAAGGTGTTTTGTTTTAGTTACACCAGACTAACATGGCTACATTTCTATCACTATTCTACACTTCAGAAAGGGAGTTTATAATATAATTATAGATCTGGATAGAGGGTTTTCATATCTTATAGGACTGTGATGGGCAACCTAGCCTAGTGAGTGGGCCACATGAATGACCCTCCTTCATCTCAGTGGGCCACAAGATTGTTGTAACCAAAATAGTCTCCTGAGCTACTGTAGTTTTGCTAACTGTGCTTGTGTACCTAGTATCAACGGGGTGTGCCGATTGAACGATAGCAGTGCTTTGATTGGCTGTGAAAGGCTCTCAGAGTCAACATTGTGTTCAATCAGCACGCACCTCACTTCACGTGGCTTTGCAGTACACGCCTGTCACTTCAGTAATACCGGTAGGAAAAAATGACACAGATGGAAACCAGCAGAATCTAGCAAACCTTCATTTTGCCAAAGGTAAACAAAATCGTCTTCTAGGCCACACACAGAACCCTGATGAGCTGCATGTGGCCCAGCACTGTTATAGGATCATCTGTTTTCAGATTTTTATCAGGTATCACCATCATAAATGTCCAGTGTGCATAGAAGATAAACATTGTGCTCTTCAAAATACTCAGAGAATGTAAGCAAAGAGGTACATTAAGCATATACTATTAAGAGCAATGTGATGGCCCAGTTGCACCCTTTTACACCAAGCACAATGGGCCCATACGTTTGCATATGGCAGCAACCATTTCACACACACACACACAAACTGAAGAAGCACATATTTGGGATTTTGAACCTGAGAACCATTAATTCTGCAGCAAATATAAATGTCCATAAATGCCACTGCAATGAATGCCAGAGCAGGGAGGTAAGATATGACCCAAACTGCAAAAAAAATTGGAAAAGAAGCTGTCCCACATGATAAACTGAGTTCCCAATGCTGTGCAATGTATGTTCCATCCAGAGGCACACCCTCTCCAAGTTGCCCTGCACTCTCCCTTGCTGCAGCCATGGTAGCACTGGTAAAGACACTGTCACTGGCTGTCAGTTCCTGGCCGCACCGTCAGTCAGATCTTTCTTCCATTTGGTACATGGCAAAACTCTTGTTGCCGTCAAGCCTGGGGAGTCACAGGGTGTGAGGTGAGAACAAAGGCCATAGATTAGCTGCAAGTTTGCAGCTGTCTTGTGGAGAGCAGGAGGGGCTACACCTTATTAATATGGCTCCTTCCTGTCAAAGCCTTGGCCCTGTCTACTTTTTTTACAAAGTACATAGGGTTGCCAGGCATCCAGTATTTGCGGCCTCTGTCCGGTAAAAAAAACCCAGAAAATATTTTCAGCTTTTCTCAGCCAGAAAGCCACTTGGAACATTTCCCTGCTGCCGCGCCTGACGGACAGAGGGAGAGTTGAGCGTGGGTATTTAAAGGTGCAGTGCCTCTTTCTTTTGTGCCCTTTTTTTCTTTTTTTTCTTTTTCTCAACGACTTTGGTCCCCTGTTGTTGTTTTTTTGCTCAACAACTTTGGTCCTCCCCCCTTTTTTTTATCAACCAATTTTTCCCCCAACATGTTTGGTATATTTTTTAAAGTATCTGGAAACCCATTTGGATACTTTCCAGAGCAAGAAAAATGGCACTGGAGAGAGGGTAGCATTTGGCTTATGACTTCTGCAGAGCTGTACTGTGCCTGTCTCCCCTCCCCAATGTGTGGGAGTGGTCCATTCTCCAAATAATGCCTGGTGTTTGTATCTGTCATGCTTTGCACTTCCTGACCTATCAAATCCATTTTAGATGTGTGCCTTTGAAAACACCAGGCCCTCCCCTGTGCTGGTCCCTAGTCTAGCTTGCACGCTTCTTCCACCCCTATCTGCTAGGATAGAGTTCTGCTCTAAGCTACTCCAGTGTAAATTCACTAAGTTTAGTGTGTGTGTGTGGTGGTGGTGGGGGGGTGTTTCTTTTGGATTTGCAGGGGGGATGCGGAGAACAGAATTAGGCCCCTACTCTGTAAGATGACATCTATTATCTCTTCTCCATCCCTTCCTTTGAAAAAGCGCTAGTGGATTTTTTTTTTAAACTTCCACAAGGATCCTTGAACAAAATCATTTTGTCAAAAGCAACTCTTGTGCCTTTCTGAAGCCCTGCTGTGTCCCAGAGCAATTTATGAAAATGGAAAAGCCTGTCTAGAACCTAATCCAATTTGTTCTCTTAGGATCGTAAGCACATTTAGAGCCCGATAAGACAATTATCACAGATCTCTAATACCTGCAATTTATAGTTAAAAGGCTTAGTCTGGTAACTCTGTTTTCAAGTGCCATGTGTTTAAACTAAAACTTACTGGGTTGTGAGATGGTGGCAAACAATCTATTCAGAACACTCACCCAGCATGCCAAATCAACCCATTGTGCGGCAAATCCAGAACTTGCCTTGTCAGGCATATGTTCCCCTTGCAGGGCAAATAGGGGCAGGAGGAATGGGATGATAGGCCATGCAAGGGGTGTGCGTTCCCTGGATGGCATAGAGTGTAGCTCTACATGGATTCCCTGCACAGCAGAGATGAGAGAAAGGGAAGGGCTATCAGGGCTCCCAATGGGCTACTCATCACTAGATTGTGTGGAGTGGCTCTGTTATTCTCCACAACTTGACAGCAAGGTGCTTTGGCTTTGTCCCCCTTCTCACCTGTCTGTTGTTCTGTTAACTAACTATTTGGTTCATGTGCTGGGCTCTGGATTTTGCTCCATTTCAATGAGAGAGAAGAGGTGGGAAATGGATTGTTGCTGCAGGTTAAGTGCCAGTATCTTATGTCACGGATCAGCAAGTATTCTGCCACTGCAAACTGGTGGCATCCCCCTTTGCTCCAGACAGAATGAATGTGCATTGCATATTGTCTGATCTTACCCTCTTCCAGGGGTTTAGCTTTACTGATAACTCCAATAATAGCGGAGCATCAACCACAGTTGAAGCTCCCTCGCTAAGCATAGGTCAATGGGGTTGCCTGGGGCATTAGTCAGTGCTGAACCTTGTCCAGTGTCTATCAGAGACTCTCCCTAACCCAGCTCATTCTTCTTGATTTATTCAGTGCTTTTATGGTCCAGTATTTTGACATCAGAAGTCACTACTCTGGTAATCCATTACCTTTGTAAAATGCCCAGAAAGAAGGTTGTTTCAGAAATGTGCCTTTATAATCGCATACGTTTCAGTTATTAAATTTAACTTGCACATATAACTTTTAATGTAAGTGATATGGAAGAGGTGTATTTTAGTGTGATGCTCAGTTCTGACCATGGAAGAACAAAGCTTTCAAGCAGAACTCAGTGAAGTTATGGGAAAGTCCTCAAATATGCATCTTACTTTTCAGTCTAGTACAGGAAAATTGATATTAATACACAAACTGCTCAAGAGTAAAATCAGATTCATAATTGAATCTGTAGTGTTTTGCCATCATTTGACTCATGGTACAGAATTAAGATGCTCTAATTATTTCAGAGGAGGAAATTAAACTGGGAACTGATTATTCTAACATATGGAATGGTTTCTGATTGATATACATTTTTTAAGTTATAGTTTGATCTGATAATGTTTTTTTCCCCTTCTATATGTATAGAAAGGGAATCAGGAATGACCTTTTAGCATTTAAATTTAGTCTAGATTTGTTAGCTGAATTTCATGTACAACTTTCATTCCTTGACAATATTTGGTGTTGGTGCATAAAGAGTGAGCAATCACGCATGCTATGATGATGAACTGATGTAGGATATCAAATAGAAAAATGACAAGCATATTGTAAGGCAAAAATTAACTTGTTTTAAAATTCACATTGCATGAGAAAGTCACATAACCAAAGGTTTGAGAGCCATAGCACATCTCATAGTTATGCATATAGGGCATTACCCTACTTTCTTATCAATGCAAACATAGGAATAATTTACTTGAGTTTAAGACTCTTTGATGTTTGTGCTTCTTTGGTGAATTTTACTAAGAAGATCTTGTATCTAATGCTATTTTAGTTATCTCTTGATAAAACCAAGTAGTCAGAATATCTTAACTAAGGAAGTCCGTTGTGATTTTCTTTAGGGACTTCATTAGTGGAAGACATCTTGAGTGAATCTCTGAGGTATATATTAATGATGCCTCAAAAATACCATATTCAGACTCTACCTAAGTGAGTGATGTTTTGTATAGCAATTTATAATTAATCCAAATAGTGGCCTTGAATGAAAAGTATTATTTGTATTTATAATGCTAAGTAAATACATTCAAGTAATAAAACATTCCCTTCCAGCTCATAGCTATCTGACAAATTAGCTGTTCCTCCATGGATAACTTGATCTGCAAATTAATCATAGTTCAGACTGGATGTGCTGATCTCTACTTGAATCTGATATACATGAGTCATAGTCATTGAAGAGAGTTGGAGTGTGATTACCAGTGAGATAAGTACCTAGAACACTTGAAAAAGGGAAGGAGTGATTTGTTTAACTTGTGCTTGGTACCTACAATAACCAAAGCTGGGGGTAGGTAATTAAAGGGAAAGGTTCTTATGTCAGTCAAGTTCCACACAATCTAGTTCAAGAAAAATGGTCCGGGACTGAGGAGACATTAAAAAAATTCAGATAAATGGAATATTCAGCTAATGGGAAACAACTTTACAGTCAACATGGACCTGATAGCGTAAATGAGCCAACTGAAATCATTAGGCTTAATATGGGTATTTAGGTGAAATTCTACATCAGTATTATTCAGGAGGTCAAACTAGGTGATCTTATGGTCCCTTTTTGCCTTAAACTCTATAACACTGTGACTGATTTATACCAGCAAAGATCTGGCCCTTTGTCTACAGCAGCAATGTGGTTCATTATTCATAGTTATTGAGTGTCTTCTGAGCTGTAATGAGATTTTGTATATAAAAACTTGAACTCTAATAAAAGTCTTGAAATTACCAACTCATTGCACATAGAGTGTAGAGTCATAATGCAGTAACACCTACTGTTGTGAAATGGTTGCCAAAAGGAAAAAAGGTTTGTATTAATCATCTGAGTGATCCAATCCCTTCTGTCTTACAAGCAAATAGCCACTGATTTATAGAAGGAAAAGTGTATGTCTGTAGAGTTTTGCATCCCTCCCATTCTCCAATCTGTTACTTTCCTTAAATGAGTGGAGCTCCTGAGGAACTACCTGCTTCGCAGGAGTTCTCCACTTCAGAGTGGATGAGCTTCGCTCTTGGCAGGTGATCTCTACAGACAGCAAAGCAACAGCTTATCGAGACTGGGCAAACTTACCCCTGTGCAAGCAACATCAATGTAGTTACACTGGTGGAGAGACCTAAGTAGACACACTGTGTCTGTGTGCTTCAGAAAGGTGTGACATAGTCCTGCAACTTATTCTGATAAGTCTCAGTACTGTGGTTCCCAATTTACCAGTGTTGTGTGTTTGCACTGGTGTAACTACATCATTGCACAAAAGCACTCTATAGCTAGGGCCTAAGGGACATAAGGTATGGTGAACCTTAAGAGGTGAAATCACATTGACCTCAATATTTCAGCAAAAATTCAGTACAGAGCTCTCCAAAGTTACATTACTCTCAAAATTGCCAGAGAGTTAAGAACATAGAACACTTAAAAAGAAAGAGCAGATTCATTTAACTTGTGCTTGGTCCCTAAAATAACCAAAGCAGAGTGCAGGTAGCTAAAGGGGAAAGTTCATATGTCAGTCAAGTTCCACTCAACCTAGTTCAAGAAAAATGGTCTGGCTACTAAGTTCTCTCACTCACACATCTATAGAGCTGCCTAGACTTATTGGGTGAATTGTGACGTCAGTAAAGTCAGTGGTAGTTTTATTAGTGACTACAGGCATGTCTACATGGAAATAAAAGTCCTGTGGCTGGTCCAGGTCTCACTCAGGCTCATAGAGCTTGGGTTGTGGAGTTAAAAATGGCTGTTTTGATGTTTGGGCTCAACTAGAGCCTGAGCTTGGGGCCCTGTGAAAGTGGAAGTCCCAGCCTTCAGACTCCAGCAGAGCTCAGATGTCTACATGGCAACATTTAGCCCTGCAACCTTAGCACCATGGATCCAAGTCAGCTAACCCATATATATCTCCATATAGGCATACTCTTTGAGATCATTACTTTACCCACTGGTATTGTGGGGGCGAGGAGGGGGAAAGAGTCTTCCCCAATGATCCTGAAATAATTTATTTGCACAAAACTCTCTTTGAAGTTATTGGTCAAATAAGGTTATCAGGATCAGGCCCTTGTAAATCAATTTATAACATCACAAGTCAGAAGCACAAAAATGAAATTCTTACTAGGCTATAAAAAACCCAAGACAGAATTTAAATCTCTCTCCTTGTCCACTAGAGGATACATCTACACTACATGGCTATTTCAGGATACCAGAGGCTACCCCACGTCTACACAAGCTGCCCATTATTTTGAAATATTTTTCGAAATAACGGGTGCGCTATTTTGGCATCCCAGTGGGATGTCTCAAAATAGCACATTATTTTGTAGATGCGCCAAATTTCAAAATAAGTGATTTCAAGTTTAGGGTGCTATGTAGATGCACCCTTAGTTACACACAGGAAAGTGTTTAGGGGAAAAATACTAAACAAACTTCATTGAACTAATTTCTTCTAACAAATGATACAAAGCAGATTTGGTGCTAAAAGAAAAACATAAATGCTGAACTGCTGAACTACTGGAAATTGTAGCAACGTACATGAGAGTCAATGTTCAATACCTAGAATTAAATTCTTTCCCCCCTCTCCCTGATTTATTGGAGAATAATTCTCTTTTTGGAATTTCTAATATTTTGTTTTATCTCAAACCATTTCAGATAACTGTTTGTGTTCATTTTAGACCATATGTTTTCAAAGAGATCCAATTAACCAAAATCCTCCTAATATTGGACCTGATTCTTCAAGTATTACATACCAGACACGGTAGCATATATTTTTCCAATGTGACTTGTGATTTTGGGATGTGCAACTTGACACCTTATAGAAAACTGGCTTGCAGAAGGCAGGTGCTCAACATATTCTAAAATCTTTTAACAATATCTCAGATTGGGCACCCAAAATCACTAGTTACTTTAGCAAATGTAAATCTGCAGTGATGTCATGAATAATTCTTGTTCCCATTACCTGAAGTAAATGCTCTCAGTTAAAGCCTGAATTAACTCTGTTGACTTCATCACATGCCTGGTGAATTAATTCAATCAAAGTGATTTAAATCACTGATTTTAATCGTGATGTAAATCAGCAAGCAGGGAACCTTGATTTAAATCTTGCTTTTGTACTTAGTTCTTTGCGTAAAGAGAGAGTGATTCTCATTGGTTGGTAAATATTAAAACATTTTGATTGGCAACGATGCATAGCCTTTACATTAAATTTGATCATTCTTTTTGCTCACAGTGATGATGAACTATACCTATACAAACCAACTGGAATCATTATATAACTATACTTCTATTTTTTCAGTCTTAAATTTTACATTTTATTTATATTGAAATGGTAAGGGATGCATTTTTATTGAGATTTGTGTGAAGCTCTACTTTGATTAAAATTAAAATTCAATTAAAGGTACAAAGAGCATTTTGAAATGGTTCATTAGATAAAGCTACCTTAGATCTGCTGAATAGATAAGGAAAAAAGATTCTCAAAACATGTTTTATGTCTAAAACTGTTTTACAAAACAAAGGAAGTATAACGAATATAGTATAATGAACTAAACTAAACTAATAAATTTAACTGAATACTACTGCCTTCAAAACTGTTGAATTAGTAGATCTCAGCCTCACACTTAAATCTTACTCATAGATTGAAAGAGAAAAAACAAGCTTTTGAAGGAGAAGGGGATGCTATTAGCACTCTTCCCGGGGGGCTGTGTGTAACGGACACTCCTCAATCTCCCCCCGCACACTGGGAAAGTAGCACTTCCCTGGGAGGCTGTGTGTGCTGGACGTACCCACCAGGGGGCTGGGAAACTAGCACTTCTCCAGGAGGCCACATGTGTGGGACCCAGCATGTGCTGGACACAGAGGGAAGCCAACTTTTCCTGTTCTCCCAGCCCGGCTACAGGCTCCTGCCCAGGCTGGGCCATTTCCATGCCTGCCTGCCTCCAAACCATATGTTTTCAGATGCTCCCCTGAAAACTCTGTGCACTTGCTGTAAAATGCCTGCGTTAAAGTGAACATTTGGCCTTGCACAGAACACATCTCCTTTGTCTTTACAGAGACCTTTGACGTAGGCTTAACACAATGTATGTGTTGTAATGTGTGCCTTTGTAACTTTTTATTGCAGCTGGGACTGCAGCCAGCTTGGTGCGTACTCCCCTTCTTTCAGCATCTGCCCACCTGGCTCAGAGCCACATGTTCAGGGAGCAGATGGAGTGCATGAACTCTGTCATGCAGGAGATGTGGGAAGAGCAGCAGGACCAGATCACAGAATTCCAGGAGAAGAGAGCCACCAGGGAGCAGCACACGAGGCAACCCAAGATCCTCTTTGCCTCCCTAACAACTGTGAGGGAGTACCAGGCTGCATGACTGAAGAGGGACTCCTCCCCGAACCCTGTCCATCCCGATGACACCACCACTCCCTCTTCCCCCAGCCCCATCGCTTCCACTCCCAGCATCCACTGGGGCCCCAGGACATGGGGAGGAGGTGGGGGGGACTCAAGGGCAGCCTTACCCTCCAGCACCTTGGGAGGCAAAAGGGGATCTCACAACCATTTGTGAGTCCCCCTCCCCAATTCAGGGTCCGACTTCTTTCATTTTCCATCTGTTTTCCCCAAATAAGAACTATGTTCTTTGAACAACGGTCTCTTTATTGTTTGAACTACAGGGGCGAGGTGGGCGATTAAAGGCAAACAAGCACGGGGAATGCAGGGACAACTTGTTGAGCAACATGTGGAAGGGTCTCAGAACTGCCATTCATAAAACTTGAGAGGGATAGCTGAGTTAGTCTGTAACTGGGAAAACTTAAAAAACAAATAGTCTGGTAGCACTTTAAAGGCTAACAAAACATATAGATGGCATCATGAGCTGTCATGGCCCAACCCACTTCTTCAGATGAAAGAAACTGTCCTTCAAGGCCTCTCTGATGTGTGCTGCCCTGCACTCTGCTCTGTTTATTGCCCTGGTGTCCACCTGCTCAAACTCTCTGCCTAGGTACCCCACCCTGCCAGATAGGTTTCCCCCTTGAGCACACAAAGGTCACGGAGCATACAACAGGTTGCCACCAAAAAGGGAATGTTACATTTGCTGAGCTCCAACTCAGTCAGGATACTCTGAAATCTACCCTTTAGATGCCTAAAAGCACATTCAACCACCATTCTGCACTTGCTCAGCCTGTGGTTGACCTCCTCCTTGCTGGGATAGGCTGCCTGTGTATGATGGCTTCATGAGCCATGGGAGCAAGGGGTAGGCTGGGTTCCCAAGGATCACAATTGGCATTTCTACCTCTCTGATTCTGATTCTTTTTGCCTGGGAAAAAAGTTCCAGCATGCATCTTTTGGAAGAGACAGGAGTTCCTAAAGATGTGTGCGTCATGCACCCTTTCCAACCATCCCACGTTGATGTCGGTGAAACAGCACTTGTGATCCACCAGCACCTGCAGCACAATGGAAAAGTACTCCTTGTGGTTTATGTACACCTTGCCAAGGTGGTCAGGGGCCAGGATGGGAATGTGCATTCCATCTATCGTTCCACCACAGTTAGGGAAAACTATCTACTATGGTATCCGCATTTCCCAGAGCCACAGTGCTCCATAGCAGAATGGCATTGATCGCCTTGGCTACTTGTATGACAACAAACCCCACTGCTGACCCCCAGGCAAGTAGATTTTGTGTGCTCCAGTCCCACAGTGGGATAGCAGGGCAGGGAGGGGCTGGAGTGCCAGAGCAGGTTCCCCAATGCGAAGGGTGGGCCCCAACCTTTGTGGGCCAGATCCAGACAAGCTGGGGGCTGAGGTTCCCCACCCTTGGTCTATTGCCACATGCGTCTTCAGAGTCAAACCTGTGGAACTTCTTGCCAGAGGATGTTGTGAAGACCAGGACTTTAACAAGGTTCAAGAAAGAACTAGATAAATTCTTGGAGGTTAGGTCCATCAATGGCTATTAGCCAGGATGGGTAGGAATGGTGTCCCTAACCTTTGTTTGTCCAAGGCTGGAAAAGGATGATGGAAACAGGTTTGCTTGAAGATTCCCTGTTGTGTTCTCTCCCTCTGGAGCACCTGGCATTGGCCACTGTTGAAACACAGGATACTGGGCTAGATGAACCTTTGGTCTGATCCAGTATGGCCGTTCTTATGTTCATGGCAAACTGAGCTTCATCCTTATCCTCTTCCAGGCAGAGCGACATGGATGTGCTCTTGAAGTAGTGTGCCATTAGATTCACCATGGCACACATCAGCATCAGTATGTCCTGCTGCAAACTAGAACTGCTATGGCATCTGCGTGGGAAACCAGGAACCAAAAAAGCAGGAGCACTCTGCTTTCCACAAGGAGGGAGGGACTAGACAAGTGCATTATGGGATGCTGACAACATGAGCCCCTAACCACTCACTGCAGAGTTTTGGTCCCAGCAGTCACAGGGGAGCATAGCCCAGAATGCAAAGCTACCCACGGTGCATCACTTTCTGAGTCGATGGTAGGCTATGGGCACACACTGCTTCAGGCTATGTTCCATTCTTCCCTGCAGAGAGGACCCGGTCCTTTGCCTGTGCAAAATCGGGTGCCCAGAAATCAACCATATTAGGTTCGACCTTACTTTGTAGTGCACACATGGCCCCAGAGAAAAAATCTAGCTTTTTGCATGGGCCATTGTCCATGTCATGATTTTTTATTAAATTTGAGGAAACTGAGGGTGCTCAGAGGATAAGGCTCCATATGCATGTGGGTATTCTATGCATTCCAATGACAACAGCAGATATTTATCAAGAGGAGAAAAGACTCCACATAAAAAGGAAACCGTAGGTCTTTCTGGAGTACAGTTTCTGGTCTTAAAACAGACAGAGATTAATCATTCACTGTGCTATTTATTTATACCTTGAAGCACTGACAGGCTGCCTTTTAAAAAATATCTTCGGGTTTCTAAGTGGCATGAGGTTTAAAATTAGGCACTGGAACTAATAGGTTGTTATTGTCTCATAATATTTGACATGATGCTCGTGGCTTCTCTTTGAAAAAAATAATCTTTTGTCAAACAGAATCATGATTCCGTAACTATCTATTATGCCACAGCACATACCCATCACTACAAGCTGTACCTGTACAATGGGTGCTACTGTTTTCATCCTTGCTGAACAATAAAAAAAGACACAGTTCAATAGAAATAGTCTGTAAAGCTTCCTTTTGTTACCTCAATGGATGTATGGAACACTAAAGGGTAGGAGATGCCCTGAGACATTCCCCTGAACAAAGAGACCATGTATAAGCCCTGAGAGGCTTCCTTTCTCTGAGGTAAAGAGAAAGGACAACATTGCTGCCGGCCTATTCCAGCAGCTAATTATAACTGAGTGGCTGCTCAGTTTTGCTGCCCTGCGAGTAAGGGTGGAGGAGCCAAGGCTCTGTTCGCTTCCTTGCTGCTCACTCTGTGCCAAAGTGGGAAGTTGCTCAGTTTCCTCTAAGTCCCATGTCTCAGACCCCAAAGTCTGGGCTCCCCATTGAGGAGTATAAATATGGGTTCTTACCTTCCCTTATTGCCGTGGCAGGCCTGGATTCCAAGTTGTAAGCTATCCCTGTCTGAGAATTCTGTGCACTACTGGTTTTTTAGCATGGGGCTTCTATAAAAGTCAACCCTTCTGTCCAGATAAAAGAAAAGACAAGAAAATGTTTTTGGTAGGTGAAGTTACTTTACTGACAGGGAATGATAGCCCCTTTAAGGACAAGGTGCTGCTTCCCCATGTTACTGGGGCTTAGACCTTTACCAAAGGGCATGTTGGGAGAAGAAGGGGTTTTGAGTCTATTTCTGTTTAGAAGATTCCTAATCTGATCATTCTTGCTCCTCTCGAAGGAAAGCCCCGTGTCCAGTCTTCAACCTCTGTCTTCTCAAATAGCTCTTGCTCCAAGCATGTTACTCTTACAGCTCCCCTTACAGCCCCCCTTAGGCATTCTCAGCTCCCTTGGCTGACTGCTACCC
Organism: Pelodiscus sinensis; assembly: GCF_052426305.1. Taxonomy (NCBI): domain Eukaryota; kingdom Metazoa; phylum Chordata; order Testudines; family Trionychidae; genus Pelodiscus; species Pelodiscus sinensis. Next base: position 29,641,563 of record NC_143065.1, read on the forward strand.
TCCACCTGGATTCTCTCTAAATGAGCCACAAGCACCTTCTTAAATAGCCCTGCTAGTTGTGATGTATTGAAAACTCTGTTGAGTCACACCCATGATGTCAGAGGGGTGGTCATGTTAGTCTGTAACTAAAAAAATTTAAAAAACAACAACAGTGGTTCTGTTGTACCTTCTTTTGACAGAGGGATATAAATTAGGCACTTCAAAATTGCAAATGAAGCCGGGATTTGAATTTCCCCTGCTTCATTTGCATAATCACGTCATGGCGCTCTTTCGAAAAAGCGCTATTTTGAAATTGAAACCGCAGTCTAGACGCAGTTCTTTTGAAAATAGAAGCCTTTTTTGAAAGGTCCTGTAAACCTCATTTTTTGAGGATGTAGTCTAGACACACCTTCTGGGTATGTCTACACTAGCCACCCTAGTTCGAACTAGGGTCGCTAATGTAGTCATTCGAACTTGCAAATGAAGCCCGGGATTAAAATATCCTGGGCTTTATTTGCATGTTCCCGGGTGCTGCCATTTTTAAATGCCCGGTAGTTCGGATTCCCTGCCCGTGGCTACACGCGGCACGGGCTAGGTAGTTAGAATTAAAGCCCCTAATTTGGACTACCATTACTCCTCCTGCAATGAGGAGTAACAGTAGTCCAAATTAGGGGCTTTAGTTTGAACTACCTAGCCCGTGTCGCGTGTAGCCGCGGGCAGGGAGTCTGAACTACAGGGCATTTAAAAATGGCGGCTCCCGGGAACATGCAAATAAAACCCAGGATATTTTAATCCCGGGCTTCTTTTGCAAGTTCGAATGACAACATTAGCTATCCTAGTTCTAACTAGGGTGGCTAGTGTAGACATACCCTCAGAGACTAACCAAAAATATATATATAGATAGTATCATCAGCTTTCATGGACACAACCCACTTCTTGACATGACAAATAAGTAAGTGGACATACATATGTCCATGGTTAGTGGACATCTGGCTAACTAAAATCATGACAGACTACAGATGTTGCCGGACCAGGGTGTGCTGGTATAGAGAGGTTCAACCAATATAACTAATATGTGACAAGCTTAAAGATAGCACTTTGGCAAAAATAAAGGTACCTGACTATTGGAAGCATATACATAGCCATACTGTGCACTATGTCTACACTGGCAGGTTCTTGCACAAGAACATCTTGCGCAAATGTTCTTGTGCAAGAACACGTCTACACTGCAATGTGCTTCTGCACAAGAGCATCCATGGCAGTGTGGACGCTCTCTTGTGCAAGAAAGCTCTGATGGCCATTTTAGCCATAGGGCTTTCTTGTGCAAGAAACCCCTGCTGCACGTCCACACTGCCCTCTTGCGCAAGAGCTCTTGCACAAGAGGGCTTACACTTGTTAGAAAAGAGAGTAGCTCTTGCGCAAGAACCCCTCTCTTCCCACGCCGTACTGTAAATCTTCTTGCGCAAGAGCGGGCGGGCAGTGTGGACACTCTGCGGAAGAACTGCCATTCTTGCACAAGAAACCATCAGTGTAGACATAGGCTTTGAGTATTCCAGAGTTGAGTTCTTTAAAATAAAAAATTGGCAGGGGGGGAGGGGGTTGACTTTGTTCTTTAGTTTTTCTGCACATAACACTTGAAATCGTGACCTTCAAAGTATTGCACTGCTAGCTCCTGCTTTTCAATAAAACAGAGAATGGTGGCAGGGAGTATGCTTTGTTATATACTTTTCATTCTTTGACCTCTGTCATCTGTGTTCTAGCCATACCTCCTTTAATTCCCCAGTCAGAGCTATGGACTGTAGCAGATACCATAAAGATCCACCCAAATGAAGGAGGATGGCAGCTGTTCCTACCTAGTCAATGATTTAATTTTCTCTCTTATTAGGATCCCTTTCCCTTCTAAATCTTCTCTTCTATTTTTGGTTCCTAGGTCACATGGACCATGAACAAATACCAGAAGCTACAGTTAGTGAGACAGTCATCTTAAACACCCTTCTGAACTTTCTTAGTAATTTCTTTTGTCTGGCTTTGTTCTGCCTCAGCATAACATGGAGGGACTCACTGCCAGAGCACCTCCTGCTGGGGACACTGGGAATAAGCTCTTCAGTGCAGGAGCACCCCCTTCTGCCTGGTGTCTCATCTGCTGTTACCTTTTTTATTTCCCTCCACCACTTTGTGTTAGGACCCATATCCCTCCTAGACTGTGCTACCCTCCCCTCTGGGTGCTACCCTGCTGCTGTGCCCCTACACTCTGGGGTCCTCACCTCAGAGAACCCCCACCCCCCTATTCCCACCTTGCCTCAGGGACCCTATTACCAGTCATCTAATCCCTTACCTCAGGGGCAAACTGCAGTCTGAAATGGCCACTCATCCTTGGCAAGGGGGAGTGGATCTGGTGCTTTCTACTGCCCTGGCTGCCTCCCTGAAGCCCTAGTATCTCAGGCCCCATAGCCTGGTCCTTGCCTGGTTAGAGCTCACACAGCTCTGCCTGCCTGCCTGCCTGCCTTTCTCCAGCCCTGCTCTACATCAAGAAGCCTCTAACTTCCCTGGCAGCTAGAGCCTTCCTACTCTACAGCTGGAGCAAGAATGTAGCAGTGTCTTCGCCCATCCCGGAGTATTTATTTATACAGCCCCAGCTGGGCCCTATTTGGCTGAACCTGTCTCAGCTGTTTGTTCCACAACCCTCTTCCAGGGCTGGGTTTTAACTCTTAAAGGGCCAGTGCAATGCAGATGCCCCATTATACTCTGTCACTTCATTGTAAGTCTGAGGCTATGTCTATACTGCAGACTTTTTGCACAAGAACAGCTGTTCTTGTGCAAAAACTTGCCGGGTGTCTACACTGCCTGCACGTTCTTGCACAAGTAAATTTACAGTACAGCGTCGGAAAACAGGGTTTCTTCCGGAAGGGATATTCCTTTCCCCATGAGAAATAAGCCCTCTTGCGCAAGAGCTCTTCCACAAGATGGCAGTGTAGACAGGCAACATGAATTCCTTACGCAAGAAACCCCTATGGCTAAAATGGCCATCAGAGCTTTCTTTCTCAAGAGAGCGTCCACATTGCCATGGACACTCTTGCACAAAAGCACATCTCTTGCACAAAAGCACATGGCAGTGTGGACATGCTCTTGTGAAAGACCTTTTGCACAAGAACTCTTGCGCAAAACAGTTCTTGTGCAAGAAGCCGGCAGTGTGGACGTAGCCTGAGGGAGTGAAGAAATTTGGCAGTAGATGAATGCAAGCCATAAGGAATTTTAGTGTGGTGGCTATGTAAACCCTACATGCTTGTAATAAACATATTCAAAAGCCACATATGCGTATCCTTGAGAGCTTCTCTCCACAGCTGTCTTCAGGTATGGCTCCAACCCAGCACAATGCTTCAGCATGTGAATCCCGGTGTAGCCCAAGGTCCAGTGTGTTTCAGCAGCAGCCCTGGGAACTACAACTTGTGGACTACAAACTGCGGCATGTTGGGAGAACTTCCTGGTTCCTGCCAGGATGTGCCCTCTGCCCCCCAGAGGGTCTCAGCAGGGACTGTGCTAGTAGCAGCACACAGGCTGCATGCTGAAAGAAGGGGCTGCTGAACCGTTTTCCTGTTCTATGTTTTTTACAGGTAGGACCAGAAAGGGCTATAGAGCACCCCGAGAGGAGTTTAAGAGACACAAAGGGAGAACCTGGACTTGGTTATGTGGGGTTTAGTTACTGTGGGAGTTGGATCATGTGTTCCAAGGGGGCTGTGTTGTGTGCTGTAAGCCCTCTGCCCCCGGCAGGGTCTCAGCAAGGACGGTGCTAGAAGCAGCACACAGGCTGCATGCTGAGAGAAGGGGCTGCTGAATTGTTTTCCTGTTCTATGTTTTTTACAGAATAAAGCCTGTTCCTGGTGATTTGTCGGAGTGGGTCTGGTCTGAGGTGCACTCACACATACAAGCAGCCTCACACCAAGCAGCCTCAGGCCTATCTGCCCCCGCCCCCCAGTGGTGTAAGAAGTCACAAGCTTCCTCTATGATTAATAACCTCACACTGGGCTAGCCAACAGGAGGGGTTACATTTTTTAGCTACTGGTGCAGTGACTCAGATAGGGGAAGCTTGATTAGTTTGCACAGAGTTAGGAATCTGCCACACCAGGACAGCATGAACTCACAGTTTGGAGCCCAGGGGGGTTGGTATGACCCAGGGTTGGTGTCAGTGAAAGTAGAGACCCCCAATGGGTGTCGTGGCCTAGAGATCCCTGTGGCTAAGGATATAGCTGTTGAAGGAGAAACCTTAGGGAAGGGCATAGCAGTTTCGTACCTCCCTGCATAGCACCAAATCCGTGGGGTGCCTGTTTTCAGTGGTGGTACAGGTTGCAGAGTAGACATTGAGGACTGGATAAAAGATATAGAGTATCTGCTAGCAGCCACTGGCATTCCTGAGCCTTTGAAGTTCCCCATCCTTGTCAGATACCTAAGAGCCCATAAATTAGATATGGAGAGCCCGTAAATTAGTCCTTAACCTGCCGCCTCAGGAGCAGTTTCCAGCCCGAGCTGTTGAAGAGCTTAGAGCAGAATACAGTGACTGTCATTTATCATTGGGCCCCATGGCAGACTTTTATGAGAGATGCCAACGCCCTAGAGAAACAGCCTCAGCCTATGCCATCGAGTTAGAAGCCTTACTGCGGGTAGTAGAAGAGAAGCTCCAACAGTCCTTCCCTGATTGGGACTATAAACTGACACAACAGTTCATGCGGGGCATCCGGGACCGAGAAGTGCGGAACAGGTTGGCACCTATGCAGCCTCGCTACATGACATTCCGACAGTTGCAAGAAGAACTGCATCAGCTGACCCGGGAGAGGAATGTAGAGGGTAGAATACATGGGCCAGCCCAGAGGATAAATAGCCTGCAACAAGCTGCCCTGTCAGATGATGCTGCCCCCAACGTACCTCCACCCAGTAGTACCCCGTATCAGGCAATGTTGGAGATAGTGAAGGGCCTAACTGGACTAGTCCAGAAACAGAGCCATGTGAGAACGGGACAGCTGGGGGCACAGGTATTGCAGCAAGGTATAGCAGTGAGGGCAACACCTCAACATTCTAGATGGGAAAGTGGTGGAAGTACCCCTGACAACAGTGCCCGTGTCACCAGAGGCCGTTTTGTATGCCACCATTGTGGACAAGAAGGCCACATAGCCCGTGGTTGCTGTCAACTCCCTCAGGCTCCCTCCTCTTTAAACTGCTAAAGTCTGACACTGAGGGGCAAGTGAAGGGCACAGAGTTGGTGAGAAGTTCCCCAATAGCATCAGTGTGTACAACGTCCCAGTGTACTCAATCACCTGCCAGCTGGCCTCCCAGCCTGGTGGGGCACTTGACCGAGGAAATTGTGGAAGTGAATGGTGCAAGGCTCTAATTGATTCAGGGTTGCAGGTCACAACCATCACAGAGGATTTCTGGTGAAATCACCCTACCCTGGGTAAGTCACATCCCATGCCTGTAGATCTCTTGATAGAGGGTGCTGGTGGCCAAGCAGTCTTCCATCTAGGAGTTCTAAAATTAGTTTTATCTTTTCTTGGGCAAACCTACAAGGGAGTCCCTGCCCTTCTGGTGCCTGGAACGAAGTACCGACAGGGAGTCCCTGTGTTGTTGGGGACAAATGTCATACATTCCAGCTGGCAGGATTTAGCCAACCAATTGGGCAACCAATTCCCAGATTGCCTGAAAGAGAAGTCACCAGCCTGGCATGCAGCCTATAGGCAAGTAATCTCTGGCCAAGAGAGACCATCCTTGAGATACACTGGCAAGCAGCCCATCTTGTTGAGAGCTGGAGAAGGAAAAACTGTACCTGTGAAGGCCCCTTGGGGTACAGGATGGGAGCCATACACTGTTCTGCTTGAACCTGATGCTAAGAGTCACCTGCCAGGGAATTTGAGGGTGGAGGAAGATATAGTAGATGTTGAACACGGGAAGGCTTATGTTTATCTGCAGAATGTAGGACAAACAACAGCAATAATAGGCAGGAACCAGCATCTAGCTACAGCGTCAGTAGTCTACAGCATGGCTAGCGTGAGCAGCAGCTTAAAATACTCTCCAGGGCAAGCACCAAGAGAAGAGGCACAGGCCAATGCCGAGGTGCCAGAAGTAGACCTGAGTCAGGTAGCTGTGCAGGATCCAGCTCAACTGAAGATGTTGGAAGAACTGTTGAAGCGGAACGCAGATGTATTCTCTAAAAATGATCTTGACTTGGGGTGTACTTCCACAGTCAAGCATGGGATACCCTGGATCAACACTACTCCTGTTAGGCAACCCTACCGGAGGATACCTCCAGCACAGTACCAGGAGGTCTGCAAGCATTTGCAGGGTATGGCAGAGGTGGGTGCAATAAGACCAAGTCAAAGCCCATATGCTTCACCAATGGTGGTGGCAAGGAAGAAAGATGGCACTATTGGAGTGTGCATTGACTACAGACAGCTGAATGCTAAAACCACTCGGGATGCATTTCCTCTGCCCGCATGCAAGAAGCTTTGGATGCCTTAGGAGGAGCTAGATATTACTCTACACTAGATCTTACTTCAGGATATTGGCAGGTAGAAATGGCAGAAGAAGATAAACCCAAAACTGCATTCATCACCCCCATGGGGCTGTTTGAATGTAATCAGATGCTTTTCGGTCTACAGAACACACCAGCTACCTTCCAGAGGTTGATGACACATGTTTTGGGGGATCTAAACTTCTCAGCAGTATTGATTTATCTCGATGATGTCATAGTGTTCTCCAGTACTTTTGAGGAGCATCTGCAGCGCCTGGAGATGGTTTTTGACAGACTTTGCCAACACAAGCTCAAGCTAAAGCCCAGAAAATGTCATCTGCTACGAGAAAAGGTACGATATCTTGGGCACATAGTATCTGCCCAAGGCATTGCAACAGATCCAGATAAGATTCAGCAGGTGAGAGACTGTAGGATCCCTGCTAACAGGAAGGAAGTGTTACAGTTTCTCGGGTTCACTGGCTAATACAGAAGATACATCAAAGGCTACTCCAAATTGGCAGCCCCATTATTCAGACTAACTGGAGGGGGGCACCCAGACCAGAAGGAGGAATCAGAGGGGTCCTACTAAGATACCAAGTTTTGTTTGAATAAAGGAATGTGACCAGGCTTTTACAGAGCTGAAAACAAAGCTGACAACTGCACCAATATTGGGTTATGCTGACTACTGTTTACCATCCATTCTCCAGACAGATGCATCTACGGAGGGGCTAGGAGCTGTACTGGCACAGGTTCAGTTAGGAAAGGAGAGAGTCATAGCTTATGCCAGCAGGCGCTTAACTGCCTCTGAAAAAAATTATCCTCCCCATAAACTGGAGTTTTTGGCATTAAAATGGGCAGCTGCAGATAAATTTAGAGACTATCTTCTAGGACACCAATTCACAGTGCTAACTGACAACACTCCACTGACCTATGTTACTACTTCTGCTAGATTGGATGCAACTAGTCAAAGGTGGATGGCAAAGCTGGCACAGTTTAACTTTGACATAAAGTACCGGCCTGGGAGAAGCAATGCCAATGCTGATGGCCTGTTTCAGCTACCCTGGGAGGAGGTGGCTACTGCTCTGAATGCCAGATGCAATGTGTCTTCCATAGCAACCCAGGGTGATGGCCAAGGGAGAGCCACAGGCGGAGCTGAGCCACTCCATTGGCCAGGCATAGAGTTAATCCCAGGCCTGCCTAAAGAAGAACTGAGGAGGCTTCAGGAAAAGGATGCAGTAATCTCTCGAGTAAGATCCTACCTGCCCAGACAGCGGACACCCAGTGCCCGGGAGAGATGGAAGGAAGTAACACCAGTGAAGATATTACTGAACCAATGGAAACGATTGCAGCTGGTAGAAGGGATCCTTTACAGGAGAACAACAATCCCAGGAGAGGGACAGATCCAACAAGTTGTGCTACCAGAGAAACTCCAGAGAGAAGTGTTTGAAGCTCTGCACACAGACATGGGACACATGGGCATTGACCGTACAGTGGACCTCATCCGCACTCGCTGTTATTGGCCAGGCATGCAGACCACCATCCAGAAGTGGTGCCTTTCCTGCAAAAGGTGCTGCCTAAGGAAGAGAGGCATCTTTGGAAATAGAGTTCCACTTATCTCCATCCATACCAGTAGGCCCCTGGAGCTAGTATGTATTGACTTTCTCACCCTGGAACCATCCCGAGAGGGCATCGAGAATATCCTTGTAGTTACTGACCACTTTAGTCACTATGCTGTGACCAACGGGCGTCTACTGTGGTCAGGGTGATGTGGAAACACTTCATCGGCAACTATGGCATCCCTGAAAGGATACATACAGACCAGGGGAGGAATTTTGAAAGTAATCTCCTTGTCCAGCTTTGGAGACTGTCGGGGATCTCAAAAAGCAGAACCACGCCCTATCATCCCCAGAGGAATGGGACTACTGAGTGGTTCAACCAAACACCCATGAATATGCTGGGAACCCTGTGTCCAGAGCAAAAGGCAAATTGGAAGGACTATGTTGAGTCCATGACCCATGTCTACAACTGCACTCATCATGAGTCCACTGGGTTTTCCCCATTCTTCTTAATGTTTGGCCGGCACCCAAAGCTGAAGATAGATCTAGCTCTGGGTCTCCCCCCACCGAGGAAATGAGGGGTTAGAGGCGGAGGAGTACGTCTCCCACCTCAAAGAATGCCTAGAGACAGCGTACCATCAGGCTGCACAGGCATCTGAAGCTGCCAAACGTCACCAGAAAAAGTATTATGACCGCCAGACACGAGAAGCCCCATTAATTCCTGGAGACAGGGTGCTAGTAGCCAAGGTAAAGAAAGGGAGACAGAAACTGGGAGACAGATGGGAATCAACTCCCTATATTGTGATTAGAAGACAAGGGGATTTGCCTGTCTATGTAGTGCAGCCAGAAACACGAGGGGGGGAAACGGATGATACATCATAACCGAATTACTCCATGCATGTTTCTACCTATTGGTGGAGTCAGTCAACCAGTTGGCAGGGAAGCAGACATGCAGGAAGCCATGCCAGAAAATGAGGGAAGCCTCCCGTTGGAGGCAGAGGCAGAATAGAACTTACTAGAGACCCTATAGATAGTACAGGGGGCTATAGAGGAAAGAAAACCCGTAGGGGGGTGACATACACAGGGGATACCTGGGACATGGGGGAGCGAGGATTACTCTGCGATGAGTCCCCAGAACCAGACCATTTTGACTCAGATTCTCAGTTCTCTGACCTGGAGGAGCCTGACCAGACCATGGGGGTAGCAGAAGAGGCCGACCAAACTGAGGAGAGTCTGAATGAACTGAATTGGATTGGAAAAGGGCAGACTGAGTGGGACCAGACGGAAGAGGTGCCTAGAGAGAACCCACCAGCTCCGTGGCACTCAACAAGACAGCGCAGGGCACCTGTCTGGCTCGATTTGGAGGGCTGCCCGATGAAAGAAGAGTAGAGACTGGGGGGTTTTGGCCAGAGCTGCTGAGGGACGTGCAGCAGGATGCTGAGAGGTTTTGGATTAAGGAAATGGATGAGGTTGCCCTTTCAATAAGTGGGGGAAGGGTGTAGCCCAAGGTCCAGTGTGTTTCAGCAGCAGCCCTGGGAACTACAACTTGTGGACTACAAACTGCGGCATGTTGGGAGAACTTCCTGGTGCCTGCCAGGATGTGCCCTCTGCCCCCAGCAGGGTCTCAGAAAGGACTGTGCTAGGAGCAGCACACAGGCTGCATGCTGAGAGAAGGGGCTGTTGAACTGTTTTCCTCTTCTATGTTTTTTACAGAATAAAGCCTGTTCCTGGTGATTTGTCGGAGTGGGTCTGGTCTGAGGTGCACTCACTCATACACAACACAGAGCACACCAAGCAGCCTCAGGCCTATCTGCCCCCGCCCCCCAGTGGTGTAAGAAGTCACAAGCTTCTCCTATGATGAATAACCTCACACTGGGCTAGCCAACAGGAGGGGTTACACCTGGAAGAAAGTAGGTAGTCCTACTGAAGTCTCTAAGGGTATGTCTACACTACAAAGTTAGTTCGAACTAACGGACGTTAGTTCGAACTAACTTTAATAGGCGCTACACTAGCGCTCCGCTAGTTCGAATTTGAATCGAACTAGCGGAGCGCTTAGTTCGAACTAGGTAAACCTCATTTTACGAGGATTAAGCCTAGTTCGAACTAGCTAGTTCGAATTAAGGGGTGTGTAGCCCCTTAATTCGAACTAGTGGGAGGCTAGCCCTCCCCAGGTTTCCCTGGTGGCCACTCTGGCCAACACCAGGGAAACTCTATGCCCCCCTCCTGGCCCCGGACCCCTTAAAGGGGCATGGGCTGGCTACGGTGCCCGTGCCAGGTGCAAGCCTGCCAGCACCCAGCCAGCAGACCCTGCACCTGGCACGGCACAGAGCCACCCACCCGATGTCCTCCAGCCCACCCCCTCTTCCCGGGACCAGGCTGGCGGCTCCCGGGAGCTTGCCCTGGACCGCAAGAGGCGGGCACCTTCCTGGGCTAGTGCGGACATCGTGGACCTCGTCCACGATCTCCGCACTAGGCACAGGAAAGTGGCTGGCTAGGGCAGGAGAGCTGCCAGCCTGGCCACCCAGGAGCAGGTGTGCATGAAAATCAAGATGGTCCACTGAGACCCCCGACCCTGAGCCCTGAGCTTACAATGGCCGTCCTGGGTCAGACCAAAGGTCCATCTAGCCCAGTAGCCTGTCTGCTGACAGCGGCCAACCCTAGGGACCCTGGAGGGGATGGACCGAAGACAGTGACCAAGCCATTTGTCTCGTGCAATCCCTCTCCAGCCTTCCACAAACTTTGGGCAGGGACACCACTCCTACCCCCTGGCTAAGACTACTCCATGGACCCAACCTCCATGACTTGATCTCACTTCCCTTTAAACTCTGTTCCAGTTCTAGCCTTCACAGCCTCCTGCAGCAAGGAGTTCCGCAGGTTAACTATTTGCTTTGTCAAGAACAACTTTCTCTTACTAGTTTCAAGACTGCTACCCATTCCTTTCCTTTGGTGTCCTCTAGTCCTTCTTTATGGGAACTCAGGAAGAACTTTTCTGAATGCACCCTCTCCACCCAACCCCTGCTTTTAGAGACCTCTATCCTGTCCCCCCTCCATCTCCTCTTTTCTAAGCTGAAAAGTCCCAGTCTCTGTAGCCTTTCTTCATCTGGGACCTGTTCCCAACCCCTGATCATGTTAGTTGCCCTCCCCTCTCCCAGCCTTTCTCTTCCCCTCTCCCACCTCCTTTTCCCAGTCTCCCCCAGTTTTGTTCAATAAAGACAGAGTCAATGTTGGAAGAAAGGTTATCTTTATTTTGTACATCAATAAGAAGGGGGGCTAGGGAAGGGTAAGTGGAAGGAGGTGAGGGAGGAATGGGGTACGAGCCCCCGATGGGGAGGACTGGGCTGGCTCTGCGGGCTTCTGGAGGTGGAAGCTCTCCTGCAGCCCCCCGATTGCCCCCTCTCCCCAGATGGCAGCCTGCGGCAAGTGCAGCCCAGTGTGGGTACTCCGGGCACTCCAAGCCAGAACTTCTTTGCAAGCGGGGCACCCCTTAGAACTGTGTGTCCGGGGTGGGGGTCGGGACCCTTTAAGCGCAGCCCTCGGCTAGCCTGAGACAGCATCTCCATGCTCTAAGTCCTCCTCTTATGCCCTGCCGGCACTGCTTCCGGCCATCCTTAAGCCCTGTTCAGAGTCCACTCAATGTGGACTTGCTAGTTCGAATTAGCAAAACGCTAATTCGAACTAGTTTTTAGTTCTAGACGCGTTAGTTCGAATTAGCTTAGTTCGAATTAACTAATTCGAACTAAGTTAGTTCGAACTAGCGCTGTAGTGTAGACGTACCCTAAGCTCACCAGCTTAAAGTTATGTATGTGCTTATGTGCTTTGTTGAATTGTGGCCTATTCCCAGAATAGAAGAAAGTTCTGCTGTAGCTATTATACAGGATTCCACCTAACAGAAATTATTGGTTTTGTTTAGCCATCACATATAGTTGGCTGGCAATAATAAACAGATATCAGAGGGATACCGGGGGCTGCAGCCCCTGCTCACTACATTTGCCAACCCTCCCTCTTTCTGGGGGAAGGCATCCCCAGCTTTCCTCATGGCCACTGGGAAGGGCCAGGCCGAGGCATGTCAGCCCTGACTGCCTCTTCCCCCCAGCTGCTGGGCAGGACCAAGACCATGCCAGTCACCTCATTACGGCCTCTGGGCAGGGCCAAGGCTGTGCCGCCAGCCCCAGCTCTCTGCCCCTCCCCCGCCAGCTGCCAGGCACAGCCGAGGCCATGCCAGTCCCGGCTCTCCCCCCCTGTCTCCCACCTGGCCATCCTTGGCTCTCCCCAGGCAGGTCAGAGTCCATGACAGCCCCAACTCTACCCTCACACTGCCCCGCACCAGCCCCAGCTCTCCACCACCCTGCCTGCCCCCCGCTGTTGGGGAGAGCCGAGGCTGCACCCGCCTCAGTTCTACTCCCAGGCCTCTGGGGTTTGGGCTGGGCCAAGGCCACAGTGCAGCAGGCCGGGCTCTGGGGAGGAGGGAGGCTGCACGGCACCCACCGAGCACCACAGGGAGAGAGGGAGGCTGGGAGGAGGCAGGTGGGACGCAGAGTAACGTGATGCTGTCACTCTGTCATCCTGCAGGAAAATATTTGTGTTAATGGTTGTGTTAATTAACATTCCAGTAGAGGATAATATACAAGGGAGACAGACAAGGAGGACAGCTCATTTTTAAGGAATAAGCCCTAAAAGAACTGTCAATATATTTATGAGTGATGTTCCTCCCTTGCCCTAGATTTCACCTTATTGGGTGTTCTCACAAGAACCTTCCAACCCCTCACAAGGAATAGTTTCTTTCTGCAAAACGTGACACTGAATGCACAATAAAACAGCCCATGTGGATCTTATTTCACTATGATCCCCTGCATTTATGCAATCCTAGCTCTCAGCTACTTTCCCAGTCTGGCTTCTCTTTGACAACATATGCTTGTTCTCTAGGCTTTTTGTAACCTTTGCCATTTCTGACCTAAGGCTGCAGTCTCCATCTGACAAAGGCAGCGCAAGAGCATAGCCTCATTATTCTATTTGGATCTCATTGTTTTCTCACCACATACCCCGCTTCAGGCTGGTTTTTGCTCTCAGAAATAAGTGACATGGATTTTCCCAGTTAGAGCTTGCTTTTGGGTCCACTCAGTGAAAATGCCCCATGTATAGTACATAGCTGTTCACTGGCCTGCATTGCAACTCTGCAAGTCATTGTTTTCCCATCTTGGGAATTGATTTACTCTTGCCTGCAAGGCAGAGCCATTTTTTTATTAGACCTTCAGGACAGACGAGAAAGACAGACGAGACAGACAGACAGACAGACATATATATATATATATATATATATATATATATATATATCTCAGAGCCAGGAGAATAATTTCCTGGCAAGGTACAGGAAATATATGCTGGTGCAACCAATATTCCTATGGCTACACCTAGCCTGCAGTGCTTTTACGGGATATTAACCGGAGGTACCCCGGAAAAGCAATGCCGCGTCCAAGGAATGTGTCTGCTTTTCCGAAATGTTTTTCAGAAAAGCGGACGTGATCTTTTGCCATCCTTGTAAACCTCGTTCTACGAGGCAGAAGGGACATGTTGAAAGAGCAGGTTTTTCCAAAATTTGGCACCACGTGAACGCACCAAATTTCAGAAAAGCCTCTTTCGAAAGAAAAGCAGGAAAAGATACACAAATTGCGGTTCACATTTTGCGTATCTTTTCCCAACTTTTCTTTGTAGTCTAGATGTAGCCTATGTTTGCTTGGTCCTGCCATGAGGGCAGGGGACTGGACTTGATGATCTCTTGAGGTCTCTTCCTGTTCTTGTATTCTATGATTCTATGTTTACCTTCCATTTCTAGTTGTTGCTTGCCCTATGCTACACCTCAGGAAAATTGCTCCTTAGTAACCCTCTGGCTACATCTAGACTGGCATGATTTTCCGCAAATGCTTTTAACGGAAAACTTTTCCGTTAAAAGCATTTGCGGAAAAGAGCATCTAGATTGGCACAGACGCTTTTCCGCAAAAGCACTTTTTGCAGAAAAGCGTCCGTGCCAATCTAGACGTGCTTTTCCGCAAAAAAGCCCCGATGGCCACTTTCGCGATCGGGGCTTTTTTGCGCAAAACAAATCTGAGCTGTCTACACTGGCCCTTTTGCGCAAAAGCTTTGTGCAAAAGAACTTTTGCCCGAAGGGGAGCGTCGTAGTATTTCCGCAAGAAGCACTGATTTCAGACAGTAGGAAGTCAGCGTTCTTGCGGAAATTCAAGCGGCCAGTGTAGACAGCCAGCAAGTTTTTCCACAAAAGCAGCTGCTTTTGCAAAAAAACTTGCCAGTCTAGACACAGCCTCTAGATTGCCGCTTTTTGCAGACAAGTGCTGAGTTGGCAAAACGTGGGGGCCATGTTTATGCAAATTAGGCATGGGATATTTAAATCCCTGCTGTATTTGCAATGTCAACCTGCCTAATCTGCATCCCTCTGCCGACAGAAGGCTGCAGTCTAGACATACCCGTACAGCCTACCTTATAGGCCGTTACCACTGGGCTATTAAATTCATGTTGAGGAACATTATGGTCAAAACATTGTGAACAAGCCCACCATCAGTACCCCATGTCCTGGTGTGTGTACAAAAGCAGAATGACACATCTGCACACCCATGTGACCCCATCTTGCCTGCATTTGGCAAATGTGCGTAAAAATGCAAACATACTTAGGGAGTCCCTTGTGCTGCCACTATGACAACACATCATTCAGCTTAGGCTGGGAATCAGAGCTTATCTCTGTTCAACAGAGCTCTTCAGCACATGCTTGACTTTGAGACATGGGCTTGAGTCCCAGAACTCAATAGGACTGAAGTTGTTGCTTGACTCTAGCTCTGTACTGAAGTCCGATTGAGTTCTAGGGCTAAAGCCCATACCTTAATGTTAAGGGTGTGCTGAAGTGCTTTACTGAAATGGGACCTTCAAGAAAGTAGTAATTTGTGGCCTTCAAACTGCTAGATTTTTTTCCCCAGTAAAGCTAATGGCTTCAGAATACGATTTTCTTTAAGGACAGTGTTACTCAGTGTGATAGAAGAGTTATTTTCAAGAGGTACTGGTGCACTCTACTGCCTTTTCAAAATAAAAAGAATTTTCTCAAGATAGCTCAATTGTGTAGCAATTGTCTATTCACCAAAATTATGTGATGAGTGACATCTCTGTCTGTGATAGACCCAAAGTAATGATATATATTTCAGTCTGACACCAAATGAACACATTTGGAGAGTACAGTATCAGGCAAAACCATTGCCCTTCCTTCCTACCATGCAAGTGTTCCTTTGGTTTCTATGCAACATGTCAGTTTGATCTTACAGCCACACAATAGTTTTCCCTTTAGGGTAGTTTCATCTAAATGGTCAGTTCTGTCTCTGTGTTAGTGCTCTATTGCTACTTAGAACAGGAACATATGTTGAACAAAGGAATCACTTTTTTTTTTAAAAGGTGGTAGTGAGAAATCCTAGTCTAACAACATCCTACTTTATTGCTCAATCCCCCTACACTTCTGAGAGGGACAGTCTGCACCTGCATTTAGATTTGATGCTGTCCTAAATGCTTTCGGTGATGTCCAGTAGCCACAAGAGCTCTCAAGCGAGAGCAGAAAGGGGACAGCGTAACTTATCAACTGAAGTCAAACTGTCTTAGAAGCAAATGAAGTCTTCTAGCTGTTGCTGCTTCCTCAAAAGCAAAATCAACAAAAGATGCAGCACAGCTGAAAATGAATAAACCCACAGAGGATGCCATGAGCTGAATTTTATGCTATTTACCATGCTCTGGTCCATACTTATCTTTTGTATATATTTTTAAAAAGGAAATTGGGGAAATTGAAGCAGACCTAACAAGATCTGATGTAAGATTTGTGTAAAGCATCACCTCTAACTGCACTGGCCTTGTTTTTTCCCTAATCTATTTTTGCAACACAAAGCAAGGATTAACTTCCAAAACTCTCATTTCTGATGTTCATGGCTTGAAATCATTATGGCCACCTACTAGTGAAAGCTGATGACCAACTGAGATTTTTAGGGTGTGAACTGAATACTATTGATGTTGAGATCTGACCCAAAAAGTCAAGAGAAAGACTTTTGATTTCAGTGGGCTTTAGATCAGCCCCTTTGCCCACAACCTGTTCCTCTCCATAGCCCTGTCCTATTACCATGCTCTTGTTGCTATAATTTGTTTTGACATTAACTATCTCTTGTATCCCTTCAGGTAGCCAGGAATGAAAAGCAGCTGTATAAATGGATGTTCTGTCATCTTCCCTAATATCATGTCAGCACATTGCAAGCATCTAAAGCAGAGATGGGGGACCTAAGGCCCGGCCCCCAGCTTACTGGATCTGGCTCCTGAGGCTAAGGGCTCCTCCCCCAGCACTGGCAAACCTGGGCTCACCCTCCAGCACCCCCATCATCCAAGGCTGGATTAAGCTCTTCGTTGGCCGTAAGCACTCTCAGAATTGTAGGCCCTTAAATTAGACTACATAGAAATATATAAGGGAGACGTGCCCTATCATCTATACACATAATATCACCCACTTTAATTTTTGCTCTTGAAAGTGGTGTACTGTGTGAGAAATTCTGGTACTTCATTCTAAAATAACAGCCATTTTGTTGTATACTACAGTTATACTGAGGATTCATCTGATGGTTAATTGGCTAAGGAGAAAAGTAAGGTGATGTTGCCGCTACTACAATTATAAAATCCACAGAGCATTGCATTGTGCCGCAGAGCTGATAACTTGACAACACTGTGTCTCGAGATCGTTCAACATCATTTTCTAAATAACGGTACATTGTATGGCCAGTATCAGCCATTTCTGCCAGAAACCGTGTTTAGTAGTAGCCTAGGGATTCTGAAACACAACTCAACTGTGAAATGCAAACACTGTAGTAATAAGCCTCTAATATCTTCCATCCTTGGGTGAGTTGAATTTTCTTATGTGCACCACCAGTACAAACAAAATACCTATATATAAATATATATTTTAAATAGCTAGTAGGTATGAAAGACAAACATTTTAAAACAAGGAATAATTAATAAGGAGCAATGCTTATGATGTTTATTTACTATCAAATAAAAAGGAAATTGACACTATCCAGGGACTGCCTGTATTTTATTCTAACAACTCAAGCTAATAAACGTACCAAAATGTGTATTATCCATACATAGCTAAGTTTTAAGATGCTAAAGCAATCTATGAGTCAACTGGAAACAGTCATACTCTCCTTGCAAATATTAATACAATATTTACTTACATGGAAAGGAGAGAAAAAGGCATGCACTCATACTGACACAGTTTCTCTAGGATATCAACTCTTAATTTGATTATTAGTGCACAAACACACAACAGTAAAAATAGGTAATAAAACAACACAGAAAGCAACTTGAGCAGTACTCATTTTGCACCCCAGAAGAATGGACAGGTCAGTTACATCAAGTTTAAACAACCACTTCAGAGCTAGATTTTGTGAGTTCCTTGGAGAAGGGTTAAGGGCACCACTCAAATGATACCTCAAGCTAAAACAGTAATGAAGACCAACCAACCATATCTGACTTGGCCTAGGCCTCATACAAGAAGTTTGTAGCTGAGCCTAGCTTTGAACCCAACTTACCTGCCAGCATCTCACCCACAGGTCTATCCTCTCCTTCTACATACATGGAAGCTAGACATTAAAAAGACCAGAGTAATTGAAAATTTTAAAGTTCCATTTAGAAATCTAAAGTCCCAAATACAGTCAGTCCCCGGGTTACATGGATCCAACTTACATCGGATCCCTACTTACAAACGGGGTGAGGCAACCCTGCACTAGCTGCTTCCCCCCCAGCAGACCAGGGAGACACGAAGCTAGCTCCCCCCCAGCAGACCAGGGAGACGCGGAGCGGCTTTTCTCAGCAGACACCTCAGCTTGAGAATAAAGGACTGAGGGAAGTGAGGTGTGGGAGAATAAAACTGAGCTCTGGAGAAATGTTTGGCTAGAGTTTCCCCTACAATATGTACCAGTTCCAACTTACATACAAATTCAACTTAAGAACAAACCTACAGTCCCTATCTTGTACGTAACCCAGGGACTGCCTGTAATCACTGCTTGGATAGCAATCCTACTTCTGGCAGGTATATCAAATCTGCCCAGAAAGAATCCAAGACTTTACTTACATGGACTTAATGCTTGATGACAATAACTAATACCACAAGACTAAGTCTACACTGCAGGCTTTTTGCGCAAGAACGGCTGTTCTTGTGCAAAAACTTGCAGTGTCTACACTTCATGTGCATGCTTGGGCAAGTAAATTTACAGTAAGGTGTCAGAACAGAGGGCTTCTTGCACAAGAGCTATTCCTTTCCCCATGAGGAATAAGCCCTCTTGCACAAGACCTCTTCCACAAGAAAGCAGTGTGGATGGGCAACGGGTTTCTTGCGCAAGAAACCCCTATGGCTAAAATGGCCTAGCTTTGAACCAGTTCTTGCGCAAAAAGCCTGCAGTGTAGACATAGCAAATGTATTGTCCAAAAGTGTTCTCTCTCCTGCTAATGATAATGACAGTTTTCTTGTTCATTTAAAGATTTCTACAAATCAAGAATGTGGATTTTCCTGTGATGAAGAATATCAAACACCATTACTCCAAGCAATCTATTTTATCACAAAATTAATATAGAGGATGCTGTTGTATTGTTACAACCACATATTTTGCCTGTGTATTGAAGATACTGTTTGACTTTCATGCTGCAATTGTCACATGGCAGAGTTCCATGGGCTGTTCAGGGAAGTGTTAAAAGAATGCAAGCAGCAAATGTCTGTTGTTTTGGGGGAAAGGGGGAAGGTTTGGGTCTTGTGTGCCAAGTTGTATCTGACAGTCACGGTTGGAGGCCATAAGCTGCATTGGCATCTTCATCGCTGGCTGAACACCAGCAGGAAATGCAAAGAGAAAAGATCTTAATTTTGAAAATACAATAAAAAAGCAGTTCCACTCTCTTTGGCATTAAAGGAACCTCCCTCTCCATTGTCTACTTTCTCAGATGCCTGTTAAAAACAAGTCCCATCCCCCATTACTGGCTTGTTTACCGAGCAAATTAATCAATCTACTTCTGTTACTGGCAGAGGAGTAAGCTCGTTAGCTCACACAACAGAGTTCTTTAGCTCACAATTTCAGTAGGTCTGGGGTTCCACTCTGCTGTCAGCCTAATGGGGACAGGTAGAGTAGGTCTAAGTTTAAAATTCTGCTGCAGTGCTTCAGTGAAGATGCTACAACAGTGACTCGAGAGCTTCTCTTATCGGTGTAATTAATCCCCCTCTGGGAGAGGCAGTAGCTATATCGATGGGAGAAGCCCTCCCATTGATATAGAGCTGTCTATGTGGTGGGGTAGGTCAGTATAACTGTCACACAAAGGTGTGGCTTTTTCACATCCCCGAGGGATGTTGTTATATTGACATAAGATTGCAGTGTGGACCTGGCCACATGTACAAATGTCTCAAATGGCTTCACTAATGCTTTACCTGCCACAGCTATTGGGCAAGTTCCACATATCTAGTATTGCCAGCTATAGTAACCTCTCACCAGTCATGCAGTTTGGCTTGAGCTGTTGCCATTCTTCAGTTGGCATGACAAGCTCCAGCCCCCTCCTGAATTTCAGCCCTGCCTATGGGAGGGAGAAATTCCCTTTGACTGGCTGCCTTCCCTGTCTCTCCTGCTGGGGGGAAGGGGGGAAGGGGAGCAACCAATCAGTTTCTTTGGGAAGTAACTAGACTTCTTCCTCTCTCCCCCACTTTTCCTCAGCATCCCTTCTTGCTGGCAGGAGAGAGGGGCCCAGCAGCTCAGAACAGTTCCTCCTCCTTCCCTTCCTGTAAGCAATAGGACAGCTCCTCTGCACCCCTTTGCCTGGAGCTGCACCCTTTGCCTGGAAAGGAAAGGGGGACTCTGCTGCAGCCCCCCTCCAGGGCTTGGCGAGGAGGTGAAGAACCCCAGGACCTGCTGGCATAGCAGAGGTAAGGCTGATGGGGCAGATCTGGGCAGGGGGCTGGGTGACTGGTGCCAAAATCACCTTAATACATTTTGGGGTGCACACACAGATACACAGGATGGAGCTGTCAAGCAACAAGACAGAGCAAATGCCTTGTTTCCCCCACCCCTTTTTTCTACAGGTATTTGGTTCATGGAATAGATTCCCTTTAGTTCCTTCTGACTCTTTTCATAGTCAGTACATTGCCTGATTATATTTTCCCTCGTTAGTCTCATTACTTATTATTTTGCTGCGCTAAATTCTAGGGCTAGTCTAGACTACACTGAAGTTTCAAAAGAGGATATGCAAATTCTGCAGGAATTTGCATATCTTCTTCCTATCTCACTTTCAAAAGCGCAGCTTTCAAAAGCGAAAGTAGTTGGGACACAGTTTTTTTTGGCAACCCTCCCTTTTTTGAAAAGCCACGTAAACCTCATTTTTTGAGGAAGAGCAGCTTTTTGAAAAGGGTGGGTTTGCCGAAAAAAACTACATCACGATTACTTTCACTTTTGAAAGTGAGATCGGAAGAAGAAATGTAAAGTCCTGCAGAATTTGCATATCCTCTTTCGAAACTTCAGCCTAGTCTAGACATAGCCATATATGGGTCTTAATTCTAGAACAAGCTTGACACATCATATTTGTTGCCCTCCCTATTTCCACACCTGCAACAAATGTGGACATGTTTGAGGGTGTACGTGCATGGTAATAAGAAAGGGGCCCATACTACTCCAGTTCCTTGTATCACATCACTGTTGTTCATTGAATTGGGCTTGTTAGCACTGGTCCTCCAGAGTGACGTAATATGCCCATCTTTGCATGTGTTGTAAATGTCCCTGCCAAACTGAAGTTTCCACTTTATGCATCTGACAAAGTGGGTTCCAACCCATGAAAGCTTATGCCCAACTAAATGTATTAGTCTTTAAAGTGCTACAGGATTCCTCCTTGTTTTTACAGTGATTCATGTTCTACTTCCTGCTCCCTTTGTTTCCTAACTCTTTGCCTGACTTTCATACCAGGCTGACTGATGGATGCATACATTTCTTAATGTGCTGTTCTTATACCCATTTGTGCAGCTGTAAAAGTAGCTGTTTTTTTAATATTGAATCTACTAGGGAGTCTAGTTTGCCTAAAATAGGGAAGACTGTAGTGATATAGGGAAATGTACAGTGGGAAATGCATTGTATTTATCTAGTTCTAAAAATCTGTGCTTCATTTTTATGAACCCTCTCTGTCATTGGAGTTGGGTCTAAGCCACAGAATTCAGTTTAAACATCAAAGAGTCCAGTGGCACTTTAAAGACTAACAAATTTATTAGGGTATTAGAGAATAAGATTTCCATGAGCTACAACTCACTTCCTCAGTTGCTAAAGAGAAAAAGAAAGAAACAAAGACAGAAAGCGGGGGCTGGAGGGTGAGGGGGGGAGGATACCGAGTGTGACATCAGTGCTGATTATATCTGAGTGGATGTGGCTAATCTCCAACAGTAGCGAGAAGGTGAGAGTACCTGAATGGGAATTATTGTAATGCGAGAACCACTAAAGCTCATGATTCTATATATATTTTTGTGAGTCTCTAAGGTGCTACAGGAGTACTTGTTGTTATTTAAACTTACATACTAACACAGCTACCCCTCTGAGACCTTTTAACATGCAAGGCACTGCATCCATATGGAGTGGAAATCCATCAACTGCATAAGGAAACTCCCACACATCCAAACAGACATCACGTTCCTATCCCAGCGCAAAGAGATAAACACCATACCCAATGGACTAAAGGTGAAAAACCCATTACAATCTATATATCTCACAGACTACAGTGAGAGATTATGCCACACACTCTGAAAGAAACTGAGGAACCACCTAATCAGCATCCTATACAACAAACAGAAGAAAATCAAGAAGGAGCTCTCAACACTAGAGACTCTCATAAAATAACAAGCTTCTACACTAACTTCCTTGTGGCTGGACTTTACAAAAACT
Source organism: Pelodiscus sinensis (assembly GCF_052426305.1). Lineage (NCBI taxonomy): Eukaryota > Metazoa > Chordata > Testudines > Trionychidae > Pelodiscus > Pelodiscus sinensis. Next base: position 29,663,567 of record NC_143065.1, read on the forward strand.
AGGCAAGTCCCCTACAATGCTCACTATCTTACAGAAGAACAAGGACAATAAACTATCTAAACTCCTACATGCTTCAGGGTACTATAACTCCGGCCCCCTCAACTCACATAACAACATTGTCAATCGATCCAACCAACTCTTAGCCCAGCACAAGAGACCATCCAATCTCTGGGACTCTCTGCCCCACCATCCCCACACATATGATTCAGTTCTGCAGTGACCTGGAAGCCTATTTTCACTGCCTCCATCTGAAGGAATGTTTCCAACACACCACTGAACATCACACTCTACCCACCTCACAAGAAGAAGACCTCTATGTGGGTTCCTTCTGGCAGTCGTGATGAGAGTCTGGATTTCTACATTGATTGCTTCCGCAAATGTGCACAGGCTGACATTGTGAAAAAACAGCATCATGTGATATATAATCTCAGCCATGCAGAATGCAAACACTATCCACAGCCTCAAAAACAACTCTGACACTATAATCAAAGAGGCTGACAAAGGGAGTGCTGTAGTCATCATGAAGAGGACAGATTATGAACAGGAGGCTGCCAAGCTGCTCATCAACACCACATTCTACAGGCCCCTTTCCTCTGATCCCACTGAGAAATACAAAAAGAAACGACGCCATCTGCTCATGAAACTCACTGCTATAATTCGAGATCAAATCTATACAAACACCTCCCCCCCCCAAATCTCCAGCCAGGAGTATTCTATCTGCTACCTAAGATTCAGAAACCTGGAAATCCTGGACATCTCATCATCTCAGTATCAGCACATTTACAGCAGGATTATCCAGTTATGCTAACTCTCTCCTCAAACCCTATGCTACCAGCACTCCTAACTATCTCTGAGACACCAGGGAGTTCCTGAGGAAACTACAGAGCATCAGAGATCTGTCTGAAAACACCATATTGGCCATCATGGATGTAGAAGCTCTTTACACCAACATTCCACAGGATATAGACTACAAACTGTCAGGAACACTATCCTCAATGATGTGACAACACATCTGGTGGCTGAGCTATGTGTCTTGATCATATGGACCCGCAGGAAGGAGACCCTTGAAGAATTCCATAGGTATTTCAACAATTTCCACGCCACCGTCAACCTTAGCCTAGACCAGTCCACACAAAAGATCCACTTCCTGGAAACTACAGTACAAATAAATGATGGTCACTTAAACACCACCCTGTGCTGGAAACCTCCTGACTGTTATTCTTATCTCTAGCTTCCCTCCAGGACACATCACACAATTGATTGTCTATAGCCATGCCCTAAGATACAACCCGATTTGCTCCAATCCCACAGACAGAGAAAAACACCTACAAGATCTTTATCAGGCATTTCCCACCTGGGGAAGTGAAGAAACAGATTGACAGAGCCAGATGAATATCCAGGAATCCGCTTCTTCAAGACAGACACAACAAGGAAAATAACAGAACACCATTAGTCATCACCTAGGCCATGTCTATTCTATGGAGAAGATGTATCCCCCAGAGGCCAATCTTGTAACATTCGATTTAGCAGGTCTAGTGTAGACCCACCAAATCAAATTCTGAGGGCAGCCCCCACTAGTGTCTTGTACTCCTCATTTTGCGAGGAGTAAGGGAAGCTGACAGAAGTGTATGCTCCTGTCTGCCTCCCACAGTATAGATGCTGAGGCGGCTCAGTTTCAGGTAAGATATATTGTAAGCTGACTTGCCTGGTCTAGTGTAGACCTAGATCTATAACCCCCCAGCTTAAACCCCTCCAGTGCATCAAAGACAATCTACAACCTATCCTGAAAAATGATCCCTCACCCTCACAAAGGAAAATAGGCCAATCCTTGCCTACAGACAACCCCCTTATCTGAAGCAAATTCTTTTCAGCAGCCACACATCACACCTCTGACACACTCACCCTGGAACCTACTCCTGCAATAAACCCCATTGCCAACTCCGTCCACACATCTATACAAGTGACACCACCACAGGACCTGACCACGTAAGCCACCATAACAGAGGCTTATACAACTGCACGTCCTCTCATGTGATCTATGCCATCAAGTGCCAGCAATGTCCCTCTGACATGTATAGTGGCCAAAAGGGACAGTCTCTATGACAAAGGATAAATGGATACAAGTCAGATATCAGAAGCGGTAACACAGAGAAACCTGTAGAAGAACATTTTAACCTGCCTTGGCACTCAACCATGGATTTAAAAGTAGCCATAAACTACTCCACAAAAGAGTTTCACTAGCCAGTTGCAGAGAGAGAATGTGGAACTGACCTTCATATGCAAATTTGGCATTGTTTCCCTGGGCCTGAACAAAGGCTTTAACTGGATGTCCCATTATAAAACCAGATTTTCTTACATTCAACGCCCCATTGACATCAAAAGCTAAATATAGGATACTTCCATCCCCCTCAGTTAGCCACACTAGCACCAGCACTACAACTGACAGGTACTTTTTTTTTCTCTTGTCATTCTTTTTCTATTCTAAATGTTGGGTCCCCCACCCTTATTTTTCCACTCAAGCTCATCTGAAGTAATGGGTTTTGCCCACAAAAGCTCAGGATACTACAGTATATATATATTTGTTAGACTTTAACGTTCCACAGGACTACTCATTTTTAAAGTTACAAACTAACATGGTTCTCCCCTGAGACTTTTCAATGTGTTTATTTAGACTTTTGTTCAGGAGGGTCAAATATGCACTGTTTCAGACTGCTTGGACTTAAGGCTTGAAAGTCAGGATTGCTCAGAGGGGTTGCTAAGCTGCCATATGAGCCTTTCTTTCAAAGCACCATGGATGAAATCTTGTCCCTAGTGCAGTCAATGGGAGTTTTGGCAAGAACTCCCATGAGCCAGAATTTCAATGCATGTCACCTTGTTAATTACTCTTTCCTTAGTGTGGTGGAGTGTGAAGAAGTTTGATTGTGAATAGATTTTTTTTGTTCTTTAATTTTATCTTCCCTACTCTAGTGAAAAATGTAGCTATTGATCCAGCATGCTGCTGATGTTTAGAGTGGCCTTAATATCCCCCATGCTCTTCCCTAAACCCTCCAGTTCTTAGCACAGGCCAAGCCACTGGATCCAACCCACGGATGCAGCAGGGAGCCATGGCAGATTCCCTGCTTGCCCCGCATGCCCTGCCCCCCACTCAGAAAAGTGGCTGCTGCAGCTATTTGTCTTTCTCAGCTGTGAGCCTGGGGGAGAGGGAAGTTGTGCACAATCCCATTGGCCAGTTTCTGGCCAATGGAAGCTGTGTGACAGTCTGACCCAGGCCTGCACTCGGGGGAGAGCTGCGGCTACAACCCCCCCCGGAAAACCTGGGAGGCACGCCCCTACGGAGTCCCCGCTGGGACGCCGCATTCTCCATGCCCGGTGCAGGGCAAGGGCAGGCAACGTTTCCCAGCCGTGCTGGCAAGCCAGAGCACGCTGGGGGCAGGGCAAGTAGGAGGGCCGGCAACACTGGGGGCGGGGCGGACGCCAGAGACGCGAGCCCCAGTGGGGCATTTAAAGCCAGGACCGGGGCCAGAGCAGGGGGGAAGACGCCAGGGGGGCGATCCCTCTCCCCCCCGGCTGAGGAGCAAGACCTGGATGCCGGAGGAGGATGCAGGCAGACTGACACAGGCCACTGCTGGGGAGGTAAGGGCCAAGAGGCCACGGTCTCGTCAGACCGGCACGGAGGAGGCTAGGAAGCAGCTCGGGGCAGGGCCGTTCTGGCACCCGTAGGTTGACGCGTTATGGGGAGGGACCCCGTCAGCCGGGTGAGGGCTAAAACCCCAAACCCTTAGGGCCCCGGGCTGGGACCCAATGGAGAGGGAGGGCCCAGGTTCCCCATGCCACCCATTCCCCCTCCCTCACTTCCTTGGTTCCGCCGAGCGATACGCACCGGAACCTCAACGTACGTGGGCTCGCAGGGCTGTAACCCCGACGTGGGAGGGTTACGTGCTCGCGCCCGAACTAAAAGTCGTCATGAGCTGCCTATTTGAAGAACAGGCAGCACGTGAAGCACCCTCCCCTCTCCCTTCAGGCTCTTATTCACAATGCACATGACTCCTGCAGCCTGTGCAGGGGCAGGGCAGACAGGAAGGTTGTAGAACCCTGCTAGGCTGCTGAGCTGCTGGCTAGGAGTCACCTAGGTAAGTCTCCTGACCACAGCCTGCCTCTGGCACTACAGCCCCTCTCTCCTCCCAATCCTCTGCCCCCCTCCCCTCCACTCCTGCCCCCTACCTCACATAGACCAAACCCTCTGTCTTCCTCCTGAACTCATACCATCTCCCAGACCCTGCACCCCAATCCCCTGCCCCAGGTCACAACCCCCTCCTGCTCTAGGTCATATCCCAAATGCCTGCACCCCAGGCCAGTACCCCAGGTCACAACTGCCTCCTTCACCCAAACTTCCTCCCAGATCTCACACCCTCTCCTGCACCACAATCCCTTACTACAAGCTCTCTTCTGCACCCAATCTCCATCCCAGACTCCGCACCTCCTCCATTTATATCATGGGAGAGTGCTGCCCTTGACCACATTCCAAAATCTTGGAGTGGCCCCCCAATCAGAAATTATTGCCCACCCCTGACTTCACAGCACAAAAGACATTAGAGATAAAAAGAGGCTGACTAGGGCCTACCCATTTCACGGCCATGAAAAATGTGTCTCAGACTGTGAAATGAGCCTTCCCCATGCAATCTGATGTCTCCTTGTTCCTAGGAGCAGCCTATTAAAGGGGGCTTCCTAGCTGTGACTGGGCAGTGGAGAGACAGGACTTGCACATCTGCTGTGCAGCTGCTGGGGGTGAGGAGAGACCAGACAGATCCACCTGCGGGTGCCTCCTAGGGTATGTCTACACTACCCTCCTAGTTCGAACTAGGAGGGTAATGTAGGCATACCGCACTTGCAAATGAAGCCCGGGATTTGAATTTTCCGGGCTTCATTTGCATAAGCGGGGAGCCGCCATTTTTAAAACCCCGCTGGTTCGAACCCCGTGCAGCGCGGCCACACGGGGCACGAACTAGGTAGTTCAAACTACCGTTACTCCTCATTTCACGAGGAGTACCGGTAGTTCGGAATAGGCAGCCTAGTCCGAACTACCTAGTTCGAGCCCCGTGTAGCCACGCTGCACGGGGTTCGAACCAGTGGGGTTTTAAAAATGGCGGCTCCCCGCTTATGCAAATGAAGCCCGGAAAATTCAAATCCCGGGCTTCATTTGCAAGTGCGGTATGCCAACATTACCCCGCTAGTTCAAACTAGCGGGGTAGTGTAGACATACCCCTACTGCTGCAGGGAGCTGTCCAGGGCCCAGGAGCAGCCTGAGGTTCCTGCAGCTGAGTGTGGGGCAAGGGGAAAAGTGCTTTCCACAGCCGTGCAGAGAGAGAGAGCAAGTCTTGTCCCTCCCAAGACAATCAGGACAAGCAGCTAGGAGCTCGGGTGCTCCCAGCAGCACCGGGGAGACCAGACACCATTCTACCTCCTTAGAACCTCCTACGGTTGCAGGAAGCTCTGCAGTTGTTACCTTCAGAGTCCAGCGCTGACGGCAGCACAGAAGTGAGGGTGGCAATCCCATGCCCCCCTACAACAGGTCTGCGACCCTGTCACCTGTCTCCTTTGGAGTCGGGACCCTATGGTTACAATACCATGAAATTTCAGGTTTAACCAGCTGAAAACGGGACATTTACCAATTTTCAAATCTTATGGCCGTGAAATTGGCCATAATGGACCATGAATTTGGTACGGCCCTAAGGATGAGGCATTAAAGACTGACGGTCTCTATAGTGCTCAGCTGCTTGCTTTTGTCTTGGCTTCTTACGTGCACTCAGACGAAGGAGCTCTTTTCAGCAGAGCCATATGCGGGGAGGGAAAAATTAGATGAAGGATTTTTCTAACACTTTGTACATGCTCACCCTCAGATGGGCCCTGTAAATCTCACCTTGCTCTTCGCTGCTGTTGCTCTCTCATTAAGAATGATCAGCAGATTGTTTTTACTCCAGGGGGGCTCAATGTGCTATGCTCTGCACATGCCTCTCCGTGTTGGTGCTGTAACTACTGGAGCTGTTATCCACAACCTTGCACCCCCCCTCCCTCCACTCCTCAGAGAGGTAAAGAACAGAAATGTCAACACTTAATTTTTGCATTAAAGCTGGAGAACTGCTTTTCCTTGCTAAATGTCAGGATCTGTGTCCATGCTCCCAGAGATTAAATAAACCTTATGAGCTTGCAGTATAGAGTAAGTGGTACTGCACTTAGAGACTTAAGGAACCTTTTAGTCCTCAAAATCTTATTTGCAAAGTAACTTTGTTCTCTGTGCAGTTGAAGATTGTATGTCTAGTTATTCCATGCTGAGCAGCGATGCTCCCCATTCAGAACTGTTCTTAAGCACAAGCATATGCTTAAGTGCTGCCATAAGTGTGCTTTCCTTAACTGGGGCACGCAGGAATCAGTAAAGAGGGCAGTACTGTAACAATGGCAGGTACACTTCATGAGGCAAGTCCTTGTAAAGGAGCCACATCTTGTCAATGTTACTTTTGCTCAGCATTCATGTTTAGACCATTGAAAATAATGGCTGTCACAGTGCATCCCCATGGGGATGAAATAAATAGAGCACTCAAAGTAGTGTGAGCACCAAGAGAAACACTTCTTTGCAAATGTATTCAAGGGAACAAAGATCCGAGGCTGAAGCTGGAAAGTGTAGAGCCAATAATCTTCAGGGACCAGAAACTGAGCAGATGAATATGTGACTGTGGGGGAGTTGATGATGATACTTTGGTCCAAGAGTCATTCCCTTCACTTACACATATGTAGCTGGCATATGTTTTAAAAATAGTTGCTAAGCCATCGTTTCATCATGTTTAATCCAGGGTGTATATGTAAAAATGGAAAATATAACAGGGCTAAGAATTTACAGCATATTGCAGCTCTGTGCATGTATATTCTACTTATCATTCAAAGTTTATGGTGTCACATGAATAGACACTTTATACTTACTCCAGGCATACTCATAGGTATGTTTCCATAGTCACTGAGTAGACTGCCATAATTATTTTGTGAATATGAAATAAATATTTGTACAGTATTTTGAATATGTTAGGTAGTTCCAGCTGAATTATTCACTGAAATTGTATTAATTGGAAATATTGGTCTTGAATCATTTGTGAACAAATCTAGAATGCTTTGGATATATTTGTTATTGACTGGACACTATCTGAACACTGTTTTCTGGTCCCTGATTGTTCTGAAACTTTTTAGGGGGAAAGTGAGCAACACATACTCCTGCTCTGATTTGAATGTTTTTTGTTTCCATGAGAATATGGATGTGAGCATGAACAGACATTCCCAAAATACTAATGGAAACCCTATTCACACATGGGCACAAACTGCAGAGTGGCACAAATGTGTGTGAATTTATTTATCTGCAGTATCTAAATATACTTCCTCTCCTTTCCCTATATTATTAAATCTCTTCTGTCTGCTATTGCCTGCAAAAGTTAAGAGTACAACCAAACTCTGAAATGTGGGGTTTTCACTGAAGGTACAGTAGACTGGCAATTTCACTGGCAGCTTTGGTCTCAAGGACGGTTGAAGGTGAGGCACTGTTTATGTAATCTGCAAAATCCTTGTTATAAAGTTCAACCTGCTTAATGAGCCCCTGCAGTTTGTGTTAGCTAATACTAACTGATGTCTGTTGGATTTCACCTAGAGTCCCTTCTGGAGCTATTCTGAAGCTTTGATGGGAACATTGCTATTAATCTACACTAAGTGCAGCTCTTTGCTTGATGCGAGTGATGCTAATTTTGTGGGAACTTGCTCTGAATTGAGGAACTTTTAACTACTGATTGCATCTGCTTTGTTCATTATCTGTGGTATGAAATAATGGTCCATTGAAATCAATGGAGCGGTGCCGATTTACACCAGCTGAGAATCTGGTTCATTATTCTTGTTTCAGTTTAATTATTTCCTATGGAGTATTTGGGCAGGGTAAGATCTCTGGGTGTTTAGAAAGGTTTCTTCTTTAGTGTATAGTTCAAACTACAGGGAAATATTTTGTAGCTTTATTTTTTAATGTATTCAGCTTTTGCCTCCTCTCATCTTGGACCATTAACCAGCATCATGTTATGTAATGTGATCAGTGAAGCTTGGTGTAATGTCAAAATGTGATACCATGTCTCAATCAGAGCATTTCGGGGGACAAATTAGATTCTCAAAGCAGGAGCTTCATTACAGAGGCAGTCAAAATCAAATGACTTCCCTTCTTGTTTTCAAGGCTGAACACAGATCCTATTTTAACACTAACATGCGGGGAATGTTTAATGCAGTGGTTTTCCAACTACAGGTTGCGACTCAGTACCGGGTCCGTGGAATGTCAGGCACTGGGTCTCATTGCTGCAGGGTGATCAGGAGACCAGTGGGGGTGCTAAGGCAGGCTACCTGCCTGTTTTGACCCCACAAACTGCGCTGCACCCCTGAAGTGGCCCACAGCAGGCCTGGTCCTGGAGGTGGGAAGGGGGAGGGGAGGGAGTGGTGGAAAGTGCACAGGCCTCTGAGCACTGCCCCTGCCCTGAGCACTAGCTCCACACTCCCATTGGCTGGGAACCTGCTGCTGGCGACTTCTGGGGCACCACAGGATCTGTGACGCCAGGAGAGGCCAGAAGCTGCCTTAGCACCCCTGATGCACCGCTGACCAGGAGCCACACAAGGTAAGTCCCTCCTGCCCCAGCCATGACAGCCTCCCAAAGCCAACCTCCTATAGCCCTTCATCATCCTCAGCCACACTCGGAACCCACACTCTAGTCAAATTATGTTGGGTCGTGGGCATCAACAATGTTCTTCAACTTGGTCATGAGGGAAAAAAAGGATGAAAAGCCCTGGTTGAATGCATCTATGGCTAAAAATAGCAGTAAAGATGTGGTGTCAAGGGCCTAGAGCAGGGGTGGGCAATAATTTTGATGGGGAGCCACTCCAAGATTTTTTTAAAGTTGTGACCTAGGGCAGGAAGGGATTATGGTCTGGGGCATGGGGCTAGAGTGCAGGGGTTTGAGTTGTGACCTAGGGTAGGGGATTACTGAGGAGGGGATTGGGTTGTGAAGTAGGGAAGGGGGGTTGTGATCTTGGCAGGGGATTGGGGTGCACTGTTTGGAGGGGGTATAGGCTCAGGAGCAGGGCAGAGGGTTTGGGTTATGTGGGATAGGGAAGCAGAGGACTAGAAGGGACTGGGGTGCCAGAGGCAGGTTCTGGCTGGGAGACTTACCTGTGTGTCTCCTGGCCAGAAGCCCAGCACATTTCTCAGGCAGGATCCAGCCCCACCCCTGCATAGACTGCAAGTCCATGTGCTCTGTGAATAAGAACCTGATGGGAGTGGGGATTAATGCTTCATGTGCTGCCTGTTCTTGAAACAGACAGCTCCCATTGGCTAGAAACTGGCCAATGGGTTTGTGCTAGGGGTGGGAGCAGTTTGTGAAGCACCACTCGCTCCTCCCCCCTTTTCACAGTTTATGAAAAACAAACAGCCCAGCAGCCGCTTTTCTGAGAGGCGTGTGGGAGTGGGGCAAGGAGGAGATTCTGCTCGAGGCTCCCTGCTGCGACTGAAGGCCAAATCTAGTGACTTGGCAGGATGGATCTGACCCTTGGAGAGTATTTTGCCTAGGCCTGGTCTAGAGCCCAGGTGCAGTCTAAGTACAAATGTGTTGGATGAAGGATTAAGATAGGAATCCCCACCCATAGACTACAAAGGTGCCACTGAATAGCCAGAACAAAAGTGGATATTCCATTCTCAGAAACAGTCTGTGATAAAACTGGGAGTAGAAACATACTGCCAGCCATGAGGCTAATTCAGCAAATTACACCACTCCAAAGAAACACTGTCACTATCACAACAGTTATAGAAAACTCTGAGGCTGTGTCTACACTGGAGCAATCTCGCGCAAAAGCAGCCGCTCTTGCGCAAAAACTTGCTGCCTGTCTACACTGGCCGTGTGTTCTTGCACAAGTGAACTGACATTCTAATGTATAAAATCAGGGCTTCTTGCGCCAGAACTCTGACACTCCCGCTCAGGAAGAAGCCCTTTTGCGCAAGAGCTCTTCCAGAAGAGGCCAGTGTGCAAGAAAGCCCTATGGTTAAAATGGCCATCAGAGCTTTCTTGTGCAAGAGAGCATCTACACTGCCATGGATGCTCTTGCTCAAAAGCACATCTCTTGCGCAAAAGCACATGCCAGTGTAGATGCTCTCTTGTGGAAGAGTTTTTGCACAAGAACTCTTCCGCAAATGTGTTCTTGCACAAGAAGCTGACAGTGCAGACGTAGCCTCAACTCTTCAATGGAGACTTTCAACAACATTTCCATGACCCATATTCAGTGACTGAATGGGGACAAGCCAGAGACTCAACTCCACATGGATGGGTTAGTGCAGGATGTCTAACTCAATTTTGTGCCGTGGCCAAAGAGCAGCAAGGAAACCTGCTGTCACTACTGAGCACTGCACAGATTTCTTTATCCTATACAGAATTCTCCATGCCCAGGTACTGCATAAATACTCAGCTCTGAACATTTACACTCCAGCCCTGGGAAAAAGCTAAGCAGACTCCAGGCTTGAGCCCTTGGATCTGTGTGGGAATTGTGCATGTGTATGCACCCTTGTATTAATTCTTTGTAGCTGTGATTGCTTGTTTCAGTTTAATTTCCATTCAGAAAACCTCTAACAGCTGTAGTTTGTCAGTGCCCTTGAAACTTTTCAGAAAGGATATTAGATATTATTCTTTTCTTATTTGTTCTCTCATTCTCTTGGAAGTCTAGTAATTTCCAAGTGCCACGCTTGCATTGGGCAGTCCTGCATCGTTCTCATTATTCAGCTCTGAACATAAGGTTCTATTAAGAATTCTGCCTTTTTAATTCACATCTTAGGAATGCAAATTTCTGCAAATTGGAAATTTTCTCTAATGTTCCGGTTTCTTTGATTTGCACAGAAACAAACTTTTTAGCAGTGTACACTGTGACCTTATTTCAGCTCTGAGTACTTGAAAAACTATTTAACTCACTTGAATTATTTTTCCTTGGGCCAAATTTTTGTCACTTGCTTTAAGGCTTTTTACTGATAATAGTGAGGCCATAGATATAGATTTCATGCATACTTCAGAACTTCCTCAAAGGTAATGGAGAAACACAACAAAGATGTCATGCTATACATGCCACAAACCAAATTTATGTCCAGCCTGGGATACCATTGCTGCATGAATGGCATTTGTTCCCTTACATTTCTCCCGCTTTTCCCATTAAGCCTCTCTGTTTCAGACTCTACTGCTTTGGGCAGTTTGCTCTGAAAGCAGCAATGCGTTAATTGCAGGCAAGCCATACTGTTCAACTTTTCTCATTCATGTCAGCGAATTCTTCCTGGTCAGACTATACAAGCCTTGCAGCTGCCATATGTCTGATTATAACATACACACCTGGTGGGTGTGGTTCACTGTCCCATGTAGTGGCACTGAGATCACTTATAGAGAGGAAGACTGAATATGCTCTTCTTACCTGAGAGCCAGATGGCTTTTAGCTTAAGCTGTAGAGGCTCATGCATGAAGCTCCAGAGATCCCAGGTTCGGTTCTGCCTATCAACGTTACATGATTAATATAAAATCCTTTGATACATCATTCCTATAGCGGTCCAGTGCTTGGTAGCATCTGGCAGGAAGAGATTGACTTTATCTGTATTTTTATTGCTAGAATTCATTTTTCTGTTATGCAATTTTTTTTAATACAACACCAAAACATAATGAATCTTCATCAATGCTTTCTACTTTAAAAATAAATGATTACGGTTCCCACACACTCTACCTATTAGCTGTGAGGAACAGAGGATAAGGTTAGAGGGGGAAAAAAAGATGGAGAAAGCAAATTTAGGCATAATATAATTTTGCTTTTCTTAGCCCTCAGCGCCTTCATTGTTGCATAACTTTCTTGGAGCCACATTTATACCATCACAATGCATGGACTGTGGCAATAAGGATATTTCTCTCTTTGGAGCTTAGCAAGTCTTCATAGCAAAATGGTGGTTGCCTTTCTATTCAGAGAGCCCAGTTCTCTATCACTGACGTCTATGGAAATGTTACTACATGTTAGATCTCCCTGGTCTCTCACCCTTAGAATCTGGATGAAAGATTTTGCCAGACCAGGGGGAAGTCATTTTCTGGCTCCCTGGCCACCTCCCACCCATTCCTAGCCCAGTTGCTGGCTGGCTTCCCCTCCTGCACCACCTCCCTGCCCTCACTCAGCCAGCGCCACAGTGCCATGGGGCAATCTCGCTGTCATGCGCCAAGCTCCCAGCCCTCCCTGCTAGCTCCCTCCCACTGCCCTACTAGCCCTCGGGCTCCCAGCCACCACTGGTTCTCTCTGGTCCTGGACCACCCGTGGTCCTGCTGGACCACAAATGTTGCCAGACCAGAGAGTCCTGGTTTAGAGAAGGGCCACCTTCGTTGTTTTCAATAGTTATAGAATCTGGTCCAGGATAGCCATAAGTAGGTTGCTGTGTCCTTGGAATTATATGAATGTAAATTGTCTTCTTGTAATTTTATGAAAAACAATCCTTGCTCTGTGGACTGGTTGCAAACAAGATGCTCCAGTGTTAAAGAGCTAAAGCGTGAGCTGTGCTCGTGAATTACAAAAGTCACGATTTCATATCCGTTGCTCAACTGGATGAGTGAACCTCAGTATGGAGAGGAGTGTGAAGAAATCACTGAGCTTTAGATTGAAAGGAGGCACTTTAGCCCTGGTCTACACTAGGGAGTTATTTCAGAATAGCCTCCCTTATTTTGAAATAACCTCCCTTATTTTGAAATAACACTACCAACCGCATTATTTCGAAATAAGGGGCTGGGTATTTCAAAATCTGTACTCCTGCTTTCCTCAGGGAATAACTCTATTTTGAAACTGTTATTTTGAAATAGCATTAGGGTGGATGATCCAGTGCTGCTAATTTGAAATAATTGGCCTCCAGAGGCTATCAAGTCACACAGGACCAGGGCCCAACAGGGTTGTGGATTCGCTCCAAGACAGAGTCAATTAGGGATAGATAGTTGCTTTAATTAATTTTATTACATCACTACTATTATAGGCTTAATACTGGCAACTGGTTACACAGCTACTGCAAAATAATACAAATCAGCACAAACAAAGCAATGCATATGAGATTAACAGGCACTTAGAAATGCTTACTCCTGTTTGGTCTGTGGGAAGACCCGTTCCAGTTACCTCACACCTGGCCACAGTGGACGTGGCTCCAGCTAGGGGATTCAGGACACCCTTGGAGGTCTAGGTCCCTGTTGAGACTCAGAGGGGTGGGACTCCCAGTGATCTTATACTACAGTTGTTTACCAGGTGTGCACGTACCTAGCTCAATGCCGTTCTTATCACTCTTATGAGCTGAGACTGAGATCAAACTTGTTTACTGCTCAGTAGTTTCCCAGCTCAAGGCACGGGTTAGAGGTGACAAAGCCCAGCTGAGGTTTGGACTTGCAGTGTCCCACACTATGCTAAGCTGGGTACTGTTGGGATGGAAACTTCCATCCCAGGCCTGCTAAGCTGCAAGACCCACATATGACTTTTATGTGACAGAGGCTTCTCACAGCTTCACTGCTCCCCTTCTCCTGTGGAGCTTAAAACAGCAAGCTGCTGGAGAAGGGCTTGTTGCACGTGGACAGCTTTGCCAGCCCTGTGCCATACAACCTCAGCCGATGGAGCCATGGCAGACCCCAGTGCTCCCTCTGAGCCCCCCACAGCTGCCAGCATTCCTGCAGCACCCTCGGCTGCCATTGGCCAGGGATGCAGGAGAGCACCGGTCTCATCAAGGTCTGGGACAAGGAGACAGACCTCCAGGATCTCCACACCACAGGAAGTATAGCAGATGCTCTCAGGTGGCACCACACATGTGCCATTATCATGACAGCTCAAAGCCATCCTGGGAGGGGGCTAGTCACCACTCACCTCATCATCATCAAGTCTGGCCAGGACATGCCTGGTGTCAGCCTGCACAAGGGTGGGGTAGTGGAGAAGGAGAAGGAGAAGGAGAAGGAGAAGGAGAAGGAGAAGAAGGAGGAAGAAGCCAACCAGGTGACCATGCCTGCCAGCCAGGACCTGCTCCTCACTGTGGATGTCTCCAATGTGTTGGATGAACTGGGGAAGGTACTTCAGGTGAGTTCTATAACTTTCCCTACACACACACGGGGGCAGGTGGTAAGAGGCTATGCACTCCCCGCTCAGCCTACTCAGCCTGGGGTTGCACAACAGCTTGTGCACATGGAGCACTAATCTGGAGCACTCAGCCTCATGATTCTCTCACACAGGAACCCCTCGGTCCTCACAAGGTTCTTGCACAGGCCTGCCTTACTCCGGACATCGTGTGACAATGCCTTACTCCGGTCAAGTGCGACAATGTGAAGAAGACTGATCTTATGCATAGGAACCTGCCAAGGGGAGAAAGAGAAGAGGACCCCAGTAGCACTTTCTCTGGCAAGTGGCCTCTGCCACTTACACATACCTCCCCACCATCCCACCCTCCTCCATTGAGCAGGGATATAAGTTCTCTTTCTGCAGGATGCCGCCAGTGCTGGACCTGGTGTGTGCGGGACATGGAAGGAAGCCAACCTACTCCATCCCCCCTCACACCTGCAGGCTCCTGGCCTGGCTGGCCCCTTCCCATGCCTGCTTGTCCTCAGGATGTAGGTGTAGCGATGCTCCCCTGGGACATCTGCATCCCTGCTGGAAAGTGCCCACGGTCAAGGCAACATATGGCCTTGCTCAAAGCACATCACCATTGTTTGAACTGAGTTTTTCTGTGTCAGCGCAGAGATTAGGGCTAGGCTTCATACACAGTGTCTCCTGGGATAACTGCCCTTGTAACTTTTCTTCACAGCTGGGCCAGCTGCAACCATGGTGTGTCCACCACCTCCCATACCATCTTCCCGACTTCATGGGATCTGCAGGAGCAAACTTACCTGGGAAGACCTCATGAGGGAGCAGACAGTCTGTCTCCAGTCCCTCATCTGGGGGCTTGATGAGGAGTGCTGGGAGTGGGCCGCTGACCAGGAGGCATGCTGGTTTGACCGGGAGCAGGGGGAAGGCTGCCTGGGACCAGCTGGCATGCCAGCATGAGGCCATATGCTCCTCCCTCACCTCAGTGATGGAGCGCATGGCCTCATGCATAGAGCAGGCCACCAGCCACCTCACCACCCCACCCCCATAGCTTCCTCCCCTAGTGCCTGCAGGGGCCACCAGGGCTGCCAGGGCCCCAGAACACGGGGTGGTGGGACCTTTTGGGCAGCCAAAGCTTCCCGTGCTGACCAAGGTAGGTGCCACTCCCGGCCCCATCCCTGAGCCCCCCTCCCACCTCTTCCGCCTGCCCCCATTCCAGCTTCTTTACCCAGTCTCTCTCCTGTTGTATATCTCCCAAATAAACAGACTTGTTTAAAAAAAAGAGGCCTTTTTATTTGCTCTGCAAGGGAGGGGGAAGGTGGGAAGAGAAGGGTGGGGGAGGAAAAACACACAGTGGGAATGCAGGGGCTCTTTGTGGAGAGGGACAGAGGAAAGTCTCAAAGCTGGCCTTGGCTGAACTTCTCCCACAAGGCCTCACTGATAAGCACAGCCCCTTGATGTCCTCATTAAATAGTATTGGCATCTGGCTGCTTGTAAGCCCTAGTCAGCCAGTCAGCCTCTGCCACTTACACTGGTAGGAAAGTCTCTCCCTTGCTCTTGCAAAGGCTGTGGAGCACAGAGTAGGCCACCACCACCAAAGGGATGCTGCATTCGCTGAGGTCAAGATGGGCAAGGAGACTCCAGAACTTCCCCTTTAAGCAGCCAAATGCACACTCCACCACCATGCGGCATCTGCTCAGCCTGGTGTTGAAGTGCTCCTTGGTAGGGTCTAGGCTGCCCATGTAAGGCTTCATAAGCCAGGGGAGCAAGGGGTATGCTATACTGCCCAAGATGCTGATGGGCATGTCTGCCTCCTAGACTCTGATGGTGCAGTCAGGGGAAAAAGTGCCGGCGTGCATCTTTTGATACAGGCAGGATTTCTGGAAGATGTGGGCCTCGTGCACTTTCCCCAGCCAGCAGATGCTGATGTTGGTGAAGCGTCCCTTGTGGCCCAGGAGGGCCTGCAATACCATGGAGAAGTACCACTTTCTCTTATCTAGTCTGAGGCACGGTAGTTGGCGGCCAGGATGGGGATGTGTGCGCCATCTATGCCCCCCCCTGCAGTTGGGGAAGCCCATGGCATCAAAGTCATCCACAATGGTATCCACATTGCCCGGAGTGATGACTCTCTGTAGTGCACTTGGTTGATGACCTTAGCTACTTGACATAGATGATGAGTTGTATGGGCTCATGGTGCCCGTGCTCCAGCAATACTCAGAGCCGGCGGCCCTGCTCCGCCAGTATGGAGCATGGTCTCTCCCCCGGCTCTGCCTGGAGAGTGTCCCAGCCCCCACCGCTCAGGAGGCTGTGACGAGTGGGGCCAGCTGGCCTCCGTGCTGCTGGGAGGCTCCTTTGCCTCCTGGGAGTGGGAGGTCAAGCTGCTCTGTGTGTGAGCTGCTCAACCTGCATACCTGAGGGGGAGCATGGTGGTACTGGAGCAGTTTGACCACTCGCTGCTGGCTGCCATGACCCCAGCGATTTCCCAGATGCTCCAGGTTATCTGCCGCCTCTAATCTCCTGATAAGACTCTGTCTCCCCAAGAGAGGTTAGTCCCTCCGCCCCCTCATTGCTGCTCCTGCTCAGCATTCTTCCTTCCCCGAGGAATTATCTCCCCTCCCTGTTGCAATCCGCATTGAGATGGGGGAGGGGAGGTGTTGGTGCAAGAGGGTGGATGGTTGTAATAGCTACAGGGCTGTCACCCCACTAAGTTTTGTATTCACTACAGGCTGAGGGAAATCTGGGCATGGGGGGAAAGTAGGAGATACATGGCAGAGGTAGGGCTGCAATGTGTGTGCCAGGAGGAACTATCTAGCTCACCAATACCTTAATGCTCTTGGTGCTGCTGGTGAGAGAGAACCCAGCTGTCTGGCATTATGCTTTATATATGCACACAGACACTTTCTTTTTGGGGCGTCTCCTTTTTTGTCCTGTATTTTTGGTTAGTGTCTCTAGAGAAAATACCTAGTCTTCAGTTCATAAAAATACCTATCAAACACAGTAACATGAACAAGAAGCTACATCAACAATGACATTGCTCTTGTGCAGGTGACATCTGAACAGGATACTTGTTTAAGGCCGTTGATGACTGGGGAAGGGGCTAAACATCTTGCACTGACCCCAGTGTATGTGTATGGACTGATGCTGCAGTAACACGATTAAATCAAGTTTGTTTAATAATGTAGGAACACGGGCAATCCTGTATGTGTGACTTCCACTTGAGTCTGAGCACTCATCTCTATGCCCAGTTGCTGCTGTACATGGTGATCTTTGGATGGGAATTCCACTTTCCTCTCAGTTGTGCGGTTTTAGGATCCAGGATTACATCTGTTAAATTTCCCTTGACTTTCCTCGGGGGGGGGGGGGGGGGGCGATGGAATTGGAGAGGGGCTGAATGGCTATAAATAGATGTCTAGAGAAGGCTTTGAACAAATCTTGGTGTGTTAGTTATGAACACACAGTGTCAAATTGCTTGGTTGTCAGTAGTGTAATAATGTTTCTTTTTATTTCCACTGTAGTGGTTGGCTTTTAACACTGTTACCAAGCTCTGTTTAGAAATGCCATAGAGGACCTTGATATTTTTTGGTACCTGGTTTATGAATACTGTGTGTGTGCCTCAGCTTCCCCTATGCATTTCTTAAGTATCTGGTGCGGGGATAAGGGTGTCTGATTGTTGTAGAGAGAATGGCTGACACTCTGTCTCCTGGCAACTGATGGCCTGGGCCCTCTCCTGCAAGGTGCTAACTGAAGGTGTTGGAGCAAAAAGAGATCAGGTGGCCTCTTTGTCCAAAAAAGAGACAAAGGCCAGAGGAGGGGCTGGAGACTGTCAGTTTCAAGCTGGCTGGGGAAACAGGGAGAGGTCCAGAACTTGGGTCTGGGCTCCCCACCCCAAAAGATGGGGTCTGGAGCCTGCACCAGGGTCGCTGCAAACTGGAGGGCAAAGGTGGGTGGTAGAGGAAGGGGCTTGTGCAGAGGGGAGGAGAAGAAAGGGGAAGGCACCAAGGGACAGGGTGCAATGAGGGCCAAAGTGGAGACAAGGAGGAAAAGGGCAGGAGGGGAGGAGTCAGTGGGAGGGGGACAGGGTGATGCTGGGAGGGGAGAGGGTAAGGGCATTGGGAGCTAGAGGGAGGAGGGGTAGGTGCTGGGAGAAGGTTTGAAAGTAGGGGTGGGCATGAGGAAAGTGGGGATGTGGCAAGTCATGTGTGAGGGTACAGGGGCATGAGGGCAGAGGGTGGTGAGGGGGTGGACATTGGGGAAAAAGAGGGCAAAGCGGGCAGGGTAGTGAGGGAAGGGGGAGGCACCAGGATGGTGCAGGGGTAAGGGAAGGTGCAGGTGCCAGGGGATTCTGGGGATGAAGCAGAAGGGCAGACACCTGTAGGGGAGGGACCAGCACCAGAGGAGAGAGGCAGGGCAGGTGCGTAGAGGGAGGTGTTAGGAGAAGGGATGAGGAGGGGTAGCTCACATGATCAGAGTAGGGCTACTGGAGGAGTGGGCACAAGGGGGAGAGAAGGGCTGGTGGAGGGGGTCAGGTTGCAGGAGGGCTGAGGGCAGCGAGAAGGGCAGGAGTCAGGACAGCAGGGGAGGGTGAGGAGTTGGGGGGCAGAAGGCACCAGGGGAGCTGATGGAGCAAGGGAAGGAGACATGGCAGCAGAGAGAAAAGGTAAAGGTTTAAAAATATTTATTAACAACTTGGGTGCCACAGTGGCACATCCAAACAAGCCACATGAACTCAGTACTGGTGCACAACATAAATTCATTCTGCTCATGAGAGGAAACTCTTAAGCTATGTCTACACTGGTGGTTTCTTGTGCAAAACAAGAAGTCTTGTGCAAGAACACATCCACACTGCCATATGCGAGCTGTGCTTTTGCGCAAGAGCATCCATGGCAGTATGGATGCTCTCTTGCGCAAGAAAGCTCTGATGGCCATTTTAGCCATCGGGGTTTCTTGTGCAAGAAATCCCTGCTGAGCGTCCATGCTGCCCTCTTGTGCAAGAGGTTATACCTGTTAGAAAAGAGCATAGCTCTTGTGCAAGACGCCCTCACTTACCACGCCGTACTGTAAATTTCCTTGAGCAAGGAAGGGCAGTGTGGATGCTCTGCGGGTTCTTGTGCAAGAACGGCTGTACTTGTGCAAGAAGCCACAAGTGTAGACATAGCCTTAGAGGGAACACTTCCCCCAGCCTCTCTACCCCTGAGTTAATGTCACATACATTGGGTTAATGCAATTGCAGGATAGTTGTATGAGGGGGGTTTGGTGGGGGCCAAACTAATCCCTGTTGGTAGGAGGATGGTGGGAAAAGTCCTTTGAGAGGGGTGACATGACACCTTTTACTTCTGGTCATGTGTCCATCTTGCCCCGAGCATGTTACCTCCAAAGGCCTGGCTAACGGGGGTCAGGAGCATGGCTAACAGGGTCAGAGAGCATGGCCAACGGGGGTCAGAGCTGTAGTTAATAGCAGTCAGGGGGTGTGGCTAACGGGGGTCAGGGGCATAGATAACAGCAGTCAGGGGGTGTGGCTAATGGGACACCACCAAATATTATACAAACCTGCCGCCCATGCTACTAGAATGAACATGGCCCCAACTGTGGTTTTCCCCACACCAAACTTGTTCCTGATGGAGCAGTAGCTGTCCAGCGTGGTGAGCTTCCATAGGATGATGGTGACATGCTTCTGCACAGGTATGCAGGTCACAGTCAGGTGTCCTGTTGCATGAGGGCCAGGGTAAGCTACTCAGGGAGCTCCAGGAAGGTGGCCTTCCACGGGTGGAAGTTCTGGAGCTGCTGCTGATTGTCCCATCATTGCAGGACAATGCAGTCCCCCTAGTCTGAACTGGTCTCCCTCTCCCAGAAGTGGCATTCGATGGTGACCAGGGGATTGAGGGGCATTTGCAGCAACAGGAGTGCCAGGACCTGGAGCAGCATGTCAGCAGTCTGGATGAACTGTGCCATGAGATGCAGCACAAGGCCCATGAGCCTGGCACTGCTTTGCAGCAGCTCCAGCTCCATGTTGTAAGTGCTTTGGTGTCCGCAAGGGCAACCAGAACACACTGTGTCCATATGGTGTCTTGTGAGGGGGGAAGCAATGGAGGAGTTGCATGTGACATGCAGTCATAGAGAAGAGCCCCTGAAAGCACGCATCACAGCTTGCCTGACCGAGCAGCCATAGGAAGTATCCGCCTTCCTGGTGCCCTCCCTGGAGCGCTTCCAGTGGCTCTAAATCTGAGGCAGGCTCCAATCAGTGTGGATGTGCTATTTCAAAATAATTCTGTGTCATTTCAATGCTCCCCCATAGTGGGGTCATGCTATTTCAATTTTATTTCAGAAGTTATTTTTTTGATTTTAGTAATTTTGAAATAATTTCTTAGTGTAGACATGCCCTTAGAGAAGAGAGGTTGATAAGCAGGAATAAGGATTTTTTTTATAGAATATTTTAAACCTCTTCCTTTCTGTGCCTCTCGGACACTGTCTGACGCACCATTCCTAGAAAAATTAGGCTCCATTCTTTAGTGCAGAGTTTTACATTTCCTCTTGTCACTTTCACACTCTAAATGCAGATGGATTCCTATCAAAATTGTTCTACATAGACACACAAGTCCATATATAAAAAGCTTACAGACTCTGGGGCTAATGTATAAGCCATTCCTAGTTGAATAGCAGGTAGTCAAATTTTCTTCTGTCTCAGTTAATCACCTTGGATTACTGTGGTGAGGGGCTTTCGGGTAACCTCATGCATTGTCCATATGAAATGTACAATTCCCAGCATTTATAAATATATCTGTGAGCTTGCGTCTTTAATTCTACTTGATCTGGTTGAGATTTTTTTTTTATTTCAAAACATCAATGAAACTTCAAGTGATGGAGTTTTGCTAGTGAAAAGTTGAGCTGTCTTGAAGAACAGGAAGAACATTTTAAGTAATTGTTTATCAACATTTTCTTCCTACTCTTTGGAAGAACTTCACCAGTTGAGAAATGTGAAGAACATATTGTAAAAATCTTCAGTGAAAGGTTTTCTTTTCTTTTCAGAAAAATCCACACATTTTCATTGACATTTCAAAATGTCAAAAGGCACTTGGTGAAATTCTCTTCTCAGCTGTAGAAATGCTTGATTTTTTTTCTTTTCTTTACAACAAATCCACAAATTTTCATTGACATTTCAAAATGTCAAAGGGTAATTGGTGAAATTCTCAACAGTAGAAATGTTTGATTTTTTTTTTCACATATCAACAAATTTCAACAACCAGAAAGAGTGGGAAAAGTCGGTGGATTTTTCTTCTGCTTTTTGACAAAGTTCATTATCAAATGTGACTTCATGAAGTTTCC
Source organism: Pelodiscus sinensis (assembly GCF_052426305.1). NCBI lineage: Eukaryota > Metazoa > Chordata > Testudines > Trionychidae > Pelodiscus > Pelodiscus sinensis. The sequence continues at coordinate 29,685,044 of NC_143065.1, forward strand.
CAAAAAGCTACCAGAAAAGGGATGCACTTCACAAAGTATACTTTAAAGTCAAGCAAATAATTGAAATAGCTTTGTGGTATTTTGTCCACACTAAGCTAGGACTTTATTGATTGCAGAGTCTACAGGGAAATTCTGATTTCAGTTCCAGATAAGCAATTTATAAAGAGAAAGCAAAAAATGAATTTTTGTTTGCAATTGATTTTTCTGAAGCTAACATATAAAGCAGCAAACATTATATATTGCAGTATTTCATGTCTCCATGAAAAATTTTTGAGAATGGGTCTTTATTTCCATTCTTCTTATTCATTCATGTCTATTTACTTAAATCTGTCCTTCATTTGACATCCAGAAGACTCTAGGACTTACAACTGCCTCTGTAGATATGGCAGGTTGAGTTGATGAGTAGAAAATTGAAAACACACCAATTAATTACCTGGGAACAATTCATGGAGGAACATACAGGCTGTGTCTAGACTGGCAAGTTTTTCCCCAAAAGCCACTGCTTTTGCAGAAAAACTTGCCAGCTGACTACACTGGCCGCTTGAATTTCCGCAAGAACACTGACTTCCTACTGTCTGAAATCAGTGCTTCTTGCGGAAATACTATGCTGCTCCCGTTCGGGCAAAAGTCCTTTTGCGCAAAGCTTTTTGTGCAAACGGGCCAGTGTAGACAGCGCAGATTTGTTTTGTGCAAAAAAGCCCCAATTGCAAAAATGGTGATCTAGGGTTTTTTGCGCAAAAGCATGTCTAGATTGGCACGGACACTTTTCCGCAAAAAGTGATTTTGCGGAAAAGCATCCGTGCCAATCTAGATGCTCTTTTCCGCAAATGCTTTTAACGGAAAACTTTTCCGTTAAAAGCATTTGCAGAAAATCATGCCAGTCTAGACGTAGCCACGTTGTTTTGTGCATTCAATGTATTTTTTGGATTTTTGTGTGCACTCTAGTGTCTGGGATTCACATAAGTCTAGCAAGAGATTTTAATGAAAAAAATCCTATTCTCCCTTTAATACAGTGTTTATGGTAGCTGTGAAGGCTTTGGGAAATGAAGGGGGATGGGAAATCATTTGGAAATTCATAAATATGATGATACTTCATTGTCCTCTAGTCTAAGAAGAATCTTCTTAATAATTATTTGCTGTCAGGTACATCTACCGTAGATTGATTTATTACAGGGGTGGGTAACCTTTTTCAGTCAAGGACCACACGCAAATGAGAAGAAAAAAAAAACCTTGTTGTGAGCCAGATCAAGTAAGCAGGAGCCAGATCCAGACTGTGGGCCCTACGTTCCTCCCCCCGCACCCCTTCAAGTTATTAGATACATTGACACTTTTTGTAGCAGCACTATAATGGAGTCTATGAATATTTAAGGATTAGAGATAATGAATAGTGTGTTCCATTCTATGACAGAGTCCAATCTAGCAAACCCATTCTTCCCCATGTAATCCTTATTAATGAATAGTTCCTCAGAAATGAACGTGCTACCCATGTGAGTCAGATCTAAGTGACTGACTGAAGTTTTGTAGAATCCGACTCAGAATTAATCAATCGTGTGACAGACTTGCTCATCATAGGTGAAATCCTGGCCTCCCCACAATCAATGGCAAAACTCACATTAATTTCAGTGGAGCCTAGATTTTGCCCCATATAAATTGAGCCTGATGTGAAGCTTGTTGAAATCCAATAGAAAGACACCCGTTTATTTCAATTCTCTGTTTCAATAGGGCCAGGATTTCTCCCCGAGCCTTTAATCCCACCATTTTCTCACTGAAGACTAACATCCCTTTCCTAGAAGGTGATGTGAAGCACTGAGTTACTAAAACAACAGGAAAAGGATAATTTACCACACATTTCATTTCTGGACTCTACTTAGGCCAATGATCCAAGGTAAAATGGCCTCCTGTGTGCTACAGGAACCCTAACACATTAAAATCACAAACCATTAAGTGCCCTGGCTGAGTTCTGAGAGCATTTGGAATTTTGAAACTCTGCTTTTGTAATGGAAATATAAAGCCATGACCAAGCAGAAGCAATTGAGGAGTCTGACCATATGCGCAGGGCTGATTACACAGAAGAGGCAGGCAAAAGGAGAGGGAGCTGCAGCAGTTGTGAAGGAGAGAAGCTGAAGATCAAGTGCTTGTTCAAACTACATGTAGAAAAAAAGGTAGCACAATAATTATGAAATGAATCAGTAGAAAAGCGGAGGTAACGTTTGCCAGGAAGATGCATTGGAAAAGCATTAAAAATCATTGCATATGTGTCTGACTTGTCTCCTGTTTTCACTGGCTTATTTTGGTTTTAATTCTATAGTTTACTCCAATTCTGGCAACACTGTGGATAGGTTGTTGACACTTCTACTGAAATGGCCATATGTTTCCTGGAATTGCCAATTGGCTTTACATGCGCAGATGCTAACTGTTCTCAATGACTTTGTGCAATTCACTAAAGTTGTAAAATAGATTTTAGAAGGCTGATTTAGGGTTAGCATGTAACCATCTACTCTCGGGATGGTCAAGAACCTCCCCACTCACAGTAAGGTAACATGTCTGTCTTGGCATTCTTCCAAGCACAGGAAATGCTCCCTCCTAGCTCATTCAAGAGTGGAAGACACCTGGAAGTGAGAAGTCAGAGCCCCTGTCCCACACCTATAGAGCTGGCTGTGTGCACAGAAAGGAGAATACTGCATCCATTCCCATTAAGGGCTGCAGCAAAAGAGCCCCAGGGGAGATTTTCTAATCTACAAGGCAGGGCATGCCCACTCTCAAAGCAGCCCAATATTTATACCTTGACGAGTTTGGAGGTGAATTGGCAGGCATGTTGTGGCAGGCATGTTGTGTCCCTTACAATGTAGCTCCAGGTGTCTTGCATGCTGCTCTCTGCTCAGTTTCAGGAGACTAGTAATAGAGATGTAGCCATGTTAGTTTGGTCTGGCTGAAACAAAAGACAGGACTATGCAGCACTTTAAAGACTAACAAAATGGTTTATTAGCTCATCACCTAATAAACCATCTTGTTAGTCTTTGAAGTGCTGCATAGTCCTGTCTTTTGTTTCAGAAGACTGTGAAACAATGCAAGACTTCTGGGCTGTATCTAGACTGCCAAGTTTTTCTGCAAAAGCAGCTGCTTTTGCGGAAAAACTTGTCAACTGTCTATACTGGCAACTTGAATTTCCGCAAGAACACTGATGATCTCATGTAAGAAATCAGTGCTTCTTGCGGAAATACTATGCTGCTCCCATTCGGGCAAAAGTCCTTTTGCGCAAAAGGGCCAGTGTAGACAGCTCAGATTTGTTTTGCACAAAAAAGCCCCGATGGCGAAAATGGCGATTGGGGCTTTGTTGCGCAAAAGCACGTCTAGATTGGCACGGACGCTTTTCTGGAAAAAGTGCTTTTGCGGAAAAGCGTCCGTGCCAATCTAGACGCTCTTTTCCGCAAATGCTTTTAACGGAAAACTTTTCTGTTAAAAGCATTTGCGGAAAATCATGCCAGTCTAGACGTAGCCCTGGTGTCAGGGCTGTTTTATATGAGTGTTTAGACAGATGTTTGAAAGCAAAGAAATCTGTCCTCCTATGTTGGAACTCCTTGTGATTTAACAGCAAAATTCAAGTAGTGAAGTTTATTCCCAACGGAGCTGCCCAAAACTGCGCAATAAGAGCTCTGCTATATTGTGGAGTAGGTGTGTGGCTAAACCTACTGCAGCCCAAACAAAATCAGCAGTATTTTCTTTGACAAAGTACTGTGTCAATGATCCTAGCGGTGGTTCTTTGTATAGATGGGTGCTGGATTTTTATCTTGTCACTTGCGGTGCCATAATGCTAATAGTTCTTTTGTGGTTTGCTACTAATGCAAGGGTGGCACTGTAAAGGGAGCCACACAATCTACATATCAAAAAGAGTAAATCCAACCCACTGTGTGCCAAGTGAGTGTTATGCCAGTGGCCTCATGCTGTTGTCTTCTTTTTGTTTTTCTTTCCACTGAAAACAAAGGGGCTATTTTGCCCGTATAGAATGCACACATTAGCAGTAAGTGTGGTTGTTGCATTAGTTCCATAAATGCTCAAGGAAGATCTGTCTGTCTCCCTCGGCTTCTTACCCCCTCTCCTCCAGGATAGTTATTGGTACATGAAGGCTGCACTGTAATTTCTCATTACAGGACGTCTACCCCTTTATATGCTGATCATTTGTGTTCCTCCCTCCGTCTCCTGTTATATACTTGGATTATAAGCTCTTTGTGGGAGGTGTCACAGCCAGACACTCCCTGCTATGGAGCCTCTGGCTGGTAGCACTGGGAATTAGCTTGGAAGCAGGGCACCTCCCTCTGGTGGGTGTTCCTCCATTTCCTCACGTCACGCTCCAGCTCAGAACCACATCCCACTCGGACCACGGGGTCCACTTCAGGACACTGCCCTCTGGCAGTCCCCACTCCAGTGTCTCTCAGCCCTCTTCTGGGGGTGGAGGGATGGTGTTTACCAGTCTCCGTACTCTGGGGTCCTCCCCTCCCAGACAACCCACAATTTCCCTAAACCCACTTTGCCTCAGTGACCCACTACCAGAACATAAGAACGGCCGTACTGGGTCAGACCAAAGGTCCATCTAGCCCAGTAGCTTCTCTGCCGACAGTGGTCAGCACCAGATGCCCCAGAGAGGGTGGACTGAAGACAATGATCAAGCGATTTGTCTCCTGCCATCCTTCTCCAGCCTCTGACAAATAGAGGCCAGGGACACCATTTCTATCCCCTGGCTAATAGCCTTTTATGGACCTAACCTCCATGAAATTATCTAGCTTCTTTTTAAACTCTGTTTGGGTACGTCTAAACTACATGGCTCCGTCGACGGAGCCATGTAGATTTGTTTTTTTGGCAAAGGCAAATGAAGCGGCGATTTAAATAATCGCCGCTTCATTTAAATTTACATGGCTGCCGTGCTGAGCCGACAAACAGCTGATCAGCTGTTTGTCGGCTCAGCGCACTAGTCTGGACGCTCCCCTGCCGACATCAAAGCCCTTTGTCGGCAGCCCCGGTAAACCTCATCCCACGAGGAATAACGGAGCTGCCGACAAAGGGCTTTGATGTCGGCAGGGGAGTGTTCAGACTAGCGCGCTGAGCCGACAAACAGCTGATCAGCTGTTTGTCAGCTCAGCACGGCAGCCATGTAAATTTAAATGAAGCTGCGATCATTTAAATTGCGGCTTCATTTGCCTTTGCCTATCTGTCTAATCTACATGGCTCCATCGATGGAGCCATGTAGTCTAGACACAGCCTTATAGTCCTAGCCTTCACAGCCTCCTCTGGCAAGGAGTTCCACAAGTTGACCACACACTGTTGTGAAGAACTTTCTTTTATTCGTTTTAAACCTGCTACCCATTAACTTCCTTTGGTGTCCTCTAGTTCTTCTATTATGGGAATTAATAAATAACTTTTCTTTAATGATTTTATATACCTCTATCATATTCCCCTTCCCCCCCCCTTTTCTAAACTGAAAAGTCCCAGTCGTTTTAACCTCTCTTCATATGGGACCGTTCCAAACCCCTAATCATTTTAGTTGCCCTTTTCTGAACCCTTTCCAAGGCCAAAATATTTTTTTTGAGGTGAGGAGACCACATCTGTACATAGTATTCAAGATGTGGGCGTACCATAGTTTTATCCAGGGGCAGTAAGATATTCTGTCTTATTTTCTATCCCTTTCTTAATAATTCCTAGCATCCTATTTGCCTTTTTGACCGCCACCGCACACTGTGTGGAAGTTTTCAGAGAACTATCCATGATAACTCCAAGATCTCTTTCCTGATTTGTCGTAGCCAAATTAGCCCCCTTCATACTGTACATATAGTTGGGGTTATTTTTCCCCGATGTGCATTACTTTACACTTATCCACATTAAATTTCATTTGCCATTTTCTTGCCCAATCACTCAGTTTGGTGAGATCTTTTTGGAGTCCCTCACAGTCTGCTTCTGTCTTGACTATCCTAAACAGTTTGGTATCATCCGCAAACTTTACCACCTCAGTGCTTACCCCTTTCTCCAGATCATTTATGAATAAGTTGAACAGGATTGGTCCTAGGACTGACCCTTGGGGGACACCACTAGTTACCCCTCTCAATTCTGAAAATTTACCATTTATTCCTACCCTTTGTTTCCTGTCTTTTAACCAGTTCTCAATCCATGAAAGGACCTTCCCTCTTATCCCATGGCCATGTAATTTACACAAGAGCCTTTGGTGAGGGACCTTGTCAAAGGCTTTCTGAAAATCTAAGTATACTATATCTACTGTATCCCCCTTGTCTGCATGTTTGTTAACCCCTTCAAAGAACTCTAAGGCTGTGTCTAGACTGGAGAGTTTTTCCGCAAAATCATATGATTTTGCGGAAAAACTTGCCAGCTGTCTACACTGGCCGCTTGAATTTCCGGAAAAGCACTGACGATCTCATGTAAGATCATCAGTGCTTTTCCGGAAATACTATGCTGCTCCCATTTGGGCAAAAGTCTTTTTCCGAAAGACTTTTGCGCAAAAGGGCCAGTGTAAACAGCACAGTAGTGTTTTCCGCAAAAAAGCCCCGATTGCGAAAATGGCGATCGGGGCTTTTTTGCAGCAAACCGTGTCTAGATTGGCCACGGACGCTTTTCCGCAAGAAGTGCTTTTGCGGAAAAGCCTCCTGCCAATCTAGACGTGCTTTTCCAAAAATGCTTTTAACTGAAAAGTTTTCCGTTAAAAGCATTTTTGGAAAATCATTCCAGTGTAGACATAGCCCAATAGATTAGTAAGACAGGATTTCCCTTTACAGAAACCATGTTGACTTTTGTCCAACAAATTACGTTCTTCTACATGCCTCACAATTTTATTCTTTACTACTGTTTCAACTAATTTGCCCGGTACCAGTCTTCATCTAGCCCCTTCCTCTGGAGCAAACTGCAGTCCAGAGTAGCCACTCATCATTAGCAAGGGAGTGGACCGTCTGCCTTTGCCTATCCTAGCCACCTCCCCACAGCCCTAGACCCCTGAGGCCTTGCTTCAGGCCCTGCAGCCTGGAGGGAGACCAGGCCAGAACTTGCTAGCACTGCTCTGTCCTAGGAAGCCCTCAGCTTTCCTGGCAACCAGGTCCCTCCTACCCCCCAGCTACAACAAGAGTCTCCCTTCCTCCCTCCTGGAGCCCTTATTTATGTAGATCCAACTGGGCACTAATTGGCTACTATCTGCCACAGCTGTGGGCATTGCGCTCAGCCCCTCCCAGGGGTGGGTCAGTGCAGGGCAGACACCCCATCACAGGGGGAAAGAACTGTATTCTGAGGGTGTTCATTCAAATAATAAACTGTAACATAACAAGTAGCTGTGTGTACAGGCTGATGTACATCTATCCTTCCGAAGAGTAAACTCCAACACGCTGAGAACTTCCACAGCTTTTAAAGACCCAGATGGATGGTCACATGCAGGGTGTCAATCTAGCTAATGACCCCCAGCAATGAAGGACAGGGATTTCATGAGGGTTTTATCAAGTTTCAGGAAAAAAATCATGTAGGAGGTTACAAACTATCAGTGACAATGGCACTCAGCTCTTTACCACACCACTGTGGGCTTTACAATCTTCTACATGTATGTGCCTGTGGCTGAGAGAAATGAGGCCCTGAAGGAACAGCAGCTGGCTCAAAATCAAGCCAGGCTAAATAGGAATTGAAGAGCTGGGGGTGGGAGAATTTTGAAGGAAGGGAGGGGGGATTGACCTTTTCCTCCTCCTCCTCCACCACCACCATTTGAGGCATCTGTCTGTTGTTTGTCAAGATGATACAGTCTTGGAGGCATGCTACACTCACCTCTTCCCTGAGATGCCAGGCAGCAGCTGTGGTCAGTGCACTGCAAGAAGTGGTTTGAATTCGCACAGCATTCCTGCTCCTTCAGTGATCCCTGTCTGCAGTTATCCTAGCTAGACAAGGCCCAAAGGGGGGCTGCTCAGCCAGGGCAGCGGGGTGGCATGTGGTGCCCCTCTGCTCCTATGCACCAGCTGCCCGCATCGAGGGAAGCAGCCTTCACCAAAGCAGCTACTGTCCCTATTTTTTTGGAGCTGGGTGGCAGGTGGGTGGTGCTTGGGCTCAGATGCTCCTTCCTGCTGCACCACTGTGTCAACTGGCATAAGCTGCACCAGGCTTAGGGGTTGCATAGAGAACATTTCTCCCCACACAGGGAGGAAGCCAGAGACTGATTGTGACTGAGTTGCAATCTGCTTCCCAGGCTGCTCCTCAGACCACACAATAGCATGTTACTGCCCCTTGTCAGAGCCTTGGGGGAAAGTCTAAGGGCAGGCCCAACGATGGGGCAGGGGGAAGAGGAAATTGCCCTGGGGCCCAGAAATGTTCCCTCTACTCTTTTCACTCTAATCTTTTGCATTCATGAGCGGATTTCCTCCATCCATGTGCAGAATAATTTTGTATGTGCACTGATGTGTGTGCAAATGTGCACCACCAGTAGAAACAAAAAGCCCACTGTGGGCACTCTGCTAATCGGCTGGATAGTATTTGAATCTCCTGAGTAGCCGCACAAGGGCACAACTTACAGGGAACACTGGAGCCTGATGATGATTCAAAAGGGTCCAAAGTTTCCAGCTATGACCACCGCTACTATGGTAGTGGCTGGAGCCCCAGGCTCTTTATATCCCTGCCAGAGCCCCAGATGGCACGTTCCGGGTGACAATGAGCACTGGGAGGCTATGTCTACACTCGTGGATACTTGTGTGAGAAATATGCAAATGAGGTTAAGTGTGGACTATTGCCACGCCTCATTTGCATACCTAATGAGCCACCATTTTGCGGAAGAGGCTCTTGCACCAGAAGGAGCTGTCTACACTGCCCCTTCTTGCACAAGAAAAACCCTCTTGCACAATGCCCCTACGCTGATTATTTTCAGGAATAAGGGCATTGCGCAAGAGGGATTTTCTTGTGCAAGAAGGGGCAGTGTAGACAGCTCCTTCTGGCGCAAGAGCCTCTTCGGCAAAAATGATGGCTCATTGGGTATGCAAATGAGGCTTGGTGATAGTCCACGCTTAGCCTCATTTGCATATTTCTCGTGCAAGAAGCCGCAAGTGTAGACATAGCCGGAGGGGTTGTAGTCCAGGTGGTGCTGTGGGCTGGCTGTCCCAGGCCTGCCTCTTCTGAAGGACCTGTCCCTTCTGGAGTATGGAGCCAGCACCCCCCACACCACACACACACACACCTTGCCCAAGAACTTGGCAATTCTATTGCCCCCCCTGTCTATATCAGATTCACAGCCCTAAATACTCAACCCAGCATCTTACATATGTCTACTCTGCCTTTTAAAACCCAGGCCTGTGAGTGTTAGAGTGCATTTAAACAGCACCCTAAACTTGAAATAAGATACACAATTTGCACTACGCAAGTTGTGTATCTTATTTTGAATCTATTTCGAAATAGCTTATTTTGAAATTTGGCGCGTCTACACAGCACCAAATTTTGAAATAAGGAGCTATTTCGAGCAATCCCTTATCCCTTGTGCAATGAAGTTTTTCAGGATGGTGAAATAGCACGCCCATTTTTTCAAAAAATATTTCAAACTAACAGGCAACTTGTATATACGCAGGGTAGCTATTTCGGGATAGACGTATCCTTAGTCTCACAAAGCAGTCTAGCTGTTGCAGCAGGGGTGCTGAAACAATTCGTACAGTGGAGGTGCTGGGAGCCATTGAACCAAACTGTAAGCCCTATATATATGGAAACTACCTCAAGTCAGGGGGTGCTGTGTCACCCCACATTACTCTAGTTCCAACACCTGTGCATTGCTGCCTGAGCTCTGAGCCCAAACATCTACGCAGCTCAGTAAGCCTGGGTCTGTAAGCCTGGGTCAGAGGCTTGCAGCCATAAGTCTCAAAACACAGTGTAGACATAGCCTTAGAGGTCTGATGATTCACGCAATGGTTAGAAACATGCCATGCGACCACGTGATCAATCACCATTCAGACAGCTGAAGTGTAAATACAGAACCCCAAAAGCAGTATCTGCAACCACCAAATCACAAGCAACCCATAGGCTGCAGTATGTTTACATAAAACACCCTTAGCACAAACTAGAACAACTCACAAATCCATGGAAATAAATGATAGCTTTATGCAGTGCTTTTTTTTTGTTGTTGTTTTTTGTTTTTTTTTGATTGTACGGCCCAGAAAGGCAAACCGTCACCTATTTTCCCAACCCACAGAAAAAGAGTGGCATTTCCCCTGTGCGTACCGGCACCTGTTTTCCTGGGGCAGCTCAGCTCTTGATGGAAGCCTGCTTGGGGATGTGCAGCAATTTTTTTCTGCTCCCAGCATGGCGTTTTGGCTCTTAAAGGGGCCACGACTGCATTTTGCAAGAGCTCTTGCGTAAAAAGGCATGTGTGGATGCCAACATGGTGGGGGTGTTTTGTTTTGTGTTTTTTTGCTCAACAACTTTGCCCCAGTGTACCGGCACCTTTTTTCTTGACTACTTGATCCCTTGCCCCTTGCTGTCCCTCTATCAGGCCCTGGGGGCAGAGGTGCACAGTCAGAGGTGCATGACTCCTAGAGGGAACTGCCAGCAGTTCTGAACAGTGAATGACTTCATATTCCCCTGCCCCCAGGTCTCAATTGACCCAGGCTGAATTAGATGGCTTGGCAGACTGTACCCATGGGCTGTATCTTGCCCATACCTGGGCTAAGTGACTGTCAGAAGAGGACCTATGTGCTGTCATCCATGTTCTTGCTCTCTCCAGGACAGACTACTTGAACACATTATGCTTAGAAGCTGCAGCTTGTACAGCATGTTACCTCCCTGCTAATTCCCAGGAGCTGAGCAAACACATTTGGTTCTTGTTCTGTTCAAGGTTCTGGAACTTCATCTCTCCAGGATTTGGAACAGCAACTGTGATCAGCCGGAGAAGAATCTTACTATTAAAAAAAAAAAGCTGATGGAGCTTCTCTTATCTATTTCTAGATCCCTCATACTGCTTGTGCAGAAAGAGCACAGCTCCAAGCTGCAACTCCCAATGGTTATTTCTGTACATTTGGGCATTTTCCATCACTGAGGGTAATTAAGTGTATGAGGTACTTTTTCCTCAATGAAACTGGCATGGTGGTAAAATGGGAACAGGCATTGTGCCATCCTAACAGATGTGTTTGTCAGTAGGCAAGCGAAGGCCATGTTTGAGCATTGGGCATGAAGACTAGATTGAAATCTAGTTAGACATAAATAGTCCTGATATCTATAAGGTAATTGTTTTAGGAAGATCGACGACTTGCTTTCAACCCATGGTATTTTTAAATTACCACACAATTTTCCAGTGTAATTTCAGTAAGGGTCACATTCCTACAAAGCATGAGGGGCTGAGCCAAAAAAAGGGAGGGAACATATAGTATTAGAATATTTACAGGCTCACTGGAAGGACCACTCACTCCTGCAGTGACAAAATCCCTAATGTCAGCATCCCCATCTGATATGCTGAACTTCTTCCAGGCTATCAAAGCAGATATGCCTCAAGCTATTTATTTACAACAAAATAATGAGCCATGGCAAGTCTATAACCCATTCTGGCACAATTACGCTTGGGCTCTGTTGATAAATATCCATTAATGCCAATGACGTATTGGCAGCCAATCTCAGGAAAATGGTGATACTCTCAGGACAATGGGCCCTTATTATTTTCTGCCTTACTCCGGCAAACTGTCAAAAGACTAATGTTCAGAACTGTGCAGCCCTAACAGGAACAAAAGATAATGCCACCTGTGCCCATCAAGTCCCAGCCAAAAAAATCTGTTGGGTAACTGTCAAGGAGAGAATCTTATCTGATAGCAAGTCAGTGTTAGAGTGGGAGATCAGAAACTGAGTCTATAGAGTGTGTTCTATATAGTTGGTATTAACCTAGGAAATTTGTCAATCTACTACAAAGTTGTCCACTAACTCTGCCAACATGAGGTATAACTTAGTTTCCTAATCTGGTCTCACTTTCCACCTTGGCAAATACCTGGGATTGCGTTGGCCACAGTACTTTTGGCCCCCAGGAAACCCTTCTGCATTTGATACAGTAAAGGAGCTAAAGCCAAAGCCACATTGATGGAAACCAGGGCTCCATCTAGCTTCTCTTTGGGAAAAGAAGATTGCTCTAATGTGGGGCTTCAAGAAAAAGTAGTAAATCTGGGGAGCGGGAAGATTCTGTGCAGGATCCTTGGGGGGAAATTATAAAACTCTATTATTGTCCAGTAGCTCCCATTGAGTTCAGTGGTTCAGGATTTGAAACAGAGAAAGATTCTCATAACTACAGTCAATGTATGTGTGATGGATAGGAGGAGTGCTGGCCAGCACCCGGTGACTAAGGGGTTAAACTCAGGTAGCTAGCAAGGGTGTTGATAGGAAGCCAGAAGAACCAATGGGAATAAAGTCCTGAAATTTGAATTGTGTAAGATACCTTCCCTGCTTTCTTTGTGAGGGGAAGTTAAACCAGTTGAGAGTCACAGAGGGTATGTCTACACTACCCCGCTAGTTCAAACTAGCGGGGTAATGTATGCATACCGAACTTGCTAATGAAGCCCGGGATTTGAATTTCCCGGGCTTCATTAGCATAAAGCCGGTGCCGCCATTTTTAAAAGCCGGCTAGTGCGAACCCCGTGCCGCGCGGCTACACGCGGCACGGGCTAGATAGTTCGAACTACGTAGCCATTCCGAACTATCTGTACTCCTCGTTCCACGTTCCACGAGGAGTACAGATAGTTCGGAATGGCTACGTAGTTCGAACTATCTAGCCCGTGCCGCGTGTAGCCGCACGGCACGGGGTTCGCACTAGCCGGATTTTAAAAATGGCGGCGCCGACTTTATGCTAATGAAGCCTGGGAAATTCAAATCCCGGGCTTCATTAGCAAGTTCGGTATGCATACATTACCCCGCTAGTTCGAACTAGCGGGGTAGTGTAGACATACCCAGAATGATTTAAACCTAGACATGACTACCATGCCTCCAAGAAATTCAGGGGCATGGAAGTGGACTGAACCAGGAAGGGATCATGAGTAAATAAAATATGCATTTAGTCACAATTAGGGTATTTTTCTTTATTTTTGTAGCTTGGTTTGAATTGCTCTGTGTGACTTCATGCCTTCCCTTTCCCATTCACTATCTAAGGATATGTCTAGACTACATCCCTCTGTCCCCAGAGGGATGTAAATTAGACATACGAAAATAGCTAATGAAGCAGGGATTTAAATATCCGCCACTTCATTAGAATAAAAATGGCAGCCGCTTTTTGCTGACACGCACTTTGCCAGCCACAAGCAGCAGTCTAGACGGGGATCGGTCGACAAGGAAAGGCTTTTCTGACCGATCCTGTAAACCTTGTTGCACGAAGCATAAGGGATCAGTCGGAAAAGGCTTTCCTTGTCAACTGATCCCCGTCTAGACTGCCGCTTGTTGCCGGCAAAGTGCCACGGCGGCAAAAAGTGGCGGCCATTTTTATTCTAATGAAGCACAGGATATTTAAATCCCCACTTCATTAGCAATTTCGGTATGTCTAATTTACATCCCTCTGACGACAGAGGGATGTAGTCTAGACATACCCTAAGAGTTGTTCCCAGAGGATTTTCTCTGTGTTTTAATTTGTTTTATTTAATTGCTCTGTAACAAATGCAAAGGAAGTTCTCTAGCAATCAAGTATGCTTTATCAAGTATATCTTTTATTTTGTTAATAAAAGATGATTATTTGATTCTTGTGTCCTGGAAAGTAACAGGGGTCTGTGTATGTATGTCTGCCTGCTAGACTGAGCGGTCAGCTACCAGAGACTGCAGTTGTTTTCTCTTTGTTTTCAAGTTCTCTTGTGGTAAAGGAGCTTGGGGGTACCCCTTTGGAAGACGTGCAAGTGGTTTCTTTATGGGTTCAAGAAGAAAGGGGTTTTTCTTTTGTTTTACTTCGCGGTGGCAGCTACTCCCCCAAAAAAGTCAATGAATCTGTGACTCCGGGGGAGTTTTTGCATTTAGATCCTATAGAGGCAAGGTATTTAAGGTCTTTGTGGGCCCCCACCTTCTGCACTTGGAGTGCCAGAGTGGGGAACAGTATGTCTCATACATGGGGCACCTACTTGTGCCATCCTAAGCTTCTGGGTGTTCTTCTGTCCTTAGCACATTGCACAGAAGTCTCTTCTCCTAGAAAATCAAGGGCTTCTGCTTTTCCTTGAAACTGAATAACCCTTGAAAATAACCCTTAAACTTAAATGAATGATGGGTGGGAAATAAATGATCCCAAATCAAAATGTTTTCTGTGAACTCCCAAAAATCATTTCTTCAATCACAGCCGTGAAAATTGGAGGCTTCCCATATTCTAGTCAATGAGAGGGTGATTTGTGATAAAAAAAAGAACTTACTTCATTTATTAAGGGCAGCATGTATCACATTATGTACTGCATCTGTGTTAATGTGACTTATTTTTGTGTAAGTGGAATAGTGGGGGAGGTTATTAGGGACAAATACAAACACAGATAAGCACAAAGGAAGTTCTCTGCAACAAAGCACTGCAGGCCATCACATCATCCCTCTTCCCGCTCCTCCTTTTCAATAAAATTGAAAGAGAATGCGTTGCTTACTTCCCATAGCTCTTTCCACAGCCTCTTTCATGCCACCACATTGATGCTGAGTGCTGATGGGATAACCAAGTGGAAGATGCATATTATTCTCTGTGTTATCAGAAGATGCCACAATAAAGGTGTAGTAAGATGGCAGGTGGTCCTAAGTGGTGCAAATCACCAACACGACACTCCCCAACAGTAACTGTAGCATGTCCATAGAAGGAGAATATGGCTCCAACTGCCTTTTCCTTTTGGCTGCCAGATATCCTGGGGCTTGAATAAAGTACAAGCAGGCCTCGTTGTGCAAATGCTGCTTTTTTAAAAAACAATCCAACAAAGAGTAGGAGGATGCAAAAACATGGAATTGCACCTCTGAACCTAGGGAAACTTGATTATTAATTGCTTTCTTAAGAAATGTGCTGTATCAATGATTGACCAAAACTTTACAATCACAGAGACACAGGGGAGGATCACATTCATTATTGCAGTGCCTACCAGAGCTTGCTTCAGCCTGAGACTTGCTAGACCAAAAAGCATGCCCTTCCTGCTGGGGAATATGAACTGCCCTTACTCCACACTTCCAGAACTTGATTCCGGGCCTGCAGGGCTACGTGCTCCCTGGAACAGGTAGGGAATGAGAGGGATGGGGGTGCAATTGCCTTTACTAACTGGCCCAAAATGTGGGGAGGGAAGGTAATATACTTTTGGTAGAGCCTGATCATAAGTTACTACCCCCTTGGAGCCAGGTGAAAGCTGGAGAGAAGCTGTGTCTCAGGAGTGTCTATGAGCTATTGGGGTATGTCTACACTACCCCGCTAGTTCGAACTAGCGGGGTAATGTAGGCATACCGCACTTGCAAATGAAGCCCAGGATTTGAATTTCCCGGGCTTCATTTGCATAAGCGGGGAACCGCCATTTTTAAAACCCCGCTGGTTCGAACCCCGTGCAGCGCGGCTACACGGGGTTCGAACTAGGTAGTTCGTTCTACGAGGTGTACCGGTAGTTTGGAATAGGAATCCTAGTCCGAACTACCTAGTTCGAGCCCCGTGTAGCCGCGCTGCACGGGGTTCGAACCAGCGGGGTTTTAAAAATGGCGGCTCCCCGCTTATGCAAATGAAGCCCGGGAAATTCAAATCCCGGGCTTCATTTGCAAGTGCGGTATGCCTACATTACCCTCCTAGTTCGAACTAGGAGGGTAGTGTAGACATACCCTTGCTTCCTGCAGCTACTGCTGAGTAGGGGATGTTCACATCATATCGCAAGCTAACCAGTGGCATGGGAACATTTTTTAAAGTGGGGGTGCTGAGCCCCTAATCCACCCCCACTCCCAGCTGAGGCTGGGAGTAAAGGCTCAATACTCAGGGCTGGCAGCCGGGACCCCAGGTATGAGGCCAGCAGCAGAGATCCCCAGTGTACCAGGCTCAAACAGGGGTCCCTGGTGCATGGGGCAACCGATGGGAACTCAGCACGTGGGGCCAGCAACAGAGCCCCCAGCACATGAGTCCAACCCTGGGACCCTGGACACTAGGGTGGAAGCCTGGGGATGCTGCAGCACCCCCTGAACCCTAATTTCCATGCCTGTGAACCTAACCCTCAGAATTCAGCCTGGGCTGTGACCTGGTAGTCAGTTCGTATGGCAGGACTTAGTAGAACCACTGCTATATCCCAATCTGGGTCTGTGCAGAGCTTTTTGTGCCAAAAGTCTGATTTAAGTCTGACTGTCAAAATATACTGCAGTGAGTCATGCAACTATTTAAAAATCTCCTGGTGGATTTCTGCACCTTCTTCAGCCCCTTCATAGCACTCTCACTTGTAGCTTGAGGCTTCCGCGTAAATGTTGCTGCTTTGATTCTGTGTGGCACTGCCACAGAGAAAGTTCTGGCTTGCATCCTGTACGTGGCAAACTAACCCTCTACTTTCAAAGCGACTCTCCATGGGAAATCTTGATGATCTTTGATTCAGGTTAGCTGATAACATCTCACATTCAAAACTGAAATGAAGTCATCTAGCACCAATATCTAGATGTGCCCACTCAATATCAGCATGGATTATCAACATGGAAGCCAGACCCTAAGGAGAGCAAAGTGTGTTTAAAAAGATACCCACTTAATAGTAGGGAAGACTGGGCTGTGACTTGAATGTGTGAATTTAATATTGTCTTTGGGTTTCCCTCCTGGTTTTCAGGGAAGCAGACTCCTCATGAACAACCACAAGGTCATTATCAAGGTTACAAAAATGTCATCTAAGTGGCCACAGGAAAAATAAAAGATGAAGTGAGCAAATTACACTTTTTTCCCCTAGCCACAGCGGGAGAAGGATATTGGTGGTGGGGGTGTATTGTAGAAAAGAGAAAGCAATATTTACTGTATCTGCTGACATCTTGTAGCTATGCCAAAAATATCTCACCAAGAGATGTTCCTAACCAAGCCTGAGCAATATAACAACTGTGAGTGAAAGCTTCAGAAAAACAGATCTCGGTAAACAAATCTGAAATTAGATGCATTTGTCAAAAAAAAAATCTGACAACAGTGATGCATTAAAAAAAAAACAGTGCCAGACCACAGCAGATAGATGGAGCATATGGTTCGGAGCTTTGTATCTGGTGGGGGTATTGCCAGTTTGAGAGACAAATCCTTCCTGTATATACAGTGGGCCAAAGTTTCAGCTAATATGTCACTAATTTGTACCAGTGGGGATTTTGCTCCCCATCTCTGCATGGTGCTGTGTGGATGGCCTTTCATTACACATATGTATGGAAGTGGAGTGTCTTATAGCGAGTCAACAAATCTGAATGCTAATGGCTGAGAAGCACTTAAACTTAAACCTTGGGTGCAAATGATCCTTTTGTGAGTAAACACTTCCGTGAGTGAAAACGTGCTTCAAAATATGGCACCAAACCATATCGCTATGACTCCCTCATTTCTAGGTCCATCTGTCATGAGCAGTAATGAGTTGGTTTGGTTTCAGGTAACAGGGAAAGTCCAAAAAAGGAAGTGGCAGTGATTCCCAGCAGGAAATCCAGTAAAAACAGCTACATTAAAATTAGGGATGTAAAGGTTTAACCAATTAACCAGTTAACCTGTAAGCATTGCCCAACTGGCATGCTTACCAGAGTACCCAGTTAACCAGTACCTGGCTAGGCTAGAGCAGCCACCTCCCCCTTCCCAGCATGGTGCAGTGGGCCTTGCCCATCCTGGCTGGAGCAGCCCTTCACCCGTGGTATGGGCAGGAAGTGCTCCAGCCTGGCCAGCCCTACCATGCTGCGAGTGGGGTGCTACTCCAGTGTTTCCCCAGCTGCGGCAGGCGGTTAACCAGTTAAAGTTATAGTTTAACTGGTTAAAAATTTAAACAGGACTTTACATCCCTAATTCAAATCTCCTGGACACCCAAATCAGAGCAGAGTACAAATGGCTATAGATGACTCAGAAACACAGTTTAATCATATGAACATGTGAAACTTTGGGCCAGATCCTTTCTGGTGTACATCCTTGTGCCATCAATGGAGCTAGGGTAGGCTCTAAGGCTATGTCTACACTCGCGGCTTCTTGCACAAGTAATATGCAAATGAGGCGAAGCGTGGAATATCTCTGAGCCTCATTTGCATACCTAATGAGCCACCATTTTTTTCAGAAGAGGCTCTTGCGCAAGAAGGAGCATCTACACTGCCCCTTCTTGCGCAAGAAAAACCCTCTTGTGCAATGCCGTTCTTCCTGAAAAGTAATAGGTGTAACAGCATTGCACAAGAGGGTTTTTCTTGTGCAAGAAGGGGCAGTGTAGACGCTCCTTCTTGCGCAAGAGCCTCTTCTGAAAAAAATGGTGGATCTTTAGGTATGCAAATGAGGCTTGGCGATATTCCACGCTTAGCCTCATTTGCATATTACTTGCGCAAGAAGCCACTAGTGTAGACATAGCCTAAGTGTGGTTTAAAGATAACAGAGGATTGTTTAACATCAGAACTTATGGAATGTTTGAAAATGTCATACTTGGCTCCTCCAGGATGACTTGATCCTGGGAAGTTTTAGACAAAGGACCGGGTCTTTATTTGAGGTGCATCAGCACAGCACAATTGGAGCTACACTGATTTACACCAGCTGTGATGTGGTATGAAGTGTCTATACTCTGCAGAGCTGCTGAGCCAACAACTCTTGCTGCTGAGGACCAACGTGGTGTTGCATTAAAGAGTAACATAATAGAATCTAGATTCCCAATGACATGGGATAAACCTTTCCTAAATGTCTTTACTCTCCATACTTTAGTGGAACAAATACCTTAATTTCTACTTACAATGTGTTGTTGGGGGCTTAATTTTGGATGATGGATTAATCACCTGCAGACACACTGCAAATCATGGAGTGCTCCCATCTAACAAGAGTTACACAATGGCTAATTCCAAACACATAAGGATTCTAAATTGCATCTGTCAGGGTTTTCAAATATTCAAATTTGCAAAGCAAGGAGTGTAAAAATGGTGCAAGGCTCTTGATGACACGAAACCTTTTCGGTGGTACTGTGCTTTCGGCTAACTCACGGGGGGACAGAGGTTCTTACGGACCTACCAATCTTAAGGGAGGAAATCGTTGCAGAATCAGGGATTGTGTTAAATGGTTGGTTGTATTGTTTGTCCTGAAGTAGTGTAACTTGTTCCCACAGCTATACAGTTGTTGGCAGCAGGATTGTTCTGGTGCATGCACACACGGCACTTTTAAGCTATTGTACTGGTGCATCCTGGGAATCCTGAAGCTCCTCTTCCATAGCGTGACTAGAAACTGTAGGTTGGCCTCCCAAGGACCCATGACTAGGGTTTATCTGTAGTGGTTTTGTTAAAGCATTGCAAATTCAGTGATTCAGTCAGACTTGGGGGTTGCAAATTCCATGTTTATGAAACATGTGGGATGGCTGTCTTCTGTGGGAGCAAGTCCTCTGGGTATTCCAGGTTCATGACATTCTAAGCAAGGTGTGGGCTTCTGCTTCATGGGCTCACATCACTTTTTCACTGAATCTAGGCAGCACCTAGAAGCACCAATGTTAAGCAGTTGATGTTGCAAAAGGAAGTATTAATTGCTACTTCCAGAGTAACAAAGGGCCAAATTCTGGAATCTTTGTTCAGTCCCTACCCACGTAAACCTCACAGTGTATTCAGTGAATCCAGTGGAACCTTTGCAACTGAACACCAGATTTTAATTTCTCCCAAGTCCCCTTTATGCAACAAGGATACTGCTAATTATACCTGAAGGGCAGGTGTAAACATTTATAGCCCATGTAAACACATCTCAGAAAAATGAGAAACAGATTTAGAATATGATTGCCAAGTTTTGGCCCAATGACTGTGCACAGAACAACGACTATACTGATTACTCTCACACACCACTGAGGGTTACTGCAGTGCGTCACTGCATGTTAGTGATTCATTTTTGGATTCTGGTGCATTTTTGTTTAGTTATTGGAGTGTATTGGCACCAAAAGCCAATGACAAGGGCAAAAGAGAATATTAAACTACTAATAAAAAGTATTTACTCTTCCATGATGCACTTTCCCTTGTGGGAAAAGTCCTATAAAGCTTAATAGGAAACGATAACCTTTCTATTGAAAGTTTTCCTATAAATTGCAATAGAGTTGTATTGCTACTATAAAACTGTTTAGGATGGTTTAAAAAAAACTCAGTGGAAAGGATCTTTCCTTTGGTTTTTATGATAATTTCAACTGAACTTTATTAAAATTCTTCAGAACCCTACAGGTTTCATCCCCGCTAAATTCTATGGGGAGTTTCCATAAAGACTATGCCTCAAACGGCCTCTTGGATCTTTGTCGCAAATGACCGTTATTTCCTGATCAGCCCTTAAATGAAAGGAAGTAAAGCAAGCAACATATCCCCAACGAGGCAGGGGGTACACACAATATTGGATAGACAGGCAACCTGAAACTAAGTATAAAAAGCAGATGGCACCACTCTACTGAATTGCACTTCAAAGAGCTAACTTTTTGTGAATTCTTATGCTTGTAGCAGTGATAATGAAAGTGATTAGCACAACTTGATTAAATCCCCTGTAGGTTATCTTTTTTGAAATTAAAAAATTGGAATTATCCTCTTTTTGTAGTGACTTTTGGATTAGGCTGTCTGAGTTGTATGTGTTGAATGTGTACAACAATATTAACCCACAAGAGCAGCTGTGGAGCTCCATTGCGTTATCCAACTTCTAGAATCCAGTCCAATCTAACTTAATGTTCAACTGCTGATTTTTTCCCAGGAGTTTTAAAAAATGCAATCTTAATTCATTTGTTTCTTAATCTAATGCTGTTAGAAGTGATATCAAGTGCAATTAGCCTCTTTCTCAGCACACTTCAGCTTCCTCGTCCTCCACAATAGGTGCAATTGATCTGAAAAAGGAAAATTCCAAAGACTAAAAGTAAGATCATGTTCTGGTCACTCTGTACTGCTCTGGCTGTTTTGTATGGAGTAGTCTCCCTAAAAGCCCCATATCCATCTGTTGGATGATTCCCTTGGGGCAGGCGCTGTTATAGATAGTAATAAGGCTACCTCCTGACGGTGTCTTCACACACCCCAAGATAGAGGGCATATCAGGTGTGGGACTAATTTGTACAATGCTGAGGGGATTCCATGCCATGCCAGACTGCACTCGGTGGGCTCACTCACTCTGCTTCCCCATGGCCACAACAAGCCCTCCCCCACCACCCCCGAGTGATTCCCAAAGCAGCATCCTCGGGGGTGGGGCTCCAGAGGATGAGAGGGCAGGAAGGGGCAAGGCTTGGGGAATGGTCCCTGGACAGTCCCTGGCCCACTGGGACTCATGGGCTGGATTGTGAAATTGCTCCAGCCAGGGGTGGCCTACAAGCCATAATTATTCATTCATTCATTCATTCATTCATTCATTCATTCATTATTCAATAATTATTCAGTCAGTCACAGAAAGAGGAGGGCCCACACCTTGTTTAGAGCAATAGATAGGCGTGTTCCAGGCCCTGCTCTGCCTAGTGCAGAGCAAGGCCTTAAACCTTGGTCTCCCATAACCCAGTGAGTGCCAGCCTCTGGGCTATTGGATATTCTGAGGAGTGACTGATTCTTTCTTCAAAATGTTACTTTCCTCAGTGATCACCGAACCCAGGCAGCTGGGAGCAGGGCTGGCTGAGAGTCCAGCGACAGAGGGGCTGCAGCTGGGAAGCTGGCCAGGCTGGAGCTAGGAGTGGGGCCGGGCCAAGGGCCAGGAACCCAGCATGGTTCAAAAGTAGAGCTGAGCTGGAGGCTGGGAGTGCAGCTGGGTCAGCAGCAGGAAGGCCAACCGCCGGGAGCTGGGACAGCAGCCAGGAGCTGAGTTGGTCTGGGAGTGGAGCCAGTATGGCAGCTGGGGCAGGGGCCCAGCCGGCACCAGGAGTGGAGCCCAGTGACTGGGGCTGGCAGTGAGTCGTTGGCCATAAAAGGAGCTGGGAGGCAGCCTGCCCCTTGGGTGACCTCGGAGACTAGCTACAGAGGGGCTGGCATTGAACCCTCCAGTCCAGCAAACTCCCTCATTCGGGACTGGTCAGGTCCCCAGGGTGCCGGACCAGGGAGGTCCAACCTGTACAATATTGTTTTTCTCTGTTCAAGCTATGAATAGATGCAGGAGGAACATTATAGTCAATTTACATTCTTTGTAACAGATTTCCTCTGCTCCCTAAAAGAGCCACTCAACAATAAATATTATTGGGTGGGCTGTTATTAAAGTGTGGCTTTGGAAAATTCACAGCAAAAAAAGTACTTTCTTACTCAGCTTTACTTCCTGTATGACTTCAGTCATATATGCTCACTTCAGTAAGGGGTTTAACTCAGTCTTGAGAGCCAAGGAGGCCACACCCCCCTCTATCTTACTGGGCATGCTCAGGCTGCACTGCTATAAAAGAGAGCAGCTCTGCTCAGTTGGGGCTGGCTGGCCAGCCCCAGCAATGGCTCAAATGCTACCATGCAGGTTGGAGACCCAATGCAGCTAGCAACCACTCAGGATTCAGAAGCAGGTGGGAGTAACCAAATCCCAGAAGAAAGAGGGGAGATAGAGATCTGCCAGTGCACAGAGACATTTGAAGCAGGAAGCAGCCCAGGGATGGTGATGACCACAGGATGAGTGAGCCACTGTTGGAGAGTAAGCGTATTGTGGCAGGAATTTCCCCACTGACTCAGTGGCTGTAGCGAGCCACTAACAGGGCCCTGGGCTGGAGATCAGTGGAGTGGCAGGGCCTGGACCCCCCCTGCTGGGGGATGTAAAACTGTCCTTTATTTATTACCCCTTAAAACAGACTTGGACCATTGGGCCATATTAGAACTATGGACTTGTGCTGCTCTGCTAAAAGGGGCAAGTTATATACCTTGGCCATTAGGTCATATTGAGACTGTGCTGCACTGCTGATTTGGGGCAATTTACAGACATTGACCTTTTTGTCATATTAGGACTATGGACTTGTGCTTCCCTGCTAATAGGGCTGAGGTATTGCCTTTGACCATTGGATTGTATTGGGACTACTGAACTGCCCTGCCAATAAGGGTGAGAGCTAGATTGGGACCCCAGGGCTAGAGGACAGGAATAATTTGACTTGGGCGTGTGAGATTGGAGGCACCAGCTGGGGGATAAAAGGGGCAAATGCAGGTGTGACTGCAGGGGCAGATGACTGTTTTGCGGGGCCCAGGGCAGCATAACTCCGCGGGGGCCCCCCTTTGCCACGGCGCATGTGCAGGGCTTTTTGAGGCACGAGGCCCGGGGTGGCCGCCCCATTCGCCCTGCCCTATATCCGCCCCTGTGTGACTGGACAAGGCAGACACTCCACCTGCCCTGGACTTGGTCCTCACCTCAGCCATGTGACATACCCATTAACCAAAAATGAATAAGGCTAGAACTTCTTTGCTATAACAAAACTTTGCAAATCAGATTCAAGCACAATTATAGAAATACTGCACAATTGCTTCAAGGAGTCACTTCTCATAAATCTCTCTCCTGTTACTACACTGAATGCTGAGGAAGTCCTATATTTACAAAGCAGGGGCCTGATGCAAAGTGCTGATTACCTTTTGTTAGGGCTAGGAATTGAGGATATTTTGTGCCTGTCTGTGTTGGGCTTTAAGTATCAAAGTTTGATCAGTCCTTTGCTAAAAAGGATTATTTATCACTTATTCAATTGGTGTTTAGTGTTGTTTGACTGCATTGTAGCGCAATCAGCATGCAATACTGACTCTGAGTCTATTAAAAAAAATCAGTATATCAGAAGTGGCACCATAGAATTCAATGGCGTTAAATGTTATAATATTGATATATGTGATAAGAGAAATGGGCCACCAAAGCTAACTGGAGAATTTTGGAAAAAAAATCGGTAAATGGTGTGAAATAGTCAGAAGTAGATAAAAAGGGTTCCCCTGTTGGCCCTTCTTTAGTCAGTGACAAAACTCCTATTGATTTGAATGCAGCAGGATTTCACTCAAGGAGTTGTGCCAGTTCTATGCTAAAGAACAAAGACCATGAGTGAGATGCCTGCAAGAAGAACTATTCAGAAAAGCAGGACTGGAAGGCAAGTCATTTTCCTCTTCTGCATATATAAATAGATGAATAAAAATATAGATGTATAAAACTTAAAGCTGGTAACTTCAGTGGACTCAAATCCCCTTGAAATTCAGGGGGAGTTGGGACCCTAAATATTTTGGGTGGTCTCAAAAAATCCCAGAGTCAGTGTTTATAGAGAAGAAAATTGAGGGTGGTGGAGTAGCTAATGGGGGAGGAAAGAGCTGCTTAAGACAAAGCAAAATGAAAATTAGGGATGTTAGTGTACCCATTTACACGATTAACCAATAAGCCTGGGCTCATCAGTTAATCTTAATGGTTGCATGCAAACTCCCTCCCTGCACCTTGCTGCCTCTGCATCAGGAGCAGCAAGGGGGAGGGAGGCTGGAGCCGGTGTATCACGTGTACCAGCTCCTGCCTGCCCCTTACGTGTAAATGTTTAACTGCTGAATATTTCAGTGGTTACACATTTACAAAAGTTTTTTTTTGTAACGTTTCTAATGAAAACTGACTATGTAGAAGTGAGCTGGCTGGGAAACCAGGCTACAGAAACTGGGTAGTTATGAAAACAATATATCTGGTTTGCTTAAAACTTTAAAGCTGTGATTTCCCTCCCCTCCCTGGCCCAGACAAGAACACCCTCTCTCAGGGCAATCGGGCCCAGTGGTCCTAGTCACTCCAGGCCAGGCCCAGCGGTTCTAGTCCATATAACAGTTCATGCTCCCCTTCCTTGGGGTCCCAAGTGTGTGGAAGGAGGCAGGAAAGGGGGCCCAGGCTCGCCCTCTCCACTGGGCCCCAGCCCAAGGCCCAGTTGGTGGTGGGCATTTCCCCAACCACCAGTTCAGTGGGGAATCCCTCTGAAACACACCAAGCTCACCGGGTTGCCATCTGGCTCCCTGCCCTTGGGCTACTTTCTACCCCTGTCTGGCTGCGCAGGGTGTTGCTTGGGCACAGGCTGCTGCTCCCTCAGGGACAGGTTCCTCAGGTGGCTTCTCTTGGGTTTGGGCAGGAGCTCCCTCCTCCTGGTGGCCAGCTCCAACTGACCAGCTTCTCTCGCCTTTATAGTAGGGCAGCATCAGGAACACGTCCAGCAGGTCCGTGGCAGAGGGGCCTTTTCCACCCAATAAACCTGTCCACTACCACCCTGGCCAGTGCAGGATTGGTACACCCTCTCATACCTCCTTACTTACTTTTTTATGTTCAATGTTTTGAGGAAATAAACAGTTGAGCAACACTTATAAATCAATGATGTTTTTGATGGGGAATTTAGAGTGTCGTCAGAGGGCAGTTGAAGGTCAAAAGATATTAAGAACTTTGTCCTTGTGCCATTGAATACCTCCTTCAAACTGGGGAGATATGTAGGAGCTTTGTGCACGGAAACCCATAGTTTGTTCCCTACTCTGCTGCACGAGGCATGATAAATGAGGAAAATAAAACATTGACTTTCTAGTGCACCTTTCCTCAAAAAATATGATATGCTTTATTTTCTTGGCAACTTTATTACATCAACTAAAATGTTCACAAAAACCTATCAGCAGCAGCAAAATCAAACCTTTTCTTCTGTGCATAGAAGCCAAATGGAAAGGTTAATCCCAAAAATTCCACTATGGTGAGTAATGTACTAGACCATTTTTATTCTGTCTGTCTCTTCCAGGTTATTCTCTATCAACCTTTTAATACTATTTCACCAACCAATATAGACCCTTCCATAAACAGTGGGCCAAACACATCCTGGTGAAAGCCCACTGAAATCAATTGAGTTAGATTAGGTATTTATTTGGCCTACAGATTTCTTCAAACATACATAGCGAATCTTATCTTTTTTTTACACATGCCACAGTTGCACAGAATATGCACTTTCTGCTAACCAGCTTTCAGTAGTGACGCTCTTGCTAATGCAAATACAGAAATGCTTTGTTGCAATAATGGAATCAAAATATGTAAATATTTGATATGCAGATGCTTTCATCAGAACATTAAAATGCTGAGTTAGTGATATTTAAATTTTACTAGCTAGCATCCATCGGGTGGGAGGATACTGTCCATGAGGTCTGATTTCCCCCAGCTCTTACTCACAAGCATGACCCCACCTTACATTAATGGCACTGCTCACCTGAATGAAGGCTGCAAGATCAGACCCTGTAGGTGTAATCAATTTGAAGACTTCAATAAAATGTTACCCTGAATAAACTCAGGGTGCTCTAGAAACTCTTGCTTTAAGCCTGCAAGTGTTCCCTTGTGCACATAAGGGCCAGAGGCTCAAGACCTGTATACCATGAATTAGAATTCACTTCAGCTCCTATTGAAATGTTTTCCCCAAAAGAGCAACTGGTTCCATCAGCTCTTAGCAATTTAATAGAATACTTCAGGTAGTTCATATTATAGCCATTGAACTGCAGAAAAATGCAGGTAGAAAATGGTACTTATGCAAACTGAAATCTGGTAAGGCCTATGGGGCAGTCCCCGACTTACGCGGATCCGACTTATGTCGGATCCGCACTTACGAACGGGGCTTTCTCGCCCCGGAGCTCACAGGCAGCGGTCAGCCACCTGGAACTCCGGGGCGAGAAAAGCTGCTCCCGGTGCCCCTGGTCTGCTGGGGACCGTCTCCAGTAGACCAGGGGCATCGGGAGCAAAGCCGCAGCCCCGGAGGGTTTGCTCGTGGTGCCCCTGGTCTGCTGGAGACGGTCCCCAGCAGACCAGGGGCACCGCGAGCAAACCCGCAGCCGTGGCGGGGTCCCGCGCTTCTGAGGCTTTCCTCTGGCAAAGGCTGAGAAGCGGGGGAACCCGCCGCTGCTGCGGCTTTGCTCGCGGTGTCCCTGGTCTGCTGGAGACGGTCCCCAGCAGACCAGGGGCACCGCGAGCAAACCTGTAGCCGTGGCGGGGTCCCGCGCTTCTGAGGCTTTGCTCTGGCAAAGCCTCAGAAGCGCGGGACCCCGCCACGGCTGCGGATTTGCTCCCGGTGCCCCTGGTCTGCTGGGGACCGTCTCCAGCAGACCAGGGGCACCGGGAGCAAAGCGGGTCCCGCGCCAGAGCAAAGCCTCAGAGGCGAGGCACCCCGCCGCTGCGGCTTTGCTCCCTGGGTCCCTGGTCTGCTGGGGGGGGGGGGGCGCAGCTAGTGTGCCCCCCCCCCAGCAGACCAGGCTTTTGTTGTGGACCCTGGGGCAGAGCAGCTGGGGCGCTGCCGGTTGGTCCCGCAGCGCCGCTCTGGGCACTACTGGACCAACCCGGCAGCACCCCAGCTGCTCTGCCCCAGGCGTCCTGATTCAGCTGCTGCTGGTCACTTTCAGCAGCGGCTGAATCAGGACGCCTGGGGCAGAGCAGCTGGGGTGCTGCTGGGTTGGTCCAGTAGCGCCGAGGAGCGGCGCTACTGGAGCAACCCAGCAGCACCCCAGCTGCTCTGCCCCAGGCATCCCCAAGTCAGCCGTTGCTGAAACTGACCAGCACTGACTACAGGAAGCCCGAGGCACAGTTGCTCTGCCCCGGGCTTCCTGGAATCAGCGGCTGATCAATTTCAGCAGCAGCTGACTTGGGGTTCTTAAGTTGAATCTGTATGTAAGTCAGAACTGGCGGTCAGTTTCAGCAGCGGCTGAATCTGGATGCCAGTTCCGACTTACATACAGATTCAACTTAAGAACAAACCTACAGTCCCTATCTTGTACGTAACCCGGGGACTGCCTGTACTTTTCTCTTGACTTTGATACACAACATGAGTTTTGTGATTTGCTCAAACCGAGAAACTCAAGTAATTTTGGTTGATATTTCATCGAGTTCATGAGGTAGTCATGCAAACATCATCTCAGGTTCACTCAAATTAACAACTAAAGAGTCTAATGAAGTCAGTGGGAAGAATCCCAGGCCTGAATTTATAAAGGACTTCAAACCCAGGGAATCTTTTTCATGTGACTTCAGGTTTCACAATAACATTTTCAGAAATTCCAATGACCATATTAGCTCAGAGACACAGATTAAAATATTGTATGGGCTTACTATACCAAAGTGATGTAGCATCTTTCTCCCTAGATCTACATCTCCATTTACCTTTGCTTAGAACTATTTGGAAGAATCAAAGCTTTTAGCCAACTTGATTTTGTAGCTTCTGAAACAAGCTTAGTATATGTTGAGGTCTTCTGGCTCAAGGATCGATATGAAAGTCGAGCATCTTGTCACCCTAGGCTGTTTATGACCTCAGTGTACTAGGATTCACATACTGTATGATTACTGAAAAATAACCATACAGTGATCATGCAAATGTTATATTTAGTCAGAGTGCAGGAAATTACATACGTTTTATACACTTACAGGTTAGCAACTGTACAAGATCCCTACATTCTGCCTGCTGGGTCTTTCCACATGCTCAGGTTCCAACTGATCACCATCTGGGGGAAAATTCCTTCAGCAACCCCATGTCAGATTGACAGAGATCCTGATTTTTGTTTTTATTTGTTTACCTTCCTCTGCAGCATGGGGCATAGGTCACTTGCAGGTTTAAATTAGTATAAGTGGTGCATTCTCTGTGAACTTAAATCTTTAAACGTGTGGGCTATGTCTACACTGCAGGCTTCTTGCACAAGAACTGTTTTGCACAAGAGTACTTGCGCAAGAGCGTGTCCACACTGCCATGTGCTTTTGTGCAAGAGCATCCATGGCAGTGTGGATGCTCTCTTGCGCAAGAAAGCTCTGATGGCCATTTTAGCCATAGGGGTTTCTTGTGCAAGAAACCCCTGTGGCCCGTCCATGCTGCCTTCTTGCGCAAGAGCTCATTCCTCATGGGGAGAGGAATAACTCTTGCTCAAGAAGCCCTGTGTTCCGACACTTTACTGTAAACTTACTTGCGCAAGGATGCATGTGCAGAGTAGATGCTCCACAAGTTTTTGTGCAAGAAGCCTGCAGTGTATAGGCATAGCTGTCATGTCCAACCAGTTCTGCAGCAGTAGCTACAATAGTGGCTGCTGCTACAGCAAACTAGCCACACTCAACCAGTCAAATAGCCACATGTGGCTAGCATGTTGGACATCATGGCTTTAAACCATGATTTGAGAATGCCAGTAACGCAGCTGTGTTTAGGGATCTATTACAGGAGTGGTACCTGAGATTCTGGGGCTAGCAATGTGCAGGTCAGATTAGATGATCATGATGATCCCTTATGACCTACAGTCAATGTGTCTATGATTATGCTGAAAAAAGTCAGCTAGTTATAGATATATTTTGTTTTGTTTGTTTTTTGCTCTCACTCTGAAATTTTCTTTGGTGCTATGTAGCTTTGCACTTTTGATGATATCTGCTTTCTGGAGCTGAACTGGCTCACTGGGTTAGTCAAAATGCTTCAATCAGTGCTTCTCAAACTGTGGGTCAGGACCCCAAAGTGGGCTGTGGGTTTTAATGGGGTCCCCATGGCTGGTGTCAGACTTGCTGCAGCTTGGGGCTGACAAAGTCCAAGGGTTTCAGTCAATGTTTCCTGTAAGCTGAAAGTTTGGGTGGCCAGCCAGGAGAGATTCAGATGCTGCTGGCTCTGAGCACTATGTGTGTTCTGATAACCAGCTGGGCAGTATATGTTTCTACAGGTGGTACATATCTGCACATGCCCTGGTGCACATAACAAAATTTATTCCACACATAGATGGAAAAAAATTAGAGGGAATGCTGGTTTCAGCCATGTGTGGTGGACCTGTAACCGGAGCCCTCTGCACTTGGGGCTGAAGCCCTTGGAGTTTGGTTTAGACCTTACCTTTTGAACTATGGTGCTCCAGGTTTGGCTCCCCCAAATGGGGCAATGGGGTTCAAGCAGGCTGAGACTTCAGTCCCTGCCTCCTGAGGTGGTTTAGTAATTTTTGTTATCAGAAGGAGGTGAGGTGTTTGAGAACCCCTGGCTTAGAATTGTACCATTTCCTCTCCTTACAGTCCTCACTATCAATATGTGCTTGGGAAAAGTCAATACAGCTCAGAATGAATCATGCTGGTTCTAAGCCCTGCCTTCTCCAAGTGAAGTCAGGGCAAGTTTTGCCTCTCATTTCAGTGGGATCAGAACATAGGCTAAATAAATCTGTTCTGTGCTCTCTGATGTAGCTTTCTCAACGCTTGCTTCTAAATCACACGAGGGAATCTAAATCTATTTGAATCCCTCATAACTGATCTCCTAAGGCAGTTGAGCTGTCATCTTTGTCAAAACTGACATCAGTAGCAATCCCCTGGTGCAGGCTGAGCTGTTTCCTAGTGCTTGTAATTATTTAGGAAGCCACTAGCCACCCTGGTGGTGTGGTTGACTTTGGAAAGTGGCAGGTTTGGTTTATTACAGTAGCACCTCCTCGCATTTATTCACTTTTCTAAGCTTTATCATTGGTATTCATCAGAAGATCAATAAATTATAGGCTATTTGTTTTTCCTATTATATTCCAGCTCAGCTTTCCCCTTGATATCTTTTTACTCACTGCCTCTTCTTGTTCCATTTCCCCCCTCCTCCTCCCATTTTTTTCCTCTCCTTCCCCTTCCCCCCTATTTATTTTGGTCCTAGACATCCAACACTCTGGTCATCTGAAGAAGTGGGCTGTGCCCACGAAAGCTCATGATACCATCTACATGTTTTGTTAGTCTTTAAAGTGGTACCAGACTATTTCTTGTTTTTTAAGTTTATCCTGTACAGATTAACTCGGCTACCCCCTGACACTTTTTTATTGTAATTAGTTGCCTGGATATACCCACAGGAGCAACAGGAGAGATTGGGGAGAGAAAATCCTTTAAAACATCAGGTGAATACACACCATGTGCCTGATAGGATTTTGTTTCTTTTGGTTTTGGTTTTGGTTTTAGTTGCTTGGCTTCAGATAATGGCCAGCTATTCAGTGAAATTTACCATCTAGAAATCCCACCTGTCATAGGCGACTGGTGCCTACAAAGGAAGGGGATGCAGGGAGGGCCACATGGAGGAACAGAGAGAGATGAGGGATTACCCCATTTAGCAATCAAAATTTTGACAGGAGTACAGGGGGGCAGTGCTCCTCCTGGGTGTGACCACGAGTCACCTATGCCACCTGGGGTGGTAAATGATATACTGGCATGGAGGATCTGCTGGTTCTGCTACGATACAGCAGAGATCACAGTGTCATTGGAGTTCTGAACCATATGAGTGTGTGTGGGGGGGAGTAGCTCAAACTATTTCTGGCATCTTCTCTTTTGGTGGTGTTGTGGGGGGCCAACAAAGGGTGCAAGGTTATGACGAGGGCTACGAATAGACTATCCTGATTGGTGGTGATCGTCTGAAGCTTGTCAAAGGGCTTAGACTAGAGCTAATGCAGCTCCTTAGTTAAATAGGCACTTGGAGCCAGGAGGAGCTTAGACTCATACAACCTATTTCTCTTCTCTTCTGATTGTTTGAGGATCGTAAAGGAGGCTGCAGGGGGAAGATGACTTTTGTGCTCTAGGTTAGTGGGTGGCTGAAAGATTTCTCTAAAAATCAGCAGACCTCCAGTATGATCCTTAAAGCTAGCGGGCTCCTTATTTTACCTATGAAGAGATTTAATAGGCTTATCTCTTGCTGAATGTGCATGTGCCTGACTGGGGGGATGAAATCATCTGTCCGTGTGATAAATATGGGTATTTTTGAGCCATGTCTTAGAAGCTGCATGTAGAAGTATGAAAACCTTTCAGCACTGTGAAAGCTTTCTATGTGCCGCAAATATTCTGTAGAACTAACCTGTCCTTTCCCAAAAACAGATTCATTATTTACATATTAGATTGAACATAAGAACGACCATACTGGGTCAGACCAAGGTCTGTCTAGCCTACAGAGGGAGCCTAGTCACAGATGGGAGCCCGTCTATCCTGTCTGCCAGCAGTAGCAAATGCCAGATGCCCCAGAGGGAGTGAATACAACAGGTAACCATCAAGTGATCCCTCTCCTGTCATCCATTTCCAGAAGAACAGAAGCTAAGTACACCATTCCTACCCGTCCTGGCTAATAGCCGCTGATAAACCTAACCTCCATGAATCTATCTAGCTCTTTTTTTGAACACTGTTAAAGTCCTAGCCATTACCACGTCCTCTGGCAAGGAGTTCCAGAGGTTGACTGTGCGCTGAGTGAAGAAAAACTTCTTTTTGTTTGTGTTAAACCTGCTGCCTATTAATTTCATTTGGTGACCCTAGTTCTTATGTTGTGGGAATAAGTAAATAACTTTTCCTTATTCACTTTTTCCACACCAGTTATGATTTTATAGACTTCTATCATATCCCTGCTTAATCTCTTTTCTAAAATGAAAAGTCCAAGTCTTTTTAATCTCTCTTCATATGGGACCCGTTCTAAACCCCTAATAATTTTTATTGCCCTTCTCTGAACCTTTTCCAATGCCAATATATCTTTTTTGAGACCACATCTGTACACAGTATTCAAGATGTGGGTGTACCATGGTTTTATATAAAGGCAATAAGATTCTGTTTTATTTTCTATACCTTTTTAAATTATTCCTAACATTCTGTTTGCTTTTTTGACTGCTGCTGCACATTGAGTGGATGTTTTCAGAGAACTATCCACAATGATTCCAAGCTCTCTTGTAGTTGTAGCTAAATTAGTCCCCATCATATTGTATGTGTAGTTGGGATTATTTATTCCAATGTGCATTATTTTACATTTATGAACATCAAATTTAATTTGCCATTTTGCTGTCCAATCACTTAGTTTTGAGAGATCTTTTTAAAACTCTTCAGTCTACTTTGGTTTTAGCTATTTTGAGCAGTTTAGTATCATCTGAAAGTATTGCCACCTCACTGTTTGCTCCTTTCTCCAGATCACTTATAAATAAGTTGAATAGGATTGTTCCCAGGACATACCCTTGGGGGACACCACTAGTTACCTCTCTCCATTGGACAAATTCAAGTGTCTAAGCCCCACTCATTTTCATGCAAGCTCATCTTGAGTTTCTTTGGAAGATGGGATTCAGGACGATCTGAAAATGCTACTTGTTGTGACGACAATACCACTATATGATGTTGCTTTTGTTTTATGTTAGTAACTGTCTTTTTTAAAAAAAGGTCCTAATTACTTCCTGCTTTCCTTCAAATTCTTGTGTGTACAAGTCTAGGAGACTCTTTGAAAATCACCCAGGTGCACTTCCCAGAGACAGCATTTAAGTGCTTTTATAGTTCAGAAATCCATCTGTTCTTTCTTTTTATAACTCACTATTCATACAAACAGTCAAAATTAAGAACAATGAAATTATAACAAAAGTAGACCAGTCATGTTGTTCTCTTAACCATGCAAGATCAGAATATTTTTCCTAGAAAGCAAAAATCTTTAGGCTCTGTGGTGAATGCTCTGATGTGGCCCCAAGGAGCAGTGAGTTATTGAGAAACCAAGAGCCAGATCCTCGCTGGTGCAAATTGTCATTGCTCCCTTGGCATCACTGAATCTATGCTGATTTACACCAGCTGAGAATCTGGCTCAAGAGATTATGTAGGAGAAAGGGGCAAAGGTGGGGGAAAAATTCTGTTAAATGAGAGAAGAGAGAAAGATTCAAGAATGGAGAGAGGTCAAGATGTCCGTTTAAGAGGCAAAGCCCTCCTAGGGAGGGTAGCATATCTTACAAAGCCCCGGTCTTGGTGAATATGGGTCCCATTCCATGTTTGTCCACTTCTGCAAAACTCCATAGCATTTTTCATGGAAAGTTTCATAAAAGCAAAATGTGGATTCACTTCCTTCCTTAGTTTCAGAGCACTAAGCCCAGATGACACTCATTAACAAAGAATGTATTCGGCTTCTCTTGTATGCTCATTAAATATGAATCCATATGCATCAGCTATCCATGTATAAAAAGCCCAGTCTTAGCCCAGTGATACTCAGACTGAGGTTCTGGAGCTTCAAGTGGCTCTTTAATGGATCTCCTGCTGCTCTTTGTAGCACATGATATTAAAATTGTGATTTAATTATTAACCAATCAAGATACTTTTATGATATTAACCAATGTATCATAGTGGATCAATCATTTTGCTGTAAGAAGTTATCTAACTATCTATCCTGAAATGAACTAATGAATTCACAATACTGTAGTTCAGGCATGTCCAAAGTCCGGCCCGCGGGCCAATTGCGGCCCGTGTTCCGGTTTAATATGGCCCCACAGGTAATTTGGCAATATCTATCTTTTATGGCCACCAACGAATCCATATGTATTGAGATGAATGCATTGTAAAATCTCAGTTAATGTCAGTTGGTCTAAATCAGTTATAAATATATTTGGACACAACATGTATACTTGGTGTTATGTTCCTGTTCATATTTTTTGAACTTAAAAGTTGACAGACAGCCTTTATTACCAATAATATGTAATGTACTTTACAATGTTCCCGACACTTCAGCTTCTTGGATTTTTTTTTCATCTGGCCTTCAGATATGAAAGGCAGAGTGATTTAACACCTGTTTAGATTTGTCATCCATGTGACGAAATGAAAAGTATGCTGTTTGCAATAAACTTTGCATAAAATAGTTAATTTGCATTTAATTTTAATGGTTCAAAGAATGTCAGGCAAAATGGTCGGCCCTCACGCATGTTTACTTCATCAAATCTGGCCCTCTTTGAAAAAAGTTTGGACACCCCTGCGTGTAGTTCTTTTGGATAATGTTGATCACTAAGGCTACAACTAGACTACAAGCCTCTTTTGAAAGAGAGCATCTAGACTGCAAGCAGATTTTTCGAAAAAGCGAACCCCTTTTCAAAAGACCCCAGACACTCTGTTAAAAAAGCAGTTTGCATTCAATAGTGCCTTTTTTCGAAAAAATTGCTGCGTTCTTTTGATTTACTTTCGAAAGAATGTGGCTGCAGTCTAGATGCAAGTTTTTTCAAAAAAAGGCTACTTTAAACAAAAAACCCCCCAAAACCCTGTAGTCTAGACATACCCTAAATTTGGCTCCTGTACCACTGAGGACTAAGAGTGACTGTCCTAGACATATATGCTTTCTTCCTCCTCATGTGTCTTTTTACCCCTTCTGAATATTCTGTCTAAAATCTTCCAGCACTTTCAGTCCTTCACTATCAACATTCTGTTCCACCCACATCCTTAATCCATCCCCATTCTGCAAACAAACCATTGGCAGTTGATCACATTAAGGGAAACAGAGGATGATTGCGAGTTTCATTTATTAAAGTAATACAAGACACAGTCTTGTGAATGACTCATTTCTTATTTAAATTGCTCTGTGGAGGAGGGGGTGATGAGTTGTTTATACTGGTTTAATATCTAGAATCATCACATTAAAAAAGTTCTAACCTGCCTGTCAATGACAAAATTATAAAATGAAAACATCATGAGCCTAATCCTCCTTATTAGACTTTAAAAGCTTGGGAAAGCTGTGCATTTCCTCAGGGATTTTTTTTAAGCAATACCTATAGTATGATACATCTGGAGTCTAGCTGTAACACACCATGACAATCTGAAGTACCAAAATAATAAAATGCCAGCTCTGCATTGGAAGTTTCATGCAGAATATAATTCCTGCACTTGAAAAGCTTTCCAAACCGAGAGGGAGTAGGCATGCTAACCAAGGGCCTCCTCATCTGATTCAGGTTATATTCATATTTGGGGTTTGAATGTTACTTCCAAAAAGCTTCTATCCCCCATCCCACTCACTTCTCTCTCCACAGGGAAGAGAGAGAAATATAAACTCCATAAAGATGTAACAATGCACCTTAATCCTGACTTGAAATAATCCCCCTATTCCACTCCTACTGCCTCTTGAGCTAACGCTACAGAATATATAGGCACTATTTGCTTTTAGAAACTAAAAGTGTGTTCTACAAAAAGGGATATTCACTTATCAGGGCTGAGAGCTGAAAAGTGATAAGGCCCTAATATCCCAGTCCTGTACCATTTGAGACACTAGGGGTGCAGTCCTGGACTCATTAAAATAATTGACAGCCCGTACATTGACTGCTTAGAGCAGAGTGTACTGCAAGGAGTAACAGAATGTAAATAGGAAAACTCAGAAAATTTAGGCTGAATAGGAAGGAAATATTCCTGAAAGTCATCTTCTTTGTCTTTAATTTTACACCACCAAGGATGTGCCAGGCCCTTCACCATAAAAGGCTAAGGGCTCATCAAGAAGGTTAAAGTTGTCACATACCCAGGGCCGGATTAAGGGAGGGGCTAGCCGGGCAGCTGCCCGGGGCACCAACCTAGGGGGGGCACCTGAGGGCAGCTGTAATGGGCGCTGCATGCCCAGGCTGGGCGGCTGGGGGCCGTGCGGCACCCCTTAGAGCTGCCATCAGGTGCTGCATGCCTGGGGCTGGGGGCCACGCGACGCCCCCTAGAGCTGCAATCAGGCTCCAGCGCTCCCAATTGCAGCTGTAAGGTGTGCAGCGTGCTGGGGGCGGGGCCATGCATGCGCTGTGCGCCCAGGGGCAGAACCGAGCCTGCATTGCACGCCCGCTGCCCGGGGCGCAGGAATGGCTCGAACCGGTGCTGCATACACCCAACAGGACGCTGCAGTGTGTCAGTACGTTCCAATCGGTGATACTTGAAAATCACAACAGAGTTAATTTTATACACTGTATGAAAGGCATGATACTCCATCCATGCCTTCAGAATGTTGACTTCTCAGGCTATCACACAGAGTTGCAGAGAATGCATTCATGCTAGATTGCTGCAGTAGTACCAGTTACCCTATTCAATATTTCTTCTTTGATCATTTACTTCTCTAATTCCTGTGTTTCTGCAATACATGGAGCTTTACAAAGTATAACAGAAGCCTGAGTTGCTTCACTGAATCACTTGCAGTCTAATTTGGGATGTTGGCATATTAGGGCATGTCTACGCTGGGGAGTTATTTTTGAAATAACTTCCCTTACTTCAAAATAATGTAAGTGTCCACACTACAAAGTCTGTTATTTCAAAATAATGGGATTGTTATTTTGAAATAGTAACTCTGCTTGTGAAGGATTCCTTGTGTAGACTATGTTTCACTGACGTCATTCTGAAATAACATAATCCACATCTAAACAGCGAGCAGTTATTTTGACAGTGTTGAAATAATGTCAAGCTGGAGGACTTCTTACTCCAACTACTGTAACCCTCATTTTACAAGGAGAAAGGGTATGTCTACACTGCACAGCTATTTCGGGGTACCCGAGGAAATAACTAACCTGCGTCTACACAAGCTGCAGTTATTTTGAAATATTTTTCAAAACGGGTGCGCTATTTCACAGTTCCAGTAAACCTTGTTGCACAAGGGTTAAGGGATAGCTCAAAATAGTGCATTATTTTTAAATTCAGCACCGTGTATATGCAACAAATTTCAAAATAAGCTATTTTGAAATAGATTCGAGATAAGATACACAATTTGTGTGGTGCAAATTGCTCTTTACAAATTGTGTCTTATTTCAAGTGTAAGGTGCTGTGTAGACTCACCCTAAGGGAAGTCGGAGGAAGAACGCTGTAACTCAGACTTCCTGCTGTGTAGACAGCGCCAAAAGCCAAAATAAGTTATTTTGACTTAAGCTACACAATTGATGTAGCTCAAGTTGTGTAGCTTATTCGGCTTTAGCCCTGCTGTGTGGACGTGCCCAAAGAGAAGTAAGCTTATTTCAAATAGTTAGTCCAGGAATTATTTCAAAATAACCTGGTAGTCTATTTCAACTCATTGGGGGAACCTTCAGAGAACTAAACTTTATCATGGCAAACCCCATAAAAATGGGCAATGTAAGGAGTGGGAGGAAGAGTGTGTGGGCAAGCAAGGGGCTTGGTCTATGAAATGCACAGATCCGTTACACCAAGGCCAGTCCCAGAAGTTGCAGTGATTCACATGCTGCAGTAATGACCATGGCTAGGTGATGCATGTGCACTGTGACTCACTCACTCTGATTAGTGTAGGAATGTG
The DNA here is from genome assembly GCF_052426305.1 of Pelodiscus sinensis. Classification (NCBI taxonomy): domain Eukaryota; kingdom Metazoa; phylum Chordata; order Testudines; family Trionychidae; genus Pelodiscus; species Pelodiscus sinensis. The sequence goes on from NC_143065.1 coordinate 29,722,984, forward strand.
CCATTGCCCTCAGCAACTGTCAATCGCCTTTCATTTAGCGGAGGGTCTGAATGGAGGTAGTGATGACATTGTTAAATTCAGTTTCCAGGGAACTCCCTTCAGCGAGACAATGGCTAGAAATGCAATTTTCTCATTAAAATTCTACAAACGGAAAATATCTGCGCAGCATCCCTTTGAATCCAGCCCCAGCCAGCAAGGAAAGCAAAGATAAAAATTATCAGTGCAGGGAATTAGGGGATGTTTTCTGTTCTAGTGCTACAAAAGCAAGCAACTTTTGTGCTTAAAGACATTTCCTGATTGCAATCATCCATGTTAGAAGTTCATAAGCTTTTATTAATGGCTCAGACTAGAAAACTCAAGTATGTGATTAGTCAGCATTACAAAGACAAGTTGGAAATCTTCTTTCCTCCAATACCTAAGCAAGTAAGTACATTAACCATTTTGTGTGGTGGATTTTATTTTATTTGGAAGTATAACACTTTGAAACATTGAACAGATTTAACTTGGCCAGGCTGATGTATCCCAGGGTATATCTACACTACCCTCCTAGTTCGAACTAGGAGGGTAATGTAGGCATACCGCACTTGCAAATGAAGCCCGGGATTTGAATTTCCTGGGCTTCATTTGCATAAGCGGGGAGCCGCCATTTTTAAAACCCCGCTGGTTCAACCCCCGTGCAGCGCGGCTACACGGGGCACGAACTAGGTAGTTCGAACTAGGAAGCCTAGTTCGAACTACCTAGTTCGTGCCCCGTGAAGCCGCGCTGCACGGGGTTCCAACCAGCAGGGTTTTAAAAATGGCGGCTCCCCGCTTATGCAAATGAAGCCCGGGAAATTCAAATCCCGGGCTTCATTTGCAAGTGCGGTATGCCTACATTACCCCACTAGTTCGAACTAGCGGGGTAGTGTAGACATATCCCTAATGTGTATGGCTAGAGAATGAGAAATATGGGGTCAAAGAAACAGCATTTTGGAGCTTCCGGACATGCTCCACAAATCCCCTTATTTAAGAATGAGGATAGTTAGATTAGTGGCAGTCTTTTTTTTTTTTTTTTTTGCTTTTCTGTGATGGGACACTTACCTGCTCAGCTCTCAAAAACATAGTCGGTGATTTATTTCAAAAGACAGGACCTTGCAACGCACAACTGATTTTTTCACTGATTTATTTATGAAATTCATAGAAAGATGTTAATGCCCACCACCGCAGATGGGTCTCAAACAAGAAGATGCAGATAGACAAGCTGGCTGAAAAATGAAAACCTATTCTCGTGAAAAATTGTTAACATTTTGAAGCTTTCACTTCAAACTGTTTGAAACAGCCCTGTTTTTCATTTGTCTGCATTTTTTTTCACCATTTTAAAAAGATTTTTAGCACATCAAAAATGTTACCAATATGTTACCTATGTTTTCTTCACTAAAAACTCCATTTCGGTGAATGAAAATATCAATATTTATGATAAAATTGACTTGTTTTAGCACATTTTATGGTATCAACAATTTTTCAAATTTGGTAAATATAATATTCTTGCGCAAGAGAGCATTCACACTGGTGGGATGTTCTTGTACAAATACCTCCCCCCTCCCCCCCCCCCCCCCGGAACCACTTCGGACAGGGCAAAAGGGCACCAGTACCTTCTGGGGGCAGGGGCTGGAGCACCTCTGAGCTTAAAGGGGTCTCCCTGGACAGCCGTTTCTCTGCTGCTGCTTGCTTCAGGACCTCTGGTAGGGACTGAAAGCTGCAGCAGTGCCTGTTGTGGTTGCCCTCTGCCTCTTTGAACACCACAGCTTGTGCCCTAGTGTCTTTTTGGAGAATTGTCACTCCTACTTGCTGTGCCATGGAGCCAGGGATGGCTCTATGCCTGCTGTGGCCCCACACAGCCATTTTGGAGTGCGTGCAGCTGCTGCTCCATGCTTCCTCACTACTCCTGCACAAGCTCAACCCTGAGCTCAATCTGAATTCCCTCTCCCTGGATGCGGCGGCTTCACTGTGGCATCCCCACCCGATCGTGGAGAGGCGATACTGAAGACTTGACACCAGTTCCGACTCGTGGGACCAGCTGGTCCTGGAGCAATAGGACCACCAGGAGTGGCTTCAGAACTTCAGGATGTGGAAGCAGACGTTCCTGAACTTGTGTGCCTGGCTTGCCTCTGCGCTCCTCAGACGCGACACCCCGCTGCGACCAGTCATCCTCGTGAACAAGAGGGTGGCCACCCCAGTCAGCTACCGCTCGGTGGCAAACCAGTTCGGGGTGGGCAGGTCCACAGTGTATGCCGTCTTGATGCAGGTAAGGCCCTTGGCGGGGCTGCACTCCCTGCCTGGGGGAAGGGAAGACTCCAGGCTGGGGGAGGGGGGGGATAGAGGGACTGGGGGAAACCCCGTCACCCATGGGATTGTGCCGTTTTTCCCTCACATAGCCCTGCTGGTATCAGGGGGCGGGGGGCTGTGGGGAGAGGGAGATTCATATTCTTGCATCTTAATCCTGTCTCTTCTTATAATAGGCCAAGCTTGTTCCTAGTGTCACTTTGACTTCAACAGAGACACCCAAGGGAAAATACAGAGAAAAGGACAAAGATGCATGTAATGGTTGAGACATTATTCATAGGACCAAATTCTCAGCTGTTGTAAATAGCTGCACCTCTTTTGAAGTCATAGACTCCTAGGGTTGGAAGAGACCCCTGGAGGTCATCGAGTCCAGCCCCCTACCTGAAGCAGGACCAACCCCAACTAAATCATCCCAACCAGGGCTTTGTCAAGCCAGGACTTAAAAACCCTCTAGGGATGGAGATTTCACCATCCATTCCAGTGCTTCACCACCCTCCTAGTAAAGTAGTATTTCCTAATATCCAAACTATACCTCCTTCACTGCAACTTGAGACCATTGCTCCTTGTTCTGTCAACTGTCACTACAATCTTCTCTTCTGTAGACTAAGCCCGGATCCCTTATCTTCTCCTTGTAGGTCATGTGCTCCGGCCCCCTAATCATTTTGGTTGCCCTCTGCTGGACCTTCTCCAATGCGTTCATATCCTTACTGTAACGGGGATTGGGGGAGGGAGGCAGAATTGGGCACAATACTCCAGATGTGGCCTCACCAGCACAGATTAAAGAGGAATAATCACTCTCTAGATCTGCTCCTCCAAATACGCCCTAATATGGCGGTAGCCTTCTTGGCTACACAGGCAGCTTCTCATCCACTGTAATCCCCAGGTCTTTTTCTGCCAAACTGCTACTTAGCCAGTCAGTCTTCAGCCTGTAATAGTGCTTGGGATTCTTCTGTCCGAAGTTCAAGACGCTGCACTTGTCCTTGTTGAACCTTGTGATATTTCTTTTGGCCCAATCCTCCAATTTGTCTAGGTCACTCTGTACCCTATCCCTACCCTCCAACATATCTACCTTTCCCCCAGCTTAGTGTCACTGTGAACTTGCAATCCATCCCCTCATCAAGGTCATTAATAAAGACGTTGAAGAAAATGGGCCCTTGAATATGTCAAATCTGAAAGCTTGTCTCTTTCACCATCAGAAGTTGGCCCAATAACAAGTACTATCTCACCTGCATTGTTTCTCTTAAATCTGATCATCCATTTTAGAAGGATATTTTACCCAAGGCAGGACATTCAAGAGACAGCACAAAATAATTGGATTACAAATTTCAAACTGGATTAGATTTTTTTTCACCATTGGTAGTTATTATTGTTAGAATGTATTGCTAAAATATAACTCATTTTCTGTTCTCATTCATCACTGTAAGATGAATGGATCCATGTAATCCCTGGTGTGATATCATTGATTTTAATGGGGTTACACTAGGGGAGCATTTGGACCATAAAATTGACTGATAATACAAAAGGCATGAATTAAAAAAGCAAATGGAACCAGTGAACAGTGCAGAATCTATTTAAGGCAATTGTTTTTACTACATTACCTCATTGTCATTTTCTTCCCTAATCAGGCCCTGCTGTTAGGACCTCCAGTGGTGTTTCAGGTCTGCTAAGTATAGCTACGGATTTTTAGTCCTTCTATGAGAAGAGAAAAGTTGAAAGGGGATATTTAAGAGAAGGCTGGATGATGGTAAAATGTGCCCATACATAGAGCCCTGCAAAGCCATGGATATCCACTTTATATCTGTGGGTATCCACATCTACAGCTCAGTTTTGTGGATATGGGTGCAGATTCAAACTTTGTATTTAGAACCCTGCAAATTTGCAAATATCTGCTTTCTATCTGTGGGCATCCACATTTGTAGATGTCAATGCTGATATATGCAGCTCACTTTTGTGGATAAAACTGTATTTTGTATCCATGCAGGGTTCTAACCATTAGCTCATTCTCTGAACCTGACCCAAGCAACAATGAACCAGAGCCAATCAGCTTGCAAAAAAATCTCTGCCCCCATTTTGTTGAATGCAGCTGGTTTCACTTGAGAGAGAGTGAGATGCTAATATTAAGATTCTAATGAGGAACAAACCTAACAAACTCCAGGGAAAGTGGTGGGACACAATGTTCCTAATTACATTTATTGACAAGAAGTTGACATGTACAAAAAAGTCCTATAGAGAAATATTTTTAAATTGTTGAAATTCTGCATATACATAGCAGAAACTGAGCCAGATTCTAATGTTCTGGTTCATGCGGGCACCACTTCACTCCAAGTACTTACCTTTATTTTGAATTAATGGATCAGAATGTGGCCCTTAAAGCCTCACAAAGTGCACAGCTGACCTCATCCTCTGTATGTTCACATGATGCACAAGCTCCCTGAAAAAGTATAACTTCCACTGGGCTATTTATTCTTTATCTCTGATTATGAACTCTAAGACTATATCTACACTGCAAGGTTTTTGCGCAAAACCCCATGGAGCGTCCACACCTCCAATGTGCTTTTGCGCAAGTAAATCAACAGTAAAAGGGCAGAACAGAGGTGTACTCACGCTTTTTCTGGCTTGGGTAAACCTCCTTTTACAAGGCATAACTCCGGGTATGTCTACACTACCACCCTAGTTCGAACTAGGGTGGTAATGTAGGCATACCGCACTTGCAAATGAAGCCCGGGATTTGAATTTCCCAGGCTTCATTTGCATAAGCCGGCCGGCGCCATTTTTAAATGCCGGCTTGTTCGAACCCCGTGCCACGCAGCTACACGTGGCACGGGCTAGATAGTGCGGAATGACTTGCTAGTTCGAACTATCTGTACGCCTCGTTCCACGAGGCATACAGATAATGCGGAATGGCTTGCTGGTTCAAACTATCTAGCCCGTGCCGCGTGTAGCCGCGCGGCACGGGGTTCGAACAAGCCGGCATTTAAAAATGGTGTCGGCCGGCTTATGCAAATGAAGCCCGAGAAATTCAAATCCTGGGCTTCATTTGCAAGTGCGGTATGCCTACATTACCCCGCTAGTTCGAACTAGCGGGGTAGTGTAGACATACCCTCCTTTTTGCACTACAGCTATTGTGCAAAAAGGCAAGTGTGAACGCTCCAGGGGGATTTCTTGCACAAGAAACCCCTATGGGAAAAATGACCATCAGAGCTTTCTTGCATAAAAGCATCCATGCAGTGTGGACATGCTCTTGCGCAAGACGTTTTTGCGCAAAAACTCTTGCACAAAAGGCTTCTTGCGCAAGAAGCGTTTGGTGTAGACATAGCCTAAGGGTCTAAACAAATGGAATGAATTCTCCCTTGACTGACAGCTATCTGGGAGGGGGAGAGACTTCCGGAGCAGACGGTATTTGCATGAACACACCTACTGTGCCTAGACATCCAGCAGATCGAGCTGTGCTGCTCAAGAAAACCAATTTTGGCTGGTGCTGGGTTACAAATCACTTTAGTACTGAATGCAGGGGGAGTGAAATTCTGTACCAATGTTGTTGGTATTATTGCAGGAAAACAGGGAAGCAGGACTATGTTTAACCTGTTCCAAATAAAGGGGTCACCCTCAGCCAAAAAAAATTTAAGCCAGGGACTTGAAAGCCAGAGCTCCGTGACAGTCAAAGGGGTGGAGTTAGGTTTTTCAGGTAGGAGATTATGAACTCCCCTAAGAGCTCCCCACAAAAACTGGTTTAACCCGTTGTTCTCTACTGTTCAAAGAGAGCTAAATAGGCTTCATTGGGATCTTCATTGTTATTTTAAATGCTCAATCAGAGCTGAAATGAGTTGTGGTAGGACTTTCTGCCCTGCCTGCTACCAGTTAAAATCACTTGAGATGTGGAAGTGAGCAAAGACCTGAAAATTGATGAGCCTGGTGTGCAAAGGTCACTGCAGGGTGGCAGCAGAAGGTGAGTAACAGCCCGGGGGGAAAGGTGTGATGAGCAGACAGCTGGGGGAGAGGTGCAATGAGAGTGATGAACAGGCAGCTGGTGGGAGCAGCCAGTGGGGTGGCCAGCAAACAGACAGCAGGGTGGCTGACAAAGGGGTGGCAAGCAAGTGCCCAAGCAGCAGAGTTAGTAAGGAATCTCTCTCCCCACCCCACTCTATTCAGGGTGAGAGGTGAAATCTGCAGATGCACCTTTGAACTATGGGTTGGGGTGTTAAATTTTGATCGGTTAACTAATTGAATAGTCAATGGGACTTCTGCATTCTGCCTTTGAAGGATACAAGAGTCCCAGCAGGGGCTCTTTTGCATTTCAAAGATTGAAATGCTGCGTGGAGCCCAGGGCTAGTGGGAAGTCCTGCTGACTCCAGGCTCCATGTGGGTGTTTCCACTTTGAAATGTACAAGAGCCCCAGCGGGGACTTTTGTACATTTCAGAGTTGGCCACCACTTCTACCCTACCCCCTCCCACGGAGCTGGAGCTGGCGGAACTGGCTTTTAAGCTGGTTCCCTCCAGCATTCCTTCCTCTCCCCCCACCCCTGCTTCCTCTTTGTGATAGAGGCAGTGGGGGGGGGGGGAAGAGGGGAGGGACGATTAGTTGACTAGTGTGTCGACTAGCCAATAAGCTTTTGCTTATCAGATAGTCCACTAGTCGATTAGTCACTTATATCCCTATTATAGGTCTGCACTGAGCATGGATAGCAACTGAATAGGGGTTAGGCATGTGAAGAGGACTTTGGAGTTGCTAGACTTTAGTGAAGAGAAAAGGACACTGCACCCAAACTACTTGGGGGGGGATGTCTTTTTCTCGTAGTTTATGTTTATGAACCCTGTTTGTGGTGCTGAGTTACTTTCCCCCACCCCTTGTATTAAAAGTTTCTTTTCTGCCAAGACACTGTGCTTGCGAGCGGGGAAGGATTGCCTTTCAGAGGTTCCCAGGAATGGTGTGTGAATTTCCCAAGTTACTGGCTTGGGCTTGACCTGTTTCTGTATTGTACCATTAGGAAGAAACTCACTCGTTATTTAACATGTCCCTGATTGTTGCTGGCTGCGCCTGCCACAAGGGCTACAGAATGGTATAAACATTAGGGCTGTCAATTATCTGTATTAACACCTGCGATTAACACAAACCAGGGTTAACATGTTAATTGCAGGCATTAATGCTGTGCTGCCCCTTTGAAGTGCAGCTCCAGCGTGTCAAAGGGACAGCGTATTAGGAGCCTGTGATCAGCTGGAGTCCCCAGCTGTCCCGGTGTTCCGTGCAGCACTGCCCCCATTGAAGCACCGGAGCGGCATTTCAAAGGGGCAGTGGAATGCTCCTGCGGTGCTGACCTTTGGAAACGCCGGGGTGGCCTTTCCAAAGGGGAGCACTGCATGGAGCCCAGGGTCAGCAAATTGACACAGGACTACACATAATTTGATTATCCCTAGCAAGTGTTTATTTAGTCTGGTCTTAGAAACCTCTCATGATTGAGATTCCATAACCAGCCTTAGAAACCTGTTCTGGTATTTATCTGTCCTCCTATTAGAAAATATTTTCTATATCTAACTGAAATCTTCCTTGCAGCAGATTAATCTCATTACTTCTCATCAGTGGACATGGAGGACAATTGATCATCCTCTTTATAATCTCACTTAACATATTTGATCTGGTCCTCCCTTTGTCATCTTTTCTCAAGACTAAATATGCCATGTTTTTCCTCTTAGGTCAGGTTTTCTAAACCTTTTATCTCTCTCTCCCAGAATCCGTCCAGTTTATCTACATCTTTCTTTAACTTCTCATGGTATCTCTTTATCTCAGGAGATTTTTGGCTCATATATTCATTGGAACTGGAAAGAAGGACCCCAGAAACAAAACCACAGGGTTAGATTTAGGGGTTCCAAAGGAAGTGCCACCAAAAGTTTGGAAGAGGGCTTTCGAAACGTGGGGTTTGGCTCCATCCTGACTTTTGAGGAGGGGTATTGGTGAATTTATTAGATCATCATTCAAAAGTACATTCTGGGATCTTTGTGTGGACCTTTCATCTGTAGGTCTCGATACTTCAGAAGTGATTGATTCCATAATGAAAACTGATGGTGCTTGTGCAGGATGCAACAGCAGCATGTAATGTGCAGCAGGCTCCAGCAACACGGTTATAGGCAGTCAGCTCCATTTCTGAAGACTCTTTCAAATGCTGTTCCAAACAGCACACTACAACTATCACAAAAATTAACAGTCACGCTACAGACATTTGCCATGTGGAGAGCTGACATTACTTTAACTGCCTTCCTGTGTCCTCAAGAAAACCTTTGGGCCCTCTGCTTCTGATATGTCCACTTTGGTAAATGCTGGTCTTTAGAAAAGTTCTGTTTCAAAGCAACAGGATAAAACCGTTTCCGTGCCACATGTTTTGACAGGGTACATCTGGCCTTTGCAGCTCCTTATGGGAAGTCCTGTGGTCCTACTAAACCTCTTCTGCAATGCAGAAGGAATGAGACCCTGAAGTTGGGTCCTCCAGAGCTGCCTAGAGAGACCCCTCCTGAGCAGCCATCTTGGAAACCACAGAGACTTGATCCTCAAAGGGCTAATGACAGCCAATCAGAACCCAAAAGGTTCACTTAAAAGGAACTTCAGGATCTTGTCAGGGCAGTCCCAGGCTGTGAGCAGAGGAGCAGGAAAGCCTGCTTCCCACTGGCCACAGGAGCCAGAGGATTAGCCAGGCCGCCTTTTTGGCTGCGCTTGCATAACTGGATTTTCAGGGAGAGACCTGAGATCTTTGGCCCTGAGCTAAGAGTGAAGCTAAGAGTGAAGTTAAAGGAGCCAGGTAAAAGGAGTCCCAGGAAAGAAGCAGCAATTAATTTGAGAAGTACATGGGCTGCTGTTGAAACCTGGAGAATGGGCAGGCCCAGGTTTCCCCACCAGTCACCAGCAAAGTGACAAACTCTGAGAAGGGAACAAGAATAACTGAAGCTCCAAGAAGGGGAAGAACTGGTTTGAAAGCCCAAGCAAAGGGCTTAATCTAAAGGGCCCAGAGCTGGAACTAAATACTCTGGTGAAGGCACATAGACTGTGTTATTTCTTGGATTCTCTGCTACTCTGGAAAAGGTTGATTTTGACAGTGTTCCATTCAGAGGGCTGAGATATAGAAGACAGTTAGGAACAAGCAGATAGCTTATAGGGAGTGGGAAGAGGATTGCAATACTGCACCCAGGAGCAAGGAGGCATTCACAAAGTGAGTTCTCCCTTATAGCGTTCCTGTGATGCACTGGCAAACCATATAGAACTAGGGAAACTTTACGGAATGTGGGTTAGCACCTAAGCTCATTGAATTAAAGTGAAATGCTTATGCACTGTTCTGGGGTTATTTAAAAAACAACGAATAGTCAAGCAGCACCTTAAAAATTAACAAAACATGTAGATGGTATCATGAGCTTCTGAGGTTGAAGTAGGTTGTACCCACGAAAGCTCATGATACTATCTACATGTCATTAAGGTGCTGCTAGACTATTCATTGTTTTTTAATTTTTTTCAAGTTACAGACTAACTCGGCTACCCCCTGAAGCTTTCCATCTGGGTTTGTATGGGACCTCTTAGGGTACATCTACACTGCACGGCTATTTCAAAATAAGCTATTCCGGAATAGTTTTTCCGAAATAGCTTATTTGGAAATAGCATGTCTGCACTACAGAGAAGCCTCAAAATTAGTCAGTAAGGCTTCCCTAATGTAGATGTGCCATCTTGATTTAAAGCCCCAGCAGGCACTGGGGAGGAATAACTTAGAATGGCCCTGGTGAGGGGCTATTTTGAAATAGTTGCAGTGGAGCTCCTACACATGCCTTATTTTGAAATAGCTATTTCGGAATAGGCACTATTCTTCAGGTTTACAGATTCTGGAATAAGCCATCTATTATTTCCAAATTTCAAAATAATAGAATGGCTGTGTAGATGCTCCCTGTTGGGGAGCATAGCCCCAAAGTCCAGTTTGCGACGGGGCAAGGTTCCCCCTTTTTCCGTATGTCGGGGTCTCCGACAGTAACTAAGCGTGGTTTCAAGCTTAATGTGCTAGCCTCCGCGGCTACTGCGGCCTCAGCGCTCGGGCGTGATCTCCCAACAGCGGGAGGGAGTAGGGGGGCCCGGGCCCGCCCTCACTCATGGGCCCCAACCCAGGGCCCTAAGAGCAGGTCCCGCCGGACCTGCTCAGCCGGCGGGGGAAACATGTCCTGAAACCCTCCGGCTCGCCGGGCTCAACTCCAGCCTCTGCTCTGGGTTTCTACCTACTCCCATCGCTCCGTCTCTTTTCCTTTCCTCCTCCTTCCTTCACCTCCCCCACTTGGGCTTTCCTCTTTCCTTTTAAACTACCTGCCTCCCCCCTGCGTCACTGCCGCCCCGCCCTCTCGCGTCCTGACCCTTCCTCCCCCTCCCGGCGCGCACCTGACGTCATCTGGCTGACGTCAGTGTGCCGGGTGGCGTGGTTGCCCCTGTGCCCGGCGGCGGACTGCCCAGCGGCGGCCATGCAAGCCGCACAGACCCGGTGTGCTATTCCGGCGGCACTGAGAAGCGCGAGCGCCACGGCCGGCTCAGTATGGGGCGTGCTCACCTCTGAGGGGCAGAGGCGTCTCGCCCCATCACACTCCCATTGTTTTGAAATAACGCTAGGTATCTCAAAATAACGGTGCAGTGAAGACGCACGCTTAGACAAAATTAATGCAATCTCTAGAAGTTATGTGAAAAAACTTAAAGGCCACTTGAAACAATATGTGTGAAGTAGACTTCTTTCAGAAATACCTTGAGGTGAGGGCAATGGTGTAAATTCTTCCCCCTCCAAAACCTTAGAAGGTATATCCCCGGGGTGGGGAGGAAGAGAGGCTTTGCTAGCTCCCTGCTCTTGGAAACAACAGTTTAAAGATCCCCGAACTCTATAAAAAGGAAACTAAACATATTCTGGGTTGAAGCTCTCAAGGAATCCATAAGGTTGGGTATTAGAAGACTGTACTTGCCTGAGCTCATGTGAGAGTTGGGATGAACTCTGGTAAGCTTATTAGAGTCGTGCAGGTTTATTGTTTTTAATGTATTTACTTTGTAATGCTTTGTGCCTTAGGAATGAAGTAGACTTGCTGAGAGAGAACCCTGTGGGAACTTATATCAGTAGCAATTACATTGTTCTGCCTCTGAAGAGAAAGTAAGCAGGTGTCCTCGGACAACCTGTCTGCAAGGAATGACACAGCATGAAAAAGAAACTATACAGCCTGGGATTACCTTGGTCAGAAGGAAGAGACATTTGGTCTCCACTCAAGAAAGGCAGCAGTTGGAAAGTTGGAAGTTAGAATGTGGGAGCCCCATACTAATCAACTGAGGCTATGTCAGACTGCTGGCTTCTTTTGGAAGAAGCTTTTCCAGAAGAGATCTTCTGAAAACATTTCTTGCAAAAGAGAGTGTCCACACTGTCAAAGTGCATCAAAAAAGCAATCTGCTTTTTTGAAAGATAGCATCCATTCAGTGTGGACGCTATCTCGCATGTAAGCTGTGATTACTATGGACAGAGCGGCCACTACGGCACCTGTGCTTTTTCCTCTTTCTTCTTCTTTCGAAAGAACTCCCTCTTCTCTGCCCACACATGCCTTTTTCCGAAAGAGCTCTTTCAGAAAAGGCTTCTTCCTCATAGAATGAGGATTACCAATGCTGAGAAAAAAAAACCCTATTCTTTTGATTTTCTTTCAAAAGAACGTTATTGCAGTGTGGACGTAAGTGAAGTTTTTTCAGAAAAATGGCTGTTTTTCTGAAAAAAACCTGTAGTGAGACATAGCTTGAGGGTGAATCCAGGTGTAGTTGCCCTGAATTTGCAATAGCACCTTTTCTATCTCATATCCTAATGTATTTCTAGCAAAGCAGTCGTTCCTGCCAATTTAGCATCTACCGTGGTATTTCTACAGGTAGCATACTCTGTTCATGCTACAGCAAGGGAGTGGAATTTTTCTTTGGGGGTCATAAGCAACACTGTTTGTTCCTTTCTCCTTTTCCAAGCTTTCACTATGCTATTCAACCAGTGACTGCTTTATGATTGCTGCAGCCAGGTACTGTGGAATGTGAGTTGTGGCTGTTACTTTTGCTGCATTCCTGCTGCAGGGACAGAGCCTTGATAATGTGAAAAATCCACCCCTCTTGCACCATTGCCTCCCCATGATATTAAGAAGCAAAGACTTTAATGCTCAGATGTATTTTGAATGTGGTGTGGATGCAAAATACAAGGAAAGTACCACAGCTTAATAGCTGATGTACAAGAAGGTACTTGGGGATTTTGCTGTATAATTGAACAATCCAGCTAGGCATCAAGTCACTATCAGATCCCAATATAATAACTTGTTTATGAAAATGCCTTTTCCTGAACATTAAGAAAAGCAAGTGAAATGCAAATCTCTCTTTTAGTACGTTCTTAGCACGGATTATGTTACGGCATGCATGTCTCCTGAAATGAATTGCATTGCTTTCCAATATGGATTTGTTTGACAAGTAAAATGACATCATATGCCCACTAGGATTTTGTTTAAAATGAAATCTATATTGCAGCTTTAATGAAGCATGAGTTTTGCTGAATTAACAACATGGAAACAGCAACCATGCAGCCGTTTTATTTGGTTTTTCACATTCTTTCAGGGTAGCAAAGTCCTATTGTGCACTATAGGGATACTGTAGGCTTGTTGTCTACTTGCATACTTGATGCTAACTCTGTTAGGCCTGGTCTACACTGTAGCAGAAGGTCAACCTAAGCTATGCAACCTCAGCTACATTAATTGTGTAGCTGGAGTTGACCTATCTTAAATCACCATCTGCACAGCGGGAGGTCAATGGGAGCAAATGCTCCTGTTGGCTTCCCTTATTCCTTGTGAGGAGCAGGAATACTGAAAGCAATGCAAGTGACCTCTTAGTTTGATTTAGTATGTCTTCACTAGACCTGCTAAATTGAACCCAGAAGATTGACCATAGCAGTGTCGATCTTTTCCTTAGTGTAGACTTTGTTCACGTGGGTCTCAGTTCAGCAACATGAATAAGCACATACTTGAAGCATTAGAGCAATCTCTTTAACCTCCACAGGACTACTTGTGCTTACAGGTAAGCATAGGCGTACGTGCTTAGCTCAGTTAGGACCCTGAGCCCTACAAAAAACAGTAGTTGTAAAAAGAGGGGAAAGGCATGTTTGCATGGCTAGCCTATTTTCCTTTTTTAACCAAAAATATTTCCATTACATAGTTTTCAAAGGCTTCCTCCCTGCAGTTGTTCTTTCACGTTAATTTGTGCAGTGGCTTGAAGTTCTGGACAGTGTAAGTCAGAATGAAGTATTGTGCAAAAATATGGGTGACCGAGGAAATGTCTGCATAGAAAATACTCACGTTTCACTCATTTTGATATATTTCTGGTGGTGTTTTGTTTTGTAGTTTTCAAAATAAGTGTATGACTGAGAAGGTGTGCTGGGCACCCATCATCCTGGGCACGTTAAAACTAGGGTAATTACATGCTGTCTGCCTAAATCCTTCTGTAATGTCAGGGCATGACCACAGAACTGCATTCCAGAGCAGTGTTCCCTGTACACTGTGTGCTTCTGTGGCCACTCAGGAGAGAGTTAAATGCTACCCAGCTGGTTAGCAGAGTGCCTACAACTAGATTTTTTTGTTTCTACTGGTGGTGCACATTCACACATGCATTGGTGCACATAACAAATTTATTCTGCACGTGGATGGAAAAGATTAGAGGGATTACTGCTCCAGAGACCACTGCAATTGGGTAGTAGTTGGAGTAATCTCCATATATTTAAGTAATGAGACATGAAGACCCTTCTGTCACTATTTGTGGAACTCTTCTCAGACTGGATGCCTGAGGGAGCGGGGGGGGGGGGGGGGGGGGGGGGGTTGCTGCGCTCTCAGGGCCTGTGGCACACAAATGGCTTGGGCTGGCCCTGTACTTGAGTTTCCAATATGGGCACCTCTCAAGCAGCAAACTTCACTTTCTTCAGCAGAATTCTCCTAAAGGAAGATATTTACAGTACAATTTCTTATTGCAATTTTCTCCTTTTATTCCATGTTCTAAAATGCCAAACATGGGTCCAGCTTGCATAAAGCAAAATGATTCTTCTGCACTTGCTTTCTCTAGTTATTTGATAGTCCTTTAACTATTCCTGCTTTACAGCACGATCACCTTTATTACTAATGATAGACTATTGAAGTGAGTATTAGTCATGTCAGAGAGTTAAAAACATGAAAGGGAGTTATCCCAATGAATGATTGTACATGTTGAGTTCATTTTCATCCTCTAGAAAAGGAGCCTGAGATGTTACTTGACAAGTATCTTTAAAAAATAAAAACAGATTTCAGAAATATCCCACACTAGGGCCACTTTCCATAGTCTGCCCTGACACAAATGTATCTTTATTTATATGTATTTTTCCTTCTTGAATGGCCAGTAGGCTTATCTAGCAAGGGAGACAGCTGCTCCAGAGCTGAGACAGACATTTTCTATTACCACGGCAAATTGGAGAAACTGGTGTTGTACCAGAATGTACTAAAACATGCCAAAATGAAGACATGTTTCTAAAGACAGTCAAGTGATTTTGCTGGACCAAGAAAAATGCTCAAAAGAAAGACTTGCTGGCAAATGCAAAACTAGAAAAAGACAATGGCTGTATGAACAAGAGACACAGATGGATAGTCTCACATAAAATTTCTGTATTATTTGGGGGAACCTAGCATTAGCAGCAACAATCTTATTCTGTATTTACATTTCAAATGCTATATGTTGCTTGTAAATTACTGCTAGGAGAAGTCAGCCTTTCCTTGAGTCTTTATTCACCTGCTGAATACCTGCTAAATAATTGATGCATTGCATACATAATGAAACTATATATTTTAGAAAGGCACATCTGTCTGTCTATTCATCTGCGAGTCCATTTGTTCAAGAACTTCTTCTAAACAAGAAGTAGGATCACCACATTTGGTACACAGCTTCCTCTTATCATAACTTCAAGCAAACCTGACACTTTGGTTGTGTCAGGAAGATGGGATGTGCCTGGAGTGGGATTGCTTCTCATCAAACCATAGAGGAAAGAGACAGAATCACCAAGCAGGTGCCAGAGGCTGGCTGGAGATGCATCTCCCCACCCCGAGCTGGGACTGCCCCAGCTCTGAGTCACTTGTTCCCTGGGTTCGCTTTAGGGAGGGCAGGGGGATGAAGCTCCCCCACCTGTGATTTGTACGGGGACATTGCTAGCTGCTCCGCTTCATCAGGGAGCGAGGGGAAAGCGCAGTTTGTTGAATTTCTCACTCTGCCTGGGGAGCACAAGAGGCAGATGAACCTGGACCAGTCCCAGCCAGGGCACATACACCCATCCCCTGGCTGTGCCCACTGCAGCTGCAGCAGCCATGGAAAGGCACTTCTCACTTGGCCCTAAGCTGCTGCTGTAAGAGAGGGCTGGGGTTATCCTCTCTCCCTGGAGCAGCCTGCGTACAGACCCCCTCATCCCCAGCCCCACCCCAGAGTAATGATTTAAATGAAATATGCACGTTTTCATTTTATTTTGTAAAAAACAAAAATTGAGTTGAGGACCTGAGAGAATGTGTCTGTTTGATTGAGAACTCCTCCTAAATGGTAAGAGCTAGGACCACTGAATTTGGTATGCAGCTTCCTCTTATATCTTAAAGCAATGTAAGGGTTTGGTTGTGCCAGGAAAACAGGATGTGCCTGGAAAAGGCTTGCTTTGGTGGTCCTAGCTCTTACTCTTTAGGAGGCATTCTTGATCAAAAACTCTCTAAAATATATTTAGGTTGAACCTCTCAAACCTGGGACCATGGATGTTCCTGGATCAAAGAGTCTCAGGAGTGGGAACCAGCCAGGAGTCCTGCAGGGGGCTGGGAAGCCCGTTCTGGGCCAACAGGGGCTGGGCTGGGCACAGGCTAGGCAGCCCCAGCCCAGCGAGGTCTGGGTGGCAGCAGGTCTGGTGGTGGTCTGGGTGATCCTGGCCAGGAGCCTCAGGGAACCCCTGGTAGCAGCGGGGCCAGAAGCAGGGTGAGGAGTCCAGACTCCAGAGACCCGTGGCTGGGCTAGCATCAGTGGCAGAGTGAGGAGCTGAGGAGCCCAGGAACAGAGCCAGTGGCGAGCAGGGAAGCATTGACCTCCCTGGTTTGGGACTCCTCAGGTCCTGAGAGTGCTGGACCAGGGAGGTCCAACCTATAGTAGATTAAATAGAAAACTCAAATTACATACATGAAGTAGACAGAAAAGAGAAATGCAGAAAAAAAATGTGCAATTGCTGTTGTTTCAAAAAAATAATGGTATGTGTGGTACATTTTTAAAACCTAAATTAAATGTAATAAAACATAATTGAGTTATAGGCCCGACCAATGCCACATTAATCTGGTAAGGCCTCATACAGAGTGTCAAAGACATTTCCAACTGAATGTATAATCATTCCTTCCAAGATTTCCAAGACTTCCTAATTCATAGGCATTTTGACTTAGTGCATTGACCTTTTCCTAGTGTCATTATCAAATGCACAGAAACTGCTCCCCTCTATCAACAACCTGTTCCTGACATGAAATATATTTGTAAATCTATGAGGAAACAAGGATAGAGCAATTCTTTAGTGCAATAAATTTTGTATTAAGTGAAAATGTTATGAGGCAGCAAGAATCAGATAATTTCATCCATTTTCAAATGACAAGTTCATCCTACCACATGTTCATACTCTGTTTTAACTTAATTATTAAAAGGTTCCCTACATTTCACATAATAAAAGAGAGCTGCACAGGGCCAACATCTGCTCTCAGTTATACTAGTGAAAACTCCAATTGATATATTAAGTCACTATTGAAATTAAGAACTTTTTTGGGGAAAACAACTTTCTGACATCACGTTAAGTAGGGAAGGCCATGCCTTGAGAGTTAAGTGTGGGTAGAATTTGGCCAAAATCTCTAAGATAAAGTTACTGTCTGAGGGTCTGGCTCATACTGCCACTGAAGTCAACAATAACCATTCCATTGTCTTTTAAGAGTATGGGGGTACGTCTAGACTACAGGCTTTTGTCGACAGAAGTTGTCGACAGATACTGTCGACAAAGCTTCTGTCGACAAAGAGCATCTAGACTACATTCAGTTCTGTCGACAAAGCAAGCTGCTTTGTCGACATGGTAGTGTAGATGCAAAGGACAGTTTACATGCAATAACACCTTCTGTCGACAGAACTCTGTCGACAGAAGGCGTTATGCCTCGTAAAATGAGGTTTACCAGCGTCGACAAAACTGCTGAGTTCTGTCGACATAATGTCGACAGAACTCAGCGGTAGTGTAGACGCAGGTATAGTTTTGTCGACAAAAGTCCACTTTTGTCGACAAAACTCTGTAGTCTAGACACACCCTGGGTCTGGCCCAAGTCTCTTTACACCTATGGCTTACCTCCATATCACTGTTCTCTGCCAAGCCAAAAACACAGGGGCTACGTTTACACTGGCATGATTTTCCGAAAATGCTTTTAACGGAAAAGTGTTCCGTTAAAAGCATTTTCGGAAAACAGCGTCTAGATTGGCAGAACACTTTTCCGCAAAAGCACTTTTTGAGGAAAAGCGTCCATGACCAATCTAGACGCGCTTTTCTGCAAAAAAGCCCCGATCGCCATCTTCGCGATCGGGGCTTTTTTGCGGAAAAGAAATCTCTGCTGTCTACACTGGCCCTTTTGCGCAAGTTTTTCGGAAAAAGACTTTTGCCCAAACGGGAGCAGCATAGTTTTTCCGCAAAAGCACTGACAATCTTACATGAGATCGTCAGTGCTTTTGCGGAAATTCAAGTGGCCAGTGTAACAGCTGGCAAGTTTTTCCGCAAAAGCAGATGATTTTGTGGAAAAACTTGCCAGTCTAGACACAGCCAGGGAGAAATCCTGGCCTCGCTGCAGTCAAAGGAAGTTTCCCGCTATCTTCAGCGTGGTCAGAATTTTACCTGTGCTTTGCAAATTAGGCAGAGGAATTTAAACAGGCCCTAATGTTAATATTCTATCGTATTTTCCGTTTTCAATGAAATCTTCTTTGACATAATGACCCCAGTTACTTTTTAGCAAGAGATGGGAGGGAAAAAAATCAATAAATATTAGAGTAGAAAAATGTTTCTAATTGAAATGAAACAAGGTTAATGACAGGATTTTTGGGTTAACAGGACATCTCATGTCCTTGATATACACAAACGCAATACAAAGACCAGCTTCATACACAGCAGTTCACTGATCCTTTTGCACAAAATAGTAACTGTAGCCTTGGCTGAATAAACCCACAGACTGAGAGCTGAGGTTGTGTTAGTTGCAGCAGGATTATTGTCTCCATCCCTCTCTATAGGCTTCTCCCTTAGGCGATGTCTACACCAGTGTTTCTCATCCTTTTTTTACAAAGTACCTGTCCAGGGCTATGCCCTGTCAGGGGTGTCGGCCCCCTCTTACTGGGTCTACGCAGTACCCCCAAAGTCCCAACGTAAAAGTCCGGGCCCCTCTATCAGGGGTTATACGGTATACAACGTCTCAAGGCAAAAGTTCAGGCCCCTCTACCAGGGTATATACGGTATAAGAGGCCTATTCCTCCTGGGAAGCCTCTCCTGGCCCCAGCCTTGGTTCTCGGGGGGGGGGGGGGGGCCTGTGTGGTAGGGGGACCTGGGCCCTCCCTCTCCACCAGGTCCCAGCCCAGGGCCCTTTAGGCAGGGTCTGTGGCTCCTGCCGGCTCGGCGGGGAATCCGGCCGATACACACCGAGCCACAATTTGCAGCCCTTGCCCTGGGCTGCTTCCTACACTCCCCGGTTCCCCTGGGGCCCCTTCGCCTCTGAGGCAGTACCTGCCGGGGTTGTGGACGCGCTCCAGGTGTCCTGGGTCGGCGGCTGCTTTCTCCGTGTCAGGTACCAGCGGCACCTCTGGTCCCAGCTGTTGCAGGTCCAACCTGGTCTCCTCCCTCACCCTGCAGCCTCTCCAACTGCAGGGCTCCTTCTGCCTTTATACCCGGCCGCTGCTGGGAGCATGCCCAGCAGGGTTGGAGGGGCGGGACTTCCTCTGCCAGCTGGGCCTGGGCTACCCCCTGTTCCTCAGTGCGGGGCCTGTCCGCCCTGTCACAGTACCCCTTTGTAAAAAAAAATAAAAAATAAAGTACCCTCAGTACCTACAATTTTCAGACACACAAAATCTTTTTCTACCATTGCAACACATTTGTTTAAACAACGTGATGGTAACTGGTTGGAAGAAATTGCCTATAGGCAATAAACTTGCCATCGTATTTATGATTGTGCAAAAAGGATAAATAAAAAAAATTAGATGAACATCATATAAATCCAATTTTTTTTATTCATACATATACATACATAGGTGTATATTTTTATACAAACATCAATGAACAGTGGGACCATGCCCTTCCCATAGAGCCAGGCACCCTCCAGCCCACCCCCCTCTAAATCCAATGCCCTTTCCCTCCCCCAGAGCCAGGCACCCCAAGGCACCCCCTAGCCCCCCTGCTCCTCCTGCAGAGTGATATGTATTTACACTAAAAATGTAAATTATCTAGCAACAGTAACTGATATGGGCACAATACTATCAGATCAAAAACATTTCATGGACTCAAAACTTGGTTACCCAAATTGCATACTTCAAACTAGCCCAAATTTGGGCACACAAACTAGAATCCTGACACAGTGACCTGGAACCCCCTGTGGGGAAGGAGCAGAGCAGTTGGGTGCTCGGAGGGGCTCTGCAGCCTGGCAGGAGCTCCAGGACCCACAGGAACTAGTCCCAGAGGGCAGGCACTGCTTCACAGGCTATTCCCCCCCTGTGCCGGCCGGAGCTGGCATCCCTGGCCCAGGCCTGCACCTGCTGTTCCGCGGAGCCTCTCAGCCCTGCTCCAATGGTCTGGGGCCAGTGGCTGAGGCCCGTCCCAAAGTGCACGGGCAACAGAGGAGCATGGGGAGCTCGCCAGGGGTGCCACTGCTGCTGCATGGGGCAGCAGCCAGCCAGACCCCACCCTATCCTCCACCCCTTGGGACCCAGGTGGTGGGTGGGATCCAGCCTCTGCTCCGCCGGCTTCTGACCCCAGTCCGGGTGCTGAACTGTGCAGCAGGGGCAGCAGTGATTCCCAAGCCAAGGGTGCTGGGCTTCCAGCAGGCCTTTGAAGTGCCCATTCCCGTATCCCAGCCCTAAGGAGCAAGTAGCCACCAATGCTGAGCTAGCCATGTGGGGCTGTGCACTCCGATCCCATTCCAGCGCCCCACTAGCATGGCACCCGGGGACAACTGCCCCCCCCCCGGCCCCACTCGCTATGCCACTGCCGCAGAGCCAGGCACCCCCAGGGCAGCCCCCCCCCCCACTCCCCAATGCCTGGGTCTTACCAGAGCTGTTGCCATCGCCACTGCTGCAGCCACACGCTTCTCCCTTCAGGCACTGAGGCGCCTGCGCGGAACAGCTGTTAACATCTGGGCTTGAACATTCAATTTTACAGGCACGTGTATTGAAGTGCTCCCCCCCCCCCCAGATTTCTCTCATGTACCCCTAAGGATTGAGACACATGGGTTGAGAAACACTGGTCCACACAGCAGAATTATTTCAGGATAACTGTTGTTATTCCGAAATAACCTAGTCCGTGTCTACGCGACAAGCAGTTATTTAGACATAGTAGTGAAATAATGTCAAGCTGGAGGGCTTCTTACTCTGACTCATGGTAACCCTCATTTTACAAGGAGTAAGGGAAGTTGGAGGAAGAGTGCTCTTTCTCGGGCTTCCAATTGTGTGGACAGCGCCAAAAACCAAAATAAGCTATTTTGACATAAGGTACTCAAGTGGCATAGCTCAAGTTGCATAGCTTATTTCGACTTTAGCACTGCTGTGTAGACGTGCCCTTAGGTAACGATGAGGGGCCAGATCCAAATGAGCATAGCTGGCAGAAATCAATTAAACTTTACCAGTATATGCCAGCTGAAGATCTGGCCTAGTGTTTTTTGATTCTATCATGTTCGAAAGCGGAAAGGCTGGGATTTCCAAGGAGAAACAATAATGGAGACAGAAATATGATCCATACTGCACAGCTAGATCCCACTGTTCTGCAGGGGGGGGAGGATGGTCAGAAGTGATGCTCTGAGTGATGTCCTGACCTGGTTGACTTCAGTGATATCAAACGTAAGCCTAAAGGAAGAATTACAAGGCAAGAAATGTTTGTGTCTAAACAAAACTTTCCCTTTCAGCACTTTCATGGCCCTATTTCCCTTTGCCTTTTGTTGTTCTTCTAGCTCACATAACTTCAGTTTTATGCCACCACACCAGGGAATAAGAAGCTGAGGCAAGAATTTCTCTGTTGCTAGCAAATGGCTTAAAAAAATTCTTAGCGTGGCAGCAAATCAGAGCCGTGAGATTATAATAGCAGGTGCAGAGAGATTTGAATATTCACAAGATGTAATAGAGGAATATCAGTTCTCTAATTATGCAGATCCCTGCACTCTGATTGGCTAACAATTAGGGCTGTCAATTGACCTGTGTTAATGCCTGTGATTAACACAGAACAGGCTTAACGTGTTAATTTTTTTAATGCATTAATTGCAGGCATTAATGCCACACTGCCCCTTTGAAGTGCCACTCCAGTGCTTCAAAGGAGCAGCACAAGGGGAGCTGGGGATCAACTGGAGTCCCCTGCTGATCCCCAGCTCTGCTGTTGCAAAGCCCCTTTGAAGCACCAGAGTGGCACTTCAAAGGGGCATTGCAATGCACTGCCCCCTTGGAAACACGTTACGTGGAGCCTGGGGTCAGCTGGGAACTCCACCTGATCCCGGGCTCCATGCAGCGCTGCCTCGTTGAAATGCTGCTGCAGTGTTTCAAAGGGGAGGCGCATGCGATTAATCGAGTGATTAATTGTGATTAAATTTGTTTAATCACTTGACAGCCCTACTAACAATGATTGTGTGGACCTTGTGTGACAGAAATCTACACATGGAAAAGTTATCTACTGCAAATTTGAGACAGTCTGTCTGCCTGTTCAAGAACTCCTCCTAATAGGACCACCAAATTCGGTATACAACTTCCCCTTATCATACGTTAAAGAAGTTAAGGATTTGGTTGTGCCAGAAAAATGGGATGTGCCTGGAGTGGGATTGCTTCTCATAAAACCAAACAGAAAAGAGACAGAATCACCAAACAGGTGAAAGGTGCTGGCGGTGGGGGGGGGGGGGGGGGGGAAGGGGAGGGCACTCCTCTTGCCATCTGGGACTCTCTAGCCCTGAGCCTCCCATCTCCCAGGCGCTATTTAGGGATGGTGGGGGAAGGCTAACCCCCCCCCCATTCATACAAGGACATTGTTAGTGGTTCCCCAATGTCAGGGAGGGAGGGGAAAGTGCACAGTTTGCTACATTCCTCACTCTGTCTGGGGAGTGCAAGGGGAAGACGAACCTGGACCTGTCCCAGCTGGGGGACTGCACCCCTCCCCTGGTTGTACTCACTGGAGTTGCAGTGGCCATGGAGAGGCACTTCTCACCTGGCCCCAAACTGCTGTGGTGACAAAGGGCTGGGGTAGTCCTCTCATTCCGGGGCAGCCTGCCTACTGAACCCCTTATTCCCTGCCCCTCCCCAGAACAATGATTGAAATGAAGCATGGGCATTTTCATTTTATTTTCCAAAAAACAAAAATGAATTGAGTTAAGGATCTAAGAAATGCCCTGTAAATCTCCTAGTTGACAAATAATCATGGAATGATTAGGCAGTACATATAACCATGGCCAGGGAGCAGGGAATCACATAAATGGGAGAAAATTGTGCTGACATTATCAGTAACTAACTGTTGGGCATCCCTAAACTCTGAGTGGCTGAGACACTTCCTTTTTAGCACAATATCAGCTCCATTTGAGCTAATATGAATACGTTATTAGTACTCTGTTGGGCCTATGGTGACTTAGATAGCACAATTATTGCTTGTGACTGAGAAAAATGCCATAGAGCTATATCAACAAAACCATCACCCTTTCTTTCATTACCAGAATGCATTAAGCAACTAGCAGGGTCTTTTTAAAAACCCTTTTCCACCACTAGATCAGCAGAAATGAATCATGCTAAGTGTATTCCGCACAGCGGATTGAGTTTTTATTTGTAAATTCCTGTGTCGAGATCAGCAAAAGTTACGGACATAAATCATGGTTTGAATCAGCATCTCTTGACGATTTTCTTAAACATGGAAATTGCTGGTACATTTTTCACTAAGGCAACTTAAAATGATTCCATGTATTCTGAAGTCCTCGGTTAAAATCTATAATCTATTAAAGACTGTCTGTTTACGCAAGACATGGCTGACCCTGTACCGGCTGTTCGTTGATGAGTGGCTCGCTACTCACTTCCATTGGTTCACACATAAGGATGTGTCACTCGAGTGAATTTGGAATGAATTAGGACTGTACATTATTGCCATGATTAGCTGTGTTTGTTACTCAACAGCTGTCCGGATAGTAACCCTGCCCCCCAAGAGTACAGTTCCCAATTGTTTGATAACTGATCCAAGAATGTCGAGGTCCTGCTGTACTCTGATCCAGTGGCCCATAGCAGATGCTCACTGGCTGTCTATCTCAGTATCTCTATCCCCACTCCCGTCATCCAGTGATCTAAGGCACCAGGGCACTGAGCCCTGCATTTCATCCTTTCTTTTCTTTTATCTTCAGCTAAAATAGATTCTGTCCCCTTCATTATGCCTAGGGCTACTGAAACACTTTTGACATACACCTGGGATAAATTTGGCTCTGTAACATTACCAGCACCAGAGGAGTTATGCCTGAGGTGAATTAGGCCCATTGTTACTGGAATTAGTCACAGTTAGGGTGGTATCAGGAAGCCCCAGTAGTGATTTGGGCTCTATTGCCTTAGGCCAGTGATGGGCAACTTGCGGCCTGTGGGCTGAATGCAGCCCATCAGGGTTCTTTGTGTGGCCCACGAGACATGTGTTTAATGTTGCCCATGCTCAGGGTTGCCAAATTCCGCTGGTTTCCATTCATCCATGTAAGTTTTTTTCCTATCGGTATTACTATAGTGATATGCACTTAAAGCAAGGGCACTTGAAGTGAGGTGCATGCTGATTGGTCACAACGTTGACTAAGAGAGCCATGCACTCACTGTGCATCCAATCAAAGTGCTGCTCTGGTTCGATTGGTGCACTCCACCAATTCTAGGTAGGCAAGCATAGTTAGAAAAACTATCCTCTCCCAGAAGATCATCTTACTTAAGACAATCTTGTGGCCCTCTTAGAGGGAGGGCCACTCAGGGGGCCCACTTACTACCCAAGGTTGCCCAGCGCTGTGTTAGGCACTGTACAAACACTGAGGGAAAGACACTGCTCTAAAGAATGTATTTTCTATCTAAACAGACAAATGGTGGAATAACTGGCAGGGAACAGAGGCCCAGAGACATTGTGATCAGGGCTGGCTCAAGCCATTCCTGTGCCCCGGACAATGGGCGTGCGATGCATGCATGGCTCTGCCCCTGGGTGCACGGCGCACGCGCTGCCCCACCCCCTCAGTACGCTGCGCACCTTACCGCTGCCATCAGGCACCGCGCGCCCGGGGCCAGGGGCTACGCGGCGCCCCTTAGAGCTGCCATCAGGCACCCCCCATAAGTTGGCTCCCCAGGCAGCTGCCAGGCTAGTATTTCCCCCCTGTAATCTAGTCTTGATTGTGATTTGCCCCAAACCTTAGTCCATGGCCCAGCCTTTAGTACCTTAATACAAAATATCTTCTTTCCACCTCTCCACTTCTAACTTTCCCATCTATGGATGACTTACTTCTATCCACTAGTGCTTTCCAGTAGAGGCAACAAACAATGTAATTGTCACTGACATGTTTCCTGCCCTGAGGAAACACATGAGGTAGATGTTCTAGTGTTCAGGAGTTTGCTTTAAATGGCTCTTTGCCCATGTATTTGCTTCTCTGGAGACTGCTGTGACTTACTGCATTGTTAAGCTATGGTATTGAGCAAACAAGTAAGGTGGCCATTATGGTGTTGAGTCTTTTTAACTGTACTCTACAGTTAGTGTAAAGCATAATTCAGTTTAACAGGTGCACAATCACCTGCCAGGCATCTGATACATTTCAGTTGTTTGACATTCCATCCAATTTCTTTGAATCCCAAATGATCAGATAACATCTGTTAAACCTCTTGGAATATTGCACAAGCACATGTGACCACTGAATTACTTCTGGCTATTAAAGCCCTTCAGAAGAAGGAATAAATCACAACATATCTTTTGAATAACCATCTTTGTTCTTGGAAAAACGTTCCCCCGTATTTTCTTATCTCTTTAAACTGCAGAAATGGAAACATGCTTAATGTATTATTCGTTTCCAACTCTAGACCATTCATTATTTGAAATGCCAGCTCTGTGGACCTTTCTGATTTCTAAAAATGTTTACAAATATTAATTAAACCTATGAAATCAGCTCACTTAATTTTTTGCTGAGCATAAGCTATACTAAACTATTGAGCTAACTACAGGTAATTTCAACTAATCTAAGCACTGATAAAATTCTTCAGCAGCTTCAAAACTTCATGTTGTATCATGTGAAACTCATGTGGTAATATTTGTGCCCATGCCAGGTCTCTGTTGTCCACCAGTAAGTGCCTCATTAGCCAGAGGTCAAGAACTGACGTTTGAACCTATTGCACACAGAAGGAATGTCTACCTTGGAAACTGTAGGTGAAATAACATAAAAAGAAACTGAAAAGCTTCTGTGTACCAGCTCATCGTATGGTATTTTAGTAGAGCTACAGATATCTTTCTCCCTGTGTATGCTTATCAATAGTATGGGTTCTTTTTTAACAGGAATCTATTATGTTCTTTAATGACTTACCATTTTAAGGAATTAAATGTACACTAAGTGGGAGAGAACACTAAGCTCTGTTTTGCTGACCAATCATTTGCCATAATGCAAATCGCACTATAATATTAGCTTTGCAATAGGACTGAGGCCCCAAACTGAATTAATGTATGCGCATACATTTTCAGTGTAGTAATAATTTGTAGTCTCTTAAAAGTAGTCTCAAATTTGTAGTCTCAAAAAATGAACTATAGGAAAGGCTTATTGAAAGTCAACAGCAATAATTCATTATGAGGTCAAGGAAAGAAGAGCTGTAGCTCAGATTACTTGCTTCATTCTTTTCCTCCCTCTCTATGATTTGTTTCATTGCGCTGTAGGAAGCCAGATCAAAAGATTTTCAACATAAATAGATATTTAGTTGCCACTTAAAACAGAGTTTATTGCAAACCTTTTCCACAGAGATTGGCTTCCCCACCCCTGACATTTTTCTTAATATATGCAGGTTCTTTAGGTAGTATTTGTGAGTTTGCCTGTCCCATGATGGGCATTTTGCATTTTTTTCACTGACAGTAAGACAAAGGGAAAAAACCCTAAGCTAATGTCTAGTGTTTATATCAACAGTGAGGTAAAATCCTGCCCTGTCCAGAGAGGCAGAACCGGGTTTATGCACCACTTACGGGCGCAAAATAGGGCATGAGAACTACTGCCAACTTTTACAATATCCATATCTAGATCACCCTTCACTTCTGCCTAGGGACTGACATAAACCAAGATTACTTTTGGAACCTTTGGTGCTTGCTAGTGGCTCCCATAATCATGGTTCATGCTGGAAAATGGTGATCTCTGATTCCAGGAAAAACAAGCAAAAAAACCGGGGGACTTACCAATTGGAAAAGCATGAATTTGACTTGCATGGAGATGGTCTGCTTCTCTCTCTTGAGTGTTTGAGTCAAGGAGTGGCAATGGAATGTTTACATAGTAGTCTACCACGAGCTAGAGGGAGTCCATAATTCCTATAATGATTCTAAGCAACCAAGCTGGTTTTACTGTTAAGACTCCAGTAATATTGTAATATTTAACTTTCTATCCTGCAAAGACAACAAAGGTTATGTCTAGACTGCAGGCTTCTTTTAGAAGAACCTTTCTTCGGAAGATATCTTCCGAAAAAAACTTCTTCTGAAAGACAGCATCCACACACACAAGCACATTGAAAAGTGATCTGCTTTTTCAAAAGATAGCGTCCACACTGAATGGACGCTATCTCACATTTAAGCTGTGATTACTAT
Source organism: Pelodiscus sinensis (assembly GCF_052426305.1). Lineage (NCBI taxonomy): Eukaryota > Metazoa > Chordata > Testudines > Trionychidae > Pelodiscus > Pelodiscus sinensis. Next base: position 29,750,379 of record NC_143065.1, read on the forward strand.
GGACAGAGTGGCCACCGGGGCACCTGTGCTTTTTCCTCTTTCCTCTTCCTTTGAAAGAATTCACTCTTCCCAGTCCACACACACCTTTTTCTGAAAGAACTCTTTCGGAAAAAGGCTTATTCCTCGTAGAAAGAGGATTACCAACGCCAGAAAAACCCCTCTGTTCTTTCAATTTACTTTCAGAAGAACACGATTGCAGTGTGGACGTAACTCAGGTTTTGTCGGAAAAACAGCCATTTTTGTCCTCTGTGTGAATTTAATGAGCTGCTGTCACCTGAGCACATGAAAGGGCAGGATCTGGCCTTATGGTTCAGTGCTTTCCTTGTGACTCTTTTAAGTTATAAAGGGATATTCAGAAAGGCTATGTCTACACTGCAACACTATTTTGGGATACCGGAGTATCCCAAAATACTTATCCTGCATCTTCACAGCAAGCTTGTTATTTCGGGCTCACTATTCCAACATCCCTGTAAACCTCATTCCATGAGGAGTAAGGGACATTTTGGAATAGTGGATTATTTTGAAATTTGGCACTGTGTAGACAGCGCCAGATTACGAAACAAGCTAAATCGAAATAGATACGCAATTTGAGTAGCTCAAATTGCATATCTTATTTCAAACTACGGTGCAGTGTAGACATAGCCAAAAAATATATCTGAAACAAAATCTGTGTTTTGCACTCAAAAGAGTACAAAAGCCATAAGATGTCCTTGGCACGGACACACTGCTCCCACACTACATGAGAACCAGTGGCACTCTTAAAACCTGATAGCTACAATAGGTCTCATAGCATAACGCCCTCTGCACTGCACAATTATTTCAGAATAAGCTATTCCGGAAGAAATAATCTGAAATGGCTTATTTCAAAAGAGCACGTCTACACTACAGGGAAGCCTGGAAATTAGTCCAAGGCAGGCTCCCCTAAAGTGGATTCACAACTTCAATTTAGAGCCCCAGGAACCACTGGGGAGTAGTTACTCTGAATGGCCTGGGGGAAGAGCTATTTTGAAATAGCAGCAGCAGAGCATCCACACTACTGCTATTCCAAAAGGGTACGTCTACACTAGTTCGAACTAGGGAGGCTAATGAGGGCGACCGAAATTGCAAATGAAGTGCGGGATTTAAATATGGAATGAGGTTTAACTGGTAATTCGAAGTAAGGGGTTTATTTTGGAATCGTCCTTCTCTGCCGCATGTAGACGTGGGCAGTTCTTCTGGGCTAGTCAATTTCCAAAATGGCAACCACCCGGAAACATGCTAATGAAGCGCAGGATATTTAAATCACGCATTTCATTTGCAATTTCGGACACCCTCATTAGCCTCCCTTGTTCGAACTAGGGGCCTAGTGTAGACATACCCCAATAGTTATTTTGGAAGAGGCATTATTCTTCATGGAATGAGGTTTATAAACGTCGAAATAAGGGCATATTTACACTGCACTGTTATTTCAGAATAATTATCATTATTCTGAAATAACAATGCAAGCGTTTACATGACAATTCTGTTATTTTAAAATAATATCAAAATAACAGGCAGCTTATTCCAAGTTCTGTAAACCTCATTCCATGAGGAATAACTTTTCTGAAATTGCTATTTTGAAATAGCTGCAGTGTGGACGCTTCACTACTGCTATTTTGAAATAGCTCTTCACTGGGACCATTCAAAGTGACTACTCCCCAGTGTTTCCTGGGGCTCTAAATCGAGATAGTGTGTCCACATTAGGGCAGCTTGCCTCGGACTAATTTTGAGACTTCCCTGTAGATGCTCTATTTCAGAATATATCTTCCGGAATAGCTTATTCTGAAATAAGTGAGCAGTGTAGACATACCCTCAGCTGCCCAGTATTATGAAATTATTTCAAAAAAATAGTAGCCCAAAGTCTGTGACTCTGTAACGCTGAAATGCTGGCTGTTCCCTCTGGGCGGCGCTGTTGCCTCCTGGTGTGGCACTCAGCTGAATTCTGCGCCGCTCAGCCGGGCTGCCACGGGAGAGCAAGCGGCACAAGCGGTTGTTTGGGCGCCACGGTCCCCATGCAGCACCTCCAGGCTGCATGGGGAGCGTGGGGCCCAAATGGCCGCTTGCTCCCCTGCGGTGGCCTGGCTAAGCGGCACAGAAGTCAGCCGAGCGCCACCGTGGGAGGCGAAGGGGGGCGGATCGGTGACGTGTGGAGTGACAGCAGCTCCAGGCCCCGCCCCCGGCCATGAACGTCACCGCTCCACCCCCCTTCGCCTCCTGCCATGACGCTCGGCTGACTTCTGCGCCACTCAGTCAGGCCGCTGCGTGGGAGCAAGTGGCGCGAGCAACCGTTTGGGCTCTGTGCTCCCCTTGCAGCACGGGGAACGTGGAGCCCAAACTGCCATTTGGGCTCCGCAGTCCTCCGAGTGAGAGGCAAGAGGGGGAGGAGAAGAGAAAGAGAGAGACAGAGAGAGAGGCAGGAGGTAGAGGAGAGCTGAGAGAGAGAGGGGGAGGCAGGAGGAGGAGGAGAAAGAGAGAGAGAGAGAGATGGAGGGAGAGACCGGAGGCTCAGGAGAGATCGTCGTGGAGGAGAGACCTGAAAATCCCGTCTTATGATGGGCTAATTGGCTAGTTTCAAAATAAAGGGCTAGCTGTGTGGACGCTCGCATAGTTATTTTGGAGTAATGGATGTTATTCCGAATTAACACTGTTGTGTAGACGTATCCCTAATGGGGATTTAAAACAATGTAGGCCCCCTCATACATCCTTCCACTATATGCAGTGTGGGCAACTTTTGTGATTATTATCATGAGGTTTGTGATATTTGATATGTTTCTTAAAGCTGCAACCCCTGGATTCATGAGATTGTGTGAGAATCTGAACTTGTATTTTTTAAAATATGGCTTTAGCCATTGTGGTTATGGAGAGAAAACATGGACACAGGACCTGGTTTCTCACTAATGAAGAACAATAAAATGATCCTGGAGTTATTTTATAACAGTATGATGATTTTTCAAATAAATCTTATATTTTTAAATAGTGGATGCAGCTCTGTGCGGTGCAGCTTCATGATCTGCAGGGGTCACACAGAGAGAACCTGGGATTCTTCACCTCTTGCTCTCCCATTCACTTCCCTTCCATGGCAATTCTGCTCCCTTTTGGGCTGTGCATAAGCACTGGAAGGAAGGGGAAGGGTTTGCCCCATTAGAATAGGTGAACTCATGCCCTTTATTTCTTCTAATGTTGAAGTGAGGTATTTCAGGTCTGATTTTCCAGGGTGTTAATCAACACCTTCAAGATACTGTACACTCTCTACTCTGTGATTTCTTTGGGAGTTGAGGGTCCTCAGCATCTGCAGGATTAGGCTGTGAATGAGTTGCAAAAATGGGAATGTAAATAGATACATTTCGCCAAGCCAATAACTGCCATCCTGCACCAGGCTTGTAAGACAATGTTTTTGTAATGGATCTCTAAGGTGTTTTTCTGGAGACCATGCTGCTACCAGGCTAAGCTAATTTGGAAATAACCTTCAAAGAGGGCATTCCTTTAAAGAGGAGGCAGCCAAGATCTTACGTTATGTTTTAATTTCAGTTTTGTCAGGTATCTTTTGAAGTTCCTCTTTCTAATCTTTGGTGCTAGAAAATCATCAATGTAATGCAGCACTGTCTTTTATCTTTTTAAAGCCAGGTGATCTTGAACTTCCAGGTTTTATTAACAAGTCCAGCAGCAATGAATTAAATCTCTATAGCAATCCTAAACAAAATTGCCTGCTGATGCAGTGTCATTATAACTGTGTTGGTCCCAGGACATTAGAAGAACAATATGGGTGAGGTAATATCTTTCATTGGACCAACATCTGTTGGTAACAGAGATGAGCTTTTGAGCTTACACAAAGTTCTTCTTCAAGTACTGATATGTAAGTATTTATAAGCTACAGGTACGCATTAATACTTACAAAAGACAATGTCTGCATACATGTACATGGGGAGCAGATACCAAAATGTTAATTATGGGATTGTTAAAATAGTTGATGATATGCCATCAGTCAGTCATGAAATAACCTATCAAATGAAATATTATTAGAGTCATATAGCTAATCTCCTATAAACCCTGGAAATTTTATGCAAAGGTGCTATTATTTTAAATTAATTTTTCATCATCTTTTGCCATCTTATTATTTCACAAGTGAGAAATCCATTAAAAATCCTGCCAAAAAGTATATAGAATGTTTAGTTATCTAGCATTGAGACATTCACACCATGGGAGCACCTTGCTGTCCCCGGGAAAAAAGGGAAAAGTGCCATTGTGATAAAATATTATTTATCTATTTCATTAAGACTTAGGACACTTGTGATGTTCACATTTATTTTGTGTTATATTTAAATGAACCAAAAGGCAACATTGTACAATAATTTTATAAAAGAAAATCAATTGTTACATGTTACATTAACCAAATGCCCCATTTAAAAAAAAAGAAAATCCTATAAACTTATTCAGGGACAGATCCTGTTCTCTCTCTCTCTCTCTCTCTCTCTCCTTACTCACATGCGTAATCCAGCTGACTTCAGCGGGACTCTTCTGCCTGAGTAAGGGGAGCAGGATTATCCCCTTCCCTCCCAAATATAATTTCCCTTACTTACAGTTTCATTTCATAATGTATATAACAATTTTATTTATAAGGCATAAATATGAAAAACAGCTCAATATGCTCATCATTATTTTAATTGAGTAACACTGTCTAGTACACGTTATTCAATTACACCAAGGATTACCATGTACCTATATTTTTAATTTTTGTAATACAAAAGTCTATCATATAGTATACAGTATATAATAGTCTGGTAACTGGTTCACAAAGTTGGCCACAATATTCTTGCAAGTTAGTATGGTCAAAATTTCACCTAATGTATATTCTCTATGTAGGACTGTACGGATCCATCCGCCATGAATTGCTGTACTTACAGAATCAGAAGCTGGGTAAAACCTGCTAGGGCTCATTGCATTATGTTAACTATTTTAAGACAGTAGGTCTTAGCCAGATTTGTAACAGTGCTGGTAATACAGATACAAATGCCTTGGTTTCTAAATTATCACTTTTTATAATATGAATCTCTAAAGGCTAGGTGACACCCAATGAAAAATGCAGCCTTCTGTTAACATTCTGCCTCCATCTCTGTAGCATCTTATTGCAAGGAGAAAGCTTGATATTAGAAAAGCACCTAAACCAGAAAATTTGGAAATGCACTCCTGCAAAATGCAGGATCCAAGATTAAGATTAGGGGCTGACCTTTATAGGATATACATGGATGTGACACCCAAGCATATATAAGAAGTTAATTGGCTTTTTTTTGCTGAAAGATCAATGATGGGTGATGGTGCTTCTCTGCAAATAAAACAGCTCATGAACAGTTCTCCAACAAGAAGAAAGACTGATGCAAATTTTAAATGGTATCTATGCTTCTCCTACCATTCACTTTTTCATTCTCTTTTATTCAAACACCAAAGGTAAAGGTGAGTGACTATCCACCAGCATTGAGCAATGTGAATGTAGCACATCTGCATAACCATGTTGGGAACTGTTTCTAAATAAATCAAAGTATCCTATTTCTGGGTACTCATTGTGAAAAGTTCCCTTTTTTTATATAGGAAGGGCAGGAGCACGTTACTTCCTGAAAAGATCTTTTAAAATTTCTCTATAGTCCTGTTTGACTCAAGATAAATATTGTATAAGTATTTGTTTTATTTAGGGATAACAAAAATAGTTAATAAGTTAAATAAACTACTTATGCTATAATTTGAGTCTTTGTTAACCTGTAGCCCAGATTCAGGCTAAAGCACTAAGTCAATGTTTCTAGCAGGACATGCTGACGGAGTGGACTGCTTGCTGTACAATTGAATCACAATGTTATTCTTTATATTCATTATTAATACTGAAGCTAAATAACCCCTATGTAGAATGTATTGCATTAATAGCAAGTTACCACTAGTGCTGAAAAACTGTGCCCTTAATATAAGTGCTCAGTAGCCTGCTATTTGGTAAGCACTGAAACTGTAAAGAAGGCATGTTGAAAATAACCTACATTGGTTACCTACTATATTGTGATTTCATGTTATGGATTAAAAATATCAAAATTAAACAATTCTATTAATCTACATTCTAAAAGGCACGAAGACTTGTGACAAAATTATAACTGTTCAGATTACATTCACAAGAACCATAACAGAGTAATAGGCATCACTTGGATTTGCTAGTTCACTTGGCTGGAAGGAGTGAAATCAAGACATTTTCACTGTCTGTGGCAGTAAAGAATGCCCTTCTGTCAGGGAGCTTTTGCCAGGTCTTTACAAATGTTATTCCTGTGTAAGACACTGAAACCCCTGTTGATTGCTTTAAAACATAATCTTTTTGGTCTGTAGCACATGGCACTTCACCTAAGTCCTCGATAATAAAACGGGTCTCAGGGCAAGACCAAGTAATAAAGAGCCCTCCTTGAATCTGAACATATGAATGAGTTCCTTTCATGATCACACAATGTGCTTTCTATCAAATGATCAAGGAATACATACAAAACAAATAAAATACATTCATGTTTGTTCACATTGCAGGGAGCTTTAATATTTTCATTGGCTCCCTAATGAAATGCATATAGAACATTCCCCTCTATACAGTGCAACAGAAAAGTATCCATATCTTCATTAAATGCCACATGGCTGAGACAACATTCCTCTTATGCCTGCATCCTCAGCGGTTTCCAATCTTGTAAAATGGTATATTGATTTTTAAAGGGGAAAAACCCCACTTCTAAAAATGCACCAGATTTGAATTGATCATAGCTCTGCCAGGTGTTTTGTTACTTAAAAGAATACTCTTAAAAATGTATCTTTGTCATTTACTCTAGTTGCCAGGATATCTCAGCACATTCTTCCCCAGCAAATGGTTACAATTTTGCCACAAGGTGTTTAAAAGACAGAATGAGATATCTGGAATTTATGTACACAGTTGGAATTTATGTGGCTGCCACGGAGTCATGATTTCATAGTACAAATGGGAACTACAATGACCAGGATAACGGTACAAGCTGCAGCCGCAATCAGGGCAGCTATTTTGCAGACCTTTGCTCTTCTGAACTCAGCTTCTTTGCGTTTTAATAAGGAATCATAGCCTGGAGTATAAATATCTTCCATCCAGTATTCTAAGTTGTTTGGATTTAAAGATTCTTGAGTCTAAAAGTCAAAAGGAAAACAAATTAATTCTCTGGGCTGTCTCAAAATAATTCAGACTGGACTGAAGCTTTCCAAAGTTGGTATGAATGTACTGTAGAAATAAAGTCAGGTTATGCTGCTGTCCCATTGTCACAATCTTTCCTGTTCCCAATTTCATGAACTCACTGAAACAGATAACATATTCACAAGTCAGAACAACACTGTTGCTCTAAAGTCTCTTGTTTATTACTGGCTTCCTGGAAACTTCGTTGGGTGTAAGCAAAACTTCTTTAATCCATTGATTAATGGAAGTGCTCATTAGTCCATTACCATTTGTGAGATTATTAAAACCTACTTTATGGGAAAATGTTTCTTAAGAAGCTCATAAAATCCGAGATAATGCTAACCTCATTGCTAGGACCTGCATGACATGAGAAGTCTCCTCATCTTCCTCATACAATTTGTTGCATGGTATTCTCTAGGGATGAATAATACATTGTACATAAGGGTCCAAGTATGATAGGAGGTTTTTGTGTGTGTTTATTTTAGAAAGACACATCCATCTTAATGTACCACACAGGGATGTTAAGATCTCACATTTTTCTCTTGTCCTTTAAAGCCAAATGATCCCCTTTACAGATAGAAACCCACAGAGAGTACCAAACCAAGACAAAAGTTACCACAGAAACTCCAGCATACAGAAATGTCTAGACTTAGGCTATCTATCATGGGAATCTTCAGAACCATGGCAAATCCTATCTATCTATATCTATATCTATATCTATATCTATATCTATATCTATATCTATATCTATATCTATATCTATATCTATATCTATATACTGCAACTGTCAGAGGAGAAATTTGATACAACTTTGATACAAATACATGGCTCTTCCATGCTATCATGCAGGGCAGAGTGCCTACCCTCCAGCTTTTACCTTTTCTGCTCAGTTACAGCCTCCAAAATTATGTAGATGCCCAACCGTACTTATGCTTGCTCAAGATTTCCACAGACTTGGTGGTGAGGGAAGGAGGAAAAATGGGCATGCCACATACATTCTACTCCCACACATCACAACTGCATGATCAGCATTCATGGATGCTTTTCTGTGCCCCAGTATGTGATCCTCAGAGCACAACCTGTATGTTTCATTGTCAGTGATATACTGTGTTCATTGCTGATGTTTTAATGGTTTGATTGCCGTTATGTTTCACACTATTCTAATAGTACCTTTACAAACTACTAGACTTTGCCACTGAACCATTCAGGGTCCATCTACACTACAAGCCCATACCAAGCCCATTCCAGCAGATTTGGATTCGCGGAGCTTGGGCTTCAGGGCTGTTTCTTTGCAACATAGATGCCCGGGCTTGGACTGTGGGTATCTGCTTGGACTGCAGCGTACACATGCTCAGAGTTTCTTCTAAATGCAATCTGATTAAAGGAAAAGGTGAGAGCTAGCACTGACTGGAACACAAAAAACAGGTTCGTGAAAAATTGCAAAATTCTGTGTTTCCATTTTGCAGGGTTCAGAATGGAACAATGGATATGGATATCGAGAGCCATATCCATATGGATATATTGTGTGTGTGTGTGTATGTAATGAACAAATCCGAATTTCTTTTTTCCCTTTCCTTTCCTTTTTGCCAGTGAGTGCAATGAAATGAATGATGTCCAGGTTTTTTGGTGGCACCAACTTAGTCATTTTTCTTTTTGCTATACTGTAATTTTCCAAAGTTGAGGAAGTTTTGCAAAGTTACAGAGTGGCAAAAGGAAAAAGGGAGAAGCCCTACACATTATTCCTTCTATAACACATAACCATAAAAAGGAATAAAGAGGGCAAAGGCAGGAAGGTGAAAACACAACACATTTCATCATTTGAAATTTAAACATTTGATGAAAAATCAAACAAAAATGAAAGCTTTTTATAAAAGTTTTAGATTTTGAAAAAGGCCTCTCTTGTTTGATAAATATATAAATAAATATATTATTTTCAAATTTCGAGTGTGATCACCATGGTATATTTGTACTCCATTATAGGCCTGATCCAAAGCTCACTGAATTTAATAGAAAGACTCAACCTAATCTCAGTGGACTTTGGATCAATCCGTTCATTGGCTAATTCAGGTATTGTAGCTAGTGTCTGGAAACTTTCTCCTCTCATTTACTTTATGCAGGGTACATCTACACTTGCACCCTAGTTCGAGCTAGGGATGCAAATGTAGGTGAACAAAATTGCTAATGAACTGGGGATTTAAATAGCCCACGCTTCATTAGCATGATCTCGCCGGCGCATTACGCCTTACTCCGCTCAACAGCTGTTCCGAAAGTGAAAGAGTCTCCGGGATGCGTTAGTTCGAACCAAACCACTTGGTTTGAACTAACGTTACTCCTCATTTTTTACTGTTGAGTGGAGTAACGCGCCAGCGAGATCATGCTAATGAAGGACGGGCTATTTAAATCCACGCTTCATTTGCAATTTTGGTCGCCTACATTTGCATCCCTAGCTTGAACTAGGGTGTAAGTGTAGACCTACCCTCAATGAGTTACTCGGTCTGTGGAAAAAGTGATTTTACAGCAGCTATAGCAACAATTAGACAATTAAAATCAAGTAACAGTTAACATTATTAATGGAGATCTATCTGTCAATGCCGCTCTGCCAAAAATCAGACTATTGGTGCAGTTTGAGTTTGTGTCGTTGCACATGCATACTATATTGCTCTGCTCTGCCTATTTCATTCTTCTTAACATGTAGGATATTGAAAAATGAATGTGGCTTCAGAAAGTAGGATTCTTGTCTATTCCTATAACCTGGCTCCTCATGAGGCTACCAGAGCAGTGGGATTGCATGTATACCAAACATATATTTCTCATTGTAGTCTGAAAACAATGTCTTGAGTGGTCACGCAAGTGAGGATATTAAAGAGTACTGAAGCCTTCATTTTATAGAGAGAAGAGGACTGACACATTTATAAGGCTCTAAAAGGCATGTTACACTAAAACAAAACTGTGCTGGATATTCAAGGCAACTAATTTTGGACCTACCAACCTTGATATTGACCTGTCACTGACCTTAAGAGGAGGAGGCACTAGGAAAAAAGCCCATTACTGTTAATCAGCTCTCCTTTCCATTTCATTGCCAGCCATAAGAATGTTCATTAGAACATAATGTATTTACATTCGGTTCTAATAAAGTCAGCCGCAGGGAAGAAAACACACATCAGTGTGTATTTGTTTCCTTACAATTGTCAGTAAGCTTCATTACCGGGTCTAGACATGGGCTTTGCAGGGCAGACAGAGTAATCTGACAGTTCTTTTTTGGAGATGGAGGAGCATGTTATTGCTATTGCAGCGTGGAAATACAAAGTACACGTGACTGTCAAAATATAGTGGCTGCTATCTCTGGTATGCTAAGATCACTTAATTAGCCTTAAAATAGCCAGAGACAGCTGGTAGACAACTCTCTTTGTATAGGGGAAACTCTCTGATTGCAGAGTAAGGTCCTATGCCAGTTGACACTGCCCCTCCCTCATCTGGCACATTTCAGGGATAATTTGGGGGTGAGTGTTTGGTGCTGGGGGAGTTCCACTGTGCCTGCCACTGCGAGCATAAAGCCTATTATGCCACTACTATGGCCAGTGGTGAAAATTTAGTGACCCTCTGCTGTTTTAAATTACACAGGGGCCAGGCAGCCAATGATCACAGAAACAAAAACAACTCCCCATGACCATCATTCTGTAAAATGAGAGCTGTCTAACTCTTGATGTCAGACTGTGTAAGGTACATGAAGTGGTGGCATTCTTAGCCCTCCATATGGGGAAGCAATCCACATTTTGGACTAAAAAATGTTTATCACATGCGTTTGACTCACATAAGAAGTCAGCTTGGATTTCATGAAATGGTCTGAATGGTATTTTATACATTTCTCTATGAAACTAGAGTTCAAACATTTTCTTGCTAATTACATTTCAGTCATTTTTAATGGGAGGTAGGATCAAAATTTGGAGCCAGATTTAGAATATCTCGAATTTTGAGAATTCTTAGTTCTGTAGTTTTGCTTCAGTCTGCTATGAAGTTAGGGATTATTTGCCTTGCGGATTTAGATTTCAAACACCCCCAGGATCTGAGAATGTTTAAATCCATGTTTAGATTTTGGACCCATGACCTTTAATAATTCACCCTGCTCTTTTTGGTTCATATACACAAGTCTAGAGTTCATGCCAGTAGTTCTCTAGCAAGATATATGATGCAGTCTTCATGCATCGCAGATATTGCTAGAGGACAAGAAGCAATGGGCTTAAATTGCAGCAAGGGAGGTTTAGATCGGACATTAGGAAAAACTTCCTAACTGTCAGGATGGTTAAACACAGGAATAAATTGCATAGGGAGACTGTGGAACCTCCAGCACTGGAGATATTTAAGAGCAGGTTAGATAGACCTCTGTCAGGGATGATGTAGATGGTGCTTGGTCCTGCCATGAGGGCAGAGGACTGGATTTGATGACCTCTGGAGGTCCCTTCCAGTCTAGTATTCTATTTTCATACTTCAGAAGCTATGACAATAATGTTCAATAGAAAAAGAGTTTTCAAATGTCTTTCTTAATTATTTTTAGTGAATGTCATGCTCGTGAAGGCTGGACTGACAGCCCTACATGCTTGTTCCCTGTGTACAATATGCACAGAACAAATACAATAGAAGCAGAAGCAACAGCAACTTCTCTGTTCCACTGTATCTTACTAATGCACATCAAAACTGACCTAGAATAACCAATATTTGGGGGATAAATGCTCAGTTCACTCTTTGTGTCCATTCATTCTTTAGCCCTTCTTGTGAGACTACTAATGAGGTTTGAATGGTGGTGACGGTGGTTTTATAGACAACTGTGAGGATTCCATCTGCTAGGAAATCGACAGAGGCCACCAACTATTTCAAAGGTCACAGAACAGTGGTTGAATGTTAACAGTTGTTCATCACCACTGACCTGGGGTGGATCTTGACCCAGCAATCTAAAAGTTGAAGGCTCAACTTCCTGAGCTATCCAAATCCCCCATTAAATAAACATTCTGGTAAAGATCCTTCACAACTGTGTCACTAAAACGAAACAAACAGGACTCACTTGTAGATCCAAAGCTGCAAGCTTGCCTTTCTCTCCTGAGTTCCTGGTATATTCTTCTATGGTCCATGATGGCTGGGTACGTTTAACTTCAGCCAGTTCTGTCAGCCTCATGTCTGTGTAGAGTGGGTTGCTTTTCATCTGTGACTTGAGTGATGCTGGGTAGGGATGAGGACTAAAGACTTGTTCAATCAAGAAAGCATCCTTTGGTTGTTTAGAGAGTCTATGTGGCTGTGGGATTTCATACTGCCTGTCTGCCTGCAATGAGGTTCAAAAGAATTTCAGAAAAGAATTAGGAATGTGGGGGTTACATATGAGAGGCGAGAGAGATTTTTTTCACCTCTACAGCTCAAGGCTGCCTAAGCCAGTGGCTTTCAAACTTTTTTTCTCATGACCCAGATGAAGAAAATTGGTGATGCCCGTACCTCAACATAATTTAACTATAGTGTGGGCTCTGGGGTGGGGCTGAGGATGAGAGCTTTAGCTCTGGGGGTAGGGCAGGGCTGGAGCAGGTGGGGAATTACCAGTCAGCAGTGCAGCAGGAGTACTAAGGCAGGCTTCCTACATACCCTGGCACTGCCAACTACACTGTGCCCCAGAAGCAGCCAGAACAGGTTCTAGCCAATGGGAGTGCGGAGCTAGTGCTCAGGGCAGGAGCAGTGCATGAAGCCATGTGTGCTCTCTTCTCTCCTGTTCCCCCCAAGAGCCAAGCCTGTTGTCGGCCACTTCTGGGGCACAGCACAGTCTGCAGTGTCAGGACAGAGAGGTAGCCTGCCTTAGCACCCCCACTGATCACCCTGAAGTAACAAGGTCCTGGAGGTTTTTCGCCTTCCTCTGTAGCATGGGGCACGGGTCACTTGCGGGAGGATTCTCTGCATCTTGGGGTCTTTGAACCATCCTTTCAAGGACTTCAATATCTGAGATATAGGTGAGAGGATTATTCTAGCAGTGGGTGGGTGAGATTTTGTGGCCTGCATTGTGCAGGGGGTAAGACTTTATGATCATAATGGTCTCTTCTGACCTTAAAGTCTATGCGTCTATGGCTGTGTCTACACTGGCAAGTTTTCCGGAAAATCATCTGATTTTCCGGAAAAACTTGCCAGCTGTCTACACTGGCCACTTGAATTTCTGGAAAAGCACTGACGATCTAATGTAAAATCATCAGTGCTTTTCCAGAAAAACTATGCTGCTCCCGTTCGGGCAAAAGTCTTTTTCCGAAAGACTTTTGCCTGAAAGGGTCAGTGTAGACAGCATAGTTCTGTTTTCCGCAAAAAAGCCCCGATCGCGAAAATGGCGATCGGGGCTTTTTTGCGGAAAAGCACGTCTAGATTGGCCACGGACGCTTTTCCGGAAAAAGTGCTTTTCCGGAAAAGCATCCTGCCAATCTAGACACGCTTTTTCGAAAATGCTTTTAACAGAAAACTTTTCCGTTAAAAGCATTTCTGGAAAATCATGCCAGTGTAGACGTAGCCTATGAGTCTATGGGTATGTCTACACTCCCCCGCTAGTTCAAACTAGCGGGGTAATGTAGGCATACCGCACTTGCAAATGAAGCCCGGGATTTGAATTTCCCGGGCTTCATTTGCATAAGCGGGGAGCCGCCATTTTTAAAACCCCGCTGGTTCGAACCCCGTGCAGCGCGGCTACACGGGGTTCGAACTAGGTAGTTCGAACTAGGATTCCTATTCCGAACTACCGGTACACCTCACAACCCAAGCTCCTGGAACTCCTCCTATATCCCAGTTCCCTGCCCCAGGTCACAACTGCCTCCTTCACCCAAACTCCCTCCCAGACCCCACACCTCCTCCTGCACGCCAATTCCTTATCCCAAGCTCCCTTCTGCACCCAACGTCCATACCAGACCCCCCACCTCCTCCATTAATAAGGAAGAATGTGGCCCTTGACTACTTTCCAAATTCTTGGAGTAGCTCCCCATCAAAAATTATTGCCCACCTCTGACTTACAGGCTAGATACATTTCTCTGGGATGCTTTTGCTGTAGAGAAGACCAGCTGGTTTGGAAAGTCTTTGGATTAGAGGGCTGTTTGAAAGAGCACACGCTTACCAAAGGAACTTTGCTCCCTGCACTGACTGAAAGGGAAGCAATGCTTTCTATACCAGAACAGTCACCTTTATACCAGACGTTCCACTAAACCACTCTCCATTCTCCCCAGTAAGTCTCTTACACGTACACCCCAATTGCTCCAATAATTTCTCCTTCACAAGCTATAGCAATGAGTTTCTGACTTCTGAAGAAATTTTGCAAAACCCAGCAGCCTTGTCTATTGGGCCCTAATCTCTGTTAAATACAAATTGCATAGGGGGAGGAGCCAAGATTTAAACTGAGCAGCAATCTGAGGGGCTACTGAACCGGTGATAGAATTCCCAAAGGTGGGAGTGATTAATTGTTAGGAGGAAGGAACTGAGTCCTACTGGGTAACTGCAAAGGAATTGCTGCATTGTTGCACTCTAGGCAATGGAGACTTAATATACAAGTTACACGATGTGTAAATGACTGTGAAAGTCAGAGGTAAAAGGAAACGTAATCAGTTTGTATCTTAGGGTATGTCTACACTACCACGCTAGTTCGAACTAGCGGGGTAATGTATGCATACCGCACTTGCTAATGAAGCCCGGGATTTGAATTTCCCGGGCTTCATTAGCATAAGCGGGGAGCCGCCATTTTTAAATCCCCGCTGCTTCGAACCCCGTGCAGCGCGGCTACACGGGGCTCGAACTAGGTAGTTCGGACTAGGTTCCTATTCCGAACTACCGTTACTCCTCGTGAAACGAGGTGTACCGGTAGTTCGGAATAGGCACCCTAGTCCGAACTACCTAGTTCGAGCCCCGTGTAGCCGCGCTGCACGGGATTCGAAGCAGCGGGGATTTAAAAATGGCGGCTCCCCGCTTATGCTAATGAAGCCCGGGAAATTCAAATCCCGGGCTTCATTAGCAAGTGCGGTATGCATACATTACCCCGCTAGTTCGAACTAGCGGGGTAGTGTAGACATACCCTTAGTGAACACATACTAAGACTTCTTCTTTGGAGAGTCATAGCAAGTCACATCTTTAGCTGGTTATCTTTTAAATATTTATTTTTGATCAAAGATACTAATGTAGGCTTTTTACTAGATCCCTTTTAAATAAGGGAGCATTTCAGATTATCACAATTCTCCTTATGCTCTTTTTCACTTATTTAATTATTCTGGGTTCTTATACACCCTGGATCATGATATAAATGGCATTCTCTTATGAAGCTGTCATTCAAATCCGTCTGTTTCTAAAGAGCTGGTTACCTTTGGGAACAGCTTGACCATTTCATACTGTGCTATTGCTAAAAAAGTATAAGTAAGAAATCATTTAGTTATGATAGCTATAAAGACTGGTGTAATACAGCAAGCAGAGTACAGGTTGAACCTCTCTAGTCCAGCATCCTTGGGACCTGATCAGTGCCAAACCAGAGAATTTGCCAAACCATGGCATTATTGTCATTATTGTCTAGAAGCATTACCAACACTTCCACTACTTACTGGGCTCTTAGAAGACATTTAGGGGTAAATTAGATCTAAATAACAGCACAGAATGCTAAGATCCAGGGTGATGGCTGTAAAAAACTTCATGGGACCATGGGAAACTTGGCCACACCCATGATAAGTGGACATCCAGCTAACTAAAATCATGCTGGACCATGGATGTTGCCCATAGCAGAGAGTGCCAGACTAGAGAGGATCAAACTGTACTATCAAACCCTGACACTTCATATAGCATCAAAGATAGTCATAACTAGAGTGGTTATTTTTTTAATGATTAATACATGCGTTTATATAGAAATTACCTCTTTGGATTTCCTGTGCCAGTCCTTATTTTCAACACCACCTCTGTCTTTCATCTCCTCTTCCGTCATGCCAGCCTGATTGGTATATGAGATAGCTCTCCAGTCTCGAGGAGAATTGGAAATACTTGCTATTTTAGATTCGGTGGCACTGTTCTCCTCTGTCAATGACCGTGAGGACCGCCTGGTAAATAAACTTTTTTTCAAGGCTTTTACCCGAAGACTTTCGCTGTTACTTCCACTGGCATCAGAACAGCACCAGTCAGGGTTGTTCTCCAACTTGCCACCGTGAGTAGTGTTGTGACACTGAAATATCCTTGGAGAGGTGCTCTCATCTGACTGAACCTCACTTGTCAGGGAATTAAGATCTATTTGTACACTAACCTTTTCTGGCTGCTGAATTTTTTGATCCAACTTGTTTAGTTTTCCCAGGACTTGGGAGATTTCTTCCCTGACGCCCGACAGAGATTCTAGTTTCTTTTCTATTTCACCAATCCTGAGAACTAACTTGCAGACACTAGTTTTTAGTTCATCCTCTGTGTTGTTGATATCAGACCTGAGCTTATTACTAGAATTCCCATTTGTTATTTTAGTTAAATTGTGCTCAGGTGAGCTTTCACAGTCAGATTTACGCACCTGAGAAAGTGATCCTGTGCTGTTATAACAGGAAGACTGCATAACTCCTGTAGAATCACAGATGCTCATGTCATCCAGAAACCGGAAAATGTCACTTATGTCATCGCTCACAATTTCAGAGTCATCATCTGATTGCTTTAGACAATGTCTCTCTCCATACTTAGTTTGGCCTGGAGTACACAACTCCTTGCATTTTTTGTGTTCCAACCCTTGTTGCTCTGTTTGTGTCCCAACGCTGGTTGTTTTGTCAATGCTTAGCAACTGAACAGAAGTACAGTTAATGCTTTTATCCCTAAACTTTTTGATTGGCTCATGTTTCTCCATGTCTACAATGGAGGGAATTTCCTTGGGCTTGTGTCCATTTTGTTTCACGGCATAGTTAGCCTGCATAATCTGTGTTTGATCCTTGGGACTGAGATAGGTTTGGTGCCTGTCTGTTGCAGGAAAACTTGGTGACTGATTGTTTGCACTCTGATATCGCTGCTTCTCTTCAGCTTGCTTCCTATTGAAAAAGGATCTTTCAAAATCAGGTACTTCCTCTGTGTTTAAGCTCCAGCTTTTTGCTGGCCACGCAGTTTGTTTACTTGGTTTTCCTGCCCATCTTTTTGTATCTTGGGACCCAAGTATAGTGGTTGGGCCAAAGTATGTAGAAGCTTGGAGATCATCTAAGCTTTCATGCTTTACTCGTCTTTTGTCTGGCATAGGAGAATAAACTGGGTTCAAGTACTGACTGCTGTATGGCATTTCAAAACTATGGTTGAAGAAACCCTGTTTGGGGGTTTCTTTCCTGTTCTGAGGCTCTCCATGTCCATCTTCTGGCTTTTTATTGGGTGGCATTAAATTTGGAGATATAGTGATAAGATTGTGGAAATCTTCCTTGAATATATTCCTTTTCTGTACACATGACTGCAACACAAATGGCTCATCATTAGAAATAAAAGTCTCCTTTATAGCTGCACCGATAGGTAATGAGTCCTGGTCAGAGATTGATTCATTCTCAATGTTCATTGGGAAATATGTGCTCTGCATTTCGCAGGGCGGAGAGTTGACAATGGAATAAGATGCTAGTGCCTGCAGTCTATCGAGTGAGGCAGCACGGCCTTTCATTTCCTTATTAACTCCAAGCAAAAAGTTAGGTTCTGAAGTAGGTACAAATTGTTGACAATCTTTACAATCCACCTTCCTGCATTTGGAAGATCTTCTAACTGAATAGCCCCTGTTAAACTCTCTGTCTCTCAGGTCACAATTAGTCACACAGTCCACTACGCTGCATATTTCCGTGTCAGATCTGCAGGACTCAACTGATTCTTTCTTCCTCATTTTTTGTCGTGCAACAGGGAGTTTTTCCTTGGCCACTCCCCCATTCATTTGTATGAGGTTGAATATTGTTACGATATCTGCCGCAACCATGATTTTCTTTGATTGCTGATTGTTTACAGTGCATCTCATTTTGTCTTTGAACAAAGTTGCTGGGAAATTAGGATCCAGGCAAGCAGTGTAAAAGAGCACACTTCGAAGCTTGGCCAGCTGGGACAAATCAAATCTTGCACACAGTGACTTGCAGAGATCCTGATAAGAAACGGTGTTTTGCTTGGTATCCAACTCTTCCAGAATTTTCACCAGGAAGATTGAGGATTCCTGGTTGGTCTCCATGCTTGATGTGTGTTAAGTTTTCTTATTTAGCCTGAAAACGGTACTCCAACTCTGCAGTACACACAACAGAAAAAAAAAAAAAGATGGTTAGTCACCTGAAGATCAAATCCAGGGCATTCTTTCAACCATGAACAAAATTTGACTAACCAGCCATGCAAATTTAGGGCTAGGTTGTGCAACCTGTCCTCAGCTTGGTGAGTACCTACACGTACTCCCAAAGGTTGGGCTCCTGGCCCTGTTGAAGTAAATGGGAGTTTTGTCATTGAAGTCGGTTGGACCAGGATTTCACCCGAAAAATCTCATTGACATCAATGGGTATGCTCTTTTGTGAACGGTCACCAACATGAGTAAAAGTTGAACAATCTATCCCTAAAATAGCAACACAAGCTACACAGAGATGAGAAAGCTGCTGACAGAAAATCATAACATATTTGATAATGGACTTTATCAACATGGCTTAAGAACCTGTAAGAGGCAGTTGAAAGGTTCAGATGTGACTATAATTCCAGTACTTCACTCTTAAACCAAAGACCAGACACCATGTTACCTGAAGCAAAGATGGTTCCACAACCTTAACCCAGCAACACTCAGGAAAACTCAGGTAAACAAGCTCTGACATGTTGGAAGGAACTATCTGGACAGTTTACTTGAGCAAATAATTCCTGACACTGAATTGTGTATTTTTATCAGCTCTTTTGGTGCTTTGCAGAAACGGGTTTTCCCACCTTTGAGACTCAATGACTATGAATTTAAGATTATACCATCACACTTGCAAACCTAGGAAAAGATCACTTCAGGAAAAAAAACATGGAATAACTTCAGAAAGGGGAAGAAATGGTTTAAAAATATATTCCCACTAAATCTTGAAATCCATCCAGGAAATGAGAGATGGCTGACTGCCAATCAGCTTAGATTTGAAGACTGGACTATTTCAAGGGTAGAGAATGTCCTTTATTGTGACATACTACTAGAGAAACATAGGGAATGGAGCCCCATTTGCCATCCCTAAATGGCAGGTGAGCAGTAGAGAGTGAAAAGGAAGTGGACACTTATATGGACAACCAGAATAACCAGAGTTATAGTAGATAAAACTTACAAGCATATTGGGAGGTATATGAAGCCTTGTGCTTTCAGGTCCTAAGCCAATTTCTAACTTAAAGGGGGAGCAGATTATTCTAAATCTGCCTACTCTTTGGTTTCATGCACCTTCTTCTGAATATTTTGTGCTGACATACCAGACTAGATGGACCATGGATGGGTCTGATCCAGTCTGGCAACTTCTATGTTTGGTCACTATCTTGTATTCTTATTTACAGGAACAGCAAAAATATTGATCCTTCCCCAAAGTGCTATAGTATTTCTCCATTCCCTCTCCTCTAGCCCATCCCTTAAAACTATTAACCATATAAACTGCTTTGTGCCTACCCAAATGGCAAAGCATCAAAGCTATGAAGTCAGGTTTGTGGTATTTTTCTGTTAAATTATCTATAAGAAAGTCATCTCCCAGTCAGAACTGTCAGGACTTTTGAGTGCTGCTCTGGAACATGAAATTCCTTTTCAGTATCGTAGCCTTTCATCTTGAACTATTACACACTACTGATTGCTATCAGCATCAGAAGCCAGGGTATGTCAGCATAAGTAGCAAATGCTGCAATGGCATCTTCCAAAGGAAGAGTCTACCAGATTGCCTTTATGAATCAAGTCTACATTCCAACTTGTTTGTTGATTTAATTATCACCTTCCAGCTGGCCCCATATGCTGAAAATAGGGCAGGTGCAATACATGTCAGCTGTCCTGCTGAATGTAAATCTTATTTTCAGAGACCAATAGGCCTCAGGATTCTCCCAGGCTTCTAATGTTTATATGTTTGCTTTTCTGAGCTGGGTGGCAAAGACCGACATTTTTATATTTCTCAGTGCTACAAGAAATATGCCAGGATCCATCTACAGCACAAATGAAGTGTGTTTGTGTGTGAGAGTGTGTGTGTGTGTGTGTGTGTAGGAATACCTGCATTTGCTTTCATTTAGCTGGTGTGGGTAACAATGGAAGTGAAGAAGTGGCAGTGTGGGTTATGTCATGGTCTAGCTATCCCGCAAGCTTGCCAGGGACATTGGGTTCCTGGCCCATGCTCAGGACCATACTGAGTGCTAGCTACAAGTGCACTTTCATATGGGTGCAGATGAACCCTTTTGGCTACAGGAGTACGTCCCTTTGCTCTTCATGAGTGTGTGCTCCATGGCAAAACCTCTTCAGCAACTCTTCTCTTTATTCCTCTGATGGGTCATCCTTAGAAAGTCAGACTTTTGTGAAGTGCTGTGCGGGGCCCAAAGAATTCACGTGGAGAGTTTATTTCACATGTAACAGTTGAGGTGAGGGGAGAGAAGGTAATCTCCAATGGAAAGCTGCCTTTTCAAGAGGCCATGAGGACACCTGGCGTTGAAAGTCAAATATGGCCACGCTGCAAATCCGCCATCGCTACCAAGAGACTTGAAATGTGCCATTTTCACCACCAACGCACAAAATGCCAGCACCTTCAAGAACTTTGCAGCATTTCTGAAGCATCATGTGGATATGTATTTTCACATTTAAATACACAGAATACACCCCCTGTTATGCTACTGCCTTGTCGCCATGCAGGCCCCTGCTACAGATTCATTTCCCTCCCAATGCATAAAAGTAGTGAGTTACTAATAATAAGGTGCTTGAAAGTCCCACTCTACTTACTCCTCTAGCCTTCTGAATATATCCCATATACTCTGTATTGACTGAGGCAAGGTATTCAGGGTAGAGATTTGTATATTTGTCGGGAGCTACACGGCACAAAGCTGGCACTTTATTATTATTAGAATAGCACCAAGGTACTGGTTTCCTCAATACAGATGACCAAAGCCAAAATTTGGTTCACCAACCCATCCTTCGGTACATACGCAAAGGCAGTGTATCCTAGTGCATACAGCAGCTGACTGGGCCCACAACACCTCTGTACTATTCCCCTCTTGGGTGATGTGGGGCAAGCCAATTTACCCCTGTAACGATAGTGGCTCATTTGTAAAGTGCTTTAGATAAACTGACAAAACGTACTGTAAGTAATGTGTTGTTAATAAAATCAAAGTTTGGCCTGGTTTTCATACCTCCACTGAGTTCTCAGTGCTTAGCACCTCTGATTATCCGGATACTTTTTGCAAGGTTAGTACAGATTAGCTTAGCTTTAGACATTCAAATAATAACATTCTGCCTAAAAGAGAGGTTGCAAAATCTGACTGAGGCTTTCCATAAATGTGCACTGTCTAGGAGCTAGAACATGTCCTCCTTACAGCCATATGAATAGCCTTCTAGCGTATTCTGGAACGATTTTTCATATAGTCTGAGATAATAAAATCAGGCAAAAGAATTTGGGAACAAACCACATCTCTATTTGGTGTTCATGTTTTAATAGCATGTTAGCTAATGTGTGGTCTTTGTTAAAGCAGAACCCACCAGTAACTGTGTGTAGCACCTAAGAGATATTTTTTTTGGAATGACACCCAGAAAGCTGTCAGATCCAAGTAACCAAGCATTTGTTCACATATTGTCTTAGTTGTTCATTCATTCTGTCTCAAGACAGAATGTAGAATACAATTGTATAATATATAATATGTATATCTTTATGTGTGTGTGTACTGTATAATTGTATAAGATAGACATGCAGCTATTTAAAGGATCCAAAATATGTATGAGAAGATATTTTAGACTGGTGCTCAAGGGTTATGAATCAGTTAAGCCTCTCTGGTGAATCTATGTGTATGGTGGGTCAAGAGGTAGATTGGTTTGGTAGTTTATTTTCTGTCATATGGCCTCTGACCAGATGGGCTACTTAACATTTAATCTTCTATTATTTGATCACATTAACTCTGGGAGAGTGACTTTGACCTAGAGAGCTTTCTCTCCTAAAAGTCAGTTTTCTCAACTCTAATAGCACAACTATCCCATTGTATAGATACATATAGTACCATATGGAACTATTGGTCAACGGGGGCTGAATCTCAGTATGTTAAGATGAGCTCCAGGCTTATCACAAATTAATCCTTTCTTACCCTACACAGAGAAGCACTGAACATTTCTCCCCTGTTAATGTGAGGAAAAGTGTAGCTCATTATTTTAAGTGTTGAAGGCAAATCTTTGAGTATTAACGTTCCATCTTCCATTCCCAAGACTACTTTCTATTCCACAGTGGGCGCAGTCTGCCTATTTTCTAGTTTTGTTGGGACTTAATTCCTCCATGTGATTTCTCTCCTCTGACTTCTGCCCTTCTGGGAAATCCGTATACATTGGTCTTTGTCCTTCCTATTAGAGGAGCCAGAATATATTTCTCTTCTTCCTCATCTCTCAAATAAGTACTCAAACTCAGATGTTGCTGACTTAACTACAATGGAAATTCAAAGTTTAAAGTTGATTGTTATACCAGAACCATTGCTGTTTCTACAACTATATTCAGCAGCACTTGCACATGTAAACAAATCTGCCCTCTGTTACGCCTGTAAAAGCCCATGTCCATTGTGTCAGTGCTTGACTGTGGCAGACACATCTCATATGAGGCTTGACATAGGGTCCCACCACTGTACTTTCATGAATAATTTTCAGATAGGAGGGTTCCTTAGCTGAGCCTGAATTATGCTCACTTACTGACAATCCAGACATTCTTTTCCAGCTATTTCCTTCCTTCTTATTTGTGTTCCTGACATTTGCTCTGCCCCTTTTCCACAATCCACAGCAGGTGCAGCTAATACACAGATGCAGTTGCTATAGTCATCATTTTCCTCTGCTTTTGATTTGCTGATAGAAAAACAGCCCTCTTTGATTTTGTATAGTGACTAATGGGCCACTCTATAATACTACTGCAGAGGTGATAGATCAATAGAAAGATAGAGGGAGTAATTGTTACAAAAATTCACACACATTGAGCTAGTTCCTGCAGTGCTGGAGAATATTAATTCAACCCCCACCCCTTCCCACTATGCTGTTTTACTGTTAGTCTGAACTCATAAATCTTCAGTTTGTCCAAGTGGTGCCGGATCTAACACATACTAGAAGGGCCTGCACCCAGAATGCTGAAGAGGAAAGTAAACTGGGTTTTTTTTTCCTCTTGTGCTCACAAACCCATCTTTGGTCACAGCTTTCAGAAACCTTACAGCACAAAGCACCTCAAGCTGCTTTTTCAGCTCCTACCCCTACACATGCTCTGGGGATCTGATACCTAGAAAACAGTACTACAACAGTTAGTTGCTCCTTTCCTCCATCCACTCACAAGACCAAGACCTGCTCACAACCAGCCTCTGACACATTGGTCTCATCTAGACTGTCACCTTGCGATTTCAGCAGCTAAGCTGACTCCCAACCATTCAGGACAGGTATGAAATTCTCTTCTGGAAGTGTGCTTAGCAGAGTGATTTTTATTCATTCCTCAAGATCCCTAAGGGGGGTGAAAGCCATACAGCCTGGGGAGAAGCTAAAGCTGTATTGCTTGGAGAGAGTTGTATTCACTAGCTTTTTTGACCAGAGTTTACTGCAATTCTGCATAAAATAAAACATGTTTGCGTAGACTACGATACACGGAGCATCCTCGCCACAAATCTAAGCTGGGGCTGGCTTTGTTTTGTTTTTTAGATGAGCTTGGAAAGAAGTTGCTGATTTCTTCACTCTGCTGTATGAAACAAGCCTTACAACCTACTCCATTTACAAACCTGGTTTCCCAAAGGAAGCAGATTGTGCTGTTTTTATGGATGTTGTACAACACTCGGCACTTAGTCAACCCCTGCAAAATTCAGCGCCTGCTGAAGCCTACCAGTGCATAAATTAAGTTTGAGCTTGCAAATATAGCCAGCATTTTCTCTTGGCTGTGTCACAGCTCAAGTTGAACAATGTTTGCCATTTGATACAGGATTTTCCTTATACAATAATGCTCAGCTTCACACTTACATTGCTCAGTTATGTAACTGAAACCCTGCGCTCAGTGTGACAAGGAAAAGTGCAAATTATCGTTAAAAAAATGGAATGAACTCCTTGATGTATGGCTGGTTGTGTTTATCATTCATCAATCATTGACAGCATCCACACATGTAGAATTACTGTCCTGTCAATAACAAATTAAAACTCCTCCAAGTTAATTTTTTTTCTGGTGATTTGCGCCCCCCAAGGCACCCTTGCAAACAGGGACAGACATGGAAATAGCCTATCAAGTTAAAAATGAGCCCCAGAACAATTCACACTGTCTGTGGCCCGTCTGGGTTTGGCTTGTACGTTTTGCAAGGCTCAGAGATGACAAGCCGACTTTGCACAAATTGGTTTGCAAGTCCAGTGACGTCCACTTCTCTAGCCCGGAGTCTAGTTCTTGTCCCTCTTCACACACACACCCACACACACACACAAAAATCCCCTTCTATTTCCAATCCTGAGCTCTCCTAGCTAGAGACAGGGGCACCTGGCAAAAGGCAGAGTGGTGGGAAGAATAATCCCGCCATGTGTCAATAGACTGATTTGTAACGGGTTCAAAGTGAAGTGGTCCCCAAAGTCAGCTTGAACACTGGGACTCTCTTTCCCTTACAAGGATGCCTAAAATGCTACAGGGACACCGCAGGGCTCCTCGGCTTGTTATTTAGACTAAGGGCTTCATAAGCCGTTGATCCCAAGCAGGAGAACGGAGGCGGGGGGATAAAAGTAGGCCCTGGGGGCTACCCCCTGAAACCTTCGCCCCCACTTGGAAACATCTCTCCTGCTCCAAGAAATGAGAGCTGGGTACCTCTCAGCTGGAAATAGCCGGGATCAGCCTGGCTGGGCAATATGGTGCTGGGGGTGGGGGGAGGGGCTCGGTCTTTGGGCCCCTTCTTCTTCCTGTCAAGTCGCTTTCCCCTCCATCCCCGGCAGATGATCCCCCCCCCCCCCCGTCCTGGCAGCACGCCCCATAGCGCCCAGGACGCCCCCCTCGGCCCCGCTCTGCCAAGCAGCCCCCGCCGGCCGGCGCCTCGCTTACCTTGAAGTTGCCACCTGTCTTTTGTTCGGGGGGGGGGGGGGTGTTTTCCGTTCACGTCAGGCTCGTCTGCTGCCGCAGAGACTTTCCAGCGGGGAGGAGGAGGAGGAGCAGCTTCAGCTGGGGGCCACCGCGGGGTCTCATGGTGCCAGGCTGAGATCGCCAAGGGGGCGGCGGGTTGGCACTGGGGGGGGGGGGACGCCCTGGCCAAGCCCCCAGCCCCGTGGACGGCGCTCCACTGCGGGCAGCTCCGGGCGCGGCGGCTGCCTTTGTGCGGAAGACGTCAGCGGCTCAGGACCGTCCCCAGCGAGCCGAGCCCGGGAGCCGGAGCATCGCAGGCAGGCAAGTGGGGAGACGCAGCTCCGCTTCCCTTCGCCGGAGAGCCGCCCCCTTCCCCCCTCCCCTTCACTCCCTCCCCCAGCTCAGCCCGGCGAGCGGGTCCGGGCTGGGGCAGAAACCCTCCGCCAAGGAAGCGCCCGGCTGAGCCGGAACAAAGCCGGCAGCGCCGCTGCTTGCTCCAGGGGATGCAGCGCCCTGGCTGCTGCCCGCACGGCGACCGACTGAGCCCCTGCCCGGGGCGCTTGTCCGCACAGACGCGCGCGCCCTGGCTCCCTTGCACGGTGCGGGGGGCTGGTGTGTGCGCGCGGGAATCCTCGTTAGTCTGGCTACACCCG
Organism: Pelodiscus sinensis; assembly: GCF_052426305.1. Taxonomy (NCBI): domain Eukaryota; kingdom Metazoa; phylum Chordata; order Testudines; family Trionychidae; genus Pelodiscus; species Pelodiscus sinensis. The sequence continues at coordinate 29,776,451 of NC_143065.1, forward strand.
GCTCCCTGGGCAGCCCCCCGGGAGCTGCAGCCAGCCGGGATGTCAGCGCGTGTCGTCAGCTCGTCCGGCGCCCGCCGCCCTCCTTGCGGGCACACGGGCTCCGGAGCCTGCTGGCAGCCCCTGGAGTTTTCATTGGCGCCCAGGATGCATGGAGGGGCTGGCACGTGACCGGCCGGATTCCGCCACCCATGTGCTGGGCCGGCGGAACGGATTCCCAAGTCGGCTCCTGGGCTTGAGGCCAGTGGAGCTCCCTGTACACCGCCCTGCTGGGGGCAGCCCCGCCGAAACCTCCGCAGCTGCCACCCAACGGCCTTTGGAAAAGTGCCACGAACCAGAGACAGTCACGGGGCTCTTGCTCCCCTGTCCACCAGGCTGTGCTGAACCAACAGAGAAAACCCCTCCCAAAGCGCAGTGACTTGCTACAGACCCGTGTCCTTTAGCACACCCGCCTCATCTTTGACGGTGAGTGCAGCTGCTCGCTTGGACCCAACTTTTGCTGGTTTCTCAAATCAGTGACTATAGCAAAAAAAAAAAAAAAAAAAAAAAATGAGTCAGCAGTGAATAGTTCCACTTCTAGGGCATCGGGAAGCAGACGGTGCATTTGCATTGTAAAGAACGACCTATTGTGGGGGCTCATTCACCCATCACTCACAGGGGTGGAAATTTCACTTAACTTCATTAATGTAAATCCTCCACTATCCAATAAAATATATTATCCCACACCCCCTTGTTTCACTAACATCCTGGGACCCAAGTGTCTTTCCATCGCAACATTGCATTGCACAAGTGTAATTATTTCCACCAAGTGCAAAGGATGTAAGCTAAATTTTCTTGTTTCCCTGTCAGAGTGATCAACAGAAGGACTTACTAAAAAGAGGACCAATTTTTGCAGTCCCTTGAGCTGTGGTTCCCAAACTTCTTATGAAGGCGGCCACCAACTGCATTTTGATTTTTGTTTTGTTTTGTGACCTACCGTTACATATCAGCATCCTGCACCTTGGTTACTGCCCCTATGGGGTGAGTATGGGGGCTGGCTTGCTTTCCAGCATCCCCACATGGGGCATCCCCTCCCCACTGGGTACATTTTCTTTAGCCAGGCCTATTATGGGTTAATCTGGCCCTGTATGTAGTGACACATCTAGAATCTTCCTGAATTCCACTGGTGATTTGGGACCCACCATTTGGGAAACACTGCCCTAGCAAACCCTGATAATAATAGTGCAAAAGTCATTGTGCTTAGAGCATATTTCTGGGAATCAACAGTTCTTGGTTTTATATCCAACTCTGACACTTTGTGTGACCTGGGAGAAATCATTAACCTCTGCAAACAGCATCCTTATCTGTCACATGAGGATCATTATTATTTATTTGCACTGCAGTCATGAACTAGGATTCCCATTGTGGTAGGTGTGGGACAAACCCAGAACAAAAAGTCTGTCCCTGTCCCAAAGAACTCCCAGTCAAAATGGATATTACAACTAGGCTAGTGCTTACACACAAAGGTACATATGAGACCTTGGATGAAACACTTTGCATAGAAGTGAAAGGTCAGTTATCTTTGTCATGGAATCTCAGCTAACCATAGAACCCAGACAATCAGATCTGGTTTTATCAGAAGGAATGCAAGTTGAGTAAAATTCTAATAATTAAAGAAGGAGCCTTTTTTTATGGCAATGTGTTAAAACATTTTCCATCCTTACTGCCTTTTATTTGGAAACTAGAAGACTGAACTTCCCATTGCCTGACACACAGAGACACACCATTAAAAGGGATCTGCATAGAGAGAAGATTTTACCGATGTTTTTGGACAATCCGGTGTTAAATTACTAATTCAATATATGGTGATTTAATCTTTGTTTTCATCATTCTGTTTTCCAAATACTAAGAATGCTATGGTCTCTGGTCGGAAGCTGTCTTTCCATTGCCTCTGGCCTTTAAATCAGGCATATATACATATGATATCTACAAAGATGATTAGGCACAATGAAATGAACAATGTTTTGCCTGCCCCTGCTCTAATGGTTGGAAGACTTCCTGTTCACCAGCAATATTAATACATACAGTGAAATATACCTAGGGTCCAAACACACATCTCTGTATCCCACATTGACATCCGCTAGAAATTAAGGACCATGTTTTCAGAAAAATGTAAGTCTGAGAGTTCAGGGCTGGATTTACTGTAGATGTGCAAACCTCCAACTCTCACACTGACTCACATGGATTGGACGAAAAGGGGCTGCACACCTAAGTGAGGCATATGCAAAACTGAACACACATTTGCCATGCAGCCTTGAAAAACTGGCCCTACACTTGATTGTGCAATGAGACCATATAAGAATCTATTCAGCCACTGGGATATTTGGGACAAGCATCCTGTCAATAGAAAATTATCAGGGGAGAAACTTTAAAAGGATGTAGCCAGTCCCTTTGGCTCATGCGGAACACCTGAGAACTTCTATCCTGTATTGAATGAACGTCAATAGGGCAAATGCTCTCCATTTCCATGCTTCAGGAAATAGAAGAGGTGAAGACTGAAGAACCAGTGTCTTACGCAAGACATTTCATGTACTGAAGCAATCATTTATCAAATTAAAAAATAAGAGTTCATCCATCTGAAGCTGTTTAGTAATGTGCATGGGGGAGGAGGGGCTTAGTAAATGGTCTCACTTTTTTTACTACAACTTGTAGATTCACAATCCCAACTAGGAGATAGCTGAAAAGGGAGAAGGTGGCATTTGATGCCTTTAGACGAAAGTGCCAGGTTGCCGCAGAATCTACATGATCCACATAACATCAAAGGCACCCTCACAATTGTAGCTGTCAGGGCTGGTCCATGGGGTAGCAGAAGGCTCAAATGAAAAAAAGGTTTTTCAGTTATATTGCAGTACGCATTTTGGTTTGTAATTTGTACTCACTTTAATCATGGCTACTCTCAGCCTTAGCCTAACAGGACTCTTGTCAATTTATCATGTTGCATAGATTGTAATTTTTTGCAAGACTCTGGGAACACACTGATAAGATTAATCACAATTTAGCATGACCTACAGTTCCCATTAAGAGCATTGCTGTGATTCATGTGAGGGTTTATTTTTGTTACATGTCGTTCAGTACCCTGTATTACTTGTCTATTGAAAACTGTAGCTGTGTTATCAAACAGCCAACAATAAAATCTTTGTCTAAATTTGCAGAGTGTGAGAGAGTACAAAGCTTTAATGGGAAGGGTCTAAATAAAGAACTATATCTGCAGTGCCTTTCCTCAGATAGGGTAGAGGAAGATACTTCAAGTGATGCCTTGTATCCAATAATTGTGCATGGTGGTGGCACACACAAGCAATTCTAAATCCGGTATTTTGTATCATCACTGTCTAAAACTGAAGTTCTGGCCTTAAGATGTCCCCTGGCAGGTTCTCTGAGCTACAGATTTTCACCATGTTTCTTTTTCCTTCTAAATTACATGCTTTGCAAGTGAGAGTATTTTTCTCTCAACCACTCCAGCGTCTGTCAATTTGCTCTCCCCGAAGAGAATGCAACAGAGATAGAGGTTGTACTCTGAATACAGGCTAATGCTTGAAGAAATTCTGGATACCTTTCTTGTGTTTCTAGCCAGTAGTATTCCAAAAAGGGACACTTAATCGTAGACTTCAAATACATTGGGCTCAGCCTTTGCACCAGTTGGTTTTAAATGCTTTAAAAATGCTTTGAACTTATAAATGCAATATGATAATTTTAAAAATTCCTGGCAGGAGGAGGAAGGGGGTAATGTTCTCAATTCCAGCATGGTCCTCCTAGAACCCATGGGGAAACGGAAGTACGGGGGGGGGGGGGTGTCACTTGGTGGCTGTGTTATAGACCCAGAGGAGGAGGAATTAGTGGGAAAGTCCCAGTTCTGTGCTGCAATTCTGCATTTTGAAGCATCTAACATCTCAGGAATAAACTCCATTTTAGCTCATTGTGTGTTTAAAGGTTTGTAATTATTCTCATTTTCCTCCCTTAATGCTCTAACTTCTAAGAGAACAAATAAATGGTCAGTTGTCAGATGGAGAGAGCTAACTAGTGGTGTTCCCCAAGGGTCCGTACTGGGACCAATCCTATTCAACATATTCATAAATGATCTAGAGGAAAGGTAAAGAGTGAGGTGGCAACATTTGCACATAATACAAATGTTGCTCAAGATAATTAAGTCCAAAGCAGACTGTGAAGAATTTCCAAAAGATCTCACAAAACTAGGTGACTGGGCAACAAAATGATAGATGAACTTTAATGCTGATGAATTCAAAGTAATGCATATAAGACTGTGACTTTTCAGCTTGGAAAAGAGGAGACTCGGGAATATGATAAAGGTCTATAAAACATGACTGGTGTGGAGAAAATAAATAAGGAAAAGTTACTTACTTGTTCCTGTAACACAAGACTGGTTGTCTCCAAATGGAATTAATAGGTAGCAAGTTTGAAACAAACAAAAGGAAGAATTTCATCACACAATGCACAGTCAACCTGTAGGATTCCTGCCAGAAGTGAGGGCCAAGACTATAACAGAGTTCAAAAAAGAGCTAGATAAATTTTTGAGGATAGGTCCATCAATGGCTATGAGCCAGGATGGGTAGGAATGGTGTCCTTAGCCTCTGTTTGTCAGAAACTGAGAGTGAACAGGGGATTGATTAGATGCACACCTTGAGGTTGGGTTTAATACACCTTTATTCCATGCGTTTTAAATGAGCATGTTATTTTACAGCTGATTCCATTTTTTAACAAAGGAGGACTTCCAAGAGGTATTTTCTTTGAATATTCTCATAATATAATAAGGAAAGGGGAGGGCATTTCCAATATTTATATAATTAAATGTTACTTCTTATTATTGTGCAACAGCTGTTACATTGATATTAATTAATATTAACAGCCATATTTGCATAAATGTCCTTCAAATTTATACATGCTGCTTTTCACAGAACAAAAATCTCTTTGCTGGATTTTGGCCTAATGTTAGGCTGTATTTGATGTACAGACAGGCATAGTCAGGTGAGAAAGGTGCAAAGGTTTTTATGTAAAAGACATTAAGGACCTGATCTTGCTCACCTGGGGCCTTATTTTCCACAGCCTTTTGTGTAGTTGTTTCCAATCTGTACAAAGTGAATATAAAACACTCTGAGATCTGAGCTCCCCTCTCTTACATCAATGGTGGCATTTTGCAATCATAGTGCCCATACTTAGCACAAGTGGAAATGAGTCCAACAAGGCCAGAAAAATGAGGCCCTTCAACTTCATTGGGAGCCAGAGTGGAATAGTGAAGAGTGTTGAGGACAGGATATGACAGAGAGAATCTGCTTTATTCAGCATCATTGCAAACCCTCCAAAACACTCCTCATTAGCTTTCTTGCCTGAAGTGCTCTGGTTCCATCTCATTGTTGATCACCTTTTTCAGCCCAAGGAGCATTGTTTTTTCATTGTCTTATACAATTTTTAAAAACTTTCCCACATCATCAGCACCACTGAACTAATATTGGCAGCAGTTTCATAAGGCTTGATACTGCACGCTAACTTCAATTATATTGCCAGATACGTTCTGTGTGTATTTGTGATACTGTGGCACTTTGAGGGTTCAACCCAGACAAGTAAGAGCTGTGTCACTGCTAGCCTGGAACCCAATTGCAGCCTAAACCCTTGTCTATACTAACTCCTGCCATCGATATAACCTATGTCATTTCAGATACATAAATAGTGTTGCTGAAGTTGACTTATTTACTGTGGTGTCTAGTGTGCAGTAAGGTCAGCAGGGACTGCTCTCCCATCGACATCAGCTATACTTCTTGCCCTAGTGGAGTCCTGGCATCAACGGAAGAGTAATCAAAGATTGATTTGTCGCATCTAAGCAGGCATGATAAATCAATGGCCAGTGGATCGATCAGTGTAGTGTTGATCCCTCCTTGCAAGGTGAGTCCAACAATCCCCCAGTTCCAAACTTCCACAAAACTGACTGCCCTGTGGTGAGTGTCCAGACTTCTCACAGACTATGTCTGCACTACAGAGGTTTTTTTGAAAAGTGGATATGATTTCAAGAGCCCTGGCCCCTTCGGTCCCTCAAGTGTTGGATGTCAAAATGGCTTTTTTCCCTCTGTCTGAATCTTCCCAGAGTTCATTGACTCTGCTTCAAGAGTCCGGAAGGCTGTCAGGATTGTTAGGAGACCATCTTTCCCTACTTGGTCTGCTGATGGCTTTGGTTACATTGCATGTAAAATGTGTCTTCATTGACTCTACCTGAGGACAGGCAGGTCAGACCAAGGAAAAACAGTTCTTTTCTCTAGGGCAAACTGACTTATGCATCGTTTGCCGAACACATTTTCGTTCTAGCACACATCCATCACTGTGCATACACCCCAAACATACCTCACACACAAACATTAATGATCAAGTAGTTATTAGATTTGCAGTGACATATCACATGCCAGCTGTTGAATATATTTGGGACAGCAGTGTGTTAGGTGCATAGGTTCTGGAATTAGAGATGTTGAGTGTGCTGCAGCACCATCTGACTTGAAGTAGTTTCCAGCATATACAGAGCTTACAGTTTGGTTCAATGGTTCTCAGCACCCTCACTATACAAATTGTTCCAGCGCTTCTGGGTAGGTCTCATGATGCTGTTAGGCCGGTGTAGAATTGCTGATACAGGGTAGTGAATCACCCCTGGGGCCCTATGTCACAAGTACCACACAGTGAGTTAGCCTCCAATCCTACAAAGACATATGGAAGTGCCCACTAGTCCCACTGACTCCAAAGAGACTGCTCAAAGATAAGCTCTTGAGTACGCCTTTGCAGAGCCTTTATTTATTTATTTGAATTTCTTTCAATCTCAAGGCACATTTATACAACTTTAAAAAAAAATCGAACAGCCATTTGCAGTTCTATCCCAGGAGCCCGCCCAGGACCCGATTAAATTAGCTGTAAAACCTTGTGCCACCTCTTGAGAATTTTCTTTTACTTTGTTGTATAAGAGAAAGGTTGAATCATCCAGCAAAGAGTGACAGATGCTATTATTCTTAAATGCAATGTTGTTGTAGCTGTGTTAGGGCCAGGGCATAATAGAGATGAGGGGAGTGAGGTAACAACTTTTATTGGACCAGCTTCTGTAGGAGAGAGAGAGAGAGACAAGCTTTTGAGCTACACAGAGTTCTTCTTTGGGTCTGGGAAACGTAGGTTATGTCTACCCTGTCCACATTATAGTGCTGCTGCAGTGGCACCAATACCACAAAGCTGTGCTGTGGGCAGTGTAGTCACTTTTTATCACTCGGCGAGATCTCTCCTGGCGATAAAAAACCACCCCAAACAAGGGGTGCTACCTTTATTGTTGAGAGCCCAGCTCCTGGCAATAAATTACTATCAACAGCCTCCACAGGTCCCTCAACAAGGTGGGGGATATGGCTCTGTGCTCCCACAAGCGGCGGGGCCTCAGGTATAAGGGGCAGCCAACCCACCATGTCTCCCAGAACATGCTACACTCTCCCCGCCAGCCCTAAAAGCCGCATGGCATGGTGCTTCAGCAACGATTTAAAGAGCCGAGGCTCCAGCCACAACCAATGCACAGTAGCAGCAGCAGTGGCAGGGAACCCTGGGTCCCTTTGAATCACCAGGCCATAGGGCAACTGCCCTCCCCCTCTCCTCCCCCCCCCCCACACACATCCCATCAGCAGGCCTGACAGGAACACTTGAGTGCTAAAACTTTTATCACTCAGGAGGATGACTAAAGTTTTAGCGCTGAAAATGGCAGTGTAGAGACAGCCTGGCTCTGAGTGTTGCAGCTAAATACAGGCTGGAATAGATTATTTAGCACAAGTCATTGACATATATTCAAGGGACCATTCTAGGTGAAGTGGCCTGTTAACACTGTGAATAGTCATAGGGAAGAAAGAACGGGGGTGGGGTTGGGGGAAGAAGAAGCTGGTGGGGTGGGCAGGTTGTTTGTGAGTCACAACTCGTTCTAATAAACCATAAATCCAGTGTCTGTTCAGTCCAGGATGTTTAGGGTCTAGCAAAATTATGAATTTACACTCCCAGGCTTGTCTTTTGAAAGTGCTGTGCAGGTTTCCATTGAGGATGAGTACTCAGCACCTTGTCTGTCTCACCTATGGATATTGGTCCAGTAAAAAAATATTTCCTTTCCCGCCTTGTCTCTCTGTTGTTCTTAAACATTAGTTGCATTGTGGCAGCACTTGGGGGGGGCTCAGTCATAGACCAGAACCCCACAGCACTAGGCACTGAACACATGCAGAACAAAGAGACAATTACTGCCCTAGAGCGTTCACAATGTAAGTAAAAGTAAGTTTTGACATTTGCTAGCTTGCCAGAATGGCTACTCACAATGTTTCAGTGCACACTTGTAGGATATTCAGGAAGCTGGGAACAAAAGCAAGGCCCTGTATTAAAAGTCCAGTTGGTTACTGCTTTATTGAACAAGAGAAGGGGGTTGTCAGACTATATCAGAGGTTCTCCACTCTCAAAACAAATGTTTGAGGTTCAGGTAGAAGCTTCCACTTCAACAACTCGGCCAGTCTCCTATTTTTCTTGAGCCTTGCCTATCTCAGAAGGTGAGTACTCAGACTTGCTGCAAGGATCATATTGTTAAGCAGCTCTTTGCAATATGCAACCTGCAGCTTGATATTTTTTATCAGATGCATCATATTTGCACTTCCTCTGAAATATCTGTAGGGTACCAATATTGTTAACAAGGCTTTTGTGGCTGGCATGCATAAGACCATCCCCTGGAAAGATGCGTCTTGGAGTTGGCAAAAGCAATCAGTGAGTGAGTGATAATGGGCACAAGTTCTTGGCTTTTTGGCATAGTACTGCTTGAAAAAAATCAATCTATTGAATGATATCCTCCCCTACCAGATGTGCTGATTGAATAATATGCCAAATTCTTGAAAGTACTGTACTTCATGCCAGCTCTAGGCTGGATTGAATTTTTTCCTCAATATGTTTATAAACAAAGCAGGATATAATTGTAAAGTGAGATGAATAACAAAAAACATTTTTGATAACATCGGTATAAAAAGAACAAGTTTTCTTCTGCCGTATTGACTCTCCTTTGTATTTATTTCCATACTCAGCAGATTATTGGCACGACTGTCTGTAGAAAGCAAACCACGATGTTGCTGGAGTGAGTATTTGTAAGAATGGAAATTAAAATTAACACATGCAAAAATTTGACCCAAAAGGTATTGTAGTCTGATCCAATCAGGACAGCGAATCATTATAATGTGACTTGTCTGACCAATCACAACTTACCCCGCACAGCTCAAATTCTGAATATTGGTGATCAGTCCTTCTATAAATAAGCCCTACATGGGACTTAATTTTTGTACCCACAGTTAACTGAGTACAAAGGATAGGATTTAATCACTTTGTTGCCAGGTACAATCAGATTACATCAGCATCATATCACAGTTAACAGGTGGGCACACAAATACTGCTGCAATTAATTACAGATGAAAAATTGAAACTACCAAATTAGGATCTGTCTTTCCAATCCAGCCCTTGTGAGGGAGTGAGAGCCTAGCAGAATCCTGAAAAGCTGCCCAGACAGAGTAATGCTCTTTCACGTTTATCTGTTTAGACGTTGCTTTATATGTTTAGACATTCGCTTCTCCTTAGACTGATGGGTAAAATCAGTGGGTAGGGTGACAGGTAACCACTCGCCTACTCTGCAAGATTTATTTGATCACAGCTGAACAACAGGCTGTATAAAATCTTGAGAGTCAGTGCCACAGATGTAACTGTTACTTGTTTGCTCTTTGGAGGGTATTGCCTTCTATAGTGGGGACTGGAGAGAGAAGATATTTCAAAGTGGTGCAAAGTAGACATTGATTTCAGGTGAATTTGCGGTGCAATTTGTCTCCCAGTGGCTTCTCATATCCAACTCCTACATGTCAAGATCTTCTAAAAGAAAAAAGAAAAATAACTCTCCACTGAAAGTTGAAATGTGAAGGAAGCATCCACTTTCAGACACATCTTCCATGCCACAGATGAAATGTTCATCATCCCCAACACCTTCACCTTTCCCATAATTATCTGCCCTATGGGTGTGATCCAAAGTCTGTTAAAATCAATACAAGTCTTTCCACTGACTTCAGTGACATTAAGATCAAGCCCGATGGCCATCAACCATTTAAGGAGGATTGGATCACAGCCCCTTCAGATCCTGTTAATGCCACTTATAAATCAGCTACCATGGATGGGATCACACCTAAGAAATATGAGGCTCATTATGTCAGCTACAACAGAGCCAGAGCGAGGGAGAGTCACCTGAGGACCCAAACCCATGTTGCTGCATTACAGCCATGTAAAGGAGCTAAATGGTTGTCAAAGAACCTGTGGTCTCCTAGAACCTCCCAAACATCTCAACTTTTTCCTGTGCTATTTTCTCTCTCTCTCTCTCTCTCTCTCTATATATATATATATATATATACAAAATTCCTGTGGGACAACAAAAGTGAGGTCATCACGTCACAGTGTCCACAGGCTGGGAGGCTATGCATGGGCAGGTAAAACCCCACCCCCAGTGTCGCCCCTTCCGCCCCAGGCCTCGTCCCTGGAACCAATCTCCACCCACTGCCAGCCTGGTCCTGTGGAGAGCCAGGCCTGGGGTGCTGCAGACCAGCCTTCCCCAGCCACCGGAGACAGAGCTGGGCCTGTGATGGTGGGAGAGAAAGGCTGGTGAGGCCAGGACCAGTGGGGGGGGGGGGAGGAGAAAGGGCCATGGCTGGGGCAGGGAGGGAGGAGAAGGGGCCTGGGCTGGCAGGGCCGGGGGCGGGGGGAAGACAGGCCCAGGCTGGCGCAGTCACAGCCTAGCCCTCCCTGCAAGAGGGACATTGGTGAGCGTAGAGAGCAGGGGAAGGAGCCCCCTAATAATTATTTATTGGGAACATTTTATGAACATAAGAATGGTCATACTGGGTCAGACCAAAAGTCCATTTAGCTCAGGGCCTTCCAATAGTGACCAATGGCAGGTGCTCCCAGAAGGAATGAACAGAATAGGTAATCATCAAGAGATCCACCACCAGTCACCTATTCCTCGCTTCTGACAAACAGAGGCTAGGACACTTTTCCTGCTCATCCTGGTTAATAGCCATTAATGGAGCTGTCCTCCATGAATTTATCTAGCTCTTTTTTGAACTGTGTTGAAGACTGGGCCTTCACAACATCCTCTGGCAAGGAGTTCCACGGGTTGACTGTGTGTTGTGTGAATAAATACTTTCTTTGGTTTGTTTTAAACCTGTTACTTATCAATTTCATTTGGTGACTCTTAGTTCTTATGTTAAAGAAACAAGTAAATAAGTCTTTATTCACTTTTTTCACACCATTCATGATTTTAAAGACCTCTATCGCATCCCTCCTTAGTCATCCCTTTTCCAAGCTGAAAAGTTACAGTTTTCTTAATCTCTCTTCTTATGGAATTACTTTAATATGCTCATCAAGAGTCCTAGATTTTAAGGCCAAAAGGGACCTTTAGATCATTATCTGATCCCATGTATAACTGAGGTCATAGAATTTCATCCAGTTATACCAGTGTTGAACACAACAATTTCTATGTGACTAAAGCATATTGTGACAGATGTGCACACCTGAGACTGGGCCAAAATGGGTTAATACCCTGTGAGCAGAGAAGGCCCTACCACCCAGTCATACTAGGCATGCACCAAGTGCTGAGTTGGTATAAAAGGGAACAATTCCGCTCAATCTGGGCCGGATGCTGGAGAGGAAGGACCTGCACAGGGACTCCATAGATGGACCAGCCACAGATCCTGACAGCAGGAACCGGAGAACCAGGAGACTGGAACGGGCCTCCAGACCCGGTGGAGCCCCAGGGAGTGACTTGGGCTATAGAGCCAAAGGACCCTGAAGCCTCATGGCTCTCCACGACACCAGAAATGGTAGAAAGTGACCTAGCAATGGTGTGTGATGGTATCTCCCACCTCCAAGTGAGCTCAGTGTGTTGCTGTGGGATTCTCTGCCAAGCTAGTGGTGGACCACTCCATCACTGACATCCACTGGATGCAGGTGGGCTCAGGCCCCCCTGATAGGGTTGCTGTCCCACCCCCTTCTTCCAACAACCGCTCCCTTGTTATTGCCCATTAGGTCATGCTGCCCTACAGCCAAGGGCTGCTCCACAGACTATAGTCATTAGGATGTCCTGCCCTGCAGTGAAGGACTGGCTTGGGTCACTGACAGGCGGGGAACGGAAACAGCAGTGTCCACACACCCCTGTGAATCCCCTTCTTGGGATGGGGTGTGGACACAACACCACACATATATTCCAACAAGGAACCAGTGGATCCATCACTTTCCTTGGTGGTTTGTTCTAATGGTTAAGTACTCTTCTGGTTAAATGTGAGATACATTTACCACAGAATGCCCCAAATCTTCAAACTACTAGATCCATTTCATTGATGGGGTCTGTGATGGGGCATTCACCCCACACCAGCAAGGAAGGGGTTAAAAGCAGCACTTGGAGAGAGGCTCTAGGGAGCAGCTAATCGGGGCCCAGAATGCTCATGTAAAAGTGAGCTCAAGGGAGAGGACTGGGTTCCTAGAGGACTGCAGGAAAGTAGCACCTTGGGCAGGGCAGCTGAGGACCAGGGGAACTAGAAAGAGCACCTGACTGTCTGCTAGGACTTGCAGGTTCAGCACTATGAGAAGAGGGTGAAGACTGTGCTGGGGCCATGGGGAAGTGGCCTGAGAGTTTCAGCAGCACTGGTGGAGAAGTTAAAGAGAGGCAACAGCAGATGCTAATACAAGGCCCCGGACTGGGACCTGGAATAGTGAGAGGGCCTGGGTCTCCCCAACTTGCCATTGGGGAAGTGACAGTACTGGAAGATCCGCTCCCCCCAGAAGGGGGGAAATGGACAGTGACACGGGTAAAGGGCTATGTCATGAAGGCTATGTTTACACTACAAGATTATTTCAAAATATGTTATTTTGAAGTAATAACTCCTGAAATAACTCTTTCAAAATAAGCTTATTCCTCTTCACAAGCAGGAGTTATTATTTTGAAATAACAGGCTTGGTAGTATGGACGCTTGCCTTGTTATTTCAAAATAACTCCCCAGCGTAGATGTGCCCAAAGAAGCCGCTGCAGTGCTAGGACAGAAAAGGCTCTGCAGACATGACAAGGATGGGTGAGGCACCACAAAGAGGAAGCATGCTGGCTGAGCAAGCTAATCCCTATGCCAGCTAAGGGGAGACACCATGACTGGCCCTAACAACTTAAGGACTCATTACTACTCAGTGTTCTCTCAGAGCTACAACTGCAAAATGAGAGCATCACATGATAGCACTGAAAAAGTTTTGGGAGCATTCTGCAACTGCTGGCTTTAATGCCAGTCTCCTTCCCAACTGATTTCAGCCTGGCCTTTAAGATGAGGAGGAAATGTCTCTGCAAATGAACAATGAGCAGGTGAATATGATAACTTCTTATTTGCAAATGGGCTGAGATATATAGAGCCAGGTATTTATTCCCCCATCTCCTCTTCTTGGAGAAGTAAGTTCTGACTGAAGGAAGGAATCCCAAGAATATCAAGGATTTAGCAGCAGACTGAAATTTGCCTGAAGTTTTATTTGATATTTTCCCCCGGGGTTCCCTTTGTTGTTGTTTTGGACTCTTTGGGATCTCGTCTTCTCTCTGCATTGTCAGGAAAGCTCACCATGCTGTTGTAGCACAAGGAGAGCTGGATTCCAGACCCAGCTCTGCTCCGAACCTCCTATCTGACCACTCAAACACAGGTCTCTACACCTCAGTCCTCCCATCTATATAAATGTGAACAATGATACTATGATGGGGTAGACTAGATCCTGAGGTCCCCTGCTGGAGGCTTTGTGGTCCTGCTACACCCCACTCCAGAAAAGGCAGTAGAGAGGCCCTCCAAACAGGCTAGAATGACTTCTGGGGAAGCAGCCAATTTGGGGCCAGGAAAGCCATATAAAAGGGACTGCAGAAGAGTGCTGTAGCTAGTTGCTGTGCAGTGCTCAAGGAGTGAAGACTGGCCTGCTGGAAGAAAGGAAGAGTAGCAGTGCCATGGACAGCTGGGTATGGAGAACTCTTGGCAAACAAGACGGAACCCTGAGGTAAAGGCAAAGATAGCACAGGGCTGGAGGGAAGTAGCCCAGGAAATCAGAGCAGCATTGTAATGGACATAGCAGACAGGGTCCCTGGGATGATGCCTGGAGTAAGGGTGGAAATGGGCCCTCCTCTCCAGGCCTCCATTAGCCACTGGGAGAAGTAACCCAGACACTGAGGCACCCCAGAGACAGGGGAAGTGGATTATATTGATCCAGCCAAAGGGTTGGAACCAGAAGGACCCTGAAAGGGTGAAGATGCTGCCTCAAGGAAGGAAGCCCCGGATAGGGTGGGGGAGGGGGATAAAATGTAAACACATCAAGTCATTACAGAGGGCACTGAGAGAGTCAGTGTTAGACTTGTACCTTAAAGGAGGGGTGTTTATTTTGGCACACAGACTGTGTAGGACTCTTTGTAATTGTCTTTACAACCTGTTAAATATGAACAGGTTCCCACCTCTCTGGGTATTTTCAGACATGTGCTTTGGTGGTTATAATGTATTGATAGATACTGGGCCAGATTCTCAGTTAGAGTCCAGGTCCTTTGTGTCTTTGAGATGATGCATAGGAGTTGGGGTCTGCCCATAATTGACCAGCTGGGAATTCCCTCAGTTGGGACACAAGGTGGCTTAGCTGCTGTAAAACCTGCAAAGTAGGATCCACCTATGTTAATTATCTTCTGCCAGCGTAGAGGGCAGGAAGAGGCAAGGCAGACATCTATTTTAGCACACTGCTGTTCAGCTGGCATGGGACCTTGTATTATTACCATCATCTAGAGCAGTCACTTGGCTGCTCTAAGTCAGACTGGGAATCATGCAAATTGGCCTTCAGAATCAGGAAGCCATCATTAGTTTTCTGACATCTTCCCCCCCCCCCCCTCCCGCCCCCACACTAACATATGAGGTGCTGCAGGAGAAACCCTGCCCCATCTCTATATCATTGGGTGGGTCTCTCATGTGCCTGCCAATCTTCATAATTTAAAATCAACAAGGAGTCCTGTGGCACCTTAGAAACTAACAGATGTATTAGAGAATAAACTTTCATGGGCAAAACCCACTTCATCAGATAAACTGGAACATAGTTTAGAGGCATGGGTATTTACAAGGACATCACTACCCCTGTTATCAGTGGAACTTTCTTCCACCTGTATCTATGTTGAATTTAATTACACTTGAAAGGTTTGCTCCCCAGTGGGGTTATTTCAAGTTCTTACAACTCTTCCTATAATATCTGGAGAATTATATGCCCTTTGAAGAGACAACATGGCGAAGTATATAGCTCTTCCATAATTGCTTTATCAATAGGGATCTTGTATAACCATCTTTTGGATGACAGCTTTGACACAAAATGTTCAAACACCTTGGCTGGAAATAAATGGCATTTAATGAGCTCATTGTCATCCAATTCTGTACAAAGAATGGAAGAATTCCCCTACTTTCTTTTGGATTTGACCTGCTTGTGTGTGACTAAATTTAAGTCTCATCCTGCAATGTTCTCCATATGGGCATCGGGGGATACCAGCATGTAGCTGATTGCAGGATCAAGGCCATGGTCACTACAAGGAACAAAATATTACTCCTGATAGGTGATACTCAATGGGCATCACTTCAAATTGGTAATGTTCTACTGGGGTTGGCTGTGCGTGGAAAGAGCCATAGCTCCACCCTCTTCCATTTGTTCATGTGGCAATGAGTTCCACAGGCCAATTATTCAATGGTGTGAGAAGTTTGGGAGTTAGTTATAGCCCCATCGCCTTCCTCCTTTTTGGCCTAACTAAGCAGGAAGACAACATTCCTTATGTTGCCTTGAGCACAAAAGCTGCTACTCTGCTAACCTCCATGTGGACTGCACTAGAGAGGACAGTTCCCTTCTTGCCTGACCACACTACATAGCCAGGCACAATTTACCAGTGAATTTGCAATTGTGTATTAGAGACAGATTTTTAAATATTATAACTGAATGCAGAGCTTGTGAAAGGAATCAGAATTACTGCCTTGGAGATCTAAGTTCTCCATCAGCAGCACAGACATCAACTGTGCAAACTTCCCCATATCATTGAACAACTGACCTGTGGAACTCATTGCTACAATATAATAACCAAGGCCACAAGTTTGCTAGTGAAAGTCAATGGGAGTTAGGCACTTTAGCTTACTGGGCATGCTCCGGCTGCACTAGTATAAGAGAGCTGCTCAGTTCAGTTGAGGCTAGCGGCCGGAGGGGAAGGAGCTCAGGTTGGAGCTCTTAAAGAGTCCCTGTAGCAGCAACAGCCCCAGAAGCAGCAACCATGGCGGCAGCAGCCACAGCCTCAGCAGTAGCCCCAGTCAGTGAGGTCGTCGGGGAGGCACCAACTCGCTGAACAACACCCCGAGGATGACACTGCACACTGAGAACAGTAGGAAGGAGCCCAGGGCGGAGGATTGTCCTCCAGGAGCTCGGCCTGCTTCGGCTGGAATCCCAGCTGAGCAGGCAGTGGAATCCTCCACTGCCAACAGGGCCCTGGGCTGGAACCTGGTGGAGTGGGAGAGCCCAGGTCCCCCTACCTTCCACACCCCACAGTAACTCCGCTCCTAGGCTCTTTGGGAGGATTCCCTTTGCACTAGGCCTGCTGGGCCATCCATACCCTGAGGAAGGGAAGTGTGTTTAGGGACTAAGCTGATGGGGCTGTATTTACCCTAGTAGAGGGAACTGTACTTTGGGACTACCAGCAGGGGGTGTCCTGGGGGACAAGGTCCCCCCTTGACACTCCCCTACGCCTTGGAGTTGGTAGTAACAATTCCACTATTATCCTCAATAAGACCAGGTTTATCCAGGTTAGAGGAGAGAGAGAGAGAGAAAAATCAAAGTGAGTGGTGTAAGCACATATCCAGTGTCAGGCCTGGCTAAGAGCCTCACTCACATAGTGGCATCTTGTAGTTCTAGTGATTTAGGAAATTTTTACAACACGAGTCTGTCTTTGTCAGACACTTTCTCTCCTGCCATGGTTTCAATTACCTTCTTATTCTTAGAGGTGGAATCCAAAAATCAGAGGCCTGTTTGTGGGTCACTGGAAATCAGTAAGTAGCAGCATAGACTGGGTCCATGAACCATCTAGACTGGTATCCTATCAGTAGCCTTGGCCAGTAGCAGATGTTTCAGAGAGAAGTACAGGAAAATTATAGGAGAAAAGCTCCACTTTAACTCCCCCAAAGTTAGAAGTTGGCTTAAACCCATGAAGCATTTGAATGGTTTATTGGCCAGATTTACAACGGTATTTAGGGTCTTAAAGATGACGATAGGAACCTGATAGGACTGACAAAAGTGCCTATGTGAGTAAGGTACATAAGAACGGCCGTACTGGGTCAGACCAAAGGTCCATCTAGCCCAGTAGCCTCTCTGCCGACAGTGGCCAGCACCAGGTGCCCCAGAGAGGGTGGACCGAAGACAATGATCAAGCGATTTGTCTCCTGCCATCCTTCTCCAGCCTCTGACAAACAGAGGCCAGGGACACCAATTCTATCCCCTGGCTAATAGCCTTTTATGGACCTAACCTCCATAGAATCATAGGACTGGAAGGAACCTCGAGAGGTCATCGAGTCCAGCCCCCCACCCTCAAGGCAGGACCAAGCTCCGTCTACACCATCCCTGACAGATGTCTATCTAACCTGTTCTTAAATATCTCCAGAGAGGGAGATTCCACCACCTCCCTTGGCAATTTATTCCAATATTTGACCACCCTGACAGTTAGGAATTTTTTCCTAATGTCCAATCTAAACCTGAGCTCCTTCCCCTCCGGCCGCTAGCCTCAACTGAACTGAGCAGCTCTGTTATACTAGTGCAGCCGGAGCATGCCCAGTAAGCTAAAGGGGGAGTAGCCTCCCCTGCCCTCCAGCTTGGTTAGCCCCCTCCTGAAGTGTGCAGGGTGGATACGCCCCATCACAGGGAACCTAGACTGCCTTGCCTTGACAATAAATGGTGATGTCTGCCTTGTACACAGTGCGGATCCCTAAAAAGCAAAACCCAGACCTTCCTCAAGTCTGGTGCACATGAGCATGCAGGCACGGTTTGGGAGGGAGAAGCTGAGAGGCAGGAATATTTTGAGTAGCAATGCAGATTAAGCATGGTACGCGAGACCACGTCAAGAACACAGGACAAGAAACCTTGTACTGGTACTTCTGTTTCTGATAGGCAAAAATTACAGAGGCAGCCACACAGCTGTCAACTACGCACATAGCAGCAACATCCTAAGTGACAGGATGTACTCCAGATAGGGTAGTGGGCATTTTATGTATCATACACAGTAGGTAATCAATTGGTAAATATTATTAGAATTACCAAGTCTCGCTTTGTTCTTACTAAGCCATTTTATAGCAATCGTTGGGAGGGAATGGGTAGGATTGACCCACAGGTACTGCTCGATGTAACTAGAAGTAGACCCTTCACATGGTGACCCAGTGCATGGCATTCCAATGCATGGGAAGAAAAGAAACCATGATCTCCTGCCTGGTACTGTAGGTAGCATACCGGTAAAGTGTAAGTGAACTAGGCTCGATTATTGTATTATAGTAGATCTTTTATTAATTGCTTTTGCATTGCTTTGTACTGTATTAATGGCTTTAAAATGTATAGTATTTAAGATTTAAATCGTATAGTTATTGTTTTTAAGGCTTGTAAAACTTAAACAACTACATTAGCTGCTTAAAGCTTGCAATAAATAAGAAAGAGTGTCCTGGTTTCCCTTGGATCTAAAATAAATCGAACCATTCAACACAAGGTAAAAGTTCTCTGAGCTGCTCTCGGAGAAGAGAAGCTGCTGGGATCTGGGGAGAGAAGTGGAAGGAACACAGAAGCAGGGTGGGCATTAAAAGGGTCCTAACTGGAGAAGTGCTTAGAGCAGCCATTCCCAACTGCCAGTCTGCAGACCTGTGCTGGGCTGTGAACTGCTGGCTGCCGGGCCGCAGTACACTGCCAGGCCATGCCCATGCCTTGATTGGCTCCATGGAATTCTGGAGCAAGGCCCAGTCTGCCTAGAAACCCCCCTTCTCTCCCCAGGATTGTCTGTTCTGCCTGTGCCCAGCACTGCGTTGGCTTCTCTGTATGATGCTGCCGCCTTGCTGCAGGGGATGCTGCCTGAGCCTGGGGCGGGAACGCTTCCAAGGGCAGGGGCTACAGTGTGGCGGATTGCTTGCTTGGACCCAGCAGCAGCAGGCAGGGGCTCTGGTATCCAGGGCTGGGCTTGTCCCCTGCATCAGGAAACAACTCACACGAGTTGTACAGATAGTTCGGAATGGCTTGCTAGTTCGAACTGTCTAGCCCGTGCCGCGTGTAGCCGCGCGGCACGGGGTTCGAACAAGCCGGCATTTAAAAATGGCGCCGGCCGGCTTATGCAAATGAAGCCCGGGAAATTCAAATCCCGGGCTTCATTTGCAAGTGCGGTATGCCTACATTACCACCCTAGTTCGAACTAGGGTGGTAGTGTAGACATACCCTTGGTGACTTTGGGGCCAGGCCTTGGGCTGCATCCCGAGTCTCAGTGGAGCCTGTTGCTGGGCCTCCAGAGCCCAGGCTGCAGCCAGGAGGGGGAATTTCCAGCATGAACAGTCCTGCTGCTCCCCAGGAACCTCTGCCAGGGCTGGGGACAGAAGACACAGGGCAGGGGTTGTACAGAAAGAGATGGGGCAGATACTGTGGCAGCTTCCCTCCTCCTGGTTCAGGATGGGGGGGGAAGGCAGAGGTGACTGGTGGTAGCACTTCGGAGCACCAGTTCCTATGCCCCTGACAAAATTTCAGTTGGTAAATAGGGTGCCCCACATGCCCCTGCCCCTCTACGGGCACCAGTCACCCTTGGGGGAGGCGTGGCCCTCCCAGCAGCCAGAGGGGAATTCTTTCTGTGAATTTGTTTCGTTTTGTAGATATCTGCAAACTCTGATCCATTATGACCTGTATTGTGCGCGTGCAGATGCCATGTAAAATAACACATGACCTCTTAAAATGAATTGCCATAATGAATAGGCAAATAAAATGTTGCCAGTCCGCCAAAAGTTTGAATGGGTTTGCAGGTCCATGGTATAAAAAAGGTTGGCAACCCCTGCTTTAGAAGCATGAAGTAACTAATCCAGTAGGGTGCCACAAACTTGTCTACAGTTTGCTGATGGCCTGAGAGGAGTTTGCGAGGTCACAAGGAGCAGAATGAACACGGGGACCTCTTTCTCTGAACATATGTCACTATGTACTGACTTTGATAGAGGCTTTTGTAAGGGGGATCACTAGCCGCAAGAAGCGGAGCCAAGAGGCAACCATTCATTTTGTATGAGAGACCACATAACAAATGCCATTCAATATAGGCTTTTCTGAACTCAGGCATTTTGGACTCAGCACCCAAAAGGCACTGACACCCATTCAGCCAGTCCATCTGGATATTATTTGTTTTGGCTCCAATGGCCAACAGCACAATGTGGATTCATAATGATCAAATAAACACTACCAAAAATGTCCCAAAGAGCAATACTGTAGGGCTGTGTCTACATTGGCATGATCTTGCGCCAAAGTGGCTGCTTTTGCACAAAAACATGCTGCCTGTCTACACTGGCGGGGAGTTCTTGTGCAAGTACACTGACGTTCTAAAGTGTGAAATCAGTGCTTCTTGCACAAGAACTATGATGCTCCCGCTCAGGAATAAGCACTTTTGCGCAACTGTTCTTGCGCCAGGGTCAGTGTAGACAAGCAACATGAATTTCTTGCGCAAGAAAGCCTGATGGCTAAAATGTCCATCGGAGCTTTCTTGCGCAAGAGAGCATCTACACTGGCATGGTGCATCTGACATAGTGGGTCTGCCCACGAAAGCTTATGCTCCAACACTTCAGTTAGTCTATAAAGTGCCACAGGACTCCTCGCCACTTTTACACTGGCACAGATGCTCTAGCGCAAAAGCACATCTCTTGCGCAAAGGCACATGCCAGTGTAGACGCTCTCTTGTGCAAATACTTTAACACAAGAACACTTGCGTTAAAGAGTATTTGCGCAAGATCATGCCAATATAGACACAGCCTAGTGGCTTTTCTGTCAATTCTGAAGTGAAATAGATAAAACAACTGCAAACAGTAATTTTTCCCTTTGACTGTTCCCTAAACTAAATGAACCAGGAAGTAGAACCACTTGGCATAACAACAGCATGACTGTTTTTGAAGAGGTCTTAATCTCCATTAATTATATTTCTCATCTAATTATATTTCTTGCATTGCTTGAGAAAGTAACATCTATTGATTTACATCTACTTTGAGAAGAAGGTGTTACAGGAACAGCAGAAGGCTCATCAGGTCACTGTCAGCTAATATGGCCACACAGTAAGGAAGCGAACAATTAATAGGGATACTAACTGCTTGGCTTATCATTATCTAGGAAGTGTAATGTCCTCTGATGATCCAAATCAGTGTTTGGGTGCAGGCTCAGTATGTACAAACAACACCTAGTCTCCCCAAGCTATTGGGCAAGGCATTCTAAGGCAGCTAATTTTAAGGGTTTTTTTCAGAAAATTGAACTTAAAGCCTGCAACCATGTTTTCTATTTAGTGAAATGTGCAATGTCTTATTTATCATGAGTCAATAGATGACTAACTCACCCAGCACATTCATAAAAGCCTTAGTTTGTATTTGTTGTTCACATTCTGAGGCATTATACATCAAAAAGTCAACACTTCCCAGCTAATTCAATTATAATGCAGTCATCTATCACACTAGTTCAGTTGTTGCCTCTCAGTTTTTGAAGAACGATGCAAGTCGAGTCAGTGTGTACACATTGGATACTCCACTTTAATTACAAGCTGCCTTAGTGATACAAAACTGCTCCATGCTGGCTCATTGCAAACCCTGCTGCAAGCATTCTCCTCTGTGTGCTTTTGTATAATACCTCCCATTCTTGTTTGTTAAGGTGGCAGTGTGTGCAACCATTGAAACTTCATCTTATACTGATATCTTATATAGAAGCTATGCTGTAGTTTAGGAAGCAACAGGCACGGCAGATGTTATATTTGCCTTCAGTGTTATAAAAGGCCTGATAAGTCTGAACTTATTTTCTAGCCTTATTAAACTCGTATCCGCACAAGATGATATAGTCTGGACTCCAGCCCCATGTTTACTGGACGTAACACCTGCTGCTGCTATTTTTTAAATCATTCTGAATGAAGCCCTTTGAGCCCTACATTTCAGGAATGTTTTTTTTTTTTTGAGGTTCCCCTATTTTCTGAAAAATTATAAGCCAACATGCCCTTTTTACAGCACCATTCATATGAGAAGTTCAAGCACTTTACAAAAGTACAGTTTTTTACTACAGTCCAATGATGCTCATTCCTGGAAAACTGAGGCACAAGAAAGCTGATGGCCCTTGTTCTGCACTGTGGATGTTAGTAATTGTTACTCAGTTGAGCTGTTTTGTTTACAAGGCTGTGACTTAAGGGACTAGTTCAAGGTCATGCAGCAAATTAGTGGCAGAGCCAAGAATAGACCCCATATCTCCTGACTCGGCATGTCCTTATTCTAATCACTCAACCACACTGCCTCCCTGTGGGTTACCACAGCAATCTGGGAAGTTGTTTTTTAGGTTAAAGTGGTTCTAAAGCTTTCAGCACAGCAAATTATCACTGAATGCTAAAAATCTCCTTCCTTTGTCAGACAATGTATTAAATCTTTTTTTTCTCTTCCCAGCAATGCTTTTTCTCTGGACAATCACATCATTTTCTGGGGTATTTTTCCATTATTGGGACAGAGTTGATTGTGACACATGAGTAATGCAGGGTTTTCATTTACATGTGCATTACAATATGTGGTAAAATTTGATGCATAACTCCTGAGATGTGCATTAAATTTCTTGAACATCACAAGACGGGTAGCCTTTTCTGATCAGCTGGTAATGAATGAGACAACCTTATAAGCGCTGAGTTTGGGGTCTATTGCCATTTCAGGGAATGGGGTAACATGATTCTCATTACAGTACTCTTATTTTTAATCTTGCATGATAACTCTCTGCTGCATACCTAAATGAGATTGCATACTCCTAAATGTGGATAGGAAATGTAGTCCTTTAGTCTGAACAATAACAATTAATTTCTGCATTGCTTCCTACTGTTTGTATCCTCTTTCGGGTTGATATTACCATTTCTGTCATTAAGTTTGTTTTTATTTGCACTAGCTGAGCCATTTCCTTTCATACAAACCAGATCTCTAACCCAAGAATAAACCAAGAGTAACATATATTTTTGCCAGTTAATGAATTTGCATCTGACATTTCTAACTGTATGGTGCTTTATGCAGATCATGATATTTCTATGCAAAAGCCTACTGTGTTTCAGAAAACATAATTAATTTTCAGTTGAAACCCTCCAGATTTCTTATGTATCACAGCAGATTTTTATTTGTGAAATGAACAAACACCTGGAAAATGAATATATCCATTAAAACACCTACTGTGGGTATCAATGTGCATTCTACATAAAGAAAAGAGAAAATGGACAGAATATCTGTTTTGCATACTTTGATAGTACCCTGACACGACACACATGGTACAAGATGGGCTATTTGGTTAATGATTAAATATGCTAAATGCATAGGGTCTGAGGCTGATGTGTCAGAACGGTAGAGAATCCTAAAGATCCAAAGTGTCTGGACTTTCCTTGTAGATCTAATGGTAGAAGGAAAGCAGTGAGCAAAGTGGAAATTACATGCCATATATTGGTCTCAATTTGTGTGGGCTGTGCCGGTTGGCCAGAACTGAAGTCAGCGTATGGCAGTAAACAAAATACAAAGAAAATCTGTTAGTCAGATATTTGTTATTATCTTGCGTTGCTCAGTTTGGTGATACTAAGGCAGCTAACATTGGACCCTAAAATGCACAGGTTGAGATTTTTAAAAATGCCCATTATTGGCCCAGTTCTATTCCCATTGACATGGGCAAAACTCCCATTTACTTCAGAGAACGGGCAGCCCTTTTCACAGTTCCACCCTAGAATGCCCAGCTCACTGTCAGAACACTAAAAGTTGACTTTCTCATGGGATAAAATTGAACCTGATTAAAGGATCTGTCCAAGAGAAGATTTGCTATTGATGTAAGTGGGAACCAGGATCTGACCCACAGGGAAACTGAACGCAGAAGTTCATTTGAGAATGAAGCTGAAAGCAAGTATAACAAATCCAGGTCCTCATTATTTTCCCCAATACACTGCAAAGTGAAAAGCTCAGTGTGGTTGTATTGTGAAAAAAATGACTTTGGTATAATGGGAATCCATATTATAGAAAACAAGGGTGTGTGATGTGAGTGAGATTGCTTTGGGGATTACTGGCTCTTTCTTCTCTCCCCCTGGAATGATATAAAGATTCTCTTAAAAGAAAAAAAGTCAGCACCTTAAAGGAAAAGTAATGTGATTTTTTTTTTTTAGAACAAATATAGATCTGTCTAAAATGATAATTAGATTGATGTATTTAAAGTTTAAACAGGGCCCAATACACATGGCACTGTTTATTTGCAAAGGATTTGTGGGAGCAAGGGCTCCTATTGTTCTGTGTTTCACAAGGAACAAAAAAATTGTTTTTTATTAAGCAAGAAGTTTTTAGGAGTCTTGTTATCAGAACCTGTTACTATATTTGGGTCACCTGTCTCCTTCTGCCTCCCACATGTTTTCTCATAAGATGCTCCACCAACTCCAGGCATGCCTATGAGGAAAACCAGCATTACCAGTTTTCCCATTGTGATTAAACCTGCCATTAGCAAACTCTCTCAGTCCACTTTATGAGAAATAAGAGCTTTCTGCCTCACAGACGCATACCCTCATTTTTTTTAGACTATTTGACTGAAAGTAGTAAACAGAACTTCCAGCTGCCAGCCCATTTCTAGACAGAGCATTTGTGGTACTGTACACACACATGTCACAAATTGTTTGTTATATGGCTGAGCTTGTCAACTCTTAATTCCTCACATGTGTAGGATTGTTCCTCTCTCTCCATTAAGATGCATCTCCTATAAACAGACCAAAAGTGCACAGATCTAAACTGCACAAAGAAAGTCACTGCTATCATTGTCGTTTTCTCCAGATGGACTTTGGCCCTTCTAAAAGAGGACATTGTTGCATTTGCTAGTGAAGTCAAGGCACTTTGCTGCCTCTCTAGCCACTCCCAGATTTCTAAACTACTGTATTAGCTGCAGTATAACATTTTCAAAAACACCTCTCTCCCATTTTTATGAGACTTCGGCACTTATGAGTCCCATGCAATTTAGGCTTCTAACTCCTATTGCAGGCTAGTTCTTTGTTATATGGACTCATGCATGCTAATGGCTGGCTACATCAAAACCAATTCAACTTGTGCCCTGACAAACTATCTCCTGGAAACATCCAGTAATAAATTGTAAGCATGGCATTTTGTTTTTTACGACAGCTCACTAGAATAGCTCTAGCTGCTTTCCCTATCTCACCCAAGTGTAGCCCTTCTTCCGAGAGGAAGGATGTCTCAGTAGCTTGTGATGTCTATAAAAAGATTTCTTTACAAACTGATTGATAGAAACCATTAGAGATTATTAGCTCCCAGATAAAATGAAACTGAGGGACTACTCACAATTTATTAACATAAACAAGTTAGTTTCTGCAAAGCTATTGTTACTAATGGAGTACCATGCACACACCCAGTGCCTTACTCTTCATAAGAGACATGGGCCCAGACCCTCAGCTGATGTAAACTGATGTAAACTGAGTTTTGGAAAAGCGGACACGTTTTTTCAGTATCCCTGTAAACCTCGTTTTACGAGGAAGAAGGGATGTTCTGAAAGAGGGTTTTTTCCCCCGAAATTTGGCCCCATGTAGATGGGCCAAATTTCAGAAAAGCCTCTTTCAGAAGTAAATTGGAAAAAGATACACAATTTGTGTCCTGCAAATAGCATTTCTTTTTCTGATTTATCTTTGTAGCGTAGACTTAGCCTGACACAGCTCAATGGATCTACACCCATGGTTCAAGTTGCATATTTACATTTGATTTAGACTGTAACAGACACACAGAGAACAGGCACGGGGACAGGGATGGCTTTGAAGACACACTATCTGTGTGGTAGGCGTCACAAAGGATGTGGGATTTGAAGGAGGAAAGGGGAAGCACTTGGAAGAAAAGAACTAGAGGGTGTTTGAAGCTTTAATAGGACAGCACAAGAGAGGGAATTATGAGATTGTGAGAAGGAGACACAAGAACCCTTACCAAAGAGGATGAAGTAGAGCATAGCATAGGAAGAAGGGACAGCAGAAATGTAAGCAGCTAGGAAACTATAAATATTTGCTGCACTGTCTTCCTATGGACACTATAGACTCAAAGACAGTGAAGGGGTTAGTAAAACCTTGAAATGAATGGTGGGTTAGGTGGTTCTTACAAAGGTTCTCTGTCTTGTGTAAACATTTCGCAAGGATGAAGAAACAGCTGTTAAATTGAGAGACGAGATACAATATGAAAGCAACATTAGAGAATTCATCTGGGTTTGCAATATGATGTTGGAACAATTTTTGTTCTTAAATGTATAATGTGTCTAAAAGATCTCTCAAAAGAAGCATATTATTTTGGAGAAGAGTTGTTTGCAATTTTTTAGTAAGAGATTAGACATGATCAAAGCAGTGTGGCACACACAAAAATAATTGAAAACCAATCGTGAATTATATTGGTGACTATCACATGGGGCTGAAGGAGGCTTTTTTTAGTAAGCTAAAGCATTAATTTAAACATCTTTTTTACTCTCTACTATACATTTGAGAGAGTTTCAGTGAGTGAGTGGGTCTGTCTGTCTGTTCAAGAACCCACCTAAACAGTAAGAGCTAGGACCACCAAATTTGGTATGCAGCTTTTTCTTATCATAACTTCAAGCAAGGTAAGGGTAAGTCTACACTGCAGCGTTTTTCCAGGAAAACAGCAATTTTTCTGGAAAAATAATACTTATGTCCACACTGCTATTGCGTTCTTATGAAAGAAAGTCAGAAGAACGGAGGGGTTTTTCCGACAGCAGTAAACCTCTTTATTTGAGGAAGAAGACTTTTTCCAAAAAAGGCCTTCAGGAAATAACACAGGTGCCCTGGTGGCCACTCCATCCAAACTAATCAGAACTCTATAGTTCCTGTCTCCTGCCAGCTCTGAAAGCTGCAGGCACCTGACACAAGCCTTGTGGCAGGAAGCCAGGCTGGGAGCTGCACCTCACTGCACGGCTCTCACTGCCACACAACTTTGGACTGATGGCCCAGCCTTAAGCCCCGCCGAGGCCTCCTGGCCCTCACAGGGAGCAACACCAGGGCTCCCAGGACCCAGCCAGGGACACCAAATGGCATGCACCCTCCTGGTCTGGAGTGGAGATCCTGTCCCTCCTCGACCTGTGGTGGGAGGAAGAGACCCTGCAGGATCTCTGCTCCTGGTGAAGAAATGCCGACATCTATGGCCAGATGGCCAAGGCTCTGGCAGAGAGGGGACGTCCCCCCCAGGACTCTTGAGCAAGTCAGACATAAGATGAAGGATTTCTGCCAGGGCTAGGGATTGCAGCTCTCACTCCAGGGCAGAACCCCACTCCTGCCCCTATTTCCAGGAGCTCGAGACGCCTGTCATCATCTGCTTGGAGCTCCCTGCCAACGAGGAGGACGAGGAAGAGGACACAGCCAGTACAGTCACCCAGTAGCCCAGGCTCTGGAGATCTCCCAGGCATCCTCTGATGGTGGGGAGGGATCATCAGTTGAGTGCTCTGTTTGTCACACACAGGGCGGGGGAGGCGGGTGCAAAGGGGATGGGGTACGATCGTCACTCAGCCTGCTCGGGCTGGACATTGTGCTGCAGTCCATGCACATGGAACCATGTGCAGCGCCAGAACCAAGTTGATGGCCCTCACAACCTGCAGAAGCCCATTGATTTTTAAGGCTGAAAGGGAGCATTATACAATCTAATCTGTCCTCACGTATAACACAAGCCAAAGAATTTCATCCACTTACTCTGCTATTGAGCCTATTAGTCTGTATATCTTTCAGAAAGTTATCCAGTCTTGAAGACTTCAAGTTATGAAGAATCCACCACCACATGAAGGCCCATTTCTAGACATATTCAGCTGTATTTTGTGTGCCTGGCTCCATTATCTGCTGTTTTATTTCAGTAGGTTACAAAATTATTGGTTCCTTTGTACTCTACCATGGATTGGAGACATTATATTTATGTGAATTTTACTTTTGGCACTGGTGTCTTGTTATATACTTCCACTGATTAGTCAGAACTAGCAGATTTACCCAGTATTCCTCAGGTCCTTAACTCAATTATATATTTTTTAAATAAAAGGAAAATGTACAGGAGTTATTTAAATGATTGTATTTTTCAAAAATACAGTGTGTTCTCGTTCTCTCTCTCTGAGTACGTCTACACTTGCTCCCTAGTTCAAACTAGGGGTGCAAATGTAGCCGACCGAAATTGCTAATGAAGCGGGGATTTAAATATCCCATGCTTCATTAGCATAATTTCGCCCACGTGCTATTCCACTCACCAGCTGATTCGAACCAGGAACTGCGCTCTGGGTCACGTTAGTTCGAATCAAGCCCCTTGGTTCGAACTAATGTTACTCCTCATTTTTTGGGAGTAAAAATGCATCCTGGAGCGCACTTCCTGGTTCGAATCAGATGGCAAGTGGAATAGCGTGCGGGAGAGATTATGCTAATGAAGCACAGGACACTTAAATCCCCATTTCATTAAAAATTTTGGTCGGCTACATTTGCATCCCTAGTTCAAACTAGGGAGCAAGTGTAGACGTACCCTCTCTCTCTCTCTTTTTTTTTTAAATAAATTTTTAAATGGGAATTCCATCAAGTGTATTTTTTTTCTTCATCCCATAAACTTTTATCATTTGCTATATTTTAACAAAAAATGGCTATAGTCACTTTGGTTCCAACAACATTTTCTTCTAGTTTTCAAACCTTAAGCATTGCTTTACCTGTGTCAAAACAGCACTACTCCAAGTTTCTCTATTTTATCTCTTTTCTGAAAGGTTCTGTTCCAGGTTCATCCTATTTTTCTGGCTTATCTAGATTCAGTCTCATTTAACATTCACTCAGTTATTCCAGTTTGAGGACTGTACTTGATTTGGTGATTGTCTTCTTTCTATTTGGTTTTATGAGAAGCAATCCCATTCTAGTCACATCATGTTTTATTGGCACAACCAAACCCTTACATTGCCTTATGATAAGAGGAAGCTGTATACCAAATTTGGTGGGCCTAGCTCTTACCATTTAAGAGGATGTCTTGATCAAATAGACAAACTCTCTAAAATATATAGTAGATGTTTGTGATATGAAGCTTTGCTAGATTCAAAGACTTCACAAAGATGAAGGCATGTCCTCAATAATATCCCTCAGAAGCAATGCCATTTGAAGTTAATGAAAAAGTTACTAAGTGACTCAGGGCTGCAAATGAATGTTGGCATGCTAACGCTTCAGAATAAAGTCCAAATTGAGAGGTGAGTAACTTACATCTTCTTCCAGTCCCTATAGTAAATAATTCATACTAATTTAGACGCCATTATAAGGCACATTCAGAGGTGATGAGCAAGACTGTGTAAATGATGTATTGCTAAGCTGGTGAGAATATAAGGGAGCCTATTTATAAGAGTTTGAGTGTCATTTATTTGATTAAAAGTATCATTGACACCATCTTAAACCTCAATTTTTGCCTATAAACTCTCAGCAAAAGAGGTAGGGTGGGAAAAAAGGGTTCATGGCTTGACCACTGCTACAATTTGGTGATCTTCAGTAGACCCGCCGACGGGGAGGGCAAAGAGGGTAGCTGCTTCTGAGACCAGTGATCCAAAGTGGCCAGAGCCTTGACTTTTTTAAATCACCATCATGCGGCACACTCCTGACAGTGCTAAGGGCTGGAGGAGTGGGGGGCAGTGTGGTGTGATCTGGGTGGCGTTGAGGGCTAGCTGCTCCTAACCCCATCCTTTCTGCCTGAGGCTCCACCCACCCCTTATGGGAGCATGGAGCTGCTCCTCCCACCTTGCCCAGGGGCCCAGCAATTCTGTCAGCACCACTGATCCTGAGTCAGACACCAGAACAGCCTTCATGAGACACAGGCAATGGGGCATACATTACAGTGCCCCTGAGTTGCCTTTAAATGGCCCCTGGGGCCAAACCAGCCCTGGTGCATATGTCTACCCTGAAGCAGCAAGTGAGTCTTCCATTCTGGGTAGATACACTCATGCTAACAGGGCTTAAGCTAGCATGTTCAAAATAGCTGTATGGACATTGAGGCACCAGCAAAGACTCTGTCTCAACACCCAAGTGCAAGCCTAGAGGATGGAGTGGGCTTGCACTTGAGTGGCTAGGAAAAATCTTCTATCTGGGCTGGGAGGTTTTCTCCCAAGTGCAGTGCGGACATACCCATTGGTGCTGGAATCAGGGATGCTGAGGGTGCTGCAGCACCCTCTAGCTTGAAGTGGTTACTAACATGCAGGGCTTACAGTTTGGTTCAATGGCTCTCAGCTCCCCCACTATACACATTGTTCCAGCCCCTCTGGACATAATGCTAGTGGCCCCAGGATAAGGGAGTTGCAAACACAGTGGCTTGATAAGAGAATCTGGCCCCTAGGCTGCTTTCTGAATTTGGCCTTATAAAGCATCTGTGCCTTACTTAGCAACTGTTTAAATAAAAGATGTTCAGTCCCAGGCCCTTGATCAGATGCTAACAACTCTAAGAGCCTTCTCAGTGGGGAAAAATTGAATTTGGATTACAAAAAATTGCAAATTATCAGCCATTTTAACCTCATTTTGTCCTGTTAACGGAATGTCCTGTGTGATTTCTATGCTAAAAGGAGTAGAACGTCAAAGACATTGATCTTGGCTCTGGCTTGGTTTTTACAGGTTTTGGATCTACTCCATCTTGGCACCATGTTACTGATTTTTATTAGAGTCAAAGCACCTGCTCTCCTGAAGTGACTTTATTTTTTCATTCCTTTTTCAGTGAATCCTGCTTGACCAACGTCAAAATAAGAGCTTTGGAAATGAAAAGACTCAGGTAAGCCATGATGGGTAGTGGTCACAGAAGCTCCCCTCATGCTGCCATCCTTCCCCATGTGCTCCAAGCATGAGATGGAGGGACCTCCCTTACAGCAAGATGGGAGTTCACTTTCCTTGCACACGTCTATGTACGTTTGTATGCTGCTCTCATCACTATAGTACCTGAGTGCCTTCCAGTTGCATGTTAAGCAATGTGACTACACACCTGTCAAGTACTGGTTGTTCTGTCATCCTCTTCCCAGAGGCAAAAGCAGGTGGAGTGGATTGTCTTGTTTCATGGGGGAGGAGGTTAAAATGTATTTATATAAATATACCTGTTGTTGTGTGTGTTTTATATTAAAGAAGACAACATGATCAGAGAAATGCACCTTTCACTTGGAACAGAAAGTGGTGATATTTGTAATAGTTACTTCCTGGAGGAGTTCATTCCACAGTCAGGGTGTGTCTACACAGCAAAGTTATTTCGGAATAACGGCTGTTATTCTGAAGAACTACGTGAGGGTCTACACAGCAATTCTGTTATTTAGAAATAATTTTGAAATAATGGATGGCTTATTCTGACTTCTGTAAACCTCATTCTATGAAGAATAACGCCTGTTCCGAAATAGATATTTTGAAATAAGGTGTGTTTAGACGCTCCACTTCTGCTATTTTGAAATATCCGCTCACCAGGGTCATTCTAAGTTATTCCTCTGGGGACTCTAAATCGAAATAGCATGTCTACATTAGGGAAGCCTGCCTCGGACTAATTTTGTGGCTTCCCTGCAGTGTAGATATGCTATTTCGAAATAAGCTATTTCAGAATAACTATTCCGGAATAGCTTATTCCTAAATAACTGCAGTGTAGACGTTGCCTCACAGACCACCCTCAGGGGAGGCTCTGTCTGCCGTACAGATGAGCTTTACTCTCATTGCATATTCACTGCTTAGCCTCTCTGCTGAGATGCCCAAGAAGGATGCTGCTGTCAGTTGTGATGGGTTTTGTGGCATGCAAGGAGTCTGCCAGGAAGGATCTGAATAGATACCACCAGCCAGGGGCAGATGACCATTTCTCGGGGCCCAGGGCAGTACAATTTTGCGGGGCCCCCCTTTGCCACGGTGCATGCACGGTGGCGCCACAGCGCATGCACGGGGCTTCTTGAAGCACGGGGCCTGGGGCGGCCGCCCCACTCGCCCTGCCCTATATCCGCCCCTGCCACCAGCTCATTTCACTTAAGCCACTTCATAAACATTAAGGCTGTGTCTAGACTGGCCAGTTTTTCTGGAAAATCAGCCGCTTTTCCGGAAAAACTTGCCAGCTGTCTACACTGGCCGCTTGAATTTCCACAAAAGCACTGACTTCCTACTGTAAGAAATCAGTGCTTTTTGCGGAAATACTATGCTGCTCCCGTTCGGGCAAAAGTCTTTTTTCGAAAGACTTTTGCGCAAAAGGGCCAGTGTAGACAACAGAGATTTCTTTTCCGTAAAAAAGCTCCGATCGCGAAAATGGCGATCGGGGCTATTTTGCGGAAAAGCGCGTCTAGATTGGCCACAGACGCTTTTCCACAAAAAGTGCTTTTGCGGAAAAGCATCCTGCCAATCTAGACGCTCTTTTCCAAAAATGCTTTTAACGGAAAACTTTTCCATGAAAAGCATTTCCGGAAAATCATGCCAGTCTAGACATAGCCTAAGTATTTGAATACCACTATCATTTCTTCTCTTTCCCTCGCCCCCCGTTCCGCTATTAATTCTTTTTCAGACTAAACATACCCAGTTCTTTGCTCATATGGCTGCCCTCCATCCCTCTGATCATCTTTGTTTCTCACCTCTGGATCCTTTTCAGTTTCTCTACATCCTTTCTCTACAGTGGTGTGACAGGATGTACCAGGCCCTCTGAGGCCCCTGATAGAGGCATCAGTCCTGCCACCCCAACATAGAAAAGGAGCAGTTAAGGTGGGCCCTCCAGGCCTGCCTAGAGAGGCTGCAGGGAATCAGCCAATAAGAACACAGCAGGTGCAAATAAAAGGAGCTGAAGGGCTGAGCAGGTCAGTTCCTGGCTGGAATAAGGATGGGGGCTCTTTGCTGCTTTCAGGAACTCAAAGGAGAGCCAGAAGATGAGTGCTGGTGGCACTTGTATTTGATGAGGAAGGAGAGGAGTGGAAAATTTTAGACCTGAGGTACAGGTGAAGAGGAAGGGTTACATGGGAAATGGCCCAGGGAGTAGCAGCATTCCTAACCATTAAAGAAAGCAGTATGTGACAGCTATTGATATAGTCCCTGGGTTGGAACCCTGAGCAGTGGGTGGGCTGGCAAAGTGGTCACAACCCTAAGAAGGACAAGTTTTGTTTGTTTAAAAGCTCTAGGGTGGGGCTGCAGAGGGCCACGCATTTGCTGACCTTTGTTACCCTGAGAAGGAGGACCAAATCTGAAGGAGTAATGTGTCTGGAGAGCTGGGATGAGAAGAACTAATATGGTAGAGTCTCCAGGGAGAAAGCCCTGGAGGCACTGCTCCATGCTAGAGCAGGGATAGACTTAAAGCTAGGCCAGAGGGGGATGAGAACTGAACCCAGAGACAGGGCTGCAGATACTAACCTGGGCACAGTGATAAGCCCTGTTGGACTTTTGCCACCCTGGAAGGGTTTCTTCCATGCTTTTAGGCTATGTGTGACTTAGCCAGAAGGCCAAACCACCGAAGACCTGCCTGATAAGGATAACCTCTGACAGGCACAATAAAAAGATGGAGGTGAGAGTGCAGGTTCACATGCACCCAACAGGAGGCACTCATGAGAAGTGAGTGCACACCCTCGCAAGCAGTGATCAAAATTGGACACAGCACTGCAGCTGTACACTCACCACCGGTGACTTGCATGCTATGCCTTTTTTAATGCAATCCAAAACCCCATTGCTTTTTGTGAAGGCGGGGAGAACAAAACTGCATTGTTGACTCCTCTTGAGGTTGTGATTCACCACAACCCCTAGAATCCTTTGTATCAATGTTGCGACCAAGGCACTTAGCCCCCATTCTGAAAGATTCAAAAATGTATTTGTGCATTTGTTTTTCCTTCCCTATGCACCTTACATTTGTCTTTGAATTTCATTTTGTTGTCTATAGCCCAGATCCTCAATTTATCAAGATCCTTTGAATTTTCACTGTATCCTCCAAAGTGCTTGCACATACCCCCTCGACCCAGCAGTTTAGTGTCATCTGCAAATTTGATCAATATATTCTGTATTCTACAGTCAAGTCATTAATACAGATGTTAAATAACATTGGACGCAGAACAGATTCCTGACATCATTCTATTAATAATTACTCTCTTTGTGGTGTTTTAACCAATTATATAGCCACTTAATGGAAATTCTATTGACCCCACATTTCTCTAGCTTAGTTATCAGAAGGTCATGTGGGACTATGTCAATTATCTTGCTAACATCCAGGTATAGAATGTCCTCTGCATTTCCCTTATTCACCAGACTAGTTACCTTATCAAAGAAGGAGATGGAGCTGGTTTGGCATGGTTTGTTCTTAATAAATCAATGCAGGTTACCGGTGATCACCCTTTCATCCTTCAGGTATTTACAAACTCCATGTTTTCTACATTATTCTAGTAGCTGCCTAGATATCAAAGTCAGGCTGAGTGCTCTACAGTTCCATGCTCCTGCTTTTTCACCCTATTTAAAAGGGGGTACCATGTTAGCCTTTTTCCAGTCTTCTGGGAGCTCTGTCATCCATGAGTTTGAAATATTATTGTCAGTGGTTACGAGATTTCTCCAGGTAATTCCTTTAGCACTCTGGGGTGAATAGCATCATGCCCTGTTGGCTTGAACACAGATGATAAAACTGAGGCACGGGGAGGTTACTGTAAATGACTTGGCCAGAGTCATAAAATGAGTCAGTGGCAGTCAGGAATAAAACAGGAGTCTTGATTTCTAGCCCCAAGCTCAATCCATTTAACAGCAGCTACCATCACCTTCTTTTCCTAAGGCACTATATGCTCCTTCGAGCAGGGTTCTCTTTTTTACAGATTTGTACAGCACCTGCCACATGATTCCTATCACAACAGAAATGCCCAATAATACTGAAATCATCATCACATTTGCTCCATTAGCAGAACCGGTTTTGTCTGTCTCTAAAGATGCATGTTGCTATAGTGCCGCTTACTGGTAAAAGCGTATCAGAGGCAATCAAAGAAAGATGGCTGAGTCCCAAAATTGTCCAGGCTCATGTTACCCCTCCTCCCTCTTGTGAATAGTTCAGATATAAAAGCTGCAAACTAGGTGCAGTTGTGCATGAAATATCACTATATTTTAAAGCATAAAGAAATCTAGGGCTGGGGCAGTGACAGAATTTAAGGGTGTTAGACGCCCAACTCTTTTTAGGAAAATCCTTATGCAAAAAGCTTCCTGTTAAATACTCTTTTGTACAACTCCCTTTCTGCATTTAAAATTTTTTGGTCCTTTTATTTCTCTCCTTTCGCTTCTCCTCTCCCTGATCCCCCCAGAAGGCTCCATCTACTATATACTGAATATTGTCTCTAGCAATGAGTACAAATCAATTCTTCTTCCATGATGATAAATTATACAAGGCACATTAATTATGAGGCTCACATTCAGAAAGATTCTTTCTTGGATGAATGAATGCTGAGGTGTCAAAAGAAAAAGAGAAGGGAAAAATTACCTCAAAATAGAAAAATGGAGCACAATATTGATCCAATATGCAATATTGCCAAAATCACGTGGAAGACTTTCACATCTGAAACAAGCACGGAATGAAAGAACAGAAAGTGCTAAATCAATGTGCTGAATAGTTAAAAACAAAATTAAAGGTGACCTAGAATGCTATCTCAAGAAACTTATTTGAGATCCCAAAGCACTAAAAATTTAATAAAGACTTTAAACTGTTCTAATAAATGCATTTGATTTACCCCTATGCTATGAGAGCAATAAAAGAAAAACAAATGGTCTTACTTGGATGACTTACCAATGCAGACTATTCATAATAGGCCAACTCCTGTTCCCTGGGTATAGTTCAAGGGAGAGACTTGAGCAGGTGATATTGGGGCAAAAGTCAGGACACAATCTTTCCTCCAGGCCAGCAGTGGGCAATAACCGGCCTGCGAGCTGGATGAAGTTCACCAGGGTTAGCCTCTGGAGGGCCACCGCTGCTGTAATTACCTGTGCAGCTGCAGGTAGAGGCACTTGCTACTCCTGTTGGCTGCAGATCACCTTTCCTGGTCAATGGGAGCTGCAGGAAGCAATGTCCAGGTCTGTGCTGCTTTCTGTAGCTCCCATTGGCCAGGAATGGTGATCCATGGCCAATGGGAGCTACAAGCTCCCATACCTGTGGCCATGCAGCTAAGTGGTGGTGGCCTATGAGGGGCTAACCCTAGTGAATCGCCTCTGCTTAATTGCCCACCCCTGCTCCAGACTATAGACCACTAATGGAGCAGTGTTGTAGCAGCTACTGTAGCCTCAGAGCTGGAGAGGCCTCTCTGGCCACTGATTTCCCCCAGGACAAGAATTTGGCTAATAGAACTTCTTTATTGTGGATCCCCCCGGGCATAATGTCCTTCCTTCATGCTAATGTAGAAAGTCCACCCAAAATTTGGGAGAAAGGGGTAGAGCTTTGTGGCATTTAAGGTATTTTCTCTACTGGTCTCTACTACAACTGCATTGAGTAGGAGCAGAGAACACACATCTCAGCTGACTCAGTCTCTGTGTACAACTTCCATAACTTCTCATTCAAGTCAGATGCCTCTACCAAAATCTAGCTACAAGTTAATGTCCCTGTTAGTGGACTGTTCTGAAGAGGGCGTTAGTATTTTCTACCTTTCCTTGGCTGCACCTGAGAACACAGTGTTCAGTCATGATGATGGGATTTGTGATCTGGACATGAGTACAGAAAGAAACTGAACTGAAACACCAATTCATATTACACTGGCCACTAAATAAGCTTTGGGTCACAACAATTTCCATTTCCTGGACTAAACACAAAGCAGAATCTTTGTGGTGGAAGGGTCCATGTTACAGGACCTGAGCCATCCATTCTCACTTGCTACAAAGACATTTTAGACATGAATTCCCGTTTCATTGGTTGTGGCTACTGCAAGGATAGATCAGCCATGCCTTTCTTTCCCACAGATATCTCATGTCCCCTCCATCTGCTTAGAAATCAGAAATCTCCAGATTTGCTCTCACCTGCACTTCCTGCCTGGCTGTAGCCAGACAGGAACCCCCCTGTAACATCCATCTTTGCTTGCCTGGAAGCATACAGACCACACAGAGAGCAGTAAAATCAGCATAGTCTTTGATGCCTTGACAGAAGGCCCGGATATGCTGGCTGCTGTGACCCTGGATGGCTGTAAAAAGAGATAGGCCAATTGCTGACCAAGAGGCTGCCGAGGAGTGCCCTTGACTGAAACCTATATTCATACGAACACACACTGTCCGGGGGGGAGGAATCTCTTGCCCAGTAAAGAATGTCCAGTACTCACAATTCACTTATCTTTCTTGCAAGTGTAAATTAAGTTGAAACTCCCTTGTAAGAACTGGTGTCACAAAGACGGACCAACACAATTTGGCATCTTAGATAAGAAAGAAGATACGGGCCCCTATGGGTATAAAGATGGGTCCAGCAGCACACTTACTCTGAGCATCAATCTACCATCTATCTGCTGGTCGGGTTAGGTAATTGGCCTCCCAAGGTTCCACGGGGACGCCCACCTCGTATTCGTCTTTCCTAGGAATTAAGGGACCGGCCCTGGCCTGATACGCTGGAGTCGAGAGGCACAGAAGGAGGTAAAAATTGTACCTGGATGCGGTCCTTTGTCTTAAGTGTACACATAGATTTAGAGCTCTTTAAAGATTAATCTGTCACTTGGTACCATTATTTCTATTTTCTATCTTTATTTTCTTTGCAACCATTTTTAAGATCTATATTTGCTAGCAGTTAAGAAATAGAGCAATAGCTATTGTAACCATATGATTTATAAGCTTCTTTAATAAACCTGTAATTGTTTAAGTTTTAACCTGACTCCTTCAGTTGCTGTAACAGAACCAAGCACAATTTAAAAGAACTCCAGCCGGTCATAAGGGACAGATACAGGCAGAGCTGGGCATTTGGATCGTGTCACTTCCAGGGGCCAGATCCGTAGGGGCATCTCTCAGCCTTCCCTAGGCTGCCCACTGCAAAGGGATCATGTATCCTAGCAGTCAAAATCTGAGGTGTAATAAGCTCTCCCTGGAAACTCTGGGGCATCTGTCAGCCTGTTGGCTGCCCGCCGTGAAAGGACCTGGTCCTAGCGGTCAAAGACACGGACGTTAAACTTCTTGGGGAACCCGTCAGCCTTCCCTAGGCTGCCCGCTGCGACGGGACCTTGTGTCCCAGCAGTTGAAGACTCGGGTGTAACACACACACACACTGCCCTGACCATTGGCTGACAATGGCAAATGTAATTGAGTGCACAGTAGAAGCCTGATTGGCCTCTACATTTGCACCTTTTGTAAAATGGGTGTAAAATGCCTACCACTAACTTGAGCAGAGAATTCTGCTCAAGCAGCAGTCTACATCCACTTCATGAAAGTATGAAGGACAACTCAGAGTAGAAGGCATTAGAGAATCGGTAGAGGCCAGTCTTTAAATACGTATGTCTGAGTCTAATCTCGCCTGGATGGAAATCGGGAGATACGTCCAGTGAAGTGAATCAGAAGCAAATGAGATCAGAATCCTTCCTGCAGGAATAAAGGGTGAGTGTATGCCCCATTTAAAAATATGAAGCTGGACTTGTGTGACGGCCTGATCCAGCTCTCATAGAAATCTTTCTTCAGCTATGGCCCCTTAAAGCACCCCAGAACTCTAAGCATTAGGAGAAACAAACCAGAGGCAATTAACAGAAATAGAGACTAACAGAGCAGAAAGCAATCGTATCAGGAAATGCCTATAAAATGAAGAGAACTTGGGCTGGGTAACAATCTAACAGAGAAACTAGAGTATCTTTTTAAAAGGAAACTTGTTATCTGGGCAGAAGCCTCACCCCATGTAACATGCAGACATCATACCATCCACACAAAAAGGGTTTAAACAGACCAGCAAAGCTACTGTTCACACAATTTAATTAGGTTTTTTTCTGCAAAAAGTGTCATAGAAAGTAAATAAAGGTCTCTGATCAAACTCTCCTCAAGTGCTTTGCCTCAAATCTCTATAGCAGAAAAGGTAATATTCTGACAGTAACTGTGATGTAGGAAGGCAAGCATTATCTGCACACCACAAAAGATGAACTTCTAATTAAACGAATAAAAACTGTTCTGTGGAGGTGCTGGTCTTAATCAATTAGTTTCCATTCCTTGAATAATGGCCAGTAAAAAATACATTTTTCTCACTATTGCCAATTGACCCAAGAGCCTTACAATGCCCATAATTTCCCATACTGGGCAGAAAACATAATTACCTACCAAAGAGAAAATGTAAGTGAATTATTAAGTCTTCAGAACTCCTTGTTTTCAGTCCAAATCAGTCATTATTTTGTAGTTAATCTTCTGCACATTTGTGGCAATGGGAGAGGCAGATGTTTAATTAGTTTTAGCAAAAAAGAAATCCATTAAAAATTGTCTTGCCTCTACTGAATGGGATTTATAATCTTTGTAGATGAAGACAATTGAAAAAAGAGAAAATACTCTGCAGGGAATCCAAGGAAATCTGTTTGTCAGAACATTCTTTCCTTCACTCCTGGACCTTTGGGACCTGCAGAATCCGATAGAAAACACCTGCATTTTCCAGCTGTCACAGGCACTTATTCCATTTATGAAAAAGAAAAGAAATCCTAATTAATCACAGGTCCATTTTTAATTTGCAGTGTTAGTGATGTTTGAAAAACACAGATGACTTACCAGTGTGTTGTATAGCAGTAAAAAAGGATACAAATGTCTCCAAGCAGATGAAAGTAGAAGGGAAGTGCGGTGTTCAGAAAGCACAGAAAACAGTGGAGTGACTCCAGCCTTATGCTAACATAGCTGAGAGCAGAGTTTGGGTCTGATTCTCCAGTCCTTGCTCACACTGAGCAGTCCTCCTGTATGTTCATAGTCCCCACTGAGGCCACTTGAGTAAGTGCCCATCGTGAGTAAGCTGTACAGAACTCGGCCCCTAATGAAGCATTGCACTAGTGCCTCATCAGTCAGCAGGTCCAACCAGTGGAGGATTTTCCGCACAGAAGGAATTCTAGAGTGGCATGGAGCTGTCATACCAATTTGTATGTTTTCACTCTTGCTACTCAGCACAGGGGCCATGTCAAGAGAAGAATGGAAATAGCCCTGGCATCCCTATGCTCTGCTGATCCCCAGATGCCAGAATTCAAAGCTATTGGCAAAGACTATGCATACTAGAAAAGCCCCGGGGCAGCTCTAATTTATGCCAAGGACTGGCACTGAGGGGGTGTTACATAGGTGGCTTAAAGGGAGCTTTGTCTACCGCTTTTACTCTGAGCTCAGCTTGTCTGACCCAGAGAATCTGGGCTTAAATAATTAAACACCAACCCCCAAAACTCTATTTGACATACATGAAGCATTTGTTCTTTCTCTCCCTCTCTCATTTTTGGAAGTGACTGAGCACAGCTGGCATATATGGTACTAGGTTAAAGCTGGTAACAAACCTTTTGGGATTAGAAAATCTCTCTAACCTGCTTGAACTCTAGAGTGGGCGTTTGGGTGGGAGAGAGGATGCATGAATGGGCTGGTGACATGATGTCTGACCAGGAGGGAGGGTGCAGGAGCAGGGTGGGGATGCAGGAGCGTGCAGGGGGGTGGGGGGGTGCTTGAGGATTATGGGTGTGGGGGGTCTGGGCACAAAGGGAGTGGGAGGGAATCTGTTTTTTGTTTTTTACTCTTGCCTAACAAACCCTGCTGGTATTTGGAGTTTTTCCTTTATGGATTAATGATTTTATGCAGCAATGCCACAATCTCTCTAATTAGTTACTTGCTAATGCCATTGTAAAGATTTTAATTATGGCCATTCTGCATTTCCAATTATTGCGAAAGTGGCCTAAAATCAAAGGGGGAGATTAAAAGGGTTTGATTTTGGTCAAACAATGGGATTGGAAGAGACAAGACTCTTAAATCTTGTCTACACTACATATTCCATCAAAAGACTACTTTCTAACTCATTTTTTCAAACAGTTTCAATGAGCATGGTTGTTTCATTATAGTCTTCTTTTAAAAACAATGTAACAATGTGTGATAGGGTGTGTTCCCCATACTCACCCTGGAGGGAGTAATGTAGGCCCCAAAGAATAATTCATGTATTGGGCTGTACATTGGGGAAATTGTGGCTAGAGGAATGCCTTAATTTGAGATAACTCACCTGTGCGGGAACAGGCAGCACTTCTTTAAAGCCAAGTTGCTGCTAGCAGAAAGGGGCTGCATGGAAGCAGCTGGTAGTCACTTCCTTAGAGAAGGGAATTTGGGCTGGCAGAGATAGCCAGAAGGAGTAGGAAAGGTGTAGGGGAAAGGTAGTGATGCTCAGGATGGTGCAGACGTGGGTGGCTGACCTTGAAGTAGAGGGTGGACCTGGGTTACCCTACTAGCCTCTGGGAAAGTGGCACCATGGGGCAATGAATGAGAAGACTGCTACACACTGAGTCACAGAAGAGAGAGAGCAGCAGGGACTGGGGGACTTGGAAATAGCTAATCCCAGAGTGGTTAGGAGGAGGCGCCCATCCTTCTGCCTGAGACTGTACCCCTTCCTTTCTGTTGACCTTCCTGATCACAAACAAAGTCTGAACCAGTCTGGCAGTTCCTGTGTCCCTATGCTGTAATCAGACACTCATTTAGAATATGCCTTAAGAAGAATATGTAATACTTTGGTTCCAAAGAAGCAGGGCACAGAGCTAACGAAAATGTGCGTCAGAGGAGAGAACATACTTTATCTCACACAGCACAAGACTTATTTGTTTAGAAAGGCCTTTGATTGGCCTCATCAAAAGGGGAGGGTGGGTTTTCTTAACAGGCAATTAATTGTCTTTACTGATGCATTCAACTGTCATGGCAATCATCCCCAAATATACATTTCTAAATAAGTAAATACTGCCTGGAAAGCTGCCTAATTGCAATGTGCCCTGGGCACTGCTAGTGCTGCAGTGCTGTGCAAGTCCCCAGCTCCCACTGAAGCAGTGGTAAAAATCTTGAGCACACAACCTGTAAGAAGAAAAGGGGACATAGAAAGCAGCATTCAGGCAAATACCTCTGGCAGCCCACCTGCTCTTCACTCTGGGCTCAGCAGTCTCACTCACTCCTACACATTAACACTCACTGATACCTTACATTATTCTTAATGAGACCCTTCCCCCCCCCCCCCCCCCCGTTTTCTTTTTAATGGAAAATTGGCTGTCCCTTAGGGTTCCAGTCCATTTTCTCTTTTATTCTCTAACCCATTGTGTGTGCCTTGGCACTAGGGC
Source organism: Pelodiscus sinensis (assembly GCF_052426305.1). NCBI lineage: Eukaryota > Metazoa > Chordata > Testudines > Trionychidae > Pelodiscus > Pelodiscus sinensis. The sequence goes on from NC_143065.1 coordinate 29,819,000, forward strand.
TCAATTCAAAACTCATTGAAGTCAAAGGAAAGATTCCCATTGAATTCAGTGGGCCCTGTTGATGAAGCCAAGCTGGCTATGGTCCCCTTCCAGTCTGTTTAACACTCCAGCCACAGTTTGCTACAAGGGAGGACACTCCTTATGTACACCTCCTAACCTGTCTAGCTCTGATGCTCAGTGCACAGACATCCATGTATGTTTACTCACTGTAACAGGATGGACTGCCCCTTTGACCCAGGCCCCCTGGCTCTTAGTCAGTCCTGTTTAGACCCACCCTGCTAGGATGCTGGACATAAAAGGAGCAAAGCCCAGCTGGTGAATGGGGGCTGTGGAAGAGGATGGACAGGTTGCTCTGTACTAGCCTGAGAGACTTGGAAACAATGTTCTCTTAAATTTTTCCCATCTATGTGTGGAATAAATTTTGTTATGTGCACTGAGGCATGAACAGATGTGCACTATCAGTAGAAACAAATGCTGCCAGCTGTGGGAGCTCTGCTAATCAGCTGAGCAGCATTTGAATCTCTCTTGAGTGGCTGCCCAAACACTCAGCTTACAGTGAACACCACTCAGGAGCCAAAGCTGGGCCAGGAGGAGGCTGGTGAGGCCTGATTTGAGGAGGTTTTGGAAGACTGAGTCAAAGGGTACGTCTAGACTACCGCGTTTTGTCGACGGAAGTTTTGTCGACAGATACTGTCGACAAAACTTCCGTCGACATAGAGCGTCCAGACACATTAAGTTCTGTCGACAAAGCAAGCTGCTTTGTCGACAGAACTCCGTAGTCTGGACGCAATGTTACAGGCAATAACACCTTCTGTCGACAGAGTTCTGTTGACAGAAGGTGTTATGCCTTGTAAAATGAGGTATACCAGCGTCGACAAAACTGCTGAGTTCTGTCGACATTATGTCGACAGAACTCAGCGGTAGTGTAGACGCTGGTATAGTTTTGTCGACAAAAGTCCACTTTTGTCGACAAAACTAGGTAGTCTAGACACACCCTAAGGGACTCCAGAAGAAGGAAGCCCAGCAGCGAAAAACTGGCTGGAGTGAGGAGCTGAAGAGATCACAAGGCAGGTGGAAGCCAGTCTGCACCACAGGACAAAGTTGAATTAAGATACACAACTTCAGCTATGTTAATTGCGTAGCTGAAATTGAAATAGCTTAACTTGACTTTTGGCGCTGTCTACACTGCAGGAAGTCGAAGGAAGAACACTCTCCCTTCGACTTCCCTTACTCCTCGTGAAAACAGGGTTACCGGCATCAACTGGAGTACCCCCTCAGTTCAAATTAACTATCTTAACTGGACTGCTAATTTGAACCCTGGAATATTGACAGTGGCAGCTTCGATATTCCTCTGTAGTGTAGACATACCCTAAGAGACTCTGGCAAGAAGGCCTAGGAGTGGCTACTCAAGAAATAGCAGGAAGCCAAACTCAAAGGGCACATCTACACAGCAGAACTAAAGTTGAATTAAGCTACACAACTTCAGCTGCATCAATTGTGTAGTTTAAGCTGAAGTAGCTTAATTCGGCTTTTGGTGCTGTCTACACAACAGGAAGTCAAAGAAAGAATGCTCTTCCTTCAACTGCCCTTACTCCTCATGAAATGAGGGTTACCATGAGTCTGAGTAAGAAGTCCTCCAGCTTGACATTATTTTGAAATAAAGGCTTGTCATGTAGATGTGTACTGTCAGTTATTCTGAAATAATGCTGCTGTGTAGACGTACCCAAAGAGCCCAGGAGGGGCTGAGGGAAGAGGTGGACAGGAGACTGGCAATGATGAAAGCTGTGCCCAAACACGGGGCAAAAGAGTGCTTCATGTAGTGAAGAGAAGACTCCCTTGAGAAGGAGGTGGGATTGTTTGGACCTGTGTTCCCTGGAAGGAGTGGACTTTAATTAATGACTTAACTGCAGGACTGAGTCATACAATCTCTGGTGGGAACAGGCTGAAGATAGTTGTGGGGTAACTGAGCTAGAAGTGCTACAATGCTGGGTCTTGGTGCAAGAGGGTGGGGCAGCTGTGAAACCTAACCAAGATTCAAAATAAATGGTGAAATCCTAGCCTTACTGAAATGAATGGGAGTTCTTCCATTAACTGCAGTGGGGCCAGGATTTCACAAAGATTCTGAGGGAAGGCATGAAGTCCGGGTCTCCTGTGACTGTTTGCACTAGAGTGGAGTGAACACAGAACTGCTTCCTATGTCTGCAGACAGTGGTGTCTTTAGAGATTATAAAGATGTGGAACACAGAAAACAAAAGCACAAGAGTTAAATACACAACACAGAAATACTGTCATTGCAGCCCAAGAAATTCCATGGGACTGATAATAAATGTATGGCAAAAGTGCTGTGTCACCTACCAGTCTTGAGACTGCTGGACTCCTGCTCCTGTGCCCTCCTTAATTCAAAGTAGGTCTTGCAGCTTTGGTGAACAAAATAGTAACTAGTCAGGCCCAATAACTTGTGGCTGAGCTGAAGCATGTCTCTTAGAAAGAGAGGCAATCTGGATTTGAAGACTTCAGACACCACATCTCAGGTGGCGAATTAGCTCTACTGCTAAAAAGTTGCATCCTATTTCTAGTTTGAATTTGTCAAGCTTGAACATCCAGCCACAGGATCTTGTTATGCCTTTGTCTTCTAGACTAAAGAACCCTCTACTATCAAAATCGTCTCTCCATGTAGATACTTAGACTTTTAGCCACCTCTTTGATCAACTAGATTGAGCTTCTTAAGTCTCACATTCTGGCATTTATTCCAGTCCTCAAATCATTCTTTTTGCATTTTCTGAACACTCGCCAGTTTTCAACAGCCTTTTTGAAATGTGGGCAGCAAAACTGGACACACTGTTCTGGTAGTAGCCTCACCAGTGCTTTATAAAAAGGCACTAGCACCTTCCTGTTTCCTGATTACCTAACTTGCATGTCTGTCATCTGAGAAATTCAAAAGATCTGACTAACACAGGCATCCATTAGTCTAAATACACCTTTTATTGAGGTCCATAGTGGGTGAGAAAATCTCTTTTATTGGACCAACTTCTGCTGGTGAAAGAGACAGGTTTCTGAGCTACTCAGAGCTCTGCTTCAGGTCCTGAAGTTATTACCTCACGCACTTTGTCTCTTTAATATCCTGGGTCCAACGCAACTACAACCTGGCAACCAATGCTTAATGAGGTAGGTATTATTGTTACAAGAAAATCCTGATTCATGCTTCACTGTTTTCAGCAATGTGTCAAGTCAGCACATTTTGATTACCTTCTCAGAGGACAATAGTGAGGTCAGAATCGCAGTTCACCAATCAGAACGGCTACACAAAATGTTGCATCCTAATTGGCTGATGCTGATTTCCATCCAGATTATTATACATAAGACTTTTTGCTGCTGGTCCTCTACCTTAAACTCCTGTCTAAATATTAATTTAAAAGGATCAAGCATGCTGCCAGCTTTTGCTGATAGATGGAATTTTTACCCTTGCTTTCTTGGCGTTTAATAACAGCCTTGCACAGACTGGCTTCTTGTTTCAGAGAATATTAAGATTCATTGTCCTTTAAGGTGAACATTGACTAAAGTGAGGCTGAAGTAATTTTTTAAAAATGATTTTGTGTGAATTTTAATCCTCATGAAAGATGAAATGTCCCATGACTGGAGCCTATTGTTTGGCCACAAAAGAAATCTGGCTTTTTATTATGACCTCAGCCCCACTGCCCTTTTCTCCCTAGTCTTTCCCTTCATGGTTGTGGGAATTCAGTAAGGAGCGACTGTGCTGTCTCGGCAAAGAAGGAGCACAGAACCATACCTGCATAGACATATGCTTTGCAGGCGTTCGAGAGTGGGCAGTAAAACTCAAACTCAACCATTGAATGAGTAGCAGCTGCAATATCCAGTTCCCTCCGCCAATGCCTGAGTCCTAATTTGGACAAGCTTTTGATAGTTTTTTAGGTCCACTCAGAGTACAGAGGAGTCTATTAATTGGTGCTCCAACTGGAGACTTTTGTGATGTCAAGACCTGTTAACAGGACTCAGACTGTTAATCAGACATCAGAGGTCAAAGCTTTCAATATGGGCTTGAGTGGTAATGGGCTACTGGGACTTCTCATGTTCATTTGTTGGTTCCAGTCTCTTTAGTCATCCAACCCCCATAAATCCAGTATAAACAGTTTGAATGTCATCAGTATTGGCTGGCAGCACTTGCAGGTACATCTAGACTGCAGAGCTTTTCCAGGATGCTGGAGGTATCCCAGAAAAGCTGTGTTGCATCCAAGGAACGCATCCTCTTTTCCAAAAAAAATGTCGGAAAAGCGGATGCATTTTGTTGGTATCCCTGTAAACCTTGTTTCATGAGGAAGAAGGGATGTTCTGAAAGGGCTTTTTTTCTGACATTTGGCCCCATGTAGATGGGCAAAATGTCAGAAAAGTCTCTCTCAGAAGAAAAACGGGAAAAGATACACAATTTGAGTATTTTTTTTCAACTTTTCTTTGTGGTGTAGACACAGCCTGAGTTACAGATTGGAACACTGAGGAATGGATAAGTTATGTGACTTCCTGTGGATCAACAGCAGAGCCACAAAGAGAAACTACAAGTCTTGACTTCCAGTCCCTTTCCTACTATCCTTATACTCAGACTAAATCTGTGTTACTTAGCACAGGGATTTTCAAACTCTGGATTACAGCTCGTAAGGGCAAGCCACTAGGTGGCCATGAGATGCTTTGTTTAACTGTATCGTCTCAGGTACGGGTGATTGCAACACTTGTTGGCCAATGAGAGTTGCAGGAAGCGGTGTTCCAGTTCGAACCTCTTCCCACAGATCCCATTAGACAGGAACTTCCCATACCTGTGGAGGTGCAGGGAAACAAAGTGTGTCACAGTCACCTAGCGACTTGCCCTTACAAGCTGCAACCCAGAGTTTGAAAATCCCTGACTTAGCAAACAATCTCAGAAGCTAGTGTGGACTGATTTCCTAAGCGAAACGCTATGGGCGAGGGGTCCCTAGTTTTTGTTCAGATGTGCTATGGGAGGAGAGAACTAGGCAACTTGCATGCCCCAATCACCTATAAGAATCAGCTGCAGTCCCTGAAGTCAGAAGCATGCAAGGATGAGATGGCCACTCCATACACCTGTATAGGTCAGAAGAGGCAGGGCAATTGCCATGCCCAATAGCTTACACAATGAACATCTATGGAAAGAGGACAGTGCTGTACCATTCTTAGTGGTACATCCTTCCTGACCTTCACATGTAGTAGCACAGTCCCTCTCTGAGCTCCCCCTGTGTGATGTGGCTGTTCATTGCTACAAACACAGGCCGGGTGCTTTAAAGGTACAGTCTGTCCCCCTCCAAGCAAAGTAGCAAATCATTCAGCAGCATGTAAGCAGCTGTGTGGCCATTAAAAATAAAATCAATTAAGGCTGCATGCCAAGTGGCACTAAACCGTTATAAAATTCAAATAAGGCAACAGAGTGCAGTGCAAACAACTCCCCTCCCCCATAGCACTGTTATTAAATGAATGTGATTCACAAGTGGTGTAGAGAAAAAACAATATCAAAATGCTAGAGAGATGATGCATAATTTTCCCATCTCAGTGCTGTAAAACGGCACTGCTAGTAGGTTACCTGTTTCAGAAGCATGAAACGGGCACATTCTCTTCCCCATCCCAGCACATTCTGATCAAAATCAGCTTGATCTTGGATTCAGAAGCTGTTTGAAATCCACAAGAAAAGTGAGGCGAGTAGATTGTAAAACAACATGGCTGAGTTTTGTGCTAACTGGCACTACTTAGATCTGTCACCAGAAACATAACTTTTTATAGTTGTTAATATCCAAACCCATCACCAGTGGCAAGGGGGAGGATAGAAGGAGATGTGATATGACAAATAAGTTGTTAGTATCACAGTCAAGCCATGCTTTACAAGATGTCACTCACTTAAAGAGGGTGGGGCTGATTCTCTATTTCCCTGATTGTTGCCATCATTTCATCCCCATGCAAAGGGGAGTGTCAAATGACATTAGTGCATGGGGATGTAAAATAAGGTCCAGAAAGAGAAGGCAAATTGAGACCATAGAAAAAGAAAGAAAATAATGGAGATATACCTATCTCCAAGAACTAAAGGACATGGAATCTAGTCCCCTGCCTTCACACAGGACCAAGTACCATGCCTGACAGATTTTCCCCAAATACCTAAACAGCCTTCCTTAAGGATTGAACTCACAACCCTCAGTTTAATAAGCTAATGCTCAAACCATTGAGCTATCCCCCATACACTTATGTTACTAAATATGCTTTACTAGAGACAGTGAAATAGCCAGCCCTGTGGCAGGATGTGGTTTTAAACAGAATCTCCAGATTGATCTCCCTTCAGAATGCATTGATTTCTATAAGCATAATGGAGTAACTAAGTTTAAAGTAAAACTTTCAATGCCAATTCCTCTTGACAGTCTGAGTGGCTGGTTTAGGTGCTGGTCTGGTGCATCTACAGTGGAGGTGCTCCACGAAGGATACGTTAGCCCACAGTAACCCTGCATTCACTAAACATTCTATGGGGTAAAGGACAAGAGCAGGGCCACCCCATAACATTTTGGCACCTGAGGCGGGGAGCTCAAATGACGCCCCCATGCCCTCTTGCTTGGGCCAAAACATTGAAAGGTCTCAATTTTGCCTTCCTCCTGTTCTACTCCTCTCATGGCACCCCACCATCTCTGTGCATCTAGAGCAGCAAGAATACATATGCACCAGCCAGCAGACACAATTTTCTACACTCTGGGTCCTAGTGGTGCCTCCCCACAGTCTGGCACCTGAGGCGGCCGCTTCAGTTTGCCTCATGGTAAGGCCAGCCCTGGACTAGAGAGCCCCTGCAGCAACAGAGCCTCTGGTTCCTCCCTTTCCCTTAATCTGGGGGAGGAGGGTAACGTATGGGTTTAAGATGGAATCTAGCAATTCTCAGGCTAGTTTAAATTTCATTTCTGCATTTGTGTTACTTTTTAAGAGCCTATCTTAGCTTAATACTAAATCTGAAGAGAAAACTAGGCGTGAAGAATGCCATTGTTTGGGCACAATTACCCGTAATTTAGTGAATATAACCCACGGGTTATATTCATTTATACAAACCCCGCACTCCTTCCCGTGGGCTATAGTCGTGTGTGGGTTATATAGGGTTTTTTTACTGAAATAGCAGAGGATCCCCTCCCTCCCGCCCCTTTCACTAACTTTGCCGGGCTGGGGTTAGGCTCCTAGCCCGAGACCGAACAACACGGGGAAACTTACAAGGGGGTGCAGTAGCCGGGAACACTCTGGAGCTGGAGCAGAGGCATCCCCAGCAGAGATGCAAGGTGGAAGGCTCCCAGCCCGGGCTGACAAAGAGAAGGAGCCTGGAGCAAGTTGCAAGTTGCAGGCGTGGGGCTCGGCGGCCAGCAGCAGCGGCGGGAGTCTGCAGACAGCCATGGCTCACAGAAGCGGGGCCGGGGCATGGTACCTGTTACTCCTGCACGATCCAGACTGGCGCCCTCCCCTGCCTGCAGCCGTCGCCACCACACGCTGGACCCGTTGCGTGCTCGCTTGTTGCTCCTGGGGCTGGGCATGGTTCGGGGCGGCGGGGCCACCTGCTCCGGGCTCCTTCCCTTTGTCAGCCCAGGCTGGGAGCCTCCTGCCTTGCGCCTCTGCTGGGGATGCTTCTTGTATACCCTGTGGGTTATACACATGCGCGGGGTACACAAGATTTTTTTTACTGAAATAGAAAAAACCATGGGGTATATTCGGGTGCGGGATATATTTGGGTGCGGGGTATATTCACTAAATTACAGTAGTGGGTGTCTTAGATTTCCCTAGTAGAAGGTGTTTTATTGGTGGTAATTGACTCTGGTGGGTCAGCTGTGTCACTTCCTTGACACCTCAAGTGTCACGTTTCTTCCATGACTACGTAGACCCCCATCTGAAATGATCCTTGCAGAAATGAGTAGAAATCTTCAGCAGGCAAATGGCAACCATGAATACTCTAAGTCAGTGTTCTTTATATTACATCTTTGCATAGGCCCTTCCCTTTAGTACTCAAACTAGGAGTTACTTGGTCCAGGCCTCGGATTAGCTGTCTGCAAAGGGATGACTTTCAATCTCATTGTTCAGAAGGGTTTCCAGCTAAGTATCAACTATATGCTCTTAACATATATTGAGGTGAGTGAAGTGTGAGTATGTGTGTGTGTCAGGGAAGGGGAAGAAATCACAGAATTAGAAAGCAAACATGAATGGACAGATATAGATTACAAAAGTTATGAGTCAACTTTCCAATTGCAGCACAAGGAAGTTCAACCCAAGCATACTTTGTAATGAATTAATTCTGTTTTAAGCAGGCTCATAAATATGCATTATCTGACTCACAGCCTTGCCTTAGCTGAAACAAAAGTTTTAATCATTATAGAATGAGATGCAGTGTCTCTGAATGAGAGCTATACTGTATATTATGACAATAATGATAAAATTGCCATTTCCTGTCAAAGGCGTCTGAAAGCTTTGGCTAGACCGAGCCAGGATCCAATTTGAAGACATTCTATCTTTAAACAACATGCATTTAACATCTATAAAAGTAGTAATCAAATTTATGGATACAGAATATCTATGATCCCCTACCTACTCTGGTGATAATTTCTGAAATGGAAAGTGAAACCATTTCACATAACCATGAGAACGACAGATGATATTCAGATACTGTTAAGGAAAGAACTTCATAAATCTGCACTTTTTAATTTAGTATGACATTCAAACAATAGGTAAACAGTTTATGTTCCACCATTAAAAATATAATTTGTTCTTAGAAGGCAAATGCAGTGACAGCTTTTTCAGTGATTGCAGTATGGAATTGGCAATGACAGAATTGAGGTTAGCTCTGCTATGTCTACACTGTGGAGCTATTTCCCGAAATAGCTTTTCCACATTTTAAGAGCAAGCCCATTATATTTCAATATAACATGTTTGCTATTCGGACATCCCCTGTAAACCTCATTGCATGAAGGTTAAGGGATGTTTCAGAATAGCACCTTATTCAAAATTACTGTACCCTGAAATAAGCTACGCAATTTGTAGCACCTCAATAGCATTTAGAGAAACATCTTTGAAAACAAAGATGTATTTCAGAAAAATGATCCTTTGAATGTCTCTGGTAAAGCTGTAAGAAATTATCCTCAGCTACACCCAGCAGAAAGGAACAGAAATTCATAAAAGCAACAATTTGATTGCATAAATTATGGTTTGACCAGTCAAATGTTAACATTTCATGGGGGAAAGCTGAGAACTAGAAGATAAGGAAATATTTTATACTATAACATGATCATAATATGTAATATTGACTTTTGCAAAGATTAATATCAACACTTACTGCTCTGAGAGGTAAATAGTGATTATAATCAACATTTTAGTCAAAAGGCAAAAAATCTTAATTTTATTAGTTAGAAGTCAGTAACTGAATTTGTCTCAAACATGATGAATGTCTCCTTTACCAGAAATATTTGGTATTCTTTCCATTGGAGCTATGAATTAAAAAAAAAAAATCTAATAGTGTTTCCTCAGAAACAAACATTCTAAAGTAGAAATTAATTAGGGATTCAAAAACTCCTATTTTCTTTTGATGAAGTTTATCAGAAGTTTCAGTGATATTTGATTGGCTCAAAGATAATAGTTTTTCTCAACATATCTGTAGCTAAACACCCACTTTAGAATCTGTGATATTAATTGGCTAACCTTAACCCTGAGCATCTGTAACCCCACCTCAAGTCAATGAGCTTGAGCAGCTCAGAACCTCTGAAAAATTAATCCTTTTATTGTCAACTTGGTTGCTCAGCTATTAGGTGTCTTCTAGCCAATCTTATACTTGGCATTAGTTGGCTTTTCTGTGTATGTGAAATAATTCCTTAACCATCTTCTTATGCTGACCTCTAGCTCTTTGTGAAGTATCCAAAATACTTTCTCCCAACTTCAAATGTTTCTTTCCAGAATGATTTAGCTTCCACTCAATGTGTCGTTGTTTCAGTAGATTGCTTACATTTCATGAGGAACATTCCATCGTTGTTTCCATACTTAGCCCTTCCACAGACACTAATAAAGGCTCCAGAGATCTAGGGGCAGTACAATCTCCTAGTAGTCATTGACAGCAGTACCATATTTTTAAAATCCTCAGTTCTTTCCCTTATGGTTTGGGTTTCTAAGTCGGTGGAACTAGTCAACAGTGGAACTAGTCATTGTCTAATGTCATTGCCAGTCAGACATTTGAATGAGCCTTTCTAGGCAAGGAGGGGAGTACAGGAAGATAATTAGTACTAATTGTGAGAACAGTAGAATGTTTGGTTCCAACGGGAAACGTTACCTGATCCATCCTTTTCTTTAGATTTGCCATACATTCTAACGAATGTCAGGCACCTTCAAACACTATGAAACCGAAGCAGCCAACAACCAGCAGCAATTCTACCAGAGCAATTCCCCCTCCCTTGTCTCCCCAGTGGCATGCCCTGTTTCCTGCTCAAGGTATGCCAACGAGAACTTGGGCATATCTGAGGGATCTGCTTCAGGAAGCTCTGCCCACAATTGTTTACCTCTATAAGATTCCCCCAACAGTACTTCCAACTGAAAAATCTGATGAAATGTTTTAAAAGTGTGAGGTCCTCAGATAACATGAATAACCATTCTAGTGTAAAATAAACCCAACATAAAGCCCATTTCTAGATGCTATTTACATGGTCCAAAATAACACAACTGATGAATCACTGAACAGTCCTAGGGTTTGCTCCTGAATGCTTTGTGTATCAGTGTGAATATGAGAATTGGAAAAAAATGAAGGCTCAAGAAGACTCTGTTGTAAACTGTTTGTATCTCACTCCCCTTAAAAGGTTTCAGAGAGGTAGCTGAGTTAGTCTGTAACACAAAAAAACCTTAAAAAACAACAAATAATTTGGTAGCACTTTAAAGACTAACAAAACATGTAGATGGTATCATGAGCTTTCGTGTGGGTTGTGCCCATGAAAGCTCATGATACCATCTACGGGTGCATCTAGACTACATTCCTTTTTCTAAAGAGGAATGCAAATGAGGGAAATAAAAAATGCAAATGAAGCGCTGATTTACAGCTCTCACACTTCATTTGCATAATCTCTTCCGATCACATTTTAGAAAGAGATTTTTTCAGAAAAAAAAAGCAGTCTAGATGGGGTTCTTTCAGGAAAAAAAACCCTTTTTCGAAAGAACTCTGTAAACCTAATTTTTTCAGGAATAAGAGTTCTTTCGAAAAATGTGGGGTATTTTCGAAAGCACCCCATTTAGCCTTTTTTTTTAAAAAAAAATCTCTTCCAAAAAAGTGATCAGAAGAGATTATGCAAATGAAGCACGAGATTTGTAAATCAGTGCTTCATTTGCATTTTTGATTTCCCTCATTTGTATTCCTCTTTTGAAAGAGGAATGAAGTCTAGATGTGTCCTACATTTTTTGTTAGTCTTTAAAGTGCTACCAGACTATTTGTTGTTTTTTAAGTTTTTCCTATTAGAAAGCAATTCTAATAGAGTCAGATTAATTTTAAAATCTTTTATTTTTAAAGGAAATACAAAAACCATTGTAAAATCATTAAAAGATTTTCTTTTAGTTAACATGAAAAACGAGAGAATTCAGCCCAGAAATGTATTCTCTGCCTGTGCTTCATTCGGTTGTTTAATATTCATATAACCTGTATCTTGCTCTTACTTTGCACCTACTTGGGTAGATAAATACAGTTCACTAAGGGCTATAAAAACATTTTCCATTTAGCAATTGTTTATTATTACTTATGGTCATCTGGTCACAGCAAAATCCAAGAAGAATATCAACAGTAAGTCAGTCCTTAAGAAGCAGAGATGAAGAAACACTAATCAACACTTAAATAATTTTGTAATGGTGTTTTATAAACTTCAATTTCTGTTAACACTGCTTCCCGTAGAGAACAAATGGCTTCAAATGGCATGCTTCAAGACTCTCTTTTATCTGCAATGCTTTCTATTCTCTGGGTGAGAATTAAGCACAGTATGAATTTGGTTTTCAGAGAGGCTCCAAATACTAAAATCAGTGCTGCTAAACTGTTTAATAATGTATTTGCCAGTATGAAAGACTTTTGTATCACTTCCATAGAGTTTTCCTATGGTCCATGGAAGAATGATGGGGAGAAAAGTTTATTAAAGACAATACTTTGCAGTCAGAGACTTGAGTGCAGAGTGGTTTGGTGGAATAAGCACAGGTTAGAACTGAAGGGCTGTGTCTAGACTGGCCAGTTTTTCTGGAAAATCAGCCGCTTTTCCGGAAAAACTTGCCAGCTGTCTACACTGGCTATTTGAATTTCCGCAAAAGCACTGACGATCTCATGTAAGATTGTCAGTCTTTTGCGGAAATACTATGCTGCTCCCGTTTGGGCAAAAGTCTTTTTCCGAAAAACTTTTGCGCAAAAGGGCCAGTGTAGACAGCAGAGATTTCTTTTCCGCAAAAAAGCTCCGATCGCGAAAATGGCGATCGGGGTTTTTTTGTGGAAAAGCGCGTCTAGATTGGCCACGGACGCTTTTCCGCAAAAAGTGCTTTTGCGGAAAAGCGTCCTGCCAATCTAGACGCTCTGTTCCAAAAATGCTTTTAACGGAAAACTTTTCCATTAAAAGCATTTCCGGAAAATCATGCCAGTCTACACGTAGCCAAGAAGTAATGAGGTTTGCTCTCAATTTCTCACTTTAACTTTCTGGCTGTTTCCTACTTGTAAAGAGGAGGTGATTGTATTACTTACCCACCTACTTCATTGGCATATTATGAAAATTAATTAATGCCGCCACAGCTTTTCCAATATATAAGGTAGTATATAGATCTCCTATTCAGCAAAGATCCTGTGATCTAAACTTTCATGTTCTCATTGAAGTTAATGGGAATTAAGCACATACTTAAGTGGATTGTGGAATACAGAAGTCCTTGTGGGCACCAGTTTGGTAAAAAGACTTCAGTGATGACATGATGCAAGATTTAGGATTAATGTACTTAATAACAATTTTCTCACTCACCAGCTTGTACAACTTGCCTCAGCTATGCATTGCTTGCTCAGTACAAGACTTAACATCAATTCACACTTAAACTAGATTGAACTTTACATAATTTGAAAACAGCAACAAGAATTATGTTTTCTCTCTCTTTTGATGCATTTTCCCACTCTATCGTACTAGTTTAACACTACCGAGACAAACTCATACAGTAAAGTCTAAACACTTGATATGCTATGGAGCAGGTCAAGGTTCAAAGGATGACTAATTGCCTTTCTCTTGACGGTGATACTGAATCTTTACAGCTCTAAACATTATTTACAAACTAGGCTACTCCTGAACCTGATGTAGACATCTCTTTGCCCTACCCCATAATCTCGCCCCAGCTTCAAATGCTTCGTATTGTCCCAGTTATACAAAGGGGCTGTCGAGCTGCTCACATGGATGGACTTGCAAAAGTTCTCCATATGCTGCTGCTCACCAGGGAGCTGTGAGTGCTCAGCATGTTTGAAAATCTGGCCACTCCAGCTAGGTGCCCATCTTGTCTAAGTGAGAGTGCAACTGTATTAAAATCCATGCCTGAAAGGGCAATTAAGGATTCCCCCTGCATGGGGCTAGCCTAGAACTAGCATAGCCTGGATCCTGCCATGGGAGGGTTCTTGCTAGGTGAGGAAATTGGCATGAGCAGAGTGCATTGTACTCCTGTGATCCAGGGCCGGCATAAAGTGGGTTAATATAAACCACATAATTTAACCAGCACTAACAGTGCTTGAAATTATGCTGGAGGCTAAATCTTCCCCAGGGAACCACAGAGACTAGGGGAGCAGAGAGATGATGTAAAACCACATCAGTGTCTTCCTCTGCTTCAGGTCCCATCCTGAGTGCAACTGACCAGATCCAAGGACCTGAAAGTGATGGAAGAAAAAACGTATTTTGGTTTCTTTTCTATCTTAGCCCCAAAGCTCTCCTCCTCCTACCAAGAGCTAGGCACGTCTAATGAATATAAATAGACCATGTATTTATGTAATTTGTGACATTGACATCTAAAATCAACTCAGTCAATCATTCCGCTATCAATATCTATCACAACATATTAACCTCAATGATCAAATTAGTTTTAAATGCATCCTATCACCTTTTTCTGGTGCAAATGAGTTCATATAGTCTATCCTCCTACAATCCCCATGAGAAGCAGTGAGATCTGCTACCTACAATTTTAATGTTGCGCACAGACTGCATATCCATATTTTTATAGACACCCTGGAGAAAGGTGATTGTGATATACCCTGCATGAACCTACTGATGAGTTATGTAGAAGAGCTGCCAGTATCTATTAGACCCTCTAATATGCTATAGTCTATTAGACTGGATACTGAGACTCAGTGAATTACTGCACTTAATTTATTTTATGGGTGTTGAGTGTGAATATGGGCAGAATAAAAGTTCTTTGGCTAATTTTCTAATCAGATGGCAGTTAATATAAGGTTTTTTACTAGGAAAGGCTCCAAGAGAGAAAAATAATGATTTCAGCCAACAGTCAGGCTAAGAAAATTTACTGTGGTGCTGGGGGAGAGTTCTGCTGGGGGATATTCCCCGTAGATTTGTTCTAGCTGACTCAGTTTAGCTGCTGTACAGTTATGAGCATAGTTTTCCTATTTGCCATTACAGAAATCTGGTGGGGTGATTTAAATGTTAAAATCAGTGGCTGTAACCTATTTAGGAAGGATCGAGTGGGCAAAAGGGAAGGCACCCTATGTCAGAAATAGCATTACCTGTTTCTGAGTCAGAGATAACTCAGAAGAAAATGATCATGAATGTTTATGGAATAATGGCCTAACAGCACGAGATGGGGTATTAGTTGATGGTTGCTAATGACCACCAAATCACAGTAGCTACCAGGATGACGATCTCCTTAGGAACCTACTTATATAATGTGTAGGAAGGAAAAAGGTGTGTGATCATGGGGAACTTTGATTTCAGTGATACATGCTGCCAGTTCTGAAATATCTTTGGAGTTTCTAAATGTTAGCTATAACAGTTTCTTAACTCAAAAAGTGTGGTAGCCAACATGGGAGGCATTCTTCATTAGCCCTTGTCCTAGTAAACAAAGAAGAACTGACCCCGTGAGACCAGTCAGACCAAGGGTCCATCTAGCCTAGTACCTTTGCTTCCATCAGTGGTCTATGCCAGGTACTTCAGAGGAATTAATAGAATGGGTCATCATCAAGTGATCCATCCCCTGTTGTCCACTCCCAGCTTCTGGCCTACACATCACCCTAAACTCAACGTAAAATACACAATTTGTGCTACACAAATTGCATATCTTATTTTGAATCCATTTCGAAATAGCTTATTTTGAAATTTGGTGTGTCTACACGGCGCCAAATTACAAAATACGTGCTATTTTGTGACATCCCTTAGTCCTCGTGGAACGAGGGTTACCGGGATGCCAAAATAGCGTGCCCGTTATTTCAAAATAACGGGTGACTTGTGTAGACATGGGGTAGCTATTTCAGGATACCACCAGTATCCTGAAATAGCCGTGCAGTGTAGACGTACCCTGAGAGCATAGAGGTGCATCCCTACCCATCATGGTAATATCCATTGATGGACCTATCCTCTATGAAGTTATCTAGTTCTTTTTTCAACTTTGTTATAGATTTTGCCTTAACAACATCCCCTGCAAAGGTTGACTGGGTGTTATGTGAAGGGGTACTTCCTTTGGTTTGTTTGAAACCTGCTGCCTATTGATTTCATTGGGTGGCCTCTAGTTCTTTTGTTATGAGGAGAAGTTAATAACACTTCCTTATCTTATTTTCTCCACACACATCATGATTTTATAAACCTCTATTCTATCCCCCTTAGTCGTCACTTTTTTCTAAGATGAAAAGTCCCGTCTTTTTAGTTTTTTCATATGGAATCTGTTCCATATCCCCTAACCATTTTTGTTGCCCTTTTCTGGACCTTTTCCAATTCCAATTTTTTTTTTTGAGACGGTGTGACCACATAGGCTTGAACGTGGTGTTTGATATGTGAGAGTACCATGAATTTATGTTGTGGCAATATGATATTTTTTGTCTTATTTTCTTACTGAGAACTAAAAGTTAATGGTAGCTTAGATATAAGTGATTATGACTTGATCACATTTATAATGTGCAAGTATAATGAAGTCCAGACCAGTAATATATATGCTTGGCACTTTAATAGGACCAATTTCACAAAGCTGAAAATAACTATGAACCAATTCAGATCTGAATAAGAATTCCATCTGAAAAATGTGAATGATAAATGGGAATCATTAAAGAACACCTTACTAGATGCCCCAAAAGCCACAATCCCATGACTGAGGAAGAAGACTGTGCTGGTTAAAAGGGCGACCTAATTTGAGAGGGGACATGAAGGCACCTATAGAAATGAAATCTCCCTTTCTCTCTCTCTCTCTCTTTCTCTCTCTGTAAAACAAATGGGAAAAAAGGGAAGTTGATAGTAAAGAATATAAATTAGAAATTAGGAAAACTGATAAGGAAAACAAGGAGAAATCTATGAAGAGTTAATGACAATAAGAAGGTTTTAAAAAAAACATATTAGCAACAAACAGAATCCTGAGAATGATATTGGTTCATTACTATATGGAAATTGCAGAATTATCCATAATGCAGAAAAGGCAGAAGTGTTAAACAATAAATATTTCTGTTTTGCATTTGGGGGGAAAAGAGATGATATTGTCTCATCATATGCCTATAACACTCTTTCCATTCTACTAGTTTCTCTGGAGGATTTTAAAGAGAAGCTTCTATTGTGAAACCTTTTAAATCTGCAGGTCCAGATAACTTGTACCCAAGAGATTTAAAAGATCCAGTGGGTGAGCTCATTGAACCAGTAATGTTGCTTTTCAATAAATCTTGGAACATTGGAAAAGTTTCAGCTAAGTTCCCTTAGGTAGAAGAAATCTAGTGTTGGAACAATTTTAAAAAGGGTAAATGGGATGACCCATGTAATAAGAGGCCTGTCAGCCTGACATCAATCCTGAGAAAGATAATGGCGCAGCTGATATATGACTGAATTAATAAAGAATTAATAGAGGGTGCAGTAATTAAAGCAAATCAACGTGGGTTTGTGGCAAATAGGGTATTTTGACAGAATCTAATATATTTTTAATGAGATATGTTTGGTTGCTAAATATAGTAATGTTTTAATAAACTTTTTTTTCTCTAAGGCATTGATTTGGTACCACATGGCATTTAAAAAAACTAGAACAATATAAAATTAACATGGTATACACTGAACAGATTAAAAATTGATTAATGATAGGTCTCAAAAATGTATTTGTAAATAGGGAACAATCATCAAACAGATCTCTAGTGATGGATCATTTTTTGATCCTATTCCTATTAGAGCAGATCAATTAACACTGTTATCAATGACCTAAGAAAAAACACAAAATCCCCATTGCTAAAGTTTTCAAATGACACAAAAATTGGAGGAGTGGTAAATAATGAAGACGACAGGTCACTGATGTAGTGCAACATGGATCACTTGTTAAACTGGGTGCAAGCAAGCAATACCCATTTTAATATGGCTAAATGTAAATGTATTACATTTAGAAACAAAGATTATAGGCCATACTTACAGAATGGGGGAGTCTATCCTCGGTGGCCAGGTCTATCTTAGCGGAAATAGTTGAGTTAAGATACTCAACTCCAGCTATGAGAATAGCATAGCTGGAGTCAATGTGCCTTAAGTCAAATTTCTGAGGCATCTCCATTGCAGGAGATCAGTGGGAGAAACTCTGCTATCAACTTCCCTTACTCCTCACAGCCCCATAGAGTTCTGGGGTCAACAGGGCCACCATCAGTCATCAAACTCCAGGAGATAGGTCTCCAGAGTGTCAAGGTAACTGGAGAGGAGCCCTGAAAAAGATTTGGAGATTGTAGTGGACAATCAGCTGAACAAGAGCTCCCACTGTGATGTTGTGGCCAAAAGAGTTAATGTGATCCTGGGATACATAAACAGGGGAATCTTGGATAGGTGTGGAGAGGTTATTTTACCTCTGTATTTGGCCCTAGTGCAACAACTGCTGAACAATATTCCACGTCTGGTGTCCAAAATTCAAGAAGATTGTTGAGCCACATGAATGGTTAGATTAGAAAACATGCCTTAGGGCTCAATCTCTTTAGTTTAACAAAAATAAGATTCAGGAGTGACTTGATTATAGTCTATGGCTACATCTACATTGCCCAGTCTTGCGCAAGAACATATGTAAATGAGGCACGGTGATGATTATTTTCAGGCAGAATGGCTCTTGCACAAGAGACTGATCCTTCTTGCGCAAAGCCCCTTCTGCAAAAATGGCAGCTCATTAAATATGCTCATCACCACCCCTCATTTGCATATGTTCTTGCACAAGACTGGGCAGTGTAGACGTAGCCTGTAAGTATTGTGACAGACTGCTGGCTAAGCCAGAGCTCTGCCACTACAGCATGGCTGAAAAGGCCAAATACAAACAGCTGAGTAAGCCTAGGCCTGAAGGGCTATTAGAAGCAGCTGTGGGCCTCATTAGCAAGAGGGCTATATAAGGCAGCCAGAGAGGCTGTGAAAGCAAAGCAGTCTAGTCAGGGTGTGACTGTGTGTTTAAGCCAGAAGGTGAGGCTGGCTTGCTGCAATCTGAAAGCTTTGTAACTAGAAGGTGGTGGGAAACTGATAATAAAGGGCACAGGTGACTGCACCAGAAGGGGTCTCTGGCTGATTTGTGGACCAGAAGGTGTCCCAGGGTCAGGGTGGCCAAGCAAGAATCTTGCCACAGTATCTACATGAGGAATAAATATTATATAGTGGGCTTTGGGCTCTTCAGTCTAGCAGGGAAAGGTGTAACATGATCTAATGGCTGGAATTTGAAGCTAGACACATTCTAGACTAGAAATAAGATCCACATTTTTGGCAAGGGGACAATATGCCAAGGGTCACAGTGGATACTCCATCACTGATAATTTTTAAATCAAAATTGGATGTTTCTTCTGTGTGATCTAAGCATTGTGTGGAGAGTTCTACAATCTGGGCTAGACAGGAGATGATAGTGGATGATCACGATGATCCCTTCTGATTTTGGAGTCTATGAATCCAGGAAAAGGCAGCTATGGGAAAGGAGGTCAGATATAGATACCAGACAGCAAGTGTGAAAACTGGGGACAGTGGTTAAGGAGAGTTATAGGGGAGCAAATGTCACAATTTGATACCTATCTGTAGAACCAGCTTCTTGTCTCCCTCAAATGAGGGCCAGAGCTCCATGCTCCTTGATTCTTGGTCTAACCCACTGTGTGTTGCCTAAAAAATGGATTTTCTCCACAGAATTTACAAGATCCTGCTGGGGTGAAAAAGGAAGCAGAGGGCTCCTGAGGGTCAATTTTAAAAAGTCTTTTTACCTCAATGTGCTGTTCTTTTTGTGTGTGTGCTGTTTACCCTACATAAGGCCTGGTGGGCTTAAGATGGATGCATGGGTCAATTAACTGCCCAGACTGTACCTGGAGAAGGGGACAGGGATTCGAGTAGAACAGGTTCAGCTGGACAGGAAGCAGTGGGGCGTATGTAAGGAAACGGGTGACAGAAAGTGGTTAGAGCGAAGGAGTCTTCAGTCACTCTCTGGGAGAAGGAGAAGGTGGATGTGGATGAGGACAAAAAGCCTGGACGTTCCCTGGAAGGAAAGAGTGGGGCTTGGCAAGCCGGGAGAAGGGGGAGAGCTGGAGAGGTAGGCAAGGCTCTGGAGAAAAGTAGTGAAGTAAGAGGTAGATCAAACCTTGGTTCTTGATGAGAGGGCCACTGAGCTAGGACCCAGAGTAGAGTGCAGGCCTGGGCCCTCCTACCAGCTATGGATCAAGTGATATCAGTGGGGCAGTGTGCAGGAAGACTGCCTGATACCCTTGTCCAGAAAGACTTTAATACCCAGGAAGTGGGGAACATGTATGGCGACCCGGCCAGAAGTCCAAGTCACTAAGAGGAGGCTGTGGTTTCTTTATTTTAAAAAAAAAGGGGGAGTCCACAAGATGAGAGAACAGTGGGAAAGAAACTGCCAGAGCAGGGTCACTGCCTGGCCAGTGGTAGTCCCCAGAGCAACCAGATAGGGGTACTCTCTGAGGTGAGTGCACCCTGTGACACAACAAAATAACTTTGCAGAAAACTTTCCTTTTTTATTAAACTTTTTATTTTTTATTGCAATTAAACAGAAATAACACTCTGTCCCCATATTTCTCAGAATACCAAGAGATTTCTGTGAACATTTTTGGGGAGTAAAAAAAACCCACATGTTTTAAACTATTTTATGGATTGTCCACAGCAAACATATCACTTACCAGCCATCCTACTTTACCAGAAAACATGTTGTTTTTGTTCTATTAGTGCACAAGACCTGAGCAGTCTCAATTAAAATGAATTAAGAGATTTAAAAGGCTCAAATGCATAACAGCAGTGAAAAGCAAAATATGGCTAATTAGCACAAGATGTGCAAGATGTTCATTCCATTTCAGAGAGTTAATTTTGGTTTTAATTGTAATGGTTCATAACATTTAATCTCAATATTTAACAATCATGCATTTCATGCATCCCCTTATCATTGCTTTTTATTGGTGATATTCACAAAGGCTGGCCTTTCCACTTGATAGGTAGTGATAGAAATATCTCTCATCATTTGGGGCCTGAATCAATGGATCAGTGCTCTCACTTCCACTGATGTCAAAGGGTACTGAGAGAATTCAGCACTTTGCAGCATTGGACCTTGGGGATTGTCACTCACTGAATTTGAAACAGCTGGTGATACATAATGACCAATAAGCATCATCCTAATGTTTCAAATGGCAGTACCTTTTTCAGAGCAGTTTTTAAAAAAATCACTCTCCACATGTTCACTAATTATTCTCTCCTAAAAATACCTCACTTGCCCTGGAGACCCAGAGGGGATTAAGTTACATATTTTTAAAGAAGACAAGATATTTTTATGTGGAAAAAATTCATAAATATATGGAAATTAACAAGCTCTCAGAAAAGGTTCTCTAATTTTAAATGAAGATGATGGTTATGCATCACCAGCTGTTTATAATGCACTGATTGAGGCTCTAATTGACACAGGATAATTGCTTATTCTTCCTAATATATGGTGAAATGCATTTTTCTTACTCAGCACATAGTGCTGATGAAGGGCCTTGTGATGGAAGGCAGTACATTTATGACAGACTCAGTTTTGTTTTGAAACTAGCAGATGAAGATTCTTAGCAGGAGTAGGTCAGTTGTCACCATAATTTTGGGGTTTTTCTATTGTAAATTCTGTGGAGAATCATACTCAATTATGAAGAAATCTGTGACAGTGGTAATGGCTGGCTGTCCATAACTATGTGGGGTAGTTTAGATGAGTTGCAGCATTGTGACAGAATCAGCAATTCATTCTTTGTGAAGGATTTGGAATCAAGAGAAGATGAATACTTGCTTTTTTTCTTCCTCCAGATAAAAAAGGTAAAATAAATGAGAATATGTCTTAAACCAAAAATGGCTTCAAAATCTTGGGGCTAAAGTATTCTCTATAGCCAAGGAATGAATTAATGCTAAAGGACTAATTTTAAAAACAGCTAAGTTAGAGCATTAAGATTCTTAAATTGTTGATCACTAAAACTAAATGTACAGCAATCATTAATTAAAGATAGTTGATAGCTGTGGAGAAGGACAGTCGAAGAATGGGTTATAAAATCTTGGAGACTGCTACAGTAGCTGAAAGTAAATGAGCAATGTAAAAAAGTTTGTGTCTTTTTGATGGTGAGTGCCTTCTTAAAGGCAGTATGAAAAATGGTTTATGGGAAGCCAAACATCCTAACTGGAGTGGGAAAGGGACAGGAAGAGTTTTTCCAAAGTACTCATGCTCTGAAATCTGCTAAATGCTTTTAAAGACCTCCTTCCAGGAATTTTGGGGCTTGACTCAAAGCCCGTAAGCACATCTTGGGTAATACTGAGTGCCATCTAGTCCAGTGAATTTCACGGGATTCAGGCCCAAGACAAGGGAAAGTCACGATCCTCTATAATTATTATTTGTATTGTCATGCAGATGCGCCAGTCAGGGTTGGAACACATTGTGCTAAGCACTGTACAAACTCACCTGTAGCCATGGTCTTTACCCTGATGAGTTTAATGCTGTGGACCTCATTTAAATGCTCCACATTACATGAAATATTTTTACCGATACAATTTTCCAGTAACGCATCAAGGATTATTGCAACTGACTCTGCCTCCATGGACTCTTGCTGCAATAAGTGACTGAGCCAAAGACTAATGGAGTCAGTGGAAAGACTATCAGTGAGTTCCCAGCGCTTTGGATCAGCCTGAAAATATGCCAGATATATCTCAGATTCTATGGCTTGCCAGACATCCCAAGACTTCAGTTTGTGAGAGACTTTGGAGACAATATTTATTTTCTGTTTGCTTTTTTCTTGAGTAGAAAGATGTTCTGGCCAATCCCTTTTTAACTCTGGTTACAGTGAATAATGGGTCAAAAAAAAGTGGATAAGTAGCTAAATGTATCTGGATCTTCTTTTAATTGTTTCTCTTGAAAATAAGCTGCATTACATTTTAGTGGACTTAAAAAATTGAAGCTTACTCAGTACATTTTTCTGCTGTTCAGTCATTTCTTATACCTGGACAATGCTTCTAATAATTTGAAAGAGTATGGGCATATCTTATCATTAAAATTTGTAGTGAGAAATAGCCTCCCTAGTGTGTCCTTTAGAGAAAAGACAAAGCCAAATCTCTGTCCAGTGAACAGTAATAAAAGCTTTCAAGTACATTAAGATGAATAAAAGAAGAAAAATAAATCCCCACCCTGAATTCAAGGATTCTGCTTGCTTTTTGACATGGATTATTTCCTTTCTTGTTTAAACTATCACAATCATGATGAGTTCATTAAGACCCCAATTAATACTGAACTGGGCCACAGCTGCCACTTGCCCTATTGTAAATGGCCCCAGTTCAATGAATACTAATTGCTTGATTTAACTGATTTTTTTTCTCAGATTAAACCTCTTTCTCTGAAATTACCAAAAACTGTAAATCATGCATAAATGTTCAAGGTGTTACATTAATAACAAAGGTCACATCTACACACCAGTGTTATTTCGGAATAACTGACGTTATTCTGAAATAACACAGTCCGCATCCAAACTACAAGCAGTTATATTGACATAATGTTGAAATAATGTCAAACTGGAAGACTTCTTACTCCAACCCCTGTAACTCTCATTTTACAAGGAGTAAGGGAAGTTGAAGGAAGGGTGCTCTTCCTCGGCCTTCCTGCTGTGTAGACCGCATAGACTGCACCAAAAGCTGAAATAAGCCATTTTGATTTAAACTTTACAATTGATGTATCTGAAGTTGCGTAGCTTATTTTGGCTTTAGCCCTACTGTGAAGATGTGCCCTAAGAGTATTTCACATTCAAATTATCCTAGGCCAAAATTTTCATAACTTGCTTAAAATTAAGATCCTAAATTCTTTATGTAAGCATGCAAATAAAAGTGCCGTGTCTTTCACAAGAGCTGAGAAATAGTAGCTTCATTGAATTCAATGAAATTTGTGAGCAGTCCTACTATAAAAATACAATGTTGTGCTAGGAAGCCTCTCTAAAATAGATAATTTGTGCGATCAGGAACTGAGGCTTGGATAGCTAACTGCTTGAAAAGGAGATCTAAAGATGATGGGAATATCCCTCCTGGAAAATTCCAATGAATTTCCCCAAATACCTCTGTATTTTGACATATTTCCAAACAAGGTAAAGCTTTCCATTAAATTATGAACTTTCCTGAGCTTTCTAATTAAGGTTGGGAGCAATGAGTATATTATGTACAATTATTGCTATATTTATATACCCATACCAAAATTTGTGCTAATTACTTCAGTGAGGGCCCACTCACTCACACTGAATAGTCTTTTTCAGTGAAATAGTGATATAAATACACACAAGGTTGGTCAATGTGAGGAATCTAACCCTTAGTAGTTGTTTTTTGTTATAATACTTATCGGCTACGTCTACACTGGCATGATTTTCCGAACATGCTTTTAACGGAAAAGTTTTCTGTTAAAAGCATTTTCGGAAAAGCACGTCTAGATTGGCAGGATGCTTTTCCACAAAAGAACTTTTTGCGGAAAAGCGTCTGTGGCCAATCTAGACGCGGTTTTCCGTAAAAAAGCCCCGATCGCCATTTTCATGATCGGGGCTTTTTTGCGGAAAACAGTACTGTGCTGTCTACACTGGCCCTTTTGCACAAAAGATTTTCAGAAAAAGACTTTTGTCCAAATGGGAGCAGCATAGTATTTCCGGAAAAGCACTGACGATCTTACATGAGATAGTCAGTGCTTTTCCGGAAATTCAAGCGGCCAGTGTAGACAGCTGGCAAGTTTTTTCGCAAAAGCAGATGATTTTGTGGAAAAACTGGCCAGTCTAGACACAGCCATCAGGTACTATTTAGTATACAGTTTGCATTTTACTGTGGCAGACCCTCTCAGAGGTCCAGAGAGACCCAGGCTACTCCCAGCTTTTGAAGCCCCTAAACATAATAAAAATTAAAAATGACAACACATGAAAACAAAATAAGGCACCAAAAAAAGTGAGAGATAACGTAAATATTTTTAATGAAACAAATGCTTTTTCTAGCCTTTTCCTATTCAAATGCACTAATTATTGAGGAAAAATCTAGCTTTCAGTTAACAAATGTCTAAATTTGAGGCCCCCCTTTGAGCTTGAAACCCAGGCCAAATGGTCTCTCCACCCGCCCGCGCCCCCCCCCCCCCCCATGGCCCTTTACTGCAGCATCTTGTTGTTATAGTATTCTGCTTTAAATCATAAGTGAAAACTGCAGATCAGAGAGCTCCTGTGGTATTTTTCAGGGCTCTAGCCATGATGCCTGATTCATACAGCAGCCAAACACAGCAGCACTGCTAGGAGTGCCTTTCACACAGTAGACATAAATGTAATTGCAGCATGCAGTAAGGTACGAACTGCACCCTAGCATTTCTATTTGTCCTGCTAGTGGAGTTTTCCACAGGCTCTACTGGTTGCTCAAAGAAGCTCTCTTCTTCCTGACTCTCTGCCGTGGGCAACAAATCCAGACCAAACGTAACAGAAAAGAGAAAAATCAGTACTGCAGAGGAAGGAAGCTAATCACTGCAACCACAGTCATTCTCAAAGAGCTTCATCTGCGAGGGCAGAGTTAGATGGGGGTAGCAGCTCTGGTAGCCTTGTTGAGGTTCTGCCCCCATAAAATGATGCAATACAGCAGAAGGATGTCACATTTACCTATCTCTCAGGGTGCTGTCAAGCTTGATTTAATGTTGTTTGTAAAAGTAAAAGGCTTTGTAGTCCTTGGGTGAAAGATGCTGTAGAAAGTCTGTGCTGCTGCCCTTTGCATCAGTGGGAAGGATTTGCACTGCCACTGTGTCAATCACTAAGAGTGGAGGCTTAATGCCCTTGCCACCCACTAATGTTCCTTTGCCCTTCCGAAGCAATGGAAAAGAATCTTAAACATGCCCTAAACGGTCAGCTAAGGGTCACTCTGTTGTCTTCAGTGGGGTTATTGCAATGTAACTGGGGGCAGAGGTTTGCCTTTGCTGGCCAGACAGCAGTTAAAGTTGAGGATCATGCCATGTGCCCATGTAACCCAGGTGACCAGTGGCAGACGTGTGCAGAGTGCAGGTTGCAGTGGCAGAGAGCATCACCAATCCCTGCTTCACCAATCCCTGCTTCACCAGCCTGCTGGGCGCCCACAGCCTGCTGGTGCAGAGCAGACTGTGTGCGGTTCCTCCCAAGGGTGGAACCTGATCACGCCTCCTGGCCAGTAGCCAAAAGGGTTCTTGCAGAACACCAGCTGTGCTCTAATCACTCGAGAAGGAAGGTGGCATGCACACTGGCACCTCCCCCACACTGGGTGTAAATCTGACTGTGCAAAGCAATTCTACCAGCATTAGGGAGAGCTGAGCCCTTTCTCTGTAGCAGAACAACAGTAATAATGTTCCATTCTGCATAAGGCAACCAAGGGAACTGTATCGAGTGTTCTGTGCACAAGCACTTGCGATTAAAATAACAGTCCCTGCTTGCTTCTACAAAAGTGAAAATGATTTGGAGCCAGGCCAGAGCGTGAGCACAAGGGGTCAGTTAGTGAGACAGTAGAGGAGATGCTTGGTAACCCCAGTGCAAGGATGTTAATGATTCAGGAGAGAAGGTGTAACTAGGAAGATCATGTTGTTTCAATGTCTGAATAGAACCATGGCAAGACACACAGAGGAGGTGGTGCCTCCCAGCTTATAACTTTTAGCCCACTGGTTAGAGCTCTCACTTGGGGTTGGAATCCAGATCTCTCATGCCTCTTCTCCCACTCTGGCAGGGCAGAGGAAATCGAACCTGGATTTCCCACAACCCAAGGGAGTGCTATAACCACTAAGTTATGAAGTAGGTGCCTCCTACTCCAGCTATTTTATGTGGGGCTCCATGCCTGCAGATACTCAGGTAAACAAGCCTTCTTATGGCCCACCAGCGGTTAAGCCTGGTGAACCATATGCAGCCTGTGGGCAGGATGTTCCCCACCTTGTCTAAGGCATCTGGGGTCAGGCAGCTGGTTCTCATTTTGAATAGGTGCCTACCTGTTGCCAGGACTTCAGCGCCTGTGTCTGAGAGAGTAGAGGGACTTACAACCATCCCTCCTTGGACACATGTCCCACTGGCTAGTTTAAGTGACGCCCTTCCTAGCACAATGATTTTTATGGATCATAGTCTAAGATGCCCGTCTCTCCCCAATCATTATACAGGGAGCCTTAGGGGTAACTCAGGTTTTGTGCTCCCCAGTTACCCTGTGATTCTTCTAGGCACCTAAAAGTTAGGGGCAGTTATACTCGGGGTTGCAGCATCCTGTGTCCCTTTAGTGGCTCCCACCCTATTTGAACGGATCTGGGTCTACTCTTGTTTACACCATGGCTGCATCTAGACTGGCAAGTTTTTCCGCAAAAGTAGCTGCTTTTGCGGAAAAACTTTCCAGCTGTCTACACTGGCCGCTTGAATTTCTGCAAGAACACTGACGATCTCATGTAAGATTGTCAGTGTTCTTGCAGAAATACTATGCTGCTCCCGTTCGGGCAAAAGCCCTCTTGCGCAAATGCGTTTGTGCAAGAGGGCCAGTGTAGACAACGCGGTATTGTTTTGTGCAAAAAAGCCCCGATCGCGAAAATGGCGATCGGGGCTTTCTTGTGCAAAACCGCGTCTAGATTGGCACGGACGCTCTAGACGCTCTTTTCTGCAAATGCTTTTAACGGAAAAACTTTTCCGTTAAAAGCATTTGCGGAAAATCATGCCAGTCTAGACGTAGCCCATGGGTGCAGGAGGGGGAGAAGCAATTCCACTGAGGTCAACAAAGTTACAGGTGTAAAAGGAGACCTGTAATTGGCACCACAACCTTAGCTGGTATAAACTAACAGAGAGGTAGCTGTGTTAGTCTGATCTTGGTAAAACAAAAAAAGCACTTTAAAGACTAACAAGATGGTTTATTAGGTGATATGCCTGTTTACCCCAGTTGAGGATCTAACCCTTAAACTTGATCACTGGAAGAAGTTCAGGGCGGGATAAAGTGTGGTGGTGTTAAAGGTGTCTGATCAAATGAGAAAAAAGAAATACAATAGAAAACAAAAGTGATTGTGCTAACTATACAAACCACATAATTACAGCTGACTCAGTTGCTTATTCCTTTAAACAGCAAGGTAACCAAACTTGAGTTTATTAAGAGCCTAGCACAGGAAGATCAAATGACCTCAGAAATGTCTGGTCTAAATAGATCATGTATGGTTGTCTCTTAATGTTTGTTGCAGTTTTTCATGTAATGCATCTAGTTGTCATGTGTTGGGGGATAATCACTTTTCTATCAAAGAAGCATATGCAACTGGGGAACAGAGATGTGAAAGATAATCCACTTTCCCTGAAAATAAATCTGAGGGGGACAGCAAAAGCAAAAAGAGCAATATCAGGAAGTTAATCGAGGAGATCATGATGACAGCATGGGTAGTCATGAACCACTGCCTGTCTCAAGTTTGCAGCAACTGGAAGAGAGATCTGTGAAGCTCTGCAGCACCTCAGGGCTCCTATGCAATCTCTGTACAATGCAATGAAGAATTACTGCACCCTAGCTATCTCCTTATGTCTCCTATGCAGACAGCAGCCTTTTGCAATCATGTCCAAAGTGGGCAGGCAGACCTCTGCGCTCATGTCCCTTAAGCCTTGTTAGCCCTCTCTCCCAAATTTAAAAAAACAAACAAAAACAGTCTGTTTAGGCCAATGCTGTATATCTTAGCTTGACCAACTTTGTTCCCATCACCCACCTTGTATTCTTTATTTATAATATCATAATACCTGGGGGAGGGGCACTACGTGCTGTACAAATACAGTACAAAAAGATAGTTGCTGCCCCCCAAGGGGTTACAATCTAATTATAAGACATGAAACAACAGATAAGTTCTAGATTGGGTTAAACGTCTTTGAAACCGGGAGGTGAAATTGCCTCTTTTGTTTCTTTTACGACCTTTGTAAGAAGCCAGCTGCATTATGGAACCAGGTAGCTGAAACAATAGCAGCTGTCAGGGTATGTGAGAGAAACAGGAGAAGGCAGCAAGTAAGCACCAGATGCAGCCACAAAAGGTCTGGCCCTGAGAAGAAGCTAGGAGATTATGGGCAGGGTGCTGGCTGAAAGAGTCTTGGCAGCAAGAGCAAAGAAACTGTCTCCTGTTGTTTGATTTGTCCCGTGTTCAGGGAAATAGGAGTTTGTACAGTCCTTGCAGACTAACAGGCTTTCATCAAAGAAAAAGCTGTCTCTGTCATCAGTTTCTCCTTCTGATGGAAACAATCCACAGGGCCCCTAACTTGGCTAACTGCTCCGGTAAAAAAGGGGGGAACAGTAGCTATGCAGAGCAACTTGGATTCCTGTGTTTGATACATTAAGCTCTGTGTTAATTCTCCTTTTCCGTTTTGTTTTTAATTCACAGCAGCATCACAGATAAATATTAGGATGTCATGAGACCCACACAGCTACTGCCACCCCTAGACTGCTGAGTCTCCAACAGCAGGGAGTCAGAACCGCATAACCCAGCTTCTGCCTTCCTGCTGAGGGCATGGATGTTTATGGGGGAGTTAGTTAGCAGGCAGGTCCCAGCCCAGATGGTGGCAGCTGTCCAGTCCAGATGGCAGGACTTCAGTGACCCCCAGCAGACCTACAGGAGACGTTGCAGTGCTAGCTAGTGAGACACTGAGATGAAGACTGCAGCTTGGAGTAAGAGCAAGTGCATGGGGTAGCGGGGGGCCTTCCGCAGCAGGGTAACTGTGGCAGGGTGATTGGGATAAGACTGGAATCTATCCCACTACCAAGATCCTCCTGCTGGACCTGTAGTAAAAACTAAGTGTGCTTCTTCCCCTCCATTGCTTAAGCTAGAACCAGCACGTATCATTTAGCTGATTGCGCATGTCTTAGAAGCTGCTAAACTTTCTGCCAGGGAACTGAGTAAACTTGCAGTGACCAATCACGTTGCGACACGCTGACCAGAAGGAATGTGAAATCTATAAAAGTTTCAGCTCAGGCGATGCTCAAGGTTGACCCTGCTTTGAGCACTGAGCTCCTTGGCCATCCTTGTTTGCAAACAATAAAATAGAGTTGGACCCAGCCTGAAAGTGTGACTCTCTTCTTGGGGCAAATTGAACTAGCCTCCAGGGGACGAAACTAGCAATTTATGCAACAAATTTGGCGAGCCTGCCAGGAGATACCCCTTGGACTACTCCGGAGTCAGACGACAAGACCGTCGTAAGTGATCGTGAAGAGCACACCGGACCGTGTTTGAGTCCATCACGACACCGAAAGCGTGAGTCGGGACATCCAGAAAGTTAAAGGAATCTCCACCAAATGAGTCAACCAGGCTGTGAGGTCCGAAGAGATGGCGCCAGGATGTTGGCGGAGTAAGTATACATATTCCCTGTGTCTTTTGTGGTTGTTAGTCCCGGGACTCTTGCGTTCAGCACATAGGTCTGAACATTGGGACTCTTGCGTTCAGCACGTAGGTCTGAACATTGGAACTTTTGTGTTCAGCACATAGGTCTGAACACGTTCAGCACATAGGTCTGAACATTGTACTCAGCATTTGGGGCTGAGAAGTTGACACAAAGGGTTCGGGTCGCTCCTGGGTAGAAACTCCGCAACCCCATTGGGATGCATGCTGCGCAATTTCAGTAAATTTAAGAGTGATTTTAGGATTAAGATAACAAAAGATGATTTAATTAAGTTATGTCAGATAGAGTGGCCAACCTTTGGGATAGGCTGGCCAGATACAGGGTCTTTTAATGTAAATCTAGTTGCCTCTGTGCATGGTGTTGTTACTCGAGATGGGCACTGGGAGCAGTTCCCATATATTGATTGTTAGTTGAATCACACACAGAGGCGACCTGTGTGGCTGCTGAAGTGTAGTACAGGAGCTTGTAAGGTTATGATAGCAAAAACTAAGGCCACGGGAGGCAAGAGTGCGTGCCCCAAGGTTTTAAATGATTCTGGTAGTGAAGTTGATCTGACTCAAGGCAGGCGTAGAAAAACTCCCGTGGTGGAGCAACGTGAGGAGGGGAAGGAAGAAGGCGAAGCAAGCTACCTGTATGTAAACCCCTCCTCACGAAGATTGGAAATAATATGCTGGAGCATGTTGCAAGGAGATGTGGATTGCAACTGCTTTAAACACTAAGGAGAGGGGATCACCACATGGGAGTGTAAAGGATTTTTTATTCAACTAACATTGGGAAGGGAGGGGAATCTCATTCATACACTCAATCACACTTATAGTCCCAGGCAGGATGATAAGGCGAGCAGAAGGCAGTTCATATTCTTTGATCTTCCCAAGTTGACTCCTAAGCTAGTCCACTGGCCAGGCGATCCGAGCAGAGGGCGTTCTGGGAGGCTCCACTTGATGGTCCACCCTGTCCCTCTCTGTCCCTCTCTGTCCCTCTCTCCTTCAAGGATCAGCCACATGCAGCCTCTGAGTCTAGGCCTGCTGGGGGCCGTGTGCACACCCTGCTGGGGGCCGTGTGCATTGTTGTTTACTCCTGCTGTTTACCTCAGACATTCTTCTGCACTCACTCAGGGAAGGGATAGGGGGTTAACAGACAACACTCCAACAGTTTAAGGAACCAAATAACATTAACAGGTGAGAAAGAACAACCACCATTTTAACTGTCCCCTTACTTCTCCTTTGCCTCCAACAGAGCATGCCTTTGTTGTTTCATCTGCATGCCCAGTTGCCCTGCTGGGGCGAGATATGCTAACTAAGCTGCAGGCTGAAATTTTCTTCCCTGGTGATCAGATTGTAGTGCAGCTGCAGGTGAAACAGGGCTCTTCCCCCTTTAACACCCCGGTTTTGGGGGTGCTCAAAGCAGATGGCACCTCGTATAGATTAGTGCAGGACCTGAGGGCTGTAAATAAGAAGGTTCTTGTGGATCACCCTATGGTCCCAAATCCACACACCATTTTAAAACAAGTTCCGGCAGATGCAAAGGTGTTCTCAGTGTTGGATTTAAAAGATGCTTTCTTCTCTATCCCTTTGCATAAAGACAGTTGGAAACTATTTGCCTTTGAGTGGGAGGACCCAGATACCCATGACAAAACTCAGTTGTTGTGGACTGTGTTGCCCCAAGGTTTTGTATCAGCTCCCCATATCTTTGGGATCGCATTGCAGAAAGACTTAGAAAACTAGAAAAGGGCAACGGAGTCCCTGTTGAATGCCCTAGGGAAAAAGGGATATAAAGTTTCACAAGACAAGGCCCAAATATGCCAGCCAAAGGTCACCTTTTTAGGCTATGAGATTGAAAAGGGAGTGCGGGCTTTGAGCAAGGATCGAATCCAAGCAACTTCAGGAGATTCTCAAGCCCTTCTTAGCAAATAGATAACGACAGCCTCTCCAGCTGGAATCACAGGCAACCCAAGGATGTTTCACAACACGAGTGGGGGCCGTCCAGAGAAAAAAACATAACGAACAGTTAAAACCTTTCCCTTACACGCCGCTATAATTGGCTTGAGGGCGTGGGAGAATGTAATTTAAAAGCCACCCTAATGTCAACCAGTAGAAATTGAATTTGAAGATGTAATCACTAGAAGCTAAATCTGCCCTAACAAGGAGACACATTCTGCAACATAAATCTCCTTACAGAGCATGGGCAAGTGATCCACCCCAGAATCAGCAGCATAGATCAACTGCTGCAGCATGGATGTTATGAAAACCCTATACTGAGAAGTTTTAAATTAGTAATAGCTGACTGCAATAATACACATTCGGATTTACATACTGAAAAGAATTAGGAGGTGTGGGGGCTAATTAGAAAGCCCACTCTCCTTACCAAATTAATACTGGATAAACTTGTGTCATTGGGAAAAGTCCTTTAGAAAGAATAAGGAAAGTAAGACAGACATTGGAAAGTTACTAGGAATGAGAAACATTTTCTTTGGAAGAACGAAGCAAGTGATTTGAAGGTATGCGAAGGTGAGAGGTAACTCTGTGGGAGAGTGGAAAGGATTAAGTGATTGTTGTAATATGTGAAGGGAAACCTGCTTTAAAAATGACTCCGTGTTTCTTGCAGCCTCTTTCGATAATCCAGGCAAAGAAACAATCAAATTTAACTATTTGGCTACAGACACTTTGTTAAATCTGCAAAAGGAAAATAAGGAATTCGATTGACACTTAACTGGTTAACTGTATAAAAGAATGAAATCTATACATTCAATCCTTAAGGTTACATTTATTCTTTAAGAAAACAAATCATTGTTTTAAGAATCCAAGCCCTGAAACTTCACTGTGTCTCTGTTCAAGGCTGAGTTGATAACACTTTTGGCTTGCTTTCAGATCCAAGGTTGTGTGTGTCTGCAAACTGCCTGTCTGTTGTGGAAGGGGGGGGCACTGTCCCCCATAAGTAAGCCTGTAATATTGCATGTGATTCTTTTCAGGAAAAGAAAACCTTTTTGCTTGCTGGAATAGTAACTAGCAAGCACCTTGTTCTAAGAAAAAGTTTCTGTAGCAGTAAATCATTTGAAGCTTCACATTTTTAAAAAAAAAGTCTGGTCTGCAGTACAAGAGGGAAACTGAGGCATGCCACTGTTGGGGAGGACTAGCAACTCTGAGGTAATTCAAGGGAGTGGAAGGTCACGCGTACCGATGAAGCGCCCTTGTTCTCGGAAAATTGCAGCTCACTCGCACATGGAAGTGGTAAGGAACTAGCTATAACCGGTTCCCCCAACAGATCTTAGGCAGTATTTTAAGTTATAATGGGCCACCCTGACGGGGGTAGAAATGTTTTCCTGTCTTTCAGATCATCAGAAAGCGCTGGTGCCAGCTGAAGAAAAACAACAAACAACAACAAAAAAACATGGTTCTGTGTCATGACATAATAAGTTTGTGTTCTGTCCAAGTTTGTCTTGTGTGTCTTAATTGTAATACGTATTGCAAATATTGCTGTGTATAGAAAATTGTTTTTTTAATGAAGGATAATTTGAGTAAAGCAGAAGCATGAATTTAAACAAAATTAATAATTGGGCCCAATCAATTAGCAACTCTAAATTTAGTGAAAAGATAATAGTTTGGTAATTGTTTAAGCTAGGAGAATGTTAACAATGTCTCCACAGGTGAACAAAAAAAAGGAACTGGAAGGAAGCAAGGAGTGCATCACATGAACAGAAGGATGGGATACGGGTACTAGCCCCTTCCTACCAGATTGGTTTTGCTTTAATGGCCATTGCTAACTTGCCCTCATTTAGATATCATCAACCAGGACTTTAAGGACAAAATAGAGCCTCCCAATTGTGCATCATGCCCTGAACAGACCCCTGTCCCAGAACCAGGACAGCTGTCACTGATCCTTACCTTGATGATGTTCCACACTGGTATAGACCAGCTGTGTGCTAGATTGGCTAATCAAATTGGCAAATGCCTGATTAGGCAATGACAAGGCTTAGCAGATACCATCGCAGATTGGTTTGAGCCTGGAAACTCTGTCAGCAACACTGATGTCATAGCCCAGAAATTGTATGAGAATCCAGGCTGGTAGATGCAGTAATATCCAGTGCCCGTAAAGGCCTAGACACCAGCCAAGCTAAATCAAGTGATCCTAAATAGTTTGAAAGATCTGTCCAGCTCTGTGTCCACTTCACTAGACATAACCAGATATTTGGACCAGAGACTAATTGGATTGTTAATTAATGGAACTAAATTAAAGAAATTAGAAGGCCAGTATTGAAAAATAGGGTAAGCCTTAGCCACTACCACTCAGTCCTTATGGTGATGAGTCCCCATCTCCCCCGTGCCTACCCACTGGAGTGGGGAAGTAGAGAATCCATGAGGACCCACAGACCCACCTGGACAGGGGCATATAGATAAAATAAAGGGCATTGCTTATTCTGAAGGTGTGGGAGCCTCCCTATACTCAGGGATTGTTGCACCCACTTTGATAAGGACATTTTATGTACCTGCCCATTTAACATCATGACGAATCTGTCTAGGTTTGATGTGGTTGTCTCAGAGAAAAAAAAACATCGAGCTGGTCCAAATGAACGGTACCTACTGGTGTTTGACTACCCAGACAGATCACTCCATCCTGCCCCTCTACATATCCGTTTGTGTGCATAACAGCCCCGCACCAGGCGGCCTGACCGTTGATGGAATGTGGCTCTATCGCACTTCGGCAGTGGAGGTAACCTAACATGAGATCCTGAGTGGCACGGCGGAAGTAAGTACCAAGAGGAGGGTTTACTGGCCCTGCAGGCAAAGATCAAGGAGTTGGTGGCCAATGCCCAAAGATATATCGGGGCTGGCCGTCTGAGGTACACACAGATAGGGAAACACCGTGGACTATGCCAAACACCTATCTCTGCAGCACTCAACCAGGCAGTAGAGATCAAACCTATAATCATGGGCAGCACCAGTAAGGTGACGAAATATCTTGGGGATGGATTTGAAGTGTTTGCCAAATTATGTGGGGAGTTTTGATTTTAACATTTATAATAATGCTGGTGCTGTACCGGCACTTCCAGAGTAAATTAAAACCCCTTAAATTGTTATATTTAACTTAGTGGGTTAAGGAGAACCCCAAAGTCAAGAGAAAAGAACTATAGGAGTAAACTGAGGCAGTCCATGGTATCTTGCTGAGAACTGATAAACTCAAATCATTAGGTCAGCCTGAGAAGCATATGCTACAGCAGATACTGTGACCCTGATTCCCCTGGAAACCACATTCCAAAGGGCCTCACTTTGATAAGGCCAGTATCAGACAACCGTGCGGGATTGTTTTTACGGTTTGCTTTATTCCTAGGAAATAACCTTGGTTCCAAAGGAGCTAGCTGGCTTTTAGCTCAGAGAATAAAGACTCTTATGTCCATCAGCGAAAGACTGCTCTAGAAAGACCTTTACCAAGTCTTGCTAACCACCAACACCGCTGTGAAGTGCCAAAAACTGACTGTTGGCCAATGCTTCTCACTGCAAAAAGATCCCTCCCTCTCGAAATGATCCTACCCTGACTACTGATAAGCCTCTCTCTCCTTCTGGTCCTGCTTTCCCACCTGTTGGACACCAGAAGAACCAAAATATTATAGGGTGATGTGCTAGTAACCTCTCCCCTGCATGATGCTGAACCACGACGGTTTCAAGGAAAAGAGGAAAAGTCTGCTCCTCTGACACCGCCAAAGCCCAAAGATTTCTGACTACAAAAGAACTAAAATTGAAAATTAGTAAAAAAAGGAACATGAACACGAACCTTATTGTGCTATGTTAGTACACATTCCTGTTTAGTTATGATAATGTTATGCTTATTGCCTTGCCTAGCACCATGTCTTATAGCTCTTATACAGCGGACTGTACGGTCAGTTGTAAAACGTGAAATGTTTGTACATTACCAGAGACTAGCAATAGCTGAAACAGATTAAGTATAATTCGAAGAAAGCATCTTGAGGAGGGAATTGTAGTAAAAACTAAGTGTGCTTCTTCCCCTCCATTGCTTAAGCTAGAAACAGCACGTATCATTTAGCTGATCGCGCATGTCTTAGAAGCTGCTAAACTTTCTGCCAGGGAACTGAGTAAACTTGCAGTGACCAATCACGTTGCGACACGCTGACCAGAAGGAATGTGAAATCTATAAAAGTTTCAGCTCAGGCGATGCTCAAGGTCGACCCTACTTTGAGCACTGAGCTCCTTGGCCATCCTTGTTTGCAAACAATAAAATAGAGTTGGACCCAGCCTGAAAGTGTGACTCTCTTCTTGAGGCAAATTGAACTTGCCTCCAGGGGATGAAGCTAGCAATTTATGCAACAGACCTGGGCCCCCTCAGACACCCGTTGGGTAGCTGTGAGCAAGGCCAGGCCAAGTCTCTTAACTGTAGCACATTGTCAGCCCCACCTCCTTCTCACTAGCAGCCAGACAGGAAGCAGCCCTGGTGGCTTGAGCCAGAGCTCAATGCAGTGTGAGAGAAAGGACATTTTTGTGCTAAGGTAGTGGGCAGGGACTCAGCAAATCTGGATTTGGTTCTAAGCTCTTTGGGACAGGGACTGTCTCTCACTAGGCACTTGTAAAGTGCTTTGCACAGTTGGGACCCCGATAGTGGGTGGAGCATTTTGCTACCGCAATACAAAGCGTGTGCTTTGGTGCAGATGTGAGCATGGCTGACCTTGTCAGTGAGAGAGAAATTTGCAGCTTACTTTTTGCCATGGGCCCACTCCTACTAGTGTGGAGTAATCTGGGTACAGTTAAGTGGATGATCCAATTATTTTCATCTATCTTTATATTCCTGACATTTTCTGTGAATGTCCAGCAAATCTTCGAAAAACAAACCATATAGTGTAGCTGGGATTGGTCAGATAAATTGCATATTGTAGTATCATTTCTGTTCCGTGATCTGCTGTATGCACAAGCCATTCCAGTGCAAATATTGAGTGTGCATGTTTAAAATTTGTTAATACTCATGCCAGGAAAAATTGACTTCTCCAACATTCATGGAAAGCAAAGCACTCTGAGCAAGGCTGAAATGAATTTAGTTAAAATTGGAGAGGACCGGTTGTGTATAATTATTTCGCAGTATTTATCTAGCTTTCATTCTGACACTAAGTCAATATTTGTAGCAATCCATTCTCTTTACTGAAAATCCTGTTTGGTTCCTCATGAGCCTAGACCTCTCTTAGGCCAATGCTTACTCGACTCCATCATCCAGATTATCAGGCTTCTTATAAAGCTTCTGCTGCAATTTAGGTTTCTTCCCAAGCAATTACATCCTTCATTTGTCTTTGCTCTTTCCTGACTGCTAATTCAAT
Source organism: Pelodiscus sinensis (assembly GCF_052426305.1). Taxonomy (NCBI): domain Eukaryota; kingdom Metazoa; phylum Chordata; order Testudines; family Trionychidae; genus Pelodiscus; species Pelodiscus sinensis. The sequence goes on from NC_143065.1 coordinate 29,856,361, forward strand.
TTGTGCATGCTGTTAATTTTGGAGTGTAGTTTACATTTTTATCAGAGTTTTGAAATGGTTAGAAGTGCTGCTTCTCCTTAATCTCTCTAGGCGTCTGACTCTTTTGGAAAGAACATTTTTTATCTTTCATCCCTGCCTGTTATCTTGATGGATCCATTTCCCTAGGTTTTTTTCCCCTCTATATCACTAGAGATGTTGAAAATAAATCTCTAAAGTCACTGCCACATACAAGTCATACAGGGTGTGATTCTACTGAGTGCCCCCTGCATAGTGCTGGGCAGCCTTGACTCCCATGGGAACTGAGGATGCCAGATGCAGCACAGAAAACACTCAGCACCTTGTAGCATTAAACCCCGAATCAGGGTATGTGAAGCAAGTTGTCCTACGCTCAGCAGCAAGCAACTCTCAAGCTTTCAGCCCAGTCCAACTATCTCAACACTGAACATCCACAAAACCCATTCTTTGGCAGCCCAGTTTAAACATGGCAGTCAGGAAGGACAGATTAGTGGGGGGGTACTACACATGCTGGCACATTGGGCCTGATTCACCATTGCTCTGTACCTTGTGTTACCATGTGCACTAGTGCAAAGCAGGTGCAATACTACTGTTCTGGTACTGTTGGGCACGTGTTTTATGTTGGTATATTGTTGTTTGGATTATGGTAGCTTCTAGAGGGCTCATCTGATATCAAGCCCCATTGTTCTAGGCACAGTAATAGACAATCCCTGACCCAAACTCTGTACAATCTAAACAGACAAGGCAGACAAAAGGTGGGAGGGAGAGGACATGGAGGCAGAGAGAAGGAAATTGGCTTGCCCAAGATTAACCAGGAGGTTAGTGACCAAGTGGAGAATAGAATTTGTACCTCCTGTCCTACCTACTGGGTCGTATCTCGTCTAACCAACATGTGAAACAACTGTGAATTGGGCCCAGTGGCCTCAGGCAAGTAGATATAGTGGAGACTCAGAACTGTGTATTCCAGGCCTGGGAAAAATACAGCCCGCAGGCCAGATTCGGCCTGCCAAGCCACCAGATCCAGCCCGCAGACGCTGTGGGGAGCCCCAGGCAGGCTCACCGCTTGCCTTGCTCCACCTGCATGGTGCTCAGAAACACGGCTGTGGGGCAGTTTTTCTTTAAAAACTAAGTCTGGAGGGGAGAAAGCTTTAGGAGCTGCTACACCCCCTAGCACAATCCCATTGGCCTGTTTCTAGCCAGAAACCGGCCAATGGGAACTGCCTATTTTAATAACAGGCAGCCATGAAGCACAAGGGGCTCCAGAGCACATGGCTGCTGCCTGTACAGGGGCGGGGGAGGCAGAAGTGTTCCCTCTAAGTTGAGCAGCAGCAGAGCTTCACAGGTGATTAATCAGCCCCACCCAGTCAGATCCTCAGGACTCCCTTCACAGAGCTGACTGACTGGGTGGGGCTGATTAATCACCTGTGAAGCTGTGCTGCTGCTGTGAACACCGGCAGGTAGGGAGGCTGATTCAGGAACAGCTGCTGGCTAGTAAGTCTCTGGCACTCCAGCCCCCCCCCCCCTTCCTCAACCTTTTTTACCCCACTCCTGCCTCCCTACTTCACATACCCAAATCCTCTGCCCCCCTCCTGTACCCATTTCCCCTTCCAGATCTGGCACCCCAATCCTCTGCCCCAGATCACACTGTCCATCTGCCCTAGCTCACAACCCAAATCTCTGCACCCCCTCCTGTACCCCAATTCCCTGCCCAGTCACAATCCAACCCCCTGCACCTCAGTCCACTACCCCAGGTCACAACTACCTCCTTCACCCAAACTCTTTCCCTTACCCCAAGCTCCCTTCTGCACTCATCCTGCATCCCAGACCCCACACCTCCTCCACTGATATCCTGGAAGAGTGCAGTCCTCAACCACTTTCCAAATTCATGGGGTGGCCCCCATCAACAATTATTGCCCACCCCTGCCATATTATCTGATGATTAAATAATGTTCTTGAGGGAGAATGCCACCCATGTGTCACTTTTATTCAGTATGCCCATTGTAAGATGTATTCAGGCAGGCCGAAGAATGTATGGCAACAACATGAGTGGATTTAGTGACTGGTCAAAGGCAGTGAGCAGTCATTGTAAAAATGAGAGAGAACGTTAATCTCTGCCCAGAAATTCTTTCCTGGCCTAAAATTGTTTTTCATTCTGGAAATGTAATTTTGCTTGTAAGAATGTTTCTACTGAGGCAACAATAAAAATTGCTGGTGGTTTGGTGAAGCACCTGATCAAAGAGAATACAATTTTTACTGAAACAAAAGACAGGACTATGCAGCACTTTAAAGAGTAACAAGATGGTTTATTAGGTGATGAGCTTTCGTGGGCCAGACCCACTTCCTCAGATCAAATAGTGGAAGAAAATTGGCATGACCATATATACCAAGGGATACAATAAAAAAAACGTGAACACATGTAAAATTGACAAATCAGATTTTAGAACAGAGGGAGTGTGTGGGGGGGGGGAGGTTAATATCTATGAGATAATGATATTAGGGGTGGTAATTGGGGAAGCTATCTTTGTAATGGGTAAGGTAGTTAGCATCTTTGTTAAGGCCCATTCGTAAAGTGTCAAATTTAAGCATGAATGACAGTTCTGAGGTTTCCCTTTGTAGTCTGGTGTTAAAATCTCTTTGAAGTAAAATACATGTAGTAAGGTCATTGAGACAATGGGCATGGGCATTGTCTCAACGACCTCACTACATGTTTCTTACTTCAAAGAGACTTTAACACCAGACTACAAAGGGAAACCTCCAAACTGTCATTCATGTTCACTTTTTTTTTTTATTGTATCCTTTTGGTATATATGGTCATTCCAATTTTCTTCCACAATTCGATCTGAGGAAGTGGGTCTGGCCCACGAAAGCTCATCACCTAATAAACCATCTTGTTAGTCTTTAAAGTGCTGCATAGTCCTGTCTTTTGTTTCAGCAAAGACCAGACTAACACAGTTACATCTCTATTACAATTTTTATAGTGAGGGTTTCAACAACAATGTAAAAACCTTGGGATTCTCTTTCAGTAGCCTTTGAGGTTATCTCAAAGGCTGTGTCTACACTGGCCCCTTCTGCGGAAGAGGCATGCTAATTTCTAACTTTGGAATAGGGAAATCCGCGGGGGATTTAAATATCCCCCGTGGGATTTAAATAAACATGGCCGCCGCTTTTGTTCCGGCTTGGGGAAAAGCCGGAAAGGAGCGTCCAGACTGGCGCGATCCTCCAGAATAAAGCCCTTTTCCGGAGGATCTCTTATTCCTACTTTCTTATTCCTTGAAAGTAGGAATAAGAGATCCTCCGGAAAAGGGCTTTATTCCGGAGGATTGCGCCAGTCTGGACGCTCCTTTCCGGCTTTTCCCCAAGCCGGAAAAAAAGCAGCGGCCATGTTTATTTAAATCCCGCGGGGGATATTTATATCCCCCGCGGATTTCCCTATTCCAAAGTTAGAAATTAGCATGCCTCTTCCGCAGAAGGGGCCAGTGTAGACGTAGCCAAAGGGTATGTCTACACAGCAAAGTTATTTCGAAATAACAGCCATTATTTTGAAATAACTTTACTAGGGTCTACACAACCAAATGGCTATTTTTAAATTAATTCAAAATAGAGGAGTGCTTATTTTGAATTTGGTAAACCTCATTCCATGAGGAATAATGCCAAATTGGAAATTTCTATTGTGAAATAAGTGCTGTGTAGACCCTTCTATCGAAATAGGGAGCCTCCAGCCTTCCCAGGGTGCCCTGGTGGCCACTCCAGCCTCAAACAAGAACACTCCTCTCCCTCCCCCACCCTCCCCAGAGCCCTTACAGGGGTTGATTCTGGCCACAGTGCCTGTGCCAGCTCCAAGCCTGCCAGCCCAGAGCCAAGAGTCACTGCCCCTGACCCAGTGGCCCTAAAACATGAGCCAGCAAGCCACTGGCAGCCAGCCCTCTACCGATCCCCAGGAGCAATCTGCCAGTTCCCAGGAGCCTGCCAGGGCCTGGAGAAGGTGGGCGCCTTCCTGGTCCAGGGTGGAGATCATGGACCTTATTCAGGTTTGGGGGGGATGCCCCCAATATCCATGATCTCTGCACTAGACGGAGGAACGCAGTCGTGTATGGCAGGATAGCTGCCAGCCTGGCCACCAAAGGCCACATGTGAACCCAGGAGCAGGTTTGCATGAAAATCAAGTTGGTCCAGCGAGACCTCCAACCCTGAGCTTCCCCTCCCACTTCTTCCCCTTGCTTCCCCCTTCCAGCTCCCTCCTCCCAGGTTTCCTCCTCCCCTCTCTCACCCTCTTTCCTCCCCTCTCCCGTCTCCTTTCCCCAACCTCACCAGAGTTTCTTCCCCCCCCCCCCTCAGTTTTGTTAAAGAGAGTTTGTGTTCATGAACAGGGCTTGCTGAACTGCGGTGAGCCCCGCTCGCCAGCCACGCTGTCCGGCAATCTACTCATGCGCAGATCACCCAAACCCGGCTCTTCCAGGTTGCAATCTACTCTCCCCAGGTGAGTAGATTGCATTATTTGTCATGAAAATATATGTATTTTATTTTACATCAGGATGGAGGTTAGGGAGGGGTAAGTGGAAGGACATGAGGGAAGAATGAGGCACACGCCCCCAGTGGGGCAGACCGGGGAGGCTCTTAGTGCTCCTCAGGGTGGAAGCTCTCCCACAGGGCCTCCTGGATATTGACAGCCCTCCAACGGACCCTCCGGATGGCAGCCTGCAGAAAGTGCAGCCAGGCTTGCAGCAGCATGTCTATGAAAAGCACCAGAGTACCCAGGGCAGCTCTGGCTCCATGTTGCAGAGTGCTGTGGCATCCCGAGTGAGGGCAACCAGAGCACGCAGAGACAAAATGCTTTGCTGTCCCTCATCGAGGTAGGCAAGAAAGCAGGGAAAGCTGAGAACCATCTGCCCTTTAAGCACAGGCCTCAGATAGCCTTAGACAGCAGCCACACAAATAAACTCCTGACCTGGTGCCCTGCCAGACCTGGTTCCAGCTGGCCTTAAATGCAATTTTGAATAGCAAAAAGCTATTTCGAAATGCATTTTGTGTGTAGACACGTTATTTCGAAATAAGCTATAAACGTGTTATTTTGAAAAAAGCAAAAAGATATTTCGAAATGCATTTTATGTGTAGACGCATTATTTTGAAATAAGCTATTTCGAAATAACGCTGTAGTGTAGACATACCCTATGATATTTGCACAACTTGGGTAGAATATTGCTTAGGCTCCATTAGTCAGTGTGGAACAAATGTGATCACCATGTGTATGCTGCATTGGGACCGTGCATATGTCATGACTCATAGTTCTCAAACCTGGAGGCCACCCCAATCCAACCTCCATCGAACCCTTATTGTTAGGATCGGGCTAGCTGAAGCCCAGCTCAAATAGAAGACTCCACCCTGCTATCCCTGTTGATGAATACCGGAGTTTCTGATTGGCCAGCTCCCCCTACTTAATCCAGAAAGAGAAACAAGAAGGTGACTGTACAAGTGAGCTCCACCCAGCTTCTCACGGCTCATCCAGCACCACTGTCTCCTGATGTCCCAGTTTCCTGATCCTTGGTATCTGACTCTTCATTCCTGACTTCAGCTCTTGGCATCCTGGCTCTGATTCCTGGTTGGAGTGGACCTGACAGCATAGAAGAAAGGCAACTATGTAGCACTGCCCAACATTTTAAAACTTTTGAATAACATTCACAGGAATGAAAAATTGTCTCACACCAGAAACTTAAACCATTTCATTTAAAATATGTTAACACAAAATATTTTTATTTCTTTTTTTTAAAAACTTGTTTTAGTTTTTTTTCTCTCTCTAAGCAAAATTGACACAAATATGCTCCAGTGTCACCAAATCTGCATTATTTTGCCAAACATAGTTCAGTATGAAAAATTTCAGCCAGGCTCAACCTTTCCCTTTAAGGCCTTTCCACGGATTCACAATGACTGCTACTAAAATGGCAGAGGCCAGCAGTTATCAGAGCCTCTCTACTGAGCTTGGTCTGAATGAAAATAATGCACGTTCTTGTGTGCAGTGGATTCTGGGCTTCTGCTGCTGTAATGGATTGGGAGCCGTAACCAAACAAATTTGAATTAGGAACCAGAGGCAATATTTAAATTGCAGCTGCAGGATGTCCAGAGTTTCATAGTAGTCCCACAATTCCTATTAGTAATGCGCTTAAGAGCCCAGAAGTGTGTTGGGGTTTGGTTTGGGGTTTTTTTGGGGGGTATTTTTTTGCTAAATGTTCATGCAATTCCAGTCAACATCAGTACAATAGACACTCCTTTTCATCCTATGTCTATGCATTATGTCTTATGATTCCTGTTTCTTATGTCATTTTAAGATGTGCACATTAACATTTCCCTTGTTCTTAAGATCAGAAATGTAAGGCTGTTTTCAGCCTTAGCTATTGCCTTGCTTGGTTTGTCTAATAGAGCTTTGAGTGATGCTTTAGCCTGTATGGTTGTTGCTAGATTCCGCATTGTTGCTTTTAAGCACAGTGCTCTGAAATACATCAGTTACTGTAGGTCAGAGAAAACAGCTGGCAAATAGCTAGCAGCATTCCAGTTGAGGAAGTGAGGCTATGGAGTCTACAGAGAGTATTTATCAGACAACACAGAAGCTGATTTGCTGCTAAACAGTGATGGTTATTTTTTATAATTATTCAGATGTTCTTGAAAAGGAGTAAGTGTATACTATTTGCTAGAAAGTAACAGCTTCCTACCCTGCTGATGGCACCCTCTATCTTAACGATTGCTCTCCTGACAGCTAGGATATATTGTTTTAAGGTTTTTTTCCCAGAGCAAAATGAATTGCTGTGGAGCAGCAGTCCCCATCATTAACTGAACAGTGCCAGGAATTTGACTCTCATGTATCACTAATACAGCCCTCTTAAAAATGGAATGAAGGTTTTTGGCAGTAGGGGGAGGTTTCTGATATGAACCTTTATGAGCAGTAACGGGGACCATACCTCTCCATTATAATGTCGAACCACAGTCTGTGCAGATGTGACCTTGTAGAGAACCTGGATGTCTTTCTCTCTTTATTTTTCTTTAAATACATACATCTGTGTGATTATAATTTCCCTGAGTCTTTGTAGATCTCTAAGGTCACAGCCCAAGCTTCTGAGCATTTCAGGCATGAGCTTGCCATCTAAACCCAGCCCAGCAAGCACCATTTGCTGGCCTGCTGCCTAGGAAGCTTTGTCTCACCTGCAGTCAGCACTGAATGTACCTGCTCACTTACTGAGAGAAACGAAAGAAACCAAAATGTATTTGTGTGCTATCTCTGCTGTCCCTTTCCTGGCTCTAGGATGAGTCCTAGTCCTGCCAACCCCAAATGCTCAAAAATCATGAGTCAGGCCCCAACCAGTCAGATTTTTAAAAACCTTGGGGATTTCAGAGCCTTTAGGAATCACTCAGCTCATAAACGCAGGCTTTTCTTTGCCAGTATGAGGGTTAGAAATGTACTATTGGGGGTTTTTAATGAAAGCTCAGATTATCAAATAGTCTCATAATGCCAGAAGCTGTGGCTTTAAGAAACACAGTAAATACAGTAGGACCTGCAATAAAGATGCAAGAGTTGGAAACGCTGTAAAGGCCACGACTTCACTAAATTGAAGATTGATGCTGCCACAATCATTTTTCCAGCGTTAGATTTAGAGAGTCTAGTTAAGATTCGCTAAATTGAACTCAGAGGGCAGCCCTGTTGGCAGCTGGTACTCCTGCTTCTGTGAGGAGTAAGGGAAGCCAATAGAAGCATTAGTTCCCACCAGCCTCCCACTATGGGGATGGTGGGGAAACTCAAAACAAGGTACGTGGATTCCAGCTATGTCATTAATTTGACCTTCCCTTTTAGTGTAAATCTTTTAGTGTAGAATCCCTTTTAGAGTTGCAGTGTAGCCAGGGGGACTACCTCAGATATAAGGCACTGCTTTCAGTGTCAGTAAGGGTATCAGACTCTGGTGCAGTGTTGGTTAAACAGGCCAATGCAAAACCCCATGTAAGCCAAGATAACTTTCTCTTTTCCTTGTCTATTTCAGGTACTGTATTCTGAGAGAGGCTCATTTCTGTGCTTAAGGTTAAGCCATAATATTCACACATAGATCAAAAGTTTGGAGTTCCTCAGATCTTCGGAGTTACAAAGAATGCAGCAGAAGTCTGAATTCTTCCACTGTCTCATTCACTCAGACACAGAGCAATGTGGCTGTGCACCAGTGACTTCTGCTTCCCTATTCACCATGATGGACAAGTTCCATTTCCACTAATAGAAATTGGTTCTCGGTAGAACTGCTTTCAGTGTAGGAGGAGGGCAAATCTTTTTAAATGTTTCTCCCAAGCCAGTGAATGCTGAATTTCACCAGTTTGACACAGGTGCAATAAGCAACATAGCTAACTACTGGAAGGTGCTCAGATCCAATAGTGATTACTGAAGTATAAGAAGCTATATACTATGAAACTTTCCTCCATATCCTAATCAGAGCACTGAATTCAACACCCTGATTGTATTTCACAGCATAGAAATAATTCCCAGGGAGATTAAAGGACTGGTCCAAAGGTCATTGAAGTCAATGGACCATTCATTCTGGCAGGCTTGAATTGGACCCTGGAAGGAAAAGGAGATACAAAGATACCTTAACCTTAATTTCTATTTTAATAGGAATTTAAAAAATAATATTCTTAGTGGTCAGCCACACTACATTCAGTTTGCGATCTCTTCTCAATTATTGTCTGCTTCATGGAATAATGCTGTTGGAAACTTCTCGCTGCAATACACTCGAAGAAAATCACATCGTTCATTTTGTTATTTTGATTGACATGTCAAATAATAAGAATTCCTCCTAACCAGTGCTGCAAATGGCTTTGATAAATATAGAAAGCACAGTCTTACAAATATTCTCAACCCCAGAACTCATATTAGCAATGAGAGAATTGATTCCTCTTGTCAAAATAGATTTTTTAAAATACCACCCCCTTTTTATTAGCCCCCACCTGCCCTCACCATACACATATTCCTCTCCAAGCCTGTGGAGTGTACGTCATGGCCAAAAGAAAAAAAAATCTTGCAAATATCTCCTCCTCAGCTCTCTCTTCCATAAAAGAAAAGGAGTAGGAAAGCTTTAAGTTCTTTCTAGGATAAATTGTTTCTTAAAGGCCTGAGCAAAAGTCCATTGATGTGAATGGAAAGGCTACTGTTCAGAAACAAGAGCCTGCAGAAATAAATAAGCCATGTACTGTATTCTGAACAGCAACAAATTCTGTATCTTTTGAACGGACTAGAGAAGTAAATACTGGCTGAAAATATTCCACCAAGAATGCCCTGCCTCCTTGAGATAGGATATGAGGAGAGAGTCAATCTCTGTGATATTAAGCTATTATCACTATCTTAACAATAATAAAAAGCAAGGCAAGCCCAATAAATCTACTTCTTGGATGAAAAGTAAGCACTGTATGTAAACTTAGGCCACCAGTGTTTCTCCTAGTTCCGTGTTCATCCAGTCATGCTTAGGGCTGGGCACTATATCGGCACAGCTGTACTGCTGTAGTACATCTGGTGAAGATGTTCCATGCCTACAGGAGAGTGCTCAATTATCAGCATAATTATTCTGCCTCTGCAAGATCTAATGTAAGTGTGGACAGCACTTAAGTTGCTGAAACTTATCACTTGGGGGATGTCTTTTACATACCCCTGCATAAGGTAAGTTAGATCAACTTAAATAGCAGCATAGACCTGCCCTCTAGCAAAACTTACACACGTCCTTAACTTTTAAAGTTCACACAGCCCAAGGACAGTCAATGACACTATCCACAGTGCATAAAGCTAAATACACTAAGTCATCGTAGGCTCTGAGCCTCGGAACATTTCAAAGGTTACAAAATTCATGCTAGTGTATTTCCATCAGGCATATAAAATATCTGTTGTGTAACTAGGAATTACAAGCTATGCATGGTCATAAACAGTGGTTAAGGATTTCTATACATCCCTCAATAAATCCCAGAAAAGAAAAACTGGTACTTTGTAGATACAGAAAATGCCTGCCTGAGCTGAATCAATTAGCATTTCTTTTTGCTGAGCACTAGAGATTTCTTCCATGGTCCCTTTTGTACTGATAATGCTCAATACTTTAACACATCTGTATTGCTCTATCTTAAATAAGCTTTAACCATTCATTAGACACCCAACTTTTAACTTTTTACCACACCTGCCTGACATCATCTTGAGTCTTGACAATCTTGCTCCTCCTTCTTTACTGTAGCACTTCATAAATACACTCACCACAACTTTCTTGATTGGAAGTTTTCTTGGATGAAAAAAAGTATCAAAGAATTTCTCTTAAATTAAGAATCCATGTAATCATCTGGAAAATTCAGAGTTGCCTTCTTTTCTTTGAGATTTATTAAGGTTGAGCTGGCTTGTACAAAGATCTTCTTTATATGCAGCTGCTATCCGACCAGTTGAAGATAACTAGACCATGCCCATGATTTCTTTAACTAGAACAGACCTGATGATTAAGGCTAAGATTTAGTCGGGAATATTTTTAGTATAAATCACGGGCAGACCACAGGCAACAAATAAAAAAATCACAGCCCCTGACCTGTCCATGACTTTTACTAAAAATAGCTGGGATTAAAATCTGGAGAGGCCATGGGGCAATAGGGTTTGCTCAGGAGGGGGGAAGGGACTGAGGGCCAGTCCTAGGGGAAGTAGCCTGGGTCTGCAGTACTAGGTGCCCAGGACTGCAAAACAGCAACTATTCCAGCTGACGGGACCATTGCTGGGTCACCACAGCAGCAGCTAGTGTGGCTGTCCTGGTGGGGCCACCTGAGCAGCTGGTCCTGGAGCAGGCTGCTTGGACAGCCCTAGAGTCAGCCACACTGACCCCTGCGAAAGTCGCAGAGGTCGTGGAAAGTCCTGGTATCTGTGACCTCCATGACAGACCCAGAACCTTGCTGATGACTGAGACAATGCCTTGCTCAGGATGGTATTCAACAGGGTTTTTGTTTGTTTGTGTGGTGTTTGCCACAGACGGTGAATAGCTGCCACAACACTAGAATCAGTCATTTGAATTGCAATTTTAACCTAACCAGACTGTTCAGAAGAATTGCTAATTTCAGCTGGGACTAAATAAAAAGACAATGCAACACAGTCCGTTGAAATGTTTTTCATTGGCCATTGTAGGAGTGACCATAGCCGTGCTGTGGCAATTTAAAATGGGTCATGGGGAATTATGGAGCTACTCAGCTGGGGCCTGATTCATAATCCAGTGAAGAGAGTGGAAAGGCTTCCATTGACTCCAATGGACTTTTGATGAAGCCCTTCTAAAAAAGGATATAAACATCTGGTAAAATATACTCCCTAAAGGAAGACCATTTAATGTTATAGTCTGCATGCAGTGCATAGTGAATAATTGTGATAGATTCTAAACTCATATTTAATTTAATTACCATATACTTTTGTGGCCTAATCACCCCCAGCTGTTTTTTAGTACCAGCTGCAGAAGAAGTTGAAAAAAAATTAAGTAAATGATACTTGCAGATGTTAAGGACTTCAGTAGAAATGTGTTTCATGTCTCTGTAGCTGTGACATTTGCTGTGACACTCAGCACTGTCCTGGAATCATACGTCTCAGTTTTAGCTTTAATTAAAGGTCAAATTGAGGGGTGCATGCCAGGAGCCCTGCACCTCTTAGACCAAGCATGCATCCATATACACATCCAAACACCACTGTTTTGAATGGCTGGAGAGGCACAAAACAGCCAGAGTATATTGGTGCATCTGGCCTTGTATTCCTGGTGCTAACTGCTGCAAAGAATGTCTTCCAAAGAAATGTAACTCGTGCGGCCACGTCCCCTTGAGTCTGCGCAAAACCTGAAAAAATAGCTGTCATCTCAATTGAGTGTTGGCTCTGAATCCTAATGAGGACACTTTAAATGTCAACATTAACTGTTGCGGTACCGAGCATTTTGGTCTGATTCAGAAAAGCATCCCTCATTAAGATAGTATTTAAGCATATTGTTTACAGATGTCCTGAACTGGGGTGGGCTCTTTGCAGAAACATCCAACTATTCCACTTATCCCACAATCACATATTGCCACCCACCTGCCTCCAGATGCCAAAGGCCCTGATTGCCCTTCTACCCAGTCTCAAAAAATCTCTAGTTTCTTCTTGAATGTTTCCTCAAGGCATTTCTGCATTTGCTGAAGGGGGGAGGGAATCAAATCTCTAATATATTAAAAATTTAGGAGCAGAATAAAATAAATTGAATGCATTGCTAAATCACATAACACAAGCAGTGCTGGTCTGACTTATATGATTCATATTTAATCCAATAAAACCTTCAGATATTTAATTTATCTCTACTCAGCTATGGGAGTCTTGCATCATCAAGGATTTTGGCATAGAGTATAGGTCAGTCTTGCTGAACAGGTTAGTTGGATATAAATATGGTACAGGAAGCCTGGCTATACTGGATCAGATCAATGATCCATCTAGCCCGGAATCTCTTTCCAACAGCGGCCAGTGCCAGATACTTCAGAGGGAATGAACAGAAGAGGCAATTATTGAATGATCCATTCCCTGTCATCCACTCCCAGCTTCTGGCAAACAGAGGCTAGGGACACTGAGAGCATGGAGTTGCATCCCTGATCATCCTGGCTAAAGCCATTGATGGACCCATCCTCCATTCTTCTGGCTTCAGTTGCATCCCAAAAATAATTTGCATGAGAGTGTTCTTTGTGAGCCTGTGAATTGTAAGAAGGAAGCATAGTGCCTATGAATTTACCAATTCATTTGCTTCACCCTGTGTGTTATCAAATCTGTGCAAAATGGGTGTGAAGCGAACTTCAATCAAATTGGAGGGGTTAGAGACTCAGTCCCTCAGAACTTCAGCTGCTTATAAGACCCTGTGATGGGGTGTACTTGGCCTCAAAATTCGGCTACATCCATCCCAGGAATGAAATAGAGCAAAAGTAGAAGAGGGGTCCTCCAAGCAAGCTAGATTGGCTGCAGGGGAAGCAGCCAATCAGGGTCCAGGAGGCCATAAAAAAGGAATTGCAGAGCAGCAGTTAGTTGCTGTTAGAGCTGGAGAAGAAAGGATTGCATGCCTGACGGGTATGCCTGAAGCACAAGAGACTCCTAAGTAGGGACCAGAAGTGGGGGTGAAAGAGGCTCCTGGCTGACTACGAGGGCTGAGCTTAAGATGGGAAAGGACATACAAAATGGGAAATGACTGCCCAGGAAGGAGCACTGCAGAAAGGGATCTGGGGGTGATAGTGAACCACAAGCTAAACATGGGTCAACCATGTAACACTTGCAAAAAAAAGTGAACATCATTCTGGGATGTATTAGCATGAGTGTTGTAAACAAGACGTGATTCTTCTGCTCTATTCTGTGCTAATTGGGCCTCATTTGGAGTACAACTTGAAGCTCTCTTAACCAGGATTCTATGGTCCAGAAAAATTCATTGTCCGGAGGGCCAGCAACAAGGATCCCTGTGGAGCCGGCAGAGCACTGGGCTGCCCTCAGTGAGCTGATGGCAGGGCTGCCCAGCACATGGCAGCAGGTCTGCCCAGTGGGTTTGGAAGACATGCGCGTGGCTGCCTGGTGGGGCTGGAAGCCTGGTAGGTCAGTGGGGTAGGAAGCCACAGTGCACAGCTGTCCAGCAGGCCCCGGAACCCCAACACAGCACATGCAGCTGCCCAGTGGGTCATCAGGACAGTGGGGCCAGCAGGAGGTGAGGCACCAGCTGGGAGGTCAGCAGCTGGGTTGGGGATGGGGGGGTGAGGGGCCTGCAGCAAGGGGTCTAGGAATGACCTCCCCTGGTCTGGCAAAATCTTTTTATCCAGGACCGGTCAGGTCCCAAGGGTGCAGGACCAAGAAGGTCCTACCTGTATTATGTTCAGTTCTGGGTGCCAAATTTCAGGAAAGATGTGGTCAAATTGAAGAAAGTCCGGAGAAGAGCAATAAAATGATTAATAGTTTAAAAAAAACATGATCTATAAGAGAAGGTTGAAAGAATTGGGTTTGTGTATCTGGAAAAGAGACAATTGAGAAGGGACATAACAGTTTTCACATACTTGAAGACTTTTATAAGGAGAAGGGAGAAAAATTATTCTTCTTAATTCCTAATGATAGGACAAGAAGCAATGGGCTTATACTGCAGTAGGGGAGGCTTAGGTTGGACATTAGGGAAAACTTCCTAACAGTCAGGGTGGTTAAGCACTGGAATAAATTGCCTAAAGAGGTTGTGGAATCTCAGTCATTGGAGATAAATACCTGTCAGGGACAGTCTAAATCAGTGGTCCCCAACCTTTTGGGGTACTGGGCGCCTGGGAGTGGGGCCGCTCACACACCGTGCACCCGGGAGCGGGGCTGCCCATGGGCAGGGCCGCCCATGCGCCACGCACCCAGGGCTGACACCACTCGTGTGCCATGCGCCTGAGGCAGGGCCAGCCCTGATCACTCAGTGGGCACACACAAATGCCCCGGCGGGCACCGCGTTGTGGACCACTGGTCTAGATGGTGCTTGGTCCTACCGTGAGGGCAGGGGACTGGACTTGATGACCTCTCGAGATCCCTTCCAGTTCTATGATTCTATGGTTTGCTGAGGGGACCAGAGGAGCAGTAGGGGATCCCCTGGCTGGCAATGGAGAGTGAGTAGGGAATGAGTCTAGGGAAGGCCACAAGAAAGCAGTGATTCTAGGGAGGAAACCCTAGCCTACAGCCTCATACCAGGACTGGACTGGTTTAAGGACTGCAGACAACCCTAACCAGATGGGATGCTTGCAAGAGGCAGGTACTGATCCCATTATAGTCCCTTTCTCCTGGAGCTACTGATAAAAAGGCAGCAGCAGAGGCATAGCGAAAGGGGTGCATGGGGGACAATTGCCCCCGGACATCACGCTAGGGGGGCGCCGGGCTGGGGTGAGAGCGAGCGCATGCTGCGCAGGATCATCTGGCATGGGCGGTGAGTTCTATGGCCGTCCCCCCGTCCCCGTCCCGTCCTGTCCCTGCCATACACAGCGTTCAGTCAGCTCCCCCTTGCCGGCTCACGCTGCACATGGCAGGGACAGGACGGGGCGGGGACAGGGATGGGCGGCGATAGAACTCACCGCCCATGCCAGCGTTCAGTCAAATCAGCTCCCCCTTGCCTGCGCACACTGCGCAGTGTTCCCAGCTGACCGGGGAGATGCCCGGGCGTGATGTGACATCACGGCCCGGGATTTTAAAAGTGGTCGGTGCTGGGAAAGGAGAGGAGAGGGGAAGGGCATTAGGGTCTGGAGAGAGGAGGAGGAGGTGCTGGGAAAAGGCTTGAAAGAAGGGGTGGGCATGAGAAAGGTGGGAATGGAGCAAGTCATGTGTGAGGGCACAGGGTCATGAGAGGAATGGGGGCAGAGAGTGGTGAGGGGGTGGGCATCAGAGAAAAAGAGGGCAAAGGCGGCAGGGGCAGTGAGGGAACGGGGAGGCACCAGAAGGGTGCAGGGCTAAGGGAAGGTGCAGGTGCCAGGAGATTCTGGGGGTGAAGCAGAAGGGCAGACACCTGCAGGAGAGGGACTGGCACCGGAGGAGAGAGACAGGGCATGTGTGTTAGAAGAGGGGATGAGGAGGGGTAGGTCACATAATCAGAGTGGGGCTACTGGAGGAGTGGGCACAGGGGGGAGAGAAGGGCTGGTGGAGGGGGGCAGGTCGCAGGAGGGCTGAGGGCAGTGAGAAGGGCAGGAGTCAGGATAGCAGAGGAGGGTGAGTAGTTGAGGGGCAGCAGGCACCAGGGGAGATGATGGAGTAAGGAGAGGAGACATAGCAGCAGAGAGAAAAGGTAAAGGTTTAAAAATATTTATTAATAACTTGGTATGCTGCCTACAGCCAGTTTGTTTGTGCAGTTTGGGTTTATGTGGGGATCAACACGTGACCGGCAAGTGGGAGCCAAAACAAAAAAGTAGTCAGTATAATGATCTTCTGTTGATATACATTTTAGTAGTTAAATTCTTGGACTGTCATTGCTCATGAAAAGTGCTGTCACATAGGTAGAAATCGGGTAAATATTGCATTTTATTAATATCAGCAGAGCTGACTTAAATGGGGATTGTGTGTTGTGTAGTCTTGCCTTAATCTTTGTATTCATGCCTGTCACTGTGAGAGAAACTATTTGTATATATTTGCTTGCATATGCAACCACACTTAAGTTGAGTCCCTCAGCATGTTCTGTAAGTATCAGTGTGGCCCCTGGGGCTTCCAAGGTTGAGTTGCTCTAGCTCATCCCTGACAGGTGTCTGTCTAACCTGGTCTTAAATAAGTCCAGTGATGGAGATTCTGCAATCTCCCTAGACAATTTATTCCCGTGTTTAACCACCCTGACAGGCAGGAAGTTCTTCCTAATGTCCAATCTAAACCTCCCTTGCTGCAATTTAACCCCATTGCTTCTCATCCTAACCTCAGAGGCCAAGGAAAACAATGTATCTTCCTCCACCTTATGATACTCTTTTAGATACTTGAAAGCTGCTCTTATGTCCCTTTTCAGTCTTCTCTTTTCCAAGGTAAACAAGGTCAATTCCTTCAGCCTTGACTCATATCTCATGTTCTCTAGAACGTTCATCATTTGTGTTGATTTTCTCTGGACTTTCTCCAGTTTCTCCATGTTTCCTGAAATGTGGCACCCAGAACTGAATATGATACTCCAGCTGGGGCCTAATGTAGATGGCTCATTCCCTGCGTAGGGAACGTGAGACTGGGCAGGTTAATTTCCAATCCTCCTCTTTATTCTTTTCCTAAGCCAGGACGGCACAGTAGTTCTGATGGGGGACTCTGCAGGAAGGCAGCCCGCACTGCTCCCTGCCTGAAACCTTGTGCAGGTGTTAAACAGCTGTCCAGCCTACCCTAGAGGTGACTGCATTTCAGCGTGCCTGAAGCAACACAGCATCAGCAATGGACAGGAGAATGGCTCCCGGGCATGGCTTGCTCATGACTGCTTCAGTACCATTGGATGGGCCTCAGCCTCTTTTCTTCCTCTCTCCCGCTTTGCAATGGGGCTGTAGACTCTGGGGTGAGAGAGGTGGAGGCTGGCAGAGGTGTCTCCCTGCAGCAGATGTAGACACGTCTCTGTATTAATCATTCTCTTATTGAAGTTTTTAGCTTTGTATTGAGTCCTTTTACATGGAAACTTTGTATTACGTCTTGGTAGACTAGTCCCTAGGACAAGTGAGTCAGAGACTGTCCCTGTGGGGTGAATAAGGTGGGAATGTATAAGGCGGAAGGTGAGCACCTCTGGGCAGTTGCAAAGATTGGAGAGAGGATGGAAGCCAGACCAAAGACCAATGAGCCCTAGGAAATGAGCCCATTGAAAGGAGACTGGACCTGTGGATGCTTTGGGGGTCAGCAGCAAGGGCCTGCTTTGGGAAGCCCCCTCTTTGGAGGTGAATGTGGCAACATTGAGACACCACCCAGAAGCCGGCGCCACAGACACTAACTGCAGATTTATCGGCTCTCACAGATCTTGCACATGCATAAGATGACAGATCTGCAGGAGGGAGGGCAGTGGCATAGTGAGGGGGCCGGAGGGATCAGTTGCCCCTGGGCACCATGCTAGGGAGGCTCCAATTTAATCCCATTCTGCTCCCCCTGTTATCCCTTCAGCTCACATGTGCCTACTCTGCCTGTCACCGGCAGCTGGAGTCTCCTCCTTGCAGACCAGGGAGATGGGGAGCAAAGCCTCGGAGCACGCCAGCAGTGGGACAGCCGCGGTGCACCTGGACTGTCCCGCTGCCCGCGTGCTCTGCGGCTTTGCTCCGGGTCTCCCAGGACAGCAGACCAGGGAGCCAGAGCAAATCCGTGGAGGACTTGGGCGGTCCCGCCACCCCCATCTCCCTGGTCTGCTGGGGGGGGGCGGGTGCAGCTAGTGCCCCCCCTCCAGCAGACCAGGCTTTTCTTGCCTACCCCTGGGGTAGAGCAGCTGGGGGCTGCCGGGTTGGTCCTGCAGCGCCGCTCCGGACCAACCCGGCAGCACCCCAGCTGCTCTGCTCCAGGCGTCCTGATTCAGCCGCTGCTGGTCAGTTTCAGCAGCGGCTGAATCAGGACGCCTGGGGCAGAGCAGCTGGGGTGCTGCTGGGTTGCTCCAGTAGCGCCGAGGAGCCACGCTACTGGAGCAACCCAGCAGCACCCCAGCTGCTCTGCCCCAGGCGTCCCCAAGTCAGCCGCTGCTGAAACTGACCAGCGGCTGACTACAGGAAGCCAGAGGCAGAGTTGCTCTGCCCCAGGCTTCCTGGAATCAGCCGCTGATCAGTTTCAGCAGCAGCTGACTTGGGGACGCCTGGGTTTCTTAAGTTGAATCCGTATGTAAGTCAGAACTGGCATCCAGATTCAGCCGCGGTTGAAACTGATCAGTTTCAGCAGCAGCTGACGCCAGTTCCGACTTACATACAGATTCAACTTAAGAACAAACCTACAGTCCCTATCTTTTACGTAACCCGGGGACTGCCTGTATTGGCTTTGGAAAACGTTCAAAAAAGGACAACAAAAATGATGCAGGGTTTGGAGAGAGATTATGAAGAGAGATTAAAAAGACTTGAACTTTTCAGCTTAGACAGGAGGAAATTAAGGGGGGATAGGATAGAGGTCTATAACATCATGACTGGTGTGGAAAAAGTGAATAAGGAAAAGTTATTTAAAAGTGAAGTTTTTCTTCACTTGGCGCACAGTCAACTTCTGGAACTCCTTGCCAGAGGATAGACTTTAACAGGGTTTAAAAAAAGAGTTAGATAGATTCATGGAAGTTAGGTCCATCAATGGCTATTAGGCAGGAAGAATAGGAATGGTGTCACTAGCCTCTGTTTGTCTGAAAATGGGTGACAGGAGAGAGATCATGTGAGGATTACCGGTTGTGTTCTGTCCCCGTGGGGCATCTGGTATTGGCCACTGTCAGTGGCTCGAGGTGGGCTGTGGCAGCTGGCGCCCCAGGTGGAACGCGTGATCGGCGCTCCCACCCGCACGGCCGTCAATGGCCGTGACGTCATCATTGGGCACCCCGGGCGCCCCGTTGAAGACGGTGCCCAAGGCAACTGCTGAGTCGGCCTATGCTCACGGGCAGCCCCTGGCCACTTGTCAGCAGACAAGATACTGGGCTGGATGGATGTTTGGTCTGACCCAGTCTGGCCGTTCTCATGTTCACTGTCCCTCTGGCACCTTTCCTCCATTTCTTAAGACTTCCGTGATAGCCCCATTCTGTCTCCAAGCTCCTCTGGTGTTCAGGCTACACCTACTGCCTCAAATGCCTCTCTTTCAGTTGCCTCTTAGATTCCCCCCCAATCTGTGTTCTGCTCTGTTGTTGCCCAGAGCACCACTGACCCTTCCTAGACAAGTCTAAGGGCCTCATTACTCTGTTTACCCTCCTCAGTCTGCCACATACCCACTGATGGATCCCAGGCCAATGTCACATTGGTACCTATTAGTACTTTTTTTACAACACTTACATTTGTCAGTTTCATAATAGGTGGACTACTTGGTATGTGTGCAGAAAAACACTAGCTAATAAAGACACTACCCTTAGGTCTATCTTCCACCTCCCATTTCCCTTCTGATCATGGAATCATAGCATATTTTGGATCTGGCTCAGGAGAGAGTAGCACAATTGTCAAAGCAAACATTATGAGAAAAAAAATTATACTGAGACAGCTGAGATGAAAACTACCGCATTGAAAGCAATGTCCCCAAAGGCTAAAATATTAAAAGACTTTGAGGAAACAGATGCCCTTCATTTCATATGCACAGCTTTACACTTGATATGCCATGGCTCCATTGCCCATGGAATTTAATAGAAGATTATATATTACACCAAGCAGAATGTGAGAGCGTAGTTGTTATTACTGTATGAACCTGGCCCATTTGCAAGGATGAAGTCATGATTTACATATCATGGTGCAATGCATTTAAATTCAAAGTTATAATAGAACTGTCTGTTTTCTGTGCAAGTAGCAAGCATGGTGTAAAGAAAAGTTAGCTCTCAGGGAGGTGGTGAAGCAAATTGCTGCATTAACTTCCCCCTCTGGAGTTAGTGTTTAAATGGTAGCTTGCAATAGTTCACAGGCAACATTTGTCAGTAACACAAAATCAACATTCACTCAGGAACAAAAACTGGACTAATCAAGATCCAGCACTGAACTGAGGAGGGCTGTGTACTTACCATGCTACCAGATCTTTGGAGAGAAGCTTGTTCATTGTCTGCCCAGACTATGATTGCATCTAGCCCGATTACAGAGATGATAGGAAATATTTTCAGGAATATTTTTTCCTTTTGCATGCTACAACTTACATATGCAGCTTTGGTCCTGAGGAGGAATTGTGCACTGGGCCAGGATGTGCAACCCCCACACTGGAAAGGAAGTGGTTAAAGAGCTACTTCCGAGCCAGACAGCCATACTCCATCAGACCAACAAAGTGTGGATGGGCTGGGGACGGAGCTTATAAGGGAGCAGAAGAGCTCACTAGGCGGTAGACCGATAGTGGAGATGAAAGGGCTTACTCTCTGAGCCTGAGGTGAGATTAGAGTGTCTTGGTCAAGGCCACGAAGAAAGGACTTGCGACTCCTTCTGATTCCAGACAGCCAAAGGATAATCTACTGCCTTGCTTGATGGAACTGCTAATGCATTCCTTTTTTTATGCTTTCATACTATATCTTGGTTAAATTTTCTTGAAGATTTGAGTTTAGTTATTTTAATGACTTGACTTTTATCTGTTGGGAGTAGGGGGTGATTAATAGGAAGTGATCCAAGTGGGGGCAGCAGTATAATACTTTTGTGGTGCAGGACTTAGCTGGCTACCACTGGGGCCTAGATTGGAACTTGGTGGAGAGGCTGGGCCCGGGTTCCCCTTACCAACACCGAGGGAGTGTTGAAGACAAACGTCTACTGTGTGTGTGAGGAACCTAGATAAGGGAAGGCCCTGCAGACACAAGGATCTGGACTACAAGATCCTGATCCAAAGGGAAGCCTGAAGTCACTCATGTAAACTAGAGGACTACCCCATTGCTGGACTCTTTTTATATAGCAGATACTAATGAGTGACCTGTCCAGAGAGCTGAGTCCAAGAAGGGACTGCTGTAGGGCTGCTCTAGGCTATCGACAGTGGGTACCGTGGAAAAGGGTGCCTGCATGTCCCTCAACAATTAGTTGGTGCTAGCAATGAGTAGCTCCTTCATATACAGACCCATCTGAGTGCTTGTCTCTCTGAGTATCTGAGCTATACAAATCAGGTAGTTAGAGTTTAATAATTGTGCCTGCAATTCATTGTGGCAGATCTAAAGATGTTGCATTAAATTTTAAGGGTACACATTTTACCCACAAAAGGAGGTTAAGCATGAGCCCTCCTCCCCCCACCTATATACCCCCTTATTGTCAGTGTGAAGCCTGTGAATTAACTTGATGAGCCATAAAATTCCTTTTGGGGCTGTTAAAATCGACCAGCTCAATTAAAGACATAAGTACTGTGCTGCCTTCATGCACATGGCTGTCTACCTCATTTCTTTTATTGCACAGTGGCATAAGACAAGGCTGGAAATGTCCAATCACACTAGCCTGAAATACAAAATATTCTTTCTGTGTAGATTCAGGCACCTAATGCTATTTTAACATTTCTTCTTGCATCAGTATAGCTGGCAAATACTTATTCTCTCAATTATAAGAAATTGGAAATTATGAAACATACTGATGAGAATACAAGTTAGTCATTGGTATTCTGCCTGTTTTCATGTGTGAACTCTATAAATGATTGATTTTATCTATTTATTTTTAAATCTCTGGATACTTCCTAGAATTGCTTCTGATTCCAGACAGCCAAAGGATAATCTACTGCCTTGCTTGATGGAACTGCTAATGCATTCCTGTTTTTATGCTTTCATCCTATATCTTGGTTAAATTAGGATGGCCTGAGATGAGGAATTCCAAATATATATAAACTCTGTGTAACAGGACTGCCTGGCCCTTTAAGAGCCAACAGGCCTGGAGCTTGTCAGCCCTGTTCAAGCCCCACCACCGTACATCTTTAGGAGGTGTTGAACTTAAGAGGAAAAAAGCCCTGCAGTTGTGGGGAGCAGGGTTGACTAGAAGGAAAGCAGACAAGCTGCTCCTATGTGGAGAAAAACATCTAACTCAGGCTAAGAATTGCCTGAAGGCAGGGGTGGATATAGGGCAGGGCGAACAGGGCGGCCACCCCGGGCCCCGTGCTTCAAAAAGCCCCGCGCATGCGCCGTGGCAAAGGGGGGCCCCACAAAATTATGCTGCCCGGGGCCCTGCAAAATGGTCATCTGCCCCTGCCTGAAGGTAACAGCCTCTCAGAGACTCTTAGTAGAACAGACCTTAAAGAATTGTCAGGTTGATTGGAGTTAGCTCAGTTAGCAATACAATGAGCCATTGCTGCTGGGGCCTATCTGCAAGGAAGGGTGCTGAAGGCAGAGCCAAATAGGGATGAAGAGTCTTTCAGTGCTGCTTTTGAACTTGGATTAAGACTCTGCCACACTAGAAGGAATAAGAACATAAATGAGATCACCATTGCAGGCCACTGAGGCCTGGAGAAAGAGAATGAGGTGAGGAAGGTGCAACATGTGGTTATACCATCAGGGGCACTCTGGGATGGTGAGTTTTGTACACTTTGTAACGGCTTGTCTCAACCACAGGGTAGATCGATGCTGCAACGATCAATTCGCTTATAGTTGATTTAGTGAGTCTAATAAAGACCCACTAAGTTGACTGCTGATCGCTCTCCTGTCAACTCCAATACTCCCATAAAAAGAGATAAGTAAGGGGAGATGACAGGAGATTTTTTTTTTTCCTGTAGACCTGTTCTGTAGACCTGTGGTAAGTAGATCTAAGCTATGTCCATTTGAGGTAATGTAGGCCTGCCCTTACATTGCTCCCTCTGTTTCAGAGGCGTAGCCGAGTTAGTTTGTAACTGGAAAAACTTACAAAACAACAAATAGTCTAGCAGCACGTTAAAGACTAACAAAACATGTAGATTATATCGTGAGCTTTCATGGGTACAACTCACTTCTTCAGATGAATGGAGTATTAAAGATCCAGTTCCAAAGTAAATAGGGTTTGGGGGGAGAAAGTAGGGAGGAACAGGTCAATTAGAATGTTCATGTTACATGAAGCTGATAGAGAAGGTGCATATTGTTCTTTAGTACCCATTGTCTGTTTTTTTAAGACATTAGGATGTGGAAGGTAGTGTGCTAGCCAGGTAATGTCTTTGTTCATACCTTTGTGATGGGTCCCAAATCTGTAAATGAAGTTAAGTTCCAAGGCTTCCCTGTGTATTTGGCTTGTGGAATTGGCCTGAAGCAACGCGGTGACTTTGAGATCCATTAATGAGTGCCCGGGCAGGTCAAAGTGTTCTCCAATAGGTGTCTGTGTGTTGCCTACCATCTTTGTCAGTCTTTAATGTGCTGCTAGGCTATTCATTGTTTTCTCTGGCTGTTACCAGGTATCAGCTTTTTTCTCATGAAAACTAAATTTCAATGAACACTTATTATTCCCCATATATTTATTTCCAGTATTCTTTAAATATGTTTCAATGGGTGATTACTAGACTCTAACAGTAGTAATTCTTGAAATATAGCAAACTTTCCCCTAATAAATTTCAGACTTTGACATCCATCATTAATGACTAACATTTATTGCCACGGTGTCATTCCAATCACATATTTTAAACTAAGATAACTATGAAAGGCTTACAAGAAAAGGAATGGTTGACTCTAGAAACTGAGCAGTCAATGAATTCTTTTGTTTTAAGGAATTATTTAATTTAGTTTCCTTTAATGATGCAAGCTATGTATTCCTAAACAGTTCAGTTGCATAACTGTAGCTGGAGATACTGGCAAGGTTAGAAAAAACTTAAGTTGAAGGTTACCACAAAAGTGATCAAGCTATTGAAATCTGAAAGTACTGTAGGTAAGTAGGCCAAATAACATCTTATCTTAGGACTTTTTAAATAGACGTGTATACGGTAAAGCAATTAGCATGAGATGTGAGCCACTTTGCAGTTTTATCCTGTGCAGTAAATAGATTAATTAAGTTTGTCATTTTATATAAATTAGGTATTCTGAATGTCTGAAGATTTGGCTTTCAATACCTATCAAACAATAACCTTGTCTTTCTGATGGTTCTCCATCACATACAGAGTCAAACTTCAAGGACTCTGTACCACTGGGCAAAGCAATGCATGGGACTGCTCTGAGTTAGCACTAGTACAGTGGTTCTCAAACTTTTTGGCCTAAGCGTCCTCCCCTCCTCACCCCCTTCCCCTCCCTTCCCCCCTGCTGCTCAACACAGACCTTTCTACCTGCCAATTACCCATGATGATGAGATGGGTAAAAGGGTAGTAGGGGGGATAGGGTCTGGCTGGGAGGTTGGGTGCAGGAGCAAGTTGGAGTCTGGGCATGGGATTAGATGCAGGAGCGGACTGAGGATGGAGCGTCTGGGCAGGAGATAGAGTGCAGGAGCAGGATGGGAATGCGGGGTTTTGATGAGAGAGAGGAGTGTACGAGGGGAATGTGGGTGCAGAGTCTGGACATGAGGGCGATGGGGGGCACGCCGTTCCCCCAGACAGGGAGAAGGCGAGAGGCAGTGTGCGGAGCCACTATTTTCCCTCACAAACTGGATCCAGCCCGTGAGGCTCCCCCTCCCACCTCACTCCGCAGCAGGAAGCCTGCAATGGTGCCCCAACCTTATGGGGGTGAGCACAGGGCTGGAATGCCAGCATGGACTCCCTACTGCAGGAGGGGGACGAGCCCCACGCCACCTGCAGGATGGTTGCGGACCGCTCGTGGTTCCCGGATAATACTTGGAGAACCACTGCGCTAGTGCAGTACAGCTGCTGACCAAAAGGAGAGACCTGTGAATGTGAGAGACAAAATTTTCTCAGGAAGCAGGCTCAGGCCTGGCCTTCACTAGGAAATTAAGTTGGTGCAACTACATCACTCAGGAGTGAAACATCCATGTCTCTGAGTGACACAGGTAAAACAACTGACCTCCCCTCCCCCCCGGTTAGACAGCACTGCGTCGATGGGAGAATTATCCCAATGACTTAGCTACTGCCTCTCAGGGAGGTGGAATATCCACACCAATGGGAGAACCTAATGTCTTCACTGACATGCTACAGTGCCGCAGCAGCACTGCTGTAGTAGTTTGTGTGGACGTACCTTTAGATTCTTGATTTTACTCCCACAAGAGGCATGACCGTGAACCTCATAGTTCTCAGGGTCTTGCTCCACCTTCCACTGAAAAGATTTGTGTTGATTTCCATGAGACCTACTTTTGGTTAGGAAAGCAAAACCCATTTCTCTGACTCGGCTTGCTCACAGCATCCCTTCATACACATTTTAAAATCTATTTTTCAAGTTACTGCTGTAGATAGATGTCAAGTGAGGTCTTGGGTATGATGCTATTCAATATTTTCACTGTATTGGATGATGGACTGGAGAGTATGCTTATAAAACTTGCAGATGACACCTACTGGGCATGGTTGCAAGCATTTTAGAGGACCGGATTAGAATTCAAAAAGTATTCAGTGCAATTCTCCAATGTATTGAGAGGATTCAAGAAAAGCAAGTGCCAAGTTCCACCCCTAAAAAGGAAAGGTAAAATACACTATGGAAAGTAACTGACAGGGCAGAATACTGTAGGAAAGGATCTTGGCATTACAGATCACAGATTGAATAGGAGTCAGCTGTGTAGAGCTGTTGTGATAAAGGCAAATGTAATTCTGAGGTGTATTAACATGAGTGACATGTAAGATGTGAGAGGTAATTATTCTGCTCTCTTTGGTACTGGTGAGACCCCCAACAACAGGAGTAGCCACACTGTAAGAAAGATGTGGACAAACTAGAGAGTCCAGGGGAGACCTGCTACAATAACAAAAGGTTTAGCAAATCTTACCAGTGAAGAACGGTTGAAAAAATTGTGCATGTTTAGTCTCAGGAAGAGAAGAGTGAGTGTGAAGAACACAATGCTCTTCAGATATGTAAAAGATTGTTAAAATAAGACCAGTAATTGACCATTCTCCCTCCCAGCCATTCGTTTCTTTGGGTATGTCTACACAGCAAAGTTATTTCAAAATAACAGCCGTTATTTCGAAATAACTTTCCTAGCGTCTACACAGCCAAACCGCTATTTTGAAATTAAATCGAAATAGCAGAGAGCTTATTTTGAATTTGGTAAACCTCATTCCACGAGGAATAACGCCAAATTCGAAATAACTAAATCGAAATAAGTGCTGTGTAGATGCTTATTTCGAAATAGGGGGCCTCCAGCCTTTCCCAGGGTGCCCTGGTGGCCACTCTGAGCACAACCAGGAAAACTATTCTGCTCCCCCCCAGCCCCGGAGCCCTTAAAGGGGTAGACTCTGGCCCCAGTGCCTGGCCCAGCTGCAAGCCTGCCAGCCCAGAGCCAGCAGTCCGTGCACCTGGCCCAGCATAAGCCAGCAATCCAGTGGCACCCAGGCCTCCACTGCTCCCCAGGAGCAGGCTGGCAGCTCCCAGGAGCCTGCCAGGAGCTGCAAAAGGCGGGTGCCTGCCTAGTCTAGTGCGGAGATCATGGACCTTATTAAGGTTTGGGGGGAGGCCTCTAATGTCCACAATCTCCGCACTAGACACAGGAACGCGGCCGTCTACAGGCAGATGGCTGACAGCCTGGCCACCAAAGGCCACATGCGCACCCAGGAGCAGGTACGCATGAAAATAAAAGATCTGTGGCAGGCCTATGCCAGGGCCTCAGGAGGAGCTCCAACCAGGGGCTGACCCGGACCCCTGCCCCTATTACAATGCCCTGGACCACATCCTGGGGGGTCAGACAGTCCGTGCCCCCCAGGTGGTCATCGACCCTGGGGCAGAGGGCCCTGCCCATGACTCCGACGAGGAGGAAGAGGAAGAGGAGGAAGAAGGCCAGGAGCCTGGAGGGAGCATGCCCCACACCCAGGACCCCCGAGCCATCCCAGCAAGCCTGTCGCCAGTGTCATCCAAGGCCGGGGAGGCCTCAACATGTGAGTACCATCACTGTCCCCTTATGTGGGATGGGTGGTGGGGAGAGGGAGACCAGGGACTGTGCCTGTGGGCCTTGCTGACCACGGAGCATGCAGAAACTGTGCATGTGCTGTGCCACCCTGAGCATGTGGCCCCAGCTGGCTGCCACACAGGGGCCCTGGCCTGTTACCCACACGCATGTGTGTATGAAGGCACATGACATGCTCCTGACCTCAGGGAGGGACACTGCACGATGCCCTACCTCCACAATCCCCCTCTACACAGAGGCAGGGCACATCTTCCCTACCCCCAATCCCGCCCCACACACACACTATATACAGCACAGCGGCCATCTCACACTCCGGGGATAGCAGGACATGATGGTGCGAAGACCTGCCATCCTCGCCTTGCAGAGGGGGGCTGGGCTTCACCCACTGTGTCCCCAAGGAGAACTGCCCACTTTTGTGTTTCTTCACAGCCACAGCAGCTGTGAGTGCAGGGCGCACCACCCCGCCCAGGACATCCTCCCGCACACAGGCCTTCAGCAGGCTCACCCGGAACCAGGAGGAGTACCAGCGGCAGCACCTGAGGCTCCTGTGAAGGCAGGTCCGCAGCCAGGAGCACTGGATGTAGGAAGACCTGCAGCTGCGATGGGAGAGCTTGCGGGAGCTGCTTGACCCAGGGGCATGCCATCCGCGACCACCTGCAGACCCTGGTGCAGAGATTGGTGCCTGCTGCCGCTCCAGCCCCTGCAGCCGCCCCAGCTGTCACTCCTCCTCTCACTCCTGCTCTCCCTCCTGCTTCTTCCTCCCCACCCTGACACGCTCCCCCCTCCATACCCGCTCCCCCCCGGGGATGCCGAGGTCCCCGCACCCACAGTGCTGGGAGACAGGTGGACCAGCAAGACCCCCAATCCTGAGCTTCTCCTCCCCCTTCCTCCCCTTGCTTCCCCCTTCTGGCTCCCTCCTCCCAGGTTTCCCCCTTCCCTCTCCCACCCTCATTCCCCCCTCACCCCAGTTATGGTCAATAAAGAGAGTTTGTTTTTGGCAACACACTGGCATCCGGGTGCTGTTGCTGCTCCTCCCCAGCCCTCAGGGGGGGTCAGGAAGAAGACCTGGGGGTTGGGCTGCAGCAGATGCTGCCAGGCAGTCTCCAGCAATTGCAGCCAGGCTTGCAGCAACACGTCCAAAATGCGCACCAGAGTGCCCAGGGGCAGCTCTTGTTCCATGGTGCCGAGTGCTGTGGTGTCCCTAGTGAGGGCAACCAAAGCAGACAGAGAGAAAAATGCTTTGCTGTCCCTCAGCGAGGTAGGCAAGCAAGCAGGGAAAGCTGATAACCAGCTGTCTGGGGGGGTCCCTTTAAGCACAAGCCTCAGATAGCCTCAGGCAGCAGCCAGACAAAGAAACTACTGACCTGATGCCCTGCTGGAACCAGTTTCAGCTGCCCTTAAATGCGATTCAGCATCCAATCAGTGTGGATGCACTATTTCAAAATAGCAAAATGCTATTTCAAAATGTATTTTGTGTGTAGATGCGTTATTTCAAAATAACTTATTTTGAATTAACTATTTCAAAATAAGATATTTTGAAATAATGCTGCAGTGTAGACATACCCTCAGATTCTATAGAGAAGTGGAGGGGAGGGGTGAAAATATATATGGTAAGTAACTAAGCAGGTAAAATCCAGAAGCTAAGATAACTTTAAGAAAAATTACTCTTCCATACCATGAATTTTTAAAAATTATTTGACTGGCTCCATAAGTGATTTTCAAGGGAGAAAATAATTAAAATGTTTTGTAATTTCTCTGGATTTCCACCCTGTTTCTAGTTTTTGCCAAAATTTGATTCATACGTGTTTGCAGAATTCAGGCCTTAGATTGCAAGATCTCTGAGGCAAGGATTATTTATTTCATCTATTCAGAGACTTTTAGGCCCAGAAGAGGGATCAATCGATCATCTAGCCTAACCTCTTATATAACACAGGCAAGCTCACTGATGGGGAGTATAGGGAGCAATTGCCCTGGGGCCCAGCAATTTCAACAGGGTCCAGGGCTCCAGCAGTGGTGGCAGGCCTCTTTAAATTGCTTCCCTCAGCCCTGCTCCTTCTATCCTGGGTCCCACCCCTTTCAGAAAGCTGTCAGCTTTGCTGAACACAAGCCAGAGGTTTTCACCTAATTATTCCTGCACAGCACCCAATTACTAAGGCTGTGTCTACACTGGTGCAATCTTGCACCAAAGCGGTCGCTCTTACACAAAAACTTGCTGCCTGTCTACACTGGCCGTGTGTTCTTGAGCAAGTAAACTGACGTTCTAATGTATAAAATCAGGGCTTCTTGCACAAGAACTATGATGTTCCCGCTCAGGAATAAGTCCTCTTGCGCAACTGTTCTTGCACAAGAGGCCAGTGTAGACAGGCAACATGAATTTCTTGTGCAAGAAAGCCCGATGGCTAAAATGGCCATCAGAGCTTTCTTGTGGAAGAGAGCATCTACACTGGCATAGATGCTCTTGCGCAAAAGCACATGCCCTGTAGACGCTCTCTTCTGAAAGAGTTTTTGCACAAGAACTCTTCCACAAAAGAGTTCTTGTGCAAGAAGCTGCCAGTGTAGACGTAGCCTAAGTGTTTTTACACCACGTAGCACATTGGAGTTCTAATGTTGGTTGGGACTGCTAGATGCTACAATAATGCCTCATGATTATTATTATTCGTTATTTATATGTACACATGCAAAAAAATCTCAATTTTGCTAACTATTGTTTTCCAATTCCCTCAGTGAGATTTTTTTTCCTTTTAATATATTAAGTAACATATGAGCCGCAAGATTTTTTTTCCAA
This sequence comes from Pelodiscus sinensis, assembly GCF_052426305.1. Taxonomy (NCBI): domain Eukaryota; kingdom Metazoa; phylum Chordata; order Testudines; family Trionychidae; genus Pelodiscus; species Pelodiscus sinensis. The sequence goes on from NC_143065.1 coordinate 29,886,185, forward strand.
AGGAAGAGTTACTAGCTGAACAAATATTGCTGTGTTATAAAGTGAATGATTAGACAGCTAAAGCAGTGGTGCACTCACAATTAATCTTCCCTAAATATTTCATTTCTTCTCTTTGAATTATGAATCTCTTTTTTATACAAATAGCACCAGAGTTTATAAATCATTCCTGCATGGCATAATTTTGATAAGAAAATGAAAAACACTGGGGAAAACTTAGGCCTTAACTAATGAACAGCTTTGTCATCTCCTGAAGAATCCCATGCAGTGTCAGATGAGTCATTTAAATAAGTTTGATAGTACATTTATTTTGACCAAGAGTGTTATCATACAAGTCCTGTGGTACTTTTGTAGTTGTTGGCTTAATATAATAAAACATTTGCTTAGGATAGAACTGTTAGTCACAGTCAGGGAATATGTGAGATTAGCGGTTCTGCAGAATTTTAGTGCTACATGTACAGCATATATTTTGTAATTCATTGAGATAGCCGTCAATAAACAATTGCTTCAGAAGACTGGGGAATAGGAGAGACCCTAAGGTAGACAAGTTGCATGACTGCAGAGCTGCAATCAGTATAAATTAGTGTTAGTAAAGGATAAAACCACCTCTGTCCTTGTGTTACTGGACACTGTTATGACCATCTGCAAACCCACATGTAAAACTGTCTTGTGGAAATTGGAGATGCTTTATTTGCAGTTCATTTTGAGGAAATCTCAGTGAAACCTGTTTTGTGCAATAAAAGAAGAAAGATTTACAGAAAACATCTTCTTGATAGGAAAGCTGATGTCTGAGAGTGATGCTAGAACTAGAGATATTGTCACACCCCCAGCTTGAAGTACTATTAAACAGCAAATAAACGGTTTCCATAATCAGCAGCCCCACTATAAAATTGTTCCAGCACCTTGGATATCTGGTGCCATTTCTATAACCTGTAGTATAATAAAAATGTGAATACAGTACAGCATTGTTGCTACAGGGACTCGTATTTACTAACTTTCAAGTGAAAAAGATGACTTCGGTCTGCCCTTCGAGTGAAATTCCTGACTTCAAATAACAGCAAGTTTCACAACATAATGTATATTTTTATGTTATATGTATATGTATATTTTTTCCTGATATCAGCACCCAACTGCAATTAGTTTTGGCTTGAAAACATTGTGATTTAGGGCAATATTTTCAAACGAGGTGCCAATAGAAAATTAGCATTTTGTTTCTTCTTCTTCAGAGGTCCTGAGTACTCAGAACTCCATTTTACAGTGTTTTGTGCAGTGCATAAAAGTTCAAAATAAGACAAAAACGATATACTCCTCAAATGTGCATGCACTCATGGAACATGTATAGACTTCAATAAGCAGGCGAGGACTTTGATGACTTTGGGTATGTCTAGACTACATGCCTCTGCCGACAGAGGCATGTAAAATAGGCTACCCGACATAGTCAATGAAACGGGGATTTAAATATCCCCGGCTTCATTAAAATAAAAATGGCCACCACGTTGTCCCAGCTCAGCTGATCATCGGCACAGTGCAGCAGTCAAGATACAGATCAGTCGACAGGGAACGCCTTTGTCAACCACTTCTGTAAACCTCATTTCACAAGTCATAAGGGAGCAGTCGACAAAGGCATTCCCTGTCGACTGATCCGCATCTTGACCGCCTCGCTGTGCCGATGATCAGCTGAGCCAGCACAGTATGGCAGCCATTTTTATTTCAATGAAGACAGGGGAGGCATGTAGTCTAGACATACCCAAAGTCATCCAAGTCCTCACCTGCTTATTGAAGTCTATACATGTTCCATGAGTGTATGCACACTTGAGGAGTATATCATTTTTGTCTTATGTCGGGTAGCCTATTTTATATGCCTCTGTTGGCAGAGGCATGTAGTCTAGACATACCCTTTCAGTTGAAGTGCAAGGCAAATACCTACTCTCCAACTCTAGGGCCAAAGCAGTTGCCACTAGACTCCTGCCCATGTAATGATTCTGCTCAAGGAGTTAGAACTACTCAATGTCCAGTCCTGTGATCCAATTCCAGCCCTTTCCTTAAATCCACCCACCCCACCAACATACATGGCTGCCACAGACTAGACCAGTGATTCTCAACCAGGGAGACGTGTACCCCTGGCCCTGAGGGTACTCAGAGGTCTCCTCGGGGGTACCTCAAATCATTTAGATATTGTATATTTATATTTACATTCCAGTTGTTTTATTTTATAACTACATGGTAGAAATGAGAAAGGAAGCAATTTTTCAGTAACTGTACTGTGATATTTTTGTATTTTTATGCTTGATTTTGGTATGTTTTTAAGTGAGGTGGAACTTGGGGGTATACAAAACAAATCAGACTCGTGGAAGGGGTACAGTGGTCTGGAAAGGTTGAGCACCACTGGACTAGAGTCTCTTTCTCTAATGAAAAAGCGCCAAAAGCTGCATGATCACTCCTCTGGTGCCATCCCATGCATTTGCTTCAGCCAAGTTATGAGGCACCTGCCAGAGCCCCCAAGCCCAAGGATGAATTTCAACATTGTTCCCACAGAATCAGTATCTGCATGTTCAGGCTGTTTTGTGTGCTGTGACTTTTTGTTTGTTCGGGGGTTTTGGGGGTTTTGTTGGGCTTTTTTGCACATACAAGCAGGTGAACTTGCATGTTTTGGGACACAGCAAGTGTGTTTGCCAGTTTTATGAGCTCTGCTTGCTGTAAAATGAAGCCCTTAAGGAGCTCCTTGCCTTTGTGTGACATAAGGAGGAGACAATTCTGTTGTGTGGTCATTGTTTCCATTAGCCTGGGGACAGTATAAGGAGAACCTGTATTGTAGCCACTCTTTTCCATTGATTTCCAACCCCTCGGAACTCCGCCACAGCTGAGTGTCTGCACCTAGTAGCTTCAGTCGCCCTGTCTCTCCTTCTAAGGGCCTTTTTCTAGACTCCCACCCTTCCTGGTCTTTTAGGCTATGTCTAGACTACGGAGTTTTATCGGAAAAATGTACGTAAATTGTGCTCCGCAATTTGCGTACTTTTTTCCGATACTTTTGTCGGAAGAGGCTTTTCTGAAATCTGGCCTGTCTACACTGGAAGAGCCCTTATTCCTCATGAAACGAGGAATACAGGGGCTTCCAAAAGAATGCGTCTGCTCTTCCACAAAAAATGTTGGAAGAGCAGACACATTCCCTAGACATGGCCGAGTTTATCCGGAATACCTCCGGTATCCCAGAAAAACTCCGTAGTCTAGACATAGCCTTAGAGACCCCAAACTGCTCTCTTTGGAGTTAGGCTCCACACAAGTTGCTCCTGTTCCTCCAGCAAGCATGGTTAAGTCCAGTGATTCTCAAACTGTGGAGTCAGTAAGTGTGTGAGAGTGTTTTAATGGGGTTGTCAGGACCAGGGCAGAAACCTCAAGCCCTGGGTGTCAGGGCTCAGATTACAGGCCCCCCGCCAGGTGCTGAAGCCCTTGTGCTTTGACTTTGCGCCCACCTCAGGCAGCAGGCCTCAGGCTTTGGTTCCCCTTCCTGGGGTCATGTAATAATTTCTGTTGTTAGAAGCAGGTTGGGGTGCAATGAAGTTTGAGAAGCCTTGGGTTTAGTCACGTGATCTGCCAGTCATGTGACTCCACTCATTTCCTTCATTTGAGGAGACTAGTTGTGTCTGTCAGGTGCAGCAGAGTCCCAGCCTCACCGACCAGGCCCAATATAAACCAACCTGACTAGCAGTAAGAATGTGAAACTGGGAATTCAAGTTGATTTAAAACCTTCTCTCAGAAACAAACTCAGAAAAAAATGGCTCTAATTTCCAAGCAAGTTACACTTTTCTTTTATTAGCCCCAAATAGGCAGTTATTCCCCGCCCCTAGGCTGATGCCTTATTTAAACATGCCCTCACACACTTAGGGTGTGTCTAGACTACATGCCTCCGTCGACGGAGGCATGTAGATTAGCCACATCGGAAGAGGGAAATGAAGCCGCGATTAAAATAATCGCGGCTTCATTTAAATTTAAATGGCTGCCCCGATCTGCCGATCAGCTGTTTGTCGGCAGATCGGGAGAGTCTGGACGCGATGCCCCGACAAAGAAGCCTTTCTTCATCGACACAGGTAAACCTGGTTTCACGAGGCTTACCTGTGTCGATGAAGAAAGGCTTCTTTGTCGGGGCATCGCGTCCAGACTCCCCCGATCTGCCGACAAACAGCTGATCGGCAGATCGGGGCAGCCATTTAAATTTAAATGAAGCCGCGATTATTTTAATCGCGGCTTCATTTCCCTCTTCCGATGTGGCTAATCTACATGCCTCCGTCGAAGGAGGCATGGAGTCTGGACACAGCCTCACTGACTTCAGTAGGACCCATGTATGGGAAAGGTAAGAGGAATCTGTTTTCTGATGTAACTCCATAAATTCTAATAGAGCTAGGCTAGGGATGAATTGTAATAGATCAGGGTTCCCAACCTGTGGGCCGCAGACTCCTGGTGGTCTGCAACAGTACTGCAGGAGGTCCATGGAAAGTTTAAAAGTAAGGATCAGGCCCACCACAGTGGGCCCAATCTTTTCTTTTTTCTTTTCTTTTCTTTTTCTTCCCCTAGGGAAGGGGATGGATCCATGAAATTTTAATAGATTGAAAAAGGATCCATATGCTCAAAAAGGTCGGGAACCACTGTAATCAAACTAGTCAGGATGAGTAGGCTATTTGTCAGAGGCTGGAAATGGATGACAGGAGAGGGATCAGGTGACAATTACCTGTTCTTTTCCCTCTCTCTGGGGCATCTGGCATTGGCCACTGTCGGCAGACAGGATACTGGGCTGGATGGACCTTTGGTCTGACCCAGTGTGGCCGTTCTTATGTTCTTATGAATGGGGCCCAAGATCACTATTCTGTGCATCTCAAAAAATAGCATAAACCAGTATAGCTTAGCATAAACCAAGAGGATACTAAATTATGGATGTTGTTTAAAGTTCCATGTGTTTACTTTATCTAGACAGTATGGGTAGCAAATCTTATCTGACAGCTTCCTTATACAGCAGATAATAAGTACCATTAATTATCAACAGACCTAAAGATATCCCTTCTTCTTTCCCTACTACACTAATTGCTTTTACACTGTTTGAAATGCTGTATCTGATCTTGCAGGGGGAAGGGTTTATATCTGCAACATGTTAAATCATCTAAAACTGCTTTCAAAATAGCATTTGTCGTCTGAACATATAGAAGATATTTGCTAAATTTGATACTCAGTATCTTTAAAAAACCCACTTTGTGCCTTATTTTTTCTGCAGTTTATCAAAATTTATATCACACTTTTGTACTTTTGTATTCCATCTTCAACTGACCAATTTTTCAGTATTCTTTAATCAGCTCTCCAGAGCTCAGTGATTTCTTCTGTGTAGTACTGCTGCTGCTCTGAAGATGCTGAAATAAAACAGCAACTGTGTCACGCTAGTGTAGGAAAGAAAATCATATGGACGCCAAAATAAATTGCTTTAATTCTTGTGCATAGGCTTTTGTTATCAGGAGAATGTTGTCACATTGTACTTGCTCTTTAATCTTTTAATCCATTGATTTATGGTGACACTTAGCACAGTTTGGTACGGCACGCTTATATCCATTTTGTTTCCTGAAGTGGGGCAGGCTTACCAGTGGATTGTCACTGTTTAGTAATTACAAATATAAATGTCACTGCTGTCAAATGATATAATACACCTCATGCATCAGGACACAAGCTGTTTAAAATCAAACTTAGGGTAAAGCTACTGCTGTGTGAATATGCATTGATTAAATTCGTAGGCATTAATCATTTTTAATAAAAACTGAATTTTGTCAAGGCAGCGGTGCACTTTCAGAAAGATAACAGAATTAAATGTGCTCTCTACAAAGCCCTATGCAAACCTCCTTTGGGAGTTGCTTTAAAACTGTACATGTGGAGGATCAGCTATAATATAATTGCAGACATTGATTATAAAATATTTCTCATATATACAGTACCTTATCTAAGTATTTCCATTGTAAAGATAAGTGTGAGGGAGCCTAAAGCTGCAATACTTTTGAGTGTAAGAATTGCTTGCATGAATAAGAGTAGGTCCATTAAAATCAATGGAATTGTTTGCATGAATAAGGACTGTTTGCTTATGTGGGCAAAGGTTGCAAGATTAGTCCAAGGGTCTGTAATGATTAGATTTCACTGAGCTATCAGTTCCACTCCTGGATAGAGATTTCATTGCTAGCCTGTTCAACAATGCTGAGACATTTTCCAGTTAGTCTTAAATCCTATCAGATTTCGGGCTGTGGAAGGTGAACATATCCAGGCAGTCTGTGATGGATACACTGTGGAGGATTGGCTGGGTTCTGGAATAGGAAATGCTGAATGTGTTACCCTGAGGCTCTTTCAATGCCATGAGATCCATCCATGATCATCCTGCTGCTTTAATTTTTCTCATATTCTGTAACTGTGATCCCAAAATAAATCTGTTATGTGGACATATTAACCAGGACCATTGCTACACAGCACATGACTCTGATTCTTTTTCTTTGCAAAGGGTGAAAACCCTGGGCAAACAATATTAGAGAAGTTATTTTGCATCAGGATCAAATTACAGTGACAGAGTGGAACAGCTGTTTGCCATAACGATAGATTGATAAATCAATCATACCTGTGAAATGTATTTACAGAAGCATCATAAAATATGTTAGGAGGCAGCTATCCCATTTTGACAGCAAATATAGCTAAACAATTTTGGTTTTGTCCAGTAGAATTTAAAACATAAGATTAATTGTGCATTTCTCTCCCACGTTTCATCAGCTCCTGCCTGCCCAGTTTTAAAGTGGTTTCTTTCCCTTATTAGTCACAAAAATATAAAGTGTTTATCAAAAGGGAAAATAATGGTTTGATGTTGTACAACCCATTCATGGGAATACAACTCTCAAAGACCAAGAGCATATGAAAACAGGAGGGAAATGTCAGTAGATTATGTGTGTGCGCATTATTTAATTAGAGCCAGATTCTACTCTGAGATAGGTGCTATTAATCCAATGATGTTGCTCTGGATTTACCATGTTTAACAGAGATAGAATCTGATTCCTGGGATCCTAATCAATTTTAACTATTTGTATTTCAGATGATAGCTTCCAGCATGGGACTTGCAGAGGACTGAACTCTGTCTGGCTTAGTAACGGATTCAGGGAGGCCATGCTGGAATGCTGCAGTCAACCAGAACTACATTTGCCCTCTCTGGGGCAGGTTTTTCCATGTAATAGCACCTATTATGGAGAGTGGAGACAGAGGCGGCAGCCTGGGTGGCAAGTGATGAAGGCAAGAGAAGGCATTGCCTCCCCAAAACTGCCTATACTACCTGGCTGCTGGGGAGGGCTGGGACTACACCACAGAAGCCCCAGCCCTCCGGGTAGCCAGGAAGGATCGAGTTTGAGGGCTGGGGTCAAATGGGGCTTGGCTGAGGGGGAGGTTGTTGAATAGGAAATGCTAAACGTGTTATCCTAAGGTTCTTTCAACACTATTGGTCCATCCAGGATCATCCTGCTGCTTTAATTTTTCTTGTGCTCTGTAACTCTGATCCCAAAATAAATCTGTTATAGGGACAAACCAGGAGGATTGCTACACAGCGGCATGGTCTTGGGGGAAGGAGTGTGGCTTCGGGGAGAAGGGGTGGGGCTTGGGCTTGCCTTCCCAGCTAGGTCTTCACCTGCCACTCATGGAAGACAGCTTGTATTCCCCTTTATTCAGAGACTGTTGGTGGCCAAGGTGGTCCCCAATGTAAGTTAAGGTAGCCCTTGGCACTGCCCTAACTTGCTCTCCTGCTTCCAGGCCATAATGGAGCTCAGAATTGGCAGGGTGAAGATCCATCCTAACCATGTCCCTCCTCCAGCCTACTCAAAGCTCCTGCAGAGGTAGTTCAGAGATGGTGGACGTGGGTGTAAGGGCTTCCAAGTACCTGGGGTATCAACTAAGGAGGTCACAGACCTGCTTTGGAGCTCCTTTGTGCCACTTTAGCCTGGCAAAGCAGCCCCAGGGCAGAAGTGAATAGGGATAGAGAAGAAGAGGTGAGTCCTCCAAGGCTGAGAGAGTCTGTATGGGAAGCAGCCAATCCAAGCCTAGTAGGCTCATATAAAAGTAGTTGCTGGGCCTGAGCAGATTCAGTTGCTGATTGGAGCCAGAGGAGTAAAGGAAGGTGCTCCTGGCTGGCTACTGGGACTTAAGCAAAGTTGTAGCCTAAGGTGAGGGTGAAGCTAAATATGTTGGTGCTGTAGGGGAGTGGCCCAGTAGTAGCAAAGAGTGAGTTACAAGGTGCAGCAGGTGGCTGCTATTTGTAGGGCCCCTGGTTTGGGATCAGGTATAGTGAATGGAGCCTGGGTCTCCACTTGTGACTGGTGGGGAGTGGCTGAGTGCCCTTAGAAGGGAATTTACATAGGCCCAGGATATGGACTGAAGCCCCCCAAAGGTGCTAGTGGTTATTGAACTTTAATAACCCCAGCTGAGTCACTGTTTCAGTTCATCTCCTTTTTGGGGTGATTGAGGCTTGCTGTAGAGCAAAGAGTCTCTAGGGAGGAAGCCCTGGGGACATTGCTCCATTCCTGAGCTAGGACTATTTGGGTGAGTCTACACAGCAGGGCTTAATTTGGAATAAGCTACGTAAATTGAGCTATGTCAATTGCGTAGCTTATTTCAAAATAACTTATTTCGAGTTTTGGTGCTGTCTACACAGACTTATTTCGAAATAGAGCCCTCTTCCTCCAACTTCCCTTACTCCTCATAAAATGAAGGTTACAGGAGTTGGAGTAAGAACTCCTCCAGCTTGACAGTATTTCGAGATTATGTCGAAATAATTGTCGGCTGTGTAGATGCGGACTGTGTTGTTTTAAAATACTGTTACTGTGTAGACATAGCCTTTGAAAGCTAGCTCTGGAGGGGCTGCAGAAGACCAAGCAGGGTACTAAGATATGTCCTGATGGGCTGTTTTACCCCAGAAGGGGTCTGTTTTGTTTCACCTATGGACTGTATGTGACTGAACCAGAGGACTGAGTTTATTTTTCAGGTGGATTTTCATTGTCTATCAGCAGAGAGCCCATCAAAAGCTGGCAGGCACATGCACACCCAACAGGAGATGCTCACTGAGGTGCATGGACCCTCTAACAGAGTTACACTGACTACAGTCAAGAGTAAAACTGGTGTGGCTGAGATCCAAATCTGCTGAGTGGGAACACAGAAAGGTGTCACCAAGACATCTTTCTGGTTCCCAACCCTGGGGTTCCCATGTCCCAGCAGGGCTTCCTTTTGCCCCGGCATATTTCCTTTCCATCCTTTGGGCCACAAAGTGGGGTAGGTGGCATACAGCCAAGGAAATTAAGGTTTCACGTTCCTTTGTGCCACTTCAGTGCCACCAAGACCCTAGTGAAGGGTTGAGGACCTTGCCCCATGCCTCTTAAAAGGGGTGTGAGACATTCTAAGGCATGTCTACGCTGGTGGCAACACATAGGGTATGTGAAGTGGCAAGCAGTCATGAAAGGTTCTAGGAAGAGGCTCCAAATGCTCCTCATTGCTGGCAATTTTGCCTGCTGCAGGGAGATGCCAGAATCTGTCCTTGCAGCAGGATGCTACGCTTTAAAAATAGCCATGTAAATGTAAGAGACACTGCTTGGATGTGTAGAGAGCCGTGTAGGGTATGCGCTCTAAGGTTAAAGTGTGGGTTTTCTCACCTAAGCAGTGCCTTACCATCTGTATGGCTATTTATACCCATGCTGGGAGGTGGGCATGCAGTGTGTTCTCCACATGCTTCTGTAAAGAGTGTGCAGTGTAGATATACTCTAAGGCTGCATCTAGACTGGCAAGTTTTTCCGCAAAATTTGCCAGCTGTCTACACTGGCCGCTTGAATTTCCGCAAGAACACTGACGATCTCATGTAAGATCGTCAGTGTTCTTGCGGAAATACTATGCTGCTCCCATTCGGGCAAAAGCCCTCTTGCGCAAATGCGTTTGCGCAAGAGGGCCAGTGTAGACAATGCGGTATTGTTTTGCGCAAAAAAGCCCCAATGGTGAAAATGGCAATCAGGGCTTTCTTGCACAAAACCACGTCTAAATTGGCACGGACGCTTTTCCGCAAAAAGTGCTTTTGCAGAAAAGCATCCATGCCAATCTAGATGCTCTTTTCCGCAAATGCTTTTAACGGAAAAACTATCAGAGGCAAGGAGGCAGGGGCTGCTGTTGCGAAGCAGCCCCTGTCTGCAGCGACCCGGTCTCAGACAGGGGCTACTTTGCAGCAACAGTCCCGGCATGCGGGAGATCCCAAATCCCTGCTGGGAGTCCTGTGCACTGGGACTGCTCTCAGCTGAACAGGCAACCAGGCTCAGTTCCAGGTCACACCAGGTGCAGGAGAAAACCCCAGTAGGCTCCCCGACTCCTACTGCCTTTCAAATTGCAGAGCCGCAGTAGGGTTTGGTCCCACACCTGACGCAAGCTGGAACTGAGCTGGGCTGCCTATCAGCTAATCAAGTAGTTCATAGAATTTTTATCAGTCGATTAATTAAATACCCGCATTTTAACATTCCTAGTAAAGGATGGGGAGAGAAAACATGCGAGCAGTGGTTAGGCAGCCAATTAGTAACTCTCCAGTCTCTTTACAAACAATAAGCACCACCTGCTGCCAGTTATAATCAAGAGTTCACAGATGTTCAGAGAAAGGATTTTTCTTAAGGGACATCTCAGGCTATGTCTACACTCGCGGCTTCTTGCGCGAGAAATATGCAAATGAGGCTAAGTGTGGATTATCGCCACGCCTCATTTGCATACCTAATGAGCCGCCATTTTTGCAGAAGAGGCTCTTGCACCAGAAGGAGCTGTCTACACTGCCCTTCTTGCGCAAGAAAAACTCTCTTGTGCAATGCCGCTACACTGATTATTTTCAGGAATAACGGCATTGCGCAAGAGGGTTTTTCTTGCGCAAGATGGGGCAGTGTAGACAGCTCCTTCTGGCGCAAGAGCCTCTTCTGCAAAAATGGTGGCTCATTAGGTATGCAAATGAGGCTCTGTGATAGTCCACGCTTAGCCTCATTTGCATATTGCTCGCGCAAGAAGCCGCAAGTGTAGACATAGCCTCATTGTTTTAAAGCTCTTTGCATTTGGCACATCAGGGGCACAAAACTAAACTGGGAAATGGTGGTATACGAGTGTAGGCAGTGGAAATAGTCTGTGCTGTAATCCCAACTCTTCACCGCTAGCCATACGAGTCATGCAGGCCACCAAGCAAATCTCCTTTTTTAGGAGCGAGGTCCTTACCTGAATAGCCCCTTTCACCTCAATGGAATTATTTATGGAGCATGGGATTACTGGCTCCCTAGCATGAAGTAGCAAGTATCAGAATCTGGTGCTTGGTCTTCGTAATCTTTAAAGAAAAAAGTGCCCCCTGCTAATGGCCCCAGTGCTGCCATTTATATACTAGCTAGCATCTTACCAGTGTATGAATGAAACCTACAGAGCTGCTCACAAGGCTAGCTTGTTGAATAAGGCTCGCTTGTCCCTCTGGTAGCAGGAGAAGAAAGTAAGGGCTAGGGGAGTGGGGACTAGTCAGCCAATATCTCACAGCAAGAAAGTGATTGGGAAAGTTCACACAAGGGTGAGCAGCAGGAGGTGTCCTGGCTCCCTTCTTCCCCACTTTCTGGCCAGAGAAGTGATGGGCAGCCTAGGCTAGTGAAAATGAGGAGTAACATTAGTTCGGACTAAGGGCTTTAGTCCGAACTAACACGTCCCGGCGCGCACTTCCTGGTTCGAATCAGCTGTGATTCGAACTAGCGCGCGGGCGAGATCATGTTAATGGAGTGCGGGATATTTAAATCCCCGCTTCATTAACTACTTCGGTTGTCTCCATTTGCATCCCTAGTTCGAACTAGGGATGCAGTGTAGACGTACCCCAAGAGAGTTCAATGCAATCATCGGCACAACCATTCTAATGAAGATCCAATTGACTGAACTCCTTTTGGAGTCCTTTTATTTACCTTATTTTTAAGGCATTGGGGTTCAAATGAAGAGAGGTGACAGGTGCATGCTCACACACTCCTATATACCTCTCACGTGGCAGTGGAGGTGACTAACTGACTTCACCCCATCTTCCCTGCCTGGCACTCTCTGCCCGTCACACCTGGCTGGGCTCCCAGCATGGACCCGTGGCTTCTGGTACCTGGCACAGGATCTTCCTTGGGCAACATGTGGATGAGGGGAATGCAGGGCACATGCCCCCTCCCCAGATTTCAGCCAGCGTTCTCACCAGAATGGGGCCAGGAACAGCCTTTCGGCACTGTGCAGGAGGGCAAGGATGGGAGCTAATTCCAGCTGCAGGGGGGAAGTGGAGAAGGGATGATGTGGCAGAGCTCATCTCTTCCCCTGCTTCCCCCACCAGCATTGCTCCCAGGAGCTTGTCTGTTCCTGCCCACACAGTGTGGAAAGGAAACTAACACCTCCAAGCTGCTGCTGGCCACCAATATAACCCAGACACCTACTGTCCCCGGCTACAGTGTGGGCAGGAAGGGGTTAACCCTTAAGGCTGCATTGTGCATCAGGGCCCAGGAAAACTGACTGCAGGTACTTCAGAGAGCTCAGTCCAAGACATGGCTCAGCGGAGGAGGGTGCCTAGGGAATGGCGTAGGGCAGGGGTGAGGTTGGTGAAGAGGGTGCTAAGTCTCCACCCCAGGGGCTGCTTTGGAGCCTGCAGGTTCGGGGTGTGAGCAGGCTGGAAATTGCTCCCCCCCACTCCTGCTACACCGGAGCTCAGCAGGGGGGCAGAGAAGCCAGTGCTGTGTGGTGCTTTCGCACATGCAGGCAGGGCTGGATTAAGGCATGGGCTAGCCAGGCAGCTGCCCAGGACACCAACCTATGGGGGGCACCAACCTATGGGGGGCACCTGATGTCAGCTGTAAGGGGCGCACAGCGCCCCTTATAGCTGCCATCGCGCCACGCGCCCTGCTCCTGGATCGCGGGATGCAGCAGCTCCCAGCAGCCACGCTGCAGTGGCTGCCCGAGGCGGGGGCCGCATTAACCCCCGCAGCACCAGCCAGCAGCGCCCTTTCCCCCTTGGCTGAGGGGCCCTGCACAGCCAGGCTTGGCCCGCCCCCGGCGGCCCCAGGCTGAGCGCCAGCAGTGGTGGCCAGGCAAGGCACATGCGTCCTGCTGCCACCAGCTCCACGCGCCCTCCCCCAACCCGGGGCGCAATTAACCTGTCTGCCCAGGGCACCGGAATGGCTCGGTCTGGCCCTGCAGGCAGGGCTTAGCTCTTCTTGGCCAGTGCCCCAAGCCAGGGGATCTTGGGTTTTCCCAGGCACTGCCCCAACCAGAGACAGCGGGGGAAGGAAGGAGCCTGCCAGCTCGGCTGTTGGTGAGGTTAGTACTCCAATCCGGGGCTGGTTCTCTGTACAGAGCTGGGAGCGGGATGTGCCCCTAGATTGCGGAGCCAGGCAAGGTGCCCAGTAAAGGATGTCATTTATTCTAATCATACCATAGTGATGTAGCTGCTACTGGCTACTGTCACTAGCCCTAGTGTGGCTGCTTGTGGGGGGAAGAGGGGGCGGAAATGTGTTTTCTCCCCTTATATGACCAGGCATGGGTGACCTGCACTGTGATGTCCAACATTCAGAGGAGTGCAGCAGGGGCCGTGCTGCAGGTCCTTCCCTGAGGAGCACAGCCTGTGGAGAGGAGGGGAGTAGACAGAACTGTGGCTGTGCCTCTCCAGGTGCTGGTGAGCAGAGCTGGTGGGATACATGAGAGTGGTATGGTGCATGCCATAAAAGGGTATAGGAAACTACCCCCCATCCCAGTGCAAGAGAAGAGTCCTGGGTGTCATTGTGTCTGGGACACAATATCCATCGCCCCTCAGGATAATGCACCTTCTCACTACTAGGAATGTTAAAATGCATTGATTTCTGTAACCATGTATCTGCTTAATTTTTCAGTGGTTGCACATTTACGTGGGGTGGGGGGCAGGCAAGCACTGGCTCCCTCCTGCTCCCTTGTTCCCCCACGCTGCTGCTTCTGTATCAGAGGCAGCAGGGAAGGCAAGTGGCAAATCCAGCTCCCTGCACACACCAGCTCCTGTCTCCCCCCTCTCCTTCCCCGCCTCTGATACGGTGGCAGCAGTGAGGAGGGGGCTGTGCGTAACCGTAAAGGTCAACGGGTGAGCCCAGACTCATTGGTTAACTGTGTAAATGGGTATGTGTTCTCACATCCCTACTCACTATCCCTGACTTTGGACTCTGCCTAAAGGCACATCTATCTTGTAAGGATTGTGGTGCCAATTATTTTTTCTTATCTCTGCTCCACCCTTTACACCAAAAGAAACCAGTCTCCCTAAAGGCATTTGGCTGGCTACAAAGACCTATATGCCAGTGATATAATCCTCAAAAATCATGTTTGGGTTCGTCTCCTCTGTCATTAGAAATACCAGATAACCCTGCTGCTGCTTGCACATTTTAGTATTTTTACCAAGTGCTGTAGCACTTAGTTGGCCCAGGACTATCCCTGTCCCAAGTTGCTTACAATCCAAGTATAAGATGAGGAAATAGGTGGACATAGGCAGCCAGGGCAAGTATAAGCAAGCAATGAGATACTGATCTGCATGATAGGCAGCAGTCTCTGCAAACCACATCTTCATCTTCAAACCTGGCCTTTCTAACTGGCTGACAAGGTTTGGCTTTTACTGACATTCTTTCTCCGCAGACCCAGAGAGGAAACAATTTGCAGTCATGTCTATGCTGTGGGGGAGTCAGCAATGTCGGTTTAACTCCTTTGGATGGTTTTCAGTGTTCCCACAATTCCATGCTACCTTGTATCAGCTGGCAGCAGAAGTTCCAAGATATCAGGCAAGATGCTGTCCTTGTTGCCTTTCCATCCTGGTCATGGCCAGGGAACATTAGAAATTGCCCAGGAAAGTAGCTTCACCTTATGAAAGATTCAGTCCAGTTCATAAAAAGTTCATAAAAAGTTCTCCATATTGAAGGATTCAGACCATTTGTTCACAAGAACCTCAGAGATTCTCAGGTCCTCTCATTATTAAATGAAATGCCCACAGACCTATAAACTTCATTCCTTTCCACTTCCTCTACCAGTGATTGGAACTGAGTACTATAGTTATTGAAGCTCTGCCTTTTAAACTAAGATTGCAGTATTTTAAACTTTCTGATAATGGTACTAAAATGCTTTTTTAATTAATAGAGGTCGTAATAGCTATGCAAGCATATGGAGCCCGATTTGACAGGAGAAATTGCTTCTGCAGAAACATAGCAATGAACTTGTGTGCAAATCACAATATTGATAGGAATTATGTACTGCATCTGGAATCAATCTGTAGGTTTGACCTTTAACTGAAAATGAATTTTAATAGGCAATTGACTTAAATAATTGGTATGCTTCCAAATCAATACTAGAACACAATGGCTAAGTGGTTAAAATAATTGAGGTGGGTTTTGTGTTAGACTTTAAAATTCAGGTCATAGCTAGAGTGTATATAGAGATGAGTTCTGTTCCAAATCTGTACTATCACTAAAGCACCACATTTGTATACATTTTGCTTTGGCAAAACTG
The DNA here is from genome assembly GCF_052426305.1 of Pelodiscus sinensis. Taxonomy (NCBI): domain Eukaryota; kingdom Metazoa; phylum Chordata; order Testudines; family Trionychidae; genus Pelodiscus; species Pelodiscus sinensis. The sequence continues at coordinate 29,901,737 of NC_143065.1, forward strand.
TGTTTTGTTTGTGTTTTAATCTCCGGGAGCACTCTTAGCAGTGCATTATAAAGTGAATAATGACTTTGGTTTCAGTTTTTAAAGGGCCCCAATTCTCAGTTTCTCTGTTCATGGGCTTGGGATAGAGACGATAGCAGCTTTCAGCCCCTTCTGCACTCCCCATGAGCTGGGGCATCCAGGTTCCATTCTGCCTCATTTCCCTGTGTGGGTCTTAGGAAGCTGAGAATAATTGTAGCAGAGTGCACTCTGGCCACATCTGCAGCCTGCCCTGGGGTTCATTTAGGGCCCCCGTCCTTCAAACACTTCAGCCATTTCTATGCTACAAAGTTATGTCACTCTAACTTGTCAGCATATACAATCATTATTAAATTGCTTGTGCATGCTCACACCCTGGGCTCCTTGTGTCGGGAGCATGCAGGCTGAGCAGGAGTGCTTGTTTCGATTGTATTGTCAACGTGAAGCATTGGGGGATGGCTCCTGAACACCAGTATGTTGACTTAAACAATGGAGTGTCTTCACTGACACTACATTGACCTAATGACCCGGACCGTGACTTCATGCCGCTCAGGGAAATGGTGTTGCTAAATCAGTGTAGAGAGAGACTTACTTTAGTGGGAGCCAAATTCCACAGTGAGGTTGATGGTACCTCACAGGATCAATCCTGATGAAGACAGTTTGATACAACATTGGGTTTGTTTTTAATCATTTCTTATATGTGCTCCCACTCCAACTTGCTCCCCAATGCCCATTTCTCTTCTCCCCTGAGTAGCCATCTGTGCCTCACCTGTTGGGTTCCCATTGCGGGCAGGGCCCTTCAGGAGAAACAAGGACCTGAGGCTTTAGCTCCTGATTCTTACAGGGTGCGGGGCTTCCCATGAGAAGGGTGAGGGGGACATCTCTATTTCTGGCTCCAATCAGATGCTTCAGTTTTCAGTGGCTGGCACTGGCTTCCAGGAGAACAGCTGTTTGAGGTGCTTAGATGTAGGTCACTAGGGCAACTACTCTTGCTTCATTTGTGTTCAGAACAGCTGCTGCACATTGAAACTGAATCTCTAATTGTAGTAGAAGCTGGGTGGCAGGGAGGGGGGGAGATGGACGTGCACTTAGAAATAGCAAACAAGAAAGCTCCAATACTTACTTAACAGCTAACTGCTGGGATCCTTCTGGCATGAATCTGGATTAGGGGACAGATCACTAGTTGATGCAAATAGGTGCAGCTCCAAAGCTTCCATTAGAGCTCTGCCAGTTTACAGCAGGTCAAGATCTGGCCTGCATGTGTGAGAAGCCTTCTGAGGAAGAAAGGCAGGTGCCTACAGTGCAGCACTGTCTGTACTGCCCTGAGAGCTGTGTATGCAGAGTACATTATTCTGTAGCTTTCTTTTCAGTCGCTTCTTAACCAGGGGGAGAGGAGTCCCAGGTGCTAATACTTAAATGGGTCATGCAGTGGCTTCAGGAGAAGCAGCATATTAAAGGGAACCTGGCCTCTTTGGGGAAGCAGATAGAAACATAGGCGACTGGTGACTGTGGAGGGGGTGCAGGGAGGGCCACTTAGTGGAACAGAGAGGGGGCATGAGGAGATGCCCTATTTAGTAATTAAGATTTTGGTGTAAGCACGGAGAGGGCGGTGCACCTCCTGAGTACTCCCACGAGTCACCTACAGACAGACACCACATTGCTTTCACACTGCACTTTCAGCTGGTAGCTGCTCCGTTTCGCCTTTTACATAAAGCATCAGAAGTCAGTTTACAGGTTTCACCCATTTGCCACCAGTTTGCAAAGGGAGTAGACACCACAGTTGTCAAGGTTGTGGCAGAACTGCCTCTCTGTCTCCTTCATCGCCTCCTAGAGGGCATCCCCTCAGGTGTCTAGCGGCAGGAACACTCCCTCCAGATCAGAGGTGTAGGCTTCATTTTCCTTCTGGGACTCACGGTGATCCACTTAGTAAGTCTGGGTTTACATAAGCCATTCCTGTCCAGCGATCTCCCACAGACAAGGACAGGGCTTACCAGTAAGCAGCCAGCCTTCCTATAGAAAGGTTTGTTTTCTCTAATGCTTTTGTTCTAAAACATAGCTTGAAAAAAATACACAACTCTCGTGTTTGCCTGTCTGCCATGGGGGAAACCCTGGTCGGTTGCCAAGACATTCAGACCTTTTCAGCAGATTCAAAGTCTCATGTCGCTCTTGGATCCAGCCAGAGGGTTCACCTCTCCTCTATAGTAAGCTGCCCACTCCATGGAATTCTCACTCTTTTGTCTTTGTTCACATTCAACAGACTGTTTACCTGATTTGTGGCAATTACTCCCTAGTGCTATGAGTTCATTCATGCCTTCCCTCAGTCTCCCGTTACTTCTCTAGTTTTAAGAAAAGTTAACCCCTGCATGCCCTATGGACAACAATACCAGGTGGGGGGAAAGTGAATCACACACTTGTTTATAAAATATCAGGAGCTTTTCATTTCTCCACAATAACTCTTCTGGTATATGTATCAGAGAGGTAGCCATGTTAGTTTGCAGCCACAAAAACCAATGAGGAGCCCTGTGGCACCTTAAAGACTAACAGATTTATTTGGGCATAAACTTTAATGGATGAAAAGCCAACTTATGCCCAAATAAATCTATTTGGCCTTGTCTATACTTACGGGAAAATCAATGCTCCAGAGTCAATCTTCCAGGGTTTGATTTAGCAGGTCTAGTAAGGACCCACTAAATTGAACACTGAGGGCACCTATGTTGACCCTGGTACTCCACAGGGTTGCAATGAGTAAGGGAAGTCAACAGGAGAAAAGGGTCTCCATAGAAATTTGACTTAAGGGATGACGACTCCAGCTACACTATTCTCATAACTGGAGTTGCGTAGCTTAAATCAAATTTCTCCCATAGTGTAGTCCTGACCTTAGTCTTTAAGGTGCCACAGGATGCCTTGTTGTTTCTTCAGGGATATATCTGTCTTTTCAACTTTCAGTGTGTAGGAATGCATAAAGAAGCAGCCATCCCAAAAGTACTGCGTGCTCTGCTATCCACTAAGACTATACTAAATGTCCCAGCAACCCTTACAGAAACTAAGTCTTCAAATAAGCCACACTGCCAGATACTTCAGTTTTCAGTGTCCTCCCAGCCATGTCCCAATGCAAGGAGCTGCAAAGGAAGGTGTCAACCATCCTAGGGTTTTAACATTCCTCATGGAGGTGGGAGAGAAATCTAGTCCCCTCTACACAGCAGGAATGGTGTAAAGCTGGAATGCAGCCCAGAATGAGGTTTGAGTCTCCTAGTGATGGCCAGATTATTCTTGTTCTAATTTTGCTTCATTATATGAGCCTGGAATAGCTTTCCTGTCTACAGTCTTTTTTTTAATAGTGGATTATCATGGGATGGGCTGATGGCACTGGAAAGAGGGATTTGAAGGAGGGTCTAAGTCCAGCCTCTCTGATCATTCAGATTTTGATCTCTCAGCTGAGATTGTTGAGGGTGTTAGTTACTGGCAACTGTATTAGTGACTTTTGTAATATAGGTGCCTCACAATTGGGAACAGAACTGAGTGCTCCACTTGCTTTAGCTAGGCCCAGGGGTGGAAATAGCTGTCTTGGCACAGGTTAGTTAAATATCCAAGCAGGAGACTGGGATGTTGCAAAGCTCAGCTAGCTCTGTGTGAAGGAATGGTGTTTGGGGACAGTGTTGTCTAGTGGTTAGGTGGTGAGTTGTGTACTGTGGGAGGGCTCTGATGCTACTTTGCTATGTGATGTTTGGTACATTACTTCACCCTTCCCAGCTTCATTTCCCTCCTCTTTAAAAGAGAAATAATAATGCACCTGTACTTCCAGGGATGTTGCTGAGGATTAATTTCTATGCACCACTTTGAGATCCATGGGCAGAAAGTGGAAAGCCTTTTGATGTGATAGCAGCCACTAGCAAAATGGAGGCTACTTGAAACAATTTATAAACTAAGATCTGGTCATTAGAGAAAGAGAAGAGATTCAGCTGAGATGACCCCAATACAGGGTCTGCTGCAATCCCAGACAGAGCATGTTGGTAATCTTGATCTTAGCAGAAGAGTGACTGAAAGCAATTTATGGGGTTATCAAATGATGTATTGTATGCACCATGGGTCCAGGTTTGCAGTCATTTAGCCTACTATTGATTGAGGACTAGGGCGTATTCTACTACCTTTTTAAAATTTCAGTCTGCACAGGCTGCAACTTTGGGTCAGAGGCAGGGTTTAATGAACCAAACAATGCAGATCAACCAGAGGAGCCTCCCAACAGGAATCAAAATTGCCTGCATTTGAAATAGCTTGCAAAAGATTTTTAAGGGGAGAACACAGAACAAAATGAATCAGTGATCAAAGTCAAGGATCAAGTTTTACCGTAAGTATAAATGGTTCTGTGACAGTTGTAATTGTGCATCACTCAAATGCTTTGGGGAAGGTAGCAAATAATATATGCAGTCTGTTTCTTTGTGTTATTGTGCTAACTTGGAAATGTAGGGCTGGAAAGAACCTCAAGAGGTTATCTGCTCCATCCCCCTGTGCTGAGGCAGGATTAACTTCTAGCCAATCAAGATTGTTATAGATGGCACAATAAAGCCAATGTATACATGGACATTAACAAAGGCTTTTAATCGCGTCATTGCAGCAATGGAGTGAGCTGGTAGAGTTCCAGATCATTAAAACTGTACGTTATCTCTGCATCCACCCTACTGAAAGGGATTGGTTGTAAGCGACGGGCAGAGCTATTGCATGTGCAAATGCACAGAGATTGTTCAGAGACAGTAATGGTCATGCTGAAACAAAAGACAGGACTATGCAGCACTTTAAAGACTAACAAGATGGCCAGACCCACTTCCTCAGATCAAATTGTGGAAGAAAATTGGCACAACCATATATACCAAAGGGATACAATCAAAAACAGTGAACATATATAAAACTGACAAATCAGATTTTAGAACAGAGCGGGGATGAAGAAGGGGGGGGTAGTGTCTATGAGATAATGATATTAGGGGTGATAATTGAGGAAGCTATCTTTGTAATGGGTAAGGTAGTTAGCATCTTTGTTAAGGGCCCATTCGTAAAGTGTAAAATTTAAGCATGAATGACAGTTCTGAGGCTTCCCTTTGTAGTTTGGTGTTAAAGTCTCTTTGAAGTAAGATACATGTAGTGAGGTCGTTGAGACAATGCCCAGTCTGGTTGAAATGACAAGGAACTTTTTTTTCTTTGTGAAACTGTCTGATGTCTGATTACTAACACAGCTACATCTCTATCAGTAATGGTCATGGCATTTAATCATGGAGTGAGAGATTTAGGTTTGATATTTGAAAAGTTTTCCTAACTATAAAGACAGTCCAGTGCTTAACTAAGCTTCCAAGGGACATTACGGAATCCCTGTCACTGGAAGTTTAAGAACATATTAGACCAAGGCTACTCCACATGTGGCCCATAGTTCCTATGCAGCCCACAACACGTTTGTTTGTGGCCCACAGGTGGGAGCCAAACCAAAAAAGTAGTCAATATGATGGTCTTCTGTTGATATGTGGGTTAGTAGTTAAATTTCTGGACTGTCATTGCGCATTAAAAGTGCTGTCATGTGGGTGGAAATCAGGTAAATATTGCATTTTACTAATATCAGCAGAACTGACTCAAATGGGGCCTGCGTGTTGTGTAGTCTTGCCTTAATCTTTGTATTTATGCCCATCAGTGTGAGAGAAGCTATTTGCATATATTTGCATGTATATGCAACCACACTTAAAGTGTGGCCCTCAGCATGTGCTGTGAGTATCATTGTGGCCCCCGGGGTTTCCAAAGTTGAGTAGCCCCGTGTTAGACAAACACATGATCCTACCCTGGCTTCGGAGGAGCTGGACTAGGTGGTCTCTCAAAGTCCCTTCCAGCGCTGTGATTCTGTGGGGGTATGATTTATATTGACTGTCTTAGGGAGCAGGGATTCTGTCCTCCCATCGATCCCTCTTAAGGGGAGGGGAAGGAGGAATAGCACAGCAGATCATCTCTTGCACTAACTTCCTTGTATGTACGGAGTGGCACTGTCCAACATGGCTCCAGGAGAGGTGCACGCACAGGGAAGGGGGTAAAAATGAATTTAATACACCTTGTGTCACCTCTGTTTCCAGGCTGGCGAGCAGCCAGAATGATTCCTGTGCGTACGTTGGGCAGCCCAGGGCACTGTATTAAGTTACAGCAACTTCCCGAGGGCTGCCTCCAGGTGGCTGCCCAAGCCAGAGATTCCCCAAAGTCTCTCTAGCACTTTACCCTAAAGCCCTGTTCCCTTGCACCCTCTACAATGGGGCTTGTAAGGGGCCTGTGTAAGGCAGCCTATGCCTGTCCTGTGCCATGCATCCCCAGGGGAGACTGCCCAGCTAACAAGCTTTGATAGCCCCTCTGTGGCTTAGGACAGTGGTCACCAACCAGTAGATCTTGGAGCCTCTGACAGGTGATCCTGACTGGTTTGACCAAGAGGCTATAAAATGCCAGCACTTCAGCTGCCCGTTCCCTCCCTCCCCCCCCCCCCCCCCCCCCCCCGCTGTTGTGCATCTCCTGCTCTTTGCCTTGAAGCTGCCTCCCCCACCCCCCACCCCGCCCACCGTGAGCCTTCTGCTTGCTGTGCAGGGCAGGGGAGGGAGAAGAGGGGCACTGATGTCAGGGTGCCCCTCTCCCACCCTGTACTCTGTCTCCACAGAATGGAAGGGGGCACAACAGGGCTTGGGATGGAGGGAGTTTGCTTGCTGCTTTAGGGAGTGGGCTAGGGCCAGGGCAGGGGTGAGCCTGCCTTAGCCCCACAGCACCACCAACCAAGAGCCACCTGAGGTAAGCAGTGTCCAGCTGGAGCCAGCTCCGATCCCCTGCCCCAGTCATGATCCCCCTCCTGTACCCAAAGCCCTAGCCCTAGCCCTGAGTCCTGTGGACCCAAACTCCCTTACAGAGCCTGAATGCCATCCTGCACCCCAGCTCCTGCCCCAGGCTTAGCTCAGAGCCCCTCTCACACTCTGAATCCCTTAGTCTGAGACCACATCTTATGCCCCAACTCTCTGCCCCTGCCTGGTGAAAAGGAGGGAGAATAGGGGAGGGAGGGAGGACAAGAACATAAGAACGGCCGTACTGGGTCAGACCAAAGGTCCTTCTAGCCCAGTATCCTGTCTACCGACAGCGGCCAGCACCAGGTGCCCCAGAGAGGGTGGACCGAAGACAATGATCAAGTGATTTGTCTCCTGCCATCTCTCTCCAGCCTCTGAAAAACAGAGGCCAAGGACACCATTTTATCCCCTGGCTAATAGCCTTTTATGGACCTAACCTCCATGAATTTATCTAGCTTCTCTTTAAACTCTATTATAGTCCTAGCCTTCACAGCCTCCTCTGGCAAGGAGTTCCACAGGTTGACCACACGCTGTGTGAAGAAGAACTTTCTTTTATTCGTTTTAAACCTGCTACCCATTAATTTCATTTGGTGACAGAGTGAACAGAGGCAGGGCCTCAGAGAAGAGGCATGAAAGAGGCGGGGCAAGGGTGTTTGGGTTTCAGATAGATCCTGGATTGCTTTTAAGTTCAGAAAATGATCTTGTGCTTAAAAAGGGGGGAGACCCCTGGCCTAGGAGGAGGGAGAGTCCTTCCTAGTGGGTCAATTATTAATCTGCAGTGTTACTCCACTGGCATTTCTGATCAGGTTGGAGGTCTCATGTCTGTCTACAAGCTATAGAAGTTCATGCACTAGGGAAGACATCTCTGTGAGCTGATAGTCAGCACTTCCATCCTCATGCTGTGGGAATAGGGAGAGAGAGAGCCCAGCAGCTACTTTTCTTGAAAAGTGGTCCCCCACTTACACCCTCATACCCCTTCATGAGCACAATGGAATGATGTATTATACATGTTCTGCGTGAGTCCCAGAATCTCCTCTTCAGAGATACTGCTGTGCTGTACCACAGGTACTTAGACAGGGAGGGGACTACAGCTTGCTGGGTAATGCAGCACTGGGAGGCTGGTTTGTGAAGGCTGTATTCACAGAGAAGCTCTCAGACACCATTCTTTGCTTGCTCTGGCTTTCTTCAGTCCCAGCCGTAGGTGGTGTTAGGATCAGCCCAGTTTGCAGACTCTCCCATACCAATGGAAAGACAGCATTACGTTGTCCCCTAGGCTCACGTGAGTTAGCAACGGTCACTGCTGTGGCAGAGCTCTTTAGTGTGCATACCCTTTGTAGAGTTGGTAGGGCAGGTGGGAACCTGACAGCTGCAGACACTATGGACCGAGCCCTTTCTATGTGCAAGTCTGTCGTCAGATTCCTGTTAAATGTCTACTCAGGGGGAGAAGTCTGTGCACAGTGACTTGGGACTCAGTCACTCTCAAAACTCCCAGCATGCAGGGGAGGTATGAATTGAGGCCTACTGAAAGGAGCCACCTTTCCAGCCACAGTGAGCCAGCCAGACTGGGGCGGTGTGACTGATCCAAGGCCCTGCAGCTCACAAGAGTGAATGACCAAAGTCAGGGCTCAGAGAATGGTGGGGGGTTTTGGCAGCACAGTGCGGTGTGGTCTCTGGGGAGGAAAGCTAATACAGAGTTTCTTGTTTCCTTACGCGACTTGGTTTATTCTTGGGAAGTATAAAGCCGATAGCTTGGACCATTCGATAAGGTGCGCACTGCTCTCCTTTCATAATCTCTACAATAACCCTTCTTGCAAAGTAGGTTGCTTGAGAAGCAGCATGGCACATGAGGCCACCTAGAGCCAAGAACATGAGCAATATTGCACTGACGTGAAAGCCACACTGAATGGCAGCAGCATCCTGAGCTCACCTCCGCAATGTGCTTGTATTGATTGTACAGGTCATTGGCACAAGCAAAAGAAGATTGAGTAGCTTACACCAAGATTCACATATTGGATAAAAATAGATCAGCCCAATCTATTACGACTTTCAAAACCTGGTACCTGTCGTGCGGCTTCATAGTGCATAGGCAGGTGCAGAGGAGGAATCTGAGCAGTTGCGCTAATTAGTGTCTCAAAGCACTTTTCCGTTTGAAATATTTTCTCTAAGTGCATGCTCATTTCAGTCATTCTCTATTGCACCTGTGTGGCTCTTCATAGACCTGAGCAGATCCTATGAAAGAGAAAGATGCAACTGTGTATACTGGTATAATGGGTTGGAGACTTGAAGCTCAGGTCTGTTGACACTCCTGAAGACACCCAAAGGATAAAGCTTTTGGATAATCTGCTTTGTGTGGGATAATATTGATCCACTGAATGGGTCCTCTTGAAGTCCATGTGCTGCTCAGCATGAGCAAGGGTACTCAGACTTGGTCTACAGTGAGTCAGTGTGAAGGGGACAAGTGTTCTTTATGGTCAAAAGGGCCCACTGTACCTGTCTGCCCAGGGAAGATGACACGCAAGACACAGTCTTGCAGAAGGTACAAACCAAACTCCCCCTGGTAACTCCAGAAGGAAGCAGCCTCACCAGTAGCGTGACCCACATCTTCTAATGAAGGGCCTTGGCTTTGCTCTGCAGCCTATTAGCATGCTTGTGTTTACAGGGCTCATCTAGAAATCCCCATGTGGTAGAGATGCTGGGGAGCCCATCTCTATTATCTGATTCCCTACCCCTACTGCTAGTCAGTTATAAAAAAACAAACCAAAAAAACAAGCCACCCGGGTCCTCCTCATTGCTTTGTTTAGCTCAAGATGTCAAAGGCCTGAAAAGCTATTGGCAGTTTTAATTAAAAAACTAGCTCTGAGGGACAGCGAACCATAATAGTGCAATGATCATTCCAGATTATCTTGTAATAACCTGTTTCCCATTAACGATAGCAGCAATATTGTTTAGGACACTAACACAAATCAGCCCAGCTTAGCTTGGACAGGGAGGGCTCTTTGGCCAAGAGGAGGATTCATATGATCATGGGAAAAGTCTTGAACAAAGGCACTTACTTCTGATCAGAGGGTAAACAGCTACCCCACCAGACCCCTCTGGTAGAGGTTCCGTAGGGGGGGACAATCATTCATAACAGCTTTATCTACTAGCCATGGGTCCAAAGCAGGCCCTCCATCCCTCAGCATGGCCTCCCAGCTGACCAGTTATTGCCGTGTCGGGCTAGATTGCCTTACTAAGTGTGAGCATTCGGTCTGCATGGTCCAGTCAGACTGGGCAGCTAAAGATTGTCTATCAGAGCCAGTTGTGACATAGACCTGTCTGTCTGTCTCACACCTTGCAGATGAGTTTGCAGGAGGAGCTGCCTGTGCAGCCAGCCATAATTATGGCAAAATCTTCTAATTTCAGGCCCCACACTCCACTCAGAGTCTGCAGCAAATACTTGGCTCTTCAAGTTTTAACTCTGTCAGCGTGTCCCCTGTGGGGGGGTTGGGGGCACAGTCACTCTGCTTACTCTGATCTGCTTAGGCATTGGAAGTAATTTGACTGTGCTACTAAACAAAGAAACACTTTATTGGCCATCCATTATGTCCTACCTTTTCTAATGAACTCTGTGGCGTTATATGAAGCAATATCTGCCATTATGGCTAAGCTGCTTACCGCACTGACAGACCGCAATGGCTGAAGAATCTTTCAGCAGCTTTATTAGTGACACAACCATCCATAACAGCTGCAAGGGCAGTGCTTTTTTTCAATAAACTTTTATTTTAGCGTACAAGCCCACACTATGGCTGGAGATAACTGAAAGCAGCCCAAGGGGGTTGAATGAGACAATTATCCCTGGTGCCACTACTGTGAAGTCAGTGCAGTTACAAGAATGGTTTCAGCTTAGTTTCTTATCTTTGCTCATTTTAACTTGGCCCATCTTTAGTATTCCCTGACACAGTAGGATCTAAATGCCAGTGCTTTCAAAGCTATTTTTGTATTGAGGTTGTGAGAACAAATCAGAATTGCTTTAAATGCACCATAACACACTCTATGTTGTACCTTTGTCAACAAAACACATTCTAAATGTATCTAAATATCCCTAATTTTCTAAATTTTAGTTGCCAAATCTTGGAGGGAGGGGTTAAGTAATTGCCTAAAATAACTGTCTTAAAGAGGACTACTGTTTGCTGTGTAAGAAATGGGACATTTTGAAAAGCCTCTGGCTGAGCTGAGCCATTGTGTATATAGAAGGTCTCTAGTGTGGGAAAAGGCATTCTTCACTTACATTGATTTCAATGGAGCTTTGCCAACATACCAGCTTTGCCCATTAACCAGCTGAGAAGCTGACCCAGAAGATGTACTAATACACACAAACTTCCCTCCAACTGAAGACTTTGGCCAAACTTTTAATGCAGGTGCTGAAAAAATATGTTCACAAACTTTGTAAGCTCACATACTGAAATTTGCAAAGCCACATCTTTGTAGAGGAAGAACATAACTGCATGTAGAGACCTGAAAATTCCTGGATATCCGCTTTATAAACGGTCGGTATCTGTATCCACAGATGTGAATGCAGATACAAATTTTGTACCTAGAAACCCTGAAAATGTGCAGCTATCCACAGGTATTTGTATCCACAGATCATTTTTGCAGACACAGATGCAGATGCCAATTTTATATCTGCACAGGGCTCTAATTGCATGTGCCAATGCCCATGTGTATATGGATATCTGAATGATAGTATTGGACTGCAGGCACATTTTTAGAAGCTGCTTTGAAAAGGTGGCTCCATCTCTCACAATAGGCTGCTGCATTGTTGTCAGTGACCGTGTTTTTTCCCTTTTGTAATGACATAGGAAAGGCCACTCTGTGTTCCCAAGCAGGACTTTGGAACAACCTAAGCCTAAACAGTCCTTAAAGAATCATCTCAGGGCAAATTTAGAGCATTCTGGGCCTAGACTAGGCAGCTGATCCAGCACTCTGATCACTGTAATTTCAATTAGTGATCTGCACACCTGAAAATGAACAGTACCACATTGGAAGACTGATTAAAGCTTGCAATTCTCTCCCCATTAACTCAGAAGATAAAGAGGCATAAGAAGGAAGTGCGAAAGGGGAAAGAGAGAAAGTGAAAAAGCCATAGGTTGGTAGAGTCAAGGTCACAGGAAGTCTCTTACCTGCTGTGCTTAGGCGCTTTAGAGCCCCAACATACTGTTAAAGCTGGTACATGATTAGTAAAGGAATGAACTATGCATATCAATCACTGGGTGTTCTACATGAAGAAAGGCTCTGGGGGTTCGTCTACACTAACCTCCTAGTTCGAACTAGGGAGGCTAATGAGGGTGACTGAAATTGCAAATGAAGTGCGAGATTTAAATATCCCGTGCTTCATTAGCATGTTCCCGGCCGGTCGCCATTTTGGAAATTGACTAGCCCGGAAGAACTGCCCATGTCTATACGCGGCAGAGAAGAGCGATTATAAAATCTCAGTGAGGTTTAACTGGTAATTCAAAGTAAGGGGTTTATTTCGGAATCGCCCTTCTCTGCCACGTGTAGACACGGGCAGTTCTTCCGGGCTAGTCAATTTCCAAAATGGCGACCGGCCGGGAACATGCTAATGAAGCACGGGATATTTAAATCCCGCACTTCATTTGCAATTTCAGTTGCCCTCATTAGCCTCCCTAGTTCGAACTAGGGGGCTAGTGTAGACGTACCCTTGTATCGTTCCTCTGGAAAGAGGCAGGAGTGGAATATGCCCTTGCCACGATGCATTAGAGTGTTGTTTCCAGGCATGTCGCTGTCAAAGATTCATGTACTCAAAGCATTAAAGTCAAGATTTTAGATATCCAGTTTGTAACACCTTGAGGGTTTCTGATTTTAAGAAATTGGGAAGGAAACTCAGCGCTTCCTGCCATCTCAGTCCCTTTCAAGGTGTCTCAGGTTGGTCACAAAAAATCAATAGCTTCTGAAAACCATGACCTCCCCTCAATAAAACCCCTATTTCAAGGGGGGCATTTTAAAAATCTTGCTGAACAGTTTCAGGGAAACTTTCCAGTTTTTAATGAAAGTTCCAAAACTTTGGTCAGGGTATGGGGGAATGTCTTCTCCTAAACTTTCTCCCATTGGAAAAGATGGGGAAGGAAAAATGTGGAGAGGCTTTTTGATAAACTAGGAAGTTAGAAGGAAATTTTAAAAAACTTTCCAAAACGTTATTGAAGAATACTAAGCAATTCCCGTATCCACGTGTATAACTATAGGCTCCTGTTAACTTGAAACTCCAGATATTGCTAGAAACTCTTGTGTGTTAATAAATAAGATGACTTGCTGGAACAATTATTTTAAAGCAGGTGGATGACATAAAAGACACATGCCTGGCTGAGTAATGCTTTGGAAACTTATTCAAGAACCATTCATTCTTAGGCTATGTCTAGACTGCAGGCTTCTTTCGAAAGAGGCTCTTTCGAAAGCTTCTTTTGAAAGAGCCTCTTTCGAAAGCATCTTTCGAAAGAGCCTCTTTCGAAAGATCGCGTCTAGTCTGCAGACGGATCTTTCGAAAGAGAAATCCGCTTTTTCAAAAGAGAGCACCCAGCGAGTCTGGATGCTCTCTTTCGAAGACGGCCTCTTTACATTGAAGAACGCCTTCTTTCGAAAGAGGAACTTTCGAAAGAAGGCGTTCTTCCTCGTAAATTGAGGTTTACCACCATCGAAAGAAAAGCCGCGTTCTTTCGAAATAATTTCGAAAAAACGCGGCTTGAGTCTGGACGCAGGGGAAGTTTTTTCGGGAAAAGGTTACTTTTCCCGAAAAAACCCCTGAGTCTGGACACGGCCTTAGGGAAACAACTGTCTATAGTAAGGATGTTAAGAGGTGGGTAATTGGGTAATCATGTAGTCGATACAATTTGTATTAACTACAAGATGAGTCAATAAGCGAAGGTGCTCAGAAGGAGCCACCTCTGCTGCAGCTCTGCAGTTTAAATGTAGTAAGAGCTGGGCATGCAGGGATAGCTCCTGAACATTGCTTGCTCAATCCTGGCTCACACCAGGTCCAGCAGCCCCTGTTTGTCCAGCAGCTGCTGGAGGAACTGTCAAGGCTCTTCCCCACTCTGGCATTTCAAGGGCAGAAGTTAGGGGTTCACTTTACAAATACCTTGCCTTCAGTGTTCGCAACCAGAAGATCGGGATCTACCGGTAGATATTGGAATCTCTGACAGGTGATCCGGACAGGGTTGGCCAGGAAGCTATCAAGTGCTAGCACTTCAGTTGCCCCTCCCCCCACTGTCCTGCTGCCCCTCCTCCCCCTCCCGGGGAGCCTCCTGCTTGCTGTGCAGGGTGTGGGAGGGAGAAGAGGCAGAGCACCAATGTCAGGGTGTCCCTCCTCCCCCTTTACTCCTGTACCCTGTCTCCACACAGAGAGAAGGGGATGGAGGGAGCTTGGCAATGCAAATCTCTGTCACTCTCACACACTGTGTGTGTCTGTCATTCTCACAAACACTCACTGAGCTTCACTCTCATCTCCCGACCCAACACATAAGTGGGCGGTTGTTGTTACTACTTTTAGTGCTTGCAAAGTGGGTTATTTTTGGTTTTCGATTGGTCTGTGCATTTCATAACTTTCATTTCTCTCTTTATGCAACATTTAATTCTTTGAGTAGTGAGTTCTAAAATGCCTAACCTGTTGTGGCTGGAGTAATTAGCCCTGTGGTATTTGCTGCTCTTAGAACTGTCTGGCATGTCCCTGCAGCCCCTGAGAGAGGCAGAGCAGGGGGTCTCCACATGCTGTCCTTGCCTGCAGACACCACTCCTTCAGCTCTCATTGATCAATAACTGTGGCAAGTAGAAGCTGTGGGCTTAGTGCCTGTAGATGAGGGGCAGCACATGGAGCCGTGGAGCCATTGCTGTACATGCCAGCTGCTTTCAGGAGTGGTGCAGGGCCACGGCAGGAGTATCTTGCCTTAACCCCACTGCTCCACCATCCGGAAGCCATCTCAGTTAAATGGTGCCCAGACAGAGCTTGCTTCCTGAACACCTGTGCCAGCCCTGAACCCCCTCCTGCACCCAATCTCCTGCCCCAGACATGAGTTCCCCTGCACCCAAACTCCTTCCTAGAGCTTGCACCTTGAACCTCCTGCTGGACCCCAATTCCCCGCCCTGGGCTAAGCCCGGTGCTTCTCCCACACTCTGAACTCTTTGACCCAAGACAAGAGCCTGCAACCCAACCCCCCATCCGAGGCTGGTGAAAGTGAGTGAGGATGAGGGAGGAAGGGGGAGGAAGTGAACAGAGTGAGGCCACAGAGAAAGAGTGGCGCAGGAGTGGGGCCTCAGAAGGGGCAGGAAGGAAGTGGTGCAAGGGTATTTGGGTTAGAGGTAGATCTTACTTTGCACTTAAATTGAAAAAAGTGATCTTGTGATTAAAAAGGTTGGAGACCACTGCTCTATAGGGTTCTGCTTAAAAGCTCCCCAAGGTCACAGATTCCCTGGCCTTGGGAAGTAGCTGCCATCACCAAGTAAAAAAACCAAACAAACCCTTTCTTCTTGAACCCAGGAAGAAAGCATGTGGGACTTCTTCTAAGGGTGTACACCAAGCTCTTTGACCACAAGAGGGCTTGAAAAAAACCCAAACTAATCTCTAATAGCTGACCTGTCAGTTTTAAGCGTGCGTGCATACATGGACCTCCTATTACCTTTCAGGACACAAGAATCAAATCATAGCCTTAAAAAGGTGATTTTATTAACAAAACAAAAAGATATAATATACTTGGTAAAGCATATCGGTTGCTAGGTGTTTAAAAACAACTGAGAAAAGAACAAATTAAAACACAGATAATTTCATCCCTTGGATTCAGCTTAAAGTTACAGTGTATGGGGGAGCACACAGACTTAACAGAAAAGTTTAACACAACAACTAAACAGAGAAAATAAACTGATAGTGTCTAAATAGACATTCCCTATCTAGTCATATATCCATGCTCCAAGGTCCAGTCCATTTCCATGCCTAATATTCTTTGTGGCGTGGTAGTCCTGCCTGGTTCAATTCATTTTGTTACCCCAGCTCCTGGCTTAAACTCACACAAAAAAAGAAAAGCAAGGAGGGTTCCTTTCAATTCAAATCTCAACACCTTCTCCCATTGGCTCTCCTGGCTCCCTGCCAACACTTCCTAGCTACCTGAGTTTAACCCTTTAATCACTGAATGCTTGGCTGCCCAGAAAAGGACAGCACTCCTATCCATCACAGGAACATGACTTGTTGGAAGAGTCAACATCGCTTTTGTAAACGGAAAATCATGCCTTACCAATCTATTAAAATTCTTTGAGGGATTCAACAGGAGTATACAGAAAGGGGACCCAGTGGACAGAGTGTACTTGAACTAATAGTAAGCCTTTGACAAGGTTGCTCACCAAAGGCTCTGAAACAAAGTAAGCAATTATTGGATAAGTGGGAAAGTCCTCTCAGTAACTGTGTAAAACACAGGCAATAGGAATAAATGGTCACTTTCTCAGTAGACAAAGGTAAATAGTAGTGACCTGCAGAGAGCCATACTGGCATCACTGCTGTTCAACAGAGTCATAAATGACTTGTAAACAGTGAGGTGGCAAAGTTTGCAGCTGATACAAAATTACTTGAGCTACAAAAGTCCAAAGCAGACTGCAAAGAGTTAAAGGGATTTCTGAAAACTGGGAGACTGGGCAATGAACGGGTAGATGAAATTTAATGTTGATAAATTCAAAGTAATGTATATTTGGAAAACATCCCAACTATAAATACAAAATGATGGGATCCAAATTCGCCATTACCACTCAAGAAAGAAATCTTGGAGTCAGTGTAGGGATGGTTCTCTGAAAACATCCATTCAATATTCAGTGACAGTCAGAAAATCTAACAGAATGATAGGACCCATTAGGAAAATGATAGATAATAAGACTGTAAATATAATCATGCCACAATATAAATCCATGGTATGCCTACACCTTGAATATCACATGTAGTGATAGCTCATCTAAAAAATAAGGTGTATTAGAACTAGGAAAGTTACAAAGAGACACCAAAAATGATTAATGGTATGGAACAGCTTCTGTATGAGGAGAGATTAAAAAGACTAGAACTGGTCAGCTTGGAAAAGAGATGATGGGGAGGCGGTGTGTAATGGGGCAGCACTTACCTCTCCTGAGTGCCCCCCTCTGACCAAGTGCATGTGCTTGCTTTCATTCAGTTCCAAAAGCCTCTTAAGCAACTCAGCCCTCCAGCCAAGTCTCACACTGCCAGCGTGTGAAGTACGAAAACCCTTTCAGTGTATACATCTATAGTATCCCTCGGTCTGTTCCACACACTGGGAGAGAGTGGTGCCAGACAGTGTCCTTATTCCTACATTAGGGCTTTATCTCAAAGACCCAGATTTTCTGGGACAGTTGGATTTCAAATATTCTGTCCCGTTGTCCCTATAAACCATCGAAATGTCCTGGAAATTCCAATATTTCTACAAATATTTTGGTGGGAGTCGGGGGAGAGAAAGCCTCAAGGCTCCCCACTAGATCTGGCTGTGGGGAAGAAGTACAGCTAGAAGCAGCTATGTACTCTGCTACTCCCCCTCCCATGGCTGGGGGAGCAGCAGCACAGAGACATGCTTCCTGGATGCTTTTCCCACTGCTCCAGAATCCGACCAACAGGAAGAGCAGGAGGCAGTGCCTAAGGCATGGTGTTGGGGGCCACATGAAAGCAAGTAAGTGGCCCAACTTCCCCTCATGCCCAGACCCCGCACCCTCAGCCCTCTCATTCACAGTTCTGCCAAAACCCAAGATCCCCAGCCTGCTCACTGACTGCCCTGTGATTTAATTTTCATAGTTTTGTAAGACTTGTCATATAAATAAATTCATACATTTGAAAAAAAAATCCTTTGTCAGATCATGTGTCCCGATTTTTGGTTTGGAAAATATGGTCACCGTAATTATAATCCATTTTCACTACAATCACCACAAAGAGCTATCCATGGTGCTGCCACTCTCCCAATCACACAATCTTCATCCTTGGAGGTCGCCAGAGGAATTGAAATGCCTCTGGTCCTTCAGCTTCCTTTATAAGGCCTTCATGGCCCCTGATTGGCCACTTCTCTTGCAGCTACTCTAGCCTCCTTAGAGAATGTCTCTATTGTCTTTTTCTGGGGCGGGATGTTGCAAGGCCACAAGGCTCCAGCAGAGGGCTTTGGGGCCTGGTCCACCCTGCCATGGAGGGATATGATAGAGGTCTGTAAAATCATGACTGGTGTGGAGATAGTGACTGAGGAAGTGTTATCTACCCCTTTACATAACAGAAGAACCAGGGGTCACCCAATAAAATTAACAGTCAGAAGGTTTAAACAAACAAAAGGAAGTACTTCGCACAATGTACAAACAACTGATGGAACTTGTTTCCAGGGGATGTTGTGAAGGTCTGAATAATAACTGGATTTAAAAAACTTAGATAAGTTCATGAAGGTGGTTCATGAAGGTGAGGTTTATCAATGGCTAGCAGCCAAGATGATCAGCGATGCAACCCCATGATCTTGGTGTCTGTAAGCCTCTGACTTCCAGATGCTCAGACTGGATGACAGAGGAATAACTTGGGGTATGTCTACACTACCACCCTAGTTCGAACTAGGGTGGTAATGTAGGCAACCGGAGTTGCAAATGAAGCCCGGGATTTGAATTTCCCGGGCTTCATTTGCATCTTGCCGGGCGCCGCCATTTTTAAATGTCCGCTAGTTCGGACTCCGTGCCCACGGCTACACGCGGCACGAACTAGGTAGTTCGGAATAGGAAGCCTATTCCGAACTATCTGTACTCCTCATGGAACGAGGAGTACAGATAGTTTGGAATAGGCTTCCTATTCTGAACTACCTAGTTCGTGCCGCGTGTAGCCACGGGCACGGAGTCCGAACTAGTGGACATTTAAAAATGACGGCGCCCGGCAACATGCAAATGAAGCCCGGGAAATTCAAATCCCGGGCTTCATTTGCAATTCCTGTTGCCTACATTACCACCTAGTTCGAACTAGGGTGGTAGTGTAGACATACCCTTGATGATTACTCTGGTCTCTTCATTGTCTATGAAGCACTTGGTACTGGCCACTCTCTGAAGACAAGATACTGGGAGAGATGGACCATTGGTCTGACCCAGTGTGAATGTTCTACATTCTGTGACTTGGGTTAGACAGGAGATCAAAGTAGATGATCACAGTAGTCCCTTCTGGTCTTGGAATCCATGAATATTTCCAGTGGAGAAATACTGTCAGGAATTTCAGGGGCACCATGAGAGGGCCATAGGTGTGGAGGCCACTAGTTGAATTGTTCTGACCTCCTGCTGGCCCCCAGGATCAGAGGAGTGCCATCTCCTCCAGCTGTCTGTCTTAGTTCTCCCTTCTCATCTGTGTTTGCAATACTTGCCACAGAGGTCATTGGGAACCCACTTTTTCCTTGATTGGTAAATACTTAGATGGACCTGCCCCTTCTTGTTCAGATGTGAACATATAATCCAAACTGGATCAATTTCAGACTCTCCCGTAGCTGCAGCAAAGCTGAGTGAGCAAACTGGCAAGATGTGTGTTTGTGTGCTACACCTTCTGAGAGGCCAATTTAGTGATATTAAAGCAGAAAACCATCTCCCATAAAAACAGTCACTCTGTGGAATAAATGATTGTAACAATCTGCTCTCTCCAAATTGTTGCTGCTTGAGCTCCCCCATGTGGACTTCTGTGCCATTGTTAGTTTGCTTGCATTATCTTTTGAGTTCATTACATCTCCTTTTCTTTAGAAGACCATAGATATCTAAAAAGTCTCAGAGGGGTAGCCATGTTAGTCTGTAACTTTAATAACAACAAGTAGTCCTATGGCACTTTAGGCTATGTCTACACTATCAAGTTATTTCAAAATAACTACTCCCAAAATAGCTATTTCAAAATACTTATTCCCCTTCAAAAGCAGGAGTTATTATTTCAAAATAACAAGCCCGTTATTTTGAAATAACAGACTTGGTAGTGTGGATGCTTGACTTGTTAACTCCCCTTCTTTCAAAGTATTTTGAAATAGAGCCCCAGTGTAGACAGGCCTTTTAGAGATTAATAAAAATATATAGTATCATGATATTTTGTGGGTAAAACCCACTTAATGAAATGAATTGGAGTGGAAATAATAGAAACCAAGATATATATATAACAACAGAAGAAGTACTTGTCAATTGTAGGACCTGTATTAATTAGGCTAATTAAGTGGGCTGGATGTGTCCCATTAATAGCTTTTGATGTGAAAATGTGGATGCTAAAAGCAGGGGAAATTGGCTTTGTAATGTGTAACCAGTTAATGTTTTTATTCAAGCCCAGGGTGACAGTGTCACATTTGTAGATAAATTCCGGTTCTGCAGTCGCTCTCTGTAATTGGGTGGTGAAATTCCTTTGTAGAAGAATGTCTACTTTTAAATCCAGCTAACTTTCTCACTCAGCTAAACCTAAAAAGTTTGACTTCACTGAGGATAGATTTCAGCCTCTCCAAAAGAGCAATCAAACCCCTGTGGAGTTATATCTCTACTTTATATTGATATTTACAAGGTTTTTCATTAGCTCCCAATAGGGGCAGCAGGATCATGTCCTCAGTTCTCCTTGGCTCAGGTACTTTGAGCCAGTGAGAGTGGAAGGAGTGCCCCTCAGTAGTAAAAGAATAGCTGCCTGGGAATCTCTCCAAAAGTACAATGTACCTTTTAAATAGCTGATCATTCCAATCATTCTATAGACCTCAATGGGGAGAGGGAACAAATATCCTGCATTAAAGTCATGACTAAAAGTTGACAGTTCATCAGCATCCTGCATCTGGTTATTCCTTTCCATTCCGCATGGGCTACGTCTAGACTGGCATGATTTTCCATTAAAAGCATTTTTGGAAAAGAGCATCTAGATTGGCACGGACGCTTTTCCGCAAAAGCACTTTTTGCGGAAAAGCGTCCGTGGCCAATCTAGACGTGGTTTTGCGCAAAAAAAGCCCCAATCGCCATTTTCGCAATCGGGGCTTTTTTGCGCAAAACAAATCTCAGCTGTCTACACTGGCCCTTTTGCGCAAAAGCTTTGCACAAAAGGGACTTTTGCCCAAACGGGAGCAGCATAGTATTTCCGCAAAAAGCACTGATTTCTTACAGTAGGAAGTCAGTGCTTTTGCAGAAATTCAAGTGGCCAGTGTAGACAGCTGGCAAGTTTTTCTGGAAAAGCGGCTGATTTTCCGGAAAAACTGGCCAGTCTAGACACAGCCATGGTGTCTCCCTGACCCTAGTTATCATCGTCAGACACATTAGTGGGGCTTTATTCATTACAGTTGTGTGTGTTAATAAGCATTTCTGGGAGTAAATACATTCACACTAACTGACTATCCATTGACAAGGTGAATATCATGCCCTCTCTTAGGGTATGTCTACACTACCCTCCTAGTTCGAACTAGGAAGGTAATGTAGGCATACCGCACTTGCAAATGAAGCCCGGGATTTGAATTTCCCGGGCTTCATTTGCATAAGCGGGGAGCCGCCATTTTTAAATCCCCGCTGCTTCGAACCCCGTGTAGCACGGCTACACGGGGCTCGAACTAGGTAGTTTGGACTAGGTTCCTATTCCGAACTACCGGTACACCTCGTCCGAACTACCTAGTTCGAGCCCCGTGTAGCCGCGCTACACGGGGTTCGAACAAGCGGGGATTTAAAAATGGCGGCTCCCCGCTTATGCAAATGAAGCCCGGGAAATTCAAATCCCGGGCTTCATTTGCAAGTGCCGTATGCCTACATTACCCCGCTAGTTCGAACTAGCGGGGTAGTATAGACATACCCTCAAGGGGTTATTGTGGGAGAGCCACAGTTGTTCTTTTGGGGACAGCATCAGGATGCATGAGTTCCCCAGTAGTGTGTATGTGGCAGGAGGGCTGATCTGGTGCTGTTACAGAGGCCGCATATTTCTGCAGCACAGGAAGCAAGATGGGGGATGAGGAATCTTGCACAAAGGAAACAATGCTCAGCTGTACAATTAGGCTGTTTATTTCTAACCCCCCTCCTCACTCTACTTTAGTGAAGGATTAAAAAAATAAAGAATTAGAGTGAACTTAAGTTTGATTTGTAAAAAGAGGCCGACTAGGAGGCAGAAGTCTGGCCTTGAAAATGAGTTCTCAGGCAAAAGGGGAATGCAGTAGGGAGGATGTCCAGTTTAAAGAATAATAAAATAAGGGGAAGCTTCTAAGAAGGTCCCTGAGTGAGAGGGGTGACTGCAGATGGTTTTCAGTAAGAATTTCTCTTAAAAGGAGCCAGCATAGACCTACCTACCCCACATACCTGTATTATCTCCATTTTATTTTACCTAAGGTGTAATGAAAAATCCGGTCAGCAGGAAAGAGGGAAAGAGAGGAGGTGGAAATACTATGGGGGGAAAGGAGGTTTTAAATCTTATTTGGATCAAATTTTAAAAGGAGAGTTGTCTCAAATCATTTGTTTGCTAGAGTGGTAACTGGCTATGACACTTGCTTGTGGCAGAGTATAAACGTTATGAATTTGAAGGTGGTTTGTCAGACCCTATACTGTCATTGTTGGAGTATGCCAGGATGAGACTGGCCTTCCTAGGTCTGACCTCTCTGTAAATATACAGATCACATGCTTATGAGTACTTGGTTACTGTATTGAGTGTAGTAAATGTCGTGTAGCAGGTCCTTTTGACCACGGCCTTGCGCGTATTGCCCATACTACCACACTAAAGCCCCTCACAAGAAAAACACAGGCCACTGAGGTGGATCCAGAGACAGACCTTGAAGTCCCTCGGGTGCTCAGCACAGTTCTCAGTAAACGGAACTTAACGAGGCAAGCACCCGGGCCAGGGGCCTTCAAGCCTCAGTAAACGGAACTTAACTTGGCAAGCACCTGGGCCAAAAAGATAAGAGTAGGGACACAAGCTGTTCCATACACTAAGTTAACGAGCACTAAAAAAACAGGACAAGATAGGAATAAGAGAAATGAGCTGTTATATACATAAGTTCACAAGCACCTGGAGCAGGAAAACAAAAAACATAGCTAGTTTTCACATGTGCCAGTCATGTCTGCATCAGGCACTAACCACAATGCCCTGAGGCAGACGTCATGTCACAAGGAAGGAACCCTAATATGGTACCGGATGTCAAAATTATAGTATAAAGCACCCTGAGCCCTAAGCTCGGGGAGGTTCCGTATCAAAATAGAAGGCACGTATCGTCCAGCCTAGCTAAGGGGTTGATCACCCAAGGCTGCCTCCCACCCACCGAATCATGAAAGGGTGTACGAATCCGGAGCATGCTATGCATTGTTTTTTGTCTGTGTATCGTAATTGTCACTGGGTTTGTAAGTATTGCTTAATATATTATTTATCAGCTTAGCAATAGTTAGTTGTATTGTATTAACCATATAGTATAATCAGGGCTCGACAAACTGTGTAATCTACTCACCCGTGGCGAGTAGATTACAACCTGGAAGAGCCGGGTTCGGGCAATCTTGTAGACGGAGCTTGATCCTGCCTTGAGGGCGGGGGGCTGGACTCGATGACTCTCGAGGTCCCTTCCAGTCCTATTATTCTATGATTCTATGATCTGTGCATGCGCAGATCGCTGGACAGCGTGGCTGGCGAGCAGGGCTCGCCGCGGTTCGGCGAGCCCTGAGTATAATGGTACAAAACCTAGGTCTAAATAAGAACTAGGAGTAGAATTGAGGGGTTGTTAAGTGAATAGGCAAACTAATAACTAACTCTACCGGCTGTTCCAAGATAACCATAGTGGGATTGGCTGTAGGAGGAGTTTTTATTATTGTTGTATTGACTTTTGTATTGACTTTCTTTGATGTATGTTTTATTTGCATGCTATGTTGTCTTAAACAAATCAAAGACAGTAATTTAATATAATCAGAGTGTAGTCAATAAAGTTTGTAATTGGTTAAGTACATTTAAGTCTTGGGCTTTCCTCCTTCGCTGCCCCAGTCCCTTGCCACAAAACACCACCCCTAGAGAATCTTTCGAGCCTCTGGTTCATCAGTAAATTGCTTATTGTTTAGAGTTGGTAGCCATGTTTAGAGCCATTTGGAATACCAAGGAATGCAGACCCAGGCTATAGATCAGCTCAGAGCAAAAAAACATTCTCTGAGCTCCCTCTGCTGCTCATCTAACAAACATTGGGCCTGATGCTGCTCTTAACATCTGCTTCTAAGCAACCCACAGGGTAGGTGAGTGTGGTTCTAACTTTCCCTGACCCATGCAGCCTCCAGAAATACTTTGGCCGCCTCTAACATAAGAGTGGTCATACTGGGTCAGACCAAAGGTCCATCTAGTCCAGTATCCTGTCTGCCGACAGTGGCCAACACCAGGTGCCCCAGAGGGGGTGGACCGAAGACAATGATCAAACAATTTGTCTACTGCCATCCATCTCCAGCCTTTGACAAACAGAGGCCAAGGACACCATTCCTTACCCTCTGGCTAATAGCCTTTTATGGACTTAACCTCCATGAATTTATCTAGCTCTTTTTTAAACACTGTTATAGGCCTAGCCTTCACAGCCTCCTTTGGCAAGGAGTTCCACAGGTTGACTGCAAGCAGGTTGACTCTGGAGTTCATAGTGACCCAATTTTCTTACTGATTCTCCAATGAACAGATGTTGGCTCCAGGCAGAATTGGTAATCAAATGGGAATAAATCTGAAGCACATCCAGGGTTGCCTCGCTCTGGGTATCTAGCAAGACCCAAGGTAGAAGTTACTTGCTCAAGATTATAACAGCAGAAGAATTTTTTGAGGACAATGTCCAACCCCATGTGTCCTACCAGTAACTAGCACCTCCATGGACTGCTAGGAACAGATTCTAGATTTTCTGGCCAAAAATACTTATTTCTCCATCATCTCATGGCACTCGAGTCCAGTGTCTTACTCCTACACCCATTCGGTCTTAGGAATGTCACAAAGGCAGCTCTGTGGGCAGCAGGCACCCTCTTTCCCTTATGTGACAAGTGACAGAGTCCCAGCATAATGACTTTGCTTTATATGGTGCCTAAGTTAGATGACAGGGTTAGTGTGCCTGCAAACAGGCAAGGCTAGAAATCAACCCAGCCCCCAGCACTGTTCTGCTCCTCCCTCCCATGTCTCTCTGGCCTTCCCCCTCTCTTCTGTCCTGTACTTCCTCATTCCTTCCCTATGGCAGGGACCCACATGCCACAGTGCGAAGAATCTAGATAAATGTGTAGATCTCATTGGGCTAAATGACTGAAAGCAACATTTTCCTTATGTGAGGTTGGGTAAAGAACTGATGTTGGCCAGAAGCAGCTAGAGGCATAGCTAGTGCCAGCATTGGCCTCTAACACTGGGTTGGCTCAACCTTGTTCAATAAAGCTTGTGAGTCAGGGGAACCTCTGGATTTTCTGTTGCTCCTAAAAGCCACCAACAGCATGTGGGACAATGGTGCCTTTGTCCTTCTGCATGCACTGTCCTATTCTCTCCCATCCCAAGCACCAGGCAGCTTCAGATGCCAGGGGATGAGGTAGAAGAGCAATCCCACTTCAGTGCCAAGCCTCTGAAACACCATAGACATACAGTGTGCAAAGGCCTTTATTGAAAGGGAGGGATGTGGAGCTAACTGCATGCATGAAGCTTTTGCTTAGGCTTGGATTTCCACATCCACATGGGACTCAAAGGCTCACCACACATTCTCTAGCTCAATGGGGCTGCTGGGTTCATCTCTGGCATAAGCAGACACGGCTATTGGAATGCTCCCAACATGGTGCAAGTACAACTGGAAGAGGAGCTGATCCCTGCTGGCATGGGCTGATCAGAGGGCTTGGGTAAGATGTGGGGGCGGAGGAAGGATCAGTATGATGAGCTGCCTCGAGGGAGAGATTAGTCAAGATCAGTGAGTTAAAATAAATAGCCTGCTGTTAAAATGCCAATGCTGAGCCAGGTCTGCGGGCCTAGTGCCAGCCCAAGGCTGCAATGTTGATCTTGACTGTAACTCTTCCTGCCCCCATCACTTCTTCCGGCTTTCCCGCTGCAGGGCAACTGCATGCTTCCGCAGCTGGCTCCAGCACTCGGGTATCTGCTGGCTGACTCTTGGCAGGTGCTGCAGCCTAACAAGGAGAAAGCAGGGGCACAGACCTTGTTTTATTCCCCATCCCAGAGCCCTCTGGGCTTTATCAAACCAGTTAAAGAGAAATCCGTGTGAATTAACCACTTTCCTCCAATGCAGATGGAGATACAGAGCAGCCGGACACTCTTCAGATGGGCTGCTCTGGGCTGGAATGCTGGCAGCAAGCAGCCCCCTCATGTGTGTTCTTCTCTTTTAGCCTTTGGGAGCACAAGCTAGTGTGCTGCATTGGTACTTGCTGTGAACTAAGCTAAGGTCTGCTGCAAACTTGTCCTTCTGTGGGTTGGTGATTTAAGCTCTGGTTATTAGGTAATGTGGGTCTCCAATAGTGTTCATGCTAAGATTTTCCAACCGTGAGTGGAATTAGTTTTGGCTTGTGCCCTAGTATCGGTCATGTGCGCTGGTTGGGATGTGTGCCACTGTGGCATCCAATTTATTATCCTGTCCTCTGGAGCAGAAACCTGCCCCCCTCCCCTGCCATGCAGCATTTCCCATTCCTGGCACTAGCCACCAGAATAGACCCTGGGCCCCACTGCCTCAGTGGCTCCCTCACCACTTTGTCTCAGCCGGCCCCCTCTGCCAGAGCAGCTGCCTACCATGTGAGTCCTGCTGTGTGGCTCTCCAGAGGAGGTGGGCAAGGGAAGAACGTGTTGTGTGCAGGCGCACATCTTAGCGGAGACTATGGTCTCCAAGTTTAACAGTAGAAAGCAGACAGGAGAAGCTCTTCTCAGGGCAGAGCTATAGGGAGGGGAGGCACTACTGATTTGGATGAAAGGCTTTCTGTGCCCTGAGCTAGCCCTCCACTCCATGGCCTCGGGCCTAGAAAAGCACTAGGTAACAGAATCCTGCTAGGCCACTTCATAAGAACGGCCATACTGGATCAGATCAAAGATCCATCTAGTGTTTTCCAATAGTGGCCAATGCCAGATGCCCCAGAAGGAATGAACAGAACAGATAATCAAGTGGTCCTTCCCCTATTGCCCATTTCCAATAAACAATTTTGATAAGCAGAGGCTAGGCATAGGCTTTTAAAAGTAACAGTGCATCCAGTAAGTGATGTAACACTGCCATCTAGTGACAATATGAGATAGCAAGGCCTCTGCCTAGTCAATGGTATATTTGCATCAAAGATGCAATACAAGAGTTCCCATTCAAGAAGAGAAACCTGCTGTGCCTCTTAAGTAACGGAGGAATCTGCCCTTCAATTGTGTTCACAAGGAAACAGAACCATCTGGAGAGATCCCAGAGGCAGAGCTGGATGCTTGAGGAGGAGTGTCTGTCTGCTCTTTTGCATGGACACAGCTACCCTGTATAGCCCAGAGTGTACTCTGTTCTAACCCAAGGAATATAGGAACAAATCAAACCAGTGACCTGGAGTGACGATCCTGCCTCCGGCCGTTTTGGAATTTCACAGGTGCCCTAGGGTGGGACCTGCCCTACCAGGAGTTTGAGCAAAGTCTCAGCTTCCAACATTCCGGACTCCTGATGGGAAAAACTTACCTTTCATGGAGGAAAATGTCACATCTCTCCTCCCAGGGCAGGTATTGCAGGGAGTCAGGAGGAGGCTCCGGTACTGCTGGGAAAACCTCCAGGGATTGGTAAGAATTAAAATAAAAAAGGAAGATGGAGCTTTGATTGTATTTGGTCTGTGGCGGGAGACCCGCCTGCTGCTGCTCATCTCCTGTGGACCGGAAGAGAAGACATGGCTGTCTCAGTGGGATATGCATTCTGCAGAGCCGTCTCTGGAGGCCAAGAGCGACCCAAAGCCACCATGGAGCTGGCTGCACCAACCAGTGTGCACTGTTCCCCAGACTGCTCTGATTTCAACCTACTCAGTGGGAGAGAAGAAAATGGCCTCATTCAGAGCAGGGATCACTACCACTGACCAAACAGTCCTGAGCCACCAGCTGACCACACAGTTCTGGAACTGGTGTGCTAAAAATAAAAACATAAAAATGGCCGCACTGGATCAGACCAAAGGTCCACCTAGCTCAGTATCCTGTCTGCTGACTGCGGCCAATGCCAGATGCCCCAGAGGGAATGCACAGAACAGGTAATAGTCAAGTGATACATTCCCTGGTGCCCTGACAAACAGAGGCTAGGGACACCATTCCTACCCATCCTGGTTAGTAGCCATTGATAGATCTCTCCCCCATGAATTTATCTAGCTCTTTTTGAACCTGTTAAAAACCAGGCCTTCACAACATCCTCTGGCAAGGAGTTCCACAGGTTGACTGCGTGTTGTGTGAAGAAATACTTCCTTTGGTTTGTTTTTAAACCTGCTACTTATTAAAAAGCCTGTTTGAGGCTCCCAGTAGGCCTCAAGAAGCCACCAAGAAGCACAGACTTAACACAGCTGGCGCTGCCACCCCTGGGTGGGCTCAAACCACCTTTTAGCTAACAGCTGAACACACTGACCCACTGCACCACAGAGACGTTCCAGCATGGATATCCTTACGTTGGGGCTTAAACAGCACATGCTGGGGCTGGCAAAAAGCTAGCTGAGCATGTGGAGTTTGGTCCTCCTCCCTCTTCTTCCCAGTTGCTTCATCACCCTGGAGCAGCTACTAATATAGCAATGCTTTCCCAGTGTCACTTGCAGCAGTGGGCTACCTGGACAATTATCAGAAGGGAAGTTCTAGAATCACAAATGGGAAGGAGGAGGGGCAGGCCATGGCTAATAGGAAGAGAGGTACAACCAACTGATGGAAAGTAGGACTGGAGATGTGTAGAAAACATTCTCTCACCTAACATGTTGCCCACCCTTTAGAAAGCTGAGGACCCCTGCAGCAGCTGACAGAGAATGATACAAGCACTCAAAGATGACCAGAAATTCAACCCTCAGGTTGCTGTTTAATCCTAGCAGCTGCTATCTCCAGAAGACCAGTTGCAGGGAAAGGAGAGGCAGCCAGTCTACTCAACCTGATACCCTGGTCTAATCCAGCCTGGGCAGTGACTGAAGCATGGGACTGCAATCCCCATGGCTCCAGCAATGATGTTTAAAGATTTCAGTCCCTGCTGCCCCATGCAAGTCCTGTTGCTTCACACTAGCAGGAGGCACTGGAAGGCCAGCGCACGGCCTGTGAGCAGCTTTCAGAGGGGCCAGCATACTGATGGATACCAGTGCATCAATGCTGTACAGTGCTAATCTGCCTGGTGTACAGGGCAGTTTGTACAGATCTTGAAGCCATCAGGGGAGACCCCATCCCCATTTCATATTGTGAGTTGATTCTTCCACCTCCTAGGACTTGCTAGCTTGAAACCCTTGGCAGGAGCTAGAGCTCTGTGACCCTCCTTCCCCTCCCACCTGTGACAGGAGCAGGTTGTTCCCTCCACCTGCTCCCATCTGTATCAGATTCCCTACCTCGAAGGAGCAAGCATTGGCTATTGGTATCCAGGGTAAAGACTGGCTGCCAGGGGGATGCCACTGTGTGAGAAGGCGGGGTGATGAAGTGGCAAACAGTCTGTGGCGTGGCCGTGTCTGTGAGGCACACTGTGCCGTCCCAGGAGAACACCAGCACCTGAAATAACAACAGGGCACAGAAGCTGCAAGGAGAGCACTTGCAAGGCTTACGTCCTGGCTCTGAGTGCCCTTCCCATGTCCCTTGGCTGAGACCCTGACAGCCTCAGTCCTTCTGCCCTAGCAGGATGCAGAAACCCTGCAGCCCAGACATGAGATGCATGGGCCAGAGCTGCCCAGAGAGCCCAAGGCAGCAGTAGCAGCTGTGCAATGGGTCGGGAATGAGGTGCAACAGCAGAGCAGACCTTGCTCGGTGCTTGCTGTGCTAGGGCTGGCTCCAGCCAGATTCTTTTAAGCGTTTATTTTCCACCAGGCCCTTGTGCCTGTTTTGAAATGGCTGTCCATCTCCACTAGTCATGAGGCTCCACATTCCACCTGTAGCTTATAACTGGGTTGGGCTGGACTCTCCATGCCTCGAAGGACTGGGATTTCCTGGAGATGCTTCCCCTCAGCCCTCACCCAGTCCTCTGTGACAGAGACAAGCTGCTAATGCTCTTCCCCCCAAGGCCCTACACTCTGGCATGCTCTTCAGAGGACACAGTGCCCAGAAAGGATGACTTGCAACACTCACTGCACCCGGTAAGGCTGGAATTGGTGCTACAGCACTGATGGTCTGATCTGGGTCCTCAGGCCTGTAAAATAAACCCATCCTTAGGATGCTGCTTGGGTGCAGACACAGCACTTTGTGGAACCATGACAGCAAGAGCTGCAGTGCATGATGTAGGGGTTGGTATGGAATTTAGGCCAAATGCTACCCTACTGAGATCAGCAAACTGGGACTGGCCCTTCCCCCAAAGCTCTGATTGGCTAGAGCACAAGCAAACAGGAATTAGGCAGGCGCAGGTCAGGGAATTCCACCCCAACCTCTGTTCCAAGCTTTTCCTGGGAAGATGACAGAGAAGGCAACAGCAAGACCTCCAGGTGGCTACAACAGGGACAGTGCTGGCTGAGCCATGGCTCCAGGCAGGGCTGGAGGGACAAGCCAAGGACAGCCTGAGCCTGTGGTCTCATGAGCCTATATCACCATATGTATCAGCCAGAGCCTAGAGGGAGGAGATGCTCTAATCCATGCCTGTAGGACTGATCATAGCATTGTGATTGTATAATTACTGCTAAACAAAAGGAGTTGCTGTAAACCTGAGTATTTGCTACTGACAATGGGGCAGGAGAGTTTGCTGGGTGGATCCCTGCCTTCCCCAAGGCAGTGGTGGGGTCTCCCAAGAAGAGGGGAGGTCTTTGCAAATCCCTTCTAGAGGAGGGGAACCCCCACTATGCTACTGAGACAACTGGCCTGTCACCAACCTCTGTGGGACCTAGCAGACCCCACCTCACCTGTCTGCCAGGAGCACAATCCTGGACTCTCTCAGCTTCGACACTGTAACCAGGTGGAGAGACCCATCTGTACACAGAACAAGAAGCTGCACTTTGGGGCTAGGCAGCTGGTCGCTTGGAGCTGTAGGTGTCTGCAGGAAGTGGATAGCACGGCTGAGACATCCCTCTGGAAGGGCAGTCACACTTAGTGGGAACCCTGGGAAAGGCACAAGCACTCAACAGTTAGAAACAAAGCAGTGAAGAGTTCCAGGAGTCAGCACTGAATCTGGCCCCGGTGCGCTGTGTGGAGCTCCACCCCGCCTCTCCACGATGAAGTACTGAAGAGCTTGTAAGTACCATAGTGAGCTAGTGACTTGCATAGGATGGGTGTGGAGCACAACACCATCTTACCAGCATGGCCAGGAACTGGGCCATCTGTTTTGGGCTCATTTTGCCCACTGTCCTCCTGGCTATAGCACAGCGTGGCTCAGCTGCCACCAGTATTCCCGGTAAGCTCTGCCCTTGGGCAGCCACCCAGGAGAGATTCAAATGCTGCCCAGCTGATTGGCAGAGTACCCACAGTTGGCAGCAGGCGTTTCTACTGGAGGTGAACGTCCACACGTATTGGCGCACATAACAAAATGTATCCTGCACATGGATGGATAAAACTAGAGGGGACATTGGTTGACACCACCTCAGCTTTGGCTTGCGGGACCCAACCTTTACATTGCCTTGTGGTGGTATCACAGTGTGATGACGCTGCACTCTCAGGATATGGAGTTGGGTGGGACTGGTGCTGCTGCAGTGTAGTCACAGTTTCTACCCAAGTGCAGAGTAGGGCAGGCTCTTGGACTTTGCGACAGTCGTTGCAGTACAGCCCAGTGATGCTACGGACCTGTCAGCGTGAATCCTGTCACAATGTGGTGACATGTCAGGCCCAAAGACAGTGTAAGGCTATGTCCTCAAAATGGGGAATGTCCCACAATGAGTCAGGCAGGGCACTCATAGCCTAGCTGCCACAAACATGACTAGGGCAGGGCAGCCCCAAATGCATTTTGGTGTCACTCTCTTGCAGGATGGGATAGTTCTGTCAGAACTGGAGCTGGCCCCTGAAAACCCAGGCCATGTGGCGTGAGAGACTCTGCGACTCAGCTAAAGCCACCGGGGATGTTTGGCCAGCTGTTCCTAGGGAGCAAATGAGCCTGCAGGTTTTTTGGAAAATGTTCTTGAAAGCCCCTCTGTGATCCCCAGCGTGCACATCAAGACCCCCAGGCACTAGGGGGATTCCCCTGCCAGCCTCCCTCAGAGACTCCCTCAGTTCCAGCAGTGGAAGAGCACTCACCTTGACATTTGTCCCACACAGTTATCGTCCCATCTTCACATGCCAGAGTCAGGTAAGAGGAGCAGGAACTGACAGCTGAGCAAATGATTGGAGCAGCACATGGCCAGACAATGTCAGGTTTTAGCTCCGCATCTGCGGGGAGAAGCATGGCCTCTGAACAGCTGAGTCTCTTCTTCAGGGAGATGGAGATTCTCCCTCCCCACCACACACACATGAATCCCCAGGGTGTGTTAACCTTCTGGGGATGAGTACACTGGGTGCAGGTCAGGAGTCACCCAAAAGAGTGGCCTCACTTGGGACGCTGTCCATCTGGGAACCTGCACCATGCAGCTGCCACCCTTGTGTAGTGGAGACACACGAGCCATAGAGCCAGCTCCTCTCCTCTCCCATAACTCACTTCCCCTAGCTAAGGAGAGCTGACTCAGCCCTCTCTCTGGGCACTGGCCAACTGAGAGAGAAATGAAGTACCTCCTGCCCCCAGCCACAGGGATAAGGATGCTGCCTTTACAGGGTTCCCGTCCCAGCTTGTCTGGGAGAGCAACTCCCCCCTTCATGGTGTCATTAGACTTTTTGTCCTTAAGCCCCCTGCTAGTACCTGGCTATGGTGGAAGTGTCCTCGGGTTAGACACCAGCTGTGCTCTAGGCTGAGTGCTTGCTGCTCATTGTTGTGAATTACTGAATCACAAACGTCAGTCTGTGGGAGACTGAGCTCAATGGGGAAAAACACACAGGCTACGTCTACACTGCTGGGGGGGGGGGGTTCGGCAGAAGATATGTAAATCGTGCTCTCATATGCATATCTCCCGCAAAAAGGACCTGCAGAAGATATGCAAATGAGAGCATAATTTGCATATCTTCTGCCAGAAAGCCTCCCCAGCTGTGTAGACGTAGCCACAGTGTCCTGCCAGGGTGAGAGGTATGGAAAGGTAGGCCCATGCCCTCTGAGAACCGTCAGCTCACCAGTGGGGACCCTACTCAGAGAGAGAGAGATCCTAGGGTGACCCTACTGGGAAAAGTCAGATGATCCCCAGCGGCTGCTGAGTTAAATGGAAAAGGTCAGTGCAGAGTTAAAGGGGAAAGCCACTTTCTTTTGAAATACACAGCAGCAGTTTGAAAATAACCATACTCCCCCCCACCAGCTCCATTTCTCTTCTTACCTGTTTTCTCCTTTGGTGGCCGAGTGAGTAAATACAGGCAGAGATTGTGGCTTCCCTTCCAATGCACGCTGATGCCAATGGGTACGTCTGGAAAAGGGAGCAGGAAGAGGGGAGTAAGCAGCTCAGAAACCTCGGGTGCTTTCTCTAAAGACAACCCCAGGAATTGAGGGCATCTGAGCTACACAGAGATGTCTCCTGTGCCAGCTGTATCGTTAGCCTAGCAGAAATTTGTCTGGGTTCTGCATCCCTTGGCATTGCTCATTCAGGGTGAGAAACCAAACAAAAATTCTTCTTCGAGGTGATATTTTCCCCCGCCTGGCTGTGTCACACCCTCCTCCACCAGTTTCTCCCCCACACCTGGCAGTCCCCATTACAACAGATGGTCTAGACAAGAGGAAGCCCAATCCACTCAAACCCTCTGAGGACACAGAAGTGATTGGAGAGAGAGAGAGACGCTGTGTTCCTGCCTTCAACAGCCATCCCCCCAGTGCCAGCATATACTGAAAGCAGAAGGCACCTTGCCTATAACAATTTCCTTGGGGCCTCCGCCATACTGATTCGAGTGATGAGACACTGGTGCAAAAATGACAGGCTAATGTCCTGGTGCCTGGTACTTGCCTGCCTGGTTAAAATGCTGGTGATACCAATTAGTTCAGCCAAAGCAAGGCTGTTTCTTTCACTGTACCCCTGAATTCTACCGCAGCCAAGCTGACACGGTGACTCAGCCAGTCAGGAGCACAGGGCATGCTCAAACGTGTCCAAAGTGGGAACCACATCTTAACAGAGAGATTGACTCAGAGAGACTTCCCCTCCCGTTCCCTATGGCCTAGCCCTGCCTCTCTGATACTTGCAAACCCAGAGCATCCCTCTGACAAAGAACCATTAGGAAAGCATTTGTGTATTTGGGGCTTCTTTAGTGCAATAAGAATCATCCCTTGTAAAGAAAAGTGAATCATGAACCACCAGAAGGCAGAATGCAATGGCATCTGTTGTTCCTAGCCTATGGAAGTGCCCACTTTTGGAGAGAGATCAGAGAGAAATCATGTTGGCTCAGGCCCACTATGGAAGTTCCATGCTTTGATTAGGATCACAGGAAAGTAGCCAAAGATGCATCTAGTCCTGCATCCTACCTCCCAGGGTGACCAATGTCAGATGCTACAGAAGAGACTATACATCTTCTCTTTTGTAGTAACATACCACGGAGCAAGTTCTTATGAAACTAGCTGGCATTTCACATATGCCTAGTGCATGAGGATTGATCGCCCTTATCACTTTCACCCTGGCTTATGTATTTGTAGATGCTATTCTTTCTCATAGCAATGACTGGTCTAGGTTGAAACTCAATATCCTGAAGCAGTGAGTTTCACAGGTTAATTATGTATTCTGTTTATATTACCTGGCTGTGCTTTGATTTCAGGTCCCAGCTGCAGTATCCGGTCGGGCAGCAGAAAATGAAACACGGCATGGCTGAGAAAGGAAGGGACAATAAATACATGCTATGGAAATATCTTGATAAACTCAATAAACAATTCAACACAATTAGGAGTGGCTGTGGCCAGCCCCTCATAGCTTGGGACCAGGGAGCCAGCCTCTTGGGCCACCATTCAGAGTAGCAGTTAAGAAGTGCCCCGAGACAGTGGTGTGTGATGACAACTCTGAATCTCTGGACTGAAATGCCAGCATGCAAGAGATAGAGACACACTTGCATGAGTCTCCCTCTCACCTGGGTTTCTCCTCCTTGCTGTCAGGCTCACTTTCCTTTTCCAGGTGCATTTGGAAGGTGCTACGAAAAATTGCATCCTGCTGTTCCCATTGGTAGTCTTTGATCATGTGATTCTGTCCCAAGCCAATCACACTGCCATCATCAATCTTCATCAAGGCTTCTAAAGGGCTTTTGAATGTGCTTCCTGCTCCAATTGCAAACACCAAGGGGAAGAGAGAGAGCCGCAGAAGGAGCAGAATGTATTGAGATCTAGGAAAGCTCTTGGGGGAGGGATAATCATTTCCCTTTCATTTGCGCTTACGCCATCAGGGAGGTGAGGTACTTGAGTCCATTCTCCTCCTTTGGGTGAATCCACCTCTCCTAGGCCTTTGAGCCCAGCCCCTCTACAAAAGCAATGGTGCCTGCTTTCTGCCTCAACTATCTTTGAGGCATAGGGCCTTGCCCCAGGTTGCCTCTCTCTCTGCTCCTCTCTCTGTATAGCTCAGGCAACCAGACTGGGCCTGGCACTGCTTTTGGTAAAAATAAAGCTGGAGGGAGAGGAAAATCTGCTTAGACCAAGCAGTGACAGGAGAAGAGATTCAAAGCTCCATGAGGTAAGAATTATAGATGCATGAGTGTGTGCCATAGCCACTAGCTCAGAGCTTTGGCAACAAGTGGAGCTTTTGGGCACCAGTGTAATATACATACATAATCATTAATAGAGGTGATGCATCAATAATGCAACTGGGGTGCCAACAGCTGAGTAAGCAGCGAATCCCACTCCAGGATCAGAGATGAGCCACAGGGGAAAGGGAAGGGTGGTGGTTTTACTGTGATTGTTGATTTTTATGTTGCTACCCAGCCACTCGGGCAGAGAGAAACACAAACACACAGAGAGGCCCAGCTGTTAGTACTTAATCAGACTTGACTAAATTCCCACTTCACCACCAAAAAGGGGGGGAGGGAGGTTGAAACAAGGCGCCTGACCTGTCAGAGGTTTGGGCGACTTGATCTTCAGCAGCAGCACTGGGAGACTCAACTTACTTTCAACTCTATTTGTAGACATGGGTGATTCCTGCAAGGAAGAGACAGCCACTCTGAGCACTGGCACTTTCAGGAGCTGCTCTGTGGCCTGTGCTGCCCCTTGCCACCACCACCAAAGTTGTCATAGCTGAACCCCTGCAGAATTGCTCGCCTGGGAATCAAACCTTTCCACCAGAAAGGGTTTGTAGCATTCACTTCCCAAGCCTGCCACTCCAACTGTCACCGTGTCCACTACACAGGCCACGTCCTGCCAGCCTGAAGGAGCACACACAGCCCCATGGGATCCTGCTTGCATGAGTGCTAGACTTGGCTAGGTACCTGCACAGGGATTGTTGAGACTGAGGACTTAGCTGTATGCAAGGGGAAAGGAAGTTCTTAACACAAGTACTTGGAGCAGTAGAGAGGAATTTTAGTTGTTCCCTTGTGTCAGAGCCATTGGGGATGGGGAGCTGGTCTATCAGTGTTGAAGAGCAGTGCCTGTTAAAAGGCAAAAGCAACCCCTGCTGATCTGGGGTTTGGAGGGGACTAGCCCAGGTGAACACTGGAATGGATCCACTGGATGCTTGGAACAAAGAGTGTGGCCCAGATTCCTCATGCTCCTCCCTAAGAGCTGGGATGCAGGGGGTTCCAGGTGCAGCCACCAATTTAACATCTATAATCTGCCCGGAGATCATGGTAAGTTCTCACTCAGGTCTTCATTACCATTTCTGCAGAGCCCTCGCCCGAGAGTTCCAAACTTTTCTGCCAAGGAAATGCGAGGACTGTGGTTAATTCACACAAGCTGGCCATGGTAATTCAGAGCATCCCCTTCTCCACCTGAACAAGTAATGCTCTGGCACACAGCCAGGTCTTCTCTTTGGCATGGGACTGAAAAATGAAGCCAAATTAAAGAGGCCCAGACTGGAGGATCAGCTTCTGTGGCTCACACTTGGAGATCCCACACCCAATTCTCAGTTACACTATGGCCCTTTTTGGCCATTCTGCCAGCCTGAAGGGCATTGAAGGGGGATAGAAATGGCTCCTGAGAAACTACTCTGCACTGGACACTTCCCCACGTGGGGGCAACACTGAATTCTGGCCTCTTAGCCAGAGGAACCTTCTTGTAAATTATCTTGCAGGTGACAACAGTGACCCAACAATACAAGGGGCTTGTGAAACGTGGGCTGGGTGACGATGCCTCAGCTCTTTTCCCCATCAACGTGCTGACAATCCTCAGCCTGTTCGACACTGAGGTTGGGAGAACAGCAGCGGGGCTGGGAGAACAAGGCTTCTGGAAAGAGATGGAGGTGAAAGGCCAAGACAGAAGATATCACAGTGGGAAAGAAAAACATTTTGTACCATCGATGTCTGGCTGAACCGCCTCTCCCTCAAAGATGATGCAGCTGCAACTGCCTGGGCATGGTCTGTCTCCTTCAGCCAGGAATCCTTAGGCAATCGGTAGATCTCCAGCCAAGCCTCTGTGCTGCCTGCATTGGGAAATTGCATTGAGCAACTGGAAAGGAGGAGAAAAGGTCTCTCGGGCAAGAGGACTCTGCTGTTATGTATCCTCAAGAATGGGATTAGGGTTCCCTTTCAAATGTAGGATTCCCCAGCTCAGATCCCCACAAAACCCCATGTGGTGGGTGCTGATCAAGGGACTGGAGCTATACCCACTGGTGGTCTCCTAATGGCTGCCTATAGGGTGTCACATGTCCTGTCTTTCTAGCCCTCAAGTTTCCACCCAAGCCTGCTTGTGAGGCACAGAGACCCTGTTGGAGCAGAAGGGGGCATTCACATGAGCTCATGTGGTCCTCACAGCTCTGAGGCTAGGAGATCCCCATACTTTGTTGAGGATTGTTTGCAGCAACAGGTTTGAGGAGAGCATCTCTCTGCAGTTCTCCAGCCTGTCAGGAGAGAGCTTTTCTGCATGCAGGCCTATACGCCCTCAGTGTAAATGTGGGGTCTGGGGACAAGGTTGGTGATTAGAGAAGGAGGAGGGAGTCTGCTTTGCTTTTGATGGCCTGTCTGGCAGCCCAGAGGTATCACTGACCAGCCCCAGAGCGAACTGCTTTCCAGGATTAGCTGGCCACTTGGGCTGGGTCCCTGCCAGGCCTTTGGCAGATGAAAGAGAGGAGCAGCGTCCGCTCTCCTCTGCTGGAAGGACACATGAGGGCACTGGGGAACCCCAGAGGATGCTCCCTAGGCTGGTGAGTTGCACCCATTGAAACAGGACAGCCAACATCTGACACCACAAATTCTTCGGACTTGCCTTGCAGCAGGACGCCTGCATAATGGCTCCCGTGGGAGAGCTCTGCCACCACACAGGTGTTTCGCTTGCTGATCTCTTCCTGTCAAAGAAAGGCATGCTGGCATCAGAACAGGCCAGGGCTGCTGAGCAGGGATAGGGCCTCTAATGCACCTGGGGAATTTGACAGGTGCCAGGAGAATGGGTCCATGATGAATGTTCCATGTACAGAGGGTTGGTGTGGGAGCAGGAGGGGGAGGAGATGTACTTGTTCTTGAGGGTTTACTCCTGCACCCCCTAGTGCTCCCAGATTCTCAGGTAGGGCTCATGACCAGAGGTGCCTTTTCCTATGTGCATTGGGCTAAACAGATGTGTCCATTTCCTTCAGCTCCACATCTCAGCAGAGTCATGCCCCCAGTGGCTTAGCACAGCGAGCTTTGCATTGGGCTACCATTGAAAGCCACCCTGGAGCACCAGTAGGTGCAGAATGTAGCTTCTGCAGAGACAGGGAGAGGAGCATGGATGGCAGGTATCCAGGCATGGCCCTGCTCACACTTCACCCCCAGGATCCCACTTCAGCTGTGCCACCCAGCTTCCCAGAGGTGGGGGAGATACTACAGTGGCACGACACATTCTCCCTCCCAGCACTCTGGTATTGGGTAGAGCTGGGGGGCAGAGGGCTGTGGGCACAAGCCAGCTTGGAGCAGGGGCTGGTGGCCATGGGATGGGGCCTCTTGGTTCTGAGGTGTGTGAAAGGGGCAGGGTGTTGGGTAGAAGGGGCAGGGATGGGAGCTAGCTTTCCCCAGCCAGTAATTCACGTGCCGCTCAGAGAGGAATGTGGAAGAAAGGTAAGAAGGTTGCAGTGACATGAGCAGAGCAAAGGTAAAAGGCAGAGAGTGCTGAGAGCCCAGACTGAAAGGGGTTAGTTTGGGCAAGGCCTATGGTTTGGGTCCTCAGTGGGGACCCTTCAGCCCCGAGAGGCTCCTCCCTGAGGCTGAGCAAAGGCCCATGGTTCCTTTGGCCATAGGCACCAATGTGTCTATGATTTCTGTAAGGCTGTGTGGGCATTGGTGGGGCCTGTTGGGGTGTTTGCGGAGAGCAGACCTGTAAGGTCCATGGGCCTGGTCCCCAGCCAGAGGGATGCTCTGAAGTCAGAGATGGCAGCAATAGAATGTCCTGCTGCCCTGTGGGGTTTGTCACAAAAAAGATGTGCAGTGTACGGCATGGGAGGGCACCAGCTCCATGAGGACAAGAACCTGTCATGTCACCAGAGTCTTGACATGCAGCTACCCCCTGCAAACAGCTAGGGAGGGCTGAGGAGCATCACTGGCTTTGAACTTGCTAAAGGGGATGTGAAAACAAGTACAAATTATTCCCCAGCCTAGTGTCTCCTCTCCCCCACCCAGCTCACAGTCACACCTCCCCTGTGCCTGAGTCCCAGCACTCCTGTCTCTGTGCCTGAGTCGCTCTGATCCAGCCTGCCAGAGCCAGACTGCACATTACTGGAAGACAGGCTGCTTTAGTGCTGAGCTACTTTGATCCTGAATACTGATGCACCCCTGGAAGGTTGACATCTCAGAGAAGATTCTGGGTATACCCCGGGGTCTGTCGCAGGAAATGGGTTCATGCGCCATTGACCCAGTTAAAAGGATCTGATCTCCAGGCCAGCTGCTGCCCAAAGCAGTGTGTTTCCTAAGTGCTGTTAGTAATCATGATTATTTATTACACAAAGGCTTTTGCCTCAGTGCCCATAGCACAAGTAGAGGACTTACGGCTTCATTCAGGACTTTAATGAGCAGCAGGCTGTCCTTATGAAAATAAAAGAGCCGAGCAAGGCCTGGAGGAGAAAAACAGAGGCAAGACGTGAGTGGGAAGACAGTGAGGGGTGCAGCTTAGCTCCTTGGGAGGCTGCAGTAACAGCACTAAGTGCCTTCTCAAAAAACAGGACTATGTAGCACTTTAAAGACTAACAAGATGTTTCAGCTACACCAGACTAACACGGCTACATTTCTATCACTATTCTAAGTGCCTTCTGTGGTTCTCAGAAGATTCGGCCACGCCTTGCAGTGCTGATGGCCCCAGAGGATATGTCTATGCTGCAATGAGAGTGCATTCCCCCCTCCCTGAGCAGACATACACCAGCTCCACTCAAGCTCACACACTAAAAATAGTGGTGTGGATGTTATGGTGTTGAGGGCAACTCAGGCTAGCTTCCTAGTCCATCCTCACCTGACACCCTAGCTCTGAGCTCAGGTGGCTAGTCTGAGCTGCTGCTCTCATTGCCCCATCCATGCTGCTATTTTTATAGTGCTAGCTTGACCCTCCCCCACACACCATCACCCCCTGTACTAGCACAAGGTCTGTCTGCTTAATTGGAGGCTCACTGATAGCAACCCTCCCCCACAAGAGAATGAAGAGGGGGAGGTGGGTGAAAGCCGCAGTCATTTTCATGCACCTCTCAGCTACTGGAGTCAGTGCAGCAATGCTTAGAATTTGGAAAGCATCTCTGCATCTGTCTTACTAGGGGTGTCACAGCAGCACCTAAGACATGGGTTTCAGGGGTCCTCCTCCACCACGCACTCCCTCGGGTGGTCCCAAGTCCAGCATGGAGACAGCCTGTGCTCCACGAGGATTTGCTCAGCTCCAGCTTTCTTCACTTCAAGGGAAAGAGTACTAAAGCCCACTTCATTAGTGTTGGCCTCAACCAGAATCCAATAGACCCTTCTGGGACTGCTGCATGCACTAATATCATGGTGG
Organism: Pelodiscus sinensis; assembly: GCF_052426305.1. NCBI lineage: Eukaryota > Metazoa > Chordata > Testudines > Trionychidae > Pelodiscus > Pelodiscus sinensis. Next base: position 29,942,757 of record NC_143065.1, read on the forward strand.
GACCACTGGACTCTCCTTGTCCTAACCTCTACACTGCAGCATGCGGACCATCCCTGAAGTGGAAGGGCTGGATAAAAGCCTTTCCTTGAAGCCCAGCAACATTATTCTTTGGCTGGCCCAGGGTATTGCTACAGAATGTGAGAGAACTGAGTGTGCTACTTCCCCCATGTGACCAACCTCTGCTATACCCCAGAGAGGGAAAACAAACTCCGGTCCCCCTCTAGGGCATTCGACATGGGGTATCCCCACTCTGAAGTCTGTTGACTAGCCCCATTGTTTGCAGGATACTCTCAGAAATGTTTTAGTCTTGTTTATTTCCTTTCTGCTTTTTAAGTCTTTTGTACTGAATAGATGCCACTTTCCCCCTTGCCTCATGGTACACAAGAGTGTTTTCAAAGTCCTCCTCAGGTGAGACCTGATGAAGATTATGGGGCACCTACCCATCTCATCCACAGTAATGAGAAGGTGTGTCTCATTGCCAAGGTTGGAGGCACGGATGGCACAAATCTCTAGTTTGGCTGATTCCCAAACACAGACCTGCTTACAGGTGGGCATGTTGAAGACTGCAAGCCCAGTGGAGAGCCCAACAAAGACATGCTGTCCAGAGGCTGCAAGGCAGTTGGCTCTTCCCATCACCTGCAGAGATGAAAAACAAAGCAGAAGAGAAAATGACTCTGGCCTGCCATCCCCTGATAAGGGGATTGATCAGTCTCATCAACTTCTCCAGATTAAGCAGGGACAAGGGTCAGTCTGGGGCAGAGAAGCAGAGGGCAAGCCTCTCATGATTTAATACCACCTCTCCTCTTACAGGAAGGGGTGATGGACTCTAAAAGGGCCATGTCAAGTACGTCTCAGATGAGCAAGCTTAGAGCTGCAGCTTTGTTCAATGAAAATGAAAGTGAGGGAAATGCTAATGGAGTCTCAGAAATGTGACCGGACAGAGGGGTGACAATGAAAGAAAAAAGGAAAGGGAACTAAACTGACACTGTCTGGATGAAGTGTTGCCATCACAGGTGATAACAGTGAAGGGTCTCAGTACCTGGAATTCAGCTGTGGGGAGGTACGATGTGGGCTGGACCTTCAGTGTCTGTGCCTCTTGGAGTGCCTCCCTCTTCTCAATGATTTCCCAGGCCTGCTCAAACACTAGGGTCACCAGTTTATTGATCATCCGGAATGGCTGAGGTAATGAATCAAAGGTTTGATCAGGATCCTGCAGGAAAAAATTTTCCTCCTCATCCTTCTTAATCCAGTCCTTTTCAGAGGGTGGAGGGATCTCCAGGGGATTTTTCCGGATATATCCTGACATCTTTCTGCCTTCCTCGGTGTGATTATAACACAGGTGCTCAACACTAAATGAAGAGACCAGGAAATCCTACCATAAATGAAATCACAGTAGATGAAGAAACCCAGGAAATCCTACAATAAACAGATCTTAGAGATAATAGGAGGAAACAGAACGTAATACTTAGGAACTAGCTATAACAAAAAAGGAAGCTTCCTATTTGTATATGGAGAAATGATTATATCTATTTTGTAGGGCTCACTTCTGCTTTTCCCATTGTCTCACTATGGTCTCCACTAAAGCTAAGTACTGTGCCATGTGAGTACCATCTATGTCGGGGTAAGCAAAAGGGCCTCTGCGGGCCAGATTCGGACTGCCAAGCGGGTGGATCCAGCCCGCGGAGGTCCTGTTGATCCCCTGCCCCTGGGCCAATTAGGACCTGGGGGCAGGAGAGCACCCAAAGCCTTCTCTACTCTGCCCCCATGCTGCTTGCAGGGCAGGGGCAGAGCGGAGAAGGCTTTGCGCGCTCCCCCGCTCCCAGGCCTTAATTGGCCTGGGGGTGGGGGAGCACGTGAAGCCTCCTCCGGCCCTGTCAGGAGCACATGGTGCATTGAAGCGCCGTACACTGCTCGCAGGGTGGGGGGAGCGCGGACAAGGCTTTCTGCGCTTCCCCGTCCCCAGGCCAATCAGGGCGTGGGAGCTGCGTGAAGCTTCCTTCACCCTGCCCCGGCCCTGCGAGGAGCCCACAGTGCTTCAAAGCGCCACATGCTCCTGGCAGGGAGGGAGGAGACTTTGCGTGCTCCCCTGCCCCCAGGCCCTGATTGGCCTGGGGGTGGGGGAGCGTGCCAAGCCTCTTCCAGGGCATGGGTGCCTAGTGGAAAGGGAGGGCAAAGAGGCTTCCCCCACCCCTAGACCAATCATGGTCTGGGGGTGGTGTAGCCCTGCCCTTCGTGTTTAGGCCCTGCCCCTTCATGTTTAGGCCCTGCCCCTTCTGGGGTGGCCCAGGGCTACTTCCAAAATTTTTGAAGTGGCCCCCCCAGACAAAAATTATTGCCTACCTCTGATCTATGTGGATATATGCAGGTTAAAGTACACAGATGATTAGATATTTAAAATATACAGATAGTTATACAGGTTTTAGGTGTAGTGTTACAGATAGATTAGGATACAGGTAGACAGCTTTTTGCCTGTCTCCCCGCTTATGGAGCCTGGAGAAAGTCAGAGATATGATTTGTTTACATTTTTCAAGCTGCTTAGAACTTTATTTTTTCTAAACTATGTTTCTTCGCATTAGTTAAAGGCCTATGTCATTGTGAACTAAGCTTTTTGTAAGTTAGAAGATCTTAAATTAACTGACAGAGCTTGTAATTTCGTAGATGTTTGTGCAGTCCCTAGAACAAAAAGATTCCTTACCTGATAGGTGGCTTTGGGGCTTTACCACAATGATCAGAGCATATAAATATCATCTAAAACTACTTTAAAAACAAAACATTTCCTATTGACACAAATCAGAAAGAGTCAAATGGAACTGTTCCAAAAATCCCCTTTGAACTGAAAACAAAAACATTTTTCCAGCACAAAAGAGTCATTTTCCTGCAGAGTTACAGCGAGCTGTATACAGATGTTGCAAATTGAAAGGTTTCCTAGCACAGTACTGTGGGATCATAATACATGGACTTTAATCAAATCCTAACACCTTGGGCATACTCACGTTTTCTTTGATGGCCTTGTCTTTACTGCCAAAAGCAGGTGTTTTTCCTTCAGTGTAACCAATGCACATAAACTCAAGATAAAAACGTAGTAAAGACAAGATACTTTAGTTTTAGTACAAGGCAAAATAGATTAAATATAGTGTTGTCCTCAGTGAGTTTACCTCACAGTAAAATTGAAGTGCCTGATCTTCACTATATTTTACCTCAAAACGGCCCTGGGGTTAAAAAAAAAAAGCCCTTTTTTAACAGTGAAGACAAGGCCCAAGAGTTGTTTGTTTTTAATAAATGAGCACAGACCCAGCTGAGCCAGCAAGGGTGTGTCTAGACTACAGGGTTTTGTCAACAAAAGTGGACTTTTGTCGACAAAACTATACCTGCGTCTACACTGCTGCTGAGTTCTGTCGACATAACGTTTGCAGCTTTGTTGACGGCTGTAAACCTCATTCTACGAGGAATAACGCCTTTTGTCAACAGAGTTCTGTCGACAGAAGGCATTATTGAATGTACACTGTCCTTTTCGTCTACACTGTCATGTCGACAAAGCGGCTTGCTTTGTCGACAGAACTGGATGTAGTCTAGATGCTCTTTGTCGACAGAAGCTTTGTTGACAGTATCTGTCGACAGAACTTCTGTTGACAAAAGCCTGTAGTCTAGACATACCCCAAGGTTGCTGCTACCTTAGGGTACGTCTAGACTACCACGTTTTGTCGACGGAAGTTTTGTCGACAGATACTGTCGACAAAACTTCCGTCGACAAAGAGCGTCCAGACACATTGAGTTCTGTCGACAAAGCAAGTTGCTTTGTCGACAGAACTCCGTAGTCTGGACGCAACGTTACAGGCAATAACACCTTCTGTCGACAGAGTTCTGTCGACAGAAGGTGTTATGCCTCGTAAAATGAGGTTTACCAGCGTCGACAAAACTGCTGAGTTCTGTCGACGTTATGTCGACAGAACTCAGCGGTAGTGTAGACGCTGGTATAGTTTTGTCGACAAAAGTCCACTTTTGTCGACAAAACTAGGTAGTCTAGACACACCCTTAGCCAAACACCCACAGGCTGAGAGCTCAAATTATACAAGCTCTTCCCCTAGTCTCTGCCTCAGGCAATGATGACCCTGGAGAAGCTCTGAAATGTCACCCATTAAGCAAGTGTTGTGTAGGGTTCTTTTGCCCAGCCACTCATACAGAGAAAGTGGGGTGAGCCATCGGCGCCTGTGGGCTGGAAGCTGCAGGATTGCCTGGACACCCTGAACAAAACAACCACAACTGCTTGTGTTCGAATCGGGATCCATGCTCCGATCTTCAGGGGACGGAGCGCAGGGGAGATGGATACATGAGGGGCAGGCTTTGATGTGATCCTGAAGGCCAGGTGATTATGGGGTATCTTGCTGCAAGGTCGGCCTCCAAACCTGACTCGCAGGTGGGAGACCCGGTCACTGCATTTCCACGGGGTCTCCTGGAATTAGTTATGTCCATCCTGCGCTGAGGGGATCCCCATTCCCGGGGGGTTGCCGAGGGGATCCCCATTCCCGGCGGCGGGCGCTGAGGGGATTCCCATTTCCGGCGAGTGGAGTTGCCGAGGGGATCCCCATTCCCGGGTGATTGCCGAGGGGATTCCCATTCCCGGCGGCGGGCGCTGAGGGGATTCCCATTTCCGGCGGGTGGAGTTGCCATGGGGACCCCCATTCCCGGCGGGGGGTGCTGAGGGGACCCCCATTTCCGGCGGGTGAAGTTGCCATGGGGACCCCCCATTCCCGGCGGGGGGTGCTGAGGGGACCCCCATTTCCGGGTGGTTGTCGAGGGGTCCCCGTTCCCTGTCGAGGGAGGCGGATTATAAAGGACCCCCGACCCCCCCCCCCCCCCGCGATTAGCCTCTTCCCTCGCTCACCTGTATCGAAGGTTGATGGGTTGCTATGGTAACTGCTGCGCTAGGTCCAGTCTGAGCTCGGTCCGGGTGGAGACAAGGCCGGAGGTGGAGGGTTCCGGGCCCGGCAGCCCGGGGCGGAGCTTGTCCGTGGCCCCGGCGTCCAGAGTCCAGGCACTGCAGGAGGCTGAGGGGCTCCCCCGGCAGCATGGAGGCGTTTATGAACTTCACCAACCAGACCCGGGGCCGGGATCGGCTCTTCCGGTGAGTGGGCTCGGGGGCTCGGGTTTACCCGAGCCTCCCTTGGCTCGGTGCTGGTGGGAGACACTGCCGGGGCCTGTAGTAGTAGTAGTACCACTACCACCCCAGTGCGGTGCCCGGGGCGCTGTGGGGCTCGGTGTGGGGCACGCCCCCTAGGTCAGTGCTGGCCCCAGTGCAGTGTCTGGGGTGCTGTGGGGCTCGGGATGGGGCATACTCCCCCAATCAGAACTGGTCCCAGGGTGCTGTGGGGCTCACTATGGGGGCGTGTAGTAGTAGTAGCAGTGTCCCTGTGCAGTGTCAGGGATGCTGTGCTGCAGGGAGCCACCAGGCTTTGGATGAAAAGTAAGAGTCGGGTCCTTGCTGCCTGTGGCTATTCCTGATCTGTGACCACTTTCCCCAGATGTATAGGGGACAGGTTCTCCAGTGACCTGCCACCAACCATCTCAAGTTACTTAGTTTATGCAGGAATAATCATGGCATCTCTCCATATTCTACCCATTCCAATGAGTATCTATTGTTGCTTAGTGATTGCTGTGGCCACAATACAAATTGCAGACTCTGGAAAAGAATTTTCTGCTGATCTGCATCTTGTTCCATCAGGAAAACTGGCTTAATCCCTTTGTAGACCCAAAGCCTTGCTGCAAGCTAGCATTTTTGCAATAAGTGCATGTGGATATTTCAGGCAGTGTTCATTTACATTGCCACCAAATGTGCCCAACGACACCCTTTATTGGCTGCCAGGTGCATGGTCCCCCATTGTCATGTTCACATTGCATTTGTATTGTTTTTCACGCTTCATGTCTTAAAGTGTTGAACTTTACAACATTGTGTGATCTTTGTATCTCTTGGTGCTGTAGCATGAATAAGTTCCATGGAGAGTCCCATACTTGGGACAAAATCATTCCTTTCTCTCCCCTGCCTCCCCTGAATGGTCTTTGTGTCTCCTGTGAACCATTTTTCTCATTTTTTTCCTAGAGCCATTCAATACACATGCATGTTGCTTAGCTATTTATTAGCAAGTAAGGCTGACAAAGAGATGGTGATAATGAAGCTCAAGCAGTTGGAATCTAGCATGCGCTCTGGCCGTAAATGTAAGTACCCCATGTCCAGAGGATTGGTCCTACTTCATATTGCTTATTCCATCTAAGCAGAAGTCAGTTGTGCCAGCTCTTAAATAGTTAACTTACCACGTAGTCCAGGATCAGAGGACCTCATTTTGCATACTCATGAAATATAGTAGGTACACTCTTCCTCCCCCATCAGAATTACACTCACTTTATTACTTGTTGTGTTGTATTAGTATTGCTCAGAATACACATGGTGGAGCCAATGTTGTGGAATAAGTGAAAGCAGATTTGTCGTAATTGTTGCTGTGAACTGAAATATATAACACCTTTGGGCAGGGAACTAACTAGCAAAATCATCCTAAAAATGTGCAGCTCAAGAAAAGCATTGTTCTCAATTGGTCAAACAGTCAATCATTAGCCCTCAAGAATAATTTAGAAAGGTGGTAGCTCAAGGATTCAATGGGATTCGTACATTAGCACCTTCCTTTCAAGGAGCTGAGTTAAATCCTCTTCAGGTTATAGAAGACTGTCTGTCTATATTCTCTGAGTTACTAATCATGCTAAGTTCTATGGTGTAATCACTGTTCAGAAGTGACCCCCAAAATGAGACTGGAGTAGTGGAGGGTGTTCTAGGTGACAACAGGCAGGTGGGCTTTGTCAGAGTTGTGTGGAGATTCTAGGACTGGAATGGCAAGGGATACTTCAAGCGAGTACTAAGATGCATCAGTGAAACTATGTGGGGCAACCTTGAACTGTATCTACTGTAGATGGCTCTACTATTGTCAACCTCTTGCTTGTGCTAATACAAAGTTAACCTCAAATGAAAGGACAATATTTCAATATACAAGGCCTGAAAGACCAATTAGTTGTTGAGAAGCAGAACTGGATGGCAGCCTGCAGGATGGCACCTTAGAGGGAGTGAGCCATGCTAACTTCTCTGGGTTCTCTTGCAGTGTTCAGACTGGGCAACATAGTGCATGCTATGGTAGCAGCCAGGCGAACAACCCAGCTACCAGACCTGGTGCCCCGACTCTGCCTGACAGCCTCCAACATCAACCGTGTCTTATATTTCATCTGTGACACAGTCTTGTGGGTGAAAAGTGTTGGACTCATCACTGATATTGACAAGCAGAAGTGGCGTAATTGGGCTACCAAATGCTATTACTATTCACTGCTGATGAATCTGACCAGGGATTTGTATGAGATCTCCTGGAGGATGGAACAGGTAGCTCAAAGGGAGAAGGCAAAGAAGGAGAACTCTTCTCACTGTGATGAAGAAGACCAGGACCTGATCTGCATGGGAACTGGCGGGTTGCAGCCCTTTCTCCTCCTGCTGTACCATGCACTAAGGAAGCATCCTCCTTTATTACTAGACACCGTGAAGAACCTTTGTGATCTTTCTAGTCCCTTGGACCAGCTGGGAATCTACAAAACCAATCCAGGCATTATTGGGCTCTGTGGCCTCCTCTCCTCCGTGGTGGGGATCTTCACAGTAGTAAGTCCACATATGAAGCTGAAACACTGATCTGAGAGCAGCTGCATCACAACAATGAGCTAGCAATTTTGCTTCCCGGGCAGCTTTCAATCCCAGGATGATATTTTTAAAATGAACACGTTTGACAATCATTCTTCATATGTAGTTTGTTCTCTGGAGAAATCAGCTTTACTTCCTCCTTCTTCCTGGTATCCTCTCAGTCAGGGGCTGCTCTGTGCTGTGATGTATTACATTTCAGAGGAGAATAGTGAAGAGGCTAAGCAAGGACTGAGCAAAACCTCCTTAAAGAATATTGTACAACATGGAAATCAAGATGTTACAAATTGCTGCTAGTTAAGGAGATGTTACTGTCTCTGTATTTGAACATAAACATATGGAAGAGCTGCATAGGCAACTAAAACTGTGTATATATACAAAAAGCCATAAGAAGTGGTGCTGATACTGGAAAGGCAACATTCACCAATAGACATGGGGACCATTCATGCGATCAGTTGTCTCTTTATTTTTTTAACCACATTCGAGCATGTTGGTACCAGGAAGGCTTTAGGAACTGGAATTCACATGGGCTGGTTCAAAACATGAGTTCTCTGACAAGATTAGATGATGCCAAAGGCCTAGTAATTGGATTCATGGAACTTTTCATCTGTAGGTCGCTGTTGAAATCCAGCATAAGCTGGTAGTAACTGGAGAGTGCTCCTGTTTGGTGATACAATGGCCATCATTGAATATGTATTTGTGGTATTGGATCTAGCTCCTAGTAAAATAGGTGTCTGTATAATCCAGTAACTACCACCTCATCTGTCTTCCTTATTGATAATGCAAAGCAAGGATTGCTTAGACCATGGAATCTGAATTCCTCTCTAGCAGGGTTCTTCCAGGTCATGATTAGATGCACTTTTTTTCCCTCGATATGTGTGGCAAGCTTACTTCGGTGCTGCTCATGCTGGGGATAAAGAAAGGATTTCAGTCTCCATGACTGCTGATCTGGCACTATTCTTCAGCACTGGCCTTCTCCCAAATCCACACACAACCCTTGCAATCACACAAGGGTGATGATTTCTGTACTCTCGGAAGCAGCTTTTGCACTGATACTGCTTTAGTTTTGCTGAAAGTTTTCAAATATAATCCATTTTAAATCTTCACGCGTTTGAGAGAGACCAGCCCCAGGGCTGCTGGTGAGTGAGATGGACTGAAAGCCATTGGGTTTTGTCTAAAAAGAAAATGTACACTATTCGACTGAGTTTGCTGATGCCAAAATCCTTTGATAGACACGTGCTAAAAGATCATCTTTTTTCTGACTCTCTCTAGAGTTCCCCCCTGTCATGGCCACCTGCTTGGATAAGGACAAGTGGCTTTCTCATGTCACCTTTCTGTGTGGGTTCTACCACTCTGAAGTCCCTTTTGTTCTCCAAGCCACCTAGGTTGGAATGTTGCCTTTAATTATTGAGGAAATGCTCTGCCTAATTGTCTAATGTGTAAGATGTGCATTGTCTGACATCCTTTTGGGTGAAGGAGACTGACATTACAGAAATCCCACTTTCACAAGCATCTGTGGCTCAGCATCTGTAGAATTTACTTGTGAGACGAGAGCCAAAAGGACCCCTTCTCTCGGTCTGAGCCTGGCCTCTGATTTCTGCTCTCCACCAATACAGAGACTTCCCACCCCCAGTCTTTGAGCAAATATGGAAGCTGATTAATATTACCAGAACTCAGTTGTAGGCAGAAATTAAAGAGCATCATTGCCCATTCTGCTTTTCTGAAAAGCAAAGGACCTGGAGTTCTGCAACCAGGTTAATAACATGCCCCTGTTAATCTCATGTCTTTTCTCTACAAGGGGCCATGTTTGATGTGCCCACTGTTAATATTCCAATGAAGTGTTTTTAAACAGGAGGATGCTGTCCATTAAGTGGCAAAAGCGTGGCCTGGAGACTGAATGTCTGCAAAGTGCTACACTGCTGCCTTTTTTAATGTGGAAGTGCAGCTCATCAAAATTACAGGTCCCAGTGTACTGTGTGTCCTGGCTGCTTAGCCCAAGATGGAGTGTTGCATGCTGGAATCTGTCGTCGCCATGGCCCTCCTCTCCTTTCTTAGCTCCATCTCTTAACTAGTAGGCTCCTGGCCATACTCCCCATCAGAGGTGATGGGCAGCAGCTTGCCATCACCCTGTTTTATAATGAAATGAGCTAATGTAGATAAGAGGAGCTATGTTGATCTACTTTGGGGGAGAGGAAATTAATTTCTCTTTGTTTACAGATTTTTTTTATTTTGTTTACTTGTAGGAAGCTAAATTATGATCTGACATCTTTGTTGGGAAGGGGTCACACATAAAATAGACTTCCACTTTTGTAGCTATTTTCTTAGCATCAATGGGTTAATTGTAGCTTGCAGGTATAAAGGGTAACTTACTAAAAAATTGGGGTGATTCCCAGCTAGAAGGGTCCACTGAGTGGTAGGGATGTTAAGTATCAGTTAATTAACTAATCAATAGACTCTCCATCAACTGCTTCTGCAGCAGCTCTGCACTTCAAATGTAGTAAGAGCCCACTGTGTATTCACCCCAGAAGGGTCCCAGAGATGTAGAGTGAATTGCTGAATATGTTTAATGCATAACCATTTAGGATTGGGCAGTTTTGTTCACTCTTATTGAAATGGGGGATAGGGCACAGTATAATGATCAAAACTGGGCCCTAGGGGAGCCTCGGAACTAACATAAAGAGCCACAAGCCAGTTGAAAATGGCCCTTCCAGCAGCATGGTGCCCTTGAACAACATGCAAGGCACTTGCTTTAGCTCTGATTTGAAAAGAGTTTATTCCGCTACTGCATCACCAGCAGTCAGATGCTTCTTGAGTAATTTTACACTATCTGATCACCACCACCCGCCCTACTAGATTTCCTGCCCTGGGCCTGGGCTCTGCACCAGCTTTTCCTGTGGGGAAGAGAGGAGCAGCATGTGTGCTTCCCCAGAAGCTGGATGTGGCGCGGAGCCTTGGGGCTTCTCCTCCTCCCCCGCAGGAAGCCAACGCTGGCTCATCGTATGGGAGGAGGGGAGGGGATGATGCTGGATCACCAGCATGGGCTGGGGTCAGAGTGGCTTGGGGGAGGGTTCAGGGAAATGGGTAGGTGGGTAACCTGGGGTGTCCAGCCCTGCTGTGGGCAGAGTCCCATGGGAATCCGGTCCATGGTGTCCTCACCTTCCTGCCAGGGACCTAGGCACCCCAGGGCCAACATAGCTTTGGGGTAGGAGACACCCCCCCACACTCATTTTCCTCTCTCCTCAGTCGCCCCTGCTGCTGCCCAGTCCCAGAGCCACAGCCCTGGCAGCACTCCCCCTCTAGCACAGTGGTTCTCAAACTTTTTGGTCCATGGACCACCTGGCTCAATGCAAACCTTTCTGCAGATCACCAGTTGCTATTAATTACATAATTATACCCAAGCCATTTTGATAGTGCTGCAGCTAAGGGGAATGGTTTAATTTAAATTATTAAACAGATGAAGCATTTTAATTTTCTCTTGTTAGTTTATCAAACTTAATTTTAAATAAAGTAAAATATCAATTTATGTCCGACACAAAAGGTTTCAATATTTTCTTTATTTATGGCAAGGGTGGGGAACTTCTTTTGGGTTGGAGGCCACTGACCCACAGAAAAATAAGTTGGGGGCCACACAAGTGAGAAGCAAAAAAACTACTCCAAAAACCCTCAACCCTCTGAGCCTGACCCCGACACACCCCAATTCTCCCATTACCTCCCCACCCTGGCCCCCACTTCCCTCTCACAGGGCAGGTGTGTCCTGAGTCTGTGCAGTGTCCCCGTGCCACCTGTTGGAAGTGGGCAGAGAACCAGGGCGGCTCTCAAGAGCACCAGGGATGGACTCCCACACCCCATTGCTTCCTTCTCGCTCAGCCCCCATCCCCCACTGCCTCATAACCTCCTTGGTGGTGGCTGCTTGGGGACAGTACTGGCCAGATCCCGGGGCTGGGCAGCCTTTTCCTTCCCCCTGCTCCACCCCGCGGGTCCCCACTTAGCAGCGGGGCTGGAGTGGGCGGAGCAGCAGCAGTGCATGTGCGGGACCTCAATCCTGAAGCTCTGCGCGAGGTTCCTGTGCCACCCGGTGGAAGTGAACGGGAAGCTGGGGTGGCTCTCGGGGGCAGTGGGAGCGGACTCCCCCACCCCATTGTTTCCTTCTCCTCCAGCTCCCTTGCATGCTGGTGAGGCCGGGGCAGGCGAAGCAGCAGCAGGGTGCATGCAGAAGTGGGGCCTCGATCCTACAGGGACGGTGGGGGGCTGTCCCGGCTCTGTGCAGCATTTCTGTATTGCCTGGTGGAGCGGGGTGGGGAGCCATGGCTGCTCTCAGGGACACTGGGGGTGGACACGAGTAGGGAGCCAGGTCCGGTCGGGGTTTTCTTCACCTCCCCCACTCCCCTGTGCCCAGAAGCTGGAGCTGGTGCTTTAAGTCTCACAGTTGTGCAGGCTTCAGAAGTGGGGGCTGAGCTCCTGCCATGGACTGCATGTGCCACGCAAAATTGGCTCGCGTGCCGCTTATGGCACCCGTGCTGTACGTTGCCAACCCCTGATATAGTGGCTGCTGCTTCAGGACTGGTTGGACACCATGGAGATAGATGAATGGGGATCTTTTGATGAGGCTTTTGTGCTCTAGAGCAGTGTTTCTCAACCAGTGGTACAAGTACCCTTAGGAGTACTTGGGAGAAATCGGGGGGGGGGGGGGGGGGGGGACGTCAACACAACTGAAATTTGGAGAAAACAGAATTTTTATTTGAAGTTTTACAGCGTTTTATTATTTTTGTACTTTTTACACCCAAAAATGTCGTCCCCTGCCTGGCAACGATTAGTTTGTTTAAACACGTGTGTTGCAATGGTAGAAAAAAAATTGTGTGTCTGCAAACTGTAGGTACTGGGGGTACTTATAAATTGTTTTTTTTTAAAGGGGGTACTTTATAAAAAAAAAAAAAGGTTGAGAAACACTGCTCTAAAGGGGCTGAGAAGGAGAGAGAGCCAAGACAATGCTGGGGGGGAGGGACACTTTGCCCAGCAGTAGGGTGGTGACTTTAGCAGGGCAGAGGTTGTGTTGGGTCTGGTCTTAGCTGGAATTAAATCAGGAGGGAGGCTCAGCCACACGCTTCCCTCTCCTGACTGATCATTTGTGCTTTTACTTAAGGATAGCAAAATCCAAGAGAGAACCCACTGCCAAATACATGAGCTACAGCTCTGGAGCAGCTGCTGCCCTTTGCCCTGCTGTCTGGAGAGCAGTGACTCATCACCGGGATGGAACACTTACCCAGTGTTATGCTGCCTTTCCCTTTTCACCTTCATTGGGTGGGGAGCTCAGCCAGACTCCTGCAGCTTGAGGTGTATGAGGTGGGGGAGGGGACGTTACTCCTGTGTACACTACCTTCTTTATTTGGGGGAAGTTGTCTTCCCGATGACTCAGCCTCTCAGTCACCCCACTCTTCCACCTGCCTGGGACTCTTTACTAGGAACCTGCTTTCCACACCCCCAAACCAGGGTAGGTGGGTGGGTGGGTCAGTGGTGGTGGTGGGGAGGGGGAGATTTACACCTCTCTCATTATCTTGTTTGAGGGAATCTGTGAAGCTCTGGGCATTCAAGGACCTGCACTGTCATTCCCCACCTGTGCCCTGTCTGCAGAGCTGGGGGAGCTAGAAGCATGAAGCAGCCAGTCAGCACGCAGCGCAGGGGGCTTTCAGCTCTGGTGGCAAGGGGCTTCCCCTGCCAATCTGCTGCTAGCTGTTTCAAAACACTCCAGTATCATGTCTGCAAACAACCAGTCTCTTTTTGCCAGCCATTGCTGACTCCTGGATTCCTCTTTCCCACTGCATACCTCTGGGCTTCTCATGTGACTATGACCCTTTGCTTTATTTCTCTGTCTTCTAAGCATTCACCACGCCTTCCAACTCCGTCTCTGAGAATTGTACTGATGTGCCACGTCCAAGTGAAGAAGTGAAATAAATCCAATCCTAATTACACTCGCTGTGCTCCCCACTGAATCCCTCTCCCAATTCAATAAATCCCCCTTTTTCTTTATCCCTTGTAGGTTTTCAATCCACACAGCAGTGTCTTTTTCCAATGCACTAAATCCTCAAGTAAGTGTGAGCTGCACTCTCAGTCCCAAATATGTGCATCATGTTGCGCTCCAACCATCCACTAACACATCACTCTGCCAGCAAGAGCCACCAGGGCTGGCAAACCTGACTGTCCCCAGACTGCCTTTTGCTCATGGTTCCATTGCTCTCTAGGTGTTAATTTGAGGGATTTTTCTTTCCCTGTTTGTTGTGTTGCTTTGGTATGGTCGGGTTAGATGCAGGTCTTGTGTCTCAGTTCCTTGGACCCACAATGGCGGGGGGGGGGGGGTATTTTCCAGACTGGTTATGCAAACATCTTTTGAATTTGATATGGCCCTAGAGAGCCATTTATCATGTTACCACAGCAACATGCAGACACCTTGACCCATGCAGCTGGGAGGTGGGGTTTTGTGGTGATTCTGTGGTAAGACACATCTATGTTTGAGAATCTGCTCCCTGGAACAGCACAACCAGACACACTCGGCTCCTGACATCCTGCTGATGACAGCGTCTGACTGCTGCTCCGTGAGTAACCAACGGCAGGTGTATGCCTAGCGTACAGCCTCCCTAATGCTGGGGAAGGGCAGGGAGCAGCTGGCAAAGTAGTTCTGCTTAATGGTTCTGCATTTAATCTATTGCTGGGAAAGAAGGAATCTGTGCTGGAAATGGCAGTAGGGGATGTCAGAATAGTGGCATTCGGGTTTTGGAGATTGAAAAAGGATCCCTGCCATGGCTTTGGGGATGCATTAGCCACAGTAGATAGAGCATGCATTGTACTGTTCAAATGCATTAGATTGAATCTGTATCTGAACAAGCACTGGTCTATTCTCCTAAAAGCCTTCTGAGTGCTCCAGAGCTGGCACTGCATGGGTGGGGAGTTTGCTCATTCCTTATTAAGCTCTACCAATGCTCCTATATCCTGCACCACGGCACCAGCTAATCCAGCCCTGACCATTATCCTCAGCTTTGCTAGGACACCTCCATTCTGACCTGCTTCACCCCTTGCTACTCTTATCCTTGGCTCTTTGTTTAGTTTTGGAAATGCCCCTCAGTCCTGGCCTGCAGTCCCCATCCTAGACTTCCACCTTGCACAGTTGTGCTGCTGGACCTCAATCATGACTCAACACCCCCTGCAATTCATATTCTGACTCTCAGGACTGTTACTCCAATTTGCCAATTTGAGAGGTGGTTGATGCCTCCCAACCTCTTCGTTCAGTGCTTTCTTTCGTTGAGGAGACTCATTTGGGACTCTTCCAGGAGTCACCAATTCTGCTGCTTACTTGCATAGATCTAGGTGCTATTAAGCAATACCGGGTCTCATCCACCCAAGGCATGTACTGCCTCAACATAGCTCTCTGCCCCTGCTGGTCTAGACTGCAAGAGATCAGGATGTACCTACAGCTTGAGACTCCACCAGAGTCATCAGTTCGACTAGAGACCAGACCTGAGACCATTCCCAGCATTGTTTTCCCAGAAAGCTCCTTGATTAGACTCTGGACTTTGCTTTGCAGGCTGATATGTCATGATGGCAGCAAACAGAAGCCAGAAAATGCAGAACCAGAACGGAAACACGAAGGTGAGTGTGGGCAAGAGATGGAGAGGCAAAGAAGGCTGCTGTGTACGAGCAACATCAGATGGACCCCTGGCTTGAGAAGTAGGAGGTTGCTAATGCTACCAGGGGAGTATTTGATTCAAATATTATACTGTACTGTCTTCTGTTGCAAAAGTCCGTATCATCTTTGTAACAGATCAGCAACTATAGCAATATACAGTTACTGTTGGAAAAAATAATTATAACATTTAGCAAGATCTGTGTTTTTAAATGCTTTCTCTTAAAATCAAGTTCTTAGACAAAATCTTTGATTCAATCAGAGTTGGAAATATCAGTTAAATTAAGCAGCATTCAAACTGTAGTTATTAAAACCCCCAGTGTATTCATGCCCCCTGCCAAAAAAACTAAAGCAGCTCAAAAAATTAAAGCCTAAAAACTCAGTAGTTCAGATTCCAGAAGCAACCTTAATTCTGACTCTGTCTGTCCGTCAACAATGTTCAGTGACGGTCTTTACCCACTTTCACAGTATGGACCACAAATATGCTACCATGCTGAGAACCCAGTACAAATGTAAAGAACCACAGCCATTGGGATGGCCTTGGTGTAGGAGTTACATAATTGCTAGCCCTGGAAATGCCATCAACTCCCATATTTACTGCACAAGCAGACCTATAACCTACTCTGAACACATATGGCACTGATCTGAATACAAGCTGTTCCCTCTCCCCTCCCAGACACGCACACAGCCTCGCAGCTATCATTCACCAGGCATTGATTAGTCCAGTCTACTCCATTCCTCCTGCCACACTCAGGTGACTTGGAGAACCTCTCCTCTTTGTATTGCCCTGATCAGACTCATGTAGTGTAGTGCTGCACTGGCGATGAGGGTCTGACATAAAGTGGCAGAGCCTAGGGGTTTTCACTTAACTAGGTATGTCTTGATTTTTACTAGGAATGTGAATGACTAGTTGACTATCCAATAAGCAAATGCTTATCGAATAAACTAGTCGCTTCCCCCCCCCTTGTTGCCTCTATCAGAAAGAGGCAGCAAGGTGGGGGGGGGAGAGGGTGCTTCAAAGCGGCAGCGCTGGGTGGAGCCCGGGAACAGACCCTGGGCTCCATGCGGTGCTGCCACTTTGAAACACCACATGCAGCCCAGGACCAGCTGGGTACTGGACTTCCAGCTGGCCCCAGGCTGCACGTGTCATTTCAAAGCAGCAGCACCGTGCGGAGCTTGGGTTCAGCTGGCCCCAGGCTCCATACGGTGCTGCTGCTTTGAAATGCCGCAGGGAGCACGGGGCTAGTGGGGGACTGCTTGAGTTCCCCACTGGCCCCATGCTCCTCACAGTGCTTTCACCTTTGAAGTGTAGCAACAGTCTGTTGCTACACTTCAAAGGCAGAGTTGCACTTATCGGCTAAGCAGCTTCCGGTCAGCGATGCAGCAGGGTTGCTAAGGCAGTTTCCTGCCTCTCCTGGCACCACAGACCATGCTGTGCCTGAGAAGCAGCTAGTGGCCTGTTCCCAGCCAATGGGAGTGCGAAGCTAGTGCTCAGGGTAGGGGCAGTGCACGGAGCCTTGTGCACTCTCCTCCCCCCTTCCGTCCTCTCGCCCCACACCCCAGCCACACACACACCTAGTAGAAAGGCCTGTTGCTGTCCGCTCCTGGGACTAGGGTTGCCAGGTGTCTGGTTTTGAACCAGAAAGTCCAGCATTTGAGGCTTCTGTCCAGGAAATAAATTGAGAAAATACCGGACATATAAACTAATTAGATTAGTTTGATTATTACGAGTATCAGTACATAGCTGCGTACTGCCTGGCTGGTAGACATGCTCACACTGCATGAGTCACACTGTGTGAGTGTGTCTACCAGCCAGGCAATACGCAACTACGCAGTAGGGAGGAGCGAGCGCGGGTGGGACGGGATGGAATCCCTGGGGCCGGACTCACTCGTGCTCCTCCGGGACCATGCGCAGGACAGGCAGCACCCCGGGATCTGCGTGTGACCGGGCCCAGGCCAGCCCTGCTCCCCACCAGCCAGCCCTGTTCCCCCCAACCCTCTCCCGGCCAGCCCTACTTCCTGCCAGCCGGTTCCGTCCCAGCCAGCCCCACTCCCTGCCGGACAATTCTTTCCCCCTGCTCTCCTCCCCCTCCGTCTCTCCCCCCCCCCCCCCCCGCCTGCCCCGCTCCCCCTCACCGCCTCCCGGCCAGCCCCACTGCCCACCGGCCAGTTCTCCCCAGGGCAGCCCCACTCCCCCCACCCCCGTCCTGGCCAGCCCTGCTTCCTGCTGGCCGTTCACCCCCTCCCCCGATCTCCTTTGCCCCGCTCCCCCCACTCCCCCCGCTCCCCTCCCGGCCAGTTCCCCCCCACCCCCCATCTGAGATCAAGTGTGTCCGGTATTTTTTTGTTAAGCCATCTGGTAACCCTACCTGGGGCACGGCGCAGTCTGTAGTGCCAGGAAAGCACCTCTGTTGGTCACTTGATCATCCTGCAACAGTGAGACCCAGGGCCTGACATTCCATGACCCAGTACTGAATCGCGACCCGTAGTTTGAAAACCGCTGGTGCAGTTGATGGGGGAGACCTATGTGGCCAATGTTGTCACTAAAATGCTTGTTCCCATATTAGCAAGTGTTTCCTGCAGGGCTCTCTGTCGTGCACAGCTCCCTAACTTGTCCCCTTCTTGCTGCACACAGGAAAATGTGCTGCAGAGGGTCTTGCAGCTGCCAGTGGTGAATACAACCTGTGAAAGCCTTCAGAGGACATACAGCAGCACCAAGGAGGTACACCCACTCGTGGCATCAGTGTGTGAGGCCTATGAGAGAGGAGTGAAGAGGGCCAGCTCGCTGGCTGTATGGAGCATGGAGCCTGTGGTGCGGAGACTGGAGCCTCAGTGTAAGTCTGGATTCTTCCCAGCTCTCAGGGAGGGGCCCGTGGGAGTATGTGGCAACCAGGGACTGTTAGCACATGTGAGCAGTCACAGAGAATCCCCTGCCTGTGGAAGGAAGGCTGCAGTGGAGAGATTCTGGCTAGCAGCCAAAGCACAGGCCTGGGAGCTGAGAATGCCTTGTTCTCTGTCTGGCCCTACCACCTGCTTCTTCCAGGGCAATTTTCTTGACCATCTTGCCTCAGCTGGCAGATGTGACTCTGTCAGCTCTTCCTGTGCTGGGTTAGTGGAGGATGAACGGTGCAATACATGAGCTAAAGATTTCCCATATAAGCTTAGGCAGGCGGTTGGGCTTCAAGCTTTTCCTGGTCTGGTTTAAGCCATTGGGGTATGTCTACACTACCCCGCTAGTTCAAACTAGCGGGGTAATGTATGCATACCGCACTTGCTAATGAAGCCCGGGATTTGAATTTCCCGGGCTTCATTAGCATAAGCGGGGAGCCGCCATTTTTAAATCCCCGCTGCTTCGAACTCCGTGTAGCGCGGCTACACGGGGCTCGAACTAGGTAGTTCGGACTAGGGGCCTATTCCGAACTACCGTTACTCCTCGTGACGGTAAAGCACTTGGCCATGCCCCCCGTAACAGGAGGGAGGGTAGACTCCATCAGCACGAACTCTATTCTATTGCCTGCCTGCGCCATGTAAGCACCTCCAAGCACTTTACAAAGAGAATGAACTCCTGCAGCCTGCGTTGGGGAGGAAGGGCCGTGGCACCCTTAAATCTTCTGAAGCAGTGCACCTCCCCCTTCCCATCCTCAGCACAGCTCTAAGGCAGCAGTTCTCAGACCTGGGTCAGTAAGGTTGTACCAACAGGCCCGTGAGTCATGTCTGGGGCAGCTGGCCTTGCTGATCAGCTCTTTCCCCTTCCTCCCAGTGCCTAGGGTTGCCAGATGATTGAAACAAAAATACCGAACACACACCACCCAAGAAAAACACCGGGAAAAAATTCTGTTGAAGGGGGGGGAAAAAAGAGGGGGAGAATAAAGTTTTTGAGGGGGGAGGGGGAAAAAAGGACTCCAAGGACTGATTAAGCCAAAAAAAATTAAAATAAAACAGTATGTCCCCTTTAAGAGTGAGTGCAGGGATAGGAACAGGGGCGAAGTTGAGCACTAAGACCCAGGGGAAGCATTGCTTCCCCTAGGTCTTTTGGCCAGCAGCCATTTTGTGCCAGTAGCCTTGGGGAACCAGGTAAGCATGGGGGCTGGGGCTGGGGGCCCGAGGGGACTCGGGGTGGGGGAGGCCGGGTGCTGAGTGTTTGTAGGGTTGCCAGGTGTCAGGCATTTTTTCCTCCTGGCCAGGGAAAAATTCAGAGAATACTGGACACCTGGCAGCCCTACGTGTCTCCCGCACGCCCTGGAACAGCTGTTCAGTGATGTGCAGGAAGTGATGGGAGGGAGGGGCACAAGGGCAGCCCATGAGCCTGGGCGAGGTAGGTAATTGCCTAGGGCGCTGGTGGCCCGGGTGCCCTGTGATGACATCACGGCCATTGACGGCTGTTCAGGCAGGGGCGCCAGCTGCTGCAGCCGGCCTCGGGCCACTCCTGGAGGGGCACGAGCAGCCATGGGGCACACTCTGGGGGAAGGAACAGAATGCAGTGGGAAAGAAGAGGGGCAGGGGTGGTGCAGAGGCAGGAGGAATTGGGATGGGGCCTTATAGGAAGTGGTGGAGTGGAGTCAAGGCTGGGTCTGAGCAGGGTTGGGCACCCCCAGGAAAAATTAGAAGCCAGCTTGTTGGTCCATGAAAAACTTGTAATCAAAATGGGAACCCTGAGGTTTCTAAGGTGTGAGAACCACTGCTCTAGGCCCAGGCATTGGAAGAGCGCCCTCTACTGTGCCACCTGCACCTCTCCCTGCAGCACAGAGCCTGCTAGCTGTGCTGGGCTATCGGGATCTGCACTGACTCAGAAGGGGGCATCCTCTGCTGCGTCCTGCCCCTCCCTCCATGCAGCACAGAGCCCCTGATCACCAGGCTAATACTCAGGCTTTGTCTGGTTCAGTCACAGCTGCCAACATCCTAGCCTGCAGGGGCTTGGATCACCTGGAGCAGAAGATCCCTGCGCTACAGTACCCAGTGGAGAAAGTGAGTAATGGACCCAACCTCTTTCCCCTGTCAGCCTATGGCACCCATCTGCTCTTGGGCATTGCCCACCCCTCTCTTCCTGGGTACTGCCCGCACCCATGTAATGCTGGGCATTGCTGTTTCACGTATGCCTCGGGGGAGCGGTCTCTTTCTGTGGACAGAGGGAGTTGCTTTCATTCTCTGATTCCATGTGGGTGATAGCTGGATGGTGATGGGCTCTTCTGAGACTAATAGGGCAACATGCCAGGAGCTGCTGATCTCTGAGCCCCCAGAGTCCCCCACAGCTAGGAGTGAGTGTACGATGGGGCCTAGGGTAATCCCTAAAGACATGCAGTCCAGTGGAGTCATGTCATACCTGATGAGCTGCACCTGGGAACATCCCCGTCATCTTCCCTCAACCCAGACCATCTAGACCAGGGGTGGGGAACCTAAGGCCCAGGGGCCAAATGCAGCCCCCAGCTTGCCTAGATCTGCCCCTGAGGCTCAGGGCTCCCCCAGCATTACACTGGCACTCCCGCTTCCTGGCCCCCGCCCCTCACCGCCCGCAGAGCTGGAGCACACTAGACTGGGCCCCTCTAGGCTGTGCTGTGCAAGGGGAATGTGGCGAGAGTCTTTCTCCTTCTTAGTTGGAGGCCACGTCAGTGAGGGGTTTGGGGTTTTTTCCTCTCACTTGTGTGGCCCCCGACTGATTTTTCTGTGGGTCTAGGCACTGGTCTAGGCACTGATGCTCCTCCCTGGAGCTACCTTGGAGCTGTCTTTGCACACAGCAATGCTTTGGTTTCCATTGGTCACTGTATCTTTCCACTGTGAGACCTGGGTGACTGGAGCATATTGCAGGACTCTTCTCCATCTCTCCTCCTGCAGATTGCATCTGAACTGAGGGACTCCATCTTCATCCCCATTCAAAGTGCCGGGAGCACCATTGGCAGCTCCATAGCTGGCACCTTGGACTGGATTTTGGGGCTGACTACTGAGGGCTATGAACTGACCAAGAGCACAGCAAGAAGCACGACTGAATACACTCAAAGCAGCCGAGTTAGCCAGATGGCAGCTGCCGGTGTGGACAGTGTCCTGGGACAGCTAGAGAAGCTGGTGGAGTTTCTCCTGCCAAAAGAGGAGCATGAGCCAGGTAACTCTGCCTTCCATCATCAATGGATAGCATTGGGGATGGGAGGGGGCAGTGCCTGCTAATGCAAAAGTTTTTCCCTTTGGGGAGACCTGGCCTCAAATCTAATTCACACAAACATGGCTTGGGCAGCCATTGGGGGCACAGGGGTCACAGTACAGTGGAGATTGCCCAGTTCAGAGGATTTGTCAGCTTCTGCTCAGGAGACTGGAGTAGTGTGGGGAGGGACGGGAGTTCCAGGTCTGAAGCCTGGGCAGGTCTGTGTGAGGGCTTCAGCGCCAGGTGAGCAGAGTTTGCTGCCCATCAGAACGGAGGCACACTGGTCGCTTTTCCAGCTCCTGCCTGCACTACGGCTGGTTCTGGTCAGGGCCAAGAGAGAATGTCCCTTTGTGCTGTCTTCCCCACATGCCTGGTGGACACCTCCGTGGGAACAGTGAGAGGTTTTATGTGCACTGGGGTAGAGCAGAGCCTCTTGTCACCTAGCCCACTAGGGAGATCCCCGGTAGAGTCCGGAGTAGTGATAGGGAGAGCAGGATAGCACTGGAAACTGCCTTCACCGCAGGTTATTGTTCCTCATTATGTCCTAGGACACAGTAAATGGCCTGTTGGATGGGTTCCTAAAACACGGGTACTATTTGCCTCCTGCAACCAACCAGTTTTCAGGGAGCCATCTGCTGTGCTTTCCACAGGGTGGCACTGTCACTCTGGTCACATGCCTCCTGCAGATGAAGCCTGAAAGGCGCAGCACTCCACTAGGCTAGGGGATTGGGGCTGAAGGTTGAAAAGGGACTTCAGAAATGAAAGGTCCTGGATGCCAGGGCCTGTGCAGAGCTGTAAGGGTCTTTGTTGTGCAGCTGGTGTCCCTGCTCCTGTGCACTGCTGGAGTTCCTCCTCCAGAGATCCCGGGGAGCAGTTCCACGCTGAGTCTCCCATGGAAAGAGGGCGCAGAGCAGGGCAGGTGAATCCCAGGCCGTGTGCGCTGTTCCCACCCCTCCCATGCTGGTTTCATGCTATTCCCAGTTTGCTCTGCCCTTAGCTCGGGAGCCCACAAGGGTTCATGGATCTGAGGTGACACCCTCCCAGCCACAGCCTGGCACCTTCACCCGGATCAGGGCTTTGGCCAGCACCATCTCCCATCGTGCCTACCAGCAGACAGACAGAACCATCCAGCACACTAGAGCCAGAGGGCAGGAGCTGGCCACATGGATCCCAGTCTTGGTGAGTGCCCCATCTTGCACAGCACAGCCCGGGGGAGCCCGCTGCAGTGTCTCCTGGGGATCCTTGCAGCAGTTTAGTGCTGGGATTGATCTGCCATAACACATGGGCTGATGGCCCCTTGGATCCAGCTGGCTGCTGCATCCCAAGCCACGCAAGTAACAGCCAACGTTTAATGGAGGACATAGACAAACTCAGTGCTATGTGCTCCGCGGGCTGATGGTGTTGCAGCAGTTATTGCAGGCTCCTCATCCCCTCAACCAGGGGTGGGCAAAAGCCTGTCAAGGGCTGGATTCGGCCCGCCTTACGTTTTGATCCGGCCCACGAGGCAATTACAGGCCCTGCCCCCAATGGGCATGGGGGAGGAAGAAAGAAGGAGCTCAGCTCCGCCCCTCCACCTCTGCCCCCAGCCACTGCAGTGGAGGCATCACTGGGGTGGAGGCTCCTCAACAGGGCTGGCCCTGGAGGTGCCGCTACCGTGGCCACATGCTCTGGGTCTGGCCCCAGAAGCTGGAGGTGCTGCTGCCACAGTGCCTCTGGGTCGGCCTGTGGCCGCTGGCCCAGGAGGCAGACCTCATGGCTGCGGCAGTGGCACCTCTGGCCTCCAGGGTGGCCCGTGGCCACGGTGCCTCAGGGTTGGCTCCGGACCGCGAGGCCTTGGCAGCAGTGTCTCTGACCTCTGGGACCGCGTGGCCATGGCAGTGGGGCCTCCCTCCGGGGTGGCCAGGGCAGCGTGGCTGCAGCTGTTGCTGCAAGGGAGCACGAAGCCAGGTAAGGTTCCCCCTCATGCCCAGACCCTCCCACCTCCATGCCAATCCCAGCACCCCCAGCTTGCTCTGACACCCTCCCTTGTTCTTGCATCCTCTCTCTTGGCCACACACTGCACCCTCCTTTGTTCCTGCTCCCTCCACTTGGCCAACACCCTACTCCCAGCTTGCTTCTGCACCCCAGCTCCCTCCCAGATCCTGTGCCCCATCCCTATCCTACTTGCTGGCTGCCCTGTCTCGCACACTGTACCTCTCATTTTTGTCCCTACCCCAGAGCCTAAGGAGGTCCATAAAATCCACTAATTCCAGAACCACAGAAAAGTAAATCTGGTCTATGGGAAGGCCTGAACCTCAGTTTCCCCATTCCCTTCCCCTCACCCCATGAGGCTGGGGCACCAGAGGAGTGAGGTGTCTCAGTTGGAGCCACATCCGTGAGCGTTGGGGGGTTTGGGAGGAGATTTTGCTTCTCACTTGTGTGGTCCCCAACTGATTTTTTTTTTTTTTGTGGGTCAGTGACCCCAGACCCAAAAAGGGTTCCCCATCCCTCCCATAAATAAAGAAAACATTGAAACCTTTTGTGTTGGACATAATATTTTACTTTATTTAAAATGAAGTTTGATAAACTAACATGAGAAAGTTAAAATGCTTTCATAATTTAAATTAAACTGGTCTTACTAGCTATAGCTGGTTCAGAGAATAAAATCACCGTACCCAACAGGGTACTTCTCACCCCCGCCCCTTCCGCCTAAGGCCCTGAAATTTGTGAAGTGGCCTCCCCTTCCAAAATGATTGCCCACCCCTGCTGTAAACTATACTAAAGGATACAAGTGCAAAGACAGGGAACACAAGTAATAATAATCAATTCTCCTATATGCTGTATCCCTTCTCATCTTTGCACCTGTCTGTTTCTGTCACTGAGGCTCTCCGAGTGCTTTGAACTCACTAACCAGTTTAGCCTCTCAGACTTAGCAGGCTAGCACCAGGTGGTTTCTCCTCAGTGCAAGGAGGATAAAGAGACACAAGTGGCCCAAGTCACAAAGGTCACAGCAAGTTAATGTCAGGAACAGAACCCAGGTGTCCCTGCACCCAACATCCTGTTCTGACTACTGAGGCCCATCCACTGCATCCCAGTCTAGGAGCGAGGCCAGTACATTTCAGGGCCTTGCGCTCGGGGGACAGCGGGACACCGGACATTACTGTTACGAATGTATTTCTTCTCAGGAGAAGCCAAGCAACTCTGTGGTTCATGCTTTGCTACCAGCTGCTCTCTCTCCTTCCAAGTCAGGAAGGGGCCTGAGCTCCCGTGGAGACCTGTAATCTCTGTGGCATCAGTGCACACAGGGCCCCCACCAAGCTAAGCTAGTGGTCTGGATTATTTTTAACTGGCTCTATATTTAGAATGGTAATGAATGGCCTTGACATAACATCCTTCCCAAAGCAAAAAGCCCCAGCGGAAGCACAGATAAAATCAGGAGTAAAAAGTCCCCCTCCCAGCCACCATCTTTCCACTTTGCTCCCTGGGGCTGGAAACCACTCCCACTTCCACTCCCACCAGAACCCCCTGCCTCCTTTAGGATTTCTTCCCATGTGTGTTTCTCTGTCCTCTGACCCATGAACATCCTGTCTAAGCTCTGACCCAGAATGGTTCCTAAGAGCCAGCCATTCCAGCAAGGGCTCACAAGCTAAGACAGGGTGGCCTGAGTTTGATAGGGGAACATGAAGTTGCTGCAAGGAATGGGGAGGTGAGTGACTGGTTAGAGGACTCTCTTGATCATGGTCCTATGCAGGGGGCTGTATTACGGGGAGCAGTGTTAGGGGAGAGAATTGGAATTCCAGAGTCTGAGCCACTCAAAGATTAAAGGGCTAAGTCACTTTTGGAAAGAGTTGAGGTTTTGACTCCTGTGTTCTGGCCAAATTCCATCCAGGGTAATTACATCTCCACTCACCAATCCACCCTGTGGTTTTTAATGGCTCTGGAATTCTCCTTTACTTTCTGTCCTCACCCGCTCTGTAGCTTTGTTGTAGATCAGTTAAACAGCTGCTGCTTTGCACACAGAGGAGGCAGCAAAGCCGTGGCAAGTGGATGGTCTGTGTGTCCCTCCATTCTGTTGCAAGGCAGGGACAGGAGGCCAACAGAAGAAATGTAGCATTTTAACATATTTATAGCTAGATTTTTTTTTTTAGTGTCCATCCCCGTCCTGTAGTACCTAAGCATGCAAAGCTCGAGGGGCCTACCCTCGCAGCCCCCTCAGCACTGGGACGGCAGCACTGTCCTGTGTGCAGGTGGGAGGCCTGGATCAGGGGTGGCTTGCCCTTGCATGGAACGACCCCGTGTTACGCTGTGTGTTCGTACAGCTGCCCCTTCCTTGATAGTGGTCTGCCGGCTCTCACTGGATACCTAGTTTTGCTGGGGGAATCTGGAGCCCTGGCAAGGGGCAGTGACCTCTGACCCCTCAGCCTTGAGCTGGCCATGGTGGGCTGCAGAAACACCTGGATTCTGGAGCCAGTGACAAGCACAGGAGATGCAGTCGTGAACTATTAAATGCAACCTCAATGCAGAAGCTGCCCCATACCAGGGTGGCTCTAGTGAGGTGCCAGCTGTGAGCAGGGGCTCTGTGCTCTCTTTCTCACTGCAGGGCTCTGTGGCCAGACAGAGCACAGCCAAGGCACAGCAGGTCCTGTGCGAGGTGCAGAATGCGGCAACTGGCTGGCTGAGCAAGGGGCAGAGTAAGGAGCCGGAACAGGAGCAAGAGGAGGAGCTGAAGAAAGAGGAAACCAAAGCAAGTGAGGTACAGAGAGGGGCAGAGCGGTGAGCACACCTGCTGTGATGGGCCGAGGGAGGGGGGAACCTTTACAAAGCCCCTGCAGGCTCGGTCCAGTGGCCAAGACACAGCCATGGTCCTTGGTACCATCAGGGGTCAGTTACAGAGGGAAAGCTGAGGCTTAAGGAGGTAGGGAAGGGCTTGATTCTCCCAAAGCTGGGCGTGATTCTCCCAAAGCTGTAGAGGGAATTGGTAGCAGGAGTCCTGGCTCCAAGCTCCCTGCAATAACTGCTAGACTACACTGCCACGTTAAGGGAAACCGTTCTTTTTAGAAGCCAGTCCGTGCCCATGGGCCATGCTCCCTGTGCCCCTCTGCCACTTAGTCTTTATTCCCAAGAAACCGGCTCAGTGACCTGGGGCAGCTCCCGCACCCTTGTGCTCTCAAGTGAAGCCCCTCTGCTTGTGCCTTCCCAGGTGGAGGTGTGGAGATGGCTGTTGCAAGTGGAGGGTTGGAAGGCAGTGTTCCCTGTGTTCTTATGAGGCCATTGGTGAGCAGTACACCCACAGCTAGTTATTTCCACTGGTGTGGTGCACGTTCAGACATGCCTCGGTGCACATACAATTATTCTGCACATGGATGGAAAATATTAGAGGGAACATTGTTTGGAAGCCCCAGTGGAGGGGAAAGAAGTGTCTTTAGCTCCCTCATCTGATGGAAGCTCTGGAGAGGCCCCTATCCCTTGAAAAGGGAGCTGGCAGACTCAAGGCCTGTCAGACACAGAGGCCTGGAGTATCTGGCCGGCTGAACTGTGTTTGTTGCAGTGAGGGATGGGGAGTAGGGGAGTCAGCTTAAACTTCCTGTTTTTGGCCCACAGCCCTAGGCAGCAGTTCAGGCAGCCAGGCCCTGCTACGCCCCTCTCAGCTCAAGAGTGCCCCTTCACTGGCACAACGTGGTGACATGGAGCCACTACTAGAGCTCTGACACCTAAGAATGTGTTCACTTCGTCAGGGGAATCCTTGGGAGGCTGGACCCACCAGCTTTACCGCGGCTCTGTGCTGCTGGACCAAGACTGAGAACCTGGCCCAGAGATCAGGCAGTGGAGATGGCTGAGTGGAAACTGTCCCTTAGTAAAAGATCTGTTGGGACAAAGAAGGGAAGTGAGAGCCCTGCAGCTTTCCCTCCCACTCTCAGCACAGTTGGAGGAGTGGGACAAGCTTCCACTGGAAATACAGCCTGGAACCTAATAGCTGGGGGAGCGGGGGCAGGCTTGTGTGTCTTGGAGGCCTTGGGGGTTGGGCGAGGGAGGGCAGGAGGAAGCCTCAGTGCAGGCTGCTTAGCCCAAGGCCAATGGCACTGGCTCCAAATCCTCTGCTCCTTCTTTGGACACTCAAAGGCTGTGTCTACACTGGCATGAATTTCCGGAAATGCTTAAAACGGAATACTATTCCGTTTTCAGTTTTTCCGGAAAAGGAGCATCTACATTGGCAGGCTGCTTTTCTGGAAAAACCCTTTTTCCGGAAAAGCGTCTGTGGCCAATGTAGATGCACTTTTCCGGAAAAGAGCCCCGATCGCCATTTTCACGATCGGGGCTTTTTTCCGGAAAAGACTACTGGGCTGTCTACACTGGCCCTTTTCCGGAACAGTGTTCCGGAATAAGGACTTATGACCGAGCGGGAGCAGAATAGTTTTTCCAGAATAGCGGCTGATTTTGTACAGTAGAGCATCATTGCTTTTCCGGAAATTCAAGGGCCAGTGTAGACAGCTCGCAGCTTATTCCAGAAAAGCGGCTGATTTTCCGGAATAAGTGGCCCAGTGTAGACACAGCCATTGGGCTTCAGAGCAGAGATGGTGCCTGAGGCCTGCAGCTCCCCAGCGAAGGCCTTGCCTGGCTCTCAGTGGAGTAGAGGGGTGTGTTTCTCTTTGCAGATGGCTGAGCGTGCCAAGACTCCAAGCCTGGTGGGCAGCCTTTCTCAGAATCTGCAAACTGCCTATCTCTCCGCCATCTCCAACGTGAAGAGCGTCCCCTCTGCTGTCTGGGGGACAGCTGGGGAACTGCTCCAGCTCACCCCCCACAAGGCAGCTTCCATAGCCAGAGAGAAGGTGGACGCTCTAGGGGGTGCCCTACGCAGCATTACTGGGAGCATGGTGGAGACCTTGTCCCTCTATGTGCCGGTGAGTTTATCCCTTCTCCTGAAAGTGCCCTTCCTGCACTGCAGGAGCAATGGAGCTGTCCTGGATGTGTGAGGGCAGGACATTCTTGGTCAGGATCAGCCTCCGCAAGCCTGTTTCTGCCTCTTCCTCTGTCTGGAGCCTCTCCCGAGGACTAAGTGGTACTGGCTCCTTCAGCACCGAGTGGAACAGCCCAGAGGAAGGGGGTGAGAGAAGTGATGGACATTTGACTTTGCTCACACAGGCCCTGGTGCAGAGGAGCGCCCTGCTGATGCAACCTGTCTTGGCCGCCTCATGCCCAGGTGTGCCAGTGCCCGTCAGTCCTGGCCTGCAGCCTCCTTCTAGTCCAGTGCTCTGCCCCTTCCACCTTTGAAACCAAAGTCAGGACTGAGGGTCACTGGGAGCATTGCCCGGAGCCCCAAAGCAGGGCCTGCTGCCAGGTGCCGGGCCACATGCTCAGTCACACCCCTTAGCTCACGTAGCCTCTCAGATTGACTGGCCCAAAAGCCACGTATTGCGAATGGGCTCTGCTCTGTCTGTCCTCTCACCAGATAGACGATGCAGCCAGTAGTACTGCTCACGTCCACTGTCCTAGGAGATCCCAGGTGACCAGCAATTCCTGGGGAGGTGAAAGTTCAGGGAGTGACCCACCTCTCCTCCAGCTGATTCCTGCCTGACCCAGGGTTCTCAGCCGGTTAGTCGTGTCATGTGTCCATGGAGACACAGGCTGCCCCTCAATCCACTGCCTGCCCCCAGGGGACCTGTCTGGACTCAAGTTCTCAGCCTCTGGCTTGGGCTCCAGGCTTTTCCGCTTTGTGGGGCAGGAGTAGCTGGGAGCCCTAGCTCCATGGTGGGTGTAAGGTCTGAGTAGTTTCCAGGCTCCAGGGCTGAGAGAGAGATTGGCAGAAGGCAGGGAGTGGAGGGGGCACTGCGGAGGTTAGATCCTGGCTGGGGATGGAACAGGGCTGGGTCTAGGCAGACCAAGGTCCTGTCTTTGTGAGATTTTACGAGTACTCTCTCTTTGAGCACATGAGCTAGGTAGAGAGACCTCGGTCCCCTTGAGTATCCACACTGAGGCTATGGGGCCTTTGGAAAAGCCTTACAATGAAACCCTTGGAGCAGCTGAGACCAGAACAACCTGAGCTACTGCATCCTTCATCCGGGCAGTGAGAGACAAACCAAGCTAAGGGGTCCTAACACCTCAGGGTCCGGCACCTTCACGGCTGGAAAGACAAGTCAGAATCAACTGTTCAGAGAACCTGGCTCCGCTCTGTAGGCAGCCAGAAGTCCCTACCTGTCACTGCATGTCCCAGCTTCTTGGGCAGGGCTGGAGTGGAGCAGGTCTGGAGCCTTGGGCCAGAGGAAGGGAAGAGTCCCCTGAAGCCGAGGGGCAGGACTAGGGCAGCTGCAGGCTCCCTGGAGCCAGTATAGAGCCTGATGGCAGGTCTGGGCCCAGCAGTGGGCACTGCAGTAGCTCCAGACCTGAGTTGGTCCTGAGGGCCAGCCAGGACCCTTCAGCCAGCACACCTCTCTCCCTGTGGTGCCACAACAAGCCACGTGACCTCCTAGGCTGGGAGCAGTGACTTGTGGGGAGGAGACAGGGAGGCTGGTTCGCTCCAATCTGAAGCAGGAATGTGTGGGATGAGGGGGGGTAACCCCACAGAGTCCCCCCACCGAGCAAAGAATGAGTTTGGTGTGCCTGCTCCTGCTGGCCCATCCCCTGCAGGGGAAGCAGGGAGGATGCTGAAGGCCAGGGAGGGCATCTGCAGGGGCCATGCCTTGCAGTCTTGGCATTCCTTACCCCCCAGGGCCACTGCGCCAGCTCCCTGGCCCCCTCCCAGACCTTTTATTTGTGCTGGGTTGGATTGAACTCTGTGTGTGAGAACTGCGGTGAAGCCTCCTCGTCCCTGCCCAGTGCGCGGGGATTTAGCTAAAGGGATTAATTCCCTCTGGGCAGCATGGACCAGATGGATGCCTCTGGGCAGAAGCTCATGCAGTTTCCTCACACTCCTCAAAAGGATGGGTAGGCTGGGTCTCACAGAGCAGGTCTGGATCAAGGCTGCAAGGTGGGTCCCCCTCCCTGGGCTGAATGGGGGGAGCCAAATGCCAGTGGAAAAGCAGGGCAGGGGAAGGAAGACCAGACATGCCCTTCCTTTGTTTATTTCCATAGCACCTTCCTCCACGTGCTGCACCAGTGAAATGCAGCCACCTCTGGGGTGGGAACAATACGGCAGTGAATTTTGGCCAGATCTGGAGACAAACCCCAACTCTTGATAAGTTTCTAGAGCCCCTTTAGTTATGGTACAGAGCAGCAGGAGCTAAGTGCAGTTTCTTCGGTACTTGAATGCCCCTCTGGCAGTCCCTGGCCGAGAGGCAGGGCAGTGCTTGAGGCTGGGGGAGGAAGTAGCCAGCAGGCAGTGCATCTGCCCACCCTCACCATAGGCTGGCCAGGTGTTAACACCTGTTCTCTTGCTGTCAGTTTCCCAGGCTGGCGGTGAAGAAAGAGGAGACGGCGGGTGAGAATGAGCCCCGCCCTGAGCCGTACCAAAATCAGGAGGACTCCAGGCCTGTGGTTTCCCCAACCCTGGAGGCGTCCCAGCTGCGTGGAGAATGGCGAGCCAGCCGAGGCCACCATCCCCTCTCCTTCCTGGGGCTGGAGGATCCTTTCTTCATGCAGCCAAGCTCCTTCCAGCGCCAGGCTCTGCAGCGGGGCCCAGCTTTGGAGCCCGACTACTCTGTCCCCCACAAATCTGCCTTCTTCCCTTACAGGGAGGTGCCCAGCAGCAGGAGGGTGAACAAAAATTCATACCGCTACAGCCCAGAGCCTGCGTACACCAGGGCTCACTATAGCAACCTCTACACCATGGCCTTCAAGAAGGACTGAGCGGGGTGGGGGAGGAGCTCACTTCCAGCCTGCTCCACATGTGCCGGCCTGCGCCTGCTACGCTTAGCGCCTTGTCAAGCAGCATGTCCAGGGTCTCAGAGCTAGGGTCCGAAGGAGATCATCTCAAAGCACTGCTCCCTCTCAGCCCCAGCACAGACACCGGTTGGAGGGGACAGGGATGGGGACTTGCCTTCCCTCTGGTGGGCCTTTACATTATCCTGGGAACCTTCTCAGCCCTTGGTTGAAGGAACAAAATGCTGAATCCTTAGCAAAGATGCACCCTTCCCCCCACCCCCTCCCGGTTCACTGTTCCTTGTAGTTACATGGCTTGTAGTGTGTGTCACAATGGGCTGATTTTATCCCCTGAACTGCCTTGTGAGGCACATGCAATAAGCAGGCCATAGTGTGTATGCACAGTAAGAGGCAGTTTCTTGAGTGGCAACGTGAAGGCTGGAAACAGGAAAATGAAGGAAGATGTAAGTTCTAAGATGAGGAAGTGGAGAGGGAGCAGAGCAGAGGAGGAAGAGGGAGCAGAGAAGAGGGAAGGGACAGTAGGAAAGGGCAGGAGCTAGGAGGCCATGTTGCCTGAGGCTGGCCCTTGCTCAGCAGGGCTTATTGGACACGTACCCGGAAGGGGAGGCCTGTGTTTGCACTGTAGGCTGGGGGAGCAGGCTTCTGCTGCAGAGCAGCCCCTCTTCTTCTAGGGCCACCAGACAGCAGCTTTATAAATGTCTGAGGGGAAAACATGGTTTCCCATCCTCATTCCTTCCTATCCCATGCAGGCCAACCTTGCCTCAGACCTAGTTTTCCTCTGCAAAACTTCCTTGAGACCCAGGAGCAGCAGTCCCTGCTGAGGGGCAGGATCCACAGGGGGATGGGAGCTTGAGTAACCAGGTGTCCAGTTTTCGACGGGAATGCCTGGTCAAAAAGGGACCCTGGCAGCTTTGGTCAGCACCACTGCCCAGGCCATTAAAAGTCCCGTTGTGGTGCTGCAAAAGGCAGGCTACTGTCTCCACGTTGCACCCCAGAAGCAGTTAGCAGGTCCAGTTCTTAGGCAGTGGGGCCATGGGCTTTGTGCTCTGCCCCTGCCCTGAGCACCAGCCCCACACTCTGGCCAGTGGGAACTGGGAGCCTGTACCTGAGGGGAAGATCAGCACATGGAGCCTCCTTCCCCTCTCCCCGCCTAGTCACCAGACCTGCTGACCACCTCCAGGTGCAGCATGGAGGCTCCAGGACAGGCAGGGGGCCTGCCTTAGCCGCGCTGTGCTGCTGACTGGGAACTGCCCATGGTAAGTCCCTGCCCAGAGCCCTGTCCCACATCCTGAACCCCTCATTCCTAGCCCCACCCCATAGCTCTCACCTCCTCCTGCACCTCAATCCCCTGCCTCTATCCACAGCCCCCTCCGACATTCTGAATCCCTTGGCCTCAGACTGGAGCCCCCACTGGTCCCCTGAACGCTTCATTTCTGGCCCCAGCCCAGAGCCTGCATCTCCAGCCAGAGCCTTCACCCCCTCCTGAGCCCCAGCCCTCTTCCCCAGCCCAGTGAAAGTGAGCGTGGGGGTGAGTGAGTCACCGAGGGACGGGGAATGTAGTGAGCGAGGGCCAGTCCTTGTGAAGGGGGCAGGGATGGGCTAGGGTTTGGTTTTGAGCAATGGGAAAGTTGGCACTCCCCAGAGGCCAGGCCATCTCCTGCACACATACACACCCCCTGCTGTAGGGGCTTGTGGAGTCAGGAACGAGGCATGTGCTAAGCAATCTATAGCTCAGCGGAGCTCTTGGAGGCCCTTTCTTTCTATCCTGTAGGAGCAGCGTAGTATCTGGTAGGTTCCCCTCAGGAAGGTGAGCTGCATCCCCCTCCCAGCTGTGTGTTTCCCATCCCCCAAGCTGGGCAACTGGCTCTTCCATTTACTGCAATAATAAACGTTCCTCACTTAGCTGGTGCATGGTGCGCTTGTTTCCTCTATGCCAGTGAGACTGGCGCTGAGGCCGTTCCCAGTTAAATGGATCCAACTGCGGCTATCTTGGTCCCTGTATCCCTGGGGAGGGGACTACAGGTCCAAAGACCCGATCCCAAGAGCACAGCCACAGACGGGAACAAAGAGCTTGTTCCTGAGCTATGCTTGGCAGAGTAAGCAGCACCTGGGTCTATGGGGCTGGCTGCTTTGCCCAACCGCTAGGGAAGGGCTGCATGTTCTGCAATCTTGTGACTGTTTCCATGCTACCTCTTCCTGTTGATTTGGTGCCAGCTTCCCCCAACCTGCCAGTAGGGTTGCCAAGTGTCTGGTTTTGAACCAGACAGTCCAGTATTTGAGCTTTCTGTCCAGGAGATAAATTGAGAAAATACCAGACATATAAATGTCCGGTATTTTCAAATTAGGTTAGTTTTATTATTATGAGTATCAGTACGTAGTTGCATACTGCCTGGCTGGTAGATACGCTCACACTGTGTGAGTCACACTCTGCGTGAGCGTGTCTACCAGCCAGGCAGTACGCAACTACACAGTAGAGAGGAGGGAGGCGGGGCGGGGCGGGACGGAATCGAATCCCTGGGGCCAGACTCACTCGTGTTCCTCCGGGACCATGCACAGGACGGGCAGCACCCCAGGATCTGTGTGCACCCAGGCCAGCCCTGCTTCCCGCTGGCTGTTCCCTCCTCCTCCAGCCAGCCCTGCTCCCCCCACCCCCTCCCAGCCAGCCCTGCTTCCCAGAAGCCGGTTCCTTCCCAGCCAGCCCTGCTCCCCCCAATCGCCTCCCGGCCAGCCTTGCTTCCTGCCAGCCAATTCACTTCCCCCCACATCTCCCCCAGCCAGCCCTGCTCCCCCGACCTCCTCCCGGCCAGCCCTGCTCCCCTCCTGGCCTGTCCACCATCTGAGATTAAGTGTGTCTGGTATTTTTTTTAAGCCATCTGGTAACCTTACCTGCCAGTGCTTTGTGCCATGCTGGATAGTGCCCTGCACTTCCTAGCCTTAGGGAAAGCGAAAGGATTTGTATCAGGGTGGCAGTGGAGGGTCAGAACTTGTCAGTGGTCTGGAAGCTGGACCTTTTCATTTATGAGATGGGATGCCTCGGCTCTTGCCCAGCCCATGCACTACATGGTGGAGAGAACCGGCCTAGCTTGGCCTTTAAGGAGGGTGACTATTTTCAGGAGGGCTGGGACTGCCCCGATTGATGTGACTAACCTACTCGGACCTGGAAGAAGCAGACAGTGCCAGACCTAGCTGGCTTCTCTCTTACTCACTGCTGGAAGAGCTGTGGCCACCACAGGCAGGAGACATGCTCCCGCTGTAGCTCTCTGCTGAGCTGCTGTACAGCAGGGACAGAAGATTCCTGCCTTGGCTGCCCAAGCCTGTGCTCCATGATTACACAGCACAACCGCTGGAGTGTTTCTTCCATACCCTGTGTGGAGAAAGGTTCAGGTAGCAACTACTTCTACAGTTGGGCTCTCCAGAGTCCGGGCTGCCAGGGGCTTGGATAGGCCTCAGAGGGGTAATGGGCCATGAGGTTTGGGGATTCTGCAAATGCAGGCAATGGGCCCTGCCCTGTAAGTGTGGGCACAGGGGTAGTCCAACTCATCCCACAGTGCTGCAACAACCAGCCCAAGCCTGGCTCTGCCTTCTGTCAGCGCTCGCACGGGTTTGATTTTTAACGGCCAAGTTAGTGCAATGCAGCAACACAAGGTTGGGGGGCATGGTCTTAAGGGGCCACGCTCTCCCCCTTCTGCTGCAATGCCAGCCCAGCGCTAATCACTCACCACTTATTGTATGCAGACTGCTTCAAACCAAGGGCCTCAGCCAAGGGAGAAAAGATCAGTTTGCCCTGCTACTCAGAGGCAGCTGTCAAATCAGTGGGTTAGCTGGGCAGCCCACAAAAGGCAGCCAGACGTTTTGAGCTGGCTGTGTGCTGGATTAATAGTGAAGGGCCTAGGACTACAGCAAGAGGGAGACTGAGACAAATTACAGCAGGTGCCCAGACGTCCGCCTTTGAACTGTCACACTCCAGGGCAGGCTAGGTCAAAAGACAGTTATCCTTGCCCAC
This sequence comes from Pelodiscus sinensis, assembly GCF_052426305.1. Taxonomy (NCBI): domain Eukaryota; kingdom Metazoa; phylum Chordata; order Testudines; family Trionychidae; genus Pelodiscus; species Pelodiscus sinensis. The sequence continues at coordinate 29,978,071 of NC_143065.1, forward strand.
CTCCTCTATAGACGAGTGCCCCCTCCCCAGCACAAAAACCACAGCTGTGATGAGCCAGGCACTTCCTATACAAAGGGGGTTTATTGCAGTAGAAATCACTACGTTTACAAACAGCCTCTTATTTAGCTCAAACTTTACAGCCTTGATGCAGGTGAGGAGCTGAGGTAGGAGAGGCAGAGACCTGGCTTCACCCTCAGAGAGGAATTTTACTGGTTTTGGCCCATCGGTGTGGAGAATCTAGCCTTTCCTTCAACTCACAGGTCCTGCCTGGTGACGGTCTAGGGGGCAGACAAATCTTGGCTCCCAGCAGGCACTGGGTTTGCACACACTGGATCCCACGCTGGAGACTGGAGTCCTGGAAAGCAGCCAAGTCTCCAATCTTACACGCATGGCCAACACATTGTTTAAACAACAGAAACGTGCTGTCAGCAAAAGAATGGAGGGGAGGAGCTGGTCGGCAGGACAACTCCAGGCACTGTGACAGCTCAGAAATGAGTCGAGATTGCACAGAAAAGAGGGACAGAACCAGAGGCCGACGTTTCCTGAATCCCAGGGGCTTTGATGTCAGCTGAAGATACAAACATCTGAGATGCTGAGACACCAAGGGACAGCCACAGCCAGCACCCTCCATGGATGGACCCTGCATCCTCTAGCCACTCCGGCGCCAGAGAGACTTACAAGATGCATTACCCAGTACCACCTCCCTACCTAGGAAAAGAAAGGAGGGTCTATGGATCAGGGCGATAGCTTGGGACTCTGGAAACCAGGGTGAATTCCCTTATCTACCAGCATGTGAATGATCTTGGGCAAGTCACTTAATGTGCCTGTGCCTTGGTTCCCCGTCTGTAAAATAGGGTTCATAGCACTGCACCACCTTGCAGCAGTGTTGAGGGGTTCAAATGTTATGGTGACAGAAGCCATAGTAAATTCTAAGTCAGATACAAAAAGTCACATGCCCAAACCATTGCTCCTAGTATCCCAGCTGAGATAGCTGAGGTTGGAATGGAGGGCTAGGAGACAGCTGGTCCTTCCCACTCATCTGTACTGAGAGGAAATGGCAGATCCTCACCAAAGGAACTGGGGGAGGTAAGATACTCCGAGAAGCAGCTGAAAGACCCTCTGGTGTTTTTCAGTAGTAGGGAGGGGAAGGGTTAGGGTTAGGGTTAGGGTTAGTGATTCTCTCTTTTCTGTATGATTTTATGTGTCCCCATATGCATGGAGGGGAGAGTTGCAGCCCCTCTCCCTGCACAGCCAAACCCTTACTTTGCTTTACGTTATGATAAGAGGATGTTATGTACCAAATTTGGTGGTCCTAGCTCTTACGGTTTAGGAGGAGTTTTTTAATAAATAGACAAATAGATGGACTTGTTCTCTCACTCAAAGACAAACTCTCAAATACACAGTAGATATACAAACTACTTGTCTGAGAAATCTTCTCCTCAAGGGAAGGGTGGGGAGCCAAAGGGGGGGTGCATTTATAGCTAGACTGGAAAACACCTTAGGAACTATATAATAAGGCCTAACACCCTGGGGATGGACAATATAGATTCCTAGATGTTGAAATATAAAGGCCCCAGGTTCCACTGGTATATACGATAGCAGGGGCAGACGGAGCCATTTTCCTGAAATGCTCAGGTGTGAGGTTGGGGGAATCAATTAGACTCCTCCAAGTACATGTCTCTCTTCACACTCACTGGGGTTGGAGGGCTTCAGTTAGTGAAGGAGACTGGGCAGCCTGGTATTGGCATCTGGCAGCACAAGGGGAAGTAACATGCAGACGCCAGCTCAGAGCGAGTCCGTCCTTTTCCGAGCAAACACAGCCGACATGCTTTTGACAATGCTGCGGATCCCAGTTCCCTTCTTCAGGGCCAGCTTGGCCTCACAGATGCGCTCTGCCAGCCCCTGGAAGACCATGAGTGCCCCATGATAGGCCTCAGCTGCAGAGACCTCATAGAACAAGCAGTCCATGGAGAGCGCCAGGAGCCGGCCCTCCTCACTGGAGACCGCTCGCCGGTGGTGCAGGTCCCGCTTGTTGCCCACGATGACAATGGGCACTTTCTCCTGACTTAGAGCCTCCTTGGTTGCCTTGATGCTCTGGACTTTGGGGCGCAGCACATTGAAGCTGGCACGGTCGCAGATGCTGTAGACGAGAACAAAGCCATCTGCCCACTGGACTCTCTTTTCCTTGGCAGCGCTCTCTTCCACCTGGTCCTGGCGGAGGAGAAACGGCAGAGGAAGATGGAGTGGAGTTTGATAAATGAGTCTCTGGGGAGGATGTTAGTGCTGACTAAGGTCATACAATCATCTGGCGGGGGGAGGGGGGAACTGAAGTCCCTGCCCTCCCCTTTGAACAACATGCAGGCTGGGTAGTGACCCTGCCAGTCACATCAACCCTGGCCTGGAAATACCAGCTGCAGGAGGAGAGAGACTTTGGTCTGGGTCTAGGTCAGCCCAATGGCCTGCAAAGGTAACATTTTATCACCCAGTCATCTACACTCAAGCCCATCCTCCCTCCAGCTCCCAGGAAGGGAGGAGCCCTTCACCAGTTTGATTCAAGGAAGCTGTGCTTGCATCTAGAAGCAACTAACTGCCTTTCAATGCAAAGCATCAACAGCTGGAGTGTTCTGGAGCAGCTCCCTGTCTTTGGACAGGTGGGCAAGGGAGGAGGGTGACATTCACATCCTCCCCACGGAAGAACATCTCAAGGGATAAGTTGGAAACAGGGAAGGTGAGGAGGAAAAGAGAAGGGCAACACAAAACTCGGAAGGCTGTGAAGGGATGGGACGATACCTGGCAGAGCCCACCAAGGCTAGGCCAGAACACTTGGGAAGAGACTAGAGTCAGGTATACTGTCCTCATGTACTGTGGAGCAAGGAGGGCTTTTGGCCATGCTTCCTCTGGCTGAAGTTTGGCATTCTTGGCTTAGGACCTTGCTCCGCATTCCCTGCTACATGCACTGAATAAGTACCATGCGAGGAGGGAGCGGGGAGCATTCAGTCGGATCCAGCACTGAGCCAGCTGCTGCTTCATCCGCTTTCTTTCCCCCTGGGCTGTGCCTAGACTGGCCACTTTTTCTGGAAAAGCAGCTGCTTTTCCGGAAAAACTTGCCAGCTGTCTACACTGGCCGCTTGAATTTCCGCAAAAGCACTGATGATCTCATGTAAGATCGTCAGTGTTTTTGCAGAAATACTATGCTGCTCCCATTCGGGCAAAAATCTTTTTCTGAAAAACTTTTGTGCAAAAGGGCCAGTGTAGACAGCACAGATTTATTTTCCGCAAAAAAGCCCCGATCGCGAAAATGGCGATCGGGGCTTTTTTGCGGAAAAGCACGTCTAGATTGGCCACAGATGCTTTTCCGCAAAAAGTGTTTTTGCGCAAAAGCGTCCGTGCCAATCTAGACGCTCTTTTTCAAAAATGCTTTTAACAGAAAACTTTTCCATTAAAAGCATTTCCGGAAAATCATGCCAGTCTAGACGTAGCCCTGGAGATTAGTGGAACAGGGTGCAAGTCCTGCCCAGGTGCTAGCCTTGGGATACTCTTTCCTGTCCCAGGGTCTTTACCCTCCAGCCAGAAGCCCAAGAGAGCAGGCCCCATCCCTGCAAGCTGCCCACGAGCCAACTGGCTGGCCCAAATGTTAGTCCTGGTGCAGAGAGTCTGAAGCAGGGGTTACAGTCTGGCTGGTGCTTCAGGTCCATAGTTTGCCATTGGGTCTTCTTAGCTAGGGCAGTAGTACTCCTGGGAGGGCAAGAATGTGTGACAGTAGCAGCAGAGGCTCCTTACCTGTGAACAGGGGACATCCCATATGTGGAGGAGAATCTCTCTGCCCTCCACTGCCAGGCTGTGGTTGTAGATGGAATCTGCCAAAAGGCACAAAGATCACTGCCTGTATAGACCACAGACAACCAGAGAGCGGTGTTCTCTCCATAGCAACCCTGCCACACTCTGCCTCCCTGCTGCACACGCATCCTCCCCTCCAGCTGGGAGATCAGACTTCAGGCACAAGAGCCATGGCCTTTGTGTTGTATGCAAGATGCCAGCTATACCGAACATTCAGCCAGAGGGTCTGTCACCCAGTAACCCAACCTGGCGGCATAGCCATCTCCTTTTTGTCCTTCAGTCAGTGCACTTGCACCTGCATCCACACTAGCTGCCCCCCGTGGGTCACTCAGAAGCCCCTCACATCTCTACAGCAAACTCTCCTAAATGTACCAAATGGCTCGAATGAGTAGATTTAACCTGTAAGCCTGCAGGCAATAGGCAAGAGCCCTAGAGAGGAAAAAAAGAGGCTCAAGAAACAGCCAAATCCCACAGGCAGACCCAGTCATACTAATCAAAATGTTTCCAAATTGGTCAGTTCACCTTCCTCCCACCCCCAACCCTCAGCTTGGCACTCACCCATGTCTCCATATTCCCCAATGAATCGCCTGGTGAGGAAACGCACCGTCAAGGCTACATGGAAAAGAACAGAAAAAAAAATCTTAAGGATTTTAAACAACCTCCCTGGCAAAACCAAGGGTGGTGATTACTATGCTGAGTCCAGCTCAGTACCAGCCACAGCCTGGCATAGACAGCCTGCTCTGTAAAAGAACCATCTCTCTTGCGATGCTGTGTGCAGATGATCTCTGTATTTTATTTACATGTTGGCCAGCCAGCAGGTTTGCTAAGAGAGGATGGATAGACCAGAAACTGCCCCAGACAAGCATTTCAATGGACTTCAATGGACTAAGAATCATTTTTCACTTTAGCGAATGTACCCATTGTGAAACTCTCTTTCTGGCTCAAGCAGATGTGCTCTAGTTTCCTATTTTAATATCACAGCTGTTGAGATGGAATAGACCTAACAGGTCCCATCTCCATTGTCCTTTGGCTATGGCAGGAGTGCTCCATAAAGCATATTCTCAAAGCTTTCTCCAGTTCTGTTTTAAAAGTCCCTAAGGTGTGACTCACAGTCATATCCCTTCCCCTGGGGGAGCTTCCTCCAGCTCCAGGGGACCCCAATAGGAAGTTCTCCCTGTTCTTCCTTTGGTGATTAAAATTCTCACCTGATTTCCCCACGCTGTCTGCTCCCATAACTAGCACATTCACTTCCATTTTCATTGTGGTGGGACTTGATATCTCCATCAAGGGCTGGTGGTCTGGGGTGAAGCTGGCACTTCTGCGCAGAGGGATTCGGAGAACCATTTGTAGCTTGCTCTCTCAGCAAAGTCTGTTTGTCTGTCTGCCAGTCCTCTCCACTGTTAAGAGGTAGAATGACTCCTGTAGCCCTAACTGAAGGAGTAATCTGCATGGGCCATACCATTCCCAATGATTGCAGGGGGTGACACACCAAGAACAGCAGACTTAACCATTCATTGTAAGATTCCCAAAAGTAAAAAAATCCCAACTTTGATACTAATAAAATCATCCTAAAAGAAAGACCCCAGACTTGACCCTGCAGTAGCAGAGGACTGGGAGGATCCTGATGGGGCTAATTAGTGTCTGAATTCAGCAGCTGTTTTCCAAAGCATATCCTGTAGCGGACCCTCAACTGAGCAGGCAGCCGGCTCCTTTCATAATTAGCCACTTGGAAGAATAGTCCATCCATGGTACCTCACCCAGCAGGCATCACAGGGCTGCATTCTTCCTACTTCACTCTTAAAGGATGAATTATGCGGCTTCTGATGAGAAAGGCAGGTGTGTTTCCCCCATCCACCCCTTTCCACATAACTTCCACTAAGCCACCATGATCTTGAGCTGCAGGACCCCCTGCTATTCTAGTGCTGCCTCCCACAGCCCTGCTGACATCTGTTATGACATGCAGACTCCCCCCCCCCCCGCCGCACTCCTGTTCTAGTGTGCCCCTTCCCCCCCACACCTGTCCACCCTACTTCATTCCTGATCATAACACTCCCAGACCTCCTCTGTGGCATGAGCAGGGACTGCTGACTGTGCCATTACATGCAAAGACTCTGTGAGGTAGACAAACACCCACTAGTTGAGAGCACCAAGCTCTGTTTACTTGTGACAGGAACACAATTAACATGGTTGTCCAGAGCAGTCATTCAGTCTGTGACTCCTGCCCATGACCTCTCACCTAGGTTGAGATCACCCTGTATTTTGAATGAGGGATTCGTACAGGCTGGGCAGATTCCCAGGCCTCTAATGGCATCCAGGAGGGTTTTTTGGACCAATCTCCCTTTGCCACCCCTCCTCAGTCCACAACAATAAGGTTATCTGCCTGGCCAGCACTCTCACCATGGTGCCCACAGGTTCTTGAGTTCCGCCACTGGCTCCTCCTCCCTCTACACACCATCTTCAAGCTCTTTGCTCCAATCCTTCAGGACCTTCACAACTGTGCCTTTCACTGCTGGCACTGCATCATGCCCTGATCCCCCTCCCCAAACCACCAAACATCCCTATACCCCATCTCCAGCCAGGCACACCTCAACCTTAAAGAGGTTCATGCAAAACAACAATCCTGCACTGAGCCACCAAGCAACCAGTGAGTCCTTCCCATTGCTCCTGACAGCCAAAGCATTTAAACAAGATCAGCCAGTGTTCAATTGGCTGGGATAAGGGATGGCTGGGGAAAGAAAGTGGTTGGGTTGGGGGAGATGATTACCGTGCTTGAAACAGGATGGTGGCAGGGCTTGGTGGGAGTGGCAGGGCTGGGGAGCCCTGAAGACCCTAGGGAAAGAATGGCAGGAATAGGTGACTAATGACTCTGGTAGGTGGGTGATAAGATTGGGGAGGGGCTGATGAGCTTGGTTGTGGGGGCAGGGTGGTGGTGATGGTGGGGGACTGATGACGCTGGTGTAGAGTGTCAGGGTTAGATGGGCTGATGATGCTCATGGGAGAGGGAATTGCAGGATTGGGGAGGTTGATGTCCCTGGTTGGGGGTGGTAGGACTGGGGGGCAGTGATCCCTGTAAGCCAAGGCTACTCCACACACAGGTTTGTTTGTGGTCCATGATGCAGTTTGGGTTTATGTGGGGCTCAACACCCCGCCCATGGGAGGGAGGCAAAACAAAAAAGTAGTCAACATAATGGTCTTCTGTTGATATGCATTTTAGTAGTTAAAATTCCTGGACTGTCATTGCTCATTAAAAGTGTAGGCATATGGGTGGAAATCAGGTAAATATTGCATTTTATTAATATCAGCAGAACTGACTTAAGCAGGGCCTGTCTGTTGTGCAATCTTGCCTTAATCTTTGTATTCATGCCTGTCAGTGTGAAAGAAGCTATTTGCATATACTTGCATATATAGTTGCATGTCTATGCAATCACACTTAAGTTGCGCTCTGAGTATCATTGTGGCTCCTGGGACTTCCAAAGTTGAGTTGCCCTGGCATAAGCTATGAGCTAGTGGGGCCACTCCAAAGCCATTCCAGTGCTGCCCAGCCGATTAGCAGAGCACCCACAGCTAAGCTTGTGTTTCACCTGTGGTGATTCCTCATGCATATAACAACATTTATTACACGCATGGATGGAAAAGCTTAGAAGGAACATTGCAGGGGTACTAATAGCTGGGGGGTGTGCACAGGGCTGAGGGGACTAACGTCCCCAGTAGTGGGGTGGCAGTCTTGCTTCCCCCCTAGCTGACCAAACTGGGGCTGATGCAGTGGGGTCGAGGATGATGCTGATGCCCTGGGTGGGGAGGTGACGTCCCGGGACAGGACGGGGGGAGGCAGCAGCAGCAGCAGCCCTGGTGGGGGAGTGGCAGGGCGGGGAGGGGCTGAGAGCGCTGGGGGGGTGGCGCTGACGCCGCAGAGGATCCTGCGATGCCCTGAGCGGCGGGAGGCAGGACGGGGACACGGGCCGGAGTTGACGCCCCTGGTGGGGGCGGGACTGGAGCCCCCTTAGGCCGGGCGGAGCCGCCTGACGCCATCGCGGTGCGCCCAGCGCGGCCGGCTGGAGCGGTGAGTGCGGGGCTGCGTGGGCCCGGGACCCCTCCCCGCTCCGGGGCTCAGCGCGGCCCCTCGCACCCGGGGGTTCGGCGCGTCATGCCAAGCCCGGCCCCGGCTCAGCGCACTGCTCTGCCATGGGGGCGCTACCCACCGCCCCAGTGCCCCGGCACCCACCCCTGCGATCGGTGTCCTGACCCGCTTCTCCCGCCTGGGGAGAGTCTGGGCACCCTGCGGTCTCCGGGGTGCCCCCGTCCACCACAGCCCGAGGGAATGTCAGGGTCAGCGTGGAGGCGGGAGCGCAGAGTTGCGAGAGCCCCTGGTATTTATTGAGCGCGCTGCCCTCTCTCGTTCGTGGTGGTGCCCGGAGGCCTTGGTGGGCAGGATGTTAACTATCGACTAATCGAATAGCTGATGCAGTTTTGCATCGACTATTTGATTAGTCGATAAGGGTGCCTCGGCCTTTGAAGTGTAGCAACAGCCAGCTCGAGGGTCCCCAGGCTGCACTTGGCGTTTCAAAGCGGCAGCCCCGATCAGCTGGGGACTCCCCCACTGACTCCAGGCTCCATGTGGCACTTTCGCGTTTGAAGTGTAGCAACAGCCGCTTTGAAACGCCAAGTGCAGCCTGGGGACACTCTAGCTGGCCCTGGGCTGCATGCGGCAGCGCTGCGTGGAGACTGGGGTCTGGCCTCAGGCTTCGAGCGGCGTTGCTGCTTTGAAGTACCCCTCCTCCTGGCCACTGCCTCTTCTGAGGCAGCAAGGCTGGGGAGGGGAGGGGAGTGACTAGTTGACTAACCTGTTGACTAGTCCTTCACATCCCTGCTTGGCAGAGGCACAGATGATCAACTGTGCCCATGCCACCAGCCTATCCTTTTTTTAATAAGATGAGTTGGGAGGGAGTGATCCTCCTGTTTCCAGGGCATTGTCAAAGAGAGATTGGAGACCTTGTTCGGGCTGTGCATGGGGACCTGAAAGAGATTAGTAGAGCCCTGCATGTATATAAAATTTACATCTGCATCTCTGTCTGCAAAAATGAGCTACAGCTGTCTGCATCCACATCCATAGATGCAGATACCCGTGGATATAAAGTGGATATTTGCAGATTTGCAGGGTTCTAGATATAAAATTTGTATCAGCATCTGCGTATATATCCATAAGAATGAGCCATGAGGTGGATACCCATGGGTAAAAAGTGGATATCTGCAGATTTTCAGGGCTCCGGAGATTAGCGATGGAAAAATGCAGATTGACTATGGGGATAAAGTCCTGACTCTGGCATTGAGCTAGTTGGGGAATAGCCCCCCCCCCAAAGTGTGTGGGAGCCCCGAAACTAAGGATACATGAAACAAGACTGGATAATGCTCTAGTAAATGCTCTAGCTAGGTCCTGATCTTTTCCATCTCTGTTCTCTCCAATCTTCAATCAAATGATCAGGAGCCTTTCTCAGTGGTGCTAAGAGGCAGTTGCTGGTCGGAATCCACACTAACCAGCCTCTCTCTTCACAGCACGTGAGCAGAGAAATGGTGTTTGTGCCTGGCCTGTCGCTCACCTGACTTGGCAGCTATTGCTGATCATGGGTCTGAAAGCTGAGCCCCGAGCTGAGGAGACAGCCGTTAGAGTGGCTGTGCGCATTCGACCCCTGCTGCCCAAGGAGCTGTTGCATGGGCATGAGACCTGCCTCCATGGAAACCCAGAGACCAAGGAAGTGACCCTGGGGCGTAACCGCCATTTCCACTTTGATGCTGTCTTTACTGAATCCTCCGATCAAGAGTCAGTGTATGGTGCCTGCGTGCAGCCGCTGGTCGAGGCCTTCTTTGAAGGCTTCAACGTTACTGTGTTTGCTTATGGCCAGACAGGCTCGGGCAAAACCTACACCATTGGGGAAGCAAGTGTCTGTGAGTATCTGAAGAAGTAGCACTTTCCCACCCCCCGATGAATGTATAACAATAGTTCCTTCCTCCATCCACTGCCTGGCTGTCACGAGGGCACCAGGATCCCTTTTAGGTAGAAGCAGAAAGGACTTCTTAAGCTAGTTTAGTAACAGTAGCATGAAAAGCTGGTGATGGTCAACACGCAGGCTGAAAAATGAAGTAGGCAAAAAGTTGAGGAAATTCAAAGGCTCCTCAATTTGACCATCCTGCCTATCATTCACCTGAGTACAAGCAAGAAGATTGTTTTGTGATTTTTCTAAGGGTGCTTTCACCTTTGATTTTCCTTAATTTCCTTAATTTCTCAGGGTTGTTCTACACTAAAAACTTACATCAGCATAGCATTGTCTCTCAAAGTGTAAAAAATCCACACTCCTCAGAGATGCCAACCTAACCTCCTGTATAGTACTAGGACAACAGTAGAATTCTTCCATCAACCCTAGCTACTGCCTCTCAGGGAAGTGGATTAACTATATAAACGGGAGAACTTGTTCCCATTGCTGCCTGAGTGGGAAACCTATGGCCTGAAGGTGGATCTGGCCCCTGGCTTCCGTGGATCCGGCCTCCAGCTTGGGGCTTCTCTTCTGCCCCGTAGCAGGCACAAGCGCTCAGTCTCTCTACCTCGGCATCCCCCAATGCATCACAAAGCTGTGGTGTCCCAAGTGTGATATTGTGTCTTTTTTTTCCCCTTGGGGGCCAAGCCAATGAGATTTCTTTCTTTTTCTTTTTGTTTCTCATGGGCCAGGCCAGTGAGGGTTTTATTGGTTGGTTGGTTTGCTTTTCACAGGTGTGTGATCCCTGAAGGATATTTCTTTGGGTCAGTGGCCCCCAATCCAAAACAGGTTCCCCTCTCTTGGTTTACACTGAAGCTGCAGCAGTACTGCTGTAGTGATTTCAGTATAGACATACCCTAGATCAGCCTTTAACAGAAAGAGTTTTGCATTTATTTTCATTGTAGGTTTCTATTGTACACTTTCCTTTCCCACCTTTTCTTGAGCTACTCTTGTTCACTTCCCATAAAAGCTTTTATGCCTCAAGGCTGGCTGTTTTGATACCTACGGCATCTTAAGATATTTACTGCATATGTGCAGAAAGGTAACTTCATAGCTATAAAAATACTGTATTGCTTTTATATCTTTAGACTTGGCTTGACTTTTCTTTTTGCATTTACGGGTACTACCTTCATGCCAGGCTTGAGGCTTATAACGTCAGATGGTTTGGGGCTATTGGAGATTCCCCAAACTTAAATTAATTTTAAAAAATTCTCAGCCCGGTAGAACTTTTTTTTTCCATTAGAGAAAGTTCTGAGCAGTGCTGGATCCAGAGGAAATCACATTTCACCCTCAGCCATAATGTTTGCTAGCTACAGGTATTACAATTTACTTTTCACTCTGTAGGAAAACACTTTCCAACTCCATACATGCATTACCTCTAAGAATATGTCTTTACTGCACAGTTAATCTGGGTTCTCTACCATGTTTTAGCCCAACCTTGTGACTTTCCACACAGATCTCTGACCCAGGTTCAGCCTGAGCTAGTTTACCTGACAAGGTAGGGGATTAGAGCCAGACCTTGTTTTTGCGTAGGCTGTAGCCTGTCCATTTTTCAGTGAATATTCAGCACTCAAGTGCTGTTAATCCTCCAGTGCCTTCCCACAATTCCCCTCAAAGGACAGACAGATTTTCCTGCAATTTACACAACTAGGTGGGAAAGAATCCTGGAGCCATCTCAGAACAAAGAACTGTGAGTTGTGCCTCCAGACATGAGGGAGAGTTCAGAAACAGTGAGGGTGTGGATATAGTTTGGCCATGGGAACTCTTAACCTAGCCTGAGTGTAACTTGGGTGCTCAGACCAGGATAGGTTAATTGTGCTGTGATACCTTAAGATGTGCCATCTCTGGATAAAGAGGAGCAGGAATGCAACGGTAGGTAGAGGAGAATTTGGACAAGGATCCTACAACCTCCTATGACTTGTGCTTCTTGGGCCCTTTAATGTGCCCCCCCCCCCCCCCCCCCAATGCTGAGCACATGTGATAGTGTGAGTCTGGTCCCTGTGGTTTACTGTTCCTATGACATGAGAAGTGCACCCCACGCTGGAATAGGCTTTCTGGACATCCACTGCTTCTGGTGATTGTATGTGTGTCTTTCTCTCTGTCAGCTTCTATTAATGAGGATGAGCAGGGGATCATTCCACGTGCCATGGCTGAGACCTTCAAACTCATTGACGAGAATGACCTGATTGACTACACAGTCAGAGTCTCCTACCTGGAGGTGTACAAGGAGGAGTTCCAGGACCTCCTGCAAGTGGAGACAGCCAGCAAGGACATCCAGATCCGTGAGGATGACAAGGGCAATATTGGTACATGTGACTGTTCTTAGATAGGGATGGTAACTATCGGTTAATTGAATAGTCGAGTAACCTCATGAATTCTTATTGGTTACTTGACTTCTATAGTCCCTGGGGGCGGGGGCGGGCAGCCAGTGAGCTCTGGCCTCAGTCCCGAGAAGATCCCTGCCGGGTGGGAGCTGGTCCGTGAGAGGAGCCGGTTTAAAAAACAGCTCCCCTTATGGACTGGCTGCCTGTTGCCCAGTGCTGCTGCCTCTCCAGCGGCGCAGGGTGGCAGCAGCCCCTGTCTAGGGCGTGGTCTGAGCTCCCAGACCTGGCGTGAGCCGGAACTGAGCTGGGCTTCCAACATCTTCAGTAGATCAGTTGTGCAGGTACCCCTGGGGCTGGAAATTCATTTCACAGGGGACCATTTAATGTGCCACCACCTGATGGTGATAGCAGCAGTTAGCATGGAAAGGGTCCTCAGGGTGCAGGTCTCCATTTTCAGCCACACATGAGTTTTATGGCCCCTGTTGGCTCAGAGGCCCCCAAAGAAAGTGTATGTGATTGAGAGCAAGAGTCCTGGGGCTGTTCCCAAGAGTAGCTATGCGTAACCTCATTTGTCTGCTTTGCCACATGTGAGCTAAGCCCATGCTCTTATTCATATGATAAGGCAGGGGTGGAAGGGTTTGGCTCCCAAACAAATGAACTAGCGCTGGTTGTTTAATGTAGACGCCCATGGCTGAGTGTGGGGGCATGGCCCGTGGCGAATTACCTGGGTGCTCACAGTCTGGCCCTCTCAAGCAACCCTCCAATAACAAACCCCTGTCCCCTGCTAGCTGGAGGAAAACCTTTTGGCTAGGAAACGGATTTCCCTTCTGGGAGGGTTACTCTTTGTGACTCTCAAATTGCAGCTGACGAAGTGGGTCTTTGCCCACGAAAGCTTATGTTCCAACACTTCAGTTAGTCTATAAGGTGCCACAGGACTCCTCGTCGCTTTTGCAGTCAGACTAACACGGCTACCCCTCTGATACTCAAATTGCCCTTTCACCCCTGCTGGACATGCTGGCTGTCGCTGTGTGTGACTTTCCTTGGCAGGGTGTAAGTATCCATGCCAGTGTGATCACTGCCTTGTCTGTCTCGTTGCAGTGTTGTATGGGGTGAAGGAAACAGAAGTGGAGGGGCTGGATGAGGTCCTGAGTCTGCTAGAAATGGGCAACACCGTCAAGCACACGGGAGCCACCCACATCAACACACAGTCGAGCCGCTCGCACACTATCTTCACCGTGACCATGGAGCAGCGGCGTGGTGCCGGCCGCCTCACTCACCTCGCCCTCCATGACCGGGCCTCGGTCCCAGCCTCCGGCCAAGTCCTGACTTCCAAATTCCACTTTGTGGACCTTGCAGGCTCCGAGCGGGTGGTGAAGACCGGAAACACAGGGGAGCGCCTGAAGGAGAGTATCCAGATCAACAGTGGCCTGCTGGCCCTGGGCAACGTGATCAGCGCCTTGGGGGACCCTCGCAGGAAATGCAGCCACATTCCCTACAGGGATTCTAAAATCACCAGGTACCGCTTGATGCTTGGGCCATCCACGTCGCTCTGCTCATTTGGCTGGTGCTCTCTTAGCTCGTAGCAGGGATAACCAGGCTTCTTTACCCCTTCCCAGCACGCTGAGGGGTCTGGCTGGGTCATGGCTGCCCCTGTGCAGTCAGAGTTGGCGGCTGCTACAGTTGATTTTGCCAGGCCTCTTGTCCCTGCCACTCTCATTTGGAGGGTCTCTGACTGGTTCTGACCATTTCACCAAAAGGCCACAGGTATCTGGCTCTGTCAGTCCATTGTGTCAGTGTGTTTTACTGGAGGGGGCCCTGAGAAGCAGAGCACCAAGTTTAAGTGTGAAAGTCCAGCTTATTCCCATGCTGCTTCATTTGGCTGGTCTGGGGCAGGGCACTGAGAGTGGGGTATTGAGGCTGTCACCCATTCCTGCCTACCAGTGACTAGCAGATGCGCCCATCAGATGGAAGTTTGGGGCCCTGTGTGCAGTAGGGAAGCCCCTCGCTCCCAATGTGACCACTGCACCAGAGGCGGCTTTGCCAGAGGTCAGTATGAGGGACACTTTTAGTGCTTCAGGCTTTGCTCTCCCTCTCCTGTAGGAACATTCAGGGACTCAGGGCTGTCATCCAGGCCCCTTTTGCCAGCATTGGGGTGATTTTGGACCCCTGGCTTTGCTCTGTCAGAGGGGTGGTGCTGGAAGTACCCTTCCAGCCCCTGGCATGTCTGCCGTGGAAGGGCTGCAGCCCCTTGCTCTGGTTTGATGGCTCTGCTCTTCTCCTTAGGATCCTGAAAGACTCCCTGGGGGGCAATGCCCAGACTGTCATGATTGCCTGCGTCAGCCCTTCCTCCTCTGATTTTGACGAGAGTCTCAACACGCTGAATTATGCCAGCCGCGCTCAGAACATTAAGAACAGGGCCGTGGTGAACTGCCGCCGGGAGACGGAGCATGTAGAGGAGCTGCAGCTTCAAATCAAGAGCCTGCAGAAGGCGCTGGAGCAGCGGCACCGTTCGGAGACCCGTATCATAAACCGCTCCGATGCTGCCAAGCGGTGCCCGCCAGAGCACACGGCCCGCTTGCTGGCAGAGTGCGCTCACTACAGGACGTGCACGGATGCCGCCTACCAGCTCCTGACGGAGCTGCAGAGGGAGGGCAACCTGACCGTGGAGCAGATCCTGCGGGTCAAGGAGTGGCTGTGCGCGGTGGAGAGCGGGAGGAGCGAGCTGACCTCGGCCTCTGGCCAGGACAGTGGCATTGAGAGCGCCTCAGCAGAGGATCAGTGTCCCCAGGCGCAAGGCTCAAAGCCCTCACGGTCTCAGGTATTGGGGGGGTCAGTGTTGCGGTTTGGGCAGTGCGAAGGGTCAGTGCGGTATCCAGGGGGTGATGGTGATAGAGCAGAGTGCTGAGGAGGAAGAGCAGCTGTATGGGCAGAGCGGAAAGAAGAGAAGGAGACAAAGCTGTCTCTGTATTAGGCCCTCCTCAGAGCCCCTCGGTGGGTGGGTCCAGCCTCCTAGGGATAGAAAAGAGAACTCCCTTTGAGAGAGGAAGGATGGCCCATGGTTAGAGCTAGCCCGGGACATCTAGGTTCAGTTCCCAGCTCTTCAACAGGCTTCCCTGGCCTGTGCACCTGTACAATTAGGACATCAGCACTGCGCTGCCTCAGAGCACTGGGGGTAGGGACGTAAAAGAGTAGTCGAATTAACTACTCACATTCCCCCCTTGCTGCCTCTATGTCAGGGTGAGGGGTGGGGGGGGGCGAGGCAGGAGCTGGTGCTGGGGGGGAACCAGCTTAAAAGCCGATTCCTTCCAGCACTGTCTCTGTGGTGTGGGTGGGGGGAAGGGGAGGCAAAGGCACAGTGGAGTAAGAGCCACCCAGCTCTTACTACAATTAAAAGGCAGAGGCACAATGCGGGACCCAGCGTGAGCCGTGACTGAAGCAGTCCTGGCTTGCGCCTGGTCCCGGACCTACTCACTCCTGCTGCCTGCACGCCCGGCTCCTACTACATTTAAACTGCAGAGCCGCAGTGGTCCCTTATTGACTAATCGTGTCCTCGATACAATTTGTATCAAATTCACGATTAGTCATTTACTCGATGCTTAACATCCTTCCTGGGGGGTAAATGCAGTAGTGATGGAGAGGCGCTTAGCTACAACAGGAACGTGGGCTGGGTCAGGCCACAGGTAAACGGTATGGGACAGCAAGAGAAAGCCAAGGCTGAGGGCTCTGAGGCCCTGGCCCCACTTGACAGCTGACTCCCAGCCCTGTTAGCTTGCACTAGTTCCCTCTGAGTAACTCAGCAATCCCTGTTCTCCATGGAGGACAAAGTGCGTCTCGGACTTTGACTAGGAAAGCCTCCCAACCCCTCCTGCCTGCCTGCTCCCCATTGCAAGGCAGCTGCTGTTGGGGTAGAAAGCAGCATCCACACAGTAAGTCAGCCCCAGAGTGTGGCCGGGGAGTGAGGGAGAAGCCGGGATCCTGCTTGCAGAGATAGTAGCGAGGCAGAAAGGTGGCTGGCTACCAGTGGGATTCTTAGAAACATGAAATCGAGCTAGTTCCAAGTGCAGTCTGGAATGTACGTACTCCTGGCCATCAAGCTAGAGAAGTTACTTCAGTGAGTGAGGGGCGGGAGGTGGTGTGGGATGGGGAGCCCCATCGAGCGTATTCTGCAGACAAAATGACCAGCACTGCAACCCTTCCTTCCAGCAGCATCCCCAGTGCAGCTGGCGCCCCACGACAGCCTGACTTAATAACGGTATAAATAACGTCTCTCCGCTCCGGCCTTTCCCCCCAGTCACACAGGAAGGAGAAGGACTACGTACAAATGAGGCAGCTAGTTAAACAGAAATGAAAAGGTACAGGGCCAAAAGTGAAATCCCTGCAAGCTGGGTGGAAACTTTTCAAAGAAACCATAAAAGAGGCTCAACTTAAAAGTATCCCCCAAATTAAAAACCATAGGACGAGAACCCAAGAAAGTACTTTGGAAGCAGGAATCCTGCTAAATGCGCGGTGGAGCACTGGATGATCAAGATGCTAAAGAAGCACCCAAGGACGATAAGGCCATTGCAGAGAAACCAAGTGAATTCTTTGCTTCGGTCTTCATGGCTGAGGATGAGAGAGAGACCTGAGCCATTCTTTTTAGGTGACACATCTGAGGAATTTTCCCAGATTGAGGTGCCATTAGGGGACGTTTTGGAACAAATTGTTAAATTAAACAGTAATGAGTCACCAGAATGAGATGATATTCACCAAGAGTGGTGAAGGAACTCAAACGTGAATTCCAGAACTTATTAATTATGGTTTATTTAAATCTGCTTCTGTACCAGTGACACAGGAGGATAGCTAATGTGATGCCAGTTTTTAAAAAAGGCCCCAGGCGTGATCCTGGCAGATATAAGCCAGTAAGCCTGATTTCAAGAGTGGACAAAATGGTTGAAGCTGTAGTACAGAACAGAATTGTCAGATACATAGATGAACATAATTTGTTGGTGAAGGGTCAAACATGGTTTTTGTAAAGGGAAATCATGCCTCATGTATCTAGTTGCATTCTTTGAGGGGTCCATGAGCATGTGGACAAGGCGGATCCAGGGGATACAGCATACTTAGATTTCCAGAAGGCCTTTGACAAGGTTCCTCTCTAAAGACTCTTAAGCAAAGTAAGCTGTCATGGGATAAGAGGGAAGGTCCTCTCCTGGATTGGTAACTGGTTAAAAGATGAGAAACGAAGGGTAGGAATAGATGGATAGTTTTCAGAATGGGGAAGGGTAAATAGTGGTGTCCCTTGGGTCAGTACTGTTCAACATGTTCATACATGATTTGGAAAAACAGATGAACAGTGAGGTGTAAAAAAACTGCAGATGTTACAGAGCTACTCAAGATAGTTAATTCCAAAATAGACTGAAAAGCCATAAAGGGATCTCTCAAAACTGGGTGACTGAGTAACAAAATATCAGATGAAATTCAGTGTTAATAAATGCAAGGTAATGCACATAGGAAAACATAATTCCAACTTTACATATAAAATAACATTGTTATTACCACTTAAGAGAGCTTGAAGTAATTGTGGTTAGCTCTTTGAAAACATCCATGCAATGTGCAGCAACAGTTAAAAAAGCAAACAGAATGTTGGGAATCATTAAGAAAGGGGTAGATAATAAGACAGAAAATATCATATTGCCTCTATATGAATTCGAAATCCGTGGTATGCCCTACATCTTGAATACTGTATGCAAGTAGATGTGGTTGCCCATCTCCAAAAAGATACATTGGACTTGGAGAAGTTTGAGAAAAGGGCAACAAAAATGATTAGGGGCATAGGACAGCTTCCGTATGAGGAGAGATGAATAAGATTGGGACTTTTCAGCTTGGGAAAAGACACAACTAAGGAGGAATATGATAGAGGTCTATACAATCATAACTGCTGTGGAGAAAATATATAAGGAAGAGTTGTTTACTCCTCATAATACCAGGACTAGTGGTCACCCAATGAGCAGCAGATTTGAAACAACAAACAAAAAGAAGTATTTCTTCACACAGTGCACAGTCAACCTGTGGAACTCCTTGCCAGAGGATGTTGTGAAATGTCAAGACTTTAACTGGGTTAAAAAAAGAATTAGATAAATTCATGGAGGGTAGGTTTGCCAGTGTGGACAGGGTTGGTGTCCCTAGCCTGTTTTCAAGAAGCTGGGAATGGGTAACAGGGGAGGGATCACTTAATGATTCCCTGTTCTGGTCATTCCCTCTGGGGCACTTGGCATTGGACACTGTTGGAAGACAGTATATTGGGCTAGATTGTACCTCTGGTCTGACCCCTCCCCCCATGTGGCCACTCTTATGTGTATCTGCTGTCTGAGAGACACTGAATGTTCCCAGAGTAGCAGCTCTGCACGCTGCGGCCACGGCTGTGTGCATTCAGGGTGTGGGGTGAGTGGCAGACCATACAGTAGATATACCTGTTTGTGTTGCATATTGGGTGGGGAGGAGCACAATGGCACAGTGAAGTTTTGGGGGTTACTGATTAGGGATGTTACATATCGATGAATCAGCTAATTGAGCAGTCAATGGCTAATTGAGCAGTTAATTTCCATCAGGCGGGCGGCTCTTGCTACATTTCAAAGGCAGAGACACAGCAGGGAACCTGGACAGGGGAGGCAAAGGTGCAGCGGGGAACCTGGTGCAAGTGGTGACTGACGCCCGCATCTCTTGCTCCATTTCAAAAGCAGAAGCGCAGCTTCTAGGAATGCGTGTGAGCTGGGACAGCTGATTTCCGGCTTGCGCCCAGTCCCCTGCTGCGCCTTTGCCTTTTAAATGTAGTAAGAGCTTTGCGGCAATTTCTACATTTAAAAAGCAGAAGTGCAGCATCTGGGATCGGGTGCGAACTGAGACAGCTGAGTCCCAGCCTGCGCCCACTCCCCTGCTGCGCCTTTGCCTCCCCTGCTCCCCCTCCTGCAGAGAGGGTGCTGGGGGGAACCAGCTTTTAAGATGGCTAGTCGCTTACATCCCTATTACTGATGCTGTTTCTCTTCTCTTCCCTGGGGGCAGGTGAGTGCAGAGAAGGCAGGTGAGGCAACCAGAGATGAACAGCTGGCCCAGCTGCAGAGACAAGTGGAGCGTCTGGAGGAGGAGAACCGGGACTTCCTGGCTGCCCTGGAAGATGCCATGGAGCAGTACAAACTGCAGGTACTGCTGCCTCTCTCCTCTCCAGTTCCTGCTGCCTTTCAGTGCCCGCAGCCTGTACCTCTCTGTCCGGTGGGCAGTCCCTCCCTGCACCTCTGGAGTCTTTAGGATCCCTTTCTCCCTTTTCAGTCTTCATTGCCTCACAGAGAATGGGCCCGTCTAGGGGACCTTTAATTTCAAATGCCATTTGGCCCAGCCTGGCCTATGCTGTAGATTCTCCATTATGGGGTGGGGTTTTCCTTTTGGGTTTTTAGTGCCTTCCACATGCTCCCCAAACCCAGCCAGTTGCCTGCCACACTTGTTTCTGCTGTTAATCTGCCCTCCCTTTTCTGGATGGATTAGACAGCGGGGGTGGGCAATCAGGGAAAGTGCAGTATGTCCCATTTGCTACTGTGCTAGCAGCATGTACGTGGGAAACCACGTCTTCCCTCGTCTTTCAGAGCGACAAGCTGCAGGAGCAGCAGGATGCCATCTCTGAGCTACACGTGCGCTTGGAGATGGCCGTGCCAAACCTGCTGGTGCCGGAGCTGCTGCAAAATGTTCACCTGGTGGAGCTTGCCCAGAGACCTCACACAGCCCCGCTGAATACTGCACAGTCCCATGACCTCAGCATGGGGCAGTCAAGGCCGTCCCTCACCAGCCAGAGCCATCGTGGAAAGGTGGGTGAGGTGGACGTCATTGCCACGGGTGCTTGCTCTTGGAAAAGTGCTGTTCTCTCTTCTGGATGCCCTGACCGCAGGCACTGGCCTTTCCTACACTGGGTCTCTAATCCTGTCAGTGGGTTTGAACAAAGTCCCTTGAGCCATGGTGGAGTTTGGGAGGGAGACCGGCCTCCAGCAAAATGGGCCCAGGCTTGAAACTCAGCCGTAGGCTTGGGTGTCGTGCTCCCTGATGTGAGACTTTGCCTCAGTTTGGGGAAAAACTGCTTTCAGCCAAGTCTGAGTACTTACAGATGGCATCCCGAGCCCAGGCTGCAGGTAAAGCCTTTTGTGCCACATCGCTGGAGCAGCCGGCTGGGTCCAGGAACTCATCAGCTCTGCTCACAACACCACTGAGCTCCACACGGTCTCCCCTCTGTATAGCTCAGTGGCCCCTGCTGAGCTCTGTTCCCCGTGAAGTGCCCGTCTTTCCATGTGTGACTGCCCCCTCTGCCCCGAGCAGCTCAACAGCCCAGCCCAGCTGGGGGAGGACCCGGCCATGCCTTGCCATACCCATGCACAGGGCGTGGCCTGCAGACGGGAGGCCAGAGATGTGCTGCTGATGAAGGAGTGCAGCGAGGACTCCGAGGAAGAGGGGGAGACAAAACAGGCGTTGCACAAGCGGAGGTGAGTGGAGGTTGTGCGGGTGGGAGCATCAGCCAGGGTCACTCAGCAAACACCGTGCCTGCTTCCCCTGATTAAGGACGTGTCCACGTGCCAGCCAGGGTGGCCTGCAGGAACTGGGCCAGCTCTAAATGAGCCATCTCTGTGCCCTCAGCCAGGCAGTGCCGTGTCTCCCCTAAGCACAAGAGGCCCTTGTAGAACTAGAGCAGCCAAACCGGAAGTCAGGCAAAGTGAGCGTGTTTGTAATGGCCGAGTGCGGGTTAGCATCTAACTGCTCAGTGAGGCTGGTGCTGGCCTGATGGCCCCGGAGCTTGAGCCCACCCTGCACAGCACAGGCAGTGGCAGTTCAGGTGTCGTCCTGCTGTATCTCTGCCCTGATTTGCAGGAGTTGGTTTTAGAGCGGAGAGCTGAGCTCCATCTCCGGGGCCGTTCAGCCCTTGACGTCTCTGCTGAGGCTGCCAACTGCTGGCGTGGGGGCCGTGGACATCTGTCTGCAGGGAAGTGGATTGAGTCGGCTGTGTCAGTCCCGGTCCCGCTGCCTTGCCTGATAGGCCACGGGCATCCTCGTCCCTCTCTGTTGGGCTAGTGCCAGCTGGCCGGCTTGGCGCGGGTTCTCTCTTCCCTCAGCTGTAGCCTAACTGATTGGCTGCTGTTCTAGAAACGGGATCCGAAGCTTGTGCCAAGACGTTTCCAGCAAGCTGTGTGAGGAGGGGAGCAGAGGCAGCTCACTGCCCATCCAGGAGGAGTCCCTGGAGCTGCCCAAAGGTAAGTGGAGACTGGGTCCTGGGGGGAGGCTGGTGATGCCCTCAGCTGCTGTTGGTAGCAGTGAGGAGCCGGCCACGTGCTCTGCTCTGGAAGAGAAAAGTGCAGGAGCATCCAGACTGCCCAGCCTAGGCCAGAGCCTGAGGGCTGCTGCTGCTAGTGCGGAATGGATGCTTTGCTCAAGAGGAAGCATCTCATGCTGGGATCTGCAGTCTCTGAGGGCTGTAGCACTGTGCTAAAGAGGACGGCAACCAGGGCTTTCCACCAGGGCTTGTCCCCACAGCAAAGTGCAGAGGGGACAGCAGCTTCCTGGGCGAGGTCCTGAAGAGACTGGCTCTCTGTGTTGCAGAGGCCTGCAGGAGGAGGGGGCTGGCTGGTCCCAGGGAAAGCCTTTCAGGGAAGGACTCAGAGCGGCGGCTGGTGCAAGCCCAGCAGAAGATCCGGGAGCTTGCAATAAACATTCGTATGAAGGAGGAGCTGATCGCGGAGCTCATCAAGACAGGTGCAGAGCTGCTGGTGGGGTAATGTTCCTGCCAGGCAGGCCTTGGAGCTCTCGGGGCTCACGCCTGTGGCAGGAGGTGCTGGATCTCTGCTTGTCTTCTCTCCTGGTGGGACGCTGTGCCCTCCATTCCCCCAGCTCAGCCTCCCTCCCTGTGCACCTGTCCCTAGTAGGCCAGACTCACAGGGAGCTGAGTGCCCTTTGCCATGCTTGTTACCATGAGCATGGCCCCACTCCCTGGATCTGCTAGCAAAGGAATTGGGCCACATGCCCAGCTGCTTGCCTGGTCTCAGGAAATACCATGCATGCAGTATAAGACAGTCACCCCCCAGTCATCCCTCCCCCCCTGCATCCGTTCTCCCAGCAGGCAGAGCCCAGCGAGTGCTGTGACACCAGCTGCTGGCTGAGATCCTTCCCCTTGGCTTCCCCAGGGTCACACCGGAGGAGCTGAAGGCAGCAAGGATACTGAGTGGCTCACGGGAGGAGGGGGAGGAATCTCAGGAACTAGCTCTCCCCACCGACCGGCTGTTACCAAAGCTAGAGCAGGGATTGCTGGCGATCAGACCAGCTGGGCGGGTGGTGGATGTGGGATGGTGCAGAGGCTTCCAGCAAGATGAGCCAAGAGCCAGACAGCACCAGCTCGTGCCCTGGAGAGGCTGGTCTAGCACCGCCCAGTGTCCTGGTGCCAAACTGCTCCTGATAGGCTAGCGGATGCCATACAGGCCCTTGTCATTGCTGTCCTCCCGGATAAGCCACCTGGAAGGAGGTAGGGTGGGGGGCAAGGCAGTTGGTGATGGCTTGGATTCCCTGCTGGTTTCAGGCAAGGATGCCCAAGCCATGAACAGACAGTACTGCCAGAAGATCTTTGAGCTGGAGCAGGAGGCGGAGCAGGTGCGAGCAGAGCTGAGCAGTGGCCAGAAGCAGCTGCAGGAACTGGAGGGGAAGGAGCCCCGGGACACTGGAGAGAAATGCAAACTGCAGGAGTATCGCACGCGGGTTGCAGCAGCCCAGGGCAAGGCACGGGTCAGTGTGAGCCTGGGGTTCTCCCGTCTGCCCCAGCTGGGGGGAGAGGAAGCTCTTGCAGGTTGAGGGGCAGTTAAAGAGCCGGGCTGGGGACTGGCTGTCTAACAGCTGGTGTGGGTTCTCTGAAGGGCAGGGTGGTATGCGGTTTCTTGGCCCTCAGCCTAAGGGCAGCCCTCATATGGCAGGTGCTGCGAGAGAAGAAGCAAGTGACGGAGAGGTTGGTGTCGCTCTCGGCCCAGAGTGAGAAGCGGGTGCAGGAGCTGGAAAGAAATGTCCAGCTGATGCGGCGGCAGCAGGGGCAGCTGCAGAGACGCCTGCGCGAGGAGACTGAGCAGAAACGCCGCCTGGAGACGGAGATGCACAAGCGGCAGCATCGCGTCAAGGTCAGAGCTAGAGCCCTGTGTGCCAGCCAAGGGCAGAGGGTAGCTCCGGTGTGTGGCCCTGTGTCCTCAGCAGCAGCAGGACGAGGAGGGAAGCCTGTACTGCATTTTCTGGAGTAACCGCTTAGCCCAGTGAGTTGAGCTGGAGGCTGGGAGGGCTCCAGTCTGAGCTCCGGGGCACTGGATCAACCTGTTCTCCCCCCACTTCACCCCCAAACTAACAGCTGCTCCCCCTCGTGCAGGAGCTGGAGCTGAAGCATGAGAAGCATCAGAAGATCCTGCGCATCAAGACGGAGGAGATTGCAGCTTTCCAGAGGAAACAGAGGAGTGGCAGCAATGGCTCTGTGCTCAGCCTGGAGCAGCAGCAGGTACATAGCAGTGACCCCCTCTGCAAATGGGGTGGGCCTTAGGGAATCCTGCACCAGATTGGTACGGTCAGCAGAGGTGTTCGGTCTCCATGCCCTGACTGGTAGGGCCAAGAAGGCTAACGGCATATTAAGGTGTATTAGGAGGAGCATTGCCAGCAGACCTAGGGAAGTTGTTATTCCTTTCTATTTGGCACTGGTGAGGCCACAACTGGAGTATTGCATCCAATTCTGGGGCCCCCATTACGCAAAGGATGTGGACGCATTGGAGAGGGTCCAGCGGAGGGCAATGAAAATGATTAGAGGACTGGGGCACATGACTTACAAGGAGGAGCTGAGGGATTTGGGTTTATTTAGACTACAGAAGAGAAGAGCGAGGGGGGAGGATTTGATAGCAGCCTTCAACTACATGAAGGGGGTTTGCAAAGAAGATGGAAAGATACTGCTCTCAGTAGTGACAGATGGCAGAACAAGGAGCAATGGTCTCAACTTGCAGTGGGGAGGGGGGGGGGGTCTAGGCTGGAAATTAGGAAAAACTATTTCCCTAGGAGGGTGGTGAAGCACTGGAATGGGTTACCTTGGGAGGTGGTGGAATCTCCATCCCTAGAGGTTTTTAAGCCCTGGCTGGGTTGATTTAGTTGGAGTAGGTCCTGCTTTGAGCAGGGGGCTGGACTTGATAACCCCGAGGTCTCTTCCAACCCTAGGATTCTATGATAAATCTATTAAGGGGTGAAGCAGTCAGATCTCCAGCAATGAAACCAGAGAAGTAGCTGGTAGAGGCCTTTGCCTCCCTGACCTAACCTCCCTCCTATTGGTGACCACATCCTTCCCCTCATCCCCTCCCTCTCTTTCCATCAGAAAATCGAGGAGCAGAAGAAGTGGCTGGACCTGGAAATGGACAAAGTCCTTGAGCAGCGCCGTGCCCTGGACGAGCTGGAGGACGAGCTGAGGAAACGGGAAGCCATAGTAGCCAAAAAGGAGGTGCTGCTCCAAGAGAAGAACGGCCTGGAGTCCAAGAGACGCCGCTCCAGCCAGGTGGGCTACCGAGCTGTGGAGATCTCTCGCTCATCTGCTGGCAAGTGGGAGGCAGCTTGCCCTAAGCTTGCCAGAGCGAGGTGTCTTGGCAGGGATGGGGATGGGATCTAAGGTCAGGAATGTGGTCTGGAGGCAGCATCAGCAGGTTGGCATAGGGAATAGTGCCCACCCTGTGTTGCTTCTGCTGGCCATAGCGGCTTCCTGCCTAGGAATCTCCTCACTGTGGCATGGGGGGCAGTTTGGTTTAATTGCGGTCTTATTCCTCCTGCTGCTCCAGGCCTTGACTGATGACATTGTGCGGGTGTCCAGCCGCCTGGAGCTCCTGGAAAAGGAGCTGACGGAGAAAAACGGGCAGCTCCGTCATGGCAGCGCTCACGACCAGCAGCAGATCCGGCAGGAGATCAACAGCTTGCGCCAGGAGAAGGACCAGCTGCTCAAACAAAGGCTGGAGATAGACAACAAGCTGCGCCAGGGCACCCTGCTATCCCCAGAGGTAACCAGCTGCCTGTTAGGTCCACCCCACAGTCCATGTAGATCATGAGAGTGTCTCAGAGCTGGGTGCAGCCTTTCATGCCTAGCCTCAGAGCTGTGTGGCTCACGTGAGAGAAGACCTATCGTGCCTGATTTTTCACATCTGTCATTCCAAACGTAGCACAGTTGTCAGCCTGGGAAGAGGGCTGAGGCTGGGCACATGCATAGAGGGAGACCTATGTCTCGGAAGGTGCACCGCCAAAGCTCTGTGGAGACGAGTGGAGTAAGAGGGGGCTCAAGCGTGTAGCAGATCACCTGCCTGGCTACTTTGGTCTGGTTCCTGTTCCCCCGCCCTCTAACCCAGGAGTAAGTGCAGCTCCCTTCCTCTCCCCCGTGCGGTAGGAAGAGCGGATCCTGTTCCAGCTAGACGAGGCTATTGAGGCTCTGGATGCTGCAATCGAGTACAAGAATGAGTCGATCACATGCAGACAGCGGGTCCTGCGGGAGTCAGCCAGCTTGCTGTCCCAGTGTGAGATGAACCTAATGGCGAAGCTCAGCTACCTCTCCTCCTCTGAGACCCGCGCTCTTCTCTGCAAGTACTTTGATAAGGTAGGGGCCCTGCCTGAGCCCTCTGCTCAGCTCAGAACCATAGGGTCTAATCAGATGGCACTTCCCTCCTGCTCTACCTTTATCCAGGAGTTCTGGTGCTTTGCTAGCTTTCCACTGTGAGGGGGCAGCCCCCGTTTATCCCTTCTGCAGCCTGGCTTCCATGGCTGGGTCTAGACTACACAGTTCTTCTGGGAAAAGAGAAGTAAATTGTGAACCACAATTTGCATAGCTTTTTCTGGAAGAGGCTTTTCTGACATTTGGCCTGTCTACACTGGGCCAAATGTCAAGAAAACCCCTTTTTAGAACATCCCTTCTTCCTCGTAAAATGAGGTTTACAGAGATGCTGAAAAAACGCGTCTGCTCTTCTGAAAAAGGTTTCCCAGAAAAACTCTGCAGTCTAGATGTACCCTTCTGACACACAAGCCCCCAGTGGTTCACACACCCTAGCTGCGCTCTGCTCTAGCTGTCCACCTGACATTACTCTCATGCTGCCTGGCTCCCCCTGGTGGCCCTGTTGCAGCATTGAAGCAGCTGCGGTCTTTGGAATTGCTGGGCTCTATTGAAGCTCAAGCCCTTCTTGCTCCTTAGAAGGAGCCTAACTTGATCAGTGGGGAAGAGTGAAGCTCATGGGGCATCTTCTTGAGCCCTGGACAGGTGGTGACCCTGCGAGAGGATCAGCACAGGCAGCACATTAGTTTCTCGGAGCTAGAAATGCAGCTGGAAGAGCAACAGCAGCTGGTGTACTGGCTGGAGGTAGCTGTGGAGCGCCAGCGCCTGGAGATGGACCGCCAGCTCACCCTGCAACAGACGGAGCACGAGCAGAACATCCAGTTCCTGCTCAAGCAAAGCCAAGGTAACGCCTCCATCTCCCTGTGTCTGTGGAAATGGACCCTTCTCGTCTTCCCTCAAGTCATACCCACTACCTTAGTTAACACTTCCATGATAGAGCTTTTTGAACCCTACTAACTGTTGCTCCTCTGCTTTGCTGGGCAACTACAGCATGGTTTCCAAACCCCATAGCTGTAATAATGCTCGTTCTCCTTGTAGAGCACTTGGGTGAGGAGCTGGCCAGCAGCAAGCTACAGTTTGAGGGAAGAATTCAAGTGCTGGAAAAAGAACTGAGCCGCTACATGTGGGCAAACCAGGTGCTGAACCAGAGGCTGAGTAATCTGAGCTACCCAGGACAGAGTAAAGGTGAGGAAACCCCAGCTCCCTAGGTTCAGAAGTGCAGCTTGCGTTTTACCCTGACATACTTTCATTTGCCTGCATATGACCTGGCAGAAGTTCCCCATTTCTGTAGCAGCAAAAGTCTGAAGTGCAGACAGAGCCTTTGCAGGGACAGTTGCCTTTGG
Organism: Pelodiscus sinensis; assembly: GCF_052426305.1. Lineage (NCBI taxonomy): Eukaryota > Metazoa > Chordata > Testudines > Trionychidae > Pelodiscus > Pelodiscus sinensis. The sequence continues at coordinate 30,005,249 of NC_143065.1, forward strand.
ATTATGATCCGTGCTCACTCTTTCAGTAGAGGGGATGGTGCCCTTCAGCCATCTCTTGTTGTAACTGACACACTTGAGTTTCCTCTCATATAAGGATCAGCAGCACCTATCCTGAGAACCACATCACTAACAACCTGTCTTCTCCAGCAGGGGTGGAGAGAAGCATACTTGGAGCTGGGGACAGACCTTCTGCAGTACTTGGGACCTGTGAAGAATTGGGCACTGGTTTTGTGGAACAGCAGATGCAGCTGGCTGTCCCTGAAGGAAGCCATAAGTGCAGGGATGAAAATAGGGACTTGGTGCATGCACCTTTACCATCCACATGGAGGCGCTCTTCCCTGCCCACTGACAACCCCTTGGGCTCAGAGGGGATTCAACAGAGAGAGGCAGAGTACCTGCTGAGACTGGGGCAGCCCCACGAGGGAGCCCTGTCATGGAACCTGACTCCTCTGCCCAAACCTGGCAAGGAGTTGCGTAGAGCCAGCCTCAGTGTTGCTCCAGTGCTTTCCCATCCAGGAATGATTGATGTCAGGAGAAACCCAGTCTAGAGCCAAGCTTTGAACATTAACCATGCACAGCACTGCAAGGGGCAATCGCTACTACATGTAGTCAGTAAATACCTTTCCTGGTGCCCACAAAACATGCTGCATTTCATTGAGGACTGGGGTGGGAGTTCAGATATTTTCACTCCAAGGACAAGTTGCTAAAAAGGCAGCTGATTGGATGCAGTGTCACTTCCTTGCACCGTAGTATTGGCTGGGTAGTCTTCCTGGCCCTCATCCATTGCAGCTTCCCAAGGCAGAGTGAGGGGGACAGCTCTGGTCAGGCCCTCTCACACTATAGATTTTTGTTACTGTTCTGGAACCTGCCTGCTCCCTAGAGGAGCTTATCCTGCTGGTCTCCTCCTGTGTTAGTGCAGGGGGAGCTGTATTAAGTGCTCTAGGGGAATTGTAAATATCTTTGTAGTAACTTTTTTACGTTTCTGCTGTTACTTACTAATAAATCAGTGAGTTTTATTAAATGTGTCACACGGCCTCCTATGCTCATTTAATACAATCATGGAACCTCTCAGTTACAGTAGGGCACTTCACACAGCACAAAGTAGCACTTCAGATTCGTTTATTTACAAAAGAATGCTAAAAAGGTGACCAGTCTCTCCACATAGTCAGACTGAATCTGTGACTCTCAAACCCAGAAAGGGAAACACCCATCAGACAGAACCAGGATTAAAAGAGAGAGACTCATTCTTACCAAATTAAAAAACTTACTAGTGAGCATCTTTCCTGGCTCTATGGAAAGAGGTGTTTACAGGGCTGATTCAAACACGGATTCCTCATTAAACCTCATAGCTGTGGGGATGAAGATTTCCACACACTGACTCCAGTGACAAGTCCCAATAGCAATGAACCACCCATGAGTTCAAGAAAGCCAAGCTCGCACTCAGGGACAGCAGCAAGTACTCCCTGGTGAGCGAGATCGCTTGTGTCTCATTATTAAAGTGCTCTTTTGCTCTGGCTGCAGAGTTCAGCTGAGTAGTTTCTTCCGTGAGTAAGTCCTGCTAAGGGGCCTCCTCCCAGAGCCCGCGTGGAGGAACGGAGATGCTGCTTGGTCTGTAGTGCTGAGAAAAATGTCCGACTCATCTTCTGTAAAGGGCGGAAAGGGTTAGTGAAAATCTACACTTTCAGGTTTACAGTACAGCAACTGCCTCAGGAAACCCACTATCAATAAACCCCATTCTCCTTTAAATCATTTTAGCCCCGAGCTACTTCCCTACCTCTCACGAAAACATAGCTGTTTTGCTTCAGTGTTCCAAGGCCAAACTCCTTGGCAGCAGATTGTTAGGCACAGATGCAGCAAATCCGCCACACCCCTTTCCTGGGTAAAAACAGCAAGTTCCCTACCTCCTTTCTGGTACACAGGCTGTGCTCTTTCTACCCAACTTAATTGCAGAGCACATTGCAAGTGTATAGTCTGTGTGAGTGCAAGGGTTTATGAAATGACAAGTGGTTACCTTTGGCACACTTCTTCCGGGATGGTGTTTGTCCCTGGTAGAGCAGCGGAGACTGGGTCAGCGCTCGAAGACCACTTGCAGAGAGGGAGCCCTTCACTGGCGGAGTTGAACCTGGAGAAGCACAATGAGACATGAAACTGCAGCATTCCCACCAAGTCCTGCCCTCTGGGAAGCAACCAAGGCCCCTGGTTACAACAGCACATGGATGTGGCACAGTGGAAATGTTCAGGTAAGTCAAGAGTCAGCTTTTAATCTGTCCTGTCTCTTCAACAACTGCTGTTCTGAGGTTGTCGGAAAAATGAGAAGTCTAGGAAGGAGGAGATGATTTGGAATATGCTTGTGAATAATATTACAAAGGTGATCAGAGAATATGAGAGTCATAATGGGCCAGACCAATAGTCCATCTAACCTAGTATCTTGTCTTTTGACAGGTTAATGCCAGATGCTTCAGAGGAACAGAACAGGATAATTATCAAGTAGTCAATACCATCATTCAATCCCAGCTTCTGATAAAGGTTTTGGGACATTCAGAACAACCCTGCCAACGAGTTCAATAGGAAATCTGTGCATTGTATAGAAAAAGGTGCTTCCTTATGTTTGCTTTAAAATTGCTTTCTATTCATTTCATGGGGTGACCCCTGGTTCTTTTCTTATGTGAAGGAGTATGCAACACTTCCCTTTTCCCTTGCGCCAATGGTGGGCAACCTGAGGCACAACCAGCTGTTCACAGCTCTTCCAGCTCTGGGAGGGAGAGAGAGGAGCGGGAATGGAGCGTGAATCAGGCACTTTAAGGTTTGGGTAAGGATGTTAAGGACTTGTCAACTATCCGATAAGCAAATGCTTATCAGATTGTCCAGTCAACTAGTTGATTTCCCTCCCACCCCTGCCCCCCACTGCTTCTATCAGAGGCAGCAAAGGGACGGGAAAGAACACTTCGAAGTGGCAGTGCCACAAGGAGCCTGTACCCGGGCTCCATGTGGCACTACCGCTTTGAAACACCGTGGCAGTGTTTCAAAGGAGCAGCGCTGCACAGCTGAGTCCCCAGCTGATCCTGGGCTCTGCATGGCATTTCAAAGTGGCAGCGCAGCATAAAGCCTGGGGTCAGCAGGGGACTCTGAGTACATTTCAAAGCTGGCACACCCGCATGCAGCCCAGAGTTAGTGGGACTTGCTGCACACACAGTTCCACATTCTTCCTTTGAAATGTACGCAAGCCCCAGCGGGGGCTCTTGTACATTTCAAAGGAGGAATGTGGAAGTGCCATCGACTAGTGAATTAACTGAAATTTAACATCCTTAGTTCTGGGAGGGAGGTAGAGGAGCAGATAACTGTGGGGCTCTGGTGCCCCAGTGCACGAGAGGCACATGGGGGAGGACCAGCAAATGAGGGGCTGCAGGTGGAACCCTAGTGGGCCATGTGCTGCTGTGGCCCACTGAGGTGAAGGAAGGCCACTAATGCAACCTACTCATGATTCCTGTTTGCCCATCATTGCCTTAGGCATACAACTAGGTTCAAGTTAATAGAATATCCAGGAAGAATTGTCACTCTAACTTTTAGTGCTTATTGTTTCAGGCTGCCTGCAGATTCAGCAAACACTGCAACAATTACATTAGAATGACAATTAAGGGACTCTTTGAAATCATGAATAGAAACAAATTCTTAAAACACCATCTTAAATTGTAGAAGGGATGGATTTCAAAGACATGAAATCCATGGAGCCTTGCTTTCAATAGTATGACTGCCAATTCCTTTAGTAGTAAAATTAATTGTAATTTCCATGTCTGCTGCTGACTTGGCATTACCGTTGGTAAGAGCAAGTACATGTGTGTATATAATTGTACGTCTAAATTTGAGTGTGCAGTTGCCATGATTACATCTTCAAATAAGAAACTGCAAGTGCTAAGGGCCAGATGTCTGTACAGCCAGCTGCACAGAGTTGTGGTGACTTCATGTACAATACGCTCTTGCATGAGTCTACTTCAGAAAAAAAACTTCTTAAAATGAGTTTAAAAAGTGAAACGTATAATGCAGAAAAAGAAATAACTGTTGGTACCAGAGCAGGCAAGCCAAGAGGTGAGAAGCACAAAATCGTACTCCACATGCCATGGACCAATGCAGTATTCTTCCAGGTGTCTATTACTCAGTTTAATTTAAAATGTTCTAAGGCAGAGACTATTACACCCCAGCCTCATATGTATATCAGGGAGATTTCCCAGTCATGTGCAACTTACATTCCACTCTATTCTATTTCTCCTAAATGACAACTCTTCTATATCATGGCTTTTAGTAGACTTCACAATCATTACAGGGAGGAATAAAGGGCTAAAATAAGTGCCTCCAGCTGCCAGTCAGTATATCCCTTTCCCTGATCTCTCTCCAATTTGTCAATTTTCTGTTAATGAGTTTCCCACAACAGCAGCAAATATTCTGATGCTGTAGAGCTATCTACCCAGTCCACGACATGACTCTGCATATACACCCCTATCAGCACAGCAATATGGCATTATGACTCATATGTAATTTGCTATCTATTCTCACCTTCCATCTCACTCCAATGGATCTGCCTTTCAAATTTCATCTGAGATATTAGCTGCAAGGTTCCAGCTGCATCTCACTTAGTTTCCTCCCTGTATTTCTAATGCCCTTTGTATTCTATTCTGACAGCTCCTCCCAATTCAGCATCTCTGAATTTCAGTAGGGGGACAAACCTGACAATTGATTACCTGAAACAGTGAAGACATCATCATCGCCTATGAAACTCAGTTGCCCAGGAGTTCTATTTGAAGACACTGTGGTTCTACTAGGAGGCATTGTGGATATCCTCCTTTTGCTTGTGCTGTTCTCATCTGTGGAAGAACTGACCAGATCCAGGTAGTCTCTATTTGTACAAGATCTCTTAGCCTCCCATTTAGATTCCTCTTCTGGAGACAGGCGATCAAAGGCCCGCTTTCTAGATTTCAAGCCGAAAGTGCCTGTGGAATCACCCTCATCAATTTGGAGCTCAGTGTCACTGGGAGGTGACTGGTCCTGAAGCCTGTAAACCCCTTCCAGCTCAAAGTCCGCCAGCAACGGGGTTTTGCTGCTGCTGCAGTGGTCAGATATTGTTCCTCCCTCTTGACTTGCTAACACATTCCCTGTGCATTCTGCATTCTTCTCACTTCGACCACTGGCATTGCTATTTGCTGCTTTCTTTCTCCGTGGCCAGTCCTTGATGGCATCTGGGGTAACCTTCCCTTTGTGCTTTGGAGAAGGTGTCCACGGAACTCCAGTGTCCATATGACATGGGGAAGTGGTGTTAGAGGCACAGCTAGTTGGTGTGTATGACTGGCAAATGTAGGTCTGCCCCCCACCCTTCCCAGGGGTACTATGAGAAGAGCGAAAGCAGGATGGTGAAACACAGGCAGCTGCTAGTTTTCCTGGATGCCTAGCACACCAGGCCACAGCAAGCTCACTAAAGGGGCTTTGCTCTCCACTAGGTTTGCCAGTCTTCATTTGTGACTGTAATTCCATGGCTGAGCCAGAGCCAACCCTCTTAATGCGAAGCTTAGGCAGGCCAGAAGCTTGCATCTCAAGTTCAACCTCATATGTTGGTGGACTAGCAGAGGCCAACTTATGACTTTTAGGAGTAGAAAGCATTGCTGGAAGTTCAGGATTCCCTAGTCGTGCTGCAGCCTCCCGCTGCATTCTGTCTGGGGTGCAGCGCAGTGCATAGGCAGGAGAGGCAAACTTTAAGGGAGCAGGCAAAGCATTCACAATGTCAGATTTGGAGGGTTTCTTAAGAGTAAACATTTTCAACTCTTTAGGGTCTTCTGATGGCAAAACTCTAGAATCTGAGGCATCACTCTTTCTGCCTGGAAGGGTCTCCTGGATGCTTTTGCTGCCTAAGGAAGAGGAATCTAAGTGTTCATTCTCTCTCACAACATCAGAGATCTGCACATGTCCTTTAGCAGAAAGGTCAGGAGACAGTTGCATTTTCAAATTCAGATCCTTTCTTGGGGAGGAACCCTGAGCATCTGTACCCACTAGTTTATTTCTCTCTAACGTGCAAACATTTTCAGAAGCCATGGGATCATGAACCAGAAAGCCTTGTGCAGGAAACCCAGTATTACCAGTACTATAATGTTTGTGCTTATTTCTAGCAGACTTTGAGAGCGAAAGAGCAGGATTTTCTTCTTCGGGTTTGGTGTGCTCATGTGTGTAGATATGAGACCCTAAGGCTTTCCTTGGGGATGTGCCTGTAATGTTTTGAGATTTCAAAGGAGGTTTTTTAGACTCCCAGTCGAGTTCTCTTGTTTTACCACGAGAAGGAGAATCTATGGACAGAATCTCCAGGGCAGACTCAGAAGGAGAATTAAATGAAGACCGTGTACTCAAAGTAGGTTGGGCCCCTACAGATAAAGCAGCAGCCACTACACCCACTGGACTTGAATTTGTAGCTGCACATCTGACTTTCCTGGGAGTTGCTTCTATTAGCTGAGACACTGACTCTAAATGGAAGTTTGGCTCTGGATTACTTTGAATCTCCACACGGAGAGTCTGCCTCCGACTAGAAGCTGGAGATGCTGTTTTCTGGGAGGACCTGAAAGAGCGTCTTTGAATTTGTGGGTCTGTGATAGATTTTTCCTTGGTCGTATAAAGCAATTGTGCTGCTGTATTATCTGAAGCAGTTGCTGGACTGGAATCTTTTAGAGGTGATTGAAAAACATCATCAAGCACTTCATCTCCTGCCTGCTTTTCTGGATACTTTAACCCCATCTTCTTGTGAGGGGAGGGAGATCTGACTGGAGAACAGTCCTTGTGAGGAGTTACTTGTGCTAAATGATTCCTCTTCTTTTCATTAGGATCAAGTGGTGGCTTTTCCTGTCTGGAAGGAGAGAAGTACCTTCCCAAACATTTAGCTGCAGTCTGCTTAGCAGCTGGACTTTTGCCAGGGATCTTCTCCAGAATTTTTGATGATGTTCTGCGTGGAGTGTGAAGGGATTTCTTTGGCATTCCACTGGCAGAGCTCTGGGGCTTTTGAGCAGCCTTGCAAGGAGTTTTTCTGGGAGACTGCAGAAAGGGTCAGAACAGAACATACTTAATTCTATGTAACGGCATCTTAATACTCATTTCTGGTGATAACGTAGCTGTTTGGCTAGAGCTGCACAATTTAAGTCACATACAAAAATAAGTAGCTATTTAAAGAGGCACAAGGCTGACTAAATATGTGTACACAATGCAGTTAGCCATGTCAGTCCGAGCATATTAGAGAGACAAGGTAATGTCTTATTAGAACAACTTCTGCTGGTGAGTGACAAACTTTCAAGCCACACTGTGTCTTGTGTATCTCACCAACAGAAGCTGGCCCACCTTGTCAAAGTACATATAAGCAAAGGGGGAGAGAGAGTGGGAAGATGTTTTTACCTGATAGGCAGCTGGTTCCTCCAACTCTGAGTTGTTTCTTGTTCTTCTTGTTCCTGTCCCTTTAGGGCTGCTCATCTCAAGAACTGCTCCAAAGAGAAGTCTCTTGGGAGACTGGATGGTTGAGTTATCAGGATACAGCGGAATGCCTTCAAAAAGCATAGTGCAGTTAGATTGGCATCAAGCATTGATGCAACTGGCACAACTGTTCCTGGCACTCAGATGGTCAAAGACAATTAGGCCACGTCAACACTGGCTTTTGCCACAAGAGCCTATGCAAATGAAGTGTGGATTAGCACATTGCCATGCTTCATTTGCATAATTTATTCAAGCTGGTTTTGCACAAAAACAAGCAGTGTGGACTTGTTTTGCACAACCCCCCCCCCCCCATCCACACTGCTTGTATTTGCGCCAAAACCCCTTTGTGCAAAACCAGCTTGAATAAATTATGCACATGAAGCAGTGATATGCTAATCTGCACTTGATTTGCATAGGCTCTTGCTACAAAAGTCGCAGTATAGACAAAGCTTTAAAGAGCTACTGTGTTGGCACCATGTGTTATTTGCTGGCTACCCAAAGTTTCACATCCTGAGCCAAGTATTACTGTTTTCTGTGCTATCACAGGAAAATGATTAAAACTAAACAGCTGTTACTAATAGCTGAACACATGCATGTGGGAAAAGTCTTCAAGGACAAAGCTGCTAGGATGAATAGCACGACTAAGTCCTGAACTTCTCAGTGGAATCAGTTTATAATCCTTCTGAAGAAGGAAACCAAAATTCCATCAAGCACTCCATTATGCTCCCACAGAGCACACCTGGGTTTGGCAGCAGCTTTAGGACTCCTGCTGTTGATGAGGTTATGTTACCTTTAATGAGTAAGCTGGTTTATTGGTTTTGAGGTCTGACTGTTTCTTGGTTGGCTGATTAACAAGACCTTTTTCTCATAGCAGAATGAAACTACAGTGGTTCCTAGCATGAAGATTCCCAATACAAAAACACTGTGTTCTGCTGGCTATAAAAGATGCCATCTGGGAGTTCTTACCACAACAGCTGCCTCAGAACCCTGAAGAGTGCACTCTGTACTGCCAGGCAGCAAATGCTTCTGCACCAGAATCCGGCAGCTTGATTTCCTAGGTCAGTTAATGCCTGGTAAGTGTGATTACCAACCACAGTACCTGTTAGATCCTGCTTAACGCATGTCACTTCTTGTTGTACCAAGTGTACTCGTTGCATATTTCGTGAGCTGGGCTGTGTGGTAGAGTAGAATGAGCTTGAGTGCGTCCTATTCAGCAACTGCTGTTTGATGCGTGGGCTTCTTCGTAAACCACCTTCTGGAAATCAAGAGTAATACTATCAGCACCTTCTCTTTCAAAGCATATAACATTTTCAAAAGAAAGCTACACCTGGCATACAAGTGCCTCTGGAAGAGAGATCTCTGCAATTATCCAACAACTCACTCCTGTCTCAGGCAGGGAAGGGGCTCATTTATGGAACATTCCCCAAAATAAGAAGATTAAAAGGAAACCCAACTCCAGTGGGGGACTTCTAATACTACAGAATGTGTTTCCTTCAATTCCAAACTTTTTCATAGCCTAGACCCCTCCCCCCCCCCCCAACAAAACAGGAGCTTCATGGCCCTTCTCCCCTCATATGTAATCATTTCACATCCTACGGCAACTACAACAGTTGTTTATATAGAAAAACAATATTAAGAAAAATCTGTGTTTGAAGTAAACAAGGTTGTGTGTTTTGATTAGTTAATCCCACTGTTGGTTTTTGTTCTTCATTTTCTCTCACCCCAACTAGGGATGTTAAATTTCGATTAATCAGCTAATCAAGTACTCAATGGAATTTCCATCAACTATGCAATTAGTTGATAAGGGGGGCACTCGCTATCCCGCTGCGCCTCTCCCTTTGAAGTGCACAAGAGCTGCCCATGGCTCCTGTACATTTCAAAGGGAGAGGAGCAGTAGTCAGACTGGCGTGAGCGAGACTGTTTCAATCCCTGCTGGCGCCATTTCCCTGCTTTGCTCTGTGCAGAGACTGTGTGTGTGGGTGGGGGGGGGGGGGGGGGGGGGGGGAACGGCTTTTAGGCCTGCTTCTCCCCCTTGCTGCCTCTCTCTGATAGAGGCAGCAAGAGCGGGGGGGGAGCAACTAGTAGAGTTCCTACTCGACTATCTGATAAGCATTTGCTTATCAGGTAGTCGACCAGTTGCTTACATCACTACCCCAAACTCACCTTGCTGGTTTGTTCCTTGACTGGGGGCAAGGCTAAGCAGCCAACACCCCATGAGCACCTATCTCTCTGTGGAACCTCAACACTAAGCTGTATTCTAGTAGGGAAGAGAAAAGAAATGATGTCCTAGCACAGAGCTTGGAAGTATTGTCTTAAATGTAGCTTTAGAGGTCCAACAGTCTTGGCAAAAACTAGAGATGTTCATAGTAGGGTAGGGATGTGAATGATGAGTCTGGGCTTTTCGCAGGGAGAGCACATGCCAGCTCATGTGAAGCCACCTGTTCCCCCCATGCTGCTGCCTCCGACAGAGGCAACAGCGTGGAAGGGGGGAGAGGGAGGCAGGCTCCCTGTCAGCACCGGCTCCCGCTTGCCTCGCCTCGCCTCCCCCCCACCCCGTGTAAACGTGTAACCACTAAAAATTTTCAGTGGTACACATTAACAAAAATAAACTCAATTACGCATAGCTGTAATCAGGGCTTGCCAAGCAACTGTGAGCCCTGCTCGCCAGCTGCGCGGTTCAGCATGCTGCGCATGCGTAGACTCCGCTGCGCATGCACTGACCGCGCTGCGCAGCTGTGCCAGCTTGTAATCTACTCGCCATGGGCGAGTAGATTACAGTAATTGTCGAGCCCTGGCTGTAATATGGTTAGTTGGGAAGTTATGATTTGCCACCCTAAAGTTATTGTTCTTTCTTAAAAGAACACTAGGGGTGGCTGCAATGTTCTCTATAAATTGTGGTCTAGAGTCCTTGGGGATCCTCCAGACTGAATGTTAGTCTGTGCTATCTTAGTATGAACTGCAGCAATGTGGGGGGAAAAAAGGAAAGGGACTGGTCTGTATTAAAATTAAACACCTACCACTCATGGCTTTTTCTGGAGATTCTTCCACAACACTGATGTCAAAGCCAGGATCAGAACACCTTGGAGAAACAGAGAAAATGTTTTCGACACCTCATAACACCTTACCTGGTTTGTGAGTATATTTGTTTTAAGAGCCGCAGAGAGCATCATTTGCTAACAAGACCACATCAAGTTGCAAAATGGTCTCAGCATATGACTAATAGGTATTGCCTCCCATCAAAAGATCAATCTAGCCACAGAATGTCCTTCTAGTTGTGGCACAGACAAGTGACAAACAGAACAGGAACAACTTCAGTCCAGATTTCCTGCTTTGCATCTTGCCAACCCAGCCCTTGGTTAAAAACATTTCAAAACTACCCAGCAACATTCACTCACCGGCCTTTGATCTGTTTATGAAGCAGCCTCCTGGAGATCTGTTTGTGCAACGGTGTCTCTGAGACTCTTTTGGTCAATAGCTTGCGATGATCTAAAACTGATGAAGCCACAGTCAGACATTTTTTTAAAAGTGAGTGAGGTCTTGGATACAATTGAGGGAGCAATGTGAAGATTTTAGAGACCTGAATATCACATATAAATATTATTTAGTTTCTATCCATGGCAGATAGCCAATTGTACACTTCATTTTGAACCATCAAAATAACAGCCATCCTGCTCTCATGGTGCACTCCACATACCTTTAACCGTAAAATGTATATCGTGAGTTTTGTATATAACTAGCAGGACACACAGATGTTCATTCACATAAAATGTGTGTTACATCCCTTTGCTCCCTCATTTATTAGGCCTCATATCTTGCAAGTAGACCTGAGAACTACTTAAATTGTTAGTTCATTAGAGCAGGCACCTTGTCTTCCCTTAGATCTATCACGTACTGATGATGCTATTGAAATAATAGGTAGCATTAATGTAAAAAGAGTCTGATTTTTGCTTAACTTCAGTTATCTAATCATGGAACTTAATAGTATAAAAACAGACACATATAGCTTCATGGGATAGCCTTGCTATCTATTGAGTTTAGTGGCAGATATACTCGCAGATATCCACACTTTAACCATCTCTCATTTTTCTTGTGCTACAGCAGCCAGATACATGGAAAAAAGATTAAAGATCAAATCTGCCTTTAAAACAGAACTGTCAGTTATTTGCAGACTCTATCATCCCTTTTATAGAGGCAAAGTCAGTAAACGTTTAATGTGATGCCTGAGTGTTGAAATATGTTAAAGGATCTCTTACATGCATGTTTCTTTTAAAGATTTGTGTGGGTAGGTGTCCACTTCAAGCAATCTTAACAAGTGCTTTCTTTGTAAGAAATAGTTCGCTTACAGATGAAAACAGGTTAGGATTTAAATATTACCCTGCACTGTTTGCAACCCAGACACTGCAGGACTAAGCTAAAAAATTATCTTCATAGTATGAGGCAAATTCACTTTACTAGTAACAAGAGCTACTTGAATTTTTTGTTAGGGGGTCAGGAAGTAGTAAACACATGTTTCTCCTGCAGATCCCAGATATAAGCAATTGTTTAGCTCATATCCCACCTTTACTATTGTCAGAGCAGCTTCGTTTGTGCTTTAGGCCTTCCACAGCCGATACTGACTGGCTTCGAGGCATCTTCTTCAAGGACCTTTTTGATGAAGAAAGCAGCTCTTCATTGAAGAGGTTCCGTCGCACCTTTGTCACCTCTCAAAGCACCAGAAAGGAAAAAAAGTGAGCCGATATACCACAAAGGCAAATCTCTCATGGGGCACAGGAGGTAGAAGGATTGTAGAGACCCAACACCGATGAAAGTGAGCAACTTTTCAAAGGGGTGAAAAAGCCAAATAACTAAAAAGGTAATTTGTACCTGGTGAAAACAATCAGTCATTCTTAATGCCCCTCCCCATCCCCAACCCTGAGAGTTCTCTTATAAAAGGGTTCCTTTTTATTACACACGTCAACTACTTAGGGTTCCCTGATAGTAACCTACAGAAAGTAGCTTAAGGGACAGAAGCGAGGTCAAGTTCAAAGCACCAAAAGGATCACAATAGGGCCATGGGAAATATCCACCATCGAGAATCTGAGCTGCAGCCCAGGTGGCCGCGGGGCTTTGTAACATTATAGAATACTTGAATTTTGAAATTGACCTTAACAAGTTTCTAATTGCAAAGCTATCCTCCTGAATATGATACTTGAGAGAGCTTGGGGAAGAGTGAAGTGTGAACTGCCCTCTTCATCTTAATGGGTAGGGCTGGACAAACGACGGTGAAACCTACTCGCCAGCCCCACACTGCGCATGCGCAAGACCCGCATTGCGCATGCGCGCACTGCTGGTGAACGGGGCGACCAGCTGAAATCTACTTGCCACAGGCGAGTAAATTCAGTGATTTGTCGAGCCCTGAAAATGAGTGACGTTCCAATCGCTGTATATCAAATATCTTGTGGTCTTCTGTGCGGGAGTCAGAAGCAGAAAGACAGAAGATCTAAGGAAATTGGCAGATCAAGGGATGACAGTTTGTGTTTGCAACTCACCAATTGAAGTTAGTCACTTTTTATAAAATTATTTGGTAACTTACTCAACAGCCTAGCAGCGTGTTGAGTGAATTCACTCATGAACACTGATCTTTTCCCAAAGTTTCTACACCTTGCGGGAACATTTCCTGCTTCTCTATTTTTGGAACACTCCTGACTCTCTACAATCAAGTCAGCTGTGTGTGGAACCATTCAGCTTTAAGCTAGTTGTCATACCTTGCACTGCCTCCTTCTGCAGGGGAAGCAGCTGTTGGTCTCTCTCAGTGGCAAAATAACAGTGAGAGGTTTCCTGAAATTAAGATATAATAGGTGTTGAACTGCTAGCTTATGCTCAAAATCGTAAGTGACACATATTTAAGCAAGAGTTTCAGTTCTCAAGTTCTGCCTCACGGTGATTTTGCCTTTGTGCAGCTGATACAGGGCACTCAACAGGCAAAGAACACATGCATCCCATGCATACAGGAACACCCAATCCCTTAGGAAAGCTTTACCTTTCTGATGAGATTCCTAGGCATTTGGGGAATTTCAATCTGGCGTAAATTCTGTGATGCTTCTGTCATGCTCCTGTGTCTGGCTAAAGCACTATTCCTTTAGAAAGGATACAAGGGAAAAAAATACAATAAAGACAGATGTAAACATCAACTCTACTGACGTCAGTTCCTATATGGAACGTAACTTGAGTTTGTTTCTAGTGAGTCAGGCAAATCGTATTATGGACTTCATCTGTATTAGGACTGCAAGCTCTTTGGGACAGGGACCTTATTTATACAGCAAGGAGCCTTTGGGTACTTTAATACAGCTCTAACTATAAGCCAAAGGCAAGGCTGAAAATCAGTCCTTAATTCATTCAAAGGCATATCATTTAAGCTCGGCCACTGCCACGAGTAATCCAGAGTCATCTTTAACCCCACAGGTGAAAACATATTGCACAGTATGACTCCTACATAGAGAGGACTTATGGACTTAGTATCTGAAGAGGTCAGTGATATTATTAAGACTGCAGGATCTATCGGAGTGTGAAGAACATTCAGCACACATGGAGTTAGACTGCAAATTATCTGCATGTGGGGGTTTCATTTAACTCTGTTGTAGTCTAAGAAATGTGATTTGTGCAGTTTGATTTGTTTTCTGAACACACACACACACACACCTTGGAATACAGAACCCCTCCCAGAAGAGAGACAGGACACCAGATCAGAAAAGTAGGATTCCAAACCATTTACATAATCAATTTATACACCAGGCCATAATTGTTCCCGTGAGTGTGATTAAGTTGTCTATATCTGGATTAATAACTAATGCTAGTTTTAAAGAAAAGAGTTTGATTTTTTTTTTTTAACTAATGGTGTCTTCTGAGTTTAATTTATATCAAAGGCATAAGCCACAATTCTCCCTTACAAGCCTATCACCACACCGTTCCATTTCCATGGACAAAATAACCATATTCCTAGAAGCATGGCACACCTTTTAATGCCATTTAATGGACTGAGGTCCTGAATCGTATGATCTAATCTTTTAGATACCAAAACTTTTAGATCTTAGTGAGTATCCAGCAATTGAGCTCCCCATGATGGGGACTATAAGGGAACGTCTAGACTACAGGCTTCTGTCGACAGATACTGTCGACAAAACTTCTGTCGACAAAGAGCGTCTAGACTACATTGAGTTCTGTCGACAAAGCAAGCTGCTTTGTCGACATGGTAGTGTAGACACAAAGGACAGTTTACATGCAATAACACCTTCTGTCGACAGAAACTCTGTCGACAGAAGGCGTTATGCCTCGTAAAATGAGGTTTACCAGCGTCGACAAAACTGCTGAGTTCTGTCGACGTTATGTCGACAGAACTCAGCGGTAGTGTGGACGCAGGTATAGTTTTGTCGACAAAAGTCCACTTTTGTCAACAAAACCCTGTAGTCTAGACACACCCTTTGTTAGATAACTACTCAGTCACAGGGCTGTGAACAAAAACAAATCTTTGCCCTTTGGAAATACCACCTCCTCTTTTTGGCAGATCTGGTGCGCAGCTCCTCCAACTGATCAGTCTCAGTGCTTAGGGAAGCTGTGCTGCGGGCTGGGACTGATGTCACAGATGAAGGAAGAGTTGGAGATCTGCTATCCAGAGTCATAGAGTCATCACTGAAGAAGTCTGCAGGCAGAATGGATGCCAGCTTTGGAGGAATCTGCGTCCCCAGACTGTAGTAAAGACCCCCAAAGATCTTTGGTATGAAGTCCATGTATCTAGAAGGTACCAGCATATATACGCAATATAGATAAGCTTGACACAATTACATTTTTATTTTACTTTTGACAGACATTTTTGTGTTTAAGTTTTTTATTTTTTCAATTTACATTTTCACAATGGGGGAAAATGATGGGAGGTTCAGACAATTATTTACCAACCAACACCGGGATTCAAAAAGTTAAAGCTTTAAAACCATTGAGCCACAGTTTGTCAAAATAGCCTTAAAATCAAATTCTAGTAAGTCCTTAAGGAGACTTTTTCTTGCTTTGCCTATCTGTAAATTTTAGATAGCATTAATGTAAATATTTCTCAATTTGTGTGTATGCGTATAGTGAAGACAATATTTACTGGAAAAAAATGTAACCCTTCCAAACCTAAATATGTGTCAAACACATAACAGGTAACAAAAGCCACCCATGAGATTTCACTTCCAAGATTTTACCTTGACTTAAAATTCTACTCATCCTAGGAAAGTAACCCATTTTGATGGGCAAGAAAGATATCGTGTCTTTTCTTTAACAATAAGATAAAGTATGGCGAGTAGATTGCATCTGGGCTAGTACATTTTCATGATAGTTTTACAAAGCTACCTGAAATCAGTACTCAACGTTTGCTCATGACATATCTAACCAAGCTTATATTCCATTGATAACATTTAATATTTTAATCATCCCTACGAAGAACTTACAATGCTAGGACTTCCTCCAGAAACTTGGTAAGATACCCTGGGTCCTCAGTCAGACACAAAATACGCAGCATATCTGTCATCTATAAAAAAAAATATTAGATGGGGAGAAGTGTCACAGATGAATCTCTCCAAGACCAGCCTTATGGTTTGAGCAAACAAGATTGGGCTCGGCAAGCTACGTGTTCCAGGTCAACATTCCCATTTAGAAACACAACCCCGTCCTATTTACTTGCCTCCTCCACCAGTTGCTCCATTTGATCTGTGCTGTTCTGGAGAGAGGGACATTGCAGACACATCTCAAGGCGTAGAAATACCTGAAGCTGACACCTATATTGAAACAGTAAGTCATTTACTTTCACTTTTTCTAGTCAGGGAGGTGGCTGTGTTAGTCTGTTGCAGCAAAAACAATGCATCTGAAAACTTTATGCCCAAATACATTTGTTTGTCTTTAAGGTACCACAGGACTCATTGTTATTCTTTCTAGTCAAACAGTCACATTCACATTACTGCTCCCTGACTAGTTTTCAAAGGTTGGGGGGTTATTAATAAAAGAAAAAAAAGTCACTCCTTCCAAGGAAAGAAAACTAATGACATGTTCTCTTGAACACCACAGCATCTCATTGTAGTAAAGCTTTCCTTAAATGGATATTCACTCGCTTTGATACAGAATTTATCCCAGAAGGATTTGCCCATGGAAATACATCTCTAGTTGTACTGCAAAGAGATCTCTAAAATAGACCATCAAAAATGAATGGGTTTTTAAGTTGCAGTTAATAGAATATTGTGCCACATACTCTCTGATTTTGGTTTCCTTATCAGGATTGACATCATACTGCTGTCGGAGGGTTCTGCTGGTCTTCAGGAGATGACTTCGGACTCTGTCTAGCCATGCCATCTGGAAATACACAAACACAGCATAATGGTTCCAAGGTAACCTCTCTCATCATGCAGCAATTTCTCATTCTAACTTGCTCAGTACAATAGAAAACAGCTCAATAAAAAAAAATCCAGATTTTGAAGCTATGAAAGTAGTACAAGAATGTACAATAGTAATGGGATGCAAATAAGCAGCGGAAAATTTAGACTGTCAGGAAAAACTGCCAGAGATGCAAATCAGTTAGACGAGTGGTTCTTAACCAATTTACTGAGAGACACACATGCAGCTCTCTATGTGTTATTGTGGGCCTTGCCCACATTATAGATAACATGTATTGTCCTAAAGATAAACACCCACAAGAATTTAAGAACCTGGAGACACACTTACATAGATCTTTATCCCCATGTGGAATTAGCTGGAAATACCAGTACTCTAAAAACACTGCATATGCTTCAGCATATGCATTTCTCAACATATTTGCCTACCTCTCTTTCTTTGGCATCTTTTGGGTTGAAAAACCTTTTAATTGCTGTAACCATATTCTGTGCACACACACACATCAGAAATTCTCCATTAACAACAGCTTCCTGGTAATTTGCAGTTAAATGGGAAAGCATCTCCTCCTCAGTTTTGAAATCTGCAAGGTAAGCAGAGCAAATTAACTTATAAGCAAGGAGGTACTGAATGAGCAAATATAGTTGTCCTTTGCAATAACCTGACCCATGTAACAGAGTGGAGATGCAAAAGCTGTTCTCCTGCAACGTGACTGCAAGGCCAACAGAAGATTTACAAAAGAAATCCCCCAGGAATCCTAAACTCAGACCCAAGCCAGGTCAACAGATAAAGCTCTTAGTCCTTCTCGGACCAAAACAGGCTTCCAGATTACCTTTAATATGCCAGTGACAGATCCTTAAACACTTGGGGTGCATCTAGACTGGCAAGATTTTGCGCAAAAGCAACTGCTTTTGCGCAAAATCTTGATGCCTGTCTACACTGGACGCGAATATTTGCGCAAGAACACTGACTTTGTACTGTACAAAATCTGTGGTTCTTGCGCAAATACTCCGACACTCCTGCTCAGGGATAAGCTCTCTTGCGCAAGTATTCTTGCGCAAGAGGGCCAGTGTAGACAGTCAAGTTAATTTCTTGCACAAGAAAGCCCGATGGCTAAAATTGCCATTGGAGCTTTCTTGCGCAAGAGAGTATCTACACTGGCACTGATGCTTTTGCGCAAAGGCACATGCCAGTATAGACGCTCTCTTGCGCAAATACTTTTAACGGAAAAACTTTTCCGTTAAAAGTATTTGCGCAAAATCATGCCAGTCTAGACGCAGCCTTGCTGTCTGTATGGCAGGCGCAATACATGCCTCCCATCATGCACACAGGACTATTCCTATACAGAGCATCAATAATAAGCTGTGGTTCTATAAGCCAGCACAGCCTTTACTTCCAAATTATGAAAACAAAAACCAACATATCCGATTAAAATGAAATCCTACTTGGGCTCCTGGGGCTTTAGCCTCAGTGCCATCCATTTGCATCCTTTCTCAAAATCCCAAGAGGACAGAAATATACCAACCCCACACGGCTCTTTACTTGCCTTAGGCTTTTATACTATGACAGGAAAGCCCTCCATAGCATGCACATAATTAAGGAATATGGGTACATTTCCACTTATAGCTAGATGCGTGGACACCTTTATTTCCTCCTGTATACAGTCTCACATTGCTTTCAATTATTTTGCAAGTGAAGGGTAACCACATTCCATGCTACAATTATGCAGTCTGGTCAGTCAGTATAAAGGTCTAGAAAGTAAGCCTCACAGGGAAAAGTTCACTCCCCATTGATGTGAAGAGATGGAATCTCAAGAACGTGCCCCAAACCTAAGTCTGCTGCTAGCAGCACACTTAACTTAACTGCTCTGCCACAAAAACCAGAGCTGATAAACTTGTCTGACACATACCTATGGAAATTTTCAGCACTCTTCGATTTTCTTCCAGCTTATCATCTGATTTCCGTAACAGCTTCTGGGATACCTTCTCTCCAGCCACTGATGGCATTGCATCTGGCTGAAACTTTTGAGCTTTTACATTCAGCCTTGCTACATTCAACATTTGCAGTGAGCGGGACATGGTCTTCATCTTCTGCCTCACTGGAGTGCGGGGTACCCCCTCTGCAGGATCACAAACGGTTAAATTCTCATTGGGGCAGAGTAGTTGGAATTCTGACATAATGATCACAGGACACCATCTAGCAGAACACTGGCACCACAAGAAAGACCAGTTACTGCATTGATAAAATACATTTTTGGTTGTTTAAAGTGTAAATTTCCATACAGCAACGTTAACTTCCCTTAGCACAGTAATGAGGCAATAAGAATTCTGCCTGTTCCACTAGGATCCACCTACTTTTTGAAGAGTGGATCTCCAGCTAACCTAGAATGGAATAGAGGCCACTGTTTAGCTTGCCACATTCTCTCTCTCTCACTCACGCACTCTCACACAATATAGTCGTGACATAGAGGGCATGTCTAGACTACATGGCTCCGTCGACGGAGCCATGTAGATTAGGGTTGTAGGCAAAAGGAAATGAAGCGGCGATTTAAATAATCGCTGCTTAATTTAAATTAAAATGGCTGCCGCGCTGTGCCAATCAGCTGTTTGGCGGCACAGCGCTGTAGTCTGGACGCTCCGCGGTCGACATTAAAGGCATTTGTTGACCTCCCTGGTAAACCTCATCCCACGAGGCATATCGAGGAGGTCGACAAATGCCTTTGATGTCGACTGCGGAGCATCCAGACTACAGCGCTGTGCCGCCAAACAGCTGATTGGCACAGCACGGCAGCCATTTTAATTTAAATTAAGCGGCGATTATTTAAATTGCCTCTTCATTTCCCTTTGCCGAGTAAACAAATCTACATGGCTCTGTCGATGGAGCCATGTAGTCTAGATGTACCCAGAGGTACACTGCTCTCAAACAGCTATTTGGGTACCTGACTTTGGACTGTGCACAGTGCTTTCTACAAGAGCAATGGTACTAGAAGGGCCCCCCCACTAATGATTCAAAAAGGAGCGAAGGGTAAGTTGCTTCTTTTTAAAGTAAAGATGAGATTACCATGTTACACAAGGGGGGGAATGTTACAGCAAGCTTAGCTTCCAGTTTTCAAGACAAGTTTTAGCCTGGGACTAAAAAGCGGGCTGAAAGCCAAACAGTTTCTAGCTCTGAACATGATTGTTACCAGTTTAACAAAAGGTTTCCACAAACGGTTGTTTCAAAATAAACTCTCAATGTGAGAGTGGTAAATGGCTTAAAATTACACATTCTTTAAAGATTCTTTCATTCCTGCATCCCTCTCCTCGGCCTCTTTCTCCTCAAGAGTCAGATTCATGTCTTTTGAATAATCTCAATATATTTTTGTTTACCAGTGAAGGATGCACAATATATATCCAGATATCAGTTATGGTAAGGACAAGTGCTCAGTTGATTTGTAAACAGGACGTTTTTAATTTTAAAAAGCAAACCTCACTTTTCAATCCTCTTTGGGCATTTCCTCCCAATTCTAAGTGTACACTTCAGAGATTTTCTGCTTCAGTGGAGAGAATGAAAATCCTGAGTACTGAGTCCAATTAGAGCAGGAAGGTTTAAAATACAGAGTATAGAAATCTGCATGTTAACTGAAGTGTCACTGAGAAATTGCTATACTGGGATTGTATTACTCAGGTGTTCCTAGAGTGAAGTTGTTTAACTGGGTAAAAAACCCATAGTTCTGCATTAGATAAAATATCCTGCCCTTAGTCTGAGAGAATTCTATTTCTGTAATATGAGACTGCTTCTTATTTATCCAATTCCACCACTGTATCCCAGCTAGGTAAACTCCAAGGCTGAAAATGTAGGGGATTAGCAGCCCAAGGCATTCACAAAATATCTCTGAATTATTATACTGGCATGTCTAATGATTAAATATCAGAAGAAAGTTGGTTAAAATGTCGTCTTAATCATTTAAAACTAGAACAGAGCAGATGTGATGTCATGCTAGTTGTGGGCATAAAGATGAAAAGTCTAGCAGGCAACTCAAATGCAGAGCGCTGCATAACGCATAATAATTGAAAATAGTTGTGTCAATAAGTGTACAGTTTCACTTGGCTCCAGCTGGAGCTCAGGGTTCATTTTATGCATTAATAATACTGCCTTTTATTTAAAAAGCTACACTGCCATCATCTCAGGCAGCTCAGAACTTTGCCTTTGCTCAGGAAAGGTCAGATGTTCAGATTTCATGTTACCAATAATGTTGCTGCAAATGCAGACCATATAGCGATGGGAGGGCCGAGCATTCCCCCAGTCCTGATCTAGACTTACTTCTTTTTTTGTGGTCCCGTGGCTCAGCTACGGCAGAAGCTTCACTAGATTTCCTTTGGTAGAACTCAGATAGACTATGTGACAGCTCCATTTCAGGCTGAGAGACCTCTTCCATCTCAATATCAGAAACAGCCTGCAGTAGTCTGTACAAAAGTCAAAACAATTAAAAATAGATGTTAGCAGAGGCAGAGAAAGAGAGGAATTCCTAACTCACACTGCAGATTGGCCACCCAACCCTGCACAATACTTGTTAGTGTCTCCCCTCTTTCCCTAATCCTCTTACGCTCCATGAAAGGTGTTGAGAGCATGTGCTGGCACAGAAAAAAATGAAAACATTTTTAGTTTATGCTAAGGTGGTGGCCCTCAGAAAAAAATGCCTCTTGTATAACAGACTAACAGATTTATCACCATTGCTTGGAATTTTCACTCAGTTTTTTAAAATAAACAGAACATACATGCTTTATTGAAATAATTGTATTTTTCAAGAATAGTGTTTGAGAAGTTAATTTTAGTATTTTTTTTAAATGGGAATTCCATCAAGTGTATTTTTTCCTTCATCTCTATAGACTCTTATCATTTGCTGCCTTAACAAAAAAGGGCTGTAGTTAGTTTGGTTTCCAATAACATTGTCTTCTAGTTTTCAAACTTTAAGCACTGATTTAGCTGTGCCAAAACAGAGCTCTATTCCAAATTTCTTCATATTATCTCTTTTTCTGTAAGGTTTATTGAGAAGCAATCCTAATTTCAGGTCCATCTTGGTTTAGTCTCTTTCAACATTCCCTCAATTGTCAATTTTGAGGACTGTACTTGATTTGGTGATTTTGTCTCTTCTGTTTGGTTTTATGAGAAACATTCCCATTCCAGACACATCCTGTTTTCTTGGCACAATCAAATCCTAACGTTGCTTTAAGTTATAAAGGAAGCTGTATATCAAATTTGGTGGTCCTGGTTCTTACCGTTAAGGAGGAATTCTTGATTAAACAGACAAAACTCTCTAAAATATATAGCAGATATGTCACTGACTAATGTCAAGAATAGTTTCAAGATAATCTAATCACATCATTTAAGTATTTTTGCGTGTTTCACACTGCAAGCCCTTTAGTAGGATTTCCACTTTAATCAGTCAGCATTCATGGGGCACCAGTAAACATAAATAGGAACAAAATTCCTTCTTAATGAGCCAATAAGCTTCCATGTTTTGCACTGGATTGTACTAAATCTTAAAGGATGAAGTCTGTAGTATCTGTCCCACTTTGATGTCCTAGAAATACTTATCACAGCATCAAAGGACATAGATCTAGCTCTAGTTCTTACTCCTCTGCAAAGCAAGTACAGTAACAACTACCTATTAACAAATATTACAAGTATTAGATAATTATGTAGAGCTTTAGAAACTCATTAGAGAAATGTAAGTGACTTTCCCTTAAGTGACAATGTCTGAATGATATTCAGGAATAGGTGAAAGAGAATTACCTGAATGACTCCATTAAATCTGAACTTGCTCCACAGT
The DNA here is from genome assembly GCF_052426305.1 of Pelodiscus sinensis. Taxonomy (NCBI): domain Eukaryota; kingdom Metazoa; phylum Chordata; order Testudines; family Trionychidae; genus Pelodiscus; species Pelodiscus sinensis. Next base: position 30,027,939 of record NC_143065.1, read on the forward strand.
TGTTCGACAGAGTGTACCATCCTTCAACTGCTGCAGGATTCCAGCCATCTGTGCGGGACAGTTCTTGCTGAACCCATTCTGGAATGGAAGTTTCTTCTGGACAGAAAGGCAAAAGTTAGAATGAGACTAAGGAAATTTCAAGTGGCTTCAGCACTTCCAAAGGCTTCTGCTACCTGGCACATGTCACCAAGCCTTACCAATGAGCTTTGTAAAGCAAATACTGTTAACACTATCACCACCATCACAGTGGCCTGAAGTCTAGCAAACTTGGACCCTAGCAGATAGCCAGGTAGATCAAATTCCAAAGCCAGAGAAATGTCACTAAGAACACCCAGCTTTCAATCACTAAGAATTTAGATCTGGGAACTATCAAAAGGAGATGCATTTTGCATTTTACACACTTACCAGAACTAGCTAGGTCATTTCTGATAGAAGTATCAATTTGACTCAATACACTGCTCACAACTTCTGGGAGATGAAAGGTATAGTCTTGGGAAGAGTTCTCTGTCACAGCTCCTTGGAGGAGACATCTCTGGACTTCAGCAGCCTTTTCAGTGCAGAATAGGGTAAGGACTGCAACAGTATCAGAGAGAGGGGACAAAATCCCAGTGCAAGGGGACCAAACTTCAGATGGAGACACTTCAGCAATCTATATGAAGGGAAAAAACATCTAGGTTATCTAGAAATAAACAGACTAAATAGCCTTAGATAGGCAGAAGAGGCAGCTCACAACTAGGTTGGAGACTGATTTTTTTTTTAAAATAAAAGGTTCTAAATTTAGAACAAAAATGACTTTAGGAATAATATTTATCAAATCACTAAGATAGCCCTCATCACTGTAATATAAGCACCTGCTATTTCTTTGCAGTTTCTACAAAGGGTAGCAAAGGACAGGAAGGAACATTTACCAAATGTAGTTCTTTAGAAAGTAGCCTTCTTAAAAGCTGTTGAAACAATGGGTCTTGTTCCGATCGTCCTGCCTGGGAGCTCTGCAGTATCCAGCTCTCAGTGAGGAAGCTGTCAGCTTTCACCACATTCCAGTCTGTTATGGTGCCTTTCAGGAAGATGCTGACTGGACTCTGGAAGTGTCTCTGGTTCATGGCTATGGGCTCCAAAGTCACCGCAACACTCCACTGCTTCTCCCTTCCATTACCATTCATGCTGAGGAATAACGTTCCTTCCTGCTGTGGGAATGATGCTTGGAACACAGAAGGCTTAGAGAGCAGGCAGTTCAAGGTTGAATCAAAAGGCAGGAACGTGGTCCATCGTGCAAACTGTGGCTTAGAAGAGTTGGACTTTCCACAAAAAAGTGGAGATGCCTCTGTTCTGTGGTGACTCAAACCCTGAATTAAGGTCTCTGATGGCAAAATGGTGCCTCCCACCAGACGAATCAGTTCAAGCATTGTCCAGTATCCAACATGATCTGGATATTCTAGCACCTGAAATGAAAAAAGTTAATGATCATTTTATTGCCACTACTATCAGGAAAGGTAAACATTTGTTATGTTTCTAAAGCAATGGTTCTCAAAGTGTGATTCATGACTGTCTTGCGGGTGGGGTCACGAGCTCGGGGGTCGCCACCTCTCTCCCCACAGTGGGGAGCCCACATTGGGACTCCATCACTGTGCTCCCTCAGCCACAAGGCTGGAGCACCAGCGCCACCTTCCCATCAATGGCTATTAGCCAGGATGGCTAGGAATGGTGTCCCTAGCCTCTTTTTGTCATAGGCTGGAAATGGATGACAGGAGAGGGATCACTTGATGATTCTCTGTTCTGTTCACTCCCTCTGGGGCATCTGACATTGGTTATTGTTGGAAGACAGGATACTGAACCAGATGGACTTTTGATCTGACACAGTATGGGTACATCTACACTACAGCGCTAATTCGAACTAACTTAATTCGAACTAAGCTAATTCGAACTAGCATGTCCAATTCGAACTAGCATGTCCACATTAAGTGGACCCTGAACCGGGCTTAAGGATGGCCGGAAGCAGTGCAGGCAGGGCATCAGAGGAGGACTTAGCGCGTGGAGATGCTGTCTCGGGCTAGCCGAGGGCTGTGCTTAAAAGGACCCAACCCCCACCCCGGACAGACAGTTCTCAGGGTGCCCTGCTTGCAAAGCAGTCCTGGCTTGGAGTGCCCGGAGTACCCACACTGGGCACATCACACCACTCGGCCATCAGCCCGGCTGCACTTGCCGCAGGCTGCCATCTGGGGAGAGGGGGCAATTGGGAGGCTGCAGGAGAGCTTCCACCCCCAGAAGCCCGCAGAGCCAGCCCAATCTTCCCCATCGGGGGCTCGTACCCCATTCCTCCCTCACCTCCTTCCACTTACCCTTCCCTAGCCCCTTTTCTTGATGTACAAAATAAAGGACAATTGTGTTCAAAAATGGAATCTGTCTTTATTGAACAAAACTGGGGGAGACTGGGAAAAGGAGGTGGGAGAGGGGAAGAGAGAGGCTGGGAGAGGGGAGGGCAACTAAAATGATTAGGGGTTGGGAACAGGTCCCATATGAAGAGAGGCTAAAGAGACTGGGACTTCTCAGCTTAGAAAAGAGGAGACGGAGGGGGGACAGGATAGAGGTCTCTAAAAACAGGAGTTGGGTGGAGAGGGTGCATACAGAAAAGTTCTTTTTTTAGTTCCCATAAAGAAGGACTAGAGGACACCAAAGGAAAGGAATGGGTAGCAGGCTTCAAACTAGTAACAGAAAGTTGTTCTTCACAAAGCAAAGAGTCAACCTGTGGAACTTCTTGCTGCAGGAGGCTGTGAAGGCTAGAACTAGAACAGAGTTTAAAGGGACGTGAGATCAAGTCATGGAGGTTGGGTCCATGGAGTGGTATTAGCCAGGGGGTAGGAGTGGTGTCCCTGCCCACGGTTTGTGGAAGGCTGGAGAGGGATGGCACGAGACAAATGGCTTGGTCACTGTCTTCGATCCATCCCCTCCAGGGTCCCTAGGGTTGGCCGCTGTCGGCAGACAGGCTACTGGGCTAGATGGACCTTTGGTCTGACCCAGGACGGCCATTGTAAGCTCAGAGCTCAGGGTCGGGGGTCTCAGTGGACCCCCTTGATTTTCATGCACACCTGCTCCTGGGTGGCCAGGCTGGCAGCTCTCCTGCCCTAGCTGGCCACTTTCCTGTGCCTAGTGCGGAGATCGTGGACGAGGTCCACGATGTCCGCACTAGCCCAGGCGGGTGCCCGCCTCTTGCGGTCCCGGGCAAGCTCCCGGGAGCCGCCAGCCTGGTCCCGGGAAGAGGGGGAGTGCTGGGGGGCATCGGGTGGGTGGCTTGATCCATGCCAGGTGCAGGGTCTGCTGGCTGGGTGCTGGCAGGCTTGCACCTGGCACGGGCACAATAGCCAGCCCGTGCCCCTTTAAGGGGTCCGGGGCCGGAAGGGGGTCAGTAGAGTTTCCCTGGTGTTGGCCAGAGTGGCCACCAGGGAAACCTGGGGAGGGCTAGCCTCCCACTAGTTCGAATTAAGGGTCTACACAGCCCTTAATTCGAACTAGTAAGTTCGAACTAGGCTTAATCCTCGTGGAATGAGGATTACCTAGTTCGAACTAAGTGCTCCGTTAGTTCGAATTAAGTTCGAACTAACGGAGTGCTAGTGTAGCGCCTATGAAAGTTAGTTCGAACTAACGTCTGTTCGAACTAACTTTGTAGTGTAGACATACCCTATGGTCATTCTTATGTTCTGGGGAGCAGGGGAGAGTGAACCTCACTGGCTGGATCTGGCTTGTGGGGGAAGGAAGCAGCTTCATGAGCTGATACTACCCCTCCCCCCGGCTGCAGGAATGGCAGCACATTAAACCACTCGCCTGGAGGGTTTCCCCACTGCTTTTGTTGGCTAGAATCATGGCCAATGGGAGCAGCGGGGGCCAGTACCTGGGAGCAGCAGGAGGCATGAAGCCAAGTAAGCCCTCCCCATCCCCTTCATGCCCAGATCCTGCACACCTATCCCCTCACATGCACACACCCCCCAGCAAGACCCTGCACCCCACCTCCCAGCCAGACCCCATCCCCTCCTGCACCCATTTTGTCATCATGGGTAGTGGGTTGGTGGTCCGTGGAAAGATGTGCTTTGATTGGGGTGGGCCATGAGTCAAAAAAATTGAGAACAACTGTGCTAGAGAAAATGGTGCAAGAAAATGTCTAAGAAGGTATGGGGGTGGGAAATGTCCTATTTGTCTATTTTATTCTTAAATATAGCTTCCAGAATCCTTAATTTTTATGCATAACTATATATATCGCTTCAATGCAGCAGAATTCTTTGAGTGGTTTACAGTCATTATCTAGCAGACCCTCACAGCCATCCTGCAAGAAAGGTGTTATCCCCATTTAACAAGGTACAGCCAGTTTTCAAAATTGGATGCCTGAATTTAGGCACACTCTTATTTAACTGTAGGCTGTTTATTAAAGCACTGGCACTCCCACATAAGTCAATGGATGAGACATCCCACAAATAAGCACTTGGGAAGATGTGAATCTTGCCACTGTACCTAAATCTCAACAAAGGTATTTGCCATTCTACTCACAGGCCTCAGCTGAGCAAGGATGCCCATTAAGCAGGTAACACTACTCATTTTGTTTGTACCTAATTAAAGTCACCTTCCACCAAAAGGTTACACTATAGACTACCTGACTGCATCCTGTGCAGCTAGATAATTGGTAGCAGGAGGAACACTATCATAGGGGCTTAAATACTCTGCTGCATTCTCTCTCCTTACCTTGGACCAGTCAGTGGTGTCCACCCAATACAGAGTGATTTTCTGGCCCACGATCAGCTCCTGGACTCTCTTGGGTAAGAGTTTCTCTGCCATCTCTTGCAAAGAGGGTAAATCACAGCAGGAATGGACATCATTTCCTGATACAAACTGCCGTAGCTCCCTCTGAGAATGAGGGCACGGAGAGAAAAGAAAGATGGCATTCACAAAGCCTTCAGAGGGCATGTGGCTCTCGAGTGGCTCATCTGGGCCCACGATCAACTTGCTCTTCTGGCTCCTCAGGAATGGTTTGGTGGGTGAGGTGATCTCAGGTCGATCCCACTGATAATCCAGTAGTGTTTCCTTCAGCACATTCTGGGTGAGGGTGGATCTGGGCGCTGGACCAGGTAAGTGAGATTTGTGGCGCTGAGCCCCAAACCTGGACTCCAATTCCTCCTCAAAGTCTTCCCAGCTGCGGGGTCCAAGCTCACAGAAATCCCCCACCCGCGAGGCTCTGCGTCGGGCGCCCAGTGAATCAAAGAACTTGAAACCCCAGCGGACCTTGGCCAGACCAAACCTGCAGCCCAAGTAGTTCAGGATCCTCAGGCAGCCCCGCTGGAGCGGGCTCTTCGGCAGGGAGCCGGCCAGGTCCAGCAGAAAAACCACATTGTGGGAGCTGGTCATGTTGCTACGGAAGGAGCTGCCCGGTCACGAGCACCTCAGGAAGCTCCCCCCGCGCGCACCCAACCGCCCCCCCCCCTCCCCGTACAGCCAGAGGGACCCCCTCTCCTCACAGCCAACGACCTCCCCGGGCATCTGCTCGCCCCCGCCCCATGGGCCTCTTGTCGCCACGCGCACTCGCTGCCACCTGCCCCTCCCCGGCCCCCCTCAAGGAGCTGCCGCCGCCATTGCCCCCTTTTTTTTTTTTTTTTTTCCTCAAAGCAACTGCTCGCGCGCTCATCTGCCCGTGCTCCCATTGGCTCCCGGCTGCCCCCATCCCGTTTCTCCATTGGGTCGGGTCCGTTCTAGCCCCGCCCTCTCGCGATGTTTGTGTGACATTCCTCCCTTCCGTCTTCACCTCGCAAGTTTCTGATTGGCTCCTGCTGACAGGATCCGGGCGGAAGTACCCGGGCGGCGCAGGCTCCTCAGGGGTCCCTAGGCCACTCCTCATTGATAGGTCCGGCCGGAAGGGATTCTGGCTGCGATTGGCGGTCATGCGTGACGTTCAAGGTCAGCCCGCAGCAGAGGACTCACTGATTGGCTGCAGCCCCGAGTTTAAAATTTAAAGGCTGGAAGTGGAGGAAACGGGAGGCTGGTAAATACAGAAGTGATGACGTCATCACGGGGGAGTGTCAGAGTCTTCTAACTATGGTATCTCGGGGCTTCACTGCCTCCTGGCTCGGCCAGAGCGGGATGACCACGTGGTATCCGCCCTCTCCCTGCCTGGCCTAGCTGTCATAGCAGGGATGCTGCCATGCGCTCATTGGCCCCTGAAGCTCGTTGTGATGTCACTGATGACATCTGTCACTAGAGTATCCAGCCTTGCTTGCTCTCCACAGAAACAGCTCATTGGGCCAGGGCTCCTGCTGCCCAGTCCCCTTCCGGGGGGGGGGGGGGTTAGTGATGTCACAATTGGGGATCAGCCCCCGAGCTGGTTGTAGGGTTCCCAGCCAGTGTTCCCTGTAAGACGAGTGCTTGGGCAGCCACCCACGAGAGAGTCAAATGCTGCCCAGCTGATTAGCAGAGCACCCAGGGCTCTCAGCATGTGCTTGTGCTGGTGGTGCACATCCATGCATGACCTGATTCACATAACAACATGTATCTTGTACATGGATAGAAAAAAATAGAGGAAGCATTGTTGCCAGTCTTCTAGGATTGTCCTGTAATCTGCAGCAATTAAATATGAATGTGATGAAAACCCCAAGAATACAAACAGCCAAAATTGGCAATCCTGCCTGGTCGCTCTTTAGCTCCTTAGCCAATTGGTTTGGGTTTCTTTGAAAACACAGACTTATCAATTCTAAAGCCGGAAGAGGCCATTGGGATCATCTAGTCTGATTGCCTCTAACTTCTCTCAAATAATTCCTGATTTGAATTAGGACACAGGTTCCCAAACTGTGTTTCCAGGGCTGCTGAAACCATTGGTATAGTAGGGTTGCTAAGAGCTATTGAACCAAATGGTAAACCCTGTATATGAAGGAAACCAATTCAAGCCAGGGATGCAGCAGTATTCCCAGCACCCTCAGTTTCAGCATCTATGAATGGGTCCCAAATAGGGTTGTGCCATCAGCAAATGAATTCACAGGTCAACTTTGCACTTACATGTTGGCTAGGAGACCTACTGTATTGCCATAACTGGAAGACGCCAGTTGTGAAAAAGACCCTTTGGCATATGCCTCTGGTGCTGTCACTATAATGAAAGGGTGACACAGGAACAAAAATAATTGCCAGATCTTTTTCTTAGTCCCAGCAGTATTACAAATAATCAAGATTGACATCTCAAATCTTGCCATATTTGGTGGAGAAAAACTTGAAAATGTGACACCTAAAGGCTCAGACTTGAACAGGCAAATTAAAATAATCCTGCATTTAATATTTTTTGAAATCTTATGATTTTAAAAAATAATCTCATGATTTTTGGGCCCAACTCCTAATTTTTGAACATGGCGATGCAGGTCATTTGACAGGCACAGAGGTGTCATGATTTGAGCATATCAAAAGCAAACAAAACATAACAGCCAGAAACAACACAGACTAACATAAGAACATAAGAATGGCCATACTGGGTCAGACCAAAGGTCCATCTAGCCCAGTAGCCTGTCTGCCGACAGTGGCCAGCACCAGGTACCCCAGAGGGGGTGGACTGAAGACAATGATCAAGTGATTTGTCTCCTGCTATCCTTGTCCCTGACCTCAGTTTGTCAGAGGCTAGAGACCATTTCTGTCCCCTGGCTAATAGCCTTTTATGGACCTAACCTACATGAAATTATCTAGCTTCTCTTTAAACTCTGTTATAGTCCTAACCTTCTCAGCCTCCTCTGGCAAGGAGTTCCACAGGTTGACTACATGCTGTGTGAAGAAGTACTTTCTTTTATTAGTTTTAAACCTGCTACGCATTAATTTCATTTGGTGTCCTCTAGTTCTTCTATTATGGGAACTAATAAATAACTTTTCTTTATTCACCATCTCCACATCACTCATGATTTTATAGACCTTTATCATATCCCCCCTCAGTCTCCTCTTTTCTAAACTGAAAAGTCCCAGTTGCTTTAACCTCTCTTCATATGGAACCTGTTCCAAACCCCTAATCATTTTAGTTGCCCTTTTCTGAACCCTTTCTAAGGTCCAAATATCTTTTCAATCTCACATAGTGAGATGAAAAATTGAAATAACCTGAACTCCCAGTGCGGGGAGTTGGGGGAGAGGGTTATGGTGCTTCTCAGTGGACATCTGTCAGTAGCCACTAATTCTTACTCTCAATGGCTTTGTGATCTCAGTCATTTTCCCCCAGAATAATTCCTTCATCAGGGCCCCGCTTGGCTGCTGAGGTGGATCCACCCTCTGGAATGTGTTTGCTGTGCAATATATTATTTCTGGTCAGTGACTGGCGTGGGTGTATGTTTCTTCTCTCAGCAGGATTCTGGATTTCTTCAACAGAGAACTAGTGGTTTTGTTTAGATTTTGTGGCCTTCTATGGGCAAGACTCTCCAGGTAACTATGATGAATGACCTTGGTTTGGTTTGGACGTGTAGCTGTTACTTTGGCAGAAGATTGCTAGCACAGTTTCCTGTTTAGAATCTAAGCTTCTCCCCCATGAGGGATGGAGGCTTGGTATTCTTGTCATGATGTTTTTGCTACTGTAACGTCTTGGTTTATAGCTTTTTTTTTTTTAAACTACTTCTGGATTAATTGTCCTTGGCTCAAGAAGCTTCTTAGATATTGGCACTTTTTTTGTCCGTCTGCCCATAACTATCTGAATGATCAAGCCTTGTGAGGTGTACTGAGCTTTTCTAGCAATGCTACGGGTGTATTCCTTGAATCTGCTGGTCTGTTTGAATCAAGTTCTTTGGAATTTGTACCAGGGATGTTAAAAAGTGGGTAATTGGGTAACCATGTGACCTCTGAAAATCTCAGCGGTTACATGGTTACACACATCTGCAGCGCGGTAGCTGGTTCCCCGAGTCCGTACATGCCAGAAGCCAGCTTTTAAACCGACTCCTGGTGCCTACCAGCTCCTGTCTGCCACCTTGCTCTCAGGGAGCCAGCTGCCGCCCCACGCTGCTGCCTCTGATACAGATATCAGTGATATCTGATACAGATATCATGCAGCATGGCATGTACCAGCTCCCACCTCCAGCCCCGCTCCCCAGGAGCCGGTGCATGCTAAGAGCCGGCTTTTCTTCTCACTATTGCACCCTATTGCTGCTTTGGCATTTTCACTCCTTATACTACTCCCTTTGCCTTTTACCTTTTGTGGCTACTTTAAACATACACATGTTCCCCACTAGAGGTCACCACATACCCAAAATCAGACCTTTCTTCCTATGCATGGAGATGGCTTTCTCCATCACTGCTGTTACAGCTTCATGTGGCCACATGGCTCATGTGTTATTAATGAACAAGGCTGGGAAATAATCACCTACTCCATTAACAGACATTGAGGAGGGAAAAGGGCTGGGAGTAAAGGAGGGATGTTTGAGTGTAAACAACTAACCATTTAACCAGTAAGCAGATGGTTAACTTAGTCCGTTATACTCAGCGAAGCCTCTTCCCCAGTAGTCGGGTGCGTAAGGGCTGCCGGCTCCACTCAGGGAGAGGAGGCTTCACTGCTGACTCTGCTTCTGGGGAGGAGGCTTCACTGCGGCAGCGAAGCTCCCTCCCTGGGACCCAGGCTGGCTGGGACTGGTGGCCTTGTTCTTGGGGAGGCTTTGCTGCAGGCTCTTCAGTATAAAGCTAAGCTTTACTGCAGAGCTCACAGTGTGGGTAATTGAGTAACCACTGAGATTTTCACAGTTACACAGTTAACCCATTACATGATTTTTGACATCCCTAGAATAAAGGAGTCCTGCTCAGCAGCTCTAAAGATCTGCCCAGGGGGAGAAATCAGATTTGGCGGAGAGGTTATCTGTTAGGGTATGTCTACACTACAAAGTTAGTTCAAACTAACTTTCATAGGCGCTACACTAGCGCTCCGTTAGTTCGAATTTAATTCGAACTAACGGAGCGCTTAGTTCGAACTAGGTAATCCTCATTCCACGAGGATTAAGCCTAGTTCGAACTAGCTAGTTCGAATTAAGGGCTGTGTAGCCCCTTAATTGGAACTAGTGGGAGGCTAGCCCTCCCCAGGTTTCCCTGGTGGCCACTCTGGCCAACACCAGGGGAACTCTACTGCCCTCCTCCCGGCCCCGGACCCCTTAAAGGGGCACCGGCTGGCTACGGTGCCCGTGCCAGGTGCAAGCCTGCCAGCACCCAGCCAGCAGACCCTGCACCTGGCACGGATCGAGCCACCCACCGGATGCCCCCCAGCCCTCCCCCTCTTCCCGGGACCAGGCTGGCGGCTCCCGGGAGCTTGCCCGGGACCGCAAGAGGCGGGCACCCGCCTGGGCTAGTGCGGACATCGTGGACCTCATCCACGATCTCCGCACTAGGCACAGGAAAGTGGCCGGCTTGGGCAGGAGAGCTGCCAGCCTGGCCACCCAGGAGCAAGTGTGCAAGAGAATCAAGGGGGTCCACTGAGACCCCCGACCCTGAGCCCTGAGCTTACAATGGCCGTCCTGGGTCAGACCAAAGGTCCATCTAGCCCAGTAGCCTGTCTGCCGACAGCGGCCAACCCTAGGGACCCTGGAGGGGATGGACCGAAGACAGTGACCAAGCCATTTGTCTCGTGCCATCCCTCTCCAGCCTTCCACAAACCTTGGGCAGGGACACCACTCCTACCCCCTGGCTAATACCACTCCATGGACCCAACCTCCATGACTTGATCTCACATCCCTTTAAACTCTGTTCCAGTTCTAGCCTTCACAGCCTCCTGCAGCAAGGAGTTCCACAGGTTGACTCTTTGCTTTGTGAAGAACAACTTTCTGTTACTAGTTTGAAGCCTGCTACCCATTCCTTTCCTTTGGTGTCCTCTAGTCCTTCTTTATGGGAACTAATGAAGAACTTTTCTGTATGCACCATCTCCACCCAACTCCTGCTTTTAGAGACCTCTATCCTGTCCCCCCTCCGTCTCCTCTTTTCTAAGCTGAAATGTTCCAGTCTCTTTAGCCTCTCTTCATATGGGACCTGTTCCCAACCCCTGATCATTTTAGTTGCCCTCCCCTCTCCCAGCCTCTCTCTTCCCCTCTCCCACCTCCTTTTCCCAGTCTCCCCCAGTTTTGTTCAATTAAGACAGAGTCAATGTTGGAAGACACGTTATCTTTATTTTGTACATCAAGAAGAAGGGGGGCTAGGGAAGGGTAAGTGGAAGGAGGTGAGGGAGGAATGGGGCACGAGCCCCCAATGGGGAGGACTGGGCTGGCTCTGCGGGCTTCTGGGGGTGGAAGCTCTCCTGCAGCCCCCCAATTGCCCCCTCTCCCCAGATGGCAGCCTGCGGCAAGTGCAGCCGGTCTGATGGTCGAGTGCTGTGATGTGCCCAGTGTGGGCACTCAGGGCACTTCAAGCCAGGACTGCTTTGCAAGCGGGGCACCCCTGAGAACTGTCTGTCCGGGGTGGGGGTCAGGACCCTTTAAGCACAGCCCTCGGCTAGCCTGAGGCAGCAGCTCCACGCTCTAAGTCCTCCTCTGATGCTCTGCTGGCACTGCTTCCGGCCATCCTTAACCCCGCTTCAGGGTCCACTTAATGTGGACGCGCTAGTTCGAATTAGCAAAACGCTAATTCGAACTAGTTTTTAGTTCTAGATGCGTTAGTTCGAATTAGCTTAGTTCGAATTAACTAATTCGAACTAAGTTAGTTCGAATTAGCGCTGTAGTGTAGACATACCCTTAGGGATTGCATGGTAGGGAGAGTGGTCACATGGATGGACAGGTCTCCTGGGATAGTTTTATGACAGTGCTGACCCCAGGCAGCTCTGAGGAGTTGGGACCAGAGTGGGAATGCTGCATCCAAGTGCATGAGATGCTGGTAGGGAGGAGGAATGGAGCCGGAGGGGACAAAATACAGTGGGTAATGGAGAGGAGAGGGAGAGCGAACTACAGTGGAGGAAGGGGAATGGAGCTTGGGGATTAATAAAATATTAGCTGACCAGAGCCAGAGTAAGTGGGATGGTTGGTAAAGAGGATGGATACCGCCAGAGGAAATAGTACACCGGAGAAATTGAGGGGGTGTTCTCAGAGGATAGGGACAGATTAATGGACTCATAAGGAAGGATCCGTAAGGGCTGAGATCTGGGGGTGGAAGGAAGGAGGCAGGAATGGAATGAAAAGGACAGGAACTGAGGATGAATGGATAATGAGGAAGTTGGAGCTAGACAGGGTAGACTAGTAGGGTGTAGTATCTATACAATGGGGCCTTATCACAGCTGCCCTTATCCTCCTTCCGCTGTAGTCTACCCTCCCTTCCCTGACGCCACTCCCCACTGTATGCCATGCCCTTTAGCTCCATTGCCCCGCCCCCTGGATTCTCACTGAGACCCTGCCTGCCTCATTCTTGAGAGTAAAGATTCAGGTTCAGTCCGGTGCTGATGCTCTCAGTGGGGAAACACAGAGGGGCTGGGAGGCATATGGGGGAGGAGGTAACTGTGCAGACTGGAGCTGCCTGCATGTCTATGCCCTGCTTCTCTCCAAAGCTTGCAGACCCCAGTTTTAACCGGTGTCACCAGCAAGCAGTTGTATTTATAGAGCAATAGAGATAAGTGTTCAGTAAACTGCCCAATCAGATTTATGATTGTCCATGGAAGCAGGTGCTTTTAATGACCCAGAACAAGGACTTGGTCCAGAAACCTACCAGCCACAAGTGACTCAAGGACATGAGGTCTCTGTTAGCCTGCATTTAGCAAAGTGTCTCCCTAGAGAAGCTCATCCCGTCTATGATATGTGACATTAGGTTTTAGACTGTGGATTAGATCAGATATTACATAGTATGGGGCTGGGTATTCAGGACTTTCTGAGTTCAGCCAGAGAGAAGTGATCTGAAAAAAGGTCAGGAATCCTCAGTTGTATGTCCAGCTCTGTCATTCACTCACTGGCCCTGATGCTCTATGGCCCTACACCTTGTGCACATGCAGGCATCAAATGTGATCATGACCAAATGGCTGCCGTTTGACATCCACTTTGCACTGGCAGAAATGACCTACAAGGTGCAGGCAACAGAGAGCCAGGCCCATTGTCTGTACTTGGGCAAAGCTCTTCACCTTTCTGAACCTCAGTGTCCTGTTCTGAAAAATTGGGGCGGTAATATCGAGGGATGAGATGATTCCCAGATTTGGCATCTGTGCAGTTGCTCAGTGTTCCGATACGTTGATTCACAATCTCTCTTCCATCGAACGGTCTGATAATGAAGTGATGCAGTAGAACAAATGTCATATGTAGTTCGGGGCACAGACCCCTCCAACTGGAAACATTTGCCTCCTCCATTTCCTTGAACAGCCTAAGGGGAGCATTGGCTTTTGGGGTCCTTTCACCCCACCCATAGTCAGTCATTTCGAAGGGCTGGGAGGTTGCAGGAGGGTTGCCAGCCGTATGGTGAAATAAGTGTGCACTAGGCTGCCCACATCTGAATATCCACCATGGTGTCCCCGGGGATGAACCAGATCACTCATCTGGGAGCTAGTTAGATGCAGTTGAGCACTTTAAAAAAAGAGGGTGTTGCACTTAGGAATGTGACCCATTGCTAGCTGCAGAGAAGTCACTAATATGTACAGGTGAAATGCTCTGTCTGTGTCTAGAGATGCAGCTGAACTGTTTAGCACCAGATCAGCTGTGCCACTTGTTGGCAGCAATCCTTGTTTTCCTAGTGGAGACAAGAGGGATGTGGGGTTAGCTGGTCAGAAGCCAGGCCAGTGAGCCTTGGGGAACCTAGATGCTGCCTGGTCTGATTTATACTTCTGGGTGGGTTGAGTGTCTTGTGCTCTCTGCTGCATGGGCTAAAGCGGAATCTCTGCAATTAACCCAGCCCAGTGAGAGAGACGTGTTCAAACCTGAGCTTTCAGTGAATCTCTGGGGCCTCTCAGCTGAGCAAGGTTGAGTGTCATTGGCTGGCCATGCTGTAGCTCCTTGTGCTCTCAGCAGCTGTGGGTCCACTACCTCCTCTTCAGTGGGATACTGTGTTTGGTGTCTCAAAGGCCAGCTATGGCTTTCTGTTAATAGAGCCTCGCCCTCTGAAAGGTTAGGACCCCATGTTGGGGTGAAGAATCTTTCTCTGCACCAGCTGCCACTCGCCCATGGGAACACCAGATGGCATTTAGCAGGTTTCTTTCCCGGCTGATCCTGTCCCAACACTTACTGAGGTATGACTAAGACCTGCCTTATCAGGAATTGCTTGAGGACAGAAAACAAGCCAAGCCCAGCACAGAGTTTCTCATGGATCTCTCCTTGAAATATGCTGTTTGCAAACTCCCTGGATTGGCTCCCAGAGTCCACAGCTGCTAATGTGGCTCCAGAGCCAGGGCTGCTCCAGCAGAGTTATCTTGCTGGGCTGTGTCACTGAAACTTCTTTACCTCTCCCATGTTGATCACTTCAGCTTCTTCCTCCCCAGCATCCCTCACTGGCATTGTCCGTCCTGCAGTCCCCACAAAGCACAGCCACCAAGATCCTCTCCCTTAGCTACTCACCTCCTTCTCCAAGTTCAAGCGCTTTATCCTCCTCTGTCCCACCCAGCTTAATCACCCGTGAATTTTACAGCCTGAGCCATTACAGAGAAGCCAATTGAAAGACTCTCAATGATGTTAAGAGGAGTTGGAGCTGACCCTTGTCTAGGCACCTGCTCTACCAGTGATGCCAGATCCGCCTGCATGCTTGTAAGCTTCTCCTACAACTCTCATGCTGCTCCCTGTGAGACAGTCAGCCTTTCCATGCTAGTCTGCAAGGGTGCTGCTCTTTCCGCTTTACAGAGACCCATGTGCAGTCAGGGGCGGCCCATCCATATAGGCGAACTAGGCTGTCGCCTAGGGCGCCAAGTTAAATGGGGCGCCAAATGGTGGCGCAGTATCATTGAGGGGTTTGGAGGTGGGGGCACCGATTGCATGGTTCGCCTAGGCGCCAGTTGCTGGCAGCTAGTCTAGGGCTGCCCCTGTGTGCAGTGCTTAATTTATGTCAGGGCTGAGCCCCACCATTCCTAGGCTTAGCAGTTCATTGCCTTGGCACCTCGGGCCTTGCTGCATTAGTTATGAACGTAATGAAATTGCTTGAGCCCGAGCACTTCTTTCATTACAAATTAAGCACTCAGCTTGTTTTGTACAGAACTGACTGGAAAAGACCATCTTTGAAGGCAGGGTAAGGATCAAATCGTTACTCACTGAGCCATTGAATATCATCCTTGGGGTCACCTCCTGCTTCTTTCCCCACCCCTTCATGCTCTCATTGCCCCGCCCCACATCCTCGTGGTGGCATCATGTCATTAAAATTCAGTGCAAGGATCATTCCTTTGATCCACAGGAGGAGGCACTTAGCGGCATGTTCCGTAGTAAACACTCATCATGGGGGCTCCTGACACCAGAAGAGAGCATGGGGTGAAACTCACCCTGGCTCACAGCACTAGGGCCAGTATCATCCCTGCAGCACTGGACTGAATGGAGCTGTGCCCTCTTATATCACGGCCACATTGGGTGCTCAAGGGCCAGTTGTAGTAGGTGCTGCTGGGTTTTGCCCTGTGCTAATTCAGGCTTTTGGGCATGGAGTCAGGATGGGCAATGAGCTCTTGGATGCTTTCAGAGGCAGGAAATCAGTAAGCGGCCCTGTCCCTTATGAATGTGACTGCGCTCTGGGAAGAGAACTGGAGCATTGGGTGAGTGGGGGATTCGACTAAGCTGCATTGGCAGTAAGATACCAGAGATTGCCCTGTCCTGATCAGGTGATGATTGTGTTATCATGTCCTTGTTTCACTGACACCCTGTCCAAACCCTGGCTCCCAGAGCCAGGCTAAAGCAACATTCAGGTGCAGAAAAGAGCAATTCCAGTAGGGAATCAGCATAATCTTACTGTGAAAAGATTTGAGCAGCCTTCACTCATGTCTTACTAAAACACACTGAACCAAAATAATACCTGGTGAGAATCCAATGATGTCCCTGGAGTTATGCCCAGGAAGGATCTGCCCCCACTGCCCCTATCTTCCTCGTCTGCCCTTGTGTTTTTGCTCAGAGATGATTCAGTTCTTTACTGCATTCACCTTATTCTCCTCATTCCAGTTGATCCTAGCGAGCTATCAGAAGTTAATTAAAATGGAAACAAGAAGTAACCAGGCCATGGGCTGCACAGGCAAGAATGCCACCAGCTCCCTGAGCCAGGGTTGTCCCCGGCTGACTCCAGGGCAGGGCTGCCTCTGGCTGATTCAGGGCCAGAGCTACCTGCACAGGTATGCCCTGGTTGCCTTGGAGTCAGGACTGCCAGGGAAGGGATGTGGTTTGGGACCATAGATGTAGCTGTCCAGGCAGAGATGCCCTAGCTGCCTTGGGTTGCAGCTGTCCAGACAGGGATCTCCCAAATGCAGCAGACTTCTGCTAAGACACTGTGCTTCCAGTTCTCAGTCTCAGATTGCTTTGCAAGGCCCCAGCCTGGTCTGCACTGCTTTGCTGGTTGCTGCAGGAGGTTCTAGTCACTTGCATGAGCAGCAAATTCAGCCCAGATATGGTAAACTAAAGACAGCTCCCCTTCTCAGGAGCTTGCATCCCTGCAGGGCCATGCCCTCCCAGCTCACGGACACCTGCCTGCAACGTGCACTAGGACATGGCTTGCCACATTCCCTCCTGCCCCCCGAACAAGAGCAGCCTACTAGCATGCATACCTTCTGGGGTCAGCTCTCTTTGTCAATGCCACGCCTGCTGCCCATCCCCTAGAATTCATTGCAGGGCAATGTGCCGAGACAGCTCATGGCCAGCCAAAGAGCCTCTTTCCTCCACCTTCTTGAGGATTCAACGACTGGCCCCAGGCAAATGAGGAGGGGTTCTGTCTTTTTAAAGTAACTTTATAGATGCTTTTAATGCAAATAAAACCGAGAGACTGAGAGATCCAGCCATGGCCAGGCACAATGCAGATCCCCCTCCCTGCCCCCCCCAGCAACACTTAGTTCTGCTCTGCAGCACCACCCCTCTCTGGTAATCCAAGCCTGAGCTCTCCACCTAACTCTGCCAATGACCCTCAGGCTGACCCTCTACCATTCCCACCCTGTTTCTCCTAAACAGAAATGACTAATATTTACGCACTTTGTGGCAGGGCCTCTGCTGTGGGCCAGTGTCTGCCCGAATCACCCAACTGATTTTCCCCATAAGATCTATGGCAAATTTTCCTTTCCCCCGACCTCAAGGGAACCCTGCGAAATTCACAGTAGAAATCAGTCTGACTCCCTTGGGTGTTAGTATTGTAAAAAGAGGAATTAGAATGATAAGACTGTGTGTAGTGTTTAGACTTTATAGAATGCTTGTAGGTTGCTACCTGCATTAATCTCACTTATAGCAGCCGTATCCTATATTGTAACATAATGTCTGAGTGTTTGCATTGCAAGCCTCTGGGACTACAGTATGTAAATCACCAGACCACAAAGAGACTTGAACTAGCGTGAACTGCTGTTCTCCAAGAGAAGTTGACAGGTCCTGGCCAACAGGAAATGTCCATGACCTCAGATGGACTGGAGAGGAACATTAAAGGGGACAAAAGACTTCGCTGTTTACTCTTCCCAAAACATGAGAAGCAAGTGATTCCTCCCATCAGCTGAGTTTGCAGCTCCAAGCAGAGCAGGGGAAGGGAATTTTTATGTAAGAAGGGAGAGTATTTTTATGCTGCTTGTACTTGAGACACGAAAGGAGTGGCTGGCAGTGTGGTACTTGGGGTAACGTTCAAACAGAGACCTGGTAATGTGGCAGGCCCTCTGGGGTCAGAAAAACATTTTGTACACGTGAGAATTTTAAAATAATGTCTCACTGTACTAGATCTAGGGGCTGACTGCATTAAAAGGGACTGTGTGATTCCTTTTCTTTTTGCTTCTTGATATGCAGTGTGGGAGATCAGAAGCACAGTTTGTGATTGGTCGGGAAAATTCACTTCAGTGTTACCCACTCATGTTCGGAGTTTGTTCCCCTTTTGCAGCCTATCTTGACCGTGGTATATCCAGTAAGGGCTGCCCCAGGCATCCTTGGGCACAGAGTGAGTGTGGGGGTGGGGGGAGACCTCAGAGGAGGGGCAGGCAAGGGTGTTTGGTTTTGTACAAGTAGAAAGTTGGCAATCCTAATAGCAGAGCTCCAGAATATGGGGCGAGTGACCAGGCAGGACCCTGGATTTGGTAGTAAAATGGCTGCTGGGGCTGGTGTCCAAGAGGGGCATGTGGCAGTGGGGCATAGACCCAGCAGCCGAGCAGACCGGGGGCAACAGGAGAGCTAGGCTGGTGGCCAGGAGGCTAAACACGAAACTTGGGGGTGCTGCAGCACCCCCTGCGCCTGTACTTTCTGTGTGTATGCTCTTGAATCACTGCCAACAGCTTTACATATATGTCGAGTGGTGGGAGGGTCCCAGAGCTGCAGCCCAAGCGCGAACATTTACACTGTAATTAAACAGTCTCTTCCTTAGCCCAAGCCAGCTATTGGACAAACTGGACAGTCTCTGCAGGAAAGAATCAATGGACACAAATCAGATATATGTAAAGGAAACCTACAGAAACCTATTGGGGAACATTTCAACCTTCCAAATCACACACTGACAGATCTCCAAGTAGCTGTCTTGTCACAAACCAGCTCTACAAGCCAGATCCACAGGGAAACATTGGAATTAGAGTTCATCGGCAAATTCAATTCACATGCTAATGGACTCAATCTGATGAAAGTTGATTGGGACACTACCAATTTAACAACCATTGAATGTGCTAACAGCTCTCTGTGTAGTATCCTTCCTGACATGGGAATCTATCTATTGACTTTGATTTTTATCTGCTTCAGTTTAAGTACCCGTTCTCCACATACTTACTGATGCTCTGTTTCCCACCCCTCTCTTTCTTCCCTTCCCTACCCCTCTGCTATTTATTTCGAGTGTACGCATCCCAAACTCATAACTCCAGTCATCTGCAGAAGTGGGCTGTGTCCATGAAAGCTCATGATACCATCTGCATGTTATGTTAGTCTGTAGAGTGCTACCAGACCATTTGTTGTTTTTTTCTGCAAAATAGACACACGGCTTAAGACTCAATTCAACCTGGGTCAAGGAAAAACTTGCCCTATAGGATGGTGCAGCACAGACAGGTGCATTATGGGAACAAGTCACAGCTGAAGACTGGAGTGCAGAAAAGGTGGACTGCTGGTCTAGTCTAGTCTGGTGAGTCTTCTGCCATTTCGAGTCCTGCCATTTCGAGTAGTCAGAGAGATCCTCCAGCCCTCATATCAGAGAGGCCAGTCAGTCAATCCCTTTGGGCCAGCTTATTTCACAGCAAATTCACAGACCATGTTAGCGGTAGGAAAATAGGGACCAAATTCCAGGCTGTTTTCCCAGGAGATGTTGCTCAGGCCAGGAACAGGGCAAAGGCACCTTAATGTCACCTTTGTATCTTCCCAATCCTGGTTGCTTGAGGCGGGGGGGGGGGGGGGGGGGGAGAGTCAGTGCAGCTCTTTGAGTAAATAAGAGCAGCTTCAGGGCACACTCTAACCCAGGCATGTCCAAAGTCCGGCCCGCGGGCCAATTGTGGCCCGTGTTCCGGTTTAATACGGCCCCACAGGTAATTTGGCAATATCTATCTTTTATGGCCCCCAACGAATCCATATGTATTGAGATGAATACATTGTAAAATCTCAGTTAGTCAGTTGGTCTAAATCAGTTATAAATATATTTGACACAACATGTATACTTGGTGTTATGTTCCTGTTCATATTTTTTGAACTTAAAAGTTGACAGACAACCTTTATTACCAATAATATGTAATGTACTTTACAATGTTCCTGACATATATTTCAGCTTCCTGGATTTTTTTTTCATCTGGCCTTCAGATATGAAAGGCAGAGTGATTTAACACCTGTTTAGATTTGTCATCCATGTGACGAAATGAAAAGTATGCCGTTGGCAATAAACTTTGCATAAAATAGTTAATTTGCATTTAATTTTAATGGTTCAAAGAATGTCAGGCAAAATGGTCGGCCCTCACGCATGTTCACTTCATCAAATCTGGCCTTCTTTGAAAAAAGTTTGGACACCCCTGCTCTAACCCATATCAGTCTTATGTCCCGACTGAGAAGCTGCTTTGCAGCACACTAACTACTGCAGCTTTCATTCTGCCTTGCTCCTGGAGTAACAAAAAGAGGGTATAGTGGGGGTGTCTCCTCCAAAGATGGAGTTGCCCCAACAGATGTGGCCAGATAGGTCTGGGAAAAGTGGGAGGCTGCTGGTGGGGAAAAGGGTGTTTAGGCCCTTCCATGGTGCTGGCTGACAGCAGAGGATAATCACAGTGAACTCTTAGCCAGTGACAGACTGACTAGCCTGAGAGGAGGCATCCAACCAGGCCAAGCTAGCTCCGTCAGTTTTAACACCACCCGGATGCCAAGGGGCAGTCTAGTGAATCCCACTCCTCGGTACCCCTTCCCAGCTGTGTACACGGCACAACCTCTCTTCTCCAAGCCTGTTTGAGCTCTGTGGTACGCAAGCTGTTAACAATGCTGCCCCTGTTTCAGCTGCTCCAGCAGCACTGTTCCCATGCCTGAAGGGGGCCTGGCCCTTTAGCAGTCCTAGGGGTTTTTCAGGTGAGAGTGGGAGCACATGTGCTTAGGAGCCATTGGAGCATGCAGACTCTGAATGGACTCTGATGGCAAAGAGCTGATCTGCAGGCTGATAAGGCGGGAATGCTGGGCAGTGCAGTAAAGTGAGACTATCAGGCCAATGGAAAAGCCATTACCTTCTGCCTCACTCTCCCATAATGGGAGCTCCGTGCTCAAACTGCCCGTGAGAAAGGAAGCAGGCAAGGTGCAAAGAGACAGGGTCAGTGAATGAAGCTGTTATGATCCATGAATTCCAAAGTATGGTACTTGTGGGGTCCAGGAAGGAGCTAATGCAGTGATGGGCAACTAGGCTAGTGAGTGGGTCCTTCATCTCAGTGGGCCACAGGATTGTTGTAACCAACCAAGACCATTTCCCGGGATAGGATAGTTTTGCTAACTGCGCTTGTGTACTTAGAATTTGCGGGCTTTGCCGATTGAACCATAGCAGCACTTTGATTGGATGCCGAGGGAGCACATGGCAGGGTCCCAGCGGGTGGTGGGGAAAGATCCCAGAAGCTCAGACCTGCTTTTTAAAACTGACTCAGTATGGGGTTCTACGTCCCATCAGAGCACAGGCTGCGAGCGGGGGTGCACATGCACCCCTGCGCGCGCACACCCCCTCCACCCCTCCTTGCCCCGCTCATCGGCAGTGGGGAAGGTGCAGACCAGGAAGCTCCAGCCCATGCAGCACCACTTCTCAATGCTCTGGGGAGTGCTGGAAAAAGGTGGTTGGAGAGAGTTGGGCAAGAGTGAGGCAGGACAAGGAGAGGTAGGGGTGCTGCCCCTCTCCTTCCCCTGCAATGCATCACCACTGCATCAGAGACACCTTACAAAGTGAAGCTCCTGCAGAGCTTTGGGCATCTGGTGGAAGGATCAGATGAAGTGGAGCTGGTGCATCAGCATGGCCATGATGTCCTTCTGGCTCAAGAGTAAAAGGGTGTATCAGAAACGTGGATGTCCCCTTGAATCAGGGAGGATTAATGGCAACTGGAATCCTGGGATGGATTCATCTTCTTCTCTACTGACCTCCACTGCCAGACAACCCTCCCACTCCATTGTAGGAGGAGCTCCTGCCTCCATTCTCTCCATCTCTCTATGGCAGCTGTTCCTTTGCATCTTCTCACTGTCCAATTTCTCTGCCTGGTTTTGGTTGCTGTATTCTTCTATTCCCATTGGGTTGCATCTCTGGCCCCACAGAATAGCAGAATAGCAGAATAGATACTACAGTGAGAGGAGTATCTATGGTGCCTGGAGCGGAGGAATGATCCTTAAATGGAGTAGGGGGAGAAGGAGAGACAGACTCATCCTCCAGCTGGGCCAATCTCAGAGAATTACATGAGTTTCAACATCACTCCCATTACCCAATGGGGGACAATTTCAGATGGGAGGTGGATCATTTCTTCAGAGGTCCCATTATCTGGTTTCTGTCAGTGTCACTTTTCTGTTGGGTCCTAGTTCCCATCTGGGTTTCCTTACTCCTGGTGTAATAGAAGTTTGTAGATCTGGTAAATCCACATCCATGACCACCAGCTGGCCAATGTCCTTGGCTGGGTCACTAATGGACAGTCACAGCTAAGCCACCACATTCCCTAAGGAAGAAGGAGGGCTTCATCAGCATTGTACTGTCACTTCCAATCTCGCCTGGGCCAGGTGTCTTTGTCCCTGAAGTCCCTCTGCTAGAGACACTGAGGAAGAGGAGCTAAAGCTAGACGCTCAGCTCCTTCTGCCCCTAAGGGATTCTGGATCAAAGGAATGTGGGCAGGGCCCTCCATGAGGACTTGCACCCCCAGCTGCTCCAGGAGGACAAGAAGGGACCCAAGGCCAGACATGAACCTGGCTGGAACAGGAGTTGGAACATGGTCCCCTTAGAATCCGAAGATCTCCACTGAATCTGGAATTTGACTCAAGTCTATCTCATGCCCTGCTCTGCCTCTGTCTTTCCAAGAGGAACAGTCCCAACCCACAGCCCCTGCAGCTGCAGGTCCTACAGCCTAACTCCATGCCTGGTGTGGGGATGGTGAATCAGAACGGAGCTCTGCTGCTCTGTATGAGAGATCTTGGGACACTATGGACCTGATGCAGAAGTTAATACACTGTGGAAGAAGGAGGCACATCAGGATCAATAGATCGGTGTACATGCTGTGCAAACGAGTCCATCTCTATCCCTGAGGCTGAGACATTGTGCTCAGGGTGGAATATTCATTGATCATGGCACTTGAGAAAGAGATTGTCACAATTTGTCTTTGTCTCTCCAGATTGGGACAATGTTCAGTGTCTGGCCTGGTCCCATCCTTTCTGAACTCCTGATTCATGAACAGCTCATCTGGATGGAGACCAGGGTCATCCTTAAGATTTTTGGTGCCCTACATAGCCCCAATACCTGCATCCTTCCATCCCCCGTGTGGGAAAGGGACAGCCATTCCATGGGGCATGGTTATGCTCAGGGTTGATGGAACAGGAGTTGGGGAGGAGGGGTAGTAAGCGGGGAGAAGGCAGACTGAGTGGCTCAGCTGGCTGGAGCTGCAAGACCAGCAAATGGAGGAGGCCAGGACATTGGGCCCAACAGGGCTGGGAGGCAGAGTGGGGGACTGGGGCCACTGGAGCCAGTGCTGCTTGTGGCCTATGGCGGCCCTAGTCATACACAGCATAGGGCACTACTACATTTTAAGCACCACTGATGCCCCAAATGTAGTGATGCCCTACACAGCTACATAAGCCTAAGGACGGCCCTGATGGAGACTGACCCCTTTCCCCCTCACTGACTTGAAAGCCTTTGGTCAGAGGAAGGGAATGACTGGGGGGGCAATCCATCCCCCTCCCCAGATCTCAGTGCTGGTAGGAGAGAAAAGCCGATTCCCTTCAGGCCCACCTGGTTCTCTAGGAAGGAGTCTGTGACTCTTCTGTGAGCACCCTCTCCTGCATTTCATGGTGTGTGAGTGAGGGAGATTGGGCAGGGGACGGAGTTGAAGCCAAAGCCAGCCAGGGTCCTGACTTGAAGTTCTAGCTCCTTCCCCTGTCTCAGAAGGAAGAAGGGTCCAACATAGCACTGCTCTGACCAAGGGTGGCCCATTAGGGTGCAGGCTTGGAGAACAAGCTGGAAAATGGATTTTCAGTCTTTCCTTTCAAGTTCTCTCCAGTGCTAAGGTAAAACTGCCCCCAGCCTATGCTCACCTCCAAGATGTATTGCAGTCTGTCTGTGTCTGGGGATTCTGCCTCCGGGGTCCCCAGCATGGCATGTCTGAGGCCAGAAAAGACCTGTGCAGAGCCTCCAAAGGAGTGGATAGCCGTGGGTCACAGATGGGAAATTGGGAAAACTTCTCCTCCCTGTCAATAGCCCCCTGCTTGA
Organism: Pelodiscus sinensis; assembly: GCF_052426305.1. Lineage (NCBI taxonomy): Eukaryota > Metazoa > Chordata > Testudines > Trionychidae > Pelodiscus > Pelodiscus sinensis. Next base: position 30,051,861 of record NC_143065.1, read on the forward strand.
CCAATCAGCATCAAGACTCTGAGAAGTGGGAAAGGTTTCAACAGATGTCCCAGATCATGACCAGAGGGGATCAGTCTCAGTTTCCCACCTCTTTGGGACAGCCTCCCACAAAGCCATCAGTAGAGGTATTTCTGAGGTTGCTCCTGTCTTGCACCTTTGTCCTGCCTGGCTGATGTCAGGGTCTCTGTGTGAGGTCACCACCTCTCCATGACTTTTCTCCAATAGGCTTAGGCCCTGCAATAGGCCTTTGTGATGTCACTGCCACACCCACCTCTCCCCTTCAAGCGGGCCTGAAGTCAAGGGATGGCAAAAGAGGCAACTGCTTTGGAATCCTGGGCCCTTTAAATTACCGCCAGAGCCCCACGTGGTGCACTGCAGAGCTCCAGGCAGTGTAGTCGGGGTGATGCTGATGGCCAGCTGCCCTAACCCCGCCTCTTCTGCCTGAAGCTCCCCCCACCCCTTCTGGGAATGCAGAGCCATGCCCTCTTGACCTGGGGCCCAGCAAGGCTAGAAGGCTGCTGTCCTGCCCCTACCCAGCCCCTTTGGGCACATTGACTGCTCAGAATAAAATGCTCTCAAATGAGCTACAGACCAACAATTGTTGCTAGTCACTATTCAGCAAGGATCTGAGAATGACTGGCACATTAGAGAGAATCAGGAACTGCACAGAGAGGACAATTGCAGAGAAGCACCACGATCATGATTGCGACTTATTTGTTTGGTCTTAAAAGAGAACAAAAGGACCTAGGTCTTCCCTGGCAATAGCCACCTACTTGGCCAACCAGCATTGAAGTACAAATGTCCAGGCTCAAGTCACCACTGGAGTGGGATCAATGAACACTCTTCCAGCCCCACCTCATTGTGAGGGCCACCCACTGTCCCCCAATAGGCTGGGTTCTTGCAACAAGCCTTTGTGATGTCACTTAATGACAGCTGTGTTTGGGGATCAAGCTGTCTGCACAGGAAAGCCCCAGAGGCTGCACTCCCTATGCCACACTCAGTTTTTCATTAATTGTTAGACTTTTAGGCCAGAAGGGACCTTTAGAGCATCAGATCTGACCCCTACATATCCTAGCCCTCCAGAATATCATAGTAACTACATTTTGATTCAAGCACACACCAGAAACACATTTAGTCTTCATTAGAAGACATCAAGAAATGGAGAATCTGTCATTTGCTTTGGTAGTTTGTTCCACGGGTGAATCATCTTCACTGTGAAAAATTTGTGCCTTATTTCTAATACAAATTCGCCTATTTTCACCTTCCAGACTCTGGTCTTGTTCTGCTTTTTTCTGCAACATTACATAGCCCTTTAATACTCCTGACATTTTCTCTCCAGGAATAGTGATAGAAATGTAGCCGTGTTAGTCTGGTCTAGCTGAAACAAAAAACAGGACTGTGTAGCACTTTAAAGACTAACAAGATGGTTTATTAGATGATGAGCTTTCGTGGGCCAGACCCACTTCCTCAGATCAAATAGTGGAAGAAAATTGACATGACCATATATACCAAAGGATACAATGAAAAAAATGAACACATATGAAAAGGACAAATCAAATTTCAGAACAGAAGGGGGATGGGGGGGGGGGGTGGGAGGTAAATGTCTGTGAGCATTGTCCTGGGAGCTCCTGTTGAGCAGCTTGCCCAGCATAACCCCAAAATTCTTCTCAATCACTGCTTGCCTGGGAACAGATCCCCATTCCACGGTTGTGACCTGCTAGTTTTGGGGCTAGGGGAGGGCCTTATATTTGGCTCTGGGAAAACCTGTTTGGTTTGCATGGGTCTAGCTTCCCAAGGGAACCAGATCGCTCTATATCACTGCCTTGGCCTCAGTCTTATTTTTGTCACCCATATGTGTTACCATCAGTGAGTTCATGCTTTCTTCCAGTTCACTGATAATTAAACACTGAGGGTATGTCTACACTACCCCGCTAGTTCGAACTAGCGGGGTAATGTATGCATACCAAACTTCCTAATGAAGCCCGGGATTTGAATTTCCCGGGCTTCATTAGCATAAAGCCGGCGCCGCCATTTTTAAAAGCCGGCTAGTGCGAACCCCGTGCCGCGCGACTACACGCGGCATGGGCTAGATAGTTCGAACTACGTAGCCATTCCGAACTATCTGTACTCCTCGTTCCTCGTAGCTATGAATGGCTACGTAGTTCGAACTATCTAGCCCGTGCCGAGTGTAGTCGCGCGGCACGGGGTTCGCACTAGCCGGCTTTTAAAAATGGCGGCGCCGGCTTTATGCTAATGAAGCCCGGGAAATTCAAATCCTGGGCTTCATTAGCAAGTTCGGTATGCTTACATTACCCTGCTAGTTCGAACTAGCGGGGTAGTGTAGACATACCCTTAGTTCTTGAGAGCCTCTTTAGACCCCTTGTACGAAGTACCAGCCCTTCTCTAAATCTTTTCCAGTTCCACTGTCTGCTTTTTGAGATGTCACCCAACATTGAACACCTTTCCTAATAATCCCTAACTACTGATAACCTTTGTGAGTGTTGCTGCACAAGGAATAGAAGCTTTCAGAGAATTACCCGTGGTGGCTTCAAGATCTCTTTCTGGCATGGGAACAATTAATTTAGAACTCATCGCTGTATAAGTATAGCTGAGATTATCTTTTCCAACGAGCATTACTTTGTACTTCTCAATGTTGAATTTCATCTGCCATTTTGTTGCCCAGCCACACAGGGTTGTGTGATCCCTTTGTAGCTTTTCACAGTCTGCTTTGGATTTAACATTCTTGAGTATCTTTGTATCATCTGCAAACTGTGCCACTTTCTTGTTCACCTTTTTTTCTTGATTATTAGTGAGTGCGCTGACTGGAAAAACATGAGCCAAGTCCTCCCTACCCCCACATCCATTTTGCTGAAAGCAGCTCCCATCTCTCCCTTCCCGCACAGTGCTAAAAGGCTGCTGCTGGCCATGCTCTGGTGTGAAGCCTGACAGAAAGCTGGGAAGGGGTCATGTGACTCTGCATCATGCCCTCCACATGTTGCCTTGAGAAGACACAGCGCCAGGTACCAGGAGAGGCAGGTTCATCCCAGGGGCCTAGCCAGGAATGGAGGGTGGAGAGCACTGAGCAGGGATGTTTGGGTCAGGTTGGTCAGTCACCCCCATCCCCATGTGAGAGAGGTATACGGGAATGTGCATGGGTCACCTATGTCTGTGCAAACCTTAAAGATAGAAAGGTAAATTTAAAAAGACTCCATCTAGGCAGTATTTCTTTTTAACGGGCTCAGTCAACTTGATGTTAATTTGAACATTTGTACTGCATAGTTCTGATTGATTGCCATTGAACTCGCTTGAATACAAGTAATTTTACCAGGTGTCTTGTATTCAGCACAGGAAAACATGGTCACCCAATTTCTCCCCACCTGCCCTATAATTAGTTGAAATTTTATTGTACACTTGGCAGGGGGGAGGGTCGGGGACTTCCTGTTTATTCTGTGTTTGTACAGTGCCTAGCACAGTGGGGGCCTGGTTCATGACAGGGTACTACTGTAGTACACATAATAATAAATGCTTTCTATAAAAGCTCCACTCAGCCCCTTGCCCAGAAGAATCACTGGGGCATTGTGGCTTTCTGGGCAGCAGCCAGGTCCTGGGGAAGCTCAGTGGAGCCTGTTCACTCCCCACTGGGAGTGACGGGGCTGAGGAAGTGGGTTAGGACATGCAGTGTGTGAAAAAATGTCACTTCACTTTCTTCTAATGATCTGTTAGTGACAGTCTCCATTGGGGACAAGGAGAGGCACATGTGGGCCCCAAGCCAAACTGGTGAGGATTAGCTGCAGTGCAATCAGTCACACTGATTTCCCCCCATTCCTCTCTCCCTGTATACATACGCAGATCTCGCTTCCAGGTTCTTATAGTAACTGCTACGGGCCAAATTTGTCCTTGGTGTAATTCAGTGGTTGTAACTGGGCTCAGTAACTATAGACAGGCAAAGACGGACACTCTGGCCCTGGCCCATCTGGCATGAGGCTAACACTGGGGGTTATGGAAGGGAGATGGTGCCTGCATGTGCGATACAGGACCCAGGACAGTATCACAAAGTAATGCCCCTGTCTCACTCCCAGGGCAGGAGGGATCTGGTGGGAGCAGAGGAAGCTTAGCACAGGACGTCAGTGCCACAGAACAACATAGCACAGCTACTGATCCCGAACTCAGACCCGCCACCCAGAGACAGACACTGCAGGAGCCCAGTTCTCTGCAAAAATGCCTCATCGCTTGTGTCCCTTGTAGAGCACAGCCCTGTCAATTGCTGATTATTCCTTAGGATGCCAATGCTGGTGCATGGCAAGCAATTGATGACTATGGCAATCATTACATGCAAAGGACAATGATGATTCTATAGCACTGCCAGCATCAACTAATCTCCCGAGTAACCCTCTAATCAATGAGCTGAGCCAATAGCATCATTACCAGTGACAGTGGGATGGTCCCCAGGACACAGGCCTTTCTCCGTGAGCTAGAGATCCAGCGTTGCAGAATGGAGATGCACAGCAATTCTGTCCTACCCAGCTAGGGGGCAATCATGCCCACCCCGCCTCACAGCAGCATAGCCAGCTGGGACCCGGCTCCTTGTGTTACACTCCCTTGAGCCCTGCACACTCATTTATCAGAGACCTTCTACTGTCCACAAGTCACTGTGGCATCAGAATAAAACATCTGGACAGAGTTGCAGGGCAAAGAGCTGGTTCCCCCATAACTCTCATGTGGGTGTAACAGTCCTACAGACCAGTGCACATTCCCTTAGCTAATGCAGGGAGCAGGCCCCTGCAAGTCTGGCTGGGAGGAGGGGCAGGTTCTGAACAGCATCCCTACAAGGAGAATGCCACCTCTTCAGGGAGACTAAGCTGGTCCTCGAAGGATCCTCTTTCATGGAAGGTGCTTGGCCTATGCTAGGAACTGGCAGGGACAAATGCAGTCTCTATGTGCATGTTGTGAACTGGGCACTGGAGTAAGGCAAGACAGATGCCTATGGCTGTAGCATCCCAAGAAGCTACTCCATGCCCAGGCTTGCTATCCACAGACTCCCTGGGGAAAAAAGGGCACCTCAGCCCTGTAAACAGGAGTCAGGGTGATACAGTCAGATCGGGGCCCGAGAACTATTGTCAGCTACAGTCCAGAATGCAATGTATGGGGAAGCACACAACATGCTGGGTAAATCCTCCAGTAAAGAGTGCTACCAGTGATCACCGCGGATGCTCCCAATGCCATCTGACTTGGTGACTCCAGCAGCAGTGTGGAGAGGAGCCCGGGATCAGAGACTAGGTGAGCTTTACTGCCTGCCGGAACTGGACTGCTCAATGTCCAGCCATGGTATTTTATGTTGTCACTGCTGGAGGGATCCTAAGCTCCCAGATTCAGCCCTGGATCTTGGATTTGAGCTCTCTTCATCACCAGGCCCGGGCTGTATGTGGGGTTTAGTTCTGTCCACCCAGAGGGAAGGGACTGTGAAATTTGCATATAGGTTCAAATCCTAACTCCCTCCTCCCACAAAAGTGAGGAGTCTGAGGACTAGGCCCAGCCCCCCTAAGAAAGATTTTAAAGAGAGGGGAAGACCCACAGGACTCCAGATTTGGAGTAAGGGTGAAAGAAAATGTTCAATGTATTTTTGGGGGGGGCGCTCAGGCCAGTTGCAGCATATGTGTGCTCTTCGTGGGACTTGCCCAAGTTCCTAGCAGCCATGTGCTCTGGTCCCCAGCTGCACTTGTTTCATGTGACACTCTGTGGTGCCTTTGCATTTGCTGATTGATTCCCTAACTCTCTTTCAGCTCCTTGCAGAAATGTGCAGCAGTTCCCTGCACTTCCGAATCACCTTCCCTTCAGCCATGGCCAGAGGCACCTTAACCACGGCTTCTTGAACCGTAAATGGGGTTTGAGGCCGATTCTGTCTGGCCATCAGCCTCCTTCACAGGCTGGCCAATGGCATTTAGCAAGGGTGTAAGCATGAACTAATTGCAGCTGTAACTGGGGGCAAATCTGTGCAGGAATTGCAGCATAGCCTGTTCGGGTGGAAGACCCAGAATTAGATGCCATCTGCTATTCTTGCACCAGGCTAAAAAAACTGGGCAGCCTGCCTGGATGCCAGGGCCTCTCATTCACAGACCCTACCTGACACAGGCTGGCTCCTACTGTATGTGGGACATGCACAGCCATGGAGGAAGGTGCTGTGACTAGATGGACAAACGTGCTTTGCTCTTTCTCCCTGATGAGAAATACCACAAGGCTGTGTCTACACTGCACCCCTTTTCCGGAAAAGGGATGCAGATGAGACAAGTTGGAATTGCAAATGAAGTGGGGGATTTAAATATCCCCCGCTTCATTTGTATAAACATGGCTGCCGCTTTTTTCCGGCTCGGGGCTTTGCTGGAGAAAAGCGCCAGTCTAGATGGGATCTTTTGGAAAATAAAGCCTTTTCCAAAAGGTCCCTTATTCCTGATTCCTGATTGGCAGCCAGACCAGGTGTGTCTAATTAACGCAACCTAAAAGGGGTCTTTTAGTGAGACAAGGTCAGGGAGGTAATATCCTTTATTGGATTAGTGTCTGTTGGAGGGAGGGTTAGCTGGCTGGCTTTTGAATTACACTGAATTCTTGTTCAGACCTGAGAAACTTAAGCATCACAGCTCAGTACAAGATTGTTTGGCACAAGTAGTTAACTCTTATTTTAAGGGACCACTCCAGGTGAATTGGTTTCTTAACACCACTGCAATCATAAGGTAGAAAGGAATGGTGGAGGGAAGCAGCTTGGAGTGGGGATTTTTAGTGAGTTTTAGATTGTTGTAATAAGCCTAATGGCCAGTGTCTCTGTTCCCTCTATGATTTAGTATCTAGCAAAGTTATGAATCTAAGCTCCCAGGCTTATCTTTTGAAAGTGTTGTGCAGGGTGAAAACTGATCGGCCATTTCTAGAGTGAGCACTTTGTGGAAAGTATTCTCCCCTTGCTGATGCAATGGTTTTGTCTCTTACCATTTTCCTGTAGAATAGTGATAGAAATGTAGCCGTGTTAGTCTGGGGTAGCTGAAGCAAAATGCAGGACAATGTAGCACTTTAAAGACTAACAAGATGGTTTATTAGATGATGAGCTTTCGTGGGCCAGACCCACTTCCTCAGATCAAATAGATTTGATCTGAGGAAGTGGGTCTGGCCCACGAAAGCTCATCATCTAATAAACCATCTTGTTAGTCTTTAAAGTGCTACATTGTCCTGCATTTTGCTTCATTTTCCTGTAGGAATTCATTTGACAGCATAGTGCTTTCCCAGTTTCACCCATGTAGTTGCTAGCAGAATATTGTGGGACCAACATAACTACAGTGCAGCTGTGTATAACAAAGGCTTCTTTTGTCGCTTTAAGGCAGAAAATAACTAAAAGGAGGAACAGAAGGGCTTAGGAACAGGCAAACTGAGGAGGAAACTTAGAGTGAACATAATGTTTGTTAACAATAAAGGAAGCCTTGTGAAGAGGGTGCATTTGGACGCCATGTGTTCTGTGTAGTATTAAGAGGAGGGTGGGGATACCCCCTCCTTATATTCAGCAACTGGGTATAAGAGGCTCTTGTGCCAGAAAGAGCTGTCTACACTGCCCCTTCTTGCGCAAGAAAAGCCCTCTTGAGCAATGCCGTTATTCCTGAAAATAATCAGCGTAGCGGCATTGCGCAAGAGGGCTTTTCTTGCGCAAGAAGGGGCAGTACAGACAGCTCCTTCTGGCGCAAGAGCCTCTTCTGCAAAAATGGTGGCTCATTAGGTATGCAAATGAGGCTTGGCGATATTCCACGCTTAGCCTCATTTGCATATTTCTCGCACAAGAAACTGTTAGTGTAGACATAGCCGAGGAGTGAGGTGTCTCAGTTGGGAGCCACATCAGTGAGGGTTAGGGGTTTTTGGTTTTGTGTGTTTGTTTGTTTGCTTCTCACTTGTGCGGTCCCCAACTGATTTTTCTGTGGGTCAGTGGCCTCCACTCTAAAAAGGGTTCCTCACCCCTGCCACAAAATTAATATTTTACTTTATTTAAATGAAGTTTGATAAGCTAACCTGAGAAAGTTAAAGCTTTTAATTTGTTTAATGATTTAATATTTCCTTTCTTACTGGTTAAATGAAACCATTCACCCTGGCTGCAGCACTAGCAAAATGGCTCAGGTGTAATTATGTAATTAACAGCAAGTTTCCATTAGCAAGAAATGTTTGCATTGAGCCAGATGGGCCACAGGCCAAAAGTTTGAGAACCCCTATGTTAGAGGCATAGGAGTGCGCTGTGTTGCAAGGAGATGGGCAGGAGAGTTTGGCTGACTTGAAGCCCTGCCCATACACACCAGGCGCTGGCTTTTCCGAGCACCTAGAGCATTGGAAGGCAGAGGCAGGCGAAGAAGTGGGGGGACATGGCAGCCGCGCTGCCTGCCATGATCCCAGAAGGTAATTTCTATAAAACCTTTATTACTGTATAAATTTTTAGTATGTTATAACAAAATCGTTTTACCAATCACTGTTTCCACTCAAATTTTTCATTAACCTCTCTTATGTGCACTCATTGCAGGTGTATTTTGAACTCCTTTATATTTAAAAAAATTGCCGTCCACATTTACAAAAAATACCCACCCTCCCCTGCACAGAAATTCCTACCAGAGGTAACATTTAGTTAGCAGACATGGAAACTGAGGGTAGCTATGGGGCACAGGATAAGGGATGTTCAGAAAGAAAAGCAGAGATCAGGAGAGTGCAAGGTAATAATAGGCCCTGGCAGAAATGAGCATGTGGCACCTCCACATCCCTGCAAGTAACCCTCCTGTGAGATCCATGTGTGGCCATTCAGCATGTGCTGCGATGCTGGTACCTGACTATAGTGCTCCTCTTCCCCTTCCTCTCCTTCTCAGAGCTGCCCATGGACCGTCCCACAAGATTCCACACAGGGAACCACTAACTCTGTTTTTTTTTCTGGGAGTGGTCTCCTGGGAGTTTCCAATTAACTAGTCATCAGCCTCTGAGTGACACAGCAGTGGTTGCCTGGCTCATCTGTCTGCAAGTACCTAGGAGAGACATAAAGGGTCAAATTCTCTGCTGCCATGACTGCCTGGGCATTGCTGGACTCTCACCAGCAGCAGACTCAGGAACCGGCGAAAGCCCTAGCAGAACTATTCTTGACCCCGTGATGCTGCCAGCTCTCTGTGAGACCTTGCTACATGTCTGTATCAGGCCACTCTCTACCCCAGCAGTGGCAGCATTTCCATGGTGCTGTGTTCATAGTTTGTGAAGGACTTTTGGCTTGTTTGGGAGGAGAAGGCAGCTGAGAAAGGGGCCTGTGATGCAGTGCAAACACAGAAGCCCCCTTGGGATTGTTCCCTGGTTGCTGATCATGCCACTGACAGCTTCTTGCTCTCTGGGGCTCCTTACCACCCTGTCCTGCTGGGCCAGGTCCTCTGATCTCCCCAAGACAAGACACAGAGTTGGGGTTACTGCCCCCCTGCAGAGCAATGCAGATACTGAACCACTTCAGCTCTGGAAGGACTCTGTTCTAATGCTCAGCACCCAGGAAACAAACCCCAAAAAAGGATCAAACCCCCAAATAAATCCATCTTTCTCTGTGTAAAAGTTTTACTTAGGGAAAGCTCATAAGATTAGTTTTCTTTATCAATGAAAGAGAGAGATGCACAGTGGTTGCTTCCTCCCAGGTAACAATTATTTACGCTAGGCCTGATAATAAAAGTGTTTTTATTAAGTACAAAAAGTAGGATTCAAGTGTTTGCAAGTGAAAACAGTCAGATAAAAGTAAGTTACTAATTAAAATGAATAGAAAATGCAAAGCTAGTCCTAATCCACTAAGAAACTTGTTACATGCGAATTCTTACCCTAAACAGCTTCAAATCAGAGTTGTTCTTTTATTCTGCATTGGGTCTACAGCAGTGACAGGCAAATACAAAACCCTTGGGCCGGATGCAGTTCGCCAGGGTTAGCCCCTGGAGGGCCACCAGTGCTATATTTACCTGCACCTCCGCAGGTTCAGATGCTTGCAGGCAGTGCTGTAACTAGATATATTTGCGCCAAGGGCAAAATAATTAAGTATGCACCCCCTCTCCTTAGATTAGCATGTGTCACACTCTTTACTTTTTCAGCTTATTCTTTATAATTATTGCCTCTTGGTGCCCCTGGTTATGATGCGCCCTGGGCGAGTGCCCCACTTGCCCCACCCTTGTTACAGCCCTGCTTGCAGGCCCTGTTGGCTGCAGATTGTCGTTCCTGGCCAGTGGGAGCTGCAGGAAGTGGGGTCCCTGTACACATCACTTCCCGCAGCTCCCATTGGCCAAGAACGGTGATCCAGAGCCACTGGGAACTATAAACACTTGCAGAGGTGCAAGTGAATAAAGTGGCGATGACCTGCCAGGGGTTAACCCTGATGAACTGCCTCTATTTTATCGCCCAACCCTGATTTAGTGGCGAGAGCAGAGGTTGAGGGGGTCAGAAGTCCTGGGTTCTATTCCCAGCTCTGTAGCCAACTCACTGTGTGACTGTGGCCCCTCTTTGCTCCTTGGTTCTCCATTTGTAAAGCAGGGACAAGTATAACCCTCCTGGGCGGGGCTGGAAATGTGCCTCTCTGCTCCCAACCCCCCTCCTTGTGGCTGGAAGCAGAGAGAGTTCAAATCCATGAAACTTGCCATGAACTGAAATGTGAGCCTGCCCAGGCAGCTCTGAGGATTAACAGCTCCCAGCACCACACCCCACATCGCCAGACTTGTATAAATGGACTGAGCCTCCTCCGGCATCGGGACTGGGACTCGTGCATTCTGGGCACTTTGCCCCCTCCAGGCGCAGTGGGTTTGGTGGGATCTGAGCAGGCGAGCTGGTCTGGGATGGTGAAGAACACATCCATGCGCTGGCGGCTGCCGCTTGTCTGCCTCCTCTGGGAGGTCGCCATGATCGTCCTCTTTGGGGTCTTTGTGCGCTTTGACCCCGAAGCTGATGCACATTGGAAGGAGGAGCAGCACCAGAAGAACCTCACCAGTGACATAGAAAACGATTTCTACTTCAGGTATCCATGTGAGTACAGCCGGCAAGCCCCAGCCCCTGCACTGGTAAAGGCGAGATCCTACACGGGTCAGCCTGGAGGGAGGGGAAGGAGGTAGATGTCACTGATGTTCTGGGAGTCTGAGACAAGCATCCCCAACCGCAGGCAGGATTGTGCAGGCAGGTGCTGCCGGAACTTCCCCCTGGCAGGTCTGCTCAGGCACCTCCGTCCCAGCCTGCAGTACCCTGGCTGTTGCAGCCCTGAGCCCTCCTATTGCCCTTCCCCTCAGCTCTGCCCCATCTTGCTCCATTTCCTCCTTTTCTATCCCAGAGTTCGGTTCCCCAACCTTCACAGTGCTCCTCAGTCCTGGCCTATCCCCTGCCCTTCTGCCTCTATCCCAGTTCTGGGCTGTTCACCCCGCTCTGTCAGTGCATCTTAGCCCTGTTCCTCCTCCCACCTCCCGGGTCTGTTCTCTCCCCTCACCTGCACCCAACACGGAACTCCTTGTGGAGAGAGGCTGGCAGATGGCTGGGCTTAGGATCTGGAGCTGTGCCTGGCAGAGAGGAGCTAGGGCTGAGCACGTTTCACAGTCACATGAGTCTGCATTACTGGAAAATACTGTGTGGGGAGGGACGGGGGCGAGAGCAACTGCCGGACTAAAGGAATGTGGGAATGTGGTGCTGCTACTGGGATCCTTGAACCTAAGTCGGCCACGCCCCCCCTCACTTAGCAGGGTGTAGGACCTCAGAAGAGCTCTCTGCTTGTCCAGTGAACACTGTAAGGAGAAGCAACTGGAGTCTGAGTCCATAGCAACTGGAGTGTGAAATGTGGAAGGTAGAGTTAATATTCTATCCTGTCCCTGCCGGGTTCCAGTTCTGCAGAGATGTGCACACCCAGAGGTGGCTGCATTCACCGGCTGCTCTGTGTCTATTGTTTGAGAAATGCTAGGGGAGCCGTTGGGAGGAAAGGTGCTGATGACTGTTACCTTGCCAAGCAGCATGTGTGCATGTAGCGTTTCCCCTCTGCCCAGCACATTTAGCCCAGGACAGAGGGCATAGGTGCCCATCAGACTTCATGCAACCCCGCCACCACACTGAAAGGATGGTCAGGGATGATTCCCTGTCTCTGGTGAGTTACTCCTTCTGGCCTCAGCTCATTGTTCCTGCCAGAGAGGACTTATCACATCTCATGGGGCAGCACTTCTGCCTAGAAACTGGGCTGGTTACCCCAGATGTGCCTGGCCTCTTACGTGCTCTTCAGGCCCTAGGACTGGAGCACTTTGCCCTGCCAGGGCCGTGCCCCCTATGCTCTGCAGGAACAGGGACAACCTGAGCCTTCTGCTTGCTGCCGCTGCCCATGGGCTGGGCTAGAGAAGGCCGTTCTGCTCAGATGGCAGAACAAATCCCTCAATGCTCCAGCCCTTTCCTCCACCCAGGACATGACCATGTCCCAAGGGGCTGAGTGGGGATGTGTGGCAGCAGCTCACCGACTTGCAAGTCAGACCCTGGAGCATCCTCCCTGGAGGAGTTGCCTAGAAACAACACCCCATCTCCCCTCTCCATTGTCCTCTCACTTTCACTGCCCTCCTCTAGCTGCCATGAGAGCCCCTCCCCCAGGAGCAGCCCCAGCCCTCATCACTTGCATTGGAAGAGGGAAGGCTGGTTTCCCCAGAGCGCAGTATAGACTCAGGGGAGAGGCTGGCTTTCTGGGCAAGCTGCAGCCAAGACTTGTGCGGTTCAGTGCTTACCGAGCTGAGTAGCATGCAAAAATGCGGTGCCACTGTCAGCCGACGGTCAGGGCAGTGAGTCCCTTATTACCGGCTGAAGTTCTTTTAAATTGTGCTTGGTTCTGTTACAGCAACTGAAGGAGTCAGGTTAAAGCTTAAACAGTTACTATTTTATTGTTACAGGGTAAACTTAGTTGTTAAATGCTACTGCTGTGTTACAGATAACACAGCCACTACAAAGGACAGGACAGAAATTACACTAATAAGTCACTTACAGGTACCATGAAACCCTTTTGGTTCTCTGAGCTGTTGTTAAATGCATGCAAAATAGACACATAGCAGGTATATATTCTCACCCCTGCGTTCCAGACTTGGCGTGGCCAGCGTCTTTCTCTCAATCCCTCGGGAAGAAGTAGGGCGAGGTTGGGCATCCCACAGACCTCGGGAGACAATCAATACCTGCCAGCAGGTATAGATGATTGGAGCTCAAATGGGGTGGGCTGCTGAACCTCTTTTATACTCCTTGGGTTATGTAGGCTTCTTCCTGGGCTCAAGTGGACAATTAGGAAAAATGGCTTTGAATGCCAAGTTTCCCACGAAGGGTGCAAAGCATAATTTACACCTGGGAAAATGCAGACAATGGGCACCTCTGGTATGTGATGGGCGAAGATTCCTCTCCTGGGACAGTGCAGGCGTGTCAATTACTGGTACTAGCCATCAGGGCGACGGGAGGCCCCGGGTCGTCAGCTAGCCCATTTACTGTCTGGTTTCTGTTTATGGTAGAGTCAGGGACAGGCAGCACACCTGCGTTCCCAGGGCATCAAAGGCTGACTGCCTTTCTCTTGCTCTCTGGGGGGGGGGGGGGAACCAAGACGGGGTTCGTGGAAAACCAAGATGGGGTTTGTGTCTGGCTACAGCCACCCAGAGGTAAATCAAACAGGTGCTGAAGGGCTGATGTACTTACTGCAGGCTACTTTGCCCTGGGGTCAGCTGAGGGCAGGGAGATGACTGACAGGTGCCTGGGGCTCAGTCATGACACATGGGTGTAACAAGGAAGTACGATCTGCCTCTGGGGGTTTGTGCATTCCCAGCCTCAAGGCAGACAGATAGTGGGCGCTGGGGCCCTTGCCATTGACACCCTTGCTTGGGCTTCCTGAACAAAATGCTTCCCTTTGCTAACCCAGGAGCTAGCAATGAGAGTGGGTCAGTTTCACCAGCTGCCAGGCAGCTCAGCATGCTCCAGAGCTGCAGTACTCGGCTCCGCTCTCTGACAAAGCCTCACACCGGCTAATGAAACTGCTGCAGACTAGCATCTGCTGCAACAAGGTATCCCCACAATGGGCAACAGAGGCTAGTGAGTGGGCCGCAGGCATGGTCCTCCTTCATCTCAGGGGGCTGCAAGATGATAATCACCAAGACGGCCTCCCCAGATAAGGCAGCTCTTCTACCTGCGCTTGCGGACTTAGAATGTGCAAGGCGCGCCCATTGTACTGCAGCAGCACTTGGATGGGCGACAGAGGGAGCGCACAGCTCTCACAGTGCCATGTGCAATCAGCACCCACCTCACTTCACTTCCCCTTGCTTTACACATGTGTCGCTTTTGTAATACCAGTAGGAAAAAGCATTTTGCAGACAGAAACCAGCAGAATCTGGCAACCCTGCGCCTGGGCAACGGTAAACAAAATGTTTCATGGGCACTACACCGAGCCCTGATGGGCCGCGGGTCGCCCACCACAGATGTATCCTCTTGTACAGCACACTGGGAAGTTTAGCCCGTTGGAACTAGCCCACTTTCACTCCCGCACACCTAAACTGAGACTTTTCATCCCCTTATTAGCTGGTTTAAAATACACTGATGGGCAAGGTGAGGGTGAGTGGAAGGCTAACCAGCTCTAGGGGATGGAAAGCCAGAGAGTGAGGCCGATAGCAGGGGAGAGGTGGCGGGAGCTGTAGGGAATAGAAGTTGGAGCCTCCAAGGAGGACCTAAACTGTTGTGCCAAATGACCAGATCTGGAGTGCTCCATGCACAGCATCTCATGGTGTGGAGGAGACGCTGTGGCCCTTGCAGTGGGGGGTGTCAGCTAGGAGAGACACGGCTGCCTTAGGCCTGCAATGGAAAAGGTGCAGCCGCGGCAGGAGACAGGGCCTTCCCTGGTGAAAGAGCATTGATCACATCCAGCCCTCAGAGCTTTGGGAGCAAACTCTGAGCTGAGCCCCCAGGTGAGGGCTGGTCCACTGGCAGAGCCAAGGCCATTCCCGTGGGTGTCCCCAAAGGAACCTCCAAGTATGTTTGGGATGGTGCCTCAGGCAAATGATCTCTGTGGAAACCTTTGAGCAAATTCAGGCATTCTGTTATTTTGAGCTCCAATGGGGGGGAGGACAGTGGTGGTACAAGTGGGGTTACAGGGGCCCTTTTCCTTAGATGAGAGGGTTCCAATCAGTCCAGGTTTAGCTGGCATTGGAAGATCAGTGGGGTGGATGACACTCTCTCTCTCCCAGCAGTTTCCAGTGCTGTCCACCTAGCAATGCCAAATGCTGCCAGCCCACAGTGTTTCTGAGGGAGTCGGTGGGACACACGGCTCTTTCAGGGATGGGGGAGGGGGACCGTGCCCCTGACCATAGAGTGTGGCAGGCATCACCTCTGAGTCCCCTGAGGAGGGGAGAGCACTGCAGCTGGGGAACGAGCCCTCTTGTCTGGAACAAACCAGCTATGGTGTATAATGGGGGAAGGGGAGGAGGCAGGTATGAGGAGGGTGAACTGGGTGCATGAGGACAGGGGGGTGGAGGCAGCAGCAGCAGCAACAACCAGAAAAAGCCGACTCCTCCAAGCTCCACTGATGGGAAATTCCACCTGAGAGGACACGGTGTGGGAGTGCACTGGAGCCAGGATTCCAGGTCATCCATTTTGAGGGAGGGAGGGGCCATCCATCCCTGCTTGGCACAAGTTCAGGGAGATGTCAAAGGCAAATGAAAATGACTTTGGTTGCTGAGCAAGGCAGAGGGCAAGATCTTCCAAGGCCTTCCGGCAAAGTGCTTGGGAAACTGCAGGTATTTCAGTGAGACAAAGAGGAAAGGACCTCTGTGGGAATGTGTCAGAAACGTGTGGGCACCTAGGAGCTTGTGGGGGTCCCTGAGTTGCACATGCTGACCACTTGGAACTACAAAGTGACAGTGGCTTTGGGAGTCAGATCAGCATGCTCCAAAATCCTAGCCCCACCACTTGGGCTATGAGAGGATGTATGTTAGCTGTACGGGGCCTATGCTGCACAGTGCTGTTCTGATTCTGGCCAGGAGATGGCAGTAGTACACACCCCTTTCCTTGCAATATTGTCATGACAGCTGCAGTAAGTGTGACAAACTACTGCTGAGAGACCTTGAGGATTTCAGAGTCAAATCTTTCAAAGAGGCTTTCAAGACCCAAGCTTAATGGCAGTATCTCAGGCTGGCAGCCTCCTTACTAGGTCATGTCCTTCCTCGTCAGCAAGTGTAGGCACGATTCGCATAAAGTTCATGGATGCCACAGACACAGCACCCATAGAGCAGGTATGCCATAGAGAGCTGACTTTGCCTTGTTTAATAAACTGGATGATCCCTGAAGGCCAAGGGTTAGCAACTAACCCCTTCTAGGTTTGTCTTGTCCCAGCCTAGGGTAAATGGGACACACAATACCTGCCAATCTCAGATGGGGAGGTCTAGCTTCCTAGAGAAATTCTCCTGGATTGCTGATCCCATTTTGGTGTCTGAGTCTTCACTGGCTCTCAACAGTTCCCTAGGCACTTGGTCCATTGTCTCATTTTGCCACAGGGATCAATCAGCTGGCTAACCCCTTTACAACTGGCCTGAGCCCCCATCCGGTGTGAGTCAACCTGGTGAGCGACATTTGAGACGATTCTGCATAGATTGGTGATTGTTTTCTAGGCTGCATTAGGGACTGAGCTACAGATCTGCTTAGAACATTTCCATTATAAAGCCCATGTGTGATAGTTAAAGAACCGAGAAACTGGAGAATGGACCAGTTGGTTCTAAGGACTGTCTTTCAGAAAATGATTTACCTTTGAAAACCATTTCTCCAACCATTGTTAATCCACAGATGGCCCTGTGTACACAACAAGCTGTGCACACACTCATTGCACTTGTGCAAATATATATAAACAAGCTGGTAGGGTAGCTACTGTGTCTAGAGTAAGCTATTTGCTCAAATCTCCCTTGGTGACGTTAGCTCTAATGTGGCTCTGTGCATAGTGGCAATGCTAGAGCAGATAGGACACTGACATTTTTTCTGTCATCTCTGCTTAGAGCAGGTCCAAGTGGTCCTGATAGATGTTTTTCATTAGTTTCCATCCTTGGAATCACAGCAGAACTGATCTGGTTTGTGCCGTGGTAGAAGGTGCTCACAAAATAGCAGCAGACAAAAAGTGAACAGGCCTGGGAAACTCTTTTTCTGATCCTAGAGATGATTCCTCCGGAGCAGGGCTATACAAATGTGGGCAGGGAGGAAGTTTTTAACTGTTCTAGGGGTACACGTTTCCAAGGGTGTCAATTCAGCCACCTTCAGCAGCAGCACTAACATTCACTTGAATCTAAAATCAGCTGGTGAAATTCCCTAGAGGATGAATCATCTGTTGTGAGTAGAAGGAGAAGGGATCAAAGGTTCTTCAGTGTAGACCAGGGCTACTCAACACATGGCCTGCAGGTTGCATGCAGCCCACGGCCCGTTTGTTTGCAGCCCGCGGTGTGTTTTGGGTTTACATGGGGCTCAACACACGGCCCGTGGCTGGGATCCTTTGAACATGGCCTCCGCTGGGAACACACTACACAACAGCGAGTCAATATAATGGTCTTCTGCTGATATGTGTTTTAGTAGTTAAATTCCTGGACCGTCATTGCTCATTAAAAGTGTTGTTTTATGCTTGGAAATCGGGTAAATATTGTATTTTATTAATATCAGCAGATCTGACTTAAATGGAGCCTTCGTGTTGTGTAGTCTTGCCTTAATCTTTGTATTCAATCCCATCAGTGTGAGAGAAGCTATTTGCATATATTTGCATATATATTTGCATGTATATGCAAACACACTTAAGTTGCGGCCCTTGATAAATGCTGTATGTATCATTGTGGCCTCCGAGGCTTCCAAAGTTGAGTAGCCCTGGTGTAGACAGTATTTCCAGAGACCACACGCTTCCTGTCAGTAAATAGTGAAGGTTGCTAAATGACAACTAAACCCCCACATACTCAATTGCAATGTAATAAAAACTTAAGGGCATCACAACTCCTATTCTGCCCATGTGACACACAGCCACACAAGGGCAAACCAAGTACAAAGCTTTCCTTAGCTTGTAAACTCTTTTGAAGAGGGATGGTCTCTTTGTTCTGTGTTTGTACAATGCCTAGAATAGCAGGATCCTGGCCCATCAGTAGGACTCCTTGTGCTACCACAGAACAGATAAATAATAAGAAAATAATATAATTAACATCTCAACTGAACTCTGATTCCTGGGGCTTATAATATGTATTATTTCTTATGGTCCTGCTTTTGTTTAAATGTTTTTGTTAAAGTGGGAAATGTCAGTTAATATTTAATTGCCAATAGACTCAGTGGATGTCTTAAAAAAAAAAGAGAATGTTGTTGTATATGTAGGGGAAAGTGTACTTAAGTGTTGTTAGGGTAAATTGGGTGTACCATGCATGCAGATTGACACTAGCTGAGGCTACAGCCACATAGGTCTCAAATGTCAATCAGCAGAGCTGAGTTGAAACGAGTGGAACTATGTTGACTTACACCAGCTGTGAATCTGGCATTGTAGCTCCTCTGCATGGATTTTCATAGGCTTTGCTGAAAGAACAAATAAAAGCCACAGTGTGGTTCTGTGTGATTGGACCCCATCCAGACTCGCTTCCTCCCCGGTGGGAGCTGGATCAGACCTCCGTTCCATGCCTCTCAAGATGTGTACGTTCACTAGCCTGCAAACTAGCCACCATAACACAGCTGGCCTCTGAACACTGGAAAAGGGGCTGGAAAATACATTGTGTCAGAGCCTAGACCAGATTCCGTGCAATTTAGCTGCCTGGTGTTTGCCTTTCTCTAAGAGGGCTTAAGCTTACTATGCCCAAGCATTTGGACAACAAATAGACTGTGCCATTGTGCAATATCTCACACACTGTGTAGCACAAACATTGGCTGATATGTCTGAGTAATGTGTTATGTTTACCCATTCCATTCTGCTGTGGCAAAGTGCAGCACACACCGGTTTGCATGTAGGATCCCCCAGGGAACTGGTGGAGGGAACTGGCTCCTGTCGTCCTACTCTTCTTCCGGGGCTCTGGAGGTTTGCATCTGCAGTTTTTAAAGTTTAATTTATAATTGTGTGAAGTTTCACTTAACATTCTTGGGGCTGATCGTTATCAAAAAGACACCAGCAGCAGTGATATCTGCTCCAAAGTTTATCACATCAAGAATTCCTCTCTAGGGATTCATTTTCCTACCAGAACAGATGGAGCAGTGTTGGAGCTGGTAAACAAGTGTCCAGTAAAGCAGCTGTGGGTCTCCATCCAAACGTTCACTTTCCATTGAGAACTCAATGAAAAAACGAATGAAAATCTCTGAGGTTATGTCTACACTACACAGTTCTTCCGGAAAAAACTACGCAAATTCCGAACCACAATTTGTGTAGCTTTTTCTGCTTCTTTTTTCAGGAGAGGCTTTTCCAACATTTGGCCCATCTACACTGGGCCAAATGTTGGAAAAAAAACCTTTTTCAGAACATCCCTTCTTCCTTGTAAAATGACGTTTACAGGGATGCTGAAAAAGTGCATCTGCTCTTCTGAAATTTTTTTGGAAGAGCAGACACATTCCCTGGACATGGCAGAGTTTTTATGGGATGCCCCTGGTATCCCAGAAAAACTCTGTAGTGTAGACATAGCCTGGGTGAAATCCTGACTCTATTGAAATAAATGGGAGTTTTGCCTTTAACTTCCCTGGAACCAGGATTTTGCCTTCCACTGAAGAGAGTATAGAGTGTGTGCCACTTCTATGAATCTGCTCTCTCTTGTCCTATACTTAGATTGTAAGTCCCTTTTTATTCTGTGTTTGTACAGTGCCTAGTAGGAATGTAAAATCCCATTTTATTAGTTAACCGGTTAAATGTTAACTGGTTAACCAATAAAACAAGGAGCAGTCCCCCTGCCTGCCGTGGCTGAAGCGCCCCTTGTCCACAGTGCAGCAGGAGCATCCCTCACCATTAAGGGTGAGGTTTACCAGCTAACTGGTACTATTAACATCCTTAGTGCCTAGTACACTGGGGGCGTAGTTCATGACTGGGGTTCATTCATATGTGTTATGATAACAAAAAGAATGACTCAGAATAGTTCTCAGTGCAGGAAAGTGGAGAACAGCCAGTGACTGCTGATTCTGACCAGAAACAGGTATTTGGGCAGAAATGGTTAAAAACAAATTAATTTTTTTTAATAAAAAAGGGTTAGTTCACAAAGAGCAAAAGTGTGTGTAGAAAATGTTAATTCTGAATCAAAGTCCCTGATGGAGGAGGATTTGGTTGTTGTTAAAAATGGAGACTGAAAAAAAATGTGTTAGTAGATATCTGTGCTTTACAGTTCTGGGCAATTTTATAAAATAATTTTGTTTTAAAAATACACTATTTTTACTGAAATGAAAATCAATGATGTGTCCTGAAAGGGCTTTCCAAACACTGATGGGTTTTTTTTCCCTGAAAGTCAAAGGCTTTTACCACAAAAGATTTCTGAAAACAGAAGGTTTGTCGTTTTTCAATTTCTTTTAAAAATGTTTGTGCAACGTTTTAAATGAATATGAAATGAGAAAATGAAACTGAGAAATTTTGAAATAAAACCCTGAAAAATTCTTGGTATTTGTGAACTAAGTCTATTGCTGAGTTCCTAAGCTGCAGAAGCCCTTTGCTGCCCCTCACCTCCATGGTAATGGTGAATGCTTCTTTCCAACACAGCTTTCCAGGATGTCCATGTAATGATCTTCGTGGGTTTTGGTTTCCTGATGACATTCCTCCAGCGCTATGGCTTTGGAGCTGTTGGCTTCAACTTCCTCCTTGCTGCCTTTGGGATCCAGTGGGCTATCCTGATGCAGGGCTGGTTCCATTCTTTTGAGAACGGAAAGATACTCATTGGAGTGGAAAAGTAAGAGGGTTTTGGCCTAGGGGAAGCCAGGGAGGGGACCAAGCAGCCTGGCGCGCCTGCCCCTGCTCTGTGTGGAAAAACGGCATTCTAGGTCATATTATATCTTCTACCCTGCCTGTTGTTAAAAACCCCATGGAGCCTGCTTCATAAGAAAAAAATCTTTGGTCCCAGTTCCCTCACTGCTTCTCAGCTGTGCAGGGTGCTCTGTGCCTCAGTCTGGCTTCCACCCTTCACTCTAGGGAGGTGGCTGGTGCTGTTGGGTGGTGAGAGAAGTAGCCTGGCGTGACCTGCCAAGTGAGACCATATTTTCAAAGGCCTAGCCCCATTGCTTATCCTCAGTCTTGGGAGGCCATTTTAAAATCAAGAATGAGTGTTTTCCTAAAATATCTGCTCTAGGAGCTATTGTTGTGAAATTCCATGGCCTGTTCTGTTAGGAGGTCAGACCAGATGATCATAATGGTCTCTTCTGGCTTTCCATTTATGAACCCATGCTGTTACTGCCCAGCAGGAGAGGGATGCTGTGTGGGGTGCCAGTAGGAAAGTCAGAATGAGATTCGTGTGTCTTGGCCTGGTGGAAGCTCTCTAGAGTGAGAGGGATGGTGGGAAGGGTTTCCATTACTAACCTGCAGATCGTTTTCTCCCCTCTCCGCATGCCCCAGCCTGATCAATGCGGATTTCTGCGTGGGTTCTGTCTGCATCGCCTTTGGAGCCATCCTGGGCAAAACCAGCCCCGTGCAGCTGCTCATCCTGACGTTGTTTCAAGTCACACTCTTTGCTGTGAACGAGTACATCCTCATTAGCCTGCTCCATGTAAGGCTCCCCTTGAGTCAGCAAAATCAGCAGCCTCCCGCCCTGCCTCTCTGGCAGTGCAAAGGGAGCGTCAACAGCTGGGCTGGGTGTGCAAGTTGGGCGCATGGTGCAGCGGCAGAGCTGTCTGTAGGTCAGATCTATTGGCTCTTTGCTTGGCTAAACACATGGGGTTAATTCCAGTCACAGCAATTTAAGTAGAAGTGTAAAAAGATTCAAAATGCATACATGAACAAACAGCAGAGGCTCTTTCCCCTTGCCCTTTGGCTATTCCCCCTGCTTGCCTACCTTACTGGCAATGGGAAATCTCCCAGGGTTCTGCAAGCATTGGCAGTGACCTGAGAGCAAAGGATCCCCTCTGGTGAGGTTTTCTAAGGGTGTCTCCACACAAAGGCCTGATGCTGTCTTTGGGTATGTCTACACTGCAGAAAACTTGAACAGCAGAAAGTTTCAGAGCCCAGGTCAACTGGGCTAAAAATAAGCGTAAGTGTCTCCATTCTGGCTGGAAACTTGCTGCTGCAGGGTTTTTTCTTGTGTTGTAGCTACAACCTTCCTGGTTCCAGAATGTTTCTCTGTTGACTCCTTCCCCTGTTATACTATTCCTTTAGTTGAAGAAAATCAGAGCACATCATAAAGTGGAAGAGCTGTCAGGTAAAGGAGCAGCAAGACCTCTGGCCACGTGCACATTTTTACTGTGTTAAAGGAAAATCAATTTGGTCTGAAAGGGGAACCCAATCACCTTGGGTATGTCTACACTACCCCGCTAGTTCGAACTAGCGGGGTAATGTAGGCATACCGCACTTGCAAATGAAGCCCGGGATTTGAATTTCCCGGGCTTCATTTGCATAAGCGGGGAGCCGCCATTTTTAAAACCCCGCTGGTTCGAACCCCGTGCAGCGCGGCTACACGGGGCTCGAACTAGGTAGTTCGGACTAGGCTTCCTATTCCGAACTACCGGTACACCTCGTGGAACTACCTAGTTCCAGCCCCGTGTAGCCGCGCTGCACGGGGTTCGAACCAGCGGGGTTTTAAAAATGGCGGCTCCCCGCTTATGCAAATGAAGCCCGGGAAATTCAGATCCCGGGCTTCATTTGCAAGTGCGGTATGCCTACATTACCCTCCTAGTTCGAACTAGGAGGGTAGTGTAGACATACCCCTCGAGCTTATGTGCAGCTGGAGGTGGGGATAGAATACTCCAGATGCAGAGGAATATTTCCTAGGTTTTACATATTACTTTTCATCCATAGATCTCAAAGTGCTCTAGAAATGAAGTAAGCAACATACTTCCCATTTTACAGGTGGGGAAGTGAGTCACAGAAAATTGACATGGCTCTTTCAAGAATACCCATCAGGCCAGAGAGAGAATCAGGACTAGAACCCAGCACTGCTGGTCTCCAGATTTCCAGGCCTGTGTTCTAACCACTAGGGAAACAGTTTCATGTTTTAAAATTAAATGCCAGCACAGATAACTCCTCCACTGTTGGAAGCCCAAATGTGCAAGGGCATCTGAGAGGCAACAAGTGAAACTGATCAGCCCAGCTGAATGAAACACAAAGCATCAGTCACCACAGAGGAACTGGGTTTTTTGACATGCCAAATGTCACTGACCTAGGTATACAGTGTTGTTGTAACCATGTTGGTCCCAGGCTCCTAGAAAGACAGGGTAGATGAGGTAATGTCATTCACTGGACCAACTTCTGTTGGTGAGGGAGACGATAATGACTAACTAGGAAGTTTGAATTCAGATCTGAACATTGTCAATGTTCTTCGGGCAGAGGATTGGGCCTTTGGTTTGGTTCTGTCCATCTCTGCTCCGAGAGTTTTGTGGCTTTTTAATATTTGTTCAAAAAGCCCCAAATTTCCCAGGGCAATAAACTCGGATGTAAAAGTATTGTTCTGTGTCTGCCCTTTCATTGCTCATGCTGGGACTGCCACCTTGGGGTAGTTCTGCTGTTGGAACCTATATGCCATGGTGTCAAACATTGGAAGGGCCAGAAATTCCCCATTGCCATGATGTCTTCCACAGAAGAGGCTAATTGGAAGGATGTGGCTGAGCTGTTCCGCTTGCTAGTCCGAGGGGCCAGGAGCATTTCTATTCCCCTCCTGCAGTGACCTAGCACAGGCTGGGTAGACAGAGTCAGTTAATTGGCCAGAATATTCCCAGCATCTGCATTTTACTCTTCTCTGTGTTCACAGGTTAAAGATGCTGGTGGATCCATGACCATTCACACCTTTGGAGCCTACTTTGGCCTGACAGTGACCACAATTCTGTACCGGCCCAACCTGGAACAGAGCAAAGACAAGCAAGGTTCTGTGTACCACTCTGACCTCTTTGCTATGATCGGTGAGTTACCTGGGAACTTGGAAACTTATGAAAGCTATGCTGGATCCCGACTACAGCCCACAGGCTGCATGAAGCCAGGCTGGAGCCAGAGCCCCAGTGGTGAAAAACTGTATATCCCATTTCCCAATCCTGGTCAGCCCCACCGCCCAACACACACACCCTCCCCAGCCAGATCAGCTTAGAACTAATGCCCTAGAATTGCAAGTTCCATGTGCCATTGACAGACACCCCACAGCTCCCAGCCTGGGCACTGATTGGAACTGGTACCCTCGATGGCTACGTCTACACTGCCGGTTTTGCTGGCAGTGTGTATGCAAATGAGGCACGGATTAGCATATCGCCATGCCTCATTTGCATAATTTATGCAAACCGTTTTTGCACAAAGGGTATTTGCGGAAAAAAAAGTAGAGTGGATGTTTTCTTTTTGTGCAAAAACCCCTTTTCCCGCAGATCCTTATGCCCCCAAAAAGGAGGTTTACCAATCTGATGGGAAAAAGGGTTTTTGCGTAAAAAGAAAACATCCACACTACTCCCCCCTGGGCAAAACTGTCTTGCATAAATTATGCAAATGAGGCATGGCAATATGCTAATCATCCCCTCATTTGCATACACACTGCCTGCAAAACCGGCAGTGTAGACATAGCCGATATGAAAGACTCCAAATCCTATTGCATCTTGGAGTTCTTGATTTGGAGTTTGGGACATAGCTGGCTTTAGCTTCCATACTATATAACTTCTCATCTCTTCTTTTGAACTCCTCTTCCCCTTGCTGCTTCCTGTTTTCCTTTCCCTCCTTCCTACACCTCCCCCCACACCGTCCCACTCCTGCCATTCCTCTCCCAGGTACCCTGTACCTGTGGCTGTACTGGCCCAGCTTTAACTCGGCTATTTCAAACCATGGGGACGCGCAGCACCGAGCCGCCATTAACACTTACTGCTCATTGGCCTCCTGTGTGCTCACCACCGTGGCCTTCTCCAGCCTGCTGCAGAAGAAAGGAAAGCTGGACATGGTAAGCCCTGGCTGGAGAGGTCTGTGTGCCCTCTGCTGGCAAGAGGATTCCTGGCTCATGAATGACTGATCTGGGCTGCTTCCTCTGTTAAGTGTGCACTGGATTTTGTGGGGTGCTGAAAAGGCAAAGCCCCTGAGATTAGGAGCTCTGAATGCGACAGCCGCTTGTGCTATCTTAGTGGGAAACATCATTTTGCAAAGCTCTGGCATGAAAACCATGTGCAGTATCCATGTGTCACCTGGTGTGTGGTGGGCAAATGCAGGAGCAGATATATGTGCTCACCCGTGTACCTGCCAGCAAACCCAGTGGGTAGCAGAGCCATGCAGACATTTGTGCAGAAGAGCCAGTGGGAAGGGTCTCAGGAGGGTGGGCATGTTCCAGGGTTGAACTGTACAGTGTCATGCAAGTATATAAAGCTAGGTGTGCGTGTTTGCAAGAGAGGGGGCCCCGTACAATGACGTGTGTATTAGAGCAGGGCCCTGGTATGTTCTGGGTGTGTGTGCATGATTGTGTGAGACAGCAGGCTGTGCTTGTATCAGTGCCACGCTCTGGGAATACCTGTGCAGCAATGTGCATGTGGATGTGCAGTTTTTTGTTACCACTACATGAAAATGTTGCCTCAGCCCATCAGCTGTTGATATTTGGCCTTCAGTCTCCTCCCATTCATGTAACTTTTGCTGGTCAAAAATTTCTGGCTTCAGGCAAATCCAGGAATTGGGACTTTGCGATGGGCAGGAAGCCAATTCTAACGCAGAAGAACATGGGCCCCGATCCTCATTTTTCTTTGGGAACATGTTCTCAGCCAGTTCCCCTGCTGATCTCCTTGGTTGGCTTGAAGTCTTACCACTAATGGATTTAAAACTCTTGTCCCCAAGCCAAAGTGGTAAGGCATCAGCATTATTTGCACAGGTTCATATCCAGAATGCAACGCTGGCCGGTGGCGTGGCTGTGGGGTCTGGCGCGGAGATGATGCTGACTCCTTACGGATCCCTTATCGTCGGATTCCTCTGTGGCATCGTGTCCACCGTTGGGTTCATCTACTTCATGGTGAGCACTGCTCAGAGGAGTTCCAGGCTCTTGCATCTTTTTTAGGGAGAGGAAATAATCTCTCTCTCCTCTCTCCCCTCCAGCCATTCCTGGAGTCCAAGCTGCATATTCAGGATACCTGTGGCATCCACAACCTACATGCTATGCCAGGACTTATTGGGGGCATTGTGGGAGCTGTCACTGCAGCTGCAGCCACTGAAGAAGTGTATGGAAAGGAAGGGTGAGATGGTTTAAATTTCTCCAGGGGTCAGTGTGTGTGTTGCTCCCAAGGGAGATACGAGATGAGTCAGTGGGAGCAGCTCTGTGCTCCCTTTCAGATGTGTGTCCTAGGTGGTGCTGGGCATATAAAGCTGAGTCAGGCTTGGAGGACTGCAGCCTGTTCCAGGTGATTCCGTATTGGGAGCCCCTATAACCCCAAGCCCCATCATCATTCCGGGTCTTGGAGGACTCTGAAGAGGGGCAGCTGAGTTCATGAAAGGGCATCTCTTTATCACTGTTGCTTCCTTTTCTGGGCCAGACGCTAGGCTAAACCATGAAGGTCTGGAATCCATCTCAGGTCTTGTTGCTTTTGGATTCCTCTAGTTTGCAGCCTGTTGGTCCAGGCTGAGGTCTCGGGGGGAGAGGGGTAGGCTGTAAAAGAAGGAATAAAAGCAAAGAGGTTGGGCTATGTTGTTACAATCTCCCCACTCCTCGATGGGAATGTGTTCTCTCAGGGCCAGGGAGCTGGCTTGAAGGGACAGTGGATGCAGCTCCCCTGTTTCTGCAGCCCAGACTCCCTGAGTGTCAGGAGTGTCTCTGACAACTGGTTTCATTGTTTCCCTTCCTTGCAGGCTCATCAGTGCCTTTGACTTCACAGGTGACTACAAGGATCGGACGCCCAGTATCCAAGGGGGATTCCAGGCAGCTGGCATTTGTGTGTCCCTGGCTATGGCCTTAGCTGGGGGGGCCATTGTGGGTGAGTGGTGGGGTGCAAGGAAAGGAGAAGGCTCCAGATCCAGGCTTTGGTTGGAGAGTGGCTGGCTCAGCCATTCTACTTGCTCTCACTCTGACTTAGAGGAAGAGACTGTCTTCTGAGCTAGACGAGCCCTTTTGCTCCCACATGCAGCCCCTGAAAATGAGAGGAGCCCTCAGGCTCGCAAACATGGCGTATCAAGAACTATGACTGGGGAACATTTTGTTCCACATTGTCTCTATCACAGCAACCCCTTAAAAGTTCAATGCATTACTGCCAGGGTCATGATGTCATGTGGACTGGCTGAAATGATGTCATTTTCAAAAGTGCTTTCCCCTGGAGCTGAGACCTCCTGCCGCAGCAGCTCTGTGCTGTGCCCTGCAGGGCCCCAGCAGAATATCCAGATCCTGGCAAGCTCCCTGCACATCGACTGTCATGAGACACACTGGAATAAGGCACATCATTGACAGCCTGATGTTCTGAAGCCCCATCTGCCACTCTGTCCTTTTTTAACAAGCAGGCATAGCAGGATGAGACTTTAGGGTATGTTATGAACCAACAGGAGGGCTGGAAAATAGCCCCAAGAACCAGGAAAGCCACAATGAATGGGGAACATAACTATTTTAGGGGATCAGTTATGTTTGCCAAGCAGGACTGAATCTTTGGAGGGAAAACAGGCCAGGACTTGTGTGGTCCCCGATGCTTCTGCTTCTAGCTGAATCCCACAAGCCCAGAAAGGGAGAAGAAACAGACCAGTACATGTAGAACCTTGTATCTCAGCAGGTCGTTCAGCTCAAGTCCTTGAGCCAGTTTAGAGGTGGCTGCGGAGTCATCCGGGGCTGTCTTTGAGGGGGCCAGGTTTAGTTTGTGATTGGGTTGAGTTAGATGTGAGTCTGGTTTGGTTCAGTGCTGAGTTCAGGGTCAGCCTTGGATTGGCTGCCCAGGTGTTACACATGTGTGACGGTGGATTGGGGTTTTCCCGTCTCCTGCACCTCTGTAGTGGCACGAACAGACTCCACCAGCCAGTAGAATAGAGGGAGTTTATTGCTTCTGCAGGATACAGCACAGATGTAATCTGGTTACAGGGCAGGCCTCAGTGCCCCCCCCCTTGAGATTGGGGGTGGCTGGGCGCTACAATCCCAGCCTGCTCCCTAGCTCCTTCTCCCCTGCTTCCCAGACAGAAACTAAAAACCGTCCCTTCCAGCCCTGCCCCCCAGCCAGGGGCGGCATTCCACCTTCCTTTGTTCCTCTCCCTGGGGGGGTAACTGGTAGAACAGGTTACCTCTCTGTCCCATCAGCTACTCGGCTGGGCAGTGGTACAGACAGCAGCCAGTGGGGGTCACCCACAGCCCAAGCCTAGCAACCAGCAAGGTACCCCCACTCCGTCACAACATGCAGTCAGATGCTCTGCTTTTTCCCATTGGACTGTTTTGCTGCTACCATCTGGGGGGAGAGGGGATAAGAATAGGGCAGAATTCTAGCTCAAACTTCTCCCACAGCTTCCCAGGGCAATGGCTTCTGTCAGAGCAATTCACTCACAAGCAGCTCTCCCTTCTAGGAAGTGCTTTTCTGCTTTCAGCCTCTCACAGATAGAAAGAGAAGAGATGGCCCCTTCCCCAGCTGTGTCCCACAGGGTAGTCCACATTGTTATAATGCACCACATGCTTCACCCTTTAAAATTACTCCCAGATTGGGAACTTCACTAAATAACCCTCCCAAAAACAAGACCACCCCACCCCAAGGCCTGCAGGGTGGGGAGAATATGAAAGATCAGGGCTGGACATGCACAAAACTGATCCAACTTCCCTTCACTGACAACTCAGGGAAGGAATAGTTTCCCTGACACCTCCCTCCCCTGGCTACTCAGCCCAGTGGGGCCCATTCCTAGTCCTTGCCCCAGGCCCTGGCTGCTCGTTTCTCACTAATCGAGGCATTTCCCATCTCACTCTGTTTTGTTGCTTTAAGGTGGTATTTTGAAAGTGCCGTTCCTGGGGGACCCAGCTGATGAGAACTGCTTCGCGGATGATGTCTACTGGGAGGTGAACACTGGGGGCTCTGGGGCTGGTCCTTGTCATTGTGACTAGGGCAGGAGGCTTTGGAGACGGGTGTCTGTGTTTGCCAGAAGGGACGGGGTCACAGTCAGGTGCCCTTTGGCTGATGGAGATTTGGGACTCAGTGTCCAAATGGCCAAGGTAATGAGTGGTTAGGGGAGGTGTTGGGGACCTGTTTGTGGCTTTCCGCCTGAGCTATGGGGTCTGTTTGGGAGTTGGGATGCGTCACAAGGTGGCGCTGTTGTCTGTGTCATGGCCATATTGTTTATAGTTTCCCTCCCCATCTCTGTGGCTATGACACACAACCCCCCCCCCCCCTTCCCTCCCCACGCACTGGCAGGAAAGCAGGCTCTGTGGATAGCACCATAACAGGCACTGGGGCCTGATGGAAGTTTCGCTGTCTTTGCAGGTGCCTGAGGACTCAGAGAGCAGCCTGTACCACATGCATGACCCCACTCCCAAACCTGCTGTGACTTCCTAACCCAGCTGGGTAGGCAGGGCTGAGACGTGTGGGGAGGGGAAGCCTTGGAGAGCCCAACAGCGGGGCAGACTGATGGCACCTCTAGGGCACTAGCAGGAAGTGCTGCCTGGCTGGGACTAATTCATCCTTGCTACCACGATGGCAGTGTGCAGGCACAGAGCAGTGCCACTTACACGGGCTGGGATCCACAACCGTGTTCTTGCTTCGTGGCAGAAATGGTGGGCACTGAGGGCAGAAAGGAGGCTAGGGATTGGGCGTGTGGTGGTGTAGCCTGCTGGTGGTGTCACAGTAAAGGGCAGAATTTCACCAGAAGATGGGCAGGGAGAGGTGCTAAAAGGGATTGTAGCTCTGTCTCAGGCCATGCCCAACCTAGTGAAACAGTCTCCCAAAGGCAACTTCTCAATCACTAGCCCAGTCAGGGGGCAAGGGATAGGCAGCTGGCAGGGAGGGACATGTGTGCTGGGCAGCTGCCAGTGGTGTGTGCCAGGTTGCCGATGAGAGGGAGGAAAACATTCAGTCATCCTGCTGTTAAGAGGTCACAGCCAGACCCCTGACCTGCCTCTCCCTCTGGGTTTTCTTTAGGTTGCATTTGGACTCCTTTCCATCTCTACCTCTCCAGAGAAGCGACTGGTGTATTTCTTGAAAAGGAGGTGCCCTGGGCCAATTCCCATCTGGACACAGACTCTTTGAGAGCTTTCAAAGGCCCCATTGTCTTTCCCATGTTCCCCTCCTTGGTGGGATAGCCTGAAAGAGGCCCAGTTTACACGAAGCAATGCTTTGGAGAATAGCCAGTGAAGCCATAGTGTCTGTGCTTACCTGAGAGCGTAGGGCCAGAGGTTTGAAACAGATGCTGGGGCATCTCATAGGACTGCCACAGGGCAGAAGCTTAGCACCTAGGGAGAGGGGTTTTGCCAGGAGCTTGTTGGGTGGGATCTCTCAGGTTTCAGGTTCCCCCAGTTTAATCCCAGAACAGCAGCTGGTGCCGTGGCTGAGCCCAGAGATAACTGGGCCCCACCACACTTTGGATAGTGGGGACTGTGAAGTGGGAAG
Source organism: Pelodiscus sinensis (assembly GCF_052426305.1). Classification (NCBI taxonomy): domain Eukaryota; kingdom Metazoa; phylum Chordata; order Testudines; family Trionychidae; genus Pelodiscus; species Pelodiscus sinensis. Next base: position 30,082,491 of record NC_143065.1, read on the forward strand.
GGTCCGGTTCGGGGATTAGAGACGCCTGTCCTTGCAGCTGGGAGGCGCTGTTACACTGAGAGAAGATAATCCTACTTGGCAGGGATCCAGCACTTTGCAAATTAAGCCTCCCCATGCCCCTGTGAGGTAGAGAAGCATCAATACTCCCATTTGGCAAAGGGGGAGCAATGGGCCCAAGGAAAGAAAGTGACTTGCTTAGGGGCCCCCAAACGCCTGGGTTCCAATCCCCTTTCTCAGTTCCTTTGCCACGCTGACTCTAATCGAGTGTTTGCTTTCTTCCCCTGAGGGCGGGGACCCTGACTGACCTTCTCTGTCCCTCCCTCCTCTTTGTGGGTAGCTCTTACTCCTGGGATGTGTGAATAAAAAACACCGTGTTGTTCTGTCCAGCACTGTTGGTAATGAGCAGTGAGTTGGCTGGCCATCGCCCCGTTTTCTTGGTAACAATACAAAGGGAGCCCTTGGGGGAGGATGCTGCAACAGAGACTGGTTCACTTGCCCCGTGATTGGTTCATGGGAATTTTTCAGTCCTCAGCGGAAGGTTTGTGGCGGGTTGATCCCTGTTTTTGATGCACAAAGCCTCATGCTACCAGCCGCCTCTCTGAGCCAGGGCAGTCGGGGCTGAGCAGGCCAAAAGCCCCCTCCTGCCACTAGAGTGGGGCCCAAGAGTGGGAATACTGCTAGTGAGAACAGAGGGAGAGCATCTAAAATCCAGGGTCTTGGGGTGAGAGGAGCCAGTTGGCCTATGGGCCCAGAATCATGTTCCTGAAATATGCTTAAACCTCTTCAATCCAGCAACTCTAGGAACAGGATTGATGGATTACAGATTTTGCCAAGCCAGGGAGGGCGCTGTGGAATGTGGGTGTGAGGAGGATGGGGGGTGGGATGCTTACCTGCTGCCCCGCTCCCGGGGATACACATGGCTCCGTGTCCCTCGCCACCCCAGGCTCCGTGCCCCCAATGCCGCTATGAAGCTGGGGAGGGGAAGTGGCAGCGGCATGCAGAGCCGCTTCCTCCTCTGTACCACAGATGTTCCCAGGTTAGGGACACCCAGAGTATGGAGATTCAAGTGCACATTATGATCCATCTTGTCCCAGGGACTGAGCCACCCTCCCCTCAACACCCACAGAAGTCAGGGGAGCTGGAAGGTCCACAGCCACGGTGAATGGGGCCCACATGGCCTGGTTTCAGACTGCCCTGAGACACGTGTGTTTGCAACACCACGGGCTGGGACATAGAGCCCACAGCTTCTTAGAGGCATACACCGGCATGGGCTCAGATTTCCCAAAGAGCTCAGCTTCCATTTAGGCACCAAAAGAAAAGGACAGTTTTTTCCAAATTGTTCAGCATGGGGGGGTTCTGGGCCTTTTTGGAAATCTGGCCTGACGGCAAATGCTCTGCACTTGAAAAGCAGGCCTGAACTCTGCAGGCACAACCATCCCAGCACTTTGCAAAAGTTAATAATTAAGCCTCCCCTGGCCCCTGTTAGGTAGGGAAGCATCAATACTCCCATTTTACTTATCCCTTATCTGCTGTGCCACTGGGAGAGTCCCCCAGCCTCCCTACCTTCAGGGCCCCCCCATCTGTCCTATGTCCCAAGGGTGCCAGAGTGGGGCTTGAACCATTGACCTCTAAAGGCAAGTACCTTATCCACTGGGCCACTGGAGGAGCCGCCCCCCCCATTCATTCTCTGCTTATTCATCCTTTGTTCCAAGGGTGCCAGGTCCATCCGTAGCCAAGCTTGTGGTGGTGGCTGTCTCTGGGGGGGCGGGGGGAGGACGGAGGGAGAAGGCTCACATTCACAGCCAGTGCCCCTGTGAGTGACTGGTTTGAGGTCTGGCAGGGCTTTTGGGTGCACAGCTGCACTGGCTTCCTCTGACATCAGAACACCAATGCACGCAGAAATTGCAACTGAAGGATTGTCTTGGTCTGGGCCTAGGGCTGCCTTGCGCATCATTGGTACTGCCTCTGCTTCTTCAAACTGCCAGGGTTTGGGTTCAAATGGCATTGTGCCAGCTGTTTTGTGGAAATATTTTTGCTGCATATCGATCCCTTGGAAAAACAGGTCACTTAGCCCTTCCAGTCCGAACAGAACTGCTGCCTCTTTTGTCCCTACTCCCGTATTCTCCAGCTGTTTCACTGCCCAGTCACTATCAGGAACTTTTCCCTCTTTTCTGGTTTCAAGCCATTCCTCCGTGCCTACCCCCTCTCCTTGGACTAATCATTCCCTTCCACCCATCTAGTTATACTAGAGCAGTGTTTCCCAAATAGTGCTCTGCAGAACCCCAGAGTTCTGTGAAGTGAAAGTAAGGGTTCCGCGAGAACCCAATCACTCTCCCTCAGAGCTGATCTTAGGGGCAGGTGAGCCGGGTGGTTGCCCGGGGCCACCATTTTCAAGGGGCTACCAGCCGCTGTCGTCTTAGGGGTGGGCTGGTGTTTTGGGGTTTTTTTTTGCTTGACAGTTCCCACCCCACCCCTCTTTTTTTTGGTCAACCAGTTTCCTCCAGTGGTTTTTTTTAAATGGATTCAGTGGCCAAATAAAATTGGGAAACACTGTGCTAGAGGATCCTGGTCCCTCCGAGTCCAAGATGCAGATTGTGGATCCCTTTCCCATACTAATACTACCTAGCTCTTACAGCACTTCTCATTGGTAGAGCTGATAGTGCTTTACCAAGGAGGGCAGTATCATTATCCCCCTATGACAGACTGGGAAACTGAGGCACAGAGCAGGGAAGTGATTTGCCCCACATCACTCAGCAGAGCCAGGAAGTCTCCTGAGTTCCAGGCTAGTGCTCTAGCCATTTGGTCTTCTCTCGTCCACCAAGCACATAAGGGAAAAAACTGGCATTAAGAGAGGAATTTGAATGTGGGGAGAAAATCTTTTTCTGGATCTACTGTATTTCTCAGGGTAATGTGTGAGGAACAGAGAGGGAAAAGGAAAGAAAGGCAGGGGGAGAGATGGTGGGTCTCTTCTCTATGTCTCTCTGTAATTCTCACCCCTGAGGGGGGAGGTGAAAGTAGCTATTCACGCCCCTTGGGATGTGACACCCTCATTTTCCATGCTGGGTAAAGACAAAACCCCTTTACAACATGTGTCTGGAATTTGTCAGCAGCTGCCAGCGGCAGCATGTTAATTAAATGTCGGCAAAGATGGAAGCAAGAGGCCCTGCTCTAATTGGACAGTTTGCTTAGTGGAACTGAAAAACATTGTGACAAAGGAGGAGGCTCTGAAACGCTCTGTTCCCCCTGCACGATGCGGGGCGAGGAAACCCAGTGCCAGGAGATGCTCTGGTAGGGATCAGGGTTTGTCTTGCTTTGACCTGAAATGACCCTAGATTAAAAAAAAAAAAAAAGACTGCAGAAAGGGCCCAAAAGCTGCAGCTTGGAGCACTATGGCAGTGTGGGCCGGTACTGGAGAGGAAGAGACATGCTTGGACACGGCTGTGGATTGACTGCTGAGGGGATCCCTCGACCATGCTCTCACTTCCCCAGGGTGGGTGGGAGGCCTGGGGCTCCCCACAGCAGCCTGCGCTCCCTGTGCAGCACTTACTGTGGCCTGACTCTGGCTTCAGGTCCACATGGCCAGGGATCAGGGAGTCTTGGGGGGAAGAGGAGCAGCAAGAGGCAGGGACTTGTGGTGAGTGGGGTGTTGGGTGGCCCAAATGTTCTTTGTGTCCAGAGCCCCAATAAGTCATAATCCACTTCTGCTTTGGGCGGGGTGGGGAAAACATAAGGATGGGAGCAATTTGGATCTTTTTAAAGGGGAGTTCTTCCTGATCTTCTTTCCTCCCCCGCAAGTCCTGGGTCAGAATCTCTGCTGCATGCACCTTACACCAGTGCAAAGGGACTGTGAAGCATGGTCAAATCCTAGTGACAAGCTTTTGCCCTGGTGGACAAAGTGCAGGTGGAGGAAGACTCAAGCCCCTGTGTCTTGTAGGGTTGTCAACTGTCTAATCATGCCTTCCCCAAGGCCCTGCCCCTACCCCTGCCCCACCCCTTCTCTGAGTCCCTGCACCCTCTCACTCTCACTCTCCCCTACCACTCACGTTCACTGGGCTGGAGCAAGGGATTGGGGTGCAGGATGGATTGTGGACTCTGGGCTGTGGCCGAGGAGCTGGGAATGTTGGAGGGGGCTCCGGGCTGAGCCTGAGGCAGGAGGTTGGGGTGCAGGAAGGGGTGTGGAGTGTGGGAGGGAGTTTGGGCATGGGAGGGGCTCGGGTCCTGGGGCAGGATGTTGGGGTGCAGGAGAGGGTGCGGGGTGTGGGCTCCAGCTGGGCAGCGCTTACCTGAAACAGCTTCCAGTCTGTGGCACAGTAGGGCTAAGGCAGGCTCCCTGACTGCCCTGACCTTGCGTTGTTCCATGAAGTGGCTGGCAATGATTCCTAGATTTGGGGGGGGGGGGAGTGGCTCTGCAAGCTGCCCCCATCCACAGGTACCATCTCCACAGCACCCATTGGCTGCAATTCTTCATTCTTGGCCAATGGGAGCTGCAGAATCAGTGCTGGGGTAACGTGGCATCAGCTGCCCTGCCCTCTCCCCAGGGACTACAGGGATGTGCTGGCCACTTCCAGGAGTGGCACGGAGCAGGGCAAGCAGGAGTCTGCCTTAGCCCCCCTGTCCGCCAGACTTTTAGCAGCTGATCTCCCAGTTTGAGTTTCAGGAGCCTCTAGGAGATTGAGTCCCGTTCCAGGACACTCCTAGCAAAACCGGGAAGGTTGTCAAGGCTGGAGACAGGGCTGGTAGCAATCAGCGCTACTTCTGGGTCCACTGGAGAGAGGGAGATGAGGTGCCCCACCTTTGGGATCCAGTTGGCTGAACTGGCAGGGATCCTAGCCCCCTCCCCCATGCCTGTAGGGAGTCAGGGAGAGACCTTGGGAGCTTCAGTCTTTAGTGCCAATAACTCTATTAATGTGATAAACACTCATTCCAGTACTATGAAGTAGTTCCTTCCCTGCTTAACTCACTGAGGCAGGGGCTTGGAGACCTTACTGCATTTACCATACTGGGTCAGACCAAAGGTCCATCTAGCCCAGTATCCTGTCTGCCAACAGTGGTCAATGCCAGGTGCCCCAGAGGGAATGAAGTCCATCGTCTGTTGCCCAGTCCTAACTTCTGGCAAACCGAGGCTATAACAGGGCTAAAATACATTCTTATTGTTAGCCAGGATGCCCATCCTGGCTAACAATAAGAATGTATTTTAGCCCTGTTATAGCTTTGGCCTTCACAACATCCCCTGGCAAATAATTCCACAGATTAACTGTTGTTGTGCGAAGAAAAACTTCCTTTTGTTTTACACCTGCTGCTTGTTTATTTGGTGATCCCTAGTTATTGTGTTATAAGCAGGAGCAAATAACTCTTCCTTGTTTAGTTTGAGGGGTAGCCATGTCAGTCTGTTTCAGCAAAAACAACGAGGAGTCCTGTGGCACCTTAGAGCACGTCTACACGAGGAAATTATTTCGAAATAACTTATTTTGAAATAATGACTCCCAAAATAACTATTTTGAAATAAGCTTATTCCCCAAGTAAAGCGGGAGTTGTTATTTCAAAATGACCAGCTCCTTATTTTGAAATAACCAGCTTGGTAGTGTGGATGCTCCACTTGTTATTTCGAAATAAGAGGTGTTATTTTTGAAATAACTCCCTAGTGTAGACTAGGGCTTAAAGGCTAGTGATGGGTGGCAGGTATAATAATCCAGGGATGGTAATGCCTTCCCCAGCACTGCTGCCACCCTGCCGCCAGACTACTGGTCTGCAGTATCTTTCCCTTGCCCAAGAACCCCACCTCCTCCTCCACTCCACCCGCCACCCCCAAAGGTCCCAGCTGCTAACTGCATCCCTCCTCCTGGGATAGGGCAGTGAGGAGTGACGAGGAAATCTGGCAGACTGAGGAGGCTCAGCTTGGTGCTGCTGGGGCTGGCAGCTCAGCAGTGGGAGAGGAAGGGGGGCCGAGAATGGGATTCAAGGCAGGAGGAGGGAGGCTACTTAGAGAGGCTAACAACTCAGCTACGTACTGGGGCCAGTCCCACGCTCAGGGACAGCAGCGGCCCTAGAGGAGCTGCCGGCAACTGGCACCCTAGGCGAAACGCACAATCGGTACGCGATCGGCGCCCCCGTCTCCAAAGCCCTCAACAGCCGTTTATCTTGGTGCTCTAGGCGACTGCCTAGTTCGCCTGTACTGATGGGCCGCCACTGCTTAGGGGTCAGGGGAGCGGAAGCTTGGCCTGGTGCTGGGGAGGAGCATGGGTTAGGAGGCCTGTGGTAACAACTTGGTCCAATGTGGCAGAGGGGGAGGAGCTGGGGATCCTTTAGTCTGGGGGGCCCTACCACAGCTTGTCCTTTCACAGATTGGGGATGGGAAACTTTGGGGCTCTAGCATATGGGGGCGGGGCCTTGGTGTAAGGGGGTCGAGCCAGCAGGCTTGTCTCCCCAAGCGGGGTTCACTCACTGTCCGTGAGACTTAGTCTCTCCAAACCAGTCATGATTTTATAGACCTCTGTCATATCCCCTCTTAGTCATCTGCTTTCCAAGCCGAAAAATCCCAACCTTTCCTCCTAAGGAAGCTGTTCTGTATCCCTCATCATTTTTGTCGTCCTTTTTTGTACCTTTTCCAATCAGTTCTCAGATTATCCTAGCTGTGCAGCTTTGGCCCTGTCCTACCCTGTCAATTTATCTCATCTTCATCAGCTTATCAGTCTGCAATGGAGGTGCCAGTGTCTGCCTGGGTCTGCCCAGCACAGTCCCCCAGGTCTGCACCATAGGGAGAGCTACTCCTGCCCCCTTGCATCATGCTAGGACTGTGTGTTCCCTGCCCCAGACTCAGGCTAGTAGGGCTTGCCTTGGTGCTCTAAACGTTGTTTTGCAGATGGTGCCGCTCATGCTGGAGCTTGGTCCCTCAAGCCACATTCACACCCCCACCTCTCCCAGGTTTGGCCAACCTAAGTCGCCCCATGTATGCATCTATTTTAAGTGCCAGAGTGCATCTGTGGCCTGGCGCTGAGGGTGGCTCGCTCCCAATGCAGTGCAGACGTGCACTTCCTGACAGTCCTCATGCTGCTCCTGGGTCACAGGAGGTCAATGGTCAAAAGGCTAAACAGCTCTTTTGGGCTTAACAAGGCCACTAACTCGTGTCTCCCTCGGGGGAGAACACTGAGCAGAGCCTTTACTGAACTTTAGCAGTCTGCCCTGCCCTCTGTGCCTGCGTCAGTCAGGCAGACTGAGCCAGCATGTCTCAGCCCCTCCATCCCTGCAGCTACATTTTGCTCTGTTCACTCCCTTCCAGTGGACTCTGTCCTCCCTGGTGGCATGTTCCCAAGCCTGTCCCTGGGAGCTGGTGGGCTAGGCTCAGATGGAGTGCCCGCTTGTGCGTCCCACTGCCCCCAGGCAAAGAATGTCAGGCTCAAGCTGACAGCCGGCAAGGAGCGTCCCATCAGGGGGCTGTCGAGATCAGGCATTTGGCCTCTTGGGGAGGGCAGGAGGATGTATGGGGAAAGAAGTCATGGGAGGCTTCCGGCCCAGGCTCTAGTGCAGCGATAGGCAATCTAGGCTAGTGAATGGGCCACGAGTGGCACTCCTTCATCTCAGTGGGCTGCAAGATTGTCATCACCAAGATGATCTCCCGGGACAGGGTAGCGTTGCTAACTGTGCTTGCGTATCTAGAATTTGTAGGATGTGCCGACTGAACTGTAGCAGCGCTTTGATGAGAGGTAGGGGGAGTACACAGCCCTTACAGCCAATTGTATGTATAATCAGCACACACCTCACTTCACCTGCCCTTGCTTTATGCATGTGTGAGGATTGAAACCATCCCTGCACATGGGCAACAGTAAATTAAATGTATCATGGCTACACATAGAACCCCGACGGGCCGCAGGTTGCCCACCTAGGAGTTAGGAAGTACCAAGTGGATGGGAAGGATGATGCCATTGACCAAAGCTCTCCTGAGACTGATTCCTATGGGAGGAGGCTAGATGAACTAACCCACATTCAGGCAAGCTCTAAGGCCCAGCCTGGCAGCTAATCGCTTGGGATCTGTGGGCCAAGAATCAGGAAAGATTAAAAAAAACCTTCTGTAAAGATAGCAGCTTCCTGGGGGGAAGGGCATTACGCAGCAAGGAAAGGGGCAAGGTGGGGAACAGCAGCACTTAATCCTGTGGTGAATAGGCAGGCGAGGCGGGTGGGTTTAGATCACACGCCAGCTGCTGAAAGGGCTGCCACAGAGCCCATAGGCGAGGCGCATTAGGTCCTCTGGCAAAGGAACTCCAGTGTGTAGCTGTAGGGAGGCATCGGTCTGCCAGAGCTTCTATCTGTATGCACGTGTGTCAGTCCTGGAGTGCATGTGTGTTTTGTCGCAGTGTGTCTGTGCACATGAGCATGTGTGTCAGTTGTGGTGTGCATGGCTTGCTCTGTGTGTCCCAGCTTGTGTGTGTGTTTGAGAGAGTGTCATGGCGTGTCTGTACGCATGCATGCAAGTCAGCCACAGCGTAGCGGTGCATTGCTCTCAGTTTGTCTGTATGTGTTGGTTTCAGTGTGTCCATTGGACCCGGTGTCCATGTGTCTGTGTGAAAGGCTCTTCAGACCCCTCTGAAGGAGCTCTGTAAATTGTAATCAGATTAAGGCAGCCAATCACTTAGAGCCCTTGAAAAGGGCATACGTTTTCTAATCAGTACCTAGCATTGAGTCTCACAAAGGGTCTAAGTAACTCGGCAGGGGTCGGGCCCTCTGGAGCGCAGGGGAGGGGTCGCTCCTTTCTTTTCTCTCTGTCCCTTGTAATTATGTCAATTTGCTAGCCAAATTGTTTGCTTGAGTGGACAGTGGGGGCTTGTCCCCCCCAGCCCTATTCATGTGGTAATGTGGGAAGGAACATGGCCTCCTGGCTTCAGGAGATGCTGCCAGACTCCGGAGGAACAGAGTGCACGCCAAGAGCAGGGACCCAAACCTGCAAGGGAGAAATTCATGCAGGTGTTTGACTGCATGTGCCCTTCTAACATCCAGCTCATGGAGCAAGACCAGATTGCCGCAGGGCTGCTTGGCTTCCCCCTATGGTTATCTAGCTTTAACTTTCATTCTTGTTTCATGTGGTTGAGTCTTGAGGTTCCTCTCCCTGTCCTAGGACTGCAGAATCACTAGAGGGGGCACTGCAGCTATTGGGGAATTCAGCTGCAATAAGATACCACCCTGTTAGGTACAACGCCTTTCATGCAATGAGCAGAATTCTGCACTTACCAGAAAGTGTGAGGCAAGCGACTGAGGCAAGGTAAAGACTGGGAGTTGCAAAAGAGGGAGAACTTACACTAGCACTGTAAGAAAGACGGTGGAAAGAGATGAACAAGAGAAGCGTGTGCTAGACAAAGGGAGAGCAGCTGAAAGGCAAGGTCCATAAGAATGGCTGGATTGTGGCTGACACAAGAAGAGCAAAGCTGAGCTAAATGGGGCACCCCATTATGAGGATGGCTGATCAGAAAAGAACTGTAGTATTCTGGGTATGCTGGAAACTGGAAAAGTGAGGGCCCGGGAGAAGGGAGTTACAATAGTCTAGATAGGAGAAGATGTTGGCCTTCATGAAAACTACTGTGGGGACGCCATGCTACTCTTGGTCAGGGTGGCAGAGGCAGCCAAAGGCAGGTCTTAGACCTCAAAAGAGGAGACTCTAATGTCCAGAATAGCACAGAGGTTGCAGACTATGCAGTCAAATGGAAGCTCTGGGTTGAGGAGGGAGAGGGAGGAGTCAGAGTTGCATTGGAGGAAGCTCCTCTTCCCGTCTTCTGGTTTGGCGACATTTGGCTAATGGAATCTGCTAAGGAGCATCACATTTATGTGCTTGGGATGAGCAGAAAGGAAGGCCAGGGGGATTCTGCAGAGAAGGAGGCATCACCAGAGATGGACGTAGTTCCTGAGAGGAGGCTGGATACTCTGGGGGAGGAGATGAAGGAAGAAGAGCCAATGTACAGGACTGGAGCTCGCTGTTGTGAAGGAGATATTGTGGAGAATCCATGCAGTCTTTGATTGACATCCATGAGTTTTCTCTGGGATGGAGGCTTCAGGGAGTTCCCACAGGCTGGCTCTGTGACAGATGCACACAAGGCATCTGTACACCATCTATGGGATGGACATGAATGAGTGTTGCCATACATTGCCCCCTGCTCCACTGGCAACACCAGCCTTGTCTCCCATTTGTCACCTCCTCACGCAAGTATATTTGTGTAACCTACACCCACCTTCTGGCCAGGACACACTATCCCACTTAGTGGCACCCAGACAACTTAGAGAGAGAATAATGAATCTGCTCTACAGACTTAGCTGAGAGCCAGCTGGTTTTTGGCTCATGCAGTAAGCTCCAGAAGTCCCAGGTTTTTCGGTGTTACATTTGCACCTTCCTCTGTTCCAAATGCCCTCCCTGAGGTAGCCCTTGAGGCCACTGCCCCTGCTCCTTCTGCTGTCCTCTGGTGTCCCACCATGTTGGCACCTATGGGGCCATGTTGGCACCTATGGGGAATCAGTCAGTGGGTGCTGCTGGGGAGAGCTGGCGCTTCCCCTGTTTAGGAATACAAAGGAAATTCTGTTTGCAAATGCACATGGGTCTGTCCAGCACACTGAACACACTTGATTGTATCCCTTGCCCCCAGATCCACACTGACTATAAGGAACATTATTCTGTTTATTTCAATCATGTGCCAGGGACCTGGGGCAACCTCAAGTTGGGTCTCCCTATAGCTCTGCCATTATCCTCTGCTCTCTGATTGTGCCCTACACTCCTACTGCTCAGCCGATGCAGCCTGGGTCAACTCCCTTCTGTTCCATCCTGGCCTCCCATGCACTACTCTGGGCTGCACCTCAGTTCCCACTTGCAGTCCCTGCTGCCTCTAATTTAGGCCACATGCACAGCTCAGTCTAAGTACCCCTCCCCTGACTTCTAGCATGCAGGTCCCACTACTGCAGTCCTGCTGGCCCTCTGCTGCAAAGAGTGTGAAGTGAATCATGCCAGACTGTGTCATTGCTTTTGTGACACACCTAACCACCCACACAGGGACGGGCATTTGCATATATTCTGCCTGCAAGCCCTTGTAAAGGGGAGCCTTTATTGCCTGTACAGATCACAGTGTGTTAGTTAAGGGGCTTCTTTGTATTGCGTCAGACAGGAGATTGCCAGCTGGGGTCATCAGAAGTCCTGGGGCGGGAAGAAGAGACAGGAGGAGAGAGAAGCTCTGACAATACAGACTGGAGGATTAAAGGAGCATATAAAGTTCCCATTGAGTGAGACAAGAGGCTGTTCACTCAAAGATTGACAGCAACCAGGAGGCGATTCCCAGCACAATATCCAATTAATTCTCTACCCTCTTCTCCTGAATCTCTCCCCGCCACCCCCTCCCTCGGGCTGGTACATGAGCAGGGAAGGACTGAGGATGAGATCCTCAACAAGGTCATTAATTAATCTTGATTAAGAGGAGATTGTTGAGTCTGGAAGGATTCAATCCAGGCGCCAAGTTAAGTGGACACCCCTTATCCCATCCTCACCAGACTTGGCCCGCCCCAAGCATCCATCTCCCCCAAATCTCAAGCGTGGTAGAACTGTGAGATTGAGGGTTTTATCAGTCTGCAGGTGGTGTTTGAGATGCATCAATAAAACTGTGTGTAGGAAGCACAAGACAGGCATAGCAGGGGGTATTATGACAGGGACAGGATTGAGGTGAATTGGCAAAGCTAGCGTAGATTTAGAGCGTCCAAAACAGGCCTAGCAAGGGGTGTTACCAATGGAGATGGAGGTTCAGACATTAAAAAGATTATCCCTTCTGCTCCCTGCTTAATAGGACTTATCAAAACCTGTTTGTCTGGGGTTTTTTATGGAAAATTTGAAATTTTGACTAAGAAAGTTTTCCAAGAAGTATCTGCTTTCACAGAAAATTTCAAATTTAAGTCGAACTTTTTTTTTGGCCAGACACCAAAATATTTCAGCCAAATACTGAAAACTAGTTTTTGTTTTATTTTGTTGAGGGGGGCATCATTTGGCAAAAATTCAACATTTTCTGTAGACAAAAGTCACATTTTTCAGCCAGTTCCACTACTTAATTCCAGCCAAATTGTTGTCTCTAGCACTAATATTCCTCATCTGAGGTTGGTTAGTACATGAGCTGCTTCTTCTGTGGCATTCTCTGAACCCCATGTCCCAGTGAAAAAATCAGCGTCTGATTTCACATCAGTTTTACAATACTGCAACTCTGCTGATGGTAGTGAAGTCCAATCTGATGTATACTGATGTTTATTAAAAAAAAAAAAAAAAAAAGCAGATCTGGGCCAATGAGTGAAATTTCTGCACTCTTATTTCTTTGCTTTTTCTGAGACATATGTGCTTTGGCTGGTGCTGCACTGTGAACTTTGGCTATAGGCACCAGGCAATTAAATGCTTTCAAAGTGGAAATTTCAACAAACTGCAGGGAAGCGTCGATGAAAGCACCGCAGGTCTTGCAAGTAGCCAAGTTCTTATAAAAGGGGGCTCTTGCATTTGGCCAGGCTTCCTATGACATTTATACTGTGGCTGACTCACCTGAGTGATATCACAATCCCTGATATTAACCTTCTACATGCTTCTCCCACATGGCTGGAAACAGGCCTGTGTCCTCTTTCCCCATTGACTTTTTAGTCAGAGCTGAATCCTCCATCATTTCTGGGGTGGAGCAGAGGCAGCATTATGGATTTAGCTGCTTGGTTTGTCTCCACAGAGAGCTGCAACCTGGAAGTGCCCCTCCTGCAAACCACAACAGACATTGAGGGAAATGCATGTCTGGCTGTGCTGTCAGCAGCCTTCATTGATATGCATCATGGCCTGAGAGTCCTTCTGCCTCCCGCCGGCTTCCTTCCAGACACACACACACTCTCAGTAAAGTTGTTTGAAAGTCCTCTGGCAGTTTTAGTGGCAACGAATAACAGATTAGCCATGATCTGATCAGCCCAGTATCTAAGCTTTATTCTCCCTGCTGACAAGTATTTGAAAGAGGGGAGGGGCCACTTTCAGCCCAAACGATGAATCTTTCACAGACAAGAATGGGCCTTTTTTCTCCAGTGAGGCCTCAGGCTGTTCAGTGCCTGGTTGCTAGGCAAGGCATGGAGCCAGTGATTGCATGCCGGGCCTAGTCTGGCAGAGCCCATGGGTTAACGAGATCAGGAGATTCACACCAGACATCTTGTTTTGTGGGGTTTCTTTTGGCATAGGCATTTGATTGGCAGATAACAGTTCACCCGCGATTCCAGTCTGGATTGTCCCAGCAGTTTCCTGTTGCCTCGGGGACTTTGGTGAGTTATGGGCGATGGAAGGGAATGTGGGGACTTGCGGGAGACGCCTCAGTGGGGGAAGGGTGGGACACTTTCTCTGTGGCCATGAAAAGACAGCCACTGAGGCCTTTCCAGAGCAGGCCCATGAATCAGGATGTGTGGAGCTTGGGCCTCAACAGCTTGGCTTTGATTTATAAAGCTCGTCCCTCAGGAATGGTTGCCGTGCTCCATTCCCACACACACTCCCTTTCCTATTTCGGACATGCAGCAGCCAATAGCTCCCAGCTTCTCTGGTACAGCCCATTCAATGGGGTGTTTTAAACATATCTCCCCTGAAGATGAATTTATTCCCAAGGTCTCTAGTGGGGAACAGGATCGAACTGGGGAATCCTGTCGCTCTCTCTTCCCCAATGAGACACCCCTCGCCCCATACAGAAATGCGGGGCCCGGCGTGTGTGCTGTGAACTGTGAAATGGCCTGGTTTTCATGACCAATGAGGCCCCTTTTAACCATAATGAGAACTGAGTGGCCCAGGTGCTAATATTGAGAGATTGCAAGAATGAAAGTCAAGCCCCCCAAACCCCTGGAGATAAACTTCATTGTTTCCCTTTCAGGGAGCTTTTCATTTTGATGACACTGCTTGAGCATCAACCCGCTCCAACACCAGATACAAGCACTACCTTCATTTTCCCACCTTGGCATCTCTGGCCATTGGCTCTTACCAATTTTTTTCCTGTCCAGCAGGTGTTAGAGCAGCTCAGAGAAGGCTCTGCTGCAATCACCATTGTCTACATTGAGCAGTGTGATTTCATAGTCTGAAGCCACTCCCTGTCTCGTTATGGTCCAGGACATTGTGTCGTCGCCCAGTGATGCCCAAGCTGGGATGACCTGCCAGCTCTATTGCTCTTGCACTTCCTCTGCTTGGGTGCTACAGTGAAATATCAGACTGTGCTGTGCACCCGCAGTATCTGAGGACTCTAGGACTCTGCTGACCTCATGCGACGTTTGCGGTGGGAATTCTGTCATGAGGGCACCTGGGCCTCCATCCATTCAATCTAACTGAAACACAGTCTGCTGCACCCATCCTCCACCTGTGGCCCAGCCACAATTCAGAGAGATTCCAGAGTGCTGGAGGGGCCACCTCTGCTCCAATGTGGGGGCTGGAAGTGGCTCTGGCATGGAGGGCAGGGGCAGCATGGGCGACACTATTGCCCTGCAGTGGGGTTAGTACCAGTGTCAGGAATGCCTGACTGGAGGGTTAACCATAAGGAGGGAGAGAGGGAGGGCTCTTCCTTACTTGCTCTTCAGCAGATGGGATATGCTGACCCTTGAACATGCCTTTTGGTGCTCAGTGGCATTGGTAACAAGGACAGAGCTGGCCTCTGGCCCAGGCACTAAACCCCCAGAAAGCTCCTTGCCTTCCCCTATGTCTGAACTGTTCTCTACTCCCCTATTCTTGGCAGTGGCTCCAGTGGATGTTCACCTGCTGCTGCTCTGTCCTTTTACGCAAGTATCCAATTCAGGTAGTGCCTTGCACTCAGCCATAGGCTTGGGGCCCCTCCCAGGGGCGAGCTGGGAAGAACTGGTGTCACAGTGAGGTTTGCTGAAGGCCTCACGAGGATCCACATGGCATAGCTTCCTGTTAGACCCATGGAACTGATATGTGAAATATGGGACAGTAACGTAGTCACGGTCCAAGGCAGGCTGGGCCCAACTCAAACCTGGTATAAGCAGGTACAGGGTCCTAGCCCAATGTTGGTAAAGCCCCATGTATCCCAGTGGTGCAATGGAAAAATTCCTATGGGGCTGCTGTCGCCCCTTCCCCACAGGGAGGGAGCTACAGTTCCCTGCAGGACCCAGAACAGGCTGACTGACTTAAGGAAAAAAAGGCAAATATTAAAACCAAGGGTTCTGAGGCTATTTCTAGTGCTGCCAGCATGAGGCGCCTTAGGCTAAGGCACAGCACTCTTAGCTCCCTCCTTCTCTCCCAGACAGCTAGGCATGTGTGCGGCTGGCTGGGCTTTGTGTCAGGGCCAGGGCACAGAGCAGTGTGGAAGCTGTCAAGTTCCCAGACGCAGCAGAAGGCTGTCACTTTTGCAAAACACTGGCTCTACAGCAGGCAGGCTGTGGCGAGGTGAGGTGGGAGGGGGTTATTGCCCTCATAAATTTAACCCTCACTGTTGGTATCACACACTGAGACTTAGTGCTACTTACCCACCTCTTACCCCTGGTGAGGAGACAGAGCCAAGGGGCTGGGGTGTGGGAGCAAAGGGGGCACTTGAACCTGAGTCTCTTTGGCTTCTTTTAGGTTTTCTCTAGTGCTCAGTCATTGCCTAGTGCCAAGGCTCAAGATCTTTCTCTGCCCTGAGCTGAAACCGTTGCATTTGTTGCATTTGTTCTAGAGGTAAGTGGTCATTGTTCAGTAGGGGGCTGATCCTTCGCCCATAGAGCTAATAAGAGTTTCACCACTGGGCTTTGGGTGAATTTTTTTTCCAAGGCTCGTGAAAGTACTGAGATCAGACTAAACCCAAGGCAGAAACTGCTTTGTCTCCTGCTGCCAGAGTACAGGGCAAATCTGTGCGTGGTTTCACTGGCCCAGATTGGCAGTTTGGGGAGCTTGATACAGCACCATTTCCAAAAGGGACATAGACAGCTTTATTATTTAATGTGGGCCAGAGTTAAAAATAATAACCCAGTAGCTGCTGATTATCATTTTATTACTAAGGGTATGTCTAGACTGCATTGCTCTTTCGGGATACTGGAAGTATCCCAAAATAGCAACGCTGCATCTTTAAAAGTGCCCGCTATTTCCCAAAAGAGTGGACGCACTACACTGGCAACCCTGTAACCCTTGTTCCATGAGGGCTAAGGGATTTGTCAGAATAGTGCCTTATTTTGACAGTGCCAAATTTCAAAATAAGCTCTTTCGACTTAAACCTGGGACTCAGCTACGGAAATTGCATAGCTTATTCCGACAGAAGGGTTCTGTCTAGACACACCCTAAGTAATTCTGTCCCATGACTACATGGCTACGTCTAGACTGGCATGATTTTCCGGAAATGCTTTTAACGGAAAAGTTTTCCGTTAAAAGCATTTTCGGAACAGAGCATCTAGATTGGCACGGATGCTTTTCCGCAAAAGCACTTTTTGCAGAAAAGCATCCGTGGCCAATCTAGATGTGCTTTTGCGCAAAAAAGCCCCGATCGCCATTTTCACGATCGGGGCTTTTTTGCACAAAACAAATCTCAGCTGTCTACACTGGCCCTTTTCGCAAAAGCGCAAAAGGGACTTTTGCCCGAACGGGAGCAACATAGTATTTCCGCAAAAAGCACTGATTTCTTACAGTAGGAAGTCAGTGCTTTTGCGGAAATTCAAGTGGCCACTATAGACAGCTGGCAAGTTTTTCCGGAAAAGCGGCTGATTTTCCGGAAAAACTGGCCAGTCTAGACACAGCCCCATTTGTTCACATTTCATAAAGCAGGATAAGCACATCTGTTCCAAACTTAGGGTGTCCTTTTTGTATTTGTGCAAACCCCACATTTTTGGGAGGGCTAAAGTCCTCCTAAGTCTCTAGTTTTCAAAGTCCCCATCTGTGGGCAAGGGGTAGGAAATAACCATTGAGTGGTTTGGTTTCCACTCTAGGCCTGGCAAGGGAGACACTTTTCTGCACATGCCAGTGCTCAGGGTAGGCTTTTAGGGAATTGCGAGGCACCTCACAGAGAGGGCGGAGAGATGAGAACCCAAGCCAGTGTACCTCACAATTCCACGGATGCACCCCAGTCTAGGCTGCCCCATTCTTTATATTTGTTGCCCTAATGCCCTCTGCTTGGCATCCTTACTGGCTCAGGGTCAGGAATGCCACCCTCTTGTTTGTTTTTATGGAAACTGTGACTGGTCACCCATGGAAAGACCCTCTTTTCCTGCTCTTCTCTCAGCCACTGGAGCATTTCAGGCCATTCATCTCATGAGACACGTGAACTAAAGACACTTTGCTGGCATGGAGATGGCCAGTTCCTGGCACAGGACCTTTCCAATCAGTACTGCTCTGCATTGCAAGGCGCAGAAGGAAGCAGAATTGCAGGTAATGTGCTAGAAGGGGCCCATGAGAACCACATTTCCCCCTCTTTGTGTAGCCACTAGGAGCTTCTCTCCAGCACTGAAGAGCAGCAGTAATGTCATGTGGTCTGGAGGCAAAAGCATTGGGGAGCAATCTGTGTTCCCTGTCAGAATGATACATGATACAAAACACAGTATAAGATGCTGCCACTCTGAGCAGAGAAATCTCCCATTTATGTGTAAATGGGAAGAAACAGGCCTTAGCTTTGAAATACGAAAGGCCAGATCACTGGCCATGACAGTGCCCCTTTGTGGTGCTGCAATTGCCCAAAGAGGCTAAGATGTCAGGTTAGCTCATATATTGAGCATTACTCTGGCCTAGAAGATTTCCCAGGTGGCACAGAAGCAACATACTGGCCCTGAGCTATTCCACTCAAAGCCGTTAGCATAGTTATGGGCCGTGGCAAAAGGGGCATGGCCAAAGGGCTGGTGCCAAAACAACCCAGGCAGCAAGTTACAACATAGAGCAACCCTGAGGCTGCTTTAAATTGTATCCGGTATCAAACTGACCTCTGGGCACTACCAGGATTGGGACTGGGGCGGGGGAGGGATGATGTCTCTTTTCATGTAACCTCCTTTCTAAATATCAAACACTAAGCTGAAAAAAGTAGTTCTTCTGCTGGAATCTGAGGGTCCCATGGAGCTTATACCAGTATAAGTACAGGTGCTTAAATTCATACCTTCCCATGTAGACAAGGCCAGACTACTTCCTTTTGCTCTTCCCTGGGTTTCCCAGCAACTTCCAGAAAAATGGATCTGTCACAGCCACCAGCTTCTCAAGGGATTAAATGCTGCAGCCACTGCTTGTGCCTGATTTCCTGGTCACCAATGCCCAGGTCCCAGTTTTACTGTCCTCTTTCCCTGGGATAGTTCTCTTATGATCCTACCGCATTCTGCGTGCCCGGTCTCTGTCTCAGTCACTTATTTTTGTCTCTTTCTGATCTTCTCTTTCTAGGAGTTTGGTCAAATCTCCAGGAGATCATAACAAGTCCATAAGAGTAAGTCACCACTACTTGCAGGGATCTCGTGTGGGGCTGGCATATGCTTCCATTACTTTGTCACGTCTGCTTCTAGTCGGGTGCGTGACTGCAAACATACGAGGTAAGGAAAAGGGGTAATTGGAAATTATATTTGTCAGCGAGAAGACGTAACAACACTGAAGGAGCTCACTATCCACATGCTGCATCAGTATCATGCCCAGTGGCATGGGCTTCTGGCAAGCTCTGAAGGGACAGCTCATAGATGATGGACGGCTTTATCTCCCTTGGTTACTTCAAGTGGGCAACTGACCAGTTACCACACTACAACCGACTCCTCCCCTCTGCACTGCGGATGCTCTGGCTCACCAGGCATCTTCATTGTAATTACATCTGCTCAAGCTGCATGACTGGTTGGTTAATAAGGGAAATAGACAGCACACCAGGGCCCAGCAGGGGGGTTGCTCAGTGTGTGGAGGAGTAGGAATGAAGGGCAGAGGTGCCAGCACCCAACAATGCGGTGACTGGAAACCTCTTTGTAGCCACTGTTCTGCAGGATGAAAGCATCTCTGAAGTGTTTTCTAACCTTTCCCTCCCATTTTAGTGCCCTCATGGGTTTGTCAGACCCACAAAGGATCTTAGTTCATCTTCACTCTCTCTTCTTCCCCAGAAATCTCTCAGAGTACCTCGCCTGCATTTTCTCCTGTTCCCAGACTTCCTTCTTGTGAAGCAACTGGCCCAACAGCTACTTGGCTTCTTTGTGATCTTGAAGACACTTTACACTTAGATTTGATCATCACCTGCTGGGTTATTTCCCCAATCCTCTCGTTTATGCCTTCACAATGGTGATTGTGTTTCTAGAAGCTCTATGTGCAACATCTGGCAAGACACAGGCATCCAAGATGGCTCCGCCTGACTCTATTCTTCATGCCACGGTGCCTTTGCCTGGCTTTGCCTTAATAGTTTAAAACAGCTGGTCACAGATGATTCAGGAAAACATGAAGAGGAAGCGTTATCTGTGTGTGTAGAGTACAGGCGCTACGGTTTTTGCTTCATTCTTCTTTAAAGAACCAGTGCGAGACTCATGTTAGACATGGGGAACAATACCTCCTACGCTACAGCATAGGGAAAGAAAAACACTTTTGGGGTTCTTGCCTTTATGTTCTAGTCCATAAATTCTACTTTGCTATATATAATCCTTAGCTAGAGGTACAGGCAGTCCCTGGGTTATGTACAAGATAGGGACTATAGGTTTGTGTGACGGCGTGTTGGGGGTTCCCCGTCTCCTGCACCCCGAGATGGCACAAACAGACTGCACCAGCCAGTGGAATAGAGGAAGTTTATTGCCTCTCCAGGATACAGCATAGCA
The DNA here is from genome assembly GCF_052426305.1 of Pelodiscus sinensis. NCBI lineage: Eukaryota > Metazoa > Chordata > Testudines > Trionychidae > Pelodiscus > Pelodiscus sinensis. Next base: position 30,102,213 of record NC_143065.1, read on the forward strand.
CAGATGTAGTCTGGTCACAGAACTGGGCTAGGATGCCTCAGGCCCCCTTGAGTTGGGGGGAGACTGGGCCCCTAAACTCCAGCTCCTCTCCCTAGGCTGTCTCCTCCATGCTCTCCCACAGTAACAACTAAATTCCCTTGCAGCCCTGCCCCCCAGTCCAGGGCAGCATTCACCTTCCTTTGTTCCTCTCCATGGGGGGTGTCTGGCCACTGGTTCGACAAGTTTGGCCTTATCTCTGCCTAGCGAGATTTTCCCTGCTGGGTCTTGCTCCAGACAGCAGGGGTCACCACAGCCCAGCAAGTACCCCCACTACGTCACAGTTTGTTCTTAAGTTGAATTTGTATGTAAGTCGGAACTGGCTCCAGATTCAGCTGCTGCAACTGAAACTGACCAGGGGCTGACTACAGGAAGCCGGAGGCAGAGTTGCTCTGCCCCCAGCTTCCTGGAATCAGCCTGATCAGTTTCAACAGCTGCTGAATCTGGAGCCTGGGACAGAACAGCTGGGGCGCTGCCTGGTAGGTTCCCACAGGACCAAACCGGCAGCACCCCAGCTGCTCTACCCGAGGCGTCCCGCAACAAAAGCCTGGTCTACTGGGGGGGGCGCACTAGCTGCGCCCCCTCCCCCCCCAGCAGACCAGGGAGACCCGAGCAAAGCCGCCCAGGTGGCGGGACCCCCGCCGCCTGGGCGGCTTTGCTCCTGTCCCCCATGTCTGATGGGGGGGTCCAGCAAAGCTGCTGGACCCCCGCAGCAGACCAGGGATACCCGAGCAAAGCCGCCGCCTGGGTGGCTTTGCTTCTTTGCCCGGGAGCAAAGCTGCCCAGGCAGCGGGACCTCTGCCGCCTGGGCGGCTTTGCTCCTGTCCCCCTGGTCTGCTGGGGGTGTCCATCAAAGCTGCTGGACCCCCCCAGCAGACCAGGGACACCCGAGCAAAGCCGCCGCCTGGGAGAAGCTTTTCTCGCCCCGGGAGAAGCTTTTCTCGCCCCGGAGGACACGGGTGGCGACCCGCCGCCCGTGAGCTCCGGGGCGAGAAAAGCCCCGTTCGTAAGTGCGGATCCGACATAAGTGCGGATCCTGTATGTCTACACTGCAGAGTTTTTTCGGAAAAACGGCCATTTTTCCAAAAAAAACTTCACTTACATCCACACTGCAATTGCATGATTTAAAAAAAAAATCGAAAGAACGGAGGGGTTTTTCTGACATTGGTCAACCTCTTTCTACGAGGGAGACGCCTTTTTCGGAAAGAGCTCTTTCAGAAAAAGGTGTGTGTGGACAGGGAAGAGGGAGTTCTTTTGAAAGAAGAGGAAAGAGGAAAAAGCACAGGTGCCCTGGTGGCCATTCCATCCCTAGTCATCACAGCTTAAATGTGAGGTAGCATCCATTCACTATGGATGCTATCTTTCGAAAAAAGCAGATCGCTTTTTCGATGTGTTTTTACTGTTTGGATGCTCTGTTTTGGAAGAAGTTTTTCCAGAAGATGTCTTCCGGAAAAGATTCTTCAGAAAGAAGCCTGCAGTCAGAATTGTAACTAGCTAATCTGGCTCCTGAGGCAAGACCATCCTCAGCGTGGGTGGGGGTGCTGACATGGCACGAGCGAAGACAGCACCCCCTCGGCTATGTGCCCCAGGCAAGTGCCTCACAGGCCTCGCCCTTGTTACGGCCCTGCCTGTAGTCTAGATATAGCCTAGGTAACTACTATAGAAAACATGACCTACAGAAAATGGAGATGAGTGCATGTAGGGGGCTATGAGAGACGTTGGTGTCTTGTGTCCTGGAACATCCTCCTGGGAATAGGGTCACCTACAGTGTAGAAATGTGGAATATTTACAAGGTTGAAGGGGGGAAGGGAACTTCGTCCCTACAGAAGAAGAGAGTAACTTTCCTCCACTGCAGCCTGAAGTGGAAATGCATTCGTTAGATATTGGAATAAAATATAGTGTGTGAGGGCGGAGAGAATACAGCATGAGCCAGCAAGAAACAAGGAAATCATTTCATCTTGATTTTTAATAATGTTTTCCCAAATCATAGCTGCAAATGTCACCAGAAACAGAATTACTACATATGCCGCTCTCTCTGTGTAACTATCAGTACTCTGTGTCACCTGTGTCTATAGCGACAGTGGCTGTATCTCTCTACTTCTGTACTCTGTTCACTAAGATTCAACATGGTATGAGTTCAGAATGTGGAATAGCCTCCCTCCGGGGACTATAGCTAGCCCTTTGCAGGGGGGATGGACTCCATGCAAACCTCAATGAATGGATATACTGAGTTCTGGAACCAAATGGTGCGTAATGATTTCCTTTCACTTCTCCTTGCATTGGAAGCTGTCTGCGCCTCAGTGGGAATCCCTCCCAGTGGAGGAATCTCAGACTGGGAGCCCTTGTTTAGTCTGGCCAGTCTGTTCACTTCACCCCATCATTACTTGACCAAAGGTGACTGAAAAAAAAAGACTCAATGCAGGCAGAATGGTGGTTCTAGGGGGGCTGGGTGGGGAACTTTGCCTTTCATGACGATGCTGCAAACAACATAGATGTCCTTTTCTAGTAAGCCAAGGAGGGGGGCACTTCATGGTCCTGGCTTCAGACAACAGGCCCCAGCTCAGACTGAAGTTGAGTCAAATCAGTATGCAGAAGTGGTAGCCACTTGCCAATGGATTAGCATAAAACACTCTAGGAGGTAAATAGACGTACAAGCAGCCACTGTGTGCAGCGTGGGGATGCCTCTTTGTTTCAGGCCCACTATTGTCACGGCCCCTGCTGAAGAGTGACAGAGTGGAGCCTCTGTGTTGGTTTCTTACACTTTTGACTGCTGGATAAAAGGGGGGAACATAAAGAAAGGGGGAAAACTGTTTTTTTTTAAAGTCCAGACGAAGTTACAGATGTCTGTTAAACGTCAATTACAGCTGAATAAAGACGTCTGCTTAAGGCTTAGTTATGGCTCCTTTCAGCCAGGGAGATTTTTCCAGGACTGGCCTGGGATGCCTTCAGCAACCTAATTTGGAGATTGTAACTCTATAAACAGTCACTTGCATTAATCAAGGCTGGTGAAAATGCAAATGAGTATGTGCTCTGGGAGAGGCTGGCATCTTGTGTCTTGGAACTTTGAGGACAGAGAGTGGAAAAGAGAAAAGGGGTCACTCAGATGAACAGGGAGTGGGGATGGGGCTTGTATAGAGTGTACTTTGCCTGACTCTCCTCTTGCTGTCCTGGGAATGTGGTGTCATTAAGAACCATTTGCACCATCCTCCACTTTTTCTTGCTGACTTTTTGACCTAACCCTCTGCCCTGCCCTTACTGTATGAATTCAGGAGTGGGTCTGTCTTACGTCTTGTGGTCTCCTTCTACATTCTATTCTTCTCATACTGGAAGTGCAGTACACTTACAAAGGTCCTGTTGGGACCATGCAAACAACTCTCCTACTTCTCATTCTTAGCATCATTGTCATTGTTTCATATTATGAGCCACATTATACCACTCTTGTTTAGGCAGAGAAGGTCCTTAGCATGGGCGGGGGTGGGGAAAAGACAGTTCCCAACCCAAATGGCTTGCAACCTAAAAGATATCCCCCACCCCCGATGCACTGGAGAATCCAGGTGTTGGGGAGAACTTAGTGGTCTTTTGTTTGCTTATTTTAATCAAAAGCCTCACAACTTGTGGGCTCTCAAAAGGAATGGAACATAATCTGGACTTGAATGAAGTCAGGGTTGTGATTTGGTGTACTGGAATAAGGAGAATATCCCTGGACTAGGGTCCATCTTGGTAAAAGACCTGCACAAAGCAATGGGAGGAGACCCGAGGACAAGGAGAGTGACTTTGGTGGAGAAGAAAGGCATGAGTGGGAACACAATATGCATGCTTTGGATGCCATAGTTCTCAGACAAAGACCCCATCCTTGTTACAGTTCCCAGCTAGGTAAGGCAGCTGGGGTGCCAGATAGTGCCAGTTGGCTCTGCAAATGGTGCCCATCAGTGTCCCTGACCCAGTTAACAGCCTTAGTTTGAAGCAGGGTAGGGAACAGCCATGTGGTAACCATATCCCCTCAACCCAGCTGAAGTCGTAGTATAAAGCTTAAACAACCCCCAACTTCAGTATTAATAGTAGCCACAACTACCATGTTTAACTAAGGCGATAACACCGTTTTTGTCATAGAGCAGCTGGGGTTTAACATCTGGCTGTTCACAGGGGAGTCGCTGTAGTAACATGGGCTCTGCTTGTTGAGCCAGGCGTCACCTTGGAGTTCGCTGTGGCCCAGAATGCTAGTTAGTCCAAGCTGGGAACTTTAGAATTGGGCATCCTCACCTCTGGATTGGCTGGATGCCTCTCTATACCCACTACGGCAGGCATGGCCAACCCACTAAACGAAGAGAGCTGAAATAGCGGCAGAAAAAATGCGAAGGGCTGCACCAGAATTATTGAGCAAAATAAGAAAAAAAAAGGAAGAGCTCCCCACCAGCCAGAAGGGCTGTTTGTAGGGCTGCATGGGGCAGCTTTGTGAGCCGTGGGGAAGATTTGCGAGCTGCACTTTCAGGGGTGAAGAGCCGCATGGCTGAACCTGGGGCTCAGAGGTGGAGATAGGGGGGCAGTGTTACAGTAGGAAATTTGGAAGTGTGGACTCCTGTGGTGTCGGGGGTGGGGGAGAGGCTATTTACTCCCTAGTGGGCTTTAGGAGCTGAAGGCAGAGGTGTTACACCACAACTCATTCAGAATGACAGTGGGCAGGGAACATAGGGTACGTCTACACTACAGCGCTAGTTCGAACTAACTTAGTTCGAATTAGTTAATTCGAACTAAGCTAGTTCGAACTAACGCATCTAGAACTAAAAACTAGTTCGAACTAGCGTTTTGCTAGTTCGAACTAGTAAGTCCACATTGAGTGGACTCTGAACAGGGCTTAATGATGGCCGGAAGCAGTGCCGGCAGGGCATAAAAGGAGGACTTAGAGCATGGAGATGCTGTCTCAGGCTAGCCGAGGGCTGCGCTTAAAGGGTCCCGACCCCCACCCCGGACAGACAGTTCTAAGGGGTGCCCCGCTTGCAAAGAAGTTCTGGCTTGGAGTGCCCTGAGTGCCCACACTGGGCACATCACACCACTCGGCCATCAGCCCGGCTGCACTTGCCGCAGGCTGCCATCTGGGGAGAGGGAGTAATTGGGGGGCTGCATGAGAGCTTCCACCCCCAGAAGCCCACAGAGCCAGCCCAGTCCTCCCCATCGGGGGCTCGTACCCCATTCCTCCCTCACCTCCTTCCACTTGCCCTTCCCTAGCCCCCCTTCTTATTGATGTACAAAATAAAGATAACGTTTCTTCCAACATTGACTCTGTCTTTATTGAACAAAACTGGGGGAGACTGGGAAAAGGAGGTGGGAGAGGGGAAGAGAAAGGCTGGGAGAGGGGAGGGCAACTAACATGATCAGGGGTTGGGAACAGGTCCCAGATGAAGAGAGGCTACAGAGACTGGGACTGTTCAGCTTAGAAAAGAGGAGACGGAGGGGGGACAGGATAGAGGTCTCTAAAAGCAGGGGTTGGGTGGAGAGGGTGCATTCAGAAAAGTTCTTCCTGAGTTCCCATAAAGAAGGACTAGAGGACACCAAAGGAAAGGAATGGGTAGCAGGCTTGAAACTAGTAAGAGAAAGTTGTTGTTCTTGACAAAGCAAATAGTTAACCTGTGGAACTCCTTGCTGCAGGAGGCTGTGAAGGCTACAACTAGAACAGAGTTGAAAGGGAAGTGAGATAAAGTGATGGAGGTTGGGTCCATGGAGTCCTATTAGCCAGAGGGTAGGAGTGGTATCCCTGCCCAAAGTTTGTGGAAGGCTGGAGAGGGATGGCACGAGACAAATGGCTTGGTCATTGTCTTCGGTCCATCCCCTCCAGGGTCCCTAGGGTTGGCCGCTGTTGGCAGACAGGCTACTGGGCTAGATGGACCTTTGGTCTGACCCAGTACGGCCATTGTAAGCTCAGGGCTCAGTGTCGGGGGTCTCAGTGGACCCCCTTGATTTTCATGCACACCTGGTCCTGGGTGGCCAGGCTGGCAGCTCTCCTGCCCTAGACGGCCACTTTCCTGTGCCTAGTGCGGAGATCGTGGACGAGGTCCACGATGTCCGCAGTAGCCCAGGAAGGTGCCCGCCTCTTGCGGTCCAGGGCAAGCTCCCGGGAGCCGCCAGCCTGGTCCCGGCAAGAGGGGGTGGGCTGGGGGGCATCGGGTGGGTGGCTCTGTGCCGTGCCAGGTGCAGGGTCTGCTAGCTGGGTGCTGGCAGGCTTGCACCTGGCACGGGCACCGTAGCCAGCCCGTGCCCCTTTAAGGGGTCCGGGGCCGGGAGGGGGGCATAGAGTTTCCCTGGTGTTGGCCAGAGTGGCCACCAGGGAAACCTGGGGAGGGCTAGCCTCCCACTAGTTCGAACTAAAGGGCTACACAGCCCTTAGTTCGAACTAGCTAGTTCGAACTAGGCGTTAGTCTTCGTAAAATGAGGTTTACCTAGTTCGAACTAAGCGCTCCGCTAGTTCGATTCAAATTCGAACTAGCGGAGCGCTAGTGTAGCGCATAGGAAAGTTAGTTCGAACTAACGTCCGTTAGTTCGAACTAACTTTCTAGTGTAGACATACCCATAGAGGTAAAGGGAAGAACTAGATTTAGTGGAGGCCTTGACCTCAAAATGTCAACAGGGTTCCAAGAATCATCCTCCCCCAAAGATGTCTGAAAAAAATGATGCAATCTGGAAGCATTTGAAAGGTAAAAGTAATGTGGCTGCCACCTTCCCACTCGTACCCTCATTGGGAAAATGCTTCCCTCTCATCTCCTCTGCCATCACCCCCTGGGAAGACCCCCTCTACTGTCTCTTTTCCCTTTTTATCTTCAATTCCATTCTTCTTTCCCTCTTTCACCACCCTGTCACTCTTTCCCATCACATTTTCAGTCCCCATCTCTGAAGAATCAGAACTGCAAAGAGCTTAGATGCTAAGATCAATTCCTTTCTGCTGAATAGCCCCTACCAAGATGCTCTTAATAAAGTCCAAGTCTCCCTTTGCCAACTAGGCCTCACTCTAGAATCTGGGCCTGTTAAGACCAAGGTATAATCCTGGCCTTACTGAAACAAGCAGGAGTTTTGCCATTGATTTCAATGGGGGCAGAATTTCATCCCAAGAATTCCAAATTCCTTTGAAGCCATTTACTTCCTCTACTGGCCAGGAAGAGAATTTTATGTACTGATAGCACCTCAGTATAAAACTTATTATAAAGAGAACAAAAATAGTGCGGTAGCATTGGGGCAAAGTGTGAAGAGAAGCAGGTTTAATATACTATATATTTTAGAAATGTGCATCTGTCTGTCTATCCATCTGTGAGTCCACCCTAAGTCTGCCTAACAGTAAGAGGTAGGACCACCAAATTTGGTATGCAGTTTCCTCTTATCATAATTGAAAGCAAGGTAATGATTTGGTTGTGACAGGACAATGAGATGTGCCTGGAATTTGATTGTTTCTCGTAAAGTGGAAAGGGAGGGTTCTGATAGAAGGAACAGTTATACTGTATTATGACCACAGGAGGTGCAGCAAGGGGCCAGAGATGCAGACGTGGACAACTATAACCCATTGAGCTAGCAGAGGGTAGGGGTGGAAAAAGAGACAGCTATCTACTATATATTTCAAAGAGTTTGTGTGTGTGTGTGTGTGTGTGTGTGTGTGTGTGTGTGTGTGTGTGTGTGTGTGTGTCCGTCCTGGGGACATTCACCCTTCCCCCAGCTGTGCCCACTGCAGCTGCAACAGCCATGAACAGGCACTTCTCACCTGACTCCAAGATGCTTCAGTGATAGAGGGCTGGGGTTCTCCCTCCCTGGGGCAGCCAGCATACTGAACCCCTTAACCCCAGCCATACCCCAGAACAATGATTTAAATTAAAAAAAACAACAAAACTTATTTGAGTTAAGGACCCAAGCAACAACCCGTAGATCGTCTAGTGAGACTTATAAAGTGAATAAAGTCATATAATTTACTCTAATAAAAAGAGGAAATCTTATGGGCTGTACGTCACACCTCTTAAACCAGCAGGATTACACTGCACTGATTAATGAAAAGTGACTGCATTTTGCTTGGCTGAGTTACATCATGTTGCAGTTCTACCATCCAACAAGGAGCTGGAACCTAACCTGCATGTTCAGAGAAACATTCAAGATATTTTTTCCAGCAGGTCTTAGTCTGGAAGGGGGCAAGGGGTTTTGAGCCAGAACATTTCTTTGTATAGGGTTTAAAATAATAATGTTTGTCTTGATGAAATATCCCAATATCCTTGAGATATGTATGATACACCTTAGGGAAAGTGTGAACCTGGTGGGAGACATGTCCCAGGGCTGGAAGGGTGGGGTGTGTGCTGGTGTATATCCCACTGGAGCTGTGTACACTTTTATAGAGAATACTGCATAGTCATTCCTGGGGTAACATACATGTTTGCTTTTAATAACTTAGGAGCCACGCAGATCATTGAAGACACCAGGTCCTTCAGTGAGTTTTTATCACCTCTAAAGCCAGAAGATTTTATTTCTTACCCACATTCTTAAACAAGTGGAGATAAATACTCTGCAGTGTGAAAAGGATGGGGAGCAGTTGCTGGTTCTACACTAGCTGGGAGTGTCTGCATACGGCATATCCTTACTGAGCTATCTTTAATCTCTGGTTGTGTGTTGCCTATAGGGTTGTATTCTTCACACCTCTTCTCTGGGGGCATGTATCTGCAGGTGGCATCCACTGAGGCTAGGAGTAGATTTGTGTTTGAACTTCCACATGTCCTCATGGAGTAGCAATGGAGACCTGGGTAGAAATACACACATGCATTACCAGAGGCTAAGCTGACATTTCCATGGCCATGAATTCATACCCCTGTCTCTGTGACAATGAGTCAGTGGGGGAGAGATGGGGACATAGCCTGTTGGGTAATGGACTGGTGTCTGGAGCTCACCCAAGCAATGGAAGGCCCACTCCCTCAGGTACCTGAAGGGGCCATAGAATCCAGACATCAAAAGAGCACAGTGACAAAGGGTGAAAAAAAACCCAAAATGGAGATTGGGGGTACAGGTCTCAGGGCCAAAAGAAAGATCCAGAGGGGGACACCAAGCAGAGAACCCCGGAAAATACCCACTGCTCCCAGGAGGAAACAGCGGCCAGGCGACAGCTGGGAAGGTTTAATTGCTGCTGTAGTCTGTGGCAGATCTGCTCCACTCTCTCCCTCTCAGATCTGCATTTCAATGTGAGAGGAGCAGTAAGTGGGATGCTGCTGGAAGGGGTTAGAATGATTAATCATTTAAAAAGCAAGATCTTAATTACAGGGTGCAATTTTTGCTATTTAAGGAGTCCATTAGTTTCCAGAAAGGAAAAAAAATGATCACAGGTTATTCTCCTTTCAAAGAAAATTGGAGGGGGAGGGGAGTAGGGAATCTCAGAAGGAAGGCTGGTGCTACAGCGCCTGCTGGGGTGGGGGGCTGGGAGTATGAGAATTTGGGGAAAGCGTGGCAGAGTCATTTGTTTAAAAAATAAAAAGATTTGTTAGGGTGCTTGGGAATTAACTGCTCGTGAATAGTGCTACTCGAAGAATGAGCCCTCTGCTTAGCCCAGGGGTGGGCAAATACTGGCCTGCAGGCTAGATCTGGTTCCCTTGGGTTAGCCCCTGGCAGGCTGCCACCACTGTATTTACCTGCAGCCATGGGCAATTGCAGCTCCTGTTGGCTGCGGATGGCTGTTCCTGGACAATGGGAGCTGTGAGAGGTGGTGGCCTTGTCCATGCCACTTCCTGCAACTCCCATTGGTTGGAAGTGGTGATCCGCAGCTGTCATTGCCCGTATTTGCAGAGGCACAGGTAAATAAAGAAGTGGCAGCCCACCAAGAGCTAATCCTGGGGAACCGCTGCCATTTTATTGCCCCCCGCCAGCCTAACCACACCTCTGGAACACCTGGGTTAGAGACAGCGTAAGACTCCCTTTCACTGCCTAATCCCCTGGCCTGAAGGGACCCCTGTGTAGGGAAGAAATGGGAGTTTAGTGTCCATGTGACCATTCACTTCTTGGCTTCTCTGCTGAGGCTGCCAATAAGAGAGTTAATTGGTGCTAATAATAGTGACAGTAGGCTAGGAACTTGTGTGAGACCCTCCAAGAACAAATCTCATTGGCCTGGAAACAAGCAACAACTTTTTCTACTTATTGCTCAAAGGCTGGATTGGAGCTGGCAGCCTAGAGATGAGAGGCTTCTTAGCCCATGACCCATTTTCTGGGTTTCAAATGACCTTCTTTTGCATGTAGATGTAAAACGGTAGCTGTAGCACATGTGAGTAGCTCACATCCTGCTAAACTGAGAGGCAGGGAACCAACCTAGAGCTGAATCGTGATATGCTGATTACAACTGCTGCCAAAAAGACCAATAACAGCGTTGACTCGGTGCATAAAAAAACTAGGCCGCAGCCCCTCTTTGTATAGGCAGTAGTGGAGCTAGTGGCTTTGCTTCCCAATGCAGACTCTGAGCTCCCACAGCCTAGCCGCAGGCCTGGACCAATTTTCATATTTTTGCAACTCACCTGATCATGGTCTCCAGAGTTCTTATTTTCAGATCGTTTCATGGCGGCTGGTCAGGCCCCTTTGTCTGACCCTTCCCTGTAGACTGAAGAGGGGTCAGGAGGGTTAATCTCCTATTGCATCCCCTCTGACCCCTGTGTGGGTTTTTCTCTTGTATGATCATTTAGCCATTCCCCTGCACAAAAGGGAGCCATTAAACACAGCTCAGGCTCTTCATGCTCTGGTGGATTAATTTACTGATCCCCTGTGGATTAAAAGTCTCTACAAGATCAGACAGCGCAGCATCCCAACCCCAGGAGAGGCTGAGCTACTGCTAGTCCAGGGCAACCTGACGACAAGGATTTCTTCTCCTGACGGAACCTATGCCGCCTCCTCCCCTTTCTGCATCCCTGAGATACATCAAGGTTCAAATAAGCGGAAGCTAAACTAAATAGCATGTCCCCAAATCTTCTCACTCACTTCAGTAAACAAATGGCCCATTCCACTGTGGGGAATAGGACTTGAATGAGGGAAAGAGAGCAGTTCTTCCCTCCTCCTGCCCCAAGCCAGGCAGTGCAGCCTCAAAGCCACTGAAATGCAGTAAAGGTGCATGCTAGTGCTGTCTTAGAAATTATGGTTATGGCTTGGGGTACACAATGAAAGGGGGTAATCCATGGGTCAGCACAGGTCTGTATGTGCAAGTGTGAGAGGGCTTCTTAGCATGTGCTGGAGTGCATACTGGTGTGTGTGTTTGGGGCGGGCTTGAGGGAGGAGGATGTGTGGGACCATCTGGCCTGCAGTGGGCTAAAAATGCTGAGGCTGGACGAGAGCAGGGCTTGGAGAAGTGCAGCCGCTACCATGGTGTGAGTCTAGATGCTTTTGCTGCTGCTGAAGAGAATGGTTTGCAATCCTGTGATGGCTTTAATTTTCAAAGAATCCCAGTGCTCTTTGTGAGCAGAAGGAACACAGGAGCAACTTCGCCCACTGCTAGAATGCAGCTGCCTCTGTGCTGGAATGTTGCAAGGGATTCCACAGAGTGGGACAGAGCAGCAGCATGACAGGCAAGGAAGTGAAAAAGGATCCTCTCTCCAGCTGAAATTCCAAAAGAGGTCAGCAGAAATGTAATGATCCACCCGGGAATGTGGTCAGGATGTTAAGGTTAACAGCCCTATTCCTGAGGAAAGGGCCTTGGTATGTTCTGGAGCACAAGTGGTAAGCGTAATGTTGCCTGCAGTGACATAAGAGTGTGAGTACCAACCTCAGAGCAGGCTGTTAGGAACCAGGGTGCAAACTCCAAATTTGGTTGTCAGCTCTGTACTTAGATTTCACCAACTAGTTATCAAGTGTAAACACTCAGGTTCTAAAACTGCCTTATCATGGAGTCATAGACAGTTCCCTTGGATATTGCAATCTGTCTTGCCCCTCAGGTGAGTCTACATTACACCAAGAGTTACAGCAATATTCAGTTTACGTTCAGTCCCAAAGGACAAAGTCACTATGAGCAAGTCTACACTACATAGATCAACACTGTCACGGTTGATCTTCCAGGGTTTGATTGAGTGGGTATAGTATAGACCTGCTAGATCCAACTCAGAGGGCCCTCGGTCAGTGCCAGTACTCCTGCTCCTCACAAAGAGTAAGGGAAGCTGACGGAACCATTTGCTCCCATTGGCCTCCAGCTGTGTGGATGGAGCAGAAACACGATGTAAGATACATCGACTCCAGCTACATAACTCAGAGTTGTGTATCTTACTTTAACCTTTCCATGTAGTGCAGACGAGACTTTACAGATCAATTGTACATTAGATCTCACAGCAAAGACAAGGCTTGTAACCAGTCCTGTCATAAACTACATAGAGATTTTTTTAAGTAGGAAAAGGAAATGAGGTTAAAGCAGGTACATTAATGAGTTTGTCCATTAAGGCTAAACAGCTGGGGAATCTCTTGCTTTTGCCTAGAAAACCTTGCAGCCTGGAGTCAAATCAGCACAGAGATAACAAGTTCCTTTGATTTAGGGTTTTTATCTCCCTCCCACCATGTATTTCAAGATGAAACATCAGATGATGAGACGAGTCCACTTGCATTACTCATCTTCACTGGAAGGAGAGCAGGACAACAAAAGTCTTTTGTCCGCTTGTTGATAGCACATGAAGAAATTCCAGTCGCAAAGTCCTATAATCATCCCTCTGGTGTTGGACCTTTTCCTTTTGGAAATGGCAAAATATCTAGTGTTTAAGGCCAACCCTTCACATAACTAATGGCTCTCATCTGATGATTTACATAGTCACAGAGGCTCACTATACAACTGCTCAAATATTACCTTATGATACGAGAGACCAGTGAGATTAATGCAGGCAGCAACCTACCAGCATTCCCTGAAGTCCAACTATTAAACATTTTTATAACTCTGATCTTTATTTTAACAATACTAACATGCAAGTGAGCCAGGCTCATTTCAGCTCTGGCTGGCAGTGTTCAGTTGAGACTTGGGGCCCTTGACAGCTGGCACCTGATGTATCTCATCCCAAAGACAAGCTGGATGGCTGGACAGGAGCTGCTAACAAAGCCTTCAATCTAAGGTGGGCCAAAAATGGCCTGGATGGTTGCAGGGGCCAGGCTAGTATAGTTTTGAACAGAGATTCACTGTGCATGGGGCTGGGCATACAGAAACAAGCTAATGAAGCTAATAGGGAATGGGATGGAGAGCTGAAAATTGTTCCCCTGCAGAGCTGCTGAGAGCAGTTAGAACGGGTGAACAGACAGGAGCAGCCATGGAGAGGCATTTGCCAGGCTGAGAGGCTTGATAGCTATGGGAAATGTAGCACCAGCTGAGCTTGGAGAGCTGTATCTTTGGTCAGGATTGTGGTGACTCTTCCCATGCCTCTGAGAAGCAACGCGTGCATCTGACTTTAATTACTCTCTCTCTGTGCATATCAGATGCTCTTGCACCTTCTTCACATGAATGCTGATTAATTGCAGGGTTAGGCTCTGAGGCAGGCTGGACCACATTATTTCTGATGTTTGCTCTTTTCAGTGGGAGAATAAATGCCATGAATCCACAGTAATCAGCAGCTTTTAGCTTGTCACTCTTATGACACTCTTTACTTAGACCAGGAAATGGCAAATGTGGTGGAAATAAGAACTTTATTACCCTTTGGTGGGGTTTTTTTCTTTTCCCAAAGAGGGAGGTGGGGAGAAGATTTGGCATCTTTCAAATGTAAGGCAGGGAAGGGCTGGGTAGGGCAGCCTATTTCAATCTCCACTCTTTAATCTGAGGACTTTTGCTTGGTACATTCATCAGAAGGGTGGCGAAGGAATGAAAAGCCCTGTTCCTTATAGAAAAAGTGAAAGGACAATGGGCTTTGTTTGATATTTAGAAGAATCCACCTAGAAGGGAACTTTAAGGGGCAATATGTTATACTGCTAATTTGCACCTTAGTCATTCACAGGCCCAGAGGGCTGTGGCCCCTGTAGGAAAGCTGCAACTACCAATACATGCTAAAAATAATTAGGATGCCTGTTGCTCTTTTTCCTAGCCAGAGCTGCAATCCTTAGAGGTAATTAAACTCCTAACTTCTGCTGAAATAATGGGAGTAGGTGCCTAAAAATGTGTAGGGCTCTGTGCCTAGAACCCATGCTGGTTTCTAGCAGAAGCATGGTTCAGGTTAGGGGTTAACTCAACCCTCAGCATGACTCCTCAGAGGCAGGGCTGGGTTCCCCTCTGTATATGTTGTTATTGTTATTAAATGTTCAGACTGCCTCATAGCCTGATGCTTTACCAGGGGAATGAGGACAGGGTCTCTGCCCTGAAGTGCTTACATCAGGCAACCAGATGAAGCAAAGAGACAAAGAAGAGGTATGAGCATTAAAACTAATAGGCTACGTCTACACTGCAGGCTTCTTGCTCAAGAACTGTTTTGCGCAAGAGTTCTTGTGCAAAAGGTCTTCCACAAGAGAGCATCCATGCTGCCATGTGCTTTTGCACAAGAGATGTGCTTTTGCGCAAGAGCGTCCATGGCAGTGTGGATGCTCTCTTGTGCAAGAAAGCTCTGATGGCCATTTTAGCCATAGGGGTTTCTTGCACAAGAAACCCCTGTTGCCTGTCCACACTGCGGCTATGTCTACACTTGCAGCTTCTTGCGCGAGTAATATGCAAATGAGGCTAAGCGTGGAATATCACTGAGCCTCATTTGCATACGTAATGAGCCACCATTTTTTTAGAAGAGGCTCTTGCGCAAGAAAAACCCTCTTGCGCAATGCCGTTCTTCCTGAAAAGTAATAGGTGTAGCAGCATTGCGCAAGAGGGTTTTTCTTGTGCAAGAAGGGGCAGTGTAGAGTGTAGAGCCTCTTCTGAAAAAATGGTGGCTCATTAGGAATGCAAATGAGGCTCAGTGATATTCCACGCTTAGCCTCCTTTGCATATTACTCGCGCAAGAAGCCACGAGTGTAGACATAGTGGCTGCGTCTAGATTGCCAAGTTTTTCCGCAAAAGCAGCTGCTTTTGTGCAAAAACTTGCCAGCTGTCTACACTGGCCGCTTGATTTTGCGCAAAAGCACTGACTTTCTACTGTCCAAAATCAGTGCTGCTTGTGCAAATGCTTTGACGTTCCTGTTCGGGCAAAAGCCCTTTTCCGGAAATGTTTTTGTGCCAGAGGGCCAGTGTAGACAGCTAAAAACTGTTTTGCACAAAAAAGCCCCAATGGTGAAAATGGCGATCGGGGCTTTCTTGCACAAAACCACGTCTAGATTGGCTGGACGCTTTTCCTCAAAAAGTGCTTTTGTGGAAAAGTATCAGTGCCAATCTAGATGCTCTTTTCCGCAAATGCTTTTAATGGAAAAACGTCTAGACAAAGCCAGCCTGTCTTCTTGTGGAAGAGCTCTTGCGCAAGAGGACTTATTGCTTGTGGGGAGAGGAATAACTCTTCTGGAACAAGCCCTGTTTTCTGACTCTGTGCTGTAAATTTACTTGTGCAAGAACATGTGTGCAGTGTAGACACCTGGCAAGTTTTTGTGCAAGAACAGCTGTTCTTGTGCAAAAAGCCTTCAGTGTAGACGTAGCCCTAGTGAATATGCAATTGTGTCCTTGTGTGTCTGGAGCACTGGCACCTTCAAGGAGACGGAGGAAAAGTAGAGGTAAGGAGTAGCCAGCCCAGGCATCAGTCAGAAGAGGCTGTTTAGGATAGTTATACGTAGATGCTGTCTCTAGGCACGTCAGTGTTTTTCCTAGATTACTTTGTATTTGTGATGGGGACAGCTGAAGGTAGGAAGGGAAAACTGACTGGTGGTAGCCAGTCCAGCAGCAGACAAAGATCTCCCCCCAGCTAGATATGAGCACTGGGGAGAGGTAGCAGCAAATATGTGCCTCCATTGGGCATATTTATTATTTCCATTCCAAGAGTGCCTGGAGACCCTAACAAAGAGCAGGCAAGGGGGTTAATAGTATCTGCAGGCCCCTGGGCAAGGCGTGGGGGGCCCAGATCTGTACAACAGAAGGGGTGTGGCCTCAGGCAGAGAGGACAGGGTTGGGGGTAGCTAGCCCTCAGCCCGGCCTTGCCCATGGCTCTGAGCTCCCCAGTCCTCAGAGCTGTACAGAGCACATGGTGTAATCAGGGCTGTAACAAGGGCAGGGCAAGTAGGGTGCATCATAATCAGGGGCCCAAAGACGCAATAAGTAAAAATAACAAGCTGCCAAAGTAAAGAGCATGACATGCCCTAACCTAAGAAGAGGGGGCACATAATTCATATTTTGCCCAGGTGCAAAAATACCTAGTTGCAGTGCTAGGTGAATGCTCTGCTGGTGATTTAAAGGGCCTGGGGCTCCAGCTGCTGCCACAGTAGCAAGGAGCCCTGGCCCCTTTGAATCACTAGGCCCTGGGGCAACTGCCCCATTGCGGAGGGCACTGTACATCCAGTAAAAGGAGCAATGCCTACCCTGAAGAACTTGCAGTCTAAATGGACAGGTGGGAAGATACAGAACCCAGAGCTGCTAAGCCCCAGACCAGTGCTTCAGGGACTGGTCCCTTTCTGTCCCTTACCCTTGCAGTGCAAATCTGTCCAGCAGGTGCCTTGTTCTCCCTCCCTGTCTCTAATCAATTGGCAAGCTCAGCCGCAGGCCCAGCCCAGCCCAATCAGCGCAGGTGGGAGTCTCTTTCATTGCATTCGTCAATGCCCTGCTAGTGATCTAATTACCATCTCTTAGCTCAGTGAGAGGGCAGCCCTCCACCATTCAGCCGCAAACATCTGGTGAACAGCAGGCGGCTGGCTGAGCGGCACAGTGCTGGGGCTTGCCTTTCTCCACCCCTTGCACCCTGCTGGGACCAGGGGAAGCTAGCACTTAATGAAGCCCCAGCCCACCTAGAGAAGGGCCTGGAAGGTGGGCAGGCTTACCCAGCTCAGGTGAGCACCACTCACCCAATGAAGAAAGTGTAATTAAGGTCAGTAAGGAGATTATGGGTCAGGGCAGTGGTGGGAGAGAGAGTGAGAATTTCATGGTGGCCATAATTGGGCAGCTGTGGAGGGGAAACAGCTAATGAACAGGGCAACTGCTAATAAAGCCTCTTCCTGAGCAGCCTTCTGGGCTGTGTAATTGAGGGATTTGTAAATGCCATCTCCACATTTACCCTGTGATGAGCAGGCCCCAGAATGGGGACGGGGACCGAGACAGATCAGAGTTGGGGTACAGCTCACATTAGCCCTTTAATGGAGTTGCATGAGAAGGACAAGCAGCGTCTGTATTTGAGAGCAGCAGCAGCTGTGGGGCTGGTTGGAGGAGTCAGGCCCATGTCTCCTGGTGTTCTGGGAGGAGTAGAGGGGAGCAAGCAGGGATACTGGACCGCATGGTGTGATTGGTCTGGGGGATCAGAGAGGGAATAAGCCTTTTATTCCTAGGCCTCTGTTTCCCTTCAGTCAAAGCCTGTTGCGACTGGCACTTGTTGCTATCTGATGGCTGATGGAAATTATAGGAAGAGTCTCCATGCCATCCAAAAGTTCATCTTCTCCATGGTACTAATGGTACCCTCCTACCCTGTGATTTGCCGGTCCTGTGACTCCTTGCACCTGATTTGCTTGTACTCTCAGTTGGAATGAGTTTGTCCTGGCTGTACCACCATTCTGACATTTCTACCATCCTGCTGCAGTGAGAGCATTACCTTGGAACAATGTTCCCTCTAATCTTTTCTGGCCACGTGTGGAATGATTTTATGTGCACCTGTGAATGTGCACTATCAAAAAAAAACCTAGCTGTGGGCACTCCGTGAATCAGCAGGGTGGCATTTGAATCCCCTCTGAGTGGCCGCACAGGGGCACAGCTTGCGGGGAAACGCTAGAACCTTTAAGGCTAAACAGGTCTTGTCAAATAAATGGTTCCAGCGGCTTTCATTGCCCTGCGCTTATACCTCTACATTCTCCAGTGCTGTGGGAGATCATTGCTACACA
This sequence comes from Pelodiscus sinensis, assembly GCF_052426305.1. Lineage (NCBI taxonomy): Eukaryota > Metazoa > Chordata > Testudines > Trionychidae > Pelodiscus > Pelodiscus sinensis. The sequence continues at coordinate 30,120,168 of NC_143065.1, forward strand.
TCCAGCTTCCCATCCTTTTACTGCCATTATGTCCACCCACTCGGGCCTATTTTCTTCCCTACCCTTCCCCCTCTGCCACCTAACCACTCCATCCCTACTGGCTCTTGGGGGCTCATTCTGCCATCACTGGTCCTGTGCCTGTCACTTTTGTGGCATGGTGCACACTAGTCACAGGACCCTGTGCTCTTGACATACCTGAGGGCATGAGCACAGTTAGCAGCGGTGCTGGAGGTCATCAGGGCATGAGTCAGAAGGGGCTGTTTTGCTAGAGAGGGGATGATTTTTGCCCACAGAGAGTAGGATGAGAGCAAGAGATGAGGTAGAAGAGCGCTAGAGGCATAGTACAGGAGACCAAAGGGAGGGAAAGCTGAGGAAGGCCTCAGATTTCTCCATCTCCCTACTGCCCTCTCCCTACTAGGCTGGTGGGAGAGGACCTGAGGCTCACTATGGTTCTTCTCTGATCACATGACCCTCCCTGCGCTCTCTGTCCCATTTGAGTTCCTGGGATTCCTTTGAGCGAGGCTGAAAGCAGTTGGCAGAGACTTGTACAGCAGATGCTTCAGTTTCCCACGCCCGCCTCTGCCTTGTGCAATCCCCCTCCCTGCCCCCCAGCCTCCCTCTGCTCCCCCCCCCCCCAGCATTTCAGTGATGTCATCATCATCCCAGGCCCTGGGAACTTGCATTGTTAGTTTAGCAAATAGAGAAATCCCCACTGAAGCATTGCAAATGAGGGCAGAGGGGGAGTTGGGGAAGGCACAGGCCGCTGGGGGCTGCAAGGTCTCTCCCCTCTTGCTGGCTCCCTTTGAGTTGTCAGATGGATTCAGCAGTTAACAAAGAAAGAGCACTGAGCTGCTAGTGCAGCTGGTGAGGACGAGAGGGGGAGGGCAGGAGTGTGGCTGGCAGCTGCCCCTCCCACCCCTCTGAGTGGCACCACTATAATGCACAACGCCCGTCCCCATTGAGAACAACAGCAAATGAGCAAGAATCTCACAATACCCTCTGGGTGGGCTATGCCCAGAGCTCACTCTGTACCCAGTGGCCAGATTGTTCCATCGTGGCAAGGAATGGTGACAATGGCAACCCCACGCGGTGATGCCATCACAGCCTCTAAAGCCCCAGTTTTGGAGAGAGGACTTCCCCTTCCCACTGAGCATTGTTATTGTTTGTCATAGCTGCATTATCACCGAGCCCAGAGGAGCAGGGGGAAGGGAGGGGTTGTGTGGGTGCAGCGCAAACATGGGGAGACAAGACCTCGTCCAGTGGAAGATGAGACAAAGGGGTTGTGTGATGGGAAGGAAGACAAGGGAAACCATGTCCTTCTTCTGTCTCCCTGGGCCATTCCTGGAAACACCAGCATCTGCTGCTGCTGAGCTGCTCCCTCCGGGAGTAAACGTGCATGGCAAGAGTGTGATGATACTCCACCCAGGCAGGCAGAAGTATTGTGATGTGGCTCCCACCTCTGGTGACACAGGGAGCAGTTGTGGCACTGGCAGGGGATGAGGAGAAAGGTGGGAGGTAAGACCATTACATTATATTGGCCAGCTCTTGGAGAGGAGTATTGTCTACTGGCTAGAGCAAGGGACAGGGAACCTGGACTTGTGGGTCTATTCCTGGCGCTGCTCTAGGCTTTCTATGGCTCTCTACACTGCACTGTTATTTTGGAATAACATCAGTTAGAGTGCGTGTCTACACAGCAATTCTGTTATTTCAAAATAAATTTGAAATAATGAGCTTCTTACTCTGACTTCTGTAAACCTCATTTCATGAGGAGTAAGAGGGTTTGGGGGAAGAGGGCTCTATTTCGAAATAACTGCTTTGTAGACAGCACCAAAAGTTGAAATAAGCTCTTTCAACATAAGCTACGCAGTTAGCATAGCTTAAGTTGTGTAACTTATGTCGAGTTTAGCCCTGCTGTGTAGATAGGCCCTATATGATTTAGAGTATGCCACTTAACCTCTCTGTACCTCAGGTTCCATCTATAACTCTCTGTCTCACATAGTGTTGGGAGGCATGTCCCACTCATAGAATCGTAGAATATTAGGGTTGGAAGAGACCTCAGGAGGTCATAAAGTCCAACCCCTTTCTCAACGCAGGACCAACCCTACCTAAATCATTCCAGCCAGGGCTTTGTCAAGCCAGGACTTAAAAACCTCTAGGGATGGAGATTCCACCATCTCCCTAGGTGACCCATTCCAGTGTTTCACCACCCTCCTAGTGAAATAGTTTTTCCTAATATCCAGCCTAGACCTCTCCCACTGTAACTTGAGACCATTGCTCCTTGTTCTGCCATCCGTCACTACTGTGAACAGCCTCTCTCCATCCTCTTTGGGAACCCCCCTTTAGGTAGTTGAAGGCTGCTGTCAAATCCCCCCTCACTCTTCTCTTCTGCAGACTAAATAAGCCCAAATCCCTCAGCCTCTCCTAAGAAGTCATGCACCCTATCCCCCTAATCATTTTTGTTGCCCTCCGCTGGACTATCTCCAATTTTTCCACATCCTTTCTGTAGTGGGGAGGGGAGTCCACACTGGACACAGTACTCCAAATGCAGTTTCACCAGTGCTGAATAGCGTGGAATAATCAGTTCCCTCGATCTGCTGGCAATGCTCCTACTAATGCAGCCCAGTATGCCATTAGCATTCTTAGCAACCAGGGCACATAGGTGACATAATTTCCAGCTTCTCATCCATTATAATCCCCAGGTCCTTTTTGGCAGAACAGCTGTTTAGCCAGTCAGTCCCAGCCTGTAGCAGTGCTTGGAATTCTTCCATCCTAAGTGCATGACCCTGCACTTGTCCTTGTTGAACCTCTTCAGATTTCTTTTGGCCCAATCCTCCAATTTGTCTAGGTCAATCTGAACCCTATCCCTTCCCTCCAGGGTATCTACCACTCCCCCCAACCCCAGCTTAATGTCATTCGCAAACTTGCTGAGAGTGCAATCCACCCCTTCATCAAAGTCATTTATAATGATGAACAAAACCAGCCCCAGAACCGACCCTTGGTGCACTCCACTTGATACCGACCGCCAATCAGACATCAAGTCATTTACACTACCCATTGAACCCCATGATCTAGCCAGTTTTCTGTCCACCTTATAGTTGATAGTGCACATTACTTATTACTGTTTGCAGCGTGCTCTGAGGTTGCAAAGCACTATAGAACTGCTTGGTGTGACTCATGCTCGTAACACAGGTAGACATTCTCGTGTGACAAGGAGAAATTCTGACACACCATAATCATTAAAATAGGGTTAGCAAGTGGGGCAGAGACACTTAAAGTGGGATCCACAAAAGTATTTAGTCACCTTTGTCCTGTTTTTAGGCACTATGGTGATCCACAAAACTGCTTGGCTGGTACCTAAACTCACTTTTTTCTTGGGGTACACATGCTGCAGCCTCACTCTAGGCCCCTGGCTGCTGTCTCCTGCCTAAGCCCAAGAGTGACACACAGAGGGCAAAAACTAGGTGTTCAGCTGCCCAAGTTATGTGCAGGCGCCCAGTCCAGTCAGCAGCCTCTGAGCCAAGTTCCCATTCAAATCCTTCTTCCCCCCTCAAGAGAGAGAGGGTCTTGACTAGGAATCACTCACACACTTGGTGAGAATGTTATCTGCTAGTGAGCTCTCCCCAGCAGCTGATTTGTTTCTGCTCCTGCATGCCGCTTAGATGGCTCGGCACCCATCTTCCTTAATTCGCGGCTGACTGGCAGAACAAGGTGCAGCCATGCAGTGGGGACTTAGTGCCTATATCTGAGGGAGAGATGGGACTTGGCACACGCCTCTCTCTCCCGTGTCCCCTATCGGCTAGTTTAGACAACTCCCTGCTGTGTGTGATGGCTTTGCTGCTCAGTCTAAGGGCACGTCTACAAAAGGCACGAGCTGAAGGACAAAAGCAGGGCAAAAGTCGAATTAAGCTACACAACTTCAGCTACGTCAATTGCGTAGCGTACGTCGAAATAGCTTAATTTGGCTTTTGGCACTGTCTCTACAGCAGGAAGTCAAAGGAAGAACCCTCTTCCTTCCACTTCCCTTGCTCCCCATGAAATGAGGGTGACCATAAGTCGGAATCTGCAAAGTCTCTTATTATGTAAGTGGGCTAGGCTGGTGCAATGGAAAATGTAAGCTTCAAGGAAAGAGGAAAGGACTGGGATGCAAAGGGGCCTGATATTACAAAGTTCCTATTTGCTTTAGCAGGAGGTTTTTCTTGAGCAAGGATTCTTGATTCTGTCTTATTTTTACTCGGTCTCTTTAAAAGTGCCCTGTGATCTGCCTTTGCATGTGTCTGTATCCTGTAGTAGAAGATTTACCTGGCATTGCTTGGGTCCTTGACTCTATTAATTTTTGTGGTTTTTTTAAATAAAATGAAAATGTGCGTGCTTCGTTAAAATCATTGCTGTGAGGTGTAGCTGGGGAGGAGGGGGTCAGTAGGCAGGCTGCCCCAAGGAGAGAGCATTACCCCAATCCTCTCTCACCGCAGCAGCTTGGAGCCAGGTGAGAAGTGCCTCTCCATGGCCATTGCAGCTCCAGCGAGCACAGCCAGGGGGAGGGGTGCATGTCTCCAGGCAGGGGTAGGTTCAGATGTGCCTACCCCCTGTGTTCCCCAGCCAGAGTGAAGAATGTAGCAAACTGTGCACTTTCCCCTCCCTCCCTGCTAAGGGAAATAGCTAGAAATGTTCCTGTATGAATCTGGATGTGAGTGGGGCTTCAGCTCCCCTGACCTCTCTAAAGGGTACCTGAGGGTGGGAGGCTTGGGGGTGGGGCAGTCTCAGAGAAGGGGTGTGCTCCCAGTCATCCCCTTTCATCTGCCTGGTGATTAAGAACATAAGAACAGCCATACTGGATCAGACCAAACATCCATCCAGCTCAGTCTCCTGTCTGCTGACGGTGGCCAATACCAGATGCCCCGGAGGGAGGGAACACAACAAGTAATCCTCATGTGATCCCTCCCCTGTCACCCACCTCTGGAGAAAGAGAGGCTAGGGACACCATTCCTATCCATCCTGGCTAATAGCCATTGATGCACCTAACCTCCATGAATCTATCTAACTCATTTTTGAACCCTGTTAAAGTCCTAGCCATTACCACCTCCTCTGGCAAGGAATTCCAGAGATTGACTGTGTGCTGAGTGCGGAAAAACTTCCCTTTGTTTTAAACCTGCTGCCTATTAATTTCATTTGAAGACCCCTAGTTCTTATGTTATGGGAATAAGTAAGAAACTTTTCCTTATTCACTTTTTCCACGCCAGTCATGATTTTATAGCCCTCTATCATAACCCCCCTTAATCTCCTCTTTTCTAAGCTGAAAAGTCCAAGTCTTTTTAATCTCTCTTCATATGGGACCCATTCCAAATCCCTACTAATTTTTGTTGCTCTTTTCTGAACCTTTTCCAATGCCAATATATCTTTTTTGAGATGAGGCTACCACATCTGAATGTTGACGTACCATTTATATAGAGACAATAAGATATTCTCTCTCTTATTCTCTATCCCTTATTTAATGATTCCTAACATTCTATTTGACTTTTTGACTGCTGTTGTATACTGAGGCTTCTGGGCTCTCTGCTATTTGTGCACACTACAGAGTTTTTCCAGGATACCAGAGCTATCCCAGAAAAACTCTGCCGCTTCCAGGGAACACATCCACTTTTTCAGAACAGTTTCTGAAAAAGCAGGAGCATTCTTTCAGAAGCCCTGTATCCCTCATTTTATGAGGAATAAGAGATCTTCTGAAAGAGGAGGTTTTTCCTCATTTGTCCCCTTGTAGACGGGCCAAATGTCGGAAAAGCCTCTTCTGAAAAAGAACAGTTGAAAAAAGTATGCAAATTGTGCTTTGCAATTTGCATATCTTTTTCTGCAAAAATAATTCAGTGTAGACATAGCCTGAGTGGATGTTTTCAGAGAACTAGCCACAATGACTCCAAGATCTCTCTTTTGAGTAGTTGTAGCTAAATTAGTCCCCATCATATTGTATGTATAATTGGGATTATTTTTTCCAGTGTGCATTACTTTACATTTATCAACATTAAATTTCATTTGCCATTTTGTTGCCCAATCACTTAGTTTTGAGAGATCTTTTTGAAGCCCTTCACAATCTGCTTTGGTCTTAACTATCTTGAGCAATTTGGCATCATCTGCAAATTTTGTCACCTCATTTTTTACCTCTTTCTAGATCATTTATAAATAAGTTGAATAGGATGGGTCCCAGGCCAGCCGCTTGGGAGACCCCCCTAGTTACCTCTCTCCACTCTGAAAACTTACCATTTATTCCTACCCTTTGTTTCCTGTCTTGTAACCAGTTATCAGTCCACGAAAGGACCTTCCCTCTTATCACATGATAACTTACTTTACTTAAGAGCCATCGGTGAAGGACCTTATCATAGGCTTTCTGGAAATCTAAGTATACTATATCTACCGGATCCCCCTTGTTCACTTGTTTGTTGACCCCTCAGAGAACTCTAGCAGATTAGTAAGGCATGATTTCACTTTACAGAAACCATTTTGACTTTCCTCAACAAATTATGTTCATCCTTGTGTCTGACAATTTTATTCTTTACTATGATTTCAATTAAGTTGCCCGGTACTGACGTTAGACTTATTGATCTGTAATTGCCAGGATCACCTCTAGAGCCCTTTTAAAATATTGGCATCTCATTAGCTATCTTCCAGTCATTAGGTATGGAAGATGATTTAAAGGATAGGTTACAAACCACAGTTAATAGTTCTACAATTTCACATTTGAGTTCTTTCAGAACTCTTGGGTGAATGCCATCTGGTCCTGGTGACTTGTTACTGTTAAGTTTATCAATTTGTTCCAATAATTCTGCCTCTTTTCTGTATGGTTTTATGAGAAGCAATCCCATTTCAGATACATCTCATTTTCTGGGCACAACCAAACCCTGATCTTGCTTGAAGTTATGATAAGAGGAAGCTGTGTACTGAATTTGGTGGTCCTACCTCTTACTGTATAGGAGTCCTTGAACAGACAGACAAACTGTCTCAAATAGATATAGATAAGTTATAAATAAACATGTATTTCCTCCTGCTAATATCATCCTGGGGTGTATTAACAGGAGTGTCATATGTGAGACAGGGGAGGGAATATTGCTCCACTCAGAGATGGTGAGCCCCCAGCTGTCCAAGTCTGGGTTCCACACTTTAGGAAAGAGGTGCACAAATAGCAGAGAGTCCAGAAGGGTGAAATAAAAACGATAAAAGGTTTAGAAAACTTGACTTGCGAAAAAAGGCTAAAAAAAGGACATATTTAGTCTTAAAAAAAGGTGACTGGGAGGTGGGAGGAATCTCATAAATCTTCAGGGCTGTTACAAAGAGGAGAGTGATCAATTGTGTTCCATATCAGCTGGAAATAAGACAAGACATAGTGGCTACGTCTACACTGGCCCCTTCTTCGGAAGGGGCATGCTAATTTTGAACGTGGGAATAGGGAAATCCGCGGGGGATATTTAAATATCCCCCGCGGGATTTAAATAAACATGTCCGCCGCTTTTTTTCCGGCTTGGGGAAAAGCCGGAAAAAAGCATCTAGACTGGCCCGATCCTCCGGAATAAAGCCCTTCAAAGTAGGAATAAGAGATCCTCTGGAATAGGGCTTTATTCCGGAGGATCGGGCCAGTCTAGATGCTTTTTTCCGGCTTTTCCCCAAGCCGGAAAAAAAGCGGCGGACATGTTTATTTAAATCCCGCGGGGGATATTTAAATCCCCCGCGGATTTCCCTATTCCCACTTTCAAAATTAGCATGCCCCTTCCGAAGAAGGGGCCAGTGTAGACGTAGCCAGTGGGTTTAATCTACATCAAAGGAGACTTTGGTTAGATATTAGGAAAAGCTTTCCACCTGTAAGGATCGCTAAGTACTGGAACAGGCTCCCAAAGGAGGTGGTGAAATCCCCATCACTAAAGGCTTTTAAGAACAGGTTTGTCAAACACCTGTAAGTGATAGGCTTGGTTTCTTTGGTCCTGCTACAGTGCAAGGTGCTGGACTTCATGACTCCTTTTCAGCCCTGCATTTTCCATGAGGGTTACCTATATCAAAGGTGTCCAACGCAGAGTTCCATGAAGGATGAAAGTTCTATTTTGCAACAAATGTTGAGATTTTTTTTTAAAGTTTGGCTTCATTCCTAATCAGAATAAACCCCAACATTTCAAAATTCTTTGGAAAGAAAAAACTCTGAGGAAAGAAATCATTTGGAGTTGGTCTAAAGGAGTTGTTTTTAGTGTAATATTATAATCTACAATGCATGATTTTTCAAAAACTTGAAGTGAAAAGTCCCTTAAAAATGAAAAATAAAAATATTTTGTTGCAAAAATGTCAAACATCCCTGTCAAATTCTTCCTCTACCCCACCTCTACAGTTTTCTTCCCAAAAAAACAATGCTGGTAAAATTTCCTTCTATCACAAAGCGTTTTGATGGAACCACATATTCTGATGGACTAGGATTCTGTTGATTTTTTTTCTGACCAACACTAGTGCAGTCTATGGTCTGAGTGTCATATGGGCACCACTCAGCTCTCCAGCACTGCCTATGCAGAATGCTGGGCGCTTCAGATCTTCTGATCTAGGCTTCATGGGCAGCATGTGAACCTAGGGTCAGGGAGGCAAGGCCCCAGCCCTGCCCCTTCTTCCAAGGCTCCATTCCGGCCACCCAGAGCCCCTGTGGGAGCCAAGCCCCTCCCCCCACTGTAGGGACAGGCCATTCCCCTTTAATGGGGAGCACTTGGCCCCAACCTCCCCGCGGCATAGCCCCAGCCTTGGTGGGGCTGATGCCCAGGAGCCTGAGGGAGCTGCACTGAATGGGGTTGGCAGAGTGTGTGCAGGGCCGGCCACGCAGTTTGGGAAAACATTGCCTTCCCCTGCCTCTTATATCTGCTGCCCAGATATAGGCATTCTATGTTGGGATTAAGGCAGAGCACTGGATGAGGGCCTGCTAACAGGGGAGGGCAAAGAGGACAGTAACAGTCCAAAAGGGCCCATGGCTCCCGGCTGCTGCCACCTGTCTGGAGCCCTGGGCTCTTTAAATTGACACTGGAGTGCCATGAGGAGTGCTCCGGTCGGCTCTGAGAGCTGCCTGGGAACATGGGGGAGCAGCACGCTGCCCCCAGCCCTGCCCCTTCCATAGGAAGCCCTGCTCTTTCAGGAAGCTCAGAGCTCTTTCTCTCCCCCCCCCCAACTTTCTGAGAGGTCCAGCAAGGCTGTTGCCTCCCCCAATCGTATGTTGGGTTCTGTAGAGGCCATGGCCTGCAGTGCCAAACAATTTTTGTGCAAACTAGACACTGCTCTCTGGCTCCAGGCCCATTTTGAGCTGGGGTCTCTGCAGAGGGAAGCTGTCTTGGTGTCAAACATCTGAGGGGAACTCTATTTGAACTGGAGAGGAGATGAAAAACAAGCAAAGAACTTAGGTTTGTGAGGGACAGCACCTCCAGGAGTCTTTGCTTTTTTAGATGCTGGCAGACTTGCAGGGGCGGGCCATCCATATAGGCGAACTAGGCGGTCGCCTAGGGTGCCAAGTTAAATGGGGCGCCAAATGGTGGCGCAATATCATTGAGGGGTTTGGAGGTGGGGGCGCCGATTGCATGGTTCACCTGGGCACCAGTTGCTGGCAGCTAGTCTAGGGTTGCCCCTGCAGACTTGGTACCATTCAAGGCCATGGTTAGGATGTATGCGTCCCTTTGTAGTTCTATTAAACTGGTGTTCCTATGCCCAATGGCAGCCCAATAGGGGGGCAGATGGGAGTGACAATTTTTTAGAGATGGGATTGTTATCATCTTCAGTAAAACTCTAATGAAATATTTTAAAGCAACTTTTAAACTAAGATCCTATCGACTAACACTAAATTCAGAAACTGACAGGATCTATGCGGAGTTGGCAAATGCCTGTTTAAATGGCTTCATGACCATTTGAATGGCTCTTTCACAGGTTCCGTGTTCTGCTAATAGGGCAGGCAGGCTTGTTCACTTTTAAGTTAAATAGATTCTCTCCAGAGGAAGCAGAGTTACAGAACAGGGATAGGAAGAGGTGGAGGGGTGGACATTAGGACCCAGTGGTGCCTCACATTTTCAGCTGCCCTTTGCAGCTGTATATTCTGGGTATGGGTAAGAGCAGCCCTGATACCAGTTCATGTCATGGTCTCAGATGCATACTGACAAACACATGGCTGGAATCAGGTGATTATGAGCTAGTACTGGTAAAATAGGTACTGCAATTGTAAGAGGCTGCTTAGTGTTTCAACTTTATGGAATGCTTGTAAGTTGCTGCCTGTATTAATCTCACTTATAGCATCTGTCTCCAGTATTATAGGATAGTATTTAAGCATTTGTATTGTAAGCCACTGTGACAATGAAAATCATGAGACAGGAGAGAAGCATTAGCTAGTGTAAAGTGCTGATCTCCAACAGAATGAGGGTATGTCTACACTGCAGAACTGGTATCCAGACTCCAGAAACGTCTCTCCACTGTGGGGTGTGGTTGCAAGGGTCTTGCTCCCACACACAAGGGCTGTGTCTACACTGGGCCACTTATTCCGGAAAAGCAGCCGCTTTTCCGGAATAAGCTGTGAGCTGTCTACACTGGCCCCTTGAATTTCCGGAAAAGCAGTGACGATTTACTGTAAGAAATCAGCTGCTTTTCCGGAAAAACTATGCTGCTCCCACTCGGGCAAAAGTCCTTTTTCCAGAAAACTGTTCCGGAAAAGGGCAGTGTAGACAGCACAGTAGTCTTTTCCGCAAAAAGCCCCGATTGCGAAAATGACGATCAGGGCTTTTTTCCGGAAAAGCGCGTCTACATTGGCCAAGGACACTTTTCCGGGAAAAGGGCTTTTCCGGAAAAGCATCCTGCCAATGTAGACGCTTTTTTTCTGGAAATACTTATAACAGAAAACTGTTCTGTTTTAAGCATTTCCAGAAAAAGGTGCCAGTGTAGACACAGCCAAGGAGAGGGTCTCAAGAATGAGCGTGGTGTTGACCCCGTGGAGGACCATGAAGGCAGCCTGCAGAAACTACTGCAGAAACTGCAGCATGGCCGTGTGGGGCAATCGCATGCCCAGGGGCAGCTCCGGCTCCATGGCAAAAAGAAAAATGCTGTGGTGTCAAAAAAAGCTGGGCAACCAGAGCACGCACTGCTAATGCTTTTCTGTCCCTCAGAGAGGTAGGCAAGCACACAGCAGAAGCAGAGAAATGTCTGTCCAGGGGGGTCCCTTTAAGCGCGTCTCTCAGTTAGGCTTAGGCAACAGCACTCGGAAGGAACTGGTGACCTAATACCTTGCCTGAAGTGAGTCCGGGTGGCCTTATATGCAAGATAGCATCCAATCAGTGTGGACGCTCTCTTTCGAAAAAGCAGATCACTTTTTCGATGTGCTTTTGCTGTGTGGACGCTCTCTTTTGGAAGAAGTTTTTTCCAGAAGATCTCTTCTGAAAAATTTTCTTCCAAAAGAAGCCTGCAGTCGAGATGTAACCTGAGGTATGTCCTGGCCAGCAAGGAAAGTCCGTAGACCAGACGGACTATTGTGGAACATTAAAGAAGATAAATTATTTTGATTTCATGTATGTGGATAGAACTGGCTCACCATGTCTGTCAGTTTGAATGGCTATGACATTGATCTGGGAATGTGGGCACCTATCAGCTGCCCTGGAAAAACATGTGATGGAACAAACTGCACCTTGCTGCACTTATATCAGATTTTATTGGGAGGACTCCGCACAAGGTGCCTAATGCCAGCTGAGTGTGTAGACTGGGAGAATGCTGTCATCTCAGAGCTTCTTTCTGTTCTGCTTGTGGTACCTGCCACTGATGTGCACATCTCACTTCTATTCCCAAAAGTCACACGCTGAGGTTATTCTTTCTGGGTGGGCAAAGTCTGTTGTAAATACAGAAAACTTGGTTATTTGAAATCTGCACTGACCAGAAGAGTACTGGGAAACACATAGGCTGTGTCTAGACTGGCCAGTTTTTCCGGAAAATCAGCTGCTTTTCCGGAAAAACTGCCAGCTGTCTACACTGGTTGCTTGAATTTCCGCAAAAGCACTGTAAGAAATCAGTGCTTTTTGTGGAAATACTATGCTGCTCCCGTTTGAGCAAAAGTTTATTTTGCACAAAACTTTTGTGCAAAAGGGCCAGTGTAGATAGCGCAGATTTGTTTTCCGCAAAAAAGCCCCGATTGCAAAAATGGTGATCAGGGCTTTTTTGCGCAAAAATGCGTCTAGGCTGGCCACGGACGCTTTTCTGCAAAAAGTGCTTTTGCGGAAAAGCATCCGTGCCAATCTAGATGCTCTCTTCTGAAAATGCTTTTAATGGAAAACTTTTCCGTTAAAAGCATTTCTGGAAAATCATGCCAGTCTAGACGTAGCCATAGATTGTGTGGCTGGCAGCAAGGTTGGACAAACGCAATCTGATCTCAGTTAGCCAGAGATCCAGGTGCAAGTGAACCCAAAAATGCAAGGCAAAACTCAGACCTTTCTGCAGAGCCTCTCTGGAATTTTGCATGGAAACTATGGGAAATGATGAGTTTTGCAAGGTTTTAGAAGGTGGGATAAATCAACCCTTGGCTCTCTGTAGAGGAGCTTGGCCCTTTTGACAGACAGGTCTGAGGCTGATCCAGTGTTATGCAGCTGAGGGGTTTGTTCTTCTCTCTCATCTTAGTGCTCCCCCAATTGTTCTATGTGCTTTCAGTAGAGATAAGAAGAGAACCCAAGATCCCTGTCTTAGTCTATGTCTACACTATAATGATCTATCGGGAAAAGGTATGCAAATTGTGCTCTGCAATTGGCATAACTTTTTCTGATAGTTTTTTCAGACGAGGCTTTTCTGAAATTTGGCCTGTGTATACTGGGCCAAATTTCAGAAAATCCTCCTCTATGGCTGTGTCTAAACTACATCCCTTTTCTCGAAAAAGGGATGTCAATTAGACACTTTGAAATTGCAAATGAAGCCGGGATTTAAATTTCCCATGCTTCATTTGCATAATGGTAGCCGAGTTTTTTTTCTAAACGGGGCTTTTCGAAAGAAAAACAGCTGTTTAGACAGGAATCGATTGAAAATAAAACCCTTTTTCGAAAGATCCTGTACTCATCATTTTTTCAGGAGCATAGGATCTTTCGAAAAAGCATTCTATTTTCAGTCAATCCCTGTCTAAGCAGCTATTTTTCTTTCGAAAAGCCCCGTTTTGAAAAAAAACATGGCCACCATTATGCAAATGAAGCACGGGAAATTTAAATCCCGGCTTCATTTGCAATTTCGAAGTTCTGATTTACATCCCTTTTTCGAGAAAAGGGATGTAGTTTAGATAGAGCCTTTCAGAAGAGCCCTTCCTCATGGGAGGAGGAAGACAGGGCTTCCGAAAGAGCGCATCTCCTCTTCTGTAAAAAAAAGCAGAAGGGCAGATGCGTTCTCTGAAAACCCCCATAGTGTAGACATAGCCTCAGGCAGCTCACAAGCTGATGCAATAATATGACACAGACAGTGAGGGTAGAGCACTGCATGATGGACAAAAACCTATCTTGAGCTGAGAGGAGCAAGTAGAAGACATAGTGGGCATTGTGGAAGAAGTAGGATTTCTGGGAGATTGACGATTGCTGGCATTTTGCACAACTTTCGTGTATCAGCAGTGGGTTGATACACTTCTTCCATGGAAACACATGTTCCTGTTTCACTAGGAATGGGAGTTCAGAATGGAGGAAGGATTCTAATTTATCAGAGGTTCCTGCCTCTTGCTATCCTGCATCATTCAAGGGGAAGGAGATATGGAGTTACTGGGGGTCTTCACTGCTTTAATTGAGATCAGATTCTTAGCCAAGCTGTTCAAAGAAATGTGTGTTCTTCGGCTTCCAAGCAAACAAGCTGTGTGCCTGGTAGTGCCTGTGACTGGCTGTGAATTGGCTGTGGAAGTGACATAGGAAATATTGCTATTACAGGGATCTCTGGGCCAAATTCAACAGTGAGGTAAATTGTGTTATAATCAATAAAACGGTGCAACTTACATCATTTTTGGCATTTTATGAATATGCAAAACGAGTAACTTACACCATCTGGTGTACTGCAGGGACCAAATGTATCCCCTAGTATAACAGGTATAACTCCCACTTAGATAGGTGGGCCTGATCTGTCACTGCTGCAAATCAACAGTAATTCTATTGAAGACAACAAGTATAACACTCCTTCCCCACTGGTGGATGTCTGAGGGTAATGAGGGCATCACAATACACATGCTTAAATACTGCCTTATAATAGTCTTATGTTCAGTGAGCCAAATTCTGTTTTCAGTTTCTCCAGAATAAATCTGGAGATAGACTCTGTTCATTTACTGCAGATTTTTACGGAAGTGAGTGAAAGCTGGATTGGGCCCATAGGGAGTTTCATTTGTTTATTCCAGGCAGAGTTTGGCTCTTTGGGTCCATTTTGTTTTCCATGCTCACAGGGTGACCCATCTTTGAGTGTGCATTGCACGTGGGTAAGCTACTCCATCACAAATACATCCCTCTTGAACAATAGAACCAGAAAGCACATGGAAGGTCAATATCTTTTAGCACCTGTAGGAAATATGGTGGTCTTCCATAGAAACTTCAGCAGGGACTTCTGACTTCTACTTGACCAGTCAGTATTGTGGCTGTCAGGGCTGTTCCCCACTCTAGCACTTTGAGTGCAGAAAGTGGGTGCCCACAAAAGACTTTGGAATGTCTGGAACCTTTTGCAATCTGTGGAACTCTTTGCTAGAGGACAGTGTGAAAACCAGGACTTTAACAGGGTTTAAAAAAAAAGAACTAGATACATTCTTGGAGGATAGGTCCATCAATGCTTATTAGCCAGGATGGGTAGGAATGATGTCCCTAGCCTTTGTTTGTCAGATTCTGGGACTAGGTGACAGGAGAGGGAACACTTGATGATTATCTGTTTAGATCATTCCCACCTGGCATTGGCCACTGTAGGAAGAAAGGAAACTGGACTGGATGGATCTTTGGTGTGACCCAGTATGACCATTCTTATGGGCATTCAAAGAAACCTATCACATGTCAAATTAATGTTCCACAACATTCTGTGGGTTTAGAATAGGGTAGAGGCAAGTAGACCTCTTTGTAGACTTCTATTGGCCACTGATTATGAGACCCTTGCAGAAAATATAATTTAGAGCAGCCCAATTGTAGTTTCACCTTGAGCCTACGTTTCCCTCCTTCTCCTCATCATCAGTGCCAAGCTTAGGTATTAAAAGGGCTGTAGAAGAGTCAACTGAATATCTCACTCCTATGGGAGTTGTCCATGTTGTTAGCCCCATTTTATTGGTGAGTAAGCTGAGTATTGAGAGAAAGGGCCAAATTCTGCAGTCAATTACACTGGCACAAGTCCAGAGTCACTCCACCGAAACCAGTGTAGCTATTCCAGACTTACACCCACATAATAAGGGAGAATTTATTCCTAAGTGTCTTGCCCAAGGCCAAGTAGTTAGTCAGTGATGGAGCCACATGGTCTGGTTCTTGACCATCTCACTCTAAAACCAATATGGTCCTCCCTCTATTACTATACAACTGGAAAGTGCTATAGAATCATAGAATACTAGAACTGAAAGGGACCTCAAGAGATCAAGTCCAGTCTAAGGATGTTAAATAGCGAGTAATTTACTAGTCGAGTAGTTGATAGAATTTCCATCAACTACACAACTAGTCAATAGGCTCTTCCACATTCCTCCTTTGAAATGTACAAGAGCCCTGTATGTTTCAAAGGAGGAACGCAGAACTTGTGCGCAGCCCAGGGCCAGCTTTGAAATGTACAGGAGTTCCCAGCAGGGGACTCTTGTGCATTTCAAAGCAGAAGTGCCCTCATGGAGCCTGGGGCCAGCGAGGGACTCAGAATCCCCGCTGACCCAGGCTCCATGCAGGACTGCTGCTTTAAATGCCACGTGGAGCCCAGCTGACCCTGGGTTCTGCGCAGCATTTCCCTGGAACCCAGGGTCAGCTGGGGACTCCCCAGCTGATCCCGGGTTCTGCAGAAATGGAGCCCAGGATCAGCTGGAGAGTCCCCAGCTAACTCCGGGTTCCATGTGGCCCTGCCACTTTGAAGTACCCCCTCTTTCCCCTCCTTTGCTTCCTCTATCTGATAGAGGCAGCGGGAAGGGGGATCAACTAGTTGACTAGACAATCCGATAAGTTTTTGCTTATCAGATAGTCGACTAGTCCTTAACATCCTTAGTCTAGTCCCCTGCCCTTATGGCAGGACCAAGCACAGTCTATATCATCCCTGATAGATGTCTGTCTAACCTGTTCTTAAATATCTCCAGTGATGGAGATTCCACAACCTCCCTAGGCTATTTATTTCAGTGTTTAACCACCCTGGCTATTAGAAGTTTTTCCTAATGTCCAACCTAAACCTCCCTTGTTGCAGTTTAAGCCCATTGCTTCTTGTCCTATCATCAGAGGCCAAGGAGAACAATTTTCCCCCCTCCTCACTGTGACACCCTTTTAGACACTTGATGACCGCAATCATGTCCCTTCTCAATCTTCTCCTTTCCAAACTAAACAAGCCCAGTTCATTCAGCCTTCCCTCATAGCTCATGTTTTCTAGATCTTTAATCATTTTTGTTGCTCTTCTCTGGACCTTCTCCAATTTCTCCACATCTTTCTTGAAATGTGGTGCCCAGAACTGAACACCACACTCCAGGGCTACGTCTACACTGGCCCCTTCTTCGGAAGGGGCATGCTAATTTTGAAAGTGGGAATAGGGAAATCTGCGGGGGATTTAAATATCCCCCACGGGATTTAAATAAACATGGCCGCCGCTTTTTTTCCGGCTTGGGGAAAAGCCAGAAAAAAGCGTCTAGACTGGCCCGATCCTCCGGAATAAAGCCCTTTTCCGGAGGATCTCTTATTCCTACCTGAAGTGGTTTAGGAGAAATAAGAAGTAGGAGTAAGTACCTGAAGTACCTGAAGTAGGAATAAGAGATCCTCCGGAAAAGGGCTTTATTCCGGAGGATCGGGCCAGTCTAGACGCTTTTTTCCGGCTTTTCCCCAAGCCGGAAAAAAAGCGGCGGCCATGCTTATTTAAATCCCGCGGGGGATATTTAAATCCCCCGCGGATTTCCCTATTCCCACTTTCAAAATTAGCATGCCCCTTCCGAAGAAGGGGCCAGTGTAGACACAGCCCAGGTGTGGCCTAATCAGCACAGAGTAGAGGGGAAGAATAACTTTTCGTGTCTTGCTCACAACACTCCTGTTAATGTATCCCAGAATCATGTTTGCTTTTTTGCAACAGTGTCACACTGTTGACTCATTTAGCTTGTATTTTAAGAACACAGAGTGGTGATGATTCCTATCCCATGCCTTGCCTCAGCTGTGTACAAAGAACAGGAGTTTGAGAGAGGAAAAAGTGGAGAAAACAGACTCTTGCAAAGCCTGTGTTTTGAGGTAACATCTCAGGAGGAATTTCCTGTCTGCCCTCTTGCTAGCACCCTAAGTTCAATATCAAGGAATCAACCCCATCTTGCTACCAGCTCTGAGTATCCAAATCTGATCACGGCTTTGCAGCTGTTACCCTTAACAAATCAAGACTGGAGACTGACAGTGTTGGCTTGGCCTGTGATTCTGCTCTGTTTCTGCTCAGTTGTGTGGGGCTGTCATCTTGGCTGGAGTTCTGAGCATAATCTGTAGCTGATTGCTGTGATAAATTAGCCCATTCAAATCTGGATGCTCCTTTTTAAGGCGGCCTGTTCATTGGCTCTGTTTTTAAACTTGTATAAGCAGGTTTCTCCTAAACCAAGCAGACAGCTATGGGTCCTTTTCTAAACGATTGACCCATGCCAGCCAATCAGGATGCAGCTTGCATCTGCTCCACAGTCATTAATCAGCAAATGAGCAGAAATGCTCTGGCTGCAGGGGTGTTGGTGCTGATCTTAGAGGGATTCATTGTATGTTTTACACTTAGCTGCATAAATTAGTTGTTGCAGACATCATTCCCTTTTAATTCTGGGTTGCTGCTCTTGCACAGTTTCTACCCACAAGGCCCTGCTCCGAGGTTCTAGCCTGGTGAGAGGGCTCAGTGAACCAGAAGCCTTCAGTTAATAATTACCGCTAGCTCTTTTAGGGGGGAAGAGAAAAGTCCTATTATTAAAAAAGTGCAAATAAATAAAAGGTAGGCAAGGCCTGGGGTAGCAAAGCTGGATCAGCTCAGGGTTGGGATCTGTTCATCTAGCGCATGGACCGTCTGGTAATAAATATAACCTCATACCAGCCATTTACCAGCAAAGCTGCTTTGCAGCGAGGTGATGAAGACAGACACCATGCAGAAACAAATCTATAGATTTCCATGAGGGTTTTTTGGCTCTCTGTTCTGTAAAACGCTTTTCCACCACCGACGTGTTAAAAAAGAAATAAATAAACCCAGCTTCCCAGCCTGGCTGGTTTCTCCACTTCTCACAATATGGAACATGACAGGGGATTTTCAATGCTATTTCTGTACGTTGTGTCATAGCCTATATTTAAAATAGCATTTAAATCTGCCAAATGGTGCAGTGTTAAATGGCTGTCAGACTGAATTTCTCCTCCCACATACAGTGTATTTCAAATATGGCTTAGAAACAGCTAATGGAAGGTGGGGGGCATGGCTGCAGTTTACAGGTATCCAAAGACTGTTAACAACACAGAGGGAGCCAACTAATTTGGGGTGTCACAAGGAAGCATAACATTAAGGATGAATTTAACAAAATGAAAATTTAGGCTGAATAACAGGGGCAAAAAATGGCGATGGGCTGGTGGAATTGTTTCCGCAGGAAAGAAGAGGGAGGCTTGTTGCTTGGGATATTTACAGTTAAACTGGACAGAATACTGTGACAGGTCCAACAGGGAAAGAATCCAGCAGAAGTAACTGGGAGATGGGATTTGACGGAACCTAGTGGGGTTTGACATTCCCAGGGTCTGTGAGTCTATGAAATACGTGTGTGTGTGTCAGGATGGGAGGGGACTAGCAAACCCCTTTGTCAGGAAAAATAAGAGAGTTGGATAAAATAAAACTGTTGGTGCATTCAGGGGCGACACGGTGACTCACTGAAATGGGAATGATGATAGCACTAAGGAAACGGGACAGCGTGCATTTTTCCAAAAAGCTGCCTGAACATGGCTTTATTTCTCCTCCTCCTCTGGTGGCTTTGCCAGAATGTAACTTTAGCATCATTCCCTCCTAGTTGATTTTTATGAGATCAGATATAGATAGTGTTCTTTAAATGAATAAAATCAAGAGAATTTCAACTATGAAGCTGTTCTGTGCACTGTGAAGCTAATGCAATGCTTTCCTATTGGAAGGGGAGGAAAAGCTGAATTTCTTACCCTGGTCTTGGAAGTCTTTAAGGCAAATGCTGCACTGGGTTATTCATTATTCTTAATAACAATGGAAGGGCCTGATTCTTCTTTGCAACATTGGTGTAAATCTGCAGTAATTGCAGTGAGTCAGGGACTTTGCTCTGGATTTACACTGGCATGTGCAAGAGCAAAATTTTCTCCTGAGTTTGTGGGGTGGGCTGTGGGTGTGTTTCCATGACCCTGAGTAATAAAAGCAGATTTTGTCACAGTGGGTTGGCTGTTTGGTTTTCTCCTTCTCTGTGAAGATGGGGCACTTCTGGATAGCAGCTCCTCCTGTGTTATTGGGATTGGTTTGCATTAATTGACATGGAGGCCTCAATGAGCAGGACTGGAGAATTTGAGATAGTTTAAAGGTAAATGCTGGAGGAGAGGCTGGGGCCCTTGTATGCATTGTTCATGCTCCCTCTCTTTCCTCCCCTTTCCACATAGCATTCCCCTATGGTCAGTCCTCTTTCCAGCCTGAGGGAGCCAGGCGTGGCTGTATCTGCCCTGCCAACCTCTAGGAACAGAGAAATGGCTAACCATGCACTGTTTGTCAGAGGGAAGGAACCTCTGGGTTAGTCGATAACATGCCTTGGGATGAGACTTCACTTTCCAAACACTATTAATCTCCCAAAATAAAAATAATCCTCCTGTCTCAGGATACAAGGTGATGCAAACTCCACTGCAATGCAAACATTGTACAGTAACCAACTCTGAAGGGTGTGAGCTGCGGGGGGAATGGAGGATTCACCTGCATGTGGGCAGGAGGGGAGGGAGACTGGAAGGGTTTCCTAAACCTGAGTTTTAATCATTCTGCCTGGATCTTGATCCATCAGCCCTGCTGGGAAGACTCCTAGCTCCACTTCAGAGATACTTGTGGATCCGCGTTTGTTTATAGACCTTTAGAACACATGAGAGTTCTGCCAACCTAGTGTTTATATTGCAATAATTCCTAGAGGCCTCAAGCAGGTTAAGCCTCCTCATGCTAGGTACTGTACAGACATATGGCCTATCACCATCCCTGCCTCTTACAACCTAGAAGAGGGATTTTTCCAGTGACATGTTCGAGGGAGTCCTCATACAAAGGCCACGTCTTTCCTCACCCCCATGCTGATTCTGTTGACCAAATGCTGATATTATGGTCTTTCTGCGTTGGTAGTTAACCTGCTGCTCCCTGACATTCACAACCTCTGCTTCCATTTCACACAGCAAGGGCTTTAAAAATGGCCTCCTACTTTCACCCTGTTGAAAATAAGTAAACCGTGCAGGGCACGATGGGTGGAAGGGACCATTGTTTAGTGATGGGGAGGGAGCTCTTCCTTTTTAGCCAATGAGTCTGTGGTGGTTGAAGCTGAACAGAGCAGCACCTCTTTCTCAGGCTGTAGCCCCCCTCCTCCAACTCCTCCCTGCTCACTGATACAGCACAGACACTGAGTTCCCTCTTCCAGAGCTGACCCTGTGCCAAACCCCCATGGTCTCACTCTTGTTTGAGGGGAGGAGGCTTACATTCCCTTCTCTCCACAAACAAAAATCTAGAGACCATGGCTGTCTCTTGGTGACAAGCACTGTTTATAAGGCAGAAAGATTCACTCCTGACTGCCTGCTTGCATGTGGGTCCTGGCAGCTAGGTGGGAAGGGGCGAGGGATGTTGTGTGTGTTTATAAAAACTGTCTCTTCATTAACCTAAGCCTGTGTCTCTCCTAGCAACAAAACTATTGGCCATTTAGTTCTCTGCCTCTAGTGTTTTTCCCTTCCTTTTCCTGTTGGGGCTGATACCATCAGCCAAAGAAGACTCTGATGCTAAGATGTTTATGGAAAATTCCATAGTTGGGAGTTCTAAGGTTCTGGAGGGCTTTACATGCAGAATAATTACCTGGATATTTATAGGCCTGGTCTGTAATGCTACTGTCTAAAGATAGATCTGGCTGCATTGTAGCAGTGTATTCTGTCTGTTGGGGGAGTTTATGCTCTTTTCCAGAAGCCCACCTAGCTCCCATGCCTGTAAATGAGGAAAAGCCCCCTTCCGCAGGTTAAAAACTTGGGGTTTGTTTAATTTATTTCTTCAGTTTGTTACAGTTTGGGTTTTTTTTTAATCTAACCTGAACTCCATCTGTTACTAAGTCTCACCTCCCTCACGGCTTTAAAGTCCATCTGGAATGTCTCCCGATCCCCTGTGATTTTTATGAACAAAGCGAACTGTATGTTCTTGTATAGCAAGTTGGTGCTGTTTGTCATTTCCTCCGCCAAACCATTAGGGTGCATCAACACTGCACCAGTAGCTCAAAATAAGCTAAGCAATTTGAGCTACACAAATTGCATGGCTTATTTTGAGTCAATTTCAAAATAGCTTATTTCAAAATTTGACGCTGTCTACACAGCACTTATTTCAAAATAAATCCAAAACATCCCTTACTCCTCGTGGAATGAGATTTATAGGGATGTCGGAATAGTGAGCTCGTCATATTTTGAAATAATGGGCGCGCTCAAAAGATGCGGAATAGCTATTTCGGGATACCTCTGGTATCCCAAAATAGCGCTGCAGTGTAGACGTAGCCTTAGTAAATATACTGAATAGCAATGGGCCTAATATAGACCACCGGGTTGGTCCAGTATTAATCTCTGTCCACAGTGGCCATTTCTCTGCTGTTTGTTGTTTCCTATTACTGAATGGGTTGTAATCTATAAAAATTCTTTGCTCCTTATCCCATAGTTATTTAGTCTCCCAATAGCTCTCTCAGAAGAGACTCACTGAAAGCTTTATAAAACTCCCAGTAAATAGTGTTCTCTGGATCACCTTTTTCTAGAGTTTGAGTAACTTAAGTAGGACACTCTACAAGACTAGAAAAAGACATTTTCCCTCTTGTAGTCTCTGTGTTGGATTGACCTTGTCAGGTTAGCTTTATTCATGATTTTAGCTTAAATTGAGTTCTTGTGGCCAAATTCTTGGCTGGTTTGAATCAGCATAACTTCACTGACGTTAATAGTGTCATATCTGCTCGAACCAGAAGAGACTTTGGTCCTCAATCCACTTCTTCTCCATGTGGTCTGATCATCATGAGTCTTCAGACTTCTTCCAAGCTATTACATCTCCCGCTTATGCCAAAGTGCTGTGTAACACCATGCACCTTGCTTGGCAAAACTCACGGGGTTTCAGCCACAGTGATGCTAACCAGAAACTCAAATTGCTAAACCAAGAGATGCTAACCAGAAACTCAAACCTACCTTGGCACTAAATTTCCTTTTGCCTTCAGAACCCTATAAAGCTATAACATGAGTCCCTGGCAAACTCAGATTTGTAGGGCCTTTGGAATAATCTTTTTCATGCCCTTGAATTCCACTGAACAGTGCTGTGATGACTTGGCCCACAGTAGTGGTGACCTTTGAGCACTCAGAATTTAAAAGCCAATAGGCAACCATCACATCAGCCTATAAGATTTGCCCTTGTAATATATGGAAACCAAACCAGCTATGGTGGAACTCAGACACACACTCTTCTGAGTTGCCCTCAAACACCTTCACCCTTTGACTGCACAGCTGTCTGCTTGCAGTTGCTTTGTGAAGACAATGAATGTTTTGGCATTAATTTTCAATCCCAAGCAAACACTTGAGCCTGTCTTTTATTGGTGCCAATACCTCTGTCCACTGAAATTATTCTAATGTGTGTGTACATGAGAGCTGGAATTTCTGTCCAGACAGTCTAACACCAGGTGTTTGTGCCTGCAAAACATGGTGGCCTGTATGGAAATATGTGATTCTGCATGCTCTCATTGAGACCTGGTAGAGACACGCTGTACATTTTGCTGTTTATGTCTGTTGCTGTCAGTCCTCTAAGAGAAGGGTCCAGTCAATGAAACCACTTCTGCAGGAAAGACTTGGCAGGGACATACCAATGCCACAGTGGATTAGACCCCTGGTACAGCTGGTCCAGTACCCTATGAGAGTGGCCAACACCAACAGCTCGGAGGAAAGAGCAGGAAGCCACACAATAAACAGGTATGGGAATAGTCTGGTTCTATGAAAATGTCCCCCAAACTCCTAATAGTGAGAGACTGGCTCATGCCATGAAAACGTGAGGTTTTTTATCTCCCTTCCAAAACTTTTTTCAGCATCTGCTATTCTATCTCTGGGTATGCTTACAATTCATGTTAAATATCCAATCCCTCTTGTTAAATTCTTAGAGAGAGAAACCTGTTGTAATTCCTTCCATGTCAGCTCTGCTACATTCTTATGATCTGAAATAGATGTCTCTAGTCCCTTCAGAATAGTTTGGGAACACTCCTTGGAGAGCTCCTCTCCTTCCTCAGTGCATTTGTCTTCAGAAAGTTACTCACAGGTATGTACGACTTTACTCTAACACTGAGGGTATATCTACACTATGGGATAAGGTCAAATTAAGACACGCAACTTCAGCTATGTAAATTGCATAGCGGAAATCAAGGTACCTTAACTCAACTTTTGGTGCTGTCCACAATGCAGGAAGTCGAAGGGAGAACACGCTCCCGTCAACTTCCCTTATCCTCGTGGAAGCAGGACTACCAGCATCTACCAGAGTGCGCCTCTCACTTCCATTAGCGTGTAGACCTGCTAATTCGAACCCTAGAAGATCAACAGCAGCAGCTTTGATCTTCTCTGTAGTGTAGACGTACCCTGAGTCATTGAGGTCCTCCTCTCCCAACTGTTCTGCCTGCTTCTGGTTCTCCTTTCTGACAAGGTCCCTGTTACAATAAGGTGACCACTCTGTGTGCAGAATTCCAGAGGTACCCCGGAGCCATTTCCTCTGAACTGGCTGCAGTACTGCACTGATCATACTGCTCTTGCTTTGCACACCTTATCTGAAAGTGTTTGCTTGGTTGTCTCTGTGTGTTCTGTGGTTCAGTCTTCTCTACCTATCCTCAGTGGTCTGTCCTCACCGGAGCGAGGATACGTTGTTTTCTGCTTAGCAACCATGCACCACAAAACACTGATGATATTTCCCACTCTCTTTTTGGTTTTGATTGTGAGTTTTATTTCCTAATCTCTCTCCTCACATAGTTTGCCCCCTGCTCTCCCTTTGTCCAAATAATACAGAAGGAAACTTTACCATGTAGCTGATGAATTTCTGCTTTTTCCAGTTCACCGGTACAGAAAGTGCTCAACATTTGTGCTAACTCTGATCTCTGTAGCTGTGTTCCAGTGCCCTCCTCGATCCCCAGCAGCTTTCATTCTCCATTTACCTCTGTCTTGATGGTAATAGCAGCAGTAAATATTTATATTATTATGGTGACACCCCAAGACCCCAAATGAGGTTGTACCCCATTGTACCAGATGCAAAATACTGTAAAGAGGGACAATCTTTGCCTGAGATCAATGTTCCCTCAAACTTTTTCCATCTATGTGCGGAATGTGCACAGAGGCATGTGTGTATGGGCACCACCAGTAGAAACGCCTGCTGCCAGCTGTGGACACTCTGCTAATCAGCTGGGCAGCATTTGAGTCTCTTCTGGGCAGTGGCCCAAGCACTCAGCTTACAAGGAACCCTGCCCAGGATGGTGTACAATCAGAAGCCTACATTCACCAGTCTTTGTCATTTCAGGTACAGTAGTTCTGGGTCCTGTAGATTAGTTCCTTGCCTGGTGTTTATATCAAAAGCTTTAACGAAACTTCAGGTAGAAGTTTTTTCCAGCAGCACCTCTTTCTCACCCTTATATAACTCTTGGGGGTGGGGCTAGGGAAAGAGTCTCCTCTGTTGTAACCTGTACTTCCTGTGCCTTCCCCTCTGCTGACATCATGCTTATGTGTCTGGTGAGCTCCTAGATCTCCTCTACAGCCTGCAGTTCTGGTTATGTCATTAAGTGATCTCCGCCCATTGGTGTCTCCCTTTAACTCTCTTTATCTGTCTGGTCTGTCAGAACTCTGGGGCAGATCCTGCCTGGTCCTGCAGAAGCTCTGATTTCCTGTTCCAGTACAATCTCAATTTCCTTTGTCCTTTCTTGGGAAATGAGGGCCTGGGTATGATATAGCTTCCAAGTCCTCCTTTGCAAATACTAACGGGAAGGAATACATTTAATTTTTAGCAGCAAGGTCATTGTGTCAATAATTCCCTCCCTCTGTCTTATCATAGGCAATACCACTATCACCTTTGCTAAGCTCCCGGTTCTTACTTATTGTTATATCATTTTCCTTTCGTTCTCATCTCTTTTGTCACTCCCTTTCCTCCTTTTCTCCTGTACTTGAAATTTTTCACTTCTCTGGGGGTGTGTCTACACTGCACCATAACTCAAAATAAGATACACATTTTGAGCTATGCAAATTGCTTATTTTATTTCAACGCTGTTTCTAAATACCTTATTTCGTCATTTGGCGCTGTCTACACAGTGCCAAATTTCAAAATCAAGCTCTGTTCCAAAACATCCCTTACTCCTTGTAGAAAGAGATTTACAGGGACGTCAGAATAGCAAACCCAAAGTAACGGGCTTGCTGTGAAGACGCAGGATAGCTATAAATAGCATTGCAATGTAGACGTACCCAGAAGCTGCTTTCTTCTCTTCAATTACTTTCTGGACATTGGCCTTTTGCTAGCTTGTAGTATTGTTACTCCTAGTACAGTTCTCGTTGAGTCATTCCGTGCCTTGTTCAACCCTTTCCTTTCCCAGCCATTGTTTTAATCAACTCCACTTTCACCCAGCCTTTTGTGTCCTCTTCCCAAAGTTTCCCCTGCCCTCAGCTGAAATGCAGATTTGTCCCCACTTGGTTTTACATACGAATATTCTGGTCATTGTCACTGTACTAACAGCTCCCCAGGTTTTGTGCCAGCTGGAGTTCTCTAACTCGGTCCTAGATTGTCTTCGTTCCAACTCCCTCCCTCCGTACCACGTTCAGACTCTTCTCCCATCCCGAGATAACCAAGTGCCGCTTTCCTGGCATTGTTAGTATTGCTGAAGTGGCTTCTCTTGAGGCACTCAGCTCCATCTTTCTTCTGAATTTCTCGGCTTCAGCTGCAGGCCATTCTTAAACAGAGGGGCTGACAGACTTGCTGAGCCCTTGGGCAGTGTTGGGGGCCCAGCTCTGTGCCCCCAGAAGGGTCAAGGCATCAGGCAGAAGGTGCGGAGGGCTGCCCAGAATGGGCCACATGCTCCTTCCCCCCAGCTCTCAGTGCTGCCCAGGGCATGCTGAGCAGCCCTCCAGCAGTGATTTAAAGGGCCTGGGGCGCTGGGCGCCACCACTCCTGTAGCAGCAGCCAGGAGCCACAGGCCATTTTGAACCACCTGGCCCCAGGGCAAATGCCCCCTTTGCCCTTCCTGTTGGCAGGCCTGGGCTTAATTCTTCTTATGTCTGTGCTTCCAATGTGAACTCAGATTACTAACTTCTTTTGTCTCCTACCCTAGCACCTGGGGGACAGTAAACTACATGTGTCTATCTAGCTGTCTCAGATGACTCACAGGTGTGAGTACCAAGCTCAGGACAGACGCAAGGCACAAACCCCAGATTGGTTGTGAGCTATATGCTTAAATTTCACCAGTTATCAAGTGTAAACTCCTCTGACACTGTAACAGCTTTAACATGGAGTCACAGACACACCCTTTGGGAACTCTGCCACCTAGGTAAGCTTGTCTTTATGATAGATGATCCCTTGCACCAAAAATCACAACAATATTCAAGTTACTCCTGGTCGCAAAGGACCCTTCACTTTCCCCAGGTCAGTTGTACCTTAAATCTTGCATCAAAGACAACTCTAATAGCCAGTCCTATAAAAAACTATCTAAAGGTTTATTAAGTAAGAAAAGGAAATATGAGAGCTGTTTATCAGGTTAAAGCAAGTAACCATATGTACACTTAAATGAGTTCCAATCTTAAATTTCAAAAATGTAATAGCAGCTTCTATGATAAGCAAATGTCCTTTAGGGTTAACCCAGGCTAAGCACTGGGGTACTTCTGGGGGAAAAAAAAGTGTAGTCCTGTAGCACCTTAGAGACTAACAAAGATAGTCTGCTCATCTGAGGAAGTGGGTTTTGCCCACAAAAGCTCATGATACTATAATAGAGATAGATAGATAGATAATACACACCCTGCTCTACACTATTTTGAAATACTGTAATAAGGAATAAGATTATTTCCAAATAGTTATTTCAGGAGTTATTATTTCAAATTTAGTTATTTCAATATAATTTCCTAGTGTAGACCTGCCCCAAGGTGCTACATGGCTACTCTTTTTTTAAAAAAAAATTAGAGACTAGCACGACTACCCCTCTGGGGTTCTTTTGGTTATGTTTAGTAAGCTTTGCCCCTCAAAGTCCAAGCACCATAACATTGCATTTCCTCCTTGTAAGGGGTTTGTATTTCTTCCCTCTTCTGCTTTGAATTGCAAACTCAGCTGATGGAAGGAATTCTCTTGCACCTTTCAGCTTCATGGGATGTGGGGGAAAGCAAGCAACAAGCTCTTTTGTCTCTGTTCCCCAAAAGTTCATCTGGTGTTCATGGGCCTTTGTCAGGCAGGGCATAACACCTGTTGGAGACTAGTATTAGGTAATGCTTTGCTCCTGTTTGGTGATTTACACAGTCACAGAGCCTTCCAAAGCAAACACTTAACTATTACCTTTACAGTATGGGATGCAGATGTTGTGAGATTAATGCAGGTAGCAATTTACAAGCATTCCATGTCTATACTCTCAACACATTTTTATCATTCTAACCCCTGTTTTAACAGCAAGACAGCTTGATTCCTGCTCTGTTTGTTAGTATCCAAGTGAGGCACAGGACCTTAGCATAAGCTGGCACCTGGTTTGCCAGCATGAAAGTGTTTCAGACATGAGACTGCACACCAGACTAACACTTCTGCCTAGTGTGTCCTTTCACTCTTATATTCCTAATTCTCTTTCCCTGGCTAGGGCGAGGGATGTTCTGAAGAGCTTTTTGGTGCAGGCTCCCCCATTATGCGTTTGTCCTGCCTCCTCACACAACAGGTGCTAGGTTTGCTTTCTCTCTTAGAGGGCTGCATTTGCAACAGTTTCTGTTGGCTGTTTCCTCTCCTGCTCCATGCACTGGGGTAGTGGCCATCTCTCCAAAAGTGTCCAGTTTTCTACGTGCTGTGCCTGGCACCTTGGAAGGTCAGCAGTGTGTTTAGTGCAGTGTTTGACCAATCATCAGGAAATATGGCAGTTACCACTGGATGTCTTTCTTCTGGTGGTCTCATGTCCTGGACTAGTCTCCTATTCCAGGATTCCCCTCCACATTGCAGCTCTTGTCCCTCTGGCATGTGGCTCCTTAGAAACTGGAGAGAACAGAGCTGGAAGGGAAGAAGAGAGAATGGATGAGAGTCATTGTAATGGGAGGGCTGTCTCCTCAGCAGCTGTCCACTTTGGCTGGGGATTCCACCAGAACGTGCCCCCTTTTGGAGATCTCACTATACACA
The DNA here is from genome assembly GCF_052426305.1 of Pelodiscus sinensis. Taxonomy (NCBI): domain Eukaryota; kingdom Metazoa; phylum Chordata; order Testudines; family Trionychidae; genus Pelodiscus; species Pelodiscus sinensis. The sequence goes on from NC_143065.1 coordinate 30,148,869, forward strand.
GTTTTACACACCCACCCACCTACAAAAAGGCAAACAGTGCATAGCCTGGTCCACAACCCACACCACCACATTCTGGGCCAGCCCACGGTGTCCGTCCAAGACCAGCACAGATGGAGAGCTGGCAGCTCTAACGTCTGATTCCTTGACTTGACACTGGGCCCAGAGCTCTAAAAACCCATTGCGTTGGGCCCCGTCTCCATGAGGGTGGCTCTATCATCCTGCAAGGGGCGGTGTGCCTCCTTCTCCCACTGGAGTGAGGTGATCATTGAGGATCAGTCCTGGGAACCTCATCCCTGCAACCAAGATTATTGCTGCTGTGCCTTGCTCATGTGTTGTGCCTGAATCGCTACCAGACTGAGCCTTCTCCACTGGCTCCCTTTATAGAAGCCCCATTTTCTGTTGCCTCTAGCATGGATCATGGCATGGAAGGGCTTGCGGTCTATTAGAGCTGAGCTACAGCAACATGAAAGGAAGGCGCTGGCATTCCTATTTGTGAAGCACATGCTGCACCCCGTTCATTTGGTGGAGGTTTTGTTGTGGTGTTTATCTGTTTGCATTCCGGCGAGGTTCAGAGGAGGGATACAGCAGGCTCTGCATACTGTATCACAAGCCCGATCATCAGGCACATTAAAATTCCAAGACAGCTCCTGACAAAGTCTCTCTGTGCTGTGAAAGGTGGCTTGGAAATGCTGGGGAACTGTGACAGGCAGGCGCACAGGCAGACAAAGAACTCACTGTGTCAGTCTCTGTCGGCTCCAGGAGGAGAGAAACCACCCGCTCCCCCACACGGATGCACATCCCACTAGCCATCAGGCACATACACGCCAGCCTTTGCCTGCATGCATCGGCACACTGTCACAAAAAGAGGTTTTGGCTAACGCAGCCTGGAAATGTGAGGCCCAGAGAGAAATGGAGAACAGACGCACATGGCAATAAACGTTGTCAGGCAATTGTGAAGATGCATGCGCATGCACAAGTTAGAACCCAGCCTGCTTTCTTTTCCTGGGAAAGAGCACAGCCAATGACCACTGAAAAACAAATTCAGCTCCAGCCACGTGTACGAGAGCCATGTGCATGTTCTCAAAATGATTTTCCCTCTGGCTTTAGCACTAGGAATGAATAAAACCCATTGCACCCCTGTGGGATAGGTAATCTAAGCACCATAACAATGGGGAAGCTGATGAGTTAGGTCACCTAGTGAGTCCACTGCAGAATCAGGTGTGAAACACCAGTGTCATCATTCTAACCAATGGATGGGTTTCCTTTCCAGTGACTGTCTGACTCAAAGTTTGGGTCTATGTGTGTGCAAGAGGGAGGGGTATAAGAGAATAGGCCATCTGGCTAATGTAATGCCAAATTTTGATACTCCCTTATATTTCAACTGGGCCTTGCATTCCCGCTCCCTACATTAGTAAGTGAATGACAGAGCTCTCTTGCAGAGTGATAGGGCATGGGAGGAATCAGTTACCCTGTAACAGTGGCCCATACATGGCAGGGGTTTTAAATGACGGATGGGGAATTCTCCGGGTTCTGGGGGATTTAGTGGGGGGGGGGTAATAAAAGAGAGCTCAGTAGAACAGGAACTTGATCATTTCTCCATAGCTGTGTGCAGACAGTGGATCAGCATTTGCCTGTATAATGAGGGTACATATAGTGTGTGTGCCTATAATGGGGGTGCATGCTGCCCCTTCTCAGGTTTGTATAGTTCTCAAAGGCTTCCTTTCCCCCTTCTGAAGCCTAGAGAAGCTGCAGTTATGTGTTTCACCACTAGGTGCCACTGCGGCAAAGCTGTAAAGAGCTGGGCAGGCCTCCGCTGACCTGTTTGGCTGCTGCTAACATTGCAAGTGTCTCTTGTACATTTTTATTTAATTCTATTTTTTTCTGATTTGGTCTGAAATACTCCCAAACTGCAAACACGGATCTGAATATTAAACCAATCTGAGCCTACACCCTTTGTGCGGTGAGGTTGGCAGGTCACTGAAGATCAAGTAGGGGGAATTCAGCCTGGGTAGACAAGGAGATGGCTGGGTAATGGGGGATGGGAATAGCATGTGCTTCCCCTATACACATTCCTGCTAGCACAGGGCTCAGAAGCTGGCTTCTTATTCTGCACCCTTGCCCCCAAAGCAAATGGATTAGAGTGCTCAACATGGGGTCTGTGTGTCCCTGTAATTAAAAGACCGGCAGGAAGGAGAAAGGATGAGAGTCTAATATCCTGATCATGCTTCATTCTGGGTCTCCTTTCCATGGGTGCTAGTGCTCTTTCCCGGCTCCCACAATGTCCAGCACTGGGTGGGTTGGCTGTCGTGAAAGTGCGCAGATTTAGGCTATGTCTACACTGGGAAAAGTGCTGTCGACATGCAAAAGTCACCAAAAGTGAAAACCAGTCAAGCCAATTTTTCTGCCTCCCGTTGTCAACATTTCATGGCCACATTGCTAGCACCTTGTTGACAGATAGAGCAAAGCAAGTGGGTGCAGTGTTATGGGAAGGCAGAGCTGATCCCTGTGCTTCTTGGGATTCTCTGGGAGCTCTCCGTGCTGAGAAATGTCAAAGCAGCACAGCAGTCTCTCCGGCCCTCCCCCCACAACAGCAGCAGAACAGAAGCATTCCAATGATTTGTTCTTTGTTTGTTGCTCAAACAGCACACTCAGCTGTCAGATACTTCCTGGAGCTTTGAAAGGGGAGGGGCGCATCACAAAACACTGAGCACAGCCATCGGAGCAGGCATTGTGGGATACTGGTGGAAGCCAGTTCTCTTGACAAAACAAACAGCAGAGTCCACACGGGCTCTTTGTCAACAATAAAGAGAGGGGGAAAGACAAAAGTCACTCATGGGGGTAGAAGCTTTTTGTTGCTAAGCTGGGTGTATTTTTCCCCTTGACAAAAGTTGCATTGCAGTGTAAACACTCTCACTGTTTTGTGGCCAAAAGGCAGGTTTTGATGACAAAACGTGCCAACGTAGACAAGCCCTAATTAGATGCCATCAAGAGAAAGCAGAGGTGTTGCTGATTGCCGTCTAGAAGCATTCTGAGGGCCTGACAAAGTCTGTGCCTGCGCTCTCGGTCGAAGAGAGCTGCGATTCATGATTTCATCCACAGCTGTGATGGCTAGAAATTTCCCAAGTGAGCCTCCCTTTCTCTCTAAAACAGGCCTTAGCCCTACTACTTACCTCTGTGTTGTAATTTTCCCCACCTGCCCTCAACAGCCACTTGGAAGCCTTTTGAGCAGATGCTAACATGCCTGGGTCTTTTGTAAATACCTACATAGGCACCATGAGCTGGTCTCTATTCTCTGCACTAGCTGCTTGTTCAGTGCTAACTGAAATTCCACAGTGAATAGCTGAGGTTGACAATGACCTTAAGTAGACTTGTCCTCGCTGCCTTGCCTTCTGTGTTTTGATGTGTTTGTGGAAGATGAGGCTGGAAGCAATAGGCCCTACGTACAGACCTCAGTGCTTGTGGACAGGGCTGGATTTAGGGGAAGGTGACTGCCTGGAGTGCCAGGATTTCTATAAGCTCAGAAGAAACTAATATTTTCATTTCCTTATATATGGTGTGAATAAATACAGATCTACAGATCCTAGTGTGCAAATACATTGTCTTGTACGGCAGGGATAAATTGTGCATCAAAGTTGTAATTGGACTACCAATGCAATCAAAATAAGGTATTCCAAAGGTTAGCCAATGGAGGCAGTGCTTCATGAAATCTAGGGCTGTCCCTGCCTGAGGATCCCTGTGAGATGGTGCTTTCAGGGATCTGTTGGGGGCCAGGGTCATCCACAGAGAAGCACCTGTCTGATGGGGCCATGGTGAGGTCCAGAGTAGGGATGTAAGCAAGTAGTCGAGTCGACTACTTGTCTGCTCACATTTCCCCCTGCCCCTGCTGCCTTTGTATCAGAGGGGGAGAAGCAGGACCCAATACTTGGGGAAGCCATCTTGAAATCCGGTTCCTCCTAGCACCATCTCCATGGTGCCACCTCCCCCCGACCCATGCTGCTGCCTCCAGCATGGGGGGAACAAAGGGAGGTTTCCAGGGGCTGTTGGACCTGGCGTGAGCTAGGACTGAGGAAGCCAAGCTCAGTCCCAGCTCGCGCCGGGTCCAGGAGCTACCCCAGCTGTGACTCTGAAGTTTAAATGTAGTAAGAGCCAGGCTGTTTGCCCACCTGGCTCTTACTACGTTTAGAATGCAGAGCCACAGCAAGCGTAGCTCCCTGACCTGGTGTGAGCTGGGACTTAGCACCTTCCCTTATCGACTAATCGTGTCGGCAATAAAAATTCTATCGACTACACGATGAGTGAAATACTCATTTCTTAACATCCATAGTCCAGGGTAGGGTGGCATTCTGCTCTGGAAGTGAGCAACTCACAATTCCCCCACCTATGAGCTAGCTAACATTGCTGAGGAATTAACTTTTCCTTTCTACCCTCCCCCAAGCAGTGACTTCAGGATATGGCCCAGATGGCATTTTGCTTTCCCACTGGATAGATTGGATGTTACTCTATTGGGAGAAATAGGCAATTCCTGATATTTGCAGAGTAAAATTGATCCTTTCTGAATCTGCCTGTGTCTTTGTAGAGGAGACACTGTGGTCTGGAGGGTAACACTGTTGCCAGCCACATGACCTAGCCTAACCCTCAAGCAGTCTGACCCATCTTCAGCACTCGCTGCTGCCTTCATGGGTGAGCTCTATCCCCAGCAAATAGCTCTTTAGCTCTCTAGGCTAGATCCTGCTCACTGTACTGTGTGTGCAGCAGGGCTTGCATGCCTGTCAACAAGAGCAGAATCAGTCTCCCTGCTCTCGGTGTCACACCATCTCAACACGCTAGAGAAGGGAAGACACCACCTCGCTCTATTCTTGTATCTTTGAGGCATATTTTCCTCCCATATCTTATGTCTCCTCCTGTGCCCACAACCTCTAATTTACCTGCCAGACCCTCCGCATCAAAGGAGGCCATCAGCTCCTAAAACATAGCCAAGCCCCTTGGAGACTGTGCAGTGGCAATGCACCCTGGCCTGCATTGCTGAAGGGAAACTGCCACATCTCCCCTGTCGGCACATCCCTCAAGTTCTTGATCCTGACACTAAACAGGCAGCAGTCACACCACACTCAGATTAGCTCCTGACTTCACCTCTTCTGCAAAACTCGGCTACTCAAAGTCCCATGTAATATGCAGCTGCATTTCCGTACCTCTAAGGGATGGCATGCTCCTTGTGAGTGGTTTGCATGGCAGCTTAAGGGCCTGATTCTGTGTGCATGCATGTGTAGCATTACTCATGTGAGTAACCCTATTACACTCAGATGGGGAAAGTTACACACATGTTTAAAGGTTCAGGCCCTAAATCTGGGATCCCTTGGGGTGACAAGTACTTTAAAACTGTAGGGCAACGGGATTATTTTGAAACCCCTCAGTACTAAGTTCTTGGCAGGCTGAGCTAGTGGAGGAAAATTTTTCACCTTCCCTTACTAATAAAGTCTGGCTAGAATGACAAAGTATAATCAGTGTTTACCTGGGAGTTTACATACAGTTTATTGTAATTATAGTTTCAATTCCTGCTTTTGATTTTTTTTAAAAATCTCTATTTTTCAATCAGTAAAAGTAAATACTATTTTCAGCCCAATGTAATTCTTCCACTCCCATGGCCACACACACAGCAAGGAGAGAGATTCCATTTGTGAGCTGTGCAATTGAGCATAGACAGGCGCCTGATGACTGCCGGGTGTTAGCAAAGTGAGAGCAGACTCAGAAAGCTCGGTGCCTGATTCTTCTCCCACTTACCCCATGTAAATTGGGAGGGAACTGCATTGAGGCTGCTGGTATAAGCAAAATCAGCATTAGAACCAGAAACTGCTTTCCCATCATGCCTGCTTCTTTTTAAAAAACATTGGGCCTTTTAATAGGCGACGTTAGGGAACATAAAAAAAAAGCCTTTGAGGTCTCACAGGCACTTTCCTGGATGGTAAAGGATTGTTCCTGATTGTATATTAACTTGGAATCAAAAAAATGGATTTGTGGTTTGAAAGACTGAATTTTTCCTTTTGCTAAAGACGTATTTTATTTGAAATAAAGGGTCTTCGGGATGTCATTCCTTCTCCCCGCTGGAGCTCTGTGTCTCACACATCCTGATTAAATCATTACAGTCCTAAATGGTTACACATACTCCGTCCGTCATTTTTAACAGACAAATGTAGACAGACCATGCCCGTTCATCCATACTGACTCACGCATATCCAAAGAGTTGCGGTCACTTTTAAGCCAAAGTTGGCTACTAAACTGACACTCTGAACTTCCTATTCGATATCTTATCATTGGTGCACAGATCCTTTCCAAGACAACTAGAATTCTGATCTGAGAATGAAACTGATCAGCATGCCAGAGGGAAGTACAGAACACCTTGATGCCTGAAATGCTGCTGTAGAGAGACTCAGATGAGCTGCCTAATTTTCATGCAAACCAGTATGTTTTACAGTTGGATATTAAGATATCCAGCTAGTTCCCAACAAATAGGTGCAGTTTGCACTTGGTAGCATTAGTGGCTTGATATGCAGGGAGAAAAAACAGCGTACAAAAGAAACACAAAGAATAACATTTGGGAGTTCTCTGTGTAGCCCGGGGCAAGGGTGATAAGTACAAAAAGCAAACTCTTCCTCCTTATAGGCTTTAATATCATTCCTCCATCCCAAGAAATATTATCTGGGATTTTCTATACCGCTGATCACCATAGTATCTAAGCACTAAGCATTAACTGTTTAGGCAAAGATTCAAGAAAAACAAAACCTTTACAAAAAACAGTCCTATAGAGCAATGCTTTACTCTGCTCAGTGCTGCTTCCATTCCCCATTCTATTCTATATATTGCTTGTTTAGGATCCTAATCCCCTACTCGTTACATCTGTGAGTACATCTTACGTGTGTGAGTAGTTTTATTGACTTCAAGGAGGCAACTTGTCCAAAACAGGGCTTGTGGAATATGTCCATAGGAAGTAAGTTGTTGTCCTACCTTTGGTTAATTGCTGTCAGTGCTATAGAATTCATAGATCTATTGTTTTTACATCTTCAATTTTTGGCTGTTTTTCAATATACACAAAACAAGGCAATTTTCCTAACAGCTGAAAATTGTCAAAATTTTGCCACAGAGAAAATGTCTGAAAAAATATATAATTTATTCTGTGTTTAAATAAAATAATCTTTAAAAAAACCTGTCTCTAAAAATGACATGTCAGAGAGGGGAAAAAAATACTCATCACCCGAACTTTCAAATTCTTGTACCAAATTTTAGAGCAAAACCAGTTCAAGCTGTTTTCAATTTTAGCAGGTGATATTTCACCTCTCTAATGTCCCTCATTTCAAAAGACAGAAAGCAGTTGTTCAAGTCCCAGAACTTCCTGTTTTCCACACAGATTTGATGCTCCCGATTCTTACTGTTGAAAATGTCTTTACCTCAGAAATAAAGAATCACAAAGTGAAGTTCAGCAAGGAGAGTAACTTGCACTAGGCTCTTCAAGCTGTTTAAGTTTTCTTCATGAATAATGTTTTATATGTACAGTTCCTATTTGCGTCTTTTTTACTCATTGTGTCTCCTATCTGGGCTTTTGTCAGGCAGAAAGGTATGTATGATACCGTTCTGTGATTTTCAGTACAGCAGAAAACAGGAAGTGAAGGCTATCAGAGATAGATTGTCCTTATTACACTATCTTCTGACTTCATATAGTTTTCAGACTATACCAAGGAAGAAGAAAATTGCAGCTCCTCTCTTTACACATTTTAAAAATATGTTTTCCTTTTTTTCTTGGGCAACAAAGCCCTTCTTATTGTCCTGTGTAGCTTAACAGACCATCTCAAGAGAGCCTATCCAACTTAGCATGCTTCCCCTTTTTTAGAATAAGATGTTTAAAACCATCATACAAAATATTTATCATTTGGAACAAAGACATTAGATTTTTTTCAGTTTGGTTTAAATTCTGTTTTCCAGGCTTTTATCTTTTCACTCCAAATTTCAGTGACAATAATCAGATTTTGATTGGCATTAAAATTATTTATTGTCACACTGGAGCTGTTTAATAAATCATGTCTGCTTTTTAGTTGTATAAATGCTCCATCATTAGCTACCTTGTTGCATATTTCAAGGAAAAGAGTCCTTTCTAAAGGCCAACTTCAATGCGCTTAGCATGAGACAGGACTGTCTTTTGTGCAGCTGAAGGCTGAGAGCCAGTTGCATGTCTGTGCCTGATTTACGCACATTGCCGAGATATGGTTTGTTTTAAAATTTACTCTGTCTTATCTGATGGCATGTAAAGTACTTGTTAGCTGCCTACAAGAGCAAGAGAGTTAGTCTCTATGCAGACATCAGAGTACTACTTGCTTACCACAATTACTATTTTTATTTTTTAAAATCAGGATAACAGTAGGGGTTAACTTTGTGTAATCATTCAGGCAAAAATAATTGCTTAAAATGGAGCAAAGTGAGGGAATGGCTCAAGTGTGTATCAAAAAGTCTGGAGAGGTTAATTTGAATGATTTTTTAAAATTTTGCTTTCATTATATTGGAATTAATTTAAAAAAAATGTTCGTCCCCATTTATGTCAGATGCCTGGAAAATGAAAGAAATACCTATTTACTTAAAAAAAAACACACTCCCCCCCCCCCCCATCAAAATAAATGTTAACAAACTGGCCAGAGTGGATTTTCAAATCTTTAACAGCAGTGTGTATGTGTGTGCATGTTCTAGTCGTTTTCTAATTGGAGCCTTTGCTCCTTTGGAGCGGGGTTTGGAAGCAGTGTGTTATTTAGTGACATGAGCTGTGGCCAAAATTCTGAAGTGCTCAGCACCCTCAGCCAAGCCATGATTTTCTAGAGAGCTTTGCTCTGATTTAGGCACCAAAATATGACATCTGGCCCGTTTGGGTGCTGAGCTGAGGCCTTTTAAAAAAAATGGGAACTGCTGTGTGGTGGTGGATGGTGTTTTATTATGAGCCTGATCCAAAGCCTTTTCAAGTCAATAGCCTCCCATTGACCTGAATGAACCTTCCATCAGGCCCTGTGAGTACAGGTGGGGGCAACTGGTAGAGAACAGAGATGAGGCTCCTGTAGATGATACTGGACGATGCGCAGTTTGCAGGAAAGCAGCACAGCTCATACGAGTCAAACAGAGGCTGATCTTGCCCCCATTGAAGTCCGTGATTTAAGTGAGAGTAGAATTTGGCCTGTGCTGCTCATACCTGCGAAAGAGCGATTTCCTCTGGGGTATCTGAATTCTTCAGCTAACTATCCCTTTCCTTGTTTTACAAATGCTAAAACCAGACATGTCGCTCTGGCATTTTGAACCTAGAGAGCTAACTCTCCCACAGCCTGGCTCTGCTGTCATGTTACCTGGGTTGTGCTCAAGGGGGTTGTACATCGCCGTGAGGAGCAGGATTTGGCCCCTCAGCTCTGCCATTCTGCTCTCCCTACGTGCATGTGTCTGGCATGTACAGTGAGAGTGGAATATTGGTGTGGATAATGCAGCTAGACGGCACAATGGGCCCTCTGTGCAACCAGCCCGGATCCCTTTTTTCTTCACAACAGAAAGGATGGAGAAAAGGACCAAGTAAAATAAAAACCATGTATTGTACCTGCTCTCTGGGGCAGGTAGCATTTCAGGCTACCTTCCCTGTTCTTGCACCACACAATCAGCCGGGATTTTATCTACAAAGGTGGAATTTCACTATCATGGAGGCAAATAAAATGCCCAGCCAGGGGAAAAATAAATTTACAAAATCTACATCAGACTCATCACTGCTTAACTGAGAGTTTTCTCTGCTGAAAATATGCCAGCATTAAAGACCCCTATATGAGCTCTCTGTGCCAGCACACTCATCTGAGCATGGCCCTAGAAAAGTAGGCATTTGAGCCATAGTAAGAAAGCATCTTTGCCCCTCTCATGAGGACTTTCTGATTCTTATTTTCAGGCTCGGAGGCACAATCCAAAGAGCCACTTGACTTAGAGTGGACAGTATCCACTGGAGCTTCAGTCACTATGTGCAGCAAATAATTTTTCTGAATTTAGTGGGGGGTTTCTTATTTACAAACCACCTGAAAACAGGTGTATTTGACTATCATGATATGTCCTTGGTCAGACTTGTTTCAGTTCATGGGTCAATGACATGAACTGTCCACAGCTATTTGTTATCTGGAGCATATGATATTGTGTCAGCTCCAGAACTGGAGGTCTGAAACTTTACATATTGGACCAGCATTAACAGCCTGTGGCACAACTAGCCCATTATGATGTGTGGCTCCCTTTGTTCCTGGTTAGGGGCATTGCACAGATAGCAGCTGTTCTCTAACATTTGTGTGAGCGAAGACCCATTTGCATGGATGTCCGGAAAAAAAGTGAAGAACGTGTGAATGAGGACAAGGTGGACGAGTGATTGAGAGTTGGTGCAATTGTTTCGATATTTTCCTGTCATTCCCCTGCTCTAGTACCCATCACTGGAGGCCTCCTGGGCTAGAAAGGCTTACAATTCACTCCTTGTGGAATCCATCCTAGATAAGGGCTCAGGCAGCCGGATTTGTTTACAGGCAGTATTTGTATTAAAATGGTTCGTTATTTTCCTGACTGGCAGATTTCCAGAGTCCATGCTGGTTAATAATTGCAGCCAATTAAATGTTCCCAACATATGCATCAGGAGTGGGAGTGGGGGGGGGAGGGGGGGGGGAAGAGGAACCAAAACCCTGAAAAAGAATTTCTTACGAGATATCCCCAGGCTCAAGTTGGGTAGCTAATAACTCTAGGCCTGACTTATGCTGGGTCAGATAAGTTGCAGACATGAAATGAGGGCCTTGCTCCAAGCCCTATGTGCTGCTCTGACAGGCTACGTCTACATTGGCCCCCTATTACGGAATAGGGATGCAAATGTAGCATTTGGGAAGAGGCAAATGCGCGGGGGATTTAAATATCCCCCGCGGCATTTGCATTTTCATGGCCGCCGCTTTTTTCCGGCTTGGAGATAAGCCGGAGAAAAGCGTCTAGACTGGCGCGATCCTCCGGAATAAAGCCCTATTCTGGAGGATCTCTTATTCCTACTTGCAAGCCCTGGTTGCCAGAGATGGGAGGGGATGGTACAATAGCACAGACTGCAGAGTGCATTCTGGCTTGGGTCTCAGTCCATAGGCTGCATAGTGAGGCACTGGTTCTTTTACCTCCATGTCTGTCCGCACAGGGGTGTGAATCAGAGGCAGTATATCCTATCGTGAGCAGAGGGGCAAAAAGGCAGCTTTTCAGGGAGTCTGTGGTCAGGATTTAGTCTTTGAAAATAAGGGCCTGTTGTAGAAGTGGGTGGAGTCTTATGGGAATCCAGATCTGCAAGACTGACCCATCTGAAAGCTGTGGATAAATATTAGTAGGGGCGGTAAGTAATCATGACTTCCTTTCTGCTCCACTGAAAATAATGGGGGCCACGAAGATGAATAATACTAACAATGATTTCAGGAGTCAGTTTTTCCTGACTAGTGTTTTTATTCACTGTAGTGTGATTTGTCCCTCCAATACTCCAGTCCTGAGCTTCCTATACTACTCCAGACCCACTCCGCAGCTACCCTGCAGTTCCAGTCCTGAGTCAAACCAAATAGAAAACACTTAATTGTGCCAAAAGTCAATCAGACTCTGTGGTCAGTTTTTTGGGTTTGGGGCATGTGTGCACGCGTGTGTGTGTGTTTGTGCTTTTTTGGTAGCATGGGCAACCATCCATTAGACTGATAGTCCCACCCCTGCTCCCAGCCCCCTGCTCATTTCACAAGTGGCCTTGGGTATTTTGTTAAGCCATATATCTAGTTTATTTAAAATATTGTGAAAGCCAGCCAAAGGGAATGAATAAAGAAGCATTATTTAGCTAACATTTGTACAGCTCTTTGAAGATATAAAGCACCATAGAAACAGTAAGGACTGATACATAGTGTCAGATTACTGGAGAGTTTTATAGAGACAGAGAGAGAAATGATGAAATCCCAGTAAGAAGAAGGGTGGGAAGATGGGGGTATCTGCCTGTGCCGGTGGGGGAATGCTGCCTTTTGGAAAGGCAAATAAGCACAGTCTAGGTTAGGTCGTCTGTCGAGAGAATAATTGTGCTTCTAAAGGGCCTGATATGCAGAGCAGTGCTGCTTTGAAATAGAAATAAATACATAAATAAATCAGGGACTTTGCACTGATGAAGGCGAGTGCTTCCCCTGCTTTCTCATTCCCCGTTGGGTCCTGCTTCCCAGAGCCAATTACATATTTAAAAAGTTTTTCTCTGAAAAGGACTCCAACTCTCAAATAAAGTTTCTTTTGTGGTTGCCTAATGAACTGTGAGGGATGGGGCAGTTTACAGCTTGCTGACTGGTTTTCAATTGCTCTGGCTCCTGCTTGTAACATCTTTATGGAGTGACCACAATGACAATGACCTTGCAGCTACTGGGTCACAGGGTAACCCCGTGGCGACTGGTCATTGGCTCCATTGTGTGAGGGGAGTGAGTTGACCAGCTTGCCTCCCTTGTCATCTGCCCCTCCTAGTCCTGCCCAGGCAGTCAGCACCTGAAAGGGACCCCTGTTGCTTTATCATGCTGTGGCTAAGTGGACTCTCATTCCCACTGAGGCAGAAGCCTAACCCAACAGTGTGTCTCCATCGAGGGCTGTGAATCCTTCTAGGTAAGAAAGCATCCCAAAGAGAAGAAGTGGCCTTTTCTGTCACCCCACCCTTTCCCCAAAGCAGAGGAGAAGCTGAAGGAATCCAGTCCCCAGCTTAGTGCTTGTGCTGCTGTGTGGTGTTGTGGTTCCTTGCATCTCAGACTAACTGCTCCTGGGTGCTCCAGCTCCTTGCAAGTGAGAATGCCCCAGGCTGGAGGAGCCAGCTGTCTTCCCATTAGGCTCATTGTGTAAAGTCACCTTGCACACTACTCCTAACCCAGACCCTCCTGTTGCAGCTTCAGCATTGGGAAAACTGGGACCTGCTACCTCCAAAGTGTGGCCCCCCACCACAGGCACACGTCTGTTTGTAACCAGCCTGGGACACTCTCACCTGACCCGGTTACAGCACCCTCAGCAGCTTCCCTCAGTACCCAGCTTTGTTTTGTGTGTCTCTGCCAAGCGTTTCTGTCTCTTTCTCTGTGTAGTTGGGCATTCTGGGAAAATCTGGGCAGCTCTCCCATATTTGTAGACAGCCATAAATGTTGAGGGCACAGTATACACAAATACAAGCCATGAGGCCCTGCCCCAGAAACTTTATAACCTGGGTCTAATTAGGCAAGCAAGGCTATTAAAATCAATGGGTATCTCAGGTGAAAGAAATACTTACATGAATAAAGCATTGCAGGATCAGGCCCAAAGGGTAGGACATGTCTGGATTGGTGACACAGAGCAGGGAGGGGACTTGGAGAAGAAAGAGTAAGGAACTTAGAAGCCATGCTAGCTTTAACTGATGGTGGCTGAATCAGAGAGATTCAGAGTGTGCTTCCCTTAAACAATCACATTTTACCACACTGATGTCTTACTGACAGATTTCCAAATGGAGCTTACAACCAAGGAAAAAAGGGTTCAGATGTTAAGGGCCATATTAGTAACTTAATGGATAGACAGACAGATGCCTACACATTCATCATACCCAACATGTATTTCCACTTCCCTGCTTTAAATGTGGATTGTTAGCAATGGAAATTATTTTGATCTGGTTATGGATGCAGGGAGAAATGGCCAATTCTTGACTTTTAACAATTAAAATTGGAACCTTCCATGCCTAGGAATCTTCTTAGGTTTAAAGAATGTGCAATTATGCATATACACACAAAAGGGTAATGAGAGGAAAACAAGGTAACCCTACATCCTAGGGCTAAATCTAAATCGCATGGAAAACTAAAAATTGACATCTAATCCACAAATGACACAAGCCATTATCTTTGGCAATAGAATTGCACTTTTTATATCTATGACAAAGTGGAATGTTAAGAATTGTGCAGCCTGGATTAATGTTTACTAACTTCTACTTGCCTATAGATAAATATGTCCAGATGGATGGGTGCGTGCATGTGTATTTAGTTACACACAGACCCATTATCAAACTTTATGTGGTATTTTAAACATCATATTAGTTATACAGCTGGCTAAATTATTCAACATAAATTATTTATTTGATTCAGTTTTTCTATTTTTAATTTAATAAATTATTTGTGAATTTGTCATTGTTATCTGACCCTCTGAACTCGTTTTACAGAACATAAGGGAACAAACTTGCCATGGCAGGGAGATGAACTGTGTGACCTAAGGGATCTTCCTCTATCTGACTTCTATGATTCATGAATATTTTAATAGATTTTATATTTTATCCCATATGTTGTAAATATTTGTACAACACAAAATCAAAGCAAACCTCTACAGGAAATTAAGGTGATTTGGCAGAACAGAGTGGGGTTTGAAGAGTGAAAAAGTGAGGAAGTTGTGGGCGAGGAACAGGGGCTATTGGCAGAGCTGGAGATGGCAAACCCAGTATGCTAACAGCAGAGGATTCTGTGGGCCAGGATTGACATGCATTGGCACTCTAGAAATGCTTCCCTGCCATGCATCCTGTTCTCAACAACCACAATGCAGTAGTAGCATTACTGACTCAGGTCCAGATTGAAGGATGCAAAGCCAGACCTGGCCTGAGCTGGATGGACCTGCAGAATGTGCTTCTCTTTTATTTCCATTTTTCCTCTTTCTTTCAGCATCCCCATGAAATGCTGGATTTCCGGCTGGTGTGGTACCCAATGGGTGGAAAACCAAGTGTGGGGGAGGGCCGAGAAGAAAGAGAGAATGTTTTTAAAAATATGCCAGGAATTGGCTTGATTTTTTAAAAAATAGTGGTTTGTGTTAACACTATTCCTAATGAGGCGTCCTTCCGATCCTTAAGTGTTGCCAAGGCGATGACCCCAGCCAGCCATCTTTAATTAACTTAGAATAGATCTCTTGAAATGAGTTCCTCTGGTAAATTGCTCACCCAGCCTCTTGGGCACGAAGCAGTGTTTGCCAAGCCCACTCACTCCAGCATTCGCTTACTGTTATTTTTAAAAGATATCCAGAGATGGCTCCCTCCTCTCCATTTTCTCCACCCTCTGTGCATGCTGGTTGCTACAGCACCTAAAAAATAGGCCATTAGGCTTCTGGCATGGGAAGTTGGGGAGCTTTGTGCAGTGATCTCCCTGGTGAAGCAGCACCTGAAAAACAGGCCACTTGGGTTGCTGTTTTTTTGCAGAGGATCAGGATAATTGAGGGAAAATGGGTGAGACTCAGGCATTCAAAGCCCTGGAGAACAGTGAGGGAATTTGACCTAATGAGGCTTTCCCTTCTCAAGCATCCATGTTTCACTTGGAATAGCTGTTTCTCGAAAATGAGGAAAGCTGAAGGCAGAAAGGTCCATGGTGGGCTCAGTCTGCTCTGATGCTGTGTCCATGAGGGTGACACCAGCCAATATAGTAAAAGGCACCCCGCAGCTGGGCTATTCTCCAACTAAGCAGAGAGAACATCCCATTTCCTGTATGAGAGATAATGCTGGTCAAGAGAATGCCAGGACAATTCCTGAAAATGCCGTAATTGTCTTAATCTGATCGTGGATAAAAGATAATGATGCTAACAATATTGAAACGTAATTATAGCTTCCTGCTGTGATTGGTCTCCCTGAATGCTCTCCATTCAATTGGCTTTGTTTAGGAGAAGCCTCGATCTAATTCAGGATGCTCTGCGGCTGGTGTGTTTTGTAGCTTTTTTACAATTTCCACCTGCATCTTCAATCAATAGAGATGGGCGCTCTGCAGTGCAGCCCTATCCACCAGATTAGGGAATACCAGTACTAACACCACAGCAGGTAAACCTTTTGGTATCTGGGAAGGTACCTTTTGTTGTTATTGTTAAGATGAATGACCGTGGGGTGCTTTGCTACCTCCCATTTTCCCACTTTTGGATTGCATGATTTTTGCATTCCTGGCCTTGCAGTTTAATGCATATTTTGAGAAACATTCCAAGAATGCAAAAGGTGACTAGAAGAGAATAAAACTAACCATAATCTGTATGGCTGTCACACCTAGAGAGTGGGGCTTCATTTTCTTAGGCTGTACAAGTACGTAGTCAGAGACAGTCCCTTCCCTGAAGAGCTTACAATCCAAGTAGACAAGAAAAGAGATAAATGGGGAAAAGGATTAATTTCCCCACTTTACAGAGGGGCAGAGAAATTAAGTGACTTGCCCAAGGTCATATAGGTGGGCAGAGGCATGAACAGTCTCCTGAGTCCTGATCCAGTGCCCTACACCATAAGAGCAACCATACTGGGTCAAACCAAAAGTCCATCTAGCCCAGTATTCCAGGTACCCCAGAGGGAATGAATAGAAAAGGTAATCATTTAGTGATCCAGTCCCTGTTGCCCATTCCCAGCTTCTGACAGACAGCCACACTGCTTCTCTAATAGAAGAGAAATGTCTACTCAGGATGAGGGACAGATGCATGTATCTACAAAGGAATGAAGTAAAAACAGGAGCAAAGGCAGGATCTGGTCCACATGAACAGGCTGTAGGCTGGGGCTCTGATTCCAGATCTCAGGTCTTTAGTAGGCTGTCTGAATCCTCTGCTGGAAGCTTGTGTCAGCTCTTATGGACAGGTGTGGCCATTTATTTACTTAAAAGCTGATCTGCATTTCCCCTCGTGACATTCCTGACTCCTGTTCAGGTTCCCAGCCAAATTCTTCACTGCCCAGAGTGGGTAAAACCCAACTGACTTCAGTGGCATTGGATCCCTTTATACTACCCTGCCTGGACATTTGGAAACTGTGTTCCTCCCCAGATGGGTTGAGGGATATTAACCATATTGGACCAAATTATCTCGTTCAAACCCCTGCAACAGTATTAATACTAGTGAAGTAGCATGGGCACAAGTGAGGGTAGGTTTTGCTCTTGGTCCATGGACACTTACCCAATAGTTATCTTAAGGCTTTTGGCCTTGGATTTTTTGCAGGGAGCCTATTTGTACATGTATAAATGCTCTTGTACCATTTCTCTAATGTCTTAGGTCAAAGCAGGCTAGTTTCTGTACCATCCCACAACTGGATCTTGTCTTCCCATTTTCTTACCCTCAAATACCCAGTTGCATGGGACTTAAGCACTGTCCCTCAGCATGATAATATGAACATAATGCAATGCTACATTTCCAAGCTTTTGTGGTTCCACAGCTACTGAAGAATTGGTAGCGATGGTTGATCATCCCCATACCTAGACCCAAGGAATTGTCCATATTCCCTGCCTGTGCATTGTTAGGGTAGGATGGGCTCAGTTCACACTGAAATGAGGAATTCAGATATAACTGTCTGGCTTAGCTGTTTGACCACAGAATTGGCTACTAGACAACTCGCAGCTCAAAATGTCATTTGCCTGATACCTGGCATCACACACCAGCCTCTCCGGGTATTGCACAGTAGGAGCCAAGGTGTGAAAGGGGGAGACAGCTTCATTCACAAATTTCATTGAGTTAAACAATAAGGAGGGATTTCTGGCTTTGGCCCTATCATGGAATAGGAGTAGGAAACACAGATGCACTTTCAGAGGGTATTCCATACCGCTGCCACTTTTTATACTTTCCCTTCTCCCAAAATCAAAACCTGCTGCCATTGCCACTGCCTACTGAGGATCTGAGAGCAGGTATCCCCCACTAATCGAATACCAAAGCCATTAAATACTTCTCAGGGAGGGACTGGCAGAGAAGCCCCCCTAATTATCAGCTGAGCAGGGGGGTGCAAACTCTGTCCTCCATGCCCTGCCTCCAGGACCTCAGCCCAGTGGTGAAAGCACCCCTGGGTGAGCCAGAAGTGGAATCTTGGGCCTTTGGGCTCTCTGCTTCTGCTCAAACTCTGGCTCAGAGCTAAGCAGCTAGGAATTAGGGCTGGGCCCCATCAACAGGATCAAATAGGAACTTGGCAATCTCCACTGAATTCCCTATAGCCATTCTGCCAGCTGCCCCTCCCATAGGTGCATCTCTCCTATTCTTCCTGGTGTGGCCTGACAGCCTCCTCTTGGCACCTTTGCTCCCCTTGGAGAAAAAGAAACACCAGCAAGATGCTAGCTCTTAGGCACCTCCAAAGTCACTGGCCCTTCTCTGGGCCCTTGCAAAGCACCACGTGGACATTCAAACCAAGGGTGAGTGTCATTCCATCATGCTAGGCCCTGGGGCAGACAGAGCATGTATGAAACAGAACATTGGCCAAGCCACCCGGAGAATGGCTTGCTACAGAGAAGGAAAGAAGGTGCCGCTGGGCTTTCTTGGGCACAGTCTGTCTATCGGCATCAGACCTAGGATGAGCACCTGCCAGAAGGGAACTGGGAGGCTGTCTTGGTGAAGGTAGCCAGGGACGTAACTGTCCCAAGGCCAAATTATTTTCCTGCAAGTGAACAAGGGGGTGTCAGGGAGAGTAGGGGGAAAGCCTCTCCCCCTCCACTCCATCTAGTTAGCTTGCCAGGAAGCTAATTGCTAAAGCTGGCGAGTCACAGTGTTTCTGCCCTTCTAGTCCCACCTGGGTGTTTAGAGCCTTCCTACACCTCCTGCTTCGCCAGGCCAAGCACTTGCTGCATGTACCAGAGACCTGCCCAGAGGTCCCCTCGGCGGGTCCTACAATAAAGATGTGTGGTGCCATCGCTCTGTTTGCATTCAAAGTCACATTTCGGTCAGCTGGAGTGGGGCTTTAAACAGGGCTCAGCGGTTCAGGTCCCCCCTCGCCCAGTTAACTGCAGCATAACGCTATTGTCCCTGGCTTTCCCCCGTGCACACAGCCGCGCCACCATTCCTGTCTTCTCCGCGGGACAGAGGGCTACCCACCGCCCCCAAACACACCGATTCGACGCCCGACCAGCGTGCCCCTAGTGCGCGCGATCGGTAGATCCCACCGAGCCGTTCGGTCAGCAAAGAGGCTCAAAGGGAAACAAACAAATGAAAGAAGCCTGTGCACGGCCAGGGCTGCAAGAAAGTAGCAGCTCAGGGTTTCCCGCGCGCTTTTTACGTTCAGAGAAAGCCTCGCCGCTGGCAGACAGACTGCTCACCTGGCGTTGCCCAAGCCAAGTTCTGAGCACAGAACACGAGCGCCTGGAAACGGACCGCCACTCTCTGGATGCTGAAGGAGAGGGATTCTCCAGGCGGCATTTGGGGTCTGGTGTTTCAAGCCATTTCAGCACCAAGTTGTAGGACAGCGACCTTCGGGGGAACGCAAGCAAGAGAACTCCCACCAATAAAAGCATCAATCGGGGGAGGAGGGGTTCCATCAGGTAGACAGACACATTGCTATGGCACCAGTCAGTACGTTTCTAAGTAGAGGTAGCTGGATATACAGACATAGTTTAATTATTATGTGGCGTCACACTTTTTTTCCTGATTCTGAAATAGTTGCTTTTCAACCGTAAACGTTCATTTCCCTCCTAAACCTGAGAGAGTTTTTCGTTCTCTTTGAATGAGATGTATTGTCCCAAGGCTGCACGCAAGGTTTAATAATCACCCGATTTAATTTTAAACGAGATTTTTGGTGTGGTGTTCGTTTGGGTGTGTTTTTAAATAACATGTTAAATTAATGATCTTTGTTTTAAAAGTCTCTGCGGAGGAGCCGTGTTAGTCTGTAACTTTAAATCAACGAGTAGTCCTAGGGCAACCTTAGAGACTAACAAAAATATAGGTAGTGTCATGAGCTTTCGTGGGCACAACCCACTTCTCACGAAAGCTTGCCCACCAAAGCTCATGATACTATCTATATTTTTGTTAGTCTCTAAGGTGTCCCAAGACTACTCGTTGTTTTTCATTATTTTTGGTTAGTGTATTTAAATTTTTTAACTGACGAGTACAGTTTTTAAAAGACTGCCTTTTATATTAATCGAAATCTCTGCCTCACACACTAGTTATTTCTTATATTCTTTATCACTAAATAGTACTATATTTTAAAATGGTTTATTATGACGGTGCTAATTTTCCGGGTTTTTTTCTTTTTACTAAATATCTGATTCTAGTGTACGAGCTGATTTTTTTCTGAATGTTTAGAGACGAATTCGAAACTTTTAAAAATATTCCTCCAGCAATAAGAACATATCTCATAATTTTGTCCTACTTCGGAGTGACTATTTGACACCTAGCATTGAAAAATAAACTGAGGATGCGATTTTTGCGCAATATAAAGCGACTCGAGTGGTCAGAAATAGTTTGAGCAGCCAGTTCGCTTAGCTTATCCTAGGAACTTTTTGGGGGTGGAGAGGAGTTGATTAAAATTAATCTGCCTTTGAAAACTTTACTCCTGTCCTAATAAAATTATTTTACGCTTTATTAAAATAGCTACACGGACTACCTTACAGCTTCTTTTTTCTGGGAGCAAAGACATTGCGTCGAAACAAGGAAGCGGGGATCGCACGAAATAAATTACAGCCCGGAAGAGTGTGTCCGGCTCTTAGTTTATAAGCTTGAGTACTTTCTGGATTCAGGGAATCCATTTTTTTGCAGAGGAATTAAACCTGGGCAAATTAGCTCCTTGCGGGCAGTGGCCGTTCGGACTTTGACATCTGCCTCTGCAACCTAATTTCCGCCTAGAACGAACTGTACAGCTGGGGGGCAACCGATCAGCTGGGGGGCACAGTGCCTGCTCCGCAGGTGAGCTGCGAGCCACGGCGCAGAGCAAGGAGATCTGGATACTGTGGCACCGCGTGGGGTCTGCCCACAGCAGAGGAGGAGGTAGGAGTTCTGTGGTCCGGCCGCTCCTAAACAGGCAGGAAAAGCCAAAGATCGCTGAAAGCCCCTGAATCCAGTGTCTGGAAATGCCCTTCCCTTCGGATCAATAACCAACCCCTCCCCACATCTACCATCTGCGGGGGGGGAGGGGGCTGCTGCCTGTCCCCTCTTTGTCGCTCTTTCCCATGGCAGCCCCTGGGGCAGTAAAGGCAGAAAGGGGGAGAAAAGCCGGGCTGTGGCACCGTGGGGGGGGAGGGGGTCTGCGGCGGCGGGTTTGCACAACGCAGCCGATGGCAATTGCTAGAGCTGCCCTGGCTCTCTTCTTTGCAATGGCATCGCTCTGTAGGGATGGCAGAGCCGAACCCGGGTAATTGCTCATTCCCCGTCCTGCTGGCAGTACGGGGAGCGAATAACCCCAATCGGAACGGCGTACCGGAATGACAATTCAACGGTGCCGTTCCTTAGTGCTAGGGCCAGTCCCCCTTCGCGGGGCAGCCCCGTTTGGCCCGGTTAGAGCCGGAGACGCTAGAGTTATTTACGCCCCCCGAGAGCCCTTTCTCGGCTTGAAAAAGCCTCCGGCCAAAGAGAGTTTTCCCTGTTCGCCAAACACCGTGAATGAAACTGAAGGGGGTTGCTGACCCGCTCGGAGACTGCGCGTTTGGGGGCAGCCCCGAGCCCGGCAAGTCTGGACACAAAACTGAATCTTTGGGGCAGATAATACGCGAGGGAAGGGGGCTGACAAAGCGGCGCTGACAGACACAAACTCTTTTGCTCAACGCTGCCAGTCACCTGCGGAGCAGCGCTCGGCTCACGGCTGCAGTCCCGCATCGCCCTCTTGCTGCTTTTGACTGTTCGCCAGTCCCCGCAGTGCCCCTCTTCCCCGCCTCAGGGAGCGGGGGATCCTGGCATTCCCCGGGAGCCTGCTGCCCGTGTTCATTGCTCACACCCGGCTTCTCTTACACTTCAGAGCTTCTTCCTCGCTCTGCTGGCTCCGATCTGCGCTCCGGAGGCGAGGCAGACGACAAAGCTGGCGGTGCAAGTGTTTTCATACAGCGGGAGACGCACTGACTAGCCCCTCAGATGGGGAAACAGGATTTCCATAGAGCCCATGGCGCGCATTGCAGCGTGGTGGGTTAAGAAGAGGGTCCTTATTTCTAAAAATAAGCCCTGCCGCAGAGACCCCAGAGCTCAGACCCGATCCCGCAACGGTTTACGCGCGAGCTTCATTGGGAGTGATTAGTTGCCACTTGAGATCCGGGGAACTTCTCGTGGCAGGAAAATTGGGCACATCGGGGCAGGATCGGGACCCCCCGCAAACGCTCTTAACAGTGAAGGGAGGGGGGAAGGAATGGCTCAATTGTAACCAGCAGCCCTCTTTCCTGCTCCTGGCCCGAGCGCTGGGACTGGACCGGGAGGGGACAGAGGCAGGAGAAGCCAGCGGGGCGATGAGATAGCAGCCCGGTTCCGGCGCAGGTCAAGCGGCCCAGTGTGTTGTTACGGAGCTGTCCCGCCTCTGTGGCCAGGCGGAGGGACAATGTGGTGGGCATTACGGAGTGGCTGGGGCCCCGCGCCGCGAAGGAGGGGAGAGGCTTCAGCGCGGCTAGGAAACAAACTTTGCAGTAGCCTCTAGGTGTGACTGAATCTCGGGGGCCAGCCCCCTGGGTGCTGTGGGGCCGCAGGTGCGGAACTAGGCCTCCAGCCCCTTGCTGCCCGCTTGGCACAGCACAACAGAGCTCTGCGTTAGTCTGAGCGCTCAGGGGCGGGGCAGAGATGGGCAGCAGGGCAGGGGAAGGGCATGACCAAGGAAAGCCCAGAGAGAACCCCAGGACCCAGGGAACACCAGGCGACGGCGACCGGGAGCAGAATTTCTCCCCCCTCCCCACCCATCGTCCGCCCAGCCGCAGAGCTGCGCATTCCCGGAGCTTTCTCCCAGTGCCCGGGGACTCTGTCAAGGGTCGGCTGCCTGCCCTGGCTCCAAACGCCGCAGCAAAGCCCAGGCTGGGAAAGGCAGGGAAGGTCCTGACACTCGTTAGGACCCACTGCGCTCCCTCCGGCGGGCCCTGCCCCCCAGCAGGGAGATGAACCCCGGCGCGGATTTTGACCGTCACACCACAAAAGGGGGAAGCGTCGGAAGGGATCGGCTTTAGCTAATCCACCTTGTAAACCCGGCTCCTTTGTGCGCCTGACAGCGCAGCCGCTTTCTGCCTCGCTCCCCGGGTCGCTCCCGCAGGAACACAGTCAGCCAGGGCCGGGTTCAGCCTCGGGCCTTGGCAGGCACCAGCACATGCGGGCGAAACGAGGTGCATGTCCACACGCACCCGTGCGCCCTGCTCACACCTGGAGGCCAGAGCCATCAGACACGTCAGCGGGGGGAGGGGATCCCGGGTACAGCTCGAGTTACTGTCGGGGGCACCTAGAACCCGCTGGCTACCCCCCTCACATGTGCACTGGCAGCTGAGCCCGCGAGGGCCGGAGCGCGCTGTGCTTGTGCAGGCCCTGAGGGGCTGTTTGCCCAGCCAGGGTGGGGACCGTCCCTGGAGAGTGCAGGAGCCCGGGAAAGACGCTGCTCTGCCCACGGGATCCCCAAGGCTGGAGGGGCTCAGCTCCGAGCCTGCAGTCCTGCCCCGATGCCTTGGAAAGCGCCTTCCCCCACACACCTGGCTTTCCGCAGGGCCCTTAAGCCCCGCCCCCAACCCTTCTAGGCCAAGCACCAAAGCTCCTTCTTCGGCCTTCCCGTTGAAATGGCATTGCCACGGCGAGCTGAGCCCCGCCGCCCGGCCACGGGGCACCATTGCAGCAGGACTCCGCTGCGTGGAGCTGTCCTGTCCGGACACGCAGCGCCCTGCGCCACAGGAGCCGTCCAGCGCCCCACCGGGTCGGGAAGGAGCCCGCGCGGGTGGCTAGATCACGGAGACTGCCTAGACAAATGGGCAGCCCCGCAGCTGGGCATACCGGGCCATACCTCGCGAATAGCCTCCCCGAGCCGCTCGAAGCGCCAGGCTGTACAAAGTGCACTGACATATATAAACAAAATGGCAATTTCAGGAAAGGCAGGGCTGCCCGCCCATGCAGAAAATTAAAGCTGACATTGAGTTTAATTAAACAAAACAACCAGACTCCGAGCTGAATCTGAAAAACAATGTATAGCACTTGGGAGAGAAACAGCAAAGCCTTGGATCCGATCTGATCAAAAACCTACAGAGCCGGTCCCCTCACCTACAGGCCCAAACGGCTGGGCCGGTGCAGGCCTTCTGGCCCGCCTTTCCCTCTGCCAACCCAGGGCTCCCACTAGTCACTTCAGTGCCTGTATGGCAATGCATGAGGGTGCAGTCCAACTAGCCACCGCCTCCGACCACATTGAACGTCAATGTGTGTGTGCACGGTGCAATCATACCATGCGGTGAGCTCATCTGAAGAAGTGGGATTTGCCCACGAAAGCTCATGTATATATGTTAGTCTCTGAGGTCTCTAAGTCTCCCAGGACTACTCTGCTCTTTTTAAAGTTATAGACTAACACAGCTACCCCTCTGAACCCTTTCTCCACTGAGTCTCCCGGGTCAGCAGGCTGCTAAGAGCGCGCCTATGTGTATTTTTGCATAGGTTACAAATAATTCCACAGAATGGCAAGTAAACTACAGATTCCTGTGATTGCCGAAGCTCTGTGTGTATGCACACCGTAGTAGAATATACATATGACACTGGACACCGCCACGAAGTCCTGGCATGTGCACTATTGTGTGACTCGCTTTGCAAGGCAGTTGCAGGTGAATTCTTTTAAACATATCATACGACAATGTACGTGAGCACATAAACACACACGCATACACACGCGCGATGCCCCTCTGACACCTGCAATACAAAACTCGGTAGTTTACATTCCAGAGATGATACAGCTGAGTTCTTTGAAATCTCATACAAGATACCTCTCTGCAGGTACTGATATTTGGTAAGAGTATATTTTGCATGACATTTCAAATCATTCCACTGCACCTACATCATTTCCTGGGAGTGTGTACACACACACACACACACACACACACACACACACACACACACAACGCCTGCATCGGAGGATTGGTGGGTAAGATATCTAGTTTTCTCTCGTTCTCTGCACACAAAGCACTAAGAACGCAGCACACCGGAGTGAAGAGCCAGCAGTCTCCCATCTCCTCTTCGCTGTGTCAAAGTGAGAATAAGGGGAGGGAGCGGGCCGCCTGGTTTTTCGCATTGCTCTGTGCATTTCCCTGGTCTCTTTCTGCTCACAGAGCTGGGGTCAGTAGAGGACCGGAAAACCTCTCCCTGTCACACCCAGCTACAGTGGGACGTCCACTTTCTCCCTACAAGTGGGTTGTACCCACAACACCTCATAATACCATCTACTTGATTTGTTAGTCTGTAAGGTGCTGCTAGACTATTCACTGTTTTTTAAGTTTGCCCAGTTACAGCCTAACTCGGCTACCCCTCTGAAGTTTTTGTACAAGGACTGGTGGTGTTCTTAAACGTCCTGCCCTTTTCCCGAGGCCTGTGAAGGGAAGCAGAGACCAAGTCCGGCTGTAATAGGTGTCTTGGGGATTTCTTTCGCTCCTGCTCAAGAAGAGATGGGACAATGGGCATCATCTTGCATTGTTCGCGTGTCCCACCGAAGCCCGTGGCTCCTACCTGAATCAGGGGTGCCAGATCGGACTCACTATTAGAGAACTTTCTCCAGGGGGAGGAGGGACAGGTGAAATGAACAGGAGCCCCACCAGCTAGCTGTAGGAGTTGTGCCGGGTGAAAGGGCAGGGCTGAGCAGGGACTTCCCAGCAGCTGCGATTTGCATCTTGGCTGGAACTTGTCCAAGATGAGCCTCGAGATTACTTCCTTTTCCCCTTTGGAAACTCTCCCGGGGCTGTCCAATTGCCCTGGTTGCGTGGGAAACCAATGGGGGAGAGGGCAGATTTCTACGGGGTGTCTACGTTCAGAGCACGATGTGTGCTCCGATGTCTCCTGTCACACACACATGCCTGCCTGCTCCGCTGGGCTGGGCTGGGAGGAGCGCGCTCCGAACTGGAGCCCCAAAGTTCCAAGCGAAGGATAGGAGCAGTAGCGGGGGGTTCCGCTTCCAGTGCTCTGGCTCGCAGGCTGCACTGAGCCCGGTGCAAGGGTGAGGGTGGCTGGCTGGCTTGTTTGGGGTTAGTTCCTCTCCGTTCCTCCTTAAGAGCCACTTGATCTCCCACCTGCCCTAAACAGCAATTCGGACTCACTCCTAATGCTCCTGCACTTCGGGGCAGATTTTTGCAGCCTCCGGAAGGCGGTTCCTGACCGAAAATCAGGAGGGGAAGTCCACCCAATGATTTAAACTCACTGGTGAATATCATCTTCGCCACGTGGCTACAAAAAACCCCCAAACTCTAAGATGATTTCCTGTCCACTTTTAAGGCTGTTGGGAACCAAATTCCCAGGGAGATTTGTAAACATTTGGATTTCAATGTTTTCTTTAAATCGAGGGAATTTAAAAACGCCTCCAAGCTGAGTGGCCAAGGAGCCATTTGCAGCCTAGCTTTCTGGGTGTGTATCCCAGACAGTTAAATCATCGAATCCTTAAGGTCTCGTCCGCAGGTTGGTGGTTTGAGGTTTCACTCTGGTCTGCGCTGGGATGAGAGTTAACGTGAGGATGGAGGTAAATGATTGGCGGTGTCCCAAACCTACGCTCACCCGGCGCTGTGAGCCCGGTTTAGCCCTTTCCCGGTTCCTTTTTGGAAAGAACCAATAGCAGGGAACTGTGGGCTTGCAAAACAGCGCGAAAGTTAAAGCAGAGCTCCACCCCGCCCCCCGCCAGCACCTGGAAGTCATAAGTGAAAATCGAAGAGAATATTTTGCGCTCGAACGTAAAATGTCCCTTCACAAGGGAGTGGGAGCTGCGTTCTTATTTCACACGTGAATGAGGTGTCATCTAGACACGGTATAGAATCTGCACACGGAGGCTGCCATCGATGAACTGGGAGTTTTACCCACCAGTTCGATTAACGTGTAAGGAGTGTTTATTTTACACGGAGCGGTTAGATCCCGTGAAACCTGTCAAACCACCTCTAAAAGTTATCCCGCAATAATCTACCACGCAGCAGTACCTCGCGCTGCTTTCAGCTCAGGGTCTAGCTCTCCTGGAAGGCAGCAAAAACAATACTGGCTCCAAACCCAAACCCAAAGTCAGAGGCAAAAACAAAACAAACAAACAAACTCAAGATGGTGTGGGGATGTGGAACAGAAGAGAGAGATTTTTGCTCGGATTCAATGATTGGTCAAATGTGGGAAGACATAGAGAAAATGACTAGCATATTAAAGAAAACAGGACGTATTATCTTGCTCCTGCCAGCAAGAAGCACTCTTTGCTAGGTGATTAGTCCCACTGATTTAAACAGAAATATTGGCGTGCCTAAGAACTGCACACACAAAAGGTGCAAGTTCAAATCTTACTGGTTAATATGGCGGCATTTAAATAGAATTTGGGGCGTGGAAGGGTATAGTTTTGCACTGATCTGGCTTTAGTTCCCTGAACAGAGCCGGTGTGTGCCTATGAACTTCACCGCAGTTCTTATTATTTTAGAAAGTGTACATAGAAAGTGTATATGATACGTTTCTAAAATACCATGCAACAAACCGCGAGGGATGAAATTCTTAACGTGCTAAGATGGGTCCATTTGTACATTTGGGGCCACACAACATAATAGAATATGAGAAATTAAATGTGGATCATGGAACAATGACTATGTACTAACTGGTGATGATGATATTGACATGGCAGCCAACACAAATCCAAGCTGCACCTTGTTTACTATTAACCTTGGATGACGTTCAGTTCTTCGCTCCCACCCGAGTCTGAAATAGAAACTGGGTTTTTTTCTTCTTCTGAGCGTTTCAAATATATATATATATGAAGTTGCACTGAGCTTTGACTTGTGCGCACACGTTTCTATCGCCCCATTTTTCCCACTGCAACAGATTGTGTAATCTCACTGGGCGTTAGATTAGCTGGGGCATTGCTATTAGTATGGGGTTTCCTCATTCATGCTTTTCTGTCCTTGGATTTTGGGTGCAGTCTTTTTGGTCAGCAATCCGCAGGGGTGTGACTCCTTTTTTCCTCCCTGACAGGTAGCTAGGGTGTCGGCTGATCGGTGTGGGGGGTTTTTTTAACTAGGAAGAGGAAAGTGAGACAGTGAGCTCATGAAATGTCGTCTTTGAAGGATATTTGTAATAACATAACCAGCAAAATGAATGTCATATTTTTGCTCCAATGAATTGGATTTCCTGAAATATTGTCTCAGTAATGATGCCTCTAGGCTCCTCTGGATTAGATAGCTCTCCCACCACATCAAGAAGGCTAATTATCCCAAAACCATTTTCCCCACATTTTCGCATCTTTTTTATTTGATGCTTCTGAAATCTTTGCCCAGCGCTCTCCCCACCCCCACCCCTTAGACGATTTCCCTGCTTTTCGCCAGGTTTTTGGTGGCAGATTCCCGCTGTTCTGTAAACCACTAGACGCAAGGGGGAGGGTGCAGCAGGGAGATTGGGTTCTCGGCTCCTATCTCTAGGAAAACATCTGAAACCTTAGGACAAATGGGTGGCGAAGTAAGGGGGTGCTATTGCAAGGATGACAAGGAGGAAATCAAGGCCCAGCGGTAATGATAACGGGTGTGTTGCGTAATGGCTGGGCCAGTTCACGGTGTGTTACCCGTGATGGTTTTTCCGCTGATCTTTACTCCCCAGCAGATTCCTTTGGCGCGGCAGCCAGAGGGACCCTGGCCTCGCGGGCTACTAGGGGTCACCCATCACCGTGGTATCTGAGCGACATTCCTCTAATGGAACAAAACCCTGATGTCCCCATCTAGTTTCTTTCTCCACCCTGTGGAAGGTGAGTCAACCCTGCAGGCCAAAAGTTCTATCCCGGTTCCCTGAGAGCTGGTCCACCCAGGTGTCTCCCTGCAGTCCTCCTGACCCGGCAAGACATGGGTTTGAAAGGACCCCAGGGAAGGGACCTGCTCTAGGGTTCATAGAGTCATAGAATCATGGAAGATTAGGGCGGGAAAAGACCTCAGGAGGTCATATAATCCAACTCCCTGCTCAAAGCAAGATCATCCCCAACTAATTCATCCAGCCCAGCCAGGGCTTTGTCAAGCCTGGCCTAAAAACCTCTAAGGATGGAGATCCTACCACCTCCCCATTTAACCAGTGTGTCACCCCTCTCCAGGCAAATAGTTTTTCTTAATATCCAACATAAACTTCCCCACTGCAACTTGAGGTCACTGCTCCTTGTTCTGTCATCTGCCAACATAAGAACATAAGAACAGCCTTGCTGGGGCAGAACAAAGGTTCATCGAACCCAGTATCCCGTCTTCTGATAGTCCGCAATGTCAGGTGCCCCAGAGGGAATGGACCCATTCTCAGCTTCTGACAGAGGCTAGGGACAACATCCCTGCCCGTCCTGGCTAAAAGTCATTGATGGACCTATCCTCCGTGAATTCCTTCTTTTTGTTTGTTTGAAACCTACCTATTAATTTCATTTGGTGACTCCCTAGTAGTTCTTGTGTGTGAGAAGGAGCAAATAACTCTTCTTTATTCACTTTCTTGACACCAGTCCTCTGTCATATCCCCGTAGTTATCTCTTCTCCAAGCTGAAAACAAGTCATATGAATCTCTTCTCATATGGCACCCGTTCCATACCCCTAATCATTTTTTTGCTCTTTTCTGAACTTTTTCCAATTCCAATATATCTTTTTTTTTTAAATGAGACAACCACATCCACTTGCAGTATTCACTGAGACTAGCCTGACTCCATCTTCTTTGGAACCCCCTGCAGGCAGCTGAAAGCTGCTATCAAATCCCCCCTTGTTCTTCTCCCCTGCAGATTAAACAAGCCCAGTTCCCCCAGTCTCTCATGGTAAGTCATGTGCCCCAGACTCCCTAATCACTTTCGTTGCCCTCCACTGGACTAGTGTAACCTGAAAGTGCATGATGCCATCCGGGAAACCTACTGCTGGTGAAAGGAACCATAAGGAGGGTCCTGGCGTTCCCAGTCCAGAGCAGAGAGATGGAGCATGAGCGGTGATCCAGCGGGCTCCCTCCTCCCCTATCACTATGCCAGGCTGAGCATTTGGACCCAGATTTTGGTAGCGCTGGTGCACGTGCTTGGCTTTGTTCTCGTGACTAGTCAGTTTGACTTCGATGGGACTAGTGGCGAAGGTAACGCTGAATAAGCAGGTAAATACTGTTTGACTGAGACGTGGAAATGATCCCCCCTCCCTTTCTAGGGCTCAGGGGGGAGGTCAGTCTCCAGCGCCGACCTTTATCCCCTGAGCTCCTATTTATACCCGATTGGGGGAGGGGGGGTGTGACGGCGCGTTGGGGTCCCCCGTCTCCTGCACCCCGAAATGGCACAAACAGACTGCACCAGCCGGTGGGCTAGAGGAAGTTTATTGCCTCTCCAGGATACAGCACAGCACAGATGTAGTCTGGTCACAGAGCTGGGCTAGGATGCCTCAGGCCCCCTTGAGATGGGGGAGACTGGGCCCCTAAACTCCAGCCTCTTTCCCTAGGCTCTCCTCCATCTCCCAGACAGTAACTAACTAAATTCCCTTCCAGCCCTGCCCCCCAGTCAGGGCAGCATTCCACCTTCCTTTGTTCCTCTCCATGGGGGGTGTCTGGCCACTGGTTCAACAAGTTTGGCACTACCTTTGCATAGTGAGGTTTTCCCTGCTGGGTCTTGCTCCAGACAGCAGGGGTCACCACAGCCCAGCAAGTACCCCCACTACGTCACAGGGGGTCTGTGATGACCCTTTGGGTCTGTAGGTTACACCTCAGACAGCTTCTACCTTGATGGTGAGGATGCCCCCTTCCCCCAATACAGAGCGAGTGCCTTCGACAGAACCCTGCAGGCACATCCTGTGACTCCCATTAGATTTTTTCCCTGTAACCCACCTGAGCTCAGTCACATCGCACGGAAGCGTTTGATATAAACTAGAACGCTCAAATAGGAACGAGAACCCCCCTCGGTTCCAAGCCTGAAACGAGCCTGAGCTGTCAACTCCGGGAGAGGGAAGGGATACAAAGCCGTCGGGTGTACGGATGCGGACTGCGAGCTGCTGGACCTGTCGAGGTTTACACTGGTCTGCTAAAAGGGATTCTGCCTTCAGTGCCCCTCTTTGAAAATAACAGCCCGGCAAAGCAGGGATGAATCCTCCGGGCCGGTTCAGTTTGGTTCCCCTGCACTGGTCTTTTGCCTGCTTGTTGCCGCTTGTTGGCGCGGACCTATGGGGCGCCATTGGGAACTATTTCGTTGCCTGGGGGCAGAGGGGAGTCTTCAACTAGCGGTTTTGCTTCTGCCTTGCTCACCCCGCCAGCTACAACCTCCCGTGACACGAGGCGGTACAGGGAGCCCAGCCGGAGTCTTGGCTACGCGCCAGGGACTAGCCCGGACAAAGGGTGTCACGGGTTTGCAAGCCCCGGGCGACTCGCGCTTTGGAACCAGGGCTCCCTGGTACCCGTACGGCCGGCGCAATCCCGTGCGGAATAAGGGGGCAGGGAAGGGCGGAGCGGAGCACCCAGAGTCTTGCTCGCTAGGGAATGTGAGATGAATCCCGACGGGCGCTGCTTTTCCCAGGATCGGGGCCTGCTGGAACCACAGCCACGCGCCTTTCCTGCAGGGCTCCCCCGGCCAAGCGCGCACAGCCCCTCCTCCGCCTGGCAGCCCGGCCTCTCTCCCGGGCGTCCGCTGGCCCTGGGCAGGGCCCTTGCTGGGGAGTGGGCGAAGGGCTCTGCTCGCCCTCCCGGGTCAGTTCCCTTCGGGCCTCTAGAGGGCGACGTGCGGACAGTTCTAGAGAAGCGCCGGGATTCAGGCTGTCTCCAGCCATGCGGGGCAGTTCCCTGCTGCGCTCTCCCGGGGGCTGTGCGGAGCTGGGCCCTGGTGGCTGCCTGACAGCCCTGAAGGGACAGCGGCCCACAGGGCGCAAAGCGGTTCCTCTGCACAACAGCTGCGGGAGGCTGCTTGAGAAGTGAAAAAGGCCCGTGAGGGCAGGGACAGGACTTGGTCTCTCAAGGTCCCTTCCGGGTCTCGTTCTACAAAGCTCGAAACGGGGCAGGTGGGCGCCTGGACAGGTGTGGGCCCCGCCCCTAGGGCAGCACGTGCTCCCACACCGGCCCCAATGACATGGCCAAGGCCTTGAAAAACCAGAGCCGAGCAGCCTGCGGTCGGGCGGCTCCGCTGGGGATCGGGCCGGGATGGAGAATGGCATCTTAGTCAGCCCTCCCCCCTTGTCAGCCAAGCCGGCTCCGCGGCCCTCTGCCCGCTGCTCTGTGGAAGGTTAGTTTTACTTTAGGGGGCAATCCAGGCACGCCGCCCCCCTTCGGCCATTAGCTTCCCCCTTCAGCAACTTAGAAAAGGGTGGGGGGAAGGTGCAGAGAATCTCCCACGAGCCCATGCGGGGGTGCAGGGCAGCCTTCCAGGCAGGGAGCAGCACAGTGGGGCCCTGGCTTGACCTCCGTAGTGGAACAGTCCTTGAACCAGCGCGGGAAAGATGTTGTAGCTCAGGGTATCCCCTGGAGGTGGGAGACCCAAGTCCTGACCCCAACCACTTTCTCATCGTTTGGCCGCCGCAGAACTGCTTCAGCAGCAGAGTGGGAGCGAGCTCCGCATCCGAGTACTGCTGTAACAGCCTAACCCATTCCCGCAAGAACCTTCAGCTCCTAAACTGCCTGACTGCGGGAAGCAGAGACAGGTGCCTCCCTGAAGGCTGCAGCTTGGCCTCGGGTGTTGAGAGAGGGAAAGGGCCTGGTACCCACCCCTCTAGGCCACGCCTCCCACTGGCTAGCGCAGGTGGCAGCCAGCCCAGGTGCCTAACTCTTTGTGCATCCTGGTGCTGTGCCTGGGATTTTGCTTGGTGCCTAGAAGTTAGGCCTTGTTAGCACTCAGCAGCATGGCAATGCCTAGGTAACTTCATGGATCCCACCCTGGGACTTGTGCTTTTCCACTCCTGAGAGGCCCGCACCCCTCTCAGGGACCAGGCAGGTGGACTTAAGCTGAGCCGTCAGAGTGTCTACACTGAGGGAGGCCAAGGGGAGCACAAGCTCCCAGCTTCCCTTACTTCTCCCAAAATGAGGAGTACAGGATGCTGACCCAGGCTGCTCCCAGCGTTCCATTTGGGAGTCTACAGTAGACCCGCCTAAATGGAATGCTAGAAGATGGACCAGAGGTTCAAGCTTCTTCGTAGTGTAGACATACCCTGAGAGATAGGATGGGCAGTGAAAAGCGCGGGGGCACTGCTGAGAGGCCGTGTGGCCTAGTAGACAGGGTAGTAGACAAGGATTCAAGTCACCTGAGTTCTCTCTCCCGCGCCCCCCAACACTGACCTGCCTCCTGCTCTTGGACAAGTCACAGTATCTCTGGTTCGCTATCCCCATATTGCACATGGGCACACTTACATATACACGGGAAGGAACTGTGAGGCCGATTGGGGATAAGAGCAACTGGTTATTGTTGCCTGAGCAACTCCTGAAAGTTCTGATATCTTTTATCTTGCATGGCAATGAGGGTGCCCAGCACTGTTGAAAATATGGTGTGGGAAAGGGAAGAGCTTTGGAACCGTTTCCCCCTGTAGGGGAATAGCCAAGCCGGGGGAGGGGAGGGAGAGGTTGTGCAGAACCCAAGTAGCTTTCTGGCTGCTTTGCAACGCTGGATCAGCAACGGAGGGCAGGGCCCTTCGCGTGTGAGGTCACAACTCCCGGACTGACGCCGAGACGCGCTATGCTGAGGTTGATTTTTGTGAAGGGGGCACCGGATCTCCCTCGGGAGGGAACCAAGAAAAGCAGCATCAAACCCGTGCACCTGCCCGCACTATCTGCTCCGGACAGGCAGCTGCCGCGCTGATGCCAGCGGGATATCAGAGAGACTCCCCCAGTCCTGCAGAGGGGTACACGGAACTCTGTGTAAGCAAGGATTTTGAATGGGAACTTTCCCAGCGGCTCTCATTCCTTCCAGCCTTGCTGCTATTCGCTCGGCTGGCATCTTGCCTGGGTGCCAAGCCTGGGAAACCCAGGCACTGAACCAAACCTCACTGAAGTCAGAGTCCTTCCTTTGATGTAAACGGGCTTTGGAACAAGCCCCTGAGAGAAATGGATCCCTGGAGGAGCAGCCCATCGTCAGCACCCTGGAGCCAGATCGCTCCGTGGCTCTCAGAGGCTTTGGGGAGCTCGCTGCGTTTAGCCTGTTGGAGCGCGCGCTCTCTCTTTTCTTGTCTACATTACAAAAGTCGTGTGAGGCGTGAGAACGCCGCCCGCTTTGTCTGTCGGGGCTTTGTGGCGCGGGACAGCCTCCTCTCCTCTTTCCCCTTGTCGCAGGCTGCTGTGAAAGGTCCCTTTATGCACACGCATTAAAAGGGGGAAAGAGGAAAGAATCTGTCTAGGCCTGTCTATGGGGATGCACGGCGCATACTAGTTCGCTGGCCAGCAGCTTTCACATCCCAGCTGAACATAAATCACAGGATCCAAGCCGTTGCACCTGGCAACAGCACCCTTCCCTCCCGGCAGCTCCCCCAGTGCAAGGACCCCAAGCCCAGGGCCTTATGAGTAACTCCCAAACTGAAAGCCCTGTTTGGGAGCACACATGGGGGGGAGGTGCCCCCAGCAGGAGCCTAACGAAAGGGTCCAGAGAATCCTATGCAAAACTGCGGAATAACTGGAAGGATGCAGCTCAGTGGGAAACTCTCCCTTTATGCTCATTGTCGACTTCCTGCAGCTTGTACTAGAGATCGTGGAGCGGGGACCAGTCTCCGTTGCTGGCACAGTGAGGGGAAAGACAGTTCTCAGCTGAGCTTCTACGCTGTTATTAGTTATGAATCAAATACAGCCGCGTCTTCCGCGCAGCAGAACACAATAAGAGGGACAATCTCTGCTATTCGGAGCAGCTTTCAGTCTGTAGAACCTACACACGAGTAGCCACTTTCTCTGTTCCCACCAACCCTCTTCTTTTCCTTCTAACATTTGAAGGAATCGCAGGTGATTGGTTCTTAGGGCAGGGACTGTCTTATGTGTCTGTACAGACTTCAGCAGCGAGGCTCTGTTTTAGCTAATTATTTAGGCCCTGCTGTAATAGAAAATGATATTAATAATAAGAAATTAATATTAGCAACAGTGTTTGTGGAAGCCAGATCGTAATGGGCTGCCACCTTCCTCCTCTAATCCGGAGAGTAAAATCATCCTCGGAGGTGTCTGTCCACTGACGAGTAACAGCACAGCTCTCATCTGAAATATTGGTTGCCAATCCTTGGAGTAAATAATTGACAATATATATGTCAAATAAACTCAAATAAGGATAAATGGAAAGGAACCGCTTCCTGTTGGCCGATATTTCATAAAGAGAATAGAGGCTAAATGCATTCATTGCATCCATTAATTGTGAATTATTCACTCAGCCATACAGACAGCCGGGCCTAGAGTCAAAAGCCTGTCTCGGTTCTGACTTGAATGGGGCTGTAACGGGGGGCTGAATCTGGAGTTAGAAATTATTAATGGAATTGGACGTTTCTGTCCTATTGCTGCATCTTCTTCGCAGAACAGAAATGTCCGTTTGGCCTTTCAAAGTTCATAATAGAAGATAATAATCGTGGAATTAAGGTTACTGGATATTTATATTAATATTAAGGTTAATATATATCATAAATAATGTGTGCATGCATCACATGCAATAATGTATCACATACAGACTGGCTTAGTAACACACATAAAGACTTATGCGCTCCTATAGACATGTACACTTATATTCCATATACATATACTGCCTCTTGCTCAAGCACACACTCTTCTCGTGCTGTATATACTTAGATTTTGCAGAATCTATCTATCTATCTATCTATCTATCTATCTATCTATCTATCTATCTATCTATCTATCTATCTATCTATCTATCTAATACTAGAGGTATGGAGAGATGGGAATGCATCTACTAAATGCTAGTCTGACATGACATGCTTTCATTTTGTTCCAATTTACAATTAGAGCTGAACAAAAACCGGTAGAGGTGAAATCTCTGAATATTAGTTGGAACACGAAAAAATAATTTTGGTCCAGCAGTATTTGTGATTCTTTTGCGTTCTCTTTCTGGCAATATTGAAGAGGTGAAGGCTAGTAGTAGGACTCCTCTAGGAAAGCGGATTTAAAATTTCAATGGTCAAATTATTGCAGAAGGCGAATTTTAAATCATGTATTCGATTGTTTAGCATGTGAAATTCACACTGTGTTGGTCAATTACATGGGTCACCGAACCCCCGAACTGAGTCCATACATTTAATTATGCCATTGACCGCCATAGCCCAGATTTGTAAGTTTTATTTCTGAATATTCTCAATGAATAAACTATTAATGCATTATTCACTGTGGAAAACCTTTCACAGAAATATTCACAAGTGATTAATAAATCTGAGACTTTCACTGACATTTTGAAAAAAGAAAAAGAAATAAAAGTCTACAACTCAGTTATTTAATCAGTTCTGATTAAACTCATTACTTTTCCCTCACTGATTTTGTTAACTGGGGCAAGATATTTTAGGCCTTTATTTATTTTTTTGTCTGTATCATAAATTTTTAAATTTCTGTTCTTGTCAATGACGGAATTTGATCTGGAAAAAGGAGAAAAAGTAAGTCGGAACAAATGGGCGAGGAGCTGAATCAGACATGGAAAGATACAAAATGACTCAGAGCTAGTTGCAAATCGGAATCAATTTTTTGTAATAAGTGCCCTTTATTAAGGACTTGGTTGGGTTTGTGTGTGTGTATTTCACTTCTAACAAATTGGAACACAGACCTGTTTCAACCACACAAAACTGTCCCTGACACACCAGATACTCGGATGATGAGCGATACAGAAATTGTAACGCATTATGTCCTATTATTGCCTTGTAAAACAATCTAAATCGGATTCAATTACCAGTCTGCTGGAGACTGGTCTGCGTGCTCAATATCTGTGTTTCTGCCTGTCTAATCTGCCTACCAGAACAGAGACATTCCTGCGAGATCACCCACTCCCTTGCAAATACTAGGGGGTTGTCTCCAGTTTTATTTCTAACACATTTGAGTGCTGCTTAGTCAGCGAGAAGTTTGTCCAACGCCTTCAGGACGATTCACCTTCAGAGTATGCGCCTTTTTATTGATTTGTTATGGGTTTTTTCTCCCTATTTTCAAAAAGAAATTCCCTGCGATGGGCGGCGGGAGGAGTGCTTACTGGATCAATGTAAATACACCTCCTTTATACCATCCAGTACCAACAATCATCCAGGACCGCAAGCGCTCTTCGTCACACCTTTTTTCAGTGTGTGTGTGTGTGTGTGTATGTGTGTGTGTGTGTGTGTGTGTGAGAGAGAGAGAGAGAGAGAGAGAGAGAGAGAGAATGCGAAATATTCTTCCACTTCTTTTAGTCAAACATCGGCCCACGTTTGAAAAATTCAGTACAATCGCCCTTTCCCTTAAAAATACAAGTTTGGGATGGATCCGGGTTGACTGCTAAGTCTTTTCATAAACAATAGCGAAGGGGAGGGGGCGCCGTTCATGTTAAAATCAACACTAATGAATGGAGCGTGTGAGAAGCTATGGGAAGGCAGGAATATGGGGGAGGTTACAACAGTGGGAGGGGGTTTAATGTGGTGGGTTTTTTAAAGTAAGTATTCAGATGTGCCTATTACACCCACCAGCCTATCCGAACTTGTGGCTCCTTTTCTCAGCTCAGGTCTGAATCGATGGGGGAAGGCGCAGTTTCAGCACAAAAATGTGCCTTTGGAGTAACAGGCTAATTAACCCCGCACTAGTCGGACTCCTGGTTGGTTAACTAATACCCACGTACCCCCGAGGATCCTAGTCAGAAAGCTGGGGGCTGAGCAGGCGCTGGAGCTCCCAATCTAGCCTGGTCTTTCTCCGCCTCTCCCCCTTCCTCGTAGGCGTTTGAAAATAGATCGCGCGCGGTGCGCAGCTCTCCCCCCCCCCCCCCAATTCCTGGTAAAGGGAAAGCGCAGCTCGGTGGGGCTCAGGAACGCGCTGCCCGGAAGGGGTTTGTCATGTTACCGGATTTTAAGGAGATCGGACAGGTTACTGCTGCACCCGTGGGGGGGGAGGTTGCCCCAAAAGTTGGTACAAAGGGGGCCATGTGAGGTGTTGAATGAGAGCGTATGTTCTACTGATTCTGTATATGCTATTCATGTACTTGTATGATATATGTGTGTGGATTTATAAATATCTGCTCTGTGTTGATGCTGGAAAATTCTCTGTCTGAGGCAGAGCAATGGGCAAAGAATATTCAGCCAGGGACAATGAATCTCTAGGGGCCAATACACACCTGCAAACCAGCCAGGGCCTAAGGGCTGCCAGCATGGGACACAGGGATAGGTCATTGGACCATGTGACTTTCTCTGGCCAGGAGGATGCCAGGAGAGGTATATAAGTGCCATGTGACACCCTCCATCTTGTCTTTGGCTCAGCTCTTGATCCCAGAGCCGGAAAGAACAGTGGACCCGTCCTGACATAGGATGTTCACCAAAGACTTTTAAGCCAGCAGTAAGTCCACCTCTGCTACGAGCCTGTATAGAGACTTGGCGATTCGATGCATGTAAGGTATTCTCCTTAACAACCTTACTCTCATGCTTTTCTTTCTTTTAATAATAAACCTTTAGATTTTAGATTCTAAGGATTGGCTCAGTGTGATCTTGTGGGTAAGATACAAAGTGTAAATTGATTGGGACCTGTGGCTGGTTTCTTGGGACCGGAAGAACCCATATGGGGTAGGCAAGATTGGGTTCTATAACCCCTCACCTGTGTGCTAGGCCTGGGGCTGACTGGGGCATAGGGAGAGCTGGGATGTCAGAGGGGTTTGGCTCGTGAGGCTTCTGGCTGGCCAGACTGGCAGCTGAAGCGCTCGGTGCCACTGGTTTGTGGCTTATTTGGGAAGGGCCTCCAGTCATGGGCTGTAAGGAGCCCCAAGTTTGAGCAACTCGCCGTGAGTGGACGCCCTCAGCTGTACCCAGACCCAGCCCAGTCCATCACAGGGTTAATACATGCTTCCCACAATTGCCCTTTAGTTGTGGAGCCTCCTTAACACTGGCGCAGTAGCCAGTTTACCAGGCTCAGAGTTTCCTGTGCCAAGCAAGTATGCCCTTTCCTTCATACCCCACAACAGCACACCCCACCTTTCTATTGCAAATAGTGGCTGTGAACTGATTCAATCCAAACCCTCTGGCCAAAAGGCACATTCCCACCGCACCCAACCCCGCTGGTGAAATAGATTTGTGCGTGGCCACTGCAGTGAAGAAGATAGAGGATGCACCCAGCACCACCACACACTACTTAGTCCCTGTGTGTATTTGACCTGCAAATGGCCCAGAGCTACCGCTGGGTTAGCCCTTGGCTGGGGAGTTGTGTGTACTTGTAAATAAAAAAATTGGTTATAAAACTGTTACTCATTGCAGAAGTAGTGTAGTCGCGGGCAGCCAGTTCGAACTAAGGGGATTTAAAAATGGCGCCCACCCGGGAACATGCAAATGAAGCCCGGGATATTTAAATCCCGGGCTTCATTTGCAAGTTCGAATGCCTACATTAGCCACCTTAGTTCGAACTAGGGGGCTAGTGTAGACATACCCTAAGGTGCCACAGGACTACTCATTGTTTTTAAAGTTATAGACCAGCGCTACTCAACTTTAGATGCCCCGGGAGGCACAATGATACAGCACATACTGAGGGCCACAACTTAACTGTGGTTGCATATACATGCAAATTTATATGCAAATATATGCAAATAGATTCTTTCACACTGACAGGCATGAATACAAAAATTAAGGCAAGACTATACAACACACAGACTCCATTTAAGTCAATTCTGCTGATAGTAATAAAATGCAATATTTACCCGATTTCCACCCATAGGACAGCACTTTTAATGAGCAATGACAGTCCAGGAATTTAACTACTAAAACACATATCAACAGAAGATGATCATATTGAATTGCCATTGTGGAGCATGTTCCCTGTGGAGTCCATGTTCAAAGGATCCCACCCACAGGCTGCGTGTTGAGATCCGTGTAAACCCAAACCGCACCGTGGGCCACAAACAAACAGGCTGTGGGCCACATGTGGCCCATGGGCCACGTATTGAGTAGCCCTGTTATAGACTAACAGGGCTACCCCTCTGAAACTTGTAAATATAATACCAGGAGCCTGGAAGCAAATGTTCTTTCCTTGTATCCTCCACCACCATCTATACAGCTTGCAAAAATATTGCCAGGCCCTGTGGCCTCTTCTCAGCATTTTTTCAGCTAGAAACAGGATTCAACTCTACATCATCCTGTTTCCCAATAGCCTTCGGCTGTCACTTCAGTAGACATATAATCCACAGCAATGTGTGAATCATGGCCTTATAGGCTACCTCTACTCTGCAATGCTATTTTGGGATACCGGAGTATTCTGAAATAAGCTATCCCATGACTTCACACCAAACTTGTTATTTTGAAATATAATGGGCTCGCTATTTCGATGTCCCTGTAAACCCATTCCACAAGGAGGAAGGGACATTTCAAAATAGCGATTTGTTTCAAAATAAGTGCTGTTTAGACAGCACCAAATTTTGAAATAAGCTATTGCAAAATTGACTCAAAATAAGCTATGCAATTTGCATAGCTCAAATTGCATAGCTTATTCTGAGCTACGGGCGCAGTGTAGACGCACCATAGAGAGTAGGAGCCTAATAGTCTGGATTATGCCTTTAGCTCAAGGCTAAAGCTCAGAGCTGTGGGTTTAAAGGCCCTTCAATCCCTTACATGTGTAACCAGATAGACCTAAAAATGCTGCTCTCACTTTGGGGTTAGGGGTCAAGACAGTAGCACATGATGGAATTTAGGGTGTTTTTTTCTCTTTAAAAATCTCTGCAAGTGATGAATGCAATGAAGCTGAAGTCACACACTTAAGAGACAGGCAAGGAGGCATCTGAGTAACATTGCACAATTTTGCATTAGGATAAAGTCTTTAACTACATGATCATAGGCTGTTTGTTCTGCAGGACTCTGATTCATTCTGTGCACTGGAAGGCCTGTGCAGGAGACAGAGGTCTGTAAGAAGAAAAAGGCTGGTTTGCTGTAGTTAACACTCTGGGGTGGGGACCTGGAAGAGAGGGATTCTATTCCTGGCTCAGTCACAGACTTCTTACATGATGTCAGGAAAGACTCTCTGCTAATGTATCCATACAAGGAGGGTGAATGAAGGTTGCATGGACAGCTGTAATCCTGGCACTTGCTAATCTTTCAGGCTGCGTCTAGCTTGGCATGATTTTCTGGAAATGCTTTTAATGGAAAAGCTTTCCATTAAAAGCATTTTCGGAACAGGGTGTCTAGATTGGCACGGACGCTTTTCCGCAAAAGCACTTTTGCGGAAAAGTGTCCGTGCCAATCTAGATGTGCTTTTCCGCAAAAAAGCCCCGATCGCTATTTTCGCGATCAGGGCTTTTTTGCAGAAAACAAATCTGAGCTGTCAACACTGGCCCTTTTGCGCAAAAGCTTTGCGCAAAAGGGACTTTTGCCTGAATGGGAGCAGAATAGTATTTCTGCAAGAAGCACTGATTTCTTACAGTAGGAAGTCAGTGCTTTTGCAGAAATTCAAGCGGTCAGTGTAGACAGCTGGCAAGTTTTTCCGGAAAAGCGGCTGATTTTCCAGAAAAACTGGCCAGTCTAGACACAGCCTCAGTGTTTGATTTTGCTGCAATGGTGTTTTTAACATAATGTTTTTGCTGTAGTTATATTTATTTTGAGAAAATGTGAGTTGCAGGTTACTACAGCTGTTATAAGGATAGAATAACCTTACGGAGACTATATGGACTACATACATAGGGCCAAAGAGAGGGCACTCATCTACTAAGGAGGGCATTCAGAGGTGACATCTTCTGTATTTGCAGTATTGGTTAAACTCTAAGTATGAAAATGCTTCTGACTTCTGTTCAACATGCAGCAACTCATCTCTATAGGCACTCAGCGAAGATATTCTAGGCAGTTGTTTCCTAGCTGTGTATTTTCTAGACTGATCCAAATTTTCATTAATTCACACACACACACACACACACACATGCAAACTTCTGTATGGGCTCTACTCTCAGTGAGGCTGGTACACTTTTAATAGTAGGGATGCTGAAACCCAGCCCCATTACCCTGTCCATGCCCTCCATTCAAGAGGGAGTGGGGCGTGGGTGACCCAGACAGGGTAAGGAGGCTAAGATTGGTGTCACAGCAGGAGGGGGATGCAGGGCCAGGAGCAGAGGCCTGTGGTGCAGGGACAGCACTTGGAATCCTGGGTGTGGGGTTGACAGTGGAGCCTTGGGCTCTGGGCCAGAAATCTGCATGCAGAGTCGGGAATAGAGCCCCAAGAGCAAGTCTGGCCACCTAGAACCCCAATGGGGGGGGCAGAAGCAGAGTCTTACACTAAAGACAATTCTTGTAAGATAACCTTATAACAAGCTACATGCAGATTTATTAATAGGAAAAGTAACTAAGAACATTATTTACAAGGTGCAGGGAAGCATATATACACACAAATTAGTTTCAATCTTAAGTTTCAAAAAGTATTAAAGCTCTTGCAGTAAGTAAGCTCTGTATGTCAGAGACGGGCAACCCAGGCTAACGAGTGGGCCACATGAGTGGCCCTCCTTCATCTCAGGGGACCTCCAGATTGTCGCAATCAAGAAAGTCTCCCAGGATAGGGTAGTTTTCCTAAATGTGCCTGCATACCTAGAATTCGCAGGGTGTGCCCATTAAACCATTGTAGCACTTTGGCAGGTTGCAAAGGGAGGACACAGCTCTCACAGCCAACGTCATGTGCAATCAGCACGCATCTCACTTCACATGCCCTTGCTTTAAGTGAGTCTCACTTTTGCAATAGCGGTAAGAAAAAGTTATGCAGATGAAAACCAGCAGAATCTGGCAATC
This sequence comes from Pelodiscus sinensis, assembly GCF_052426305.1. Taxonomy (NCBI): domain Eukaryota; kingdom Metazoa; phylum Chordata; order Testudines; family Trionychidae; genus Pelodiscus; species Pelodiscus sinensis. Next base: position 30,191,558 of record NC_143065.1, read on the forward strand.
CTGCGTGTGGGCAATGGTAAACAAAATATCTCATTGGCCAGACATAAAACCACAATGAGCCGCATGCAGCCCTTGGACCGCAGGTTTCCCACTACTGCTGTATATTCGTTAGGGTTAACCCCATCCTAGGATAAGTACTGAGGCTCTTTTGCTCATGTTTAGTGATCTTTGCCCCTCAAAGTACAAGCACCATAAAGAATAGTAATAGAAATGTAGCCGTGTTAGTCTGGTGTAGCTGAAGCAAAATACAGGACTATGTAGCACTTTAAAGACTAACAAGATGGTTTATTAGATGATGAGCTTTCGTGGGCCAGACCCACTTCCTCAGATCAAAAAGTTTTGATCTGAGGAAGTGGGTCTGGCCCACGAAAGCTCATCATCTAATAAACCATCTTGTTAGTCTTAAAGTGCTACATAGTCCTGTTTTAAGGAGCATAAAGATTCTGAATTTCTCCTGGCAAACCTCCTTGGTGGGGGATTTTATTCCCTTCCTCCACTCTGCTTGGAGCTGCAAGCTCAGTTGGTGGAAGGAACTGACTCTTCATGGCTTGGGATGAGTAAACAACAAAATATTTTGTCCTCTTTAATGTTCCACTGTAGTACATCTGATGTGAATGGGCCTTCCTTGTTGGCCAGGTTGTATCCACTTTTGTCAGAGATCAGCCCTTTACATCAGTTAATGTCCCTTTCCTGTCTGGTGATTCACAGTTTCAGGGGCTTACAAAGCCAACACCCTATTATTACCTTCTTAGATGGGATGCAGATGTTATAAGTGAAATGAATGTAGTTAGCAACTTGCAAATGCATAACATCTAAATCTATTCTTATAATTCTAATACCTGTGTTAAAAATGCCAGGTAAGATAGCTTGCTTTCAGCTGTGTACTTGTCAGTCTTCCACTGAGACCTGGGGACCTTGGCATGAGCTGGCACCTGGTCTGCAAGGGTCACAATAATTATAAAAAGACTGTGCAGTGATTTCAATGACTGCTGCACATGGGGGCTTGCAGGACTGGCCCTCGGGGTAATTTTCTAAGGAAATATATAATAGTGGATAAGTGGCAAAAGAGCATAACTGGCATGTGGATAAGCTGGGAAATGAATGTGATTGAAGTGATGCCTGTTAGCCAGAGGAAAGAACTAGATTTCATGTGCATTGGGACGGGGTTAAAACAGAGTGTGCTGCTTTTTGTTACACTGATCTATTAGTTGATTTTGCTGGTAGATACTCTTTCACCCTCTAGTGGCTCAGATTTGCCCCCCACTTCTGCCTCACAGGATAGGGATACACTGCTGAACTTCAGCAGGACTTTAGTTATCCTGCAGGGGAAAATAGGGTTATAATGAATGCATAAATAACACTCATTGGGCCAAATCCTGTCTATGGGGTCTTAATAGTCTTTTCTATATTTTCAAATATATTAATTTCAACTATAACTATATATTGATTTCAACTATAACTGTTTCAACTATAACTAATACAAAGTGTACAATGCTTACTTTATATTATTATTTTTATTATAAATATTTGCACTGTAAAAAATTATAAACAAAAGAAATAGTATTTTTCAATTCACCTGATAAGCAATCTTTTTACCAGGAAAGTGTGACTTACATATGTAGATATTTTTTTTTGGTTACATAACTGCACTCAAAAAAATGTGGAGCCTACAAGTCCACTCAGTCCTACTTCTTGTTCAGCCAATCACTAAGGCAAACAAGTTCGTTTGCATTAATGGGAGATATTACTGCCTGCTTCTTGTTTACACCTGAAAGTAAGAACAGGTATTTGCATAGCACTTTTGTATCCAGTGCTGAAAAATATGTTAAACATTTGTATACCTCTTTAGGCTTTGACCACCATTCCAGATGACATTCTTCCATACTGATGATGTGCATTAATAAAATAACACATTCATTATATTTGTGACACAACTGCTTGAGGGAGAATTGTATGTCTTCTGTTCTGTTTTACCTTCATTTTGCCATCATTTTATGTGATAGCCATCTTATATGATGACCCAGCCCATGTTATTTGTAAAAACACTTTCACAGCAGATTTGACAAATTGCAAAGAAGTACTAATGTGCAATTTCTAAAAATAGCTACAGCACTCAGCCACAGGATTAAAAATCTGAAGCGCCATACAAAATCTGAGAGGGGCAGAGTGTGGATCATGCTTTCAGAAATCTTAAAAGAGCAATACTCCGATGCAGAAACTACAGAACCCAAATCAACAACAAAGAAAATAAACCTTCTGCTGGTGGCATTTGACTTGGATGATGAAAATAAACATGCATTAATCATCTTTGCTTTGGATCATTTTTGAGCAGAACCTGTTTTCAGCATGGATGTATGTCCTCTGGAATGGGAGTTGAAGCATGAAGGGACATATGAATCTTGAGGACATCTGACACATAAATACCTTGTGATGCCAACTATAATAGTGTCATGCGAACACCTGTTTTCACTTTCAGTTGGTATTGTAAAAAAATAATAGAGTAGCATTATCTCCTGCAGATATAAACAAGATTGTTTCCTGAGCAATTGGCTGAACAAGAAGTAGGACTGAGTGGATTTGTAGGATCTACAATTGCACGTTGTTTTATTTTTTAATTCATTAATTTTTTTTACATAATTCTACATTTTTAAGTTCAACGTGCATGCTAAATAGATTGCACTACAGTACTTGTATTAAGTCCATTGAAAAATACTTTTTCTTGTTTTTTACAGTGCAAGTATTTTCAATAAAAATAAATATGAATTCAGCACTGTACACTTTGTATTCTGTGTTGTAATTGAAATCAATATATTTGAAAATGTAGAAAACACCCAAGAATGTTTAAATAATTGCTATTCTATTATTATGCAACAGAATGATTAATTGTGCGATTAATCACAATTATTTTTAATCATGTAATTAATTGCAATTAATTTGTAATCACTTGACAACCCTAATTATAATATTCTTTGTATTATTCACATTCCATTCCTTATCTATTCAAGTTACTCTGCCTTACTGCTCACCCTTGTTTCCTGACCAGCTTCCATTCATCCTACCACTTACATTGACATGACTGCTGAATTTCTCCTGGCAAACTGCAATGAGCAGTTATACCCGCTTTCTCCTGGCCCTGAGTCTGAAAGCTCTGCACATTCAGGGAAAGTGAGACCTCAGAGTTGAGATATACAGGGGGAGCCTGGGAGTAAAAGGTTGATTTCTGTATGCAAAAGAGAAAGTATAATTCAGAAAGGCCCCACTTCTGCTGGTTGGAGCCAGGCCATTAGAATGAATATAACACAAGGTTATATAATGCAGTGTCTTTTCTCCTACAGAGTAATATTTAAAGTAGAAAGAGGAAAACCATCAGGATTTTTTTAAAATGCAAAATACCTATTACTAACTCCAGTGCATAAGGCCCCATAGAAAGGTCTCCTGGACATTTCCTTACATTCATCTTTTTAGTGCTTTAGCTGATCTTTTATCTGACCTCCTTCTAGTGGTGATGCCTTGATGTCTTCTACCCTGTTCCAAGGCCTAATTGCCCTTGCAATTAGAAATATCCTTTCTGTCTTGTCCACACATTTCCATTTTTAGCTTCAGGACAATGCCCAGTGTATTATGATTTCCAGACCATGTGAATAATCACTTTTCTTTCCTAAAAAGAATTCTGATGGTGCAGTGCTATCCTCTTCCAACCAGCCCTTTCCTGCTCACCTCCTTGTCCTGCCTACCCATCAGAGGACACTTACCTAATCATGCAGAAAAGAGTGCAGAGCAGGGGGCTGCAGCACTAGAGGATGTGGGATGTTCCCCTCCCCCTTTCTGTCTGTCTTCCTTGGTCCTTTCTGACTGCAGGCCCTTTGCTGCAAGTGCTTGATATCAGATATTGATCTGTCACTGTACAGCACAGGATACACTTAGTCCTATATACATCATAAATCAGTATCTGCCTTTGCCCTGTCTCCCATTGAAAGGATTCTAGGGCACAGCAGCAGCCACAGACCAGTGACAGCACTACTGCAGCAACAGTCCTGCTGTGGTGGAAGGAGTCAGGTGTAGTGAAAGGAGGTAAGTGCAGTGCAGTGTATTTTAGCCATTTGACCATGGTCCTAGGCCCTACACTGCCCCACTACCATGAGGCAGGTCAGGAGGGAAGAATGCAGCCCACAAGTACCTGCTGGGGACTTTCTGATTAATTAGTCACTCTTAACGATTAACACAGGTCCATCAGTCATGAAGACCCATATACATAGGGCCCTATATGACCAGACTCTGTGGAGGAGATGGGGACCAAGCCTCAGGTGATACCAGGACAACGTTTTAGCTGGCATCTGCTGTGTTGCTTGTTTTTATGACCCCGAGCTAGGGAGAAAGGAAATAAATACAACTCATAAAGGTAAAAATCCCAGTAAATGGGAAATCTCTTGTCAGTGTCCAAGACCCAGAGGTTCCCTGTGACTTAGAGACACAGAGAGCATATGCAGCTCTGTAAAAGGCATATTTCCATATATGTGTCAGTATTTTCACTCTTTCTGAAGTCAGCAGGGGTTGATGTACATTGCCACTAATGGATCAGTTATTATTGTAACTGGTTATCAATCTGTTCTGCCCTGTGGGCTTGGCACTGTAGAGAACAAGGAGAAAACATTGGTATCTCTAGGCCCTACTGGTCCAGAGCTCTTAGCAATCTTTGGGCCTAGAGCCAAACACAGCTCTTTCTCTGGCTCTCCCCTGCGAAGCCTAATTGACTCATGATATGCCATACTGGAGGAGATGCTCAGTTACTTATTTTTTAATGGTCATTCATTGCCCAGTTATTCAACCCCGATTTCCCATATCTTCAAAATCTGTTAAGGGCAGGGTCATCCTTACCCATATGCAGAACACCCAGCTGCATAGGGCACCCAAAAATTTGGGGCACCCCTGGGTCTTAAAGTCCACCCACCACTCTTCCTATCTGTAGTCTGTGCCTCTGCTTCCTCCTGAGAGGATCTAGTTAACTGAAAGGCCTGCCAGACCTATGACCAGACCACGTGAAGAGCCTTTCAATTGTCAACAAAGCCATTTAGCTGGCACGTGCCAACTCAAGGTATATACTGTCAGTTTCTTGAATTTACTGTATTAGTCAAAAGGACCTTAGTTTAAAATTTGCTTTATTTAAACAATTTCATCAGTGCATTGCTGAAAATTTTAAAAATTACATCTCTAAAAAATTGTCATCCTCCCCAGCTGCCATCAGGCATGGGGGCAATAGTTTAATAGTACTGTGAGACCCCCATAAATCCTAAGTACGTCTCAGTTCTTGACTCTCAACTTCTGCATGCTGTGTCACTGGTCTACCCCTTGTAGGCTCTAGCAAAGAGAGAGAGAGAGAGTAGCTAAATATGACACAAGCTTTTGCAGGGCCTACCAAAATGCAACGTCTTGTTCCCCTGCTGCTGGATGTTTGACAGAATCGCGCAATTCTCAAAGCACCAGTGATGAGCGGTCGCTGAGACTAATGCACAAACCATGTTGGTTGGCAGGCTAAGACCTACTGTAAAGTGAAGTTGTCTGACAAAGAATCCTCAGCATTTCAGAGCAGAGGAAGAATAAAGAGCAGAACTTGCAAAGAAAAGAACAGGATTTTCCAGCTTCTGTTACGTTTTACAAACAATAGCTGTTAGAAAAATACTTATTTAAATATTGCTTGAGAATCTCCTTTTAATTTTTAATCTCCATACATAGACCTCTTACTGGCCGAGTGGATTAAATAGCTATTCCCCAAGTACAAATTTAAGCCCTGTGCAGTTGAAGGATATGATTTATTCATATCTCTCTTGCTCTCAATCTGTGTGTATTGTGTAATAGATGTGTGTGTGTGAAAGAGAGGGAGAGTGTGTATTACCTGTACGAGCGGGTGAAAGAGCTTGTGTGTGTATAAAAAGTGATCCCTAAGGATGTATATGTGTATTTATGCCTCTGTGTGTATGTGAAAGGGTGAGTGTCATTGATGTGACTGTGTGAGGAGGAATCTGTATGTTTCAGTGTGTATATAACATGTGAGTGTGAATGTGTATAATAAATGCCTGTGTGGGCATGTATTATATGTCTGTGACATGATGTGAGAGTGTGTGTGTGTATAATAGATGTATCTGTGTGTGTGATCTTGTGTGCATGTCTAAGTGTGATATGTACATATGTGTGAGTGTGTGGATGTGCCTAGGTGTCTGTGTGAGCATGTGTATGTTGCGTGTCTGTGTGTATGTATGTGTATAACATATGTGCCCATGTGTATATTGTGTATGCGTGTGTGTGTGCAATGTGTGAGTGCATATGTGTGTGTGATGTGTGAATGTGTGTAAAATATATGAGTGCATGTGTCTGTGAGCATGATGTGTGTATGTGCGTTCATGTGTGAGTATTGTATATGTGTCAGTGTGAGTGTAGGTATGGGTCTTTGATGTGTGTATATAACATACATGTATGTGATGTATGTGATGTGTGTATATATATAACATGTCTGTATGAAGTGTGTGTGTATGATGTGTGGGTGAGCATAGGTGTCTGTGTGTATAGCATAGCTCTGATGTGAGTCTCTTTCTCTCTCTTTGTATATTTTAAACAAGCCCAGTGCAAAGCCGGTTCCTTTTCAGTCCCTCAGTCTGGGCTTTGCAACTTGCTAGCCCAGCGCTGCCAAGGCCTCCTTTAAACTCCAGGCTATTTGCTTTGGACGTGGAGTTTATAGTTTGGGATTATTCGTCCCCTGCAAGCTTTTTGTTAAGCAGCCCTGAAAGGACTCAATGGCTGGGAATACCATTCTAATTACAGGGAAGCACAGCTTATTTAGAAGATAAAAAGAGACTTGTAGTCTCATAGCAGCTCCTTACATCCGTCAAATAAGGAGCTCTAATGATGGGGTGAGAGCCAGTGAATGCCTAAAACAAACTAAAAAAGGAGCGAAAATAAAGCAGCTAGGGGCTTAAGATATATTAAATTACCCTGGTTAGGAATTGAGGCATGGCTCAAGTCTGGCGGAGAGGCTGGGGGCGGGGGGAGGACGGAAAGTGCTGCTATTCATTTCTGGGGAGAAGGGTCAGGAGGTCGGAGGAGTTCACAGGGCCTGGCTCCATTCTTATGCTAACCGAGAATGCAAGCGCTGGCCTGGAAAATAGAAATGAATTTGCAATAATCCGAGCCCCTCTGTTTGCAAGGCGAGCAGCTCTATAGCTAATTGCCGCCCTGCCTCCCTACTCCTCCGTAAGGGTCGTTATAACGATGCTCAGGGGATTAGACCCGAGAAGTTCCCCCCTCCCCCTGCGGCTCATGAACTATTCGGAGTCAGACACGGCTGTTTGGGCTGGGCTGGGCTGCAGGGGTCAGGACAGCCAAGTTCTTGAACTTTCCCAAAGTTAGCAGGGGCCGGGCTGAAACTTTTCGAGGCCCCCGCTTTGCCATCGCACACAGGGGCGGAGAGCTCCGGACCGCGCCACGTCGCTAGCCCATTGGAGCGCCCGCGGCACCTTGCACACGCTGCGTCAATCCCTCCCCCGTGGAAATGATAAAGGGAGCGAACGTGCGCAGCTCAGAGAGCAAGCACAACGCAGGGACACAGAAACCCGCACACGCGCATACACACACACAGACGCGCCCGCGCGCGCACCAGGTGTCACATCCTCACCAGCACACAGGCACCCAGACAGACCCACTCTCTCGCCTTGCTCTCGGTTTACTCTCAGCGGGTGAGTCAGCCCAGGGATTAAGAAGCGGCCTAATGAGCCGCTGCCAATCCACACATCGCTACACTCAGCTTCCTCCCCACCCTCAACCCGGAACATTTCCCCTGCACAGAGCTCGTCTACACCGCCCGATCCCCTGACAAGGATTTCCTGACAAATCTCCCTCCCCCACGCGCCTCCAGCGATGAATTCCTGTTGGGGTTGGGGGGTTTTTTGGGTGTGGGAGGGTGACTGTTCTCCACCCAGCCTCAACTATTTTCAAAACAAAACAGAGCTGCCCCCCTATCCCAGCCCTAGAGTGGGCTGGATTGCCTCGGAGACCAAGGTGCACCTTGAGAACGCAAGGAGGAGTCCTGTGGCTAACACAAACCTATAGTATCAGGATCTTTCGTGGGCAGTTTCGCTAGGCCTGCTGGGGGAGGGGGAGGGGGAGGTTGTTGCAGAGACACAACAATGTCTCTGTCTCTGGATGCTCGCCTGGAACAAGAGGATGTTGTCTGGAGCGCTGCAGAGCCGGGCCCGCTATTCAGCTGCCAGTGACAGGCAGAAAATCAGGGAAGAATTGCACGAATTAAAACAAGTCATCAACTCAGCTCACGTGACCTCACACCTACAATCAGGGGCCAGCAGCCGCAGCCGGCCTGTTTACAGGAGCGGCTCGGGGCTCTTTCCAATCGCCCAGAGTCTCTGTCCCCTCCTCCTTGCAGGAAGGAAGGGCTGACATCCTGGCCCCGTCCATGCTTCGCATTCTCCACTGCGAAGGAACTGGCTGAGCTGTTTGTCAGCTGGGCGTGAGATGTGTAAACAGTCCCTGGAAGCTCGGGAGATGGCGGATTCGAGCTTGTCTGTTCCCGGAGGAGAGAACGCCGATTGTTCACGCCTATTCCGTTGTTTAGTTGCTGACTTGGCCGCAATGTAATGCTCTAGGGTGGCTTCCCTCCCTCCCGATAAGCATGCAAAGGAGCTCTTTCGAATCGATTTCTGCAGGCTGTCTCAGGGCGACCATGCCTGGTAGTCTACAAACGTCTGTCCTGGGACAGCAGACCTGGAAAATGATCTTCCATCCGCGTGTAGGTCGCCCTTTCTCTCGAGTTACCCGGGGTTGTCAGAAGAACATTGGGGGCCGAAGAGCTCCCTGCTGCCCGGGACCCAACCCCCCCTTTCCCGAGGTGCTAGTTGAGAAGGGGCAGCCAGGAGCGTTTCATGGCAGCTGCTTCAGGGTGGTTAGTTTGGATGCAGGGCAAAACCAAAGCAGTATTAGCAGAAGAACATGTAAAAGGCAGATCCAGGTGCGGTCAGAAGGTCATCCAGCGAGTGAGCCCTCCGGGTACATAAAATAATACGGGGAGGCGGAGGGATGAGAGACAGAAAGCGCAATAGCTACAGTAATGGTTTCTGTGTTGGGAAGCATACAGGCACTCTTACATATCACGATCTCTAGCTTCTTATTCTATTTATTGCCTGAGCTCTTATTTAATTCCCACGTTAATTCATTACTTGAATCTACGTCTGAGTCATCCCATTCAGCAGAACTCAGTGCCTGTGATTAAATATAGAGGGGTCACATTAAAGGTGGGTTACCCCTGCTCACTATTGTATCTCATCGACAAGTAGTTTTTCAGGCTTCATTTGGCTGAAAGATGACTGCTGGCGTCCTGTGGTCCCAGCTATTTTTAGGGACTTTATGGTGCCTTTTTTGTAGTTTGGGGGTGGGAGAACCCGAAGTCTGGGCAGAGATGTGAAGGGATCTTGCACCTGCCTAAAGACAGTTGAGTTCCTTGTCGGGTGCTAGTTGATGGTTTATAGTTAAAACACCAACTGTCAAACCTACACGATAGGAACATTGTAATAAAGTGGGTAGAATTGCAATTAGCTCTCCGAGTTGGCAAGAACCCTGAAAGATAGGAAATGGTGCGGCTGAATTTTGAAGCCAGATGAACGCTCCTGGTTAATTTAGTATATATAGCGGTTTGAAAATAGCTAATCCAAGCAGATCCTGCCAATATTTCAACTATGCATTCAAGGACAATAAGGAGTAAAGAAAGATTCCCAAGTGTGGGCCCTGATTGCCAATTAACTCCTATATTGTCGGCTGGCTCCAGAAATTTACAAGAGCAAACTTTGAGCAACCTTAGTGCTACGGGATTAGGTGGGGTCCGTTTGCTCCTTGCATCAGTTCACTCCTCAGAAGCAACGACACGTGGACTACGGGCGTTGCCTTTTGAAACACCATTCCCGCCTGTTTTGTCTCTACTGCCTCTCTTGTCCTTTCTGTCCTGGCGGCGACTCCTCTCGCCCTTGCGGTTTTGACAAGACCCACAAAATGTGCGAGGTGCCCCGTTCCCAGCAGTAATTCTGCTCGCACCCTCTCAGACCCCGGAATAGCCTGAAGACGCGTCCCTTTTGGAGGAACACGTCCCCTCAGGAAATGCGCGCGCAGGGTGTAGTTGCCCTTGTTTCTGGGAAGGGGTGAAAGCCAACGGTTTCGGTGCCAACAGGCAACAAGGCGGTTGCAGAGCAATAGGTGTAAAAATCACCCCTTGAAAAAGCTCGGTCCCCTGCCCTTAGCTAGCGCTATTGTTCAGCGCATGCGCGGTGCTTGCCATGCTAACCTCCACCCTAGAAGTCTATTGTTACATTCACTGACAATGACATTGATATATAAAAATAATCTGGGGGATCTCTTCTGGATGTTTTCAGCCTTCCCAAATTCCTGTGCACACAACTCTCCCGGGTTCAGTTATTAGCACTGATAATGTTTTAAGTTTCTACGAATACTGTATTTAAAACCAAAGCTACTCAGCAGAGCTAGGCCGGACTTTCCCAAGCAGTGGGGGGAAAGGAAAGAGCTTTTATAAAGAAATCTGAACAAGGATCCCCCCCCACACACACACACGTTACAGTGTCACTGAGACGTCAGTGTTAGTACCAGGCTTGCCTGGAATGTCTTAATTAAATCAATATTCCTCTCGAACAGCCTTGTCACTCACTCGCCTCCTCTAGAAAGGGCAAGGTTGGGATTCTGCACGTCCAAACACTAGAAGCCCACAAAGACGGGCAGAGACAGAGAGAGAGAGAGAGAGAGAGGATGCGTGTGGGTGGGTGGGTGCGTGGGTGCGTTCTGCGAGCGCCCAACAATCGAGAAACCTATTTCAGCACCCTGGACAGGAGGGAAACGACTCCTGCCTTTCCCCGGCGATAGACTGGGATCCCCTCTCTCCCGACACAAGGAGGGGGGAAAGCGGGGAACGGGCGGGGAAAGCATGGCCGAGGGAGGGTTCCAAGCTGATAGGCCCAGCCGCGTGTGCGCAGGGCGGACTGGGGCAAAGGGGAGCTGGGTGTATCACCCTTTTTTGCCCCCCTCCAGACTCCTCAGCCGCTGCCCCAGAGCTGCCCAAGAATCCCAGCCTCGGCGGGGAGCTGCGGAGCCCAGGCTGTAGGAGCTTGCGTGGGACGCGAGAGGAGGCCCCTTTAGCTTTCAAGTCCAGATTCTGACAGGGCCCCGAGGCTGGGCCCTCCCAGTCTTGGCTGACATTGCCCTGTCCCCAGACCGTGGGCAGCAGGGAGCGAGTGTCGGGAGGGCAGACAACTCTTGGAGCCATGGGAATCAAAGGCAAAGGCTGGAGCTTGGCCGGGCAGAGCTAAGGGCCTGTCCGCATTTCCCGCAGCCAGCCCGGCCCGAAAGAGAGCTGCAGGGGAAGGAGCTGGTGGTACCGGAGCCGGAGAAGGTTCTGTTGTGCAGGCTGCCCGGGAAGCCAGGGGCAGGCAAGTAGCGCGAAGTCTGTAGCCCCGCTTTTTCCCGGGGATGTTTCTTCCTCAGAAACACACATTTGCGATTCAAGTCAGGGCCAGCAACTGGTTCTCTACAGTGTCAGCGGGGGAGCCGTGCTAGGCTGTACCGTATCAAACAAGGAGTAGTCCTGTGGCACCTTAGAGACTCACCAGCTCCCTTCTCACCGCTCGGAACCGGCCCTGAGCACTCAGCTGCAGGCTGGCAGGCTGGCTGGCTTTCTTCCCAGACTTACCCTTGTGCCCTGCTGTTTTGCTCTAGGTTACTCAACTCCTAGCAGTTCCCTAAAAATATACCCAGCCCAGCGCGCCTGGCCCTTCCACCCACTTCCTTCACTCCCCGCCCCCTTGTTCCCTCTACCTACGGGGACTTGCAGGGGAGACACAAACTTCCCAGCCTTGCCAGCGCCAGGAGCAGCTGTTTCAATGGGCTGTTTGGGAGACTCTCCGTATTTGTCCCCGCGGCTTTCCCCCCGCTGCACACCTCTCTGTTGAAGAGCAAATCAAAATATTGTGTTTTCCTGGGGGAAGGGAGAAAAGGCGCTTGTGCTCGGCACGGCTGAATGGCAGAGGCGCACTGTGGTGTGTATCCCAGGGGGTGAATACGGAGTCGCAGTCCGCTCCGTACGCCCTCCAGTTGGAATGTGAGACTGGAGAACAGTCGTCCCCCTCCTTTCATCACAACCACGGGCGGCGTAGGAAAGGGGGCTCTTGTTCTACCTTTACAACAGGTGGGAGGAACCTGGTCCCTGGACATTGAGCCTGGTGTGGCTTAAGCAAACCAAACCCACCGGCTTTTCGGGAGACATCCCTTCAGATTTCCAATAGACTGGCAATCCAATATCTGTCCAGCATAAACAATTACAGAGACATGATTTTTTTTTACTAGATCACTAATAAGGGACAGAAACTGAGGGAGGGAGGGAAGAACGGAAGAAAGAAAAGTCCGGCTTTGTAATTACATTAGTTAAACAGACTACATATTTCGGCAGGAGGTTTGAGCAGGATCTGTTTGAGAAATAGTTACTAATGTTGCGTTAACCTTCCTACCGACCGCTTAGTTCCCAACTCAGGAACCTCTCCCCCAAAGCAGGCTGATAGTAAATTGCTCCGGAAAGTCCCGAGGAGGATTCCTCTACAATCTATTTCCTGACAATCTTAGCAAAGGCTTTTCGGGTCACGGGCTCTTGGGATTGGCTGCAGAGATGTATTCGGGCGACTTGGGGCACGAGACTTTCGTTCTACACTGCCAGGCAGCTAGATGGGCTTGAGTATGGAAGCACGATGTCTGCAGAATTACAGGCGTGGTATTTCATGGTGATAAATACAACAACCTTACAACGCAGGCAGCCCAAAGGCATTTTTATCTAGAAAAAATCCGATCACACGTTACTGTATCAACAACTAGTTTATAAAGAGTTAACAGAGGATTAATAGATGGTGTAAGAAATATCTCTTGTTATAGAGCATACTAGGTAGGTTTAAACCACCTATGTGGCATATTCTAACCGATCTGCTTATAACCATCTGTAGCATTGTCTGTGAGGTGCCTCTAATATCTAGTACTAGTGTATTAATGTAATATTATCAGCTATTTATAAATATACAGTGGTACCAAGCCTCCAATATTATACATAACAGGGTGATTATATCTTATAAATAAGTTCTGGAGGGGGGAGAGGGGAGAGAATGATTGTTGCAGATACAAGCTGATGTTCTATATTTTTCCCCCAGAGGGGAAAAAAATCATGACTCGTGTGAACTCTCGGCTATGGTAAAGCAGTTATATTCCGGTTTGGGAGAAATGCAAACATTTTGGGAAGGGTCTGAGACGCTGTTAATTTGGATCCTTTAAATATATCGTGCTTTCTCATTGCTCTCTTCTGCGCCCTGTCCCGGCCCGCCGACAAAAGAACTGGGTCGCTATTGTGTCTATCTTCTCTCCATTGTTAACCGGATAAGAAAGTTTAGTGGGCGACAGGAATACTTTCCTGGGTTACAATAACGAAGCTACCTGTCTTGGCACCAGCCTTGGTGAAGAAGGAGCAACACAAACACTCCAATCAGACGTTCATGTCAGTTAATAAAGAGTATATTCGCTTTATGCATTCTGGGGCGACTGTTCATCTGAATCTCACCAAATTAGGAGGAAAAAGGTGCAGATGAGAACTGTTGGTGGGAACGATCGAAAATCGATAGCACCAGATTGTGGTATCAGATTTGAACCAAAATCCCAGATACACAGGTCTTCGAAAGAGATCGTGCACTAGCTTAATGAACCGAGTCTTATTACTATACATATCCCCCCACTCCCTTATTTGTAATAACATTTTAATAATAATACTTTGAGACCTTGAAAACTGAGTTTACTCCCCCAATTCAAGGATCTGTTTCACTGTAGATACGGGTCCATACCCTGATTTCATTGCAGCTGAATCAGTCAAATTCAGAAATCAATGGGAGTTTTGCGTCAGTAAGGAGAGCAGGATCTGTCCTATTGTGTGTCTGGAGGAGGGCTGCGCCGATGCACAGTACGTGTGTCTCTTTGGGTGTGTGAGAGTAAATGTCCACGTGTTACAGTGTATTTGTCTACAGGTTAGTATGTCTGGATCCATTTTGTCTGGTATTTACCGAATTGTATCACAAGACTGATTTTTTTTAAAATTAACAGTCTTACAGAATCTTAGTCCCATAACTTATTCACACCAAAACTATACATTGTTCTTTACTAAACGCCTCGCCTGCAGGTTTCACCCAATATTTTGTCTGTTAAAAAGACAGAAACTCTGGTTATTACCCAGCTAGCTGTTCTGACCATGTGAAAATGATATTTCAGGTACACTTAAAAATCCTTGTGTCTAATTTTCGTTTTTATACTGAATTTCTTAGAAGGAGGTGGAATTATTATTACGTATAATAATAATATATTAATTCGTTCTGGAAATATTTTCAGTAGCAAGGATTCATTATGGAAGTTGCGTAGTATAATTCAGAGACCTAGAAAAAATGCGTGATTTTTTTCTCTAAAAATTGGGTTTTTAAAAAATAGATATATCGCCTATTGAATGCTTTCTTTTCTAGCACACATAGAAGGGCTTCTACAATTTTATTTCTTAGTGGAAGCCAGGACAGCTTGTATTTGCAATGGAAACACATGACACCCAAACTAAATATATTTCTAAAGGAAAGCTGCAAATGTGTGCGGAAAAAAAATGCAAAGATAAAAATATTTTCGGTATATTTATTGCATACTCTGTACACCGATTATATCGTAAATCTTTCTCACCTTACTCATGGGAGCAGATCCATTGATCGTGTGTGTCTGTGAGTGTGTGTATGCTGTCCAAAATATTCTATGTACAATATAATATTACCGCAACACAGTGTTGATATTTATAGGCATTTTATAGTTGTCAATTGCAAATCCATCCTCAGAAAGTATAAAGTTCCCCATTTCTAATCTCACCCAACCGTCTACATGCCGGGGTATCGTGTTTACAGAACTCCTACTTTTATGTAATATGTTTTGCTTCCCTCCGGCCCCCCATCTCTCCTCCCTCCCTCCACACACACTGTACTTTTTACAGCACACTCTTTTATGCAGCGAAGCAATAGCAGTTGGGCATTAAAGGTTCCTGTCTTTTTTTAAAAGCCTCGGGGATTCAGAAACAGAACCTGAGGATGAAGGGGGCCGCCGAACTATGGCTAACAAGCGAGTCTGCCCGGTGTCATTGGGGCTCGGTAACACGACTGCATGCGTTTGTTTGGGAACCTGCGCTGCCAAGTTTTCAGTGCCACTGGCTAACACGGGAGAGAAATGCACTGTGCTCCGCGTGGCCATGCACACATGCGTCTGCAAGCCAGAGAGCAGGAGCAGACAGCAGGGCATATAGGAAGAGACAGACAATCTCTGGACAGAGAGCGAGAAGAGAAGATCTTTTCGCTGCAGACCTTATTCCACAGGACAGCTGCTTTAATAACATTCCGATAAATAAATGGCGACTATTGAACTGCTGCCCTTTATTACTCTCCTATTACAGCAGTTAAATAAGTCACTTAAATGAAGAAAAGCGGGTTTATTTTACCACAAGCGGCTACAGCGTGTGTGTACACGGAGACCCGCTGCTTCTGGAGATATATAAAACACGGGAATATCGCGGATTGGTTTGGAGGGACTTTAAGAAAAGGGCCAATTTCCCAGCACAATGGGCGCTAAGTACCGTCTAAATGGGGGCTAGTGTTTATTCATGAGCAGGTACTTCGGCCTTGCTATTAAAATAGCCTGTGTACTCTGCCTGCCAAGGTACTTAAGCCTGAGCAGGTGCAGCTGAGAGGGAGCACAAAGAATGCAGCCGTGTAGAAGGGAGAGTGTTAATGGAAGGTTAGCGCCGGGAACACACATAGACATCAGCGCTTTGTTCTTCATTAGGGGCCAATTCCACTTAACTGGAGGTCTTAGACCAGCAAAGCATTCCTGTTAATTAGGAAGAAATTCGAAACGCCCCACTCCCAATCTGCACCTATTCACAGTGCTGCTGAGAAAGCCCCGATTGGGCACTGGTGTTAAAGACCTTTTACTGGGATTGGGGAAACCGGTGACTTAAGAAAATGGAGAGAAAGAAAAGGCACGATGGGCGTTTGGGTAGATTTCCAGGGGAGTGAGACTTTCGCTGGGCTTTTGTCTCCGGACCCTTTAAAGAACTTTCTTGTGCAACCCCCTTCCGAGTGGTGTATTCTTTACATCTATGTGCCTTCGAGGGAAGGTGTTCCCCCATTTAAGCAACAATATCTGACTGTATATGAGGGGAATCCGCCAGCCCCGTTTTCCCCCGCTCTGGAATCGTTGGGAGAAAGGAGTCCACGCTGAAAGCCTGGCAAGCTTTCCCCTCCACGCAGCAGTCTATTTTCTGCTCTCGCTCCTCGCCTACGTGTGCGTTCGCGTGCACCGCGTCTGCATGTGGTGTGCGTGGGTGCACATGTCAGTTCACGCGTCCAGCCTTTGCGCGGTGATGGCGGAGCGTTTGTGTGCCGACGGGCCCTTGTGGGCTGAGTTCGGGCCCTGGGATTGAGTGCTCGTAGTGAGTCTGTGCACTGAGCGTGTGCTGCAGTTGTGCGCACAATGTGCCCGTGTGTGTGCTACTTCCTGCCCTGTGCCCACGGTTCTTCCAACAGGGGCTGTGAATCCGTTATCATCCCGCCTCGGAACCAGCGCTCTCTCCCCTACTCGCTTCTCTTCTTCCTCTCCCCCTGCGCCTCGCCCGCCTTCTAATCCTTCGGAACAGGCTGCGGCTGGTGTCCCCGCCGCTAGGGGCTTTGTAGTCGGACAAGCGAGCTTACGAACCGCGGCGAACGCTTCTCCCGAATAATTCCCCGGGACCGAGCCGTGCCAGTCAGGAGCGCTCTTCCCGCGATAGGCCGTCTACAAGCCCTGGCTCCGGTGTCAATCAGGCTAAATCGGCAACGGCGCAATTAATGCGCATTATGGCTTATTAGGGAAAGAAGCAGCACTTCAATCAGTAACACAAATCAGGGCGAGAAGGGACGTAAACCCCTCGTTGTGGCTGGGAAGTGCCTGGCTAGGCCGAGCGACAATCCCCTGCACCCAGGAGCAAGCAAGGGGAAGCCTGAGCTGCAAACCCCGGCGATGCCCTTTAAGACAGGAGAACCCTGGGCCACCCCGGGGCAGGCTCACGGTCCGCCTGGCCCAGTGTCCCGGCTTGGGGCAGGAGCCAGTGGTAGGGAATGAACAGGACAGGCATCTTCGAGCGATGCATCCCCTGTGGTCCGCTGCCAGCCTCTGGCAAACAATGGCTTCCAAAGCCAGCGCCTCGCTGGTCTGCAGGAAGGCGCAGTGGAACGGGGTCCTTTGGGGAAAGCAAAGGCCTGGTAAAGGGCGAGGGGTGCTGAGCAGGGAGCCATCAGTGCTCACTGCTCGTTAGGGAGGCTGCCATCCCCCGCAGCCCCATTGGGGTGTGATGGAACCAGCTCTCCCTCCTGGCGCTTCCCAGTACCGGGCTCTCGCCGTGTCTGCTGGGCTGTCGCGGTAATACCATTCCAGCCACGTTGGCCTCCCCTAAGCCTGGCCAGGAAGGCGCTTTCCTAGGAGAAATGGGGACATAGGAGCGTAGGAAAGCGACGCGGGAACTTGTCGGCGCCGCTTGCCCTCTCCTCTAGCAATGGCTGGTGTTTGTGCTGTGCATGACCACACGCTGCACTGCGCACACAGACCACCCCATCCCCCTTCTGCCTGTATGTTAATAGCATGCAAATCGCCTCATTTGCATGTTTATCTCTGTCAATGGGAAAGGAGCTAGGTAATATATTTCCCAACGTGGCACCGCAAGGAGACCCCCACTGCAAGCGCTGGGGAAGGAGGCAGGGCTCGAAGGGTTGCAAGGGGGGGGGGGAAGGGAGGGCAGAGCAGCCTTGCGCGTGTTCTGATTCGGCAGCCCCGCCTGAGCATCCCTGTGCCTGGCACGGCAGCAGGCACCTGCTACAAAATGGCTGCCTCGGAGGGGAAAGGGCTCTGCTCGCCCCTGTACAGGAGGCGCACAGGGGACATCACACCGCTGATGGAGAGGTGTGCACCTTCCTACAGCAAGCATCCCGTAGCCGGGCCTCTGTCTTCATCTGCGAAGAGAAATCCCTGATCTGACTGGAAGGAGCTGGTTGTCTACAAGGTGCAGCTCCCTCCCAGCATAGGAGTTTGTAATTAAAGCAGCCAATCAGGGCTTCCATCCACCCTACCCCCCCCCCCCCAAGCCTTGCAAGAGAAGGGAGCGCAGGATGGTCTGCAGCTTTTGCTGTTTCTACTGGAGTCAGGGAAGTCTGGTTCTGCCCCCAAGGGAGCTCAGCGGAGCTGTTCCACCCCCCACCCAACATTGTACAAGGGGGCAGAAAGGGAGCGCTGAGGACGGAGGAATTCGTGACCGGCGCGTCCCTGAGTTGGAAGAAGTTCTGTCTCGTAGCCTTCTGCAGCGTGGTCTCAAAGCAGCAGCATTACTTTGTTTTCCTAACAGTGCGTTTCAAGTGTTTGGCGTCTAGATTCTCTGTATGTTGAATAGTGTTTTAAGGGCGTGTGCCACGAAAATAATACGCCGTGTGATCTCCCAGTTTCTTTCCATGGGAAAGACCTGCGATCCCATAAGTACAATTACAGCCAAGTCGCTACCATCCCTGCATAAATAGGCCGGAAATTTGGGGAAGCTTCGACTTGTTTAGTTTTAAAGAGCAAAATAGATGCTGGCTTTTAGAAGGAAACTCCTCCAAAATAGCACCGTCCCTTTGATCTTTCAAGACCTGAAAGGCCATTTGGGGGGAAAGTAAAGCTCCCAGAAATGCCATGGCTTTCTGGGTGCCCCCCCCCCGGGGGAGGGTTTAATAAGACTAAATAACTGGGGGTAACGTGCTCTTTGCTCTGTTTAAGAAGCGCGAGCTCTACGTGCCTCTCGGCTGAGATTTCAAGCCTGAGTCATAGCTCAGAGTGCAACAAAAGACGACTGCCTGCCTTTGGCATGGATAGACCACAACAGACATGCATATGGGAATTACAGAGGAACAGATCTGTCTCTGGAGAGGGCTAATAAACTCACTGGAGTTTGAAACGGGATCTTGTCTATTCGACTGGGGGGAGACATGACACTGAATTCCTGTCCGTTTCAGTGACCACCAGTCCCACTAGCAATGAAGACGGTACAGGACTTTTCCGGTAGAGAGGGAGGCATTCGGATGCCATGGTCCAGACTTCCCCCCGCCCAGATCCACACCTGCACACTTTAATTGGAACAGGCTGTAATATCCCAGGCTCTGAGAGCCAGGGGGTGGCTGTCATGCTTGTCTCCGTGCGCCCCCACTCATTCATCGATTTGGGAAATATGTTCTATTCCATCGTCTTTAGTTTAAAAGGAAGATTTGTAATTAGCCAAAGTCACCGTTAAAGAGGAACGTGCATCGACAGGTGCCAAATTGATCGCATATAGAGATGTGTGCAGTCGCCACAACCGCCCCCCCACACACACACCGAAGTGTTGTCATGAGTCAGCCCCACTCCCCGGAAATGGGATGGCTTGTACCCCTTTCACTTCCTCTCTTTGAAGAGTGTGAACACGGCACGCGAACTCTTAGCCCAGAACTATAGGAATGGCTATATAATCTCTCTACAGATGAATCTGTCTAGAAATGTGGGAACACGGTACAGGATACATGCACCTAGAAATGTGGGAACACTGAATTTGGAACGCCCCAGAATTATAGCTAGATGGTTCATAATAACCCACTCCAGAAATATGGGACTACTACAGATATACCCTACCCCAAAAATGTGTGAATACTGTACAACATAATTCCTGAAATGTGAACTTTCTATTCATATTAATTCCCTCTAAAAATGTGGGAATACTGTACCTAATCATATCCCATAAATGTGGGTATATAGTATAATATAATCCATTCCACAATATGGGAATATTGTCATATAATCCCTCCCAAAATGTAGGGGAAATGTACACTATAATACCTCAGAAATGTGACTATACTGACTAGTATACTGCCTCTCCTGAAATGTGTCTATGCTTGACATATATTCCACCTAAAAAGATGAATATATTGTACACATAATGCCTCCGGAAGTAAGTGGCGATTTAATTTTAGCGCTGTATTTGTTTTAACAACCTAATGTCCATCCCGGAACATGGCCAGAGGCTATGGTGGTGATTGAGTATGATATTGTAACTCCGGATCGTCTCCGGAACTGTGGCTGTAACCTCACTCCCTAGGTAGGTGTCTAGCTCCATGGCCCAGAAGGGCTAACATAGCCACTTTTCTTACTTTGTGGGGTTTGCTCTTATGAAATGGATGCAAATCATCCCAACTCACTTTGTTTTGGTTAAGTGTTTAACGAAACAGACTCGTTTAAAACCAGATTACAATCGATTCGTTATTCCCTATCTGAGGTTATTTTGGAGTTAGTAATTTTCTTAAAACTAGTCATTCAAGCCCTCCTACTTCCTCATGTCTGTCTCCTCTTC
The DNA here is from genome assembly GCF_052426305.1 of Pelodiscus sinensis. NCBI lineage: Eukaryota > Metazoa > Chordata > Testudines > Trionychidae > Pelodiscus > Pelodiscus sinensis. The sequence continues at coordinate 30,212,094 of NC_143065.1, forward strand.
CTCTGCCCCTACTCAGTCTTGTTTGTTTGTTTGTTTTTTTACTCTTTATTTTCTCACAGACGGTCCTGTTTACTGGTTTATCTTCATGTAGTGTTTTCGTGACTTCCTTTCCTTTTCTCTTTTTTGATGGCTGACGCTATGAACAGGGATGTTACAATTTCTTGGTCCTTTCCTGGCATCACTATTTTTTTTACTCTCCTAGAATATTAGGGAGGTGAATGGGGAAAATCCAGCTGTATTGATCGGTCTATAGGATTTCCATCGATCAGGTTGTTTTAGTGCTCGCCAGACATCATCTGTGCCAGCCAATCAAATGCCACCTTTCATAAAGCCCACCGTAGATGGTTTTTGTGTTGAAGTTGCTCATTGGGATTTTAAAAACAAATACACGCTATTAAGGAAAGGAGCTAGAGACCAACTAGAAATGCTGAGCCGAGGTGTAAGGATCGATAGCTGTTCCAGGGGTAACCAGGGCATTACAGGCGGCTGAGATTCCATTCATGCAGGCGCTCTAAATAGCTTTAGCCATCCCCCAGATTCCAGCTTGCGGGTTAGCGCTGCTTGTTTGCTATTTGATAAAATGCGAATTAGTCGGATTGCAATCGCATCTGTTCTTTCTCCCTAGTCCATGTCCCCTCCCTGCCTCAAAGTCCACTGTAGGAGCAAATATTCTCCCACCGAGACAGATAAGATCTTCGTTAGTGTTCACGGGTCTCTGGCTCCCGGTGAGGCTCTGTTGGTACAATGTGCCCGACCAGGCTGGAACAGTGAAATGTCACCTCTAGCAGCGTGTTGCTAAGGACGTGTGTCTGTGTCTTTGGGAGGTAGCTGGTCGTGTGCATTTGTCTGAGTATGTCCCATGTGTCTCTGTGGGTAGATGTTTGTGCCTAAATACGTGTAGATGCACTCCCCGCCCCAGAGCATATGCAGGGCTAGCGTTACATTAACCCTGCCTTGCTGTGCCACCTACCCTCAGCAGAGCAAGCCGGAGCCATCTTTTGCAGCGCCACTAACAGGGCCGGGTTTACTTTCCAGTTGTTAGCAGCCCGGTTGTTCTCACGTGCCTTGCCCACGGGCACCAATACGGAGCGAGTAAGGCCCAGAAGTTCCTTCTTGGGCCGCAAGAAGAAGGGAGAGAAAAACGGGCTGATCGGGGGGCCTCTGCTCCCCAGTTTTTGCAGTTGATGACAATCACATGCGCACCCTTGCGCACCCCCTACTGCACTGGACTCAGCTGAACCCCAGGCGCTCTGAGCTCTCTTGATGTCGGAGCTTCTGTCCCAGGCTGGGGTCAGCTGAGCCAACAAGGAACCTTCCCAGCTCTGCATTGTCACCGCCGTCTTGGGGCAGCCAGCTGACTTCAGTGGGACTGGCGTGGGAGCAGGGAAGGGGCTTGCAGCCCAGCCAGGGGGTTAAATGGCCAAAAGGAAGGATCCTGTCTTTAGCTGCCAATATGCGGCCTTGTGTGGGTTTGTTTGTGGCGTGCGGCGGGTGGTGTATTGGGCAATAACCGCACTGAAAGGCTGGCTCCGCGTTAGAGCAATAGGGGAACGGTTTGTATTGTGTGCCCCTCGGTGCCCTATTCCGCTAGCGAGCTACCGTCACTCCCCCGGACTGTCTCCCTCTCCAAACCCCTGTGTGCAAACCTTTGAAACAAACAAGCAACCTCGGGCTACAGAGACGCTGGTTTCGCTCTTGATCGCAGAAAATGCAGGCGCGCCGTGATCTCTAGTGCGCTCCGGCGGCTTCTCCCCCCCTCCCACGATCTATCCTGGTTCGGTTCTCTCCGGAGGGGAGGGGTGTCCCTGCGTGGCCCCTGTTTATGTCGCTTCCGACTTTGACAAGGGTCTGCGCACCCAGCTGTGTTTGCGGTGGAGGAGGAGGGCGCGCGGAACTCCTGATGCTCTCCTGATTCCTGCGCCTCGGGCTGCTCGGCGGGGAGAGCCGGGCTTGTCTAAGCAAAGGGGTGTTAGAGACGCCACTCGCTTACACGTCCCGTGTGGCTTGCACCAAGGTTAACGCAGCGCTGGGCTCCCGGTTGCCCAGGTAATCCCGGCCACCTCCCAGAAGGCACCGATCTTTGCTTAAACAAACTCTCTTTTCCCTGGCTGGCTGCGAGCATCTGTCCTCAGGACAGTCCTGCCAGCTGCGGCGGCTGCAGGGGGTGGCTAGCTCCTAACCCGGTGATGGGGAAACGGAGAGAGGCAGAAGAAGCCGAAAGCCTGGAAAGTCTTTGCCCTACCAAGCGCCCTGGGAACCTTGTACTGCCACGTGTACCGACTCCCGAGCGCTCCCAGTTGTAACGACTCGGCTACAGCTGAGCCTTAACGCCTCTCCCGCCCGCTCTCCCTTCCCCTGGCAGCAGCCAGAGGACGTGGCGAGCTGCCCCGGACCCACTGGTACTGGCGCGGTGACACCAGCCTCTTGCAAGGTGTCTGGCTGAACCGAAGGGGTGAAAAGTTTTTTTTTTTTTCTGTAGCCGCGGCCATTATGTCACCGAGACACTTCATTATTAGAGCATCAGCTCGCGAACCCGGCTTCGGGTCAAAGTGTGACACTTAACCAAACAGCAACCGCCCGTGACTTCTGATTTATGCAAAATGGGTGCATCGCTTGTAACTGAAGGGGGGAGGGGAGCCCCAGAAATAGCTCCGCAGACCGGAAAGTGCAAAGCTAAGCCGGTCTGGAGCTCAGAAAGCGAGGCACCCCCTCTAAAAAAAAAGACAAATAAATGCAAAGTTCTTCTTACCTGAGTGTGGTCCGGCTCTGCCTTGGCTTTGGGGAGCCCCAGAGAGAAGAGCTGCCGAATTTTTTCGTGCTTATTCTCTCCTCCCGCTAGTACAGGGTCTTACGGACTTTAGCAGCAAGTTGTCTCTAGGTGCTTTGGAAGCTTAACTTTGAGAGCAAGCGCCTGAGTCCCCATGTGAAGGGACCCTGTATCGTGCACTAGGGGACTGGCATGGCACCCCCGAGCCCTTACAGCAGGGAATGGGGGAGAGACGCGCACTACCCGGGGAATATGGATATGTAGAAAGAAGGGTAATTTGAGTGCTTAGACCAAGAACCAAGGCTGTTAAGTTTGCAGTCAGGCTGCTAAACGGTGCCAAGTACAGAAGGGCGGGCGAGCGGGCGGGGGGGATAAAGAGCAATTGTCAGAGGCGAACAAAAGGCGGGGATGGAAAGGAGCTGAGAATCCCCTGGCAAAGCCCGTCAGCGCGGACTTGAACTTGAGACTTGTCTGAGACGCTGCAACAACGCTGAGAACCTCGCGTGGGGCTGCGCTGGCTGGGGGGGGGGGAGGGGCACGCGCTGGCTCACAGTCCTATGGCAGCGTATAATGCTAAAGTACCGAGGTACGCTCACCCCAAGGTCAGGGTGTGGGGAACACTGACCCTTCTCCCAAAGCAGCTTCTCTGGGTGGGAGAGAGGCCGCCACCTTCCCCCGCAAGTGTCCACAGCCCTCCCATATCCACCTGACTCGGGATCCCTTACTGGTCTGACACGTGGAGTGGGCCCTGCATGGCAGAGCCCTGCTAGACCCACTGCCTCTTTCCAAGGCTCCTTTCCTGGGGTGGGGGCACGCTGGTACCTCTCAGCCACATGTCCCGGCCTTGGGGTGCTGACCCGCGAACCTGGACAGAAGGGATTCTATGGAGGGGGGCTCCCTTTAGCCACGGGGCACAGAAGTTAGCCCTTAACTTTGCTGCAGCAGCCAAGCACATGCCAGGCCTCCGCGGGGAGCGGGAGCGGGACTAAAGCCAGACGAGATGTGGTGCTGGGAGGGGTGGGGGGACGAGTACTGTAAAAAGCTGCCGGGGCTGAGCTGGCCTCTGGTTCTCACAGTCTGAGTCCCAGGCTGGATTCTCTTCACGTCCCAGTCTGTTCACCCATCGCTGCTATTCAGCTCTTAATTGAACGTTAATGGCAGCTGCGGATGAGGTCATTGGAGCCGGCTTTTCTCACACATTTTTCATGCAAATCCGCTAAACTCTAAACAAATTTGAATAAAACCCCCTTTGTGCGGGCCCTGTATGGGCCGCGCCGCGTGTTTTTCCCGGGGCCTTTCTGCCTGTCTCAACAGAGCCCGACCAACTTTATTTGGGGGGCCGGAGAATGGCACCGCGGATTGTTGCGTATCATCTTTTTTTCCCAGGAGAAAAGGAATGTCTGAAGCCGGCAGCAAACTGTACCCAACACAATGAGAACGGAGGGAGGGGGGGTTGTTCCGATCCGGCTATAAATAGTGGAAGGGGTTTGAATCCCTGCCATGGGCCTCGTTAGCATCTTTCAGAGGAAACAAGCGAGCGGGCAGGAAACACTTTTCAACAGCGGCGGGGTTTGTTTGGCCTTAGAAGAAAACCTGGGAGGTGCGTGTGTTGGGGGTTGTCTAGCGTCAGGGGTTGCTTGCTTGAGTCGCTTTACTCCCCGTGGCCTCCAGGCCTCGAGGGAGCAGCCGGCCAGCCCCACCCGCCCCTGCTCTTTGCAACCCTCCCTCGCACAGCAGCTAATAAAACAGCCGCCTCCGGGGCCCCGGCTCGCGGCTGTCCCGCGAGACTGGAAGGAACCTTAGCCGGGCCTGGCCCTGCCCCTTAGGCACCCCGCGCCTGTGTCCCAACGAGACAGCGAACGAAGCCCTCTTGGGGCCGGACCCAGCAGCCATGCTCGGAGGAGGATCCGGGCCACTCTGACCCGCTATGTTTATCCCCCCCCCCCCCACCGAGAAGCGGACCCCGCCTGAGTGGGCAGCTGGCGCTGATGGAGGCCACTGCCCCACGCAGGAGGATGCCAGAGCGGGCCCTGGCAGGTTTGCCCGAGCAGGGGCTGCAGGTCTTGGTCTCTGCTCGCGCAGCGCTGCCAGCTGCTTTTGCTGTTCGCCGAGCCCTGGCCCAGCAGCTCTCCCTCTTCATTCACCGGTCTTGTGTCCGGCACAAACTGTCCAGTGCCCCGCTGGGCGGCCCCAGCAGCCGCGGGGAAAGGCCCAGTAAAGAGCAAGCCACAGGCAGCCACGGATCAGGTGCCTAGGTAGGAGGACTCCTGCCCCCAGGGGCCTTGGGGCAGCTCCCGTGGCCACAAATGCATCTCCTTTCTGAGCGGCATCTGACCGCTCCCTTCCCCAGCGACGCCAGGCGCCTGGCTAGGCAGCGCTGCCAGAGGGCGGCTCCCTCTGCCCTCTAGGCCCGCTGAAGGCAGGCGGGGTGAGCGGTCTGCACGCCCGGAACCTCCTTCCGCCAGGCAGGCTTCATTCTCCGCCTTTGGCTTTGCTTTTCCCTTGAGATGTCGGACTCAGGCCCCAGTCGGGCTCCCCAGGGGTCATGGCTGCAGCCTCCGCCTCGCCCCCTCCCCCCGAAAGATCAGGAGTGACCAACGTAAGGGCAAAATATAGCGAAATCGTATTGGCTAGAAATCGACTTATTTTTGTAAGGGAGTAAGAAGCCCTCCTCCAAGTCAGTAGCTTCCCCTTCCCCTCCCCAGTTCCGCTTTCACCCGCTAGTACTGGGAGCACCGCTGGGCAAAGGATCCTGCAGATTAAAGGTCACACTTGGTTCCTTCGTCGGGCTTTCGGACAGCCCCAGCCCACAGGAGAGCTACACGTCTTCACCTCCCCCTTCTCCGCCCCCGAGCGCAACCCACCCACCCCACCTTGAACTTGGTCTTGCGGGGATCTGCGCCCCTTTCTCCCTGCGACTCGCGTGGGAGCCGGCTTGGTGTTAGGTTTTCAGCTGTGGACTCAGTTCCCTCCTGCAGGAGGGCGAGAAGGGGCACGGAATCACCACACCATAGGGGCAACCCGCTTCGGGAGGCAGACAGGCGGGCTTCACAGCATTGTAGAGACCTGGCTATTATCGCCTTTCCTGGGCCTGTTTGCCCTGGGTTGAACAGCTGCTTCCCAGCCTTCTAGAACGGCCAAACGTTCCGCAGCCAGGGATTCGATGGTTCGGGGAGACTAGGAGATACTTTTGTGTGCAGGACGTGGGGGTGCGGGTGGGGATGTGGCGTGGTGTGTAAGAGCACATGCATCGCACTGCGGGGGCAGGATTTATTTGGATTGGGGCGTTATATTCCTCTCCATATACCAGACGAAAACACACGAATCATTTTGACAAGTGAATTGTTTATTTTAACCATCGCTTTGTTTAAACAAGTGAAGGGAGCGGATGTGTCTTTTACAAAAATAAAAGACATCGCAACTACATCCATAGGGATCTCGCCAACCTGCTAGGCCACCACCATGAATAAGTTTGCAGTGAAAAAAAATCAATATCTGTTCCAAAACAAAGAAAAAGAGGGATTAAATAAGCTGGGAAGCAGGCAAGCGCCTTCAAACCCGAGTGAAAATACAGTCCTACATTTACGGGTTCTTCTATGATGACCAGGAATTTAGCCCATGTAGACAGTTTTTCAAAATACCCAGAAGGTTCAGTTGTCTCAGACATTAACTGATCCATTGTCAGTGCAACAAAGCAAAATAAATCAGACTGAACTTTTCCACATTGACTCCGTTGGTGCTGTCTCAGGTTTCACCGCTTATAAATACATATAGTAGATTTCCCCCTCCCCGTCCCCAGTTGAGGCATTTGCTTTCTGGTCGCTGCCTGGACAGGAGGGTCAGTTTTATCAGGAGAGCAAGGAGGACTGTGATTTCTGGGGTTACAGAGCAGCAAAGGTGACCACAGGACATTCACCAGTGGTGCATTATACACTTTATACAAAATCAAAATTTTCTTCTTGCTCCACACACCTCACCCTCTTCGCCTGCAATCCTGAAAGCTCTCGAGATCCAGTGTCTAAGGCTGCTGCTTCTCTGGGCCATTTGGAAGCTAGCTGGCCAGTCCATTTTCAAGGAGTATGCGATGCAAAAAGGCCCCAGCCATTTTCATCTGTAATGAAGTTTAACAAGGAAACTAAAGTTGCCTAAGCCTTGCCAGTGTTCAGTCACAGGAATCTGTAAAAAAGCAAAGAAAACCCCAAATATTATTATCCACACTAATAAAATAATCACACCTAAAATCAACCCAGCAACAGTAATTCACTGTGCCTGGAACCTCTCCACCATGCATGGAGCCAGTGCTGAAGTACGGAGATTGTTTCACCGAGACACCGGTGCCAAAATACCTTTTACAAATAGGACGCCCACTTGCCAAAAATGTTAGACATGTTCAGCATTTACACTTTCAGATGAATTCTGCTGCTTTGTGCATTTTGCTGTATAGCCTGCAGGGTGCCCCTCTGTGAGTGGCAAGGCCTCTGTGCTACTGAAATGCTGGGATCCACTAACTTCCTGTGGCTGTTAATACTTCTTGGTAAATCTCCCTACCTTGTTCAGTGAGGAGCTGAGGTGTTCTAAGCTCAGAGGTGCTGCATGTGGCCACTCAGGGGGAGGGGTCACTATGTCCTTCCTCTGATGCTTTGGGGGCATGGGATTAAGCTGCATGCCAGAGCCTCTAAAGAACCTGCCCTCTGATGTTTTAATCTTCATGTTAACTCTCCCTGGTTTCAAAGGCCTTGTCTTTGGCAGGCCCTTCTGTAAAGTGACATAGAGCTATTTTGGCTGGATCAAAAGCCATTATGGTCAGAAAGAAGGTAATTTGAGTTATTTTTCCCTGTTCTGTTTTATTCTTCTCAGTATTTTTTACCCTTTGTTTTCTCCTGGCTGTTATTCTCCTCCAGTCACAAGTTCATAACTACTGGGACTGTGCAAATCCAGAGGGGTAGCCATGTTTGTCTGATTAAGCAAAAACAAGGAGTCTGGTGGCACTTGAAAGGCTAACAGCTTTATCTGGGCATCCGCTTTCCTGGGCTGGAACCCACTTCATCAGATCTGCAGAAGTTCTGAGGGTTCAGCCCCACAAAAGTTTATGCCCAAATAAATTTGTTAGTCTGCCAGGCGCTACAAGACTCCTCGGTTTTGTGCAAATCCAATTCCTTTCCTTTATCAATTTTTCTTGTTACACCACATGGATTGGTGATGTAAACACCAGTTAGGAATAGAGCTGGTTCAATAATTCACAAAGAATGCAGCTAGTTTCAGCTCTTTTTATTCACCTGCCCACAATTTTCTAAAATACATTCCTTCACAAACTATTTTTGTGTATAATTCATGCTATGTGTCTCCTTTTTTAGTTACAATAGAAAATTTAATATTTGATTGACCACCTAGAGCACATTGTTACATTTTTATTCCTTGACAGGATGAGTGAGTGTAACTGATTCAATCACATGAATACCCAACATTTATTAATCCATAGTTTGATTTCCATGGACCTTCACTTGAAAATCATTCTCTCTGGGAACATCCCTGCCCCTAAAGTCCTTTGCTAGAATATTCATTAAGAACCAGCCAGAAAACTCATTGATATAAATGGAAAGGCTCCTCTTAGCTTTATTATGACTTGGGTGAGGCCCATAAAACAAAGAGGAAAGGGATACATCCAGTTCTAGGTGTATTCATTCTAAATGAAAACCTGAAGGCCCCCTTTATTGCTGGAAAGGCGTTGGTACTGGCCAATTTCTGCTCAGAGGTAGAGTGGTCATAAAACAATTGCAAGCAACACGGTGTAACTCATACCCATCTAAAACGCAGATCCCCTTGTCACTGGTCAGAACCTGCTAACTCCTTTCTGCACTGGGCCCACTGTCTCTCACTCCAAACAGTGCAAACAACAGAGATAGTCTGCTGAAATCTCTGGGAGTCTTTCCAATGGCTGCAAAGGTTGGATGGGATCCTAGGTGCTCAGTACAGCTAGTGGCCCCTGATATCCTTCTCTGCTCCTCCCAGTGGGCATCTGCTTGTGGACATGACTCCATACTGAGTTAAGTCTGGATTGTGCTCCATTTCCCATCTAGTTACTTTAAGCTCTTACTGAGCAAAGAGCAGCTTCGTTTACTCTCCCACCTGTTTAAAATTTCATGCTTGCTACATGCCCAGGGCAGCTGGGAATTTCCACTGAAACTGAATCACTAACTAAATAAGTCACTTTCAAAAGAAAAAGGGGGAGGTGAAATCTGCACATGAGTGGCCAGCCAAGAATTCTCTAAGCAGACCAGCCTGAAGATTCCACTTTCTACCTTAGGAGGAAGCATCACTCTACTTCTCCTGCAATTGAAGCAGGCATGTGCAAACACAGGCCTGATGTTTCATGCTCCCTTTCCCCTCCACCCTGGCAGACTGTCTCAGTCTGTTGCAGCCTGGGGAGGGGCTCATCTGTTGTGCAAATAGAGGAGACACTGACTGGTAGGAGAAGCAAACCCACTCCTGAAAGCAGCAATGCCATCTGCTGCTATCTACCATTCTGAGAAATTTGTACCTTTGTGCATCTAATATATTGTGTGGGCAGAAAGACTGGACAGACTCCTTTGATTTCAACATCCATCTTTTCCAAGGGGCTTTAGAAAAGCCAAGGAATCTTGCAAATACTCTGTCATTGCACATTGTTCAGTGCCATGTGCCTTTGCCTATCTGTGTAAAGAAAACACCCCAAAAAGACACTCTGTGGTAGATTTCCTGTACCGGCCAGTTACTAACCAGTGTTGGGAAACACAAAAATTCACTAGGAACCTGATCCCAAGCCAGTAATATTTGTCTATTCACTTCCATGGGTTTTAGACCAAGCTAGAGGTGGGGACTTGCAAAACAGATTTACGTTTCCTTCCTTTTGGAAAAAAATAAATATAATAATTCACAAAATTCCCTGTGCTAGTCTGAGCCTGTGGGAGACAGCCGGGGACCTTCTTTTCCTTCCTAGTGTTGTTCTAAATCAGTTAAATATTCTAAGGTTTGTGGTTCTTTAAAAAGGTCCCTTCTCCATTGCTGAGGCCCCTACAGAAGCAGGATTGCTGCGGGGGAGGGGGAGACAAATACAAAACTAACAACAAATAAAATGCAGGGCTTACCTGCCTAATCAGATTTTTTCCCTTTGCCAATTTCCTATTCATGCCTTTTGGAAGGATGGACTCTGCCCCTCCCCTTCGCCTCACCCCATCGCCCAGTTCATAGACTCATAGGGAGAAACTTTCTGGACAATTTAATCTCACCGGGGTATTACTTAGCAAAACCCTCTTCACTGTCAATTTTTTTTTCACTCCACTCCCCCTTCCCCTTATTTTCCTTCCAGCCTCGATTGAATTTTGAAAGCCCCTGATATCTTTCTTTTTGTACAGACACATGCTGCTTATGCAAATAAGAGCCTTTCATACAAGCTCCCTGGCTCAAGACCTCCAACTCGAATGTGACCAAAAGCTGTGTTCTCCCCTGCTAACTCCTTAGCACAATTACACCTCCATTCTGCTTTAGGGGCCTGGGGAGGGAGAAACCATTTTAAACTAATAACACGTGCTGTTTGCCTTGGATAATTACAAGGGAGCTTCAGCTCTAAGAGCTATGAAATATTCCATTCAATGGGGTAAGAAGGAAGGCTGAGAGTGTTATGCCTACACAGCTTGTTTTTATCTTCTGCACAAGAGACATAAGTGTGTGTGTGATTTTTATATATATGTATAAAGACATTTCCTGCCTTGCTAACGTGCCCTGTGCTCATGCACCTAGGCAATTATTTATATTTTATATGAAGGAACTTTTCTACACTTTGGGCTGTTAGAGCCAGAAAAATGCAGCTGACATTTTCTTATCTCAAATTACAATTCCCTGCAAATATCAAGCCAATAAGAACACCAGTGAGCTGAAATCCAAGTCAAAGGAGAGCAGGGTCTCTCTCTCCTTCACACACATAGAATACCAGTAAGCGACCCAGGGAACCGAGTTTAGAAATGTTAGGGAAGAAGGCCCAGCAAGGGACCTAGCCAGCAAACACCAAGTGATCCAGCCAGTCTGACTGGGCCTCTGGTTTGAATAGCCATTCGGCTGTCATTGTTCCTCTCCCTGCCTGGTCTCCTGGGGAAGTTTATGCAGAGGGTTTCTGCAGAGGCGAGGAGGAGGAGGGGAGTTTTCACCAAAGGCACCCAGGAATGTGTCAAAAGGGGGATAGAAAAAAGAAGAAGAAGGGAGACAGAGAGTGGGAACGTCAAGGACCCCTGACTAATGAATAGCAAGTTTGCCCTTGAACCTCACTGGGCTTTGCCATTCCCAGGCTCCAAACAAGGGCTGAGGCATGCCTGAGCCCAGCTGCAGGGGGACTGGGCTATGGTTCATCTCAGACACTTTGACAGGCCAGGCCTTTTCCCTGCATAGCTCAGACTTGCCTAACTGCTCCCCTGGCAACAGCTCAGTGCAGGAACCTAGGCTGAGGCCCTGTCTGCTGCATACAGAAGCAAAGAGGAGGAGGGGAGCTGGCTTGCAGAAATTAGCTGGAGAATGTGTTAACCCATCACGTGCTGGGCACCCTTCATCATAAACCTAAGCATCCTCCCTCTCAATATGAAAGCATGTTTATTTCCATCCCATGAGGCTTAGTGGCTGGATGTTATTGGAATGGTGGCTGCACTGTATTGGAATCAGAGCTGCCATTTTCCCTGGGTACTAAGAAAGGAAGGAGATGGTCCAGCTCATGATAGAACACCATGGCATTGACCCAGACCTGGAGGGGAAAAGATTGTTCCTACTCCTTAATGGCTTGGTGCTAGCTGGAGGTTCACTAGCTATTTGGGAGTCAAGTGGATGAGCCTAAAGTTGATCCATCTTACATAGTTGGAGGGCAGCCAGAGTTCTACAAAGCAGCCAGTGGCCACTGTCCCCTTAACTAGTGATGTGGGGACTGTAGAGATGAGAGAGGCCAACATGTGATTTCTCCAGAACCAGCAGCTAAACTATTCAAGCCAAAATGGCACCTGGCAGTCTGGGTCACCTCACCAGTGCACGCCACCCCTTCATACCATAGACAGGAGCAGCAGGGGGCTGCTTCCTGCTGTGCAGACTAGATGTAGCCCTCAGATTCTTGGCCAAGCTCTTGGTTGGACAGAGTTTAGGTGCCTGCCTCTTCCCTAACCCTAATTCAGATGCACAGCAGGTGCTCAGCTCTGGCATCTTCTGTGTGGTACTGAAAAAGGCAATTCTTTCACCAGCAGAAAGGGTGAGTCAAGTTGGAGGTAAGAGACATTTTGACTTGTCCTGCCCTAAATTCAGGAAAAGAAACCTAGATCAGAGAAAGGGAAAATGGAAATGGTACCCTCAGGGATCCTAACTAATTTTTTGGGGATGCAGACACAGCAAGCAGTGGCAAATGTTTACAGACTCCAAAATAGACCCTCCACAGCTACTCTCATAGTGATCCCATTCAGGCCACTGATAGGTCAAGGAAATGGGGGAAAAGGGTCAGTAATGTTCTATATTTTAGAGAGTATCTTTGCTACACAAAGCAGTGCTTTGCAGAGTGTGTCACAGAGATGGAAACAGGCAGAAAGGCAGTCATGAGAGTCGCTTTATGGGGAGGAGGAAAAAAAAGAGGAGGATGCTGAAAATGGAAAATTATGAAAATGTGTGTCAACCAGAGTAGTTCCACTAGGTGGGGTGGGAGGAGACAGCAAAAGGGACAGAGCAGAATGGGGCAAGGCAGTGATGGAGAAGGTGAGTATGGGTGTATGTCCCAGAGAGGGAGGGATGCAAGAAGGCCAAGTACAAAGGGATTCCAATCTCTGCTGTAGCCTCCAGGCACTACTCAGATATCAACAGTGAAGAAAGAGAAAGGTTTTAAGATGAGAGAATTCAAACTTTATCACTCTGTGGAATTAGTCCATGGTTTCTCCCTCAGTGACCCTCATTACTGCTTCTACAATTTAGCTAGCTGGGGTATCCCTCACCTGCATCCCTGGGAAGTATTCCAGCTCATCCTGCTTTGTAGCCCTGCTCAGAAATTCCTGTATAACACCACTGCTGAAGTCATGTTTGCCTTTGGCTCACATGAGGAGTCATCTGTTCCTCTCAGGTTAGCCAATTGTTACCTCTGTGGTTGATGAACATTTTTTTCCTGAGGCCAACCAGGAAAACCAGGCTGAAGTTTCCTTTAGCACAGAAGGCAGGATCTCAGAATAAAAGTAGACTGGTAAGAGTGTATCATACCTAGGCTAAACAGTAGCAGCCAGTAAACCCCTGGGTGAAATTCCAGGTAATGTTACTATCTACAATGCTCTAAAATGGCTTAGGAACCAATTACTGCAAAGTCCACCTCTCTCTGTCTGATCTGCAAAAATCTCTCCTGGTCCAGACGATTTAAGTCACCTGCCCTAAGGCTGGTGAGGTCGCTCTTGGATAAGATCCTGCTCTCTGATACATATTCCCACTAGAAATAATTTGGAGGATCAAAAAGCACTGCTAGATGCAGCTCTTTGTCCAGGGTTTTTATGAATGGTGAGGGACTCTGCAACAGCCAGTACATTGATAATGTCTCCTCCTGTTCTGTGGTATATTTGAAAGGAAGAACAGTCTTGGGTCTAAGACACTGGTGGGGAATTCAGGAGATTGGTGTACACTTTCCTACGTCACAGGCAACTCAGATCCTACAGTAATAAGGGTCAAATAAACAGACATTTTTGTGGAGGTTTTTGCTTGTAATCACTGGAAAACGGGCTCTCAAACCATGGAGAAGGGATCTTATAATAAATGTTTGTAACAATAGCTACTCTTCTGCATGGTCTTTACGTCAGTACAAATGGTATATCAGCTTTCCTCTAGCCCAAGGGTCAGCAACGTAAGGCAAGTGTGCCATAAGTGGCATGCAAGATGGTTTTGAGTGGCACGCGCAATGAAAGCCTAATGGTATTATGGGTATGATCACCAGAAAAGTCCCCTTAGTCCAGGGTTCAGCAACCTGTGGCTCACAGGCTATATATGGCTCACTTAGGAGCTAAACATGGTTCGCAGCTTGAGCTCAGTCCCCCTCATTCTCCCTCCATCTGCAACAGGGAGCTCATGCTAGCGATCCAGCATCATGTCCCCTGCTAAACTGGAGCCACCATCAGCTTCCTGCAGGGGGGAGGGAAGCCCTGAGGCTCCACGCTGGATCCAGCTTGGTGTACGCACTGCTCCTCCCCTCCCCACAGCAGCATGTGCGTCCTTATCCACCTTGCCTTTGCCATGCTCCGGGGAGGTAGGACCCGGGAGCTGCGCGGCCTCTCCCTGTCTGGTGATCACCAGAGAGAGCACATCTGGCTGTGGAAATGTGAAAGGAAATGCCAGAGCAGAGCCCAGCACAGGAGACCAACCAGGGCGCACAGTGGAAAGAGTCCCCCTCCCTCGCCTCCTGGGAGAGCAGCTTGGCCCAAGACTGGAGGGTACTTTGGGACCATAGCAGCTGTTTGGCCCCCTCCACCTAGTGAACAGCAGTGGCCACAGATGCTCTCAGGGCAGGCTGGTTGATTCCCAGCGGGCGTCACAGTCCAGTCTCTCACCTGCTCAGGGGAGCAGGGAGGGTGCAGCCTGGCCGGGTGAGGGGGGCTGGTGGGATGGAAGATGTTGGCCAGTTGATCACCAAAGTCATCATGGCTGCCCAGCACAATGTCACTGGCTCAGCCATCTCCAAAGCCGGATGTGGTGGTGATGCACATTGAGCATGCAGGTGCTGTGGAGGTGATGGCTAAAATGGTGGCAGAGGATCTGGGTTTGGGGGACCAGGAGTGGCACACACTTCTTCCAGCACTACCTGCAGATCCTGCCTGAGAGATACTTGTCCCTGGAGACCAGCAGGTACCAACCAAGCTGCTCCTGCCCCTTCTCCCCAAGGATGACCCTACATGGTAAGATCTGCATCCCTATTTATTAATGGAGCTGCTAACATGTAAGTGGGACCATTATTGACTTTAAAAAGTATCAATGGCCTGCAGATCTGTAACTAGAAGTGAATAAGTTAAATCTTGGCACACCACTTCTGAAAAATCGATGACCCCTGCTCTAGCCAATCAGTATGACTTTGGTCTCCAGCCATTCAATGTTGGCTGCCATCTCAAAATGAGCAGAATCAGTACACATGTGAGCACCAAAGCAAAGCTCCAGGTGCTGAAGGATCAGGCAGGCTTGACCGAGCATGTGTTCCCACTGAATCAGACATGTCTGGATGCCTGAGTGCAGGGTGGGTGCTAAGCCAGCTTCCAGCAATGGATCATGAAGGCTTTAGTCATGTGTGATGATTCCATGGATGTTAATTCTAGAGCCCTGGCCACAGTCCAGTCAGGGAGACGATGTGGTGAAGAAGTCAGTTTGCACTTCTCATTCTGCTAAGCTGCTGTTTCCTGGTGCTGGTGGAGAATGGCTGCTACTTCCACTACAGAGCTGGCTGCATTTCAGCAATGGGTGAGTCATTTCTCCATAGTAACATGTGTGCAGCCCTGTATCCCCATACATGCAGTTATTTTCCAAGAGGTTTTGAACGCATTTTCACATCTTTGCACTTTTCTTCCTAATCATGGGTGGATCCTATCTGGACCTGCAGAGGATCTAATTTCTTGCTCCTTTCTTCTTCTGTGGTGATACTGATTCCTTCAGGATGTCTTCTCCTGCCACTGAAAATCTTGCATCGGTTCCTGATCTGAGGAAGTTACTTCCCTTTTAAAATGGAGCTAACCATTTGGGCATTGCCTTACCCCTCCATCTCTGAAAAATCTTCCCTTCAAAATCTCCAGGGACACATTCAGTAATTTCTTGTTTATGTATCAATAATACCTATTATCTTCCTGGCTTATTCCCTTTCAGAGCCTTTCTATATCTGATGGATTGGACCTCATATATAACTCTACCTAGCCCTTGAATTCACCTGTTGAGCTTTGTAAGAATTCAGTTGTTCAATGCTCATTGCAAGATGGACTCCAGGACCCTCACTGGAAAGATATTTGTTCATCTCTGGATGTTTCCCATTTCCCTTCTCTGTCCTCTCACACAGCTTTTTTAGCCAATGTGATTTCATGCAGCCATCTCTGCATTCTTCCAGAATTCCCTTGCCTGAAATGCAGCATCTTTATTCCACCCTTATATGGTGTCAGCCAAGTCCCATATCCAAACATTGTTCTGGTTGCCATCCCTTGGCTGTTCCCCCATGTTTGTGCCCCTGGTGAACATGTCCTCTCGGCACGCTTCAAATTCAAGTGGCTCAGTTCCCCATGTAGCTCCCTCTTTTGTATGTCATGTCAGAAAACTGTCTGGTGGTAAGTTTCCAATGGATCACTCAGTTAATCCCTTCCCCTCCATTTTGCTGTCTTTACCGTTGGTTGAGAAGAAAGTTCTCAAAGTCTTGGCTTCATATGCTCATACACTTGGCAGTGCAGAGTAACCAGCCATGTGCACACTGACTGTTAGTGATAATTTCAAACCATGAGCCTCTCTCTCTCTCTTCAGTTAATTCCACCAGAGCCTCTTTCTTCAGTTAGGGAGGGCAATGAAATCTTTTGTCCTGATGTAATGATTTTGTTTGGAAGAGTTTAAGACAGTTTACAAAGGGCAGGTTTATTTCCTACCTGGAGAAATGTGTGTCACAGACAGCTGCAAGGGATTTGCCCATGGGCCCAGGTTGGGGCAAATGAGTGCAGACTTGCAGCTACTAACATTCCGGCTAATTTTGGCCCAGTGAATCAATGGAGGAGGTGATTCAAACCCCTACTCCCTTGGTCTAACCATGAGGAATCACTGTCTTCCTCTTCACTTTAACTGGTCACACAAACTCCTGCTACAGGCCCTGAAATTAACAGGACCAATGTGAAGGGAGAAGTTTTAATTTTTCTCTTGAAACTCAAACTTTAACACTCTCTAAGGCTTTGTCTACACTGGCACCCTTTTCTGTAAAAGGGATGCTAATGAGACACTTCGGAATTGCAAATCCGCGGGGGATTTAAATATCCCCCACTGCATTTGCAATTCCGAAGTGTCTCATTAGCATCCCTTTTCCGGAAAGGGGTGCCAATGTAGACGTAGCCTAAGAGTGCACATCAATTTTAAGAGATTTCTAAAAATAATGACTTTCCCTCTCCTTCCCTCTTTCCAGTGTCAAAGACAGAGATTCACACATGCACACACAAGTGTGAACACACACATTGATGTGTAACTACATGGGCAAACACACATACATAACTACACAGTGAGGCAGACAAACATTCACAAACACACATGACTGTTTGCATTCTCATAGACCTGGGATTGCACAAATCTCCAGAGAAATACGGCATTGTTTCCTTTTGCATTTTGTGGCTCAATTCCTTCAGAACATGTAACATGGCTAGATCAGCCTCAATTGTAGCTCGATAGTGGGTTTAATGTTTTGCAAGGCACTTGCCTATAGCTAGGGTTCAAAGCTATACACAAATCTTTGTTCCAGGTTTGGCACAAACAATCCAGATTATTGAGGGATAGAAGCTTGGCTCAGCAATTTAGCTGATATGACAGCTAAATAGCAAGTAACATTTCATAGAAGAGGAACCACCAACAAATTTAAAAGGATTTCTCTAATTTTCAGTACCCTATGATCAATGCTTAGTGGATACAAACAGAGATGTTACATTCCTTTTTTTTGTGTTGTCCTTTCCCTTTCCTTCCTTTCCCTTCCCTCTCTGTTGTCTTCTTCCATTCTTCTATTATTTTTTGTATAAAATTCACTCTTATATGTATATTTATATGTATATTTATGACATGGCAGCTGCACTGAAGCCAAAATTTCAGTATTTCAGAAGTCTAGTATTTCAGATTCTCTGGGAGAACATGTGGTTCTGTGTCCACCTCATTCTTTCCTCATGAACTGTCATACCCATGAGCAAGGCTACACATTGTGGCCACATCTTCATTAAAGCACTGCAGTGTGATATAGGCATTAAAAGGAGGGTTCAGGCAAGCAACATACCAATTTAGCTAGCACAGTACAAACAGCCTAGGGTGCAATGGGAAAAACAGATCTTTCATTCATATAAGGAATGATTGCCTGGTGCTCCATAAACATGTAAAGAAAGTGTGAGTAATAAGTGAGAGCAGAATTCTGCACATGCAGCTGCTTACCTAATTGGCTTACTTAGACCTCAGGATTGTATGCACCAACTGGAAACTTGTCCATGCAAACTAAATTGCAGGTGGAAATCAGGCACACAGTTGCACACACAAACATGCACATGCACATGCATCACACAGTTTGAAAATAACTCCTAACTGATGGTAGTCAGTTGAGCTGACCCTATAGATCATGGGGCAAAACCTGCCTGGCGGACCCACATTCTAAATTCCCATCTCTTCCCTGGACATCTGATAAATGAATTGTCTCAGTGCACAGTAGAGTGATTTAAAGGAGGTACAACACTCTGGGCAGGCTCGTGTTAACCTGAGGTGTTTCTGCAGTGTAGAGGGAAGGAAGTGTCACAGGATCACCATACAAGGAAACCAATGGGTCTCTACAAGTACTCCCAGCTGAAAGAGACACTTGGTTTTCACTTCACATTCCCACAGAGATCGTCCAAAAGAAGATCCTTGAATTCAACCTTCTTTGAATTTTGGTTGAGTTCAGGTTCCACTTCCCAGACTGGAAATTGCCCCAAGAAATTTCATTCCTAGTTGGGTCCAACTTGGAATAACTATTCGCCATTTCCAGTGAGATGCAGCCAGGCATCCATAAGAACGGCTAACAAGGTGGCTGCTATCAAAGCCCTGCTAGATGCCAAGCCCTGCTAGAACCTGAACCCAATGTCCAGTTCCTGGCCTGACCCTAATCCTGATCCAGATCCATCATCTTCTTCTTGGCCCATCTCTCTTAAAAACCCAAACAGAAGTAAAGGAATCCCCCATCCCAGAGATAAACCTTTCAACAAAAGGCTTCTCTGTGTGGCAGTCTGACTTTGTGGGAGATTTTCTATGACCATCCCTCACATATGCAAAGCAAACATTAAGTCCCTTTGCTACATAAGGGTTTGCATGCTATTGGGTTATCCATACTATACAAATGCTGAGTATTACTACATTTCCTCCTATCCCCACTTGCCCTATTTCCAGCAGCCCATCCTCCAGACAAGGATGAATGGATGCCGCTCCCTTCGAAGCCAGCCAGGGTTGCCCTGAGCACTGGAGGGTGACGTACTTCCCCTCCCCCTGGGACTGAATGTGCTGCTCTTACAGTGCTTGCCCAGGGAGCAAGCTTGCAACTTGAACTTGTCACAAGAGTTCCTAGAACCTTTTATTGATAATTGGCTCCCAAGAGGCCAGCCATGTAATAATCCCAACACCATAACCCATGGGAGGCAGGGTGCAGAGCAAGTCCAGAAAGCCCAGACATGGAAATATATAATCCCAATGTAGCCTATTTCGAATGCACCATTAGCACCAGTTGTCATCATTCTGGCACTACCAGGAGTATGTCTGGTATCTGGGCAGCTCATACAGTCACCATAACATGTGATCTGTTTCACTCCTAATAAAGCCACATGATTGGTTGTGGCCCAGAGCAGGTAATTATTAAACTGCATTAACCGGGCATCATCACTGCTCAGAGGAGAAGATCCGAGATTTCAGATCATGATCTGGAGGCAATGACCCTTTCTGGGGCAAAGAGAGACACTCTGCAGAATCGGCTGACATAAATCTTTTATAGGAATTGCATTTCACAGGCCTCTCCAAAATTTTAGTCCAGCTCTGGACATGTCAAATTAAACCACATTCCTCCTGGAGACCCCAGAGACTAACATGGCCTTGGAAACCAAATGTTTCCTGTGTGGATATAAGAACTGGGGCAAACTGGATAATTGTTTGGCCACCCTTGAGAAGTCAGGTACAGAGAGCACCTAGCATTGTGTCTGCAGCCCTTTACCATCACCACAGTGTGCTAGGCACTGTGCAGACATAAATGAAGGCAGAGCCCTGGTCTCTCCATGCTCCTTTCCATGCTCAGTGATCTGTACAGCTCACCAACAACCTGTTGGATTAGACCTCGGGGTGCAGTATCCCTGTGAGAGAGCAGGTCATTTCCAATTATTTTATTGGTGGGAGGAAACATTGGCATCAGCCCACTAGCTCTTTGCTCAGCCAGGAACTGAGTTGCCCTAATAGTAGGCTCAGAAGGAAATGAGGCCTCACTGCAGTTAACAGCAAAACTCCCCTCACTTTCAGTTGGACCAGGGCTTCATCCCTGAATGGTGAGATTGAGGTTGACATACAAATATTTCCAACAGGAGTACGCCAGGGAGCTGTCTCTGTGCAGGAGTCTCACTGGCTTCCTTGGTGTGGGGAAGGGGTGTTCTTTGCAAAGGGAAACAAGTGCCTGGATTCTCCAGCTGCTCCAGGCAGGTCTCTCCAGCACCTCTCTCACAAGTACAGAGGATGAAATATTGGTGAAATGTATTGGTGAAATTACTGGCATCACTTCTCTGCTTCCTTCTTTCCCCCCCACATTGAAATACCCATCCCCCTCACCTCAGCTGATCACGTTCACACAAAGGGACATAATAGATGGCCTGAGCCTTTGCTCCATGTAGGCTCTTGTCTTTCAAAAGGTGAGCAGCTATCATTGGACAGCCTGATAGGCAACCCCAGTGATGTCATTGCAGAATGAGGCCTAAAAGGCAGCCCTGGAGTTAGGCCAGTCCTCACAGTGATGGAGCAATGGGAGACATTCAAGGCCGAATGAATGGGTCCCAGAAGTGCAAGGAAAAGCCATTGCCACTTGTGACGACAGATGAAATTACAAGGAAGTGGGGCTCCATCTTAGCCAATGAATCACCCTCCCACCAGGTCCCAGCGGCTGTGGCATGGATTGTTCCACCCAGAGCAGGTAGCAACAGCTGCAGCCCATCCCCAAACCAAGATCTAAGGCCCTACGAGTGGTAGAATTTAACTTGTGCTCCCAGTTTCCCAAATATCACTCTTCAAGAGGCAGCTCCCACCTGCATGTTCTTCTCTGGGGCTTGTATTTTTTATGGGCTCTCTTTGCTGCCAATTAAGAATGCTGGTTCTTCCATGCAAAAGGATGAAGATCTCTCTCCATAGAAGTAGGGCATGGTAGTGACAGTGCAAGCTTCACAAACATACTATCCTCCACCAGTGTACCCAGGGTCCGAAAACTAGTCTCAGACGCTGGCTTCTCTTTTGAGCCTTTCAATGGGAGCAGCTAGCATGTAAGGTGGCAGTGGTGGGTTTTGCAACATGGGTACCCTGTAAGCTAAGAGACAGGCCGAAAGCCTGAGCACTGGACCCATTTTATTCAAGGCAAACAGATGTCGCCCAATAACAGCATGGAGTCACTCAAGCTGCATAAAGGCTAATGCTCCAGAAAGGGAAAGTTTCACATCTCCCTGCTAGTTCCCAGAGCCATCTCAATTGCCTTCCAGAACAACGATTTTGCCTTCATGTGGTTTCAGGGCACTGGGTTGCATTGTGCTGGGAGACAAAGCAAGTGAGGCTGTTAAACAATTGCTTTGCAATGAAGTGAAATAGCAGCAGGGTTAGTGAGACCCAAGAAACCACATCCAGCCATGGTGTGAGCATAGCAAAGTCAGTGAGTCCCAATCACTTAGATCAGAGCTCACGCCCACCCATCCTCTTTATTCAATGCAGCTTTCTGCAACTCTGCTGTGAGTTGTGCAATGGGCTGGTGGGTCTGGATTTTTTTCTCCTCCTTTTCCGCACCATAAGCAAAGTCCTAATACAGCTCCCATCCCCACTGCCAGCCCTGCACCATGCTCCCAGCAGAAAAGAGATGCAAAGCCACGCTTGGAATCTGATTCCCCGGCTTTAAACGCTGCTCTGCCAGCAAAGTGCGACTTGAAAGCTCCCCTGTCACAGTTACAAAGCTCAGAACAGCCCTTCTTCGGATAATCACGCTTATCTCCAGATTAAGAAAAAGAGAGCTGCAGCTGAGGCTGGTCACATGGGCTGGGATGTGGGCAAATCTCTTTTAAACAATCCCCATATAGCTGTGACCTCCACCACAGCCAAAATATTCATTCCTACTTGAATATCCAGCTCTGGAGACATGAAAGAATGAATGAGAGGGGGCATGTGCAGGACATGGGTGTTTGTGGGGGAAAACACAAGAGTGCAGGGGAGATGCAAACAGCACGAGAAAAAAGACAAATAATCGGTAATGAAAGAAATGAAGAACCAGACTAAGAAAGAGGAGTATGGGGAAGGAGGAGGGGGGAAGCAGAGAGAGAGAGAGAGAGGAAGAGATGGGGAAGATGTCTGTGTGCATGTGCATGTGGTGGGGGATAGATGAAAATGAAGGGAGAGAGTTGTGTTATGCTTCGTGCACATGGATTAGTGGCTCCCAGTTTAACCCTTTCTGCTCTGTCCCTTGCTGGCACACTAGTCCTGTTACGTGACTCAAGCTGTGCCAAGCAGCCTTGGCAAGTAGAGCACATTACCCACATTGCTGCCATGGATTCATTGAGGGGCTTTGCTTGTATGGAAATATCCTCCTTTCCCCCCCAGACAGCTCTTCAGCAGAGCTACCTGGCCAATAATTTTGACAAAGCAAATGTGAGTTTCACTGCAAGGGGCTTGCATTAAACAGAGATTGGATGGATGAGTGATGCAGCAAAAGAGAAAAGGTAGAGCAGGCATGAGGACAGGGATTTATTGGATTAGGTCTCCCCAGGGGTATCTGCTCTTGGGCGAGGCACTGGCAGAAAGAGGCTGTTCTGTGCAGGTTGTTTTTCCACTGTCATCCAAGTATTTCCATGCAACTAAAATTGGCTCATTACTAGGTAAATGCAGAGCCTGGCCATTCCAGAAGGCAAGGCAAACTCTGTATCCCTCATTTTAAGTCAGATACAGTTTTGTCTTTAGCTGCACCTTGGCTCTGAGCATAACACAGTGTGTCAAGTTTTTTTTCACCCACTATGAGATGTCACCAGACTCTGTGGAGCTTGGAATGAGGGGGCCACTTCATACAGGGCATTAAAATCCATCAAGAGTCAAGGCATCCAAATCCCATTAGCAGGTTGTGCTGAGTGCCTGCATAAGACACTAGCTCTGTGTGTGGCTGGAGTGGACCCAACAGCCACAAGAGGAAGAATGTGCAGGGTTAACTGGGATTTCCTTGGCTTGGGCGGTGGAGGACAATCACCAGAGAGAGCCCACCTGGCTTCCCCAGGCTTAGCATGCTGCTGCTAAAAGGTGGGCATAGACAGGGTGTGTCTAGACTACATGGCTCCATCGATGGAGCAGTGAGAATGGAAGCCAGACTGGGGCCAAGTGCCTTTCTCTATGCAGAATGAAACTGAGATACAGAGACATTCACAGAGTCCATTGCTGGACTCATATAGCCCTACTCCATAATCCCATGCCCTGGCCTTGCCTTCTTCTACCTCAGGCACCACGGACATCTGATCCAAATTCTACCTTAGCTCAGTCACAGACTATGTTAAAGGTGTCTCAGCATGTGCTGCTGATCATTAGCCTTCTGATATTTCCCAGAGATGGGTGGCTTTTCTGCAGCATTGAGCTCCAACTTGGAGAACTGGCCAAGATCATGCAAGATAATGGCAAGCTAGCAACAACCCTGCTGGCCTAGTCAATCCTAGCGGGATGTTATAGAAAACAGAACCTGAGAAGTGGAGGGTCACATTTCTGTTTGTTTGCTGAGGCAATTCTGTGGGTAGATTCTGAGGCAGCCTCCTGCAGGCACTGTGGGAGTGTGTGTCTGCATGGCTGGCAGGAAAGTTGAGAAGCCATTTTCTTTGCGTTCTGCTTTCACATGTTGCCCACACACACAGGATACTATGTGCCAGGCATATGGGCTGGGCATTGGGGATTACCAGGGAGGGAAGGGAAAAGGATCTGACCTAAAAGCATAGACATACTCCACATATCAGCTTAACACGAGATCAGAGTCAGTCCTGTCAGTCACATTGCCTGTCACCTCTGCTTCCAGGTGCAACACTTTCTTCACAGCCCAGTAACATGAGAATAAAATATAATGACAATCTGTCCCTTCCCTCGCATCTTGCACCCAAAAGACCTCAGAGCAGTTGACAAATACTGGGCCAAGTCCCAGAATCCTTCCTCAGGCAAAGCTCTCGCTGATTTGTCTGGGAAAGGGAGGAGTAACGACTGACAAGCTGATGCACCCCACGTATGAGCCCCCTGAACTCAGAAAGGGATTAGTTCGAGGCAGGGCCAAACATGGCCTGGGTGAAAATCTCTGGATTTCTCTTAGCAGTGAATTTAGATTCACAATTAGCTCTGGTGAATTATTCACGTGGAACTATTTATCTGATTGGGGGTTTTTTTTTTTGTTCCATTTACAAATTATCTCCAAATGGCTTGTAACTTGCAAATTTGCTCAGTGTTCCATTGTTGCCATCCCTCATGATTTTACCACAAGTCTTATGATATAAGGTGTGTTGCTTAAAGCCCCACTTCCTGGAATCCTGTGATTAAGGGAACATCTTAGCTTGCACTTTAAAAAGTGTACATTTATAGCCACCATGGCTGTGGAGAAAAGATTGAAAATGTGACCCAAGTGCATCTAAAGACTCAGAAGACCAAAGACAAATATAAACAATCCCACATTTAGTAATTTTTAGCCAATCTTGTAATTTTGGGAGCCTGACTTATGATTTTTGAGCCTTTGGGATTGCTGTACTGATATGCACCAAACAGTTTGTCTGAAAACATGCTGGACTATGCTGGTTCATTGAGTCATAGTAAGTCACATGGTATTGCTTTTGTTCCCTGAATGGATGACCTGTGCTTTCTAAACAGGAGGAATCTCCTCTACTGATCACATTTTATCCACAGAGTTTCACATTTGTGCAGTGAGTCGAGAGAGCAAACAGCAGAGAGTTTCCAAAAGAATTTTTCACATGGGCCATAAGAGAGCTTAGTTGCACATATTCTGTGCATTCACATCAGAGATGCAGCTAGTGGCTCCCACAGTCATATCCACAAACTCACAATCACTTTCAGTGACTTCTCTAAATGCACAATGAAGTCCCCAATCCCAGCAGTCATTGCTTAGGAATATCTCCGCTCTCCATCTCCCATCTCCTTGCATTACAGGTGACTATGACGCCTGGAGAATTTCCCTGATGGACTGGTAGCTTTAATAGAGTCACACCATTTCATGGGAGGCACAACTTCCAACATAAACTACCATACCCTCGTTACAACAGAAGGGGACAAATAAAACCACTGGCTAAACACAAACACATTCACAGCCTGATGGTATAGAAAAGGCTGCCCTTCAGTTCTTAGCAATCTAAACGCCTGGACTCAGAGTACTACAGGAGTTAGGAGGAAGGGTGCTGCTGTGTGTATATGGCCTATAATGAATTCATAGGAACTCCTAGGATCTGTCTACACCAGTGTTTCTTAAACTGTGTCCCACGGTACATCGGTGTGCCGTGAGGCAGTCGGAGGAGTGCCGCAGAGAACAACAGAATTCAAATGGCCGCCCTTAAAAGGGTAGGCGACCTCTTTTTTTTTCCTTTGCTCAACAAAAAATCCTTGGTGTTCCCCATAAAAAAAATTGTTTGGTGTTCCTCAGTCTTAAAAAGTTTAAGAAACACTGGTCTACACTGCTTGTTTTTGTGCAAAAACCTCTTGTGCAAAAATCCTTGGGCAGAGAATATGCTAATGACAGTGCAACAAATGGTAATGAGCTCTTTATTAGCATACTCTCTGCCAGAAAAAGCTAGCAGTGTAGACATAGCCCTAGAGAACTTTGCATAGAGAGCAGAGGAGAGGCATTAGAGAAAAGCCCAAGGAGTGGGTAGGTAGCTCTGTCTTGGCTGGCTCAGGGCTGGTACTCCAAGTTGTCTGCCTGCTCCTGCTGAACAATCCATGAGTTTCAGAGAAGGAGGGCACAGGTGAGTGTCAAAGGAACCAGGTTCTGGCAAAATGCAAGACAAACTCTCTTTGCATGTAAATACACACACTGCATACACAGTCTCCTGCTATGCAGAAGCATAGAGGCCTGGTCTACACTACAGCGGAAGGTTGAAGTAAGATATGCAAGTACAACTATGTTAATTATGTAGCTGGAGTCGACGTATCTTACATCACATTTCCATGCTGTCCACATAGCGGGAGGCTGACAGAAGCAAATGCTCCCTTCGGCTTCCCTTACTGTGAAGAGCAGCACCAACAGGGGCACCCTCTGAGTTTGATTTAGCATGTCTTTTTTCAGAAGTGAACTCTGGAAGATTGACCATGGCAGCGTCGATTTTCCACGTAGTGTAGACATGGCCAGAGAAAGAGAGATCTCCCTGCATGCCTGCTATACAGGGATGACAGAACAATTGTGATAGCTAGAAGCAGAAACCATGTATTTGGTTGTAATTACTAACTCAATCTGGGGGGGCTGCTGCATGGCCAGCACTCTTCATTCCAGCACCCCTGCTTTTGTACAAATCTGTTGCTGCAGAACCTAGCAGCAGGGATACAGAAAACACCAGCCAGAGCACAGAACACACAAGGTGATCGAGTCAGCTCAGTCCTAATCTAAGAAGCACACAATACCTCCGTGGAAATTGACCGCAGTGTACTGTGGATCAGCTCCGCTGTCCTGCACTGCCTCCCTCTTCTGCATTACCAAAAATCCACTTTTTCGTCTTTCCCCACTGCTGAAACATGGGCCATCTTTTGCCTGTATCACTGCAACCTTCTCCTATCAATTAGCTCAGACTGGTGAAAGGAGTCAAGTCCTTCTCTTACCACTGTAGTCACATCACTCACCCACCTTTCACCTCCTTATCACCTTTCTGTCTGTCACTGTATAACCCACACACCTCTTGTGGTTCACTGTCCCATGTAGTGGCACTTAGACCACTTACAGTGAGAGCTAAGAACAAGGGAGCTCTACAGCCTAAGCCAGGATCCCAGCTGGCTTTATAGCTCAAGCTGTAGAAGCTCCTACACTAAGGTCCCAGGTTTGAATCCACCCAGTGGTGGTTAGAATTGCACCAAGCTTCCCACTCTCACCCTGAAGAGCCTGTAGCAGCTTAGCCTCTCCTCCCCTTCCTTGCTGATCCATACATCTCCTTTGCCAGCTTTTGGCTTTATCCTTTCTATCATGCTGCTCCTTTCCCTGGAATGGTCTCCCAGTCAGAGCCAAGATTCAGTGAGTGCAAAGAGATGGAGAGAGAAAGTACTAAAACACCCATGAACAAGAGGTGAAATCCTAGCCCCACTGACATCAATGACAAAACTCCCATAAACTTCCACAAGGTTAGGGTTTCAGCCTAGGAGTCTAACTTATGCTGCAGCAGGACAAGTCAAGAATCCCTTTAGCTCCATATCTGACATTTGGCCAGTCACTGTCCAGCCATGCAAGTCCCTTCTCTCTAGATCGTTAAAGAGGGTTTATTTTAAAATTACTCTTTAAGGATATTTGTACAGTTGGACTTGGGGTACAAAGGGTACCTGACACTATACATGGAGGGATGCAAAATTAGCTCATGAGAATTAAATATATGTATATAACTCTAACAGTTCCTAAAATTCTAACCATTAGTAAGTCTGAGTCATATACCGCCTAAATGCTAGGGTGGGAGAAAAGGTACTGGTGCTAAATGAGTCTATCCTAAACATAAGCCAATAAAGCCTTTTGAACTCACCAAATATTCTCCCTCTCTATTTTTATGCTTCTCTGTTTATCTGTCTGTTTTCGTGGCTACACTCTCCCTAGCCACATGTCTCATCTCCTATAAAATATGCTCATTATTGCCAGTGGATTTTTCACACATCTCTTTGGTGTAGTAGGCCGGGTGTTTGTTGCTGTTAATGCTTTGTGTGTGTATAAAAGTGTGTTAGGATCCACTAGAAATAAACATATTTTAGAGGATTTGTAGGACAGTGAGGAAAAGATATAAAGTAAAAATGGCTGCTATTTTTTTAACTTCTCCTGAATTAGCAAACCAATATGTTAGACTGCATTTCCACAAATTATGTGCCCTAAGATGCAGTCTATAGGCCCCCTCTGAGAACTAAGGAGTCACTTTAAACCTCACCCCTTCTTTTTGTGGTTGCTAATTATCCAAGTCTTCCAGGCTCTATCCAGCACACATACACACTCCCAGCTCCAGAGTTCCCCTCATCCTCCCCCACCATGAAAACAGCTTTTGCCAGTGGAAGGAGGACAAACATATTCATTGGCACCTTATCAGACATGCATGCAAAACTAATTAACATGGGGAGACATGCAAGCTGCCATCCAGCCACACACGCACGTGCGCACACACAAGGCAGCCCTTGTCTGCTGGGGACATTCAAAAGGCTTTGTCGCTAATTTAGGCATCTGTCTCAGTCTGGTCTGGTCCTCCTGGCTGGGCGAGGTTTGTGTTTTTTTTTCCCACCCCATTTGACAATGCTGGGAACATGCCCGGAGACCCCTCATTCAAATCGCCCCTTGACAATGGTCTCATTGTGTGAGCATCTAGACAAGGGAGAAGAAGGGGGAGAAGGCAGGGAGGGGGAGGGGGAATTAAAATGCAAACCCAAAGCAGTGTTTACTAACACAACCCTGCAGCTGCCCCATCTCCTTCCCCCCTTCCCGCTCTCCCCCCCCCCCCCCCCCCCCCAGTTCTCCAGCCTTAACAGACACAGAGAATCAGAGAGGGACTAGGAAGATGGGGTGATTTGAAGCTCATGGTTTTGGGGAGATTACATGCTGGGAGGGGGGCAGGGTATTGAAAGGCACACAGAGGCTTTATTCTCCAAAAGGGAGGATGGAGGTTATAGCCTTTTGAGGTGGAGGGAGCTTGGTGCTCCAGGGGAAAGAACTCCAGCATGCTATGGGCTTAGAAAGGATGGGCTGAGGGTGGTTATAGGTTCAGGGAGGGGAGCACAGACTTGAGGGAGCAGTAGGCTCAGCCATGCTGATATTCTGCTGATAAAAATAACATTTGCTTAAACCTGGCCTCACAGATCAATGTCACAGCAACGACCCAGACACTCAACACTGGATTTTTTTGTAATCGCTGCTTCTGGGGAATGCAGAGCAGGAGCAGGAAAGAAAGGACCCATGTCGGAAGGCCTCTGTGGCTCCTGTAGGTCTGCACAAGGGAACAGGCTTCAGAGGTTTGTTTTCTTCCCCTTGCAGCTAATCAGTTTCAGGAAAGATTGTTAGAGAAGACCGTGAAGCAGGGGAGCCACAACTCTGACTGCAGAGGGGACAGATCTTAGCCAGGTGACCTTACCACACCTGCTGAAGAGGCAGGCTGTGCAGATATTGTTCACGGAGAAAGACCTGGGGCTTTGCAGAGCCAAGGAAGAAGAGGGGGCCCAAAGTTTTCCAAATATGCAAATATACACAGAGAGATCCAGACAAAGAGGCTTCAATGGAATGAAGGCACCAGACAGACGCAGGCACCCACCTAGGCTATGCATTCTAATTCTGCTAGAAACCACACAAAAAGCCAAGACTCTCACTACTGTTATTTATGTATGCACTTTTCATTGCTCTAGGGAGCTACTTATGAGGCTGGCACAACAGAAGATTTGAACCATCTCATAGAACTTCCAGCATCCTGGGCAGGGCTGGATTATCCAATAGGCAGACTAAGCACATGCTTAGGGCACCAGCAAAGCAGGGGCACAAAAAAAAAAGAGAGAGATTTTACAGTATAATATTGTTTTTATTTTGAATTACATATGGAGGTGGGGCACCATAATCTTTTCAGTGCGTAGGGCCTCTAAAGGTCTTAATCCGGCCCTGATCCTGCCCCTGAAATACTGTCAGACCAGATCTTACATTATATTAGCCCAAAACAAATCCAGCAAAACCCATAAACACAAGCATCCCATATGCAAAATGAACACAACCATGCTACACAAGTGTGCTCACATTAGAGGTGAAAAAGCTGTTCTTCTTGAGTAATTTTTCCTATTAATCAAACCCTTTTCTCTGTTTGTGAATTCTCCATGAAGAGCCTTTGATTACTTATTCATGGCATGTGATTGGGCGCTTGTATCACATGATATTATTTCTGCACCTGGATCTGATGACTGAAACTTTTATAAAGAGGAGGTAAATCAAAAGAGATTTCAAGATGTCTACTTGAATAGATTGGGGCAAATCTTCACACAAACGTGCAGGCTCATGAGAATTTGTGGTATTTGCTTACCACAAGCATTCTTGTGAACAAAAGGGGAGGGGAAATAACATGTACAAATGTTTATGGAAAACAAAACGGAAGCTAATGTCCAGGAAGCATGTCTGTAATATTCACACATGATTTTATTGCCATATTGCCTCAGTTCTAATACACAGATAGACAGACAGACACACACACACACACACACGCTATATTTGTAATTAATGCAGCACAGCTACTGCATTAAACTTCTAGAAATCAGCTCAGGATACCACCACAAGGAACCAAGGAAAACACAATAATTCAATGTTAAAGCAAGATAATTACAGGTATAATTATATAGGACCACATTCTATTGCCATTTCCATGGATGTATATTATATTACAACAAGTCAATAGAGTTATATAGGATTTAAACTGGAGTAGGTCAGAACAGAATTTGTTCCATTTGGGACCAAATCCTGAACCCTCCTCATGCGAGTAACTCTACTGAGCAGTGTGGAAGCCAGGAGTAATTGAAAAGGAACAAACTTTTATTTAGATGCCTAACTGTGGTTTTGGTGCCTACATTTAGGCACCCATATTTGAAAATGTTAGTTACAGTATATGCATCCCAGATTCTCAAAGGTATTGAAATGCCTAACTCCTATTGATGTCAATGGGAATTAGGTGCCAAACTACCTTTGTAGATTTGGGTCTACAAATATAAACTAAGGGACGGATAGAGCCAAAATCTATCAGTTTACACCAGTGGTGTCCAACCAGTTTTGAAACAGTAGTCACCATAGTGACTACTGCTATAGTGAACTCAACTGGCCAAATAGCCACATTGTTCAAGCCAACTAGACACACTAAACCGGCCAAATAGTCACATGTGGCTAGTGGCTAGCATGTTGGATACCACAGATTTCCACCAGAGCAGCTTCCACCAGCTTACTAAAATTCTCATTCCTAAGCAAATAAGGGCATTTCAGAGTCATTCCACTCAGTTAACTAGTGGTGTACCCCAAGGGTCAGTCCTGGGACCAATCCTTTTCAACTTATTCATAAATGATCTGGAGAAAGGGGTAAGCAGTGACGTAGTAAAGTTTGCAGATGATACCAAACTGTTTAGGATAGTCAAGACAGAAGCAGACTGTGAGGGACTCCAAGAAGATCTCACCAAACTGAGTGATTGGGCAACAAAATGGCAAATGAAATTTAATGTGGATAAGTGTAAAGTAATGCACATCGGGAAAAATAACCCCAACTATACGTACAGTATGATGGGGGCTAATTTGGCTACGACAAATCAGGAAAGAGATCTTGGAGTTATCGTGGACAGTTCTCTGAAAACTTCCACACAGTGTGCAGCGGCGGTCAAAAAGGCAAATAGGATGCTAGGAATTATTAGGAAAGGGATAGAAAATAAGACCCAGAACATCTTACTGCCCCTGTATAAAACTATGGTACGCCCACATCTTGAATACTGTGTACAGATGTGGTCTCCTCACCTCAAAAAAGATATTTTGGCCTTGGAAAGGGTTCAGAAAAGGGCAACTAAAATGATTAGGGGTTTGGAGCGGGTCCCATATGAGGAGAGGCTAAAGAGACTGGGACTTTTCAGTTTAGAAAAGAGGAGACTGAGGGGGGATATGATAGAGGTCTATAAAATCATGAGTGGTGTGGAGAGGGCTGATAAAGAAAAGTTATTTATTAGTTCCCATAATAGAAGAACTAGAGGACACCAAATGAAATTAATGGGTAGCAGGTTTAAAACTAATAAAAGGAAGTTCTTCTTCACACAGCGTGTTGTCAACCTGTGGAACTCCTTGCCAGTGGAGGCGGTGAAGGCTAGGACTATAATAGAGTTTAAAGAGAAGCTGGATAAATTCATGGAGGTTAGGTCCATAAAAGGCTATTAGCCAGGGGATAAAATGGTATCCTTGGCCTCTGTTTGTCAGAGGCTGGAGAGGGATGGCAGGAGACAAATCACTTGATCATTGTCTTCGGTCAACCCTCTCTGGGGTACCTGGTGCTGGCCACTGTCGGTAGACAGGATACTGGGCTAGATGGACCTTTGGTCTGACCCAGTACGGCCGTTCTTATGTTCTTATGTTTTCTGCCATTCTCTCTTGAGCCAAAGGATTCACTGTCCTGTCTCCTTCTTTCCCCATCCCCTTGGTTACACAAGGAAGTCAGGGCCAATCTCTCTGGGAGCCACTAGCTGTTTAATATGCCCATTGCAAGCAGGGAACAAGCATAGCCATTTTTCCAAAATGCCAAAAGATTCACAGTTCCAAAGCTGAGTTTTATAGACTCCTGAAAACCTTTTTGAAAAAATTAAAAACTACTGTTTTGAAAATACTGTTTAAGATCCTACCATAGCTATACACTATTCAGACAATTTTAAAGCTGCATGTGATTCTAAGGCAAAGTATTTGAAAGTCTCCTTTAATGACCAGCAAAGAATGAAGTTCAGATTCTAGGTTTCCAAGGCAACCCCTACTGAAATTCCATCATCAGCTGCTGCAGGAAACAAATGGAGAATCCTGAATTTGGGCCTAGCAAGCTCAAAGCTTTTCTGTCCCCCTTAAAAAGTAAAATATAATTCTCTCCTTCTAAGGCCCTGCCATGTAGAAATCCCAACATCTGTTATTCTAGCTCTTCAATCACTTAAAAGAAATGTGCATTTATTGAACTAAATTTCCAATGGCCTCTATGCATAGAGGTATATGAGAGCATATGATTTTGTGTTTGGGCATGACTTGCATTTATTTCTAGACAGTTAGGCTATGTCTACACAGCCGTGTTATTTCGAAATAACACAGTGCGCGTCTACACAGCAAGCCATTATTTCAAAATAATGTTGAGATGGAGGACTTCTTACTCTGACCCCTGTAACCCTCATTTCATGAGGAGTAAGGGAAGTCGAAGGAAGAGTGTTCTTTCTACGACTTCCTGCTGTGTAGACAGCACCAAAAGCCAAAGTAAGCTATTTCGACTTAAGCTATGCAATTGATGTAGCTGAAGTTATGTATCTTAATTCAACTTTTGCCTTGCTGTGTAGACGTGCCCTAAGATATCTTGCTTCTTTGCTGGAGCATGCAAATGTTGTTTAGCTGTACAAATACAGGACAAATGGTAAAGGATAACTGGAGACTATTTGGAAAATGTATCTCCAAGCGTATATGTGTACATGCTAATACAGAGACTCTTTAAACAGTCAGCTCTTCAGGGCAGGACTAACTTTTGCTGCATTGGAATAGTGCTTTGCACAATGTGCCTTAGCCCCTATTTGTGTGTATATCCACACTAGATAATACACTACTTCATTTACCACTCTGAATACAGTTTTACACCATTCTAATTCCACTGATTTCAGTGTAATTCAGCAGTTCTTAAACTGTGGGTAGGCAGATGGAATTACAGAGAATTCAATAATCAATCCCCCCCCCACACACACACACACCTGGTATGGTGTTTGCTGTCTAAGAACTTGATAGGGGGTGAGCTTTCCCATGCTCCGAGATGAGTGATGGACTCTCTAGGAGAATGACACCCTGTGAAAAGTAAATTCTAGCAGCCATTATTTGTCCCAAACCTACCATCAGACTAGTGCCATTAATTTGATTGAAAAAGCAAGTGCAAGCCAATTAAATCCATGGCCAAAATAAATGTTACTCCAGCAGCAACATTTCCAGCAACAAGGCTCAGCCCTGGCTGTCAGGCTTTCAGGCCCTGGCCTTTGCTTTAGGCATGCCATGTAAATAGAATCCTACATTTACCAGGGAATTACCATTGGCAGGTCTTTCATGTTCTCTAGTCCCCAAGGCAGCTACTCTCCTCATTGCCCACTGCCATGGTTTGGCTTGGCATCTGATCACATATGACACGACTAGAAGCCCATGTGGATTCTCCTTTCAATTTCTGACAAAAATGTGTCACCAACAGCAAAGGAAGAAAACAGTAAAGGCTACAGGACAGATCCTTGGGTGAGGGCGAGTTGCGGAAAGCATAAGTCAGGCTGGCAGGGAGCTTCTGTCTCCTCATTACAGTGTGGCAATGTGCATGTTCATCAATAGGGACTTCCCTTCTCCCTGGGCTGAGACACCTCACAAACTCTCCAGTGTCTAAACTCCCTTTTTGAAGCAAAGCTGAAGAAGAAGAGGCATTAAGGAGACTCCACTGCGACCTGCCAATATCCTGGATCCCACGTCTCCTGCTTTGGGCCAGAGGAGGCATTTGTTGCTCTGTCCAATGACCTGTTCCTGACCACAGATAATGGGAGTGTGTCCGCAGGGCCGACTTATCCATTAGGCACAGTAGGCACAGTAGGCACAGTGTCTAGGGCCCACAATACCTTTAGGGGCCCACGAAAATGTTTTAATTTCTTTTAAAATCAGAAGAAAAAAAATGAACTTTTAGGGTTGAAGAAAATGTTTAAATTTTTTTCTCATATCAGAAAAAAATGAAACTTTTAGGGCCCACGAAAATCTATTAAATTTTGCCTAAAACAGAAAAAAAAACATGTTGAAGTATTTAAATTTATATCAAAAATAATTTTTAATATTGATATTATTATGGTGGGAGGGGCCCACAAAGACAAAAGTGCCTAGGGCCCACGAAAGTCATAATGCGGCCCTGTGTGTCTGTCCTTATGCCGCTGGGCCTGTCTGGGACATTTAATGCTATTGATCTGTCTCATCTCCAAAAACTGCTGGGTGTTAACAATAATGCCTGGAAGCAGCTCAGTTCCTTTCTCTCAGCCTGAGCCCAGAGAATTGTCATGGGCAACAGCTCCGCTTCCAAAATCCCTTGCCTCTCCAGTGCCACAAGGCTCCAGTCCCTCCCATGTCTATATGACACCATTGGGAGAGCTACTGAAACAACACAGACTTAAATGTCAGTGGGACACAAACACCACACCGTTCCCCAACTCTTTGACATGGAGCCCAAATCGCACCATCTCCCATGCTTCAGGAGCTGGCCAAAATCAGCAGCTGGATGGAGAGCAACTGGCTGACGCTGAACCCAGGCAAGACTGGGGTGATGCTGGCAAGAAAAGATTCACACTTTGAGGAATTAGACTTCGCTATAGCACCTCCCCCATCATCACACTGTTCAGTTTGTCTACAGTTTGGGGGAGGGGTGGGATCCTTCCAGGTTCCTTAGTGCTGTCGGAAACCCAAATAGCCTTGGTGGTCAAAATGACCAGAAGAGTGCACCTTGGCAGACACAGAAATGACCAGCTTAAGGATGGTCTCTCATGCTCCCTTCTGTCCAAGAACAAAATCCTTCCCACTCTGAAAGCTCCAGCTGCTACAAAATGCATTAGCTTGTTTGCTTAGTCACACATTACCCTAGTGCTCCACCCTCTGGATCTGGCTCCTTTTCCGAGTTATTGCTTCTCCCTCCATGACTATGACCTCCTACAACAACTCAGTTCCACCAGAGCAATGTGGACCAATAGGGGTAGGCCTGCAAGTTCAGGGGATGGAACCAGACCTTGGAACTCACTCCCACAAGACATAAGAATGAGCATAAACCTCAGCATTTTCAGAACTGAAAGCAAAAAACTCCTTTCTTCATCTTAGCTCCAGCACAAGTCAGTCACGTACAGAGTTGGCTAAAATGGCTCACTAGAGCTGTGACTAAATGGCCATTTAGAAAACTAATGAATGTAAAGGAGAGACTCAGCTTTATTTATTTTTTTAAAGCAAACTTCCAGCCCTTCCAGCCTTTTTCCTTGCAAAAATGGCCTTGAAAATGCAAGCCATTCTGGAAGGCCAAGTCTTGTCCCTGATTTTCCTTAAAAGCTCAAGTCATTCATAGGCCCATTCCAACCATTTAAGACTGATCTTTGAGAGCTCTTGGTAGCTATAGCCCATTGATCTGGGATCTTCCCAAACAGCAAATTCACATAGTGGAGGGGCCAATGCCACCCAGGGCACCATCAATGGGTCAGTTCTCCCTGCCAACTGCTTGTGGCCAGGCCTATGGCTCTGCTACCCAGCTAATGTGATCATTACCCATAAGGATGGGTGGCTAAATAAAATGGTTTCAATGAGAGGCAGCATAGTCGAGTGGATAGAGCAAGAGACTAATCCTATTTGCAACCCCAACTCCCTTTGTTAGGTCACACAGACAAAAGTGGACAAACTTGAGTGCCTAAATCCAGAGGTGCAGAGGCAGGTAATTAACATCATATACCCACTTTTAATCATTTGAGTCTGTGTGCCAGTTTCTACTTCTATAAACTGGGGATACTAATGCTTCCCTACCTCTCAGAGCCATTGTGACACTTGAATTGATTTGTGTCAAATATATAGGTCCCCAAATTCACCCGAATGTCCATAAAGCCTTCCAGTGGTTGAGGACCCTAGGAACTTCCAGATTATATGGACAACTGTTCCTTGCACATTTTTTCTAAATGTTGGCAACAACCCACAGAGCCCAACACAAGCAGCTGGGCTGGGAGTCTCCTGGAAGCATCACAAACAAGACCTCAAGAACCCAATACACATAATGTGCATCAGTTATAAATGATGAAGGAGAAATGTTATAGTAGCACCTGTATTGTGCTAGGCACTGCCTACTTGTATAATAAAACACCGTCCCTTCCCTAAAGAGTCTAACCACAAGCATTAAAGGGGGCTGGGGAGAGAGAGGAAATATGCAATAAACACTGTTTATTTCTGTTTCCCCTATAACAATCAGGTCTCTTCACCTTGGTTAGTTTCTTGGAGGTAACAAGACAGAAATGGGCCCTGAGGATGTGTTTGCAGAAGAGGAGGGCAGAGACTATTGATCAGCTTCAGGAACGAGCTCCATGTGCGAAAGGTGATATGGAAGAAGGCACAGACAGCTGTATGAGAAAAGAACAAACAAAGGGTCCACTGGGAGTGGGCATGGATGCAATAAGATACAAGAATGGATAAGCAGAAAGGGCAGGGTTAAATTTGGGCTCCATGCCAGGCAAATCTTCCCCAGCTCCTCTGGCCAGCCCTGCCTGTAGGGGAGCAGGTATAGTGGGCAGATGTTCTTTACTGTTGGAGGAGGCGGGGGAATTGTTTCACATGCTGATCTAAAAAATGCTAAGGCTGGCTCTGAAGTGGACGGGTCAAGAAATACTCAAGAGACAAAATAAAGAGTCCTTTGGGTTTGACTAGGAAAACCAGCCCCTCAAACTTACACTTGGTTCCCTATTGCCAAGGCTGTTCTGGCTAAAAGAAGCTTCATTGTAACACCTGGGAATTGAAAGGGGCTAAGGCAATTTTCCTCGGTCTGAATGTAGGTATGACCTACAGATACACAGCGCAGGGTGCTGGGCTTATTCACCTTTTCTTTGCAAACAAACTGGAAAAGGGCAATTTTGGAAGCTAGTCCCACCCCAGCCACACAAAATATCAGTCTCCTCCTTATATATTTAGCTTTCTATGCATGGGCACCCTGTTAATTTGACCACAAGTGAGATGAACTTGATGGGTCTCAGCCAAGTACTCAGTCAGTGACTCTCCATCTCACAGGACATACAAGCACGGCTTGGGGAAGGCATAGAGCTGGACTAGTTGGAGCTGCTAGGAGTGAAGACAGAAATCCATTAACAGAAGCCCAGGATGGAATAGCCAGAAATGTTGCCAGTCAGGATTGGGATGCAGTGGCAGAGATGGGAGAGGCATGAAGTTTGCATAAGGCCTGACTCTAGTATATGCTATTAGCCCTTCATTTTCATGAGCTATAAAGTCACTTCACTACAAATGACTGAAAAACACAGCAAAAGCAGTAGACAACAGGGGTGATGGTAAGACTTACACAATGGATCACAGAGATGCAAGCAGAGAAAGGGAACAGATAAAAGACCCCTCAGGCAGGTGTATTGGAGATTCAGGGGCTGAAAGAGCCCAATTAACATGCCAGCCTGACACCACTGTATTAACCAAGGAGAATTCCTCACCAGCCCCTGGAGGGTAACACTGGCTTTGTTCAGTGACTGCATCTCCTCTCCTGTCTCTCTCCCAGATCCCACTGCTGGCTCTGAACAGGCTATCCTCACCCACTGCTCTAAGCACAACACTTCACTGCCAAAGCAGGGCCCATGTAAGACAAGAAAGCAGAGGTCTGTCTTCCAGGATCTGGACCCATGCTCAGGCACCATGACCTTGCAGAGCTTCTACTGTTCCTGCACAGGAGACTGCAAGGAGCCCAAGCTTACCCAAATCAGGCTTGCGTGAAACATGAGCGCACATGGGGAAGTGCTCGGAGACATGTACACTCATGCCTCCATGCATGCACATGGGCACCATAGGTACTGGAACTAGGAGTGTGGGGGTTGGCGGGGGGGGGGGGGATCTGCAGCACCCCTTGGCATGGAGTGGTTTCCATCATATAAAGGATTACAGTTGATTCAATGGCTTGCAGTACCCCCACTATACAAATTCTTCCATCCCCCCAGCGCGCACTTCCCTCTGTTTGTTCTCTTACATAAGATAGTCCCAGTAACCAACAAAAAGGCCCAGTCTGCTAAAAAAGAAAATGAACACAAAAGCCCCTCCTCCCCCTTCCACAACCCTTTGCCTGCAAGTTGCATAGGAATACACTGCTCATGAGTAAAAAACAGTTTTTCCCCTTTGGGGCTGGCCAATGCCACTTGCTCCATGATCCTATTGCCTAGAGAACTGTCTATGGTACTGGCCTTCCCAAGAACACAATCCTGGTCTTCTCTCCCATTGTGCTGTGAAGAGAGGGGCTAGGAGTGGCAGGTTGGGGGACTAGAAAAAACACAAGATGCAGCATCCTGGCATCAGTTTGTTGCCATATTCTCCTTCCCTTCGCTCTCTGCTACAGAAAGAGAAGGGAGCCCAGGTTTCTCACTTTTATGTTCCCTTCCTACTACCTCCTATCCCCCCCAAAATTACAAAGACAGCTCCAGAGGTCATTTGCCACAGAGTTCATGAGGCTGGTGATTTCTTTTGCACCAGATCATGCTGCTAGTAAAATCCCAGCCTTTCCCTGAAATTCCCCTAAATCCAGAGAGCTAGAAACACACACATAACTACAGTGTAATTTGGGGAGGCCTCGTGCCACACAGTGGCCAAGTTACCTAGAAACCACCTTGTGATTGTGTCATGCCAGTTATTCACAACCATCCACTTCATCTCTGAGGGCAACTGCATGATATTTTCATGGGAGTCATGTGCAGAACTAAGGAGACGTGAACTACCAGCTCCTCCTGCTCAACGTATATTTGGACACTAACTTGACTGAAACCCGTTCTGCACATCCATTGTATCACTGAAGGACAACACTGTCCTGTTACTTCTCAGGAGCAAAGAGGCTGCATGCGTGGCTGGCATTGACTATTGTTAACTCCATTGTCATGGCCACATTCGGATTTGTAAAATTATATTCTACCTCTCTACACTCCCTTTGTGGTTTCATGGGATGCAGGATTCTCCTTTACTCCCTGTTTCAACCAGTTTTCAGAGTTCAGTATGGCCAACCTCAGGCTTTCAAAAATCATGAGTCATGCCACAAAAATTATGAGATTGTTTTTAAAAAATCATGAGATTTTTTTATTTTAAAAATTATATATTTGTTTTAAATTTTCCTCCTAGTTTCTGAGGCTTTATTGTTCACTTGCTTCATGTTTGCAAGCTTTGGTCTGCATCTATGATGGCTAGACCCTTCAATAAAGGATGCCATTGCTTGCTTCCATGGGCTGGGGCTTTAAGAAAAACACTTAAAAAGACTCAATAAAAATAATGAGGGTTGCCCACACTGAGCATTGCTGGGAGTTTAGGATCTACTGATTCTAGCCCAAAGGTTTCTGCATATCCATGCTGGCTGGAGGGACGCTTGTTTGAGTATATCCTATATAGAGATGTATATAGACAGAATGGAAGGTGATCTGCACATGTGGGTATGATCAGAACAAAGTGTTTCCAGAATTTACAAACAACCATCCTGCTGTGGAACAGCCAATGAGGGGTGAGATTTCTTCTGAACACATCTGACTCTCTCCTGGCTGTATCAGGCATTCCTCACTCATTTACCTAATGTGATCTGCATTATAATTAGCAAAAGCCTCACTGTCTAAAAGAGATAAAGGATGTGCCCCTGCAGTGTAAGTTATGCCAAATGGAGGTTTTATATTATACAGGGGTGGAACGGAACTACCATACTAGTAGCACTTTTACTTGGCCCTGCATGGAGAACTGACAGGGGCTAGAGAAAATTATGAGCATAGGCTTAGCTGCTACTCTTCCAAGTCCCACTTCCATTTCCTTCCCTAAGTAAAGTCCCTGGCAGGCAAATCTCCCCAGTAAGTAAGTTTAGGTCCAGAGACAGGTTCTGACAGACAGCTGTACTGAGGACAGTCCTTAATTTACCCCAGACCTAGTAAGCAATGCAAGCTCCTCCCCACAAACACACAAATCCATGTGTCACAGCCCAAAGCTACGAGGAGAGTTTGGTTTCTATGGCTCATTCAGTCTCATAAGAGAGGCCCAGCCAGTTGTGATGGTATTTGTCATCTGCCTACTAGAAATGGAACTTTGGAACCCCTTGCATTGGTGTAGTTTTGCTGTACAAACTCCCTGGCTCTTTAAAAAGGCACCATCCTTAGCAGAGCCCAAGAGAAGGTTCTTCCCATTCAGCAGTCCCCACCAATGACAGCAAGCAGGAATTATTAAACAGAGTAAAGCAAACACCAGTGCATACAACATGTGCACACACTCAGATGGAGATGCATCGACACTTGTTATATATGTGTTCTCGCATGCACAGCCCTTCTGCTCAGGCACTCACCCAACCAACACTTACCACAAAACACGACACACATGCCTGTTCACACATGATGTGCATGCAAAAGAGCTACCTACACAATCAATGTCAAATGATTCCAAGAAAAACAAACAAACACTCGCCTTTAAAACTGTAACCTAAATAACGGATTTCCAGGCATGCATTAGAAATATTAGACAATGAAGACTGTGAAGCTGG
Organism: Pelodiscus sinensis; assembly: GCF_052426305.1. Taxonomy (NCBI): domain Eukaryota; kingdom Metazoa; phylum Chordata; order Testudines; family Trionychidae; genus Pelodiscus; species Pelodiscus sinensis. The sequence continues at coordinate 30,253,014 of NC_143065.1, forward strand.
GCCTGGCAGCAAGCCAGGGAGGCTCCTGCCCCTGGGAGTCTAGTATGTTTCCTATTTAGTCCATTTTCACACTGCTAGGTAGCCATCCAAAGCCTTGGCAACCCAGAACCCAGGCACACATGTTCGCCCATATAATTAGAGTATCTGGGAACCACCATGACACAGAATGTGGATGTAGAGAGAGGAATGAAGGGGGTGATTATTATTCATTGTACATAGAGACTCATCTCTCTCACAAGAGCTTTACTTGCTCTTTAATTGGTTCCATTCATGGCAGTCCTTCAATGCCTTCCATAAGTGTAATTATGCCAGGCTCGCTCCATCTGTCTGGAGTCGGGAACAGCAGTTACTTCTAGTGTTTAGATTTTGAACCAATATTTCGGTAGCTAGATTTGTTAGTAATAATAATAATAATCATCATCATTATTATTATTGCTTGACTGTTTGGAGCTCTCCAGTACAAAGTCTCTCCTACTCACACCCATTGCAACTCCAGTGGGAGTTGAATTTGCCTAATGCGAGCAGGATTTGGCCCTGGCTCTCTCTGGTCTGGGATCTTCCTGGCATTGTTCATAGGAATAGCCCAATGCTTTATCAGTCGCTCTTGACAGCTGCCTCCACCAAAGTTATTGAGACATGTGTAGGCAGGTTTCCTTACAGGCACACAAGAGACATCAGAAAGGATAGAAAATAAAGAGGTGCATCCTCTCACCCCTAGCAAACTATAAAACCAAGATCACCTCAGAATCACCATTAAAAGCACAGGCTCTTGAACTGCACCCCTCTGGAGTCTCTGGCAGGGGGATGCGAGTTCAGATGGGTTGAGGCCTAGTTTCACATGAGAACACAACTTACACCTCCAAAACTCAGGCCCAATGTTTTGTACACGCAAACATCAACGGAGAGAATAAATCTAAATACATCCATCCATCTCCAGACCTGCACCTTTCATCAGGCCACCAGTGGCACAGACACTTAGATCTGCATCTTGTATAGCCACAATGAAGTCTGGAAATGTTTCCCTTGCACAGTAGGTTGTCTGAGTTCACTATGTTTTTCTTAGAGAGAGGATGTAGATTTTGGTGGACCCGCACAGGAAGGTGTTTGCTGGCTTTCAAAAAGAAGGAACTCTCAAACAGAAATCCTGAGCAACTGAGCACCATCTGGTCAATGATAGTTCCTGACATGATGGCTTGTGTTGGCATGTTTATGATGCAGACCAGAGGCATAGTCTCATTATCCCCACCATACTGTTATGTAGGATTCAAAACAAGGCACCACAAGAAGCAGATGGTGAGGAAGAGAAGAAAAGAAAATGAGTGAGAGAGAGCAATAGATTTATCTGAAGCTTAAGTCTATAGCCATGAACATGGACCAATAGGTAGAGCCATGTAAGTAAGAAACTAAATGGTGGGAGGCCATAGTATCATTCTTGTACCATTTCAGCTCCTTTATAGTTTATCATCAGCCTTTTTCAAATGAATCATTTCTACCAATAAACAACGCATATGTAAGCTGTAACCCTTGCAAATCTGGTTAATATCTGAACAACTTGAGCAAACAGTTTGTTTATATCATTACATTTTGGACTCCCAGCTTTTGTGAAATACTGTCTTGGGCAGTATGCTCCTGAAATGCATTTACAATGCATGACATTTATATTCTGCATTACATTCTTAAGTCATGGCTTTCAGATTTCCCCATATAAAAAAGGCATAATATTCACAAGCTCCATACTTTAGAACTCATAATAACATTATTGCTGCCTTTTCAGCATACTACTGCAAAATACTGTAGCATTTTTTAATAAAAATGATAGAAAAGTGATCATCATGTATGTGTAGCCCTATTAAGTAGGAAAGTGGGGGGCAATATGTATTTTGCATGACACAAATGAAAAAATATTGTATAAAATAGTAAATACAAACATGATGTGGTTTAAGCAAAGAGAGAAGATGAGATGGGTGGTTCTCCTCCTGCTAGATTGCTCTTTAGCAATTGGACAAATACTTTTAGAAACAAAAAGCACGGCCTACTTCCCGGGTGTGGAGCTCAGTGCTTTAGATTTAATGATATGTATTTAAGTTCCTTTTAGGGGAAAGCCTTCTGAAATCACTAGGGGAAAAAATAAACAATAAATTGGTTTTCAAGGCTTTTGTCATTGTTGTGTGTGAGTCTAATGGAGGGGCACTCACTCTCTGTCACTGGCTAGGCTGTCGGAGACAACTTAGACAGTGAAAAATCACGTGCAGCCCGTTAAGAGGTGAAGAGAGGAACACAAAACAGCAGAATATTGGTGAGTCTCCCTTGCTCCCTCAGTACAAAAATAACTAAATAAAAAAATACAAGGAAAATGGGTATTTTAATCTGCCACTAAAACAGCAGCAGAGATGGTTTATCTCAGTATATTGTAAGGTCTGTGTGCCAAATCCCCGATGGGTTGTTGTTCCACCCGCCCCACCCCTTTTATATGTCATTAAGGATTTTTCGCATGCAGCCGAATGGGCAAATGGAAATAAAACATTTGTTCCTTTCCTACCAGCTGGATGAGCACAACAAGAAGGATGGGAGCAGGCATGCAAAAAACACAGGGCAAATTAGGAAATATGTTAATTCAATTAATATCACAGAGGAGCTGAAGGGGGGGGGTGTATGTGCAGATTTTCCGCCTGAGGAAGAAGGTGGCAGAGAAAGAACTGGGGCATGCCAGCTCCAGTTATTGTTCTGCCTTCATCGGTAATTAGCAAGATAACAAGGAGAGGGCATGAGGGAGGTAGTATGGTAAAGATTAGGCAGCTTTGCAACCTACCTCATGCCAATGCGGCCATCTTACAAACAGCACTTGATTCCATCAAAATGGCTTCCTGGCACCTAGCAGCCTATAAACTGCAGCAAAAAATGGCCCGGTATGGCAGAGTATGTCTTCACAGGGGCTGCCCTTCTCCATCGCTCTGCCTTTTTTTTTTTTTTTTTGTCCTCCTCCTTCAGCTCTTGCTTGTTGAAGGACCCATGCTGCGTTGATGGTCTCAGAGAGAAGGGAGAACACCAGAGGGGCTGGGAAGGGGAGGTTAACCGGGGAGGAGCGACATTCCACCTTTCTTTCCTGTGCTGCTTGTGCCAAATGGGAAGTTTCTTATCTTTGCTGCAGAACGTCACACAGGCTCTATGCAGGAGACAATAAGGCACAGCCATTACTCACCGAGAACTGTACATGGGCATAATGCTACAGTTACACACAGAAAGAAAGGAGAAAACAGATAACTCTTGTTAACTGATTGATCACTGCATTGCACCCTGTGGCTCCAGCCCCTCCACATACAGGGCTGGGGCAAAAGCATAGCCAGTTTATGCCCAGCTTGTCCTGCCTACCAATACTCTTCTCTAAGGCAGAAATGCAAGGTGTTTCCCTTGTTTTGTTTAAAAGAGCCTCCCAAGCACCTGTTTATCCAGCTGTTTATCTCTGGGCACATAACTCCACCAAAGCCTTAGAGTTCTCAGGATATTGACAACGAGACTGGACAAAGCACTAGGAAATGTCCTGTATGTAGCCTTTGAGGAGGAAAAACAGAACCTAAGCACTTCCCATTGCTAAGGCTTAGGTGACAGCCCACTGACAAGCGACATCCAACTTGCTTGTTAAGCCTGAAGACCCAGGCAGGTACATTTTGGAGGAACCACACACTATACCCTGACTGCTAAAGTTAGGGTTGGGATTTGGGAACCCTCCCAATAAGGTACAAAAGCAAATATAGATATAGGGCATGAATGTACAGTTCGGCTACATCTAGACTGGCATGATTTTCCGCAAATGCTTTTAACAGAAAACTTTTCCATTAAAAGCATTTGCGGAAAAGAGCGTCTAGATTGGCACGGACACTTTTCCGCAAAAGCACTTTTTGCGGAAAAGCGTCCGTGCCAATCTAGACGCGCTTTTGCGCAAAAAAGCCCCGATTGACATTTTCACGATCGGGGCTTTTTTGCGCAAAACAAATCTGAGCTGTCTACACTGGTCTTTTTGGACTTTTGCCCAAATGGGAGCAGCATAGTATTTCCGCAAGAAGCACTGATTTCAGACAGTAGGAAGTCAGTGTTCTTGCGGAAATTCAAGCGGCCAGTGTAGACAGCTGGCAAGTTTTTCCACAAAAGCAGCTGCATTTGAGGAAAAACTTGCCAGGCTAGACACAGCCTTCTTGTGCAGTCACAACTCCCACTGCAGTCTATGCATAATGACTGCAGGATAAGGCCTGTATTGAATACATGTTACATAAACTCCATATCAGAGATCCAGACATATTTAATGCTATTCTGTACAATACCAGATTCCTTAAATATTTGTACACAGTAAGAAGGCTGGCTATAGGAGAAAGAGGTAGAGTAGAGAGCTATCCAGCTGGTCAGTAGAACATTTTCTGGACAAGGTTTGGGTCAAAAGAAAGGGGAGCTCACATTTCTATTATTTTTGGAATGTAAAACCCAGGCCCTTATAATTTCAAGGCTAGGCTTCCAAAAATGATGGTTTGTTATGTCAATGTAACTCAGCTAGGGTCAAATCCCATAGCCCTTTGTTTTCTTTCAGTCCTCCTTACCCATGTATGACTCCTGCTGACGTCCAAGGATTTAGCTAATAGTGAAATAATTTTTTTATCAATGCACACTTTGACTCTGAATAAAATTTACCAGACTGCCAGGGTCCTTAAACCCCATGTAAGTTCTTCACATGTCATGGTAGGTGGTGTGAAATGCCTTGCACACGCTCTTTGATTAATTTTAACTCTCTCCATTAAATTTTCACTGTGTCTGGAGTCACAATTCAATGTAAGTGGGAGCAACAGCAGCTACTTATGCATATGGGTCAGCATTTTCAGCATGTTTGTGAAGACATTTAAAAGGGGTAATGGCAAGTCTCACCACCCATTTGTGCATTCATTTACCGATTTTATTATCTCAGATGTGGGATTTTGCACACAAAAAAGGAAGCACCTACACATTTAGAAATTTAGCTGATCCATGTTTAGAGACCAGGAAAGAATATGAGCTCTGCTCTGTGGATGGATTTAATATTATTAGCCATATGCAAATTCTCTCTCTCTTTTCCTTTAAAAAACCAAGCAAATTAAATATAATCCACCCCCAGCCCTATATTATTGCAATGCTAGAGTCAAAATAAAATAAGTCAGAAAATGCAAACATTAAGGTTACACCAGCAACACTGACTCAGCCACCTTGTACTTCCTAGAGATTTAATGATGTAGTCAAGTGTTCCTAAACTTTGAGGGGGGTGGGAGAGCAAGTTTGAAATAGCACAGACTTTCTCTTAAAGAGAAATTGTCTCTTAAACACAACCCCTCCCATTCAAGATTGAATCCCATCCCTAAGACAATTTACAACAATTGCTTACATGAAAGGTGACATTAGAGAAATGTGAAATATATCTTTAGCTTCAGCAGGACATCTGATATGTGGAAAGTTAGATAAGTGCTTAGGTACCTTGCTGAATCTATGTGTGCAGCTGATAGTTCTCTAAAAGGATGGGGATTATATACTCACAGACATCGGGAGTTTTGTGCCTCATACAGACCTTTGTTAGGCAGTTAAACAAAAGGGACAGATGGCTCGCTCCTAAATCCTGGGCTTGCCTACAAAGGAATTTAAACTCTAATCATACCAATATAGTTAAACTGCTAAAACTCTGTGGGTACGTCTACACAGCAGCGTTATTTCTGAATAACTGAGGTTATTCCAAAATAACATAGTGTGCGTCTACACTACAAGCCTGTATTTTGAAATAATGTCAAGCTGTAGGGCTTTTTACTCTGACTTCTATGACCCTCATTTCACAAGGCGTAAGGAATTTGAAGGAAGAGTGTTCTTTCTTCGACTTCCTGCTGTGTAGATAGCGCCAAAAGCCGAATTAAGCTATTTTGACTTAAGCTATGCAAATGACGTAGTTGAAGTTGCATAGTTTAATTAGACTTTTGCTCTACTGCGCAGACGTACCCGGTGTGCACACTTTTATTCTATAAGAATGGTTTATTCTGGTTTAATTTAAATTGCTTCTAAATGCGATATAAGATAAACCAGAAATAGGCCCTCATCAACTGAACTAAATATCCTCATGGAGAGTCCTACCAGTATAACTATCACTATGATTGATCAGTCCTTCAGCCCTCAGAGAGCACCAATCACAACATGCCAATCAAGTTGTTCTAGCCAGTCCCTCAGCCACTAGTTGGCCAGACGATCTATGGCCAGAAGTATAACTATAACCATTTAAATTGGCACCCTACCTTATATCGGTGGGATGGCCCATGTAGAGCAGGCTTTTCAAGTCACCTTGCCATACTTAATATAACCCTGACCCTTCCATTATGACAAAAAACACTGTCACTCCCTGCTTTCTTGTGATGCAAGTCTGCCAACCCAAAGGAGTACAGACACAATGGCTTGGCATTTTGACTACACAATAATCTGTTTGAACCTTCTTATAAAACAATATTACGTATGCAAATTTTGCAGGGATGTGGGAGAATCATATTTTAGAATGAAAATGTGGAATAAAATATTGAGGTATTCCTTATATTTTAATTGATCTCTAAATGTAGATAGGGGAAGGGACTTACTGCACCTCCTAGGAGAGTCCTATCATACATTCTGAACTGAGTATGTCACTGAACGGGGAATGCTAGGGTAGCTGTGTGTGAGTCTCCAAATTTGAGTGATCCCATGTTTGCTCCTATATTTGTGTATATGTATGCTTACATAAGTGGCATATACCTAACATTTATATAAACAGACATTCATATGCAAATGAAAATACAGCCCTGTTTGGTTCCCTGCTGTATCCCAGCCCCTGACATTTGGAGGTTTCTGAGTAGTACAACTAAACATCACATCAAACATTAGCCCTAAGAGGTTTCCTTCAGGGAAGGAGCAACAGTAGGACAGGTTTCTCTTCCCTGTTCCACCCAGCTTTTCCAAGTCCAGCAGCCCCCAGGTTTTGTGTTTGAAGAGGCAAAGGGCACAAACACAAAAATCTTCTTAGGCTGCTTTGGGAATGGAGCTCAATTTCTTTTCCGTTCTAAAGCAATTCTCATAAAATATATTTTATTTTTATCAAAGCAAGAGGAGACAACTCTGCCCACAGCCCTCTTTCTTTACCAAAACCAAGCTGCAATGTGTCTTCAGATGCTTGGAGTACGAGGAAAGGGCAGCAGGAGTTGGAGAAGGCAGTGAAAACAAGTCCTGTAGTTGTTACTTCCTAATGCTGCTGCCCTTCTACCCACCTGGCATGGCTGGTCGCTGCTCCATCTTCCCTAGCACTTTTGAAATTCCCTTTCCTTTTTTGTACTAAGTGGTTACCTTTTGGAACAGACATACAATGGGGTGAGTGGCGTTACTGTTGGTAGGGAAATCTGGACTCTAGCATGCAGCCTCAGTTCCCCTCACCAAGGGCACCCCAGGACAGTATGAGCTCTCCAGTCCCTGCAAAAACTATACCTCTCAACATAGCCACTTTTTCTCCACAAACCAGGGCTTCTCACTGTTCTAACAGAGACACAGGATGTAGCCATAACGGACATGGGAACTGCTGCACCAGAACCCTGAAGGACCATGTGACGTGTGTTATAGATATTACACCATGTTCTTTTAAGCTTTGTCTGCTGCAGCTGCTTTTGCCCTTTTGGGGCCATGCAGTCTACAAGGCATGTTATGGCTTTGGCTGTGTCCAGACTCAGGGGGTTTTTTCGAAAAAACTTCACCTGCATCTAGACTGCAGCCGCGTTCTTTCGAAATTAAATCGAAAGAACGCGGCTTTTCTTTCGACGGTGGTAAACCTAATTCCACGAGGAAGAACGCCTTCTTTCGAAAGTGCTCTTTCGAAAGAAGGCGTTCTTGAAAGCAAACAGGCTTTTTAGAAAGAGAGCATCCAGACTCACTGGGTGCTTTCTTTCGAAAAAGCGGCTTGCTTTTTCGAAATTCCGCGTGCAGTCTAGACGCTCTCTTTCGAAAGAGACTCTTTCGAAAGATACTTTCGAAGGAGCCTCTTTCGAAAGAGGCTTGCAGTCTAGACATAGCCTTTCAGATGAAATGGTCTCTTCCCCTACTGGGCCCCCCCACTCTCCCACCCAGTGTCATTCAGTGATGCCGCATTAGTCAAGACTCAGATAACCATAAGGATAAAGCCTGAAAGTGGGTAATTGGAAGAAGGGTGGATACAGAGTGAGACACTGGGCCAGACAGTCGCCAAAGGAGGATGAGTATGGTGGTGAATATGTGCGTCGAGATGAATGCTCACAAAGGGCTGGTTTAATTAATAAAACATTCCCACTACATCTCCTTTTGATTTGGGTGACAGAATTAACCCTGTGTGGGCAATGCTGCATAACCTCCCCAGCCTTCTGTTCTCAGGAGGGCAATTGTATCCCTCTTTGCTCAGTCATTGTGCATCTCTTGTGCACTTTGATCTAGGGATGTTAAATATCAGTTAATTGAATAGTTGATTAACCTCATGAATTCTTATTGGTTACTCGACTATTCTATAATCCCCAGGGGCAGGGCCAGCAGCCAGTATGCTCTGGCCCCACTCCCGAGGAGCCCCCTGCCTTCCATGCTGCTGCCTCTGTATCAAAGGCAGCAATGCAGGGTGCCAGGCAGGAGCTGGTTTGCGAAAGGAGCCAGTTTAAAAACCAGCTCCCTTCGTAGACCAGCTGCCTGTCACCCTGTCCTGCTCCCTCTGATACAGAGGCAGCGGTGTGGGGTAGCAGCAGCCCCTGTCCAGTGGGGGTTTGAGCTCCTGGACCCAATGTGAGCTGGAACACCTGCACGCCTGGCTCCAAATACACATTAAATGCAGAGCCGCAGTGGAGGTAGGTCCCAGACCTGGTGCAAGCCAAGACTGAGCCAGGCTGCTGGCCAGCTTGCTAAAAAATGTACTGGCAGGAGAGAGGAAATGTGCGTAGTCTACAGCATTAACCCATAAGCTTTTGCTTATTGGTTAATCAGTTAATTGACTACACTATTACATCCCTACTTTGATCAGCGCTTGTTAAGCCTTTCCAAGCTGCTTCAAAGCATTCTCTCACCCTATCCACATCTGCCTGAATTCTGCTCAGATGAGAAGATCCACCTCCCCACCCTGCCACCTGCCACTCAGACTGAGTGAGAGTAGACTTAGTGCAAAGACAGCTATTGTTTCAGTATAGATCATCCCCACATACTCACATCAAAGGTTTTTTAAAAAAACTAATACTCTCCTAGACCCACTAACTTATGTCCTAAGCTTTTCATTCCAAGATTTCCAGGGAGAGAGACCATCCAGGTAGCAAGACATATTCCCCCCTTCCCCCCAATTCCTTATCTAGAGGCTTAAGAAAACCTACATTGAGACCTCTTGGAACTGATGGCCCAAAAAGATTCATTTTAATGAGGGAAATCTCTTCCAAAAAGGAGGGGGAAAATACTACAGGTTGAACCTCTCTAGTTTGGCACTCTCTGGTCTGGCAATATCCGTGGTCCCACATGATATTAGTTTTCCAGATGTCCATTTATTATGAGTGTGGCCAAATTTCCCTCTGTCCCATAAAGTGTTATAGCCACTAGTCCTGGCTCTCAGTGTTCTGTGCTGTTATTTAGCTCTAATTTATTCCTAAATGTCTTCTAAGAGCCCAGAAAGCAACGGAATTGACCTCCCAAGGTTCAGCAAATTCTTTGATTCGGCACCGGTCAAATCCCAAGAGTGCTGGACTATAGAAGTTCAACCTGTACACATAAATGAAATACCTTAGGGGTTGCCATGGTCTAAAGTAGTTGCACATGTAAGGGGACATGATTCCAAAGGGTTTTGCCTCCTGTGAGTTATAGTTTTATCTTTCAAGCACAGAATAAGCGCTTTATCCCACTGCTCCCTGCAGTGTATTCCATATAGATGGAATGATTCCTAGAACCCTGCAAATCTGCAGATTTCTTCTTTATATCCATAGACATCTGCATCCACCATATTGATGCCAATATACACGATGCATTTTGGCGGATACAGATGCAGATTTTGTATCTAGAACCCTGCATATTTGCAGATATCTGTTTTACCTCTATGGAAATGGATGCGGATATCCATGGATCATTTTTGCAGATTCAGATGTGGATACCAATTCTGTATCCATGCAGAGCTCTATTGATTCTCCCTGTTTCTTAATAAATCCCAGTGCATGAAAAAACAACAACATTGCATGGGCATCTTTCCTTTCCTATTCTACCTTGCAAAAGCAATAACAGTGATTAGGACTGTGGTGGAAGGGCAGCACAAAATATGGTGTTTTCCTGGATTGACTAGCATCAAACTGGTTTGCAAGCCATGATCTGCTAGATCCCGATCAATTTATTCTCTCAGGTTATGTCTAAACCAAAAATGGGCCCAGTCTTTTTCTACCAAAGCAACTTCATCTACCCATTAGCAGCAGTAAATAGACAGGGGTCAGGTATTTTTATTTCCATGTTGCCCATCCCTGCTCCAAACAGGCACAAAGAGCACACGAGTTCTGTCTACACCTCACTTCCATTGTAGTAACCACATGCAGGGTGTGTCTAGTCTACAGGGCTTTTTCCGAAAAAAGTGGCCTTTTTTCTAAAAAAAACTTTCCCTGCGTCTAGACTGTTGCTGTGTTCTTTCAAAAGTAAATTGAAAGAACGCGGCAGTTTTTTTAACTGCAGAAAACCTCATTTTACAAGGAAGAATGCCTTTTTTCGAAAGTGCTCTTTCAAAAAAAGGTGCTATGTAATGCAAACTGTGCTTTTTTGAAAGAGAGCATCCAGACTGCCTGGGTGCTCTCTTTCGAAAAAGCAACTTGCTTTTTCAAAAATATTGGTTGTAGTCTACATGCTCTTTCGAAAGAGGCTTGCAGTCTAGAAATAGCCATAGAGTTGCACTGAAAGAACCAGTGGTCCTTCTCTTGACATGGCAGAGTAGGCCTTGCTTGTTACAATATGGTTGTTCCCATCTGACACCCACCCAGTGCCCCTTGGGAAATGAACACGTGATCTTTGCCCACTGCTTAGCTAGCAAGTGTACACATCTCTAACACTAGTATTATGTGGCCCCTTTGCCTTCTCTGCTGAGCAGACCCACAGAGATCAGCTGGACCTGCTGTTCCCTGTCCCCGCTGGGAGTGCTAACTTCAGTTCATATTCGAGACACATTTCTGGGCAGATATGAGAAAACTTGCTCTGTAGAGGCTCATATCACACAATACAGTGAATAAACAGAGCAATCCAGTCTCCATGATTCAGAATAACCCGATAAAACCAACATTTCACATCTTCTGGTTTTGTTAAACAGAATTTAAAAGGAGGTGTTGTGTCCTCCCCCCCCCCCCCCCACCCCGCTCCCCGGTATTTTCTTTCTGTGCCACTCTCAATCATTTTCTTTTAAAAATACTAAAATTTCTACACGCTGTTTTTCTTCTCTGTTGACAAGAAAGCAAGAGATGCACTGCTATGCTTCAAAAAGTGGCTGGCTGCATCCTTACCTGCCTTTGATTCCCACCTCCCATACTATGTAGGGCATTTGGAATTATTGCTTCCTGTCATACATAGTAACAGCAAACAGATGGCCCAGTTTCTAAAGACTAGCTGGGGAGGTTTGGCTAATAGCAAGGTGGGGGGAGTTTGAGGATCAGGCCTCCAGTACTTAAGTTCAACTTATCCTCTAACAACTAGGTTTATTGACTCACCTCCACTTGTCCCCACAGAGAAGACCTGTCTCTTCCCATGACATCCCACTCCATGAACTTTCCGTCAAGTCTGATTAAAGAAGAGACAATTAATCTCAATTAAAAAGATGCTCCCACACATATGGATGCAAGTCAAGTAACTACTGGATGTCATTCCCAGAGAAATGGCTGCAAACAGACCTAAGATTTGGGACCCCCTCACACACACACAGATTTATATCACATACACATATATGTGCACACTTATAATTGTGTGTATATGAGGCACTTACATGCATGCTTCGTAGCACATCTCATGCAAATGCATTTGGATACCAGTCCCTCATTGAAACACATGCAGCCATGCAAAAAGCAGCAAGACACTATCATTTCCACTAATAAGGAAATAAAGCAAAGTGGATTTGTGCAGCCAGAGCCCAGAGAGCAACACTGTCTCTTTAATTTTCTCTCTGGATAGCTCATCCTTTGCATGAATCCTTTCCTCCCCATGGCTTCTTCCAGCCTGGTGGGCAAAGTGGGAAAACATCATTAGGGAAGAAAAATAATTTAGTTTGTTAATCAGTATCCAATGGTGGGAAACTGGAGGCAGGGAGCAGGGCTGGCAGTTGGAGCTCAGGAAAGGCCAGCACAAAGCCACCATTCATGACGTGCGAAGCTGGGATTCTCATTGAATTAAACAGACACAAAGAGCAGAGGCATTTCATGCTCTCTCCCCAAGAATTATCATATCTTCCTAGCACGAAGAAGCCTTCAGCATGGAGGGGCGGGAGGGGAGTGATCAGGCAGGCAGGGTGGAAAGATGGTCCCAGGCACAGAAGACTTTGTTCTCAGGTTGGATTTATGGATGGGGTGCAGCAGAGGGTTTTGATGGGGGCAACTGGCCTTTGTGCATTGGATTTAATAAGATTCAGTTAATGTGAAACCGGGAGCCCCATGTACCACATAGTAGGGAAACCCCGCTCAGAAAACAAACAGAATAACTTTGCATTTCAAGGCTGTGGAAGGCTTTGAAAGCCAGCAAAAATCTATATACATGTCCACACGTGTGTTTGGGGGGGCATGCAAAGAAGGAGAGGATGCAGAAAAAAAGACCAGGCAACACAGTTCAGTCATGAAAGTTAATTAGTTAATGTGCAAACCTCGGCAGCCTCTGCCTGCTGCCCTGCTAGGGTCTCTGCCAAGCTACGCTGTCTGCGGACTGTGACTACAAATAGCAGGAGCAGATTAAGACAGGCTCCTTGGGATCCAGTAAAGGGACCTGACACAGCAGTGAGAAACCAAAAGTCCATGCATAGGGGATGAGAAAGGAAGATCAAGATTATGGCTCAGGGAAGAGTCCAGAGTACAGGCCGGGAGGAAGTCTCTATCCACAAGTGTGCAGGGCAGGGGTGTGTATTTATTGCAAGCCCAGATGTTTTGGTGGACTTCAGCCCTGTCTAGTTTTAATCAGCTTCCAGTGAGAAGTGACAGATGCACCAAGAACCAGGAACTCTGCACTGGTTCAGATGTAAACTCTTTGGGGCATGAGCTCTCATTTCCAGAATGTTTGCACAGCACTTCACATTTAGTTGGTTTCTAGGTGCTTTCTCAATAAAAATGTGCAATAACTGTTCAGTAACTGAGAACCTAAGCTGGACAGGTGTCTTCCTCATGCTAGCACTGTCCACTGGACTGGTGACATCATACTGAGCCCCTGATCCCATGCCCTGCTTATAAAACAATACCATCATGTCAGTGTTATTGGGGGGTCACTACTGCAGAACACAGTAGTGTTTGATGTAAGAGGGTTATACCCTCCCCTCTGCAGACTGCAAGAAGTTTCTTGGTCCCAAATGCTTTTTCTCTGGGGAAAACTTCTCTCTGGAAAATCCTCAAATGTTATGATGCTGGGGACCTTATATATATCTCAAAAATAGACACATAGGAGGAAGAACAAAAAGAAGAAACAAATACGTTGGTGTCTCTGGAATCTAGATACACTCTGTTGACCAGAAGTGAATATTTGTCATGGATAGGAGACTGTCTATGCCCCTGTATGGGTCTCTGATCCTGCTAAAGTACCAAGCCCACTTCCCCGCAGCAGAAGGAGGTCACTTTTGCTCTGGGTGGCCTTGGGACATAAGATTAGTACAGAAATTACTGAGTGTGAGAATGGGGAGAAGAGAGAAGTGATACCCAAAGAATTTTGTATGAACCAAATGGGAGTTGGCAGGATGACTTGGGAAATAAAAGATGCCTTCACTTATTCAGTAATGGATTTATCTTTGTGAAGAGAAACATATGGAAAACAAAGGGATCTAAGCTTAGGGGAAAGGCAGGTTTGGAGATCTTGGTGCACGTGTAGGTAAAAGTTGAAAAGGAAGCACTAATTAGCACTGGGTCCATCACATTCCATTAATAGCTTGTCACTGCTTCCTTGATGTTGCTGAAGGCAGGAAAGTTGGTATGTGTGATGCTTACCTGTCTCTAGCTCATTAACAGTAGGCAGGGTGAGAACAGACGTTTTATGCCTGCATCACAGATAGAGACAGGTTTCTTTTGCTCAGACTAATTATTGGATTGACTTTGTGGACGCAGGGAGGGGGAGATATTTAAAACATGCATAACATTTATACACATACACAATGAACACACAAACATACTGTACACATGCACCATAAGATGATGATGTCAGGGTTTAGAAATCCCATCAGGAAAAATATGGTTTTGACAGACCACAGATATTTTTATCAACAGCAAATACACTGCAGGCTGGTGAAAACTCTTTTGGATCAGGAAAGCACATGCAAAAAAAAAATAGGGGCCATAACTATTTTGTTTTATTGTCCAATGAGTAAAAGAAATATCATCTACTTCCCTTCACATTAACAAAAACAAAAACTAACTAAATTTTTAAAAATTGCTCAACCAGAGTCCAGTTTGCTGCAAGAGGCAGGAGTATCTGGTTGTCCATTCACTGGCATCACAACGCCAAGTATGGAACTTCCCAGTAAAGAAAGACAGAAAAAGGCCATTCCAAGCACAGATCAATCTGCATTGCGTCTAATCATTTCCAAAGTAAAATATGGGCAATTCTTCCAGCAGTTAAAAAAGATTAGATCTCCTGTTTAATATACAAAGGCCTCCCTTCTCCTCTCATCATATGAAACAGCTCCCATTAGCGACAGTGGAAAGAACAAGCATGCAAATCAAGGAAAGAATGCAAGGGCAGCAAATATTTATGAGTGTGCAACGTGTGTCTATATATGGCATGATTACAGGTGTGTGCGTGTGTTTGTGTGCGCGCCTGTGCATGAGCACAGTATGTACATCCCCATGGGTATCTATTTCTTCATGAGTGTGTACATTTCAATAAACAAGCTAAAGATTCCTCAAGATAAGGAGCCAAAATGTCCATCTGAAACAAGAACTATGCAGAACTGAAGGCAAAGAAAACAATAAGGCTGTTTCTCTGAGAACAAAGAAATTTCCCCTTCAGCTGCCTATGTTTTCTTGCTTTTTGGCAACATATTCTAAATTCTCAATTACTGCTGAGGGACAAGTTACATTCCTTGCCATATTTGCTTTCCACGTGCTATTCTTTTTTATGAGAGATGTGCCCAAATATTTGGATGCTAGCACTTTAGCTGTATTGCTGAATTTATTAACCTTAATTTGAGATATTGCAGATTATGCACTACATATATATATTTAATTATGACTTTTAAACCAAACTTTATATTTTTGGACAATTTAAGCATTATAACCAGATGTATAGAGACTCTTTCCTTAACCTGTGTATTAGATAATTTTAATGTTAGCTTTAATTTAACAAATTAAATCTCTTCTTATCAGTTTATTCTGCCCATCCGGCCAATTGCTGGTGTGTATTTTTTCTCTTATTTTGTCATTCTTTTTTGCTGAACATTAACCAACATGCCTTGGGTATTTGTAATACATATTCAATAACATGTGTGTTTTATAATTTTAAATATTTTCTAACAAAAGTTTTAATCAATTTACTCTTCTCATTTATCCAAGAAAACAAATTCAATAATCTAAAGAAGTCTTTTTCCATCTTTAGCTTCTATGTTCTATATTTGCTACTACCTGACAGTGTTGATGACACTTCATACAAAAATACTGCTTTAATAGACCATTTTTAGATTGACCAAATTAAGCACACAAAAGCTAGGAAATGCAAGATTTAAGGCTGTCCATGCAACCTTAATTCAGCTCCCTTATACGTCCATCATTGGCTCTGAACCAAGTTTAGATATGTGATCTTGTAATTAAAGACTGGATCATAATGCATATGCACAACAAAGCCAAATTAAGATTGTGTGGGCATCTGTAGACCTGGCATTTCCTAAAGCTGAATGCTTGATTTTGCAACCTAAATAATGTGTATTATGTATATATATAGCTCATTTCCTAGCTTTTAAAAAAGACTGTTAAAACAAATTACATTGTGCGCAATTGTAGCAGTCCTGCTCTCTACAACCCCCTCCCCCCCACACACATCCTAACAGTGCAAGCAGAATTGCAAGCCTGAAACTTCAGCACAGTCTTCTACCACTTGAACTAGGGGATTAACATTAGATGACAGCAGGAGAAGCCTATAACCTGCGGAATGCACATGCAGGGAGGAAGAGAAATTGGCCACAAGGTCCACGTGCTGGGGATGGGGAAGGTAGCAGAAATCTACCCTTACAGTTCCCCCACTTACTTCATTTCTTCCATCGGTACCCAAGCATTCCCAGTGCAGTGTCTGATAATGATACTGCATTGTTGGTGTTGTAAACCTGGCTCTTTGGAATGTTTGTGGATAGTTATCATTTTGGTAGGATATCAGGTTTTCCTAAGGCATACAAACAACAGAGGGGTGATTTTAAATGCTTTTATAATTCAACTAGACCTGGATGGAATTTCATGGGACAAAGGAAAAGCATTTCCTAGCCTCAGAGCTTCCCTCTACTGAATTTCAAGGACCTGCCACAAACAATGGCAGTGCCAGAGTGTCTCAAAAAATTTGTACAAGACTCTTATAAAAAAAATGTTATGCAACCCACATATAGTGGTCACTACCCACTCTTTTATAATAAATTATAAGAATAAATTGCTCTATCAAACATTTAATGAAGTATCTATGCTTAATATTAACTATACTTTTCAACCATACTGTGAACATAAGAAAAAACTGTAATCTGTTACCTATTACAGAGATGTGGAGTGTAAAGAGACCCTTGACAAGTAATTTCTTTATTTATCATATCCCACAGGCTGCATTCACTTCTGTCAATCTGTCCAAAAATGTGTCCTACAAGGGATAGTATCAAGAAATTGTGCACCCATAAATTGCCCATGCTTTGCTGCCCCACAACAAACCAACTTTTACTGATATAGGAGATAAAGACATCACAGAATTATTGGACACAATTCCACCAACATACCATGAATAGAAAAAAGAAAAAAATGAAAAAAGGATGGGGGAGGGAAAGGACAAATTCAGAGTTAGTGGGCTCAGTTCTGCTCTCACACCAGTTGTACAAGCGTGTGATTCTAGTCCCTCCTGATTTTCACTCATTGTATCTTCAAAGTATCTTGTGTGCAAAAGTACATACATAAATAAAGGCATGGCTGTGGTATTCATGTACGGCCTTTCTTCAGTCTGTCGGCGCAGAACAGCTGGGAGTTATGCTTTTTAAGCCTGTGGTCAGACACTGACTCAGCCTAAAGCTGGTGGGTTTCTATGTCATTACTTGGGTTCACCTACTAAGCCAACTTGTTCCCCTCTTCCCCACCCTGTACCCCCCACAGCTCCCCTGAAGAGCAGGGATCTGGCGTGGGAAAGAAGTCTTTGGGCTTTTCACAAATCCAGTATCCCCTTGAACCAAAACCAATTAGCCTGGCCCAAGGTCCTGCCATTGAAGGACTGTCCCCGCTTTTCAAACCCCTGCAGTCTCAATTGCTCTAAGGAGCCTGGATATGAATGAGCAGAGCCCACTTAAAGTGGTGCTTAAGCCTGGACCAGGGAGAAGGGAAAGAGAAAATCTCTATAGGAACAGCAATCTGGGTTTCTAAGAGACAACTGACCAAGATTGTGTTCAAATCTCCCTCCCCCACATTGAGTTTTGAGACAGATGCCCTTAACAAAACCTGAGCCAGTGAATAAACTCAGTCAGCAACACCTGGAATTGTGGTTCCTATTAAAGAGACCTAGAGCCAGATCCTAGTTGCTGTAAAGTGCTCTAGCTTCATTGAACTCAGGGGGGTTACGCAGATTTACACCACTTCACGATCTAGTTCATAATATTCAAATGAGTGTCAAAGGCTCGACTACAGCTAACATTGTGCTAAACCTGTTTGAACAAATATTTCTGCTACCTAGATCCTTGAACAGCAAATACTCCCAAGGTGACTGAGCTCAAAAAAGCATATAAGAAAAGACAAGGATGCAAAATACACAAACAACTCTGAAAACAGTGACTCTGGTAAGCCACATGGTACAGAGAAAGCCAGCAACGGCAGCCATCTTACACTCACAAAACACAGCAACCACATACTTGCAGGAACTTCGTTGCTGTTACAGGAAATAAAATGGACATTTTACAAGAATGTGTAAGGCCTCCAGAAAATGAAAATAGGGTATTGAGGCACAGTGTCTATTCAGCTTCCACTTATACATGTGCTGAATTGTGCATAAGTCCCTCACCATCGGTTGGTACAAACACCTGAGTTCATACTTTGGTCATTTTCACACCAGCATGTGCATCAAGCTTACAACCTGCACCTACTGAGGCATTGTACCCAGGGGGATCTAGAGAGGCAAATTCTAACATTTGCACACACAAAAGTGTGTTTGCACTTGTGTAGGCCAGAGGCTGAAGACTTACCCTTTTATGTCAAACAATGTCCCATCACTTCAGCATTTACAATTAGATAGGATGAATTCCTGGAGAATGCAAGACAGAGAACACTCCTGCACTGGCCACCATGGGGAGATGGATGGGTCCCAATAGACCCTTTTCATTTCTAACGTCTATAATTGCATGGATAAAGCTAGATGAGAGAGGTATCAACATCGAGGGAAAACTAAGTCACCTGGCATCACAAGCCCAGGAAGGGGACAAATAAAAATAAAATAAATCATGGGCACTGCTACCACTCTTGATCCCCATCAGCTTTTGGACCAAAGCTTACAGTGATTTCACAGACATGCCCAATGGTGGAATTTCAGTTGTTCATAACAAAATGCTAGGGCTCAGGCAGCTTAGTACATTCAGCTATGGGTACAAAAAGCTTGTTTAAACAGCAAGAAGCAAACAGTCTCCGATCTGCCCTGGGGGCCTCTGTGTTTAGGCTAGTTCTACAGTCTGATTCAAGCCTTGATCTAGACTGAATGGAGGTTAGAACATCAGGAAGAAAGAAAAGAGATCGGGACCAGAGTGTGGCAGTGCAAGCACCCAGCTGGGGGTGATGTGAGTGATGGTTTGCTCTCCTCCCCTGCCCCCCAAACACTTTTTTCAGAGAATCCTTTCCTCATCTTTTCAGCTATTATAACACCTCCCCCATTTACTAGCCCACTCCAAGCACTGCCTGAACAAACACATAGAAGCCTTAGCTATTCCTTTGTGGAAAATCTCATACAAATTTACCTATGCTCAATACTGAAGAAGATCCATCAGGATGGAAAGGAACTAAAGCTTCCCACAGAGACACGAAAACAACTGGAAAACATAGTAAGTGCTGAGCCTATTAACTTGTTCTGGTCTATTCTTTTCAACTTCCTATATCACTTCCATCATGATATCTTGATCACTATGCTTCCATCTGACTCATATGGGATAAGAAGCAATCACAAACCTTTAACGACCAGGACAGGCCCGTCCTAACTTGCAGATTTTAGCCCATATTTGTCACACAGGATCTCACTGAAGCCAACAAGAATTTGAGCAAAATTAAGGGCCGACAACTGGTCCTTGAATGGACTTTTGTGGAGCTAGGGCTTCTCACACTCATATTTCACCTTGCCAAACTCTGTCCTGATTGAGGGCAGATCCTATGAGATGCTGATGCTGGCATCCCATTTTAGGAAAAGTTGCAAGCAGAGATGCAGTGAGTACAATTGACCCTGCAGCTTTTGGGTAAGTTGGATGGTAATCCTGTAATGGGGATGCCGTTTGTGTGAGTTGTGCAAACAACCAACAATAACCGCAGAAGGAGAGAAGAGACGCTAAAAGACTTTGAGCTTTGTTTCTTTCTACTCCAAATGGAGTAGCATTCAATCTGTGGACAGATTTTGACACTCAGCACTTCAGAAAAAAAGCCTTTTCTTTTATTTTCTTCTGGGAAATGGTAAATCAACAAAAGATTACTAAGCTCTGTCTCACAGGGCATGATAACTGGGAGCTAAATGGGGAACTTTGTTCAGATTTGCACCTCTAATTTTCAATATGAAACTGACCACACTATCAACTTGTACAGGCATCTGTTTTGGGTGTGCATACACTTGCGTGCAAAAAACCAGGTAGCTGAGCATTCACCCATTTGATCTAAATGTTCACAGAATAGGCCTATCCTCAATTTTCCATGAGTACCTGCTAAGCTGCATGTTCAAATACAGAGGCCAACTGAAAATATGGCTCCAAATATTAGATTTGGACAAAACCCTTTGAATCTAGGAATTTTAAAACCTGGTCAAATATCAATATGAAAACACTTTATGTGCCTTAGAGTCTTTGTATGAGTTTCACATGTGGACTGAAATTTCCACACACTATTTTTTATTTAGTAATACTACAAATTTGATGGTGTGTGTGTGTGTGTGTGTGTGTGTGTGTGTGTGTGTGTGTGTGTACACATACATATAGAGTTCATCTCTTTAGACTGCCACCTTCATCCAATTATAGAAGTTAGAGATGGAAGAGATCAGCTAGCTAATCTCCCTGCCAGTGCAGAATTGTTCCCAACAGAATACATATTCTCCAGCTCAGCCAGTTGAATAATTCCTTGTGAATAATATTTGTTGTAAATTTTGGCATTTTCCATCAAATAAATAAAGTGTTTGCTATCAGCATACCTCTGTTCTCCATTGTTTTGTTCGCTCTATTTTAAAACACCTCACATTATGCTGTTTCCATCAGGATCAATTTTATTATTTAAAAAGATGCCACTGAACAATACCATGGACTCAGCATTGGAAAATTATTTCTTAATAATGAAAGGAGGGAAACTGCTAACTTCCATTCTCCCTATTCTCTTTCTCTTCCAAATATTCTGGGACTTCATGAAGAACATGCTTTTCAGATGGTTTAGAAAAAGAAAGTTAGACTCTTAATGGCCTGTTTTTTTGCTGTGTTTGAAATGAATGATTCATCCTGATCTTGCTCAGACTTTGTGCCACTGTTCAGTTCCATTTCTAGAAAATCCATTTCTTTAATTCTGGCACTGCGTGTGGGACCCAGCAAATCATGGAATTACTGCTGTAACTTCGGATTAGTAACGCTTTCTAAATGATAGTCTAATTCCAGGCCTTCATGCTTTTCAGAATTCAAACTCACACAGCCTTTTCCCTGGGAGGCCTCCTGTGGAATTAGTGCAGGCGTCTTCTTCTTCCTCTGCCCTTTTTAATTTCTCCAATGACTTCTCATTAGAATATAAAATGACAAGAACTTCTCAAAACTTTTTTCTTTCTGTATAGTCACAGATTAACTCTAGATCCCTCCTCCTTCCCCCTCCACGCCAGGGTTGTTAGAATCAGGAGTGCAAGGCTATTGCTTAGGAAATAACTGTATTCTGCCACCGTTGTAAGGTGGGATGGAAATTTTAAAAGGCCACAACAAATGTTCTCCAGGATTTCCCATTCACCTTGTCCACTTCAGCTTGTTGATGTACACTAAATGTCCACACCAAGCAAAGCTCTTTTCTCATGGGACTAACCCCTTTGGAATTGTGTGGTTTGCCTACACACGAACACCCCCACATGCTATATAGGAGATTTGGGGTGGAAGAACTTTCACTAAGCAGGTTGGTGCTGTCTGAGGAATAAAGAAGGGTTCTTGCTCCCAGAGTGAGCTACTTACTTAATATTCAGGACAAGAGTTTTAAACTCAATGGAGGGTTTCTAGTGCAGCCAGACAGAATACAATGCACCTCTAAAGCCACCATTTCTTCACACTGAATTGCCCGCGGCCAAGTCTGCAAAGCCCACATTGCCCAGACAGGCAGAGCATTATATGATCAAGAAAGAAGCAGGAGATGGAGGCCCGACAGGCAGGGAAAGGAAGTTAGAAGATCAGAGAAAGCCCCACATAAGCTAATGAACACACAGGGCTATATGGCCATAGTCCTTACTCAACTCAAATTGCTATTGAAATCAATGTTTGCACTGGGCAAGGAACAAGTAAGGACCACAGGTGGGGTGCTGAACCAAACAATCCAGAGAAAGCGAAGACAAGAACAACTGTTGAGGTGAAGCCCATTGCATGCTGAACCCTAATGCCCTCCAGGAACCTAGTAACATGCTATCAGGCCCCTCGCCAAAAGCAAACACATCAATAAATAAATAAAATCAGGCTGTCACACTTGGAAGGGGGGAAAGACAGGAATGGCTCTTTTAAACCCCACCACAACTCTCAGTGTCAGGGCCTTCAAAGAATTCCCAGCATCCTAGGTAAAATCTCCATAGTAATACAGTAACAATGGCAATAACCCAATTCTGGGATGAGACCCTAAGCTATGTAGTGCCTTGATCTGTGCATAGTGGGTTGCTAATTGGTCAGACCCATACACAGCTACATTCAAACTAGAATAAGCTGGAACTGTCCAATGAAGAACTGTGTGTTTCAGAACAGAAACAGCCCTGCCTGCAGAGTATGGCTGGCTCCCTGTTTACAGCAACAACTATCCAGCTCTTTCCAGCTCTCCAGCAAGCTCCAGAGAGAGCAGGGGGTGGTAGCTAGGTTACTGCTGGCATTGACTTTAAGCAGCAAGTATATTCAAAGTCCACCTGCTGCTCAGGAAAAGGAATCCAACTAAAGCCCTTTCCCCTTTTAAGGGTATGCAATACAACACACACACACACACACCTTCCACTCCCTGCCTGTCTGGACTCAGCATCCCAAGGCACATGGGGAAATAGGTGCAGTTTTTCAGCTGTCATCCCCCCTTTAATTCTTGCTCTCCGTTGGGGTTCGCTTCCACCAAGTACAGCAAAGAAGCTGGTTTGCCTCAAACCGGCTGCCAAAATGTGCCAGAAGAGACTCAGCAGAGTGCACGGTGCTTTGTGTTACCATGGGAACGGAATGCAGATTTCCCAATTGCTTTTTTATTTGCTAGACATTGTAATATATATTATGTTTCAGCGTCTCGGTTTTGCGATGGAGGAAAAGGATCCTTTCTGAATGTTAACCATTCAGGCAACTTGGAGAAAGAAAGTCCCCACCGTTAAAGCAGGTGGTTTGTATGCAGGCAGAGTC
Source organism: Pelodiscus sinensis (assembly GCF_052426305.1). NCBI lineage: Eukaryota > Metazoa > Chordata > Testudines > Trionychidae > Pelodiscus > Pelodiscus sinensis. The sequence goes on from NC_143065.1 coordinate 30,276,199, forward strand.
TCTGTGGCAAGGCCCTGCCCCTAAGATCCAGCCCCCTTCCTATTGAGAATACCCCCCTTCTTTTCTGCTTCACTTCACTCTGCACAGAGACCCCAACTACACACAAAAGCAGCTGCCAAGGCCCATGAAAAGTGATCAAATTATCAAGAACTTGACCTCTCCGAGGCGCAAAGCTTTGGGAGGCCCGAATCAAACCCAGACCAGCCAAATCCGAATGCTAATGCGCGCTTCGGGGTTTGACTGGACGAATAATTTGATCACGGGCCATTGTTAGACGTCTACGGCCCCCCGGCCCCTCCTCCCTTTCAGGCTGCCTCACGAGAGGGCTGATTTCCATCTCCTGATTCAGGAGCCAATTCCAACTCACCTTCAACAGACTGGGGCAAACTGATTTATGGGGCAGTAAAAATCTTGGCTTCCCGGCTCCCCTTTCCTGGCCGCTACCTGCCCCCCTCGCATTTTGATCCCTGGCTCCCCAAAGGGGCAAGACATTCACGAGGGCGAGTCGGAGAAAGCCACAACGGAGGCTGCAGAAACGTACCTGAGTCTGGAAGGAGCCGGGGGATCCTCGGAGGTGAGCTGGGTTTCTCGAGGATCCAGGGTGCGTCTGGCTCCGCGTGTCTCTTGCTCCATTCGCTCCCCAGCTCCAGGCAGGGTTGGAAGTCATTTCTACTTTCGGTTATCTAGCTTTATGATGGCTTAATAACACTCATACAGCTAGATAACCAAAGACAGAAACAGCCCTCCTCCTTCTCGGCTCTCCAGGGCAGCCAACGCTGGAGAGCTCCCGGGGTGGGTTAAGGAGCGGAGGCTGGCTGGGGCATTCTTCTGTCTGCCAGCAGAGGAGAAGGGGAGAGAGAAAGAGAGAGAGAGAGACCTATGAACGCATTTCACTCAATGGAAAGACACGGGCAGGCGCTGCTCTGCAGGGTCTCGCTGGGACGAAGCTGCTGCTGGAAGGTCCCTCAGCATCTCTGGAGCCCACCCTCCTCCTGCAGGGCGGTGAGACCCACCCGGGGAAGTGCCCAGCTCGCGTGGCAGACATGCTCTGAGGTGCTGAGATGCCGGACAAGAGCAGAACTCGCTCACTTGCTGGCCAACTTCTACTCTTTTCTGATGTTAATCACCCCTCTGGGAAGTGACATCACCACCCGGCAGAGCCAATGAGAGGCCTTGCATTCAAATCAGAACGCCTTCCCGCTCTTTTTTTTCCTCCCACAAAGCACCCCCTCCCTCCCCCCAGCAATAATTTAAACTATATTCCCCGGGTTTTTTTAAGCTGCACTTTCTCAGCCACATCAGCAAGTGTTTGCATCCTCCCCATCAAAGAGATTCTCCGCGTCAAGACCTGTCCATCCGGTCCAGACTAGGAGGTTAGGTAAGTGAGGAGGATTATAGGACAGACTAAGAGTAATATCTGCGCACTAGTTTGGCTCAGCACATGGGGAAGGTTCGGCTGTTCCGCAGTCTACCCCCCTCCATGGGATGGATTGGGCCAATCTTCGTTGTAATATGTAGAATGGCAATGAGCGTGGGACGGGCAGAAAGCGGGAACATAAAGCGCCAAGATCTCGAGGTTACCTTCCCGTTTGTCTTTTGTGGAGCCTTTGCAAAGCCCAGCGCGCAAAGTAAAAGCAGCAACTGGCTCCTTCGCTGTTTCAAGTGGAACAGGCTGGGTCGGGGCTGCAGTTTTTCCCCCATTTGGGATCTAATCAAGTCATTTTTTTCCAATCTTGCCATTGCACCCAAAACACCGTTCGACTGGGACACAGGACATTTCAACGAGGGGAAATAACACCCCCCCCCCCCGCGTACAGTGCACGTGCACTCAGTACACTTCAACACGTGCCGGGCACGCGGCTCCCCTTCCCGAAAAAGAACTGGCGCTCAGAACTCAGCTGCACTTCGCTAAATACAAGCCCCTCCCTCCCCTCCCTGTGAATAGCATCCCAGAATTAGGACTCTGCTACATTGGTTCTAATATAAATACCATCCGACGTCATTACCAATATGTAATTCCCTTCCGTCTCTGCTACTTCGCCTCTTTATATTATTTCTGTGTTTTAAATACAGGGTTTTAGTTATATAGCTATATATAGATACTCCTCTATACATGTATCTATATTATATCTCGCATTATATAGGCATATAATGCACATGTGAGAAATACACGAGGTATTATCTTGGGTCATCTGACCTAAACCCAGCAACAACAATAACAACAAATACCTAATCTCCGTCCATTTCTAGACAATGCTCCCTTAGATCTGATGTGGCGGTAAAATGTGACCTTCTGCAAAACAGAGGATATGTAAAATGAGCAGATTAGAGAGATAAAAAGCACTGGCTAAATACAAGCATCCAGAATACCAGCACCTCGAGGCTGATAGTTTCATTCCCTCTCCCCAACCCCCTCTCTTCAGAAATAAACTGGAAGCTCAATCAGTTTAAAAGCTAAAAGATCAGCTCTATCAGCCCATATTTAGAGACAACTGTGTAAGACGCTGGAAAATGAGAGAGCTTCGTGCTGGGTTTTGGCACTTCCCCAATGAAATAATTCGGTGGCTTTAAGCACACGTTTTGCAATGTGCCGTTTCGTTCTCTCTTTCTTGTGCAATAGTCAATCAGATTGCCCCTCGTTCACATTTCTAAAGGGAGTACATTTCTATTAGCTGCTAATTCAGTCCATATATCTCTATATATTTTAAAGCCGTCTTTGTTTATTCTCCAGTCTCTGGGCTCCTTCGCACAGCCCCGAAGAGACCAAGCGCTTTTAATCTTCCTGTGCTATGAAATCTGCATCAGCCCAAACCTCTCACATCGGTTTCCTTTTATATTTCTAGCCCGAGATTTTTAGCTGCGAGCTTGAGAGATATTTGGTGACAGACAGCTTTGAAGAATTTCTTCACCCGGACGCATATGGCAAAAAACTCCACATTGGTGGCTAGAGAATACAGATTTTAGGGCTAGCACCAATTCCGCTTTCTTTACATATTCTGTTCAAGTCACTCCTTCACTAATATAGCCACCTCAGAAAAAAATCTCTCCCAGTATCTGTATTTGTGTACACGGACATTCTGTCTGTCATTGTGTGGAATTAGTAGCACGCAAACCGGAGTTGTCTAGTTCACTACAAAGAGGATTAAAACGACATTCGATCTAATTCCACCCTGCCACCGCGTCGTTCTGTAGACTGGGGCAAATCCCTTAACTCCCTTGCCTCAGTTTCCCCACGTGGAATTTTGGGGTTACACTAGTTACTGATCTTACTGATGATTCAGTACTCAAAATATCGAATGCTATCGAAAGGCTACTAGAGTAGCAAATGAACGAAATATACATTCTTTTTTAAAAATTCACGTTTTCTTGGACTCATTGCACCGAGTGAGAAAATTTGGATTTTAGCACATTGTAAAATAGTGAAAGTCACGACCAAAAAAGGAGACAGGACTAGACAGAGAGAGGGTGCTTGATCTAACTTTGACCATAAGTAATGGGTAAAGCTCTCGAGTTCTCTCTCCAATGTAAGCATCACATAGAACAATAAGACCAGTGATGCCTTTCCCAACCTCCTGCCCTGGGCGGCTGTTCTGCACGAAGGGTAGGAATTGTGATGGGGGCGATCAGATAAATTGAGGGGGGCGGCTCACGGCCTGTTATTTCACCTCCGCTGGGCAAGAAAATACAGTGTACTGTATTGCCAAGTGATTTTTATTGTATTGTAATTTTAGTAAAATGCCTGACTCTTCTTTCCAGTGGCAGAATGAATATGACCAAGGCACATCTCCATCCTACTATTATGGACGGGGGAGGGCTCTTACTTGAGAGAAAGTGGCCCTTCTGGTGTAATTTAAGCAGGATGCACACAAAATGGCTTCTTGGTACACTGCAAATAACTAACAAGCAGCGTGGGGAATGCATCCAGACCAACAGCAGGGTTCGAGTGCTCGATTTGCCAAGGATTTCATTATGTTTTACGGCGGTTGGGGGGGCAAGGAAGAAAAAATACCACCCCAATATGAGTGTAACTCTGTGGAACTCCCCTCCCACAGGGCGGTATTACTGCGTGGAAGGCAAGTCAAAGGCAAAGCCTTTGTAGAGCCGGTCCTCTGGGCAGCTAACGGGAGCATCTGAAGACATCAGATCAAGTTGGAACATTGGGCTCAAACTCACCCTGCGGCTGATTCGGTGCATTCTACCGCCTGACGCGGGGAATTACGCAGGTGTCAGATTCCACCCACTTACGGGCGCAGGCCTCTCCCGAGACAAACGATGGAAATGTTGGAAAAGGGGCTGGAGGAGGTTAATCTCTCTTGGCGGCTTCCTTCTCTATATTTAAAATGGTCATTGAATTCACCCGGCGCGGATGTCGTAGAGTTGGAATTACCCAGAGATACAGTTTTACTTATCGGTGCTTTTGCTACTCTTTCCCTCTTCTCTCTGGGAGATTCCATAGCCTCGGTTGGGCTATTTTAATCGCTCCAAACAGTATTTTATTTATAATATGAATATAGAAAAATAAATATAGATTTTAAACATATATACACACATAAACAGGGACTTATCCATTAGATAGATAGATAGATAGATAGATAGATAGATAGATAGATAGATAGATAGATAGATAATGCATGCATTATGGTAAAATTTACTTTTAAAATCTGAACTACAATCTCTATTATTGAGACAACCCCCACAGAACTCTCCCAAGACTTCCGGCCTTGCCACCGCGAGCCATTTGTCACATACAATAAAAGAAATAGACCTAGATGTTTAAATAAGCCGCGTCCATCTCATGCCACCCAAGTTCCCAAACTTGGCATCTGGGCGTTTCTAACAGGCAGCCATGCCTCTGCCCATCTCTGTCGGAGACCTTGCTACGCTGCTGCGGTTGTTTAATCCAATTAATGGTGAGCTCCGGGGATGGAATCCGCAAGGCCACGTTCTCTAATTGCCCCTCGCCCGGGCTAAGGAGGTGTGGGCCATCAGCCGAGCCAGGCCGTGCCAGAGGCCTCGCCCCCAGCCCTCCATTCCGAGAGGATGCGGAGCAAGCGGCACCGGTGCTGACATACATAGGGTGACTCCATTCCGTCAGGCTGCCAGTGCCTCGGAGCCAGGAAACAAGCCCCGACTCCTTCCGCCCGCGCTAGGCACAGAACTACCGCCGCCGAGCTGTGGCACTGACCATGGTGCTGCAAACCTGCTGCCATCCCTCCGGCGCGGCGGGGCACCCTGCCCTGTTCCCCTAGCGGGGCTCTCCAGCAGCCCCTCCATCACCTGTTCCATCCCGAGGCCTGCAACAAAAACAGCCGCGGGCAGTCCCTCAATCCAGATAGTCTCCAGAGAGCCCATCCCAGCCTGAACGGCCCCCGGCTCAAGTCGGGCCCCCTCCGGCGCATCGCGGGCTTCTCTCCTGGGAGTAGGCGAGGGAGACGCTCCGGTCCGGCAACCCTTAGTCAAGGGGGGTTGGATCCACCTGATTTGCGGGCTCCTGCTACCTAATTAATCCACCAGGCCTGAATGAAATCCAGTCCCGCTCAGCAGAGGCCAAATAGACCACGGGACTGGGCCACACGCCTCATTCTCGGGCTTGCCCAGTCCAGTGGCCCTGGATCCGTGTGTGTGCGTGTGCGCGCGCGTGTGTTGGCGTGTGTGAGAATGATGGGGGGAGAGAGGCCCTGCTACCAGGGGCACGCGTCTGTGCTTCCTCTGGGCTCAAAGCAAGCAGGTGCTGCGGGTAATGTGCCTCCCAGATCCATTTCCCTGACAGCTCGGTACGATCCCGAAAAATACCGGTATTCCGGGGCTGGGAGTACCGACACGTAATTGGAAATGAACGAGAAGCTTTCCCTGACAAACACAGAGCCATCTACATGACAGGCTGCGAATCTGTGTAGCTAGATTTAGAGATGTAGAAGGAGATACATATACATATGCATATACATATACATAAACAGTGTGTGTGTAAAAATATGTTCCTGTCTGCATAACAACTGCACCCTATCTGTGTGTGCTCAGAGGCATGTAACATGCCTGTGGGTAGCATATAGACATTGCCCTGTGAAATTAACAGATCTGTATATGTTGCATGCCGGTGGGTGCACAGAGCTGGCGAAAGATAAAGATGGTCAATGTATTCTACAGGGTGTATTTAGCACCCGGGAATCAATAGAGCCTCCCGTTCCCACGGATCCTAGCCTCTGAAATGCCTCCATGCCAGGCCAGTTCTGAAGCAGCCAGCATCAGGAAAGGCTGCTTTTCCACTCCTTGAAATCCTAGTGTAATAATCAGGCCGCTCCTGAATTATTTAATTTGCTCATCCCTGTAAAGAGCCCCCTGCCTTTCCCCTTTCTACGTCCTGCACGTCTGACGTCACTTTTCTTTAATTAGGATAAGTTATTTTTAGCCAACCTAGAGTAACCCCAGTTCCTTGCAGTCTCGAGAGCATCTCGTCTTAATTGTTTTTCTTTGCCTCTCTTAATCGGGGCTTTGCCAACTTTACACTGAAGCTGCCGCTCCCGATGGGCATTTAGGAAACGTGTTGCTTTATTTAGTAATTAAGAGCCATATCAACGCAAGCCAAGCACTTGAGAAACAGAGCAACAATGGCACAAGGGTTGTACCGCTTCCTTTACATCGTCAGGGATTTGAAATTGATACACAGGCTATGACATTTTCCCTGAATTGATCTGCTCTTTTGCGGGCTGTCTGATTACACAAAATCCATACAGGGGTGTACGTGTGTCACTGTGTGTGTGTGATTTTAGGCCACAGCCTTAATTTAAAAAAAAATCCTTATACTATGTATACACATACACGTACACTGTTATATACAATTGTATGCATGTGTACACACTGTTCACACACCACAGCTTTTTCCTTCAAGCTGCGGCCTAAAATGATATTTGTTCCATTCATTTGAAAACCCATCTTAAGTATTTAAAACAAAAATGCAGAATGAGATAATATTAAACATCCTGAAAAGCTGCAGGAGCAAAAAGAAACTAATAAAAAAGAAAGACAAGAAAGAAATTTAAAAATAGGGAGGACAGTGAGAAGGGGGATTTTTTAGCAAAATAAACTGCATTTTGTGATCTCTTTGATATCAGATGTAACCATTCATTGGCATTCAATCCCTAAATGGAAAGGGCAACATAAGTGCCAGGGAATATCTGAGAAGTTTACAAACACTGTCCCAAACATTTTTTTCTAATGCAAAATAAGGGATCCGCTTTAATCATTTCTGAAATTCAGCGAATTTCATTATTCAAGCAAAATGCAGATAACAGCAAACCTCGCTACTGTCTGACATCCAGTTCGCAAGAAGGACCACTTCGCAAAAGATGAAACTTCCCTTTTTGTTATTTTGTTTAACTGTAGGCCCAGAACATGGAATTACGGGCTCTTACTACTGCAATGTTTCCCTCTTTCGGTTTATTTTAAAGGTTCGGTAAAATTGTTCACCTTAATACTATCCCCTATCTCTAAAATATGTATAGAGCTCTAATGATATTTCAGAGCAGCTGCCAATCTTTTTCTATTCTGTATTACATACACACATAGCGAGAGAAACACACACGCGCTAACATATGGGTCACTATCGCCTTAGAACCCGCTTTGCTTGCTACGAACACGGTAATAAAGTGCACATTATATTTTACACACACACACACACACACACTTGCACCAGGCCTCTTAAGAATGTTTCAAACACAGCTGGATTCGGCTCGAGTTCAATGGAGACACTTTCCAAAGGGAGCGCACACTTACACTTTGCGGGCACCTTCCAAAAGTCGTGGGCATCCGATCAGCTGAAATTCTTGGAAGCAGACTGCAACCCCAGCTCACCCAGTGAGTCTCATAGAAACAAAAATTCCAAGGGGGAATAGGAATTAATCTATTTCCCCAAATACGTATTTTAAGGCCTCCCTAAAAATTATCCCTTTTACAACAAAGGTCCCTTTTCTTACACTGGGTTGTTTCCTCTGACCCTTCCTTGGGGCAAGAGAGAGAGGGATTCTACGCGAATGGATACACATTCGCCTACTGGAATATTTTTGCTCCCAATTTCAGCTTAGTTTCTTCTCTAAAGGATCCATAACGGTGCATTGGGCCCAAAGCCGCCCGATTGCTCTTTGGCCCCGGATCCGGCCTCTCCCCACCCCCATACCCCATATGGATTTAGCCGTGGGGTTGAAAAAGGAAGAAGAAAAAAGAGCTTCCATTGACCAGGGCCTTGTCAAGCTCCATGGTGCCAACAGGTCAAGGCTCTGGCGGAGAGAGGGACCCTCCATCCCGGTCTCCAAACACCCCCACCCCGGCAAGGCACAAAGAGCTACCGCTGCATCCCCTGGCCCTGGGCTTGTTTCAATGGCACGAATCGCAAATTTGTCCCTCAAAAGCCGAGGTCCGAGGTCTAACGCGGCCCAGAGGGTCACTGCAGCCCTCACTCTGAAGCCCCGCTGCCCCCAAAGCCGGCCCCCCTTCCTCCTCCATTAGCCCAGCCGCGCCGGGGCGGCAGAGAGGCAGCGGCCTCGGCCGGGGGCGAGCGCACACTTACACGCCGCGGCCAGGCGGGGACGAAGGGGAGGGACAGAAGGCAGCAGGCGTCAGCGATCCCTGGGTAGGCGAGCGCGGCGAAGGCGGCGGCTATCCCCAGCCCGCTGGTCCCCTCTGGCGGCTCCTCTTGCCGGCCTCGGCCCGTTGCCCCGGACCTCCCTGGCGGCAAGGGAGGCGGGAGCCCTGGCTGGCTCCTCGCGTCTTCCCAGCTTCTCTTAGCTCCGGGCTCTGGTTCGTCTCCAGGAGCCTCCTCTGCTGGCAGGCTGAGCCCGCAGTGACGTCAGCCCAGCAGCATTTTACTCACTCCAACCATGGCAGAGGGGAGGAGGGAAACTGGTGAGGGGGGGGGGGGAAGGAGACAGGCGGAGTGGGGGAGGGCGCCCGCAGTCTCCACCAAACGGGAAGCGCAGCCCCCCAATCTTACCCTTTAATTAAGACTCCGAAGGCGTCCCAATTAAACCCTTGGCCACTCTTAATCTGATAGGCTGCTTGGGAAGCCTTTTAAAAACCCAGCTCTTCAGCGAGCCCCTCAAACCTCCCTGTTTAGCCGCTCAAATGAAAGGCAGAGGTTTGATTTCTGCGAAGGTAAATGCTGCGCTCTCATTTTCGTGGGGTGGGGAACTGACAGGCGTGGGGTGGGGGTGCATGCCAGCCCCAACCCTCTTCCCCCCGCGCTAAGTGGGGCTTTGGGTTCCAGTTGCATTTCGGCAGAGCTCAGGGCCAGATTTAGGGCACAAATGTCCTTCCGAATAGCAAGCTGTGGGGGGAGGGTTTGTCTAGCGTTTGCATTTGAGTCTCCATTTGAATCCTAGTCATATTATGGGGCTCCCAATCTCTGTCGCCCCCGGAGGTTATTTACATCCCATTGTACATGTGCATCGCTGCATGGTCAGTTACAGACTCAGCCACAGAAAATACCGAGAGGGTGATGGGAGAGATAGCAAGACCTACGCTTCCCTCCCTTCTTCACACCCCTGCCATACGCATGGAGACAACACAACAATGATCCTCTCTCTGCGTTTAGGAGCAAGCAATTCTAACTACCCCGAATGCAACATCACCTCCCCGAGTCACCCAGATCGCTGCTTGGCCCCTACCCCTTCCAGCCACTTAGAATGTTTTGTTATTTCCCCCGTTCAGAATGTTGCCACTCGTTCCACTCCATTGTGACAACACAAGACCATTTCCCTGGGCCCAGGTCAGATCTTCCCTGGGAAGCTCTCGGCTCCCGCTGCTCACTTTCCTAGCCGCTGTCCAAATGCTGAAAAATAACTCAGATTAACAAAGTACAAAGCTTTGGGGCTAGCCTGAGAGCTCAGCCATGGCCCTACGCACAGTACCTTGGCGTGAGGCTATTATACTCTCGGCCTTCCCCAGCAGCAGGCGGATCGGCGGGGCTTTCAAGGCTGCATAAAGAGCAGGAATGGAGAACTTTGGGGTGGGGGGGAGGAAGTAGGGGACGCCGCTTTCCCATTCTGCAGCGTGCGGAGAGCAAAAGTGTCTGCTGGGTGTCAGGGCGCCGGGCTGCGGCTCTGAGCCGCTTTCCCGGCTTTCCAGCCCGCTGGAGCAGCAGGGGAGGTCCCTCCGGCTGAACTTGTCAGCGGGATCTGCCCATCCATCAAAATCCAGACGGACAGACAGGCCAAGTTCATGAGCAATCAAGTTAACCCATTGCAGTTCACTTCCCTGCCATGCACTGGTGGACACGTATAATTAGACGCGTCTAGGCTTCCACCAGCTTTTTATTCTTGGGGCATACAAAAACGAGCTTTAATTTCTCCTTCGCGGGTTCCCTCTTCATTTTCATTTCTCCGCTCCTCTTTTCCTTTTCTTCTCTTCTGTTTCTCTTTCTTTCATTTCCTTCCTCTTTTAATTTTGTCATGTAACCCTTTTTCAAAAAAAAAAAAGCCATCCTTAACAAACCTTTCCCTCTCTGGATTTTCTTGCCTTGTTTCCCTAGATTTCTTGCCTTGCAGCTTGATTTGATTTTTATTTTAAAATCTTTCCAGCCCAGTTACCCATTCCCTATTAGCGTTGCTTCCTAGCTCTTTCTTAGCATTGATTCAAGTATTTTAAATCCAGTAGAGACCTCAAACAAAGCAATAGTGTATGGTGTCGTAATAAATAAACAGGCTCTCTCGAACAACGTAATTCCTGATTGCCTTTAGATTTTTGCATCTCAAAGAAATTATACAAATGACATGGCCAATAGAAATCAAAGCTCTCTGAATTTTACAGTATTTTATTTTCAATCAGATGTTAGATTATTTAACCGTACATCTTCCCTGGAAGAGCCAGAAATTTGCTCAAGTCTGGGTCAAAATCGCATCGCATTGTCATTAAACATTAAAATAATAATAAATCGGACCCTTTCATTCTACAAACCTCCCCCCTTCAAAGTTTATTTGCCCTAATAATTAATTCACAAGAGCTTAACTTTGTTGTAGCCCTGGCGGTCTTTTCATTAAAAATTCCCCGCGTTTCCTATTGGATTAGCTCTGCTCCATTGCCGCTGAAATGAAGACGCCAAACCAACTTTTACCCTGAGCATTTTCTCACCAGCCCAAAGAAAAGTCTCTCTCCTTCCCTTTTCTCCCTTAAAAAAAATTCAAGCACCCAGGCAGTGGACGTGTCCTGCAATTTAACTACTTTCAAATTCTTTGTTCAGGTCACACTGGGGCTCCATTGTCACCCTATTGAGCAAGCTTATTGCCAAGCCAAGCTTGAATGAATTTAGGCAGACACACACCGAAATGAGTCCCAGACTGAGGAGCAGGGCTTATTTGCTGTGTATCCTACCTCTTTCTGGAGGAAATGAACAGTTACTAGCCGTAGTGTATGTAATATAGATTATAGATACACGCGCCCACAGAGCATCGATGCACCACCCATCCAGAGAAACAGATCCCTGACCCAAACACAAATTGACAAAGGTGTCTGTCTCCAGCGTGTGAACGCCTTTGTAAAGGGCGATCGGGAGTAGCCCGAACTGCAGCCCCAGGGAAAGACAATCCGCAGCCTTAAAGGACTTTAAACACACATGCGCGCTCTTCTGTTTGTGGTTGTGGTTTGTTAAGCGGGCAAACAATCCTCTCCCCCAACCTCCAGGCGACAGCAGACGGAGGCGTTGTAGGAGAGGTGAGATGCTTAGTCAATTTCAGGATGCGGAGGAACAAGTTGGGCTGTTGGCTTTTCCCCCTTCCCTCTTTCACTTTTCTTCAAACTCAGTTAAAGAGCCTTTCACACGGTGCCAAGGAATGCATCGAGTTTGCAGGGCATCGAGAGGCATTAGCCATGGAAATTAATAGCTGCCGCCCACACTTTCAGAATCGCAGCAAAATGTGAGGAGTGACTTACCTTGGGAGAGTCCACCTGCTATCCAGCCTCTCGCCTCGCCGCCTGTCTGCCTCGGCTAGCCCTGAGCCCCAAAAGGGAGGGTCTCCTCACCCCTCCACACACACCTCTCATCTCAGCTTCCTCCTCTCACTCTCTGTCTCCCCTTCTGGAGCTCTGGGGCTTGTCTCCGGAGCAGGAAAAGGGGGTTTGCTTTTTCAGGCAGAAAGGGGGCTGTGAACTGCAGGGAGATGTCACTTCAGGAGAAAAGGCCTATAAGATGTGGCACTTGGGCACAGGCTCCCCACGTAGGCCCCTACGTCACCTATAAAACGCATTGGCAGCTCCAGCTCTCCTATGCCTCTGCCCCTGGAAAAAAAAGAGTATGAGAGAGAGAAAAGAAAAGATATTCGGTAAACTCTTCCCGTGGCTCCTCGTGTGCTGGGGACAGAGCGGCAGAGGGGAAACGTGGGCGGGGGGGATGATTTTAAGAAAGAGGAGAGAAGCGCCTGGCTGCGGTGCCCACCAAGGTTAGAGTTTGCTCCTGGACAGAGGAAGATGAGGCGAAGGGCAGCCAGGGCAGAACGAGCTGGGTGTCTGGGCTCTCTCCCTCCTGGGAAACTTTCCCCGAGCCCTGATGCTATTCTCTGCGGCACATTGGAGGAAAGGCGGAGGTGGGACAGGGCAGCGGAGAGAGGGCAAACACCTGGATCCGGGGCTGCATTCTATGGGCTCACTAAGCTCTGCAGAGACTCAGGGCACGAGGTTGAAATGCCACTCTGTTACTAGCAGCCCGGCCTGTGGCTCTGGACGCGGATGGGAACCGGTGCCGATCCGGTAAGGGAAGTGAGAACGCGGATACACCCGGACCAGCAGCGTTTGCAGAACCTAGACAGACCGATCGCCAGGCGGAATTGACTCCTCCAGGGTTTGTTGCCAAACCAGCTCCCAGATCTTCAGCCAGGGAGTGGGGGGAGCCTGCCCGGCCGTCAGCCCAGCTAAATGATGGACCAAACCAAGCTGAGAACTCTGCCCAGCGCTGCCACGGGAGCTCGGCGGATGGCTGGGGCTTAGGGCTTCGCGCTCTGCTAGTAGCGGAGCCACAAATGCCCGGGCAGCTGTGGGGCAAGGCGGGAAGCCCTAGGAGCCAGCTCCCAGTGCTGCATTTTTCGGTTTCTCCGTTCCCGGGTAAGAGCCCCGCGCAGGGCACAGCTCAGCACCGCAGCCCCTGGAGCTGGCCGGGAGCTCCAGGCCTGGCATCCGGAGTCAAGCTCGCTGCGTTCTCACTTCCCTGCGCGCTGCCGCTCCCCTCCCGGAGCTTTGCTTCCCAGGGCCCTTTCCCCTGCAGAAGCAGCGAATATTGTCCAGGCGCCTTCCCCGGGAAGCTTCTCCTTGTCCGGCGTTTGTTTCCTTTTGCTCGGTAGCAGCTGGCACCGAGCGAGCAGCCTTGACTCCGCTGGGGTCCTGGCTGCAAGACCATCTTCCTAGACTGGTGACAGGAGGATACCTGCACGTCTATCGCTTCGGTCCGAGTTGATACACACTCTGTTAGCAAATTCTCGCCCTACACATCTATAGTTACATTGTATACATGTCCATGGTTAATGTATGTAGCCTTTCAGTGTGTAACTGTCCCCTAGCCTAGTTTTGACCCCATTTTGCACATGCCTCTATTGTGCTTATTTAACATGGCACAATATTTAATCATTATTTAATAAATCTGCTGTGTGTCCTTATAGTTAAGGGGTATGTACAATATTCAGCAATGGTATTTTGGCCGCCCGCTGGGTAGATTTCCCTTTTAAAATAACAAACCAACAAAAAGATGCACATTCTGCAGTGAAATCAACCCTAGAAAAAGTAAATTTTAAAATGTCTCTTGCCCCTGCTTTCTCACAGGTAATTGTCTTCCATACAGATTCGTTTTTATAGCGGTTTAACCCACTGAATACATCTGCGTGATCTTACAAATATATTAGAAGGAAACAAACTGAAATGAAAACCTTCCCCCGCCCCCTGCCATTCCTCCCCCCCCCATTGAGAATAGGACAGAGGCCGTCTTCGTTCTTTCCCTTCTGTTTTTTAAATCAAAAGGCTGGCTGGCATGATACGTTGCCCTTTGACGTGCAGTAGACATGGTGCTGTTAGAGCACATCTGTACGCAGAGAACTCGCTTAATGGTAACCATAAATACACGCTATTCTATATACAGGTGCACGCTGTATGTGGCTGTTGATCTCTGGAAAGATACAGGTAACTGGCTTCGGACCCAGCTATAGATAGGATGTATCTGCTCACAGGGATTCCATATTTCAAGTAAAGGAATCCACGGGAGTCCTTCTGTGCCACCAGGCGACCTCTTTATGATCCCCTGAGTGAAAAGGGCAGAGAAATAAACGAGAGAAGAATGGGAAAGTCCTTGACCCCTGACCTTTAGATTTCGTTCTTTTCCCTCTGAAGCAGGATGCTAACAATGAGGGTCCGGTCTATCTCAATGAAGAAGGACATGCGAGGTTAAGCAAAGTCCCCGTGTCCCCATTGTCTGGCCTGCTTCTTGCGATCATGTTAAGGTAACATGCTTGTTTACTCCTTCCAAAAAGAGTGTAGAAAAGGAAGAGCTCGGACAGCTGTTGACAGCAGTGGGAGGAAAAGATTCCGGCTTCAACTGGCAGCAGCTACTGAGACGCAGAAACCGAATGAATCCCCTTTTCCTTTAAAAATGCGTTTAAATTTCAAAGGGGGCATTTAATTAAGGGGATAAGCCGTAATTTTTTTCGTTGGCGGTATAACACTAATTTTGATGTTCTGGCCAGGTTGGCATGAGAATGCTTTCATTTCTGCTTAACCAAAAGCCCAGATTAGGTTTTCGAAATGAGTTGTGCTGTTAAAATAAATTAAATGATACTGTAATGTGCTCTGACGTCAGATAAATAAAATATTTTAATCCAAAATCGCGAATATTGATATTGTATGAAGAATGTGTTGTATTTTAAGTAAAAATAAACAACCCTCAGCCATTAGAATGACTCACGTTTTTCAATGTTCAAAGGGATTTCGCAATGAAAAAAATCTGTCGCTTTTTCTTCAACGCATGATAATTTCCCTTAACGAACAAAATGGGAGTGGGGAAATAAACTGACCCCCATGCAAAAAAATAGAAAATAAAAAGAAATTATGTAAATATCAATTTCCCGGAAAATCAAAACAAAATACCACATTATTTAAAAAAAGAAAATAAAAGAGACCAGCCAAGGTTGATAGAAAAAAAAGTTATTTTCTTTAATCCTAGGGCTGAGAATTTGACACATCTTGGGACTGTGCTAACGGTACTGAAAAAGAAAAAAATGTCTTTTTAATTTATTTGACTAATTTATCTAGTTAACGCTACAAATCTATTACATTACTCTATAGCTAGAGAACTAAAACGTGAACAATATTGCACACTGCATCTTTGTGCTTGTATCGTGCATAATTCCCCATTATAAATTTCTATACACAAGGTGTGAGAAATTATGGCAAATATTTATATATACAAAAACGAGTCAAATATAGGAGACATTATCACTGCTATAATTTGACACAAAAATCATTTTTATATTTTACAACGGTCACATATGAGAATCTGAAGCCATTGCAAAATGAAAACACCAAGCCCTGATAAAAAGAAAAAACGTAAGGAAATATTGCGGTTTGTTTAATGTGTTTATTGCCAATATAAGTAAACATCTAGATAATTTGACGATAATGTTTGTATTTTAAGCGTGTGAGCTAGGGATGCATTTGATGCTAAAGTCTAATTGAAACGTATTTTGTCGTGAGGTAGAATTGTCGGTGCTGCTGTGGACAACAGCGACACTTAGTGGAGCTGAAATGTGTATGAAACCCAGAGTAAAAACTGCAATTGATAGAACCATTTAATTCCAATCTTATTTTTCAAATCTATAGTGTTAACATTCCCTCTTTGAGGTAGCTCGCGCTTGTTGCATTAAAACTTCTTGTGATAAAAATGTTTTATTGTTATTGAGAACAGTGGTTTCGAGTCCGAGCTTGTCTGTCTAGCATTTGCCTCTTCTGGCTTAAAGCGCAGACAGCTTGTCAATAAATTATATTTTCCCCTCCCTATGAATTAAGACATAAACGCTGTTACCCTTACATCATCGGGATGATTTTATTTGCCGCCATAGGTTTTGGCTGAATGAATTTAATTTGACTAAGGTTGGGAATGTTTTTCCCAGTTCAATGATACGAACAAAATATTGTGTGTGTAAATATATATTAACGTACATTTATTTTACAGTTGTGAATTTCGTTTTTTCTTTAATCCGAGGGCTAGAAGTAGAAAGAACTCGACTCGGAATGGACACAGGAAAGAGTCGATTTAAGATGAAAATGGGCATACATTTCTCCTTAGTACAAGTTTTACATGGTATATGCTTAATTCGTTCATTTTTAGTTATGAGAGACCGGATATCGAAAACAATTATTTCAGCTCACCTGATACAACTTTTGCAAGTTCTTCGGTAATCGAAGAACCCGATCTATAAGGTTTATATCAGTCCAGAGATAGTTTCAAGTGAGGAAGATTTATGGGCGGGCCTCTAGTTCTTTTCTAAAATACAGAGTAGAAAATATCGCCAGGTGTTTTTATTATAATGTATCGTTTTTAATTAAATAGAAATGGCAGACAGCTGGGTGATTTAAAGGGCTATATGGCGTAGGAAGTATATGCCAAAGTGTGATTGCTCCTCCCTGTTCAAAAGTAACTTAAGATCGAATGTTGTTCACACAAATCAATTGTCGTCGGTTTGCTGGTAACAAAACAGGGCATGGACTTAAAAAAACACACACACAAGAAATGTTATAGAAAAGGTTGTGATCAAACTAACCATCAAAAAGTATCTGAATGTTCTCTCTACTCCTCCGTGAGCGAGTCAGCTAGACCTCAGGAGAACCTGCAGAAAAGACAATCCCAATACCTGTTGGAGCAGCAGATAGGTGGAAAATCTGTATTGTCTCACGCGCGAAACCACGGCAGGCTTTGCAATTTCATCTGGCATCTGCTAACGGGAACCTAATATTAATTAAATTGCCAGGGTGGAGGGGAACCTCAGCAAAGCCCTGGTGTTCTGGGCTTTCATTTCTCGCGCTTTGGAACAAGATGAAAACAAGGAAGAAGTCAGATCCCGCAGGTGCACAGTCCCAGCCTCTCCCTATTGTGCCTAAGAGGAGAATTACTGGCTCGGGTCACTCTTACTGGGAGAGGAGGCTAAAGGGCGACAGGGAGCCGACTGAGCTGCAAGACTCAGCCCGGACTAGAACTCCCGTGGTGTCTAAACTGCGGGTGAAGCGGGCAGCGCCCCTGCTCAACGTGGGTAGAACAGTGCAAAGGGGGAGGTTTGATTTGCCTCATGGGCACCAATCTCGCCTATTTCCCAACGCCCAAGAGATTCACCCTCCAGAGTTGGCTCACTGCGCGGCTTTGGGGGTTTCTAACTCCCCAAAGGCAGCCTTCTGGCCCCGATACTGAGCAGCCCGCGGTGGGCGCCTAGCAAAACCTGCTCCTGGAGCTGGGTCTTTCCTGTCTCCTCAGGTCTGGGGCAGCGGCCTCTCTCCCCAGCCCTGGCCAGGGGAGGAAGGTAGGGTGCGTCCCCTAGGGACTCAGCATGGCCAGGCTGCTGCTTGTGGCTGATCCCCTCACCCCAGGCTCTGACGCCCTACGGCTTAGCCTAGCCAAGTGCTTCAATCACTATAGAGCCAGGGTGCGCAGGGGGCTCCCCTTGGAGCAAGCGCCCAAGGCAAAGGCAAGCGGAGGAGCCGGGCCCAGGCTGAGCTGTGGGGCCGAGATGCCTGCGGGCTCGCAGGCAGGCACCCAGTGCAGGCAGCTGGGGATCGCTCCTGGAGTGCGAGTGGACGACGCCCCTAGGTCGTCGCAGGGCACTTCCAGCTAGTGCAACAAGCCGCGGGGCAGGGGGAGCGGCGGGGAAGTGGACGCCCCACCCCAAGCTCAGAAAGGACAGGGCCCGGACTGGAGAAAAGGCCGGGGGGGGGGGGGGAGACAGCCAGCGCTAGTCCCCGCTGCAGACACTGACTGCATCTGCTGGGGGGGGAGGTGTCTCCATCCCGACACACTCGGTCCACACTCCTTCCCCGCCTCCAGGGCTTCACTGACTCCCCCCCCCCCCCCCCGGGCAGCAGTCTGGATCTTTGGGTGAAGGGGGCGAGCCCGGCCCTTCCCTGGGCGGTGACCCCGTCCACAGCTGCACTGAGCGGGGAAGGGCTCAGCCGCCGCTGGTCAGGTGAGGGAAGCTGGCAGTAGAGGGATCTCAGAGCACAGGCCGCCTCCCTTCGGTCCCAGCAGTGGCGACACCGGGCGCCCGGCCCTGAACTCTCCGACAGAGGCTCCGCCGCGAGGGGCAGCCATGGGGCCCGGCCCACTGCGCTTGGTTCCCAGGTAGCGCTGCCCGCTGCGGCCCGCACCGGCCCTTCCCAATGCGTTAGCCAACCAGCCAGCGCCTCGTGCGCCTGGGGGGGAGGACAGGATGGGGCGGCCCAGGACAGTGAAGAGAGAGCGGCAGAGACCTGCCTGGCCTGCTGCTCGCTCAGCGCCTGAGCACTGGCCGCAGACGATTGATCCACCGCAGGGTTTCCTGCCCAGCCATTCCGCAGCCAGGCTCCCCGACCCCGGCCAGCTCTGGCACAGCGCCCGGGCTGGGAACGCGCACGTGTGAACGGGTCCCGGAACTCCAGCACCCCCCATAAAGAAGGCGGCCAACGTGCCTCCCGCCTGCAAAGACTCGGACAACCCGCCCTTCCCCCACAGCCTCGGGTTAGACCCATCTCGGCAGATGGAAACCTCTCTTGGCCCGAGCTAGCTAGCCCAGAGCCAAGCTGGGCAAGGCTGGGGGCAGGTGTAGGCCTGGACCAGAGCCCTTACTGGAGCCCAGAGCTTCCAGAGGTGGGGAACCTATGGGCAGAGGCTCAGGGTCGTCGTACCCCTCCCACCACACAGCATCAGCGGGCTGTTAGCACTCCAGCCCTGCGCCCCCCACATCCCATCTACTAGCCTGGGCCCCCTTTGACACTGGTGTGCAAGGGGAATAGGGGGAATGTTTTTGTACATGCATCGCCCTGTGTGCTGCCCCAGCACACAAGCCATCCCCCTTCTGCAGGGGCTACAGCACCCCCCTCCACAGCCAGCACCCTCCCAGTTCAAGTGTAGGAGGAGCTGGGGGCAGAGATGTCAAGTACTGCAAGGGAAAAGAGAAAATATGCCAGCAATTTTAGAAATAGCAGCTGAAGGCACAGGCCAGTCAGCGCCACCTTCCCCAGCTCTCCCCAGCTCTCCCCTCTACTCACATTTAAGGGATGTAGGGTCACCTAGTTGCATAGGGAGGTTGTAGAATTTCCAGCATTGGAGATGTTTAAGCACAGGTTAGACAAACCAGGGATAGTCTAGTGCAGTGTTTCTTAAACTTTTTGAGACCATGGAATGCCAAACAATAATATTTTTTAATGCGGAACACCTATGAAAATTTTCTTCAAAAAATTATTGGCAGACAAAAAAGACAAAAACAAAGAAGTAACAAAAGCAAAGAAATGGTCGCTGCACACCTGTGAGTTGTTCACGGAACACCAGTGTTCCACGGAACATAGTTTAAGAAACACTGGTCTAGTGCTTGGTCTTGCCAGGAGTGCAGGGGACTGATCATCCCTTTATGTTCCAGTTCTACTATTCTATGATTCTATAAAGAATCAGGTGGAACTTGAATGTTTTAATTGCAACATGATGCGCTTGCAGTATTAAACATGACAAGCCTGCCAAAACAGACCTGAAGAAGAGATCAGGATAACCTGGAAGGCACGTCTCTCTCACCTACAGAAGTTGGTGCAATACAAGATGTTACTTCCAGATGCTTCCCAGTTGCCTGCTTCTCTTCCCCCTATGGACAGTGATTCTCCACTTTCTACTTTTCTTCTCCTCTTGGCAGGTTATTCTTCCTTATTCACTTCTCCACTTTCACATCCCACCTTACTGTCTCCTTCTCTGGACATCCCTCTTCTATCTGCCACCAGCAGCTCTCCTCTTCTCCTGCTCCAACAATTTTTAGGGGAGACTCAATCCTCCCACTTTCTCTGCAACATCCAGCATAAGCCAAGGTCCCAAATTTCAGGCCCTTCCAGTCCAGTCTTCAGCAGAACAACATGTTCTTTTAAAGAACTTTTAGCCTGATTCATGTAAGACTTAAGAGTTAGTAATTGCTGCTTAGTGTGTGATGTAGCCAGTGACTTTAGTTTAGTATTAATTCACTGTTATATTACATACTAGCAGAAATACCCAGCGTCGCCCAGGGAAAATATAGTAAAAGTTGTGATGAATGAAGTACGTCAATTACATTAACATAGCATATTGTATTGGAAATACTTCTCATATATTACTTTAAGAAATTAACATAGCTAGTGATGTGCTTACAAAATGCATTTACATTTAAGTCATTTCTTGATGATAAAAGGTGTGGTGAATGAACTACGTAAATTACTTTACCATAACATATTGTATTGGAAATACTTTCTCTTTTATCATTGGGAAAGGATCTCGTAATTGCAGTTTATGTGACACGCTTAACAGAAGAGACCAGCAAATGCCTATGATCAGGCGCTACTATAAGCTAATTATCAGTGGGCCCAATTGGGGTTCTGGGGAAACCGATTTCGAGATATAACCAATCCAGTTATTTAAGTTAGGAAATCAGTAGTATCCATTCAAAATTTTGTGTTTCTAGCTCTTGCCATTTTAGAGATCTTTCAGAACAAACAAACACACAAACAAACAAACTTTCGAAAATATTTATAATATATTCATTGGAGGTTAAGCAGAGTTATTTTGTAGGATTTTAAAAGTATGAGACTGATCAATATTTAGAGGAACTATAGCAGACATGAGCAAGACAAGCTGAAACACATGGCTGCAAAACTTTAGATTTTCTATTTTAGGCCTCAGAGACAAGAAATGATGGCACAAGTTGATGACTGAGAAATAACCTGAAAGATTATGAGAAAGAAATATTGATTGGTAACACTGAGACAGGATAGCTGGAAAGGCTAAATTTAAATAAAAAATGCTGTAACAACAAATATTGCTTTTAACACAGCCTATTTATAAAGGAACTGGAGAAAGGGTTAAACAGTGAGGTGGCAAAATTTGCAGATGATACTAAACTGCTTAAGATAGTTAAGACCAAAGCAGACTGTAAAGAACTTCAACATGATCTCACAAAACTAAGTGATTGGGCAACAAAATGGCAAATGAATTTTAATGTTGATAAATGTAAAGTAATGCACATTGGAAAAAATGATTCCAACTATACATACAATGTGATGGGGACTAATTTAGCTGCAACTAACTCAAGAGAAAGATCTTGGAGTTATTGTGGATAGTTCTCTGAAAACATCCACCCAATGTGCAACAGCAGTCAAAAAAGCAAACAATGTTAAGACTCATTAAAAAGGAATAGAGAATAAGATCAAGAATATCTTATTACCTCTATATAAAACCATGGGATGCCCACATCTTGAATACTGTGTACAAATGTGGTTGCCTCATTTCAAAAAAGATATATTGGCATTGGAAAATGGTCAGAAAAGGGCAACAAAAATGATTAGTGGTTTGGAATGGGTGCCATATGAGGAGAGATTAAAAGACTGTGACTTTTCAGCTTAGAAAAAAGGAGAGTAAGGGGGATATGATAGAGGTCTATAAAATCATGAGTGGTGTGGAGAAAGTGAAAAAGATAATGTTATTTACTTATTCACACAATATAAGAAATAGGGGTCACCAAATGAAATGAATAGGTAGCAGGTTT
Source organism: Pelodiscus sinensis (assembly GCF_052426305.1). Classification (NCBI taxonomy): domain Eukaryota; kingdom Metazoa; phylum Chordata; order Testudines; family Trionychidae; genus Pelodiscus; species Pelodiscus sinensis. The sequence continues at coordinate 30,297,951 of NC_143065.1, forward strand.
AAAAACAAACAAAATGAAGTTTTTCTTCACGCAGTGCACAGTCAGCCTGTGGAACTCCTTGACAGAGGATGTTGTGAAGACCATGATTTTAACAGGGTTCAAAAAAAGAACTACATACATTTATGGACTTAACCTCCACCAATGGCTATTAGCCAGGATGGGTAGGAATGGTGTCCCTAGCCACTGTTTGTCTGAGGCTGGAAATGGATGACAGGAGAGAGATCCCGTGATGATTCCCTGTTCTGTTCACTCCCTCTGGGGCATCTGGCATTGGCCACTGTAAGAAGACAGGATACTGGGCCAGGTGAACCTTTAGTATGACCCAGTATGGCAGTTCTTATGCCTTACTTGCAAGATGATGATGGTATGTCAATGTTGGCAAGAAATTACCCAGTCTATAGAATTTGGGGTCCTTTGTGTTTCCAGAGAACACACACCAATAAGAAAGCAAGGACTAATACTTTCATGTACATGCATAGAACGTAGAAATAGACAGACTCACAGTATTAAAAAATGGGGGTCTCAGAACAGGAAAAGTGAACTTTGTATGGGAATCTTTAGAAGGAGCCATACCCATATAGATAGTGAGGGCCAACAGCTTCTGACACCATGTAGGAGAATGAGAGTATGCCTGTAGGTATAACTTATACATTATACTTACCTTTAGGAATAGTGTGATGTTGTGACTTTTATAACTTTATTGATAACTTTAATAACACTATTCAAAGCTAGATGCTCTTGTGTTATTTGCCTACTATTTCATAGAATCATAGGGCTGGAAGAGACCTCAGGAGGTGTGACGTAGTGGGGGGTACTTTGCTGGTTGCTATGCTGGGCAGTGGGTTATGAGTGACCTCCACTGGCTGCTGACTTCAGCACGGCACAGCAGGGCAGGGGATGAGTCATTATGCAAGGGGGCTTCGAAACTCATCAGACAGGTATCTCCCAGGGAGTGGAACAATGGGAAGAAGGGGAGTGGAGCCCTGGCTGGGGGCAGGGCTGGAAGTGAGTGAGTTAGTTTCTGTCTGGTATCATGGAGGAAACAGCCTAAGCAACAGGCTGGGATTTAGGGGCCCAGGCTCCTCCATCTCAAGTGGGGCTGAGGCATCCTTGGCCTGCCCCGTAACCAGATTACATCTGTGCTGTGCTGTATCCTGGAGAAGCAATAAACACCCTCTATTCTACTGGCTGGTGGAGTCTGTCCGTGCCATTACGGGGGTGCAGGAGACGGGAAAACCCCAACGTGCCATCACAGGAGGTCACTGAGTCCAACCCCCTGCCCAAAGCAGGACCGATCCTAAATAAATCATCCCAGCCAGGCCTTTGTCAAGCCGAAATTTAAACACCTCCGGGGGTGGAGATTCCACCACCTCCCAAGGTAACCCATTCCAGTGCTTCACCACCCTCCTAGTGAAACAGTGTTTCCTGATATCCAACCTAGACCTCCCCCACTCTAACTTGAGACCATTGCTCCTTGTTCTGCCATCAGTCACTACTGAGAACAGCCTCTCTCCATCCTCTTTGGAACCTCCCTTCAGGAAGTTGAAGGCTGCTATCAAATTCCCCCTCACTCTTCGCTTCTGCAGACTAAATAATCACAAATCCCTCAGGGTATGTCTACACTACCACCCTAGTTCGAACTAGCGGGGTAATGTAGGCATACCGCACTTGCAAATGAAGCCCGGGATTTGAATTTCCCGGGCTTCATTTGCATAAGCCGGCCGGCGCCATTTTTAAATGCCGGCTTGTTCGAACCCCGTGCCGCGCGGCTACACGCGGCACGGGCTAGATAGTTCGAACTAGCAAGCCATTCCGCACTATCTGTACACCTCGTTCCACAAGGCGTACAGATAGTGCGGAATGGCTTACTAGTTCGAACTATCTAGCCCGTGCCGCGTGTAGCCGCGCGGCACGGGGTTCGAACAAGCCGGCATTTAAAAATGGCGCCGGCCGGCTTATGCAAATGAAGCCCGGGAAATTCAAATCCCGGGCTTCATTTGCAAGTGCGGTATGCCTACATTACCCCGCTAGTTCGAACTAGCGGGGTAGTGTAGACATACCCCCAGACTCTCCTCATAGGTCATGTGCTCCAGCCCCCTAATCATTTTGGTTGCCCTCTGCAGGATCCTCTCCAGTGCATCCACATCCTTTTTATAGTGGGGGGAGGGGGCAGAATTGGATGCAATACTCCAGATGTGGCCTCACCAGTGCTGAATAAAGGGGAATAATCACTTCTCTAGATCTCCTGGCAATGCTCCTCCTAATGCAACCTAATATTACATTCACCTTCTTGGCTACAAGGACACACTGTTGACTCTCATCCAGCTTCTCATCCACTGTAACCCCCAGGTCCTTTTCTGCCAAACTGCTATTTAGCCAGTCGGTCCCCAGCCTGTAACAGTGCTTGGGATTCTTCCTTCCCAAGTGCAGGACTGTGCACTTGTCGTTGTTGAACCTCATCAGATTTCTTTTGGCCCAATCCTCTAATCTGTTTAGGTCACTCTGGACCCTATCCCTGCCTTCCAATGTATCTACCTCTCCCCTTAGCTTAGTGTCCTCCGCAAACTTGCTGAGGGTGCAATTCATCCCCTCATCCAGCTCATTAATAAAGATGGTGAACAAAACCGGCCCGAGAACTGATCCTTGGGGCACTCCACTTGAATCTGACTGCCAACTTGACATCGAGCTGTTGATCACTACCTGTTGGACCTGACAATCTAGCCAGCTTTCTATCCACCTTACAGTCCATTTATACCAGGGGTGTCCAAACTTTTTTCAAAGAGGGCCAGATTTGATGAAGTGAACATGCGTGAGGGCCGACCATTTTGCCTGACATTCTTTGAACCATTAAAATTAAATGCAAATTAACTATTTTATGCAAAGTTTATTGCAAATGGCATACTTTTCATTTTGTCACATGGATGACAAATCTAAACAGGTGTTAAATCACTCTGCCTTTTATATCTGAAGGCCAGATGAAAAAAAAAATCCAGGAAGCTGAAATATATGTAAAGTACATTGTAAAGTACATTACATATTATTGGTAATAAAGGCTGTCTGTCAACTTTTAAGTTCAAAAAATATGAACAGGAACATAACACCAAGTATACATGTTGGGCTCGTCTACACTGGCCCCTTTTCCGGAAGGGGCATGTTAATTTCAGCTATCGTAGTAGGGAAATCCGCGGGGGATTTAAATATCCCCCGCGGCATTTAAATAAAAATGTCCGCCGCTTTTTTCCGGCTTTTAGAAAAGCCGGAAAAGAGCGTCTACACTGGCCCCGATCCTCCGGAAAAAGCGCCCTTTTCCGGAGGCTCTTATTCCTACTTTGATCTCTTTGAAGTAGGAATAAGAGCCTCCGGAAAAGGGCGCTTTTTCCAGAGGATCGGGGCCAGTGTAGACGCTCTTTTCCGGCTTTTCTAAAAGCCGGAAAAAAGCGGCGGACATTTTTATTTAAATGCCGCGGGGGATATTTAAATCCCCCGCGGATTTCCCTACTACGATAGCTGAAATTAACATGCCCCTTCCGGAAAAGGGGCCAGTGTAGACGTAGCCGTTGTGTCCAAATATATTTATAACTGATTTAGACCAACTGACATTAACTGAGATTTTACAATGTATTTATCTCAATACATATGGATTCGCTGGGGGCCATAAAAGATAGATATTGCCAAATTACCCGGGGGGCCGTATTAAACCGGAACACGGGCCGCAATTGGCCCGCGGGCCGGACTTTGGACATGCCTGATTTATGCAATCCATATTCCCTTAACTTGATGGCAAAAATATTGTGGGAGACCGTATCAAAAGCTTTGCTAAAGTCAAGATACATCATATCCACTGACTTCCCCATGTCGTCAGAACCAGTTACCTCATCATAGAAGCTAATCAGATTAGTCAGGCAGGACTTGCCCTTGGTGAATCCATGTTGACTATTCCTGATCACTTTCCCCTCTTCCAAGTGCTTCAAAATGGATTCCTTGAGGATCCCCTCCATGATTTTTCCAGGAACTGAGGTAAGGCTGACTGGTCGGTAATTCCTTGGATTATCTGTCTTCCCTTTTTTAAAAGATGGGCACTACGTTTGCCTTTTTCCAATCATCCAGGATCTCTCCTGATCTCCATGGCTGTGTCTACACTGCACCCCTTTTCCGGAAAAGGGATGCAGATGACACAAGTCGGAATTGCAAATGAAGCAGGGGATTTAAATATCGGGGCTTTGCCGGAGAAAAGGGCCAGTCTAGACGGGATCTTTCGGAAAATAAAGCCTTTTCCAAAAGGTCCCTTATTCCTCTTAAAATCAGGAATAAGAGATCTTTTGGAAAAGGCTTTATTTTCTGAAAGATCCCCGTCTAGACTGGCGCTTTTTGCCGGCAAAGCCCCAAGCCGGAAAAAAGCGGCAGCCATGTTTATGCAAATGAAGCAGGGAAGATTTAAATCCCCGCTTCATTTGCAATTACGCTGTGGCTAATTTTCATCCCTTTTACGGAAAAGGGGTGCAATCTAGACACAGCCTTCTTGTTACCCTTCACATCATTTGCCAGCTGCAATTCCAATTGTGCTTTCGCCTTCCTGATTACTCCCCTGAATTCTTGAGCAATATATTTATACTCCTCCCTAGTCATCTGTCCAAGTTTCCACTTCTTGTAAGCTTCCTTTTTGTGTTTAAGCTCACCAAGGATTTCTCTGGTAAGCCAATCTGATCACCTACCATATTTGATTTTCTTAGTGCACATCAAGATGGTTTCTTCCCATGCCTTTAGTAAGGCTTCTTTAAAATATTGCCAGCTCTCCTGGACTCCTTTCCCCGTCATGTTAGCATCCCAGGAGATCCTGCCCACCAGTTCTCTGAGGGAGTCAAAGTCTGCTTTTCTGAAGTCCAGGGTGTGTATTTTGAAACTCTCCTTTCTTCCTTTCATCAGGCAGGATCCTGAAATCTACCATCTCATGGTCACTGCTTCCCAGATTGCCAGCCACATCTACTTCCCCTACTAGTTCTTTCCTGTTTGTGAGCAGCAGGTCAAGCTGTGCATGGCCCCTGGTTGGTTCCTTCAGCACTTGTACCAGGAAGTTATCCCCAACATTCTCCAAAAACTTCCTGGATTGTCTGTGTGCTGTTGTATTGGTCCCCCAACAGATGTCAGGGTGATTGAAGTCCCCCCATAAGAACCAGGGCCTGGAAGCTTCTCTTCGTTGTCTGAAGAAAGCCTCATCTACCCGATCTGGTGGTCTATAGCAGACACCAAGCACATCACTCCTGTTGCTTCTGCCTCTAAACTTAACCCCTAGACTCTCAACAGGTTTTTCTCCCTCTATATACTGGGGCTCTGACCAATCATAGTGCTCTCTTACATACAGTGCAACTCCTCTTCCTTTTCTTCCCTGACTGTTCTTCCTGAACAGTTTATACCTTTCCATGATAGTGCTCCAGTTGTGTGAGTCATCCCACCAACTCTCCGTTATTCCAATCAAATCATAGTTCTTTGACGGGGACGGGGCTTCTAATTCTTCCTGTTTCTTTCCCAGGCTTCTTGCATTCATGTCCAAACACCTTAGATAACCAGTTAATTTCCCTACCTTCCCCATTTGAATCAGAGGTCCTCCTTTGTTGCTCCTTCCTCCTTGTGGCCACTTCCCCTCTCACCTGAGGGCTTAGGTCACCGTTCACCAACGAACCTAGTGTGACGGCGCGTTGGGGGTCCCCTGTCTCCTGCACCCCCGAAATGGCACGAACAGACTCCGCCAGCCAGTAGAATAGAAGTGGTTTATTGCTTCCCCAGTATACAGCACAGCACAGATGTCATCAGGTTACAGGGTAGGCTTAGGATGCCTCAGCCCCCCTTGATATGGGGCAGGGGTCTCGGCTTCTAAACCCCCCAGCCTGTTGCTGAGGCTGCCGCCTCCATCCTCCCAGACAGAAACTAACTCCCTCTCCTCCAGCCCTGCCCCGCAGCCAGGGCAGCATCCACCTTCCTTTGTTCCTCTCCACGGGGGTTAGCTGGTTGGATTGGTTGAGAGATCCCTTTGCATAATGACCCATTCCTGTCCTTCTGGGCTGTGGTACCGGCGGCAGCCAGTGGGGTTACCACAGACCCATAGAAACCAGCAAGTTACCCCCCACTACGTCACACCTAGTTTAAAGCCCTCCTCACTAGGTTTGCAAGCTTCCATACATTCCTACAGACTCTAGATTCAGAACCAACAGAGATAGTGGTTGAAATTGAGACTATAGCCACCAGAGTGGAATCCATGGAAGTACAATTAGCATTACATAGAATTAAAGAGTCCAATGAGCTCCCTTTCTCAACCACCACACACAGTAAGCTCACAGGGCAGGCTGGGCAAGAGGGAAGGGCAAAATATACCTGGACAAGCCAAATGACTCAATTGGTCTGGGGAGTGCTAGGCTCTGCCTCTAACTTATTTTGGGTGTCCCATTTCGGGTGGCGGGGGGAGAAGTGAATGAGGCGTGGAAAATTATGCGTCGAGTTCATGTGACTGAGAGCCACATTTCTCCTGCCTGAGAAGCACAGAATTTAAAGTATTGCTTAGTTTTTTGGGTGACAGCAGGTGGGAGTTTAACATATTATTCTCCTCTCTAAACATTGGTCAAAGGACCCATCACATTTGATAGCCAGGGACTCTCCCCTCCCCAATACTGTTTTACTTTAATACCAGGATCTCAAAGGGTATGTCTACACTACCACCCTAGTTCGAACTAGGGTGGTAATGTAGGCAACCGGAGTTGCAAATGAAGCCCGGGATTTGAATTTCCCGGGCTTCATTTGCATATAGCCAGGTGCCGCCATTTTTAAATGTCCACTAGTGTGGACTCCGTGCTGCGCGGCTACACGCGGCACGGACTAGGTAGTTCGGACTAGGCTTCACGAGGAGTAACGGTAGTTCGGAATAGGAAGCCTAGTCCGAACTACCTAGTCCGTGCCGCGTGGAGCCGCGCAGCATGGAGTCCGCACTAGCGGACATTTAAAAATGGCGGCGCCCAGCAAGATGCAAATGAAGCCTGAGAAATTCAAATCCCGGGCTTCATTTGCAACTCCAGTTGCCTACATTACCACCCTAGTTCGAACTAGGGTGGTAGTGTAGACATACCCAAACTGAGTAAGGGCAACCCATCACAGAGTCATGTCTAAAGAATGATGTTTTCCAAAGTCATTGACAAGACCATGTTGGGAAAGAGGAGAAAGTTTAATGCCCAATCATGCAATTAATGTGTCTATGGAGAAATTGTGCCTGGGATAGTCTGACATGTCACTGGAACTCTAGAGCACTAAGCTGTGCTATTTGTGCTTCAGGTCATTAGCGGTCTCCAAGATGCCACTGGTGTTATTTATGCTTCTCAGTATAAATACTGAAGTGGTCCATTCAGAATTCCAAGCACTGAAAGAGAACAGCAAGAATCAATGTTATTGACAACTCAGGAGTCTGAGATTTCCCCCATTAGTTTTGCTTTGGAGAGGTTGTTTGCAGCTTTTAGAATCAGCTGTTTTAAAGCTCCCTAAAGCAGTGGTGCGCAATCCATGGGTCATGACCCCCAAAGGGGGTCGCAGATGTCTTCCTGGGGAGTTGTGGCACTTAGAGCTGGCCGGCTGGGGCCTGGGCCCGGCCGTTGGCAGCCATACAGCACGGTGCTTAGATCCGGCCGGCCAGGGGCTGGGCGCGGCACTTAGATCCGGCTAGATCGGGGGCTTGGTACAGCAATTGGTGGCTCCCATGGCACGGCACCTAGATCTGGCTGGCTGGAGGTTGGGCCTGGCGGGTGGCAGCCCCTAGGGCACGGGGGTCGCAGATCAAAAAAGGTTGTGCACCACTGCCCTAAAGCATGGAATTTACACTCATTATAGGGATGTTAAATATCGGTTAATTGAATAGTCGAGTAACCTCATGAATTCTTATCAGTTACTCGACTTCTGTAGTCCCCGGGGGTGGGGCTCGAAGCCAGTGCACTCTGGCCTCACTCCTGAGGAACCCCTTGCCACTCTGCGCTGCTCCCTCTGTATCAGAGGCAGCAGCGTAGGGTGTCAGGTTGGAGCTGGTCCACAAGGAGAGCCAGTTTAAAAAAACCCAGCTCCGCTCGCAGATTGGCTGCTTGCCACCCTGTGCTGCTGCGTCTGATAAAGAGGCAGCAGTGCAGAGTGGCAGCAGCCCATCTGGGGGTGGGTCTGAGCTCCTAGACCTGGCACGAGTCGGGCTGCCTGCCCACCTGGCTCCTAGTACACTTTAAATGCAGAGCCATAGTAGAAGCAGGTCCCAGATCTGGTGTAAGCCAGGACTGAGCCAGGCTGCTGGCCAGCCTACTAAAAAAAATTTATGCGGGGGGGGGGGGGGGGGGGGAGGAGAGAAAATGCATGCAGTCTACATCATTAACCTAAAAGCTTTTGCTTATTGGTTAATTGACTACACTATTACATCCTTACTTAGTACCCAAAGAACAGTCTCCAATTCCAATAATTTTTCACTGGCAGATTTAACACCAAGACAGACCATCCAGTGTCACAGTGAGGTCACCCCTGTCATCTCATTGGCAGCAGTTAGTGATTGTTAGTGTAGGAATGTATCCTAGGTGTTCACACATCTCAGAATTGACCTGTAGGGTTAAGATCGGTAGCTTTCATGGTACTTAATGCTATGTAGTTAAGGTTACAGCTTCACTTCACTTAATCTTCCGGTCTTCCTTTTGTAAAGTTTAGGGGAGCCTCATCAGCAATCTAAGTAGTGGAAGTGAAAGGTCACATTTTCAGTCATACCATGGAAAGTTGACAGGTGCTCTCTGGTTCCATTGCTTGGTAATAATCAACACTACAGTTAAAAGTAAACCTCAACTTGGCACGTGGCTAATCCTCAACAAGAAGGAGTTCATATTATAGTGGAGACTCACTATTGAGCTTATTTACATGGCTGTAACACAACATGGCTTTGTGATTTTAGCATTTTAGCTAGTCCACTCCATCCCCCCTGTGGCAACATCCTTCACTATACACAGGGCTGCTGGGAAGAACCATTCATAACCTTGCAGTTTGAAGGTTATGGGCTTGGAATGTCAGAGGGGCTCAATTCCTGCCTTCCTTCTGAAGCAATCTAATGCTCCCTCCATTCCTGCCACTGAAGGGCACTCTCTCATACGGATGTCATTTCAAGACACCCCACCCCACCTACCTGTTGCTTACTGAGAAGTGGAATCCCAATCTGTCCTGCTGAGAGATGAGTTACATAAACTCCCCCCACACTCACACACACACACACGCCACAAGTCAAAGGGGAACATTTTGCAATTGTGAGGAATCTGAATTAATTCATAGTATGTGGAGAGCTAAAGTTTACACGTTTAAAAGCCAGAGACAACACTACTAGATATTTTTCCCAATGCTTAACTCACAGCAGGGCCATAGCAACAGACTATCTGGAACCGTTCATGATCAGACACGTTGGCTGAATAAATGTTGAGAATATTTCAACTTTTGCTTCCGCAACTTTTACCAGCAATGCATTGGAGACCATGGCAGAGATACTTGTGGGATTACATAGTTCACAATAATGGGCTGTGTCTACACTGGGCCACTTATTCCGGAAAATCAGCCGCTTTTCCGGAATAAGCTGCGAGCTGTCTACACTGGCCCTTGAATTTCCGGAAAAGCAACGATGCTCTACTGTACAAAATCAGCCGCTATTCCGGAAAAGCTATGCTGCTCCCGCTCGGGCATAAGTCCTTATTCCGGAACACTGTTCCGGAAAAGGGCCAGTGTAGACAGCCCGGTAGTCTTTTCCGGAAAAAAGCCCCGATCGCGAAAATGACGATTGGGGCTCTTTTCTGGAAAAGCGCGTCTACATTGGCCACAGATGCTTTTCCGGGAAAAGGGCTTGTAGCCAGACACAAACCCCATCTTGTTTTTCCACGAACCCCATCTTGTTCCCCGCCCCCAGAGAGCAAGAGAAAGGCAGTCAGCCTTTGATGCCCTGGGAACGCAGGTGTGCTGCCCGTCCTTGACTCTACCATAAACAGAAACCAGACAGTAAATGGGCTAGCTGAAACCCGGGGCCTCCCGTCGCCCTGATGGCTAGTACCAGTAATTGACACACCTGCACTGTCCCAGGAGAGGAATCTTTGCCCATTACATACCAGAGGTGCCCATTGTCTGCATTTTCCCAGGTGTAAATTATGCTTTGCACCCTTCATGGGAAACTTGGTGTTCAAAGCCATTTTTCCTAATTGGCCACTTGAGACCAGGAAGAAGCCTACATGACCCAAGGGGTATAAAAAGAGGTTCAGCAGCCCATCCCATTTGAGCTCCAATCATCTATACCTGCTGGCAGGTATTGATTGTCTCCCGAGGTCTGTGGGACGCCCAACCTCGCCCTACTTCTTCCCGAGGGATTGAGAGAAAGACGCTGGCCACGCCAAGTCTGGAACGCAGGGGTGAGAATATATACCTGCTATGTGTCTATTTTGCATGCATTTAATAAGAGCTCAGAGAACCAAAAGGGTTTCATGGTACCTGTAAGTGACTTATTAGTGTAATTTCTGTCCTGTCCTTTGTAGTGTCTGTGTTATCTGTAACACAGTAGTAGCATTTAACAACTAAGTTTACCCTGTAACAATAAAATAGTAACTGTTTAAGCTTTAACCTGACTCCTTCAGTTGCTGTAACAGAACCAAGCACAATTTAAAAGAACTTCAGCCAGTCATAAGGGACTCACTGCCCTGACCGTCAGCTGACAGGGCTTTTCCGGAAAAGCAGCCTGCCAATGTAGATGCTCCTTTTCCAGAAAAACTTAAAACTGAATAGTATTCCGTTTTAAGCAGTTCCGGAAATTCATGCCAGTGTAGACACAGCCATGGAGTGTAGGTGAAGTTTACAAGTTACAAGATTACCAACACTGCAGATCCCACCTCAAGTTTGGAAGTGACATCTTCTTTCTGGCTTGTTTAAGACTGGAAAGCCAACTTCTTCCAGCAGCAGCAGCCAGGGGCAGCAGGTCTGCAGAAATTTTGGTGGTGCTCAGAATGCCCAGAGCCCACACCCCTCCCCCACTCAAACTCTCTCCCCACCCAGCCTAAGGCTCAGGGATGGAGTTTGGGTGCAGGCTCTGTGCTGGACATGGAAGGGGAAAGCACTGAGGTCAGCAGATGGGCTGAGGGAAGAGACCTGGCCCTGAATTTTGGTAGAGCCAGGCCCCAGGCTAGCAATATTCCCAGTGCCCATAGAACTCATCACCTATGGCAGCATTGCTAAACCCATTGCACAACCCCAGCCTAGAGTTGTATTTGGTCCTACAACTGGCATTTAACTATTGATGGTGCACAAAACAGCATGAATCCCAGATCCATCAAGGATGGCAATGTTTGTGGGGAGTCTGAAAGAAGTGATGTATTTGTTACTGAAGACTGAACTACAATGAGCCCGAGCCCGAGCCTACAGGAATCAGCCTGGGACTGAAGTGGTACAATATTTAGTCACTCTGACTCTAGGGGGCTTGTTAATTTTGAATTAATGTGGGTTTTTTAGCCACTTATTTTAACTAAACCGGCAATGCCAGAGGAGCCATCTCAATCACGTTAGGTGTGTTTTCAGCAGTTTCTCTGGTCATAGGTTTAACACACCTCTACCAAAGCCTACCCCAATATTCTCAAGTGTCAGAGGTCACAGCCTGCAGTTCAGTACTTAAGTAAAGAAAGCGTAGTCTAGACTGCCACCTGGTGGGCATCAGGCAAATAGGTCAATTTTGTGCTTACAAGAATTCTGGTGAATGCATCTGTGAAGCCACTTGGAAATCACACTGGAATTTTACAGAGGCTTTCCTGGCACACATTATCTCCTCTGCCTTTGCCACCAATGCAGTCACCTGTAGAAATAAGCAGGCAGAAACAGAGGGCAATCTTGCCCCTTGTGTATGTGCATTGCAACCAAGGAATCCTGTACATATCTTTACAGATTAGAAGGCACAATTTTGTTTCCTCAGTCTGCAGTTGTTATATTCAGTTATATTCAATTAGAAGGCTAAATTATGTAAAGGATTTAGGATCCCACTAGGTCTAGCATCATCATGCTCAGAAGTCTGAAGGATAACTGTGTTAGTCTGCAACTGAAAAAACCCTTAAACAACAAATCGTTCTGCAGCACCTTAGAGACTAACAAAAAATGTAGATATCATGAGCTTTCAGGGGCACAACCCACTTCTTCAGATGAATGGAGTAAGGGGTTCAGGGTGCAAGTAAATAGCAGAGAAATAGAATGGGGAGGGAAAGAGAAGGTAAAAAAAGAAGAAAACAATATTATCAAATTAGTGTCTCCATGCTAAATGGGGCTGTATGTACCCGATGTAGAGTCGGCTGTATGTACCCGATGTAGAGTCGGCTGTATGTACCCGATGCTTAACTTTTTAAGTCATATGGGTGTGGAATCTAGTGACCCATCCAAGTCAGATCTTTGTTCAAATCTTAATAACAGGTGTCAAACTTGTAAATGAAACCAAGTTCTGCAGCTTCTCTCTCCAACTGTTTTTTTAAATTGCTTTGTAATAGTATAGTCCCTTTCAGATCCATTAGGGTATGTCTACACTACCACCCTAGTTCGAACTAGGGTGGTTAATATAGGCAACCGGAGTTGCACATGAAGCCCGGGATTTGAATTTCCCGGGCTTCATTTGCATCTTGCCGGGCGCCGCCATTTTTAAATGTCCGCTAGTTCGGACTCCGTGCCCGCGGTACCGGTAGGTGCTCCGTGCCTCGTAGTGTACCGGTAGTTCGGAATAGGAAGCCTAATCCGAACTACCTAGTCCGTGCCGCGTGTAGCCGCGGGCACGGAGTCTGAACTAGCGGACATTTAAAAATGGCGGCGCCCGGCAAGATGCAAATGAAGCCCGGGAAATTCAAATCCCGGGCTTCATTTGCAACTCCGGTTGCCTACATTAACCACCCTAGTTCGAACTAGGGTGGTAGTGTAGACATACCCTTACTGAGTGCCCAGGCAAGTGAAAATGTTCCCCAACATGTTTCTGTGTGTGCTCAGAAGGCAAAAACTGAGGGGCAGTAATTTGGACTGTCCCATCACCTCGGAATAATTGGAAATGTTTCCTTTCACTTTTGCTGAAAGAATATTCAAGTGACTTTTTGCTAAGTGGTAAATCACCTTGTTGGGAATCCATGTCCTGAATGCTACAAGAGCCAAGAGGTGGAACTAGATGAATCAGGTTGCGATGTGATAGAGGGGGGCCAAAGATACTAGTCTGTTCTTCATTCTACTTTGTGGGAAGTGCCTCCCCCCTCCCTTCCCTACATAGGCTGGAGTCTGGCCACACCATCAAGCTCTGAACTACGTGCAACTGACTAACACAGCCTTACTCATTTTCAATTCCTGGATTTTAGCCCCATGAACTTGCCAGGGCCTACATCCAGCAGCAGCACAGCATTACCCCAAAGCAGGAAAAGGAACATGATCCCAGTCCCAAGGAGCTCATACTTGAGAAAAAAAGGTTACAGGAGTTAAAAAAGTATATAATGTAGGGTTTCTCAGGGCTCATTGCACCACAACCCCATCTGAAAACAAAAAAATTACCACAAGACCCTGGAAAGGGGGACCAAAACTGCTCCAGGCAGGGAGACCAACAGAGCCGTCCTTACACTTTATGGGGGTTTTATGCAAATAACCACATATCCCCACATGGCTTCTGCTGGGGCCTGAGGCTTCCCTCCCTGCACCTTATCCTTACAAACTTTTGGCACCGAACAGCATGACCCCGTTGTGCCAATACTAGCCTTATAGCTTGGTTACATCTAGACAAGCATGATTTTCCGGAAATGCCTTTAACGGAAAAGTTTTCAGTTAAAAACATTTGCGGAAAAGAGCGTCTAGATTGGCACAGACACTTTTCCGCAAAAGCACTTTTTGTGGAAAAGCATCCGTGCCAATCTAGACACGCTTTTCCGCAAAAAAGCCCCAATCGCCATTTTCGCAATCGGGGTTTTTTTGCGGAAAACAAATCTGAGCTGTCTACACTGGCCCTTTCAGCAAAAGTTTTGCGCAAAAGGACTTTTGTCCGAACGGGAACAGAATAGTATTTCCGCAAGAACACTGACAATCTTACATGAGGTCGTCAGTGCTTTTGCAGAAATTCAAGCGGCCAGTGTAGACAGCTGGCAAGTTTTTCCGGAAAAGTGGCTGATTTTCCAGAAAAACTGGCCAGTCTAGACACAGCCCTTCAGAACCATGATTTGTTTTAAAGGGAGTCCTAACAAGAGACAATGCTCACCTGGGTTTGTTTTGTTTGTTTGTTTGTTTGTTTGTTGTTTTTTGTGCCAGCCATCCCCTTTAACGCTCAGGATGCAGCCAGCCTACACAAGCTTGGTGGTATGTTTCCAGATACTCTTCTAATTTCAAGCAGCAAATTGTGCAACAGATTCTACCTTAGTATTAAGGAGGCCTCGGGCTCGTCTACACTGGCCCCTTTTCCGGAAGGGGCATGTTAATTTCAGAGATCGTAATAGGGAAATCCGCGGGGGATTTAAATATCCCCCGTGGCATTTAAATAAAAATGTCCGCCGCTTTTTTCCGGCTTTTAGAAAAGCCAGAAAAGAGCGTCTACACTGGCCCCGATCCTCCGGAAAAAGCGCCCTTTTCCGGAGGATCTTATTCCTACTTCAAAGTAGGAATAAGATCCTCCGGAAAAGGGCGCTTTTTCTGGAGGATCGGGGCCAGTGTAGACGCTCTTTTCTAAAAAGCCGGAAAAAAGCGGCGGACATTTTTATTTAAATGCCGCGGGGGATATTTAAATCCCCCGCGGATTTCCCTATTACGATCTCTGAAATTAACATGCCCCTTCCGGAAAAGGGGCCAGTGTAGACGTAGCCCTCTTGTTTGACTCATTTAAAGCTGTACCACTCCATAAAGATTCAGAACCCTACATACTACAGTATCTAACCAACAGATCTTGCCTCACTTGTGAAGAATTCTCTCTGGCATTTAATAATACTTGAACCCTTAGTAGATAAGTGCCAATAATGTCTACGACTACTCTATATACACATCTGCTTTCACACCCAGCACAAGTGAAATTAGCATTAAAGTGACTTAAACTGTACCATTTATCCAAAATACAGTTTTTCAGAGGCTATACCAACCCTGCTGACATTATTCCCCTTGCCAGGCTCCCTGAGGATAGGAAACCCCCCTTGCCCTCCCACCATGCAGCCTTTGTAAGGGAACAAACTGACCTAAGGGGCAAGAAAGGAACTGCAAGGCTGGGACCAGTATTACTCTCTTAACCAATTAGTTGCCATTTCTCCCCCTTTTCCACTGCTGCTGTTTCACTACGTGGGGGATTAATTCAGATTAATTGCATGCAGGTGTGTGGTTCTTTAAGCGCTAGACCTTAGTTTACATGATGCTCAAGTCAGGCTATAATCTGGGGAGTCCCCTTTAAGGCTTCAATTTAGCTGCTGAAAGCTACTCCACAAAGGTGGGCCTTTTGCCCATTTAGCATTCCATCAATATCAGTGGAACTCTGAATAGGTGTCTGTCTTTGCAGAGCACCTAGCAGGATTGGGGCCTTGGGCCCTCTCAAGGGGCAGACTCACCACCATAGCACCTCCAGCCAGCTGTCCTGAGAGTTAGCTTGTTTGGCTCTTGGATGCCTCCCTCTAGCTCATGTCTCCCCGGCTGTGTCTACACTGGCGTGATCTCGCGCAAAAGCAGCCGCTCTTGCGCAAAAACCTGCTGCCCGTCTACACTGGCCGCATGTTCTTGCGCAAGTAAACTGACATCCTAATGTATAAAATCAGGGCTTCTTGAACGAGAACTCTGATGCTCCCGCTTAGGAAGAAGCCCTTTTGTGCAAGAGCTCTTCCAGAAGAGGCCAGTGTAGACAGGCAACATGAATTTCTTGCGCAAGAAAGCCCTATGGTTAAAATGGCCATCAGAGCTTTTTTGTGCAAGAGAGCGTCTACACTGGCATGGATGCTCTTGCACAAAAGCACATGCCAGTGTAGACGCTCTCTTCTGGAGGAGTTTTTGCAGAAGAACTCTTCCACAAAAGAGTTTTTGCGTGAGAACATGCCAGTGAAGACCTAGCCCCCATGTTTTTTTCCCAGGGAACACCCAGTTCCCCTGTACCCATCTTGCCTCAGTGACCGTCAGTCTTCATCTAGCCCCTGCCTCGGGGCAAACTGCAGTCTGTAATGGCCACTCATCACTGGCAAAGGGGTGTGGACCTGCTGCTGCCACCGCCACCTACCATGGCTGCCCCTTACAGCCCCAGTAGCTTCAAGCCCTGCAGCCTGGGACCTTAGTAGGCCAGAGCCACCCCAGACCTGTTCTATCTCTAGGAAGCCACATCTGTAGGCACTCAAGACCCTACTATTCTCTGTCTAGAGTATCAGTCAGTTCTCCCTGTCCCTGCAGGAGTCCTTCTTTATATCACCCCAAGCAGGGCCCTCATTAGCAAGAACTGCCTCAACTGGGGCTTCCCTAGGGGTACGTCTAGACTACATGGCTCCGTCGACGGAGCCATGTAGATTTGTTGTTTTGGCAAAAGCAAATGAAGCCGCGATTTAAATGATCACGGCTTCATTTACATTTACATGGCTGCCGTGTTGAGCCGACAAACAGCTGATCAGCTGTTTGTCGGCTTGCGCGCTAGTCTGGACGTTCCCCCTGTCGACATCAAAGCCCTTTGTCCGCAGCCCCGGTAAACCTCATTCCACGAGGAATAACGGGGCTGTCGACAAAGGGCTTTGATGTCGGCAGGGGAGCGTCCAGACTAGCGCACGAGCCGACAAACAGCTGATCAGCTGTTTGTCAGCTCAGCGCGGCAGCCATGTAAATGTAAATGAAGCCGTGATCATTTAAATCGCGGCTTCATTTGCCTTTGCCTATGTGTCTAATCTACATGCCTCTGCCGACAGAGGCATGTAGTCTAGACACAGCCTAGCAGTCTTTGCTCAGGGCTGGGGGGTTTTCCGTTAAAATTTTTCCGTTAAAAGCATTTCCAGAAAATCATGCCAGTCTAGATGTAGCCTTAGGCTATGTCTACACTTGCAGCTTCTTGCACAAGAACAGTCGTTCTTGCGCAAGAATCCGCAGAGCATCTACACTGCCCATCCGCTCTTGCGCAAGTAAATATACAGTACGGTGTGATAAAAGACGGCTCCTTGCAGAAGAGCTACGCTGTTTTCTATCAGGCTTAAGCTCTCTTGCGCAGGTGCTCTTGCACAAGAGGGCAGTGTGGACGTTCGGCAAGCGCATACTTGTGCAAGAATTGGCCTCCAGTGAAAAACACAGGTGGCCTCTCCGACACTCTGTACAGGCAATCACCACTCGTTGGTTCCCCCTAATTGGCCCCCCCTTAAAAGAACAGGCGCGGAGCACAGCCATTTGCCACGTGCCACCCGGGTAGCAGCTAGAGGGACGAATGGCAGCTGCCCAGCCCCAGCCAGGTCCCTCAGACCCCATGGAGGAGCCACCCCAGAGCACCCAGCAGGCCCGAAGGGGCACCAAGCGGCGGGCTCCATGCTGGAGCACCGCCGAAGTGACTGCCCACCTGGACCTCTGGGGAAAGGAGGAGGCCCTCCGGGACCCCAAGTCCCGGAGGAGAAATGCACACATTTTTGCCCAGATGGCCCAGGCACTGGCCGCAAAAGGACACCTGGCCTGGACCCTGGAACAGGTCCAGGCCAAGGTGAAGGACCTGCTCCTCACCTACGTGCAGGCCAGCGAGCGTGGGGACGGCGGAGCCACTGCCTGTCCCCAGTATCACCACCTGCACCAGATCTTGGGGACAAAGGGGCCATTCCCCTGCTGTCCTAGGTGGACATGGCAGTGGCCACCCCAGTGGTCCGACCCAGGCCACCGGAGGAGGAGGAGGAGGGAGACCGGTCCTCGGACAAGGACAAGGAGGTGGCAGAGGACAGCAGCCAGACCTCACCATCCCGGCCCAGCAGCAGTCAGGATGTGTCCCGGGCATCCTCCGAAGCCGGCGACGGATTGTCTGGTGAGTGCAGTGGCTCCATTCGCAAGTGTGCTGGAGAAGGGGGTGGAGGGCCACAGGATGGGGAAGAGGTAGCGGCACATGGCACAGCCTGGCCACATGCTGCGCAGAGGCATGCAGCACGTGCAACCTCGTGCTGCTAGGGTTGCCAGGTGTCCAGTTTAGAACCGGACAGTGCAGTCTTTGAGCTTTCTCTTCAGGAAACAAATTGAGAGGCTAAAAATGAGAAAATATACATGTCTGGGATTTTTTAACTAAGATGTAATGTAGACTGTCATGTAATGTCAAGTGTGCCCAGTATTTTTGTTGAAACCATCTGGCAACCCTATGTGCAGCCAGACCAAGTGGCACAGAGAAGCCGCAGCTAGCCCGAGCACATGCCTAGGACCCCAGGGATTCCGCTCGACCAGACCGGCGGAGGGGGAGGTTTGGCCAGGAGTAGGCCAGCCCCAAGGTTGCAGGCCTAACCCCACACAGCCTAAAGGGTGCTGCACACAGCACACATCCATGGCCACCTCTGTGACACTGTAGCTTCCCCTGGGGAAGGCACAACAGGCTCCCTCCCAAGCACATGCGGCCCCCCTGGGGGCTCCTGGGCCACCTTGGGACCCCTCCTCCTGCTGCCCCAGGGAAATTCCCCCTCA
This sequence comes from Pelodiscus sinensis, assembly GCF_052426305.1. Classification (NCBI taxonomy): domain Eukaryota; kingdom Metazoa; phylum Chordata; order Testudines; family Trionychidae; genus Pelodiscus; species Pelodiscus sinensis. Next base: position 30,316,593 of record NC_143065.1, read on the forward strand.
CCAGCCACACCTGTCCCCGGGCATCGTGACGTGCTGGGAGGAGGGCATGGGGCTCTGGAACACCATTTGGGGCAGGGCTCACTGACCATGTTGCTCTCCTCTGCTTCTCCTGCAGTGGGACCCCCTGCCAGCGAGGGACCTTCCAGCCCCATCCCGCTGGCGCAAAGGATCCAGGGCCCATCGCAATGCTCCCGGTACCGCCACCACCTGCTCCGCCACCACGTCTGCGCGATTGAGCGCATGGAGCGCGCTCTGACAGACCGTGTCTGCACTCTCCTGGGCACCATTGCCGACCGGATGGGCCCTGTGCAGCAGCCCAATGCTACCAGGCCCCCCTCTGCCACTCCCAGCTCTCCGCCCGCTTCCTCCCCTGCCTTGCCCATGCCCCCTCCTGAGGTCCCCCACCCTCGGCACCTCCTGGTGCAGCCTGCCCCAACCCAGCACAAGGGGCAGAGGCGCCCCCGCACCCATGGGGGTGGGAGAGGCCTCCATTATCCATCATGAGACCCTCCCAGTTCAGGGTCCCCTCCTCCCCCCTCCTTCCAGTTCAGCGTCCCCTCCTCCCCCCTCCTCTCAGTTCAGGGTCCCCTCCTCACAGTGCACTCCCTTCCCCATGTAAATAAAAAAGTGCCTTATGTACAGCAAGTGCATTTTATTTATTGGGAGGTGAGGGAACGGTGGCAGGAAGGGCTGGTGATGGGAGCGGGAAGTGAAGGCACAGGGGAATCCCTGCAGTCAGAGGTGTAGGAGTGGCCTATTGTGGGGCCTGGTCCAGCATCACCCAGAGGGCTTCCCGGGCCCAAACCCCATGGCGGTTGGTCTGCCGGGTGGCAGCCATATGGGGCTGCTGGTAGGCCTGGCCATCACCTACTATCCACCCCGGGAGGAAGGCCTTCCCCCTCCCCTCAATAATATCGTGGAGCATGCAACATGCTGAGATGACCTCCGGGATGTGGTGCACCCCCATATCCAGGCGGGTCAGGAGCCACCTAAACCGGGCCTTCAGACGGCCAAAGGTGCACTCGACGGGATTGCGGGCCTGGTCCAGTTCGCTGTTGAAGGTGGCCTGGCTGTGGTCCAGGTGGCCGATGTATGGCCACATCAGCCAGGTGAATCCCCAATGACATCCCCAATGCTGAATTCCCGCTGGGGGAAATAGGTGCCCACCTCCAGCCTGTGGCACAGGCCTGAGTGCCTGAAGATGCAAGCATCGTGGGCCCGCCCGGACCACCCAACATAAATGTCCTGGAACCAGCCCAGGTGGTCCACTAGCGCCTGGAGCACCACGGAGCAGTAGCCCTTCCAGTTTATGAACTAGGCCGCTTGGTGCTCTGGCGCCTGCATGGGGATGTGGGTCCCGTCTACGGCTCCCCCACAGTTCGGGAACCCAAGGCTGGCAAAGCCGGTAATGGTGGTGTCCACGTCCCGGGGCGGATCACCCTCTGGAGCAGCACGTCATTGATGGCGTTGACGACCTGCAGAGGGATGCATGGAATGAGAGACAGTGCGTACATGGGCCCCTGGGGTGTGCTCACCCTCCCTTTGATGGCCCTTCCCCCCACGCAGGCCAGGGCCCTCTGCCCCCCCAGGATCTCCCCCTCCCCCACCAGCGGGGCTGTGTGCAGGAGGGACAGCATGACCCCCTGTGTGCGGGGCTTCCCCCTGCCCCTACAGCCTCCCCCTGCCCGGTCTGGCCCCTTCCCTCCCCCAGGATGAGCCCATGGTCCACGGAGGGCCTTACCTGCCGGACGACCACGCTGACGGTGGACCTGCCCATCCCGAACTGGTTCACCACGGGGCAGTAGCTGTCTGGGGTGGCCACTTTCCAGAGGGCAATCGCAACCCTCTTCTCCACGGGGATGGCGGGGCGCAGGTGGGTGTCCTGCTTTTGGAACACAGGGGTGAGTCAGGTGCAGAGCTCATGGAATGTCCCCCTGCGCATCCGGAAGTTCTGCACCCATTGCTGGTCTCCCCATTGTCCCAGCACCAGGCGCTCCCACCAGTCCCCACTAGTGTTGTACCTCCAGAGGCGCCTGTCAGTGGTGGGTTGCGGGTGCCTGAGCCCAGCTGCAGCCGTGGCGAGGTCCTGCACATGCTGCCCAGTCTCCAGCTCCTGCTGGAGCAATGTGGCTCCCTGGTGGAGAAGCTCCACAGCCTCTGTAATGGCCATGAGGCGCGGATGTTGCTGGCTGGGGTCCTCCTCCGGCTCCATAGCTGTGACGGTGGCAGCGAGGGTACCCAGGGCGCTTGCCAGGAACAGAGGTGACAGGTGCTGTTCTGGCTCTTGCTCCCTCAAAAGGGTGCGTGAGCATGCAGCTACAGGGAAACGGCCGTCCAGGAGTCCCTTTAAGAACGTTTCCCAGTGGGGGTCCAGCGCATGTCCACAGACACTGCTGGGTGACCTCTTGACATAGCTGATTTGCTTCCGGAGACACGTTCTTGCGCAAGGGCTTCCCACTAGTGTGGACGCTTTCTTGCACAAAAGCTCAGTGTTCTTACGATGCGGTTCTGGTCAGTGTAGACTTTTTCTTGTGCAAGAGATCTTGTGCAAGAGATATTCCTGCACAAGAACCCACCAGTGTAGACGTAGCCTTAGGTGCCTAGCTTATGGATGTTAGGTGCTTACATACTTTTGAGGGGCTGAGCCTTAGAGTGTAAAATTTCTGGGGAGAGGAATTAACACCGTGGCCAGGCTTTTATACCCTTGTACACATAACACTGTGCATGTGATAAAGAATAGCAATACATAAGGAAAGCTGAAGATTTCAACTTATAAATAGCAAGGTTCCCTAGGACAGCTGATGTCTGGAGAGTCTGAACAGAGTAGGTTAAAGTTGAATGCCTGCTATCTGAGATTTATTTTAGCACCAGAGACAGATGTTATTTTAGATTTTTTCCAACTATTACTTTGTAACTGCCTGTTAATAAATGATGTATTTTACAAATCTGCATCCTGGAGTCAAGTGATTTACATGTGAATCTGAATTATGTTGACCAGATGTCTCATTTTTAAAGGACTGTCCCATTTTTAAGCCCTCCTGCAGTGGTCCCAACTTTTTCTTAAAAACAGACAAATTGTTCTATATTTTCTGGCACTAGGGTTGCCAGATGCTTTCACAAAAAATCCTGAACATGGCAGGAGAAAAATTGGTTGAGCAAAAAACACCAAGGGACCAACCAAAGTTGTTGAGAAAAGAAAAAAAAGGTCACTGTGCCTTTAAAAATCCCCGCGCTCCTCACTCATTTTACATGTCTGGTATTTTCTGGGGTTTTTTTACCAGATAGGGGCCACTAATAAGGGACTGTCCAGGTGAAAACCGGACACCTGGCAACCCTATCTGGTGCCCCCCAGCCCATAAGTCAGATCCCTAATCACCAGCTGCCCTCCCACCAGCAGTGAGGGCAGGGGTCCAGTGGCTGAGGTTGGGGGTGGGAATGCAAAGCTAGTGACAGGGCAAAGATGGCATGTGGGGCTGCACATGCCCTCTTTGGACTCTCAGCACAGTCCCTGCTGTGTGCCATCTTTCAGCCAGCAGGACCCTGCTCCCTGTCCCATTTCCAGTCGGAGTTAGCAGTGGTAGCTGGTGAGTGCAGGCAAGGGCCAGTTAATGTGTCACCTCTGCTACCCATCCACGAGCTCTTTACATGCTCCCCCTTTCGCTAACCTCACCCTGCTTTGCCCCTTCACCTCCTAGCTCTGCTACTTCTCCATATCCCCACTGGCAGAGTCCCAGCACTGTGCAGAGAACCACCCCGGTCAGAGTGCTCAGCTCACCTACAGTCTGGCCAATAGGCTTCTTCCTTTCCTCACTGCCTTTCGCTGGCCTGTGCCAGGGAAAGCCCAACACCATCAGGCTCAGGGTGCTTGCTAGGAGGTGCTGAGACGTGCCTGGGCCAAAGCCCTTCACTGGCACAGAAAAGCCTCTCTGCCCCTCAGCTGGAGTGATGGGGTGGAGTGGAGTGATGGAGTGGAGTGATTTCCAGCCTGTTCAAACTTCAAATCTGCAGGCTCCTCGGCAGACCCCAGGGCAGGGTCTTAGCACCTTTTCCACCCAGCTTCCTGTCCTGGATCCTGCCCCCAGGAAGCGTGGGGCTGCTCCATCACTTATGCACTTTCCTCTGCTGAAGCACCTCTCTGGCCAGGTTCACTGAAGTCCCTGCAGCCAGGTTCCTGGTGCACAATTCAGCCTGAAGGCTTCACCTCCTTCCCACCCATGCTGTAGCTGGGAGGAGAGGACAGGAGGCAGCTGGGTTATATTGGTTACCAGCAGTAGCCTGGAGGTGTTAGCTGCCTTTTGACACTGTGTGGACAGGAAGGAACAAGCTGCTTCCAGCAGTGGGTGGGGCAGGGGAGAAGAAGAGATGAGTTCTGCAAAGTCAAGTTACCCCTCCCCACACTCCATTGTGACTGGAACCAAAACAAAAGAGGGCTGCTGGCCACATTCTGGTGTGTACCCTGGCAGAAATCTCTGGGGGGAGGTGATCCTGTGTGCCCTACCCAGATGTTGCCTCAAGAAGACGCGATGCCAGGTACCATGCGTGTGAACTGGTCCCTTCGGGCACCGCCTTCTGCTCTCCCACAGGAGAGGCAGGTCCATACTGAGGGTCCAGCCAAGAATGGAGGGCAGAGAGTGTTGGGTAGGAAGGTTCAGGTCAGCAGCTCGGTCGCTCCTTCGTGTGTGTGTGTGTGTGTGTGTGTGTGTGTGTGTGTGTGTGTGTGTGTGTGTGTGTGTGTGTGTGTGTGTGTGTGTGTGCGCGCGCGCGCGCGCGCGCCTTCTCTCCCCATAAGTAAATGCAGGAGATAGGGGTGTATGTCATCCCTTTCTGTGTGAACCCTAAAGTCTTAAAGATAAGAAGGTAAATAAAAATCCAACTATGTAGTATTTCTTTTTAATGCTGGGCTCAGTTAATTTGAACTTTTTTCTTGCACAGTTCTAACTGACTGCCATTGAACTTGCTTGAATGCGAGTAATTTTACCAAGTGTCCCGTATTCAGCATAGGGAAATATTGTCACTGTAGCCTCAACTGTTTTTAGTGCCATGGTCTTTGTCCTACCTTTGGGCTTTAGCATATTGAGATCTATGTGTTAAAATGCTCTCCTATCATTGGGCATGAGGGATAAGGAGCATCTGTACTAGTTTAGATTTCTTTTTTTTTTTTGGCACAAGGTCATTCCGCATCCAAGCTGGAGCCATGTAACTGTTTGTAGATCTTCAGATAATCATATATGATCATCCTGAAACACTTCCTTTTAAAAAAATTGCTAAGAAAAAAATAATGCAGGTATTAGCAAACACCTACACAAATCTGAGACTGCAGGACACAAGATGGAGACTGAAAACCCAAGACTATTGCATTCAGCATATGTAGATGTGGGAAATATTGTACTCTGATAAAAAGGGCAAAGAGTGAATTGCAAAAAGGGTGAATAAGAATGGAGCACATGGTGATACTGGGTTTCTCCTGAATATTCTCACGTTTAATAATGACATGCAATATTTTATATGCAAGAATGCACTGCTGTAGGGGATATCTGGGATACCCAGTATGATGGTGTTGACTTTAAAACAGACATTAATCCACCCCTATAGGGCAGGGTGTGGAATGTTTAGCCACTAACTTACCTAGATGTTGCAAACACTTGCAAGCATGGGCTCACTTTATTACTGTGAAGAAGCTTCAGGAGGTAGCTGAGTTAGTCTGTTACAGAAAAAAACAACAAATGGTCAACAACAGCGGCTGTGCCCAAGAAAGCTCATGATACCATCTACACGTTTTGCTAGTCTATAAAGTTCTACCAGACCATTTGTTGTTTTATTACTGTGAGTATTCTCATGGAACTCAATGGGGCTTCTCCAGGAAATAAAGAAAAGTAGAAGCATAAGCAGGGTTACCATATTTGAACGTTCATCTGTACTAATCTGTATGTATCTGTATGAATATCTACCAACTCACATTGCATTAATGTGATAATCACATTAATATAATGTGAGTTGGTAGAAACTGATCCAGATACACTCCTTCTCAGGAGTGTGTTCTTTTTTTAAAGTTCAAATATGGTAACCCTAAGCATAAGCGGAAATAGGCCTTATTCGGAGCCATTCGCCCACTTACACATCTGTTGTTGCATCACTATTAGATTTGGTGTGGGATATTCTGTGTTTTGGGATACACTCTCCAGGATCCTACTACCTACTGCTGTTATTGCAATTTCACCGAAATGGTTAAAAAAAACTGAAACTTGTTGAAAACAAATGCACATACAATTATGGCTCTTTTATATGCAATAGAAATAAATTTTGAATTCTTTCAGCTGTCTGTGTCAGGCATTATTTACAATTACTGAGTAGGTGAACTTTGCAACAGAACTGAAGTCGTGCTGACTCTTCCGTTCTGGGATTTTCCCTAGGGACGTTACTCTGGGATTCTTTCCTTTTCAAAATGTGTATTTATTTAAAAAAAAACTACTAGGTACTCACGAGTACCTTCCTTCGCGACCGCGGCAGGACTCGAACCTGCAATCTTCTGATCCGAAGTCAGACGCCTTATCCATTAGGCCACGCGGCCACCTTGTGTTAAAGACTCAGCAATTGTCCTAGGAAGCTGAAAAAACGTCCGCTGTGGCTGATTCCATTTGAGCCAGAGACAGGGGGAACCAGGCGGAAACCCGTGAACTGGCCCCTTCAGGCCCCGCCCCCTCCTCACCCAAGCTGGTTACAGCCTCAAGCCTTCGCGTGCAACGCGGCCTAGAGCACCTGCTCCGCCGCCGCGTCTGCCACCCCTGCGAGCAGGGCCCAGGAGCCCCCGCGCGGCGCAGCCTGTGGGTGAGGGGCCCTGCGGGGCTGAGCCCGGGAGAGAGGAGCCACCCCCCGGAGCCTCACTCCTATGGGGCCTGGGGGAGGGGGGCAGGCTGAGAGCTTTGGGGGCGGGAGGGAGGGGGAGAAGGGGGGCAGGCTGAGAGCTTCGGGGGCAGGGGGAGGGGGAGAAGGGGGCAGGCTGAGAGCTTTGGGGGCAGGGGGAGGGGGAGAAGGGGGCAGGCTGAGAGCTTTGGGGGCAGGGGGAGGGGGAGAAGGGGGCAGGCTGAGAGCTTTGGGGGCAGGGGGAGGGGGAGAAGGGGGGCAGGCTGAGAGCTTCGGGGGCAGGGGGAGGGGGAGAAGGGGGGCAGGCTGAGAGCTTAGGGGGCAGGGGGAGGGGGAGAAGGGGGCAGGCTGAGAGCTTTGGGGGCAGGGGGAGGGGGAGAAGGGGGGCAGGCTGAGAGCTTCGGGGGCAGGGGGAGGGGGAGAAGGGGGGCAGGCTGAGAGCTTCGGGGGCAGGGGGAGGGGGAGAAGGGGGGCAGGCTGAGAGCTTAGGGGGCAGGGGGAGGGGAGAAGGGGGGCAGGCTGAGAGCTTAGGGGGCAGGGGGAGGTTGATACCCTTAGGGAGGCTGGGGTGAGGGGAGAGATCTCGGTGGATGAAGGGGAGGCTGAGACACTGGGAGGCCGGGGGACTGAGGGTTTGAGGGTAAGCCGAGCCCCCTTACGGAACTGGGAGAGGAGATTGGCAAAGGAACCCCCCCCCCCAAAAAAAGTTTCCCCTGCTGAACTCCCTGGGTGGTAAGGGGAATTCCTGGAGAAAAGCCAGGGGAGAGAAGCTGTGGGATGGGACACATGGGGTGTCATGGATCCATGGTAGCTGGAGTGAGCTACTGGAATGTGGGACTGCATCTGCCTGGCCGATATCACAACGTTACAGCCTTGTCTACACTAGAAGATTTGTTTTTGAACTGTTCCACGCTGGTTCTGCTCCAGTGACACACTACTGGTGGTTGCAAATTCTCAGGTTCCCAGAAGGGGCAGAGGAGCCCCAAAATGGATTATGCTAAATGTCTCTCCTCCTATTGCTCTTCTCTTTGCAGACCTGTCCCACCGAAAAGGGCACATTCTCCATGTTACTAAAGGTGGCTGAAGATGGCTCATTTGCTATGGCGGAAGTCAATAGCACGTCTGTTTCCATCACCGAAAGCCAGGCATCGAAGATGTGCCTCAGGTTCTTCTGCCAGTCACCCAGTGCAAGAGGAGGTTATACATGATTCTGGCACCAGCCAGCGGCGCATGAACCCACTACACATCCAGATGCTGTCCAAGGTTCTTCATGAGCAGATTTTCCGGGGTGCACAGGTGCAGTACTCAGATGCTGACATCCAGAGGAGTGTAGAACATCTGAAGAAGCATGACCTGTGGGGCAAAGAGACATCCATACTCCCTGATGTGGATCTGCAGCTGCCCCGCATGTATGGGACTAACCTTGATGAACACTTCCGGATTCTGGCCCAGAAACAGTCTCTCCCTTACTTGGAGGCTGCTAATAAGTTGCTTCACTGTGAGTTGCCCCCAATGCCCTCACAGTGGGCTTGGGAAGTTGGTTGGACACAATACGGACCCAATGATGAGAGGAAGGCTGTAGCCTTCCCTGAAGAACAAGCTTTGGTGTTTGATGTTGAAGTGTGCATAACAGAGGGCCATTGCCCAACACTGGCAGTAGCTGTTTCTCCAAGTGCCTGGTAAGATATAATGATTGCAGTATACAAGAGAAGTCACAACACTAGCTGTTACCACAGTGGAAATGGATGGAGGAGCAGCAGAGCTGAGCTTCTCCATTGCGCCAAATACTTGGAATTAGTTTGATGGGGAGTAAAGGGTCCCATGGAGATGTACAGTAAAACTCTAGTTGTTCAGCATCCAGTGGTCCAGCACTCCCAATAGTCCAGCACCAACTGGAACCCAGAAGTGCTCTGGCCAGCCGGACAATTGGAGCTGCTCTGCCCTGGGCTTCTCCAAGTCCACCGCTGCTGAAACTGACCAGCGACGGATTTGGGGAAGCCAGAGGCAGAGCAGTTGGAGTGCTGCCCATGCTGCACAGTTCCCCGCTGATCCCTTCCCTCCCCCCCAAGACCTCTCATAGCGCCCCTTTCGGTACTCTGGTATATCCAATAATCCGGCACCCCCTGGGTCCCAAAGGTGCCGGATTATCGGAAGTTTACTGTAGCTACTGGACATAGGTCAGTCCTAAAGCCTGCATGTGAAACTCCAGTTTGGTTCAATTAGTGAATTCAGTACTGGTTTCACAGCCTCAGTGTGTGAACAGGTAAAACATGGGCAGCTGCTGTGTTTGCTTGGATAAGTCAAATTCGGAGGGGGAAGAGAAGAGGAATTTGGTCTCGAGGCTCATCCCTCCTTATAGTCTTTCCACTAAGACTAACAGAGATGAATCAAATTTTACAATTTAAGTAACGCAAAATAAATACAACCTTCTTTTCCAGGTACTCCTGGTGCAGTAAGCGGCTGCTAGAGGAACGCTACACCTGGTCTAACCAATTGACTCTAGCTGACTTTATCCCACTAGAAACTAATCTGAACGCAAGCTGTCCAACCAAACAGGACTGGACAGAGAGATTGGTGGTGGGTCATAATGTTGCCTTTGATCGTGCACACATTAAAGAGCAGTATTTGATCCAAGTAAGTCCATTCCTAGTTTGTCTATTTCATCCACTTGCTTTCAACCTGGGCTTTGGGCGTGGTTTTGAGGAAAGCCATTTAAGACTTGATTTTCAAAATGTATTGTGTACAGTAAATTATTTAACTTTGTAAAATAAATTATATTTAATTTGCTAGGGTAGGTACTCCTAGTTGCTTGCCACTTGCATGTTCACTTACCTGATCCGCATCTGCTTTTGTAATTACGCACAAATTGTGTATGTTTTTATAAGTATAATTGCACTCACCTAATTTTGAAGGTTTGGTGTCTTAATATACTGCTCTGTAATATGGAAATGGCATCACTTCCTCACCTCATGGGAGGGATTGTGAACTTTGTCCTCTTACGGCAAGGGTGGGGAACCTTTTTTGGCTGGGGGCTACTGACCCACAGAAAAATTAGTCAGGTGCCAGGAGTTATGGGGAGGTAGGGGAGGGCGGGCTGCCAGGCAGGTTCCCCAATACTGGAATAGGTTCGGGGGCCAGATCCAGGCAATACAAGGGCCACATCCGACCCCTGGACCTTAGGTTCCACACCCCCATCTTAAGAGTTGTTACTTGTTCCCTTAAGTGCTTTGAGATTCTCGGATATAAAGTGCTATAGAGGACAGCCCTTTGCCTCTTGATGCTTTTTCAGTTTCCTTGCCCTGTGTGTCTAAGTATATAGATATTGTGCTTAGCATCAGGAAAATCGTGAAGGCTAGAACTGGCAAATAACATGGACTTCAGAAGTCCAAGACAAGCTACAAAAATAGCCTGTAAATAGTGAAATATAGCAAGTCATTTTGGTAGCATCCTGGTTTACTGCCATAGCACAGCCCTGGCTTCTTTCATTTGTAACCCCAGGATCCTTTAGAACACATTGTACAAGCACTGCCAAGCCTGACAGAGTTGTAGAAGGGCTTGGATCTTTGTTGTGGTTAATTTCTGGGTATCAGATTCTGTCTGTCCAGCAGCAGAGCTAGCAAAATGTTGAGTCTTAAAGTCAAAGTCCCAGCTGCTTACCTGTGTGCATAGAACACTAGCAGCTCAGACACTGGACTGCCTTCCTTCCAACTGCTTAGCCCCATTCTTGAGAAGCTTCAGTTTGTGAATTGTGAAAAAGGTAATGGCTCCTGGACTGCCTGTCCTCAAATTGTGGGTCAACTAGGGCTTAAGCCAAAGCCTGAGCCCCACTTCCTGGGGCCAGATTCCAAGCCCTAGCATCTAAGGCCAAAGATGAAGCCCAAAGGCATCAACTCTGATTAGTGGAGCTCAGATTACAACCCCTCTCCTCACCTGAGGCTGAAGCCCTCAGGCTTTGGTTTTGGCTACCCCTCCCTCTGCCCATAGTGGTTGGCCTTGGGCTTCAGTCCCATCTCCTATGGTTGTGCAGTAATTTTTGTTGTTGTGAGGGAGTCGCAGTGTAACGAAGCTTGAGAATCCCTAACCTGCTGTGCATTTCAGGGGTCCCGGATGCGTTTCCTAGATACCATGAGCATGCACATGGCCATCTCTGGGCTGACGGGATTCCAGCGCAGCCTCTGGATGGCAACTAAGCATGGCAAGAGAAAAGGATTGCAGCAGGTCAAGCAGCACATGCAGAAAACACGCAGCAAAACTGAAGGGTCTGCAGTGAGTAGGAGAAACACTGAAGAAATTTGTACATCACTAACTATACTGCTATAGATCCTAACTGCTTGTTTTCCTTCACTTTGTTTCCTTAGCATTTAAAACCTTCCTACCTCCTTTCCCGCCACAGGAGACTTAGCTCTGGCTTTCCCAAATAAATGCTTTAATAGACTGCTCCATTGCATTGTTTGAAGTAGCAGAGTCTGTAATACATGTTTCATATTGGGCTGTTATCGACCATCTCTGTAAACTCCAGATGGGGTCTGAAGACTGAGCTAGGCTCTTTCTACCTCTTATGTTATCATGTGTAATTAAGGGACTGCAATCAGAACTCTACTGGTGACCTGATGCATAAGGTACAATTGTGACATCTTGTACTCCTGTAGCTTCAAAGGAGCTACAGGTCTAACAGGAGTAGGAACTGGTCAGTGACAATAAATCCAACAGCTCTGACTTGCAGATGCAGGAGGAGCAAGCCTGTGGAATAAGAGAGACCGCTTTACCTTGATAAAAGCAATCTTGCCCCACTCATACCTCTTCAGAATACTGCTGCAAAGATTATTGTCCTAGCCTATCACTGTGACCATATCACCCCCAGTGACTCCCCCTTCTCTACTGCATCACAAAGAAGCTTACCTTTTCACTTTAAAGGCCCTTCACAACTTGCCCCTATCATATCTATCTTTTCTCATTCATTATCAAGATCTCAACTCCTGTCTCCAATGGGCATGTGTCTGCCTCCAGTACTCTGCTTGCTACGTTTTCAAACAAGCATCTTTGTGTCTTCTCCCATGTTGTTCCTTATTGCTAGAGAGGAGCTCCCTGTAAACATCTACAAAGCTGCCTCATTATCCTTCTCTAAATCCTCTTCCAAAACTCCTTTGCCACGATGCCTACAAAAAATTAGATTATACAGAGACCATCTGTTGGTTCTGCACAGTGCCTAGCGCATAGAGATGTTAACAGGTAACCAGTTGATCGGTACCCAGGGAGCAGCCTGCAGTATGCTACAGAAGGAGGGCTGCTCTAGTGGCAGCCTCGCACTGAAGTGGCCCAGAAGTGGCAGCAGCTCTGCTGGCCCCACTTCAGGCTCCTGCTTCCACAGGAGCTCCATGTGGGGCTGGAAGCAGCTGGGCTGGAGCAGCCCCTGCCTGCAGCATGGTGGGAGGGAAGAGGGGCCCACTTCAGCCATGCTGGGTTGGAGTGGCCCCCCCGCCCAGTCCCATTTAATCAGTTAAACTTAATGTTTAACTGGTTAACTAATTAAACAGGATTTTACATCCCTACTAGCACAGTGAGACCCTGGTACATAAGACTCCTAGACCTTATAGTAATACAAATCAGCATTATATAATCATTTTTCTCATCATAAATGAATTTTAGGTATACATTTGATATATCCATTTAAAAATAGTACAACAAACTGCCTCTTCATGTCAGGTGGCTGCCAGTTCTTTTTCCTGTCCTGAGCTGGCCTGCTGGCTTGTCTTTTTACAGATTGCCTCTTGGGACTGGGTGAACATCAGCAGCATTAACAACCTTGCAGATGTGCATGCCCTGTACGTTGGGGGTGAGCCACTGGAGAAAGAAGCCCGTGAACTGTTTGTCAAGGGGAGAATGAGTGACATTAGAGACAACTTCCAGGTAAGGCTGAGCAGCTTCTGGGTGAGATCAGTGAAGGGGAAGCAGAGCCAGGACAGGTGGATTCCTTTACTTTAAAAAAAAAAAAAAAGAACTCTGTGGGAATAACATTTTCTAGCAGCATGTTTTCCCATTTCCTTGAAGTGGCTTTTGGAGACATACAGAGCATCCCAGCTACAGGCAATTAAAGATGGAGCACTTTGTGCTACTGTCAGTAGTTTTCATGGGCAGCATCTCCATACTAATGACCAGGGCGTTTACAGTTGGGTCCTTTTCATTGAAAAGGTGGTGCAAGTCTCAGTCTTCCTGCACATTGGGAATGTGGCCATTACTTAGCTAAGATTTACGAGCCTCTGACCCAACCTTCTGCAGTTTCGTTTTTTTACCAGGGAGAGACCTGAGGGGAAGTTGAGAGGTCGGGGTAGAAAAGTGCACGATGGAGGCTTTTAGTAGAACTGGCTAACGGGTACCATGACACTATGATATTCCTCTCCAGTTTCAGCAATGTTTTGCTCTCCTTGCCACAGCCAGTTTATTGTACTATGCTCTACACACATGGTCTGATCTTCCTATTATTACCTGTCTCTGCCCCAAAGGAACTAATGAAGTATTGTGCCCTTGATGTCCAAGCCACCCATGAAGTATTCCAGAAGCAGCTGCCACTCTTCATGGAGAGGTGAGAAAGGAATTTGACCTCAGCTGACACAAAAAATAAGCATTGCGCAGAGCCAACAAAAGCTGGCCGCAGACACAGGGAAGTTAGTGCAGTTGCTGCAGTCTTATCCAGCCATGCAGAAGACCAGATTTTTATCATCTTGGGGGCAGGGAGTAAAGTCATATTTCTGAGTTGCCAATCAGAATCCAAGCTCTTTGTGTTGTGGAAGGTTGCAGTGTCACATAACCCCATTGCATGATGACCCTGATCCCTCTCTCCGGGATAGAAGGAATAAGCATAATCACTTCACATTCAGGTAAGCTGGGCAGCCCTTAATGAGAGGGGTTCTGTAGTGAAGTTTTCATGGATGGGACTGAGGGATCTTGTTGATGAAGACTTTTTTCTGCCTGCCCTACATACAGATTAATATTAGGGCCCTCAATAATTGCCAGTGGGGAAGGTCAAGAGCCATAGCATGAGGCAGTATCATGAGGTTTGGAAACTACTAAGTGGAAAGGGAGTTAAAGTTACTTATTTTTTTATCTTTCTTTGTAGAATAACCCAGTGTTTACAAACCAAATGCCTTCTGGGTTGTTTAATACTATATGTATTTGTACTGTAGATGCCCCCATCCTGTGACATTTGCAGGGATGCTGGAGATGGGTGTTTCTTACCTGCCTGTCAATCAGAACTGGGAGAGGTACTTGGATGAAACTCAGGGCACCTATGAGGAGCTACAGAAAGAGATGAAGAGATCCCTGATGAACCTGGCAAATGATGCCTGTCAGCTGCTTTATGAGGAAAGGTACCAGCTCGGTTATGAGAATTGTGGCAGGAGAAAATGCAAAAGATGAAAGGGCGTAGATTCTGGCACTTCATGTGTTGTACCAAATATGCAGGAAGAGAAAACATTTTTCATTCAAAAACAGCAAAGAAATTCACTTAGCAGTAATATGAGAATAGTGGGGCTAGATGGCTAAGGAGATTGTTGATGAGACCTGGAGCCATTTATCTTTAGATCACCAAATCTGTCCCCATATTCAGAAAGGCTGATCCTCAATCCAGTCCCTAGCGGGGAAGTGTTCACAACTCTGAAATTATCTTTAGAATTGGCACCAATTAGTTAGCAACCTTTGTAGAAGCGGAAGGTTCAAGGGAGACCAAATTTCTGACTGTTTGAGTCTGGATGAAGCATGTTGGCAAGGATAGTATGTGGGAAGGTGGCATTGCTGAGGTCTACTATTCTGTTCAAAACACTCGAGTTAATACTTGATAGGGAAAATAGTAAAAAATTAGGTCTGTGTGTGTCCCTTCAACTTGTCCCTGGTAAAGTAAACTGCAACCAGATGTCAAAATTCAGGGTCTAGATCAGGCAGAATGTAGAACCAAAAAACCAAAACAGACTGTGTGTAATATTTTTCTGCCATGCAGATATAAGGATGACCCCTGGCTATGGGATTTGGAGTGGGACCTGCAAGAATTTAAGCAAAAGAAGAAGAAAACAGTAAGGAAGAAAAATGAAGATGTAAACAGTGAGCCAGCCAAAGTGGTGGCAAACCCAGCTGTCCTAGAATGGCAGGAAGGTAGTGCTCTTGGTGTGTGCACATGGTGGGGAGGTGAGGGTGGAAAACAGATTTAATACTAACTATAAGTTGTAGTGAGGTTGCAGGAGAGATGTGCAGCATAAAGTCTAAGCAGTGGGAAATCTAAACCAACAGCGAAAGGCTAGCTGTCAAGTACAAGATAGTTGATGTAACTTTATAGACAAAGAGGAACAGAAATAAATGAGTAAACACAAGCATGTGTAAGAGCAGTGAATGTTGGAAAAGACACTGTCTCATCATGCTGCATTTCCAAATGGAACAGCTGGTGTGGATGCATAGAGAACATCCCCTGCTGAGGTTATGTTTATTACAAAATCAGATCCTGGTCCCCCCAGTGAAGAGGAAGAGCTGAAAGTCCCCCAGAGCAGGGTCTGCCTGGAGCGTCTGAAGGAGACTATCAGTTTGCTACCAAAGAGAACTCAGCACCTACCTGGCCATCCAGGGTGAGTCATTCTATGGGGGTTTGCATAACTCACCACCTAGTGGTGACTTTGGTGTCTAGATGGAAACATTTCCAGCTGCTATTGCTAATCTATGGAAATGTTATCTGGTTCCTGCTAATGCTTCCTACCCATGGGCCAGTGTATTCCAGCTGTCTGGTTTCTTTCCAAGTGCATTTGCCCATGGGTATTAAGTAGCTAAGAGGTGGTAGAATGGTATGCGAAGTGGAGAGCTTGGAATCTAAATGGATGAAATATGTACCTTTTGTCTCGGAGGCTGGGTTTACACTCTGGCTGATGTGGGATTAGTGGACAGGAGTTCATCTGGGAATAGGGCATATGTAAGTATTCTGCTCAAAATGGCTTGTGCTGAGCCAATGTGAAAATTAAATCACCTCCCAGTTCTAGAGAAGATGTATCCTCCCTCATGCTGGAAGCACCACTGCTACCGCACTGCCCCAGTGTCTGCGGTTGAAGATATACTAAACATATCCCTTTGTTCTATGACCAAAGGAAATCTGAGTGTCTCTTGGGGCTGGCAGTTCATGGGAGTGGATTCCTGAGCTAGGGATGTTAAATTTATTTTTATCAACTAATCAATGGATTTTCCATCGACTAGTCAATAAGTGGGGGAGCCGCAATGGGGTTAGCTCCCGGCCCCGGGAGCTAACCCTGATGCAGCTCTGCCCTTTAAATGTATGAAGACCCAGCAGGCTCTTTATACATTTAAAAGGCTGAAGTGCGGGGGGGGGGGGGAGGGGGGGGCAGTGAGCTGGAACAGCTGATTCCTGGCTTGTGTTGGGTGTCTCCCCCCCACCCGGCTGCACTTTAGCCTTTTTAATGTATTAGGAACCTGCTGGCTCTTAATACATTTTAAAGGCTGAAGCACAGCGGAAGGGGGGGGGGGAAGACATAGTGCAAGCCGGGCCAGCTGATTCCTGGCTCGTGCTGAGTCCCC
This sequence comes from Pelodiscus sinensis, assembly GCF_052426305.1. Taxonomy (NCBI): domain Eukaryota; kingdom Metazoa; phylum Chordata; order Testudines; family Trionychidae; genus Pelodiscus; species Pelodiscus sinensis. The sequence goes on from NC_143065.1 coordinate 30,333,015, forward strand.
CCTTCTGCGCTTCTGTGTTTTAAATTTATTAAGAGCCAGGAGGCTCTTAATACATTTAAAAAGCAGAGGTGCCGCTCTGGGACTGGGTTCGAGCCAGGAATCAGCTGATTCCCAACTCGCGCCCGGTCCCACTACTCCCCTACCCCCCTCAAAGATGGTGCTGGGGGCAACCAGCTTTTAAGCCAGCTCCCCCCAGCACTGGCTTCTGCTCCCCCTACTTACTGCCTCTGATAGAGGCAGCAAGGGGGTGGGGAAGCTACTAATCGAGGGACTAGTCGATTTCCAATAAGCTTTTGCCTATCGGATAGTTGACTTGTCGCTTACGTCCCTATCCTGAGCTGAAGCATGTGCAATATCACCTTTTCCTAGAAGGGGAAGAGAAATTCCCTTACTCCCAAGATTTCTCACTCTACTGCAGTCCTTTGCCCCAAGAAACAGAAAAAAAAAATCAAGCTTCTCAAGACAGCTTTTTATAAGAGGAAATGGTGAAATCATTCCCCTGTCCCTAAGAAATCAGCACTTGGAAAGTGTTTGCTTGAATACATAAGTAGGAGGCAGCCACTTATGATTTCCTTTTGATGGGTGAGCTCCACTCAGATGGTCTTGCATTTGCTGATGGCCCCATTGATCGTTCACTGGATATTAAATCAATTAAATGAGTTCTAGAGGCAGAAGCCTCTCTCAGTTCAGAAAACCCTGTCCTAGGCTAAGAGGTGAAATGGGATGAACCGCCTAGAAACTCTAATAGTGAAAGAAATTTCTGATGTTGTCTTATTAACCCAAATGAAAGGAGGCAAATGGGGAGAAAACTTGGAATTGCTCTTGCAGCCTAATTGCTACTGTCTTGGATTTCTAGGTGGTATCGTAAACTCTGCCCACGCCAGGATGATCCAGACTGGGTACCAGGTCCCAGTCTCATCAGCCTTCAGATGAGAGTGACGCCAAAGTTAATGAGACTAACCTGGGATGGTTTCCCAGTGTATTACTCCGAGAAGCACGGCTGGGGCTACTTGGTGCCGGGGAGGAAGGAAAACTTGGCAAAGGGTATCCCAGAGACAGAAGAGCCATCTTGTCCATACAGGTAGGAGGGCAAAAGAGAGATGGTACGGGCTATTTAGGGAGATGTCGGCAATAAAGCTTCTGTATGCGCCATTCTGGAAGAGAGTCCCATGTTGCTAGGACTTCCAATCTTTAGTGCTTATTTGCTGAGCAGTTTTGGGGAGGGAGACTGTGGGAAGAAGGCCTGCAAATTCATCCAGAGCTCCAAAGCCTTAAACTGCTTGGCAATCAAACAAGGCAGTAACCTGAAGGACTTAAAGATGCATCTGTTCCCTTCTGAATAGGGGTATGTGCTTTTCTGTATCCAAGAAAAAGTCTCTGTCTAAACCATGTTTGGCTGAGAATCTTGGCCCTTCCTTCTAAAGGATGCTGGGTGAGTATGTTGCCCTTATATTAATCTTCTCTGAACAGATGTCCTTGTGGAGCCAGGTAACGCTCTGTCATGGGATGCTGCTTGTGGAGGTGATAAATTCCGGTTCATATGCTTTATATGAAACCTTTCTCTGCTCCCCATGACACAGTTTCCTGAGTATCACTCATCCCTTCTTCTCCCTCTAGGGTTATTGAGCACTTGTACAAAGAACACTGTAAGGAGAGAGGGAAGGAGCAGCCTGGCTCACTGGATACCTCCCTTGAAGAGGAGCTCATGTTAACAGACAATAGCACTATTTGGCAAAAGGTAAAGATGAGTTTGCTGGAACTGAGGGATGGAGGGAGTAGCGGCTCAGAAAACTTGTCTAAAGTACCCATGGTGGACAGAAAATCCACTTGCACAAGTAAGAAGAGAGGCTCCACTGCCTGTGACTTCTGCCCTGTAGGGATGTGAAAGGTTAACCAGTAAGTTAACCCTTAATGGACAATGCTTGATGTGACATAGTGGGGATTGTATTCACTGTTTGCTTTGTTATGCTGTATGTGATTCCTACTGTCCTGTGCTGCTCTGTAGTGACTGTGTGTGTGTGGTGCCCCGTGGAGGATGGGATCTTTGAGTGAGAACTCCTGAGGGAAGGCACATAGGGAATGGCCCAGGCCAGCCTGTCACCTGACCCTACGGTGAAGATGCAACCAGTGATAGTCAGATAACACCCTGGGTCTGGGAAGCAGGGCAAAGGAGGTGGCGGGGCTGCCTAGATGGCTGGGACCAGTTGCTGTGTATATGAGCTTAGTTTTTTGGCTGGCTTAGGGAGAGGGGAGTCTGGCTCTGGACCCCCACATCCCCAAGATGGAATGTACTGACTGCTCCTGGTTCCTGTAACAAGTCTGTGCTACACTATGTCGCTGTCAACAAATAAACCTTCTGTTCTACCTGCTGGCTGAGAGTCACATCTGACTTTGGATGGGGACACAGGGCCTGGTGACTCCCCCACACTCCATGACACTTACTGGTTCAGGTTAACTGGTGGGGGCTGTAGCAGCTCTCTGCCCACCACAGGAGTACCCATGTCCCCTTGAATTAGTTAATTGGTTAAACATCATGTTTAACTAGTTAATCAATTACCCAGGATTTTACATCCCTCCTGCACTGCAAACAAGCTGGCACCTTTCATCAAACCAACTATCCACCTGGGTTCCTTGATCATGATGTAGGGCTGCCCCACATTCTGCTTTTTCCTATGTCTGGGTGTCTCCATTAGTCTTGACTGACTTGGGATTCACACAGGCCTTGCTTTCCATGGTCATTTCCCTGAAAGGAATCTTGATATTTGTATATGAACAGAGAACATTGAAAAATACTGAGTTCAGGTCAACTCCACCAGATTGACATCTTGACTCCCATAGTCCCTCTCTGAACTACTAAAAGTCTGGCCAGGTGGCCACCCTACTCAGAGATTTGTTAGTGCCAAATCTTAGCAGTCTGTGACTTGGCGCAACTGAGAAATCATTTCAAAGAGGGATGAGGGGAAAAGGGAGGTGTGAAGCAGTGCAAGAGAATGCCTTGGAGTCCAGAACAGATTGCCTTGGAGCCCGGGGGCCCTCTTCACAAAGCCCCCATCCTGTTCTGCACAACTGCTTTCTTGTTGGTTAAACACTGCTGTGCTTACATTCAATTAAAGTGACGTAAGATGGGACTGGCCAGCTTGTATGGGAATACAGCCTCTTTCATCTGGTGCTGATTCAAATCCAGCACAGTCACAAGTGACCAAGTTGTTATCCTCTGGCTCTTCAGCAGCCTGTGCGAAACAAACTAGCCTTACTGAGACTCTTGGCAGAGAGGACAGAGACTAGTAGCTATGAAGAACGAATTCCCCATTTGCCCCAGGCTAGTACCTCCAGGTCATTACTGCACATTATTTCCCTGCTGCTTCCTAGACTGTGCCTCTTTCTGGGATAAACTGATTCCTGAAGTCGCCTTAGATATCAAGATACCAGCATCTTTTGCCAGCTGACTTGAAAAAGGAAATTGAAGAGCTGTGGGTTCAACAACATGCTGGAGAGCAGGAGCCTCACACTGTGAGAAGTTAGCTGTCCTGGCTGCTCCCAATCTAACTGATAAGCCAAAGCACGTAGATTCGTAGACCTGGAGAGGTCATCTATCCAGTCCCCTGCACTCATGGCAGGACTAAGTACCTTTCCTGACAGGTATTTGTCTCTGATTCCTCTGTCCCTTTTGTTCCCAGGTGGAGGAGCTGAGCCGTTTGGAGATAGATACTGATGTGGAAGCTGAAACAGGCAGAACAACTAAAGGGCCCAGACTTGTAAGTGGAATGTTCTGTTGAGAGTGTATCAGCCAACTGGGATTTACTGTACAGATGCTGCTCCATGTAAAGCAAGAGGGCCCAGGATCTTGCATAATCCTGTGAGACTGACGAGGAGCAGCCACCTCGATAGCAGGGTCCCTTTAGGATGCTGCTCTCGGGAGCCTAATGGATGACACCATGGTAGTGTGTGAAGGGTCATGCTTTCATTTCAATGTGCTTATGTAGCTGAGGCAGCACTTCATTAACTAGGTGCCCCTTCCACTCTGGAGAGTTTGCCTTCTTCTGGCTCTCTGTTTAGCAAGTGTCTCATGCTGGATGGTTTCAGGGAGAGACTACTAACCTGGAGCTGGAGTGTGCCAAAAGCCAGCCTACATATCACCATGGCAATGGTCCTTACAATGACATCAACATTCCTGGCTGCTGGTTCTTCAGGCTGCCTCATAAGGTGAGTGTGGGATTCATGGGATGTTTGATTGCTGCTAAGCCCTCCTTGGAGTGCAGGGCAAGGTGTTGGAGACCCATGGCTAGCTTCAAAGAGGGGGGAAGAGTCACACATTTGGAGACCATTTCCCCTGCACTGACTCAGTTACGCTCTTGCTGTCCTCATGACAAATCCTGGGATGTGCTGAACAGTTTACCACTGAAATGCATGAGGGCTTCCAGTGTTTTAACTGTGGGACAGTCCACTCACTCCTCCACCCAAAGCCCTTTATTGGCCTAACAGGATCAAACCCAGCTCCTCACTTTCTCCTTCAAGGCATTGCATGGTTTCACCTTCTTCATCCTCTCTGCTCTTGTATTTCCTCCTCACTCTGCCTCCTCCCACTCAGAGTTGTGTACCTTCAGTTGGGCCATCCACCTAGTTTCTATCTCCCGAACGCACTTGCATTCCATCTTCAGCCCCCACTTCTTTGATGCAGCCCCTTGCCCTGGTCAGCAGCTTGGGGAGGGCTGGTGTAAAGTACATGCTTATATAGTTGTGGAATGGGACAGGGAAATGATCAGGATTTTAATTGCTATTTTATAATAAAAGCCACCCAATACACTGAGCCAAGCCAATCTCCTTTCCTTTATTGTTAAAGGATGGGAATGATAGCAATGTTGGAAGCCCTTTTGCCAAGGATTTTTTGCCCAAGATGGAGGATGGCACCCTAAGGGCTGGCACTGGGGGCACTGACGGGACGAGGGCCCTTGAAATTAACAAAATGATCTCATTCTGGAGGAATGCTCACAAGCGAATCAGGTGAGAGAGACATTAATTCCTCTCCTCCCCAGCTAAACTGCAGACCCCACCCTCATGGAGCGTCTGCATTACCAATGAGAACTGGATTTGCACTGAAAGTGGTGTGGACCTCTCTGTTGAGGCACTGAGGAGCATTAGAGCTGATCAGGGAAGGAACCCTCACAATCTCCAAAGAGGCTGATCCTTGGCACAAACTTTGCACACTTAAGAAAAAAAAAGAGGTATTCAGCAAAGAGCCAAAATGAAACTCTTAGGCTGTGTCTAGACTGCCCACTTTTTCTGGAAAAGCAGCTGCTTTTCCGGAAAAACTTGCCAGCTGTCTACACTGGCCGCTTGAATTTCCGCAAAAGCACTGACAATCTCATGTAAGATTGTCAGTGTTTTTGCGGAAATACTATGCTGCTTACGTTCGGGCAAAAGTCTTTTTCCGAAAAACTTTTGTGCAAAAGGGCCAGTGTAGACAGCAGAGATTTGTTTTGCGCAAAAAAGCCCCGATCGCGAAAATGGCGATCAGGGCTTTTTTGCGGAAAAGCGCGTCTAGATTGGCCACTGACTCTTTTCCGCAAAAAGTGCTTTTGCGGAAAAGCGTCCTGCCAATCTAGACGCTCTTTTCTGAAAATGCTTTTAACGGAAAACTTTTCGGTTAAAAGCATTTCCAGAAAATCATGCCAGTCTAGACGTAGCCCTAATGGGTGAGTGCGGGAAGGGAGCTCTGACAAAGAGCAAACAGACTGAATTAAGCATCCTGGTGCTATGGACCTGGGTCTTGCGAGGATGTGTCTTCCACTCCCAAGGAATGCAATGACAGTTCCATAGACACTCTGCGGGGGAGGGGGGAGATGTCAAGGCCCAGCCCAGATCTAATATGGGAAATCTCTCCACTAGGATTTCTAGTGGAGAGCAGTGGCAGTGTAGGGCAGTGGTGAGTAACCTGCGGCTTATTGGGGTTCTATGTGTGGCCCATGAGACATTTTGTTTACCATTGCTCACATGCAAGATTATTAGATTCCACTGTTTTCAGTCCACATAGTTTTTTCCTACCCGTATTACTAAAGTGACATGCATGTAAAGTAAGGGGACATGAAGGGTGGTACATGCCAGTTGCACAGAAAGTTGACTGTGAGAACCACGTGCTTCCTCTGCATTTAAAGTGCTACTATGGTTCAGCTGACACACCTCACAAACGCTAGGTATGCAAGCACAGTTAGCAAAACTACCCTATCTTGAGGGACCATCTTATGGTAGAGGCACACTTGCAGCTTACTCACTAGCTTAGGTTGCTCATCGCTGCGGTCAGGCATTCATGCTGCAGAAGTAGCTTTCTGTAGATCTGCAATAGTCTCCAAGTACATGTGCTCCCACTGTTTGCACTTCTGGAGTCAGGCAGATAAATGTGAATGTTGGGGGTCTGGTAGATTTGCTACTAACTTCCCTTAGCAGACTACAGTAATTTCTAAATTACAACATGCCTCTTGACCGTCCTTGTTCTTTGGACAGGGAACTTCCTATCCAGGTTAAATAATGTCACTGTCTTGTTTTCTGGTAGCTTGCTATGTGGGACTGTATCTTCCTGACCACTGTACAGGGGCTAATCTGAACTAGAATATCAGCAATGTAGGATCTGAGGGAGGAATGTAGGTCTGAGGGGTGTAGTGCCATCTCTTATCACAGCCTCAGTGTCCCAACCCGTGAATGAACGATTTTGCCTTATGGTCTGGATGAAGCTTGAAGCTTTCATCCCCTACAGTATTTCCATGTAGCATTAAGTTAGAGATGGGAAAATGGCAAATGTCTGAGGGCTTGTCTTCACTTGCTGCACTGATGCTGTGGTACCTACTTAACATGTCTAGTGAGGACACGCTATGTCAGTGGGAGACTGCTGTCTTGTAATTTACTCCACTTCAACGAGAGGCGGAATCTGTCAGCAGGAGTGTCTCCTGCCAGCAGAGTGCGACGTAGGCACCACTTTAAGTCAATGGAACATCGGTTGCTCTGGAGGGTGTTTTTTTATTTTTCCACACTCCTGAGTGGCATAAGTTACATCAACATTAGTGGTAGTGTAGATAAGCCCTGAGCAATTCTTAAACACTCTGCCCATCAGTGGCAGACTTTTACCTCTTCATTGAGTTAATGGGAACTAACTGGGCTGTAGGTGCGGGAAAGTGCCAGAATGTGCTGCTGCAACCCAAGCAAGAGGACACACATCTCCCACATCGGAAGTGCCAGAAACCTGCTAAACTGATATTTAAAACTGCCTTGCCCTCGGCACAGGCTGTCATAGTAGTGCTGGAAGCTCAGTGGAGACAGCATGCTCAGCTCTCGTGTGCGGGTCTTGGGCAGCTGAAACCCAAGAAAGGGGAATGTAAGCTTGGGGATAGGGGAGAGAGGCTGAGATCTTCTCTGTAAGTGGTGTCCTGCCCCAGTTGCTGCTGTTCATGTCCTTTCTCTTCTTGGTCTGCTTCACTAGGGCCCTGGCTTCATATATTCTTGTTTTGACAGCTCTCAGGTGGTTGTGTGGCTGAAGAAAGGGGAACTGCCTCGATCAGTAACTAGGTAAGCAAGGAAATATCATATAGGTCAGTGTCCCAGTTTGGTTAAATCTGATCTCTGACTATTGGACCTTTCTTCATCTGAGGCTGTGGGAGTCTGAATCCTTAAGGGTGTCAGAATTGAGGCAGTACTGGGGGAAGGGTCTCTTTTCTAGTCCTTCTCCTTCTTCTCTTCAGTCTCAACTCTCTGGCTTGTGCAGTCAGACCATTTCAGCAATCAGACTCCACAGTGGGATTATTAAAGCACTTTAGAAACTCAGTCCCATGTGATGGTTCCTTCTTTGCTATAGCCACAGAAAAGTCCCGCTCAGAGACCAGGTTCTCAGTGTGGGAAAAGCCAGAGTGAGGCCATCTTTGTTCCTACTCTGTGAGGGCAGGGAATAGGCGACAGTAGGTGGATCACTTAATTGGCTGTTCTGTCCATTCCCTCTGTGGCACCTGGCATCAGAAGACAGGATGCCAGGCTAAATGGATCTTTGGTCTGAGCCAATATGGCTGTTCTTATGTTCTACAGCTTTCCAGTGGGCATGCAGTGACAGTGCGCTTCTATTCCAGACATCCCGACTATGATGAGGAGAGCAGTTATGGAGCCATCCTGCCACATGTGATAACGGCAGGGACTATCACTCGTCGGGCCGTGGAACCCACCTGGCTGACTGCCAGCAATGCCCGGGTATAGAACTGTCCTCTAGTACTCTGAACGGGGATTATTTGTGGAACACAATGTGGGGTTTCTCCTGCCCCAATGGGCAAGATCTCTCAGGCTAATGACAAATGCTGTAGATTTGAAATCAGATTCTTGGGAATGGGGGTATGTCTTGAGTTGGGTGTGAACTTCGTAGATCTCAGAGGCTGGTTCTGTAACCTTTTGCCCTCTTTATCTAGCTGACGTGTTGGCCTAGTAATCTAGGGTGACAAGACATCCAGAAGTCAAGGGCTGAGAGTAGGCTCTCACTGAAAAAGGAGATGGAATCTAAAAGGATTTTCCTTTTATCTGAGGTATTATCTGGGATGTAGAAGTCCTCTCAAAAGAAGGGGTAAGAGTAGAGCAAGGCAGTATGCATCTCCTTGTCAGGAGTCTCTCTAGTGGGCATGTAATGCTCTTCCAGTGCAGAAATCTTTAAGAGTAAAGTGATAAGAGTTGTGGTGTGCTGTTAACACCACAAGCTGTGATTTTTCCAGGGAAGCAGGATGCAGCGGCCTGTCAGCCACTGGAGAAAGTTGTGTTTAGCCTAAGAATGGTGTGAGGGAGGGAAGTGTGGGAGGACATGCACAACATGGCATTAATCTATGTCCACAGGCTGACCGGGTAGGCAGTGAGCTGAAAGCCATGGTCCAAGTCCCTCCAGGTTACTACCTAGTTGGAGCAGATGTGGATTCCCAAGAGCTCTGGATAGCTGCTGTCCTTGGAGAGGCTCATTTTGCTGGCATGCACGGTGAGAGATGTAGTAGTCAGGATTCACCACTGTGGTTTCCTGACAGGTCTCCTGCTCCATCAGTGATGATAATCATTCAGCTGCATGTGTGTGAGCTCCTGTTGTGTATTGTGTTGACTATGCGCAAGTAGTCAACTCAGAGAGAGTCCCCAAAGACCACAAAATCAGATAAGGATTGAAACCTGGTGCCCGGCCATCAAACTAAGTATAGTCATAGTTGTCAATAGATTCTACTGAACCACTGTGCACTCCCTGACAATGGACATGACTCAGTCAGTGACATGGGAATCCATCACTGCCCCCTAGGTTGGGCAAAGGCCCCTCCAACACACCACTTTATATATAGGTTAAAACAAGTTACGCACCATTCCTGACATTGTCAGGTTGCCACCCTCTGATGTTCTTTAGATACCACCCATCACACTGCACCTCATGGTTCAATTAGAACATCTCTCTCCATCGTGCTGTCATTTTAGACCTTTTCCTGAACCTGGGTCAATATGTCCCTGTTATCTATTGGAGCGTGGGTACCAAAGACCTTTTTAATGAGGCGATGTTATCATTTTTTTGAAATGTGCTTTCAACCTATGCCCAGTACCAATTGCTGTTTTATAGCCGGTACTTAGTACCAGTTACTGTTCTACGCCTGTCATCATCATCATCATCCACAACCATGGGCTCAGCTATGATCAATTAGTGTTTTACACTCAGCCCTGTTCATGCCAAGTTCTGTGAGCAAAGGCCTGCCTCTTGTTCACAGCTTAGCTTTGCTTTATATTGTTAGCGAGGCCACAAACTAGGCCTGTGCTGCATGGACTTTTATTTCAGGTCCTCATCTCATTGCAAGTGGTTCAGCTGAAGCAGAGACACAGACTAGTTAGTGCTGGGGCAGGATGAAGCATTGCCGTGGTGATGCTATAAGATCTGACTCTGATGCATTGCCAGTCCACATTAACTTCTTCCCTCCTGCACCCCAGGCTGTACTGCTTTTGGCTGGATGACTCTACAGGGGAAGAAGAGCAATGCCACAGACCTGCACAGCAAGACGGCCTCTACAGTGGGGATCAGCCGGGAGCACGCCAAAGTCTTCAACTATGGGCGCATCTATGGGGCAGGCCAGCCCTTCGCAGAGCGCCTGCTTATGCAGTTTAACCACCGGCTGACACAGCAGCAGGCAGCTGAGAAGGCTCGGCAGATGTATGCCGTCACCAAGGGGATCCGGCGGTGAGTGCTGCCTTTGGTTTAACTTAGCAAAGCTGTAAAGAAAGAGCAGTGAAGAATATGATCTGCCTGAAGAATTACTTGTGTCCGCTACTGAAGGAACTGGCCAAAAACTTACTGTGCTATTAGTCCAGTCTCTCTCTAGCTGGGTCAGTCTTCCTGGGATTTGGACCATTGGTAAGTTGGCTGCCCCTGTGGAGCTATCTGAGCAGAAGCTGTGTCTGTCTCTGTCATTGATAAAACCCACCTAAAAAAGTGAAAGTAGAGCAGTGATGCGCAACCCGTGGATTGTGACCTCCAAGGGGGTCGCAGATGTCTTCCTGGGGGATCACGGTGCCTAGATCTGGCCAGCCAGTGGTTGGGCTCAGCAGTTGGTGGCCCCCGCGGTGCAGGGGTTGCAGATCAAAAAAGGTTACACTCTACTGAACTAGAGCATGTTGCATGCTGCTGGGCTCTCATAGTCCTGGCTAAGTCCCTGGATCTGGAGCACATGCTTCTTGCCAGTGAAAAGTTAGTTCATTTGCAGCACAAGCCTGCTCAGTTCTATACTCATGAATCTTTCACTTGATTCCAGGAGATGCCATTTTATCCCTACTGGTTCCTCTTTCCTAGGTATCACCTCTCTGAGGAAGGAGAGTGGCTAGTGAGAGAACTGGGCTTATCGGTGGAGAGGGCAGAGGATGGTTCCGTGTCTTCACAGGATGTACGAAGGATACGGAGAGAAACCACAAAGAGGTGAGGAACCAAAGTTTGAGAAGAGCCTCTGAAAAGGGAGAGCGGATGGGAAATGGGATTCACAAGCCCTCCAATGTGCCCTGTGCCATTAATAAGGGGCAAAGCAGAGCTGACACACACAGGAGTCCTGTGTCCAGAAAAGGGATGCTGGCAATGTTCCCTCTAATTTTTTTCCATCTATGTGCAGAATAAATTTTATGTGCACTGAAGCATGTGCAGATGTACACCACCAGTAGAAACACATCCTGGCAGCTAAGGGCACTCTGCTTAATCAGCTGGGCAGCATTTGAATCTCCTTTTGGGTGGCCGCCCAAGTGCACAGCTTAAGGGAACACTGTATGCTCCTGAAAGAAGCAAGGCAACAGCAAAGACAGAAAACCATTTCCATTGGTAACATCTAGAGCATCCAGCAAATCAACAGCTCTTAATTAAATTGAGGGTAGAGGCAATTTTAGTTTTTGCACAAGGAAAGGCTAAAAACAGCCATGAAATAGGTTTTGTTCAGATTTTCCTCAACAACTTCTGCCATGGGACTTCAAGCCTAATCTGCAACATTCCCAGCTATTGTAATCTTGGATTTGACTCATCTTCCCCCATAACTGCACTGCACCTTAGTCTTGACCTTCAGCATCCCTGCTATTCCAGCTCTGAACTTCCATGTAGCTTTGGTGACACACTTCTGCAGAATCTCCTGCTCCTTTAGTTGGGGGCTTCCATTCCTGCCACTCCACTGGGCCATTAACCTAAGGTTGCAGACGTGAAAAGCTAGTCTAGCTCTGCCCTTTATTCACCTTCCATTCCTCAATATGCCCTTTTCTGAGTAGGAAGAGGGAGGATCAATCGTGAAGCTCCTGAAAGCTCTGACCCCAGTGCTTCTGCAGAGACTGTTCTTTGACAGGTTCCTGGGGGATAATGTAGTGACATTTGTATTCCCCACACTGCAGGTCTCGCAGAGGAAAATGGGATGTGGTATGCCAGCGTGTGTGGGCTGGAGGGACTGAGTCAGAAATGTTCAACAAGCTGGAAAGCATTGCTTTGTCTGCTGCACCGAGAACCCCAGTGCTGGGCTGCTTCATCAGCAGAGCCCTGGAGCCAGCTGCTGTCAAGGGCGAGGTAAGGGCATACCCTATCCTGACACACGGTTCTGACTTGGCCTTGCAGAACTCTTTCGTTCCATGTTTGTCAGATTGAATCAGATGGCCTTGGCGCTCTCAGCAATCAGCACTCCATGCTGGTAACTGTAGTCTGGACAGGCTAACTTTGTATTAGTTCACTGAGTGTATCCTGCTCTATTTTCTGCAGAGCATGAGTGGCAGTGGGACTGTTGGCTGGTTGCCAATGCTGCTTGCCTGGTAAATGTTTGCAGCATCCTATGAAACCATAAGTTTATTGGTGCTCCACCCGTATAAGTTTTGCTGCAGCTGTAGTTCTCCATAATGCTTCCTTATGACGGTCAGTGATAAATAGCAAAGAAAACAGTCTTGAAGTTAAGCCTCAGCAAATGCTCTAGAATCAGTTGTCAGAAACTGAGTTACAGACAGAATCAAAGCTAGGCTCTTACTGTGCTTTTTATGTCTGCAACTATAGGGCATGCAGTGGGATGGATCAATGAAGTCACACAAGGATGTAAGCAAAATTTGGGCCTTGGCAATTTAGGGTCTATGCAGCAAAATACATTTCATAGTCTGTAACATTGTAACCACTTCTCTTGTGGGAGGAAATGTAGTAAAGACAATGGGTTTATCCCTAATGCTTTCTGGAAACTGCCACAGGTATTTTCATTTTCGCCTAGAAAAGCCACTTAAACAGCTTGATTTAAGTCTCCTGTCCAGGATGGCATCTTCAAAAGTGCAACATGCACCTCGTACTGCTCTACAGTGTCAGCATTGGGGATGAGCCCCAGTCTTGGTGAAACAACTAAACTCCATAACCTTGTAACTCAGGTGGGAGTAGTGCCTGCTGAGATCATAGATGCCTGTGAGAATGTGCCATATTCTCAGGAATAGGATATAATATAACAAAAGTTCAGCATACTCACCAGCAGGTAGATAGCTACAGTAACCAGTTGCAAGTGGCTCCTTCGGGGAGGAGGCTGCTTGCTTTTGCTAGATTTAAAGGATCAACCCCTCCACCCCTAAAAGGCATGCTGGGAGCATGTGCTTATAAAAGGGCAATTGTATAAGCATGAGGGTTGGTTAGAGATTAAGAAATAAGTTGCTGCATCTGTGGCCTATCATTCTGTCCCAGTGGCCTTCTATGCTTACACTCCAGACATATCTAAACATCTGGCACAGGTTCTGTCAGCCAAGCTCTATTTCTCTACAGCATAAAACTTGAGAGGGTAGTGGTGGATTGTTTACCTGGTTTTTGTATCCTGAAACGCTGCCCCAACAACACAGCCCATTCAGGCTTGTTATACACTGTGGGTGCAGTGTGACCCCAATGAAAGACTTCTCCAGGGAACCATGCTTCCAGTAGGAATAAGTTCTGGAATACTTCTAACTTCTGGTTTATATTTCCTCCAGTTTGTAACCAGCAGAGTGAACTGGGTGGTGCAGAGCTCAGCTGTAGATTATTTGCACCTAATGTTGGTGTCTATGAAATGGCTTTTTGAAGAATTCAACATTGATGGGCGCTTCTGCATCAGCATTCATGATGAGGTGCGCTATCTGGTCCAGGGTGAAGATCGCTACCGGGCAGCACTAGCCTTGCAGATCACCAACCTCTTAACACGGTAAAGGCTCCAAAAACCCAGCAACATTCCAACCATGTGGCATCCTGATGGGCATGTGCTTCCTGATGGAAGTGTTGGTAGGATAGGAAAGTTAAGAAACATTGTCACTTCAGTTATGTTTTGTCCTTAGTGAAAGTGATGTTGGCCCAGAGTCAAGTTAGTAGCATCAGAGACTGAATTGCTTTTTATTCACCACCCAGATTAACACAGGCAATTTCAGATTAACCCTCTCCATTCTGGTGGGCCCCACTCCTGATCTAAACAGGGATCTATGCAGTGAGGGGCAATCAGGACTGACTACTACAGAGCCTTAACCACTCTATCAGGTAAATTGGGGTATTGGGTTTTTGATGTGAACACCTGTCTTCCTCCCATCTCCCAGGCTCAACAGCCATTGGCAGGGAAGTGAATTAGAGCCTAGATGTTTTTGAAATTCCAAATCTTGAGGGTTAGAGTGCTGAGAATCTTCCTTTATAAAACAGAATGCAGAACATTTCATCTTCATGGCTCTCCTAGCATGGGCAGGAATGGATGTGTGCCTGCAATTCTGCTGTGCCAGGAAACAATCCTAGCATCTGTGCAGGTTAAAGCCTTGTACCACTATAGGGCTATGTCTACACTCGCGGCTACTTGCACAAGAAAACGTCCACACGGCCGTGTGCGAGCTGTGCTTTTGCGCAAGAGCGCCCATGGCAGTGTGGATGCTGTCTTGTGTAAGAAAGCTCTGATGGCCATTTTAGCCATAGGGCTTTCTTGTGCAAGAAATCCCTGCCGAGCGTCCACGCTGCCCTCTTGTGCAAGAGCTCCTGCGCAAGAGAGCTTACACCTGTTAAAAAAGAGCGTAGTTCTTGCGCAAAAAGTCCTCTTACCATGCCATACTGTAAATTTCCTTGCGCAAGAGCGGGCAGGCAGTGTGGACGCTCTGTGGATTCTTGCGCAAGAAGCTGCGAGTGTAGACATAGCCTAGCAGAACTGACTTCTTCCTGGCCTAGGATCCTTCCACTAGTAGCTTGCCATTGTGCGGCTGCACTGAGGTCACAGCAGTGAGGCAGCTCTAGTGATTCAAACCCATATTTCTTAATTTTTAGTTTAAAATTATCACCTGAAAACTAATTTTTAAAGTCCCCTTATCAGCATGTCCTAGCACTGTTGCAGCCAAATAGGCCAAAGCAGAGCAACTTGCTCTTTCAGCTAGTCAAGGATGACAGTAAATAGAGCTGTTCTGTGCCCATGTGTTAATACCTTGGCACTTGTGGTTTTGCGCTTTCCCTTAGTAGCAATCGGCTTCACATTCGGAAAATGTTGCACACTGTGGGGGAGGAATAACTGGATTTAAGGGGCTGGGATCTTTCTTTCTTATAAGGGAAACTGAACATATATTCCCTTCTCTTCTTCCCACCTCCACTTCAGAATACCAAGCTCTCTTGCTACTGTGTAGTTATAAAGCACTTTACATCTCCAAAGTGCTGTGAAAATAAAATGCAAAATAATCTTAGGTGGTTGTTAAACATTTGTTGAAGCTATTTTTGCTGCAGGCAGGTTTGGTCTTGATTAAAGCATGACTTCTAACAGAAGGGAGAGGATACCACAGTTGTTGCTAACTGTGAAATCAGACTCTTCGCTGTCTTTTTGAGCTTGCTAGAGCTAGCCCAATTGAAAGTGGAAGCTATCAGCACTGAGGGAGCGCTCTTCGCAAACAAGCTGTAATGTCCACACTGCCTTGTAGAATAAGCCTGCCTCGATAAGTCTCCTACCTTCTAGGGCAATGTCAAAGGATAGAGGGTTCTGCCCCTGTGTGAGTAAAGATCTTTCCCATGATCTCAAAGTGGGTGTGGTAATAGTGAAGAGCTGAGACACAAAGCACTACTGGCCCACTTGCAGGTCTGAGAGTAACTCTTCCAGACAGAGCTGGAATCAACTGCCTAATGTGAAAAGGGGAAAGATTCTCCTCTAAGGCTTAAGTATTTACATGCAGTGGCTCTTACTCTTTCAGGTGCATGTTTGCCTATAAACTAGGCCTACATGATCTGCCTCAGTCAGTGGCTTTCTTCAGTGCTGTGGATATTGACCTGTGTTTAAGGAAGGAAGTGACAATGGATTGTGTAACTCCATCAAATCCAAGTGGTCTGGAGAGGCGATATGGCATTCCGCCTGGTAAGTATCATCTTGCACATGTTAGGACAGAAATGCAGATTACAGCTCATTGAAGAATGAACAGCTAATATCCATATGTAAGAAATAGCACTTGCTCCTAAATGCTCTGTCACAAAGCTTATGTTCAGCTAGGAACTTTATGATTGAATGTTGCTCTGCAGCAATCACAAAGCTATTTACTGTACAAAAAAAATCCCGTAAGACAGTTTTCTACCTCCATACAAAGATCTCTGCAAATGACCGTGTATTTGCTTGTACCATCTGTTAGGAGGTTCCTGTCTCAGCACCCAGGTCAGCCTGAATTTCCAAGCCAATGGCACTATATAGAACTCCTAACCAGCCAGAGACTGTTCTAGTGTAAATTCTGCAGCAAGTCCTACAGGAGTGCCCCCTCCCTGCTGGATTTACTGTAATATTGTGCAGACTCCACTGTTACCTGTCCTTTTGTCACCCCTACTCGTATGTCTGTACTGACTATAGATTCTAGATTGAGTAGATATACCCATATTACCTCTGATCATGTTAGTGTGCTAAAAAAGTGTAGCCATAGCAGCAAAGAGGCTAGCCCAAGGGCAGGCAAAATGCTGTCTCCTGCCACAAGCCTGTGGCAGGTGAGAGCCATGGGCAGGCTCCTTGCCTTTCACATACCCACATGCTGCTCTAAGTGGCCAGCTGTAGCAGCTCTGAGCTCTGCTTTGCATGCTGATCCTGTTAACAGTACAATCTTGAAGCTTTCAGCCAATGGGATGTGCTTATGTCATGCTTGTGGTGCAGGCAGTACATGACTCCCTCCCCTGGGGGCTCATGGCACTCAGAGCACATGGCCCCTGCAGCCAGCTTCTTTGAGCAGTATGTGGGGACATAGAAGGTAGGGAACTATCTAGGTAAGCGCCTCCTGACTAGATAGTTCCCTGCCTTCCTGGCTGCACCTGACATCCTGGCTGCACCTGACATCCTTACCCCAGGTCAACCCAACCCCCTTTAAATAAGACATGCAATATACCCCTTTAAACAACCTTTATTGGTAAAGCTTAAGCCAAAGTGCATTTTAGGAAAGACCTAACAAGTGAGTGTGTCCTGGTGATATGGACCCCAGGTGACTTCTCTCCAGGAATATGGGCTAAATACCAACTAAAGTTAGCAAACAAGAGAACACTCAAGTCCAACCAGAGAAGAAATAAACTGCTCCATTTTTTTCACTGTATCACCATAGCTAGCTTCTGATTTTCTCTTTACCAGCCTAGGGCTGCAGTGATTTTGTGTTCACAGCAGGGGCGCTAGGGCCTTTAAAGTGCTGTAGAGTTTCAGAAAGAGTACAAATGGAAAGAACTTCATAGCTTACCCTTGTCTTTCAGGTGAAGCTCTGGATATATATCAGCTTATTGAAATAACCAAAGGCTCATTGGAGAAAAGAAAATAGAGCTGGAGACAACAGTTGGAAGACTCTCTAAACAGTTAACTTATTGGCAAGGAGTGCCAAAGCTTGGGATCGGCTCCTGGTAGTGAATCACGCTGGTGTAAGAAGGGACTTGGCTAAGAAAGAGGACTCCATTGAAGCAACACATTCTAATGGCAAAGACAGATCCCAGAGCAGTGTCCAGACAGCCTACCCTAGGCTTCATGTTTAGCTGTACAATACAAAGTCTTGCACAGATGGTATCACTGAGCCACCATAGTTCAAGCAACTGTGAAGGGAGAGTGCATGAGTACTTATGTTCATTGCCAAAACAGTTGATACAGTTGTCCAAGGCATTGCTCCCAGTCTGCACTGAAAAGATGTGCTTGGTGAGCATTACTCTGACAAGCAGGCACCAAGAGAAGATAAGCCAGGAGCTCTATTTTTTTCGTCGTCTCTTCTTTTTGGGTTCCTGGCTCTCAGATGGCTGTTCTGCTGCAACAGTCTACAGGGGAATATCAATAAAAGCACATTAGAACCACATAAGCCTGTTCTTCAGTAGCATAACCTAATAGTTTATCTACTTCAAGAAACCACTCATGCGAATGAGAACTAGTGTTGCTCTTTCCCCATCAGACCCAGTGTTCCTCACTGATACTGCCACTGCTAGAAACACCATTAATGCATGGTTTTGGGTTGTTTTTTTTTTTTTAAATCTGGAAAGCATACTGAGTATAAACCCTGAGGCAGGAACCTTTTTATTTTACGTGCAGCATCTACTCCAAAAGGGCCCTGACCAATGTTCTAGTTTTTTCCAGACAGGTGCAGAATACGTTTTGTGTACACAGGCCAGCAGTAGAGAAACATGCTGCCTGTTCTGGGCACTGTGGGTGTTCTGCTAATCCAGTCGGTGGCATTTTAATCTCTCCTCTAGGCTGCCCAAGCACTCAGGTTACAGGGAACACTGACCTAAGGATGTTAAAATGCGGATAATTGACTAGTCTCTTGTACATTTCAAAGGAGGAATGTGGAACTTCTGCTGACTCCAGGCTGCACACAGGTGCTTGCTTTGAAATGCACAAGAGTCCCTAGCAGAGGCTCTTGCGCATTTCAAAGCCATGGAGACCAGGGTCAGCAGGGGACATTCAGTCCCCTGCTGACCCCGGGTTCCATGCTATGGGCTCTCCTTCCCCTTTCAATAGGCAGCAGTTTCAATGGGGAAACAACCACACAGCTGCTGCCTCCACTCAATTCAAATGAGCTCCCTGGGAACCCATGCTAGAAAAATCTACTATATAGGCTTTTCTAAGGTATTGTATACATCTGTTTTATTTTTAAACTGATTCATTTAAATTGGTAGCAGCATATTGAGTGAAAACTAGCTCTGGGCAATGCGTTGGACTAACACCAGTGTAGTATCACAGGGATGGTAGTCAGATCTCTACCATTTCACTCATTAAATGGGCAGATAATAAAGGTTACTTTGTAAAGATGGAACCAGGACAGGCTAACTGTACACTGATTTAGCCCATGCCCAAGGAAAGCCTCAGCTGGACCTTTAAGAGAGTGGCCTCCATGAGCCCTGGCACTTGTTCTTGTGAGATCTGACCTGGTCATTATCTGGTTCATTCTCAGCATCTTCAGTGTTCTGCTCCTGCAGTGCACACTCTACTGTGGACACATTGATGCGGAAGTCCCGGGAGGTGCTCAACTTCATGTACTGCATCAAGTTCACCTACCACAACCAAAAGAAAAATTCAAGGCCAATTGCTAGGAGAGAATGCTACAGTATTAATACCTGTTGTAGTGCAGCTTTCAAACACTGCCCACTCTTCCCAGTGCAGAGTCCTTTCTCACAATAACAATATGTTACTGGCAAAGTCTAGGCGACAGACTGATCATCTTACACTCCCTTTTTTCATCTTGGGTATGTTCAACATCTCCTGCCCCACTTTCAGGTGGGCAAAGCCCTTATGGTCTTTTTAAGAAGCTGAGAGTAAGCCAGAACCCTAAATGTGTATATTATCCTGGTATTTCAGTTGAGTACTGGCTAGGAATGGTTCTTTCACTGCACTTGAGATGAATGGCCAGAGCAATGGCATGAAACCTTTCAGTTTCTACTCAAGAAGATACAAAATGACTAAGTCATCAGAAAGCTTATGCTTCCCTGAGTGCCTGCAGTGATGCCAGCTAGCTGAACATAATACCAGTTTAGAATAGAAAATCAGGTCAGGATATGTGAGAAAGTTGTCATGATAGCAAATTCCTTCTATGACAAGTTGCACTGATAAAAGCAGTAGGGACATTCATTTAGAAAACCAAGAAAAGGCATGACAGCCTTCCATAGTGATGTTGCTTTGTTGTATGTATGTCATCTGTCCTTTAGCCACACAGAGACAGTGCTGGAGAGCAAAGCAGATTACCTTTGACTTTTTGGAGAGGTGGATAAGAAATTTCTCATATTGCTCTATAGCAAAAATCAGGTTTGGGATTGGCTTGGTCTCCCGAAGCACTTTGGCCTGTAATACATACAAAAAAAAGTGATGTTGGAAGTGAACACTGAAGGAGGCTCTCATAGTAAACTTTATGCAGTGTGAGCAACCCAGGTATGTAAGAATGCACACATTCATATGATCCTGAAATTGCAGACATAAGCCTGGATCTCCATAACTGGACAAAACCTACCCCCAGTTGCCAATTGCTTAAAGGCATTACACAGAACTCCACTCTCTCATGTCAAGGGACAAAGTCATAGAAATGGAAGGGACTTTGAGAGGTCATCAAATCTAGCCCTCTGGAGTGAAGCAGGACCAAGTAAATCTTAGATCATTCCTGACATTGTTTATCCACCAGCTTAGGAAGTCTATTTCTGAGCTTTAACTACCCTTATAAGTTAGAAATAAGTTCGAATTTTTCCCCAATATCTAACCTTAAATTTGCTTTACTGCAGATTATACCTATTACTACTTATCCTACCTTCCGTGAACATCATGCATGATGCATTACAGTAGGTATAGCCCATTTCTGGTTCAGGCAGTCAGTGAACTACTTCAGTGCTAAACCAGTGACACCATCTCTTTCCCTCTATCAAGTATCAGTTCCATACCATACCTTGCTGACTTAGTTTAAAAAAAATACTGAACCTAACTGGATCACAAGTACCTTTGAAGCAGATACTGCACAGTACTTTTCCATGGTTTTAAACTCTTTACTGAGCTGGGTCTGTGTTTTTCTATTAGGCAGCATCCATTTCTGACTCTCAATGCATTTCTGCTCCTTTTATTTTCTGTCATGATTTTCATTTCTAATAACTAACCAGGAGGCAGCATCCAACTCCATGGGAATCTCTCTGTCCTTAGCACCATCATTTTACATTCAGGAAGCAGTGAGGAAGTCATTGCTTTTGCTAACCTCACTATTTTTTATCAAGAGTATTGGTTCATTTGAATGTCACAGGAGTGTCTGAAATTTGACCAGCTATAAACATGATAGCTGATGGCATGATGCTTTAATGAATTTGAAGGAGAGATGCTATCTCATAGAGCTGGAAGGGACCTTAAGAGGTCATCAAGTCCAGTCCTCTGCCCTCACAGCAGGACCAAGTACCATCCCCTGACAGATTTGCCCCCTCACCCCAAACGGCCCCCTCAAGCATTGAACTCACAACCCTCGGTTTAGCAGGCCAATGCTCAAACCACTGAGCTATCCCTCCCCCTGTGCACCTTTAATCAATGTGACTAATTCTCTAGTTCCAATTCACATTTTTTCAACTGCAATTATTAATCTAATTTAGTCAAAGGAAATGCTCCATCTTAGTTTCATACTAAATTAAGGCAACTCCGACAGCACAGAGCACCAATCATCACAATGAAAAAGAAATGTGCTAGTATTGCCAACCCCAAATGTTCAAATATCAGTCAGGCACCAAAAAATTATGATTTAAAAAAAAAAAAAAAAGGCAGGTTCTTATTTGCCTTGTTTTTTGAGCCTTTAGAGTGCATTTGGGTCACATTTTCAAACTCTTTTTCACAGCCAGAAGGGCTACAAACTGTATTTTTTAAATGAAAGATGAGTTTCTGGTGTATTAACCTGCCTTCAAGAGAGAGAGCTTTAAGAAAACACAAAATCACAAGCTTCATGATAAAAATCTCAAGAGTCAGCAACACTATCATCACTGCATGTAACCAGATTCTAACAGAGAGTCAAGCTCACCATGACTGTAGCGACTACAGCAGTTTCATCCTCTCTCTTCTTTTTCTTTTCCCCTGCAAAGCTCAGGCTTTCACTGTGGATGTTCTGAAGGCAAAAAACACAGGGCAAAGCATCACAGGGCTAGCAAGAACAGCTCTTAGCTAAGCCTTGGCAGACAAATCTCTATGCTGCTGGTGCAATGTTGACAGCTTACCAAAGGACATTGATTCAGGAAGTGAAAGTTATCCAGAAAGCAACAGAAAACTTCCCTCGTTTTCTTAATTTTGAGGGTTTTGGAAGCTTCTAGAAGCGAGAGGCTACTA
Organism: Pelodiscus sinensis; assembly: GCF_052426305.1. NCBI lineage: Eukaryota > Metazoa > Chordata > Testudines > Trionychidae > Pelodiscus > Pelodiscus sinensis. Next base: position 30,354,755 of record NC_143065.1, read on the forward strand.
TCACTACAAGAGCCATGGGCAGGTGTTCATGCAAGCTCTCCCAACTCTGCCAACATAGCTTAACTTTCAGCAACAGCTCCCCCTCGCAATTCCAGCTCTGGTCTCCCCTACATGGCTCTGGGAATGCCCCTTGGTCCTTACCTGAAGCAGCCCTTGCTCAACCACTCATAGATACATCTGTCAAAGCATCATCTTGAGCAGAGATTGCCAATTATATTAATGTACATGGTGAATGGCTGCGCTGTATTTCGAGTCTCTCTTCTGCTTGCTGTTATTAATAAGACCAAGCTTGCCCAAGGAAGCCATGTCAGTATCCACAAATGCATATAAAGGGGTGATCTAATACATGGCTTAAGGACCAACACAGCAGCCACTTCCCTCCCTTTCCCAAGCTGAAATCAGTATTTTTGTACAAGTTGAATCCCTTCCTTACTGAAGAAGAATGTGTCCCTTGCCATGCTTATATAGGATGAGCTGACGTTTGGAATGATCAGAGCCACAAGCCGCACCGTGGAAGTTCAGGAACAGGCAGTGCTGATTTGCTCATTGTTCCTGATGCATGCTTCAGCACGAAAGGGGTTTCTCACAGGAAACGTCGTGCTCTTACCTGCACATATGTGATGAAGGCATAACACTGGGGAGTCAAATGGGAACCTGAGAGCTTCACCTATGAAGAAGCATAGATATCAGTGTTAATCCTGACAAGTGAATGTGCTCATCCCTCAGCATAAGAAGGTGGCACTCAGTGTTCCCTCCAATTTTTCCCCACGCACATAGGGAATTAATTTTGTTATGTGCACCAGGATGAAGATGATGTGTGACATGATACATAAAATTCATGTGGGGGGGGCAGAGAGGTTTGGAGTATGGGAAAGGGCAAGGGCTCCAGGGTTGGACTGGGGCTCAGGATTGCAGTGAGGGGGATGAGGGTGCAGACTCTGGAGTGGGGCCAGGGAGGAGAGGTTTGGAGTGCAGGCTGCCCAGGGGCTACGGAAGGGAACTCTTCCCCCTCTTCCCCCACCCCAGCTCTCTCTTCCCACAGTGACACTTGGGTGGGGGAAGGGTGCCTCTGCCCCAGCCAGGGCAGGTTTGTGCTAGGGCTGGGTTGGGACTGGCCCTGACAGGCATTTTTCCCCCTGGCCATGGCAGGGGGTAGGTTGGAGCCAAGAAGGGAGGGGTGCCTCTTCCCACCACAGCAGGTCTGTGGCTGGCAGGAGAGGCATCTCCTGCCATAGCCCTGAGTCCCTGCACAGGGCTCAATAGGCAGCTGCACAGCCATGTGGCCACACAGCTGAAAGGGAACTTGGTGGCAACTCACCAGCTTTTCCAGCCTCCCTGAAATTGTGCCCAGGCCATTGCGGCAAACTTGGATATACTGCAAGAAATACCCAAGAGAAGAGAGTGAGCATCCTTCAAGCACCTCCATTCATCCCCTGAAACCTGTCTTTCCAGGCAATGGCTGGAGACATTTCCCTCTGTGACACCCCTTGACCCACTGAGCACATGGGAGAGGGAATTCATATAAAAGCAGCCTGAAGGTTTCAGAAGGCTAATTGCTTCCCCACTTTGGGGGCAAGTGACTACCCTGCTCTAATGGGGTCACATCTTACTTGGATGTTCAAAATGAAGTTCTTGTCCAGTGCAAATTGTAGGAGGCAAAGAAAGGACTGTGATGTTTACTGCAGTGCAGATTAGTATGGTTCTCAACCTTTTCAGACTACTGTATTCCTTTCAGGAGTCTGATTTGTCCTGTGTATCTGATGTTGCACCTCACTTGAAAGCTACTTGCATTAGGGATGTAAATACCCATTAAAACAGTTAACTAGTTAAACTATTAAAAATTATATTGTTCAACTAGTTAACTGTTGGTGGGCTGATGCAGAGCAGTCGGGGCTGAGGTCCCATTGCCTTTGTGGGGCAGAGTCCTGCTTGCCAGGCACAGCAGGGACTGCTCCAGGCCAGCCCACCGTAGCCAGGATCCTGCTAGCTGGCCTGCCCTCTGTGGGCAGAGGCCTGCTTTGGGCATGCCCACCGGAGGATGGGTTCCACTAGTCAGCTCTCCACAGCTGGCCATCTGCTGGGGTTTGGAGAGATCTGATTAACCATTCCAGTAAGCCTAATGCTTACCAGATAACTGGGTAACTTTTTATATCTCTAACTTGCATATAAAATCAAATATAAAAATACAAAAGCGTCACTGCGTGCTAGTAAAAATTGCTGACTCTCATTTTGTCCATATGAAATTTTAGATTGTACTGACTTTGCTAGTGCTTTTTATGTAGCCTGTTGTAAAACTAGGCAAATATCTAGATGAGCTGATGTATCCCTGGAAGACCTTTATGTACCCTGGTTAAGAACCACTGGGCTAGGTGTTTTTCAAGTTGCCTTAGGGACAGCCAAACTGCACTGTGTAAGTGCTTATTAGAACCACCTTTGCAGCCCTCACTGGTTAGTATGGAAGTTACAGGCACTATCATTGTGCAAGCTGGTCACCAGAGAGACAGGGGAAGCATTCCTCACACTTCAGGAATGTCACTGCTGCTCTGGGGTATAGGAAATTCTTTGCCTTCTTCCAAAGCATCATCTCAGTCCTCATGTGCCAATTTCTACATTCCTAATTGTCAAGCCATGGATGGGATGAGGGGAGAGAGGAAGAGTGCTGGTTGCATGGTGTGAATGACACATGGTTCTCCAGTGAGAGGCCTGTGAGATTACAAAATATGCAAGAACCACTCTCCAGCAAGGGCAGCACAGGTCTTCCTCTATCTGCTATCTTGGCTAGGAAACTGATATGCATGCTGCATTGGAGGAGGGGGAGGATAAACTCGACTACAGCATGTTAACCGTCCCAAGCCACAGACGAGCTGTTGCCACTGTTAGCTTGCTGTGGGGAATGGGCAGAGGTGTTTAAATCCCATCCTGCAAGTTCAGCACAAGAGCACTCACATGTTTGATGAGGGAGGTGAGAATGGTGTAAGTCTTGCTGAGGCTTCTCAGCAGTGTGTCCACACAGCTCCCTGCAGGGAGGGCTGTTTGCACCAGCTCATGGTAAACCGTCAGCAGTGTCCCCAGTTGCAGGATTATTGCCTTCTCCAGAGACTGGATCTGACTTGATGCCTGAGAGGCATCTTCTAAAAAGAGAAGTGATAGGTACATCCACACCACAGTCACACTGACACTTTGGGGAAAATCAAGTAAAAATCAGTGCACATTTTGCAAAAAGTGGGGCTAAAAAGCCCCCGCTTCTACCCTTCTCAGAATTAAGATGTAATGCTAGCCAATAAGCTAGCAGTAGCCCCATATGCCCTGCCACTGGACATACAGGGTCAGACAAATGACCCTTCCTGCTTCTCCCCCGCACAGACACACAGCTTTCACCTGATGTCACATGCGGCCTGCATATACTTATCCCAAAGCCCAGATCCCAGCAATCAATCAACAATACTAAAGATAGTGAAATACAAATGTCCATCTTTGTGTGGAGGAGATATGGGGAGTATGTGTGTGGGATCAATCAGTGTAAAGATTGTTAACTCTTACATTTCCCTCCTGGGACCAGCCCAAGAGAGGCACCTTCAACCATCAATGTTAAGAAGCAGTCTCAGGAGGCTGGTTGTTCAAATAGTGAGGTATTTCCTTGCTCCCTAGTGCCATCTCTCTTTTGTGGAGCTCTAAGATCATAACAAAGCAGTGGGCCATTTCATTACCTGAGGTCTCCAATCCCAAGAGATTCTTAAACTTCTTGATCAGCCAATCCACCTCTTCAAGTACCTTCTCTGCTTGAGTCAGGACCAGCAGCTGAGGAAAAAAAGGAAAAGCAAGAAAGGTTTTTGGAACATAGTTGAGCACATTAGTTCTGCAGTCCATACATATCAAGACACCACATGGTCTGGTAGCACTTTATAGACTTTATCGTGAGCTTTCGTGTTTTGTTAGTCTATAAAGTGCTAGCAGACCATTTGTTGTTTTTTTCTGTACAGACTAACTCGGCTACCCCCTGAAGCTTATATACATATCAAGGGGAGCCTTGGCAGAGATTGGGTATTGCACATGCTGTTCCAACTCACACATGCAGTAGGGGCTGCTGTCTTGATGTTCACAATAGCAAAATGTGATTGATTCTCCACTTCCATATCCTGTGGGGAAACAGAGGCTCTTTGATAATCTCAAATACACACTGCACCTCTGCCTTGGCCAACACCAGGTGCTAAGCTTACACTAAGAGCTGGGGGTTTGGGCTGCACCTGATCTATGTCTCCAAGGTGAGCATGGATATCCTGGGCGAGGTCACGCAGCAGGCTGGCAGGGCTCTTGTAGAGAACATGGAGACTGAAGAGCAGGGTCAGCAAACCTCTGCAGCAAGGGGCATCCTCTGCAAGAAAGAGGAGGAGATGACAGCCACCGGGCAAGGCATTCCACGGCTTTTTGATCATGTATGCATTTTACTATATCCTACATTTTAAAGAGAGACACTGCATCAAACCCTTGTTAAAACACTAGTTCTAAAATTTGAGGTTGGAAGTCAGGAAATTCGCAGTTAAGTTTCTGCAAACAGCCTTAGCTCTGATCCAGCACCTCTGCCCTTCATTCCCCATAGCTACTGATGAGTCAGATCAGGAAGTCAGAGACTTGAGGCATTCTAAATAATATATATGGAGGCAAAATGAAGTAGATTGGACCCTTCAGCTCATAGGGTAGTGGTAACTAGTAGGGATGTGAATGGGTAACCAATTAACCAGCAGCCCCAGCAGGGCCTGTTGTCAGCAGCCCCAGCAGGCCCAGAAGGCCTCTTAATCCGTTAAATGTAATGTTTAGCAAACTGATTAATTGGGATTTTATATCCCTAGTGACTAGGAGGCAAATGCTACTGCACTGCATGGTAGAAGAGGAACATAAGAACGGCCATTCTGGGTCAGACCAATGGTCCATCTAGCCCAGCATCCTGTCTGCCGACAGTGGCCAATACCAGATGCCCCAGAGGGAGGGATCACAACAGATAATCCTCACAAGATCCCTCCCCTGTCACCCACCTCCAGAGAAACAGAGGCTAGGGACACCATTCTGGCTAATAGCCACTGATGGACCTAACCTCCATGAATCTATCTAGCTCTTTTTTGAACCCTGTTAAAGTTCTAGCATTCATCGCATCCTCTGGCAAGGAGTTCCACAGGTTGACTGTGCACTGAGTGAAGAAAAACTTCCTTTTGTTTGTTCTAAATCTGCTGCCTATTAATTTCATTTGATGACCCCTCGTTCTTATATTGTGGGAATAAGTAAATAACATTTCTTATTCACTTTCTTCACACCAGTCATGATTTTATAGACCTCTATCATATCCCCGCTTGGTCTCCTCTTTTATAAGCTGAAAAGTCCAAATCTTTTTAATCTCGCTTCATATGGGACCTGTTCCAAACCCCTCATCATTTTTGTTGCCCTTTTCTGAACCTTTTCCTATGCCAATATACAGGGCTCGCCGAACCGCGGTGAGCCCTGCTCGCCAGCCACGCTGTCTGGCGATCTGCGCATGCGCAGATCGTTCTGCACATGCGCAGATCACACGAACCCGGCTCTTCCAGGTTACAATCTACTCGCCATGTATTATTTGTCGAGCCCTGCCAATATATCTTTTTTGAGATGAAGCGATCAAATTTGTATGCAGTATTCAAGATGTGGGTGTACCATGGTTTTCTATAGAGGCAATAAGATATTTTCTGTCTTATTCTCTATCCTTTTTTTAATGACTCCTAACATTCTATTTGCTTTTTAGACTGCCGCTGCATCGAGTGGTTTTCTTCAGAGAACTATCCATAATAACTCCAAGATGTTTCTCGAGTAGTTGTAACCAAATTAGTCCCCATCTTATTGTATATATAGTTGGGAGATGTTGGTGCTTCTAATCAGCAAGCAACTGAGTGACCATAAGCAAGTACACTGAGTCCAAGAAGAATGACTATCTTCACAGAACAAAATCTAGTCCTGCGCATCTGAGATGCTACTAGAGAAGGGAAGTGAGGTGAAATGAAATGAAAGATACACATCCAACATTCAGTTTGCTACAGCAGCGGTTCCCAACCGCCGATCCGCAGCCCACTGCTAGACTGTGAACCACTGGCTGATGGGCTGCGGCAGCTGTTATAACTCAAACCAGCAGTTCTGGCAACTCGCTGCCGGCAGCCATAGTGGCTCAGGCAGCGGCAGCAGGAGGCACCTTCTTCCCTCCTCCCCATTCTGCTCTTGGGGAGGAAGGGGGCACAAAGGAGGGAGGCATGCACACCACCAACAGCCACTCTCTCTGCCTGTACAGCCGCTTTTGCTGGAGGCGACAGGAGGAGGCAGACCAGGGGGCACCTCCCCAGGGCTCCAGCTTCCTCCTCCACTCCCCACACAGCCGCTTTTGCTGGCAGTGGCACTGGGGCAGAGGTGAAGCAGGAGGCGCCTCCCTCCTTCTCCTCTGTAATGGTGGCTGTACGGGGCTCTGCACTCCCCTCCTATCTATGGGGGCGCAAGACACACTTGAGGAGGTGCGAAGGAGGAGGGCTGCTCCCCTGCTCACAAGGCAGTAACAGCCATGCTCCCTAGAGGGGGCAGTCTTGCTCTGGAGAGTGTAGGGATGGGATGGGGACAAAGGAGTGATGGGTGAGGACATGGTGGGGTCACAGAGGAAGAGGGTGTTGGCAAAGGTTGTAGAGGTCAGAGATTAAAGGGTCAAAGGGCATGGGGCGTAGGAGTGGGGGGGGATCAAAGGATGTTAGGCACTGGGGAGCAAGGGGCTGGGGTGGGGCTAGGCTGACCAGTAACATTTTATTTGCATATTCATCATTTGCATAATGAACATGCAAATAAAATGTTGCCAGTTCACCAAATGTTTGTGAATGGGTTTGCTGGTCTGCAGCATAAAAAAAAAGATTGGGAACCACTGTGCTAGAGCCACAAAAGACAACTCTAAAGTGGGCCTAGCCCATCTCATACTAGTTTCAAAGGGATGAAAAAAAAAAAAAAAAACTCAAGAGCACAGTGTCAAAGGGCCAAATTTGAGCTGATGCAACTCCATTGAAATAACTCAATTCCAAATTTACTCCCCCCAAAAAAATCTTACTCACCCAGATTGTTTTCCTTGCAAATCTTGACTGTCCACGAGAACAGCTGAACAAACTACACAATGGGAAAGGGGTTTTACATGAATGCAGTCACAAAGATAATGCTAAACTGAAAAAAATTGGTCTGAATTCAAGAAATATTCATAGCGCAAAGGTAACAAAACCATCCATGGAAACCAAGAGGCATCCCTAGCAGAAAGAAACCAGGGCAGGGTCTGTGGAGTTCTATACCTACTCAAGAGTGGTAGATGGCATTTTCAAGATGATGCATTGCACATGAGGGTCTGTGGTCTCCCTTAGGATTAAATGGGGTAGACTGTCTAAGTAAGTAAAGCCTTCATGTTCCTAGCAAATTTTCAATATGGCTGCTGCCTGGGTAAAACATGGTCTCCCCTACTCTAGCTCTTTAAAAGCTGTGTTTACGTGTTAAAGGGGGGTTAAGCACTCATCCATTCTTCCTTGAAGAACTGGGGCTAGAGGGGCCCCCAATGCATATGCACCCATAAAGAAGAAACTCCACAGTTTGGCATGATTTGCAGCTACTAATCAGGAGATCAGTTTGCAGGAAAACTGTAGTCCAGGCTTGAGGTGTATCGGGGGAAGAGCCAAGACCTCTACAGAAGGGCAGGGATTGCTGCAGGTCAAGATTAAGGTGCACTGGCAGAACCATGAAAGGGGTCTGGACTGCATCAGCAGAAGGTTAGAGAACGTGATGGATGCGGTGTCTCCTTGTCATAACTGATCAGTACCCATCATAGTAGTGACAGGGGATCTGGGAGGTACCGCAATACAAATAATAAAGGAGAACTAGGAGAGGTATTGCAGGGAAGCATATACAGCATCTGCCTTGTAAGGTCCAGCCAGTGCTACTCCTCCCTTATGAATTTAGCCTTCCTAAAATGTAAGTGTCATTCCTGAAGGCATTTAGTGTTGTAAGCCAATGTTAGGCTGGCTGTAATCCTGGCAATGTTTGGTCAACTTGCAAGCACAGAGCAAAATGAACATTTAAAAAATCTTGTCACCTCTGGAAGGCTGCAATCATACCAAGCTGATGACCTTCTCCCAGTGTATCATAAGCTTCCATACCCCACTAATGCCAGAATCACACACGTTCTCAGCAATCAATCACTAACAGCTCCGCTAAGTACCTGGGGAGAAGAGGGCTCCAGTAGCTTTGACAAAATGGAGATAATAGTCACAAGCGAAAGCAGTTCCTTGCTGTTCAAGTCATCACCAGTACTGCTCAGTTGGTTCACCAGAGACCTCTGATCATGGGAAGGAAGGACAGAATCCAAATACATATAGATGCCTGGGCCATTTTAGGAGAACAGTAATCAAAAGCCCCCAAAACTGGGAAATGTAAAGAAATCAGTAGCTCCCTCCTCAGACCCCAGCATAGGCAGCACCAACACTGAAGAAGAGCAGAATTTCTTACACAGAGATAATCAAGATACTTTCAAAACATCTGTGAGCATTTGATTTTGTTGCAAACTGTTAAATAAGAGCTAGTTTCTCCTTTAGTGTGACTCATACAAAATTCACTGAGGTGTGGGCTGTACCTCTGGTTTCTACATTTGCTTTCTTTTGCAGACTGCATTAGAAACACAGTCCCAATCTGCACTAAGTCTTATTGTGCTTCCTAACAGGTGTGAAACTCTTCTGGCGGTGCCAGTTTATCACTCAGTGGGTCAGTCACAGGACATTTTCTTTTCAGTTGGCAGCAAGCTAATATACTAGGCAAAACATGTAAAGGTGCCCCCAAGTTAGCTTGTGTTTTGAGACCACTCACTAACCACAGTGACACTCCTGCTTCTTACCTGAAACTGTCGAATCTGGAAGGCAGCTTTTTCAGTGACGTTAATATCTTCCTCTTCCGCTACATCATCATTAGCAATATCTGAGAGGAAGACACAGAATAGAGAGGACAAGTTAAGTGGGCAGAATACAGGATTTAGTACAGACACATACATGAGCATGCATGCATACATTTTCTCCTGTGCTGTGGCAGTTAAAGGCCACAAGTCTGAAGAAAACAGACTGGAGAATTGTGGAGGGCAATAGAGGATGGTTCAAGTCAGGGTTTCAAATCGGGAGGTTCCACACCAGACCACCAATGTTGCTCTGCCACCAGAGACTATTTGCTTGCCAAATCTCTGGGACTGGCCTGAGGAAGTAAAGTCAAATGGAGCTCAGTGACTAGCATCACTACTGAATGACTCCTCCTGCAGTGACTCTCTCCTTGTCCAAAGGTACAGTTGAAAGCTGTCACAGTACATCTAGCCCCATTAATGAGAATCCAGGACTGAGCAGACCTGTTCTGTCACAGCCAAAGCACTTACCCAAAGCCCGTAGAAACTGTGGGATCTTGGGCTTGTAGAGCTGTTGCACTGTGTTAAATATCTTCAGCAAGCCCTCCAAGCACAATAGTGAGATGCTCTTGCCTTTCTTCTTCCCAGACTCTTCAACTGCAGTTGGAATTGAAGTGTACCTCCATAACAGGACCCTGGAAGGGGTGGATAGGAAATTAGTTTCATATATTCTGGCATAGTTGGCTGTACAGCACAAAAACTCAGATAGAGTCAGTCTTGGACTCTAAAACCTAGATCATCTTTTCAGTACAATTGAACTGGAAGATCTTTTCCCCACAAGGAGGGGTGAGGACACAGTGTGTCCAGAACCCCTCAATGTCTGAACCTTTATCACTCATGTCATATTTATCAATTACATTTATGCAAATTACGACAAAGATTTTGCCCTCCTATAGTTTGTTTTTGATGAGCCAATGTGACAGATCATTCTATGTGATTTATGAAAATATGCTTGTGACATGAATGTGTCATAACTCGTATGCTGATGCAAGATGGTTTGTACAACGTATCATGGGAAAAGTTGTAATTTACTGAATATGATTATCGCATTTGTATGCATATATAATTTTTGTAGATCAAGTTAGGACCTGTGCATCTGTAATTTCATATTTGCTGCTTTCTTTCGCACCCACTGATGACACTTCAGGTACAACAATGGAAGAGGCCACAGTGCTCATGGTCCATCAGCAAGAGACAATGGGCTGTAAAAAAGCTTGAAAAAACTTAAAAAACAACAAATAGTCTAGCAGCACCTTAAAGACTAACAAAACATGTAGATGGTATCATGAGCTTTCATGGGCACAGCCCACTTCTTCAGTAGCCACGTTCCTGTGTCTCAGTGGCAGCAGGTTGGAGAGTTAAGCTCAACAAGACAGGGTTACCGGACAACCAGGCTGTCAGGGGAAGCAGATGAAACTGAAGAAGTGGGTTGTGCTCATGATACCATCTACATGTTTTGTTAGTCTTTAAGGTGCTGCAAGACTATATGTTGTTTTAACTTTTTCCAGTTACAGACTAACTTGGCCACCCCTCTGAAGCTTGTAAAAAAGCTTAACCTTCCTGGGAACATGTGGGTCAGCCCATGAAGAATGGCTACAGAGCTATGTGATCATGTCACCAGAAACTAGAACCCAACTTGATCTCTGTAATTTTCCATGAGAATTTGGGAGCGGAAAGGGGCCAAACTTGAAACAAAGGATTCCTGCCTTATGCAAATCCTATTTAAGGGTGGGAAGTGAGATAATCCTGGTTGTCACAAAGACTGAACTGGAGGAAGGATTGTTAGAACCACATTTAGGGTGAGAACTTACATGGAACTGGTTTCTTTAGTGTATTAAGCTTATCTCGCATGTTTATTTTGCTCCGTTACCTACTTTATTGTCTGCAACCTCTTATGACCACGTAAATCCTACATTTTTATACTTAATAGAATCACTTTTGTTTAGTAATAAACCCAATGTAAATAACTGTTACTGGGAAAAATGGGGGGCACGTGGGAAGGAGCCTGTGCATCCTTCTCTTTACCATGAGAAAGAGGATAAATTTAATGAGCTTACAGGCTGTGTCTAGACTGGCAAGTTTTTCTGCAAAATCATCTGCTTTTGCGGAAAAACTTGCCAGCTGTCTACACTGGCCACTTGAATTTCCTCAAAAGCACTGACGATCTCATGTAAGATTGTCAGTGCTTTTGCGGAAATACTATGCTGCTCCCGTTCGGGCAAAAGTCTTTTTCCGAACAGCTTTTGCGCAAAAGGGCCAGCGTAGACAGCAGAGATTTGTTTTCCACAAAAAAGCCCCGATTGCGAAAATGGCGATCGGGGCTTTTTTGTGGAAAAGCACGTATAGATTGGCCACGGATGCTGCCAATCTAGATGCGCTTTTCTGAAAATGCTTTGAACGGAAAACTTTTCCGTTAAAAGCATTTCCGGAAAATCAGGCCAGTGTAGACGTAGCCATACTGTATAGATCTCTATACAGTATAAGTCTGCAAACACAGACTGAAAGCAGCTTGCGTCTCAGCTGCAGCAGGCTGGAGAGCTAAGCTCAACAAGACAGGGTTACAGGAGGACCAGGCTGTCAGGGGAAATAGACTCAGTAGTATCTCAGAACATCCCAAGGAGATCCTGACCTGTCGTAGCTAGATATCTGCATTGGGATCTATATAAATAAGACTTTGAATGTACAGAAAAGAAAAGCTAAATTGAGAAGTTTTGAAGAACGAGAAGTGTTTGTTCCGAGGGGGACCTGTAATGTATCTGTTTTCCTGTTCTTGGCCATCAGGAACCTTCTTTCCCCTTACTCAAACCCATTTCTACCAGCCATCTCTCTACACAATCCTTTAACTGTCATGACTACCTTCCTCTGATTTAACTTACAGACTGATCATGCAAACCCCTTTATTCAGATGGCTAGTTCTTAGCTAATGTAAGTAATCCCATTAGTTTCAACTGAAGTACTGTCATGGGTAAAGATTTTTCACACAAGGATAAGTTTGCAAGATCAGACAGAGATCCATTCTTTAGGATAGAATGTGTTTCTCTATGTTTGTTTATCATGTACATTTATGATATTATCCAAAAGTGACTTCTAATCACAGTGGTACTAGATAGCCATCTACTTGCTACCACCAGAAGAATGAGAAAGACACAGGACTATGTTTTTAAACTCAAAGGGAAACAGCCAATGTTTGGCTAAAGCTAACTCCTCTTTCACACACAACAATTTCAAACTATAACTGGAGTTAGGTTCAAACTAAAATATCCCCCAAAGGCCTGTGAAGTCTGGCCTACAGCCATACTAGTTTTGTACTGTGAGTAACAAACTAAACACCAGAAAGGGACTGGCAAGCTGGGTTTTATTGGGAATGATTCTTCCATCTCTTTCATTGTGCTACACGGTCTATAACTCACTCTAAGCAGCACACACCTTTATTTGTCCACCATGCATCTCAGGGATATGGGAGGCAAGTTTATTATAATGTGGTTCTAATTACAGTTTCAAACAATTGCCACTGACTTTATTACTCTTTCAGACTTTTACATGAGTTTCAGTTGTTTAAAAAATACATACACTTGAACTTCCATACTCTGGGTGTCCCTAATCCAAGAACACCCGTAGTATGGAGGAAGCAGCTCTGCATACTATGGGGGATGGTGCAGCTGGGGCTGCGGGAGGCAGGCCCTCAGCCCCGCTCCCACCACAGGAGCAGCGGGGAGGGAAGAGGCTGCATGGCATGAACCTCTCTGCCCCGGGAAGCAGTGGGAAGGGAGACAGCCGCAGCCGCGGTCACAGCCCAAGCCAACCCATTCCTCCCCAGCCCCAGGTGCAGTGGAGAGGGAGGAGGCCAAATGGCTCCACCCTCCCCAGCACCCGGAACAGCAGGGAGGACACATGGCTCCAGCCTCCTGACCTGAAGCAGCAGGAAGGGAGGCAGCTATGTGGCCCAAGCCTCCCCGCCCCCAGGAGCAGCAGGGAGGGAGGAGGCCATGTGGCTTCAGCCTCGCTGGCCCCCAGAGCACTCGGGAGGGAGGCAGCAGCGTGGCCCGAGCCGCCCCAGAACACGGGCCGTCCACGGCAGCAACACTCTGACCCCAGTACACCTACAGCAGGCATTCTGGGGGTGGAGCGTGGGCAGGGCCAGGCTGGCAGTTTCAGAAGGCAGAGCTTTCCCCCGCCTAAGCCATTAGACACCCATGCTGCACACTATTTCCCCTAGCCACCAGCTGGGGGAATGGCAGTGCAGCAACACACTTCCCCTGAGGCTTTTCCCTGCCATTCCCATAGCAATGCAGGCAATGCCAGGGAGCAGCAGGGGTGAGGGGGGAGGAGCCCAGAGTCATATGTACCTCCAGGAGTGGGGCACTAGGTCAGTGCCCCACCCTCATCTCACACGCCCTCCTGCCCTAACAATTCTTTAATCCAGCATTCCCTCTTTCCCAGGGTTGCGGAGTTAAAGAGGGTCACATGTACTTGCAGTCCAGCATTCAAGTCTCCAAGCTATGTAGCAACTCACCGAGTAATTTTGCAGAGGGTTTGGAACATCTTCTCTGGGTTCTGCCCATCAGGTCCATCTGTTTGACCTGTCTCCTCCAGCTGTTGCACCTTCTGCAGTGCTACATTGACCGCATAGCGCATGAATTCACTGCTGGAACGCAGAACAGCCAAGCTCTCCTCGTGGCTTTGGGCACTATCCCTGAAGAATCAAATGAACATTTTATGAACACCTCTGAGTCTAGGATAAGAACACACCTTCAGGTAATGCAGAGAGCTAGCCAATAAGCATTTTGTCTTGGCACACTAGAGTGCACAAGGCCCTGTGAGGAATATAACTATCTACCTGACTGTTCTTTTTTTAGTTTGCCACATAAATGTGCTTCAGAATCTGAACTTTCATTTTAAGAAATGAATCATGGCTTTAACCCAACAACAAACCCTCTCCAAGGAGGAAGCAACAGTCCAGTTCTTCATTTAAACCACTTGGAGCAAATACCCAGAAAACAGAGTTCTAATAGTCTCTTAAACCGAACTCAAATCCCCAATTGAGTACAAGTGGCAGAGTCTGCTCAGCAGAATAGAACAGCACGGGGGGCTGCGTGTCAGGACTGAGGGTCACTGATCTTCTGAGAGTGGAAGATGGCCCAGAACTTGGATATCAGAGGTGCTTCAGGTCAGAAATAAGGAGCATTAATACAGCTGAAGTGTAGCTCTGGAGAGAAGCTACAAATCAGGCCTGAGGCTGCATGAAGCCAACTAGTGCAGCCCCTGCCTACACCAGACTGCTCTGGAGAGTGTTCCAAGTGTACTGCTCAAAAAGACAGGCAGCCCACAAATGCCACACAAGTGACTTTAATGTAAAGTATACAAATCAGAGCTAAACAGGCTATGACAGTTTTACCTGAACAAAGCTGTGAGCAGTGTGGATACAAAGCTCATGGAAAGGAAGCTTCGGGTGGTTTTATTGGCCGAGGGTGACTTGTTCTTCCCAGCCTTTTCCTTCAGGATCTCCGCAAGTTTGCTGTAACACTTAAACAGGCCTAGAACATCCTCAAACTTGTTCTTGCTGCAACAACACAAGGTGAGAAAAAGCACTGATAAGGACCAAACTACAATTTCTTCATGTGAACTTTTATTAATCCAATTAGAGAAGATACTTTCCAGATGACATATCAAGCTCCCTATCCTTCCAATACACAGCTCAGGTTCCACCCAGTCAACACTGGCTTGACTACGTCCCTCATTTCATAATCCTAGCAAACTGAGATAATGAAAAGTATAGTGATGTTCAAAACAAAGACTCTCCTAAGGTTAAGTGTAGATTTACACCATGATATGCAAGGAATGAGTTATGAGAAATCATTCTCTGTTCCTCTGTTATAGTTGGTGCACTATGCTGTATTTTCAAGGTACACTGAAGACATGGTCCAAGACACACAGAAAAGCTAAGGAGTTAAGTTCCTTCTTAACTTCACCAGTGTTGTTAAAGTATAGGACTTGACCCATTACCTGAAATTCCCTATGTTAAAGTTGTATTCAATCAGGACCTCGCAAATTCCCATTACCAAGATGGCATAGATATTGTTCTTCACGCCAACACCAGAAGCCAGAGAAAAGTCTGCTGATTTATCCTAAAAGCCAAAATGAAAAAATGAAAAATCCTTCTAAAATCCAATAGGAATCAAAACTCTCCTTACTCACCTGGCCCTGTTGAGAAAATCTGAATTACCAGTTCAAAGTCCTCCAGTTCACTCTTGATCATTCGCCGTGTGATAGAGTCCAACATCTCTTCAAGGTCTTGTTGGAATCCCGCATAATCATCCTCGTCATCGTCTTCCTCAGCTTCATGATGCAGATGCACGGTGCTCTTATACCAAGCTAGGCAGTGCTGGATACAGCTGAGCAGATGGGCCTGGAGAAAGCAGTCACCAAGCAAAGTCACTTGTAATATCCTAGCAAGGGATTAGCCAGTGGGATCATTCCAAACCTTCTAGCTGGAGAGGGAGATTGGTGAAATGGAACACAATTCTCTATGGCAACAGGCTGGACCACTATAGCTAGGGGCATAAAAGCCTCAACAACATGCTTCAGAATTCATAGTCTATGGGAATCTGAGTGTCTCTCATTCACAGCTGATGCTTTAAAAGACAGAAGTGCTGCGGTCTCATAACCATACATCAGAACTTCTAACAATGCAATATACTCTGAATTCCAACAAAGGATCTCAGCTTCAGTCCTACATAACAGCTGCCACTACGGACACATGGCTTGCTGTATATCTGAATTATTTAAGGGATATTAGATGAGAAGATAAACAAATTTCAAAGGGGTTCCTTCACTATTTCTGTGGCTTCTGGTGTCTTCCCAATCACGTCTTCCGCAGCATGGAACAGAAGATTCTTCAGAAAAAAACCTAATGGCTAGATTTTAATTTGGCCCCTTTCAAACTCCGTGAATTTTTGGAGATACCCAATCTGAGGGCAGATTGGGTGAGGGAACAATGGAGGGAAATTCATGCTGAAGAAATGAGATCAGAACTGACGAGACACTTCTTTTCTGTATTTCTATATTATTTGGTGCTACGCTGCAGGACATAAGACTGGAACTGGCTCAGTAGAGGATAACAGCAGCAGAACCACAGCATTGCTATGGCTCCTTCCATCCATGGCTGTATCAAAGCACTTTAGAAACATTAATGAAGAAAGTACTAAAACATCATGGATATTGTCCCCCATTTTACTGATTGGAAAGCTGAGCCAGAAGTAGTGAAATCACCAGAAGGTGTGACTTGAGTCAGTCAACTGCAAAGCTAAGAACCAATGGAATGAGTGAGTTTTAAAGGGCAGAATACACTGTATATTTCTTACCAGTGGTTCCTGAAGAAAGATTTGGTCTCCTTGAGCCATGATACATCCCTCAAGTTTCAGTGGGGGAAGCAGGTCTGGTTCTGGCTCATAGTATCGCTTTATCTGCCACAAAAAGCAAGGAATAAAAAAAATAGCTAGTCACTTACTGTGATGGGTTTGGTCACCTCGTTGTGATTGTCACTTGATGTGCTGAAATACCACTTGAGTCTACCTTCCTGCCCTCTTGGGCACCCCTCAACTCTAGCCCTGCTCAGCAGGAAGATGGGCCCAATGATATTTCAGCACATCAAGTGACAGTCACAAGGGGGTCCCAGTTTTCCAGGCTGTGAAAGAAGCTTATCAGAATAACTGAGGTTGAAATATTCCATGTGACCAGTTTCTTAGTGCATTAAGCTTAGCTTGCATGTTTTCTTTTATTTTAATAACCCAGTGTTCTGTCTGATATCTCTTATGATTATTTAAATCCTACTTTTTATCCTTACTAAAAATCACATTTCTTTATTAATAAACCCAGTGTAAGTAGTTGTTTCCTGGGGGAGCAAGAAGTCTGTGCATCTCTCTCTTTACCCTGAGAAAAAGGGTGACCATGAACTTATCATGTATAAGGCTTTATACAGAGTTAGATGGATTTATCTGGGGTTCAGGTCCCATTGAGGCTGTGCATTTCAATGCTGAGGCAAGTCCCTTTGGCTGAGCCTTACCAGAGCTGAGCTGATTTCAGTGTCTCTTAAGGGCTGAAACTCTATTTGTGTGTCACTGGGAAGCCTGGATCAGCAGGACAGAAGTGAGGGGCATACAGGAGGGCAGAGAGTCTCAGTGGTATTTCAGCAAATCAAGTGAAAGTCTCTACAGGGCCTCCATGAGCAAACCTATCATACTTGATTTCTGTATCTTTCAGTTCCCCATCTGTAAAATTTCCATACCTCATATTAAAGACTGTGAGGGATTCAGTTACGAGGGAATGGGGATCATAAAAAGACCTGAGACATTACAGGCCCCTCTTCAGCAGGTCATACATCCCTGATCTAGGAGCAAACTTCAGTCCCCTGATGGCAAGAACCACAAATAGGGTTGATGTATGTAATCTTGTTGAAGCTACATTTAAGGGCACTCACTGTTCCCTTGGTTACCTATATCCAGCAACACTCGCATTTTACCTCTTCAAAACTGTCAGTTCATCACTAGAAAGGTTTGCAATATCACCCACTCCTGCATCAGTGAATGTAAATAAATTGCTCTTGTAATTTTGCACCTATAATGAGCTACAGGCACAGTCACACATCTAATTACCTAACTTTGGTGGTGCAGAGAGGTAAGTAGTTGTTTAAATGCAAGCAGTAAGTGTCCACAATTCTTTACAAGTAAGATACCTAGCCCAAAAAATGAGACACCACAGCTGAGAATCCAGGTTAATGATTTTAGATTGCTTCACACACCACAAGGGAACAAGCGAGCTTGGAGCAGCGCTGAAGTCACAAAGGGAAAGGGACATAGGTATGCTCCTGGGAGACCATATACCAGGTTAAGAGTGTATTTTAAAAAGCCTGTAGCAACAGGCTTCCATTGACAGGAACCATCTGCCATGCACAACTTCAGTTCTTGGTTCATGTGGACATGTCTCAGAGAGCACCACCTGCCAAACTGGCCGAAAAGATGTGACTGTGACATGTGCAAAAGAATTGAGAAAAGTTAATCCACCCTACAAGGGCAAAGAGAGCCCTCCTGGCGAGCAATGATTCTGTAAGGAGATGTCTGTGGAAATCTGTTGGAGAGCAACCACTGTGCAGTGCAAAATTCTAGGACCAGGCAAGATGCAAGATTGCTGTATACCTGAGACAGCAGCATGTCCATTATGGAGTTACTCAGCTGAGAGTTCCTACGGAGGACATCATAAAAACCCTGGAAGGAAGAGAGACACGAAATAGTCAAGATTACCAAGAGACAATCTGCAAACCTAATTTTGTGCTGCTAGATAACAGTGAACTTAACCGTTCAGCACTGGAAGTAATCAGGAGCAAATACAGTTGTATTCAGTATAAAGAATATTGGCAAAGTAAGACACAAATGTCTTATGGGTGGCCACACCCAAGTTGAATCCCTTTACTGCTGTTGGCAGCAAGCAAAGAGTCTGACTTTTGGTGCTGGAGCATTAAGTGGCGCTATCCTAAATTTTAACCTGCATTTGTGAAATATGCTCCAGAGACAACATATTCTAGATGGCAGTCCATAGGAGGCAGTAATTCTTTAAACTGTGAATGGTAAATGCACATCCTGTAGCAACACAGACAAAACACACACTAATTACCAAAAATCAAATCAGCCCAAACAAAGAGAAGCAAGAATGCTCATTCTGATTTACTAATTGTTTCCCAGGAGCCTATCTCCCTAAACCTGATACATCATAGACAGGGGATGACAAACCACGGAAAAATCCACTCGCCAGCCCCGCACCGCGCATGAACCAGACCCACATTGCACATGTGCGCGCTGCCAGTGAACGGGGCGACCGGCTGAAATCTACTCGCCACAGGTGATTAGATACATCTATGATCAGGGCTCAACAAATCAGCGTATCTTTGGAATCAGACTTGCACCTGAAAACACCTCCTCGTACTAGACCTATCATGCACATAACTTGGTCAGCACCAAAAGAACCACAAGGCAGAGACAAATAAATGGTTGCTTCTCAGTAGTAGTGGTAGAGAATGGTAGAATCCTGCAGGAGGCCTAAGGAGATTCTTCATACACCCTCCTACCAAGGATCTCATTGGAGCCTGTCAAAGTTACTACATAATCAGACCAAGGCATCATTACGAGGCCCCAAAAGAGGCCAAGCAAGCTATCCCTTCAGTTCACCAAACCATCCTCAGACTGGGAATCAATCCCAGGTCCCTGACATGAAAAGCAGAGCACTGGCCAATAGCTAGACAGACTAGCCCCATTATATTTATACAGCCGAGAAATACATCAAGAACTGGTGATAATCAAAAGCATTTAGGAGGCTTATGTAGACTCATAATAAAGAGAAACAAAATGGTTAAAACAAATCAGAGTCCTTAGAATGTCAACATCCCTGGAGAAAGTCAGCTGAGACCTGTAATCCATTTCCCACAGGCTCCTAGACATAAAAAAAGATGGTGACAGCATTCAATCATTACTGACCTGGGCTGGATTAGAACCAACTATTTTGGATTAAACTGGTGATTTTTGAGGCTATTGAGGAAACCCAGTTTACCTCATACAGCATGAGTCGGACATCAGCCTGCTGACTCAAGCATCGCCTCAGGCTGCCCAGGATTTCAAGGCAAAAGGCCTCATTAGCTGCAGAGTTGTAGCAGGCATGAATATCTGCCTGGACCTGAAAGAGGGGATATTAGTGAAGGCACATTGGTTCTGCTTCTAATTTATTACGATGCAAGAACTAGATCAGAAAGGGAGACAAACGTATCATTTCAGCCAACCAAATATCCAGCCTCACTCCAAAACAGAGAAAATCACCAACATATTATTGGTTTTCTACCCCATTCTGACAGGGGTAACCCTTGCAGCATGAATGCTCCATTTGAGTTGATGGTTACTGTGGCCAGGACACTGGGTGAGGATAGCATCTAAAGGGCATGCTCACCTGGTCCAGCCTCTCTTTTCTCACTGGATTACCAACATTTCCTCCTAGCTGTTAACATTAGTTGGAGTGGCTTCTATGACAGGAACAAACACTCTACTCTGAATACCTATTATAAATCAGCATCCATTTACAGAAGCACACTCACCTGACTTGCACTGATGGCCTGGCTGCACTGGGAAAAAGCCAAGCTGCCCAGAACCTTAAAATTCTTCAACAGCAGTAAAAAGCCAGCAACTGCAGCTTTCCGAGCATCTAGCTGCCTATGAGTTAGGAAAGAATAGAGAAGCATGAGGAGGGGCAGGAGTTTTAAAAGAGATCAGCCCACCTAACAAGACTTTTCTGAGCAGTTCATGTAATTTTCTGATACATATGCAGAGCATAAAAGTGAAAAAAGAAAAATTAAAGTGATGCTGCATTCTGTAAGGGAGCATGTAATGCCCAAGGAATTAGTATCTCGGCAATTTAGTTAGTTTCCTCTGAGCTCTTCAAATCTCACAGCACTGATTTCTCCTTTCTGTCTCACTCAAGCATATAGCAAGGGAGAATGCTGGGCACAGACTTGCTGATTAAATGGCTGTGGAAGTGGGAATGAGAGCCAGGCAGCCAGGCAGCAAAGAAAGCTGCATATTTGCAGTAGAGCTGGAAGGGAGGATCTCTCCCATCTCTCACCTTTCCTCTTTCCCACTTGCAGAGCTGCAGCTTTCTGTGCCCCTGGAAAGCAGGATCTTTCCTCTGCACATATTTAGGCAATACCCCACATCCTTCATCAGGATCAGGCTGCTTGCTTTAGTTACAGATTTTTGCATCTATAACTAAACAAACACTACCCAAGAAACTCCACAGTGGCTCCTAATGTACTAGAGACAGAAAGAAATCATCCAGGACTTTGCAAAGAACAGATCTTTCTACAGTCTCAAAATAAGACCAGCATACTATAGCATCTTGATGTTTCCAGTCATTTGTTCACTTTGAGTTCCCCATGGCATTGGTGTGCTTTGATGTACGGTGACGGTAAACACCATTGTGGAGTTTATTTTCATTTGCTCTCCTTATCTTGAGCTTCCAGCTGATTTTCTGAATTTATAGTCTCAAGGTCAAGGCTCTCCCTCATTAGAAATCTGGAGTTCTCAATCCAGAAAGTGAAACTATGACTGCATTATAATAGCGTGGAAGAAAACAGGCCTTCACTCTGTGTTTGTGAGCAACAAGTAGCCAGAGACAGTTTACTCGAGCAATATTGCAAGGGAAGAAGCTGCTGCTAGACAGATCATCAAATATAAAACAATTAGAAGCCAATATATATACTATCCGTTATATATAACAACAACAAAATTATTCCCCTTCTCATAACAATTCTCTTCAGACGCCACCTTATCTCAAGGTCTTCACTAGAGTCAGCATTCTATCTTTATCTCAAGCACAAAAGAGAGGCGAGAGGCAAAAACAGCATCTCTCACAGCTCTCGTGTTGTTAGGTCTCAGTGTTAGCATGAGTTAGGCTAACCAAACTCAAAAATGGCTGTATACAAATCCCTTATTCCCTTTTTCCTGCCTCCACAACAGTGAGGGCCAGGTGGATTGGGATGAGGGGTCTCCATAATAAAAAGTACCCACTTCCAATCCAGAGAGGAACAATAACTTAGAAAAGTTTTCAAAGACACCCAGCTTACCTGGAAAAGATGGCTTTTCGAAGAACAAGTATGAGGGAGTCCCTCACTGACATGCTGACTTTCAGCAGTGGCTGGAAGGGAAGGGAACTGTTAAACAGAGTGGAAATAAGGCTAACGCATGTGTGGGGGTGTGTGTTCATATCTTATGCTAGGTTTCTACACTTTCATCAGTACTAAAGAAAAACCAAAGAGTTTTAAAATGTTGTGAAAGAAAAGAAATGCATTGGATTAAAGCTCCTAGGCAAGGACTGTCCTTGACCATATTTTCAACTAAGAGGAACTAACAAATTATTAGTTCAAGAAAGGCTCCATGCAACACTGACAGCAACTGCAGAGGACTTGGGGCACTTTAACATTTATATGTGCAGTGCAGGAAGATTATTAGGCCCCTCTTACTGCTGTGGCATGCAGCTACAGCTGGAGCTAAGCTCTAACATATTCATTCATAGGAAATGCAAAGCTTTACCTGTACGGCCTTGAGCAGACCTTGCACCATGTCAAGAGGCAGAAATGATAAATTGTCAAAAGCCTCAGTGACTTTGGAGGATGAATTCTGAAGGACGAGGGGAGCAGATATGACAATATTAGACAACAATTCTGAAAGACAAGATTACAAGAAGAGAAGCTGCTATCAAAGGCAAAACACAGTCCAAATTAAAGAGCAGGGTTTGGGAGAGATTTGGTTTCTGTCTATGGGAACAATAGGTACAAAAAGAAAATCCATAGCCTCCCCATTAACTGGAAAGATTCCATTTGGGATGAATATATTGTTAATCCAGTCTCCTACCATGATACAGGGTGCCATATCCACACAGCCCAGGTATAGGGAACACCTTATCAGGGTGTACCCAGGAGCTGACCAGAGAGCTCTCTCAGAAGTAGGTGCAAGGCTCAGAAGCATCTTCCCAAAGGAGATCAAATAGATTCCAATTCTTGACAATTTCGCGTCACACTGTAAAACTCTATTTACTAAAGCATTCCCCCAAAGAATCACAGCATAAGAAAACTTGACAGCGTGTTCAAAGACATGTACCAGTAATGAAACTGAACAGGAAGGTAGAGAACTAATAGTCTCTACATAGTGGATACATGCTATAATTAACGTGCATGTTGTATAGGGTGCTTGCATTTCTGTAAATATGGATAATCACAGCTCTGGGACAAGCTAACGTATTACAGTGTTCGTCCTCTGTTGCGAGGTGTGTTTTGAATTGCATGGACTTAAGGCATCCATTATTCTTGACCTTCAGGTCACCTAATAAGGAAAATCCTCTACAAAAAAAATTAATCTGACTTCTGAAAGCCACATATATTTCCCTCTCTTTTTTATTACCTATGAAGTGATTGATGGGAGAAGCTGCCTTTGTGATGACTCTATTCAAGACCTGCTCCAGAATTGCACTTCTGATTGGCTCATGGACCTAATAGGATAAAGAACAAAAGAAAACACAAAATAGAGAATGTCATGTGATTTCAAGTGCTTGGTCATTATCCATTAATGTCCAAGTTTGAAGAGTAATGTTTGTCCAGTCCCTATTATTCACCTTTGGCTAGCTTAACAGAAACTGAACCAGGATGGAATTTGATTAAAAGAAAAAAACATAAGAGTGGAGTGAGTACTACCATTTGGTGGATGATAGTTTAGAGGATAAAATGAAGACCTAAGAGTTAAAGGCATAGGTTCTATTCCCATCTCCAACACTGATTTTCTCTATCTTCCCTTCAGTTCCCCTGATGATAGAGACAAACAAGATAACAGAGACATGATCAGTTTCCCCAGAGGAACAACTGATGTTATCCCAAACCTCATCCTACCTTAAAGGTTTCCAGCAGGATATTAGCTCCAAGTCTGCATGCCTGCTGGGCTGGCATCTTGGAAAGGCCATAACTGGTTTCAGCAACTTTTCCCAAAACCCTTTTGGGCTCATATGAGTCCATTAAGGTGAAACCAAGATCCACCAGCCCTTGAGTAACGTGGTCCCAACCAAAAGCACTGGAGGAAAACGTTAAACAGAGTAGGAAAAAAGCAAATTAATAAAGGGAAAGGCTCAGGCTACAACATTCAAATTAACAACATCTTCCATGGTGACTCAAGAGTCCAATGCAGTTTGGGAGTTGAGCGAAACAAGCTTGCTCAGCTCTCAGGATAGGGAAAACCTTCCCAGAACTCTTCAGTCCCAGGTCCCCCAACCAGCAAAGGAGAGACAGTAAAGCTACACTTCGTGGGGGATCAATGTGCTTCCACAACAGATTTGGAAATGGTGCTGACTGATGGCAGGTCCTGGAGCCATATAGGTAGTTTTTAAAGGGAGGAAAATGGTAGTGGGGTGGAAAATTAACAGAGGATCCATCCCTTATTCACTGCCCAGAAAGCATTCACATTATAGAAGGCAGCATTACTATAAATGGTCAGCTCGCCATTCCCAGTAGGAAGTTGGTGGCCAAGTGATATATAATTCAGTCACTCTGCACCAGATGGCTGAAATTTGAGAGACATCTGTGCAAATGTATATTTCCCCTCCCCGCCCAGGTCTCTTACATAAAGCTGTGAAATAAAGTTTGGGGTTTAATGCTATATGAACTTCAGCAGTAATATTTAGAATCCTATCACATTTCCATCTAGGCCAAGACCCCGCTCCCCATCTCCCCCCAAAAGCTCTTGAGTTCTGGGCAGTGTGTTCCAAAACCAAACCTGTTTTCCACCACTTCCAGGATTATGGATGCCACATCATACTGCTGAGGAAACAAATCCGTCAGGAATTTTGAGCCCTGGAGAAACTGCAGGTCCTTGTAGCTTCTCACAATTGATGTTTTCAGAAAGTCAAACACCTGAAACATAAAAATGGTGTGAGTGAGGAGGAGTCCATCCAGAGCCATTTCCACAAGTGACCTCCAAGTGAGAGAATCAGCTAGAGCAGGCACAACGTAGGAAGTGTCAGTGCCAGCTGCTTACACAGCTCTGCCAATATTTCTCCATACATTCCTTCTCCAGGATGCAGTCAGGATGTGAGAGCCAGGAGGGTAGGTATATGGTCACCCAGTACCTACATTTGGACATAGATATCCTAAAACCAAAATGAATAAGTTGCTCTCCTTTCCATGTCTTGTAATAACTATATTATTAGATGAGAAGTCTCTGGAGGCTGTAACATAATGGATCTCAATGGTTAGTAGGCGAGGCACAACAATGGGGCGATAACCCCCTCTCCTTGATGACAAGGATGCTCCAGTGTTCAAGAGTCAGGGAGCATGACTCCCAAACCATCCAACAGTATGTGTTTCTTTTACTATTACCAAGAGCTCATTTTTGAACCTACACTGAAAAGGGAGCACAATCTGACCATTCCCCACAATCGTATAGACAAGAAAGCTTTATGCAGAAAGAATCCCCAGGTTGCATATAATTAAAACATACCTGCTCTTCAAATCTGTGTTTTATTGCTACTGAAAGCAGAAGAGCCACACTGAAAGGACACAGGGTCTTGCCAGGGTCCCTTTGCTGTTCAGCCTAAGAAACATCAAGAGACATGACAATCAAAGAGATTGTTATTTATGATTTAATGAAGCTTTTTGCAACGTCAAAAAAGCTATCGCTAGTTTAGGCCAGACTGATGTAATACTACCGCAAAGTTGACCTAGGTGATAGTGGCATCTCTTACTCCCCCAAAGACACCATATCAATCTGCATATTTTGATAGCCATTGTGGTATTAACATTGTCAAATCCTGAATAAAGATAACCCACTAAACCTAGCTTCTAGTTTAAAAACTTCTCATGCCCCCAACAAACTGAACAGTGCACTCTGCATTTGCTGCACCTTTACGAGTTTGATTAGTTCCCTGCCGAGATCCTGGTCTAGGTTGATAACAGAGATAATATGAAGAATTATAGTGCCTTCCACATGACGAAGCTGGTCTAGGGGCACGGTAGCAGCTTCAAGGTCCCCTGACCTGGAAGACACAGTAGAAAACCTTAAGTTACACTGCTGTCACTGATAAACACCATCTGAAAGGCACTGAACAGGACACATTCAAGCAGGATTTAGCATAGTTCATACAAAAAGGATGTCAGGTAAGGCACTGAGGGTTACAAATACGCAGACATGAAAGGAAGACAATTATAGGAAAGAACGTACTCTGGAATCTTCTGCTCTTCTTTTTGCCGTTTATCCAACTGGTTAAAAAAAGTTATGATTCCTTCCAAAACAGTCTTCTTACTGCCCTGAAAGGCAGAACATAGCAAAGCAGCATGAACTATATTAATCTATAGCACATTCTGTAATGCCATGAACAGGGCTTGACAAATGGCAGTGAAACCTACTCGCCAACCCCGCATTGCACATGCGCAAGACCCGCATTGAGCATGCGCACGCCACCAGTGAACAGGGCGACCGGCTGAAATCTACTTGCCATAGGCAAGTAGATTCAGTGATTTGTCGAGCCCTGGACATGAAACCCCGCAGCGAATTGCTATCTGCTTCCCTGAATTCTCCTTTGTAATGTTAGTTTCATACTATTTTTAATTTCCCATGTTGTCACTGTGTGGGGCTCCTGTGCAATGCATTTCTGGAATGGAGTAACTCTGTACAGTTCGTATATTCCTTTTTACAGCACTTATAAAGAAAGGGTTTTTCTTTAGAATGGTTCCTTTAGGTGACAAGTCCATTCAAAGGGGCTGAAAAGTACTAAAACAGTCACTGAGACTCTAGACTTGAGCCTGTGAATCTCAACAGCTTCCTATAATACAAATAGGCTATATCTACACTGCGCATTGTTGCGCAAGAAGATATGAAAATGAACCACGGCAATGAATATCACCATGCCTCATTTGCATACCTAATGAGACGCCATTTCGTAGAAGAGGCTTTTCCACAAGAAGGGGCTGTTTACACTGCTCCTTCTTGTGCAAAAAACCTCTCTTGTGCAGGAGCCATTCTTCCCGAAAATAAGTGGCAAAACGGCTCCTGCACAAGAGGGGTTTTTTGCTCAAGAAGGAGCAGTGTAGACAGCTCCTTCTTGCACAAAAGTTCCTTCTGCAAAAATGGCAGCTCATTAGGTATGCAAATGAGGCTCAGCGATATTCATCACCGTGTCTCATTTGCATATCTTCTTGCGCAACAATGCGCTGTGTAGACATAGCCACAGAGACTCTGGATAAATCACTCTTTTATTGAGTCATTCATGAAATAATAGCCACAAACATCTGAATGGAAGAGTCATCCCATCCCAACTGACTGGGAGCACCTGCTTGGGACAGGGGCACAGATATGAGATCTGCTTTAAGATTGATCCTGACCACAACCCAGAGGCAAGTCACACTACGTGAGAGGTGAACACACTACAACAGGCAACCCCCTGAGCAGAGATGAAGTCCATGCCGAGGAACACTAGTAGGGGCCTCACCGATTATCATTTGGAACTGTATCCACCACTTCCTTTTCCAAAGACTATGTCACTGCCATCCTCCTTTCAGTTAATGAGATAAATGTAACCTTTTCACCATCTCCCTGTCCCCAAGACAGAGTCCACTCCCAGTTTCCATCACCTCTGGAAGTGAACTGTCCAGCTGAGATATAAATTCTGATCCCCCTGCATGATCCAACCCATAGCTCAACTTTGTGCATTTTCTCATATGTGCATGTAGCCCATGTCTGCTATAGTAGTTAGCTGCCAAAGCAGGCTAGGAGAGCTTCAACAACTCCCTTTAGGGTTTTACCTTTGCAGAGAGCAGCAGCAGCTGATAAACCAAAGGAGGAATTTCTTGGAGGTCTAATTTGGAGACCATCCTCAGGACCTTTTCTACCACAAACTGCAACTCTTCTGCATTTAGTGGGATGTCTCTGAAGAATCAAAGGTGCAGATCAGTCATTGCCAACCTTAATTTCTTTAGAATACCATAGCAGGGTCAATCCTTGATCTAGCTTAGTGTTAATATACGAAGAGATGGCTAGCATTCCCAAAGGCCTAACACAGGGACTTACAGTAAAATCTGTGTTATCCGGCACACACAGGGAATAGGTCGTGTTGGTTGTCTGAAAATTCTGGATATTGGGGGGGAGGGGGAAGGGAGGAAGAGGGGAAGACGGGAGCCGTGTGGGGCCTACAGGGTAGGGGGGCATGGTGCGGGGGCCGGGATGTGAGCTGCTGGGGGGGGGGGGCGGAGAGCACGAGCCACAGGGCAGGATGCAGCCTGGTGAGGAGGGGAGAGCGGAGATGGCAGGGGGAGAGCCGCGAGGGGACTGACCTGCGGGGGAGGGCTGGGTCTGCTGGGAAGGAGGCCAGGGGGGGAGAGAGAGGAGAGCCGAGCAGCCACGAGGAGGCCAGGTTGCCGGAAGACACGGGAGGCTGACCTGCCAGGGAGGAGGCCAGGAGGAACGAGCTGAGCATGCATAAGCATGGGGGGCTGCCAGGGGGCCAGGAGACGGCCTGGTGTCAGGCAGTCGGAACGGCCATTTGCCCCTCCCCCAGGTACATGCTGCACGCCCAGCTTAAAGCACCAGTTTTCTTTTTCCCACCTCCCGCCGGCTCAGAAATTTGCTGGTTTCTAAAATTTTCCGGCTAGTTAAGTGCTGGATAGCACAGGTTTTACTGTAAAAAGCTACCTGAAGTCCTAGATAGAATTCACTGCCATAGACTCCTTAGATCCCTGCAACTGTCTCAGACTCAGGTCTGCATTCTGAACTCCAGCACCTACCTATTTTCCAAATGACTCCTCCATACTGAGCATTAGAGTCTCTAGCTTTCCTTTGAAGCACATGCCTAACTCCCACTAAGGCTAAGGAAAGGTATCTGCAAACACCAAAGGAACACAGACCCCGATTTCACACACATTTGAACAAGGGGAGACATGTCAAGTGTATATATTCCTCAGTAAGCAACAGATATCAAGCTAAGTGAATCTCAGGGAGAAATATCACGGGGGGCATGTTTAGCAGGCTGTGTACAGTCCCCAAACACAACCAATGGAAATGCTCAGTACCCACGTTATACCGAAGCTGTAACTGGAAGGATATTGATGCATAATCCCCAAGTTGCTTGTGCAACAGGAAGCAGAAATAGATGGAAAATAAGAAAACTGGAGGAGGCAGAAGTGAATTTACCTGAACATGTTGGCAAGATGAATGACACACTGATGATCCCACCTGGTCAAACAAAAGCACAGAGAGTCTAAGATGAGGGAGAGTTGCTGTTTGTTCTTCCCTTCAACCTCCAAATTTAGTTCATTTCTACAGTTTTTCTATTACTCTCTCAAAGTAAGAAAAGAAGCCTGATTTGCACTGAAATTCTCCACTATTTCTAGGTATTGATGAGTAGCTGGTATGGCTCCCATCTACTCTTCTAGTGACAACAAACTGAAAAACTAAAGGGAAAGACCTAAGCACTTCCTGCCAGCAATTCATGCAGCAGTGTTGCAGGTGGCTCACCTGCCCTCCCAGCTGGAGAAATCACTATGCAAAGTGGAGGGAATTCTCCAGTCCAGGTTGGGCATACTGCAAAGCACAACGTAAAGAACATTATTTGGCCAATTGTTGGAAGGCCAGTTTAGCTGCAAACTTTTTGGCTACAGTTAGGGTTTTATGCTGAGGTTAGTGTTTCTTTTATAGCAGGTAGGTATTATGCAGACTTTTTATGAAGAGCCCAGATGCTGATGGTTAATTTAAGAATCCTTAAGCACCTAACAACTAGAAATGAAGAGAAGATGTACGCACCGGCTGGAGCAGAGGGTATTGATCAACTGCTTCTTAAACTCTTCTCCACTCAGCTCACCTAGAGAAACAAAAAGCATTTAGAAGCAGATTCCAGTGAAAGGAAGGTGTGGTAGAGACCTCAATATTGATGCAAAAATTACATTAATACAATTTTAACTATTTTAGTAGGTTGTTACAAGTTTGCTCCTGCACTGAATATTAAGGTATAGCTATAAGCATGTTATATCCAAAATGCTTAGAAATACAATAATACATGTATTTAGCGAGTTAAGTTTAAAAACATTAATGCTAATCAAAGACATTCCATACAGTTTCTACCTCTATCCCCCAAGGATAAAGTACGGCAAACATCAAGAAAAACTGTATGCAACATCTATGTTTTAGGCAGAGGCTTAATTGTGAAAAGAAATATAGAACCGTAACTCTAAACTATGAAGTAGCCATAACTATCCTTTTATTTTAAAAGGAAAATCTCTGCTTGCATTTTGAAACTCCAGGAAAAACATTTGCAGTTGAAAATGTTTTAAACTTCTGTTTATATCCTAAAAGTTGATATGACAAACACCTTTGTAAAAGGCATACATTTGCAAAGATAGGTTGTACCTCCTAAAACTGGACTCTCTGGTTTGGCAAGAGCATAAGAACGGCCATACTGGGTCAGACCAAAGGTCCATCTAGTCCAATATCCTATCTTTCGACAGTGGCCAATAACTGATGCCCCAGATGGAGGGAACACAACAGATAATCATGATCCCTCTCCTGTCATCCATTTCCAGACAAACAGAGGCTAGGGACACCATTCCTATCCATCCTGGCTATGGACCTAACCTCCATGAATCTATCTAGCTCTTTTTTGACCACAAAGTCCAGGAACAAGGTGGTCTGATGGCAGGGCAGGAGTGTGATAGGAGGGGTCGGTGATTCAGCCGGGAGTCCCGTGTCAGGAGGGGTCGGCGGCATGGCAGGGAGTTCTGGCCCCAGCGGCAAGGGAGCTCCAGCCCCAGCGGCAGCCAGAGAGCGCTGGTCCTGGCGCCAGGTGGCTGCGGAGCTCCACAGCTTCCTGGCTCCGCAGTTGGGGGCTGAAGCTCTGCAGCTAGCACCAGGGCCAGGGATCCCAGGCTGCCACTGGGGCTGGAGCTCTCCAGTCACTGGGGCCAGAACAGGGTCAGAGTTCCACAGCCGCAGAGCCTCAGTCCCAGCCACAGAGCCAGGGAGCTTCAGCCCACTCCAGCCCCTCAGCAACAGCTGAGCTGGCAGCTGTTAGAGAGCCCCAGGGAGCTGGGGTAGCAGCAGGATTGGGCTGGAGCCCTAGCCTGCGGGCAGCACAGGCCTTTAGGGGAGCGACCTCACCTGGTCCAGTAAATCCCCTCGATCCAGACCAGTCAGATCCTGAGAGTTCTCATAGCAAGTGGTGGGAGGCTCAGAAAAGTAACGTGTGCAGGATTCAGGATGGGGCAGGGACTTAGTTCAGGGGACTTACTGGGGATGGCCAGGAAGGCAAGGTTGATGCTGCTCCGGGGGGGATGTGCTGCCCTAGTGGCTCCTCCTGAGGGGGGAGGGACACAGCTCATCCCAGGAGGCCAGGGCTGCACTGACCAGTCCCCCTGAGCTATAGTTCCTGGACAGGGGCTATCTGGCTCCCACAGCTGACCAGCATGCCATGGTGGTTTCTCATGGGGAGACTCCTCCTGAGGAGTGTGGGCTGCGCTGCCCAGATCCCCCAGCTGGTGGCTCCTAGCAGCAGAGGGGGAGGGTAGGGGCAGGCCAGTGTGCTGGAGTGTCAGAATGCCCGGTCGCTTCCCCTCTTGGCCTGTACTTGTGGGGGGCAGGCAGGATGGGCACCCGCCCCCCCCCCCACCTGTACTTGCAGGGATGTGTGGATGGGCCCCCCTGTCTGTATTCGCTCCCATCCAGCCTGTACTTTAAGTTAGGATAAGAGGAAACTGCATACCAAATTTGGTGGTCCTAGCTCTTACCATTTAAAACAGACTCACAGACAGACAGACAGTGATGTACATTTCTCAAAGATAAATATGGAATCTAATTACCTTGCTAGACAAGTGTATACTTAAATTAAATTGCTTGTTACAATATTTATGTTACTAGGAAAATAATTAATTGCTGGTAGTGGACAAGCAAATCCTCACCCAACATTGAAAGGCAAGAAAAATCATCTTCTAAAAACTGTTGTGTAGAATTAAAGAATTTCTAAAAGTTATTTAACATTAAAAGACTGTTTTGAGAACAAATCTTTTTCTATAAAGGACAGGAGTGTTTGGACTTTCTGAAAACAGAATATGTACTGATATTTTTGAGATAGGAAAATGCTGCTGTCACTTAAATAATTGTTCCTCTGGTAATCACCAGATGATTAGACCATGTATTCACGGAAAGGAGATAGGGGCTAAAGACTGGTAAATAGAGAAATAGTGGAATTCAGTTGGATTTAAGGTTCTTAATATTCATAATTGGCCTGTTTAAGACCAATCCTTAAAAGGCTTCTTCCACCTAAGTAGTTTAAATATTTTATTTCATAAGCTTTAGTTAAGATTGCTTTCTTTGTCTAATTAAAAACTGTTAAGCCTGTCTAGTTCACAATAACCTTCTTACCAGACTTTAAATTATTTTGCTCTATATAGTCAATGGTAAGTATCTAATAAAATACTAAAACTGAATTCACAATAGTTTGGGAAAACAGTACACTTGGGTGTCACCTTAACAAGAGAAGAGTGAGCCACCGAAGGTGGAATTCACTGTCAAAGGTGTAATCTCTGTTAAAAGCTCTCCCCAGATACATACAAAACAGAAATAACCAGTTTATAACTTGTATTTTGTTTAATATTTTTTCTTTTTCCAATAATTAAATAAAGATGGATTAATAATTTGTGGTTATTTTGCTTGGTCTTGATCATGGTATCGCCTAAGGCAGGGATCGGGGCCACTGACACACAGAAAAATCAGTCGGGGGCCTGCACACAAGCAAGAAGCAAAAAAACCCCAAGAAAATCCTCACTGACGTGGCCCCTGACTGAGAAGGAGAAAGACACTCCCCACATTCCCCAGGCATACCAGCGCCTAAGGGGGCCCAGCCTAGTAGATTTTGTGTGCTCCAGCACCACAGTAGGGAGGAGTTGGAGTGCTAGCACAGGCTCTCCAGTGCTGGGTGAGGTTGGATCCTCGCAAGCCAGGGGCCGTACTCAGCCCCCAGGCCGGAGGTTCCCTAACCCTGCTCTAAGGTGTGCAAAAAAACCTCTGTGACTAAGTAGTGCGAGTCACACCCCTGAGTTGACAATAACTAGAACAATTAGTAAAAGCTGGCCTAACCTTTCATGGTTTCTTTAAATATTTTTTATAATTTTAAAAATGAAATTATTTGACATCCAACAGTTTAAACTATCCTTGTTTTTACACCCCACAAAGGATTAGGTATTGAGTGGTAAGTGTTGGGATTACCTTTCCCATACGCCAGGTTTTCTTTAGAGGTAGCCAGAGCAGTAAGAACTGTGGAAAGCAGTTCCAAGGATTTCCCATTAGACAGGTTTCCTCCTTTAATAACATCAACAAATAGAGTGGCTAGTTCAGCCAGTGCAGTGCCTGGTAATTGTCGAACCTGATAAAAAAATTTTTTAAAAGAACATAAGGAGATGCACAAGATGACTCCAGACATACAGGTTTGACCTCCTGATCCAGCACCCTCAGGATCTGACCAGTCCCAGATGAAGGATTTTGCCAGACCCGGGGAAGTCATTTCTGTTATCAGTTCGCCTCCCCTCTCCAGTCATGACCTGGATGCCAACCTCCCAGCTGGCTCCTCTCCCCAGCACCAACCCTCCATAGCTCCCAGCTCCACTGTAGCAACCCTGCTGCCGGACAACACTGTTGGGGTTTAGATGTGCCACTGGGTGGCAGCCACACTACTAGGCTCCCATCACGCTGGGTAGCCTCGCTGCCATGCACCCCTGCTGGGCAGCAGCAGGGCTGCCAGGCTCCTGATTGAGCTGTTGGGCTCCTAATCCTGCTGCCAGGCTGCCAGCCCAGCTGCCGGGAAGCCCCACCACCTCCCAATCCTGCCAGGCGGTTGTGCCACCAGACTCCTGGATGTGCCACAGCCCCACTCCTGGGCTCCCCGCCCCATTGCCTCCTGGTCTTGCTAGGAAGCTAGGTAGTTTTGTTGCTGGGTGTTAACCCCACTGTGAGGCTTCAGTTATGCCACCAGGTAGCAGACCCACTGCCAGGCTACAGTCCTGCCGGGCAGAGTTGCTACTGGGTGGCAGTACCACTACCGGGCTCCTGGTTTCACTGCTACAGGGCAACTCCGCTACTGGGCACCAGCCCTGCTGCAGGGTTCCTGGCTACCAGCCCGACACCAGGACTCTCTGGTCCATGGATGTTCTAGGACTGGCGCTGGACCGGAGAGTCCCAGTTTAAGGAGGTTCAGCCTGTACAAGCGATTACAGAAAAGTAACCATGTTCTCAAGAAGCCAATGAGACTGCTGGTGCAGCCTAATACTGATTAATAGAGAAAATAACCCTGAAACATAGTGTGCCACACTGACAATTAGAAGAGGACATAAATCACATTGATTGAATCAAGGAATTGGAGAGTCTGAACTACTTCCCAATACAAACATCCAACTATGATAATTACACACGTAACACTTTCCAAACATTAACTAACCTCATCCTGAGTATAGGGTAACCCATTCATTTTCCCCACTGGCTTTATCAATAATCGGAATACACACTTCATAGATCAGGGGCGGCCAACCACAGTTCTTGAGCCGCATGCGGCTCTTTGCTCAAAGAAATGCAGCTCTTGCTAGTTCGGAGCCGCGTGCCCAGACTGCTCACAGCTGCTCTGCGCACGTGCCCCAGCGAGAAGGGAGAAGCGTGTGGCTGCGGTGGCCCCAGTGAGACCCAGACATTGGGTTAGAGCAGGGAGGCTGGGGGGTGCCTGGCTCTGGGGGAGGGGAGGAGGATTGGGTTAGAGCGGGGTGCCTGGCTCTGGCAGAGAGAGGGCACTGAGTTAGAGCAGGGAAAGGAGGCTGAAGCACCTTAAACTCAAAGCCTTCATGGATGCAGAATGAGGCAGCTAACACAGATGTCTCATTTAAATTCCAGGGCAAAAAAAAAAAAGAATCAGAATGTACATGGTTTACGCTGTGTTTCTTTAAAGAAAATTCAAAGGCTATTGTTTGCCAAGCTGAAGCAATTATTCTGAGATATGAGTCTCTCCCTTACTGTTTTCGAACCTGTCATATTTGCAGTCTGGGACAGACCTGAATTTTTAGAACTATAAAAAAGCCATAATCTTCATAAGTTTAAAAAAAAAAAAAAAAAAGAGGAAACCATACCAGAGATCAACAAAAACTCACCAGACATAATATGGCAGTAGTGTTAAATTTAAAATACGTGGTGGAGATGCTTATTTTTAGTGTGAGAATATTACTGTATTTTCAAAGGTGTTTTTTTTTTAATTTGATGTTTGTTTCTTGTCAAGTTCTCTGAAGATCTATGGACTGGCTGTGAATTTTTTAAGTGACTAGATACTTTTTATTGTTTTTATTCTGAAATGTACTTTAATGTTATTTTTATCACTACATTTTGTGTTCACTCGCTCTCGCTATATTTTTTATATATACATATATATATATATATATATATAGACACACACACACACACCTCTTTGCACTTTATCCACAGCTATTTCGGCTTTTAGTCTCTAACTGGTTGGCCACCCCTGTGATAAATAAAAGGGCATTATCCCTTCAACTTGGCCCATATAAGTCACTCCAAATAAGCACCTACCTCCAACATCAGCAGTCCTATGATCTCTGACACTATGTCTAATTGCAGGTCCCCTGACTCCACCAGCCGGATACAATGTTTGTAAACTTGGAGTCTCTTGAGAACACCATTCTGCTGAGAGCAAGGGGAACCTTATTGAAGGAGTGAAGCAGGGAGAAAAACAATAAGGGAAGGGGAAAAAATTAATATCTTATTAAGTTATAGAAAATGGATCACAAGTAGGACCAGATTTTGCCCCCCCCCTTTCATCTATTTGATAAAACCAGAAGAAAATGAAAATTTAAAAAGCCATAACTAAAAATTTGAAATTCTTCTCTTACCCATCTTGTTACTGCTTGTGAAGACAAACAGATTTTCCAGGGACTGGAAAAGCACATTTTAAAAAGAAGCCAGCCTGCCTCTTCAGATTTAGCAGACCAGCTCAGATTCTGTTCACATCCTATTATAGGCTCCCTAAACTAGGGCTAATCTTAATAATTTAGCTAAATTCCTGAGTGCTCTTGGGGATTTGAGGCAAGTTAAGTTACACCTATTTCCCTTTATCCAACACATGTGTAATGTTGTCTCATTCAGTTGATCCCAACTTCAGGAAAACTGACTGCTTTGGATTTAGACAGAATCACAGTGAAAGAAAATCCACATTCCACTTGAAAACCTACTTCTTCCATGATATCAATAACTTACTTCAGTTGCCCACTTATCTCATGAACGAACAGTTCATCCACATGGATGAGCCAAGAGCCTTTTGAAAGTGGGTCATCAAGAAGCCAATGAAAATCAAGTTGTCCCATTACCTTTGAAGATTCCCCTCAGCAATGCTGCAGTCTCCCTTCCCTTCACAGCCTGCCTTGTTATAAGATCACCAAGCTGCAACCAGAAGGAGACAGCTGTAAGATAAGCAACTAATATATCCACACTTTCACCATTTACATTTGCAGGTTCATCCCATTACCTTCTAGGAAAAGTTCTGCATGTCCAGGAACTAGTTCCCATTTTGTTGGGGAATGACTCCCAGCTCTTGCGCTGGGGCTGGCTGCCGGCTCCCAGCCCCAGCGACCAACTTTGTGAGGCTGGCTGTCTGGGCTGGAGCAACCCTCCACCCACAGAAAGCAATGGGTGGTGGGCTGCTCCCAGGGAACTAGTTAACCTGTTACTTGTTCACATCCATAAAGCCAAGTCAGTCCTAAATTACTTTCCAGTCTGGGTACACCATAGAACATACACCATAGCTCCAATCTACTCCAAGTTCTTCTTTAGCCATTGGAAACTCAGCACACAGCCAGAACTACTCATTCAGAATACCCTCTCAATTATTTTTTCACCTCAAATGTCTAATGAATTAATATGGGAAAACTTTTCCAACATCTTCAAATGAAGGAACATTTTAGCAGCCATTCTCTCCTGCTACAATCCATGCATAGAATCAAGTAAAGCCTCAAAAATATGCAACTCACCTCACTTTCTTTCAGGTTTTGCAGGCACTCCTGAAGTCTGTCTAATGTTTCTTCTGCTGCTAGAGATAAGATTTTCTGGTCCATTGTAGCTGGTATCAGTAGACTTTGCAGCACAATCATGCATTGAATGTGTTCTGGAAAATGATAGCAGCAATAACATTTGGGGAATAATTTAAGCTTTTATACTGCAGAGCCCACAGCGCATGTAACTGTGTAAACGCTAGGACTTTTAGAGGTTACACAGTTACATTTTAAATGACTTTTTACATCCCTAATAAGGAACCACTCAGCACAAAAGGAAGATTGGAGTCTTATTTTAATTATAATTATTAGGAGGGATATTAGCATGAGGACATGGTCTTTGCTCCATAAGAATCCAGCTGCCCAATCTCTGAGAAACATCTGCAATCTTAGTGAGGAACAGTGATAGAAATGCAGCCGTGTTAGTCTGGTGTGGCTGAAACAAAAAACAGGACTATGAAGCACTTGAAAGACTAACAAGATGGTTTATTAGGTGATGAGCTTTCGTGGGCCAGACCCAATTTGATCTGAAGAAGTGGCTCTGGCCCACGAAAGCTCATCACCTAATAAACCATCTTGTTAGTCTTTAAAGTGCTACATAGTCCTGTTTTTTGTTTTAGTGAGGAATGACATTTCAGAAGCAGAATTAGCACCTGGATTATTTTATTAATGATGATTATTATCTTGCACACTTCCCTACTGGCAACGAAAAACAACACAGCCCCTTCGGTGCCCTCTTCCTAAGCCAGACATGTCCAAAGTCTGGCCCGCGGGCCAATTGCGGCCCGTGTTCTGGTTTAATACGGCCCCACAGGTAATTTGGCAATATCTATCTTTTATGGCCCCCAATGAATCCATATGTATTGAGATGAATACATTGTAAAATCTCAGTTAATGTCAGTTGGTCTAAATCAGTTATAAATATATTTGGACACAACATGTAGACTTGGTGTTATGTTCCTGTTCATATTTTTTGAACTTAAAAGTTGACAGACAACCTTTATTACCAATAATATGTAATGTACTTTACAATGTTCCTGACATATATTTCAGCTTCCTGGATTTTTTTTTTTCATCTGGCCTTCAGATATGAAAGGCAGAGTGATTTAACACCTGTTTAGATTTGTCATCCATGTGACGAAATGAAAAGTATGCCGTTGGCAATAAACTTTGCATAAAATAGTTAATTTGCATTTAATTTTAATGGTTCAAAGAATGTCAGGCACAATGGTCGGCCCTCACGCATGTTCACTTCATCCAATCTGGCCCTCTTTGAAAAAAGTTTGGACACCCCTGTCCTAAGCAAACACCCCGGGGCATAATAAAGGGCCAAGTAACAGAAACTTGTGAGCGGGCCAGTCAGACCGGCCCAGGACACCAGGCAGTAACACACCCACCCACGGGCTTAGGGAGAGGCGGAAGTCACCTAACCTGGGGCTTTGAAGAAGTTTGCAAGGGGCTTTGTTACCCCCCCCCCCCCACTAGGTTTGAGGCACCTTCGCCGCAACCCCACAGCGCTCTGCTCTGGGACCCCCCCACCCGCTTCTCACTCTGCTCACCGCGCGCTGCCGCTCCCGCCTCGCTCTCACCCCGGAGGCCGCTTCCGCCCGCTCTTGCCTCAAGCCCGCCGCCCGGGCCAGGCCCCGATTCCGAAACTCCCGCCCGGAACTCCGTATCCGTTACCCTGGGCAACAGATCCCACCTCCTCGCACCCGCTTCCGTTGCCCCTGCCGACAGAGCCCGCCCTCTCCAGACCACGAGCCCCGCCCCCCGGAGAGCCGACACCCGCGTGAGCAACTCGCGCTCAGAAAGCCGTGGGTCAAGGGTTCGGATCCCCACGCCGCTCGCTCGGGCTGGACCAGGGCCTGTCCCGAGCGGGCCGAGCCGCGTGCGTGGATGTCTCGCTCCCCCCGTCCGTGGCGCGGCTCAGCTGCTGACGCGGAGCTCCGGCCCATGCAATCGAGCCTGGGTTAGGAGTGCTTGGTGGGGTGTAGGTCTGGTTTACCCAGGCCTAACTGCACCAGTCTGGGCTGGCTGGCCGGGAGCCGCAAGGTCCGTCTAGCCCCCTGTCCTACGCCCGACAGTGGCTGTGCCCAGAGGGAGTGGACAGAATAGGGAGTGACCCAGCCCAGCTTCTGGCAGAGGTTAGGGACCCCGTCCTGGCTAATAGCCATGGATGGACCTGACCCCTTTGCGGCCACTAGCCCAGTCCTGGCCTGCTACACTGCACTATGCCCCCTTGGTCCTGCCTTGCAGCGCCCTGGCCATAGAGAGGCCCAGGACTGAAGGGGCCATGCAGTCTGCTGTGCTTCCTTAGCCTACCACAAGGGTCTTCTAACAGTGGCTGGGCAATGTGTAGGAGGTGGTACTGCCCTGTTCAGCTGAATAACAGAGGACTCTTTTTTTAAGGGCCTTTTCTCCACCAAGGAATTCAACTCGGGGGAGGGGAAACCTTTCAGTAAAAACAGGAGGCTACTTCAGTGCTTCCCTACACATACCCAGGGCTGGACTGAAGCATGGTTAGAAGATTAGAAAGGCAGAGGCACAAAATGAGCTCAAACTAGCTACAGGAATAAAGGGAAACAAGAAGAATTTTTATAAATACATTAGAAGCAAGAGGAAGATCAAGGACAGGGTAGGCCCACTGGTCAGTGAGGAGGGAGAAACAGTAACAGGAAACTTGGAAATGGCAGAGATGCTTAATGACTTCTTTGTTTCGGTCTTCACCGAGAAGTCTGAAGGAATGCCTAACGTAGCGAATGCTAGTGGGAAGGGGGGAGGTTTAGAAGATAAAATAAAAAAAGGAACAAGTTAAAAATCACCTAGAAAAGTTAGATGCCTGCAAGTCACCGGGGCCTGATGAAATGCATCCTAGAATGCTCAAGGTGCTGATAGAGGAGGTTTCTGAGCCTCTAGCTATCATCTTTGGAAAATCATAGGAGACAGGAGAGATTCCAGAAGACTGGAAAAGAGCAAATATAGTGCCCATTTATAAGAAGGGAGATAAGAACAACCCAGGAAACTACAGACCAGTTAGTTTAACCTCTGTGCCAGGGAAGAAAATGGAGCAAGTAATTAAGGAAATCATCTGTAAACACTTGGAAGGTGGCAAGGTGATAGGGAACAGCCAGCATGGATTTTTAAAGAACAGATCATGTCAAACCAATCTGATAGCTTTCTTTGATAGGATAATGAGTCTTGTGGATAAGGAAGAAGTGGTGGATATGGTATACCTAGACTTTAGTAAGGCGTTTGATATGGTCTTGCATGATATTCTTATCAATAAACTAGGCAAATACAACTTAGATGGGCTACTAAAAGGTGGGTGGATAACTGTACTCAGAGAGTAGTTATTAATGGTTCACAATCCTGCTGGAAAGGTATAACAAGTGGGGTTCCGCAGGGGTCTGTTTTGGGACCGGCTCTGTTCAATATCTTCATCAATGATTTAGATATTAGCATAGAAAGTATGCTTATTAAGTTTGCAGATCATACCAATCTGGGGGGGGGTTGCGACTGCTCTGGAGGATAGGGTCATAATTCAAAATGATCTGGACAAATTGGAGAAATGGTCTGAGGTAAACAGGATGAAGTTTAATAAAGACAAATGTAAAGTGCTCCACTTAGGAACAATCAGTTTCATACATACAGAATGGGAAGCAACTGTCTAGGAAGGAGTATGGAAGAAAGGGATCTAGGGGTTATAGTGGACCACAAGCTGAATATGAGTCAGCAGTGTGATGCTGCTGCAAAAAAAGCAAACATGATTCTGGGATGCATTGTGAGCAAGACACGAGAAGTCATTCTTCTGCTCTACTCTGCGCTGGTTAGGCCTCAGTTGAAGTATTGTGTCCATATCTGGGCACCGCATTTCAAGAAAGATGTGGAGAAATTAGAGAGGATCCAGAGAAGAGCAACAAGAATGATTAAAGGTCTAGAGAACATGACCTACGAAGGAAGGCTGAAAGAATTTGGTTTGTTTAGTTTAGAAAAGAGAAGACTGAGAGGAGACATGATAGCCGTTTTCAGGTATCTAAAAGAGTGTCATAAGGAGGAGGGAGATAACTTGTTCATCTTGGCCTCTGAGGATAGAACAAGAAGCAATGGGCTTAAACTGCAGCAAGGGAGGTTTAGGTTGGACATTAGGAAAAAGTTCCTAACTGTCAGGGTGGTTAAAAACTGGAATAAATTGCCCAGGGAGGTTGTGGAATCTCCATCTCTGGAGATATTTAAGAATAGGTTAGATAAGTGTCTATCAGGGATGGTCTAGACAGTATTTGGTCCTGCCATGGGGGCAAGGGACTGGACTCAATGACCTCTCAAGGTTCCTTCCAGTCCTAGTATTCTATGATTCTATGGGCGAGCCGGGCAGCTGCCCGGGGTGCCTGATGACAGCTGTAAGGGGTGCGCAGCGTCCCTTACAGCTGCCATCAGGCACCATGCACCTGGTTCCCACAGCGCCGGCCCCGCGGCGCTGGCCAGCAGCGGTAGCCTGGCCAGGCTGGGAAGCGCATGCGCCGTGCGCCCCAGGGGCAGTCCTGCGAACCACGGGGGGGGGGGGGGGAGGCCTGCACCCCGGGGGTGGGCCCGTGCATGCAGCATGTGCCCGGGGGCAGCACCACACGCCCGGGCCCGGGGCGTCAAAAGGGCTCAGGCCGGCCCTGCATATACCCCAACCCCTCTGTCCTTCTTGGGGGACAAGAGGGTCACACACACTTCTGCCTCCCTGAATATATTAGGGTGTCTGTGTCTTAACAAGAATTGAACAATCCTGCTGTCAGAGCTGCCTGGGTTCCATTGCTTGATCGGTTTTCACTTTGATATCGTCTTAGCAGGGCCTGAAATGCTCTCCAAAACTCATCCTCTGAAAAGCCAGGCTCCCAAAAGCTTATTTTTCATGCATTTTCCTCCACCTACTCCATATCTACATGCATTTTAACATCTGCTCTCGATTGGGCTTTCTTAGAACAACAGGTAGTCCCATGGCACCTTAGAGCTTAACAATACTATATATTTTTGTTAGTCTCTAAGGTGCCATAAGACTACTCATTTTTAAAGTTACAGACTAATACAGCTACCCTGCTGAGACTTAGAACAGACACTCAAATAAACCCCCTCTTTTACTCTCAGGGGGCAATAGAGCACACAAATTTCAGGAACATAGAACCACTCTGAATCCAGTTAGAATTGAAATGTGTTAGGTTTCTCGCCCAGACATTTCTTGGCACCATTCATTCATTTCACATTATTCAGTGCTTACTAGACTGAAGAAGTGATGAAATTACTGGCTGGAGTTATATGCAGTGTTGTTGTAGCCAGGATATTAGAGAAACAGGGTGGGTGAAGTAATATATTTTATTGGACCAACTTCTGTTAGTGGGAGAGACAAGCTTCTCCTTGAATGGTCTCTCAGAACTCAAGTCTCTACTTTTGGTAAACTGCTTTATCTTGTAATTTAGTTGTGACATTCTAAGTACTTTTCCCAGACCTGGAAAAGAGCTCTGTGTAGGTCAAAAGCTTGTCTCTCTCACCAATAGAAGCTGGTCCAATAAAAGATAATACTTCACTCATCTTGTCTCTCTAGTATCCTGGGACTGACACCACTACAACATTGCTAGTGTTAGACGTACTGTAAATTGCAGTATGAAGTAATACCGAAGCAATACAACGATAGAGTATAAAGGGCTGGTACTGTCAAATAGTGTATTTTTTTAATTAGGCTATTTCTGGATGTGCTGTCAGCATGCACAAGGAACATGTCTCCTGCTATATCCCTATGTAGGTTTTGCAAGCATGTCACAAACCCCTAAGCAGGCAGGAATGCCTTTTACAGACATCTCTATAGAGAGTTCAACAGATGCCCTATGGAGCCCATGAGATAAGAAGAGGATGTGGTCTGGAGGGGGAAAGAAATTACTAGGAAATGCATCTGATACAAAGGAGTCATGAATGTTTCCAGCTGCTCCTCCAACTGACAGCCAGGATAAGAAGCAAAAAAAATCAGGAAACTGGCCAAAATGGAGTCTGAGTGGTTGAAAGACTTAGGTGGTAGATAGAGCTCACTCCCTTTAGGGAGGCTAGCCTCCAGTTCCACCCTTTCACCTCCCCACAGCTGAAGTCAAAAGCCTCTGCCCTCCCCCTGGAATAACCTGGAGCACCCCAGAGTATCAAGCTAGCTACCAAAGGAACATTTAGGAGATGACACAGTCGCAAGAAGGATGTTTCTCAATGAAAGCCACATACCACACAGTTCAACAGGGTCTCTGTTTTGTCTTCCATCACACACACACTATATCATATATTTCTGCTGAAAAGCCCATTGAAATCTTGTCTGTCTCAGGTAATTTCTAACCCTTTGTACATCTGAGAAGCATCAGCGCTTTCCCACAAAAAAAACCCGCTAAAAACAATCTTAAAATACCACTCTCTTTCTTTTTTGTGGGCATGGTCCTAAAATTAGTTAAGACTTGGTGTGTGCAACTCTCCTTCATCCTTGCATGTTATTGTGGGGTTTGCAGATGACAGGGCATCGTGGGCAGGTTCTGAAAACAGCGGAGGGCCTTTAATGGGTGCTGACTCTGCTCACTAGTGAGGTGGTAGCTTGCAGAATGCAGTGTGGTTTCTACTTAGGACAGGGAAGATATGTATATTTTTCTTTTTGATAATTTCTGCTTTTGAGCCCTAAGATTCAGCTGGAGTTTTCTTCCCTTTTGTCAGGTCCCCTCCTGGGCTTTGTCTACACTC
Organism: Pelodiscus sinensis; assembly: GCF_052426305.1. Taxonomy (NCBI): domain Eukaryota; kingdom Metazoa; phylum Chordata; order Testudines; family Trionychidae; genus Pelodiscus; species Pelodiscus sinensis. Next base: position 30,398,110 of record NC_143065.1, read on the forward strand.
GCGTCTTCTTGCGCGAGTAATATGCAAATGAGGTTAAGCGTTGAATATCGCCGAGCCTCATTTGCATAACTAATGCGCCGCCATTTTGCAGAAGAGGTTCTTGCGCAAGATGGAGCAGTCTACACTGCCCCTTCTTGCGCAAGAAAAACCCTCTTGCGCAATGCCGTTACAACTATTGAGAGGAAGAACGGCATTGCGCAAGAGGGTTTTTCTTGCGCAAGAAGGGGCAGTGTAGATGCTCCTTCTTGCGCAAGAGCCTCTTCTGAAAAAAATGGCGGCTCATTAGTTATGCAAATGTGGCTCGGCGATATTCAACGCATAGCCTCATTTGCATATTACTCGCGCAAGAAGATGCGAGTGTAGACATAGCCCTGGAGGGAACACTGACAGGGCACTTGATGCTGCTACTTGGTCACTTCTGTTATGACAATCCAGACACTAGCCTTATTCCTTCCAGGGAAGGAGAGGCTGCCTCAGGCTCTTGTGAAGAAGATGCAGCACATGTTGTTCCTTGGCAGGCATTAGCAATGATTGTGGCCTCACATATTAGGCACCTTTCATAAATGATTCCACAGGCTCTGTGCTCTGGAACAACTCTGACTCAAACCCAGGCAGGACCCTCTGTATGACACACCTCTGGGCACACACTCACTAGGATAAGCCCCCTTGGCTCAGCGCCTCCTGGGATTGACCTCAAAGCCTTCAGATACCCTGTTCCATGCTGTGAGCCTCCTGGAGCAAGTCCCCCTGAATGGGACACCTGGGGAAGCTTTACATGCTCCCAGAAGGACCATGCACTCCCAACTTCTGCAGTCAGCACTGATTCTCAGCCAGCATTGTAAAACAGAAGGGTTATTAGCTGAGTGGAACACAGGGTAGGAAAGTTCTTGGTTAGCAAAGAAACCAGAAAATTACATTTAAGCCCATCTTGGTCAGACCTAGAGCTCAGACCCCACATCCCTGAAACCCAGACCAGCAGTGTCCTTTTTCCATCAGCTCACCATCAGTCACATTCCATTGCCCTTCCTCATCCTTTATTGTGTTCCCCTGAGCAAAACTGGTCACCTGTCCTCCATCTCTCATTTTGTTCTTCAATGCATAACCAACTGGCTTTTTGCAGAATGGGTCCCCCGTCCGTCAGTTGCTAATTTGCAAAATGTCCAGTCATTGTCTGGGCCCAGGAAACTAGACAACATATATATCTGGTTCCCCAGAACTCTCTGCAAAGATCATCAGACACCATTGTCCCACCACCTAGGGAAACATAGGGAAACTGAGGCATGCAGTAGTCATGCAAAACATTAAGAATCTCCCCCACTTCTTCACACCTCCTAGCTCTGTTTTGTTCTGAAACAGATTTCTCAAGTGAGGAGATACTGAATGAGAAATCACATGCTCTGCATTGTAATTTCTTTGCAGAGAATTGCTAGGCAACCTTACTCATTTACTTCAAGCATTATAGGCAGGTAAAAGCCATTGTAGCCTTATGATCTCTGTGTCACAGGAAAAAACAAATAATCACAAGGAAGTTTGTTGCTGACCTGTAATTTTCTTTTATGTGTCTTGAAATCTGTTATAGTTCCAAATTTAACAACACTGCTCATAGTGTAGGCCCTACAAATAAACAAAGCTAAAGTGATGTGTGCATTCTGATTCAGTTTTAATAAGAGTAATTTTGAATAAATGCAAGATGTGCATTAATGGTCAAGATGTCAGAGATGAATAATGTACATTGGGTCACCCTGAACAGTCTATCAATCCTTGTTTAGGCTGAACAGTTGCACAAATGCTTTCATGTCCACTTCTTTCCCTAGTAGCTCCCAACTGGCTGACAGGTAAACATACATGCCACAACATGCATCACTTGGAGCTAAGTGTGTCATTGTGTCCTCATGCAACATCCAACCTGCAGTAATTGTGAAGACTCTGTAAAGATCCCACAAGCTGATCTCTCCAGCAGAGAGAGGGGTGCTGGAGGACCAGAACTCCCTCATTTTTGGGCTAGAGTCCAACCTACATAAACCTGATTAATAACATTAGGTTCACCATTGTACCCAGAGTGGCTGCCGTCCTGCTGTGCAGAAGTGATCTGGGACCTGTTCTCTTATTGAGATGGGTTTGTGTCACATACAGGGGCAGATTCCTTCTCGAGAGTGGCTCCTATATAACAGCTAGTTCTTACCTTATCAGAGCCGGGGTCTGAAGGAACTATACCAACAGCACTGTAGGATCTTAAGGTGGGCATGGTGGTGGGGCAATAAGTCCTCTTTCTCTGGTGCTTTGAGCTGGGACCCTGCATCAGGATTAGGTGGATGCATCCATCACAATAATTTTCCTGCTATACAAAGTACTGGGATTGAGTCCTTTGAATGGAAGGGAAGCAGGAACTTTTCTTTTCCCTCTATCTGGTTCTTCCTGCTCCCGCTCCTCTCAGCTGTTTCATGGTAGCTGCAGTCGGCAGAGGGCACTGTAGCACTGAGCTAATTTTCTGAAACAACGGCATTCTTAAAGAGAAGGCTGATAAAAGCACCGGGTTGCAGTGTTTCCAAGGCTTCTGCCTTTCCCTGCCTCGATCTGCCAGCAATGCAACCTCCCCATCACCACCACTCCCACATAAGCCCTAAGACAGAGAAGATGCCATTAGTAAGCAGGTTGTGTATTTCATCTTGACTCCCAAGATACTGTATATACCCTATGCACCTTGCCAAAACCTCCCATGTTTGCAGTGCCTTTGAGGATCACTTTGCATTCTGTGAACACTAGTCAAACCTGGGAGAGACTTTCCTTAATTACCTTGGGCAGGGCATCACCAAGCATTGCTTCTCTTCTTGATGAGTTCTGAGTCCCTTTAGGTTGGACTGCAAAGCTGATCTTGATATTAATAAAGGGAGAGCAAATCTTCTATCTTCCTGCCCCAAGGCAGACAGGTCCCATTTGGGTATAGGGTGGTAATTATTGTCAGGGATCCATGCATGGCAACACAGCATCTCTGTCTCCTACACACCTATGTGCTATGGGAACAGAACTCTCCAGGGTTGGGTGAGGGGTCTGGCTGAACCTGAGCCATAGGGAGCTGTGAGTTCTACAGACCCACAGGTGTGTGTGTGTGTTGGGTGGCAAAACCAGGCCCTCAAAAGGAGTCAGCAGCGTGATTTTACTCAGTAAGGGCTTAATTCTTCCATATCTTGCCGCTTGCATCACCATTCACACTTCTGCAAAGTGAAGGCCCAGTGATACTCTCAGCAGAGTGATCAAGGAGAGGATCCTGACCCAAGAGCATTTGATCCCCAACCTTGGCACAGGTCAAAATGGTGGCAGTAGGGGGAGAAACACGCCCCAGTCCCCAGCACAGATTTTATACACTGGCATGCAAACAAGGAAGGGGAGGGCAGTGAAGTTACTTGTGCCCAGACATGGCTTTGGCTGTCCCGGCATACATGGATTTTTTACTAACAGAATGCAACAAACTTTGTCTAAAGTAAAAATCTTCATCGAATGCTAGAACTGGAAGGGACCTCAAGAGATCATCAAGTCCAGTCCCCTGTCCTCACAGCAGGACCAAACACCATCTACACCAGGGATGGGGAACCTCAGGCCCGGTGGCTGGATGCAGCCTCTGGCTTGCCTGGATTGAGCCCCCAAGGCTCAGAGCTGCCCCCGCAGCATTGGGGAGCCCATGCTGGCATGTCAGCCCTCTGTGGCCCCACTGTGGGGCTGGAGCACACAAAATCTACTAGCCTGGACCCCCAGGTTCTGGTGTGTGAGGGGAATGTGGAGAGTGTCTTTCTCTTTCTCAGTAGGGGGCCACACCAGTAAGTGCGGGGGGGGGGCTGTTTTGGTTTTTTTGTGGAGGGTTTTTCTTCTTACTTGTGTGTGGCCCCCACTGATTTTTCTGTGGGTCAGTGGCCCCCACCCCAAAAAAGGTTCCCCACCCCGATCTAGACCATCCCTGACAGATGGCTATCTAACCTACTCTTAAATATTTCCAGTGATGGAGATTCTACAACCTCCCTAGGCAATTTATTCCAGTGTTTAACCACCCTGACAGCAAGTTTTTCCTAATGTCCAACTGTAACCTCCCTTCCTGCAATTTAAGCCCTTTACTTCTTGTCCTATCATCCAAGGCCAAGAACAATTTTTCTCCTTCCTCCTTGTAACACTCTTTTAGATACTTGAAAACTGCTACCATATCCCCTCTCAGTCCTCTCTTCTCTAAACTAAACAAGCCCAATTCTTTCAGTCTTCTTTTAGGTCATGTTTTCTAGACCTTCAATCATTTGTCTTGCTCTTCTCTGGACCTTCTCCAATTTCTCCACATCTTTCTTGAAATGCAGTGCCCAGAATTGGACACAATACTCTTACTGAGGCCCAATCAATGCACAGTAGAGCAGAAGAATGACTTCTTGTGTGTTGGTCACAACACTCTTGTTAATACATCCCAGAGTTATGTTTGGTTTTTTTGCAACAGTGTCACACTGTTGACTCATATGTAGCTCGTGGTCCACTATGATCCCTAGATCCCTTTCTGCAGTACTCCTTCCTAGACAGTTGCTTCCCATTCTGTACGGGTACGTCTACACTGCATCCCTAGATCGGACTAGGGATGCAAATGGAGACAACCAAAGTAGTTAATGAAGCAGGGATTTAAATATCCCGTGCTTCATTAACATGATCTTGCTGGTGCGCTAGTTTGAGTCACAGCTGATTCAAACCAGGAAGTGCGCACCGGGACGCGTTAGTTTGGACTAAAGCCCTTAGTCCGAACTAACATTACTCCTAATTTTTTGAGGAATAACATTAGTTCGGACTAAGGGATTTAGTCCAAACTAACGCGTCCCCGGCACGCACTTCCTGGTTCGAATCAGCTGTGATTCGAACTAGCGTGCTGGCAAGATCATGTTAATGAAGCACGGGATATTTAAATCCCCGCTTCATTAACTACTTCGGTCATCTTTATTTGCATCCTTAGTCCGAACTAAGTCCGGACATTCCCCATGTGTGAAACTGATTGTTCCTTCCTAAATTCAGCCTCCTGTGATTAGATATTATTTTAATACCTTAATCCACATGGGACTTGTATGAGCAATTGACATCTTTTCATCAGTGTTAACAGCCAGGTGACCAAGGCAACCTCATTATTCTTTCATATTAACTGAAAGACTCGTCATCATTTAAGTTTAAATGTGGCTGACCCTAAAATAGTTCTGATCCAATGCAAAATTCTCTCTAGTTTCTGGGGATCACAGAAAAATAAAAAAACTGATCTTGTAGGGCCTACACAAAAGCCAAGCCTTGTCGGAGTCACTTAGATTGCCACCTTTTTCTGGTTTCTTGAGACTGTCTTGATTTTTAAAGGTCTCTCTTACAAGTTGCAGGATGTCAAAACCCTCTAATTGAAATGTGGTTAATAATAAATCACCATCAGTCGACAAAGGGGGGAAGCTCTTGCTTGTGACAGGCAGTATTGTCACAACTTTGCAAAGCGATGGTACTATGTTGTGACACACAGGACAAGTCTCCAAATGTAGAAGCAGCAGGATTGCTTTAGCAAATGTTTTTCCTAGAGCTGTGTCTAAGCCAGGGTTGGGAAACCTAAGGTCCGGGGGCCGGATGTGGCCCCCAGCTTGCCCGGATCTGGCCCCTGAGACTTAGGGCTCCTCCCTCTAGCATTGGGGAGCCCGCGCTGATGCACCAGCCCTCTGGCACTCCCCTGACACTCCCCTGCTCAATCTACTAGCCCGGGCCCCACTAAGCTCTGGTGTGCTAGGGGAATGTGGGGAGTGTCTTTCTATTTCTCAGTTGGGAACCACGTCAGTGGGGGGGCGGGGAGCTGACTGATTTTTCTGTGGGTCGGTGGCCCCTGACCCAAAAAAGGTTCCTCATCCCTGCTCATCTGACCAGGTCTTTAGGTCACAGTGTTCAGGCATATTTGCTGCAAAGCCCCTGCTGGCTGGCATTGGGCCTGACCCTGTACTACTGAAATTCATGAGTGTTTTACCATCAACATAAGTGAGCATAGGATCAAGCCCATTGGCACTGATAAGGGTTCACAAGTTGCAGCAAACACATGAAGCTGTGTCCATTCCATCAACTCCAGGTGAGAGCCAAGAGAGAAACTTAAGATAGGCAGGGAAAGGAATGATCTATCTACAGGATCACGAAGCTAGAGTGTGACTCAGGCCACAGTACCAACACGGGGGAGTAAGAACTCCCACTCCCACAGAGAATCCTGGAGGGCTTTCTCCCTAAGGAGACATTGTAGGGAATCCTGGGGGGTTCTGCCAATTATGGGAACCATTTCTAAAGCCTGTTCCCCAACAGTAAGCCAGGTTCTGCACAGAGATAAATTCTCCAGGGGAAGAGAACCTCCTGCAAAGAGAAGAGTCCCAGCTGGGGACAGCAAGTCACACAAACACTGGTATTGCCTGCATAGCATGGTATGGAGACACCAGGCCAGGTCCAGGGATAGTGGAACTATCTGGGGCCAATCACACTGCTGTGAAAAGTCCTTGTGTGGATCAGCTATGGGCCTGAGACGGTCACTAGCTAGGGGAGGGCACACAAGACACCCCCTAGAAGGTGCTTTGAAGTGGCTGGGCAGTTCCCACATTGAGAAAGAAGTGCCCCTGGATTGCCCCCTGTGAGAATCATGCAGGAGCCTTCTGCTCTGGTTGAATGGAAGATGCAGACACATGGAGAGACCAGAGTGAGGGAATGTGAAGCTGAGGTGCTGACCCTGCACAAAATGCCCATTCATGATTCAGGGATTCCTTGAAGCCCTTATAGGCCCCCAATGTTCCCTGCTGCATCAGCTGCACTTCCTCTTCCGAGTCTCCCTTCCCATGTGGCTGGGATCAGGGTTTGCGTAAACTCCTTAAGCACTGGGAGACAAGGGGCAGCTTTTGTTGCGTGAGGGGGTTTAACCTGTGTTTCAGAAATGGGGATTTAGCTGAATGATCTGTACACAGAGCAAGCACAGAGTTAGGGCTTTTGTAAGCCTTGCGTTAATCAGGGACAGGAGCCACTGAAAAGAGCAATGTCGAATGGGAGCTAACGTCTCACCAGCTCCAGCTCAGGGGTCCTCAGCAGGCAGGGAAACAGATGAGTACCACTCGGGACTCCCGGCAGGGTCTGCTTAACACAATCTGTGGCCTCCCTCTTATTATCCCCGAAGGCTTCCATGTCCAATGCAGCTGAGAGCAGTTGACTGTTGCCTTCTAGGTCTGATAGCTCCTCTACCCCTGCTTCCTTCGAGGTCACTACCTGTGCCAAACCCAGAGGAACAATTTCTGTTCTTGGGTGCTCAGCAGCAGCCTGATGGTGTCACTGAGGGTCTGAGATTTTAAATGATGTGCAGCAAATATACTGCAACACCTGGGACTTCCTGGCTGTCCTTGTGCTGCCCCCCTTGGCCACTCAAAACTTCTCAATGACTATAGAGAGAACATCCAGATTTTCACTTGAATGAAAGGAAAACCTCCATTACTTGTCAGCATTTTAAGGCTCCTGAAACATGGAGCAGCTCTGACTCCATCCAGGAGCAGGCAGGGGTGCAACATACACACTAGGCAGCATGTTACAATGGATAACAAATCTCTAGCAACTTCATCTGAAGATCACACCATGTTCTGGAAGCATTTATTAAAACCTCAGTCCTGGCCTTATAAAGGTGGCGATGAGTGCTACTGTCCCCATTTTGCAAATGGGGAAACTGAGGCACAGAGCAGGGATGTGACTTGTCCAAGGTCACACCGCAAGTCATTGGAAGAGACAAGAGGAGAATCCAGGAGTGAGAGACTCCTAGTACCCCAGCATTGGCTACACAACATGCCCTTTCCTATGAAAAGTTTCATACCATTCTTTCCATCCCGCGTTCTCTCCAAATCTGGGTTACAAAGAGCGAGTCTACACTGCACCCATAGCTTGAAATAAGCTACTCTTATTTTGAGTTAATTTCAAAATAGCTCATTTTGTAATTTGGCGCTATCTACACAGCACTTTTTTTGAAATAAATCACTATTCCGAAATGTCCCTTAATCCTTGTGGAATGAGGTTTGCAGGGATGTCGGAATAGCGAGCCCGTTATATTTTGAAATAATTAGTTTGTTTCAAAGATGCGGAATAGCTATTTCAGGATACCAGCAGTACCCCAAAATAGCACCGCAGTTTAGAGGTACCCAAAGGGATTTTCTTATCCCTGACACATTGGCAATGAGTGGCCAAAGGTGTTCATGTCCCCTGCACACACAGATGAGATGGAGGGGCCAAACAGAGCCACTATTGGGCTCCAGAAAGGGGAACCTCAGGCTTTCATTTTATACAATCCTTTTCTTTGAGACAAACCTTGGAAATGTAACAGTAAACTGACAAGTAAGTGAGTGGGACATGCAGCTTGGCTTCATGCTATAGCAGAAGTGGAGGCACCCACCGATCCACACGCACATGCCCTTCTCAGGGGAAATGAGTCATAAAATCTGATGTGCATCCCAGAAGATCTTCTCCCTCCCCCTCCTCACAATTCTCCACCCTCATCCTGCAACTTCATGGGCAGAAACTGGTTCTGTTTGGAGGCAGGCAACTAATCATTGTTCCTAACTAGCCCCAAAATTGGCCTCTCTCATCTCTGCTCATGCTCAGCCCCCTGAGTCCTGCAAGGAGAACTCTCCTCTTGTATCCCCACATGTGTCAGGAGGAACACATGGGGGAGGCATGTTAGGACAACATCTCTCATCTGCTATTCCAGTGGCTCCCAACCTGTGGTCTGCAGACCCCTAGTGGTCCACGACGGTATTGTAGGGGGTCTGCAGAAAGTTTAAAAGTAAGGATCGGGCCCATTGTGGGAGTGGGACTTTCCACCAGGGGATTCTTGCCCGGGACTCACTGTTTGTGACCATTTCTCCCCTTCCAGTCCCATGGTGGGCCTGATCCTTATTTTTCTTTCCCTTTTTTTTTTTTCTCCCCCAGGGCTCTGTGCCTGGACATGGATGGGCAGGGGATAGAATCATAGAATCATAGAATCATAGGACTGGAAGGGACCTCGAGAGGTCATCGAGTCCAGCCCCCTGCCCTCAAGGCAGGATCAAGCTCCGTCTACACCATCCCTGACAGATGTCTATCTAACCTGTTCTTAAATATCTCCAGAGAGGGAGATTCCACCACCTCCCTTGGCAATTTATTCCAATATTTGACCACCCTGACAGTTAGGATGGGCAGGAGATGGACAGGGCGGGAGCTGAGGAAGGGATGGGACAAGGGACATGCTAGCTGTCGCATTGTCAAGTAATGGAAAGTTTGAAAACAGCTATATTGTTTGGGGGGGGGGGGCATACAATTTTAATAGATCGAAAAGGGGTCCGTATGCTCGAAAAGGTTGGGAACCACTGTGCTATTCCAAGGGGACCTTAGTCCTTCTCACCGCTCCCCCTACGCCCATTGGCAAACTGTCTTTTCTTTTCCCCTTCATTTCTCCCACTGCCATGTGCTTCTACTCAGCACAGCCTCAGTCAAACTCCTTAGGACCCACAGCCTCAGGACATCTCCAAGAGGAAGGCACGTTGTGTGGGAGTGAAGAGCCAATAAATACAAGATCTTTGCAGTGGTAGGGCTCTTATGGCCTGCTCTGTTTTGCTGTTTCTCCGGGATTCCCAGAGAGAGAAGGCTTCCCAGCCACCCCAGTTGCAGGAGGGAGTCCAGGGTTCCTGGTGCAGCCCTTACTGATAATTGCTCTTGCTTCCAGGCAAAACAATGGTTTAATTATCATCATCATTTTCTCCACTCCAACAACCTGCTTGCGAGGGGTTCTGACTGACTCACAGACAAAGCAGCCGCCGGCACCCAACTAATCACAATGGGCCCATTGTTCTGGAGATGGACACTGCTCAGTGGGAAGAACTGTACATTTGGAAGGTGCTTGTCATGGGTCCAGGTAAAGTCAGGAGGGAAACGCTCACCCTTTGAAGCAGGAGAAATTCCCAAGGATCCGGAACCTTCCCAGGCAGCCTCCATTGTGACTGGACCTGGATCCTTGGCTGGGCTTCTCAGAGCAGACGTCATACCCAGCACTAGCAATAGCTCTTAGCATCAGGCATTGTCCTACTAGCTGGGCTGAGCCACGGGTGGGAGTGGAGCAGGGGATGCTCCAGATCTTTTAGTGTGGGCAAGGGGTAGCATTATAGTCTACAGTGGGAACTGTGCACCAGGAGAGCCCAGAGTTGCAAATCCCTGGAGGATGGAATATCAAACTTCAGTGATTTTGGCAGAAGCCATTCTTCCTCACCTCTCCCTAGGCCTGCCCCCTCCCAAGTCATGTGTCTCCTTCCTTCCTCCCTCCCAGCAGGGTCTCAATTCCGTTTGCCTTGCAATGATATGGAATTCAAATCCTTAAATCCTAGCAGTGTTACAAAACATGCCTTGTGTAAAACCCTTCATTCCTGCACCAGCCACTTAGCTGGAGCTCCCCTCAGCAGCCTCCTTCAGAATAAGAGCCTGGCTAAGATTGAGTGGTTCTCAATGGGCCCTTGTGTTCACTTACCTTGTTCCCAAGGATGAAGTGTCCTTCAAGAGGAAGTTAGATCCTCCTCTTATCAAAGAGAGAAGAGATTTTGTCACAGCAGCACCAGTTGTGAAAGGATCTGCAGATATGGAAAGATGCAAAAAGCTAGCTGTGTCTTCCAACTTAGTTACCACTCACCCAGTGGCTAATGCAACCCTCTGACTGTGTGCTAAGCCTCTGAGTTTGGTGTTCAGTGAAAGGAAGAGTCTGGGGGATGCCCAGTGATCACTGAAATCTAGCCAGCCATATAAAAGGCTGATTTGGCAAAAGTCCTCAATTTCAGCTCAGAATTACTTGGCAAAGAGAGGTCCGGTGGGCACAGGAGATTTCTGGGCTGCACTAGAATTCCACAGAAATACCCTGGTTATGAAGCAGAGACTGAGGAACTGACTATAGGGTGTGCCTATAGCAGGCTGGAATTTAGTCAGCTGTATGACAGTTTTTGATGTGGGACAGAAACATCATGGGCATGTTATTGAACAGCTCTTGGGAAAGGCCCAGGGGCAGCCATTTGGAAGTGAGGGTCAAAAGCAAATAGATCTCATTTTACCGAAAGATATTGATGGGATGTGGAGTTCTTGGCCAATGTAGCTTGCTGGTGAATCTGACAAGACAAGAAAAAGGAGGAACCACCCCATCACAGCTAAAAACTGAAACTTGGGGCACAGGAGAGGGTACAAGTACTTACTGCAGCCCAAACCCACTAGAATCCAGGAAGACCGCTTAGAAAATGAACAAGTCCAAGATGGTAACAAAATTGAACAAAGAGGAATTGTAGATTAGGCTCAAAGCTCCTTGAACTTAGCTGAGTTACCCAAGCAAGGAATCTGAGCCCTTCCCTCTTCATATTTTCTACACATTTAAACGAGATTCCAAAGTCCTCTTTTAGTGGATTGATTTCAGGCTCCAAAGGTTACCACTAAGAGTCTTTACCTGAGATCCCCAGGGACAATCTGGTCCCTGGGCCACAGTGTATTTACCTTGGTGATCTGAACTCACTTTTTTCAACTGGAGTTAGATTGTCTCCTGTGGGGAATGAGATTGTCTTGCCTTTGGCAGTGAACATCATAAAAGGCTGCCTCTGTTCCAGGTCTATAATTGTATCCCAGAGGCACTGTGCACCAAGGCTAGGATGTTTGGTGGTTACTAACATGATACCTGCTCCATAGCAAGAGGAAAAGGCTGCATCCACAGTTCACTCTCTCTACATTTGCATCAGGGTACTTTACAAATCCTAACCATATTTTCACTTTAGAAAAGAAACAACCACCACAGAATAGCTGTGTGTTGTTCATCTGACTGGCAGACACACAGCAGCCCAGCCAAGACCTCAGGGTGCAATAGCAGGGCGCAGGGCAGACAGGTGGGCTGGGGGAGGGAGGGATGGGGTTGGGGAAGCAAGTGAAGCGCATTGGCAGAGCAGTGCATGTAGGAACCCAGTGCTGGACCAGCAAGTGGTGTGCAAATTGGGATGGAGGAACAGCAGAGCTGCAGGGGGGAGGGATAGCTGTCCAGCACCTCAGTGCACTCTGCCTAGTTTCCAGGGCCAGGCCCTCATGCTTTCATAACCAAATTCACTTACAAATTCTAATAGCCGAAGCATGTGTTAATCCCGGGAGCAGGGCTTGAAAGCAACCTGGCAACTGCTTCTCCCCTGAGCTCTTGGGTGGGAGTAGGGAAGAGCCAGAGCATGGAAGACACAAATATCACTAGGGCCCTGCCCTCTCTCCATCCCTCCCCCCCCCCCCCCCCGCCCTCCTTAGTCTCCATTCAGAGATTGCTGCCATGGAGCCAGGTCTCTCTGCATTTGAGGACACACCGAGTTTTTCCAAAAGCAGGGAGTGGCACTCTGCCCATTTCCTCTGCCACCACCCCCCTCCTTTCTATGCTGCCGAACACTAATGAGCAAGGCCCAGTTACACAATAAGAAGCTTTTATACTTCACTAATCGGCCCAAGAGCCCACTGGCTGGCTCCCCCTCTCCCCACCCCTGCCAGCCAAGAGGCCACTTGCTCCCTCCCTCCCACTCCTCATCTGCCTTTTGTATTTTTAATGGGGGCCCTTGCCTGTTTTGAGCTGACTTAATTAAAAAGCTGCTGTGAGTGATGCCTTGTGACGGCCTAATCCCAACCCGGTGACTCTACAAAGCTTTCGCCTGGTTTTCCCCCTGCTCCACTCCAGCCCTGCTTGCTCCCTCACAGTCTGTGTCAGGTCTCTGCTCCGGTGCCCCCCAGCTGCGGACGCTGACCCCTCCAGGACGATTTGGCTTCTTGCATCTCCCCGGTAAGTATTCGCGATTCTGAGGCTCATGCTCATAGTAATCGAGATGTTAAACCAGGCCCCCTGCCTGCTCCCAAGGTCAACAAAGGATCGTGCCCTATACAACCAGTTCTCTGGGGCTTAGTCCAGTCGTGGTTTGAAATGCCCTAAGCAAGACGGCTCCCCTTCCTTCCCTTCCCAGTCTGATAGACAACAAACCGGGGGAAACCACTGTCATGGATGGAGTGGCTTTGACCTGAATAGTTCTAGAGAGACTGGCTTCACTGACAGGACGGGCTGGGAGACCTACTGGACAGAAAGCCCTATGCAGCCTACCAGTCCCCCTCCTGCAGCAGAAGCTGCTCTAAGGAGCTTGGCGGAGAACTTTGTGTTTGCAGCTCATCCTCCCTGTTACGTATTGACAACCAGCTGCCTTTTGTGGCTGCCTATCTGGGCTGTGCCTCAGTCCCTGAGTTACCTGCAGCTGCTCCTGGGAGCTTTGGGAACAGGGCATTTGGGTTCTGAGGAGGGAAGGTCTGTTTGTCTGTTCAGAACACTCCCTGCTGGTTCTGTTCAGCTCCTAGGCTAGCCCCAGTAACTGGTCCCTCTGTGGAAATGGATCTGACTTTTCAAAGAGGAGAACAGCAAGTCAAGCAGAAACATCAACCCGCTTCCGGGAGAGAATAGGGTGCTGGGCACAACCATAATGAAAGGAGTCCTGCTGTCTGTGGGTGGGAGTTGGTCAGGAGAATAATTTGCTCTTTCATTCATTCAAACTAGGATGCATGCATTCAGACATGCATTCAAAACATGCATTCAAACTTCACAGCTAGGATTTGGGCAATAAGATGAAACAGGGGCTTTTGACTGTCAGAGAATGGAGGAACCTGAAGGAGTGGATCATGCATGGAAGACAGGCTGTGTTGTTTTGACATCTAGTGATTTGAGGTCCAAGCACAGAGATGACCTACTATTCAGGCAGGAATAGCAGGGGGTTCTCCAGTTCAGGATCCAAGTGCATTGGCAGCATGGTACCGGGTACCACAGGACTGAATTACCCACTTGTCCGTGGGGGAATGAAACAATTCCTAGACAGACTGGGAAGTTCTTCTCCCAGGCTGTGTCCAGACTCCATGCCTCCGTCGACGGAGGCATGTAGATTAGCGAGATCGGAAGAGGGAAATGAAGCCGCGATTAAAATAATCGCGGCTTCATTTAAATTTAAATGGCTGCCCCGATCTGCCGATCAGCTGTTTGTCGGCAGATCGGGAGAGTCTGGACGCGATGCCCCGACAAAGAAGCCTTTCTTCATCGACACAGGTAAACCTGGTTTCACGAGGCTTACCTGTGTCGATGAAGAAAGGCTTCTTTTTCGGGGCATCGCGTCCAGACTCTCCCGATCTGCCGACAAACAGCTGATCGGCAGATCGGGGCAGCCATTTAAATTTAAATGAAGCCGCGATTATTTTAATCGCGGCTTCATTTCCCTCTTCCGATCTCGCTAATCTACATGCCTCCGTCGACGGAGGCATGGAGTCTGGACACAGCCCCAGTTAGACTTGTGCAGCAGCCCCAATGAAGTCAGAAAGTTGCTCCATGAATTGGAATGCACTCTGGCTCCTTTGGGATTAAGAGCTTGATAGAAATAGAACATATTGTTGCTCTTCATAAAATTTCAGGCAGGTCGGGGGAGCTGCTCTCACATCAAGAGAATGAACTTAAGATATTGGCTCAGATTACAAAAGGGGTTTCTGTGCATTCCTCTTCATGTTCCTGCAAAACTCTTGTGGACGAGGTGTAACCCTTGTCATAGAGAATGGAGAGCCCTGGAGTTAGAAGGGGGAAGGCGCCTTCCTGGGAGTTGACCAACCCTACTAGGCACCCCTGGCTGCAAGAAACATGCGACTGGCCAGCCTGGAAAGACTCTTCTAGCTTTCTAGAGGTACTGTAGAGCTGTGTGAGGTATCCACCAGAAACCTATCGGGTCGTGGGACTAGCTGACATTCTTCTTAACATATGCACAACATACCTCCGGTGGCATGTGACCAGGATTCACTATTGAATTTGGTCTGCTGCCTCGAATCACTCCAGCTGCTTCATGACCACAGAGGTGTTTATCTTTCATGAATGAACAAGATGGACCCTGACTGACTGAGCTCATGTAGTCTGTGGTGATGCCCTCCAGGATCTCATTCTCGCTCAGAATACAGAGTTTGCCAAAACTCCAGCGAGGAGCTCAGCATCCCTGAAAAATGAAGCACAGGGAGCCTGAAGAGAGACACCCAAATTCAAGGGCTACTTTGGCAAACATTAACCTTTAATATTTATAGAATCTCTTGATTTCCATGGGCAGAAGGTGGCATTATTATCTCAACTAAGAATGGGGGAGGTTGGCATCCTATTTATATAGTATCTCCAGACAAATTCTTCACCTTCTCTCCTGACTCCTGTAGAAGTGGGTGCAAGGCAGGCTGAGTTCAGACCAGGGCACAGCTACCTGGCTGTTATTCAGGGCAGGTGTTGGGAAACACTTTGGAAATGCTTCTCCAGCTTTTAATGTGGGATTCTTCCTTGTCTCTTTCAGTGTCCCGTGGACAATAAGGAAGCAGCATGTCTGCAATAGTGAGTACTTCCTTTGCTCAGCTTTATGTGTCCCCTCTCCAGCTGCACGAACAGAGAACTCTGCCAAGAATTGGCCATTGCTCTCCATTCTCTAACAGAGCCGGGGAAAGCCAGCTGGGCTGTAAACATTCCTTATCCAGAGTGCCAGGGTCAGGTGAAGTGCACAGCAACCTGACTCCCCAATTCCCCCACCAGTTGGGTGGTGGGGGGGTGTCTCGGGCTGGCAGTCAGGTTGGATCACTGTTGATGTTAATGGGCATACCCACCAACTGATGCTGTTCTCAAAGGTGATGGTGGGGTGGAGTGATCTAGTGGCTTGCCACGCAAGTATTTATGTGGTGTTCACTGCACCAGTCATGGCTGAAGTGTTAGCTCACACATTATGGAAGCCATGGAAATAGCTCAGTGCCATGGACTGCAACATTCCTGCTGGCATCCCGCTGCCATGACTGAATCAGATCCACACCTTGTCACCTTCCAGGCCCATTTCTCTTCCTGCTATAGAGCCTACAGCTCTAGTCATCAGGGAAACTCATCTCCTCCCTGCCTTTCTCTCCCCAACACTTCTGGTGGCACCAGTGCCTTCTGTTTCTCAAGCTAACAGTGAGACCCCCAAATCATTCTCTGTAGAGCTTTAGGGGGCCACTCTTGGGTGGCAGAACTACTACCTCTCATGGCTGGCCAAGTCTGTTCTCTGAGCAACTCCCATTGGCCCCATGTACTCGTGTGGCCCACAGTGACACAGCAAGGACCATGTTTCCTCAGGGTTTTCCTCAAAGGCACCCACAAAGTCAAGCCAGGCCATTTGCCTGGGTAATCACATGTGTCAACGAGGGGTTTGTGTGTAAGGAGTAAAGGCATTTGCCAGTCTCACAGGCTTGAAGGCTTCTTTCACATATAAACTAGTTTTACTGTGTCAGTCCATGCTAAGTGCAGGAGTTTAAACAGTGGCAGAGGGAACCTTCTCCCTGTTCAACCTTGACACGGGTCCAATTGCAACCTCTTTCCCTATATAAACCGGAACCTAATCCTTCCCCTTCTCATGGTCTGAAGGAGCCCTTCCCCTCCTGTCCCCAACACAGACATCATTACCTCCTGTAGTCTGAGGGAATCCCCCCTCCTGACCCCAACACAGATCCTAATACCTCCACCAGGCTGAGGGAGGCCCCCCAACTCCCATGATGGCCCTGTTACCTTTGCTGGATAAGTGCAGGGAGCTGGCATCTCAGGATGTTGCTCTGGGCACAGTAGGCATCTCTGCTCTCAGGGCTTGCTGGATGCACAGACCCACCCCAGGCCTGGACCAGTCAGGGCCGGGGCACTTACTAGGGCGAGTCTTGCCAGGCGGTCTCATCTAGCTGCGGTTTTGCTCCCAGACTGGAACGTTCCGGATTGTCTCCGAGGAGGAGCAAGCCCTTCGCACCAAACTCGAGCGACTTACCACCAAGGACCACGGCCCCGTCTTTGGAAAGTGTGACAAAGTCCCCCTGCACACCATGCAAAAGGTGAGCGCCACGGCATGGCAAGGTGGCAGGGGAGCCCAGGCCTGTGGGGAAGTCACATTACCAGGAGGCTGGGAAGCAGGGAGCAGAAGGTATTAAGGAGGTGGGAACAGGACATCTGCTTCTTTGAACCATCTGAGGCTCTGCCTCTGCTCACCATCCCCTACTACCTATCGGCGCTCCCTGCCCCACATTACTCCTGTTACACAGACAAGACGTGGTCATTCCCCACCTCCACAGTGCTGCTGATCATGCAGGCTGCTAGATGCTTCTGAGTACACAGCTGGGGCAGAGCGCCCTTCAACAGCTGGCCTGGTTGTGTACAATATATTTGCACGGTGGTCTATTCTCCTGTGGCTTGTACCCTGCCTCCACGGCCACTTGGCAACCTGCTAATGAGGCTCCTCAGACCCTTTGCTAGCAGAGCGCAGGGAAAAGTGGCTGTCTGGGGTGGTGCTTTAACCCCATCCCTGCCAGGGCATGCATGCAATCCCTTTGCAGTGTCTCTGAGGGAGCAGGAAAAGGCTGCCCCCACAAATGAACCCATGGGGCGGTGAAAGAAGAAGGGGCAAGTCAAGTGTATGGGAGAAGCAGGAGGCACAGTCTCAGCCATGAGGCAGCTAGGGAAAGGCATGACAGAAGAGAGGGATAAGGCATTGCACTGGAGTGTGGGATGGGTGCCCTCTGGCAGAGTGAGGAAGGGGATTAATTTGCTCTGATCGCAGAGGAAATCCTCCCAATGGATCCTTTGTCTGAGGGTGCTACTCTGCCGGCTTCCTCTCATTTAAGGAGCGATGGGACACTGAATCCCCACAGAGTCACCAGCACAGCTGCCTCCCTCCGTAACCTGGGAATTGTGCAGCGATGTGGCCAGTAGGTCACAGGCGAACTCGGAGAACAGGCTAGGCCATGCCACGGAATCTGCCAAGCAAGGCAGAGACACGTCCCAACTCCTCCACCCCAGAGCAGGGCCTGGAGCACAACACCACTCTAGAGGGAGGGAGGGGAAACACAGGCCAAGGGGGAGCAGGCATCTTGGCGCCTCTCAAGGGGATCTGACAAAACTCAAGGAAGGAGAATAGTGAAATTGGGGGGGGGGGGGGGGGGGGGGGGCGGAGGGGCAACAAGGCAGGCTGCAGGGTCTTTGGCAGAGCAAGGTGAAGCCCCAGAACTGGGATAGCAGCAATGTAGGGCTGCAAAGATGCTTTAAGTCAGGACTGAGGTGCCATGGAAACGCCTTAACTAGATTAGGTTAATCAGAAGGGCATTCAAAGAGCAGGGAAGAGGGCATCTGTGTTTGGCACAACGAGGGAGTAATTAGTGATACCTGACTCTGTTCTGCCTACCTGCGGCCAGATACCCATTTCATGAGCAGTAATAGCCCCTCACTAATGTCAAATCTAGAACTGCCCCTTGGAGTTCAGGTATCCTAAGCCACCTCTTCTTGCAGCTGCTGCTAATGCAGGGGAAGAGGTGGCCAGTCCCTCATGGGAGGCTTGGAGGCCAGGACACTGGGGGTACGTCTAAACTACATGCCTCTGTCGGCAGAGGCATGTAGATTTGTTTGTTCAGCAAAGGTAAATGAAGCCGCGATTTAAATGATCGCGGCTTCATTTACATTTACATGGCTGCCGCGCTGAGCTGACAAACAGCTGATCAGCTGTTTGTCGGCTCGCCGCTAGTCTGGACGTTCCCCCTGTCGACATCAAAGCCCTGTGTCGGCAGCCCCGGTAAACCTCATTCCATGAGGAATAACGGGGCTGCCGACAAAGGGCTTTGATGTCGACAGGGGGAACGTCCAGACTAGCAGCGAGCCGACAAACAACTGATCAGCTGTTTGTCGGCTCAGCGCGGCAGCCATGTAAATGTAAATGAAGCCGCGATCATTTAAATCGCGGCTTCATTTGCCTTTGCTGATCTGTCTAATCTACATGCCTCTGCCGACAGAGGCTTGTAGTCTAGACACAGCCTAAGAGTCCTGGGCCCAGGGTGACTGGACAGGCTGCCAGGCCTCCTCTCTCCTACAGTCGAAGTGGGAGTGTCTGGGAACCAGTAAAGCACGAGTAAATGGCACATGAAGTCACCAGCAGGGGCCTGCGCTTTGGGGGTGCTTTCTTTTGGCCATGTAGTTGTGGGTCCAGGCACCTCACTTTGAATCTAAGTACTGCTACTGCTGCATCAGGCCCCTGTCTCCTGCCATCCCACCCCTTAGGCAAAGGACGAGCTGAACGAGACAGAGGAGAAGCGGGAGTCAGCCGTGAAGGAGCTCCGGGAGCTGGTGCATGAGAGAGCCAGCGGGGGCGAGGATTTGTGCAAGGCAGTGGCAGAGAAGGTGAAAGGAAAGGATGACAGCTTCTTCCTTCGCTTCATCCGTGCCCGCAAGTTCGATGTCAACAGAGCTTATGAGCTACTGAAAGGTGCAGCACTCCTTTCCTCTTCCTAAGTTCCCCTAGGCCCCAAGCTGGGGGCAAGGCCACCCCTGGCCTGTTATTATGGGGCACCATGCAGGATCCATCCCCTCTGTCTGACACCCTGCGGAGTGCTGATGTCCTGCAACTCTCTAGACGGTGGCGAGGATCCTGTAGCCATTTTCCCCAGTGACTCCAGCTGCTGCTAGGGTGCGGGTGTAAGGGGAAAGGGTAAGAGGTGGGATGAAGGACTGGAGGTTGTGGGACAAGCAAATGATGCCAGAGGGACAGGCCGGAGCAGTGAGGCACTCAGTTCCTCTGGAAGCTCTTGCCCTAGGATTCCAACAGACAGTGGCCACTGAAGTGTCTCTGTGTTCTGACCTGGCGGAGGCAGGTTGGGGTGATGCAAAGGGGGCCCCAGACTGTGGTGGCCAGGTCCACAAACCTCTGGGCGCTGCTTGGCTCTGCCTCTGGGCTCCTTTGTTTCTGTGTCTGGGATAACGAGGCAGTAATTAGTGGTGCTGGATGGGAAGAGAAGCAGAAGCTGCTGGCAGAAGAGGCATTTTGTCCATTGGCATTTTCCCAGGGTGTTTCTCCTCATTTCATGCCTGACAGCTTTTAATGGCTACAGGATGCCAGGGACAGCGGGACTTGGGGGTAGGGTCTGGCTATAGGAGAGTGCAGCAAGTCACCCAGCAGAGAAGGAACAAAACAACCCTACATCATCAAAACCACTAAGCAGGCTCCCAAGATTGAGAGGGACCATTGGGGGGGGGGGAGGAGGGCAGCTGGGGCTCTTGAAATTAGAAAGTGCTGGTGAAGGACAACTGTGGCTGCCAAATGGGGAGAGTTATGATGCATCAGACGGGAGCAGGATTTTAGCTGCACTGGTTTCAAATTAGGCTTCTTCAAACTCAGGGTACCAGGTAGGAAAGAAGGGAAATGTTCTGTTCTGGGTGGTACTTCTGAATCTCAGCTGAGTAGAACTCAGTGCACAGTCAACCTGTGGAACTCCTTGCCAGAGGATGTGGTGAAAGCTAGGACTTTAACAGGGTTCAAAAAAGAGCTAGATAGATTCATGGAGGTTAAGTCCATCAATGGCTATTAGCCAGGA
The DNA here is from genome assembly GCF_052426305.1 of Pelodiscus sinensis. NCBI lineage: Eukaryota > Metazoa > Chordata > Testudines > Trionychidae > Pelodiscus > Pelodiscus sinensis. Next base: position 30,418,567 of record NC_143065.1, read on the forward strand.
TGGGTAGGAATGGTGTCCTTATCCTCTGTTTGTCTGGAAATGGGGGACAGGGGAGGAATCACGTGAAGATTACCTACTGTGTTGCCTCCCTCTGGGGCATCTGGTATTGGTCACTGTTGGCAGTCAGGATACTGGGCTAGATGGACCATTGGTCTGACTCCGTATGGCCCTTCTTATATTCTTATGTGGCATTGGCCTGACTGCAGCTGGTAGATTCCTCTTGGGATAGCGCTTTGCCCTGTGGAGGACCATTCACTTGTACAGCGAATTGAGAGTTCCCTGCCCTCTTGTGACTGACATGGACCAGGCCTGATTGGAGTTTTGGGTGTGAGTCTTTAGGCAACTGCACCCTATCCTGCATCGGGCACACACAAAATCCAGCAGCATCTAGAACCAAACTCCCTGGCTCTCTATTCATCTCCTCTCCTTGGGAGTCAGAGCCAGGTCCTGGTGCTGACATCAGGAAAGGGAATTTGTTCTTATCCCAGACCCCGGCATTCTCTCTCTCTCTCTCTCTGACTCCAGGCTATGTAAACTTCCGTCAGCAGTACCCAGAACTCTTTGATAACCTGACACCTGAAGCTGTGCGCAGCACCATTGAGGCTGGCTACCCTGGCATCCTGGCCAGCAGGGACAAATACGGCCGGGTGGTGATGCTCTTCAACATTGAGAACTGGGACTACGAGGAGATCACCTTTGATGAGGTCAGTTCAGCCGTGCTGCTCCGACATGTCAGAGCTCCACTTCCCATGCACTCCAAAGGGTGTCAGATCCCAGGCTCCTCTTTCCTGCAGGAAATGAGGATGGGGTCCCACCCCTCCCATTCTGGGCATCAAGGTCTACGCAAAGCTCTTTCCCCCAAGCTTGATGTTAGTAAGTAATATCCCAGGCAGCTCTGCTTGTATGGACAGAGCATGCTCCAGCCTAAGGGAACCCTGAATGCACTCTGCAGGCCAGGAGAAGCAGGTGTCACAATGCTAACAGCACTTAGCTTGGTTCATCTGCAGAGCTCAGAGTACTTTACAAAGCTAGGTCACTATTGCTGTCCCCATTACACAGACAGGGGAAAGGACTTGCCCAAGTACACTCAGCAGGTCAGGTGAGTCTGCACTAGTGCAACTTACATGTTCTCTTGACTGGTCTGGATTCATATGGTGCCCCATCTTAGACTTCCCTCTGAATTTGGCTCTGTATACGCGGGAATTGCTCATGTAGCATTGAAATGCATGGGCCACTGGTGTGGAACAGGGCAGCAGTTTAACAGCACACAGCAACGCTGCATAATGTGGATAAGACGAGAGGAAGAAAACATAATACAGGCAGGCATAACGTAATTGGCAGAGCTGGAATTTGAACGGGACACGGGCTAATACTCTGACTCTGCGGAACCATGCCAGAGGATCCATAGAGGCTGGACTCAGCCAGGCCCTTGCACTTGCATGATAATGATTTCTGTCTCTCTTCCTCCGGCTCAGATTCTTCGTGCATATTGCGTTATCTTAGAGAAGCTGCTGGAGAATGAAGAGACCCAGATCAATGGACTCTGCATCATTGAGAATTTCACGGGCTTCACCATGCAGCAGGCGTCGGGCATCAAACCCTCTGAGCTCAAGAAGATGGTGGATATGCTGCAGGTGAAGCCATCCGTCTGCTTCCCCCAAGTAGCAACAAGACAGGAATGCAGGGTTAAGTTACCCATAAGAAAGGGGACTCAAACAGTGGCAAACAAATCCCGAGGCATCTGCAGGGCCATGAGGAATCAGACTGGCCAGGGAAGGGATTAGTCCAGGATAGCAGCACGAAGGTATTTTAGATAGAGAATATGCCTCCACATAGACAGGCATTACTCTCCGTATTGGAGTGCTCCTCAGTCAGTTCTGGCTCCCTCCAGGGATTATACTGGGCAGCCAAGACTCACTGGCTGATACAAACATTGTTGCTGGAAGCAGCATCTTACAGAGAGGCTGAAACTAGAATGGTACGACAGGTTCAACAGAAGTTCATAATTCCTGCAAAGATGCAGTTCCACCTACCAGGTGTGGCATTCCCTGGGCTGCTCTTTGCCCCGTGTGGCAGTGCAAATTTAGTTGCCATCACTGTGCAAGACCATCTTTTCATGCCCTCAGCCCCAGCAAAAAGTTCCTTCTGAAAGTCACCATCCCCACTATTATCCCAATTCAGATACTATTGGGCTGGACAAAGATTCATTCTCAGAATGTGACTGATTCTGTGCTTTTGGAATCAGACCAAAGACAGAGGGATCCAGCGGCCCCTGCCAGGAAAACCAGATTATAGAGAGGTATTTCTTCTGTGGTTGGGGGACCGTGAGTTGCCACTGCTGCCCTAGCAATTCCTTAGGACACAACTGGCTCTGTGCATTGGCAGAAGAGGATGCACATTCTGCAGTAGATGGGTAATACAAAAAGGCCCTCAAGATGAATGCAAGAAGTGGGGTTTTAACAGGGAATAGGGGGATGGGAGAAGATGAGGAAGAAAGAAATTGCCCATCTGGGGTTACCGTTTCCACCTATGCCACAGTTGTCTTGCCCCTCCCATTTGCTGCTTTCTTGGTATGCCCACGCTGCCCATGTAACACTTTGTGTATGGGTTTGGGATCTGTAGGACTCCTTCCCAGCTCGATTCAAGGCCGTTCACTTCATCCACCAGCCTTGGTACTTCACCACTACCTACAACGTGGTCAAACCTTTCCTGAAGAGCAAACTCCTGGAGAGGGTGAGTGTAGGGGAAGGGCCCGAATGAACTGTGCTTGCAGAAGCAGAGAGTGGTGGGATCTGGGAACACACAGGCTCTGACCCAAATCAGGATGAAGCAAAGAAAACCCAGGATAGAGCGATGTCTTTTGCGTCTCTGGCCAGTGGTTTCTCTGCTCTTGGGCGGACTCTGCTGGTGCCAGACTAGGAAACAAGCAGTGACTCGCTAAATGGAGAAACATCAAACCTAGTTTATCAGCCTCTCAGGGAGCTGCAGTGTTGCCTGTAGCCAGAGTTCTACTGAGCTCTTCCCAGCAACGGCTGGGCACAGGAGCTGGCAGCTATGTACAGAGACTGGCCCCTGTAGGAAAATGGATCGAACATGGAGGGGTGTGTGAAGAGGTGGGGGTACCTGCTCACTGCATCAGGCTCACCATGCCCATGTGCATCATCACCATGCTAAGATCACCACTGCAGCTATTTTCTTTGGGCACCAGCTGGGAAAACAAACTTGCCCCGCAAGGAAGAGTGCTTGTGCAGCCCCTGGTTAGTCTGATGAGGGCCAACACCAGTCACTCACTGGTGCAGGCATCATCTGGTTTCCTCAGGGCTGTGGCATGCTTCTTAGGCAGATGTGCTCCCATTTGTGAGTCTGGAAACTCCCGTGCATGTTGCTATGCTCAGCTCTGTGTCACTCCTTCTTGCCTCACTCCAGGTCTTTGTGCATGGGGAGGAGCTAGAGTCCTTCTATCAGGAGATCGATGCTGACATCTTGCCAGCAGATTTTGGTGGCAACCTGCCCAAATATGATGGCAAAGCCACCGCTGAGAAGCTTTTTGGACCCCGGATTGAGGCTGAAGACACAGCTCTATAAAGAAAATCCCCTCCCTGCTTCCCCATCTGATAAGACTAGAGACATCTGTCTAACCCAGCACACTTACGCCCTGCCTTACTGTAGCATTGATTGCACAATCGCTTGTGATGATAAACTCTGGGTGCGTATCTCCACACATGCTCCTCACCCCTTCAAAAATCCATCAAGGATCTTCTCTCTCCAGCTGTCCAGCAGGGGAGCAAACCATAAACAATCGGTTCTGTCATGGCACCTCCTGAAGCTGCTAAGAGAAGGACAGGGCAGCAACTGAATGGAGAAGAGACTGTCAGGCTGGTCTCAGCCCCACCCTTCACCTGAACACTGGACCATGGCTCACCTCCAGCCTAGGTAGTGTAGTAGCTGCAAAGTGCCTTTCCCTGTGCTTGCTGGCTTGGCTTGTAAGAGTGCAAGGCAGTAGGAAAGCAGGGCTCCAAGGCCAGCATTTGCCCACCCACAGCAGGGTACTCGGAGGCCAGGCTAGTGACAGGTGGCTATAGCTGAAGGAGGAGAGCAGTGTGGTAGTAAAGTTGTAGAACAGTCTCCGGGTAGCTGGAAGAATTCCAAGCATCGCATGTGACTGTGTGGATGACACAGGCAGAGTCCACCACCACAGGAGGCCCCCAAGAAGCACTGTTTGAAATACGTACACAGCGAAATAAAGTGCACAACCGCAGGGATGCTTTGGGTCCCTTTGTAGTCCCTGCCCCTCCACCACCCATAAATGGGCCAATGGGTTGTCATCTCCAGTCAGGAGGAGGCTAGATGCAAAGGCATTTGTAAGGGTCGGTGGAAGGTTGTGCCCAGGAGGATGCAGCGAGCACTCCTTCCTCCAGACACACTAGGGGAGCTGGCACAGCAGAAGGGACACAGGCTGCGTCAAGAACTACCACCCCCAGCCCTTCTCACTGAAGAGGGCAAGGCGGGAATGTGTATGGAGCCTGAGCTCCCCAGTCTCCCAGTCAGGCTTCCTCCTGGCTGCTGCCCATGCCAAGCTAGGATTGGGGTATGTGCAAATACCCAAGCCCTAGCAGGACCTGGGGAAAGGAGCTTCTTCCCTCTGCCCTAGGGCATGTTGGGAGATGCAGGGGGTGGCTGCATGGTTAAGGTTAGTGAGGCTGCACTCAGTGGCCCTGAGGAGGTCCCCACTCCATAGAGCAGTAATGTCAGCAAAACGGGGGAAGGGGTTAAATATAGGCCTGTGGGGAGGGAGGGGGGAGAACAATGAGCTTCACACTCTGAGGATGCCTTTTGCCTCCCAGCATTGCAGCAGAGCAACAACCTGCAAATCAGGCAGGGGCTGGGTAAAGAGCAACCAAGGCTGGGGTGACCTCCTACCCCCAAGATGCTACCTTACTCCCTGATAGGAGGGAAGGAACTACTTGGAGAGGGGGCAGTTGCAAAGGGTGTGTGTGCCTTCAGCCCAGGGTCGTTCAAGCCAAGGGAAGGGAGGCTGGGCAGGTTTCTTTTATAAAGCAGAACAACTCAGACTGAGTCACATTAAAAGCTCATTGCAGGACAGCAGACTCGTGAGAGTCTTAATCATGGACCCTTTGGCTGTGTCTAGACTGGCAAGTTTTTCCGGAAAATCAGCCACTTTTCCGGAAAAACTTGCCAGCTGTCTACACTGGCCGCTTGAATTTCGGAAAAGCACTGACCATCTCATGTAAGATTGTCAGTGCTTTTCCGGAAATACCATGCTGCTCCCATTGGGGCAAAAGTCTTTTTCCTAAAGACTTTTGCGCAAAAGGGCCAGCGTAGACAGCACAGTACTGTTTTCCGCAAAAAAGCCCCAATTGCGAAAATGGCGATCGGGGCTTTTTTGCGGAAAACTGCGTCTAGATTGGCCACGGACGCTTTTCCGCAAAAAGTGCTTTTGCAGAAAAGCATCCTGCCAATCTGGACGCGCTTTTCCGAAAATGCTTTTAACGGAAAACTTTTCCGTTAAAAGCATTTTCGGAAAATCATGCCAGTGTAGAAGTAGCCTTTGACTTCATTGACCTGCAGGCAATAGGCACAAGTGGTGGGTGCCCAAAGAGAAGCATGGTTTGGGAAGAAGCCGGTTTTCCTCTGTCCCAAGTCTTCGTAGTCACCTTCTACCAGTGTTAAGCTACGGCTGTTGTCCCATTCCTCCCTCCATCCCCCCTCCCATTCTCAGCTCTCAGACTACACAGGGTACCCTTAATTTGCAAAGCAAAATAGCAGGGGTTCATCTGAACTGTCTGGAGATGGAGGATGCTGACAAGAGGCACATTCATCAGGGCACTGGCTCAGATTCAAACCAAACAGGATGTCTGCTCTGAAGCTGCAGGGAGGATGGGGCCTGTCTGAGCAGAGAGAGCTGGGTCTAGGTCAGCTTTCCCCAGCAACAGCACCCAGTAGTCCTACACAACAGCACATGCAAGTCCCAGGATCAGCCTCAGGCAGGATCCCTGAGGGAGTGATGGGACAGCGGTCAACTATCTTGGATCTGTTACTTTACTAATGCCCAGTTTACACTGCAGGATACAGCCCAAAGCTCTGCGAGGTCTGCCAGGAGCAGGCAGGTGAGAAGTCACTACTCCCCTTTCAATTTCCATCAACCAGTTCATTTGGGGGGTTGGTATCTGCAGCAATCCCAATGATGTGCTATGTGGTCATGCAGTCAGCAAGTTGGGGCAGAGCACAAGCTAGTCTCGGGCATTGAAACAGCAACCTGGGCCCCTTGTAGGGATGGGGAGGTGTGTCCCCACAGACAGATTCAAAGTTCAGAACATGCCCATTGGCAGAGGAGTCAATGGCCTGAAGATAGGTCCTTTGGCATTTAGCTAGGGTGCCAACCCCACTTCCAGACACTTCTGGAAAGTCAACAAAGCTGTTCACCTAACTTTCAGTTGAATGACTAGATTACCTTGTAAGCCTCAGATCAGCAAAGGGCAACTGTCTGACATGGGCTGGGATCAACCCAGTGCCCCAGCAGAGAAAGAACTGGCACTGCAAACTGACTGGTCAGAGCATCGCTCTGAGGGCTCTGCCCAAAGCAGGAAACTGAGCAAGAACAATTACTGGAGAGCTGAGAACGTCTCACTTGATAACACAACTCCCCTTTTCTGGCTTAATACAATTCATTTTATAAGAGGGCATCTAAATCCTAGTTGCGGGGTAGGCAATGATGGTACTTGCCCACCCTACCCCTCACTTCCTGATCAAACAAGACACTGGGGAGACCTGCTGAACAGCCAGGACTGAAATGAAACAGGACCAACCACAGTGGTTTGAGCAAAGGAAATACACAAAGCAGCATTTTGTACCAACAAAGGGGGCTCTGGCTGGCTTTGGCAGTGCTTTGCTATGCATTAGCATCAGCCCACAGATGGTCAACTTTTCGAAGGTGTAATTTCCCAATGATACCATCTACATTTTTGTTAGCCTCTGAGGTGCTGCAGGACCATTTGTTATTTAAGGATTTCCCAAACATTCAGACTACAGTAGTGATTAGGAGACTGGATTTATTTCCAGCTCCTAACCAGTTAAGATATCTCTGCCTTTTCTTTCTAGCTAGCAGGATGGGAGGTTGGAGGGTAGGGAATTTGCCACTTCCAGTCAGGCTGATTTAAGAGCCAGCAGCCCAGCCCTGAGAGGAGCTAGCATGGTTCCATGCTGAAGAAAAGGGATTGATATGCCAGTGTTCACATTTTTAATGGCATACAAAGCAACAGCCATAGAGAGACTCATTCACCACTCCTGCCTGCTCATTCCAAACCTACACCAACACCATCCTCTCTCCACAAAGCTCCTAGCCGTCCTCGGGAAAGGGGCCTTTCAGTAGGCAGGACTATTGACCTACACGATTTCTTCTGCCTGGAATCCTTTGATGTGGCAGGTGGAGCCATCCTGCCCATTGGATGGTTGGGGCAACTGTTTTGGGAATCTGGTGCCAGCAGCAGGGCTTGGGACTGTCCCTACACTCAGCAGCAGCTGCAGGAAGTGGAGCAACTCACTCCCAGCCTGCTCTGTTCCTCCAAATCCCTGCGGCATTGCTCAGGGGAGGGGATTTGAGGGAAAGAGTGGACCCGCCCCCGCCCCGCCCCCTGCACTCAGTGGTGGTGGGACATGGGAAGAGGGAAGTGGAATGCTGTGGCTGGGAGCCAGTAGAACAGAGCTGGCTAGGGTTGTGTTGCTCCACTTTCTGCCGCCAGCGGTGAATATGTGTTGGGACTGACCCCTGCTGCTGGCACCCAGCTGGGCCACGTCGCTCAGGGGGACAGCCCAAGGAGACAGGGGAGGGAACAGACAGGGTGGGGTGTGATGGGTTGTCCCAGGTTCCACAGTCCCAGAGGGACGGCCCTGGTGGCAGGTTCAGTCAGAGCTCTGCCACCTTGCTGCAGGAGCCTTCGCTGTGCTGCAGCTTCTTCAGACCCTTTGCTCTGGCCCCAGTAGCTTTGCAGTTTCAGATGAACATGGTTTTGTTCTGGTCAACTCATCTCAAAAGGCACAGAGACAGGCAGCAAAAATGATTAAAGGCTTGACTTCAAGCATAAGGCAACAAACCAACAGGAGTGTGTAGGAACAAAATGGCCTTCCCCCCAGCTATATAATAAAACTAGCCAATGTTGAAATTCTTTCACCAGGTATCTGATTTGGCAGATCGCCAATCTGCTTGCTTCAGAATACAGTAGTAATTTCTGGCAAAAGTAAGAAGGGTTCTACCCCAGAGCATGGATCAGGCTGGAATTCAGAGTTTGTAAGGAAATTTAGAATTTCCAGCAACTCTGACACCTTCTGAGAGGGGTGGGGAGAGGGAGGAAAGCAATATTTTGGAACATACTTCAAGCAACTGTGAATCTGGTACTTCAAAGACTGTCTGAAGTGTTCCAGCTCATAGCAATTCAAATTCATTCTAAGACATGTGCGGGGAACCTAAGGCCTCTTGCCTGGATCTGGCCCCCAAGTCTTGGGGCTTCCCCACCCTCCCCAGCATTGAGGAGCCTGTGCTGGCACTTCAGTCCCCACCCCGCCACTGTCCCACCATCGGTCTGAAGCACACAAAATCTACTAGCCTGGGCTCCCCTAGACTCTGGTGTGCAAGGGGAATGCGGGGAGTGACTTTCTCTTTCTTGGTCAGGGGGTCAAATCAGTGAGGGTTTGTTTTTGTTTGTCTCTCACTTGTGTGTGGCCCCCACTGATTTTTCTGTGGGTCAGCAGCCCCCAACCCAAAAAAGGCTCCCCACCCCTGCTCTAAGAGGTCACAGGATTCTGCCTTACTCTAAGGCACTTGGCTCCCACTCTTCATATCTCATAGCCCTTATTGAGCTATGGCTACCATCTCTGAACAAGATGCAATATACGCCCCAGTCAGAAAAGCCCTTAGCTTTGCGCTGTTTCATGGTTGAATGTTATTGGTGCTTGGGGTCTCCCAGAGAAAAGGAAAATTAATTCAGGAAAAATGAAACCATTAATAAAGACCAGCTTTTACATACACAGCTACCACACACACACCTAAACTCAGTGAGTCCTTTATTTTTTTAAGTAAAGAAATTCAATTGAATTAAAGATAACAAAATTACATTGTTTTGCAATGACCTTCGTTAACATTACTCAGAATAAAGAACAAAACAAATTAACAAGAAAAATAAATCAAGGACACATTTTATAGCTTTTTAAAAGGTAAACGTCACCAGATATAGAAAAATTGCATTGCTAGTTGCAAATCTTCTTCCCAGGAGCTGGCAGCTCCTGAAAATCTGACTCTGAATCTGGCAGCTGGGGGCAGCTCTCAGCATACCATCACAACCTTTTCTGGGCAACATTTAAAGTTAAAAGGATCACGAATGTGGAAATAATGATTCCAGATATTCTATTTGGAAGCAAAATTTCTCATAATTTTTTAATTTCAGTTGAATAGCAAGAGTTCAAAGACACCAAAAAAAGTTACACTCAACCCACTCCACTAAGGCAGCTGCATTGGCAGAAATCAAAGAGGGCACAGTTACAGATCTGGCTTCCTGAGGTGTCAGGATACCCTCCCTTCCCCTTCCCTCTGCTTGGGGGCATCTGGGAAAGAGGGAAAGAGCTTTTCTTGAAAAATTGTGCTTACTTAATTAAGAGAAATGCAGGTTTGTTGCAAACTAACATCTGGGACTAGAGACAATTGCTGAACAGTTGTGAAAAATCAACTGTTTTGGAGAACATCACCTGAACTAAATAGTCATTTTTTAACTAAATCTGGCCTATCAGCCATACTTCTTAGGACTCCCAATTGGCAGCTACCACCAGAAGTTATAGTACTCTGGTAGAACATGCTTTTACTGATCACTCTGATATGATGTCCTACCTCCTCTGATCATAGCCATGTTCTCTGCATGACAAGACAGATGCATTGCAATATGCTTGCCAGTCACACAAAAATAACAGGCTGCATACGCCCCTACTTATGCAGCCAATTATGGGACTCAGACCTGAATGCTCCCCAAAAGGGTTAGAGCTAAACAGGCTGCTAGAAGTTGGTGAGAAAATAAGCCTACACACAGAGGAAGCAGGGCTGAACTCTTCTTGCAGCCATTGGATCTGTTTGGTAAAGGTTGTCTCCTCTTGCAGCCCCCATGCGGACAATGCTGCCCTTTAATACAGTGATTGTGCCCTTGGATTTAACCAGCAAACAAATGTTTTAAGGATACAAATATTTAAATGAAGTACAGTACCCAGATGATTAACGGATAATTTGATCTCTGTCACTGCACCTCAGCCAAATCATCAGAGTTAGGAGAAAACAAGTCCAGATGGAAACAGAGAGGACACAGCAGCAGGATCATGTCTTGCAAAAAAGGGGGCCTGGAGCACTGCAAGGCACTTCTCTGTAAGCTGCTTGGTGCACCCTAATTTCTGTTCTGAACAGCCTTTTGAAAACAGTGTACTCACACCAAGAGCAATTTGCTTTCTGCCTAGATTTGGACTCTTGCAGTAAACATTGCTGTTCTGAGTCACTATGGCTACTGCACGCTACCCAAACATACACAACTGCCAATGGAAGGGCACATGGTGTCTGACTCAAAACAAGCAATGGACACACACAGCCTTCTGAATGGCTTGCATCACAGCTGTCCATACACCGCCTACTAACACAAGCCTGGGTCCTTTTCTAGGTTCCTTGTAAAGAAGTTTTACAACCATCAATAAATCCCAGAGAGGCACAACATTTCCAGGAAGCTCCTTGCATTGCTGCCCAGAGAGCAGTGTCACTACTTTTGGCAATAAATCCCCCAAATGCACTCGATGTATTGGATAAAGAGACAGACCACACCTCTTGCTGTACACTATTTGGCCACCAAGCTAGTGAACTGAGGAAGTTAGCTCATTAGAACATGGGATCTTTTGGATTTTGCAAAGGAAACATGTTCATGTTTTGGTCAATAACTATGAGTCAGTCCTTACATTTCTATAGGCAGGAGAAGTCAGATGTATAATTATCTCCTGCTTATATAGTTATAATTTTAAGCCATAAGGACATACACTATAGCTCATTTTAAGCTGCCCAAACCCAAAGTCCTTTCCTAGCTCAGCACACACCCATCTTTCAGTGACATTTCACCCACAGCCAGGCTGCTTTTAGCTTTGATGCCAGAAGCCAAAAAGTCAGGTGTTTGCTTTCTGTAGATCACAGCAACAAGCAGAACCGCGGATATATATTACTGAAAGCTGCCACTGTCTTGATGTGGAGAAGGAAGCGAGAGAAATGAAGGGAAAGGCACTAGGTTTCTAAAGGGCTGTGGACTACATTCTTCAACAGAACTGGGATGGACGAAGAAAAAGTAGCTTGGCTGAAGTCAAGTGCCATGGATTTCAGTACTCTATGTTATAACTTAGTGCTCACAATTTGAGACAAATACTTCTTGATAAACAAGAATCAATGCCAAGAAGTGCTGAGGAGAAGACTACAGAGAGTTTCAGGTGCCTTCACGGTGCATCTGCAACAGGAAACCCTGTCAAACTCTTCAAAAGGAGAACATTAGAGCATGGCTATTAAAGATTCTGGGAGATCTGAGGTAAAGAATACAAGTTCCTCATGCTCTAAGTCTCAGCACGGCCCACTGTCCCCTGCAAAGTTCAAATGTCTTCAGATACCTGGTAACGGTGGAAGGAAGGCTGGACCATCTAACTGTTCAGGGAGAACTGGATGCAACCTAAGTAGGAGAGTCCCTTTCTGATGTTTGTTTCTAAATGCCAATGATATCCAATGATGAGATACACAAATTTACGATGCTAAGTGCTAGTTAATAGAGCCCTAGTGACATTTATTTCATTTTACCTCTAATTCCTCAATCTGAAACTATCAATTCAGAAAATCCGCTTGTTAGCTTCCATCTCACTCAGCTGATCTAAAGAGAAGAGCTGCATTGTTCCATGTGCATGATCAGGCTATTTCAGGAAGTATTCAGAGGTTTACACTTTGAATACTTGCTATAACTAATGTGGGAGGTTTTTTTGAACATTTTAGGAGGCTCTTGTGGAAAAAATTCTCTCTGCTGGCCTGGAATGCACATACATGACTTTCACCTCTAAAGGAAAGAGCACAAAACTGAACTAGGTCATATGCTATTAGCATGATGGTCTCAATTTGGTCCCTGGTATGCATATGCCCACATCACATTACAACTGCTAGCATAGTGCATGGGAGACTGTAAGTTAGGACTGATATTTAGTGGCAGACCCTTTTTTAAACGTGTGCACTGTCCACTCCAGCTGTAGGGTTTAATACAAGAAGTCCCCTCTCCAGAAACCTTAATATAGTAATATGTAGTGAAGCAGATTTTTAGCCAGAGGGGAGGCAGAAGAAATGAGCTACCAGATATGGTTTCCAGTAAGTCAAGGAAGCTCTTAAAAGTTTACACCACTTGGCCCCGGCCTATGCATTCAAAGACACGCTAAGTCACCCCGAGGAGGAGTTTTTATTAAACCTTTCTAGCTACAAAAATCTTGTTGGGTGAACTTAAGTCTCAAAACTCAAATGAGAACCTTAACATGCATAGCAAAAGCCTTAAATAACTCCTTCCCTTTTCTCCCAAAACTAGATAAGCCAACTTTCACAACTGCTAGCATTAATCCAAACACAAACACAACTGCTTCAAGTGCATTAGAGAACAGACAGCTCACCTGAAGATGCAAGAACTATTGTAGCAAGAATACCAAGACTCAAGTCTACTTCCATTTCTCATCCCCCCCACCTCCCCGCTGAAGCAACCACTCCAGATGTCTGGGATGCTAAGTGCTCCTGAAGTCTAAGACTTAGGTGAGTGCATCTGTATTTGGATAGTGAGGGTAAGTGCATGTTATGGAAATCTATACAAGCAGCAAGACAGAGAAGAGTTTTTGCCTGTTGCTACCTCTGAGGAGGAACAGATGCTGGTAATTTCCTTAAGTCTTCAAGATCTTCTAGCACCTAGTCTAGCCATGAAACAGGCTTTACTTTCTACAGAGATATGCTCTCTCTCCTGGAATGACTGCAGGAAGGATCAGCTCACTAAGAAAGAGGCAGTGACAGAGTTCACCTGCAAACAGTGGTGAAAGAAAACTGGAATTTTCCTCATGAAAGGATTCTCCAATAGCAGAATCTCTGCTTGCCTGCCCAATTTGACTGGACAAGCAGGAACTCTCATTGGTTTAGGAATTCCCCCAGCAGCTCTTCTCATTGAAGGAGGAGTTACATTTAGTATTCAGCAAGAATGGAAGTCACTGACTGCCTGGTCACCTGCCATAGTTAGTTACACTAAACTGTATCTCTGTGTTTGAAGAGACAAAGACATCACCATTTTTCTCCATGCCCTAAGAAACAGGAGACCAAATGCCATCACAAACAGCATGGAGCAAAGCCTTTTCAAGTCAAAGCCTCCCTTGCTGCATCCATAGAGATAGAGCTCCTCTTGGGGCAGATTCTTAACACTAAATGTATACTACCGCAAACTCTGGGCTCAGCAGCTAAAGATCTGAACACCCAAAGCAAGCTCCTCCAAAACAACAATCCCTTTTATTTCCGTTGGAAAATGGTTACAAGTTACCACCACGGAAGGAAGCCTTCTTCATTTACTTTTTGAGAACTGACGTTCTGCAAGCAAGGGCAATGCAATGAGTTTACAGGAAAGTTTTGAAGAGTTGCAAAACTGGGCTTAGTTTAGTATTGCTGTAAACCCAGCTATACTGTAGAGGGAAGTTCATAATTATTTTATTAGAGAAAACAACTCAAGTTCTCAAGCAACTATTTGGGAAACGGCAAAAACATTTTGTGCTTCAAATACATCAAGAAATATCCAAATGTCTGTGTTCTGCCTGCTTTTTGAAGCTTCAACAGTTTGATGAGTGCTAAGGAGGACTTCTGTTCTCTTAGAACCATCTGTAGTGACTACTCCTCCTATTTGCAGCTATGCAGGGTTTGGAGGAATGAATGCACACAGTGATCTGCAGAGGGAATTCTTTACTGTGGGAAGGGCAGTCTGGTCTCTTGCATAGCTGGTGTTCTATGAACAACAACTACAGAGCTGGCTAAGTTCAAATCCATTGTATATTAGATCCACATTTCCACACATTGATATCATGTATCTATGTCAATGGGTATAAATAACAGGGGCTTATATTCAACTTCTTAAAAAGTGACTGATATTCTAAGTTATGTCCCATGAATTATTTATACCAACAGCTACTGAAACTAGGACACGTTCAAAATCTGAATGCCCAGTATGATTATTCTGCTGATTTGTGGATTAGTTATGGACAAGAGGATAAGCACAAAGAGACACAAACACCATCCGAAGATGCCCTTAACTGATGCCCTGAAACATCCTTGAAACCAGCCACAAGAGTGCCCAAATCTTGCTGTGGCTTTGCATGATCATTTCTTCTACTTCTAGAACAAGAGCAGAACCTGAACTCTAACCACAACAATGCACAGGGTAACCACAGTTTGTTTAAAACAGGCCAAGGCAGCTGGCCTAAGGCAAACTGAAGGAGTTAGTTTCCTGATATGATAATACACCTTTGCTACAGTACTTAATTATTGCTTTGTTAAACAAAAATCTCTCCAATCTACTGAAGTTCAGAGACCATGTGGCCCAAGCAGCTTATTCCACTAGTATTACAGGACTGAAATTCAGCAGGGTGTTTTATCCTTAAGCTTCAACTAAAGTGCCTAGAACACAAAACCAAGGCTAAAGCAATAAAGTGCTAATTGGTGAGAGCAGCATGACAGGAACGCAGATGATGAAGTAAATGGATGATGAAAGGAATCACAAAGATGGAATAATGAGATGAGGATACCGAAGGATTGAAAGTAAAGCAAAGTTTGACCACAAAGTTCCACTGTCTAGACAGATTGTTTCTATTTTTAAATTAAGATCTTTGATTGTCATGGGGGAGTTCTTCTTCTAGGGTGTTTATCTTAAAAGAGCCCTTTGGGCCACAGTATAGTATCAGTTCCTACTTGAAGAAAGTATGCAAGTGACTTTCAAATTACCACACTTCATCTTGTGCATTAACTGAAGTTGATGCTGGACATTCTGGGTGGGGAAAGGGTGTTAAAGCCAGGAGGATACAAATGCCCAGCTGGACATAGACAGGCTCACCAGATCCTAATAACTGTGAGGACAGTCATACAGAGAAACATTTTAGCTATGCAGGGCTAGAGACATTCAGTTCCCATCAACTACAAGGCAAGTCATATGGCTGAAAAACAAAACCATTCATTGCTCTGAAAGTTTAGGGGAAAGATTTTGGAACATTCTACCCTGGCACATACAAAAGGAGAGAAGAAGCAAGAACTGATATTGATGATCTCCCCCCACAGACACTCCTTAAGAAAGGGTGTATTCATTCTCTGAAATATTTTCAAACAAAATGGATATACCCCACTGATTGACAATCAGCTGTTTCAATGCATTAACCAGAACCCGTTTCAAAAAGGCCTGGATTAAAACACAAAAATACAGTGATAAAATAAAACTTTTTACATTAAAAAAGGCAAGTGTCACAAGAAGGCTATCTGTTTTGTCTTGGTGTGAGAGTGTTTATATAGCAGGAAATCCAATGAATGACCAACATGTAACTCATCTATATGCAGAGGGTCATCAGAAAAATGCAGGGGTAGCAGAATATGCTGCCACCCTTGCAAGAGCTAAAGCTCTGACAAGTTGCTCTGTGTTTCCTAACCCATCTGCATCCTGCTATGGGCACTGCCGGAAAAGGCAAGAGGGCTTTATGAGATGTGCAAGGCTGAAGGTCTACTTGTCACTCAAAAGTTTCACTCTTTTTGTAAGCCACATATCAGTGGACTCCAGACTGAACTGCTGGTGTCTATGGATTGATTCAGGGTTCTCCCTAGTGTCAGGAGAGATATGACCAGAGGGGGAAATGAAGCTCCCAGCACAACTCATCCACAGCTAAACAAATTCTGTTAACTCAGTGAAGAGTCCTGACCAGTGGAAGAATAACCTGAAGGTCAGCAGTACTGGGACTTTCTACTTCCTCACAGTATGAGAATCCTGCAGCAAGCCCTAACCAGCAAACAAAAGCAGCAAGCTAGTTCTTCAAATGCAGCAGTGTACTGCAAACCCATAAGGAGACACAAAGATCCACAATGCCAGTTATTCCTCTGTTGTATCTCCATTTCAGAAGGAAACATTGTGGCCAAACCCCAGTCCCAGGATGTCACAAAGAGGATGGAAACCTGAAAAAGCAGGTGAGGGAACTCAAGAGTTCCAGAAGAGGGAAATATAGTGAAACAAATCCAAGTGGGTCTTTGGGGCAGTTACTCCTGCCCAGATGCCGATTGCTCTGTATCTGAGCACTGAGACTTATTCCTCTCCCACTGGCAGATGGCATTGGTGTACTGTACCACAAGCTTATCCATCCACGTGAGAGGTTCAGGAAATAGTACAGCTCCCTCAAAAAAGCCCAGATGGCCTCCATGAAGTGGTAGCACAAACATGACGTTCTCCCGTTTCTCTGCAAGGTTAAAAGAGGAAAAGAACATAAGATTTCAGAAGTCAACTGCAGAGGTTAAACAGCAGAGTTCCGCATCATCCTAGATAATGGTACCAACGGTGATGTTTAAGGGCAGGAGTGGGCAGTAAGTGGCCAGCAGGTTGGATGCAGTTCTCTGTTTACCTGAGCCTCCACAGGTATGGCTGCTCACAACTCCCATTGGCCATGGTTCACCATTCCTGGTAACGCCATTTGCCATTCCCAGACAATGGGAGCTGTGAGAAGTGGTGGGCCAGCCTGCAATGCTTCCCACAGCTCCCATTGGTTCGGAACAACAAACTGTAGCCAACAGGAGCTGCGAGCAGCCATACCTGCAGATACATAGTTAAAGTGTCTGGCAGCCCACCAGGGACTAACCTGGACTGTATTCATTAGATCCTACCAAAATACAATTTGGAACCTTCTCAGTGAATGGTGGTTCTTAGAGATTACACAGTACACATTCACCAGATTATGGTAGTCTGCAGTCAAGTCAAGCAAACCTTGCAACGCTTTGTAATTCATAATGTGATGAAGAGGGAAAAACAATAGTCTATTTTGATAATGCATTCAACTCACCTGACAGAGCTCTTGGGATTGATAAGAGACTGTCATGTACCAGAGGGTCATCAGCAGCATTAACCAGCATGAGAGGAACATAGATCTGCACCATGAAAGGAGATGGATAGAAACAGAGAACCAGTGAGTTATAGATTCGTGGTTTCAACTCAAATCTTGTAACAGCAAAAGGAATCTACTCACAACCTGCCTAAGACACCACAACTGAGTGCCATGTCTTGTGATGGCCCTACACGTGCAGCAACATCAATAAAGTAATAACATACACAAACAAAACCATGCCTGTGGACTGTCACTGCTGGGATGCTCTGCAGCATATGATATGGTTCAGCTGAACTGCTGAAAGGGCAAACTGGGTATGACAGGTAATCACCAGTAACAGACAGATCCAGACAGTGACAATAGATAGTTTCTTTATAACTGGTACCCACGAGGTACCCAGTGTGGTCAATACTTGAGAGCATTTGCATTCAGCTTTTGAAAGGAAGAATCTAAGCTATCGCTGCTAGGCAGAGGGTCAAACATATGTTTGTCTCTGGCTTCTGAAGGGGGCATGCAGCACCTAAGAAGAATGCACTGCTGAAACCAGACATGGGATAATCATAAACTGGCAGAGATGGAATAATAGTAAAACTTCAATTATGCTTGTCTGGGCAAGAAATGTGAAGAACATCATTTTGTTAGGCTCCCTCCAAACGCTGACGAGAACTGCTTATGCATGCCAGAGAGCCATGCAGCCCAAACACAGACTTTGATTAGGGGCTGACGGCAGAGGATCAGATGTCAGCCATGACCATGACAGGATTCTGTCGCCATAAAAAAATTGCCAAACTGAGTGCCTTCCTCCGACACTCTGGGTAATTATTGTTCTGCCTAAGGGACAGAAGTTGGACTGCAACATGCTCTTTGTATCAGATTACTGAATCAACCTCACCCAAGTCTTGAAGCTGAAGTAATTAAGTAATCATCAAGGGCTAGTTGATAGGACTTAGTCTTACTCCACGCATTCAGTGCAACAGGAGAGACTTACTTTTGGATATTTAAAACCCTAATGCTTTACTGAGCTTTGGTAACCTATTCACCTCTATATCATTTGGCCCAGCGATACTTATGGGGGATAACTAGTACATTTCCAAGCATTGCCTCTGCAGTCCTGAATCTCTGCAATATCTGATCATCTGACCTGAGAGGCGGTGTTCTATGCCTCTTTCCAAAGTGCAACCATTTATTTAGAATGTTTCTGGAATTGTATAGATCAGAATGATACTTGTTTGATATCTTTAAAAGAGCATAACTGTACCACCAATACATAGCTCTGCAGTGAGGGTCTCAGAATTTGGTTTCATTTAATATAAGTTGAAGGCCTGAATGTGAGATAAAACATTCCTTTTGGTTTGAGGGGACTGTCACTGATGTCCCAGATGAAGATCTGGACTAGGAGTTTCAAATAAGCCTAAAAGAATTGGGCACTGAAGTCAGTGAATGTCAATGGGTTTTGGTGCTTAACTCCCATTCGGTTCCTTAGAACTGCTAGCCCTGACACTTCGTACACATGGAGGAAAAAAGAGACATAACAGCTAGGTACCAGTGGTGCAGAAACCAATGAACATTCCTCTTCATTCCCAAGAGAAAAATAAAACCATAACAACCTCCACAGTGGCAGCTCACCCTGTGTAAGTAATGCAGACAACTCTCCTCTTCATAATACTCTTTCAGGGAACTGTAGCCATGAAACTTCCTGAGAAAGAAAACAAATAACTATAAGGCAAGAACAGTTACTCACAGTACTGACCAATACACATGTTTGATCTAGTCCACTCCACCAGCAAAAACTGCTCAATGTGACCTCTTTCCAGTGCTTTAATTTAGACCATCTGTTCAGGCCCATCGCAGTGTAAAACTCCAATGTCAACAAAGCACAGGAGAAGAAATGTTCCACTCTTATTTGCCAAAGGGGACAATCACAGAGCTCTTCACAAGAGCATGACCAGCAGGGGCAAGCAGCACAGAAACTGCCAGCTAAGTGTGCAGTTCCCCAAAGCACTGTGCAAGTGCAGCACAGTAGCAAGCCAGAGGTATGACAGATGGCAAATTAAACACTAATAACTTCTGTGGAGCAGGATATGGATGAGGAAGCCTAGTCACACCTGAGATCTTTAAAATCATTCTTTCTGGTTATCAGCAATCTTGACAGAGAGGGGACTGGAGAATAATTAAGGCTGGTTGCATTAACAGCCCCCATATGGTAGGCACTCTCAAAACACCTTGCTGGGATCTCATCTTCAGTTAGTTATGAAGCCTGAAGATGTAGTTGCTGAAGCGCCCATTTTAGGATCTGAAACTCACTGCAGTTAAAAGCCTTCTCAAGAAAGTAAACTTCTCAGTTTCCTTGCTAGATTTTTCCCATAATGGTGTCCAATCCAATCCCCCTATCTCCTTCCCACTTCATGAAACCAAGCACCTAAGCTGTGGCCACAGCTGGGGAGACCTGGTCCTTCCCTACCACATTTAAGAAAGAAACGAGGATAGCAGGACTCCAGTGATCTCATTTCCTGCTGGGCACACAGTAGGAATCCCCTTCCCTGGAAGCAGCTTACAAAGCCTAGCTCTCCCCAGGAGCAGAAGGGGGAAACACTTTCAGTCCCTCAGCAGCTTAGCTGGCTAACTTTACCATCTGTTGGCTTGGGTGGTTATTTTGTGGCCATGGTGGTTTTTGGTTTGGGGGGATGCCAGTGCCTGGTCTTAGGGGAGGCTCTGGAAAGGGTGAACATAAGGCCATTGGGAATGCACTGAATTAGTGCTAGAATATTTAAAAAGCAAGGGTTAAACTGGAGAGGCAAGACTTACGAAAAGGCTGATGCTTAATACTGAACAATAAGAGGTGCCTTTAGTGCTTGACTTTATTAATACAGCAAGAATTAAAATAAGCAAACCGTAAGATTTGCTAAAATTAGAAGAGAGAGGTATTAAAGGTAAGGGCCATTTGTGTTATAAATACACAGTTGAAGGTCAGGCAAGGGTTACAATATAATTTGGTAGGAGCCAGCATGAGCCTATCACTTCCCCAAACACTTCATGTCCAAGGCCTAGACACCACTGGTTTCAACTTTCTAGAATCTTTTAGGTGGGGACTATCTTCCCAGATTGTTTATACAATACCCAGAAAAATGGGTCTCCAACCCTGACTGCTGTTTTGGATGCTTGATTTTTGCAAAAAAAGTAGTAGAGGCCTTGTCAAAAGCTGGATCAGAAGTTGGCAAAGATTTGGGGAGGGGAGGGAGGGTTAGTCAACATTTTGACAAAGTTGCTGACTTAGCAAATTTCAGGAGTTTTCTACCCACCTAGCAGCAAGTAATAGGGCAACATCAGTGAGAATTTGAAAAGATGTGCTAAAGAGCATGCTCCCAGTCATACCTCATGATGGTGTCATCGATCTGCATGAGGGACGTTGCTGTGTAGAGTCTGCTCAGGTCTGAGTCTGCTAGGTTGTGGGACTGCTTAACACTATCGCCAAACAAGGCTTGCCTGAAACACAGCAGCAGAAAATAGTTATCACACAAGCAGCAAGGCCCTATCCCGCTCAGAAAAGCTTGCGTCTGCTACTGCTGATAGGAAAACGAGGACTATATCCCCCATCCATGAAGATTTACTTAAGAATGAGCATGGCTTGTTAACTTTGGCCAGCTGCACAGGGAGGTAAGCTGAGACTTTCACAGGCTGCTCTGGGACAAAGATGCTTTTCTGTTGCACTGAAAAACTGCATTTAAAAGACATGTATAGAGGACTTTTCAAAGCATATCCAGGGATTAGAAGTGTTTGGAGCAAAGGCTTTTTCAGTTAAAGGCAATGTCCTTTGGCTTCTTACCAAAGACATGGGTGGCTCCGTTAACAGTGTTAAAGATCATGGGTGTAGTATCTCCTTCTCCATCTGGTACTATTGCCTCATCAGTGTGGAGACAATGTTACTTCATAAAGAGAAAGTGATTTGGGACATTACCTTAACAGAAAGCTATTCACTGTGGACATTGTCCTAGTCAGATATTACACCCAAGAGAGGATATGTTGCTTCACAAGAGCAAAACTCTAGCTAGGAAACATACAGGCCCCAGAACAAAGACTGCAAGCTGTGAATATCAAGAGTCTTGCAGGATTTCCATCCCCTTTAAGAGGCAGCTGTGGGGTGGAGATGGAGTTTGTTTTGGGGACTTGCCTTAGAGCATAAGAGATCCATTATGGAAGCAAAATATTTTGATAACTCAACAAAACCTCCTTTAAGCCTGCCACAAGTTTCTCTTGGTTATGATACTGTGTACCCATTTTCATGGGGAAATTACAGCCCTTCATACATTTTGAGTTTCATCAAGATGTCAAAATATTTGGCTACCTGGAGTGAATTATGTGGATCCCCACACACTGTACCCACAGATAAGAGTTTCCTTCCTTCCAGAAAGATTTTCCACACTGCATGCGACATGATAGCTTCACTTACAAGATTTCAACTCTGCCATTTGGAATGGGCATGAATAAGGTATCTATTTTCATTTTCTCCCATCTCCCAAGTGTCTCTAGGCATCTTAAGCAAAGGAGATACCTACATTTGAAGGCAACATGCAGCAATCAGTATCTAAAAGCAGTTTTGGCTGTGGTAGTGGGCAAGGGGAGGGAAGCAACATGAATTTGAGTGGACAGCCAATAAGAGTTACTCATTCAATCTGACCTATTGCTCATCCATAGTAAAGGCATGGGCGTAAAGCGAGCACATAGGTATCAGCAGTATTTGGGAGCATTCCCTCTAGCTGTGCATTTTTAGGTTTTGAGCCATTTAAAGCAAACTTAACTTTAGACTATTGCGTTTGACAGAACGACACCCCAAAGCCGTGAATCCTTAGCTCCACAACAAGAGCAATTCTGACACTCTGCTTAAGTGTGTGGCAGAGCATAACAGAGAGGTGCTTCCTCACCTCCTTGAGGATAAGAAGGTCTCTGGCTAGAAGGAAAAACACATGCAAAATACACTGCTGATGTCTGCCAAGTCTATAGTAGGGAAGGAAGGCTGTTGGCAAACACACAACAACATTGCGCTTCTCATCTTGCATTT
Source organism: Pelodiscus sinensis (assembly GCF_052426305.1). Lineage (NCBI taxonomy): Eukaryota > Metazoa > Chordata > Testudines > Trionychidae > Pelodiscus > Pelodiscus sinensis. Next base: position 30,440,810 of record NC_143065.1, read on the forward strand.
ACTCAGTCAATGACCTTCCTTGGAAGGCAGAAATAAGCAGCTGGGCAGGACAAAGAATAAATGAGATGCTGGGCAAGTTTCCCTTTTGTTTGCTAAAATCATCCCATTCTAGGAAGCTGAAGCTTATTCAGATTTCTAGGGATGGATTCTCTCTAATTTCAGTTTACCCTTTGGATAATCCCATATGGATCTACATAATTCAGCACTGCTTTTGCAGGTAAAGCTGGCTAGCCCATCTAAATATTCAAAGTAATGCAAAATGTAAAATAATACTCATTGGAAAAAATAATTCCAACTATACATACAATACAATAATCATAATTTAGCCAAAACTACTCAAGAGAGATCTTGGAGTCATTGTGGATAGTTCTTTGAAAACATTCACTCAGTGTGCAGTGCCAGTCAAAAAAGAAAATAGAATGTTAGGAATCATTAAAAAAGAAAAAGAGACTAAGACAAAAACAATATTTTATTGCCTCTATATAAAACCACGGTACACCCAGATCTTGAATATTGCATACAGATGTGGTCGCCTCATCTCAAAAAAGATAGACTGGCACTGGAAAAGGTTCAGAAAAGAGCAACCAAAATGATTAGGGTTTTGAAACAGGTCCCATAGGAAGGGAGATTAAAAAGACTTTGACTCTTCATCTTAGAAAAGAGGAGACTAAGGGGTGATATTACAGAGGTCTATAAAATCATGACTGGTATGGAAAAAGTGAATAAGGAAAAGTTATTTACTTATTCCCACAATATAAGAACTAAGGGGTCACCAAATGAAATTAATAGGCAGCAGGTTTAAAACAAAAGGAAGTTTTTCTTCACTCAGTGTACAGTCAACCTGTGGAACTCCTTGCCAGAGGATGTGGTAAAAGCTAGGACTTTAACAGGGTTCAAAAAAGAGCTAGATAGATTCATAGAATAGGTCCATCAATGGCTATTAGTCAGGATAGATAAGAATGGTGTCCCTAGCCTCTGTTTATCTGGATATGGTTGACAGGAGAGGGATCACATGAGGATTACCTGTTGTGTTCCCTCCCTCTCGGGCATCTGGTATTGGCCACTGTCAGCAGACAGGATACTGGGCTAGATGGACCATTGGTCTGACCCATTATGGCCTTCTTGTTCTTATAGCAGATGGTTTACTAACGTACCTGTGAGAGAGGATTATTTTCTTCATGTTGTCTGCCATGAGGAAGTTATAAAACCTCCGACACTGATCCCACTGCATGAAGGTTTCCTGTGCCCTAAACACAAGCATAGATCAACAAATCAAAGCAGGTAGCAACTGTGTACATCTAGTTGGAATAGAGTAATAAACCACAGTCTCCAGGACACTATGACAAGGTGTTATGTAAACAGTCTGCAGGCTCTCTCACCAATGATTAAGATAACTGTAGGAATTTGCTTACTTCCTGATGGAAGAGTTTGGCAAACGTCAGAAGAGATGTCTATACAGTCCTCCCTCAGGCAACAGCTAGTAACATATTATAGCAGTGGTGGCCAATCTGCGGCTCGTGGGCTGCATTAGTCCCTTTGGGGTTCCACCTGCGGCCTGCGCACTCTCTCCCTGCCCTCTTGCCCCATGCCTCTTGCATACTGGAGCCCCGCACTTACCCACTCCTCCTTCTCCCTCCCAACACTGTCAGAGTGCCATGAATCTGCTGATTCTCAGCCCTTCAAGCTCTGGAAGGGAGGGGAGGAACAGGGATGGAGAGTAAATTGCTGATTTATAGTGCTCCGCAAGTGCTGGGAGAGAGGGGGAGTAGAATGTAAGTGCAGGACTGCAGTATCTCAGTGCACAAGAAGCATGAGGGAAGGGGACAGAAAGGAAATATGGGGGCTGAACCACAGATGGAACCCCAATGGGCCGCATGGGGCCTGCAGACTGCCCACCACTGGATTTCAAACTTGCGGCCCACTGAGATGGAGGGTCAAGTATGCAGTCCACTCACTAGCCTTGGTTACTCATCACTGTACTGTACCATCACTAAAGTCTCCAGGCAGCTTCAGACATTTACGGGAAGAGGTTTGAAGAGACACTCATCTTAAGTCACACTTGGCATTTAGCCTATCTATCTACCTTGTAACAACTATGACACATGAAGAAAGCTAAGGGAAGAGATTTAATATGTTTTACTATTTTATTATGTTCTTTTGTGCATTTCACGGCACTTCATGTATCGTCAAGTTTGGCTGTTTCTTCTATTGGTCAATTTTGCTTGTGTGTGCAGATCTTCTATGCTGCAACAAGGTTGTAAAGTGTTTAAAATAGGAAGTCAACTTTCAAAACCCACAAAAATTGGTTGGCGGACACAGGGATAAATGAAATGGCAACATTTAGAAATGGTGTTTCTATAATTGTTCCGACAGGTCAGAACTCTATTTCACAGCTTACTAAATTAACATATTGTCAGTCACACAGAATGATTAACATTAGTCAAATTATGTGTGCTCTTCCAGAACACCTTTGTTAGGAAAAGGTCATGAGCAGGTCATTTCTGCAACTGTGAACCCTGTTACACAGTAATGAAGAAATATATACTTCCTCTTATTTACTGAGCAACCTAAGAATGGTGGGAATGAAGTTCAATACTGACTACTTCTAGAGTTTAAATATTAACATGAGGGGAAGTAATTGAACAGAGGGGTTTATCAGGACTTCCCAGGTTCAAACCAAAGGCTAGCAGATAGTGAGAGTTAATGAATAAATGGCATTTGTTCATGGAATGATATAAACACCATGGCTAAATGCAAGACTGGAATTTAGCCTAAAGACTTCCTTATCTCCATGTCTAGCCAAGATATATCTGCCATATACTTGTGAACAAAAAGACTATTTAATTGGCTAGCTCTCTACAGGCACCATTTAAATTCAGGTTAATTCTTAGAACTACCACACTTTTCCATAGTTGCTGGTTTAGACAGCAGGCCTTATACTATAAAGTGTTTGAGAAGATGCAAAATAGAGAGGTTAGATATCAGGTAATTAAATAGTCATAACAACATGAAATCATTGAGGTTACATGACTATTCAATAGACCCTAAGGCAGGCATGTCCAAAGTCCGGCCCGCGGGCCAATTGCGGCCCGTGTTCCGGTTTAATACGGCCCCACAGGTAATTTGGCAATATCTATCTTTTATGGCCCCCAACGAATCCATATGTATTGAGATGAATACATTGTAAAATCTCAGTTAATGTCAGTTGGTCTAAATCAGTTATAAATATATTTGGACACAACATGTATACTTGGTGTTATGTTCCTGTTCATATTTTTTTAACTTAAAAGTTGACAGACAACCTTTATTACCAATAATATGTAATGTACTTTACAATGTTCCTGACATATTTCAGCTTCCTGGATTTTTTTTTCATCTGGCCTTCAGATATGAAAGGCAGAGTGATTTAACACCTGTTTAGATTTGTCATCCATGTGACGAAATGAAAAGTATGCCGTTTGCAATAAACTTTGCATAAAATAGTTAATTTGCATTTAATTTTAATGGTTCAAAGAATGTCAGGAAAAATGGTCGGCCCTCACGCATGTTCACTTCATCAAATCTGGCCCTCTTTGAAAAAAGTTTGGACACCCCTGCCCTAGGGGCAGGGCCAGCATCCAGTGCCCTCCTGGCCCCACTCCCAGGGAGCCCCCTGCCACCCTGCGCTGCTGCCTCTGATACAGACGCAGCAGTATGAGGTGGTAGGGGAAGCTAGTCCACAACAGGAACCAGTTTAAACACCAGCTCCCCTTGACGACAGGCTGTCTGTCACTCTGTGCTGCTGCCTCTGATGCAGAGCAGCCTCTGTCTGCGGGGAGCTTAGAACCTCTGCAGACAGGAACTGCTACTGCGAAGCAGCCTCTGCCTGTGCGGGGGAGGGGAGGGGGGGCAGGCTTGTTGTGGACAGAGGTTACTTAGGAGATGTGGAGCAGCTTCTGTCCGAGGTGACCCCCCCACCCTTCGGACAAAGGTTGCTCTGCATCTCCCAGAGCAGCTTCTGTCCACAGAGAGCCTGGGACCACCACAAACAGAGAATGCTTCACAGTAGCCTCTCCTCCCACTGCTGCCTCTGATACGAGGGGGTTGTATGAGTAGTCGACAAGATTAAACGATAAGTCTAGGCTTATCGGTTAATCGTCTAGTTGACTACTCGTTGACATCCCTAGTGCAAAATGAAATGATTTCTCATGCCTATGAAACCTGCACAGACCATTAAAAAAAGGAACTTATGCTACATCCTCTTGTTCATACTGAATGTTACTTTCCACATGGTAGAGAGCAAGGCCACAATGTCAAGAGCAAACAATAGCAAAACCAAGCCTGCACAGATACCAGAGATTTCATAATAGAGAAACATGTTCCTTTTTAGTCTGAGGGTTTGACTGCCCCCCTCCCCTCCCCCCAGGTAAGTTAAATGAGGAAAATAAGGCCTTAATCTGCTTTTCTCTGCAGCCGCTTCTCACTTTTGGTAACCTGGAAATCCTGCCCTGCAGCACCAAACATCTACATTTCTTTCCAATGGACCGCCAAATCTCCTTTACCTTGTCTTGACCTCAGTGTCTCTCTACTATCAATCTCCAACTACCTTAGAATTTGTCTTAGGGACAGTACAACCAAGAAAAGTGATCTCCCCATCTAGACTGACAAACTACATCATATCATGTGTATTCAGGACTTTCAAACAGACTTGATAAAAGAGGCTAATTTCATTTATTAGATCAGGTCTGGGGAAGCAGTGATGTTTAGCTCTTAAGCCTGGAGAAGTTTTGCACCCTCCCACCTTTTCAGTCACTGTATACTAAGGACTGAAAAGGTCCAAATAGACCTGTATCCTAATACAAAAACACACCCTACCTTCCTTCTAAGGGAGTTTTATTAATAGCCCTCCTTTAACCATCAGCAATGGAGATTGGGTAGGGAGAATTATTTGGAAAGCCCTCCTGCCAAAAGAACAGTAATGCACAGCAGATGTTCCATAAATGGAGATTTGCTATAACAAGGTTGGCCAGCAGAGGGAGTCACAAGCTCAACAAGCTGCTAGTTTTTGAACTGCAAGAAGCACTAAAGGAAAAACGTTCTCTCCCACCAAGACAAGTCAGAGTCCAATATCGTGCCAACAGGTCCTGTCCTAGACTGCCAATCTACAGAGCTTCAGGGGATATTACTAAAACCAGCATACAGGGAACCATTATTCTGAGCAGGAATTTTGGCTACTAGTATGGAAATTTAACACACATTTTAATAGACAAAAAAAAAGGAAGGACTAGAGCCGGATATAGCACTTGCAAGACCTGTATACAGCCAGTTTCCACAGCTATGCTACTGCAGCCACAGTAGACTAAAAGCATTGATCTTCCAATCCATGTCTGAAATGTTGTGTGGGGTATCTCTCTAGCACACAAATTCTGATTAAGAAGCGGGTAAACATTCATAGGAGGCTCCACACTTTCTTAGGACTCAAGCCAGCTATGACCTGATGTCTCAGAGGTGACGTATTGGTCATTTGTTTAAACTGCTGTATTTCAACTTTGGAAAATATTTTAATACTTCCAAAAAGCTTCTGCAGCCAAAGGTTAGAAACAGAGGTTTAACCACATGTGCACTCTTCCCTAGACTTGGCTGAATATTGAGATGGCTATTCCTTAACCAAGACCTGCATTACTATGCATGCAGTCAGAGCATCTAAATGTGCTCTATAATGTTTAGAAATCTGTCATCAAATCTCTTAATCCAAAGTATTTAGGTTCCTTGGCCAGAATGAAGTTATCTTTGCTACGCTGATCCTTTAGTGCAGGGAACAGTCTCGCTCTCCAGTGGAGTGGCTCTGACTTTCAGAACTGACTCTTCCCCAATGCTCCCCCCCCCCAAATTATGAGACAAAACTGAATGAACTAGGAGTCACCAAATGAAATAGGTAGCAGATTTAAAACAAACAAAAAAAGTATTTCTTCACACAACTCAGTCAACCCGTGGAACTCCTTGCCAGATGACAGTGTGAAGACCAGGATTTTAACAGGGCTCAAAAAAGAACTAGATAAATTCATGGAGGATCGGTCCATCAATGGCTATTAGCCAAGATGGGTAGGAATGGTATCTCTAGCCTCTGTTTGTCAGAGGCTGGGAACTGGTAACAGGGGAGGGTAACAGGGGACACCTGGCATTGGCCACTGTCAGAAGACAGGATATTGGGCTAGATGGACCTTTGGTCTGACTCAGTATGGCTGTTCTTATATTAATAGTCACAAAGATTCTATTCTAACCCATAACTTTGAGTTACTATGCACCATCACCTATTCTAAACTTGGACTGTAGTACATTACTATTAACACTAGGGGGAGCTCTTAATGCTTCCATTTGCAACAGTCTAAATCCCAGATTAAAGCCAGAAGGGAGCATTATGAATCCCAAGATACTTGCTGCTTTGTACTGGTCAGGCTAGTCAGAAATGTTCTTACTTGTGAACATGGAGTCTTCTCAACAAACAACCAAAAAGCCCAATCCATCTGGTCAGGGGGTCACAACAGGAGATACAGAGAAAGGGAGGTAAAGTCTCTTTACAGAAGGCAAAGGCAGCATTTATAAGGAGTTCAGAGTGTATCATCCTTAGAGGTCAGGGTGATACATGCTAGCAGTGCAGGAAGCAACTTGTGTCCCTGCTGCCAGCACTGTGCTTCCACAGGAACCTGAGAGACTTACCTTAATGCGCTGTACCCTTGGCAAACACTGACGCAGCATAGCACTCTCTCCTGGTTGGCCTGGGTCTCTCCCAAGTACTTGCACACAATGTTTCCACCCAGGCTAAAGCCCACCACAACTAGCTGGGTCTGAGGGTAGGTCTTCTTGATGTAGTTAACCATGGCTCCAAATTCCCAGGTGCAACCTGTGAGAAAGGCCAAGTTCAGAGTAATGTTAACAGAATTCTAGACCCCTATCCAGCTTTCTAACAGCTAAAGCAACTATACTAGAAGTCTCTGTGCCTTCCAGCATTGGCTTCAGAAGAACAGCTCTCCAGAGGGTAAAGGAACCCTAGTTACCTCAAGGTCAGTTATGCTGCTAGTCAGAGACTTCACTACTTCTAAAGAAGAAATGTGCATGTGTGTACCAGACAGCAGCTGGATATAGCATGCTTGCAATCCACATGCTGGGGAACAAAACACTTCAACATGTCAGGAACACTGCTGTGTGAGGATGCAAGTGTCCACCTCCTTCATGCACAAAATGCAGAGCACGGAGGCCAACATGTCACTGTAGGAGTTTTCCCACAGACGGAAACAGGCCTAGGCACCACCCATAATGCAGGGGAATCAACTAACCCCGCTAACAAACCTTGAAGCACAGAAGATCCCAAGGTCATTCTCAGCTAGTACTCTCTTTGGAGTAGGGCATCTTGCTAAACCCAGCATTTCAGAACTAGCAAGACTGAATTCATTTTGTATTTGTTGAGATCTGAATGAAGGCAAGAGAATAATAGGGTCAACTCCTTTCCTGTCATTGAAAATAGAGACATCACTTAGAAGATGGATGTGTCAAGCTGGGTCACATAACAAAAAGTCTTATGGGACTATGACCAACTATAGTTGTACTTTAGTGAGTAGATAGACTGACTTGCTTATTCAATTGCTTAATAAGGCGAGACACAGAAAATGGTGTTTTAGTAAGAGGTTTCCTGAATCTATCCCCCAACAAATATATTAGTTTTCCTAAACCTAAATATTCTCTACAGAGATTTTGTTCTCACCTGATGTCTGAACAGAAAGATAAATATATTTCCCGAGAAGATGGAAATCTCTTTTGACTCAAGCAGAACATACACATGAGAACTGGCTACAGAAAGTTCTTAGACTCATAGGCTTTAAGGTCAGAAGGGGCCATCATGCTTATCTATGCTGACCTCCTGTACATTGCAGGCCACAGAATCGCACCCAGGCACTCCTGTAATTGCCCATAACATCTAGCTGAGTTACTGAAGTCTTCAAATCTTGATTTAGAGATTTAAGTTATAAAGATCCACCATTTATAGTAGAGCTTCAGAGTTACAAACATATGAACAATGGAGGTTGCATATAACTCTGAAATATTTGTAACTTGAACAAAACATTATGCTTGTTCTTTCAAAAATTTACAACTAAACATTGACTTAATATAGCTTTAAAACTTTATTATGCAGAAGAAAAATGCTGCTTTGCCCTAGTTAGTAGTTTAACATTTAACACAGTACTGTACTTTTATCCCCTTTACTGATTTGTGAAGAATGGATGCTTAAGCACTATATCATCAGTGCATGCATTCCCCTTTAGATTCAGAAAGGGGAGGGCATGCAGGCCTTGTCTACACCAGCAGTGCGCAACCTATGGGTTGCGACGTGGCTGTCTTCTGGGCGGGTCGCAGGGTCGGACTGGCCGCCATTTATTTCCCAGCACAGTGTACATGTGGTGGGGGCGGGGGGAGCAGAACAGCATTTAAAGGGGTCACGCCTTTTTTTTTGGCTCCACCAAAATTTTCCAAGCGGTTACGCTGGGAAAAAGGTTGCGCACCACTGGTCTACACTAACCCCTGGTGTCGATCTAATTTATGTGACTTCAGCTATGCAAATAGCATAGCTTAAGACAATGTATTCACCATGGTATCTGGTGTGCAGTAAGGTCATCGGGAGCCGCACACAAGTGAGAAGCAACAAACAAAAAAACAAAAAACCCCAACAAACAAAAAAACCAACAGTCCTCACTGACATGTCCCCAAGTGAGATGGAGAAAGACACTCCCCACATTCCCCCCACACACCAGAGCTTAGAGGGGCCCAGCTTAGTAGATTTTGTGTGCTCCAACCACACAGTGGGGCAGCAGGAGGGCTAGAGCACCAGGCACAGAGCCCACAATGCAGGGGGGCCTGAGCCTCGGGGGCCATATACAGACAACCTGGGGGCTGTATCTGGCCCCTGGGGCTGAGGTTCCCCACCACTGGCTTAGAGATCGATTTATCATGTCTAAGCAGACATGATAAATCAAGGCCAGCGGATTGATCGCGGCAGCATCAATCTCCAGCGTTGTGGAGACAAGCCCACAGAGAGTAAAATCCATGCTCAAGTTTGCATATGCTGTACTCCAAGAAGAATGACCTATTTGCTGAAATCTGGACTAACTGTGACATCATCCTCGGCAGCTGGAGGAATCTTCAGCACCAGATTAAAGAGTCTTTCTAATGCCACATTTTGATCACTAACCATCTGCCCTCCCTTTCCTCCCCATTCCCCAAGGTCATGCCCAAATTCAAACTTAATTTAATTATTTCCAGAAGGGGAGGGAGAGGCTGACTTCAACAAAGCTCAGACAACATGTTTTCTAGTCCTGTGTATATACTCTGCATCTGAGACACAGTCTAAAGGGAGAAGGCAAAGACTGATCTTGCAACAGGGCACAGGATTGAGAATAAGGAGACCTATGTTTTTATTCTGGGCTCTGCTACTCACCTACTCACCATTTGTCATCTCAAGTGTTGACCAATATTTGCTGGCTAATATATAAATGTATAAAAATATATAATAATGTGTTATCTGCACCATATATATTGGTATGCATTAAGTAATAACAATTATATAGCCTGAACTGCCCTATGCCTTGATTATAAAACTGTTCACATAACTTGCATTAGCCAAAGTAAGATTTTGCTTAAGTAGACAGGAAAGCTGTTAGGGTCAGAGCATAGGAGTATTTTACCATAGTAACAGGTAGGGAGCTATTCTCACAGGCCAGTACTGGAATACCCCAAAGGAAGAAGACAGAATGGACATTATTTGTAACTCTGAACACAATCTTATGGCTGTTCTTTCAAAAGTTTACAACTGAACACTGACTATATAGTTTTGAAACTTTACTATGAAGAAGAAAAATGCTGCTTTACCCTTTTAAAGAAGTTTAGGTTTGAACACAGTATCCACTGTATCAGAGACAGCAACACTGAGCGGGGGAGAAAACTTGTGTAACTGTTGAAATTTTCAGCAGTTACACATTACCTAAATAAACATATTAGCCACTCTAGTTTTTGTCTATGATCCTGTCAGATTGCGTACTTCCAATCCCAAATGAGGCACGTGGTTCGTCAATTTTTAACTATGAGGCTATATTATGTATGATTGTTCCAGCCTAGTAAAAACCTAAAAGATCCCTTCAAAGACAAGCACCTGATATTCTAGTATCCAAAACAAAAATACAAAAAGGAATAAAAGAAGCTAAGGAACTCAGACAAAATGGGCTGAATTTTAGTGATTTTTAAGGAAATACATAACTTGTAAAATCATCCTATAAATGCTACGAGCTGATGCATAACTATGGGACCACCCCTTCTGCACGAGGTGAATACTGCATGAGACAGCTTCCTGTAAACCTTTTCCTGTACTATATTTTTATTATCCAATAACCTTGACTGACATTGGTTATTTAGTCTCTTGCCTCAACAAACCAAAGCATAGTCAAACAACTGACTATACTATTTATTAACATTAAACAAGTCACTTCATCTCTACCTCAGTTGCCCTATTTGTGAAATACAGCCTTTCCTTTCGCAAGCATTTTGAAAGGTGTGGCTGAAGAGGCTAAGTATTATTATGGATGCTCTGTGTATGGGTGTTCTCGCAACAAGTACTTATGGCAGTGGTCACCAACTAATAGATCGGGATCTACTGGTAGATCTTGCAGCTTCTGAAAGGTGATCCTAACTGGTTTGGTCAAGGAGGTCCTACAAGGGTATTTGGGTTTGAGGTTGATCTTGGATTGCACTTAAATTCAAAAAGTGATCTTGTGCTTAAAAAAGTTGAAGACCACTGACTTACGGAATGCAGAATCTTTTACAGTAAGCTTGCCCGATGCAGTTACAATAGTCACTTTTGGGTACCCACAATGGTGTTATATTTGTACTAGTCCCAGGGTATGAAAGAGAAAAGACAGAAGAAATAGCTTTCATTAGACCAACTGCTGGTGGTGAAAGCTTACAATGCAGGTCTTCACATCATTTCTGGGTGCATTCAGTTAGGACTGATCTGGGATACATACAGTGTGTTGTGCTAACTCTGGCAGAGCAAACAGATGCTTAGATCTGTAGCTAGAGTGGGGGTGGATGAAGCCATCACTAAGGCACTTCCCTTTGAGATTGGAATTCTTAGAGACAACCAAGAATGCGATATTTTGATCAACTTGTGCTGCTCTATAGCAGGGATGGGGAACCTTTTTTGGGTTGGGGCCTGCTCATACACAGAAAAATCATTTGGGGACTGAACACAAGTGAGAAGCAAAAGAAAAAAAAACCAAACAAACCTTCACTGAATTGTTCCACCCTCACTGAATTGTTCCTCCCTCTCCCCCCCCCCCCATCCCAAGAAGGAGAAAGACACTCCCCTTGCACACCAGAGGCTAGAGGGGCCTAGGTTAGTAGATTTTGTGCGCTCCAGCCCTGCAAGACAGTGGCAGGGGGGCTGGCATGCCAGCACAGGCTCCACAATGCTGGGAACAAGCCCCAAACCTCAGGGGGGCCAGATCCACGCAAGCAAGGGGCTGCATCTAGCTCCCAGGCCTACGGTTCCTCACCCCTGCTCTATGAATAGTCCCGTTACTGCTTACTTGGATGTAGCCAGTGACTGAGACTGAGCTGATGGAGACCAACTGGCAAAACTCCTCCTCACCCCATTTTCTGTCTCATTCTCCTTCAGCCTTTCCTCTGTTTTCCCTCTGTGACATATACTCTTTAGGTCAGGCCTACATGATCCATTTGAATGGATTCCCTCTGGAAGCAGAGCCACAGTCTGTGTTAGATCCTTTAACACTGCAATTTGAGAGAAGGGACCTAGTTGCATGGATCTCTATGTTTAAAAGGCTCAGCTCTCGGGCTAGTATTTATCATGAGTTCCCACTCCCTCCCTTACGGTTGTACAACTAAGCTAGAAAAGAGAAGCAGCTCTAACAAGAAGAAATAGCAGTCCAGAACCTACAGCAAAGTTCAGTGGTGAGCTGGTCCCTCTCTTGAATCACTGCCTCAGGGAGGCAACAGTCATTCTCCTAGCTAAAGGGTGGGCATGCAAAGGCCCAGTATCATTACAAATGATACACAGAAGCTGGCAAGAACCAAAAGGTCTGCCTCACGTAAAGTACATTAGAAACAGATCATTGTATCCTACTTGGGATAGAAGAGAATTTTACCTGCCTCTAGGGAGGCTTTCTGGCAGCATCTCTGTGCCCCCTTTTGAAACATCTTTTCACAAAGTTTTTTGTTTTTTATTTGTTTTCTTTTGTTTTTTTAATCAAACAGCCCATAATACTTCACAAATCTCAGGAGCTCTTCCCTGTACCTCTTAAAACTAGTGCATTTTAACATGGCACTATTTGAAACAGTAATACATTGCGGTACACTGGGGAAATTTCCAGGAGGATTTACACGGATCAATTAAAGCACAACACAACAGCGTGCTTCAGAAATCACAGTTCCGTAGAATTCATGATTCCACATTGTAGATAAACCCTAATACTGCTCCATTTCTATCAGCAAGATCATTTCTGACACATTATCAGGTTGGTGTTTTGATTAGCTAAGTGTACTGCAGTGTTCAGAATTCGCTAGGATTGTTAAAGACCCTATTGTTTCAACTCGGCAAGCTTTGGGGCTGCGTCTGGTTTGGCAGATTTAGAATACTTTGCAGTGTTAACATTCTTAATGAGCAGTTTCTCCTCAGGGTGACAAATGCAGGGCTGGATTGGTTTCCTTAGGAAACAGCCAGCAGTCAAAATTATTTCTGACCATTAGACTTGAGGGCTATGAGCAATAGCTTCAGAAACTTGAAACTGAATTAGCATCAGGTCAGGCCTAGTCTACCGGACAAAGTCCCTGATAAAGGTCATCCTCTTCCCAAGGGATATTTCAGTTGTCGCTGAACTCCTGCAAGGACGCTGGCCTGTTTGGCTTGGAGTCAGAGGAAACTCTACATTCTTGAGTTTACTAGACTTGCTTGGCTCACTGTTTGGCATGATGCTCTTTAAGTGAAGTTGTGTTTCTGAACCATCATGAAGACATGCTGGGCATTCCTTGCCCTTTGCAAAGCTAAGAAGAAATAAAAAGACCAGTGTTCTCTCTAAGTACATAGAGCCCTGGTCCTCTGACTGGGCTGATTAATCACCTAAGAAGCTGTACTGCCATGCATCTTACAGGGAACACTGAAAGAGACAGATCTCTAGTGCTGTCCTAGAGAATACTACCTAGGGGTCTGAGCTTAAAGCCCAATGGATTCAAGACAGAGTGCCATTAACTTCAGTAAGTTTTAAATAAAACTCCTAGACTAGGCTCTCTTTAAGGCTTCTTAGATTTGACACTAGCTGAAGATAGAACTAAATGTTTAAAAGTATATGGCCTTGATTTGTAAGCCCTAAGCAAAGCTGGTATGGATCCATGTGTATACACCATATACTAGCTATTTAAATGCTACATGATTACTATTTTCATTTCATTACATGTTCTAGTTATTAGCCACATTCCTACCAATTCAGGTTCAGGAATTCTTCTTAGGCCTGAAATTAGAATCAGCCTGGCCAGAGCCAAGATTTTGAGTGTAACTAATGGCTGGGGAGATAAAGGGAAGGGCTAAAGACAACAGATCTTGCCACCTTAATAGGGTTTTATTTGCAGAGAATGCTCAGCGCTTATGGAAAGAAAGGCTGTGTCTAAATTAGACACTTTGAAATTGCAAATGAAGCTGGGATTTAAATTTCTTGCGTTTCATTTGCATAATGGGAGCTGCGGCTTTTTTCGGAACGGTGCTTTTTGAAAGAAATATGGCAGTTTAGAAAGGGATCTTTCAAAAAAACCCTTTTCCGAAAGATCCCATAAACCTCATTTTTTGAGGAGTACAGGATCTTTCGAAAAAGGGTTTTATTTTCCATCGATCCCTGTCTAAACAGCCGTTTTTCTTTCAAAAAGCCCCATTTTTAAAAAAAAATGCAGCTGCCATTATGCAAATGAAGCATGGGAAATTTAAATCCCGGCTTCACTTGCAATTTCAAAGTGTCTAATTTACATCCCTTTTTTGAGAAAAGGGATGTAATCTAGACACACCAAAGAGTTAGGCCCTTTGAAGGACTCATGTTGGGCTGCCAAAATTCCAGATGGTCAAAGCCACTAGTCAGTTTTGAAAGCCCTGGCTTACATGCAGACTTCTCATGGGGTGATTAGACACCGCAGTTCTCTTGGAAAACATCAACCTCAAACCGTTCAGTACTGATCTGACTTGGTTGCCCGGGTGAAAAGTGAGGGAACTGAATTCTCAAACAGCAGCTCACAAGAACTTGTTACTCCCCAAAATTAAACTAGTTTCTACATAGCACTTTCCATACTTTACAGATCTGTAAGGCCATAAAGTTTAATACTGTTAAAACTGCACTGCTAGCTCAGCAGGCAAACAGCAGCCAGAAAGCTCAAGAACATTGTAATTTATTTCTAATTTAAACAAAATAAAACCTACTCTGGGCTACAAATATACATGCTAAATACCAACCTGAAAAGAAAACAGCCACAGGAGTTTCAGACAAACCAATAACATTCCACTCTAGCGCTATATATGAAGCATCTCCATTCACTCCCACCACGCCAAAGGTGTGCAATTAAAAGGGTACAAAAGAAAACTGAGGCAAGACAAAGAGCCCATGCCATAGAGGAGGGGTGGGGAACCTTTTTTGGGTTGAGGGCAACTGACCCACAGAAAAATCAGTCAAGGGCCACACACAAATGAGAAGCAAAAAAACCTAAAACCCTCACTGACATGGCCCCCAAATGAGGAGAAAGACACTCCCCATATTCCCTTTGCCCACCAGAGCCTGGGAGGGAGTGGGGGGAAGCAGCCTAGTAGATGTTGTGTCCTCCAGCTCTGCAGTGGGGCAACAAGGGGGCTGGAACACCAGTGCAGGCTCCCCAGTGCTGGAGGGGGCCCCCCGGGGCCTTGGGCACCCATATCCAGGTGAGCCAGGGGCCACATTTGGCCCCCGGGCCTGAGGCTCCCCACCACTGGCTTAGAGATCGATTTATCATGTCTAAGCAGACAGGCTAGGCCAAGGCAGTGATTGCTTTTACTGAATTGCCTTCACATAGGGTTGCCAGACAGTTGAAACAAAAATACCAACCCCCCCCCACCCCCCCAAAAATGGGGAAAAATTCTGTGGAAGGGGAAAAAGGGGGGGGGGGGGAGACTAAAGTTGTTGAGGAAAAAAAAAAGACTCCAAGTAAGCCAAAAAAAAGAAAAATTAAAATAAAACAGTATGTCCCCTTTAAGAGTTAGTGCAGGGATAGGAACTGGGGAGCAGTTGAGCACTAAGACCCAGGGGAAGCATTGCTTCCCCTAGGTCTTTTGCCAGCAACTTTGGGGAACCAGGTAAGCATGGGGGTTGGGGTTGGAGAGCTGGGGATGTTCGGAGCTGGGGGGGGGGGGGGGAGGGGAGAAGACGGGGCTCTGAGTGTTTGTAGGGTTGCTAGGTGCCCAGCATTTTTGCCTCCTGGCCAGGGAAAATTTCAGAAAATACTGGACATTTTACGTGTCCAGTATTCTCTGAATTTTTTTTTTTTACACCAGACAGGAGCCGAAAATACCGGACACCTGGCAACCCCACCTGCACAGCATTCCTGGGTAACTAACTTTAGGAGATGTTTCAACATCTTACAGATGAGCAACTAAGAATTAAAATAACTATCTAAGTCTGGGTTGGAACTACAATCAGTTATCACAGCCCAGGGTAGCTGGCACTTCATCATGGGGCAGATACCGATAAGCCCCTTATTACCTTAGTCTGAAAAAGCTGAGACACTTCCCACCCCTAAAATGCAGGCCCACAAAATTCAAGCCGTCATGGTACTATCACTAATTCAGCAAGACAGAATTTCCTCAGCTTTCCCTGGCATATACTTCTTATCCAGGGGGCAGTACTCTATTTCTTCCATCTTTCTTCCCAGGATGGGGATATACCAGGCTACTCAAAAGCACCTTGCCTTCCTAGGCAGCTCATTGTGTTACATGATGTTTTCCAAGACCTCTCAAGAAGACTGCCTTCCTAGGACAACCTACTCTCCCTCTAACCTGAAATCCTACAGGGCTCTCCCTTCAATACCTGCCTTTCTGTATCTTTCCACAGCAGCTTAAGCAATCATGAGAGCCACAGCTGCTTCTCAGTAAAGGCTGAACCTCTCCAATTCAGAACTATCTCATCCAGAAACATCTGTCGTCCAGAATGATTTTAGTTAGCTTGATGCCGACTTTTCACGTGTGTGGCCAAGTTTCCCGTGGTCCTATATAGTTTGCTTACAATCAGCAGTCCTGGCTCTCAAGTGTTCTGTGCTGTTTTTAGCTCTAATTTACCCCTAAATGTCCTTTAATAACAGCCCGTAAGCAGTGGAAGTGTGGGTAATGCTGCTAGATAATATTGACCTCCCATGGTCCAGAACATTCTTTTGTTCAGAACTGGTCAGATGCTGAGGGTGCCGGACTAGAGAGGTTCAACCTATACTTTCTCTCCCTCAACTAAGAGAAGCCAAAACTAGTTTGCCTAACTTAGTTGATCCTTGGAAACCAATTAATTTCTAAAAAGAAGTTAGAAAAGCTGAGGAGTACTCACCATACGTGAACATGCGTGGGGAAGTGAGCTCAATATTTGGTAGAGCTCCCAGATGATTCAAGACAGCACATCTATAACCATTTTTCTGAGCATAATCAACAAAAGTGCGGATATACTGCTTCTCGCTGTGATTAGCGATTCCAGGGCAGATGACCATTGTGACATCTTCTGTACATTTAATAAAGGAAGAAAGAAGACAAAGCTCAGGTTCAGGCTGAAGTAACATTTACTAAAGTAGTTTTGGACATTGCAAGTCAATGGAAAAGCTTTGACAGAAGGACAGCTAGAACATGATTTTGCTGCCAAGCAAATGAAGTTAGACTAGTTTGAGTTGAGATAGCAAAATTATAAATGCAAAGAAAATACAAACATGTAACTGTTGTTGGAAATTCTTCCCAGGATGGGCATATACTAGGCTACCCAAAAGCACCAGACCTTCACACAGAATTTCTTGGGCGACTTCATGAAAGTTTGCACCAGTAGTTCTACAGATAACTCATTAGAGGCAAGAATTCTTTACTAACTAGGAACAAGAACTTTTTGGACAATACACATATTACATATTTTCCCCCCAGTGGTAATATATTGTGATAGCTAATTCTTGGGGAATTCTGAAGTCCGCTGCCACCCCATACTACAGACTAGACAGCATGCCACCAGGAGGGAAATTTTTTCTCTCAGGGTATGTTATTGATACTAAGTCTATGTCCCCTTCAAGCTCAATAGAAGAATCAATTTAGGTTAAAAATTGAAAGTTCTGCTATAAGCAGATACAAAAAAGAGGTTTATTTTCTTTTATGAAAGCAGAACTAAAGTTAAACAACATAAAGGTAGTAAATACAGAAGTGTGGCTGCTACCACCTCATGTCCCGTAAAACAAGCATCCTGTTATGAAGTAGTTTCCTGCATGTTTCAACATGGTGAGACATCTTTTGATTAGAATAACCTAGACTAAGCAGCCTCCTACAGCAGAAGAATTTATTCTCAGGTAACTACTGAGTGAAATTTCTCAACAACCCAAGATTAAGTGACAAAAGCAATGTCAAACTGCTGGACTAGAGGTCTCTACTTACTTTGAGGGAACCTACATTTACTTATAGTAGCTAAAAGATCTACAGTCAAAAAATTCCCCAAAGTGAACGTGGCCATTATGACACAAAACTCATGACCAACTACTGTCACTATTCAGTTTCTTTGCTCCGCAGCTGATCTTCTGAAAGGCAATTAGGCTAAGGGCTTGATGTGCTGCAATGTGGACAAGCTCATTGTTGCACATTGCCAGGGAAGCCAGCTACTGCATTTTTGTACATTGTATGTGAACAAACACAGTAATTGAGGTCACAAGACACTGTCATGCAGTGCTAGTTATTAAACAAGTGTGCTTTATTTCTACATCGTGCTCCACTTACTGCAAAATATTCCCTCCCATTAGCTTCTCTCCAGCTCTACAAATGACCTGGACCAGAATGACAGTAAATGTCTTTGTGTAGCATCCTACCACAAAGTGAGGATCCTATTTGTTTCTAAAGAGAATGTGTTTGAATTGATTAGAAAAGGTGGACTAATCTGTCTGAGGCCCAAGTAGAATGACAGGTTGCAAGTGAAGCCAGTTACTGAGTAGAGTTCACATTAATCTGTTGAACTGGGATTTCACTGAAATATGCTAGTGCCAGTGAGCCAAAAGGTGGAGCTCCCCCTGACAGCATGTTTATAATCAAATGAAGATATTCATGATTTTTGATTTACTAAGGCAATGGTTTCCTAAATTACAAATATAGTTACCTACTGACATCTGAAACCACCTCGTTTTGTATCCTAAACATGTTTACGTTCTCCTCTTTTGGAGACTGAATCTTGGGTCCAGGATGACTTTGGCACAAAGTTTAAGTTTAACCTGTTTTATGATCAGGTCATGTCCCTCTAGAGTGCTGTAACTACAAAGATTCCCATTTGCTAACCCCATAGACAGCGGGATCTGCACTGACTTTTTACCTGACCTTATCTAGCTTGTGCAGTCTCTAAATTGGGGGTTGGCAACCTATGGCTCACTAAGGAGCCAAACATGGCTCTTCTGAAGCCCCAACTCAGTCCCACAGCAGGGAACCAGCACTGGCGCTACAGCCTCATGGCCTCCAACAAGACTGGAACATCAGTGCCAACTTCCCGGTGAGGGGCGGGGATGAACAGGGAGAGAAAGCTCAGAGCCTCTACACCAGACCTGGAGTGCAGGAAACAAGCAGAGCTAAAAATGGCTCAACACAACAGCGTTTTCCTTCCCCCACAGTGTGCAGGGAAACCAGGAACCAAAGATGGCTCTCTGTACACTACTAATTTGTTTCTCCGGGACAGACTTTCCCGGAGACTTCGCCTGCAAATCCCGCCCAGAGGCTTCCTGCTGGGGAATGAGAGCAGTAGGAAGCATGTTACACAGTGCATGCCATGCAGCGAGAAAACAAGTGCTCCCTCCCCCCCATGCCCAGACCTTCCTACCTCCTCACTCACCTCCCCTGGCCAGACAGCCTGCCCCTAGCCAAAATTCCCCCTGCCCCCAGCACCTGCTGGCCAGGCAACCAGCCCCCAGCTTGCTCCTGCCCCAGCAATCTGCCTTCTGGCCAGACCTCACCCCCTCCTTCACCCTTCCTCCCGCCCAGATCCTGTACTCCCATCCCTATCCCATTCACTGGCAGCCCTGCCCCACACACAACTCCTCATTTTTTGCCTCAATCCAGAGCCTGGGAGGCCCACAAAATTCCCTAACCCTGGAACCACAGAAGAGTAAATCTGGCCTAAGGCCTTGAACCTCAGCCCTCCCCCCAATACAGAGTTGGAGCACCAGCAGAGTGAGGTGTTTCAGTTGGGGGTCACATCAGTGAAGGTTAGGGGAACTGGAAGGGGTATTTTTGTCTCACTTCAGTGGTCCCTGACTGATTTTTCTGTGGGTCGGTGGCCCTGACCCAAAAAAGGTTCCCCACCCCTCCCATAAATAAAGAATGTTGAAACCTTCTGTGTTGGATATAATATTTTCCTTTATTTTTAAAAAAAAAAAGATTGGCCAACAAGCCTGCAATTGGGACCAGCTCTCATCTGGCTGCAGCTTTATAACACTCCTGCACTCTCACGCACCCCAACCCGAGCCCATCATACACCTGAACTCCCTGACCTGAGACGCTCATACTAAGGATGTTAAGGACTAGTCTATTAGTTGAGTCGACTAGTCACT
Source organism: Pelodiscus sinensis (assembly GCF_052426305.1). Taxonomy (NCBI): domain Eukaryota; kingdom Metazoa; phylum Chordata; order Testudines; family Trionychidae; genus Pelodiscus; species Pelodiscus sinensis. The sequence goes on from NC_143065.1 coordinate 30,460,661, forward strand.
CAGATAGAGGCAGCAAAGGGAGTGGGAAAAGGGGTTACTTCAAAGAGGCAGCATGGCATGGAGCCCTGTATGAGCTCCATGCAGTGCTGCCACTTTGAAATGTAGTGGTGGTTTTTCAAAAAGGCAGCGCCTCAGAGAGGCCGGGATCAGCTGTGCAGCATTGCCCCCTTTGAAATGCCACCGCAGTGTTTCAAAGCAGCAGCACCACGTGGAGCTCGGGATCAGCTGGAGATTCCCCAGCTGACCCCGGGCTCCATGCAGAATTTCCACAGAACCTGGGGTCAGCCGGGGACTCCACAGCTGATCCTGGGCTTTGCACTCGGCATTTCAAAATGTGCGGAGCCCAGGGTCAGCTGGGGAGTCCCTAGCTGGTTCCATGGAAATGACACACGGAGCCCCAGATCAGCTGTGGAGTCCCCAGCTTATCTCAGTTTCCATGGAAATGCTGTGCAGAGCCCAGGATCAGCTGCGGAGGCCCGAGCTGATCCCGGCTCCGTATGGCATTTCAAAGCGACAGCATCACATGGAGCCTGGGGTCAGCAGGTATCCTGCTGATCCCACGCTCCATACAGGCACTGCCACTTTGAAATGCACAAGAGCCCCCACTAAGGACTCTTGTACATTTCAAAGCTGGCACACCACATGCAGCCCAGGGCCAGTAAGCATCACCAGTGCCCTGCCATAAGACTGACAGAGGACAGCCTGAATGCATTCATGAAGATGGATTTGACTAGATGTGATGTAAATGTCAATGAAATGTGCGAAGAGATGCAGCAGCAGAAGTCCCATTAAGTAAAGTCTGTGAGTACAAGGTTTCATTTATGCTGCTATTAATCATTATGTCAATTATAAGTAATATCAAGTTGTATATTTTCAATCATGCAAATGGGTATTCTTATATGGCTCTTTGTTGACTATTTGTTCTGAATTTTGATGTAGTTTAGCTCTTTGATTTGAAAAGGTTGCCAGTCCCTGCACTAAATGATGGTTCTTCCGCTTGCCATCTAAATAAGTGTTTACAATTCACTGTGACTCAGCAGTTCCTATAGCAGCAGCTAAATGTTTTGGCTTGATCTGTGCACTTTAATGGTTTGTGAGCATTAAAGAAGATTGAGCCACATGCAGGACAATCAAGGCTATTGACCCTCTGGCTAGCTCCAAGCACATCACATAGTATGGAGTTATTCCTAACCTAACATTTTATTTTCTGAAACTTCTTGTTCAATTTAAATGCAATTCCTTCCTATCCTCACCAGGATGTATTACTCTAAAATACAAGCTGTCATATTTAGTGTATCTAAATCTTGGGAATATAGAATATGTCCATTGCCTGCTTCAAGTGCAAATCTGATAGTAATTTATGCATGGCCACCTCCTAAATTTAAACCACAGGCCATAAAGCATGATTTCCCCAAACATCTGTAACTAAACTTCAGAGCAGGGGCCCTAAAAGGTCAATAAACAGATACAGCACAGATTTTGTATGATACAGCCAATTTGAGGGGCTGAGTCCTTATTTCCCTCATCTACTGAGTCAAAGCTAGCCCCAATCTTTCCGGGTTTCTCAAGGATAGCAATGTAACTTTTCCAAATATACTTCAACAAATATTTAGACAAGTCTCTAATCAGACAGATTAAAGCCACACATGCCAACGTGGCTGTTTGACTAACCTCTGATGCAGTGTTCAGTCAGGGGCTCAAAGAGGTCAAAGGTTGATGTTGCTCCATCTGACATTGTGAGGTACTTGCGAAGTCCATAAGGATGTGGTGATCTTACTCGCCCCATCTTCCCATAGAGAGCAGTCTGGATATGTCCACTCTTCCCCCAGATCATGGGTGGAATGTACCTGCAAGGAGAGAAAGAAAGAGAGGATTCAGCAGTGTAGTCTTGAGCTTTTAAGAGTCAATTTGCAATTTCTCTCACACACCAAAGACATTAGCAATGTGAATAAGTGTAAAGTAATGCACATTGGAAAAAAATAACCCCAACTATACATATAATATGAGGGGGACTAATTTAGCTACAACTAATCAGGAAAGAGATTTTGGAGTCATCTGGATATTTCTCTGAAGATATCCACACAGTGTGCAGCGGCAGTCACAAAAGCAAACAGGATGTTAGGAATAATTAAAAAAGGGATAGAGAATAAGATGGAGAATATCCTATTGCCGTTATATAAATCCATGGTATGCCCACATCTTGAATACTGCATACATATGTGGTCTCCTCATCTCAAAAAAGATATACTGGCATTAGAAAAGGTTCAGAGAAGGGCAACTAAAATGATTAGGGGTTTGGAACAGGTCCCATATGAGGAGAGGTTAAAGAGACTGGGACTTTTCAGCTTGGAAAAGAGGAGACTAAGGGGGGATATGATAGAGGTATATAAAATCCTGAGTGGTGTGGAGAAAGTGAATAAGAAAAAGTTATGTACTTGTTCCCATAATATAAGAACTAGGGGCCACCAAATGAAAATAATGGACAGCAGGTTTAAAGAAAATAAAAGGAAGTTCTTCTTCACACAGGGCATAGTCAATCTGTGGAACTCCTTGCCTGAGGAGGTTGTGAAGGCTAGAACTATAACAGGGTTTAAAAGAGAACTAGATAAATTCATGGAGGTTAAGTCCATAAATGGCTACAAGCCAGTCTGGGTAAGGAATGGTGTCCCTAGCGTCTGTTTTTCAGAGGGTGGAGATGAACGGCAGGAGAGAGCTCGCTTGACAGCAGAAAGGCCAGGGCCCAGAAGCTCCAACACATTAATGTTTTGGTGACAGAACTATGTAACAAATGCTATTCCAGAAACTAGACTTTTTTAGTCTACTTATTCAATTATAATGGGGCATTATAGTGTAGATTCAGTGTAGATTAAGGATGTTAAGTAGTATTTATTTCACTAATCGACAGGGCTCACCAGCCACATGGCTCAGCACGCTGCGCATGCGCAGACCACTCTGCACACGTGCTGATCACACTGCGGCGCCATGCTGGGCTAGAATCTACTCGCCCGTGGCGAGTAGATTACCTAAATTGTTGAGCCCTGCTAATCGATACATTTTTCCCCAGCTGACCCCAGCCTCCAAGCGGCTCTGCCCCTTTGAAATGCCACCGTGGCATTTCAAAGGGGCAGTGCCGCACAGAGCACTGCACGGAGCCTGGGGTCAGCTGGGGACTCCAGCTGATCCTGGGCTACATGTGGCACTGCCCCTCTGAAATGCTGTAGTGGCGTTTCGAAGGGGCAATGTGACACTGAGCCCAGGGATCAGTTGTGCGGCGCTGCCACTTTGAAGTACCCCCTTCAAAGCTGGGGGTGGAGGGAGAAAGAAGTCAACTATCCTGTCGACTATCCAATAAGCATTTTCTTATTGGATAGTTGACCAGTCCTTAACATCCCTAGTGTAGATCAGATTTTAAGTTACTTAAGTTGCTTAAATCAACTTTAAATTAGTCAAGAATATTAAGACAGTTAGAAATGTGGACCCCCATACTCACTAAGCATGAGCACAAGGCCACATAGCAAGTCAGTTATGCCAATCCAGTTTTTGGACTCTGGGGGATGGCTCTCAGTCCGATACCAAGTCTACTTTATACTACGTGCTTTCCCGATAGGAGGCAAGGGCTCAGTGCTTGTCTATAGCTCTGAGAAGCACAGTGTTAGATAAGTGGCAGGAATTTTATTGGGCCACTCTGCCTCTACTGTCACTAGATAGAACTAAATAAAAAACCCAGAACCACCCAATTCCATTGCAGGGAGCTAAATAAAGCATTTCCTGTCAAAGGCGGAAAGCACATCTGTACTAAGCTTATCTGGAGTGTGCTAGGGCTGGATGCCAGGGCAGATGGCTTTTTATCTCTGATATACTGTTCTTCATGAACCCAAGAAGAAAATGTGGAGATTGGGGGGAAGGGCAAGAAAGGGATGGTTTTATCCCGTTTGCAAACATGCCAACACAACTGGCAAGAATTCAGTTAATGAGAGGCATAAAGCTGCACAGGCATGAAAGGTCAGACATCTTACCACCACACTAGGGTGACAGAGGCTCAGCACATGCCCCAAAGGGAAATGAATACAAATTATCCCTTAACATGAAATGCACAAATATGATTAATCAACTAGCAGGAGAAAATTAATTTCAGGGGACATGGATCAGCAGATATCCCAATTAGGAGCCACGTTCCTTATTATGCAGGTCATGTTACACATAGCAAGTTTAGAAAACAGCTGACAGTCTCCATGGAATCCAAAACAAATTGTGGAGTAACAGCTCTGTGATGTTTCAGGGACTTTTGACATTTACTTCCTCTTTTATTGCCCCAGACAATATGAAGCAAAGTTCTTGTTTCCTTGAGCAGGGGGTGAAGGCTTTGCCAAAAACATGAGCAGAGCTTGGATTCCTCCATTCAACTTCACTGCTTATGCAGCAGGCAATAACCCAATAAAATGAGACCTGAATTAAAGTATTTTATGCCACTACTCTCCTTTACAGCTCTGCTCCCATCCTTTCCCCTCCCTTTCACACCACAGTCTCTTGCTACCATTCTATTTCTGCACTTCAGTTCTGAGTGCCCCCCCAATAAAGTATTTTTAATTGATAAAATATAAATGGGATACATAAGTAAGACACATTCCTATAACTCTGACTGTCTTGCTTGTATGCATCTTCAGATCATCAGAGCTGCTTTATCTCGTCCCCAGCTAACCCCGGGCTCCGTTGAAATGCCGTGGAGACCCCAGGATCATGGGGCTCCATGGCTGCCCCTTTGAATCATTGATGTTCACATATCTTCCCATTAATAGTACTGGGCAATAGTAATATTTAAATGCAAAGCCAGTAGATTTACTCTAAACGCTACTGTGTTAAATTTGGGGAAGAAAATACACTTACATAAAGATTTAATGCCTACTTTAAAGGCAGATCTTGTCAGAACCTTAGCTCACAGTAAGGATGTAAAAGGTTAATTGGTTAAGAGGTTAACGGATAAGCTGATGCTTATTGGTCTCAGTTAACAGTTAAAATCCCACAGGCTGCCAGCATCCCACAGGAGATGGAGGCTGGTGAGATTGGGAGCTGGCAGCCCATGGGACTACAGGCTGATGCAGCTGGGAACCCTAAGGGGCAGGAAGTTGGTGGGGCTGGGAGCAGGCAGCCCACAGGGGCCACGAGCTGCTGGCAGCCCACGAAGCTAGGAGCCAGGAAGTTGGCAGCCCACAGGGCTGCAGTCCGGCAGAGCTCATTTAACCCCATAACTGAATTAAATTTTAACTGGTGACATAGTTAATTGTTAGAGAAAAGAAACTGCTCCCCCAGTAAAAAAGTTTGGCCAGGCCGCTCTTGCTATAGTGGGCTGCAGTACTCCTTGAGAGAAACCGGCCGCACCCTTCCTGCATACCATTGCCTTTAGAAAAAGGAAAGGTGTGAAAAGGGAAAAATAGCCTCAGACTCTCCCACCGGTCACCTTGGCGTGAGAACTGCGGGGCTTACCTGGTCGCATGAAACCTGCAGTTTCGGCCCAACCCCTGGGACACAGACCGCCCCACTTGGTGACCATTGGGCCATATATGGTAATATGCAAGCGTGGGAAAGCGATGTGCAGATTTGGGGATAAATACCCATCGCACAGTTCGCTCTAGTAGGTCTTCCCAACACACGTACCACCGTGCGCATGCCGTCTCGTATACTTCCAAGTGCTGCCAGCCTAATCAACCGACCAGCCACCTCCCCCGACTCTCGGGCGTAACCAAGGCCTTCGCAACCGAACCGATATCTGTGAAATGTTCCATGTGCTGTGTAAGTTGGTATGTATGATTTGATTTTTTCTTGTTGTATAAGCTTAGTGTTGTAGTTGTTTTTGGGTAGTACATAGAGTTTGTAGTTATCACTGTTATTAATTAGTGTAGCTGGATATTTTAAGATTAGAGACTATTCCCCTTGCCGTTCCCATCCTTATATCTCTGACACGTTTAACAAGAAATCATAGAATAAATATAATAAATACTGTAAATTCATTATTAACATGGTCTATTAAAAACCTTAGAATAAATACTATAAATTCACCACTGTCATAAATAAATATTTTTTATTTGATAAAACTGTCCACCTGGTTCTGTCCTTCCCCCCTTGGGTATTCATCATCGGACCTGTGATTCTCGCGACATGGCGTCACGAACAGGATGCCCGTGGGAAGACAGAACTAATTTAACCCCAGAAGATTTACTCTTCCATGCCCAATATCACCAAATCACCAACACAGGTGACAGCATACTGTGACACCTGAGTATCGCTACTGGGGATCAAAAATGGGAGGTACGCCTTGATGGCCCGTCACTGGGTTGCGTCCTCCGCACACACCCCACTAGTTGCTTTTTCCCGTTGCTGGAGGAAAAGCAGGTAAAACTAGCAGGGCTTAAAAAGCCACTAGATCCAGCAGCAACCCCCCGTCATGCCCTTAAGGCTATGGAGGCCTGCATAAAAAAGGCAGGAGCCTCTGTCTCTCCCTCGACATTCTATCCCGACTTAGAGACTGGGGGCCGAGCACACACCTTAGCCGCCAACGTAGCCGCCACCCTCGTAAACGCGCGAACGCGCCACAAGTTAAAACCTGATACTTATGAACCTCACCACCTTTTAGGAGCACTATACGGCCAGTTCATAACCGCACTGCGCCTAATAGACCAGTATGAAGTTACTGCACGAACAGTCACACAGCAAATGTGCCCCACAAACAGCGCTAGAGCTGGAGGCACACAAAACCCCATTGAGGAACCAAAACCACCTTTACCCGAACCACCCCCCCCATACCCGTCTGCCCCACTCCTGCCCGAAAAACCTCCCACCCCCGCCGAAGAAGATAACCAGCCCCGGGAGGTTTGCCCCGTGGTGGTCACCAAGCACCTGGTGGACCAACAAGGTAACACCACGACTCAATCCGTCTCCCACACCTGCACTGCGGCAGAAAGGAGGGAATTGGCTGAAGCCACCCATAGACGCCCTGGAGAACCGGTAGTCATTTGGTTGGGGCCAAATGACCCAGAAAATGGTAGTGAAATTGTAGACTAGGAGGAGTGCACCTATTTGGTACGCAACGCCAGTTGGCATGGCGGGGCAGGAAACCCCATCATTGTCCAATGCAATAATGTTTGGCCAATCCCTCTCCCCTCTGATCACCCAGCTCATGGGCACCACGCTAGCCTCATTTAACATCCCTCGTGGAGCTGTAAAGGCTCCGCAAGATCTAATCTATAGTTGTTTGGAGTCCTGCAAGGCACCCCCTCAACCTGACACCGGCCCAACAGACCCCGGGGGGCAGCCACATAGATTTGTCAATGACATCTCACAAATCCCGGTTGCAGGAATAGCAATAGACGCGGTTTGTGAGGCCACAGGGCATCCAGATGCTGGCCAAATAAGGTGGTTACGCACTTTTGTTGACCAACCATTAACTAGCTTGTACATCATAATAGATAAGATCCACATTCCAACCCGCCAACCCGAACCATCAGCGGGAGCGGTAGCCACCATAATTTCAGGACCCCTTCCCGGCGCCAAGCAGTACCCAAAGGGCATTGTGGTTGTAGATCTTGGGTCCCGCCAAACGTGGTGCAAGCCTTTACGCCGCGCCACGGTCAGCACGCTTACTAATGCCTTGCTGGAGCTCTTGGCCGCCTAGGGAGTGCTCAGACAAGTTCAAACTGATGGGGGCCCCCCGTTCCAGTCAAATGCACTACAGCAGTTTTTCCTACAGTTTAACATCGCTCACCATGTCCACTTGCAGTATCATCCCCAAAGTAATGGCATGGTGGAGCGTAAAATCGGGATCCTAAAGACTACCCTCCGCACTTCCTTGAAAGGAAGAGACTTTAAGAGCTGGCATCTCCACCTACAGCCTATGCTAATTAACCTTAATGAGCGGTGCAACCGGTGGCCAGACCTTAAGGCCCAGCCTTAAGGGCCATGGACACCCCAATTCAAAGCAGATGACCCAGTATGGATCTGCATTCCTGCCCACGATGGGAAATGGCATCCACAGCAGGCCGTCATCCAGGGTCCCGCCAAGTACCCCAATACGTATTGGGTGCTAGTTAGTGACTCTGGGCGCCACCTACTGGCCCACCATAATTGGTTAAGCAGACGTAACTAACTGACTTGGGCCAGTTCCGTGGTAACTGAGCCACCATGTGTTTTATCATAGATGCTGTTCATGACCCTACCATCCGGAGAGGGCCAGAAAAGTGTCACCAACACCGTGAAGCTTTGGGCCACTGCATATGCGGTCACCAGCAACCTCACCGATTGCATCGTCTGCACCCGCACCATACTCTCAGCCGCTGACGCGCCGTTTTTAGTCCGGCCCATTTTCCTAAATATGTCGGACCCGCTTAATGGGACCGACTGGGGCTTGGATGCGCGCCGACAGCTGCGCCCTATTTCCCGGGCTCCCACCCTTACCACCCTCTCGATTCACCCCACCTTAGCCCCACCAGGCACGTTCTGTTGGGAGTTCCCTTCCCCAGTGGTAGCTTCATTTCGTTGCCCCGAAGATCCTAAGCACCAGCCTGTTTTTGTTGGTAATCAGTCAGGCTGCACCTGGATCCTTAGTCCGTATGGACTATTTAACAGCTCCGGCAGTAATGTCACCTCTCGGTTTGTTAATGTCCCGGACCACAGTTTCCCACCCAACCTTACTTCCATTGCCTTTATTTCCCCTGAGGAGAACGCCTCATGGGCATATCCCTTTATCTCCGCTAACGCCATATTTAGGGAACTTGTTAACCTCTCTATTTCTTGCATTCGTACGGAAACCAATGGCCACGAATACGGTGACCCGGTTCCCATTCCCTGGTATTGGGGCAATGAGGACGAGTACGACCTCACTACCTTTCTAATGGACCACCAAAAGCCAAACACACCGACTTTTTCGAAGCTCAATGCACTCTGCCCTGGACACTTCTGGATTTGCGACAACCAAGCCCACGCCACCCTTCCTGCACACGCCATAGGACGCTGCACCCTTGGCTACATCCAAATTGAGGGAGGAGGCATCTACTCCTACGCGAGAGACGAACATCCCCGCTTCACCCATCGACAAAAACGTGGATCTTGGGACATTTGGAAGTCAATTGAGGGCTGGTTTAGTAAAACCACACAGGCTGTGGTCACATTTAACCCTGTAGGCAATTTGATTTTGCAAGAGGAAGTTTGCGCCCTTGGCATTAGCATTGAAAGACTTGGCAATAAGACTGCTACTGCCTTACTTCTTACTAATCAAAAGGTAGAAGAAATGCGCATGTATGTAATGCAAAACCGTTTAGCTTTAGATTATTTGTTGTTAAAGGAATCTGGGTTTTGTCGTTGGTTAGGCAACAGCTACTCTCAGTTTGCAGGTAAATGTTGTATGGAAATTAAATCTATTGAGCAAAATGTAACACAGATTATTGATGATATCGAGGAGGTTGCTAAGAAGGCCAGAGAGTCTGTTTCTTGGTGGGAGAACATATTCGGCTGGGTCCCTTCCATATTTGGCCTTGGGGGATTAAGACAGTTTTTCTGGTTCCTTTGTGTCATATTGCTGGCTGTTAGCTTTGTCCTGTGCTTGGTTTGCGGCATTGTTAAAAACTTCACGAACCGCATCTCCGCCCTACCTATCTCCACGCCCGAACAAGAGGGGCTGCTTGCCTTTGAGGAAGCGGAGACGGACGAGGAGGTGGAGGTCTAGGTCTTCCCAGACGCAGCCATGGCCACGGGGGCATGTTAGAGAAAAGAAAATGCTCGCCCAGTAAAAAAGTTTGGCCAGGCCGCTCTTGCTATAGTGGGCTGCAGTACTCCTTGAGAGAAACCAGCTACACCCTTCCTGCATACCATTGCCTTTAGAAAAAGGGAAGGTGTGAAAAGGGGAAAATAGCCTCAGACTCTCCCACCCGTCACCTTGGCGTGAGAACTGCGGGGCTTACCTGGTCGCATGAAACCTGCAGTTTTGGCCCAACCCCTGAGACAAAGACCCCCCCCCACTTGGTGACCATTGGGCCATATATGGTAATATGCAAGCGCGGGAAAGCGATGTGCAGATTTGGGGAAAAATACCCATCGCACAGTTCGCTCTAGGAGGTCTTCGCAACACACGGACCACCGTGCGTGTGCCTTCTGGTATACTTCAAAGCGCTGCCGGCCTGATCAACCGACCAGCCACCTCCCCCGACTCTCGGGCGTAACCAAGGCCTTCGCAACCGAACCGATATCTGTGAAATGTTCCACGTGCTGTGTAAGTTGGTATGTATGATTTGATTTTTTCTTGTTGTATAAGCTTAGTGTTGTAGTTGTTTTTGGGTAGTACATAGAGTTTGTAGTTATCACTGTTATTAATTAGTGTAGCTGGATATTTTAAGATTAGAGACTATTCCCCTTGCCGTTCCCATCCTTATATCTCTGACACGTTTAACTAGAAATCATAGAATAAATATAATAAATACTGTAAATTCATTATTAACACAGTCTATTAAAAATCTTAGAATAAATACTATAAATTCACCACTGTCATAAATAAATATTTTTTATTTGATAAAACTGTCCACCTGGTTCTGTCCTTCCCCCCTTGGGTATTCATCATCGGACCTGTGATTCTCACGACATTAATGTTTTATATCCCTGCCTCACACATGCTATAGTTCCTCCAGGATACAGTGCCAGAAACACATGACACCTTAATCTTCCAAAAAGATATCCCTCCCATTTGTTAGGAATGACTGATAATATAGTTAGTTCCCAGTAACTGCATGCAGTATGTATTAGGGATGTTAAATGACAGTTAATTGAGTAGTCAATTAACCTTATTAATTCTTATCGGTTAGTCGTCTATTCTATAATTCCTGGGGGTGAAGCTGGCAGCCAGTGCGCTCTGGCCCCACTCTGAAAGAGCCCCTTGCCACTCCACACTGCTGCCTCTGTATCAGAAGCACCAGTGCAGGGTCCCAAGGAGGAGCTTGTCTGCGGGGGGGAGCCAATTTAAAAAACAAGCTCCACTCGCAGACCGCAGACCGGCTGCCTATCCAGAGGTGGGGCTGAGTTCCCAGACCCGGCACAAGCCAGAACTGAGCCGGCTGCCTGCTCGCCTGGCTCCTGATACACTTTAAACGCAGAGCTGCAGTGGGAGTAGGTCCCGGACTAGGCATGAGCCAAGACTGAGCCGGCTGCTGGACAGCCTGCTAAAAAATTTACTGTTGGAAGAGGTGGGCAGAGGGGAAATGCGTGTAGTCTATAGCATTAACCTATAAGATTTGCTTACTGGTTAATCAACTACACCATTACATCCTTAGTATGTATCTACTGCTATCACTCCCACACAACATTGCCCAGAGGACAGGAGCATGAAGAGGAAGAATAAAGTATTAAAGAGTTGATCAGGTGGAGCCTATATCCCCCTCTCAGTGACCACATTTATTTATCAAATAATGAGATTACAACTACTCTGAAAGTTTCCACAGGCCATAATAATTCTGAAGCCCTATAATTTGTGGGAATCTCACTTCCAATTTAAGATGTTGTAGAGACCCAACCAACACAATGAAAAGCCTCATCTTCCTTGGGAAATGCCACCTCCTTTACAAATATGCCAAGAAGGTCCTACTTGAGCAGCCCCTCAGAAATACCCAAGAGCGAGCTATTCCTCCAACTCTCTCAACCTTTAACTCTGAAAGTAGCCTACTGAGATGATCTGAAGCCACACTATTTTCCTGATATTCCTTACTGAGCTACACACTTTTCCAAATTATGTATAAAAGCAGCACTGAAAAATAAACATAGCTATCTTAGCACTGCACATATACATCTTCTACCCCCAAATACTTTCAAGAGCTGCACAGGCAATAGCAGAGACTTTGGAGGTCGGACGACAGATTCAGGAGAAACTGGAGTTTGTTTTCAAAAACACAACTGAAAGTCCAAAAGTTAACTCATTTTTAGTTATCCAGGAGGACATACCCAATATATGGCCACTTTTCTTCATTCTGCTTTAATATCAGGGCGTGGTAATTTATGCTGCTGACTTTATGACAAGAGATTTGAACTCTGTTTATTACTGATATCTAAGTCAAACATGCAGAACTCTAACCTAAAGCAAAGGACATTGAACTGTCCTCCACACCATTCCTAGATATGAACAAGGACCTTTCACGGTTGCTTAGTGACGGTACAATCTCTCTCTCAAGAGCTCAGATCCAGTTTGACATGTTTTGCCATTCTCCTATGCTCACTGCCCTCACACAAGCCCCCTCAGCACAGTGTTGGAAGAGACAGTTGAACCCAAAAACAAAAAAGGAAAGCATTGTACCAAGACACATCATTCCTGCAACTGTACATTCCAAGAAGGCATAAAAATAGATCCCAACTGAAAAAACAAGTGCTTCTACAAGAGACAAAACAGAGGACAGAAGACTTAATTGCTTTGTTTACAAAATAACTGTTAACCTTGTAACCATGCAAATTATCCCTTGGTGTATTTTAGAGATTTATCATACAATCAGAAACTTCTAAAAGAAGCTACAAAACAACTAACTGCATTTTTTAAAATCAGACATCCATCTCTACTGTAGGAGAGGCACAATGGAGTGGCAGCACCCCTAGACTTTTTAGCAACTATGCACATAAGAGAAGACTTAGTCTTAAGTCCTAAGACCATGGGTGGGGACGGAATCTGAGTAATCGGAACAGCTGGCCAAGAAATATGGAAGTAAATGAAAATGTGTTTGAGTTTTACTGTACAATCCCATTTTATATTGCCACACGTTACTTCCTAAACTAAGGATGTGTCAGATGGTAGTACACAAGCTGTATGCAATTCCACATTAATGATATCAAATTTAAACAGTTACATGACTATTCAATAGTCCCCAGAGGAGGGGCCAGCAGCCAATGTGCTCCTGGCCCCACTCCCAGGGACCCTCCTGCCAACCTGCGCTGCTGCCTCCGTATCAGAGGCAGCAGTGCAGGGTGACAAGCAGGAACCGGTCCACAAGGGGAGACTGTTTAAAAGCCTCATGGCTCCTGGCCCCAACCCTGCAAGACGGGACAGCATGCAGCTGCTGGAGTAACGGAGAGGGAGGGAAGAGGCAGGGGGAGCTGAGGGAGGGGCTGTGGGACACAGAGTGATGTGATGACATCACTCTGTCATCCCCTGGGAAAATTTTTTTAATATATATATAGAGAGATTATGTCATCAAAAGGACAGATACTTTTAGGAGAGAAGTTTTATTAAGGCTACATTTCCATTCTAAGAAGAGACTGAAATTTGCTGCTGCCAGGAAAAGGAAGTGGGTTCTCAATGGAACTACTTTCCACATCTTCATCAGCATTTTGCTCCCTTATAAATTTTTGATTTCTCCACACTCAGTAACAGTTAGAACTCCAGGCTCATCAGTCTAGCAGACACATGTATTAACACATACTCATTTTCCTATAACTCCACCCTAACATTTACTTGGTTTTAAGAGCTGACTACAGAGGCACAAGATTTTCTTGGACAAAATTTTATCCAAATAAATTTTAAAACGGAAAGAGCAAAAATAGAGCTATATACTATAGAGCTGTACTCTATAGGGATGTAAAGGGTTAGCTGATTACCCAGTTATGCGGTAAGCATTGCCTTACCAACATGCTTACCAGGGTAATAAGCACCTGGCCTGGCCAGAGCAGTCCAATCAGGCCCACCACGTTGTGAGGACTCCAGGCTGGACGAGCCTACCACGCTACACCACAGGCAGGGAGGGGTGCTCCAGCCCAGCTGGGCCAGAACAGCCCTCCGCCTGCAGTGTGATGCAGTAGACCGATTTTACATCTCTAATACTATACTGGCCAACAGTACTAAATTCTGGAAAATAATCTTTGATGTTAGGTGCCACCAACATAGCCTTACAGTTTAGTAGTAACTTGTTTGTCTAACTTTGATATGGCCCCTATGTTACCTATGAGGCCAACCAACACTACTCTGCTTGAGGTAAACAAAGATATTGAGTTCCTGAAGAGACTAGGCATATTAAAATGTAGGTAAATTGGCTATCCACGTAACCACTAAAAATGTTCAGTGGTTACATGGTTACACACACCTGCAGCACAGGTTGGCAGCCAGCTCCGTGGGAACCAGTTTAAAAGCCCACCCCTGGCATGCACCGGTTCTTGCTTGCTTCTTTCCTCCTGTAGAGCCGGCTGGTGCCCCATGCTGCTGCCTCTGATACAGTTTAGGTCAAATTAACCTAATGCAGGGCAACAGCCAGCTCCATGATGCTGATATATGCTAGGAGTTGGCTTTGAAGCTAGTTCCCGGTGAGTACTGGCTTCCGTCTGCCACCCAGCTCCTCAGGAGCCAGCTGCTGCCCTGGTACAGAGGCAGTAGTGTAGGGCGACAGCCAGCTCCCTGGGAGCTGTACCAGGAGTCACATGTAAGCGATAAGCAAGCTTATCAGTTACTCATTTAAAAAGCTACACACTTACATCCCTAGAAAAGACTAATGGATATCCTACTCCATGAATATCTGATCCCACTTTTTTCTGTGGCACTAAAGTTCCCTAATAGAGTGATTCCAAGTCATCCTGCATTATTTGCAAGAGGAAATAATTTTGCTTATACCTACCTCCTCACCACCCTACTCATGGAAAGAGTAAGGTCAGCTTTAAGCAGCAAGTTACTGTATAATGCAGGGTGGTAAGAAAGGGGAGTGTTGAAGTAATTTTTTGTTGTATGGAAGAAAAAAAAATTGTTCCCTTAGCAACTATGTGGTGTCCAGTTGCTGACAAGACTGTTCAGAGCTGCCTTCTTAATGAGAAATCTAAGACACCAGCAAGCTCCATTTTCACTTCTCCCCCTATTTACATGCAACCCAGTTTACCGTTACTGTCACATATCCAATCATTTAGATATGATAGCTTTGGTGATCCTGTAGTGCCAAGACACAGTATTCCTGTCCAGAAGGGATGAGCCAGACCATCATTCTAAGTTCCCATCAGTGTCTGCAATTCTTAAGATTTCAACTTTATTTCAGGTTCATGATCCATTCTCTCTCCCCACCTATGCTATGCTTCCAGCCTCTGATCTTGTCACTAACATCACTTCTGTCAATCTGCCACTGAAGCATGGGAGGTTTAGGTTGGACATTAGGAAAAACTTCCTAACTGTCAAGTGTGGCTGAGTATGGGAATAAATTGCCAAGAGAGGTTGTATAATCTCCATCATTGAGGATTTTTAAGAGTAGGTTAGATAAACATCCATCAGAAATGACCCCTAGATAGTGCTTGGTCCTGCCAGGAGTGCAGGGGACTACACTTGATGACATCTCGAGATTCCTTCCCATTATACAATTCCATGATTCCTCTCTGCACAATGATTTATTATTTCTATTTCATTCAACTCAGCCTTTGTAGGCATGTTACCTTAATGTAGCATGCAGAATGCTCAGCTTTTCAGAAGACCCATTAAGTGGCTGAGTAGAGTTGAACTTAGAAATAGCACATTGCTTTGCTTAGGGCAAGGACATCTTAGCATTAGGCATGAGTTTACGCCTGCTAGATGCATTACAAGCACTCACTAGTCTTGAATGATCAGGCTACTTAGAATAGTACTTTAAGGTCAAGATTGGGTTCCTTCTGCTGGAAATGAAGTGCTAGCCTAAAACCAAATGAGGCACTATGTGCAATTTACACTGCAGTTTACAGAACCTGCTCCGGACTTCATTACATGCCAAACACCATTATTAGCAAGGAAACATTACTGTAAGAGATAAAACAGTCTCACCCAACCTTCATTTTAATTATTTCCTACCAAACCTTCAGCACTTTATTCAATGGATTTTTCCACTTGTTCAGATAACTCTGTCACAATGAGATGAGCGGGGAGAGGGGACAAGGCGAGGGGGAGAGGTCTTAAGATCCATTAAGTACCCAAGCCCCAAACAGGACCAAGGACATTCTGCACAAAATGAGCAATTCAGTAGAAGTTTATAGAAAGACACGTGTAGATTTAAACAAGATTTACTGTCTCAGCTGTAACTTGACTAAATAAATAAATTAAAGGAACTAAAAACAGTCTGACATTAGAAGCCAGCAAGGAAATAGATTTACAAAACTGAAAAAAGTCAGTCTTCTAAGATAGCAAGTTGAAATGCCTATGAGGTTCTCACAGCATCAGGGTTCCCAGGTCAAGGGTGGCTGCAAACTTCTGTCACAATTTTCCTCTCATTCCCTTCTAATCTGCAACAAAAACTGCTCTTGCAGCTTGGTCACTCCAAAGCGGTCAGAGAAGTGGCCAACCATCAGGGTCTGCAACAAGTTAAGCTATTACACGATGGGAAGTTCTGTGCTCAAAAACAAGCTAATACCCTTAGACAAGCAAGAGTAGAAAGATCTTCTCAGGTATTGAGAGCCCACCATGTTGAACGACTATTGGTTTTCAAACATTCTGAGGGATGTTAATGCTGAATTTGTAGTTATTGCTGCATTTTTACTCCACTGGCAGGGAACTATGTACAGGTAGTCCCCGAGTTACGCAGATCCGACTTACGTCGGATCCGCAGTTACGAACGGGGATTTTCTCACCCCGGAGGACTCGAGCGGCGGGACGCCTGGTCCCGCCGCCCGCCTCCTCCGGGGCGAGAAAAGCTGCTCCCCGTCTCCCTGGTCTGCTGCGGGAGCCAGCAGACCAGGGAGACGGGGAGCAAAGCGGCGCAGGACCCGGGGCCGGACCCGCGGCCGCTTCCAGATCAGCTGGAAGCCCCGCGGGTCGGGCCGGGTCCTGTGCGGCTTTGCTCAGCGTCTCCCTGGTCTGCAGACCAGGGAGACGCTGAGCAAAGCCGCGGAGGACCCGGGCTGGACCACGGCGCTGATCTGGAAGCGCCGCGGTCCGGCCCGGGTCCTCCGCCGCTTTGCTCCGCGTCTCCCTGGTCTGCTGAGGGGGGACGCAGCTAGTGCCCCCCCCCAGCAGACCAGGGAGATGTGGAGCAAAGCCCGGGGCCTGTGGTAGAGCAGGTGGGGCGCTGCCGGTTGGTCCCGCAGCACCGCTCCTTGGCGCTACTGGACCAACCCGGCAGCACCCCAGCTGCTCAGCCCCAGGAGTCCTGATTCAGCCGCTGCTGATCAGTTTCAGCAGTGGCTGAATCAGGACGCCTGGGGCAGAGCAGCTGGGGTGCTGCTGGGTTGGTCCAGTAGCGCCGAGGAGCGGCCGCACTACTGGACCAACCCAGCAGCACCTGAGCTGCTCTACCCCAGGCGTCCCCAAGTTAGCCACTGCTGAAACTGACCAGCGGCTGACTACAGGAAGCCCGAGGCAGAGTTGCTCTGCCCCAGGCTTCCTGGAATCAGCTGCTGATCAGTTTCAGCAGCAGCTGACTTGGGGACGCCTGGGGTTCTTAAGTTGAATCTGTATGTAAGTCAGAACTGGTGTCCAGATTCAGCGGCTGAATCTGGATGCCAGTTCCGACTTACATACAGATTCAACTTAAGAACAAACCTACAGTCCCTATCTTGTACGTAACCCGGGGACTGCCTGTATACAATGTCCCCTACATTCCATGGGGGGATGGATAGCTCAGTAGTTTGAGCATTGACCTGCTAAACCCAGGGTTGTGAATTCAATTCTTGAGGAGGCCATTTAGGGATTTGGGGCAAAAATCTGTCAGGGATGGTACTGGGTCCTGCTGTGAAGAAGGGGGACTGGACTCAATGACCTTTCAAGGTCCCTTCCAGTTCTAGGAGATAGGCAATCTCCATTCATATATATACACACACAAAATCCAAGTCACAGAAGCTGGTGGTCAAGAAAAGAGGAAAAATCTAAGGAGATTCATATCATCTTGGACAAAATGAAGAAACCCTAAAGATTGAGTTTCTTCTGTATAAAGAGGAAGACGAATTCTACAGTGTGGGTATAGAAACAAAGACCTAACATTAATGGGAAATTGGAAACTTCAGTGAAAAAGAAGAAAACTCCATTTACAGTGAAAATGGCAAGTTAAACTGGATTTAATTTCAAAAGATTATAAATAAATGTATCTGTAAGAACAGGGACAGTTATATTTTACATTTTTCATCCCTAGATCTCCAAAAGTTTTACAAAGAGCTAAGAATTACTGTAAGTTATGCTGCCTCAGAGGCTGCAATAACTGGAAAATAAAACCAAAGCCTCCAACTAGTGTGCAGTAAGGTTACGACATGGGGTAGGAGACTAACTATTTATTTGTCCAAGACAGAGGAATTAACTCTAGCACAGGGGTGGACAAAAGAGCCTCTACAGGCCGGATCCAGCCCGTGGAGGCCCTGCTGCTCCCCCGCTCCCAGGCCAATTAGGACCTGGGGGTGGGAGAAGCGTGCAAAGCTTCCTCCACCCTGCCAAGAGCACACAGCACTTGGAAGCACCAGGCGCTCCTGGCACAGTGGGAGGACACTTTGCACTCTCCCCTGCCCCCAGGCCAATCAGGGCCTGGGAGCGGGGGGAGTGTATGAAGTTTCCTCCGCGCTGTCCCCGTCCTGGGAGCAGCCCGTAGCGCTTAGAAGTGCCACACACTCCTGGCACACCGTGAGGACACTTTGTGCACTCCCCCTCTCCCAGGCCCTGATTGGCCTGAGGGCGGGGGAGTGTGGTAAGTCTCCTCCCAGCCAGAGGCATAGGCACCTAGGAGGAACCTGGGCGGTTCCTCAATCATGATCTGGGGGTGGGGAACCCAGAAGTATCCCAGCCCTGCCCCTTCCGCTCAAAGCCCTGCCCCTTCCAGAGCAGAGGCCCCTGACCACTTACCAAGTTCTTGGAATGACCCCCCCATCAAAAACTATTATCCACCTCTGCACTAGAACAAGAGTCTGTGCTAGCATCTCCACAATCTGTGAAACCTCTTAGCCAATACTCAAGCTCTCACTTATGGCTACCAGAGTGAGACCAGAGCAGCAAAAGTTCAGACCAAATCCAACAAGTACTAAGTGCCAAAGTAAGGAGCTCAGGGTGGTTTATCAGAGACACTTATTCTGGCTCATCTGAAATGGTCTCCCTGCTATGATCAAGTCTGCTACAGATTACTAGTACTCTTGACCAGGAACAGACATTACTCCAGTAGATGTCCGACAAATATCCTTTGTGAAACTTTACACTACCCACAGATACCAAAGTATTTCAATAACTGAACACTACAATTCTAAGCGGATAAGAAAGCAAGTCTGGGATTAATGGTTACTTACTATAGTAACTGACTTACATGCCCTGTCACTAATAGGCACATACTGTTACACAGATAACTAGCGTGAACTGGCCGAGTGCATGCACATCCTGTTATATAAACACCATTAGGATTTAAGAGCCTATTTTCAGCACCATATGCTTTGTGTTTGTATAATGGAAACCCAACCCCATCTATCAGTGACTGAGACAGTCAACAGTCCCTCTGGGAGAGCAAGAGGAAAATCTCTGTTAAAAATGGGATATGATTTGGTATTCATAGAACCAATACCAACAAATTGGTTTTCAAATTAAGTATTTGTGACTTGTGGACAGAAGATTAGAGTTTTCAGAAAATGCTACTTTTGGGGTGCTCTGCAGTGTACTTTTCTAAAAGGCAGCTCAAAGCATACACAATTATTCTATTTTTCTTGGGAAGTGTCAGTGTTCAGATTCTTGCGCATCTAAAAATGACCATTCAACAACAGAAGGCCTTATATCTACAGAGATACTTTGTACTTCATGTGCTGTACATTTCAGCTGAGGAGCATAGTGCTTTACAAACATTGCTTGGAGGAGATACTATATGCCTTGATAGATGGGCAAGGATGCAACAGAGTTAAGTGCTATGCTCAAGGTCACAGCAAGTCTGCTACAGAGTCAAAACTATAACGCAGGAGTCCTGTCTGCCAATTCCCATGCTGTAACTTAAAGCCTACATTCACCATTCTTTCAGGGTGGGTCTAGAGGGAAAGTGGTCCAAAGTTTAGGATTTTTGGACCTTTCCCCAGGAAGACTGATCTTGAAACTTTATAGTTATTATCACTTTGAGAATTCTTTCCAGATGACTGGCTGGTGGGCCTTACCCTCATGCTCAGTGTCTGATTACCATATTTAGCATCAGGAAGGAATTTTTCCTTGGGTCACATTGGCAGAGAGGGCAGGGAAGATTTCTCCCTCCTCTACATTAGCATGGGGGACAGGTCATCTGCAGGTTTAAACTAGTGCAAGTGGTAGATTCGCTGTAACTTGAAGTCTTCAGATCATCACCTGAGGATTTCAGTAACGCTGCCGGAGGTCAGGGGTGTATTACTGGATGAGTATGTGAGGTTTGCTAGCCTGCAATATGCAGGTCAGACTAAATCAGGGGCATCGCAAAATACAGCCTTTGGATCTGGTCCACTGGGAGAGACTCTCAGGCAGGCTCCCTGCCTGCCACAACTCAAAGTCTCTAGGTGCCGCATGCCCCTTGTGAGGGGTGGAGGGCAAGGACAGCAGACTTTGTGCATTATCCCCACTCCCAGCACAATCATCACAGCTCCCATTGGCCGGAAACCAGTAGGAGCTGCGAGGATTGTGCTGGGGGCAGGGGCAGTGCTTGAAGTCTCCTGCCTTCTGCACTGTGGAGCAGAGAGGTACATGGCTCCAGTAGCCAGCTGCTTTAAATGGTGTGGGGCCAAGGTAGGGAGGGAGCTGCCTAGGTAAGCACCTCCCGGCCAGAACCTGCATCTGACACCTCTTCCTCTCCCACAACCCAACTCCTTGACCCAGGTCACCATCCAAACCCTCTGCACCCCCCCTCTCTCAGATCACAACTGCCTCCCCCAGACCCTTCATCTCCTCCTATGCCTTCCCCCAGGCCAGAATTCACTCCAGCACCCATACCCCCTCCCTGACCCTGCACTCTAATCCCCTACCCCAGATCATAAGCCCCTCTTTCATCCAAAATCCCTCTGAACCTCTCTTGCACCTCAGTCAACTTATCCCAAGCTTCCTTGTGCGCTCACCCTACCTCCTTCCCAGACTCTGCATAGGAAAGTGTGGCCCTTGAACACTTCCCAAAATATTGGAGTGGCCCCCTATAAAAAATTATTGCCCACCTCTGGACTAAAATGGTCATGATGGTTCCTTCTGACTTAAATTCTATGAGCTTGATTCCTATTCACTATTTAGGTAGAGTAGCTGCTTACGGATGATTCAATCTCCCTGGAATGATTCAGAAAGCTGTCTATAGTGAAGAAGCACTTGCATTGCAAATTACCTTAGCTATGCTGCACCCTCAGTTTTTTTGTTTTTCTAAGTACTGTTTTATATAACAGTGTATTTTATAAGCTATATCCCAAAGGTCTTTAGCATTAGAGGCAAGGGAGAAGTGTTCCTAGCCAAACCAATGGAAGTGGAGTATCACAGTAGACTTCTGAAAACATGAGACCAGAATGGAAGACCAGAAAGTCAATACTAGATGTCCATACGTAGAGGAGAGTGGAGAAACAAGACCTGTGCACCAATCTATCACAAATCCAAAGTGATTTTATTTTATTAGCAGTCCACTTGAGCACCAAATTAATTTGTGTGTTCCTAAGGCTGCAAAGTTGTAACTTTTCTTTCAGTTGTCCTTTGTTTGTGTTAGGTATAACACTTAGAATTTGCTGTCATTTCCTTGACTACTATTGGAGAACGGCGGAAGGAGAAGAGCATAAGAATTTTATATTTGCTCCTTTCATCAGGAGGAAGAAGCCAAAGATAAAGCATGACAATATAAAATGGCATTGTGTTGCCAGGCCGCATGAATATGATATAAAATTACTACAGAGGCAATGAAAAAAAAAGTTTAGGCTGTATTCCTTGGTGTGCTTTCAGCATGAATTAAAAGGCTTTTTACAGAGTCATTTGCTGAAGCCTGGCAAAATGAAACGTGTTTGCAATTTTAAACCTTTGATGAGATGTCTTGGGTGGGGGGAGGCAGATCTGGGAAAGGAATCAATCTTATCAAGAAACCAAAGAGAATGGACACACTGGCACAGCAAGAAAGTGCAGACTATCAAAAAGCATAACTCCGAAAAGGCACAATGAACACAAGATGTGCTTGTTTAGGTGCGAGTCAGTCAACAGAACAATTCCATAGCTATAAAAGAACAAGAGAGACAGCAGGTTGCTAACTTATCTAAATTGAACTAGTTTGGAAGCTGGTAACAAAAGACAGGTGCAAATACTGATCATCCCAGAGTACTGGAGGGACTAACACTCACTGATCAGGATATGTGAGCCTCAATATAAGACAGTGTCTCTTTAATTATGATTGTTAAGAGCCTTTTATACTACAATGTAGGTTATAATGCATTTCCATTTGATAAACAAGATGACAAACAATGAAAATAGTGAGATGTGTATAAGAGGGCACATGGGGATTTTAGGGATGCACCACATTGAATTCCTTTCAATTGTCAGGGTCTGAAGTAGTTCAAAAGAAATTAGTGGAGAGCTTCTAGCTAACTTATTTGGGGATCCTGTTACAAGCACCACTGGAATCTACAAGTCTCAGGTATCTAAGCTGGCAACAGGCTCAGGCAGTTATGCTATCTGAAGCTCCTCAATTCCCTTAACACCAGCTGGACTACTGAAGGAAAGTACTGGGGGTTACATCCCAGTTTGTGGTTCATGGAATAAGCCTATCAAGAAAAAAAAAGAATCAAAGAGAAACACTCTGCAGAGTTACACTCGGTAAGGTGATGAACATTAGTGGCACATTAGATAGAAAACCTGAGTCCAGAGTGTTTTCTATCAGAGTTGAACTAGCCACAACCTAACTTCTAAAATCAGACTCAGTAGCTTCCTATATATAAACTGTACAGACACTTTGCTGATGGGTGTAACTAAAGATTTTGAAAGTCTGTGTCTGCACAGCATCTAGCACAATGAGACACCAATCTAGTCTGAGGCTTTTAGATTCTACTAAAATGAAAACACTCTTCCTGCTATCACACAAGCAGTTAGATTTCTTTCATACTCAAATAAGAATTCAAGAATTCAGATTAATTTAGTAATCCATGAAAGCGCACAGACTGCATCAGTAAATCAAGAGCGTTTCAAAATAAGGATCTCAAAGTTCCTTGAGTACAGCCACTTAAGAAGTTTTAAACTAAAGTTAGTTTCCTTCCAGCATCTCACACAAGTTAATATAGTTTTCTTCCTTAATGTAATAGGCCAGTCTTAAGCATCTGATTTTACATCTCTTGTTTAAAAGTTATGCCACCTTGCAGATAGCACAGTAAGTAAAGTTTTGGCCTTATACCTTAATAAAATCTCACTCCTGAAATTAACAGATGCTAGTTTTGCAAGCCTCCCTCTCAAAGAAGAACTGGCAAGAGCCAGTATGCCATCGCTTTCTTATTTAACTGACTGCTATAAGAGATCTGCTTCGCTCAACATTTAGATTGTTTCACCCATCTTGAAATGACAACTGCAGGCACCATGACAAATGGATTGAAGAACTATTATACTGCAAGTTCTAGAAGCGTCTGGGTAGCCTGTCAAAATGCTCAATGACTCACTGAAGTGTAGGAAGTTACAACAGATATTCCCTACACTTCACACAGGAGAAAGCATGTTGTGCTGGGCCATACTCTTCCATAGTGGGGAACATGCCACAATACCAAAGCCAAGAACCTGACATTGACTGGGTCAGAAACTGCTTTTCCATGCATTTGTACAGCACACAACACAATGGGTACGTGCCTCCAGCCAGGTAGAAAGCCTTGTGTAGTGGAGCTTACACTATCATGCTAAAAAGAACTATGTGGACATTGCTAACCTGAGCCATCACCAGTACTGCAATCTCAGTTTGGACCAGGCAACAGGTGGGCTTGATCTTGAATGACTAACCTTGAGCCTTCAACAGTGCCGCTATGCTGGCCCAGCTATTTTTAGTGTGCTAGCTGAAGCTCTGCTAGAACAAGTGTGTGTATCTGTGCCGAGGGGTTTGCTCCCAGATATCCCCAAGGCGGCCTGGAACCTGGGCAATACTGTAACAATAATTTGGAGGCGCTGTTTTATGCCAGCAAAAAAGAGGTTCCTGCCCTTTGTTCTGCATCACAAAAGAATATGCTGTCATTTATTTATATGCAAGTTTATGGTGGTGTTCTTGTACAACTGCATGCAGTGGGTCGAGACTAGCTAATGTCAGCTTCTCTTCAGTGCATTGTGAAAGTAGAAAGAATTATACTGTAAGGCTGTGTCTACACTGCACCCCCTTTCCGGAAAAGGGATGCAGATGAGACAAGTCAGAATTGCAAATGAAGCAGGGGATTTAAATATCCCCCACTTCATTTGTATAAACATGGCTGCCGCTTTTTTCCCGGCACGGTGCTTTGCCAGAGAAAAGCGCCAGTCTAGACGGGATCTTTTGGAAAATAAACCCTTTTCCGAAAGATCCCTTATTCCTGATTTCCGGCAAAGCCCCGAGCCGGAAAAAAGCGGCAGCCATGTTTATACAAATGAAGCGGGGGATATTTAAATCCCCAACTTCATTTGCAATTCCGACTTGTCTCATCTGCATCCCTTTTCCGGAAAAGAGGTGCAGTGTAGACACAGCCTAAGAGAAAGATGAATTATGCTGTAATAATTGAATAAGTTGAAGGAATACTGTTTGTCTCTGAACAGGAAGGAGAAAAGTATGTTAATGTTGTTTGTAGGTATGCAGATCAGAGTGCTAGCCAGGTGGGCCTGGGATAATAGGAAAAGGAACATTAGGGCTACGTCTACACTGGCATGATTTTCCGGAAATGCTTAAAACAGAAGTTTTCCATTATAAGTATTTCCGGAAAAAGAGCGTCTACATTGGCAGGATGCTTTTCCAGAAAAGCCCTTTTTCCGGAAAAGCGTCCGTGGCTAATGTAGACGCGCTTTTCCAGAAAAAAGCCCCAATCACCATTTTCGTGATCGGGGCTTTTTTGCGGAAAAGACTACTGTGCTGTCTACACTGGCCCTTCTCTGGAACAGTTTTCCGGAAAAAGGACTTTTGCCCGAGCGGGAACAGCATAGTTTTTCCGGAAAAGCAGCTGATTTCTTACAGTAGACCGTCAATGCTTTTCCGGAAATTCAAGAGGCCAGTGTAGACAGCTCGCAGCTTATTCCGGAAAAGCGGCTGATTTTTCGGAATAAGTGGCCCAGTGTAGACACAGCCTAGGTGTTAGGCAGAAAGCAATTGAGATAACCAGGGAGATATGGACAGGAGATTGCTGTGTGTTTGATGTGGAAATGAAGATACTTGACTAGCCTCATACTAATCATGTGAAGTTTTGCTTCTCTTTTAATCTTGTTAACTTGGCTTTCTTTTGACTGTATAAATCAAGGAGTTTGAACCTTGTATGGGACTCACATTTTCTGGGTGAATTAGCAGAGCAGTTTTGCTAATAAACATAGCGGTCTGACAAATTTGAGAGTCCTGTCTAATTTTGACAGCATGCATCAATTTAGTAGTTAGAAGGCTGTATTTATCACTCACTCTTTGGTCAGAAGTGGGCAGGATTTGAGCAGGAAGCGTGACAGGGCAGAGTCCTGGTAAATGAGATCAGGAGGAGCAGTTGGACTCTTTAGATTCAGACAGCGAACGATGACATAGAGAACAGCGGCGACTGCAGCCAGCTTCACACCATCAAACACTGCTGGCAGCTCGGGGGTTTCCAGCATTGTACTCATTTTAAATCTAGAAACAAAGAAGAAAGTTTAAGCCTTTTGCAACATTGACACATTTTACACAGCAAGTCAAGCTACACAGAATCACACAGATAACACCATAAGGAATGCTTCACTGCACAAATAAATACTCCCACGACAGGATCATCTCAAAATAAGCCACATATGGGCTTGTCGTGCATAAAGGGTCACTCATGTAGCTCTGGTATAGACAAGAGGATCAGTCAGGGAGGAAGTTTTATTCCTACTGAGTGTTGCATTATGAGTTTAGTAATGTGGGTCTCTTCAACATCAAATACTGCCAAGATCCTGAAATCAGAGTTGACTGCAATGTCTCCAAAGAATGCCCAACACAACTGAAGATGGGCGAGGTAGCACACTATGGAAAGAAATGAGAAATGAGTTAAAAGAGTTTGGGCTGACAAACCAAGAGGGGAACCAGAAGATGTAGGAAAAGATCAGGAAAAGGCAATTTCTCCTCATAGTAGGGGAAGCCATAGTTCCTCACAAAGTCCCTATAACTGTAATACCACTGTATCACTCCACACTTGTCTGGAAATGGCTAATGAGATGAGGAAAGTTAACTTGGTAGGCCATAGCTGAGGGGAATTTGATGGACTAAAATAATGCCCTTCATGAGGACAGAGCCCATTGGAACATGAAGGGCCAGGATAAAAACCAGCAAGCTGGAAACAGAAAGGAACTGCAGGGAAGTAGTCTGCAGACACTCCCTGAGGGAAAGGAAATGTGTTTGGACAAAGTTTTCTAATCTATAGTAGGAACACTGGAAGCTCTCTAAAAACAGTGCAGCCACTGGTGGCCAAACTGTGGCCCCACCCATTCCTTCCCTAGAGGCCCCGCCCCTGCTCGCTCTACTCTGCCCACTCCTCTTCCCCCCTTATGACCATAAAAAGCATAAAGGGCATAGCCTTCCAAATTTAAAAGTGATGGGGCCATGGCTACCTGACCCTCCTTGTTCGAGCACCCTGGGAGGACAGAGTTTGGGCTGACACACCCGGCGGGGCGGGGGGGTAGCAGGAATAGAAGACATAGGAAAGGCTCAGGAAAAGGCAGCAGGGTTTAGGCTAGTGCAGATCTTGGTCCTGCCACTGATCCTGCTGCGGTTATGGGGTCCCACTCCCTGTCCAATAGTGGCCAGCGTTCCCAGCACAGCTGGCCACTGCTAGTGTTAACTTGCAAGGGCTGGTTAACATCTCTAATCATCAGACATGTCCAGAAGGAAATACTCTAGCTGTGAGTGGACTCAAGGGCAGTCTAAATCCTTCTGCTTGCTTGAGGATAAGAATATTGGAATCTGTGTTTGGTACTGGGTAACTATTCTTTCCAAATATCAAACACCCCAGAGGAGCAGTCTGCATAAGTGGATTTAGAGATAAGTTTGACATGATGACATTGCCATGAAATAGATTCCAAGTAAAGTCCTTTTCACAGAGCTACACGATTATTTACTTTAACCTATCATGTTATCTGAACACTCCTTATCATGGCCCAGGAACACAAGGAATACCAGACTGGATCAGACCAGAGTCTGTCAAATCCAGTAATTTAACAGTGCCAAAACCACAGACTTCAGAGGCAGTGCAAAGAAACCATGCAGTGGACAGTTATGGAATAATCTGCCTCTCAGCATCAAATAGCCCAGCTATATAAAGTAACTGAATTTGTTGTTTTTCCACTTAAGCTTATTGTATTTCTGCAACAAAGACAAGATTAGGGTTAAAAAATCCAGAGCTCTACATGAACTTCTTGACAAGATTATGTAAAGAAACAAAAGAATCCTAAAGTCCTTCCCTCTGTATGACAGAAGTTATGATAGTCTCCAATTTGGCCTGACCTCTGCTCCAGAAGCAGAAATGCAAGTCTGCCTCTATCTAGAAATCATAGAAATGCAGAATTGGAATGGATCTTGATAAAAGGTCTCCAGGTAACTACTGTTCTGTTAAAGCAATCCATTGCCACAGCTAAGTGATCAATTTTTCTTTAGCCCTTCTCTCCCCATGCCAAATAAGAATTCATTCAAGTAAATGAGAGAAAGATTTACCAGAAAGATTTGCTGCTTGTTCTTCAGAGTAAGAAGTATTCTGTCCTCAAAGGATCTGAGTTTTACTGTTCGGATCGATGGTCTAGTAGAATTACCCTAAAAATAAAACCACAAAGATCACATTAATGCCACTTCCAGTAGAGAGATGTGCAGCTTAATAGAAATTACTGTGTAGCAGTCTTACTGCAGACAGGAATATCTGCAAGCCAAAACGATAATGGTAATTAACTTGTGTATGAAAATCATGGTAACACAGTGTACTCTTTGATACATCTGCTTCATGGAAGCCTTTTGTCAAATACAGATTAGTTTAGCAGGTCTACTCTGCATAGCAATTCTTGACTGCATAACTTAAGTATTTTTGCTGCAAAAGACAGAGTCCCCCTTTCATTGCAGCACTGTGAAATTCACACATGCTGTAAATAAAAGTAAGCCTAGCAAATGAGAACTCAGGACATGAAAGAAGTGATACTGTGCAAACATCATAGATATCTCCCAGGATTTCCTGCCTTTGCATGGGTCTACCAGGTCTCTTCTCAGCTTTCTGTAAACCATGCAGCACCAGCACTATGGAAGTGCTAAGCCGTCACACTGAAAAAATAATTTCCATTGCTTTAACACAGGCTTAGCCAAGAGAATTCTGATGGACAGAAGCTCATTTACAAACTGTTTGACTTCCACACTTCTGGCATCACGTTATAACAGATCACTCTTTAGCAAGACTGTGCCAGTAATCAGGAGGTTCAGACATTACCCACTTAATTAACACTTAATTGTACATGTGTGCCAACACTCATGGCAAAAACTCATGCCATGACACTGCATTAAGGCAAGTGAAATGGATATAGCTTCAGAGACCAGTCACTTACACTTCACTATGAGCTCTTCCAATCCCCTATAGACATACTAACACTAATTTGGAATCCAACTTCTGAAGATAATTGCAGCTCTGCATTCTCCCCTTCATGACTCCACTCAGCATCTCTGCATGTATTTTAGAGAACATTCTATTAGCCAGGCTCTCCACTGCTTCAATCAATAATATTTGTCTTTACAGGAAAGTTCCTAAGATTGTATGCTTCCTATCTTCTCAAAGGAAATTCAGCATGCTTTTGACCAATTATTAACAAGTTAGCATATTAGAAGCCATATGTCGTAACTAGCCATTATGTTCACATCCACAATCAACACAAATAAGAATTTTTGTTCTGCCTTTTCCTCAGAAAATATTCAGCAAAGAGGGTATATGCCAAAAGCTGAAAGGCCACCCAAAGGAATTTTTGATCATTTGGAAGGAAGTCCTAAGAAGCATGATTTGACAGAGACCATGAACTTAGGGCTGTGGTGTCCAACATGCTAGCCACTAGTCACATGTGGCTATTTGGCCAGTTGAGTGTGGCTAGTTGGCTTGAACAATGTGGCTATTTGGATGACAGAGTGTGACTAGTTAACTACAGCAGTAGCCAGTGACTACTGCTTCAGAACTGGTTGGAAATCATGGACTTCAGGTCTCCTTATTTAGCACCTGTGAAGGTAATCTAATCCCCTTTGAGACAACATTACTCCAAGCACATTAGCTGCTGTTAATGTGCATTAGCAGAGCCCCCCAGACAGACAGTGGCAGGCTAGATTCATTCCCAGCTTGTAGTGAAAAGGTTGTGCAGACAAGCCCTATTAGGGCAAACTGAACAAATGAAAGGTATAGCATACAATTCAGTGCTGAAAGACCACTCACAGTTTTGTGCCAAAATTAGAGCTCAAAGGAAGAGCATATTAAAAGACAGATTCCCCCCCAGCACCATCTCCGCGGTGCTGCCTGTCCCCACCACAACCCACCCCCGCACTGCTACCTCTATCAGGCTTTTACTATATTTAAAATTCAGAGCCACAACAGTGGTAGCTACTGAACCTGGCGTAAGCCGGGCTTGCTCAGTCCTGGCTCGCACCAGGTCTGGGACCTACCCCCGCTGCGCCTCCACAGTTTAAATGTAGTAGGAGCCGGGCTGTCTGCACTCCCAGCTCTTACTACATTTAAACTGCAGAGCCACACTGGGTGTAGCTTTTGGACCCGGCACGAGCTGGGACTGAATAAGCCTTCCCCTATCGACCACACAATTAGTACCCACCACTTAACATCCTTATTCCAAATCTGAAGTTTTCTTAACCCATTTGAGAGAATCTCTATAATATTCACTGCTGCTCCAATTAACTTTTCACAAAGCAGCCTAGCAAAGGCCTGCTTGTCAAAAAGAAATATGGCAATTTCAGTACATATAACCACAGGGTGTACAAGTCAGAAGTACACTCATACAAAACCATTGGGGCTCTGTTATTGCCTTGATAAAGAGTGTCAGCTGGATTCATTTCATCTCAAAGCAAAGAAACCCAAGAACATTCCAAGCCTTCCCTGTTTGCTCCCACTACTCAAAATGCAAACATGTTTATGAAATAACAGGGAATGAGGCAGACCAAGCTAAATCATATGGAAACTATGGATGTAATAGTGTAGTCGATTAACCAATAAGCAAAGGCTTATAGATTAATGCTAGACTACATACTTCCCCCCCCCTTCCCTTGCCAATACATTTTTAAGCAATCTGGCCAGCAGCCTGGCTCAGTCCTGGTTCACACTGGATCTGGGACCTACTCCCACTGTAGCTCTGCATTTAAAGTGTATTAGAACCCAGGTGACCAAGTAGCATGGCTCAGTTCCTTCTCAGGCCGGGTCCAGGAGCTCAGCCCCCCACCTTCTCCGGACAGGGGCTGCTGCCACCCCACGCTGCTGCCTCTGTATCAGAGGCAGCCGCATGAGACGACAGCCAGCTGGTCTGTGAGGGGAGA
Organism: Pelodiscus sinensis; assembly: GCF_052426305.1. Classification (NCBI taxonomy): domain Eukaryota; kingdom Metazoa; phylum Chordata; order Testudines; family Trionychidae; genus Pelodiscus; species Pelodiscus sinensis. The sequence goes on from NC_143065.1 coordinate 30,491,215, forward strand.
TGGTTTTTAAACCGTCTCCCCTTGCAGACCAGCTCCCAACTGGCACCCTGCACTGCTGCTTCTCTAACAGAGGCAGCAGCGCAGAGTGGCAGGGGGCTCCTTAGGAGTGGGGCCAGACCGCACTGGTTGCCAGCCCTACCCCCGGGGACTATAGAATAGTCAACTAACCAATAAGAATTCATGAGATTAATCGACTATTCAATTAACCGACATTTAACACCCCTAATGGAAACTGCATTCAGAAATATATTCAGTATTACTCACAAGTAACATTGATCAAGGCTAGGTATAGAATCATTGTAATGCATTTTGCCACAGTAAGGTACATCAGCCTGGTCAGATCTCAGAATATGGAGAATATCTTGTCTAAAACAATGATTAGGCTGGGAAACAAAATCTCTTGGGTACAACTGATGTGCCATAGTGCAGACATAGCTGAAGTCCTTTATGCATGTATCTGAAAAGACGAGTCTGTCACTCTGCTTCAAGATAATAGTAGGTTGATTCATCAGATTAAAGCAGAACCAAGGCCCTGCCCCCATTTAATTGGCAACACTGTAAACAGAGAATCCTTTGTGTGCTGGAACCCCAAGAACTAACCTCCACATATTTGTCCTTATTCTGTAGGGTAACTGCAACATGAATATTTCATGAATTATGGTAAAGAACTTGTTTAAACAGGAAACAAAACTAAAAAACCCAGGCAAACTTGTAGGTCTCAACAATTTATGTGGAAGAAAAATGACCAACCCCCTCCTTCAGCAAGTGTGCAATACTGTGTAGCAAGTTATTTACCTAACATACTAACACTGCAGTGAAGTTACATGATGCACAACGGAAATACACAAATCTCAGAACATTTACAACAGCGCTTCCTTACTGCACAGTCTCGTCAATGCTTCAGGAAAGCCCTGGGCAGGATGTTGCTGGCGCCAAGTCATAGCTAAATGAAACAACAGAAAGTTGTAATCTGATATTTTAGGCCTATTAAAACAGGACCTATTTAACTACCTATCTATGAGACCTGTCAGGTTCCCTCACAGTATTAAAAAAAAAAAATCACAGCCATACTGTCCAAGCTTTATGTATAAATTACTGAGCCCTCCTGGTAGAGAGTCCAAGGATTCTTCTCTCTACACAGTCAAAGTTCCCACATCAGAACTGTTTTCAGCCAAGAAGACTGGGAACAGGACACATCAGAAGTCAGCTGCAGGAGTTGCTACTGAGCAAGAAATATACATTGTCCCATTCAGGGCTGAGCACTCACCACAATTATCTCTGTAAAGTAAAGAAGAGACAAAGTCCAATGAATAGGTCAGCCTCAAATATTATAAAATACAGCAGAGTAAAAGTTACAAGTACTGCTATATTGCAACCCCGGAAGGAAGGGGCCTTCAGGACAGGAGGTTGGAGGAAACTGTGATAGGACAGTACCTCTAAGAAACATAAGTGTAGGACAGAACGTGGGAGGCTCAAGGCAGGGAGTTGGGGAATGTCAAGTTGGGGGCGGCTCAAGGCAGAGGGTGGAGATGTTGGGAGGCAAAGTCAGGATTGGGGTGTGGGAGGCAGCAGCATGGGGGGCTGGCTCCATCAAAACTAGTTCCCGCCTCTCTCCCTTTCCTCCCTGCTGCCTCTGATACAGACACAACAGCACAGAGGGGCAGGTAGCTCTGCGGTAGCTGGGACGTGTGGGAAGCCGGCTTTTAGCTGGCTCTCCATGAATACAGGCTCCTGCCTACCCTCTCCCCGCACCGGTGCTTCTGTCGGGGGCAGCAACCGCAAAGGGTGGTGGGAAAAGGATGCTCCATAGGAGCTGGCACATGGGAGAAGCTGTCTTAAAAGTCAGCTCCTGCTTCCCTTCCCCTTCTCTGTGCTGCTGCCTCTGATACAGAGGCAGTGGGGGAGGGGCCTGCATGTAACCATGAGGATTAACAGATGAGCTTAGGCTCATCGGTTAACCATGTACACAGATACACATTCACATCCCTACATTTTAGATTTACAGCAGCTGGTGAGGCTTATTTTAACATTTATGTAATGTTTTACAACACAAATACAGGCAGTCCCCGGGTTACGTACAAGATAGGGACTGTAGGTTTGTTCTTAAGTTGAATCTGTATGTAAGTCGGAACTGGCGTCCAGATTCAGACACTGCTGAAACTGACCGCCAGTTCTGACTTACATACAGAATCAACTTAAGAACCCCAGGCGTCCCCAAGTCAGCTGCTGCTGAAACTGATCAGCAGCTGATTCCAGGAAGCCCGGGGCAGAGCAACTCTGCCTGGGGCTTCCTGTAGTCAGCGCTGGTCAGTTTCAGCAGAAGCTGACTTGGGGACGCCTGGGGCAGAGCAGCTGGGGTGCTACTGGACCAACCCAGCAGCACCCCATCTGCTCTGCCCCAGGCGTCCTGATTCAGCCGCTGCTGAAACTGACCAGCAGCGGCTGAATCAGGACCTGGGGCAGAGCAGCTGGGGTGCTGCCGGGTTGGTCCAGTAGTGCCCACGGGCGCTGCAGGACCAATCGGCAGTGCCCCAGCTGCTCTGCCCCAGAGTCCAAAACAAAAGCCTGGTCTGCTGGGGGGGGGAGCACACTAGCTGCGCCCCCCCCCCCCCAGCAGATCAGGGACACGGGGAGCAGAGCCGCAGCGGCAGCGGGGTGCCGCGCCTCTGAGGCTTTGCTCTGGCAAAGCCTCAGAGGCGCGGGACCCCGCCGCGGCTGCGGCTTCAGTCTGGGTGCCTGTGGTCTGCTGGGGACGGTCCCCAGCAGACCACAGGCTCCCGGACTGAAGCCGCAGCCGCGGGGGGGTTCCGCGCCTCTGAGGCTTTGCCGGAGCAAAGCCTCAGAGGCGCGGGGAACCGCTGCTGCTGCCCCTTGAGACCCGGTGCCTGTGGTCTGCTGGGGACGGTCCCCAGCAGACCACAGGCTCCCGGACTGAAGCCGCAGCCGCGGGGGGGTCCCGCGCCTCTGAGGCTTAGCCAGAGCAAAGCCTCAGAGGCGCGGGGAACCGCCGCTGCTGCCGCTTCAGTCAAGAAGCGGCAGCAGCGGCGGTTCCCCGCGCCTCTGAGGCTTTGCTCTGGCAAAGCCTCAGAGGCACGGGACCCCCCCGCGGCTGCGGCTTCAGTCCGGGAGCCTGTGGTCTGCTGGGGACCGTCCCCAGCAGACCACAGGCACCGGGTCTCAAGGGGCAGCAGCAGCGGTTCCCGCGCTTCTGAGGCTTTGCTCTGGCAAAGCCTCAGAAGCGCGGGAACCCGCCCGGTGCCCCTGGTCTGCTGGACTCCAGCAGACCAGGGGCACCGGAGCAGCTTACGAACGGGGCTCTCTCGCCCCGACTTCTGGGGCGAGAAAGCTCCGTTCGTAAGTGCGGATCCGACGTAAGTCGGATCCGCGTAAGTCGGGGACTGCCTGTACACATTATACATTGAATGATCTTTAGAACAGACCCAAAACCACAATTGAAAAGAATTTGGAAACACTAACAGAACTTCAGGAAACCTTAACATTCCATACAAAATATTGCTACTAAAGCAGGTGAAACCACTGGACCAGACACGTACAGCAAAATTTGGCTAAAAGCTAATTTGTGCCCAGTCTGAAATCTTGTATGTCAAGATTTATTCTGGGTAAATATTACTGGTCACTGAACATGTTTGTTATAAAATACTAATGCCACCACTAAAATTAATCTGAAATCTTTTGTAAACACAAAAGAGGAACAGAAAGGCCAAATGAGTCATTACTGCAATTAGCAAACTGTTTACTTACAATTGTTAAACACAAAGCAGCTCAGATAGCCAACGGATGCTACAAATCCCTGTCCAGTGAGCAACCAATTTTGTGCTTACTAATTTCTAACTGCTTTGTTCATAGCTCTCTCTATAGCACCTGAGTGCCAGACACCCAAACCAATATTCTAAAACTTGGGATGACCTTGACTTGTACCTGTCAAGCAAATCCACAGTGTTAGTCTGGTTATTCTGTCATCACTTCATTCCCCTCGACTATTACTTCCACCCACAGCAGCATTGGTATTAATTTAGATGGCATGCCCTTCAGGATAGGGAAGCATTTCTGAAGGTGTGTCTATACATTTACCACAAGTGCTACTCCCATTTACGATGCTTTATAGCAGTGCTAATCTGACAGCAAAGAGTTGGATTAGCTCACTAACCAGGAAACACAAATCTCACCTGAAGAGAAAAGGTTATAAAAAGTTTACTCGAAAGCTCTCTGCTGAAGAAGCTGTTTTTCATAGCCATGGATGGTGATAAAGGGGATATATAGCCACAGTCTTTCCTGTAAGAAGCTACTTCATCTCCAGGAAAAACAGGAAGAGCTTATCCCTCTCCAGAACCAGTAAAGCCTAGGACAGCTGCCATTGAGACTCAGTCTATAATACCAACTTATGTCGGTGTGACATAACTCAGGGGTGTGAAAAATCCAAGCAACAGTTACACTGACCTCTTCAGAGTGCAGACAACACTATGCTGACAGGAGGGCTTCTCCTGCTGACATAGGTGGCCATCATTCAGAGAGGTGGAGTACCTACACTGACTGGAGAAGCTTTCCCATTGGCATAGGCAGGCTCTTCACTAAAAGGGTGCAGCTGCCACGTTGTAAATACAGACAAGCCCTCAAGTATGCATAGTTCAAAAAGGCTGCAAATATGTCCTATAAGATATACATGACAGAAGATTATTAAATAAAACACAGATTAAAACCTATTGTATCCAGACCTCTAGAGATGCAGCTTTCTCTCCTGTCCCCTCACTAACAAAGCCTTCAAGAGGATGAAGCAAAATGAATGCTTTGCTAGAGCCCTGCACAGATACAAAATGTGTATCTGCATCCAATCCACTATCCTCAAACATGGTCCACAGACAAAGCAGATGTGCACAGATTTACAGGGCTCTATACACCTCCACTGGAACAGGAGAAAACACCAGAGTCTGCACAAGCTTCCTTTGAAGTGAGTACCAAATCAGCATACAAGAACTGAGTTAAGGTTTGCAGTGGTCAGAGGAAACTAAAGGAATGCGGACCAAAAAAGGTAGAATGAGGATATAGTCAAAGTCCAGTTGTTAGAAATACAAAAGGGGGAACCAAACATGAAAGGAAGTAAATTTAATAATATGAAGAAGGGCACTGTGAGAATTCTAAAATGGCTGAGCTATTTTTAAAGCCCATCTCACTGAAATTGAGAGTTATGAGAAATAGACAGTAATATTAATGTAGCTCAGTAAAACAGCTATTGATAAAAAGTAATAAAGTGAAAAGCTGAACACTTTGTACCAGTTGATTCAATTAATAAGTCACAGGCATTTCTAGCTTAACTGTGGAGAGCAAGCTCACATGTGCACATGCATACAAGCATGGTAGCCATCTTAGAAAAAAAGAGAAGCAGCAGTGCTGGTACTTACCATGACAATAGGAAAACTATATCATCAATCAGAACCAATACAAGTAGTTATTGAGGGGCTAATAAAACGGGGATATGTATTTATGGGCTTATAAAGAACTAGTCATTGCAGACAAGGCGGAAGGTTGGTTTTTTTCAAGTTACATCAGTTGATGAAAGAAACGTAACAGCTGTAATTCATGAATTACAGTACAATATTTGATAATGTATAACATGAAATCTTACCTGAAAACTCTAACTGAACTGGATAGAGAACTGTCACTCAGATGGACAACTGAACAGACTGCAAGTGACAGTCAAGGGACACCTAGAGTTTGTTACAAAATACAAGAAATATGGCATTGTTGTTGTAGCTGTGTTGGTCCAGTCTATTAGAGAGATAAGATGGGTGAGGTAATACCTTGTATTAGACCTGCCAAAAAATTGTGACTGTGAAATCCTTAAAAACATCACATTCATCACAACCTCTCCACTGCTGAGAAGACAGCTAGACAGTCCATGAACCATAAGATAGTAATCAAACCTGCAGACAAAAGGGGTGCAGGCCATCATAGTCCTCAGCCAGGAGACTATGTGAATGAGGCCTACCACCAACTCTGACAGCACCTACAATAAAGAACTTGATGACCCCACACACTACAATTTACCCAGGAAAATAAGAATATCAAACTCCAAGATCAATTCTGCAAACTCTCACCCCGCAAACTCACCCCAAGGACCTTCGGCATACTTCCCAAGATCCAAAGAAAGGCAATCCTGGCAGATGTGGCACATCTGGCTATGACACTCTACCAGGTTTCATAAAAACCATCCTCAAACCTCTCACCATACAAAGGGCCAGCTTCCTTCAGAACCCAACCTACTTCCTCCACAAACTCTGCAATATTAACAACCTTCCTCAGAACATCATCCTTGCAGCCATGGATGTCACCTACCTATTCACCAACATTCTTCCCAATGGTGGCATAGCTGGCTGGCACAGATAAGACAATGGACAACCCTCAGACATCCACCCCAAACACTCTGATAACTCCTCCATTTAATCCTCACCCATAACAATTTTACATTTTACCACAAATACCATGGGAACTGCCATGGATCCTAGGATGGCTCCCCAATATGACACAAACTTCACCTTGAGAGAATTTCTGGACAAAAGCACCACAAAAATAATTATCTGAGACAATGATATTTTCATCCTCTGGACGGATGACTTAAAATCCATCACAACTTTAACAACTACTGCTGGTCCATTAAATTCTCTCTGGAATGCTCTTATACTAACATAAACTTCCTGGACACAACAACCAGCTTCAACAATGGAACCCTACAGACAACCATATATATAGGAAATCCACGGATAACCACTCCTACTTTCACAGGTCCAGTAACCACTCCCAAACAAAACAAGAAATATGTTATCTTCAGCCAGACACTCAGATACCAGGGAATATTCTCTAGCAAGAAAGTCTGGGATATATATCACAACACATTCAAAACAGCCTCCAGCAAACAAGGGCACTCCACCAGAGAAGTACATCGCAGCATGAAATAAGCCACCCAAATCCTCCAAACAAACCTGCTTCAATATAAAAATAAACCCTGCTCTGACAGCACAACCCTCACTGTCACCTATCACCACATATGTGGAATCAAACAACTGTAATCCATACTCTTTGGGGACCCCATCCTGAAAGAAACGGAAGGAAATCTTTCCTGAATCCTCTCTTCTTGTTGTCAAACAACCCCGCATCTTCTCCAAAATTGTCATCAAATAACCAGCTTCCTACAGACCAAAGCACAACACGAAGCCGCACCTACCCCCTGCCAAAACAGCAGATGCAAACCCTGCAGACATATTCTCTCTGCTACAATGATCTGCAACCCCCCAATGCGTCTTCAAGATCCAAGGATCCTACACATGCTTATCATGACTTGTGATGTACTTCATGCAGTGCACAATCAAAAATATTACTTCATCCATCTTGCCTCAGAAATAGATCAGGTGCTAGGAGTTGGCAGGGAAAGGAGGCAGCAGAGAGGAAAGCATCCAGTAGATAGAATGCCAGACTGAAGTTAGACTTGACTTTTGGCTCTGGGTCTACCACCATGAGCTTGTGATCATTTCATCTTTGTGACTCGGTAATCTAGCTACAAAATGGAGATAGCGATACAAGCCCATTTTTGTAGCACACTTATAGATCCTTGTATGAGGTTTTAAAACAATGACAAGAATTTTTTTTGGAGGGGGAGGCTGAAAAAGTGCAGCAGGGGTTATATATATGTAAGGGTATTTCAGACACCAGGAAGCAAAACGTAGTAATACAAGAAAAACAAGAGATTAAATAGCTACAACCTACAGAGTAAGGAAAATAACCCAGAAGTTCTCTCCTTATGGGACAGTGATACCTGGAAGGCAGTAACAACTGAAGGAGACTTTAGGGTGATAGCGGATAGCAAACAAGAAATGATTTTGCACTATGATATGGGAGCAATAGAGGCTAATGCAATTTTGAACAGCACATACAAAGGCATCATATTACCAAACTGGGAAGCAACTATCCCTTTATATAGCACTGAAATAACTGCACCTGGTAGACAATGGCTGTAGGGATTGAATTACAAAGAATTAAACACATAGGCTGTGTCTACATTGGCACCCATTTCCGGAAAAGGGATGCTAATGAGACACTTCGGAATTGCAAATGCAGCGGGGGATTTAAATATCCCTCGCGACATTTGCATGAACATGGCTGCCGCTTTTTTCCGGCTCGGGGCTTTGCCGGAGAAAAGCGCCAGTCTAGATGGATCTTACGGAAAATAAAGCCTTTTCCGGAAGATCCCTTATTCCTGATTTTAAGAGGAATAAGAGATCTTCCGGAAAAGGCTTTATTTTCCGAAAGATCCCATCTAGACTGGCGCTTTTCTCCGGCAAAGCCCCGAGCCGGAAAAAAGCGGCAGCCATGTTCATGGAAATGCCGTGGGGAATATTTAAATCCCCCGCGGCATTTGCAATTCCAAAGTGTCTCATTAGCATCCCTTTTCCGGAAATGGGTGCCAATGTAGACACAGCCATATAGTACAGCTAAATAGAGACAGGGGATGGGAAAAGGACAAGACATGAGTACAGGTTGCAAATATCCAGAGGTGTAAAGCCTCAGAAAGGGTGAGAATTTTTTGTCATGGGGGTGGGGGTGAAGCAGCATATTAAAGAGAAAAAGCAGATTAAGATTGCCAGAGAATATTCGGGTGATGATAATCCAGTTGAGCCATCGGCTCTTGTAAAGTGCAGATGAAAGCCTGTGATTCTGGGGTAATTTTGAACTGGGTGACAGATCACTAAGACGTGTGCAATAATTCTGTGTGCAATAAGGGCTCTTTGCTCTGCTGAGGAAGGGAAGACACCACCATCCACAGGTGAAGGAGAGTGCCAAACACATGAGAGAGAAAGAGAATGGTCCTTGATTCCCACCTAAGGGTCCCCTCAGATGGAGAGATAGGGAGCAAAGAAACAAAACCACCTGATCTCTGCCCAGCTGCCCCCAACTAGATGGATGGAGAGAAGGGACATTTGATCCCTTCAACTAGATGAATGTGAGGCAGGTAGGGGCCGTTAATCCCTGCTTGGCTCTGCCCAATTAGACAGGTGTGGAACAGGGAAGGGAGCTCATTCCTGTCCAGCTCTCCCCCATGGATGTGGGGTGGGGAGGTGGGGGAAACACTCAATTATTGCCTGGCACGTCTTCCTAGGGAAGTAAAGCCCTGGTTAACCATTTAAAATTAAGTTTGACCTAATATTTAAATAGTTAACCAACTAAGCAGGATCCAGGCCGGAGTATCACCCAATCCATTGGGCTCCTGCCCCCAGCCCTTGCTAGCGGGGCACCCAGGCTCCCCATTGACACAGCCCCTGTCTGCAGGACACCTGGGCCTGCCACAGACAGGGGCTAAGGATGTTAAGGGCTAGTCGACTAGTCAACTATCCTATAAGCATCTGTGGACTAGCTGATTCCCTCCTCACATACACTTGCTGCCTCTAAGAGATAGAGGCAGCAAAGGGGTGAAGGGGTACTTCAAAGCAGCAGCACAGCACAGCACAGCTGAACTAGAGATCAGCTGTGTGGCGGCTGCCCCTTTGAAATGCTGCCTCCATGTTTCAAAGGGCAGCTGTGGAGCCCGGGGTCAGCTGGGGACCCTGGACTCCACGCAGCATTTCCCCAGAACTTGGGGGCTGAAAAGCCACACACAAACCAGAGTCAGCTGGGAAGTCCCCAGCTCACCTTGGGTTCTGCTGAAGCTGTGGGAAGCCCGGGATCAGCTAGAGAGTCCCCAGCAGATCCCAGGCTCCATGCTGCATGGAACCCATTCTGGGAACTCTTGTACATTTCAAAGCAGACAGGACAGGTGCAGCCAGCAGGACTTCTGGCTGGCTGAGTTTCTTGTACCTTTCAAAGGAGGAATGCGGAAGTGCCTATCAACTAGTTGAGTAGTCGATGGAAATTCCATTGACTACTCAACTAGTTAATTAACTGCATTTTAACATTCCTACTTTGGACAAGAGTACCCCCTATCCATGCCAGGCAGAGAACTGCTCCAGCACCCACTGGCTTACTAGAACCAGTAAGCATTACCAGTTTAGGGTGATGCTCACCAGTTAGGGGATAACCAGTTAACCTTTCACATCCCTACTTTCTCCCTCCCATATGGATACAGAGTGGAGAGCGACACTTGATCCCTGTCCTTCCCTCCCCCGTATGAATGCAGGGTGGGGAGGATATTCAATCCCTTCCTAGCTTCCCTCCACCCTTTTCCCCCACATATGAATGTAGAGTGGTGCAACACTTGATCCCCGGCCAGCTCACTGCTCCCCACTTGTGGTAGCACCCAGGAGATGTATCACCACCCAGGGCTTCTGCCAAAATATTAATTGCTAAATGGAGTGCTCTCTCATGTCCATTCCTTTCTTCTGCATCACCCTCCCTGCACCCACTCTCCTGCAGGTACCAGTCGCCTATGTTTCCCCCCCCCCCCCGCCATATGAATTCAGGTTTGGAGGAGGGACACTAGAACCCTGTCCAGCTCCTCCTCCATATGAATTCAGGGTCGAGGAGGGACCACTCAATCCCTGCCAAGTTCTTTACCCCCGTATGTATGTGGGGTGGGGGACACTAGATCCCTGCCTGCTTCTTCCCCACCCCCATATAAATGTGGAGGGGGGGGGGAGACAGGCCAACCCCCCCAACATATGAACGTAGAGTGGGGGAAGGGCCACGCGATCCCTGCCCGGTCCCCCCCATATGAATACAGAGTGGGGAGGGGGTGCACGCGATCCCTGCCCGGTCCCCCACATATGAATAGGGCAGGGGTGTACACGATCCCTGCCCGGTCCCCCCCACATGAATGCGGAGTGGGGAGGGGTGCACGCGATCCCTGCCCGGTCCCCCCCACATGAATGCGGAGTGGGGAGGGGGTGAACGCGATCCCTGCCCGGTCCCCCCCACATGAATGCGGAGTGGGGAGGGGGTGCACGCGATCCCTGCCCGGTCCCCCACATATGAATAGGGCAGGGGTGTACACGATCCCTGCCCTGTCCCCCCCACATGAATGCGCAGGGGGAGGGGTGCACGCGATCCCTGCTCGGTCCCCCCACATGAATGCGCAGTGGGGAGGGGGTGAACGCGATCCCTGCCCTGTCCCCCCCACATGAATGCGCAGGGGGGAGGGGTGAACGCGATCCCTGCCCTGTCCCCTCCACATGAATGCGCAGGGGGGAGGGGATGCACGCGATCCCTGCCCGGTCCCCCCACATGAATGCGCAGGGGGGAGGGGTGCACGCGATCCCTGCCCAGTCCCCCCACATGAATGCGCAGGGGGAGGGGTGCACGCGATCCCTGCCCAGTCCCCCCCACATGAATGCGCAGGGGGAGGGGTGCACGCGATCCCTGCCCGGTCCCCCCACATGAATGCGCAGGGGGAGGGGTGCACGCGATCCCTGCCCGGTCCCCCCACATGAATGCGCAGGGGGGAGGGGTGCACGCGATCCCTGCCCGGTCCCCCCCACATTAATGAGCAGGGGGGAGGGGTGCACGCGATCCCTGCCCGGTCCCCCCCCACATGAATGCGCAGGGGGAGGGGTGCACGCGATCCCTGCCCGGTCCCCCCCACATTAATGAGCAGGGGGGAGGGGTGCACGCGATCCCTGCCCTGTCCCCCCCACATGAATGCGCAGGGGGAGGGGTGCACGCGATCCCTGCCCGGTCCCCCCACATGAATGCGCAGGGGGGAGGGGTGCACGCGATCCCTGCCCGGTCCCCCCCACATGAATGAGCAGGGGGGAGGGGTGCACGCGATCCCTGCCCGGTCCCCCCACATGAATGCGCAGGGGGGAGGGGTGCACCCGATCCCTGCCCTGTCCCCCCCACATGAATGAGCAGGGGGGAGGGGTGAACGCGATCCCTGCCCTGTCCCCCCCACATGAATGCGCAGGGGGGAGGGGTGAACGCGATCCCTGCCCTGTCCCCTCCACATGAATGCGCAGGGGGGAGGGGATGCACGCGATCCCTGCCCGGTCCCCCCACATGAATGCGCAGGGGGAGGGGTGCACGCGATCCCTGCCCAGTCCCCCCCACATGAATGCGCAGGGGGGAGGGGTGCACGCGATCCCTGCCCGGTCCCCCCCACATTAATGAGCAGGGGGGAGGGGTGCACGCGATCCCTGCCCGGTCCCCCCCCACATGAATGCGCAGGGGGGAGGGGTGCACGCGATCCCTGCCCGGTCCCCCCCACATTAATGAGCAGGGGGGAGGGGTGCACGCGATCCCTGCCCTGTCCCCCCCACATGAATGCGCAGGGGGAGGGGTGCACGCGATCCCTGCCCGGTCCCCCCACATGAATGCGCAGGGGGAGGGGTGCACGCGATCCCTGCCCGGTCCCCCCCACATGAATGAGCAGGGGGGAGGGGTGCACGCGATCCCTGCCCGGTCCCCCCACATGAATGCGCAGGGGGGAGGGGTGCACCCGATCCCTGCCCTGTCCCCCCCACATGAATGAGCAGGGGGGAGGGGTGCACCCGATCCCTGCCCTGTCCCCCCCACATGAATGAGCAGGGGGGAGGGGTGCACGCGATCCCTGCCCGGTCCCCCCACATGAATGCGCAGGGGGGAGGGGTGCACCCGATCCCTGCCCTGTCCCCCCCACATGAATGAGCAGGGGGGAGGGGTGCACGCGATCCCTGCCCGGTCCCCCCCACATGAATGAGCAGGGGGGAGGGGTGCACGCGATCCCTGCCCGGTCCCCCCACATGAATGCGCAGGGGGGAGGGGTGCACCCGATCCCTGCCCTGTCCCCCCCACATGAATGAGCAGGGGGGAGGGGTGCACCCGATCCCTGCCCTGTCCCCCCCACATGAATGCGCAGGGGGAGGGGTGCACGCGATCCCTGCCCGGTCCCCCCCACATGAATGCGCAGGGGGGAGGGGTGCACCCGATCCCTGCCCGGTCCCCCCCACATGAATGCGCAGGGGGAGGGGTGCACGCGATCCCTGCCCGGTCCCCCCACATGAATGCGCAGGGGGAGGGGTGCACGCGATCCCTGCCCGGTCCCCCCACATGAATGCGCAGGGGGGAGGGGTGCACCCGATCCCTGCCCGGTCCCCCCACATGAATGCGCAGGGGGAGGGGTGCACGCGATCCCTGCCCGGTCCCCCCACATGAATGCGCAGGGGGAGGGGTGCACGCGATCCCTGCCCGGTCCCCCCCACATGAATGCGCAGGGGGAGGGGTGCACGCGATCCCTGCCTGGCTCGCTTTCCCCTCACGAAATGGCGGGGGGAGACCAACCCATCGTTACTCCGCTCCCCTGCGGCGTGGAGCCGCCCTGCCCCCGGGGTGCTACGCGGTGGAGTCTCGGCTCCTGCCCGCCTCACCTGTAAGTCAAGTCCGGCCGCTGTTCTCGACGCTTCCGGCACCGGCTCCCATCGGTTTGCACCCGGGCCGGTCTCGCTACCAACTACCCCTTAGCAACCTCGCGTGCAATTCGATTGGGAGGTGCCCACGCCACTCTCCCCCAAAGCGGCCTGAGGTTGGTCAGGCTGCCGGCGTGGGGGTGGGCAAACGCACACCCAGTAGCTACTCAGCTATTGGCAGCTTGTGAGGCGATTGAGCAGGCTCCTTGGATTCCATTGGCTGTCAGTCACAATCAGTCAGAAGTGGGCGGTGAATGCCATTGACTTTATGACGGGGTGGGTGGCGAAAGGGAGGGGCTGGGGGAAGTGAGCTGTGCTATGCTGTATCCTGAGTCACCAACAGGGCCTGGCTCCTGAGAGCCCAGGGGCCCGGCGCCCTAGTGCTCTGCAGCGTGCCCAGGCTCCCAGCTAGGCGCCAGGCTCTTAGTCAGACCCTGGATCTGCGTGGGCACCAGAGCCAGTGTTTCCCAGATGGGGGAGGCTGCTGCTTGAACCTACACCCTCCTCCTCCTCCTCAGCAGCGCCTCTGATCCCACAGAGCTGGTCTCAGCCTCCCACTCTGGGCATGGTCTCACCCTGCCACTCAGGTTTGGTCTGATCACCCTTGGTGACAGCACAGCTACCCTGTCACATCTGAGTGGTGCTGCCATCCCCTGTGACAGGTCACAATGCCATCCAACAGCTTTGGCCCAGCCACCCTCTGTCATGATGGAAGGGCAGCTGGGCCAAACCCAAGTGGTTCTCAATCCCAATGCACCAAGAGGAGACATCCAGAACAGAGACTTGGGTGCTGCCCCACAAGACAGGAGGGCTGTGTCTAGACTGGCCAGTTTTTCCTTGCAGAAAAACTTGTCAGCTGTCTACACTGGCCGCTTGAATTTCCGCAAGAACACTGACTTCCTACTGTCTGAAATCAGTGCTTCTTGCGGAAATACTATGCTGCTCCCGTTCGGGCAAAAGTCCCTTTTGCGCAAAGCTTTTGCGCAAAAGGGCCAGTGTAGACAGCTCAGATTTGTTTTGCGCAAAAAAGCCCCGATCGCGAAAATGGCAATCGGGGCTTTTTTGCGCAAAAGCGCGTCTAGATTGGCACAGATGCTTTTCCGCAAAAAGCGCTTTTGCGGAAAAGCATCCGTGCCAATCTAGACGCTCTTTTCTGCAAATGCTTTTAACTGAAAACTTTTCCGTTAAAAGCATTTGCGGAAAATCATGCCAGTCTAGATGTAGCCGAGCTGTATATGTGGGGTAGGTTTGCTCTCCAGGGCCAGATTACGGTTGTGGTATGTGAGGAAGAGGGTGCCTCTAGGGGGAGGGTAGGGGAGAAAGAGATGGAAGCTGAACTATGGTTTTGGGCCTAACCCCATTCATTTGGACCCTGGCAAGTCACACACACAAATCAAAATGCAGTTGGTGAGTCACCTGAGTAAAAGTTTGGGAATGGGAACCAGTGCTTTAGCATTCCATGTGGGGGTCTTGTTTTGGCATCAAGCCCCTAGCCCAGGGGTCTCCAAACTACGGCCCGCGGGCCGGATGCGGCCCGCGAGGCCCTCTCATCCGGCCCGTGGAGACCTTTTTGTCTGGCCCCGCCTTCTTCCGCGTGCACCAACCGGAGCCAATCAGGCGGAGGGTGGCTGCGGCGGTGGAAGGAGAGAGCTTGAGTCCGAGCATTGGTGTCAGCGGGAGAAACGGATTCGCAGGCGGCTGCACGAGGCCCCAGCGCGCGCACGGGACAGCAGGTAGCCCAGGTCAGGGACGGCTCCGCGTGCCGCTTGGCCGGGCGGGCGAAAAAGGGGATTCTCGAAGGCGGGCTCCGGATCAGACCCGGCGGCAGAGGATCGCGGGAGGCTGGACGGAGGGGAGGAAACCCGATGGTGGTTTCTCAGGGGCTAGGAGCGAGGGGCTACTTCTCCGGGGGCGGGGCTGAGGAGCTGGTGCCCATTGCAGGAGGCGGTCTGGTTGCTGTGGCACAGCCTCTGGCTGAACATATTGCCAGGATTATGTTGCTTACAATTTTCATCACATTGCGCAGGTGGAAATGAGTTCTCAGCAGTTTCCCCGTTCTGGAGCCCCTCCTGCAGGACTAGGACAAGCACCACCCCCAATTTCAAACAGTGATTTCTAAAGCCGGAAATGTCTGCTATTTTGGCATCCAGGAAACAATTTCACCATTCACACTAATACAGGTGTTCATGTGTAGTGTATCAATGTGTTATTAAATAATAACTGAATAAAATAATATTAAATAAATAATTAAAAACAACATCCATGTTTTGATTGTTTTTTATTTGGACCTCAAGTGTGTAGTTGGCCCCCGAACTGCTGTTTGATAGTTAATGCGGCCCTCGGGCAGAAAAGTTTGGAGACCCCTGCCCTAGCCCAAAGATAAGAGCCCTAGCTTACCATCAGCTTCTGGACTGCAGTGCCCCAGTGGAAGGCATGCAACAGTTTGCTCAAACTATTAGTCTGCAGAGTTTGGCATTGGACTTTAGCCTGAGGGCTCCCAGAAAAGAGCTAGATTTGGGAATAGCCATTGAATTCGAATCCACATTCAGCATCTTGAGTCTTTATGCATTAGGTTTCACCATGTCAGTTTCTGTTCTTCCCCTTTAAGTGCAGCTATTCAGTTCTTGCAGGTGGCAGTACATGTGTTGTAGGAAACACTTCTGTCCAATGGAAGTCAGTCTCCTCCCATCTATGTACAGAGAGCCCATGTGTTGTATGGTGAGGTGGGGCGGAGAGCAGTGAGTGACAAGTACCTTGATTATTCATCTAGTGAAGAGACACGTGAACCGCAGAGTTTTTCCCAGTGAGTGAAGCAGCTGCTGTGAACAAAATCCAGATGCACATGGAGGAGCTACTGTTATTCTCTCTGCTTAGAAGAGACAGGCTACAGACTTCCCAAAACAGGCATCTTTGTATTCCTGCCTGCAAATCCCAGACCTTCGTATGTAACAACTCTCCATCCTAAACTATGACAATTCCAAATGAGAACCACAACAACAAACAGCTCCAAAGGGAGCTGGGAATGGGGCAAGGATTATTTCTTTTCCAGCTCCCAAAATTCAGAACAGCCTCCCTCCTTGAGCATTTCTTCTTCATAGTGACCTTCCAGCTCAGTTCAGCTGTCAGTGATTTTTTTCCCATGGTTTGTGTCTCTCGTTAATCTCTCCCACTGATACTATTTTTGAACTTTATAACTATATTATAATAATGCTTGGTATTTCCATAGATATCTTCATTTTATGATTACAAAGGTCTCTGGCCTTGATCCTTGGAGGTATGCAAGCTTCTAACTTGAACTGATTTCAATGGAGATTGAAAGGCTAAATAAATACCTGTGTGTGGATGTACGCCTCTAAACACTGATTAATCTTCTTGACACTTAAAGGAGATGATTGCCCCCATTTCACAAAGAGGGAAATTGAGGCACAGACAGGCAAAGAGACTTGCCTAACTCACCCCTAGGATGTCAGTGATAGCTAAGGAACAGAATACAGACCTCATGCTTAATCCTGTTCTTTAGTCACAAGTTCTTCCATTAGCTACTTTGGAGAAACACAGACCAATGAATTCAGTTCTTGTCTGATAGTGAATCTTTTAGTTTACATCTGAACTGAATGCATTTGTAAGACTAAGACTATTCAAGTTAAAGCAGTTTTAAGCTCTGCCCCTTACACATTAGGCAAATTGTCCTCACTATTGTTCTAGCATAAAAACAGTCCCACTAATGAAAATAAGGGTGAGTGCATGCATTACAGATAAGATACTGAAGGTTGGCTTTTAATTTTAAGCTGTGTGATCAGGGCACTGGCAGCCAATGTTCCCTGTAAATTGAGCACTTGGGATTAGGTGCACAGAACAAAATGTATTCCTCACATGGATGGAAAAAATTAGAGGGAACATTGCAGACAACATGTCTGTATTAATGCTCCTAATGTTGCTGCCACCTGTGGGGATGCAATATAAGTGAATTTCAGAAAATCTTCCATGTAGCTGCATAGCCCTTGAGGATAAACTTTACTAGCTTTTGGGAGAATTGATTGGTTTATTATATTTACAGTGTGATTTAATCTAACTATACACTTTCCCTAGATGAACTGTAAATGCTATATTTATTTCTAGAAGACTTATCCAACAAGGACTGGAGCAGGCCTGGAGCGGTGGGGATCATGTGGTCTGCCCCAGTGGCTTTTCCCTTCAGCTGGTTTTGGGCAGGGGGCCACTCAGCCTACCCATCAGTTAATGCATGGGGCTGGCCTGGAGCAGGGGGAGGCTACACACCCTACCTGTCAAATTCTCCCTTGGGCCAGTCCAGAGTGGGGAGTGCCCACACAGGCTGCCTGCCAGCTTCTCTCTAGAGGCCCACAAAGGCCACCTGCCGGCTTCTCCCCAGGGTTGGCCCAGATGATGGCCACCATATGGCATGACCATTAGCTTCTCCCTGGGGCCAGCCCAGGTCAGTGGAAGGAAACCTTGCTGCCTGACAGCAGCTGCTCCCCAGGGCTGGGTCACTTGGTGCCCCCCTGTAGTGATTCGTGGGTACAACTGTTCCTGCCTGTACACCCCTCCCTTTCCATTTGATGTAAAACAATCACATTCCATATATATACCATTATCCTAGTACCATTGACCTTGACCTGTTCTTTCCTCCTCCCCGCAGGCCACCCCGCTTAGCCCATCCAGGGCCTGTTGTCTTCCCTCCCCACTCCAGTGCTGCAGCCACTGGGAGAGAGGGAAAGGGTTTGGGAGTGAGGGAAAGGGTTTGGTGCAGGGCAGCTACTTACTCAGTGTACTGGCAGGCAAGATGGTTGAGCCCCAGCCCTGCTGGCCATTCCCTTGGTGGTATGGCTACCCCCTGCAGTCGCTCTTCCCTGTGGGCTCTCTGTGCCCAGTGACTACTCATAGTGCGTCCCTCGGAACAGCTGCCCCTCCCGTTCCATGTTATGGAAAACCATCCTTCTCTCGGGGCTTTTGGTTGTCTTGACACAATCAAACCCTGTGTGACGGGGTGGCGGGGGCTCACCATGGGACGCGAGCGGCTGCGCTGGGAGTGCTCAGTGGCCACCTCATGTACATGCGCAGGGATTCCCCAAACCGTGCGGCAGGGCTGCGCCTGAGGCGGCGTCTCAAGCTGAGGGCGCCAGCTTTGAAAAGCTGGGGAACAGAGCAGCTGGAGGAGAGAGGAGAGCTGGACAAGGTGGAGAGCAGCGCCAGCAAGGAGGAAGAGGAGGAGAGGCAGACTTCAGGGACGACACCACCAGCCCAAGGAGTACTGGACTGAGACACAGCAGAGGCGGTGAAAGTGGACCGGAGGGAAGGAAGGAGCCCAGGACAGGGCGGAGGAGCGCCCGTGGGCCGTTGAGTTGTGGTACGGCCCCACTGGCCAAACAGGTAGCCATTGTGCCTGTTCTTAGGGTCCTGGGCTGAGATCTGGAGTGAGGGAGAGCCCAGGTCTACCTTCCCTCTCGGCGTACGAGTATACGTGGACTAGTGGAAGGACCTTGGAAAAGACTACTGTCCGGCACAGTGAGGTTGTTGGTACACGGTGGGGGCAAGGGCTCCTGGCAAGGAACCCTTGTTCTTTCCCCCCCCCGGGGGGGGGGGGAGGAAGTATAACACCCTGTCTTTGCTTAAGTTAGGATAAGAGAAAGCAGCATACAAAATTTGGTGTCCCTCGCTCTTACTGTTTAGGAGGAGTTCTTGAAGTAATGGACTCACAGACAGACACCCAGATGGATGCAATCTAAAATATATAGAGAGATACAGTAAAACCTGTGTTATCCGGCATGCCCAGGGATTAGGGTGTGCCGGTAACCTAAAAATTCCGGTTATCTGAGGGGGGGTGGGAGCTGTGCGGGACCTACGGGAGGGGGCCACAGGAACCACGGTGGGGCTGGCCTGCTAGGAGGGTCCACGAGCCGTGGGGGGGGGTGGGGGTGGGATGTGGCTTGGTGGTGGGGTGGAAGCCGGGAGGAAGAGATCATAGAATCATAGAACCATAGAACTGGAAGAGACCTCAGAAGGTCATCAAGTCCAGCCCCCTGCTCTAGGCAGGACCAATCTCAACTAAATCAACCCAGCCAGAGCTTTGTCAAGCCGAGACTTAAACACCTCTAGGGATGGAGACTCCACTACTTCCCTAGGTAACCCATTCCAGTGCTTCACTACCCTCCTAGTGAAATAGTTTTTCCTAATATCCAACCTGGACCTCTCCCACCACAACTTGAGACCATTGCTCCTTGTTCTGCCATCTGTCACTACTGAGAACAGCCTCTCTCCATCCTCTTTGGAACCTCCCTTCAGGAAGTTGAAGGCTGCTATCAAATCCCCCCTCACTCTTCGCTTTTGCAGACTAAACAGACACAACTCCCTCAGCCTCTCCTCATAAGTCATATGCTCCAGCCATCTAATCATTTTGGTTGCCCTCCGCTGGACCCTCTCCAATGCGTCCACATCCTTTTTGTAGTGGGGGGCCCAGAGCTGGACACAGTACTCCAGATGTGGCCTCACCAAAGCCGAATAAAGGGGAATAATGACATATCTGGATCTGCTGCCAATGCTCCTCCATAGAAGCTAATCAGATTGGTCAGGCATGACTTTCCCTTTGTGAATCCATGCTGACTATTCCTAATCACTTTCCTCTCTTCCAAGTGCCTCAAAATGGATTCCTTAAGAATCCCTTCCATGATTTTTCCAGGAACTGAGGTAAGACTGACGGGACAGTAGTTCCCTGGATCGTCCTTCTTCCCTTTTTTGAAGATGGGCACTACATTTGCCTTTTTCCAATCATCCGGGATTTCTCCCAATCTCCACGACTTTTCAAAGATAATGGCCAAAGGCTCCTCAATGACATTTGCCAACTCCCTCAATACCCTCGGATGCATTAAGTCTGGACCCATGGATTTGTGTATGTTTAGCTTTTCTAAATAGCTCCTAACCTGTTCTTTACCCACCAAGGGCTGTCCATCTTCATCCCATCTTGCGTCACTTAGCACATAAGTCCAGGAGCCAAACTGGTCCGTGAATACAGAGGAAAAGAAAGCATTGAGTACTTCAGCTTTCCCCACATCATCTGTCACTAGGTTACCTCCTTCATCCAGTAAGGGCCGCACACCATCTCTGATCACCTTCTTCTTGTTAACATGCCTGTAGAAACCTTTCTTGTTATCCTTCACATCCTTAGCCAGTTGCAATTCCATTTGCGCTTTCACCTTCCTGATAACTCCCCGGCATTCTCAAGCTATACATTTAAACCCCTCCCTGGTCATTTGTCCAAGTTTCCACTTTCTGTAAACTTCCTTTTTGTGCTTAAGTTCTACAAGGATTTCCCCTGTAAACCAATCCAGTCTCCTACCATGTTTGCCTCTCTTGCTACGCGTCACGATGGTTTCTTTCTGTGCCTTCAATAAGACTTCTTTAAAATACTGCCAGCTGTCCTGGACTCCTTTCCCCTTCATGATAGTATCCCAGGGGATTCTGCTCATCAGATCTCTGAGGGAGTCAAAATCTGCTTTTTTTTAAGTCCAAGGTGTGTATTTTACCACTCTCTTTTCTTCCTTTGGTCAGGATCCTGAAATCTACCATCTCATGATCACTGCTTCCCAGGTTGTCACCCACCTCCACTTCCCCTATTAGTTCCTCCCTGTTTGTAAGCAGAAGGTCGGATCCTGCCCGGGGGGGGGGAGAGATGGGAGGGAGCACGAGAGATGCGGGGGGCTGGCTTGCCGGGGGGTGCCAGGAGCCGTGGGGGAAGCCGAGATGCTTGCTTCCAGCTGCCATTCGCCCCTCCCCCAGGTACCTGCTTCTTGCTCCTCTGAGGAGCACTTAAAGGGACAGTTTCTTTTTTTTTTCTTTTTTGCTTTTTCCCACGTCAAAAATTGCCGGTTTCTACAGTTTTCCGGGTGCTTAAGTTCTGGATAACGCAGGTTTTACTGTATATAGATAAAAGGAAGCTGCATACCAAATTTCATTGTCCTAGCTCTTACTGTTTAGGAGGAATTTTTGAACAAATGGACTCTAAGACTGTCCAGAAAGACAGATGGACACATACAGAGATGTACAAACTGTCTAATATATATAGTAGAAACTCCTGGAACCTAAAAGGTATTTTCAAAGCATTGAGTAAACACTAAATGGAAATTATGTTATTGCATGTATGCCTTTTACTCAATGGTTGGAGAATGTCTGCATGGTGTAAATCCTATTGAGTTAGGAGGGGGATTTAATTATAGTGGGGCCTGGTGGGTTATAGACATCTGACTTTTGGCTCTCACTCATTAGCCAGCAGACGTAATCCAAGGGCATTGTCAACTTCTCCATTCAGTGACTCAGGAATGTTATAACATTCCAGCCCCTCATGACATTTTAAATGGGTATTGTCACTTCTGTGATCTCCATCTTTCCACCTTGCTGCTGAATTGGCCTCCTCAAACTACACTCCCCCTTGGAGATCCAGAGCTATAGTTTCCAGGGAGAAGCCGGCGGGTGTGCTGCGCAGCTTGTTCCGCCCTCGTGGACAAGCCAGCAGGCAGGCTGCACAGTCCCCGCTGCTCCCAGGCCAACCCCGGGGAGGAGCCACCATCTGCCACCACCCTTTGCCTTGGGCTCCCACCCCCTGCTCTGACATCTACAACTCCTCTGTCCTGAGCCCCTCCTTATCTTCCAGCCCTGACTCCTGCACCCCCAACTCCCACAGCCCCTTGCCCTCAGACCCTCCTTAATAACTCAAGTACTGCATGAAATGAGATTTACTGTAGGCTGATAGCAACTCTCAAAATGGCATCTGTTTATTCACTGCATCAGTCCCAGTGTCTCTTTGAGTCACGTATGCTCACAAGTGAATCATACATGCTGTCTCTTTATTAGTGACACACAAATGTTTACTCTTGCACTGAAAGTCTAACTATGGGAGAACAACCTGAAGTCTACTCTGTCTCGGGCATCACCAACAGAACTGACCGCTGAGTTCCGACTGTAGGATCTTTATTTGTGGGCAATGATGTAGGAGGCAGAAAGAGACCACCTGGTTTTCTGATGCCAGATGGAACTTGTTAGCAAAAATCTACTTTTGATAAAGTGAGCCCACAGGCTTAGGAAGTCAAAGAGAGAAAAGAAAACCCCATAATATGAAGTTTACAAAGCCACTTTTTTATTATAGCCTCACAAAAGGGCCCCCTTGTGTCACAAATTTTAGATTCCTAACATCTTCTGCTCCCCCCAGCTATGTTAATATCATGGTCACTTTAAAATCAGAAGATTTTTCTAACTAATTTTTTTTAGACATCTCTCTTCCTTTGTTTACTTACAGGTTGAAGTCCCCCACATGGATTAAGCTCTCTATAAGCTAGTCAATTTTTCCAAAAATTTGTGTATCCGGAGGGATGACTAATTCATAGTCATGACTACTTCACTGAGTCATGAAGGAGAGAGCTCTGGGAACAGACAAAAAGGGAGTAGCTCAACCTAGCCATGGCTCTGGGGTTTCTCCTTACCACTAATGAGCTCTGGATTCCTTGCTTTTATAGTTCAGGATTGGACCTTTCTCAGGCAAATCTGCTTTTGACCCATGGTCTCTGGGGTCCCTATCATATCTTTTTAAGCATTTCTCTACACACCATGATGACAGCCAGGATTTACAGTGGTGGTTAAATGCAGTGTAGTTGTAGCTGTGTTGGTCCCAGGGTAATAGAGAAGCTTTTATCTTTTATTAGAGAGGATATTATCTTTTATAGGATAAACTTCTGTTGGTGAAAGACAAGCTTTTGAGCCACACAGTGCTCTGTTTAAGATCAAGGATAGGAACTCCCAGCAAAATGCCACACTAAGATATATGTAATCCACACTAACTCCATATTTTTGTCCTGTAACAGCAGAGATATTAACAGGCCTCTAATGACTTATGCCAAACAATCTGTTCCACTTTTCTTTTTGCTGTGACACTGGGTGTTCTTTTTCCACACCTGAAAGAGAGCTGTGTGGCTCAAAAGCTTGTCTCACCAACAGAAGTGGTCCAGTACATTTCCTCATCCACCTTGTCTCTATATTGTTGGTTAAACTCACCTGTGGACAAACTGATTACAACAGAGTTTGTTTTGAATGGGCTTGGTCTATGTGGATGTGGTCAAATTATATTTACAACCAAGCAAAGAAATGGGCTTAAGATACTGTCTGCATTGATGTTTTAAACAGGTTTTAAAGCAGCTGAGATCTCTGTACCCACTGGGGGTCAGCTCCCTGAACTAGGGATGTTAAATTTAGATTAATTAACTAATCGATGGGATTTCCATTGACTATTCGATTAGTCGATAAGGGTGCCTTCGCCTTTAAGTTCAAAAGTGGAAGCCCCGCAGGGAGTGTGGGGCCAGCAAGTGACTGGCCCTGTGCTCCCAGCAGTGCCTAAGCCTTTGAAATTTATTGTACATTTCAAAAGGAAGCCCCATGCTCGCTGTGGGGTTTCTCCTTTTGAAATGTATAAACAGCAGAATCGCAGCAGAAGTGGCGCAAGCAGAGACTGCTTCAGTCCCCACTCTCGCTGTTTCCCGCTGTACCTCTACCTTCCCTGTCCCCCATGGAGACGGTGCTGGGGGGAACCGGCTTTTGAGGCAGCAAGAGGGGGGAAGCGACTAGTCACATCACTAGTCAACTGTCCGATAAGCTGATGCTTGTTGGATATTCAACTAGTCACTTACATCCCTACCCTGAACCACCAGCCCCTGGCAACACAAGCACTGCCTTCAAGGTTTCTGCATGCCTCACTCTTTGCATGGGTTAACTATAGGCCCACACCAACCACCATCCTCCAAGTGCCCCTCTGGAATGCTAAGCTCTGTTTCACTGAATTCTCAGATTCATTATTCCCAAAGAAATAGGACACATTGCACTCGCTTGTAAGGTTTAACTCAGGATCATCACTCTGCTTGACATGCAGCACTTAGATACATGTATAGTGAAAACAAGAATAAGCTTATCGTTAATAAACAGAGATTCACGGGACAGAATGAGGATATTGAAAGCAAATGGTGACACACAAAACCAAACCATACCATGATTTCTAGAATCTAGATTTCTAGAATTCCCCAATCTCCAACAAGGTTGTTTACTCCAAGTCCTTTTCCCAGTGCTTCTTCTTTTTTTTAAAAAAAAATAGATTCATAGTGCCAAAGAGATAGGATGACCATATTTCCCTATGCTGCATATAGGACTCTGGGTAAAATTACTCATATTCAAGTGAATTCAATAGCAATCTATTGGATCTATGCAGTACAAACATTCAAATTAATATCAAATTAACTGAGACCGTGTTACAAAAAATACTGCATAGTTGGATTATTTTAATTTGCTATCTTTAAGGCATTAATATTCACACAGGTGACACACACACTGCCCCCGAGCATCTGCCCTCAGTATGCTCTGGGACCAGGGAGGCTGGGAGTGTGCTCAGCCCTTCCTCCCTGTGCTCTAAAGCTGGGGTCATGTGCCACCCTCCCTTCCTGTGCTCTGGGGCTAGGGTGGTGTCCTGCCTCACCACCGTGTGGTGCATGGGGGATGGAGAGGTGTCTTGGGTACTGTGAAGAGCAGGGCCACAGCAGAAGGGGCAGGAGTGGGCGTTGAGCTGGGGGCTTGCCTCCATACATGGAATACAAATACTTTCCCCTCACTCTCTTAGCATCTGGGGAACGGGATCAAAAGTAAGCCGCTTCCCAGAGTGAACAGCTGCTGGCCCCCCTATCCTCCCGAAATTCCGCCCTTGCTGGATAGGTTCTTTTACTGTTTTTAGTATGATGTTTTTGTAATGCTTTTGCCTTATGAATAAATGTACTTGCTTAGAGAAAAGCTATGTGGTAACTTCAATCCATGTATAATTACACTATTTAATAGCCCCTGAGGAGAAAAGCAAAGCAAGCCTGCTTCATCAATTTCACTTGCTGGGGAACTCACAGTGTAAGCAAGGCACTGTCAAGCCTGGAAATATGCCAATCAGGAAGAAGAGAGAGAAATGCATTTCTCTGCCCTTGCTGAAACTATGGAGGGGAAATGCATAGAGTCTCTCTCTCTCTCTCTCTCTCTCTCTCTCTCACACACACACACACAAACACACACACACACACGTTAGTTAGGTTCAGATACCCCCATATCCTGGATCACATTAGGGGGGCAGGAATAAGGGGTTAGACTCCTCTAAAGGGGTTGGGGGCCCCCAAATCCTGGCATGCACAGAGAAGGAGAGAATCTGGAGCTGCCTCTATTCTCCTCCAGTTCCATCTCTAAACTTCTAACTGCTTGTACTATTCAACACCCTTTATTTCCCTCCCCATCCTTCCCCTCAGTGCAGCCCCAAACTCCTATTACCCCCCCCCCCCCATTATCCTCTCCTAAAACACTGTGTTTGTTATTATTACATTCTCCAAAGCAGGGGGAATACAAGGAGAGAAGGACAGGTTTTAGCAATATGCTTTCCAGGTGTCTGCTTATGGTGGGACTCAAACTACCTTGACTAGGTGACATCAGGATGAAAGCCTTATTGCTGATCCCCCTGAGCAAACCAGTTGCAGTGACAGCTTTTCCCTACAAATCCTCTTGGCTTCACTCCCTGCATATGCTAAGTGTAATCTATCTGGTGTTTGACCCTTACCCAAAAGTCTAACAGGAGAGCCAAACTTTTCTGCTACTAAGGTTCTGAATTTTATTCTCGCAAAGGGCTTGTGGGTGCCATGTACTCTCTGAGGGTACCCCACAAGTGAGGGAGACCATTGTTCCAGGTTCAAAGCTATGGTTTGAGCTCTAGATCTGGGCCAAAAATAGCCTTTACTAGAATATAACTTTAGAAAAATTGTTTATTTCAGCTGGCTGTGTCTCAGGAGCCAGCAGTTCATCTGACCCCTAATTTGGCTCACTTCCCGTACTCTGTGCACCTGTCAGGTACACCAACTTTCACAGTAACCTGAGGCTTTGTCTACACTTAACCGTTTAAAGCACAGCCCTGGCAGCGCTTTAAACTGAAAGTGTGTCTATGGCACAAGTGCTGGGAGAGAGCTACAACCTCTGCAGGGGGAGTAGCTAACAGTGCTGGGAGCACGGCTTCGAGCACTGTAGTCTGGTTCACACTGGCACTGTAACTTTCTATACTCGAGGTGTGTGTGTGTGGCTGTGTCTAGACTGGCAAGTTTTTCCACAAAATCAGCTGCTTTTGCGGAAAAACTTTCCAGCTGTCTACACTGGCCGCTTGAATTTCCGCAAAAGCACTGACGATCTCATGTAAGATTGTCAGTGCTTTTGCGGAAATACTATGCTGCTCCTGTTCGGGCAAAAGTCTTTTTCCGAAAAACTTTTGTGCATAAGGGCCAGTGTAGACAGCAGAGATTTATTTTCCGCAAAAAAGCCCCGATCGCGAAAATGGTGATCGGGGCTTTTTTGCGGAAAAACGCGTCTAGATTGGCCACGGACGCTTTTCTGCAAAAAGTGCTTTTGCGGAAAAGTGTCCTGCCAATCTAGACGCGTTTTTCCGAAAATGCTTTTAACAGAAAACTTTTCCATTAAAAGCATTTACGGAAAATCATGCCAGTGTAGACATAGCCTGTGTGTTTTCACACCCCGAACCAGAAAGTTACAGCACTGTAAAGTGCCATTGTAGACTTGGCTTCAAGTGCACAGATTTTACAGTATTAAGAAGAGTCATCCTTTAAACAGAAAGGACTTCTCAATGTTAACTATAAATCTATGCTATTGCTGACCTATTTAATAAGAGAGATGTCCAGACACGACAGCAATATCTTCTCTAATATAAAAATATAGCAAAATCTCCTACTGCACCCATTTCTCCCCCCCGCGGAGAGGATAAAAGAACAAATATGTGAGTCCTGTTAGTCATACTGCTTAATGTAGAATGCAGAACTCCTAAGAGTTCTCAAACTATGGCCCATGTAGATTGGAAGCTACTGCTGCTGGAAAGGGCTCTGATGCTCTGGTGATGAGCACACTAGAAGAACCTATACAGAAGAGAAGGGAAGAGTAGCACTACAAACCTTGATATTGACAGATGGCAGGTTGGCAGGGTCCAGTCTACAGAATGAGGAGGAGCAGAGTTAGTAGCTGTGCTTCTGCTGCAAGAGATGTGATGTTCCCAAAGAAGGTGCATGTCAGGCTCTGTGTTACACGGTGGTGCAAGAACAAGGATGTGCTGGGAGAGAGGCAACATGTGTATGAACATAAATGAGCCTGTAGGATGTTAAAATAGTTCCTCAGCTCATGTGTGTTGGGGAAATGGCCCTCTTCCCTCCCCCCATGTGTGGCAAGTGCCAGTGTTGCTAAGGTCAAACCCTTATGTTGATTAGCACAGCAGCGTTCCTGTCTGGGTTTTGACAAGCAGTGTGGTGCAGGCGGGTGGAGCTGTCTGGCCAGGAGCCTAGGCTGAGTCTGTGCAGCTCTCAGGAAATGCCATCTGAGCAGCAGCCTAAATAAATCTCCTAAATGAAGAGTGAGCACGAGGTATCCAATTTCCAGGCAGCTTTCCTATTTGGAAAGGCTTTGGCTGCCCTGTGCCAGGCCAGCAGCTCCATGCTTCAAGTTCTGACTTCCCTGAGAGGGGCAGTATAGATGTTTGGCTCTTACTAGAAACCCCTTGCTTATATGCTTTGAATGGAGGGAACAGTACTGGTTAATTACTTATACAGGCAGTCCCCGAGTTACGCGGATCCGACTTATGTCGGATCCGCAGTTACGAACGGGGCCCTCTCCCTGGTCTCCAGCAGACCAGGGAGAGGAAGCAAAGTGGCGGAGCACGCTGCCCACGTGTTCAGCCGCTTTGCTCCCCGTCCTTCTGGTCTACAGACCAGGGGAACGGGGAGCAAAGCAGAGCAAAGCCACGGAGCCCGAGGGCAGCAGGACAGCCACGGCGCGTCTGGGCTGTCCCGCTGCCCCCGTGCTCCGCGGCTTTGCTCCAGACGCCTGTGGTACAGCAGCTGGGGCGCTGCTGGTTGGTCCTGTAGCGCCGCTCTGGGCGCTACTGGACCAACCCGGCAGCACCCCAGCTGCTCTGCCCCAGGCGTCCTGATTCAGCCACTGCTGGTCAGTTTCAGCAGCGGCTGAATCAGGATGCCTGGGGCAGAGTAGCTTGGGTGCTGCTGGGTTGGTCCAGTAGCGCTGAAGAGCGGCGGCGCTACTGGAGCAACCCAGCAGCACCCCAGCTGCTCTGCCCCAGGCATCCCCAAGTCAGCCGCTGCTGAAACTGACCAGTGGCTGACTACAGGAAGCCCCTGCCCCGGGCTTCCTGGAATCAGCCGCTGATCAGTTTCAGCAGCAGCTGACTTGGGGATGCCTGGGGTTCTTAAGTTGAATCTGTATGTAAGTCAGAACTGGCATCCAGATTCAGCCGCTGTTGAAACTGATCAGTTTCAGCAGCGGCTGAATCTGGACGCCAGTTCCGACTTACATACAGATTCAACTTAAGAACAAACCTACAGTCCCTATCTTGTACGTAACCTGGGGACTGCCTGTATTGCAGAAGACCTAAATAGGTGAGGAGCTGTACACAGAAACAGAAAAAAAATGTATGGCCTAATTCTCCTTATCTTGCATCTTGTGTGGCCATTCACCCTTGTGCAAAATGGCTGAGTGTTCAGAATTGCAGTTCAGAATTCTGCACTTCAGACCCACAATGCATTGGTGTTGTACATGAGGACACATGGGACAAAGCTGTATAGCCAGGGGGACCAGAGCTAAGTAAAGCCTTGAGGATCTTTATCTTTTATTTTTACCTTCTTTTCTTAGGCTGCTGTCTCCATGGAGGATTTTTATTTCTTCTCAGTTGTGATCTTGTTTTGCACAAAGGTTCCAGGGTTTTTTCAATCTCTTTCTTAATCTTCAGTCCTGCCCATGCCTTCAGGATTCTTCACCGACTGAGTACCTGGCTCTCAGAGCCCATCTTGTTCTCCGAGGGAGTGTTGTGATGTCAAACTGGGCAAGTGTGACAAGAGTAGAACAGAAAAGGAAACATTAATGATGTGTGAAAAAAGAAGGCAGTGAAAATGGTCAAAATAATATTCAAGGGAAATTATTCTTCCTTCTTGCAACACTCTGCCTGCTTTGCCATGAAATGGCTTATTTATCTGCCCTCCATTTAGGGCGCTGAGTGTGAAAAAGCTCTGAGGTTGGTGAGCTGATGCATAGGACTGTTGGGCACTTCGCAGATCTATATATAGACAGGCCCCTCTTCCAAAGAGCTTGCAATCTGCAGACATACATACACCAGAGATGGGAGAAGGGATCCAACACACAAAGTACCCAAAGTGGTGGCTCTTGACCCATTTTCTGGTGCTTTTTCTTCTTCCTTTTTCACTCCCAGGCTGTGTCTAGACTGGCAAGTTTTTCCGCAAAATCAGATGATTTTGCGGAAAAACTTGCCAGCTGTCTACACTGACCGTTTGAATTTCTGCAAGAACACTGACGATCTCATGTAAGATCGTCAATATTTTTGTGGAAATACTGTGCTGCTCCCGTTCGGGCAAAAGCCCTCTTGCGCAAATCATTTGCGCAAGAGGTCCAGTGTAAACAGCACAGAACTGTTTTCCGCAAAAAAGCCCCGATCGCGAAAATGGCGATTGGGGCTTTTTTGCGGAAAACCGTGTCTAGATTGGCCACGGACGCTTTTCTGCAAAAAGTGCTTTTGCAGAAAAGCATCCTGCCAATCTAGACGTGCTTTTCCGAAAATGCTTTTAACGGTTTTCCGTTAAAAGCATTTTCGGAAAATCATGCCAGTGTAGACGTAGCCACACTGTTGATTCCATTCCATGGTTTTCCTCCACCCCCAACCAGTTCTTCATTACCAAATTCCAATTCTGTCTCCTCACTTCTGCTCCTCCCCCCTAACTGATTTAACACAGAAACCCTTGTGGAAACCATTTCATATTTAGCTAGAAGCCATCTTGTATAACAGAAACCATTTCAGCTTCAAGCTTTAGCACGTAGACCAGAGCGAACTTTCTATCACCCCCATGTGCCAGGCCAGACAGATGTGCTATTGGAATGTGTTAATTGAGCTGGTTGAGAAAGGAGATTCACTCCCTAGTACCTGCCCACCATCTTGCTGATAAGTCTTTGCTTTTCTAAGTTTAATTGATGATTTCTGTAATTGGATGCCCTGACGTCAGACTGTTTGGTTAAGGGTATAAAGATACTAGGATTGATTGTATTAGCATCCTTACTGGGCCTGGCTCTGCTGGGACCATGTTTGGCTCACTCTGTGCCTTATTGATCAATAAAGCTGTATATTAGTCGCCAAAACAGAGATGAGCGTTTGCTTCAACACCCTCTTAGCTATATTTTCCATTAACGAACTCTCTACTCAGTTAGGGTATGTCTACACTGCAACATTATTTTGAAATAATGCTAGTTATTTTAAAATAACTTAGTCCTTGTCTACACAACAGGAGTTTATTTTGAAATAATGTCAACATACTGTTGAGCTGGAGGACTTCTTACCCCGACTCCTGTAACCCTCATTGTACGAGGAGTAAGGGAAGTTGGAGAAAGGGTGCTTTATTTCTAAATAAGTTCTGTGCAGATGCTCCCAATTTCAAAATAAGCTATTTCGAAATAAGCTACGCTATTGGCGTAGCTCAATTTACATAGCTTATTTCAAGTTATGCCCTGCTGTGTAGAGGCACCTTTATTGTCCTCTTTCCCACATCTCCCTCACTAGGGTGTCACACACTTTGTAGGTTCTGTACACTGAGCTCTTTGTACAACCAGGGGTTCCTTCCATTCCTCCATTCCCAGCACAAGAAACTTGTGTGGCACCTTCCTATTTCCCTTTGTTTCAGGAACTCCTTGCACTGCTGCGATCTCAGTCCCTTGTGCCTGGGGTTCTTTTTGTCACCTAATCTCCTTGGGATGCTGGCAGACCAGGTGCTAGCTCTCGCCCAGGCTTTAAGCCTCAGATGAGCACTGACAAATTTCATTGCTGGAAGCCCTTTTGTTTCACTTGATGGTTTAAAATTAGTATTGAAAGAACAGCAACATTTATTTGTATGAAATGTGTGTTAAGTTGCAGCATGCATTCATTTCACTTATAATATCTTTATTACATGCCATAAAGTAACATTAAAATTTTTGCTTGATGGCTGTAGAAATGTTTGCTCTGAAACTATGAACCCAGTCAGGATGGCTGTCTTCTAACCATCAAGAAGGCCTATCAAAAATAAATAAGCTATTGTCAAAAATAAACAGGCCGTCCCAATACAAAGGGTACGTCTACACTGCACAGCTATTTCGGGATACCAGCAGTATCCAGAAATAGTTACCCTGCATCTACACAAGCTGCCCAGTATTTCAAAATGTTTTTTGAAATAATGAGCGTGCTATTTTGCCATCCCAGTAAACCTCATTGCATG
This sequence comes from Pelodiscus sinensis, assembly GCF_052426305.1. Classification (NCBI taxonomy): domain Eukaryota; kingdom Metazoa; phylum Chordata; order Testudines; family Trionychidae; genus Pelodiscus; species Pelodiscus sinensis. Next base: position 30,522,977 of record NC_143065.1, read on the forward strand.
AGGATTAAGGGATGCTTGAAATAGCACATTATTTTGAAATTTGGCACTGTGTAGATGTGCCAAATTTTAAAATAAGGTATTTTGAAATTGATTTGAAATAAGATACGCAATTTGCGTAGTGCAAATTGCATATCTTATTTGGAATTTAGGGTGCTTTGCAGACGCACCCAAAGACTGTTAATGGTCCCTTCACACCCATGAAGAGCCTTGTTTCACTAGCTTGAATTCTGGAAGAGGGAAACAATGTAAAAACAGCTGACAGGAAAAAAATTAATCTCTTCTGACTCTCAAATGGCTGGAGATACAAAACAGAAGCAGAGATCCCAGGGTCAAAAGACATTCAGGGCTGACAGTTTTAAAAATTGTATTAAAGCTAATGATAAAAATGTACATAATACACAGGTTAACAAAAGAGTATCTGTATATTTGGGAATAGTGCTTAGATTATATTAAATAATCATCAGTAATCCAAATTTAAGGGGAATACATTTAATACAGTTTAGCTATTTTTAATACAGTTTAGCTATTAGGATCCAAGAATTCGGGTATACCACTCATGAAAAGTTACATAGGGCATGTTTACACTAGGAAATTATTTTGAAATAAAAAATTTGAAATAACTCCTGAAATAATAAAATTGAAATAGCATGGCCCCATTATGGGAGACCCTCAAAATTAGTCCAATGCAGACTTCATTATTGGGGACATGCGACCTCAACTTAGAGCCCCAGGAAGCAATGTGGAGTAATTACTTTGAATGACTCTAGGGAGTAATTATTTTGAAATAGCAGCAGTGGAGCGTCCACGCTACTGCTATTTCGAAATAACTATTTTGAAATAAGCATTATTCCGTGTGGAAAGCAGGAGTTATTATTTTGAAATAACAGGCTTGGTAGTATGGACACTCCACTTGTTACTTCGAAATAAGAGGAGTTATTTCAAAATAACCCTCTATTGTAGATGTAGACTAGGGCATAGAGAATTGGTTGTTGGAAACAAATATATCAATGAGTGAAGATTGTCTCTCAGTGATTGAGAATTTAGGGCATGTTGTCCATTGCAAAATACAGTACATCAGGAAAGTATTGAGTTACTTTCCCTGCTGTGCTGCTCATTGGCACTCCAGCTCATCCCTCCTGGTATTGACAGTGTCCAGTGATGTGTACCTTGACCACCTGATGGTGTCCAACACCATTAGCTGCTGCAGCAACCGAGCGTAGCATTGACTGATTCCATATCCTCTCTACACTCGCTCATTACTGGGGTCCCATTCACCCAAGATTTCAATGATCAGCGTGTGAATTTGAACCTCCTAGCTCTCAATATGGTCGCCAGAGGGGTATATTTCTCCAGCTTTGGAGATCTGGAATTGGAGAAGGCCAGAGTCCTGTTCTCAAAGGGCACTGTGGTGTCCATCTTTTAAAACTATAGGCTGTAATTTATTTGTGTATATATGTCTGCCTTCTTTCGCCTTGTAATAACTCACTCATTTCTCTTTCCTAGTTAATACATCTTGAGTTAGTTTATTACAAGATTGGTTACAGGTATTGTCGTTTGTGTGAAAGCTGAGCAGAAATGTCATTAAATTGAATGCTCATCCTTACTTCACTGAGCCAGCAAGTCTGTCTTCTCCCCGGCCCCATTGCCCATATGGATTCCTGAATCCCAGGCCAGTATAAGCTCGGCTCCCTGCTCCTCCTGGAAGCCACTGCTGCTGAGTAGAGGAGGTGGGAGGGAATGTGGGTGTGTGCAAAAGCTTCTTACAGGGCTAATCTCACCCTGGATGTGCTGTGGGCTTCAGAAGTGTTTATGGAAGCAAATAGGCACTGAAATCAGGACAGCCCCCACATTCCTGTCTTTGTTGCACATTTGGCTCCAGCTTCTGGTGCTTGCAACCTAATAAATCCATCATAATAATTACTAATGTCTCTAGTACCTCTATGATGCTATTAAATCAAATGCATTGGGCTGACAGTGATTTATTTAATGTTCCAGGAGTCTCTTTAATTTCCAGTAAGAGAGGTGTTTGTTTCCAGCCTGCCCTGAGATAAGCCACACCAAAACCATCATGGACTTAGCAAGCATTCTGCTCAGGTATATTTCCTAGCAACGCAACCACTGCAAAAGCCATGAAAACATCTGTTCAACCAACATTTCCCCTCTATGTTGACCTCAGCTTGTGGGCTCTACCATCCAGATACACACACCTGATGCCTCAGCTCCACACTAGCTTCATTTTCCATTCCAACACAGAAACACCCACAACACACATGCACTGCACACCTTACCCTTAGACAGAGAAAGATGTGCGCCCTGTAAACATAGGCATAAGTGAAGGGGTATGCTGTGCTATTTGTACATGAAAATGTCTGTGTGTATAGACAGGATTGTCAGAAGAAAAAAGAGCTATCTGATGGAGCCAGGATAGCATTTTCTACAATACTTCTGGTTCCAAGTACAGAGCTGGTAGGACAGGCAGAACTGCAAATCTCGATGCATAGATGAATCAATAAGCGTAGCAAGCAGGAATTTAGGTTTATTAGGAACCAGGGAACCTATATAGGAGGGATGGGCACCAACTAAGCCAAAATGGAACCATACTGTTTATGCAATTTTTAATGCTTAGGTCTGAGCGTCCTAGCTGACATTAACAAAACATGTAGATGGCATTATGAGCTTTCGTCGGCACAACCCACTTCTTCAGATGACCGGAGTATTGGAAGTCCAGATCCAAGAAGGGGGGAAGAAGGAAAAAAATTGAGGTGGGGGGAAGACAGTGAATAGATAAGCTTCATAGGGATAGCCAAGTGAGTCTGTAACAGGAAAAACTTAAAAAACAATTAGTCTAGTAGCATCTCAAAGACTAAATAATTAAAAGAGGCTAATAAGATGACCAACACCAGACTTCCCTTCCAAGTGCTAACTAATGGTGACACCCTCCTTCAATTTTTTTCCTTCTCTGCCCCCTTCCTCCTTTCCTTATTTATTCTTGGATCTGGACTTCCAACACTCCGGTCACTTGAAGAAGTGGGTTGTGCCTAAGAAAGCTCATGATGCCATCTACATGTTTTGTTAGTCTTTAAAGTGCTACTAGACTATTCGTTGTTTTTTAAGTTTTTCCTGTTACAGACTAACTTGGCTATCCCTCTGAAGCTAGCTGACATTGTGTGGGATGCTCAGGATTATTTTGCTACCAGATTTTTGAATTGATTGATTTTTCAATAAAAGGAGCCATATTAATAATGGTAAATGCGGAGAGTGAAACAGGGATTTCAATCTTGCTTAACTGAAAAGCTCAGTGCAGTCTGAACTATGGAAATGCTGCCAACATTTCCATTATAAACATATCAGGGAACATTCCTTCTCTTTCTCTGAAGCAATTCCACAAAATTCCAGCAGGGGGCAGAAAGTAATCCCAGGAAATCATACCACACTCTATAGCTATACTATGCAGTAGTTATAGTAAAATGCAGCCGGACTGGTGCTAACCCTACCTGTATTTGCATGAATAGTGATCTTTTGCAAATTCTATCAGATGCCTATGTTACCAAATTAATACAACAATCAGGAGAAATAAGCAACAGAGCTGACTCCGTAGCAAACTGATTTCAGTGTGAACCTGATCCTGACAGAGTTATACTCCACTTTGCAAAGCTAACCCTGAAAACCATTTGGAAGTTACAGCTGCCCCAAGTAGTACTAAGCTCTTTTTAAGATCTTGACCCTACAAACAAGATCTTTTCAGTGGAGGAACATCATATTTGGAATTTATTCCTAACAGACATAAAGCCCAGGTTTCATTATTTTTAGAATATGATGCCAGCCTTAGGGATCATTCTCCTAAAAGCTGAGATGCACAAGAAGATTAATCACCTACATGTGATTTCTCTCATTAAGCAACTTCAATCTTCTAACACTGGAATAAATTGCCTAGGGAGGAAGTGGAATCTCCATCTCTGGATATATTTAAGAGCAGGTGAGACAGACATCTATCAGGGATGGTCTAGATGGTGCTTGGTCCTGCCATGAGGGCAGGGGACAGGACTCAATGACCTCTCAAGGTCCCTTCCAGTTCTAGTATTCTATGAGGATAAAGGATTTAGTTCTTGTTCCGGGATAGAACCGATGTGCATCTTAATATGTACAACATGCCCAGACATAATGAGTATAAGTACCTTAGCCATTCCTATTGGAATAATATTGATATAACAAGCATTGCAGGTATACAAAACTCAATGGTCCATGTGCAGGCATCTGTGAAACTTAGTGGTTCATATATGATAGTGATAGAGATGTAGCCGTGTTAGTCTGGTGTAGCTGAAACAAAATACTATTACATAGTCCTGTATTTTGGTTCATATATGGGGCTTCTTGTGAAATTTGGCAATTCTCTGAGAAACTTGGCAATTCAAGCACAGAAGTCCATGTGAAATTACCACTTCATGAGGATTTTGGAAACATTTTCCTCCTTTTGGATATATGTGGAATTCATACCACAAGTTTCATTATTACAGAACTCAAAAGCCAGCAGGGTTGACCAGGTTGGTACTTGGAAGAGCCCTCCAGGGAGAAACAAAGTGCTGAAGGAAATATCAAAATTAGTGACTTAACAGGTGGCGCTCTCCTGAGTTAGCCAAGAGCAAGGGCCAGGGGGTGCTATGCTGTAGGAAATGGTGATGATGACTCGATTAGTTGCACTCTCCTCTTGAGACAATATTGAGCTAAGCCTCTAAGGCAGTAATTAAGGGCTGCTGGAGATTCTGTCCTTGAGATGAGATAGAAAACCCAGGTCCTAGCCAATTGTAGTCATTAAAATCTCCTGACACCTTTTACAAGAATTGGGATGTTGATCCCAGTATCGAGGCCAAATTTGGTAATCCTTACACATTGTGAGCCAAACCAATCTTATTCTGCCTCTTTTGTTGCCACCCAGAATGCTGGAATGCTCACAGGGCACCTTCTACTAGGCAAGCAGTAAACACCACTGAGGTAGTGCATGAAAAGTAAAATGATCAGGGCTGCCAACGAGGAGGAGCAAAGGGGGCAGTATCCCAGGGCCTCGTGATTTAAAAGAACCTGGGGCTCCCAGCCACTCCTACACTGGGCCCTTTAAATTCCTTCCTTCCACCTGAGGCCCCACCCCTTCCGGGCCCCCCAGAACCAGCTCCCCCCAGGACCCAGCGAAGTCTCTCTTCAGCCCTGACAGTGATACAGATGATAGCACAGAATGCTAGAGACATTTTCTCTGCCCTGCGCTAGTTGTGTACAGAACAGTAGAGCAAATTTGGTAAGATGTCCAAAGTGATGTTCACATTTCAGGACAGGAGCATGCCACTGTCACTCTGCTGCTCCAGTGGGGAGGAACTGAAGGAAATGCTGGTTCCTGTGAGAGGAAGCAACCAGGGATTATCAGCAACCAGTAGTCTTGTGGCACCTTAGAGACTAACAAAAATTGGTAGTATCATGAGCTTTCGTGGGTAAAACCCATTTCTTCAGGTTTTACCCCTGAAAGCTCATAATACTATATATATTTTGGTTAGTCTCTAAGCCTTGGTCTACACTAGGGAGTTATTTTGAAATAATGGGCTGGTTATTTTGAAATCTGTCCTGCTTTCCTTGGGAATAATGCTTATTTCAAAATAGTTATTTTGAAATAGCAGTAGTGTGAATGCTCTGCCACTATTTCGAAATAACTACTCCCCAGAGTCATTCAAAGTAATTACTCCCCGATACCTCCTGGGGCTTTAAGTCAAATCAGCATGTCCACAATAATGAGTCTGCCTCAGACTAATTTTGAGGCTCCCCAGTAGTGGGGACACGCTGTTTCAAAATAATGTTCTAGTGTAGATGTGCCCTAAGGTACCACAAGAGTACTCATTTTTAAAGTTAAAACTAACACAGCTATCCCTCTGAGAGGCTATGTTTACACTGTTTGTTCCCCCCCACCCCACCCCTGAAGAGGAAATGCAAATGCAGTGCTCATTTGTAAATCTTGAACTCTCATTTGCATATTCTCTTCCGATCCTTTTTGCGGAAGAGTTTTTTTCAAAAAACCCTGCAGTGTAGACAGGGCCATTTGTTGGAAAAAAATCCTTTTGCACAAGATCCTATAAACCTCATTTTTTGAGGAATAAGGGATCTTGCGCAAAAGGTTTTTTTTCTGACAAATGGCCCCATCTACATAGCAGGTTTTTTTCATAAAAACCTCTTCCGCAAAAAGGATCAGAAGAGAATATGCAAATGAGAGTGCAAGATTTGCAAATGAGCCCTTCATTTGCATTTCCCCTTCTGGGAAAAAACCAAACAGTGTAGACATAGCCAGAGGGATTATCAGGGAAGACAGGAAACAGCAGAGGGAGAAGCAAAAGGAAAAACTAGAAAAAGACATAAAAGGGGGAGATGGGAAGTAAAACAAGAGGAGGAGACTAAAAAAGGAAAATGAAGATGAGAAGAGAAAATAGAAAAGAAAGAAAAAACACAGAAATGCAGAAGGTTTCATTGGCTATTGTACAGCAATTAAGGGCTGCAGCAATGTTAAACTGATGCACAAGATCATTTCTCTACAACTCCAGATGCAAACATCATGGACCTCTTGTTGGTCTGCCTTTTCTTTCTGAACCTTCCCTACCTAACCTGGGTGGGGCTAAATAGTCAATTTCCACAATGCACTTCATAGAATCTATTCCTGTTTTCCCAATGTCAAATGTTGCTAGTTTGAGAGTCAGCCAAGCCAGAGAGAAGGACAGATGAGAAGCCTGACACAGACAAAGCCAGGGGTCATAGGATAAGAGACTAAAGCTACGTCTAGATTACAAAGGTAAATCGGAAAAAGATACGCAAATTGCAAAGAGGCTTTTCCAAAATTTGGTGTGTCTACATGGCGCCAAATTTTGGAAAAAACTCTTTCAACACATCCCTTCTTCGTAAAACGAGGTTAACAGGGATGGCGAAAGAGCGCGTCCGCTTTTTTGAAATTTTTTCCAAAAAAGCGGACATGTTCTTTGGATGTGGCATTGCTTTTCCACAGAAATCAATTACGTAGCTTATTTCGAAATAGCTTATTTCAACTTTTTGGTGCTGTCTACACAGCACTTATTCTGAAATTGAGCACTCTTCCTCCGACTTCCCTTGCTCCTCATAAAATAAGGGTTACACGTGTCGGAGTAAGAACTCCTCCAGCTTGACAATATTTGGACATTATGTCGAAATAACTTCCAGCTGTGTAGATGCGGACTATGTTATTTTGAAATAGCGTTGTTGTGTAGACATAGCATATGGGTGTGTCTACGCAGCACCTTAAACTCAAAATAATATACACAATTTGCGCTTCACAAATTGCATATCTTATTTCGAATCTATTTCAAAATACGCTATTTTGAAATTTGGTATGTCTACATAGCGCCAAATTTTGAAATAACACGCTATTTCGAGCCATTTCTTATCCCTCGTGCAACAAGGTTTACCAGAATGGCAAAATAGCGCGCCTGTTATTTAGAAAAATATTTCAAAATAAGAGGCAGCTTGTATAGAAGTGGGATAGCTATTTTGGGATACCTCTGGTATCCTGAAATAGCCATGCAGTGTAGGCGTACCCTAAGGATATGTCTAGACAGCATTGCTCTTTAAGGATACTGGAAGTATCCCAAAATAACAATGCCGCATCTTTAAAAGCACCCGCTATTTCCCAAAATGGTGGGCTTGCTATTCTGGCATTCCTGTAACCCTCATTCCACGAGGGTTAAGGGATTTGTCAAAATAGTGCCTTATTTTGAAATTTGGTGCTATGTAGACAGTGCCAAATTTCAAAATAAGCTCTTTCGACTTAGACTCAGAATAAGCTACGTAGTCTAGATCTGTGTTTCTGAGTGTTCCGCAAAAATCACTTTCAGAAACACATTAACTGGCCGCCCCAGTTTGTTTATTTACTGGCGCAGCCACAGAGCCTCGCGGCTCCCATTAACTCCATTTCGTCCTTTGCAGACAAGGGGAGCCGCGGGACACGGTAGCCCGACCCCATGCCACTTTCCGCAGCTCTCCTTGGCTAAAAATAATGAAACAGAACCAATGGGAGCCACGAGGCTCTGTGGCCGCAGCGCCAGTAAATAAACAAACCAGTTAATGTGTTTCTCAAAGTGATTCTACAGAACACTTTCAGAAACCCTGGTCTAGATGCACCCTGAATGTCATTGGGGAATTCTACCTGTGCATAAAACTCTTCTTTGCTGCTCTCACAACATTCCCAGAAGACACCTCTAGGGGATGCTGCTTCCAGTGTTTTCAAGTTGGCTCAAAGTAATTAAAGAGCAAAAGAAGAAACAAATATTGTGAAGAAAATTGACAAAATGGAGGATAATCAACAAAGCTATTCACATCAATTGGTGTGAGGACCTGAAAAGTAACTGTGAAATGAGCACTATTCTCATTCACAATATTTGTTTCCTGTATGGCTCCAGGTCAGACATGCTGCTTGGATAAATAGCCATTACTGATTACTGACAATTGAAGGACAAAACTTTTGTCATTCACAGGTGCTTAATAAAGCCTCATCCCCACCCCCAGGAAAGACAAAAGTTTAGCTGTGGCAAGTGGTAGGGTGAATGGCGGAAGCATTTTGTCAGCAAAAGTGTCAACAAACAGGACCAGACTTTTAGCCACATAGATCATGTGGACAGGGTCATGTCATTAAAAGCTGTGTAGCGTAGACAAAAGCCTTTGTTGTCTAGCTGGTTCCCGAGGGAGTCCTGCTGCAGCTAGGTCCATTTCACTTCAATCAGCAATCAGGAAGACAAGGAATGCATGGAATTTGAAGAAGATATTGCACTGGAGGGAGGGAGGTGGAGACACAAACAAGGGCAGAGCAATAATACAAAGGCTTCTAGACTGGGTGGGAAGGGAAAAGGGGGGAATCTATTAATGTCTTGGTCAGCAGCTCTCTTTAGAAATGGGGAAATGTTTCAATCTGGATATAACAACATAACCTGTAACTATAATATGGAGAATAGCATTACAGACCTTTATGCAGGAATTTCTGTACAGGGTGCTTTTTTTGTAAATGTGGACCGCAAGGGTGTGAATGTACCCCCATGGTACTCCAAGTGGGGAAATCAGCCCTGGCCTTCCCCCGGCCAGCCAGAGCATGGGTGAGGGAGGGTCACGCAGTGCGCTTACTTGGAGGATGACGGGGGGAAGGTGCTTTCACATTCTTTGAACACATACCCTGCGTACGGGCCTGCATTATCTGTCTAAAGTAATTGGAAGCTACCCAGAACAGTCTGCTCTTCAGAATGTTCCACCTTCCCCACATGTTCTTTCTCCCTGATTTGGGAGGGAAGCTATAGTGTAGATATGACTTGGGCATTTTCACTGTCATCATTGCTAGAGGAGTTGTACCAATTTGAGTTCCTAGGTTTCCTCGTATTAAATAGGCCTAGGGTGGGTAAATGAACTGTCTTGAGGGATGTTAACCTTTTGAAGAAAGAGGAATGATTTCAGGTGGCCTTTGGGGTATGACTAAGAAATGGAATAACATTACGAAAACAAAAATCTAGTCTAAATGGCAAGATAAACTTCTGAGCAGCCACACAGATTTGCTGGTGACACAGTCTCTCCAGAGAATGGGTGGAAGCTTCATCAGCTTGGGATACTTAAAACAAGGTTGGGCAAAAGCCAAGTCTAGGAAATGTCCCATAGGGAATAATCCTGCAGCTGCCTCCTAGAGACGGATAGGTTGGGACTAATATCTTTTTCACTCCTACAAAACTAGCTCTGTAGATCAGAGACAGCTCTAGGATTGTGTGTTGGCTTCATACATCACAACTGAGCTGCCAGCTGAATTCCCATTGGGGAGTCTTTATCTTTGAAGATGTTAGAAGAAGTAGTGGAAACTTGGGTAGGATCTGCAGTGGCAGCAGCAAGGAAAAATTCTTTTATGATCTATAACCTGAGCACTTTGGATGTAATAAAAATCCGCAGTGCTAATATGCTATGTTATACAGCATGTTATACATTCTGATATACTTTACAAACATAGGGGACCCACCACGTACAGCTTCTCCAGAGTGCCATAATCTCTGTCCCTGCATAGTAAACAGTTGGTGACCTTGATCTGAGCCCCGGTGGATAATGTAGGCCGCTGACGCTCACACATGGGATTGCTGTCGGGACACATGCCCGGCTTGGGGTTTGGGTTGTTTTTTTTCCCCTCCCTTTTGAGGAAAAGAGTAGTCATGTGGGAAAAGAAAATGAGTGACTAGAGCTGTTCTTCTGGATGTGGGACCTTGACATTGTGGTGGGGATGTGCCAGACCATCTCCTGCTCTTGTTTCCATTCTCTGCAAACATGTGGTTTTGGTAAGTTGCAGCCAGGGAGACAGGAATCTGCAGAGAAGGAGCCTGAAATCACAAGCCAAAGAGAAGAAACCATCTGTAATCTACAGAACTGAGGTTCACATGCATGCTCACATATTCCCCCCCACTACAGTAGGCATCAGAGGGTACAGCTATGCAGCTCTCAAAACCCAGGTTAATTGATTCAGGCTAGTTCCACAGGGCTAAAAATAGCAACATAGTCGTTTGGGCTCAGGAGGGAGCCCAGGATCCAAGACTATTCCCCCACACTGCATTTCAGAGTCCGGGCTCCAGCCCAAGTCCAAACATCTACTCTTCTATTTTTAACTCTGTAGAGCAAGCGGCACAAACCCAAGTCAGTTGAGCTGGCTCTGGAACTCGGTGCCATGGGTCTATTTTGCTGTGTAGATGTACCCAGCGGCCACCAGAGTCCTGTGTTTGGTTCCCGTTGAGCATGTCAGCCGAAGCACCATGTAAGTCAGACCTATGGTCTCTAGGGGTACGTCTACACTACAACGTTAATTCGAACTAACTTAGTTTGAATTAGTTAATTCGAACTAAGCTAATTCGAACTAACGCGTCTAGAACTAAAAACTAGTTCGAATTAGCGTTTTGCTAATTCGAACTAGCATGTGCACATTGAGTGGACCCTGAACAGGGCTTAAGGATGGCCGGAAGCAGTGCCGGCAGGGCATCAGAGGAGGACTTAGAGCGTGGAGCTGCTGCCTCAGGCTAGCCGAGGGCTGTGCTTAAAGGGACCTGACCCCCAACCCGGACAGACAGTTCTAAGGGGTGCCCCACTTGCAAAGCAGTCCTGGCTTGGATTGCCCAGAGTACCCACACTGGGCACATGACACCACTCGGCCATCAGCCCGGCTGCACTTGCCGCAGGCTGCCATCTGGGGAGAGGGGGCAATCGGGGGGCTGCAGGAGAGCTTCCACCCCCAGAAGCCCGCAGAGCCAGCCCAGTCCTCCCCATCGGGGGCTCGTACCCCATTCCTCCCTCACCTCCTTCCACTTACCGTTCCCTAGCCCCCCTTCTTATTGATGTACAAAATAAAGATAACGTTTCTTCCAACATTGACTCTGTCTTTATTGAACAAAACTGGGGGAGACTGGGAAAAGGAGGTGGAAGAGGGGAAGAGAAAGGCTGGGAGAGGAGAGGGCAACTAACATGATCAGGGGTTGGGAACAGGTCCCAGATGAAGAGAGGCTACAGAGACTGGGACTGTTCAGCTTAGAAAAGAGGAGACGGAGGGGGGACAGGATAGAGGTCTCTAAAAGCAGGGGTTGGGTGGAGAGGGTGCATTCAGAAAAGTTCTTCCTGAGTTCCCATAAAGAAGGACTAGAGGACACCAAAGAAAAGGAATGGGTAGCAGGCTTCAAACTAGTAAGAGAAAGTTGTTCTTCTTGACAAAGCAAATAGTTAACCTGTGGAACTCCTTGCTGCAGGAGGCTGTGAAGGTTACAACTAGAACAGAGTTTAAAGGGAAGTGAGATCAAGTCATGGAGGTTGGGTCCATGGAGTAGTCTTAGCCAGGGGGTAGGAGTGGTGGCCCTGCCCAAAGTTTGTGGAAGGCTGGAGAGGGATGGCACGAGACAAATGGCTTGGTCACTGTCTTCGGTCCATCCCCTCCAGGGTCCCTAGGGTTGGCTGCTGTCGGCAGACAGGCTACTGGGCTAGATGGACCTTTGGTCTGACCCAGGACGGCCATTGTAAGCTCAGGGCTCAGGGTCGAGGGTCTCAGTGGACCCCCTTGATTTTCATGCACACCTGCTCCTGGGTGGCCAGGCTGGCAGCTCTCCTGCCCTAGACGGACACTTTCCTGTGCCTAGTGCGGAGATCGTGGACGAGGTCCACGATGTCCGCACTAGCCCAGGAAGGTGCCCGCCTCTTGCAGTCCAGGGCAAGCTCCCGGGAGCCGCCAGCCTGGTCCCGGGAAGAGGGGGTGGGCTGGGGGACATCGGGTGGGTGGCTCTGTGCCGTGCCAGGTGCAGGGTCTGCTGGCTGGGTGCTGGCAGGCTTGCACCTGGCACGGGCACCTTAGCCAGCCCGTGCCCCTTTAAGAGGTCCGGGGCCGGGAGGGGGGCATAGAGTTTCCCTGGTGTTGGCCAGAGTAGCCACCAGGGAAACCTGGGGAGGGCTAGCCTCCCACTAGTTCGAATTAAGGGGCTACACACCCCTTAATTCGAACTAGTAAGTTCGAACTAGGCTTAATCCTCGTAAAATGAGTTTTTCCTAGTTCGAACTAAGCGCTCCGCTAGTTCGATTCAAATTCGAACTAGCAGAGCGCTAGTGTAGCGGCTATGAATGTTAGTTCGAACTAACGTCCGTTAGTTCGAACTAACATTGTAGTGTAGACATACCCTAGGAGTCTCCAGTGGGGCCGACAGAATTGTCAGGCCCCTGGGCAAGATGTAGGGGTCCCGGCTCAGCGCACCCAAAAGGAGTAGAGCCAAGGCTTGCAGCCAAATCAAGCATAGCACAATCAGCCTTGAAAGCCCTGCACCAAGTTGTGGGTGGGGAGGTAATAGGGATAATGGATTCAGATAGGCTTGTATTCTCAGACAGAAAGCTAACTGGCCTCAGTCAGTCTCAGAGAAATGGCAACTGAAGGGCTTCTTAAAAGGGAATCCAATGTATCTTTTAAGTACTACTGTTTGACTAAACAAGTGCCTGAGCTAAGGCAAATCCTACCTGAGTCCCAGGGGAGAGATGTGTGTTTGCAGGCAGAAGGACTGAGGCATGAATGTAGACATTAATTAAACTCAGAAATCAAGAGATCAAAGGAAAGCAGTGAAATGATCAGGCCCAAGCATGAGCGGGAATCTCCACTCTCTCCCCGTTGTTTATGTAGATAGGAAGCTCAGGAAGGGGAAGGAGAAGGAGGAGGGTTGGGAGGGAAAAGCAAAAGGAGAACATGCCTTATGAAACAGCTTTCACTTAGCTAGCCAGCGGTACAGGTTTCTGTAAGTTCCTTGGAAGACTGGCCTGGTTCATTACTGTTATTATTGATTTCTCTGTGGTAGCAATAAAAGGCTCTAATGGAAAAATGGCCCCTCTGGACAAACACAGAGCAAGAGACAGGATAGAATCCTCAGGGTTTGATATCTACCATTCCTAGGAGCAGGCTGAAACTCCCAACTAAATATAACTTGGAAGGGTCTGTTTAGGGTAATGTCTCCCCTCCGGGAAGGGTCTTCCCCAGCATAACTTTCACGAGAAAGACCCCATGTGAAAAGCTGGTCTCATTTCCTGCACGATATGATAAGAACCCTAATATTTGACTTGATGACCTCTCAAGGTCCCTTTTAGGGTTGCCAGATGGTTTCAACAAAAATACCAGACACACTTGACATTACATCACAATCTACATTACCAGGGCTCGACAAATAATACAATCTACTCGCCCGTGGCGAGTAGATTGCAACCCGGAAGAGCTGGGTTTGGGCGATCTGCGCATGCGCAGATCGCCGGACAGCGCGACTGGCGAGCAGGGCTCACCGTGGTTCGGCAATCCCTGTACATTACACCTCATTTAGAAAATACCGGACATTTATATTTTCTCAATTTGTTTCCCAAACAGAAAGCTCAAATACTGGAATGTCCGGTTCAAAACCGGATACCTGGCAACCCTATCCCTTCTAGTTCTATCTATATTCTATTATTCTATTTCACAACATGGACCCAAGATGTGGCAGCAGAACATGTTGACCTAGCTGCCTGATGGTGGATACTCTCCGCATAGGATAAAGGCTGAAAGAGGGCTGCTTCCTGGTGCAACTGTATTGTTTTTTTATCTTGTGGCAGAGATGTGGCAATACTGCATGTTGAGTGAGTGAAGTCACCTAGAAGGGAGATTAGAGCATTGAGTGCAGCTGATGTTGGGATGCTTTGCAAGAAAGCATGTATATCTGCCAGTGGTACCCAATGAAGTGAATGGGAGCACAACAGCATAAAACTCATGGCCCAATCCTGCAAGGTTTTACTCACACACTAATCCCAACCATGGGACAAACTGCCTGAGTAAACATTATTCATATGAATAGGGTATTGTCAAATAGGGACCAGAATTTATCCCTTGGCTCAAATCACACAGTTATCAAAAGCAATAGCAAGAGTAAAGTTAGGAGAGAGCACAATTTAGGATGTAGGAGTGTGGCAATAGATTCCAGAAAGAAGGACTGTTTATCTGCCTGCAGATACCTGCTTTGTATTGGAGCACTTTCAGTCCACTGATCCTTGCTAATCATTAAAATGGTTTCATTGTTCCACAGCTTATCTAGGCCTGGCTGTTGTGAAAGGAATGTTGATAGGTGCTATCAAGGGAAAGATGATCCCAGGGATAGGAACTCTGAGACCTCCAGGCTCAATTCTCTGCTCTACCAGCCTGAGCCTCATTTCCCCAGCTCTAAGTGAGGAAATCCTCACAATCCCCAGAACATTGTGAGGATAAATCTATAGAATGGGAGGCACTCAGATGAAGGTGGGGGTTTAAAGAGGTACCTTCAATACACTAACACCAATCTGAATATAATCTTGTTTTACTGAGGGAGGCTAGAGCAGAGGACATGAAGTCAAGCCACCTGAGTTCTTGTCTCAACTCTGAAACAGATTTGCCCTGTAAACTGGGCAAAATCATTTAAAAAACAAGGAAAGGTCTTATAGCACTTTAAAGACTAACAAAAAATATATAGATAGTATCATGAGCTTCCATGGGCACAATCCACTTCTTCACTGCACTGCGCTTTCCTCAATATAACAATAATCCTCTCCCTCCCTCCCAGGGGACTTGGACAAGAAATGGCTGTAAAGTGTGTAAAATATGCTTAGATCATTATCTTTCAGTGTGTGTATTTACTTAGATGATCTTGAGTTCTGCGTTACCCAGATTTTAGCACAGCCAAATACTCTGGGTTCCTACAAATAATGACTCTTTATTGGTAAAGGACGTAAACATTTAGGAAGCTCTCTTGTATGTGGGAAGAATAAGGAAAGGTTCATTCTCATGCAGAGATTGTCAAAAATCCCAGATGTCTTTTTTGACCACCAAACGCCAGGATTTGGGACGCAGGTTGGTTAGGTCAGAGCAGATGAAGCAGTTAAAGCAGATGATTTTGGATACAGATCCCAGCAGCTAGTGCCTGATTGCCCTGTCTGAAGGATTAGGAAGAGAGGGATTAATACTCTTGAGACTGCATAACAGATTTGCACCTCCTGCCCACTCAAATAACAGGCACCTGTTTTGCTATAGAAGGCTTAATTTTGTAGCCCTTGGAAATCTCTCTGGGACCCAGATATTGATATATAAAATATAGCCTTTACTGTGGAGCCATAATCTACTCTTCCATGTGTGGGTTCAATCAAGCAGAGAGGGAGGGGACACATAGTGAGTAGAGAGGCAGCATGAGGGTGACTGGAGGCAATATGTAAAAACGTTTCACAGGAAAAGGCAGAAGATATGGGAGGGAGGTTGACCTCTAGGCTAGAAGCAACTCAGGCAAGTTTAATATTGAAGCAGCTTTAAGGGGGAAAAGTGGATGCAAATGCCAAGCAAGCTGTCCCTAAAGCCAGGTGCCAAGGTGTGAATTCAGACAACAATAATGTAGTGTCATGAGGGATTTCACTACTTGGTGCTGGCCTAAATGCCAACCATAGAAACATAGAACCATTGCCTTTAGAAGGGACCGCAAGAGTCATTTAGTCTAACCCCCGGCTAAGATGCAGGATTTGGTGTGTCTAAACAATTCAAAACAGATGGTTATCCAGCCTCTTTTTGAAAACCTCCAGTGAAGAAGCTTCCACAACCTCCCAAGGCAGTCTATTCCATTGTCCTTCTACTCTAGAGCAGTGGTTCCCAACTGCAGGTCCACAGACCAGCGCCCAGCTGCGAACCACTGGCTGCCAGGCCCTAGTGGCTACGGAGGCCGGGGCTGGGATACAGCGCTCAGTGCCTCCCCTCCCGCTGCAGCTGTTGGGAGAGGCATGGTACTGGAGGCTCTGAGTGTAGGTAGCTGGCACTGGAGGGATTGGGTGCACGGGACTCTGCGGTCAGTGTCTAGTTCTGGGGGGTAATGGAGGAGTGGGGAACTCTAGGGGTTAGGGCTGGCATTGGGGGGCTCTGGGGACTGGGGCTTTTAATACCGTGAACTGGCAAACCCAGTCACAAAATTTTAGCTGACCGGTAAAGTTTATTTACATATTCATTCTTTGAATAATTAATATGCAAATAAAGTGTTAGTGGTCCACTAAAAATTTGTGGATGGGTTTGTCCGTCCATGGTATAAAAAAGGTTGGGAACCACTGCTCTAGGGTTAGGAAATTTTCCCTGAGATTTATTTTAAATTTGCTATTCTGTAGTTCATACCCAAACCGATTGCCTCTTGGCCTGCCTTCTGTGGCAGAAGAGAAACATTTATCTCAATTTTTTTATAGTAACCTTTTAAACATTTGAAGGCTACTGTCATTTCCCCCTGAATATGCTCTTTTTCAAACTAAACATACCCACCTCCCCCAGTTCTTTCAGCCTTTTCTTATATGCCTTGCACTCTATTCCTTTGATTATTTTTGTTGCTTGCCAGTGTCCTTTCCAGTTTCTCCACATCAGGGACAGTGACTAACACTAGACACAGTACTTCAGCTGAGGAGTAACCAGCATTGAGTAGAGCAAAGCTTAGAATTATGTGTAGAATTCTGGTACTGGGCCACCCCTGAGAAAGAAGAATCCACAATGCACTGTCCTTTACATACTGAAAGAAGCTTTGAAATCTAGATCATGTCCCAATGCCTTGGCTCCATTCTTTTCTAGAGGAGCTTTGTTTTTACCTAGAAGAGACCCCACTCAATTCTGGGAGTGGGAGAGGAAAGCCCTTCCCAGCAAAAGCAAGCATCAGGGTACAGGGGCTGGTGTTTCAGAACCTTAACTGAAGCATAGAGGAAGTTTATCAGATTGTGGTGTGCTTGATGAAATCTCATTGAAACTGGTGGGTGCCTTTCACTTAGGATAAGAATACAAGCAATGGAGCTCCTTGATGGAATAAATGGCCGAAACTACGCAAAATAAAGCTGAAAGCCACACACAATACAGGGATGGGGGTTAGCCATGTTGCCCAAAGAGGGGCCAACTATGATCTAATAAACAAAAGGGCAGGGGATTGATTGGACTCAAACAGTGTATCCGAGTGTACAAGAGGGAAGCAGCAAGAAACAGCAAAGAAACAGAAGGAAAAGGAGCAGAAAACCAAAAAAAGAGCAGAACAAACATGGGAGCTACGGCCTGAGGAAAAGCCTAGAGAACCTTTTGGGCTGTGTGTTGGTTGAAAGGGTCTTGGGACAGCAAACTGTTACTCCAGTCCTCCTGAATTCAGGAAAACAGAAACTGAAATTTGCATAATAGTGATAGAAATGTAGCCATGTTAGTCTGGTGTAGCTGAAACAAAATACAGGACTATGTAGCACTAACAAGATGGTTTATTAGATGATGAGCTTTCGTGGGCCAGACCCACTTCCTCAGATCAAATAGTGGAAGAAAATTGTCACAACCATATATACCACTTTTGTGCCGAAAGTGTCCATCTGTTATGTATATTGGACAAACGTCTCAGATACTTTGCCAAAGAATCAATGCCCACAAAACAGATATTAGAGAGGATCACAAAGACAAAAGGGTATGTCTACACTACCACCCTAGTTCGAACTAGGGTGGTTAATGTAGGCAACTGAAGTTGCAAATGAAGCCCGGGATTTAAATATCCTGGGCTTCATTTGCATCTTGCTGGGCACCGCCATTTTTAAAGCCCCAGTAGTTCGGACTCCGTGCCCGCGGCTACTCGCGGCACGGAGTAGGTAGTTTGGATTAGGCTCTCTAATCCGAACTACCGGTACTCCTCGTGAAATGAGGTGTACCAGTAGTTCGGATTAGAGAGCCTAATCCGAACTACCTACTCCGTGCCGCGTATAGCTGTGGGCACGGAGTCCGAACTACCGGGGCTTTAAAAATGGCGGCGCCTGGCAAGATGCAAATGAAGCCCGGGATATTTAAATCCCGGGCTTCATTTGCAACTTCGGTTGCCTACATTAACCACCCTAGTTCAAACTAGGGTGGTAGTGTAGACATACCCTAACAGTTTCTTGCCATTTCAACCAGAAAGGACATTGTCTCAATGACTTAATTACCTGCATCCTGCTTCAAATACCTTTTCAGACCACATTTGAAAAAGAATCCTCTGAACTGTCATTCATACTTAAATTTGACACTTTATGCCTAAGTTTAAACAAAGACATTAATTATCTTACCCATTACAAAGATAGCTTCCCCAATTATCACCTCTAATATCATTAGCTCACAGACATTTACCTTCCCTCCCCCTTCATCCCCCTTCTGTTCTGAAATTTGATTTGTCTTTTTCATATGTGTTAATTTTTTTTAATTGTATCCTTTGGTATATATGGTTGTGACAATTTTCTTCCACAATTTGATCTAAGGAAGTGGGTCTGGCCCATGAAAGCTCATCACCTAATAAACCATCTTGTTAGTCTTTAAAGTGCTACATAGTCTTGTTTTTTGTTTGAATTTGTATATTCTTGATAAATCAGCAGAATTGCATTAAAAAATATATGGCTCCATCATCAAATTCTCCTCTGAACTGAAAAAATTGTCAAGTTCCAAATTCTTAGCTAATTGTTTGAGTCGAAAGTATACTCAGTACACTCAGGCCTGGAGGAAGCAGATGTAGAAGAAACCAAAACCAAGAATAAAGCCCATAATGGAGCCTGGATAGTCCCAGTAGGAAGGAATGAAAAATCTTTTCCCTCAAATCTTTTAAATAAGCCATCCCATGCAGGTGACTTGGCTGGTCTGTGAAACCTGGTTTGAATTTAGACTACATGGAAATGCCTCCATTTACAGGCAATTTACTTGTTTACAGGTCAGTTTTTCTCCCATTTTATTTCCCTGAGCACAGCATGTATATTTGTTCAGCAGGGACAATGTACGCTGTAGGGCACAATCTTGCACTGGATTTAGGGAGACAGGGCTGGAAGATGATGGTTACACCTAACTTCTATGATTCCTTGTAGTCTGTCTCAAAAGTCTTCTTTTAACAATCCGTTGATGCCTCCTGGAACACTTTGAACTCTGTCCTACTGAGAAATAATCTGGCTTCCCCTTGGCATTAAAAAAAAACAACTCATTCCACTGTTTATTGCCAAGGACACAGTAGCATTTATGGCCTTAGGGACTGAAGGAAAATATGCTGTTTTTTATTCTTTTAAGTGACAATCCATTTTCTTAGATCCTGCACCATTTCCCCTTACAGGGTAAGCAGCACTGCATAAGTGACTCACAATTCCCAGAGCCTCACCCCACCCACTTCTGGTTTCTCCTTTATGGCCTCTTTCAAGGTATTAGTTGCCTAGTGTGCTCTGAACACAATAGTAATTACTCCAGTATTGGATGCTTCTACAAAAACCGTATTCTTTGCTCAACTTCTCCTCCAGCTGAACTGATCTCTTCTCTATGTAAAGACTGTAGTAAGGTGAAGGCCTAAAACATAAGCCCATGTAGCACAGGCTTGGTTTGAGGCCTGAGGCCTTGTTAAAACAGACAAAACATGGCTAACATAAAGCAAAGTTAAGCTGTGAGCAAAAGGCAGGCCCCTGCTCACAGAACTTGGCACGAACAGGGCTGAGAGTGCAAAACACTAATTGGGGCTAGGTACCATCTGCAGAACAATAATTAGTACTGGTCATAAGTGGAAAGCACGTGGTACCACTAGCTCATTAAAAAAGACCTTGGTACCCACTCCTCACAGATGCAGACCCAGGCTCAGGAAAGGGTCTAAAACAGTGTTTTTTAAACTATGTTCTGCGGCACACCGGTGTTGCTGTGAGGCAGTCAGAGGTGTGCCGTGGAGAACAGAGTTCAAAGTGGCCGCCCTTAAAGGGACAGGTGACCTTTTTTTTTCCCTTTTCCCTTTTTACCTCAGATCAAATAGTGGAAGAAAATAGTCACAACCATATATACCAAAGGATACAATTTAAAAAAAATGAACACATATGAAAAGGACAAATCACATTTCAGAACAGAAGGGGGATGCGGGGGGGAAGGAAGGTAAGTGTCACTTACCTTCCTTCCCCCCTCCTCCCCCGCATCCCCCTTACGTTCTGAAATGTGATTTGTCCTTTTCATATGTGTTCATTTTTTTTAAAATTGTATCCTTTGGTATATATGGTTGTGACTATTTTCTTCCACTATTTGATCTGAGGTAGTGGGTCTGGCCCACGAAAGCTCATCATCTAATAAATCCATCTTGTTAGTCTTTAAAGTGCTACATAGTCCTGCATTTTACTTCAGCTACACCAGACTAACACGGCTACATTTCTATTACCTTGGGTGTCACTACCTTCCTTAATTGCTCTTCACCCTCCTTCCCCCACCTCTTCTCGCTTTGATTCTCTTTCTGAGTTAAGAGTTAAAAGTTATGATTTTACAAAAACCTCCAAAACTTTAAGCAATTGAAAACAAAACAGATCAAGAAAGAGAAAACAAGGTAAAAACTTTACATAAATTCAGTAAATTAATTATTTTAACCCTTTAGGAATGCAACAGCTGCAATTTCTCCTGTCTTGAAGATATGATTTATAAGCAACAGACAGGCACACTCTGCTTCTAATCCGAATCACAAATATATGAAATATTGGCTTTTCTTATTTCAATATAGCAGAGTTTTAAAATAAAGTATGCTACAAAGTAATGAAAAATGTCTTAAGATAGTAAATTAATACAACAAATTGAGCAAATATTAGTATACATTTTTATCATTTTTACTAAAAACTTTAAATAAGGTAATAACTTGCTCATTGAAATGCTTAACACTTTTGTTCTTCTATTTTTTATTTTGTATAGTTATAAATAGAATTCTGGTGCCATTGGGGTTTAGTTGTAAGTTCTGTGTCACATGACTACTTTTTTATTCTTTTTATTTTGGTTGCAACAAAAGTCAATTTTATAACCTTTTTAGGAAAAAGGTGGTACCACACTTGTGAGATGCTAACAATCAATCCAAAGCAGGTAACAACAGGACAGGACGTATCTTTACCCTTTCCAACATATGCTTTCATTAGCTTTTGCATACAATGGAAGCATATGGAGTATTTGGTAAGCTATAAAAGGGGGGGAGGGCTGATTGATTATATAAAATTTGGGAATGGGATTTACGCCCAGCCTTGGTGGCCCACAACTACTGGCCATATTTGAGGTCTCCTATGTTTAGGCTGCAGCAGCTTCAACAGCTCAGGCCTCTTTCAGCACAGTACTGAGGGCCAGGCAGAACAGGGACTAGGAGGCCAGCCCCAGGGAGCAACAGAGCAAGACTTAACTGGATGCTCCAGTCTACAGGGAAATGCCAGGGCCTAGTCAGACAGGCACTGCTACTGATTTGGGAAATGAGCGAGATGGCCAGAAAGCACATGGGTTTCCCCTGGAACCGTGCCCAGCACCAGCCACCAGCCCTACTCCACAGTCAGAGCTGTTAGTAAAGAAGTTGAGAAATAAAAGATAAACTTAAAAAACAACAAATGGTCTGATAGCACTTTATAGACTAACAAAACATGCAGATGGTATCATGAGCTTTTGTGGACCCAGCCCACTTTTCTGATGACCACAGTTAAGGGTTAAGAATCTGACATTGCAGACAAAGCTGCTTACTTAGCAGCCTTGAGGAGCCAGCTGCCTTTCTGTACTAATGAACTCCCATACATGTGCTCTCAGCATGGCCCCTTTCAGCCCCTGTTGGAGGCGGGGCTCAATTTCCCCACCAAGAGCCTCTATCACTTGCATGATCTTGGAAGCTCGTGCAGATGTGAGAGGCAGCAGGGCACTTCCTGAGCATGGCAGCTGTTTGCAGCACATGTCCCGCTCCTGGCAGGAATATGAGGACAGGGGGATGGCTAGGGCAGTGCCATCTGGATGGGTCTATCTTTGCTGCTGCCAAGGCTCAGCAGGAAGAATGGATTTGTGCAGCACAATCCCTTTCTCTTCACAGATCAGGCAGGGGAGAGCAAAGGGAGAGGACATCCTGGCTTCTGCCACATGGAGGGAATGGTGGAAATGGAAACAACTTCTCAGTGCAGCAAACAAGCTGGGCAGACAGCCTCTGACTGTCCAGTCTGCTCAGGCTGCTACCAAACTTCACACTTTCTTAACCTGCCTCGCCAATGGGGCTGTCCCTACCAATAGACAAAGTACGCAGTATGACACCATGAAAATTTTGGGGCACCAAATTGCCCCAAATTCTGTGGTGCCCTAAGTAGCTGCATTCTGAGTATGGGGCAACGCTGGTTCTGGCAGCTAGTCCCAATCACCCCTTTCCCTGCAGGCTGCACTCAGTGGGGCCACCCCGGGGAGTGTGGGGACTTGGGACCCCCCCCCCCACTCCACTCCCACACCCAAATTCCACCCCTTCCCTGAGCAATGTAGCCCCTGAGGAAGTGGAATGACCCAGCCCGTTCCGCTCCCCTGGCTCCCAACTGTGTTGCTTGGCTTCCTGCTGCCAATGAGGGCGGATTGCAATCACACCCCTTTACTCAACTCCCCTTCCCCTCCACTGGGTCGTGCCACTTCCTCAGGGGCTATGTTGCAAAGGGAGAGGTGGAATCCAGCTGTGGGATCGGGGTGTGGAATCTGCTTCCCACTGTTGCTGAAGAGTGTGGGGGCGGATTCAACCCCTGCTGCCTCCCTGTCCCGCTCCTGCCCCTGCAGCCCTGAGCACAGCCCGCTTGTGCAGGGGTTACCCCCCCTTGTTTAGTCAGACACAAAGCACACAGCCATGTAGGGCACCACATAATTTGGGGCACAAAATTGCCCCATATTTCATGGTGTTTAGACAGACAGTCTGACATTTTCGCCTCCTGTCCAGTAAAAAAATTCAGAAAATGCCGGACACCTAAAATGTCCAGTACTTTCTGATTTTTTCCTGGATAGGAGGTGAAAATCCCAGGTGTTTACCTGGTTCTGCAGGGGAGCTGTCTGGCCCAGAGCAAGAAGACAAGATGGTGGATGGCCACCGACAGCCTGTTAGGGCCAAAAAGCCTCAAAAGCATTTCTTAAAGGGGCCATGTGTAACCCCCACACTAGTGTGGTTACCATGCAGTGGCATCTAGACCACAGCAACAGTTAAGACCAAGAGACCTCTATAGCAGTGGTCCCCAACGCGGTGCCCGTGGGCGCCATGGCGCCCGCCGGGCCATTTATGTGCACCCGCGGAGCAATCTGGGCTGGCCCTGCCCCCGGGCGTGCGGCAGGTGCCAGCCCTGGGCGCATTGGCGGCCCCTGCCCCGGGGTCGTGGCGCATGCCGGTGCCGGCCCCGTGCATGCGGTGCCTGGGCGGCCCCTGCCCAGGGTCGCGGCACATGCCGGTGCCGGCCCCGGGCGCGCGGCGCTCGGGCAGCCCCTTCCCGGGGTCGCGGCACATGCCCCCAGGTGCCCTGCCCCCAGGTGCCCAGCAACCCCAAAACGCTGGGGACCACTGCTCTACAGCATGGGCTGAGAGCCAGCTGGCTTTTAGCTCAGAGAGTAGAGGCTCTTATACTCAGCTCCCAAGGCCCCAAGTTTAAATCCATCTGGTGGTGGTTACAAGGGGGGCTCATCCAGGATCTCAACTGGGTCTCTGAAGCTTTGGACCCCCTTCCTCACCTCGGGGAAATATATAACCCACACACCTAGGCTAAGTCTACAGTGGCGCGATCTTGCGCCAGAGCTATGCAAATGAGGCTAAGCCTGGAATATCGCCGAGCTTCATTTGCATATCTAATGAGCCGCCATTTTTGCACAAGAGGCTCTTGCTGATTATTTTCAGGAATAATGGCATTGCGCAAGAGGGTTTTTCTTGCACAAGAAGGAGCAAAAATGGCAGCTCATTAGATATGCAAATGAGGCTCGGTGATATTCCACGCTTAGCCTCATTTGCATAGCTCTGGCACAAGATCGCGCCAGCGTAGACATAGCCCTAGTGTGGTTACCATGCAGTGGCACCTAGACCATGGCAACAGTTAAGATCAAGAAACCTCTACAGCACGGGCTGGGGGAATCTGCCTCGTAGTGGTTACACATGCTAGGTTTTTTTTTTGCTCAAAAACTTTTTTTTCTCAACAGAATTTTTTTCCCCGGTGAGTTTTTTCTCCCTATGTTTTTTTTTTTTTTTGGGGGGGGGGGTGGTGTTCAATATTTTTGGTTAAACTATCTGGCAACCATACCAGGTGGTGGCGAGTGGCCCTCACACACTGGAGGAGTCAAAGCAGGGGGCAGCAATGTAGCAGCAGCTGAAGAGAAGTCGCACTTTCCCCTTAAAAATGCTTTTTCTTTTCGGCCAGCTACATGGCCTTCTGCTGCTACTCCGGAGTCCTCCAGCTCACACCTCCCTCCTGTCTGCGAACTGGGTTGCCAACTTTTCCGGACTGGACAGGCCAGATATCACTGCAGTAAATAGTGTCCAGTCCATGTGGCCCAGAAGAATTGGCAACCCCTTTTCCCCACAGCTTCAGCCCTCCCTGGGCAGGGCAGACATTTCCCCCCTCCCTCACAGGGGGTATTAGTGCTGGACTGTGAATGGCACCAGCACGGGTAGGGATGGCCCTGTTTGTAGGTCCTACAAAAATTAAGGCAGCATTGGAAACATCCTTGGTGACTGACTTTTGACTACCTGTATTGCTATATGGGTCAAAAATCTGGATGTTCTTACAAGCAGATTTGGAGTAGTTAGTGGCATATGCACTGTCAGCACCAAATCCTAAGCATAAAATGATTGGTCTTTATGGGAATGTCACAATCTACCAAAGATCTGGCCTTCCTTCACTCACTCATTGCATTTGAAAGCTGTGCTTCATGCTCTTCAGCCAGGTCACCATGATGATCAAAAACACTTCCATGCACCCTGCTCTCAAATTTTCCATTGACATGCAAAAGGGTACATGACCTGACCCTACCTGGGGCTGCCTGTGTGATTGCCCAGGAATGTGTAGATCCACAGAACTGAGATTTTACATAATGCCTGGTGCAATGCCTTCAGCCTTGGTTATTCTGACTGGCACAAGGGTCTTTAGTCTGTGTGTGTATGATGATGATAAATGTTGGCTAATTGGCAACTTAATCCAACGCTGTTTGCTTATTATTTTGTTGCTGCAGTGCCTAGTATGCCCAGCCTGGTGTGCTAGACACTGCACAGAGAACAAAGATATGCCCCTGACCCCACAGGAGTTAGCTGACAATGCTTCAATTTCCACAAATGCTTGGGGGGAAAGGGGAGGTGTACCTGTCAGGAGAGAGCTGCATGGACAAAGCTGAACAGAAGGCATGGATGTGAACAGCAGGGTGCCGCAGGTCAGGCCTGAGGGGCATTGGCAGGGCTGTGTAGAGTCCAGGACTGGTATAGGGGGCAATATTGTGGGACAAGAGCCAGGTATGCGGAGTAAGGGCCAATGCTTAATTTATAATGAAAAAGGTGGCGGTGCTCACCCAATTTTGTTACATTCATCACTGATGCAGCAAGCCCCGAGGTGCTGTGGCTATGAACTGCCGAGCCTAGAGGTGCACAAGCTCAGTTACACAGCTCCTTAGCACTGGGTTTGCATTTTGCTCCTTGCTGCAACGGAAGGTCACAGCCATGGACTTTCACTTCACTTCCTTCAGAAGGGAGTTTCCAAGCCCCGTGCATTGCCCCAGGCGTGGGACGTGTGCCCATCCCCTGCAAACCCGCACAAGCTGCTGCGGCTTGTGTTGGGTGCCGCATGTCATTGGCCAGGCAGCGGGAGCACGTGGGGCCGGGTGTCATGCGGGCTCAGCCTCGGAGGGGCGGGCGCCCGTCTGACTCACTCGCTGACTCTTAATCCCTCTGGAGAAGAAGTCGGGACACAAACAGACTCGGGGAGCGACTCCAGCCGGACCGGCGCCGCGGAGAGGAGGGGGATGAAGGAATCGAGCGCTTTGCAGACGCTCTTCGGGGCCATCCTCGCTGTCTCGGTGGTTTTAGCTGTGAGGGGTGAGTTTGGCTCGTAGGCGCAGTGACTTTATATGGGCGAGAGGGGAGAAGCAGCAGTAAGGCCAATGGGGACGTGTGTGTGTGTGGGGGGGGGCTGCCTAAGTCTTGCAGCATGGATCCTGCCCCCCAGCTATGGATCACTGGCCGATCTCCCCTTGCACTGTTTGCCCTGCTCCAGGGAGTCCCAGGTGTCGCACTTCTCAGGGGTGCCGGGGGGTGGGCGTACCCCGCCTGGCTCACTTGTCACTTTCCACCTGCTGTCGCAGCTCAGATTCTGGGATCCCCTGGCTCTGGGACTCGCCTTGTCCCCACGTGGGGGGTGCAGCGGGCCAAGCCGCAGCTACTCAAGTCCCCTTCCACTCTGGCTGATGCTGAAACCGGGGAGAATCGGCCGCCCCGGCGGGACGGGTACGGCCCTATACAGAGAATGAGTAGCGCGTCTGCAATAACGTCGCCGAGACCCGGCTCTTTGCACCTTTTGCACCCGATTCTCTCAGTCCCCCCTTCCTCTGTGCCAGGTGTGTGTGTGAGAGAGAGAGACAGGGCCGCACAGAAACTAGGTCGCAAGGCAGAGACTGTGGGAGTGGCTCTGAATAGGCCCTAGGAAGTTTGGCTCCCTGTTATGGCCATTGGCTACTCCACCCATTAGTCCTAACTGACATCCCATGCCCCAGTCTTCTTCTCTGCCAGAGCTGGGAAGAGAGCCCAGGCGTTTTGACAGATCCCTTCTCTAACTGTTAGGTAACACTCCCCTCTTATAGAAGAAGCCACCCTTCCTTGTTTGTATGGCCCTTAACTGGGAAGGGAGGAATGGGCATGTTCTGAGCGCCGGGCTGGCCACCAGAGGCTGGGCAGTGGTGAGGAGGCTGTACTTGGAGGATAGCAGATAGGAATTAGGTAAGGGGCTGAGAGAGTGGAATATGTGGAAACAGGGAGAGCAGAGGAACAGGATGTGGGATGAAACTGTGGGAGTAGTAGGGAAAAAACAGGGTGAACTCGCTGGACCATGGGCCCAGGGCAGTGGGGGTCATGCAGGTTATGTTGTTAGTTTTCCTTGGAAGAGGCATCCATTTTCCTCTCCTAAGGCAGAGTCTTGGACTGCCCTGCCCTTTCAGCCCAGAGGAACTGGGATATGGAGCCCAGAGCCTCTCAAGACTTTACTTTTGCCTCTCTACCCATTCTTGGGGCCATATTAGCAAACATTTCCAAGCTGGGTGCTCACAACTCCAGCCAAGGCAGCAGGAGTGGGAGGTGCTGCTCAGCTGTAAAAATTTGGCCCCAGCTGTCCCAGCCATTGAGGCACCACAGCTCACTGGCTGCTTTTGAAAATTTGGCCCATCATGTGCCTGCTCAATGGGGTGTAGCCAGTGAGCCCTGCAGGAAAGAGGGTGAGGAATCATCCCCACAGGGAAGAGGAAGCTTAGTTACTTGCAAGATTTAAAATATGCATAAGATTATTGGGAACATCTTGCCCCCACCTTGGGGAGGAATGTGGTTGAGGGGCTTTTCCAGCCCAGACACCTGTTTTGCTGAGTCCTGGCCTCCAGTGCGAACCAGATGCTCCCAGAGTGGAGGCAGCTAGCACAGTGGATGCTTTGGTGGACACACACTTATCACCCATGTATCTCTGTAAGCAGCCTGCACCTCTTCTTGAACAGACCCAGCACTGTGCATAGAGCCTCTGCCAGCTAGTGTGAAGGATCCCTGAGTCTGAATTTTTGTAGTGTCCAGGAGACTTGTGAGAGGGGGAGGTAAATATCTCCCCCTCCTTGATTAATGAAATGGGAAGAGACATCCCAGATTCCCCACACCTCCTTGGCCCTTCTTTTCCCTCCTCTCCTCCTCCTCCGCTGTTGCTCATGGCAGTGCATTGATGGAAGATGAGGTCATGCAGAACCAGGCTGGGCGGCACAGGCAGCGATTTGACCTGGTGCCCAAGCTCTTCCGCTTTCTCAGGCTGGGCTAAAGGAGCAGCAGCAGCTTTTTTGAAGCCTCTAGTTGACACACCAGCCAGGTCCCTCTGCCTCGCGCGCACCCTGCAGACATGGAGGCTTGGGATGTGGGATTAGTTCTGAGGAGCCTTGCTATTAAAAGACTAATTAGTTATAACTCCCTGAGCAGTGGCTTAGGCTAATGAGAGACGTGCTGTTCAGTGCAGCTCGGAGCAGTGCGCTCACAGCTCGTTAACTTCCACACAGGTAGTGGGGTGGGAGCCTATCCCCGGGGGTCTCCACCTGCACTAATTCCCAGCTCTTACACCTGCAGCATGAGTTGGTGTGGCAGAGAGAAGCCTTGTGTCAGGAGGGAAGGTGGCCCCAGTGCTTGGTAATGGGAGGCACAACCTTTTACCCGGAGTTCACCTGTTTGAATCCTGCCCAAGTCAGCATGGAGGGGACCTAGAAATGGTTGCCAGATGTTTGGCAGTCCCTGTGTGAAATGAGCGGGTGGGTATCAGCTCAGCACAGCCAAACCCACTTTCACAGCTAGCTCCTTGGCCAGCAGAGAGGCTGTGGAGTGGTTCCCCTCTTGCCTCTATGGAGGGAGGGGGAGACCCAGCATGTGAGCGCTGAGACCCTGGCTGACAGAATGGGATAGGAGGAACTTGCCTGGTACTTTGTGAACTGCACCTGCCCTCGAAATGGAGATTATCTATCTCCAGGGGAGTATCTCTCAGGCTATGTCTACACTATAGAGGGTTGGTTTTTTTTTCTGGAAAACCTGCCATTTTCCCGAAAAAAAAACATCACTTCCACACTGCAATCGTGTTCTTTTGAAAAAAAAATTGAAAGAACAGAGGGTTTTTTCTAATGTTGGGTAAACCTCTTTCTATGAGGAAGAAGCCTTTTTCTGAAAGAGCTCTTTTGCAAAAAGGTGTGTGTGGACGGGGAAGAGGGAGTTCTTTTGAAAGAAGAGGAAAGAGGAAAAACCATACATGCCCTAGTGGCCATTCCATCCATAGTCATCACAGCTTAAATGCGGGATAGCGTCCATTCAGCGTGGATGCTATCTTTCAAAAAAGCAGATAGCTTTTTTGATGTGCTTTGGCAGTGAGGATGCTCTCTTTCGGAAGAAGTTTTTTTGGAAGATCTGTTCCAGAAAAGCTTCTTCCGAAAGAAGCCTGCAGTACAGACGTAGCCTCAGAGGGCTGGCCCTGGGCAAAGGCCGGTATGCTGCACAGAACCCCAGATGGTGGGAAACAGGTGGGGAGCATGTGGAAGCAGGTGGGAAGACTTCTGGGTACTCCTTGGGGGGGCAGATGCCCCGATGGGTCCTGGGAGCCTCCCCATGCATCCAGGAAATGGGCACAGTCAGGAAGTGCCCTCTGGGTAGATGAATTTTCTTGGGGCATGTGTGAGACATATGGGAGGCTGACCCCTCTTGTGCTAACTTGTTATTTGGAGCAGCAGCTGGCCCTGTCTCCATGCAGTGATAGGCCTTGGGATTGTACCCCCTTAGTGTATGTCTACACTAGCCCCCTAGTTCGAACTAGGGAGGCTAATGTAGGCATTCTAAATTGCAAATCAAGCCCGGGATTTAAATAACCCCTGCTTGATTTTCATCTTCCCGGCCGGTTGTCATTTTTTGAAATTTACAAGTCCGGACTAACTTCCTGTGTATACACGCGGCAGGGATCTGGTAGTTCAAAATAAAGCCCTAGTTCGAACTACCTGATAAACCTCATTCCAGGAGGAATAACAGATAGTTCAAAGTAGGGCTTTATTTCAAACTACCAGGTCCCTGCCGTGTGTAGACGCGGGCAGTTAGTCCGGACTTGTAAATTTCAAAAAGTGGCGACTGGCCGGGAAGATGCAAATCAAGTGCAGGATATTTAAATCCCGGGCTTGATTTGCAACTTTGAATGCCTACATTAGCCTCCCTAGTTCGAACTAGGGGGCTAGTGTAGACGTACCCTTAGCTCTTAACTTTGCTTCTGGGCTTGCAGAGCATTCGTTGCTTAGGAGATGCCGGTTTTTCAATCTTTGGCAAATATAAACTATCTAACTGGAAGGTCAGGTGCTTGGCCCATCTGATTACTGGGATGAGTGCATGTGTCACCCTTTCAGCTCACTCCGTTCTGTTCTGCTCCCTGCACTGCTGGGATGCAAGTCCAGGGGGTGGGAGGAGGAATGTTCACTCCTGCATTTACTCCCCAAGGAGGCCATTGCTGCTTCTGAGCAGAGATGTTAAATTTAGATTAATGGGCTAATCTGCATTGACTATTTGATTAGTCGATAAGGGCGCCTCTGCCTTTGAAGTGTAGCAACAGTCCCAGGGCTGTTGCTACACTTCAAAGGCAAAAGCGCTGTGGGGAGCACAGAGCCTGCCAGTCCCCCACTGACCCTGTGCTCCCTGTGGCTTTTCAAAGCATCAGGGCTGCATAGAGCCCAAGGTCAGCATCCTCCCCCAAGGTCAGAGTCCCTCAACTGACCCTGGGCTCCAAGGGGCACTGCCGCTTTGAAGCACCCCCTCCTCTTTCACCTCTCTTGCTGCCTCTTTCTGATAGAGGCAGCAAGGGGAGGGGGAAGCGACTGGCTGACTAGTGTGTCGACTATCCGATGAGCATTTGCTTATTGGATAGTCGACTAACTGTTCACATCCCTAGTTCTGAGTATCAATACTCTTCACTCCTTCCTCCCAGGGAGCCTCTGATCATTTCACGGCCTCCCCCCAGCCCAGTGAACTAGGAGGAATAAGTTGGAGAAAAGCACATTTCGGTTGAATAATGGAAATGTCCCCAAAGAATGAGATCTGCATGATAGAAAATAGATGGCCTGACGACATAGCTGTGGGGCGCAGAATGAAGAACCAATGTAGGCTGGTCAAGATGGGGAGGAGTCGGTGGTGGGGAAGGGGCATGGGAAGTGGGAGACTGTCTCTGTCAAATGGTAAGATGTGAGGCAACATGCTGGGAAAATTGTTGTCAGGAGCTCCTTGTTGGTTTGCTAGGGCAGCTGAAATCAAAGCAAAGGCCCAGTCCTGGAGCAGGGGGAACTGATGGTTCCCCTTTTCCTAAGCCTCCCCCACCCTCCTGCTCCTAGCACACCTCACCTAGGGCATTGTCCTGCAGTGCTGGAGGAGGCAGCGACATTCAAGGCACATGAGGAGAGCGGGAAATGCCAGGGGGAGTTCAGTTATGAGTGACTTTGATCTCTGGGCAAATCCTAGGGAACTGCAGTGAGAAGGCAGGTTGGGGCCATGGACACAAGGATGTTGGGAGCTGGGCAAGTTCCCTACTCCCAGCTCTGCAAGTGGCCTGTCTGTCCTGACTGCTGTTCCAGTTCTGGAGCATAGCTCTGCCAGTGTGTCTCCATCTAGTCCTGGAGCACCAGCACCCTGAGTGAACTCAGCCTTGTCCTCCCCACCCCCCGCCGCTGTGCCACTGAATTTCAGAATGGGCTGCCCCCAACGGAACATGGATGAGCTTTGCAAAGGCAGGATATCTGCATTTGAATTTTCCTGTAGAATCAGATTTAAGTCAAAGACCTGGGTCTGTAGCTGGCTTGTGTGTGGGTTCCCTGGCAGTTAGGGTTTGTAATGACTTGTGGCCTTGGTTACAGGTGACTTCTGTGATGTGAACCACTGTCAGAATGGGGGCACCTGCCTGACTGGTAGCAGTGAGACTCCCTTCTTCTGTATCTGCCCCGAAGGCTTCGCTGGGATTGACTGCAATGACACAGAGACAGGTACAGCCCATGCGGGAGGGAGATCCAGAGGTTCTGTTCCCTGGAGACCAGAATGTGATCTGCATGTTGTGGTGATGCATCAACAATAAACCAGCCAAGTGTGTGGATCTGTTAGATCAACATGTGCCTTGCAGGCACAAGTAAATAGCAAAGTTCCCATGCCATGACCTCCTCCCCCAGCTGGTTTCAAATTCCCACCTCGCCAATGACCTGTGCAGGCTGTTGTTTAAAAAACTGGTGCCCAAGGACATGAACATAGGTAGATCTTAGAGTCTTAGGATGAGCTTCTTTTCATGGGGAAATAAATGACAGACTGTCTAAGCACATGCCATGCCCTTTTCTAGCGACTGGTCTTTTGCAGGATAACATCTTCCTACTGCTACCAGGCAATGGAGTGGTAGAGCGCTCTGTTATGGAGCTGAAGGTCCCAGTTTCAAACACTGATGACAACCAGTGCAGGCTTGTACCAGAGTCACACACACCTCAGGGGCACTAACAGCCAAATGCAATAATATCAGAGCCAAGCATGTCTTGGGGTCACCAAGTCACAGTAAAGGGCATGCTTGAACCCGAGCCCTTCACCCCTGGAACCAGGTTGATTTTTCCTTATCCTGTTCCCTTTTGACAACTGTTTGCTTTTTCTGTTTCCTTCCCCAGGTCCCTGCCAGCCTAATCCCTGCCACAACAATGGCAAGTGCCAGATGGTGCCCAACCGGGGCGATGTCTTTACCGAGTATGTCTGCAAGTGCCCTGCGGGGTATGAAGGCACCCACTGCCAAAAGAGTGAGTGTGGGCTGCTTCTCCAAGGGCGGGGGCAGCGAGCACTGGCTCTGGGGAGGATGGGGAAGGGGCAGAAAGACCTCAATGCAGGAGGAGCTGCTGAAGTGGGAGGGGAGCATGGAGACCTGGTGTCCATGGGGTGGATTGTATTTATGTAGGTTTCCAATGAGGTCTCTGGGGGAGGAGCTGTAAGTTTCTAATCCAGCAAAATACCCCCTGGGTTTGTTTCCACCAAGGCATTGGATGTTTCTCTCCCCGAAGCTCAGGGAATGCACTAGCAAGGTCTTGCAGGTGACTCTCTCCCCTCACATGCCTCTGAACTTACTTGCTGGCTCTCGTGTCCACTGGCAGGGGCTCTGTGATGCCAGCTGTTCTGTAGCAGCCCAGCTGTCAGACCTGCTCTGAATCATGGGTCCCAGAGCTGCTAGAGTGGGAGGGGAGACATGAGGTGGGGTTTGGAAGCTGGTGCCACTTGGGGTAAGTAGGCCAGCACCAGGTGAGATGCAGGGACTAGAGCTGGGTGGGATATGGGGAGATGCTGGAAGAGATGGTTGTACTGGAGTGGATGTGATTGCTTACTCTTGGTAGGATGCAGGGCCTGGTGGGCACAGTGTCGGAGCAGAGCCAAGTGGGATGCAGGGTCTGACTCCAGGTGGGATGCAGAGTTCAGCAGTGAGTGCCCTGAGGGACCTAGAAAAAATTATAAAGATACTGAGGATAAGGGCAGTGCAATGGGGTGTGTCTGGCCTCTGCATCTTAACCATAGCTTGGCCAGTGGCAGTTCTGCTTTTATGACACCTGGGGCTCTGCCTGCTCAAAAGGAGACTTTGTGCATCATCTGCAGTGTTCAGAGGGACCCTCCTCAGAGGTTCACACAGATGCATAGAACCACCTGTGCCCCTAAGTCCAGTCCACTCTGGTAGGAGTGGCGTAGCTGGGCATCTCAGCTAGAGCCCTTACTCCTGCAAGCAACCCAGCAGTTTGAACAGCTTCTTGGATTAAAGCACTCACCTGGCTTGCCAGAGCGGCTGCCTGCTGATAAATCTGTGTGTGTGTGATGGGATTCTATTATAGTCCTAGCTGTGAAGGCTAGGACTATAATAGAGTTTAAAGAGAAGCTAGATAATTTCATGGAGGTTAGGTCCATAAAAGGCTATTAGCCAGGGGATAAAATGGTGTCCTTGGCCTCTGTTTGTCAGAGGCTGGAGAGGGATGGCAGGAGACAAATCGCTTGATCATTGTCTTCGGTCCACCCTCTCTGGGGCACCTGGTGCTGGCCATTGTCGGTAGACAGGATACTGGGCTAGATGGACCTTTGGTCTGACCCAGTACGGCCGTTCTTATGTTCTTATGATTCCCTGCCCATCCTGTGATGCTGGGTTTGAGGCTGGGAGGGCTGTGGCTCTCTCTCATCTTCACTCCTATCTCCCCTAGATGTGAACGAGTGCTCCTCAGAGCCATGCAAAAATGGAGGCACCTGCCTAGACCTGAGCGGTGACTATGCTTGCAAATGTCCCTCTCCATTCCTGGGGAAGACCTGCCATGTCCGTAAGTCCTTCATTGTGACAGGTGGTTTTAGACACCCCAGCCTCTATACACACACGTGTGCACACACATACATACACACTTCCTGATGCCCCTCTCTGCTCTCAGCAGTACCAGCGAGCACAAAGGGAGGCCTCATGGGTTGTGGTTAGGAAAAAACTGAGGTTGATGACTTTTGAAGCTGCTCAATAGTCATCCATGAGCCCGTTGACTCTGGAGAGCCCAGTGTGAATGAAATTAGTGCTGGGGAGGCATCCCGGAGAGAGCACTGAGTCCCTTATGGAGGACCTCCTGCTTGCCTCATGACTCTGGGATGGTCCCAGATGCTGGGTCACAAACCCATCCCAGAGGGGACTTTCCCTCTTTGAATCTCCGTATATCTTGTTGCTGTGATGGGACAGCCGTGATGGCTGGGTAGTAGAAAAGAGAGCTTCATACAAGGAGCATTCCCTCTTCAGGCTGTCCAGG
Organism: Pelodiscus sinensis; assembly: GCF_052426305.1. NCBI lineage: Eukaryota > Metazoa > Chordata > Testudines > Trionychidae > Pelodiscus > Pelodiscus sinensis. The sequence goes on from NC_143065.1 coordinate 30,557,835, forward strand.
CTTATGATGGTGGTGAAAAGAACATCTTCTCTGAGAGCGTTCAAGACCACTGTAGACCAACTGTGTCTGAATAAACTTGGTTTGGGAAGTGTTGAGGGCACAACTATGGGAAGGGGTTGGGGTGAAGCCAGATTGGCTGGGGATCAGGGAGAACTAGCCATCTTCTTCATCTTAATGAGGCTCCAAACCAAAGCCCCAAGTGGCCAAAGAAGGTCCCTGATCTGATCTAGTATCCTTTTCATTCCCATGAGACAAGAGGTGTCTCCAGAGAACTTTAGGAATACGATGGTGAGAGTGTTACATTCTTTTTCTCTCTTGTTCTTGTTCTTCCTTGGCTGTGTCTACACTGGGCCACTTATTCCGGAAAATCAGCCGCTTTTCCGGAATAAGCTGCGAGCTGTCTACACTGGCCCTTGAATTTCCGGAAAAGCAACGATGCTCTACTGTACAAAATCAGCCGCTATTCTGGAAAAACTATTCTGCTCCCGCTCGGGCATAAGTCCTTATTCCGGAACACTGTTCCGGAAAAGGGTCAGTGTAGACAGCCCAGTAGTCTTTTCCGGAAAAGCGCGTCTACATTGGCCACAGACGCTTTTCCGGAAAAAGGGCTTTTCCGGAAAAGCAGCCTGCCAATGTAGACGCTCCTTTTCCGGAAAAACTGAAAACGGAATAGTATTCCGTTTTAAGCAGTTCCGGAAATTCATGCCAGTGTAGACACAGCCCTTTACTGATGACCTACCCACCTTCTTTTCATCCCCAATCTCCCACCCTTCTCTTGCCCCCATTCCCTTTCTCTGCTCCAGGCTGTGCCGTTTTGCTGGGCATGGAGGGAAGGGCCATTGCAGATGCCCAGCTGTCAGCTTCATCTGTGCACTATGGGTTCCTAGGCCTGCAGCGCTGGGGTCCCGAGCTGGCCCGACTCAACAACAATGGAATTGTAAATGCCTGGACCTCCAGCAACTATGACAAGAGCCCCTGGATTCAGGTACCAGCTGGCTGGAACACACAGACTTTCTCTTGGGTGGGTCATTGCAGAACAGGCTTCTTTTGAAGCCCCAAGCACTAGACCAGGGGTGGGCAAAAGGGCAAACGGGTTGATCCAGCCTGTGGAGGCCCTGCCACTCCACTGACCCCAGGCCAATTAGGGCCTGAGGGAAAGACAGTACAGAAAGCTTCCTCCCACCCTGCCAGGAGCACACCACGCTTTGAAGCGCTGCGCGCTGCTCGCAGAGTAGGAGGAGACGCCACATGCTCCCCCACCCCTGAGCCCTGATTGGCCTGGGGGTGGGAGATAAATGCAAAGTTTCCTCTGCCCTTCCCCTCACCCCCCTGCCCTGTGAGAAGTGCACATCACTTTAAAGTGCCGTACGCTCGCGTAGGGCGGGGTCAAGGTGAAGGAAGTTTTGCACGGCTCCCCCATCCCCAGGCTCTAATTGGCCTGGGAGCGGGTGAGCACGCGAAGCTGCCTCCCATCCTGTGAGGAGCGCAAGGCACTTGTAACCGTGTAACAGCTGAGATTTTCAACGCTTACACAATTACCCACTTTTTAACATCCCTAATGGGAATGTGAACCTGCTGTACTATTCCCTGCTGAAATCTCCACCTTGGAGTAGCCATGTCACATGGACATCCTCCTAATGTTAACATGACTCATAGAAGGAGGTGTCTCAGGGCAGCATCCCTTGTGGGTCAGCTGGCATTTCTTGATGATGCAGGATGCTCCATCTCCTGGGAAGTGGTACTCAGGGAATACCCTCCAGTGTACTCTGTTGGTACAGCTGGGCATCCTTCCCTCCTTGACCAGGGGCCTAGATCATGGTGTTAGGTTGTGGGGAGAGGGAGATCTGCATTGAAACAATGGGACAGCCCGCAGATGGACAGACCACCCTCCACAGGGCAGTCACTTTCAACAGTACTAAAGCTGAGTTGGTTCTCAGGAGTCCAGCTGGGCTGCAGGTCACACAAACCTAATACTCCATGGAAGGCCTGGGAGAGCAGGGTGTAGTGCAGCCTCTATTCTGCGTTAGGCTCTGTCGCATGCTACCTGCCCATCTGAGAAACCTTATGTTGTGCCGTAGGCAAACCTGCTGAGGAAGATGCGGCTGACAGGGATCATCACACAGGGTGCCAGTCGGGCAGGCTGGGCAGAGTACGTCCACTCTTTCAAAGTAGCACACAGCCTGGATGGGCGTGTGTTTGTGTTCTGCAAGGATGAGATTCAGGATCGAGACAAGGTGGGTAGTTGCAGTAATGTGCCAGCTGCCTCCGCATGTGGGAGGGAAATGTGGGGGCTGTATCAGCCTGGAGCGAGGAGGATGATATCCTGGGAGCGTTGGCACATCTGCATGTTACCACTGTGAAATGGTGGGAGCTTTGTGTCCCTTCTTGGGGTTGGCATTTGCTTAGAAGAGATGTTGTGTCTTTGCAGGAGCTGCACACAGGACCGTTGGGTTCTCAGAAAAGTATTGGGAACAATAAATACCAGTAGTTTCATAATAATATCAACAGTTGTACACAGCTGCACACAGGCAGAGAATCGAATATCCCAAGTTTGCTTCGCTCTGAGCTGTGGGTTCTGATTCACAAGTTTGTGGGCAGCCTCCATGTACGATGTCTCCTGTTCAAAATGTTTGTCAGTCTATCAGGGAGCAGACACAATACCATGTGTAACCAGCCACACAGCAAAGAGAGTAAACAGTGACCAAAGTGAAAAGTATGCAACTCCCTAAAGGGGTTGATGATTTGTTCAGCTCCATCAAATCTAGTCCACAGATACATTTGTAGAGAATGGGATTGGTCTTCAAACAATTTGCTAGAGGCGCTGAACTGGTAACAAATAATTCAGGCACTTCTACTGTATGGTACAGTATACATTACTGTATAGGTGTTTATTTACAGAACCAAGAGCACTCCTTCCCTGTAAGTCAGCTGGCCTATAAACTTACCGACTAATTGACAGCAGTGTTACCAGTTTTCTTGATTTTTCTCTGATAGATCTTGCAATAATTGGTGTATTTCTTAAAACCTAAGTGGCTGTGATCCTGTGACTATACGAGAATTTTGGTTTGGCAACACTGTGACTCTCCAGAGAATATCTGTGTTGGTGATGAGTTGTGTTCTGTCAAATGGCTTTTTCTGTTGAGTCTACAAATGCTGGGTTAGGGTTAGGGTTAGGGTGTGCAATGGGCACACACCTCACTTCACATGTGTCATTTTAGTAATATGGTGGACAAGGATATGGGGGAGAGACGGGATGAGGACTTGATATTGGCCCTATTCCTGGCCATTAAACACTCATCTTGGCCTATGCCATTGCAGGTTTTCCAGGGGAACGTGAATAATGATGGCATGAAGACGAACATGTTCAGTCCTCCGATCACAGCTCAGTACATCCGCATCTACCCTGTGGGGTGTCACAGGGCCTGCACACTGCGCTTTGAGCTGGTTGGCTGCGAAATGAATGGTAATTGTCTACCCTGGGCCAAGGATATGGCCTGCTGCTCTGGGGCATTCACTTTCCTGTCTTACAGATCTCTGAGGCGGATGTGCATGTACACTAGGGATGGGCAACCTAGGCTAATGAGTGGGCCACATGAATGGCCCTCCTTCATCTCAGTGGACTGCAACATTGCATGGTCTCATGGGATGGAGTAGTTTTGCTAACTGCGCTTGCATGCCTAGAATTTGCGGGGTGTGCCATTGAACCATAGCAGCACTTTGCAGAGGAAGCACAAGGCTCTCACAGGCATTTTTGTATGCAATGGGCACACACCTCACTTCACATGTGTCATTTTAGTAATATCGGTAGGAAAAAAATGACGCAGATGGAAACCAGTGAAATCTGGCAAGTCTGAATAGGCAACAGTAAACAAAATGTCTTGTGGGCCACACGTAAAACCTCAGGTTGCCCACCACTGTTATTCACAGCACAGGCTGTTACCTCATCAGATCACACATGTTGGGCTGAGTCAATGCTTAGAAAATGATTTTTAAAGTTACCCCAGATGTAGAAACCAGTTCTTGAGACTCAGGTCTATGCCCTTAGTATATCAGTGGCATTTAGGAGGCATGGTGCAAGGAGTGGTGTAGGCAACTTGACAGAGGGTGCTATCACCTCAGAGTCATTACTGACTGCAGTGCAGGGCTATCCGTGCAGGGCTATGGGATGTGGTGTTGGCTATGGGATTTGGTGTTGCCTTTCTGACAAGGCTTGATGACCCCTGGTTGTCAAAGATCCGTTAGCTCGTTTCATGAACATTGGGGTATTAACTCCAGGGTTTCAGCCAAATCACTTCTTAGATAATGACATTCTACTCCCTAAATCCTTCCCAGGCAGTCTCAATTGGGGTCTTTCTTCACTCTGTCCCAACCCCCCCGAGCAGCGCTTCTGTGCGGCTGTTGAACAGCTGCTGAGATAATTTCTCTGTAGTGTCTGCAAAATTCTTCAGGATCAAAGTCCCCTAGAAAATGTAATTTAGCTGTAGTAGGCTCAGCCAATCCAATTTCTCTCTTGCTAGCTCCACATTCCTAACATGACACATGCGAGGCAGCGCTTGGCACAGTGGGTACTGTTCTGAGGTTCTGGATTGCTCCAGTGGGGAGCCAGGCTTGCTGTTTTCGTTGAAATGTACCTTGTGTGTTTGTCCAGTCAGGGCATGTCTAAACTACAAAGATTTTTCCAAAAGAGGATATGCAGATTCCTGGAATTTACATATATTCTTCTGATTGCATTTTCGAAAGAGGATCTTTCAAAAATGAAAGTCATCTGGAGGCATTTTTTTTGTGAAAAAAACAAAAACCACCTTTTTTGAAAAAATTCTTCCTGAAAAATAAGATTTACGCATTTTTTTCGAAAAAGGGGTTCCCCCCCCCAAAATGCATCCAGACTACTTTAATTTTCGAAAGATCCTCTTTCGAAAATGCGATTGGAAGAAACCTCTTTTGAAAAAGCTTTGTAGTTTAGACGTGCCCTCAGTGTTGTCAGGGAGGCTGGGAGCAAACCTTTACTGCCTGGCTGTTGGCCCCCGGTGTATTGCTAGCGGGGTTGGTGCAGCCATGTCACAGCTGTTTGCAAGGTGCGGGAGGCTCTGTGGGGTATAGTGCAGTGGAAGGAGGAGGTGGGAATAAGCAGGTTGGGATAGAGTGAGGCGGGGCTTGGAGGAAGGAATGGAAAAGGGGCAGAGCCTGGGACAGAGCTGGAAGTCCTCCATGCCTGTGGCCACAGTCCATGATAGAACAGCTCTGGGGGACTGAGAGGCCTCTATCTCTAGTGCTATGACTCTTCCAAGTTCACTGTATGTTTTGTGCCCTTGGAACCCTGCCAGGACCCCAGTAGTGCTTGGGCTCTGCCAGGGCCCAGTCCCTTACAGAGAGAGGTGAGGAACCTGGGGGAGAGCCCTTCAGGAATATGGCAGAAGGGGTCCAAGCCCTGGGAACAAGAGCAAGCGACAGGAATTAGCCCAGAGGTAAGATCTGGAGTTCATCTTCGGGAGCCTTTCAGGGAAAGGGAGTACTGCTCGCAAGCTGGCAGGTCTGGGCCCCAGCTGCTTTGGCACTGAGAGCTCAGGTCTCATTCCACATAAGGGGTTTGTGCTTTGGTTTTCCATCCCCATCCTCTGCCCCAGTCTTCTCTTTGTCTGCATCAGTGCCCACAGTGACACCCACCGGTAACAATGAGAAGTGCGGGGCTGATCCCATTTCCTGGCTGCAAGGTTACAGTAGGAACTGGCCCATGTAACAATCCAGATAGGCTTTTCTAGGCCAGGGAATGGGAGAAGGAAACAATACCTTGCCCCTGGAGTGGATTCTGCACATAAAGCCAGGGAGCTGTGTGCTGTGCTGTGTTGAGGAGAGCAGAGCTTCCCCCCGCCCCCCCCCCCACACACACAAGGGCTGGCTGAAACAAAAGACAGGACTATGCAGCACTTTAAAGACTAACAAGATGGTTTATTAGGTGATGAGCTTCTGTGGGCCAGACCCACTTCCTCAGATCAATTTGTGGAAGAAAATTGGCAGGACCATATATACCAAAGTGATGCAATAAAAAAAAAGTGAACACATATAAAATTGACAAATCAGATTTTAGAATGGGGGGAGGGGAGGTTAAGGGGGAAGGTTAGTGTCTGTGAGGTAATGCTTTTACAAAGATTATCATTACAAAGATAGCTTCCCCAATTATCACTCCTAATATCATTACCTCACAGACACTAACCTTCCCCCCTCACCCTCCCTGTTCTAAAATCTGATTTGTCAATTTTATATGTGTTTTTTTTTATTGTATCACTTTGATATATAAGGTCGTGCCAATTTTCTTCCACAATTTGATCTGAGGAAGTGGCTCTGGCCCATGAAAGCTCATCACCTAATAAACCATCTTGTTAGTCTTTAAAGTGCTGCATAGTCCTGTCTTTTGTTTCAGCCAGACCAGACTAACACGGCTGCATCTCTATCACTATACAAGTTCAAATTTTAATCACATTCTTGGAGGGAAAGTACTGAGAGTTGTCCTTGCAGCCCTCCTGCAGCAGGGGGCGCTGCCACACAGTGAATGGTCCTCTCAGGGGAAATTAGGTATAAGGTAAATGCAGAACTGAAAAAAAAATTAAACTCGCCCATTTCAATGGCTCTATTGCTTTCCTGAGAGGGCCTGGGAGTTTTGAGGTCCCAGCTCTGTGTGCTCAAGGCTCAGTGCTTTCTCTGTCTTTGGCATCTCTGCTGTCTGCCTTTGTGGTCTCTGCTCTTTGCATCTTTGGGGTTGTGGTCTGTATAGCTCTGGGATTCCTGGGACTGGTTTAGTATCTCATATTTCTGGGTCCTGCTCTATGTTGTTTGGGATGACGATGCTGCTGGACTCTTCCCTTTCACTGTGTCTATAAACCATTGTGTTACAGTGTATTTCAACACGGCAGGTTGTTCGGAGCCACTGGGCATGAAATCCCACCTGATCTCTGACCAGCAGATCACAGCCTCCAGCGTCTTCAAGACATGGGGCATTGATGGTTTCACCTGGTACCCACATTACGCCCGTCTGAACAAGGCAGGCAAGACCAATGCCTGGACCGCACTCAACAATGACCAGTCTGAGTGGCTGCAGGTGTGTCCCCTTCACCCCACAGTAGCTGTGCCAGCAGGGAGGTAGGGAAGTCTGGTGATATGAGCATAGGCCTGGGGCCAAGGAGTACATGAGCTCCAATAGCAGAACTCATTCTGATTCCCACTGTAGCCTTGAGCAAGGCATCTGGCTCAGTTTCTCCATGTGTAAAAATGGATCTAATAGTCCATTACAGCTTCTTGAGGAGCCATATATTTCTATTGTGAAGGCCTGGGTGCAGGATGCTTTGGGGGTCCTTGTCAGGGGAGCTTGAATCTTGGGCAGAATACGGGCAGTGGCTGGAGCCTGTTTCAGAAAGCCATGTGTTTGCTGTGCTCTGTGCATATGGGATTGCAAACGAATCTCAGGAAGGGATTCATTGACACTTTGGACTCCCCTCTCCCCAGTTTCCTACCTTGCGATTCTCACCTCTTTCTATCCCTCCCTGTTTTCTAGGGGTCCCCTCTGCACCCCTGGATCTATGTATGAGGAACTGGAAGCTGCTTGTTGGGAGTGGCTGTCAGAAACCCTTGTCAGTCCCATCACTTATCTCTCCCCCCGCCCCCATGGTCAAGATCAGCATCCCGGTTCTATATGGATCAGGCCATGGGAGCTTGGCTCAGTCGTCCCTGTCCTGTGCTACATGCCCCATGCCTGACTCTTCTGCTAAGAATTTGATTCTGCTGTGTGGCCTCAGTTGCTGCCTTGTGTTCTTTTTTCAGCCAGCAGAGGGAATCACAGGGGAAATGCTCAGCCCTGTGACTACTCCAGAGCCTGCCTATAGCTTAAGTGCTGGCTCCGGATGAGCTATGGGAGGGGACAGAAACTCCTGGGACACATGAATCTATCAGAAGCGATGAGGAGTCCTGTGGCACTTTGTGGTACATGCATCTGACGAAGTGGGTCTTTGCCCATGAAAGCTTATGCTCCAATACATCTGTTAGTCTGTAAGGTGCCACAGGACTTCTCGTCGCTTTTGCAGATTCAAACTAACACAGCTACCCCTCTGATACATGAATCTGTCAGTTTTCCTGTCATTATCCCAGGCCCCAGCTCCTCCCTTCAGGTGATTTCAGAATCCTCGGTGGTGGCAGCTTAGGCAGAGAGAGTGAAGAGCCAGGCCAGAGAGTGTCTCTAGAGAGCTGAGAAGCCAATCCTGCCCTTAGGAAACAAGCCTTCCAGAACTGACCTTTCCCAGCATTTGCCTTTATCTGATTGTCCCTGCAATGTCACAGCATCTCAGCCTGGGTCCCTTTACCCTTCCTTCGTGGGGGTGTCTCTGGCCCTATGAGATCGTTTGGCACATAGTCCGTGTACCCGGACTGCAGCTCCTTCTGGGTAACCCACCTGCTTGTCTCCACGCCAGCCTTCTGCTCTTCTTCCACGTTCCCTCGTCTCCCTCCTTCCCACCTGTGAGGAAGCTCAGCACTAGTGAGGCCACCCAGGCTGGGGGAAGGCAAAGGAAGCTTTGTATGCTTACGTTGGAGTTGCTCTGGGGCCTAGGGCACATTGCACGGTTCACTTACCGCTCTGCTGCCCAGAATAGTTGGAGCCCGAAGAGCCCTAGCCATTCCCTCGCCTAACCCAGAGCTGCTTACTCCTGTCTTTGGCCACACTCCAGCACACCCTCATACCAGGTTCAGTGTGGGGTTGCCTATATTGTCTCTGTGCCATTTGTGCAGAGGGGGAATTCCCCAGGGAATGCACTGTGCTGGGCTGTGGGTAGAATCTGCCCATGTTCCCAGTCAGACAGGTTGGTGTGTGCAGTGAGCTGTCCTAGGCAGTGGGTGATCTTCACTTAGCAAAGCTGCACAGAGCCGGAGGCTGTCCATGCGAAGCCCAGGACTGGAATAGCAGAGGGACTGCTGTCAGGCCTGAGGGCCATCAGTAGAGCTGAGTGGATGAGGCCTGCAAAGCTCCTGCCTCTCCCAGCTTGTCTCTCTTGGGACCTGACTCACTTTGGGGGCAAAGCGAGTGGCACCCTTTGAAAAAGCCCCGTGTCTCTGGCAGGTCGACCTACGCACACAGAAGAAGGTGACCGGCGTCATCACTCAAGGGGCTCGAGATTTTGGGCACATTCAGTATGTGGCAGCCTACAAAGTGGCTTACAGTGATGATGGGACGTCCTGGACGGTTTACAAGGACAACAGGACAAACAGCAGCAAGGTGTGTGCAGGGAAGGGGCTTTGGCAGCACAGGGGGAAACTACAAATTCCAGCATTTCCAAAGGGGCTGGAATGGGCAGGCGCCTAGATGGCTTATAGCAGCAGAGGAGTGGCATCACCAACCAAAGAGCTGCTGGTGCCTAGCTCATATCTCAGTGCCTAGCTTATCAGCAGCTGCACCTAGTGTTTAATGGGGCAGACATGATGGGGCCCGTCATACTGACCATCCTTGCTGTGTACAGGCAATCCCCAACTTACGTGGATCCGACTTATGTCGGATCCGCACTTACGAACGGGGCTTTCTCGCCCCGGAGCTCACGGGCGGCTGGTCGCCACCCGTTTCCTCCGGGGCGAGAAAAGCTTCTCCCGGTCTCCCTGGTCTGCTGGGGGGTCCAGCAAAGCCGCTGGACCCCCCCAGCAGACCAGGGACACCCAAGGAAAGCCACCCAGGCAGCGGCTTTGTTCGGGTGTCCCTGGTCTGCTGGAGGGGGTCCAGCGGCTTTGCTGGACCCCCCCAGCAGACCAGGGGGACAGGAGCAAAGCCGCCCAGGCGGCAGGGGTCCCGCCACCTGGGCGGCTTTGCTCGGGTCTCCCTGGTCTGCTGGGGAGGGAGGGTGCGCAGCTAGTGCGCCCCCCCCAGTAGACCAGGCTTTTGTTGCGGGACGCCTCGGGTAGAGCAGCTGGGGTGCTGCCGGGTTGGTCCTGTGGGAACCTACCAGGCAGCGCCCCAGCTGTTCTGTCCCAGGCTCCAGATTCAGCAGCTGTTGAAACTGATCAGGCTGATTCCAGGAAGCTGGGGGCAGAGCAACTCTGCCTCCGGCTTCCTGTAGTCAGCCCCTGGTCAGTTTCAGTGGCAGCAGCTGAATCTGGAGCCAGTTCCGACTTACATACAAATTCAACTTAGGAACAAACCTATAGTCCCTATGTTGTATGTAACCCGGGGACTGCCTGTATGTGGGGGGCAGGGCACTTGGAGAGCTCCCCTCCTACAGTACTTTTCAACCCAGCAGTGCCTCCTTTTCCATGGCACCTGCTCCCTAAGCTAATGGTTCCTTCCCTCTCTCTGCAGATCTTCCAAGGAAACACTGACAACACCTCTCACAAGAAGAATGTTTTTGACGTGCCCTTCTACGCCCGCTTTGTGCGCATTCTGCCCATGGCGTGGCACAACCGCATCACGCTGCGCATGGAGCTGCTGGGCTGTGATGAGTAGTCAGCCAGGGAAGGTGGCGTGGAAGGCAAGGACTGGGCTGCCCCTACCCCCCAGCTCCCCACTCCTGGCCCTTCCCCTGCACTCCTGCTGCTGTAATGTCTCCCTCTCTGTGTCTCAACCATGCTGCCCCGTGACGGCTGTCTTTGGTTCCTGGTCTGGCAGAGGGGAGAGTTGGAGAGGGGCAGAAAGTGCATGACTGTAGCTGGTAGAAATGTCAAGGGAGGACTCTGGGTCCCCTCTGCCTTTGCTTTAGAAGAGAATGTGATGGCCCTGTATGGGTGGAGCTACTATGCTTGCACTAGCATGCAGAAAACCATGGAGCTCTCTGGCCCCACAGCTCTGCACTTTAGGGGTCTGTCCCAGGTGAGGGGCTTATGCCCTCTTAGCCCCTGCATGATGGTCCAGGTATTTCCCACCCAGGCCCTTATGGGACTCTCTGCAAACGGGCCCTAGCGACCTCCATCAGATCCTGAAAACTACTCCCTCTTTTAGCTCTGCTTCCACTGAAGGGCCCTTAGCACTCAAGAGCTTCCTGGTCTCCATCAGCATACAGGGGAGCCTTTGAGTGAGATGCCCAGGAGCTCGGGGCAGGCCCCTCCACTCATGGCCTCAGTCTCTCAAGCATTGGCAAGTAGCGGGCTTCCCCCTGACCTGTGAGTCGAGGGGAGGAGCTTCCAGTTCTCTGGCTCCTAAAGTAATTCAGAAGGACCTTTGGGAATAATCTGTTGCTGTAAGTGCACCAATCATCCCCTGCTTGCAGGCTGCTGCCCAGCTGCCATATTGCTGCGGGTCCTGTCACTTCAGGACAGTGCCAAGGGAGTGATGAGAAGGGGCGAGAACATGGACCAAGTCAGAGGACACAGGGCACGAGCGCAGGCAAAAGCCTGCACTGGATTCAGACAGGGAAGCTGCCCTGTTCCCTAAGGGCACATGCATGGGAAGATCTCTGCTTGCCAGTGGGGGAGCTGGGAGAAAGGGGGGGGGGCATGAGTAACTGCTGTTGCAAAATCTTGTGAGGGAGCGGGGTGCCTGACCCAAAGTCCAGCACCTGCCCATAATGTCCCAGGGTGGACACCAGTACTCATGCTGCTTACAGACCCGGCGAGCACAAGGACAGGGGCAGTGCTACCTGCCTTCCTTATACTTGTGGTCCTAGGAGCCTCACTTCTGAGCACCCTGCTGTGGCTGGTTCATACGGGAGAGCCCAGTCAACCTGACAGTCACCACCAGTCTCTCATCCTCCATTGCCATCCAAACATGAGGCCCGTATGCCTGCCCAGGCAGTCGTCGTTCCTGGGCTCTAACCACTGAGGTACCTCATGGCAAAGTCCACAGCCCAGACTCTCCTGGAGGGCAAAATGCTGGCCCCAGCAAACAGTTTGTCCATGGTGCTTTGTGGCACCGAGTCCCATGATGGTGCCCAGCTAAAGGAGAACCCAGAGATTCTCCAGCCATATTTCCTGATACTGCCTCAATTCTACCATGCCAAGGCAAGGGGGGGGGGGGGGCGGGGAGCAGAGCAAGGCAGAGGCAGCACATAGAGGAAACTAGCCTTGTGGTATGGAGCTTTTACACCCTTCTGCCGTGCAGGGAACTCTGTAGCCGACAGCAATCCCCATGATACGATCCTCAGCACCGAGTCAATTGACATGTTGCATGACAGCCTGGAGTGGGGACTCGTTATGTCCTGGTTCTGAACCAAACTGCTGCCTTATCACTGCAGGGTGCTTGGAGCATTTGGTCTGTACAAAGTGTGTGTTGGGGAAGGGCACTTAGTTTGCTCTGTGCTGCTGATCTGCCAAGTCCCATTGAGGCTGCTCAGTTTGCATATTAACTCCCCTTGCTTTCTCGTGACAGTCCCAGGCTCAGCAATGTTTCTTCCTTCATCTTGAGCAAAGGTTGCCCTCAGTGGGTTTGGTGCCCACCACAGCCTCATCATGCAGTCCTGGGTGCCTGCCCTGCCCTGATTCACATTGTCAGAGCAGTGCTTACCCATACACAGAATACGCAGTTGTGTAGGGCACCTGAAGATCTGGGGCACCACTGGGTCTTAATGTCTATCCAGCTGCTTCCTCCTATCCCTGTTCTGCGGTTCTGCTTCCTCTGGAGAGGATCTAGTTATCTTAAAAATGAACAAGCCTGCCAGCCCTATTAGCAGAACACGGAACCTGTGAAAGAGCCATTCAAGTGGTCATGAAGCCATTTAATAGGCATTTGCCAATGCCTGCCAAGTTCTGAATTTACTATTCTACAGAAGCTTAGTTTAAAATTTGTTTTAAAAATATTTCATTAGTGTGTTGCTGAAGATTGTAAAATCACATCTTTAAAATCGTCATCCCCTCCCCACACCAGCTCCCATTGGGCATATAGTAGTACCGCATAGGGCCCCATAAATCCTAAGGGCAGCCCTGTACATTGATACCGTTTCTGATTTTATTCTGAGTCATGTTACTTGGTGTTTTCTCAAAGCCCCAGCTCCCGGAGTCAGCTGATTGCAGGAGACTGCTCTCATTTAAGGAGAAAACCAAGTAGATTCTTGCCTTCCTGGTTGCAGAGAAAAGCTTGAAAACATGATCATTAAATGCTCCAAACTCAGGACAGGCAGAAGAACCCAACATGGATTATTCTTTAAATCTCAGGATTTTTAAGACCAAATGGATTATTTTTTGAAATTCATGATTTTTAAGCCAATCTTGTGATTTTAAGGGGGGAGGGAGGGAGGCTGTCTCATGAGACTTGAGTGCTTTGGAATGGCAATACTGGGTCTATCGATGCACGCTACATGCTTACAAGAGTGAGAGTGGTGGCAAATGGGCACAGTGTGCCCCTCACTGACCTCACAGCATGGCAACGGCTTGGCGCCTGGCAGAGAGGAGCCTCTAGATTTGGGATCAGTCCCAGCTGGCAGGAATGTGTGTCTCTGGTGTGGTTCTGACGTGATGCGCAATGCAGAACTGGACTATCTTCATGTATGTTTCAGAAGGAAGATGGACTGTTTGTGTGAGGGCATGAGTGAGTCCCGGAAGGGAAGACCACACACCCTGTAGGAGTGTCTGACAGTATTAAAAGCTGCTGAAACTCATGAGTGTCCACCTGCTTCTTTGGGTCTGTAACTTGGGTTTCACCTGGCACAGTGCTGAACACGAAACAGGGTTCTGCCCTGCTCCTCTGCCCCTTCTGCTGCCCACCCCCACCTCTCCATTCCATCGCTTCCTAAGCCCATGTCCCATCCTTGAAAAGCACCATGTGGCAGAAATTCATGGAGGATAGGAGATGTCCCATGTGTCTAAGGACTGGGATTACCCACGTATCTTTGCTTCAAATGCACCACACATAGCCTGCCAGCATAGCATGGCCTCAGCCGCTTGCCTCCACAGCACACCTGGAGTGAGGCCAGGAATTGGGCTCTCTTAGTTCCTTAATATGTCCCCTTCAATCTGCTATCATATAATTACTCAATTCACTAGATCAGAGCCCTCGTGCTCCCTAGAGCATCCACTGTCCCAGCTGTCGGCTCCCATCTGGGAGCTCCCCTGCTTTCCCAGCTCTCTTTTATCTTCATAAATGCTGGGGCCTGGGATTAGAGTCCATTTGCTCCAGCTGCAACCTCCTTGCCTTGGATATGAGTAGGGGTGACGGGTGCTTCTTAGAAGAAAGGTCTGAGGCAAATCTGCAGCTTAAGAGAAATTCCTCTGCTCGGGGGAGGCAGGAAAAGACTTAATCTCAGAGGGCCAAGAAGTCTGGTTATCTGTCTGCAGAGCTGGGAGCTAGGGAAGAGAGTAACAGGACCTGGCAGGATTGGAATTGGTCAGCAAGGGGCAGCGGAGGGGAGTAACATCTCAAGAGCTGATGGGACAACAGGAGGCCAAGTAGAAACTGGGCTAAGAGGGACTCCCCCAGCAATGTTCCCTCTTAATTTTTTCCATCCATGGGCAGAATTAATGTTCTGTGCACCTATAGAGAAACATGCTGCTGGCTGTGGGTGCTCTGCTAATCAGCTGGGCGGCATTTGAATCTCCTGAGTGACCACCCAAGCACACCGACAGGGAACATGGAATACTGTCCCCCTCCCAAGCTTTCTAGTCACATTGTGCTGCAAATCCTGTGGAAGGGGATGAAAAGGGGCTGTTTCTTGGAGGGAGGAGGGGAATTCTGACCAGTCCAGCTCAGGCAAGCTTCTTGTTCTCCTGAACTTCTATCCCCTGGCCCAGCAGATTCTAGGCTGCTGACTTGACTACTGAGAGCATGGCTCCCATGACTCAGGGCTGTGGGGAAAACACCATCTGGGGCTGCCTCAGCAGTGGTTCAGGATAAAGGATTTGACTCCAGGCAAAGGTTCAGGCTAGTGTCTCATCTATCCAAGTCCATCCCTCCCTACATGTGACCAGATTTCTAGGGTGCTGTGGGACAGGATATTAGTTTTTCCATCTTCATAACTAATCCCAGCACTGGCAGAGCTTTGGCAGCCTCACAAGGGGCACTCACTGACCCAAGACGGCTGCCTTCAGCCCCAAAGCATTTTTTAATTCCCAAAAGATGTTGATAGCCACCCCACCTCAGCTCAGGGCCTACACAGAACTGGGCCTGGGCTGCATGGCTGGGAGATCGGAGGGCTGGCACGCTCCTTTCTGAGTCAGTGCTGACCCCAGCACTCCAGTGCATTGCTAGGGAGTGTGACTAGGACGGGTCTCAGCTGGGGGTGCTCTCCCCTCTGAACCAATGCTGGTATTCAGCAGAGTGCCAGTGGGTGCTCTGGGAAGTGTCATTGGCCAGTTCAGACTTGACTTGCCATTTGCCTGGATAGGGTTGCCAGGTGTCCGGTACTGACCCGGACAGTCCGGTATTTTCACCCTATCCGGTAAAAAAATTCAGAAAATACCAGGCGCCTAAAATGTCCGGTATTTTCTGATTTTTTTCCCTGCCAGAAGGCAAAAATACTGGACACCTGGCAACCCTTCGACACACTCAGCAACTGGGCCCAGCCCCTGCTTACCTGGTTCTGCAGGGGCTTGTCTTGTGGCCGGAAAGAAAAACAAAATGGCTAACGGCAAAAAAGCCTCTTCTTAAAGGGGCCATGCTGATTTTTAATTTGGTCTCCCCCTTTTTTTTCTCAATAGAATTTTTTTCCCTGTGTTTTTTTTTGGGGGAGAGTGGGGGGTGTTCGGTATTTTTGGTAAAACCATCTGGCAACTCTATGCCTGGATGCTTGGAGCCGCTAAAGATTCCATTGCACATAATAGTTAGTTTGTTCCCAAGAGGCAGGGTATTTATAACATGGGGACAACATATGGGGGCACTGTCTGAAGACTGAACTTTCCGGGACCTAATCTCATAACAAGGATCAAGCTCCCATGTGGTTGTTCTTGCCAGTAGCTACTGTTGTAGCTTCTTTAACCCTGGTGTCCTGCTACATCCCTGTTGGGTAGTTACCTTGGCTGAGAACCACATGGGTATTTAGGCTCCTACCTTCCACCCGAGATCAATGCAAGCTTGGAATATCTTTGAGGATCTGGGTCCTTCTGCCCTCCCCAAACTCCTGCAGTTTTTCACTTCCTCTCTCTCAAAAAAATAGGTGGGTGGGTGATTAGGGTCACCAGGTAGTCTTAAAAAAAACCCAGACACACTTCATGGGGGAGTGATAGAAATGTAGCCGTGTTAGTCTGGTGTAGCTGAAACAAAATACAGGACTATGTAGCACTAACAAGATGGTTTATTAGATGATGAGCTTTCGTGGGCCAGACCCACTTCCTCAGATCAAATAGTGGAAGAAAATAGTCACAACCACATATACCAAAGGATACAATTAAAAAAATGAACACATATGAAAAGGACAAATCACATTTCAGAACAGAAAGGGGATGTGGGGGGGGGGGGGGGAGGGAGGTGAATGCCTTCATGGGGGAGGGACCGGCCAGGCAGGGAGCGGGGCTGGCCAGGAGGAAGGGGGGGAGCAGGAAGCAGAGATGGCGGGGTCAGGGGCTGGCCGGGGGAGTTCTGGGGGGTGGCCGACGGGAAGCAGAGCTGTTGGGTGGGGAAAGGGGGTGGAGAGGGGGTCGGGCAGAGCGGTGCTGGCTGGGAGAGATGGGGGTAGGGGAGGCAGCCAGTGGGAGCAGGGCTGGCCGGGGGAGCTCAGGAGAAGGGGAGAACTGGTTGCCTGAAGCAGCACTGGCGGCAGGTGCAGCGGGGCTGGCTGGGGAAGATCGGGAGGAGAAGTGGGGGAGAACCAACCGGCCGGCCAGGAGGGAGCGGGGGGGGAGAGGAGCATATCAGCCGATGGGAAGCAGGACTGACCCTGGCAGTGTATATCCCAGGGCGCTCTTGCCCCTCGCACGGTGCAGGCAAAGCGCGAGTCAGTCTGGCTGTGGCTCCTGACCAGCGTGCAGGAGCACGGACCGGGCTGCCCCTCCTCTTCACATGCAACCAGGGCTCCTAGTGCCGATCGTGCTCCGCCTCCCAGCAACTCCCCCAGCCAGGCTTCTGGGCACCCAGTTGGAAAATCAGAAAATACCGGACATGTGCAATGGATTTTTTTTTACCAGAGTCCCCAAAAACCAGACTGTCCGGTAGAAAACCAGACACCTGGCAACCCTATGGGTGATATAGTTGATGTCTCCCTGCTGCATTTCAGGGGTGGGCAGCTGAGTGATCTCTGCTCTCCTGGGCTTTGCAGCACTTGGGGTGCACTTGCTGTTTGGCGCCCCCTGGTGGCACTACATGCAAAACATTTCTGGGCCATGCAGACGAGTGGCTATCCTGTAGAACAGTGGTCCCCAACCTTTTGGGGCTGTACATGTGCCGCGCGCTCGGGGCGGGGGCCGCGCATGTGCCGGATGCCCAGGGCCCAGAGCGCAAGAATGGCTCAGGCTGGCTGTCCCTGGTCACTAGGCGGGTGCACAGAAATGCCCCGGTGGGCACCAGGGCAGCAGTAGGGGAGGAAGCTGCATGGGACGCTGAAGACGGAGGGCGTGGGGGGAGGGTATCCAGAAGCAGGGAAATTGCCAGGTGAGCACAGAAGCGGGATTAGGGCAGGAGGCAGCAGCAGGGTTGTGTGATAAGCACAGGGAGAGTTTCTAGAAGAGGGGAGTGCAGCCCTGGGGAGCATCACTCAGGGTTCCTGGTGGCCTGGCTTTGTCTGAAGCATTCCCACCTGCTGAAGAGCAAGACCTTCCCTGTCTGAGGGGACTCACACTGCAGTGATCCTGGCCGTGACGTCTTCTGACTCTCATGTGCAGTCTCCTGCCTCTTAACTTGAAACTGGAACAAAGCCTTACACATCGGTCATTTTGGAAGCTGGTTCGTTTTTCCCTTTTAACCCCAAGTGCACCCCAGGCCCTGGAAGTTGGACTAAGCCCAGCAGTAGACTGGCAGGGAACACGGCAAGGCAGGGCAGAGTTGGATCTGCAGCGCTGTGCACGTGGGTGTGAGATTTGCCCAGCTAGTGTCCGTATTGCCTGGCTCAGTTGGCCCCAGCCTACTCCCACCTTCATGCTTGTCCACACACCAAACTGGACTTCTCAACCACCCCGCCCCCCGGTAGGGCCATGGGACTGAAGCTGAGCCCACCTGCCTCAGGCTCTGCCCCTGCTGAAAGCGTGTATCACACTGGATCAGGGCAGCCCTTTGATGTGGCCCCTCTTTGATCCCGAGGGAAGGGGGCAACAACAGGGCTCGGGTTGTCTGTGCACGGCCCAGGCTCCCTCCCTTGTTTTGGCAGCATCCCTAGGAAGTCGTTCCTGGAAGCGGCTGGAGAGCAGCTTGCAGGGTTCGACTGTGGAGGCAGGAAGCTAGTTGCAGGCCCCTCGTGCAGCAGGTCACGCAGCTGAGCAGAAACAGGCCTCCACTGCCCCCTGCTTCAACCCCATCGGTCCGTCAGCTCTGCCAACGGCCTGGGAGGCTGCTGCTGCTCCAGAAATAGGGTGGGGGAAGAGAGATCCTCCTGTCCCCACCAATGCAAAATACCACCCCCTCTGGGCTCTCTCCTCAGGGCACCCAGGGCAGCTTTGCACATAGCCTCATTCACATTCCCTGTAAAAACCTAACGTTTCAACAGGCCTCACCCAGAAGGGCCTGCCCCAGCCTGCAGCTGAAGCACAAATCAGTCAGGATCTTCCACAAGAGCCCCCTTCTCTGATCCAATAACCCCCAGCCCAGAGGCCCAGAGAAACAGGAATTCTCAGAGGGCCCCTCTCAGCCTGAGCTCTGTGGTATGTTATCCATGCAAAACCTTGCAGAGGCAAAGCCCCATCCTGCATAACATCTCTTATCTGATCAGGAACCTGCATCAACAGGCAGGTGCTGGTCACCATGACCCTGCCTGGAGCTTCTCTAATGCTGCAGCTGGGCTGGCCCTTTGCAGCAGTTCCCACCTTCTTTACGAGGTTTTTTGTTAAACTAAAGAAGCCGCAAGTATCTGGACACATTCCACCCTCCCCCATCCTGTGCAGCTAAACTGCTCCCCTCCCACCCTTTGCTTCCCCCACAGAGAAGCCCAAGGAGAGCAGCCTGGCCCCTTTGCTGAGCCTAACCAGGCCCAGCCGTACCTTGCTGTCTCAGCACCGGGACCTTGCCCTAAGTTTAACCCCCAAGGCTTCACAATGCAGTTGGGCTCAGTCACCCCAGGAGTGCTTCTGGGCGGGGTGTGTCCGAGCTCCCTCAGGGTATGTCTACACTGTCACCCTAGTTCGAACTAGGGTGGTTAATGTAGGCATTCGAAGTTGCAAATGAAGCCCGGGATTTAAATATCCCAGGCTTCATTTGCATCTTGCTGGGCGCCGCCATTTTTAAATCCCCGTTAGTGCGGACTCTGTGCCCGCGGCAACACGCGGCACGGAGTAGGTAGTTCGAATTAGGCTCTCTAATTCGAACTACCGGTATACCTCGTTCCACGAGGAGGCACTGGCAGACATAGGCCCTGCCAATCAGCCCAGTGTCTCTTGCACTCCCTATGGCCCAGCCAGCTGGTACAAAAGGGCCGGTGGCGGAGAGGGTAGTTCCCCAGCATCTCTCTGTCTGTGCATCATGGAATGGCACATACCTTGCCCCTGCTTCCCACACCCTCTGCCTGTCATTTCATTGATGCTGCTTATCCCATTCAGGGAGAGAGTCCTGGGCACAGGGCAGCCCAGTCAGTAGGGGAAGGAGCTGCTGCCAAGCACAGACCCATGAAAAGTCACCTCCTCCCTGCAGCCGGAGGGTTTCCTGCTCGGCATAGGCTGGCCAGGCTCTGTGGCTGGCACTGCACATGGCCTCCTGACCCTGGGCCAAGTGTCCAGGAAAGGAGCGAGGACTCATTCTCCACAGCACATTCCAGGGCCTCTGCGGAGCCTGTCCTAGCACGCAGGGCACTGTGCAGCTTTTTCCTCCTCGTTGAAACAATGGAGCGGGGGACTCAGTGTCTGGCCAAGGAGCATGGTGCCCTGATTGAAGGGTTGCCAGGGACAGCGCTTCCCAGAGACACCGAGACCCGGGGGAGGGAGGGGAAAGAGACAAAGGGACAAGAAAACAACATGTGGAAACAAAAGGTGGCCAAGAAAACAGCCACAGGTGGGGGTAGGGAGCATCCAGATGTCTAGTCCAGCCCAGAGGGCAGTGGATCCTTTCTCACTAGGGTCAAGGAGTGCCTTCTGTAGTGTGGCTTCCTTGGCTGCCAGAATCAACCTGGAGCCCAGAATACAGAGACCAGCAAAGCATGAAAGGAGAGGGCAGCTCTGGGCAGCCTCAGAGCTCTGAGCAGCACTGGGCCACTCAGCATTTCAGTAGAAGGTGTCAGACGCCAGCACCCCTTGCAGGGTGGGTCCTCATGAGCCAGCTACCCTAGCAACCTTGTGTCTGGTGCCAGGGAGATCTAATCAAGCCCTCACTGTCAATTCTCTAGCAAACTAATTAGTAGATAAAACCAAGCATATTGTTGGAGGATTAACAAGCTGCGATCCCCCCAGCCCTTCATACATGGCCCACTAACAAGGAAATGGATTCAGTGAGGTAGGAAGGAGGGTTTCCCCAAATTTGTGCAGCCACCTAAAAGCCTGCCAGGTAGAAGCTGCGAGGGCAGGATGAAACAGCAGACATCCTGCTCCTTATGAGCACTCGACACCTACATCAAATATGGGTGCCAGACACCTGTCCAATGTTCCCTCTTTTTCCATCCATGTGTGGAATAAATGTTGTTATGTGCACAGAGGCATATGTGGATGTGCACAACCAATAGAAACACATGCTACTGGCTGTGGGTGCTCTGCTAACCAGCGGGGAGGCATCTCAATCTCTCCTGCGCAGCCACCCAAGCACTCAGCTTACAGGGAACACTGCAACCTGACCCAGCCAAGCTCCATACTCAGGCTTAGTTTCCTGTGAAGCTGTGGCAGGGCTCTGGATCACAGCATTGATGTTTGAAGCTTTAGCTCAGTGCCTACCTGCTCTGAGAGCATGGGTTTTCCCAAATCCTTCTGGAGAAAGGATTTCCACTTGGGCCTTGGAGCAGATGGGTAGAAGTGACTCAGATATATCATCCCCCTCTAACGCTCTGGGCTATTATCTCTGGCTGCTGGAATTGAACCCCTAAAGCTAGAAGCTGGAGCACTGTCCAGCCACCCAGACACTGCTGTTAGCTCTACACATCCCATCTTCTCCTCCCCCACTTATGAACAAACTGTTCTTCTCCCTTCCCTGCAGCCTTTTCCTTCTGCCCCGGTTGGAAACCACTTCACCAAAGTCAACAACACAACTAGATAGCAGCTCCAGTCTCTGTTTCCCACTGAGATCCGGTATCCTTCCCAAGGAATGTTTGTCCTATTTTTGTCTTGTCAGATCATCAGATAAATTCTGCAACTGCGTGAATAAGGCCAGCTAGCCGTGAAACAGCGAGGTCCCCCTGCCGTGCACCGCAGCTTGCTCTACCCTGAGCTGGCCTAAGCAGACGGGGAGAACAGGAAGCAAAGGGACTTGGTTTTTTATGCATTCAGGGGGCACCAGCAGTGCTGGACAAGGCTGCTGCACCTACCCTTGGTGCGAAGTGGATGCCATTTTATCCAGGGTTTACAGTTTGGCTCACTGGCTCTCAGCACCTCCACTGCAAAGTGTTCCAGCGCCATCCCAGGCCAGTGACAAGCCAAACTGGAATGCTCTGCTTCCCATCATGGACTGCCCCGCTCATCCCTTTCCTAGCTGCCTCAGATCCCCATATCTCTTGAGCCACTGCAAGGGAGTAGCTGGGCTGAAAGGTCACATCACCTATTCATTGCTTCCCATCAGAGACTAGGGTGATTGGCTCATCAGTGGGATAGAAAAGGGGCTGGCCCATACAACCACTTCCAGGCATTGAGTAGCAGTTGGCTCAGTGCCTGTCTGAGCTGATGTCTGGATCACAGAGATCAAAGGAAAGGGTGCAACTTTCGGGGAAGCAGCATCACACCGAAGACTCTGGTTACCTCTGCAAAGGGTGGGTAGTATAGACAGTAACCCATTCCTTCCGGCCTACTCAGGCCAGGACACAGACAGGGCCTGGTGGTAATGTGGTGAAGCACCAGCTGTACTTCAAAGCTCCAGAGCCAGCCTCTGTCTGTGCAATCACTGCCAGGGTGTGTATTCAGTTCTAGCTTCTCAGGGCCTTGACTTTTTTTCCACATAAGGGTCCACGCTGTCCAGCTCCGAGTTTCAGTTCCCCTCCAAGAAAGATTGCCCCCAGCTCCGAACCCAACAAACCATGGGAAAGGCTGCCTGGCTGGGAAGAGCTGCCTGGCGGTTTATTTTTGAAAGAACTGTTTTCTTTCCGGTTTGAATGAATCCTGGTTGGAGGGCTGAGCTGGATCCGGGCCCCAGCTCCTTGCTCGGGGGCAGCTCATTTCCTCATCATAAAATAACAAACCTGAGCTGTGTGGCTGCAGAGCCCCGGCCCAGGGAGGGTCAAGGGGCAGAGGGGTCATTGCACACACTGCTCTCTAATTCCTCTTCTCATTCACACCCTGAAGATCTGTCAGCATTGCCCAGCTATCAACAGGGCCTCTGGAATCCCTGGCCTAGGAGAGTCTGAGCGGGGAAACAGTCCCTCCATTTTCTGTCCCCCCAGGGCTGGAGCTGCAGGACTTTCACCATGGATGCTAAGTTTTGCACACGTGTACATGCATGCGTGTGTGCACACGTGCATGGGTATGTATTCATTTGCATGCATGTGGGGAATGCTGACCTGTAAAATAGGAGAAATGCAGCAATCTAATACCCCAAAGGGCCAAATAGTTGCTGTCAGCAGAGTGCCAACAGGAATTCCCCTCCCCGTGAATGACTCCTCCCTGCCAGATCTTCTCTGCTGCCTGGAGCCCATGCAGCCCTTTCTCAGACCCCAAGTATGGTCAGCAACCTACTGACTAGGTCGGTCTTCATGTGAAACCCAAGAAAATACTTGCATGGGCTTTGTTTACCGATGCTAGTGGCCCGGTGGTTTCTTGCAGCTCATTGAGATCAAGCATCCAGACTGGGATCTCAGGAGCTGCCAACAGGCCCTGCCAACCTATGACTGGCAATGCTAGGCTCTGCAATGGTTTCCTGGCATGGTGCCTTCTCGCAGTGCATGGGCCATTCCCTATTGGTGTCTTTCCAAGAGCCTCACCTGTAGGCAGGGGAGGGGCTGCTGTCCATTTGACGACAAGCTATGCACACTATAGCCAAAGTTTAGAAGACAGTACAAGTCAGACTGACAGGAGCTGACACATCCTGCCAACTACCTGGCTGGGATAGGGCATCAAGGCAGGACTTTGAGCCCCTGTTCAGCTCTGAGCCCTCTTCTGACATGGGGCAGGTTGTCACAGATCTGGCTTTCCTCCTTTGGACAGTGACTTCCATCTGATGCCTTCTGGGGGACACTTTAGGGATATGAGATCCTCTCCTGGGCTAGCTCCCTCCCCACACCGCAGAGTAAGTCGGCAGCACAACAGTGTACAGGAGGGCTCCGGGGCGCTGGCCAGAGTTTGAGATTATCTGGCCCTCGGCAACGCTGAGCTATTAATGGAAATTCTTTGACTGCTTGAGGAAGCGCTGTCCGCTCCTAATTCCTCTTCATCTTCTGGACCACAGACTGGAAACTAAGTGACCGTCAGCCCCCATCCCTCCTCTGCCCCACTCTCTGCGGCAGGGACAGGAAATGGAGTGTGTTTCCCTTTAAGAGGCTGGCTCTGAAGCAGTGAGGATTGTCCTGCTGCTGTTTCCTTTTAGCCCATACAAGAGCCCTAAACACATTTCACGCCAGTCCTCTCAGGCGGGGAACCTGGGCGCCTCCTCAACTTTCCTAAGGATACTGACTGGCTCCCACGTGTAAGTAGGGGATGATTGAAGACCTCAGAGCTTTTCTCCACAGGGGTTGAAGTGGGAGAGCAGAAAACTTTCCTTCTGTGCCCTTTTGCAGGGGAACTGAGGGTGGATCTGCCGGTGGGGACAGGGAGCATGGCAGAGAGTAGGGGGCTGTTAAAGAATAGTCCCCTGGAAGCAAGGGGGGCTGCAGGGACCCTGTTAAACTGCATGGAATCTGCCTGCTAACCATGCCCAAAGGTGGGAGACCCCTTGAGAATTAGGCTGGTGCTGGGGCAGGACAAATAGCACGGGCGTGATCGCCTGGAGCTTAAAATCAACGGATTAGCTATCTTGAAAGGCAACTCTCGGGAAAGATGAATCCCTGGCTATAGGGCAGAGAGGCTAGCAAATGCTTTGCTGCCCCTGCAGTGAGGCTCTGATCACAGGGCAGTGACACCCCCTGGCACTCTGAAAGGTGACCTGTGAGGCACCTGGGTCCTAGGCGCCTAACAGAGCAAAATGATGGGTGTAGATGGGAAAGACAGACAGCTGGGGGCAAGAGGAAGGAAGTGGCTGGGGCAGATTCTGAGTGAGGGCTGCTGTAGGTCGAGATGAAACAGGAGAGTGAGATAAAGGGAGCCCAGGCTTCAAATGCAGCATGCTCGGAGCTGGCCTGTGGGTGCATCCCTACCGTACCTGGGTGCAGCTGGCAGTGCCAGGGCATGGGGCTGGCATGGCCTGTGAAGATGCCTACACTGGAAGGATGGGGCTGTCCTGGTGGCTCTGGGGTTGATCTGGTTTGGGGATGCATGTAACTGACACGAGGAGCTAATGGGCTAGAGAGTAATGGGATTCTACCTCTGCCCAGCTCCATCCTTTGAGGATCTCACAGTGTTCCCTGTAAGCTGGGCGCTTGTGCGGCTGCTCAGGAGAGGTTCAAATGCCGCCCTGCTGATTAGCAGAGCACCCACAGCTAAGTTCTTTGTTTCAACTAGTGGTGCCCATTCACAAATGCCTCGGTGCACATAAAAATTATTCCACGTATGGATGGAAAAAATCTGCACATGGGTGAAAATGATTAGAGAGAACGTTGATCGCAGGCCAGTATCTCCTGGGAAACAGAGGTGGGGGGTACGTGACTCAGAGAGTCACTTTCAGAGTTGCAAACAGAACCCAGAAATCCTCACTTGTAGTCCTGAACTTTGGCCACAAGGCACCTTGCTCCCAGCTGGGCGAGCGGCTCCTACATTAGGACTCGCACCCCCAGCCAAACCGGTAGAGGAAGTTGCCTGGGCAGTGGCAGGGGGAGCTGACTGTGTGGCTCTAGTGTACATCACTCTGAAGGGAAGGGGCCGCATGCCTGCTGCACGCTGACCCGTCCCTGCACGCCCCTGCTCTCACATCCCCCGGACGGATGGTGGCGGTTTCAAAGGCGCTTGTGAGCCCTGTCTAAACAGGGAGCACGGATGTCAAATTCAGCCGGGGTAGACTGAAAAAAAATGAGCGCAGAGCGCCCTCTGCAGGCTGTAAGGGAGTGAGCAGCCAGCCACACATTTCTGGAAGACATGCTCCAGTTCAGACCAGGAATGATTTGGGGGAAGTGCTGTGTCATGCGGGCAGGCAGACGGCATGATTGCAGTGATCCCTGCTGGCCCCAGACTCTATAAATCTCTGGGAGCTGCACCTAGTCAGTCTTGCTCTGGCTCCACTTGATTTGATTCTCTCTGGCCTAGGAAGCCCTAAGAAGTGTCTGCCCATAATGCTGGAGAGTCTGAGGTGTTTCCCCTAAAAGAGACCTGGGATTTGCAAAACAGTCATTCTCTTCCCCACAGACTGCGTTTGAGTTCAGCTCTAATGTTACTGTAGGTTAAAGAGCCACCAAGAGCCACCAGCTGAACATCAGTCAGTTCTTGTTGTAGTGATAACATAGATGCAGGAGTAGGAGAGTCCCCTGCCAAGCGCAGCCCCAGGGCAGGTTTTCTCTGGGGGGAGCCTCTGCCAGATTTGCCCATGGCTGCTAAAGGACCCAGAGGGTGAAGGGCACTCCCAGGAAAACTGGGCCAGGAATGGATTTTGAGGGCTCCAAAAATGAGAACGAAAAAAATGGTTCCGGGTCAGCCAAAGCATGAGGTCCAGTTCTAACCATTTTCAAGGGGTGGGGACTGGTTTTAAATGACAGGGAAGGACGTTTCAAAACAAAAAGTTGTTTTGATCTGAAAAAATCCAAACGTTTCAGCTTGCTTCAAACCTCCGTGTGTTTCTGGCATAAATTTGCAAAATGTTTCAATGTCACTGGATTTGCTGTTTTCGACGGAAAATAGTTTCAGTCAAGAAGTTTTGCCCAGCACTAACTCCAGGTTCTTCCCACAGATTTTGAAGTAGGGGGTTGCGCACACCAGGGTCCTTTTGATTCCTCCATTCTCCCCACCCGTCCCCTACGTGTCACCCACCCATCTCCTTCTGTTTCAGGAACTCTGTGCAACCCTTCTCCCTCTTGCCAGGAACTCTGAGCTACGGTGAAGAGGGAACATTTCCCACTTCACCATACCAGAATCCTACATTCTCCTCACTACACCAGGCCTCCATGTGCCCCCTCATTATTATTGTGTGTATTACTATAGCACTGAGGAGTCCCCATGGTGGACCATTGTGTTGGGTGCTGTACAAACACAGAACAAGAAAAAAAATGGTCTTAGTCCTTTCCCTCCATGTCTCTTTCCTTCTATATGCCAGGGATTTTGGGTGCTCCCAAATCCTCCCCGCCTCCATGCCAGGGTTCTCCATTCCAACCTCTCCATACCAGTGACTGCCTCCCCCATGCCATGGGCCCTAGGTGTCCTCTTATCCCTCCTCTCCCACCCCTTGCCTCCCATTCCTCATTTTCACACCATGGCAACAGCTTTGTTTGCCCCCCATTTCCCACTCTGCCACATGCCATGGGCTCCCTATGCAGCACTCCCAAGTTCTTAAGTTAGGCACAGATAAATGCAAACTTGATCTCTGGTAAGAGAAGCTGCTCTATGAAGCAGACTCTCCATGGATTCCCTGAAACCCCTGTTGTCTCCTTTCCAGCTAATTGCATGGAGACAGGAGAGGAAATAAAGGTTTGCAATGCAGCTTCTGTAGATATTCTCCTGACAGGTACTAGAGCCCCTGGAAGGGCTCAGCCTGGTGCAGAGATGCGACTGGATTCTGACTGCACTGCCAGAACCCTTAAAGCTCACATTGGCATTTAGCAAACTGGCTGTGTTTTGATGCAGGTGGATGGGTGAGGAATGGGGTGAGAGAACTCGTTGTGGGGAGCCCCTACTGCAGGCACTAAGGGCAGGGGTTGCAGTAGCTCCCTGCTACCCTAAGCCTCGCCTCTCCCAGCAGGATTTACTTTAGAAGGTGGAGGAGTATTTTCAAACCGCATGTGCCATCAGTTGCCCACATGGTGTGCGTGCCGTACATGAGTGTGCAAATGACAAAACATACATGTAGCTGTGAGAGCAAATGGACTTTTGTACATGTAAATTCGAGCATCCTGTGCATGCACAGGAGAGCACATGAGAACTGAGCACCAAATGGCTTGCTGATGCAAAACTGCATGTGTGCTATCAGCCTCTGGGCTTATGGGAGACACCTCCTGGGAATTGGCACAGCCTTCTTTCTCTTGGACAGGTGGGTGATCCTCCATCCCCCGTAAGCAATGTTGCTGCTATCCCTGGTTGTGATACTGCTGCAGCTAGGCAGAGGCTGCTGCGGGCTCCCCTTCTACAATGGTTTCTACTACGACCACGTCATGAATGACAAGGGCAACGGCAACGGCAATGGTGAAGGTACGTATGGTGGGGAGAGCAGGGCTGAGTTAGGAAAGGGAAGCAGGTCAGAGTGCAGGCTCCATGGAGGATACCAGTCACGGTTATGGGCAGGGAATCCTGGTGCAGGCCAGGCAGGTATCGCTCAACCACTGCCTGTGCCCAGTTCCTGAGGCAGCAGGACATGGGTGTGAAACAGAGGTGAAAGTGGGCTGGTGTGGTGCTCTGGTAAGAATTGGCCACCAGCCCAGCGCACACATGGCTGACTTTTTCCTTTTCCCTGTAGGTGACCCTGCCACAGTGCTGCTGACAGGAGGAGCAAAAGAGGACTTCAAATTTCTGCCTGAGCCCTGGGGTTCTTGGTTTTCACCTCTGCAACTCTAGGGTCTCCCAGCTGCGAAGGACTGACTCTGTGTGTGTGTGTGTGTGTGTGTGATCTACCTCCAGCCCTGTCCCTTTTGTCTGAGGCTCCGCCCCTTCCAGGGACCCAGAGCCACACCCCACCCACCCCTCAGGGTGCACCGGTGTCGGTTTTTACAGCTGGTGACAGTATGCACAGATCGGTGTGTGTGTGTGTGTGTGTGTGTGTGTGTGCACGCGCATCCTCAGCACACCCCTGGAAGTGGTGGGGGTAGACCTCAGACAGAAAGGGTGGGGCTGAAGGTCCCCCTCAGTCAGTCCTTCATAGTTTGCATCTAGGAGCCCTGGAGCTGCAGTGGCGGAAACGGAATCCCTGGACTCAGGTGGAGATTTGAACAACTCAGGCTCCTGGTCACTGCTGCAGTACCCAGGAATCCCCCAAGCTTTTAAATCACCCAGTCCTGGGGCAGTTGCTCCTTTTGCTCCTCCTGCCAGCCCTTCAGGGGTTGTTGAGGAGACTGGGGCAGTTGGGGAGGGGCTGAGGATGGGGGTGCAAGTGGAGGGTCTTTGCCTCCTAACTTGGGGTGGGTAATTCGGAGGGAGAGGATGACAGTTGCCAGGCTCACACCAGGCTTTTGTTGCCCACAGCCAGCTGCTATCATCCCCTTTCCATAAAGCTCCCGCCCTTGGCTAGGACATGGAGTTTTCCCACCTCATCTTACCTGGAAATCTCCTTTAGCCCTGCTGTGCCCTGCCAGGATGCCAGGACTGTGTCCCCTTGGCTCTTGCTCTAGTCGGAAGATCCCTGGGGGAGCAGAATGGAACTGACTGATCCCGGGGCTGATGGATCCTCTGCCACTTTCCCAGGTCCCCTCTGTGTAGTCCCAGAATTGGAGAGAGTGGAGGAGAAACAGCTGGGGAGCTCCTATCCAGTTCACCCTCTTCCCCCATAGGGCTGGAGTCAGATTGCGGCCTGCAACCTTGTTCCCTTGAGTTTCATCTCCTCCAGTTGCAAGCATCCCCAGTGGATTGCCAGGCATCTGGAGTGTCTGGTCAAAAAGGAACCTTGGCGGCTCTGGTCAGTAGCGCTCACTGGGCTGCTAAAAGTCCAGTCGGCGGCACAGTGGGTCTAAGGCAGGCTCCATGTGGTTCCTGGAAATGGCTGGCATGTCCTTGTGGCACCTAGGTGCTGGGGTGGTCAGGGGCTTTGTGTGCTGCCTCTACTCTGAGTACTGGCTCCACAGATCCCATTGGCCAGGAACCACAGCCAATGGGATCTGTGGGGATGGCGCCTGGGGGTGGGGGCAGTGCTCAGAGCCCCCAGGCTGCCCCTACACCTAGGAGCCTGAGGGACATGCTGGCTTCTTCCCAGGAGTTGCCTGAGGTAAGTGCCTCCTGGCGCCTGCCCCTCTCTACAGCCCCACTCCAGCGCTTGCACCCCCAACCTAGAGCCCGTAGCCCTTGCCACATCCTACCCCCTTCCCCATCTCAGAGCCCTTTCCCACACTCTGAACCCCTTAGCTCCACCTTGGAGCCCTCTCCTGCACCCCAAACTCTTCATTCCTGCCCACTCCAGTGCCTGCACCCCAAGCTGGAGCCCTCACCCCCCCTGGCACTCCACTCCCTGCCCTAGCCCAGTGAAAATGAGTGATTGAGTGAGGGGGTGGGAAAGTGAGGGGGGGGGGCTGTAATGAGGGGGCAGGGCCTCATGGAAGGGGAGGAGCAGAGGTGAGACAAGGGTGTTCAGTTTTACGCAATCAGAAAGCTGGCAGCCCTCGTTGTGACTCACACCCCTTCCCTTGTGAGATGACTGCTCAGCCTGATGGTTTGTTGCCAGAAAGGGCTTTCCTGGGATGTAGAAATATCCTCAGTTCTGCCCCTTGTTCCGCCCTCAACAACTCTTCTTCCTCCCAGGGGAGCCTGGCCCGCAGTTGTGCAGCTGTGCCTCCTGCTGGGGGGCACAGGGCTCAGCTCCGTGCTGCCCCACAGGGAAGCTGTCCTCTGCTGGGCCCTGGGTTCCCTCTTGCCTGGGGGTGGGGAACCTTTTTTGGGTTGGGGGCTGCTGACCCTCAGAAATATCAGTCGGGGGCCGCACACAAGTGAGAAGCCCCTGGCTGAGAAGGAGAAAGATGCTCCTCACATTCCCCTTGCACTCTAGAGCCTTGGGGGAGCCAGGCTAGTAGATTTTGTGTGCTCCAGCCCTATGGGTGAGTGGCAGGGGGGCTGGAGCACCAGCGCAGGCTCTCCAATGCCGGGGGCGGGGGATCCTTGAGCCTCAGGGGCCAGATCCCCGGGCTTGAGATACCCCACCCCTGCTCACCAGACTCCCTTCCTCTCTACCCCTCCCCTACATTCATGCAGGTGCATGGGATGCCGTGGAAGGAAGTGATGAGGAACAGGGTGTGGGGAGAAGGAGGGAGCGAGCCAGTGGAAGAAGAGGAGGGGACAGGTGGTTTGAGGGAAGGGACAAAGTACAAAGGGGGTGGGAACAAGAGTGCAGGAAGTGGGGCTCACAGGGCCAGAGTGGTGTCAATCAATGGGGTGGCGAGTTGCAGTAGTTAGTGTGCTCAGAGCAGGGAAGATTGCTCCTTCCCTGCTTCCCCATCACAGGGCTCCCTACGCATGGGCTGTGTCTAGACTGGCCAGTTTTTCCGGAAAATCAGCCACTTTTCCAGAAAAACTTGCCAGCTGTCTACACTGGCCGCATGAATTTCCGTAAAAGCACTGACTTCCTACTGTAAGAAATCAGTGCTTCTTGTGGAAATACTATCCTGCTCCCATTCGGGCAAAAGCCCCTTTTGCGCAAAAGTTTTGCACAGAAGGGCCAGTGTAGACAGCTGAGCTTTGTTTTCCGCAAAAAAGCCCCGATCGCGAAAATGGCAATCGGGGCTTTTTTGCACAAAAGCGCGTCTAGATTGGCCAGGGACGCTTTTCTGCAAAAAGTACTTTTGCGGAAGAGCATCCATGCCAATCTAGATGCTCTTTTCCGAAAATGCTTTTAACGGAAAATCATGCCAGTCTAGACATAGCCATGCTCTTCCCAGGTGCCCAGTGGCCACTGGAGGGTGTTTGGCTGGACAATAGCTACCTTAGAACCCCTTAATAGAGAGGTGTGTGTGGTAGGCTGCCCTCCCTGGTCATATATGTGGGGAATCTCTCAGGAGCTGCGGTGGAGTCCTGAGCTGGAGGGGTGGGGTCCCCAGCCCCTGGCAGTGCTCATTCCCCCTTTGTCTCTTCTCCCCTATCAGTTCACTTCAATGGCGTGAAGCTGGTGGTGGAGACTCCAGAGGATGCCATCTTCACCTACCGTGGTGCCAACATCACGCTGCCCTGCCACTACCGCTATGAGCCCAAGCTGGAGACGCCGCGCAAGATCCGCATCAAGTGGTCAAAGCTGCGGGAGGATAACACCAAGGAGCGGGATGTGCTGGTGGCCATTGGGCCGAAGCACCGCAGCTTCGGCGAGTTCCGGGGCCGCGTGCACCTGCGCCAGCAGGGTGAGCAGGAGGCGTCCCTGGTGATAAGCGACTTGCGCCTGCAGGACTACGGCAAGTACCGCTGCGAGGTGATTGATGGGCTGGAGGACGAGAGTGGCATTGTGGAGCTGGAGCTGCGAGGTGAGTGTCCAGTGTCCAGTCCTGTGCAGTGGAGGGGAGGGGAGATGAAGGAGAGGGGGCAGGAGAGCAGTTGGGGCAACTCCCTCGTACCCTGAGATTTCTCCAGGGTTACGACCCCTGGGGAGAGTATGAGGTACCCAAGAAGCTGTCCCCTTTCAGGCTCCTGAGTGGGAACAGCATGGGTTCTGGGTCCTTCTGCATTTCCCTTTGCTGGGGCATTCCCATGCCTAGCCAGCAGTGGGGTTATACATGTGCTACGGCCCAGCAGTGCAGGAAGAAACTCCCCCATGGATGTTCTCCCGCTTGGCAAGTGAGAGTGAAGGAAGAAGCCCCCTTCTCATAAAAATTCCTACCACGTCTTATAGTCCTGGCCTTGCCCATCTAGATCAGCACCCCAGCACAGTGTTCCCTCTAATCTTTTCTATTCACCTGTGGACTTTTTCCACTCATGTGGAATACATTTTTCTATGCGCACCAAGGCATGTGCAAATGTGCACACCAGAAGAAACAAAAACCTAGCTGTGGATCATTGTTAATTAGCTGGGTGGCATTTGATTCTCTCCTGAGTGACTGCACAAGAGCACAGCCTATAGGGAACACTGCCCCTGCAGTGTTATTGCCACATGCCATCACTTTATGTCACGTTAGACTCACAGGAGCCCTCTGGGGCAGGGAGAAAGAAGGGAGGTCGTCTTATTCCTTGTTTGTACAGCACCTAGCACACTGGGGCTCTGCTCTTTGACTGGGGCCCCTGGATACAATGCAGCATGATAATAACAGTGCACTAGACAGCCAGTGCAGTCAACGCTCCCACTATAGTGGTAACTTACAGCCACTCAGTGTGGCTTCCCCTAGTGGAGGCGGGGTATGAGTGTCTGCTACTGTCTCTGGGTGTGTCTAAACTACACCCCTCTGCCGACAGAGGGATGTAGATTAGGTACATCACTATTGCAAATGAAGCGGGGATTTAAATATCATTTAAATAGAAATGGCTGCTGCTTTTTGCTGACGCGGCACTTTGCCGGCAAAAAGCGGCAGTCTAGACGGGGATCAGTCGACAAGAAAAGACTTTTCCGACCGATTCCGTATGCCTCATGCAATGAGGTTTACAGAATAAGTCGGAAAAGGCTTTCCTTGTTGACCAATCCCTGTCTAGACTGATGCTTTTTGCCAGCAAGTGCTGCGTCTGCAAAAAACGGCAGCCATTTGTATTCAAATAAAGTGCGGGATATTTAAATCCCCACTGCATTTGCAATAGCGATGTGCCTAATCTACATCCCTCTGTTGGTGTAGTTTAGACACACCCTTTGAGCTAACACCTAGGACTTTTACCCCAAGCAAAAGAAGCAGCTGTTCAAAGACTCAGGGGCTCCACAGTCAAGTCCTGCTAACAGTGACCTCCCACCCCGGGGGCAAGGTGTGACATCCATTGGTGTTGCTGCAGGTTTGGGGGCCTGTTGCTATGTCATACTGTAGTATATTTTTAAGGTGGTAGTTCTCATAGGTGGGAGGAAGAGACATCAGACAGTAGAACAGAGACAGGCACAATACAGCCCAGCAGGAGCCTTCAGTAGGCTCTTTGCCTGCCCTGCCCTGCTCCTGTATGTGGCTCAGAGCAGCCAGATGTGGGCGCATTCGCCTCTCTGAGCACTGCCATGTGTGGGGAGCAAAGGAGGAGGAGAGGCTTCCCATGCTGCCCACCCCAATCTCACAATTCCCATTGGCTGGTTTCCAGCCAATAGGAGCTGCCTGTTCGCCGGACAGGCAGCACCCAGAGCCTCTCCCCTCCTTCCCCTGTGTGTGGCGGTGCTCAGAGAGGGACCTGCCAGAGTGACCTGTTGGGCTACTGGTTAGGAGCTGCCTAGGTAAGTGCAACCTGGCCAGAGCCTGCTTCTGGCACACCAACCCCTGCCTCTCCCCAAGCCTCTGCCCCCCTCCTGGACCCCTGCCACAGTTCACAACCCAAACCTTCTTCACTCCTGCACCCACACCTCCTCCAAGACCCTGCACCTCCATCCCCTGCCTTAGGTCACAACCCAACCCCCTGACCCAGGTCACAACCTCCCTCCTGGACCCTGCACTTTCCCCCCACATCCCTCCTCCAGGTCAGAACCTTCTCCTGCACCATTCTGGGGGGTGGAGCCTGGAACCACAATGTGGAGCTGGGGTCAGAGCCTATGGAAGAGAACATTTTAAGGGGTGACTTTCCATGAGGCTCACAGAGCCACAGGTGGGATGTTTCACAGCCTTCCTAGTCCCTTTCTCTAGTACCCATTCCCTGTGCATTGTGCATTGTGCACTGCACCTTCCTGCCTTTTGGAGGATGGAAGCTTTGAGTGAGGGGCAAGTTCACGGGGCTACACACACCAGCCTTCATAGCTCTCTCCCAATTAGCTAAGAGCATGCAGCTGTCATGCCTCGCTCTGCCCACCAGGTGTCACCATTGACACGTGTCATTGTTCGTTTGGGCTGGTGCTGCTGGTTCCTTTGGTCTTCGGACTGGCCACTTGATAGCAGTAAGACAGGGGCTGCCCTGAACTCACATGGGATCCTGGCCCAGACGTTTGAGGCACTCAGGGGATGTTCTTTCCCTGGTGAGCCCATGAGTGAACCCCCCGGAGAGGGTCTGTTCTCACAAGGGGCTTTGGCGATGCTTCTGGGATGTCTCTGAAACCCAGCAGGATCTGGGGTTTGTCTGTGCCTAGTTCTCACCCCAGTGAGTTTGGAGAAATGAGGCTGGGCGGGGGGCAGGGTGCTGCTGTAATACCCTCTGCTTGCTGGGGAGCCCTGCACTGGGTCTGTCGGAGGGGATCAGCACCATCTGCCCCAAGAGTACGTGTCAGGTTGTGGATGTAGCCAGAGGGGGCTGGGCTTTACTGTGGCTCTGTGACTCAGCCACTTCCTCTCTCTTTCCCTCCAGGTGTGGTTTTCCCATACCAGCCTCACCACGGCCGCTACCGCCTCAACTTCCATGAAGCCAAGAAAGCCTGCGAGGATCAGGACTCTGTAATTGCGTCCTTTGAGCAGCTCTTCAAGGCCTGGGAGGAGGGACTGCACTGGTGCAATGCTGGATGGCTGCTGGATGGGACAGTGCAGTACCCCATCACCTTGCCCCGGGATCCCTGTGGTGGCAAGAGAGTGGCCCCTGGCATTCGGAGCTATGGCGAGCGCCACAAGAACCTTCACTACTTTGACGTTTTCTGCTTCTCCTCTGCACCGAAGGGTGAGTTTGCCAGCTTCAGGGCTCATAGATAGGCAGGAATCCTGCCTGATGTTGCAGGGAAGGGGACTGACCAGTAGGCGGTGCTCTTTTCTCAGTGCATGGTGTGATGGCAGGGGGTGCTGCCTTTTGGAAAGGACACCTCTCTGCTGAAATATAAAACCGAGGGCCTGCAAAGCCTTACTAGAACTTTTCCAAGAATTGGGATGTTTGGTAATCCCATCCACCTCCCTAAATTCACAGAGCATCTTCAGTTAGATGTGGGATTCTTCTCCATTGCCAAAGACTGCACCAGTGCCCCCACACAAGGTCAAGCAATTGCTCCATTTAGGCTTCAAATCGGTTTGGGATACAAGGCAAGACAGACCTGCAAAACTGTGTCATTCAGACAAATAACGTAGCTTCAGCATCAGGGAACCACTGCTTCTGCAATACAGGGCTCAACTCTTCCTTCTGCAGGCACAAAGTGGATACACGCCCAGGAGAACTGGCCCAGAGGAAACTCTTGAGTCTTGGGGGCGTGTCTGGCAAAGCCAGTATACCCAGCTGTTGTTGTGTGGTGAAGTGTTTAGATCAGGGGTGGGGAATCTTTTATGGGTTGGGGGCCACTGACCCTTCAGGATAATCAGTCTGGGGCCACACACAAGCGAGAAGCAAAAAACAAATAAACCCCTCCACACAAAGCCTGACCTGGTCCCCAAGTGAAAAAAAAAACCCTTCACAGATGCTGCCCCCAACTGAGAAGCAGAAAAAAAAGACATTTCCCTCACTCCCCCAAACTCCAGCCTTGGGACAGGGGAGGAGGGAAGAGCACACGAAGGCTACATCTAGACTACATGCCTCTGGCGACAGAGGCATGTAGATGAGGCTACCAGGCATAGGAAAATGAAGCGGCGATTTAAATAATCGCCGCTTCATTTAAATTTACATGGCTGCCGTGCTGAGCAGACAAATAGCTGATCAGCTGTTTGTCGGCTCAGCGCTGTAGTCTGGACGCGCGGGTGTCGACATCAAAGGCATTTGTCGACCACCCAGGTATGCCTCCTGGGATGAGGTTTACCTGGGTGGTCGACAAATGCCTTTGATATCAACACCCGCGCGTCCAGACTACAGCGCTGAGCCGACAAACAGCTAATCAGCTGTTTGTCTGCTCAGCGCGGCAGCCATTATTTAAATCGCCGCTTCATTTTCCTATGCCTGGTAGCCTCATCTACATGCCTCTGTCGCCAGAGGCATGTAGTCTAGACATAGCCCAAGGCTGGGGACTTTCCCCCCAGAGCTGGATTAACTCTTCTGGGGGCCCACAACTAGTAGATTTTGTGGGGCACGCACAAAATAGGCTGTGCGGGAGAGCCAAAAAAGTTCAGTATGCAGAAGGGGGCTGTCAGGGAGAGAGCTGGGGTTGTGGATGCAGGGTCTGGGTGGGAGGGAGTGTGCAGGAGTGGGATGGGGGGCTGGAATCTAGAAGGGAGAAGGATGCTGGGTGGGGATGTGGGATCTGGAAGGGAAGGGGTGCAGAAGCAGGGTGGTGTGAGGGGGTTTGGGCAGGAGGGAGTGCAGGATGGGCTGAGGGTGCAGGATTTGGGCAGGAGAGTGCAGGTGGGGGCAGGGGATGGGAGTGCCTGCCATGTGCAATTACTGGGGATGGGCAGGGAGGGAGCAGTTAGCTTTAGGCCAGTGGTCCCCAACGCGGTGCCCGCGGGTGCCATGGCGCCTGCCAGGGCATTTGTGCGTGCCCGCCGACAACCTGGGCTGGCTCCACCCCCGGCGCGCGACACGCACTGGTGCCTGGTGCGCGGCGCTCGGGCAGCCCCAGCCCTGGGGCACATGCGGGCGCACGGCGCTGGTGCCAGCCCCAGGCGTGCGGCTCGGCCCCGGGCCCATGGCACAAGGCGCTCGGGCGGCCCCGGCCTTGGCCCTGGGGCACATGCAGGCGGTGAGTGCAAGGGCATCCCCGTCCCGGCGTGCCCCAGGACGCGCGGCCCCGCCCCCGAGCGCCCGGCACATAAGTGGCCCCACCACCCCGGCGCGTGAGTGGCCCCGCCCCCAGGTGCCCGGGAACCTCTAAAGGTTGGGGACCACTGCTTTAGGCAGTGCTGCAAGGAAGCACTCGCTGTAGGCACCACCCCCGCCATTTCCATTGGGAGCAGCGGGAGGTGATGCCTGCAGGAAGCGCTTGACTGCAGTGTGCCTAGCCATACGGAGCCGCTTCATTCCCCCTGCCAGGCAAGCTCACAGGCTGGGATACAGCCCCCAGTTTGCTTTGATCCGGCCTGCAAGCCCCGCTTTGGAGAGCTGGTGCTAATGCTCCAGCCATGGCTTGCCCTGCTGCTACGGTGTGGAGGGGTGGAGGAGGGTGAGCAAATCCTGAGCCTCACAAACCAGATCAAAGCAGGCTAAACCTCACTCCTGGTTTAGATGGAATAAAACCACGTTGGTCTCTCCCCCATTCCTATGGGGTGGAAAAGAGAGCAGGGCCTCTTGTTTCTAACTCCCTAATATATACTGAATCCAGGCTGAGAGGGGGTGATCCCCCGTTCCTAGCACCTCCTGTAGGTGAGGGGTTTTCGTGCAAGGCCAGCCTCTGCCTCCAGTGACCAATCCCTCTGCCTCTTCCCCTCTCCCCTCTAGGGAAAGTTTACTACCTGGTTCACCCGGAGAAGCTGACCTTGGAAGAGGCCAAGCAGGCCTGCCAGGATGATGGGGCTGAAATTGCCAAGGTGGGGCAGCTCTATGCGGCATGGAAGTTCTTCAGCCTGGATCGCTGCGATGCTGGCTGGCTGGCAGATGGCAGCATCCGCTACCCCATTGCTTTCCCCCGGCCCAACTGTGGCCCACCGGAGCCAGGGGTCAGGAGTTTTGGCTTTCCCGACAAGGGCAAGTTTGGGGTTTATTGCTACAAGCTGAGCTAAGGAAGGGGGAAGGACTCCCTTTTTTCCAGTGGACACTTCCCTGCCTGGTGCTGCCTGGATTTAAAGGGCTAGGTTTACCTGGGGTTAGGGGTTTTTTATTTCAATTTTTTTTAATTTTACATTTTTTTTCACTAAAGAGAAATTTCTGTGTGTTGCTGGATCCTGGCCCTCTGTGTCTCTCTCCTGGCTGGGAATGGGATACCAGGTCTCCTTCTGCCCAGACAGTGGAAAGAGACTGAGATGGCATTTTGGATTATGGGACTTGTCTGCTACCAGGTGGCTCCATTCCTTGGTCACAGGGCATTCAGGCAAGTGACACATCCACGCATGGCCACGTGGACTAGACAGTCATCTAGCAGCGACGCATTCAGGTGCTGGAGAGGCCCAGATCTCATGACGGATTCATGGTGCAAGCAGATGCCCCATGGATGTGGTCCAGTTTCACGTACACCAAAGGGGAGCAGCTAAGTCTAATGCACAGACTGCTCTGCTGTCCCATGCAAGCCAGCCTGGACAGCATTGAATCAACTGCAAGAGGGACATAAGAGTAAGGGGGGGAGGAGGGTTCACTCTTACGTTCCCTCCAGTTAACGGGAGTGAATGGCTAACAACACACAAGCGATTCACATTTCTCCAAAGTCCTTCCCCTGCTCTCTGGTGTAGCGGCCCCTCCCAGTGCAGCACAGATGAGGTCAGAGATAGTAGGCATAATTCTAAATGTAGAGGCCCAGAGGTAAGACAGTATAGGCCTCGTGTGTCCCCAGAGACTCCTTTCTCTCCCTTCCCCTCCTTGGCTGTATTTCAACTCTGAGACTCCAGTCTGAGGTCGAGTCCCAGGGGCTTGGGCTTGGTGCATTTTGTTGTGAAAAGATGTATTCTCCTGGACCTCTTCAAATAAAGCATTGGAGAAAGCCCCAGAGGTGTGTGATTGTGTCCTGGACAGTAGGACAAATTCTGCTGTGTTCTCCTTGGCCAACACCTTCAGCTCTGGGGGTAGGGTTCGGGCAGAAGGGGAGGGAGGTGGGGGCAGGGGGTAGCCACTCTGAAGGTGCCGCTCTGCGAAGGATTTTACAAAGGGAATGGACTTGGGGTGTTAGGCTCAAAGCGCAGCACCCAGGACTTGGAAGAGCAGGAGGGTATTGGAGGTAAGACCCCAAAGACATGATCAGAGCTGTGTGTGAGCAAAGCCATATGGCATAGCAGGCCTGGGGGTAGGATGGGGATTGGGGCAGAACTGAGGAGCCTCAATGGAACTAGGGGAAGGGGTGGCAGGCCTGGAACTGGGGGAAGGCAGAATTAAGGTACCTGCAGATTATGGGGCAGAGAAAATGACAGGAGTGAAAGAGCAGGCCGAAGAGCTGCGGGTCTGGGTAGAGAACCATCAACTGTTGTGTTTGGGGGAGTAAAGTAGCTGTGAGGGGATGAAATGGGCGTGGGGGTAAGTTGGAAGCCTGCTGAGCTTCTAACTGCATTACCTGCTAATGCCCCTGACAGCAGAGCAGTGTCCCTTCCTCCCAACTCTTTCGATCTTTTTAAAGAATAAGGAGATTTTCCAAACAAATTCCCCAATGCAGTGTGCTGGTGCCTCCCCACATTGGCACGGTGGGGTTCTCCCATGCCTTTAAAATACCATTGGTGTCATGGGCTAAGTGCCCTTGACTTACCCAAGCAAGCCTCTGATTTGCCTCTGTCTCCTGCTGCAATGTGTTGGCATTTGTCTCAGCTGTGGGCTCCCAAAGCACCTGGCATGCTGAGTACAAGTTCAGCAGTGCAGGCCTAAGAGCGGGGCATCTCAGTATTTGCAGCCTCATCAGCTGTTGATCTATTAGTCTTGCAGCACTTTAGAGACTGAAAAAAATGTAGATCAGGGCTACTCAACTCGCAGCCTGTGGGCCAGCCCATTTGTTTGTGGCCCACAGGTGGGAGCCAAAACAAAAAAGTAGTCATTATAATGGTCTTGTGTTGATATGTGTATTAGTAGTTAAATTCCTGGACTGTCACTGCGCATTAAAAGTGGTGGAAATCAGGTAAATATTGCATTTTATTAATATCAGCAGAACTGACTCAAATGGGGCCTGTGTGTTGTGTAGTCTTGCCCTAATCTTTGTATTCATGCCCGTCAGCGTGAAAGAAGCTATTTGTATATATTTGCATGTATATGCAACCACACTGAAGTTGTGACTCTTGGCATGTGCTGTGAGTATCATTGTGGCCCCCAGAGCTTCCAAAGAAGAGCAGCCCTGGTGAAAATGGTATCATGAGCTTTTGTGGACACAACTCACTTCAAGTAAAGAAGCTGGAGGGCTTCTTCAAGAAGTGGGTTGTGCCCACGAAAGCTCATGATGCCATCTACATGTTTTGTTAATCTCTAAGGTGCTGAAAGACTATTTGTTGGTTTTTAAGTTTTTTCAGTTACAGACTAACTTGACTTCCCTCTGAAGCTGTTGCTCTAATTAGGGCTAATGAAATGCTGGCAGCCAGCACTGGCCAGGAAGGAAATGCTGAGTGTTGTGGCTTGAGCTTGACAATGCGGGAACTTCTTTATGGTAGGTGATTGGTATGGCTGCCTTCAGGCGAGAGCACAGAAGGGAGTGGGGGGTTCCCAAACAATGACTCATAGATGATGTGCTGGTGGCTGGCAGAGAGCTGGCTGGGCATGTACCACCGCCTTGTTTCTTGTAGTAAAAGTGCATTGAATGCTTTAAAAATAATGAATAGTCCAGTGGCACCTTGGGGTACATCTACACAGCAGCATTATTTTGGAATAACCAACGTGCACGCCATTGTTTCGAAATAATGTCGAGCTCCTTACTCCAACTTCTGTAACCCTCATTTTACGAGGAGGCAGGGAAGCAATTGACGTAGCTGAAGATGCATATCTTAATTTGAGTTTTGCCCTGCTGTGTAGACGTGCCCTTAGAGATTAACAAAAATATAGTTTCATGAGCTTTCATGGGCAAAATCCACTTCTTCAGATGAGCTGGAAGCTGGAATGGAAATAATACGAACCCAGAATTTATACCAGAAAAGGAAGGTAAGAAAAAAAATTACCTGTCAATGGTAATGCTGGTACTAATGAGGCTAATTGAATG
Organism: Pelodiscus sinensis; assembly: GCF_052426305.1. Classification (NCBI taxonomy): domain Eukaryota; kingdom Metazoa; phylum Chordata; order Testudines; family Trionychidae; genus Pelodiscus; species Pelodiscus sinensis. Next base: position 30,598,582 of record NC_143065.1, read on the forward strand.
GACTGGCATTGTCCCATACTTAGCTTTTGATGTAAATGAGGTATTAAATGTACAGCAAGCTGGCTTTATACTTTGACATTATTAGTTTTTTCTGGGAGCAGTGGCAGTGGCCAATGTTGCCTCTAATTTTTTCCACCCATGCACAGAATACATTTTGTAATGTGCACCAAGGCATAGGGGATGTGTACTACCAATTGAAACACATGCTGCCAGCTGCAGGAGTTCTGCTTGTCAGCTGGGCAGCATTTGAATCTCTCCTGGGTGGCTGCCCAAGTGCACAGCTTACAGGGAGCACTGACTGTGGCTACCAGAGGAGTATTAGGTTCTTATCCTTTGAGTAACCTAAAGGAGTGGAATGAAAGGGGTCTGCAGGATCATGAACAGGAGGGCAAGGCAAGGAAAGTGGGGGTAGGGAGCCTGTGAAATAGCATGGTGGGGTGGATTACGGTAGAGGGCTGCTGTGTCATGTTGGGGTGAGGGAAACTACCGGCAACTGGTTATGCCCAGAAGCCGAAGGGGTGCTTCTTTAGCTCATCTGCTGTGACCTAAGGACCTAGGTCTGGCCCCCAGATTCCTATTTGCATTGGCAAGTCAGGCTGGGGGATGCTGAGACCTGCTGCTGCCCTGGACAAGAAGGCTGCTCCCAACACAGTTCTGTAATAGCAGAGTTAACCCTAAGAGCTCCGCAGAGCAGGGGGCAGCATGCATGTGGAGACGTAGCATGAATCACCAGTTCATGCTTCCCCACAGGCCCCACTCTGCGGAAAGCACGTTTCCCCAGCTCTGGATGCCCCCTCAGAGCAAGAGAACCCAAGGCGACATGTTGGTGATAGAGAGCTAAAGAAAGACTCTCTTCCTAGAGTCTGCGCTATATCCTAGAAACTTTTGGGTTGGGGGGCACTAACCCACAGAAAAATCAGTTGGGGGGGCCACACAAAAGCAAGAAGAAAAAACCCCCCCAAAACGAAAACCACTCCCCCTGCCCAAAACCTCCACCTCACTGACGTGGTCTGCAACTGAGAAGGAGAAGGATGCTGCCCACATTCCCCTCGCATGCCAGAGCCTAGGGGGTAGATTTTTGTGCCCCTCCCAAACTCTGGGGTGGGGCCAAAACTGAGGGGGGGTCAGTGTGGGGGAGGGAGAGCTACTGGGAAGCAGGCTTGACGTGTGGGTCTAGGCTGGTGGGAGGGTGCAGGAACAGAATGGAGGTGGGGTCTGGGTGGGAAGGGTGGTGCGAGGTCTGCATGTGGGGGGATGCCGGAGCCCACTGGGCACAGCCCATGGGTCAGATCTGGACCTGGTTTGCCTGGCTGCAGACCACGAGGCTTGGGGTGCTCCAGATGGGAGAGATTGGTGGGGCTGCAGGGCTGGAGAGCCAGTACCGCTCCCTGATGCTAGGGGAAGGGCAAGCTGTGGGGGCTGAATTCACACAAGCTGGGGACCCCTGGGCCTTCGGGTCCCCACTCCTGTTCTAGACAATGCTGCCCTGAGCATTATAAACTTTCCTGCTCCATAGGTGACCGGAGACTTCCAGAGAGGTTTGGAGGAGCAGCTCTAGCAGGAATTCATGTCACCACCAGTTTGGTCTCAAAAGACTTATGGGCGGCTCATTTGCATTGCTGCAAACATACAGCCTGGCCTGATCAGGGAGGCACCTTTTGCTTGGGGTTTTAAGGCATGTTGCTTGCTTCCACTCATACACTCGCTCACCTGGGGAAGGGACGGACCCCTGCTCACTCAACCCCAGCTGCATGTGTGCACATGGCACCCACAGATATGCATCCGCATGCACACAGAGCGGTCACACAGCCAGACTCCCAGGTGCCTGAGTGATGGATGCCATTGTGACCAGCATCAGGGCATGGAACAGTGGGAACTTTAGCGCTAAAACCACTGGCCTTGCAGCCTGAACTAAAGAGTCAGGCTCTGGAGATGGGGGCTGGATCTGACTCCCATCCAGTGTGGGTAAATCACGGAAGGGGCTTCTTGATTTACATGGGGCTTTCCTGGCGCATGTGCAAGCACACACACACACACACACACACACACACACACACACACACAACATTTCATAAGCACACGCTTGGCAACACGCACACAAACACGCTGTGACACACAACCACATGGTCACCTACACGCAGTCCATCAGGTAACAGGAAGAATAAAATACAACCAGTTTTATTGTCCAGGTTTCACAATAGCGCTGACAGCAGCAGGCACTGCCGTGTGTCAGGGTCTCATTTTAGGCACAAGACTTATAATAAAAAAAGTTTGGTTTTTTTTTTTCTTTTTACAAGAAGAAAATCTCAAAGCTCCCCTGCCCCTTCCCAGACTGAGTCTCCCCACCCCTTGTCATGACTGAAAGCACAATTCAGGCTATGCACACATAAGCTCCTACCAGCATCCCGGAGATTTTGGCTAAGACATTAAATTACCCCTCCCCCCCAAGACTATTCCAATTTTTCTTTACTATCATTTCTCAGCTTCATGTTTTGAAAATATAAATAGGTGCAGGGAACCCTGGTGCCCCGCACGGTCCCCCAGAAAGAGCGTGCCATCACAGGATGGGAGCTGCTTCGCCATGGGGCCTGGGGAGACTCGGCATCTAGGAACCAGCGGCGGGAGAGAGGGGAGGGGCCAAAACCAAGAGGCATCTGGGCCCAGATTTTTAGCTTTCCTCCCCCCTCGTCCATCTTTCTCACTCCCTTCCATTCCCCCGACTTTACTTGCCCCTCTCATACATTCAGCAACACTTCACAACTACAGACGGTCCCCCCCCACTCTCCCGCCGTACTGCAGCAGTGGAAGGATTCTTTAAAATAAAACAGAGGTGGCGTCCACCCCAGCGATTAAATAACAGAAATAATTACATTGTTCGTGGATAAAATCAGGAAAAAATAATCTTCTTTATTATTTAACTTAACCCCCCGCTGCCCTCTGCAACCCTCCCACCCCATCCCCAAAGGCACAAAGGTGTTTGGAACCGGACGGTTAGTAAAAATGCTGGAATCGAATTCACGGTGCTTTGGTGTGCTGAGGTTGGTTTGTTTTTGATATATATACACAAAGGTGGAGTTTTTCTTTAATATATTTTTTTCCTTATATGACAAAAAGCAACAACATCAAGAAGAAGACACTGACTCTGCTAATATAATTTTGGTAAAAATCTCTCGCTCCCCTCTCTAATGGGTGGGTGTCTGTGCCTCTCTGCCATTGGGTCTTGACCGATTCCTTGGGCTCCTCTTGTGTAGTCTGCGTTTGTAGATGGAGGCTGCGGGAGGAGGAGGAGAAGAAAAGGCAGCTTGTTACTGGGAGAAAGTTACAGAGCCCCTGCTTGTCCTTAGCTGGCTCACCCCAGGCCTCACGCTCCCTGGAAAAACACAGCAGGGGCTTCTATGCAAGCTCTGCCTCTGACCATCCGGGCAGAGTGTGCTGTGGCGCCAGCCCGCTCGCCACCAGACAATCAGGCCTTCTCTTGCCTCTGGCGCGCCGGGACCGGAGAAATCAGTGGAGCTTTTTCAGTGCACTTTGTGATGGCCCCTGTCCCCCCGCAAACACCGAATTTAAAGAGAGTCAGGTGCCTCCTGGGAGCCTGTTGAAAAGCATCCTATTCAGAGACAACTGGGCTGCTGTCTGTCCAATACGCTGTGTATTTCTTCCCTCTCCTTGTGAGCAGACAAGCATAGAAGCAGCCAGCACAGCCCAGACCACTGGCCCAGCAAGGAATGAGATCGCCCCCAGAAGCACCCATAATGCACCCAAAGACTTTGCTTAGGGAGACAGGAGCTCTAAGGTCTGTCCATTGTACAGCTGCACAGTGTGGCACTGGGCACATCCCGTCCCCTGTCTGTGCCTCAGTCTTCCCATCTGTAAAATGAGGCTAATTCCAACTTAACCCATGGGGTGGAGTCGGGGAGACTTTGAGCACCTCTGATAGAAGAGGCTACAAGAGGAAAATGAATTAGTGTTACGTGTAGTGGGAGAGTTTCTTCCCACCCCCAGCAGTGATCTCATTTATCACAGGGGCAGATGGCTGTGAATACAGCTCACAGAGCGGTGCCTCCCCACCTACATGTGGAGCCTTCTACTCAGGATAGCTCAGCAGGTTGCCGTAGGGGCAAATATGACATCAGTGGGGAATGAGCAGTGAGCACAGATGGGCTAGTTAGGAACAAAGACCTTCCTTTCATGCATCTGTCCCTGAGTTCAGACCCTTCCTCTTGGCTTGATTGGCACCAGCAGTGGATAAGCGCCTATGGGCCTTAGGAACATGGTGCAACATGTGCAGTGCCAAGGGGAGTCAGGAGCCAAGGCTGACTAATACAGTGTTTACCTGCAGTTGTATTTCACTTATCTCCTGGTCCATTTTTTTCCTCTTGCTTCTGAATTCAGTAGCAACTTTATTTAGCCACACTTTGATTTACCTTGGAGTCACCTAACTAGATCACAACTGAGGGAGGCAACTGAGTTGTTCTGATTAAAATGATTTGTTTTTTGCAGGCTTTAGATCAAATTAAACCCAGGCTCAGATTAGCCAGTGAATGAGGGGTCCTGTAGCACCCGGGCAGGGGACTGAACAGAATGGCTTGGTCATACTTCCTGGATGTGTTGGTTGCTGTTGTTTAGATGCTTGGGAGGGAACAAGCCAGGAGAAGAGGGGACAAAGACCCCTGGTTGCCTGGCTCTTGGACTAACCCTTCCTTGGAATTTTATGTTTCCTGCTTCTGTTCAGAGCCTCACTGCGGGAGTGGGATACACAGGGACCACATTGGCTAGACAGGCCTAAACTGAGTCTCAGTGAGGTCTTAGGGTGCCCTTTAAGGTGGCACCCTAACTCCCCGCACATATTGCCATAACAAACCATTTAATCTTCTTCCCTCAACCCCCGCCACGTGCAGATTTCTCCCTCCATGGGAATCCTGGTAGATCCATTTTAGCTGCTTCTCCTCCCCTCCCCATGAGCTGTCCCCCATCTTCCTCGACAGCTATAAGGATCCCTGGGCTCAGAGAAGCCAGCACATTTTGACTAGGCAGAAGCTTTCAGACCATTGGCGGCTGCACTGACTTGGAAGAGTCAAGGCTGTGTTTCCAGCTGGTCCCCGTGGTCCAGACCCACCTGGGAAATACCAGCACCAATAATCCTGGTAACGCAGGAGTTTTAACTGAGACAAAGAACAATCTTGACTTTCTGGCACAGGCTAAACAGCCCTTTCCACTAGTCTGGGTGACAGCAAACCTGTATCTTCCGTGGATGAGAGAGTGGGTGGAGGACACCTCTGTCCTGGAGCCATAAATATCACCCTTCCTCCTGCACTTTGGCTCTCCACCATCCCACCTCTTTGCTCCATGTCCTTCAAGTCCCTCCAGACAAAAAGAAATGGAGGCAACTCCCTCCAGAAGCCATCAGTCCTACATCTGGGCGGGGGGGGGGGGGGGGGTAAAGTTGCCCTCTCCCTGGTTAGGCTGCCTTTTCAATTCAGGCCCCACCAATGGCAGTGGGTGTGCAAAGATGGCAGCGGCCCTGAGGCCTCAGAGATTTAAAAGGGCCCCAGGCTCCCAGCCACCACTATAGAAGCAATGGCAGTGGCCAGAGCCCTAAGCCCTTTAAATTGCTGTTGGAGCACTGGGCAGCATGCACTGGGCAGTGCTGAAGGGCTGACTTGGGGCGGCAAGCACCCAGCCACAACCCTTTTGCCCAAGGTCCCACCCCTTGCAGGGGTCTAGAGCTATCTCCTCCCACCTTTCCCAAAGCCCAGCAAAGTCTGTCGGCCACCCTGCCCTGCATTGTAGAGTGTGGATCAGTGGTCCCCAACCTTTTGGGGCTGCCGTGCGCCCGGCGGCGGGGCCACTCACGCGCTGGGCACCCAGGGGCCGGGACGCACATGCGCCTGGGGGCGAGGCCACACAGGCACCCGGGGCTGGGGCCGTGCACGCGCCCGGGAGAGGGCCACCCATACGCTGTGTGCCCAGTGCCGGCGCCACCCATGTGCCGCACTCCTGGGGCCGGCGCCGCTCCTATGCCACGTACCCAGGGGCGGGGATGCTCATACCCCACATACCCGGGGCTGGCACAGCCCATGTACCATGCGCCCATGGGTGGGGACGTCCATGTGCTGCGCACCCAGGGGCCGGCACCACGCATATGCCGCGCGCCCGGAGCTGGCACCGCCCTTGCGCTGTGCACCCAGGGGCGGGGCCACTCATACACTGCGTGCTTGGGGCCGGCACCACCCATGCACCACGTGCCTGGGGGCGGGGCTGGCCCTGATCACTCCGCAGGCGCACAGAAATGGCCCGGTGGGCGCCATGGCGCCCGCAGGCACCGCATTGGGGACCACTGGTGTGGATTGTTTCCAGGAATCCACCCATGGACTCCCAGAGCTTGGCCTTGGGCTAAGTGTCACGCGGGAGACTCAGAGGGCCATGGTGCAAAGAGCAGGCAGGGAGAACAATACGTACGATCTATGCAGGCTATCCGTGGTTCCTCCCAGTGGCCATTGGGCTGGCACCGAATCGTGGGCACGTGGCGTTGTACGTAGCCCTGGTTACACTGGTACCGCACCATGGAGTTTATTTCATATCGGTCCTTCTTCCTTCCAAAGGTCCTGGCGTTCTCGACCACAGGTGGGTCCCCGCAGGCAACTGACACAGGCAAGCAAGACAATGAGCAACTGGAGGCTCCAACCTCAAGGTGCCCCTGCTAGGCAATGGGCCAAAGCGGGCTGTCCGCCAAGCAGCTCGAGTCTAACCATGCTGCTCACATTCACACACTCTCCCTAGAATAAGAACCATTCAACTACAGCTCCCTGGTGCAGTTTCTCCCAGGGGATCCCAAAGTGGGTTACAGGCTGTACATAAAAGGACTGCTTCACCTACCACTGAAACGCAGTCCTTTCTGGGGGGGAAGGGGCAGCTGCATATACAGGGATCATTTCTCACCCCACCAGGAATAGGCTGACTGGCTAGTGTGCTGCTCAGTGCTTCTGTGCTGCACGGGGTGAAGTATGAGCTGCTCCATGTGGCACGTGAGTGGTGGGAACCCTGAGTGTGCATTATCTCAGAGACACAGGTAAAACATCAGCCTGTTTGATTCACTGCAGCCACAGCAGAGGCCTCCGCGTTGCTCGGCTGACAAGCACACCTGGCTGCAGTGCAAAGCACATGGCCAGCTCCCTGCGGATGCCTTGGATCCAGACAGGGAAGGGGATTCTACACTGGAGCTCTGTTGGGCATCTATTACATGCCAGTACTTGATGCCAGCGTTGCTAAGTGCCTGCCCTTGCCTAGGCCTGGCTTGCTGTATTGCCACATCTGTCAGCCAGACGTGGGGGCCACGGAAGCAGCAAACAAAGGAGGGATCATTTCCTTTGTTTGGGGGACTAGAGACGGAGGCCCTAAATAAAAGCCAGTTAATTACAAACCAAACTCCTTTTCAGATTCTGCTGCGGTTACTTCTGTTTTGGAAATTTAATCGGGGGGATATTGAAATTCTGCGACAGGCTGGGAAACTTAGCAACAACCTTCCAAAGGGTTCCATCCCTCCCCTCTGGAAAGGCAGGGCCATAGTGAGGGTCAGGCACAAGGAAGTGGCTGTCAGGAAGGCTTTTGTTGTTTCTGTGCCACTGGGGGTGTGGGTGGATGGGAGTGGATGGCTTGAAGAAGAAAGTGAGCTAGGAAAGGGCACTTCCCATACTCCATCATCTTCCTGCAATCACACCACCTCTGCAGCTTGATCCAGGGCTGGACGAGATCAATGCTTGGACCGGAGACCTCCAAGGTGTATCAAAAGAGCAGTGAGAGTGACCCAGAATCAGCACGGACTCAAACACCCCAATGCAGGGCTGGGGAGTACGAAGTCACAGGCGATTCTAGACAGTGGTGTGCTGCAGAGATGGGTGGGTGTCTCAGTAGACGGTGCTCTCCATCCTCAGGCAGTCTGGACTCAATGGCCTTAATTTTTGTACAATGCTAAGGGATGTGGTGCTGCTGGAAATACCATCATACCACATAAAGCCAAGGTCCTGACCATGCGTGTTTATTAAAAATTTTACAGCACTTTTCTTCAAGACTTGAGAGGTGTTGGTACTGGGGATCCTGGTCAAATCCTAATTCTACTTCCATAAATCCCTTTTGCTGTTTCAAATCCACGTGGGATTTGTCTCCATTTCCTGTACTAATCTCTTAAGCGGGGTCACTCTGCAAAAATTAAGGTTCTCCTGGATTCTGCCCAAGGAATGGGTGAGGTTTCCTGGGTTCACAGCCAGGTGTTTACTCCTGTTAGAGCCAAGCGATAACTAAAGTATGGTCCACCAAGTCCTGCAGTGCCTCTGTGAACTCCATGGAGGGTAAGTATCCCAGCTTGCAATGTTCCACCTTTATCGAAGCAGAAGTCACACTGCTTTCCGGGCCTAGTCATCTCGTAAGCTGCCCCTACGTATCAAGGAGGAAGGGCTTTGCTAAGTACTCTACTGAAGCCCTTTACATCCTGGCAAGATGCCGATGAAACCCTTGGTAGGATAAAATTTAGCTGCTCTCGTGCTACAGATTTAAGAGCTGCAGCCTAAGCCTGGATATGGACCCGCACCCAAAAACAAGGAGCGCCATAGCTCACCTGTTCCTTTCTTGCACGTGAAAGGGAGGTGATAGTTGCATGGGACATCGTTCCACTCTCCTTGCTCATGCCAGATCATCACCACACAGTCCTCTCCTGCCGCAAAGAAGTTGTCGGGCTGGTTGGGCCTCCAGTTCTCATATTGCTGTGAAGAGATGAGAAGCCCTTCCTCTAAGTTACAGAGACATTTTCCCTATTCTCTTCAGCTTTCATACTGTGCAAACACTGAACGGGATGGTCCCAGTGTTCCCTATAAGCTGTGAGCTTAAGCAGCCACCCAGGAGAGATTCAGATACTACCCAGCTGATTAGCAGAACACCCACAACCGGTAGCATGTGTTTCTACAAGTGGTGCATATTTGCACATGCCTCGGTGCATCTAACACAATTTATTCCACACATGGATGGAAAAAATGAGAAGGAACGTTGGTCCCTCCCTCTGCAAAATAGCTCATAACTGACTCCAATCAGTGCGTGTCCCAGTTGCCTCACTCCAATGACTCTAACATCCAGTCCCCAGACAACAGCTTCATGACCATACACCACAGCACAAAAAGTTAAAGTGGGCATGGGAAAAGGTGGTGCTTTCCTGAAATGACTCTCAGTGAAGAAATGCTCCCATCCCCACACACAACTCACGAGGGAGTTTCCATCGGACCAGCGGAAGTCATGTTCAATGGCCCTATCACTGAGTCCAATCCACTGGTAATCCTGTGCGTAGTCTGAAAAAGAAAGATGGAGAGAAGAGTAAGGAATGGGGAAGGGAGTTCCACCACCATTCACCTCGCCCACGCTAGTGGCAGGAGACGCAACAGAGGCACCCTGGGTTCTGCCAAGGATTGGAACATCATAGTGACAGGTCTGTATCATGGTTGTTTGACAAAGGGTGGCTCTGAATGATGAAGTCAGATCAGTTAAAGGAGCGGTGGATAAATCTCCCTCAGCTAGGAACTGAGAGTGCCTAAGCTGGCGGTGCTCTGGAGCAGTGTTTCTCAACCTTTTTTTATAAAGTACCCCTTTACAAAAAAAATTATAAGTACCCCCAGTACCTACAGTTTTCAGACAGACAACATTTTTTTCTACCGTCGCAACACATTTGTTTAAACAACTTCATCGTAGCCGGGCGGGCGATGAAATTTTTGGGTGTAAAAAGTACAAAAATAATAAAGTGCTGTAAAACTTAAAACAAAAAGTCAGATTCTCCAAATTTCAGTTGTGTTGACGTACCTCCCAGATTTCTCTTGAGTACCCCTAAGGGTACTTATACCACTGGTTGAGAAACGCTGCTCTGGAGTGTCACTGTACAGGTGGCTCTAGTTTGCCTTATTAATCTCATGAAAGTCTCCTGTAGTACCCTTGCCATGGGCTGCCAGGTGGCTACTCCGACTAGAGATGTTATTATCCTAGTGCGGACGAAGGGCAGGTCTTACTTTGTGGTCTATCACCCCTTCAGAAGCAAGGATGCAGAAGGGCACAGCAAGAAGGGAAATGTTGCATCTTGGTGCCCCAACATAAAACCCCAGTTGGGTCCAAACTGGGCCACTTTTCCCACATGCCTGCAGGCCCTCATATCTCCCTCGCTCACTAATGGGGCCAGAGAATGGCACACTGGCATTCTGGTTGGTTTTGGCATAAGGGAAGTCCCCAGGCATCCTGGACAAGACTGTGCACCATAGTAGAAGTTTCACCAGTTCTAATCCCCTTAGACTGAAACTTGGTTGGACAGAGTTCTGCTCCCCACCCCGGCTGCATGACGATCCCACTCCAAGTCGATCCATGGGGTGTACTCTCATCTCAGCTCCCTCTCCTCCAGAAAAATGGGAGGGTTATTCCTTCTTCTCCCGGAGTGAGAAGACTTCTCCAGCACCTCCTCACTGCACCAGCTCAGAGGAGACCATCTCCCTCTCTGGTCTGGAGCTATTTGGAGTCCTGGGGTGCAGTCTCACTGGCTCCAGTGTAAGAAAGATGCTGCTTCCACCCCAGCCCACTCCCAGGTCTTGCTATTTCTACCAAGATTGGAGAGGTGGGAGGCAGAACAGTCAGGACTGGGCAGCCCCATGGACCAGCCCTGCAGAGTTTCCCACAGCCAGCAGGACTTTTCCCTGCCTTTCTTCCTCTGGGCCACCAAGAGCACAGTGGCACAAGTGCCGCGGGTGGGGGGGAGAAGCACTCCCCTTGGATCCTTCTCCTGGCTGGTGTGAACTGCTCCCCACACACCCCACCTCAGAGTCCCACTCCTCACATGCCCTGCCCATGCCAAGTTCCCCACCCCTGCTCCCATTCCCCCCATCCTGCCTCAGACTCCCACATGCCCCATCCTCACCAAACCCCTCTCCTTACCGCAGGCTCCCAATGCTCAAACCCACTGTCAAGCCCCATTCCCCCGCCTCAGGGTCCCACTCCAGACATGCCTTGTTCCTGCCAAGATCCCCTCCCCCGCCTCAGGCCCTTGACCCCTAAATGCCTCACCCCTGCCAAGCCCCCATCCCTGCCTCAGGCCCTTGAGCTCCACATGCCTCACCTCATCAAGCCCCCTCCCCTCCCTCAGGCCTTCAACCCACAAATGCCTCACCCCCACCGAGATCCCTCCCCACTTCAGGCCCTCTGCTCCTAGTGCCTTGCCCTCCTGCCAGTTCCCCTCCCCGACCTCAGACTCCCACTCCTTAACACCCTGCCTTTCCTCTCCCACCTATGTCACACCTTCCCACTCCCCAAAGACCTTCCTCCCAGCTATCTCTCACACTCCCATCCCTTCCCCTCCTCTCAACAAGTCACCAGGCACCCACCCCTCAGCAACACCCACATCTTCCAATATCCTGCTCCCCACAAACCTCTGCATTGGTATGAACATGCCAACAGGTGCAAACATCTTGGGAAGCAGCTAATGTGGCAATGGGATACCATAGCAAGTCTGTATGAACCACAGATCTATGGAATGAACCGGGTTTGTTTCCCAATATGGCCCCAGATACTGACGATTCCTCCTCTCCTTTAGGTTGACAGGCCTCGATTGACAAGAACTGTGAGAGTCAGTGGAATTCACCCAGCAAGTTCAGTGGACTTTTTGAGGCCTAAATAGTCAGCTTGATCTTTGCCCATCCTCCCTCAGATCCTAGCCATTAACCCCAGCACTCACTGTTCACAAACTCTTGTTCTTCTGGAGTGATGATACTGCTCAGATGGGATTGATGTTCCCGGCACCGGGTCTCAGCTTCCACCCACGTCTCTCTCTGTTCAAAGTGCTTGTAACAATGGCCCTGGAACTTGGTCCAGCCCTCATCACAATCCTCCAGGTCTGAAACACACAAGAAGGGAATGAAAGGGAACTGCATGTGTCAGAGCAGAGTGCCATCCAACTCACCTCTCGGTTGACCAAGCATTCATGGAACAAAAATACACACATGGTCACACCCACTAAAGAATAAACCTTGATATTTTTGTATGTTATAGTCTCCAAGGTAAAATGATCAGAAGGCAACCAAGGAATAGTTTATGGAGGGGATGTAGACTAAAGACCCTGTGGTAGAAGTGGAGATAGGCACTACTGAAAAATTTGACAGATAAATTCCTGAATATTTCAAATTCCCAATCAGGTTCCAGAACTCTACATTTGAGAAATACCCTCAGATTACACCACTTTCCCCCCCAGGGCTGTCCTGCTGATTTTGTTCACCTTGGGGAGCAGCTTTCATCTTTGAAACCTGTATTTTGCTCCCCACAATCAGTGTTTATGCATCAAAGATGGGAGGGAGGGGAAGGAGAGGTCACAGTTCAGATTCAGTGGGATACAATCACTATTCTGAGTCTTCTCAGATGGAATAAGCAACCCGGTGAGATCACAGAAAAGCAACGTGGGGCAGGACTTACCATATGGGAGACAGAAAAAAACAACCGCTAAAGAAAATATTTTAAAAAAGGATTAGGAAAAGAGCAAAAATCTATCACCTCTTTAAGTGGTTATTGCTAGTGATTACTGAGAAATGCCATCAAAGAAAATTAAAGGCACAAAATATTTGACTTTTTACATTATGACTGGGGTCAAGGATTGAAAGGTAAAGTCATTAAAAGGGAAGTTAGTGCCTACCCTCTTCACCTCAGAGAAGTTAGCTATTTTAATTTGTTTTAATAATGGAGGGGGGTAGTTTCTTTTGAACAGAAATGCTAGCTCTTATATGGAGAGGATGCATATGGGAGATTCTCTACAAGGAATAGATACCAGGAAAGGGCATCAGATGGTAGCTGAGTCCTACATCAGGAAGTGTGGGTCCTGGAAATGAATACTTGGGGCCACAGAAACTCTGGAAACTGATTCACAGGGCACAGGGACTATGAGACTAGCTGTCCAGGGCTTGGGGACTGAGGGGAAAAGGTAAGCAAGGGATGTAAGGCAGAAAATACATAAAAGTAGAACCCAATCCTTTTTAAAAATGGAAAAGGGCTGAGCAGATGCAACAGAATAAAGAAAAGATGGGATTTTGGGGAATCCTTTGTTCTCTGCCGTTAACAAACGCATACAAATACCTTCTGAAAACCAAGAAGAAACAGGGACAAACACAGAAATCGTTGGGGCAGATGCTCGTGTGATGACAGAATCATAAATTCATAGGATGGGAAGGGACCTCAAGAAGTCATCGAGTCCAGTCCCCTGCACTCATGGCAGGACCAAGCACCATCTAGACCTTCCCTGACAGGTGTTTGTCTAACCTGCTTTTAAACAGTTCCAATGATGGAGATCCCACAACCTTCCTAGGCAATTTATTCCAGTGCTTAACCACCCTGACAGTTAGGACATTTTTCCTAATGTCCAATCTAAGATAAAACGATCTCCTTCAAATAGACACTTACATTGCAGGCAGTTGCACTCAAATCATGGAATGATTATCTTTTTCGGTCTTTGAATTTACTATAGCCTATCATCTCTAATCACGGCCTCCACTGACTAGCACCCAGAATCTGCACCACCATGACAAGGTACAAAGCCAGAGAGGAACTGTCACTGTGAGGAAGAGGAGATGCGATGAGCCCATTGATGAGAAAAGGGAGCATCAGTGATGTGAAAGGAAGGAAGATCTAATGGTGACAAGATGGAGATTTAGTCGCATCCTTTCAGTGGCAGAGAGAGTTCATCCATCTGTCATCCTTTCTCAGCTCCTTGTGCCTTCCAGGTCATGGGTTTTATTTTTCCTTTTGACCATTCAACAAATCCCTCTAACCCTAAGCAAGGAAGACGTTGTATATTCCACTTTAATGAAATATAGATATATCTATAGAAAGGGGTTGGTGGGTCCTTTGAATTCTCTTTTTTTGCTTCTTCCTTTACAGACCAAACAGACCATCTCCACTGGGTCAACCTTGGGGCGCAGGAGCTGTTCACAAACCTGGGTCATGTCCACCACATCTCCAAGAGCTGGGGAGGGAGCACATAATATGCCTAAGTGTCTTTTTCTGGTTGGTTATGTCACACAGACCTTTATAAACTATCACACTCACTGATTTAGGATGGAACGCAATGCACAATCTCAATAGGACTTTCTACCAGAAAACAAAAGGCTTTCTTATAAAGCAGTAACCTATACATAAATATGTAGAGCAGCTGTCTATAAGAAGCAGGTAAAATTGAATATCAAGTGGCACTCACTCCAAGCTTTCACATAGGAACATAAAAATGATCATACTGGTTCAGACAGACAAAAAGTCCATCTAACCCAGGGTCCTGTCTTCCAACAATGACCAATGCCAGGTACCCAGAGGAAATCAACAGAACAGGTAATCATCAAGTGATCCATCTCCTATCGCTCATTCCCAGCTTTCTGCAGACAGAGGTGAGGGACAAAGAGGCTAATAGCCATGGATGAATCTACTGCCCATAAATTCATCTAGTTCTTTTTTGAACCCTGTTATAGTCTTATCCTTCACAATATCCTCTGTCAAGGAGTTCTACAGGTTGATTTCACATTTATAGGCATTTAAGAATGACTGACTGTGTATATGGCCATGAGAAGTGATTCTTCTGCTTTACTTCGTGGTGATTAGGCTTCAACTGGAGTATTGTGTCCAGTTCTGGGCACCACAGTTCAGGAAAGATGTGGAGAAATTGGTGAAGGTCCAGAAAAGAGCAACAAAAATTATTAAAGGTCTAGAAAACATGACCTATGAGGGAAGATTGAAAGAACTGGGCTTGTTTAGTTTGGAAAAGAGACGACTGAGAGGGGATATGATAACAGCTTTCAAGTATCTAAAAGGGTGTTACAAAGAGGAAGGAGAAAATTATTCCCCTTTACCTCTGATGATAGCACAAGAAGCAATGGGCTTAAATTGCAGCAAGGGAGGTTTAGGTTGTACATTAGGAAAAACTTCCTGACTGTCAGGATGGTTAAGCACTGAAATAAATTATTAGGGAAGTTGTGGAATCTCCACCTTTGGATTTATTTTAGAACTGGTTAGATAAACATCTGGAAGGGATGTGGTTCCTGGTCCTGCCGTGAGTGCAGGTGATTGGACCTGATGTCTTCTTTTGAGGTCCCTTCCAGTCCTAGTGTTCCATGATTCTATATTTCTATCTAAAATGCTACTGACTTCATAGATGTTCTTAGGGAATCAAAGAAGTTAGAGAAGGAAAAAGTAGCTCATTCATTCTGTCTTGGGGGTAAGGCTGGATTTTAAAGGGGGCATTTCCACTGCTATTTAGGGCAGTAGACTGCTCTCATACATTCCAAAGTAATCCAATATAAAGATACCCATTGATATCAAGATTCCATTAATAGACAAACTGTTCTGAAAAGAGAAGAGATTACACTAGGTTTGGGTCAAATATGGGAGTGGTGTTTCAATACAGCCATTAGAAGCAATACTCCATATTATAGGAGGTCTCTTGCTTCATCTAAGGTGGGGCTCCTATGCCAGACCAGTAGGAGATGCTAAACATTAGGACTGAGGTACACTGGAAGAGATAAGTGAAGGAAGCTTGAATAGCGCCTGCTCACAAACTCTACTCATTCTTAACAGTTCTTCTTCTACCATTGACTCTATCATATATTCATATTAAAAGGAGAACGAGTGGGGGGAAGATCAAATATTGTTTCTATTGCCCATTAGAAGGTGAATGGGTAGTATTTTCAAACCTGCTTCTCTCTGTCCCTGTGGAGAAAGGCAGGAGCATTTTTCCTCCTGGAGAAAGTGTCAAAAAAGCTAACTTTCATGGACTTGAGGTAAAATATTCTTCTGTTTTCTCTCTCAAAACAAATGATATTTGTGCACACAAGAAAATATCATTCTGATGAAAAAACAGGATATTTCATTTTTCCCTCAAGGATTCTCACTGCTTGCCATTGTTGCCGTGAAAACTGCATTCGTTGGAAGGAAATGACACACGTCAGGTGGAATCTGAGAAGATTCACAAGCATGAATGAAGTCCTTCATAGAAGAATCCTCACAAAGTGAAACATGGTCATGTCACATGACTCAATTCACCCATCTTTCACTGAAGTCCCAGAAGAGCAGACAAGATTCACATGCCATAAAAATGTGCCCTATTACTACAGATGGATTATTACAGGTAGATTGGAATGGTTTTCTTTGAGCCAACAGCATGCTTGTGCTTATGGCAAACAGTATCAAATGTGCTTTATGCAATTTTTTTTAGCAAAAACAACAAGAAAGAGAGTAATCTCTCTCTTCAAGAAGCCAAGAAGACAGTAGGTTCCCTAGAAGCCCTAAAGATGCCACTGTCTCCTAGAAGTTAAGAAGAATTTCCTGGATAAACAAGATGCTGTGATGGAAAAATAACAATAATTGTAAGCAAACAGCTCGGTCTTTTCCCCTGTAAGATGTATTTTAACTGCTGTTAGGAGTTAGCTTATTGCGATGAGGGCGGGATTGGTGGGAGAATGTTGGGGGTCAGTTTTTTGGGTGGTGCAGCTGTTAGTAAAATTAGCTGAAGCTAGTAGGCCGTACCGATCTCACACAGGTCCCCTCCGTAGCTGGGAAGGCATAAGCATTTGAAAGAGTCGATGCCATCAGCGCAGGTAGCTCCATTCAGACAGGGGCTTGAGTGGCACTCATCAATGTCTGCAAGAAATCAAGGGCTGCCATTAGGACTCCGGGCAGGGAACTCCACCAACAGGAGAACTTGTTTGTTTACTTGTTCAACAGGGAGCATCCATGGTTTTGGGAGAGCTCAAGCTTGGGTTACGGGATAACTTTTAAAACTACTGCTGCTGCTGCTACTGCTGAAGAAAAGAAAGCTAAAAGCCCAACCCACCCTAAAAGGCTGACATTTTTCACTCAAATTTCTGTCACTTGATGGCTGGAGAATGCTATGGTGATATTAGGACAACATCAGCGGAGATTGGAGAGATGACTTTCAATGTATTCTGCTCAGTATCTTTTGACGTCAGTTGTGGCTCTTCCTTGTCCATCTTTTCTGCTTAACTTGTGTCTCAGCCTCCATAAGCTAATGTCTAAAAGTCAGACATTGGACTTCTCTTAAACAAGAGAACATCCTCAAACATGGAACAATACTTCCCTTTCCCTCCTGGACTCCTCATTTTTGACTTCTTCTAACCAAAGTCCAGATGTCATTCTTGATCCTGAACTCCCAGGGCTAACTCCTCACCTGTTCCATAGAACAGCGGGTTGCAGGGGTCATTTCTTTGGCAAGAAATGCTGGAATGCCATATGTTCCAACCTTGGCCCTGCCATGCACCTGACCCTGCTTGCTAGTGATGGGGCAGGAGTAAAGCCAGCTCTAGCAGCTTTTCTCCATACAGCAGGAACTTCTAGCTGCCCATTTAGGACAGTTTTATGGACTCTTTGTACTGCTCCATTGGTACAAAGAGGCCTTTGGGTAGATCCAGCTTTGGTCCCAAGTCTCATAGTTTGTCAGTTACCCCCAATATGGACAGTACATGTCACTACTGTAATGGCTTGCCTAGCTCCCACCAATTCAGGGAGGGAAAGAAAGTGGCTTGGATCAATTGGTTGTTATGTTCAGAATGATACCACAATGAACAGTCTGGATCTATATGCTACAAAATACAATCTTCTATATTTTTTTCTTAATATCTCTCAAGTCTGAACTTAATCCTATTCCTCAGTGAGTCTTGAAATCAGACAGAAGAAACAAGTTAATTAGAATGAAAGGGCTGCAGAGATGAAGTCAGCTCAAGAAACTGTAGCAAAGCGCCAATGAGTAAGAATGTAATTGTCTCCAAATGCATACAGAAAAGCTTGTAGGCTAAAAACAGTAGTTTCTGGTTAGCTCCTTTAGTGAGACTATTCTTTTTTTTTTCAAAGTCTTGCTCCTCAAACACCGAAGTACTAGAATGTCTTAAAGATACTGACTTTAACAGAAGTCATCTTCCTGACACCACACGTCAGTGCCAGAGGGGTTAGTGGGAAAACAGACTAAGAGAAGATGAATCACAGAAGGGCGTGGAGATGGCCATCATGGTGCAGAACAACAATCCATCAAGTTCCATATTCTGTCTTCTGCCACATTGGATCAGATTAATCGTTTGTCTAGTCCAATATCCTCTCTGCTGCCATACCAGAGCAGAACAGCGATCCATCTAATCAAGTATTTTGTCTTCAGCCATAAGAAAACAGATGAATGTTTTAACTTTGCTATTGTCTAGTCAGATACTTCAGAGAAAAATTGACTCTTTTAGCACATTGAATTGTAAAATATTACTAAGGAGCTGCAACCTTTACTCGCTATGCTTGCCTACCCCCCTCTCTCTGGCTGCTTTTGCTTCGCTGAGAGAGCCTGTTGATGCTGATGATGTGATGATGTTATTCTGTTGCTCGGCAGGAACATTCTGTCATCTGGCAGGAAAAACTTTTTTGTATATGGAGAGAGAAATGATGAGCAGCAAGTCTTCCTGGCACCAGCTGGTAGTCAGTTTGCACTTAAAGATTGAGAGCCCTTGTTATTTGTATCCTAATTTGTGGGCCTGGGGGGTATTGCAAATATTCTGCAAATGGCTTATGAAACATTTAAACTAGTTTTGCACTTGGCTTCTTCTCTGGACTTTCCACTGAAATACTAATTCATCTTTTGTGAGCTATTATTTTTAGTGTAATGTGAGGCTTTCAACAACACTAATAAGCATTTTGGGACTTTCCAGAACAAAAAAGGAATGATTTTGTAGAAAAGAAAGGATGAGTCAGGTTGATAACAACTTATGGGCTCACGTCTTTGGATCCTAAAAGATTTAAAACACAAAAGGGAAACTGAAATGTGTTGAGAGGAGATTAAAATCCCAGTACACACCAAATTTCCCAGGAACAGTA
This sequence comes from Pelodiscus sinensis, assembly GCF_052426305.1. Lineage (NCBI taxonomy): Eukaryota > Metazoa > Chordata > Testudines > Trionychidae > Pelodiscus > Pelodiscus sinensis. The sequence goes on from NC_143065.1 coordinate 30,617,485, forward strand.
GCAGCAGGAGTTGATGCCAATTACAGTGGTCGCCACCTGAACAAGTAAGGGAGGGTTCTCCTTTGTCCATTAGCTTCTATAAGTGGAAAGCCACACTGTAGAAATGGAAATAAAGCATGTATAGGAGCTAAAGCAGAATGTTTAGCAAGGAGTTGCAATGGGCTCTTCATTTATGTTCAGTGAGAAGGATTAACGTTTTATGCACCCAAGATCACTTTCAGACACAGCTGATCTGCAGTGGTCCCACCTGGAGGAAGAAGGGCAGCAGATATACACGTGGGCTAGTATACTGCATCAAATTTCAAATCAGGAAATAACATCAGAGCAGAACTTGCTGTTGTACTTGTATATAATATGCACTGTACATATTATATATGCTATATGGATACTCAATATATATATAAACGCCTATACACACACACACACACACACACACACACACACACACGATATATTTTAACAGTGTTGGTAAAAATAACATAAGAACATTCAGACATGAAATGCATGCTGCAAATATTTTGAAAGCTGACATTTAAAACACATGACAATAATAAATATTGAACTAGCCATTTAGCATGTTAGCTCTTTGAGGCAGGGACTGTGCTTTTGTCTATATTTAGAAACCATCTTGTCTCAGCAGTTACCGGTATCTATAGAGTCTCCCACGAGTCAAGACATATGGAGTTGGTGTGGCTGAGTTTCTATTCACCCTGCTGGTATTTGGGTTTTAGAGATGTTTTAGAACAATAAATAATATCACCTGCTCGTATCAAACATAATATAGACCTTAGAGACACTGGAGAATAGATCTATGATATGTATGTTCTGGAGCCGGAGCTTTACATGAGAAGGAAACTTAAGTAAAAGAAATATTAAACCATTCAAACACGTAATGCTTGGCATTTTACTGTTATCCCTTTAGTTGCCACAAGTATATATTACACACCCATAGCCTCCATAGTCTGGCTCACCATTCAACCCTTCACGACAGAGACTTTCAGAGTTTAGGGGAGGATGCAAGGATCCTTCAGCAGCCAGCAGCTGTGTCATGTATCTTAACACTGAAGGAATTTACAAAGCTACTGTAATTTGATATTTGTTATTTTATGTAAATTTTGCCTAAAATGCATGTTTGTTTTCTCACGATTCCCTCACTAGTCCCCCAGCATTGCTGGTTTTAACAAGGACAGGAAGAAAAGATGACTATTATTTAAGGGCTAACAATGTACTTGGGGTGGTACAAAACAGATTGAGAAAGTCCCTGCTTTGACGAGCTTCCAGTCTAACAGAAAGACAGAAGATGGCATGTTCTGGGGAGCTGAGAACAGAACATCAAGAAAATAAGGAGTCTTTTGAAGATGATTTATACTTACGTTGGTATCGTCAGAACATTAAAAAAGACCATTCAAACGTCTTGTCACAACATGAGGTTTCTAGTTGATGTATTCTTAAAGGGACTAGCATTTTTACAAAAAATGTTTTCATGATTAAAAAAAAATGAAAATAGGATGTCCTATTTAATAAATATAAACTGTTGATTGACGAAAGCAAGGAGGTAGCAGGATTGCACTAGATCGGGGTGGCCAAACTCTTACAGTCAAAGGGCCAAAATAGTTGTGCATATAGTGCAAAGAGATAGGGGGAAAATGTTGTTAAGAAAACAAACAAACAAACAAACAAAAACAAAAAAAAACCAGTTCAGTCGAGCAAAATAGACACTGCCCCTTTAAAAAAACCTCAGATTGGCTTTTTGGACACATCATGCTCCTGTCAGCACTATTTTGCTTTGCCGCACCGGACAGCTCCCCAGAGAGCTCAGAGAATTGGGGGCCATTTCTAGGGCTGCAAGGGAGGCTTCACGAACTGCAATTTAAGGGGGGGGAAGAGCCACATGCGGCTCACGAATTGGCCACACCTGCACTAGATGTTTCATTTAGGCAAATACAAAATAGCTTCACCAGTTTGTTATCCCCTTCCTAAGTTCCAGTGTTCCCAGGTACATATTACATTTACTGCTACTCTAGTCACCTAGGGTATATCTAGACTACATGCCTCTGCTGACATAGTCAATGAAGCGGGGATTTAAATATCCCTGTCTTAATTAAAATAAAAATGGCTGCTGCGCTTTCCCGGCTCAGCTGATCGTCGACACAGTGCGCAAGTCAAGACACGGATAGGTCGACAGGGAATGCCTTTGTCAACCGCTCCCTTATGCTTCGTGAAATGAGGTTTACAGGAGCGGCCAACAAAGTCGTTCCCTGTTGACCGATCCGCGTTTTGACTGCTGCGCTGTGCTGACGATCAGCTGAGCCGGCACAGCGCAGCAGTCATTTTTATTTTAATGAAGCGGAGGATATTTAAATCCCCACTTCACTGACTATGTCGGGTAGTCTAATTTACATGCCTATGGCAACAGAGGCATGTAGTCTAGACATACCCCTTGTATTAGATGCAACAAAGATCTTCCCACGCAGTCTTGCAAACTTAAACACAGTAGCACTGTACCAGGACATAAAAATCAGGAAGAGAAACCCTTTGTAAACAAAAGTGAAACTAACCATTTTATATAATTACAAACATGACCAAACAGCATAAGTGATGAAAAAATACATTAAGAGTTTCAGAACCATTTCCCTTTTAAATATCTAATAACTTACTGGCAGTAAAAGTAGTATGGATTTTTAAAAAATACAATATATTGTTTTATTAAAAAGGCATCCTTTATCACTGACAGATTTGAGTATTGATTAAATAAGTTTTGTTTTATATTTAAAACATTCACTGATGAGGAACAGCATGCAAGGAAGGCTGTGAAGCATCACTTAAACACTGAAAAAATTCCTATTGCCATCTTGGGTTTTAGGGTAACCTGTCTGGAAATACAATCTGACATCCAAGTCTTGACCCCATTCTGCAGGTTGAGTAGCAAGACATTTTCAAAGTGTACAACAACACTAACCTGTGTTTATGGGATTTTCTGATGTATGTGAATCACTAAATAGGGACTCAAAGGACCAACTAAACAATACTTTTTAGAGAAAATCTTTCCAGAAGTCATAGCTTCTGCTTTCCAGGAATTCCTGGGAATATGATAAATACTGATCTTGTGTGTTAAGCAGGGAAGAATGTTCCAAAGTCCGTAAAGTGGCACCTAAAAGATAACTCCATTCACACTTTATCTCTCCTGATCAAAGAAGAAAAGAAGCAGCTGGAGAAAACAATTATCGTAGATGTGAGAGATAATTAATGGCTCGTGGCAAGAGCACAGCCAAATAGTGACTTTGACAGCAGATGGAAAGAGTATAGTTCTCTGACTTAAGCCACAGAAATATATATCAAATAATGAAATTTCAGCCTCAGGGTCCAGAGGAGGAGAAAATAACCTGCCACAACACAAAACATATACTATTAAACTACAAAACGCAGACACTTATCAGGAAAACAAGTTTATCTTGCAGTGCTCCCTCTCAGGGCTACGTTTCCAAGTGATGATTTGATTACAAGCATTCAGAGCTCAGGAATCCTTGGTTCCATAATATTATGTGTGAAAGAAAACCTACTTTACCTGTACAACAGGCCATTCTTTTAGGTTGTGTCCTCAGAGCTGGTTTTCCATTAAGCAAATAAGCCTCTGGCGTCATGTCATAAAACAGCCAAGAGACAGCAAATAACAGGACTGGCCAGTAAAGACAGCTGCCAGTGCTGATATCTCAGCTGAAACTTATTAGAGCTACCTTCCTTCTTCATAGCCACATTCCCACATTAAATAGAATTGTATGAAGCAGTCGTATGATTTTAAAAAAAAGTTTTTCTTTTCTTGCTTTCCTTTAATTGACAAAATATACCCTTCAGGCTTTCAGGCCCTAAAGAATCCTTGCACCAACCAAGACTCCTTCAAAATTGCCTAATACTATTTAGCTGCTTTGGCTGGTTGGGCAACAGATCCAGACAGATGCAAACCTTGTGGTAAATTGCTGACATTTCAGCAAATGTCAGTTTTCGCCTCCACCTGACTGCAGTCTTTAAACCATCTGCTAATTCAAAAGATGCAAACCACAGCATTTCCAGTGAAATGCCCACACAGTATTTTTGCTAATACTTGTGTGCCCTCAGATTCTGCCAATGGTAACAGACTTCTACACATAGTTGTCAAAAGTCTGGCTGAAGAGACCAGTGATGTGAACAGCACTTTAAATCTGAGGCTTTTGTGAGATCCTAGTCTTGAGGACAATTATAGACTGCTGATTACTTCCATGCCACATCGACCTTATAATTCCTTGTCTAGAAGCCTGGAAAATGCCAGCATTCCACGAGTTAATTTTCAATCCACTGGGTAACACAACTTCCACTTTGGCTTCTAATGTTGTTATCTTGGGGGAATAATATGGTATGGTAAAGGAAAGAAATCTTCATATAAAAAAACCCTTGTGATCACTGAATCTACTTGAAACCCTTAGCCAGGTAAGCTTAATAGGAATGTATATGAAAAACTATCGTTAAAGCCCCACTTCCACTGGGTCTTAGCTTTGGGTTTCTTCTTTCAAGACAAACTAGAATGCATTCTGCTTTATTATCAACTAGCAGATTTACCCAGCATTTCCCTGTAGTGCCAAAACAGAGCATTAATCCACATTTCTCCATTTTATCTCTTTTCTGTAAGGTTTATTGAGAAGCAATTCTATTTCAGGTCCATCCTATTTTTCTGGCTCCTCTTTCAACATTTGCTCAGTTTTATCAGTCATGAGGGCTGTACTTGCTTTGGTGATTGTCCCTTTTCTGTTTGATTTTTTGAGAAGCAATCCCATTCCAGGTACATCCCATTTACCTGGCACAACCAAATTCTTACGTTACTTTAATTTATGATAAGAGGATGCTGTGTACCTAATTTGGTGATCCTAGCTCTAATTGTTTAGAAGGAGTTCTTGATCAATCAGAAAGACAAACAGACAAACTCTCTCAAATATATAGTAGATTATCTTTTTTTGATTATTCTTCTGGTGCCAACAAATGTTCAGCACAGCACAAGACACAACTATCAAGACAGTACCTGTTCCAAAGAGCTCACTTTCTAGATTAAGAAGGCAAGACACAGCAGAAGAGCCAGAAGAAGGAGGCACTGAAGGTCCATTATTAAATACCATTATTGTTATCAGTAATTGCCCATTTCATTACTCTAGCACCTCTCATCTCAAAGGATCCCAAAGCACTTTGAAGATTATCATTTTAGTTGAATTAGGCTAACCCTGCAAAACAATCTTTGTGAATATTTGTTTCATTAAAAAATGACATTGTTTACACATTTAGTTCTTATTTCTAGATGAAATTCACCCTTTTGTAGAGGGTTAGTACAAGGAGTAGGCATCCATTAAGTTCTTTTCTGACATAGGACTCGTGTGGGCTCTTTGCCCATGGGTGAATTTCACTCTGCACGAATATGTTAGTAAATAAGCTTTACTAGCCTAAAAGGCATGTTTTCAGCTTCAATGCTAGAATAGTCACTGAACACAGATTCTAAACCATATAACTAAACTGTCATATATATTCATTCCAACTTTTTACTGTTGATTACTTACATCAATTTTCCAACTGACAAACAAAAACAATACATTGTGACTTTTGTACGTTACCACTACAAAGCACATTTCAGATTTTGAACATGTACAGCGAGCTATACACAAATGAGATGCAGATCACAAACTATTCCCCAAAGAGAGTTGCCAAGAATTTTAAACAGGTTAACGTGAGAATTTTGCAGTTTTTATGGGTAATTTACAGATAGAAAAAGAAGCACAACGATCAGGCCAGTTATTTCATACAGCTCATTTGATGAGCTCTAACGTACAGCCATATAATCATTTCCTATGTCATTGCTACACCACCGTCTCTGGGGCTGACCATGCCAACAGTGAGTTAAGCCAAGACTTTAACCAGTACTCTTGCAAAAAGGGCTGGCAACTATTTAATGGCCGGGACCACAACTCCATTAGCATAGTACCAAATCCCATGGCTGGCATCCTGTAAGAACAGTGGTTCAATAATGTCCCTCTTGAGTCCTTCATACCAACACAGTATATTTTAGCAACAAACGGGGGCTCTGCCATTAGTACTGACTCAGAAAGGAAAGTGTCTTCTATTGAGTTACCAATACCATTCCCTGCAGCACAGTGCACCTAGAACCGTGCTGGGGTATCAAGATGAATAGTTACTGATAGGGAGACTTGCCCCCGGCAGAGTCACCCACACTGTTCCCTACACCATTGCCCCCCTACTACTCTGGTGGGGAATTCAGGTCAGTTCTGAATAGTCCCCTGTATATCGGATATTGGAATCCTTTGATTTCACTGATTCTGGAGCAAAGGAAAGAGACAACACCTCAAATGAGATGCAGACTGTAGTGAGGCATGTAGCCTCCACAATACTACAACTTAAAGAAAATAGATGCTGGCTCCTGTCACCTATTCTCCATCATCATGTATTAAGAACCGACAAGGTTGTGATTTCAGGGTTTCTTTCTTCATACATGATCTATGCCTGGAGTTGTGTTGGTAACCTTGCAAACAAGAAGAGACTGCAGTTTCATAATCCGCCACAGGTGTGGGCAAGATTTGCAGAGATGATCACATGCATGGGATACACCATCAAGAAACCACCGGACAAAGTAAACATTTTATTAGTAAGTCAAAAAGAGAAGGCAGTGGGGAGAGAGCAAGAGGGCACTGAAAAGTCAGAAATATAACAAGCTTGATGGTCAATTCAGATCTCAGAGACAAAATAATACTTTGTATTACCATAGCACCATTCACCTAAGAAGTGTTTTATGAACAGAAATGAATTAAGCCTCACAATCTACCTCAGAGATGGGTAATTAATACTATTTCTATTTTATAGATGAGAAAAGTGAAGCACAGAGAGTGCAGCGATTCAGTGGCAGGTACAGAATCAGAACCCATCTCTCATCTCCAATGCTTCTAAAAGCCCCTGCCTACCTCCAAAGCAGTTTGCACTAGTGGTATAATTGAGTTAAAGTGAGAAAATAGTTCTGGGGGGGCTGCTGATAATTTTTTTTAACCAGAAATGACTAAGTCTGGTTGCATCCATGGATTGTACTCTCGTTTGATATATAGGCTACATCTAGACTGGCATGATTTTCCGCAAATGCTTTTAATGGAAAAGTTTTTCCGTTAAAAGCATTTGCGGAAAAGAGCATCTAGATTGGCACGGACGCTTTTCCGCAAAAGCACTTTTTGCGGAAAAACGTCTGTGCCAATCTAAACACGCTTTTCCGCAAAAAAGTCCCAATCGACATTTTCGTGATTGGGGCTTTTTTGCGCAAAACAAATCTGAGCTGTCTACACTGGCCCTTTTGCGCAAAGCCTTTGCGCAAAAGGGACTTTTGCCTGAATGGGAGCAGCATAGTATTTCCACAAGAAGCACTGATTTCAGACAATAAGAAGTCAGTGTTCTTGCGGAAATTCAAGCGGCCAGTGTAGACAGCTGGCAAGTTTTTCCGCAAAAGCAAGTGCTTTTGCGGAAAAACTTGCCAGTCTAGACATAGCCATAGAGAGAGAGGCAACCAAACACACACACACACACACCATGTTAACAACTGTGAGGCACAATTACTTAAAGAGACCCTTATTTTATACAGAAGGCATGTCCATCCTTCCATATTGCAACCTTGACTTGGTCTAGCCTAGGGTACATTCTGTTTTGCTATCCAGAAATGGGACGTGCCAAGGAATTCTATGTTATCCTTCACATAGTTCTCCTCACCCTGGCCGACAGCAATAGCCAGATAGGTGATTGCTGTGGAAGAAAATTCCCAATTAATTGCTAAGGAATGACTTTTTCTTCAGTAATCTTCCAGTACATTAGGTTAGGCAGCTTACACACTCAGAGCTGGTCTACACTAGGGAGTTATTTGAAAATTACCCCCCTTATTTAGAAATAACAAGTGGAGCTTCCACACTACCAAGCCTGTTATTTTGAAATAATAGGCTGATTATTTTGAAATCTGTACTCCTGCTTTCCTCAGGGAAAAAAGCTTATTTCGAAATTGTTATTTCAAAATAGTGTGGATAATCCAGTGCTGTTATTTTGAAATAACTACTCTTTGGAACAGAGCAGGACAAGAACCACTTGACGTTCAAATCAAGAGAAGAAAGTGGGGATAGCTAGGCCACACTCTCAGAAAACCATCATCCAGCATAGTCTGTTAAGCTCTCAAATGGAACCTGCAAGGAAAACGCAAAAGAGGAAGACTTTGGACAACGTGGAGAAGATCTACTGAGATTGAAGGACAACAACTGGGGTACTCCAGGAAGTTTTGTCTTGAGACAGAGTGAAGTGGAGGAGACTTGTAGATGACCTATGCTCTACTCAGAGTACAAGGGTTTAAGACTCCCCAGAGTAATTTGAATAATTGCTCCCCAGTGCTTCCTGGGGTTCTAAGTCAAGGTAGCGTGATCACAATAATGGAACCTGCCTCGGATTAATTTTGGGCTATTTTGATTTTGTTACTTTGGGAGTTATTAAATCAATTTTAGTTATTTCAGAATAGTTTCCTAGTGTAGACATGCCTTCACTGTATGAATAATATTGAGCTGTTTGTAAGTTCCAGAACAATGTATACGTACACCAGTGAATAAGCCCACCAATGCACAGATTGAAAGAGAGGAGTGAAACAGACATATGCCAAAAGAGCTAATAAAAAGTAAGAGTTAATCTGAATTAGACCCCATCTCATGCATAGTACCCTTTGGAGCCAGTCCCCACAAACAGAGGCACAAGACACAGGACATCAGGCAGAACTGCAGTTCACTTCTCTTCCTTGAAAGCTTTGAAGAAATAGATTTTCTTTCATTCCCAATGCATAACTGGGCCTGACAAACTGATGCCAAGTCACTTGCACCTTAGATGGGGATGAAGGTCCACCAAAAGATCCTTTTTGGATATGGCAAGTCCTAGCTGCCATAGGCAATGAAGTGACAAATTCTGGTGACAGAAGGGGACCCAGGCTAAGCGATGGGTGGTGAGGGGTTGCCTGCCAACAGTTGCCAGTGGACAATGCAAAGGCTAGGAACATGGGTTGGCATGTGCATGTACTGCATCCAGCTCAGAGAGCAGAAAGTTCTGATTTTCATACTGGCTTGTTTTTTACCTTGAGTGCCACAGAAGAGGCCAGGGAGTCCATGGTAGCAAACCTACTGCACCCCAGCAACAGAATGAAACACAAGGCCTCCATCCATAAGTACATATAGATTCTAGTGCTCTAAATTCAGGGCATATATGTGTAGCTAAGGGTGGGAGGCTAAAGAAATAGGACCAACAATGGTGAATATTCCATGTTACAGTACTTCTCTGCCTCTTCCTCTCACCCCTGAGTTGCCAGGATAAAATTTCCCTATTGATCAGGAATGGAAGGAGCAGATGCCTTTTCTAGGGCTTCAGAAGAACAGTGCATCCCTATTTTCTCTGGGCTGGAACAGCATTTAACAGTGATAGTGAAAGGGAAGTGAACTCTTCATGGTTTCCTCCAGATCTGCTGTGCTCCTGGACATGTCCACAACTGCACTCACTTTAGGTTTTTTATCTATATATTCTCTCTCCCCACTATCCTACTGCACATCCCCAAACAAAGCAGAGGACAGAACTTACCTATAGCACAGTGGTCACCCATGTACCCAGGTGGGCACAAGCAGGTGATGTTTCCATCTATTTCCTGGCAGGTCCCAGCTCCACAGGGCTTCTCATCACATGTAATGGGTGTAGCTGTAACTCACAGGAGAAAGGAATATCAGCCAAATTATACCAATGCCTTTTGCAGTTATGCAGCATGACTACTGTTGCTGCCCGATGTGGAGAGATGCCAGCCACTCACATCTCTGTGCTGGTTCACTCTCTACTTGCCATGTTACTCTGAAGTTAGCTTTGGTTTAAGAGTACTTTACTTTGGCTACACTGCCACAGAAGGTCAGAGTCAAGTAATGGGGATGGATGAGGGCTGGATAATTGTAGGGCCAACAACAGCAGTTGTGCTTGTGAAGATAAAAGCAGTTGGATATTTTGTGTTTCCAGGCATAACTCAAAATTGCTGCAGGTGTGGGAAAGGAGCCATTCCTCACATTCCCTCCATCTGCAGAACTGTACAACTGGCCTGGTGCATTATGATTGTTCCATCATAGAACCATAGAATCATAGAACACTAGAACTGGAAGGGGAGGACCCAGTACCGTCTAGACCCGTGTTTCTGAGCCTAGCCCTGGCTGCTTCCTGCGGCTCCCCTTGGCTGCAAAGGACGAAACAGAGCCAATGGGAGCCGCAAGGCTCCGTGGCTGCGGCGCCGGTACATAAATAAACCAGGGCGGCCAGTTAATGTGTTTCTGAAAGTGTTTCTGTGGTACACTTTCAGAAACACTGATCTAGACCATCCCTGGTAGATGTCTATCTAACCTGCTCTGAAATATCTCCAGAGATGGAGATTCCACAATCGCCCTAGGGAATTTATTCCTGTGTTTAACCACCCTGAGAGTTAGGAAGTTTTTCCTAATGTCCAACCTAAATCTCCCTTGCTGCAGTTTAAGCCCATTGCTTCTTGTCCCATCCTCAGAGACCCAGGAGAATAATTTTTCTCCCTCCTTCTTGTGACACTCTTTTAGATACCTGAAAACCGCTATCATGTCCCCTCTCAGTCTTTTCCTTTCCAAACTAAACAAGCCCAATTCTTTCAGTCTTCTTTCATAGGTCATGTTCTCTGGACTGTTAATCATTTTTGTTGCTCTTCTCTGGATCCTCTCCAATTTTCCACATCTTTCTTGAAATGTGGTGTCCAGAACTGGACACAATACTCCAATTGAGGCCTGATCAGCGCAGAGTAGAGCAGAAGAATGACTTTTCGTGTCTTGCCCACAACACTCCTGTTAATGCATCCCAAAATCATGTTTGCTATTTTTTGCAACAGCGCTACACTGTCGACTCATATTTAGCTTGTGGTCCACTATGACCCCTAGATTTCTTTCTGCAGTATTCCTTCCTAGACAGTTACTTCTCATTCTGTATGTGTGAAATGGATTGTTCCTTCCTAAGTGGATTACTTTGCATTTGTCCTTATTAAACTTCATCCTATTTACCTCCTCCTTTTTACATCATTTGTCAGCCACTCTGAGAGGTAGTCTACTAGGCTTGAGGGCTTAATGGTGTGATCTGGTGTGGCAAATCCTACCTCTCTATAGCTTTCCACTCAGATAAAATACTGCTTAAATACCTTTTCATTATGTTCCCTCTGCTGTACACAGAAGGGAACTTTCCACCCCCTTTCTATAGAAAAAGGTTTGCTAGAAAAGCAAGAAATATTTTTAAGAATACCTTTTGCAGTGGGTTCTGGCACATCGGTGGCTTCTGGTGAAACCTGAGGCAAGATAGCAGTGGCAGTAGGTACTATCTCTAGAGTTTCTAGAACAACAGCTACTTCTGTCTCCTGTTCTGATGCCATGGGGGTAGAGAACTGTATTTCAAGCTGGGCCTCTTCAGGACCCATGGGATCTTGTGTTAATTCAATGTCTGGCATACTGGTATTAATTACAACATCTGGCACAAAGGTTTCCCCTGAAACATCTGGAAATGGGAGTGTGGGTGTGGATGTTCCTGAAGAATCTTCTCTTCTCTCTTCTGGTACCGCAGGAGATTCACCACTGACCACAGCTATGTCAGATGTTTCTGTGTTAACTTCAGGTATTATAGATGTTTCACCACTAGTTTTGTAAACTGTTGACGTTTCTAAGCTAATTTCAGGCAATACAGATTCTTTGTCCCTGGTTTCGTGTACTGTAGAAGTTTCTATGCTAATTTCAGATATTGCAGATGTTTCACCACTAGTTTCGTGAACTGTAGAAATTTCTATGGTAATTACAGGCAATCCAGATGTTTCACCACTAGTTTCAGGAGCTGTAGATGTTTCTATGCTAATTTCAGGAATTCCAGATATTTCTACAGTAATTTCAGGAAATGCTGAGGTCTCTCTACCAATTTCTCCAGATGCAGAGCCATCCCCACTTGACTCAAAAATATGGGGGAGTGTGACGGCTGTTTCTCCACCTAGCTCCTGTGAAACTGTTGGTTTTGTCACAACTTCCACCAACTCAGAAGTAACCAAGGTGACTCCTGGAAGTCCTGAGGCCTCCCCACTGACTCCAGTCACTGCTGAGGATTCTCCACTTAAGTCTGTGACTCCAGAAATCTCTCCACTAAAATATGGGACTCCTGATGGCTCTCCACTGATGTCTATTGTTGCTGATGGCAACCCACTAATATCCATAACTCCTGATACTTCTCCAGATGTTTCTCTTTCCCCTGAAGGAAGTCCACTGATTTCTAATATCCCAGATGGCCCTTCTCCTACCTCTTGTGCAACAGATGTCGGGGTTACAACTTCCATTAAAGTTGTATCCACAAGAGAGATAGTGGGAAAGCCAGATGGGAGTCCACTATAATCATAAATTCCAGATGGCAGTCCACTCATTTCAGGAGCTCCAGAAACCCCACCACTGAAGTCTATTTGCCCAGAAGGATGACCACTAGCATCCAAAATTCCAGACACTGTGCCTGATATATCTTCATCACCAGAGGGCAAGCCACTGATTTCCAAAAACTTTTTTGCTTCTGCTTCCGTAATAGATGGGGTTGTCACTTCAACCAAACTGGCATTTAAAAAGGTTATGCCTGAGGACTCTCCACTTATATCAACACCAGAAACGAAGCCACTTAGGTCTATGAGGCCACTTAAATCGGGTATCGCAGATGGTGCTCCACTGATATCAGGTAACCCAGATGGTGCTCCACTGATATCAGGTATCCCAGAGGGTGCTCCGCTGATATCAGGTATCCCAGAGGGTGCTCCACTGATATCAGGTATCCCAGAGGGTGCTCCGCTGATATCAGGTATCCCAGAGGGTGCTCCACTGATATCAGGTATCCCAGAGGGTGCTCCGCTGATGTCAGGTATCCCAGAGGGTGCTCCACTGAAATCAAATCCTGAGGGCAATCCACTGATTTTCCCACTAATGTCCCATTCAGCAGATGGTAACCCCGATAGGTCTCCTTCTCCACTGAGCCCAATTGTTCCTTTTCCTTCCAGTTCCCTTCCTGCTACTGTTGTGACAACTTCCACCAAAGTCGTATCCACAAGAGAGACAGTTGGAAACCCAGATGGGAGTCCGCTTTCATCATACTCTCCGGATGGCAGGCCACTAGGAAGATCAACACCAGAGACTTCTCCAGAAGGCAGCCCACTGGTTTCTGGAATTCCACTGGTTTCTTGCAGTCCAGATGTTATCCCACTAAGTTCCGGGATTCCAGAAGCAGACACGTCTTCCTCGCCAGACGGTAACCCACTGACTTCAATACCCGAGGGCATCCCACTATCATCCCCTGATGGCAGTCCAGAAGGAAGTCCACTGAAATCCAGGTCTACTGATGGCAATCCACTTTCTTCGATCCCTGAAGGCTCTCCACTAGGTTCCAATGCTCCAGAAGCTGATTCTCCAGATATCCATCCAGAAGCTGATGGTTCACCACTGGTTTCAGGTACTCCAGATGCAGATATCTCTCCTGAAGGCACTCCACTGAGAGAAGTCTCTGCACTTGGCTCCTCTGGTATTGCACTAACAGGAGGGAAAGCTGATGGACTCACTGGAGAAGAAGCGGGGGGGAGGGGGGAGGAGGGGGAGGAGAAAGGAGAGAAGAGCAAGAGAGCAGAGAAGAAGAATTTAACAAATCAGTTTCAAGAAGCTTTTGAAAATTTCCTGTTTGTGCACAAAAATTGACATATACCAAAATACTCACAGACTCTGAAGATCCTATACACATTCCAGATAGCTCTCTCTCCCCTAAACTCTGTTAATGAGGATTTATCTCAAATACAGTAATTCTGGAAAAGTGGTTCAATTTATTGCCTCCTGTGACAGTACAATTGCAACATAAATTCCCAAAGGATAATCAGCAGAACAAAGCCAGCATTCCCAGCTACCATTAGTGGATGGAAACTGCTGCTGCTGTTCCACAGAAAAAAAAATCTAAAGCTGTCCTGCTGTTCTTGTCTCAATGTTGCTTCCAGTAAAGCTGTACCCCCTCCCTACACTGGAAAGCCAGAAACTAAAATATGTTTCTTGGCTGTATTTTTCCCTCTTTACATGCACATCAATGTGTATAAGGTAGTTAATGAATGCTGGGCTATTAGCACTGGTTTATCAGTGTAGGGTTGGCTGATAAGTCCAATACTTTGGTTTTGACTATTTTTATTGTAAAAAGATGTGCACTGAATCATTGTTTCAAAAAATAAGCACAATTTGAGCTCAGTTTTCCAGAACTGCATGTGGAAAAAAGCATGTACAAAACTGGCATCTGGCTTTGTGGTATCTGTACGCACATCTTCTGTATGGGCAATTTTGAAAATCCGGGCCATAATGAATTACCTGGATTTTGCTAACAGGTTTAAAAAAAAGATTCCTGTCACAAGCAGAGCTGATACAGGTGAGAGTTCTTGGTTTTATTTGCTGTAAAAGAGCCCTCACTTCCTTGTCTCAGAATTCCCTTTCTACAGTCACATAAAGCCCCATTTGCCCTGGGTTGCCTGCATGTGAATAATGTAGTGTCTATGAACAATGCCATATTTCACTCAGTGTGATCCAAGGGAGAGATGCCTTGAGCTCCAGGCCTCAGAGATTGGCTTGGCTAAAGGTGCATGAGAGGCAAATCTGGATTACTCTGCTAGAGAACGGACTCCCCCTGAAGAGAGTGCTGCAGTTCAAAGCTTCCTCCTTCATCATACTACTTCTCAGCTGGATTCAGACAGGGATTCGTCTTAGTAAGGACACAGTACTTTTATTTCTGGATTGCCCCGGTCCTCCGCCAGCCTGCTGTGTTTAGACCCACCTGATAGCAAGGAAATGTCAGTTGGAAAGACTTCCGTTCCCCACTCCGTCTGATTTTCAGGTTCAGTGGTAAACTCAGTTTCCACAGTTGTCTCCTCTCCAGAGGGTACTTCCTCCAATCCAGGGATCATCTGGGGTACAATGTGCTCCTCAACAAAGAATGGGGTGACCTCTTCAACCTCTTGCAGAGATGGCAGGGCTGGAACCGAAAGGTATTAAAGACAATTTCTAAGACTGCATTGGCTCTCTCAGAAGCCTGCTGCTGCTCCATAAACCATCCTGATACCATGGTGACGAGCAATATAGAGCTTTCTATAATTAAATACATGACATTTCTCATACTAGGAGATAAATAGACTAAATTAGACTGGAGAAAATAGGGGCAGAGGAGACTTCATAGCTCATTTCCATCTCAAATTTTCTGATTTGAGAATGAAACGACTGCAGAAGTATAAGCAATATGCCATCCCTGTGTGTCCTTGGGAGGAACAACTCCTTTTGGTAAACATCATAGAGTGGAACCCCTGTGTAATCATCTCCTTCATGAAATCCCTCCCCTACAGAATGTAGAGATTTCCTTGTGCTATCGACATTGTGTGCTATGTACATGGCTCTGAAGAGTGGGTCAGTACCTCGGAAACAGAATGCCTGGTGTCTTGACAGTGGATCAGGGAATCCTGTCTGGTTGGGGTGCAAGTAGATGGTTCTCACACCAGGTTTGTCTCCCCCACAAGCAGGACGTGGGGTCACAATGGGATATCGGATGCTGCCATCAGCAAGCCAGCCAGCATGGCATCTATCCAGGCCCAGCTTCCAGGCGGCATGAAGTTGCCCAACAGAGGCCAGGGTGGCATTCTGGGTCTCACAGTATTCCTGGGCTTCTAAGAAGGTGAACTCGTCTGGCTGGGTTGCAAAAAACACCTCGCCTAGGGGAAAAAGTCAAGTGTGAGTCACTGACACATAGAAACTCTGGACATTTCTGCCCCTCTGCTGTACATTACACACACACACACACACACACACACACACACACACACACACAGACAAACACACACTCCCTAAAAACAGTACTTTCTCACAGGCATGTGAAGAACATACCCTGTAATTTGTCTATGTAGCAGTACACGTCGAACATCTCAGAAGCTGGGCGCATTCCATACGTCCGAACGCCTGGGGAGCTGTCCTTGTCTCCTATGCATTTACTCCGTGGGTTCACAATGGGGTATCTGCCAAAACAGAAAGAAAGGGGCCTCTCTGGTGATGGTGCTGTATACACTGTGATTGAAGAATCTCGGTGGCTGCATCTAGACTGCCATGATTTTGCGGAAATATTTTTAACAGAAAAACTTTTCCGTTAAAAGTATTTCTGCAAAAGAGCATCTACATTGGCACGGATGCTTTTGCGCAAAAAGTGCTTTTGCATAAAAGCATCCGTGCCCAGTATAGATGCGCTTTTGCGCAAGAAAGCTCCAATGGCCATTTTAGCCATTGGGCTTTCTTGCGCAAAAAATGAAGGTGCCTGTCTACACTGGCCCTCTTGCGCAAGTATTCTTGCGCAAGAGGGCTTATCCCTGAGTGGGAGCGTCAAAGTATTTGCACAAGAAGCACTGAATTCTTACATTAGAATGTCAGTGCTCTTGCTCAAATTCAAGCGGCCAGTGTAGACAGCTGGAAAGTTTTTGCGCAAAATCTTGCCAGTCTAGATGCACCTGGTGGGTGTTCATATGGAAGGGAGGTAAGCAGTATTACCTGTAAGCTAAGCGCTTGAGTAGCCACCCAGGAGAGTACAACCCAGCTGAATGGCAGAGTACCTACTTAGCATTTAGAGGTGCCCTGATGGTAATATCTGGATGTTATATTGGGCTTTTCATTAGTATGATTTGGAAACCTGTTGTGGACACACAACATGGGAAAATGCAGGGAGCATGTTCCCATTATGCCACAGACCGATATGTGTTTGACCCATGTCAGGTGCCGCTGCGACTGTGTTATCACTGGATCCTGCATCCATGAGGGGCCATGCAGCACATTTGCTGTAACCCAAGTGACTCAGTTTCATGGCTGAACATTTCTTTCATGGGAATCTCGACCTGGCCTGAGCTGTCCTTACCTGACAGTCTGGTCCCTCAACCAGCCAGCATCACACTGATCAAAACCAGCCTCGTAGGCAGCCTGCAGCTGTTCGGGTGTGGCAATGACGGCATTGTTATCCAGGCAGGCCTGCTGGGCTTTGGTGAAGGTGAGGGAATACCTGTCGGAGGCTGGTCGGTAATGAAACACGACACCTGTTGGGAAAGAGGAGAGAGCTGTGATGGACAGACATGGAGATCTCCATGCATCCTGGATGGAAGGGCCTTCAAAACCATCCTGGTAGGAGCTGGACCTTCTGGAGTAACGTGGATTAAAGTGCCATGTTAACAGATTTCTGCTGTTATTAAAGAGGCTATAAAGGGAGGGGTTACCCTGGGGATCTCCTCCTCCTCAACCATTACAATGCAATGACCTCCCTTTCAGTTGTAGAAGGAAACTCACCGACCTTAGGAATCTGGTTTATCAGACAGAGGGGGTCATTCTACAACAAGATGAGGTGCCCTCAAGGCTCCCCTGCCCATTCCTGTGCCACGCAGAGGAGAGCTGCTGGCAGTGGGCAGGTAACTAGTCCTGCCATGAACTGCTAGAAGCAGAAGAAAGGCTGGGAGTGCCTGACCAGACACACCTTCCCCAGTAGAGCCAGATTCATTGCTAGATGGACAGAGGTCAGATTTTGTCAGCTGAAGCAGTGGTGTGGCTGGCCCTGGAAGAAATGGATTGTGAGGTTTCTTGTTGTCCCTGTGACTTACCAGTGGGAGAAATGGGCTTCTTGGGAATAAGGCCACTTTCAGGAGCGGCTGTCACTGGCACAATCGCCTCTTCCATCGAGGCAGACTCTAGTTCCGGTGTGGCAGTCACCCCCATGACCTCCTTCACAGAGCTCGCCTCCAGGGCCTCACTGGTGAAAAGAGTCTCCAAGACCGAGGTGGTGACCTCCTCAGGAGTCACCCCTACAGCTGTGACTGCCTCTTCAGTCACGTTCTCTGCCTCGGTGAAAGCCGTCTCGGCAGTGATACCAGTGGCAAAGAGATCTGGAGTCACAGTGAAGCCTTCATACAGCTCTGACGCAGTGGCCGTGAGGTTGATTGGCTCTAGAGTTGCAATGCTACCTCGGGCTTCCTCCTCGGTGACACTGTGTGAGGGAGGCATCTCTTCTTCTCTCTCAGTGACGGTCTGGATGGTGAAGTTTTCAGGGGCTAAGTCCTCATCTACAACAAGAGGCAAACGTTTCCTTTACTGACATCTCCAAGGGGCACAGGCTCAGGCTTTGGAAACAAATCTGTGTACGGACACTCAGAGAAGGACTGGACGTGTGGACGCTCTGGTGTGAGACAGGGACGGTGATCAGAGGAATAAGGAGGTTGTGAGGGGAACCTGGCCAAAAGATAGGGGGGTGTGATGGGAGATGGGGCAGGTAATGTGACGAGAGCTATGGTAGATAATGGGGTGATTGTGCAAGTGTTGTGAGGGGATCTGTTACTGCACAAGGCATGTGCGTGATGGGAGATATAAACCATGTGAACAGGTGCCGTGATGAGTGAGAACATGTGGATACTCTGGGAATTATTCGATTTTGCAGAGGGATTCACTGAGACTGTGGGGCACTGGCCTGCTGGGTACTGAGTGCCCCTGTTTAGAGGATGGCTTCTACCTTTTAAATAGTAAAATAGTGACCATTTCTCCTTCTACTGCTCTCTTCCCTCTAAAACCTCCTACAATGGATATTGAGTTAAAAGGCGAGTCTCTTGGTTTTTTCCCATCTGTTCTCTACCTTTCACATGTGTTAGGGAGTAAGAACTCCCTTTGTTGCCTGACCACCCCCATTATACTCCTGATTCTAAACCTCTAGCACACCGCACACTAAGTCTAGTCTTTTGTGATCTCTAGTGCCAGCAGCAGGGAATTTAAAATACAAAGCTTAAAATGGGGAGAGGAAAGGATGCTCCCATAATGCTGCACTGCAGGCTCAGCCTGGGAGTGCAGCCCAGAGAGATGTGGGGAGATAAGGAATCTCCTGTCATATTTCAAGGCATTTTCTCTTTGGGTATGTCTAGACTACATGGCTCCATCAATGGAGTCATGTAAACTACTTTACCCGGCATAGTCAATGAAGCGGGGATTTAAATAATCCCCACTTCATTAAAATAAACATGGCCACTGCGCTGTGCTGATGATCAGCTGATCCGGCACAGCGCGGCAGTCTAGATGCGGATCTGTTGGCTGGGGAAGCCTTTGCTGACTGATCCTGTAAACCTCATTTCACGAGGCATAGGGGATCGGTCGGCAAAGGCTTCCCCAGCTGACAGAGCCGCATCTAGACTGTTGTGCTGTGCCGGATCAGCTGATCATTGGCACAGAGTGGCGGTCATGTTTATTTTAATGAAGCGGGGATTATTTAAATCCCCGCTTCATTGACTATGCCGGGTAAACTAGTTTACATGGCTCCATCGATGGAGCCATGTAGTCTAAACACACCCTTTGAGTCCAGAGGAGAAGAGGGGAGGAGCGAAGATTCAGACACTGCTCCTGCCCCCAGCACAATCCCATTGGCTAGTTTCTGAACAGACACTGGCTAATGGGAGCTGCCTGTTTCAATAACAGGCAGCCAGAAAGCACAACCCTCCTGCTCACTCCCTCAAACACATGACCGAGCAGGCAGAAACATTTTAAGCTCTGCAAGCCTTTAGGTCTGCAGGTAGGTAGGCAGGCTGGTAAGTCTCCTGATGAGAACCTGCCTCTGACACCTCCACCCCTTCCTTCCTCAATCCTCTTCCCCCCACTCCTGCCTCACTACTCCACATGTACCCATACTCCTTCCCAGATCTGGCACCCCAATCTCCTGCCTGAGATCATAATCCCCTCTTACCCTAAGTCACATCCCAAAACCCTGCACTCCAGTTCTCTGCCCTAGGTCACAATTATTTCCTTCACCCAAATTCCCTCCCAGACTCCATTCTCCCTTCTGCACCCCAATCCCCTTACTCCAAGCTTCCTTCTGCACCCAACTTCCATCTCAGACACCATACTTCCCCCATTAATCCATGGAAGAGTACAGCCCTTGACCACTTTACAAAATCTTGGGAGTGGCCCCCATCAAAAATTATTGCCCACCCCTGATGTAAACTGACATTTGCTTTCTTTCTTTAAGTGAAACTGTAAGAAGCTTTTCAGTGTTAATCCAGAAGAGGAGATTGCAACAGAGTCAAAGGCATTCAGAGACGGACATCATAAGCGATCAGTGGGGAAAGAGTACAAGTGACGTAGCACTCCTATATACTATAATATCTGAGTTAATTGTGCACTGCCATGATTAAGAGGGGATCAGAACGTATTTGAAGGAAGTATCAAAAGTGGAGGGAAATGTAATGGGATCCCTGTGATTATAGCTATTTTTATTATTTATCACTATGATTGCTACTGTTAATTTAATTAATTTTGTAATAAAATAGACTGTGAAATGGTCTCTCAAGGGAAATTATGGAAGTCCTATCACCTGACTTACTAAAAACTGGCATAGACACACCAGTGTGGAACAGACAATGACAAATAAACAGGCATTGGACAAGAATAACAGTTTTTTGTCTCTAATTTCCATGGGAAAGTCCTATATACAGCTCCTGGAGCCTGCTGCTTAAAAAATACTGACAGAGGTACTTAATTCAGCAAAAGAAGTGCAACTCACCTATGTAGCAGATTGCATCATAGCGCGAGTGGGGGTAAGGGTACCCCGTCTGATTGACATGGAGGTACACCGTCCGCACTCCCACCAGGTTCCCGCCACAGTTGGGACGTGCCTTGGAGATGGGATACCGAACGCTGCGGTCTGCCAGCCAACCTGCACTGCACACATCCATGCCACCCTTCCATGCCAGGTATAGCTCTCCGGTGGTGGCCAAACGGGCTCCAAGTCTATGGCACTTCTCTGCGGCTTCCTGGAACGTGAACTGCTGTGGGGAGCTGGCATAGAAGACTTCACCTGCAATTACACAAACCATGGACTCAAGAATTCACTGCAGTGTTTAGTTCCTGTTCCATCAACCTCTCTCTTCCCTTTGCATTCTTTCCCTAGGGGCTGGCGGGATGAAGGAAACGTTAAAAACACTGGATGTTTACAGCCTGGACGAGTGACAACTAAGGGGGGAGACGCACAACTATGGGGGAAGACCAGTATTAGGAAGGTACAAACCTCAAGGAGGGAGCGGAATTTCTAGGGTAGAACAAAGGGGTGTATGTTCTACTTGGAGTCATGTGATGACATTAAGTGAAAGAATATTTTTAGCCTGTTTTTCAGAGGCACTGAGCCCCCACTGCTCCCATTGACATCAGTTGTAAGCATTGGTGGTCAGCATCTGTGAACATCATTTCCCAATGAGAGATACCAGAATATGGAATTTCTCCCTGAGGTAAATAATGGGAGCTCCTTGGCTTTAGTCATTAAAACTAGAGTGAACAAAGCCCAGAAAAACTAGGCTTTAGGGGATAATCCAGCCTTGGCAGGGGATGGGACTAGTTTGGAATCTCACATGACATGGCTTTTGCATCTCTAATGCCTCTGACTTCTAGTTCCTTGCCTCTCATTTTATCCTTATTTGCAGTGAAGGTGCTCATAATATTGCCTGCTCAGCCCCATGGGAATTACATAAGAGAAACCCAAAAGTACCTTGCATTTCCTCTGCGTAACAATAAACATCGTATGTTTCATTTGTCTCACGAATGCCATAGGTCCTCACTCCAGGAAACGTATCCTTGTCACCATAGCAACCCTCTCGGGGATGGTGCATTGGGTACCTGAGAGTGAGAGTACACACAGGAAATGTCTAGTGAGCAGACAGAAGTTTCATTGGAAAGATGACAGCCACATGGCTCTGTGGTACCATCAGGATGAGCTGAACAAATGGTGGAGAATAAGAATTGGGATATGACATTCTGGAGGGAGGGAGGAATTGGAGCAGGATAAAACCCCAGAATTTTTCCTGAACAGAAGTTGAACTTAACTTATTCCTTTCTATTCTTGACAATGCAGGGAAGGGGAGAGGAGCCCTCCAGGTGTCTCTCTGATGAAGGGAAATTGCTGGTTTTCAGACTTCTCTGAGCCCAGCTAGATGACTCCTAGATGTGTGCAAAATACCACCACATCTGTTGAGCTTGGCACGTAACCTATGCAGTTTGCATGGGCAAAAGGAGAGGGTAGGTGGATGAGGATTTAACCACCACTCTCAAGTCTCTGGGCCATTCAGTCCTTAGTTTCTCAGCTGTGACCACCAAACAAAGGGGCTGGTTGTGAGAGTGGTTTTATGACGTGGATACTTATCTATTGAGAAATGGACTGAGATCCACCAGCTCATTCCACACCATATGACTATCAGATGGTAACTGATAGTCATTATTTACCTGAAACAGGCTTAACCTAACTATTTTCATGTGAAAAGCTTTGTGTCCCATTTCCCTTCCTGCCTGTATAGCCCTCTTTTCTTCCCTCTTGGCCACCTGGCTTCCTTTCTTTCAGTTGATTACCTGACAGTCTGGTCAGCCAGCCAGCCGGCATCACACTGATCAAACCCATCATCATAGGCAGCCTGCAGCTGTTCAGGGGTAGCAATGACAGCACTATTCTGGATACACGCCTGCTTTGCCTTCTCGAAGTCCAAAGTATACCTGGAGGAGATGGCTCTGTAATGGAACACGATTCCTGGAAAACACATTCACCAGTACACACACACGCATCAGTCAGTGAAGAACCAGCCCCTCGCCAGTTTCCCTTTCGAAGGGGTCAACAAGTCAGAGAAGAGGCATTCTAACTCATGTGGAAAATCATGCATTTGCCACGGATTGCTCATATTGCAAGGATAGTCCACTGTGCCCTGAAGATACTATGTTTCCCCAATGCTATATTCCACCATCCCACGTCCACCAGGCTTCAATCTCAGGGCAATGAGATGTGCTCCCTTTGGTGAACAGACCTGCCATTCAGTCCAGGGTTTTTTATCCTATGATGTTGGAGCACACTTGGTACATCTAAATCCAGTGTTTTAATGCTAACTGCTTCACCATAAACCAAAATGCAACGAACACGTCAGTCAGAAGGATTCAAAACATTCAAGACATTTACAGTGTCTGGCATTGCACAGCACAGTATTGTGAAAACCCTCTATGGAAATTGGCTAATTGTGTGTTATCAGTATAATGGTGAATTATTTATTATAGACTTGTGTATGTCCAATAGCCCAATCAGGATAGAGGCTCCAAAGCATGGGGCCCTGTCCGAACACACAGGAAAGCATGGCCCTTGCCTTAAGGATTCCTTTATTTCATACAAAGCAAATGTGCTTTGAAAAGTTGTCTGTACTGCAAATGTAGTTAAGACACAGCATTCCAGAGAGAGGGACTTTTAAAAGGAGTGGGTGGCTATATGCATAAACATCAACAAGGGTTAAACCTCCTTGCACCCTCTCTTTTTTGGTCCCTCTTCTCACTCACCAGTTTCATTGGTGAGAGAAACAATATCCACTGGGGAAAGTTAATTGTGTGTTATATTATCTACATATCAGTGAACTAAACCACTTTTACATTTCTTGAAAGAATATAACAATGTCTTTACCGAAACAGACGGATGAGGCCATCCATACAATATCCCATCTCCTAACATACTAGGTTAAGGTATGTCTACACTACAAAGTTAATTCGAACTAATGAACGTTAGTTCGAATTAACTTTCAAAGGCGCTACACTAGCGCTCCGCTAGTTCGAACTTAATTCAAACTAGCGGAGCGCTTAGTTCGAACTAGGTAAACCTCATTGTACGAGGACTAAGCCTAGTTAGAACTTACTAGTTTGAATTAAGGGGTGTGTAGCCCCTTAATTCGAACTAGTGGGAGGCTAGCCCTCCCCAGCTTTCCCTGGTGGCCACTCTGGCCAACACCAGGGAAACTCTATTGCCCCCCTCCCGGCCCCGGAGCCCTTAAAGGGGCACGGGCTGGCTACGGTGCCCATGCCAGGTGCAAGCCTGCCAGCACCCAGCTAGCAGACCCTGCACCTGGCACGGCTCGAGCCAGCCACCCGATGCCCCCCAGCCCTCCCCCTCTTCCCGGGACCAGGCTGGCGGCTACTGGGAGCTTGCCTGGGACCGCAAGAGGCGGGCACCCGCCTGGTCTAGTGCGGACATCGTGGACCTCGTCTATGACCTCCGCACTAGGCACAGGAAAGTGGCCGTCTAGGGCAGGAGAGCTTCCAGCCTGGCCACCCAGGAGCAGGTGTGCATGAAAATCAAGGGGGTCCACTGAGACCCCCGACCCTGAGCCCTGAGCTTAGAATGGCCATACTAGGTCAGACCAAAGGTCCATCTAGCCCAGTAGCCTGTCTGCCGACAGCGGCCAACCCTAGGAACCCTGGAGGGGATGGACCAAAGACAGCGACCAAGCCATTTGTCTCGTGCAATCCCTCTCCAGCCTTCCACAAACTTTGGGTAGGGACACCACTCCTACCCCCTGGCTAATACCACTCCATGGACCCAACTTCCATCACTTTATCTCACTTCTCTTTAAACTCTGTTCTAGTTGTAGCCTTCACAGCCTCCTGCAGCAAGGAGTTCCACAGGTTGACTCTGCTTTGTGAAGAACAACTTTCTGTTACTAGTTTGAAGCCTGCTACCCATTCCTTTCCTTTGGTGTCCTCTAGTCCTTCTATTATGGGAACTAATGAAGAACTTTTCTTTATGCACCCTCTCCACCCCACTCATGCTTTTATAGACCTCTAGCCTATCCCCCCTCAGTCTCCTCTTTTCTAAACTGAAAAGTCCCAGTCTCTTTAGCCTCTCTTCATATGGGACCTGTTCCAAACCTCTGATCATTTTAGTTGCCCTCCCCTCTCCCACACTCTCTCTTCCCCTCTCCCACCTCCTTTTCCCAGTCTCCCCAAGTTTTGTTCAATAAAGACAGATTCTATTTTTGACCACAATTGTCCTTTATTTTGTACATCAGGAAGGGGGGCTAGGGAAGGGTAAGTGGAAGGAGGTGAGGGAGGAATGGGGTACGAGCCCCCGATGGGGAGGACTGGGCTGGCTCTGCGGGCTTCTGGGGGTGGAAGCTCTCCTGCAGCCCCCCAATTGCCCCCTCTCCCCAGATGGCAGCCTGCGGCAAGTGCAGCCGATCTGATGGCTGAGTGCTGTGATGTGCCCAGTGTGGGCACTCAGGGCACTCCAAGCCAGGACTGCTTTGCAAGCGGGGCACCCCTGAGAACTGCCTGTCCGGGGTGGGGGTCGGGTCCCTTTAAGCACAGCCCTCGGCTAGCCTGAGACAGTAGCTCCACGCTCTAAGTCCTACTCTGATGCCCTGCCGGCACTGCTTCCGGCCATCCTTAACCCCGGTTCAGGGTCCACTTAATGTGGACATGCTAGTTCGAATTAGCAAAATGCTAATTCGAACTAGTTTTTTAGTCTGGATGCGTTAGTTCGAATTAGCTTAGTTAGTTCGAATTAGCGCTGTAGTGTAGACATATCCTTAGATAGGTCCAATGTTGTGTTTCCTGCTACACCACATCAGACCACCAGTCCATCTCATCCAATGTTCCATCTCCTGCCCATATCAAAACACACTGGTGTCATCTTCTACCACACTGGGAGACACTGTTGGTCTGTTTAATCTGGTGTGCCAGATCCTGCCTACATTAGAATAAATGAATGATCCATTTGTTTGGTTCCTACTTATATACAAGATCATACCAATGATCCATCAAGTCTGAGACCTTTGTATAACAGCGAGTGATGCCAGATGTTCATGGAAATGGTAAAATGTTCCCACTCCTATTCATGATGCAGCTGGTCAGATTTCTTCCTCCCTCTTTTTCCCCAGTCAAATCAGTGTAAGCATCAACACTATCACCAAGAGAAAGCATTAAAGTAATGGCCTCACCTTTCACTTCAACCTTTACCGTATCCTGGCTGTCATCAATACCATGCATCACCTCACAACGATAGGTCCCAGTGTCATTGGACCTCAGAGCTTTGATTTCCAAGGTGGCATCGGTGGGAATGGCAGGGTAATTGGGCAGAGAGATCAACTCCTTGTACTCTGTGTTGATTCGAACCTGCCCCTCTGTGGCCACTAGTAAGACGACTTCCTTCCCATTAGAGAGTCTGCTCCATTTGATTCTTGGGGTCAGAGGAGGTGTATAGAGGGCTGTGGCGACATGATCCAATGATTCGATGAAGTAGCAGGGGATAGTCAGAGAGTTTCCCAGGGCGACACGCAGAGGAGACTGTTCAGGTATGCTCACACTCAATGTGCTACCATGATCTGCCAATCCCAATGTGGAGGGAGACAAAGTGCGGATTAATAATCGATAACAATCATCAGTCATAACTATCAATGTTTTCGAAATAGCCTCAGTCTAGCTCATCGATCTACACCCACAATATTAGCACATAGTTTTTGTATATTCTAGTCAATATAAATTGAAGTTATTGATGTTCCTAAAAGAGCACCAGCGCCTTGGTAACAACCCTGGTGGAATATTACACTATTATAGTGAATGTAGTGTGGGACTTGGCATGAGGATACAAGCAGCTCGGACTGTCTTCCACCCCACCAAACACAGCAACAGCATGTCATGGTGTTGCAGCAGCTCAGAGAGGAGGCCCTTGGCAATGGAGGGTAAAATTAGACCGCTCATAGGTAGATTTGTTGTCTGCTGTGTGAGGGGTATGTTAGCCTGTTGCATGTATGGTCTCCTGCACTGAACAGTGATCCTGACAACTGTACCTACCTGAAACTTCCACAGAGGTCGCTGCAGTGATGATTCGCAAACACACAAACACTAATAGTAAAGTGGTCATAGTTTACCTGTAACAAACAAAACATGGAAGCAGGGGTTAATTACAGCTGGCCGATCATAGGGGAATGAAATCTTTACAGGACTCTTAAGAGGGAACAAGCTCATTAACCTACAATATCTAAACACAGGATGTTTTAAAATATAACCAGTAACAAGAGAGAGTTTTCTGGGCAACACTTTGTCTAATAGAGAGAGTATTGCTCCAGACAAAGAGTGTTCATTACGTACAGTAGCATTACTAGGGATGTAAGCGACTAGTTGACTACCCTATAAGCACAAGCTTATCAGATAGTCAACTAGTCCCTCAGCTTTCACTTCTTCCCCTGCCCCTTGCTGCCTCTATCAGTGGCAGCAAGGCGGGGGAGCAGGAGCCGGTGCTGGGGGGAGCTGGCTTAAAAGCTGGTTCCCCCCCGCACCGACTTTGTGGGGTCACAGGGGAGACAGAGAGGTAGTAGGGACTGGGCATGAGCTGGGAATCAGCTGATTCTCGGCTTGCACCCAATCTCAGGTGCTGTGCAAGCTCTTATTACATTTAAAAGACTGGTGCACAGCATGGGGGATCTGGCGCGAGCTGGGACAGCTCATTCCTGGCTTGCGCCGTATCCTCCCCCCGCTGCACTTCTGCTTTTTAAATGTATTAAGAGCCAGCTCTTAATACGTTTAGAAGCAGAGCCGCAGCAGGGTTAGCTCCCAGTCCCAGGAGCTAACCCCACTGCAGCTTCCCTGCTTATCAACTAATTGACTAGTCGATGGAAATTCCATCGAGTAGTCGATTAGTTGAGTCAACTAAATTTAACATCCCTAAGCATTACTATTCTGTTCTCACACTCTCTCTTGTGATCTTCACATCTGGTCAGAAAGACGATTTTGCCATGGAGCATCTCATTTATTTTACATCTATTCTAGCAATGTCCACTCGGTCAGATGCTCTCTATATTTAAACTTACACTTCAGCTACCACTTGGAACACCCAAAGTAGAAGCTCCTTCACATTACCGATATCCTTCCTCTACCAAGCCAACATGGAATCCTTGGCCAGCTGCTCGGATGTACTTTGTACCACTCAGGCTATTCTAGCGGAAGTCTGGTCCCTTCAGAGTGAAAAGGTCAAAGGTCACCACACAACCAGTTAGCCTGTCTTTACAGTCTATATCACTTTAAATACGAATGGATTCCACAGCTCTTCAGCAACTTCACTCTAAGGCCTACATGACACATCTATCCAGTAGGGATCCCTTTCATCAGGGAGCTCACCACTTCAGAACAGGAAGTGGGGGACTATCCTGTATCTAGATGAAATGGCAGAAGGAATGAAGGGAGGTGGAAGGAATCACACAAATGGGAATGCCTCTAGTCTTGTGTATAATGCCATGGGATTTTAAATAACCATAAGTGGGCAGAATCTCAGTTTTGTGTTGCCTCCAAAAGACGGCACAGCACCCACTAACTCTGCCCTGTAGGACTGATTCAACAGAGTCAGAAGGAAGAGGCCCACCTCCTCAGTCATTTAGGTTTTCCTTTTCAGTCACCTATCCAAATACTGGTTGTTTGTCTCCTGAGAGCTAGAGATCTCAGGTTGTGTGGGTGTCACTGTAGCCAGAAAACATTATGGGAGACTGTGTAGATTTCTTTTGGCTTAGTAGTAAAGTTCATTAACTAGTATACTTGAAAGCATGGCACAGGACAAGGGAAAATATAAATTACATTGTATGAAGGCAGGCCTTTAGGGTTTCACTTCTGAAGAATTGGGTTCAAATCCTACTTAAGTCAAAAGAGAAAATGTGTTTCAAAGTTTCAACTTGGTACATAGTGAACTGTTATTGACATGAAAAAAATATTAAGCCCTTCTCTACTCCAGAGAGGCTAAACATTGAACAAGCAAGAGCTGTGGTGGGTCAGGGCTGAGGTTCATTGGCAGAGATGTGTGTGGGCCTAGATTTGTAAAACGTGGGTTGTTGCATGTCAGGACTGATGTGTATGGGGGGTTGAGGGTGAGGGTGAGGGGAGGGGAGGAAGGGCTGCCAGACAACATTAAGGAGAATCAGCAGAGCTGTGTTGATGTCTGGGATTAGAACATCAATGGGTGCTGCAGGGTAGGACTGAAATATGTATGAGAAGTCTCAATCTTTGCTCATGTATTATTTATTATGTGTGGCTCTAGGCAGTACAAAAAGTCATTTTTACGAATGATTACTTCACACGTATATTTGTAAGCATCTTTCATAGTATCCATGAAAAGTACCCTGTAAAACAAACAAACAAACAAACAAACAAACAAATAAATAAATAACCAGAATCAGACTGCCATTGCTCAGTCTGCACAGTGTCCCATAGCATTTTGTCAAACAGCAATGCCGAGGTCAAATAGAAAGCTAAGCAGCAAGAGACAGGGAGTAAGATATTAATTTGTATCACAGGGAAACACTATAGTTTCTCGCTGGCTGCAGAAGTTATGTACCCATCCCTGTTAAGTTTTAAGCTATTATTTATTTGTATGCCAAGAGGATGGAAGTCCCACTTTAGACACAAAGCCTTAAAAATGGACAGACTATGGGTATGTCTACACTTGCCCCCTACTTCGAAGTAGGGAGGCAAATGAAGCATACCGAAGTTGCAAATCAAGCCCGGGATTTAAATATCCTGCGCTTGATTTGCATATTCCTGGCTGGTCGCCATTTTACAAATTCACTAGCCCAGAGTAACTGCCCGCGTCTACATGCGGCAGTGAAACAGGAGTCCGATTTAAAGCCCTAACTCAAATTAGCTGGTATTACTCCTGTAATGAGGTTTACCAGCTAATTTGAATTTGGGGCTTTAAATTGGACTTCTGTTTTACTGCCGCATGTAGATACGGGCAGTTACTCCGGGCTAGTGAATTTCTAAAATGACCGGCCGGGAACATGCAAATAAAGCATGGGATATTTAAATCCTAGGCTTGATTTGCCTCCCTACTTCGAAGTAGGGGGCAAGTGTAGACATACCCTCAGTCTTAGACTCTAGGTAAGGACTTTAGCATGGGGTGTCTGTGGGGATAGGAAGGGGAAGAAGCTCAAGCCAAATGTCAGAAATGTACCCACTGTTTCATAGAATCATAGAATTATAGGACTGGAAGGGACCTTAAGAGGTCATCGAGTCCAGCCCCCCGCCCTCAAGGCAGGACCAAACTCCGTCTACACCATCCCTGACAGATGTCTATCTAACCTGTTCTTAAATATCTCCAGAGAGGGAGATTCCACCACCTCCCTTGGCAATTTATTCCAATATTTGACCACCCTGACAGTTAGGAATTTTTTCCTAATGTCCAATCTAAACCTCCCCTGCTGCACTTTAAGCCCATTACTCCTTGTCCTGTCCTCAGAAACCAAGAGGAACACATTTTCTCCTTCCTCCTTGTGACACCCTTTTAGATATTTGAAAACCGCTATCATGTCCCCTCTTAATCTTCTTTTTTCCAGACTAAACAAGCCCAGTTCATGAAGCCTGGCTTCATAGGTCATTTCTCTAGACCTTTAATCATTCTTGTCGCTCTTCTCTGTATCCTTTCCAATTTCTCCACATCTTTCTTAAAATGTGGTGCCCAGAACTGGACACAGTATTCCAGCTGAGGCCTAACTAGTGCAGAGTAGAGCGGCAGAATGACTTCATGAGTTTTGCTTACAACATACCTGTTGATACAACCTAGAACCATATTTGCTTTTTTTGCAACAGCATCACACTGTTGACTCATATTCAACTTGTGGTCCACTATGACCCCTAGATCCCTTTCTGCCATGCTCCTTCCTAGACAGTCACTTCCCATCTTGTATGTATGGAACTGATTGTTCCTTCCTAAGTGGAGCACTTTGCATTTCTCTTTATTAAACTTCATCCTGTTTACCTCTGACCATTTCTCTAACTTGCTAAGGTTTGCAGGGGCACCATTTCAGATTTTTTTGGGGTGTGTGTGTGCTGATCTGTGCATGCCCTAATGGGGGAGGGGAAAGGGAGTGAGAGCATGGAGGGGGGCGGGAGTGAAGACTGAGGACAGCGGCTTCAGCAGTGTTACTTAGCATACTCAGTACAAGCCAAGAAGCAAATTGGGGGGACCGATTCTGTTCACTTTCCCCCCACATACATATCACCTGTCTAGGTCTACTAAGGCACTGGAAAACTCTAGTCTTTTGGGCAGATAACTTAGCAAGTAGTTGACTCAGTTAATTCTTATATAAAATAAAGAACATTTAAATAAATATTAGATCCACTCAGCTCTAATATTAACATTCCCACATCTTGTGGCAAGCCACTTAAGGGACACTGGTTAGCCTTAAAATGTTAATATATATCCTTACTTTCTTAAGCTTCAGAGGGGTAGCCGAGTTAGTCTGTAACTAGACAAACTTAAAAAACAATGAATAGTCTAGTATCACCTTAAAGACTAACAAAACATGGAGATGGCATCATGAGCTTTTGTGAGCAAAACCCACTTCTTCAGATGACTGGAGTAATAAAAGTCCAGATTCAAGAATAAATAAGTGAATGGAGGTAGGGAAAGGAGAGGGAAAAAAGGAGAAAAAAGACAGCGAAAAGATTGTTCAAGTTACAAGAGGCTGATAAGAACAATTAGAAGCTTCAGGGGGTAGTTGAGTTAGCCTGTATAGGATACATTTAAAAAACAACAAATGGTCTGGTAGCACTTTATAGACTAACAAAACATATAGATGGTATCATGAGCTTTCCTGGGCACAATTAGCACCTCCATTGTTTGTTTGTTTGGTTAAGTCATTAGGATGTGGAAAGTAGTGTGAGAGTCAGCTGATATCCCTGTTCATTCCATTTTTATAACAATCAAATTTATAAGTGAAGTTAAGCTCCAACCATTCCCAGTGTATTTGGCTTGTGGCATTGGCCTGAAACAACAGGTGACTTGGAGATCCATTAATGAGAGCGAAAGAGAGAGACTGCCAGGACTCTTGGGCTCTATCTTAGCTCTGGAAGTGGAGTGGGTCTAGTGGGTTGCAGAGGACAGATACATTTGGGCTCTATATAAGATCAGAAAGGCCATCAGATATATAAGATCAGAAAGGTCAGATCAATGGTCCATGTAGCCCAGTATCCTGACTGCCAAGAGTGGCCAATGTCAGGTGCTTCAGAAAGCATAAACAGAAGTGGCATTCATCAAATGATCCATCCCCTGTCGCCCATTCCCATCTTCTGGAAAACTTATATTATTCTTATTGGAACCCTGTTATAGTTTGTGCCTTCCCACCCTCTGCTGGTAAAGAGTTCTACAGGTTGACTATGAAGAAATAATTTGTTTTAAATCTGCTGCCTATACATTTCATTAGGGCTGTGTCTAGACTACATGCCTCTGTCGGCAGAGGCATGTAGATTTGTTTGTTCAGCAAAGGCAAATGAAGCCACGATTTAAATGATCGCGGCTTCATTTACATTTACATGGCTGCCGCGCAGAGCCGACAAACAGCTGATCAGCTGTTTGTCGGCTCGCGCGCTAGTCTGGACGTTCCCCCTGTCAACATCAAAGCCCTTTGTCGGCAGCCCCGTTATTCCTCGTGGAATGAGGTTTACCGGGGCTGCCGACAAAGGGCTTTGATGTCGACAGGGGGAACGTCCACACTAGCGCGCGAGCCAACAAACAGCTGATCAGCTGTTTGTCGGCTCAGCGCGGCAGCCATGTAAATGTAAATGAAGCCGCGATCATTTAAATCGCGGCTTCATTTGCCTTTGCTGAACAAACAAATCTACATGCCTCTGCCGACAGAGGCATGTAGTTTAGACATACCCTAGGTGACCTTTTCATATGTGTTCATTTTTTTAAATTGTATCCTTTTTTTAAATTGTATCCTTTGGTATATATGGTTGTGACTATTTTCTTCCACTATTTGATCTGAGGAAGTGGGTCTGGCCCACGAAAGCTCATCATCTAATAAACCATCTTGTTAGTCTTTAAAGTGCTACATAGTCCTGCGTTTTGCTTCAGTCTTGTTAATCTCTCTTCATTTGGAAACTGTTCCTTACCCCTAATCATTTCTGTTGCCCTTTCTGTACCTTCTCCAAATCCAATAGATCTTTTTAGATGGAGTTAGCAAATCTGTATACAATATTCAAGATGTGGGCATACCATGATTTTATATAGAGGAAATATGATATTTTCTGTGTTATCTATTCATTTCTTAATGATTCCCAATGTTCTGTTAGCTTTTTAGTTTTTAGACTGCCACTGCACATTGAGCAGGTGTTGTCAGGGAACTATCCACAATGATTCCAAAATCTCTACCTTGAATGGTTATTTAGACCCCATCATTTTTGTATGTATAGTTGAAATTATATTTTTCCATGTGCATTACTCTGCATTTATCAACACTGAATTCCGTCTTCCCTTGTGTTGCCCAATCATCCAGGTTTGTGTAACTCTTTACAGTCTGTTTTGGACTTCATTATTTTTAGTAATTTTATATCATCTGCAAGTTTTGCCACCTCACTATTTACCCCCTTTATAAGAACATTTATAAGTTTAACAGTACTAGTCCAAATTCAAATCCCAGCAGCATAACACTCACTGCTACCCCCCCATCTTTTAAATACTACCGATGTTTTCATGAGGATCTAGTGATCCTTCAATTACTTGAATGACCAGCCTTTTGTTATTCTCAGTCACAACCTCCATTTTTTTTATAATGAACTCCCTGCCCCAAAGGCAAAGCTGCAAGCAGCTCAGACTGTTGCATTTGGAGCCAGGGCATGCAGCTTTAAGCAGACCTCAAGAATTAAATCCAGAGGTTCCAACTTCAAGGGAGAGGGCTATTGTCTCCTAATCCCCATAAATGGAGCCCTTGCATGTTTGTTAGAAAGAACAAATGCTAGGAGAGAGCATAACTCAGGAGATTGTTTATTTAACAGAGAGGCCACTAATAGGACACTAGTTTTAATAAGGTCCAGGTCTTTGGTGACTTAGGTTGTGTCTGCACTGAATTCTAGCTCCAGGGGACATACCTGCACTAGCTCCAATCAAGTTACTGCACTTAATATAGAGATTAGCCATGGCAGACTGAGTGGCAGAGGTGTGAGGGCAGAGAGGGATAAGGGGGGCTAGCCACATGAGTGTTTCAGATGGGCTTGTGCTCAGGTGTCTAGCTCTATTTTTAGTGTGTTAGCTTGATCAGAGCTAGGCCAGGTCTACATTATGTAGATTACGTAGCTGGAGTTATTTTACTCTAAGCCGAGCTTGGCGGTGTCCCCACAGTGGGAGGCTGATGGGAGCAAATCTTCCAGTCAGCTTCCCTTCCTTCTCACAAAAAACTGGAATACTGGAGGAGGATGCCAGTGCCCTCTGAGTTTGATTTAGAGAGTCTTAACTAGACTCATTAAATCAAACTCTGGAAGATTGATGGTGGCAGCGGCGATCTTCCATATATTGTTGACAAGGTGCTAGTGTGGGTTATGTTTCCTCAGGCTGGAAATTACATCTTCCAACTTGAAGTGTAGCCTTACAGGGAGTTTCTGCAGAAGAAGTTTGGAATTGAAATATCTCAGAACAGAGAAATTAAATATAAGGGCCTGGCTGTCTGAAACACCTCCAGGGCATTTATTATTATAGGCCGGTATTACCACTGAGCACTAAAAGTTGCAGCAATAAAGTTGTTTCTGTGTCAATATTCATTGCCGATGAGGGAAATGAAGCAGGAGAGCAGGTTCACACCAGCGCGGGTTAGGATTTGCCAAGCATGGTTATTCTGAATGGGTGACATTCACTCCTGTTTGGAAAGCCAGCACAAGCCCCATGTCACCCCCTGATGATGCTAAATGAATTGGGAACAGGGAGAGGGGAGCTCAGTCCAGTTTCTAACGTGTGGATATCATGAAAAATATGCAATTATAATAAGCAGCCTTGAGGACTAATTGGATCTCATGATGACAGAATCAATAGAGAGGCCAAGGATTGAATACGCCATGGAGATGGAAGTCCCCTATCATCACTAAGTGTCATGGTGGGGGAGGCCTCCAAGGCAGAAGGTACATTTAGAAGGATCAGCCTGTGGGAAACCTTGTACCATCATAGCTTTTCTAGCTTTAAACAAAACATGCCACTTCTCTAGTGTCAACAAATCTTGTACCTTGCAGCAGCGTGAGCATTCTGCTCAAAACAATTTAAATTAAATAGCCTTGGCTTAGTGCATCACATGCCATTAAGCAAAGAGACAGGCATCCCTTTGTCTGATTTCTCTGCAGAAGAAGCCTGGATTGAAACATCTTAGAGCACCGAAACTGAGAAATCAAATATAATGGGCGCCGACTGGCTAAAAACACCTTCAGGGCTTTTACCTATTATAGGCTGGTATTGCCACTGGGCACTGAAAAGTTGCAGCAAAAGAAGTTTCTGTGTCAATATTCATTGCCAGAGGCAAATGAGGAAGGGGAGCAGAGTCATGCCAGTGCTGGTTAGAATTTGCAGAGTTTGAATGGATCAAATTCACTCCTACACAAATCCCATTCACCCCTGAAATCCCACTTTGTTTTTTTCTGGTCCTTCACACAGGGGTTATTTCATCATACAGTAAGAGCAGGAACTTTTCCAACTTACATTTGGCTTATTTATGAAAAAGAAACACCCTCCCTCCATATTCCCTCCCCTGCAGTATCCCACAGACAGTGAATTCTTTCTCTCAATGGCAACTTAAACACATTAGAATAATTGTATAGAGTACATTCTGCCGGCTTCAGATCCCTGACTCCCTACCAGTGAGAAATTCAATCTGGTGCTTACTTCTCATGATCATGTTTGCAACATGTTCTCCATTTCTCAGTATTCTAACTACTGCAGGGAAATCTTATTCTACAGCTCATACAAAGCCCAGGTCTATGCTGCGTAGATGGTGCTGGATAATTTGCTATCATTAGCAACAATGATTTTATATCCTACTGTTTTATGATTCCGTTTTCTTTCAGCGATTATTATTTATTAGAGCATCTGGTACACGACAGTGGGTGACTATCTCCACTTTAAAGAGAGCTCCTATCACCGAATAAACAACAGGCCCTTGTCGAAAGCCCTCAGCGTGTGATGCTGTAGTCTATCCAGTGCTGGGCAAATCAGGAGTGGTATGCAGTTGCTATGGCTGGGATGCGTCATAGGCTTCTAAGGAAAGGAAGGAACTTTGTGACCATTAATTGTGTGACTGTTTGAAGCATGGAGTCTGGAGGGTTTAAGGAGAGAAGGGTCTGCCCACACCTCAGGACCTCCATGAAGTTCCACCAGGTGGCCTCCAACAGCAGCTGAGTGGTAGCAGGAAAGTGATTCTGTGGGCTCTGGCCAAGCAGTGATTAGTTAGCTGGGGACTGAGGTCTAGGGGTTAGGAAATGGATCCCCACTGGCTCTTGAATTGGGATATAGGATTGTAGGTTTCGCCAGCATGAGTTGCATTATCAAGGCTTTTCACAAAGAAAAGAGCAAAAGATTGAGTGCTTTTATAGGGCCCAAAGACTGTTACAAAGCTCCATCCTCACCCACATCCCCAGGGCCAGTCTGTTAGGGGTCTGAACCTCTTTGAGTACATACAATATTATTTGAGGGTTAGGGCTAATGTAGGGTTACAATTAAGGTTGTGGTTAGGGTCAGTTAAGGTTAAGGATAGTGTTAAAAAGATGAATTTTAACATAGGGTTAGGGATATAATTAAGCTGTCTACATAGAATGCTTAAGAAGTAAAATAAGTGACACAGAAGTTCTATAAAGGTACAGATTAAATGCCTCAGTTTGAATGTTTCTGAGTATCTGTACTAATAGAAAATTAGTTCATTAACTCACACGAACCACTAGATGTCCCTTCCGAGAAACACAAATTACCTGTTGGTGTCATTATCCTTCTGTAGAAAACCTCCCCCACTATGCAGAGAGATTCTGAGGATGGGTACCTTTTGGAGGGTATATGTGTCTGATTAGATTATACTGAGAAGATAGATTCTACAAATCACCCTCATAAACTGAAAATTGTTTCTGATGGCAGCCAGTGCCACAAATGGAGAATCAGGATTGTACTGAGAATCTCAGAGGAGTTTGCGTTATAGGAACAACAATTCCCAGCCCCCAATCAATCACAGAACACTAGAACTGAAAGGGACCTTGAGAGATCATCAAGTCCAGTCCTCTGCCCTCATGGTAGAACCAAGCACTGTCTAAATCATCCCTGACTGATGTTTGTCTATCCTGTTCTTAAATATCTCCAGTGATGGAGAGTCCACAACCTCCCTAGGCAATTTATTCCAGTGTTTAACCACCCTGACAGTTAGGAAGATTTTCCTAATGTCCAACCTAAACCTCCCTTGCTGCAGATTAAGCCCATTGCTTCTTGTCTTATCATCAGAGGCCAAGGAGAACAATTTTTCTCCCTCTTCCTTGTAACACCCTTTTAGATACTTGAAAACTGCTATCATGTCTCCTCTCAGTCTTCACCTTTCTGAACTAAACAAGCCCAATTCTTTCAGTCTTCCCTCATTGCTCATGTTTTCTAGACTTTTCATCATTCTTGTTGCTCTTCTCTGGACCCTGTCCAATTTCTCCACATCTTTCACACTACTCCACAGAACTGGACACACTACTCCAGTTGAGGCCTAATCAGTGCAGAGTAGAGCACACAGCCGTGTATTTCTTGTATGCCTAGCAATGGGAGCACTTTATTAAATGTAAAGTAGAGCGCGTTATTAAATGTGAGGTGACTTCCTTTAAGTTTACAAGCTTTGTTTGTGCTGAACAGGATTGCAGATCAATTGAAACTCGTCAGACGGAGTGTTCAAGACAATTTCTTCTGGCTTTTGTGGAGCAGAGAGAGAGGAGGAGGCAGGAGATATTATACAGGGTTACTGCTACCCACACGGAGTGTCAGAGCACATCCTAGGCCAGCTAGTCTGGATGAAAAGCATTCAGGCTTACTGCTCACCCAAAATTCCAGCCAGTCTTCCTGTTCTCTAAACATGAACAGGAATTGGAACTAGGCTGGGTTAGCATTTTTCCTTGGATTTATTTATGTATCTGCCTTCAGGGCCATCCCTAGGCATACATGAACTACACGGCAGTGTAGGACACCTGAAAATTTGGGGCACCAAATTGCAACTGTGTGTGCTTATGTGCCTAAGGACAGCTCTGTCACCTCCAGTGCCAGGCTCCTCTGAAGCCCCTGCACCTGGCTGCTCTCTCCGACTGGTGGCAGGTCTTCTCTCTGTCCCCCCCCTCTACATGCTCCTCTCTGTCAGCAGCCGACTGCTAAATGGGGACTCCCTTCTGCTAGACTGGGGGTGGAGAGGAGCCCTCAGACTCTGTGGCTCTGCTCCAGCCCCAGGGAAGCCCCAAGTGCTGGTAAACCCACACTGCGGGTGGGGGGGGGAGGAGGGAAGTCCCAGGTCTCCCAGAAACTGTGTGGGAGAGGGAAGCCCCAAGCCCTGAAGCTGCACTGGGGAGAAGGGTGGCCTCAGTGAATTGGATAAGTCCCCATAAATTGTAAGGACAGCTCTGTCTATCTTCCTAATTCAGTCAGATCTGGATGTAATTGAGTTCCCTGAGTTTCCAAACCAGACAGAACTGGAAAGGATTGGGTAGCACAGGAGATTTCTGTCCTGGAGGCCCATTGCTACTTTAACTTGGGTTTATTGCCACTTTATATTTAGCCCACTTATGCATGTGTGCAGCCTCTCATTTGGGCTCCTGCATCCGGGATTGTATGCAAACAATCACAAGTGGACAGCAAGTAAAAGTGCATGTTTGAGAAATCTGAGTATTTGGGATTTTTTAAACCCCTCTCTCTTTCTACCTCTTTACCCAGATTTTCACAGAACTAAAAAATCTTGTGAGAGTAAAAATGGTATTTTAGAGGCAAGGAAATTTCTATATCCAACAAAGTGCCTGCATAGTAACATCCCAGGAAGGCAGGCAGACATGCCGCCTATTTAAAGCTCAATCTGTCTAGACAATTTGTTTGCTTTTTGGCATGCATTTGCCAGTCTTTTTTCTAGCTTGCTTTTGAGTCTATCCCTTCCACAGTTTCTCCTGCTGCTTTTGGTTGTTCATTTCATATTAATCAACCTTGCAGCAAGTTTATTTTAATCACCCTTAATGCTGTCTCTTTTCTTGGGTTCATTTCACACCTTGTTTCTCAGTCTGCTACCCTTTCAGAAATGTGCTGCTTTTGAAATTTGGGACAAAGTGGACACTATAACACATCTTGATGTTACATCACTGATACACCATCTTCATGACAATACAAATGTCATCTCATTGCAAATTATGTGAGCAAAACTCCACGTAGCTTCCATTCTTTGATTTGATCCAGGCACATTGCAAGATTTGGAAAACTTTTAATAAACCTTAGTAGGCTCTTGGACTGGTAATAAAACAGCATTCATGGGCAGGTGCATGTGCCTTTTAGTATAACAGCATTTTCCAGGAGAACATAGTCCTTTACATTTGGATGTAAAGAAGCATCTACTAGGAGATCAAATCAGCGATACTTTAATGGACTCTCTTCCCTCAAATATTTAGTCTCTATTCCGTTCTTACCCTCCAGGGAATGCACCTCAGCTTCTCTCGGGAATTTCAAACATCTCCAGTCAATCTTGTTTATTTCAACTAACTCTTCCAGTTCTGCTATGTTCAGGACTTAATATGATGGCAACACTTTGAATGAAGGCTTAAGGAGAATTCAGAAAATGTATCTCCTCTTGACAGACATGTCTATGGGGTGTCCCAGGTTCCTTCAGTCTTCAAACCTGCCAATGGCTTTTTGTTTCAGTGAGAATAAGGAATACTTCTCTCTCATCTCCATGAACAAACCCTCCATTGTCTCTGCATGCTACAAGCTCTTTTTCAGGACTGAGCTTTTCTGTTCTAATCCCAGTCTGGTCCAGGAAATGGGAGGGGAGGGAGGGAAAAAAAGAGAGAAGGGAGAAACAATTTTATTTTTTTCAAATAAGGCAAGTTTTGGAATAGAAGTATAGTAATGAATATGCTCCTGTGACTTTTTGTGTTTTCTCAGCTGTAAAGAAAATAGAAAAACGATTCCATTCTGTCTGGCTTCCAAACCATTCTGAGACTGAGCCCTTTATGCAGTGGGCTGCTTGGCTGTTGCTCCTGCCAGAGCTGTTTTTGACGTGATTCCTGGGACAAGAAAGTCCTTTTTGAATCAAGAATGAAACGTGGCAGCGGTTACTGTGATATTGTGTCATTGTGGTGTGTTGCCCACAGCTTGACAGGGGCTGACTTACCTCTCGTCAGCTTCCTGCTTCAGCCAGCAAGTTGGAAGCACAGAAAGAGATTTTATTAGAGCGAGGGCAGCAAGAAAAGGCAAGATTACTCTGGGCTCAGTACAGAAACAGATTTCCTCACACACCACGGCCAACGTATCTCACATCTATCCGGAAGTACCTCTTGTTACTGTGGTCAAGGGCTCTCCTGCACACAGCTTGCTCACTGGGCTGGCGGGACTTGGCCCTTCCCTGTTGACTGGATTGACAGGAATATTGTGCCCCTCTGTAATAACAACTCATGGCTCACTCTGGCTATGTCTACACTGCCTCTCGCTGGCAGAGAGTATGCTAATGAAGCACTCATTAGCAACTTCTCATGCTTCATTTGCATATTCTCTGCCCGATGCTTTTTGCACAACAGGTTTTTGCGCAAAAACAAGCTGTGTAGGCGGGTCCGTTTTGCGCAACCCCCCCCTTTTGCACAAGATCTGTATGCCTTCTTTTTTGAGGCATAAGGATCTTATTCAAAAGGGGTTTTTCGCGCAAAACAGATCTACCTACAGTGCTTGTTTTTGTGCAAAAACCTCTTGCGCAAAAAGCATCGGAAGAGAATATGCAAATGAAGCATGATATGTTAATGAGCATTTCATTTGCATTGCCTCTTCTGCAAAAAAGAGGCAGTGTAGACGTAGCTTCCTTCTCTTTTAGTTTGGGTATGCAGTAAATGGAGCCAGAATAACTAGACCTGCTCTAATCCACACACTGGGTTATTTCAGGTCAAGTCTCTTTGGCTATGTCTAGACTGCAGGCGGATCTTTCGAAAGAGAAATCCGCTTTTTCGAAAGAGAGCACCCAGCGAGTCTAGATGCTCTCTTTCGAAGACGGCCTCTTTACATTGTAGAACGCCTTCTTTCGAAAGAGGAACTTTCGAAAGAAGGCGTTCTTCCTCGTGAAACGAGGTTTACCGCCATCGAAAGAAAAGCCGCGTTCTTTCGAAATAATTTCGAAAGAACGCGGCTTGAGTCTGGACGCAGGGGAAGTTTTTTCGGGAAAAGGCTACTTTTCCCGAAAAAACCCCTGAGTCTGGACACGGCCTCTGTGCCCACTCTTATTTCAGTATAAGAGCCCTGTTTCCTTATAACTTCCAGCTTAACTAAATCAACATAAAGGCAATCTTATATCAAAATAAAAATATCCACACATAGACTTAAACCAAAATAAAACTAAAGCTGTCAAGGATAACTGATACAATTATCTCACATTCCATTTCCAAGGAGGATTTGCTCCCATCCTCTGAGAAGAGATGCCAGGATGAGATTCCAGTAACAATCTGAACAACCAACAACCTGCTAAGTTTCAGGTAGTGGAGATTCAACCCCCAACAATTTGCCTGGAGCGGATTTCCCTTTGAACACATAATACCATATAACAGGGGTGGGCAAAATTTGTAATGGGGGGAGGGCCACTCCAAGATCTTGGCAAGTGGTCATGGGCTCCATTTCTATGGAGGGGGTGCAGGGTCTGGTATGGAGGTTGGGTGCAGAAGGGAGCTTGGGGTAGGGGACTGGAGTGCAGGAGGGAGTGTGGGGGGAAAAGGAGGGAGGCTTCACACCCTGCCGTTCCCCCCAGCAAGATTTCTCACCTCAGAATCTGGCCAATAAGAACTGAGAGATTTTGCTGGGAGGCGGGAAAGCACGCAGAGCTTCCCTCCTCCCTTCCCAGCATCCAGAGCATAGTGTGAGCTGCTCTCTACCTAACGGTTCTGGGGAAGCGGCCGTGGGCCAGATCCAGCAGTTTGGCAGGCCGGATCCAACCTGCTGATGGCCACTTGCCCGCCCCTGCCATATAAACTACTGTTGGCACAGTATCCAACACACAGTGGGCCTAAGTCTCTCTCATTTACACCAGTCTCACACCAACGTAACTCCAGTGACATCAGCAGAGTTCCTCCAGTGTCACAGCAGTATGAGTGAGAGCAAAATCAGGCTGGACATATTGTCCTTCTTGCCCGCAACAGCACAATCATATCTCCCAGCCAACCACTAACATTAATTATCCAACAGATCTCTCATAAAACTAGTAGCAGAGAGCAGATCACACTGCCACTTACAATGGGCAGCATTTACTTTTCCACCATTCAAGACTAAGGTGTAATATCTTGGGGAATGAGCAGGAAACCTTCATGCTAGATACAACATCAGCACTAAATTACTTGTGAGGTGCCATGCTTCCCCGTGCAGGTCTTGTATGGAGACCACG
This sequence comes from Pelodiscus sinensis, assembly GCF_052426305.1. NCBI lineage: Eukaryota > Metazoa > Chordata > Testudines > Trionychidae > Pelodiscus > Pelodiscus sinensis. The sequence continues at coordinate 30,659,819 of NC_143065.1, forward strand.
TCCTTATCTCAAAACTTTGCTCAGTGATTCAGGAAAGAAAGATCTCCCACGTCAGTTTCTACTTGTATCTGTACATTTGTTTGACTGTCAGCAAATGTTCCCTCTAATCTTTTCCATCCATGTGCACTGAGGCATGTGCAAATGTGTACCACGAGTAGAAACAAAAAACCTATTGTGGGTTCTCTGCTAATCAGCTGGGTGGCATTTGAATCTCTCCTGAGCAAGCATACAAGCGCACAACTTACAGGGAGCATTGCCATCAGCTAAATGAATGCTTAGGAGACCCCATCTCTCTGGCTTCCCTGCTGACTCCCACAACACATCCAAAGCATTTAGTGGGGGTAAATAAAGGAAAACTCTCATTAACTACTCATTGTCACCCAGAGGGGTTTCAATCTTTGGCATGGATTCTAGGTCTCAAATTCCTTTTGCTGCCTGTGTACCTATGATGGGAGTGTCTGTTCCACCAGCTGTTACACAGGATTAGGTGATCATTCTCCCTGTACCCTTAAAAGAGAACATGCTCTTCATAGATCTAATTCTTACTGGCAAATAGTTGGTCTGGGGCAAATGCCTTCAGTTATCTTGATCCTGGCTCTGTCAATGTGTTAGTTTATCTATCGAAGCTGAGGGCATCCATAGGTGCCAAATGTAAGCAAGCATAATAGTCCTTTGCTCTTGTCTACATGCACCATCTGATGATCACAAAAGTCTCCACGAAAGTTAGTTAACCAAGCCTCACAACACGGCCATGAAGTACGGAAGGGCAAGGCTCATCATCTCCTTTCTGCTCATGGGGAGACCAAGACACAGAGCAGAGAAGTGGCTTGTACAGTGACAGATTTGCACGGAGACATGCAGATTCCCAGTCCACTCAATTAACTATGATAAACACTGTCTCTCTCTGGAGCCAGAATAGACAGCAGTCCCTTATACCACAAGAGTCTCCTTCCTCTGAAATAAAACTGACATATCCTGGCTCTCAGATCTATGACTTCTGACTAGAACTGGTTAGAGATTTTCTGTTGAAAAGTTTTCTTTTCAATAGAAAATGTAATTTCTTGATGTTGCCTAACATTTTTGATTTTTCTTCTGGGAAAATCAAAATTATTTTTTTGGTTTTGTGTTAGTCTGTGAGCTGCTGGAGTTTCTCATGCCTCCATTATCCTCCATGAGCCAGGTTTCCTGCTGGACTATATCTCCCATGATGCATAGCAGTCTCTTCTTTTGTTTAATTACCATGGTGCATCATGGGAGATACAGTCCAGAACAGGAGCATAAGATATCCCAATTACAACTCCAAAGAGGCACCATGAAAAAGGCAACAGAAGGATTGCAATTCCTGTCAGAAAGCTGAAGGGCAGGACTGTGGCTGGTGCAGAAAGGAAGTGCTCTAAGAACCAGAAGCACAGGAGGGTGGCTGTGGGTGTCCTGTTATCTCTGAGTCCAGGTTTATACTAGACCTGGAAGGCTGGTTTACGGTACACAACTCCATCTATGCAAATAACATAGATGGAGTTGACATATCTTAAGCCGAGGTTGGCACTGTCTTCACAGTGGTTTCCTTTATTCCTTGCAACTGCAAGGAGTACTGGTGCCAACTGTGGGTGCTCTCAGGGCACGTCTAGACTACATGGCTCCGTCGACAGAGCCATGTAGATTTGTTTACTTGGCAAGGGGAAATGAAGTGGCAATTTAAATAATTGCCACTTCATTTAAATTAAAATGGCTGTGCCGATCAGCTGTTTGGCGGCACAGTGCTGTAGTCTGGACGCTTCGCGGTCGACATCAAAGGCATTTGTCGACCTCCCTGGTAAACCTCATCCCACGAGGAATAATGGGGAGGTTGACAAATGCCTTTGATGTTGACCGCGGAGCATCCAGACTACAGTGCTGTGCCGCCAAACAGCTGATCGGCACAGTGCAGCAGACATTTTAATTTAAATGAAGCGGCGATTCTTTAAATCTCCGCTTCATTTCCCTTTGCCTACAACCCTAATCTACATGGCTCCATCGACGGAGCCATGTAGTCTAGATGTGCCCTCAGTGTTCAATTTAGTGGGTCTTTACTAGACCTGCTAAATCGAATGCCAGAAGATCGATCTCTGCTGTGGCAATTGGAGACATATCCTGAAGTTCTGAGGTGAGAGACAGGAAATATGAGCTGATGAACATACTGGTACACAGGACAGACTTGGGGAAGGGACTACATGGTCTGCACAGACTTTGAGGGAACACTCTATGAAGCTTTGATCGTGTAAAGAAGACTTGAAATAAAACAAAACAACTAGCATTGCTGGAAACTGTTTCCCTGGAGGGTTCCAGACAGGGTTCCCCAGAGAGGAAGCTGACTAAGCAACTGCAAATTTGGACCCATTCAGGAAGGGGGGTCTATGATAGGCCATGGTCCTGTAAAAGGACAAAGACAAATTTGGAAATACCAAAAGTTGCCACAAGGTGAAAACTCTGATACAAGGACAAAGACAAATTTTGAAATACCAGAAATTGTCACAAGGTAAAATCTCTGTTTTTCAACTGCTTTAGGGTGACCTGTGCAGTGGAATAAGCAGTTGAAAAACCACCTACATAGCTTTTGCATTCCTTTGGGAATTTAGCTCAGCCCTATGAAGTAGAAAGATGACTACAGCTGAATGGAAGTTGTATTCATAGGAGATACAGTTCAGAATGGTGACATAAGATGTCCAAACTATAACTCAGATGAGGCACCATGATATGGAAAGTTAAAAAAAAACTGTTTAGAAATCTCATTTCTTACCTAAAAGCTTGGATACTTTTTTGAATCTTTCTGGTCTGTAAACCAAGCTAGAAATGCCACCACAATAGATCCTGCCATGAAATTTCCAATACCTTCTAGAAGGATCAGGAGAACAACCTCTGCAATGGTATTTTGATGAAGGAAATTGTTTCTGATATACCTGGCTTTTCTTAAAACCTAAAGAGAGTTCTGGTCCTGTTAGAGCTCTCTACAAAGGTTTTTGTGGCTCCTTTCTTACATAAATCCCTTTGCTTGTTATTGCTAAAGAATCTCAACACTGTACTTCTAACATTTCAGAAATATCTTCATATAGAGAAATCAATTTATTGCCCTCCAAAAGGATCAATCTCTCAGCAACAACATGCAAGCAGGCAATGGTAGAGTCTACACCAGGGAAACAAATTCCCAGCAGAAGCACGGATCGATAAATAAATGAACAGTGGGAAATAGTGTTTTAAACACAAATTAACTGACTCATGTATCCGCTGAACTCTAGCTCTATGTGTGATGCATTAATTGTATTGTAGATAGAAAGAGAGAGAAAAGAATGGCTGAATTCAGTATGATAAACCACCATTTAAGAAGCCAATCAACAGTGGCTATTTAACAGTGCTGGGTCTCCTAATAGAGGTGTTACAGGACTGCACTCTGTAAACGTGGGGATACTTTGGGGCAGATGCTGAAGATAGGAGGTTGCTTAATAGGACTGATCTTGTGTACTAGTTTCACTGTGTACCTAGCATAAGTGCACTAATGTTAAGTGAGAATCTTGCAAACAGTCTGCAAATATGCTAGTCTCCTGCCCAGTACGCAACTCCTGCTTCAGTCATAATACTGACATGTGCAGTGTACTCCTCATGGAACTACAGCCCACTTTGAGAAACACTGAACTACAGAGACAGGGTAGCCCACGTTCCCTCTCTTCTGTGTGAAGTTTGCCCTAAATTATTCCTGGCATCTAGTGTCATTAGCAGGCATGACTAGAAACTTGGCACCTGTTCATTTGCTCTTGAATGTTGTTCTTAGTGTATCCTCCAGTAAAACGTCACACGGCAGCATGAAATCCAACACCTCAGCATGGCTTGTATGACTTGCTCAGGGGAATGATTTTCACTGGAGAACAGCTCAGCACATATCCTGCCCTCCCTCACTGAACTGTTTACTCTCATCTTACCTGCAGTACTTGTCCACTAAGCCTTCTCTAACACTCCCACACTAGCATCAGCTTCCTGGACCCACAATCAGCTTCAGTAATGGAGCCCCATGGACAACCATGTACCAGAAACCCAACAGATCACCACACCTCCTTTCATAGATCCACTAAACACTCGAAACACACCACAAAGTCAGTTCTTTACAGCCAGGTACTCAGATACCAGGGAGTATGCTCCAAAGAGAAAGCCCAGAATATGCTCCTCAATGAATTCACCGAACAAGGACACTCCACAAGAGAAGTCTATTACATCATGGAACAGGCCACCCAAATATCCAGAGAGAATCTGATTCTATACAGAAAAAATTAAAACCTCTCCAACCTCACACCCCTAGTGTCACATAGGATATCAGACTTGAACCCAGATGGGGCATGATCAAACCACTACAGTCCATACTGGATGGGGACTCCATCTTGAAAGAAATCTTTTCTGAAACCCCATCTTTTGACCTTCAAACAACCTCCCTCCCCACCTCAACTTCTCCAGGCTCATCATCAGATGCAAGTTCACCATAGGCCAGGACACACCAACTCAATGCAGCACCGGACCCTGCCAGAACAACAGATGCAAAACTTGCAGGCATAGCTCCATTGCTATAATGATCAGCGCTTCCCACAACACCCCTTATCAGATCCATGAATCCTAGATCCATGTACCCGGTGCCCTGCATTAAATGCCTCAATAACAATGATGTGGATTAAACTGGATGAGCACTATACTCTCCAATGGACTCACACAGGAAAACGATATAAGACAAAGCCAGCTATGGGGGAGCACTTTCTACAAAGCGCTCACTCTATAGCTGACCTATCAGTCTTCTTCCTCAAAGGAAACCTGCACAACACTTTGAAAAGATGAGTCTGGGAGCTTAAAGCTTAAATTCGTAACTGTGCTAGACACTAAACTTCGTGGACTGAACAGAAACTGGATTTATGGCTTATTAGAATAATCTGTAATCCACTAATCCCCCCTGCCACTCTGCCTTGAATGGTCCTTTGCAATATGTGCTAACTACTTATACAGGCTGCACTTCCCAAAACTGGCACTCGCTAGTCCGGCAACATCCTTGGTCTGGCAGGACTGCAGATGTTCCTGAACCAGACAGCCCCAGGAGCCTAGTGGCAGGAACAGTGACCAGCAGGAGGGCCAGTGTCCAGCAGCCAGAATGGGGCCAGACCTGGCAGGACTGAGGGGCTAGGGGTTGTGGGGCCTGTTGCAGTTGACCCTGGTCTGGCAAATTCCCTCGTTCAGGACCAGTCAGGTCCCGAGGGTGCTGGACCAGGAAGATCCAACTTGTACTAAATTTTTTCTCTCACTTTGCATTTAGTTGTGACACTGAGAGTACTTTTCCCAGACAGGAAGAGCTCTGTGTGTCTTGGAAGCTTGTCTCTCTCACCAGCAGAAGCTGGTCTAATAAAAGATACTATCTCACCCATCTTGTCTAGAAGACCTTCCAGACCTCAAAGGTCCTGGTTCAAGTCTTAACTTTTCACTTACACAATAGTTCCTCTCATTGCTCAGACTACTAATGAGGCAGATGTAACAGACTACACCCCACCCCCAACCACCATTGTTTAGTACCACACGTGGGCATAGTTTTATAAACTTGTAGGAGAACAAGGTACCTGCCTCAAATAGCTTACATACTGTATCATCTGGGTCTAACTCACTGATTAGTAATAAATCCGGTCAGTCTCACCTCAGTCATTGGAAAAATCATGAAGTGGGTCCTCAAGGAATCCATTTTGAAATACTTGGAGGAGAGGATAGTGATCAGGAACAGTCAACGTGTATTCACCAAAGGCAAATCATGCCTGATCAACCTAATTGCCTTCAGTGATGAGATAACTGACTCTGGATGTGGGGAAAGTGGTGGATGTGATATACCTTGACTTTAGCAAAGCTTTCAATCCCACAGTATTCTTGCTAGCAGGTTAAGGAAACCTGGTTTGTATGAATGGACTAAGGTGGATAGAAAGCTGGCTAGATCATCCGGCTCAATGGGCAGCAATCAATGGCTCAATATCTAGTTGGCAGCTGCTATCAAGTGGAGTGCTCCAGGTGCTGTTCCTGGGGTTGGTTTTCTTCTACATGTTCATTAATGATCTGGATGATGGGATGGATTGCGCCCTCAGCAAGTTCATGGATTACACTAAACTGGAGAAAGAGATAGATATGCTGTAGGGTAGGGATTGGGTCTGGAGTGACCCAGAGAAATTGGAGGATTTGACAAGATGAAATCTGATGAGGTTCAATAAGGACAAGTACAGAGTCCTGCACTTAGGACAGAAGAATCCCATGAACTGCTACAGGCTGGGGACTGACTGGCTAAATGGCAGTTCAGCAGAAAAGGATTTAGGGATTACAATGGATGAAAACCTGAATATGAGTCAACAGTGTGCCCTGTTGCCAAGAATGTTAATGGCATATTGAGCTGCATTAGTAGGAGCATTGCCAGCAGATCGAAGAAAGTGATTATTCCCCTTTATTTGGCACTGGTGAGGCCACATCAGGAGTATTTGGGCCTCCTGCAGAAAGGATGTGGACAAACTGGAGAGAGTCCAATGGAGAACAACAAAAATGATTAGGGGGTTGGGGCATGTGACTTATGAGGAGACACTGAGGGAATTGGACTTATTTATTCTGCAGAAGAGACGAGCAAGGGGGGATTTGATAGCAGCATTCAAGTACCTGAAGGGGGATTCTAAAGAGGTTGGAACCAGACTATTCTGGTGGCAGATGACAGAACAAAGAGCAATGGTCTCACATTGGGGGAAGTCTAGGTTGGATATTAGGAAAAAGCATTTCACTATGAGGGTGGTGAAGCACTGGAATGGATTTTCTAGGATGGTGCTGGGACTGTAGAGGTTTTTAAGGCCCAGCTTGACAAAGCCCTGGTTGAGATGGATGATTTAATTTGCGCTGGTCCTGCTTTGAGCAGGGGGCTGGATTAGATGACCTCCTGAGTCTCTTCCAACCCTAATCTTCTATGATTCTATAAGTCTATGAAGTCTCTGGTAGATAGTGTCCAAGTGGAGATTAGAGGTGGGAGCTCGCTGAGAGAAGGGAGCACGGAGGAGAAAGGAGAGCAGTGTGCATAGGTGTGAGTGTGGGGCTAAAGACTGCTTTGTGCACAGGAAGATAATGCTGCATATGTGCAAAAAGGCTATATTAGCACAGCAGGGAGAAACAGAATGATGGGGACTTGCTGAGTTTTGAGGAAATGGGAAAAATCCATCACTACGTAACTTGTTCATTGTAGAAACTCTGTAGGCTTTGGCAGTGGAGCTTTTAAGTACTTTGAACTGCATCTATTTGATCCACACTGCTTACAGCCAAACTTGCATCTCTTCCAATCTGTTCTGCTGAAATAAATAGAGATGAACCTGGACTCATCTGTTCTCTGGATCCCTCTCCCCACCCTGCTTTCACTGACATTGGCGATAATTCTGCTATTCTTCCTGTCACTCAAGCTTGCAGACTTGGAATTATAGAATCATAGACATGTAGGGCTGGTAAGGACTTTGAGAGGTCATTTAGTCCAGGCCCAAGCACTGAGACAAAACTAAATATACGCAGCCAACCCTGACCAGTATTTGTAACCTGTTCCTAAAAACCTCGAATGACGGAGAGTCGGTAGCCTCCCTCAGAAGCCTGCACCAGTGCTTAACTATTCTTACAGTCAGGCGGATATAGGGCAGGGCGAGCGGGGCGGCCGCCCTGGGCCCCATGCTTCAAGAAGCCCCACGCATGCGCGTGGTGCCATCGCGCATGCGCCGTGTCAAAGGGGGGGTCCTGTGAAATTGTGCTGCCCTGGGCCCCCCAAAATCCTCATCTGCCCCTGCTTACAGTTAGAAAGTTTTTCCTAATATCTAGCCTCACTCTTCATTGCTACAGATTGAGCCAATTACTTCTTGTCCTACCTTGAACCGAGATGGACAACAATTGGTCATCTTCCTTATTGTAATAACCATTATCATATTTTGAAACTTTTGTCAGATCCCCACCAGAATCATCTATTCCCAAGACTAAACATGCCCACTAATTTTAATCTTTCTTCATAGATTTGGTACTTTTGACTCTGCCTTTTCCTCTTCACTTCACATGCAGGCTGTGATCCATTCTAGTTTTTTCTCTATTTGTAAAATCCATCCATTCCTCTCTGTCCACTCTGGAAATCCCAGTTCACATCATTGCTGTCTAGGACAGCTCCACTGATGGGAAAGGGGAAAAAGAGGGCAATTGCCCATGGGCACAGTCATCTTTTGTCTCTGCCCAGTTTGCATGAACATTTGCAAGTCCAGTGGACATAGGAGTGCATTGGCTTAAACATAAAAAGCTTTTAGAAAAACAGCCAGTTTAGTCCATATTGTTACTGTTCACCCAGCACTTTTATGATACTTTTAACAACTCTAAGGAATAGACTCTCTTTTCCCCCCAGGTGCGAGCATTTCTTTCTGTAGGCTGGGAGCCTGTGTAGAGATCTTGAAACTTTCTCTGTGTCATTGAGGCCATGTCTTGACTACAAAATTAAGTCAACTTAACTTTCGTTGGCATGTAGCCAGTGAAGAAATTACATCACTTGTGCATGTCCACACTTTGTTCCTTGTGTCCACAGAGTATGTTCCCACCAGGAATGATTGTATCAATTATACCATCAGTGTGAAGCAGCAGAAAGCCAGTAACATTTGACATAAGCAACACAATGTCTATACTGATCTGTATGTAGGCCTAACTATACTGACCTTCATTCTACGCCACTTATGGAGGTGGAGTTATTAAGTCTGCATAGCAGTTAATGTTGGCAGGAGTGAAATTTAAGTGTAGCCACTTCCGTAGTTAGGTTGATGTAACCTGGCTTGCATTGACCTAACTCTGTAGTATAGACCTGACCTGAGCTTCCTTCACAAGCTCAGGCCATACAGGTTCTCCTTCTTATGCCACAAAGTAATACAGTCAGTTCACACAGTAAAAAATTAAAAAACAACAAATAGTCTAGTAGCACTTTAAAGGGTGTCAGAAAGCCAATCCAGACTTCTCTCTCTAACTCCATCATATCAAATTTCTTCACCCCTGCACATGCAGGAGGTATAAATCTAGAAGCACCCAGTCTCTATGCTTGGAAAATATATCAGCTACCTAACACACCTGAATGATATAGATGAATCATTTTATATTTTAATAGTACTGATTAGTAGTTTTCATTAGAGATGGTCTATTAAGTTCATAAAAATGTCTGAAAATTGGAAGAGTTGGAAACAGAGCCAATTTTCCTTTTTAAAACCCCTTTTAAGCACATTTTATTCCCAATATGTTTAAAAAAAATAAAAAACTGGATCAAAACTGTTTAAACAGTTAAAAATTGTTATTTAAAATAATAAAAAGTATTAGCTGATTGTGAAAGCTATGTTTCATTTATCAAAACCTGGGTTTTCTGTAAATGAAAAATGTATAACTATTTTATAGTGTTTTCAATAAAAAATCAGCAAAAATATAAAAAGCATAACTTATTTGTGGAAAACATTTTTGAAACCACTAACTTTTTTGGGATAATTTTTTTTTAAAAAGAGACCTAAAACCCACTTGTGTTAAAAGTAAAGTTGATTTGCTTTAGCTTTGAGTACATTACACAGCAACGTTATTTCAAAATAACTTAGTCTGTGAAATAATGTCAAAATACAGGCAGTCCCCGGGTTACATGGATCCAACTTACATCGGATCCCTACTTACAAACGGGGTGAGGCAACCCCGCACTAGCTGCTTTCCCCCAGCAGACCAGGGAGATGCAAAGCTAGCGCCCCCCCAGCAGACCAGGGAGACACGGAGCGGCTTTTCTCAGCAGACACCTCAGCTTGAGAATAAAGGACTGAGGGAAGTGAGGTGTGGGAGAATAAAACTGAGCTCTGGAGAAATGTTTGGCTAGAGTTTCCCCTACAATATGTACCAGTTCCGACTTACATACAAATTCAACTTAAGAACAAACCTACAGTCCCTATCTTGTACGTAACCCGGGGACTGCCTGTACTGTCAAACTGGAGGACTTCTTACTCCGAGTCCTGTAACCCTCATTGTATGAGGAATAAGGGAAATTGGAAGAAGAGTGCTCTATTTCAAAATAAGTGCTGTGTAGACGCTCCCAATTTTGAAATAAGCTATTTCGAAATAAGCTACTCAATTGACGTTGCTCAATTTGCGTAGCTTAATTTGAGGTAAGCCCTGCTGTGTAGGTGCACCCTTTATGAAGTAATTCACAAAGGGAGCATCTACACAGCACCCTAAACTCAAAATAAGAATCTATTTAGAAATAGCTTATTTTGAAATTTAGTGCGTCTACACAGTTCCAAATTTTCAAAATAATGTGCCATTTAGAGACATCATTTAACCCTCGTGGAATGAGGTTTACTGAGATGCCGAAATAATGTGACCCTTATTTTGGCATCTCCTCACAGATATGCTAGATTCCCTGTCTAGGCTGCAGGAAAGTGTCTAGCTCTGCTACTGATCCAACAACAGTGAAGACAGGTACACAGCCCTAAGTGGAATGTGGGACCTGAAGCAAGAGAACTAGCAGGGGTGCACTTCATTATTGCCTTTAGCCTCATGTACTCACCCAGGATGTGAGAGACCCCTAGGATAGCACCCTTCACCTCCGGTATGGGAGAAGGGATTTGAACAGGGATCGATCACCTCCTAGGCGCATGTGGTATGGAATATTCTGACATAGTTTCCTTCAATCTCTCCTGTTGACATTCCACTGTAATTAAACTGTAATAAGTGGAATATTTAAATACTACTTGAACCAGAAACAGCATTTAGAATTACTCTAAGGCCTAGTGAGATGGCAAATCTATATACTTACATCCCTTCTCCCCTTCAGGAGGCACCTCAAATTGAGGGTCTTCCACATACTAGTTGAGTACAATAGGCTAACACTTATAAGGAAGTCGCTGGCTCCTCTTATTCCTGGCATAAGGGTCTGATTTAGCAGGCACACTCAGGAGACACCTGTGGTGCACCGGCCCATAACCTGGTGCCCCTGCACATAAACTGAATGCTTGTCTTTCCACCTTTGTGAATGGATCTGGGAATCAGGAGGACATAGGCGCCCAGATGCCTAGAGCAAGGCTGGATGTTCATACCTTAGTAAAAACTTAGCAGCCAAGTGAGCTTAGGCACCCACAATGCTAGGTGACAGCCAAGCAGGTGTTTTGTGGGTTGCTGTAGAGCCTTAAGGCAGGACTTTAGGGATGGGGCACTTTCATGGATCCTACTCTAAGGTTCTGACTCAAGTCCACTTAGATATGATCAGAGCCAGAAATTTTGTCAGAGGGAGGAGAATGAATATTGAAATGTAATATTATCCTTTAGCAGCCTCTTGTCACCAAACAGCCCTGCACACACCAAACAAGTGTTTAGTAACAATTGGTTTCCAGTTCCACTGCTAGCCCCCAGCAGCATTCTGGGCTGGAAGCAAAATGTCAAACATTGCCAAAGAAAAGTCAGCTTAGAAAGTGATCTCTCCCTGGGTGCCAAGGATGGAGACAGAGGCATGGGCTGTGAGCCAGGGAAGTGCAATAGGGGCTTTTAAAGAGCTCTTAATCAAACCATTCCTAATTGAACACATTGGCTTTTTAAAAGGTACCCAGGGGATATACTAACATTGTTTATGGAGGTGAATCGCAGATCCCTACTATCTAAGTTTACATCAGCCAGAGTGCAAGAACCATCTGCCACTGAAGTTCCCCAAAACCTAATACAGGACAAAAGGGAGAGGACAGAAGAGGAGCACTGGAGCGGGCATTTGGTTTTGTTAGCATTTTGTTGGGGTGTCAGACTGGCCACTTTTGCAGTTTTTACTCTTTCTGAAGCACCAATTAGGCCACATCTATACTTACTGTCTTGAGATCAATATACTGGCTTTTGATTTAGCAGGTCTAGTAAGGACCCGCTAAATCAAATGCTGAGGGTGCCCCTGGTCGGCACTGGTACTCCTTGATTCATGAGGAGTAAGGGAAGTCGATAGAAGCATTTGCTTCCATCGACTTCCCGCTCTAGAGATGGTGCCAAGCTCAGCTTAAGGTATGTTATTTACATAGCTGGAATTGCGTACTATAAGCCGACCTTCTGGGTGTAGTATAGAGCTGGTCTTAGTAGCCTGCATGCAATGAGCTAAACAAAGAGCCAGAGCCTAATGAGGCTTATTTACATCAGTTGAGGTTATGGCCCAATGACCCTGAGTGGGACACAAGAGGAGCCTGTGCTGGCTCCTGTGCACGTTGGGCAATTTCATCCTCAGGGAATTTTGACTCTCCAAGTCCAAAGCAGTTTCCTTTCCTGGTGTGCCGGGGCTTTCCCACAATGCCACAAATGGCCTGGACAGTTAATTAAATAAAAGTGAAAGTCAACGAGTGCATGTCATGACACAGAAAGCCCATGAACAAGAGAAATTGGGGAAATCTCTGCAACACATTCACATGGCCAGAAATTGGACAGAAAATATTTTCTACGTATTTAGCGGGTTCTGTTTTCCCCCAAACCCACCCAGCTTTGCCCTGTCCTCTAATATTTCAGCAGGCTCCTCTGCTTCCCTCTCTCTCACCTGATGCCCTGTTTCCTGACTCAGTCCTGTCCTGCAGCATTAACAGAGCTATCCTGCTTCCCCACCACCTCCTGGGGTTTGCTTTATGGCTCAGTCCTGCTGCTCAGGGAAGCCAATACACCCGCTGGGCCCCTGGGCAAGTTTGGAACCATGGGGAGGAGGTTGGTTCCACAATCCTGGAAGGGGTAGGGCTTTGGGTGGAGGGGATGGGGGCTTGGATGTAGGGGAAGAGCTGGGGAAGCCAGCCTTCAGTGCTGCCTAGACCACACTGTGCCCCCCGTGCCCTCAGCGCCATCCAGAGCATGCTACCCAGGGCTCTGGAGTGCACCGTGCAACACTTCAGCAGTAATTTAAAGGGCCTGGGGCACTGTCCACCCTCACTGCTGCAGTAACAGCAGTGGCGGGTGGGAGCCCCGGGCCCCTTTGAGTCGCTGGGCCCTGGGGCTACTGCTCCGTTTTGCTCCGTTTTGTTTGGGTGCCTAAATACTTTAAAAACTGGCCCCAAATCCCCAAATATGGGGGCCGAGTCTGATACGGCAGTAACTTCCAGCCATGCCACTTACTCATCTAGGAGCGATCCAGTCCCTGGCCCTGGCTGAGCCACCTGTCATGCAAAAGCACTGTCATGAAGCCTTTAATTTATGCACATTGCAGCAAAGGGCTGCATTAAAAAAAAACACAAAAAACAGCCCGCTACCTCCCACCAGCCTCATGAGCAATGGGCACCTCCCTCTTGATCAGGTGCACACAGAGAACACTCGGCTGAGGCGCTGCTGTGGTGGTATGCAGACTGTCCATGCACAGTCAACCACCAGATGGGAGACACCAATAATTGGCCACATTTGCTCTAGTTTCTGACCACTCATTGGGTGGCTTCATGTCCTTATGTTACTCAAGAGCATAGGGGTAGGAAGCGGCACCTAGATGTCAGCATTAAAGTCAACAAGGGTAAGTGACGAATTTGTCAATGTAAAGTCATTACTGTGGAGAAGTTTGTCACCCCTGTCATGCAAGTCACAGAGTAGACCCGTGTCTGGGACTTAGCCACTTACTACAAAGATTTGCATCTGAAGTGAGTTCACACCTAGGATTAGGGACTCACAGGGCCATGTTAGTGCACATGGTGATAGACATACAGCTTTCAAACCTGGTGTCTATAAAAGCCACATCTTATAACTATATCTATTGTCATTTATAACATAGCACATGATGGCATACACAGATATTATTAATCATATGCTTTTTCATATGACTACACCTTAAGCTGACTCTAAGGCTGTGTCTACATTGGCATGATCTTGCGCCAAAGTGGCCGCTTTTGCTTAAAAACATGCTGCCTGTCTACACTGGCGGGGAGTTCTTGCGCAAGAACACTGACGTTCTAATGTGTGAAATAAGTGCTTCTTGCGCAAGAACTATGATGCCCCCACTCAGGAATAAGCCCTCTTGCGCAACTGAATTTCTTGTGCAAGAAAGCCCGATGGTTAAAATGGCCATCAGAGCTTTCTTGTGCAAGAGAGCATCTACACTAGCACGGATGCTCTTGAGCAAAACCACATCTCTTGCGCAAAGGCACATGCCAGTGTAGATCTCTCTTGCACAAATACTTTAATGCAAGAACTCTTGCGTTAAAGAGTATTTGTGCAAGATCATGCCAATGTAGACACAGCCTAACGACATAATCTGGGACTGCCCACCAGACTGGTGCTTATGGCATATGATATAAAATGACATGTCTCCCTGTTGTGTAGAATGGGAAAAGCAACTTTCCAACCATCCATTCCATTTAGGCAATGAAATTTCAGGTTCAGTTTCTGCCCCTTCCTGCTCCTTATTTTTGCTTCCCAGTGCTGGCACCTGAAAGTTTCTCTGCATTAATTCCAGACACTGTGTAAACACGGGACTTGGAATCTCTTAAACAAGGCTGTTTCAGCTCAAACATTCCTACCAAAATGTTTCCTGTCTCATAATTTCAGGGAATGAACAATTTAGCTTCATCTGTAAGATGAAACCTTCACCCCTTGTAACCTTGTTGGCAACTGGTAGACAATAGAGTAAATTAAAGCATCTTTCAATGGGAGGAATCCTGTGCATTTCTGGAAAGCAATTGCGAAAGGGAAAGATGTTCTCTCTTGTGATATTCACTCGCAGCACCAATGGGCCATGTACATACCGCTGATGTAAATATTGTAAAAGATTTGAGGTTAGGGTATGATACTCAATCTTTTTCCAACTATTTTCTTCACAGCCCTGGAATTTCCTCAGACAGGATGAATTATTTTGATTTTACTGAGATCATTGATATTGGTGGCAGATACTGGTGGCATTGATAACTGGTGTAACCAGATATTGGTGGCAAACATCCTTTGCTTTCTTCGAGCTTTGGGAAAACACAGTGAGAAATCAGTTGCCTCTGAATATCCACCTGAACAAATGTGTAATAAACATGACATCAGCATGGTTGCTTCAAACTGGCAAGTGCATCATTTTCCAAGGCGGAGAGATCCTTGTAGCAAAAGAGAGCCATTTGTTCTTTCATTCATGCTCAACTAGGCACCAGCATTCACGAAGCAGTTTAGATGTCTTCCTGGAGCACCATGGGCTCCTGGCATTAAAGCAAGTGTGAGCTTTGTTACCGATGACAAAGATCCTCCTACTCATCTGTGTCTGAAAAAGGACTTGTGCAACACTTCTGAGTAAAAAACAAGGAGTCCTGCAGCACCTTAAAGGCTCACAGATTTATTTGGGCATAGGTCTTCATGGGCTGGCGTTCACTTCATCACATGCAGGAAGTGGAATCTTTTGTTTACACATGTGCAAAGATGGGAGTGTTATGTGAGTGTTGCACATGTGTAAATATCCCTGCCAAACTGAAGATTCCACTTCCTGCATCTCCAGCCCTAGGAAAGATTATGCCCAAATAAACTTGTTAGTCTTTAAAGTGTCACGGGACTCCTCCTTGGTTTTGCTAAGACAGACTAACATGGCTTCCCCCCTGAAACTCTGGCATTTGAATAAGTGTCTCTTTACAGCTATCTGTGTGTCTATGGTTTTTGTAGAGCTATACTTGGTATCTGAGGATTTCACACAGAGCAGGTGTCCCTATGTTACATTTGCAGTCTAGTTCCACTGCTATGGCATTCCAAATTTAATCTGAGAAGGAGACTCTGACATAGGAAGCACATTCCCTTTTTAAACATGAGGTGGAGCTTTCTCAGATGGGAACTCATGTGGCTCAGAAATGTCCTGCTGCTCCAGGAAAAGTGGGACTAAATGGCTCAGGGATCAAAGATGGGACACAGCCTTTCAGCACTACATCAGCAGTACCACTCTGGCTCTAGATCGGAGAATTGTATGCTTCACAGATTAGGCCTAGGAAACAAAGTCTTTCACTTTTATGCTGCTGGGCCTAATCAGGCTGAGGTCAACAGTGACTGGGTGTCACTACCACACTTAAACTATTCTGCGGTCTACATTGTGTGAAAGTAGGTGGCCATCTCAGTCCACATCCCAGACAGCACCATGCTTAGCCTCATTGGTGTCAGTTCGAGCAGAGATGCTAAGGATTAAATAGGCCATGAAGAGTGCATTTGCCTCTTCCCTCCAAGACCTGGACAGGGTGAGCGGAATGATTGCTGCCTGTGTTGCACCACTATCTGCTCTGCAGGTAACATGGAACTTCAGTCTCTAGAGCATGTTTCCCCAGCACTTCAAATAATCTTTAAAAAGAAGCATGTTGAGAGTTGGGAAGTTTCATTCCACAGCATGTGGAGATTCACATGTTTGTTTGCAGAATTCAGCATCGCCAGTTTTCTAGCATATACATTGTATATACTCTGTGTCTGGTACAAAAGCAGCAGTCTCAGATCCCTCGTCCTTTTGCCACATCACAGAATCAAAGATTGTTGCAAAAGACCTATTAAGTCACATTGTCCACAACTCCCAGCAAGCCTAGGACTGTTCCATTCAGTATGTCATCTACTTTTGATTAGCTTAGTCCACAAGATTTCCTGCACTTCTCTTGAGAGACTCTTCCACAGCCCAGCACACCTCACTCTTGGGACATTTTTCTTTATATTCATGCTGATTTATTCCGGTGGTAACTGTCATTTTATGACCACTAATTACACTTCTGCGTGCTACTTTCCTCTCCTTCTTCTGTATTTACAGCCTTCACATACTTGTAGAGCAGGGGTGGAGAACCTCAGGCTCAGGGGTCGGATGTGGCCCCTGGCTTGCCTGGATCCGGTCCTCGAGGTTCAGGAATCCCCCCCCCAACACTGGGGAGCCTGCACTGGTGCTCCAGGCCCCTGCCACCCACCCACAGGGTAGGAGCACACAAAATCTACTAGCCTGGTCCCCCAACACTCCGGTGTGCAAGGGGAATGTGAAGAGTGCCTTTTTCCTTCTCAACCTGGGGCTTCTCACTTGTGTGCAGCTCCTGGCTGATTTTTTTCTGTGGGTCAGAAAAAGGTTCCCACCCCTGTAGTAGAGTGCTCCCATACAGTCCCCCATTCACTTAGCTAAGCCATATGGCATATATCCAGTTAATTTAGCCTTCATCCTTCCATTTGTTTTAATTCTCTTAGGGTGTGTCTAGACTACATGCCTCCGTCTACGGAGGCATGTAGATTAGACATATCGGCAGAGGGAAATGAAGCCGCGATTATTTAAATCGCGGCTTCATTTAAATGGCTGCCCCGCTCTGCCAATCAGCTGTTTGTCGGCAGAGCGGGTCAGTCTAGACGTTCCCCTGTTGACAGAAAACCCTTTTGTCGACCGCCCCGGAAAACCTCATCCCACGATGAGGGGCCATGTCTCTGTGCATTGAGGTACTTAGCACACTGTTGGACATTGTAAAATAACATCTCTACCCCTCCTCCCAGTACTTGTAGTCATGCACCAGCTCGCACCATTAATACTAGCAATAAGACACCAACAGTCACCCCTAACTAGTTTCATTTACTAACTTGGTATTTTCTCCCCTTTAGTTCAAACTCAGTTTTCATTTTAAACACACTAAGGGAGGTGGATACATTTAAGAGAATCAAAATGATTTATAAGAGACATTTGTTTTTATTCTCAGGTCATGGCCACATGAATGCACGGAGAGATGTTATTTTTACTTCATATTTATATTGCAGAGACGTTGGGACCCCTCGTTCTGCACAAACACGTATAAAGACTAGGTCCCTGCCTCAAAGAACGTATCATTTGAGAACTATGTGACTAACAAAGTCAAAAGGTCAAACATAAATTTGGGGAGCCATTGTGATTCCTTAGTAAAAGCTAGCCTCCCAACCCCCCCGTTAAATAGAAAATCACCATGTGAGGTGCAGATGAGAAATCAATTTAACTGTAACCTAAGTGTGGCCCACTGGTGACCTTCCTGCTCTGTGTGAGCAACTTTTGTCAGGCCTGACAATACTGACTGCACCAAACACACTGTCCTCATAATCTGTATCATATAGAAACTGGTAATGTGCTGGTCCTGAAAAATAATTCTGTAGTAAATGTACAGTATGGCTACGTCTACACTGGCCCCTTTTCCGGAAGGGGCATGTTAATTTCAGCTATCGTAGTAGGGAAATCCGCGGGGGATTTAAATATCCCCCGCGGCATTTAAATAAAAATGTCCGCCGCTTTTTTCCGGCTTTTAGAAAAGCCGGAAAAGAGCGTCTACACTGGCCCCCGATCCTCCGGAAAAAGCGCCCTTTTCCGGAAGCTCTTATTCCTACTTCGAAGTAGGAATAAGAGCTTCCGGAAAAGGGCGCTTTTTCCGGAGGATCGGGGCCAGTGTAGACGCTCTTTTCCGGCTTTTCTAAAAGCCGGAAAAAAGCGGCGGACATTTTTATTTAAATGCCGCGGGGGATATTTAAATCCCCCGCGGATTTCCCTACTACGATAGCTGAAATTAACATGCCCCTTCCGGAAAAGGGGCCAGTGTAGACGAGCCCTGTGTGTACAAGGAGTTATAAAAACATGCTATAATTATGTTCTTAAAATGTGGTTGGCCAACAATGTATAAACCCAGTATGCCCTAGACCAGGGGTGACCAATAAGTGACCCATGGGTGAACTGCATCCTGTGGGCCAATTATTGCCCATCCCTGCCCAAGACAAAGGTATGTGTATGTGCTTGTTTAACCAGCCTGGCTGTCAGGCAAAGATAATGAAGGCACATTTACATATAAGGGAAATAAAGCGATCCAGCTAACAAACAGGGAAAAAGACAGCACAGCATCTATGCATCTATGCACCAGTATGAGAGAGAAACTTGGTCCAAGCTAACTTTTCAAAGGACACATTTCAAAGATGTACTGGGCTATAAAAAGAAGAGGAAAGAAAGAGTCCAAAGCACAGGCCAAACATGCATTAAGAAAAGTATCTTTGAACAAAATATTCTAGTTTAAATTGAATTTATGACTTGGAAGTGTATTTACTTTTGCTTGTTCGTAACCATTCCTACCCTTATTTCTTATACTTGGTATCACTTAAATCTATGTCCTTTTGTTAATAAACTTGTTTTACTTTTTCCAAAAAACATTTCAGTCTTTAAATTGAAGTGGAGGGTTTGTCAGCCACAATTAAGTTAATCATTTGGTGTGTTCTACTTCTTTAAAGGAGCAGTGAGCTTGATAAGGTGCTACAATAAGAGGTGGTGAACACTGCAGAATAAGATGTCACTGAGGAACTCAGAAATTGGTGTTCACTGATCATTACGTGCTAGTCAAGGTCTGTTGTGGCAGAGTCTAGGAGAGTTTGCTGGCAAGGCAGACAGCTGGTGTGTTAGGGAGGTGACAAAGCTCTCACTCTCTGAGGCTGAGATGTAACACAGTGGCTCACAGCTCTGGGAACCCCCACAGATTGTTGTACCAAGACATGGACATTTGTAGAACCCATGAAGTTAGTGAAGTGAAGATCTGGGTTCTGAAGCCTGGCCTAAAGTTAAAATTAATGTCACTATAGCTATGGCACTCAGGGGTGTGAAAAATCCATACTCCTGAGCACCATAGCTATGTCAACATACTCACTTGTGTAGCTTCCATCAACCCAGCTAACATTATTGGGGCAGGTGGTATTCCTACGGCAAAGGAAAAACCACTTTTGTCATTGCCGGTTTTGTCTACACTACAGGATTATGTTGCAATAGTTGCGGTGCCATAGCTATGTTAGTACAATACCCATCGTATAGACATTGACTGAACTTGGTATGGAATGAGCAGAGTTCATGCAGCCTCATTTTCAAAAGAGAAAGCTAGGAATGAAGGAAACCAGAGGAACTATTAAATAGAAATAGAAGGTTTTCTGAGAAGGAAAAAATCCTGTGCATGAGATGTGGTTGAAAATACAAGCCAACAAGGAGCTATGTATTTGGTGAAATACACCATAAAGTGAAACAGAAAATATTATTTTTCCAAAGGTATGGAGAGCAGTTAAAGCCAAAGGCATTCAGATTCTGGGAGAATATCAAGGCAGCAACACAGATCCCCTCGTAGGTGCAGTGACTGCAGAGCAAACTGATTCAAATTGGATGTAGAGGGAGTGAATGATATTTGCTGTCAATGTTGTGTGCAGTTAGCACATCTTACTTCACATGCCCTTGCTTTATATGTGTATCACTTTAGTAATACTGGTGGGGGAAAGACTATGCCGATGTAAACCAGCAGAATCTGGCAACCCTGCATGTAGGCAGGAGTAAATAAAATGTCTCACAGATCACAGATAAAACCCTGATGGGCCACAACGTTGCTTACCATTGTCTTTGAGGCTGCTCAGCTGTCAGGCTGAACAATTGTGTATTTGTGTTACACTAACAAGTTTTGTTTCTTTTGCCTTTCTTCCAGCTGTATCTGTCAGAGTGGTATTTGCTTTTGTAGGAGTAATCATGTTTGTTATCTGAGTTTATGACATTTCCAAGGAGCTACGTTAATGGATTAGGGCCAGATTTACAAATGTATTTAGGCATCTACAGATGCAGATAGGTGTGTAGTGAGATTCGCAAAAGTATCTGGGTGCCTAAATCCCCTGTCTACCTCTATAGGTGCATAAATACCTTTGAAAATTTGGCACTATTAACCAGATTGGAAATTAATTATGCTAAATGTTTCAACATGCCCATAAATCTCTGTAAATCTATTTTATGATGTGGTGCATACATTTTAGCTACTCCTATTATTATATCTGATTTAATAATCAACCTCTGATTTTGTTATGTAGGAGTGACTTTTGTTAGACTACTTGTTGCTTTTTAGTGTCCAGTCTTAAGTGTCTTTCACTTGCTCTCAGCAACACTCACCTAAACCTTCCATTGTCTCCTTTAACATCACTAACCCAAATTCAAACCTAGTATTTATTTATTTATTTAAAATATTTTTACCCCAACTCTCTATTTAAAATATTCAACGTTTCTTACTATTTTTTTAAAACACAATATAAATATATATAAAAAAAATAAAATACGAGATCCCGGGGGGACAGAAAACCTGCTAAGTCATCTCGAGGGGAGGGACACACACAGACTCAAACATCAATAAAAGCACAAGTAAAAAGAGTGGTGTTAGCCTGATGCTGAAACAATGCTAATGTTGGCTCCATGTGAATATCCCAGGGGCGAGAATTCCATGGCCTGGGAGCAAAAGCTGAGAAGGCCCTGCTCCGGATAGATGTTAATCTTATCTTTACAAGTGCAGGAACATGAAGCAAAGCCTCCCAAATGACCTCAATCACTGGGTAGATTCATATGGGAGAAGACAGTCCTTCAGATACTCCAGACCCAACCCATTTAGGGCTATATATAGCCTCCCAAGTTACAGCTCAGCCTTTATCCTGTTGCCTTACTTTAGACATGGCCCTATAACCCTACCAAAGTTGATACCAGTTTGGTATAAAATTGTAGGACATCCCAGATGACCCTGAGCCCAAAAAACTAGACAGCTACCATGTTCTGCACACCCTTACAGATTTTCCAGGACAGCTACCTTTAAAAAGGGATGATTTCAGGAAAAAATGGACAGGTGGCAATCCTGGCACCACTTCCAGAATCCTACCTACAATATGGCTTGTGAGGGTATCCTTGGCAGGTAGTTGTTCAGCTGCTTCTTTGTGCCTATATCAGGGAACTCCTTTCCTAGCTAGGTATGAGTCTTTTAGGGTCTTTGTGAAATAGTCTGGCCCTTAAGGGGCTGGAGCAGGGATGAAGATCTTACCCTATAACTTTAGCACTTCATAATTCCTCAATGATTTGGGCAGTGACTCTGAAATATCTCAGGGGCGGAACTAATACCAAATGGCATTTACTTCAATTTATAATACATTTGTGTTAAACTTTACTAGCTTAGAGCATGACACATCTGACTTTATTTTCCAGAATGCATTTTCTGTATAAAAAGCTAAAAGTATTTGTGCTTTTGAGAAGTCAGTTGCCACTTCCTTGGCAGTTTTTAATGGATAATGTCCATATTTCATGGTTTAACTTAAATCACATGGAATGATGCACATCCATGGCTTAGGTGGTTTTTTTTTATCATAGCCATGGAATTGATCTAATTTGTAGGTTGTATTGTCTTTTCAATAACTCCTAAGTTCTCTTTATTATTAATTTCAGTTTTTAACTCTGTCTGCTAAGACAAATTGGATTTACCTTTGGTGTTAATTACTTTTTTGTGTGAATATCAGAATCTCCATCCAAACTTTCTAGGTCTCAGAATTCTCTTGGTGGAAATCTTTAAGGGTTCCAAAACAATTATAGGAAACAACTTCTCATTAAAATTAAATTAATGTCTAGACCAGTTTGTAGTCCTAAACAGGGGCCCAGTCCTACTACCATTGAAGTAAATTGCAACATTACTATTTTCAATGGAAAATTCAATGGATCAGGCCACCAGGTAATTTACCTGTCTTTACTCTTTGGAAATTTAAGTGAGACTCTTTTTAAAAAAAAAATTAATTATTACTTGTCCTTATACTGGCATTTTAAATTCTGAACAAAACAAGCTTTATTATAGATTTCTATAAGCTTCTGTAACTACAGTATTGTATATTTTCTTTGGAATAACACAACAGTGTGCCTCACTATACCATTTTAAAGGATCCATCTCTGCCATCAATATTTAGGCATATTTGCGGCTATCATTCAATTGGCACACCCTGCAAATTCTAGATATCAAATGCAGTTAGCAAAACTATCCTATTCTGAGAGACCGTCTTGATTACAACAATCTTGTGGCCCACTGAGATGGAGGAGGGCCACTCCTGTGGCCCACTCACTAGCCTAGGTTGCCTATCATGGCTCAAAGACAACATCTGGAAACATTAAACCAGACCAGAGCTACAATCATATGCTGTGGAAACAGACAGAGGAAATCATTAGGCTATCCCACATCTCTGATGATGTTATCAGCAAATTAAAAAAGTTACAGGTGCAGATGTAATTGTGGTAGGAATAGGTAAAGGAACGAGAGTGGGCCAAAGCCAGCAGAATTATAACAGGCAGCTGCAGCCCTAATGCCACCACATACAGAATTGCATTGCCATCACAAGTGCAAGTTGATACTACAACATAATATGCCGTAATATGAGTAGTCTTAGGCCACATCTATACTTTTGCAACAGAGATCGTTCTTCTGGTGTTTGATTTAGTGGGTCTAGTAAAAATCCACCTAATCAAACCCTGAGGGTGCCCCAGTCAATGCTGGTACTCCTCACAGTTGTGAGGAGTAAGGGAAGCTGATTGAAGTGTTTGCACCCATTGACCTCCCAGTGTGAAGATGGCACCAAGCTCATCTTAAGGTATGTCGACCATTATTTATGTAGCTGGAGTTGCGTACCTTAAGCCAACCTTCCAGGTTAAGGATAGACATGGCCTTAGTGGCTGTGTCCTGGGAAAATCATCTAGACACAAGTACTGATCATGTCCAGTGTTCTTTGGCTTGCTCAGTTTTGTGGGATCCAAGCCCAGGGGCAATCTGATTCCAAAAGCAGAGAGACCAAACACTGGGGCTACGTCTACACTGGCCCCTTCTCCGGAAGAGGCATGCTAATTTCTAACTTTGGAATAGGGAAAGAGCGTCCAGACTGGTGTGATCCTCCGGAATAAAGCCCTTTTCCAGAGGATCTCTTATTCCTACTTTCAAGGGCTTTATTCCAGAGGATCGCACCAGTCTGGATGCTCTTTTCCGGCTTTTCCCCAAGCCGAAAAAAAAGCGGCGGCCATGTTTATTTAAATCCCGCGGGGGATATTTAAATCCCCTGCGGATTTCCCTATTCCAAAGTTAGAAATTAGCATGCCTCTTCCGGAGAAGGGGCCAATGTAGACGTAGCATGGGTGGAAAAGGTCCAAGGTAGAGAAGGATCCCGTGATCTCAACTTGTCCCTGCAATATCCCACACAATCACATTACATCTGCAAACATACAGCAAAGGAAATTAAAAGCCTGGGAGAAACCATCACTTCCCTTGGGGATCTACTTTGGCTCACCCATGTTGTCAGGGACAGCAATGACCCTTGCAGCTGAGGCATAGGCGTGCATAGGGAGTGTGCCAGGTGTGCCCAGGCACACCCTAATGTCTCAAAAAAAGTGGCTTTGCATTTTAATTTAATCGCATGATATGCTCTTTTAAGAAAGTTTAGTTGTTAATTTTAAAAAAATAAGTTTAGTTTTAGTTTCTGTAGTTTGTTTGATGAATAAAAATAATGTCCTTTATGATTGAGTATTCAATAAATGCTCGCCTTTAAAAAAAATAAAAAATTAAATTCCCTGGGTGCACACCCTAAAGCAGTGGTCCCCATCCTTTCGGGGCTGCCGGGTGCCCTGAGGCAGGGCCACTCACGCACCGGGCACCCCACGCTGCATGCCCAGTGCTGGTGCCACCCATGCGCCATACTCCCAGGGCTGGCGCCACTCCTGTGCCGCACGCCCAGGGGTGGAGCTGCCCATAAGCCACGCGCCCGGGGCTGGCGCCGCTCTTGTGCTGTGCACCCAGGGGCGGGGCCGCCCATATGCCGCACGCCTTGGGCCAGAGCAGCCCATGCGCTACATGCCTGGGGCTGGCGCTGCTCCTGTGCTGCGTGCCCAGGGGCAGGGCTGCCCATATGCCACGTGCCTGGGACTGGAGCAGCCCATGCACTGCATGCCTGGGGCCGGCGCTGCTCCTGTGCCACGCGCCCAGGGGTGGGGATGCCCATATGCTGCACTCTTGGGGCCGGCACAGCCCATGCACCACACACCCAGGGGTGGGGCCAGCCCGATCACTCGGCGAGCGCACAGAAATGGCCCGGCAGGCGCTATGGCATCCATGGGCACAGTGTGGGGGACCACTGCCCTAAAGAAATGTGCTGCACATGCCTATGAACTGAGGGATGAGCCAGACTGCTGCACCGACTTGGCTGTTGAGCTCAAGCCCAAGGGATATCCTCCTCACTTTGTCACATATGTGGCTGTAGATTCTGAGTGCCTTTCACTACTCTCCAGGGTGCGTTTAGAACAGATATAGAGCAGAAGTAATACACAGTGGCCTAAATTCTTAAAGTTTAGATGGGAGACCTTCACCAAGCAGTTGTGCTCCAAATACTATACTCCTCTGGGATAAGGATGATCTAGACCAGGGGTTGGCATCCACAGGTATGGCTGCTTCCAGCACCTATTGGCTACAGCTTGCTGTTCCTGGCCAATGGGAGCTGTGGGAAGCTATGTCCCAGTCCGCTCCAGCAGCGATCTGTGGCCAATGGGAGCTATGAGTGGCCGTACCTGTGGATGTGCAGGTAAATAAAGCATCTGGTAGCCCATCATGGACTACCCCTGGTGGACCACAGCCACCTGTGGGCTGCTTATTGCCCACCCCTGGTCTAGAAATACTTGGCCCTGCCATGAGTATAGGGGACTGGACTGGATGACCTATCAAGGTCACTTCCAATCCTAGGATTATTTATAGCCCACAAACTCTCTGATGGCAGGTAATAGTCATAACTGCAAACTAAGCACTACACAGCCACAGGGTATTATGTATATATCAGCTGCTATAAAGCAGCAGGGTACCATTTATACAATAAATGCTACACAAAGCAGCAGGGTATTATGTACAGGGCAAGTAGTAAGGAGTGGAGTGGTATCATTTACTACAGTACATTTGTATTATTGACACACCAAATACTATATAGGGACTGGGGGACATTTACATGTCAAGTCCTATACAGGGGCAGGGTAACATTTAAACACCAAATACTATACCAGGGAAAGGTATTATTTACAGGCCAGATTCTATGGAGTAGCAGCAGGGTGTGATTTCTATTAGAGGGAAAAGATATTATTTCCAAGCCACTTAATATAGACTGGAAGGGTAATCACTACCATACAGCCTCAAGTATTAGCTACAGGCTAAATCCTATAGAGTAGCAGGGTGTTATTAACAAACCAAATACTATACAGACGTGGATATTATTTACAAGCTAAGTAACCAATGGCAGGTTATTATGTACATGGAAACTATACTAGCATTTCTAAATGAATTACTTAGTTATTGTGGATCTTGAAACTATGTTGCAAATCATACAATGGTTATTCATTTTGAATCTACTTCTGCTCTATAAAACCAGAATAAGCTATTAAAATCAATGGCCCAACCTGTGTAATGGTCTGCAGTGATCAGTATTTCTTATGCTGTTACAGGGTATGTATTGAGTAATTCTGTGCAGGTGCCATGTAAGTAAGAGTTACAGGTTACTAGAGGCTTCAGGAGAAAATGCTAATGAAGAATATGGACTTCAGTTGGAGAGAAATCACTGTTCAAGACCACCTGTTTCATCAACTGCTTGTTCCCAGCAAGTATTATTTGGCAATTTTCCCTTTGGAGTTTGCTGTCTAATCTCACATTGGATGTTTCCCTTTGTTGTCCTCAAATGCCTTCTCTTGGGCTATGTCTAGACTGCAAGCCTCTTTCGAAAGAGGCTTTTTCGAAAGATACTTTCGAAAAAGCCTCTTTCGAAAAAGAGCGTCTAGACTGCAAGTGGAACTTTTGAAAAAGCAAGCCGCTTTTTTGAAAGGCAGTCTGGATGCTCTCTTTTGAAAAACCCCTGTTTGCATTCAAGAACGCCTTTTTTCGAAAGAGCACTTTCGAAAAAAGGCATTCTTCCTCGTAAAATGAGGTTTACCGCCGTCGAAAGAAAAGCCGCATTCTTTCAATTTAATTTTGAAAGAACACGGCTGCAGTCTAGACGCAGGTGAAGTTTTTTCGGAAAAAAGCTACTTTTTCCGAAAAACCCCCTGAGTCTGGACACAGCCACAGAGTCTGTTCTATTATGGAATTAAACTTCTTATCTAGTCTAAAATCCCTCTTCATTAATTTAAGGCTGTTACTTATTGAGCTGTCTAAGATAAATACTCCTTTCCTTCTGTTTTTTCCTCTGTTATTGAAGACAAAGTCTCAGAGATGGATTTCTGACTGATGCTAACCTGTGTCATTCCAGAAGCCATAGGCAAATAGGAATTGCCATCCCAGAGCTAACAAAGGGTTCAGTTAAGCTAATATCCTGTCCCTGACAAGTGGTCAGCATGAAAAGCTTTGGAGTGTAAAGCTCCCATCATGGAGAAACATGGAATAAACTGCTGAGGTAGAAGTTTCTTCCAACACTAGGCAGTTAGTGGTTGGCTTAAGCCTTGGATCATGACAGTTTTGTTCCACATTTTTTCCTAATGTAAGCTAGCTTATTGGCCATGGTTCAACAGACAGTTTCAACCCTCTCTGGTCTAACTATAGCCACTCCCTGCCCCCACCAAATAGGTTCCCATCACACACATTTTCTACCTCTAAGACAGGGAGGTTTTCTAGGGTAGTCTTCAATTCATAAATGCTCCTTAATTTGCTGCCTGGATATTGCCTCTGCCAGCACCAGGTGCCCTGCTACTGGGATCTCTGTCCCAGCACCTGGGGTTATAGGAGAAAGTTCTACACCAGCTCATGTTCATGTCCCAGGTCCTGGAGCACAGACCTTCCTTTCCCAAGATACCTTCTCACCAAAATCCCTTGTAATAATAACCACTCCTCTTCATGCTGTAAGCCTGCCTCCCTGCCCCCAGTTTCAGGGTTAGCAGTGTTGATTATATACTTTTCACACTGGTTACATAACCATCTTTGCTTATCTGTAGCTCACATTCGAGTCCAGCACGAAGGCCTTAGTGAACTTCCATGCAGTGGTGACTTGGTTGGTGAAGCTACTAATGGCAAAGCAGAAAGTCCAAATCTAGACCACACACCACAGCCTCCCATTTCTCTCCAATGCCAACTCTATCTCTCAGAGTAACATTTCTCTGCCTAGTAGCTTAATCATCCTCAATCATACACAATCCATGCCCTGACTCTGACTCCACTCTGTTGTCTTCGGCAAGTTACTTCATCTCATTCTGTCTCAGATGTACCCATCTGCTAAATGGGGACAATAGTATATATCCAAAAATATATATCCACCTGTCTCATGGAGACTCATGAAGATTAATCATGCAATGGGCTAACTCCATCTCTAGTGTAAGTCCATTAAAGCCAATAAATTTCCAGCAGGGATGGATTTATTAAGTAGAGGAGGAAACCTTAGCAACTGGAACAAAGCCTCCAGCCTGCCTGCCAGTCAACAGCCTGGGAGTTTCCAAGCCAGGGATCACCAAGGCTTTTGGGCACCATTTGGGATCAAAGCCAAATGTCCTACTATTCGCCCACATGCTCATCTGCACCTTGTACCCTTGCTCATCTGGATCTGCATCTAGTCCAGCTTTGAGCCATGTGACGAAGGCAAGTTCCTGAATGAGATGCAGCATCTTCCAGGGAAGAAGTGGAAATTTTTATTGAAAAACAAAGAAACACACAAAAAACCCAGGCAAAGCCTCAACGTGAAGAGAATCTAAAAAGCTGGATGGTGACCATTACAAATCCCTCCCCGCATCTATTCATGAGCCCAACAAAAAGCTTCTTTAGATTTATACTGTATGTTCATTGAAAGCAAGGGAGAGAGAGCCACTCACACACTCTCCCCACTCATACAGCTGGAGCCCGCAGATCAGCTCTGCACACACAGGCTGAGCTGTTCTGCTCTTTCACAAGGAGGCACTGAGTTTTTAAAAGTAAACTGTAAGGTTTCCGTTCTTGCACTGGGCTCAAGTATTTTTTTATATATATATAACGGCTCCCTCTCTTTCCCTTCTCTCTCTCTCTTTCACTCTTTAAATGGCCCTGAATGTTCTAAGTGGCTCTGTAGCAGCTGAGTTCTGGCTGGCACTGTATGTGGTCCAGACCCGGCCATGAACACGGCTTTTGTTGCTGCTGCTGGGAAGCTGGCTGTGAACTACACACACAGACCGGTTTATTCAGCACATGGAAATTGGAGTGTGTGGAGGGAGACCAGGCAAAACTGGCATCATCTTGGGGGAGCAGAACACCCCTCTCTACAGCCGCAAAAGGAAAGGGGCAGACAGTGCCGGCGGGTGAAGGGGGAAAGACGCCTCATTATGGTAGAAGGACTCTGTTGATTTTTAAAATGGGTGGGTGTGGGCAACGGAACAGCTGGCCACAGTCCCTCTAGCCCACAACTGAATTCATGCTTAGATCCTCTGCTGGTGCAAATGGAAATAGCTCCAGTGAAGTCAACGGAGCTATGCTGATTTATACTGGCTGAGGATCTGCACCACAGATGGGAAAGGAAAGCTCAATAGTATAACCCATTTTGTTTCCATTTTACTGGAGCTAACAGTTGCTTTCCCCCAAACTTCAGGCTCCTGTATGAATCCCTGGTTAGCTATCAGAGCATGCAACAAACCAAAAATAACTTGGGATCCTCCATCAGTTCTGTATATATTAATCATTTCTAACTTTATTTGGTATTAACCATTCTTTTCCCTGCCCTTGACACTTTACCTTCCCATTCGAATTAGTTGAGCGTGTAGTAGTGATGAATTCCTATTTGTTCTGCAGATGTAAAGCTCAGATGCCTGCTAAATGTTAACACTTCTTTGCAGTTGGTCTCACTCATATTCCTTTTTCCCACTCCCTCACTTTCCTATCTTCCTGGCTTTTTTCCCCCACTGATTGTCCAAGGCGTTGTGCTGCTCTCAAGTAACTGCTGCCAGAGGTGTAGTTGAACATTAAATAATAGTTCAAGTGGAACAGATGGAAATTCTCCCCAAAGGCCATGCGTATTATTGGGAACAGACAGCCTGTGTGTGTAATTCTTCAGACTTTTTTAGCTGCCGGAATTCAGCCACTGAACCTAACCTGGGAAGCATGTGAGCAAACAACATCTTTGTGTCTATAGCATGTCTCCCCCCAATCCAGCACTCTGACACCAACTTGAAATGACAGTGAGAGGGGACAACCCCCTTTGATCTGTCATTCTAGCGACAGAAACAGTCATCTATCTACTTACAGCAAGCATGGGAATGTAATGTAAAAATAAAAATCAGATTAAGTGTGGCAAAACTCAACTAGAGCAACTAGCAATGCCAAGGGGAGGGGATTATTTCAGAGCTACCCAAGATTTCTACAGATCAAAGTTTGCTTCCCCAGATGTTAAAGTTGTAAATAAGCAGCTCCTACTGGAAGCAGGCCAGTAGCTCAACTTCCAAATTTGTGTGATGCCTTTGGGTGGGTGAAGAGTCTGAGAAAAATGTTTCCTCCCTCAAAACTGAAGTCCCTTACCTGGATTTCATCGATCACTACCCGGGGAAAAAAAGATAAAATAAAAAAAAAACCAAAGCAGGAGAAAGGCTCAGCACCTCATTGTTATTTTCCCTCTTGGGATCCCCTTTTTGCACACTAAAAATAATGCATTTGGTGAAAATTAAAGTTTACAAACTAAAGCTTTTAGTTCTTGGTTAGAAAACTCACAAGGAAAGAGTTAAACTAGAGCAAGCTTTCAGGGGCACCTGGCAGAAAGATATTTATGTGGCATCAGATTTAAATGAAAACTTCCAAAAGTAATGAACTGATTTAAGAAGAACGGTCTGATGCTGGTTGGGAGAAAGGAGGAATTCCCCTGAATACACAAAGCCTGCACTCTCTGTAGGCTATTGCTCAGGACATACACTGTCTGTGCATTCATTCAGAAAGAGAGGCAGGTTCTGCTAGATGCTCTTTCATTACAGGTCACTCAGCTCCAGTGCCATAACTCTTTTACAAGCAGTGTTCACTGTCACACTTTCAGGATCCAGTCCCATGTTATTCCCATCATGGGGATGAGCTGATGTACCAGCCACCCCCTTTTCAGGGTTCAACAGTCCTTTAACTAAGTTATTCCCTTTGCCCTCTATGGAGCATAATCATCATCATCGTCATCACCATCAGCAGCAGCAGTAACAACAACCCAGGTTAGGACATTTCTAAAGAAAATAAAAAGCAGAGGCTCCTTTCCATAGTGCTCATCATTACTATGAGAACTGTCCTCGGTGCTCAGCTGCCAGCTGAAATAAGTCTTAAAGAGACATTCAGAGTTTGGGGGGTCGCTTGGGAGGAAGGAGGAAAATCCTCTCCTCTACGTCCACCTGTTGATCTTGGCAGTGGTTTCTTTAAAATCAGCTACAGAGGGTTTTTCTTTTCTTTTTTTTTTGCCAAAGGAACCAACAAACTCAATACATAGTTGCTACTTCTGACTGGAGGTTTAATATCCAGAAAGTGCTCCTGGCAACCTTAAACAGTACTTATGTTCTAGACAAACTTTTATCTTTCTGGAGCTGTGCACAAGTAGAACTTGTTAGAGAAGTTTGGAGTCAAT
This sequence comes from Pelodiscus sinensis, assembly GCF_052426305.1. Taxonomy (NCBI): domain Eukaryota; kingdom Metazoa; phylum Chordata; order Testudines; family Trionychidae; genus Pelodiscus; species Pelodiscus sinensis. The sequence goes on from NC_143065.1 coordinate 30,691,157, forward strand.
CTATTAGCAAATTCCCTCACATCCTCCAACCCCTGCTCACCAATCCACATATCTGTACCCTGCTTCCTTAGGGCACTGAGAAAAGAAAACAAAAGGTTAAAAACAATCAAAGCAGAGATGATGGATGAAAGTGTTATACATTACCTTTAACAGTTCAGTGCAGTGTTTCAAGAATCTAAGTCCCATACACCTGGCAGAGAAGTTAGGTTTTCTCCTTTTTTTGGGTTTAATAAGGAAAGGGCTTGCCACTTCTTGCTACTACTGTATGTCTTCTTCACAGCCTCCAGATGGTGTTTCCAGCCTTTTTTTTTTTTTGTCCCCCCAGAAGAAATCAAAATTCCCTGTGTGGTATGTCAGGTTCCTTTCAGACAGTGGCAGCAGGAGCAGCAGCACGGTTGAAGAGTACTATACGTGAGTGTGAAAAAAGAGAGACGGTTTGCAACATCAGACCACGTTTAGCTGCCACTGGCTGTAAGAGAGACCTTTAGACTCCTCCTGTCAGCCTCCTTAGATACCTCCTGGAATAGCTGGCAGATTACTAAATGTATTGGATCCTCCTCGACTCTCAGAGTAAAGGTAGGCAGGCATCCAGAGGAAATAACACATGGGCAGGGGGAAATAGGAGGGCTCTGGGACAGAAACAGAAGCCCTGCCCAGCCTCTTGGAAAGAAGGGGGAAAAAAGCAGCAAAAGAAAAGAAAAGATGACTTAAAAAAAACTGCAAAGGGAGAAAACTGAATGGGGAGGAGGGGTTGGGGATTTAACATGGCTTTCCGGTTTGGAACTAGTTAGACTGGGAACCACAAGTGATTGATAGAAAGGAATAAGTTAGGTAATGAGAGAAGAGAGCCATATGGGGTTTATGCAAAATAAAATAGAAGAAATCTAATTAAAGAAGGTGAGTGAAAAGTGTTAGAGTGTGCCTGCAGGCGGACAGGAATTAACAGACTTATTTGGAGTAATGTAGAATGGGAAGAGCCCAGAATTAGAAACATCAAAAAAAAGTTTAGAGCAATGGTTCTCAAACTTTTTTCATTTGCAGAACCCTAAATATTTTGCATGGACCCCTTTGGAAATTTTACACATAGTCTGAGGACCTGCAGACCACAGGTTGAAAACCACCGTTCTATGGTAACAACCACCTTTCATGGACCCCTTAGATATAGTCTGCAGACCAGGAGTCCACAGACCATAAGCTGAGAACCACTAGTTTAGTGCATTCTGGTGTGGTTTTGACTGTTTGACTGGTACATCTACACTGCAACACTATTTTGAAATAACTAGCGCTAGTCCGAAATAACTTAGTCCATGTGTACACAGCAGGCAGTTATTTTTAAATAGTGTCAAAATACTGTCAAGCTGGAGAACTTCTTAATCCAACTCCTGTAACCCTCATTGTATGAGGAATAAGGGAAGTCGGAGGAAGAATGCTCTATTTCAAAATTAGTGCTGGGTAGACACTCCCTATTTTGAAATAAAATACACAATTGACATGGCACAATTTGCATAGCTTATTTTGAGTTAAGACCTACAGTGTAGATGCACCCTTAGTGAGGGGAGGGATCAAGAGTAGGAAGAAGAGGGGGACAGGCAGAAGAAAGAGGAATTTGGAGATGGAAATATGATGAGGATTTCTAGCACTAAGGAATGGAAAGGGTCCCAAAACCTCAGCAGCCAATGAGCCACTTAAAAGTAATGAAGTAACAAGATACTGTCAATGAAAGAAACCTGTTTAAAGGCTGGGAGGAATAAAAGATGAGATGGGAGAAAATACTGAGCCAGGAAGAGCTTGGGAATGAAGCAATGACCAAAAAACCCTCAGTTTGTTTCTAATAACTAAATGCAGTCTTAATCTGGAGTGAGTCTGATGGGGGAAGTGCTGAGGGTGCAGAGATTTGAAACATGGCAATGGGTGTTCACTCCACTGGCTGTGAGCAAGTTCTGGTGGCAGAGAAGTTGGTCTCCGAACATATTTGCTTTTGCAGATTTGCTTTTGCAGATTTAAACCCTGGCTGGTGGAAAGACTGGGTGGTAGAGGGTGTGAATTGTGGCACGTTGCCTAGAATTCCATCTCCAGTTTGCCATATCCAATCCATCCTAGGCAAGTAGCAATCAAAAGCTGATACTCTATGATGCCTGTGGGGCAGCCTATATGAAAAGAGTAGCTGGGTTCAATCTCATTGACAGGTGTCCTCTTGGTAACCTCCCAAATGATACACCTTAGTAGCAACTTCAATAGAAAAACCAAGAAATGATTGGGCCATGGAACAGATCTCTCCTCTCATACCTACAGAGGCCTCTCCAGGTTATGCTGAGTGTTTATCCCTCATTTCATATGTGCCCACCCCCAGAGCATCTGTTTGGAATAGCACAGTTAAAAATACCATCTTTTTACCTCGACGTGGTCCACGTTTGATCAGGAAATTCTGCAATGACAAACAAGGAGGCTCACCATGTCAAAGCACAGAACCCCATGGGAAAACACAGGACTTCAGAGCAAAGAGATGCTGGTCTTCTTAAAAGGAAGCCATCTCCCCACTTCCATACCTCACAGGAGAGAAAGACAGAAAGACCTAGAGAAAGCTCCTTACAACTGGCTGTGTGACTAGGAGTCGCCAGGGTGCTAAAAACAGGCACATGCACAAGGCCAATAGGAATCATATTTTCCATCAAGGAGCTTCTGAGTCCCTTCCATCCAAAGTCTGCTATTTCCTTAGCCACACGTCCACTGCCTTTCTCATGATTAGAGCCAAGCAAATACTTGATTTTTTTTATTCAATAGCTAATCCAGAAAATCACAGAGCCTGGAGAAACACATGTAGGTGACCTGCCTATCCACAAGTAACTCATCATAACTCAGTTGGGGTATGTCTACACTACAAAGTTAATTCGAACTAATGGACGTTAGTTCGAATTAACTTTGATAGGCGCTACACAAGCGCTCCGCTAGTTCGAACTTAATTCGAACTAGCGGAGCGCTTAGTTCGAACTAGGTAAACCTCATTGTACGAGGACTAAGCCTAGTTCGAACTTACTAGTTCGAATTAAGGGGTGTGTAGCCCTTAATTCGAACTAGTGGGAGGCTAGCCCTCCCCAGTTTTCCCTGGTGGCCACTCTGGCCAACACCAGGGAAACTCTATTGCCCCCCTCCCGGCCCCGGACCCATTAAAGGGGCACAGGCTGGCTACGGTGCCCGTGCCAGGTGCAAGCCTACCAGCACCCAGCTAGCAGACCCTGCACCTGGCACGGCTTGAGCCAGCCACCCAATGCCCCCCAGCCCTCCCCCTCTTCCCGGGACCAGGCTGGCGGCTCCCGGGAGCTTGCCCGGGACCGCAAGAGGCGGGCACCCGCCTGGTCTAGTGCGGACATCGTGGACCTCGTCCATGACCTCTGCACTAGGCTCAGGAAAGTGGCCGTCTAGGGCACGAGAGCTGCCAGCCTGGCCACCCAGGAGCAGGTGTGCATGAAAATCAAGGTGGTCCACTGAGACCCCCGACCCTGAGCCCTGAACTTACAATGGCCGTACTGGGTCAGACCAAAGGTCCATCTAGCCCAGTAGCCTGTCTGCCGACAGCGGCCAACCCTAGGGATCCTGGAGGGGATGGACCGAAGATAGTGACCAAGCCATTTTTCTCGTGCCATCCCTCTCCAGCCTTCCACAAACTTTGGGCAGGGACACCACTCCTACCCCCTGGCTAATACCACTCCATGGACCCAACCTCCATCACTTTATCTCACTTCTCTTTAAACTCTGTTCTAGTTGTAGCCTTCACAGCCTCCTGCAGCAAGGAGTTCCACAGGTTGACTCTGCATTGTGAAGAACAACTTTCTGTTACTAGTTTGAAGCCTGCTACCCATTCCTTTCCTTTGGTGTCCTCTAGTCCTTCTATTATGGGAACTAATGATGAACTTTTCTGGATGCACCCTCTCCACCCCACTCATGCTTTTATAGACCTCTATCATATCCCCCCCTCCATCTTCTCTTTTCTAAGCTGAAAAGTCCCAGTCTCTTTAGCCTCTCTTCATATGGGACCCGTTCCAAACCCCTCATCATTTTAGTTGCCCTCCTCTCTCCCACCCTCTCTCTTCCCCTCTCCCACCTCCTTTTCCCAGTCTCCCCCAGTATTGTTCAATAAAGAGAGATTCTATTTTTGAACACATTTGTCCTTTATTTAGTACATCAGGAAGGGGGGTTAGGGAGGGGTAAGTGGAAGGAGGTGAGGGAGGAATGGGGTACGAGCCCCCGATGGGGAGGACTGGGCTGGCTCTGCAGGCTTCTGGGGGTGGAAGCTCTCCTGAAGCCCCCCAATTGTCCCCTCTCCCCAGATGGCAGCCTGCGGCAAGTGCAGCCGGTCTGATGGCCGAGTGCTGTGATGTGCCCAGTCTGGGCACTCCGGGCACTCCAAGCCAGGACTGCTTTGCAATCGGGGCACCCCTGAGAACTGTCTGTCCGGGGTGGGGGTCGGGTCCCTTTAAGCACAGCCCTCGGCTAGCCTGAGACAGCAGCTCCACGCTCTAAGTCCTCCTCTGATGCCCTGCCGGCACTGCTTCTGGCCATCCTTAACCCCGGTTCAGGGTCCACTTAATGTGGACATGCTAGTTCGAATTAGCAAAACGCTAATTCGAGCTAGTTTTTTAGTCTGGATGCGTTAGTTCAAATTAGCTTAGTTCGAATTAGCGCTGTAGTGTAGACATACCCTTGCTGATTAGGGCATAGAGCTAAATCATTTCCCCATCTCCTTCATCAACTCAATGTGAGATTTTTATTTCCCAGGTTCCATAATGTGAGAGGTCAAAAAGGCAATGGAAGAAATCTCTCTGCAGTCAATAGAATTGGCGTAGCTCTAGAGACATACCTTGCAGCGTCTTACACCTTTGTTTGATGCGTCTTATGCCTTTACATGCTTAGGAACTCAGTCTGTCTGCAGGGGCCCTGATCCACCATCCACCGACAGGAAGAGAAGAGCCTATCACTGACATAATAGGCATTGGACCAGGCCCAGAGATGGCAGACATATTATTGAGTTGCTTACAACCTGTAACAAGGGAGAGACTTACATGCACATGAGTGCCCAGCATATGCATACTGGTCTCTCATGGGGACACTACCGTTCAGCTTTTTTGACCTAAGATAAGAATCAGTTCAGACTGAGTATGTCTGCTTTGTCCTATGAGTGATACTCATACGAGCAGTTTTGGATATTTCAAAATATTCAGAAATGGAGTGAAGAAGCAGGATCCCTCTAGTAATTGTTACCTCAGAAACAAGAGGGAGTCCTGTGGCACCTTAAAGGCTGATGGGCATAAGCTTTCGTGGATAAAAGCCACTTCATCGGATGCCATGCAGACTGGGGCATAGAGCTAAATCATTTCCCCATCTCCTTCATCAGCTCAACGTGACATCTGATGAAGTGGTTTTTACCCACAAAAGTTTATGCCCAAATAAATCTGTTAATTTTTAATGTGCCGCAGGACTCCTCGTTGTTTTTACAGATACAGACTAACACAGCTACTTCTCTGAGGCTAGTTACCTTAGAGTCTGCTTTGGATCTCCAGGACTTAATGTACTCCAAACACATCTCAGTTATGTCTTCACTCTGTGGAAAAGTGAGGCTGCCACAATTGATCTTCTGGAGTTCAGTTTAGCCAGTCTAGTAAAGACCTACAAGTTGGCCCTCCCTGGTCTAGCACCCTTGGGAGCTGACTGGTCCTGGATGAGTGATTTTGCCAGACTGGGGAGGTCATATCTGGACCTCCTGCTACCGATCCCACCCCAACCCTGGACTGGCCACTGGCCTCTTGGTCGGCTTTGCTCCCCATCCTCTCCCCACTGCCAGCTCTGTTGTCCTGCCAGTCCATTCCCCTTCCCTGCTAAGCTGGGCAGTCCCTCTCCAGCCCTGCTCCCTGTGTGCCAGGCTCCTGGCCATGTCGGGCAGCCCCCACTGCAGCACACCAGATTCCTGGCCATGCTGGGAGCCCTGCTTCAGTGCACTAGGCTCCTGGCTCCTCCAGGCAGCCTCACTGGGTTGTACCTAGCGGTTCAGCTGCAGAGAACCCAGCCACCAGCCTTCCATGGGGACTCTCTGGTCCTGGAACTTCCATGGTCCTGCTGGACCAGGGATGTTGCTGGACCAGGGAGTCCTGGTTAACAGAGGTTCAACCTGTACTAAATCAAACTCAGAGGGTGCCCCCGATAGGGCCCAGTACGCCTGCTCCTGTGGGGAGCAAGGGAAGCTGACAGGAGTGTTTGCTCCCATTGGCCTCCCGCTGTGGGGATGGTGGGGAAACTCGAATCAAGGTACATCGACTCCAGCTACATCATTAACATAGCTGGAGTTGTACATCTTAATTTGACCTTCCCCTTTAGTGTAGACCTGGCCTCAGCCTTGGCGCCCTCACTATTCCACACAATCCGCAGCACAAAGTTCAGCCCTTTCTCGCCATAACAGAAATAGTCCACAGGGAAATGAACCAGCATTGTTTTGTTTCACCATGAAAATGTGCACCCTGGATTGTCCTCTGGTGCCATTGAAGTTTAGAGACAAGAAGCCATTTAAACCTTTTGTGGGCAGAAGCCAAAGGCGTTAAGAAAATGCCACTTTAGAAGTGAGCAGAGGGAAAGTGGAATTCTCTTCTCTTCTCTTCTCTTCTCTTCTCTTCTCTTCTCTTCTCTTCTCTTCTCTTCTCTTCTCTTCTCTTCTCTTCTCTTCTCTTCTCTTCTCTTCTCTTCTCTTCTCTTCTCTTCTCTTCATTTGCAATTTCAGAAAAAGGACAAAAAATGTTCAGTACCTGCTATCTACCCCAGTTTCTTGTCAATGGAGAGAACTAGTGGATAAAGCAGCATATTTTCACAGAAATTGTAATGGAAGAATAGCTATTTTAGGGGCATTACAAAATAAAAAGACCAAATATATCCCCATGTTCTTGCAGGAGGGAAGAAAAGTCATCTGACTGTTATTTTAACAGAGGAAGCAGAAATGTAGAGGTTTGTGAAATACTTGTAACATCTTTCCAAAGTATTTCCATTTCAAGTAGGTAGTATTGTTTGTTTTAAAAACATTAATTTTAAAAAGGGATCATTTGCATGAAGAATTCAGTAGCGGGGGTGCAAATATTTTGATAGCAAATGGCCTGTAGTTAAAAAAAAATCCATTTTGGAGTGAAGATGGGTTTAAACTGAAAACTGGTGACCTTTCTCAAAACAACCACTACACTGGAAAAAAGCACATACCCTCCCCCCCACCTAAATTGCAACAATAAATAATGGACACAATAAAAATGCATAGAGGGTAAGCAGGGCTGGCTCGGGCCATTCCTGTGCTCTGGGCAGCGGGCGTGCGACGCATGCGCAGCTCCGCCCCCGGGCACACGGCACATGAGCAGCCCCTCCCCCGCCCCCCGGCATGCTGTGCACTTTAAAGCTGCAGTTGGGCGTGCGGCGCCTGATTGTACCTCTAAGGGGCGCCGAACGGCCCCTGGCCCCGGGTGCATAGTGCCTGATGGCAGCTTTAAGGGGTGCCGTGTGGCCCCTGGCCCTGGGTGCGCGGCGTCCCTTACAGCTGCCATCAGGTGCCCTCCATAGGTTAGTGCCCTGGGCAGCTGCCCAGCTAGCCCCCCCACTTAATCGGGCCCTGAGGGTTAAGAACAGCCATATTGGATCAGACCAATAGTCTAGCTACAGAACCTGTCTTCTGACAGTGGCCAGTGCCGAAAGCTTCAGAAAGAATGAACAGAACTGAGTGATCCAAGTGATCCAAATGTCATCAAGCGCCATATATCCGGCAGTCAGACTACCCCTGACCATCCTGGCTAATAGCCATTGATTGACCTATTCCCCATGAACTTATCTCATTCTTTTTCTACCCGGTTATAATTTTAGCCTTCACAACTCACCTGGGCAATGAGTTCCACAGGTTGACTGTGCGTTGTGTGAAGAAATACTTTAAACCTGCTGCCTATTAATTTCATTGGGTGTTCCCCTGATACTTGTGTTATGTGAAGGGGTAAATAACCCTTAGAATAATTCTGAATTTGTGAATTAATTTCACTTTATCAAGAAAACCCTGAGGCAGAATGCTGACTGATTTTATAAAATATAAAACACCCAAGACACAAGGGCTGTGTCTAGACCGGCCAGTTTTTCTGGAAAATCAGCCACTTTTCCAGAAAATCTTGCCAGCTGTCTACACTGGCCGCTTGAATTTCTGCAAAAGCACTGACTTCCTACTGTAAGAAATCAGTGCTTTTTGCGGAAATACTATGCTGCTCCCGTTCGGGCAAAAGTCCCTTTTGCGCAAAACTTTTGCGCAAAAGGGCCAGTGTAGACAGCTGAGATTTGTTTTGCGCAAAAAAGCCCCGATCGCGAAAATGGCAATTGGGGCTTTTTTCCGCAAAAGCGCGTCTAGATTGGCCACAGACGCTTTTCTGCAAAAAGTGCTTTTGCAGAAAAGCGTCCATGACAATCTAGATGCTCTTTTCCGAAAATGCTTTTAACGGAAAACTTTTCTGTTAAAAGCATTTCTGGAAAATCATACCAGTCTAGACGTAGCCAAGGAATAAAATCCTCAGGCTGTGTAACAAATTGTACAACTAACACAGTAATTATAGTTCCACAATCACCCTATGCAACCCTACTTCTCCCCCTTGTCTTATTTAATCCAGCAGGTGAAGCAGCCCTTACCAGCAGCCCAGAGTAGGGTTGCCAACCCCTTCAAGATTGGCCTAGAGTCCTCTGGAATTATCACTAATCTCTGGGTGACTATTGAAAGCAATCCCAGAGATTTTAAGAAAATGACAGTAAGTCATTTTTTGGGGGGAAAAATCTCCTGGGATAGTGTTAATTGGAGTTGGCAGCCCTATCTCTGGAACCAGAAGGTTATTTACTTTGTGCAGTGGAAGACCAAGTTGGAGAGGATGGAGTTTCAGAATGAATGGCTCCTTCCCAAAATGCCCTCTCCTCCCTTTTAATGAGGGCGATGCTCCCTTCTGGATCTCACTGGGAAGGGTGGAAGGATAGAACACACAGTGTGAAACAGCAAGTTTCTGGCTGGAATTCAATGAAACAAAAATGGTGACACTTATTGTCCAGCTCTAGAGCCAACTGCTGTAAAATGTAGACCCTGGTGCTGCCAGGACCTCCTGTCCTGCTACTCCGAATGCTGTGTTATAGGGAATCCCTGTCCTCCTTTTGAACCAAGCCCCCTTGTGCTGCTGCTGTCTTATCTCTCAGCTGGAAGTCTCTCACACAGATGTCCCAGCTGTCCTATAAGTTGTTACTGGCATTCCTCCCAGGATTAGAAAGGGCCCATCCTTTGGAGATCATCCTTAGTATCTCCTGTTGTTTGCAGCCTTTGTTGCTCCACACACAGCAGGATCCCAGGGACTCCAGCCCTTCCAAGCTTGTGCCAGTTGGCAGAGGTGGATTCTGTCTCTGTGCCATGGGGCGGCTTTGACCTTTCTCATTAAGAATGGCACCTTTTCTCAGAACAGGAGAATTATTGGAAGAGTCAGTTACCCCTTTGTTTAAAGTCCCCCGTGTGCACTTCATTTAGTATTTGTAGTTATTGCATGTTAAACATTAATAAGTCATTTAAAAAGATTTACTGCGTGGCTATAGAAGGAAGGTCACCAGGGGACAGAGTGTATTGGCTATGTGGTACGAAGGGGGCTGAATGGACAACTCCCGTATTTAAGATTCTATAGCAGGTCATATTAAGAAACCATTAAACCCAGGAGTCTGAGGCTTTAGCTATTCACTTAACCTCCGCTAAGTACTTTTACAGTGTCTGACACTGAGGTGTTCACTATTGCAAAGTACTTTGCAAGCATTAATTTATGATGCCTTATAGACCAATAACCAACAACTACTACACAGTTACTTGGCACCCATTATGAAGCACTGAGACTGCTACACAAACAATATCCATTGTCCAGATGGCCAACAGAGGTGAAGTGACTTGCCCCTGGTTACACAGAAAGTTTATGGAAAAGCCAGGAAAGGAATCTAGGAATCCCGATTCCCAGTCCCACCCTCTTCCTTAAACAGCTTAGGTATGTTTATACACAGGTCCACCAAGAGAGGAGCAGGGGAGAAAAGGGGGCAGAAGCACAGAGATACTCCCCCCGCCATCTTGCACAGAGGTACGGCAATTCTGTCTACACAACTCAGAAAGCCCCAGTCTGTAGGATCTGGGCTTGTGGACTCACTTTTCCAAGCCCACACTTGAGTATCTGCACTGTCAAGGCAATCTGGGCTTCACAACTGTGCTGGTGTGTCCATACTGTAGTACGCACATCTGGGTCAGAACTTCAACTGTGTATATGGGTTCCTACCACCGTGGCCAGCTGATGCGGTGCTAGTCTTGAGCCATTTTGTGTCTGCACACTCCCAACATAGACAGCCATCCACATGATCCCGGGATCTCTGCCTCATGCTGTCAGTGCTATTTCAGGACAACAGCAGAACATCTGGGAGTTCTTAGTGGATATTTCATCTGCAGCTTTTGAACTACTGAAGGCCCTTCTCAGAGCAGGACACTGACAAGCCAGCTGCCTCCCAGCTGTTGTTGCTCATGCCTGCTGTTGTCTTTTCATTGCAGATTCCGCTTGCATAGATTGCTGCATGTGCAGCAGGGCCACAAGCACAGACTGGTGGGACCACATTGCCATTCAGACTTGGGATGGCTAGGAGAGGGTCCAGATCTTTCTCATGAAGAAGCAGACAAAGTTCTTGATGCTCTAAAATGGCTCAGGAACCATCACCACCATGTGAGAATGGCATGTTAGCAATGGAAAATTGGTATTTTCCCCCTAATCGAGAGAGAGCAGATTGGTCACTCAAAAAACTCTGCCATCCTTTTAGTAGGGTAGGAAATAAAAGTCCAGTCTGATGGCCAGTTCTGAACTCAGGAACATTGCTTGTGAGTTGAGAATCTGAGCATCTAGCCTCAGTTCATGGTGAGATGGTACTGCAGAGCATTTAGAAATGAAAGGCCAAAAGATCATCAGCTCCTGTGGCAGCATGAACAAGATAACTGCTGCCAAAACAGAAACACTCCAAGCTCCTTTTGCATGCTAATGATTGTCACCTCATTGACTGAATATGGAAACGAGTCACTAATTTGAGGTGTGTTAGGCATGTTGTGTATTTCCTGCTCAGTTGCTTGACATTTTGCAACACTCCTTGGGTTTCACTTGTCATAAAAAAATTGGTCCCAATTGCAACAGGCTCAGAACCCTGAGAAAATCCGAATGTGACAACTCCATTTCATTGTAGGCCCTGCATGGAAAAGCTAGATCCTGCACAAGCCCCAGGCAGGTGTACCAATGTTCCTGACAAGTGTGGCCATTGAGTAATTCACATTTCTCCAGTGTTATCTGGGGGTAGGGAACGAAGAAACGGGACTTACTCCCAGTGCTGGGCTAAGGTGCATTTCTGAATCAGTTCTGTAGCTGAGAATATTTCACTAGTGGCATTGGGTTACTTATCAGCAGATACACAGATTAATATCTAAGTGGCTGCACAAGGTAGCATGGATACAGGCACATGAGTAGAGATGCTAAATGCTGTGTGAAGTCACATCTGCACACCCCTCGTAGGCAGCATCCTGAGTGCCATTAACATTATGAATCAGATGCTGCCTAGTTGAGAGCGTGCAGGACTGGGCATCACGCCTCTTGGATTCTAATCACTCCTCTTGGATTCTTCCATGCTGACAGCCCACGTCCTGTCCTTGTGCTTCAATTTCATCCCTCTGTAAAAGGGAGATGATCATTCTAACATCACCTCCCACGAATGTCCGTGAAGAGCTTTGAGATGCATGAATAGCAGGGCCTGTATAACAAATACAGACGCCATTTCAAAACACCTCTCTTTACAGGCAGCCTCATGTCCTTTGTTTGCACGTTGAGGGCACCAAGACACAGGGTTGGGGGCCTCTCTAACTGCTGAGGCCCTTGTAATTCAGAGACCAATGTCGGCCGAGTGCTAAGTCAAACCAGTACCTGGCATTTCACTCATTTAGTAAAACATTGGAATAAGCCCCACTCTCTGTTGATGCATTCTCAAGAGAGCAGCTGTGGCAGTCGCCTCTCGCTGCACAGTGAACACATCCCTTATGACATGGGCAGCCTGGGCAAAGGTAGGGCCACTGACAGCCTCTGTGGGCCCCTGAACAAGGTGGTGGTGGGGGCTGGCTCTGCATTTCCAGAAGGGGCGGAGCCTCAGGTGCAGGGGGTGGGGCTGGGGCAGTCAGCCCTCTGTGCTACCCAGAGCGCACCACTCCAGTCCTTGCCAGCCCTCAGAGCCACCCAGAGTGCACAGCAGTGATTTAAAGGGCCTGGGGCTCCAGCCATCGATGGCAGCCGGGAGCCCCATGCCCCTCTGAATCATCAGGCCCTGAGGCCTTTGTCCCTTTGCTCCCTTTGTCCTCCCCTAATTTAGTACATATATAGCACTGGCACCTTGCTAGGAGGGCAGCCTTGGTGCAGGCCTCACCAGACTGAATCATTTTGGGGCAAACAGTGCTGAGCGTGGGGCACTGATCACACTGTGCTTCCATTATTTCACAAAGTGCAGCTCACACATCCATGAGGGCTTGTCTCCCGGCTCTGCTCTGGGGGTTGCCATGCAGGCCATGGGGAGATGGAGGGAGAAGCTGCAGAAATGCTTCAAAACAACATTTAGGAGGGGCCCTAACTGGTCCTAAGAGAATCAAATCTAGGCCTCTCCAGATAGCACAGGGAATGGTGACAGGGAGCCTTGTAGGAATGGGAGGCAAAGAAAATTGGGGTGTCCTTAGGGCTTATGGTGGCACCCCAGTTCCCTTGACCCCAAACTTCCTTTGCTCTCCTGTTGGTATGAATGGGAAATACACCCCTTACTTTTGGGAAGTGATCTGCCCTCACAGCCCGGTTTGGTCCCCTGGTTGGAAACGGAGCCTTTTCTGAGCCTACGGCTCCAGGACAATGCACCTATTCAACCTGCAGCAACTGGAACTCTACCCTGGATCCCTCTGAATGAGTCGCCTTCTCCCTGCTCACACTGGGCATCTCTTAAACTTTCAGACATAAACAGCAGCGCTCCCTTCACTGCCCCCTCTACTCCCCCAGCCCCAATATGGTGGTTTATTCATCATCCGATAAAAATAGAAGCTGAGGTCTCCAGGTAGGCTGACGCTCACAGTGTGGGGTTTGTTTAGCTGTTATGTTTTTCACTTTCCATATCCTCTCAGTGTCCTTCCAACTGCTCAGCGGGTATATCTGGAACCAGATACCTCCAGATCCAGCACTAGGCAGCACAGGCTGCTTCGCTAGTGCCAGTCTTTGCTTTCAGGGGGTTCCTGTCTTTTTTGCCATTGTCTTGTTATTCAGCACTGGTGACACCACATCTGGGCTATTGTGTCCAATGCTGGGCCCCCCAATACAGAAAGGTTGTGGACACATTGGAGAAAGTCCAGAGGAGAGTAACAAAAATGATTAGGGGGCTGTAGCGCATGATTTACGAGGAGAGGCGGAGGGATTTGGGCTTATTTAGTCTACAGAAGAGTGAGGGGCGATTTGATAGCAGCCATCAACTACCTGAATGGTGGTTCCAAAGAGGATGGAGAGAGGCTGTTCTCAGAAGTGACAGAAGGAGCAGCAATGGTTTCAAGTTACATTGGGGGAGGTCTAGGTTGGATATTAGGAAAAACTATTTCTCTAGGAGGGTGGCGAAGCACTGGAATGGGTCACCTAGGGAGGTGGTGGAATCTCCATCCCTAGAGGTTTTTAAGTCCTGGCTTGACAAGGCCCTGGCTGGGTTGATTTAGTTGGGATCGGTCCTGCTTGGGCAGAGGGTTGGACTCAATGATCTCATGGGGTCTTTTCCAGCCCTATGATTCTATGATCTGAAAACAAAGCTACTGGCCCTGACTTGGGGCTCTGCTGGGGATCTGTTTGCCTCCTGTAGAGGGTTAATGTTCCATCGTGGGAAAAGGGATGGCAGGAAATTGATCAGTTTAAATCTCCAGGGATTGGAAACTCAATGCTTCCAGGATGTTGGCACCTGTTATCACTTCATTTTCCAGAGGGCCTCAAAGAATCAAACTGAAAGAGGCTTGTTTTGCTTCTCACCAGCTTGGAGTGGTGGGCCGCATCATTCGGAGGACCCTGAATGATCAATGAATCAGATACACAGATGGTGTCTGCCAGCTGGGCACCTGTTTCTGTGGAAGGGGCTCCAAGCCCATGGTATTCGGATGATAATTTCCCTCCATCTTCCTGACTACACTTTGGAACAACCACAGACTCCTCAGGAGAACCATTCCATAGGGTTACATACAACGCGTGCTGAGTCAGGACTCTGGGGATTTAGCCTCTCTGGTGCAGGCATAGTGAAAACAGCTCATTCTCATAGATACCCCTAGCAAGTCTCTGTGTTTCAATTTCAGGGAAAGATTCTGGATGTCAGTGACTGGGTCTTTGGGTATGTGGGTGAGGTGGGTGTTGTTCTGATGGATACTTATAACCCAGTACAATTCTAATTCATCCCTAATAAAAGCTGCAGCCATGTTACACAGAAACAAGCAAAGACTATCCCCCATGGCATTAGATGCCACCACAGTATGGTTCCCTCAGCATTACTATTCTGCCACCAGTATCATTCCAACAGTCTGATAATTGTTCTCTGGAGAGCATAGGGTGAAGTGTCATTTCCTCTGGTGAGAGTGGCCGACTTATTCCCTAAAGCCAAGCCAAGTCTCTCCCTCTTCTGGTGTCAGCTCTACTTCCCTCTGTGCAAAAGTCTCAGGGGGGAGGCTGTGTTAGTCTGTAACTGAAAAAACTTAAAAAAACAGTGAAAGGTCCTGCATCACCTTAGAGACTAATACAAAACGTAGGTGATATCATGAGCTTTCCTGGGCACAACCCACATCTTCAGATGAATGGAGCAAGGGGTCCAGAGGTACAACTCCATCCATCTGAAGAAGTGGGTTGTGCCCACGAAAGCTCATGCAACTATCTACATTTTTGTTAGTCTCTAAGGTGCTGCAAGACCTTTTGTTGTTTTTTAAATTTTATCCCTCTGCACGTATTTCTCTCTCACGCCCCATTTCAGTTTGGCGCGACCTCCTTTTTCGCAGGCTTGCCCTGGTTTCACCCTGTCAGTAGGCGGTTTCTAAAAACTCACCTCAGTCTTCCTTTTCAGTTTGCCCCATGGAAACCTGAAAGCTCAGCAAGAAAGCTAAGGGGCCGGCACAAAGCATGGTATTGATACAATGAACAAATGAACACAGTGCTAATTTTATGTTCCTCCCAGCCCAAGAGGGAGTGAGTCAGGAATACAGCGCCTTTTGTATAGACACAGGACATCTCCCCTGTTTGCTTTTCTCCCAGAATTCCCTTCCTAGTTCAACACAGTACAAACAGCTCACTATTGATTTTGGAAGCTGATGGAGATTACGTCAGGGGAGGCAGGGTTGATATTTGTGGCCTCGCACCCTCTTCCCCTGGCTGTGGAGATTACTGACAATATGCACACTTACTACTAAGGGCAGCGCTGGACTCTGAAGCAGGGTCAGTCACCCTGTCACACCCCTCTCACTGGAGAGATACAGCAGAGAGAAGTGAAAGGAACTTGTTGACTCCAAGGAAATCTGTTTGTTGGGAGGGGGGACTTCAGAGAAAGATTTACCTTCTGATACATGTTAATTTGGGGCCAGGGGTTTCTCTCACTAGTGAACTCTATACTGAGGAAAAGGGTCAGTTTATCTGAGCCTGTGATGTGGGGGCAAGACCCTCAGGAGGTGTCATCACAGAAACACCAATGGCCCAACCCTGGGGAAGGGGTCAGCTTGACTGACAATCCTGGAGTGCGCCACTCTGGGGATAAAGTTGGGAGATAGGAGGCTTCCTCTTTGAAGCTCAGCTGATCTTTTGCCTTTCTGCTAATATTGCCAATGAGGGGGGCAGTTATTACTGTGGTGTTGAGGTTTTTGTGGCATGGACATTTGTTGCCTAGCAGCTGCACGGAGACCCAACGGCGCCGTTCGCATGGGGATCACTGTATAGAAACCCCCTGCAAAGGTGGGAACAGGATTTAATCATGTTCAGGGCTTTCCATAACTCAGGTGTTGTCATGGACCGTATGTGCCCTTTGTTACCAGAGAAGTGAGGGATGGACTAGAAGAGGGAAGTGCCTCCGGCAGACTGAGTTGAAACCCTGGATAGAGGCAAAACCAAATACATCTAATGGCCTCAGCCTCTTTCCCAAGTTCATTTGCCCATGATGCAGAATCCTTGCAGCAAATAATGACCAGTCTTTACAGGTAGCTCCCAGGTCAGCACTGGGGGGCGCTGGTAGGGCTCGGAAATGGGATATCAGGAGGCACTGCAGGTCAGGAAGAAAGCTCTGCAGAACTGTAGCAGGGACAAAGGTCTGGAACAGCAGGGGTGGGGTGGTGGCAGTTTAGGCTTGCGGTGCATTGGCAGAGCTGTGCATGAGCCCAGGAGTGGAATCGCAGAGGGTGCTGTAAGTCAGGCTCAAGAGGCATTGCTATAGCTGAGGGGGCAGCCCAGATTTGGGCTAGCCATGGTTGCTATAGATCCGAATTAGGAAGCATTTGTGAGAAGGACGTGGGTATTTAGGGACAGAGCTAAGTAGTTCTTCGATATTTTACTAAAAAACCTTTGCTCTTGGGAACAGTATCATGATCCCAGTATCATGGCAATTTTGAAAGATACATGTGATTTTTATGATTTTTTTTTTTTTACAAATTAACAAAAAGGCAAACAAAGCTGAACAAATTTCTCACTATAAATTTTACTAAACTACGTAAAACTTGAACAGCACAATAAGCATATCAAAATCACAATTAGAACTGAGTCACTAAATCAACAAATTGACCATAATATGAAATGAAACCAGCAATTAACGTAAGTGGTTGGATGAACACAGTCAAGACTTCTGTCGTGAAGCTGATATAACCCATGATCAAGTCTTACACATACTATCTCTGGAAACCAAGTGGGGGGGGGGGGGGTGTCTATTTCTCAGCCTTGCAAAGCTGTATCCAGACTCCTTGAAGGTTGCTATTTACTAGGCAACTCCTAGGTTGACTTTTCCTGACTGATTTATCTCTACCATGCTGTCCAATGATTAACAACCTATAATTTCCCCTTTGGGCAGAGTCATTTGTGCAGGCACATTTTTACAGCCTGAGGTAACATGACGTGATGCAAGATAGGATCTGCTTAGAATGTGGATTGACCAGGTCCCAGTCTCCTCCACCCTACTGGCTCCCAGTGCTGCTCACGGGAGAGGGCAGAAGCTTGAAAGAGATGGGGCAAAGGCTTGAGGAAAGGGGCAGAAAGGGGGCAGATTCTGGCAAGAAGTGCAAGGCTAGGGACAGGGGTTTAGAGGAACAGTGGGGTGAGCTGGGGCCAGGTCACTCACAGCTGCTGGCACCAGGCCCCCCCTTAAGCCCACAGACCACCATGAACCTCATGCCCCCTGAAGCATAGGGCTTCCCAAAGCGCGGGCCCAGTTCAGTCATCCCACTTTGTCCTATGGATGGGATGGCTCTGACAATATAATACCAAACATTGGTGGGGCCAGGCCCACATGTTTGAACATTGATGGAGCACAGGCATCATGGGCTCATGAAACTTGCCACCGACTGAGCCATTAACCCTTCCTCTTCTAGAGTGATTTTGGATTGAAAGTGAGGGAGATACTGGGTACTTCCAGACAAGCTGCACAAAGGCCTTTGATGAGTGTGGCTGATGGACCAGCCAACCCCCGGGCCAGCAGGTGAGTTAGCAGTTTGTTGCTTCCCCCGCAATTGGATTTATTATTAGTATTTCTTTTTCTTTTGCTTATTTGCCCAGGAAACCTCATCCTGTAGTTTCAGTGATTTCCCCTTGTTTTCCAAGGAATGTGTTTTTGTTTGCAGAGGGAGTGGATTTTTCTGTTTGGACTGTGGGGAAGGGTGGGGCTGGGGTATTAATGCAAAAAAGTTACAAAATGTCCTTCAGGTTACTAATAATAACATCCCTTTGTTCTCCTCCATCTGATGCCAGGTGTCACCCCCTTGCCTCTTTGTTCTGGACATTCTGGCTGCCATGAAAAACTCAGCAGAACAGGGAAGGAGAAATCTCCATGTTTCCCTCCTACATGAAATCAACAAGAGATTCTGCCCCCAGAAAGAGCCATCTCTGGGGATCTACCAGGATTGTCCATGTGGAGGCCAGGTGCCATCACCCCAGCTCTAGAGCCTCTTTCTCTGTCTTCCTCCAACTTCTTACAGTGTAACTACATGGCCTGTTTTCAAGAGTTTCTCCATCCACCATTGCCTGGGAGTAGGAACTCCAATGGATGGTCTCTGAATTTTGCCCTTGTGGGGAGTGTTGTTGGCATTGAGGCAATGTGTGTCTTCTTTAGCTCCACTCTGAATCCTCTGCTAGGCCCAGGAAAAATATGGCAGTCTCATTCAGGGTGGACACGGCAAAAGTTGTGCCTCTAGAGTTGGGCTGAGGCTGATCCGTCAGGCAGGCTGAGAATGGACAGTGCGTGAACCTAGGGCTGGGGGAAGTGAGCCTCCAGCCCAGCCCCTTCTGCCTGAAGCTTCTCTTCTCCCACCCAGGGCCCCATGGGAGCCAAGTTCTCCCTTTCCCTAGAGGGGCAGACCACCCCTCCCCCAATGGTGGTGTACAGCCCCAGCTTCCCCCCAACCTGAGAGCAGTGGGTAGAGAGCAG
Source organism: Pelodiscus sinensis (assembly GCF_052426305.1). Taxonomy (NCBI): domain Eukaryota; kingdom Metazoa; phylum Chordata; order Testudines; family Trionychidae; genus Pelodiscus; species Pelodiscus sinensis. Next base: position 30,709,889 of record NC_143065.1, read on the forward strand.
GCAGTGCATGGCACCAGCCTGAGTATACAGGTATCGGGGGGAGAGTGGGCGGCACGTGGCCCTAACCTGAGCGGGGGGCAGGGGAATATAGTGGGTGGCACTTGGCCTCATCCTTCCCTGGCTCCAGCCAGAGCACTGGGGAGGGGGGCGCCCCAACCTCAATGGGGCGGAATCCCAGACAGTCCATGGGAAGCCCCACTGAAGGGGGCTGGGAGCGGAGGTGGGGCAGGGCTGGCTTGGCTTTTTGGAAAGGCATTTCCTTCCCCTGCCTCTTATGCTCTCCACCCACGAGGTTGAGGTAAACTGGCCTGTCCCTGCCTAGGTTGCACCTGTCTTGTGACGGACCCTGGTCTTGCATCTTTCACTACCACTAGAGTCACACCCACAAATAGCATTGGAAAAGCTTTTGAAGAGCATGGTGGCTAATTACCGTGCGCCCAGCATGCAGGGTTCCTTCCCCCCCCCCTCCAGCTTCAGCAAAGATGGCACACTGACAGGCTTTGGAGGAGGGCAGCTGCATTTAAAACTAACAGGCCAACCTGCTGGCTGCTGCTGCCGCCTTTGGCTTGTGTATTTCCTGGGAAACACCCTCATACAGTCTGTACAGAATGGCCTTCAGGCAGCGTGCCGCTAGGGAGGCATTTCTGGGAGCTCTCCATGGATTCCCTGAGGAAGGGGTGGGATTGCACGGAGATTGAGTATGTCTGTCTGAGCAATGACCATAGCAGAGAGGTGAGGGGCTAAAATCCCAGTTCTCTCCACTTAATTTAAAAAAAAAAAAAAAACTCTGTAGGTCCAAGGCTCCCTGGAAATGTTGTTTCTGAGCTGAGACTCAGAGATCACAATGTCAATATTTGCCAAGTAGGAAGGGCCCCAGGCAGCTGCTTCCAGAAACAAGCTCCCCTGAGCAGGATCCAGGGCTACTGCTCCAGGATGAGGTTTGGACCTTGGAGGGGCTGCACATACGGCCAACATGGCCCCTGGCAGGCCCACCCTGTGTGGCTGTCCCCTCCCCCTGTACCAAGGTGAGAAATCACCACGCCTTGATCTTCTAAGACAGGAATTAAAAATTCTCCTGCGAGCTCCAGAGGGGTGGGTAAAAACTTGGCCTTGGGGCAGTGATGTTACAGCTCCAAGTAGGCGGTGAGGGTAAGAGGCTAAGCCTTGGGTACAGTGATGTTACAGCATCAGAGGGGTGGATAAGAGGCCTGGTTTGTTATAGTGACATCACAGCCTTGTTCCTAACCAGGGCTGTAGCAGAGGCCAGATCTCCCTGCAGCACACAGAACACCTCTTTGTTGGCTTATCCACCTCATGCCTAAAGCTAGGCTAGAACAGACCAGGACTGCAGTACATTGCATCATACCCCTAGTGAGCCGTGGCTGGCTTGTTGTAGGCTTTATGTGAATTTGCTGAATCATTTGCCATATGTTTAAAATATATTTAGAGGCCTGCTAGGTAGGTGATGTTAGCAAATTAACCAGTGGTGTTCAGTATTGGAGTTCAGTGCTTGTAGAAGGAAAATATGCTCTCTGCACGGAGGGAAAGCAGCTTAGTTGTAAAGCCCTTTCTCTAAGCAGCTTAGGTTATCTTCTCTCCAGTTACCACTGGAAAGGGACAGAAACGTGCCCACAGAGTAGAAGCAGCAATGGCTACAAGAGAGACCAGACTGAGAAGCAACTGGTTGTTTTAAAACATGTAAAATTAAGCAGCACGACTGCCACGGTCAGGAAAATCCCAGAACTTGATTAGCAAGGGCTGCTGCAGGAGGGAGGGGCCCTGGCACAGGAATGTATGAGGGACACAGGATCTGGACAGTGGGAGAGAGCAGAGACTGCTGCAAGCCAGGGCTGAGATGCCTCAGTGGAGCTTTGTGTTGGAGGAAAGGGACTGGGACTGTGTGTTGGGAGGCACCGAGGTGTATTGGCAGAGATGTGTGTGCCAGGGAGGACGTGGGGGCAGCAAGACTGAAATAGAGGGGAGCATCTGAAGACCGTGTCTTGCACAGGATTGGAATGGCAGGGTGCTGAGATGCACTAATAGGGAGGAACAGCCCCTTACCTGCATGTGCAAAAAATTCACAGCCTCACTCCCTGGGGCAAGTTGTACAAATCAAATGTATCCTAGCCCCCCCCCCCAATTCTCTACATTCAGTCGGACATGTTTTAAATCACTTCTGATTAATGGTGCAAGCCCCCCTGCTTCCAAGAAATAAGTTTCCAACCCCCTCAGTACAGCCCTGACTAGCAGCATGTATATTTTGTTGCCCTGCAAACAGCATGTCCAGTAGCTGGCAAATATCCAGGTGGAAAAATAGAAATAAAATATCCTTTCAGGGCTCTGTGTTTTGTTTTGCTCCTTCCTTTGTTGGATTCTTCTACAGGAGCCTGAAAGTACAATTATAAAGAGACAGCCTGGGCTTTGTGGACCTGGGGTAACTTTTTGGAAGAGTGTAGCCTGCCAAATAGCAGAAGAGAAAAAATCTTACTGTGTTGATTTGTTTTCTTTGGTTTACAGGGGGAAATATTTCACACATAATTAGAGCAGCCACAGAGAGATTGTATTAAAGACCTTTTACTGGAAATTTCAAGGGACAGAACAAGGGGAACTTGTGTTAACAACTAGCCACCAAGAGAAGAACCCTGCTTGCAAAAGAGTGGGTGAGACAATGTAGTGTGTTCAAACTGCAAGAAAGAAACTGCTCAGGAGCTCAGCAGCCACATCAGGTACCTGGAATAAGCCAACCTAGAGAGGATCACTTGGCTTCTTATACCCATTGCTTAATTGCGTGGCTGAAGTCGAAATAGCTTAATTCGGCTTTTGGTGCTGTCTACCCAGCAGAAAGTCGAAGGAAGAGCACTCTTCCTTCGACTTCCCTTACTCCTCGTCAATGAGGCTTACCGTGAGTTAGAGTAAGTCCTCCAGTTCGACATTATTTTGAAATAAAGGTTTGTGGTGTGGACGCACACTATGTTATTTCGGAATAATGTCTGTTATTCTGAAATAACACTGCTGTGCAGACCTACCCCTATAGAGCCCTGGTGAACAGTCTATTCCCAAGTTGGGAAGAGATGACAAGATTAGTGGTCTGGCTCACCCCCCAGTGACAAGGACCTTGGTCCTTCCTTCTTGCCAAGCTCTCCCAGTTTCCACTTGGTGGCAAGCGGCGGAAGCTGACCAAAGGGGGGGGTGGGGGTGGTTTCTGCTGAAAGCTAAACACTGGCTTATGGTAATAGCTATTGAGAGATGTTTGTGCAGTAACTAGGTTAAGTGACATGTAAAATGTAGAATATTAGGCAAATCATTGAAGTGTTACCTGAGGAGAGGTGGAAGGTCTCCCAGCTAACACAATCAACATTGAAGTTGAGAACAGTGGACATCTTTGTTTACTGTCTGGACCAAATGCACACTTTGCATTTATGAAGACAAACCCCATGAAAGTTCTCTGAACGGGAGGTCCCCTAAGCTGAGACATTATAATAGCCTAATAAACTAATAGCTTGTACTTGTATAAGAGCAAAAAAAAAAAAAAAATGGCCCAAGCTGTTGTTCATTACAGAGAGGAAACTACTAGCCATGGTGTTTCATGAAAGGTGGATCCCCAGAGCTGCAAGGACTATCCTTGAAATACCTTATTAGGCAGGAAAGTAACTTGTTAATATGTACAGGCCATTGACTATGCTTCATGTTTCTTTTACCTGTAAATGTATAGTCCCAAATGTGTGTATGGCTTTTATTTGAATCTTTCTCTCGAGCTCTCTAGTAAATACACTTTGGTTTGGTTTTACTATAGACACGTCTCAGTTATTTGTGAGAGTGTTGAGCAAAGCTGAAACCAGTGAACAGGCATGCACCACTTCCATGGAGGCAGTGGATCAAAGTACATTGCAGGGGTTCAGAAAATAAGGGGCTAGGCATGAAAGAGTAACAAAACAGGGTGTTTAAACTGATAGCCTGCAGAAAGAAACAGAGAGGTTCCAGGTAGGGTTGCCAGGTGTCCGGTATTGACCTGGATTGTCCAGTATTTTCACCTCCTGGCCGGTAAAAAAAAATGCAGAAAATACCAGACAACTAAAATGTCCGGTATTTTCTGATTTTTTCCTAGCTAGGAGGTGAAAATCCCAGGTGCTTACCTGGTTCTGCAGGGGAGTTGTCCAGCCCGGAGCAGGAACACAAGATGGTAGATGGCTGCCAGCAGCCTGTTAGGGCCAAAAAGCCTCAAAGGCAGTTCTTAAAGGGACCATGCTGGGGTTATTTATTTATTTATTTTTTGCTTAATAACTCTCGGGGTCCTTTTTTTCCCTCAGCAACTTTGCTCTCCCCCCTTTTTTTCTCAACCGAATTTTTTCCCCAGTGGGTTTTTTTTTGGGGGGGGGGGGTTCGGTATTTTTGGTTAAACTATCTGGTAACCCTAGTTCCAGGAGCAGACAGTCTGTGTTGACAGGCTGTAGATGGTTACCCCTGGTGATCACATATGGGGTTCCCTCTTGCTGTAAGATGGTGATAATGCTTTTACATGGATGGGTACTTCAGGTTGCCTCAATACATATCACATCATAGTGCTTATCCTTGGAGGTTTAGTCAATATTTTAGATACCCTGGACTCAATGCCTTGAAGATAAGGACCAGGAACTTGACTCACTAGCAGTGTTCCCTGTCAGCTGAGCACTTGGGTGGCTGCCCAGGGGAGATTAAAATCCTGCCCAGCTGATTAGCAGAGTGCTCACAGCTGCCTACAGCTGGCAGCATGTGTTTCTACTGGTGGTTCACATCTGCACATGCCTTAGTGCACATAACAAAATTTATACTACACATGAATGGAAAAAATTAGAGGAAACATTGCTCACTTGTCTAGAGGAAGCCGGAGTTAAGAGCAGAGGTCAGGTGTGATGTGTTTGTGGTACCCAGGTTGGTAGATTTTTATATGGCTTCCATTTCTGGTATCTGAGTACCTAATACCCATGCATGGATTTATTCTCATAACATCTCTATGTGGCAGGAAAAGATTATCATACCATCACACAGATGGGGAGCTGAGGCACAGAGAGAATAAGGGTCTTGCCCAAGGTTATCTTTTCTTTACGTATTTTCAGGTATCTAGCAATAGCTCTAAACCTCTGCTATCTTCTCCCAAAACTGAGGCCAAGCCACATCTGGACTTGTCTGCCTCCAGATTCTGCTCTCCTCTAATAACAGACTGCAGGGCTCTCTGCGGGGAGTTGGAAGCAAACAGTAATCCAGTATTTCTATTCCTTACTATTACTGCTTGCTCCATGTCAAAACCACCTACATCAGTCCATCCCCAGCAGTGCCTTTTCTATCATATAGCAGCCTCCTTTCCCTGGGTTACCGTGGGGGTAAAGTGGGAATAAAATAGCAGCTCCAGAGCCTTTTACTCCAGGTAGCACTCAGAGTAAATGCTCCTGCTAGCTGCTATTAGACCTTCAAGAGGAGTGTTGGATGGTAATTAGTGCAGGGAGCTAGGAATCAGGACCCCTGGATTCTAGTCACAATAATGCCACTGACTAACTATGTGACTTGGGGGTAGGTCACATGACTTTCTCACATTCCCCATCTGCGTATATATGGGTATAATTACATGTAACTCCCTGATAGGTGTGCTGGTAGGATGCTGTGTCAGTTTGTCCCGGGATTGAACAAGCAAAGAATGAGTTGAATGGATGGAAAGGAGATTTCCCAAGAACAGCCAGATGATGCCTGGATTGATTTTGAGTGACTGAGGCCAGGTCTACTCTAAAGAACTTAAGTTGATGCAGCTACATCACCCCGGGGTAAAAAATTCATGCTCCTGAGTGACATAGTTAAGCTATCCTGACCCCTGGTGAATAAAGTGCTAGGTTGACAGAAGAATTCTTCCATCAACCTAGATACCATCCCTGGGGAGATGGATTAACTCCGCCAATAGGAGAACCTCTCCCATCAGCATAGGAAGTGGTTGTTCTGCTGTATCATGTTAAGCGTAGATAAGCCCCTTCATAGGAAGCACTCCTCCCTCCTGCAGCTCTACTGAGCCAAATGCCCCATGCAGGAGCTAAGGTGTGTGACGACGTGTTGCTGCTAGACGTGATGTAAATAGAAGGCCTGGGTACCTGTACTCAGTAAAGATTCCATTGTATTTTCTGTAAGTGTCTGTGTATTAGCCCCACTGCCCTAGACAGATTGTACTTTAGGTCATTTCTACCTCAATTAGTTTCTCTTGCAGACTATTTCAGATGTCTAGTAGGGATGTAAAATCCCATTTAATTGGATAACTGGTTAAACATGATGTTTAACTGGTTAACCAATTAAAGAGGGAGTGGATGGAGCAGCTGCTCCAGCTCAACTGGGCAGGGGGAGCAACCCCTGCCTAGCTGCTTGTGATGTGCTCGTGCCTACCATGAACAGGGGCTTTTGCAGATGGCTGGAGCAGGCCCTATCTGCGGTGGGCCTCCTGGGGATGGAGCAGCCCCCTGCCTGCAGCAGGTGGGGAGCTGCTCCAGCTCCCACTGGCTAACCAGAACTGGCAAGCATCACCTGTTAAGGATAATGTTTACTGGTTAAACAGTTAACCTCTCGCATCCCTAATGTCTACAGGATTCTTAGTCACTACGGGTATGTCTACACCACCACCCTACTTCGAACTAGGGTGGTAATGTAGGTAACCGGAGTTGCAAATGAAGCCCGGGATTTGAATTTCCCGGGCTTCATTTGCATAAAGCCGGGTTCCGCCATTTTTAAATGTTCGCTAGTGCGGACTCTGTGCCGCGCGGCTACACACGGCACGGACTAGGTAGTTCGGACTAGGCTTCCTACTCCGAACTACCGTTACTCCTCATGAAACGAGGAAGCCTAGTCCGAACTACCTAGTCCGTGCCGCGTGTCGCACGTAGTTCGAACTAGGGTGGTAGTGTAGACATACCCTACCTATGTACAGGGATGCGGCTGACTATTATAAACCACAACTGCAGAGACTGCATTTCACTGTGAATTTGTAAATTGCTTTGATGTCCTCTGCTGTGAAAGATTCTTTAAGCATGTAAAATGTTTTCAATTAATAATAAGGGACCCTATGTCTCTCTGTACCTCAGAGCTCAACCCAATTTTGGGCCCTCTCTGGGTGCGTACGCATCAGAATTCACTCCAGTTCTGGGGTGAGCTGTTTGTTCATCTCCCAGGCAACCCTGCCTCTTGAGTCCCATCTCTTTGTATCTTCTAGAAAACTTCTGGCTCTGTAACTCTGGAGGGCTGTGCATGAAGGGGAAGGGGCAAGGGCTGGGCAGTAACCGAGATGAAGCTCAGCACTGGCAGGCAGTGGGAAGTTTGCCTTGGCCTGCAGTACATTGCATCATACCCCTAGTGAGCCGTGGCTGGCTTGTTGTAGGCTTTATGTGAATTTGCTGAATCATTTGCCATATGTTTAAAATATATTTAGAGGCCTGCTAGGTAGGTGATGTTAGCAAATTAACCAGTGGTGTTCAGTGGTGTTCAGTATTGCCAGTACAGCTGGCAAGTTTTTGCGCAAAAGCACTTGCTTTTGCGCAAAATCTTGCCAGTCTAGATGCAGCCAGAGTGTGTAGATACAGTTTGCTCCTGCTTTGCTTACATTTGCTAGATAGTCAGTAGATGGAGAGGATTTTTTTTCATTGTTATCAACTTAATTTGTGACCCAATCCCAGCTAAGTTTGTTTTAAAGGCAGGTAGAGCTGTCCTGCCCACTGGAAAGTTTGGGGCAGCTGCCTCAGGCCCCATGCTTTGGGGGGTTCCCAGGGGCCCAGAGCAACCAAGGAGATTAGCAGGAAAGGGTGGGGGAGGCCTGGTGCTGGCGCTGGCAGTAGGGGTCACGCCTGCCCTTTCACTCACCAGAAGCAGGAAGCAAAATGACCCAGCCCCTGCCTCCTCTGCTCCGGTAGCTTCCAGCATCACTTTGCTTCATCACAGTGGCAGAAAGCAGAGCGATGGAGCTGGGGTACTGGAGCAGGCTAAGACCAGGTTGTTATGCTTCCCGCCACTGACCCCTGCTGCCCATGCCCACTAGTCCTGGGAGGTGGGTTGTGTTGCTCAGGGAAGATGGCTTTGGGGGAAGGAACAGAATGGGGGCAGGGAAGGAGCAGAGCAGGGGCAGGAAGTGGCGGGATGAGAGCAAAGCCTGGAGCAGAGGGGGAAGTTGTCCCCAGCCCCCATAGCCCCCAGGGAAAGTATTGAATGCAGGCATAGTGAAATATGGTTATAATGTTTGTACTTATTGTGGGAGGACGGGTGTAAGGACGGGTGACTAGCTGAGAAGTAAGATGCTACTTTACCTCCCTCCATCCAGGATGGGAAGTGAACTCTGCAGATCACCTTTGAACTCTGAGTCTGCCCTGACCACAGGCAGCAACTGCAAGTGGTGTCAAGTTTTTGGATGCTCGACTTAAAGACCTGAGGAGAAAAGAACCCTGCCCAACCTATTCAGGGTGGATCTTTTACTCATGGTTTATGTTTATGAACCTGTTTGCTGTGTTTTCGCACATTAATGACCAAGTACTTCCCTCCTTGTATTAAAAGTTTCTTTTCTACACTGAGACTCTATGCATATGAGTGGGGAAGTATTACCTCTCAGAGGCACTCCAGGGTGGTGTGTGAATTTCCCAGGTCACTGGGTGGGGACTCAAGCCAATTTTTTGTTGGATAAATGGAAAAGAACGCCTTGATATTGAACCTGTCTCTGGCTGCTGCTGGCTCCACCTGGCGGACGAGTTACAGGGATAATAAGATATCTGGACCTAGATAAGTAAGTGGATATTTGGGGTAGAGTCCAGATGTGTGTAGACAGGAAGGTCTCAGGGATAGTGCCAGCAGGTGGTAAAGCAATTGGGAGGCATGAGAGAGATGAGGGTGGTTTCCCTGCTCTCCTTTATGGTACATCAGAAACGTACCTTCACCAGCCAGAGATGAGCAAAATGACCAGGTTGGATTTTTCCATTTGTCCTGTCTGTGGGTTGGTTCTTTGTCTCCTGCCAAGCACAAGGCCCTGGAAATGCCACTGCTGCGATCATATCCAAACAACGGGGTGTCTATCTCACCCAGACTGTGGCAATGGGGGCGAAGTGCAGGGAGGGAAAACAGGGTGTCCCTGAGAGACATAGAAAGTTGCCATCTCTCCATTCCTGCCTCGCCTCAGTTAAAACCACATTGTTTGCTTGCAAGTCTGGAGGAGAAGGTGGGGAGCTGGCAGCAGCGTTGAGCAGAGTTGGCAGAACTGCCTGCAGGTCTGATGAAACAAAAGATGGAGGAGGGAAGGGGAGACCAATGGCACAGCTAGCCAGAGCTGCAGCAATTTTCCTTCCCCGTGTCTGTCTCTGGGCAGTTCCGTTCTGCTGCTTCCACAGACACTGGAATTGCACTGCTCTCTTCCCGGCTAATTTTCCACCTCTCTTAGCATTGTGTTTGGTCTGTGACGTTAATCCTTTCCCTGCTGAGGCGGGTGAATAAGCTGCTGGGATATCTCTGGTTTAAAAAGCCAAAGACACAGCAAGCTTTGGCCTGTATCTATTCAGTATGCAGCTCAGCGCAACTGGAGAGAGTAAGCAGGAGGAAATAGGAGGCACAGGCAAGGGGAGAAAGGTTTTAAAAGAAGGTGGCCCAAAACATACCTTATTCCCACCCTGAACACTGAGCTCTTTTCAGGGATCCTTTCCAAAGACACCATGCAGCTGGAATATTGATCTCCATTACCATTCACAGGTGTCTATCTGCACCTGGAGCAAGTGCTGGGACACCGTACGCAGAAGAGGGCTGTATGTGCTGTGAGAGCCACAATGGGACCAAGTTAAAGATTTCTTGGGAACAAGTCATCTTGCACATGTAGGACATGTCTACACTAGAAAATTATTTGGAACTAGCTTATTTTAAAATAATAATTCCTGATATAACTATTTCAAAATAGCGTGTCCACACTACAGGGGAGCCTTGAAATTAGTCCAAGGCAGGCTTCCTTAATGTGGACTCACTAGCTCGACTTATTGACTCCAGGAAGCCCTGGGGAGTAATTACTTTGAATGACTCTGGGGGGTAGTTATTTTGAAATAGTGGCAGTGGAACGTCTGCACTACCGCTATTTCAAAATAACTATTTCAAAATAAGCATTATTCCTCAAGGAAAGCAGGAATTATTATTTTGAAATAACCAGCCTGTTATTTTGAAATAACAGGCATAGTAGTGTGGACACTCTGCTTGTTATTTTGAAATAAGGGGAGTTATTTTGAAGTAACTCTCTAGTATAGACCAGAGCATAGAAACTGGGAATGTCACCTCTCAGCCATTGCTACCTGCAAACGCGAAAGCCCCACCTTAACTGTGATCTCAGCACATGCCATCTGAGACTCACAGTATATTGGAACTGGAGTTTCCCTGCATAATACTAAATAAAAAAGGAGCAAGCAAAATGCCAAAAGACAGGCTACATAGAAAAGTTCAAGGGCTATTCAAGTCAAACAGATATCCTTCAGAAAATGGAAATCCAGCACAAGTGAATGAACAGAATCATTATCTGGCAACATGTGAGAATGAAATCAGTAGGGTTAAGAGGGAATTTTAAGAGTAAATAAATAAATAGAATGTTTTCGAGTACACTGGATGCAGGGAGCTTGCAAGAGAATTGGTGCATCCTCTAGTGGGAAAGGGGCAAATAAAAAGGAATATGGACATTGCAGAAATGCTAACAGGGGTCTTTGACATCAGTCTTCACCATAGAAGATGCTGAGAGACACTGATCACAGCCCTAATCTTTTCAGGTAATAAAAAGATGGCAGCCTCACATATTTAGATATCAAAAGAAATTGTGCTGGATCAAACTAATAAAGTAATCAGTGACCACTCCTCAGCTCAGGCTTGCCCACACCCAAGAGTCTTGAGAAATTTAACAGTGAAACGGCTTGGCTGCTAACAAAAACATGCGATCTGTCCTGAAAGCCAGCTACTGTCCCAGAGCACCGAAGAACAGAACATGTTGGGCTTATCTTTAAAAAGATGGATCCGGGGAACTACAGATGGGTGGACCGATACATTGATTGACAAGCTAATTAACAGTAGAATTATCAAACAACTCAATGAACGTGGCATGAAAGGAACACAGCAGCACGAATTCTGTAAAGTGTACTTCTAATCTCTCAGCACTCTTGGCTTGTGTCAACAAAATAGTGGATAAAGGAGGACAGTCTGATATAAATATTTGGGCTTTCAAAAAGCCTTTGGCAAAGTCTTCCACAAGAGGCTATTCAGGACACTGAGTCGCCATGGAATGAGAGTATTATGTGTCTTATTAGTATAGTTATTTACCATTTATGTGGTGGTAAAAAATATTACCGAAGGCCCCCTTGTGCTATACAGATGTATAATACATGACAGTTCCTGACCCAAATTGCTCACAGTCTAAAAAAACAGGATTAGAAACAGCTAAGTGACTGAACACATGGAATAGGAATATATGGGTAGTTTTCAACATGGCAAAAAGTTAACCCAGGAGAGCCTGATCATAAGACTGTTGAATGCAGCAAGGAGATGAAGAAGACGGGGCTCCAGAGTGGTATAAAATAGCAAATAACAAGGTAAACCGTGTTTCCTGGCCTGCTTTCTAAGGGCATATCTTCACTACAGGCTGGATCGATGGGTTTGATTGATCCAGCTGGGGTCAATTTATCGCATCTAATAGTGCTCCAACTGTTCTCGCATCCATTCTGGTACTCCACCAAAATGAGAAGAGTAAGTGGAGTCCATGGGATAGCATCAACGGTTGACCTACCATGGTGAAAATACCGCTGTAAGCAGAACTAAGTAAGTCAACTTCAGCTACATTATTCATGTAGCTGGAGTTACTTAACTTAGGTTGATGGCCTGTGGTGATGTAGACAAGTAATACAACATAGTACTTAGTCCATTAGTCTAGGATATGTCTCATGCTATTGAGCTGCTCCTCCTTGTGGCCAGAAACCAGTTTAGTGGCTTAGTGAAGAGCTTGCCCAGCTGTATTCAGAGTATGGGATGGAGCCTGTGGCAGCCCTAGTGTCATGAGCCCTCCTCCGACAACTGGAATTGAGCTAGGCACCTCCCAGGGATTTAGAAACCTTCTGTCATGGGTATCCAGGGCTCAAAGGGTGTCTCTAGATTGCAGTAAAACACCTGTATATGCAGGGCCGGCTCGAGCCATTCCTGCGCCCCGGGCAGCGGGTGCGCGACGCATGCGTGGCCCCGCACCCCAGTGCACTGCACACCTTCCAGCTGCAATCGGGCGCGTGGCCCTGCATATACAGGTGTTTTACAGGAGCCATACGCTGCAGTTTTATTGGTAGGGAGCTGCAGGAATCTCCCCGAGCTGGTCACAGCTGGGAGCAGCCTGCCCAGAGACTAGGCTGGGCCTGCTGCAAGCAATGATCTCCTCCTTCAGCCACACTAGTAGCAGCCAAACTGTGCTGGTGTTGGCCAGTAGTCACTCTAGTGAAGCCATGTGTAGATAATCTTGGCCATCAGACACACCCTGCACGGCCATACAACCGGCTCAGGGACTTTGAGCAATGGGACCATGAAGGGCTTGGTGCAAACTGATTAGGACACTCCTGCCTTGGAGTCCTTCATCCCTTCACTAGAAAGATTTTCCAGATAACTTTCATTGCCATCTCCTGTGAGCCAGCGCTGGTAAAGACATAAAGGAGAGCCCTCCGAAGTCACCAGGAGGCATTTAAACACATCAGAAAACCAAAAGAGGCCCAGAGCACAAGGCTACAACAGCAGGGAGTGGTTCCAGATCAGCGCTAAGATGCATGACAGAGCCCAGGACTGGATTAACAGGGTGTTGTAGACAGGACTGAGAGCCATTGGTGAGGATTGGTGCAAAGGCATAGTATTGGATAAGCAGGGGAGCTGTGAACAAACACTAAGGTGCACGTAGTCTCTGACTTCTTTCAGGCCCTGAAGGAGGAAGGAGGGGAGTTCCTGTGTTCAGTGGTGGTGCTGATTATGCTGTAGGCTCCAAATGAAAAGCATGCTTGTGTTTAAATTAAAGCAATTTGTTAAACCGGCAAGCAATTTGCATAGCTCTGTGATTCGGCAGAGGAAAGACAGTTCTGGACGTCTTGTCTTGGCTGCCTGTGCCAAGAAGCAGATGACCACAGGAATCTGGCAGGGAGCAGCGACTCTGGGACACTGACTTTGGGGGAAGAACTGGAAGTCCTGCAGCTCTCTGCTCACAAATCGGTTCTTGTTTAGAAACCCTCGCACATGTCCCCGGCACTTCGCTGCACACTCATTGGCTTGGCAGTGCAGCCATTTTCGGCTGAGCACCTTCCCCATCGTATCTAGGCTACTTTGCCTGCTGCTCTTTTGAAAATATTGCTGCTCCTGTAACAAATAATCCTGGGCTGTAATGGGTGGTTATTAAACTGTAAAAATGACCTGGTATGAGCATAACTCCATGTTTGGCCAATACACAACATTGGGGGTAAGATTGCAGGCTGTAGACTAGAGAGAGAGAACCACCCACAAAGTCTGAAAAAGGCACAGCCAGAACAGCACAACTAAGCAAAGCCAATGGCTTTGGGATAGGGCTGGGGTGAAGGGCAGCTGCCTACTGATGTCCTTCCCATTCCATCTCCTGAATATGTTATACAAGCCATTGCTAAACTGAAGGATCTGCAGAGACAAGGTAGCCTTCTGGGAATTGACGGAGGAGGTTTGGTGTGTGAAAGGTGTCTCTGAACACAGGACCGAGGCCAAACACTCCTGAGATCTAACATCCCAAGCTGTAAAATGGGGATAACAACACTGATTCACCTGCCGCTTTTCATCAGGTATCAGGAGTTGTTTATTGTCCATCCAGCCTTTCAAACAGAAAGTCCTGTGTGAAAGCTAAGGTGTTGGTATGGGCTAGATAGCAACTTGCACTTAGTTGAAGGATGTGCTGGGCTCCCTTTGGACTGCACTGAGCCTGCACTGAGCCTGTTTTCCCTGCCACCTTGGGCCTCCAGTACCCTGTCTTGTTGAGTCAGACACAAGCCTGCTGCAACACAGACACATGGACCCCAAAGCTGCAGACCTTAACTGAAAACAGCATGGTGAGATATCAGTCTCCAGCACTCAGGGTGTGTCTAGACTACAGGGTTTTGTCGACAAAAGTGGACTTTTGTAGACAAAACTATACCTGTGTCTACACTGCTGCTGAGTTCTGTTGACATAACATTGACAGAACTCAGCAGTTTTGTCAACAGCTGTAAACCTCATTCTGTGAGGAATAACACCTTTTGTCAACAGAGTTCTTTCAACAGAAGGCGTTATTGCATATACACTGTTCTTTGCATCTACACTGTCATGTCGACAAAGCGGCTTGCTTTGTCGACAGAACTGGATGTAGTCTAGATGCTCTTTGTCGATAGAAGCCTTGTCGACAGCATCTGTCAACAAAACTTCTGTTGACAAAAGCCTATAGTCTAGACATACCCTCTGATACCAGCCCCTCTGGGAGGTGAACCCTAGATAAATCTGTCTTATGCTGTACAGCGATCTGTCCAGTATGAGTTCATGAAATTCACCCTCTTTCTCAATGTAAAGAGAAGTGCACAGACTCCTTGCACCCCCAGCAACAATTACTTACATTGGGTTTAGTAATAACCCGTGACTATCAAGATTACCTCATTCTCCTGCCTTAAATAGGTTTTATTAATATATAAAAGTATAAAAGGTGGGATGTAAGTAGTTATAAGAGACAGCAGACAGAACAATGTAGGTTACTAAGAAAAACAAAACAGAACTCTCAAGCTAAGCTTAATGCCCTAAAGAAACTAGTTGCATGTAAAATCTCACCCTCAATGTTGTTCTAATAAACTTTTTTCACAGACTGGAAACCCTTCCAGCCTGGGCCTGATCCTTCCCCCAGTTCAGCCTTAGATGTTTTCAGCAGTCATCCTGCGCCAGGCAGGCATAGAGAACCAACAACCGAGATTACCTCATTCTCCTCCCTTGAGTAGGTTTTGCAGAAGGCAGGAATCCTTTGTGTTCAGTCTAAACGTCCCCTCTGCTCTCGTGGAAAAATACAATGTCCAAGATGGATCCCAGCTTCAGTAAGAGAACGTCCAGACTGGTTGGATGCTCTCTCGCATAAAAGGCCACCCGGAACCACTTCAGGCAGGGCTTGAGGTCACCAGTTGCTTCCTGGTGCCAGGGTCTAGTAGAGACATGCTCTTAAAGGGACCTCTCTGCTGCCCATGAGAGGATCCCACTGGGGCCGGACACTTCCCTTGCCTGCTTGTCTGAGGGCTGCGGGGAGGGTTCCCAGAATGAGCTTGGGGTTGAGCTTGGTCAGCACAAAGTGCTGCAAAAACTGCAGCATGGCTGTGTGGGGCCATCACATGCCCAGGGGCAGCTCCGGCTCCATGGCTCGAAGGAAAAAGCTGAGGCATCCACAGTAGGCACTGCAAGAGCTTTGCTGTCCCTTGAAGAGGTATGCAAGCACACAGCAGAAGCAGAGAAACGGCTGTCCAGGGGGATCCTGGGAGCAAGGCCATGTGTGGCCTGCACAGTGGGCCATGCCTCACAGGGGCCCTGAGGTGCTTAGGGGGCCGTGCTGCCCATTTCCCACCCGCCAGCCCACAGACAAGCAGGCAAGGCATGTGTCCAGCCCAGTGGGATCCCCCCTGTGGGCGGCAGAGGAGCTGGAAGCATCCTGGCCTTCCCCGGGGTTGCAGCGCTGCCCTACAGGAGTGGGTAGTGCCTCGCATGTGCAGGCGTGGCCGTGTGCTGTGTGCGGCACTCCTCCGTGTGTCTGGCATCGTGCCTGTACCCTTGTGGCTAGCCTACTTCCAGCCATGGCAGGTTCTGGAAAGTCCCCCCCTTCCATCTGGCCGCCTCCCCACCACACCTGGCCGGATGTGTGTAGCATCCCCTGAGCCTGGCAGCAGGATCCCACCTGTGGTGCACACTAATGCTGCACACTAACACTGCACGTGGTTCCACGTGCATGGACCACAGCACGATGTCCAGCCTAAGCAGCCCAGGTGATACTCTCCTGCAGCTTTAAGAGGGGCCAGGAGACAGGAACTATAGAGTCCTAATTACTTTGGACAGAGTGTCCACCAGGGCACATGTGTTATTTCCTGGAGGCCTCTTCTTTCAAAAAAACCCAAACCCCTCCTTCCATCCACACATGCCTTTTTCTGAAAGAGCTCTTTTGGAAAAAGTTTTCTTCCTTGTAGAAAGAGGATTACCAACGCTGGAACCCCCCCCCCCCCCGTTTTTTCAATTTACTTTTGGAAGAACGCGATTGCAGTGCGGACATAATGCAGATTTTGTTGGAAAAACAACTGTTTTTCTGACAATACTCTGTAGTGTAGTCATACCCAGAATGACAAAGTTAAATGTTCCAAAGCAGTATTGTTTCACTAGAGTATAAGGCCACTTATAGAAACTCCATTGGAACTGGATGACCTCCCAACACCTTTGTCAAAGAGCCTGCAGACCCCATTTCAAGGCAGGTGAATGGGTCATAAATATTGAGACCAGAAAGTTGATCTAAATCCAGAGCATTTAAAAAAAATTGCACTAAAAGGCAAAGATCTACTGCAGACCCGCTGGCTACTTCAATGATCTGGAAATGGGAGCAGCAGCTCTGACTCGTGTGTTTATGGAGGAGAATTACAAAGAGACCTGTGTTCTCAATTAGTCACAGGACTGGATGGCAGGAGCCAGGAGAGATGGTTCAAAGGACAGAATATTAGAGTCCGAGCAAGGCGACTTCTCTGCATCTGTGTATTTGTACTGAGTTCTCAGCCAGAGGACCTATCTTTATACAACAATGGCTTGAGGAAATACATACATCTGTGCAGCTCTGGCAGGTTTAGGGTGTATTGGTCATCTTATTTGTCTGACACCAGAAGGTGTCTCCACAAAGGCGATGACCCCACTGCCTGATTGTTCCAGCAATAATACAGAACTGTTTGAAATTGTATGCTGCTGCTTCAGCCAATCAGAATCTACTGATTCTTGGAGCAGTGCAATGTGCGTATAAACCCGTGGTGTCCAACACACTAGCTACTAGCCACATGTGGCTATTTGGCCAGTTGAGTGTGGCTGGTTGGCTTCAGAACTGATTGGATACTGCAGCTATCAACTATCCATGTGTACTGGCCTCAAGTTGAATCTACTGGCTGAATTGCATGGGGAGGGCTTGCAAGATCAGGCCTAGAGTGTACTATAACTAATTCTAGTGGGAACTAGGCAGGTCTAGTTGCCTATGCTTGTGCCAGTAGCAGTAATAGCAACAGTTTTCAGATAAGGAGTCCTCTAAGTTTAGTACCCTCCCCGCGCAGTCTCGTGAAAAAGTTGAGTTCTTTTGCAAAGTCTGTGCTGAGGGATTGGTAGAATACTACAGGATATGGGAGATGTCTGTTCTATGGAACATTATTCTATAGCAGGGGTGGGCAAGATACATCTCATGGGCTGCATCCGGCCCAACAAGCCACCGGATCCGGCCTGCGGACCCCCTTGCCAGGACCTTCAGGCACACAGCAGCCACTGTTTTAAGTGCAAGGCTGTTCCATGGGTTTCTCTGCTTTGGATTGGGGGGAGACTTTGGGTGATCTCCCCACCCCTAGCCCGACCCTCAGCTCCTATTGGATGGAAACCATCAGCCAATAGGAGCTGAGAGATTGGGCTGGGGGACCAGGGCAGCGTGAGCCTCTTCCCATTCCTGGAGCTGAGAGTCACTTGAAGGGAACAGCCTGCAGTTTTAAGTGGTCTTGGGCTGTAGCAGGCAGGGAGCTCAGCCTGCCTTAGGGATGCTCTAGGGCTGCTGGCCAGGAGATGCTTAGGTAAGCGCCTCCCAGCCAGAACCTGTCTCTGGCACCCATGCCCCTCCTACACCCCAACTCCCTCCCCCAGGTCACCGCCCAAACCCTCTGCACCCCCCTTCCCCAGCTCACAACTCCCTCCCAGACTGTACCTCCTCCTAAACCCCTCCCCCAGGCCAGAATCCTCTCCTGCTCCCATACTCCCTCCCTGACACTACACCCCAACCCCCTGACCCAGGTCATACCCTCTTCCTTCACCCAAACTTCTTCTCAGACCTCACACCATCTCCTGCACCCCAGTCCCTTACCCCATGTGCCTTTCTTCACCCAACCTCCATCCTAGACCCCACATGCCCTCCATAGAAAAGTGCAGCTCTTAACCATTTGGAGTGGCCCCCCACCAAAACTTATTGCCCACCCCCATTCTATAGCCTATTTGAAAGGCCCAGTGTCAAGGTTTTGCATTAGCTCTGGAAACCACTGCGAACGCTCCATAATAAAGCTCCTTCTTGCCTCGCAAGGAGAGCTTCAGAATGGGATATGTGGGTCATAGTGCATCATTAGGTAAATATGAGCCAACAGTGAGACATTGTGTTCAGTTCTTGGCACCACATTTCAGAAAAGATGTGGATAAATTGGAGAAAGTTCAGAGAAGAACCACAAAAATTATTAAAGGTCTAGAAAACATGAGCTATGAGGGAAAACTGAAAATATGGTTTCTTTTTTTACTCTGGAAAAGAGACAATCAAGAAGAGACATGTTAACAGTTTTTAAGAACATAAAAGGTAGCTATAAGGAGGAGGGAGAACAATTGTTCTTAACCTCCGAGGATAGGACAAGAAGCAATAGGCTTAAATTGAAGCAAGAGTGGTTTAGGTTGAACTTTAAGGAAAATCTTCCTAATTGTCAGAGTAGCTAAGCGCTGGAATCAGTTGCCTAGGAGGCTGTGGAATCTTCATCGCTGGGGATTTTTAAGAGTAGGTTGCACAGACACCTGTCAGAAATGGTTAGATGGTGCTTGGTCCTGCCTAGCGACTGGACTAGGAGACTTTTGAGGTCCCTTCCAATCTCACAATTCTGTGATTCTGTGACAAATGCGATTGAAATGTTAAAACTCAGCCGATTGATACAGATGTTTTTTCACAAAGGAAAATACTCTGAAAGGTCAAGACCTTCCCTTCCCTCATCCCTGTGAGCTGCTGATCCAGAGACACATTCTATAAATGAACAAAAACAACAGTTGGGTTTTGTATCATTAGCTAGATTCACTCCTTTGCCTATTGATAGAGAGGAAATGCTTCAGGTAAGTCAGCTGAAGATGGTCCTAAGTTCTTCACCCAGGGTTCCTAGGAGGCAAGGGCCCATCCCTTCCAACTGATAAACCACAGCAGTAATATGTACGAGCAATTTTCAGCTCACTCAGGCATCTGTACCCCTGTCACTCGAATACAGCTCTGCCATTGGTGGAAACGTGGCAAGGCTTATATCCCTCCAGGAGCAGGCTGGACAAAAAGATTGGGGAAGTTTGTGGACTAGCTGGACTTCAATGTTTGATAGGGTCTGCAGTTGGCTGAGGTATGGGGCTCTAGAGCAGGGGTGGCCAATCCGTGGCTCGCGAGCTGCATGCGGCTCTTCAAAGAAAAAATTGCAGCTCCCGCACCCGGAACTCCGAAAGGGGCTGCGTGTTTCTGTCTGCATGTGATGCCGGTGCAGACTTCAAAATGGTCGCCTTCAAAATGTTCTTAAAAGGGCTGTGGCCAGGCCTTTTATTTTTTTGCTCGACCAAACGCAGCAGCCGGGGTGGGGTTTTTTATGCTCAACAACTTTTTTCCCTCAGCCCTTTGCATGGTATTCACCACTAATTTGGCTCTTCATCTGAAACGGGTTGGCCACCCTTGTTCTAGAGGGCTGGGGCTGCCTAGGTTTACAGTTTGGGAAAGATGACTACGTTTAAATGCCCTGTGATTCCCAGTTTGAGCAGTTCCTGGAAGCAGGGCCAGCCAGTGGCCCATTTTAGTTGTAGTTGTTGATAGGCCTAGATCAGTTTTATTTCCACTCTAGTTCTTGTCTTTGGCACAGAGAGGATTACCCCCAGGCTTGCGATCCCTCTTTTATCTCTGCTCATTCAGAAGATCACAGGCCTGTTCCTCTGAGACACCTGGCTCCTCTGAACAGCTCTCGAGCAATTCCATGGTCCTGCTGTACCCACAGCGTGAACCAAAGGAGCGACAACTGCATGCCAAGTGCTCCAGGCCTCACATGTAAGCCCTAATTGTTCATACTGTGCCTATTTTAATCCTGTTTGTGGCTGACACCTGGCCTTCCTAAGAGTCTGTAAACACCATCCATAGACTTTAGACTCATAGACTTTAAGGTCAGAAGGGACCATTATGATCATCTAGTCTGACCCCCTGCACAGTGCAGGCCACAAAATCTCACCCACCCCTCCTAGAATAATCCTCTCACCTATATCTCAGATATTGAAGCCTTCAAATACTTTGAAGACCCAAGATGCAGAGAATCCTCTAGCTGTGATCTGTACCCCATGCTACAGAGGAAGGCGAAAAACCTCCAGGGCCTCTGCCAATCTACCCTGGAGGAAAATTCCTTCCCGACCCCAAATATGGCGATCAGCTAAACCTTGAGCATGTGGGCAAGACTCATCAGCCAGACACCCAGAAAGTTCTCTATAGTAACTCCTATCATCCCTCCATTGACCTATTTCCCACTGATAATGAATGGTCAATTAGTTACCAAGCTCCTGTTATCTCATCAAACCATCCCCTTCATAAACCCATCTAGTTTAATCTTGAAACCAGATAGATCTTTTGCCCCCACTACTTCCCTTGGAAGGCCGTTCCAGAACTTCACTCCTCTAATGGTTAGAAACCTTCATCTAATCTCAAGTCTAAACTTCCTACTAGCCAGCTTATATCCATTTGTTCTTGTGTCCACATTGGTATTAAACTTAAATAATTCCTCTCCCTCCCTGGTATTTATCCCTTTAATATATTTAAAAAGTGCAATCATGTCCCCCCTCAGCCTTCTTTTGGTTAAAGTAAACAAGCCAAGCTCCTTGAGTCTCCTTTCATAAGACAGGTTTTCCATTCCTCGGATCATCCTAGTGGCCCTTCTTTGTACCTGTTCCAGTTTGAATTCATCCTTCTTAAACATGGGAGACCAGAACGGCACACAGTATTCCAAATGGGGTCTCACCAATGCCTTGTATAATGGCACTAACACCTCCTTATCCCTACTGGAAATACCTCGCCTAATACATCCCAAGATCGTATTAGCCTTTTTCACAGCCATGTCACAATGGCGGCTCATAGTCATTCTATAATCAACCAGGACTCCGAGGTCCTTCTCCTCCTCCGGTACTTCCAACTGATGTGTCCCCAGCTTATAACTAAAATTCTTGTTATTAATCCCTAAATGCATAACCTTACACTTCTCACTATTAAATTTCATCCTATTGCTATCACTCCAATTTACAAGATCATCCAGATCTTCCTGTATGATATCCCGATCCTTTTCTGAATTGGCAAGAGCTCCCAACTTTGTGTCATCTGCAAATTTTATTAGGACACTTCCACTTTTGGTGCCAAGATCAGCAATAAAAAGATTAAATAAAATTGGCCCCAAAACTGATCCCTGAGGAACTCCGCTAGTAACCTTCCTCCAACCTGACAGTTCACCTTTCAGTATGACCCGCTGTAGTCTCCCCTTTAACCAGTTGCTTATCCACCTCTCAACTTTCATATTAATCCCTATCTTTTCCAATTTAACTAATAATTCCCCATGCGGTACTGTATCAAATGCCTTACTAAAGTCGAGGTAGATTAGATCCACTGCATTTCCTTTATCTAAAAAATCTGTTACTTGCTCAAAAAAGGAGATCAGGTTGGTTTGGCACGATCTACCTTTTGTAAAACCATGGCTTCACCAAATAATGAACCTATCTTACGACCCCTGGCTGACAGCAGATGGATACAGCGGACAGCACATGTACAACACTAGCCTTCTCCATGATGCCTGGTATGGACAGCTAACCCTAGTACTTTTCTGCTCCCCTTGGAGAGACTGCAGGCAGTAGCCCTGATGGGGTGGGAGCTATTAGTTTACCTAAAGAATGTCCCAGGATATGTCCACACTGTAATTAAACCCCCATGGCTGGCCTGGGCCAGCTGACTTAGACTCCTGTTAATGGGGCAGTTTAATTGTGGTGTAGACATTTGTGCTCAGGCTGTAGCTTGAGCTCTGGGACCATCCCATCTTGCAGGATCAGAAAGCCTGGGCTCCTGCCCAAGCCCATGTCTACACCACAATTAAACAGCTCCTTAGCCCAAGCCGAGCCCTGTGAGCCCTAGTCCACTGGAACAAGCCAGCTGCTGGTTTTTAATTGCAGTGTAGACCTCCTCATATATGTCCTGGACGCCCAGCTGCCAGGATCTTCCATCCTTAGTTTCTGTTTATTTTTCTCCTCTGGCTGGGCAGGGTATGGAACGTGTCCAATATGCTCATAGAAAAAAAGATGTCAATGACTGACAGCCCCATGGACAAGGGAAGGAATTTAGCAGCTCCAGGACAAACCCGCTGCTTCAGAGGGATGGCCTGTCTGGAGACGTCTGTGGATTCCATTGAGGCCTTTCAAACCTCTTGCTGCAGCTTAACCTTTTCAGTGCTGGACCCTGCCACAGCCTCTCTGCAGGGGCAAAACGTGGCAGAGTTCTTTTAATTGTCAAAGGCAAATTCTGGCATTCTCCCATGTCAGCAACATAATATATACCCCTACTTCAAATATGAGTGGACAGAGCACCAGCACGTGGGGTATAGGGAATAATTTCATGTCGTTCCCCAGCACATGGGGTAGATGAGACATAATAGAGTGTTCTCATAGCTAACGTTTCTGGTTCCATTTCCAAGAGGCATTTTATTATTTATTTATTTATGTGCTTATTTAGCTCTTCTCTAGATCTTAAGGGCTAACTATTTGCATTGGGCATTTGTGAAGCAGCATCAGCGTGTCACTGTCTGGAAAATGTAATAATCGAGGATGTCCATAATAGGAACTGGGCATGTTCCCAGATGGTGGGGTTCATTACCCTGGCATTTTAGTGCCTGGGGAGCTGGAGATGTTTCCAGTGAAGCCTGAACTCACTTGGTGTGATAGCTTGTGCCTAAGGGATGATGGAAATTGATCTCAGGGCCTCTTGTCTGATTAGTCCTTTAACTCACACAAACCCAATTTGTTAGTTGAGAAGGGCGGAGCCATTAGCCCTTATGCATGAACAGCACCATTTCAGAAAGGCCCAGCTGCTCCTGAACTCACCTCTTCCCTGGGGAGAAATACATTATTTCACCCTATTTTGGGGGCAGCTTATGCCCTTAATTGTGGCAGGTCAACCCTGGGGCAGAACCTGGTCTCTGCATTCACCCAACCTCTCCATACCTCCTCCCAGCCCACTTGCTCACAAAAGGGAGAATCAGGCAAATTGCCTGGCACCTTCTTCCTCCTTCTCCCCCCATGCACAGAGCTAGAAGCTGGTTAAAGTTGGTGCAGGTACAGCAGGTGGAGGGGAGAGGAAGGATGACTTTTCAGCTGAGATGCTGATCAAGGGCTCAGAAGTTCTGTGTTCAATTTGTTTCTCTTCTCCAGACTCCCAATGTGAATGTGGGCAAGTCCTTTTGTTTCTCTAGTCTTGTTTCCCTCTTTGTGATCCCTCTTTTTTTTCTTTCTCCCACCTTTATGTGTCATGTCCATTGAGACTGTAAACTCTTCTAGGAAGCCCAACCCAGCAGAGTCCTGATCCCCATTCTTAATTTCCTTACAAATAAATAATAATAGGGGTGCAACAGGTCCCTTTCTGCCCTGCGAGAACCACAGTCTAGCCCTAAACTTGTTGTTTGAAGTGCCATGCACATGCTTAGTGACACAATGAATAAGAATTACAAAAAGGAAATGAAAGATTACCTCGTGTGAGATCCTGGGGAAAGTGAAACAGCCGCAGCTCCAAACCAGAGTTAGACCCAGACTGAGACTGTCAGCTGTGACAAGGGGTTCCATATTCTCTTGCAAGCAGCAAAGAGCCAGCATGCCCTGAATTGATTTCACCAGAGCATGCTGACATCAGTTCACCTGCACATCACTGGTAAAATAAACTGGGTTGGCCAGAGCCCTGGCAAGGTGATATTTTGCCAGAGGCAACGTAAAGGAAAAGTACTTGCAGATGAAAAAATGCCCAAATCCCTAGGATGAGGCTGTGCGATTAGAGGGTCATTTAATTAATGTGATGTTCCTTTAATTGGAAAGCTTTCTGTTGTCTGTTTAAAGGAAATCCAACATACCTCTAAGTGCCTCTAAGGTCTGTATTCCCATCACTCAAGCCCTTCATTGGCCATAGTGTCTTCTCTACCTAGGTCCAGAAGCCACCTTCCCCTCCCCTCCTTTCTCCTTTTCCTTCTTCTATTTTTCCCCTTCTTTGTAGGTTCCAAGCACTATATGTTCTCTAACGGCAGCTGGGGAAACAAACAAGTAGCTGTGTGCACCTAGCCAGGGCTGATCAGTGTGTGTAAAGCAACTGAATACAAAAAATAAGACACGGAAAGCAGGTCAGAGCCAGGCGGCCAAAGCAAATACACATTGGAAATGCCAAGGAGAAGAAAGTTGTAAGATCCCCAAATCGGGCACTCTCAGAGCTGTTGTGAGAGGCATCAGGGAGGCATCAGGGAGAGGAGAGGGATCAGAGTGGAGGTTGCCAGAAAAACATGCCCCACCTCTGGGCTCAGCTTAGCTCTGAAGTGGATCTTGGGAGCAAAGACCATCATTCACTTGCAATTTCAAGATCGGAAATAACACTCACACCTCCTTTCTATTCAGCATTCCCGCCTCCCCGTCATTTGCCCCCATTGGTCACTTTTTCTTATTTCAATAAACAAATTGGCATTGTATCAGGGAGGGGTGGAATCTTGTATTTCTTTTTCTTATGTATTACTCAGAGCTCCTGGAAATAGCCACCTTAAAAAGAGTGGTGAATACAGGTATTCAGGGGCATTGCTGAATGATATGGCTGGGTCAGCTATTCATCATCAGTAATAATTATGAACTGATCTTCTGGGGGTTTTTTCCCTTCTTTTTGATTGCTCATGAATTGATCTTGATTTCCCAACTTCTGGGTAAGGATCCCATGAGTAATACGCCTTTGGTTCCAGATTTCCTTCCACATAAATCTGTGTGTCAAAATGTACAAAACTATCAGATATTTCCATAAGTTCCCAGTTAAAGTGTTGTGACTACAAAATAATATGGCTTTGACTCATAGCAAACAGGACTCAGTATTTTTAGAGTCAGTTTTTACTTATTTGAACAGCACTAGTAATGGAAGAAGAGGACTTTCCCTTCTTAAGAGGATATGGGAGCAAGTTGGAAGTATCCACAATTCCTTACCATTTTGGTGGGCATATGGTGGCGGTCATATAATGGTGTTCATCTGTTATATATTTTGAAGAGTTTGTTCATTTGTGGATTTGTTTGTGCAAAATTAAGTCATACTTCACAATTACCTACAGATATTAAATTTTGCATAAACAATCCTGCCACTTACATTAGCTGAATGCACTACTTTTTACACCAGAATATGCTAGGTGAAAGGTTTAAATAATTATTTTTGCTTTTCATGGGAAAAAAGTCATGACTATTATGATTAGAGTTCATAAAAATATTTGCTAACAAAATTAAAATGGAGTTGCCTATTCAACTGTCATTTTAATGGGAAGAAAATTTTTACTGTTACAAATCACAAAATAATTTTTACTGTTACGATTCAAATTAGTTATGGGAAGAGTAATGGAAGGTTTCTGAATTTCTGGTTCAAATTTACTATGCATGGTGATTATCCAAGAAAATGAGTAATGTTTGAGGTTGAAATCCTACAGATTGAAAACTGTTCTTTTGCTTGCCTTTTGCAAGCATATTAATAAAAAATTATTTTACATGTATTTAATTTCTTGAACGTTCCTATAAGTCTAATCTATGCAAAATGACTTTACCCGGTTAATGATGGGCTTCACCTACTAGTTTAAAATAAGTTGGAGGTTCTCAGTTCTGTTCCTAATAAAGAAATATTTACAGAGCTGGAACCACCAAAGCAACCTGCATTGACTGGCTCCCTTGTTGGCCCACTCAGAAGAAAAACTCCGGGCTGAATGAACCATGCATATTGACAACTCTTCATAGTCTTTCCAGGTCAGGTTTGAGGCAAGAAGCCATCTCTGCCAATGACCATACTGTACCAGCCTGTGGGTCAGTGGAGGACTATCTGCAGACCTGTCAATCCAACATGAAATTCCACCAACAGGAAATTCACTAAATACGGATTTATCAATTTACAGTTCAGGTAATGAGGCAAGAACCTCTGGCTCCTCTGTGTATCAAGGAAATACCCAAACCTTAGCCTCATGAGGAAGCTGGGAAGATATTTCCAATTGCCTCTCCTAAATGGATTTAATCACATATCAATGGCTAGCTCCTCGGGGGGGAGAGGGGAATAGTTGAATTACCAAGGAGTTCCAACAATTTATACCAGTGCAGGATCCAACTCTTAAGGCACATATAATAGGATAGTATTGTATGCTATAGAAATACAGATGGATGGATGAGCTGTGATCGGCTGACATCTACAGTCAATTTCCTCCATCAAGCCAACCAGAAGGTGATTTTTCCAGCATGAGGCCATGGGCAATGTTCACTTTCCTGCTCCAACATCCATCAGGAAAAAAGCTGCAGTCTCTACCAGCTGTCCTTTCAAAAGGAAATAATGTCACTGGGATAAAACATAAGCTCAAGGTTCAGATCTCATGCACTGAAATTATTATCTTGGCTTCCCTGTGGCATTTCTGTAGCAGCAGGAGACCATAATCCTGGGATAAATCTCTGACTTCGTTGTATCAACAGACACTGTCACAGCTTTGTTAAAGAGTTTGAATTTTCATTTTACTTTCCATAATGTGTGTTATTCTTATAAAAGCTTGGAGCTAATCTTTTGTTCCCTGAAGCTTCTCCCTCCTCTTCTCTTGTGTTCCTAACTCAACTTGTCATAGTCTCTGTGTAGAAACATATCTAATGAAAAGCAAGGGAGAGATTTTAAATGCAAATGAGGTGTGGAGTTTTGGCTGAGATTTGATATACATAAAGATTCAAAAATCCAAAATTACAATAACCATCCTTATTATTATCATGAAAATCTCAATCACTGTACATTTCCAGATGGTCTCAATAGGGAGCACTGGTGTATGCAGTTAATCTCCAGCACCGGAACCTCATCAGTCACCACTAGGTTTCTCGTCTCCTGGGGAGTGGGTGGAGCCAAGGTTCTGAATCTATGATGCCCCTAAAATGCACTGACCAATGCAAAGGAGCTGGGTCAGAGGCAGAAATAGGGGGAAATAGCTAAAGGACGACTTCCCCCAGAGTTAGGAATCTGATTGTGACTCTTGAAGGTTATAAAGCCCGCTAAGAGTTATTTGCCATTAATTTCCTTGCCTTAAAAAAACAGCAGAAAAAACAGAGGACATTGCAATTGACACACACACGACCTGCATCTGTGTTGTTGTGTGATATGAGAGTCAATGATCACACAATCAGATAGGCAATGAGAGTTTCCAGTAACAGTTTACACGACTAATGGCATCCTATTCAAAGAAATGCACAAGCGCGTGTTTGTTTTCATATCTAATCACTGAAGGAATTGAAGGTGGGTTTATTTCAGTGTACAAATAGCTCTCATCCATGCCCATCTAGATAATGAGAGTTAGCATGCACTTAGTTCAGGAAGAGAAACCCAGGACTCTGTATGTTGGTTTCACATTTACCTTTAAGTGGGATCCTAAGAAAGCTTCCCTCTGCTGATATATCTATGGATTTCTAAGGAGCTATGCCAGTTTATCCCCACCAAGGATCTAGTCAGTAGTTACTTCTGTGACTATTTTATTACAACAATTAGTGTAAAAATAAAAAGAGAAAGAAACAGTGGAACTTATTTTTTCTAAGTGTAAAATGTGAAGATGTTAACAGGACCCAAGAATGACTTTCTTCTCCTGAAAATCTCTGTTCTGTTTGCTCTTAAGTATGGTACTGGCATAGGACTCTCCAGCTGAAGCTGCTCATCATATAAATCTTCCCTTGAATGGCCATTTGAAAGAGCAGTCTGTAAAGGAAAAAATCCTCACCGGACCTAGGAATATATAAATACTACTTGTAAGTGATGATGCTCTCTCTTTGGGATCTGGCCCATTTATTTGAGATTGACCTTAAATAACTCCTATCCAGATTGGGATGACCGAGCTGACCAAAAAATGATGTGTGCTGTGTTATTTGGTTCTCTTGTAGGCTCGGAAAGTCACCCTCAGACTGCAGAGCCGGAAGTTTGAATAGGTTTGGAAATTTTGTAAACAGGCCTGGGTGCCTCAAGGTTTGGGCTGGGCTTTTTCCTTCCCTAGTTTGGCAAACACGTTACACACTCCATACTTTCCATTGTAAGGCTGCCAAGGAGTTATTAGTAAAATCAACAATTAAGAACTGATGGATTTGTTAGGAAAGTAGCCTGCAACTGTAGTCGATGCTCACAGACACAAATAATACATGGCTGTGTGTGATTGTGTTGCAAAGGCTTGTGGTGGCATCTCACAATGCCCTAAGGAAGGTCTGAAATCCACAGCAGCACTCATTTAGTGATATACAATGTGGCTGTGTCTACATTGGCATCCCTTTCCGGAAAAGGGATGCTAATGAGACACATCGCAATTGCAATTTGCATTTACATGGCTGCCGCTTTTTTCCGGCTTGGGGATAAGCTGGAGAAAAGCGCCAGTCTAGACGTGATTCTCCGGAAAATAAGCCCTTTTCTGGAGGATCTCTTATTCCTACGCGGATTTGAAATTGCGATGTGTCTCATTAGCATCCCTTTTCCAGAAAGGGATGCCAATGTAGACACAGCCTGTATGTATAGATGTGGTTACACAATGGCACACAGACATGATATATAAATAAGCAATGTAAAGGAGGACAGACAGATATACCTCCTCCTCTACATCCCTGGTTGCCTTCTAGTCATTTTTGTGTAATAAAACTGTTTTGGGTAGAGACTTCAGCTATTTTTGCATGAGGATTTTCATACTCAAGCTTAATACTCCTCAATACAGATAGCAGTATAGGCACTAGGAAACACAGTAGCCCTTATGCACTCTGCAATTGCTGTGAGAGTTTAGAGTGTGGTAGAGCTCCAAATGCAGGCTGTGCTATTTATCTAGTACCTTTCATTTCAAAGGATCCCACAGAATTTCCCATTGTTCATATTGTACACCGTGGAATCTCTTCATGATGCTATCTTGTGGAGCAGGGGCAATGGGACAAGGAGAGACAGCTGTTTGAAAATGTACTGCAACACACCTCAGCAGGATTGAAAGTGAATTGGAGAAGCCAGCAGAGCTGGTCAAAATTTTTTAAACAGTGGCTTTTTTATCAAAATGGAGCTTTGCACAGAAAATGTCTGTTTTCAGTGTGCGTGTGAGGGAGAGAAAGATGTTTTGGATTTGGGTTGCTTTTAACAACATTTTGAAATGTACACTTTTTTTTTGTTTCCGCCAACATTTTTTTGTGAGTGGAAAAGACATCCCGATGAATGGCACGTATGATACATGATGTCAATAAACATTGTCTATGTGCTTGGCATAGGGTAGCCAATTTTGGTTGGATATATTCTTGGAGGTTTCATCACAGCATCATTTTAATTAAAGATTAATTTTTAATTCTGAGTTACTCTATGACAATCCTGGAGGGTTGGTAACTCTTGTTTGGCTCCAGCTCCCATTGACTGCGTGCTTTGTCCCTAGTGGATGGGAGGAAAATGAGACAGAGGTACCCATCAGGGAAGAAGAGGGGCCAGAAAGGGAAGGAAAAACTGACTGGGAGGAGGGCTTGGAAGAGACTAGTGCAAGGAGAGAGTGGACAAATTACTTATCAGCAAGTGGTAAGAGAGGATAGATAGATAGATAGATAGATAGATAGATAGATAGATAGATAGATAGATAGATAGATAGATAGATAGATAGATAGATAGATAGGACTGCACTGTAAGGAGCATGGTAACAGCAATGAAGACGCTAAAGGCAGGAGCTATTGGGTAGAGGAAAGGTGCTTACTCTGCTCCTCTGAAGGTTAGAGCTTCCAACAGCATAGCACTTCCTAACAACATGCCTTTGTGACTCAATCAACGAGAAAGAATGTCCCTTATCCAGTTGCCGATACAACTTCTTGCAACTCCGAGGTAGTCCCTAAGGGTCTGTCTAGACTACATCCCTCTGTCACCAGAGGGATGTAAATTAGACATACCAAAATTGCTAATGAAGTGGGGATTTAAATATCCCGCACTTCATTAGAATAAAAATGGCCACCGCTTTTTGCCAACGTGGCAATTTGCCGGTAAAAAGCAGCAGTCTAGATGGGGATCGGTCGACAAGGAAAGCCTTTTCCAACCGATCCCTTATGCCTTGTGCAACGAGGTTTACAGGATCGGTCGGAAAAGGCTTTCCATGTTCACCGATCCCCGTCTATACTGCCTCTTTTTGCTGCCAAATTGCTGCTTCGGCAAAAAGCGGTGGCCATTTTTATTCTAATGAAGTGGGGGCTATTTAAATCCCCGCTTCATTAGCAATTTCGGTATGTCTAATTTACATCCCTCTGATGACAGAGGGATGTAGTCTAGACATACCCTAAAGGTCTCCCATCCGCTTATGAGATCTGACAAGGGGCATATAATACCAGGTCTTCTCAAACTGTATTCTGAGGCCATGTAGCAAACCAATATGATTGCTAGTGAGATCTACTGAACTACCATGCAATCATTTGACTCAACTAATTAGCAAGCTCATCTCCCATTGAGGAGCCTGAATTTTAGAGATTTAGGCTGCTAACAGAAGCACAATGGGAGCCATTCAGAATTGCTCTCTCTCTTTCATGCACTCACATTGCAATAATGTTGGCTGAGGAAGACAATCTGTTTAACCTCCTGGAACTGGCAGGGTCTAACACTCCAGCCATTAGTACCTATCCAAAAAGCATTAGCGTGAATGCTTTTTGAAGGAAAAGATGAGAAGAGCTGACTCCAAAAGCCAAGTAGATGGGGCTTGTATAAAACTAAAGAAACATCTATTCTGGTCTGGAATTTTATTAGTAAACCACAGAGCTGTAATCCAGGAACATCCAAATTTGCCTCAAGGCCACTAAGATCAAGATGGAGCTATGCATGTTGGGATCTGTAGTCTCCCTGAGCTGCAACCATCTACACCTCAAGAAACCAAAGGAAAATGTGTGGAATGGGGCTATTTGTTAGAGACACTGCCACAGAGTGCTTCATTTATGATTCAGAATCCCATGTTTGTATCACAGTGTCTGAACCTTTGCATGATTATAGCTTAAAAATGCAAGGCTTAATTCTGACTACAACTGTTTTGTGCTGTTCCAGGATTGGAAAACAGCTGCAAAACCAGCTTAGCTGGCTACCCATAGTTTCTCCCAGTGCAACAACACTCCAACAACCCCCTCTGTCACAACGGTACAAGTGAGTGCAGTCCAGAGGCAGTAGCAGATTTATAATAAACCAGTGCCCATGGTCTACTGTAGAGGGCCAAAAAAGGGCCTCATTGCTGGCATGGGTCACACATGTAATTGAGGTGTTGTTACCTGCATATTTATTCCACGTAGAGCTGGTCAAATAACTGATGTGAAGAACTTTAGTTGGAGGATTTGACAATATTTTTCACATACAACCATCAGGGCAGAATATTTTCACTTCTCTCCCAGTTCCCTGTGAAATAAGTCAATGGCCTGTTAATTTAGGTGAAACAAAGTAACCCTGTGTGATTGGCTGGGAAAGTATTTGCAAAAATGTGGAGGAAATCTTCTGCTCTTTACTGCCAACAAAGATGCTATATATTATCAGGCCCCTGATGCTGAGGAAAAAGCCACAAAAGTTCAGTCAACCAGTTCTGAACAATATCCCAAGCCAGCCATTGTGTTTCAGTACACACACACTCTCCCAACTGCATAAAAATGTATGGGGTGTTACTAAAGTAATTGAGTGCTGGCAACCTGTTGGGAGCAAATAGAAACCTGGTAAAGATTCACTTTGATAGGACACTGGGATTGAAGTTGAAGAACTCTCAGGATGAGAATTCAAGGCTGTCACCTTGTTATCCTCCCAGCAGTCTTTATATACAGCATTAATCTCTCTGTGTCCCCCACGTACTGTATGGAACAATGGCCTGCTTCATAGAAGAAGAAAATGTTAACACACACAAGCACACGCACGCTTACACTGCATTAATGATACTTGTTTGTGGAAAGAGATGATCTGGGTTTCACAGCATGAAGGGGTTAGAGAGTCACTGTCTGAAATGGGAAAGGGCTTCTCTTGTTAAAAAAGTGCAAATAAAAACTCCTAATTTTAAAATGTTTTATTATTAATGTTTCCTTCCTCAGCAACAGCAGAACGATCCAACGGCAAGCCTCTTTATGGATGGTTGTCTGAAACATACATCATTGTGTTATTATTTCCAAAACACAATGCACTTCCCCTGAGCTTGAGGGATAGCTGGTGCCCCCATTTTCCACTCACCCCCTTTTCATGTGTGCTTCCAGTGTCATCGAAGCCACTGATTTCAGTGGGAGCTGTGGAAATAAAATAGCTCACTTGTTTACGAGACTAAATATGGATCTGGAAGTCTAACTTTAGGCTCCTCTTTCCTATTAACTTCAATGCATCTGATGAAGTAGGTTTCATCCATGAAAACTTATGCCTGAATAAATCTCTTAGGGTATGTCTACACTAGCCCCTTAGTTCAAACTAAGGAGGCTAATGAGGGTGACCGAAATTGCTAATGAAGTGCGGGATTTAAATATCCCGCGCTTGATTAGCATATTCCTGGCCGGTCACCATTTTGGAAATTGACTAGCCCGAAGAAACTGCCCTCATCTACATGCGGCAGGGATTCCGAGATAAACCCCTTAATTTGAATTATCTGTTAAACCTCATTCCACGAGGAGTAACAGTTAATTCGAACTAACAGGTTTATCTCAGAATCCCGCTTCTCTGCCGTGTGTAAACGAGGGCATTTACTTCAGGCTAGTCAGTTTCCAAAATGGCGACCGGCTGGGAATATGTTAATCACGCGCAGGATATTTAAATCCCGCATTTTAGTTACAATTTCGGTCGCCCTCATTAGCCTCCCTAGTTCGAACTAGGGGGCTAGTATAGACGTACCCATAGTCTTTAAGGTGCCACAGGACCCCTCATTGATTTTGCTCCTATTTTTGACAGTTTTGGCCTAAGTGACTTGCCTGGTTTCACACAGAAAGGCTGCAGCAGAACTGGGAACAGAATCCAGCTCTCTCAAGCTCCAGGGCTCAAGGCCATTCTTCCTTTCACAGAAATTATATTACAAACCTTATCTCCTGCATCCATCAAAGTTACATAATACCATTGGCAGGGGTTCAAAGCCATCACAGAATCCGTTTTTTAATGTAATGTATCTGAACAAAACAAGAGTAGTCATGTGACACCTTAGACAGGGCTACTTAACATGCAGCCTACAGCCCGTTTGTTTGCGGCCTGTGGTGCAGTTTGGGTTTACACAGGACGCAACACTTGGCCCCGCGAGTGGGCTCCTTTGAACACGGCCTTCCCTGGGAACATGCTCCACAACGATGAGTCAATATAATGGTCTTCTGTTGATATGCGTTTTAGTAGTTAAATTCTTGGACTGTCATTGCTCATTAAAAGTGCTGTCATATGGGTAGAAATCAGGTAAATATTGCATTTTATTAGTATCAGCAGAGCTGACTTAAATGGGGTCTGAATGTTGTATAGCCTTGCCTTAATCTTTGTATCCATGCCCATCAGTGTGAAAGAAGCTATTTGTATATATTTGCATGTATATGCAACCACACTTAAGTTGCGGCTCTTGGGATGTGCTGTGACTATCACTGCGGCCCCCATGGCTTCCAAAGTTGAGTAGCCCGGCCTTAGGGTATGTCTACACTACAGCGCTAATTCGAACTAACTTAGCTAATTCGAATTAGTGCATCTAGATTTAAAAACTAGTTTGAATTAGCGTTTTGCTAATTAGTTTTGCTAATTCGAACTAGCGTGTCCACACTGATTGGACGCTGGGGTGCACTTAAGGGCGGCTGAAACCGGTTCTGGCAGGGCATCAGGTCAGTAGTTGCTTTGTGTGGCTGCTGTCTGAGGCTATCTGAGGCTCGTGCTTAAAGGGACCCCCCTGGACAGCCGGTTCTCAGCTTTTCCGCTTGCTTGCCAACCTCGCCGAGGGACAGCAAAGCGTTTTTCTCTGCGCCCGTCTGTGTCGGTGCTTCCCTTCGGGGACGCCGCCGCAGGTGGCAACATGGAGCCAGAGCTCGCCCTGCAGTTTCTGGTGCAGTTTGTGGACTTGCTGCTGCAAGCCTGCCAGCAATGGCTGGAGGCTGCCTGGCACCACCTGGTGCACGTCAGCCCCCTGCCTCTCCACCTGGCCTCCCTGGGGGCCGTGGAGGAGCCGCAGCGGCGCCCGAACGCCGGCGTGCCCCGCCGCATCTGGCGTCTGGACACCAGCACCGACTGGTGGGACCGCATCATCCTAGAGCGCTGGGGAGATAGGCAGTGGACCCAGAACTTCAGGATGAAGAGGGACATCTTCCTGGAGCTCTGCGAGTGGCTCACCCCTGCTCTGCGCAGAAGGGACACTCGCATGAGGCCCGCCATCCCCCTCCAGAAGTGTGTGGCCATCGCCCTCTGGAAGCTCTCCACACCGGACAGCTACCGATCCGTCGGGAACCAGTTCAGTGTGGGGAGATCCACCGTTGGAGCAGTGCTCATGCAGGTATGGAACTCGCCGGTCACTGGGCTGGGGGGAAGGGGGGCTGCAAGGAGGGGATGGGCCACCCCAGGGAAAACGGGGGGAGGGGGGAGGAGGCGAAAGTGCCCCGCACTGGAGGGGTCAGTCTGTTCCAGCCGTACTACACGCCGCCTGGGGGGGTTGCTTCTGGGAGTGGGGCGCAGGGCACTGTCAGGGCACGAACACTCCCAGCCACCCGGGCACCCCAGTGATTCGCGCTTTGCTGTGTCTCTCTGCAGGTGGTCAAGGCCATCAACCAGGTGCAGCTTCCTAATGACAAATAAAGACACCTTTTTTGCCAACAAAATTATCTTTTTATTTTACATAACTGGGGTGGGGGGAGGAAGGAATGAGGGTGGTAGAGGGGAGGGGGAAACCTGGGAGGAGGGAGCTGGAAGGGGAGGAAAGGGAGGAACGGAAAGCTCAGGCTTGGGGGTCCAGCTGGCTCTCACATCTTGCAGCACTGCGGGTGCGGGGGCGTTGGGGAGAATGGGTGTGGAGGGTGGGGCAGGAGGGACGGGGGGTGCAGAGGAAGCAGAAGGGGGAGCAGGGGCAGCAGGGGCAGGGGGAGCAGGGGGAGCAGGGGTGGGAGGAGGAGCGAGAGCTGGGGCAGCCGCAGGAGCCGGAGCAGGAGGAGGCAGGAACCTGTCCACCAAGGTCTGGAGGTGGCCTCTGAGGGAACGGCCCTGCTCCTCCAGCGCCTCCAATCTCCGCTGGCGCAGCCGAAGGTCATCCCAGACCCAGTGGTCCTGGGTGCGGAGCTGGTGATCCAGGAAGCAGAGGTGCCGCCGCTGGTAGTCCTCCTGGTTCCTGGCACGCTTGCTGGCCCGGGTGCGGGTGGCTGTTGCAGGCGGGGTGGTGCACCCTGCAGTCCCAGGTGCTGCGGCTGTGGTGAAACAAGAGCAGCGGTCAATTCTCCCTGGGGACAAGGTGGGTGAAACCCAGCCCCCCTCTGCAAGGCCAGGGCCCCTGCATGACACCCAGCTGCTGCTCCATGGTGGGCAAGGCCCAGGCGCACGGTCCCTGGGCTCCCTCTCCCCCCATCCCCCCGTACACATAAGGGGAGCATGATGGTACTCACATGTGGAGGCCTCCCCGGCCTCGGACGACACAAGCGTTGTGCTCTGTGGGGTGCCTCGGGGGTCCTGGGTCCTGGGCAGGCTCCCAGCAGGCTCCTGGCTCTCAGCATCCTTCTGCTCCTCCTCCTCCGTGTCCAGGACGGGGCCCTCTGCCCCGGGGTCGATCACCACCCGGGGGACAGGGACGGCGTGAGCCCCCAGGATGCGGTCCAGGGCCTGAAAGTGGGGGCATGCCTCCGGGTTGGCCTCTGGCTGTCAGGCCTGGGAGTAGACCTGCCGCAGGTCCTTAATTTTGTAGCGGACCTGCTCCCAGGTCCGCTGGTGGCCTCTGGCGGCCAGGCTGTCAGCCATGCGCCCGTAGACAGCCGACTTCCTGTGGCTAGTGCGGGGATCGTGGACATTGGAGGCTTCCCCCCAAACCTCGATGAGGTCCACGATCTCCGCACTTGACCAAGTGGGCGCCCGCCTCTTGAGGCCCTGGGCAGGCTCCTGTGAGCCGCCAGCCTGGTCCCGGGAAGAGGGGGAGGGCTGGGTGGCAGTGGGTGGCTGGCTCATCTTGTGCCAGGTGCAGGGTCTGCTGGCTGGGTGCTGGCAGGCTTGCAACTGGCACAAACACTGTAGCCAGCCCGTGCCCCTTTAAGGGCTCCGGGGCCGGGAGGGGGGCAGAAGAGTTTCCCTGGTGTTGGCCAGAGTGGCCACCAGGAGAACCTGGAGAGGGCTAGCCTCCCACTAGTTCGAATTAAGTGGCTACACAACCCTTAATTCGAACTAGTTAATTCGAACTAGGCGATAGTCCTCGTGGAATGAGGTTTACCTAGTTTGAATTAAGCGCTCCGCTAGTTTGAATTAAGTTCGAACTAGCGGTTCGCTAGTGTAGCGCCTATCAAAGTTAATTCGATCTAACGGCTGTTAGTTCGAATTAACTTTGTAGCGTAGACATACCCGGTATGTACCGGTAGTTCGGAATAGGAAGCCTAGTCCGAACTACCTAGTTCGAGCCGCGTGTAGCCGCGGGCACGGAGTCCGAACTAGCGGACATTTAAAAATGGCGGCGCCCGGCTATATGCAAATGAAGCCCGGGAAATTCAAATCCCGGGCTTCATTTGCAACTCCGGTTGCCTACATTAACCACCCTAGTTCGAACTAGAGTGGTAATGTAGACATACCCTTAGAGACTAACTGAAATATATAGTATCATGAGCTTTCATGGGTAAGACCTACTTGGTTGTTGGGATTTATCAGTGTTCTGAATTCAGAATGTTCCGCAGAGAATGTTCAATTTTGATGACGTTCCTCCAGTTCCCAAGCTGAGTTCTCATGGATCCTTGCTTTCTAGGCAGCTTTCAAACCTGCCTGATTTCCTATTAGCTCACTTGCCCAGCTCCTTAGTAGCTGCCTAATCAGAAGAAAACCAAATGTCAGCATATCAAAAGCCTCCACAAAATGGAATTATTTTTCTCTGAACAGCTCCAATGCAAACAAGGCAGGATGAAAAATGATTTGTTCTGGCAGCAGATGCTTTTCTCTGCACTGAAGGAGAATTTACATTTGTACGCACTTTTGCTTTCTCAGTCCCAGCTAGAACATGGACCACTGGAAATCCACTTTTTCCAAGGCACCCAATGGCTGAGCTGACTGAAAGAATGAAAAAAACTATTAATGCATTTATTGAAGAATCTGAATTCCATGTTTGATTGGATACTGTCCTTTGGGGGATGTGAGGCTCTATCATTCATGAGTGATAGTTCTCAAATTCTCACTAGTTTTAGTCCTAACAATCTTTTTGCAAATAAAACTCACCTGAAATCTGTTGTTATTTTCGCCAATAATTCAATCAGGAGCTCAGAAAAGAAATCATGTGGCTCAGCTGACCAATTAGGCAATGCAATTAACAAACTGTAAATAACAATTAGTCGATGTGAAGAATTTGCAAACAAATCCATGGTGTAGGAATAGTTCAGCTAAGTTTTTACGGGAAGGTTTATAAATAACAAAGCCTTCTATGAAATTGGGATCTGCTCATGGACAAACTGAGAAAGAAGCTAAAACCCCTACTAAAGTTACTCAACCAAATTTTCCATGCTTCAGAAGGCTGGATAATTCCACAGACATCAGACTGTGTCTTTTCCAATAGGAGGAATTCTTACAATCAAATCTTTCATCTGTCCCTAGGAACAACCACCCCAGAGTAATTTCAGTTTAAAATGTCCTCCCAAATCAGATTTCCCATGGAAATTGGAGGTCATTCTCCTTTTCTTATTGTTCAGGTTTAAAATGAGAAATGTGGCACTGTTAAATCGAGGTGGCCTCAGATCTTATTTTCACTAAAGCTACTCAGCATGATTATTTCTTTTCTGATGCACTCTTTGGATCCTGACCTCTCACTTTATATCACATTTACATTAATGTGGTCTGAGCCCAAATGGTCTGGGAGTAAACATGCTAAACAGAAATACCTCTTGACAATACTACTGTATCTAGCAGGCAGGTATATATTCTGCCCATGCAAAATATTATTGGGAGTTTTAGTCACATAGGGTATGTCTACACTACAATGTTAGTTCGAACTAACGGACGTTAGTTCGAACTAACATTCATAGGCGCTACACTAGCGCTCCGCTAGTTTGAATTTAAATCGAACTAGCGGAGCGCTTAGTTCGAACTAGGAAAACCTCATTTTACGAGGATTAAGCCTAGTTCGAACTTACTAGTTCGAATTAAGGGGTGTGTAGCCCCTTAATTCGAACTAGTGGGAGGCTAGCCCTCCCCAGCTTTCCCTGGTGGCCACTCTGGCCAACACCAGGGAAACTCGTCTGCCCCCCTCCCGGCCCCGGAGCCCTTAAAGGGGCACGGGCTGGCTACGGTGCCCGTGCCAGGTACAAGCCTGCCAGCACCCAGCCAGCAGACCCTGCACCTGGCACGGCACAGAGCCACCCACCCGATGTCCCCCAGCCCTTCCCCTCTTCCCGGGACCAGGCTGGCGGCTCCCGGGAGCTTGCCGGGGACCGCATGAGGCGGGCACCTTCCTGGGCTAGTGCGGACATCGTGGACCTCGTCCACGATCTCCGCACTAGGCACAGGAAAGTGGCCGTCTAGGGCAGGAGAGCTGCCAGCCTGGCCACCCAGGAGCAGGTGTGCATGAAAATCAAGGGGGTCCACAGAGACCCCCGACCCTGAGCCCTGAGCTTACAATGGCCGTCCTGGGTCAGACCAAAGGTCCATCTAGCCCAGTAGCCTGTCTGCCGACAGCGGCCAACCCTAGGGACCCTGGAGGGGATGGACCGAAGACAGTGACCAAGCCATTTGTCTCGTGCCATCCCTCTCCAGCCTTCCACAAACTTTGGGCAGGGACACCACTCCTACCCCCTGGCTAAGACTACTCCATGGACCCAACCTCCATGACTTGATCTCACTTCCCTTTCAACTCTGTTCTAGTTCCAGCCTTCACAGCCTCCTGAAGCAAGGAGTTCCACAGGTTGACTCTTTGCTTTGGGAAGAACAACTTTCTCTTACTAGTTTCAAGACTGCTACCCATTCCTTTCCTTTGGTGTCCTCTAGTCCTTCTTTATGGGAACTCAGGAAGAACTTTTATGAATGCACCCTCTCCACCCAACCCCTGCTTTTAGAGACCTCTATCCTGTCCCCGCTCCATCTCCTCTTTTCTAAGCTGAACAGTCCCAGTCTCTGTAGCCTCTCTTCATATGGGACCTGTTCCCAACCCCTGATCATGTTAGTTGCCCTCCCCTCTCCCAGCCTTTCTCTTCCCCTCTCCCACCTCCTTTTCCCAGTCTCCCCCAGTTTTGTTCAATAAAGACAGAGTCAATGTTGGAAGAAACGTTATCTTTATTTTGTACATCAGGAAGGGGGGCTAGGGAAGGGTAAGTGGAAGGAGGTGAGGGAGGAATGGGGTACGAGCCCCCGATGGGGAGGACTGGGCTGGCTCTGCAGGCTTCTGGGGGTGGAAGCTCTCCTGCAGCCCCCCAATTGTCCCCTCTCCCCAGATGGCAGCCTGCAGCAAGTGCAGCCGGTCTGATGGCCGAGTGCTGTGATGTGCCCAGTCTGGGCACTCCGGGCACTCCAAGCCAGGACTGGTTTTCAAACAGGGCACCCCTGAGAACTGTCTGTCCGGGGTGGGAGTCGGGACCCTTTAAGCGCAGCCCTCGGCTAGCGTGAGACAGCATCTCCACGCTCTAAGCCCTCCTCTGATGCCCTGCTGGCACTGCTTCCGGCCATCCTTAAGCCCTGTTTAGGGTCCACTCAATGTGGACATGCTAGTTCGAATTAGCAAAACGCTAATTCGAACTAGTTTTTAGTTCTAGACGCGTTAGTTCGAATTAGCTTATTTCGAATTAACTAATTCGAACTAAGTTAGTTCGAACTAACTCTGTAGTGTAGACGTACCCATAGTTTGAGAGCACAGTCTGTTATTAGCCAGTTCTTTGACATCTAATTAATCCTGTTAGGAAGGGCTGTATGCACGATCTACAGCCTGTGATAAACGAGACACAGATCTTTGTCAAATAAATCACAAACCCATTGGGTTCGCTATTCTGGAGACAGACCTATTGAGGGAGCATCCGTTTGCCTTTGCTTCAGTCTTTGCCAGCTGATTCTAGTCATTAGTTGACATTTATACTGAATGGAAAATAATCAAACCAATTTAATCCACTTGTCTCCTCTGATTTTAGAGCAACTGAACTTTTTTCTTTAAGTCTTTCCTCATTGCTTGGTAGGTTAGGAGGGATTCTCCCCTCCCCCTTTTAGATGTTTGAGCTCCTTTTATGCTCAAACAGCAAGAGATGCAACCATTTCTGAATGCAACTCGGGAAATACTGGGTGGGGTTCAAAATGCAGCCCCCTTCTGTTCAGCAGCCAGGCAGTGGGAATGAAGTAGCTTTGCCACTTTCTCCCCTCTCTCTGCAGCTCAACTGCAGGAAATTAGAACCAGAGGCTCAGTACGTGGATCACTGGGAATGAGATGCCAAGTTGCTAAAATACCAGCTAGGCAAGGCTGCTGAGAAGCAAGAAAAAACAGCCAGGCCAAAATTTTGCCAGAGTTGCACGATTTATGTTTCATTAAGTAGTAGAAAATGTGAGCAATGACTCATACTTTGTTCAGCAAATTCAAGCACTGTGGGTACATTGTCAAACCAATACATCAGAGAGCCCTTATTATCCATACTAACCAGTTGACTTATTCCTCCAGGCCTGGCTCCAAAAAAAGGGAACATTTTCATGCAAAGAGAGTGCAGGAGAAGAGAGTGGAATGGAGATTTCACCCTGATTTCCAACAGGGTTTGGAATATTCTGCCTGGCTTTGTAAGGCAGGCAAACAAGAAGGACTTGATTTTCAGCACCCATAATCAGGGCTAGGTCTTCAAAAGCGCTCAGCTCTCATTTTAGGCACCAAAATACATAGCTGTATTTTCAAAAGAGCTTAGCACAGTGGGAGCTGAGTTCTTGAAAATGCGGTCATAAGTCTTACGTTGGGTGCTGAGATTGTTGAAAATCAGGTCTTCGCCCTAGAAAATGTTTGTGACACCCTCTGACACCTTGTGAAGGATAGCTCTAAAAGTCTTGATTGGCTAGACATTAATAGCTTATTGGATTGTCCTGTTATTGTTGTATGTGAAGTAATGAAGTTTAGCTATGTACCTATACTGAAACATGTGGTGAGGTTCAAAACACCTCCAGGCAGCCTTTCAGGTACAACAGGAAAAAGGCCAAACAATGTTAATGGCTTATTGAGGAAATGCGCACAAGCACAAGGAACTGTGTGCAATAGAAACCTCTCAGAGACAGCACTACACAATGGGAACTACATGTCACAGCAAAAGGGCTTTCATGGAAGTGGAATAATATATCAAAGGGGAAAAATGACATCATGGGGGGACCTCACTCTCCCTACAGCAAGACACCTAGAAACAAAGACTGAAGGGTGGGAAGTGACAGTCCCAGGTTGGAAGGATTTTTAACCTCTGTAAGAAAATCTGGGAAAACCAAGGCAACTTGTACTTTAAGAATCTGTCTGCCTGCTACTTCAGATTTCAGTTAATTTGACATTTTTATGGACATTTCTAAAGTTTTCTACTAGTTATAAGCATGGAACAAAAGCTCCTTTCTTTCAGAGAAAGAAGTGGGTGTGTGTGTGAAGAGTGGGGGAGAGATCTGACCCCCAAAGAAAGAAATACTGGTGTGAAGTAACCTCCGCGTTTGCTTCTGGTGGTGACCTTGCAATATACTGAGAGAAAGAGAAAGAAGCCCTGCCATGATTTAAACTCTGTTTAGATAAATGTTCACTGACTACACTGGAGACATGACATAATCACAGAGTTTGTGGGGAGAAGGCCCTGGAAACTGGCTTCTTTGAAACACTGTTTCCTTATACGTAGAACAGCACTTTCAGTCTTTGAGTCTCAAGAAGTTACAGTCTGTCACAATGCCAGACTGCAGAGCTCTGTTCACTGGACTGGCAGCAGGATTCATGGAACCTGAGAGCTGGTTCAGAGAAGGAACTGGATGCTCCAATTAAGCCCCTGATGCCTCTTGGGGATTTTCCTGATGCTTGTTCTTCTTGGATTGCTCTCTGTGGACGGTTCGGGGTGTGATCACCCCCTCCCGGAAGGGGAGCGGGGCTCAACGAACCCCTTTGCCCTCTTTTAACGGGGTCCTACCCCAGGCCCCTGGTTATAAACCCTGTCAGTTGGGTGCAATTGCCACCTCTGGGCCAGGCCGGGGAGGGGGAGTTCAGCGGACCCTGCAACGGTAGCCTGTCTCTGCAGGGTGGGGCCTGCACCCACAGCCCAGTCCTTCTCGAGACCTCTATCTGGGCTGGCCCTACTGTCCGACCATCACCCTTCTCTGTTTCATGCCCGCGCTGTCGCTGACCGGGATTGAATACTCCTGTGGGGTGAGGGAGGGGGACCCGGTCCCACCCTCTCCCCGGGTCTCAGCCTGGGACCCTAAGTGCCGGGGCTCATTCAGACCCTTGGCGTTGAGGACAAACTGTGTGTCCTTGGCCATTTGGAATGTACTTTACAGAAAGAACTGGCTTGTTGGTCCTGATGCAGGGCGTTTTACTGCCTCTCAACCAGGCTCAGCATTCAGACTCTGAGGGTATGTCTACACTACCCCGCTAGTTCGAACTAGGAGGGTAATGTAGGCATACCGCACTTGCAAATGAAGCCCGGGATTTGAATTTCCCGGGCTTCATTTGCATAAGCGGGGTGCCGCCATTTTTAAAACCCCGCTGGTTCGAACCCCGTGCAGCGCGGCTACACGGGGCACGAACTAGGTAGTTCGAACTAGGCTTCCTAGTTCGAACTACCGTTACTCCTCATTCCACGAGGAGTAACGGTAGTTCGAACTAGGAAGCCTAGTTCGAACTACCTAGTTTGTGCCCCGTGTAGCCGCTGCACGGGGTTCGAACCAGCGGGGTTTAAAAAATGGCGGCGCCCCGCTTATGCAAATGAAGCCCGGGAAATTCAAATCCCGGGCTTCATTTGCAAGTGCGGTATGCCTACATTACCCTCCTAGTTCGAACTAGCGGGGTAGTGTAGACATACCCTGAGTGCAGAACCTTACATTCCATATAGACTGGAGAGTGGGGAGGTGGATGCACATCAGTTTACTCTCCAGTAACCCTCTCTCTGGCCAGTGTAAAATTGGACTCGAGAGGCCTGGTGGGAGACATTTTGACCCCACTGGGATGTAATGTGAATCTACTTTCAATTGGCCCTAAGGATAGTAAGGAGAGAAAAATGGAGAAAGTATGGGCCATCCCAGAGGCTTCCTCAAACCCAAGCAAACATGTTTCATAAAGCGATTAAAGAATAGGGAGGCATCACTCCAGCTCATTTCATAACAGGGAATAAGGCATTTGCTGAATAAACAGGACCTTCCCCTGACAGCCCGGATTATCAGGGAGGAGAGGAGCACTTTTACACATCCCATTTCCAAGTGTACTGGTGCACGTGTGACCCACTGCTCAGGGAACGTTATGCATCCCCCCTCTGCACTGGATCCACAGAGAATGTGAGTCTGGTCCAGCTCCCAGCTAAAAAGCCTGGCTCTTCAGTGGAAGCACAAGAACGGGGTGGGGAACTTGTTTAACTTAATCTGGCACGTGACAAATCTCCACACCACAGGCCGGAAGCCCTCAGCATTGGTACTCCCCCCAGCTGGGCTGCAGCTCTGAGCGCTGGCTTGTCGTGATCAGGGAAACTCTTCATATTGTCCTTGCTTGTAGGCTAGGCGGATCTTACTACATTTAAAAGGCAGAGTTGCAGCACCACTGCAGAGATGGTGCTGGGGGGGGGGGGGGAACTGGCTTTTAAGCCAACTCCTCACAGCCTGGATCCTGCTTCCTCCCTCCCCCCGCTGCCTCTATATCAGGGGCAGCAAGTGTGTGTGTGTGGAGGGG
Source organism: Pelodiscus sinensis (assembly GCF_052426305.1). Taxonomy (NCBI): domain Eukaryota; kingdom Metazoa; phylum Chordata; order Testudines; family Trionychidae; genus Pelodiscus; species Pelodiscus sinensis. The sequence goes on from NC_143065.1 coordinate 30,754,147, forward strand.
GTGGAGTGAAAATGCAAGTAGTTGATTAACTATCCAATAAGCCTAGGCTTATTGGGTAGTCGACTCTTCAGCCACTCTTTTACATCCCTATTAGCCATAGGCATGCTGTCAGTTAATGGCAGCTCCAGACATGTCTGAACTGGTTAAGAAAAAATCCTTTTCACAAATACTCTCCCCCATGCGAAGCCGATATGCTGACTGCTGAATCCCAAAGGGGGAACAGCAGAGAATTCATCTGAGGAAAGCCTGTATTAGACTGAAGCAGTTGGAGATATGGATTTATACCCTGTTGTATTTATTTTATTTTGTATCCAGCCTCACAGATTGCTCTATTGACACAGAGCAGCTAGTCTGGATTTGTAGAATCTGTAGACAAAGTTCAGCCTCTAGGAAAACAAGAACATGGAATAATTGTTATTAAAAAAGAAAGACACCTTTTCCATCCCTACCCACCATCAAGAAAGGGCCTGCCAGGCTGTCTGTGTCATTGGGGCATGCAAGGATCTATACAAAGCACCCACAGCTGCACTGTAAAGAACACAAAAAAATTTCACTGTGACTCTGATTTTGCTATAGGCTTGAAATTCAGGGCAAGATCAAGGGGAGGGGGAAAGAGATGGCTTGGTGGTTAGCATTCAAAGAAGAATGGGCCCCCATTTCCCACTCCTCACAGACATCCTGCGAGACCTCATACAAATCACTGGATCTCTCTGTGCCTTTATTCCCCATTCACTTCCATGTTATATTTCTTTCTCTCTTATCTAATTGGAATGCAAGCTCTTCAGATCAGGGGACGTCCCTTACTCTGAGTACCAGTATTCCCTGTATGTTGTGTGTTTGTGTAGATGCTCAGGAGAGATTCAAATGTCACCCAGCTGATTGGCATGGCACCCATACCTAGATTTTTTGTTTATACTTGTTCAACACATGCCTCAGTGCACATAAAAATTTATTCTGCACATGGATGGAAAAGATTAGAGGGAACATTGAAAGGTACATACGGCTCCTAGCCCAATGAAGCACTGGTGTTCAATGCGGCCTCAGGAGCAACTGTAATATAAAAATCAAGAATAAGAAAATGTTCTCTCAGGGTATGTCTACTCTGAAATAAGCACCCAGGGCGGGCACATGCCAGCTGACTCAGGCTCAGGTTCAGGGGCTGTTTAACTGCAGTGTAGATGTTCAACAGACCACGGTCTGGGACTCTTCCACCTCAATGGTTCCTACAGCCTTTGCTGTAGACTCCGTGACTATACTACAATTAAGCAGCCACACAAGACCAGGTGAATTGGCATGAGCCAGCTGCCAGCATCTCATTGCAGTGTAGATATACCCTAAAGTTCATGCACCTTTTTTGAGTGAATCTGACCCCAGTGCAGAGTTTTGCCTATGGATGACATCGAAATAGCTGCTCCATCCAGATGTGAGAGCTATGGAAAATGAACTGAGACACATCCAATAAAATCACATCTGGTACAAAGGCCCTTCTGGCACTGTTCCATTCTCCCACCTCTCCAAATATAACCCTAGCTGCTGATGTGTAGTAGAAGCCTGGTCATGTGCAATGGAGAAATTTATATTTTGTGTTTTAAGTATGTTTAGTAGCCAAGAAATGATCTACTTAAAGTTGACTCTAATGCATGTCAACCTGTGGAACTCCTTGCCAGAGGATGCTGTGAAGGCCAGGACTTTAACTGGGTTCAAAAAGAACTAGATAAATTCATGGATGCTAGGTCCATCATTGGGTATTAGCCAGGTTGGGTAGGAATGGTGTCCCTAGCTTCTGTTCGTCAGGGCTGGGAATGGGTGACAGGGAAGGGGTCACTTGAAGATTCCCTGTTCTGTTCACTCCCTCTGGGGCACCTGGTATTGCCACTGTCAGAAGATAGAATGCTGGGCTAGATGGACCTTTGGTCTGACCCAGTATGGCCGTTCTTATGACTTTCTCTGAGGTTTCCATCACACTTACCATGAACAACAGTAAACAAAGACAGTACTAGTTTCACTAGTGGCAGCTATGGTGTGGCTCACAAAATCCAAGACTCTGCTACAACATCACAAAGTATCTTTTCAATTATTTCTTTTCTATCATTTATTGTCAGTGGAGAACATCTGTCAATTGTGATGGGAAGCTATCTGACAAGGGAGAGAATGTATAGCCACAAGCAACTGAGCTGATCCTGTTAAACTTGTTATATTTGAGAGAGATCCAATCTGAAATTCAAGACCCTGGTCTCCCAAAGTGAAAATCCCACTCAGACTATCCTGCCCTCTGCTTAATGACAACTACTCCTTTCCTTAAAGAACCCACAGATCAGAGATGGTTACACGAATAGCTCATTTGGTTGGCAGAGACAAAAGGTTATTGTTTGCACAGAGGTTTTATAGTGTGAGTGTCTGTTATTTCAGTTACAACCATCCATCTTTTCATAAGGCCTGATTTCATTCTACGCTGGATTAAGCCTTGGCTGAGTTCCAACTCTGAAAGTGTATGAATGACTCCTCAGAAAGTAGGAACTTTTCAGCATTCATGTCTTGAAATAAATGTCTGCATCTCACTCCCTCCCCCCCCACCCCCAGAACATCACAACACTGTAAATATTTTCAGAGAAAGAAATTACTTGGTAAGAATAAAGCATGGGCACTGCGTGCCATGGAGAGGCCAAAGTGCAGTGCTAGTATTTGAGTATCTCTCAGAACACTACTTAAAAAAAAGTGTATTTTTTACCTGGAGGTAATCTCTAAGGTGCCACAGATCTACTTGTTGTATTTAAAAGATAACACAGAGTTATCCTAAGGTAGAAACACAGTGAAGATCAGGACCTTTAGTTCTGCTCTGAGGTAAATTTGCCAAGATAAGCATCCTATCCCTACTTGGGGTTGACTTTGCCTAGTTAGTTAACTCCACAGTGAAACTAAAGTACTTTTGTCTTCATTGTGTTTTTACCTCAGAATAGATCACTCTAGTAACCCTGAGATAAAAAATGCACCTGTTTAAGAAGTGCAAGCACACAATCAAAGCTAGGCCAAGGACAGACAGCTCCCTTCATCAACAGTGACAGTGCAAGCACGCTATCAAATATTTAACTAATTAAGCCACAGGCCCATAGGAATTGCCATATGGGACCAGATTATTGGTATATCTAGGTCAGTATCCTCTCACCAACAGTAGTCAATACCAGGTTGTTCAGAGAAGATGCATGGAACTCTATTGGAGACAGTTATTGGATAACCTTAACTCAGGGGCTACTAGACTGGCATGATTTTCCACAAATGCTTTTAACGGAAAAGCATTTGTGGAAAAGAGCATCTAGATTGGCACGGACGCTTTTCCGCAAAAGCACTTTTTGTGGAAAAGCGTCCGTGCCAATCTAGACACACTTTTCCGCAAAAAAAGCCCCGATGGCCATTTTCACGATCGGGGCTTTTTTGCACAAAACAAATCTGAGCTGTCTACACTGGCAAAAGCTTTGTGCAAAAGGACTTTTGCCCGAACGGGAGCAGCATAGTATTTCTGCAAGAAGCACTGATTTCAGACAGTAGGAAGTCACTGTTCTTGCGGAAATTCAAGCGGCCAGTGTAGACAACCAGTCTAGACACAGCCAGGGAGTGCTTCTTCCAAACTCCAATAGCTAGTTAAGTGAAGTCCTGAAACATGAGGGTTTACAACCTTGCTTAAATATTTGTTTAAACATCTTGTTTAAATATTTGTTGTAATAACTCTGGATATTCTTGTCATCCATATAACTATCTAATCTCTCCAGAAATAAGCATCTTACTCTATCAGAAATTGTCTTGGCCAACTAGTTGAGGAGTTTGAAATCTCTAATGCAAGCACTTTCTGAGCTTTGACAAGACAAAAAAAGAAGAATTTTCAGGAAGCGGTTTTCCTTAGATTTTCCTTAGGATCTATCTTTTAGAAACAGTTAATCACACATACCACAAATTTTGCACACACCCGAAGATTAGCCACATACTACATGAGTGTTATGTGAAGCACATTTTTTTTGTGATACACCAAAATTTTATGGGCAGAGACCAAAATTTGGCTCACAATGAAAAGATACCACAACCCTAACTACAGATTGAATGTATTTCCATTGTGAGTGTGTGAGAGGAAATTATATGCTGTCTTCCCAGGAGCTGTATTGCAGAACTTTGAGTGAGAGAGTAGGGGTGGGAATACAGTGGAGAAATCTGGAGAGGATGGAAGGAGGAGAAAATGAACATAAAAAAGTTGAATGTTCTCTGTGAGAGCTTTCTGGGCACATTTCCAATTAATTGCCTGAGAGTTAACCTGATGATAATAGCTGCATCTAGCTAATAGATAGGGGATGAATTGAAGAAAGCTATAAGACTAATTAACCCACTAGCTCAGAAAGTAGAAAGGGAAGGATGTATCAGGGGAAAGAGGACAAGAGAGCCAAACTCTAGAGAGGGGGTTCTCAAACTTTTTTTGCTCGGACCCCCTTTGAAAATATTTCAGGTTGTGACAACCCCCCATCCTGCGGGGGAGGGAAGCAATGATCCCTGCCCTGCCATGCCATGCCATTCTTACTTCTGCCCTGCTGCTGGGGGCAGTGCTGCATTCAGAGCTGGGCACCTGGCAAGAGGCCATTGCTCTCTGGCCATGTAGCTCTGAAGGGCTTGGGCTGTAAGCCCCATGCATAGCTGACTACTAGAGCCCTGGCATGGGCTGGGACTGACAGCCAGAGCTCTGGCATGCCTGGAGCTGACAGCTCATGATCCCTCCTGTAATAACCTCATGACTCTTCAGGTGGTCATGACCCCCAGTTTGAGAAGTTCTGTTCTAGATCCGGTCCACAAATAATCTCCTTTCTCTCTGATCTTTAATGTAGGGGGCTGAGGATGATATGTTGTTGTAGATGTAAGGAGGGTCTGAATCAATGCTTCCATTACAGCCAGCTGGAATGGGAAAGGAATCCTGGGTGTGGTTATGTTCATTCAGTTTGGTTAGACCTGCGAGGTATTCAACAGTTGTTATGTAAATACAGTTCAGGCTGGACTAGGAAAGAAATCCTGGATGTGGTTATGTAAATACACTTCACTCAGGTTGCTGTTGTGGGGGGTCACAAACCGTGTTAACAGTAAATGCAGGAATTGTAAGATATGACCATCAATGCTTGCAGTTATTGTGGGAATGCACAGTGCAGAAAAGTCAGACTGTTTTAACTCAATTAGAAGAGACCCTGTCAGTGTAAATACACTTGGATGGACGGAGGCTGCTATTTCTGAGCCCTATAGACCAGTGGTCACCAATCATAGACTGGGATCTACTTGTAGATCTTGGAGCCTCTGACAGGTGATCCTGACTGGTGTGGCCAAGAAGCTATCAAGAGCTGGCACTTCAGCTGCCCCTCCCCCCACTGCAGTGCATCTCCTGCCCTTTGCCTTGGAACTGCCTCCCCCACCACAGGGAGCATCCTGCTTGCAGTTTAGAGCAGGGAAGGGGGGGGGGGGGGTGCTGATGTCAGGGTGCCCCTCTCCCACCCTATATTCTGTCATCACAGAATGGGGGAGGCACAACAGGGCTTGAGATGGTGGGAATTTGCTAGCTGCTTTTGAAAGTGGTGCAGGGCCAAGGCAGCCTGCCTCAGCCCCACTGCACCATCAACCAGGAGCCACATGAGGTAAGCAATGTCCAGATGGAGCCAGCTCCGAACCCCTGCTCCAGTCATGAACCTTCTTCTGTACCCCAGGCCCTGTCCTAGTCCTAAGCCCCCTGGATCCAAACTCTCTCACAGAGCCTGTACCCTGAACCCCCTGCTGCACCCCAACTCCCTGCCCCAGGGTTAGCTCAGAGCCCCTCTCACACTCCAAATCCCTTAGCCCAAAACCAGAGCCTGTGCCCTAACCCTCTGCCCCTGGCCTGGTGAAAGGGAGGAGGATGGAGTGAGCAGAGGCAAGACCTTGGAAAAGAGGCACGAAAGAGGTGGGGCAAGGTTATTTGGGTTTGAGGTAGATCCTGGGCTGCACTTAAATTTAAAAAGTGATCTTGTGCTTAAAAAGGTTGGAGACCACTGCTATAGACTAAGCTGGGGAAGGAGTCAGCAAGCTGCATGCCCTCTAGGTATGAGCTGTAAGATTGGTTCAATCTGTTTCTCCCCACAGTTTCAATTATAAAGTTAAAGAAAGGCTCCATAGGTACAACCCACGAAAGCTCGTGACACCATCTACATGTTTTGTTAGTCTTTAAAGTGCTACCAGATTATTTGTTATTTTTGAAGTTTATCCTGTACAGACTAATTCGGCTACCCCTCTGTGTTGCATAAAAAAAGGCCTCCGCCTGAGCTTACTTTATTTTACACATGCATTTTCTGAAAATATACTAACTGTAAGGTCTAAGGTTTTAAACTGCAACTCATTGTAACCTTTGTAAAACTTTGTAATCTTTGTAACTCTCAGACACCTTGCTTGTAACTTGCTCTAAACTTCATTCTCCCTTGACCACCTAACCTCAAGATGATTCTTACCAACCACCACAGGACATACCACACTAATACCAACCCTGGTACCTTCCCTTGCAACAAACCCCGTTGCCAGCTTTGTCCACATATTCATTCTGCTGATACCATTATTGGACCTAACCAAGTGAGCTATAAGATCAAGAACACATATTCCTGCGCATCTAGAAATATAATCTATGCTATCATGTGCCGAAAGTGTCCGTCTGCTATGTACATTGGACAAACATCTCAGACACTTCGCCAAAGGATTAATGCCCACAAAACAGATATCAGACAAGATCACAAAGAAAAAACAGTTTCTTGCCATTTTAACCAGAAAGGACACTCTCTCAATGACTTAACCACCTGCATTCTGCTACAAAGACCTTTTACATCTGCACTTGAAAGGGAATCCTCTGAACTGTCATTCATGTTAAAATTCGACACTTTCCAAAAAGGACTGAACAAACATTTGAACTATCTCACCCATTACCAAGATAGTTTCCCCAATTATCACCTCTAATACCATTAACTCACAAACATCCCACTCTCCCCACCTCTAATATCATCAATTCACAGACACTTACCTTCCTTCCTTCCCCCCCCCCCCGCATCCCCCTTCTGTTCTGCAATGTGATTTGTCCTTTTCATATGTGTTCATTTTTTTAATTGTATCCTTTGGTATATATATGGTTGTGACTACTTTCTTCCACTATTTGATCTGAGGAAGTGGGTCTGGCCCACGAAAGCTCATCATCTAATAAACCATCTTGTTAGTCTTTAAAGTGCTACATTGTCCTGCATTTTGCTTCTCCCTTGAGTGATTGTGTGTGTGTGTGTGTGTGTTTGAAGCTACAAGGCTAAGGCTGGAGCACATGGTGATGAGTCATCAGAGACTGCTGCTTTGCTGGATAAAGGGAAGTCTGGGCATGCTCCCTGGTGATGAGGTGGATGAGTCACAGGGGCCATACAGACACAATATAAAGGAGAGGGAGCACATGTGAGACTCTCTTTCATTCTTCCCCTGCTTCTGAAAAACTCCTCTCTACCGCAGTCTCTTTCCTGACCAGCTCCCCAGCCACGATGAGCAGACAGACCCTCCAGGATCTACATGCCTTGGCTCCTTCTGCAACCCATATGCCCGTGTAAGTGTGAGACTGCCTGAGGGCAGGAATGAATGTGCGTGAATGAACGGAGGGGTGTGTGTGCTTGTTTGTGTGTGTGAGAGAGAGATAACTGGTTCCCTCTTTAGATTAAACCTTTGGTAGCAGCTCTATCTTCTTTAGTTTATGCCTAATGGCAATAAACCCATGTTAGTGTAACCCTGGGTCATCTCTAGTAGGAATTTGTTGGGGTAACACTCTGAAGCTTTTGGACATGCGAAGCACTGCATTCAGCCATATGGAATGGAAATCCATCAGCTACACAAAGAAACTTGCACAGATCCAAACAGACATCATCTTCCTTTCCAAGTGCAAACAGATGAACATCATACCTAAGGGTACGTCTACACTAGTTCGTTAATTCGAGCTAGGTAGGCAAATCAAGAAACCAGAGTTGCAAATGAAGCCCTGGATTTAAATATCCCGGGCTTTATTTGCATGTTCCTATCCGGCTGTCATTTTTAAATCCCCCTTAGTTGCCTGATTTGCCGAATTAACGAGCTAGTGTAGACATACCCTAAGGATCTAATGGTGAAAAACCTACTACAAGCTACATATCCCATGGACTACAGCCAGAGATTATGCCACACTCTTGCAAAAAAAACCAACAAAACCCTCAGGAATCACCTTATCAGTGTTCTATACAACAAACAGAAAAAAATCAAGGAGGATCTCTAAACATTAGAAACTATCATAGCTGGTCATATGAAGAATTGGGCTGTGCCCACAAAAACTCATGATACCATCTACATATTCTGTTAGGCTCTGAACTCTGGTCTGCCCTGACCAAGGGCAGCGACTCAGTGGGGTGCAGAGAAGGCTTGGGGTTGGGAAGGGGACATCTACATTGTTAGACTTGAGAGCCAGCGAGGAAAAGGATATTGCCCAACCTACTTGGGCTGGGACATTTATTTGTGGTTTTAGTTATGAACTGTGTTTGTGATGTCTTCCTATGGACTCTGTCTGTGGCGTTTTTCCAAATTAATGCCATGTTACTTCCTGCTGCTTTTATTAAAGGTTTTCTACACTCAGACTCTGTGCTTGCAAGTGAGGAAGCATTGCCTCCCAGAGGCACCCAAAGGTGTTATGTGATTTTCCAGGTTACTGGGTTGGGGCATGAGCCAGTTCTGTGTTGGATGGATTGAGAGGAACCCCTAGATATTGAACCTGGCCCTGGCTGCTACTGGTGCTATCTGGCAGAAGGGTTACATAAATAAGCAACTGCACAATGCTGTGAAGGTGGCAGGGGAATACTGTAAATAAAACATGCATGGTGTTTACAAGCAGAGAGTGCTTGAGCAGTCTGTGTTGTGCCCAGAAGAACACAGGAGTGGAAACTCAGGCTGCTGCTTGGTCTTCTCAGATGAAAAGCCTCACCCTCAGGCATCCTTTTTGTACATCTGATGTCACTTAGATTTTGAAGCGCAAATTCCTTCCCATTCCTGTTGATCGCAAATATCCCAGCTTGCTTAACATACATCTTTCCTGGTTTTGGAGCTGTATGCAATATAACTTTCTGGAAAGAGCAAAAAGTTCTAAGCATGTTGGCTTGCTTTGATGTACACACTCCAGGGTGTCCCTTTGAGGTCACTAACTTATTTGGGTTTCCAGTTCAGGATCATCAATACTGTCTTCTGTCTTACACAGTGGCACTTAGCACCAAAATAGACATCACATGGAGATAGTGAAATATGGATGGCAGGAATCATTATCTGGGAAGCCATACTTTATAGAAGCTCTTACTCCCAAATGTGATTTTTTTGAGAATATTCAGATATGTCAATTCCAGGAGCAATCTCGGAATTTTAGTTCAAATGATCCCTCTGCAAATCTTGACTCTGAAAAGAGTCTAGAGTCCATTTAATAGCTTAAATCAATAGCTTAATAGCTTAAACCTACTGTAGTGACAGCCCTAGCAAAAGCCTTAAGATGTTGAAACAAATTTTTAATAAGAGAATATCTCAACCACCAATGTATGGAAGGACTGCGGTAAATTACAGTGGAATAAGTTCCAGTCTCCTGTGGGTTTCTGGTGACTCAGGCTTTGCATTCTCATGGTTTATGATTTCACCAGATCTCTTCAGTAGAATTATTTCCTGGCAACTCATTGCAACCTATCAGTTCTATATATATATATATATATATATATATATATATATATATAATATGGCAAATAATTATTAATAATAAAAATGCCATCTTTCCTGAAGCAGTAACTGGGTTAACATTCTGTCTCCCTGATGCTTTTTAGATTATATTAGTCATGAACAGCAGCTGACAGGAAGTACCCCTTTGGAGACCCCTCCCAGAAGTCTAATGGAAAAAAAGCATTTCTTTAAAATAAATTCCAGTTGAGTGTATCAAACAGGAAAATGTTAACATTTTCCAGAAAGAGCTGCTGTTTCATGAACCCTTGAACATAAAAGCACATGAGCTGTCTCAATTAGTTGCAGCCCATTAGACAGACTTACAGGAGAGATGCAAGTGACTGAGAGACAGGAAATGACGTCATCACTAAGTACCAATAAAGACCCATGAAGCAGAGCTTTAAAAATAACTTTTATAGTCTATCCAGAAAGAACATGTTTGGTTTTTCATGCAGCCCTGAGCACACATACAGGCCATATATAGCAGCTGATGTGTTAGAGACAGTTTCCCCGGAAACCGCTGGTCACTGAGCTACAGGGCCTCATTTCTCACTGCCTTGTACCTTGTGTTGACATCAGTACCTATGCAAAGCAAGGATAAGGAGGATACAAAATACTGCCAGGTCTGAATGGCAGCACTTTGAAGTCACATGTCATAGGTAGAAATGATGCCATAAGGTACCATGCCAGGGAAAATTAGGCCCTCGGTATTCAGTTTGCAATATTCATCACTCCAGCAGCCGTGCCCTTGCCATTCAGCATGATGGAATTCTATACTCCTCCACAGTGGGCCACAGATGACTGGCAAAGTCAGCATCTCAATTGCCAAGCCTTCCCCCCAACTCTGCTAAATGGAGCTAGGTCAAGAGACAGAGATAAAGCTACCTCTGTACAGGTGCCCTAAATACCCTTACATTAGCCAAAGAAATCAATGCTACACACTAGAAGGAAGAAAATGCTCCATCTGTCACCAGAGTCATGAGAGCTGCTTGCCACCTTACTGTGTGTGCTAACGTCACATCCTTCAGAAGGGACAAGGGATGTTCCTGCTGCCTTAGCTAGGACGTGCTAGGATATGCTATCTGGCTATTCACTCATTAAGCACACACCAACTTTCTCCTCCTTCCCACCACTAAGGATCACCCTCCCATGCCCATACCCATCAGGCGACAAAGTAGGATTGTACATTTACAACATGCTGTATGAATGTCTTGAAATAGATGGTCAGTGCCATGTGTACTGTGCTTCATATTAAAATCAACAATTGCATTTGAAAAATAGGTTGTCTATTGCAAAGCAGATTCGGCATGTTCAGTGCTTCAACTTCAGTTATGAAAATAGGAGGCTGGGAGAATGAAAATTAGTGTCAGTGGGAAACTAAGGGACTTAAAAGTTACAATGGGGTCATGATGCTCTTAATATGGCTCTGGGTGCCTAGAGATTTCCAGGTAGCAGCACAGGAGAGATTCTATCACAAACCACTGACCTGATTCCTCTGTCTTATCTGTTGTTGATATTAACAGGGGTTTTGCCTACCTAGGGACGGAAAGACTGAGCATCTCCTGTGATGTGTAGGCACTGCTGGGTGAGTTAAGGATAAAATGTCAATCTTCAAAGAGAAAATCAAATTTGCTTCGACAGCACCTTTGTATGGAAATTAGCCAGTTAGGTGAGCAGGTACAACTGACACACCTGCCCCTCCACCACAATCAGGGCCAATTTTCAAAAGGACTTAAATCTATTAATGTTCATTTACATTTTTACTTAGCATCAAATGAATGGAAACATGGGGCTTGATTTTCAAGGTGCATCCATCCAGGGTGTAAGATGATACTTTCAATGGCAAAATTCTTTCAGGATCAAACCATTTGCTCTGTCTTGGGATTTAGGATTATGATATAATTATATATTGTTATATAAAACTGGGATTCAGCCTCCAAAACCCTCCTCCAGTGACTTTTAATTAAAGCACCAGAAAGAAAAGACCAGTGAAACATTGTAGCATTTTTAATTAACAAAGCCAGGAGTTTATTTTTTAAAAACAAGATTACCTGTAACGTCATTAAAATTAGTCCTTCCCTGACAGGCTTTGCAATCACTGCAGGAAAGAGAGACGTTAAAGGCTATTAAAGGGTTTAAACACAACAATGTGATTTAAGAAGTATGTTTTTAATGGAAAAACCTAGCTAACTTTTAATTTTTGCCAGGACATAATGTATCAGTGCACGAAGAGCACGAAGAGCAGAGAAAAGCAAAGTGTACATGTGAATATTTTAAAAATCAACCATTTTACATTAGTCTCCTCATTTAAAAGCTGTGGCCTATGGGGTGTGAAAGGAAGAAGATAAATCAATGGAAGCCCAAGACAACAGCAAGTTGTCACCTACTTGGACAAATTGCTGGGAGATGACTGACTAGGTATCTCAGTGGCTTCAGTGCAGCATAGCACATGATCTACTTGAAGCATGATTTGGATGGGACTTCAGTACATGCTTTGTTGATCTGGGATTGATATGTTGTCTAACTGCATGGGGAAGGCCAGTTCTTCTGAAAAAGATTGCTCAGGAAAACAGAGAACAAACTAGCTTCCACTTTGAAGATGGAGGAGGTGGTTTCCTCCAGTGAACCTGTTGTCAGGTTGGAGTGGAGGGACAGGGCATCCCTCTCTATCAATCTTACTGTCTTCTGAGAGGGAGTCCTCTGATCTTCCCACTGCAGCCTGGGGTAGCAGAAAGAAGAACCTGTGGAACTCACCCGCTGTGCCCACTGTTTAGTTCAGAACCAGGAGAACTCTCTTTCCTGGATGTGCAGATCGTTCAGCTCTTCGAGGAAGCGAGCACCTTCTCTTACGTATCATAGAATGTCATGCACGCTTACCGCATGGTGCTGCAATAACTAATAATATAATTCTCCCAGAATATCTCTTGATTGCTTGCAGGCGGCTGCTTTTCTCACAGCAGTGCTGTGTTCAGATAGACAGGGCTGAATTCTTCTTCCTACCTCTCTGCCTGGGAATTACTGACGTGGCTACATCATTATGGGTGGGGTCAGAGACCAGCATGCCCTACAAGAACAGGCCTGACTTTGTTCTGTCCATGATTTCCTGTTTTTTCTCTGCTTTGGATGGCCATGGTTTTGCTGTCCAGACATCCTGTTCAGTCCCATGGCTAAAGCAAATGGAAGGAATTCATAGGGTCACAACACCATCTGTACATTGTGGCTAGGCAATTCCAGGCTAAAAGTGGCTGGAATGCTAGCAGAAGGATTATGACCTGGAAAAGAGTCATGGTGAATGAGTGGAGAACAGGATGCTAGAAGCAGAAGATGAGAAGTATTGAGATCCACTAATGCCCTGAGATAATATCCATCTGATCTGAAATAGGTGACCTTGGTTCAGCACTCCAGAAGAGGTATCAAAACGCCAAGGTCTCTGAAAGCAGACTGTGCCAAGAATCCTCTTCACAAATGTGTGGCAGGTTTCATGCTCTACTGGTGAACGGGAGTGACGTTGTATCTCTATGAGAAGAGAATCATTCTCCTTGCTAGCACATCACTGAGGCCCTGTAATAAAGCCTTTACTCCATGCTCGGACAAATCCCTCTGACTTCCACTGGAGTCAAAGCTGTAGAGGAGACTCATGGAGTTATTATAGCAGGGATAGATGCAGAACCCAGACAGACTAACAGGACAGTTCCATACATACAAGATGGGAAGCGACTGTCTAGGAAGGAGCATGGCGGAAAGGGATCTAGGGGTCATAGTGGACCACAAGTTGAATATGAGTCAACAGTGTGATGCTGTTGCAAAAAAAGCAAATATGATTCTAGGTTGTATCAACAGGTGTGTTGTAAGCAAAACTCGTGAAGTCATTCTGCCGCTCTACTCTGCACTAGTTAGGCCTCAGCTGGAGTACTGTGTCCAGTTCTGGGCGCCACATTTCAAGAAAGATGTGGAGAAATTGGAAAGGGTACAGAGAAGAGCGACAAGAATGATTAAAGGTTTAGAGAACATGACCTATGAAGCCAGGCTTCATGAACTGGGCTTGTTTAGTTTGGAAAAAAGATTAAGGGGGGACATGATAGCGGTTTTCAAATATCTAAAAGGGTGTCACAAGGAGGAAGGAGAAAATTTGTTCCTCTTGGTTACTGAGGACAGGACAAGGAGTAATGGGCTTAAAGTGCAGCAGGGGAGGTTTAGATTGGACATTAGGAAAAAATTCCTAACTGTCAGGGTGGTCAAATATTGGAATAAATTGCCAAGGGAGGTGGTGGAATCTCCCTCTCTGGAGATATTTAAGAACAGGTTAGATAGACATCTGTCAGGGATGGTGTAGACGGAGCTTGGTCCTGCCTTGAGGGCGGGGGGCTGGACTCGATGACCTCTCGAGGTCCCTTCCAGTCCTATGATTCTATGGTTCTATGACAGGAAAGAGGGCATCTGACAGGCCTCCTCAGACCAAAGGCAGTGATCTGAATCGGGGTACTCAGCGCTCAAGCAGAGGCCTGCACTTCGCTATGCCTGGCAATCATGGAGGAAGAACTTTGTTCTTTACAGGTGAGTTCCAGTGCTGAGTGTCTCCCTTTTTACCCCATTGATTTTCTACCTCTTGGAGGCCATGTGCATGACTAGAGTAACTCGTTTCTCTGGCAGGTTTGCTTTTGTTTTCCCGACTTCACATCAGATTCACTCCCAATGACTCAATCTCCTTTTCCAAACCCAAGGATCCAAAAACCAGAAACCAGCTCCAAAGTCCAGCTCCTGACTAGGTAACAATTATGGGGCTATAGGGCTGTTTGAGACATTCATCACCCACCATGATACGATGGCTCCCCAGCAATCCTCAGCAAGTAAACAAAAGTCTTTCTGTACAATAGTCAAAAGCTCTGATTACTTTTAAAAACTCAAATCCTGTGGAAGGCAGGGTGGGCGGTTTATGACCATTGACCTTTAATGCAGCTTGGTTTATAAAGAGCTGTCTTTCTGCTGCGCCACTGGGATTGTACAATTTTCTTGGCCGTGAATAGCAGCTTTGTAGCATTCCACTGTGTGGTCATTCACAGGCAATCTGTTGGTCCTTTTAGAGCAGTTTAATAATAATAAAAAAATGTATCTGAAACACACCAGGAGTGTGGAAGTCAAGTATCAGCTCACGACCCTGTCAATAAATGAATGTATTTGGGCCTCCTTGAGGAAGAACAAGGTTGTTTTTTAGGAATTTAACCTGGTACTTGTAGGGCTCTAAATAGACCCTGTTAGTGAAAAAAGCAGGGAATTAATAAGAGACAGTTGGAGTGAGGACAGGAAGAAAAAACTGGGAGAAAGGAAAAGAAGAGAAACAAGAAAAAGGGCCAAAGAGAAAAATAAAAAGAGATGCAGGACAGGGTCACCCAGAGCAATATTACCTTGTTCTTCTGCTGGGCCATTAAATTAATTGATTGTTGAGTCTCTACTGGACTCATAGATTGTGAATACTGTGGTAGACTCCTCTGAATCATTTTCTAACTGAACCTTAGTCCATTCATTATGTCCTTAAGACAAGGTCTTAGTGCTGTACTGATACTGGCAATGGTACCTTTCTGCTCATCCCAATTCATACCTCAGTTGGGGGACCCATTTGTTTGTTCACTTATGGGGGCCTACTGATGAGCTCAGGTTGATTGCTGGGACCCCACTGGAGTCTCCCTGACTTTTTAAACTGGAAATATTTGAAATAAGCTGGGATCTCTTGGCATAAATGGAAACAACTGAAAATTGTTTTAATCCAGTTTGTGTTTAGGGAAAATGAGTATTCATTGTGTCAGAGCTGCTCCACATGCAGACTGCATATCACACTTGGAAATGCCATCTAAACAAATGAGATAGACAGTTAACACTGAACTTCCAATCAGTGCAGAAGTATAGCACATTCTGTCGTCAAAGAAATATATCTTGTGCTGATATGCATAGTTTGGTCTTAACTCCGAGATCCTTCAGCCATACTGTTCCACTGAGCAGGGTGAAGAGGGGTCAAGGATGAGGGGAAACACTTGGCATAATCTGCATGAAGCAATATTTCATTCCATTTGTTTGTAAAATGTTCACCTTCTAATGCTGTATCTAAGCTACTGCACAAACAACTTTACACAAAGTTCATCGCCCAAGTGGGCCAGAATTGGCAAATTCCAGTTGAAAGAAACATTTCAAATTGGTCTCTATTGAAGGAACTGTGGATGAAGGAACTGAAAGCGATTCTTTGAAATAGTCATTGCGGGAACAGGTCCTCAGAAGGAGCATATTTTCAGCCAGCCATGTCTGTCTGTCTACAGCTCCTAAAAGATATTAGGAGAGCCAGGAAGTCCAACTGGGTAAAAAATAACAACCTCAGCTTTCCCCACTGTGTGGGAATGTACAGCAATGAAAATCAGATACAAAATGAGTCTATTTTTCTTTTCTTGCCTGACTGAAAGTCTCACAACAGCCTCTTAGAAGCCACTGATGGCTCTCGTGGTTCTGGATGCTTGACCTGGTGATGCTTGTGTTATTAAGGGCAGTCTTTCCAATAACAAAATATATAGTCAGCTTCTTCCACAACCCTCTGTATGCAGGCCCGCCAGCAAGGACGGTACAAAGGGGGGAGCTGCCCTGGGCCCCTGCAATTCAAAAAGTCCTGGGCTCCCAGCCACCACTGCTACTACTGGAACAGGGATGATGGCTGGGGCCCTGGGCCCTTTAAATAGCTGTTGGAGCCTTGGCACTGAGTGCTTTGTGCAGTGCTGAGGGTTGCCTGGCAGAGGCGCCACATGTTCTGGGTGGCACTGTGGGTGCCTGGAGGAAGCAAGCCCCAGCCCCACCCCTTTCTCCCGAGGCCTCCACCTTCCAGGGGTGTGGAGACAGCTCTCTGACCCCACCTTGCCCTTGTGCCTCATTCCAAGCCACCCCATAAGTCTTTCCAAAGCTGATCTGCAAACCCCTTCCTCATTTAAATCCCTCTGAGAACCTCACTTCTATAACACTGAGCTAAGGGCTTGTCTACACTTATCATGCTGTGGCACTGTAGCACTTTGGGAAGATGCTACCTCCTCCTCAGTGCAGGTTAGGTTGCTATGACTTTGTCACCCAGAGGATTTTCCAACCTTCTGAGCAACATAATTATATGGACAAGTTTGTAGTGTAAACCAGGGCTCTGGCTGTGGAGTGCAACAACTCTCATGCTTAACATTAAACATGTGTAAGCATTTCGCTGGATCAGAGTGTAGGTCATCTATTTATCTGGTGAGTGAATTACTCATTTGCATGGAGGGAGGATGTTGAAGGTGGCAGACAGGGGAAGATGGAGACTGGAACGGGAACCAGTTCACAAGGCATATCGGAAGGCTGAATTCTCCAGCAATTTAGGGTCTTTAATTTCAAAAGTAACAGTGACCAAATATATGTCATCAGTAGGCTTTAACCTATCATTATAGAGCTCCATAGTCTCCCTTTTGTCTGTATTATCTTTTAGAGTGTCAGCTCTCCCCTGGCAGGGTTTGTGTTACCCTCAGTATTAAGAAAAGGCCTTATACATAGAAGATGCTACTACAACTTAAATAAAAAATAACAATAACAGGGTATTTCTTCCCCTGCCCAGAAAGGTGCCATAAATCAATATGCTTAGATTGTAATTACAAAAAATTCCTTCTTACATGATGAAACTCTTCAAGATAGGCAACATCCCAACCATTTTGTTCTGTTTGTACAATACCTTCCATTATACATGTTTGGTCTGTGACTGGGGCTTCTAGGTGCTACTGCAATGTAAATCAATCAATCATCATCATCATCACAATTACCAAGTTAACACAGACAGCCGCAGAAGAAGTTTCAGGATAGAGCCCTAACTACCCTCATCTCATTTATATAGATTTTGGGGAAAGAGACAAATTCACAAAGTATGGAGGATATAAAAAAAAATTCACATGAACCTCTTCTCCTGGTAGGTGAAGTGGAGAGCCTCATCTCCATTACTCTGGACAGCACAAGATTTACACAAGCTTCTTTCCAAATACTAGTCTCTGCCTGTCAATGTAGCAGTCTCTGTCAATGACACCAACAGGCTGGCTGTTCTTAATTACTGTGCCTTGGTGACAGACATCTACTGCTGAGCTTCCAGGATGTCTGATGAGTAAGTTTGTTAACACTTGTCAGTTTTTCAAATGGAAACAACAGGCAGAGTTACACTTCTCATGAAAGGCTGCCTTTGGGATGAGAGGTAAAACTAAGGTCCTAACTGCTGTCCTTATGCAAGATTCCAGAGCACTACTTACCTGATTTGGGATGTTAACCCTGTTGTGCTGGCCAAGTTCTACTGTGGGTTTACATTCTCTGTCCCTAAATTACTCTGCCGTTTCAGCTGGATACTCTTCCAAACTGTTATGTCGTGCTGCTATGCGCTGTTAATCATCTGTCCTTTTCTGCTCCAGTGGTGCATTTCAGTGGTGGGTGAAGTGATCTCAGACAGCTGGTTTGCAAAACACTTTGAGATCCTTGTATGAAAGGTATTATAAATACCAGTCATTACAATTATCAAAGACCTCTCTCTTCTAGTGTGTATGCATTATTACATCATCAAAAACTTTCCTCTGTTCACTTCAGGGTGAAAAACCACACAATGATCTTGCCTGCATCACCCTGCATCACTTGGGATAGTCCCTAGAAAAGGTTTAAGTTTCTCCTCTTCCTTTTCTGTCTATAGCCCTTCCTATATTGAATATCTCTCTATCTTTATTCCTAACTAAAGTGAAAGAGAGAGACTTAACTAATCCATTAACAATGACTCGGAACAGGCATGGTTAAAATAAATCAGGAGCTCGGAAATAAAAAACATTCACAGTTTCACTGCCACTTTCAAATAAAAGCTTAAAAAAAGAGCTCCCACCAGCTGGCCTATCAAATGTGAGATTTGTACATTTGTAAGCTACAAAAGTCCACAATCTCACAGAATGTTAGGACTCGCCAACCACAACCCAAAAGTCATGACACTCGGACCTTAGATCTGTCCTTGCTAAGCTGAGGACCAGATTCTGACCTCAAATAATGTGAGCAGAATTAATTTGTGGAGAGAGGCTTTCCCCTGGCATAAAGCCATCCAAGGCAGCCCTTTTACCAGCTGCATCCATACTCAGTCTAATTCCCAATACTGGAGTTAGCCAGCAGGTAGGGGGAAGGGAGGAGACACGGTAGCCTTTTAGGGACCTTACACCAGTCATGTAAATTACAGTAGCAACGAGGCTGCTCCAATTCTTGGTAGGGCTGGGCCAGCACAGAAACAGAGAGATGTTACTAGCTTCCTGAGATCCTACCCTGACAGCCCAGAAAATGTTCTACTGTACAGGCATCTGCCTTCAGAAGTTCAGTGCCTTATGTAGCTGGTGTAGTGACCATCTGGAGATAAGGGAATTACTCAGATCAGTCCTTGGAGGGTTCAGTTGCATTTACCAGGACTAGGATCCTGGATTCTTCATGAAATGCTTTATTCCTAGACCTGACTCAGATAAGTAACAGTGTTTCTGATTCAAGGTATGTATGCAGATGAGCCAGATGCCAAAACTAATTAGCAGTACTATCAGTGGTTCCACTGAGAATGCCAACGGCAAACGCAGCCCAGTGCTGAAAACAACAACCCTAAATGCTGAAAGAGGTGGGGGGGGGGGGGGGGGGGAGGGAGGTTGTCTAATCTGTTGAATTGTAGGCTAACAAGGGAGGCTGGGGAAGAGGGTATCTGGGGAAGGAGGCAGCTTCTTAAATGTGGAAATTACGCAGATGGAGTTTCCACTCAAAAAGGCCTTCCAAGGTGTAAGTTTTGGCAGAGCTGTTGTGGTTCCCATAGAAACCCAATGAGACTGGAGCCAGGCTGTCTGGGTAGAAAGATGACAGCAGTATATTGTAAATGCATTGTAGTTGCCCCCCCGCCCCCCACCCCCAACACATGAGCTGGAAACCTCTGGCCTGACTCAGCACATTGGAGAAATGTTGTTAGAGAAGCTTTTTTTTTTTTTTTTTTTTTTTTAAATCTCTGCATCCACTACATTTAGCCTAAGGGCCTACTTTTTGCAAAGCAACTTCTGTTTTCTGAGATCAAGACAATTCTGGAACACCTTGAACCCCAGGCATGAATCAGGATATGCTCTGGAAGTCAGGAGGTTTAATAGATTGCACATTACACAGATTGAGGAAGCTCCCTGCTCAGTGAACTTAAGGCCCAGTTGTGCCATCACCAACACCACTTTGTAATTCCAGATGCACAGTGCTTTATGTGATTTCCACTCTCGGGCTACGTCTACGCTATAGTGCTATTTCGCATCTTTTGAGTATGCCCGTTATTTTGAAATATAATGGGCTCGCTATTCTGACATCCCATAAACCTCATTCCACGAGGAGTAAGGAACGTTTCGGAATAGCGATTTATTTCAAAACTAGCCAATTTGCCCGTCATAAGACGATTTTCAGGTCTTTCCTCCACAACGATCTTCTCTCCTCTGCCTCTTGCCTCTTTCTCTCTCTCTCTCTTTCTCTACTCCTCCCCCTCCTGCCTCTCCCTGCATGGGGAGCATGGAGCCCAAATGGCTGCTTGCTCTGCTTGCTCCCTCGTGGTGGCCCGGCTGAGCGGCACAGAAGTCAGCCGAGCGCCACGGCGGGAGGCGAAGGGGAGTGGGGCGGTGACGTGAGGCGTGACAGTGGCTCCAGGCCCCGCCCCCTGGCCGTGAACGTCACTGCCCTGCCCCCTTCGCCTCCCGCCGTGGCACTCGGCTGACTTCTGCACCACTCAGCCGGGCCGCCGCGGGGAAGCAAGCGGTGCAAGTGGCCATTTGGCACCCAAACAACCGCTTGCTCCCCCATGGTGGCCCAGCTGAGTGGCACAGAAGTCAGCCGAGTGCTATGGCAGGAGGAAACAGCGCCGCCCAGAGGGAACAGCCAGCATTTCAGCAGCATTACAGAGTCACAGACATTGGGCTACTATATATATATATATATATATATATATATATATATATATATATATATATAAGCGCTGTGTAGACAGCGCCAAATTTCAAAATGAGGTATTTCAAAATTGACTCTAAAAAAGCCTCACAATCTGCATAGTTCAAATTATGTAATTTATTTTGAGCTTCAGATGCAGTGTAGACGCACCTTCTTTTAGCCACAGCTCATCCAGCAGACCTGACGCAGGAGGGCATGGCAAGGGATTGCTCTTTTTCCAACCCTACTACATGCTATGGAAATGTGATGGCAAAATTCTGCTCTTTTCCCCGTAGGTGACATCACAGGTAGGTAACACAGCTCCAGAGCTATTCACTTACTTCTTGATGGGGTTTTTCAACACGTTAAACAAACACAGCTGATCTAGCACCTCCTAAATACACTCCTTTTCCCCCTTAGAAAAACAGGCCTACATGGAGATGATAGCTACAAAATGTCGATAGAGGCAGTGGTTTTGGCTAATGAAAACACATATTTCAGCATTATTACTCTGCTTATGATACCCATGCTGCCCAATGCCTCTGTGGAACAATGCCACTTGTGCAAGGGGGTCGCAGCTCACAGGGGGTCCTCGGACTTAAGACACAACTCATTCCTCAGAATTGCATTGTAAGTCAAAACATTGCGAGTTGAAACAGCTTTTCTCATAGGAATCAGTGGTATAGGTTCCTGAATCAAGACTAGATGCACTATTTTCACCACTTGAACCCAGATTGTTGTACTAAATGAGTTATAGATGGCTAATGTTGTGACATTGAGGTATTGACTGTAGTGTATGGTGTACTGCATATTCATTTTATTCAGGGTTATTTTACCTCTTAATAAATCCAAGGTGATTTTCAATAATCTGTTTCCAAATAGAGAGGAGGGATGGTTATTACAGAAAACCATTAGGGATCAATGGGCAGGTGTGATATGGACTTGCAAATATGGATCAGAATACAGGATACACCATTCCCATCTAAGGCAAATGATACCATCAATTGCAAGGGAGAGACTTGTAAAGAATCGTTGGATTCTTCATTTGAATGGAACCTTTGACACACTAAAAGGTTGTAGAAGAGCATGATCATACAAAAAGCATGTTTTGCCCCTAAACATGTAGTGATGTCAACAGGAGTCAATGGCACTCAACTTCTCGCAGGTTTTCTCCCGTCTTCTGTTCTGTGGTTAATTGCAAATAGAAACGTATCCAAAAGAGCAATGTGATGTGTACATAGAGCCAATGTCTAAATCAGGTCTTGCATCACCCTGAAGGAAATTGATTATTTTTACTCACACAGTAGGCTTTACAGAAGACTGCCTGGGCTACAGCTCATCCCAAAACTCGCCCAGCCCAGTTAGGGCTGGAAAGAACCAGGCCTGGGACAACAGAAGAAGCTCTCATTCTCCAACTGACTGGGGCTTTGTGAGTGAGGTTGTGTTTGCATAAACTGGACCTGATTACTCACTGCAAGTTTTCCTTTCTCTAACCACTTTTCCTTTGAAGGTTATTAGCAATATAACAGCAGTTATTAATGGAAACCTTAACTTTGCCCCCTCCTGCAAGAAAACATCTGTGATAACATAACGCTGGGGAATGGGTTTACTCAGCTTTTCCTTTTCTTTTGACTTGTTTTGTTTGCACCTGCATCTATTCTAGTGGATGAGTTTACGGGCAGGGATATGTAGAAACTGAATTTTAAGCAATTACTAGAGAGCATGGATTCAATAAAGGAATAAGAACAGCATATGAGCTGGGAGCCCCATCAGGGCAAGCAACATGGGCTGAATACCAAATATTCACTGTGTAAATCTGCTTGTGTAAAATCTCAAGAGGAAAATTATATGGTGCATCATTCTGAATAATGAATAAATTGGAGAAAGTTGTGCTATTTTTGCAGTTTGTGAGAAAAGAAGATATAAAACCCATCCAATAAATTATTTGCTGCCAGTTATTCACCCATCCTTACTGAGGCAAGAAGACATTTATTAATATGCCCAGCCAAGTAGAGAGCTAACCAGACACCATAATTTGACTTCCTTTTGTTTCATTCGTGAATTTTCATAGCAGTTTGAATCTGCTCTTGAGAGCCCAAGTGCATCTTGGAGAATATTGGATGAGAAGTGCCTGCCTTGTCTCCTTTGCACCTAATTAGCAGAACACCATGTCTGAGCCTGGTATAAGCAACTATCTGTAGTCCATACTGGGACAAGGGCAGGAGGTATACAAGGAGAACTCTGGGTGCATAGCATTTGACTCTATGGAGAACTGCAATTTCATTTTGTTCTGCCTCACTTATATTCCTGTATTTCTTCTTTTAATCTCTTATTTTTTCTCTTCTTAGCTACCTCAGCAGTATTTCATCACCTCTCCCCATTAGAAGGGGCCATGCAACTGAGACCTTTCCACCTCTCAAGATATTCATGGAAGGAAGAATTACCATTTGCCTGCTGCAGGATTTAAATTCACCCGAGGATGATTTTGCCCATAGCACTTTGCAAACAATTTCTGGGTGTGAAGCTAAGCAGGGTAAAGAGAAAACAAAATCCATTTAGAAACATTCAAAAAATGAGCTTTCAGCTGCTTGCAAGCAAATCCAAAGTAGCTCAGCTGATTTCAAAAGTGATTCAATAGTATTTATCACAATGCAATCAAAATCAGAATCTGGTCCTCTGCCACTATCATTAGATAGTTGTGAGGCTTATTTTAAGATGATGCTTCAGCTCTGTAACACTACTGCAGTTAGAAACATGCCCATCTGTTCTGCATGTAAATCTATTCTTGCCAGTTGGAAGAGCTGTCACAGTAGGCATGTCCTGAATCAGGGGGGTTTGGATGTGCTTATGGCCCCTCCCAGGTTTGAATAGTGCTTTAAATATTCAAGATAACTTCTTCCTATTGTGTAGCTAATTTAGCTTTGCAGGATTTCCTCATGGTAAGCACAACTGTCCCACCCTGAGACTCTGTGTGTCTGGGAAACAAAACCCTTTTTTAGTATGGACCTCACCCTCCTTGACTGTACGGAAATCACAGATGCTAAAGTGATTTTACTACTTGGAAGAGGTGTGTCTGTCTTGGAGAAGAATGGAATGTTGGGCTTTTATGGCACTTGGAGAGTCTTTTGGAAAACACAAGCTGAATAGCAAAATCAGTAATGAGTCTTTGGGGATGGGTTCTCCTCATTATTTATTTATACATTTTAGAGGAAAATAACTATTGTTAGTCATTTGGTTTTCTTTCGAAAAGGTAATGTTATATAATTAAGCATGCATATTATTTCTGTATCCCATGAAATACTCTTCCCCAAGAAATATTTTGGGCCCTATATGGAAGTTTTGGCATTAACTTCCATCAGGACATGATTGTGTCCATAGTCTATGATTTATATTTAATGATTTTAGAGGGAGTTTGGATGGCACAATGGTACAGACCCTTGACCCATGTTTATGCTTCAGCCTCTGCCGTTTCTCCGACCAGTGGGAATTCCTAGTCCCAATTTTCCCACTGTGTACCCAGTTTACGTCACCTTCATCCACTAGAGCCCTATCACCCTTAGGCAATCTGCAGTCAGTGTGAAAGGAGCAGGAACAGAGAGAAATGGGATGCTGGCGCCATGATAGGGAACTCTCTCCTGGGAACTATAAGATGCACAAATAACCTGAGATCCTTAAGGCAGACGACAGTAAATAACACAGAGCTGACCAAAGGGGGAAGGTGGGGAGGGTGGAGAAACAGAGTGACACACACGTGTCTTTTATTCTTAAAGTGTCTCTTTGGAAAATGGTTCCAATATCTGTTTGGCTTTTTAACAGGGTGAAAGCCCAGGAGAGGTTTTAATTAAATATTTAGCTGCTGGTAAATTTTGAATCCATCTGTTCCAGCATGGGATTTAGCCTCCTTCAGTCAGACTTAGACTTCTGCAGCTGGCAGGTTACCTGGTGGTGAGCAGGAGTGTTACACTCAGAGCCAGAGTAATCCCTGCCTAATTCTACCAACTGCTGCTGTTAGACAAGAGATGAACTTGGCCCTGAACGTTCAGTAGCAGGGACAGTAAGTGAGGGAAAGTAAGCTGTTTTCACTACTCCACCCCCCCCCCCCAATACTGCAGTCCATTGACTGTATTTGGGGGCTAAGATTGTTAATGTAGGGCCCACAGTGATTAAAAGTATCAAGAGGCTACTTGTTTCCCTTATCAAAGGACAGTCGTGCCTATATAGAGAATCTCCTGTTAAAGAACGTATGCTTTCTATGCACCAAAGCCTGACAGATCTAAGGGACAAGCAATCAGCTGCTAGCAGGACACGGGAAAATCATATAGGAAAACTGGCTTAGCACAAGAATTGATCTGTTAATTGGAGGCATTCCCTGGGCTTCAGATATATTTTAAGAAACAGCCAAACCCTGGGAAATGAAGATACTGTAAAAGGACAAAGATAATAAGGGTCAACAGCCCAGGGAGAACTGAAGGAAATGTGCTTCTAGGAGGACAGGGGAGAGTTTTAGTGAAAGGTCTGAAACAGGCAGCAGTGCGCATCCAGTGGAAGGAGCAGAAAAAACAAGACATGAAGCCTGCACAGAGTTGGTCTGGATGGATCCCTCCAACTCATGTGGTACCCGAGGAAGACATCATAAGAGCCAAAGGTTATAATTTAAAGCCCACCAAATTTGAATGAGGAAGAAGGCAAATTTGAATGAGGGTGATTAATCATTGGAACAAGCTACCTAGGGAAATGGAGGATTCTTCATCTGTGGGTGTCTTCCGATTAAGATCAGCTTCCTTTACGAAAGATATCCCTTTGCCAGGCATATGTCATTGGGCTGGGCACAGCAGTAAGTGGGGGAACTTCGATGGCCTGTAATACACAGGCAGGCCTGGTGACAGAATTGGACAAAGTGGTGGCATAGGTGGTGGGTATCATAGGCTGGGGAAGACATTGCCTTCCCAAACTGCCTCAACTGGCCCCACTCATGCTCCACCAGAGTTCCCCATGCCCACTCCCCCAGCGTGCTGTTATGATGCCAGAGGCTGGGCAGGCAAGTTGGGGGCTACGACCACTCTGGCCATCTAGTGCTGGGGCTGGTGGCTTGGCTGTGGTAGGGTGGGGCTTGCTGGTCAGGGGTGCAGGCAGTGTGGCCCCAGCCTTGTGCCATGCCTCTGCCTTTAGACCTGGGGCAGGCTGTGGGTGTCTCGCCCACCGGCTGCTCTCCAGGGCTCCAGGGTCAGGGGAGCCTGGGGACACTACCATGGGATAGGGAGGGGGACAGGATCAATGGTCACATTGTGAGGGAGGGGGCAGGCTGGACAGGGGCCAGCACTGGCCACAGTGGGAGCAGGGAAGCCTGGGATCTGGCAGGTGGTTTTTTTTTGGGGGGGGAGCAGGGGGCTTGCCTCTCTAAGTCATGGGGTCATCCATCGCCCATAATAGGGGGCTCATCTCTGGCCACCCAAAAGGGACGGGGCCATGGGCAGGAGGAGAGGGGCTGGTGACTAGCCTCCCCCAGCAAGCTGGGGCTCTGGCAGCAATTTAAAGGGCACAGGGCTCTAGCTGCTGCTGCTGCTATGGTAGCAGCCTGAAACCCCAGGGCAACTGTCCTCTTTGCCCCCCCCCCCTGCACCTCATCAGCCAGCCTTGTACACAGGGTGTTAGTTTAGATGATTTAATGGTCCCTTCAGGCCATAAAATCTATGAATCAAATAAAAATCCAAGATCCAGCACCCTGAACGTAGGTTATCTTCTGACTCAGAGCTCAATGGTGTGGTTCAAGCGTCTTTCTGCTCATGAGTCTCTTTCTTTTTGAGCCTCTTCTCCAGTCCCTCCTGATGCTCAGTATGACCCCCCCTCTCCCCCGCCACACACACTTCATGGCTTTGCTGCATGCCTTGCTCACTGCTTGGCCCACAGAGGGAATTAAAAGCATTTGCAAACATTTCAGATAGCATCAGGCATGATAGGGGCAGGCGCTGTGCAAGCTTCCCACGCACAGCTTTGCCGACGCACCTCTGACCTGCAGCACCTGCTCCTGCAGACCTGGCCTCCCACACAGCTAATGTTATTTATTTGCTGGGTTTATTTATAGGGCTTTGTGTGGGGCTGGTAGAGTGCAGCAGCCGGGCGCCGTACAGCTTATTAAAAACAAACAAAAACATGCGAGGCGTCTCAATGCAGCTACTCAGCATCCATCTCCTGCCTAGCAAAATCTCTGGCCTTAATAGCACGTCAAACTGAGTCAATTCATCAAAAGCCAAATTCTAAACACTTGGGGATCTGGGGATGGATTGTCCTGGAAGGTGAGGGACAAAGTAAACTAAGTCTACAACCAAAAGCATTCTCCACAATTGCTATGATTGAGCAGCAGGGAGAAACCCAGAACCAAATCTTTAGCTGGTGTAAACTGGCATAACTCCATGGTCTCCAAGGTAACTGGCCAGCCAAGGATCCTGCCCACAGACTCTAAATGAGTCCCAGATCTTGTAGGGCTTGGAAGACTATAATTAGCAATCGGAATTGTCCTCAGAAGAGCACAGATAAGTCAACAAAGAGCAGCAGGATTCTATGGGCTCACCATGACTTGGGTGACCAGACATCCCGTTTTTAAAGGGGCAGGCCCGTATTTAAGCCCTCCTGCAGGTGTCCCGACTTTTTC
Organism: Pelodiscus sinensis; assembly: GCF_052426305.1. NCBI lineage: Eukaryota > Metazoa > Chordata > Testudines > Trionychidae > Pelodiscus > Pelodiscus sinensis. The sequence continues at coordinate 30,781,550 of NC_143065.1, forward strand.
TTAAAAATGGGCAAATTGTTTCCCATCAGTACTAGTGGGTTCTGTGGCTAGGGAAATCCTTGCTTGACAGCCCCCCACCCACCAGTGGTGAGTGGAGGAGTCCAGGGGCCAATGATGGTGATGGGTGTGCAAAGCTGGTGGCCGGAGAAAGCTGCCCTGCACTGGGCTAATGGCTGCTCCCCCTGAAGGTCCATTAGTGCAGCCACTGCTGCATGCCTGCTCTTGGCCAGCGGGGCCCAGCTCCACTATCCTGTTTCCAGCCTGCACTGACAGTGTGCTGTGGGTAGCAGTGTCTGGTGCGTGCGAGCAGGTGCCAGAGGGTGGCTGGTCACTTGTTGCCTCTGCTGCCCATCCATTGGTCCTTTACGTGCTCTCCCTCTTTCTGTCCTCTCCCAATTGTACCCCTTCATGCTCACCTGCTCTGACACATCTTACCCCCACAGAGCCTGTCCCTTCCCAATGACCCTGCATGCCCCCTTGTGTTGCCTCAGGAAGACATGGCTCCAGGTACCTGGAAAGATGAGTCTGTTCTGGGGGGGCCTACTCATGCAAGGAAGGTGGAGAACGTTGGCAGGTCGATTGGTTACCCCGTCGTGTGAGAGAAGTGTACAGGAGTGTGTGTGTGTGTGTGTCCCTCTCCCCATGTGAACCCTAAGCCTTAAAGATAAAGGTAAATAAAAAGAATCCTGCTACACAGTATTTGTGTTTAACAGGGGCTCCGAAACCTGCTGTCAATTTGAACATTTGTCAGGCACAATTCTAATTGATTGTCACTGAACTCACTTGGAGACAAGCAATTTTACCAGTTGTCTCGTATTCAATATAGGGAAATGCGGTCACCCTAACAATGACCCGCCTGGCTCCAGAGGTGAACAGCCTCATTCTGGTCTAGCTGAATGTTCCACCTGTGCCTCAAGAGAGGGACATATGACAGTTATCTAGCTGGGAGGTTCGGATGGCTGGGCAAGGCAATCCCCTCCGGCCTGCACTGCCAGTGGTTAAGGGCCAGCAATGCACCCAACTCTGAAATGGCAGCTCACATTTTACCAGATACTCACAGGCCAGACAAGACAGACTGGGAGGTCTGCTTAGTAATGTCTCACATTTTGTGGGCAGCTGTCCCAGGTCCCAGGAGAACTGCTCCTCTGGCCCCTCGGGGTCACGTTGAGCGCACCCCTCCCGAGGCTCAGGCCTTGGGCTGTTGTCTGGCTGTGACGGAATCACACAATGCTCCCCTCCTAAACTGGGCTGTGGGTTGTAGGGCTCTTTATTGACTGCAAGTATCTCAGCAGGTGCATCAGAGACTCAGACCCTGCTGTTCTATTCCCTCTGACGTAGGGAGTAATGCAGGGCTACACTCAGCACATGGATATTTGTTTGTGGCCCGCGGGGCATTTTGGGTTTACATGGGGCTCAACACATGGCCTGTGGGTGGGATCCTTTGAACGTGGACTCCAGTGGGAACATGCTCCACAACGGCAAGGGATCTCCCAGGAGGGGTGAGCAGTGAAAGACACAAACAGACCGATTGGCTGGAACAGACGGATACAGGGTGTCGGCATTTCTAGCCCCCAGGAAGGAGGTGCTGGGAGTGTCCGGGGCACTGTGGAAAGTGCTGGTTGCTTAGCCTTGTGGGCAGAATCTGAGAGGTGCTGACTGGCTCACACTGGCCACGGGGCTTCCAAAGTTGAGTAGCCCTAGATTAATGGTTAATATAATGACCGGGCAGCCTCCTGGAAGCAATGTGTTGTTTAATTAGAAGCAAAATATTTCAGAGAAAACAGCTCTTAAAACAACAGAACAGATTGTGCACATCTTGGGTTTCCCTAGGGCAGCTGTTCACAAACTTCACTGCACCATGAACCACCTTCTGACAACAAAAATTACTGCACGATCCTGGGCCGAGTGGTCGGTGGGAAGGAACAGGGTGCAGCTGTAGCTCTGCTGTCCTAGGCTTTGGCTTTTGCCCAGGGAGGAGGGGATCAGGCTTCAGTCTCAATCTTGGGCTCCGACAAGTTTAACACTGGCCATGGAAACCCTGTTCAAATGGGATTAATTATGACCCACTTTGTGGTCTTGACCCACAGATTGAGAACTGCTGCCCTAATTCCTTGGCACTGGGACAGCCCAGCTGTTTTAGACTCCCTCTACAGAATCTCTGTCAAGTTGGTCTCCAGATGGCCTCTAACAGGTGATCCCCCCCTTCCTCCTCCATGCACCCGTTTCTCTCCTGAGAAGCACTTTTTGACTCAGGCATGTGCTTTACATGTCCAGGCTCCTCACTTTGGCAAAAGAAAACGAGACAGGATTCTTGAAGCTAGCCGCCTGCCCTGTTGCCTTTCAAAGAGGTGCTGAGGACGTCCTGAACAAGAGCTATTGTGTCATGTGCCTGTTTGCTATTCCTACAGCCGCCTGTAAAAATAGCTTGAAATTGTTGTACAGGAAATTCTAATAACCCACCGCCCGCAGCAACATTACCTCCCTGATCTGTGTCACACATCATGGTCATAAAATGATTGCACCACCGTGTTGTACATTAGTACAGAGCAATACCATAACTGCCACAGCCACACAGAGATGTCAGATTTGGGGAGGGATTTGAATGGGGCAAGGAGCTTGACAAACCAGTATGGAACATTTGTACCATAGAGAAAACAGTAGGATAAGGACAAAAAGATGCCCCGAGGCAAAGGGGAGAGAGCTGGCAAAGACACACTAAAGGTGGACCAAGCTGTAAACTGAGATGGTGTTTGGGCAGAGTCTTGTGAGGGAGGACTAGAGATATAACTGTGATTGGGTTGGGAAGGGGGGGGCAACAGAAGGATGTGAGGGAGGAGGAGAGGCCCGGTCAAAGCACTGAGTGCTAACAATATTAGCAGCTACTTTTTGGACAAGGGGGGCTCAGGAAGACAGGAGAGGAGGTCGTGGCAGTGACAGATGATAAGGGTCTAGACAAACTCAGCCAAGGGTTAGCATCAGCCCTTGTTATCTGAGGGTCTAGACTGCATCACTCTGTCGGCAGAGGGATGCAGATTAGGCAGGTCGACATTGCAAATGAGGCAGGGATTTAAATATCCCCTGCCTAATTTGCATAAAAATGGCCATCGCGTTTTGCCGACTCTGCACTTTGTCGGCAAAAAGCGGCAGTCTAGAGGGGGATCTGTCGAGAAAGAAAGCCTTTTTCGACAGATCCTGTAAACCTCCTTGCAGGAGACATAAGGGATCTGTCAAAAAAGGCTTTCTTTCTCGACAGATCCCCCTCTAGACTGCCGCTTTTTGCCGACAAAGTGTGGAGTCGGCAAAATGCAGCGGCCATTTTTATGCAAATTAGACAAGGGATATTTAAATCCCTGCCTCATTTGCAATGTCGACCTGCCTAATCTGCATCCCTCTGTTGGATGCAGTCTAGACATACCCTGGGATTCCACAGTGCTCTGCTAATGCATCTTCATCCTAATCTGTAGCCCATCCCTGTCCCTGTAGTCCGAGTCCAGGACTCCCACACCTCTCAGACAGTGCCCCGTCCTTCCTGATTTGCAACACTCCCTGCTGTTCCAGTCCTGGGCCCTTACTCAGCTCTGCATCCCCAAGTTTTCTGCCACATCCCAGGCCCACCCTGGAAGGGGCAAACTACCAAGTGTCTGTGCTGCCCCTGCTTTAGTGTCTTTGGGTGCTGTTAAGTGTAAAAGGTTGACTTGAAATACAGCTATTGAAGAAGCCCTTCTCACTGGAGATAGAAACCCCACCTGTGTTACTTTCAGCTTGGAGCAGACCTTGGCCAGACAAGCGTTGCCGTTGGCTGTCCGGAGCGTAGGTGTGTGGCAGCAGGCACGTAGGGCTGCTGGCCAGTCTGAGGTGATGCATTTTCCTGTAAATCTGTTCAATCACATTCTAGGTATTTCGTGGCACAATAAAAGTCCCTGTGTCCTGGATGCCAGTAAGGCCTGGAGGGGAGCGGAATGAGGAAAGGGAATTAAATGGGCCTTTTACAAGCATAGAAGAAGCCTTACTCCTCTTCAAGCCATTTAAGGCAAATGTTGCTAGACTACTCTTGGAGACAGTGCCCTGCTCAGCTCTGAATGGACTGTCCTTTGCAAACACTGTATAGACCCCCTGAGGTGAGGCTGGTGCATACTGTTGGCAGAAAAATTAAACTAGAGAAAGAAAATAGCTATTTGTTTTAGAAACTGAGCAAAGGTGATTAGTGTGTGTATGAAATGAATGCAGGGCTTGACTTTCTCCTCCCCTCCCACTTTCTATCGGCACTATCAGGCTATGTCTACACTCACGGTTTCTTGCACCAGAAATATGCAAATGAGGCTAAGCGTGGAATATCACCAAGCCTCATTTACATACCTGATGAACCGCCATTTTTGCAGAAGAGGCTCTTGAGCCAGAAGGAGCTGTCTACACTGCCCCTTCTTGCGCAACAAAAACCCTCTTGCACAATGCCATTACGCCGATTACTTTTCAGGAAGAATGGCATTGTGCAAGAGGGTTTTTGTTGTGTAAGAAGGGGCAGTGTAGACAGCTCCTTCTGGTGCAAGAGCCACTTCTGCAAAAATGGCGGCTCATTAGGTATGCAAATGAGGCTTGGCGATATTCCACATTTAGCCTCATTTGCATATTTCTGGTGCAAGAAGCCGCGAGTGGAGACATAACCTCACAGTCAAGTGGCAGTGGCCAGTGCTGAGTGCAAGCACCTGGTTTCTGGGATTCAAATGCTGCCAAAGGGGCTGGTTTGGTCTCAAAGGAGAAATAAATAAAAGAGTTTGGAGGCTCCTGAGACATGTTCTATCTGCTGCCTATTGCCTCTAGCATCTCTCCTGTACAGGAAGACTAAGAAGGAAGAAAGCAGGGTGGGGTGGATTTGCACACAAATAGCTATTGTGCACATCAAAATCCAGAATGCAGGTGCATGAAGAAATAGCAGAACATTCCTGGAAGGGAGAGAGACCTGGACAACTGGGGCAAAGTCAAGATCCCACAAGAAATGGTCAGGACTCAGAATGTAAATTAACAGAGGGTTTAAACACGGGGACATGCTTCTATAAAGAAATTGGTGGAGTTTTGCCATTGACTTCAATGGGAGTACATCTAAATCCAGTATGTGTTATCCTCCCAAACAGGGACCATCATATGGCTAATCAATCCCTTCTTCCTAATTTGGAACAACCAACTAGGCATTCCTTGTTTTACCTTTCGAAAGTATCTGGTGCGTATTCAAGCTAGAGGCTGGAGTAGATGCAAGATTTCCTGCTCTCCAGCTCTGTTGGTGTTGGCCACTCACCCATGTTGGTCACTCTGCTGAACCAGAGCCTTCCCTGTCATTCCAGTCCCAGGGTCCTCCCTACCTCCAAACCAATACCCATAAACCCTAAAATGGAATACTCCTTGTTACTCTAGTTCTTGCTGCTTGTGATTTGCATAGGATTTAAACTCAGGCTTCTGAGATCTCAGGGTGTGGCATTAACCTGCTACATCACCTAAATCCTAACAAGCTTTTCAGGAAAAAAATAACCATCAGAAGAGAGTGTATGAGAGTAAAAATCTTCCAATATGGCAGTCTTTGTCTCCTTTGATTTTTTTAAGTAACTTTCTAAATGCCAACGAGGCTTATGATCACCTAATGTACAGAGCCCACAAGGCAGCTGCTGATATTGTTGGGCCAATCTCTATATATCTGCTCCTAATAAGTCTCAGGTATCAGACACACCTGTTGGGCAAGAGACCCCCCCCCTCCCCCCGCATTGGAACTTCAGTGCATGTGCAGCTGCAGGGTAGCGTTGACCACATCTGCCAAGCAGCCACTTTGGAGCTTTTCCTTTCATTATAAATATTTAAGAAGCTTTGGCACCCAGGAAAGTGAAAGAAAAGGACCAGCTGAGTCTAAGCTAGTGCAGTCCAGCATGCTGCAAGCCTCTCATGCCATCTGTCAAAACCTCTCAGCCCTAACCTGAAACAATCCCTGCCTTAAACCGACACAGCTCTGCCGAGGCACTGCAGTCCTGCCTTGTTCTATTCTACTTCTTTCTGAACAGATGGATTCCACATCTAGCACTGAGTGCTTATAATCCCCTCTCCCTCTTGGTACTACCATCATTGCATCTAGTATAGCTCATCTGCTGCAGCACTGGCCTCTCCTAATGCTAATCTCTCTGCCTTCGACCTCCAGCCAACCTACCACCCTGCCTACAATTTCATTTCTGGCAAATAAAATGTCACTGTCTCTCCCTCATCCACAGCCCATGTGACTGGCAGCAGAGAAAAGAGGAAGTCAAAAGGAGCCCTGCTTTGGGCTGAGAACCCAAGAGCACCAAGAAAATCAAGACCTGAAATGTGACCTTACTGGACTGGCTAAAAAGCTGTTCGCATCAGGAAGGTAAAAGGAATGGAGAGCCTGGGGTAAGACATAGGCAATGCAGGCTTTAAGGCAGCTGGGTCTCATGCTGGCTTTCCTAGGCCAATCCCAGTTCTAATTAGATGAGTTTAGTGCATCTCCCCCCACTCTCTGCTAAAAGGAAAGAGCCCTTCCAGCTTTTTTAATGTGGGGTAGAATCCTGTGCAGATAAGGAGTTTGGCTGCTGATTCTCTGACAATGGTCCCTAAATTTAGCTCAGACAAGAGAAGAAACCCCAAGAACTCAAACAAGACTGCTAAACTGAGAACAATGAAGAGGCCTCACTTTAGGGGCAGAGGTAGTGCAGCTATTGATACAAACAGGCGAACAAAGCGGATGGTGCAACAGGAATCAGCCACCTGGAACAAACTGAGCCCCTTTATTCCTGGGGCAGAGGTATAAAAGGCCAGTTCAATGAGACTAAGCTTTTCCTTTTGTTATGGGTGCTGGAGCATAGGAGAGGGCTCTTGTTAAAACCGATGGGGCTGCTGTGAGGAAATGAGTTAGTGATATTTATGAAGCCTAGGACAAGTCATGCTTATGTGCTGTATTAGAAACACTTGAGAGATACCTTCCCACCATAGTGACTTAAGGCTGGCCCGTAAGGGGACAGCTACACAGCAATAAAAAACGCAGCTCAGTGGACTGTGATTCCAGGGCTGCAAAATGACTGCGTAGATATTTGGGCTCCATCCTAGCTTGTTTCACTTCTCTAGCCTCACAGCCTGTGCCCTGAGCCTGACTTGGGCCAGCGGTAGCTTTATTGTGGGGTTTTTATCCTTGTGTAATGTCCTTTATCTGTTTTGTATTGGTAATCTGGATTCAGCAAAGCCTCACTTTTGAGGCTATTCAAGTGCTTTTTAAACATTTATTGAGCCTTCTGTGGTCACCCCTGTCTCCAGCATTCCTGTCCTGCTGAAAAAATCTAGGCATTAAATGTATATTTTTAAATGCACAGTTACTGCCATTATTAACCCTACGGTTATTTCCCTTCTTCCTCTCTTTGTAGGGTGTCTCTCTAAGCTTGGTAGCCCTGGGAGGTAGGGAGCATGTCTTTGTATCTGTGTGAAGTGCCTAGCACTTGGATGCTATACAAAGAAGTAATAGTTACCTTCCTATACAGTTCAGAGGGGTAGCCGAGTTTGTTGTGTTCTAACTTTTTCCAGTTACAGACTAATAGTCTAGCAGCACCTTAAGGTCTAACAAAACATGCAGATGGTATCATGAAAGCTCATGATACCAACTATGTGTTTTGTTAGTCTTTAAGGTGCTGCTAGACTATTTGTTGCTTAAGTTATTCCTATAAAGGTCAGTGTGAGCTATTCTTATCTCCACTTATAGACAAGTGACATGAATAGCCTACCGTGAGGGTGAATTGGTGAGAGCTGTGAATAGAACTGCCATCACCTAACTTTGCTATGTGTGTTAATCATGCCCCCTTCCTGTGATCTCTGCTTTATGAATGTTATGGTGGAGTTAGAACTCTCCTGTATCTACCAAAACACATGCAAGGATGGGCCCCAAGCATGGTCCTACACAAACTCAATGCAGTGCTCCCTCTGCTGGCTTTGCAAGACCGCTGCTAACCACTATTCCTTGAAAGTGCCATACTAACTCTTGCAAACATTACTAGCCCATGAACAAGTAAAGAACCAGGTTACCTTCCAGCTCTGCTATAAACAGACTGGGGGCAACAATGAGAGGGAAATGCTTTCAATTCTTAAGGGACATGAGATTACTGGAGGAAACGGACATGAAAAACATATCTAAAGAGTACAGAAAAAAGTACAGTGCTGGGATTGGCTCAGCAGTTTGGCACAAACTCAGGGCTGACACAGAGAGTTCTGTCTTCTCGCACCTTGATAGCATGTTCATTAATCCCACCTTTCACCCTTCCAACATGCAGGAGCAGTCTCTGAGGGCACTATTGCTGTCAAAGTGAGAATAACCAGGACATAGATAATCCCACTGAGGTAACCTAGTCACTTCCACTCCCTGACTGCCCCTTGTTTCCTGGACCTAAACTGTATTCATGCTCACTCTTCCTTGGGATGCCCATATGATCCAAGCTACTTTTGTCCAGCTGCAACATTGCTTTTTCAGTGTCTCCTTGAATGGTGTTTGCTTTTCTAATTCCCCTTTCTGATTGTGCAGATCATTTTTAAAGGCACCCACTGGTCCTTTTGGAAAGACAGTTTTTCCTGCCTCTGCTTGGCTGTAAACATGTTCTTTCAGTCACTTACCAACTGTAGAAACATTATGTGCTTCCTTCTTGGCATTTGTGTTTCTGTAAGAGGTAGACAATAATAGATGCACTAGGGCAGAGACCCTTGCTGACCTCAGAGAGGCACCTGAGGGTAATTTCCCCTTTCATGAGCCAACCCCAGAAATTGATTTGGATCCAATATAGTTAGTAAAGAAGAAAATCTTTGGCCCAGATTAGGGATGTGAAAGGTTAACTTGGCAAGCTACACTCTTAATGGGTGATGCTTGTTGTTTCCAGTTAGCCAATGGGGGCTGGAGCAGTTCCCCACCCTCTCTGGGCAGGGGGGTGTTAAAGCCCTGTGGAGCCTACCTTGGACAGGGGCTGCTCTGACCTCTCTCAGCAGTGAGCCTGGGTGTGTCACAGGTGGGAACTGCTTTGGCTGGGCTGGAGCAGCCTCAGCCTATCCCCCTTCAATTGGTTAGCTGATTAAACATCACATTTAACCAGTTAACCAATTAAATGGGATTTTACACATCTACCCCAGAATATCTATAGTCTACATGGACTCAAAGGGCTAGATCTTTAGCTATTGTGAATCAGTGACCCACACATAGCAAGCATGTTATTTTTTTCTTCATTAACAGGTCCACTGATGGGGGCAGCAAAGGGGGCAATTGCTTTGGGTCCTGGATGCTACTGCCAAGGGCCCTATAAATCACTGTTGGAGGGCTGCACTACATGCTCTCCCTGGCTCTGGGGGCAAGAGGGAGCCTGAATGTGCTCTGTGCAGCACATTCCTGCCTGAGGCCCATCCTTTCTGGAGCACATAGCTCTCCCCCCACCCCTCACCTTGCCCAGGAGCCTGAGGAGGCTGTTGTCTCCCCCATATGTTAATAAAAGGTTTATGAATGTGTTGGCCTATTGCTCATTGTATTTCAGTGTTCTTTTCCTAGTGGCAGGGCAGCTAGAGGTGAGGAAAAATCCATCTAACCCATCCCTCTGTCAGTGCAGTGGTAAATTGTCCCAGTAGTTGATACCCTCACTGATAAATTCTAATCTGAATTTGGATTAGCCATTAGATCATGTTACAGCCCATTATTACATATTTGTTCCCCTGTGATCAAGTTCCCCCCTTAGCCTCTGTCACATAAAAATCATATGTGGGTCCTGTAGCTTAGCAGGCCTGGGACGGAAGTTTCCATCCCTGCTGTACCCAGCTTAGCATAGCCTGGGACCCCACAAGCCCAAACAGCAGCTGGGCTTTATCAGCTTTAAACCATGCTTTGAGCTGGGAAACTACTGAGCAGTAAACAAGTTTGACCTTGGTCTCAGCTCATAAGAGTGATAAGAACGGCATTGAGCCAGGTACGTGCACACCCGGTAAACAACTGTAGTATAAGTAGTGTAGGGAGTCCCATGTCCATTGAGTCTCATCAGGGATCTAGACCTCAAAGGGTGTCCTGGGTCCCCCAGGTGGAGCCATGTCCACTGCGGCCTGGCGCGAGGTGACCTGAATGGGACTCCCTGCAGAACTGAAGGGGCGTAAGCATTTCCAAGTGCCTGTTACTCTTTTATGCATTCCTCTGCCTATGTTTATTGGCATATTACTTTGCAGTAGCTGTGTAACCATCTGGCAGTATTACACCTGTAGCAGTAGTGACGTAGTAAGATTAATAAAAGCAACTATCTATCCCTAATCAACTCTGTCTTGAAGCAAATCCACAACCCTATTGGGCCTTGCCCATGTGAGTTGACAGCCTCCTCTTTGTTAAACTAACTAGATTAAGCTCCTTGACTCAATCATTATAAGGCATATTATTTAATCCTTTAATCATTCCTCTGGCTCTTCTCTGAACCCACCCCAATGTATCAACATCTTTGAATTGTAGACACCAGAACCAGATGCAGTACTGCAGCAGCAGTCACCCCAGTGCCAGATACAAATAAGTTCCAGCTTCCTTTGTCTATGCATTCAAGGATCAAAGTAGCCCTTTTAGCCACAGTGTCAGACGGAGAGCTCATATTCAGTTGATCATTCACTATATAACCCTCAAATCTTTTTCAAAATTACTGCTTCCCAGGATGGAGTCCCCCATCATGTCAGTATGGCCTACATTCTTTGTTCTTAAACTTTTACATTTAGCCATATTAAAACACATAGGCTGTGTCTACATTGGCAAGATTTTGCGCAAAAGTGGAAAATGGCTGCTCCATTATAGGGCTGCCAACTTTCCCGACCAGATGCTATTGCCACAAATGACATCTGATCCAACCCATCAGGAAGGTTGGCAATCGTACTCTGTTATCTTGCTCAGGATCAACCCCAACCTGACAGGCCTATAATTAGCTAGGCCACTCCATTTATTCTTTTTAAACACTGGTAAAACGTTAGCTTTCTTACAATCTCTGGAACTTCCCCAGTGTTCTAAACCCTATTGAAAATCAACAGTAATGGTCCAGCATGTTCCTCAGCCAGCTCTTTTAAAATTCTTGGATCCAAGGTATCTGAATCTACTAATTTTAAAATATCTAATTTTAGTAATGGCTGTTCAATATATTCCCAAAATACTAGTGGAATGTAAAGAGTGTTCTCATCATCATATGACATGAGTTCTTCACCTTTTTCCCCTTGCAAATACAAAAGAACAATATTTATTGAACATTTCTGTCTGTTCTGCATTATTATTGATAATTCTCCCATGTTCCTCTAGTAATGGATCAATTCTGTTGTCAGGATTCTTTTTATTCCTAATATATATTTAAAAATCCTCCTTATTGTCCTTAATTCTGCTGGCCATTAATTTCTCCTTGTGTCCCTCTGTTTCTATTATCACTTTTCTACAGTTCCCAGCTTCTGACTTATATTCATTACTAATCGACTTCCCTATGAGGTCCCTGCCTCATTGATTCCATTCCTAGCTACATATTCGGTTGTAAATGTGTTCTTATTGTTGGAAACTCTGATCCATCACTCCAGCCTTTTCTCTTCAGCTCTGTGGACCTTCCCTGATTACAGTGTCCATCATCCTAGTATCTAATAGTAAAACTATCACCATTCTATCTTATCTAACATCACTGTTTTCTGATAGATGTCTCTTTATTTGTCTTCCTCTCTTACTACCTCTGTTCTCCCTCCATTAGTTGCCTTTTCCCTTATGGTAAAATCTTCAGAACTTTGGATCTGAGTGCATTACAAACCTCTCCTAAGAAGTAATTATCAATCTTCCTATTTTACAGATGGGAAAACTGAGGCCCAAAACTAAAGAGATCTTGTTTGGGTGATATAGCAAGTCAATGGCAGAGTGTGGAATAGAATCCAAAATTCCAAAGTCCCTGCCCTGACCACAAGATCCAGCCCCCCTTCCCATCTGGTTCATTTTCAGTGCCATCCAACAGATTTCACAATGCAGAAGAGGGTGTCCCTGGCACAACTGATAATACATTCAGGCAAAGTGGTGCCAACCCACCAGACACAGGCATCAGTCAGGGCAGAGAGGGGGCTTTAAAAAGGGAGTTGGCTGGAGGGAGTTGGCAACTTGAAATGAAAAGCAGGAGAGAAAAGGCTCTTTTCCAAAAAAAGAAATGAAGTAAAAATTAATAACTAAATCTAAAAAAGCAGACTGAGAATGGAGCTGCTTGATTTTTCCGAGAAGGCTCCCCAGAAGCACAATGAGAACATCTGTGCCGCGGCTCGCTCCTTGGAAGGGCCTCAGGCCGCAGAGCAATGCTGGCGTCAGCTGCTTACAGTGATGGCCTTGATGAGGTCCTCTCCCTGCTTCCCACAGGGCCAGGGCCACTCAGAAAAACTTGCCTGAGTGCAGCTACTCCTGCTGTTGGGCTTGAATCGCAGCCCAGGGCTGGATCTCAGCAGCCATCAATTCCTCTTTTCACTTTGTCTTGTTCTCTTTGGGCTCCGTATATTTCAAACATACACAAGTGTCCCACGTGGAGAGGCAGGAGGGGGGAGACAGTCAAGCGCAGAAATAACCGTCCTTCTGTGAGGCCCATGAAAAGCGTTTTCATAAGGGCCCCTGCTCAAAACGTTCTGTTATCAGGCACCGAGAAGCAGCAGGTCAACACACAGAGGCCCAGCTCCTGGGAACAAAATGAAACTCTAAGTAACACACACAGCCTCAGTGGCCATCTGCACAGACGCACACGGCCCACACTCAACGCAGCTGTCGCATATAAACAAACAGGTTTTTCTGTATTGTTGCCAGCAACACATAAGAGCCAGAGGTTTATTTCTACGTTCTTCCCACACAAGGCCGCAAGGATGGATCTTCACAGTTTAGGATCAAACCCTCCTGCACGTGCTTGCAAAAGGTGAATCCAAACGTGGTGCTCTGAATTGGTATAAATAACAATGTTCTGCCTCTGAGTAGCATCTTTCATCTGACCCCTCTGCCTGGTAGGTATTCCAATCAGCTGATTAGTGGCCATGGGTCAACACTGCCTTTGTTGGAGAGAGTTGGACGTGTTTAACCATGTGTCACAATCCTTGTACTGTTATTGACTAATGAAGATTCCCTTCTAATTCAGGTGCTAGCAGCCCTTGATACAAATGCAGGAGGCTCTGAGTTCTTGACCTGCTGTCACTTTCCAGGGACTGTGAATCTGACTGTATGCTGTGTGCAGCGTGATGAAAGCCAGGACCTTCTAGATATCCGCTGACTTATTACACTGTCCATAATTACCCTCTTTCAGAGGTGGTGAAATGGGAGCAGATGGAGGTGAAGTGGGTCAAAGAAACACAACAAATCAACGGGAGTGGAATCCTGTTTGGGGAGGAAGCAGTTTGTGGGGGTATGTCTACACTACAGCGCTAATTCGAACTAACTTAGTTCGAATTAATTAATTCGAACTAACTTAGTTCGAATTAATTAATTCGAACTAAGCTAATTTGAATTAGTGCATCCAGACTTAAAAACTAGTTTGAATTAGCGTTTTGCTAATTCGAACTAGCATGTCCACATTGAGTGGACCCTGAACCGAGGTTAAGGATGGCCGGAAGCAGTGCCGGCAGGGCATCAGAGTAGGACTTAGAGCATGGAGCTGCTGTCTCAGGCTAGTGGAGGGCTGTGCTTAAAGGGACCCGACTCCCACCCCGGACAGACAGTTTTCAGGGGTTCCCCGCTTGCAAAGCAGTCCTGGCTTGGAGTGCCCTGAATGCCCACACTCAGCACATCACAGCACTCGGCCATCAGCCCGGCTGCACTTGCCGCAGGCTGCCATCCAAGGGGATCAATTGGGGGGCTGTCAGGATCCAGGAGGCCCTCCAGGAGAGCTTCCACCCCGAGGAACCCGCAGAGCCACCCCAGTCCTCCCCATTGGGGGATCATACCCCATTCCTCCCTCACCCCCTTCCACTTACCCCTCCCTAGCCCCCCTTCCTAATGTACAAAATAAATGACATGTGTGTTCAAAAATAGAAACTCTCTTTATTGAACAAAACTCGGGGAGACTGGGAAAAGGAGGTGGGAGAGGCGAAGAGACAGGGTGGGAGAGGGGAGGGCAACTAAAATGATCAGGGGTTTGGAACAGGTCCCATATGAAGAGAGGCTAAAGAGACTGGGACTTCTCAGCTTAGAAAAGAGGAGACTGAGGGGGGATATGATAGAGGTCTATAAAAGCACGAGTGGGGTGGAGAGGGTGCATAAAGAAAAGTTCTTCAGTAGTGCCCATAATAGAAGGACTAGAGGACACCAAATGAAATGAATGGGTAACAGGCTTCAAACTAATAACAGAAAGTTCTTCTTCACAAAGCAAATAGTCAACCTGTGGAACTCCTTGCTGCAGGAGGCTGTGAAGGCTAGAACTAGAACAGAGTTTAAAGAGAAGTTAGATAGCACTCCATGGACCCAACCTCCATGACTTTATTAGCCAGGGGGTAGAAATGGTGTCCCTGGCCTCTGTTTGTGGAAGGGTGGAGATGGATGTCACGAGACAAATGGCTTGGTCATTGTTTCGGTCCATCCCCTCCAGGGTCCCTAGTGTTGGCCACTGTCAGCAGACAGGCTATTGGGCTAGATGGACCTTTGGTCTGACCCAGTACGCCCATTCTAAGCTCAGGGCTCAGGGTCGGGGGTCTCACTGGACCACCCTGATTTTCATGCACACCTGCTCCTGGGTGGCCAGGCTGGCAGCTATCCTGACCTAGACGGCCACTTTCCTGTGCCTAGTGCGGAGGTCGTGGATGAGGTCCATGATGTCTGTACTAGACCAGGCGGGCGCCTGCCTCTTGCGGACCTGTGCAGGCTCCCGGGAGCCGCCAGCCTGGTCCCGGGAAGAGGCGGAGGGCTGGGTGGCAGCGGGTGGCTGGCTCGAGCCGTGCCAGGTGCAGGGTCTGCTGGCTGGGTGCTGGCAGGCTTGCACCTGGCACGGGCACCGTAGCCAGCCTGTGCCCCTTTAAGGGCTCCGGGGCCAGGAGGGGGACAGACGAGTTTCCCTGGTGGTGCCCAGAGTGGCCACCAGGGAAAGCTGGGGAGGGCTAGCCTCCCACTAGTTCAAATTAAGTGGCTACACAGCCCTTAATTCGAACTAGTTAATTCGAACTAGGCATTAGTCCTCGTGGAATGAGGTTTACCTAGTTCGAATTAAGTTCAAACTAGCGGTTTGCATGTGTAGCGCCTATGAAAGTTAATTCGAACTAACGTCTGTTAGTTCGAATTAACTTTGTAGTGTAGACATACCCTGGGAGGGCCGAGAGGGCTATAGGCAGCTGGGGAAGGGGAAACAGGGTTGTTTGGGGAGTCAGTGAAGCTTGAAGTAGTCTGGGGAGGGAGAAGGGAGCAGTGGAAGCCTAAAGCAGCTTGAAGGGGTTGTGGGGGTTAAAGGGGGAATAGTAGCAACCTGAGGAAGATTCTACCATTCTAACCCTCTCCAAATTAGCCTGCCTGCTTCTGTTTTCTCCCAGCTCTGGCCTCTCTCAGCAGCTGCTGCCACCACTGACCATCACCTCCTCCCTTGGGCCGTGGGCTCCATGCTTGCCCAGTGTCAACAGAAGTAGCTTTAAGAGGGGAGACAGAGACCATCTATGTGCTGCAGTTCTTGGGAAGGAGGTAAGACAAGCAACCGCAATGATCTACCTGACTGTGTGAGCTCTCAGCTGGGTGCCCGGCCAAAGAGACACGAGACAGCCATGTTTTATAAAGGTGAATCTGACTGCATTGTCTGGGGCGAGAGGTTGTCCCCTTCTACGTTCCTGACCAGAAGTTTGGAATAACCAAGGGAGAGAGCAGCCCCTGAAGGATCCAATCCAATTTACACAGTGAGACCAGATCAGGACTTTGGGAATTCAGTGAGTGCTGGGCAGATAGATATCTGTGCAGTGCAGACATGGTTCATACAGCTCAGACACATACTTCCTAGGAGGGAGGCTTTGTGCTTTGATTTAAGACACATTTAATTCCCAGTAACTGGAGGCGCAGGGATGGGGCATGCTCAGGGGAGGAGGTGGGGAAGAGGCGGGGTAGGGGTGGAGCAGGGGTGGAAAGAGGTGGGGTAGGAATTTGGGGCATGGGGTGGGGTGGGGACAGAGCCTACAGTGGAAAGGGGGGATATCGAGCAACACCCCTTCCCCCAATAAAATGAGAAGTCTATGTCTGGGATAAGCTGGGGGAGGGGTGCTTTCTTTGAGCTCCCATTACCTCCTCTCCTGTTACAAATTCCTTCAAATCTTTTATATCCTAAACATTTCCATGAGGGAATATACATTTTCCAGGGAATAAACTGCTGCTTTGTGGAATGTTTTGCACATTTGCAAAACCTCATCTAACTAAACAAAACTGGCCAGTGTTCCTGACATTCAAATTATGAGGCCATCTTTAAAATGGCTTCATCATATAATGTTGCAAAATTCCCCTCTTTGAATAAAATTCCCCATAGGTTTTATGCCCTGAGATATATTTAAAATGGATTGTGTTACCACAAGTATTTTAAATATTAGGAAGCAGCCAGATTTGGAACCATTTAAACAGTGTTCCATGTATATTATTAAATGCATGACCAATATCTTTTTATAAAATGCATCACCAGCACACGGAAAACACATTAATACTAAATGCAGTACATCCTGGAAAAGGCTTGATTGCATTTTGTATAAAGGTAGAAGAAATTATATGTTGGATGCTTTCAAATAGCCAATCTACAAAAAATATACAATTGGGCATTTGAGGTACAATAGCATATGACCTGGCTGCAAGATTATCTATTAGCCTGCACTTGTGGGATAAAAATGAGGTTCTCTGAGCCATTTTAAAGCAGAAAGTTATTTGTAGGCCTCTGTGCACTGTGGAACAGTTCTGCCTTATATTCTGAGATAAATATGCTTTCAAGAGGGTGCATCAGAGGGACAGAATGTACCCACGATGAGATACAGGATTGGCATGTCTCTTTCCAAATAATTTTAGTACAAGCCCTGATCAAATTTTATTCTGTGGCTTGATTAATCATTTCTCTAATAGTGATTGATTTAAAGGCCAGCAAAGCGCTTCAGTGGCAATCAGTGTTCTAATTTTTCTAACCCTGGAGCGCAATGTATTTTCATACGTGCACCAGTGTGGAGGTGATGTATGACACAATACCTTCATATTGGTGCATGTAACAAAGTTCACGTGGTGGGGGTGAGGCCAAGAGGTTCTGAGTGTGGGAGGGGGCTCAGCCATGGGGAAGAGAGTTGGGGTGCAGGGGTGGGAGGGCTCTGGCTGGGAAGGCAGGCTCTGGGGTGGGTCTGGGATTCAGGATGCAGGCTCTGGAGTGCAGGAAAGGGGCTCAGGACTGGAAGTTGGGGCGCAAGAGAGGTACAGACTCTGAGCTGGTAATATGGGTTTGGGGTGGGGATGCTCAGGTCTTGGTGGGGTGGGGGTTGGGACTCAGGCTTACATGGGCAGATCCCTGTTGGGGGTGGCAAGGAGGGCCCCCTTTTCCCAGCCATGGCAGCTCTGTACTGGTGCTGGCAGCAAGGGGCTCCTTCCCATTGTCCCTGGCAGCTTCAGGGCTTGGGAGAGCTCTCTGTCCATGCTGCAGTCCTGGGTCCCTGAGCAGGGCTTAATGGGAAGCTGCCCGGCTGTGCAGCTTAGGGGAAACATAGGTGTTTTTTTCTGTTTTTCACGTGTAATCCACTTCCTTGTCCTCAAAATGACAAAACACATGGATAACGGGAAAGGATACAGAGAAGAGTCCCAGAATCTCCAAACTGAGCAGCAGGAACCTGGGCTGCAGGCACTTTCTGTGTGAGAAAATTGCCTTGTTTATGACCCTACGTAAATTTCATATTCCCCTCTACGGCCTACAACCTGGTCCTTTTTACATGTTATGGGGCAATGGTTTAACATACCAAAGGCCATGGGTTCAGGACCCATGAGATTAGTAACATTTTATTTCCTACAGGCTGCGAGGACTTTAGAAAGTACGCCGTGTGCACTAACTGCTACCAGAAACAAATGATAAATAATTCTCTCTCTGATTTCCAGCTTGAATTTGACCACTGTACAAGTCTAGCAGCCAGCCTGAGCTAGTATATGAAACGCATACCGAGTTCTTTCTAATTCATACATCTTTCGTCAAGAACCTGAGATTTTAGGATGGGGTTTAAGTCAGGACAACCTATGGCTTTTGTGGCTTACACTTCCACATCTATATTGGGTCTACAGGGTCCAAACTCGCTAAACCTTGTTTTTGTCAGCAAACAGTTACGACTCAGAAACTGCTTAAAGGGGCAGATATATTCAGCAACAGGGTGCCATTTTTAGAGTCACTTTTCTGACCATGACCACATATTAATGTCATCCTAAAAAAGTAACAAGTGTTGCTTTATGGAGCTCTGGCTTTGATCTTTTTTACCTTTCTGGGTTTTTTAAGAGACACAAGGATCGAGTGGCACATGGACATGCCCTGTCACAACAGGGCAACCCTGTGTGACTCTTTCCATGGAATTTGCCACTCAGTTGACTGTGGCTTTCCCTTTAAAACTGTGGAGAAATTGGCACTAGTAAAAATGAAAGGCTCTCCGTACTGGCTCGCTGGAGAGAAGGTGGGAACAGTAACCATCCAAGCTTCTCCATACAGGATTGCAAACATACCCTACCTCTGACCTGCAGCAGTCCTTGCTATTCTAACCCTGGATCCCAACCCAAACCAGCTGTGTCCCACAACCCTGACTTGCATCATCCCCTGCTATTCCAATCCACAGTCCCTCCTACACGGAGGCTGACAACCTTACCCTATTGTTCATTAGATTTTTTTTAAGTGAACAATTATCCTTGGGCCAAGGCAAAAAAAAAAAAAGCCACTTAGCTGGCATTTTTAACCTCTTGAGCCAGTCCTCCCAAATGTCAGAAATGTGACCCCTGGGTTTCAAAGTGATGGGAGTGGATGATGCTGTGTGCTTTTTTAGATTGAGAGTCCCACTCCATGTGTTCAGGAAGTCATGCCTTCATCCCCACGCTTGGGACAATCCTGAGTCATCTGTTCTCAGCAGGTCCCTGTCTGTCTCTGTGAATCAAATGGTGGCAAAAGTTCAAAATTCAAATGCCAAGACATTGGGGCAGCAAAAGGCAAAGGTGATGAGAGTACCTGCTGCCCTACCTGACTACTGAATGCAAGAAGACTGGAGACCACATCTGCATTTCAGACAGAGAGCCGGGGAAAGGCAGGAAGAGTAATTGATAGAAGTCTCTGCTGCGTCCTATCTGGTCTGTTAGGTCCTCACCTGTCAGTGCAAGATAGATCCCTCTTTTCCATTTAGCCAAACTAGCTTTACAAGTCCTAAGTGACGCAGCCCCAAACTTCTCCTCTGGGAAACTGTCTGAGAGATGGTTCAGGAGTTCCTGAGTCAAGAAGCAAGCAGGAGGACCAAGGCTCTGGGGCTCCAAGAGTGAAGCTTCCAAAACAGAAGTCACATGCAGAGGAAGAAGTAATGGAGACCCTGCAGCCGGGGGAGAGGGTCTGGGACAGTGTCAGAAATCCGTGCAGGAGGAGAGAAAGAAAGGCATCTGGAACTTTGCCTTTGGGAGATGGGCCCGGGAAGACACTGAAGAAGAACTTTCGCAACAGGAAGGGGGAGAACCAGCCCCAATGTGAAGACAGCGAGGAGCTCCTCAACAGTAGGAAACAGCACGGGAGATCTCAGCGTGGAAAGATGGGGAAATACTTCTAACTTTCATGTTCACCGTATGATTCCCCTCCAGGCTTTCCCTGTTGCCTTAGGCACCTTTGGTTCCTCAGCATAAACTGATTTACTTTAACCTTCACTAAATGTAAAGAATTGGAAGAGAAGAGGTTTGTGGTTTCAATTGGGTAGTTGTCAAGCTTTACTCTTGGTTTGGGACACTCTGCCTGCTCTGGCTTCTGTGAACACCAATGTAAAAACTAAACCGTGTCCCTCCAGGGCAAACTAGAAAGCCCTGCTTGTTTGCAAAGGAGTGGACAAGTGTGCACCTCAGAGTCACTCCTCATTTCCCGTGCATTTGAGCCTCCCTTTGCAAATTATCCCTGCGTAGGAATAGCCCCCTACCAGAGGAACACTTGTCCCCTGCCTCCTGGCATCTCAGGCTAAGGTAGGCACAACATCGCTGCTCCAGCATCTTCCAGTTGTGTTCACAGCACTGTGGTTATTGCAGTTTTAGTATTATCATTGTGTTCAAACAAAGTGCTTGTGGCTGGCCTGTGCAAACCCAGGTCTTCCGACAGAAGCGAAAGTTTGGTGCAGTAACCTGTCCCACCTACATGGGAACTATTGACACTCACTTAGTTTCTCTCTCTGCTCAGACTCATTTGCACTATCATAAAACATTCCCCAGCAAACTCCATCTCCCCTCTACGTGGCTGCCTGCCATATGATATGCCCACTGGTAGCTGGTAGGTCTGAGTCAGGCAAACATAAGCAGCCTAAGGGCACCACCTAGTGAACAACTCTACAAACACGGGCCCTAAATCCCTAAGCTGGTAGAAATAAAGCAGCAGACTGCAGAACTAAGGGCTGGGTATTATTCAGCAGTGAGGATGGTGTAACAGTCACCTCTTGCTCCTGCCTTTCTCTATCAATCTAACCTTATTAGTTATTTGTATTACAGCAACCTGTAGAGGCCCCATCGGAAATCAAAGATGCCTGGTGCAAAGTGTACCGACACTTGCTCAGAGACAGTCCCTGTCCCCGTGAGTTCCCAATCTAAATACCTCAAAGACTGAGCCCTGTGCAGATAGAAAATTTGTATCCTCATCTGCAAAAATGGGCCATGGGTGCGGATACCTGCAGATATAAGGTGGATATCTGCAAACTTGCAGGGCTCTAGCCATTTACTCTATGCCAACTTCATCAGCTGGCAACAGTTAACAGGACAAGTGCCCACTTTTGTCAAGTATATATGAGGGCGGGGGGAGAGGGGGATGCGCAGGGGCCAGGCAGGGCTCCTGCAAGCAGTGACAGCTTCATACATTGGCAGGCAGGGCTCAAATGAGAAGTGACCCTAGCCCTGAATAGGGCAGCAGGGGGTCAGTGAGTAGCTAGGGCTAGCCCCATAGGGAAGGGAAGACGCAGGACAGGCCTGCAATGGTGACCTGTTTTCCCTTTGGGAAGCATGGTCCCCTTACTCTCATGGGACATTCACTCAGCACATAACAGGATCATCAATGAGAATGTTACCTGGAGCCTGGCCGGCAACCTCCAGTGCAGCTGCGCATGGGAGCCGATCTGAACAAAAAGACACTCTGAAGCAAGAAGTCCCTGCAATGGAGCCATCCCCTTTGACCTGGCCCACTTGAAGAGCTCCATGGCTGCCCTGGTATCTTCCACAGCAGACTCTGCCAACCTGTAAAACAAGAGACGGGCCCCGAGCGTGAGGTGGTGCAAGCAAAACCAACCTGGAAAGCTCAGGGAAGCTAGATGGACATTCTAGGCTTTGCTAAGACAACATGGCTGACAATGAGGCCCCCCTCAGCTGTGCATGGCTCTGGGGAATGGATCACTATGGCATCCAGGGCCCATACACAATCCCAGAGCAGTATTATATTGCATGGGAATTATACACATCTATCAAGGGAGAGTAAACCTCATGGCATCCAGTCATTCCCCAAGGGGCAAAAAAAATCCTGATACTCAGGACGAGCAGGGTGCTTACTCTGATCATGAGATGGGGTAAAGGAAAGGAATCTTAGATACATAGGCACGGGAACTAGGGATGCAGTCTACTGGGGGAGAGGGGGCTCTGCATGCTGGAGGCTCCGCAGCCAGCCCCCAGTCCCAACTACTGGCCCTGCATGCCAGGGCTTTGTTCCTAGCCTCAGCCGGAGGGAGAATGGGGTGAAGGCAGGTGTCAGCACCCCCATTCTAAAAATCATTCCCACACCACTGCTTAGATGCTGCAACATTCCCCCCCCCCCAGAAACCCTGCACACCCCAGCAAAAGCAACAGCCAGGAGTGATTTTACTAAAGGAAAATACAGGGAGAGTGACGGTAACAGCCGGGAAGTCTCACAGTAGGGATTTGTGTGCCCTTTAGCATGCAGAGCGTGGCCTTCTCGCCTGCTGCTCCCTGGCCCTCCCCTCTGCTCTCCTTGGAGCCATCCGTGCCGCACTCCTCTTTTCCATGCTGGTTTCCAGGGAGGTGAATGCTGACTGCGCTGTCTCGGTTTTATAATAATACCATTCCAGGCAGAACAGTTTCCAGGCAGAGATGCCTGGAGGGAAGGTGCCAGGATGGGATTGCAGAACGGCTCTCTGCAAGCTCACATCAGTGCTCAGCACTCCAGAGTCTCCACCACAATCTGGAGTGAGCATGGCGATGAGCTCCATGCTGAGCAAGCGAGTCCCGTGACACTGCTTTACTGTGGTTATAACAGTGCCAGTGGGTGCAGCATTGGCTGTTGTTCCTGCCAAGAGCAGAAATCTCGATGGGGGCAGAGTAGGATTCCCTCCAGCTGTCCCCACGCTAGCTTGATGTGACAGCAGACACTTGCCGAAAGGTTGTGACTCCAGGGCCCAGCCCAGTGACACATGACTCCATGGAGCTCCTCCCCAATATTTAAAGCTCTTCTTTAGTCTAGTGCCACCAAAACATGAACAAGAAGCAACACATCAGGCCCTACACCGTGCACCTCTTCCCCTCCCCGATACCGCCAGGAACCTCTGCTAGGTGACTGCCATACCCCACAGCTGTTTTCACGGTGACAGCAGAGCCGGGTGGGTTGTCCCGCCGTCTCAGGCAGTAGGGTGGCTGTTGCGGAGGCAGAGGACGCGGTCTCCATTTGGAGAAGGGAGGATGAGGTGGGCGACAGCAATGATTTTCAACAAGGGTGGATGCTGTGAGCAGGTTTTAGGGGGTCTGTCAAGCAGGGCTGGCATTAGACTTGCTGGGGCGTAGGGCAGAAAGCTGAAGTCCCACCACATAGGGCAGAAGCCCAGAGCCCCAAGCCTCACCCCCCGGGGCTGAAACCTGAACAATTTAGCTTAACAGGGGCCCTTGTGGGGTGGGACTCTGGGCAATTGCTCTGCTTACTACCCCCAATGCTGGCCCTGGCTTGTACATGCAGAAAAACAGTCGTGGCACAGGTGGGCTGCGGAGTTCTTAACAGCAGGGTGAGGGAAATGCAGAAAGGACAAAGGTTGAGAACCCCTGGGCTACAGGCCTCCCACTCTGTACAGCATCAGCTTGGCCCCGCCCTGCTCCTGAGCTGTATCCAGGGACAACATGGGCCCCACCGAACACAGGAAGGACGTTCCCTTTGCAGCGCTCGGGGGGCCAAGCACAGCAATGAGCAGAGCCAGAAACAATGCTCAGAAACTGTGGCTGGCTGCCTCCACACTGAGCCAATTTCTGCCTGGGATAGGCCAGGGCTGGGCTGAGGATGGTGGGGTGTTTTGGAGGCGGCCTGTCTCTCCCCTTCCTGGGTAGCCATTGGTTTGCATTAGTTTAACACAAGTTGCATTCCCAAGCCTCTGCACAAGGAAAAGGGCTAGAGCTGGTCTGTTGCCTGCCCCAGCTCCTCAGGGCTGTAATTTCTCATGAAGAGCATCCCACACAGGGACGTGGGACAGGAGTGCCAAGCAACAAAACAGTGGCCATGCCCTGCAGTGACACCCCAGAGCCTTGCGGGATGTTCTGATATTGGGTCCAGCTCCCGCTTACCCCCGGCTTGGTTCCAAACCCTCCAGGGCTATATCTCAGGCATTCCATGAGCTACTAAGGGCCAGGGAGTTCTCTCTTTCTCTGGGCAGCCTCTGGGCCCGGGTCTCATCGGTCAGGCTGTGTGCATGTGTTCTGGTCAAGAGGAGAGCGGGTCTGTGGCTTGGTGAGGCGCTTTTCTCCCAGTGTTGCAGCAGGATAGTTCCACACCAGCCCTCCTCTGTGTGCACAGTAATTCCTCCTGTGCAGATGATATTTCTCTCTGGGCACAAAGAGGCTGAAAGGGGGAACTGGAGTGAGCAGGTAGGACACCTCAGTGGTGCTGCCTCCATTATCTGCACCTGCGAAGTCCCAAGCGCTCCCAACTCCCATGGACTTTAGTGCCTGACATCCGAGGGAAAAGAGGGCACTCGTTGCTTCCCAGGATCGGGCAGTTTCTGAGAGGATCTTGCCATTTTCTCTTATCTGCAGACAGTCACGATGTTGAAGTGGCTTGTTTTCATTAGGGAAAGGCTGTTGCTAGGCCACACCAATCCCTCTCATTGGTGAAAATGGTTCCTTGCAACCAATCAGTGGATCTTTGCAGGAGTTCACACACACCAGCAGCTGAAGTGCTAAGCGTCTGGCAGATGTGCCTATTCATTTTCAGCTTACACCTATTGCTCCTGCTGGACAAACAGGTTATTAAGACTCCTATGATTTTAATTTTTCACTGACAGTAGGTTTTCTGCCTTCAAATTTACAATCCCAACAGAAACAATAAGGCAGCCGTTCATGTGGTGAAGGCACAGGGCTGAGACACAGCACATCTGGGTTCTAGTGTGGACACTGACACAGACCCTCTGTATGACCATGGCCATGCCACTTAATCTGTGCCTCTGTTTCCCATCTATAAAGTGGAATAACAATCCTTTCTCCCTCAATCTTGTCTATTTAGACAGTAAACTCTGAAGGGAAGGTCCTTCACTATGTGTTTGTATAGTGTCTAGCACAATGGAACCTGTAGGCCGGGTCTACTGTAATCAAAATAGGTGGCTCTCATTTCCAGTCTCGGGAATCTGGGGTTACTGCATGTTGAGGCTTTCTTCATCCAGCCTTTTAAAGCTAAAGCTGTGACCAGGAAAAGCATATTGGGCATTGCAAAACACTCCAGATCCTCCCCTCATCATGCCCTGCTGGAGGTTCCATACAAATAGATCCCTAACAGCTCCTCAACAGCAAGACTTTATTTAGGTGCCTCAGAAATCCCCAGCCCCAGCACTTTCATCAGAGAACCAGCAGAGCCAGGGAATCAGAGAGAACAGGTCACTGATGACAAATCCGGGGAGATGGGTTTCCCAGCTCTGAGTCAGCACTTGTCTCCCTCAGCAGCTGCTACTCATGTTTTAAGCCCTAAAAAAGACCTTGACACCTCGCAAAATGCAGATACCTTGTCCCTGCCCCAGAGAGGGTACAATGAGATCTGCACAATAAGCAAAGGAGGCAAACAGATGAAGGAGGTAAAAGGGAAAGGAAGCACAAGGGGAATAATAAAATCATGTAATTACTCAGCAAGGCGTCTAATCCCACAGTGAGCTCTGCACAGATGGACTCCTGCACCAACATGCACCCTCACTGGCTCTAAGAATGAACAATTCCATGGACACATGAGTGTGCAGGAGGGTAATAATGGGACATGGGAGTGGAGCTCATTGCAGGACTGAGGTCAGAGGCACATGCATATCTTGATGGCTCTATTAACTTCTCCCACATCCAAGTTTCTGTGGGAGAGGAAAGGCTGCCAGGAATGTACATAAGGTCAGGGGGACAATCCATTATCGGATTCAAATTGCAAGGTGCCCCTCTATGAAAAACGGCTTTTAATGGAATTAAAGAGGAAAAAGCTTAATAAGAAAGAGGTGAACACAGAGCTCAGCTGGAATTGTCACGTGTTGTTCTGGGAAAGGCTGTTGCTAGACAGAAGTAAATATCTGTGTGTCACCTCACCTTCTCTCATTGGTTAAAATCCACTCCAGTGACAAGCTTGCTAGTTACCTGCTATTGCAGATGACTGAAAAGCTAATTTGACAATTTTTTTTATAAAGCCTTGAGTTCACATTGGTAGGATTTCTGGGCTCTTATTAGTCTTTATTCAGGATATTTGGATGAAAACCGCTTATTTGCAAATTCTAAAAAGTGACATGAAATTTACATAATGGATATCCATCCAGACATTCATTAACTGTCATCCCCTTGCTTAAAAGTATTCAGTCATCCAGTAAGGAAGCAGAAACACCACCACCACCATGTGATTTAGGTGATCGAACAAGGGAGATAAACAGGTATTCCCCCCAAAAAGCGATGCACTGACACATAGGTGAATATTCACGAACATTCTGAGAACTCCAGATTAGCTCTTGAATGAATCACTAAGCAGCAAAGAGGCTACACTTATAACGTAGCCAAATCCTAGAAAATACTGCAGCCTGCCTTCTACTCGATCTGACCCTACCCTTTCACCAACTACAGCAGGATCAGAGTAAGCGTGCTAGCTTTTGAGTGATTTGCCTCCTTAACTGGATGCTTTCATTGAGCAGCTTTTCACAAAGGACCAGGATGGCTTCCCTCAAGGAGTTCCCCACTCTACTTTCCTCTCTCAGCAACATCATTGCATGTGTCATAGACTCAATAGTGCCACATGTTTTCTTTCAGTGCTTCAAAGTCATGATGTAAATCGTGGCCAGCCCACCAACTAAAATCTGGAGAAGGTGGAAGAAAAGCAAATTTCACACCATGAAAAGGTCCCAGAGGCCAAAAGAAGCATCAGACAATTGGGCCTTATCTGTGTTTTTCTGAAATGGCAGGGGAGTGCTCCGAACTGGGGCTTTGAGCTTGTTAGAGACGAGAGTAGGCGCAGCAGGCATCTATCTCTAAAAGACTTGTGCTTGCTGAAAGTGTCTGACATTTTCTGTTTGCCTCACATAGGAAAACACGCATTTAAGTGGTATTTTCAGAAGCACTTATCACCCACAATTGGATCCAGATTGTCAAAAAGGGCTCAGCTCTCAGCAGTGCTGAATGAGTGAAAACCAAGGCCCAATTGTGGAAGCTGAGCCATTTTGAAAATCTGTCCCATCCAATATTCAAGACATATCACAATTGCAAGTCTGAACATCACCTACGCGGAGGCATTTTAATGTGCAGCACTTTACAAATGTTCTTTCAATTCCATTTCTTTAGCGTGTGGTATTTTATCATTATTTCTGCATTACTTATTTTGCTTAATGTTTTCCCTTTCTTATCTGTATCTTATGTAAATGCAGCATCTGCTGGAGGATCTATAAACACTGTATCCTTAAGATTTTGCTTGCAGCTTCCTCTGTTCTCACACACTTTTCTCCTTGTAGCCAAACAATTTCCATGACCAGTGTGGGGGTCTAGAGCAGTGGTTTTCAACCTGGGCTCTGCATCTAAGATTTCCAAAGGGGTCTGCAATTCCTTTCAAATGTTTTTAAAAATCCACAAGACTCCCAGGTCAATCAACATTAGGGCTCATCTCTGCTCTATCTGTACAGTGCCTAGCACAATGGGGTACTCAACCATAACTAGGGCTCCCAGGAGCTACTATCATACACATTTTATAATCAATCATCATCATCATCATCCACACATAGGCTAACGGATAACCAATCAAATCACAGGTTTGCTCTGGAAAGGAGGCTCAATAGTTTTGATAAAAATAACCCCACACACAGTAAATATTGAAAAATCAAAATCTTTCCATGCAATATAATGGGGGGGCCTTTAGTGATGGAAAGTACCAGTTGATGGCAGTTTGGTAGCTCTCGGCAGTGAGTCTGGAGGTGTATGATATGCAGTCTCCGTTCCAGGATTGGCCAAGACTGGAATGGAGGGAGAGGACTGGTAATTGAGGAAGGCTCTAGGCTTCTCCAGAGCATTATCAGCCATGAGCCATACTTGCTGGCAGCTTCGGCAGTGACCTTAGGCAGGTAATTAACCCACAAGTCATTGCAACCAGGATTATTCTCTCATTAGCTTTTCTACAGTAGTGACAATGGAGTGTGTGGCCGCCAGCATCAAATCCCATGGAGATAGTTACTGTACAAAGTGGATAAACGTGTCCACAAACTGGTTGGTCAGCTTCACCATCCTCCCTCCCAGTCTGGGACAAACCTTTTGTATATTTCAACTAGAAATGTATCTCTGGTGTGTGCTCAGTGGCGCATTGATACATGCACCAGAGGATAACTCTAGAGCCATGCGAGTTCAGGGGCAGAACTCGGAGAGGAATGCCATTCTCTGTCCAACAAAAGGCCAAGTGTTTCATTGGATGTGGCTGGATTGTGATTCCTCTTACCTATTTCTGGGCAACTGTGAGAAGTGTAGCCCCTTCCATATCCAACGGGTGAACTCTGCTCACAAAGGTCCTCAAAGCTGTTATAATGCCTTCTGATCAGATGAATGGGTTATAGACCACGTTGCCATAGTAATCTAGGATGCTGCAACGAGCCAATCTGTGCTCAGTTCCAAATAATGCCACACCCCCCATCTCGCAGTCTTGAGCCATGATGTCAAAAGGGCTCCACCATCTTCCGCTTGGTTTAAAGATTACACAAAACACCATGCACAGTAAATCGAAGCAGACTGGGTGTGGATGTGTGTGTGTTACAGCGAGTGTGAACATGCTTCCATTCCTTAGAAAACATACCAGGCATGGTGGGAATTCTATGTAAAAACAAAGCAATGGCTCCATATCCCTCCAGAATCACCTGCAGCACAAATCATCATTTCATACTGCCAGAAAGATGCCCTTTCTCCCCCAGGCTGGAAACACCCCCATTTTTCAGACAAGACGTTGCCTGCTACATGATGGTTTTTCTGCAGCAGGGTAACTGTCTGAGGAAGAATCTTTTTCTATGGGGTCACCCCTAAGGAACATTAGAGCCCCCTCCACAACGTGGTTGTAGCACATTACTTGACCCCCTGTAGGAGATCCTTAACAGTTCATTTATATCCGCGGTCCCCGAACAGCGAGGCATTCCCCTCAAGGAAGTCCAGAGGAACATCTGGGGGGCACATGGCAAGGCCCAGGCCAGCACCCACAAGGGGCAGGAAGGGAGTGACTCCCAGCCCCACTCCACCCACAGCCACAGCTCTCCTCTGCTCAGAATCTAGCTCCAACCTCAGCTCCGCTTTGTCCCCTGTTCTTCCCCCAGGCCAGCTCCACTTCTACCCCAGCACCTGCCCCATCCCAAGGTCAGCCCCCAAAACAGCCTTCAGCCCCGGTTCCTCTGCTGAGCCAACTGTGTTCATTCCTCCTCCTCCCCATTACTGCAGGCTCCAGTGCTGGCAAGGGGGGAGGAGCAGGAAAAGTTTGGGCACCACTGATTTAAATCGATATTCACAGTATTCATGAGACCAGGCAGGTGAGATATCTGAAGGAGAACTGGGCACAGCTCGAACAGCTGGCTGAACAGGTGGCTGGGGGTTGGAGTCCCACCCACCCTGGGAACAGCCACGACCAGATTCCCAAGGGATAGAGCTGGCACACTTGGTATATAGGAAGGATAAGGGGGACCCTGAAGGTAGGGAGGTTGGGGGACTCCTCCATTGGCCTCTCTCTGTTTCCGCCAGACGTTGGTCCAATAACAGACGTTCTCCCATGCACCTTGTCTCTCTAATGTCCCAGGACCAGCATGGTGACACTGCCACTGGCCACGCACTGGTCTCTATAACTACATCTGCCCATCCTGGCAGAGACCCCTTTGCAGAGGGCCCTTGGCAGGGAAGGGTATAGTTCGAGTGTGGGAAAGAATGGTGCAGCTTGCTGCCTTAGGGAGTGAGGGACTTTGGCACGGTGGCTATATTGCAGGGTTTTGGAGAAAAAGAGGCTGCCCGGTGTCACCGCCTGTCTGGCAGGCCTCGCTCCCACCAAGGGGTTGCTCATTCTGCCAGTTGGCAGGAGGATCCCTGGGTGGTGATAGATCCTGCCCCAGCGGAGAGCCAAATCCTAGGACAGGAGAGGCATGGCCCAGCAAGTTCTGCAGTGGGAGGAGCCCCCTTGCTAGCAGTTAGCAGAGCTAACCTCAGGTCACATGCAGGGTTCAGCCTTCCTGGCTGGCTATGCAGCGTCACCCCTCAGTCATGATTTACTAAATGCTGCAACCAGCTGTAGAGCCCACATTGACCCACCATGGACTGGGAACAAACTGAGCACCCTCTGAATGGCTGCCAAGAGGAGAGTTAAGCATGAGTTTCATTTAAAGCCTGATTTTCATAATCCAACCCTTGAAACTAACACACACTGCCCACTCCCCCACTATGACCCACTGACACACACCCCTCCACCGCTTTCTTTTAGGCACAGACCTTTAACAGCCTCCTTCCCTCCCGCAGGGGTTGTGTTATAGTAGCCACTAGGAGCCCTGGCCATGAGGGCCCATTACGCGAGGCTCTGTCCAGACACAACAAAATGTAATGCTACTTGGCCTTGAAGTCTGTCCCCCTGAAAAATGGCCCTGCTGCTCCTGGAGTTGAGCAAAGCGTCCCACAGCCTCTCGGCGCAGCTGGAGGTCCAGGGCATAGCTTAGTTCTAACCAAAGCATCTCCTTAAAGAGTTAAATATACACAGTCCAGATAGGAACAAATGCAAAAAAGAAAAAGGCCCTATCTGGCCATCTAAGTCTCTGTGAGAGTCTGTGGAGCCACAGTCTCCCAGGAAACAGAGGTTTCAATCAGCTGAAGTAGATACACTTGTTTCCTTCCCACTCTAATACTCCACTGCAGTGTAACAGACACTGGTTGCTTGGGGATTTTTTACTAGTGTAAAGACTGTACAGGTTAGCTGGGAACTGCCTGTTAGCTGGGCTTATGCCCAATCAGGGCAGAATCATTTGCCACAGGCAGCTCCTCAGGTGGTGTCCAGCCTCGACAGCAACCTTGAGAGTGGAAAATGCAAGAGACCAGATTGTTTACTGAGCTTTGTACAGAGGGAGACAGGCTGCCCGCTCAAGGAATTTATAATCTAGCCTAGGACAGACCTTATCTATGCTACAAAATAGAACTGTTACTGATCATGCAGCATTGCCAGCTCCTTTAACATTTGGTACTTAAAACTCCAGTTCCTGGAAACAGAGGGGAGGGTATGTGAAAAATCTCAGCTTTCACTAGAAAAACATTACAGGCCTTCATGGTTGTGAAGAAAGGCTTGAAAATGAGACCTAAGCACCCTGTGGTGGCTCAAAACCTGAAGGCAAACAAAAATAGCCCTCCAATGTATTATTAAAAAAATCTGAGAAATTTTAAGCTAATCCAATGATTTGGAGGCAGATGGCCAACTCATGGGTTTTGAATTTTGGGGTTTGGCAGGACTACTGATGAACTAATACACTCAAGCTCCAACCAACAGGGGCTAGTTATCTCAAGGGGAAGCACGTGATACTAGCCTCTTTTATTTGTGTGCTGCACCTCTGCAAAGAGGAAAGCACAGCTGCAAGCCATGGGGTGATGAACAGGACTCTTAAATCTTCTCCCAGTTGAAATTCTGTTATCTGTTGGCACATGAATTAGGGACACTGCAATTTCCCAGAGAATCTCTCTCTTCCAGTCCTGGTCTAATGATGCCCAGGTGGGGAGGGAGCCAAAAGCAAGTTGCTAGGGAGACCATGTGCTTTCCAAGGTGTGAGCTGGCTACCTGCCTGCGCTCTCAGCAACTTCCCTCTGCCTGCAATCTCTCTGTCTCACCCACACAGTGACTCTGTGATCTGCATAAGCAAACACTTTGGTTGAGATCCTGGAGCTAGTGAAGTTCATGGCAAGACTCCCACTGTCTTCAAGGGGACCAGGACTTCATAGGTAGTCACTTTCATCAGAAGATTGGGCTTTTCTCTGTGTTACTCACACAATAATGCAATTTCCAATAAGCCTACTTTGCTCTCTGCAGCTGTTGTACCACCCCCACCCTCCCTCATTGTGTGTTTGCACTTTCCCTGCTTGTAGGAAACAGGCTGTAATTAGCATCAGGGAGGTGAAATCAGGACGATTCACGATAAATCTCCACTGCACTTCTTGGAAAAGAATGCAAACGTAAGTGGTGAGGAAATGACTGAGTTTGAAACCAGTTGCATCTCTCCCACATACACCTGGGTGAGAACATGGCCCCGTTTAGTGTCTCAGCAGGATGTCCTGTTAGTTTAAGCCCCTACAGCCTCAGAGCCCCCACACTAAACTTCCATATCGCATCAAAGCCAGGCACCTACTCAGTGTATTAACTTTGGGAAGAGTGGTTACCTTAGCATGGCAAAAACATTGAAACTGAACTTTTGGGGTAATTGAAAAGAAAACCGCAGTAGAACATTTACCCTTTTCCATGCCCATGGCACAATGTAAAACAGGGCTAAAACACTGCTGTTTTAAAGCATCCTAGATTCTTTTAAGTGAAGTACTGGAGGAAGCAGCACCAACTCGATGCAAGTGATTTGTACTGAGACAAAAAATGAGGAGTTGTGTGGCATCTTAAAGCCTAAAGTTCTACAGGACTCCTGGTTGTTTCTGATGAAACAGACTAACACAGCTGCATCTCTGAAATGTGTGCTGAGACAGAACCACAGGAACTGCAGCCAGAGCTAAAATAGATAGCAGACCTTCACAGCTCCTTTTAGGCAAATTCTGTAACATTTTCAAAGTGTTTCTGAGTCTCTAGGTTCCCTCTGAACCTTCAGTAGCCAAAGAAGGAAAGTTGGGGGGGGGGGGGGGGTCAGTGCAAGGCACATGTCACTGCAGCTCTGATTCTTCTGTCTTGAGAGTGGTAGTGTAGGGATTTTTAAGGCATCTAACACCTGTGACAGGTGAAATACTCCAGGATGTGTCTGAAAGTAGCTCTTTTCCCTGAGGCTGAGTTTGGTAAATTTATTCATTCTAGTTTTCCATGTTATCGAAGATTTCAATTTGTGAATAACCGATAGGTGATATCCTGCAGCTATATGATTATTCACGGTTAGTGATGGGTCACATGAGGGTGTTTGCCCTCCCTGATTGGGCTGTTAGTAAGGAGCAAGCACTTCTGCAGTCAACAATGAATTCTTGTATTGACACAAAACCCTCTGGTGATGTGCAGATACAGCTATTTGCACAAAAAGGAGCCGTTTCCCTCCCTGTTTACATGAACAAAAAAAAACTGCCCCAAATACCTGTGCCAAGTGCACACAACCCACACCTCACCATAACCTGTCAGTCCACACCACTATTCAAAGATATCCACAAATCCTGTTTTATGAATATCAGAACATGTAGCCCTCTTCTCATAGTGGAATATTTTTGATAGCATCCCCTAGGACTGGTTTCCAATGCATACAAATGGAGATCTGGAAATATTTACATGTATTTATAGCTGAAGCACTGTGCTGCCTGGTTTACCTTCTATAGTCTGATTAAGTTCATTTTTCTGCACTCATCTAACGCAGTCATCAAAATGACTAGTTTTCCTTTAAGCAAAGCATTTTTCTGGTAGATGGGAAGGGCGGGCGGGCGAAGAGGCAGCTTCAGCACACTAACCATAGTGTATTTTAAATAAAATTATCCTACCCAACGCACATATGACTCACATAACGCTTTGGGGAAAATAAGGCTGAGCAAGCCTCCTGCCCCTTGCAAAGCTCACCTTGTTCTTACGACATGATCAAGGCAGCTTGCTTTATGAGCATCACAATTCTGATCAAGCACTCCTTCTCTTTAAAGCATAGGCGTGATCTGTGTGAGCTAGCTCCCTTCTGCCATGCTAGGGTGTGGGAAATGCTTCCTCCCAGCATACCTGTGGAGTCTCTTAAAAAAAAAAAAAAAAACCCCACACCTTTAATAGGTTTTTCCTGTCCTTCAAGTAGAACAGCTGAAAATGCTTAGCACGCCACGGGCCTTCTCATCATCAGAACATGCAATAAGCCTGAAAGAGGCCACTATACATTGTACAGCAGAAATATCCCAGCCTTGCAC
This sequence comes from Pelodiscus sinensis, assembly GCF_052426305.1. NCBI lineage: Eukaryota > Metazoa > Chordata > Testudines > Trionychidae > Pelodiscus > Pelodiscus sinensis. The sequence goes on from NC_143065.1 coordinate 30,815,265, forward strand.
TCATACTCAGGGGCTATGTCTACACTGCAGGCTTTTTGCACAAGAACAGCTGTTCTTGTGCAAAAACTTGCCGGATGTCTACACTGCATGCGCATTCTTGTGCAAGTAATTTTACAGTACAGCATCAGAAAACAGGGCTTCTTCCAGAAGAGTTAATACCTCTCCCCATGAGGAATAAGCCCTCTTGCGCAAGAGCTCTTCCACAAGAAGGCAGTGTAGACTGGCAACATTAATTTCTTATGGAAGAAAGCCCTATGGCTAAAATGGCCATCAGAGCTTTCTTGCACAAGAGAGCATCCACACTGCCATGGACGCTCTTGTGCAAAGCACGTGGCAGTGTGGATGCACTCTTGTGGAAGACTTTTTCCACAAGAACTCTTGTGCAAAACAGTTCTTGCACAAGAAGCCTGCAGTGTAGACATAGCCTCAGGGTAGTGAGTTTTCCAATAGCTTATGGGGGTATGTCACATAGCACCAGGGAGTGGAAAACCATAGTAAATAGAGGAAAGTGGGATTGTAAAACCCAGGCACTGGCAGGTGTAGGTTGTGAAATGAAATTGATTCATTTGTTCTTACCTGATGATTTCAAGGTGCCAGTGTTCCTTTAACAGGAAACACCAGGCTTTAGATGTCACCATCTTTAACTAACAGGCGTCACCACTGCTGCTTCTTAGCAACTGAAGAGTACTAGATATAGGGCGACCTTCCTCTATTGCAGCCCAATCAGAAGATCCTTCAACAGCTGATACTACTGCTTGCTGTCTCTCCCCCCCTTATCTCAGTAAGAGAAACATTCCAGAAACAAATAGGATAGCATCTTTTATGGCGAGGACCAAGAAACTGGTAGGCAAGGGGCACCTCTCCAAAGGAAGCTTTAGAAAACAGAACAACACTGATTGGATACGTCTAGACTGGCATGATTTTCCGCAAATGCTTTTAACGGAAAAGTTTTCTGTTAAAAGCATTTGCGGAAAAGAGCATCTAGATTGGCACGGGCACTTTTCCGCAAAAGCACTTTTTGCAGGAAAGCGTCCGTGCCAATCTAGACGCGTTTTTGCGCAAAACAAATCTGAGCTGTCTACACTGGCCCTTTTGTGCAAAAGCTTTGCGCAAAAGGACTTTTGCCCGAACGGGAGCAGCATAGTATTTCCGCAAGAAGCACTGATTTCAGATAGTAGGAAGTCAGTGCTTTTGCGGAAATTCAAGCAGCCAGTGTAGATAGCTGTCAAGTTTTTCCACAAAAGCAGCTGCTTTTGCGGAAAAACTTGCCAGTCTAGACGCAGCCATTTGGTGTGTTCTTATCTTCTAAAGCCTGCGGGGTGGGGGAGGAAATCCACTATAAAGCTGTCTGGAGACAGGATCAGGTTGTAGATGTTTGGGATGGCATCCCCTCCCCCCAAAGGAGCATTCAGAAGGCTGCGTCTAGACTGGCAAGTTTTTCCGCAAAAGCACCTGCTTTTGCGGAAAAACTTGCCAGCTGTCTACACTGGCCACTTGAATTTCCGCAAGAACACTGACGATCTCATGTAAGATTGTCAGTGTTCTTGCGGAAATACTATGCTGCTCCCATTCGGGCAAAAGCCCTCCTGCGCAAATGCTTTTGCGCAGGAGGGCCAGTGTAGACAACGCAGTATTGTTTTGTGCAAAAAAGCCCTGATCGCGAAAATGGCGATTGGGGCTTTCTTGCGCAAAACTGTGTCCAGATTGGCACGAACGCTTTTCCGCAAAAAGTGCTTTTGCGGAAAAGCGTCCGTGCCAATCTAGACGCTCTTTTCCGCAATGCTTTTAACGGAAAAACTTTTCTGTTAAAAGCATTTGCGGAAAATCATGCCAGTCTAGATGTAGCCAGAACAGAAGAGCTCAGAGGCAGGGAATTCTCTCCCCAGCGGCCCTCCTTTGAACAGCATTTTAAATTAAGGTTGCTATTTATTTGGTCCCTCCATAGAAAGTGACTTGTTTGAAGAGGCCTGTTTGTAGTCTCTTTTACTTTCTATACACACCCAGCAGTGCCTGGATTGCTGGCTGTCAAATGCTTGGAAGTCTCAGGCCTTACCACAGCAGAATATCATACCCCGACTCCCTAAGCACCAAGCGACCATGAAGGGCCAACCAAGACACAGAGACTTGCACAAGTAAGTTTCAATTTGACAAATATATTATATAAATATTTCATTTTAAACCTCTAGCATCCAACTACGCTCTAGACACCTTTCCTAGAAATACATAGCTTAGAACTACATTTTCTTCTTCACCTCAGCCCTGGTGCCCAGGCAGGGAGGCCCTCACTCATGAGGCTAGGAAGTTGGGATTTGAACTTCCTCCAGTTTTATTGTTTCAGTGGGACCACGTTAAACCACCAATGTGCAAACTGGATGAGAAAAACCTCATGCCGTCTTAGTCCGTGAGACTCCACGTTCAGGAAGACTATAGCCTAGTACATTTACTGGGAACACCTTCAAAGCCAAGGCTTTTTTGCTACTGTTAGTGTAGACTGTTGGGAAGAACAGGCATTGGCAGGAAGACCCCCACTGCTGGACCATCTGCCTTCTCCCTAGTCTGCCCTTACAGAGAGCATATAGAGGCACGCTTCTCCTCACACAGCATCACTGAGCAGAAAGCAGGGGGATTCTAAGCAAGGTGGCTGGTTCCCACCCTATATAGTCAAACTACCCCAGGAGACAAAACTAACAACAGAAGGACAAAAGAAGCCATCACCACAGAGCAATGTCCCAGAGCTGAATAGGTAGAAGTAGGCAACATCTATGGCCATCCTCGTACCCCTTCCTCCTCCCACAAATTTGACCTCCCTCCCCAGATAATTAGATTTTTTTGTGGAGGGAAGAGAACAAAAGTCAAGTTCCCTTAGCACAGAATAGTCTCAATGCCATGATTATCACTGGCCACACAGGCTGTGTCAGGAATCGGCCTTAGGATACTGGCAATGGCTCAATAAGATACTGTCCACTGCTCAGCTCTGGCTAATTTCTGTGGGCACGTTTCATCTGTGAACAGTGACAGGGGATCAGGCGGAGCAGTTTCCAGATCATTGTACTTGGTGACAGTTACTCAGCCTTGTGCAGAGCACTACCACCTGAGGCTGGCGAGAATGGAAGTTAATGCATTGCCTGGGATTTTCTCGTGGCTAATTCAGAGTCCCAGCCAAGGAGAGTCTAGTTCTAGCTTTGCCAGAGAAGCACTTAGCCTTTTAAATTGTACAGCTGATTGCTAGCACAGACATCGGATTGGAAGCATTTCCTGCTCCTTTGAGCCTTTCACTCAACCCAGGAAGCAGTGATGCAGGCCCAAAGCTCAGCAGTACACATACAAAGGTCATACCACTTAAATATAGGCACGTGAAGGAAGGTTGGGGCAGAGAGGAGTGTATGTCACATTTCTATACAGTGACAGGCCTTAGCCTTTGATAACCATCTGGGCAGTTCTACCCCACTGCATCATTTCAAAGTGAAGTTGACCATTAACTCCGAACCAAAGGGTTGAGCAGGGAGGGTCAGCCCTGACCTGAACAGTCCTAGCTCTGCACGATATACATACACTGTGAGGCGTGGAATCTTTCTCCCCCCGCCAGGGGAAACATGGAGCTTTTCCCATCTCTGGAAGGACTTAAGGAGAGCTGCCTTCTCCCAGCTCTACATCTATTAGATGCCCACTGGCCATGGAAGATTCCAAACACAGACTGCAGTGGCAAACACCCAAAGACTTTGGTAGAGCTCTACTGTCTCTCTATATTTAGAATCCCCGAGTTTAAAAAAAAGCTAAAGGTTGATCTCAGCACATCAGACAGGAACAGATGACACTGCTATCACACATCCATCCTCGTAGAGTGCTGTGGGACAGCAGGGGCTGCCCAGAGAAATAATCCTGGCATCTGCCCAGGTGGTTTACATCTGACATGATCAACACAGGAGCATGTGTGGGGAGGACTGAAAGAAGCCAGGCATGTCAGATTTTAACCCAGGAGCCACAAGCTGTGTAAAAAACGGCCACGTCTGCTTTTTATCAAGTCAGACTCACTGGGGAGCTGCTTAAAAACCCAGGACCCTGCACCTGATTTGGACTTGGAGCGCAGGGCTCCATTGTTTGCTGCTTTACAGGCACAGGTAGCTCAGTGTAAGTGACAGCAGCCCTGTGCACTAATGGGGATTCAGGTAGTCCATGCCACTGCTGTCGCAGGAGTCTGGGGAGCACAAAAACAGTTCAGAGCCATCTTGGTCCCTGTTCCCCCCCTTCCAGGCTTGCACTTGGGACAGCCACAAGAGTTTTACTGCAGTGTAGAAATACTGCAAGTGTCATCTCTGGTCACAGAACTGGAAACTCCCACAGCCCAGCAATATCAGCTGCATTTTGACCCTGACATTGAGCAACACATGTAATCACATTTCCTTTGCTATGGGTTCCAGGGCCTTTGGCAGGGCTCTAATGAGAAACAGCTGCCTGTAACACTCCTGGCAAGCCAACCTGCAGTGGGAATTAGGAAGCATGTAGGGAACCAGGTCCCAGAACCATCTTTAGTCAATAGCACTCCATGCTATTGAAAAGTCTGCACCCACCGCCCTCCTTCCCTTTCCTCTTTCTGCATCTACTAGACAACTGAGATGCCCCACATCATGCTTTTCAGTGTAATCTATGGACAGCCAAGGCACCAACACAGGTTCCTAGCAGCCAACGAAAAGGCAGAGTTTTTCACATTTGTTTCCTTTTACTTCTCCCTAGTGTTCAAACAGGGGAAGGATATTATAGGGCCCGGGCAGGTGAGAATAGGGTTGGGAGGGTTCATTTCCTTCTCTTACTAATATTTCACGTTAACAAAGCTGGAAGTCCGGTACTTTTCATCCTACATTTGCTTTTTGTCCAGCATGAGCAATCCAGTTGCATGGCTCGGTGTCGTTTTTAGGATCTCATGCACCACCACCAAGCTGCCATGTTGGAGGAGCCAACAGCTGCTCCGAATTTAAAAGCTGAAGGAGGAAAACCCCTTAAGGAAAAGTTGGAGCCTCAGAATTTCATTTGCAATCTACATTCAGGTCTTTGGGCCAGTACTGGTCCTCCATATAATGGTCACTATCTGTGCAGCTGTCCGTAGGAGTGCTAGGGGGACTGGCGGGTAGACTGCTGGCAAGCTCCTGCTCCCACTGGACCTCCACCAGTCTGTAAAGCTCCATGGAAGTCCGAGCATCCTCTACTGATGAGTGTCCCTTCTGGCCAACCTGAGGGCAAAGAGAAAAGGCCGTGCCAGAGTCAATGGTTGGTGAAGGCCCCAGAAACAAGCTCCCAAACGCTCCTTATCCACCAGAATAATGACAATTTTTGTTGGACTTCAAACACACCCTGGGCTCCATCTCGCAAACAGATCTGCAGATCAGTCTATTTAAAATGTTTTCTGGGTGCTCCCTTGCCACGGTATCTGTAGCCCAGAGCCTCCGATTTATTGAAGTTATTGGGAATTAGACACCTCTGAGGATTTGGGCCTGCACACTTCAACATCTGTAATGGATTTACCCTCCCACCACCACAGTGCAAGGCAGTGCTATCATCCTCTATGGGGAACAGAGGGACACAAACCAAATTACTTGCACAAGGCCATGAGGGAAGCCTGTGGTACAGCAGGGAATTGAACCCTGGTCTCTTATAGCCCAGCTAACACCTTAACCATTAGACCATCCTGCCTCTCACATGCAGACACCGACATCCACATGGTCTCCCACAGGGCCTACCCTCACAGATTCAATTGCAACCTTAGCCATTTCAGCAGTGAAGGAGTTAAAGACTCCCCAAATCCTGCTTTCCAGGCCCAGAGGGTCCCTTACCTGAATATGTTTGTGGAGCAGCTGCCTGGCCAGGCTCTTGAGAGAGACACTGACTTTCACAGGGAATCCTGCCTTCCGGTTCAGCAAAGGGATTCGACTGGTGTCTCGAGTGCGGCTTGTGGGGTGAAAATACTTCAGGACTCTGAAGTCATTGTGGATGGCATGTCCCACCACAATCTTGTCTTTCAAGATCTTCAGGACCTGAAAGTGTCAGAGGTGATTAGTTGGGCATCACAGCACGATTAAGAGAGGGATTTAAGAGTCCTTCCTTGCACTGACTTCAGATTCTCCAGCTCTATCTAACCTCAAATCCAGTCCTACCACTATGAGGTCACAGATCCCCACTGCCCCAACACAGTCACTGAAGAATCAGAGCTACAATTCCCAGAGACACTAAGTTCCAAAGCATTTTCTGGTTTCAGGGCAGGCTGGAAATTTGGTGAAGGGGCAAAAGAGCGGGAGGGAAGGCGCACACGTGTATAGAAACTCTCACCTCAAGGCTGATTCACAACAAACCATCTCCAGAGCAAGGATTAGAAACTAGGAATTCCTGGCTTCTAGTCCTATGTTTAGGTCTCCAAACTACGGTGCTTTTCTAATATCTCTTGGTAGGAGAAGGCAGCAGATGAAGGCCTCTGGTTGTTTGCATGTCACCTGCCAGTTGGTCTTAGAACAGCAACACCCCATCATCTTGGCAGAGCAATACTTTGACAACTTCTTACAGAGGGGATGAAACCTAGCCTTTGTTCAGACTATACATCTATGCACACCACACCCCTTGCTTACCTCTCTCTGTGCAGTCCGGAAGGGGATAGCATTCTGCATGTGTTGCTTGGTGATTCCACTCCAGCGAGTCCTGTAGTCCACAATGGGAAGCTCCGGTCGGACATATTTGTCATAGATTACGTCTCCGTCGTAGTTTACCACTGTGCATCGTGCCAGCTCGCTCACCTTCCCACCAGGGCCTGTGCCCACCATCTCACAATCAATGGCTACGCACTTCCCGGGTCTCTGTAGTGAGCAGGACAAAGAAGCTCTTCCTGAGTTGGAGCTGCCAGGCAAAGATAACCTGCTCTCTGAGTCTTGGGAAAGCGAAAGGGAGCATTGCTCAGCCGTGCCCCCTGGAGGGACTAGCAGAGCCCGCTTCAGCTTTGCGAGCTTTACATGGACTTTCCTCACAGACTGATTGTTTACGAGAGATACAGTCTCACTGGTTGGCTTGTCACATCCACTGGCTTCCTTGTTTAATGAGCCCCCTTTGGATGGTCTGAATGCCTTTGGCTCAGTGTCATGTCCCAATTTGGGTCTCAATAGCCCCCTCTGCTCAAGCAGAGCCCTACGCTCCATAAACCGCTGGTGTTTCCGACTCTTCTTTTTATTCTGGCTTTGCAGCAAGTCACGATCTTCCACTTGTGCTCCGTGAGCCAGGTGGGTTTTGGAGCGAGGGCAGCACAGATCCCACCTGGCATTGGCGTACCCGAGAAACCGGCCATCAGCCCCCTTCTGTCCCACCTCGCAGGCCTTTGCTGTGCTCACGACACCTAGCATTAAACCCTGGCCACAAGGCATCCTGCCAAAATAGACCACAGCACAGGGTTAGTCAGTGGCTGGTAAAGAGATGGTCCTTGCCTGGACTTGAGAGGGACTGTTCCATTCCTCACAGATGAATGGAGATAGGGCTGCCAACTTTTTAATTGCACAAAACACCCTTTCCTTGCTCCAAGGGGCTAGCTCCACCCCCCTCCATCACTTGCTCTCACCCACCCTCGCTCACTTACTTTCACAGGGCTCAGACAAGACATTCAGGTGCAGGAGGTGAGGGCTCTGGTGGCGGGTGCAGGCTCTGGGGAGGGCTTAGAGATGAGGGGTTTGGGATGCAGGAGAGGGCTCAAGGCTGGGGCAGGTGTGTGTGTATGCACACGCATGTGGGTTATATAAAGGCTTTGGGAGGGAGTTTGGGTGCAGAAGTTGCCTCTGGGCAGGGGTTGGGAGTGTCAGAGGGGGTTCTGGGTACCGGCAGCAATTACTGTGGCTCCTAGGAAGCGGATATCAGATACCTGCAACTCCTAGGTGCAAAAAGGCTCCTCATGCTACCCTTCTGCCACCCTGCAGCTCCCACTGGTCAATGTTCCTAACCAATGGGAGCTGCAGAGCCAGTACTTGGGACGGAGACAGGGACCTAGCAGCCTCTTCCAGGAGCCAAGCAGGTAAGAAGCCTGACTTAGTCCCAGCCCCTGATGCACCCCCGACCAGACTGTTAACAGCGGTGCTGACCAGAGCCGCCAGGATCCCTTTCGGACCAGGCAGCCCACAAAAAAAAAAGGAGGGGGGGACACCTGGCACCCCTCAGTGGCAATAGTGAACGATGGGTCTGCCTGGGCTTTATCACAGTCTTGTGGAAGGCACAGTCAGTCCCAGGAGACAAGGGGGCGAGGGAATACACCTAATTGGCCCAATCTCTGTGTGCTGGGGAGCGTCACGGGGCCCTCCTGGAGGGCTCAGGCCTTAGCGTGGCTAATATGCCCGAGCTGGTGACTCAGTCAGGCCTGGCCAGAGCGCAGGCAGAGCCTGTGACAGTCACAACTCGGGCCTGGGGGCCAGCATCGCCCGAGGCATAGCGGAGTGATACGGCCACAAGAGGGGGGATGAGCTGGCCCGGCCAGAGCTGACTCTTGCCCCAGTCCCCTGGCTGGGCTCCGCGGTGCCAGCTCTCCCCGGGGCAGGGGCCTGGGACTGACAGGAGCAGCAGGACGGGCAGAGAGCGTGCGCAGGAGAAAGGGGCTCCTCTGCCCTTACCTGGGACCCCTCCTCCAGCCCGGCCCCCCCTCACTCACTCACTCACTCACCCGGGCCGTGGCCCCCTGGGCCGGCGCCCCGCACCTCTTACCCCACCAGCCGGCTTCTCACACGTGGCTTTCCCGGAAGCAGCGGCTGCAATGGCTCCCACATGCCCGGGCAAGTCCTGCCTGCATGCTCCGCCCCCCGTCCCCTCCTCCGCCTATTGGCTCCTGGGGCGGGGGGGGGGGGGGGATGCGATTTGCATGAAGGGGCGTGATTGGGCGGGTCGCTGCTGGCTGCTTTGCAGCGCGTGGGACCGGTTCCGCGTGCGCCCTTTCACGGCGCCTGTCTCCGGCTGGGCTCCTATAGTTGGATCGTTGCTTTTGGGACCAGGCAGCCCTTTGGGCCGGGGGTCCCCGCGCACCTGTGGGCAAGGCCCCGGCTGCAAGAGGACTGGAGACCGGGTTATATTGCCTCACGCACCTGTAGGGAGTAGGAGAGAGCTCGGTTGCTCCGGGCTCTGCTGCAGACTTCCCTGCACATAGCAAGCTGGGCCGTGGCCCTTAAGGCGGAGAGGAGGGGATGGGGGAGGGTACCGATTTGAGGGCTTTCATTTATCCTTGTGACACAGTGAAGTGGTGGGGTCAGGTCTTGTCCCAGGAAGAGACACGATGCTCTGGGTAAATTGTATTACTATTTCTGCAGGTTGGAGCAAGCAACACCCAGGGCCAACTGCTGCTATATTCTAGATAGGGAGGGCTCCCACCCGTAAGGTAAAAAACTTGGGCCCTCCTGGATGATGGTGGGCCAATACATCCATGAGGCTGTGTCTACACTTGCAGATTGTTCCAGGCCCTGCATTCCCCTAAGGATGGCTCAGGGGTCAGTGGGCTCTGGGGTGGGGTTGGGGAAGAGGTTGGGGTGCAGGTAGGTGAGGGAGGGGGCTCTGGGACCAAGTTGCTCTGTCTGCAGCAGGGGAACTGTGATGGGGTGCGGTCACCCCTTGGGGTGCTTCCCCAGGTGCTGACAAGGCCACTGCCATTCGCCTTCCTGCTCTCTGGGGTTTCTCACCTCTCTGTCTTGCTGGGCCAGCTCCCTGGTCTCCTCTAGCCAAGGCACAGAGCTGAGATCCCTACCCCCTCCCCACCTCCAAGAAGCAACAGAGACACTGAAACTCTTCAGGTCCAAAGAAAACGCAGTTTTGGGCCCAGCTTCCTGGGATACCACTCCCTACATTGGATCAGAACCCCAAATGAACTATTTAGGTAAACCCCCTTTAACAATGAAGGGGTAATGTACACATTGTTTGCTTCCCTGAGTAACAATTACTTACACTGCTTGATAGTAGAGAAAAGTGATTTTATTAAGTACAAGCAGTAGGATTTAAGTGGTTATAAATGAGAACAGGCAGAGCAAAGTAGATTACAAATTAAAAATAACAGAAAATGCTTAGCTAATTCTAACACTAAAACCTCAGTGCAAACTCATTATAAACTCACCCTAAAACTGTTCCTTTTCCAGTTAAACCTTCAAAACCAGGGAAGTCTCCTTTTCCCTAGGGTCTTTGGTTTCCTCCCTTGGGTGTGTCACGCCAGCCAAAAGACCAAGACCTGCCAGTTTCCTATTGTTTTAAAGATTCCCCTTTGAACAGGAATTCTGTTTCTACATTCTACCCTTCCATTACTTAGTCAGCCCCACTAGTTGGGGTGGACATGTGACTGCCTCAGAACAACCATGCTAAGATTTAGAGAACAAAGGAGATGGTTTACAATTGGACATCTAGACATGGAGGGTAACAGCCTTGATGGCTTTCGTTTGCACATTTAAAACCATAAACCATTCCATATTCCATACCTCTAACTTCACATAGAAGAGTGATACATATCCTAAAATACGATAAACAGATCCAGCAGATTTGAGGAACAGATCTGAGGAAGTGGGTCTGACCCACGAAAGCTCATCACCTAATAAACCATCTTGTTAGTCTTTGAAATGCTACATAGTTTTTCCTTTTGTTTTAGCAAGATCAGACTAACACGGCTATCTCTCTGCTACTATCCAGCAGATTATGACATTAAGATTGATAGGTTACATGAAACAATTTGTCCAAAGCATCTTTGAGTTATGCATATTTGTGTCCAGAAGTCCATTTCATAAATCATGGTGGGGGTCTATCACAGGGACTCTAGGTCCGGGTTGCCTGGGCTATAGCAGAGGGACTTGAGGGCTAGTCACCTGTGCTATGGTTGCATTTGGGCTGGAGAGAGGCCCTGGTTCAGGCTGTCCTTTCCCCAGCCATGGCAGGCTGGAGGCTGGGCTAGGGGTTGGTGTACCTTGAGTGCCTATGTAGCTCTAAGTAGACAGCTGTACAGTTGCCCTACTTACAGGAACTTAGACCACCCCTACATGCTCTCTCTCTCTCTCTCTCACACTTGGGCAGGGACTTAAGTGAAACTGAAAAATGCCTCTGATACTAAAGTACCAGTATAAGGATTTAATTATAATAGCAGGAATTATACTGATATAGCTATATCATTTTAACTACACCAGTACAATTATTCCAGAGTAACTAGTCGAGCTTCCTTCTGTAGACTGTTGTAAAGCAGGCTTTTTCTGTCCATGGCCTTCGCGTATAGCCCATCCTGCCACACAAGGCCCCTCACAGAAAACCCAGACCGTGAGATACTCAGAGGAGCATGGGAAGCACAATGCAGTTTTCTGTGAACGGAATTTGACCTTATAGGTATCCTGAGACTCACAGGCACCAGAAAACAGGGAGGTGAGCATGACTAGATAGTGCCTAGCTGCAGTTACAGATAAGCCTCATTTGACCATAGCTTGACCGGTCTTAGAGGCAAGAGAAAAAGAAAACATAAGGTAATAAAACACAACTGTCTCACACTAACCATGCCCCATCTAGTCCTGTCCACGAGGGGCTCACACATACATCACGAAAACTCCTATAGGGCAGTATTGTCATACTACCTCATCACTAGCCTATCAGGCCCTGCCAAATGCAGACCCTAGCATGGCATTAGACATCGAATTTTTGTAAAAAAGACCCTCAACCCCTTTGTTCAATGGAGGTTCCGTGTATTGAGGGCACGTGTCTTTTTTTGCCCGGCTAAAGGATTGATCACCCTGATGCTGCCTCCCCACCCTTCGAGTCAAAGATAGGGGTGCACTAGTCCTGAGCATGCTCCGAGTTCTAATGTGTCTTTGTGTTGTTATCGTTGCTGGATTTGTAAGTATTGCTTAAATGTATTGGTTATTGGTTTAATTAATAGTTAAATTGTGTAAATTTCACTGTGTAATTCTGTAAAGTGTATCTAAGTTCTGTTAACCACACTGTGTAAATTGTATAATCTTGTGTTGTATAGTAGTGTTGTATTTAGGCTAAGTATAAGTGTTAGAAATAGAAGCCCAGGAGTTGTTAAGTTGTAAAAGTAGATTTATGACTAACTCCACCAGCTGCCCTAAAATAACCATAGAGGCCCTGGCTTTGGACGGAGTTTTTATTATCATTATATTGGCTTTGTTTTTGTATTTTTCATTTGCATGCTGCGCTGCCTTAAGCAAATTAGAGACAGTGATTTGGTATAGTTGAATTGTAATCAAAGAAGTTTGTAATTAGTTAAGTACAGCTAAGTTTAGGGTTTTCTACCCTGTAAAAGCATTGGGCAATTGCTAGTTTAAAAAGCCATTTGGTAATTGTTAGTTTTGATTAAAAAAATCATTCCATTTAATAAAAATAATTTGTTTCACCATCATCCAGTAGTTTTCACTGGGTAGTCGGCTTTAACCCTTGAGGCTCCCATCATATCACGGAACCAAAGTGTAACATAGACAAGCCCACTCCACTCCATTTTTGTTTTTACACTGTATCCATCACCATGGAATTGGGTTTCTCTTGGCATCTCCTTCAGAAAGAGACCTAGAGATCACCAAAGCAGCAAGAGTTTATTCTCCCCTGTGCAGAGTGGATCCAACTTTGTTCTAGCCAGCTGCCCCAAGGTAGTCAGACATTCCAAGAGTATATGGGGCCTTTCACCCTGCCCTGCATACTGAGCACTGCTCAGAGTTGTTAGATTAGTCCACACATAGCAAAACCTGGGCATAGTTGAACCCTGCTCATAGCCTGATGCTCAGGTTGTTTGGAGTGCCGAGTTTTCCGAGCAGGCCAGCATTCTCCTGAAACTCGAAACCTGCTTGCTCCAAAGGCAGGATCCCAGTATAAGCTCTGGGCAGTGCACGTCACTCTCTGATCTTTGTTGTCGATAAGCTCTGGTTTCTGTTGTAACACGTAGGCCCTTGGGAGTCATAGGCAGGTCCAAGCCAGTCGTTTTCATCATTCATTTTGCAATACAGTTCAAGACAATGATCTTTTACTGGTATGACAAGCTAGAATGAGAGTCACCAAGTGTTATAGTGATAGAAACATCTACAGGTCACAGAAGCTGTGAGTGCATTCTCCATCCTGTCCTCATGTGGGTGGATTTCCCTGATACCCCACGGACATTACAGAAGCAACAATTCCATTTCACATCCAGCTTTTCTGATTGTGTTATCACTATTCCCTTCATTCATTTGGCTTTTGTACTTATGCAGTGATCTCGTGTGCTGGATCTGCTTCCTCTGCTTCTTTCTCTACTGTCTCACTTCTGTCCACAGGAAAGGTCCACTCGGAGGGTATGTCTACACTACCCTCCTAATTCGAACTAGGAGGGTAATGTAGGCATACCGCACTTGCAAATGAAGCCCGGGATTTGAATTTCCCGGGCTTCATTTGCATGAAGCCGGCCGGCGCCATTTTTAAATGCCGGCAGTTCGAACCCCGTGCCGTGCGGCTACATGCGGCACGGAGTAGCTAGTTCGGATTAGGCTTCCTAATCCGAACTAGCTGTACTCCTCATTCCACGAGGAGTACAGCTAGTTCAGATTAGGAAGCCTAATCTGAACTAGCTACTCCGTGCCGCGTGTAGCCGCGCGGCACGGGGTTCGAACTGCCGGCATTTAAAAATGGCGCCGGCCGGCTTCATGGAAATGAAGCCTGGTAAATTCAAATCCCGGGCTTCATTTGCAAGTGCGGTATGCCTACATTACCCTCCTAGTTCGAATTAGGAGGGTAGTGTAGACATACCCAGAGTTACATGCAGTTTCTTGTCTTTGCAGGGATTCTGCTTTTTTACTCCCACACTTTATGGTGGCTGAGTTGAATGAGATGGATTTACCCTAGTGGTAACGAAGAACTGAACTTTCACCATACTACCCTTGGGCTGCTAGCCAGACGGGTGAGGGTATCAGATGCTCACAGGGCACCCAAATCCTATTATTGCATTAGACACAGTACACAGGTAATGTAGAGCTCCTTAAGATGGGCACGGATGTTTTCTCCTGCACTCACTGAAATGGCTGACTCAGGCCACTAAAGTGAGTCCACATGAGGGGATTAAATAGGCAGTTGAATTGCGCCAACAATATTAGTTCATTGATTTGTCAGGATTGAAATAAAAGGGAAACTGTGGCTTGGAGATGAGGGACAGTGGTGGAGGAAAAGGAGTGTGTATGTGTGGTGGAGAGTGGAGACGCGGGGGTGCAGCAGGTCAGGAGTGGGCTGTGTCAGGAGCTGTGTGACATCACCTCTTCTGGACGGGCACTGGTGCAGGTCTGAGATAACAAAATGCCCCACAACCCCAACAGCCTTTAGGCAACACAGCTTTAGACATACCCAGACTTTTGTCCTTTGCTTGTTCTTTGCTAACCGATGGCCTGAAAGCAGAGCTAGCTTAACGAGTTAACAGAATCCCCAATGCTGAAGGCGGGCTCACTTCATGTGCATCTGAGGCCAGCCCTTCCCTGCTCCCATTCTGTGGGTAGCAGGTCTCCCGGCTGAAAAGGAATCCTGAGTAGGAGCTGTTTCAGCCACAAGCCCTCTTTGCATGCTTTGCAGCACCCCAACATCTTAGCCACACACCCCAAGGGCAGACAGAAGTGACCCTTGAACAGGAAGTGTGTCCATTCAGAAAAGGATCTGGTGCTGCACTCCAACCTCCAAGGGCTGGGGCCAGCGGTGCTCTCAACACGCTGTCAGCCACCAGGGGGACTTTCATTAACAGCTCTGCCTCTTCTGGAGGAATTGGAAATCGGCTTGTGTTGGGTGCTATTCCCCTTCCTTGGGCCGTTTCCCTTTCGCCAGGCAGCTCTGTGTCTGGTGAGTTCACGTGGGTTGCTACACACTTCTTGTGCAGCAGGTGCAGGGCCGGCTCGAGCCATTCCTGCGCCCCAGGCAGCGGGTGCGCGATGCATGTGCGGCTGCGCCCCTGGGCGCACAGCGCATGCGTGGCCCTGCCCCCCGATGCGCTGCGCATCTTACAGCTGCAATCAAGCGTGCGGCACCTGATTGCAGCTCTAAGGGGTGCCCTCGGCCCCGGGCGCACGGCGACCCTTACAGCTGCCATGAGGCCCCCCCCATAGGTTGGCACCTGGGCAGTTGCCCCCCCCCCCCCCTTTAATCCGGCCCTGAGCAGGTGTGAGGGAGATGAAGAGAGACGGTGCAAGTGCTTGCAGGGGAAACCGGACTGGGAATTGCTGGTAACCCTTCCCTGAAGAACCCTGAACCGCTCCACCCCCCAACACTTTCCGCTAACCACCCCAAACCCTCTGAGGCTGCGTCTTTCTCTGCTGCAGTATCTGTTTCTTCTAGCCGCACTGCAGTATCTGTCCATCCACAGTATCTGTCAAGCAGCCGCATCTCCCACTCGATCGCTGCCTTACGAATCCAGACAAAAGGGAGAGAGCCCCGCATCCTGCGAAAGCCTGTTGCATTGCTTCTGCTGTTCCTGCGCTGTCGGGGCTCTCCGAGGCTGCTTCGGAGTACTCGAAAGGCCACCGCTCCTGCCTTCGCTACATCAGTTACTGTTTTCTTTTATTTGCCACCCAGGGCTCCCTACCGCTCTGCCCGCCCACCCCTTATTAACAATGGCAGCTTGTGCTCCATGCCTCCCCCCGCATTGCAATCCGCGTCCGAGAGAGAGACCATAATTTGCACTCTCTTCCAGTGCAAATAAGATTTCTAATAGGGACAGATACCTGCTGGGGGCTCTCCGAAAGGATTGGCTATTGAAATGGAATTGTTTGCTGTGGGATGCCAAATCTTGGTGTGAAGCAGACAGGCCCAGGGGCCGGGAAGGGGAAGAGGAAGGACGCAGAAGGGCTGTGTACATACCCTAGTGCAGTGGTCTCCAGCCTTTTTAAACATGAGATCACTTTTTGAATTTAAGTGCAATCCAGGACCTACCTCAAACCCCAAAACCCCTGTCCCATTTCCTTCCCGCTCCTTCTCCGAAGCCCCGCCCCTGCTCACTCCATCCTCCCTCCCCTATCTTCCCCCTCTTTTATCAGGCAGGAATTTGGAGTGCAGGAGGGATTCAGGACTGGGACCAGGGTTTGGAATGCAGGCTCCAGCTGGGCACCACTTACCAAAGGTGGCTTCTGAGTGGTGGTGCAGGGGGCTAAGGCAGGCTCACCCTTACCCAGCTCTGCACCACTCCCAAAAGCAGCCAGCAAACTCTCTCCATCCCTACCCCCTTTGCTCTGTGGAGATAGGGTACAGGGTGGAGGGAGGGGCACCCTGAGATCAGTACTCCCACTTCCTCTTATTACCATGCTCTGCACAGCAAGCAAGAGGCTCCCACAAGTGGGGGGCAGCTCCAAGACAAAGGGCAGGAGCAGCACGGCAGTGCTGAGAGGGGCAGCTGAAGTGCTGGCACTTCCCGTTCAAACCGGTCAGGATCACCTGTCAATGGCTCCAAGATCTACCAGTAGATCCCGATCTACTGGTTGGTGACCACTGCCCTAGTAAATTTGGGGCTATTTTTTGTGCATGGGGGAGCTGCCTGTAAAATCCAGAGAAGCTGGCGGGGCTGATAGAACAGGAACTCCAAGCAGCCACTTCTTCTCACCAGCATAAAGAACCAGGATGCCAGCCCCAAAAACACAGTCAATGAAAGTGACCCGAGTTCAGTGCAACTGGCTGCAAATTGCTCCCTTCTTTCCATTCTGAAGAATATGAGGGGAAAGGGTGTTTTGTTCTGGAATACGTCGTGGATTTTTCTGACTACATGAAAACATCAATCAACCCTGCCCCTGCCCACTCCACCCACATGCCTGTTTCTTTCACAGCTGTAAAAGGTGTGGGAGGAAGAGACCAAAATAATTGGGGGAGGGGGTAATTGAAAAATGTTGACCAGAAAAAGTTCTCAGTGAAAATGTCCATTGCAGCCAAAGAAACAGCACAATATTTTCTTGGGGGAAAATAAGGAGTTAGGCAAAAGACGGCCACCATTCTCGTCCCCTCTTCTTCCTCTGTGCCCCCTTGGCTGCCCTGCCCTGATGGACTAGCTGTTTTCCTTGTTCCCCTCTGTTTTCAGTGCTGTTATCTCTCCCCTCTCTCCACCCTCTCACCTTGGTCCTTCCATCCATTCTCCCAAAGAAACAAAGGGGAAGACCCACTCTATAACACAGTGGTCACCAAATAGTAGATTGGGATCTACTGGTAGATCTTGGAGCCTTTGACAGGTGATCCTGAGAGGCTTGGACAGGAGAAGAGCAAACACACTCTTTTGGGGAGCCCTGTATACCTCATTTCATGAGGCATAAGGGCTCCACCAAAAAAGGAGGCTTTTCTGCCATTTGGCCCCATCTAGACTGGGCCAAATGGCAGAAAAGCCTCTTCTGCAAAAGCAATTGGAAAAAGCTATGCATATTGTGGAGAGCAATTTGCGTAGCTTTTTCTGATAAAGCCGGGGGCTGTGTCTACACTGCACCCTTTTTCCGGAAAAGGGATGCAGATGAGACAAGTCGGAATTGCAAATGCAGCGGGGATTTACATTTTCCCCGCTGCATTTGCATGAACATGGCTGCCGCTTTTTTCCGGCTCGGGGCTTTGCTGGAAAAAAGCGCCAGTCTAGACGGGGGATCTTTCGGAAAATAAAGCCTTTTCCGAAAGGTCCCTTATTCCTGATTTTAAGAGGAATAAGAAATCCTCCGGAAAAGGGCTTATTTTCTGGAGAATCGCGTCTAGACTGGCGCTTTTCTCCGGCTTATCCCCAAGCCGGAAAAAAGCTGCAGCCATGTAAATGCAAATGCCGCGGGGGATATTTAAATCCCCCGCGGATTTGCAATTCCGAAGTGTCTAATCTGCATCCCTTTTCTGGAAAAGGGGTGCAGTGTAGACACAGTCATACACTGTGATCAGCACAGGGCTGATGCTAGGGAAGCATCTGTCCCACATTTAGCCTAACAACTCAAAAGCTGCAGGGAGATATGGATTGTTCTCTATGAATACATCAGAGGGATAAACACCAGGGAGGGGGTGGAGTTAGGGCCAGTATTGGCACAAGAGCAAATGGCTGGAAAATGGCCATAAAGAAATTTAGATTTAACATTAGTTGAAGGTTTCTAACCATCAGAGGAGTGAAGTTCTTGAACAGTCTTCCAAGAGTGGAGGCAAAAATCTATCATGTTCATAGGTGCAAGAACTAAAGGTGCGGGAGGAGGAGGGGAGTGCTGCTGCACCCCCTGGGTTCACGTGGTTTCTATTATACGGAGCACCTCCATTATAAAAGTGCTCCATTGCCCCGAACCTGTTTTAAGACTGATCTTGATAAGGTTCTGGAGGGGGATGGTGTGTTGAGTTTGCCGAGCATAGCATACGCCCATCTATGACAAATATCTCCAGCTCCTGGAGACCGGACACTACATGGGGAGCGCTTGGGAGTTACCACAGATAATTCTTTCCCAGATGTCTGCATTGTAGGCCTTGCCCACATGCTCAGGGCCTAACTGATCAGCATATCTGAGGTCAGGAAGGAATTTTCCCCCAGTCAGATTGGCCTAGATGCAGAGATTGGTTTTCACCTTCCTCTGCAGCACAGGGTACAGGTTGGAACTAGAGTAAATGGTTGAACTCTGTAACTTGAAGTCTTTGGAAGAAGATTTGAAGACTTCAGTAACTCAGGCAGAGGGTAAAATGGGTGGGTGAGTTCTGTGGCTTGGGATGTGCAGGCAGTCAGATGACATGCTCATAATAGCCCTTTCTGGTCTTAGAGTCTATGAATCTATGTTTACACATACAGATGCTGCAATTCAGTGATCTGGATCAAAAGTCACCGGTCCACAGATTTTTTAGCTGGGCCAATTTGACATTGCTTGGCATGTTGGCAGATGAACCTGTCTGCCTCTCTTGTCCTGGGAGCAACATGGTGGAGGGAATCGAGGGAGGGCTGACTTTCCCCTATTTCTGATTCCTAAAGGCTTTGTCTCACCTATGGGAGGTTGGTAGATTTTCTAGTGCTTAAAGCCTTTAAAAACTGCAAGTCTTTCAAAAAGCTCTGCCAAGAGTTGTGGTCTTGATGCAGGAATCTCAGGTGAGGATTTATGGCCTGTGTTGTGCAGGAGGTCAGACTGGATGATCTAAAGGTCCCTTGTGGCTTTAAATCTGCTAATATAATCCTCTCTATGTGGCTCACTCTACCCAATTCCAAGATGGTGGTGCCTATTCAGTGGGCAGTGACATCCCTATGACCAGCTCCACAGATTGGCTGCCCTGGCAATGCCTGGCCCCATTACACATGGGCTGTGTCTAGACTGGCATGATTTCCCGCAAATGCTTTTAACGGAAAAGTTTTTCCGTTAAAAGCATTTGTGGAAAAGAGCATCTAGATTGGCACGGACGCTTTTGAGCAAAAGCACTTTTTGCAGAAACCGTCCATGCCAATCTAGACGCGGTTTTGAGCAAGAAAGCCCCGATCGCCATTTTCGCCATCAGGGCTTCTTTGCGCAAAACGGTTCTCAGTTGTCTACACTGGCCCTCTTGCGCAAAAGCATTTGCGCAAGAGGGCTTTTTCCTGAACGGGAAAGTCATTGTATTTGCATTAGATCGTCAGTGTTCTTGCGTAAATTCTAAGTGGCCAGTGTAGACAGCTGGCAAGTTTTTCCGCAAAAGCAACTGCTTTTGCGGAAAAACTTGCAAGTCTAGATGCAGCCATGCTTTTTAAAATGGAAGAAAGACAAAAATTGACCTTTAAGATAAAAACAAGGTACAAAGCTGTGAAAGCAGGCCCCTGGAAAGCCAAGAGATACTGAGTCCTCCAACAGCTAGTGAGCAGAAGGCACCAACTCACCAGTATGCCTGCTGTGCTGACCAGTCAAAGAGTACTGTGTTGCTTTGCTGCTTCCCTCTGCATGTCATAAGAACATAAGAAGGGCCATACAAGGTCAGACCAAAGGTCCATCTAGCCCAGTGCCCTGTCTTCCACCAGTGGCCAATGCCAGATGCCCCAGAGGGAAAGAACAGAACAGGGAATCATCAAGTGATCCACCCAGTTGGCCATTCCCAGCTTCTGACAAACAGAGGCTAGGGACACCGCTCCTACCCATCTTGGCTAATAGCCCCTGATGGACTGATTCGGCATGAATTTAGCTCTTTTTGAATGCTGATATAATCTTGGCCTTCACAACATCCTCTGTCGGGCAGTTCCAAAGTCTGACTGTGTGTTGCGTGATATCATTGCAGCTGTGATTATTTATACCCTTATTGAAATATTTGTGATTCCAGTACCCTGCTTATCTGTAAATGATCCACACAAGTATTGCATGCATTTATGTCACTGTACAGCAGTGGTTCTCAAAATTTTCGGCATTACACCTCCTTTCTGATTTTTGAGAAACCCTCACGCCTCGCCCCCTCCCCCCAGCAACAAAAAAAGGAACTGACCAGGGCTGAAAAACAAAAATAGCAAGGGGATTGACCGGGAGGGGGCAGGGAGGCTGGGTCACCTTGCACCCCCCCCCCCCCCCGGAAATCCTTCACACACACCCAGGGAGGCATGCCCCCCCAGTTGGGAATCCATGCTGTACAGTATTGTGTATCTGGCAAAAATGGAAGTACTGAAACATGGGGAGAGGGAATGTTTTGTGTGTGTGTGTGTGTGTGTGTGAGAGAGAGAGAGAGCTCACTGCCCTTAAAGTTACTGGCAGGAGTATTTGTTGCTGTTGATCCAAAAATTATGGTAACTTCAAAATCCTACATCCTATCTTTGATAAAAGCAGGAGGTATGTGAATAGTGTGTGTGGCCCATAAGAGGCTCTGTGTGAGGTTGGGAAGTGGATACAGTTACATTCATTTGCTTCTCCTTGGAAACACGTGAAGTGCATCAAAGGGGATTCAGAAGTTGCTCTGAGTCTGAGCGTCGCTAGTTGAACCCGACTAAACTTTTTTGTGGTTTGAGTTCTGGAGAAGAGCTGCTACTTCAGAGCTTGCTGAAAAAGAGAAAGTGTGACTGGCATTTCCTTCAACCCCCTGCACGTAGCCTCTCAAATCACGGGGGTGGGGTTAGGGGGTGGGGCAGGAGGTGAATGAAAAGTAGAGTGTCAGTGAAAGGCAGGAGTGGAGTGAGAGTAAGATGGGGAGCAACAGACAGGAGAGCAGATGAGTGAGAGCAGGTGCACAAAGACCCATACACAAGCCTGGAGAAACAAAGACACACGCACACCCTCAATGGTGCACATACACAGACCCCCACTATGAGGCACTGTCTGAAGGTCTGCTCAGAATCACCAATGTCCGGAGCTCCAGGTTCTCTCTCTCCAGCCTTACTTGATACCTAGGAAGTAAGTAACCTTGATTGGACTCCAAGGAGAGCAGGTTCCCTGGGATGAGAGCGCTGGGTTGCTGGCTAGTGCTTGCTCTGGGAGATGTACAAAGGGGTTTCAGACCTACCCTCTCGTTGCTTTCCTGAGATGTTCACAAAAGCAACAACTGAGGTGATCAGAAAAGGAGAAGAGGCATCCGGCTGCCCCAGCGTTTCCATGAATCGCACCTCTGCTGCGCTCCATTCACCTTGCCGTACTCCAGAGAAAGGTGGCAGAGGACCACGGTGGGGAGCTAGAGGGAGCGCAGGCAGAATTCAACAGCTTCAGCAAGCGCATGGCACGGTGTTGACGAGGAGGCCGTACACCATAAGGCAGACTGTGACTTGTTGTCGTGAGATGAGCTATAGAACAACAAAATCACTAGTCTTCCATAAGGGACATGGCCAGTGAGCACAGCAGACAATCCATGCCTTGCCCATTCAATGTCCACCTCCGAGAGAGCACCCATCCCACATCTTGCTCCCCTATGTTGATCCTGAAGGGGCTAGTAAAGGGCCCCCTTTGTATACTGTGACAGAGGTGGCAATTTCCTGCAATATCCTGGACAAGCCTTATTGAATTCAATGTATGTAGTATAGAGGCCAGGGATTGTTTGTTATTCCATGGGGGAAGGTAACCATGGGTATGTCTACACTACCACCCTAGTTCGAACTAGGGTGGTAATGTAGGCAACTGGAGTTGCAAATGAAGCCCGGGATTTGAATTTCCCGGGCTTCATTTGCATCTCGCCGGGCGCCGCCACGAGGAGTAACGGTAGTTCGGAATAGGAAGCCTAGCCCGAACTACCTAGTCCGTGCCGCGTGTAGCCGCGCGGCACGAAGTCCACACTAGCGGACATTTAAAAATGGTGGCGCCCGGTGAGATGCAAATGAAGCCCGGGAAATTCAAATCCCGGGCTTCATTTGCAACTCCGGTTGCCTACATTACTACCCTAGTTCGAACTAGGGTGGTAGTGTAGACATACCCCATGAGGGTAATCAGGTATTAAAACCAGTGGGAGATTATTAGGCAATTCACTCAGGGTGCAACACTTTCCAAGAGGAACCTCTACTCCCTGTCTTCAGAGACTTGAACATAATGGCTCAAAATGGCTTCTCTGGAGGCCAGCACCAAAGGACAAAATCACCTAAGTTTAAATGACTTAGGGCTTTCTTTCTGACCCAGCAAATGGACAAAACCTGTGTCCTAAAGGGAAGGGTGTGTGGGCGTAAAACTTGGGAAAGGGTTGGAAGGGTTTTGGCCTATTCAGGCTCCATGAGACAGATTGTTCAGAACTTGTGACCAGCATGTCCTTTAAGCTGTGCACTTGTGCTGCCTCTCAGGAGAAATTCAAATGCCACCCAGCAATTTAGCAAAGCACCCATTCTTGTTTCTACTGGCGGTGCACCTTTGCACGTGTTTCCGTGCACATAAAAGTTTCCATCCAGACATGGATGAAATAAAAATTCCAATGAGGATGGAAAAGATTACAAGGAACATTGCTTGTGACGACAGCAAAACCCCTGTGTAGGACTTGTTCTTCAGCCAGAGCCTGGCTGGAGTAAGGGTGATCTCTTGCACTAGCACTTGTTTTAATCTGCTTTCACTTTAAGAATAAATGTTCTTGCTCAGAACTGTGTAGCAGCTTAAACAGTGTGGAGATCCTCTTGTGTGACATCTTTAAGGGGGGAAGTGAAGCAGGCCTGCTTTGGAAGACTTTGTTGTGAGGAGATCACAGGACACTTGGGGAATTGTCACCCTGGAAATACCCCGGTAAGTTAGGAGAGAGCAGCGTGTCTCCAGGCAGGACAGGTGATGGCTGCGGAGTCTGGAACCAACAGTGGATTCCCTTGCTGGACTCTGAGAAGGAAATTCAGGTGCAATTGCCCTGAACTGTGACACAGCATGTAGAGTGAGTCTCTCCCTCATGCCCACCTCCAAGGGATGAGGTGTGCATCTGATATGCTTATTGCTCATGCTCTCATGCCCATGAGGTCCAGAGGTCCAGAGAGATCACTGGCGTTTGGACTCCTATGATCCATTTTTGTCTCAGGACAGGAGCAGGCTGGCCAGAGCAGGGGATATGGAGTACACCTCCGGGGTTCTGTGGCTAGCTGCCCCATCGATGGATTGCATGATCCTGGGTACATCTCTCCCTGGTCCGTGCCTGAGTTTCTCCATTTGTCCTTTGGGACTGGTACCCTTTCTCTGCCCAGCCAGGGGGCTGTGAAAGTGAATGGGTTTCTGAAGATAGGAGTGGACGTCAGTGTCTTATGTTGTTATTGAACGTGACATGGCAATGGACTTTTATTCATAACAACCCAGATGAATACTGGGAAAGTTATTGCCCATGGCCGTGCTCAGAGCAGTTAGTGTCCACAGAGCTCGCAGCTAAGACCGTTGTCATAGTGGTAAAATTACCCATAGATCACAGTGCTTAAAAGTGTGTGTCACCAGGTCGTCTCAAGTGCTGGCTGGGCACTGTCAGACATCACAATACAGCTAAGTAAAGACCCTTCCCCACTCATTTCTATTTTACTTCTCCACCGAGAGCAAATGTAGAAAGCTGACCCAGGCCCCAGGAAAACTCGCTCTGCTGTGAGACAATTCACCTCCTCTGACTGGTGTCATGGCCCTGCATACCTCCACCTGCCATGGGAAATGCAAAAGCCTTTTTGCTAGCCCATCCCTCCTCCTGGCAGAGAGGAAGCAGAAACCAGCAATGTACATGAGCTGGAATTCTATTCCCCTCACTCATTCATAATTAAGTGTCCTGCCCCCCTGGGTGTGGAAGCTGTGTGCAGAAATCAGATCCCTCTTATTTCTGTGCTTAAAGAAGGTCACTTGCATTGTCTGGGCCTGAGTCGCCTGTCTCTTACCCCAGGGTGACACCAGGGCACTCCACCGACATCAGTGGCAGTTCTCCCGAGGTACCGTGGTGGAGGGAGAATAAGAATGGATATTTTTTGTGAGATGATGATGTGGCTCAGTTGCACGTCTCCCTTTGCGGTCTCATTGCTGCAGCCTTTCATTTCCCCTTCTTTGCCCTAAGCTTGTAGGCTGAGCAGTTCTACATCTTGTTGCTTTCCCCTTTTAGTCACCCAAGGGCTTGTTCTGTCTTTTCAGAAATTAAAAGGTTTAAATTGACTTCAAACTGTAATTTAATTTCTATGTTCCCCCCTTTTAATGCATTTCTCCTAGTTATTAAACCTCTTCCCTAAATCTGCTGCCGTTTATTTCAAACATTTTTTCCTCTCCCTGCTGCTAAACTAATTAATTCCTCCTAATGACAGTCTTTAAAGTGTCCCACAATAACTTCCTAGGTGGACCCTGGAAGGTCATTTGGTTTTGCAGCAATTTCTAATCTTGTTTATTATATATGGTAAGACCATGGGATACTGCTGTAGGTAATTCTTAATTTTCTATTCTTTGGGAACTGCTGGCTCTCCTTTATCCTGCCAAGTAATTGTTAGTGGGGAGTGATCTGACCATAACACAATGCCCATATCCATTGAAACAAACGTGAACTTGCAAACAGAGGAAACAAAAGACAATCAGTGCAGGCATACACACGCCAAGAGCTTGAGTAGGAGTTGTTAGCACAGGCTAATGGAGACAGCCTTCTGTGTACGTCACAGAGGATTAGTTCAGTTAGGTTTTTTTTAATTACCTGAACTGCAGTTGTTGTTTAGCTTAGCTTCACTAGCTTTTCCTATGCAATTAAAATCCCCTCTTGTTATTTCCTTTCCTACTGCAAAAGTCATCAGAACTTAAAACACACTGGAGAGGTGGCTGTGGAGGGACTCCAATATGGTGGTATTTAGATAATCTGGAATAAGCAAGGATCTAATTGCTTTTTAGCGGAGTTACTCATGGTTTGTAAATCAGAACAAAATTTGGTCCTTGATTTTCAAATCAAGTCCCTTTGTGGTCACTTTCCATGATGGTAAATGCAGCTGACTTTTCCTGGCACAGGTGTTTGTGGCAAGCTTGCACAGACCTTTGCAGAAACTGATTTCTTAATTTAGCACTCCTGAAATTGCAAAGGAAGGGCTTTCAGGTTCACCTTATCAGAGAAGAGAAACAAGCCTGAGTCATGTAACTTACCTGGCCAATCACAGCTAGTCTTCACCATCTGAATAATGCATACTAACTACTGAACACTCCCACTATTCAGACCAACCTGTATGGGGAAATAAATTTGAAAAAAGTTGAAAAGTGGATTTATTTCTTCAGAATAACAACTGCATTTAGGAAACCACATCAGGGCACAGCTCTGATATGAGTAGAACAAACCACATTTATTCTATAAATGATATTTTGGGAATTTTAGGTTCAGCTCTAGTTTTTCCATTTATGAGGGTGAGATAATGTGAGAACTATTGTTCGGTGTCTCTTCCTTTCTTCACCACCTCCTTTTGTTCCAGTTCAAAAACAGCCAGCAGGTTGGTAGCATTTTGTGACCTTTACATAATGCTTCCATGTCTTCCTCAGTGGCCTGGAAATTGCAGTTAATGTACCTGAGAGGATTTTTTCCGCAGGAGACAGTCAAGAAATTTTTCAGAGTTACCTGCAACTGCATCTGAAATCAGATTGGTAGAAGGTACGTCAGGAAGAAATTACACGACATGGCAGCTAGCAGAATGAGCTTGGTTCCCGCACACAGCCGGGAGGTTTGTGCAGAGCAATGTAAATATCCTGGCTTCTCCAACCAGCAAAGATGTGCAAACTTTTGGAAATGTTCAAAGCTAGAAAGCCAGCTTACCTGCACTGTAATGAGTAGTGGACAGGGTATCCCCTCTATAAGTCGCCCCGGTATATACTGTATCCATTCCACACTAAAGTCATTGACACTTGTAGGAACTGACGCGTTATACGTCCTCCCATTCCCCACTCTTAAGTCACTCAAAAATAAAAAAAAATTGTGCAAATGGAAGTCATCTGTGGGGGAAAAATTCCCTACTTTAAGTTGTTCTGCTATAAGTCCACATTTTTGGACGGTATCTTGGACCTACAGCAAGGACGGCCTGCAGACATATCCTAATTTAATTATCTATTGACTCCATCCATGATAGGTAAGTGCTAGTAACTTGGTGCAAAATCTGGTTAAGATCAAGTTGATATTAACAGGCACATTGATGTCTGCTGCACCGCATACTGTGCCTTGGGGTTCTGTGCATTCACACAGTGTTGTCTGATTCAGAAATTAGGCACAGTCCCTTGGTGTGTCAATATTTCACACAGAGTGAAATCCTGGCCTTACTGAAGAGTGGTGTTTTAGATGCTGCTTGTAATTATTTGAATTGGGAGCACTGGCTGTAAAGAGGTTTCACCTTTGTTAAATAAAGGCCTGTTGAAGTTTGTTACTACCTTGCTTGCATGATACAACATGAAGTCATAGACTTTGAAGCCCCTGTCTATTAAAAGGGCACACCATTTGCACAAGTCTCTGCAAAGTTATCCAGTCTCCTTTTAATTGAAAAAACACCCTTGCACAAGCAGTTGTGAAAACAACTTTTTGCAGTTTTACAACCCTTTTATCGGTTCCTTAAATGGTGAGGAAATATTGTGAGGTCACATGCCCCCAAAGCATCTGCATCACAGCCATCCACTTGCTCACGGGCATGGAAACAGATAAGTCAAAATCACTTTACATTTCAATATAGTGGATTCAGTTTTTTTGCCTGACCATAATTTTTATTACGGTATGCATTTCCTATCTTATGTCTATTAATAAGAGCTCAGCATTTAAGCTGCAAATGCTCGCTGAGCAGATCAACCTGGTTTTATGTTTCAGAAAGGATACAGGAAAACAATCACACAGCCATCACTTTACATCCACTAGCCAAACTAGAGCTGGGTGAACTATGCAAAAAACATTATGGTCCTGAACCTGCAATTAGACTAGGGTTGCCAGGTGTCCAGTTTTCCCCCAACAGTTGGGTAATCATGTCTTCTGTCCGGTAAAAAAAACAAACCAGAAAATCCTGGGCATATAAAATGTCCAGTATTTTCTGTTTTTCTCAGACGGAAGGTCGACGGGGACATTTTCCCCCTGCTATGTCTGGTGGGGTTTAGGGAGTGGGGAGCACACGAATTTAAAGGTGCAGCGACCTTTTTTTAACCAACCAATTTTTTTCCCTGTCATGTTCAGAATTTTTTGTGAATGTATCTGGCAACCCTAAATTAGACCAATGCCCATGGTCCCCAATGACTTCATTATCCTCTGTGTGAGTGCACCTGATTCAATGGATTTATTTGATTGCACATTAATTTTGAGGATATTTGTGTCCATATTTTGTTTTCAGCACTCATTCAGACAAGTGAGTGTCCTCTGTTCTTAAGCATGGTTGTGGAAAGGGAAAGTTCATGATTCCTTACGTCAGTGTGAAAGTTGGTGCAGGAAAGATATGTTCACCTCATCCTCTTGAAATCTTCCATTTCCCTTCCTCTTGTCTAGAAAAGTTTCAGTGATCCAATCAGAAATCAAAGATTAAGCCATGTGAATTAAGGGACCAATCAGATGGTACAAAGAAGCAAAGTTTTGAGGTTTACATAGGACCCAGAGATTGAGATAGTTCAGATGCTTTATGCAAATATATCTTGAATAATGAACAAAACTGTAAAATTGAGACGATTGTGGGTAGAATAAAGTGCTAAATTTGTAGACTGAACATTTCACTGCAGGTAATTGGCCTGCCTCTAAATGAGACAGGAGCAAGCATTATCCCAGAAGGCTAGAAGAGCTTGGATGGCTTGGTTGTTGATCGTTAGCCATTTCCTGTCCAGCAATATTTTGATTCTTACACAATAATCCTTGCTATTTAGACAGAAGCTGTTCATACTGTGTATATGACTCACCACAGCTGGATCCTGTAGAATATTGGTCTATAAAGCTCTTGTAAGTGGCTATTAGACCAATATTCCCGACATGGTCTGTCACTGGGCCAAATTCAGGCCGGGTGTAAGAAGGTGCAACACAGCTGAAGTCAATGAAGATGCACTAGTCCATCTTCCTTGCCTGTTTTGCAGTCCCTGCGTTTCTCAATTTCTGTCTCACTATCTCTAGCCTCCACCTCTCCCCTTTAATCAAAGTAGGCTGTGGAATAAAGACATCTTGATATTTGGATTGGGAATGGAAATGAATTCATGTGATGTCCCAGCACAGGGAGGAGGCAGCCACAGGCGAGAGCAGCTGCTGTGGCAGACAATTAGCATGATCATGTTTATGAATGTGGATCAGTAATTCCAGGTAAAGTCCCTGAGAGTGCTAATGCCAGAGAACAATGCTTCCTCTCTGCCCAGGGAGCCAGGCAACGGGTAGAGGGCTCCAGCAACAGCAGCACGTTCCTGCTGTGACTCCAAAACGCTTCATTTCTCAGTCCCAGCCTGGATGCGTCTCATTCTGTATCCTAAAGAAGCTATTATCGAGAAGCTGGGGCACTGCCTATGGAGTCCAAGAAGTGCTGCTGCAGACTGTACCCACATGTATTTCTCTCTCATTGGCCTTCGCTGTGTTCAGCAGTCACAGACGTGTATCTGCATGACCTGCTTTTGCCATTGCCAGGAACTGACCATCCCAGGGTCATTCTGGAAGGGGCTGTGGTGCAAGAGGTGCAGGGAGAAGTGCACTTCATGGGGACAGACAGGTGGTCTTCAGGTGAAATGCTAATAATGGTTTGTCCGGTTTGACCACCGTTCACCAGAGGATCCCGGCTATTTGACAAACATTCCCTAGCCAAGCTTCGGGCAACCCTCCCACTTTTGGGAGCTGCCTGCACTGGGAGAAAAGGTGATTTTTAAGCTAACAGATGGTAACATCCCAGTGTGTCGTTTTAACACATTAGCAGATTGACTGGGAGCATGTGCAGCTCTTGTTTCCCAGCCTAGCCAGCAGAGAAGGAATAGGGTTAGGATGAGGGCGAGACAGCCCAGCAAAGAAGCCCTGGCTCCTGCTTCGTGTTAACTCAGTGTCTAAGAATAAAGAAGGGCCCGGTTCACATCTTGGAGAGGAAGGAGGCATAGGGAAGGGGGTAGCCCTTGGGCTTGGTGAAGGCCCCGTGCTCCAGACCTACCCAAAGTTCTGGGACCTACTGGACTAGGGCATCTGCAGAGACCTAGAGTATCATTGGGGACTGTAGGGCATCAAGACATCTCCAACTCACCTGTGGTTCAGTAGAGCTACCGAACTCAGGAGCAGGGCTTTCCTCCAGCAGCCCCCAGCATCTCCCCTCACACAGGCAGGCAGGTCTCGTGCAGGAGGCCATTCTGTGTCCCACAGGAGCTACAAATGAAAGCAGAGGGAGAGAGGATGTGGAGAGGGTTCAGTGATTTGAAGAGGACAGTTTGGAGCAGTAGGAGAGCAGCAGAGGAACCGAGGGAAAAGTTGAGATGAAGCTGAAGTAACTGAAGCCTGGAGCTGAGCAAGTTTTCTTCAGAGAGGCTAATCCAGACCAAAGCCTCAAGAAGAGGTACAAGTGTTCCTAGTTTGGAGGTAACAGACTGTTCAGTGTGAAGTGGCAACTACAGTGGGTGGTAAATCCTGCCCCAGCTACTCCCAGTGTCTCTGCCCACTGCTAACTCCTTGCCTCTTTTCAGATGCCACCCTCCTCTCCAGTCCAGACCTACACGCCCAGCTTTTTCCCAAATTAAAGGCTCCAGTCCCATTCTCTGTGCCTCCATCTTTCCCCACACTCACTCTCCTTCAACGCAGTCCTCCCATTCCCCTGCCATCCCTGCTGGGTGCACTGAGCGCATACTGATTGCCCTGAGATGTAGAACTAACCAGCTGGGGCACGTCTGTGGGAGCGAGGCAAGTTTATTGACCAAGCAGTGATCCCAAGACCAGGGTAGGACAATTGAAAGAAATAAGCGTCCCCTTTCAGCCTCCTGCTGTGGTAAATGGAGTGATTGCCACTCAGGGAGCTGCCTCGGTAGCTGGGTAACGAGTCAGTTGCTTATGGGTGAACAGAAGGGTTTCCCACTTGTAACCATTATTGTCGTTATTACCATCAATGCCAGGGCTGGACTGACAGCAATGTCAGTCATAGATTGACAAAGACAGGGCGTTTTTCTAGACCAGGGGTTCCCAACCTGGGGTACGTGTACCCACAGGGGGTACAAGAAGCTTGTCAAGGAGGTACGGGGAATATTTGGTAAATAACTAGATTATCCTAAGTGAAATATTCCAAAAGTAGTAGTGTTAGTGAAAAAAGTTGTGGATTCTAGAGTCTAGAATTTATTTCCTTTCATATTGAATAGGGGGTACGGGAAGGTTTACTAAAAGCCAAGGGGCTACGGGGACCGAAAAAGGTTGGGAATCCCTGTTCTAGACGATCTTCTTAGCACAAGCATCCCTGACCTGGAGGGACTATTTCTGCAGATGGCAGGGGAAAGACCTGCTGAGAAGGTTAGGAAAAGTGCCAGTGGGCTGTGGTGAGGTGGACACCTGCCCATAAGAAACTGGGGGGAGGCTGGGAACTTGTTTCACCTTGTCAGTCAGATACAACAAGCTCAAGAGCAGCAAGGGAAGAAGTCCGGCCAAGAGACCATTGCTAAGGGAGGTGTGGGAAGAAGCTGTAAATGCTAATGGAACAGACGTCAATCACAGAAGCCAACAGTTTACATCTAGGAAGCATCTGTAGCTGGAGATGACCTCAGCCAAAGAGCAGGATATGCTGACCAGTCTGTAGTTCTCAGGTTAGGGATGTAAGCGACTATAGTTGACTAGTTGACTATCTGATAAGCAAAAGCTTATCTGATCGTTGACTAGTCTTTTGACTAGTTGCTTTCCCCCACCTCGCTGCCTCTATCAGTGGTTCCCCCCAGCACCATCTCTGTGGGCAGCAGGGGGTAGTGGGGACCGGGCAGGAGCCAAGAATTAGCTGATTCCCAGTTCGCACCCAGTCCCAGATGCTGCGCCTCTTCCTTTTAAATATATTAAGAGCAGGCAGGCTCTTAATACATTAAAAAGGCAGAGCTGCAGCGGGGTTAGTTCCCCAGGACGGGAGCTAACCCCACTGCAGCTCCCATGCTTATCGACTAGTCAATGGAAAAATCCACCGACTAGTCGATTAGTTGATTAAACTAAATTTAACATCCCTATCCCTGGGCCTAATGCTCTTCCTACCTCTTATCCCACCTTCACCCAACTGCTTCACATCTTAGGTAACTGGGCATGGCTGCAGCCTGAAGTTCGCAGTACTGAGTTGTGCTGTGCAGCGGAAGAGCCAAGTGCCAAGGAGTTTGTGTTCCTCCTGACAGAGGCAGAGGAAACTCTGCTGGGCAGCACCCAGTAGAATATGGCTGATGCTGATCAGCTAAGGACTCTGCACAGGTCAGTGCCCTGCAGAGATTCACCTGCTTCCTTTGACTCAGTCACAGCAATAACTGCCCCTCCCAGTAGCCCCACCCTTCCTTGCTTCTAGCTGTCCAAACAGAGCCCTCAGGCACTGAGCTCATCTCCCTGATGTGCAGTACACAGGGAAGGAGGCCCCAGGCCACCTCTTCTGAGCAGGGTGGCAAGGGAGAGGACGACAATACCGCAAGCACCACAGAAGAACGATCTTGCATTTGCCCCCAGGGGACAGGGTAGCTGGATTAGCATTGTTTTAGGAATTAGGGGTGGAAGATTCCTATGGCTGCTGGGGTAGCCCACATGGGGTGGAAAGCGGGTGACCCTCCCCATCACCCCGCTCTGCTGGCTTAGCCCTGGGAGAACAGTGAGCAATTACGGGCCTTGCGGAAGCTTCATTATTGTGCTGTCTCGGCCTCGTTTGACAAGACGCTTTATTGCCAAAGTTATTAAAAGTGAAACGTGCAGCTCTGTGCTGTAATTTCCTGTCTGCAGCGATAAGCCAGGCTGCTCCTGCTGTGTAATAAACAGTTATTTTTATGTATGGCTCTGTCTGCGGGTGGGGAGTGGGACAGGGCCCAGCTCCCATTAATTGCATTTGTTAATGAGATTTATTTTGGGACTTCTGAAGGAGGCCATGTGCGCTGTCCCCCCCCCCCCCCCCCCCTTGTTGCTTTGCAGCAGAGGTGGCCAATTGGTAGCTTTGTTGCTGAGCCGTAAATGATAGGAAGCAATGGCACCTCTCTCTGACCCTGTATATCTGGGGGAGGGGAGGAGAGCAAGAGACGGAGTGAGTGTGAGTGTGTGTGTGTGTGTGTGTGTGTGTGTGTGTGTGTGAGAGAGAGAGCAAGAGCACGTGTGTGTGTGAACATGAGAGAACGTGTGTGTGAGAGAGAGAGTAAGAGGAAGTGTGTGTGAGTCTGAGAGAACGTGTGTGTGTGAGAGAGAGCAAGAGCAAGTGTGTGTGTGAGTGAGAGAGAATGTGTGTGTGTGTGAGAGAGAAAGAGCAAGTGTGTGTGTGAGTGTGTGTGCGAGAGAGCAAGAGCAAGTGTGTGTGTGAGCATGAGACAACGTGTGTATGTGTGTGTATGAGAGCAAGAGCAAGTGTGTGTGAGCGTGAGAGAACGTTTGTGTGTGTGAGAAAAATATTTGACAGGCAGCACCACCTGCCTCTCATCTTAGCCAGTGTTACTACTTCATCCTTTTTTATCAAAGCCAAGAGAAACGGAGCGGCAGCAGCCACAGCCCAGCTCTGCTTTAGTGAAATTTAAAACAAAACCCAGCATCCTCCCCTCCCCATTACAAATCCATGTTGATTTCACAGGATCGCTAGGGAGTCTGAGAGAATTCTGGGAGCTGGCCCAAAGCATCACACGGTCCACAACTTGCAGCAATTTCCAGTTTGTGCAGTGACTGTTCTACAACGTGTAAAGTGTTTGTTTCGTAATCTCTCCAGCTCTCCCCAAATCTGCTCCCCATTCAAAGAGTGCCCCCGCTTCCAGCTCAGAAAACTGAGTGGGATCAGAAAATCCATGGATGCAAGCCAGGAATTCTTGTTGACTGTGGGTGGATCCCTCCATTATCACATCATGTGCAATTTCCCTCTGTCATTATTCTAGGGCTGCCTTCCCCAGACACATCCCTGCCATCTCCTCATAGCGGCAGCATGGATGGGGAGCTCTCATAGCTTGAGGTTCCATGAAAGACCAGTTGAGTCCCTTACTCCACACAAAGGAAAGGGGGCTAATGTCTTCCATTCAACCTCACCCTATGCAGCCTGTGTCTGCCAGTCATGTCATGGCTCAGGTCCCAAGAGGCCAGCAGCTTACCAGTAACCCGTGCTGCATCCCTTGTGGAAGGGAGTGAAGCAGTACAGTTCAGCATGGCCACATGACTGATCCCGGTCCCATCTGGAAGGGGGGCAATCACGGACAGAGGGGTCAGCATGCAGAAGGAGGGAAGTGCTTTGGAATAATTCCCCTATTGCAGCAAAGGTCCCAGTTCAGCTGCCTATGCATCCTAGCAGGGATGAACACGCTAGGCTCTGATAGCTATGGGGTTTCCCCATCCTCCCACACCCCGTAGACGTTTATCTCAAATTGCTCTAGACACATGCCCGACAACAGGCACCAAAGGAAGTCATGTGATCCCAGACCCCTCTAGATCCGAGACAGGCAGACCATAGAACTAGATCACTCTAACCCTGAGGGACGGTGTCATGTGGGGTTAGCAATAGGTGGGGAGATTGCTGGGGTCTAGTCTCATGTTGGTAAGGGAGGCAAGCTCGGGGCAGATGTCTAGGCAGAGATAGGGAGAGAAACAGAAGAGAACAGACATCTGGGCAAGGGGGTCAGATGGATCTTTCAAGGAGAGGGGAGGGGCAGTAACCAGCAGCTGCAGATGGAGGGTGGGTTTGGGCATTCTGAGCCTACGACTAAACTACGATCCTCTCGTGGAAGAGCAAATGCAAATGGAGCGCTCATTTGCATATGTCACGCTCTCCTCTTCCTTTCCCTTTTGCACAAGAGGTTTTTGCGCAAGAGCTGCTCTTCCTCAAAAAATAAGATTGCAGGACACATGCTTGTCAGAGCGGAAGAAGCCCAGCAAGAGAGTAAAAGTATGTGCTATAGGTTAAATCCTTTTCTGGAATAGCACTCACCTGCCCTTTCATTACACTCTGTCCCTATACAATGCATAGTCCTGCCCCTCTCCCTCTTCTAGCCCCCACTTGTGGCCCAAGCGGAACATCCTGACCCACAACAGAGCAGAGCAGCGATTGCTGTGGGACAAATACCTTCTTCCAAGGCCCTTCCCACCGCCTCCTCTCTGCTACCCTTGATGGTGTTTCTGTGCAGAGCTGAACAGCAGCTGAATAACATGTCCTTGGAGGCAGCCACTTCTTTTATTCCGGGGGCAGAGCAGCGCAGAGAAGCCTTTCCCTTTGTCGGATGCCAGATGCTTGCAGGCCTGATGGATGCTCTGCTAGCTGTTTGCAAATCTCATTTGCAGGAGCTCAGCTGGAATGGAGGGTTACATACATTTTTTTGCTATTGTTGAAGTAAATGAAACATTTCCTTTCCCTCTTAGCTAGAGGCGCAGGGAAGCAGCAGCAGCAGTAAGAGCCTGTCTGTTTAATCTGCCTTTGAAACCCTCTGAGTTTAGTTCAGTCTGGGTGTGATTCTGGTTGTGGACAGGGGCTGCAATCCATTCCCTCCTGTGGGTCTGCACCACTCTGGTACCAGAACCATGACTCAAGGCAGCTTTCCAGCAGGGTTATTCCCGGCAGGGCTGGATTGTGGGATTTCTGCCCATGGCAGACTGACAGAGATTGGCATTGTACACAGATAAATGCTAAATAACAATGCTGCCAAGAATCAGGCGGTTGGCTTCCTCCAAGTAATCCATCACATGGTTTCCAAATGCTGGAGTCAAACTGGGTCTGGGCCCAAAACCTGCCATATTGTAATGGTGTGAATGGTGTTTAACCAATATGGTTAAAAGCAGTATGGACAGGGGTTGTGTGTGTGATGCTCATAGCTGTGAACTGTATTAGATTGTCTGCTGCTCTGTGTGCTACATGCTATGGACAAAATGCCTAGGCAGGATTTTCTTCTCACTTATGGTGTTATAACTCCAATGCCTTCAGTGGAATTATTCCACAGTCACACTTAAAGGATAGAAGACTCAAAGCCACACACAGGTGTACCCTCCTTGAACATTACAGGTGGGATTTA
Source organism: Pelodiscus sinensis (assembly GCF_052426305.1). Lineage (NCBI taxonomy): Eukaryota > Metazoa > Chordata > Testudines > Trionychidae > Pelodiscus > Pelodiscus sinensis. The sequence goes on from NC_143065.1 coordinate 30,850,649, forward strand.
AAAATATAAAACTTTAGAAATACCTAGTAAGAAAACCCGCAGCCTGCAGCCAAGGCCAGCTATATATTTTAGTCACTAAAGTGGTTTGGGTCATGGTTTCACTTCCCCATACATAAATTAGTAAAGACTCTTCCAAACATAGAATCATAGAACTAGAAGGAGCCTCAAGAAGTCATCAAGTCCAGTCCTCTGCACTCATGGCAGGAACAAACACCATCTAGACCATCCCTGACAGATTTTTGTCTAACCTGCTCTTAAAAATTCTCCAGGGATGGAGATGCCACATGGCAATTTATTCCAGTGTTTAACCACCCTAAGGGAATATTTACACTGCGGAGCTATTTTGGGATACTGGAAGTATCCCAAAATAGCTATTCTGCGTCTATTGGAGCAGTCCATTATTTTGAAATAGTTTTCAAAATAATGGGAGGCTTATTCTGACATCCCAGTAATCCTCGTTCCACGAGGGATAAGGTACATTTCAGAATAGCGAGTTATTTCGAAATTTGTCACTGCGTAGACAGCACCAAATTGTGAAATAAGCTATTTCAAAATAGCATAGAAATAAGCTAGTAGTGCAAATTACATAGCTTATTTCGAGCTAAGGGTGCTGTATATATGCCCCCTAACAGTTAGGAAGCTTTTCCTAATGTCTAACCTAAACCTCCCTTGCTGCAATTTAAACCCATTGCTTCTTGTCCTATCATCAGTGGTTAAAGAGAATAATTTTTCTTCTTCTTCCTTGTAGGTACTTGAAAACTACTTTGTCCCCTCTCAGCTTCTCTTTTCCAGACAAAGCAAACCCAGTTCTTTCAATCTTCCCTGATAGGTCATGTTTTTGAGACCCTTAATCATTTTTGTTGCTCTTCTCTGGACTTCCATTTGTTTAAATTCATCCTTTTAATTTAATTTAAGTTTCCACTTTTTGAAGGACTCTTTTTTGATTTTTATACCATTCAGGGTCTCTTTTATATCATTCAAGCTAAGGTGGTCTTTTGCCATACTTCCTGTCTTTCCTACAGAGTGTAATAATTTGCTCTTCTGCCCTTAATAATGTCTCTTTGAAAAACTGCTACAGGCCATCCTCACTATAAGTCCAAGAAACATTCAAAAAAACCTTGGACTTATAGCGAAAAAACTTAAAGTGGGGAATTTTTTCCCTGCAACTGACTTCCATTTGCGCAAATTGGGAGGCGGGGGGGCATGGAGGGAGGTTGCACAACTTAAGAGCGGGGAATGGGAGGACTTATAACGCATCAGTTTCTACAAGCGTCAACGACTTTAGTGTGGAATGGATTATACTGGGGTGACTTATAGCCCTGTAACTGTCTTCAATTATTTTTCCTCTCAGACTCTTTTCCCATGGGCTCTTACCTACCAACTCCCTGAGTTTGTTAAAGTCTGCCTTTTTGAAATCTATTGTGCTTATTTTGCTGTTCTCCCTCCTACCATTCCTTAGAATAATGAACTCTACCATTTCATGATCACTGTCACCCAAGCTGCCTTCCATTTTTAAATTCCCAATCAGTTAATCTCTGTTTGACAAAACCAAAACTAGAACAGCCTCTCCCCTAATCATTTCCCCCAACTTCTAGAATAAAAATTTGTCTCCAATACATTCCTGGATAATATGTGCCCTGCTGTATTATTTTCCCAACAGATGTCTGGATAGTTGAAGTCCCCCATAACCCCAAGTCCTGTGATTTGGCTGATTTTGTTAGTTTAAAAAAAAAAACCTTATCTACCTCCTCATCCTGGGAAAGTGGTCTGTAGTAAACCCCTGCCATAACACCCTTATTTTTTTTACCTCTTTTATCCTTACCCAGAGACTTTTAACAAGTCTGTCGCCTATGTCCATCTCAACCTCAGTCCACATGTATACATGTTTAAAATATGAGGCTACACCTCCTTTCCTTTTCCCCTGCCTGTCCTTCCTAAGAAAGATGTAGCCTTCAATACTAATATTCCAATCATGTGTAATATCCCACAAGTCTCTCCTTTATCCCTGCTGTTACAGTCCATGCTCCCTCCAATTTCTGACTCTTCTTCCAGGTCTCCATGTTTTTGACTTATCAGTAGGCTTTGGTCACCTGCCCCCATTGAATCTAATTTAAAGCCCTCCTCACTAGGTTAGTTAGTCTCTGTCCAAATACACCCTTTCCCTTCCTCAGTAGATGGACTCCATCTCTGCTTAGCAGTCCTTCTTCTTGGAACAACATCCTACAGTCAAGGGAGCCAAAGCTTTCCTGTGACACCATCTTCACAGCCAGGTATTCACCTCAGCTGCCTCTAGAACTGGCAAGTTTTTCTGCAAAACCATGTGCTTTTGCGGAAAAACTTGCTAGCTGTTTACACTGGCTGCTTGAATTTGCGCAAGAACACTGATGATCTAATGTAAGATTGTCAGTGTTCTTGCGTAAATACTATGCTGCTCCCGTTTGGGGAAAAACCCTCTTGTGCAAATGTATTTGTGCAAGAGGGCCAGTGTAGACAGCTAAAAACTGTTTTACGCAAAAAAGCCCCAATGGCGAAAATGGCAATTGGGGCTTCCGTGCGCAAAACTGCGTCTAGATTGACACGGACACTTTTCTGCAAAAAGTGCTTTTGCGCAAAAGCGTCTGCGCCAATCTAGACACTCATTTCCGAAAATGCTTTTAAGGCCCCTACCCTTGAGCAGAAGGATCAAAGAGAATACCACCTACACTCCAAACACCTTCTTCACCTGTACTCCCAGATCCCTGTAATCACTTTTGTTCTGATGAAGGTCACACTTCGCAGTATCATTAGTGCTCACATGGATGGGGTACAGGAGATAGTAGTCAGAGGAGCAGTTGATCCTCAACAATCCTTCCATAATGTCTCAGATAGGGGCCTCTGGAAGGCTGCATACCTCCCGGGATGCTATGTCAGGGGGACAGACTGGGGGCCTCTGTCCCCCTCAGAGAGAGTCTCCAACCACCACTACCCTGCGTTTCCTCCTGGGAGTGATGGCTGCAGACCTCCCAACCTTGGAAGTACATGGCCCACCTCCCTCCACCTTAAGGGGTGATTCCTCATCTCTGGTACCCAGGGCAGCTTAATTGTTCATCACCGTGGCAGATAGATTCGAGTAGGGGTGGAACACTGCCTGCTGCCAGAAGTAACCAGCTGCCAATGTCCTCCCTGTGACAGAGCCACCTCCTCCTTCCCCAGTTGTGTGACAGCAGTCCTCTGTAGTTGAATAACTTTCTCAGTCTTAGATGTCCTCACAGGAATACTCGAGGAATTCCTCATGGGCACAGATACTTCAGCTTAACCATTGCTCCTGAAGCTCTCCCGCCTGCTTCCTGAGGTACTCCACCAGCAGGCGCCTTTCACATTGCGCCTTTCACAGCCTGGTTTTCTGTGAGTAGGAAATGCAGGCCACAGTCTTTGCAAATCCACAACAGGGTGTGGGTAGAGGCATCCAGGGGTAGGTTGTCTGTCTGGATACAGATGGAGGAGACAGGAGCAATGTTGGTACAGGCAATGCGACCCTTCCTAACCATGGTGACTCTATTAGGACTCCCTTTCAAACTGCCCTTTTCGCTAACCCCCACTGGTCACTTAGCCCCTGGCTTTTAAGGCCTCCTCTCCTACCCCCTCATTAATCACGCAGGGGAGAGTGATCACAAGGCTGATCAAAAATGATCAAGGGAACAAAGGCTCAGAGAGTCCCCAGGCACACAATCCCAACTGGCCCAGTAACTGAAATAACCTGAAAGAGCAAACAACCCCACAAACAGTCAAGCAAACTCATCCACCCTAATGTTAGTTAGTACTTGCACCTTGTTCATTCAGCTGGAGGCATCTCCTTCTCCCCCTCTCAATCCCCCATTTGTGGTCATCTGTTTGCTAACATGAGAAATCATTCTCAAATGGCATTGGCCAGCAACATGAATTCTGCGCAAGTGCTGCATGTATCCAATGAATGGGAGAGACACAGCAGTTAGCCCCATCTTATTTATTCCTCTGACTCACTCTAATATCACGGATTCGCAATTTTGGCTTTGACAATCCAAAACCACAAGTACTGTGGGGGTTGGGAGGAATCACAACAAAGAGGATGAAAATGCTCCTATAAAATCTTGCTCTGAGCTCAGCCTCCAATAGAGCCCAGCTATTCTCCCTGCCTCAGCTCTGGGTCAGAGTCTACGTCAGCTGTTATGCAGCTCTATGGCCCTTCCCAGACTCCCATAGCTTGGTGACTGGCAGTAATCACTTGCTAGGTAAGCTCCCTTCCATGCCAGCCAGGGCCCCTTGTTAATTTGTATTGCAGCGTGTGTCGCAGACTGATGTGTAATTAGAACTCCTGAAGCCTGTCTCGTGCTATAATTGCCCTGACAGGGGCCACAGCATATCCGCTTGTTAATTAGTAAACCACAATATCCCGGGGGCTCACGGAGAGCTTCCTTAATTGTATTTCAGCTGGAACAGAGGGATAATTACCCTTCACTAACACTGCCACTTTTTAATTCCTTTTTAAAAATCAGCACTTTCTCTTTGTCTTTTCTTTCTCTTCCTTACCTCCACTTCCCACTAGCAATGCAACAAGCTGATTTTCCTAGATTAAAAAAACCAAAAACCTACCCATCACAAACAAACAATCAGACTCAGAGTCAGAAACCACAGAATACATCGCTTGGGGAACCTGAAGGAGTCTAATGTAACTGTGACTTTATAGGTGGAGACCCAAAGTTTGCCAAAGGAAGCAGCACAGTTCTCTCTCTGAACTAAGGCCAGGTCTACACTACTGGAGAAAACCAACCTAAGATATGTAAGAGAATAGTGTTGCTGGATTAAAAGTACCTTAAGTTAAATTTCTGCAGCATCTCCAATACAGGAAGTCAACAGAAGAAATTCTCCTATTGACTTCCCTTACTCTTCTTGACCCTGGGAATTACCGAGGTCAACAGAGGTTCCATCAGCAATTGATTTAGCAGGACCTGCTAAATTGAACCCTGTAAGATCGATCTCCAGAGCGTCGATCTTGGGGTAAGTGTAGACTTGGCCTAAACCAGTAGATCGGGGTCTACCGATAGTTCTTAGAGCCTCTGACAGGTGATCCTGACTGGGCTGGCCGGGAGACTATCAAGCGCTGGCACTTCAGCTGCCCCTCCTACCACTGCCCAGAGCCTCAGAGCTGCCCCTGGGAGCTTCCTGCTTGTTGTGCAGGGTGGCATTGATGTCACTCTGTCCCCCTCCTCTGTACCCTGTATTCATAGAATGAGGAGGGCGGGTCCTCAGCAAAGGGGTGGAGCAGGGGTATTTGGGTTTGAGATAGATCCTGGACTGACTTAAATTCCAAAAGTGATCTCATGCTTAAAAAAGTTGGAGGCCACTGGCCTAAAATATGTTGTGATTTTTCTCTATGCATATTATGGCTTACATTTTCCCGCTTAGGCTGAGCTTTCCTTTGGAGGCTCCAGTCTGCTTGCATCCATTGAATTAGGGTGTAAATAAAGGTACTTGTGCCACCGATCACACTACTTGATATACTCATGCCCTTTGGAATTTACAGGTGAGTGTTCTAATTTACAGTTAAATGCAGCTGAAGTATAAGTCATGTGCACAAAAAGGAAGATCCCTTTTTGAAATTAAACGTCCCCTTGTATCTAGCTGTGTATATGATATCCACCTTATGGCTGTTTGTATATTGCTCCTTTACATTTCTAACAAATACATTCCTTGTGTGCAGTGCTCTGCAGCCATTTTGTCCCCAGAATTCAAGACAGACTGTTTTAGCAGTCTCTTTCACACACTGTGCTCTCTCACTCTCTCTCATGAAGACTTTACTTCTTTCTTGTTTTGTTGATCTCTTGATCGGAAAAAAGGTCATTCTGAATGAATGTATCTGTCTGGAAATAGAACAGGTTCTTTTATAGCCTTTGATGACACAAGTTCAATATCCAGAAATCCAAAAGACATTTGATAAATACACTATATTATCATAGTCCCAGTCATGGACAGGGAACCCACTAAGCTAAGCACTGTACAAATACAGCACAGAAAGATAGTCCCTGTCCCAAAGAGCTGACAGCAATAGGAAGGAACTGCTGGAGTTGCTCTGAGACCTCCTTTCATGTCGTTCCCCACGAGCTTAGTTTCACTCCAATCTTGTCACTCAGTTTTTTTTACTTGGCATACAGCAATACTCTGCAGAGCTGATCAGACTGAAGCATGGAGGTGGGAATAGAACACATTCAGAATTACTCAGCAAAAAAATCGTTTCCGTATATGCAATTTTCCAACATTAATAAACACATGCATAACATACTTCAGGGCTGGCTTGGTTACTTGGTAGGATCCAGTTCCTGTGCATCATACTCTGTCCATGCATGACACACTCTTTACCTCAGTGGTCACTGGTCACCAACCAGTAGATTGGGTTCTACTGGTAGATCTTGGAGCCTCCAATGGGTGATCCTGACTGGTTTGGTCAGGAAGCTATCAAGCACTGGCACTTCAGTTGCCCCTCTACCCACTGTCATGCTGCTCATGGAGCTGCCTTGGAGCTGCTCCCCTGAAAGCCTCCTGCTTGTTGTGGAAGATGTGGGAGGGGGAAAGGGTGGTGGTGCTAATGTCAGGGTGTCCCTCCTCCCCACACTCCTGTACCCTGTCTCCACACAGAGAGAAGGGGATGGAGGGAGCTTGGCAATGCAAATCTCTGTCACTCTCACACACTGGGTATGTCTCTGTCATTCTCACAAACACACAGGCTATGTCTACACTTGTGGCTTCTTGTGCCAGAAATATGCAAATGAGGCTAAGCATGGAATATCATTGAGCCTCATTTGCATACCTAATGAGCTGCCATTTTTGCAGAAGAGGCTCTTGTGCCAGAAGGAGCTGTCTACACTGCCCCTTCTTGCGCAAGAAAATCCCTCTTGCGCAATGCCGTTCTTCCTGAAAATAATCAGCGTAGCGGCATTGCGCAAGAGGGTTTTTCTTGCGCAAGAAGGGGCAGTGTAGACAGCTCCTTCTGGTGCAAGAGCCTCTTCTTCAAAAATGGCGGCTTCTTAGGTATGCAAATGAGGCTTGACGATATTCCACGCTTAGCCTCATTGGCATATTTCTGGTGCAAGAAGCCGCAAGTGTAGACAGAGCCACACTGTCCTTCACTCTCATCTCCCGACCCAACACATATGTGGGGGGGTGGGTTGTTATTTATTTTATTGCTTGCAAAGTGTGTTCAGTGTGGTTTTTGACTGGGCTGTGCGGTTTTTGACTGGGCTGTGCATTTCATAATTTTCATTTCTCTCTCATGCTTAAATTTAATTATTTGAGTAGTGAGTTCTGAAATACCTAACCTGTTGTGGCTGGAGTTGTTATCCCTATGGTAACTGCTGCTCCTGGATGTAGCTAGCGTATCTCTGCAGTCCCTGAGAAAGGCAGAGCAGGGGGTCGCCACATGCTGTCCTTGTCTGCAGATACCACTCCTGCAGCTCCCATTGATCAGTACTGGCTAGTAGAAGCTGTGGGCTCAGTGCCTGTAGATGAGGGGCCGTGGATCCATTGTCATACATGCCAGCTGCTTTCAGGAGTGGTGCAGAGTCAGGGGGGGAGTTGGTCAGCAGGGACACTGGCAGGTGACATGTGCTGGGAGGAGAGAAGCAGAGGGTGGAGCTTAGCTGCCATTAATTTTTTTCTGTAGGTGCTCCAGCCCCAAGCATCTCTGAAGTCAGCACCTATGCACACTTATTTCAGCTCGTACAGACACCCTGCCTCTAGTCTACTGAGCTATTTACCTTCCCAACCATGCCCACTGAACAATGACTCTAGTCACTGATGGCAAATCGCTTATACTCAGGCTTACAGAAATTTAGGAAGCAGGACTCCTGGTTTCTGACTCAGTTCTGCCATTGGCTTGCTAGGCACCTCTCAGGCAAGTCACTCCATTTCAGGGTTCCCTTTCTGCTGTGGGAGAGGACAATAGTGGTCTTACAAGACTTCCCAGTCTTAACAAAGTACTTAGAGCTCCTTGGATGCAACAGGCCATATACAAGCTGAGCAGGATTATGACAAGTAGGGCTGCCACTCTGGCATCCACCAGGGACTGAACGAGGGAGTTCCAAAGCTCAAATCTTGAGCCTGAGCAATAGGGCTATTTCCTCTAGCAGGAAGTGGTAGAAGACACTCACCATCAGGGCAACATAGAGTCATAGAATCATAGGGTTGGAAGAGACCTCAGGAGGTCATCGAGCAGCCTGCATGCACAAAGCAGTGGGTTACAAGTACAGTAGCCACGCACCACCAATGAACCAAGGCTATTGCTCCATCAAGAATGTGGAGGGATGAACCCACTCTCTCTTGAAATGATCATTATATAGAACAAAGCTGCTAAACCTATGGCACGATGGATCAGCCAACACCACTTGTCATGCCAGTCCCCCATGAATATCACAAGGCTTGCATGCCTTATACCAAACTTAGTTCGCAGAAGGATGGAAACAGGATCCTATATGGACCTTGAATTTCACCTCAGACTCAGTGCAGTCAAGTTCACCTTGGCAACCCTGTGGCATTCCTTGTTAAGAAGGGTCTGGGTAATGTACAACACTGGCAAGGCTACAGCGGCCAGAGAAGAAGTCCAGCTTTTTAGCTGTCACTCTGAAGTAAAAGTTGGTTGGAAATTTTAGCTGAAAATATTTCAATTAAAAACAAAATGTTTTAAGCATTGTGAGGGTTCTTTCTAGCAATTTCCAGGCAGCTCTTCTCCAGGATATTCACCAAGGCTGACTGGGATGGGGAAAGGAGGCTGTTGAAATTGCAAGACCAACTGACTGGCCCAAGGACATTGATCCCTCTCCGGAGACAGGAACTCAGAGCTCCAGAACACAACCAGCAGGGAAAGAGCCTTGTGCAGTGTTGCTAACTGCCCCAGTACCTGGAAGGGTTTCGGTGGGAACACTGTTCACTCTTTCACACACAATAGTAGACCACACGGCCCTCATGCTGCATCACTTCAGTAAGGCCATATCGCTAACATCCCATCCACACCCGCCGGCTGATAGGGGGTGGAGTGGGAGGGCAAAGTGGGCAGCTGAACTAGGGCCTGGTGATTCAAATGGGCCTGCAGCAGTGGCCGCAGCCTTGGGCCCTTTAAATTGCTGCCAGAGCACCAAGATGCACTCTCCATCCAGCTCTGAAGGCTGGGGAGATGCGTCACACTCTGGACAGCACTGAGGACTAGTGACTTCTAGCCCCACTCCTTCTGCCTGAGACCTCAGCTCTTCTGGGAGCACAGAGCCATCCCCTTCTCCCCGCCATCTTCCCCAGGGACCCATGGAGGCCGTCAGCTCCCCTGTTTTCATCCACCAACACTGCCATAAGAACGGTCATACTAAGTCAGACCAATATTCCATCTAGCCCAGTATCCTGTCTTCCAACATTGGCTGGTACCAAATGCTTCAGAGGAGCAAGGCAATTTTGAGAAATCCATCCCCTCATCCGGTCCCAGCTTCTGGCACTCAGTGATTTAGGGACACCCAGTGCTTGGAGTTGTGCCTCTGACCATCATGGCTAATAGCCATTAATGGACTTTTTCTCCAAGAGCATAGGCAATTACTTTTGAACCCAGCTTGGCTCTCTCAGCATCTTCTGGCAATGAGTTCCACAGGCCGACTGTGTATTGTGTGAAGAAGTACTTTCTTTTGTTTATTTTAAATCTGCTACCCATTAATTTCATAGCTTAACCCTAGTTCTTGTGTACTGTGAAGTGGTAAATAATACTTGCTTATTCAGTTTCTCCACACCATTCATGATTTTATAGACCTATATCATATCCCCTCCTTAGTCATCACTTTTCTAAGATACACAGTTCCCATCTTCTTCATCTTTCCTCATATACAAGCTGTTCCACAGCCCAAATTATTTTAGTTTCCCTTTTCTGTACTTTTTTCCAGTTCTAATACATCTTTTTGAGATGGTAGGAGCAGAACTGCACATAATATTCAAGGTGTGGGAGTACTATGGATTTATAGATTGACATTATGATATTTTCTGTTTTATTATTTATCCCTTTCCCAGTGGTTCTTAACAATCTGTTAGATTTGTAACTGCTAATTTACAGCAAATTTAGACACCATATTTTATATATATAATTGGGATTATGTTTTCCAGGGTGCATTATTTTGCATTTGTTGGATTGCATCTGCCATTTTGTTGCCCGGTCACCCCATTTTGTGACATCTCTTTGTAACTTTTCACAATCAGCTTTGTACTTAACTACCTTAAATAATTTTGTATCTTCTACAGACTTTGCCACTGTAAATATCTGACACTAAACTGAACAGCACTGGTCCAAGTACAAATACTTAGAACAGGGCTTTTCAAACTTTGAGTTGCAGCTGGGAAGGGTAAGCTGCTAGCTGGCTGAGGCTACAGCTACACTACACTATTTTTCCTGGCAAAAAAATATGCTAATGAGTGAATCATTTACATGAGTCAATCTCATTTGCATATTTTCTGCCAATCCGTTTTTGCGCTAGGGGTTTTTGCACAAAAGCGAGCAGTGTGGACATTTTCTTTTTGCGCAAACCCCCCTTTTTCTGCAAGATCCTTATGCCCCAAAAAAGGCGGTAAAAATGAAAATATGCAAATGAGATTGCAACTCATGCAAATGAATCCCTCAGCATATTTTTTGTGGAGAAAACTTGTAGTGTAGACGTAGCCTGAGAGACACTGTGTTTACCTGAGCATCCACAGGCATGGCTGCTCCCAGCTCCCAGTGGCTGTGGTTCACCATTCCTAGACAATAGGAGCTGCAGGAAGTGGTGGTTTAGTCTGCGCTGCTTCCTGCAGCTCCGATTGGCCAGGAATGGTGTACGGTGGCCACTGTGAGCAGCCATGCCTGCAGATGCTCAAGTAAACAAAGTGCCTTATGATCAGGTAGTGACTTACCCTTATAAACTGCACCCAAAGTTTGAAAACCCCTGCTTTAGGAGACCCTGCTATTTAGCTCTCAGCTGTGAAAACAGGCCTTTTATACCCATCCGTTGTTTCCTAAGCCATGATACAATCTTTTCTCTTACCCTATGACTGCTTATTTTGCTGAAGAGTCTTTGGTGAAGATGTTGTCAACGGTTTTATGAAAGTCTAATTACACTATATCCACGGGATCACCCTTGCCCACTTCTTTGTTGAGCCCCTTAAAGAATTCTAATAGAGTGGCGAAGCATGATTTCCTTTAAAAAAAGCCATGTTGACTCTTCTCTGTGGGTATGTCAACACTTGCATCCTCTTTCGAGAGAGGGATGTAAATGAAGACATTTGAAGTTGCAAATGAAGCCAGGATTTAAATATCCTGCGCTTCATTTGCATATTTGTGGTATGGTACTATTTCGAAATAACAGACACTGCTAAGACGTGGTTCTTTCGAGAGAAAACCCTTCTCTCAAAATGACTGGTAAACCTTATTGTATGAGAAATAAGGGTTTTTTCGAGGGAAGGGTTTTCTCTCGAAATAACCGCGTCTTAACAGCGTCTGTCATTTCGAAATAGCGCTACTTTGAAATAGCACCATAACATGAATATGCAAATGAAGTGCAGGATATTTAAATCCCAGCTTCGTTTGCAGTTTTTAATGTCTTCATTTGCATCCCTTTCTCAAAAGAGGGTGCAAGTGTAGACATACCCTCAGTCTCAATTTGCTTGGTACTGAAGTTAGGCTCATCAACCTGCAATTGCCAACATCACTTTGGGAGCCTTTTAACAAATGGTTTTACATTAGCAATCCTCCTGTCATGAGGTAAAGAAGCTGATTTAAGCAATAGGTTACACACCACAGTCAGGGTATGTCTACACTGCATCCCTAGTTCGAACTAGGGATGCAAATGGAGACAATCGAAGTAGTTAATGAAGCGGGGATTTAAATATCCCGCGCTCCATTAACATGATCTCGCCGGCGCGCTAGTTCGAATCACAGCTGATTCGAACCAGGAAGTGCGCGCCGGGACGCATTAGTTCGGACTAAAGCCCTTAGTCCGAACTAATGTTACTCCTCATTTTTTGAGGAGTAACATTAGTTCGGACTAAGGGCTTTAGTCCGAACTAACGCGTCCCGGCGCGCACTTCCTGGTTCGAATCAGCTGTGATTCGAACTAGCGCGCCGGCGAGATCATGTTAATGGAGCGCGGGATATTTAAATCTCCGCTTCATTAACTACTTCGATTGTCTCCATTTGCATCCCTAGTTCGAACTAGGGATGCAGTGTAGACATACCCTCAGTAATTTTGCAATTTCTGGGGACTTATTGCTGTTTATATTACCAATTTGTCCCAAAACCTCCTCTATGTCACTTTAGACAATTCCTCAGATTTGCCACCTAAGAATCTGCTTCACATCCTATGCAATAAAGACCAAAGCAGAAAATTTATTTAGCTTCTCCACAACTGCCTTATTTTCCTTGACTGCTGCTTCAGCACTTCAACCATCCAGTGGTTCCACTGATCATTTGGCAGGCTTTCTGCTTCTGATGCACTTTTAAAAATTGCTGTTAGTTTTTATCTTTCGCTAGTTGCTCTTCAGATTCTTTTGTGGCCTGACTAATTATACATTTACACTTGGCTTGTCTGAGTTTATGCTCCTTTTTAGTTTCCTCGGTAGGATTTGACTTGAAATTTTAAAGGCTCTTGGGAGAACAATGGGTTTCATGAAAATAGCTTTTGAAATTAATTAAATAATGAGCCTTGCTCTCAACTGGGATAGGCTGCGGAAAACCACTCCTGGGAACAGCTGGCATGAAAAGGTTCCAAGTGTTAGCAAGAGCAAAGAAATTAAACAAAAGGCTTTAAACATGAAATAGGGCCCAACACCTCTGATGGAAACTCAAAAAGCTCAGTGGCTCCTCCAATCAGTTGTTGCATGAATGGGCTGAAACAACAATTGACATTGCAGGATCTGGAGCACATGAGAACTGGCATTAATGTCAGAGCAGCGATGGAATCAGAGGACGTGTTCCAAAGGTTGGTGCTAGCAAAGCATCTCAACAGCCATGAAAGCACCAGATGGAGATAGTCGCTGAAATCATGTGTGTGAAATTGAGGGAACCTGGGGGAGTGAGGAAAAGGTGGCTGGACACAACTGGGATGCTAACAGTTGATGCCACAGTGCCACTCACTGTAATTAGAATCCAGGAAGGAGTATACAGCTGAATAACCACAACAACTTTGCACAAATTAGACATTATACAGCAGGTTAACTAGATTTGTTATTGCTGACGTGATTAGCCCAGCTCTGTGATCTGCTGTGAGAAATGGATGGGAGCCTCTTGAAACTAACAGGCTCTATCACTTGTAGATTTGGGTAGTTAAACACCTGACTGGAAAAATGCTGCAGTGCGTCTGCACATGTGAAAAATAGCAAGGTGCACACCCTCAGAAGTGCCCTCACGCCATTGCTTGCAGGGAGGTGAGCAATGCAGGCTTTCCTTTTACATGAATTCCCACTGTGGATATTTCATGTGATCACCTCTTAATGATTTTTTTTAAAGGAAAATGTAACATTTAATTGACCTGCATGGAGCAGGGTGAACAAAGAAGAAAAACAAATCTGAAAATGTCCGTTCATATTTTTAAACCAATTTACTTTGACTGTGTCAGGGCCTGTTTTGAGTTTGCTAGACAATTATATGGCTAATGAGAACGTTCTCAGTGACATTAGACCAGATTAGAAATGTAGGGCTATAGACCCTCATGCTTTGATGCATAAACTGGGCACAATCTAATGAGGTTAGGAAGCCATGTCACTCCATATTTGTCCACTGTGGGTTTTCTTGCATCTTCTTCTGAAGCAGTTGGCTGGCAACTGTTAGACCAGCTGCTAAGCAAGATGGGCCCTTGGTATGGCAATTTCTGTGGTCATGGTAAATGAATGAGGTTATTTGCAGGAAGAACCAGTTTTAAGCCAATATTGGAAAATGGTTGTGGGAAGTTTGTGATGACAAATTCAAAACTAACATTCTCATAGAAAACCTGGCTGCATAAGTCTCATCCATCCAATCAAGGAACAGAATCAAACCATATTATGACCAAGCATGTCCTCTCAGAACCACTTAAAACAGCTCAGATACTGAACACTCACCATGAATAGTTCTCACAGAATCTACAGACCTTGAACTACATATCCCAATTGTTCAGCAGATCATCTGAAATAATGAATAAATGAGAAAATGAGGCTGCTCACAGACCATTTGCAAACAAAATGAAAGGTGAAATCTGAATCAGCTGCCCACTGAGAATTATGAACTAAGCTCTTGTCTCATGCTACACTAGTTTAATGTAAGAGATTAAACTCAGGGTGGTCCATTCCTACGGAAGAGCCGTGAAAAGGAAAGTTCCAAACCCGGCAAGTGTAATCAAATAAAGAGGATGTACAATCAGTAAGAACCTTAATATACATCATCTTCTGTATTTCATAACGTACTCTCTTTGTACATTATCTCACCTCTCCCACCTCCTAACCCAGCACAACGCCCAATGTAACCCTACCTCCTCTTATCCTTAACCTCCTCTTATCCTTAACCTCTGTAATGGGTTAGAAGCTGAACGTTTAGCCTTCATTAACATTGTACTGAAGTGTAATTTAGGCTCTCTAGTCAAAACATCTACACTGCAACTTGAGGTATAATCTCCAGCTTGGGTAGGCATACCTGCTCTAGCTTTGATGGAGCTAGTGCACTAATACAGCAGTGTAGCTGTGGGGGTACAAGCAATGGGATAGGCAAGCCATCCAATAACAGACAGGATTGTACTTGTGCAGCTAATCCCTCCCACTGCTTGTGCTGGCCTGCCTCTACTACTAGCACATGTACGTCTATCCAAGCTGGCAATGTAGCCAAGCGATATAAGCAAACAGCTGCTGGCCATAGCCAAAAGAGAGGCATTGTGCTGCAGGGAGAGCTTGTTTTCCAGGTCACCCAGGCAGAAACAGACACCAGCAGTTAAAATTGCCTTATGATATCTTCTCCCAGCTGTCTTTCCATCTCTCCATCAGGTCTCCAGTGGGCCATTCAGCCACGCATCAGCTCTCAAATCAGTCAGCCATCCAGCCTCTTCCTTTAGCAATGGGAATCTGTTTTCAGTGCTCTCTGCAGGTGTCATAAGTCATGTTCAATGAATTCTTACAACCTGCTTGCAAGAATTCTCACCCCTGCCCCCCCGCCCCCCGTCCAGTCTTGAGAGCAACTAGCACTCTGTTAGTAACTCGAGAGCTTTCACATGCCCTCCTCAAACCCACTTCTTCCTTCATTCTCCCCAGGAATGACTCCCATGCAAAGCATCTGCAGCCTAAGCTAAGTACAATGTAAGAGAGTTGGAATCAACATGGCATATACAGGCAGTCCCCGACTTACGTGGATCCGACTTATGTCAGATCCGCACTTACGAACGGGGCTTTCTCGCCCCGGAGCTCACAGGCAGCGGTCAGCCACCTCGACCTCCGGGGCGAGAAAAGCTGCTCCCGGTGCCCCAGGTCTGCTGGAGACCGTCTCCGGTAGACCAGGGGCATCGGGAGCAAAGCCACAGCCCCGGCGGGTTTGCTCGCGGTGCCCCTGGTCTGCTGGAGACGGTCCCCAGCAGACCAGGGGCACCGCGAGCAAAGCCGCAGCCGTGGCAGGGTCCCGCGCTTCTGAGGCTTTGCTCTGGCAAAACCTCAGAAGCGCGGGACCCCACCGCGGCTGCGGATTTGCTCCCCGTGTCCCTGGTCTGCTGGGGGGGGGGGCAGCTAGTATGCCCCCCCAAGCAGACCAGGCTTTTGTTGTAGACCCTGGGGCAGAGCAGCTGGGGTGCTGCCAGTTGGTCCTGCAGCGCCGCTCTGGGCACTACTGGACCAACCCGGCAGCACCCCAGCTGCTCTGCCCCAGGCGTCCCCAAGTCAGCCGTTGCTGAAACTGACCAGCGCTGACTACATGTAAGGGGACTGTTACCCCTTACTAAAACTCTGTGGGAGTTTTTTGGTTTACCAGCTTCAGAAGGGGAAGGGTTCATGAGACTGACAGACCCCAGAGACAATGGAAAGCAGTCAACACTCCAGCTCAGCCTGACTGACAGGTTGTAAGTGGGGATTGTTCTGGCTCTGGCTCTGAACAAACAAGCTGTGTGCAGAAGAGGTCCTGCAAAGACAGAGAGCTGAAAGAGGAGTACAAGAAGAAGTCCTGCAGCAACAGAACCAGACACAGACAGGCCAAGCAGTGCAGACCCTGTGTTGAGCAGCAGACTGGCAGTGCTCAGAAAGCCAAAAGGAACAGAGAAACAACACAAGGAGCTGGAACTGGCCAAGCAGCACAGCCTGCAGCTGGATGTGGTGAGCTACTGGGACCTGCAAAGTGTGGGGAAAGGCTCTGGACTGGGAGAGGGGTCTGGCCACTTAGAGACTGAGGCTGTGTGGTCACTGCCAGTGCAAGCGTGTCCAGCCTGCAGCCCCTTGCAGCACATCCAGGGCTTCTAAGGAAGAGACTGTGAACTGTCCTTACACTCTGCAGACTGCTGTGTTGATGTCCCTGTGCTACAGAGCAGGGCTGTGTGTTCTCATTTAACCATTCTCATTGTTTCTTATTCTATTCTCTTTAATCAGTTGATGTTTAATAAATTGTATTTGCTTTGAACCTTATGAAGTGGTCACTGGGCCAAGAAGGCCTGCAGTGTAAAGAGAGCACCTCGGAGTGGGGACACCCTAACTCCTGCCCCTAGTGACTACAAGGTCAGGGATTAAGCCCCAGGAAACCTGGGCCCAGCCTTGTTGGGGTTTCAAGGGCTCTGCTACTCAGGAGAGTGGAGGGGGAGCCCTCAGGATCAGGGAGCCGTGGGGTAAAGGAAGTGGGAGCGGGGACTCAGATCCTTTCGCTGGTTCATTTCACCGGGGTGTATAGAAGCCAGGAAAGTTCCCCACAAGAGCGGGACCATTCCCCCGCTTACATACAGGAAGCCTAAGGCACAGTTGCTCTGCCCTGGGCTTCCTGGAATCAGCGGCTGATCAGTTTCAGCAGCAGCTGACTTGGGGTTCTTAAGTTGAATCTGTATATAAGTCAGAACTGTCGGTCAGTTTCAGCAGCGGCTGAATCTGGACGCCAGTTCCGACTTACATACAGATTCAACTTAAGAACAAACCTACAGTCCCTATCTTGTACGTAACCCGGGGACTGCCTGTATTGTATAAAAACAGTCAACTTCATAATGGAGCTGGGTACATAATGTATATTTGGTTTGCTGACAGAATTATTTTGGCTCAAACTAAACTCAGATTGTTTTTAAATGTTCAGTGAAGTAAAACACAAAACAAAATACACACACACAAATCCATCACACATTTTGGGTGGAATGAAATATTTTTAAAATATTTTTGTTTTGTTTTTTATAAATAAGTAGTATTTGAAAACAAAACATTCAAATATTGCATTTCTGAAAAAAGTAAAATTGTGTTCGGTTTTGACATTTTTAAACTGAGTTTTCTTTTGGAGCAGGGATGAATGAAAAAAATGTAGAAATACTGACATGAAATGTACAACATATTTTGGTTTCCACTGAATTTGCATTTTTTTTGCCCCAAACTAATAATTAACACAAAACATTTGCCCAGCTCTACTGCAGAGACTGGCTTTTCTGATTCTCCTCCTTTACCCTTTGTCATCTCTTCCTGAATCTCAAAACCTAGGTTGTCAGCTCCCCAAAGCATGGACTTTGTTCTCTCCCTACAGCATCATGCACACTTATAGGCTATGCCTACATTGCACCCATAGCTCAAAATAAGCTCAAATTGCATAGCTTATTTTGAGTCAATTTTGAAATAAACTATCTGCACAGCGCCAGATTTCGAAATAACCCACTATTCCAAAATGTCCCTTACTTCTCATAGAATGAGGTTTACAAGGATGTTGGAATAGCAAGCCCATTATATTTTGAAATAACAGGCTTGCTATTAAGACACAGGATAGCTATTTTGGGAGTTTTCCTGTGTCCCGAAATAGCCATAGAGAGTGGAGGGCAGAAACAGTCCTGTATCCTGGCTTTGGGAAGAAATAACTTGCAGTGGTATTTGGATTCCTTTGTCATCATGGCTATGTCTACACTGCAGAGTTAGTTCAAACTAACGTCCGTTAGTTTGAACTAACTTTCATAGGCGCTACACTAGCGCTCCGCTAGTTCGAACTTAATTCAAACTAGCGGAGCGCTTAGTTCGAACTAGGTAATCCTCATTTTACGAGGATTAAGCCTAGTTCGAACTAGCTAGTTCGAATTAAGGGGTGTGTAGCCCCTTAATTCGAACTAGTGGGAGGCTAGCCCTCCCCAGGTTTCCCTGGTGGCCACTCTGGCCAACACCAGGGAAACTCGTCTGCCCCCCTCCCGGCCCCGGACCCCTTAAAGGGGCACGGGCTGGCTACGGTGCTTGCACCAGATGCAAGCCTGCCAGCACCTCGAGCCAGCCACCCGATGCCCCCCAGCTCTCCCCCTCTTCCCGGGACCAGGCTGGCGGCTCCCAGGAGCTTGCCCGGGACCGCAAGAGGCGGGCACCCGCCTGGGCTAGTGCGGACATCATGGACCTCGTCCATGATCTCCGCACTAGGCACAGGAAAGTGGCCGTCTAGGGCAGGAGAGCTGCCAGCCTGGCCACCCAGGAGCAGGTGTGCATGAAAATCAAGGGGGTTCACTGAGACCCCCGACCCTGAGCCCTGAGCTTACAATGGCCGTCCTGGATCAGACCAAAGGTCCATCTAGCCCAGTAGCCTGTCTGCCGACATCGGCGAACCCTAGGGACCTTGGAGGGGATGGACCGAAGACAGCGACCAAGCCATTTGTCTCGTGCCATCCCTCTCCAGCCTTCCACAAACCGTGGGCAGGGACACCACTCCTACCCCCTGGCTAATACCACTCCATAGACCCAACCTCCATGACTTGATCTCACGTCCCTTTAAACTCTGTTCTAGTTGTAGCCTTCACAGCCTCCTGCAGCAAGGAGTTCCACAGGTTGACTCTTTGCTTTGTGAAGAAGAACTTTCTGTTACTAGTTTGAAGCCTGCTACCCATTCCTTTCCTTTGGTGTCCTCTAGTCCTTCTTTATGGGAACTAATGAACAACTTTTCTGTATGCACCCTCTCCACCCAACTCCTGCTTTTAGAGACCTCTATCCTGTCCCCCCTCCGTCTCCTCTTTTCTAAGCTGAAAAGTCCCAGTCTTTTTAGCCTCTCTTCATATGGGACCTGTTCCCAACCCCTGATCATTGTAGTTTTCCTCCCCTCTCCCACCTCCTTTTCCCAGTCTCCCCCAGTTTTGTTCAATAAAGACAGATTCCATTTTTGAACACAATTGTCCTTTATTTTGTACATCAAGAAAAGGGGCTAGGGAAGGGTAAGTGGAAGGAGGTGAGGGAGGAATGGGGTACGAGCCCCCGATGGGGAGGACTGGGCTGGTTCTGCGGGCTTCTGGGGGTGGAAGCTCTCCTGCAGCCCCCCAATTGCCCCCTCTCCCCAGATGGCAGCCTGCGGCAAGTGCAGCCGGGCTGATGGCCGAGTGCTGTGATGTGCCCAGTGTGGGCACTCCAAGCCAGGACTGGTTTGCAAGCGGGGCACCCCTGAGAACTGTCTGTCCGGGGTGGGGGTCAGGTCCCTTTAAGCGCAGCCCTCGGCTAGCCTGAGACAGCATCTCCACGCTCTTAAGTCCTCCTCTGATGCCCTGCCGGCACTGCTTCCGGCCATCCTTAAGCCCGGTTCAGGGTCCACTTAATGTGGACATGCTAGTTTGAATTAGCAAAACGTTAATTCAAACTAGTTTTTAGTTCTAGACGCGTTAGTTCGAATTAGCTTAGTTCGAATTAGCTAATTTGAACTAAGTTCGTTCGAATTAGTGCTGTAGTGTAGACATACCCCATGACTTTATCCCGCTGATCCTGACCCCACCTACTGTGTGGAAGAGCTGTTCACCACCAATAGGCACTTCTCCCAGCATCCCTTCAACAACTGGTGCTCTGTCTGAAGACAGAGTGGTGGTGGCAGTAGTGTGGAGAGGGGTTGAGTACAGGGGAAACCATATACACTAAATAGAGAGCTCCCCACATCAGCTGTGTTCTAGCCTTGGACTTCAAGGTACAGAGCAAGAAGCACTGACTATTAGAGCTGGCAGTATCCTGGGAGGGGTTTGCGTGGCCTAAGTTAAATGGACTCCAAATACAGCCCTAGTTTCTGTGAGCAGATAATACTTGTTCAGAGGAGCCTCTCTTGAGAGCAGGCAGCCTAAGCCCATCTCCAGATGACTAATTCAGGCTGTAACTGAAGGGGAAATGAACATCAGAATGCTCTGGGGCACTGAGAAGTCAGGCTCTCCATCTTGGCTTCCTTCAGGGAAATGTCTTAATTAAGAGTCTGCCTTTCAGAGAAAGATCATTTTAATCTTAGAGATTAAACATTTCTTCTTGAAAGAGCAGGAAGGGAGTTTCCTCCATGCCATCTTCTCTCTGGATCAGTGTGACCAGATGCAGAAATGAAGGACAGACAGAGATCCCATCTTGCCCTCCCCACACTAGTGCACCTGAGTCCTGGGCCTCTAAGGAACACTGCAGACCTGACTTACAGCTCCCCATCATTCCAGTCCTGAACTCCTATGCAGTTCTGCTGATGGTCCTTAAGCCTGACCACAGTGTACCCTGCTATTCCAAGTCCTGCTCTTGTTTCTTGCAGTTCTTGCAGTTCAGTCCTGACCTGTGGTACCCCCTGCAGGGACTGGGTGCCTAAATAACAGCAAAAAAATTGTTCAGCACATATTGCCCCTTTCTCTGGGAGGCTTTGATTTGGATGACTGTGTTCTCCACAAAAGGAAGTATTTCTTCATTCAAATGCAGTCAACCTGTGGAACTCCTTGCCAGAGGATGTTGTGACGTCTAAGACTAAAACAGGGTTCAAAAAAAGAGCTAGATAAATTCATGGACTGAGGATAGATACATCAATGGTTACTAGCCAGGATGGGCAGGAATTGTGTCCCTAGTCTTAGTCAGAAGCATGAGCAATAGGGGATGAATTACCTGCTCTGTTCATTCCCTCTGGCACACTTAGCATTGGCCACTGTTGGAAGACAGGATAGTGAGTTAGATGGACCATTGGTCTGACCCAGATGGCTGTTCTTATGTTCTTAAATATTTCCATAATGATTTGAGATAACTTAGGTCAGCCCGTTGTTTGCTCTTAATTGTATCTTCTGTGCCTGGAGTATTTTTAGTCTGTTGCTTCCCTGCTTTCTGAGTGGGGGCCAGCCCACCTACCATCTTCACAAATGCTGCACCCGTGCTTCTGGCGCAAACACATCGTGGCACCCGTGTTCACTTCCCTTTCTGAAGAAGTCTTTGTCAACAAAAATTTGCTCATAAGAATTTTCGTGTATGGGGCTGAGAATCCCAAAGCCAACTCAGTCTTTTGACTGAACGTTTGGCTGTCACTTGCTACAGCCTTCACCTGGCTGCGTCCCCTCCAATTGCAGCCCTGGCCTCTCTCAAGCGGACTTTGGGCACAGTGGAGGAAAGGCCAATGCTTTCTATCTGCTGCATGCCACTGCCTCCATTAGCACTGGTCCTGCAGGCACCACAGTTGACGGGGCAGGCTCCCTTCTCGAAGGGCTGAATTCCCACTCTGCATTGAGTCAAACTGTTTTAAGGGTGTAAAATCATCTCTCCTCTCTGCCCCCATGACTAGATTTGCTGTGCCAGCCCCTTGCACTGTCAGGATTGGCCTCTGCCTTCCACAGCTTCACTAGACTCATGCTGTGCTATGGCCCAGGGTGCCAGCCCATCCCATATAACAGATGTGCCACAATTGTTTCTCGTGCACGTTCTGACATCAGGAAGAAGAGATGAGCATGAGGCAGCGTGCGCCAGAGGGGAGGGGTACAATGAAGGCCCACTGTACCTGTTGCTTTTGCTTTGAAAGCATTTATCTCATCAAAAAACCCAGCCCCTTCCCCATGGCCTTGACACATGCAGCTGTTCCCTTAGAAATAGCTGTTGCCATGGTTTTTCCAAAGAAAACACATCCCCCCCACAACTGCTTTAACCTTGTGACAGCAGCAATGACGTGGCTCCTTTGGAAAGGCCACTTCATGTAACTATGGTAACAATTAGCTCTCTATTTTACCTCAAGGGTTGTGTTAACTAGACAGACACAGATTTGCTCTCCCAGGAGCCAGGTGCTTCCCTTCCTGGCCGCGGGTCCAGACCACTGTGGCTGTCCCCACAGGGAGGAGGTCACTTGTACTACCTTATAGGGCTTTTCCTGGGGTAGGGCAGAAGACTCCTCTTCAGTCTACTGAAGACATTTACTTACAAGACAGAGATTGGAGGGTGGAGAAGCAAAGCCCAGCCCCCAGGAATTCCTCCAAGATAATAATCCCCCCTCCTCGCCCAATCCGTGGTGCCTTCCTTCACATCAGATTGCAAGGAGAAGCTAGACCAAAAGGGACTGAGCAAGCAGTAGGCTCGGAGTCCACCCACATCCAAAGGGCTCCTTTCAATCCCTCAGCTCTGGCAGTTGTCTCAAGGACAGTCTGAGATTTCTAGCATCCTCTGGGCTGCAGAAATTAAACCTCATTGTCCTGTCATGGTTTTATGGGGAGCTACGGCACAGTCTAAGCCAGCAAATGGCCATTCTTCTCTCAACCTACCGAAGTCTCGAAGATGGGACAATGGGCCAGAGAAGAGACATGAAGGTGAAACCCAGCAAGGCAAGGAATGTTGCTTGTACCCATTAAGGCTATGTCTACACTACAAGGTTTTTGCACAAAAACCAGCAGAGCATCCACACCTCAAGCACGTTTTTGCACAGAACATAGGGCCTTTGCCGGTGGAGTTATTCCTCTCCCCATGAGGAATAACTCTTTTTTGCATTACAGCCCTTGAGCAAAAAGGCAGGTGTGAATGCTACGGAGGGGTTTTTGTGCAAGAAACCCCTATTGGAAAAAGCACAGGTGCTCTGATGGCCATTCTGAATGGCCATCAGAGCTTTCTTGCACAAGAGTGTCCATGCAGTGTGGGTGCTCTCTTGTGTAAGAGCACATTGCTTTTGCAATGTGCTTTGAGGGCTGGACACGCTTTTGTGCAAGAACTCTTCCTCAAAAGGCTTCTTGCGCAAAAACCCTGCAGTGTAGACAAAGGCTAATAGTCCAGCAGTGAAGGAGAAGAGCAGCTGGCTTAAAATGTGGCTCCTGTCTGAAAAGAGACTATAAAAATGGCACCTCCTTACTCAACAAATCTGCTGCTTGGATTTAACGGAGTCACAACTGCTCACTGCAGTGACTAAAATAAGCACTGAACTGCTTTTTATTCCTCTTCGCCCTGCATATCCCACTCATCTCTGGGAGAAGGAGCTGGATTTGGTCCGACCGCATACATCATTAATACAACTGTTCACTTGCTTCCAGTTCTGCTCTCCTTTCACCCGGGGCAATCCACTAGAATCTTGATTAGTGTGGAGGATGAAGTGAGAACCAGACGGAGCCCAGCATGGCTATCCGCACCCAGGCTTGCCAGGTGCACTGGCAGTTAGAAAAATCATTCTTTTACTTTTCAGCGGAGCCAATGTGATGTAGGGTCACTTCAAAACCAGACATGAGAGAGGTAGGTCCACAATACCATCCTTACAGTGTTGCTCTCATAGTCAGTGGGTTTGTTTTCTTTTTACTGCATGAGGAAGTCAGCCATGTTCTTTCAAGACTCCTTGGCTACATCTAGACTGGCATGATTTTCCAGAAATGCTTTTAACGGAAAAGTTTTCCGTTAAAAGCATTTTTGGAACAGAGTGTCTAGATTGACATGGACACTTTTCCACAAAAGCACTTTTTGCGGAATAGCGTCCGTGCCAATCTAGACGCGCTTTTCTGCAAAAAAGCCCCGATCGCCATTTTCGTGATCGGGGCTTTTTTGCGGAAAACAAATCTGGCCTGTCTACACTGGTCCTTTTGCACTGGCCAGTCTAGACACAGCCCTTTAGTAACTGTCAAGGACCATCTCCAGATTTCCCTCTTCTGTAACGGATTGTCAATAAACTCTAGAATGTAACGTATCACTGCAGAACTAGGAGCAAGGTGCAATGCAGGCCACTCTGAAATGGGTCAGACCCCCAGGAAAGGTAGATCCAGCTCCTGGCAAGAGAATGTGGGGAGCACCATGCTTGGTTAAGCCACAGAAAACCCTGCTTTGTAGAGGTTGGGGGGAAGAGATCACGTTGCAATGGCCAAGACACCCACCTTTGTATCCTTTTGGGTGGGAATGGGAAGGGGAGAAAGGCCTAACCTTGCAGATGAAGTTTCTCATCCTTTCCCTTGGGTGAATCAGCTTTTCAGATCTCAGTTTACGTCAATGTGCGGGTCCCAGCACTAGATCTAGTTCTGGAGGAGAGGAATCCTTGGGACAACAGGGCCGCACCAGTTTACTTAAGGGACCATACTTATGATCAGTTGTAGGGAAAACCTCCTTCCCAGATGAATTGGAAATGTGAATTTTGCGGGGCAAATTCAGGAGATGTTCAGGTGTGGGTGTTCAGTGTATATAGGGTTAATACAAGTTGTGCACTAGACAGGGTCGCTGTTAAGGCTTCAGGAGCCTGAGATCCCAGCCCACAGCTTCCTTGATTTCAGTGGTTCTCAAATGTGTATGACTGTACAGACTGGCCCATGAAGACTTAATACGAGATGGCAGGCCACCCGCTCCCCAGCAAAAGGTTCAGTCCCTGCTCTAATTTCTTCTCCTCCCTCCTATGGTAGAGTGGATCTTCCCAAGAGTAGCTGTCAGGGCACTGCAGCAAGCAAGCCTCACAGCGGGTGGGTGGAGAAGAGTGACAGAGTCTGAGAGGGCAGGCGGGGGTGTGTGCAGTGGTGTGTGTGCACAAGCGACAGAACATGCTACAACTGACAACATGAGTCAGCTACAGAGCCAAGGAGCAGGAAAGGCAGAGTCTGGAGCTAGTCTTGTGTGCTCAAGCTCAAGGGAAGGAGCCTTCACACACACTTGCGAAGGGGAGGGAAAGCCAAGACACCAAAGACATTCTGAGCAGCTGGATCCTCAGAGGGTCCATCTCTGACAACCTCTCAACTGCTCCACTTTGGGGAAAGGTGGGAACAAGCATGGGATCATTCCCAAATCCCATTGGTTTGTCGGATGAGGAGGATGCAGATTATTTCTCCATCAAGCATAATCCCATTAGAATTCTGATGGCTCCTGAGTTAGAATGGGCAATTGTTTATGTTTATGGGAGACCTAGCAGCTGCGCACAACCCAACCTGGGCTTCTCTTTCATTGTTTCTTTCTGCTCTAGAAAGTTAGGACAGCAAAACTACTTTGGTCAGGATGTGAAACCACCCGCACAGCATAGTTAAACTGACTAAAGGTATGTCTACACTGCCACCCTAGTTCGAACTAGGGTGGCTAATGTAGGCATTCGAACTTGCAAATGAAGCTCAGGATTTAAATACCCCGGGCTTCATTTGCATGTTCCCGGGCGGGCGCCATTTTTAAATGCCCGTAGTTCGAACTACCTGCCCGCGGCTACATGCGGCACGGACTAGGTAATTCGAATTAAAACTCTTAATTCGAACTACTGTTAAACCTCCTGCAAGGAGGAGATTTAATTTGAACTACCTAGTCCATGCCGCGTGTAGCTGCGGGCAGGTAGTTCGAACTATGGGCATTTAAAAATGGCGCCCCGGGAACATGCAAATGAAGCCCGGGATATTTAAATCCCGGGCGTCATTTGCAAGTTCGAATGCCTACATTCAGGGTAGTCTGCCTTCTATAGCCTAAGTGACTTTGTAGACAGCACTACGTTGACAGAAGAATTTGTCTGTTGACCTAGCTACCACCTCTCAGGGAGGTGGATTACCCAGGCTGATGGGAAAACCCCTCTTGTGGGCATAGGTAGTATCTACACTGAGGTGTGCAGCTTGTAGTATTGTTAGTGTAGACAAGCTTTAGGGCAAGGAATGCATTCTTGGTGATAGGAGTGCGTGGGAGGAGGGGTTTATGTTCAGCACAGCTAGATCTTAACAACACCCTCAGCAGGTGACAGACAATAAAACCCAGTTTTCTCTTGTGAGTGCAGGGACCTAGTGTCAGTTCCCGTCCTCTGATGGGAAAGTGTGATTTATGGAGAACACTGCCCACACTCATAGACACAGCCCAGCCACTCTAGGAGGGGTTCATCATGTGCCCTAGGAGGAGGGTGATGCTGCATTAGAGTAGGCGATTGTCTGGTTTGAATCCCATGCTTGCCTGGTCCCTTTCTTGCAGCTCCTCTCAGAGGGGGGGGTCTAGGACAGTCTAGTCAGAGAAGGGAAATTCACAGTCTCTCCACATCCCAGGTCCCCCTCTGTCCAATGGAGATCACAACAGTTCCCTGCCTCCTGGAGGTGTTTCACGAGTAAATCCATTGATGTATGTGGGAGACGCTCAGATGTCTACAGCGCTGAAGGCTATAGAAATGCCTAAGCGGAGTGAACTGCTCTAGCCTTCCCAGTATTTCACCTGGCTATCCAAACCACAGCTGCTGTAAGGATCATCAGCCACACTCAGATGGAAACAAGTGAGAGGAAGACAGCCAGAGAGGAGAGGGTGAGCACCCCCCAGCAATAATCAGAAATCCAGCCTGGTGTGAAGAGGTAATTATGCCTGGAGTCAGTGAGGGGAAGGGAGAGAGGGAGCCAAGTTCTCCATAGCAACAGGTGTTTGCCACGTAATGGAGCCCTTTCCGTTTGGCCTCAGCAGCAGTCACCCTTATTCGCATGGTCATAAATAATTCAATTTTATCATTCACACACATGAATGCTGCAGGCCTGGGCTCCGTGCACATCCAGCCTCCATCTGTCTGGAGTGGGGAAGGCAAAGCACACACTGATAACAGAGGCAAACATTTGTTTAACATGTATGAGTGTGGCCAGATGGTACGGTGATTTGGAGGAGGGTGGGGGGTGAAAAGGAGTAGTAAAGAAGGGGAGAAAGAGAATGAAGTGAGCCGATGACACCCCTCCCTTTGGTTCCAATTGCCGTATGGGCCCTTAAACAATTCTATGCTATTTCATGGTTTTATTCCACATTTGTGTTCTTTCTATTTGGAGATATCCTTACATTGCCAGGTTAGTAGCTTGGCCATCTTTCTTCCTGCGTAGCAAACAGAGGAAGTTTCTAGCAACTACTGCCATCTCCATCAGCTAATGCAAGAGGTCCTTGCTAATCAAAGGGAGGCTGCTCAGTCTCCTAAAAGATGTGGGGTATTCCTGATTCTAGTAAGCTAAGCTTCTAGGACAAGGAAAGAACCCAAATAGTTTGGGGAAAGCTAAGACATCACACACATACAATCATGGAATCAGGCTATTACGCAAAGACACCAAGCAACATGGACAGCAGTGGGATGGGTTTGGGGTATTCTGGGTATGTCTACACTACATGGCTATTTTGGGATACTGGAAGTATCCTGAAATAGCTACCCCACATCTACACAGCCGCCCATTATTTCGAAATATTTTTCAAAATAATGGGCATGCTATTTCGCCATCCCGGTTAACCTCGTTGCAGGAGGGATAAGGGATGGCTCGAAATAGCATATTATTTTGAAAATTGGTGCTGTGTAGACACGCTAAATTTCAACATAAGCTATTTCAAAATGGTTTCAAAATAAGATACAAAATTTGCACTACGCAAATTGCATATCTCATTTCGAGTTTAGGATGCTGTGTAGACACACCCTCTTTGTCCAAAATCCAGTGGTAACCTTTCTCTTTCCTTCCTGTCTTGTGAAAGGGAATGGTAAACAGATGGGCAGCTCTCCTAATGTGTACAAAATGCTAGAGGATTTGGGGAGCAATAGTTTGCAGAAGGACCAAATTAGTCATATGTTGTAGGCTTGGGAAAGCCTCCTAGCCAGACAATTGGGGGCATGTAGATTTTTGGGGTCAAGCCAAGAAATCTTCAGCTCAGGTCTGAGCTAAATATTCCTGCCAAAGCCTGTGCCAATATTTGTGAGGGGGAGTAAGCAGAAAGCTTTCCTCTCCAGCTGCTTCCTAGAGCCAGAGGATTCCTGGTGTTTACCGCTGTATCCCACGCTGCCTGAGAAGGGAGAACAGCCCCCCTGAAACTGTTGCCTTTGTCAGAAAATAATGAAACTGACAAACAGAAAGACACATTGCAGAACGCCCATTGTTAGTGTAATTAGTAGGCTCTGTGCTGCTCTCTTTTGGGTGAAGGGGGGCTGATGAGAGAAAACAATAGAATTAACAGAGTTAATAGGGTGGATTTTAAAGAGACTGCATATTATTCCAGAAGAGATTGTGTATGCTGCATACACACAAACTGATCTGCATGCTGGAGATACAAAGATGGGTCATTAGTTCCCAGTGGCATCAGTTTCTAAAATCCCCTGGCAGATTCCACACAATCCAGACCAAATCACAACAAGGACAACAAGGGCACAAAAGTTGAGATCTTTTGTCTCCTCTCCATTGGATCTACATTTGGACACAAAGAGGGTTTCATTTGTACATCTGAAACATACAGACCATGTATGGGCAGATATAATTTCCTGCACACAAGCATTACATCAAGTATTATGATCAAATAGTAAAACAATCAGAAGTCTACAGCTACTCATGTAACCTTAACTCTGTCCCTTTGTGCATTGGCTTTTCAAAACATTATTATAATTCCGTAATTGCATACTATTATTTTCACAAGGCCTCATTCCATAGGTGCAAAATTAAGTCCTTAAATCTTGGTTACTCTTCAGAGCAGGACAGCACCTAAATACATGAGAGAGTAGGTATTATCTGAGGCACACTGAATCAGCAAAGGCTTGTTAAATTATTTTAAGTCACTTAGTTCTATTGCTAAGAGGAAGGGCTCACACTCTGCAATTGCTATCACTCAGCCAACTATGACCATTTTTCTCTCTAGAAATGAAAATACTTATTTTAAATAAAATAAATGTGTTGAGACAGAACCATAGGAAGCAACAGCAGCTATAGCTCTGGCATTTCCAGAACTGTGCATGCTAACTGCAGCTGCAATGCTCTTTGTAGAGGGGTTTTGTATGGAATGTCCCAGGATTTTTTTAAAAGTGATAACAATATAACGATTTAGTTATTTAATATTTAAGAAATACAACAAACAAAACAACCCCCCTGGATTATCCGGACATGGACAAATCACCACATCAGCTACCTTCCTTGTATGTTGTATCATTTCTCCTTTGTCTTTTCAGAATGTAAATTCCAGGTCAAAAAGGGTACATCTACACAGGAGCATTATTTCAGAATAATGTCCGTTATTCTGAAATAATTATGCAAGCGTCTATACAGCTAGCCCATAATTTCAAAATAATTTCAAAGTAACGGGTGGCCTATTTTGGCATTTGTAAACTTCATTCCATGAGGAATAACGTCTCTTCCTAAATAGCCATTTCAGAATAGTTTAGTGTGGATGCTCCACTGCTGCTATTTTGAAATAGCTCCTCCCCCATGTCATTCAAAGTAATTACTCCCCAGTGCTTCCTAGGGCTCTTAATAGAGGTAGTACGTCCACATTAGGGGAGCCTGCCTCAGACTAATTTCCAGGCTTCCCTGTAGTGTAGACATGCTATTTTGAAATAAGCTATTTTGGAATATTTATTTCAGAATAGTTTATTCCAAAATAATCATGCAGTGTAGACATAGCCATACTGTGCCTTTCTATGTCAGTATCGCACCGAGCACATTATGGGAACAACTGCAAGAATATTAGGCCCACAGCCTTAGATATCCTGTACTATCAACAGGCAGTTGTTTTCCAAATAGCTTCTACCACACTATTAGTGCCAAAGGAAGTCTTAGGTCAGGTTCTAGCAATCCTCCAGCCAAGTGGTTATTACATTCATGGATCTCTATAATCCAGTCTAGCACCTGTTATAATTTCAAACAGGATCTGATGAGGCATTTCCTTGCCTCAGTACCAGAGCTCTCTTCTCTGCTGTTTTGTGCAGCAGAGATTGCAAACACAGTTAAGACATTCCCCAGATTACTTGAGTAATCTTCCATTGGGTGAGTTACCCCAAACAAGAGTCATCTCAAGAACATCAACTTCTTCCTCAATAACCTGGACCAACAAACCCTTTACTAATTAGTAAACTCCACAGTTTACTAATTCAGTCTTAGGTCATATAATGGCCTGAGAGTGCACTAATAACATGTACACTAGTAAGACAAATCACATGTTAGCTGGTAAATTATGAGTAGTATCACTCCCATCATTCCTTGAAGAGGTAACCAGCAAGAACTGCCTGCTCTGAATTAGCCTACGAAGGAAGATCTCAAGATAATTAGTCCAGTCCTCATCAGTACTCCACAGAGGTTTACATTTGACAAGCAACTGATTCCGATTCGATGATCCTAGCCACAGGACATTATCTAGTATTCCAGATTCTTGGCACACAGGCATTTTGTTACAGTTGTAGCTAACAGCAACATGCAGTCAGTCTCCTAGAATTTTTAGCTCCTTGAAAGTTTAACCCTCAAATTTCCCCAGATCAGGTATCCTTGGTCTTTCAGTGAGCTCCTTAACACTCGCTCCCTACTGTCTATTGGTCAACACTCCTGCACCCCTTTTTGCTGCACCAGTAGGTACTGCTCAGATGGCCTCTTGGATTTCCTTTGTGCTCCTCTATCACTTTTGGAAACCTCATCTCTCCCCGAGTGGCATAATGGTTAGGGTAATGCATAAGTTGTAAGTGTCTTCCAAAGAGCTGATTTGTAGGGATGGGCTCAGTAGATTTCACCATTGGCTTCAAAGGCTTCATCCATTACTGTACAGGCTTCCAACAGCAAGTTCCCTTGGTAGCTTCTGGGAAGAGCAACCACACTTTCTGGGGCTTCCTTATTCCTGCTTGCAGTGGGGGTGCAATGTAGATGCTCAAATATATCATATTTATATGGAGGAGTGTGTAGCTGTGGGGGCTTCTTGGATTGACCTCATTAACTTTCTCAGCTCTAAATTCAGTGATGCAATTCAGTAATGGAGTAATGCACCGAAAGAGGCCATCTGACCTTTCTAATCAGTATGGTGCTACTCCTCCCCTTACCTTAACCCTCAAAACAAACAAAAGATCTGCCCAGGGACAAGCCCCTCAGTGTATGCCAAAGCACTTCAGCTCCCCATGCTGCTGCTGCTGCTGCAAGAGGGAGAAGTAGTAAACACCCAGGAAAGCAGAAGTCTCGGATTCCACCCCGTGGGAGATTTCCATTTTATTACTGTATTTGCTTTCCTGCTACCTCAAACAAAGGAGGAACTAGTACAAGTTCTCAGCACCCTGGACAATCTCAGGCATCATCACTTGTCCCTTAGGTGACAATACCCCAACATCAATGTAAGTAAATGCCAACAACAGTTTTGTCTGCAGATGAATCCTGAAGTGGGGCTGGGGATGAAGTGAAGATGTCTACTTTCTCTGACAATGGACATACCCGGGAGCTATTTGCTCTGTTGCTCTAGGGGAAAAATCTGCCCCCTGGGGATGGGGCATTTGACAAAGTATCTAGTGGTTCATCTATGAATAGCACCCTCCCATTGTGATCTGGGTGGGAAAGGAATTCTGTCCAGAGGCAGACTGAGCTGGTCCCAGTGGCTGGCCCAGTGCCTTTCACACACCAGGGCTAGATCCTCAGCTAGCATATGCCAGTGAAGCTTTTTGAGTTGGAGGGACCACCACCATTTACACTAGCAGAAGATCTGGTTCACTGCGGTGCAAACCTCAGCACAAAATAGCCTGGGGGAAGTGGAGTGAAGAGGTTTTAGAACAATATCATTTATACAGTCAGGGAGGCAGTTCAATATGGCAGGGAAACACAACCTACTTCTCCTTCCTCATCTTCTCTTAGCTTCTCCCAAGCCTCAGACCCCAACCCCCCTCCTTCACCCTTCAGCCTGTACTACTGCCATTTGAATCCTCAGCAAGAAATAATGCAAGGCACTTACCTGCCCTGGAGCCTGGCTGCTTTCTTCCACCTGAAGATGGAGGACTCGTGAAAACAGGGCACCAGCCTTGCAAAGCAGGAGAAGCTGCATCTGCCATGCCATCCCCTCAAACCTTTTGGCTCTTCTGTAGCTTTCTTCCCTTCCCAAGGGAGTCACCACATCCCCTGCCCCACGTTCACCAATTGTCTCATGGGTAGGGTACCTATGAGCTTCTCCATCCCACTCCCACCCTCTTTTCTGGTCCACACTCAGCACCCGGGAGTTTTGCTTCTACCCCATTTGCACGGAATCCACCAGACATTCCAGGCTGTGGCAACATGCCGGGGGCCATGCTGCTCAGTGCCACAGGTCCAGCTTGCTGCCAAGTGTGGATGAGAAGACACCAAGCTCCCAGGCTTTGACGAGGCACAAGGCTGCATTTTGGGCACCTCCAAAACTGGGAACCCAAGTCTGACTCAATTTAGAACTAGTGCCTGCTACATGATCCTGTTTATCCCCTCCCCAGAGGGGTCTGCTGCCTCTGACACCCTCAGGAGCCTGGATCTGCCCTCACCTCATGGCCGGGCTAGAGAGGCAGCAGAATGAAAGCTGTTGCTAGAGATCTGAACATACACGCAGGTCAGGACGAAGCAGAAGTGACTGGAGCCAGGCGGCAGTGACAAGGACGCTGGCTGGAGAGGCTTCCACCTGAACTCCGCACGGAGCTGTCCGTGGTGCTGCTGCTAGGAAGCTGACTATAGGGGGGTATGGCCCGGGGAAACACCGTCCACTTCGCTGGTGCTGAAATCAGACGGCCGCCAACACACTCCTTCACCCTGCCTGTGGGGCCAGGCGCTACCGGATCACCGCACATCTACTCTTACTGAAACCGGGGACATTTCCTTTTCAGGTGCTGCTGGAAGTGCCTGGCTGACAAATCTCTGGTTACCCGTCATCGCGCCGCACAAAGGCAGCCCAAGCTAGCTAGCCTTTCAATTATTAAACCCTAGGGTATTACAGGACACATGACCCAGCACCTGAAAAGTTCATCAGCTAGGATACCCTGCCCTTCTCCAGAAAGCCGGGGGGAGACCGGAGGAAAGCAGACTGGGCCACTGAAGAGAGAACTGGGAAGAGCCAGAACCTCACCCAGAAAAGTGCCTCTAGCCTCTTACCGCCACCATCCAAAGCGCAGCCAACCTTTCACCCTGAACTGTCCTTTGCCTGCCCCTTCCCCAAAGCCACTTCCTTGCTGGGAAATAGCTCCCTTGGGAAGGCGAACCCCTGGGGAAAGGACACGCTTTTTGCTGGGTGGTGTGAAACAGGCGTCAAGGAAATGGGTTGGATGCATTTTCCCGGTAATGGAGAAGGGCAGAGCTCGGACACTAGTGCCATTCGCTGCCACCGTTTCATTAACAGCAAAAAAGGAATTGGGGGTGGCACACGAGGAAGCCCCTTTGTAAGCTCCCAGCCCGCAATTGCTCTCCAAGGCGATTTGCACTGAAGAGACTCCAAAGCAAACCCCTTTCTCCTCTTGCAAGAGGGAAAACCCCGAAGGCCAGAGAAACCTTCCGGGATGTGAGATTAAAGCCCAGGGACACCACCAGGAGTTTGTTGAAATCAATTGTTAGCGTTCAACAAGTCCCGCAAAGGGGCGGTTGCCATTTTCCAGGAGAGGGTCCTTGCTCCGATCCCCAGGAAGCTGGGACTAGCAAGCGAAGTGAAGCGCGGGTAGAACTGCTGGCGGCGGGGAAAGGAGGGCAGGTAGGGGTGATTGTGCCGAGCAACTCTCCGCAGGGAGACTCAAGAATCGGAGTGAGGGGCAAAGAGACGAGCGAGGGAGTCACACGGCAGCCTCAGGGGAAGGAGAAAGGCGGGTGGCGGGAGGCGAGGGAGAACCGATGAAGAAGCACAGGCAACCGGCAGGGTCTCCCGCTACCTGGGACTGGGAAGTCCTGGCTCGAAGGAGCGCTGCTAGGAAAGCGCCCCCGGTCCCTCTCCCGGGTTTGCGGAGAAGAGGCTCCGGGAGTCACCCCCCGGCTTCCACCGCAGCACGGCGGGCCCGGCTGCCGCAGCACAAGCGCGCAGGGTTGCCGCCCCCCCTGGCCACCGCAGCCCAGTCCCCGCGGGGATGGGCGCGGGGAGCCGGTCCAGGCGCAGGCGGAGAAAAGAGCCGCCGCTTGGAGCCTGGAGGGCAGCCCCCCTCTCCCCGCGCAAGACACAGGCGCTGGGGCCAGCAGGACCCGGCCCTGCGAACCTCCCGGGGGCGAGGGAGGCAGGCTCCCGGGTAAACTTTCCCCAGCCTGCTGCCCCCCGTCCCGCGGAGCGGGGCTGCCGCCAGGAGGAAGCCTTACCTCTCGCCAGCCCCCGGGGCGGGAGGGGAGCCCGGCTGGTGGCTCCTTGCCGCGCCTCGGGCTCCCGCCGAGTGAGGGAGTCTCCCCACGCCCCTCCAGCGCAGCTTCTGCTCCGAGTCGTGCTCGCGGGGGCTCAGGGGGTGGCCTCGGCGCGTCCTGCCCCACCTGCCTCCTCCGCCCGGCGCGCAGCCGGCTCGGGCGCAGGGTGGGGCCAGGGCTGCGGCGCCCGGTCTTTTTATCAGGTGCAGAGACAATAGCCGGGGCGCCGGTCGCGGGACTGTCTCTTTAAACCCTCCATCAACCCACAGGTGGCCTGTCACCGCCGCGGACATCCATGACGTCACCCGAGAGGCGGTAGAGAGAGAAATCCGATTTCAAAACAAGAGTCCCTGGGCGACCATGGCAACCGGTTGCAAATGTCAGTGCACACATCATCCGTCCTGGGGCTGCTAAACTGCCTCCCGCGGGGCGGGGGGGTTGGAATCGGTGTAAATCGACAGCGGTTAGCGCCGGTGCCAGCCTTGCAAAGGAAGACAAGTTGCAGGGCTGCCTCAGGGTGCTGCCGGATTTGCAGACTCCGCTCTGTGCCTCCCCTCTCCCCGCAGCGTCTTCCTTTATTCTCTCTGCTGGGAGCGAGCAGGAGCTCCTCGGATGGGGAAAGCTTCGCTGCTGCTTTGCTCAGAGCAAATCCCAACCCAGCGAGGTTTTACCTCTGATTGTCAATAGGAAGAAGCTCTTTGAAAAGGAGAAGAGGCTGGATCCATTCAGAGTTAAGGAACACTGCAATTAGCCTCGCTTCCTAAAAAGGGGGGGGGGATTAAAATGCAGCTGCATAGCCTTGTTAGAACCTCCTTACACACACCTGGTCCTATTTTTTTCCTTGTGGCAGGAGAATTACTTGTCTCAGTTATATAGACTTAGAGAGAGCACTTGCTGCCCTCTTCCCTTTCAAAGCCAGCAAATGGGCTGGAAAGGTTTTTTGTTTACATGAGGAGATTATAACAGATTGGGTAGGAAGAAAGGTTGGATAAGGGGGGGAGGGTGAAGGTTGTATCTCTGAAACACTTGCAGATTCCTCCCTGGCAACTCAGTGCAGAGACGTGACTCTCTCCAGACACTACCTGGATCTGGTATAAATACCTAACTAGAGATTGATTGTGATGATTTAAGGGCCCAACTCAAACTCTAGGTCCTTTTCAACAATTTCACGCAAGAGTTAAACCATTACAACCCTCTCAGCAGTGGCCTGGAAATCATTTTAACAAATTAATCCCTTTAACAACAATGTCCATCATCCCAGGTCCCCAAGAGAAAGCAAAGGTGGGATGCCTGGAAAATTAACCACCTGGGCTCTGGCAGACCAAATGAGGGTCCCCATTCCAAAATCAAGGACCCCCCCCAAAATGCCTTACCCAAAGTCCTGTATATACAGCATAGATTATTCTTATATACACAAGGAATAGGGCTCCAGTTATGGAAGCATTGTATGAGAGGCAGTGATGGCTTCTCGCTTAGACAGCTCCCAGTCCATTTCATGTTTTATAGGTCAAAAGCTTTGCTCTTAAGCAGCCAGTGTGGTTACCAGAGAATGGGTGTAAATTGCTCCCAGAGTGATGCACTGATTAACAAGTGGGTGGCTACATGCTGCATTAGCCTCAGTTTCCAAATGGCCTCAATGTGCAGCCACATGTTGAGTTCACTAATGTAATCTTGATGGATGGAACATAGGCTGATGGCGAGTCCCATTGCCTTGCTCCTTTGGCTTTCTGAAGTGTTTTGCCCTGCAACATGGGTCACTGGAAGTGTCAGGATTATTTTGAAAAAATCTCATGCAACTTTTTAAACTACCTACAGCTTTTAGTAAGCATCTAGCCCAATAGGGCACTGATTCCTTATTGGGGTCCTTAGCCACAAGAACAGTACAAATAACAATGCAATTTTGCTATTTTCAGCCATGAAAGGAGCTTTTGGCATCCATTAAAATGGGATTTGGGGATGTTTCACTATGATGAAAAGGAAACCATATTACCACACTAAATAGTAATATAAAGGTATGTAGTGCTTTATGAATCACCAAGGAAAACAAGGTCCTGGCCCCAAAGGGACATAATGTCAATCAGAACCACAAAAGGACTACATAGAAAAATGGAAAAAAAATTAAAGTGAATTCATAAGAGGCCAAATCCGCTTCAATTACACCATTACACCTGCTGCTAGTGTCAATGGGGCTGCAGACGTGTGAGCAAAATGTGACCCCTGGTATTTTGTGAATCTGGGGACAAGTCATCTCAGTGTTTGCCTGAATTGAGAACATTTTCACCCAGAACTGAAATAAAGTTAATGTATCTGAATAATACTTTATTAAAAATCATGCATTGCACCTTCCACCTAGGGAGCTTAAAATGCTTTGCAAACATCAATTATATCTCCCCACAGACTTGAGGGATAAGTAAATATTTCATTAAGGTTGCTTTGGGGATTTTTTGGCAGTGTAAAAAAATCTCAGACATTAGAGATAGTTAAGACCTTTAGAACCAATTAATGCCTGCTCACCACAAAACCTAGGTCTGAATTGTTCCTTACACTCCTTGTACAGTCCAAATGTAAGTTACTCAAGCAATAGAGCTTCCACTCTCTCTCCATGAAGAAGTTCAAAGGTGCTTGAATGTAAGGTAGGATGATTTCAGTTAAAAACATGATCCTTTCTAAAGAAAAAAATGCCTTTTATATTTAAGTGGCATAAAATGTTCTGAAGGAAGCTTTCATAAGACAAGCTGTAGGATGTGTGGACAACAAACGGTTTGATAGCTGAGAATGGTAGCACTCATTAAAACTTCTGGATGACCCAATAATTTAGCAGCCTAAGCATGCATGAGACTGTTGTATGTCACTGTGTTGGCAGGGTTTACAGCAACTAGCTGAAATGTAATTAACAAGCCAAGTGTATTCTGAGAATTCAATCCTTGAAAGGGAATGGGTCTGACAATGGATAAGAAATACTATTCAAGGATGAAGTGATCTTAACTGTTCAACAGTATTTGTACTAACAATTTTCTGAGCAAATCCCCAGAAATCTGTATTTTCTTTGACACAATGTGTAAGTCATGCTTAATGTTCAGCATCACTCTATAGACCTTGTGGCATTTGCTATTTCTGATGCATACTGCTAGTCTTGGAGGGGGAAGTTAGCTTAAGGTTCAGAAACTGAAGCATTTCCTTCTCTACAAGTGTGGCCCTTACAAAGAGAGGCTGTAATTTCTCTGTAGTAGCATGGCTCTCGCTCATAACATCTTCATAATCTGCTGCAATAGGCCACCCAAGAAAGCAGAGAGATCTAGATCCAGAAGGCTGTTAGTAAAAGGCATAAGGAAGAGTACAAAGAACCTATTACACATCAGAAGAAAATTTGCTCCTGTACCAAAGAAATGAAAAGTTATACATGGGGCATACATGGTAGATGGCTACTCCCTGCACACAAGGAAGCTAGTGAAGCAGACCTGAAACAGAAGCAATCCAAGGAGTGAGGTTAGTGTTGCTAGTCTTGTTTTGGAAAGCACTTGTCTTTCCTCTTCCATTCAGGCACAACCAGCATGGCTGAAAAGTCAGGTAGAGCCTTTCGTCTGCTGGATTGGCCTCTGGGGGCTAGGGGGGTCATAAATATCTTCATGGCACCTAAATCCTGCCTCTTGCCTTTAGGTGGAGCCACAATACAAATAATAGTAAAGGGAGGCCACACTGGGAGAACAAATCAATGTCTTAGAGGAAAAGAATTGGGACTATCTTTAATGGAGAGAGAAGTTTGAAAAGAGGAAACAAGGTGAAAGATGCCACACATCAGCAGATTGGTCTGTCTCAGATGAAGAGGGTTAGGCTCTCTATGGGCTTTAAAGATTTCTGAAGAGGGCTGGAATAAAGGTTCTGAGAGTAGAAGTCCTAACAAAAGCCCTGTCTGTCTCCCAAACCACAATGTTCTTCACAGGAATCTTCATTTATCCCAATCCCAGACCAGATCCCAAACTTCCACCTGAGGCCTCCTACAATACCTGATTTTTGGTCAAAACAGCAACCAGAAACTAATGTATATAGCACTCCAAATCTCTTTTCTTCTCAAATATCTGCCACAGTTTTCACAACAACAATATGAGGGGCAGCTCATACTTTCAGACGGGAATAAAACATTCAACCTCATTTCAGATTGTGCAAAATGATTTCCTGTGGTAGGACTGACTCACGTTTCACAGCATGATGATTTTGCTTCTAATAAAACAATATCTGTGAATAGTATGTCACAAAATACACCTGGCTATAGTCCAAATCCATCCTTTCCTGAAATTTGTCTTTATTCTTAACATTCACACTCAAGCCCCAAGATAGGGTTACACTTTCAAAGATAGACTTTTGCCAGCACTGATTGCTTCTAGGTTTTTCTCCCTTGCTACATCTCCTGATCCTCCTGTGAACAGAGAGGCTGTGTCTAGACTGGTCAGTTTTTCCGGAAAATCAGCCGCTGTCTACACTGGCCGCTTGAATTTCCGCAAAAGCACTGACTTCCTACTGTAAGAAATCAGTGCTTTTTGTGGAAATACTATGCTGCTCCCGTTCGGGCAAAAGTCCCTTTTGCACGAAAGGGCCAGTGTAGACAGCTCAGATTTGTTTTCCGCAAAAAAGCCCCGATCACGAAAATGGTGATCGGGGCTTTTTTGCAGAAAAGCGCGTCTAGATTGGCCATGGACGCTTTTCCGCAAAAAGTGCTTTTGTGGAAAAACATCCGTGCCAATCTAGACGCTCTTTTCTGAAAATGCTTTTAACGGAAAACTTTTCCGTTAAAAGCATTTCCGGAAAATCATGCCAGTCTAGACACAGCCAGCTATTTTTATTGCCACGTGGCATCTGAAACAACATTATGAGAGAATATGTATTTGTCCCAGGACTTGCTGGCAGGCCTGTATTGTAGATCTCTGCACCAACTCAGAGACCCACAGCACAAAAATACACTACTGGGACTATGAATGTAAAGAGCTTTCTCTGCAAACTGGAAAAGGAGCTGCTTCTTTTGCTTCTGTGCATTTCATCAGCCACTGCTGAGAACTTGACATGTACTGTTCCATTATCATCCCATTGCTACCAACCTTTCTCTCCCACTAAGTGCCACTGAGCCGCCCTAGCAGAGATTTCTGAATGAGTAGCCAATGAGCCAGAGAAAAGGGTTAGAGTCTATTAATAGTTTATTTTTGTGAAGGATGATGTAGGGTTCAGCAATTTGGACCTCAGAGAATACATCAGCATCCCCCAAAGACTTTGGGCTGGACCTGGAATGAACTCCTCTTGCAAGTGCTGGTCACCAGTGGCAATGGGAGGTTGTTCGAGTACATCTTGGATCTCCTGGGCCCTTTGCTGGAATAGTCACAGAAAGTGCTCATCGTCTTGGATGGATGTTTGTCTTGTTTAGCCTTCAGCAAAGGGGTGGATGGCTATTTCCTTAGTAACACCAAGAAAAAGGAAACCAAGAGACACCAAGGTCAATGGCCTTGCAAACTGCGCACTAATTCCATGATTACAATCAAGAACAGTTACCTCTCCGTTAGACTCAAAGGAGACAGAGTAGGCAATGAGGAGACCTTGGAGTTGAACTGACCCTGGCAGCCAACCAGGTTATTTTCTCTGCCAGAAACAATGTAACAAGAACCCAAACCCTAACAGCAGCATGTCCTGAAGGATGCAATCAACTCTGAAAACTCTACCTGACAAATAGGCCAGGAAACAGGTATCTCACTCCTAACCTGACACTTTTATGACACTCAATTAAAATTTATGAGTTAATTGAAGAAATGGCTTGTCAGACCTCCTAGACAGACGGTGCAGCCCCAGGCCTTATCCACAGCAAGTATGGGCAGACAGTAAATCCCCATTTTCCAGTAGTTGTAGAATTCAGGGTTTAATGCCCAAGCCCAGCTACAGCTTTCCAGGTATTGTCCTCCAGATCCCTTAGAAAAGTTTTTAGAGAGTAGGCACAAGGGATTTCATACTGAAGAAATGACAAAGTACTCAGTGTAATGACCCAAAAGTGGCTAAGTTGCCATTGATGCTATTCATAAGTGTGTTTCTAGAGGCAGAGAGCCTCCGTGTTTCAAACCTGACATTTAGACAGAGGTGCCATCCTCTCCAGG
This sequence comes from Pelodiscus sinensis, assembly GCF_052426305.1. Taxonomy (NCBI): domain Eukaryota; kingdom Metazoa; phylum Chordata; order Testudines; family Trionychidae; genus Pelodiscus; species Pelodiscus sinensis. The sequence continues at coordinate 30,891,126 of NC_143065.1, forward strand.
ACCCCAAAACTTCCTAGAAAGGAGGCGATTTTAAACTGCCCTTGTACAGCTCTGAGAGTATACTCTGTCTCCTTGAGCTCGGCTATGTATTTAAGTTTTGTATATTCTTCTGGGCACATTCTACACAAAACATCCATTAACAAACACCAAAAGCATCCCCATGCAGAAGCTAAAATAAGGCTACGTCTACACTGGCAGCTTCTTGCGCAAGAACTCTTTTGCGGAAGAGTTCTTGTGCAAAAACTCTTCCAGAAGAGAGCGTCTACACTGGCATGTGCTTTTGCACAAGAAATGTGCTTTTGCGCAAGAGTATCCATGCCAGTGTAGACGCTCTCTTGCACAAAAAAGCTCTGATGGCCATTTTAGCCATCGGGCTTTCTTGCGCAAGAAATTCATGTTGCCTGTCTACACTGGCCTCATGCACAAGAACAGTTGCGCAAAAAGGCTTATTCCTGAGTGGGAGCGTCAGAGTTCTTGCTCAGGAAGCCCTGATTTCATACATTACAACATCAGTTTACTTGCGCAAGAACGCGCAGCCAGTGTAGACAGGCAGCAAGTTTTTGCGCAAGAGCGGCTGCTTTTGCGCAAGATCACACCAGTGTAGACACAGCCTGACAGTATGCCCTGAAGGTCAAGAAACCTGATCTAAGTTCTCTCCTCTCCTCCACTCCCATCTCTTTATGTGTCCCAGTCTCTCCTGGCCTCCTCCTATTGGTTGCTTCTCTCAGGCATATCTTCATGTTTGCGTGTCTCTTGTAATACCGCAGTTAAAAGGCTCATTCCTGTCCATATTTTCCATTAAATCCTTTTGTCTGAAGGTTTCTATATTCCAAGTCCAGTGGAGACAGAGCTTTGCTGCTTGGTTTGGCTCAGGCTCGCTGTGAATGCTAAAGATTCCCAAAGTCACATTTCATTTAGAGTCAATAAGATTTATTGTGCATCATGTAAATCCCAGCTGATTAGTCAAACCACATTACAGAATCACCCCTCCTGGCACACACCAGGCTCGTCACAGCCATGTTGAGATTGTAATAATGTTATTAGCTTGGGAACCTCTAATAAACACTATTAAATGGGTCTTTTGTCCATTTAGCTGCCTTTCTCCCTTTCTGTATCTTGCTGCTGTTTTCCTGCCAGCGGATGGGCATTTGGATGTTCTTCTGTGTATAGTTTTATCCTATTAAGGTGGATCTCAATTAATTACACAGGAGGAAGAGAGACAAAGAGATAATTTGGGACCCCTCATTTTAATCTTGGCATCATGCTTTTGCAACATCTATGTAGCTAAGGCTGAGGACAACCCAGGTGCTCAACTAGCTCAGAGGGTTAATACATGAGCCTTTCACCTCTGCACACTTGAATTCAGTTTCTGATTAAATCACAAGTGAAACATGTTTGATGGGCTCAGTCTTATCCTCTTGCCAACCAGCTGCATGACTACACCAGGAAACCCACCACTCATTCTGACAGGACCTCATTTTGTAGCAGCAGCTGGATAGGAGCAGTGAGCTACACTAGAGTACACACAGCAGAATTGTGTGGGAAACTCCTGTCCTGGAAGAGCCAAGATGCTGTGGGTCAGCCCGAGGAGCACAGTAAGAGCAGCAGAGGGCAGTCTGGACCTGGGGAAGCAGGATGTGCTGCAGGTCAGGCTAGGGGGGCAGTGTCAGAGCTGCAGAGAATGGGAAGTTGCTGGCTTCTCTCTTGTCAACGTTCTCAACCTCTCAGGTTCATAGGCACCACTGTTTGCCCAAAAAGCAAATGTAAAGGAAAGTGAGCATTGCCCTCCATCTCCCCAACAGGAGAGCAGGCACTACCAACCTTATGCAGTCCCACCTCCATTCAGGCCCTGCAAATATCTGCCTAGCCAGCAGCTCCACACTCACTGCTTTCAGCAAAAGCCTGTCCAGGCATGGGGAGGCAGAACTCACTCTGACATGTCACAGCACAAGCCCCAGAACAGCCTCAGTTCTCTCCTGAAGCCCACCCCCAATGTTGGAGCAGGAGCAGAGATGTAGCATCTCTCAGGCCACAATGCCCTTTCACCTCTCTGCCTATCAGGCAGGTAGTAGCTGCTGGGTTTATTTAAAGCACCCTGCCTCATTAAACCAGAGCCAAAGCGAAAGAGGCCTGTCCTTCCTCTGGCTCTGAAGTTCAAAGGTGGTAGTAACAGATGTCCCTATCAGCTTTACAGCACCTGAGGCAGGCCTGGCGCTGTTTGTTTAACAGCACCATCAGTAACTGATTATTGGCACCAGCAGGGAACATCTGTTCAATTTACAGAAATGGCCATGCAGCCCCTCTCTCACCTGACATCCTCCCTGGGTTTTATTGAATCTTTGGTCCTCACAATTACCTCTAATTTCATTGCCAGCCTGGTGAAGAAAAGCACTTCCCCTGCAGCTACTCCAAGACATTTTTATGTCCCCTTCTCTCTGTCTCCACATTCTCTCTTTATCGTATTCGTGACCAGCACTTAAAAACTGCTTTGAAGGAATCAGAAAACTGAGGCTGGATGGGGTTTATCTCTAGCATAGCCAATGTCAGGTGCCCAGGGAACCACCTTTCAAACAGGAAGTCTCCGACTCTGCCTTGCCTCCAGACCAGTTGTGCCTGAGCTGCACACGCCTAATGCACAAAGAACACTTCATGTGCGAAATCAAATCAAGGTTAAAATAAACACATGGAAACCAAGGTAAGATATGCAGAGCGAGATGTGGATTATTAATGGCTGGCTGCTGCAAGGTCTGTTGCGCATAAGACAGGGCACAGGGCTTATACTTCTTGAGGTCATTTTACTGTTTTCAGCATCGGACTCAAGACTTGTGTGACTCAGGGTCTCATCTCAGCAGTGTTCGCATGCACTGTTTTTCATATGTTGAATGTTCCTCCAGTCTCAATTTGGTCTAGGTGCAGCAACTAGCATGTATATCTAAAGGTCCTGACCCAGCATGCCCTGTTCTCCTCAGCCCACATACCTCTACTATTACTCCTGATCCACCTTGCCTTATGCTTTTTCATTCCAGGTATCCCTACACAACTTTGCCAAGGAGCCTCAGTCCTGAACTGCTGTAGTTCCCAGAGCCCAGTTTTCCAGAGGTGAAAGGCTACTGCATTAACTCCTCTAGAGATATCTGGCTCTTAAACAGCTTTTATTATCTTACAAATTGAGATATGTATTATTTTCTTGGGTAGAGCCACATAATGAGGCTAGATGAAGCTCACCTTCTTGCAATAATTAATAATTAACAACTATTATTATAGGTAGAGCCAGCAGTGCTGCAAAACACTTTCCTTTATAAGACCCTGTTTTCAACAGCTTATAACTTTGCCAAACGTGAAATATTTGGACTGAAATTTCTTATGCAGAGTGTCTATTTCTGATAAATCAGAGAACAAGAATTGGCTTTGTCCATGCCAAAAAAATTCTTCACTTAGGGGACACAACTTGGCAGGGGATCTGGGGAGCTTAGTGGAGGGTCCAGATGTTGGGGGAATGGAGTTCAGTGGAGTGGGAATCCAGGTTTAGCTGGTTGAAGCTTATTGGGGTGGGGATCCAGGTGGCTCATTGGAGTTGTCCAGGTGCAGGGGGAATGGAGTTTATTGAGGAGTTTTGGGGAGGCTTGGCAGGAGGGTCTGGGTATGAGGGAGTCTGGATGCACAGGGGTTGGGTGGATGGGGGGAGCAGCTCCATGTGCAGAGATCCCTCCCCCTTCAGCTGAGGAGTGATGAGTGCAGGAAGTGGGGTTAGGGGGGAGAGTTTGCAAAGCTTCCTGCATCTGGGAAAGAAATATGGAGGTGGACCTTACTGAGCCCCAGGTGCTGTGCAGGGGATGAGGAAGTCCTGTTTTCCCTAGCCCAGCTGAGACTAGCAGCTGAGCCTGGCTCAGGATAGGAGCCACCAGCTGGGTCTTCCCCAGTCCTTTCCATGCCCCACAATGATTAACCTCTCTGTCAGCTTCCTTAGGTACCAAAACATATTGCTGGGAAGGGTCACATAACTGCTTTTTTTGGCTTCCCTGTCAGAGGGTCATTTTTGTTTTGTGGGGAAGCAAAGAATTCTGCAGGGGACATAAATTCTGCACATGTGCAGTGACAATTAATTCCCCCAGGAGTAACACTGGAACTGAGATAGAAATGTAGCTGTGTTAGTCTGGTGTAGCTGAAACAAAATACAGGACTATTAACAAAATGGTTTATTAGATGATGAGCTTTCGTGGGCCAGACCCACTTCCTCAGATCAAATAGTGGAAGAAAATAGTCACAACCACCTATTTGATCTGAGGAAGTGGGTCTGGCCCACAAAAGCTCATCATCTAATAAACCATCTTGTTAGTCTTTAAAGTGCTACATAGTCCTGTATTTTGTTACTGGAACTGAGAGCAGTCTCACATGTGCTCTCAATGCTCCCTCTTCTGTTGCACAAGCACTGTTAAGGAAACTGAGGTAAGGCAATGCCTGCAGGTGTTTCATTTTTTTGTCTAGCTCTGTATTTCTTGGGCTATCTAAAGAATAATTGTGTTAGACCATTATGTGGTTCCACTATCACATGTGCATGTAAGGAAATACAGTAAATCAGAGTGCCATAAGGTTGGTGCTTTGGGGAAAGGAGTGATTAAGAAACTAGAAAGTTTATGCAGGATCAGTGCAGGTCCCAGGGACCTAAGGCATCTGGATTGTGAGGTCTTAGTTCTATACAAAAATCCAGGACTCAGGAAGTGTTCCTGAGAGACCAAAGAAGTTTAAAGAACAGGAGTCCAGTGTAGGAGGATGAAACGCAGCAGGGTGGTGAGAGTCTCATGATTAAAGCAGCTGAATCCTGCCCTGAAGAACTGGATTTTATCCCTCCCTGTTCACAGCCATAGGATTTGCAAATGTTGCTGGGCAAGACAGTTAACCCAAGCCTTTTGCAGGCACTCCTTAATTATGAGTTTCTCATTTACTGGGTGCCTGACTTGAGACCCTGGGATTTGATTTGCAGAAGTGCTGTGCACTCACAGCCACAACTGAAGTCAATGGGAGCTCTGTGTTGAACAAATACAGGGCTAAATAATGCTAAGTATGGTGAAAAATCAGACCTTAAGCATCTCAAATTTGGCTCTCAAAATTAGTGGACACTTTTGACCTTAACCTTTCTGTACTTCAATTTCCTAGCTGTAAAACAAGTCTCTCCCTGGGTCTCACAAAGGGGTTGTGCAGATAAACTGATTCATATTTGTGAAGCACTCAGATGTCACAGTGATGAGTGCCTCAGAAAAGCCAATGAGGAAATTAATACTTTTGTAGTCAAAGCAGCATTCAAATAGTATGCAATAAGGAAGGCTCGGGGCCACACACTGAATGAAAATGCTGAGGCGCTATCTGTTCACTGAATGTCATCGGGATGCTGTGGGAAAAGAGTATGTAATTAAACACTATATCATAGTGCATATGCACAAGGGGAGGCAAATTAAGGCTGCAGTGCACAGACAACATGGAGCAGGAGTCTCAAAGTGTAGGGGGGAGGAAGGGGCTGCACTAGCCCCCCCCCAGTAACCCCCAAGCTGTGTCTATCATGATTATGAGGGTTAGCCAGCAGCCTGGGGATTAAGGGGTTAACTACACCAGCCAGATGGAGTGGCCAGTAGGAATGTAGGTAGGACTTTCAAACTGGGACAAAGGAATTTGGGTTTTTTCCTCCTTTGTCTCTCTGGGTGAGTCCTCTGCAGCTACAGGGAGGGACAACCATGTCCCTCTCTCTCCAAGAAACAATGCTTCACTTTCTGTAAGTAGGGTAAAGTTTAGGTAGTTTCGTTAGGCTTTATTGTTTTAAGGGTTGGGTATGGGAACTGATATCTGGTACTGCTTAAGAGATGTTTGGCTTTTCTTTTTAACTAAGTTCTAGCCCATGGTGTAAATCCTCCATGAGTATATTTTGTTACCTTTCCATCTGATCCTTATGCTTGCAACAGGAATATTGTTGTAATAATAAAAGTTTTCTCTTTTCTTTTTATTAACCTGGCATTGGTTACTGCGTGTCCTGATTTTAATAATAGGGGTGAGATTTCCCAAATGATCTTTCCCCTAATCTCGTTATTAATATTTGGGTGGTGGTGGCAGCAGATGTTTTATTCCCAAAATCTAGGTTTTTAAGATTTTGGGGGAAGTTTTATACCAAAGCCTGGTAGATAAGGCTTTGGGGTACATTTGCTGGCCCCCACTTCTGCATTTATCATGCCAGAGCGGGGAAGGAGCCATGACAGCGTCCCTCAAGGACAGGGTACAATGGGGGGAGGGAGGGAGAAGAGGGTGGGGTGGTGGTAGGAAAAGGAAGGGCTTGAAGGACCAGGAATGGAACCCCCACGTTGTGCCTTTGGGGCTCCCAGGTTGGATTGCGACAATACTCTGGCCACAGATGGCCTGGGGACCAGGAGTTTGAGACCCCCTGACCTAGAGCCTGGCATTGCATAGCTTTTGAGTGCTTGACTTTTCAATCTTAATATTATTTTAACATAGTTTCTAAATGTCATCTAATATTTGCATTGTGTAGATCCTTTGTCAGGATCAGAGTCCCACTGCCATTGGCACCAAATCCAGGGGTGCTCTGGGGCTGGACCACCCATGGGGAAAAAGGTGGGTGCTGAGCATTGTCCCATCATCTTCCTTCTCCCTCCACCACATCCTGCTTGCCAGGGGGCCCCACAGACAGTGCCCTCCTCTTCCCTCCCCATGACACTTGCCCAGCGTGATCAGACGTTTTGTGGTGTGCAGGAGGCTCTAGGAGCAGAGGGAGGAGTGTGGGCGCGGCACACTCAGGGGAGGGAGTAAAATGGGCCGGGGTTGAAGATGGATGGGAAGAGAGCAGGGCAGGAAGAAGTGGGGCAGGGGTGAGACCTTGTGGAAAAGGATGGAGTGGGGACAAGACCTGGGAAGAGCTGGGGTCCAGCACCCCCTGGCACACTGGAAGGTTGGCACCTGTACTTGCTGTTCTAGGCAATGTGCCGACACATGGTCCCTGTCCCAGGGATGTACCTTGTTTTGTACTTATAGAGTAATTTCTAATATAGGATATTGTCCAGAAGAACCAGACGTTCCTCTCTGCCTCCACCAAATACAAGATGGGTGGTGAATACCCTCCACTCACTGCATTTTGAAAACAAGTGTATATATAACACACACTGGCATTTGCAGATCATCCATTGGATGGGAACTAATAACCCCCTCACCTAGGTACCTGGGAGATGGGCTCTGTGCCACAGACAGTACAGATCCTTTGGGACACTGGTGCACCCAGGTCCTAGTTTTAAGAGAGGAAGTATCAGCCTAGCTATTGGGACAGGAGGGCTCCAGGAGAAACTAGAACCAAGGACAATTATTCACAAAGCCCAGGAAGTTGGGAGAGAACATTAAGGCTACGTCTACACTGGCATGATTTTCCGAAAATGCTTTTAACGGAAAACTTTTCCGTTAAAAGCATTTTCGGAAAAGCATGTCTAGATTGGCAGGATGCTTTTCCGCAAAACACTTTTTGCGGAAAAGCGTCCGTGGCCAATCTAGACGTGGTTTTCTGAAAAAAAGCCCCGATCGCCATTTTCGCGATCGGGGCTTTTTTGCAGAAAACAGTACTGTGCTGTCTACACTAGCCCTTTTGCGCAAAAGTCTTTCGGAAAAAGACTTTTGCCTGAACGGGAGCAGCCTAGTATTTCCGGAAAAGCACTGACGATCTTACATGAGATAGTCAGCGCTTTTCTGGAAATTCAAGCGGCCAGTGTAGACAGCTGGCAAGTTTTTCCGCAAAAGCAGATGATTTTGCGGAAAAACTTGCCATTCTAGACACAGCCGAACTGTCTGAGCCTGATTCACTCACGCAGCTGTGCCACCATGGTCACAAAGAGGCTTATAGAGACTGCCAGAGGGAACTACCCTCCCTTTCTGAAACATGCTCAAGGTGTGAACTTGACAAGAGCTGGAAATTGAGCCTGGTGTTGTTAGTTTGCATCATTTGAGTTCCTGTGCGTGACCTGCCCAACAGAGCTGGGCACTGGACTCAGATCTCCTTAGATGGGATGGTCTCTGCACCACAGAAATGAAGCCTCTGAGCAAGAAGTTATTTTGTTTACTTCAGTGAAGCCTTCTGAGTTGGGTGGATCTGAACATGAGGCCTGGTTACAGACTTTCTAGAGACACAGCCAGGTTAAATCTAATATCCTCTCTCCAACCTACAGCCATTAGGGGCCCCCACTCAGTTTTCTGGCTAGGCAATAAAGAATTCTAGCATTTTCAACATCACCCTGTTCTACCCCCCCTCCCCCTGTCCCATATCTCTTTTATATTTACTGCACTTATATCCCTGCTTTATGAAGTAGCTCAAAGTGCCAGGAATGCTTAATAAACCACTCAGCCTCAGAGAGAGAGGACAGGCCAGCAGCCAGCAAATGGAACTCGAGGGACCCCTGACATTGTTCTTTTCAAAGAAAAAAGGAGAGGGAGGGACAAAAAAGGCAAGTGCCCCTCTAGTGCATCTTCTCCGCTCCCGCTTCCTCGCTGCTGCCGCCTGTGTCACTAATGCAAAGGGCGGGAGAGGAAGAGCTGCTAAAAGCCTTGCAGAATGCAAGCCTCAGATTGCGGCACAAATGTGAGGAGAAACAAAAAGCTTTCAAGACCTTTAAAAACAACCGAGTGCTGCCCTCCCTGAGCCACCCCTCGCCCACTGGTCATTCCTCAGGTAAAGGAGACACCCACTGGCCAGGCTAATCGGCCAATTACAGTCCCCACGTCATGCACAGAAGGGAAGAAATGAATTGCGAAGGGGCAAAACAAGGAATGGATTTGATGTAGAAACAGATACTAGTTTAGCACTTGTAAAAGCAAATGACTAAACAGCTACTGGCTAAAGGTAGGCCTGCTACGGAGAAGTGATGGGCAGGTTTCCCACACTCAGCTTCTCACTCTTGATCTACAGCATTCCCTGCTATTGTCCTGGGATTTTCTAGCCTCCATGCAGCAATGCCAAGGCAACTCAATCCTGACCTCCAGCCACCTGCTAGTCCAGACCAGGTTCTTCACACAACACTATAATACATCCAACTAGTGACCTACAACACTCCCTGCTGTCCTGGTTCTGAGTTCCCCATACACAGCTCGGTCATTGCTTCCTACTTTTGACCCACAACATCACCCAAGCCTTGCCCGGGAATCCTCTTGTGCTCACACAACTCGGTCAATTCACCTAAATGCTCGAACACCCCATCCTTTCCCAGATCCAAGCTTCTTTTGGAAAGACACCATTATGAAAAACTATGTACAGGCAGTCCCCGGGTTACGTACAAGATAGGGACTGTAGGTTTGTTCTTAAGTTGAATCTGTATGTAAGTCGGACCTGGCGTCCAGATTCAGCTGCTGCTGAAACTGATCAGTTTCAACAGTGGCTGAATCTGGACGCCAGTTCTGACTTACATACAGATTCAACTTAAGAACCCTAGGCATCCCCAAGTCAGCTGCTGCTGAAACTGATCAGCGGCTGATTCCAGGAAGCCCGGGGCAGGGGCTTCCTGTAGTCAGCCACTGGTCAGTTTCAGCAGCGGCTGACTTGGGGACGCCTGGGGCAGAGCAGCTGGGGTGCTGCTGGGTTGGTCCAGTAGCGCCAAGGAGCGGTGCTGTGGGACCAACCGGCAGCGCCCCACCTGCTCTACCACAGGCCCGGGGCTTTGCTCCACGTCTCCCTGGTCTGCTGGGGGGGGGCCACTAGCTGCACCCCCCCAGCAGACCAGGGACACGGGGAGCAAAGCCTCACAGGCGCGGGACCCCTCCACCTCCTGGGAGACACCGGGAGCAAAGTGGCAGCGGCGGCGGAGTCCCGCACGTCTGAGGCTTTGCCAGAGCAAAGCCTCAGAGGCGCGGGACCCCTTCGCCTCCCCGGCTTTGCTCCGGGTGTCCCTGGTCTGCTGGAGACGGTCCCCAGCAGACCAGGGGCACCCGGAGCAGCTTTTCTCGCCCCGGAGGTCGAGGTGGCGGGACCGCTGCGCTCTGGGTGGTCCCGCTGTCTGCGAGCTCCGGGGCGAGAAAGCCCCGTTCGTAAGTGCGGATCCGACATAAGTCGGATCCGCGTAACTCGGGGACTGCCTGTATAGGCTTATGAGCCAGGGGTGAGTTGGATGCGGCTGAAAGAAATATGAGAAGGGCAAGGTGGGCTGGTACTGAGGTAAATGAAAAGATGGTTTGTAGAGGAACTGTTTGAGGCAAGGGCCTGTGTCACTAGAGATGTCAGTGTTTCAGGCTACAAACCGGCAGAGATGGAGTTTGGGTAGAATACTTTTCTGGCTTGTTTGTTTGGGTGGAAGGCTTTGTTGCAGGCCAGTACTCTGAGAAATTCCTTCCATTAATAGCTCTGACAGCATCTCACAGCGTACACAGCCCTGAGATCTGGGGGAAGACTGACCAGACCTCCAAAGAATAAAGCATTGGGTAAACTTTTTGGAGGGACTGTGGGCCCAGTTCTGAAATCCTTGTGCACACAAAGCTCTTTCTGTCCTCTGGGTGAGTGTGTTACATGTATGAAAATATGCAGTATGGCTGTAGCCACATCAGTCCCAGGATATTAGAAAGACAAGGTGGATGAAGTAATATATTTTATTGGAAATAAGCTATTGGGCCACAAAGATCTCTTCTTTCTCTATGGCTCAAAAGTTTGTCTTTTTCACCAACAGAGTTAAGCCAATAAAAAAGGTTACCTCAGACATGTACAAAAGGACAAGAATTCTGCCCTTAGAATCCTGCATCCCTTTAGAATACAGTAGTGAGCAGGCAACAGCAAGGCAAAAGGGGAGGGAGTAAAATCGGTGATTCCTATTTAACAAACACAAATCAATAGAGGCCAAGCAATTGCTATTTCTCACCATGCTGCAGATCACTTACCCTGCTACACCAGCAGAATTGCTTGGCATCAGAACCTCTCTCTGGCCAGAGGTGTCTTGTTTACTGGGCAGGGCAGACTAACCTTTGCTGTCTATTAAAGTGTTTCTCACAAAATTTCATGTGCCTTACTCTGGGGAGAAAACACCTGCCCAATACCTGCAGATGTCAACTCAACACTAGCCATGATGCCTAAGCTAGACCTGCACTGCTTGGAAATCTTGAGTCCCCTGTGTACAGTAGCAGAGGCAGCTATTTCCTTGTGCAAAGAGGGAGGCCACACAGTACTGGTCTACAGTAGGGAGATATTTCAAAATAATTCCTTATTTAAAAATAATAAATAGAGCATAAGCACTACCAAGCCCGTTATTTTGAAATAACTCCTGCTTTCCATGTGGAATAACGCTGATTTCAAAAGAGTTATTTCAAAGTAGCGTTAGTGTGGATGCTCAGCTGCTGCTATTTTGAAATAATTGGCCTCCAGAGGCCTCTCACAGCTGCACTTGTGGCTGCTCTGGCCACATACCTGACATCTCCAATGCTCCCATTCTCCAGCAAAGCTTAAAGCAGCAGGCTGACGGAAAAGGGCTTGTGGCACATGTGGACTTTCCACAGCTCCATGCCACACAGCACCCATCCCAGAAGCCATGCCCGACCCCAGTGCTCCCTCTGAGCCCCCGACAGCTGCCAGCATTCCCACAGCACATTCGACTCACCCTGGCCAAGGATGAAAGGGTACTGGCCTGGACTGGTGCAGAGATCCTGGACCTCATCGAGATCTGGGGCGAGGAGACCAACCTCCAGGATCTCCACACCAAGAGGAGAAATGCCAGATGGCCAGCAGCCTGGCCGAGATAGGGCACATGTGGACCCTCAACCAGGTCCACATGAAGATAAAGTAGCTCCGGCAGGCCTACAACAAGGCCATATAGTAAAGTGGACACTATGGGTTAGCTTCTCACACCTGCTGAAATTACAAGTAGCTCGATGCCATCCAGGTAGGGGGGCTGGTCACCTCCCCCCCACTGTTGTCATTGAGTTCAGCAAGGACATGCCTCCATGAGGACGAGCTTGTGGAGGAGGAGAAGCAGTCTACCAGGCCATCATTCTTGCCAGCCATGAGCTGCTCCTCACCCTGGAGCCAGTTCTCCCTCCCAGGATCTCTCCCGGGCCTCGAATGATCCCAGTGAAGGCACTTCAGGTGAGTTCTATAACTTTCCCTATACACATACAGGGGCAGGCGATAGGCTCCAAGGGTAGGTCTACACTACCACCCTAGTTCGAACTAGGGTGGTAGTGTAGACATACCCCAAGGGACTGCACACTCCTCATTTGGCCTACTTGGCCTGAGAGTCACACAACAGCCTATGTATGTGGCTGTACATGAAGCACCAGACCAGAGCTCTCAGCTCCATGACACTCTCACACAGGAATCCCTTGCGTCTTCTCACAAGGTTCCTAGAGAGGCCTGCCTTACTCTGGCCTCTGTGGTGGGACACCTTCCCATGGCAAGTCACCACTAAGGAGGCTGGGGTTATGGAAACACACAGCAGTACCACACCTGGCACAAGGTCATGCCTGCACTTGGGCAGCAGCCGCTCTAGGTCAAGTGTGGCAATGCAAAGGACACTGATTCCATGCATAGGAACCTGCCGGGGACAGGACGAGGAGGGGACCCAGTAGCACTCTCTCTGGCAAGTGGCCTCTGCTGCTTACATACACCTCCACCAACACCACACTCCTCTTCCAGCAGGCAGGGATAAAAGTTCTCTGTCTGTGGGACACCACCAGTGCCGGACTCAGTGTGTGGGGGACACAGAATGAAGCTGATCTACCCTGTCCCCCCCCTTCCACCCACAGACTCCTGGCTTGGCTGGTATATTCCCATGCCTGCTTGTCCCGAGGCTGTAGGTGTAGTGATGCTCCTCTGGGATGTCCATGCCTCTGCAGGAAAATGCCCACTCATTAGGCAACAGATGGCCTTCCTCGAAGCACATCACCATTGTCTGAACCAAGACCTTCAGTGTCAGCGCAGAGATTAGGGCTAGGCTTCATACACAGTGTCTCCTGGGATAACTGCCGTGTAACTTTTCTTCACAGCTGGCCCAACTACGAGCATGCTGCATCCTCCACCTCCCACACCATCCTCCTGACTCTGCAGGATCCATTGGAGAAAGTGAACCTGCTGTGGGACCAGATGGCCTGCCTCCAGTTCATCATCCAGTGGCATGATGAGCAGTGCTGGGAGCCGGCTGCTGACGGAGGAGCGTTGGGCTGACGGGGAGCAGCAAAAGGCCATGTTGGACCAGGTAGTGCCAGCATGAGGCTATATGCTCCTTTATCACCTCTGTGATGGAGTTCATGGCTCTGTGCATGGAGCAGGCAACCAGCCATCTCTTCACCCCCCCAGTTCCTTGCCCCCACCCCATCCTTCCCTTCACTTCCCCTCCTATGCCCCAAGGGGTTTCTGGGGTCCCTGAACACATGGTGATGGGATCTCTTGGGCAGCTGAAGCCTCCCAAGCTACACAAGGCAGGCACCAGTTCCATCTCTGAGGTCTCCCTCTTTCATCCTCCCTCATTCCAGGTTCTTTCCCCAGTTCCTCCCCTGTTGGATATCCCCCAAATAAACAGGTTTTTTTAATGGCTTCTTTATTTGCTCTGGAGGTAAGGGGAGGAGGGACCCTTTGTGGAGAGGCCTGGAGGAGAGTCTCACAGGTGATCTTGGCTAAAACTCTCCCTCAAAGCCTCCCAGATGAACACAGCCCCCGATGTGCTCTCTGTATGGCGCTGATGTCTGACTGCTCATAAGCTGTGGCCAGCCAATCAGCCTCTGCAGGAAAGTCTCCTCCTTGCTTTCATGTAGGTTGTGGAGCACGCAGCAGGCCGCCACTATGGAGAGGATGTTCCGCTCACTCATGTCCAGACAGGTGAAGAGACTCCTGAACCTCCCCTTTAGGTGGCTGAATCATAGAATCATTGAATACTAGGACTGGAAGGGACCTTGAGAGGTCATTGAGTCCAGTCCCCTGCCTTCATGGCAGGACCCAGTACTGTCTAGACCATCCCTGATAGACATTTATCTAACCTACTCTTAAATATCTCCAGAGATGGAGATTCCACAACCTCCCAAGGCAATTTATTCCAGTGTTTAACCACCCTGACCGTTAGGAAGTTTTTCCTAATGTCCAACCTAAACCTCCCTTGCTGCAGTTTAAGCCCATTACTTCTTGTTCTATCCTCAGAGGCCAGGAAGAACAAGTTTTCTCCCTCCTACTTGTGACAACCTTTTAGATACCTGAAAACCGCTATCATGTCCCCGCTCAATCTTCTCTTTTCTAAACTAAACAAGCCCAATTCTTTCAGTCTTCCTTTATAGGCCATGTTCTCTAGACCGTTAATCATTCTCATTGCTCTTCTCTGGACCTTCTCCAATTCCTCCACATCTTTCTTGAATTGTGGTGGCCAGAACTGGATACAATACTCCAACTGAGGCCTAATCAGCACAGAGTAGAGCAGAAGAATGACTTCTCGTGTCTTGCTCACATCCTTGCTCGTGTCTAGGATGTTAATGCATCCTAGAATCATGTTTGCTTTTTTTGCTACAGCGTCACACTGACAACTCATATTTAGCTTGTGGTCCACTATAACTCCTAGATCCCTTTCTGCCATACTCCTTCCTAGACAGTCGCTTCCCATTCTGTATGAGTGAAACTGATTGTTCCTTCCTAAGTAGAGCACTTTGCATTTGTCCTTATTAAATTTCATCCTGAAGGCACACTCCAGCACCACGTGGAACCTTCTGAGCTTGGTATTGAAGTTCTCATTGGTGGAGTCCAGGCTACCCATGTAGGGCTTCATCAGCCAGGGGAGCAATGGGTAGGCTGTGTCACCCAGGATGCAGGTCAGCATGCCTATGTCCCCAACCTGATGGTGTGTCAGGGAGAAAAGTGCCAGGGTGCATCTTCTGGAGTTCCAGAAGATGTAGGTGTTGTGAGTCCTCCCCTACCAGCCAATGTTAATGTCCACGAAGTATCCCTTGTGGTCCACCAGGACCTGCAGTACCATAGAAAAGTACCCTTTTCTATTGATATAGTCCAAGGCAAGGTGGTTGGGGGCCAGAATGGGGTTGTAAATGCTGTCTATAGCCCCCCCCCACACACACACAGTTGGGGAAGCCCATGGTGGCAAAGCCATCCACAATGGAATCAACGTTGCCAGAGTGCAATGGTGACACGCTTCTGCAGGGGGATGGTGGGTCTCAGTTGGGTGTCCTGTCACCTGAGGGCAGGGGCAAGCCACTTGAAGAGCTTAAGGAAGGTGGCATGTGGAAGTCCTGGATCCACCGCTGGTTGTCCCATCGCTGCAGGATGATGCGGTTCAACCTGTTGGAACTGGTTTCCCTCTGGCAGAAGAGGTGTTCCACGGAGTGCAGGGTATTGAAGATCATGTGCTGCAGTGGGAGTGCTAGGACGTGGGTGAAGGGGTCCTCCAGTTGGGGCTGATCATTGTCCTGTTGGAGCAGCACATGGGCGGTTGGGATGAACTGCGCCAAGAGGTGTAGCATGAGGCCCATGAGCCTGGTGCTGCTTTACAGCAGCTCTGGCTCCATGATGTGAGTGCTGTGGTATCTGCAAGGGCAACCAGAGCACACGGCATGAGTTTGGTGTCCCATGTGGGGGTAGGCAGTGGAGGAGTGGCGTGTGAGATGTGGCCATAGAGAGGAGCCCCTGAAAGCATGTGTCTCAGCTAGCCTCAGCAAGCAACCACAGGAAGTGTCTGCCCTCCTGGTGCCTTCCCTGGAATGCTTCAGGGGGCTTTAAATCCAATGCAGGCTCCAATCAGTGTAGACGTGCTATTTTGAAATCATTCTGCACTATTTCGATGCTGCCTTGTAGAGTGGACATGCTATTTCAAAATTATTATTTCAGGAATTATTATTTCAAAATAAGTTATTTTGAAATAATTTCCTAGTGTAGACATACCTGCAGAAACTGTGCAGACAATGGAGCAAGATAATACCACTAGCAAATGATAGTGCAAATCAGAAACACGGAGCAGGAGAGCAGACACGTTCATTCCCTGGGTGGGAAATTATTGAACATACAGAGGTAGGGGCAGACACAGGGGCATTCTTGGCTTCTTCCTTTAAATAATCTTTGTTGGTACAGCACAGGGGAGAGGTAGAAGAAGCAGAGGTGGGACAGGTGCCAATCCAGAAACATTACTGAAATATGGGAACAATTGAGGTTCAATAGAAACCATTGGAGAGAGAAATTATTACCCACCATCAGAACAGAGAGAAATATATTGTAAGCTGTGTGCAGTACAACAGGGATTTAAATACTCTAGTGCTGAATTTGGCTTAACATGACTCCGTAGCTCATTGTTTCTTGCACCTGTTCTACCAACAAATACAATCTGCTGTGATGCTGAGTTCCCACTGATGTCATTGGCTCACAGGAACAGGGCCAACATAAGCAACTTTGAAACTGCAGATTAGCTGGAATGGCCTCGTTTGGGCATACCAGTCCCAAACCACATGGATCAAATTGTATTGTACCAGCATGACTCTGCCAGTGCCTTCTAATGGACAGTTACAGTCAATCCTGTATGTTTAGATTACAGTCCCAGATTCTGAAAGTTGTCGGGGGGAAGAGGGCAGATTTAGCTCTAATTAGTTCCTGTCTCACCTTGCAGATGTTAATACTGAGCTCCCCTCTTACTTGAGTTGTGAGGTACTGTTCATGCCCCACCCTTTTCAATATCAGCCCAAAACAACAAGAAAGGACAGAGGAGTCTTTGTTGAAAGAATCTGACTCCAAATTTCTGCTTTGTTTGTTTCCCTCCCTCTGCCTCTTTAGTCTATTTTGGGAAGAAGGTGTTTGAATAAGAGGCACTTTACAATAATTGTTTCATTCCTGCAGATTCATGCAGCACTGAGATTTTTTTTTCAGCTTACAATGTCTTTAGCTCAGAGACTATTGAGACAGAACCTACAGTTCAACTCAGGGCCAACCTTGCAATTTGTGAGGGAGCCAACAAAAGGGGCTGCTGGGAGGAGAACATAAATGGAACGGTGAGTTGTCTCTCTCTTTGGTTCCACTGTGGGGGTTGGTGGAAATCAGAGTGGGCTGTGAGCCTGTGACCTTTTTTGTTTGCTTGTTCCCCCGCCATACACCATACTCTGCAATGTGAATGGTATCGCTTCTTCGCTATTTTACTGCCCTGTGGAATCATTTCTTTGGAAGCTGAAATTCATGAAGAATACATCATAAAATAGAATGACCACAAAATCATGTCCTGCAAACAAGCTGCTCTTAAAACCCAGAGGTCATACACACCCCATAGGCCACGCACCAATGGAGGCCCTAGGTCAGTTTTCAGCTTTCCCTATTTCTATCTCATTGGTGGTTTTTTCTCCCTAGTGGCAATCTGGACAGAAAGGCCAAAGTTACAGCAGTGAGGTGTACCCTGCAGTCTACAGAAAAGTGAAGATGCCACATTTCCTCTGCCGGTGTAAACATAATTGCAATTAGTCCTTCCAGGAGGCCAGCATTGGAAACAGTCTGAGCTCTAGAATGAGATGCCCCCATTTGACAACTCATGGCTGTGTCTGTCTGAGTAATACAGATCTTTTGTGGATTGGAGAGAATGGGGAAAAGGGAAAAGGAAATTCTGCTCTCCAAATCATTTTGGTGAGTCAGACCTCAGGAAAGACCTCACCTCAGTCTACGCCTTTCTAATTACTGTTTCCCTCCCACAAAACAATGTTAATTAAGGACAAGGGACTGTCAGAAGTGAATGGTAGCAGGAAATATATCTTATCCTTACACCACTCAATAACCATTGTCACTGGACATTAACTAGAATGGGAAACTAAGATACACAAAGCTCTTCCCACCAAGAAGCAAGGGTGACACCAAGTGACAGAACAGAGACCCTCTCTATTCCTATACCCACACTATGGGGGCGCATGCACGACTGAGTCCCTCTGATTATCAGGAATAAGAAAATAATTGAGGAAAAACTAGTGCCCTGTCCTTGCACAAGAAAATGTCCACACTGCCATGTGTGCGCTGTGCTTTTACACAAGAGCTCCCATGGCAGTGTGGATGCGCACAAGAAAGCTTTGATGGCCATTTTAGCCATAGGGCTTTCTTGCACAAGAAATCCCTGCCGAGTGTCCACACCGCCCTCTTCCACAAGAGCTCCTGCGCAAGAGGGCTTACACCTGATAAAAAAAAGCGTAACTCTTGTGCAAGGAGCCCTCTCTTACCACACCGTACTGTAAATTTCCTTGCACAAGAGGGGGCGGGCAGTGTGGATGCTCTGCAGATTCTTGCGCAAGAATGGCCATACTTGCGCAAGAAGCCACTAGTGTAGACATAGCCTAAAGTTTAAACCCAGAGACAGTGGGTCCTTGAGAATCTTCAGGAAGTGTTGGAAGGGAGCCAGGAGAGCCAATGAAAAAAGAGTGAGAGTTTTAGAATTGAAGTAGGACCCTGCTGCGTCAGTCTTTGTGTGATCAGAGCAAGAGCTGGGAGAGATGAGTTAAGCCACGAAAAGGCATGGAGTTTCCAGTGATATCCATGTGTAGGAAAGACTAAACCTTAGAACAACAGATATGTAAGTAGTACAGGGAATGTTTAATCAGATGCAATCAGGTTATTTTCTTTATTTTTGGATTTGTTAAACTCCTTTGTACTGAGCCCATGTGCTCCCCCCAACTCTTCCAAACACTGTAACTTTTAAACTGAATCTCAGGAAAGCAATTCTCTGTGTTTTTAATCTGCCTTTTTTTAGTTGTCCTGTAACACCTAGCAACCAAATATGCTTTACTAAGTGTGTCTTCTTTGTTTTGTTAATAAAATCAGCTTTTTAAGACTATACTCTGATTCCTGTGTCCTAAAATGAGGAGATTGTGTGCATATGCTTGAAATTGAAAGGTCCGTTATTAAGCAATTACTGTTTGTTATTACACTTTCTCTAGAGGGAGGATTAAAGAGCTCGAGGGTACCCCATAGGAACAAATTCCCAAGTGAATCTTCCTGGGTTCTCGAAAGGATTTTTGCATTTGGGTAGCAGTGTACCATCCAAGGTCAGGGAATCTCTGATCATGAGGAGTTTTTAAGCAGAAGCTTTAATGGCAAGATATCTTAAAGTCTCTTATGGGCCCCGCACCTTCTGTACTTCAAGTGCCAGGGTGGTAACAGCTTTGACAGATACCACCCCCCCAGTTTGAGAACCCCTGCTTTACAGGAACAATAGACTTTTGTTATCTGAGCTAGGAGGGGGCAGTGCTTTTGTAGTGGGGGATGGGGCAGGATCTAGGATTGGGAGTGTATTGGGGTTATGCTGCACATGGTAACCAAGACTGCTGGAAGCCAGAGTATAGCTGGTGTTTCTGATTGGCTGTTGTGGTCAAGAATTGCTGACCCATGGCTGTGGCTATGCACAGACACTCAGGCTGCGTCTAGACTGGCAAGTTTTTCTGCAAAAGCAACTGCTTTTGTGGTAAAACTTGCCAGCTGTCTACACTGGCCGCTTGAATTTCTGCAAGAACACTGACGATCTCATGTAAGATTGTCAGTGTTCTTGCGGAAATACTATGCTGCTCCCATTCGGGCAAAAGCCCTCTTGCGCAAGAGGGCCAGTGTAGACAACGCGGTATTGTTTTGCGCAAAAAAGCCCCAATTGCGAAAATGGCGATCGAGGCTTTCTTGTGCAAAACCGTGTCTAGATTGGCACAGACGTTTTTCCGCAAAAAGTGCTTTTGCGGAAAAGCGTCCGTGCCAATCTAGATGCTCTTTTCCGCAAATGCTTTTAAAGGAAAAACTTTTCTGTTAAAAGCATTTGCAGAAAATCATGCCAGTCTAGACATAGCCTCAGGGTGTGAAATGCAGGATGTTTACAAGGAACCCAGTTTAGGAGCCACAACACCAAAGCATAGTGACTGACCCTCTCATTGTTCTGAATTTCACTGCAAAATGTCATACAAGGGAAGCAGAATAAAGACTGATAAAGACTCAGGTATTCCTGCAGAAACCCTAGTAGGCAATCCAGAGACTAAATACCTAGCCGATGGGCAGTGGGAGTGGAATAGGCACTGGAAGAGAGTACCAATTTTGCATGGGGTTTGCTCTACCCACACCACTACACCCCTTCAGAGCTAGACACCCTTCGGAGTCTGTTGGCAGTCAGGGATGTTAGATATCATGTAACTGAATAGTTGTGTAACTGCATGAAATCTTAGGGGATACACAACTATTCGATAGTTCTCAGGGATGGGGCCAGCAGCCAGTGCACTCTCAGCCCCTCTCCCAGAGAGGCCCCTGCCACCCTATGTTGTTGCCTCTGTATCAGAGGCAGCAGCGTGGAGTGGCAAGAGGGAGCTGGTCCGCAAAGGGAGCCACTATAAAAAACAGCTCCCCATGCAGACCAGCTGCTTGCCGCCCAGCGCTGCTGCCTCTGATAGAGGCTGGTCCGTGGCAGCAGCACCAGTTTATGGGGGGTCCGAGCTCCCTGTGGACAGAGGCTAGTCCACAGCAGCAGCCCCCATCCACAAGGGGTCCAAATGCCCTGTGAATAGTGGCTGCTTGAAAGCCAGTTCCCTGTGCTCATCACCTTCCGCTCGGCTGCCTCTCTATCAAAGACAGCAGCATGGGGGTGGGATTTGGATCTGGTGCTCATGGGGAGCCTGCTTAAAGCTGATACAGAGGCAGCAAGCGGGGGGAGTGTGTGCAGTCGACAAGATTAACCGACAAGCCCAGGCTTCTCGGTTAAAAATCCCTATGGGCAGTGGCTGTACGGAGAGGTGTCATGCGACCGGAGGGGAGAGTGGGCACTGCACTTTGGGCAGGGAGATACTGGCGAAGAGGGTGCCTGGCGGGCACAGCTGGCTCTGTAGGGGACAGAGGTAATGCCCTGCCAAAGCTGAGTACAGCTCCCTCCTGGGGTGTGTCCAGACTGTGCCCTGGGGGTGCCCTGTCCTGCTGGGGCCCATGTGCCATCATGCCCAGTTGTGGTGGTTGCCATGGTTCCCGGCGGGGCTGCCCAGGCCCCTACAGGCGATGACTCCTCCGGCCGCCAGGGGCCACTGTCGCTGCCGCGTGCGGCCGACTCTCAGCGCCTGCCGGCGGCCACGCTCCGGAAGCACTGCCGTGGTACCCTCTTGCCCTCGTCAGCAGGGCTGAGGCGTTGTTAGTAGCGGCGCCTTGGCGGAAAGATGGCGGCGGCCATCGAGTGAACGGATTGCGGAGGCGCCGGGACCCCGCTGCGGCCCGGAGAGGTGAGGAGACTCGCGACGCCCACCAGCGCCGGAAGCGCAGCCTCTCTGCCGAGGCGCCCCGCCCCCCTCACTCTGTGAGCCTCCCACCCCGAGGCCCCGACACTGGGGCTGCCTCTGGGGGAGGCTCCCGCCCCCCTCTCAGCATGGCACCCCGCCGCCGGGTCCCCGCGGTGTTACCCTTGCGGCGCCCCCAGGGGACCCCCTACCATCCCCCCCACCCCCGCGTGTGGTGTTGGTTCTGCAGTTCCAGTACAGTGTGTTTCTTCCCTCCCAAGGGACGATGAAGTGATGGATCATGAGGCTCCGACCATCAGGCCCCGCAGAATCCAGAACCAGAACGTCATCCACCGCCTGGAGCGCCGAAGGATCAGCTCTGGTAAAGCCGGCACCCACTGGCACCAGGTCCGGGTCTTCCACCAGAATGTCTTCCCCAACTTCACTGTGGTTAACGTTGAGAAGCCGCCCTGCTTCCTGCGCAAGTTCTCCCCTGATGGGCGCTACTTCATTGCTTTCTCCTCGGACCAGACCTCCCTGGAGATCTATGAGTATCAAGGCTGCCAGGCAGCAGAGGATCTCCTGCAGGGTTATGAGGGAGAGATCTTGGCTAATGGCAATGACCAACGATCTGTCAACATTCGTGGGCGGCTCTTTGAACGTTTCTTTGTCTTGCTGCATATCACCAATGTGGCCTCCAATGGCGAGCACTTGAACCGGGAATGCAGTTTGTTCACCGATGACTGTCGTTATGTGATTGTTGGCTCTGCTGCCTACCTGCCTGAGGAACCTCATCCCCCATTTTTTGAGGTTTATCGCAACAGTGAATCAGTGACTCCTAATCCTAGGTCCCCTTTGGAGGACTATTCTCTGCATATCATAGATCTTCACACAGGGAGACTGTGTGACACAAGAACATTCAAATGTGACAAAGTCATCTTATCTCACAACCAGGGCCTATACCTGTATAAGAATATCTTGGCTATTCTCTCTGTGCAACAGCAGACTATTCATGTATTTCAGGTGACACCTGAAGGCACATTCATTGATGTACGGACTATAGGCCGCTTCTGCTATGAGGATGATCTCCTGACCCTGTCTGCTGTCTATCCGGAAGTACAACGGGACAGTCAGACAGGGATGGCAAATCCCTACAAAGAGCCCTTCATAAATTCTCTGAAACACAGGCTGTTGGTGTACTTGTGGAGGAGGGCAGAGCAGGATGGGAGTGCAATGGCAAAAAGAAGGTTCTTCCAGTACTTTGATCAGTTGAGGCAGTTGCGTATGTGGAAAATGCAGCTGTTGGATGAGAGCCATCTGTTTATTAAGTACACCAGTGAAGATGTGGTCACGTTGCGGGTGACAGACCCTTCACAGGTAGGGCCTGTCTTCTTGGGGCAGCTTATTTCTTTGTTGAGATTATTCTTATGCAGATAAATACTATAAGCTAAGTTTCTGGTATAAGTGCTGAGTTGGGTTTTTGAGTACTGGGTAGAAATGTGCTGTTAGGTCTGCCACAATACATAATTTGGATTTTATTGTGAGGTGTCTTGGTGGTATCTTGGATGGTATTTGGCAAGATTTCCCCCTCTTACAATGTCAAAACTTGTTAGAAATTAGAGAGAAGAGCAATGTGGTTAATCCAATTTCATCTTCCAGTAAATGCAATTTTGTTTTCTATACTACACTACTGTTACTTATAGAGAGTGATCCAGTCTTTCCCCACTCCTGAATCAGATGACTTACACAAACTATATAATTTTCATTCAATTAGCTTCTGGTTTCAATCCTTCCAGCCTGACGATCATTTTGTTCTTTTTTCCCCCACTCTCACCAGTTTCTTTCAATTCTGGTGCCCCGGACTAAACAGTGCTTTAGAAGCAGTCATGCTAGAATAATGTAAAGAACTGTTAACTTCCCTACTGTGTGGCCTATGGACTCTGCATGTGCCACCCTAAACTGACCCTTTTTTCTTGCTGTATTGTATTGCATAGTTGGATCTCTAAGCCATTACTGTTTTCCAGATATTTATCTCTTAGTATGTATGTGTGTTTGAGTCTTTTTCAGTTGTAATAGCTGGCATTTTTTGCAAGCTAAATTTCACTTTTTCTGCTTACAATTCTAATCCCTCAAGCCTCTTGCTCTCTTTCTGTCCTGGATGGTATTTTCAACTCCCAATTATGCTTGGGAGAGCGCTGCACCAAAATTTTTTTAAAAGCTGCATACTATTTTAAAATTCTGCAAAATTCTGCATATTTTATTTGCCAAAATAATAATGTAATCAGGCCAGTTTCAATTATTTTGGTAGTTTATTTCAAAATACCTGTCAGTAAGTACGACTGTAACAATACAGACAACAAAAAAGATTTAGGAAATGGTTTTTGACACACAGATTTCTCACTAGGCATATTAATACAGAAATTTGAATGTTAAAATATACAATATAATACATTTCTGCAACTTTAAATTTATTTCCCGCACCCTTCTAAAGAAGTGCAAAGGCTTTAATGAGTTGGGGTAACAGAAGAACTGAAGGAGAGGGAAGTAATTGCTGGGAATGAGCCTGGGAGTGAACCTGCCTGATTGTTGGATGTGGGTGGGAGCAGTATGGAACAGGTTTATTTTTTGGGGGGAGAGAGACAATTGTTAGGGAGTTGAGAATCTTTCCCCATGCAAACCGTGGTTGAACCCTAGTCTTTCCTGTTCAATCAGGCACATCTGCCCCGGCCTTGTGTGTCCCTATACCTCCATTCAGCCAGGAATAGCTGCAAGTGTCCCCTGTGGCCCTATACCCCACTCCTCTCTGTCCCCATGTGTCCCTGCATCTTCACTCTGCTAGACATAGCTGCTCTGTATCCATGTGTCTCTGTATCTGCACCCTCACTTCCCTTTCATCCAGGCATAGATGCCCCTATTCCCATGTGTCCCTGCACTCTCTCCTATTCCCATTCAGCCCCAGCTCAGTGTTGTCTCCCCACTATCTCTGCATCCAATCTGTCTCCCCTCACTAGCTATTATGAACTCTAGCCTGTGAGAGCCCCATGTGCCCTGCTCTGTTTGTCCTCCCACATAATACCTGTCTCCTTAGCTGGCAAGGCGCACTATGAAGAAAGCAACATTTGCCCCCTCCATTTCCAAGGTTGGCTACTCTGGCCCATGAGCCAGCTGCCTCTCTTCTGATACCATGTACACCACTCGTGTGCAAAAAGTGTAATTGTAACATGACTCCTCGCATGGCTTTCACCTCCCCATCCGAATCATTTATTTTGCAGGAGAAAAAAATCTGTGGAGGACATGAATTCTGTGCTTGTGCAATGGCACAGTAGTCAATTTTGGTATCATCTACTATTTCTAACTAATACATTGTTTACTCCTACTTTCAGGTCAGTAATAAGGTTAAATCAGACCAGCTCTAATGCCAGTCTATGTGGTAGACTTCCCCTCACTCCTATAACACTTGTTTATTATTGCCTTTTTCCTAGAGACTTTCATTTGTTTTCAGTCCATATGAGATTGGTCTCAGACTACTTTACATTTTTTTTATCTACTTAATTCCTTTCATCTGCTTATTTTATAATTCTATTAAAATTATCTGGCAAGAACTCTCTCTAAACTTGCAGTTCTGCTCATTGTTTCTTTTTCCCTGCAAGCTTAATAACTCCCTTCCTACTGCCCTCAATATTTGTCCCATTGTTTTTCTAGGGCTAACAGTTGAAATAAATGGATGGTAGCTGCCCATTATGAAACTTTCTTTGGTTGTTGTTTCTTCCATTGTTCACATACATTAGTCTGTTATAGAATCACAAAGAATATTAGAGTGTGTGCACTGTTTGTTGTTGTAAAATCGTTGAGGACTGAGGCTCTTTTGTAAAAAGCAGCATTGAAATATTTGTGGAACAAAACCACAAAAAATAACATTGATATTGCAATTGGGTTGTGTTTTGGGGCCCACTTTATTCCTCAAAGAGCAGTGTTTCTTAAACTGTGTTCTGCGGCACACCGCTGTGCGGGGAGGCAGTCAGAGGTGTGCCGTGGAGAACAACAGAATTCAAAATGGCTACCCTTAAAGGAGCAGGCGACCTTTCTTTCCTCTGACATTCCCCCAACCCTTTTTTTCCCTAAGTAACTTTCCTCCCGACCCTTTTTCCCCCTGAATTTTTTGGGGGGGGTCAACCAAAAATCCTTGGTGAATGGTAATAGAGATGTAGCCGTGTTAGTCTGATCTTGCTGAAACAAAAAAGAGGTGTTCCTCATTAAAAAAAAAAAAAAAAAAAGTTTGGTATTCCTCAGTCTTAAAAAGTTTAAAAAAACACTGTCATAGAGTCTTGAGCTCTGTCCGTGTCCAAAAATATTGTAAGACTTCCTGATTAGATTAATGCAACCTTTTCACTTGGATGTGGACTTTGACGGGCATTTGTGACTGATCATTGCAATGTTCTTTAGTTTGCTTCCATTTCAAGTACACTTAGATTTCATAGCTGATACAGTTCATGTCTGGCTTAAAGCCTGAAAGGCAGCAGCAAACTAGGTTAGTTCTTCAGGAGACGCACTTAGTTTCCCACTTTTTTTGCAATCACTTCCAGATATTGATTTTGTTCTGTGATGGTCTGTGTAGTGATGTAAAATTTCAATTATTTGGCTAATTGAATAGTCGATGCAATTTGCACTATTTGATTAGTCAATAAGGGTGCTTCCACCTTTGAAGTGTAGCAACAGCTTTGCTACACTTCAAGGGTGAAAGCGCTGTGGAGAGCATGGGTCCAGTGGAGGACTGAAGCAGTCCCCAGCTGACCCCATGCACCTCGCGGCATTTCAAAGTGGCAGTGCCGTAGGTAGCCCAGGGTAGCTGGGGACTCTCCTGCTGATCCTGGTCTCCACATGGTGCTGCCACTTTCAAATACTGCGTGCAGCCCGGTCCAGCCGGGGTCTCCCAATAGCAAGCTGGTCTTTGTGTAAGGCTCTGAGTTGTGGAAAGTCTTTCCCTTACCTCTGATTTGAGGGAGCCAGAGTTCGCTGACAATTAGGCCCATCTCATCTCCTAGGTTCTGCTTGAGGAAGAGTTGGGTGAATTGGTATTTATGACTTTGGGGTTTTTTTTCGTACATTAAGAGGGAAAAGTTGAGATTTTAATTTTTATTACAACTCATAGAAAGATTGTTTAAAAATGTACATGAAGCCTGACTTTTGATAAACACATTTATGCATTTAAACAAACAGAAAATAGTAGAAAGGAACACAGAAAAGGTCATGTTTTAGATCTGCCTACCTGAGCACAAGGTCCCTCCTGCCATTTCCATTGCTCTAGGATGGCTTCTATGGCAGCTGAAGCAGGGTTCTATATTTAGTGAAAATTCTGTTCTTTCCTCTGTATTTGAGTCTAACCTTTCCTTTATTTGTTTGATTTTGCAGTATGTCAATGTGTAGATGACTACATAATTAATCAGTAACCCTGAGCTTATTAGTTAATCTTGTTGACTACATGCACTCTCCCCCCCCCCCCCCCCGCTGCCTCAGGGGTGAGGGGTGGTGCCTGTGAAGACCTAGCTTAAAAGTGGCTCTCCACAAGCACCAGATCCACCTCGTCTCCTTCCACTACACTGTGTTGCTGCCTCTGACAGAGACGCAGCAGCACGGAAGGTGAAGGGGCAGGCGGGAGCCAATACATGTGAGGAGCTGGCTTTCAAGCAGGCTCCCCCTGCGTGCTGGCTCCGCAGACCTGCCTTCACATGCAGCAGGGGCGGGGAGAAGAGGAGGCAGGAGCTGCTGCTGGGGGGGAGCCAGTTTAAAAGCTGGTTCTCCCCAGCACCAGCTCCACTGTGCTGCCTGCCTCCTCTCCTCCCACACTGCTGTCTCTATAAGAGGCAGCAGCATGGAGGGGGGCTTGGGAGGCTGTCGCGCAACAGCCCCTTTCCGGGAGGGTGGTCTGAGCTCCCTGAGGACAGGGACTGCTGCTGTAAAGCAGTCTTTGTCCATGGGGAGCTCGGACACCCACAGACAGGGTCTACTGCCACCCCGTGCTGCTGCCTCTGATAAAGAAGCAGCAGCGCAGAGTGGTAGGGGGCACACCAGGAGTGGGGCCAGGAATGTATTGGCTTGCGGCCCCACCTCATGGACTATCAAATAGTTGTGTAACTGCTAAAACTTCATGCGGTTACACGACTATTCAATTATATGCTATCTAACATCCCTATTATGCAGTAAGGCCTAAAATTAAGATACAGTGTAATATCAAGTCTGGTTTGTTTTTCCCTAGACTTCTTGGGATCTCATCTTTACATTGGCAGTGGCCTGAACTAGATGATTAGTAGATGTTTTCCAACTCAGTCTTCTGAATAATACCAGCACACGTAGTGGAAACTAGGGATGTTAAACTGTGTTTAATCAGCTAATTGAGTAATTGATTAGGGGGGAAACTGTGGAACCTCAGTGGGGTTAGCTCCCAGCTAATTCCCATCTTGCACTCAGTCCCCCCTCCCCCTTCCAGCTGCGCCTCTGCTTTTTAAATGTATTATGAGCCTGGTGCCTCTTCATCCTTTTAAAAAGCAGAGGCACAGCATTTGGGACCGGGCAAGACCTGGAAATCAGCTGATTCCTGGCTCACGACCAGTCCCCCGCTATGTCTTTGCCTCCCTTGCTCCCCCATGGAGACAGTGCTGGGGGGAACTGGCTTTTAAGCTGCATATGCTTATGCTTATTGGGTAGTTGACTAGTTGTTTACATCCCTAGTGGGATCCTATACTGAAAGTATGGAATATGATGTATTTATTCTTATGGGTCTAGACATGAAGTGTACTATGGATATACACTTGAACCTCTTTAAACTGGCAACCCTGGAAAACAGTGTATGCCAGATTAAAGAATTTGCCAGGTCAGGGAGGCTGCTGAGGGGTCTGAGCATGATAAGGATGGGTTGCTTACCTGGCACCCCATTCCCAGGGACACATGGCTCCACACTCCCTGCTGCTTTCGGCACTGCCCCTTCACTACTATGGGAGTGGCAGGGAAAGTCTAGGAGGAAATGCATCCCTGAGTTGCCTTTCTCCCTTTGCCTCCCAGGGTCTGTACCACAGGTGTACCCAGATTAGGGACACCCAGAGTGCAGTGGCCCCCAACTTGCGATGCGATGGGTTCCTGGGGAAGCGTGGCAAGTCGGGGGCATCCTAACTCGAACCCGCATTTACGATAGGTGCTGTGCGCCATCGTAAATGCGGGCCGGGGACAAAAGTCGAGGGTTTTCAGCCCCTTCCGCACTTACAGAAATGGTCATAAGTGCGGGGACTTGCAGCTCGGGCTGTCCTAAAGCGGGGGTTTCCTGTACAGAGGTTCATGTGTGCGATGCTTTTCTCAATAGCTATGTGGTTACCTAACTGATACCAAGTATAGAATAACATCCCACACAAAAACAAGTAGCTCTAAAATATAACTTAAGAAAAGTTTCTCTGGTTTGGCACTTTCCATTGGTAAATAATTACAATGAATATAGAGCTCCCTGTAAAAGAAATACCTTAGAAATGTAATTTTGCAATTTTTAAAGTGGTAAATATGTGTACAGAGTTGAATTGAGGGTCATCAAACCCTTCTCCTTTCCTTTGCACTCCAATTCTATAGACCAGTAAGAGTCTTTCCAGAGGGTAATGATTTTTTAGGCAATACTTCAGGTGATTGGGAATAATATGTGGGTATTTGGCAGCCATCCATTTCCTCCATTTTCTGACTAGTCTTAGGGTACGTCTAGACTACATGCCTCTGTCGCCAGAGGCATGTAGATTAGGCTACCCGACATAGTAAAATGAAGCGGCAATTTAAATAATCGCCGCTTCATTTATATTTACACGGCTGCTGCGCTCAGCCGACAAACAGCTGATCGGCTGTTTGTCGGCTCAGCGCGGTAGTCTGGACGTGCGGGTGTCGACATCAAAGGTATTTGTCGACCACCCAGGTAAACCTCCTGGGATGAGGTTTACCTGGGTGGTCGACA
Source organism: Pelodiscus sinensis (assembly GCF_052426305.1). Lineage (NCBI taxonomy): Eukaryota > Metazoa > Chordata > Testudines > Trionychidae > Pelodiscus > Pelodiscus sinensis. The sequence continues at coordinate 30,920,278 of NC_143065.1, forward strand.
AATACCTTTGATGTCGACACCCGCGCGTCCAGACTATCGCGCTGAGCCGACAAACAGCCGATCAGCTGTTTGTTGGCTCAACGCGGCAGCCGTGTAAATTTAAATGAAGCGGCGATTATTTAAATCGCCGCTTCATTTTAATATGTCGGGTAGCCTAATCTACATGCCTCTGGCGACAGAGGCATGTAGTCTAGACGTACCCTAAGTAACAATGTTTCAGTAACAGCTCTCTTGAGAGAAAGAACAGGGTAGCATGGATCACCTTCTCCAAAACCAACACAACTCTGTAACAGGCCATGGGTTTGGTGTAGTGATAGTCTAAACTAGAGATGTAAAATTCCATTTAATTAGTTAACTCATTAAACTTTATGTTTAACTGGTTGACTGATTATATTGGGGAAGCACTCCAGCCCACTGGCTGGAGCACCCTTCCCCCACTTCCCTCCGCCATGGGCAGTAGCTGCTGCAGAGAGGCTGCTTCAGCCCCCACCAGTTAACCATAATAGGGTGATGCTTATTTTGTTAACCATTTACATCTCTAGTCCCAATGCCATCCCTTTTTGAGAGACCTATCTGAGTTCTCTCATTCTTCTCCCCAACCCTCAAATTATCCTGTAGGGTGAAGTCTTGACATGTGTAAGTCTGAGTTCTTCAGGATTTACAAAGGTGTTACTCTGTTGCTATGTGGTGTTAGAGGTAATGCATGTGTCTTATATTTGGGTTGGAAAGTTAGTGTCTGTAGCAATTGATTAACGTTACTTAGGGAAAGATTTACTGCAGAAGTACCTGAGTCATCTTTTCGATTTACAATTGCAATGGCACCTGGAAATTCTTGGATATGAGTGCTAGTATTAAAAAGAAATAGTTGTTCTCTTTTAGGCTTTCATTTCTACATCAGCAGGGTACGTGGAGGGCAAAACTTTTGCAAGCAGTGTTGGAACAGAATGCACTAAAAATATCTCATCTCTGCATGTTGGAAATATTAAGAAGGGGAAGACAATAAATGTGGGGGAAAAAAAAGCTCTCAGCTCTTCACATGCAGGAAAAATAATTTGTTGCCAGCCAGCACCTGGTTTAAAATCACTTCCCCAGCAGGAAAGAAAATTAAATCTGCCACTTTAAAAAGCATTTTATATTTGGTGGGGAGTGAGGAAAAGAAAACAGAAATATTGACATCCAGTTTGAAATGAAAAATTGAAAGCATATTAAGTTCCCTTTATAAATAATTACACTGCGGTGAATAGGCTGGATAATCTGGTACCCTTTGAGTTATTTGAATAGCATGATGAATTTGTATAGTGCATGTGAGATTCTCCTACATAGCAGAGTAATTGTGGGTAGTCTTGTGTGTTGTGTGTATGGGGGGAGGGATTCCCAGCTAATATTGGCCCTGTATTGTATGTCTATACTCTGCTGGAAAACCACTAACACTGCTACTCTTTGCAGCCTTCATTCTTTGTTGTATACAACATGGTGACCACAGAAGTTATTGCTGTGTTCGAGAATACTTCGGATGAACTACTGGAGCTCTTTGAGAACTTCTGTGATCTCTTCAGGAATGCCACCCTACACAGCGAAGCTGTCCAGTTTCCCTGCTCAGCTTCCAGTAACAACTTTGCCAGACAGATCCAGCGCCGGTGAGCCATTCGGAGCATGCCTTATACCATATAGGTACATGCTCAACACTGCCATCCAAAGGCCAGTATCAAGTAGCTATGGCAACCTTGAAAAACTTAGATCATTAGTGACCGATGGGTATATGAGTCCATTCTGAAAATGGTACATCTCAACACAGCCTTATGGTTCTAAAATCTGCCGAACACATAAGGCGATGCAAAGTATGCCTAGTTCTGTCTTGTGTGGCCTTCCACATAAATGGTAGACCAACACTAGAAAGCATACATGACAATCTATGCAACCAACCCTACGGAGAAAGATTTCAGAGGGAAGACTGCTGCCAGCACTCCTTGTGTTGTGACTTTATCTGAGCAAGGATTTGTTAAACCAAAAATGTCACCAAACTTGGGATTTATTTTGCTAGACGGTTTTCCCCAAATGTAATGTGAATAAAGCTGTGTTTGTGGCATTTTCTACAATTTCAGCAAAAAGTATGCTGTTCCTTTTTTCAGTTGGACTTTCCTTTCCAGTGTGAGAGTAAAACTGCAATCTAGTGTCAATGAAAGTAGAGTAAGATATAAAAGTAAACAGGTCTTCTAAAATTATTTTAAATAGACAAGTCATGTTAGTAATGCATTTGGTGATATTTCTAAAACAAGTTCCTAGGAATATATAGTGATGTGCCCAAGTGTGCGAGAGTTTCTTTTGCTTCCCACAGCTTATTTAATTTCAGCATAACTATTTAGTGACCGTTTCTGCCATTGCTTATAGGGGGGCTTCATTTTGATTCAAGTTGTTGCATCCATACAAGTGAAGGAGACTTAGTCATCTTGTACATTTCCTTAAGTCCCACTGGGGATTCCTTACTGCTTGTGAGAGACAGAACTTGATCCAAACCTATGAAGTGCTGCTCTTGTTCTGTAGCTGAAACAAAAGTCAAGACCTTCATAAGCAATCTGCTTGGTTGTCAGAGCCTATAATGGGGCTGGTTATAGGGATGGGATGCTGCTTTTTAAATAAGTAAACGTAATAGGCCCCTGTTCTCAGAGTTTACAGTCCAATATAAACGATTCCTAATAAATTGTTCTTACCTGTTGGTCTCAAAAATGTTGGATCGCACCAGCAAAAAGCTCAAATTTTGCTTACGAACTTGTAAAAAAGAAATACTCCAATCTAGATAAATCTCTTCACAGGAAAGAACGTTTCAGACTGTGTTGAGGTAAACAGCTGCAGGCTTCTCTTCAAGGTGGTTCTTCTTCTACAGTTTCTTCCCTTTGTGCAATCAAAACATAATGGCTGGGGAGAGATGGATTCCCAAGTCATCCTTCAACCTGTGGAATTCAGCTATTATTGCACACCCTTAAGGCTTCATTTACAATGTTTACAATAGTTGCAGTAAAATTGGATTGATTGATTGATAAGATGCTAATCCATCTCTCCCCATTTCTGATCCTGCATATATTTCCTGTACTGCAGGGCATCTGTAGCCCAGACCTTGTGGAATGGCAAGTTCCTATCGGCTTGTCAGTCTGTAGTTCTGAAGCAGAATAGGAACACTGACTAGAGTGGGTAAAAGATCATCAGAATCAAGACTGATGGTGTATTAGGTGAATTACAATTTCTGAAGCTAATAGTACTAGTTTTTAAACAGCTGCTGTTTTGATTTTTGTTATCTCTGTACTTTTCAAACACTAATATACCTACATTGTGCCATTTGCTTGTGTGCTGTGCAAATAAAATCTATCCCTTTTTCTCTTCCAGGTTTAAGGACACTATTGTGAATGCAAAGTATGGAGGGCACACAGAAGCTGTGCGGAGGCTGCTGGGTCAGCTTCCAATCAGTGCTCAGTCTTACAGTGGCAGCCCTTACCTTGACCTCTCTCTCTTCAGTTATGACGACAAGTGGGTATCAGTCATGGAACGGCCAAAGACGTGTGGAGATCACCCCATCAGGTATGAGGAAGCGTCTGAAAATTGCACATGGCTAGGACTAAATGTGTGTTTCTCAGAAACGTATGTGTGTGTCAGACTGATGTGTATGTATAGGGATGTTTGCCTTTCCCCCTCATCTCTCCCATTTGACCAAAGTCCTTGCATAAATTATTCTGGAAGACCAGTAAATTAGGAAGTTCTGTCTGTCCTCAGATCCCCCACAGACAGAGCAGTGCTCCCAGTGCTTCCCTACCCGCTTGCATGTAAACATGTAGCTGCTGAAAATGTCACCGGTTACACATTTACAAAAATAAATATATTTTAATAATAGGGATGTTAGTGTATAGTCGAGTAAATGATTAACTGATATACCTACTAACTACACGCACACAACCACCCCACTCTTTTGCCTCTATATCAGTGGTAGCAATGATGGGGTGGGGGTGGGGGACACGAGCGGGAGCCCACGAGGATTTAGCTTTAAGCAGGCTTCCCATGAGCAATAGATCTGCCTGCCCCTCCCACTCCTGCGCTGCTGCTTCTGATAGAGGCAGCAAGGGGGGACATGCAGGAGCCGGTGCTGGGGGAAGCCAGCGTAAAAAGCCGGTTTCCCCCCAGCACCAGCTCCAAGGTGCCGCCTGCCCCCGCCCCTGCCCCATGCTGTGCCTCTAACAGAGGCAGTAGTGCAGGAGTGGGAGGGGCAGAGCAGCCTCTGTCCATGTGAGGTCCAAATGCGAGTCCAAGCTTGCCATGGACAGAGGCTGCTCTGCTCCATGGGATGTCGGAGCAGCTTCTGTCCACACGGAGCTCAGATCCCCCACAGACAGAGGCTGCTGATGCGGACCAGCCTCTGTCCATGGGGAGCTCGGACAGCCTCTGTCCATGGGCAGCAGGCTGACTACTGATCCTACTGTAATGAACAGTGAAGAGTAGACGTTGCAGGAGATACATTGTAGAATGTAAAACCGAATCTGTTAGAATAAAGGTCTTGATAAAGACAATAGGGATGTGTTATGTACCAGACCACATTTATGCTTTTAAGCAGACACTTTGCAGCAAGTACACCTCAGAGTTCTTACGGAAGCAGCTGGTCTCAGTTTGGTGGCAAGCATGGTAAGGGATGAGCTGGGGCACAAGCCTGCAGGCAGGAGTGAGCAGGAGGCCCAGGCATGGGGGCAGGACAGGGGCTCACATGGCACCTGTGTGCTCGGCATCCGCTGTTTGCTGAGGGAGTGCAACTTTCCCTTTCTGCAGGAGCAGGCGGAAGGGACAGAGTGGGAGGGGGTTCCAGCATGGTGGAAGGCCAGGGGGGGTCAAATGGCACCTGTGTGTTTAGCACCCCCCTCTTTGCTGGGAGAGTTCAACTTTCCCTTCCCACAGGAGCGGGTGGGGAGGAGGGAAGGGGACCAGGCATGGTGGCAGGGGAGGAGCTCAAGCCATGCTTCACTGAGCATGAGCAAATGGAGGTTTACTGCAGAGGCATCAGCTAATAGCTTCCCCTACTTCATCCAGATTGCCATGCGAGATATCAGCCTTCTTCAAATCACACAGAGTGATGGGGAGCAGATGCTGACTGAATGTGGCCACTTTGTGCTGAAATGATGCTAGACCACTTACTCTGCTGGCTTGGTGTGGAAAGGTATCCTACCATGGAGGACAGAATAAGGCAGGCCTCCCCTGAAACCTTGTGAGAGAGATGAAAAATTTCCTCTGAGAGTTTTATGGGCAGATTGTCCAGACATGTTAAAAGCTGTTTCAGGGACTTGCCACTGTGTAAGCACTGTGACCACTACAGATCACACCCAATTGCCTTAGACCACTTTTAGCAAGGAAAAAGAAAAAAGGGAACTCACCAGAAGTGCCCTTCTCGGAATCAGTGCTCAACTGAGAGACATCCTGGGAGGAGGGGATTGTCTCCAAGATTATAAAAAGTTCTTGGCTCTTGGTGATATTGGTTGCTCGGCTCAACTATTGACCATTCTCCTCTTCCTCCTCCATTCTGCTGTGCTCCATTCTGCTGCTTGAGTATGCCTGAGTGTCCTGGGAGGAATCCACAGATTGTCTAGGGAAGCTGGTTGGGTTCCCCCGCAAGTATTCCATGAAGCTGCTTGTAGAAGCCGCATGTTTGTGGTGATGCTCCAGTCTGTCCATTTGCCTCCTTTGCCTCAGCTCCTTTATTTTCACTCTGCACTGCTCCTGGCATTCTCTTTTTCCTCCCTTTTGTGATCTGTGTTTCTTTTGCTGGTTCATTTTGCAAGGACAGATCCCTCTCCCCACACAGCAATGAGTCCAGGATCTCCTGCATGCTCCATGCTTGTGATCATCTGCAGCCCTGGAAACTCATGGTTGGGTGTTCTGCCTGCTCTGAGGTCTCCATGCTAGACACGCAGGAAATGAAATTCAAAATTTCCCGGTGCTTTTTTTATCCACATGGAGAGCCATAGAGTTGTAATTCATGGCCAGAGAAGTCACTGCAGGGCACTGTGGGACACCTCCTGGGGTCCAAGAACATTGAGTTTCACAGCACTGTGTCTTTACTACCATAAAGTTGACTATGCAATATCGAATTTAGCAGGAGTACAGAAATTGACTTTAATTGATGGAACAACCTGCTGTTTAAAAAATCAACCCAGTGTGGCTAAGTTCAACCTAAACTCCAGACCAGATTTAAGAATTAATAGTGTGCTCTGTGACTACCCTAATGTCAGTGTTTTGATTAGTCCAGAGAGTTGAAAAACAGCCTGGTCACCTGCTGTCTACAATATTCCTTTCTACATCCTGCACACTTCACCTGACTAAAATTTGGGAACTTCTGACCATTCATATACAGACAGTTCCCAAATTATAACTATTTAATTGATTTCCAACTGTACAATCTGCAGAAAAATCTCCATTTCCTTTCCTGTCACTGTTCTTGATGTTCAGAGATCTCACTGGGTGGTGTTTGTCTGTATCCGCCAATATTTGTGCAGCCTTTACAGACAAAAGGGAGCAGGACTGCAGATGTTTTCTGTGGTCACGTCTTCTGTAGTAAACAAAGCAAACTACCACCTTCCCTCTCTCCCCTGAGTAGACAGGCAGTTTTGTGCTTTAGACATCCAGGTTATAAAATGCCAGTCAATCAAGCCTTGAATAGGGATTTGGAGCTGTAGGGGGGCTCTTACTTCCCAGTTTCCTGCTTATAGTACACAGGGCAATTCAGTAGCAGAAGTAACCTTTAACCCTTCAATAGCTGGAAAAGTGCTGCCATGTTTCTTTCACACAAGACAGCGATAAGTTACAACAGCAGCCCATCATGAAGAAAACGGTTTTGAAATAAAGAAACTTTAGCTTTATTTTCTCATTACTGGTAATGTAGGATTTATAGTGATGGTTCTGTACAAATGGCTTTGGCACAAAGCCCATCAGCATCCCAATCTACATTCAATCCACATTTTATTTTCTTCTACACCAGATGTGGTTTGAGGTCCCATAGTCAGGTCCTGCACCCAGGGCTGTGACAAGGACAGGGCAAGTGGGGTGCTCTCCCCGGGTGCATCATAATCATGGGTGCAAAGACGCAATAAGTAAAAACAATAAGCTGCAAAAGTAAAGAGTATCACGCGTGCTAATCTAAAGGGGAGGGGCATATCATTAATATTTTGGCCTGGGTGCAAAAATACCTAGTTACAGCGCTGCCTGCATCAACTCAGCATATGCTCTATGCTGCCACTAACCTAACTCCTCCCCTCTCTTGGTTTTACTGACTCTTTCCCCTTAGAACAGTGTTTCCCAAATGGTGGTCCGCAGAACCCTGGGGTTCCACGAAGTGAAAGTAAGAGTTCCATGAGAACTCAACCCTCCCACACACCTTTTTTGTTTTGCTCAACCAATTTTCCTGGCTGGGGTTTCTCAAAGTTCTAAAAGGGTTCCGTGGCCAAAAAAATTTGGGAAGGTTGCAGCAGTCTTCTTTTTCAGCTACTGGAGTAGCTAACCTCCTGCTTCATGGCCTCTTTGTTGATGGAGTGGCAGCAGGGCCTTTTACCCAGTATCTGTTTGCAAGAAGCTCGGTAGCAAACTCACAGCAGAGCACTGCAAAGCTTGTGGGAGAGATGCATGAGCTCCCTAAATCCTTAACACAACTCCTCCCATGTTAGGAGGTTAAGGCTTGTAAATCTAAAGGGTTAATAAGGAGCTTATTTAAAGAAGTGGTTGCAGATAATTTTACCATTTTTGTACAATTTGAAAAGTCTGGTCTAGTTTTTTTTATTTACACACGGTCTTATATTTCAGTACCACAGAAGCAAGAGTCCATGGAAATGGCCTCTGATTGCGGAGCACTTTTAAAAATACCAAACTGAGCACATCTTTAAAATTATAAGGAACTCATCTTGAATGTGTTGATTACCTTGAATTATGGAGAGAGAAGCAGCCCTATAGGCCATGTTTTAGTTAGAAACCACCCCCCATGTGCCCAGTTCTGTGTAGGAGGGAGATTTTTGGAAAGCCAGCTACCAAGATTGTAGCTCTTTTGCTTAGTTCTTGTATGTAATTGTCAGGCAGGTTGGTTGGCATTTTTATTCAGGTGAGGAAGGAGCATGGAGAAGAGAAAGGCATGCTAGAAAAAATGTGAGGAATTTAGCAAGCTGCATTATCAAAAGAGAGTTTCAGATATTGAAAGAATCTGTCTGGAGCCATTTCTGCCAGCCTAAGAGCTGCGAGTGCATCAGGCTGGCAGGTGGTGATAGGAAGAATGTGCTCTGATACAAAAGCAGTTTTGAGCAGAAGCCAGAGACAAATGCAAACAACCAAAATCTTCAAGGCAGGAAGAAAATGGAGACATATAGGGACAGAATGAGCATCAGAAATCCATGCTCAGAAAATGTCATAATAGTTGAGCCAACTTTAGGGCCAGGGCTGCTGGATTTGTGTAATAACAGGAGGCCATTTGGTTTCTAAATTACATGCAAATCCCATCAAAGCTGTAGGTAGACAGTAAAGTTGCCTAGATCTTTGTGCTCTCCTAGAAATGAAGAGGATGCAGCTTGAAACAGCATCACTCTTGGACATGGAGAAGAATTCCTGCAGGAGACAGGAAATATAAACAAATGAAGTGAGTGCTAGGCAGAACTCCTTCCAGAGTCAAGCCAGCACTGCTCTGCTTATGGACCAGAAAGTCATGAAAGAGCACTGTTTACTTCTTACCTGCACACCAGGCTGCAGAGCACCCCAGGTTTGAAACAATGGACCACTCTGAGTCCATGGTGGTAGTACAAACATAGGGCAATTATTTCCCCTTTCCAGATCACCCACATTTGCTGTGATCACTGCATTTGGCCATTAAGTAACTTCATCCTGCACTATTGCAGTGACAGTTTTCACTGAAAAGCTGCAAGTGACTGTGAAGTAAAGTAGTTTAAGGCACTCTAGGGCAGTGGTCTCCAATCTTTTTCAGCACAAGATCATTTTTTGTATTTAAGTGCAATCCAGGATCTACCTCAAACCCAAACACCCTTGCCCCACCTCCTTCCCGCCCCACCTCCTTCCCACCCCTTCTCCGAGGCCCCACCCCTGCTCACTCCATCCTCCCTTCCTTCCCCATCCTCATTCACTTTTATCAGTCAGTGGGCTTGGGTGCAAGGAGAGGGATGCAGGCTCTGATCTTGGGCTGAAGGATTTGGTGTGTAGGAGGGACTCTGAGCTGAGGCTGGAGCAGATTATTGAGGTAAAGGAAGGGGGTTCAGGATGCTTACCATAGGTGACTTCTGGATGGTGGTGCAGTGGTGCTAAGGCAGGCTCACCCCTACCCTAGCCCTGCACCATTCCCAAAAGCAATCAGCAAACTCTCTTCATCCTTGTCCCCATTCTGCTCTGTGGAGATGGGATACGAGGGGGTGGGTGGAGAAGGGCACCCAGATATCAGCACCCCCTCCTCTTCCCTATGCTCTGCACAGCAAGCAGGAGGCTCCCAGGGATGGCAGGCAGCTCCAAAGCAAAGGGCAGGACCAGCGCAGCAGTGCTGAGCAGGGCAGTTGAAGTGCTGGCCTCCTGGCCAAACCAGTCAGGATCACCTGTCAAAGGTTCCAAGATCTACCAGTAGCTCCTGATCTACTGCTTGGTGACCACTGCTCTAGGGCAAAGTCAAGTCCAGTGGCTCTCCTACTTTTTCTGAATGGGGACACAATGAAGGGACAGGAGTAGCCAAGTTAAATTGCAGCAATGTGAAGTTGTGAAGTCTCTTTTGTAGAACAGGAGAGACATTACTTTTTCACAGTTGGAGAGTGAAGGCTGCTGCTTACAAGTTATTAAAAGGAGTGGATTTTTTTCTCATTTGCTCATGTGTAACACCCTTTATGACTGTGGGAGATGTTTGCATCAGTGGCATGGTAGGGAGACAGTATGCATCTAATAGTGATAACGTCTTTTATTTCTAACTGGATCCAGAAATTGGAGCTCACAAGTCTGAAATACAGCCCTTGGCAAGAAGTTCTGTGGTTTATAGCACTAAAAGAAGTAAATGTTAGATTTTAAAAATTTCTGCCCATGAAGTGACTTTTCCTATGTGACCCTCCATCATTTGTATTGTTAGTCCCATGGTGTCTAACCAGTTCTGAAGCAGAAGTCACTATAGTGACTACTGCAATGGATGTTAGATATCTGGTAATTGAATAGTTGAGTAACCAATAAGAATTCTATAGTCCCCAGAGGTGGGACCAGCAGGCAGTGCACTCACACCCCGCTTCTGGGGAGCCCCCTACCACCCAGCACTGCTGCCTCTGTATTTAAAAGCCAGCTCCCCATGCAGACCAGTTGTCCGTTGTCCTGTGCTGCTGCCTCTAATGGCTTAGTCTGTGCTACTTATTGATTAGTGCAGGCTGAGTCTGTGTCACCATTTTACCAGCATGACTTTGGATAAATACCAGCAATGGAATAAAGAGTAGTCATCAGTGGTATCCATTTTCATGCAGAGTCCAGGATGGCAAAACCAGTGAGCAGGAATAGACAGAACCATCATTCTCTGTTTTCTCTTCCTTACAGATTTTATGCCCGGGATTCTGGTCTTCTAAAGTTTGAAATCCAAGCAGGACTCTTGGGCCGACCCATCAATCACACAGTACGACGCCTGGTTGCATTCACCTTTCACCCCTTTGAGCCCTTTGCCATCTCAGTGCAGCGGACTAATGCAGAATATGTTGTTAATTTCCACATGAGGCACAGCTGTACATAGAACAATTGTGCCAGGGCAGCTGCTGCCATAATGGACACACCAAAGCCAGACACTCATGCCTTCTAGGAAACCAAACCATTGCTTGTGTAAGACCTGGAAGCCCTACCCAACCAGCATTGTTTCCCAGGACTTGCAGCTGACACTCTCAAGCTATTGAAAGGGAATCCCATTGTTCTCAAGAAGCCACTTTGATAGATTAGTCTTGTGACCATTTCTTTTTCAGAGATACCAGCCCATTCATACTGCCAAAGCCTGTTGTTCCATTAAGCCGTCTTTTCTCACCCCTATTGATGAACAAAATGTAGCTGAGAATCCTTTTTCTCCAAGCAGTGTCATCTTTTTTCTCACTTCGTCTGTTTTGTGATAGCAAAGGTAGAATTCTCCACAAATACCAAACACTTCCTTCAGTACCAATGCCCTTTTACCTGGTCAAGGCAGGTCGTCCATCTTACAGAGAGAATAGAAGCCATGCTGGTAGTGTTTTTTAATTTGTACCTTCACTGTTATAGGGAAACAAAACTAGCTTTTGGTTTTTGTTTTGATACAGTGTACTCAAGCCATGTTGATATGCAAGGCATTAGGAGAGAAAGGTCTGTTAGTAGGGCAGTCTAGTAATTAGAGCAGGTCACTGGAATCAGGGGAGATTATTTCTGTTCTTGACACTTATGCAAGTCACTTAATCTTTGTGCCTTAGTTTCTAACTGTAAAATGAGGATGAGACTGAGACATCTTCTCTAAAGCACTTTGAGCTCCTCGTGAAAAGTGGCAAGTTCCAAGGGAGGGGCTGATTGCATGCCTAACCTGTGAGTTGGTGCGTAGGGTGGGAAGGTTGGTAGCTAGAGTGGTTATGCGTCAGAGGGGCCTGAAACTTGAGATCAGCTTTCTCTTTGGCGCCTCAGGGAGAAGAGCTTAATGGGCCCGAAATGTGTCCCTGGTGGTAAATGTCAACCTCTTCCCTAACCTTTCTTCCGCTCACTGTGTGGGAAAGAGCCAGCCCTAGTCACTGGCGCATACCAGGTACATGAATATGGAGAATGTCGTACTTGTGGCATCCTTTTCTTTCCCATAGCTACTATGTAATGCCTTAAACCACAAGGTTATAGTCACCAGGATAGAACAGGATTAGACCTGAGAGAGCTGGTTCCAGGGTGTCTTTCTGCATGTCTCTTTGACACTAGAAATTGTGCTTGCCTTTCCCTTGAAGTTAGAGGAAGCGAGGCTGGATTTCACACTGGGAGAAGAGGGAACTTGGATTCATTTTTATTGCTGGGAGCTTGTAGCTGATGGTCTGACTTTTGCTGACTTAATGCTGCCTGCCCTTTCCTGCTTCACACCCTATTCTCAATGAGAACTGGGGATGAGGAGGCAAGGGGTGCTAATGGATGGCTCCTTGGGATTGAAGCACAGATAGATGGGTGCATCGCTGGAAGCAGAATGAACTTTTCCTAGGGAATGCTGTCATTTGAGGCAAACATAGGGTTGGTGAAAGGTGCTGGATTGACACTGGAGACTGCTGTTCTCTGCACATGATGGGCTGTGACAGGGGAGTGCCCTTGAGGGTGCTGCCCTCAAAGGAAAGCCCTTCAGACTGAAAGCCTAGTTATACCTTGATGTGAGTCTGCTGGAGGTATCAAAAAGGGCCAGTTGTGGCCACCTGTCCACTATAGGGATGTCAATATGTAGTTGACTATACAATTAACCAATAAGCCTAGGTTTATCAGTTAATCTTGTTGACTACACTCATTCCCCTGCCTCTTGCTGCCTCTGTATCAGAGGCAGCAGTGGGGTGGGAGGAAGCAGGAGCCTGTTCCCCCTAGCACTGGCTCTGCAATGCCGCCTGTCCACCTGCACACTGCTGCCTTTATCAGAGGCAGCAGCACGTGGTGGTGAATAGGGGAGGCTGCTCTATGGAGGTGGAGCACCCTTCATCTGCGGGAAGATCGGACCCCCGGCGGACAGGGGCTGCTGCCTCTCTGCACTACAGTCTCTGTATCAGAAGCAGCAACACAGTGTGGCAGGCAGCCAGTCTGTGTGGGGAGCTGGTTTATAAACTGGCTCCACTCACGGAGTGGCTCCCTCCTGGCACCCCGCACTGCTGCCTCTGATAGAGGAAGCAGCATGAGGTAGCAGGGCAGCTCCCTGAGAGTGGGCCTGGAAGCTCACTCACTGTCAGCCCTGCCCTTGGGGCTTATAGAATAGTTGAGTAACAAGTAAGAATTCATGCGGTTACTCGACTGTTCAATTACCCGATATCTAATGTCCCTTGTTCACTGGGAAAGTCCTCAAGTCACAAACTCATCTCACACATCCTTGAATAGCCATCAGATAATATTATTTTTGTCATTGCTACCCTGGACAGGGTTTGGATACCTCACCTAGATGTGACAGGCTTCACATCCCACCCAGATTCATTCCTTTCTCCTCTCCTGCAAACATAACCTATCTCAACCCTGTTGAAGGCAATTTTTATATAAGAATCCCAAAGCCCTCTCACAAAAATAGGTAAGTATTGCTGCCATTTTATGGATGACAAAATTGAGATTCAGATGAACTAATTCACATGAACTTGTGTAAACTAAGTATAGAATGGACTTCCAGTTCTAACCAGCTGCCTCTCTGGATCTGTGCAGGATTGTTGAGGCTTTCAAAGCCTGGCTATGGAAAATGTAATCTTCGGGGAAGAATACATATTTTTGGTCTTCTTTCCCGGGGTATTTGCTGATGGGAAGTTTCTCAGGGCTGTAACAAATGATTTCAGGTTGGAAGGCCACTTGCTGGGGGAGGTGTCAGAACATGCATGCAGTTGTGCCTCATTCCTCTCCAGCCCAGAACACTATTTCATAGTTTTAGAATCTTTCACCTACAATCTGTTTCTCAAGCTCTTTCTATTAAAGCTCTGAGCAGGGAGTCTTCACACATTGTCCCCTGCTTGATAAAACACACTGTAGCTGATAGATAACTGAGTTATCTGCTCGCTCTCTCTGTCTCACACACCAAAAGTTCACTCTTCATTACCCTTTTCCATTGTTAATGTATCCTTCTGTCTTTCCCAAAGTTCTCAACTGTTCCCATTAATTCCTTGATGCCACAAGCCTGCATTCCTACACCCAGAAGCTCCAGATGGGATGGAACAGTGCTTACAAAAATATCTCTGCTTCTGTTAATTTTGTTTCCGTTAAGTGGTATAAGTAACAACATCTTCCCATCTCTGCCAGTATGTTGTGTAACTGCAGGTGAGTCACTTCCCCTCCTCCCTGCCTCAGTTTCCTTCTCTGTAAATGGAAACTATGTGGATTCACTTCTGTAAAGCACTTTTGATTTGTGGATGAAAAGTACAAGATAAGTGCTAAATATTGTCTTAATGTGCTTCTGGAGAAACAGATTGATGGTTGTGAGGAGTATGGGGCAGTACTGGTGATTCTGGGGCTGTGGCTGCTACATTTTATATCTACAGCGATATAAAACAGGAGTGTCATGAAAGAAAAGCCTGTCTCATTCTCATGCTTGAAAATGTGATTCTTTTATTTAAGAAACAAGAAGGGCGGCGGGAGGCAAGGGAGGGACATATATTTTCTATCTAATATTTTTACTAGGTTAGGATGAGAACTTGTTAGCAACACGAGATAAACAATAAATACCAAAATAAACAAGATCTTGTTTTAAAAGACTGACTTGTATCCTCTTTCCAAGATTTCCTAGCAGACGTCTGTAGTAACTTAAATCCTTTCCTAAGAAAATGCAATGTTTGTCTGGAGGAGTCATGGCCTATATACATAGATGTGTCTGCATAAAATCTAAGTATGAGCTAATGGCAAAAGTGGGATGCACTTCTTTCCCCTATTTGTTTTTCGAGTTGCTAGCCTCGCTTGTGAACATAGACTTTCTTTCTGCCAATTCCTATGGCCTCATCCTGTGACTATTTCATCTCCCCTCCCCTAAACTACTGTAATGAGAGTGGCTTTGCAGAGCTATCACCCTTTTTTGTGGGGGTCAAAAATACTGGTAGGTTTTGTTTTGATTTATTTTTACTGCATGGTCCTCAGCAGGCAGAATGTGCTTGTGCAGAGCTTGAGCAGTGGCTGCCAGTTTGTAAATGGGCCCTATGTGAGGCCCCATGGCTTTGGATTTCTCCTTGATCTGCTGCACTGGGTACTTAATAGCAACGCTGTGAGCACTAGAGGGGTCAGTAACTTCACTTCCTGAGCCCTTTCCCTCTATTGTGTGTAGGGTTCTTTATGCAATGGTTTCTCTTGAACTTTGTATCAAAGTGACCCCACGGAACCCTTTAGCACTGAACACTTCTCACTCAATTCAGTTCAGTTCTGAACTAACTGGCAGGGAAACTCATGCCTTGAAAAGACAGTGTGTTGATTAACAATGGATCTACTTTATGCTTTCTGTGATTTCAGCCATCTTTGATCTGGCAGACAATCAAAATAAGACTGGGTCAGCTGTGGGAGGATCATATATAACTGTATTAAGTGATTGAGTTACAGAAGTCATTGTGGACTCAAAAATGCAGCCTACTGTACACCTGTGTATTCATCTAAAGACAGATGTCTTCTAAAGACTCCTTTCAAGCACTGACTTCCTTTCCACCATTTGTGCCCTGTTCCTTGACTTTGTTCCCATTCAGTCCCAGTGTAATTATGGTACCTTCCCTTTGTTCACATGATCTCCAATGTATTCAATAAGCTTGATTAGAATTTTTCTGACATGGAGGAGAAAAAAAGGTTTGGGACTTCCTGCAATTTTTTTCAGTCCTTTCTGTGAGAGCCTCTTTTTGTGAGAGCCATTTCAGTCCAGGGAGAAAGGGGATGAAGTCATTGAGGTCTAGTAAAACCCGGATTGCTCCTGCTATTTTTTTTAATTATTTAGAAGAGTGGACATAGAAAATGTTTTGTAATCAATAAATCATGTGCTAGGTGTGATGGTGGTGTGTTCATGTTACTCACGCAGTGTTAGGGTCCAGGGTCATGTGTCCTTGTGCCTTTCTGCCTCCTAGGCATCATGTTAAACGTTCTCTTTTCAGAGTAATTGTGAGAAACGTTTGACTAAAAGAAGGAAATGGAGTGAGACACACACTACCAACTCCTGTTGTGTCTGTGCAACAGATGTGTGCTCTAGTGAACTACAAAGTGAACTCTTCTAGAGGTAAAAAATCTGCATGACCAGCCAGCTGGGACGACAGCCTTGTGAAGGGACTTCAAAATCACAGCTGCTTTTTGGCTGGGAGTCTGGCTTTTCCAGTGCAGAATTTTAGTTGGCATGGAGGGAAATGAGTTCTGGTTTTGATAGGAGAAATATTGACAATGAAAATGCTGAATTGTATGGGGGTTTTCTTATGCGATGGGATAAAAATACACAGGCTTAATAAAACTGTAGCAACCAGACAAGGATAGAGATGTATAGGTAACCAATAGCATAGCAGTAGGTGTGTAGGGCAATATACTTATGAAGAAGGGCTAGTGAGTACTGCACCTACTTGTACTCCATTGGAGACTGGCAATCTTAATCTTTATATCTAAACTTCAGTGTCATGTTTTGGGGTTATGCAGTAATGCTAGTTTAGTGTTGGCTCAGCTCCTTTGATCATAGGAGATGGCAGGCTTGGACGCTTTAGTGAGTCTTGTGGGTGGGCACAGGCATGCCCTAACGAGCTGGCTTCCAGACAGACAGCTGCAGCTGGTAGACTTCTCTTGCATCTCTGCATGGTTTGGCTGTTCTTCCAGTGTCTTCCCTTTTGTTTTCTCACTCTGGCAGCTGGCAAAATCTGCTCTTAAAACCTCTTCTGTTTCCTGTGGTTCATCCGCCTGACAAAATCGCCATCTGCTTTGCAGTGACTGGAATGCCAAATGCACTGAGGACTACAGGGGAAAAAATTGTCGGTGGGGAGACAGATGATTGCCAGCTGCTTAATGAATTAGCAGAACCTACTTGAACTTAGAGAAGAGACCAGAGAGAGAATCCACAGATAATTTAGGAGACCCAAAAGGCTTTGGATACCAATCACTGGGAATGAGTAATGTGTTATGGAAACTGAAATGAGACAACATGGAGCTAGAGGAAACCTTAAATGCCCCCATCCTTAAAAACCCCAGTGCTCTAACAAAGGCTTATGCATGGTGTCACTGGCCTTGTAATTGGACATTCTTTGTTGCCTTGCTAATGTGCAAGGATCAGCTGACTTTAACAGAATTGAACAGTTCTTAATTTTAACCATAGAAACTGGACCTTTAATAACTCCATTCATCTGAAGAAGTGGGTTGTGTCCAGGAAAGCTCATGATGCCATCCCCATGTTTTGTTAGTCTTTAAGGTGCTGCAAGACTATTCATTGTTTTTTAAGTTTTTCCAGTTAGAGACTAATTAAGCTACCCCTCTGCATACTTTGTAGGGTTTATCCTCGGTCTGAAGCTCTCTAAATGGCTTCACTATGTGCCCGCTGCAGATTGGTGCAATGTGAAAACAATCTCAAGGAAATATAGTTCTTCATAGGCTATTTGGCTTTTACCTGAGGGATGTGCACTCTCAGATTTCCCAACTTGGGACTACCCTGAAGAGCAGGCCCTTTTTCAGGACTCCTCTCTGTGTCTCTCTCATCTGCCAAATCTCCTCCCCCACACACCTACTTCCCCAGCCTTGCTGGGGCTGCTTATAGGCATTAGCTACAAAGCAAAGTAGCAGTAGGAGACAATAAACTATAACTCACTGTGGCTTCTATTTTCTGTTCCTTATGATCCCAAACATGCTGGCTTTATTGCTTTGTGTGAGGAAGGGGGGATCAGGTCTTTCAATGCAATGGGTATGGCTGCTTGAATTTTCCTAGTCTGTGCCTGGGAGGAGTGGTGCTGAGGTGGGCCTGCAGCCAGGTGGCATTTGACTGTGAGTGCATGACACATGGTGTTTGGAAGTACACTAGGGCTGTGTCTAGACTGGCAAGTTTTTCCGGAAAATCAGCTGCTTTTCCGGAAAAACTTGCCAGCTGTCTACACTGGCCGCTTGAATTTCCGGAAAAGCACTGACCATCTCATGTAAGATCGTCAGTGCCTTTCCGGAAATACTATGCTGCTCCCGTTCGGGCAAAAGTCTTTTTCCGAAAGACTTTTGCGCAAAAGGGCCAGTGTAGACAGCACAGTACTGTTTTCCGCAAAAAAGCCCCGATTGCGAAAATGGCGATCGGGGCTTTTTTGCGGAAAAGCGCGTCTAGATTGGCCAAGGACACTTTTCCGCAAAAAGTGCTTTTGTGGAAAAGCATCCTGCCAATCTAGACGCGCTTTTCCGAAAATGCTTTTAACGGAAAACTTTTCCATTAAAAGCATTTTCGGAAAATCATGCCAGTGTAGACGTAGCCTAGAGGTGTGTGAATGTCTGCACTCAGACCAGATGGGGTCCAAAAGACGTGTGCACATACTGCTGTACCTTCAAGTAGCTCGCCCCAGTGGGTTTCTCACCAGTAAGAAAGCAGGAATGATGAGTGAGGAGAAAGGGAGAACCTGGGCTGGAATGGAACAAGTATGACAGAGTGAAAGATGGGAGGAGGTGACCCAGCCATCTCCAGAGACACCTGTGCGGTAGCCTTGGTCAGATTTGATTTAGAGTGCTAATAGGAGTAGTTGGATGTGTACTGCATCCCCTCTCAGCAACTATCGCCCTCTTGGAACTGGTCATTTGATAGCTCCTTGGTGCTTGTCAAAGGCATAAGCCGGAGCAATGCTGGGATTAGATGTACCTGCTGCCCTTGGAGCACACGGCGAGATGCAGCTTTTACCCCTCCCCCATCTCAGGATTGAGCTCTTGCTAATCACAGTAACCATGACAACCAGGAGAGACAGGCCGCAAAAGCAGCTATCAACATGGCAACGTCCTCGGAACAGGGCAACAAAACCCAGTTAAAACAGCCACTTGGAGAGGAAAGAGCGTCCAGCAAACAGCCTGGCCTCTTCTGTGAGGGGAGAGGGTGCAGCAGCACGTATGACTGCTCTGCACGTGGCTGAGGTCAATACCCACCCTTCCGCGGAGTGTCTGTGCAAGGCCCCTATCCATATTAAGCCTCTCCAGGGTGGGGTGCATCAGCTTGAGCTTGGACTAACCTGTTACTCTGAGCAGCCTGTGCAAGAATGGTGCTAGCCAACGCTGGAGACAACACTCCCACAACTGCAGAGCAGGCTCTTATGACACTGCGGTTCACAATGGCCAAAGGACTGCTGATGGCACTATGCTAATGCCAATACGGTCTATGTGGGGGTTAGTAGCTAGTGTCACCTACAGGCTAGGCCCCAGACTCATGCTCCCTCTTCTGCATTTTCTTTCCAACCTTGAGGGGAGCTTTTCAGAGCTGCTTATTCCATTTTCTAGTTAGATTTTGAGTCTGGGGTCCAGCCAGGTTAGACATGCCGATATCTGTAGAGAGCTAGCTAAGGCACTATCTCCCTCCCAGACAGGGCATGCACAGCACGAATAAAAGCAAGGGACAGGCATGGGAATTAATTCTTTTTTTTTTTTTTTTTTTGGCTAAAATATGGGCACTTTCGGAGGGAGAAGGAAAGTAGCACTTGGCAGCCAAAGCAGCTCTGCTTTCCAGTCCCTTGCCTAGTTTGTTTCCTCTCTCAGCTCATGGTGTGTTGATTAAGGGAAAGGTGAGACTGACCTGAAGGACTGAAAGTACTTTTAAATCTAGCTATGGCCCAGGGCCAAGAGATGATTTTCTTTTAAAGCTGCAATTCTGTGTACCCACCAACTGCCGTGAATCTTTTCTAGCCCTCTCTACCCTTCCTACATTGAATGACCATCATTTTGGAGACTATTTTGCCTCGTCTGCTTCTTCCAAAATAAGTTTTTAAATTAAAGTGTCTATAGGAAGCCTAGCAGGCTTAGAAGCAGGGTGCTAGACGCCTTTCTCTTCCCAGGACCTATTTAAACCTAGCTGTGCTTATCCCTACCCTCCAATGGTCATTCTTTGACACCCGAGGAATGAGTTGGCTGTGACAGCATTCACTTCTGCTCATATCTCACAAAACACCAGCACAGGTGGGAGAAATTTCAGCAGAGGACAGATGCAGACTGTCTACTGGTGGTCAGGTCCATTGTGAAAGGAGCTTTCTTTCTGCTAAAGTTCCATGACTAAATGGAGTCAGCATGGCTATTGCTGTTGGCACTAAACAGACGCTTTACCAACATGATGCACAATGGTGAAACTGGGTTTGGTGCATGTTGGGTGAAATAGTGTCTGTTGGAGGAGGATATAGAGAGAAGCTGCACCGATTTCCCCATGCACCTCCATGGAATGAGAGGCATTGGGAGCTGACCTCCCTTGCATTGGTGACACTAAAAGTTAATCTGTTTTTGTTTTCTAGACTTTCTTGGGCAGAATGTGGTCTTGACTGTTCAGTAAATCAGTCATCCGCTTCTGTTACAGACCCCCAGGAGCAAATGAAAGCTTGAGTCTGGATTGCTGCAGTGTGCGGCATGAGGGCTATTCCCAACAATTACTGGAGAAAGTTACTTGCCTCAGGGTAGGAAAAGGAAGAGATTAGAATCATCTTTCAACACTTCAGCCTGAGCCTTGCCAGAGGAGCTGATGAAGAGGGGTGCAAGGCTACACTGAGTCCAGTCAGCTGTGGAAAATACAGCCTGTTCTCATAGATGGTAGCTAGAAGAGGAAACACATATGTGTAATTAAAATGGATCAAAAATGGAAGTTCTTCTCCAAATGGTTTGGCTAAACATAGGATGTAAACCCAAATCATTCCTGTTTTTCACTTAGGCTTTGCCAATCAGAATCCTAAGTGGTGAATTATTGCAAATTCTAAACTAGCTCTTAAATAGGGATCTGTGCATAGCAGCCCCCAGTGGCAGCATTTCTGAAGGGGAACTCACTGGGAGATCACTGCCTCAAGTGCTGGTAAAGAATCTATCTCTGTAAAGGCAAGCAAAGGCAGACAGAGCCTCATGGACAAATCGATTTAAGTTTTCCCCTGCCCAAACCCATGGGGCTTTTCAGAACCAGATGGGGAGGGAAAGAAAAATTTAAGAGGTTTCATTTCCACATTGAGAAACTGAAATTAACTAAAGAGGAGCATGGTAGAAGTAAATTCCCAATTAGATAGCCAGGCCTGTATTGAAGGCAGCTAAGCAAAACTGGGCTCTTCATGCTAAAATCAGGTGTGCATGGAATCTCCCAGATGCTTTTTGGGGGGGCTCTGGGAGTGGTGGGAGTTGGAAGAGCAGGAGGGGAGAGAGTTGTTTGAATAGGTATAAACCATTGAAATGTAATTGCTGCTGCAGTGGTCCCTGATTGTACAGCCAGACTCATTTGGTAACCCTGATGCCTCTAAACTGTGAGCTGGAGACTCAGTCTGGGAGAATATCTGTATAGTTAAGTGATAGAAATGTAGCCGTGTTAGTCTGGGGTAGTTGAAGCAAAATGCAGGACAATGTAGCACTTTAAAGACTAACAAGATGGTTTATTAGATGATGAGCTTTCGTGGGCCAGACCCACTTCCTCAGATCAAATAGTGGAAGAAAGTAGTCACAACCATATATACCAAAGGATACAATTAAAAAAAATGAACAAATATGAAAAGGACAAATCACATTGCAGAACAGAAGGGGGATGCGGGGGGGTGGGAAGGCAGCATATAGCCACCTAGTTCCTGTCCTTTGATCCCAGATTTCGCTCATCTTGAGTGGCTCTTGTTTTGTTTCCTTCATCTTTACTTAGCATTCAGTCCCATAGCCTCATGTATTTGCTCTGCATAACTCCTCTAGAACAGGAACTCTAAGCTGTCTGCTCCCAGAAGTAGCCTAATTTAGCCTGGACATAGAAGAGTATTGCAGCTTTTCAGCTGGTGCAAGATTTCAGTTCAGATAGCATGAGCACATACAGACTCTCCAGGGCTCAGCAGATGTGGGGCCTAGTGAGGCAAGGATTTTGAGCACCTGAGAGGTGAGGGGGTGGGGGCCAGAGGGACAGGAGAGCTTTGCCATTCTTTTTACAGGAGGGCTGAGAACCTAATGCTTCCTCCTACACTGGTGCTCAATTTTCTCACCATCTGTTGTTTAGCTGCCCAGTAGGAGCTTGAGTGATCACAGGCAAAAGGAAAATAGCCATTGTCAGCCCACTTCTCTTGGTACCCCCTCCTCAAGAGAAATGTGCTGCTCATCCCCACCATGATCTCAGGGACTTGGATGCTGTTAGCTAGCTGAAAAACAAAGCATTCACTGCTGTTGAGTGCCAATTAATACCTGGGCCTCTTCTTGGGGAGTGGAGAGCATTATGAAAGCAAGAAAACAACATGAAGGTCCTTGACCTAATTTGGCCTGAGAGGTTGCTCACTAAGAACCTGGAGAGATAATTTGGAAAGGAAGAGAGATGGCCAAGATAAAAAGGCTTGAGCTGTGTTGGTATCAATGATTTGTTTGCAGACTGGAGAATATTTATGCCAATCTCAGTGCACAGGAAGGACAGAATCATGACCTCACTTGAAACCTCTGATACCCTCCAGCCCTTAGGGGAATTCATACAGATTCTTAGTTGGGGAAGTCTAATAAAGTTAATTAGATTTACCCCCTATAGCTGAGCATGAATTTGGCCCACTCCCATTTTGTCAGCGTAGAGTGTAATTCCACTGGAGTGTGCCTGAGTGATTCCTGGTTACAAGTATTCCCAGTGGGGGCAGTGAGGAAAAACTAAGATGCCCCTAACTAACAGATGCAGACAGTGGGCTGAAGTAAACCATCCCTGCTACTGCAGTTTATTGACCTGGTAGGCTCTGTGCTCTTCTCCTCACTTACAAGCACTTGGTGCCAGCTATTAAAGGACATTTGATTAACATTTCAGTTGAAAAATGCAAAGGAATTGGATTGATGACTTGTCGCCAGCAACCATTTACAGCTAAACTAGAAAGGAAACAGTGAATCATTGGTTCAGCAAACAAGAGTACTCATTGCTCCAGCTCCTGGGTGCAAACTACTTGGTATAGAGGCTAGGATTGGGGGCGTGGGGAGTCCTTGTATAGTGATGCACTGTGAGGGGGTGAGGTTTTGTGGCTTTCCTTCAGAGCACCAAGCAGACATGCACAAGGGAGACTTGGGCACCTCAGTACAACCTGCTTTCCTCCTAGTGAATGTGCAGACTGCTGCCTAATACCTGACATTTCTAAGCAGCTTCATGCCTAGCTCACACCTGAGCCCAAGTGGGAGACAGACATTAGGTGAGACAAGAACAAGGGAATTGGCTTGTCTGTCAGTTCCACCATGAAACTATACACCAACCAAGCATCAGGGAAAGCAATTAAAACTTGTAAATCCTGATGGTTGACTCCAATTGGATTTTAATTAACAGTTGGAATGAAAGGCAAAGAAATCTTGTAATTAAGTGTTCTTGGGATCCATTCCTGTCCAACAAACAAATGAGCACTCTGCACTAAATGATCAGCAGCAGTGTGTTTAATGGTAACTGTCCCATACAAAGGGAATAAGAGTCCAAGTTGGATACAATTATGCTCACCCCCAAGGCTAAAAGCTGTAGTGTAGATCTAAGCTTTGCAGAAGAACAAGAAGGGTTAAAGTTGCAGCAAAGTCAGGGCTCCTTGGCTCTTCCACTCACTCTGAGCAATTGGCATGGGCTCAGATTGTGCTTTGGGGCCCCTCCTATCTTTTTTTCAGCAATGAAGTCAAAGAGAAAGCAGGTGGATTTGAATTCACAAACAAGCTCCGTAGCTAATGCATTGTGTTTGCAAGCCCATGAAGATTATGCTGAGCTGGGGGATTGGAAGAGAAGCAAACAAGTCAAGATGTTCTATATGGCCAGCTAATGAACAGATGGAAAGGTAATGCCAGGTACACAGGGATTCTAACAGAGAGCAAGGCAAACATCAATATTGGATAGGAAGAGAGACAGGCATTGGGGCCAAGACAGGACAGCAGAGATGAGAAACTTCTTTACTGCACATACAGTGCAAAATGTTTGTTAGATTCATGCGTTAAGTCTCAGGATTCATAATAGCTTAGAAAGTGGGAAAGAATTATTCTAGATTTGGCCTAGACCTACAGAGGGTATGTGTGATGAGCGTCTAACTTAATACAAACTTCCCCTACATGATTTTCTATTTTTCACTCCCTCCACCAGTAGTCTCTCTAACCTTTTCCATCCATGTGTGGAATAGATTTTTGTGGGCACTGAGACTACAAATGGGCACCCCTAGTAGAAACAAAATCTAGCTGTAGGTCGACTGCTAATCAGCTGGGCAGCATTTGAATCTCTCCTGAGCAACCAGACAAGCTCAGAGATTAGAGGGAACACTGCCTTCCACCACTTACACTTGCAGGCACTTCGTGGTGCTTGTTGCAAGAATCACAAGTCCAATGATGCATACCCAAGGGGGGAAGGACAGAACCAGGTGGACAGTTTTAGCAAATAAAAGGTATTTATTTGACAGTGATGAATTTATAGTATTTATTCTAAGATTTTTAATAGACTGTGTTAATAATGAATTTACAGTATTTATATTTATTCTACTATTCCTAGTTAAAGGTGTCAGAGATATAAGGATGGGAATGGCAAGGGGAATAGTCTCTATTCTAAAAATATCCAGCTACACTAATTAAATAACAGTGATAACTACAAACTATGTACTACCCAAAACAACTACAACACTAAGCTTATACAGCGAAGAAAATCAAATCATACATACCAACTTACACAGCAAACGGAACATTTCAAAGATATCGGTTCGGTTGCAAAGGCCTTGGTTACGCCCGAGAGTCGGGGGAGGTGGCTGGTCAGTCGATCAGGCCGGCAGCGCTTTGGAGTATACGGGAAGGCACACGCACTGTGGTACGTGTGTTGCAAAGACCTTCTCAAGCGAACTGTGCGATGGGTATTTATCCCCAAATCTGCACATCGCTGTCCCGTTCTTGCATATTACCATATATGGCCCAATGGTCACCAAGTGGGGGGGGTCTGTCCCCCAGGGGTTGGGCCAAAACTGTGCAGGTTTCATGCAACCAGGTAAGCCCCGCAGTTCTCATGCCAAGGTGACGGGTGGGAGAGTCTGAGGCTATTCTCCCTTTTTCACACCTTCCCTTTTTCTAAAGGCAATGGTATGCAGGAAGGGTGCAGCTGGTTTCTCCCAAGGAGTACTGCAGCCCACTATAGCAAAAGTGACCTGGCCAAACTTTTTACTGAGGGGCAGTTTTTTCCTCTAACAGTGCTCATAGTAGCACTGGATTGAGCAGCACATAAGCAACTTGTGCTCAAGAATGATTTAGTTCACTCCAGAACACATATGATACTGTCTTCATCAAAGCCTGCAGCTGTTCAGCAATGCTGATATATTCACCCGTTTAGAACCATTCCATATCTTTGCTAGATAGTGGATGTGCACCTTCTGGGATATTGCTAAGTTCTGACGACTACTTGCTGATCCCAGATCAAGCTTTACTGCAGGTTTTATCCATATCTCCCCATATGTTCTCCCTGGCCATTTATAAACCACGTGTATATTTTTCTGACCTAGCTGAAATGAGGTAGGACTCATTATTCAAGCCTTCATTTATTGTCATCAGTTAAATGTCACCCAATAGGCTCCTCTAAACAGCCAGATTTCATTTGTTTGCTGTACATCTCGCAAAGCCATGAAGGAGTTAAACAGAGCCTTGTTGCTATGGCACCTTCTCTCTTTAAAGGGGAAAGAATAGCTAATTACACTATTTGAGAAACTGTAGAGCAAGCAAAAGGAGAGAGAAATAATGGAAAAGAAGCCTGGATTCATGTTAGACCTGGCAGAGGAGCCAAAAGAGAATTTGTGTTCATTAACAGCCCTGACAGAGGTGAAGTACTTGCCTGGTGTTTGATTCATGTAACCAATGTGTTCTGTTCCTCTCAGTCTTCTCCTAGAGCTGGACCTGGCTAGTCAGCAAGCTTCCCTCAGTCAGGAAGAGACATCTTGGACAGTTGCTAGTTACCACCCTCCTTTAATACTACAGATAGCCCATATCCTCCAAGACTCTCCCTGGGTGGAGCCGAAACAGGTGGCAGCATCTAGCACAGGGCAGGTAATAAGTGGCTCACAGGCTGGATGCAGTTTGCCAGGGTTAGCCCCTAGCAGGGTACCAGTGCTTATTTCCAGCTTCCGTTGGCTGTGGATCGCCATTCCTAGCCAATGGGATCCGCAAGAAGCCATGTCCGAGTCTGTGCTGCTTCCTGAGGCTCCCACTGGCTGGGAACAATGACCTAAGTCTAATGGGAGCTGCAAGCGGCCATACCTCCTGATGCACAGGTAAATAAAGCACCAGCCTTGGCAAACCACCTCCAGCTTATTGCCCACCCCTAATCTAGGAGGTACATTCCAGGCAAATAGGTCCTGATCTATGCCTGCCTCTAGCCAATGGCAGTATTGGCCTGGATTAGCATTTTAAATCTCTTGAGCAGCATTTGATTGTTCCTCAGGCTTTACTTCCCTTCAAACCCTGACATAGCAGGTGCAGTTGGTGTGAGACAGGACTGAAAATACTGCATGCAATGGTGAGTGGGAATAATGTACCCACTACTATATGCACGTTTCATAGTATTAGTTATCGATGGACTTGGCACAGTCACAGCAGCAATGCAGAATATCAAAACTGGCAGCATTCCTACTTCAGTAGAACTGGGGTTTTCTATTAGTAAATACCACAATAGGCCAACTATAGCTAATGCAACATGAAGCAACAGAATAAACCTACAGCAGCAATGACTCCAGACTTCTCCACTCAGTGCAGCTAGGGGAGCTGGCTGTTCTGCATGCCTCTCACATAGCAGAGCAGGGCTCTGGCATCTCATTGGGAACACCACTCTTTGTAAACTACATGGGGAGAAGGGGTTCTCCACATCCAGCTTCCAATCTTTGTGTCTGGATAAAAAGGAGAGGGAAAAATCTGCCATTCATTGCAAGAAGGCCCTTCCTAATGACAAGAGTAGCAGCACCTGGATTTGTCAAGAGCTGCATATAGCAATGACAGGAGGAGAGTAGCTGTTAAGAGAACAAATCAAAATGCTTCCAGGAAGCCAACAGATATGACCATCACAAAGATGAGAACATTTTAATTTGTTAATTTTACAGATGAGGCTTCCTACTCAGTAAATACGGGCTCACTTCAACCACTAGGCTGAAGACCAGGGTTGTGTCCATTCTCTAAGATTCTCCTAGTAAAGGTTTCCAAGGAACGCATCCTGCCAAGATCCATCAAAGGCAAAATTCAAAACGAGTTCACAGTACATCAAGGTGTACATGGTGTCTTCCTTTCACTACTGTATCAGAGTCTTCGTGCTTTACGAGGACGGCAGCCGTTGTGAGGAATTGGGGTATTGTCTGTGATGGAGATGACCTCCAAACCCCCCATAGTCAACCCCTTGATGGCAGCCTGTAAAAGCAAGAGAATGAACATTAGACTGCACATTATTGGACAAACAGCACAGACTAATAGAAAGTTAAAGGGATCTTGGAGAGGACAGTCTGGAACAGGCAAGCAACATCTCTTTGCAGTAGTCTTAACAATCAGGAAGCCCTGTTTGGTTCAAGTTGGTCCTATCAAAGACAGGATTCTTTCTTACAATGTATTCTTCATTGATTTGCTACTCTAGTTTGAAGTGACCTAAGCAATTTGGCTTTTACTCAGTCCCTCACACAAAATTATTCTAGGATCTCACCAACAGGACATTTTCTTCTTGTTGACTGTTTTCAGGATGACAAAACATTAAATTCTCTACTTCATCTCGGTTTCAGGAAAGCAGGTTAACAGGCATCATTATTCCCCAGGTCTGAATAAAAAACCCTGCAGCTCCACACAGAAAGGAGCAAATAGATGAGAGCTTATACCCATGAAGAGGAAACTTGGGCACTTACCATACGCCCAGGGCCCAGACCTTTTACTACCACTCGCACATGGGACACACCCTTTCCACAGGCTTTCTGTAGGGAGAAAAGTGCTTTCAGTGATGAGGTAAGGCAGGTCAAGTACAGGCTGTCCCCACTATACCTCCAAGATAGTCAAAAAATCGTGAATGTATAGCAAAACAACGTAAAGTGAAGAATTTCTTTGATTTGCATTCAAGTGGCTGACTTTCATTTGAGTGAATTTTTTTTTCCAGCGATATAAAATCAGGGAACGGGAGGACTTATAACAAAACAGTTCCTAAATTCATCAGTGACGTTAGTGCAGAACCGATGTATGCTGGTGTGCCATATAGCGGGGATGGTCAGTATTTGCTAGTACCAATCTGTCTCTCTGGATTAACCCTTGCATCCACTATTGAAAGCGTCTTTGGACAGAAAGGAAGAGGGAATCAATTATGGTTCTGGGGTGATACACATGGAGATCTCTTGGCAAAACTAGGGATTTGGGGAAGGATAGGCAATGAGTGACCAGGGATCGATTCAACACAATATTATGAACGAAGAGGAAAGTTGCTGAGAAGGGAAGCTGTCTTGGGTCATAAATTGAGACAGCAGATGATATGTACTTTTAAGGCTGATAGGTGACCAAATTAGGGAGGGCCCAAAAAAATTTCAAAGCAAGATATTTTACCTCAGAGAAGATCAACTTCTCCTAATGTGTGGCAGGACTGCCATCTAGTGGAGATCTCTAAACCTCCCTGATGATTCATTTAAAAGTTATCTGAAGGTATGTTTATACGTAAAATGCTAACCTCTTAAATCTTCAGGGCTTGTCTACACTTAAAACACTGCAGCAGCATAGCTGCACCACTGAAGTTCTTCAGTGAAGACACTACCAATGCCAACAAGAGGGTTTTTTTCATTAGTATAGGGACTCCACATTCCCAAGATATTGGGTTGGCTTAACTGCATTGTTCAGGGGTATGGATTAGGGATGTTAGGAAGCTAGTAATTAGCTAATTGTGTAGTTGATAGAATTTCTATCAACTACTCGATTAGTCGATAAGGAAGGAAGTGCTTAGACTGGCCTCGCACTGGGTCTAGGAGGTACCCCTGCTGTGGCTCTGCAGTTTAAATGTGGTAAGAGTCAGGCTTGCACCAGGTCCAGCAGCCCTGTCTGTGGGGGGTTCCAGTGGGGAGCTGGGGCCCCACATGGACAGGGGCTGCTGCTGGAACAGTGGCAAGCCTCCCCTGCTCCTCCCTGCACTGCTGCCTCTAATGGGGGGGGAGGGAGGGAAGAAAGAGCAAGGTGGTACTGAGGTGCAGCGGCTTTTAAGCTGCTTCCCCTTCTTGCTGCCTCTGACAGAAGTGGGCGGGAGGAGGGAAGGGGGAGAGATGTGAGCAGTCGACTCAACTAATAAATAAGCTTGGGCCTATCAGTTGACTACTCGCTTACACCCCTAGTATGGATTTTTCACATCCCTTAACAACATAGTTATATTGACTTAAATTCCTAGTGTACAGGCAGTCCCCGAGTTACGCGGATCCGACTTATGTCGGATCCACAGTTACGAACGGGGTTTGCTGCCCGTCTCCCTGGTCTGCTGGTTTCCAGCAGACCAGGGAGATGGGCAGCAAAGCCGGGGAGCACGCGGGCAGCGGACAGCCCAGACACGCCGCGGCTGTCCCGCTGCCGGCATGCTCCACGGCTTTGCTCCCCGTCTCCCTGGTCTGCTGGAGACCAGCAGACCAGGGAGACGGGGAGCAAAGCCGCGGAGCATGCGGGCAGCAGGACAGCTGTGGCGCGTCTGGGCTGTCCCGCTGCCCCCGTGCTCCGCGGCTTTGCTCCTGACGCCTGTGGTACAGCAGCTGGGGCGCTGCCGGTTGGTCCCGTAGCGCCGCTCTGGGCGCTACGGGACCAACCCGGCAGCACCCCATCTGCTCTGCCCCAGGCGTCCTGATTCAGCCACTGCTGGTCAGTTTCAGCAGCGGCTGACTTGGGGACGCCTGGGGCAGAGCAGCTTGGGTGCTGCTGGGTTCGTCCAGTAGCGCCGCTCCTCGGCGCTACTGGACCAACCCAGCAGCACCCAAGCTGCTCTGCCCCAGGCGTCCCCAAGTCAGCCGCTGCTGAAACTGACCAGCGCTGACTACAGGAAGCCCGAGACAGAGTTGCTCTGCCCCGGGCTTCCTGGAATCAGCCACTGATCAGTTTCAGCAGCAGCTGACTTGGGGACGCCTGGGGTTCTTAAGTTGAATCTGTATGTAAGAACTGGCGTCCAGATTCAGCATGTTGAAACTGACCAGCGGCTGATTCCAGGAAGCCCGGGGCAGAGCAACTCTGCCTCGGGCTTCCTGTAGTCAGCCGCTGGTCAGTTTCAGCAGCGGCTGAATCTGGATGCCAGTTCCGACTTACATACAGATTCAACTTAAGAACAAACCTACAGTCCCTATCTTGTCCGTAACCCGGGGACTGCCTGTAGATAAGGCCTGATGCGAGGGGTTCTCCCACAGATGTAGGTAAGAGGCAGAAGCTGTCTTGATGGAAAAATTCTCCTTTTAACTAGCACTATCTACACCGGGAGTTTAGATGGCAGAGCAACATCTCAAGTGTGGATTTTTCACTTGACAATTATGCCAACATGTATTCCCAGTGCAGACCAGGTCTCAGGATTACAGGGACAGAAGCTAATTTCTAACACTGGCCGTTTGAGAGGGGTAACCATGCATCACTACATTTGTATTCTAATAATCTCTTCCTGATGCATTAGATGAGTGCTGGAAACGTTTTTTATTAATCTAAACCAGTGGTCCCCAACCTTTTTAGGTTGTCGGGCACCAGGGGGCGTGGCAGTTTGCCCGCCGGGCGCCAGGGGGCGGGGACCAGGGGCAGCCCCCCCATCCACGCGCCCGGGGGCGGGGCCCCCTCCAAGGGCCGCGCGCCCGGAGCCGGCGCTTCCCCCCCCCTCCCGCCGAGTGCCGCGCGCCCGGCGCTCTCCCCGCCAAGCGCGCTCCCCCCGCAAGCGCCCGTCCGCCATGTGCCCGGGGCAAGGCCAGCCCCAAGCACCTGGCGGGCGCATTGAAATGCCCGTGTTGGGGACCACGGATCTAAACCAATTTTAACATGTTGTTCTCACAATGGGGGAAGAGGATAAAGGTTTAATCAGAGTGAATACTATCCCATTTGTGAGGTTTCCAGGTTTCTAGTCTCACTGTGCCTCATTCTGCAGCGTTGGGAGTCCAGGACACAGGCAGCCTCATCTTTCTCCACACATCATGGACAAACTTATGTTCTTTTAGAAATCCATTAGACATAGGACCAGATATTAAACACTGGGTGCGACATATTACATGTGCAACAGTATCATATTCTCCAAGTCTGGCAATGCTCTTTTAGGAATGAAGGGTTCTGGAATGGCTCAGATCTCTGGTGTGGTATTCTGCCTCCACCAGCAGCTTATAGCTGAGACGTCACCTGGCCAACTGTGCTGTACTGGCTCATGAGAAAATGCTAAACATAGCAATTCCTTCCCATTCCTCACACCTGCTTGGCTTATGCTTAGATTTCATTTTCCTTATTTGGCTTCTGAAAAAAATAAATGCCTGTGTTTCAGCTGAGATCATCAGAGGAAAAGCTGCTCTCAAGTCAGAGCCACGACTCTGCCCAATATAAGAATTTCTTACTTTGGACGAGGAAGTGAAATGGAAGCTCTGTGTCTCAACACAGCTGCCATCTCATCAATGAGCAACACTGCTTATGGCAGCATTGATATGTGGAAGGGAAGTCCCAGCTGACTAACATGTTTCGATCAGGGCTTAACAGTCAAATAAAACATACAATTGGGCTAAATGTTAAAACGATGGCACTGTCCAAACTGGAGCTCAAGGAAGATAGGATAGGAAATTGTTCACATTTCTCCATTATAGGCCACTAAAGCCACTGTATTTGCATTTAAAGCTCCTATTTCACATACAGTTTAACCAGGTTGAGATGCTCACCATGCCCCGCTCTCAAAGGAAACAAAGGCAGCAATGTGTAAAAGGGGTGTACTGCTCATACATACAAGAACTAATTGACTCTACTGCTCTCCTCCAACAGAAGACAGAAATGGGAATAGGAAGCAGAACATTTCACTCTTCCTGATCCTACTGAGGATAATGTACATGTCCCAGTAGAGCCCATCCATAAATGCATTCCCTTGGCAATCACTCTCCTGCTAGCACTTCTCCTCTGCTTGTTAAGGCTGATCTTGCTGAGCTCAGAGTGACCAGACCAGACTCACCACTGCTGCGGCGATGCCTGCAGTCTGTGCTGCAATGGCACTGGCCTTCTTGGCATTTCTGAATCCTTCTGTGCCACAGGACGTATGGGCAAATGACATGTTCTGAGGGCTCAGGACCTGGACGTGGGTGCTGGAGATGATAAAAGAGGTAAGGAGCTATAAGAAATTAATTCTTCCATCTTTTCTTACTCTGATTATCTTCAAGGCCACCCAGAAGGGGCCCCCACACCATCACTCCTGCACTCTAGGCCAGGGGTGGCCAACCTGTGGCTCTAGAGCCACATGTGGCACTTCTGAAGTTAATATGCAGCTCCTTGCTCAGGCACCAACTCCGGGGCTGCAGCTACAGGTGGCAAATTTCCAGCGCTCAACTCCTGGCTCCACTTCCTCCTCCAAGCTTATTGTGCTCTTGCGCCTTCCCTCCCAAACAGAGCCTCTTGAGTGCCATGAAACAGCTGACTGCAGTGGGCAGGAGGCGTGGGGAAGGAAGAGGAGGCACTGATAGGTGGGGCTGCTGGTGGGCAAAAGATGCTGGAGATGGGAGACAAGGCACCTGATGGGGACTGGTGACAAATCACTGTAGCTCTTTGGCAATGTACATTGGTAAACTGTGGCTCCTTCTCAGGCACAGGATGGCCACACCTGCTCTAGGCTAATGGTTCTCAATTGGGGGGTACGCTGAGGTCTTTCTTCAGGTTAGATCTAGATATTTCCCTAGTTTTACAAAAACACTACTGAAGCCAGTATAAACTAAAATTTCATACAATGACCTGTTTATACTCATCAATATACTATACAATGACATGTAAGTATATTAGTATTCTAACTGATTTTATAATTATACGGTAAAAATTAAAATAAGCAATTTTTCAACAATAATGTGCTGAGATACTTCTGCATTTTTATGCCTGATTGATTGTGTGAGCAAGTAGTTTTTAAGTGAGGTGAAACCTGGGAGACAAAACAGACTCCTGAAAGGGGTACAGTAGCTTGGAAAGGTTGAGAACCACAGCTCAAGATAACTTTAGAAAGGTCTGCAACACCCCTGGTTTCTCTTACTAGAGTGGCAGAATGAGAGTACTGTTTTTTGGGGTAATATACTCCTACTAGTAATTGTTCAAATGGGGAATTCCCCTTTCCAGACCCACTTCCCCACTGCAGAGTCACCATCTCTGCTTATTTTAAAGTGTATAGAACACTTTTGTTAAGATTTAGAGAACTTTTCAGAGTAATAAATTATGTCACATTAGGGATCAATAATGAATCAAAGTGGTTTTGCTGCGGGCTATTTTACATGACCTGTACACCAAGAAGTTTGTGTCTTACTTGTTATATGTAGCTTTGATGTGAGCTATTGGGATATCTTCATATTTCTTTCCACCCCAACTCAAGGAACTTTCCTGTCCTGGTATTGGGGGAAAAATGCTGAAAAGTAAAATAAGAGAAATCAAATACTTGCAATCTCACTAACACACAATAATTAAGAGTCTTTGGAATTTGGAAAAAACATGGATCAAATGCTGCCAAACAAAGCTCAGAATTTCTTATTGGAACTGTGTTTTTGTGATTGTCTCTAGTCACTTGCTTTTCTTACTTTGCTGAAAGATGCTTGAAGTGAAAGATGCTTGAAGTGATTTATCCCCTATAAGAAACAAATGAAGATACTTTATGCCACAACTTGGTTTGGAGTTGTACAGGATGCCTCACCTGATTACACCTTGACTTTGGTTCTCTGTCACCTCCGATGCAGAACTTTCTGTATTCTTTGTAAGTTCCTGCAACCTCTGGAAACCAGTGTGTATGCCACGACACAAGGCAACATTGCAACCACTAAGCGAAAGAAATGGGAGAAATAGATTAGGAATTCACAGCTACACAAAAATCTTTTACATTATCTTTTTCCACCCTCACATAAGACCTCCCACAGAATATTTTCACACAGGAAACAACAAAACCTGTTTGCTGACTGCAGGACTATCTTAAACAGTCATCGCCACCCTTTGGGTTCTATAGTCGCCTTCAGGAGCCAAATAGTAACCACCCCAGGAATATTGTCTCTTTTTCAAGGGACATTGTCAGGTCTCCACATTCCAAGTTTTTATAAAAATAAACATTTGGGCAACTGAGGGCAGTTTTCAAAATAAAAATAAACTCAGACAGCATCTTGGCAGTGCACAAGAAACAGAAATGGAAAAGGGATAGGCTAGGTTCACTGACCAGGATCTAGGGAGGAGGAAAAGCAAACACACACGGAAATGTGCACTTTGAGATACTTTGTTATAATATTTTTAGTAGCACAGAGGAGGGGATTTTGTGTGTCTAATTTAATTTGTAGCTTGATAACCTTTCTGAAGAGGCACTCAACTGAGAGCAAGTTTGAAAATAAAACTGCATCAATAAAACAACAGTTTTGCCCAATCATTTCCTGCCATGACTGTGTTATTCCCTAA
Source organism: Pelodiscus sinensis (assembly GCF_052426305.1). Classification (NCBI taxonomy): domain Eukaryota; kingdom Metazoa; phylum Chordata; order Testudines; family Trionychidae; genus Pelodiscus; species Pelodiscus sinensis. The sequence continues at coordinate 30,954,643 of NC_143065.1, forward strand.
GAGCCTCTACCTCAAGCCCTGGATTTCTCTGTTTTGCCTAGATTCTGCAGGAGGTTATCTGTTGATATGGAAACAACAGCAACATCACATAGTATGACCTTGTTACAAGTACAGCTGGGAAGGAGGAAGCACTTGTTAAATGCATGTAGCTTTAATAATTTAGTTAATTCTACCCTAACCAATCTTATAATCCAGCAGAGCCCCTCCCTCTGTGTATCAATCAGAGTTGCTGACTTTGTCAGCTACATCAGTTTCATTAGTTGGAGGAGAGTGAATTGGTTTCTGTTGCACCCCAGGCATCTGTACAAGGATGAAGCGTTGTAATGACAAGGCGCACAGGCTGTATATAAGACAGGGGTGGGGAAAAGGGGCCTCCGCAGGGCAGGTTGATCTGGCCCATGGATGCCCTGTCACTCCCTGACTGGTCTGGGGATGGGGGAGCATGTGAAATCTCCTCCCCCATCAGTGGCATGTGGCTATTAGTCAACCACCGTGCACCTGTTGCAAAGCGGGGGAAGAGAGTGAGAGACTTTGTGCTCTCCCTGCCACCACGGAGTGGGGGGCAAAAACTTCACATGCTCCCCCCCCCACTCCCAGGCCAGTCAGGGTCTGTGGGTGGGAAACTATGAAAGTGTCCTGGCCCCACCCATTTTGCCCGAGGCATCGCCCCTTTTGGGGCAGCCTGAGGCCCCCAGTTCAAAAATGTCTGAAGTGGCCGCCTGATATTGCCCACCCCGATATGGGAGGAGAACACAAAGAGTGTGGTTGCACTGATGGCCCTGGGAACAGAATATTACTAATGTCCAAATGCAACCAGAGGGAGCCTAGCCCAAGTCTGCAGGCCTGGCGGTCAGAACAAATGTTTTTATTTGCACTCTGAGCAATCTGGCTCTAGAATCAAGAAATATGAGACTAGCAAGGGAGCCCCACAGCACTCACGTGGTGGAGGCACTGCATGGAGCAGAGCCATTCTGAACCCACTGTGCAACCCAGAATGAAATGTGGCTGCTGTGGATAAACCAGCCCCAGAGCATTGCCATCAGCCTGCAGCCAGGACCCCAATGCCCTGGCTGGCCACCCGCTGCCCCACACAATTCTCAACCACGGGACTGGCTGCCTGCTCTCGCCCTGCCCCCACCAGCAACTCCAATGCCATGGTCACTTGCTCTCCTGCCATTTCCTCCTCCCCCCTACTCCCGGCACCCACTCAACCCCTCCCGGCACCCTGGGCACCCGCTCAACTCCTCCTCCCCCCCCCCTACTCCCTGCACCCCGGGCACCCGCTCATCCCCTCCCCCCTACTCCCTGCACCCCGGGCACCCGCTCAACCCCTCCCCCTACTCCCTGCACCCCGGGCACCCGCTCAACCCCTCCCCCTACTCCCTGCACCCCGGGCACCCGCTCATCCCCTCCCCCCTACTCCCTGCACCCCGGGCACCCGCTCATCCCCCCCCCCCTGCACCCCGGGCACCCGCTCAACCCCTCCCCCTACTCCCTGCACCCCGGGCACCCGCTCAACCCCTCCCCCTACTCCCCGCACCCCGGGCACCCGCTCAACCCCTCCCCCTACTCCCTGCACCCCGGGCACCCGCTCAACCCCTCCCCCTACTCCCTGCACCCCGGGCACCCGCTCAACCCCTCCCCCTACTCCCCGCACCCCGGGCACCCGCTCAACCCCTCCCCCTACTCCCCGCACCCCGGGCACCCGCTCAACCCCTCCCCCTACTCCCCGCACCCCGGGCACCCGCTCAACCCCTCCCCCTACTCCCTGCACCCCGGGCACCCGCTCAACCCCTCCCCCTACTCCCTGCACCCCGGGCACCCGCTCAACCCGAGCGCATGCTCCGCCCACCGGCAAGCAGCGACCCCGCCGACCCCCATCTCCCCCGGGTACCGCAGTCCGGCTCCGAGGAACCGCTGCCAGGCAACGACCAGCACCCGGCTCATGGCCCTTCCCCGCGACCGCCCGGCCCGCCCAGCGAGAGGGGCCGGTGTCCCAGCCCGCCGGAAGAGGGGAAAGGCCAGCGCCGGGCATTGTGGTCTCTGGGAGGAAAGATGGCGGCACCCGGTGGCTGGCGCGGTGCATTGTGGTCTCGGGGCGGGGGGAAGATGGCGGCGCCCATGCAGCGGGGCCTGTGCGGTGGCGCGGGGCGGTGGAGGGGGGCGCTGGGCTCTCGCTGCCTGACCGCCGCGGCCGCGTCCCCGTGGCGGCTCCTGGGAGCGCTGTGTCTGCAGAGGCCGCCTCGCATCACGCCGGCCCTGAGCCCGGTGCAGGAGGAGATGGCGCGGCTGGTGCAGCAGGTAGCGCGGGGCGGGGAGCCTGGCTGTGGGGGGCGCGGGCCGGGGGGAGCGCACTGGACCGAATTCCGCGGCGGGATCCCGAGCGCAGAAGGTGGCCGGCGTCTGCATTGGCCACATGCTGCGTGGCCCCCCGGAGGACACCGCGGGGTCCCCTCTTGTCCGCTTCCGGAGCAGCAGGGCTGAGGCAGAGCCGCTTCCCGTGCCCGGGGACGGGGACCCACCTGTAAAACTCTTCCCGGTAGCTTTCCGAGCACGTAGTTGAAACCCAGGTGAAAATGAACAAGGTGGGGGCTGTGCCCCAGGTGCTCATGGCCTTGGTGCAGGAATCGCTGAGTGAGGGTTCATGGTCTGTGGTGCATGAAGGATATTAAGGACTAGTCGACTATCGGATAAGCACATGTTTATCAGATAGTCAACTAGTCATTCCTCCTCCCCGCCCCTGCCTTGCTGCCTCTATCAGATAGAGGTGGGAAAGGGGATACAGTGAGCCCTCGCTACTTCGCGGTTCGACCATCGCGGATTCACGACTTCGCGGACTTCAAAGGGCAATGAAGAATCAGCCCCCTGCTAGTCAATACATTGTCACCCTGCAGTGCCTGCTGTGTTTTCAGCTGCTCCATGCTACGCCAAGGTGAAAGGATGACGTCCTTTTATAAACGAACCTGAATACATTCATCTTCACAAAGTGTCCAGGAGATGATTTCTCTTCGCTCAGTCTGCTGCCACCTTTATTTGCCCCCAAGCAGCAATGTACGCTCAGCAATTGATTTTCTACCTACTGCTTATAAACTCAGTCTCTGTTCCCTTGCTGGTTAATTATTAAACTATTAAACTATTAAATCAAAAGCAATAGGAGTGAGAGTGTGTAAATCAAAACCTCTCGCATGTTAAATATGGTGTCCCTACTTCGCGGATTTTCAACTATCGCGGTCGGGTTTGGAACCTATCTACCGCGATAAACGAGGGTTCACTGTACTTCAAAGTGGCAGCACTGCACAGATGATCCCGGGCTCCATGTGGGGCTGCCCCTTTGAAATGCTGCCATGGCATTGGGGCTCTTGTACGTTTCAAAGGAGGAATGCAGAGGTGCCTTCCTGTAGTTGATGGAAATTCCATCAACTACTTGACTAGTAAATTACTTGATATTTAACATCGTCAGTGTGCAGTCTAGATTATTAAAACGTCCTCTCCTTGCCTTAAACACCATGATTCCACTTCCATAAGGAGGGTGTGGCTGTCAGGGGGGAGTAATGCAAATGGCACATTCAGGGTGTCCTTTGAGTCATTTCTGAGCAACATGCTCCAGCACAGTGCTACTAGGTGTCGAGATTCCATGAAGGTGACTTGTAGTAAGAGAATACTCTCTCCTCTGAGATAACACTGAGTTCAATGCCTGGCTGTTTTAAAAGGTAACATCTGCTGCATGTAACATGAAGTCCATGTTACCGTGCAGTTCTCAAAATTGGAATTACCTGACTTACATGCATTTAGATTTCAGACTGTAATATTGTGCTAATATGCTTTGATAGTGAACATATAATTGTTTTTTCAGTGGGTAAGCATCTCGTTATGTCTGCAATATTAGATGTTATCTCAGTGTGTAGCAAAACATTGGCTTCCTGGGGTATAGTGTATGTTATGTGAAGAGAAATTATTCTCCAACAGGAAGAAATCAACACATGCCCTGTTTGTGGCAATAAAAATAGCTTTATTCTTTCCAGGTGATTCAGGATAACAGTGCTTTTAATTGTGATCAATGGTCAGGCCCCTGATGAACTAAGTTCTATACATGACAATTTTCTATTATGACCTTTCCAGATAGAGGTGGAGAAAAGCCACTTTTCGGACCATGAGATCCGGCACTTGGTAGAAGAGGAGCAGCTACAAAAGAAGAAATACAACATCCAGGATGAGGCGACTGACTCTGGGCAAGCTATTTTGCTGGCCCAAGACCTAGAGGATGCCTGGGAACAAAAATTCCAAAGTTTCAAAGCTGGCCACCGACTAACAGGTTCTCATCCAAGAGGGTTGGGGTGCCTCTGGTCTCTCTGAAAATATTTGACTTTGGTACATTTGCGTGGAGGTGAAGGAGGGTACCGAGCCCTCAGATGGAAGGACCTTCTTGACTCTCATGACCCCTTTCAGCTATTATAGGAGGAATTAGCTGGCCTTTGAAAGGAGCTGGCCTCTGATCCTTTTTTGCAGAACCTTTGAGAGAGTATGAAGTAGGAAGGCTGGATATTTTGTCCTTGAAAGAAAAACTATGACAGCCTGTCTCCTTTCACAAGAGCATGCAACATAGGCATTGTTTTTATGTAGAGTCTACATAAATGTTGACTGAGTTATTAGGCACTACATTGAACTAGAGACTTATATTAGTTGTTTTAAATGGTCTCTTTTAAAAAGAAGAGCATCTAAAGTGCAATTCTGTCACCTTTATGAGACATGACTGGAAATCAATGGATTCTGTCCAGATTCCCTGTGGCATTTATTCTCTTGTATATAGATTCGTATCTTGCTCATTGGACCCCCCTCCCCACTCACACTGAGTGCCTTCCAGCAGTATGTTAAGCAATATGACTAATGTCTGTCATCATCTCCCCAGAGGTAGAAGCATGTTTAGTTGAGTGTCTTGAGAACGTAAGAACAGCCATGCTGAGTCAGAACAATGATCCTTGTAGCCCAGTATCCTGTCTTCTGACAGTGTTCAGTGCAAGATGCTTCAGATAGAAGGAATTGAACAGGGAAATGTAGAGTGATCTGTCCCCTTCTGAATAGTCCCAGCATCGAGCAACTGGAAGTTTAGGGGCACCTGGAGCATGGGATTGCATTCCTGGACTATCCTCTTGAACTTACCCAATTTTTTAACCCCATTATACTTTTGGCCTTCATAACATCTCACGACAAGTGAGTTCCATAGGTTGTGTGTTTGTATGAGGAGATGCTTCCTCTTTTAAAATTTAAACCTGCTGCTTATTAATTTCATCAGGTGAACCCTACTTCCTGTGTTATGTGAAGAGGAAAATAACACTTCCCTATTCTCTTTCTACATCATTCACAATTGTATAGGCCTCTCTTGTCCCCTCCCCTCCCTTAGTGTCTCTTTTATAAGAGGAATAGTCCCAGTCTTTTTAATATTTGCATCTATGGAGCTGCCATACCCCTAATCGCTTTCATTGCCTTTCTCTGTACCTTTTTCCAAGTCTAATGTATCTTTTTGATGTATGGAGAACTGTGTGGAGAATTGAAAGACTGAAAGTGCCATGGTTTTTTATAGTGGCATAGTTTTATGCTTTATTTGTTTCTTTCCTAATGGTTCCTAATATTCTGTTAACTTTTTTGACTGCTACTGCACATTGAGCAGATGTCTTATTTTGGGAGGGGTTTATTTTTTAATAAATATACCTATTCTTATGGGTCTATGTTAGAAAAGGCAAGATCAAAGAAATGTGCCTTGCACTTGGAGTGGAAAAGAGTTAGGTTTGTGGTGTTTTTTATTTCTTGAGGAAGCTTATTCTACAGTCTTGGAGAAAGTTCCAAGTTGATGAGAGCACTTGTATCAAGAAGCATCACTTGGAATTGTCCCATGTGTCCTTTTCAGAGTCTGAAAGAGAGGAAGGCTTGGTCTCTTATATAGGTACTGGATGACCTATCTGTCTCTGGAATCTGTTCTCTCTTGGCAGATGCTGACAAATGCAATGATCGGACATCTTTGAACAGGAAGCTGGATAGGAACCTGGTGCTCCTGGTCAAACAGCAGGTTGGCAGTCAAGAGCAGTGGCTCCTGCCTCAAGCCGAATGGCAGGCTGGGGAGACTTTGCGAAGCACTGCAGAGCGAGTCTTGGCTACTCTCTCAGGTGAGTCATCTGTTGTGCAGCTGCTGCTGCCACCCCTTCTTGTCCCCATTTCTTTCTCTTGTCATTACAGGGCTATTATCAGCTTATGGTAATAAATTCTCATTGTACTACATGAGAGAGAGGACATGCAGCAGCAGATGGGGTGGCTTGAACCCAGTGGGGTCTCTGAGGAGAGTTGTGTCTGGGTAAAGTTGCTGGGAAGCTTATGGATATTGTCCATTGTAGAGTTTTTGTACTGACTCTCTACAAGGGGTGCTAGCTGCCCAAGACTGTGTCTATATTTACCACGGCATGTAGAGCTCGGGCACTACACATGCAGCTGCACACCACAGTGAAAGGCAGGCTGCCTCCACACTTAACACTGCAGGTAGGTACCGTAGGAAGAGACTTCAGAGGTGGGGAGGCAGAAGGACACTGAACTGCTTAAAATAGCAGTGTAAACAGAGGAAGTACTGTTTAGCCATGTAGAGTGTGTGTGTAGGGTATATACCTGGGGAGTTCAGGCATGTAGGGTACCTTACTCAGCAAATCCATGTCTCACTATGTACTCTGCCATATATATCCGTGCAAGGGGGATGTGCAGTATCTATTCTGAGCACCACCATAAATATATATGTACCCTAAGAGCAAAACTGGTAGCTGCGGTGAACTTGACCCATTAAGTTCTTCATTGTGGATATACAGGTGTGCAGTGTTTCAGCCTTCGGGTCTGGCTCCTGAAGGGTACTTAGTGCTATAATGGGGGCAAGAACTTCTGTCTCCGCCACACAACCCATTAGCAGCCGTGGTGGGCATGTACAACCTGTTCTCAGCAAGGTCCTTCTTGCTTCCCAGCAGGGTGCACTATGAAAGCAGTGCAGTTAGCTTGTCAAAGGAAGAGGCCACTTCATGATCTCTGGGACCACACTACCTGTAGCCGGTCCTTGAGAGGGGTTGTTGGACTACAAAAAAAGACCCGAAGAGGAAGTTGTGGCACAGGATGGGCCTGTGAAAGGGTGTGTTGTTGCTAGAAGGAGAAAATGTGCTGTCTTTTGCTGTTCCACTGTTACCCCTTGTATGCAGCAGCTGCTGTCATTGTGTGATCTGATCTCTGTTTTCTTTTTCCCTCTGGATCCCTAGGAAATCACATCCGGGCCAAATTCCTAGGGAATGCGCCATGTGGGTTTTATAAGTACAAGTTCCCGAAGGCCTTCAGGACAGAGGACAGTGTGGGGGCCAAAATCTTCTTCTTCAAAGCCCTCCTCCAGAGTGATGACATGCTCCAGGCAGAGAGGAGAGGAGAGTATGTGTGGGTCAGCAAGGGAGAACTGGGGGATTACTTGAAACCGGACTACCTAAAACAAATCACCAGTTTTCTGATGGACCAGTAAAAGACATGGCTGGGCTCCAAGCAAATGGGGAGGACACAAAAAGCAACTTCATGCAGGTGCATGGATAATACATAGCATTGTTTCTGTGTACAGAGAGAGGGTTCTGAGCCTGAAGAAGAGTCCAACCTCCCCTTGTTTTCTATTCCTCTTCTCTGGGCCAGTACCAAATAAATATTAAAACCTCTGCTAAGTGAAGATCTCCCTGAAGAGAGTTGTGCTTATGTTGTATCCATCTTGAACACTCCTTGGATTCTCCTTTTCCCCCCTCCCAACCATGCTATTCCCTAGATCTGCAATACCTCTCTTCATTGGATTCCTACAGTTGCCTGAAGTATTCTTTCTTTAGCAGCTGTTTTTAATAAGAGGAGCAGTGAGGGCATGTCAACACCAGGAAATTATTTCAAAATAACTAAATTTGAAGTAATAACTCCTGAAATAACTATTTAAAAATAAGCTTATTTCCCAAGGAAAGTAGGAGTACATATTTCGAAATAACCAGCGCATTACTTTGAAATAATGGGCTTGATAGTGTGGATTCTCTGCTTATTATTTTTGAAATAACTCCCTAGTGTAGACCAGAGCTGAGTAAGCTGTTAAAATTGTAACAAGGCATTTATTAATTAGCAACATTGGGAGACTTGGGAAAGAAACATGTTTAAAAATGGGGAACTTTAAACTCTTCATCGAAGCTTCTCACTCCTTAACTTCCTTCTTGTTTGGGATGGCCCCTCTGGGGAGGAGGCACACCTATCAGTGTGCATGGGAGGAATAACAACTGCTTGCATCTGTAAGGAATTGGGCTCCCATTGGCCTGGACCATGGGAGAGCAGCATCTTCAGTAACAGGTTGGTCTCTGCTAATGCAAATTGTACACATGGATAGGTTGCCAGAGGTTCCTTTGGCCTCCTAAGAGGCAGACATTATAGTGTATCTAGCGAACCTGTTCTAGGCCAGTGTGTATATTAATTTGTGGCATCTGTGCCTCAGTAGAAAGTATATCAGTGGCTTCCAGGATACAGTGGCTGAAGACAAACTGTCCTCTCAGCTAAGTTGAGCATCTGGGCTTTATGCTCTGAGCAATGCCCAAGGAAATGTGCATGCTACAGCTGTGGCTTTGGCTCCTCTTTTGTTTTCTCTCTGCATGGGAAATTCACAGTGAAAGCCAAACAGCTTAAATCCTATGCAGCTGTTTCATCCCAGGCTGTGTCTAGACGGGCAAGTTTTTCCGGAAAATCAGCAGCTTTTCCGGAAAAACTTGCCAGTTGTCTACACTGGCCGCTTGAATTTCCGGAAGAGCACTGACGATCTCATGTAAAATCATCAGTGCTTTTCCGGAAATACTATGCTGCTCCCATTTGGGCAAAAGTCTTTTTCCGAAAGACTTTTGCGCAAAAGGGCCAGTGTAGACAGCATAGTACTGTTTTCTGCAAAAAAGCCCCGATCACGAAAATGGCGATCGGGGCTTTTTTGCGGAAAAGCATCCGTGGCCAATCTAGACGCGCTTTTCCGCAAAAAGTGCTTTTCCGGAAAAGCATCCTGTCAGTCTAGACGCGCTTTTCCGAAAATGCTTTTAACGGAAAAGTTTTCCGTTAAAAGCATTTTCGGAAAATCATGCCAATGTAGACGTAGCCCCAATGTTTACAGGGGTGCTGCAGCAAGTGGTCTGGTAGCCACCTAGCACACAGCCCTATTTCTCTACATAAAGATCAAGGTGTGGTTTTCCTGTTACCATTCTGACAGAGCTTCTGTGAGGCCATTGCAACCCACTTGTGTATGTGAAGTCTGACAGACTTAGATGCAGAACTGCTGCTCAAACTTTGCCCTTACTGAGTGCTCAATGAGTATCTTCAAAGCACTCCAAACACCTGTTCTCAATCTCACCAAGAAGTTCTGCATTAGAATTGACACTTCATGCATAGGGGAAGTTATGGCAGAGACATGATTTATCCAATGCCAATCTCGGTTAAGCTACATGTAGCAATTCCCCATTCCTATGCACAGCTTGCTAGGTTAGAGCTGTTAACTCTACTTGGTACCAGTGTTTCCTCAAGATAATCAGCAGCACAGCCCTGCAGATGACTAATCAGCCCCACCCAGTCAGGCTCAGGGCTCTGTGCTGATTGCTGGAGATTACTATATGTACTTTGTCAGCCCCTTGGGATCTGTCAAGCTGCAGGCCTCAAATGTAAAGCTGTTCTTAATTAATCCATAAGCAGTTAGAGAGACAGCCCAGAAGCCTTCTGCTTTCAAAAGCCAGGGAGTTTTGAAGCTGTAGGTTTGTAAAATTTTATTTATATATCCACATACACTGGAATATTTACTCAGCTTTGTTTGGGTCCTTAACTCAATTTTTATGTTTTGGTGGGTTTTTTTGGGAGGGGGGGGATAAAATTAAAATGTACATGTTTCATTTAAATCACTGTTCTAGGGTTGAGGGGTTCAATATGCAGACTGCCTTAGGGAGCGAGGATTACCCCAGCCCTCTTTTGCTGCAGCTTGGGGTCAGGTGAGAAGTGCTTCTCCATGGCTGCTGCAGTAGTCACACCTGAAGGAGGGGTGCATGTCTCTCAGCTGAGGCAGGTCTAAGTTCATCTGTTCCCCAGCCAGCATGAGGAATGCAGCAAACTACACTCTCTCCTTGCTCCCTGACAGAGGGGAACAGCTAGCAATGTTCCCATTTGCATGGGGGGAAGCTTCAGGCCTCTCTTCACTAAAGGGTACCTGAGGTGTGGAAGGCTTGGTGCTGGGCACTCCTTTCACTTGCCTGGGTATTGTCTCTCTTTATGGTTTTATAAGAAGCAATTGCATTCCATTTTCCTGGCACAACCAAATCCTTACTTTGCTCTAAGTTTTACAAGAGGACGCTGCATACCAAATTTGATGGTCCTAGCTCTTATTGTTCAGGAGGTGTTCTTGAATGGATAGACAGATTCACAGCCAGACTCTCTCAAATATAGAGTAGATTAAAATGTATAAAACCTCTCATCTTAAATTGCCCTAGGAGGCTTAAGTGGGGAGCTGAATCATTGCAGAGAGACTAGAGAGAGCGAAAGCAGACTGCAAAGAAATGAAATAAAGCCAAACATGTGCCTCAGGTCTGTGAGCTTCATTTGCCAAAGCCTGGTGACTCCAGCTTTACTGAAAATGGGGAAGGGTTGGACTTCAGCCCTCGGTGATACTGTATGCACCAGGAAGAGGGCACTTCATCCCAGCCATGCTAAGCACCTGCTTTTGCAGTCCCCTGCCTGTCAGACACACCTCACAGCAGGGTGTTCCTAGTCTCCATGGCAACTGTGACTGGATGTTTGTTCTCAGCCTGGGCTCAGAGTTGCCCCTCAGGAAGGACTCAGCGGAGCTCTGCCTCCATGCCGCTCACTCCAGGGCTCCCTGTGCAGGATTTCGGAAAGACTTTTAACTAAATGTCTCGCTGTTGGCTTTGAGGTTTTTTGGAACAAAGAGAATTCCATTTGGCTTTGAGAGGGTTTGAATGCAGCAGCTCTTCTCCCCACCATCCAGCTCCTAGCCATGGGGTGGGTGAGGTCTGTGCATAGGCAGGTTGCATAGAAGCTCTCTTCCCTCACACCGGACCACAATCATAGCATGGGAGCAGAGGTAAGGGTTTTGATGTTTTGTTTTTTTTAAACCAAGCCCCCATATGGAACTCCTAGTCCCAGAACTTGCGCTGTAAGTGGGAAAGTTTCATGGAACCACCTGAAGTGGTGGGGCAAGCAAGGTTTGTTCTGACAAGAATCCAAATCATCCCTTCTTCCCACAAGCTGTTTCACTTTCAAGGCCTCAGCTGCGAGGAAAGATGCCAGCTCCTGTGACCCTTCAGCAACCAATGAGTTGTCTCCAGCAGCTCCAGCTCACTCTTTATTCTGTCTGGACCCCACTCAACCTGGACTCAGCAGCAGGGAGTAAGGGGTAAGGTGATTCAGAGTCCCTTCCCTGAGAGAGAGATACCTACCTACTTTCCCCTTCCAGTTTCCAGGGGTCCTACAGGAGCTTATCTTCTCCTTGGGAGCCAGTAGCAAAGCAGTCACTGAGGCAGTATACAAAGGATGACCCTCCCTCCTTCCAGTGAGAATGTCTTCAAACTGCTTTATATCAGTATAGCTGTCCCTTTGAAACATCTCCGCTCTTCTAGGCTCCAGCTTAGATTTCACGTGAGGAAGAAGCTGTTCCTGCCTTACCTGAGAAGTAGAAGACACAGGTTGAAATTCTTTTGTGTAGAAAAAAATATGGAGCCCCATAAGCTTTCAATTTTTGTATTTTCAAGTTTGGGCAAATGCTCCCTTTGTGACCTTAACCATGGGTCCTTATCTGTGATTGACCTACTTAAGATAACCATGAAAGGCTAAAAAACCTCAAACTCAGTATTTCAGGATCAAGTTTATCCTTTCTCCCAAAGTGAATTAATATAAATCAACACTAGCAATAGCAAGACTCTTTGTAGAATTTGAAGATGAAAGGTGCAGATGTCCATCTCCTACAGATTACAATGACAGAGCCAATTTCATGAGGAAACATATTTTAGAAAAGGCATAAGATTCTTTGTTGTACAAAGACACAATAGCATGCAGCCCGTGTTAGATTTTGAGTCTTTCCTCACCCATGAGGAGATCAATATTCCATGCAGAAATACTGAAATCCTTCCTTATTGCATTGTTTACCTCCAAGCTCTGGAATATGAAAATATACCTCCTGGAGATACACGGAAGATAGGCACCTACATATATATTTAAGTTTCTGCTATTGCAAGAAGTATTTTCAATATAGAGCCCAATCCTTTGGGGCTCAACTTCTAAATGAATATATAGTCAAATGCTTCATCAACCTTCCTTTCAAGTGGAAGAGATACATATCTACCCTTATCTAGATGACCTTCTTATGCAATAATAGGACCCAGGAGTCATTGCTAAAAGCCTTCAGATACAGGGCTTTGAGCAAACAGATGGTAGGGCCATTTACAGCACGCTCAGATCTCCAGCAACTAAGTTATCACTCCAAACCATCTTTATTTCAGAAGAGAGATAGAAGATAGTTTTCCAAACATTAGCACACCTAAAATAAAATCTCACTCAGCTACTGGGCTAGGTTGCCTGAATGGACCATTTTGGAGGGGCAGGAGAAAGAAGAACAGTCTTCAGAGCTCATGCAGGCTTTAGTCTCGTTGTTGACAATATTTCCAAGGCTGTGTGTTGGTGGTGATGGGTTAGGGATGTGGGCACACTCGAATTGGCTAGTTTGGGAGGTGGTAGGCAGTGTGACGAGAGCTAATTCTTCACTCCTGAACCAGAGCATGGTTCTGTCCTGCTTCACTGAGCTGGGAAGGACAAGATCTTGTTCATTGCACTGGTAGAAACAGCCCAGGCCATCCTTTCCTTCACCCTCAGTTCTGGGTATCTCTCTGCTTTGATCTGTCCCTTCTTTCTTGGGAAAGAAAAGAGAAAATGAGGGCTTGGCTCCCTCTCAGCTCTATGGCCCCTTCTGCTTCTGTGTCTTCCCCCCACCCCACCCCCAGTGATGTGCAAAAAGCCATGCCAAGGGATCCTTTGCATTTTATTACATTAACTCTCTCATCCCAGCAGGTCTGGGAACTGTGGGTCCATGACTGATGGATTCTAGCCCCAGACCATGTTCCACTGCCTTGTCCCTGCATTTACAGCCTCAACATTCCTGTGGTGTGGAATGTCAGTAGGTAACCTGTGTGGTGTGGGCAGAGTGTACAGGCCTCTTACCAGCATCTTGGTTGAATTTTAGCTGTTTTTGTTTATTGGGATATTTATTGATACTGTATAAGGTCCCTTGTAGGGGTGGTGGGTGAACCCAGGGGTGGCGCAGACAAGCCCCCCATGCCACCTCTGCCACCCAGAGCCCTGTGGGATCTAATAGCCACCCCAAACACTGTAAGGGCAGGCCACTCTTCCTCCAACGGGTGGCACACAGCCCCAGACTCCTCCCGTCAGCCCAGGAGCATGGGGGAGGGCAGGTGGTGGCCCCAGGCTTCCCCTGCCCTGGGAGCAGAGGAGGAAAAGTGCATGGACCCAGCCTTCCCTGGCCCTGGCAGGAGAATGTTGGGGGAAGGCAGGTAGTGTGCAGCCCCGGCTTTCTTTGGAGCATGGGAAAGGTAGCCCCCCAGTCCTGGAGGGCACGCAGCCATCCTGGTCCTGTAGTGTGTATGATGGTCCGCCTCCCTGGCCCCAAAGCGTGAGATCTTGGCCTCAGCCTTCCCATCCTTGGTGGGGTTGAAGACCAGACAGCCCCGGGAGATGGGCTGAAGGAGGGCAGAGGCTGGGGATGGTGTATGGGCGGGGCCAGGCTGGCAATTTGGGAAGGCATTGCCTTCTCCTGCCTCTTATATTCATGGCTCATGGTCCGTTGTGCACTCTGTTTGCCTTGCTGGAACAAAAGGTGGGGAGCAGGGCCGGCTTTAGGAAGTGCGGGGCCCAATTCAAACAGTTTCGACGGGGCCCTGGCAGCCAGGATTTTTTTTGTTGATCCAAAAAAAAAAAATTGCACACACAAGAGTCACAGCCCCTTTAAATCCCCAGCTACAGGGCAGAATCATGTCCTGCCTTCCCGCCAAATCCCACCCCCCTCCCCCCGTGGCGCAGGGAAACCCCTGCACTCAACTTAACCCTCCTGCGGCACAGAGAAGCCGCCGCTCTCCTCCGGGGCCGACGTCCCCTCCCGCAGCGCGCCCGGCATGCCAGCACACTTCTGGCTTTAGGGCACAGGGCCCGATTCGGGGGAATCAATCAAATTGGCCTAAAGCCAGCCCTGGTGGAGAGAGAGGACTCTAGATTTCTTGGCAGTTTCTTTCTCGCTCTATAAAATCCCTGTATTTTATTTGTGTTGAAAGTTCTGCACCATAAGAAGCCTGAGGAACTTTGTACCAGAATGTCTCTGATACCGCACAGCATTTCCAAGCTCTGCCTGAGCCTCCCATAAGCTGGTGCACACAGTCTGCAAAAAGCAGGCCTACTGAGCTGAGTAAGGCAAATTTCACTCTGTGCAGCCAGGTGGCACAATCATGTAAAGATTTAAAAGCCCGATTTAGGTTTCCAGTGGCATGTGTTTACCTGTCTCTCTAGTGCCTACCTGGTATTTATTTCCCCATAGTATGAAACTATCCATGTAACCCAGTGGTCCCCAACATGGTGCCCGCGGGCACCATGGCACCCGCTGAGTGACCAGGGCTGGCCCAAGCTATTCTTGCACCCCAGGTCCCGAGTGCGTGGCGCATGTGCGGTGCTGGCCCCAGGCACGTGGCGCATGCGCAGCCCCACCCCGGGTGCGCGGTGCATGAGTGGCCCTGCCCCCAGGCGCCCAGCAGCCCCCAAAGGTTGGGGACCACTGATGTAACCTGATCTGGCTGGTTGTGTAGGACAGGAACGTGGGACAGCAGGGGCTGTACCGAGGAATAGCTACACGGATAGGTGGGAGGGACAAGACGTGCATAGTGAGGTGGGGCATTGGCAGGGAGGAACAGACTCAGAACAAAATTGTTACGGAATCTGTGCCTGCAATATCAGCTCCTTTATTCAAGAACAAACAGCTATAAACTGGCCATCAACAAGTTTGGGATTGAAATTAGATGAAAGTTTCTAATCATTAGAGCGACGTTCTGGAATAGCTTTTCAAATGGAGCACTGGGGGCAAAAAACCTAGCTGGCTTCTACACTAACCACGATAAATGTCTGGCGGGGATGGTATAATGAGACTGCCTGCAATAGCACATAGTCAATCTGCAATGGCTAGTAGTAAATCTCTCCAATGGCCAGTGATGAGACACTATATGGGAAGGGCTCTGCTACAGAGAATCCTTTTCCCGTTGGCTGGCTTGTAAGTCTTGCTCACATGCTCAGGGTCTAACTTCCTTATCTGGTGTTAGGAAAGAATTTTCCCTTGGGTTCAATTGGCGGAGGCCGGGGGGGATTTTTGCCTTGCTCTACAGCATGGGGTACGGGTCACTTCCAGATATAAACTAGTGTAAACGGTGAATTCTCTGTGACCTGAAGTCTCAAATCATGATTTGAGGATTTTAGAGATTACGGGTCTGTTACAGCAGTGGGTAAGTGAGCTTCTGTGGTCTAATATGTGCAGAAGCTCAGACTACATAATCATGATGGTTCCTTCTGACCCTAAATTAGGGACATTAAAAATGAGTATTTGTGTAAACGTGTAACTGCTGAAATTTGTATCAGTTACCCATTTACATGCAAGGGGCAGGTGGGAGCTGGTGCTCGCAGGGAACCCACCTGACCTGCCCCTTCTGCCTCTGATAGAGAGACAGCAGTGCGGGGCACAGGCCCCCAACCCCCTGCACTGCTGCCTCTCTATTAATCCTAACAGTTACATGCACCTCATCCTTGCTACCTTTGTATCAGAGGGAGCAGAGTGGGGGTGTCGCAGGCAGCTTCCACCTCTCCCCCCACTTGAAACAAGGATGGGGTGCGTGTAACTGTTAGAATTAACCAATGAGCCCAGGCTAATCAGTTAATTGTGTACACAAGTTCACACTAACACCCCTACCTTAAAGTCCGAGTCCATATCTTCAATACACACACAGTCAGTGGGAAGCATTTTTGAGCAGGATGTTTGAGGGCAGGTGGTGTTTCAGATGTGATTCTCCTGAGAAGGACATTTTCCTCTTTAAGAACTTGGAAGTCTGGTTAATACTCTAGTTCTGCCTTGAGTACATGACCTACTGAGATCCCTTCCAGCCCTACACTTCTATAAGTCTCTATGTACAACGCTGCAGAGGAAAACTGACTCCAAGTGCAGCCCAGCTGGGTTTCAGATGCCACCCAAAAGCATCTTGTAAGACCAGGGACAAAAGGCCATTTAATGAAATTAAAAGGGGGCAAATGCAAAACAGACACTAGGAAAGACTTTTTTTCATACCATGTGTGATTAGATAGAAAGGCATTACCCCCAAGGGGTCATTTATACTGGGAGCTTAGCAAGATTCCAGAACGGACAGGACTCTATATGGATAACAACTCTAGATATTCTTGTTATAATTAACAACGCATTTTGGAGGAGCTGTTAAACCTCATGCTTATTGATTTAAACCAGCGATGAAAGTAACTTACAATTTCTTACAGGTACTGTACTATTGTAACCCGGGTCCCTGCCAGTTCTTTAAATAGCTCCCTGATGGCTTTCGTCGCAGATCATCCAGTTCTTCCCAGAGCTGCACGCCAGGATATACCCCCTAAATTTCACCTCTGGTTTAAACCCATTTCTAACTATTAGCGGACCAGGACAAGACCTAAGATTGTGGCAGAATATCCCACATCTGCCTCCTGCACAGTGACACCTTCCTCTGAAGCATCCGATACTGGTCACTGCCAGAGGCAGGATACTGGACTGGCTGGACTTTGGGTTTGATCCAGTCAGGCTCTTCCTATGTGTCTTCCTACACCAGTAGCATTGGTAGTGTCATTCCCATAGTTGTATGTGTGTGGCCTTGAAGCTCAGTGTACTCCCTGCTTGCCTTCTGCTCACTCTCATTTATCAAAGTAATTACACACATTACATTTATCCTTTCAGGTTTTACCCTCCCAAATGTTATTCCTGAGCATTAAACCTGTGGGGGAAGTGAATTACCGGTGAAAGTAACTAGATATAATCCAAGTTTAATGGGCACATAGAAAAGCAAACCAGCTTGGATAGGGCGGCTCAGGCAGCGTCCTGCATTTGCAGGCAAATAGGAATTTATCTTGATGTGTGTATATATCCAGCTTAGTGATCTGTGAGCTCTTAATAATTGGTTTGGTGCCCT
This sequence comes from Pelodiscus sinensis, assembly GCF_052426305.1. Classification (NCBI taxonomy): domain Eukaryota; kingdom Metazoa; phylum Chordata; order Testudines; family Trionychidae; genus Pelodiscus; species Pelodiscus sinensis. Next base: position 30,971,964 of record NC_143065.1, read on the forward strand.
GTCAGCAGTACTCACTCTGCAGAGCTTTTCCTCGTCTCTGGTTAATATAATGGGTCACAAATCCCATTCGCCTTTGAATTCTGAGTAATCCTTTGTGCATGTTGCCTATTGCTTTTTTGGAAGCATTGGGGGGGAAATCAGAGCCATGTGTCTGGACCCGTGTATTTGTAGGCCATTGGCCTGCCTGGGCTGCTCTTCTGAATGGCCAACACAGCTTATTAGTGCCAGACACCAATGTATCACTCTGGAAAACAAATTGCTTTGCAATCAATGACATTAGCAACTTGGGACTGTTGGGGAGCCTAGGAAAGGGACAGGGTGTATTCAAGAGCAGGCAGCCAAGTGCTAATAGGGTTACCAGATGGGTTTCAAAAACAAACCGGACACATGTGATCTCAGAACAGGGGGGCGGAGCAAGCTGGCCAGGAGGGGGTCAGGAGGAGAAGTGCTGACTGGGAAAGACTGGGGTGGGGAGGAACTGGTCAGTAGGAAGCAGGGCTGGCCGGGAGGAGGTTGTGGGGAGCGGGGCTGGCTGGGGGAAGGGAGGAGGACAGGCCAGTGGGAAGCAGGGCTGGCCGGGAGGAGTTGTGGGGAGCGTGGCTGGCTGGGGGAAGGGAGGGGGACAGGCCAGTGGGAAGCAGGGCTGGCCGGGGGAGATTGGGGTGGGGGAACTGGCCAGCAGGGAGCAGGGCTGACCAGGCATATCCTGACGTGCTGCCCGTCCCGTGCACAGTCCCGGCAGGGTGCACGGGCGAGTCTGGCCCTGGGGATTCTATCCCACCCCGCTCCACCCCTGCCCCCCTCCTCTCTACTGTGTAGTTGCGTACAGCCTGGCTGGTAGAAATGCTCACGCAGTGTGAGTGCATCTACCACCCAGGCAGCATGCAACTATGTACTGATACTCATGAGAATAATGAAACCTACTTAATTAGAAAATACTGGACATTTATATGTCCGGTATTTTCTCAATTTGTTTCCCGGACAGAAAGCTCAAAACCGGACTGTCCAGTTCAAAACTGGACACCTGGCAACCCTAAGTACTAAGGAGAAGGGCTGTGATTAATGGACTGCTCTTGCAGACCCCAATATCATGCCATGGCTGCTGTACTTCAGGGAGCAGTGTGGGTGACTCTCTCACCCTCTGAGCCCATGCAGACTCCAGTGTTCCACTTGTACTAGGGGCTTTGTGTTGCATGGAGCAGCCTGGATGAATGTAAAAGATGTTCTCCTTTGACTCAGAGCAAACTCTTGCCCAGCATTGTGCTAGAAAAGGTTTGCTTCATGGCCTGGTAGGTAGTTCCTTTTGAATCAGTCCTGATGCTGTAGTGTGGAAGGGAGCTATGTGCTGGGGAAGCAATGTTAGTGACTCAGTAGTGAATGTTGTCCTCTGAGAGTCAATGCTGATCCCAACCCTCTGGCATGGTGCTAAGAAGTCCTGGGCTGCAGCAACTTTAGAAACCTTCCAGTAGTGACCATTCTCCCAGGCTTCCTGCCTTTCAGTCCCTTTGATTTCATTGGCCTGGAAACAGGATTCTTATAGCTCCTGAGTTCATCTGCTAGTGATTGTTCTTTCTCATTCCATCCCATCTGACTCAAAGCCCCCAGCACGATATGAGGTATTGGAGTCAACACCACTGATTCAGAGAGAAAAGCATCCTCTCCCCGAAACACAGTGCCCCCTAAGGTCGCCTTGGATGCTGTCCTCTGAGAGTCAAGCATTCACCATCAGCCTCTCGGTGTGCGTGCATACACACAGCATTGCTATCACGGACACCTGTTTCACTCTGATTGTAAATGAAAGGGGATTGCAAAAATATTTGACTTCAAATAAGGGGAATGCCAAACTGGAAAGTTTGAGAAACTCCTCCAGCCACACAGCACTCTACAGCACCATGACTGGGTCATGGGTGTCAGCTGGCTCAGCAGAGAGCACCCCCTATAGCAGGAGATGACATGTTTCAGATGAGACTGTGGTTGCTTATGGGTAACGTTACATTCAAACCTGAGACTATCTGGAGTTGTATAATGGGACACAGGCCAGCTCCACTAAGATTAGGAGAATCTTGTGTGCTAAGTCAGTGTTTCTCAAACTTTCCAGGTTGGCATTTGCCTTATTTGAAGTCAAAAGGGTGCAATCCCCTTTAATTTACAATAAGGCTATGTCTAACTCGCGGCTTCTTGTGTGAGTAATATGCAAATGAGGCTAAGCGTGGAATATTGCCGAGCCTCATTTGCATACCTAATGGCCACCATTTTTTTCAGAAGAGGCTCTTGTGCAAGAAGGAGCATCTACACTGCCCTTTCTTGCCCAAGAAAAACCCTCTTGCACGATGCCGTTACACCTATTACTTTTCAGGAAGAACGGCATTGCACAAGAGGGTTTTTCTTATGCAAGAAAGGGCAGTGTAGACGCTTCTTCTTGCACAAGAGCCTCTTCTTAAAAAAATGGTGGCTCATTAGGTATGCAAATGAGGCTCGGCGATATTCCACGCCTAGCCTCATTTGCATATTACTCGCGCAAGAAGCCGCGAGTGTAGATATAGCCCAGGAGTAAAAAAGAGTTTTAAAAAAGAGTTACAAACGAGTATAAAAGGTATCTGTGCTAGTAATGCTGTGTGTATGCATGAACACTGAGGCTACGTCTATGCTGCACAGTTATTTTGGAATAAACTATTCCAGAAAAGTTATTCCGAAATAGCTTATTTAGAAATAGAATGTCTACACTACAGGGAAGCCTCAAAATTAGTCTGAGGAAGGCTTCCCAAATGTAGAGGTGCTATCTCGATTTAGAGCCCTAAGAGGAATAACAGAATGGCCCTGGTGAGGGGCTATTTTGAAATAGCAGAAGTGGAGCATCCACACATGCCTTATTTCGAAATAGCTATTTTGGAATAGGCGTTATTCCTCGTAGAGCGAAGTTTACAGAAGCTGGAATATCCTGTCTGTTATTTCAAAAAATTATTTCAAAATAACAGAATTGCTGTGTAGATGCTCGCATAGTTATTTTGGAATAATGGCCGTTACTCCGAAATAACTTTGCTGTGTAGACACACTGAGAGGCTGATGGTGAATGCTTGAAGGGTAAGCGTGTGCGTGGAGTGTGAACACCAGATCTCATTTACTTTTATTTCTAACAACAACTTTGGCCTCTCACAGCCCTTCCTCTTCTCCCCCCACCCCCCCAATTGCCTTCTAGACTCTCCCCACCCACCCACCGGTATTGCAATCCCCTGGTTGAGAAACTTGGTACTAAGGAGTGAAAGCAGGCTCAGTAGGGCGTGTCTTTACCAGGCTCCCTCATTGCTTTCATTGAATTGACCCCCTGTGATCTGGACTGCTGGCCTCTTCTCATAGTCATAGCCCGGAGGGAGCAAGCCTTTGCAGTGGGGATCTGAGGCTGTGGGCAGCTCTGGACTGCACATCTGGCTCAGGCCTGGGGCCAGATTAATTTAAGAGTCACGTTTGGCCTAGTGTTCTGCTGCAGAATTTTGTTGACAGCCGTGTGTAGGCCAACACTTTACTTGCCGCTAGGTGGCAGGCTCTGTCTGGGAAATCCCATCGGCTGCTCCTTCCCCGAGATTTTCCTTAAGCTCGCCCAGGGCCTCAGCATCATGAGTGGCTGCGGCAAGGGTGGGAGCAATAGCCTGGACTAGTTGCCGGTGGTTATTACAGCTCCAGCCCTGTTCAGCGCATGGGAGGCTAGCACCAGAATGGCCCTGGGGAGGCTGTTGCGAAGGGAGTGTGTAGCAGCTGGCTTCTCTGCTATGCTCCCTGTGGCTCAGAGGGCCCGAGCGGTGCCATCGGGGAGGGTCAGGCCGTGGGGCCGGGGAGGCATGTCTGAGAATGGAAGGGGCGGGGGGGGGGGAAGAGTGTATGTTTGTGGTTGTGTGAATGGAGGCTGCACACGTCTGGTCGTTCATGGGAAGGGCGGACATTGGAGAGTGTGATGACTGGTGGTTTTGCTAGAGGCAGACGCAAGCCATGAGACAGGCTCTGATTTCCAGAGGGCCAGGGGTTAAATGTTTCCTCTGTGGAAGGCGACAAATAGCTTGCCTTCAGCACTGTGGTATCCTGTGTTGTGGAGAGGAGAGGAGTGCTTTCAGGTCCGGAACTGGAGGAGCTTTATTCTGGGCTCAGAAGCTGGGTTGAGGACTCCAGCCCCTGGTTAAAGTGGCCACAAGCCATTTAAAACACTGCTTTGACCCCTAATGATTCCCCCCGCCTCTCAGCATCGCCAGCAGAATTCCTGAGGGTTGCAAGAGCCAGTTTCAGCTGCATCTCAAGGAACTGGAGGGCGGGGAGCTGTGGGTACTGCAAGTCCCTTATGCAAGGGCTAGGGTCCTCTAATAGTCATGCCCAGCACTAACTCTCCAAGGCCAAGCTCTTAGCATATTTGTGTCTCTTCCCAAGCGGTGTGATCCCAGGGCTGTCTGGAGCCTGGGGGAGAGTTGCCTGCCATGGGAGGCTGTCACAGGAAACTCTCAATTCCCAAACGCTTATGACTGGCTCCTTAGCACAATGGCATCAACAGGGCCGGCCCACAACATTTTGGCACCCGAGGCAGGGAGCTCAAATGATGCCCCCATGCCTCCTCACTTGGGCCAAAACTTTGAGAGGTCTCAATTCTGCCTTTTTCCTGTTCTACTCCTCTCATGGTACTGCTCTGCTACCGACCAGCAGCAGACACAATTTTCTACACTCTGGGTCCTAGTGGCACCCCCCCCCCCCCACAGTCTGGCACCTGAGGCGGCCGCCTTAGTTCGCCTCATGGTAAGGCCAGCCCTGGGCATCAACATCCCATTTGCAGTGTGGCAGAGAATCTGTTCACATTAATTACCATTAGTAAAAACTGCATTAATGTAGCACTTGTGAAAGTAGCAGACCACCCTCCCTCCAGCCCCAAGGCTGTTCCAGACTGCTCTGTCGATGCCCCTCACTCTTGGCCTACGGCCTCCCCACCTATTTCAGGTTTGGGCTCCCCCTGCACTGATCTGTCAATACGCCTCAATCCATTTCTGCCCCCGCTCCAGCACACTCATCTGTCAATGAACCTCAGCTCTGACCTGCAGAATCCTTACTATCCTTCTCCCTGTACCTCTGCCAATGCACCTGCCATCCATCCCCCCTGTTACTCCACTCTTTGGGATGAGCAGAGCTTGCCCTGCTCTGTATCCAACTCTGCTTGTGCTTTGAGGCATCCTCTTTAATGATGACCCCCACCTGCAAGTTGCTGTGTTCCTCCTCAGAGCCAGGACCCAAGCTCAGCTGTCCATCCATCACTGTCAGAACTTATGTCCAACAGGACTTGTGCTGATTCCACTCGGTATATCCTATAATGCCAGGTGGCCACGGGCTCTCCCTCTGACCCCAATCTCTCTCAGAGCCATGTAGGCAACTTTCCCCCGGGGGTGGGATGTCTCTCCCCAGGGGAAGCATGTCAGTCGGAGTCCAAACAGCTGAATCTGGCCTGTGTGAAAACTCACAAGTAACTCCATAAATTATCAGGTTGTAAAGCATTTCCTCCTCCCTCCCCTCCTGGGCTTGATGTGCCCAGCTGCATGTTCCAGATGGCCAGGAGGGGCGTAGGAGGTACCATCTCTGGCATTGTCCCATGGGGTGCATCAGCCCTGCTGTGAACTCACGGCCACAGCTAGATGGGGGAATTGACACCCCTGAAGCATTTAGCAACATTTCCATCTGTGCCCAGTGCAAGCAGCCTTTGCTTCCAAGATCTGCCCCAGGGCTGCAGGGAGAGGACCCCCCAGAATGGCACCCAGTGGAAGATGCATCAGCAGGGATGTATCTGAGCCATTGATCTCTGAACTCTCATGCTTTATCCTAGAGATTCTCAGGGCATTGGTAGCAGGAAAGTTCTGGGTTCCAAGAGAAGATCATCTGAAGCAGGACTGGGGAAAGAGGCTCAAGAGCAGGCTGCCCTATTGCTCCTCCCCTCCCCCCCCTCCCCCCTCCCCAGCATCCTAAAGAAGCAGATGGCAGAGTGAAGTAGCCGGGAAGCTGCTGCAGCCTGTCCCGTCCCCACCCATTTGAGATGAGAGACAAATTTCCAGCATGCCTCAGCTGACAAGGCCCTTCCGCAAATGCCATGGAAACTTCTCCATTTCATGCAGGCCCTGACGCTTTTCAGTGTGGGGGAGGGAATAAGGATTGTTTGGTTTGGGCTAGTAGGAGATGCTCTGCCCGATCTGGCTAGGGCTATGTGTGGGGATCGCCTGTGTGGGGGACACTGCAGATCACAGCTTTGTCAGGGAGCCCGTGGAAGTTTTTGCTCTGCAAAAGTGCCAACAAGCAGCATTTACACTGCCTTTTAGCGACACGCCTGTGAGTGTGGAGAGTGCAAGGGGCTGGATTCCTGCTGTCAATGCCTGCCTCCTGGCCCTGCTATTTCCCCAGGCTACCACCACTGGGGGAAGAGGTGGGGCAGGGCCCCGCAGGGGTGAAGCAAGGACAGGGAAGAGGAGGGGAGAGGGCAGAGCAAAGGTGGGGACAGCACAGAGCAGGTGCAGAGAGAGGCAGGGCCTGGTGTGGGGTGGGGATTATCCTGGGCCTTCCCTGAGGTGGAGGGGGAGGGGTCATGTGGCCAGTGACTCCTCCACGTCCTCCCTCACCAGCTGGCTCTGCTGACAAACAGTGTTTACATTGTCTAACTTTTAGCCACATGACCATGTGGACACGGCTATGTTGCTAAAAGCAGTGTAGTGTAGACAGAGCCCTATCCCACCTCCACGGCTAAGGGGCTTGGCTTGTCACACAGGCTTTTGTGAGACTTTCCCATTAGGGGCCTTATCCTGCTTCCACTGCATGCAGCAGAGTTTTGCTGTTGATTCGGCAGGAGCTGGGGTGGGTGCTTCGGAAGCCAGCCTGTAATTCAGTGGCACTCAGTTGCTGCTGGAGGAGAGTTGTTAAAATTGTTTGGAAGCTGCCTAGGAACCAAACACACTATAGACCAGTATATAACAACCGGTTCCTCAAAAGGGCTGCAGAGGCGCTCCTGGCAAAGACAGGCTGGGAAGCCTAAATTCAGGAGCAGGCAAACTATAGAAACTAGGGCAAAGAACAGAATTATTGGCTACAGAGATAAACACGATTTTGTTGGCACACGATTGTTCCCATAGGTAAAGGGAAGTCACATGTCATCAATCTATTAGATTCTTTCAGGGAGTCAACAAGCATGTGGATATGGGTGATCCAGTCGATGGAATGTGTACTTGAACTTCCAGAAAATGTTTGAGATCTCTTGCCAATGGCTCTTAAGGGAACTAAGTAGTCATATGATAAGAGGGAAGTGCCTCGTGGAGCAGCAGCTGGCTAAAAGATAGGAAACAAAGAATAGGTGTGAATGGCCAGTTTTTACAGTAGAGAGAGGTTACCAGCAGGGTCCCCTAAGGATCTGTACTGGGACCTGTGCTCTCCACATATTCATTAATAATCTGAAAACAGGATTGAACTGTGAAGTGGCAAAGGTTGCAGACAATACAAAATTATTCAGGATAATTAAGTCCAAAAGAGACTACAAGGAGTTCCAAGAGGTGTGACGGCGAGTCGGGATTCCCCCTAGTCCTGCAGCCCCGTAGCAGCAAGAATGGACTCCACCAGCCAGTAGAATAGAGAGGGTTTATTGCTCCTCCAGGATACAGCACAGCACAGACGTGATATGCTTACAGGAGTCAGGGCCAGGATGCCTCAGACATCTTGGGATAGGAGTCCAGTGCCTCCCCTAGACCCTCAGTCCTCAGCTTAGGCTGTTTCCTTCATGTTTCCCCACCAGCCTCGCTCCCAGATCCTGCCCCCAAACCAGGTGTTCGTCTCCACCTCCCTTCCTTTGTCTCTCCCTTGTGGAAAGAGCCTTGTTATCTGGTCAGGCTGGTCCTAGGTGTCTGGGCCAATACACATGTGGGTGAGTCAGTGGGAATCACACATCACAGCGCAGGTGGGACACCGGGTTACAGAGCAAACAGCACCCCCGCTACATCACAAGGGGATCTCACAAAGCTGAGTGACTGGGCAGCAAAATGGCAGATGACATACAATGTTGGTTAGAACTCAGTAATGAACATTGAAAAAAAATCATTCCAATCACACATACACAAGTATAAGGTCTAAATTACCTTTTGCCACCCAAGAAAGAGATCTTGGAGACACTGTGGCTTGTTCCCTGGAAACTTCTGTTCAATCCACAGCAGCCACCAAAAAGGCTAATAGTATGTTAAGAACTATTAGGAAAAAGATTAAAAATAACATAAAATAGTATAATACCACTTCTAAATCCACAGCGCACTTACACCTTGAATACTGTGTCCAATTCTGGTTGCCCAATCTCAAAGGGTGCATCTACACTGCACCATTATTTCGAGATAGCTAGCGTTATTTTGAAACAACAACGTGAGCGTCTACACTAGGGAAGTTAAATATTGAGTAATTTACTAGTTGAGTAGTGGATGGAATTTCCATCAACTACTTGACTAGTCGATAGGTACTTCCGCATTCCTCCTTTGAGATGTACAAGAACCCCGCTTGGACTCTTGTACATTTCAAATGAGGAACTCTGCATGCAGCCTGGGGCCAGAGGGAAGTCCTACTGACTCTGAGCTACATGCGGGTGCCACCTTTGAAATGTACAAGACTCCCCAGCAGGGGCTCTTGTGCATTTCAAAGTGGAAGTGCCCTCATGGAGCCTGAGGTCAGTAGGGAACTCAAAGTCCCCTGCTGAATCCAGGCTCCATGCTGCTCTGCTGCTTTGAAATGCCATGTGGAGCCTGGGGTCAGCTGGGGACTTTGAGTTCCCTACTGACCTCAGGCTCCATGGGGGCACTTCCACTTTGAAATGCACAAGAGCCCCTGCTGGGGACTCTTATACATTTCAAAGCTGGCACTCACATGTAGCTCAGAGTCAATAGGACTTCCCACTGGCCCCAGCTGATCTTGGGCTCTGCGCAGCATTTCCCCAGAGCCTGGGATCAGTGACTCCCCAGCTGACCCTGGGCTCCACGCAAACACCACGGTGGCATTTTAAAGGGCAGCACTGCACAGCTGATCCCAGGCTCAGCTGTGTGGCGCTGCCCCTTTGAAACGCTGCCCCGGTGTTTCAAAGGGGCAGCGCCACATGGAGCATGGGTACAGGCTCAGTGCAGCACGGGCGCTTTGAAGTACTTCCTCTTCCCCTCCCCCCTTTGCTGCCTCTATCTGATAGAGGCAGCAAGGGAGGGGGGGAAATCAACTAGTTGACTCGACTATCCGATAAGCATTTGCTTTTCAGATAGTCAACTAGTCCTTAACATCCTTAGTTTACACAGCCATTCTGTTATTTCAAACAAAAATTTTTTTTTGAAATAACATCTGGCTTATTCTGAAATCTGTAAACCTCATTCTTTGAGGAATAATGCCTATTCTGAAATAGCTATTTCAAAATAAGGCATGTGTACATCCTCTACTGGTACTATTTCGAAATAACCCCTCACCAGGGCCATTCTAATTCCTCCTCGGTGCCTCCTGGAGCTCTAAATCAAGGTAGCACGTCACATTAGGGAAGCCTGCCTCCAGCTAATTTTGAGGCTTCCCTGCAGTGTAGATGTGCTATTTCAAAATAAGCTGTTTTAGAAGAACTATTCCAGAATAGCTTATTTTGAAATAGCCTTGCAGTGTAGACCTACCCTAAAGATATAGTGGAACTGGTTAAGGTTCAGAGAAGGGCAACAAAGATGATCAAGGGACTCCACACATGGAGAGACTCAAGGGAATAGGGCTGTTCAGTTTAGAAAAGAGACAACTACAATGGGGATCTGATCAAGGTCTATATGATCAGGAATAGTATGGAAAAAGTGAATAGACAAGAGTTATTTATCCCTTCATACAATAGAAAAACCAGGGAGTGGGGAAGTTGCACTAATAAATTAGGAAGCAGCAGGTTTAATGCAAACACGAGGAAGTACTTTTTCTCACAATGTGTGATTAACCTGTGACACTCATTGTCATGGGGCGTTGTGATGGCCACATGCATAACCTGGGTTAAAAAAAGATCTGGGAAAAATTAATAAGAGGATGGGTCTATCAGTGGTCATGAGTCAAGATGATGAAGGATGCAACTCCAAACTTTTGAGTACTAGAAGCCAGGCATGTTCCTTCTCCCTGAAGCTCTGGTACAGACTTCTGTCAAAGACAAGATACTGGACAAGATAGACCAGGCTCTGACCCACGACGGCAGCTCTCATGTTCTTAAGGTTCCTCTGGCACTCCTCTAGCTGAGCCCACTACTACCAATGCGATGTCCTCTGATGGAACTCTAGAAACCGTCTGCTATGTGCATGTCTGGATCATGCACATGGCGCGATACCCATGCACACCTGGCTGTGCTAGGTGCCTTGCTTAGGCTTTGCCCAGTGCTGAGCCCCACATCCCTGTGCACCAGAGGGATTGTAGCCACAGGCCCTAGGCTGTGTCACAGAGGCAGGGAAGCTGCAAGTAGTCAGGTTCCACTGGTATGCAAAGTAGCCAGCAGGCTTTTGTGCTGTGGAATTGGCAAAGCCCTTGTGCCTTTGTAGATTCCCTGTAAGTACCTTCCAACAAAAAAGGGATTATCTGTAGCTTGTTAGAGTCCTCACAGGGAGAGAGAATCAGGCTCTTTGCTCTGAAATGTTCTCTTCTCTGGGATTACAAGATAATGCATATGAAATGCCATTAGCTCAGCCAGGTTTATGGATTATTTGAAAATCAAATTCTTGTAATCTCACCCACCATCTGGCACGGGCATAGCAGCCAGCCACTAGCCTGGGGCCTTGAGTTTTGGGGAGCCTGGAGCACCACAACCAGCCACAGGCGCCTGGGAGCTGCTCCTGGCTCCTCCCTGTCTGTCCCCGGGGCTCAGGGCCAGAGCTCAGTCCTGGGAGCCTTGGCTTTTTCCCAAGTCGCTCTGGATTCAGCCAGAGGCCAAGTTTCTCTTTAGGCGCCCCCAGCCTGGCAGCATTTGCAGGAAGTTTCTCTAGGCTCCCATCCACCCACAAGGAGACCCCACCCCTCTGCGCCCCCTCGATTATCATGGTGAAGGCCAGGCCTTCGTCACACCTCCTGCTGCCATACCAGGTGGCTCCGGCTTGCACCAGGGAGCGCAATGATCATCTTACCCCATCTCCCATCCCTGTCAGCTTCCTCCTGAGGGCATGGGCACAGAGAGGGAGACCTGGGACAGGAGCTGGGGAGGGGGAAACAGAGCCTGGCTCCCCTCTCAGCTCTGAGCAGTGGTCACAGAATCACCCTTCGTTCCATCTCCCACCCTGGGGCCCAGGCAGCTGTGAGCGTTGCGTGGTAGCGGAGGTTCTTTTGTTCCGGGGCTGCACTCTGTCGCCTGGTGGGCACGTTCCAAAGAGGCAGAACTGGACGTCTCACTTAAAGACGTACTAATATGCTCGGTGTTTTTCTCTCTTTAAAGGTTCATTGGGGCCCGATGAAAGGTGCCACTCTGAGCGTCCCAGAGCCAAAGGGTTGATGCTGCCTGGCAGCAATAGGGAAAGCTCCCCTGATTCAGCTCTGCTCTGTAGCAGCTTCCTGCAGGAGTAGAAGGGGGTTGACTTGCCTTAGCCTCTCTGCTCACTCCACACCCTGGGGCCCAGGCAGTGGCAGGTCTGTCATTGCTCTGAGTTCCTTCCCTGGCTCCCAGCAGGGATTTCTGATTGGGGTGTTGACTGAGGCTACGTCTAGACTGCAGGCTTCATGCACAAGAAGCTTTTCTCAGAAGAGATCTTCCGCAAAAACTTCTTGTGCTAGAGAGCATCCACATTGCAAAAGTGCATCGAAAAAGCGATGGGCTTTTGCACAGGAGAGCGTCCAGACTGCCTGGATGCTGTCTCACAAGTGGGTAGTGATTGCTATGGACAGAATGGCCCCCAGGGCACCTGTGCTTTTTCCTCTTACCCCTCCTCCCCCGTCCACACATGCCTAGCCCCCCCTCTGATCTTTCAATTTACTTGTGCAAAAATGCGCTTGAGGTGTGGACGCTCTGTGAGTTTAAAACAGGTGTTTTTCCGCAAAAATTCTGTAGTGTAGACATAGCCTCAGGTGGTGGAGTGAGTCATGGGCAGGGTTTGTTCTCCCTTGCAGCTCTCTGGAGTTACGGGGATGTGCCCAGGAGGTGGATTCTCCCAGTGTGGCTTTAAAGGGAAGGAAGTAGAGGGGCAAGTTCCCAAGATGAACGGGAACTGACCCCAAGGTAGGGATGTAAAATCCTGTTTAATCAGTTAACCAGTTAAACTATGGATGGCCTGTCCATGGTGGGCCCCGCGGGGCTAGAGTAGACCCCTTTCTGAGGCGGGCGGAAATGCTCCAGCCCCCACTGGGTAATCGGAACTTGTAAGCCAAACCTCGCATCCCTACCCCAGAGGATACCTTGTGCACACGCACACGTGTGTGTGTGAACAAACAGGCTGACAGCCTAGTAAGCTAATAGGCTACCAGCAGGCTGCACCTGGGGAGCCAGCATGCCCCAAATAAGCAGCTTTCCTGAGTATGGTGCTCTGCCCTGCTGTATCTCTGCAGCCCATTGATTCAAAGTCAGCAGGGACTGAGGGGGGGAGGTGGGAATCTAGCCCCGGAGAGAGAAATGGAGGCCCCTGGCTGGTCCACATGAATCCCCCAGGCAGTGGGACTGTTTCCTTTGCACTAATGAGATTTGCATTGATGTCCTGGCTGGACAGAGCGGGCGGAGGGGTCAGGACTCGCTGCAAGATGCTGATGCAGGGATTCTTTACAGGAGGTTGCATTTCCTTATGAATATGAATCTGGAGCTGTCACAGTGAATCTGAGCTGCGTGCTGGGGCTGGAGGCGCCCATCATCAGGAGCAGGGAGCCAGCGATAAATCGGATTGTTCGCTGTGTGTAATGCAAGTGGACGTGAGCGTTCTGTGTGGGGCAGGGCGTTAGTGCCACCCCGGGAGAGCATCTGTGCCATGGCCTGGGGCTGAGTTCGTGTACAGCCCAAGCTCTCGTGGCAGAAGCCTGGCCCCTTGGGGGCAGTCCCAGCCCCGCACTTCAACTCTCCTGTGGCCATCTTCATAGGCAAAGGAATAGGCAGCATGCGAGGTGACCCAACAGGCAAAGGGATGCGTGTCTCGGTGGCTGGGGCTTGAAGTCTGCCTGCCCCAGTCATCCCTGCTGTGCCAACCATTGGCCACCTTGTACTAACCTCTGCTGTGACACAGCCTCCCATCTCCCTGTGTTAGGTCCCCAGCGGGGACCCAGCCTTCTCCGGGGCTGTTGCAGCTAGGAATTGCTGTGCGATCCTGCCTGTGTGAAGGAGGCTCTGTGGTGCTGACCCGGGACTTTCCTGTCTGTCCCTTGAATGACAGGTAATCGGGGACGTTTGTCTCCAGCTTCTGAGTCCAATTCTGTGTCAAACCTCAGCTCTGATGAGCTCGGGGCACACACCTTACGGTCTGTGCTGACCCACTCCTGTGACCTGTACCAAGCAATTCTGGGGGATTCCCCAGGCACCTCCCCCCAGCCCATCCCCTTCCTCTGCTGCAGACTCCCATGGCCTGTGGAGGGCAGTATAGCCCCTGTTCTGGTCCAAACAACCTTTGTCATGGCTTGCTCACACTGAAACACCTTGAGTAGGGTGTCCCTGTGGCCCTATAGCCCCTGGAGTACTGGTTGGGAAATGCTGCCAGCCCTGGGGCTGCTAACTTGGCTTAGACGCTGCCCAGGGCTGAGTCTAGACAAAACCCTCCCCTCTCCAGCCTGAGAAAAAGGCAATTGCCAGGGCTTCCCTAGCACTAGGGCTCTTGTTCTGCCATGCAGGGTAGATCCCCCGTGCCCCTATGGCCTGGGTGAGCACGAGGGACTGTGGGCGGAACCTCCCTTCTGCCCAAGGCCTGTGGGGCAAGGATCATTGTTACAGGAATCAGCGGCAGAGGTGATGAAGGCTTCTGCCCTGCCTCAGCCCCACATCCAGCATTTGTGCCTCTAAGAATGTAATGAGTCCTGGATTGTTTAATGGAGATAATTTGCAGATTTAATTGGCATTTTCCCTTTCTAATGCTTGCCCTACACACACCCACACCCACACACTGTACATACACAGCCATTCATGTAAACGCTGCCCACAGCCACACGTGTACACACACATTCCCACCCTCCTACACACACGGTGCACAGCCACCACGCTGTATACACACCGCACACACACAGTGTCTACAGCCATCCACAAAGCACGTACTGAAATTCAGACACACACAACCACAGCCACGGAGCAACTCAGCTCTCTGCAAACTCGGAACCACACACATTCTGCCCTCTGCCCCCCCACCACAATCACATGTGTTGTGTCTACTCTTCACACTCGCTCACGCTCCACACCCCTCCACCATACACCCTCACGTGTATTGGTACCCCTCCTGCATCCTCCCCTATTGAGACACTGTTGCCTTTACCCTTCCCATCTTGCTCATACCTCTATGCACTTGAGCATGGATGCAGGCACAAGAGATGCCCAACAGTGGAGCAGGATGCTGGACCAACCTCCTCAGTCTGAGCTGCCTCTCCTCTTGCATACAAGCACATTGGGTCAGTTGAGGTTTATCTGCTACCTTCTCCACATACATGCAGATGCTCCCCAGCCAGACGCACACTTGCCGCTCCCACATGCAGTGCTTGAGTGCCTGAGTGCTGGGCTGCCCCACGGTCTGGCTGGAGCTGGCCTTTGAAGCCAGAAGGGCCTGAATGCAGAGAGCTGTATTGAGGCCGGCTTCTGTGCTATTTGTGCTTTCACACTGTGCCTGGGGACTCAGCCCTGAACTCCATGTTCGTTGCATCGCTGCGATTTCAGAGCCATTTTGTCAAGCTCAGAGGAGAGGGTTTCTACCATCCAGCCCTGCAAACTGCCCTGGACTCTGAGCATCAAGCTGGGCCCGATCTGGATCATGCATCATGATCACTGATAAAGATGCTGACCCGGGCCCAGCCCTGAGCTGTAGCTGAGCTCAGCAGAAGGACTGAGCAGGTCGGCCATGCACCTTCTCCGTCCTGCCCCAGCTTGCTTCCCAGCTGGTATGGCTCCTGTGGGCACTCTGACAACTAGCCCCTCCTCCCACTCAAACAAGGCTCAACAGGCTCTGGTACCATGGCCAGGTAGTGACAGGGGCATGGCACCCACTGTTCTACTCACAGCCCAGACTCGGAGCCAATCCATGTGACTTCTTCTCACAGTAAAATCTTTCTGGTAGAGATTAATTGTGTCCATATTTTCACAGTCTGTTGACTGTTCCTACGACCTTGAGCCAAGGGCTGTCACGTGCCTCATAATTGCAGGCACTGCACTTGCAAGGGGAGAGCTATTGGATCTGATAAGGGGCTCTTTTAGTTTGCCAGCTCCCTAGCCTGAGGAGATGGGGGGCCTTGCTCCAGGAACATCATTGCTTGACCCCCACATGAAAACCTGCAACTGTTCCATGGGCCTCCTGGCTTCTTCTGGAGCCCCGATTCAGGCTGTGGGCTCCTGCTACCAATTCCCCAGGGACTGGAATTGGCAGGCTGTTCTCATGCATGCAGCACCCACCCTCCCCCCACCATGGGCATTTCTTGCCCTGTTGGAGAGCTCGCACCTCTCAACCTTGCACACAGGAGAGGCCCTGAGAACACCCATAGGAGGGGGTCTGGGTGGGAATGCTGCCTCCTTCGCTAGCTGAACCAGGAGCTAGGGAAGGGAGGGGGCGGGGTTCAGGGGTTTTTGTCTTTGCTAAATCAGCCAAATTCCAATTTAATGACACTCCACAGCGTCCGGAGGTTTTCACTTTAAATACTCCTGTCCCTGCGGATTTGCTCTTCCCTCCCTCTGCTCCTGGGCAGGACCAGGCAGCCTAGCCCGTAGCCCTGCCTTCCGCTCTGGGTTCACGCTCCTGAGTTCTTCTCCGAGACTCACCGGAGACTTGTGACACTCGCTGCTGCATCAGGGCAGGTGCTCAGAAGGTGCAGAGCACCAGCATGGAAGGAAATGCATGCAAGGATTGATCCCTTTGCTGGCACCAGTGCCCATGTCCCAGGCAAGAAGTGGGGGTGTCACACCGGGGCTCAGAAGCCCTGTTATCAGGCACAGGTGCGATCCCCCTCCTTTGGGACCCAGCCAGATAAGGAGGTGGGTGGGCACCCCCTCCCTCAGGCACACCAGCTACTCTGTTGTGAAAGGCAAGCGATGGTTAAAGCAGACCTGGAGAGAGGGGGGTGCAGCTTGGGTGACAGGCAGGGAAAATTGTTAATTCTCTGGCAGTTAATAACAGATTATCCATGAACAAGGGCTCATAACATGCTGTGTGTGGAATTATTTTGAAAAAAAAAAAAAACCAACTGCAAGCCTTAATTGATTCTATTGGTTTTCTGCCCTAGATGCCAGAATGCAGAGCTCACCCCATGCCGTTAGCTGTCCAGAGGGGGAACTCCCCCTGCAAGGGCACACACACATGTGGGGTAGCTCCTGAGGTAGCAAGGGGGAAGGGAAGTGCGCACAAGCCTTCTCTACCCTTTCCACCTGAGCTGGACAAGGAGTTTGACAGGCATTAATGAGTACAGTCAGGCTAAGGAGGATTGTCTTCCCTGGTTTACAGTGGGGGAAACTGAGGCATAGTCATGCGGCCCTAGGCCACACAGGACAACTGGGGCAGACTGAAGAACACGGCCCAGGAGTCCTGAGTCACAGCCCTGTCCTTTAGTTATTAGCCTGTCTTTCCCCTCCTGGGATTGAGCATGTGTGTGCACAAGTGGCACCGTCTCCCCTAATGCATGGGTTGGGGCTGCTTTTACTCCTCCCTCCATAACCTTCTGGGAAATCCCCCAACCTCCAGCCTAGCTGGCAGCTGGCTGTACTTCATTAGCACTGCTCCGGAGGGTAACCAGCCAAATTCTACAGCTGGCTTGAAGAGGGCAATGTGGGTTAATGGCCACTGGTAACATCTCTGGCTATGTCAGCTAAAGTAAAACCTTATACCTCGCCGCTCACAGGGCTCGATGCTATTGCCTGGCTGGAGTAGGGCTGTGTGCTTCCTCTAAAGCAGGGGTGGGGAACCTGCCACACAGGGGCCATATGCGCTTTGTCAGGGTTAGCTGCTGGCGGGCCGCCAGGCAGTTTGTTTACTCGAGTATCTGCAGGCACAGAGCCCCACAGCTCCCAGTGGCCACAGTGTGCTCTTTCCTGCCAATGGGAGCTGCCAGAAGCTGTGACCCGGCCTGCACCGCATCCTACGGCTCCCAATGGCTGGGGATGGTGAACTGCGCCCACTGGGAGCTGTGGGGCTCTGTGCCTGCAGACATGGGCGGCGAGTTGTATGGGCTTGTGGTGCCTAGGCTCCATCAATATTTGGAGCTTGAGCTGGAGTGCTACACTACACTACACTACGCTACACTAGCGCTCCGCTAGTTCGAACTTAATTCAAACTAGCGGAGCGCTTAGTTCGAACTAGGTAAACCTCATTGCACGAGGACTAAGCCTAGTTCGAACTTACTAGTTCAAATTAAGGGGTGTGTAGCCCCTTAATTCGAACTAGTGGGAGGCTAGCCCTCCCCAGCTTTCCCTGGTGGCCACTCTGGCCAACACCAGGGAAAGTCTATTGCCCCCCTCCCGGCCCCGGACCCCTTAAAGGGGCACGGGCTGGCTACGATGCCCGTGCCAGGTGCAAGCCTGCCAGCACCCAGCCAGCAGACCCTGCATCTGGCATGGCTCGAGCCAGCCACCCGATGCCCCCCAGCACTCCCCCTCTTCCCGGGACTAGGCTGGCGGCTCCTGGGAGCTTGCCCGGGACCGCACGAGGCGGGCGCCCGCCTGGTCTAGTGCGGACATCGTGGACCTCGTCCATGACCTCCGCACTAGGCACAGGAAAGTGGCCGGCTAGGGCAGGAGAGCTGCCAGCCTGGCCACCCAGGAGCAGGTGTGCATGAAAACCGAGGTGGTCCACTGAGACCCCCGAACCTGAGCCCTGAGCTTACAATGGCCGTCCTGGGTCAGACCAAAGGTCCATCTAGCCCAGTAGCCTGTCTGCCAACAGTGGCCAACCCTAGGGACCCTGGAGGGGATGGACCGAAGACAGCGACCAAGCCATTTCTCTCGTGCCATCCCTCTCCAGCCTTCCACAAACTTTGGGAAGGGACACCACTCCTACCCCCTGGCTAATACCACTCCATGGACCCAACCTCCATCACTTGATCTCACTTCTCTTTAAACTCTGGTCTAGTTCTAGCCTTCACAGCCTCCTGCAGCAAGGAGTTCCACAGGTTGACTCTTTGCTTTGTGAAGAACAACTTTCTGTTACTAGTTTGAAGCCTGCTACCCATTCCTTTCCTTTGGTGTTCTCTAGTCCTTCTATTATGGGAACTAATGAAGAACTTTTCTTGATGCACCCTCTCCACCCCACTCATGCTTTTATAGACCTCTCTCCTATCCCCCCTCAGTCTCCTCTTTTCTAAACTGAAATGTCCCAGTCTCTTTAGCCTCTCTTCATATGGGACCTGTTCCAAACCTCTGATCATTTTAGTTGCCCTCCCCTCTCCCACCCTCTCTCTTCCCCTCTCCTGCCTCCTTTTTCCAGTCTCCCCCAGTTTTGTTCAATAAAGAGAGATTCTATTTTTGACCACACGTTTTCTTTATTTTGTACATCAGGAAGGGGGGCTAGGCAAGGGTAAGTGGAAGGAGGTGAGGGAGGAATGGGGTACGAGCCCCCGATGGGGAGGACTGGGCTGGCTCTGTGGGCTTCTGGGGGTGGAAGCTCTCCTGCAGCCCCCCAATTGCCCCCTCTCCCCAGATGGCAGCCTGCGGCAAGTGCAGCCGGTCTGATGGCCGAGTGCTGTGATGTGCCCAATGTGGGTACTCCAGGCAATCCAAGCCAGGACTGCCTTGCAAGTGGGGCACCCCTGAGAACTGTCTGTCTGGGGTGGGGGTCGGGTCCCTTTAAGCACAGCCCTCAGCTAACCTGAGGCAGCATCTCCACGCTCTAAGTCCTCATCTGATGCCCTGCCGGCACTGCTTCCGGCCATCCTTAGCCCCGGTTCAGGGTCCACTTAATGTGAACATG
The DNA here is from genome assembly GCF_052426305.1 of Pelodiscus sinensis. Classification (NCBI taxonomy): domain Eukaryota; kingdom Metazoa; phylum Chordata; order Testudines; family Trionychidae; genus Pelodiscus; species Pelodiscus sinensis. The sequence goes on from NC_143065.1 coordinate 30,991,022, forward strand.
CTAGTTCGAATTAGCAAAATGCTAATTCGAACTAGTTTTTTAGTCTGGATCCGTTAGTTCGAATTAGCGCTGTAGTGTAGACATACCCAGAGTGTCTCTGCCCCGGCCCCGGCCCTGCCGTGCACAACCTCCATTGAGCTCCCCCTTGCCGGCTGCTGCTGCCATGTGCAGTGTGCTCAAACCGGTGGGCGGGGAGACACCCGGGTGTGATGTAACATCACAGCCCGGGATTTTAAAACTGCTGGGCACTGCGTTGCGCCATGTGGCTGAATTGAGGGTTCAGAGTCTGAGGACGGAGCGCAGACTCCGGCTCCGCAAACTGGAAGGCAGAAGGTAGGGTAGGGCGAGGGCTGGGAGAGAAAGGGGCTTATGCGGAGGGGGAGGCGAGAGGGGAGAGGGGAAGGCACCAAAGGGATAGGGTAGAGGAGAGACAAATGCCAGGGGGCCAAGTGCAGACATTGAGGAAAAAGGCAGGAGGGGGACAGGATGATTCTGGGAGGGGAAAGGGTAAGGGTGTTGGGGGCTGGAGGAGAAGGTGCTGAGAGAAGGCTTGAAAGAAGGGGTGGGCATGAGGAAGGCTGGGATGGAGCAAGTCATGTGTGAGGGCACAAGGCATGAGGGAAACGGGGGCAGAGGATGGTGAAGTGGTGGGCATCATGGAAAAATGAGGAGTAACGGTAGTTGGAACTAGGAAGCCTAGTTCGAACTACCTAGTTCGTGCCCCGTGTAGCCGCGCTGCACGGGGTTCGAACGAGCGGGGTTTTAAAAATGGCGGCTCCCCGCTTATGCAAATGAAGCCCGGGAAATTCAAATCCCGGGCTTCATTTGCAAGTGCGGTATGCCTACATTACCCTCCTAGTTCGAACTAGGAGGGTAGTGTAGACATACCCGCAGGAGGTAAGACAGAGCAGCTATCGGCCTGATCTGTCACAACAAAGCCTATGCTCCTTTATATTGGTTATAAGGAAACGGGCTTAGAGCAAGCGTCCCTCACTGTACGGTGCAACACACACCATGCAAGCCATTTACAGAGACTTGGGCTAGAAGGATGCTTGGTTTATCATGCCCCCAGTGATTCTGGTACATTTCAGTGGAGGTTCATGAACCTTCCATGCTGCCAAGTTGAGCTTTGGTTTCTAGGGAGTCCCTAGACAGGATCTGCAAATTCCTTTCTTTTGCCCTGGTTGGTTGGTATTTTAAAAGTGGAGGTGAGGGGGGAGGGGGATTTTCCTCCCCATGATGAAGGGAGAGAGAGAATGCACCACAAAGGCCCTGCTGGAACCTCTCCTCCACACCTGGAGCCCACATGTCATCCAGAAGCCTTCTCACAGTACCTGAGCAGAGGCTGGACCTTGGGCTACACTTATACCAGATGGCAGCTCCTTGGGAGCTGGGGAGAAGACAGGTTGGTGGCCACGGAGTTCCCAAGAGTTCACAAGCCCAGCCATCTCATGAACGTAGTTACCAGCCTCTTCCTGCGCCTCAGGGGAAGGGCAGGATGGTGGTGTTTCTACTCCACTTGCTGATAGGCTGGGATGCCTGGGCATCCCACTGCCAAGCTAGAGATAGACACATGTTACACAGGCACTGGGGTTAGGGACAAAATCAGGGGAGATTCCCACCTGGGTATTCTAAGCAGCTCCCCTGGGAGGTTCTGGACCAAGGGCAGCAGTGGTACAAAAGGATGGGGTGTAAGGGGCTGAGTTAGGTGAGTTGCCCCGGTTGCATTGCTGAGGAGGAAATGGGGGTGCAGGAGGAAGGTGTAAGAAAAAGCTGCTCCACTCACGGGACAACATAAATCTCTCCCTGCCGATGTCTGAGGTGAGCCCGGTCAGGGCCTGGGCTCCAGCCTGAGGCTGTCTGCTTGGGGACAGGAAAGGAGCTATTGTCGGCAGTGGTGGTGTATTGTGTGATGGGAGCCCCCTCGCACACACCCATCAGTTGGGAATGGCTCTCCCTCACTACTTACCTGGCTGGGATAGGAAGGGGGGGGGGGGCTTCTCTTCTCATCCACGTATCCAGTCCCCCCTGCCCCACCCTTTTTTATCCCAGCGTCTCTATCTCTGAGTTCTCTGACCCTTCAAGAACGGTTGTGGCCATCCAGTAGCACTTCCTGTATAGCACAGGCCATAGAACTTCCCCAGACTAATTGTTAGTGTGTATTGGGTGCCAGGCTCATCCTGATCCTAACCTTGTTTGCCTTTGCCCTGGTTTTGCTGCAGGAAACATTTCCCCTCCTGGCTCCACAACTGCTCGCTACTGTTTGCAAACAGGGCTTGAGGGCTGCCCTTTGTTTTTCCAGACATGATGCCTGTTGCACTGTAGAGCAGTATGGCTTGTTCCTAGAGGGCAGCTGCTGAGGTGTTTACTCCTCTTTATTAGGCCTCTCCTGATGGCTCTTCAGCACTGCCAGAGCAGCCCTTGCGGTTGTCCAGTTACTTTGCGATTTGGGGCCGATAAGCTATTATATTAACAGCAACATGAAGTCTCTGGGGAAAAGTCAGAGGATTCACAGTAAAGTCTGGGCAGAGGTGAGCTGCGGAGTTTAAGGGATCAGGCTTCATATAGGCTAGAGACCAGTTTCCATCTTAGGTCACAAATGAAAGTGACTTTGGTGGATGTCATTAAACTCCCGTTGGGACTTTTCACACGGTGAGGAAAAATTTGCCACCCTGGAATACATGTTTTGGAGCACCTAGTGCTCAGGAAAAAAAATTAATAGTAAATGAAAGTGTCATTCCCATAAGCAATTAATTACTAATTATACAATCACAACATTGTCTATATCAATACAAATTACTAGGTTTTTCAGTAAATTGTAGTTGTAGTTAAATAAATCTTTAGACTTCTTTTAAAAAATACCCTCCAAATCATTTTTTATTAGTGCTACAGAATAACATAACTGTGTAATTAATAACTATTAATCTGTCACTCCCAGAAGGGTTATTTCCAGGTTGCACATGTTTATAAAAGTATGCTTTGCTTCCAAAGCACTTCAGGCAGGATTGAGGTACATGGACGGAGCTGAAAGCAAAAGAGCTACCGCAGAAACCAGCAGGTGGGGGCTGCAGGTCAGGATTGAGAAGAATCTAGAGAGCTGGGTGTGAGAGGCCCAAGACTGGAACAGTGCTGCAGGTCAGGACTGAGGTGCATTGGCAGAGCTGTGCATGTAGGGGAGCCTGGGACTAAAATAGCAGGGGATGCCTTTGATCAGGATTGAGATGCATTGGGGGAGAAGCTTTCTTGACAATCAGAACATCACAACAGAGTATAGGTCCCAGGACTGCAATTCTTGAAGGTCTTGAGGAAGTTGTTTACCCTTGGATATTGCAAGGCTTATATACGCCATGGGAAAGGAGACACTTTGCTCATGAAGAAAACCATTCTGTTGGCCATACAGGCAGCATGGTTAGCCCAACCAAAGGAAAACCTTTTTGTCTACTGCCATGAGCAGCGGGGTTCATGGAGAATGGACGGAAGATCTGAGAAGGGGAACCAAGGAAGATCTGAGAGGAGAACCAAGAATGGATGGAGAGCCAAGGGTTCATGAAACATCAAGGCCTGTTTTTGAAAATAAAGTGTTGGTTTTCACAAAATATTTTCCCCTTAATTTAAACCATTGTTTTCCCAGGGAAATGGAGTAATAAAAGCCCATGTGTTTCTAACTAAAGGAGAGTCTGTGCTGTGTAAACAATTGTGTCTCCTGTCTGAACAGGATTCCTGAACTGTGTCTTCTAGGCGTTTATAACAATAAGGTGCAAACAACGCCCAGCCTATCCAGCAGCCCAGCACTTGCTTTTCACCGGAGCCAGTTGACCAGGAACCCCACGGTCAGTCCCCGATGGAGAACCCAGGCTCTGCGAACAATTCTGCCGGGCAGGGTGGTTTCTCTCCTTCCTGATGCCCAGCTCCTGCTGGCTTCTTCTGCCTGTCTCCCTCTCCTTCCAGCAAGGCAGGCTGCTGGCAATGATCCAGGTGGAGCAACTCTGGCCATGGGCATCCAATCTGCAGCCAAGCCAGCCTAGCTGGGTCCAGTTAGTGCTTCCAGTGCCGTGCCTCATCTGTTTTCCACAGAGGCAGTGGTTTGACCAATGAAACCCAGGCCCCTTGCCCAGACCCTCTAAAGCTGCAGGAGGACTAGTGTGTGCTGTGCTTTCCGCTGTCTGCTCTGTCTCTGGGAAAGACCCATCTGCTCAGATCCCTTCCCCAAAGCACTGATGTTAGGGGGCTAGGTGGCCCAATACATTAATTACCTCCCAATAAATTTTAATTATTTCATGCTTGCCAAGCGCTTTGGCAACGCAAAGCCTTTTCACGTAATAGCTGGATATCCCTTCCCTCCACTCCCCTCTCTAGAGCCCAGCTCTTCACATCATTGTCAGACCAGAAGCCAACCTGCTTTTCTCTGCACCATAGGGGTTAGTCCTGTCTCACAGGTATACCCTTAGCACTTAGCACTAGAACAGAGGGCATGACTGGGTGGGGGATTGACTGGAAAACCCTCTGGCCCTCACCCAAAGTCAAGCCAAGACCTGTCCTAGGGATACAGCCATCAGGGTCCTGCTTCCAACACAAATCTCCCCTGATGTCATGCAGATAGGATTTTAGCCATGTCCTTAGGCTGCGTTTAAGTCTCCAATTGTCCAAGACGCTGTTATGTTTGGGGAAGAGATACTGGGGTAACCCAAACTCTAATGTTCATCCTGCTGGTGAGAGCTGGGTCTGGTGTCAGTGCTCACGTTGGAGGCAGTTTGGGTCCAGATTTAGATCTGTATCTGATCTTCACTAAGGACCCCACCCCTATTAACAAGCGAAGCCAACCCCCTCACCCCCCCGCTCTGAATGCTCTATACTTGGAGTTCACATGCAGGGTTGTGGCTTGACAGAGCCATCTCCTGTGCTGGTTAAAGGTACCAGCTTGACAGTGATAGAGACTGCAGTCCTCTTAGTGCCTCATTGGACCAAGGCAATGAGACATCCCTCTGCCAACGTGCCACTGCTAGGAGCAGTTTTGTCTCCAGTGTCCACCCAGGAGGTGATTGACAGCCAGGGAGACAATTAGTGTCCACTGTTATTGTAGTTCTTCTGCTAGGCATACCTGGCCAGTTGAGAAATGGTCTGAAACCCACCATTTCAAATCATGAGGCTGGTAACAACTTTCAATTTCTACTGCCTTGGCCTGGATTTGAACTTGCAACCTAAAGGATGAAAGAGCGATATCTCTAACCAGTCCCCAGGGGAAGGGAAACTGTCCCCTGGATAAGATAAAAGGGAGCTCAGGGTGAGAGCTCCTTGGAAGGACAGTGCTACTAGCGGGGTAGTATGAGGATTTCAGTACCAACCATTTTCCTCTGACCTTAATCCATCATTCTAGTTTTTTCATTGCACCCTGCAGTTTCCTCACTTTTCAGGAACTGATCCTTTGTAAGGCATCTTCTACTCTTTTTCAGCTACTGCTGCAGTCTCCTTCCCCGGTTATTTATTCCACAGAGTTTTAGTCTCATGCTGTGGACATCTCTCTCTGTGACACCCCATACCCACACATCAATGTAAACATCATTCCCCAATCTGGGCTACTAATCTCTCCTGTGCTCCTGGAGTGTTTCTATTGCCCATCAGTCTAAAGCCTCCTGAGGGACCTGAACCTGACCTTAGAGATTCCAGCCCTGTACCCTGACCTGGACTGATGCTACTTATGAGCCTTCTGAATTTCAAAACTTCATCCGAGAGGAGACGGTACAATCACAGAATCCTAGGGCTAGAAGAGACCTCAGGAGGTCATCGAGTCCAAACACCAAAGTAGGACCAACCCCAACTAAATCATCCCAGCCAGGGCTTTGTCAAGCTGGGACTTAAAAACCTCTAGGGCTGGAACCTCTAGTAAGTTACCTCAGGAATCTGGCTCCTTCTACCAATCATCCACAATAACCCATCAGTTGTCCTGGCCAGCATTGCTCGTCCCATTACTCCTCAAGTCTCCAACTGGACTGAATGTGGCAGTGAGGCCTTCCTTTGGAAACTGGAGTCGAGGGTCATTCAACAGCAGGAGCTAGGAACCTCTGGCACGCTGATGGCACACAGTTCATGAGCGTTAGCCGCTAGCAGGCCACCAGATGGTTTGTTTACTTGAGCATCCACAGGCATGGAGCCCCTCAGCTTGCAGTGGCCACATTTTGCCGTTCTAGGCCAATGGGAGCTGCAGGAAGTGGCATGTGTTGGGCCGCCCTCTCCTATAGCTCCCATTGGCTGGGAACGGCGAACTGACACCACTGGGAGTTGCAGTGTTCTGTGCCAGTGGACACTCAAGTAAACAAACCATGTGGTGGCCCACCAGTGACTAACCCTGATCAACCGCATGTGGCCGGTGGGTTGGAAGTTTCCCCACCTCTGATCTAGATGGACTGGTGGAGGCAGCTTCCCCCCTAACTACATCAGAAAAGCAATGGGGAGTGGGGAACCTCCCTGAAAAACTCAAAAAGCATGGAGGGGACTGAAAAACTTTCAGAGATCTGTGTTTCGAAGTGTGATCAATTAAAACTAACGAGGCTAATTACATGCTCTCAAGAATGGCTTCCAACTCCTGGCCCTGAAGTTGGATCCAGGATCCTCAGTATGATGGCATGTGCCATCACATCTATCCACAGCATGTGCTGTCCCATCTATCTTCTGTTTTTAGCCATGCTTGCGTAGGTAAAGCTGGTATCGGTATGTCTACCTGGGCTGTGATCACACTTCAAATTGCAGTGTAGACAAACTGGCTCTTCAGAGCCTACATCACTTTTGAAAATAGCATCTAGGCTCCAAAGTCACTTTGGAACATTTGGCAATGTTATTCCAAATCCCTTCTCCTTTGGAATAATTTTTATTAAAATCCATATTTAGCATTTCTTTTATTAAGTTTTGTAACTGAAATGTTGGAACAAATTTGACCCAACGTTGCAAGTCACTGCTATAATACATCAGACAGTTAAGTTTGACAATTTCACTCTGGGGTTCTCTCCCCCTGCACCCACAAGTGACCCTGCAGTAACAAATCACAGCCCACTAGAGACCCTACAATAACAAGGCAGTGTGCACACAGCCCAGTGCATATGATAAGCAATGACATGGTTTGGAATACATTGATATTCCCACTGACATGTCCTTTCTGAGGGCATCAGCGTCAGCAGTCCTTTTAACTGTGAAGCGATAAGGATGACTCATGAACCATTCAAGCAGAGGCTGTGTCAGTGCCTTAATGGTCTATTGGGTTTCCAACATGCATCAGCAAAATCAGGGATGAGCAGAGAAAAGAGAGTCACGTAAATCCCTAATTTCTAGGGAGGGGATTATGGAGACAAGAAAAACTCCATGTCCCAAGTGTGCTTCATTTGTGTCATGGGACATCTCTCCTGGAAGCACAATCTCCTCTGTTCTTCAAGCATGAAGTCTATTCTCTACTATCTCTATAATTAGTGATACTAGAAATATTAACCCTAGGGACTCTGTCCAAGGAGGTAAAAGTTTTACATCTATTAATAACATCGTCCCCACCTTTTTATGCTAACATTTTGGGGTATTAACTCATGGGACTTGGCAGACTAAGATCTGTGTCCTCCAGAATCTTTATAAGGAAACCTGCTGGGGTTGTTAGATTTGGAGAGAGAAAGCCAGAGCTCCTGAGAATTCAAAGAGCAACACAGATGAGTAAGTGGCTCAAGGATATTGACACACAGGGCTGGGGAAAGATGGAAACTGATAAATCTCTATAGTTTGGCTAAGCAATGCCTGGAGTTGGGACACTCACCACCTCCAGCTGATTGTGGGGTACAAACACCAAGTAAGGAGAGAAAAGGCTTCTGGGGAATCCAAAATCTGTGGTGGCCACAGACAAACAGGAGTGAACAAAGCGAGGGAAAACTTAAGATGGGTAAGAGAAAAAAGGTCCCTGCTGTGCTGATTCTTCTTCGACTGGGATCAGCTCCCAAGGGTGGGGCATTTAGCCTGGGCCCTGAATAGACTGTAGGGAACAATCTCCTAGTGCCAGGGGATAGACCTGATGCTGCCTTGTCCAATGTTCTGGCAGCCCATTTCTTCAAATCCCTTCTCTGGCATCCTCTTACTTTCCATGTCCGGTTCAGTATCCTCGTCCCCAACTTCAGGGCCCTCCATGGCTCAATCCTTGTGCTCTCTTATTACTTCATTCTGTCTAAACACCCCCTTTGGTATCATATTCCCTTTCTGTATTTTCTACAGTGCTGACCCTTTACCCCTACAATCCCCTGACTGGCCTCCATCAACCCTCTCTCCCTTAGGATTCTTTCTTAAAACCACTACCACCTTTCCCTGAAAGCCAGGCTATAAATCCCAAATACACCCCAGCTACTCACCACGATCACAACACCCTGCCCTGCTGTGACACTGGTTACCCAGGACGTTGTGTGATTTTCTTTTGGGAGCTCCTTGGGGACAGAGGCCTCATCTCCCTGTTCTGCAGAGTAGAGCAAGCTACTAGCCTGGTCAATTAACTCCCAAACATGTAGTTGGCCTGCCCTTCTCTTTAAACAACCCAGAAGGAAGGAATCTAACCCTGCAACAGAACCCCTTGGAGACATGACAGTGGACTAGCTGCTAGGCTGTAATGATTTGCTTTCCCAGGCTGGCTCTGAAGATTTCGTTTTGGCTACTTCTTGAAGAGAGTTTAATTGTATGTAGAGCAGAGCTAGAGCAGGTGCATGGTGTATACTCACCAAGCACCAGGGTCACGAGATGCTACTTCTCCCTCTAGAGTCTTTGCAGCTTCTCCAGCAACATTAAAAGCTACACACAGAGAGGGAGTGAGGACGAAAGAGACAAAAGAGAAGAGCTACCAGGTGTGGTCAGGAAACACCCTGCATTTTATCCCACCTGCTCCCTCATGGTGACTCGCCCTGAACAGTCTCAGGAAAATCCCTTGTAAATGGAACATAAATGTTTTATGAATCCAGCCCTGGCAGAGTAAATTAAAGGGTCATTAATGAGCTCATTAAAGAGCTTTGCACTTTGTACTGAATTATGAAAACTATCACGCAGTGTTAAATGAAATGGCGTTTTAGGAGAGATTTTTAAACTCTTCTAACTAGTTCTCTCTGTCGTTCTCTGGCTTTTTTTTCCCTGAGAAATGTCTTTCGAGAGCGCCGCCTGTAGTGCTACCAACTAGATTTCAAGGATAAATCTTCTTATGTTCCACTAATTGCCCAGAATTTTTCTTGAGAGTTGCCTGAGGTTCGTGCTGACAAAGAAAGGATCCCTTCTGCCTCCGCTTAAAATGGCAGCTTCCTCTTCTGAGAAGATGCCAAGCAGGGGGCCCCTGAATGGCAGTGAGAGATGCAGGTGCTGCTGGGAGAGCTGGAGCTACAGGACACAGGCAGCAGATGGACTGTGAGGGTAACAAAGCTGAGCTTGCCAGGTAGGGTTGACAACTTTGTAATATTTAAAAACCAGACATTCTACAAGAGGCTGAAACCTCCCCTCCTGACCCTTTCCCTTGAGGCCCCACCCCTACCCCACTCTTTCCCCAGGCCTCATCCCTTCCCTGCTCCTTCCCCCTGAGGCCCTACCCCCATTCACTTCCTTTCTCCCTCCCTCTGTCGCTCACTGCATTTCTCCTCTCCACCCCTTCCCCCATCCTGTGTGGGCTGGGGTGTAGTGAGCAGGGGTGGCTGCTCACTGATCCAGAGGGGGGAAGAACCCCTCTCCGTGTCCAGGTGGAGCAAGCCCCGTTAAGCCCTTTTAACTCTCCAGAAGCCAAGGGGAGGGGCGAATAGCATAAAAGCCCAGCCCAGGAGCTCAGTATGGCCCTGCCACCTTAGGAGGCAGAGGCTTGCCCTCAGCTTCTGAGCACTGATGACCTTGCTGAGGCTGAGGACTGGCCCAGATCTCCGGGCCCCCACACCAAAGAGGAGACCCTTGTAACCCTGTGGGAGGGTACAGACGCCAATGACCCCAAGAACCTGCAACGACCGTGGAGTGAGGGAGATGCCAAGGGGCGGGGGGTTAGGAAGTGGCCCAGGGGAAACCAACAACAGTCAGGCTGACCTCATTGTTCTGTAGTGTGTCAGCATGTTGTGGGACAAATCCCCACTGACCTCAGTGGCAGCCCAGGCTGCCATTGCTAGGGCCCTAGGCTGGGACATGGTGGAGTAGGGAGGCCTGCGTCCCCCCTGCTGCCCCAATCTATGGGTGGCAGCCTCCTCCTCTTTCGCCATTGATTTACTATGTGTGTTTACCTGCCCCGCCCAGCACTAGGGCTTAGGCTCACCCAACGACTGGGACTGTGGGCTTGAAGGGCAGTCACTTGGACATGTATTTACAGGTCTGAGCACTCGTCTGGGGCCCAGGACTGAGCCAGGTTGCCTACATGGGGACTCATCTGCACAGAGGGGCTGGGAGTTGTAGCTGCCAATGCAGGTGGCCCTGGCTGAGTAGGGGCCGGGGTGGATGATGAGTTGGCACCTCCCCACCACTCCACCTGCAGCAAGCAGACTTGAGTGTCTAGTCAGTAGATCTGACCAGACAGTGTCAAGTCCCCTTTTCATTCAGACTTTCCTGTCAAAAACTGGCTACCTTATCTCCCTATAAACTACAGCTTTTCCTTGCCTTGCTCCCCGCTCTTTTCCTAGCAGCACTTAGAAACAAGCTCTTAATTACTGCTGCCAGGGGAAATGGGTGTAGCTGGCACCAACACTGATCCTAGAGGGTGTACCAGGATGTGTCCACACACAGCTTGCACAGGGAGCTGGGCTCACATTGGTTGTGAAGTGATGACATTTCTGCACTCCCACAAAAGACACTGTGGTATTTGAGCATGGAGGCCCAGGACTGCAAGAACAGATGCTACCGCAGGAGGAGAATCAGCAGAGCTGTGTGGGGAAGCCATGGCCTGGAATAACAGATGGTGCTGTGGGCAGGGGTTGAGGGGCATTGGCAGAGTTATATGATAGTCCCTAGACTGGAATAGCAGGAGTGGGTTGCAAGTCAGGACTGCCTTGCTTTGGCAGAGCAGTGTGTGGGGGAAGCTGCTGCAGCAGCTGCCTGCATTATGCTTGCTTGTAGCCTGCACGATTGGCCCTTTGCTCTTTAGAGCACTAAAACAACCATTGCAAAGACCAGAGCTGGCCTGCTAGAATGGTGACATATGCTAAGGGCATCAGATAAGCAACTGAATCAGAGAATCAGTGGAGTCTGTTTCCCCATCTTTGCCCATCTCATATCTAACAAATCTCTATTATAGCAAAGAGAAGTAAACAAAGCAATGAGAATTATAAATGCCAACAAGCACCAACTCTCTCCTTCCCCCATCACAGAGGTCTTGCTCCCTTCCCTTCCTGCCTTTAAATTGCTTCTTGATGAGGAATACTAGGGCCGCCTGCTGCGGAACGGAGGTGACTTGATATAAATACACATTTAATGTCCCAATAATTGTCACTATGAATAGATGCTAATTAAGAGGTTGCTTTAGAGAGGCTGTATCTGTGGCTGGTGGCTTGTTGTGCTGGTTCAGACAGAGGGAACCAGACTTCATAGGACTACGCCTCAGGTCTAGCACCAAGACAAGAGGGAAACAACAGGGGAGCATAGCGGTGTAGCCGTGTTAGTCTGGTCTTGCTGAAACAAAAGACAGGACTGTGCAGCACTTTAAAGACTCCACGAGGAGTAACGGTAGTTCGAATTAGAGATCCTAATTCGAACTACCTACTCCGTGCCGCGTGTAGCCACAGGCACGGAGTTCGGACTAAGGGGGATTTAAAAATGGCGGCACCTGGGAAGATGCAAATGAAGCCTGGGATATTTAAATCCTGGGCTTAATTTGCAACTTCGAATACCTACATTAGCCTCCCTAGTTCGATCTAGGGGGCTAGTGTAGACATACCCTCAGTCTCCACTGATCAGCTGAGAGGACAAAGACTAGACAAGAATCTGCTCACAAGAAATGGCATCAGAAAGCTTTTGAAGTTGTATCCAAGTATGGCCAGACACAAAGAAGGGCAGATTGTGACCCACTTTCTCTTGCTCGTGAGGGAAACAACAGGGAAGCAGGTTAAAGATAATGGAGCAAGTAATTAAGGAAATCATCTGCAAATACTTGGAAGATAATACGGTGATAGGGAACATCCAGCATGGATTTGTAAAGAACAAATCATGTCAAACCAATCTGACAGCTTTCTTTGATAGGATAATGTGTCTTGTGGATAAGGGAGAAGCGGTGGATATGGTATACCTAGACTTTATTAAGGCGTTTGATATGGTCTTGCATGATATTCTTCTCAATAAACTAGGCAAATACAACTTAGATGGGGCTACTATAAGGTGAGTACATAACTGGCTGGATTACCATTCCCAGAGAGTAGTTATTAATGGTTCACAATCCTGCTGGAAAGGTATAACAAGTGGGGTTTCTCAGGGGTCCGTTTTGGGACTGGTTCTGTTCGATATCTTCATCAACAATTTAGATATCAGCATAGAGCGTACGCTTATTAAGTTTGCAGATGATACCAAACTGGGAGGGGCTGCAACTGCTTTGGAGGATAAGATCATAATTCAAAATGATCTGGACAAATTCGAGAAATGGTCTGAGGTAAACAGGATGAAGTTTAATAAGGACAAATGCAAAGTGCTCCACTTAGGAAGGAACAATCAGTTTCACACATACAGAATGGGAAGTGACTTTCTTGGAAGGAATACGGCAAAAAGGGACCTAGGAGTTATAGTGGACCACAAACTAAATATGAGCCAACAGTGTGACGCTGTTGCAAAAAAAGCATACATGATTCTAGGATGTATTAAAAGATGTGTTGTGAGTAAGACACGAGAAGTCATTCTTCTGCTCTACTCTGCACTGATTAGACCTCAGTTGAAGTATTGTGTCCAGTTCTGGGCACCACATTTCAAGAAAGATGTGGAGAAATTGGAGAAGGTCCAGAGAAGAGCAACAAGAATGATTAAAGGTCTAGAGAACATGACCTATGAAGGAAGACTGAAAGAACTGGGCTTGTTTAGTTTGGAAAAGAGAAGATTGAGCGGGGACATGATAGCGGTTTTCAGGTATCTAAAAGGGTGTCATAAGGAGGAGGGAGAAAACTTGTTCTTCCTGGTCTCTGGGGATAGAACAAGAAGCAATGGGCTTAAACTGCAGCAAGGGAGGTTTAGACTGGACATTAGTAAAAGGTTCCTAACTGTCAGGGTGGTTAAACACTGGAATAAATTGCCCAGGGATGTTGTGGAATCTCCATCACTGGAGATATTTAAGAGTAGGTTAGATAAATGTCTATCAGGGATGGTCTAGACAGTACTGAGTCCGGCCATGAGGGCAGGAGACTGGACTCAATGACCTCTCGAGGTCCCTTCCAGTCCTAGTATTCTGTGAATCTATGTTACTTCCACCAGCAGCCCCGCTGACAGTGGTGGCACTCTTTGGGCAAGTAAGTGCTCACTAATGTGAATTGGGGGCTCCCAGTCTAACCTGGAAATGACACGGGACCTTCGGCACCAAAGAACTAGCCTCTGACTGCTGGGCTGGAGGAGCAACCTCATTAGCTATTAGGCAGGATGGGCACAGTCACATGCCCTAAGTCAGCATAAAAGGCAATCCTGTGATACAATTTACAGTTATCTCCACGCAGAGCAAAGCATCAGTCTCCTTAGACAGGTGAGCTGTTTCTTAAGAGACTTTGCACATGGAATGAAACACGTGTGACAAGACACAAAGTGTGGTTTGCATGAGCAGTATCCATGAGGTTATATTTCCCCATGAGATTTACTGTGAAACACATTGGCTGTGTCTAAACTGGCATGATTTTCCGGAAATGCTTTTAACAGAAAAGTTTTCCGTTAAAAGCATTTTCGGAAAAGAGCGTCTAGATTGGCACGGACGCTTTTCCGCAAAGCACTTTTTGTGGAAAAGCGTCCGTGCCAATCTAGACGCGCTTTTCCGCAAAAAAGCCCCAATTGCCATTTTCTCAATCGGGGCTTTTTTTGTAGAAAACAAATCTGAGCTGTCTACACTGGCCCTTTTGCGCAAAAGTTTTGCGCAAAAGGACTTTTGCCTGAACGGGAGCAGCATAGTATTTCTGCAAGAACACTGACAATCTTATATGAGATCGTCAGTGCTTTTGCGGAAATTCAAGTGGCCAGTGTAGACAGCTGGCAAGTTTTTCCGGAAAAGCGGCTGATTTTCCGGAAAAACTGGCCAGTCTAGACACAGCCATTCAGATTTAAACCCAGTGACACATACATTTTTGCCCAAGCTTGGACCAGATACACTCATTCTCATTCAAGGCAGAGTGAATTTCAGATGAGTCTGGGGAAGTAGTAAAAGCCAAACTTGGTGGCTACTCTTGGTGATTTTGAGCACATTAGAACTCAGGCATGTAAGTCCACACTTAATCAAAGAGAAGATGTATGAAGCTGTAAGAATGCAAATGTCTGTTTCTGCCATCTCTATTGCTGATATTTCACCTATCAAATCTAACCCAACCTTTCTCTGGCATTTTAATGGAATCTATGAACATGGTACTTCTAAACTGGGGTCCAAGCAAGATGAAGTTCTGTAAAGTCACAAAACTAGCTAAATTCTCCTTTTAGATAAATATTGGGATGAATACAGACTGATTTTACAAGGTGTTGAGCACACACATCTCCCACTGATCTCACTGGGAGACACCACCTCTCAGAATCAGAACATCCTGTTTTAACTCCTGGGTGTAAAGTTTGTAAATTTCAGGATGAGCAAAAAGCAAATTGGTGACCCCCGATTCCTGAATTTTGATTTAAGCATTTGTTCCTAATAGATGATGAGTCAGATTTTCCTAAGTGTTCTGCACCCAGCTGCTCCTACCATTCTCCTTGACTTTGAAAACTAACAGAGTCTATCCCTAAGGGGCTGGTTTCCTATAGAAGCTGGGGATCATCCCAAAACTGCTGCTGTCCCCTGGAGTTTTGCTGCTGAATTGTGACAGGAGAAGAGACGCTAGGGCCCCTACAGGGGCAGACAATGCAGAGGCCCCAAGAGAGAACAATGTCCTTAGACATATATGCAGGGAATCTGTAGGGCTTTATAATCAATCTTCTCCCCCAATTCAATTCACTTGGTGGCATTACATTCCAGTGCTTGTGACAACATAATTCAGTCCCCATGGGAGCTGCTGTGATGTCACCAATGCTGGCTGAATTCATTCAGGCTGGGTGGGCTGTGAGAAAGAAAGAGGTGAAGTGACCAACTGGAAGTTGAAAAGGGTCCAGATCCATGCCCGATGAACCACTAGACAATGCAGAGCATGAATTCGCTCCACTCTGCTAATGCACAGATTTCCTGGTGATTAGCGCTGACGTGCAGGGAAATTCAGCAACGGGACTTGACAGCTGCAGGGGGTTTCAGCCGCGGACCTGCTTTATTAAAGTTTGCCAGAATGCTGGCTGTGGCTCTTTAGAAGCATCTTGGCCAGCATTTGGCAGCCTTCACTGTATTTTTCTCGCTAGCTGAGAGATCCCATCTGCCTTGTGGTTTGCTTTTCTCAGAACCGAGGGCTCCTAAGCAGGACACTTAAGCGTTCTTCTGAGCACCACTTAGAGGGAATGGGTCAGAGAGATTTTTCGAGAGCCCTCAACTCAGAAGTTGCTGCAGCTTTCTTGCTATGACTTTCTTGCCTGTATCAGGAGGGTTTGTTACCATGGAACGGGAGATGGGAGAACCATTATCCTGGTGGCAAAGGGAATTGATCGAAGAGAATACTCGTCGGAGGGGCTGGGGTGGGAGAGTGAAAGGACACCAAGACCTCCAGAGGGTGAAAAAGAATTCAATTAAGGCACATGTTGGACTGTTTCCTCTATAAGCCATTAGCAATAAGCTCCATTTCCACAGCTTTCCAGCTCGTGAAAGATTCTGGTTGGGAATAATCTGATCTGATGGCTGAAACCTAATTCTCCCCTGCTACAAGTGTTCCTGGCTGAGGGTAGCTGTGGAGTTGTGAGTAGAACAGCAGCCTGAGAGCTCTGCTGTTAATGTGTTATGTGATGTTAGCTCCACTCCTTTGGTGCCTCAGTTAACCCGTCTTCACAAGGGCAATGATCCTTGGCCCCCATGTGAGACAGGCTCATGAAGGGCACTCTATAGTGTGAAATATAAACACGGCATTTTCGACCTGAGAAATGAAGGGCCTATTCTATCAGCTCAGCCTGCAGAGTCCCCAGGAGGAGCCTGGTTTGCCTTTGGCTGCAATGCCAGAAGATGCTCATAGAGTCAGACAGACATTGGCTGGAGAATTGGCTGGAGAATTGCACTGATGGGCAAAGTGTACTTAGAGGAGACACTTATTGTCTCATGTGACATCACCAAAGATTTCTGGAGGATTCTCAGTGTAGGGACTTACAGGTCTTTGTGCAGCAGAGAGAAAAAGCCAGCTAGTGACATAGAATCATAGAACTGGAAAGAACCCCGAGAGGTCATCCAGTCTAGTCTCCTGCACTCAGGGCAGGAGCAAGCACCATCTAGACCATCCCTGAGAGGTATCTGTCTAACCTGCTCTTTAAAATCTCCAATGATGGATTCCACAACCCCCCTAGGAATTTATTCCAGTGCTTAACCACCTTGACAGGTGGGAAATTTTTCCTAATATCCAAGCTAAACCTCCTTTGCTTCAGTATAAGCCCATTGCTTCTTGTACTATCCCCAGAAGTTAAGGGCTGTGTCTAGACTGGCAAGTTTTTCCACAAAATCATGCCAGCCTAGACATAGCCAAGGAGAATAATTTTCTTCCTCCTCCTTGTAGATCTGTGATGGGCAACTTGTGGCCCATGGACCCCTTTGCTGCCACCCTCCCCATGCATCTCTGGTGCGCTGGGGCATCAGAGCCCTGCTCTTCCTATATCTCTCCTCTCCCTCCCAGCACTTTTGGAGGAGCTGCGAATCACCTGATTCACTCTGAAGCAAAATGCAGGACAATGTAGCACTTTAAAGACTAACAAGATGGTTTATTAGATGATGAGCTTTTGTGGGCCAGACCCACTTCCTCAGATCAAAAATCTGATCTGAGGAAGTGGGTCTGGCCCACGAAAGCTCATCATCTAATAAACCATCTTGTTAGTCTTTAAAGTGCTACATTGTCCTGCATTTTGCTTCAGCTACCCCAGACTAACACGGCTACATCTCTATCACTGATTCACTCTGTCTCCCCTTCCTTCCCAGAGCTGGGACACAGTGAATCAGCTGTTCATGGAGTTCTAGCTCTGGGAGGGGGAGGAGTGGAGACAGAGTGTGAATCAGGTGATTCACATACTCTGAAAGTGCTGGGAGGGAGGAGGAGTAGGTAAATGCTGGGATCCGGTGCCCCAGTATGCGAAGCACGTGGGGGAGGGAAGGCAAACAGGGAGGCTATGGGACTGCAGGTGGAGCCCCAGTGCATTGAGGACTGCTGTGGCCACCGAGGTGAAGGAGGGCCACTCATGCCACTATTCATGGTTGCCCATTCCTGTTTTCAATACATGAGAGCTGCTCTTATGTCCCCTCACAGACTTCTCCTTTCCAGACTAACAAACTCAGTTCTTTCAATCTTCTCTCATAGGTCATATTTTCTAGACCTTTAATAATTTCTGTTGCTCTTCTCTGAACTTTTTCCAATTTTGTCCACATTTTTCCTGAAATGTGGCACCCAGAACAGGTCACAATCCTCCAGCTCAGACCTAATCAGCACAGAGGAGAGAGGAATAATTCTTGTGTCTTGCTTACAATGCTCCTATTAATACATCCCAAAACGATGATTGCTTTTTTTTTGCAACAGTGTCAACACTGTTGACTCATATTTAGCTTGTGTTCCACTATGACCTCCAGATCCCTTTCTGCTGTACTCCTTCCTAGGCAGTCATTTCCCATTTTGTAGGTGTGAAACTGATTGTTCCTTTCTAATTGAAATACTTTGCATTTATCCTTATTGAATTTCATCCTTTTTACCTTAGACCATTTCTCCAGTTTGTCCAGATCATTTTTAATTATGATCATATCCTTCAAAGCACATGCAATCCCTCCCAGCTTCTTATCATCTGCAAACTTTATAAACATACTTTCTATGCCATTATCTAAATTATTGAAGAAGATATTGAACAGAACCGGGCCCAAAAGTGATTCCTTTGGAACCCCACTTGTTATGTCCTTCCAGCATGACTGTGAATTATTGATAACTACTCTCTGAGAATGGTTGTCCAACCAGTTATGTACCCATCTGACAGTAGCTCCATCTAGGATGTATTTTCCTAGTTTATTAATGAGAAGGTAATGTGAGGCTGTATCAAATGCTTTACTAAATTCTAGATGTACCACATTTACTGCTTCCCCCTGATTCACAAGGCTCGTTATCCTATCAAAGAAAGCTATCAGGTTAGTTTGATGTGATTTGTTCTTGACAAATCCATGCTGACAGTTACTTATCACCTTATTATCTTCTAGATGTTTGCAAATGGATTCCTTAATTATTTGTTCCATTATCTCTCCTGGTGCAGAAATTAAATTGACTGGTCTGTAAATCCCTGAGTAGTCCTTATTTCCCTTTTTTAAACAGATGGATACTATTTGCCCTTTTCCAGTCTTCTGGAATCTCTCCCATCTTCCATGACTTTTCAAAGATAATAGATAATTGCTCAGATATCTTCTCAGTCAGCTCCTTGAGTTTTCTAGGATGCATTTCATCAGGGCCTGGTGACTTGAAGACATCTATCTTGTCTAATCATTAACTTGTTCTTTCCCTATTTTTGTTTCTGAACCTACCCCATTTTTATTTACATGTGAATTTTGGCATCATTCCAAGCAGCCAGCATAGGATGTGCAGGTGACCAGTCTTATTCAGCAATAAAGCATCAATTCATCGCTGCTGATACATATACTGGGAGGGAGAGCAGAACTAAGATTTGGGAGGCTATGCCCATTGCATAGTTTAGAGGCCCTCTAAAATTACAAAATGATGGCGCCCATTTCCCTTCCTTTCACATCAAACCCTGTGTCTGGGTGATGCCGTAGGGGAGACAGAAGAGGATGGATCCCTCGGGGTGCTGTTATTGTTTGGGTCTCAGGCCAGGTAACTCTTTACCTCCATCAGGGATTTAATCCCAAACCACATTTAACAGCTATCGGTTTACAAGCAAACAATACCAACACAGCAGCAGTCCCCTTCTCTCTTGGCTTGGGGCGAGGCCATGCCAGCTTCCCTCAGAGGTATAGCGAGGGTGTTTTGCACCCGGGAGCAAAGGCAAAATTTGCACACCCTCCCACTGCATGGTGGGGCCCCAAACCTGGTGCACGACTGAGCCCGACTCTGGGAGGAGGGAGGGAGCTTGTACTGCATCTTTCCCCACCCCCTCCAGTTTGGTGCCCGCATGCGCTAACCCGCCAGTGGAAATGGAGGAGGGTTGGGCTGGGGGTGGAAGAGGAGACTTTAGCCACTGCTGGCAGGCAGAGGAGGAGCAGGAGAGACAAGGGATGATGGAGAGTGGAGGGGGGACTAAATTGGTGCCCCCATAGTGTGGCACCCAGGGGCGACTGCACCCCCCCTTGCTACACCACTGGCTTCCCTGTCTAGACTCAAATGCCAAATGCCAGGGGGCATGGCTCCCCAGTGACAAGGGTTTTAGCTAGAACATCACCTTGTGGACTTAGGATGGGCACTTGGAGTGCTTGTGTGTTTGTAGTAGAAACAGGCTGCTTGCAGCAGCTGGGGCTGGTGGCACTGTCCTTGTCTGCTCAACTCCTTGCCCTGGGCTCTGGGTGAAACCCACAGCTCTCCTGTCTGTGCTGAAAGGCATCACACAAATACCCTTCACCTTGATCCTCCAAGGTATCTGGGCACGTAACTGCCATTGGTTTCAATACTTTTGAGGAGCTGGGCCTTCTGCCCAAGTGCATCTCAGATAATACCCCCTATAGGCCCGATCCTGCAAGATTCTGAATGTTCTCAGTGATGATAATGGGAGTTGTGAAGGCTCACATCTCAGGAGAGATCTCCTTGCAGGCTCAGGCCACATACATGACTGATTGCTTGAGAATAGGAATGTAAAATCACATTGAATTGGCTAACCAGTTAAACCTGATGGTTAACCGGGGTGCACAAGAGGAGCTGCTGTAGCCTGGCTGGGCTGGAGCACCCTGCTGCCCATCATGGCCTGGATGAAGTACCCTTCCCCTCCCTTCAGGCAGGCACTACTTGGCAGGAACAGCCTCCTGACTGCAATGGTGGAGGGAGGAGGGGGGAAGTTGTACCAGCCCCCACCAGTTAACTGGAACTGTTAAGGGTTAATCACTTAACTGGTTAAGCAGTTAACTGGCAAACCTTTCACATCCCTACTTACTAGTTAACCAGCTAACTGGCAAACCTTTCATATCCCTACTTACTAGTTAACCAGTTAACTGGCTAACCTTTCACATCCCTACTTACTAGTTAACCAGCTAACTGGCAAACCTTTCTCATCCCTACTTACTACTTAACCAGTTAACTGCCTAACCCTTTCACATCCCTATTTGGAACCCACAATTGCCAGCATATTAGTGATTGGGCTCCCTTACTTTGTGGGGTGCTTGGACTACTCCCTCATCAGGAGTGGCTTATTCCCCATTTGAGTCATTAGGCAGCAGAGTGACATGATCTCTTTAAATGCAGCTTTTGCCTTGCCTGTTATAACAGCATTGCCCCTGGATCCTCAAAAGTATTTAAGCACCTTACAGCCATTGACTTCAAAAGGAGTAAAGCACCTATCAGTGCCTTGGAGGAGCACCATCTGGGCCCTTGAATTTAATGCAGGCATTGTCTGGACTACTAAAAGTTAGGCTTGGGGTATAAAAGGCTGCAGGTGGCTGGCCAGCAGGCCTTAGTGCAAGCAGTAGTCATGGTTTTATCTACTTAGGGCAGTGCAGGGTGGGGTAGGGCAAGGCAAGATCTGTGCAGCAGGTTGTGAGTGACCTTCACTGGCTGCTGGTCTGCAGCATGGCCCAGCAGGGCAGGGGATGAGTCAATATGCAAGGGGGCTTTGAACCTGTCTGACCAGTTATCTCCCAGGGAGCAGCAGGTAGTCATTCAGCAAGAAACTTATTCTGGGTTATCATACTACATCTTCATGTCCTATGCATTAGCCAGACACTTTGGGGACTGGTGTAGCCAGAGAGCTGGTGAGCTGCATGGGGCAGATTAGCCAGCTCTCACTTCTTGGGAGGGAAAGTTGCTTGCTTGGGTTTGACCTCAAGGAATTTAGCTAAGCTTCTTCCTCTTGTGCTGGAAGAACTGGATGTGTGTGTCAATCCCAGTCTGATCACTCCACACGGTGGAGGCTCCAGCACAGTTACAAGGGTCTCCCCTCCCCCGGTAGCTATACCAACCCAAGGAAAACAGGCCTGGTTAGAGCATTCGCCCTCACAATTTACCTATATGGGCAAAAGCTGGAGAGGTCAGGTTGATAAGCTAAGGTGGGAAATTGCTGGCTGAGTAGTTAGAGCCCAGCACTCGATGGAGAAAAAGAGGGTCGAGTGCCCAGCTAGAGAGATGCCTCTGTTAAGAAAACAACGTGGGGTGATTTAGGAAGGCTTGGACATAGACCTGACATCAGTGACATCACTATGTTTATGGTAATGTAATTAGTGATGCCATCAATACTGCTTAGCCTGAGCCTGCAATTAGTTTGCAGTGTTGTACATTGGGGCGAATGTGGAATGGCCCTGGTGGCAAAGGCAGCCAAGCTGGCCCATTACATTCCACTGTGTGTGTGTGGGGGGGGGGGGGGGGAAGAAGGGAACCTTTCTAGCTCTACAACACTCAGCACTTTATTAAATAGTTGGCAAGCACTTGTAAATCCTAACTCCCTAGCAAGGATGTAAGGCTGCTAGGGCATATGTTACAGAGGGGAAACTGAGGCATGGAAAAGGGGGAGATAACTGGAGCAAGGTCACATAGAGAATTAGCATCAGAGCTAGATGAAAATTCAGGACTTCCTAACTCCCAGCCCTGTGCTTATTCCATTAGATCACACTGTCTCCATCTCGTGCCCGCACACTCATTGAGCGGTTCATGCTTCTCTGGGACTGGCACCTATACCAAGCCAGGCAGGCACTGAGGAGTGTTGGTGTCTCAGTAACTTCCGTCCTGCCTTCCCTCTGCTGCACTCCGGTTGTGTTCCTGGCAACACATGCCCCAGGCTCACTGTTTAATGAGGCCAGAGTTGAACCTGCATTGAGTGTACTTTAATGATATGCCAGTCTAGAGTTCATCCAGATCTCAATGCTGACACAAGCTGTTGCTTTGCCTGGCTAGAAGAGGGCTCTGGAGGCAGGCTGGCATTGGGTGTGGGCAGGAAAGACATAAATAACATCAGCAAAGTGTAGTCTCCTTGTCAGAAGTCTGCACGGCAGGGACTCTGCTAATAGTACCTGATGATGCGCAGTAACGTACAAGATGCATGCTGTGTCAATAACAGATTTTTCTCTCCAGAGTAAATAAGTTCTGTATCCCAAAGGAAATTTTGTTTTCACTCTGCTGCTTCCCAGACAAAATAAATTATTAGATGCAAAATATGACTAGATCATCCAAAGAGGAAACACTCACAAGCAAGAGGGTTCAGAATGAAAGAGACAAGCTAACATTACTGAATCGCTTGTGCATCTCTGGTTTCTTCCCGTCCAGAAATGTGCCTTCTCTTTGGGTATCTCTGGAGGCCGAGGAGAGGCTCAGAATCCTTTAGGCTGCTGGGAATTTGCTCTGAGTTTCATTGAAACCCCTAATCACTGTCGTTCAATCCCTCAGGCTCACACAGTCCCTGACCCCTCTGTTTAGCCTGCCGGCAAAAAGGCCAACCCATGCCGATGGCATGGTGCTTGTTGGGATATGAACACCTGGCTACTGAGAGCATGAGGTGGTAGCAACTCACAAATCAAACCAGGACAGGAGTGACTGAATCAGGTATCCTGGAGGCAGTAAAAAATCCTGTGGGTGAGTGCTAGTCCCCATTGAGTCACCCAGTCCTCCTGTTTATGTCTTAATTCCTTTCCCAGGACAGTAAGAAAGTTACTGATAATGTTAGCTGGAAACATGTTCCGCTGTAAGATGTGCACTTTCCATCAGTGGCTAATACAACCCTTCTCTCTAAAGAACCCCCGGGGGTAATGAGCACAGAAAACCCGGCTCTTGAGGAGCTCTGGTCACTTCAGTTGCTTCCTTGCCACCTCCAAAGTAAAGGGACTTCCAGCAACTAACTCCGTGTTTTCACTGATGGCCCCGTTCTGACAGCAGCCTGGGGCGGGGATGGAGAATTAGGAGAATGAACGGGGAAGGGCAAGGAGAAGGAGTTGGGGAAGGAGGGATTCAGAAGGGGGCAGGGAGGAAGAGGAGAAAAGTGGAGGACAGAGAGAGGACACTGGGTCTGAGGGGCCCGTTCCCATGGAAATCCCAAACCAGCTGAGCATTGTTGGGTTCAGGGTGTCAGTGGGAACCTGTGACTCACCCCGATTCAATGATTCTGGCTGCCCCGACACAGCTGTCCCCACAGCAACACCCATGGCCCAATTTCTCCCCTTCCTCACAGGTGATGGGCCATCACCTCCTCCTGCTGTGCCACACAAACCCAGACATTTTGAGCAGAGACCTAGTGATCTCCCCTCCCCCTGCCTTTAGTAGGTGGCTGTCCTGGATGTCCATCTCCTCTCAGAAATTTTCAGGGTGGTTGGCTGGCCTGCATCTGCTCCTAAGGCAGATTTGTGGCATCCTCCTGGAGCCTGCCATGCAACTAGCAGCACCATGGGGCATGCATGGGGGAACCTGTCAGCCAGGGCTTGGCATGGAACATGCTTCTTCCAGCCACTGCCAGGTAGGAGAGAGCTCTGAATCATGGCTCTCCCCGCCACTATTCAAATGGTCCGCTGCTTGCTTGGAAGCCTCTCACTGAATCTCACTTCCTCACCAAAGAATTGCACCCCTCCCCCATCATACACGTACCTACTGGATTGTTATTGAAGGATCACAAGACTGCTGGGTTGTGCACTCTGGCTTGTTAGTGTAGGGTCTCTTCAGGTACGGTTCCCCCCCCAAGCAAGAGATCAATCAAATGTATCATTTTGCAAAACAATCCCTAGAAAGACTCCAAGGAGCCCTTAAACTAGCCGGAGGGAGCATCTGGGGCTGGTGAGCCAGTCTTGGCAGTGTCTGTCCCTGGGTTTGTGTCTTTAAACAGCATTAAGGGCACTCAGTGGCAATACCTGCTTCTGGAGCAGCCAAGGCAGGGATAGAGAGATGACTGCGGAGCAGACCAATTGAGCCCCCAGGGTGGGGACTAGGTGGGGAGCCACACAATGAAAAGGGCGGTAATTTTGGCTCAGTACTTGGAAGATGGAGGCCTGTGGGAAGTGGGGACTTTATCCCTGCCCCTCCCAGCTTCTGTAGCAGGAGGCAGCGGGCTCCCTAACTGCTCTTCTCCCTCCCCAGCTCTCTCTAGGCCAGGCCTCCTCCCTGCATGATTAGCAGAAGCAGCTGCAACTTCCTGCAGAGAGTGGTGGCTAATTGAAGAGCCCTTATCAATATTGCATGGCCCCTTGCCTCTGGCCCCGCTAGGGCAGCAGCTGTGATGGAGGATGCTGCTGAAGAGCTGGTGCAGAACACATGCTGCTGCTTCTGTCTGCACTTGGGCAGCTCATCTCCCACCTGCGTTCACCTCCCTACTCCCTCAGCAGCACCCCTGGTCTTGGAGGGCAGCTTTGGGGAGATTTCTCTGGTGTCCCAGTTGCAGGCCAGCATGCTGTTTGGCCATGCCCCCGAGCTGCAGAGACGCCATGCAGTGATTTGCCCATCACTTCCCCACATGCTCACTTCTCTTGCTGCCTCTGTGTGCCAGTCCCCAGCAGCTCAGCCTCTGGCTCCAAGCAGCAAGTGGGTTCCTTCAGCACCACAGTCAGATGGGGGCTGTGCCGAGAGCTGGAGGTGTTGAAGGGTGCAGGCATTGCAAACAGGGAGAGAGGAGCCTTCCAAATGCAGCTGTGGCACTAGCCACGTCTTCCCTCCGTGATACTCTCCTCTGGCCCCCCATTATTGTCTTTTGCATCAACGTGAGGTTTCTGGGTCTCCCCTCCAAGGCCCTTCACGCGTTGACCCTTCTGTATTTTTCCTTTCCTCTCCCACTTCCGCGCCGCCTGTGATGCCCATCCTCACCGCCCCTCTGTCAGCTTCTCCCATGAATGTGTTTGTGGGTCTTCTGCCTCATCTGTGGCACATGGAACATCTTCCCTGACCTGACCTGCAGCGCCACCAGCCTCTCTCCCCTCAGATCCGAGAGACGAAGGCAGTCTGGGAGAGGGGGTTTGATTAAGTATTCCCCAGCGACTGGGATCTACGGTACTGGGCACCTCACTGTGTGACCGTGTCAGAGCCCCCCTTCCCTCCTGGCATGTGTTATGCTCTTGCGGCAGTGTCTTTCCAGTCAGCTCAGGCAGGGGCAGCAGGTTTGCAAAAATATTGGCGGTGCCCAGAGGTCACACCCCTTCCTCATTCAAACTGCCCTTCTCCCCAACTGCCGAAGGCTCTGAGAGGGAGTTTGGGTGGGGGAAGGGTGCAAGCAAGGCACATGTCGGGAGCTGGGGTAAGCGAGTGGCCAGAAGCCATTCTAACCCTGCTACACTGCCAGCGGGGCCATTTTAAATTGCCCCAGGCTGGCAGACAGGGCGGCGGGATGTGCATGGTGAGTGCACAGGGCAGCAGGAGTCCAGGGGACAGAGAGGGCAAATAGGTGTGAGGTTGGGTGGAGCCCAGCCCCAAGGCAGGAATATTCCTGGTGCTGGGGCTCCATGGGCCCATCTGACTCACTGCCTCTGAGCTTAGGAGACGTTTGGGGGCAGGGACTGGGCCTCCTGGTGTGTATGCAGAGAGTCCAGAGCCTTGCCGCCTCTGTGCTTGCTGTTATGGGACTACACATTGTACCAGCCATAAAGAGATGAGGAGGCACTTGTCAAGCAGCAGCTTGCCCCAGGACCTTCCAGCAGCATCTCCCATTGCACTGCCTGGTGTCCCTTTCGGGGTGTCACCCACCGCCCCCTAATTGCAAGCCCTTGTCATTTGATTCTTAGGTAATCATTAGTCCCCTGTTACTGCGAGCATCTCACAGTCACGCAGTTATCCTCACAGCCCCGCTGGGATGTAGAGCAATGGTATTATCCCCAGCCCCAGGGCAGAGCCTCCAACCGGTAGGGGGGTCTCATCCTCCCAGCCCGCAGCAGATCTCCACCTGTGGGTCTGAAGGGAAAAGCTCCCTTTGTTCGGAGCCAGCTGGCGTCTGGGCTCTGCTGTACCTGTGTCCTGCTCTCTCCAGTTCAGTGACAGGTGCCCCAGGGGAGAGAGCATTTAAATATATCCAGATCCATGGAGTGAGTGGTGACAAGAACCTGAACTCCTGCCTAATTCACCTGCATGGCAGAGCGCCCAGGGCATTTATCTCAGACCTCTCCAAGGCTCAACTAGAGGTGGATCTGGAGGTGGGTGTGTGACCAGCACACACACCTCTAAAATGTGTGACAGTCACATATCCCTTCCTCCCAATGGAGGGACACAAACTCACAGGGGAAAGAGGCTCAAATGATACAAGGTTGTAGCTTTGCTGAGGAGTCAAGATTCTCTCAAATGGCACATGGAAAAATTCCCATTGGTTGCCAGCTATGCAACACCCTGTAAGCACCTAGCACAGTGGAGTGCCTGATCCTGATTCAGGCCTGCGGCCATGTAGCAATGCCACCCTGCCCACTGGACCTGGTTTTGCACAAAGCGGAGCTCTCTGCAGCTCTTGCTGAACTTCATGTGGTGTGTTGGGTGCTCAGCAGTGCTGCACATCAAGTCCTCAAGGAATGCTTCATACAGAAGGCATCCGAATGTGCACGGTGCTTAACAGGCAAATGAAACAACAGGGCCACGGCCAAAGGAGCTTATGTACTCTCAGGGCTGTTCCCCACTCTGGCACCCCAAGTGCAGAAGGTGAGGGCCTGCAAAAGAGTTTCAAAATCTTGCCTCTAAAGGCACCTGTTACAAAAAAAACTTCTCCCCAGAATCATAATACAAAGATTTTGGGGAATCGTGGTCACCATCAAGTGCTTTTTGATTCCTGAAAACCAGGAGTGAGCACTTGAAATCATCACCAGGGGTACCCCAAGCTCTTTTGCCCCAAAAGAGCTTGAAAAAAGAAAGGAGAAAAACAAGCGGCAGTCTCTGGTAGCTGACCCCTCAGTCCGAGGCACGCAGATACACACAGACAGACCTTCCAGGACACAAGAATCAGATCATCACCTAAAAAAAAAGTGATTTTTATTACAAAACATAAAATAAACTTGAGAAAGCATACTTGGTTGCTAGATGTTACGGAGCAACTAAGGAAAACAAATTAAAACACAGAGAAAGTCTTGGCACAATGCTTAGATGGTAGTAAATGGGGAGGAGACACATAGATTCACACAGAGCAGTTCAAACCAAACCACAAAATAAAGAAAATTACCCTGAATGTGACTGGATTCACGTTTCCCTTTTACATACCTCTCATTTTCTCTTTATTCAGTCCTCTTCTATGCCCTGAATTCCTTGAAGACATGGCATTCCTGCCTGGGTTTAAATCATTCTGTGGCTCTTAACTCCTGGTTTATCTCTCCCATGCAAAGAAAGCAGGCAGGGAACCTATATCCAATTCACATTTCAACACTCTATCTCAATTGGTTCTCCTGGAACCCCTGGCCAGCACTTTTACTTGGTACCTGAGCTTAACCCCCAAGTCACTGGATTCTGGTCAGGACTCCTCCAGTCAATTACATGAATTAAAATTCAACTTAACAGAGCAAGCAATGTCCTTTCATAAGCATCTTTCTTCTCCCGTGCCACCAGCACCATGGTCCTTTCCCTATGCAAACTGTCATTCATTTTTTATGTGTCAGGGAAGCCCAACCGTACCTTGTGTCCTGAAGCAGAAAGCGTTACCTCCGAGGGACTTGGCAGCCTGACAAGATGGGCACAAATTGTAAATGGGACCCCAAAACATTGCAGGTGGGTGTCCTGCCAACTTGCAAGCAATGCTTGTTAACCGTACCAGGCTAACATTTCTAAAGGGGGCTTCTGGGCGGGATGTGCTTGTGTGCACTTGTGCTTTTCAACAGGCAATGCTCAGGAGTGTGAAACATCCTGATGCCCAATAGAAGAAGGTCCGTAAGTGTGTATGAGGGACATGACCATATAAGTATTTCCCATGCCCCTTTTCAACACACTTTGGATGCATGCTGAGCTGCTGCATCATGTAGCTGAAGGGCTGTCCCCTTCAGGGAATTGCTATCTGAATGGCTGAAAAGCCTCTGACATGCGCTCTGTTCCCAACAAATCAGATGGCCAAAGAATGGGAACTGGTGGGGGTGGGAAGGCGAGGTTGCGAAAACGATTTCACTGTTATTTAAATGTCCTCTGCATTGAAATGTGAGAGTTAGGAAAGTCCACCACAAAACTCCCCCAGCCAGCTGTGGCACAGGACAGCCAGCGATGAGAAGCCGAGCAAATGAAGTCATCCATAGTGGAAAAACACGCCAATACAGCTCAATAGAGAACAATACAAATCTCACCTCGCACAGGGGCTGTAAGAGAAACATCTTCCCTCTGTCTAATCCATTACCACGCACTTCTTCCAATAACAAATAACGTAGGAGCGAGAAACCCAAATTCAATTTCTCTCTCAGTCCAAGTAAATACGAGGAGGCTGCCAAATTTGACTGAATAAAACTCAGTGATCTCATATGTTTTCCTCAAACGCATTAAGAAAAATAAGAGCAAAGGGGGATTTACCCCATTAGGGGGATATAAGCTCTGAATAGGGGACCGAGTCGAGCGAATATTTTAGAGCAATGGTATCCAACCAACAGCCCTCTAGGTTTTGCCTAGAGGGTGGTTGGGTGGAGGAGAAAATTTGTATTTGATGATGAATTGAAAGCATGGCCCTGAGTTGGGCCCTGGGCTGTTCGAACAGCAGGGCTGGAATGAGGCTTGTCACTCTGGGGAAGTGGCAGAGGACATCATCTTTCCAGCTGTCTGCCTCAGTTTCCCTGGTAGCTCTTTGGAAAGTAATGAGCACCGCTGTTCCATGCTTACCAATGGCTGCCTGCTGCGTCTTAGGAGAAGGCCGAGTTGCTCCACTGCTTGCTTCCCACCCAGCCTGTGGAAACTCCAAGGAGAGCAGGACAGGAGCTCAACTTAGGACAACAGCTAGCAAAGAATGGCTTCCCTCTGCCCCTTCCCCCACAAGTACCTAGGCCAGTCTGTCCCATCCCACTTTAGAACAGGCATTGTTCAAACTTGCAACAGATTCCAGCTGACCCATACACCAACTGGAGACAGGCCAAGTACAATGTGCTCCAGCCATGGGATATGTCCTTTACACCAGGATCTGTGGGTAGGGAAGGGTCATGGCCAATGGGGATCACCCCCTAGCAGGGAAATCCGCAACAGGGGAAAGGTTTCTGCTCTCTTGGTGCTGCCTGAGTGATGGAAAGGGAGTGGAACAGGTCAGATAACCTGCCCCAAAGTGGTGATTTTGGCCTGTTGCAAAGAATACGCTTCCCTCTGGCTGAAGCGGGTGGTGGCTGGTGCATTATTGTTGTTATTTTACTAGTTATGTTATTTAGCACTTGCTATTTGTAATGCCCTTAACACATTACAGCTGGGGAAAGATCCCCAGCAAAACCATTTCTCCTCCGACTTTGCCTGGGTTCACATTTGCCAAACTTTCAGTGAAACTGGAGCCATGTAATGAAACATAGATGTTTCCCAGCAAAATTGCAGGGGCTGTTCTCTCTTCATGATGTGCCAGCGAGCACACAATGGCAAATGTTCCCCTCGCTTTTGTGAGCACTGAGCTGGGTTTGGGCTGGGCAGGTGCGTTAGGTGGCGGTGAGTGAGGCTCCCTGATTAGCTGAGTGCAGCCTTGGTGGCCAAAATGACTAGCAGAAGCCATGATGCCTTATTGATGTCAGCAGGACTCAAGAGTGGTTGAGCTGGCTTGCTCTCTCTGCCTGGTGCAGGATGTGAACCTTGTACTTCGGGGCTGAAGCCAAACTTTGGCAAACTGAAGCCCCGTTCTCTTTGGACTAGCCCTGCAGCGATCGCTTTTGGAACACCCCACCCACCCACGACTGCCATAATAATAGGAGAGACAACATGGACAGTGATGTAATTACATGTGAAATGTGGTGATTTCACAGGCCAAAAGACGCTTTCTCTCCCTCCTCCCTCTCTGTCTATTTTATGGCATTTTGAAGATTCAAAAATGACTTCAAATAAATTGGTCAGAAAAATATGTGAAATTCTGCCCAGTCCTCATAAACAAAGTGAACTAAGCTTCACCGCCCTTACCCCCATCCCACCTCACCTCTTGGAGATACATGGGTTAGAGGTATTATTCCTCTTGTCTGAAGAAACCAAGGTTCAGAGGAGTTAAGTGACATGCCCAAGGCCATCCAGAGAATATGTGGCAGAGCTATGGACAGCATGCTGGAGCTCCTGCACCTAGTGGCAGCTCTCTGCTGAACCCATAAGATTAAAATGTTCCCAAATTAAGGGAATGTTCCCAAATGTTCTTATGGGGCTTGTCCTGGGCATCTGAAGATAGCAAGCTAGACACACAGGGTGCCAGTTCTTCGGCTAGTCTCCAGCTAAGGGGAAGAGAACAGAGGAGCAGAAGAGATGAAAGGAGAAACCATCATATAGACACAGGCTACATCTAGATGTGGAGGTAGGGGCTGATTCCTGGCTTGTACAGACGTGCTCGCAGTCACTCTCATTGAGCTAGTGCACTAAAAATAGTGTAGCCATGGGTAACACAGGCAGCAGCAGGAAAGGACACCACTGTCCTGAGTGCAAACCCGCTAAGGCTCTGCAGCCAGGCCCACCAACAGAGGGGGGCAAAGGGAGCAATTGCCCAGAGGTCTGGCAATTTGAAAAGGTCGGGGGGCTGGTTGCTGCTGCTGTAGCTCTGCCGAAACACGTCTCTTGATTGAATGATGCTTTTGATAGCTTCCAGGGTGGGGCTAGTTGGCCCTGGAATCTGCATGGGGCACATTAAAAGAGTCTTTCAGTCAAGAGACGGTGCTGAAGGGTGGGAGGTGGGGGCCCATTGATTTCTGCCCTGGGCTCTGAATTGCTGTTGGTGGGCCTGCCTGCAGCTACATTCATGGGGCAGCTTGCTCATGCCATCTCTTGCTGCTGCCCGTGCTGCTATCTACACTATTGTCTGTAGCACATTAGCTAGGTGAGAACTAGCATGAGCAAGTGTACCTGAGCTGGGCATCACACACACAGAAGTAGCCACTGTGTGATTCACTTTTATGCTGGAAGAAAAAGGATTTAGCTAACTCGGGTTACCTAAAAATACAATACTTCACTGCACGAGTGACTGCTGCAGTTGTCCCAGGCAATGGCTACACTGCACTTCTCTTCCTGAAAAAAAACGCAATTTGCATAGCTTTTTCTGCTTCTTTTTTCAGAAGAGGTATCCCAGAAAAACTCTGCAGTGTAGACATAGCCCCAGGGATATTCTGTGATCACCAGTGGGAGATTAGCTGGGCTCTGTGGGATCAGGAGTAGACAGGGAGGCATCCACAGGACAAAATCTCTATTGCAATATGGACACCAACATCTATAGCGAGAGAACTCCCTGTGCTGGCCCATGCTGCCAAACTCAGACACAACCAACAACTTAAGGGAGAGGTGGAGAAAACTGCTACATTAGAAAACAGTTTGGTCTCATTAAAAATCAGCTTTCACCTGCTACTAATTTTCCTCTTGGTTACGGCGGCCTTGCGTGTTTGTTTGTTTCACAGACTGAAGAGGAGAAGGAGCTGTTCACACAGTAAATGACGGCACATATTGGAAGGGGATACGTTGGTTAATGAACAGGGAATGGGGACCAGGATGCAAAAGCAAAAACAAAATCCTCTCCCAGAACTTGATGGGAAATCTGCCAGGAGACTGAGGCTTTGCCTGCACTGGGGACTTTTTGCACCAATGTAGCTGCAATGCATTTTGCTAGCCCCTAGTGCAGACCGACCGCTCTGCTGCAAAAGGTGAGCTGTTCCTGTGCAGCTTACCTGCTCCTGCCTCACTGAGATCAAAAGGTGTTTGCTGGGCATGGGGACATACGGATCTTGATGGACTGAGTGAGCTGCATTGGTGAAAGGCACTTTTTGCTTTGATCCAGGCAGTACCCAGGGGCTTGCATGGGTTAAGCTATATCTGTGCAAAAATCCCTCAAGTAGCTAACTGAGAGGAAACCAACTTATGTGCAGAGAGAAAACAGATTCAATCACTTTGGTATTTTAGTTGGAGGACCGATGAGGATTCTCTTTCTGTGCGTGCCTCAACCCCTCTTTTGCCCTCCTTCCACCTGGTCCTTCTGAGCCCCGTGCCCTCTGCCAATGCATTCTGCCCCAGTGTGTGCAATGCCCTCCTCCAGCCCTTTTCTTGACCCACCACCCTCTCCCCAGCCTTTTCTAAAGTCTCCCTTATAGGGTTGCCAACCCTTCAGAGTTGACCTGAAGTCTCCCGGAATGAAAGATTAGGTCACCAGATGAAACCTCCAGGAACCCATCCAAAGAAAAGTGGCAACCCTCCCCCCTCCTCCAGCTTGCCTGCATGGAGGGAAATGTACATTTAAAAATAAAATCAGCCAGCCCACCCTGATTTGTATGTTCCCAAGGGGTAAGGGCAGAGAGTCCCCTTGATATCAGACAGACTCCAATTTACTTCCAGGAAAAGGGGCCAGGACCCATGTGAGCAGCTGTAGCATTCTATCATCATCACTTTGTCCTGCCTTCTGCTTGTTTATTATCCCCATTCTTCGGGCCGTGTGTAAATTGAACTTGTAACCACTCCGGAGCAGAGGCTGCATCTTTACATTTACCTTCAGGGCTCCTACAGCATTCCCCACTGGGACAGCTCCAGTTTCTGTTCGCTGCTTAGTACACTGAGCGATAAATACACATTACTAATGATTATCCTCATTGCCTCTCATTTCATGCTTAAAATGAGCTCTGAAAACAGAGCCCCAAGCAAGCCCGGCCTGTGCTGCAGGATTCCAGTTCCTATAGAAACGCATGTGACAGCCACATGCATGTACCCACTTCAGTAAATTCCCAGCCACCCGCAATGGTGTTACAATACATACACACCCATCTATTAATACCAAGCGTGGTGGCAAAGCTGGTGTCTTGGCAGCTTCCGCAAATGTGATGGCAAATGTTTTCCACATCTTTTCCCACTCTAAAGAAGGCCTCCTGACCAAATCCAGGTTACCTCGCTCGACAGTCCAAATGTCTCAGGCTTCATTCCTTCCTCCCTTTCTGTTTTACAGCACATTACTGCCCATGACCTCATTTTATGGCAGTCGCCTTCATTAGCTGACTGCTGTAAATTGCCATAAAGTGAGGTAATAAGCGGAGGCCAGTGCCATTAAAACACTCCATGAAAACAAAGTTGGAAGGCTCCAGCGCAAGATGTTTTGACGTGACTGTTTCATCCGGTTTCTGAGCTGCTCCGAGGGCTCAGAGCATGACTGGATTGAGGGCCAATATCAGAGAAAAGGGAGAGGAACAGTGAGCACGGCACTCGTTACTGAGTGCATAACATGAGAACGTTTTAGATCACATGGTCTAGCAGATGGGCTCAGAATTTGGGAAGGCTCCTCTTCCATGGGACCTGGGCTGCCAGGATCTAGAGCTCATTGCACCCAGTCCCATATCGGCTATCAGGGAGCGCTGGTCCTGGAAAATCAAGTGTCTGTGGCAACAGGACATGGGGGATTCGAGAGGAGGGAAAGCCAGGATAGAATGACAGAGGCCTCCATGGTTAGGTTCTGACAAGTACCTAAATGTCATGCGTGTTTCAGAAAGTCCCAACCTCCAAGCCAAGCAATGAGCTGCCTCTTCTTGTTTCCCTTCATGCTGGAGGCACAGGCTTCTCCATCTTGAAAAGACCTCAGCTAGGCCTCAGGTTTGGTGGCTTGGGTACGCAGTGCATGGATGCTCAACAGCCAGATTTACCGGCACAGAGAGTGATGTTGTATACTCAAAGGCTGCACTGGACCCAGTGGTTGGACATTTGTGTCTGGAATCTGGAAATGCTGAGTCCCCGGGACACAGAAAATAACGGGGAAAACACCTCCACTGTGTGGCTCTCTAAGGCTATGTTTAGATTACATCCCTTTTTCGAAAAAGGGATGTAAATTAGACATATTGAAATTGTTAATGAAGCTGGGATTTAAATCTCCCGCGCTTCATTAAGATAAAAATGGCTGCCGCTTTTTTCAGCAAGGAGCTTTGCCGAAGAAAAGCGGCAGTCTAGACGCGGATCTTTCGAAAAATAAAGCCTTTTTCGAAAGATCCTGTAACCCTCATTTTACGAGGGATAAGGGATCTTTCGAAAAAGGCTTTATTTTTCGAAAGATCCGCGTCTAGACTGCCGCTTTTCTTCAGCAAAAATCTGTGCCGAAAAAAAGTGGCAGCCATTTTTATGTTAATGAAGCACAGGAGATTTAAATCCCGGCTTCATTAACAATTTCGATATGTCTAATTTAGATCCCTTTTTCGAAAAAGGGATGTAGTCTAGACATAGCCTAAGCAGTTGTGAGATTTGGGTGAAACTGTCAGTTACCTAGACATGTCTGCCTATCTCCCTGGAAAGCCTCATCCTCCAACTGCCCCCATTACCGTCTCCCCCTCCCCCACTAGGCTATTCTCACAGTGTCCCATGGTGTAGTAGCTTGCCCTCTTAGTAGGCAGGATGATGCGAGCACTGAGACAGCATCATACAAGTAGGTGGGACTGTGGTAGTGTATGATTGCTGTTGTGGAAAAGAGGGTGAACATGTTAAGGAGCTGTGGTGATTGTGATGCATGGTAGTGTGTGCACCTGTGTTTGCACGTGTGTTTCTTTCTGGGGAGGTGCTGGTCAGTGTGATGATGAGTTTGTTACTTCTAGAGTGTGTGTGTGTGTGGTGTTGTGGGGTTTCTGGTTAGGATGCAAAGCCATGGGGTTCCTGCACAGAAGTGTAGGGTGCATTTGTTCTGAATGTGCAGAGCAGTGGCATGTATACACACGTATGAAATTGAGAGTCAGCTGTGTATGCATGTGTGGTTGTGTGTACAGGAAACAAGCAAATGAGTAACGGAGCTGCTGTATTTATCTTTGCCTCATTCTGCTGGGCATTTCTGGCCCTCCACATTAAAGCCATCTCGCATTATTATGACAAGTAATTAGGATGATGTGAGAGGCTCCAAAATGACTTTATTAGGCTAGGGAGGCTGATAAACCCCACGCTCCAGACAGGCATTTTAACATCTCCAGGCAGGGTGTGAAAATGCCCCCCCAGGCACACTTTGGCCAGAGAAGAGACTCCTTGGTCCTGCTGCTGCCAGCACCATCTTGGTAGAGACTCAGACTGAGCGTTAGAGAAAAATGGTAAACAAATAGCAGCTGGTTCCTGAGCCAACTGGCACCAGCCAACGAGCTAGGCAGCTCCCCATGCTCCTCCTATCCCTTCTCATGATAGGCTGTGATGTCCATGGGGCTGCGGTAGATTCAAACCCAAGTTCTCAGGGCAGGCTCCCTATCCTAATAGTGTGAGTAATATAATCACCTCCCCATCCAGCCAGGAGCCAGGCAGCCGGAGCTAATGTCGGCTAACTGGGGCGCTAAGCAAAAATAGGCAGGGTTTTCACATCACTCTGAAGCCTGTTACTTAAATGCCGCACTGTTTCCAACACCTGTCTCTCATGGCAGGTTTCGATCGGCCCTCCCATCCTTGCAGGCACAATCCTCCACCTTCAGCTGGTCACGGGTGGAGTTGGAGGCACTCAAACATCTAGTTACCAGATCTGCAGGTGAAAGCTCGAAGCTGCAATCTGTTTCCCTCTGAAATCTTTTGTGACCAAGCTCACGCTGGGCAGTCTGGTTTGTTAATGCAGGGCCTCTGGTAAGTGCTCAGAAGGCCCCCTGGTGCACCATGTGAGGTTATTGCTTGCTAGTGTTGGGTCATTCTCAATGCAGGCTTGAGCAGACTGGTTTGTCATTAGAGAACAGCCCTCCCCATACTCAGGCATGCCCCCTAGAGGGGCACAGGAGAATGGGGGGTGCAGAGGGATGGGAAGGAGGGTGGGAGGGCCACCTAGCCCAGTTGTATCTCAGCTCTACTCTGACTCCTCTTCCAGCCATGGCCCTGGCTTCTGGTCCCAACCCCAGTCTTGGCCCCTGGCTGCAGCTCTATTCCTGGCCCCAGTCCTACTTCCAGCTAGCTCCAGACCCACCCCCAGCTCCGATCCCAGCCTCAGTCCCTTTATCCTTGTCCGCATCCTCTCCACCCCCTAAGAATCATGGTCCTGCTTCTGGCCCTGGCTCCCAGGGGTGGGGAGTGTGGACAGGAGTAAAAGAGACACAACCCACAGCCCTGGGATCATTGTTATAGTGTGTCTCCTGATCACTGGGGGATCTGTACTAGTTTGTTGTTGGAGAGGGTCTCCCAGGAGCTCTGGAGTTGATTTTTATTGCTCCATGTGGCTTTGGATGAGTGAAATGGTTCTAAAAAACCCCAAAACCCCACTTAAAAAACAACAACGGTCCTGTTGCGCCTTAGAGACTAACAAAAATATATAACAAGTATCATGAGCTTTCGTGGGCACAACCCACTTCTTCAGATGACAAATATCTGGTTCTATTTATGACATGATGGTGGTAAAGACCTGCACCAGCCATTCCTGTTGGCTGACTCGATGAAGGGGTTGTGTGTGGAGATGGAGAGAAAGTGGGAAGAGGGGGTTGTGCCGGGTATATTGTCCACACACGTACCAACAGGGTCGCTGTGTTAGTCTGTTTCAGCCAAAGCAACAAAGAGTCCTGTGGCACTGTAAAGACTTAACACATTTATTTGGGAATAAACTCCCAATATCACCATGCTTTGTTTTCCTCTGCACACACAGACATACCCAGCTCATTGTTGAAGATCCTGGGTTGTGTAACAGACATTTCCTGTACTAAGGAGAATTATAAGTAGATTGGCTGCTAAGGGGCACTCAGAACCCTTTGTGCACATATAACTGCACTTGGGCAGAAAGCCTCACTGAACAGAAACAGGAGCTATTTGAAAGGAGGCAACTCCCGTTTCTGTGGAATAGTAAGGAAATAGTTATCCCAATAATGACACAAGCCTTGTGGGTCGTTCCCTCTTCTGGGCCCACCGGGGAGCTTGTGAGTTGCTTGAGGCAGTTTATATTTTGTCCTGTATGGCAGAGAACAAATGATCATCATAACCAAACCCTGGCCAGTTTCGTCACATTGATTACATCGTTTTTATTCCTGTCGGATGCAGCGTGTTAAGCAAGAGGTGATAAATAGGCTCTGTTCCTAACAGCTGGGCTTCTGGCAGCTGAGCTTTTTCTTCAGTGTCTCTGCAGTTCCACCTGTTTGCTAAAGGGTATGTTAATAGCAGAGTGTAAAGAAGCATGTAGAACACCCAGAGATCAGGCTGTTTGCAGAACTCCTTGCGTAAAGCACGGGCATAGCCAGTGTCCATAAGGTAAGAGCCAACACAAATGCAAGAGTGCTTCTTTGTAAATGACTGAAAGTCCAGGAGATGTGGCCAGTGAAAGTGTTTGTTAGCCATTGCCCCTAAGGACCAGAAATGGAGTCAGATCAGGATTTCCTCAGTTGCAAAAGAAAGGAAGAAAGGCCGAGTGGTTAGGCAACGAGATCAAGTCCCTGCTCTGTTACAGACTCACTGTGCAACTTTGCATGAGTCTCTCTGTGCCTCAGTACCTCATCTGGAAAATGGTGTTGGAGAGAGAGCTATGTTAATGGCTGTCAAGTGCTCAGACAGCCTGGTGATAGGGTTCCCAGCAGGTAGAATGTGCGGCTCTCAGGTTCTACTTCACGTCCATCTCCAATACAGAGATGGTTAATATACCTCATGACACTGAGATCAGAGGTCAGATCTGAGCATCCAGGGGCCCTTTCCTGTGGCCTCACTGTAGAATTCACTGTAGAACGCCTGGTTGCTCAGCTGTATACACAGAACAGTCCTGGAGATGTACCTGCTCCACATCCACACAGAGCTCTTCTGTCCTGACCAGGGAGACAGCAACCCTGACAGCAGGAGAGGCAGATGGAGATGGAGGGAATGAGAGAGGAGAGAGAAGGAGAAAGTGAGGAGATGGATAAGGGGCGTGACTAAACACTAACAACTTCAGGGCAGCTGTTCTCATCCTTTTTCACATCCTTTTTCACACTCATCCTTTTTCACACTTCAGGGCAGCTGTTCTTATCCTTTTTCACATCCCCTGCCCACCTTTTGCCCCCAGAACTCCCCTCTCCTCGCTGGGATCTCCCTCCCATTTAGCTGTATGGAAGGGCACAGTGGTTGTGACCTGCTGTTCGTTGCACCCCCCAGTTTGAGAACCCAGGCCTATAAGGGAAGCTGTCTAGTTGTTAGGGATTCCAGGGAAGCTGCCAGAGCTGGATAGAGGGAGAAAAGTCCAGTGCACACAGCACATCCATTTTGCATCCAGGCTAGCTATGGAAGAACCCCAGTTACAAAAAGGGCCCAAAGAAACTCCAGGTTTCACTGAGTCTCCCATTCCCTCAGTTCGCATCTACCGAGCCGCAGTTCCCCCACATCCCTAGCCCTGGACTTTCCCATATAGTGCAAACAGACAAAGAAAAGCCTGAGAGTGCTGGCTTGCCCCATGCAAGTCAGCGGAGCTGGGGCGGTGCCTGATGCTGACCCAGGATACAGCTGACACCAGTTCTCGTGATGCCTCCTCATAGCACTTCAGGGCAGTGGTTTGGGGAGCATTAATAAATCCGTAGCGCGGAGATTGGTTTAGCATCCCTCTAATTGGTGCCATAAAGTTAAACCCAGCCACTTAGAGTTCTGCTGGGAGCTGGGGCTTCCATTTACCAGTTCTCCCGCGCAGCTAAAGGGCACCACGCGCTAATAGGTGTTAAATTGGAGCATCAAATTTTAATAAGCCTCTTAATGGAATTGTGTGGATCCTGGGTAGCTTTTGGAGGCTTCCATTATGGCACCAGTGTGCCCATGCAAGCCCGTTGTACCCAGGGAGCAGCACTGGGAGTAAAGGGAATTGAGAAAGAAGTGGTGGCTGAGAAAAGACAGAGCTGCAGAAATGAAAAGCTGCCTTGCCCTATAGTGTGCAGAAAGAACTGGCTGGGTTATTTTCTCTTATCTATGCATCACAGTAGCATTTAGTTTCCAAAATAGATACTACACAACAATGAGGAGGCTAGTTAAATGGAACCGTCATAAAAGTATAATATACGAAAGCTGCATGGAAACATTTTAAAAACAGCATAATAGACGTAAACTGTATATATCCCCCAAATTTAAAAAAAACCACACACAGAGGACCAAAAAAATGCCCCCATGGCTAAACAGCAGAATCGAAGAGGTGGTTAGAGACAAAAAGCCATCTTATAAAAATTAGAAGTCAACCCCTACTTGGGAAACTCAAAAGGATCCCAAACTCTGGCAAGTCAAGTTTAAAAGTATAATTAGGCAGGCCAGAAAAGAATTTGTAGAGCAGCAAACAACAGACACAAAAATGAAGGCTATTTCTACACTTGCACTTGATTGACAAAAATGTTGTCATTCGTGGGTGCTGCCTCCTCTCGCATGAAAGACAGAGGTTTA
Organism: Pelodiscus sinensis; assembly: GCF_052426305.1. NCBI lineage: Eukaryota > Metazoa > Chordata > Testudines > Trionychidae > Pelodiscus > Pelodiscus sinensis. The sequence goes on from NC_143065.1 coordinate 31,030,747, forward strand.
CCATGGCATGTGCAAATGTGAATGCTGCTTTGTCGGCAGGGGGTACAAGTAGTTTGTTGGCAAAAATGCCAATAAACAGTATTCACGCATGCTGATTTTTAGCGACAGGGCAGTGTCAACACAGTCTTGTTGCTAAAAGCTGCATAGTGCAGGTATATCCTAACAGTGTTTTTTAGTACACCAGACAAAGGGAGCCTGCCAAACAATCAGTGGTTGGGGTCATTAGATGATTTAGGTTCTATAAGAACATTCAAGGAAAACAAGCCTGTGATGGAACCCCGCCCCCAGGCTTTATGAAATGGACTCATGGAAATGAATATACATAACTGAAACATGGTTTGAGCGAATTATTTCATGTAACTCATCGATCTTCATGTCATGATCTGCTGGTTCTGTTTACAAGAACATAAGAACGGCCGTACTGGGTCAGACCAAAGGTCCATCTAGGCCAGTAGCCTGTCTGCCGACAGTGGCCAGCACCAGGTGCCCCAGAGGGGGTGGACCGAAGACAATGATCAAGCAATTTGTCTCGTGCCATCCATCTCCAGCCTCTGACAAACAGAGGCTAGGGACACCATTTCTATCCCCTGGCTAATAGCCTTTTATGGACCTAACGTCCATGAAATTATCTAGCTTCTCTTTAAACTCTGTTATAGTCCTAGCCTTCGCAGCCTCCTCTGGCAAGGAGTTCCACAGGTTGACTGAAGGACTTTCTTTTATTAGTTTTATCTTACTCTGTTGTATGTAACATTTGTATGTGTAAAATTAGACACATGCAGTGGGGAATACTTTGTGAGTTTCAAATGTGTGAATGGGAGACATGGAGGGTGTTACCTGCAACTTCTAGATGAGCCACTGTTAAACAATCCTTTGTCCTTAAGTCTGAGCAGTGGTTGGTAGGGAGGGGCCTCAACGCCTTAACAAAAGGAATAGGAATGGAGAGACCTGGGGCTTTTAGCTGGGCTACACCTGAAGGAAGGAGCCAGGGATGCCAGGGTGTGGAAGAGAGCCCTGGTTTGGAGGGGCAGCTGGAAAAGAGGTTTTTAGGGTGAGTTTGATTAAGTTTGTACTGAGGTTTTGCTCTGCCTGTTTTCACTTATTACTACTTAAATCCTACTGCTTCAACTTAATAAAACCATTGTTATTTTCTATCAAGCCCAGTGTACCTGGGGGGCAACCAGTGTGCACATTCCCCCTTTCATTGTTAAAGGTGGCTTACCTAATTCTTTGGGGTTTGATCTCATCTGGGGAGTGCTCCTGGGCCCTAAACTGCACTCTCCTTGGACCTGAAGTGGTCCAGTGTCTGTGCTGCTTCTTGGGGGGGAGGTGGGGGGACAGGGACCTCAGCTCAGGGCCTTGGCTGGGGGAGACCAGCGGAGCAGGACCGGGCAGTGAGGAGCCCCAGAGAGTGAGAAGGCGAGTGGCAGTGGCTGTGACTGCACCCCGTCACAATGGTTCAGCGAGCAGGGTAAATGTGCACAGCTAGTTGCTCTGGCTGCTTGTAATGATTTTAAGTGGGTCCCAAGTGTGGTTTTGGAAGGGAGAGAAAGGGGTTACTGGTTTGTTATTTTCTGTTTGCTTATTCTGAGTAAGGGAAATAGAGTCGGGGAAATGAGTGAGAGAGAGGTGCAGAAGGAATGGGAGCTGTACAGAATCCAGGAAGCAGCCAAGGAGGCAGAACACAAGAGAGTGGTGGAATTAAAGTGGCGTAAGATAGAGGCCATAAAAGCCCAAGGTGCTCGGGAGCAACCTGCCCACGAGGAAGCCCTAAAACTAATACGACTTGGAATGGACAGAGAAGGAAGAGCTCGAAGAGCTGCTCAAGAGAAGAGGGAAAAAGAGAGCATGCAGGAACCGGCTGTACTGGCTGAGAATGTTGTGCCATTGATTCAGGGAAATAACCTCTGTAAGGTGGCTGAGTCCATCCCAGGGGTTGTTAGCAGGGGTAAGGAATCTTGTGCTGAAATCCCAGAGGGGGAGGGAAATGCCACAGGGGCTGGGGAGGGGGCAAGAGAGAGTCTCTCTCACTCTGCTCCAGCTGATCTGGACAATTTGCAGGGGGGCGGAGGAAGCCAGCCCTGACCCTGAGTCATTGCCCAGTATCAGTGGGTCTGTCCAGGCTGTGGTATGTCCAGGAGGGGCATGGGTACATCAGGGGGCAGGTCCAACCCTGGGAGGCACAGAGGCATGTGCCTTGGAGCAGAGCCTTAATGCAGAGGCTGGAGACCAAAAGGCTACTGGAGGAGGTGAGGAATCCACAGGCCTGGATCCTGAGAGCTTACCCATGCGGAAACAGGGAACACTGCTGTGCTTCCTAAAGAAGGGCCTGTCATGGCTGGGAGCTGTGTGCCCATTGCAGAGAAGCTAACTGAATTCTTTGCATTAGTCTTTACTGCAGAAGATGTGAGAGAAATCCTCACACCTAAATAATTCTTTGGTGATAGATCTGAGGTACTGTCGCTTATTGGGATGTCAGTCAGGGCCGGCCCGAGCCATTTAGGGCTGCCCCCGGTGCACACGGTGCATGCGGTGCCCGGCTCGGCTGCTGGCGCACAGCCTGGGGCCCGCCCCCGGGGTGCATGGCACATGTGCTGCCCGGCCTGGCCTGGCCACTGCTGCTGGTGCACAGTGCCTGTCTGTGCAGGGCCCTGCGGCTGTGGGGGGAAGGGAGCTGCTGGCCGGCGCCGCGGGGATGGGGAGGGACGGTGCTGCGGGAGCCGGGCGCATGGCGCCTAATGGCAGCTATAAGGGACGCTGCGCACCCCTTACAGCTGCCATCAGGCGCCCCCCATCGGTTGGCGCCCCGGGCAGCTTCCCGGCGCGCCCACCCCTTAGTCCGGCCCTGATGCCAGTAGTACGGAGGTGAAAATGCAAGGAATTGTATAAACATGGAACCGTTGAAAAACTCGGTAGTTACTCATGCCTGCAGCTGCGCGGGGCGGCCGGCGGCTCTCTGGGAGCCAGTGCACGCCAGGAGCCATCTTTTAAGCTGGCTTTCCACGCATACTGATACAGAGGCAGCAGTGCGGGGCAGCAGCTGACTCTCCAGGAGCGGGGCAGGAGCCCAGGCTCATCGGTTAACCATTAACCAATAAGCCCAGGCTCATCGGTTAACCATTTATGCAGCTATATGCTCACATCCCTAGTCAGTAGAGGGGGTTTTGGAATAAATGGGGAAATTAAACAATAATAAGTTATTAGGAACAGAGGGTATTCACCCAAGATTTCTGAAGAAATTCAAATATGAAATTGCAGAACTACTTACTGTGGTATGTAACGTATTGCTTAAATCAGCCTCTTTATCAAATGACTGGCAAATAGTTAATGTAACACCAATTTTTTTTAAATTAGTCTCCAGAGGCAATCCCAGCAATTAAAAGCTAGTAAGCCTAGCTTCAGCAACAGGCAAACTAGTGCGACTATAATAAAGAAAAGAATTATCAGCCACATAAATGAATGTGATATGTGGGGAAGAGTCAACACTGCTTTTGTAAAGGCAAATCATGCCTCTTCAATCTATTAGAATTCTTGGGGGCTAGGGCAATCAACAAATATGTGTACGTGGACTTTCAGAAAGCCTTTGACAAAGCCTCATCAATGGCTCCTAAGCAAAGCAAGCTGCCATGAGATAAGAAGTAAAGACCTTTCCTGCATCAGAAACTTGTTTAAAAATAGGAAACAAAGGATAGAAATCAATGGTCAGTTTTCACAGCAGAGGGAGATAATTAGCATGTCCCCAAGGATCTGTACTGGGACCAGTGGAAAGAGGAGTAAACAGTGAGGCCGCAACATTTGCAGAGCTAGTTAAGGCCAAAGCAGACTGGGAAGAGTTACAGTGGGATTTCATAAAGTTGGGTGACTAGGCAACAAAATGGCAGATGAAATGTAATGTTGATAAATGCAAAGTAATTCACATTGCAAAACATAATCTCAACTCTGCACAGAAAATGATGAGGTCTAAATTAGCTGTTATTAGTCAAGGAAGAGACCTTCGAGTCATCCTGGATAGTTCTCTAAAAACATTGTCCCAGAGTGTGGCAGCAGTCAAAATGTTAGGAACCATTAGGAAAGTGATAGATAATAAAAAGAAAATATTATAATGTCATTATATAACTCCAGGGAATGCCCATACCCTGACAACTGAGTGCAATTCTGGTCTTCCCAATTAAAAAACAAGATATATTAGAATTAGAAAAAAAGTACAGAGAAGGGCAACAAAAATGATTAGCGATATAGAACAGCTTCCATATGAGGAGCGATTAAAAAGATTGAGACTGATAGAGGTCTGTAAAGTCAGGAGTTGTGTGGAGAAAGTGCATAGGAAAGTGTAATTTACTCCTTCACATATCACAAGAACCAGGGGACACCCAAATGAAATTAATAGGCAGCGGATTTTAAACAAACAAAAGGAAGTACATCTTCATGCAATGTACAGACAATCTGTGAAACTTCTTGCCAGGGGACATGATGAAAGCCAAAAGTATAACTGGGTTCAGAAAATAATGATTCAAGTCAATGGATAATAGGTCCATCAATGCCTATTATTAGCCAAGATAATCAGGGATGCAACCCCATATGACCTGTGTATTCTAAAACCTCTGATTTCCAGAAGCTGAAACTGGATGACAGGCAATGGATCACTTGCTAACTGCCCTGTACTGTTCATTCCTTCTGAAGCACCTGGCATTGGCCACCATTAGAAGAAAGGATACTGGATTAGATGCACCTTTGGTCTGACCCAGTGTGAACATTCACACTCTCTCTCTCTCTCTCTCTCTCTCTCTCTCTGATGGGGCTGCAATAACAAAATCCTTTCTCATTCAGCACCTTCTCTGAAGTGGAACCCCCCGCACCCCATCATCTTTGCCATTCCCATCAGCAGAGTTGGAGCCCGGGAGCTGGGCACACACCTAGACTTTCATCAGCAGTTCTCATGATCTCAAAGTCCTGGGCAGCTGAGCCATCTTGCTGCTCCTTAGATGCCTTTTTAGGCCAGTGAATGCAACCCAATAGGAGCAGGACCAGACAAAGTGAGTTCCCATCTCCCAAGGAGTCAGCCCATTCCCATGAGTCACACAAGTGCTGCTGACAGTCGGGACATCACCTGTAACTCTGCCGGTCGCCCTAGCTGGCTGGTAAAAGACAGAGTACCTAGAAGCCCAGTTAACAGCCTGTTGTTCCCTCCTTAGACAAAGGGGAATCTACCATGTATCTTAAGCCATTTCAATAGTCAATGGAGGAATCTGTGCCCCATGCTAGAGCCACACATGCCACTGGCCAGCATGTGACCAGCCTCTTCTAAGCACAGCTAATCCACACATGGCAATAAATGGGTTCCATTGATACCTGCCAGCTGCCAGTTTCCTGGATGTCTCCCAGGCTGGTGTCAAGCTTCAGGCCAGGGTGTGAATCAATGACAGCACTTGTTCTGTTGGGAGACCTGTTTCTGACTTGTGACAGGGGAATATCACCCATACACATCCCACTGGCCCTTTATATCGCACCCGAGAGGAGAAACTTCCAGGGTAAATGGAAACTCCCTGAAATGGTTCAGGGCATTCCTCTTGGAGCAAAGCCTTGTGGGAAACTGTTTCTCCATCTGCAGACCCCTGCCCTCTGGGGCCCCACAGGGCCCAATTCTTCATCTTAGTATTCAGAATCTGTAGGAAGTCATTGGGCAAGCTGGAGAGATGGCAGCGGCTGATGTATCAGGAATACACAGGCACACTGGGCTGTACATCCACCATGGCTCACCTATCCAATATAAACACCAACATGGCCCATGGAGCTCAGTGCCCAGACAATTTCAGCAGCTGGAGGAAGAGCTGCTGGCCAATGCTGAAAACCAAGCAAGACTAGAGATACACTCAAAAGCACTTGCCTCTTCCACAACATCCCCGACAAGCCAGGGTACCCGTCTGCCGATTATTACACCAACCAGAACCCATGGGTTCCCCTGGAATTCTTCAGTGCAACTCACATCCCAAATAGCCACAGCCCTCACTTCCTGATTCACAAGGGGACCCCGAGGCACTAGCGCAATGCAAACAATATATAATAATGATAAATGCAAACCTCATTGCTTCGATTTAACTCTTCCTTAATGATTTCTTCACATAAGCGCAGCATGACCAACAAAATCCTATAAACTAATCAATCTATGTCTCCTGAAGGCTGGGAAGAAAGAGAGAGACATTGCTATTAGTATTTCTACTTCTAAGCACTCGCATATGGCCATCGAAATAACTACTGTAATCTCTCTCATATTTATGGCACCCTTAATAGTGTAGTATCTGGTCATTGGATCAGCAATTGGTGATTTCCAGGAGAGCCCTAATGAGGTCCAAAAGATTCAGGGTCGCTACACAGAACCCAATCCTGATAATGATCATGGTTGTAACGGCAAAGAGCTGCAAAAAGATCACACGCAGAACCGTCTCTGCGGCCAGAGGGGATAAATGATCAGACTATGCTTAAGGTTTGGAATATCTCAGCTCCCTGGAAGCCCTGAACCAGGCTTTTCTCTTCACCTACTGAGATAGATAAATTGTGTTCCAAGCAATTTGCTCTGTGGGGATCTTTATTAGTTTTATGACGTGTTATTTGTTGTTGAGCAGGCCAGAGTATGGCACACTGGAGTAGGATATGTGGAGGAAAGCATGGTCCCTGCCCTGAAGGGATTGAAATCTGCATTGCGCACACAGTGTAGATAGGGGCTGACAGAATTGCTGGGCCCCTCCACAAGGTCGGGGGGCCCAGCTCTGCATTCCCAGAAGGGGCGTGGCTTGAGGCAGAAGAGGCGGGGCTTTGGGCAGTCAGCCATCAGCACTGCCCAGATCACATCATGGCTCTCCCTCTTCTCCCCCTGTTGCCAGCCCTCAGTGCTTCCTGGAGCTCTGGCTGTCCCTACTGCTGCAGTAGCAACAGCAGCAGCTGGGAGTCCCAGACTCTTGTGAATAGCTGACTCCCAGAACAGTTGCCCTCTTTGTCCCCGCCCTCATCGGCAGGCCTGAGTGTTGATCAGACCCACACACAACGAACTGAGGCTCTGATAAGATTCAAATCTCGGAAGACTGCTTCATTTTGTTGGTCTTTTTAATATCATTTCCTTCCATGGTGAATCACTGCCGGAAGGTCTTTCCAAATGCAGCTTTAATGCTGCGGGTCCTGGCTTATGGTTCGTGTGGATATTAAAAATCCCATGGGGAGCTTTCTATAAGAGATGGGTTTGCTCTGGTGCCCTTGGACAAAACCTTTGCTCTTTAGGGCCTGCTGATTGGTTGCCTGCCCTCTGCCCCGCCTTAGGAAGAGACTACATTTCAGTGGTGAAGAGACTCCTGAGTGTAGAAAGTGCTTTTGTAATGTGCTTTGGAATTGGGAGCCTTCAGGACAGAAGCTGTGCTGTGTGAGTAGAGAGTGTGCAAGCTCTCTCGACAAACACCCTTCAACTTCCACCATGTTATAGCAAATGCCCTCAAACATCAGAAGGGTGGCAGACTCTCTAAGCCATCACACACACCCAAGAGGCAGGCCTCGGGATCTCAGTGCCCTCAAACAATGTTTTGTGGCATGTTCCGTGACATGCCTGCTTCTGTGGTGGAGAGAACTGGTATGTGATTGGGGTGATGACTTGGCAGCTAGTTTCAGAGGAACAGGATTGCCCAGGCTTAACAAAGACTTGCACATTTTTTCTTGCCCATTCACGCAAGCCGTGCTCTCTCTTTGGCGATCTGGTTGGTGAGGAGTTTTAGAAAGTATAGGTAATAAGACAATTCCACATTGACTACACATTCTCTGGATGTGAAGGAGCGCAAGTCTCTGTAGTAGAAGTCTGTGTTAAATGGCACCCGCAAATTTTGCTAGAAGACAATGCAGTGTAGAACAGGACTTTCCCAAACCTCATATATATCACACATCTATCAGGAATGATCTAGATGGTGCTTAGTCCTACCATGAGTGCAGGGGACTGGGTGTGATGACTTCTCAACTGGTCCCTTCCAGTTCTAGTATTCTACGATTCTATAGCAATGTTTGCAACTTCCCATTTCTGCCCCAGTGACAAGAAACAGTGAAACTGTCCAGCCTAGTTTCACTGAGGGTGAAATGCAAACAGTAAAAAGAATGCACAAAATAATGAAAACCAAATGGTATTTTACGTCATCTTTCAGCTTCAATCATTGGGAGACATGATGAGTAGTAACTCAGATGGGGAGTTGTTAAAGGTACATGGGGATTTTCATCATGATGATGGATCTTTCATCTCTCTTTTCTTCTTCCCTTGCTTATTTTACTCCCCTCACGTTGCCTCCTCAATGATAAGCTACACAGAAAGAGCACAACAACAACAACATGTTTTATTGGTCCTATGACCCTGGGAACTATGCTCCATATTCTTCAGTGCCATATGTTGGCACTTTATTAACTGTTCAGAGAAATACATATACAAAGCTCTCTTGTAACACTTCCCAGCTGATCTATCTCTCTCTTTGCAACCATCATCTTTGCTCTGGGAAGGAGGGTTTTTTTGGGAAAGGGCTGGATGGGGGGGAAGAGGAACAATATCACTCCAGCTTGGAGAAGGGTGAAGTGGGGGATTTGCCACCCCCAAACCAAGGGGATTTGATGCCAAGCCAATAGAAGGCGATGAATGCAATTTTTGTCAGTTCCATGCGCGCCTCTGAATGCAGATCATGAATTACACACCCGCCAGATGACAGGCTGACATTTTAGGTCCAAACATTCTCCTATAATTAGTAGAATCTAATGCAATACAGGGAATGGCTCCATTTTACACACACATTAGCGTAATGCCTTTAAATAAGATAATTGATTATGCCTCTGCATAAGAAAATAAAATATTCGGTGTAATTAAAACCGGCATTCGGATGCTGGCATGCTGACAGGTGAGGCCATGTGTCATTTTATAAATCCTTAAAGTGATATTCACACCCACATTTGAGCTCCCAGAGTTTTGAAAATGATTCCTTGATGCTGAGTTGCTTTTTATCTTTAGTTCAGAAGTGTTTTGCTGAGGGATTTTTTTTCTCTCATTTATCTTCATTCTGGCCTCATATCAGCATTTGACACAAAGCTGCAGTTATACCATCCCGGAAAGGGAAATTGGTAGCTCTCACAACAGAAGCACCATCAGGCTTGCTCTGTATTTGCAACAGAGCCCTCCAAGGAGTGCTGGGGTTACAGCAGGGGCATTCTCCATGCTGAGTCAGCACCTAAATGTCAATGGGATACAGCATTGGCCTCCACTTCCTGTGGATAGTGAACTGCGGGGTAGCGCTTCTGGGGCATTAAACAGCTGCCATGTCCCATCCCAGTAGTGGCTGCCTTTCAGTAGTAGGGGGAATGATTCCTGTGCATTGTGTCTGCCAAGTGTTTTGGCATCCTTTTGGAGGGAAGATGCAATAGGAACTAAGTCATCATCATTCGTACAGCAAGTGAATGAAGGAGCCATTGTTCACATGGTGCATATCCGTGCACAGGTTCCGCAGGGAGTTAACCTCCAGAGCATTAATCTGGCACCTTTCACCAGCACTCCAAATCTTTCAAAGGGGGAGCAGGATCTGGCTGTTTCTTGCAGTTGTATTTATCACCCTGTAGCAGGTTCTTTATTTGGACTCCTACGGTGTGTCTAGACTACATGGCTCCATTGACGGAGCCATGTAAAGTAGTTTACTCGACATAGTCAAAGAAGCGGGGATTTAAATAATCCCCGCTTCATTAAAATAAAAATGGCCGCCGCGCGGACAATCAGCTGATCAGGCACAGCGCGGCAGTCTAGATGCGGCGCAGTTGACAAGGGAAGCCTTTGTTTCGTGAAACGAGGTTTACCTGAGCAGTCGACAAAGGCTTCCCTTGTCGACCACGCCGTGTCTAGACTGCCACGCTGTGCCAGATCAGCTGATCATCGGCACAGCGTAGCGGCCATTTTTATTTTAATGAAGTGGGGATTAGTTAAATCCCCGCTTCTTTGACTATGCCGAGTAAACTATTTTACATGGCTCCGTCGACAGAGCCATGTAGGCTAGACATACCCTAGAGAATAACAGGTAAAGGAGTTTCCTACCCGTGCCATAAATGCACCTTTCCTATGCTATTGCTAATGGATCGAAAGAGTCTGTGTCTTTGGTCTGGTTTGGGTGTGCAATGGATTCTCAGAGCTGGTTCAACATCCCCAGGAAAAAGTACCAGGTTGGCACCAGGAATGTGTACCAGGTACGGAGGTGACACACAGCCATGGTTGCCTTTACAAAGCAGCCAAAGACAAGGAAGAGCTGGAACAGAACAAACCAGATCTGAGTGCAGCCATTCCTCATTGTCCTCAGAGGCATCCTCATCAAAGATCGCAGCGACATAACCCTGCGGAGCAGAGGAAATTGCAGCAGCGTGTGGCCTTTCTCCACAGCTGTATCTGGGATAAAACATTTGATCTGGACTGATCAGATCTCGCCCCGCTTGGCCTGACCTCATAGTCCACTAGCCCCGTATCTGTTCCTACTCATGGGCATTGTGCTCCTCAAAGAGACACAAGATATACATTCACCTAAACACTACAGGGGTGGTAAAGGCTTGTGGGAGGGAAGGCAGAGTATGCACCCGGCCAGGCCCATCAGCTGGACCGCAGATACATGATCTGCAATGAGACACTGCTAGAGGAAGAGGGGTCAGCAGAGTGCTTACTGGCCCAACCATCTGGCAAAACTGCTTCCTATGCACTGATGCAACTCTGATGACCAAGCTAGCAACTCTAGCCACCGGGTGGAGGTCTCCATAGATCTCTAATTATGACTTGACCCTCCTTCTAGGCTTCCCACAGAAAGGGTGCTTAGGAGACGATACTGTGTTTGCAGCTGCATCCACTCTGCTTACAGGTGTTCTGACCTACCTCAGACGTGGAGGAGATGTCCCTATGACAAACCAAATAGCCCATTGAACAATGAATGTTCCCCTCGGCTCTGCCCACCGATCCGTCTCCCCTCATCTCTTGCTAGCTCTTTAAGTAGCCTCAAACAAGCCCAGGAGTGAAATAGTTCCTCCTCTACAAGTGGAGATTTCCCTTTCCCTGATATCACCCTGGTCCAAGGCAGTGGATTGATAAAGCCTTATCCTGCACCAGGGACTAGTTAAATGCCATGTTTTTAAATCTCCCCTTTCCAGCACTCCCAGTTAGCCCTGAAAGGACCCAAGACACCTGCCATTAAAGTCATGAAACTTTTCATTATAAAAAGGCTATTTTTGGTTAATTTGTGAGATTTTCATGACTCCCCCTGAGGCCTGTTCATTTGGACTCATGGTAGTTCAGGCAGATGGTTTACTTGAGGATGGAGGGATGAAGAAACATTCCCATTCATTTGCTTGTAACACACGCAGTATATGCAGAATACAGAATGGTGCCTGAAGGTTCTAATAGTCTCCCCTTCCATCCATCCCTAAGATTTCATGAGGTGACGTCACCAGAACGAGAAGACCATTGCTAGTCTAGGAAGAATGGAACCTCTGGCAAAGGCAATTCTGGCACAGGGATGGGGGAAGGAAGAGGAAGAGGGTGAGGAGACCTCTGAAAGCTCTGTGTCTGCTGCTGCTTGCATTACCCGGCTGCTGCTGCTGTGATTGGTTGCCATTACGCCCGGCTCCTGGGTCTGTGGTTGGCTGTGTGGTGCTCCTGAGTCCACTGGGACCCTGAGACAGCAGCCAGTGGGTTCTGAGTTACTCAGCTCTTAGGAGAGTTTGTAATAAATCACACACACATGCACACAAAAGGAGGCGCAAGGGAAACAGCGATGTGTAAGTGGGATGTCTGACTGAAGCCCTGACCTCTCTCCATTCACTCTCCTGCCTCCGTCTCCTCAGGGCTGCCTCCCTCTCTCTCTGCTGTGGTCTGTGCCACATATTCTTCCTCCCCTCAGGCCCTGGGTGGTCCTTAGTCATCTAGGACCAAACAGTCAGAACCTATAAAAATCCCGACACACCACACCTGGGACCCTCTCTATGCGTGCACTATCCTGTGCAAAGCTTGCCACAGCATACGCAGGGGCAAATTTGCGTGCACAAAGGCATATTTTGTGACTAAGGGGATGCACACTCTTGCTAATGAATTTTTGGAAGCTCCATAGAAACTTTGGCCTCAGCAAACTCTTGGATTTGTGGGGCAACACAACTAATAATCACCTTTTATGAGGGCCACATCTCATCCTCCCAGCTTCCTGCATTGCCAGTGTGACTGGCAGCTGCTGGGACAGGAAATAGCAACAGAGGAAGGCTGGCTTCCATTCTCAGGCCGGGGAGTCTGTCCCAGAGCAGCACAGACTTTCCTCTTACGCTTACTGGCTTGCTGGCTCAGTGTGTATTAGTCACTCCAGGCAGTCAGGAGGTGTAACCTGAACACTGCTAATTACTTCAATGAGGCAGGGTAAGAGCTTGATGCAGACTCATTACTCTAAGGCAGGGGTTCCCAACCTTTTTTATACCGTGGACCGGCAAATCGATTCACAAACTTTTGGCAGTCCAGCATCATTTAATTTGCATATTTGCATAATGAATATGCAAATATGCAAAAAAATGTTACTGGTCCGCCAAAAGCCCCGGTCCTCAGAGCTGCCATGAACAGCTGGCTTCAGCTCTGGCATTCGCCACATGGCAGGCAGCTGCTGCAGCTGAAGGCAGCTGTTTGCAGCAGTTCTGTGGGCCAGGGCTGGGGTCCCTGAACCCCCCCCCCCAGTTTCAGCCCTAACCCCTAGAGGCCCCCCCGCCAGTACACTATGCCCCAGCCACTGACCCCAGGGTCCCCTGCATCCAACCCCCCAGTGCCAGCCCCCCACCCTCAGACCCCCCTGCCCCTCAGAGCCTCCCCCACCATAGCCCCCAGTGCCAGCCTTCTGTTTCCAGAGCCCCACTGTAGCCAACCTCCTTCAGAGTCTTCCTCCAGTGCCATCCCCAGTCTCCAATATTAGCCCCACCCCCAGATCCCCCAGTGCCAGTCTTGCCCCCATAGCTTCCTCACTACTAGCCCTGCCCCCAGAGACCCCCAGTGCCAGCTTCCCATGCCAGATGCCCCAGTGCCCCCCAGTGTCAGCCCCACCTCTTAGAGCCCCCACCCCTTGCACCCCAGTATTAGCTTTACCCCCAGAATCCCCCTAGTGCCACCCCCCACCTCTGAGAGCCCCTCACCTCTCTAGCCTCCCAGCACTAGCCCAGCCTCCAGAGTCCCCCTGCCCTCCTCACCTAGCCCTGCACTGCCTCCCTGCCATCAGCTGAGTGCTGCTGCCCAGGTTGCAGCTGCTTTAAGGCTGCCATGCCGGGCTCTGCGGCCCTCCTGCCACGCAGAGAACCACTCTTCTGTGGCCGGTGCTGGTTGGCATAGAGGTGGGGCAGGATACGCCTTTCCCAGCAGCCGCGACAGGAGGGGAGGTGCTGGGCAGTGTACCCTAGTCCCCAGGGCTGCTGCAGCCCAGGAGCCAGCAGTTCGCAGCCCAGCATAAATCGACAGCCCAACAATTGTGAACTCCTGCGCTAAGGGACTTGATGTGTATCCCCGGTGCAGTCCGCCCCGGCCATGGCTCATCCTGCAAATCAGACACCAGGCTGGGTTTGGTGAGGCAGCATCTATTCTTTGCTGGGAGCACACGACTGCCTCTTTGTTCCCATTCCCACACATCCACCCAGCCTGCCACCCACTGATGACTCACTGCATTATGCTCTAGCACGTATCGAGACATCTTTCAGAGGCCCTCCAAATGCCTCACAACATGAGTAATGAAGCTCCACAGTACCCTGTGAGGGCAGTCAGTATTAGTGGGACCTCTCCCCTCCAGACCGCTCTCTCACTTAGGGTATGTCTAGACTGCGGGGGGCTTTCAGGATACCTCCGCCACGTCCAGAGAACGCATTTGCTCTTCTGCTATTTTTTTGCAGAAAAGCAGACGTGCTCTTTCGGAAGCCCTGTGTTCCTCGTTCCATGAGGAAGAAGGGCTCTTCCGAAAGAGGAGGTTTTGGCCAGTGTAGACAGGCCAAATTTTGGGAAAGCCTCTTCCGACAAAAAGTATCAGAAAAAGGTATGCAAATTGCGATGCGCAATTTGTGTACCTTTTTCTGAAAAACCATCGTAGTGTAGACATAGCCTCAGTGCCAATGAAAGCATCCATGAGTCCTGAGTGCCACTGTCACACACTAGCCAAAAGAAATGCTGAGGTTGCATCCAGTATGACACCACAACCAATGTTCCCTCTAATCTTTTCCATCCATGTGTGGAATAATTGTATATGCACTGAGGCATGGACCACCAATAGAAACACAAAACCAAGCTGAGCTCTCTGCTAACTCAGCTGGGCGGCATCTGAATCTCTCCTGTGTGGCTGCAAAAGTGCACAGCTTACAGGGAGCACTGACCCCAGCACCAGCTCATTCATGTTTCTGACGCAGCTCCATTCCTGGGAGAGCAGGCCACATTGTGTAGAGGGCAGAGGTGCAGATTGCATCTGCAAGCTTCTTTGAGCCCCTTTGTCCAGAGGTTTCTTCTCTTCACTTGAAACTTGTCTAACGAAGAACAGGCTCCCCTTGTTCTCTAGTAGGGTATGTCTACACTACAGCGTTATTTCGAAATAGCTTATTTCGAAATAACACGTCTACACACAAAATGCATTTTGAAATAGCATTTTTCTATTTCAAAATAGCACGTCCACACTGAGTGGATGTTGAATAGCATTTAAGGGTGGCTGGAACCAGTTCCTGAAGGGCATCAGGTCAGAAGTTGCCTTGTGGCCAGGGAGGCCAGCAGGGCACCCTGGGAAGGGCTGGAGGCCCCCTATTTTGAAATAAGCATCTACACAGTGCTTATTTCAAAATAGCAATTTAGAAATTGGCACTATTCCTCATCATATATATAGTAGCCCAGTGTCTGTGTGTCTGTAAGGCCGAAATGCTGGCTGTTCCCTCTGGGTGGCGCTGTTGCAGAAATGCTGGTTGTTCTCTCTGGGCGGCCCCTACTGCATGGGGAGTGCAGGGCCCAAACAGCCACTTGTGCCGCTTACCCCGCTGCGGTGGCCCAGCTGAGCGGTGCAGAAGTCAGCCTAGTGCCACGGTGGGAGAAGAGGCGCGGGGCGATGACATGCATGGCCAGGAGGCGGGGCCTGGCCATGTACGTCACTGCCCCACCCCCTTCTCCTCCCACCGTGGCGCTCGGCTTATTTGTGCGCCGCTCAGCTGGGCCGCCACAGGGGAGCCCAAATGGATGCTTGCTCCCCCGCGGTGGCCAGGCTGAGCAGCGCAGAAGTCAGCCGAGCACCACGGCGTGAGGCGAAGGGGAGCGGGGTGGTGACATGCGGCGTGACAGCAGCTCCAGTCCCCGCCCCCTGGCCGTGAACATCATCTCCCCTTCGCCTCCCACCATGGCGCTCAGCTGACTTCTGCTCCGCTCAGCCAGGCCGTGGAAGCAAGTGGTGCAAGCGACTGTTTGGGCTCCACACCCCTCATGCAGCACAGGGAGTGTGGCACCCAAACGGCCATTTGGGCTCTGTGGTCCCCCGAGTGAGAGGCAGGAGCAGGAGGAGAAGAGAAAGAGAGAGACAGAGAGAGAGGCAGGAGGCGGAGGAGAGCTGAGAGAGAGAGTGGGGGAGGCAGGAGGAGGAGGAGAGAGAGAGACAGAGAGAGAGACCAGAGGCTCAGGAGAGAAGACCGAAGTGGAGGAGAGACCTGAAAATCACATCTTATGACGGGCTAATTGGCTAGTGGAATGATGTTTATCAATTTCGAAATAAGCCCTCCGCTATTTCAAATTAATTTCAAAATAATGGAATGGCTGTGTAGATGCTAGGAAAGTTATTTTGAAAGAACTTACACACACATTCGCACACTCCCTGCCACAAGCTCTGACAGACTGTCTCACACTCCCAAACGCTCTCTCCCTCACATCCACGCACACACACTTAGAAATGAGGCAAGCGGCAGAGAGATGCAATGCGATTAGTCACTGGGTCTGAGTAGGAGGAATGTGGTGAGTGGTGGAGGCAGAACAGGTGGCGGCTCTTGTTGTGGTCACCAGCTCTTCGGCTGTGTCACCAGCTTATCCTCTATTTATCGTAGAGAAGCATTTGGCTTGGTGTCTCATGCAAAGTTCCTAGGAACACAAATTGAAATGGGCTTGGCTCAGACCGGCACGTGGCTTGAAAGCTGTCTGTGGGACAGTCAGCCACAGGCAACAGTTATCAGCTGTAGTCTGAGCTGGGGGAGAGGGCTAGTGGGATGCCAGAGGGAGCCGGACATGCTGGACATCTTCATTAATGACTGGGAAGAGGAGGGTCAGCATTGTCCCAATAAGAAGCCACAGAGCATGTACTAAACGGGGAGGGACAGCCGTGAGGGCAGGGAACTACACAAAGGAGCCCAAGGTTAGCAATCTGGGCAGGAAATGACAATGAGATTCAGTGTGGAGATGTGTGGGGAGGAAAGAGTCTGAAACCAGGAGGCGGCAACGGCTGCGAGAGACCTGGGGCGACAAGGGACAACAGTTCAAAGTGGAGTGTGCAATATGATCTGGCAGCTAGAAAGGTCAATGCAATTGCAATACACAGCAGGGACTTCACATCACAGAGCAGGTTGGAGGAAACCCCTCTCTATACAACACTGGTGCACACTCCCCCAGTGCCCTGAATTGCTGCATTCATTGCTGGGCACTCCATTTCTAGTAGAGGGAAATGAAATAGAGGGAATCTACAGGCAAGTCACAAAGGTGAGTGAGGGGCTGGAAGAGATGGCTCATGGGGAAAGATTAAAAGAGCTTAATACAAAGAGCAGAATTTGGCTAAATGATGGCTACATGGTGGACCTGAGAATTTGCTAGTGGTGTGTGGAGTGTGAGCATCAGGAAGGAGCAGAAATTGTTTTGGGTGATCCCAGTGCTGGACTAGGGGCAATTGAACTGAGCTGAGGGAAGGGACATGTTTTATCTGGAAAGACTTCCTAGTTGTGAGATGTGGCCACTTGTGGCATGCCGCCAAGAGAAGGGGTAGAAACCAACATTCCCTCTAATTTTTTCCATCCCTGTGCAGAATAATTTTATGTGCACGGAGGCAGGCGTGAATGTGCAACACCAGTAGAAACAAAAAATCTAGATGTGGACACTCTGCTAACCAGCTGGGTGGCATTTGAATCTCTCTTGAGTGGCCACACAAGCACACAGCTGACAGAGAACACCGCTAGGGACCCCATCACCCTCAACACTGGAAACTAGAGCTGATAGAACTCTAGAAAATATCCCGCTGGGAGCAGACATGCACTGGCCAATGGGAATAGACAAACTGGCCTAAGAGACGTTTCCAGTTCTAATGTCCATGTCCCTTTTGTAGCTGGGGGGGGGGGGGGCGTATTTCTCTTCCTGTCTCCTGCCCCTTGCTTCATTGGAGCTTCTCCAAGGGATCTCCAGGGAAGGTCATCACCTGCCACAAACACACACCACCCCCAGGCCTTCTGGAGTTCTCTATAGGATCTTCAGCAAAGGATACCCCCCCACCATCACAGACCAGGACCTTCTGCAGGTTTTGTAGGCAACAACACTTAGCTAACATTTTCTGATTTGAAAATGCTCCAGTTGCCAGAGACCTTCCTATTTGCAGCTTCCAAGTCCCACAGTGTGTGTGGGTGGTGGATAGGAGGAGAGAATAACCACAAATGTTCAGTTTCACTGTCTCCTTCCTTCCCGACAAGGTTCGGCCCTGCAACTAAATGAAAGACACACTTCTTCCCCCACCTTCTAGCACACTTCCAGAGAAAGAATGACTCAGCCGGCTGCCCTCTGACCCAGCTCTCCTAAGTCGAGTGGAAACGATTCCCGACAGGTGGAAAGATCTGAGCACCGCTGGTGGTAACTAACCACTACAAAGCTGGCTGCGACTAAGGGGCAGAGGGCAGGAGAGTCAGGGCTCTGAGCGTTTGTGAAAGAGCAGGGAGGGAGGGAGAAAGCAGAGCTGAGGGATGGCTCTGCAGCCTTGCCTAGGACTTGGAGATGGGAAGCTCCCTGCCAAGGCATGAACATGGTCACTTGGGCCCGATCCTTGTCTTTGATTTGTGGCTCTGGTGAGGCGACTAGCCAGCAACAGGGGTCAGCTATTCAGGGATGCTGGAACTACCATGGCTCGCTTCTCTCTCCCACTGGACCACCACTGCCTCCCTTCTCCTGCACTGTCCACTTCCTGCCACAGCCCCCATCGCCTTCTGTCTGCCCACTGCCAGTGCTTCTTCCTGCCTGTGCACATGGCAATGGAGAAGAAAGGGCCCTGCAGACGTGGCATGGAAAACGACCTGTCCCCAGACAGATGTGGTCCTCATACCATGTGCATATTCCTTATCGCCATCCCTGGCACTGTCTGTCTCTCACTAGTATTGTGGGGGTCCACTGCCTGAATTACTCTGTGTGTAATGCTTCTATTCATCCTGGGTGCTATGTGCATCCACCTGACAAAATGTGTGTGTGTGTAGGTCCATGCCCATTCCTGGGACTGCGTCGATGGTTTGCACGGTACCCGCTGGCAGCTTTGAATGCATCATATATCGTACATGCATTCTGAGTGCCCATTCTATGCAGTGTGTTTCTCTTCCATCTGCCACGTCATCAGTCTGTAGTGACAGTGTTCACACTCTGGGCTGAACCATTAATGAGATCAGAAGAGCTTGGAGAGGTGGCTGGCTTTTGCAGAGAGCTACAAGCAACTCCATTTTTATCTGTTCAATCTGCAACCATCAACCCCAGTGACCATCGCTGAATTCCCCCTCTGCTCGGATGCTGACCACATGTAGGACAGCATAAGCTGATAATTAGGAGGTGCCCATGTTCAATAGATGCTACAAACAAAGCCACGCTCTCCAGATTGCCATTGCATTCAGAGTGCGGACAAGTAATGGAGCAGAACGACATTTATTCATTAAAATTCTTCCAGTGAAAAACATTCCCTTGTTATTCCAGCATTTTGCATCTAGTCCAAAGCAAAACCCAACAGGCACAGCAGAGAGAGGGAGAAAACCAAACAAGGCAACGTTTTTACCTTGCATCTGTTACAATGATTGCATCAGCCTTAATTACAATAGAACTTTCCACCCTTTAAGCGTTTAGGCACATGCAGTATTCTCAATTTCCCTGTCTTCGACTGGCTCCATCCTTGAAATGGTTTTTCCATGCATTCAAAACAGTTTGTAATTAACAGTCCCATTGTTTTCTTTTGAACCGGCACTGAGATGCAGAAACCAGAGAGTGAGAGAGATGGGGAACAAAGTGCCTCGTTGATATGACCGGGGATTAGTTTGCTTTTAAGAAGTCCCTTTTTCCATTTGATGGAGAATTTTGTGCGGGTGAAAGGTTCAGAGTCCTGGATTGACAGCCCTGGCGACTCAGTTGATCTGCTTATCTCAGAGCAGGTATAGCCTGGCAGCACAAGCAGCTTCCCATCACTTCAACAATGTGGCCCGGTCCGTCTTTGGGTTGTCTTCTCAGGCCTTGACCTAGGGGCCCAGTAAGTGCCCTCAGGAGTTGGTGATCCCACCAGGAACCGGATTGCAGCCATCAGTTCATTTCACACAGAGGCCACACAGCAGCTCCGAGATGGGGATGACTTTTGTCCACAGTCTGGAACATCACCAGGACACTGACATAAAATACATCCACCGGCAATCCCCAGAAGCAGCCAGTGCCCCAGCTCTTCCCCTGCCAAGCACAGCACAGATGTGCTCTCAATCCTCAGCCCCTATAAATCCCCAAATCAGATAAGTTCCCAGTCTGTAGTTCTGGTGCAAACCCTGGGCAAGAGGGCTGTTCCCTCCATCTGTGCTTCTCATAGACAATCTGCCTTTGAAAGTCTTTGTGGCATAAATCTTGGAGTATGGGGAACTGCTAGGGCACCTGGATTTTGTTTAACAGATGGGAACACACATATTTCAGGCAGAGAGCTTTTCCTGTGGTTTTTTTTAAACTAGAATTTATATTTTCAGGTGGGTCCTACCAACTCTCCAGATTTTAAAGATTAGCGGGAAGCAGGAGGGTGTTCTATTCAGCGTATTGCTTCCAGGAGATGCTCTAACTCCATTTCTGTTTAAGAGAGGGCACCCACGTTTGCTTCCAAGCAATGGTGCCAAGATTAGAGTTCACTAAGTTACCTCTGCCGCATTGTATTGCTTGCAAGCATGTCAGGTTGTCCCATAACTGCAGAGGTACAATCTGCCGTACTCTGCCCTACTCCCATGGTCATGTCATTTGACACCTTGTAGTTATTTGTTGAGAGCTATAATAGCTCACAAGGTGGCCTTATCTAGAGACAGAAAATGGCTGGAAGTCAGGACTTTAGTGATCAGCTCCCATCTCTGTTCACAGGATGATGTTGGGCAAATCACAGCCTCTCTCTTGTTATCTCCATTCTGCAGCCTGTAAATGGGTGTGACAATATGTACAACATCTACCTCACCCGTGGCCTGCTGTGAGGCAGATACCATAGCATGTTGGTGGGACATAGAGATGACGGTATTCCTTTCCGCCTGCCAAAGTGGTGAGCCAAGCGTGATAGTCAACCCTAGAGACATCTGCATGCAATAAGCTCCCAGAATGCTCTTTTCTGCAGGATTCCTGGCCAGTACTCCGCCAGTGAAGGAGGCCGGAAGAACCCTCCTCCTCTTCCCCATCTCCATAATTGCATGACTGGTTGAATCGTTGTGAATAAAGGAGCCAATCAGTCTGAAGAACTTTTGCCCAGCCCTCACCCCCACTGCCTGTCTACGTGAGCCCATGTCCTACGTGACTGAAGAGATCAAACACATTTGAGATGATCTCTCTAGCCCCAAAGACACATGGAAACGCCGTGACCATTCCAGCTTTCTAACTGGAGTTTGGTGCAGTCCCGGGAAGCCAGGAGGGCCACCACATGGGAAATAAATCCCTGATCCTCACGGCTGATCCTGCCCGGAGAAGCACCCATTCCTAACAAGCTTCATATCTCATCCAGCCCCACCGCAGGCAGTGCCATATTCTGGTTGGCTCTTGGAAACCATCGCTTGACCCCACTGTTCTTTTCCACTGGCACCCTCATGTGATGGGGCTGAGGGAGTAGGAGGGCACTGGGCTTTACCATGGGGAGAGCCTGAGAATTCATGGTGCTGAGGAAGCCTGGCACTGAAGGCTGAGTTGCTCTCCTATGCCCACTTACCCTCCTCACCCCTTTTGTCTCCTGTGTCCTGAGGGCTCTTGGAGCCCCTGTAGTGCTGATGGTAAGTGTGTGGCTTGCACTAACCCCCAGACTGGCTGCAACGACTGAGTTAGAGTGCAGCCCCATCCGAAAGAGGTTTCTTTTCTTCAGCTTGTTGTCCACTGCCGGCTGCGGCTGCTGAGATGGTTAAAACAATCGTTGAAGGGGACGGTACACGGACATCACCGGGCTGGGTACAGAATGTCCCATCGATAGCCTAGCAGTGAGACCACCAGCATGGTTAGGCTCTTCCTCCTGCTTCTGGATGAATGTTGCCAGCCAGAAGTATTGGCCTGCCCCATGCCCACTGTATATCTCACCCACTGGCTGGCCTAGCTGAGTGTCCTTTCCACCTCTTATCGCTAGGATTCTCACTGCCCTCTCCCTGTGCTCTCGTCCTGTGTCCCCTCTCTCTCCATCACCCCTCCTCCCTCCTCTCACGATGCCGCCATTTCTCCCACCCTTCCCGCACCCCTTCATCTTTGCCTTTCCCTCTTTCCCCCGCCCCTCCATCTGTTATTTCTTTTGCTGTCTGGTGTTATTGACTGCCACAGGGCATCGTACTGAGTCAGGCAGTGGAGTCAGCAGTACATACGTGCGAAGGTGATGAGAGTGTTGGAGAAGCAGAAGGAGAGTGAGACTGGCTGGCGCGTGGGGAAGGGGGAGGCCAGCGCATGCAGACAGCTGCCAGAGTCTAATGCAGGCTGTTACTTCAGACAGACCCCCATGAGATTTGTGGGTAGCAACCGATTAGATTCCCCAATCGGAGCTATGTAACCTGCTCATCAGCTGGATCTATTCACCGCCATTGTAGCAAGGCTTACACCCAACCCCTATGACATCCCACTGAGCGGTTACTATCTGCACTAGCCCTGCAGTGACATCCTTCAAGGTATGTGCTTTTGCAGGTGATGACATCACACAACAGCCACCAATCAGAGTTTCTGTTGTTTCAGGAAGTATCACCTTCAGGGAGTGGAAGGGGAAAGACGTGCAGGAGATGTGGCAAGACTCTCCACCAATGACTTGTCTCAGACTATTGATTTTTAAAAGATTATTAAATGAATACATGTTGAACCTCTCTAGTCTGACACCCTCAGGACCTGACCAGTGCTGAACCAGAGAATTTGCCGGACCAAGGGAGGTCAATATTGTCTAGCAGCATTATCAACACTTCTGCTGCTTTCTGGGCTTTTAGAAGACATTTTGAGGTAAATTAGAGCTAAATAACAGCACAGAACACTGAGAGCCAGGACTGGTGGCTGTAAACAAACTCTATGGAACTGCGGGAAACTTGGCCACTCCCATGAAAAGTGGACATCCAGCTAACTAAAATCATGCCGGACCATGGATGCTGTGGGACCAGAGAGTGCCAGATTAGAGAGGTTCAACCCGTACTTTGCTTTTCTGTAGGTCCTTGCATCTAAGTAGCTCAAAGCAGCTTATGAACAATAACTAAGTCTCACCACATCTCGGTAAGGCACCTGGTTCTTTTATCCCACTTTCCAGATGGATAAATTAAAGACATGCTTAAGGCCATGCAGCAAGCCAATGCCACATGTCCCATCTCCTTGTTCTCTGTTCTAACCCATTAGACAATATAGTCTGTTAGGTGGCTCCGGGGCAGATTTGGTATACATTTTCGAAAGGCTGAGCTCAGTGAAGTCTCTGTTACAAAATCCTCACCACTTCCAACTTGCGATGAACAAATACACAATGGCTACGTCTAGACTGGCATGATTTTCCACAAATGCTTTTAATGGAAACGTTTTTCCATTAAAAGCATTTGTGGAAAAGAGCATCTAGATTGGCACGGACGCTTTTGCACAAAAGCACTTTTTGCGGAAAAGCGTCCGTGCCAATCTAGACGTGGTTTTGCGCAAGAAAGCCCCGATCGCCATTTTCGCCATTTGGACTTTTTTGCACAAAACACTTTTTAGCTGTCTACACAGGCCCTCTTGCACAGATACATTTGCGCAAGAGGGCTTTCTCCCAAATGGGAGCATCACAGTATTTGCGCAAGAACACTGACAATCTTACATGAGATCGTCAGTGTTCTTGCACAAATTCAAGCGGCCAGTGTAGACAGTTGGCAAGTTTTTCCACAAAAGCAGCTGTTTTTGCGGACAAACTTGCCAGTCTAGACACAGCCAATGTGTGGCCAAGCGGATTATGCCAGCCTGAGAGGAATAACCATGCGTCCTATCCCAGTGCCTAGGAAAATGAGCATCAAGGGACTCAAGAGGCATTGATGATTACAGGCACACCATGTGGCCCTGGCAGGATTTGCTGACGTCATCTCATTATATTAGAGCTATTAGGGTTTTACCAATCTCCACTGAGCAGTGGGTAGGAGACAGCAATTGTCTCAGCTGAGTTCCTGGGAAGGGCACTGTCTAAATGTTGTCCATAGCAGTCAGGCAGGTTGTCCTGGGAGCCTGCACTGACAGGCAGGAAGAGAAATTAGCGGAGGAGCAGCCCAGGTGTAAAAACTCTAGAGGAATTTTGCACCCATAGAAATGAATCATGAGTCTATATCTAAGAAGGTTCACCTCTAAGTCTGCACCTGCAGTTAAACAAAAAACCGTAAGAAATATTGACCACTTGATTGCTTGCATATTCCCTCTAAGGAGTTAATCATGAATACTTAGGGGAATACATGGGCCCAGTAACCTCTGTTTATGCTGAGATCAGGGTTTGAGAGCAGAGAGTTTAGGGAGGTGGTTGTCTCTTCAATCCCTGTGGCTTCAGTTTGGCACAGATCACTAATATTAGCATGGCCTGTATATCTCTGGCATCCTCACCAGAGCTGGTCACATCACAGAACAGTACTATTTGAAAACAATTAATGGATGAAAAAACTGGCAAAGTTTGCTGTGAATATTATTTTCAGAAAAACTATTCAGTCATCTAACCCCCAGACTGGAAGTCTTTGTAAGAAAGCCTGCCCGGTCTTTGGGGAAGTTGCTGCCTTTTTGCCCTGTGTTTGCACAGCACCTGTGGGAAGAGACTGTCTAGGAAGGAGTACTGCTGAAAGGAATCTAGGGATCATAGTGGAGGACAAATTAAACACGAGTCAAGAGTGTGACACTGCTGCAAAAAAAGCAAACATGATTCTGGGATGCATTAACAGGAGTATTGTAAGCAAGACACGAGAAGTCATTCTTCCGCTCTACTCTCTGCTGATTAGGCCTCAATTGGAGTATTGTGTCCAATTCTGGGCACCACATTTGAAGAAAGACATGGAGGAATTGGAGAGGGTCCAGAGAAGAGCAACAAAAATGATTAAAGGTCTAGGAAACTAGACTTATGAGGGAAGACTGAAAGAACTGAGCTTGTTTAGTTTAATAAAGAGAAGACTGAGATGGGACATGATAGTGGTTTTCAAGTATCTTAAAGGATGTTATAAGGAGGAGGGAGAAAAAAATTTCTTCTTGGCTTCTGAGGATAGCACAAGAAGCCATGGGGCTTAAATTTCAGCAAGGGAGTTTAGGTTGGACATTAGGAAAAACTTCCTTGAGGGCGGGGGGCTGGACTCGATGACCTCTTGAGGTCCCTTCCAGTCCTATTATTCTATTCTATGATTCTATGATTCCTGCCTGTCAGGGTGGTTAAACAATGGAATAAATTGTTAAGGGGGACTGTGGAATCTCCATCACTGGAGATATTTAAGAACAAGTTAGACAGACACCTGTCAGGGATGATCTAGACAGTGTTTGGTCCTGCCATGAGGGCAGGGGACTGGACTTGATGACCTCTTGAGGTCCCTTCCAGTTCTAGGGTTCTATGATTCTAGCACAGTGGGGGTATGTCTACACTACATGGTGCCGTCGACGGAGCCATGTAGATTTGTTTATTGGGCAAAGGGAAATGAAGGGGTGATTTAAATAATCGCCGCTTCATTTAAATTTAAATGGCTGCCACACTGAGCCGACAAACAGCTGATCAGCTGTTTGTCGGCTCAGTGCGCTAGTCTGGACACTCCCCGGTCGACATCAAAGCCCTTTGTCGACCGCTCCGGTAAACTTCATCCCACGAGGAATAAGGGAGTGGTCAACAAAGGGCTTTGATGTCTACAGCGGAGTGTCCAGACTAGTGTGCTGAGTCGACAAACAGCTGATCAGCTGTTTGTTGGCTCAGCGCAGCAGCCATTTAAATTTAAATGAAGTGGTGATTATTTAAATCGCTGCTTCATTTCCCTTTGCCTACAACCCTAATCTACGTGGCTCCATCGATGGAGCCATGTAGTCTAGACACAGCCTGGGTGTCCTACTATAAAGCTGGGGTTCCCAGGCACCTTAACAATACAAAGAAGAAACAAATAATTAAATAATGATGTGTCAGTGATACACAGGGCATAGAGTTGGTCTGTATTATACCAGATAAAAGTAACCTCAATAGCAGATTTCTGCAAAACCATACAAATATGGTAAATGTCTGTATTTTCATTTTACTCATACTAGCTCCCCCACCATCTTTCCTATTTTTTGTAAAACTGCTTGAGAGTGATGATTTGGTGACACTCACAACATTTTACAATTTCACTATGGAAACAAATTTATGTGAAATGTTAACACATTTCCTCCAAAAGGTTTCCTGTTTTCATGCCAAAATGGAATAGCCCTTTCACAGACATGTCACCAATTCCAAATTCACCCCGAAAGGGCAGATCTTGATTAAATTTGAATTTCACTGCAAACATTTTGCTGGCCTCTGCTCATTACTGATAGGTAACCTACGTCCTCTTGTGAGAGCTACAAGTTCCCCCTGCCCTCTCTCCTGGCTAACAATAATGTTTTGTTTTGCTTTAGCACCATGCATCCTGAAGGCTCTCAAAGTGCTTAGCAAACTAAACACCAGACTCACTTAATCTAATTTTGAAATGCAGCCATCTCTGAGTGGGAAAGTGGCAGCCATTTACATGGAGCACTGTAGCATTGACATGATTTTGGGATGGGAAGTGAAGCCATGGAAACTGCAGTGGTGAGTTCTAATACTCACAACAGACTCCCATTCCTGACCTCAGAGATGCCCAGACTGGTCTGAGGAGCACTTGGCTGGTGATCTACAGAGAGCTGGCTAGGCACTTGGCACTAGCCCCTTCTCCTTGTTTGATGGGAATGGGAAGTCTCCACAAGGCAGTCCATCAGGCTGAAGTCTTCACTCTGAACAAGATGAGGTGCTCCACTTTGTTCTTTACCTGCCATTCAATTTCTCAGCCTAGACTCTGCTGCTCCTGGCCCAGAGCAAAGTCCAGCATGCGCTGTGGACTCCCAGGCTATGTCTACACTGGCGGGTTATTACACAAGAACATCTTGCGCAAGGGTTCTTGTGCAACAACTCTTGTGCAATAACACGTCCACATTGCCATGTGTGAGATGTGCTTTTGCACAAGAGTGCCCATGGCAGTGTGGATGCTCTCTTGCTCAAGAAAGCTCTGATGGCCCTTTTAGCCATAGGGCTTTCTTGTGCACGAAACCCCTGCCGTGCGTCCACACTGCCCTCTTGCGCAAGAGAGCTTACACCTGTTAGAAAAGAGCATTGCTCTTGCTCAAGAAGCCCTCTCCTACCACACTTTCCTGTAAATCTTCTTGTGCAAGAGCAGGTGGGCAGTGTGGACGCTCTGTGGAAGAATGGCCATTCTTGCACAATAACCCGCCAGTGTAGACATAGCCCCAGGGTACGTCTATGCTGCAATGCTATTTTGGGATACCAGAGTATCCCGAAATAGCTATCCTGTGTCTTCACAGCAAGCCCATTATTTTGGGCTCATTATTCCGATGTCCATGTAAACCTCATTCTACGAGGAGTAAGGGACGTTTTGGAATAGTGCTTTATTTTGAAATTTGGTGCTGTGTACATAGTGCGAAATGATGAATTAAGCTATTTCAAAATAGCATTGAAATAAGCTAAGCAATTTGCCTAGCTCAAATTACGAATCTTATTTCGAGTTACAGTGCCGTGTAGACGTATTCCCCAGAGGGCTACAGACATGGCAGGCAGTCAAGATGCAACTGACCTTGACTCTGTAGGTTTCGCCACGTGTGTGTAGACCAGCATAGGCAGAACATTAAAACCTAATTTTCTTGTTGGGCATACATAATTGGCGAAACATTTCTAAATCTGTGGCTTTCAGGTGAAGTCACTGCCAAACAGAGAGAGAAAGAAGAGGTGAAACAAAGGACAGAGGGAGACCAAACCACAGGAATGAAAACCAAATTTCTCTGTTTTCCTCTCATGTTTTCATGTTGCTCCCTCTTTTCTCTCCCCACTTTCCTTTTTTCCTCAGTCACCACATTCTTTCTGGGAGAAAGCGGCTGCTGGAAAACAGAGAGGAGAAGACAGACACTGCTGTGGAATTATTTAACGAGCCAGAATGAATTGCATTTGAAATCATTTAAATGGGATCTGGGAGTATTTAACTGAAGCACAGGAACTTAACAAGAGTGGGAAAGGATCTTTGCGCTAATTGCCGGCAATGACATACCTACAGAGAGAGAACATGCCGCAATTAGTAAGCAAGTCTGTAATTTCAGCCTCAGGTCCCTGCCTGCCCTGGAATATGGCACAGATTCTTGGCTGGAGGGGAGAGCAGGGTTGCTATCCACAGGTGACCGGAGATGGTAGAAGATGAAGCTCCAATTAGAGAGCATTTAGCCAAATATTTCACATTTTGTGGTGGGACTAAATAAAATGGGATATAGAGGCGAACCAGCCAGTCTTGCTTCGAGTCCGGGCTTCGCAATCCTCACACTCAGATGACTCATTTTGCAAAACCAAACCCACACTTTGTTTTTGCCCACCTCCAGTTCCTATGCTAAACCTCACTGCCTGGGTCCAGACTAGCCTGGGACTGTAGGAATTCGCAGTGCAGCTAGGCACCACTCCTGCCCTTCAAGAAATGAACTGGAGTGAGAACTGCCCAGCACATTGTGCACAGAGCACAAGCAGCCACCGGACACCAGTGACTCCTGCTCTGCTAGACCGAGGTGATTAGATTTAGCTCTTAAAGGGGCAAGGCTCCATATCCCAGAG
Source organism: Pelodiscus sinensis (assembly GCF_052426305.1). Taxonomy (NCBI): domain Eukaryota; kingdom Metazoa; phylum Chordata; order Testudines; family Trionychidae; genus Pelodiscus; species Pelodiscus sinensis. The sequence continues at coordinate 31,059,012 of NC_143065.1, forward strand.
CCATCCAGTCCTCATCTGCTGTCTGGTGCTAAGAGAACAGGCCCTCTCATGCTAGGCACTGCACAGTCATAGAACAGAGAGAGAGAGGCTATGTCTACACTACAAGCTTTTTGTGCAAACATGGCCATGTTTGCACAAAAACCAGCAGAGCATCCACACCTCAAGCACGTTTTTGCTCAAGAAAATCGACAGAGCAGAGGGCTTTTGCTGGTAGAGTTATTCCTCTCCCCACGAGGGATAATTCCTTTTTGCGCTATAACTCTTGGGCAAAAAGGCAGGTGTGGATGCTCCGGAGGGGTTTTTGTGCAAGAAACCTCTATCAGCAAAAGCACAGGTGCTCTGATGGCCATTCTGCGAATGGCCATCAGAGCTTTCTTGCACAAGAGTGTCCATGCAGTGTGGATGCTCTCTTGCACAAAAGCACATCCCTTTTGCCATGCACTTTGAGGTGCGGACGCACTTTTGCTCAAGAAGTTTTTGCGCAAGAACTCTTCTGCAAAAGGCTTCTTGCCCCAAAACCCTGCAGTGTAGACAAAGACAGAGAGTCCCTGCCCCAGAGAACTCAGAGGCTGAATGCCAGGCAGCATGCAATAGGGCAAAACAGATAAGCAAATAAACTGGCGAGAGGTGGGGAAGGGGGATGAATGAAAGAAAGAAATCGAATTGAGCCTAAGCTTAATATTTCAAGACCAGTTGTTGAGCAGGAATGCTCCCCTTGCGTCCATGGGGAGTACATATCCTCACGCCTGCTGCTCTCTATTAGTAGAGATTGCATTTTGCAGGAGAAAATTCTGTCACATGTATCTATTGGTTATAGACTATCACCTGCGCAACAGGGTGCTAGTGATTTTAGACCACGCTAAATATCAGCCCCTGAAATGCAAATTCAGAAAGTGACCAAGCAAAGTGGATTCAGTGCCTGGAAACCACTGCTGGTCCCCTTCTAACACAAGCTGACTGTAGGCAGAAACTGTCTTGGGTACTAGATAGTAAATAATGGAGCTGACTTTCCCCATAGTTTACCTAAGTGGTTTTCCTCCTTGCGTGTGGGTGCATCAGGCTAGTGGATTGTCGCTCTGCATCTCAAGCCCAGCAGCTGGGTACAGCCTCTGTGATGTGTCAATACTGTTTTCCTTCCTTCCTTTCCCTGGCACCCCTTTGCCCCGCCGCAAGCTCCATCTCTGATGCTGCTGCCTTTATTCTTTGTCTCGCAATCAGTTTTCATCTCAGTAATTCCCATTCAAGGCCTAGTCCCTGATCTCTCTAATTGAGATCAGAGCTTAATACATTGGGTGGGGGAGGGGACCTATTTTTAATTTGCTAGGCTCCCATTAATTCTTCTAATTACAAAATCTCCATCTTTCCATCCTTCCAAGTTCAGAGGAAAACTCTCTGTGACTTCTGTCGGAATCGTCTTCTGATAAATTGGTACCACAGCCTCCTTGAACAGCTGTCCTCTTGAGCAGACATAGTAATTAATGTGAATAATAAATGCATTCAAAGCAGGTTCATAACCCTCCATTCTGTGCACTCAGACTTCCATTCGCATTGCAAGAGACACACATCAACGCTCCACTCACAAAACAGGTCCAGGGGAGCTGCTTCAAATCTAACAAGCCTGGTTTTCATTAGCAGTTCTTAGGCCCACAAGAGATCTTCATAGACAACAGGCCTCTTGGGAAATGGAAGCTTCTGATTGGCTGGAAATGAGGCCATGAGATAAAATAGTCATAACAAATTGGGCCACCAAGGACTTTGCTCTTGTCACTAAGCTGTACACCATGGGTGCGGGGAACATCATGGCATCCATGAGGATGGAGCTCACACTCAGCTGCTCTAAAAACACAGGCTAACAGAGAATCTTTCTGAGTAGTACAGGGCTATTGACACACATATCGGGGTGAACATGCATATAATACATATTCATTGCAATATGCTGCAGATAGACAGGCAGTCCCTCTAGTCAGACTCTGTCAGGGGAGCTGGGGAAAAAGTGGGAATGACTAAGTCCCATTACTTGTTCATCTGTTTGCCTGACTTTCCAGCACAGGGAGTAGTGTGTCCACCTGGATCCCAGGCATAGACACAATACCAGGGGAGGTCTAAGTCATGCTGGTTACAGGAAATGTCTGCTGCTCTCGGATAGGTGCAACTATGAGAGATGACATACGCCTGTTCCAATCACGCAAACTATTGCCAGTGATATTCATTTGGATTTTTAATACATCAGCCTGGGCTGTGCTGAAATATTCCCTCCAATTGTTCCAATCCATGTGCAGAATAATTTTTATGTGCACCAAGGCATGTGCAGATGTGCACCACCAGTAGAAACACAGGCTGTCGATTGTGGGAGCTCTGCTAATCAGCTGGGCAGCATTGGAATCTCTCCTTGGTGGCCACCCACGCGCTCAGTTTACAAGGAACATTGCTGTGTGGCCCAGCCCATGCCCAGCTTTGTGTTCACATCACCTTCTTGCCCTGCATATTTAAGGAGATGGAGTTTTACAGAAACAAATGTTCCCAGTAAGCACATTTCAGGGGCACAGGCATGTGGGTTTGTGGGAATCAAACTGTAAGTTTGCACATGCATGTAGTTGCACTAGCAGGTCTTGTGAACTGCATTCAGCCAGTCAGGGGGCAGGACTAACACCACCTTCTCCTTCCCCAGTGATTCGGCTACAGCTGTGAGCAGTGGAGGGTCTCAAGTGTAAATGAGGAAGGTCCTCAACTAGGGAACTCACTTTTTCCTTGACCTGTGTCATGCTAAAAATCAGACTCGTGATCATAATGGTCCGTTCTGGCTTTAAAATGTATGAACTTTCCTCTTCTCCGGATGATCAATCAATCAGATTTAAAATGCATGGCACCTATCTCCACAGTATATAGAGGACTATGTAACACTTTAAAGACTAACAAGATGGTTTATTAGATGATGAGCTTTCGTGGGCCAGACCCACAGATTTGATCTGAGAAAGTGGGTCTGGCCCATGAAAGCTCATCATCTAATAAACCATCTTGTTAGTCTTTAAAGTGCTACATAGTCCTGTATTTTGCTTCAGTTACACCAGACTAACACGGCTACATTTCTATCTCCATAGTATATAGGTGTCCCTTAAGGTAGGTCTGTCATTTTACATACAGTGAAACGGAAGTACTGGAAAGTGAAGTGATGCCCAAAGTCACACTGTGAGTCAATGGCAGAGCTGGGACTGGGACCCAGGAGTCCTGACTCCCTCACTGTAACTGGTGGACTCACAAAGCTGGCAAAGTGGAGCGAGAACAGCTGAGGCTATGCCCACGCAGAATCAGGGAGGCCTAGCGCAGCAAAGCAAAGGTGTGAGCTTCGGTGAGCCCTCTCTCCATTTACACCAACTGCTGACTTGCACTTCCCCTCACACACACTTCAGAGGTGCCCATAACTGATTGACCCAGACAGCCTCATCCTTCTGTTACTATTGCTTTTGCCTTTATTTGCACAGTGTACACATCCACTGAGTTAATGGACTCCTTTCAGGAGTGGCCAAGCCAGGAGCCATCAGAGCAGATTTCCCTGAGATGAGCAATCCGTCCCAACCAGCGATTTCAATTAAAGGGTCATTAGTGTGAAATCTTATCCATCCCAGCTCCCATTTGCTGGCAGGAGGTTGTTCTTCTCCCTGTCCCGAGCCCTGTACTGCGGTTAGAACGCAAGTCTCTCGCTGGAGCCCACTAGCTTTGCTAAAACACAGCAGCTGCTGCCGATAAACAAACATATTGATCATACAGATATGGGCTGTCAGGGACTTAATTCATGAATGAAGTATGTTGTAAGAGCACTGGGTGGGCAAAGAGTCCATTTAAAGGGCCAGCAGCAGCCCATGGCAGAGACCTTGCTTCGAATTTGAAGACCAGCATGTCTCCGGCAGCCTAGTAACTCATCAGCTTTATAATATTGGGATGTGATCGTCTGGGACTTTAAAGGCGTCAGTGTGAATTGATCTACAGGACCAGCACAGCACAGCCAGCAAAAGAGCAAACTTCCGCAACGAAGACCTTCTTACTGGAGAGCATGGAGTGCAGTCCTCAGGGCTTAGCCAGTCCTCAGTTTCTCTGCTGAGACTGAGCTGAACTAGTGCTGGGTGGGACCCTTCTGTGGGAGTGAGCCGGGCTGAGCCCCACTAGCTCATTTCGCACTGTCCCTCACGTGGTTGTGCCATGTGCAGCCCTGCCAACACAAAAGAGTTGCTGCCAGTCGGTGTTTCCTGTGCACTGTGCCTTTAACTGTACAGTGTCTCCTTGCCTGTCAGTGGCAGGGGCAGGGGGCTCTGCATTGTGTCAGGGTAGCAGCCACCGAGCGAGTGACATCACTGTGCTCTCTTTCTCTCACAGAGAATTTAACTTGTGCTCAGGGGCGGCAGGTTGCAGAAATGTTGATGTGCCCAGAATGCCCAGAGCCTGCACCCCTCCCCCACCCAAATTCCCTCCCACCCAGGATACTGCAGTGGGGGCAGCGCATGGTGACACACCCTCCCATAGACTCATAGACTTTAAGGTCAGAAGGGACATTATGATCATCTAGTCTGACCCCCTGCACAGCACCAGAGGCTGCAGGGACCCATGTGCTGGCAGCCACATGGAGCAGGTGGGCAGGAAGCTGTTCTAGTCCTGCTGCACTGCAGGTAATGCTGGCAGGGACCCTCAGGCCTGTTTAAATTCCCTAGGGGCAGGATGAGAGACATACAGGATGGGGAAGCATGCCGCGGTGCCAGATGAGACAGAGGAAAAGACCCAGCCCTGAAGTTTGGTGGAGCCAAGCCCAGAGTCAGGAATATTCCTGGTGCCCAGGCACTACAGGCCCATAGAACTCATCACCTATGTTTGGGCTTCTTTTCCTTGTTGTTTTCCTGAATTTGCAGTCATCTGGAGTGTCTGGAGACACAACAGTCCAGTCCCGTTGTTGGGAGAACCAGTCTAGAATGGAATAAAACTTAAAAAAACAACACACAATCTGCAGCACCTTGGAGACTAACAAAAAATGTAGATGGTATCAGGAGCTTTCGTGGGCCCAACACACTTCTTGAGATGACTGGAGTAAGGGGTCCAAGGTACAAATAAGTAGCAGAGAAAGAGGGGAGATGGGGAGGGACAGAGAAGGAAAAAATAGGCAAACAATATTGTCAAATTAGAGTGTCTGTGCTAAATGAAGCTAATAGAGTAGATTACATACTCAGTGCTTAGCTTTTCAGGTCATTAGGTGTAGTAGTGGCCCATTCAGGTCAGGTCTTTGTTCAAACCTTGATTACAGGGATCAAACTTGTAAATGAAACCAAGTTCTGCAGCAGTCCAGAACTGGTGACGAAAGGCTTGGTCTTGCCGTACCAACAGCCAGTTCTCTGTCTTCCTGCACAACTGTTCAAATATGACTCTGGTTATAAAACTTACCTAAGCACAGCCGGTGTGAGGCGCTCCCACTGTGAAGCAATGGAATCCTCCTCAGATACTGAGGTGGTGCCTCTGAGCCTGGCCAGTCAGGGAACAATTTGCAATAGCAGCTGGCTGAACTATGCAGGTGACGTGGGCTCCCTGCAAGCACCATCTCCCGGATGGCATCTCCCAGTGGGAGCACATGGGAGAAGAGGAAGAACTCCCAAATACTGAGGCCCTGTAGTTTCTGCTGCTATCCCTATTTTGGGGCAGGCCCAGGAAATGCATTTGTATCCAGCTGCCCTGAGCGGACACAAAGACAGAGAGAAAGCGTTCCTCCTAGGCCAGCAGTATAACCTTATCCCAGGCATCAGCAAGGCGGGAACTGAGTTGCTGCTGAAAATGGCTTAACCAGCAGAGAAGGCAGGGCCAAACCAGCCAGAACCATTTTGGAAGTCAGGGAGAAGTTTGATTTGGTCCTATCTACAGCTGCAGTTCAGCCATTTTTGCTTTGGTGAGGCAGTGCGGCCTAGTGGAAAAGGAACTGGCTCGGAAGTCAGCCTTACTCAGCCACTGATTTGCAATGTGACCTTGGGCAAGTGACTTCTTTTCTCTCTCTGTGCCTCTGTTTCCCCTCTGTGTGATCTATGTAGAGCAGTGTTTCTCAAAAGGGTCCGTGAAACCACTTTGAGAAACCTGCTAACTGGCGGCTCCGGAGCGTTTATTTACTGGTGCCGCAGCCACGGAGCCACAGAGTCTCATGGCTCCCATTGGTTCTGGTCCACCATTTGTAACCAAGAGGAGCCGCAGCACGTACTGGCCGGATGTGATGGAGTGTCAGTACCTTGCTGATTGCTGTACTTGGGCTGTGGGCCGTGGATGACCCCTACTGGCCTCTGTCTGTAAACACTGCCCAGCAGGGGGTATCTTGAGGGCCCCCATGGAAGTGACCGAACCGGTTCTACCAGTTAAGGGATGGGATGGAACAAAAGAACTGAGTGTTGGGGGAAGGGGCAGTCTTGTGCTGCAACCATGAAGGAAACAGACTAAGGAGGGAGCTGGAATCTAGGGGCCAGGGACCCCATCTCAAGGGGGCTGAGGCATCCTGGCCCAGATTCCTGTAGACACATCACGTCTATGCTGGGCTGTATCCTGGAGAAGCAATAAACCCCCTGTATTCTGCTGGCTGGTGGAGTCTGTTCTTGCTGCTACGGGGCTGCAGGATCGGAGGAACCCCGACTCTTCATCACACCCGGCCCACGCCGCTTCCCGTGGCTCCCTTTGGCTGCAAATGGTGAACCGAAGCCAATGGGAACCATGAGGCTCCATGGCAGCAGCTCCAGTAAATAAACACACCGGAGCGGGCAGCCAGTTAGTAGGTTTCTCAAAGTGGTTTCACGGACCCTTTTGAGAAACACTGATTTAGAGCATAGGGTCAGCTTCTTTTATGCAGGGACATTTGTACAGCACCTAACGCAATGAGGTTTTGGTCCAGGAGTGGGCTCCTAGGTGCTATAATAAAATAAGTAGTAAATAATAATAATACAGTAATAATAATAATTAATTAATAATGTGTCTGGACTGTGGTGTGAGCTTAACCCTGGCATTTTAAGTGCTAATATAAGATAAAATAATATCAACAATAACCATTCCAGCACCAGTCCATTTGCACCGGTTGGTGCTGCCCTTTGCCCGTGATGGGTCAGTTTCCCCAGGAAGGCACAGCTTAAGTATGCAGTCTGCACTAGCACTGCCACTGGGAAAGGTATGTGGAGAGGGACTGGCAGGCTGCAGGAAAGGAATGAGCACAACCCTTCTTTATTTATTTACTCATTCGTCCTTCCCTTTTACGAGGCCTGATCTGGGAAGGGCCCGCCTGACAGTGGCTACTGGAGAAAAGCCGCTGTGAGAAGAGGGGGAGCAGAGACTGCTGGTCTCTCGGGGGTTTCCATACAAGATTACAAAAGAGGATAAAGGGAAAATAACACCACATCATCAGCTTTAACCTTTGTGAAAAATGCTCCTTTGGAGAGGCCAGAGATTTTTATTCTAAAATCAATGATGTTTGTGTTCTTTGTAAAATCAAATAAGAGAGAGAGAGAGGGAAAGAAAATGGTGTTTGTGTTTATTGGCTCTCAGAGGCTACAATTTGGGTGCAGGCTACAGTCACTCCCACTGAATTGGACACCAGGAACAAGGTCAGGATAATAGGATGTTACAGGGGGTGTCTGAGACAATTGAGAGAACACAGCCCTTCGCACATAGTCAGGCCAGTCACACAAAGCCTGCATAGGGAACTACATCTTTCCACCCCAAAATGCCAGCACCAGGAGATGAACAGAGAGCTCTGGTTGGAGCGGCTGTTCCTTTGGAACTCCACTGTCTGACTCTTCCCTAAATCCCTGCTGCCTCTTCCCAGCCCTTTACTTCCATTGTCTTTGAAAAATGTTCCCGGGCTTTTAATTTAATGAGAAGGCTTCCGGTGGCTTTATTCAGCCATGCAAAATGCACCCTCCCTCACCCTGAGGGAGTGAAATTGGTTTGTTTGCTCAGCCTTGTGGTGATTTAGGGCCAGTTCTTGAGGCAATCCAAGCAGTAATGTTCCCATCTGAATTTGCATCCCATTGGGTTTTATATCTCGGTTGGATTTCATAAATTCTTCAAGAAACTCTCAGACACATTTTGGAGCCACTGTCACACCTCATCCGCCAGGGTTGCATCTTGCAGCATGCACCCAGGAAGGCACCACAGGGTCTCCTATTGCTTAGCCAGAGGAGATCGTCTGCCTGTTTCCATCACATTTCCCCTGTTGAGAGCACGTTGCACTTCCCTCAGATGAGAATCACATTCAGAAGCTTCCTCACACTGGAACCTTGCCCCGGCAGGATGTCAGGATGTCAGGGAGGAGTCCAGTGTGGGTGGGGTAGGGTGGAATAGGGTCATTCTCCTTGCTAGGCAGTCCCAATGGGCAGAATTGTCAGGCTGCCAGGGCAGTGGGAGCTGAAAGGTTAATAAGTAAAAAATGTATCGAGTGAGAGAAGGAGACAGAACTCTCAGTAGTTCATCAGCATCAGATTCCAGTGAAGGGCTGTTGCCTGTGGTTTCTGAAGCTGCTGCCGAAAGGTCAGGCCTCTCATTGTGAGAAAAAGCCTGTTCTTCTCTTCTAGCTGTTCCATTAATGCTTGTTTTTTTCCTCTTGGTTTATTTTTAACCTTCCTGGCAGGAATGAACGAAAGAACGAGTGAACGAATGACAGAAAGCGAGCCCAAAGCCTCCCTTAATTGCCCGAGCGGCTTCTGCTAAGAGAGCTTCTGCAGGAGACACTGCTTCAGAGGCAGCTGAGAGCATTAGCACGGTGGATATTTACATGGTGACGAGGAGAGGGCTCTGGCAGGGTCGAGGATGGGAAGTGGGGACCTCTGCAGAGATAGCTTCAAGGCCAGGATGCTGGGGATCTGTCTGATGGTTTGCATTCTGCAGCTGGCTCATCGTGTTTCTTCCCCAGGTGCCCCTTTCACTTCTCAGACTAGACCAACAGCTTCTCGGCATTTCCGATAGGCAGAGGAAGGCTGGAGGAAAGAGTGGGCAGGGCGGAAAAGGGACTGGAGACGGGGGAACAATGGAGAGGAGGGACAGGTGTGTGGGCTTCTTGGCGCGTCAGGCATTTGTGAGTTTTCTCTTCAGACTTCACAGAGAGCCGTCTGGTTGGATTGGACAGTTTCATTGTCGTGACCTGCCCTATGGAGACAGCAGCCTTCCTCCTCCTCCATTTACAGGCTTGCTTCTTTATCAAGAGCTCAAGAGGATGGCCTCAGCACTACACGTAGGACAGCAAATTGCTCATGTGTTTTCTCTTCCTTTTCATTCCCTTTCTTCCCCACCTGCCTCTTCTCTCCCCCTGCCGCCCCCCAATCCTCCTGCCTTGTGGAGTGCCCAGTACCCAGGGGGCAAGGCTGCTTTTGCCTCCAGCTTCCGCTGCCATAAGCAGAAAGAGACTGGGGACTAAGGCTCAGGGCTTGGAGCAGCTGATGTTTGTCCAGCTGAAATACTGTTTGTAAGCAGGCTTCTTGCTGGAGAGCTGTGCTGGGGTGGGGCTCTGTGGCACTGGAATTCTCTCTTGCTCACGTGCTTCCCATTGGGCTCTGAGGCGTTAATCCCCATGTGGTGCAGCTCACTCGTGATTTTTTTTAACCCAACTTTGGGCGCTTAACTGACTGTGGCTCCACACCCTGCATCCTGCTCCCCTCTGTCACCAACCTCATTGCTCTCTTCTTCCCTGCTCCCATCTTCATTTCCCTCTCTCCCATTTCTCTGTCTGGTCCCCATCCAAAAATAAAATAAAATAAACCGGTGTTTAACTCAGCACATGAATGGTCCCACTGACCTCATGACTGAACCTGTAACTTGGCTCTCCCCAAGGTGGCAAGTTTGAAACCCCCCATGCTGGAGGGATTCTGGCTCCTTTGCCCATCAGAAGAGTGGAGGTTTTACAAGGGTGGAAAAGCATTGTGGGCACCAAGGACGACTGGGGAAGAGGAAAAGGTGAGGAAAGATCTTTGGACTCCTCCCCCCAATTTCAGTTTCCAGGTCTGACCTCCTGCTTGTGTGTAAAATGGGACTGAATCATCCTAACCTACAAAACTGGGTTATCATGAGGCTCAGGCCCCCGGTGTCTCAAAGCATGCTGAGAGGCCTGCTGGTGAAGGGCAGATCTCACACTTAACACTCAGTGAAAAATCAAACAAGACCTGCCTTCCTCATGCTGTTAATTCTTTCGTTGCTGCTGCTATATTTATTCGTTCTGATGCCTTTCACAACACACCCTCCCAAAGCTCTGGGTGCCTGTCCGACAATATTAAGTGATGAAACACAGTTGAGGATCAGTAGCTAGAAAGCAGACCCACCACTATCCCCCAGTTTAGGAGGTTTAAGAGATTCCCTGCCCCTTCCCTTCCTGCCTACGGAAAACAGGTGGGCATCTCAGCATGGCACGGGGCAAAGTTCAAAGGGTGCCAAGGCCTGTCAACCCTAATACCTCAGAAACCCAGAGACTGACTCCCCTACATTTAGCCCCTGCCTGTGGCACTTCTGCTGCTCAGCTCAGTAACAAGTTGGGGATAATACAGTCAGGCTTACATCTCAGGACTTCAATATTCAATTAATCAATAGAATATTCCATTAGTGCAATAATCAGTTGGCAGAGCCTGATCTATAGGAACATCTCAGCTGGGCCTCGCAAATTGATTTCTGATGAAGTTCTAATTGACTTCACAGTCAGACAAGGGCCTGTCTGAGCGCAGTGAAGTCCAGCTTGAGAAAGCTGCGGCAGCTCCGTCTCCCCTCGAGGTGAGGAGGGGGAAGGTGTGATTTACGCCCCATTTATCACAACAGTCTCTATCCAATGCTGCTTTATTGGTCCCAGGTGAGAGATGAAAGCTCACTGCTTTAATGCTGAATGTCTCAAGCAACCCGAGACACCCGTAAGCTTCAGGCAGCAGCTTGTCACTCCCGGAGCAGGTGCCCTATGGGCTCCTTAATCCTGACCCCTTTAATGTAGGTCTCAGCTAGGGAGCAGGCCTCAGGGGGGCTGGGATTTCATCAGCACACATGTGCGTGCACGTTGGACCATCATGCAGGTTTTCAGCAACACAGACACCCTTGTCCCTCCCTTGGCAGAGAGGCTGCGGAGTGTATCTATTTACTGCTACCGTGGCTCATGGCCTCGGGGCAGGCCCGGCCTTTGGGGAAGGCGAGCAAGGTGGTCGCCTTGGGCCCCGTGCATTCAGGGCCCCACGGCTCAGCGCATTCAGGGCCCTGCACTGTCTAGCTCCTGGGCCCGCCTACCCGGCCGGGAGCCACATGCCCGTGTGGCTCAGTGTGCTGCCTTGGGCCCTGCAAGCTCTTTGCCAGGCCTGCCCGGGGGCTCCTGCAGCCTCAGCTGCTTGTGGACTTTCAGGTGAAGATGGGAGTAAAGGATGCTCATTTTATCCTTACTTAGCCAGGGACTGTCACCTTTCCTCTCTGAACTGCACTTCTGAAACAATTATTGTTACTAGTCTGCATGATAGTAATGCCTGATGAGGAATATGGAACGGCTGCCATATGAGGAGAGATTAACAAGACTGGGACTTTTCAGCTTGGAAAAGAGACAACTAAGGGAAGGCATGATAGAAGTCTATAAAATCATGACTGGTGTGGGAAATGTGAATAAATAAGGGTATGTCTACAGTACCCCGCTAGTTCGAACTAGCGGGGGTAATGTAGTCATCCGCAGTTGCAAATGAAGCCCGGGCTTTGAATTTCCCGGGCTTCATTTGCATGAAGCCGGCCGGCGCCATTTTTAAATGCCGGCTAGTTCGGACCCCATGCCGCGCGGCTACACGCGGCACGGACTAGCTAGTTCGGATTAGGCTTCTAATCCGAACTAGCTAGTCTGTGCTGCGTGGCACGGGGTCCGAACTAGCCGGCATTTAAAAATGGCGCCGGCCAGCTTCATGCAAATGAAGCCCGGGAAATTCAAATCCCGGGCTTCATTTGCAACTGCGGATGACTACATTACCCCCGCTAGTTCGAACTAGCGGGGCAGTGTAGACATACCCTAAGTTATTTACTCCTTTCTATAACACAAGAATAGGGGTCACCAAATGAAATGATTAGGTAGCAGATTTCTTCAGTACTTCTTCACACAATGCACAGTCAACCTGTGGAACTCCTTGCTGAAGGATGTTGTGAAGGCCAAGATCAAAAATAGCTTCAAAAATAGCTATAGAAATTAATGGAGGATAGATCTATCAATGGCTATGTAGGGGATTGACCCCCAGAGGGGGGCTTAAGTCCGCCCCCTCAATTACCAAAGTCGTCTGACACTCCACACGACTCACTCTGTGCGTGCCCCACGGCGGTTGGGGGAAGGGGGTCCGGGCCCGCCCTCGCTCCGGACCCCAGCCCAGGGCCCTAAGGTCAGGGAAAGACTCCCCACCTAGCAGGGGGGGTCGAGACCCCTAAACTCCCCTGCTCTCAGGGTCCACGTCCCTGCCCTGGGCCACTTCTTCCCCCGGAACCAATCGGTTCACCTGGGTGCTCCCTCGGTCCCCACCCAGGGCCTCCAACACCAGCTTACGCTCTCCGGTCCTTGCGGGGGAAGCGTCTCCTCGGCATCCCCCCCTCTTGCCTGGCTCACGGCTGCTTTTGAATGGCCCGCCGGTCGCAGGCAGATGACGTCCGTGCCTTCGTCTGCCTGCGGCCCCTCCCCGGGCCGGGCGTCATGTGACGTCACCCCGCCCCCGTCCTCTTCCGGCGCTGTCTGCCGGCCCCAGCTCATCACCCGGCTGGGGTGCCGGCCCCCCCCGTGTTAGCCCCGTGCTCGGCGGTCTGTGCCGCGCCAGGGGGTGAGCCCCCCCACCATGCTTGCGGCGTCCCGGCGGCTCCTCTCACCCCCGCCCGCCCCGGCTCGTTCCCCGACCGGTGCGCCGGCTTCCCCGCGCTGAAGCCGCGGGCGGCGGGCTGTGCCGTCCCGGGGGGTGAGTCCTCCCCCCCTTTCCGCAGCGTGCCGGCGGTTTTCGGGAGGGGCGGGGCTACCCCGCCACAGGCTATTAGTCAGGATGAGCAGGAATAGTGTCCCTAGCTTCTGCTTGGCAACAAGACATGGATCACCTGTTCTGTTCATTCCCTCTGGGGCACCTGCATTGGCCACTATCAGAAGCAGGAATACTGGGCTAGATGGACCTTTGATCCAACCCAGTATGGCTGTTCTTATGTTCAAGAAGCCCCAAACAAGATGGAGACCTCATGGTATTAGGTTATGTGAATACACATACCGGGAGGCATCCCCCAACCCTAAAAACCTTCCACATTGCCATGTATGCACCACTCAACAACTTAAGCTAGTGCCCAATGTGGCTGCCTGCATACACTTAGGCTGTGTCTCCACTACAAGGTTTTTGCGCAAACACTGGCAGAGCATCCACACCTCAAGTGCGTTTTTGCACAAAAAAAAATACAGTAAATTGACGGGACAAAGGGCTTTTGCCGGTAGAGTTATTCCTCTCCCCATGAGGAATAACACGAGGAATAACTACAGCTCTTGCACAAAAAGGCAAGTGGGGATGCTCCACAGGGGTTTCTTGTGCAAAAAAAGCCTATCAGAAAAAGCGCAGGTGCTCTGATGGCCATTCTGTGAATGGCCATCAGAGCTTTTTTGAACAAGAGCGTCCATGCAGTGTGGACGCTCTCTTGTGCAAAAGCACATTGCTTTTGCAATGCGCTTTTGAGGTGTGGACGCGCTTTTGCACAAGAAAGAGATCTTCCGCAAAAAGCTTCGTGTGCAAAAACCCTGCAGTGTCGACAAAGCCATAGTGCCTTGCATAGCATGTGTTACCCCTGTGCATTCCATAAACTAGCCTGGTTTCTTTCTAGGTGCGGTTTAAGGTGCTGGTTTCCATCTGAAAGCCACTTATGGTTTTGGCTCATTGGTACCATGAAGAGAGCTTCCTTCTGTGTGCTCCATCCCCATCAGCTGAGACAGGCCAGCTCTTGTGCTGGGGCAGGGCATTCTGGGTGGAGGCCTATTTGCCAGAAGAGGTGGCAGAAGTGGGGGGTGAGTTTCAGTTGTAGTTTGGGGAGTTCTCTGACCCGCTGGTAATGTCTTGGTGTCACTCTGCCTAATGTGAATGCAGCTGGGCACATGTTCCTAGTGCTAATGACAGGCTAGTGCTTTCCACATGGAACACGTGATCCTTACGATTTTATATTTCTGGTGTGTGTGTGCTGAGAGCCTACAGGGTGCTCTGCACTGCCCTGCAAGATACAAAGGGAAGAGACTTCCTGCCCCAGCATGGAGGGCCTACAGTCATATAGAGAGATGTTAGGAGAGAGACAGGTGCATGCAGATTCGACTCCTGCTGCATACAGCGCATAATGGATTCTCTAGTGGCTGAAATGCATCATGCTAGGACAGGACATCATCCCACGGCCAGGCCTAGCTTCCTGGCTGGTGCCTGGTATTTCCAATAGAGCACCTCAGTGATGCTACTGAACATGCCAGCTACATTAGGTTCTTCCAGCTCCTGCTAGCTCTGAGGAGATTCTCAGCTGAGGCAAGTGCTACACAGCTCCTACTGACTGACAGAGGAAGTGACACCTGCTGAGACCCCCTCCGAGCAGACCCTAGCATGCTCAGCCAGAGGGAGGCAGCTCCCACTGGGTGACTCCCTGCTGGGACCCGTTCAGTGCATCTGCTGCTGGTGCAAGGAAGGAGGAGATGCCCCGCTGCGACCTGCTCAGCTCCTGCTGATTGGCCAAGGGGAGAGCACTCTTTTGCCTCCTCTGGGGAGCTGATGTCCTAGGGAACTTTCAGTCCAAATTTCAGCCACAGGAATATGCTGGGGTCAGACAGGCCACCAGATGGGTGAGTGCTAATCATTTGAGCCAACTTCATTCCCTGTTCTCTCACTGCCTGGGGGCGATCATGCTGATTTCAGAGGCATGCTCTCAGGGAGCAGTGGCAGGGGTAATGTAAGGGTTAAACAGAAAACAACAAGTGTTTGGCTGGGTTCTGAATTATGAGAGGAAAAAAATGTAAAAATGTAAAAAAAAAAAAATACATAAGTGAGTGCAATTTCCTCCCCATTCTCTGGCTGTATTAACCTAACAGTAGGCTGGACACGTAGAGGACACTTTGTGGGCAATGACTAGTCTGTAATAGTGACTAATCATCTCTAACTGGGTGGGCTTTATTTTATTGAACAATCATCCAAATAGCTTTGGCATGAAAAAGAAATGCAGCTCTGAACAGTTTGTTTGCAGAGAGGAATAATAGCCTAAAAGAAAGTAATTCCATCGGTGTATGTATTACTTGTAGTGATGGCTTTGAGAGAGTGGAATGCAGCCCAGGTAAATGCCCAATTAGAGGGATTTCAAAGGAACAACATAGAGCTACCTCGTTGGGGGGGAGGGGGTTCCCTACCATTTTTTCCTTTTATTTATTTTAAAGGAGACAGATTTAAATATTTCATTTTGAAACTTGGTGTCTTGTGTTTATGAAGCAAAGTTCTCCCTCAGCTCATGGGAGCTAGACTGAAAATGGTGTGTTCAGATTCTTCCCCACTGCTGTGTAGAGGGGACCTGGTGGTTTTCCATCTGCTCATACCTGGAGGTCACAGTCAGTGTTCCTAAGTGAGCAGAAAGAAACATAGCCCTGTCCAGAATGGTATTTAGGCTGAACTTTATTGGGGGAGACCCCTCATTCAAATGGCAAAAGACACTTCCTAATGTCATTCTTTTAACTTCAGCCCTTCCTGAATTTAGGGTTATGGTCCCTGGCTCCAACTCCTTCCTTGAGTTTTACTTGTAGGTGGAGTCAATGAAACCTTGACCAATGAGGTTTTGCTTTAAAAAGAAATGAATGTTTGAGGGGAGCTAGCCACATAGCTGTGCCTAGCACAAAAATACAGGTAATGTAGCCACGAATCCATTTCCTTAGAGAATTGCTGACAAATGGGCCTGGTAATAGACTAAATCCAATCATAGGTGTTGCACATGGAAAAGATGTAATGGGCCTGATTTTGCAAAGGGCAGCTGCCTATGGCTATGCAACAAAATATCACCACAGTCTCATGCCTCTTTTGCACTGCATTTACTCTAACTGCATACAAATGGCCATTTATACATGTACACCCACCCATACTTGGTGCGAACAAATATCCAGTTTATATGCACAAGAGCTGCACGTGCACACGGTTCATTTTGTTGCACACAGGATTTGACCTTATGAAAATTGGCCCCCTGAAGCCCTACACTCTGTCCCCTTTCCTATAGAGCCTCTCACATCTAAGTGTATGTCTTCACGGCAGCTCTGTGACGTCGGCTGTGTCGTCACGTTTTATCACTGGGAAGAGCTCTCTCTCAGTGATTAACTCCTCCCACCTCATTCCAAACAAGAGGTGCTAGCACTGCCAGTGATAAAGCACTGGCTACACCAGCACTTTTCAGTGCTAAAACTTTTCTCGCTCACAAATATATTTTTTCACACCCCTGAATGACTACAGTTTTTGCGCTGAAAGTTGCAGTGTAGACCCAGCCTGAGATACTAGTTCTGATCCATCCCAGGCTGGGGGTGACTGAGAAAGCCATCACAACCTGACTGCAGTTGGATGCCCTTCTAATACACTGGTAACTGGAGTCAGTTCCCCGCAGACAGGCGTCCACATCACAGAACCTGCCATTGTAACATCAGAGTAAAAGCCAAGAATTTAATGAGCCGCAGAGAGAAGTCCCCTCTCAGTCCTAGATAAAGTCCTTGAACGGCACTTAGACAGGTTTGTGGCAGGCAATATGCCACCTACTGTGCGGTACCTGCTCTGTGGATAAGGTGAGGACTCCTGTCTCCAGAGCTGTTAATCCAGCAGCCTCAAATTCAATTAAAAGTTGTATGATTTTTTAATGCAATTTGTTTCTACCGATTTCCTTTCTCAGACTCATTTGCCAAGCTGCACGGCATATGGGCAGAGTGCACCATGTGTGCTGGGGAAGTGTGTCCAGCGCGCAGCGTGTCACAGACTCCCACACAAATATGGGGACTACGAAGCAGGAATCATTAAGTGTCATTATTAATATGCCGGAGTGTGACAGAAGAGGATTTATTTTTACATTGAAGCCTCACACGTACACTCTCCTCGTGATAGGGATAAAAGGGGAAAAGGGTTTCGTTTGACGTCTCTGCCACTGCAGCACATGTTGTAAATACACCGATTGTTCCACGATCACAGCCCAACCCAAACCAGAGTTGGAATGGTTGCATAATGGGAAGCTTTACATGCTACGTCCACTGTGGTCCTTGCTTGGTCTGTAATTGGGTCGGTGCTCATGGTAAAGGGTTGTTTAAATACCAGCTGAAAGCAGCACAATGCACTAGAGAGCAGAAAATGCTCAACAAGCAAAGTTGCAGAAAATAATAAGTGGCCTGAACTCCACGCATAACATGAACTTACTCAATCACAACCCTGTTTCTGAATTTCAGTTAAATTAAATTCAGATCCTCAGTTGCTGGAAGCTAGCGTCAGTGGAGCATTGGTCCAGCCCTGCTGATTTACACCAGTTAAGCAAATGGGCCGAAAAGTTAAAGTTCAGAAATAAAGGGTTGAATTTGATTAGCTTTACATTCTGGGTGAAAGTGTCTCTCAGTGATTGGGCACTTGACGGATCTTGCAGTAGCATAGTAGAAGTTGGTGGTGCAATGGAAATACCAGCACCGAGTATTGGAAGCATCGGCAGAAAGCCTCTACTGATATCCCAAGCCAAGGAGAGGATTCAAATAGACTCTACTGTAAACCTCTGAATCAAACCAATAGATCTATTATCAGAGTTCACCTATCTGTGATGTGCAACATGCTAGCCACTAGCCACATGTAGCTATTTGACCAGTTGAGTGTGGCTAGTTTGCTGGTTAGACACCATGGAAATCCATTGCTGACCCTGGGCAAGATGGTTTTCTGCAGTGTACTCCCAAGCAAATGTAATTTTTCTGGTCTTCACCCATCTTAAAGTCTGTCAGTTCCCCTGGGAGCCATCGTGTGCTACTGCAAATGCTCCTTTTATTGTGATTTTCTCTCCTCTCTCTGGGTTTCAATTCCTACTACCTCTTTCTTTTTGAATGCGTCTTCCTGTTTGCTGCTGTGGTCAGAAGTATGGTGTCCTGACAGGTATCTTGCTCTGTCAAATGTTGATACCCATTCAGACACATGCATGTGGTCCCTCTGTATGCTGCCCCGGCTCTGCGCAGGTAGCCAGCATGGCAGTCGCCAAGAGAATCCCCAAAGATCACAAGATCAGATAAGGAGTGGAGACACTAGGACAGGTTTATTGTCAAATGAAGAAGTGAGGTTTATCCATGAAAACTCAGGATACTGTATATATTTTTGTTAGTCTCGAAGGTGCCATGGGACTACCCTCATTGTTTCTACTGAACCACTATGTGTATGCTCCCCCTGAGAATGGACTCAGTTCAGTCAATGGCAGGAATTTCCACTGCTCCCTAGGCTGGTCAAAGAGCCTCTAGATTACATTTTTATACACAGATACAAACAAGTTACACATCACTTCTGATGTGACACCCTCTCCCATACTTAGCTATCACCCATTACCTTGTTCATGGTGCTTCGATCAAAACATCACTATCCATCATGCTAGACTCTATCCTGAACCTGGGCTGTGATGTCCTTGTTATCTATGGGGAGTGTGTTGGTACCAAGATGTCTCCTATCAAGGTGTTCTGTTACCTCCCCTCTGGGATGTGTTTACTTGTGCCTAGTACCTATTAAATATGAGTAGTTCTGCAATATCAGCTCTGTTCTTGCCACAGTCTGTGAGCAGGACCTGCCTTTTGCTCACAGATCAACTTTGCATTATATTAGCAAAGTCTTGACCACTTTTACCTAGGTCTCAGGTCTTCCACCAGGCCTGTGCTATATGGACTTATCTTTCAGGCCCTCATCTGACTACAACTGCGAGCTTTCCTTTGACCTCAGAGAGATATGGGTGTAGAAAGGCCTCGAAGAGTTGTACTGAAAGTGCAGTTTTTTCATTGCTTGTTGCACTGTGTTCGACTCCTGACTCTGTTAGGGTATGTCTACACTACCCCCCTAGTTCGAACTAGGGGGTAATGTAGTCATACGGAGTTGCAAATGAAGCCCGGGATTTGAATTTCCCGGGTTTCATTTGCATAAAGCCGGCTGGCGCCATTTTTAAATGCCAGCTAGTTCGGACCCCGTGCCGCGTGTAGCCGCGCGGCACGGGGTCCGAACTAGCCGGCATTTAAAAATGGCGCCGGCCGGCTTTATGCAAATGAAGCCCGGGAAATTCAAATCCCTGGCTTCATTTGCAACTCCATATGACTACATTACCCCCCTAGTTCGAACTGGGGGGTAGTGTAGACATACCCTTAGTCTCTCAGCTCCATCCACACACTCAAATCCCAACCTCTCCCCCGACTCTGCTGCTCTGTATAAGGACTACTTGGCTGCAGCTGCTGCACTTCTATTAGGGCTGAAGGTAAGTTTTGCATCTCCAACTCTCTTGGGGGTACGTCCATACTGCAACACTATTTTGGGCTACCGGAGTATCCCGAAATAGCTATCCCATGTCTTCATAGCAAGCCCGTTATTTCGGGCTTGCTATTCCAATGTCCCTGTAAATCTCGATCTATGAGGAGTAAGGGACATTTTGGAACAGCGTTTTATTTCAAAATTTGATGCTGTGTAGAGTGCACCAAATGACTAAATAAACTATTTCCAAATGGCATTGAAATAAGATTCGCAATTTGTTTGGTTAAACACTGGAATAAGTTGCCTAGGGAGGTTGTAGAATCTCCATCTCTGGAGTTATTTAAGAGCAGGTTAGATAGACATCTATCAGGGATAGTCTAGATGGTACTTGGTCCTGCCATGGACTCAATGACCTCTCGAGGTCCCTTCCAGTTCTAGTGTTCTATGATTCTATCTTATTTTGCATTATGGTGCAATGTAGACATGCTCTTGCAGTCCATCCAGCAGCCCACTGAGTTCAGGGCTGATGCTCATGCCCCTCTAGTCTCAGAGGAAGCATTCAAAATTCCCAGGAAAAAAGATCACCCTCTCCAGGTTCTGCAATGACTTTATGTTGGATGAAATACAGCTTTTCTACCAGGCAGTTTATTAGCCTAGCTAATTAACCCATAATTAGTGTCTTGCTCACCTCTAATCACAGGCTGCTCACACCCCAAGTTCACAGAGAGCAGCAGTGAGTGCTACAGCACATGTATTTATATAGAGTTGTGCCACACTGTATGAACTGTATTTACAGGGACAACATCAATTCATTCAGGCAAAAATATGACTTACCTAAAACTGCCAGTGAAAGGGACTGGATGGCACCGAGGGTTAGGAATAGGATATGCTCATCTTTAGAGCAGAGGTTATGATATAACCCAGGTCAGTAATGCCTGGCCTTCAGTATCTTTTAAGAGCTTTTTAAGGAGTCATAAAGGTTAGAGATGAAGGAGACCTGTTAGGTCATCCATCTACATCCCTCTCAATGCAGGATTGTTCCCAGTGTATATTTTCTCATGCTGGTTCCAGTCTAGTTTCAAATATTCCAGTCAACAGGGCTCCATCACTTCCCATGAGAGATTACCCCACAGTGGAGTTTACAGAAAACTAGATTTTGCTGATATTGAACCTAAATTATTCCTTTGCTTGTTTTCACGTTTCCCACGTACCAACCTCTACAATGCTACTCTCTCATCAGCCTCTTTAAATGTTTGTAGGCTGAGCTCATGCTCCCCCCCTCCACTAGCCAAGCTAGACACAGTGAGCTTTCTCTGAATTTCTGATTATTGTTGCTATGCTCTGATCTCTTTCCAGTTTGTCAATAGCTTTCTGGCAATGGGAGGCCCAGAATACGAGTATGATGATGACTCTTAAAACCGTCACCACATTGTGGTACATTATTACAAGGAAGCACACGAACCCCTCCGTGCACCAGAGGGGGATGACATTCTGCTGTTCTGAAATTGTTTTCGAGAGGGTAACATCATCCTGCAAGGACAAACCGTCTCCACGCTGATAAAATCAGGACCAGAAAAGCAGGCCTGCTTGGATGAGCAGATTGCAATGTGGGGTTTTTGCAATGATTTATTTTTAAATAAAACAGCCACCGTAAAATGGGACAGAGGGGGGAGAAGATCAGATACAAATGAGAGAGCCGTCTAAGTGGATTGTTCTTCCTCTGATATTTAAAGCCTTTCAGTCACAGTGCGGCTGTTCTGCCTGCCGACTGGCGTGAGCTGATTCCCATCCCGTGCTTCCCCCCTGCCCATCCTTGACAAATCAGTGATCAGTGCCTGCGGCCGGCTTGCTGAGAATCTTAGAATCTCAGGCCTTTGTTTGTGATGCCCCAGTTGGGCAGAATTCTTTCCCTGCAGACTTGGCCTCGCTCAGAACTATAGTGCATTTGGGTTACTCTCCTCACCTGGAAGATTCCCATTCTTCTCACGCTTCACTTGTTTCACGGCAAAGTTGGCCTCGTCCTGGCACTCTGCTCCGCACATTGGTGCTCATGAAAAATGCAGTGGACAGGTGAAAATGAAGTAAAAAAAAAAAAAAAAGAATTGAGTCAAGATGCGATCTAGACCTCTCTCTGCCTACCCCCACTGTGGAGTGGGAAATGAATTTTGGCATCCGCATAACGGAGGACGAAATATCATTTAACCCATCCATTTAGATTTGCGCAGGGTCACCCCTCACTATGTGCTCTGGGCCCTGAGCTCTTCATGAAACAGCCCCTAATAGATTCATAGAGTCTCAAGCCAGAAGGGACTATTGTGATCAGTTAGTCTGACTTTCTGTGTAGCACAGGCCAGAGAAATCTCCTAACATAATTCTGACAGCAGATCTTTTAGAAAACTGTCTAATCTCGATGGAAAAATTGTCATTGAAGAGGAACTTACCACAACCCCTGGTGAATTGTTCCAATGGTTAATTACTCTCAGTATTAAAATGTACGTCTTCTTTCCAGTCTGAATTTGTCTAGCTTCAACTTCCAGCTATTGGATCTTGTTTATATTTTCTCTATTGGCTTGAAGAGCCCATTATTAAATCTTTGATCCCCATGTACAGGGCTTGACAAGTGGCGGCAAGCCCTGCTCACCAGCCATGCGATTTGGCACGTGGCGCATGCGCAGACTGCACTGCACATGCGCTGATCGCGCTGCGGTGCCGTGCCAGGCTAAAATCTTCTCGCCATGGGTGAGTAGATTGCCATAATTGTTGAGCCCTGTCCATGTAGATACTTAGAGCTTATAATACCTTCTTTTTGTTAAGCTACATATATGAGCTCCTTGAGTGTATCGTTCCAAGGCCTGTTTACTAACCTGTTAATCATTCTCATGGCTCTTCTTTGAACCCCTCTCTAATTTATTAACATTCTTCTTGAACTTCAGGCACCAGAACTGGACACAGGATTCCAGCAGCAGTCCCACCTGAGTCACATTCAGAGATTCTGTATCCTGATTCACCTGTTTATGCATCCCCGGGTCGCATTAGCTGTTTTGGCCACCCCATCATGCTAGGAGCTTATGGTCATCTGATTATCCACCACAACCCTCCCCCATTTTTTTCAGAGCCAGGGCTTCCTCGGGTACAGTCCTCCATTCTATAAGTATGGTCTATGTATTTTGTTCCTGTGTATCCTTTTGTTGAACACAACCATTCTCTGTTTAACAATGCACGTTTCATTATCACCTCTTTAAATCCGTTGCTACTTATGTCTTCCCTTCTCTCTTCTCCATTCTCATCTCACACAGTGGGAGAAGGTGCAGCTACAGGCTAATTAGACATTCCCCATCTCTCAGCATAATAACAATCGGTGTTAGAAGGTTAGTCTTTATTTTCACAGTAGCTTGTTTCTCTGTGTTTGTGTCTCTTCCTTTGTCTTGTAAACAAAAATTGAGAGAATTGGTTGTGCACATAGAACAGTGTCCGTCACTTGTTATTGTTTGTATTTAATTGGCCAAGCTTGCAAGGCCGTACACTCCGCTGGATGGCATTTTCCTGGCTGTCTGTAGCACGATAACTTTTGAGTGTTTTATCCAATCGATTTCTAAATTTCAGGGAATGGTCTAGGCATCCATGACCAGAGCCTTATTGATCTGGGGACACATTGGAACACTGGAAGAGGGAACACAGGATTGGGGGCGGGGGAGCATACCAAGCCCCTGTTGGCTTTTTAGCACAGCCCAGCTTCAAGCATTTCTGAAAATGTCTCTGGATCAAACAACGGGTGGACAGCAGCCATTAATGCTTCCAGCATAACGATATTCTGAATTTATCTCGGCTCATCCTCCCATTAGGGATTAACATATCGACACCCTGAACAATTTATCTCCCAGACCACTCATAATGGCTGGGTGAAGGGCAGAAAATAGGGAAGTGCACGGCATGCTCCCTCTATATTTTCCATCCATGGGTAGAATTCATTTTGTTATGTGCACCAAGACATGTGCGGATGTGCACTCCAGTAGAAACATATGCTGCCAGCTGTGGGCGGGTGTGGGTGCTCTGCTGGCACTTGAATCTCTTCTGGGTGGCCATCCAAGTGCTCAGCTTACAGGGAACACTGGTGTACAGAGGCCCTGCCACAGAGGAAAAATGGGGGGGCTGTGGTAGGGGAAGATAGGGGCAAGGGGACCCACACAACCCCTGGCAGGGTGTGGATGAGGAGAGCTGAGGGGAATCCCTGAATTGGAGGAGGTAGGAGGGTATCACATTAAGGGCATGGGATGGGGGAATGCAAAGAGTCCATGGTATGTACAATGAGAAGCTGTGCAGTGGGTGACCTGCACTGGTTTATGCCTCACCATTTAGAAGGGTTTTGTGGTCAGATGTCTTGTAAGTCTTACTGTCATAGGCCTCATCCCCTGGAGGAATTTGCAAGTCTCATAGAGTATGTCTACACAGCAAAGTTATTTCAAAATAACTTTCCTCGCGTCTACACAGCCAAACCGCTATTTCAAAATTAATTCAAAATAGCAGCGCACTTATTTCGAATTGTTAAACCTCATTCCACGAGGAACAACGCCAAATTCGAAATAGCTAAATTGAAATAAGTGCTGTGTAGATGTTTATTTCGAAATAGGGGGGCTCCAGCCTTTCCCAGGGTGCCCTGGTGGCCACTCTGGGCACAACCAGGAAAACTCTTCTGCTCCCCTCTTCCCAAGCCCTGGAGCCCTTAAAGGGGTAGACTCTGGCCACAGTGCCTGTGCCAGCTGCAAGCCTGCCAGCAGTCCATGCACATGGCCCAGCATGAGCCAGCAACCCGGTGGCACCCAGCCCTCCACCGCTCCTCAGGAGCAGGCTGGCAGCTCCCAGGAGCCTGCCAGGGGCCACAAAAGCTGGGCGCCTTTGTGGTCTAGTGTGGAGATCATGGACCTCATTGAGGTTTGGGGGGAGGCCTCCCAATGTCCACAGTCTACAGGCGGATGGCTGACAGCCTGGCCACCAAAGGCCACATGCGCACCCAGGAGCAGGTACTCATGAAAATAAAAGAGCTGCGGCAGGCCTATGCCAGGGCCACAGGGGGCAGCTTCCAACCAGGGGCTGAGCTGGACCCCTGCCCCTGTTATGATGCCCTGGACCACATCCTGGGGGGTCAGACAGTCCATGCCCCCTAGGTGGTCATCGACCCTGGGGCAGAGGGCCCTGCCCATGACACCGAGGAGGAGGAGGAGGATGGCCAGGAGCCACAGGAGCCTGGAGGGAGCGTGTCCCGCACCCAGGACCCCCGAGCCATCCCAGCAAGCCTGTTGCCAGTGTCATCCGAGGCTGGGGAGGCCTCGACATATGAGTGCCATCACTGTCCCCTTATGCGGGGCGGGGGAGGGGGGAAAGGGAGAGGGAACTCAGGGACCGCGTGTGTGGGCCTTGCTGACCACGGAGCACGCAGCAACCTGTGCATGTGCTGTGCCACCCTGGGCATGTGGCCCTGGCTGGCTGCCACACAGGGTCCCTGGCCTGTTACCCACACGCATGTATGTATGAAGGCACATGACATGCTCCTGACCCCAGGGAGGGACGCTGCAGGATGCCCTCCCTCCGCAAGCCCCTGCTACACAGAGGCAGGGTACATCTCCCCTTACTCCTCCCACCCCATACCCAAACTATATACAGCACAGTGGCCAGCTCACACTCTGAGGATAGCAGGACATGATGGTGCGGAGACCTGCCATCCTCGCCTTGCAGAGGGGGACTGGGCTTCACCCACTGTGTCCCCAAGGAAAACTGACCACTTCTCGTGTTTCTTCACAGACACAGCAGCTGCAAGTGCAGGGCGCACCACCCCACCCACGACAGCCTCCTGCACCCGGGCCAGCAGGCTCACCCGGAACCAGGAGTACCAGCGGCAGCACCTGGGGTTACTGCGAAGGCAGGTCTGCAGCCAGGAGCACTCGGTGCATGAAGACCTGCAGCTGTAGCGGGAGAGCTTGCGCAAGCTGCTTGTCCAGAGCCGTGTCATCTGCGACCACGTGCAGACCCTGGTGCAGAGATTGGTGTCTGCTGCCACTCCAGCCCCTGCAGTCACCTCAGCTGTCACTCCTCCTTTCACTCCTGCTCCCCTTCCCGCTTCTTCCTCCCCCCGCCACCCGCCCCATCCTCCATACCCGCTCCTCACCAGGGACGCCGAGGCCCCTGAACCCACAGTGCTGGGAGACAGGTGGACCAGCAAGACCCCCAACCCTGAGCTTCTCCTCCCCCTTCCTCCCCTCGCCTCCCCCTTCCAGCTCCCTCCTCCCAGGTTTCTCCCTGCCCTCTCCCACCCTCATTCCCCCTCACTCCAGTTATGGTCAATAAACAGAGTTTGGTTTTGGCAACACACGTGTTTTTATTTTACATCAGGAAGGAAGGTTAGGGAGGGGAAAGTGGAAGGATGTGAGGGTGGAATAAGGCACAAGGCCCCAGTGGGGCACACCAGGGAGACTTCACTCCTCCTCTGGGTGGAAGCTCTCCTGCAGGGCCTCCCTAATACGGACAGCCCCCAGATGGGCTTCCCGGCTGGCAGCCATACAGGGCTGCATGTGGAGGCCAGCCAAGTGACTGGCTTCTGACATCCAGGCTGGTAGAAAAGCCTCCCCCTGCCTCTCGCACAAATTATGCAGCACACAACATGCTGCCACCATATGCGGAATATTCCACTCGGATAGGTCCAGGTGGGTGAGGAAGCATCTAAAATGGGCCTTCAACCGGCCGAATGCCCCCTCCACGACGATGCAGGCCCTGCTGAGCTTGGCATTAAAGGCCTGTCAGGAGGGGTTGAGGTGTCCCGTATAGGGTTTCATCAGCCAGGGTTGTAGGGAATAGGACGCATCCCCCACCAGGCACACAGGCACATCCACGTCCCCGACCCTGATGTGGCAGTCAGGGAAGAAAGTCCCAGCATGCAGCCTCTGGCACACAGAGGAGTTGTGGTAGACCCGTGTGTCCTGTGCTTTGCTGGACCAGCCCACGTTGATGTCCACGAACTGGCCCCGGTGGTCAGACACAGCCTGCAGGATGACCGAGAAGTATCCCTTCTGGTTGATATACAATGAGGCCCAGTGTTCCGGGGCACGGATGGGGATGTGCATCCCATCAATTGCCCCCCCACAGTTGGGGAAGCCCAGGGCGCCAAACCCCTCAATGACCGTGTCCAAATCAGTAAGGCAGATGACTCCGCAGAGCAGCACTCTATTGATGGCCTTGACCACCTGCAGAGGGACACACAAAACCACTGAGAGTCACTGGGGTACCAGGGTGACTGAGAGTGCTCCTTCCCCACCACTGCCCCATGCCCCCCACTCCCAGGAGCCACCCCCCCCCCCCCCGCAATCCTGGCCACCGTGGGCAGTCCGTAGTGCAGCTGGGATAGAACAAACCCTCCCGGGGAGGGGACTTGCACCCCCTCCCTCCCTTTTCCCTAGGGCAGCCCATCCCTTCCTTGCACCTCCCCCCTCCTGGCACAGTGGCCGGAGATTGCCATACCTGCATGGGCACTGCTCCAATGGTGGATCTCCCCACGCCGAACTGGTTTGCCACGGATCAGTAGCTATCCGGTGTGGAGAGTTTCCAGAGGGTGATGGCCACATGCTTGTGCAGGGGAATGGCGGGCCTCATGTGCGTGTCCCGTTGCTGCAGAGCAGTGGCGAGACACTCAAAGAGCTCAAGGAAGGTGTCCTTCTTCATCCTGAAGTTCTGGGTCCACTGTTGGTCTCCCCAGCGCTCCAGGACGATGTGGTCCCACCAGTCGCTGCTGGTGTCCAGATGCCAGATGCGGTGGGGCATGCTGGCGTCTGGGCACTGCTGCTGCTCCTCCCCGGCCTCCAGGGGGGTCCGGAAGAGGGCCTGTAGGTTGGGCTGCAGCAGATGCTGCCAGGCATTCTCCAGCAATTGCAGCCAGGCTTGCAGGAACACGTCCATAATGAGCACCAGAGTGCCCAGGGGCAGCTCTGGCTCCATGGTGCCGAGTGCTGCGGTCTCCAGAGTCAGGGCAACCAAAGCAGGCAAAGACAAAAATGCTTTGCTGTCCCTCAGCGAGGTAAGCAAGCAAGCAGGAAAACTGAGAACTGGCTGTCCAGGGGAGTCCCTTTAAGCACAAGCCTCAGATAGCTTCAGGCAGCAGCCACACAAAGCAACTACTGACCTGATGCCCTGTTGGAACCGGTTTCAGCTGCCCTTAAATGCGATTCAGTGTCCAATCAGTGTGGACGTGCTATTTCGAAATAGCAAAAGGCTATTTCGAAATGCATTTTGTGTGTAGACGCATTATTTCAAAATAACTTATTTTGAATGAACTATTTCAAAATAAGATATTTTGAAATAACCCTGTAGTGTAGACATACCCATACAGAGTCAGACTCATGCTGGTGTGCACCCAACACTTAGGAGACTCTCCTGGTGAGGGACAACTGAGATGATTTGGTTCTTCTTGGGCATCTGGGCCTTTTTAAATTGCTAGAGCGCAAGAAGTTGACATCTAAGGATGTGTCATTATGGGGAAATGGAGCAGGATAACTACTGCAGAATAATCTATCAGCTAGAGCTGTTCCAGAACAGCCCCTCCATGCAGAGATGCCAATAAAATCATTTTCTCCCACAACAATTTATGTTTCTAGGCAAAGTAATTACTCTGGAATAGAATCACTTTTTCATCTAGAATAGTGTGTCCCATGGGGAGCTGATGTGGAATAGCGTGTCCAGTCTTTCCCCCATGTAGACAAGTCCTTAGTGCAGCTGTACTTGCGGATGTCTGGGAGAGTGTTTGCGGAGGGCTCCCAGGTGTTGTGTCTGGGGGAGTTTGG
Source organism: Pelodiscus sinensis (assembly GCF_052426305.1). Taxonomy (NCBI): domain Eukaryota; kingdom Metazoa; phylum Chordata; order Testudines; family Trionychidae; genus Pelodiscus; species Pelodiscus sinensis. Next base: position 31,087,276 of record NC_143065.1, read on the forward strand.
GAAAGGATCCTAGACAGGTGGTACCTCCAAGGAATGTGTTTGGACGGCATCCCACACAGGAGGATACGTTTCGGAGGTTCTTTGTGTGCAGGCTTCTGGAAGGTTATTCTCATGGGATCAGGAGCAGGAGGGTGTGGCCGATTCCAGGAACGATTCCCAGGGAGCCAATTATTTCATGGCCAATTTTATTCCCTTGATTTATGGCCATGTTATTAAATGTCTGTGTTAAAGGCGCACTCCTCGCTGAACATCTCACTTTAGTAAAAGCATTTGTTTTGTCACCGATTTTATTACTGACTCATGGGAGAACCTAGATTAAGTCTAAACCTGTCTCCAGAGAGCTCAGCCTTGCTCTCTCCTGTGTAATTCACGGGGAGTTCCTTTTTCTGAAGCAGGCTGTGAGAAGTTTATGTGAGGAAAGAGCTGGCCACAAAGAAGGCATTGTTTTGTCAATTACTGCTTGAAAATAGGACCATTTGATTAGCTCTAAATGCTCAGGGCCCAGGGTCTGATCTTGGTTACCCTGCTGTAAATTCAGAGTGACTCCAGCAAACTCAAGACAGTTACTTCCAGGGAACAGTAGCATGTCTGAGAGCAGAATCCAGCCCTAAGGATCAAATGATTACTGTGACTGACAACGTGGAATCAATGGGCCTGTACAGGCAAAAGCCAGAGTGGCATGTGGTTCAGCAATGTTCATGTGGACAGTAGAAAGGAACAGTTCATGGCCACAGCAATGTGAGGGCAGAACAGACCCAGTAAAGGGCATCTGGGGTGGGTCCTGTCCTGGCTGAGGATCCCAGGGAGGTCACACGAGATGTGAGGAGGCGTGGCAGAGAGAAAAGCCCTGAAATACAGCCACTTGGGCCACCTGGCTGGGCTCTGCTGGCCCAGTTGCGTCTGATTCCAGCCACCGGATGGAGAATTAGGAAATGAATCACACTTCAGCCACCAGAACGAAACCCTCACTAGTATCACTGCCAGTGCACACGGCTGGGGGCACTGCGGAGGGAAGCCTTCTCCCCCCCACCCCAGGCACAGCCAGTCTTGTCAAGCCAGCCAGGGCTTGTCATCTCTCCACAAGCTTTCTCCACTTCGGCCTCCCTCACCTCCTTCTGTCTGATGCTCTGCCCTCCTCTTCTCCCCATGCAGTAGCTCCTTGCCTGACACATCCAGTGCCAGCTTCCCCTCTTTACGTCCAAGGCGCCTCCCCTCCTGCATCCATGCTCCACTGGAGGAAACCCCCAACCTCCCTACTTTCACAGGCCCCTTTATCCTTTCCACCTTCCAAGGGTGCCAGCTCCATAGCTCCTCCCCCTCCTGCATCCATGTCACTTTACTGCCCTCTTACTCCCTCCATACCCTTCTGACACCCACCTCGTTGTGTCTTCTCCCACGCTCCTTGGCAAAGTCTTCCAGCAAACACCAGTGCAAGACCCTATCGGCAACTCCTCCTGGGCATGTCTGTGTCTGTGCTAAACTCTGAGTAACTTTGGGCAGGGCCAAGCACGCTATTGGTGCTCAGTAAATAACAGCAATAATCACACTACAGGTTGTACCTCCCTGCACTGGGACTCTCTGGTCCGGCAACATCTGTGGGCTGGCAGGACCATGGAGTTCAGAGGCAGGGAAGTTTGGCAGCGGGGCTGGGAGCGCCACAGGGGCGGGAGGGCGTGGTGACTTGGCCAGGAGTCCTGTTGCTGGGAGTGGGTGGTGCAACAGAGAACTCTGGCTCCAGTGGCTGGGGTACTCCAGCCCAGCAACCAGAGAGCTTCAGCTCCAGCAGCGGCTAAGGAGCTCCAGCCCTGGAGACCCTTGGCCAGGCCAGCAGCAGGGGGGTGGGCCAGAGCCTGAGACCGGGAGTAGTAAAGCTGAGCATAGACCACAAGGAGCCAGAATCAGGGAGAGAGGCGAACTGGGAAGCCAGCAGCAGGGGACCTCCCCTGGTCCAGCAAATCCCCTCGTTCGGGAGCAGTCAGGTCCCCAGGGTGCCGGTCCAGGGAGGTCCAACCTGTACCACAGAGATCTCCCACGGAAGTGCCAGAGATTCCAGGTGTCCATATCCCGGAGCTCTCAGCATGCCGTTGGGGAGAGTACAAGCAGCTGGTATTCAGTGATTTTACAGACACAGGCTCAGACCAATCCAGACTCCCAGATTTAAGCTCTGAGTAGCTCAGAATCTCATGCCTGTCTCTTGTTATTTCTGCATCATTATGGCAGAGGGAAGCCTATTTCCTGCCCTTCGCTTACGGGCTTTATAGCCCTTATCATTTGTTTATTCCTTCCCCAAGCCATGGCTGCCTGGATGGCCATAAGAACATGGAGTCTGGCTTTGCTGTTGTTTCTGATGGCTGCTCTGAGGACAAGGGGGGACTGTTGGTTTTGGATCCCATCCTCCAAAGCACCTGCCTGGAAAACATTCATAACAACTTCATAAACATTTTAGTGTCAGTTGGTGAGGTTCTCTCCAGCCATAAACTCAGGGATGGTCTGTAATTACACACGATCTGTCCATTCTGGAAAATTGATCCTTACATGGTCCATTGGGCTCTGTGTCCCAGTGTCATGTCTAAATGCAGATCAGACATCCCCCTTACAATGGCTCAGACATCACTCCAGAGTGATGCACCATAAGAAGATGACAGGAGCTGTTTCACAGCGATAGCATCCCTTAAACTCAGGACCCTGCCTGAGGCTTGCTCTGGCATTGCTCATGTTCACTCTCCCCTCTTTAGCTTTGCTGAGGGAGGGAAGAGGAAGACGGGAAGGTAAGGGGCAGAGAATAAATGAAGCCCATCACGTTCTGAACAATCCTCTTTGGCCCTATACATGCCTAGCCCTATAGTTTCCCATTTCCTGGTAGGCTTCTTCACCAGCTGCCCAACCCATCCGGTCCAGTTGTAAGACCTGCAAAAAGTGGCTTTTCCAGCTGCTCTGTGCAGCTCCGATTGGCTCGTCTGGGCTTGGGGGAGGAGGCAATTCCGAGCAGCCCCCCCGAACTGAGGCCAGGTCTACACTCCAGATATATGAATGATTTGATTTTTCGCAGAGTCTTCACTGTGGGAGTTTGACAGGAGAAACTCTCCTGTTGACTCCCCTTACTCCTCGCGACTGGATGGAGTATCAGAGTCGATGGGAGAGTGATCAGGAGTCCATTTAGCGTGACCTCACTAGACTTGCTAAAACAACCCTGGGAAATTGATCTCCGCAGTGTCAATCTCCCACAAAGTGAAGATGAGGCCCAAGAGTCAGACTAGTTTAGCAAAGGTCTGAGCAGCGCGGCCTGGAGCAAGTCACTTTCTTGTCTCTGCAGTGGAGAGACGTTGGCTATGGAGATGTGTCAGATGCACACAGCTGGTCTGACCTCCGCATTGCTTGGATCAGCCCCCCAGACACACCCAGGATCTCTTGTTACAAGTCAGTCATGGGGGGTGTATTTTGGGGGTATAGTTTCCCATTTGAAACTCTTTGTATCTCCACTTCCCGTTTGCTCTCTGATTATTATTGGCTATGAAGGTCCCACCAAAAGATGTTCATCACCACTGCACTTGGAAGAACACTGATTAGCAGAACATTGACATGCCACAAGTCAGACCTCTCTGTCTCCTCCCACTCTACATCCATTGGGTTGGGAATAGATGCTGCATGACAAAGCACAGCTGGAACATGCAGTCGCTTGGGAGGTAGCAAAGGGGTGAGCATGGCTCCAAACCAAAGCTGGAAACCCCTTGCAGTTTTTCTGCCTGCACAGTGGACTGTGCTGCACCAGAATTGCATCAGCCTCTCCCCACTCCTGCAGGGTGAAACAGCCATGTGCTCTGGGAGGCTCAGGGGTGCTTATGGACTCAGCCTCCAGGGAAGGTGAGAGAGACTTTGTAATTAGGCAGCACGGAGCAATGCGAGGTGAATTCTAGGAGTGTGCATGGAAAGATTTCTGCGCACACAGCACAAAACCCCTAGGTGTGACTAAGTGTATCCTCCAAAATGCAGAGCTGGCTAAAACCCCCACTTGGTGCAATGCTTCTGTGGTAGAGACCAGGAGCCCTGAGTCTGGTGGGAGGGAGGAATAATATCCCAGCAGGAGCTGAATGTGGGCGGAGGCATATACATGAGCAGTTAAAAACTTTGCCACTCTTTTCCCAGCCTCCAGAATGATCCTGGCAGCCCTGGCCAGACAGAATGCCATGGCACGTTTGCAAGCTGGCAAGTGAAGAGAGAGGGACATGGGAGGAGGGGAGGGAAGACAGAAGCAGAAGAGGAAGGGAGAGACTGGGTCAGAGAGGCGGCTAGGGGGAGAGAGGGAAGGAGAGAGAGCCATAGCAGACTGACTGAGAGAAGAGGCAGGCCGGGGAGAGGTGAGGCATTGGCCTTCATTTTTTTGTGCTGGCCAGCACTGCCTGGTAACTTGGATTCAGAGGGATTAGCAGACACTGCCTGAGAGGGCTGGCTGCCTCACCTGGCTATTTGTTATCAAAATCTGCTGCTCCCTGAGATCCTAATACCACTCTCCGGGGACTCCAACCACTACTCCCCTGCCCTCTCCTCCATCTCCCCTGCCAGCCCCCTGCCCAGCTCAGGAAACACACCTGCAGATCGGCTTCGGTGCCCAGAAGAATGGCGTAGCGGAGGGAACTGCTGGACAGGCCTACAGACCCGGGGAACTGTGACTGCCGCAGACCGGGACTCCCCCAGGAAGTGTCTGGTGGTGCATAACAGCTGGCCGTGCCCTAGCCCACCACTGCAGTGGCAGCACGCTAAAGAGCCTTGACATTTGCTTTGGATTTTCTCTGTCTTCAGCGGGGGAGGACAGAGCAGCTCCAGCTAAGCAGCCAAGGCGATGACAGAAATGTGACCAGCCAGCCAACGGCCATGAACATACAGGCCCCATGAGAAGGGAGGCAGAGGGAGCAACTGTCCCAGGGCCCGGCGATTCAAAGAGACCTGGAGACCTTTAAATCGCCACCGGAGCACCACTCTGTGCGAGCTGGGGGCTCTGAGGGGGGGGGGCCAGTCTCCATGGTCCTGGGGGCTGGCTGCCCTTGGCCCCACCCCTTCTGCCTGAGGCCCTGCCCCCTCTGGGAGGGTGCACCCCTCCCCCACCTTCCCCAGGAGCCTGGTGTGGCTGTCGGCTCCCCTGTCAACAGGTGTGTTTTACCCAACTCCCTTGAACAACAGAGCCTCTGCTATGTGACCAAAGCGATGGGGCTCTCTTGGGTTCTGCATTCCTAGGCCCAGGGAGCATCGAGGAGGAGTGGCTGGGGGCCGTTAGTGGATGCAACGGGAAGGCAGCAGAGTTTTTGTCCCAGGAGCTGGAGGAGGCAGCGCTGGTAGGTTTGCTCACGTCCCCGGCCCCAGCCCCGACAAGCTGGCATTCTGGCGGCAGAAGAGAGAGCCTTCGACACAAGGAAGGAAGCAGTGGGAGAGCTGCAGTCTCCCGCTGGCTAGTAAAACAGACCAAAGCAGTGACAGTAACTGAACAGCTACCTGAGGGCTGACACCGTCTGAGCTCCTGAAGGGTGTGACATGCAAATACCTCCTCACTCTGACAGAGCAATTAACCAAAAACAATTGCTCACCAGGAAGAATCAAACTCCTCGTTCACAGACACGGGGGAGTGGGGGGGGGGGGGGGGTGCACACGGCCCCATCTCTCACTACTGGCAGTAGCGAGAACTGCACTAGGTAGGAGGTATCTGAGCATTTGGCTGTGTAATAGGGGACTCTTGTGCCTAAAACCCTTGTGCAAGAGCCAAAGGCAGAGTCCAAGAACAGCAGAAGCCACAAGTCAATCACTCAGGGTGAGGATTATTAATGGCATTTAAAGGGGAAAGGATGGCCTAGTCAATGGAGCAAGCAGAGAGGTGGGTGGGGAGTTATAGTCTTAACTCTGCCTTTGACTCCATATGGGACTTTGTCAGAGTCCTCTCCCCTCTCCGTGCCTCAGTTCCCCAACTGTAAAATGGGGAGAATGACACCAAACAGCTGCTGGAATGTGCTTTGACATCTACAGGTGAAAGGAGCAAGAGCTGTGTTAAGCATCGTCAGCATCTGTATTGTGGTAGCGCCTACCAGCCCCAATCATGGACCCGGGACCCGTTGTGCTAGGTGCTGTACAAACAGAGGATCCCTGTCCTCAAATAGCTGATAGTCTGTTTTTATAGCATCACCGATGTCCAGGCTCCTTTTCAGACAGAGAACTGGAAAAAATTCTAATGATTAACCTCCCAGATTCCTTCCCAACCTACACATCTTCCCACTGATCCACTCCCTCACTCCTTCTAAGCTATTCCTGCTTCCGAGTCACAGTTCAGCTGTCATATTCTGAGTGTTGAGGGCTTACTGCATGGGAATATGCAGTATGTGGCTGACTTCTGTCCCTGGCTTCCAAATGCTTAGCTTCTCGGTGCTCCGATGCAAGTGTGACTGCAGAATAGACCTAAATAACTGATGGCCGAAAGATTAGATAATTACTAAATGAGGAACGGCGGGGTGAAGGACCAAGGTATCTGAGGAAGATCTGGGCTGCTCTTGGTTAATTTCAATAGGCCTGGCCTGGTGCCTGGCTAACATCAGCCTTCCCATAGTCCTGCCTGCGCTCTCTGGTTTTCTAATTCACCCCACTTTAATTATATTTGTAAAGATTTCCATTATCGGAGCAGGACATCGTTGTGGTTTGCATTGCACTTTGAGCCACTGAAATCTCTCCCCTTCCTTGGTTTGATCTCCCTGTTGAAATTGATTCCGTTTGATCTTCTCATTGTAATGCAGTCGAGGGAAGCGAGCCCAGCGAACAGGCCTCCTTAGAATTAAACCGTCTCTCTAATGCGATTACAAATGGCTGTTAACCCTCATATCAACATGAAGGAATTGATATCTAAGGAGGGAGACTTGAACGGCCCACCTCCGCCAGGTGCCAGCTACAACAAGGGCAGCCACAGCACCAAGAAAGATTATCTTTGCCTCCCTCTTTCGCATGGGGACTGGAAGAGTTAGTGAATCTTTGTCAAGCACTTTGAAGAGGTGAAGCATTATAGAAATGCTGCAGGTGCCAAAAGCTCTGCTCCTATTACCGCTTTCTCTCAGGTGACAAGATCATCTCATTTTGCAATTATCCGGTGCTTTCTATGCCAGGATTTTAAAGTGGGTCACCCGTGTTCAGTAGTAATGCCCTGGTGCAGCAGGGATCGGAAGGGTTGTTATTATTCCCATTTTACAGCAGGGAAACTGAGGCACAGCACAAGAAAGGGACTTGCCCGAGATCGCATGGTGAGTCCATAGCAGAATTGGGACTAGAACTCAGGAGTCCCAGGCCTTTGTCAGTTCCCAGCCAGACTATCTGGGTTGGAAGCCATCACACCTGTCTGCTGCTCTTTTCTCTAGCTTCCCATAGAATAGCAAATTCAATATCTTGGTCCTTATGGACAAGGTGTTTCATGGCCTGTTCCCAGTAGATTTAAAAGATTGGCTAAAACCCCAGGATGAAGAATGTGATTGACAGGCTGCTCCTCAGGGACAGGAAACTGCCTCCCATGAAGGCAAACTTGTCAGTGTGAAAGACAATGCTTTCTCAGGGGCTGGTCCTCAACTGTGGAATAACGCCTCTGAGAATAAGACCTGTGGCAACCTCACTCCTGCTTTCACTGTCAGGTGCCCTTCTTTGACCTACCTTCCCTGGCACACACTCCGAGTGGTACAAACAGCAATAGAAATCGACACAGAATGGGACAGGGCCCAGAGAAGAACAGACCCCATCCAACAGATATTAGGAACACTAGTGCACAGTCAGAAGGCATTGAATTACTGTAGAAAGTCTTAGCGGGGTCGCCGTGTTAGTCTGTAGCTTTAAAAACAAGGAGTAGTCCCGTGGCATCTTAGGGTACATCTACACTGCAAGCCATTGTTTCGAAATAATGTCGAGCTGGAGGATTTCTTATTTGGACTCCTATAACCCTCATTTCACAAGGGGTAAGGGAAGTCAAAAGAAGAGGATTCTTCCTTCGGCTTCCTGCTGTGTAGACAGCGCCAAAAGCCGAATTAAGCTATTTTGACTTCAGCTACGCAGTTAACGTCGCGGAAGTTGAGTATCTTAATTCGACCTTATCCCATAGTATAGACATACTCTTAGAGACTGATAAAAATATATAGAATCATGAGGTTTTGTGGGTGAAACCCACTTCATGAGATGAATTGGAGTGGGAGAGGAACCTGAAAGAGTGAAAGTGCTGTCTTCCTGCTCTGTGTGGTTTTGCCCACACTACACCCTTACCTCAAAATAAGCTACACAATTGGCACTGCGCAAATTGCATAGCTTATTTCAAGGTAATTTCGAAACAGCTTATTTCAAAATTTGGCACTGTCTACACAAAGCGTTATTCCGAAACGTCCCTTAACTCTCGTGGAAGGAGGGTAGCCAGAAGAGCACGCCTGTTATTTCAACATCTATTTTGAAATAACAGGCTGCTATAAAGAGGTAGAATATCTATTTCAGGATGCTTCTAGTATCCCGAAATAGTTCCACAGTGTAGATGTAGCCTGTCATAATAGCCATGAAATCATCCTTCTCCCATCTGGAAGGCATTTCCAGGCAGGTTTTATAAGTGCTGTGAGTTGCAGCATGGCACCCACTGAGGCCTGTGCAGGAGGAAGGGCCACTCTGTGAGTTAGCATATTACCACAACGCAGAAATTGTGTAATTAAGAAGATAAATGGTTGTAGCCACCTGCATGAGCTGGGTGGAACCGAACATCATAAAGGAGCTTTCCCCTGTGCATGGCCCATCCCACTCTGAAAGCACAGGATGTGGGAGCATGTGGTGAGTCAATCATGTTGATGCAGCCAGCATAGGGACGCGGGTGGTCTGGTGCGTGTATGAGCTTGTGGGCCAGTCAGTTCCAGAGGAGCAATTTCGTTCCGATCTTCCATCTGGAATTTCCTTTGTCCATCAGCTGTTATCCGCGGGATGTGCGCATTTGCACTCTCCTCAAGTGGAAAAGGCTCAAAGGCAGCATGTCCTAGGCAATGTCTCTTCTAACCTTTGCCATCCACGTGTGGAATACATTTTCTATGTGAACTGAGCATGACAAATGTGCACCACCAGTAGAAGGAAAACCTCCCTGTGGGCACTATGCAGCAGATGGGCCACCGACTTCAGCTTCCTGATGAGCCTGAGCAGGTCATCCATTGCACTCTGTCATCTCATGAGCACAAGGCCTGTAGCAAACAAACCACACATCTTTGTCCCTTAGGCCAGCAGGGACGGGGCATCCTACAGAGCTGGCATCCTGAGCCATAGACCTGGGAGGTAACCACCGGTCCCTTCGTGCAAATTAGGAGGAGCACTGAGAGGCTCTGAAGTTTGGCTTGGAAGGGCAGGGGCCTGGAGAGAGAGGTTTCTGAAGGCACAAGAATCAGAATAATAGAACTAGAATTGGAAGGGATCTCAAGTGATCATCAAGTCCAATCCCCTGCCCTCACAGCAGGACCAAGCAATAGCTAGATCATCTCTGATATATGTCTGTCTAACCTGCTCTTAAATATCTCCAGTGATGGAGATTCCACAACCTCCCTAGGCAATTTATTCCAGTTTTTAACCACCTGCACAGTTAGGAAGTTTTCCCTAACATCTAACCTAAGCCTCCTTTGCTGTAATTTAAGCCCACTGCTTCTTGTCCTATTATCAGATGCCAAGAAGAACAATTTTCCTCCCTCCTCTTTGTAACACCCTTTAAGATATTTGAAAACCGCTATCATGTCCCCTCTCAGTCTTCTCTTTTCTAAACGACACAAACTTAATTCTTTCACTTTTCCTTCATAGGTCATGTTTTCTAGACCTTCAATCATTTTTGTTGCTCTTCTCTGGACCTTCTCCAATTTCTCATCTTTCTTGAATTGTGGTGCCCAGAACTGGACACAATACTTCATTTGAGGCCTAATCAGTGCAGAGTAGAGCGGAAGAATGACTTCTCGTGTCTTGCTCATAGTACTCCTGTTAATACATCCTAGAATTATGTTTGCTTTTTTTGCAACAGTGTCACACTGTTGACTCATAGTTAGCTTGTGGTCCACTATGACCCCTAAATCCCTTTCTGCAGTACTCCTGTCTAGACAGTCACTTCCCATTCTGTATGGGCGTGTCTAGACTACATGGCTCCGTCGACGGCATAGTCAAAGAAGTGGGGATTTAAAGAATCCTCGCTTCATTAAAATAAACATGGACGCCATGTTTGTCCATGTTTGTGTCAATTTTTTTTTTGCAAATTTTGTGTCAAATGCCTTACTAAAGTCTAGGTACACCATGTCCACTGCTTCTCCCTTATCCACAAGGCTTGATATGCTATCGAAGAAAGCTATTAGATTGGTTTGACATGATTTATTCTTTACAAATCCATGCTGGCTGTTACCTATCACCTTATTATCTTCCAGATGTTTGCTGATGGATTCTTTAATTACTAGCTCCATTATCTTCCCTGGCACTGAAGTTAAACTAACTGGTTTGTTGTTTCCTGGGTTGTTCTTATTTCCCTTTTTATAGATGGGCACTATATTTGCCCTTTTCCAGTCTTCTGGAATCTCTCCTGATTTCCATGATTTTTTAAAGGTGTTAGCTAAAGGCTCGAATAGCTGAGTATTCTAGGATGCATTTCATCAGACAGCTAACTTTTCTAAGTAATTTTTAACTTGTTTTTTGTTTATTTTTACTTCTAAACCTACTCCATTTGCACTAGATTCATTATGTTAGGCATCCCGTCACCATCAAACTTTTTGGTGAAAGCCAAAACAAAGTAATGAAACAACCCTGCCATTTCCAAGTTTCCTGTTATTGTTTCTCCCTCTTCACTGAGCAATGGGCCTACCTTGTCCTTGGTCTTCCTCTTGCTACTCATATGTTTGTAGACTGTCTTCTTGCTGCCCTTTATGTCTCTAGCTAGATTTAGCTTGTATTGTGCCCTTGCTCTTCTAATCTTGCCCCTGCATATCTGTGCTGTTTGCTTATATTCATCCTTTGTAATTTGACCAGTTCCCACTTTTTATATGACCCCTTTTTGATTTTTAGATCAAGAATTGGGACCTATATGGCACATGAAGGACCCTGAATGATTAAGATCCCAAGGGCAGATCAATGCTATACAGGGCTCTGATTCACTAAAATATCCAGGATCCCAGAAAAATTAGCCCCTTCCCACCCCAGTCCCACACATTCTCCTTCTTGCTCTCTTCACATTGAACTCCAGGATCTTCCTTTTCCATCACTACTAAGCAGCTTTTGTTTCCTGCTGCCTCTCTTTTGGAAAGACTCATCTTCACTTTCTCCCATCTGCCAGGAACTCCTTGATTTTCCTTCTTTTGCTGCCCCTGCTGATAGACATGGTATCTTGCTCACCCACAGTTCCCTTCGCATTCCCAGGACCTGCTTCCCAAAGGCCCTCGCACCCTGCCAGACCCCTGATAAATGAATTGGAAGAAGAAATCTTAATGCTGAAGAGGGAAGAAGAGAATTTCTGAGGGGAAGGGGGCCTCCTTTCACATACACATTGCATCTGTGTGTGAGCTCACATCTCAGTCTTCCATCAAGGCGAGCACTCTGTCCCCATGGTAACACAGACCTATCCCCTGGAACTGGCTCCTCCAAGTTGTGCTGGGAACCTGGGAAGTTCAGGAGTTTCTGAGGAAGACAGTGGCACACGGCATGAGGTGGGGGATCCTCTCCTCACCATGGCAGGTGCGAACCAATGTGAGCTGGGAGCTACGTGTAGTGATGTTGTGAAGGGTGGGACACCCGGAAGGTACGTGGAGCTGAAACAATAACCACCTTGTCGATGTCGTCTCTTTTCTTCACACTGACAGCTTGACAAGCTAACAGGAAAAATGAAGTCAGTGAAGGGAGAAATGCTATCAGGAGCTCTGTGCTAAAAGGGCAGACAGGCCAGATTGGAGGAAAATGAGAAGCTGTCCAGGCTAATGCAATCATTTATCACATAATCTCACTTGGCGCTTGGGTGAGGATCCCGGCAGTCCCTGGCACCGTGCAGAAGCTCTCCTGGCCCCTTGTGCACTGGCACCATATGTGGGGCTCCTTCTCAACACCTTTGCTGGCTGCTTTGCTTGTTGCAATGGCCGGCTGTGCTCACTCCCCATGGCCAGCTGTCTCTAGTCAGCTCCCCTCCTGGCCATGTGCAATAGCCGTGGTGCCGCGTTCTGGCTGTGTCAGGTGTGGAGTTTCTCTTGTCTCATTTTGGACCTTTGGTCGGAGAGGACACCATCTTATTGGGTCACAGCTCATGTGTCTGGTGGGCTCCAGCTCTCATTAGCCCATGGCATAGGGCCTAGATTTATGGCTGCCTAGCACCATGTGCTAGAAAGAGGCATTGTGAAGCCGGGTCAGCTATAAAATATGACAAAAGGGGAGCAACAAGGGAATTTCCTTCCCTGATCATGTTGCATCATAGATTTTGCTGCATGTTTGAGCCATATGTGACCTGTGCCCAAGGGGACTGTGAGATCTGAGCGATTTCCAGCTAAGATGAGCTCATTCATTTAAACACACCCTTTCTCAAGGAGTGCAAACCAATCCACACGACTGCTGACACACAGCCGCTGCAGCCGCAGACCAAATTCAAGCGGAACCAGGAAGGGTTTGCACAACTCACGTTTGGAATCTGGCTCTTACCACCCAGGGTGATGTGACTTCACTTTACAGCACATGTTCTAAGGACCAAGTGAGCTGAGGGACGTGATCTGATTCACGAGAACACATGGCATGTTATGCTGACAGTGATTCTCTCCAGGGTACATTTTGAGAGGTTGCAGGCTTCCCAGGTAAACCCCTTGCTCCCTGGGTCTCCTCACCAAAACAATATTTTCGCCAAGGCTTCGAGCAACTGGTCGATGGGAGCCTGGTTTTAAAAAACATTTGCACTCAGTTACATGCACCAAAATGAATGCTTTCAGGTGTGCGTGTGGTGACCACGACTGTACTGCAAATCGAATGTTGTCCCTTTGCTTCCACTTGGAGGAGTAATTGATGATAGGAGACAGATCTAGTCTTGGTGTGATTTTGTTTAGTCACAGGTAATACACGCATTGTCCTGTTTTCCTGACTGCAGTAGAAAGGGCCAACAGCAGCAAGTTCCCTTTTTCAGAAATCCCCAAGTCTGCTGCTCCAGTGAGCGCAGTGTCCAAGAAGCTCTGTCTCTCTGCTCCTTTGAGGGTCAAGCGCACCCTTCTGCTGCCTTTCTCCCTTCAATGCACACATTTTGCACAAGTATCCTAGACCCCGCATTTGCAACCAGGAATTCTGCAAATCCACCTGGTTTGGCTCTGCTCTGGCCTAGGGATGTAAGCGACTAGGTGACCACCCAATAAGCCTAGGCTTATCGGGTAGTCGAGTCACTACTCGACAAATGACTCCCCACCTCTTGCTGCCTCTGTATCAGAAGCCCAAGTGGGGGAGCTGGTGTTGGGGGAGCTGGCTTAAAAACCAGTTCCCCCAGCACCATCTCTGTGGAGGGATAGGAGAGGCAGAGGCACAGTGAGGGAAATGGCACGAGCAGGCCCAAAGCAGTCCCCACTTGCATGGGATCCTGACTGCTGCGCCTCTCCCTTTGCAATGTACAAGAGCTCTTGTACATTTCAAAGGCAGAGGTGCAGTGGGACAGCAAGCACCCCTCTTATCGACTAATTGAGTAGTAAATGAAAATTCCATCGACTACTTGATTAGCTGATTAACTGAAATTTAACATCCCTAGTCTGGCCATGCTGCCTAGCACCTTGGGTGGTAAACCCCGTTGTCTGCAGCTGTTTTGACTACATAAGGGGCTTGATTGCTCCTTCTGTTGAATCTGAAACAGTAAACTTGGCACGCCGATTGGCTTTAATGAGGGCTAGATTGAATTTGGGAACCAAGACCACCTCCCCTCGACTCCATCTATTAACACCTTTCAGCAAAACAAAATAATTTCATTTGCAACTGACTGATTACAAATGCAACTGGCCATTTGCATATGCACTTTCCTAATATGCATTTTCACTCATGGTAATTGTGTGCACAAATTAGACACACAATTGCACACAAATTTTGTGTGCATACTTGAATGGACTTAATTTTAAAAATCAGACCCTACTTCTCCAGTAGTACACAAGGAGACCCATTGTACCAAACCACATATTTGCATGTATAAATGAGCAATCAATTGTGTAATTACTAGAGTTGACTGAGCATGACAATTCCCTTTCATGGCAACTCTGGGGGCAATGTGCATGGGAATTACTGGCCTGGGATGTGGGATGTGCTAGATCCAAGTTCCAATCCCTGCTCTAAATCAATTAGAACTTTCTTTCCTGATTCCTCCAAATGCTCTCTCTGTCTCTCATACCTGAAAACTAGTACATTTATCAATGGCTCACAGTTATTCTAGAAGGACATAACAAGTGGTGTTCTGCAGGGGTCAGTTTTGGGGCCAGTTCTGTTCAATATTTTCATCCGTGGTTTCGATGATGGCGTAGAGAGTACACTTACAAAGTTTGCAGATGATACAAAGCTGGGAGGACTGCGAGTGCTTTGGAGGATAGGATTATAATTCAAAATGATTGGGACAAACTGGGAAATGATCTGAGGTAAATAGGATACAATTCAGCAAGGACAAATAAAAAGAACTCCACTTAAGAAGGAACAATCAGTTTCACACATACAAAATGGGAAGTGACTGCCTAGGAAGAAGTACTGCAGATAGGGATCAAGGGGTCATACTGGGCCACAAGCTAAATATGAGTCAACAGTGTGACAATGTTGAAAAAAAAAAAGCAAACAACATTCTGGGATGTATTAACAGGAGTGTTGTAAGCAAGACACGAGAAGTAATTTCCCTGCTCTACTCGGAACTGAAGAGTGGCTGCCAGTGTCATTCACCATCAGTCTTCTTAACAGCCTGACCTAGTTCTTATGACCCTCCTTTCGGAGCCTCCAGACTGGCTCACCTTGGAGAGGGACATGTGCTTTCTCCTTCTTCACCTACCCCCATCTGAATGCAGCCAGAAGGGCAAGAGGGTCTCATACGTTTAGCTGCCTCATGAGACCCTGATTTTATCCACTTCCAATTAATTCTTAAAGTTTGGTTGTTTGAGCCACAGTCCCCAAGAGAAGGGGGTGGTATCACTAAAACGCATCCTAGAGAAAGGACCTTCCAGATTTATTAGCCACTGATTTCCAGAGTTGGGAATCGAGAGGAAAAACCTCCCTAAAGCTACATGTCCACCCGGACCATGGAGTATTAATTATTATTATCCTTAATGGCACCCAGTGACTATAGAGCAGTACTAATGATGCAGAGTAATTGGATTATTACTGCCCCTCCCCACTGAGGTGCTCAGGATGCTGTGTGGTTAAAATCTGTTAACACACAGTGCTTGCAATGAACAAGAGAAAACCCAGGCAGGATGCTAATAGGGCAAATGAAGGTGGCAGTGATGAAAAGGAGGCTGATGCCCATCTGACGTGAGGGGTGAAAGCAGGAGATGCCAGTGATCTAAATGCAGATTCGGTTGCTAAAGCCTGACGGGGTCAGGCATGTTTCTGTCAACATTTGTCGCAGGGTTTACAAGGAATAAAAGCATGGAGATCTAGGAGTAGATTGTGGCTTTGCATCCAATACAGTATTGGCATGGCCTTACCAGCGCCCCAGGAAGGAAATGGGGTTCAGAGAGCTAAGGCCCCACTTACTGCATGTCCATCTCCATCTGCTTCCTGCTCACTTGCTTGCAGGAGGCGTATACCTAGAGAGCAGGGGCTGTGTGCTCCATCAGCCTCACACTGAAGCTGTGGAGGGACTAGAAAGGGGTCTTATTGCCCTGCTCAGAGGAGTAGGACAAGGCCCAGCCAATGTGTTACAGCTAAAATATAGACTGAGCCAGATCCAACATCTTCCCCTGCACACATGCACTCACACATTCGGGGATTACAGTCTAGATCCAATTGTGTAGCTTGGGCTCATTTCTGTTAACTGTCCCTTAAACCATTTTGTCCCCTTCCTATCTGCCATACGCAGACCAATCTGTATTGTTTAATACATAAGAAGCAGCATCCTGGAAATAACCATCTCCTTCTAACACTCCCCAAACCAACCCACTGAATGTTATTTCTGCCTTTTATTTGTGTGGCCTTATCTTCCCCTGAGCATACCCTCCATGGCCACCTATGATGTGCTTTATCATCATCTCCGCGTGACTTCAAACACGGCTTTAATAAGTAGCAGGTTTAAAACAAAAAAAAGAAAGTACTTCTTCACACAATGCACAGTCAACTTGCGGAACTCCTTGCCAGATGATGTTGTGAAGACCAAGACTTTAACAGGGTTCAAAAAAGAGCTAGGTAAGTGCATGGAGGATAGGCCCATCAATGGCTACTAGCCAAGATGGGTAGGAATGGTGTCCCTAGCCTTTGTTTGTCAGAGGCTGGAAATGGGTGACAGAAGTGGGATGACTTGATGATTGCCTGTTCTGTTCATTCTCACTGGGGGCACATGGCATTAGCTCTGTCGGCAGACAGGATACTGGGCTAGATGGACCTTTGGTCTGATCCAGCATGGCCGTGCTTATGTTCATATGCTCAAAATGGGCCCTACCCAGACTTTGATCTGCCAGTTTCTTCCCCCACACAGCACACTGGGATCCAGTCCCATAAGGGCTGGGGCTGGTAGGACAGTACACGTGCTACGGACAGATGGTTAGTGCTGGGCCTGCTGGGTGATGTGACCCATTGCGGTGCTTCTGTTTTAGTTGCTCAGGCAGTGCAAGAAATGGCCCCTCAAAGCCTGCAGCTAGTCCATTTTCTCTGCCACATGGTCGTCAGTGCCATGGGAGAGAGATGCTTGTAGTGCCCAGGCTGAGAGAGAAGAGAGGAGTCTGTAAGGGGGGGAGGGATATAGGAGGAGATCTGAGGCTCACCAATGAAAATACAGAGGGATTTGGGCTGGTAGGATCATTCCACTAGATGGGAGGAAAGTTCCTTTCCACCAGCTCTCTGGTGCTGCTGTGTTTGCGCCTCACTTCCCCCATCCCAATGGGATTCCACTGGGAGGATCTAAGGGAAAGGAACTTTCTCTGATGTTTTCACTTGGCTCCTCAGCTGAGGGACCAGTCAGGTCACAGCTCATGGGAACACCAGCGGTTTCCAGACTGAGGTGCCATGACTAGAGAGGATGCCGGGGAAAACCAGCTATATCCATGCCCGGTGGAGATTTTGTTTCTCTGCAGGTTCCTGATGCGGGCAGCTCGCTGTTGTCTGGCCCTGGAGGTAGAAACTAGTCCGGACTAACTGCCCGCGGCTACATGCAGCAGTGAAACGGGAATTCGAACTAAGTCTTTAGTTCGAATGAACTGTTACTGTGTTCACTGTCACATGTAGCCACGGGCAGTTAGTATGGACTAGTGGCATTTAAAAATGGCGACCAGATGGGAACATGCAAATAAATCCTGGGATATTTAAATCCCGGGCTTCATTTGCAACTTCGAATGCCTACATTAGGCTTCCTAGTTCGAACTAGGGGGCTAGTGTAGACATACCCTCAGATGAGAGATTGGGGTTAGTGAGAGACGTGGAATGAAGGGGGCAGTTAACCACTGGCCCCTGCAAAGACTTGCTGCCCCGGGTGTTGGGAGAAAACCACCTGCAAGGACCCTTTCTGTTTCCCTGAGGGAGCCTGATGAACCACTAAATAGTAACTTATTGTGATATAGGCAGGCAAACTGATTCTGGCGGGAGATGGGGCAGGGATATTCATGTGGATTTAAAATAGATGGATGCAATGGCTGTATTTTAAAGAGGGGGTGGGAATGTTGTCCTACCTGGACGACCGGTGCCATCTTGGGGGTGGAAAATCTCAGTTCTGTTCCCCCAGTTTCTTCCTGTAAGAGAGAGCGACTGACTCTTACTGCCACAATGGAGGCCGCCTCCCGGCTGATGGACAGTGATGGGGATTCCTTTTCGACATGGCTGTCCTTATGAATTCTGGTGCCCTCCATAGCCCAAGCACCTGCACCTTCATCCGTCACTGGGGGGGCAGTAGCTCTGGGGGGTCTGCACTCAAGACTGCAGGGCTCAGGAGATGTGTGTGGGGGGTAGGGATAGGACAGGGAGGCTGGAGGAGGAGCAGGAGGAAGGCGGCCTGGTGCGGAGCTGTGGGGTGGGAGGTGGAGCAGGGACTGGGCTGCCAGGGCTGGGAAGAAGTTGGAGTCATGGGTGAGGGGATTCAGCCATCAATGCTGGGAGGCAGTTGGAATAGGCAGCTGGGGGATTGGGCTGCCAGGAGGCAGAGCAGGGGCCAGGAGATTGGGGCCCCTGGAGCCAGCACTGGCTGCGGCTGATGCTAGGCATATGCAGCATAGGACACTACTAATTTGGAGCATATTCTGTGTATGCCTAAGGACAACCCTGGCTTTCTCTATAAATGAGTCAATGCAGCGCAGGGCCAGGTGATCACCAAGCAAGGACAGAAGAGGAGGGCACATGCAAGAAAGTCTTAGCACACGGCACCTCACTTTCCACATCCCAGACATGGGCCAGAACATTCATGTCCTTCCAGAACCAGCCAGGCCCCTTCCTTGGTTGGGCTCCATTGTTTGCTCTTGCCCCAGGGAATTTGCTTTAAAAGTCAAGATGATCCTATTGCCTTTGTGGTGGCATTAGCGTTCTTTCCTTCAGCAGACTGAGTTGCCATCAATTAAGCAAAGCCATTGCTGAAGAAAGAGGAGCGAGAGGGAGTGTGTGCATCCACAAATCCATTTGCTGTTTAGGTGTCAGAAATAAATTTCACCACTGGAGTCTGCAGCATCTGATTAGTGAATTATTCAGTTTGGAGATTGCGTTCCTTGTGACCTCATTAGTAACCCCAAGGTGAGTGGGATGCATTAGACTAACCACCACTTTGCCACTGAGGAGCACAATGGGGCATTAAAAGGGATTAAAGTGCTTTACCAAGAACTGCAGCACAACTCATAAAAATAATACAAAATAAAAAATAAAGTGCATTGTTAACCAGCAGATAAACAGGCCGGCACGGCCTGGGGATGAGGCAGGAACATGTTGGCAAAGCAGGGCCTGGCAGATAAATAGGCCAACAGGATGTGGGAATAGGAGAAGGCGTGTGCTGGAAAAGTAGGGTCTTGCAGCTGAGAGTAAAGTCCACTGCTTTAGAAGACTTTGCAGCATTACCACACCAATTGAGAACCACTTCACTCAGGCCCAGCTGTGGGGAGGGAGTGCAGGTGCTCTCACATGGCACTTGCATCAGCATTCACAGCCTGATCCAGACCCTATTGAAAAATCAGTGGAAAGGCTCCTGTTGACATGAGTGGGCCTTGAATGAGGCCTGTCTGGTGAGACATGCTCTAAGGACCCTAAAAAGAGATCAGCCTAGACCCTCCTGCTTGAAGATCTTTATCAGGCTCAGTGAATATCCCAGTCCCCTTGCGGACAGGAAGCGACTGAAGCACAGGGTGGTGACAGGAAGGTAGTTGTCCCAGGTTACACACTGAAGCAGTGGCAGAGCCAGGGTTGCACCCCATGTCTCCTTGCCCCCAGCAACATGGTCTCGCTAGTCCATGATACGGCTACCCTGCGTATGTCACTTCCTTGTGCTCTGATTGACAAGGGGAATCTTCAGCAGGGTTGGGACCCGAGTGTACTGAAGAAACTGTCCTCAGCCCAGGGCTGAAAGGGTGATTGACTTGTGGCTGGTTGGTATCGATTATTTTTAGGTTGTAAAACAATCTCTGATGGTCTTTCTGAGATGGATCCCTTCCATCACTCTCCAAGACCCAGGGCCACCCTCTGCTCTCCCATCCCTGGTATCTCAGAACCCAAGAGCCAGTGCCCATTTTCTGGCCTTCTGGTCCCAGTTCCATGTATCCTGACCCCAGGTGTGGGTCCCCTCTCTGGTCTACCATTCCACTGAACCTGGAAAGAAGGGTTCCCATCTGGCTGGAGCTGGGTGCAGGGTGGGGGAAGGAATCCAAGAGCAACTCTGCTAAGTCCTTCTCGCCCTCTTCTGTGTTTGGGGTTTACATCTCTGTAACTGAGGGCAGGATTTGGATGGGGGTGATTATTCTGAACGTAGAATAGATGCAGAGTGGGGTGAGAGTGCCCAGGAGAATAGCCAGAGCTGACTTTTCCTGATTCACCCAGCTTTCCGTTAAAGCAAGGAGATGGGATTGTATCAAGCTGTCTCTGGATCATCTCTTCTTTGTTCCTGCTGGGCGGTAGCGGCTGATGCGAATGACTTTCACCAGGGGATGAGCCTGTTAGTGACCAGTGCGGTTGCATTTGTTTGCTCAGCAGCAGTTGCAAATAATGGATGCTAAAAGGCTTTGTGGTTCATTGATGGCCATGCTCATAACCACACACTCTTCATCCAGTTCTTGGGAGAAACCCAAACCTCCCCGATGCTTCTGCTTGGGTCCTAAACTCTACCTCCTACTTAGTGCAATGGACTGGTTCCCCCTGGCCTGCACTCACCGGAGATCTCCTTTGCAAAGGGTTCTGGAGAGAGTCCTCCTAACTTAGATCCTCAGGTGGACGAATCCAATTAGCAGGGGCTGGAAGAATCCTTGTTCCCTTCCACGGGTGCAGGGGTTGGAGTCCCATGTTTGCAGCTGAGACTTGAAGCCAGGCAGGTCTCCAGCAGCAGTTCCAGCAGAGTCCAATGGGTTCTCCCCCATCTCTAGCTGAGCCTCTTGGTGTGATGCTGAGCTTACTCCCAGCGCATTGCAGGGCCGGCCTTCCAGAGAGGCACTTGCTGTGTTACCCTGAGGAGACCTCCTATTTGACCACTCTTCTTCGGTGGTGCTGCCCAGTTGCTAGGCACAGGCCCATGGCTGCTCCAGTGGAGGGGAAGACTTAAACAGGGTTTTCTCCCTCCTCATCCTGACGTCTTGGACTCAGATGAATGAACCCGCCCTTATGGAGAACCCAGTCAGTAAACTGTACATGTCCCATGGTATTAGCATTCAATCTTCAAACTTCTTCAAAGCTGGGAATACTTCCAAAGTCTGAGTACAGGGATGATTATGATTCTATAATAATATTTTAATTCTGTGATAAGCTAAATTAACTTCAGCCCCCTTGTGTCCCATTTCCCTTGCTGGCGCTGATAACAGCTGATCACACCCCTAGTGTGGAGGAGCTGGTGGGAAGTGAAAGCTGCACTATCTGCAGGAGTGTGCGCTCAGGGAGATGGACATTGGCCCCAGAATTCCAGGTATGGGCACCCGTCCTGTCTGCATAGCAGGACAATAGGGGGCTTAGTTGTTTACAACTGCACCTACCCAACAACCTTTCTTAGTAACCAGGTGCTGCCACTGCAAGGTTAACACCTGGGCTGGGAGGGTTCCTTGGGGGAAGAAAAGCCTGGATTGGATTCACCGTGAAAAAAGGACAAGGTGGCGACTGGGAAAGAGCAAAAAGTAAACAGAGAAAGAGCGAGCCCCCAGCAACCCAGAGCCATTAGAGGCTCTGAGGAGAGTGAGGATGTAGCTTGTTCTTGCTGCCTAAGATAGATAAACCCCAGGCCTCCAAGCCTGTTCAAAAGAAAGGGCCTGTCTGTGTGCCTCTCAAACCTTCCCCATTCACACTGACTTTCATCATGTCTGTGGCAAGAGGGGCTAGGGCAGAGCTGCTGCCTAGGAATGGAGGCTGGTTGAACTAGGTGGGTAACAATAAGAATATGT
Source organism: Pelodiscus sinensis (assembly GCF_052426305.1). NCBI lineage: Eukaryota > Metazoa > Chordata > Testudines > Trionychidae > Pelodiscus > Pelodiscus sinensis. The sequence goes on from NC_143065.1 coordinate 31,108,992, forward strand.
GCCAAAGTAAAACCTTGACGGGGTCAGGGGGACTGAGGCATCTAGTGCAGTGGGGGAGACAATGGGGGTGGCGGTGGGGAGAGTGCGTGTAGCCTCTCCAGTGACACTTTGCTTTCCTCCCTGTGTTTACTTGTCTAGCTGCAGGCCTGGGCTGTTTTCTGGGTGCTTTCTGTCTGGCAGTGCTGGGAACCTGCTTTTTCTTACTCCTTGCTGGGGGAGTCTCAGGGGATTATCAAAAGTGGGAATCTTTTGGTTGATGCCTCTCATTACTTACAATGCCGTGCCCACATGCTTTAAATTATACGTGAACCCCACTACAGTGCTTTGGCCTCAGCTGGGACACTGTAGCAGGGGCGCGAGGGAATGAAAGAGCCAGACTGACATTTAAGAGTTTTATGGGGCTTCGTGGTCCCCACTTTTATTATATCTAAAGTGAGTGAGGAATCTTATTTAAAAAAACAAATGCACACCAAACTAGTCACAACTAGAATGTATAAATGACACCTAGGGTCAGGAGCAACCTAGGATTCTGGCTCTGCTACAGCTCTTTCCTTCTCCCCTCCCTGCTCCTGCCCATCACACAAGTACGGGAAATTCATTTAATGCTATTTAATAATATATACTTATGCACCGTGTATCTCAAGCCATTTGCATTGTCAAGTCATGTGCATTGATGTGAAATCTTCTCTTTCCCCTGTGTTGTTGCTGGTGTCTTCTTCAAGCAATCGCCTAATGGTGACTTGAAGAACTGAAGGGGAAAGATGCAATAGAAATTAAAAACTAATCAGTGAGTTGAACCAAAGATCCCTTTCATTATCATCCTTATAATCACTGTCTTGTGTTAACTGAGCATCCATGAGACACCCAAGGTAGTGGGAACACCTTCCTCTTTAAATTTCAGAAAAGCTAATGGAATGATGGTTTAAATTAACCACATTTGCTTCCTTTTGAATTCCAGTAGGATTCCCTGTTAAATGGAATTTGTCAGTGGATATTCTCATCTGCCCCAGGTTAGCAGCAATTTCAGGTTTGAAGCGGCTATTTAAAAAGTAAAAAAAAAAAACCCTTAAAATGGAATGCACTATTGTGCTATATAAAAATGAATCTCGTCACAGTTCATCTTCATTTCTTATTTGAATCCTCTTTTGGCACCCTCTGTATTTAAAAAGGCTGGCACTTAAAATTTCACATCTTTTTACTGTCTGCTTACACATCACTTAATGCCTTGGCGCTGGTCAAATGCCTTCCCTTCCCATCATCAGGCAGAATGTTTGCAAACTGTGTCATGGGTAAGCAGCCATCATGCCATTCACTCTGCACCCTGGGAGAGCTCCAACAGAGGCAGAGCTGCCTTGCCTGTTTAGGCGTGTTGAATGCAGAGCAGTCTGATCTGTTGCAGAAACTACCTTACAACCCCTTGGAAACTCTCCTGTTTCTCTCATGCATTCAAACGGGAGCTGCAGTCTCTCAGCACTGCCTCGCATCCAACCAGGAGGCTGCTTCCGCTGGCAACAGGTTGCTCTTTAAGCAAAGGATATTTAAAAACCATTTGCAAAGCTTGGTGTGTCAATTTGTTCTGAGCGAGCCCACGGCGTGCTTCGAATGGCTGCATAGTACCCTTCAAAGGGAACAATGGCCACAATAAAGGGTGAAGGTGGAGCCTGAGAGGAGGGGGAGGGGCCTAAAGGATGATGGGCATGTTCCTCAGTGCAGGTTCTCTCTTTCCCAGCATGTTCCATGCGGGAGCCGTTGGCACTCTGGGTTTTCTGTGCCAGACGGCTCTTCTGCTCACTGTTACCTCACAAGGACTCTCATCTTCCTTTCTTCCCATAACCCTTTAAAATGTTCCATCTGTCAGGGCCTGAAGCTCCCTAGTGATTCTCTTTGACATGCACGCCGCAGCTTACGTTTGCTTGTCAAGCAAACAGCCAGACTGACAGACATCCTGGGTGCACCAGCCTAAACAGACCCACTCATATGGCTGCACACAGAGCAAGCGGGATACGCAGTGGTACAGATGCCAGGGCATACAGGCATATGCCCAGCCCACATGCCAATGCAGACATGCATGGGTACATTTAACACCCCCTGTCTGAGTCAGTGCAGGGTCTGAGACCCTGAGCCTCAGCACCAGGTTACCAACTGACCTAAAGCGGAACCTCCAGGAGCTGGTAGCAGTAGTAGGTTGCTATCCCCTAGCACGTGGTCCAGAGCCGCCAATTTCGCAACCCTAAATCCCCACAGCTTGGCCTCATCTGTGGTTCCCCCTGCCGACCGCTAGATGCCGCTGTGGAGTCCGGCTTTTAGGCAGCTTGTCTGCTTCCCCAGCGGAGAGGAACAGCACCAGCTGCAGTGGGACGTAATGAGCAGACAGCATGCTGCAGCAGAGTGACTGGTGGAGACTGAAGGGAAGGGGGCGGGGGTTAGCACTAGTCCTAGGATCCTCCTGTCCTAGAGAAACCGTAGATAGATCCCAACCCCTGGAGAGAGCCCAGCGCCCAGACCTGCCTCAGTACCTACCCTGCACCTTCCCCCGGACCCTCCCACCAGACCCAGCACCTCAGGCACTGGCCAACACCCCAAGATACCTCCTACTTACCTCGAAGCCCCTGCCTAGTGCTGCGCTGGGAAGGGTGTAGCCACCCCAACACACTTCATGGCAACGTGTGAGTGAGCGCCCTTCCATAAGGGTCACCCATGGAGCTGTACCCAGTGTGGCTGGATTCAGAGACACCCAGAAAGAGATGTTTGCATGAGGGCCAGCTACAGCAGCACATGCAGACAGCGAAGCTGCCTGTATGGTCCCCATCTGGGCAGTATCTGGGCACCTCGGATTCTTTAATTCACTTGCCCTCACAAGCTCCTGCGAGGCAGAGCTGATACCCCAAGGGTACAGAGAGGTATAGAGGCGCAGAGAGGCTAAGTGATTTGCCCAGGGTTGCACACTAAGACAGTGTCAGAGCAGGGACTGGAGTCCTACCCCTGCACCCGCAGGCATGCAAACGGCACCATATCTCACATGGCCTCAGCGTAGCCCGTCCCTGTTTCTTGGGGATGCTGCAGCCAGGCACTGATGTTCTGTCCGCAGTCTGTGGGACAGAAAGGAAGCAGGGAGCTGCAGGTTCCCTCAGCTGCCCCTGGGCTTGCCTCTCCTCCAGGAATTCGGGGACAGGGTTGAGTCTCCCTGTTGTCCTGCTCGGTGCTCACAGGCCAATGCAGCTCCCCTGCTTGGGGCTGAGCAACACTCTGAAAGCCACAGCTGCACTGTGAGCGGGGACGGTGCCTCATGGCACCCAGGCTGTGTTGCTGAGAACAGCGCCTGGGTCATGGTGACCTCAGCATGGGGGAGATCCTGGGGAGCTAGCTGGCCATAGACCCAGAGTGAATGGGGCCGGGAAAGATTTGCCAGGCCCCTCCCCAGTAGCATGGCTGGGTTTGAACCAGTGACGGGACTTAACAGGTTCAGGAGTTTGATGACGTCCATCCCTGGGTGACAGCCGCCATTAGGGATTCATCCTTCTGTGCTGATGGACCGACCCTGGCTCCCTGAAAACAGCCTGACTCTGCTGCCCAGCATGCATCACCTCCCCAGCACACACGCAGCCATCCCCAGGGGCTTGGCTTCACTGGAACAGCTCAGCCATGGCGGCTGCCCCTCCCTGCCCCAGACTGTCTGATTGCTTGACAGCAGTTAATGCACCAGGGGTCCCAAGGACAACCCCTCTCAGAAGCAGCAGCAGGACGTACTGACCCGACCCTTCCATCACAACAGCTGCTGTTAAGGGAGCTCTGTCTCCATTGCCGAGTGAAGCATTTCCCATTTTTCTACCTCCCCCAAGTACCCAGGCCGCCTTTCCTTTTACAGAGGGCTCCAAGGTACCAGCTTCCCACCCCGGAGAGTAGACATGATCAGCATCCTCTCACAGTGCACCCACCAATGTACCTGGCCAAATCCCTCTGGGTCCCATGCAGCATCTGGCTTCCCTGCTCAGCCCTGTGTCAGAGCAGCTAGCTGAGAACTGGCCAAACACATTGCATGCTGCCTAGGGGCTTTTGACCACAAGAGACTGCCAGGTTCTGCCTGTGCATAGCTACCCTTGCTTCTCCAACCTCCTCCATTGCCTCTAATTAGACTGAAAGCTCTTCAAGGCTGGACCAGTCTTTTGCTCTGGGTTTCCACAGTGCCTTGCACAATGGAGCATGGCTGATAACAGGGACCATACTGGATTTGAACCAGTGATTGGCTCTCTTGCTCATCCTGAATTCTTGAAGCTATTTGCTGCCCCAAGCAAATGTAAGACGCATCTCCTAAATGTTCCTATTTCCTTTTAGCTGGCAGTGCCTCTAACAGCCCCTGGAGTCTTCGGCAGAGATTCAGGGTACTGGAAAAGAGGATGACAAGTATTTTTCCATGTGTGTTAGAGACCAGAGTTTTCTTGTGACCACTTCCTGAACAACAGGAGTTCTCTGTCTCCAGGGAAAGCTGTGTTACCCTGCCGTGCACGGGGAGGTTTGGTTCCCATCTCTTTCTCCCAGTGAGGTGGGTTTGTCATGACCCTTTTCGGTTTATGCACATGCTCCACTGGGGCTAATATTTCTGGAGGTCTGGAAATAGGATTGACTCAGGAAGATGGAAGCAGCTGCTCCTGTATTGTCCTCCTGACCTCCCCTGCCTTGCTTGCTTTGCTCTGGGTCCGGGCGAAGCTGCACTGGCAAAGCCCAGATTTAGCCCCTTGCCGTATGTTGTTGCTGTCTTGTTGCAGTGTAATCATAGGTTTCCTGGCCCCCCTGTCAGACAGCGCTTTCTGGGGCCCAGGCACGGGTTTCAGTGACCCCTCACTGTGGCGAGTTTCCTTCTGTCTCTGGGAAGCGCAGCTGCAGACCAAGCTGGGGGGAATGTGATGCTCCAGACAGAGAGGGGCAAAGAGCAGTAACCAGGAAAGGAAACGTGCTGGGTACAGCAATGCAAATGGAACAAAGCCCCTCAGCTCTGCCATGCAGCATACCTGGGCTCCCTACACACAGCTCCGCTGCTGTGCATTAGGCCCCACCTGCAGCTCCCCCTGCTGTGTCCTGGGCTCTCCTCCGGGCTCTCCCCGGCTATTCCATTCCTGGCCTGTTGCAGCCCTCCCAATATACCTCCCCCTGCCAATCCATTCCTAGGCTGGGACTTAGTCCCTATTGAATGCAGGGGCCAGGAGAAATTCAGAGACCCTCAAAGCTTCTGACTTGCTCAGCAGGGAAATCACCCCCCTGCAGTGACAAATGCTGGTTAGCAGCATCCCACCTTGCCCTGCAAACCTGCTTTCTTTTCATGCTCCCACAGACACTCTTCCCCTCTCCCCCCAGCAGCCCGCTGCTCTGATGGATGCTGAAAATGCCCCTGTCTGACAGCAAATTGCATCCAATCGGGTGATGGGCAAGCGGTGCCTTTGGGGGATCAGCTCACATTGAAAACCACCCAGCCCCCCAAATCGCACCAGGAGCTTTCAGGGGCTGTGCGATTGTTGTCTCCCAGCCCTAGCTGCTTCCCTTGGGTTCCCGTCCTGCTCTCCAGGTCCATAGGTGAGCCGGTACTTGGCCCAGCTGGGCAGGACATGGCAGAGGTAAGGTCCTGGCTTCTCGCTCGTGCACCAAGCCTCCAGCTCGGGGATCCTCTGAGTAATGTCCACCCAGTCTCTTTGTGTTTTCTCTTCTCCTTTCACCTCCTTACAGCCTTTCCCAAGTGGGCAGGGAGCACGGTCACCACCCGCCACTGAGCCACCCTTCCCAGCCATCTCGGGCTGGGGCTGGGCACTGAGAGAGCTGCCATCCGCTAACAGAGCGTGGCAGCTGCTGCAGGACAGCGGCTGATTAGTTGAGCTTACAGGGTTCAAGGAAGAGGTGGCAAGAGGAGGCATTAAAATCCAGGGAGGCGTCTCTTTGTGACTATGCCAGAGCAGGGAAACCAGCTAGCCACTGACTCACTGGGGAGCCATGGGGGAGGCATGTAACCCTGGTGCCTTTGCCCAGGCTGAGCTTTGCTTTGTGTTTTTTCCCACCCCGCTCTTTCTAAGGGGACGTGGCGAATTATGACGAAATCAAGCGGTTCATCTGGCAAGAGCTGAGCAAAATGTTTGAGGGTAGGCAGTGCGCTGGGGACGGGAGGCTGGGGGCCTGGCCTGAGCTGCAGCTGACGGCTTAGCCTGTGGCGTATCTGGCCTGAAAAAGCTGCAACTCCCTGCTGGGGCAAAGAGTGAACAAGGCCCAGTGGGCGAGAGCAGGAGAGGTTAAATGTGATGGGCCTGGCGTGGTAGGGGTGAATGACTCCCTTGGATACTGTGCTCGAGGCTGGAACCAGGCTGCAGCGGGTTAATATTCCTTCATGGCGAGGAGTTCTCTCTGCAATGCAGAGTATATGGAGCTGGGGCGTTGGGGTAGGGGGTTAAAGAGCTGGGAGCTCTGGGGCAGAATCCATGAGGCTGCAGCAGGGACCGTCCTGTTCCCTGAGGGACAGAGAAGTGATAGCACCAGAGAGCAAAGGAAGGAAAGGGCTCTCAGCTTTTACTGCACTTTTCCTTTCACTGTCCCCATTCCCTGCTCCCCTCAGCATGGCTGGCACCAACTCTTTGTCCTGAAACCCAGCAGACCAGGCCAGTGCCTCCCAAAGCTCTACCAGTGCTCCTGAATCGACATTGGCAGCACCCTTTGCTAGTCCAGCGCTGGCCGCCCACAGCTCTGGCCTGCCCCTCACTCCTGTTCTGCCACCTCTGTTCCACCCCTTCCCTTCCAGCTTGCCCCAGCTTGGCCCTGCCCCTCACTTCTAGCCTGGGCTGCAGAGAAGCCTCCAGATTCCCTGCTCCTTTCAAAGAGCTGCCCCTTCCTGCTCTCTTGCATTTTCACCCCTTTATTTTCCTTGTGTCTCTCTCCCCTGGCCAGGAAGCTATTATGTGCAGGTGGGGCGGGGGAGGTACCTCCTAGCCAGACAGCTCCATCACAGCTGTTTGAAGCCACAGCCCCTCCCCTGTCTTACAACGAGGTCCTGCTTTTGGAAGCCCTGCAGGAAGCTCAGGAGCTGGTTCTGGGAAAACATCCTGACTCAAATATTTCTTCTCCACCCTGTGACCAGCAGGTGGCGTTTCATGTATCCCCAGCTGGCTGCTGCAGGGCTAGCTACATGCCTGCTCTGCTGGGCTGCGACCTGGCACTCCCTGGTTTGGATTCCCTAGCCTCGAGGGGACAATTGTGCCTATTTCTTAGCCACTCTTGTGGCCGTTTCTCACTGGGTCCCTTGGAAATGCTCTCCTGCCCGCAGAGCGCGTTTTTCTCTTCCCACGTATCCGTGTGTAGAAATTGGGTCCCCGTCGCCCCCGATTCCATGGCTGGAAGCTGAGCTGAGCGATGCTTCCCAGTCCTCCTCCTCTAATGCAGAGGTCTGAGTTGATGGCTCAGGGCTGGCAGGGAGGGTCAGATTCCTACAGTCAGGGACAGCATGTATAATGGGGGTGGGGGAGGCATTGCCTTTCCAGTCTGCCAGCCTGGCCCCACCTGTCCTCCGCCCCAAGAACACCTGCTATAGGCAGACTGGGGATGGAGTGTTGGTGACCTCGAGTGCCTGGCCTCCCTGTGCTCCAGGGCCAGCGAGGATGGGGCTGGGTGCTACCCTACCTCCGCAGGGTGCTGGGGCCATGCACCGTCCATCCTCCCCATGCTACAGAGTGGGGAGGCTGGGGATGCGTGCTGGAGGTGGGGAAGCTGGCTCCCGTGGGGGCAGGGCGATGGCTGAAGGGGTGGGGCTGAGGGCAGATCTGGTGGCTTGCCTCCTGCAGCCCTGCCTTTACCCTCAGCACAAGCCTACAGTGTAATAATACCGTGATCCTTTACCTGGCCTTTGCTGAAATCAGCCCCATCTGCTCCCAGCCGACACATGCACATGCACCCCTGTGGCGTCTGTGGAAACCAGAAAAGAGCCGGCTCAGGCACTGATGGGAGAGACAGTGGCAGACAAGCACACTGCTGCCTCTCGCTCACAAGCCCTATGGCGAGGCAAGCATAGGCCAGGTAACAGCAGCTGGCTTTCCTTGGGCTTAGGTGCCTTTTGTACAAATGTCCCCCAAAGGGCAACCCGCACTGGACAGCCGAGTGGGACAGAAAGCGGCTGGGGAAGACAATGTTTGGGAAGGGGGCTCAGAGGCCCTGAGCAAGGAGATGTTTGGAGCAGAAATTTCCCATGAGTGGGGTAGCCGATGCAGCAGCGAAATGCAGTGCCAGGCGAACGGCAGGAACTGCAGAGAAAAAGGTTCTTGCATAGCTGTAGTGAGAGACGAGACAGAGAGGAGCCCACGGTTGAACCCAGGTCATGGCAGGCAACAAGGCAGGACCTCAGGTCACTGCAGCAAGCAGCCACCAGTGCTCCTAGGAAGCAATGCAAACGACCCCACATGAATTGGAGAAACCTTCCCCACAGCAGATGGCAACCCCATTTGTACACAGCCTGACAGCCCAGTGCAGCTGGGAAGCCCATTATGCCCATGCATGTGTAACACAGAGGCACTGAGACCACTGAGAAAGGGAGAGTGATGTCTGCTCTACTCCTTAGCTAAGTGCCAATTGGCTTTTAGCTCATGCAATAGAGGCCCATGGCTTTGTCTCGAAGTTTCCAGGTTCAGTCCCACCTGCCGATGTTCTGGGTCTGTTGGCTTTTAGCCTGGTTTTAACACCGGGATGTATTATGATCTTGGGGGAGGAGAATGAGCCAGACATAATAGCATGACTCTAAAACCCTGTGGCTTTCCCTGCAGAGAGGTCGGCGCACAAGCCGCAAAGGGAGACATTCACATCTGAGAGGTGCTTGCTTGGACGGCTTTTAAACCACTGACGCATGGCAGCTAAAGCACCAGAAATAAAGAAGGGAAGGGAGAGATCACAGGGGAGGAGAGGGTGTGAGATTTCTGCAGCTGTGATGGTTTCATTGATGCGATGGTTATGGGGTGGATGTAGGGAACAAAAGTGCCATGATCCCCAACTCACCCTTTCTCCCACCCAACTGCTTCTCCATGGCCAATCTGCTATGATCCCTGCTCGTCCTCCTGGCACCATGTTTCCATGCTGAAGTCATTAGTGTCTTTGTACCCTGTTGCCCTCTCCTGGAAGGAGTGAAAACTGCCATAGCTCTGCACAGGTGCTAGGACTAATCTCTGTAGTATTGATGATAGCTTGTGTTTTAGCAGCAGTTCTGTCCCTGCATTGGAAGGTTCCTGTTGTCATCCTGGTACCAGCCATAAGTGGCTGTGTTGCTCTAAAAGCATCCGACCCTTTTGCTGAAGCATTGCAGGGAGCTTCCTCAGAGTGAGATTATAACAGCTGGAAAGCAGAGATGTACATGGGGCATTTACTGTTCTCTGTGAGCTCCCCTTGCTCTATAGGAGGTTAACCCTCTGTGATGTGCTTTTGTCAGAGCTGGCCTTTCACACAAAGTAAATATCCTCTCCGATGCACTTCCTGCTTGGCACCCCAGCAAAGCAGAGAGAGCACTTCGCTACTTCACCCCGATGTGTCTGGAGAAAGCCCATGACCTGAACAGCCTGCAGCAGCGTCGTCATGCAGCCAGTATTTCAACCCTTTCTAGACCCACCGAGGCACCATCCTTCCTAGGGAGTCCAAATATCTAGTACTGGATTCCAAACAGGAAGTAGCTAGCAATCTGCTGGGGTTACAACTTAACCATCCACACTTAGTTCATGTAGCACAGCCACCCTGAGAGCCAGACCTTCAGGAAAGCAGAAGCATCTAAAAGAAAGCCAAGAAGGAATGCTGAATGCTGCCTGCAGTGCTGACCATCCCACTCTGGTAGTGACCAGGGAAACCACAGGAAGCTGGAAGCACAAGCAGTACAGCCAAACAGGCCTTACAGAAGGAACTGTTCTGAGAACAAGGAGCAGCCTTGGGACCACAAAGCTGTCAAGGGCCAGAGAAAGTAGCTACTGATGGATGCCCAGTAAGCAGCTCACTTTTTAGCTAGAGCAAAATCCATTCACAGCAAGTCTAGATGATACAGTTCATCAAATGGCAGCACTTTGTCCATCCTACATCTTCTCCCAGCTAGTGGAGCTGCTCCAGTGCTAGTGTATGTCTACTGTAGACAAAGCTAGTGAATCAGCAGAACACACTTTACATTCCAAGCCAAATCAAGGAGGGGTGCCAGGGTGCTTGCCCGCAACAGCCAGATATGAAATTCCCCTTAGAAAGGAATGATTTCAATGAAAGGAAAAACATTTTAGACCAAGCCCCTGGTGCCAAATCATCATTTTATCAGCCCTGCAGTATTTGAGGTTTCTCTTCAAGCCCCAAATGGCTCGAGAATCTCAGTTTCCATTATAGAAAAGCAGGTTTCTAGTTCTCATGATTGCTGAGAAAAGTTTGAAAACGTGGGTCCATGCTTGACCCTAAGGGCTCAAGGTTCAGACCCCCAAAGGTATTTAAGCACCCACTGAAATCTATGGGAGTTAGCTGCTTAAATATCTTTGAAGAGCAGGGCCCCAAAGGCAAAGAAGAACCCTGTAATTCCTGCTGGTCACACCTGGAATTAGTTTGGTCCTCAGCAGGGCACCTCCTTCTGGCCAGTGGCTCACTCGTCGTCACTCTGTGCTCCAGTCTAGATCCCTGTTGCTCCCCCGATCACTGTGTCCTTTCTAGCAGGGCCCACCTCTTGCCACTTTCCGGGGGTATCAGCAGTCCTCAGTCTCTCCTGCCACTGTGGCCAACGCAAGCCACAGTCTGCATAGGCCACTCTCCCTGGTGACAAGATATGGTGTAAGGGGGAAAGAAAGAGACCTGGGCCCACCCACTGCTCTGGGTCCTGGCTCAGGGACCCTCTGGCATCAGCCTTGTCCTATCCTATCCCTTATCTGCCTCCAGTTCCCTGGGCCTCTTCCCCTGTGACCCTTGCACCTTCCTATATCAAGGCTGGCAGCCTGGCAAGTATCAGGATGGGGCCTCTTCCACTCCCCTGAGCCTGCCCAGCACTGCTTCCTCTAAGATGCTTCTGCTTGGGAACCAGTCCTGCACCCTCCCTGGCGTGTACCCAACTGCCCTCTGCTCTGCGGAGCATCTTCTTATAATAGGGCTGCCCCAACAAGCTGCCTTCTCATTGTCTTCTTTGAAGCCCTTCTCTGATTGGCCAGGGCTCTACACAGGCTCCCTCCAGCCTGCTTTAACCCCTTCCTGGCCAAAGTGGGGCAGCCACCCCACTTTAAACCCTAAAGTTATTATTTTAAATCTAATGATTTTTAAGCCAATTTCTTGATGATTGGAGGACTGACCCCTGTTTTTTGAAAGCTTGCGTTGGTGAAACTGGTCCCACTTCAGGTTCCCTCTATCCAGGAGCTGTTGGGCTGTGCTGTGGAGATATAGTTATGGACAACCATCATGGAAAAGGTAGAATGAATGCTTTACCCTGATTAAGGCCCAGCAGAATCCACACAACTTCCAGTAAAATCTGTACCGAGCCCCGCCCCCCCCAAAAAAGATCTTCCGGCACCACTTTAGAGTCTCATCAAAGGCTTGTTGCACACAAGGTATGAGAAGAAATTCTTCTGTTCTAGGCTGCCTTGATTAAGTCTCAACTGCTGTATTGTGTCCAGTTCTGGATGCCACATTTCAAGAAATATGTGGACAAACTGGAGAAAGTGAAGAGAAGAGCAAAAAAATTATTAAAGGTTTAGAAAACATGATCTGTGAGGAAAGATTTAAAAAACTGTGTTTGTTGAGTCTGGAGATGAGACGACCAAGAGGGGACATGGTAATAGTTTTCACGTACATAAAAGTTTGTCATAAGAGTAAGGACAGGAGAATTGTTCTTAATCGCCTATTTCGAGTCAATTTTGCAATAGTTTGTTTTCAAATTTGGCACTGTCTACACAGCACTTATTTCAAAATAAATCACTATTCTGAAACATCCCTTACACCTCATGGAATGAGGTTTACAGGGACATCAGAATAGCGAGCCCATTATATTTTAAAATAATGGGGCGCATTCAAAAGACGCTGACTAGCTATTTTGGGATACCTCTGGTATCCCAAAAGAGTACTGTAATGTAGACATAGCCGAGGATAGGATAAGAAACAATGGGCTGAAATTGAAGCAAGAGAGGTTTAGTTTGTACATCAGTGAAAACTTCCTAAATGTCAGGATGGTTAAGCACTGGAATAAATTGCCCAGGTAAGTTGTGGAATCTCCATCATTCAAGATATTTAGGAGCAGGTTAGAAAAATACCTGTCATGGATGATCTAGATCCGTGGTCACCAACCAGTAGATCGCAATCTACCGGTAGATCTCAGGGGCTCTAAGAGTAGCTCTTGAGCCCTCTCTGAACTGCACACCTGTGCAGTACATTTACATTAGATTTCCTCATGTAATGTAGGCGGAGCTTCAAGGAAGGGGCGGGGCAGTAGATCTTCACCTGTTCTGAGACTTAAAAAGTGATCTTGGGTGTAAAAAGGTTGGAGACCACTGATCTAGATAAAGGCAAAAGATTTATACGATCTGATGAGAAATCAGAGCATAAGTGCAGGTAACTGGACTAGATGACCTGTCAAGGTCCCTTCCAGTCCTATGATTTTAAGAGTCCATCACAGCTTTCTCCAGCCATCAGCTGAAGACCATCCTTTGCTAGGGAAACCAGCTTTTGTTAGTCCACTTGGAAATTTGCTTATGAGATAATTCTCTAGGCTTCCAGGGTATGGTACACAGTAGAGGGTTAGAAAGTTCCAGTTGGCAATGATTACCTGTACATTTCCTCTCTCTGCTCATAGATTGCCCCAAAAGGAATGCCAGGTAGCTATGAGCAGTAGGCACAAATTTATATTCACTTCTGTTGTGCATCCCAAACAGTTACTGAGGGCATCAGTTATACAGACATGATGATGTTGTCATATTATCTATCATTTTTATTTCATTGTTTGCCAATGTTTGTAATACCCATTTGGGAAACATTCATTCTTTTCCCTCTGAGTTCCTAACAACCTTGATTTTAATCATGCTTCTTTTATTTTTCTCTTTGTGCTTGGGGATCACCGTGGCAGAGCTGAGAAGACAGGGGGTATTTGCTACATGCAGCAGGGGGAGCAAATCAACACAGACAGGCTGTGCCTAGACTGGCCAGTTTTTCTGGAAAATCAGCCACTCATGTAAGATTGTCAGTGTTCTTGCGGAAATACTACGCTGCTCCCATTTGGGCAAAAGTCCTTTTGTGCAAAACTTTTGCACAAAAGGGCCAGTGTAGACAGCTCAGATTTGTTTTCCACAAAAAAGCGCTGATCGCAAAAATGGCGATCGGGGCTTTTTTGTGGAAAAGCGCGTCTAGATTGGCATGGACGCTTTTCCGCAAAAAGTGCTTTTGAGGAAAAGTGTCAGTGCCAATCTAGATGCTCTGTTCCGTTAAAAGCATTTCCAGAAAATCATGCCAGTCTAGACGTAGCCACGTTGTTTTCCTCTAGGTCCTGTGTAAGCCTCAGCTGTCCTGTTTTAAATTGTCCAGAGTGAGTTCTTTGATTGAGTTTTAAAGAAAAAGATATTTGTCATCAGGAGAGAATTTCTCACCTAATTAAAGTGGGTCAGATTTGGGGTTAGAATATCACTTCAAGCATGATGTTGGGCATGGATCCAAGTATCCAGTTGGCGCTGGGTGATTATGTCCAAACAAATTTTTCCTTTCTTTCCCTTTGAGAATTATTTATTGATGGAAAGACCCAGCCTTTCTCAAATGTATTGTCTATTTGGAATCATACAGGCAGCTCCACATTGAGCTGTTTTGATTAGGTTCCTGGTCAGATGGCATGTTTCCATTGCCCATTTTGATGGCATTTGTAGTACGAATCCTCAGGGCTGTGAATTCAGCACTCCTTTGTGGAGAACTCGCTGGGTTATTTGCCATTTCTCCAGCCAGTCTTTCCAGTAACCTCACTGGCAATATATTGGAGAACAAACTAGATATAGGTATGGACCAGTTAAAAGGAATTTGTTTAAACAATGAAGTAAATCTCAGGCGGTATGTCTACACTACCCCGCTAGTTCGAACTAGCGGGGTAATGTATGCATACCGCACTTGCAAATGAAGCCTGGGATTTGAATTTCCCGGGCTTCATTTGCATAAGCGGGGAGCCGCCATTTTTAAAACCCCGCTGGTTCGAACCCCGTGCAGCGCGGCTACACGGGGCTTGAACTAGGTAGTTCGGACTAGGATTCCTATTCCGAACTACTGGTACACCTCGTGGCTCGTGCACGGGGTTCGAACCAGCGGGGTTTTAAAAATGGCGGCTCCCCACTTATGCAAATGAAGCCCGGGAAATTCAAATCCCGGGCTTCATTTGCAAGTGCGGTATGCCTACATTACCCTCCTAGTTCGAACTAGGAGGGTAGTGTAGACATACCCAGGGGTATTTGTCTTGTTCTAGCCCCAATAACTGCAGAGCCCTGTGTCACATTACTGAATTGGAGGGAAGCAGCCAGATTGCTGCTGCACCCCTAGGTGGGGGTGTTGGCCCCAGAAATTGGTATGAAAGGGAGCCATGTGGGGTATTGAATGGGAGCTTATTGTTTGTTAATCTTATGTACGCTATTTATGTGAGTGTACAATGTCTGTGTGTGTAGGTAGGAATCTGTAATCTGTGTGGAAGCTGAATATTTCTCTGAATGTGGTTAAGCATGGCTAGGGACAGGCTGAGTAGCAAAGCCCTGTGGAACAATGGCTCTCAATAGGCTATGGACACACCCAAAGAATGGGGTTTGTCACCTGAGGGCAGCCAGCAGGGAACATAGAGATTGGCCTCTGACCAGGTGACTTGCTGCATACAAGAAGAGGCCAGGAAGGAGGTATAAAGAGGCCATGCAGTCGATGCCATTTTGTTCTCAGCTCAGCACTTCATCCCAGAGGCAGCATTGCAGGGATCGAAGAGCCCGGAAGACCTGTGAACCCATCCTGATGATAGGATGTGCAATAAGAACTTTTAAACCAGCAGCTGCAACACCTCTGCTAGAGCCTGCATCGAGAACTGGGAGATTCGGTGCATGTAACGTACTGTACTTTAATAACCTTACTCTCAGGCTTTTCTTTCTTGTAATAATAAACCTTTAGATATAGATTCTAAAGGATTGGCCCAGCGTGATTTGTGGGTAAGATCCAGAGGGTAAATTGACCAGGGATCTGTGGCTGGTTTCTTGGAACCGGACAGAACTTGTTCGGGGTAGGTGGGATTGGGTGCTAGGACCCCCCCCCCCCCCCCCGTGCATAGGCCCGGGATCATCTGGGGCACGGATATTGCTGGGGTGTCGGAGGGGTTTTGCTCGTGAGGCTTCAGGCAGGCAGCTGAAGCGCTCTGTGAGACTGGTTTGTGGCCTGTGTGGAGAGGTCACCAGTCGGGGGCTGTAAGGAGCCCCGGATTCGAGCAATTCGCCCTGAGCGGACGCCCTCAGCTGTCCCCAGACACGGCCCGGTCTGTCACACCCTGATTTGGCATCTGTTTACTGTTTCATTTTTTTTCATGTAACTTCTCAAAACCTAATGGCAAACAATCTGTTTGGTGTTGGAAATGTCTTGGTACTTCCTGGCTCCTGGACTCCGTTACTCCCCTGCTGGACTGAGCCAGACACTTATTTGTAGTGCTCTGTTACCAATCTGTTTACAATGGACCATCTGAAAGGAGAACTTCATCCCCGATCGCCCCCAGGCATGGAGCATGAAGGGGTGGAGAGAGAGATTCCACTCCCCACGAGAGAGAGAGAGATGGAGGGTAAATGCCTCAAGCACAACGAGGCCTGTCAGCTCCTCTCTGCATGCGTCTTCTGGCAAGAGGCAGTTTCCAAGATGCAGTGGTGCAGAAAGTGAGAAGGTGGCTCCCAGGCAGTGCTTGGCACTTTCCACATGGCTGCAGCAATTGGTATTTCCACTGCAATTCAGAGTCAGACAGCTTTCAGCTCTCAGGCCCTTTCCCCACTCTGCCCACCCACGTCCCTCCTCTCAAGCCCCTTTGGCCCACCTCTTTCTCTTAGACTCTCTCCCAACTCCCCTACCCTCTTTTACTCTCTTCTCTCCACCCCACATCCCAGCCCCACTTTTTTTCCCTGCCTCACACCAGCACCACAGGAGGCTGTTTGTCTTTTTAATGTCTTGTTTTCTTGCTAACAAGGGCACAAGACAGGCGCTGTCAGGGTTTATTTCCATCCTCCTGCACCATCAGGCTGAGACCCCCATCCTGTGCATGCCTTTGTCCGCCGGGGTCTTGCACTGTCCAGGGGCGATCAGGTGACCTAGAGCGGCTCAGGGCAACCAAGAGGGGGTGTCTCTGGGTCTGGGTGCTCTGTGATTATCTGCACCAGGCTGTGCTGTAGGAGCTCTGGAGATCATTGCTCCACTGAGAGACCACAGAATGGACAGCACTGAAGAGAGCATCTTTTGGAAATGTTTCTGGGGAGAGGCTGCCACAGGGAGGGGTTGGAAGCTTATTATCTAGTGGTTACTTGGCCCCACTGAAAGATAGCACCCGGCATGGGTGAGCGTATTCTGACTGCCCTTCTGCGGCAGGACAGCATTGTTATCCCTGCTCTCGAGGGAGTGAAACGGAAGCACAGAGTACAGAGAGCTGAGAACAGAACCCTGGTCACTGCCTCTCTCAACGTACTCACCCTCCCGAGGAGCAGGCAAGCCAGAGGTGCTTGATGTTAATAGTGCTGAGGTATTCCCCAGCTGCTCTCAAAAGTCTAGGAGGAGGGAAGTTACGGCAGCTAGCTATCAGTGAGGGGGCCGGGACAACGTGTGCGTGGGAGGAGCAGAAAATGAAATGCCATCCTTCACCAGCCCAGCATTGTTCATAGGTGGGAGATATGCAGAGCTGGCATGGGGGATGCTCCATCCTTTGATCTGTGACTTAATGGCATGCACGGGATACCACAAAGAGCAAAGGGAATGCCGCACTGGGAATGCCACACTGGGAAGCAGCAACAAACATTCATCTGTCTGTCTAGGGCATTTCATAGCATCCATCACTTTCATATGTCTGAGCTGCACTGGGATGTGAAACCAGTGAAGAACGGGTTCAGGGAGCACTTCGTGGAGCCTTCTTCTCTCTTTCATTTCCTTACTCTAGGAGGCTCTGCTTTGGGAATAGTTTTTACAAGTGGAAACGCTTTGGTCAAGAGCAGGCTTTGCATTTTGCCTAAGGATGTTGAGGCGGGTAATTCACTAATTGTGCAGTTGATAAAATTTTTATCGACTACACGATTCGTTGATAAAGGAAGGCTTGCTCAGTCCCGGCTCGTGCTGGGTCCAGGAGCTACCCGCACTGTGCTTCTGGAGACATGTTCCAGACTGGAGATCAATGGAGGAATTGTTGCCTTCTATACAAGCTACTGCCTCTGTATTGCTTCTAACTGGGATGGCTTGGATCCCGTGGGGTATCAACTGGTGAGCTGAGATACCACTGAGCCTCCCTTTTCTGCTAGTCTGGTTACTTTTTAGCCTTGTCTTGCTAAGTCAGGCTCTGAACCCTCCTCCAGCAGACACAAAGGCAGGTCTGCACCCAACTGCAGAATGATACGGACACTGAGATCAACTTTGGGAAGACCCATCTTAAGGGACTTGCCACAGCACCCAGGTGTCCACCTCCTTTGGAGTGCAAACCCAAGTTATATGAAATTCACCTCCTCCACAATCTGGGTTGTATTATAAACAAGAAATAAGTTTATTAGCTACAAAAGGTGTGTTTTAAGTGGCTAAGGAGGTAGCAAATTGAGCAAAGCAGATTACGAAGAATATTAAACAAAGCACACCAACTAAGCTTGATTCACTAAAGAAACTGGTTACAAATAATAATTCCTCACCCTAGATATTGTTTTAAGAGAGTCCATGTATCCAGCAGTTCCCTCCCTTACTCCGCACAGTTCCAGTCCTTTAGTTTCCAGATGTTTTCAAGTATTTCTTTGGGTGGAGATGCAGAGGAGAAGCAAATTGAAGGCTTTTCCTCTCCTGTCTTATAAGGGTTCCTCCATCTCCCAGTAGAATACATCAGCAGTCAGAGATGGTGGTTAGTATCAGGTTACTGTCACCTTACACTGTAGCATCAGTGTCCACAAGTCAGTGATAGTGTGAAGTGTCCACAGGAAGGCAAGTCTTTTAACAATCCATTGTCCTCACTGATGGGCCACCAGCCCTATCTGGCTTTTCCATTGTAATTCCTGAAGTGTTAGCAGTGGGTGTCACCCAAAGTAGTATAGTTGAAATACAGATATAATTAGTCAATCTTCCTAACTTCAGATAAAAAAATGATACACGCATACTAATAGGACAATCATATTGGCTGTGTCTACATTGGCACCCCTTTCCAGAAAAGGGATGCTAATGTAGACTTCGGAATAGCAAAATCCGCAGGGGATTTAAATATCCCCCGCGGCATTTGCATTTACATGGCTGCCGCTTTTTTCCGGCTTGGGGATAAGCCGGAGAAAAGCGCCAGTCTAGACGTGATTCTCCGGAAAATAAAGCCTTTTCCGGAGGATCTGTTATTCCTACTTTCAAGTTAACAGGGGCTGTTAACAGGGAGTTTGGAGAGGGAGTTGGGAAGGGTACAGTTGAGATACACTCGTCGTTCTTTTCACTACACTCCTGCCCTTCAAGAAGGCATTTAATAACAACTGAGGAATCTCTCAGAAGGAAGGCAGGTATGGATGGTGATAGCTCTGCTGTTGTTACCTGCACAGCATGTGCCATGTTTGTCTTTCTCCCGGAAGAAAGAAGGGATTTCATCTGCTCTAAATGCAAGCTGGTCACCATTTTGGAAGAAAAAATTAGAGGACTCGAGACCCAAGGATCAACCCTATGTTCTATCAGAGAGGATGAAGATTTCCTCGATAGAAGGCAGCATTTAATTCTGCAGGCACAGCAGGCTGAAGAGCCATTCAGGGCAGTAAAGGACACGGAAGAAAACTGGCAGCATGTAACCTCTAGAAGGGGAAGAAGGCCAGTTCAGGTATCCCCCGTTCCTGTAGAGATAAGTAACTGCTATCAGGCTCTTTCTACAGACACTGCGGTGGAGAATGCTTTGTCAGGGACCTCTCAGGGAACAAATCAGAAGGGAACACCATCTACCGGAAGGCATGTGATGCATAGTCCTAGGAATGGGGGTTCCAAGACTCCCTCTGCAAAAGAAGAAGATGGGTGGTAGTGGTCAGATACTCCCTCCTAAGAGGTACTGAGTCATCCATCTGCCATTCAGACCTGCAGTCTCAAGAAGTGTGCTGCTTACCACGAGCTCGCATTCAGGATGTGACCAAGAGTCTTCCAAAAGTGATTAAACCTTTGGATCGCTACCCCTTCCTGCTTCTCCATGTAGGAACTAACGATACGGCCAAGAACGACCTTGAGTGGGTCACAGCAGATTATGTAGCCCTGGGAAGAAGGATCAAGGAATTTGAAGTGCAAGTAGTGTTCTCGTCCATCCTTCCAGTTGAAGGAAAAGGTTCGGGTAGGGATCGTCGAATTGAGGAAATAAATGAGTGACTGCGCAGGTGGTGTCGGAGAGAGGGCTTTGATTTCTTCAACCATGGGATTCTGTTCTGGGCACAAGGATTGTTAGGAAGAGATGGGATCCACCTAACCAAGAGAGGAAAGAGCATCTTCGCTGGCAGGCTTGCAAACCTAGCGAGGAGGGCTTTAAACTAGGTTCATTGGGGGACGGTGACCAAAGCCCTGAGGTAAGTGACGAAGTCAGATACCAGGAAGAATCACAAGGAGGAACAAGCAACAAAGGAGGACTCCTGATTCGGATGGAGAAGATAGGGCGATCAACTGATTATTTGAGGCGTTTGTACACCAATGAGAGAAGCCTGGGAAACAAACAGGAAGAATTAGAAGCCCTGGCCCAGTTAAAGAACTATGTTTTTATTGGAATAACGGAGACGTGGTGGGATGACTCGCATGACTGGAGCACTGTCATGGAAGGGTACAAACTGTTCAGGAAGAACAGGCGGGGGAGAAAAGGAGGAGGAGATGCATTGTATGTAACAGAGCAATATGATTGCTCAGAGCTCCAGTATTTAGAGGGAGAAAAGACTGTTGAGAGTCTATGGGTTAAGTTTAAAGGTGGAAGCAATAGGGGTGATGTTGTGGTTGGTGTCTGCTATAGACCACCGGATCAGGTGGATGAGGTAGATGAAGCTTTCTTTGGACAACGGAGGGAAGCTTCCAGATCACAGGCTCTGGTTCTCATGGGCAACTTTAATCACCCTGACATCTGTTGGGAGACCAATAAAAAAGTACACAGACAACCCAGGAAGTTTGTGGAGAATGTTGGGGATAACTTCTTGGTACAAGTGCTGAAGGAACCGACCAGGGGCCAGGCGTGGCTTGACCTACTGCCCACAAACAGGGAGGAACTAGTAGGGGAAGTAGAGGTGGGTGACAACCTGGGAAGCAGTGATCATGAGATGGTAGATTTCAGGAACCTGACGAAAGGAAGAAAGGAGAGTAGCAAAATACACATCCTGGACTTCAGAAAAAGCAGACTTTGACTCCCTCAGAGAACTGATGGGCAGGATTCCCTGGGATGCTTACATGAAGGGGAAAGGAGTCCAGGAAAGCCGGCAGTATTTTAAAGAAGCCTTATTAAAGGCACAGGAAGAAACCATCCCGATGTGTAGCAAGAAAAGCAAATATGGTAGGTGACCAGATTGGCTTATCGGGGGCATCCTTTGTAAGCTGAAACACAAAAAGGAAGCTTACAAGAAGTGGAAACTTGGACAGATGTCTAGGGAGGAGTATAAATATATTGCTCGAGAATGCAAGGGAGTTATCAGGAAGGCAAAAGCGCAATTGGAATTTCAGCTAGGAAGGGACATGAAGGGTAACAAGAAAGGTTTCTACAGGCATGTTAGCAGTAAGAGGGCGATCAGAGAGGGTGTGGGGCCCTTACTGGATGAGAGAGGTAATTTAGTGACTGATGATGTGGGAAAAGCTGAAGTACTTAATGATTTCTTTGCCTCTGTCTTCACGGACAAGGTAATCTCCCAGACAAATGCACTAGACAACGCAGTATGGGAAGGAGGTGGACAGCCCTTGGTGGGGAAAGAACAAGTTAGGAGCTATTTAGAAAAGCTAAACATACACAATTCCACGGGCCCAGATTTAATGCATCCAAGGGTACTGAGGGAATTGGCAAATGTAATTGTGGTCATTATCTTTGAAAACTCGTGGAGATCAGGAGAGATCCTGGATGATTGGAAAAAGGCAAATGTAGTGCCCATCTTTAAAAAATGGAAGAAGGACAATCCAGGGAACTACAGACCAGTCAGCCTTACCTCAGTCCTCAGAAAAATCATGGAGAGGATCCTCAAGGAATCCATTTTGAAGCACTTGGAAGAGAGGAAAGTGATCAGGAATAGTCAACATGGATTCACAAAGGGCAAGTCATGCCTGACCAATCTGATTAGCTTCTATGATGAGGTAACTGGCTCTGTGGATATGGGAAAGTCAGTGGATGTGATATACCTTGACTTTAGCAAAGCTTTTGATACTGTCTCCCATAATATTCTTGCCAGCAAGTTAAGGGAATATAGATTGGATAAATGGACTGTAAGATGGATAGAAAGCTGACTAGATTGTCAGGCCCAACAGGTCGTAATCAACGGCTCAATGTCAGGTTGGCGGTCAGTTTCTAGCTGATCCCCAAGGACTGGTTTTGTTCAACATCTTTATTAGTGACCTGGATAAGAGGATGGATTGCAGCCTCAGCAAGTTCGTAGATGACACTAAGCGAGGGGGAGAGGTAGATATGCTGGAGGGCAGGGATAGGGTCCAGAGTGACCTGCACAGATTAGAGGATTGGGCCACAAGAAATCTGATGAGGTTCAGCAAGGACAAGTGTAGAATCCTGCACTTGGGATGGAAGAATCCCAAGCATTGTTACAGGCTGGGGACCGAATGGCTAAGTAGCAGTTCTTCAGAAAAGGATCTGGGGATTATAGTGGATGAGAAGCTGGATATGAGTCAACACTGTGCCCTCGTAGCCAAGAAGGCTAATGGCATATTAGGGTGCATTATGAAGAGCATTGCCAGCAGATCCAGAGAAGTGATTATTCCCCTTTATTCGGCTCTGGTGAGGCCACATCTGGAGTATTGTGTCCAGTTCTGGGCCCCACACTGTAGAAAGGATGTGGACGCATTGGAGAGGGTCCAACGGAGGGCAAACAAAATGATTAAGGGGCTGGAGCACATGACCTATGAGGAGAGACTGAGAGATTTGGGTTTGTTTAGTCTGTAGAAGAGAAGAGTCAGGGGGGATTTGATAGCAGCCTTTAACTTCCTGAAGGGGGGTTCCAAAGAGGATGGAGAAAGGCTGTTCACAGTAGTGACGGATGGCAGAACAAGGAGCAATGGTCTCAAGTTACAGTCGGAGAGGTCTAGGTTGGATATTAGGAAAGACTATTTCACTATGTGATGGGGTGTACAGGCCCCGCACTGAAGGGCAGGGGGTAGCCCAGGCCCAGATGGCTGAGAAGGCCCCGCCCCTCCATCCCAGCTGGGCATGCTCCCAGCAGAGCCTGGGTATAAAAGCAGAGAGCGCCCTACAGCCTAGGAGGCTGCAGGATGAAGGAGTAGCTTAGGCTGTGCCAGTGTTTCTGCAGCAGCTGAGACCAGAGTCACCGCCCGTACCTGACCCGGAGGCAGAGCCAGCAGCTGCAAATCCCAGGGAGGCAGGAGCGCGCCCGCAACCCTGACGGCAGCCCCGGCAAGTACTGACTCGGGGGCCAATAGGCCCCAGGGGAACCAGGGCATGGTAGGAAGCAGCCCAGGGCAAAGGACTAACTGTGCGGCTCGGTGTGTATCGGCCGGATTCCCCACCGAGCGAGCAGGAGCCATAGACCCTGCCTAAAGGGCCCTGGGCTGGGACCTGGTGGAGCGGGAGGGCCCGAGTCCCCCTACAACCCATTTTCCCTACCCTAGATAATCAACCCCTGGTCCAGGAAAGGCTTCTCTGGGCAGCTAGGCCTCCAAAGTAAATCACCCTGCTAGAGGGGCATGGACTTTATATTGGGATTGTTAATGCCTTGTATGCCCTGATCTAGGGACCCGAGTGGGCAACGAGACCTTAAAAGGAGGGGTGCACCTCATGCCAGGGGCATACCCCCCGACACACTAGGAGAATGGTGAAGCACTGGAATGGGTTACCTAGGGAAGTGGTGGAATCTCCATCCCTAGAGGTTTTTAAGTCTTGGCTTGACAAAGCCCTGGTTGGGTTGATTTAGCTGGGATTAGTCCTGCCTTGGGCAGAGGGCTGGACTTGATGACCTCCTGAGGTCTCTTCCAGCCCTAGGATTCTAATGTGCTTTTGGAGCTGAGGTCTCCTTGCTTCCTGTGTGATTTGGTCTAGGAGGGAGAGCCAGAGCTGGCTGTGAGATTGGTTTTCTGAAGATTGGGCAGGCTAATGTACTTTTCAGTAAGATTGCTAGGGTTGCATATTTGAAAGAGGCACTAATTGTTAGCAGATAGCATGGCTGTTAGCTGCTCCCACCTTCCAGGAGAGACTCAAAGACCCAATATGCCAGCTTTGGAACTCTCAGAATCGTTCCCCTGGAAGTAGGGCCTCTGGTGTGCTCCCCAGCCCATCCTGCATCCCACAAGCCAGATCTGCAGGAGAGCTGCAGAGCCCTGAATGTATAAGGGGCACTGTGAGCTTGAATCACAATGCAGAATCGTGCCTGGATAACACTGCTGTGATGATTAGAGTCCATAATTCAATTATTTCCTCCTCTACCACAGTAATCAGGATGGTGGCCATTGGCCCAACCTCATCAGGAACCAAGCACTTTCCCTGAGCAGATCTTCATTTCAGGGAGGGGATGAGGTCTTATTTGAATAGCAGGTGAGCTTCTGGTTGTAGCAGGCTGCATGTTTGTTCTTCCCTAGAGTCTGTTTGTTGTGGGGTTGAAGGGAACTTGGTCACTTACCTGTACTGAGCATACACCCTCCTAACTTAAACCCCCTTACATCCGCACACTACATGTTACCCCCATTGCTTCAGCCCTTACACACACTCACGTAACGCATCTTCAGCTCCCCCTTTCCCCACGCAAACAGCTTTACAGGTGCACCTCTTAGATCCTCTTCCACTCACTCACCTCGTACACTCTCCTTGTCAGGTCTAAAATAAACTCAGTCTGGAACATGTTCAAAGGCTAATGTGCATCCTCTCTTAATTATTGATTTGTTTATTACAGACGCTTTGGCAGGACACTCACTGCAGCGTGTATGCCAAACGCCTGCCTCCAATTCCCCTCTGTGTGCACAAGGGAAAGGGGAGGTTTAACTGCTGGTGAGGAGAGGGAGCACAGGATGGTCACAGATTTCTGGCCTGTTCCCTGTGGTGGGCTCTGTCCCCACTAGAGCATTGCCGAGCTCTCGTGGTGTAAAGGTTCATCATCATTATCTAAGTATGGGGTGAATTCCTCATGGTTTCCTGCAAAAGCAACAGCAGCCACGGAACTTGTCTCCTGCCAGCTCCCCTGCCCCATGTTCAAAGGAAGGAGCCCCCTGGGGTTTGGGGCTCCTTGCTGGTGGCCCCATCCACTCAGGAATGAACAGAATATCACCTCTGAGTGTGTAAAGCGGAGTCTCCGGGAGCTGGCATAGTGAATGAAAACACAATTACGCCATTGAGCGCCGAGGCTGCCGTCCTCTCAGTGCAGGGAGAGATTAGATCCTACACATTTGCGTGCTGGTTAATGACTCTGCAAAGCCGCTATTGAAAAACAGTTGCATTGCCATCTTGAGTGGTGCACATACAAATGCACACACACAGCCCTGCCTCTACCGGGGCTGCTATTAGCTTGTCACTTTCCACTCCAAGAGCTCAGACTTTCAGATAATACAGGGGAAGCACCAAGATAGGAAAATAAAGACTCAATCAGCCACCAGGAAAATTCTTCATTCAGTATGTTTTCTCCAGCCTTGTTTCTTAGCGGGCTCCCATACAAGGTCAGACCAATAGTTCATCCAGTCTGGTACCCCATCTCCCTATGAGAATAGAGAACTGTCCATTTTTGTTAGGCACAGTTAATTGGAGCTGGGTATGTTGCAGAACAGGAGCTAAAGAGGGTGATAAGACTCTCTGACTTACATCTATTTTGAAAGGAAGGCAGCTGCCCAATCTGACACTGGATTGAATACAGTGTTTCTGTCTTGTGTACAAGCCTTGGGATGAAGTTCAGATGGGAACAACACTTGTGAATCGTTTTGCCTGTTCTATAGTGGAGCACTTCTGGGCGCTGCTGAGGTTCCTCACCACTACTGGAGTCTCCATGCTTGATGAATTCAACAGTCACATGGATGAGGGAGCTTTGGAAACAGCCCACAGTTTTCTGGCTGCCATTATAACTAGGGGGCTGTCCCATGGGATAGTTGGCTCAACTCAGATAGCTGCGCACGCTCTTGTTCTAGCATTTGGAATAGTAGTGGGAAATGCGGAAATTATTCCCTTGTCATACACTGACTGTGGATGCCTCTGATTTTAGGTTTGGGCTTGGTTTGATGGTCCTGTTTTTGAAACTTTGGGAAGCATATTAAACCTTCCAGCACCTGAGTAGAGGGAGTCTGTTTTCCTTCTGCACAGAAAGTTGTCTTCCTTACACTGCTTTAGGTGTTAGTGATGTAATTGACAGGGCTTGTCTTCACTTACCCCGAGAATGACACTCTGGAGATGGATTTCCCAGGGTTCAATTTAGCAGGTTTAGTAAGGAATCACTAAATCGATTGCTGATAGTGCCCCCATCAACCTTGGTGCTCCACCAGATCACGAGGAGTAAGGGAAGTCGATGGGCAAAACTCTCCCATTGACCTCCTGCAATGGGGACACCACAGACAATCGACCTAAGATACATTGTCTCGAGCTACACTAATCTTGTAGCTAGAGTTGCATATCGTAGGTCGACTTTCTCTGGTAGTGTAGCTCTGGCCTTACACTGGGGAGATCATGAGCCCCAAATCTAAGTTTTGGCAGGTAAATATAGGCACCACTAGATTTCAGATAAATTCAACCTTGGTAGGACTCTACTGTAATCAGCAGAGTCCCACCGAGGAGGAGAACCTATTAGGAACTGGAGTCTTAAAATTGTTAGTCTTGTTAGGGTTATTTTTTTAAAGATATTCAATTCACTTGTAAAGACAGCTTGGGTTTGTAGAATGTGTGTGTGTGTGTGTGTGTGATTTGGAGTCAGGGAAAAACTCTGGTTGAGAGGGAATTGGTTCTGTAGTGAGCTGTGATTTAACTTGAAAACTTGGTAGCAGGCTGGCATGATTGTTGTGTAGCCTCTGATGAGATGTATGTCATGGCAGCTGTTTTCTTCACCCAATTTCCTTCCCAGCATCTTTAGTGCGGGGCTGAATCTCACTAAGCACACTGACTTACTGCCTGGCAGCTGGAGGGCTTGCCATCTGGACCCCAGCCCCAGGAGCTGCTGCCCCAGGAGTTCTGTTTTGTAGGATTGTGTAATCTAATGACAGTTGTTGCTTGCAAAGGGGAACCGGAATTTCACAGGGGCACAGAGGACAGGGTAGTGCAGAATGTTATGTGCTGGTGAGTAAATAAGGAAAACGAAGCTGTGAAGTGGTACTAGGTCTCGAACTTGAAATTTTGCAATGAATGATTTAAAACGTAAGGCACACACAAGTGCCGTATGTTTTCTGGCTGTTTAAAATAGGCTGATTGGTTTCTTTTTAAATCTACAGTCAATGTTTTCCAACGTGGCCACTGCCTCCGTTTTTGGGTGTCCACCTGGAAAAAGCTTAAAAGGCCTGATTTTCACCAGGATGGGGCACCCAGCTCTTGGTGGCTTTAGTTGGAAGCCTCAGTGCTCAGCACTTCTGCAAATCAGACATGGAGTCATCGCAGGGTGAACACCCAGGGTATGTCTACACTACCCTCCTATTTCGAACTAGGAGAGTAATGTAGGCATACCGCACTTGCAAATGAAGCCCGGGATTTGAATTTCCCGGGCTTCATTTGCATAAGCGGGGCGCCGCCATTTTTAAAACCCCGCTCGTTCCACGAGGAGTAACGGTAGTTCGAACTAGGAAGCCTAGTTCGAACTACCTAGTTTGTGCCCCGTGTAGCTGCGCTGCACGGGGTTCGAACGAGCGGGGTTTTAAAAATGGCGGCGCCCGCTTATGCAAATGAAACCCGGGAAATAGATGCATCTGCCTCTTTCACCAGGTGATGGTGATGGAAATGGTGATCAAACCTGGCATCCCCACATGGCCTCTCATCTTCAAAGGGCTTGGGAAGCTCACCAGCTAATTTGCACAATGCCACTGGGAAGCAGAGAATATTGTCCCCATTTTACACACATGCTGAGGTCTCTTATCTTGGGTACACAATTTTAGATAACTAGGGTGTGTTTTAGGCATGCTGAGTACCTACAGTTGGCACTCAAGCCTTTGGGAACTGCTTGTACTCAGCACTTCTGAAAATCAGGCTCTTGGTGTCCAAATTTGGACAACCCAAAAGACAAAGGCTTGAAATTATAAGCCACTTTTGAAAATCTGGCTCCAAGTAACTTGCCCCAGGCCACAGAGAGAATCAGTGTCAGAGCCAGCGTTAGCCCTCGGGAGTTCCTGGCGCCTGTTCTGACACTGAGACCACTAGATTGTGGCTTTCGGTGGAACATACAGGGCTGCTGTCTCTTGCAGAAATCTTTGGCATACCCAGCAGGACCATCTAGGGATATAACAATTGCCAGTGGCTGCAAAATCTCCCCTGCATCTCTGGTACCACAGAGCTGGGGCAAACATCCCAGGATCTCACACCACAGCCACACTCTCCCTCTGATAGTGACAAGAACTGCAAGGAGAGAGGAGAAAGGGTGCAAACCCATTTGCCTCTGTCTAGGCCTCTCTGTCTTTCCACCCTAAGAACCTCCTCAGAAGAACCCTCCCCAGGGACTAAGGCACCTCCTGTTTGAAAAGCCTGCACCTGGTGTGGAGGGAGCAGAAAATACACCATGGACAGCGACTTGCAGCAGGAAGCTCAGCTCCCTTTCACCCATCTACAGGCATGCTCCCGGATTCCTCCCCCAAGAGTCCTGCCTCTCCCTGGGGACAGGCCATCTCCAGACCAAGCCCGTTCCTCTTCTTCTTTCAGGCTCCTTACGGCCCCTTGTTGTATTTTCCAGGGCAGCAGCCCCCTACTCCCCTGACCTGCTGCCCCATCCCCTGGTTGTGAAGGGAAGCAGGGTGGGGAGCTGGTGTCTCTTCTGCATCTCTCCCTGCCCTCTCTTTGAGGTCACCACGAACAGCTGCTGGGATGAGCTGAGTTAGAGCCAGGAGCAACTCTGCTGCCTTCCAATCTCCCCAGCTGCTTAGACATTAACCCCATGTTGTCTGCCTCCTAGCCCGATGTTTCCGGAGTGTGTGATTTTTTTTTTTTTCCTCCTCCCCCCAGCTTCCCAGGCAAGGCTGATCTGTTTGCAGGAGGCTACCTCCTTTTGCTACACGTGGGCTTCTCCTGCCAAATGCCTGAAAAGAGATATGGACATCAGATCAAAAGCTGCCTATTCCCAGGGCTTGGGGGAAAGCGGAGCTTTGCTTCAGTAGCATTCCTTTTGATGCTTGTGCGAGCTATGCAGCTTGGGCAAAGCTAGGGAAACAGACTCCTCTCACACACACTCAATGACTGCAGCTGTTTTATTTTTGATTCCTTTAGCTTTCACTTCCCGGTGACTGAGCAGGGAACAGTCTATCCCGGAATCAGTACTGACCCCACTGCCCCAGCATGATCCTAGCCTCGGGGGTGTTGTGGGGCAGGGAGTAGCAAGGGGGACTCAGAATCGACTGATCCCAATGCCACAATGCAACTAGAAGGGGGATGGTGCTGCTGGAGAGGCCAGCTTTCAGGTGGGATGGAAAACTGATGTCCTGACCACCCATGGTTATTAAAGTGCTCTGGGCATTTTCCCTAAGAACTGGGATATTTGACCCCAGTGACCCAGCCACGTTCCAATTTGGGAAAGCACCTTCTTCCCTACACTTCTCCCCTTCCTTTCAATCAGATTCTTCACTTCCCATCCTACGCTGTTGTCCAGTGTTGTTGAACAGCTGCTACTTCCCACCCCAGAGGTGGCTGCATTTCCACAATGTGCAAAGTGATTCTTTTATAGTCTGTGTTTGTAAAGTGCTGTTGAATCCTTCTGAATGAGAGGAGGAAGAGAAGTGTTAGCTTGTTGTTCCTGAACAGCTTCGGCATAGGAGGCAGGCTGGTGTGGTTGCTGAATCAATGTGAAGATCAGCAGAAGGAGGGGATGCTGGAGCATATGACTGAGCATATATTTGTGTGGTAACAATCCTTTAAGATCAAAGCCTCTTGGGAAATTGTGACTTGTAGTTTTTCCCTCACCTGGGGGAGGAGCAGTGCGTGATAATGATAAGGAGTAATAACCTTTAACTACCCACTGGGGTAGAGGAAATAGGATGACCTGATGCCTTGATTATATAAGGACAGGCCTCATATTCAGGGCTTTCTCTTATATAGGCTCCTGGGCTCCCCTCTCCTACATACCACCTCCTGTGTTGATTTTTTACACTTGTTGTCTGGTCAGCCCAGAAGGAAGGATTACATCACAGAGAAGAGGGGACAGCCAGAGTATGATGTTAAAGGAAACCATGTAATTAGAACGAGAGAGGCAAATGTTCATGATACAGCCCGGCTTCTTGTGTCTAAGACCTGACGGCTCAGGGAACAGTGCTGGGACATGGAGCCTGGGACCATTAGTCAGTTCTAATCCAGTCTAATTTAGTAGTGAGTGTGATGACGAGTCGGGGTCCCCCCTGATCCTGCAGCTCCGTAGCAGCAAGAACAGACTCCACCAGCCAGTAGAATAGAGGGGGTTTATTGCTTCTCACGGATATAGCACAGCATAGACGTGATGTGGTTTTAGGAGTCAGGGCCAGGATGCCTCAGACCCCTTGGATTAGGGGGTTCATTGTCATCCCTAGACTCTCAGCTAAGGCTGTTTCCATCATGTTTTCCAGCCAGAAACTGCCCTGCTCCCAGACCCTGCCCCCAGCCAGGTGTTCGTCTCCACCTCCGTTCCTTTGTCTATCCCTCTAGGAAGAGACTTATCTGCTCAAGCTGGAACTAGGTGCCTGGGCTAATACACATATGGGTGAGTCTGTGGGAATCACACATCACAGCACAGGAGGACACCGGGTTACAGAGCAGACAGCACCCCCACTACATCACAGTGAGTGAAATCTTTACTGCCCAGTGCTACTTGGATGGTTTTCTGGAATGAGCACTTGGTGCCCGGCTGTCTCCTGGCAGACAGGGGCCTGTGCAAATCTAGCCACTTGCATAGAGAGTTTCTAGTTTCTCCTGCTCTGGCTATGGTGGAGGTAAAGAAGATGGGTCCCGACCTGGCCTGGTGGCCTGGAAGACTTGGTCAGCAGGACTGTTTTGAGCGGTTAGCAGCCCTTTGATTCCAGATTGTCTGTGCTTGGACACGCATTTGACTCTTTCACATTGTACCTAGGGGCTGACAAAATAGTCTGGGGCTGGATTGGCTGTTTTCGTGAGGGTGGATGTGTGTCCGAGGGGGATAAATGCAAGTTCTTATGGGACTCAAGATTAGAACTGAGTGGCACACTGAGGTTCTGTGGCACTTGGTCACCTCTGCGGTTGGGACCTATGCCCCTTGTGGCCAAAGGGATCTCCTGGGCAGTCACTGACTTAATTCTTCATGGAGAGACTCTATACTGCCTGAAGGAAGGCAAAATGGCAGCCTGTTTTCAAGCAATGATTGCAAGGCTGTGCTCAAGATACTGCCTCTTAATTCTGACAGTCAAATCAGATTATGTCCTGTCCTCGCCTCAAGCAGAGAGGGGTGTAAGCAACACCCACAATCCCTGTGGTTCTCAGGTTTTGTTTTTTAACTCCTTTTTGGTCTGGTTTCAGACCTGTGTTATGGAGGCTGCATTGGTTATATTGGGTGATGATGTCCCCCCAGTGAAGGACTTTGGGTGTCCCTGTTCATTCCTTTAACTGTCGGGGGACCCTGTGCTAAATTACTAACCTGGTCCTTGCAGAGACAGAGGATATGTCTACACTACAGAGTTTTTTGGAAAAGCGCCCATTTTTCCGAAAAAACGTCAATTACGTCCACCCTGCAATCGCGTTCTTTTGAAAGAAAATCGAAAGAACAGAGGGGTTTTTCTGACATTGGCAATCCTCTTTCTACAAGGAAGAAGCCTTTTTCTGAAAGAGCTCTTTTGGGAAAAGGCAAGTGTGGCTGGGGAAGAGGGAGTTCTTTCGGAAGAAGAGGAAAAAGCACAGGTGCTCTGGTGACCACTCCGTCATAGTAATCACAGTTTAAATGTGAGACAGTGTCCACACTGAATGGACACTATCTTTTGAAAAAGCAGATTGCTTTTTCGATGTGTTTTGGCAGTGTGGGCGTTCTCTTTCGGAAGAAGTTTTTACGGAAGAACTCTTCCAGAAAAGCTTCTTCTGAAAGAAGCCTGAAGTCTAGACTTAGCCAGAGAGAGATGCTTCGTTGGAGGTGCTGCTGGAATTTCTCATGCTCCCACTCGTGTTCCACGTTTATTGAGGCCTGTAGGGGAGATGTTTAGGTGGAGTGAGTCGCAACCGAGCCACTGGTGTGCTGTTTGACGGAGTACTTACGTCTTTTTTGTGGGCACTTCTGAAACGTAACATGGACCTCCACTACACCTGCTAGCCTCCTACCCCCACGGCTCCTGGCAAAGGGGGATCCATTCTATTTCTTCCCTTTCTTGAATTTCATCTCTATGTGGCAGTGTTATCTGTGAGCTGCAGAGGAAGCCAGGGCTTGGCACAGAACCGTCTCATTAGCTGCTGAATCAGGGCCCGGCTGGTGTGGCAATATCAGGACAGAGCGGATGTCTCAGCACACAGGCATGCTGCATTAGCCGGTGGGCCCTATGCTCTCATTCAGAGCCACTCTGCATTTGAAGCCAGAGACCTGAGACCTTCCAAACTTTTTGCAGTTTCAAACCTCTCCTTTGCAGGAACCCATTACTGGGGATCAGGGGATTTCTGCTGCCATATGAACGTGCTGACAGCGAGCTTCAGGGAAAGCGGGAGTCAGAGTAACATTGTCAATTCATTATAGAGGAATTGAAAACCTCTGCATATAGATTTATGCTCCATTATCATGCTAACTCAGATATAAGCCCTACTTTCCAGGCATAGAACATCCTGGCTGCAGCTTGGGCTTGAATTGTAACAGCCACTAGACAATTGCCAGGAGCTGCTTTGGAAAATGTAGGGCAGCGGGCAAACACGCTGAGAGTCTGGGCTGCTTGCAGTCGTCATGTGGCGGGAAGGAGCAGGGATGATGCCTGCCCACTGTCTGGGATGCAGGGGGTGAGTTCCCAGGCCTGCGATGGTCTTTGCTGATGCTTTGTTGAATTCACAACTACCCAGGATGAACCTCGACCTGTGTTATGGAGACAGATTCACATAACGGAGAAGCTATGGCCATGGCACTGTGCTGTTTGCAGTTTGAAAGGGGTGAAACCCAAAGCCTGTAGCTCGGCAGCATACGTGTTTGCTTTCCCTCCTTCCCCGACTTCCATCCCTTCGGGTAGTACACTTTTAGATGCAATGCATGGGTGAAGGCATGGGGGGCATAAGGAAGAACCATTTTCTCTGACCCACTCCTTCTACCAGCAGGCTCCTAATGCAGCACCTGCCCCCACCCTTCTTCCAACCCTCCCTATTCAAGACAGAAAAAGCTCCCTCTTACGGGTCCAACAGCTAGCTCCTTCAGTTACAGGCTGGGGATGATCTGTGTGCACACTTCTGAGTTTCCTGTCAAAAGCAGGGAGGGAAAGACTGGCCATTCCTGATATATCTAAGGAACAGTGAAAGTGCGGGGGGCGGGGGGAGGGGGTGAGAGGGCAAACTTATCCTGGCACCTTCTTGCATGAGAAAGCAGCAGCAAAGGGCTCCGGTTCAGTTTCTTTTCCTCCTTCAAGCCACTTCTATGCTCTGTGCCTCAGTTTCCCAATATGACAGGTGAGTATGATATCGTGTAATAATGGGGACAGAACACGTTGCAGGTGGGCTGTGTGGATTGGGTCATTACTGTCAGGAAAGTGCCTTGAGATCCTCAGGTGGGAGGTGTTCAGAGAAGGACAAAGTCAGCATTGCCATTAATGTCTGTATAATGCTGCAGGAGGGTAAACCCTGTCAGAGCAAAGAATTAGGGTTATTTACACGTGCAGCACCACAAGCCCCAGTATTAGCATGGAGCCCATGCCAGTGAGAATTTTGCCTGAGTATATAGATTAGGATTTGGTCCTGGAACTGTAGACACGGAGGGTGTGTCTAGACTTTATGGCTTGAAAATGACACGTGCACAATGCACAGGCATGGCTTGGGTACCGTATTTTTAGGCCTGCACCATCAAGCATGGGAATTACATTGTTATTGTGTTACCCCTTGTGATCCCTGCTGCTAGTCAGACCGGAGGAGACACTGATGAGGCTCTTCTTTGACACAGTCTTTTTTATTTACCAAAAATGTGCAGTGTCCCATTTCCCTGCACACAGGAGGAATCCAATCCTGGGAGGCAACGTTCAAGTTTCTTTTAGCTCTTGGCTTCTCTCATGGCCACATTACACTTCCAGGCAGCATCTGTCTCTGCCCTGCTTGTTCCTCACCGCACCAGCCCTTGGTTAAAACAATAGCGAGCAAAGTCCCTCTGCCCACATTGTAAATTCCTGATCTGACTCATTTATGCCTTTGCTTTGGGCGATGACGTATGCTTAACTGCCTCTCATGGTTACCTCAAATGAAGGGCAATGGTTAAAGCTATATTATTGTTTGCATTACCGTAGTGCCCATACGTGTCTATCTGCTGCCCATGTGTCCAAGGGCTTTTCTGGCCTCTCCCGCACTGGAGTACCTGAGCAAACATTCACCCAGACATCTAATTGGACGTTGCATGCAGTCTCTTCTGCTTGAAGGACCCAAGGCTCAGCTGTAGGGGATACTTCCCAGGAGTAGGGGAGACACAACAGTGCAAGCTGTCGTACACAGAGACAGGTGGTACAGCCCTAAAATGGGTGGGCCCAATGAGAAGAGGGGGCAGTACCAAAGGAGGCCCATGACAGAGGGGTTCAATAGGTCAATTTGCTGGGCATCCTCTGTTGGTAGGATTCTTCTGGAGCTCCTGCCCTGACTGGGCATAACCTGCCCACTTGTAGGGGTGAATCCCCCCTCTGGTGCAGCTACCCATGGGTACAAAAAGTGCACATTGCAGCCCCCATGGGCACATCAGTGAATCAAGCCCACTAGCTAATGCATGTAGCCCTGAATCCCTTCCTCAGCACTGACTCACCCCTTCCTCAGCCAGTGAGAATTTTGCCTGGGTATATAGGTCAGGATTTGGTCCTGGAACTGTAGACACAGAGGGTGTATCTAGACTATAGGGTTTTTTCGAAAAAAGTAGCCTTTTTTCGAAAAAAACTTCCCCCGTGTCTAGACTGCTGCCGTGTTCTTTCGAAAGTAAATCGAAAGAACGTGGCAGTTTTTTCGACCGCGGAAAACCTCGTTTTACAAGGAAGAACGTCTGTTTTCGAAAGTGCTCTTTCGAAAAAAGGCGCTATGTAATGCAAACTGTGTGCTTTTTCGAAAGAGAGCATCCAGACTGCCTGAGTGCTCTCTTTCAAAAAAAGCAGCTTGCTTTTTCGAAAGTACTGGTTGTAGTCTAGACACTTTTTTTTTTTTGAAAGAGGCTTTTTCAAAAGTATCTTTCGAAAAAGCTTCTTTCGCAAAAGGCGTGTTGTCTAGACGTACCCAGAGAGGTCCCTGTGCTTGTTAACACCACTCGCCCACCTGCCGCTGGAGCAGCAGAGCTCTGGGGAGCATTAGCTGCTTCCCAGGTCTGACTGCTCATCTGCATTCAATGAGCTGATAGGGACACATCTGTCCCCTTCTTTTCTAGACATTCTTTGTGACAGGCATTTCTCCTGTCCTCCTGTCAGCCCCCAAAGCCAGGCAGCCCTACTTCTTGATTCCTCCTGTCTCCAGCCCAGCAAATAAATAATAAATCCCCTCCTTGGTCCCACTTTGCTTTCGCAATTAAGCTTGTTCTGCCACATCCCCTCTTATTCCCAAGCAGCTCTCCAAAGAGTCTTTGGAGGTTCCTCATTTGTTCTAAATCCAAGCATCTCTCTCTCTCTGCTCCCAGAATGTGCGGAGGAGAATTTAAACAGGGACAGAGGGTGTTGAAAACACAATGTTTCTCTTTCAAGCCGGGCTGCCACCAGGGGAGAAATGCTCATGCATGAGTCACACCCAAATGCTAAGCAAGATCACAGCTCTTTGGAATACAGAGCTCAGGTGGGAGCTGCGAATCCATTGCCCTGAAAGAGCAGGCTGCACGAGGTGGGTCACCCCTGCATGCTGGTCTTGCTCCTTTTTGTGAAACTATCCAAGAGATCTTTTTGTCTAATTATCCTCAAACAAAAGAGTTTGCCATCTCCTCCTGCTAGATCCTGCAGGGATGTCCTCTTGCCAAGCTTGTGACATTACAGTCATTTCCATGGCAACACACTGTGATATCACAAACACAGGAGGTTGACCCCATGGCAGGCTCTGGTAGAAGGAACCCCCCTTGGTGCTAATCTGTCACCCAAAGAAGGGTTGTTGTTCACTGGGAAACGAAACAGGCAGACCTGTCACTCTGCTGTTTGATGGAACACACCCTTCTGGTCCCCTGGCACAGCCATGTGTCTGCACTAGTGCCTGGTGTTTGTTTAGTGCAAGGAGACAATGTTTTCTGTGCTTTGGACAGCGCCAACCATGCTGTCAGCACTCAACAGATACATAACAAGAAGAATGAGAGGCTGCGTTCCAGAGGGTGGGGGGGAACAGGGGGTGGCTCTCATTAAAAATACTGACAGATGTACCAAACAATACAGTTACGTTGCTGTTCTCTAGCCTCTTCCATATCTGGATCTCAAAGCTTTATCCAAACAGGAATGAATGGACCCTCCTAGTGCTTCCTGGAGTTGAGTCAAGATCATGATCCCCTTTTATGCATGGAGAAACCAAGGCCTGGAGCGGGTCCGAGCAAAACTTTGAATCCTGGGTGCCTGAAGTTACGAACCTGAATTCGTACATGAGGGCTGAAATCAGTGATCTGACACTCAGAGGTGCTGAGTCCTGACAGCTCCCATTGATGCTAGTGAGGACCTAGGCCTCTAATATATAGGTGCCTAACTATGGATTTAGGGACTAGCTTGAGATACCCAAGACTGGAATTTTGGTTTGAGTGTCTTGTTCAAAACCACAGGGAAGGTTGGGACCAGAGGAAGAGCTCTGGTCTCCTCATTTTCAGCCTTGGCTCTGGGCCCATCCTTCCTCCCAAAACATTACAGCAAATTGGCACCAGTACAGCTACCATGGACCACAGGCCATAGCGATGGGAAAGCCCACTTCAGTCCCATCTAGTCCAGGTAGGGACCCTGGGGAGGGTCCTTTCCTCTGGTCTATTTACTAGACCTTGCTGTCCAGTCTGGGACAAGTGCAAACAAATGACTTTAGAGTGTCCAGCACCTGGCACCATGCATGCTGGACCAACGCTAAGAACTAAGAGAGATGGGACAGAGGTTTGATCCCAGCCCACAGATCCCCTTCAATCTATTCTGCAGCAGCTTTGGGGGCTGAACGGCAACTCCAGCCCCCTTGTGTGAGTGGCACGAATTGCTGGGAACCCCTCCTCCCTCCCCCCCCCCCTCCTCTCTAGCTGGCCTGCTTTGATTGCATGGGGGATTCGGTGCGTGCGTGCTGCTTCGCTCTGGCCCTCCCGGCTCACTCGGCTTCGACTGGGTCAGCAGCCAAGACTCGCAGTGTTTGCCCCAGGCCTGGAAGCGAGTCCCGCTCTCTGGCAGCGAGCAGGGATATATGGGGAGGGCTTCGCACCTGTGATCCCTGCCTCTGCCCCACCACCCGCTTGCAACCCTGCTCCTATATTGCCCTGGCTCCGTGCGGAGAAGCAGCACAGGAAACTTACACACACACACACACAAAGCAGCACGTAGGAAAGCGCTGTAGAAAAGCCGAGCAAATTAAGCGGAGCTCTGATCTGCTTGGGTCTGCGCTTGCCAAAAATGCACCATGCATCTTAATTCGCTCTGCTGTTGAGCTCTCACACGCTGCTCTCCTGATGCCATCTCGCCTCTCAGCTCAGCCTGGTCACCACTTCTTCGGTATTTTTATTTTTTGGGGGGTGCATGTCTGATTGCAGACTCTGCTGCCGCTGTGGCAAGGGAGCGAAGGAGATTCCCCTTGCCCGGGGCTCTGCTGGCAGCTCCAAGCGATCCACTGGGTCCCCTTCTGCGTTTTTTTTCCAACCGCCTCTATTTGGGTGGGGGTGCATTTCTAGAAAGTGCTTCTTGGACGCTCTCCAAGCGGGTTGACACCCATCCCTGGGAGCTGCCTTTTCTCTCCCCGGGATCCTTACCAAATCAACGCCGACATACAAAGCGCCTGTAATCCACACTGGAGTTATTCTCCTCTGTGTCCGTGCGCGGCTTTCCCCGCTGGCGATCCGGATTGCAGCCCAATTTTAAAAAAAGGAGAAAAAGAAAGTAAAAAAACCCTGCAGAAGACAATCTCCCCTCCCCCTCTTCTCAATTGCAATCCCAACTGTAACTTTTCCTCTTCTAGCCGGGATGTCTTTCCTCGTCGCCAATCCTCAGCTTTGATCGCAGCCTCTTTTTTAAAGTGTGTGTGTGTGTGTGTGTGTGTGGAGGGGGGATCCTTGTATTGCAGAGAGACGAACACGCCGAGACGGGATCTCGTTGCAATCTAGCTATATCTCTATATTTTTTGTATGCATCTTCCTGCTGCAGCAGATCCAGCCGGCGTGGGGGAGGGGACGGGCAGGGTGCACCCTCCTCTCCTGATCCTCTCTTCTGCCTCTGTGTGGTTTTTTTGCAGGTGTGTCAATTTTAATTCTGCCCAGTAGGTGGGACTTGGTGACTTTAGCACCATTTTTTGTGTGTGCTGCCTCCCCATCTTCTATTGCAATCCTCAGAAGTCTGAGAGAGAGAGAGCGAGCGAGCGAGAGCGCCTGATACCGAGAGCCAGTCTGCAATCAACAAGGCAGCCCTATCCACTATGCGTCTCAGACCGCTACTGTAGGGGGAATTACAGCTTCTCCTAGCCAGCTGCCAGCATGATTTCATCTGCTGGAGGATTTTTGCATCTGATCGTTTGAGTTTTTTTCCTCCCTCTGTCTTTGTTTCCTTCCCCTTCTCCCCCCCCCGGACCCCCCTTTCCTCCTCCTCCTCCTCCTCTTTTTTAGAAGCAGCAGTCGGAGATGGATGTCTCTCTTTGCCCGACCAAGTGTAGTTTCTGGAGGGTATTTTTGCTCTGGAGCATTTGGGGAGACTATGTGCTTTCGGTGCTGGCTTGCCCTGCCAATTGCCTTTGCAGCAAGACAGACATCAATTGCAAGAAGCTGGATGACGGGAACCTCTTCCCTCTCTTGGAAGGGCAGGATTCAGGCACCAGCAATGGCAACACCAGCATCAACATCACTGACATCTCCAGGAACATCACTTCGATGTGAGTCAGCTCTTCCCACCCCGGTGGGGCCCCTTCCTCTACGGCTGCCCGAGACACTGGCGAGTGTGTGTGTGTGTGTGTGGGGGGGGGGGGATAAGGGGAGAAACCGGCGTGTGGATTTCAGGTGCCCTATGGATGATGGTTGGTCTCTCCTTGTCTAGCCTGGGTTGCCGGGCAGAGGATTTTCTGCCCCCGCTGAAGCAGCAACAGTTTGGCTCACGTTTGAGTGGAATCAAGTCGATGAGATGAAAGGGCTTTAGCAGGGGAGGGCTGTGGGCAGAGATGCTGTGAAGCGACCTCTTCTTTTCACTGGTGGTGTGAGCCCAGCGATGGAAACACGCACAAACTGGGCACCCACAGCGGTTCTCAGGCGCCTGCTCGGGTAGAGACTTCGGAGCCGATCAGGTTTTATCCCCACACTGGCAAAAACCCACTCTCCTCTGCCCCGGCTGCCTCTCTCAGGGAAGCTGCTGTTTCTACTTTTTTAAGGGCAAAAGCGGGGGAGGGAGGGAGATGTCCCTCCAGTTGCTACAATTTTCCAGCCCCACTCTCATGCTGAGCTGGGATTTGTGTATTTTCATCTCCGGGTAGCGGGGGTATGTGTAGGAGGCAGATATTTTTAGTGGAGCACTTTGCGTTTGTTTGCATGCTTGTTTATCTGGAAAATCAACTTAAAGTTGCATTATCCTTGTTTGGAGAGGCTGGTAGCAAACCCCATGCAAATCTCATCAGCGCAGAGCGGGAAGGGACTGGATTTTCAGCGCCCCCCCCCCCCTCCTCATGCTGTTTTATGTGTGTGTTTAAAAAATCCCCCATCTTCTACACTCTCTGCTCTTCAGTGTTCAGTACGTTTTTGGTGAGGTGAACTCCAAGCAATTTCATTATTCTAATGCTAATTGAAATGTGGGCATTTAGGGAAATGTAGCCCCATGAGTAAGTTGCCTGTGGGAGGTTTACAGAAATGAGGTGGAATTCTTTATCCTGGCAGTTAAATGCAGCAAGGGTTGGAATGAGTAATTGACAGTTATTTATTTATTTTCCACCTCCATTGTGAAATAGCTTGTTTGAAGGGTGCGCTTTGATGGCTCTTTTCCTCAGGCTGTGCTATTTGGTCTCAGTGCAATTGTAGCAACCGTTATGGAATAATTGTGACACCCTCCTTAGGAGCTTTGCTAGTCACCTTTAGCCGATAAAGATGACTGGGCTACCACAGATCCCAAGTGCTGTTAACACGTTTAATGTAATGAATGCCCAAGCAATTCTAGAGAGAAACGCGGACCTGTTCCCATGTTATGGCTTTTCTTTTCCAGCAAATCTGCTCAGAAGCTAAAGGAATTAGGGAAAGTAAATATGAGCCTAATGTAATGTTTGCGTTCGAAATGGCTTGTATTTACCCTGGGCTGGAGTATTGGGTAGAGAGATCCAAATGATGCTAGGAAAGTGGGAGAAACTTGTGTTTGTTACTGTGCTTACTTTGGTTGTGTTTTTATCTTAACCCTTTGCTGTTAAACTGTGAGCATCAGGCATACTATGCAAAGGGGGAAGAACTAGCAATTTGGTTACTGTGGCTCAGAGGCAGATTGTGTAGCAGTTAGTACCTGTGTGTACACACTTCTGAAATGCTGGAAGAGACAGTATATTGTGAATCTTTTGTGTCTAGAAAATAAATGTTCTTACTGCTTTAAACTTGCTGATGAGTGGTCAGCAAAATCACCCAACCCAAACAAACCCCCTAAAACCCAGCCTCCGATCGCTCAACTCCATTAGCAAAGGTGATGTTTGTTTTCAGGTGAAGAGCATCTTTTCAGGACAGGAATACTAAGAAGGTGACTGGGTAATCTCTGGGAGTTCCACCTAGCATAATATGTCTTCTCCTGCTCCCTACATGGACTTCTCTAGCTGTGGAAGAAATGGTGGTAGCTGAACTGACGCTAGTCCATAACCACCACTATTGTGAATCAGGGTTTTAGGATGCATATCATGGAAGATGTCTCAGCAGTGAGATCTGTGAAATGGTGAAAGAGTCTAACCAGGGAAAAGGTGAAAATCTGGGTGCCCAGGATGCTTACAACTGCCACTAACAATTGTACTTGAAGGGGACAACCTAGTGGGCCAGGGCTAGATGGCACCTCAGAAGTCATTTCTTCCTCTGATTTGTGTGGGATTCCTTAGGGACCTGAGTGTGTTGCCTGAAGGCACTAGGGCAGCAACTTGTTTTTAGCAAGAATACTTTGCTCATTCTGCCTTCAACAGAAACGGAGGCTAGAAAATGGCTGAATGGACCAGTTCATGGGGAGAGAAGGTCAAAGGTCATCCCTGCCCCCACTTCTAGATTTTAAATATGGGCTATTGTTCAGTTCCTTCCTTGCCTTCC
Organism: Pelodiscus sinensis; assembly: GCF_052426305.1. Classification (NCBI taxonomy): domain Eukaryota; kingdom Metazoa; phylum Chordata; order Testudines; family Trionychidae; genus Pelodiscus; species Pelodiscus sinensis. The sequence continues at coordinate 31,150,004 of NC_143065.1, forward strand.
AAACCTATACTGTTGCCAAAGAAGTTATAGTGTCCAGATGCTAGGGTGATGGGCACGTTCTAAATCTATCTAATAATGAATGCACTGCCTTTCTCAAAGAGAAGAGTGTGGCACCCCCTCATGCTGAATGTCACTTTTGTGTTATCCCGCTTCATCCTGTTTCCTAGTATCAAAGCCCACCGGGGCTTTCATTTTGCTAGCCAGAAAGACTTAGTGGAGTGCAGTTGCCACAGTGGGCAGTGAGATGGGCTGGGGTGGGTAGCTCGCTAATTCCTCTTGGTGAATGGTGTGTGAAAGGAGACAAGTAGCTAGCTTGCAGCACCTGCCTTTCCTGTCAGCCTCTGGGGTGGGTGTGAGGGGAGGTTGATTTGGCACGGGCTGATAGCGGAGCTCTGATGCTCGCTGCTGTCATGGATCTTGAGTTTCTGGGCCTGTTCTCCAGTCCACACTACCTGATAGCTGGTGTGTGAGAAGGAATCTCTAGTTTTCAGGAGACTCTCACGGAGGCTTTCCCTACACTCGGCTTTTGAAAACACGGGTGGGGATATTGTCTTTTCTCCAGAAAGGCCACAGAGCCTAGGGTGGTGCCTTCCCCATTGCCAAAAGACAGACCTAGTAAAGCTGTGTTCACTGGGACGCTGGTGGATTGAATGGTGGACATGCAAGGCCATTTTCATCAGGGGAAGGGGTGGGAAAGAGAAGGGACCAGGGCTGTGAGGAAAAGAACCCTTGGCGGTAAACACTCCATTCCCCTTCATTTTCAAACTCTCGTTATGCTCCAAAGCCCAGCCGGAGAAGCCCTGAGCCCTTTTGTCACAGGTCTTCAAAAGACATCTTTTGGAGACTTACGATGAGTCGCCGGAAGCCTTTTGCTCTAGTTATTTAACATCCTGGAGGCTGGCGAGGCCAGGGCCGCTTGTGCGAGGTGCTGTACAGGCAGGTAGGAAACAGGAGGCCTTCCCCAAAGTGCTGAGGGTCTAACAGAGCACATCACCGGCACAAGGCAGAAGTGTGGGCCGAGCTGAGGAAAGGGGTAACATGATGCGTGCCAGTTGTAGCCTAGATGTCCTTGTTTGTGGTATTTGGGGCCCTGTTCTTTGGGATTTGTGTGGGGCATGCACTCTCTTTTCTCCTATCAATGGCAGGGAATTAGCAGCAGTGAGGGGCTGGACCCTGGCGTCCCATATCTTCCCCTTTCCCTGGGATGCTGCCAGTGATGAGAAGCTCTTTGCCACCTTCTTCTCTTCTGGGTTGTTCCCTAGCCCCAGCCATGCAGGCGTTCCCTCCCCTGAAATCAGCCCAGAGGGCTTGGTTGGTGCAGGCTTGTTCAGCAGCGCCTCGCTTTGTCACGACGCGGCTGTCGAGCTGTCGTGGACGGAGTTTTGAGTTGCATGCTGAGGTGCCGGTTCACAGGAGCGGATTCCCTCAGCTGTCTGTGTGGGGAGGAAAACGTGCAGTGTAAGTGCAGCGTAGCCAGGGCCTGTGCTGCTGGCAGCTGTGCGTGAAGGCAGCCCTTTGGCTAGCGCTCAGCCATGGCCACGCTCCTGTCGAGCCGGTGATCCTAAACACCAGGCGCTCCTGGAAATGCAGCCGTATGTGGGTCGCTCTGAGTTTGGCTGGCCTGCTTTAGCTATCAGAGCCGGTGTAACTCAAGATGCCCTTTAAAAGCTTGTTTAGAATTTGAACAAAAGCCTCAGTTAATTAATGTTCCACTCTCAGATTGCTTCTTGCCACTCCTGTCCTCCTTCCATAGAGACCTGAATGGTCACATTTCTTGCTTAGATCTGTGAAGCCAGCCCTGATGTAGGCTGCAGAGGGCGATCAGGTTGGGGGCGCAAGGCGGAGAACCAGCGGGGAGGCATGGCCTTGTGAGAGGGATGTGGGATCTTCCAGCTGCTTCCAGGAGCAGATTGCTCAAACTCTGGTAAGCTGGAGCGGCTTCTGTAATTGGTGGACTCTCCCATGCAGTGCTGGGAAAAGGGTAACTTGCAGAATAAGAATCCAGCTCAGAAAAGGTTAACAAACACATTCTTGGCCCTGGCTGAGTGTGGTAAGTGGGTGAGGACTGTGTGTCTGGCAGTACCCTGTTGAGCGGCGAGGGCTCTCACCCCTGTCCCCGAGCGCCCTGGCAACGCATCTAGCTTTGTGATGTTGCTTCTGGGGATGTGATTCTGACCAGGAGCTGTTTAGCGCCTCCCTGCCCCATGGAAATCGCGTGCGCTTTCCCGTTAGCTGTAGTTGTGTTAAATCAGGCGCGACCCTTATCTGTGCTGCTTTCCCAGAGGCCAGAATGCTCCCAGGAAAAATCTGTGGTTCGTCCTTGGTTTTGGAAAATGGGGGCTGTTCCTGGGGGCCCATTCCAGCGCAGCCAGGGCAGCCCCCACCCGTGGCAGGCTCGGCCTGCTGTGCTGTGGGCAAGGGAAGGTCCGCTCTAGCCTGGCTGCAGTGGGCGGAGAGGGGAGGGCTCTCCCAGCCGAGTTGGGCTTGAACCTCCCCCGTCTGTGCCCGTTGAATCAGTTAACCGGTTAAACATAACATGTAGCCGGTTAGCTGATGAAATGGGACGTTACACACCTACCGCCTGCTTGGGGCCTCCAGCCGGGGCTCCCCTGAGGGAGCGCTTGCCTGCGCACTACGAGGGCCCTGTGGGAGCCGTGGGTGGGCTAGCTTGCAGGTAGCTCGCGGCGGCGGGGTTTCAGCGTCCCTGTGGGCTGATGTGCTTTACTTATTTCCTAGTGAGGTTAGTGCTGCTGTGGAATGCCAGGTCTGGGTTTGGGAACACGCGCTTTCCTCACCCCTGGGAGAGAGCAGTTCAGTCTCCTTGGCGCGTTCCGTCCCCAGCCTCTGCTGAGAGTGCCGGGGAAGAGCCCAGGTGTGACGTGGTCGCTAGGCCACGAGGAACGGGACTCGATCCCCACCAGGTCCTTTCAGTCTGTCCACCCAGCAGCCATGTCCATGACCTGGAGGGGAGAGTGCCTCTTCCCGTTCCCAGTGCCCCAGCTATGCGGGCTTGTTAAGCTCTCGTTAGAGCCTGGTCACCGCTTAGCAGAGCCGACCCTTTCCAGGAGGACAGAGGGGACCGGCCATTCCATGCTGTAGTGCTGAGTCGCTGGTGTGGATCAACTCCCCTGTCATTGCACTGGCATCATCTTATCAGGGCAGATCTTGAATTCTTGGCGTGCTGGCTAGAGAGTCGGGGCATTTCCTTTATGGCGGCGTGGGAAGCACACGTGTGCTCTGGCACAGTGTGCGTGGGTAAGACGGGATGGAGGAGTTTGCCATCTGGGCTGCCCTACTTCTCAGCTGCTGCTCTGGTACTGGAAGGATTCTGCCAACAGGATAGTGCTGGGGCAGAGGGGTGCATCACTCCTGGGCTCCCTGTTGCAAGGTCTAGGTGGGGTTCCCCGTGCTCAGCACAGAGATCCTGTCCCTAGTACGCAGGGCAGCTGGCAGTTGCTCCTTGTGCTGACTGCGGAAGCAGATCAGTTTTACATTGGGAAACACCCCTGTTGAGGGCTTGGAGATGGGGGGCCAGGAGGCATCATTACTATTACCCAGCAGGAATGGGTAGCTGCCTATGATAAGGTGAGCAAAATTCACATCCTAAAAGAGACACAGGAATCTATGCCATCCTATTCTTGGGGGGCCCCTCATGGAGAAGCCTGTGCCACCCCCAAAAGGGGTGAGCCTCTTATGGGGTCACCTGCTATGCAGGTGATTTACCCTGGGAGACCGAGAGAGTGGTCAAAGCCAGTGTTCCCTCTAATTTTTTCCACCCACGTGCAGAATAAATATCATGTGCACCGAGGCATGTGTGGATGTGCACCACCAGCAGGAACACATGCTGCCGGCTGCGGGTACTCTGTTAATCAGCAGGGTGGCATTTGAATCTCTCCTGGGTGGCTGCCCAAGTGCTCAGCTTACAGGGAGCACTGGTCAAGGCTCAGCAAACCTAGCCGATGCAGTGAGGTTACATCAGATCCCCGGCGCTGTCTGGTGTAACCAGACCGAGTTAAACCTGAATGTGCTTCAATCTCTACTACGTAAGCCTTGGAGGAGGGGCCTGCTGGATCAGTTCTCAGCAGCCTCACAGCCTGGGGAAGACTGGCTCACTTGTCATGCATGGTGAGCTCTGCGCACGTGGACACAGGGCAGAGAAGAGACCCTCAGTGTAGTGAGTGCGTTGCTCCTGGGGGAAGCAGCAGATAACATGGCTCTGAGACAGCCTGCCTGTTCTGTAGTGCATGGAGCAGCGAGCTGTGCACCGTTCCACAGTGCCCGATGCGGGGATGGAAGGAGGTTAGAGTTCCTGTCGGCCTGTCATGATGGGAGGGGTCACTGGTGAACCTTCCCGTAAGTGACTAAGTGAACTGTCATGCTGGACACCGTGGGGTGTGGTTACCAGGCGCAGAGGGGGGACTGTACAAGTCCCCTCACTTTACTGCAGCAGCATCTAGGCCTTTTACCCCAGCCTAGGGCGGATCCAGCGCCGCTGCCTGTGCTGAAGAGGGTGTGGTGGCCTCTGTTTTCACTAGGAAGCGTCTCTGTGCACATTTCAGCCATGATCTGTCCAGGCAGCGTGACTTGGGAGGCCGCTGGTTGGACACACGACCGCTTTCCTCCTCCGTGCCCAAGAATCTCAGCTGTGACCTTCAGCCCTTTATGAGATGCATGTGCGAATGTAGTGTTTATGAGAACTGGCTGGGACCAGCCAGAACAGAGGCAGCTGTCAGATATTGCAGGGATAAGGGGCTTTTAGACAGAGTAGGGGCTGTGCCAGATTCCCCCTGCCTACCGACCTTCTGCTACGCCTCTGTCCCTGACCAGCAGCATGCTCTGCCTTGCCCCCTCCTCCGCTGTTCCAGCTCTGATGGGGTGGGGGAGAGTGTCTTCTGAGTAGAGAATGCAAATTGTGCCAGATTATGGGGTGAATTCCTGACGTGGACAAAGATACACTAGGATGAGATTCACCCAGCTCATTCTCACTTGTGCCATCAGCTGGGAGATGCTGTTAGGTCTCCAGAGGCCACGTGCCCCTATGTTCCCAGCGCCTTGGGTCTCTCTGTCTCTCCCGGATCCTGGTCCCTGAGGGTTTGGCTGCTAGTGAGATCATTACAAAGATCTGTAATTCAATCCATCTTTGTTTTGCACAGTGTTTGTTTATGCAGCGCGCTCATCCCGACGCACATTGCCAAGTGAGAGGCGGGCGCTGCGAGAGACACTGATGGCAGAGGGAGAGGGAAAGTCACATCCCAGGGTGTGAAGACGTTTTGGGTTAGGTCTTAGAGCCAGAGGGGGAGTCAGTGGGTTGGAGAGAGGCAGGGAAGTCTGCTCCAGGTGGCAGGGGGTGCTGAGATGATGGCGCTGTCACCAAGAGAGGGCAGCTCTGTGGAAGAGGCAGGTGTTGTGAGAGACGTGGTCCGTGAGAGAGGCTGGCTTGAGACTGCAAAGGACCATAGAACTGTTTGGATAATCTGGAAAGATTCTGATCTTGGGGAGCTGAGCCCTGGAATCTTCCAGCTTATCCTGGCTCTGGCCTTCATTTCCAGGGGCTGGTTCCCAAATGAGTGTCACCCGATACCCTGCAGGGGTGATGTCTGGAGCCTCTCCTCTCTGTTGCTCCCGCTGGGTGTCGTGATGGGGGTTGTTACAGGTCCGTCACACCCACATTCCCAGCGGGTCTGCATGCTGCTATTGCACTTGTTTAACTCGTTCCCTTAGGGCTGGGATTTTTCCTCCTGAAGTACTTAAATCAGTCCTCCCTCTAGCGCGGACGTAGTTATACTAGTGCGAAGGTGCCTTATTCCCCTACCCATACAGGAATAAGCTGTCCTGGTGAACGCACTATCAAACTGTGCAGTAGCTGGGTTGTTCTGCTTTAAATACACTGGGAGGGTTAAACACACAATTTCTGTGTGTAGACAAACCCCCAAACTCAGAACTCATGCTCCTGCCCCTGTGCATTTCTCAGAGCTGTGCTCAGCATCCCTACTTTGCACGTGAAACTCTTCACACTCCTAGAAGGAGGCAGTTTCATGCTTGCCTTGATCTTTGGACCCTCCAGAGCATCTGCAGCCAGCCTAGTTCTACACAGGGACATGGTTGCCTCACAGCCGCCTTTCCCAAGAAAGGGAAAGGAAGTGCCAAACATTCCCCAGCAAATGCTGTGCACAGAACACATCCCAGGGGCCAGCTAGAGACCGGTTGTAAGGGGTGCAGCTCTGCTGACTTAATGGACTTGCATCTGCCTGTGCCAGGTCTCCAGTTGGCCCAAGAAGCCACCTCTTATCAAGGCTTGGAGACCATGCATAGCAGGTTGTCTGCCTGCGCTAAGCAGACTGGCGTGTTCAGCCACAACCTCTGAGCTGATGTCTCTGTGCCTTCACTTCCAGTGCCACACGCTCCCTCCTCGAATGCCTCTTGCGAGCTCAGGCCTCACAGCTCTGTCAGTGCATCCTGCGTGGCTCCCTCTTGTCCAAATGCTGCTTCTCTGATCAGGAGGCCACAACCCCAGAAACGCCTAATTCTGGAACCTGTTCTCCAACCCAGCCCGCCTGCCCAGGGAGGTCCCCCTGGTAAGCTTGAAAGCTGCTTCTGGAAGGGTAGGCTATCTGCTGGGCAGAGCCTCACTGAGAAGATTTCTTCTGCAGCCAGGAGATGGCTAATGGGAAAGCAGGTGACTGAGCTGGCTTTGCTTGGCATTGATTGGACTGTAGAAGGGAAAGGGATCGATGGGCTGTACGTAATATCCCCCCAGTCTTTCCCAGCAACCCTCATTCCCAGGGGGCACCTCTACTCTCAGATTCCCCACAGGTCTTGGGGTGGCTGAGAACTGCCGGCCACTGTGACAGCTGGCGAATGTGCCACGGAAGTGGCAGAAGAGTCCAGCGCCCCTTGGAAGTGGTGGGACAGGGAGTTGGGAAGATCCAGACACAGGCCAGGCCTTGCATTGTATCCCATCCCATAGGGAGGAGCTCAGACACAGGAGCTGTTGTGAGCTGCTAGCCAGGGTGAAGCTGGAGGAAAGGGGCAGGGTGGGGTGAATTGTGAGCATGCCCCGCCGTGCAGGGAGCACTGCGTGCACTGAGATGTGTCCAGCTCAGTTCTTGATGGAATTGTTCAGCTCACCGTCCCCCTGAGATGTGCAGGCTAGTTTCCCTGAAGACGGAGGGTTGTTTATGTTAAATGATTTTTCCACTGGAGTAAAATCCCCAGCATAGAAGGTTTGTGTGGGTACAAAGCAGGGCTCACGCTGAGTGCCCAATTCTGGCTTTTTTATAGGTAGAAACACCCCAGCCATCATATCAGGGACCCCATCTGGTTAGCTGTGCTGAACTGCTCCAGCCTGGCACACCAGCAGCCACTGGTGTGAGTGGCCAGAAGTTTCATGAAGAAACCAAATGCCCCTTTAGCCACAGTACGATATTAAGTGCCCTGTCTTCCTGACCCCAGTGTCTGGCCTGGTGATGCCTTGCAACATGCAGCTTAACAGTGCTTTCCATTTACCTCTGTCTGCTGGAAGGGCTGGTGCTCTTCAGTGGCTTTTAGCCTTAGGAACATACTGCTGCAGTGAGTTCCCTGGGTTCATTTCATATTCTCAAAAAGTGTTTCCCTCCATCTAGGGGAGCTTAAATTACTCCTTCCATTGAGCATCCCTTTGGACTGGCTGATGGCAAGTTCCACTTTGCCCAGTAGCTGGTTAAGCTCCCACTCCTCCCCCTGCTCAACCCATACCTCCTTATTCACCCTCTGTGCCAGTCACTAATAACAAGAGCCCTGCACATTTGCGGAAATCCGCTTTATATCCGTGGGCATCCACATCTACGGATGTGGATGCAGATATCCACGGCTCATTTTTGTGGATGTAGACGTGGATGTGGATACAAAAATTCGGATCCAGGCGGAGCTGTAGTAATAACTACACTGAGCAGCCCCAGCCTTGACATCTGTGCTGGAGGTAGCCCATTATTGACTTCTCCGTGAACTGCCCAGTTGTTCCTTCTCTGTGCATCCTGTCTCTCCTAGCTAGTGTCTCTCCTAGCCAGATATCCATATAGCCCTGAGGCCAACCTTCTGTTCCTCTTCTCAGAGGCTGAGGACACAGGAACCCTCCTCCACTTCAGTATTCCTGATCCCACTCCAGAGTATCTCTCTGCTGACACCTCGCTGCTGGGGCTGATGCTCTTCCCTAACCCCCAGACTAGCTGCTGACTCCTTCTACTGTCTCTGCCATGCCCCTGTGTGACCCAGGCTCTGCTGCCATTTCTTGTCTCCCCCTAGCTGGCCAGTCAGAAACTCACCCGAGACGCCCTCCCATAAACCTGCCTCTCAGCAGCTGCTCCCAGCCCAGATGGGATCAGGTTCTTGAGCTCTGGGAGTACGTGCCTGCGAGGCAGCCTGGATCAGGCCTTGCTCCAGACCAGAGCCCAGACACTCGCCTAGCTCTCCAGCCTCCTAGCACCTGGCTTTCCTTGTCCGTTACCTGGAAAATGCTCAGGGTGTGAAGTGCTGAGAGCCCCTGCGAGGGACTTTACCTCAGCTAAATGCCTGGGCTTGTCCCTTTCTCATCCCAGCCCGGGCAGTGAGGAGGGTGAGCTGGGGAGCCCCCGGTCCATAGGAGCACTGCGCTCTGTTGCAGCTTTGTGGCAGCTCTCCGGACACCCGTCAGCCAGCCAACAGCCGCCCCACCTCCTCGTTCCCCTAGTCGAGTGGCTTTGCCTTTTCCAAGTGTAGTTCAGCCACTGGAGGGCAGCGTGCCGTACAAGATTGCATGTAGGCGTCCAGGAGAGACAGGCTGGAGCTGCAGAACAGTTTCGGATTGTGGTGTGGGGAGGGATGGTGACAAATAGAGACGTGGCAGGACTCCCTTGTACCCCCCAAGTCCTGCACTGAGAAGCAAGTTGGCTCTGACCCAGCAGGAGGGAAGGGCAGGTTTCTGGATGTGCCCAGACAAAAGACACGCCATCCTGCCAGCCCCTCTGTAGTGATCAGGGCCTGAGTCTCCTCTTGCTTACCTCAGCATGGTTCTGGTGGGTGCTCATAGGTCTCGGCAGCCCTGGGCTCTGGGGTTCAAGCTCCTCATGAAGAAACTCCCTGTCTCTGCTGTTCAGCTCTGAAGCAGACATGGTCCTGTGTCACATGCTGCCGTGGGATCCCACTTTGGGCTGACTCACAGCTCTCTTTTCTGAGCCTCTCCCTCCCTCCCTGCAAAGGCACCCACATGCTGCCTCAATGTTATGAGCTCTCTGGCCTCAGGATGTTCACATCTTCTCCCCCGTGGGCTTCCCTTGGGTGGTGCTGGCCCCTGTGCTCAAGACAGAGCTGGTACAGAGTGAAATGTGCCAGGGGGTGGAGGGCTGGCGAGCCAAGGACAGAATTTTAGTTCCTTATTCAATAAAATCGAAGATGCGGATGTGCTGTGTTGTTGCCCTTTGTGACGATCATTTAGCAACAATACTAGATAGGTCGGGCCCTACCAAATTCGTGGGTTTGAAAAATGTGTCACAGACTGTGAAATCCGAATCCCTCTGTGAAATCTGTTTATTTTAAGGGGGGTTGTGGTATTGCCACTCTTACTTCTACGCTGTCTTCAGAACCGGGCAGCTGGAGAGTGGCCCCGGCTAGCCTGGCACCCAGATCTGAAGAGAGCGCTGCCACCAGCAGCAATGCAGAAAGAGAATGATGGCAATACTGTTACCTCCCTACAGTAGCCTGGCAACCCGTTCCCACACAGCTTCCTTTTGGGTCGGGACCCCAATGGTTTCAACACCATGACATTTCAGATTTAAACAAATGAAACTGAAGATTTTAAAAATCCCATGACTGTGACATTTCCCAAAATGGGCTGTGTATTTGGCAGGGCCCTGTACAATGGAGGTCAGTATTATTATTTGCTGATGGGGAAACTGAGGCTCCCATCTAGGGAGGGCAAGGAGTCCAGGTCCCTGCTGTGCTGCCACGGGCTCCTTGGGATATGGAACCAGCCAGGTCCCACCACCCCCCCGACTCACTTCTGCCCTTCATGAATGGGAATGGGGAGGGTGACTGTTACTTGACTCCTCTGGAGAAGGTGTGGGGGGGGGGGGTGCAGCCAAAAAAAGTTGGGGAACCTCTCTCCACTCTAGCCATAGCTGAGGTGTTTGCATGAACCAGAGCAGCTAGGGCAGGGGCAGAGATCTTCCAGTCCAGCTGCTGAGGGAATTTAGGGAGATGCTCTCAAACTCCCCAAGGTGGAATCTCGCTAGTGTATTAAGGCTCTTGACCAATTACCATGACCACATGTAGGCAGGATCTGAACCCAAAATACAGTTCTTCCAGAAGCACCACATTGTGGTGAGGCTTGGGGTTTGAGAGCTCCACCTGCTGAGTCTCTTTTCTGCCACCCCTCCCCTCCCCGCCCCACATTGTGCGAGGAAATTGGAGTCAGCACTGAGGCAGAGGAGAGCACCCTGTCTGAGTCACCCACAGCAGCTCTAACAGCCCTTGGCTTTCCCCGCGAGAGGCTCTCATTAGAGCACTGAGCAGCCCAGTTCGGCTGAGCTGACAGGTTGAGATGCCATGGCCGCAGTGGGGTGTAGAAGAGGAGCGGTATATGCAGAAGGGTGGCTTGAGGAGTAGTTACTCAGAAGCAGTTTTGTGCATTTGCAGAGGGAAGAGTTGTACTTAACTTAGGATAGGTCTACACTGCACGGCTAGGTAACCCGAAATAGCTACCCTGCATCTTAACAAACCGCCCGTTATTTCAAAATATTTTTTGAAATAACAGGCGCGCTGTTTCGACATCCTGGTAATCCTCGTTCCACAAGGGCTAAGGGATGTCTCCAAATAGCGTGTTAGTTCAAAATATGGCACTGTTTAGGTGCACCAAATTTTGAAATAGCCTATTTTGAAATTCAATCTTATTTCAAGTTTAGGGTGCACCCTAATATCTGACCAGTTGCAGTACCTTGCTCTCCCACTAGGGGTGTATGGCTGAGGTTTAGGGTCACAGTTAATTCACAGTGGGATGTGGTGAAGGCTTTGTCCATCCTGTTACATTCAAGCTGTGGTTAGGTACACCCACATACTTACAATCCTGTCTATGGGGCGGCTTTAAATCTCCCCCTGATCAGTGCCTTGGAACCAGGTGTAGTAGGTTGGGCCACTCCTGCTCCAATTAAGCCTTTACTACATGTACTAGCACAGTGCTTTGCTAGTGATAGGTGGGTGCTAAGTGCAGGGCTGAAGAAACTGCTGGATCCCCAAGATGTAAAGGGCAGAGAGGAGACTGGGGTGGGAAAAGGGGTGTGTGGGATGCGAAGAGTTACATGGAACTGTGACATGCCCCTTTCTACTTTAGCAGTCCTACTTCCAGAATCACGGCTCCCCATGGCCCCATGGTAACCACAAGCATCTCTACAAGAGGAAAAAAAAGTGTCCTAGTTATTTTCCTGCCTGGATAATGCAGTTTGGATGCATTTAGGGTGGCGTGATTGTGCCACCTAGTGGCCAGATCTTGTAACAACAGCTCAGGTTTTCACTAGTGCAGGGGTCGGCACCTTTCAGAAGTGGCGGGCCACGATTAACTTATTCACTTCTATGTGTCTGCGTTCCATTGATACCTTTTAAAGTTAATAATAGTCCCACTTTCATATTAGCAGCTTCATTAATGAATAGAGATGCAGATCTTACTGCTTAGTGTGATCCTTGGAGAGAGGGGGCAGGAGCAGCTTGGCTGGTACCTACTGGTCTCCAGGGATGAGTATCTCTCAGGCAGGATCTGCAGGCAGTGCTGGAAGAAGTGTAAGTGCCACTCCTAGTCCCCAAATCCTAGATCCTCTGCTGCCATTTCAGCTGCCCTTTCCCCCCCCCCCACACCTCTGCACACTCAATGTGCATCACCACCACATCCGGATTTGGAGATGGCTGAGCCGGTGTGATTGTGCTGGGGAGCCATGATGTAGTTGGTGATCGACTGGCCTGACACCTTCCATCCCACTGCATCCCTCTGCCCCCGCCTGGGCTGCCCCCTACCCACGCTTCTGAGGAGGCAAGAGACTGGACTGTGATACCCGCCGGGAACTGACCTGAGAGCACCCGCAGCCGCTGCTGTACCTTAGGCGGAGGGGCCAGCCAGCCGCTACGGCCCCAGAGTACCCTCCAGTCCTGGGCCAAGCCGCTCTCCCGGGATGGCGGGAGGGGCTCTCTCCACTGTGTGTCTGGCTTGGTCTCCTGTTCTGGCTCCACTCTGGCTTTTCCTTTCACATTTCTACAGTCAGATGCACTCCCTCAGGTGATCACCAGGCAGGGGGAGGCTGTGCAGCAACCATGTCCTGCCTCTCTGGAGCAGGGGGGAAGGCAGGGTGGCTAAGGAAGCATGCACATTGCTGGGGGAGGGGAGGAGCAGTGCGTGCCAAGCCAGATCCGGTGCAGAGCCTTGGGGCTTCCCCCCTCCCGCAGGAAGCCGGCGCTGGCTCCAATCTTGCGGGAGTGCAATGCTGGAGCGCTAGCACGGGCTCCCCTTTGCGGGTAGGGGGAGAAGCGAAGGGGGCTGAGCTCAAGCCGCAAACGATAGTTAGCTCCTAAGTGAGCCATAGAACCACAGGTTGCCGACCGCTGGACTAAGGGGACTTTTCTGGTGAACATTCCCATAATACCATTAGGTTTTCATTGCATGTGCCACTCAAAATCATCTTGCATGCCGCTTATGGCACACGTGCTGTATGTTGCCGACCCCTGCATCCAGCTGTGATGGACCAGGCCGGGTCTGGGCACAGTTGAGGGCATCTGCTCAGGGTGAATTGCTCAAATTTGGGGCGCTCTATAGCCCCCAGACTGGAGACCTTCCCAAATAGGCCACAAACCAGTCCCGCAGAGCGCTTCAGCTGCCTGCCTAGCCAGCCAGAAGCCTCACGAGAAAAACCCCTCCGACACCCCAGCAATATCCATGCCTCAGATGGCCCCAGGCCTCATACACAGGTGAGGGGTTTTAGAACCCAATCTCACCTTCCCCGAACAAGTTCTATCCGGTTCCAAGAAACTGGCCACAGATCCCAAGTCAATTTACACTCTGGATCTTACCTACAAATCATGCTGAGCCAGTCCTTTAGAATCTAAAATCTAAGGTTTATTACTAAAAGAAAGAAAAGCATGAGAGTAAGGTTGTTAAAGTATCATACATTACATGCATCGAATCTCCCAGTTCTCGATGCAGGCTCGCAGCAGAGATGTTATAACTGCTGGCTTAAAAGTCCTTGGTGTACATCCTATGTCAGGATGGGTCCACAGTTCTTTCCGGCTCATTGATCCCTGCAGTGCTGCATCTGGGATGAAGAGCTGAGCTGAACACCCAATGGAGGATGCCACATGGCCCCATATACCTCCTTCCTCGTCTCTTCTTGGCTGCATCAGGTCACCTGGCCAGTGGCCTATCCTTGTGTTCCCTGCTGGTAGCCCTTAGGTATCAGTTATCATTCTTGAGGTGTGTCCTTGGCCTATAGAGGGCTATTGTTCCACGGAGACTAGCTTATTAGCATGTCCATAGGCTGAGCTTCCGTGCCCATTGCTCAACCACATACAGAGAAACATTTGGTATCCACACAAAGTACATGCTTATAACTTCACACGCAGACATTGTACAATCACATGAATAACATATATAGAATCAGTATAAGATAAGCTTTCATTTGACACCTCACATGGCCCCCCTTTGTATCACGTTTTGGGGCAAACACCCTCCGCCCATGGGTGCAACAGTGATCTGGCTGGTCACCTAAAATCCAGTAACGTGACACCAGCGTGAAAGTGTGTGCACGTGTGTATGTGCACATGCATGGGAAATGGCCAGGGACACATCCCTGCTCACTATTGGGATGCTGTCCAGTAGTACGGGGCCCACTTTTCAGTCCACTTGAAGAAAGGAGGGCAGGGGGGAACTTGCTGCAACTCAGAATATTTGAAAGCATTTTGGAAAGTTCAGTGGAAACAGTTGATTGGACAGGAGCCTTCTCTGGGAGGTTGCGTGCTGCGACCTGGCAGCTCCTGCTGACACCGCAGAAGTGGCATGTGGAAGCAGCCATGCTGGTTCCATTGCCCCACGCTCAGGTAAAAATGCAGACCACAAACAAGCCACGTTGAAGGCGCCGTGCAAATGAGCCCTGGGCTGGTTAGGAGCCAGGGCCAGGAAGCATGGGGATTTTTTCAGTATCATTTTGATTTCAGTTGTGTCCTTTTAGCTGCTCTCCACGCCATGCCCCTTGCATCCTGAGCCTTCTCTCTTAAAGCTGCAGTATGGAATGGTGGGAGGTACTGAGCTGGGCGGGGTACTGGCTGGGAGATAAAGGGGCCCTTAGCTACAGCGTTTCATTGTGTGAGCAGCTCCTGGCGCTTAGCAAATATGCAATAAAACTCTCTCAAGCAGGACTCTCCAAAATGTGCCGGCTTCGACAGGAGATTGGCCAGCCCGGCTTGTCCCATGCAACAGAAACTAACCCTTCCCTTCCCATCTCCTAGCTCAACCCCTTCCCAGTCTCAGTTGCTGGTCCCCCACTGCCCTGCTTCTCCCCACTGTGGCAAGATCAGCCTTGGCTTACATGGGAAAGGGACATCAGGAAAGAATTTGCTATATTTGTTGCCTCTTTTTATATGCGGCAGCAGCCGGTTTTCAGCCAGCCGCCCGCAAAAGCTGCCGGGCCACAGGTTGGGAAACAATGCCGTGTATTAACCCCTCACATCTCCCCCATGTAGGCGCCCCTCTCCCCCTGTTTAGAGACTGCCAAAATGTAGAGAGGAAACATCTCTTTAGCCATGTCGGTCCCAGAGGGCTAGGGGAGGCTTCCCAGGGGAGCAGCTCTAGTGAGCAAGCTAATGGCTCCAAGTGGCTTGGTTACCATTGCTCCTTGGCAGGCTGTCTGGCAGCGGTCCAGTCTGGGGAGGAACGCTCTATGCCAGCTGTGTGTTTGAGAGGCTAAGGGAGAACCCGCCTTGTCCAGCCTCCCTTTCCCAGGGCAGCCTGTGCAGCCTGCTCGGAGCCTCCTCCAGACAAACTGCTTTCTGAGCGCCTGGTTTGCACCTAATGAAGCTTTGAGAATTAATTGATAGATGGCGCCAGTGCTGGGGTTTGTTAAAGTGACTGTGAATGCCTAACTGCATCTGTCCAGTGTCTGACAGAGCTGCTTGGCAGGGCAGGGCCTATTCCTAAGAAACACCAGAGAAAAACCAGACTTGTTCCCCTCACTCAGCAGCAGCAGAGCCCAACAGTGGCCAGGACAGGAGCAGTCAGAGCAGGGAACAGCAGCTTCATGGGTCGTTAGCCGTGCTCCCTGCACCTCGGTCCTGACCTGCAGCCCTCCCCATTCTCCCTGCTACCCCACTCCTGAGCTCCCACACAGCTCTGTCAATCCCTTCCGTCACAGCCCTCCTCTGCCGCTCCTGTTCTGGGCCCCTAGCAGCACAAATGCCCAGTCCCGCCTATTTTATTTTTATATGGAAATATGTTCCCAGGGACCTGGCCCTTGACCTCAAAACTTGTTGTCATGGCAACCCGGTGGACCTTTGATCCTGGAGCTCTATGGGGTGGGGGTGAGGGGCGACAGCCTCTCTTCCTTGTTCCTGTTTTATGTATGTTACCCCACAGCTGTGCAGGGTGTGGGGAGCCCCACAGAGCTCGCCGCAAAGGGGGAGCTGAGAACAAGAGGGATATCGGATGTGAGATGTAGGTGACATTATTCCAAAATTATTCCAAAATTTCAAAATGCCCATCTACACTGCAAGCCAATATTTCGAAATAATGTCGAGCTGGAGGACTTCTGACTCTGACTCCTGTAACCCTCATTTCACGAGGAGGAAGGAAAGTGGAAGGAAGAGTGTTTTTCCTTCGACTTCCTGCTGAGTAGACAGCGCCAACAGTCGAATTAAGCTATTCCGACGTCAGCTACACAATTGATGTTGCATAGATTAATTCTCAGTTTAAAAAACTAAGTTGCGTAGCTTAATTCGAGTTTTGCCCTGCTGTGTAGACGTATCTTTGGAGACCTGGCAAATTCAGGCTGTGTTAAATTAGGAATGTAGAAACTCCGTGGAGTGACTTCTGCAGCTGGACAGCAGGGAGCAATGTTCCCTCTAATTTTTTCCATCCATGTGCAGAATAAAATTGTATGTGTACCAAAGGGGGATGTGCACCACCAGTAGAAACACATGCTCCCACGGATGGGCACTCTGCTAATCAGCTGAGTGGCACCCGAATCTCTCATGGGAGGCTTCATGAGCACTTAGCTTACAGGTAGCATGGGCAAGGAACTCTAGCTCTGAACTGGAGCAGGCTGGTTAACTCCTGGCACTGGTAGGACTCAAAGTTCCAGCCTTTGCGTACAGACAGCAGTGCACACTGCCCTTGCATCGGCCTTAGGCCTGGTGCTGCACATGGCCTCTAACCTCTCCTTGTTGCACACAGCTCAGTGGCAGAGCCCTTATCCTCTGCAGCCAGTCCCTGCCTGTCTCTCACATCCCAGCTCAGCAAGCTGGGTGACACAGCAAGCTGGGCAGAAAACCCAGCTATCCCGACTCCCAGCCCTGTGCTCTAATCACTGCTGGTAGGTCATACTGCCTTATGGGCTCGGCAGAGACTCTGTCCTTGCATGATCTCTCATGGCCCAGGACTGCAGGTGTCAATGGCTCCTGGGGGTCAGCACTTGAATTAACCTGGGCCTTCGCTCTTGTCAGAGTGAGGCCATATATCTGGTCCCCAGGAGGGAAGGGGACAGCATACAGGTCGCACCCCCTTATTAGTCACTGTCCTGTGCCTTCTCAGATCCTTGGCTATGGGGGCTCCTTATGAGTGCCACAAGCCATGTCCACCTATCTGTCTGCTGGTGAGGGTCAGCTTGTTGGCCTATATTCCTGCATGGCCATGCTGGCAGTGTGTCGAACTGTCCAGTCTCAGAGGGGGCCACGCCTGTTCATTTGCAGCTGGGTTCCCTTCATACTCAGCCCCTGCGCCAAATGCAGGGCTAACTAGATATTACACCCGGCCCAAGCCCAAGCCCAGCCAGGTCTCCTTTCCTGTCCACTTCCTGCCATTCCTGCTGGTTCCCTGGGTTCCCTCCTCCTCCTCCGGCTCTCCCTGCCTGCCTGCTTCCAGCCCCCCTGGTTCATTGCAATGTGTATAGACAGGGCCCTGTGTTTGGAAATGGAGCTGCGTTGTCTCGTATTGATCCCTGCACGGATGGCTGCTGAGCTGGCTCTAGGGAGCCCTAATGACTCGCTTGGCAGTCGCCTCCTCCCCCACCTATCTCCTGTGCCTGACATGGCATCCGCCCAGTCACAGACTCCCATTGTGGGATGGAGTGGTCCTGTGGAGGGGGGGGCGGGGTGGACTCTGCCATGCTCCCCTGCCCCGCTGGAGGGAGGATGGCATCTCTCTGGATCCGTAATGGCCTGGCAACCCAAATCCAGAGGAGGGGAGCCACAGTGCCACTACCCATCCCTGGCTCCAGGCAGATCCCTCCTCAGATCCCAGGGAAGGCCTGGGCTGTGGAACAGATGGTGGTGTCAGGAAGCCAGAGTCACCAACTCGCTTGTTCCAGCTCTGAGCACCTGGTTTTCCTGTGGAAATGGTACAGTCTCCAGGGATCCTGCCAGGGCCCTGCTCCACTGCTCTTCATCTTTGGGAGACGTTCTGCTTGTCTGTCTGTCTGGATGTCCAATGGCCCTCCATGCCCAGGAGCTGGGTGCTCTGGGCACAGTTCACCCTTGCCCCCTGGCGGGGAAGGGCTGTACAGCAGCGGGATGGCCCCAGAGTTAACTGTAAGGCATCCTTCATGGGTGGCACCAGCGCTGGGCCTTGGAGCGGGTATTCCAGCCACTTTCTAGCATACGGGTGGGAAATTGTTTTGACCTGAGGTATTGTTTTTAATATCTAGATATTAAAAATATATGGTGGGCCATGAATGCTCATGAAATTGGGGGCTGGCATGGGGTTGGGGGTGCAGACTCTTGGATGGGGCTAGAAATGAGTTCAGGGCGTGGGAGGGGGCTCAGGACTGGAGGTTACGGTGCGGGGGGGGAGAGGGCTTCAGCGGGGATGCAGGCTCTGGGGTGGGGTTAGGGATGGGGAGTTTCAGGTGTAGGAGGGGCCTTGAGTTTGGGTTCAAAGGGTGGTAGGGGAATGAGGCCTGGGACAAGGGGGTGTGGGGTATGGGAGGGCTCAGGGATGCAGGCTGTGGGTGGTATTTAACTCCAACAGCTCCTGGAAGCAGCGGCTTGTCCCCCTCCTGGCTCCTCCACAGAGGTGTGGTCAGTTGGCTCTGCATGCTGTCCCATCTGCAGGCGCCACCCCACAGCTCCCATTGGCTGTGGTTGCTGGCCAAAGGGCGCTGCAGAGTTGGCGCTTTGGGCTGGGCAGCATGCGGAGCTCTCGGCTACCCTGGCTTCCAGGAGCCACATGCAGCCACGGCAAATGCAGCATGGGGCAAGCCCCAGACCCTGCTCCCCAGGGCGGAAGTTCAAAGGAGTAAAAGGTTTGACAGACCAGATGCAGTGCATGGGGAGTAGTTCGCCCACCCCTGGTATAGCCCATTGGAGCTGTGGCATCTGGATGGGCAGTGCTCTCGGGGCTGCTCTAAGCCGATCCTAAGCACAGACAGGTTGCCTAGGAGCCCCAGGCTTGAGGCATAACCATCTCCCTCCCCCCGCCCGCTCAGATTCCCCCACTCTACTCTCCCTTCTGACTCTCTCTGCCTGCTGCCACCTCCTCCCCCCAGTGACATGCAGTACGTGGCAGTGAGATGAAAAGGCAATTTGCATCTTTCCCGTAATCCAATCTTTGACAAGGGCTTATTGTTTTTAAATCAATTGGGAGCCGGCAAGTGGGTTTGTGGTGCAGAGGCAGATCATAGAAGCGGTAGGCATTTTGGACATGTGGTCTTTCAGTGGCCCTGTCAGAGCTACATGTACCACAAGGACAAATTGGTGACCAGCCTGCTGCACCCAGAGCCTTGCACCCATTGACTAGTCAGATGGGGAAACTGAGGCACAAAGTGGCACAGCACAGTGCTCTGAGGCATATATTGCCACTGGCCCAGCTCCGCTGAGCCTCCCATCCTTTCCCCCGCTCCCAGAACTCCAGTTTCCTGACAGTAAAATGGGATCTCAAGAACAGATTCTAACCATTTTTCCATTCTCTGAACCCCAGCGCACAGGCGTTTGCCTGAGGGCATGCCTGTGCACATGCAGGAGTGGGGGTTGTGCATGTGTGCTCTTCTAAGTACATGGGTGTGTGTAGCCAGGAACATGGGTGTGTACGTGCACTTGCTTGGGTACAGGTAGGTGTGCACTTGCACACGTACCTGAGTGCACTCTGAGGAACATTTGCCCATGTGCACTCCTTTGCGTGCATCCACGTGTGTGCACTAACCTGAGCCTACAGCTGCCATGGGAGACACTCTCCAAGCCACTTGGCGGGCCTTGGACCCAGCCTGTACATACCATAGAGCAGAGCAACACCAACCTGAAGTCCTGGCGATGTGGCAGTGGAGAAGCTCTAGGAATCAGCCCTCTTGCCCCTTAGGAGTGTGGCTATTCCACTTACCCCCAGGTTCCTTGATTTCGCCTTTCTTCCTCCCTTCAGCAAGGTGCTCAGTGCATTGTGCCCTGGCCAGGGAGGGCTGAGAAGAGGGGAAGGGCTCATTGGGCACCAGAGTAGCTCCAATCTCGTAATGGTCAATCAGAACCATCACTTTTCAGTAGCATTTAGGGTTCTCTAAGAGCTTTGCTGACTGCATCAAGGGCTGACTTCACCCAGCACTAAAATGCACCTACATCTGGGGTGGAAAACCATGCTACACCAACCGCTGCTGACTCACTGCATGGCGTTTGGTGGATCATATAGGCAGGTATTCTCAGAGGGACTCAGCGTTCTTTGGGCGCAATGAGAACTTCTGGGTGATGAGCTGTTTCGAAAGTCCGTTTGCTACACCTGGGTGCATACATAGGAGGAGGAGATTCCAGCTCATTTGGTTATCTGGCTCTAAACCTTTCCATGCCTCAGTTTTTCCATCTATAAAGTGAGGCTAATGATTCGATCCATCCTCTCCTCCCACAAGGTGAAATCCACTAAATGAGCCCTGTGTGTAATGAGGATCATTAACATTACATAAGGTCTTAGCAAAGGATGTACAGAACAGCCTGTGGCCAGCCAATGCTGATGACCCTGTATTGCAGCATTTACAGGACTGGATGAGGTGCATCCTATCTTGTGATAGGCATGTGTAGGATCCATGGATTTTGAAAGGTGTGTTGGGGCAAAGGTGTTGATCATTGTAGCAGTAGAGATATGTTTCTAGGTTTTATATCTATTCTGGCAGGGTCTGGCACTACTTTGAGTTGGATCCTGATGAGCATGGAGAGGTGGTGGAGTTGTTTAAAGGGTGGTTCTGGAAAGATTTCTTTTGGGATGGAGAGCCCATTGAGTATGGGTTCCAGTTGTTTGATGAGACCATGTATGGGTTCCAGTGTAGGGTGGTATGTGGTCGGAAGGGGGTTTATTTCTGTATTGACACAAGTTTTCTTGGGGTATTTAGGTGGTCCGTTCCAGGATGCCATGTCCTTTTCTTGTGAATGTTCAATGAAGACATTTCTGAGTGTGTTGAGCTGCATATCCTGGACTTTTCCCTTTAGAGCATATTCTGTGGTATCGGAGTGTCTGGCTGTTGCGAACTGATGTCTTGACTTGTTTGGGGTGGTTACTGAATGTGTGAAAGCAGGTATGGTGATCCATGAGTTTCTTGTAAATGATTGTCCGTAGGGCTCCATTGTTGAAGCTGATCATGGTGTCTAGAAAGCTGATGTCAGGGTGAGAGATTTCCAGAAAGTTAATGAGACAGGGTGGTTGTTGGAGTTGTGGTGGAGATCTGTGAGGGAGTTTAAGTCGTCTGTTCAGAGTATGTGTAAAGGAATTCTTCAAGGTGGCCCATGTAGAGGTGGCCTAATTCTGTCTTGTGCTCTTTTCTCTGATTAATCCCATCATCTCTTTGTTCTTGACATACAGGCCCCACCAAAGCTCTGCCAATGCCCCTCTCTCCAAACCTACAGCCCCCTGCGAGTCCAGCCTCATGTGCCCCACACACAGCTCGGCCAATCCCCCTCTCTCTTGCCTTGTAGCTCCCTGCCAGTCCACCTCCAGGTGCCTCATGTACAGCTCCGTCAGTGCCCCACTCTTTTGCCCTCTACCCCCTATGAGTCCAGCCCCAGGGGCCCCACGAACAGCTCTGTCAAAGCCCCACTCTCCTGCCCTATACCCCCTGCGATTTCAGTCCTGGGCTCCCATCAGAGGAGATAACTGCTCAGCCTAAATTGCCTGTGGAGGTTTTTTGTTGTCAGCAAATTGTCCTCTGGAACCACAGCCAACCTCCCCCTCCCCCTCTCCCACGATCCTGTTGGTCATGATCTGGAGGCAGGTGGGGAGCGTGGGTTCAAAGGGACACACAGCAGGGCTGCCTCACATTCCCCGAGGGCTGCGGGGGATCCCTCCCCCAACCTCCGCGCGCTTCTGAAGTGTTTATTGCAACTCTAATAGCAGCACAGTAATCCGCCCCTGAGGAGCAGGCGGGAACAAAAGTCAGTGCAGAGCCTGCGCTTGCCTTTCAGTGTCTGAGGCAGGGGGATCAAAGCTCCAACAGTTCCCCTTTCTTGTCACACAGAAAAGACAAGGTCGCTCTCAGAGAAACCAGGTGCCAGTGCATCCTTGCCAGACAGCAGTACTGCATGGCAGTGGTGCCGCTGGGAGCCAAACAGCGCAAGCTGTTGGGTGTGGCTACGCTGGAGCCAGGGGAAGGGTAGTTGTGCCGCTACTCCCCGCTTGGGGCTGTCGCTGTATAGGGAGTGTGTAGGGTACAGTAGGGCATCGTTCCCTCTTTCTGCTGTGGGGGGACAGGCCGTGGGGTGATTCTTTATGGCCTGTTGGTAGGAAGGCTGCAGAGCTGGGGCAGGGATGGAGGGAGGCTCAGAGGCTGAGCATGGGGTAGGGTGCCTCCATCTTGTCTGTCTTGGTACCTCAGAAGTACCCAAACCCTGCATTCAAGCTCCAGGTGTTGGCCTGTGTCTCCGCTGGTGCAGCCGTGTCCACGCTGCTGTTTATAGCATGAGCTGAGCGCCACTAGTGCACGTCTGTCTGTCTTGTTTGGGCGCCTTGGCTGCCATGTGGACCTACCCTATGGTTCCCATTGCTATATCCCAGTGGTGGACAACCTGTGGCCTAAGGGTCGCATGCAGCCCATTGGGGTTCTGTGTGTGGCTCACAAGACCTTTTGTTCACTGTTGCCCAGGTGCCTGGTTGCCAGATTCTGCTGCTTTCTGCCCCGTGCATTTTTTTCCCCTAGTGGTATTATAAAAGTGTCACACGTGTAAAGCAAGGGCACGTGAAGTGAGGTGGGTGCCGACTGCACATGCCACTGTGAGAGCCGGGTGCTCCCTCTGCAGCCAAAGCACTGCTACGGTTCAGTCAGCACATCCTGTAAATTCTAGGTCCGCAAGGGCAGGGAGAAAAACAACCCTATCCCGGGAGGCCGTCTTGGTGATGACAACCTTGCAGCCCACTGAGATGAAGAAAGCCGCTCATGCGGCCCACTCACTAGCCTCGGTTGCCCATCACTGCCATAGCCTCGGAGTGCCTGGGGTCCCAGCTCAGTCCGTGTGCGGGTGCTGTTGTCTCTGTGGAACACTAGTTATTGGGGGCCTGACTAGGGTGTGGCTGGGGTCCCCACTGTATGACGTGTGTGGAGTGGTCAGGCATGTTCCACACTTGTGGCTTGGGGTTGGGGCAGGCAGGTTCCCTGGCTGAAGAAGCCTTCAGGGGCCCAGAAGACTCGAGGAGCCTCCGTATTTAGCCTTGCTGCATTGGAAGGCACCTGAGCAGCTGCCAACCTATCTCCACCTCCCTTTGAGCTTTGCTCTTTGAGTGCTCTGCTGCCAGGGACCCTCTGAGATGGAGGGAAGTTGGTGAGCAGCTCCAGGCTCCCCCAGGGAAGGGGCCAGGCAGTCCAGAGGCTACCGTTGCCCCCTGCTGGCTAGAAAGAGTTGCTCTGTGCTCCCAGCCCAGCTCCATTGAACAATTTCCCTAGAGAGGATTTTCATCACTGGCCATTTTCAAATCAAGGCTGGGTGTTTTTCTAGCAGATCTGCTCTGGGAGTTACTGTGGAGCGGTTCTGTGGCCTGTGTCAGGCAGGCAGTCAGGCTGGATGATCACAATGACCCTTGCTGGCCTTGCAGTCTGTGAATCCCTGGGCACGGCTAAGAACACAGGTCTGGAGACAGTCCCAATCTCCGTTTTGCTGGGTTTATTTTGCTCTTCAGCTGTGGACACTTTAAGCTTTCTTTGTACTTCAAAGTGGAATAGCCGGCTGTCCCGGGAGACACGCTGTAGCAGGGAATTCAAAGCAGTGTTTGGCTAATCCAAACACGAGGCAGAACTGAGGCAGGGGCAACACACAGCCGCCTGCAGCTCTGCTTAAAAGCTTCCTTCCCTCTCCCGTAGGAGAGACCTAGAGGTTGGGGCAGCAGGGGTCATGCCTAGAGGTTAGGTTGGGGATAAGATCAGTAATCAGGCATCAGGAGCAGGTTGGAACAGGAGAGGGCAGGGGCTGGGGCAGGAGCAGTCTGGCAGAACCACCAGACAGCGGGGGCGCCCCGTGATTACGTCATGGCCATTGACGGCTGTGCAGGCGGGAGCGCCGATCGTGCCTTCCGCCTGGGGCGCCAGCTGCCACAGCTGGCCTCAGGCCGCTCCTGGGTGTGAGAAGGTACCCCCGGGGTTAAAGCATCCCAGAGGTTGGTGCTGAGGGGCCTTGTCTAACGGGGTCCCCTTGGGGAAAGCTCATGGGGTACGGGATTCAGCCTGTGGGAGCTAGGCTCTCACTCGCAGCTGGGAGTTCTTGCCAGCCCTGTCTTTACCTAGTCAGTGTTGTGGGAGGAGGAAACTCAGGGTACATCTATATGACAAAAAAAACAACAACCCATCAAACAAACCCTATATCAGCAAGCCTCAGAGCCTGGGTCTAGTGACTCAGACTCCAGATATGGTGCTAAAAATAGCCGTGTGGCCATTCTTGCTTGGGTCCTGAATTCCACCCCATCCTGAGGTTTTGGGGCCCGAGTGGCAATCTCTCCATGGGTACTTGTAATCTGTTGTCCTGGTGGTTGCTGCCATGAGTGTTTTTTTCAGTGAAGACATGCTGTCAGAATCCTCATCAGCCCATTCAAGTGCTGCTAGCCCTGTCTCCCCAGCTTCCCCAAGGCTGTGTAGGGCTCTGGCTCCCCTGGGTTAATGGCTTCGGCTGGATCTGCTTTATGGAGGAGAAAGGAGCCTGATGAGGAGAAGGAAGAGTCAGGAGTGGGAGCTCATCAGCCTCACTTCACATTGGGCTTTGGACCTCCCTGATGCCAGCATGCGCTCCTCCCCTCCAGCCCCCAGCCCTCAGAGTAGGTGCCTTTGTGCCTCTCCATGCCAGCGCCACTCAGAGCCATTTCACAAGGCAGGGGGGCAATCTGGGGCTCAGATGTGCGCTGGCATTTTGGCATCAGGCCTTTTTTCTACTGTTCGGTTCTGCTGTGCTCTGCTAGGCAGGAGGGGGCCCTCTCAGCTGCAGGGAGACCAAATCCTAAGGGAGCTCTGGCGATTTCTGAAGCTGCCAAGAGCATGTGGGGTGCCAGCCCTGGAGTTAGCTGTCCTCTGTCTATACAGGAGAGAGAGAGAGAGAACAGAGCAAACTTCTGTGCACTGCCCTGCCAAGAACTTTGGCCTGGCCTCAGGAGAGCTCCACTGGGGCTGAGAGGGGGTTTCAGTCTCCGGGGCCCTTGGCCTCCCTGCTAAGTGGACCTGCTGGTGCTGTTTGTGAGGATGGTTTGTGGGCTGTGAGTGCTTGCTGAGCCCTACCAGCTCATGCCAGGGCCACCAAACAACAGCAGATGTGGCCCTGTCACTGCTAGCCTATTCTGGGCATTCTCCAGGGGTGCAGAAATGAAAGGCTCTTGTTTTGGAGTGCTTGACCTGAACTGGCTTTGCGCTGATGTGACAGTGAACGGCACCGGGCAAGAGTGCTGCCTTTCTTCATCTCCCCATCTCTGAGAGTCAGGCATGGTCGGAAGCTTCCTGGGATAGAGCTTTGATTCTCCTAGCATATAGGACTTGGGTCACTCCTCTCTTATCACATCCTCCCTCTCCCAGGGTACGTCTAAACTACATGCCTCCGTCGATGGAGGCATGTAGATTTGTGTATTCGAAAAAGGGAAATGAAGCCGCGATTAAAATAATCGTGGCTTCATTTAAATTTACATGGCTGCCGTGCTGAGCCGACAAACAGCTGATCAGCTGTTTGTCCGCTCAGCGCGCTAGTCTGGACGCTTCCCTGCCGACATCAAAGCCCTTTGTCGGCAGCCCCGGTAAACCTCATCCCACGAGGAATAACGGGGCTGCCGACAAAGGGCTTTGATGTCGGCAGGGGAGCGTCCAGACTAGTGCGCTGAGCGGACAAACAGCTGATCAGCTGTTTGTCGGCTCAGCGCGGCAGCCATGTAAATTTAAATGAAGCGGCGATTATTTAAATCGCCGCTTCATTTCCCTTTGCCTATAACCCTAATCTACATGGCTCCGTCGATGGAGCCATGTAGTCTAGACACAGCCCCACGGTGTCCAGCCATCTGTAGCCCCAGGAGGTTCTGCTCTGTCACATACCTACTGAAGGGCGAGTGGGGAAACCTAGTTAGCTAGTGGGGTGAGATCCCCATTTGGGACTGGCTAGTGCTGTCAAACAGAGATTGCTGGAAAGCTTTTAGGTCCCTTTGGATGGCAAGGAGCCGAGCCTGGTGCCTGGCTTGTAGTAATGGCGCTCTCTCTGCTGCTTGTGAGGCAGACTTGGGGGCTGTGACTCTGGCGCGCTCCAAAGTGAGAGAGGTTGGGTCCCTCGCCCAGCTCTGCCAATGCTCCTCTGGCCTGGCCTCTGGTCTCTGTCCTTCCTTGTGCGGTAGTGACCCAATAGGCTTCGCCTTCACCTTCCCTGCTATTCTAGGCCTGGGCTGGCGCATGGCTGCTAGGAGTGAGGGTTGTCGTAGATTTGTGCTGCAGGCAAGAATCCTCCAGGGAAGGGACATCAAACAAGTTTGTGGGGAGAGACCCATGAGGGTCCCCTGCCCCCCCCCCATTCACAGACCCCGCCCATCCCGCCACTCCCCACTTTGGGGGATCATCCTAGTGGCGATTATAACAATTGCTTGGATGAAAAGTAACGTGGGGAGGTATCAGTGGGCACGGGGCTGCTTCTAATACAGTTTAACTGCAAGTAATGAGGAAGTCAAGCCAGCACCAGTGCCCAGCCAGTCACAAGCTGCCAGCTATTGCACTGTACTGAGCAGGGGTGAGACCTACCCAGCTTGTTCCCTTGTAACTCAATTAAGGTTTGAGCCAAGATCTCCAGGGTCGCTCTCTGCATCCTCCCTTCTCCAAATCATTGTCTGAGGCCCTGCCACAGGCAGGTTATTTTGAGGCCCAAGAGCCACTTGTCACCCTTTCCTAGG
This sequence comes from Pelodiscus sinensis, assembly GCF_052426305.1. Classification (NCBI taxonomy): domain Eukaryota; kingdom Metazoa; phylum Chordata; order Testudines; family Trionychidae; genus Pelodiscus; species Pelodiscus sinensis. Next base: position 31,176,546 of record NC_143065.1, read on the forward strand.
TGCCTAGGGTTACCAGGTGTCCGGCATTCTACCGGACAGTCCGGTTTTGGGGTTCTCTGTCCGGTAAAACCATCCAGAAAATACCGGATATGTGCAATGTCTGGTATTTCCTGGATTTCTGGCTGGGCACGGGACGGAAGCCTGGCGGGGGTGGGGGAAGTGGCTGGGAGGTGGGGTGCGATCAGCGCTGGGAGCCCTGGCTGCGTCTGACGCCTTGGGGAGGAGGAGAAGCCCTGTCCCTGCTCCTGAGCATGTGGTGAAGCCGCAGCTGGACTCACTCGCGCTTCTCCAGACAGCGCCCCGGGATCTGCACGTGCCTGGTTCAGTCCTGGCCTCGCCCCTCCGCTTTCCCGACCAGCTCTGCTGCCCCCGCCCCCTCCTGGACACCCCTGCTTCCTGCCAGCCAGTTCTCCTCCTCCTGATCTCCCCTGGCCAGCCACGTTGCCTCCTCCCCCATATTCTCCGGCCAGCTGCGCTGCCCCCTCCCCCATCTCCCCGGGCCAGCCATGCTGCCCCAACCCCGCCCCATCTCGTCCAGCCAGCCGTGCCGGCCCCGACCCCCCCCCATCTCCCGCGGCCAGCTGCGCTGCCCCGACCCCTCCTCTTGGGCAGCCCCACCCTCCTCCCGGCCAGTCCCCCCCCCACTAAGTGTGTCCGGTATTTTTTCTAAACCTACCTGGTAACCCTACTGTGCCTAGTGAGTGAGATTTGGGCATGGGTGTCACTGAAGGCCCGGAGGTTTCTGAGCTGTCACAGGATGGGGACTTGATGTGGTGGAGGCAAATGGTGGCTGCTGAGGGGAAGATGGGAAGGCGGGGTCCAGCTTAGTGCAGCAGCTTCTGAGTGGTAAGAAACCCCAGGACATGGGGCATGGTGGTGGAGGAGGCAGCCCAGAGAGGCTGTGGCGGGATGCACCAAGTGGCCCAGGACAGGGGCAGATTGGCCAGCTCCCCTAGCCCTCAGGCAGACTGCCTAGCGCCTTTGCCCATTGCCTAGGCAGCATTGACTCTACGGGGAAGGATCCCTGACTTCCAAAAGGCATTTGCTAGAATAGATTTGTTTATTCAATGACTTAATTAGCATCTTTAAATATTAACTAGTAAACAAGCCGCGTCTAGCGGGATCAACATTTACAAACAGGAATGTTTTTTTTTCTCTCTGGGACATGCGTTCAGTTTTCAAAGTGTTTAGCTGTCAGATGGTGAGACTCTGAGATGGGGCTGGTGGCAGCTGATGGCTTGTGACCCTGCAAGCTGTGAAGCAACATGTGTGGCCTGTGCTTCTGCCGGGGAGGGGGCGAGCAGAGGGAGATGAAGTTCTGAGGTGTAGAGTGAGTTGAGGTACAGAGTTACAAATGGGCAGAGAGGTGGGGGTACAGAGTTGGACCTGCAGGCCATCAGATACAGGGAGGCGGGGATACAGAGGGAGGTACCAGATCTGGATGCATCATTGCTGATTGAATGCCAGGAGGAAAGAGTTTTCTTTGTGGCCCCAGGCAGACTGGGGAGGGACAGGAGGGCAGTGGCTAGTCCAAGACACAGAACTAATTGCAATAAAGAGGTGGCTCTCTGGGAGCACAACTGTTTTACAACTGATCTGCATCCTAATATCTCTGCAGATGGAGTCCTGGCTGGCGGCAGATTACGCTGGGGGTTATTTATTGGCAAAGCACTGTACAGTTTTAATTTTTCTTTTTGCTTACTCAGACTTTAGCTCCAGAGGAAAGTAGCCTAGGGTGGCTTTGAAATGGATTCTCTCTGCCCCATTAACTTATTCAGTGAGTTTAATGGGTCTTTTTTCCCTCAGCCTTGAAGCCATCATTAAAAGGCAGAGATTTATAAAAGCAAAGATACTCCTGAGCTTTAGTCAAACTTTGGGTGCTCGGGGGCAGGGGTGGGAATTGTGTTGGTACTTCCTGCATGTGGGGCGAATGATGCACAGACCATATTACCATTGATTGAGGATGCCTGGCTTAGCCTAGAGCAGTGGAGAGTTTCCCATCATGCATAGGAGCAGGAGGCCTTATACTGCATTGCTGCTGATGAATTGAGCCAAGCAGTAAAGCTGGGGAAAGCACTGGCAGGAACGGAGTAATAACTACATAGGAGGGTCAGGAAATAGGGGGAACTTAGATTTATAAACCAGTCTGGCTGACTCCACTGAAGGCCGAACTATAGGGCAGGGGCAGATCTAAATGTGTGGTTTCCCATGTCTGACACTGCCAGCCGCGGGATGTGGGCACAGTAGGGATGTTAAAATGTGTTTACTTACATAATCGTGTAACCACTGGAAATGCATTTAATTATGTAATCGTGTAACCATTCCCGCCTGCCATCCCCGTGCCGGAGGAGCTGGTAGGCGCGGGGAAGTGACTTTTAAGAGCAGCAGCGCGATGGTGTGGGCGGGGGGCGGAGGGTGGAGGGGGGACTGTGTGTAACTGTGCACATTAACTGATGAGCCGAGGCTCATTGGTTAACCGTGTACATGGTTACACTTTCACATCCCTAGAGGGCATCATATACTGGAGTATTCTCTTCATATCTAAACAGGGCATGTGTGCACAAAGGAAGAAACACATAAACCCAGCAGCTCCTGCTTTTCCTAATTCCAAAGGTCTGGGATAATTCCATGCTTCCTCTCCTATAGCTTCATGTGGAGACGTGATCCCTCACTTCCTCTCCTAAATGCTTCTGGGAGGCTTCTGTGTGGTCATAACCCTCCCTAGATGCGGCTGCATTTCAGTGATGGTGAAATGATTCCTTCGTTTTATTGTGCACCTTGGGGGTGGGCTGGAGGAAGGGTTTAAAGGACTTTGTGGGAGTGACAGACTCACACCTTAGCCCTCATCCTCTTCTTTGAGTGATGGCTGTCTCCATCTCCAGTCTAGAGCCTGCGAGGCCCTAAGAGGTATTTGGGGTGGGGCAAGTGGAGCTCCCTGCTGACTTTTGCTCAGCAGGGGGTGCCGTGGAGTTCTGATTTTGCCAGCAGGCTCCTGCTGCCCAAGGTTTGTTTGTGATAGGATGGTTAGGTTACATGAGCAGGAACACATGTTCTGCTTGTTGGCTCGATGAGGCATTTTCCTGAGTGCTCCCTTTGCAGCATCGATCCCTTCACCTCTAATAAAATAACTATGCAGGGAAGCAGATAAAATATCCACTGCATTGATCACTTCAGTATGAGAAGGCTTCGTGGGGCGGGGAGGAGGGGGAACTGGAGTGGGCAAACATGCAACTCGGTGGCAGTAGGCGTGGAAGCAGATAGGGGACGGTGACCTTTGGAGGGTGTAGCCGTGGGCGCATTGGAGCATGCGAAAGCATGCATGTGAGCACACGTGGGCACGTGATGGTGTGACTAAGCATGTGTTTGGCTGCCTCGGAATGCGCAGCCTTGTAGCTGCAGCTGCAGACAGTCTGTGAGCTGTGATTTGTGATTGATGGGATCTTATCTGGGCCCTTGTGCTACCCATAATAGTGACTATTACAGATTGGGATATTACCCGGTATGGCTCATAATCTGTCTGTGTTGAATAGCTGCTGTCACGTCAGGCCAGGGGGAGGGACACTTCCTGCCTCATGTAGGCAGCTTACAGCTTTATTTTCATCTTACTTATTCTATTCCTGGGCTGGGAAAAACATTAACTCTTCACTGCCCATCTCAATGGCCATTGGTTGTCACTTTTCCCTTCTCTATCTCCCTACAGAGAAATGTGTGTGCACACACACACACATTCAGACATTCACACCTGAGCTAGTTACACCCGCTAATTCACATTCAAATGTATCCGTTCACATTTGCAGCGTGCCCTGGCTTGTGTGCTCAATTCTCACTCGCTCACTACAGTTTTGCAATCTCATGTATGCTTGCAGCAAATTGTCTTGTACACACCCGCTAGTGTAACACGCAGTCTCAACTGCTCATGCCGGCTGAGGCATGTTCACAACATGCTTGGATCATATGATCTCTTGTATGCACACACTCTTAGTGCATTCAGCCTTGCTCGCTCAGTGTATGCTCCTTTACTGGGCTAGTGTGGTGGGAATTTGATGGTCTTAGGACTGACTGGTCCTCAGTTCCCTCATTATGAACCAGACTTTGGTATTGTTCAGGTCCCTTAATAGAAGGGGGAGCAAATCCCTGAGGGTGCCATCTCCAGTCCAGAGGCTATTTTTTGCCGCTGGGGAAAGGACACCAACGACCATCCTCCCAACCCCAACCCCAACTCCTGCGAGCTCCAGGGACTTGACCACACTCTTTCCTGATATCAGGCGCTCCACGTGGCTGGGATTTGGATGTATCTGTTAATTGGGTCCGTGACAAGGCTTTTCCATTCCTGGCTCTGGGGCTGCTAAGTGGTAGGCCTTGGCCCTGTGCTGCTTTCCTTCCCATAGGGTGCCATGAGGCTGCTGTGGCCTTTGGCTGCACTGACACAGGCTTCACATTGGCCAGTGCTGCAGCGTTCATGGGCGAGGGTTTGAACTGGACCTTGTCTGGTGTGTTGCCTTCCTGAAGAGACTCAGCTCCATACGCGTCCGCCGGGGGAGCTGCAAGCGGGTAGGCCTACTGCACATGGGAATTCTGGTGAAATGAATGGAGTTGCACCTGTTTATCCCAGGGGTGGATTTGGCCCACAGAGGCCTGGTGGGGGAAAGGAAAAGGGAGCCCAGGTGGTTAGAGCCTTCTGGGAACATCTAAACCCAGCCCTGGCTAATGGCAGGTGTGATGGTCAGCAATCTGGGATCAGTATCCCTGACATTGGGAGGACTGGGGCTGCCCTCAATGGGGAAGGGCAGGCCTGGATGAGAAACAAGAACATAAAATGCCACAGGAGCCTTCCAGAGGCTGGCAGGGACCTTGGTTTGTGCCTTTCCATTCTGGCTCTAATATGTTTGGTTTGGCTCAAGGTGTCCTTGTGTCCGTTGATTTTTTGCCTATGTCTTGTTTGATGCTTGCCCTGTTACCTCCCTCCCTTGCTACCTGAGCCCAGGGTGGGGCTTGGCTTATAGTTGCAGGGTTGCTTCCTAGGCCTGGTGCAGGAATGGCCTTGCATCTTGTACTGTCTCAAGCCGATTGCAGACTGTAGCTCTCCTCTTCATGGTCAGAGGCACAGTGTGGTTGGCCCCTTTCAGCAGCGATGGACCCAACTCCGCCTGTAATACAACTCCCTTGCCTTCCCAGATGGAGAGAGAAGGGTCAGGGGGTGGTGAGTCATTGGAACCAGCCAGGGTTCCTGGAGAGCTAAGAGCAGAAGCCCGGAGAAGAACTACGGGGAGGGGAGAGCCCGGGCAGAGCACTAACTGGTGTAACTCCATGAACTTCACCAGAACTCCCATGTGCAATAGGGCTGCCCTCCTGCAGCTAGCTTACTTGCTTCCTTGGGCAAGATTGTGAGAGGAGGTGGGTGTCCTCCCACATTTCCTCTGACTCAGTGTGAACAGTGCGTTAGTGCTCGGGGAGTGGAGTGGAACGGGGCGAATCTGGGCCCAGTCTGAAAGACTGGGGTAAAGGCTCTTTGTTGTATGTGTGTTCTGAGCTGCCAGGGGAGAGACAGGGCTCTGTTCTCGAGAGACTTGGTTGCCAGCTTGGGGGGGAAGGGGATTGGCAGGGGGCGAGTCAGAGGAGCAGCACAGCCCAAAGGGGAAAGTGGGCTGTGGTGTGGAATCCTCTTCGCCAAGAGGGAAGGGTTTGCGACCCAGAAGGCTACTGGACACTGTGTGCAAGTTTAAACACGTGAACCCCCACGCACAAGGGGGACATCTTGTTTTCCGGGCTGTGGTATTTACGGAAGAGCCTCAGAAGGGAAAACTGAGGCAGTGCTGCTGCAGCCCCTAGATCAGGAGGCGGCACGCAGGAGGTGATGGCTCTGTTAGAGTCAGTTCATCTCTAAGTGCCGCTCTTGAGGGACCAGCGGGTTGTTCACGGCCTTTCCCAGGTGTCTCCCTGAACACGGCTGGCTGGGCTGCCTGGGTGCACGGGCCCGTGGGAAAGGCAAGCGCCAGGTCTCACGTCTGCGCTGGTCAGAGCAGTGGCTGTGGGAGTGCTGTGGGGTGGGGAGTGCAGAGCAGCATAGAGCTGCGGGAAGTTCCTAGCTCACTCGCTGACCTGGCCAGGACTGCGAGAGGAAGTGAGTGTCCTCCCACATCTCCTCTGAACAGCGAGTTATTGCTCCGGGGGAGTGGAGTGTAACAGCGCGGCAGGAAATGGGGAGCCGGAGAAGGGCCCTGCCACAGCTTTGGGTCATTACCTGCCTTGCTGCACACTCCCGAGGTGTCCACGCTGGGACAGTTGAAGCTAGGGATGTAAAACCCCGTTTAATTGGTTAACCAATTAAACACGATTAAAGGGGAGGTAGTTGGGGGGAGGGTGCTGCAGCCTGGCGGGTCTGGAACAGCCCCTTTGCCCGCTGCTGGGCTGGAGCAGTCTCCCTGGAGTAGACTTCAGTCTACAAGGAGTGCAGTACAACAGTGTCCATGCAGCCTCCTGCTTACAGCAGGCAGGGAGCTGTTCCAGCCCCCACCGGTTAAACGGAACCGGTAAGCATCACCCGCTACCCTTTCATATCCCTATTTGAAACCAGCAACCTGCTCCTCCTCCTGGCTCCCGGGCAGCGCTGTCCGAGTCAGGAAATGTGAGACATGGCGCTGAAGGGATGAATCTGGGCCACAGGCAGTGATGTGTTGGCTCATGAGCTGCCCCCTCCCCAGCCCTGAGCCCCTGTCCCAGCACAGCCTCCAATATGCAGCCAGTGCTCAGCTTTTCACTTGTCCAAAGAGCTTGGCAGCAGCAAGTGGGACCCGGGAGCACATGCCCAGTGCCCTGCAGCTGCCTTAGCACTGGTGGTGGGCTAATGCTCTAGCTGCTCACTGGGACTCTGTGAAGTGCCTGGCTCCGAGGGCTCTGGAGACGGCGCTTCCTTGTGGCATTTTGGCTTTGCTGCTCTGGGGCCCAGCTGGAGGCAAGAATTGCAGGGGCAGCTGGGAAATAGGAACATAAAAGGAAGGAGTGTGCTGGGGATGGGGGGGAGGGAGTGATGTGACCTGACCACAACGAAGGATCTGTTGCAGTCGGGACGATGGCTTGCCTGGCTTCTCTGACCCTGCTGTATGGCCCGTGGCCCGGGAACTGGACGCTCTGCCTCCAGTCCGTGTGCGGACAGCATGATGGCCATCAGCTTGGAGAGCTGCCCTAGCTGCAAAGAGCTTCTCCAGAGCACTGAGTCCTACTTCCAGCCCTTCTGCTCTAACCATTGGATTCCCCTTCCATTGGGCCTCCTCCCTCAAAAGTGAGGTGGGTCTGAAGCAAAAGGCATGGGCAGTGCAGCGGGTGTTGCTAGAGGAATAGGTCACTTGCCGCTGCCTCAGGACAGGGTGTTGGGGAGGATATCTAGTTCCCAGCCATGCTCCATGGAATGGCTTATCTGTGCCCCCCTAAGGCAGAGGGGAAGCTGTATTAGATGCAGTGCTCCAGCCAGGGATATGACTGTTTAACGCCCACTCTCGCCCTGTTTAATTGATTAACCGGTTAAATATAACGTTTAACTAATTAAATGGGATTTTACATCCCTAGCTCCAACTACTACAGCTGGATCCTTGCATTCCTGTGTAGCGCCTTGACTCTAACCAGTGCATTTCAGTGTCTGGCTCTCCCTTGTGTTAGCAGACAGCTGCAGGAAGAGGTGTAACATGCTCCGCCAAGCCGCATGTCTCCAGTTTCACTCTTAGCAGAGGGAAGGTAAGTGGGGCGCTGGACTCAATGGGGGAATTCATGGCTTCTGTAAGGTCATGCTACACCCACTAAGCAGCTGAGAATCCCCATGGAAGGTAGCCTGTGGAGCTGGGGTGTGTGTGTGTCAAAACATGCCTATAGCAGTCCATAAAGGTCATTGAAGCAGCCATGCAAGTTATGGGCTGAACTGCTGCAACCCATGCCAGGGACTAAGCTCCAGGACATGATGGGTGCAAGCCACTCCTGGCTCCGTATGACTCGGCTGGGGTGAATCTAGCCCTGGGTTTTCTCCTGGCCCTCCTGGGGCTCAGTTGAGGGAGTTCTTGATTTTTTTCATAACCATTGATGGAAAACCCTGTAATGCTGCACCCCGTCCTGTAAATTCCCAGCCTCTCTGTGCCACACTCCCTGCAAACCCCTCAACCATCCTCTGCTTTGTTCTGAGGACCCTGGAACTTGCCCATTCCTTGGAGAGCATCTGCTTCTGGCCCCTCGCTGCCACCCCCATACATCCCCCAACTCTGTAAATCCCCCGGGTGTTGTGTCACGGAAGGGGGGCTGGCAGGCAGGAACGTGGGAGAAAGGACTAGAAGGTGCAGGGCCCTGACGCCCCCTTCCCTGGCTCTTTGGGTTCATTCATCCCCTATGCCAGCTTTAGTGTGGCTCGCTCGCCCACACAGGCTGGCGAAGGCTATCCTGGTTGGCTGCGGGGAAGGTCACTGCACCCTGGAAGCATAAGCACTGGGATGGATCCCGCAAGCTGCGGGTTGCAGTACAGGGAGTGCAGTCTTCACGGCCTGTTCACGCTTTGGCCTGGGCTTAGACCCCCAGCAAGGGAGCCTGTTGGGGTACTTTGTTGTACAGAAGGCAGTGTGTGAGGAACAGAGCTGAGATCTTGCTTCAGAAATGGGGGCTGCTGAATGGCTGCCGTACCAGTATGCTTCTCTGGGGATGCCCCTTGGCCATAGTGCCCATATTTAACCTGGGCAGAGGAAATGTGTTCCTGGGATCAACTGGGTGGTTGCAGACACAGTGGGGCCTCTGCTCTGACCCTGCTTCTTTCGTAACACAGGTTGAGGGGGGGGGGGGGGCATTCTCATTGGCTTTCTCTGGCAGACGTGGTGCAGAGATGGTTTGGGAAAGGGGAAGATTAAAATGCAGAATCCCTGGCTGCGAGATTCCTACCTTGGACAATAGTGCAAGCAGGGAAGCGCGTTGGGCTCCTTTTGGCCTAGCAGTGCCACGCAGCTGTAAAAACATGTTCCCTTGCCTCCACGGTATGCCGTGCTGCAGACAAATATGGGCTGCTCATTTGGACAGTTATGATGCTGGGGGAAGAAAAGCAGCAAAAATCTCCGCTGATGTCAGATAGGAATGTGAAGATTTAACTGGTGAAGGTTAACTGGTGGGTGGGGCTGGAGCAGCCTCTGTCCATAGCAGGCCAGGATGCTCCACAAACAGGGGCTGCTCCAACCGGGATACCAGAGCAGCCCCTGCCGGCGGGGGGGAGGTGAGAAGCGGGAGAGGGGGCTGGCCTGGAAAGCCATAGACAGGGGCTGCTCTGGTATCCCAGCTGGTTGCAGCCTCTGCCTGTGCATTCCAGCCCAGCAGCTGGAGGCCCCTTTAATCGGTTAACTGATTAAACAGTATGTTTAACCGGTTAGCCAATTAAGTGGGATTTTGCTAATGTCAGATAGGGGTGTGGGGATGAAAGGCAGCCAGGACATGAAAGTGCGAGGCATTGAGCCTTTGCATCCTGAGGTACAAATGTGGGGCCAAGTAGCTGTGCCTTTTGTGGGATCAGCTCGCTGGCAATCATAGCATCGCCTCTAACCTCGGCTTCCCGGCCCAGCATATGAGGTAATGAACTGACACTAGGAGATGGGAGGATACAATGTGTGTAAGGCGCATTCCTGTTTAATGGAGGCACTTGGGGAGAAGCAGGGCTGTGCCTCTGCAGGTTGGGAAAGAGAAGGGATTTCACCTTGAACATGGGGGGAACGTTTCCTCCTTTACCGACAGACAGCCGGTATCTGAATACCTCAGGCAAGGGGAGTGGCTTCTCCAGTATGGTACATGCAGGCCCTGGTGCTGCTGCTGCCAGTTGCCCCATTGTGCTAGGCTGGGAGATGGGAACTCTCCAAGCGTTGCTTTCCAAGTGCTGGTTCTGCATTTCGTTGTCAGTTGGTGTGAACAGTTCTGCCCTGCTCCAGTAGGGGGCAGTGTTGCCAACACCTGAATACGCATTGCTGGAGCTGAGGAGGGGTTGCGGCTGTGTTTTGGGCTGTCGTTCCTGGGTGTGTATGGCACTGATGGCTGAACCCTGGGACAACAGGCCCAGCATTTCCAAACCCCGCACATCACCACCCCTTGTCGGCAGAGCTCATCCGTGCAAAGACATGCAGCCGGTGTAGCCACCACCCCTGCGGTGGTGACTCACTTGCACACCAGACACCTTTTCAAGCCAGTAAAAATTGTGGCTGTTGATACGACTCAGAGCAGTATTGGGCCCACGCAGGTTTTAAGACGAGGGCCCCAGGCTTCGAGCTGCTGGTGCCCTCAAACCCCAGAAGCCAGTGGGAGCTGAGGCAGAGTTGAGCAGTTTGCAGGGTTGAGCCTGTCAATAGTAAATGAAAATAAAGGTGCAGCCCTGGATCTGAATATTTCTCTGAATGGCCCTTTCTTTTCTGTAGCAATTTGTCAGGCTTTGCTGTGGGGCATACTGCGTTAAGGGGGTCAAAGTGTATGTCAAGCCCCTTCTCTTGATTCTAGCACAAAATGTCTGGGAATGTGGCTTGTTTGTTTGTTTACCTGGGAATTTTCTTTCCTAAGGGTAATCCCATGGTCTCCAGTTGTCTGTCCCCTTTCCCCCCTTCCCATTCTGACCCCTCACATTAGAAGTGTGGCTGGAGCATCCATGTGTCCCAGCTGTTGCTGGCTGCAAGAATAACCTATGCTAGGCTCAGGGGCAGCCCTAGACTAGCTGCCAGCAACTGGCGCCCTAGGCGAACCATGCAATCGGCGCCCCCCCCCAACCCCAAGGGCAGATATCGACTGAGGTTTTTGGTTCTGTGCTGGGGAGAGGGGGGCTGGGGATGGACTTCTGTGGCTGGGGGCTGGGGCCCAGCATTGGAGTTCTGTGGCTGGGGGCCAGGGGGCTGGGGATGGACTTCTGTGGCTGGGGGCTGGGGCCCAGCGTTGGAGTTCTGTGGCTGGGGGCTGGGGAGAGGGAACAGGGTGCCAGAGGGGGGAGAGAGTCCCCTGCACCCGCCTCCTACAAAGATCCCCCCCCAGAGAGAAGCCAGCATGCGCCTCTCCCAAGGCGACCCCTTGTCCCGCGGCGCAGGGGAAGCCGGCGCCTTCCTCCTCCGGGGCTGACCCTCCCCCATGGCCAGAGAACCCTCGCATGTGCCTCTGCCGGGGCCAATCCCCCCCTCCCCGGGCAGGGGAAGCTGGCCGGCAGTTTCCTTCTCCGGGGCAGACCCCCTCCTCCCGCGGCAGGGGAAGCTGGTGCGTGGCTTCTCTGGGGCCAACCGCCTTGCGGTGCAGGGAAACCCCCCCACACGCCGCCTCTCCCAGGACTTACCCCCCGCCTGGCCGCAGGGAAGCTGTGCCCCAGGTAAGGCACCGGAAGGGGAAGGGGAAATGGAAGGGGCAGGGTATTTGGAATTTGGCGCCTCATGTAACTTGGCGCCCTAGGCGGCTGCGTAGTTTGCCTATAGGCACGGGCTGCCCCTGGCTAGGCTGGGTATTAGATTGATCCCTGCAGTTCTGGGGCTGGATCTGCACAGTTGCCCCCTTCCCCACCACCTTGCACCTGGCTCTGAATCTGGCCCTAATCAGTGAATCGCTCTCTTCTGTTTTGGGTGAGTTTGTATGCCGGTCTCTGTAATGGTGTAGTCACTGTAGTGCCTGAGCCCTTTCCAGCAGAGCTTTAAGCAACCTGACTAGCATCTGTCACACATTGTCCAATTCTGCTTACTGACCTAGAGAACAATTGCCAGGAGACTAACAATAGTCTCTTCCAAAGTTACATTGGAGGGCTGCTGAACTGAGTTGCTAACTGGCTAGCGCTATCACTGGAGAGACGGGCAAGGTATTGGCAAAGTAGAGAGAAGCAAATGTAATACCAGCCTTCAGTGAAAAAGAGGGATTGTGGCAGTTTCCACAGCCCATATGCAGGTATTTAGGCCCTGTCTCATTGTTGATTTTAGCAGCAGAGACTAAATACTCAAGGATTTGGGCCCATGAATCCAATTTCTAGCCCTAGTAAAATATCACAGCATGTTTGTGTTGCACCTTTTCTGTGTTCTGTGAATGAGGCCAGATGTGTGTGAGCACTAGTTTAATGTCAGTCTGCAGTCTGCTGGGGGAGACCCAGAAGGGAACTGTATGGTAGTCACAGCACAAGGACAATTGTGGCAGCTGAGAATAGAGAGCGCAGCTGAGGGAGAAGAGAAGGTGGATTTTAAAAATCCATATATATAGCAAAAATAAATTTCCAGCAAATATTTCCAGCCCTGCAGTATTAAGAGAGAGAAGCACCAGAGGATAAGGGAAGCATGAGCAATAACAGCACGGATTTAGAAAGAATAAATCTTGCCAGACAAACCCTGATTGCTTTTTCTTTTTGATGGAATCACAAAATTAGTGGCTGAGCCCGACATGGAAATCCTAATATATTTGGATTTAGTAAAGCATTTGATACAGTGTCTTGCCAAATCTGCCTCTGAAAATTAGTTCAGTTTGGCTTGGATATGACACTGCCAAATGGACTGAAAACGGGCTTAAGGCCCTCAACAAATGCCTGCGACAGCAGCAATGTGCTGAGCTGGGGAGAGATGGTTAGCCGGGTGCAGCAGGTAGCAACAAGCTAGGAGCTGGCTTAGTCACAGCACCTGAAATGTTGCCTCAGTTCTGGATGCCTCATTATTGGAATATTGACCAACTGAAGAGAGTTCAGAGAGGAGCGTTAAAAAGAGATCCGGGGCATGGAAGGGACTGTTTATGTGCAGAGGATAGTCTCCAAGTTTGGAGGCTGTAAACCTCAAGGAGGGTATGTCTACACTACAAAGTTAATTCGAACTAACGGATGTTAGTTTGAATTAACTTTCATAGGCGCTACACTAGCGCTCCGCTAGTTCGAACTTAATTCGAACTAGCAGAGCGCTTAGTTCGAACTAGGTAAACCTCATTTTACGAGGACTAAGCCCAGTTCGAACTTACTAGTTCGAATTAAGGGGTGTGTAGCCCCTTAATTCGAACTAGTGGGAGGCTAGCCCTCCCCAGCTTTCCCTGGTGGCCACTCTGGGCACCCCCAGGGAAACTCATCTGCCCCCTCCCGGCCCCGGACCCCTTAAAGGGGCACGGGCTGGCTACGGTGCCCATGCCAGGTGCAAGCCTGCCAGCACCCAGCCAGCAGACCCTGCACCTGGCACGCCACAGAGCCACCCACCCGATGTCCCCCAGCCCTCCGCCTCTTCCCGGGACCAGGCTGGTGGCTCTCGGGAGCCTGGCCAGGACCGCAAGAGGCGGGCACCTTCCTGGTCTAGTGCAGACATCGTGGACCTCGTCCACGAACTCCGCACTAGGCACAGGAAAGTGGCCGTCTAGGGCAGGAGAGCTGCCAGCCTGGCCACCCAGGAGCAAGTGTGCATGAAAATCAAGGTGGTCCACTGAGACCCCCGACCCTGAGCCCTGAGCTTACAATGGCCGTCCTGGGTCAGACCAAAGGTCCATCTAGCCCAGTAGCCTGTCTGCCGACAGCAGCCAACCCTAGGGACCCTGGAGGGGATGGACCAAAGACAGTGACCAAGTCATTTGTCTCGTGCCATCCATCTCCAGCCTTCCACAAACCTTGGGTAGGGACACCATTTCTACCCCCTGGCTAATACCACTCATGGACCCAACCTCCATGACTTTATCTCACTTCCCTTTAAACTCTGTTCTAGTTCTAGCCTTCACAGCCTCCTGCAGCAAGGAGTTCCACAGGTTGACTCTTTGCTTTGTGAAGAACAACTTTCTGTTACTAGTTTGAAGCCTGTTACCCATTCCTTTCCTTTTGTGTCCTCTAGTCCTTCTATTATGGGAACTAATGGAGAACTTTTCTTTATGCACCCTCTCCACACCACTCTTGCTTTTATAGACCTCTATCATATCCCCCCTCCGTCTCCTCTTCTCTAAGCTGAAAAGTCTCAGTCTCTTTAGCCTCTCTTCATATCGGACCTGTTCCAAACCCCTGATCATTTTAGTTGCCCTCCCCTCTCCCAGCCTCTCTCTTCCCCTCTCCCACCTCTTTTTCCCAGTCTCCCCCAGTTTTGTTCAATAAAGAGAGATTCTATTTTTGAACACACGTTTTCTTTATTTTGTACATCAGGAAGAGGGGCTAGGGAAGGGTAAGTGGAAGGAGGTGAGGGAGGAATGGGGTACGTTCCCCCGATGGGGAGGACTGGGCTGGCTCTGCGGGCTTCTCGGGGTGGAAGTTCTCCTGCAGCCCCCCGATTGCCCCCTCCCCCCGGATGGCAGCCTGCGGCAAGTGCAGCTGGTCTGATGGCCGAGTGCTTTGATGTGCCCAGTGTGAGCACTCAGGGCACTCCAAGCCAGGACTACTTTGCAAGCGGGGAACCCTAAGAACTGTCTGTCGGGGGTGGGGGTCGGGTCCCTTTAAGCACAGCCCTCGGCTAGCCTGAGACAGCAGCTCCACGCTCTAAGTCCTCATCTGATGCCCTGCCGGCATTGCTTCCGGCCATCCTTAACCTCTGTTCAGGGTCCACTCTGTGTGGACATGCTAGTTCGAATTAGCAAAATGCTAATTCGAACTAGTTTTTAAGTCTAGCTGCGCTAATTCGAATTAGCTTAGTTCGAATTAACTAATTCAAATTAAGTTAGTTCGAATTAGCGCTGTAGTGTAGACATACCCGGAAGGGCAGAAAACACGGGGATTACTGGGAGCAAAGGGATGAATGTCTGTCTTGCTCCATCACTACCACAGTATCTGAGGGTATTTCTACACTACCCCTCTATTTCGAAATAGCGGGGTAATGTAGGCATACCGCAATTGCAAATGAAGCCTGGGATTTGAATTTCGCGGGCTTCATTTGCATAAGCGGGGCGCCGCCATTTTTAAATCCCCGCTGGTTCGAACCCCGTGCCGCGCGGCTACACGCGGCACGAACTAGGTACTTCGAACTAGGCTTCCTAGTTCGAACTACCGTTACTCCTCATTCCACGAGGAGTAACGGTAGTTCGAACTAGGAAGCCTACTTCGAACTACCTAGTTCGTGCCGCGTGTAGCCGCGCGGCACGGGGTTCGAACCAGTGGGGATTTAAAAATGGCGGCGCCCCGCTTATGCAAATGAAGCCCGGGAAATTCAAATCCCGGGCTTTATTTGTAATTGCGGTATGCCTACATTACCCTCCTATTTCGAAATAGGAGGGTAGTGTAGACATACCCTGAGTTCCTCACAGTCGTAAGTATATTTACCCTCCCAACACCTCTGTGCAGTGCAGAAGTGCTATTTTCCCTGTTGTGCTGATGGGGGGATAAGAAATTGAGTTGGAAAAGCAGGGGTGACTGTCAGAAAGACACTTCCCTGCCACAGTGGTGAACTGTCTGCCCAGGGACATGTACTGTCTCTGGCCTTTTGACACCAGGCTGGACAAAGCATCAGAAAATAGCACCCGGCCACAGTAGCAGCGAGGAGGGCTGCACAGTGTAACTGGCTTTTTCCTCCAGGATTCTTGAAGACAGCAGGAAGCTGAGGGAGCAGGTAGTTGCCAGCTGCTCCTGCAAACCCAGGGGTAGGCAATAAGTGGCCTGCAGACTGGACATGGCTCACCAGGGTTAGCCCCTGCCGCCAGATGCTTCGTTTACCTGTGTGTCTGCAGGTACGGCTGCTTTCAGCTCCCGTTGCCCAAGATTCACCCTTCCCAGATAATGGAAGCTGTGGGAGGCAATGCTTCCTTCAGCTCCCATTGGATACTGCTTCCTTCAGCTCCCATTGGCCAGGAATGGTGGTAAATCGTGGCCAATGGGAGCTGTGAGTGGCCGTGCCTGTGGATGTACAGGTAAACAAAGCATCTGGCAGCTCACTAGGAGTTCACGCTGGTAGACTGCGTCTGGACTTCAGGCTGCTTATTACCTACCTCTGTGCAAACTCAATTCCACACTGGGCGTGGCTGTGAATAAAGTCCTTTGCTGTCTGGTGTCAATCCCAGAATGCCTGGCCATGCACTGAGGGTGTGTCTAGACTACAGGGTTTTTTCAAAAAAACTTCACCTGCATCTAGACTGCAGCTGCATTCTTTCGAAAGTAAATCGAAAGAACGTGGCAGTGTTTTCGATCGCAGTAAACCTCATTTTATGAGGAATAACGCCTTTTTTCGAAAGTACTCTTTTGAAAAAAGGCGCTATTGAATGCAAACTGTGCTTTTTCGAAAGAGCGTGTCTAGACTCTCTTTCGAAAAAGAGAGCCGCTTTTTCAAAAAATCTGCTTGTAGTCTAGATGCTCTTTTTCGAAAGGCTCTTTCAAAAGAGGCTTGTAGTCTAGACGTACCCTGAGAGTTACTCATAGCCGTTAGGCCGAGACAGAAAGACTGTCTCTGCTGCTGATGAAAAAGGGACAATTTGGGGAGGTGCAGGACTGTGCTCCTAGAAGTAAACCTGGGCTTCTGCCTGCCTGTAGGGTGATAGTCTGTCCTCTGAAATCTTACCATGAGCCAGCAGCATTTTGGCTTGTCTCCAACTGGCCACATCAGGAAGTAGTGGGGCCAGACTGCCAAGTGTTCAGTACCCAGAGCAGCTCAGCTCCCAGTCAGGCATCTAAACCAGGGCCAGATTTTCAAGAGTAGTTAGCCCCCAGCAGCTCCCACTCTGACACTAGGGCTGGGTTTGAAGAAGGCTCCAACTCAGGGCTTGGAACTCTTATGGAAACCTGGCCACTGCTTTTGGTGTCTTACGGATGCTAAATTCCTCTGGGAAATCTGGTCTTCATGGGTTCAGTAGGTTCTCTGGGATCCTGTCCATTTCTGCAGCACAAAGCCAGTCCCTCTGGCTGGGAGGGTGCGATGCTGTCCCACAGTGCTGTGACTGCTCTATGTACCGTGCACCTACCAGCACAAGGTGCCTCCGGCTTTCCAGGCTTTGCGCTCACCAGGTAAGTTGCAGACAAAGTGAAGACGTGGATGTGTGTCCGTGGGGAGTGTCTCTAAGCCACTGCCCAGCCTCCTTCCCTTTCATTATCTTCAGTGCCTTAAGAAAAGACATGATGGTTCCACAAAAAAAATGTATGGAGGAGAGAAGGCAAATCATGTGGTTGTATTTACAGTGGTTGCTACAAGAACCAGGGGGCTGTCAGTGATGCTGGAAGGCATAGGAAAGGGAATGCACAGTGGACAATCAGCCAGTGGAACTCACTGCCACCAGATGCCATTGAGGTCCAGAATTGTGCAGGATTCAGAAAAGGATTAGAAATAAAGAGGGCTAATGGGGCCTACGATGGGGTGTATAAAGCCCACATTAACCACAGCAAAGGAGCTAGAGAGCCCAGTTCACCCATTCTCTGGCCTCTGGAAGGGAGGCAGGTAATTCAGGATTTGACTCAGCTGAGTGGCTTCTATCAAGAAAGGACTGCTAGGAGAGGAGACCTAGGAAAGTGGTAGCTGCATATCTGTAGGAGACTCTTGAAGCAGGTGGGAGAGAAGAGTTGCCGGGGAGAGGTCCTGAGGTCAGTAGCTTTGGAGGAGAAAGCCCTGGGAGGCCGTGCTCTGAACTGAACGAGGAGGAACTCTGCAGAGCTCAGGTTAGTCCATAGCTTTCCCACTGTGTTGTTTCTTGTACCTTCCTCTGTTGGCTCTGGCTCTGGGTAGTGCCAGCACTGGGATACTAGCCTGGAGGATTTACTAATGGAATCCAGCCACAGGTGGGAGGAGCATAGGCCCTTACATCCTTCCAGGGAGTAGCATTCTCTGCCTGCTGGGATCTGCCGTCCTGATTCCCAATGGCACCAGATAACTTGGGCACAGTGGATACTTATTCCTATTTTATTGTGGGGCTGCTTGATGTCCCGCCTGACCAGCCTCCCAGGGGTTTTTGGGTCAGAGCTAGCTCCCAGGCTGCCTAAGCACCAGGTGGGGACATCTGATACCACCCTTTTAGCAGGAATCTCCAGCTGCTATTTGTTCAGCCCCTTCTCTCAAGCTCCCTGCCCAGAGATACCAGAGATCTTGGTGGTTCTTCCTACCATATGACTTCTGTTGTGGACTCGTGTATGGGCTGATGGGATCTGCAGTTCTTGCTCATGTGCCCCCACTGCTTCTCAGCTCAGGTCTGCCCTGTGTTTTTCTCTTGCCTTTCATCCTGAAAGGGGCAGTGGCCCTGGGTGAGAGGGTGTGGGAGGGGGAAAATGCAGAATCACAGAGGGCCCAGGAAAGTGGTTTTTAGATGGTCTAAGTGTGGCAAATAAACGCCTTTCTTCCTTGTTGGGCTTGAGCAGCAGATAAACGGCAACCAGTTCTAATGATGATAATGACCAGATTTCAGTATTTATAGAAACTGGTGCTTTTCTGTATTGGCGTCTGCTGCTGAGCTCTCACCTTCACACGTAGAATCCTTGGTGAATAATCACGGCAGCTATTTATTTACTGGCATATTTGTAACCCATCTTGTTGCTCATGGTTAAAATTAGCAAATTAAAAGGAGGCTTCTCCCTGAGAGCTGCCTGTTGCCTCTTGCCAGCACAGTCCCTGGCTGATGTTCTCAAGAGTCCTACAGTGTCCCCAGTGACTCATTTGTAGCTGCCCTGAAGTGGCCTTTGCTTCTGCTAACACATTGGGGGGGGGGGGGGCAGCTATACTGCAGCCATAGGTCAAAATAAGATACGCAATTTGAGCCACGCAAATTGCGTATCTGATTTTGATCTAATTTCGAAATAGCCTGTTTTGAAATTTGATACTGTCTACACCGCGCCATATTTTTAAGTAAACTGATATTCCAAAACGTCCCTTTACCCTTGTGGAGTGAGGGTTACAGGGATGTCAGAATAGCAAGCCCGTTATTTCAAAAGCTGTTTTGAAATAACAGGCTGGTTTAAAAGACGTGGAATAGTTATTTAGTGCCACAGTCTAGACATACCCTAGGTCTGTTCCTTCTGTGCATTAGAGCTAGGGATGTAAAATCCCAGTTAATCAGCTCACTGGTTAAACCGTAGCTTTAACAGGTTAACTGATTAAGAGCAATCCCACTCCTGCCCTCCCCGCATGGGGAGCTGGCAGCAGGAGTCAGCAACCCCACATTTGGGGTGGGGTTGGGTGGCTTCTGCTCCTGGCCCCCTTGAGTGTGGGGGCTGGATCCCAACCCCTGTGGGGTTGGAGCAGCCCTCTGCCCGCAATGCAGGTGTGGGGCTTGCTCCCAGGCACCAGTTAACTGGTACTTGGTAAGCATCACCCAGTAAGAATAATGCTTCCAAGGTAACCAATTAACCGGTTACCCATTCACATCCCTAGTTGGAGCATGTATGTGTTGTTCGTACACATCTCTGGATATGGGCAAGTTTCTGCCCATGTATGTGCAAAGCTGCATGTTTCTGAGGGTGTGTATTATTTGCATGCGCAACCTGTATGTACTGTTGTGTCCTGCATATGTGTAGTCTGTGTGTGTGTGTGTGTGCACACCTCCTCAGGAGCTGACTGGCTCTGTACTTTTCCTGCACATCCTTGCTGGCCTTCAGACCTCTGTGCTGATCAGCTCGGGAGATTCCATGCCCATGCAGGGTGTGGAGGAGATTCACTTATTCAGTTTCTATCTCTTCGGTGCCGCATAAGCTGTATTGATAAATTAATCTCATATTGTTGCGACTAAACAGCCCTGCAATTTTTTTCCTCTGTGCAGTCTAATCTGTCTTGACAGCTGTATCATTATTTTATATTTGTTGTAATCTTATTCACTGTATTGGCTGTGTGTGTGCTGTCATGCTATCACCATGTAAGCTATAGGCATGGCTGTCAGTCCCACCTCCTCCCCGCCCCCTGTCATGCCAGTCTACTGGGGGAGTGACTCTGCTCCACAGCCTACATGCAAGGCAGAGAGAGCGAGTTGTGGTGGCAGAAACAAATCACTGGGAAGTCTTGGAAGGTGTTTGCATGGGTATGGAACTGTGGGTGGCCAGATTAACCACGTATGGCTGGGCACTGGGCAATGAATGGCTCATGGGCCACCAGGCTGAGTAATGCAATCTGTGGCTGTCCTTTAACCTGGAGGTGTGGGCTGAACAAGTCGGTGGCTCCCATAGTGCTCTGTCCGAGACTGAGAGCCCTGCTTGCATTGCATACTGGGAGCTCAGTCTAGTTAGTAACACTATGCCCACTTCTCTAGGGTCTCATGGCAGTGGCTGCCTTTAGCTCCATATCACACCAGATGGGTTGAGCTGCTGGACAGCAGGGGTTTCACCAACATGGCCCTCAAATGGGCATAATGTGGCCACCCCATGGTGTAACAGTGGAAGGGCTGCAGAGGTGTTGGACACCCTGGTTAAACTGCTCTCAACAATGTGTCTGTGTCTGCTCGTAACGTAACTTCTTCAGGGGTGGGTTGCACTGATCTGGCTGGGCACCTTGACAGGTGGGTCGGCAAGGCCGTTATTTACATGCTTGGGCTTCATAAAGCAGGTAGCGGTTGCTGTGGGTGTTGCTATGCCATATGTCATAGAGGTTCTTTGGCTGCTGACAAGGTGATTGACATGACTGGCTTGAATACAGATGTTCAGCACAACTGGAACTGGGGGTGGAGACAGAATGAGGTGCACAGGGCCAGGCTGGGAGTGGCTAATTAGGAAAGGTGGGATGCGGTGGAGGTTATTCTCCCTAATACAGAGTGAAGGTGAGCAGGGATCCTTAAAATATCGCCTAGAAGCAGGGTGGTTGGGGGAGGCACTCTGGCACCCGTGACGCGTTAATTCTGGTGCATCACTCTCTGTGCTGGCAGGCTCCGTGGAGAAGGCATATTTCCCACCCAGCTGTTACCCGGCTTCAGAAACACGAAGAGACTGAGTTTTCACAGCACATTTCAGGCCTAAGGTACCTCCAGGCGCTTGGCTCAGCAATGAGCTAGCGGTTATCTGTGCAGACAGACACATCTATCTCCTGTATTGGGTGATGGCTCAGGGACGTTAGAGTCTGCCAAATAAAGATGGTGACTGTTGATTGGTGGGAGATGTTGGGGTTGTCTCTGGCAGTACAAAATGCCATGGGACAGCCTGTAACTGACTGGGCCAGGTCTGGGCTGAGGGTGTCCGCTCAGGGCAAATTGCTCAAATTCGGGGCTCCTTACAGCCCCCAGACTGGAGACCCTCCCAAACAGGGCACAAACCAGTCCCACGGAGTGCTTCAGCTGCCTGCCTGAAGCCTCACAAGCAAAACCCCTCCGACACCTCAGCAATATCCGTGCCCCAGATGGCCCCGGGCCTCATATACAGGTGAGGGGGTCTTAGAACCCAACTCACCTACCCTGAACAAGTTCTGTCCGGTTCCAAGAAACCAGCCACAGTTCCCAGGTCAATTTACCCTCTGGATCTTACCCACAAATCTTGCTGAGCCAATCCTTTAGAATCGAACATCTAAAGGTTTATTACTACAAGAAAGAAAAGCATGAGAGTAAGGTTGCTAAAGTATCATACATTACATGCATTCAATCTCCCAGTTCTCGATGCAGGCTTGCAGCAGAGATATTATAGCTGCTGGCTTAAAAGTACTTGGTGCACATCCTTTGCCAGGATGGGTCTACAGTTCTTCCCGGCTCATGAATCCCTGAGAGGCTGCATCTGGGGTCAGGAGCAGCTCTGGAGACACCTAGATGGAGTTGACCACATGGCCTATCCTTACCTCCTTCCAAGCTGGCTAGAGTCACATGGCAGGTGGCCAGGTGTGTCTTTGGCCTCCAGAGATCCATTGTTCCCTGGAGACTTGCTCATTAGCATGTCCATGGGCAAACATTCCTGGCCCATTGCTCAACCACATACAGAGAAACTTCCAGTCTCAATACAGAGTACATATTTATAACTCCACACACAGATATTATCATATATATAGTAGCCCAATGTCTGAGAGTCTGTAACACTGAAATGCTGGCTGTTCCCTCTGGGCGGCGCTGTTGCTGAAATGCTGGCTGTTCCCTCTCGGTGGCCCGTGCTGTATGGAGAGTGCGGGGCCCAAACGGCCACTTGCACTGCTTGCTCCCCTGCGGCAGCCTGGCTGAGAGGTGCAGAGGTCAGCCAAGCACCATGGTGGGAGGTGAATGGGGGCGGGGCGGTGACGTGCGGTGTGACAGTGGCTCCAGGCCCCAACCTCTGGCCATGAACATCATCGCCCCGCCCCCCTTTGCCTCCTGCCGTGGCGCTCAGCTGACTTCTGCGCTGCTCAGCCAGGCCGTCGCGTGGGAGCAAGTGGCGCAAGCGGCCATTTGGGCTCCGCGCCCCCCATGCAGCACGGGGAGTGCGGAGCCCAGACGGCCATTTGGGCTCCGCGGTCCCCCAAGTGAGAGGCAGGAGGGGGAGGAGAAGTGAAAGAGAGAGACAGAGAGAGAGGCAGGAGTCAGAGGAGAGCTGAGAGAGAGAGGGGAAGGCAGTAGGAGTAGGAGTTAGGTGTCCAGTCCTGATGTAAGATATGAATAACCTACAGCCTTTGGCCTCCACCTGGAGAAGGGATGGCTTCCTAAGCTAAACTAATACCTTGCAATTGGCATAAATTGTAGCCACATGCTGGCCAGTTTTCCAGCAGGGCAGAGTATAATAATGGCTTTGTTTTCCTCTAAACCAGTTGTGGGCAACTTGTGGCCCAAGGGCCACATGCGATCACTCAGGATTCTACGTGTGGCTCACGCAGGGTTGCCAGATTCTGCTGGGTTTTTTCCTACTGGTATTACAAAAGTGACCCACATGTAAAGCAAGGGCTCGTGAAGTGAGATGCATGCTGGTTGCACGTGACATTGGGAGAGCCGTGCGCTCCCTCTCTGTCCAATCAAAGCGCTGCTACAATTCAGTCGGCACATCCTGCACATTCCAGGTATTCAAGCGCAGTTAGTAAAACTATCCTGTCGCGGGAGAGCGTCTTGGCTATGAGAACCTTGCAGCCCACTGAGATGAAGAAGGGCCACTCGTGCGGTCCACTCACTAGCCTAGGTTGCCCCTCAGTGCTCTAACCCCTTTTGTTACAATACCTCCAAGCACCTTCCAACTGTTAAGAACACCTTGCAGTCCACACCTGTTGGGTCGTGAGAGGGAAGGGAATTGCCTGCACTGAGTTGGTGGCAGAACCAGGCACAAAACCCAGTAGTCCTGAGTCCCTCTTCCCTGCTTTAATGACACACATACTCCTTCCGCCACAGTAGCGCTGTCGTTTGGGGCTGATTGCATCCCCCCATGTGTTGTAAGTGTCATGCCCATTAGTATGATATTTTGGCTCTGCCTGTCTCTCGATTCACATGCGGAGTCACGGACTCTAGCTCCCATCTCTCTGGAGGGTTCTCCTCCCCTGGCAGCAGCGACTAGCACTGAAGTGGAAAGCAGCACATGCGTGGCCCTAATCTTCGTGGCTGATGCCTGGTCACCAGTTTCCTGACTGTGGTGTCTGTTTCACCCCACCATGACTCTGAGGATGCTGCCAAACTCTGCCCACTCCAGGGACTTTGGAAGGAGCAATGGAAGGAGATAAAAAAACAGATCCCACCAAACCACTTGTGGGGTATCAAATACCTACTAGTGCAAGGGGTGCTGTCAAGTCAGGACTGCTTCATATCTGAGAATTGCTCAGCTGGCCTGACTGGCTCATGCTCAAACGTCAAGGCAATGGGAACTGGCTGACTCCACACGCTGCCATGATGTGGGCTACTCGATGGAAAGGAGGCACCTCTCCTTGTGCTGATCTGGGTTCCATTCTTTGGTGACTTCTTCCCCCCACACTGTTCCTGAACAGAGCCGTGAAGGGGGTGATGCAGAAACAGCTGTGCCGGGCTGGTTGTTTGCACAGGTGGTGGTGGGCGTAGGCATCCTTGGAGGGAGGGGCACTGGTGTGTGATGGGAGGTCGGCATATTCCAAACAGCACCTGATATTCTAGGGCTGTGGCTTGCTGTGGCGCAGGAGCAACAATCCAGGAGGACACAAGGAAAGTGTCATGTGTCAGATGTTGATTTGTACCTGAGCACTCTCATGCTCCTGGTTGGTGAGCATCAGACTGTGGCTGGTTTTGGGATCACAGTGCTCACTGTAGTTGCCAGGCTAGAGGCTGTTACCTGCCCCCAACCAGCCAAACTCCAGTTTCTTTTAAATGGCTTTTATTTTTGCTGTGGGATGGGTGGGAAGTAAGGAGCATGGTAGCTCCTCACCCCACAGGGACATGAAGGCACCCGGCCTGGCCCTTTAGAATACATCACATAATGGGGACACTCTCCTGTTCTTCCTTTGCCTCCTGTGCAGCTGAGACTAATGTTGCAGGACCCTTCTTGAAGGTGGTTCAGCTGTGCCTATGCCTGTGTCAGCTCAGCAGTTTATAGTGATGCATGGCTGGCCGGCCCTGCTGTTCCGAAGGGCACCGTGTCCAGAGGGAGCCATGATCCCTGGGTCTGGACAGCCACTGAATTTTATGGCAGTGTGCTCTGCTCCTCCCTAGGGCTGGCTCCCTTCCCATTTGTGCCCAGTGCCATCTTGCTGTGCCTCTTGCTGCCCTGGTGCTAATGGAAGCCATGGAAATGCTGGTACAAAATTCCTTCTGCTGGGGAGTGAGTCTTTAACAGGAGCATAAGCGTTCGTGGGCAAAGACCCACTTTGTCAGGTGCATCTGACGAAGTGGGTCTTTGCCCATGAAAGCTTATGCGCCAACACTTCGGTTAGTCTATAAGGTGCCACAGGATTCCTCGCCGCTTTTGCAGATTCAGACTAACACGGCTACCCCTCTGATCTTTGACAGGGTGTGTGAGGATGGAGCATCTGCCCACTAAGCAGTAAGAGGTGATCCCAGTGGCTCAGCCTTGCTGCCCTGTCAGACCGACGGGAACAGTGTGGAGCTTGATGTCTCATTGCAGGAAGGGACTCTAGATGGGCATCCTTGGATGGGCAGCAGTGCAGGCAGAAGGACTCTGTTATTGTTTTCTGCTGGGCTGAGTTATACAGGCCAAAACAGCCCTTGAACTCCTGGCTGTGTTAACCATGAGCTGGCAGCCAACAAGGGAATGTTGGGGGAAGGAGGTGCTCCCCAGAGGTCCTGCATTTTGCCTTGCTCCTCTCACCTATCTTGGAGCTGATGGGCCAGTGTGTGGCATCCTCCCATCCTGCAGAGCCCAAGTCACTGGGTGTGCATGGCTCTGCATGATGCTCTAATGCAAGTTTTGCACCTAAGATGTTTGTCTGGAATGTGCCAGGCCAGGCCTGTGGTTTACAGACCACGAATGGCGCTCAAAGCTTTTCCAGATGGTTCCTAGGATGACCAATTTTAAGAGTCGAACACTGGAATGTTAGAAGGGGAGGCCAGGCCAGTTCTTGCCAGGTCATGTACAGAATGAGAAGGGCTGAGAAACCAGGAGCGAGCAGACTCTATTCTGGGTCATATAGGTGAAGAGACAGCAGACACCCTGACCCTCTGCATGGCCCGTGTCTCCCTCTGGGCACAAGCTGTACGTGTGCCTTGCAGTTGGGATGGTGCCTTAGATATTCTGGGCTGGGGGCCTGGGCTGTAGCAGTCAGCCTGTCTTAAAAAGCAAGGAGCCCTGAAAGAAGCAGTGTTCTCTACCTGCACCTCACAGACCTGCACGCCAGAGAGCACCTCCTCTGGGTGAGTGAAAGAACAACCTCGTGCCCCTCTTCCTCCTTCCCCCTCATTCGCCTGCCCGTCTTTGGATGGCAGGCAGGTAATTTGGGGACAGTTCAGTTGCAGGGACCAAGTGATTTTGTTTCCGCAGTGAAATTGTTGGGGTGTTCACTGAAATTATTTACCGCCATCAAACGCTGGCTCAGGGTTTTGAGCCCACTGCCTTTCTGTTCCCTGTGTTGCCCACTAGGATGGTATGATGGGGGCAAAGCAGGAAAAGGTTGGGGGCTACTGGAACCCAGCCATCCTGCCCTGCAGGAGTGGGACTTTCAGAGAGGAGCAAAAAGGGAGAGACCCGTTTAGCTGGGGAGTAGTAGGCTGCAGGAGTGTGGAGCTCTACTTGCAGGAAAGAAGGCTGTTGCTGATCTGGTCTCCCAGGGCAAAGGGAAGAGTTTATGTCGTTGTCTATTAGTTGGACTTTGGCTCTCCTGACAAAGTGAGACCTGTAACTGAACTGTCCGGAGGGCTAAGTCACTGCAACCCCGAAGGTGTTAGAGGGTGGTTGGAGCAGCAGCAGACTAACAGGGTACTAAGTGCTGGACTGCATAGGGGTGCAAGGAGACACTCTGGTAAGGATGCACTATTGTAGGCAGGCACCTTGTATGGCTTAGGGGGCCTGTGATTCCAAATCTCTTGAACTCCCAGGTGTACTGGGGGGGCCCTCACAGGGTTTACATAAGAACATAAGAACGGCCATACTGGGTCAGACCAAAGGTCCATCTAGCCCAGTAGCCTGACTGCCGACAGTGGCCAGCACCAGGTACCCCAGAGAGGGTGGACCGAAGACAATGATCAAGCGATTTGTCTCCTGCCATCCCTCTCCAGCCTCTGACAAACAGAGGCCAAGGACACCATTTTATCCCTCAGAGGTGGGGAGAGCTGTGACAAGGAGGATGGAGGCAGGGGGAGTAAGTCAACTCAGCACAGTGGAGTAGGGGCTGGCTGCTCTGGGGTCAGGGTAGGGGCAAGGGCGCCATTTCGGGCACGTAGCTGGGGCAGCAGCCGTGCGCTCCGGGATGCAGCTAGCTTTTCATCCCGTTCCCCAGACACTAAGGGAGTGAGAGGAAAGCGCTTGTATTCCATGCATGCCTCTCACACCTGGCTGGTGAGCTCCCTTCACCCGCCAGGTGAGAGAGGCATGCACGGAATTCAAGCACTTTCCCCTCACTCCCTTAGCGTCCGGGGAACAGGATGCAAAGCTAGCTGATTCCGGAGCGCATGGCTGCTGCACCCCCCCCCCCCCCACCGTGCCCAAAATGGCACCCTTGGGTGAGGCACCTAACGGCTTAGGATAAGGATTCAAATTTCTAGGTATTCATCTGAATTGAACTTCCTTCCAGCTTCCGGAGGTTTCTGCTTGCCAGGCTTAGGTCTGAATGTGACTCATAGCGTGCTCCCACAGGCCCCCTTTTCACTAGGCTGCTGTAGCCCGTGGTTCTGTCAGACCAGAGCACAGAAACTGTTATGCCCCCTCCTCTCCTCCTCCTCGTGAGTTTGTTGTTGCTGTTTCTTAGCATAAGTGCAACATGCCTCAGATGGCACGGTGACCAGGACTCCCCACTGAATTTGATCTGTGGGATGGACCATTAGCTTGCCCGGGCCAGGCATGGTCGGGGAGTGTGACGTGAATGCTGATCCGTGCCACTCACTCTGTTGCTGGCAAGCTTGGCTGGCTAGTGGCTTTACTCAACAATTAGAAGTGCCACATTTGTGGTGAGGCCTTCTGGGTCCTGGCAAGAGGGTGATGCTGCCCCTATACTGCACAGTGTGTGTTGGGCTATCTTTTAGCAGAGGATCAGCCCTGCTACTTTTCCATGGGTGTGTGGCCAGGTCTTCCTATGCCTTTGTGTAAGGAGGGGCTCCTCTCTCCCTCCCAGTTCTTAACTCCCACAGGCCTGTTGGGTAGAGCACAGCAGACAACTGGGGCCTGCCTCTGTCATCTGCTGATCTCTGCGTGTGCTGTAGGCCTGGGAGAGCCCCCTCAGTTCTGTCAGGCCTGAGATGCCACCTGACAAGGCAGGAAATTGATCAAACCCCAGTCTGGCACACAGTGAGAGCTCTTAGGTCCCAGCTGTTGTGGGCTGCTGAGTGAGCCAGCCCCAGAGGACTACCCTTGTGTTGGCATGCAACAGCGTCCACATGCTTTATGCAGAGTAAACTTCCCTGTCTTCTGACTCTCTTGGATTCCCCAGCCACTCTCCGCAATAGCTGACTTTGACGGCTTGGGAGGGTGGGCTTTTTCCCCTTGGCTTGATGCTGGCTGCTGATGTGGTGCCACCATTGCTATGAGAACATTGGAAGTGTTTTTATATCTGCAGCACCACTAGCCGGCTCCAGCAACTGAGAGACTGTGTTCAGTGCTCAGGCTTTCTCTTCCTGCCACGCCATGTCTCTGCTGTTCTGTGTGCTCCCGTCTCACCCTGGTCTGTCTGTTTCTGGCCCTCTTGCTTGCTCTGTCTCTATTCTCATTGCGTTTGGTGTCAACATGCAGATTGCATCCTCTGATAATCTAGGGTGATATTTACTATGACATTGGGCTGGTACTGGAACTTCTCAGCCCCCGCAGCTGCCTAGGAAGAAAAAAGCAAAGTTTGAGTTAGGATTTGCAAAGAATCCAAGAACATGCTGAGATGTTTTCTCTGCTGAGGATGTGTTTTCTGGCCTTGAAATTGCTCTGTGACCCTAGATGGCATCAAAAGGGAGGCCAGGTCCTAGTAAATGAATTTTCAGCCTCAGTACAGAAAGAACAGGCACCATCAGGAGCTCGAACTTGGCTTCGCTTCTCATTCATTCTTTGCAATTATGAATTAGAATGGCCTCTGGATTCCTTGAATGCTCCGGCAAGGTTTTATACCTATCAGTTTAGCATCAACCTTTAGGAATGCTTTGGAAATATTTGGCGGGCTCTAAAATCAGAAACTTCGCATGCTTGTCGTGTATGTATTTATCACATCTCCATAAAAGGCACTCTTTGTGCATCCTGCCTGGGATGTTGCTTTGTGATACAGAGATCTGTGCTTAACTTCACTGCTTAACTTCACTGCCCATCAACTGATCTTAAAAAGAAGACAGGTGGCTTCACCCCCACCTCACAGTGTTGAAAATCGACCCTTAGAGGTTGCTATTGACCACCCATTGCAAGGAGTTAAAATTTATTAGGCAGTCAAAAAAAAGTCTGACTGCTAAAGGAGGCTGCTTAAAAAGAAGCGTGTTCTGTGCATCTGCTTTGGATCCTTTCACAAGCAGAATCCTAAACATGCTATTTTCAAATAACTTTGGGTATGTCTACACTACCCCCCCCCTAGTTTGAACTAGGGGGGGTAATGTAGTCATACGGAGTTGCAAATGAAGCCCGTGGAATGAGGTGTACAGCTAGTTCGGATTAGGAAGCCTAATCCGAACTAGCTAGTCCGTGCCGCGTGTAGCCGCGCGGCACGGGGTCCGACCTAGCCGGCATTTAAAAATGGCGCCGGCCGGCTTTATGCAAATGAAGCCCGGGAAATTCAAATCCCGGGCTTCATGTGCAACTCCGTATGACTACATTACCCCCCCTAGTTCGAACTAGGGGGGTAGTGTAGACATACCCTAACTGTAACTGTTGCTCCCACCTGGGATGCTGAGCAGTGTTCCCACTAAGCTGGGTGGCAGCACAGCTTCACAGGTGATTGATCAGCCCCACCCAGTCAGAGGCTCAGGGCTCAGTGCAAGGTGCTGACTGATTGGGCGGGGTTGATCAATCACCTGTGAAGCTGTGCTGCCACCCAGCTCAGAGAGAACACTGGTGCTGAGAGGATAATGCACAACTCAGTTATGCGCTTATATAGGGCATAAGTGGAGTGGAGTATTTATTATGTCCCTTCACCACTAGGGGTAGAGGCATTTCTATTCTGCATCGAGGTCCAAACTTGTTTCCTTAGGCCTAGTCTAACATAACCTATGCAGCTGTAGCGACGCGAATAGCAAAGTGAAGTCAACGTACTTACTGCGGTGTCTTCCATGCTGTAAGGTCAGTGAGGGCTGTGCTCCTGTCAACTCCAGCTACTCTTCTCGTCCTTGTAGAGTACCGGAGTCGACAGGAGAGCACTTGGAGATCAATTTATTGTGTCTAAACAGACTTGATAAATTGAGCATTGGTGGATCAATTGCTGAAGCATTGATGTACAGTCTGGTAGGGATTTAAAAGAGTAGTCAAATAGTTGACTACTTGATAAGCCTAAGCTTCTCGGGTAGTCAAGTTGACTACTTGCATTTCCACCCCCCTGCCCTTGCTGCCTCTATATCAGAGGCAGTAAGCGAGGGGCGGAGGGGGGCAGGAGCCAGCACAGGGGTGAGCTGGCTTAAAAGCTGGTTCTTCCCAGCACCAGAGGCAGAGGCGCAGCGGGGAACCCCACTTGTACCAGGTTCCCCGCTGCGCCTCCTCACTTATCTACTAATCGAGTAGTCGATGGAAATTCCATTGACTACTCGAGTAGCTGATTAATCGAAATTTAACATCCCTACTGTCTAGTGTAGACAAGCTCATAGCTGGGTCTGTTAGGGTGCATCTAGACTACATTCCTCTTTCGAAAGAGGAATGCAAATGAGGGAAGTAGAAAATGCAAATGAAGAGCTGATTTACAAATCTCGTGCTTCATTTGCATAATCCCTTCTGATTGCTTTTTCGGAAGAGATTTAAAAAAAAAGCGGTCTAGATGGGGTTCTTTTGAAAAAAAACAACCCTTTTTCGAAAGAACCCTGTAAATCACTTTGTTTTCCAGGAATAAGGGTAATGTAGATGCACCCTTAATAATCCTATCCAAAATGCCACAGCCCTTTAACAGAGTCTCTCACTACTCTGTTGTGTCCTTCCATGGTACTTAAAAAAAAAACAAAAACACTTCCCTTGTTAAAGGGACAGTGCCAAAGTTGAGGGTGTAGTGGGGGGGGGGGGAGGGAAGATTTGATCAATTACACTTTCTCCCCCTTCGCCTATCTCTCTGGCTCTGACAGAATGACAGTGTCATTCTTGTGCAGTGCTGATCATCCCCTTCCCGCAAAGTACAAGCAGCCCATTACTTACACGCCATCCCATATCAAAGCCCTGGCAAGTGCATCTCCAGCTCTCCTGGCCACAATCAACCCTAGAATAACACACCAGGGGGGCTGCTTCATGGAGGAGACCTCTTCAGAAAGGAGACCGATTTTTCCCCCCCCCCCTTCTTTGAAGCTGCCAAGCAATGATTACCAACTGCAGGAAATGAAAACATCATCTTGAAAGGCTGCTCATATCTCTCAGCCGGCCGACAACCCCTGGCATTGAACTCTTGCTGCCAGGTGTGGTTGTTGAAGGGAGTCAGCTGCTGCCAGGGGTGTTTGCTCCAGCTGATGGGGCCGAGCTTAGGCTGAGGTAGTGGAAATCTCACCCCGTGGAGGCGTGGGGCAGATGGCAAGGGCTGGCTGTTATTGCTGGCAGCTCAGGCGGACCAGGCTGTGGTTTCTCTGCAATGGAAGGAATAAGCAGGGAACTGTAGCAATGGGCACATAATGAGCCATGAGGTAATAGCTTGTTTGGAGTCAGCGGCTTTGCTGTGGAGAACAGGCTCCAAGCAGGCCAAGGAGAGAGTTTTAAATCCTCCGTGGCAGAACTGTGAAGATAGAGAGACTGGGGCAGGCCTCTTCCAAGCTCCCAGACAACCTTAAGTGGCTGTGCCCTCAGGCCCTTTGGAACAGAGTTCGGCTGAGGAGGGGGTGGGCAGGTTGGCATTGCTCCAACCCAGCTGGGCATCTCTGCCCAGTTGCTCAAGCTTCATAAACATCTGAGGAGCAAAAATGCCGGAGGGTCAAAGTTCAGGCTCCTTGGGAGCCATTTAGAAAAACAAATGCTTCGTGGGAGCTGAAAACAAGTCCAAGAAAGATTGGCTCCATCTCCCCGCCTTGTTGGGAGCAGCACAGCAGGTTTCATACTATCTGGTGTGTGTGTGTGTGTGTGGGAAAACTGGTGCCTGAAATAGCTTAGGAGGGAGGAAAAGGCTGAGAGAAGTGGAGGAGGATAAAGTGGGTTGCGGGGAGAGGGAGGGGGTGCAGAGGAGGGAGAGGACGAGCTCAGACTGGGGGGGCGGGGAGCAGAACCTGGAGTCTGTTGCCAAAAGTACATACCCGCTTAAGGAGCAGAAAGACTTTCTGACACTTGAAGTTTGCAAATCTTTGCTTTTGTTTTTACAGCTTTTATGATAGAGGAGGAACTGGCAGGGGGAGAAGGGAGAGGATTCAGACCTTAAATTCACAACTGCATTTAAAATGGGGGAAAAAATCTAGTCTAGGAAAAAACCCTCCTAAATGTAAATGACATGGAGCCTTTTTGTTTTAAATGTGTGTGGGTGAGGAGGGAAAGGGGGCAGAACTGGTGCAGCAGGAGGGCTGTGGTTCAAGACCAAGGTCTACGAATAGAGGTGGTAGTGGTGAGCCAGGAGTGGAATAGCAGCGGGCTCTGGGGTCAGAATTGGGACACATGGCCTCTGTTTGGCACTCCTAGATCTTCTTTTACGTGGAACCCATCCTACTTTATACATAATACCCCAGAAACTGGTTGATATTGTGATTGGAGAGAGCTAGGGTTGCTGGGTGTCCAGTATCGATCTGGACAGTTTGGCATTTTTGCCTCCTGTCCGGTAAAAAAAAATTCAGAAAATACCAGACACCTAAAATGTCCAGTATTTTCTGATTTTTTTTTCCTAGCCAGGAGACGCAAATCCTGGGCTGTCCAGATCAATAGGAGGCAGCTTGGCAACCCTAGTGCTTACTGGGGAGCTGTCCAGCCCGGCACAGAGAGGCAAGATGGCGGGCAGCTGCCGGCAGCCTGTTAGGGCCAAAAAGCCTCATGACACGTTTGTTTGGGTTTTTTAAACGTTTTATTTTATTTTATTTTTTTGCTTAACAACTCAGTCCTTTTTTTCTGATCGGTATTTTTTTCTGAAACCATCTGGCAACTCTAGAGACAGCTCTGGCTCCTTGACCCCTGCCACACCTAGGCCAGCTTTTTGTCTGGTTTTAAGATTCACAGTCCTGATTTTAGATGGTTTGTCACATGTCCAGTATGGAGACACCACCAGAGATGGCTTTTCCGGTATCACAAGGGTGCCAGGGTGACCTTGCTTGTGTGTATCAGGTCATACACGAGGGTTGGGGTAACGCACACCTGAAAATAGCATCCTTTCTGTGGCTTGCATGCGAGGGGGCACCATTGGGGGGGGCAGGCTCCGTCGTTCCTGGAAGTACCTGTATGCCCAACCTCTCCCCTACCCACATCCCTGTTGTTAATCACTCCTCCCAGTGCAGCCTGGAGCTGTAGATACCCTTTGCCCCCTGGGAGTCAGGGCCTGGTGCTGCACAGCAGTTTAGGACAGGAAGAGAAGAATTGCCATTTGAACCTGCAGAGGGAATTTAGTGAGACAGAATATAATGTAATGAGTTGGAATTTGGCCAGAATGCAGAACGGGGGTACATGTAGGAGTGAAATACCTGTGCCACCTTTACTGACTCCAGAGGCCCAGGACTTCATGCTCTCATATGAAAAAATAAAAGGAATAAAACAAATGTCCTTCCTACAGAAGCCTGGATGGCTCTCCCTACTGCCCTAGCAGTAGCTGGGTGCTAAAAAGCTACCTCCTCAGTCAGGCAATGCTGGCCCATTCTGAGGCCTGTGGTGTGATTGAGATCCTCAAAAGCAGTTTTTTCCCTTGGGAAGCTCTCAACCTCAGAGCTGCAGGGCCATGAAACATGGAACAGGTTTATTTATGGTAATAGTCCCTAATCCAGAGCATATGCTCTTGAGGCACAGTGGATAAGTCTCTAACAGGCAGTAGCAGGGGCTGCCTCTCCTGGGCTGCATCTAGACTGGCATGATTTTCCGCAAATGCTTTTAACGGAAAAGTTTTCCGTTAAAAGCATTTGCAGAAAAGAGCGTCTAGATTGGCACGGACGCTTTTCCACAAAAGCACTTTTTGAGGAAAAGCGTCCGTGCCAATCTAGACGCGCTTTTGTGCAAAAAAGCCCTGATCGCCATTTTAGCCATTGGGGCATTTTTGCGCAAAACAGTTTTTAGCTGTCTACACTGGCCCTCTGGCACAAAAACATTTCCGGAAAAGGGCTTTTGCCCGAACGGGAATGTCAAAGCATTTGTGCAAGAAGCACTGATTTTGGACAGTAGAACGTCAGTGCTTTTGCGCAAAATCAAGCGGCCAGTGTAGACAGCTGGCAAGTTTTTGCGCAAAAGCAAGTGCTTTTGCGGAAAAACGTGCCAATCTAGACGCCAATCTAGCACTTTTTGCGGAAAAGCGTCCGTGCCAATCTAGACGCGCTTTTGCGCAAAAAAGACTCAATCGCCATTTTCGCCATCGGGGCTTTTTGCGCAAAACAAATCTGAGCTGTCTACACTGGCCCTCTTGCGCAAAAGCTTTGCGCAAGAGAGCTTTTTCCCAAACGGGAGCAGCATAGTATTTCTGCAAGAAGCACTGATTTCTTACAGTGGAAAGTCAGTGTTCTTGCTGAAATTCAAACGGCCAGTGTAGACAGGTGGCAAGTTTTTCTGCAAAAGAAGCTGATTTTGCGGAAAAACTTGCCAGTCTAGACACAGCCCTGGTGTAAAGGATTGTTTTAGCCATGAAAAAAGCTGGCCCAGCATGCCTCCAATGCAACAACATCAGAGAAATGGACCCACCATGGGGAGAAATAGTCTGAGATCCCTAGAGATCCAAATAATCTGATATCTTCCACTGTAGCCAAAGGGAGAGATGAGCTGGCTGAATGGTTAAAGCAGGGATCTGAGGCCATATTCTTCACTGCCATCCAGCTGCTGCGTTCCACTGCAGAGGTGGTTGCATTTCAGTAATTATTTACATCTGTGCCAACGGGATGTAAAGTCCTGCTGAATTAGAATTCCCATCTCACTCACTCAGCATGTGAAGGGTGGGTTGCACCTGTTCTGCTGGATATTCATGACACAGGGTGAAAGAATAATTAGACCTTCAGTGGCTCAGTTTCTCCAACTCTAAAATGTCACTTATCTCATTTGAAGGGGTGTGTCAAGGGTTAGTATCCGTACAGGGTCTTAGGATTGTCTGATGAAAGGTGCTACCTCAGTGCAAAGGTTTATTAATATAATCACTTTGCTGTCTGGCAAAGCTGGGGTGACACAGTTAATGGACACAATGGGGGGATAACAACTCTTGTGCAGAGCTTAACAGTGCACAAACAGAGCCCCATTCTGTTCCTCTGACCAAGTCAGATGCTGTTAGATGAGGTGACATGTCCAGGGTCTCATAGAGCAGTGTTTCTCAAACAGTGGTACGAATACCCTTATGGGTACTCTAGAGAAGTCTGGGGGGTACTTTGACACAACTGAAATTTGGAGAAAACTGAATTTTTGTTGACAGTTTTACAGCGCTTTGTTATTTTTGTACTTTTTATACCCCAAAATTTCCTCACCGGCTTGGCTACAATTAAGTTGTTTAAACAAATGCGTTGCAATGGTAGAAAAAATTGTGTGCATCTGAAAACTAGGGGTATTTCTAATTTTTTTTTTTTTAAAGGGGGTACTTTATAAAAAAAAGGTTGAGAAACACTGCCATAGAGTAGTTTCTGAAAGTGCTCCTCGAAACCACTTTGAGAAACACATTAACTGGCCACCCCAGTTTGTTTATTTTCTGGCGCTGTGGCCACGGAGCCTCGCGGCTCCCCTTGGCTCCATTTCATCCTTTGCAGCCAAGGGGAGCCGCAGGAAGCGGCGTGGGCCGGGCCACTGGTTTCTGCTACTCTGCTTGGCTGCAAAGAGCAAAACAGAGCCAATAGGAGCTTCAAGGCTCTGTGGCCGCGGTGCCAGTAAATAAACAAAAAAGGGGTGGCCAGTTAACGTGTTTCTCAAAGTGGTTTCGCGGAGCACTTTCAGAAACACTGCCATAGAGGGTGAGAAACAGGAAGAGGACTCCTAATTCTCCATCCTGTGCTCAGGCCAGTAGGTTGTACAAAGTACTGCCTCTAGATTGTACTGCCTCTTAGTGGGGGACTGGTGGGACAAGTGCTCTTCTCAGTTGGAGACCTTCATTATCAGGTGGCTCTGATGAGCAAGGGTTTCCTTCGTTTGAGCAGAAGTGCGGCAATTGAGCAGTTGCACTAATCACTTCTGGAGGCCTAAAGCTCTCGCTGGGGAATCCAGGGCTCAGTTCTGACTGGTGCTAACAAGGACGTGACATTCAGGCGGGTGTTGGTGAACAAAATCCCTGCTGCTGCTCCCACCAGCTGGGTTTCATCTCAGCTGCTGTACCATGTGAAGCAGCCTGTTTTCCCTTTGCAGCAAGGAGGCAGAAAATCCCATGTAACTCTTCTGGCTCTGGGGAGAACCTGGCTCCAGAGTGTGAGAACAGGAGAGCTCACTATTTCTGGTTTGTAGCATAGCCGCTGTGCAGGGGTGCGGCAGGCAGTGGTCAGCTGATAGTTCTGAAACACGAGCCCTGCAGCTAGGACAAAGCCGGAGGGGGAGGGCACTATCCTGGTGAACTAGGGGGAGGATGGTGCTCACGTTTTGCAAGGGGGCATGTCGTCACCGTAGGTAGCCCGAGGGATCGGTGCTGGGGTTCTAAGCACCCAGATCAGCCTAGCCTGGATGCGAGCAGCCCTTCTGCGAAGCTCTACCCAAGTTACCCTACTCTGGTGGTGCGCCCTGCATTCTCCCTTGTGTGTGCCGGAGAGGTCAGGGGGCAGATCCCATAGTTCTCATCTCTGCAGAGAACTGAGGTGCTTGACAACAAAAACGTGTTGTGTTTGGCAACAAAAATGATTCGGGGGCTGGAGCACATGACTTATGAGGAGAGGTTGAGGGATTTGGGCTTATTTAGTCTGCAGAAGAGAAGAATAAGGGGAGATTTGATACCAGCCTTTAACTATCTGAAGGGGGCTTCCACAGGAGATGGAGAGAGGCTATTCTCAGTGGTGACAGATGCCAAAACGAGGAGCAATGGTCTCAAGTTACAGTGGGAGAGGTCCAGGTTGGATATTAGGAAAAACTATTTCACTAGGAGGGTGGTGAAGCACTGGAATGGGTCGCCTAGGGAGATGGTAGAATCTCCATCCCTAGGGGTATGTCTACACTGCATGGCTGTTTTGAGATACTGGAGGTATCCTGAAATCTCTACCCCGTGTCTACACAAGCTGCCCATTATTTCAAAATATTTTTCAAAATAATGGGCGCACTATTTCACCAACCCGGTAAACCTCGTGGCACGAGGGATAAGGGCTGGCTTGAAATAGTGTGTCATTCTGAAATTTGGTGCTGTGCCAAATTTCAGAATAAGCTATTTTGAAATAGATTGGAAATAATACCCTAGGGCCATCCCTGCGGGGGGAGGGAGGATACGGGGGAGGGCAACCCCTTCCAGTGCCCCAGATGTGGAGCCCAGGCAACTCCCCTGCCACAAGTCCTGCTCCCCACCCCACCCCTGCTCCATCCTTGCCCTGCTGCTGCTCTGTCCCATTTCGCCCCTTCCCTGAGCAATGTGGGCTGGGGGATGTTGGGACTTAGCTGGGCAGTACCCGGTGCTGGGTGGCAGCACCCTTCCCCTCTGCACTCACAGTGGCGGCGGGAGCTGGAATGCCCCAGCAGCCTACATCTGCGGATGTCCGTGCGGAGGTCTGTGGCTCACTTCTGCAGCTCATGAAGGGCTCTGTTCCCTGCTGCCCTCTCCCAGCCCGCTGTACCCCACTGCCCATAGCGACAGGAAGTGGAGTGCCCTAGGGTGGAGTGAATTGAAGCAGAGCACAGCAGGCTAGGAGAGGTGTGGCGGAGCAGGGCAGATTGCTGGGCTGCTCCAGATCCTGCTGCCACGCTGAGTGGGCGACGGAGGGTGACCCCTGCTGCCTCCCAGCAGCAGGTCCCTGTAACCCTCCTGGTCCTTCCCATCCATATGATGTTGCTCCCCATCCTCCTGTGTAACACAACATTCAGTACGGTATCAATAACTCTGTCAGTGCCTCTCTTCCCAACCCCTTTAACGAAACTGAAATGCGGAGCCTACGCTTCTGGCCTGCATCCTTACGGGCTAGCAGCAGCATCGCGTAGCTGGGCAGAGCAGCTGTGCCTGGGAGAATTCTGTGTGGATTCCAAGCAGAGCTTAAATAGATCACTTACAGGAGACAGGCTGGTTTTCTAGAGCATCTCCCGTACTCAAATGCCTTTTTATTGCAATGAAATTAGATACTGCAGATGAGACAGCATTTCAGCACTGAGCAATAGCTCCCAGGCAGCTTGGGAGAGTAAAATGTGTTTTGGTGAGAGGGGGACACTGGCTGGGATGCTGAGCTCATCCCAACTTACTTGAAAAGTGTCCTTAAAAATACACTCCAGGTACTGCTGGTGCCTTGAGAACTGTGTGTGCGCTTAGGAGGGCAGAGGATTCTGAGGGGAGGGGAATTCACAGTGATTTCCAGGCTCCTGTACCTACCTACAGGGTCATGTCTTCAATGTCTATGTTGGCAGAGATGATGCGATGCCCCTCCAGTTGCAACCTCGATTGCAAGATGTTTTACAAAGTTATTAACTCCGGGGCAGATGGGGGAAAACTTGGCAGCTTTGGCAAAGAGAGCTGCAGCGGGGAAGGTTCCTGTACCTGCAGGCTGTGTCTAGACTGGCAAGTTTTTCCGGAAAATCAGCAGCTTTTCCGGAAAAACTTGCCAGCTGTCTACACTGGCCGCTTGAATTTCCGGAAAAGCACTGATGATCTCATGTAAAATCATCAGTGCTTTTCCGGAAAAACTATGCTGCTCCCATTTGGGCAAAAGTCTTTTTCCGAAAAACTTTTGCGCAAAAGGGCCAGTGTAGACAGCATAGTACTGTTTTCCACAAAAAAGCCCCGATCGTGAAAAAGGCGATTGGGGCTTTTTTGCGGAAAACCGCGTCTAGATTGGCTACGGACACTTTTCCACAAAAAGTGCTCCAGGGTAGATTGGCAGAGGCCCTGGAGGTTTTTCGCCTTCCTTTGTAGCATGGGGTACAGATCATAGCTGGAGGATTCTCTGCATCTTGGGGTCTTCAAACTATTTGAAGCTTCAATATCTGAGCTATAGGTGAGAGGATTATTCTAGGAGGGGGTGGGTGAGATTCTGTGGCCTGCACTGTGCAGGGGGTCAGACTAGATTACCGTTTCCCAAACTATGGGCCGCGGCCCGATACCGAGCTGCAGGAAAAAAATACCGGGCCTCAGCATGCCTGGTGACTGCCGGCAGGGCTGGCCTCAGTCCGATTCGGGTCCCACACCCCTGAACCCAGAAGTGCCAGCTGGGTCTCTCCCCCGGTTCTGCCTGGCGCGGCCCCCCCCCCGCGTGTCCTCCCACCCCACACCCAGAGCGTCCCCGCCATGCGCGGCTCCTCCTCACCGCCTACTGCTGCCCATGTGCGGCGTTGCACGTGGGCAGGGAGCACGCCCGGGTTTGACGTGACGTCATGGCCTGAGATTTTAAAAGTCTTCGGAGGCACGTGGCGGGGCCACGCTGGCTCTGGCGGCCTCCGGCCCCACAATGTGGAAGGCAGAAGGTAGGGAACGGGCTTGGGCGGAGGCGAGGAGGAGGAGGAGGCGGCGGCGGCAGGCTTGCGTAGAGGGGGAGGAGTGGAAGGAGAAGGGGCTTGGGTGGGGAAGGCACCAAGGGACAAGGTGCAGGAGAGAGAGACAAATGCCAGGGGGCCAAGTGCAGACAAGGAGGAAAAGGGCAGGAGGGGAGGTGTCAGTGGGAGGGGGGACAGGGTTATGCTGGGAGAGGAGAGGAGAGGGGAAGGGCATTGGGGGCTGGAGGGGGAGGTGCTGGGAGAAGGCTTGAAAGAAGGGGTGGGCATGAGAGAGGTGGGGATGGAGCAAGTGATGTGTGAGGGCACAGAGGGGTAGGCGGGGATGGGGCAGAGAGTGCTGAGGGGGTGGGTATCAGGGAAAGAGAGGACAAAGGGGGCAGGGGCAGTAAGGGAAGGGGGAGGCACCAGGAGAGTGCAGGGCTAAGGGAAGGTGCAGGTGCCAGGGGATTCTGGGGTGAGGAGGAGGGGAGAGCTGGCCACTGGAAGCAGCACTGGACGGGGGAATTGGGGCAGGCTGGGGAGATTGGAGGGCCGGTGGAAGCAGGTCTGCCGGGGGGTGCGAGGTTGGGGGCAGGGAGCTGGCCGGGGAAGATGGGGGCGGGGAGAAGAAGCGGCCTCTGGAAGGAGGGCTGGATACAGGCAGTGGGGCTGGCCAAGGGAGATTGGGAGGAGAAGTAGACCTGGCTGCCCGGGAGGGGGTTGAGGGAAGTGGGGCTGGCCAGTGGCACAGCGGGGAGAGCTGGGGGGAGGAATGAATCGGCCTGCGGGGAGTGGGACTGACCTGGCCATATGTAGATCTTGGGACGCTGCCCCTGTTTCCCCCTTACCCCCCGCATGAGTTAGTCCAACCTGGGGATTCTGTTGCCTCCCCCACACACACTCCCCCTCGAGTAGTTGCGAACTGGCTGGCTGGTAGACACACTCATGCAGCCTGAGCACATTTACCAGCCAGGCAGTTGGAAACTACAAACTGATACATCTAGTAATAATACAACTTACCTAATGAGAAAATACCAGACATGTTATATGTCTGGTATTTTCTCAGTTTGTTTTTTATGTGTTTATATTTTTGGGCTGCAAAAAGCAGTATTGGGAAAAAAAAGGGTTCCAACTAAAGTAAAAAGTTTGGGAAACCCTGGTCTAACCAGCTTTCTGTCTGTCTTACAGTCCATTTATCCAATCCATATTCTTTAACTTGCTGGCAAGAATATTGTGGGTGACCATATCAAAAGCTTTGCTAAAGCTGGCACTGGGGGTTTTGGGAGGACCAGAAACAACTTATTTGAATATTCATCATTTGATTAACGAATATGCAAATATGCAAATGAACATTACTGGTCCTCCAAAAGTTCGTGAATGGATTTACTGGTCCCCGTGTCAAAAAGTTTGGGAACCCCTGGACTAGATGATCCTAATGGCCCCTTCTGATCTTAAAGGCTATGAGTCTATGAGTCTTTCTGCTGGCCTTACGTAGCTCCCGGCAGTGTTGGAATTAGTAGTGTGTGTATCTGGCAGCGTCTGTGAAGGGTGAGGTGCTCTACAAACACACACAGACTGACCCAGCCTTCGAGCCCTCACGGTAAGAGCCTTATCTCATCTCTTGGCGAGCATCTGTAGGATCATTGTCGCCTGGCCGGTAGCATTACAAAGCATTAATCTGAGATGCCGCTGCACTTTTTGCAAGAGCAGAGTTTCTCTGTGATTTCCCCTTCTACAACATCCTTAAGTGCTTTGAGTGAGCCCAGCACTGGGGACAGGTGCCAGGTCAGGACTGCCATTCTCTTTTCACAGGACAAGTACAGCATGGGCAGAAGCCAGGCAAACTTCCTCCCCATGCCCTGTCAGTGGGCTTCAGCTGGGACTCTGAGACCCTCTGCAGTGGGGAGAGAAGAATTCAGTCTCCACAGTCAAATCTTTGTCTCTCTGGGGATGCCAGACAGAGGCCTGGGCTGTTTCTGTGTAGGATTCTGGTGCATTGTAACAGGAGGTGCAGCTCCACTGCAGGGCTTAACTTGAAATAAGCTACCAAATTGAGCTACGTCAATTGCGTATCTTATTTTGAAATAGAGCACTCTTCCTCCGACTTCCCTTACTCCTCATACAATGAGGGTTACAGGAATCAGAGTAAGAAGTCCCCCAGCTTGATAGTATTTCAACACTATTTCGAAATACCTGCCTGCTGTGTAGATGGGGACTAAGTTATTTCGGAATAGGGCTAGTTCTTTCCAAATAGTGTTGCAATGTAGATGTACCCAGGGGGATATGAATGATTAACTGATAAGCATCATTCTTACCTGGTGATGCTTAATGGTTACAGTTAATCAGTGGGGGCTGTAGCGGGTGGGGGTTGGGGATGCTTCAACCCAGCCAGAACAACCTTTGCCCATGGTGCTCCAGCCTGGCCGAAGTAGTCCCTTCCCGCACCGAGGCGGGGTACCCTCAGCAGTGGCTCCTCTGCCTGTTCCCATGTAAATAGTTAGCTGGTTAAGCATAACACTAAGGATTTTACATTCCTAGTGTCACATCTGGGACCAGAATGCAGACCTGAACACTGTTTCCTGTTAGCTATAAATCGGGCCTGTCCATCAATCATTTCTAACCAGTAGTGCTGTTTGGTTTGTTGTTGCTAGGGTTGCCAGATGGTTTCAACAAAAATACCGGACACATTTGACTTTACATCACAATCTACATTACATTTTATTTAGAAAATACTGACATTTACATTTCTATTTTCTCGTTTATATTTTCTCAATTTGTTTCCTGAATAGAAAGCTCAAATACTGGACTGTCCGGTTCAAAACGGCACACCTGGGAACCCTAGTTGTTGCACCCTTCTGAACCAACATAGTTCCTCTGAATGATCCCACATGGATCACTAGGCTACACAAGGCCGGGGTCATGGAAGGGTACCTAACTGCCTCTACTCCTGCTTTCGTCTCCTGAGACCTAGGCATGCCTCAAGTACAGTGTCTACCCTCATATGTGCTCTATAAGGGCCTGGTTAGAGGCACAGATCTGCATGAGTAGAGAGTGCTGTGTCACAAACTGTTATGTTTTATGATCCTTACCTTGACAAATCACAATTACACCCTAGGGTTATGCTGATAATTATTTATCCAAAGCTGGAGTCTTTTTTTTCCCAATGACCTCAAATTACTCTCTAACTAGACAAACTTCCTCAGTGCTGGGAGACTTTTTTTTATGTGCCCATGGGGAGGGGGCGTTGAGGGGAAATCCATCCTTTTAATAGGGAAAATATTGCCCTTGTAAGTATTTATGTGTCTGTATTTCCCTTTGATGCTCAGTTACTCATTCAGTTTTATAACTTCCATGTTGAGTGAATTAAGTCTTTCATGCCTGTAGTTATTAAATGTATTTGATAAGAGCTTTATAATACTATAAAGGATGACTTGATTTTACGGCTTCCTCAGAAACTCTTATGGGGTATGCAGGTGTGGGTGAGTGGAGAATGTAAATCAGAGACCTGGGCTCTGTTTAATCTCCCTGCATATAGTCAGGCTCTTCACTGTGCTATTGGTAGGGATGTAATAGTGTAGTCGATTAACCGATAAGCAAAAGTATTTAAAGTGTATTAGGAGCCAGGCAGGCAGCCCGGCTCAGTTCTGGTTCACGCTGGATCTGGGAGCTCAGTCCCCTTTTCTCCCAGACAGGGGCTGCTGCCATCCTGGGCTGCTGCTTCTGTATCAGAGGCAGCAGTGCAGGGTGACAGGCAGCCGGTTCACTAGGGGAGCTGGTTTCTAACTGGCTCCCAGCACAGAGTGACAGGAGGTTCCTCGGGAGTGAGGCCAGAGCGCACTGGCTGCTGGTCCCACCCTGGAGGACTATAGAATAGTTGAGTAACCAATAAGAATTCATGAGGTTAATTGACTACGCAATTAACTGATATTTAACATCCCTAGCTATGGACTTTCTCTTGTCTCTCATGGAGGGCGTGTCTACACTAGGAAATTATTTCAAAATAACTTATTTAGACATAACTCCCGACATAACTCTTTCACAATGGCATGTCCACACTACAGGGAAGCCTCAAAATTAGTCCGAGGCAGGCTCCCTTAATGTGGACGAGGTACCTCAACTTAGAGCCCCAGAAAGCACTGGGGAATAATTACTATGAACAACTGTGGGAAGTAGCAGCAGTGAAGAGTTCACACTACTGCTATTTCAAAATAACTATTTCAAAGTAAGCGTTATTCCTCCTGGAAAGCAGAAGTTGTTATTTCAAAATAAACAGCCCATTATTTTGAAACTAGCCAATTAGCCTGTCATAAAACGGGATTTTCAGGTCTCTCCTCCAACTTGGTCTTCTCTCCTGAGCCTCTGGTCTCTCCCTCCATCTCTCTCTCTCTCTCTCTCTCTCTTCCTACTGCCTCCCCCTCTCTCTCTGCTCTCCTCTGCCTCCTGCCTCTCTCGCCTTCTGACTTTCTCTC
Organism: Pelodiscus sinensis; assembly: GCF_052426305.1. Taxonomy (NCBI): domain Eukaryota; kingdom Metazoa; phylum Chordata; order Testudines; family Trionychidae; genus Pelodiscus; species Pelodiscus sinensis. Next base: position 31,220,154 of record NC_143065.1, read on the forward strand.
CATCTTTCTTTCTCTTCTCCCCCTCCTGCCTCTCACTCTCCCTTTCTTTCTCTTCTCCTCCTCCTCCTCCTCCTGCCTCTCTCTCCTCCATCTCTCCCCTCCATCTCTGCAGGCCCCCGTTCTCCGTCCCCTTCCCCTCCTGCCGTGGCGCTCAGCTGAGTGCTGCCTGCTCAGCCAGGCCGCCGCGAGGGAGGGGGGCGGAGCAGTGATGTACACAGCCAGGGGGCGGGGCTGTGTACATCACCGCCCTGCCCCCCTTCCCCTCCCACTGCAGGGGAGCCAAAATAGCCCCTTGTGCCGCTGGCTGCCCTGCGGCGGCCTGGCTGAGGGGCTCAGCACTCAGCTGAGCACCACAGCAGGAGAGGAAGGGGTAGCGATGACGTACATGGCTCCGCCCCCTGGCCATATATTCCACCGCCTCCTTCCCCTCCCTCTGTGGCAACTCGGCTGAGTGTTGCGTGCTCAGCCAGGCCACCGCGGGGGAGGAGAGGTGGGGCGGTGACGTACACAGCCAGAGGGCAGGTTGCTCCACAGGAGGGGAAGGGGGGGGCAGGGTGGTGACGTACACGGGGGCACGTGAGCGCCACAGTGGGAGGGGAAGGAGGGTGGGGCAGTGACGTACATGAGGAATGCAGACCCCAAACAGCCGCTTGCCGCCGCTTGCTCCCCCGCCACGGCCCAGCTGAACGGTGCAGCACTCAGCGGAGTGCCACGGTGGGAGGGGAAGTGGGGCGAGGCGCTGACATACACGGCCAGGAGGTGTGGTCGTGTACGTCAGCATTACAGACTCATAGACATTGGGCTACTATATTTTTGAAATAAAGGGCTTGGTAGTGTGGACACTCTGCTTGTTATTTCAAAATAAGGGGAGTAATTTTGAAATAACTCCTCCTTAGTGTAGACCAGGGAGGAGTGGGCAAGGTCATCTGGCAAATCTGCGTTCAGGACAGGCAGTTTCCCTTAACCTTACAATAGTCTGGAGCATATCTTCAACCTCTCCCTGGCACAGGAGAGGAGAACCCGAAATCAGATTCCATGAACCTTTTCTTCTCTGGGGCTGAGCTGAAATAAAGACTGTCTAAGGGGAGGAATAAAAAAACAGGACTATGTAGCACTTTAAAGACTTACAAGATGGTTTATTAGGTGATGAGCTTTCGTGGGCCAGACCCACTTCCTCAGATCAAATAGTGGAAGAAAATTGTCACAACCATATATACCAAAGGATACAATTAAAAAAAATGAACACATATGAAAAGGACAAATCAAATTTCAGGACAGAAGGGAGATGGGTGGGGGGGAAGGTAAATGTCTGTGAGCTAATGATATTAGAGGTGATAACTGGGGAAGCTATCTTTGTAATGGGTAAGGTAATTAGATTCTTTATTCAAACTCAGGCGTCAAGTGTCAAATTTAAGCATGAATGACAGTTCAGAGGATTCCCTTTCAAGTGCAGTCTTAAAACGTCTTTGAAGCAGGATGCAGGTAATCAGGTTGTTGAGACAATGTCCTTTCTGGTTGAAATGGCAAGAAACTGCTTTTTCTTTGTGATCCTGTCTAATATCTGTTTTGTGGGCATTGATCCTTTGGTGAAGTGTCTGAGACGTTTGTCCAATGTACATAGCAGACGGACACTTTTGGCACATGATAGCATAAATTATATTTCTGGATGAGCAGGAATATGTGTGTGACAATTTTCTTCCACTATTTGATCTGAGGAAGAGGGTCTGGCCCACGAAAGCTCATCACCTAATAAACCATCTTGTTAGTCTTTAAAGTGCTACATAGTCCTGTTTTTTGATTCAGCTAGACCAGACTAACACGGTTACATTTCGATCACTGTTTAAGGAGAGGTAAGTCTTTGTGTGCTGGGCTCAGGAGTGAATGAGCTAGTTCTGGATGTCCCATGAAAGTGACCTACCATAAGAACCGTTTACATCAAATGGAGACATGACATTTGATACAGGGGTTGTGAATGATGGGAAAGGGAAAGGGAGGTCTGTGTTCACCAGCAGGAAGGGCCTCAAGCCATGCCCAGCTCCTGCTGTCCAGAGAGCAGTATCAGACAGGGTGATACTGAACTCAAACACTACAGGTAGGTCTATGCTACATAGCGCGAGAGTCGTGTCACTAAAAGTCAGTCAGTGTAAACGCTGTTTGTCAGCATTTCTGCGGACAAAAAACTTTCATTCCCCCACTATGAATGACGTTTGCTTTCTTGGTAGGAGAGCACTCCTGCCTGACAAAGTGCTGTTTACATCAATACTTGCCATGGCACAGCTTTTGTCTTTGGGGGGAGAGAGGGGTGTTTGAGCACCTGTGAACACTTGACTAACCATGTCACGCAATTGCCAGACAAATAGACAAAGTCTCAGGGAGGAGGAGCAGAGACACTCCATGTGCTGGCTTCTCTTACCCGCACTGGACAGCAAAGACCTTTTCAATACCCACCCCACTTCCTGCCTACCAGGAAGGGTTTAGCAAATCCAGCCAGTGCAGGTTGATGGGGGCAGGATGTGGTGTAAACCAAGTCTGTTGCTTCCCTGATTTGGTGGAACTTGCCAGGAATTGTTCATTTATTCATTGTCACAGTGGTTACCTTTGATCCCTGGTCCTTGGACAGAGCCTTTGAGGGTACGTCTAAACTACATGGCTCCGTCGATGGAGCCATGTAGATTTGTTTATTTGGCAAAGGGAAATGAAGCCGCGATTTAAATAATTGCGACTTCATTTAAATTTACATGGCTGCCGCGCTGAGCCGACAAACAGCTGATCAGTTGTTTGTCAGCTCAGCGCGCTAGTCTGGACGCTCCCCTGTTGAAATGAAAGCCTTTTATCGACATCCCCGGTAAACCTCATCCTACGAGGCATAACGGGGATGTCGATAAAAGGCTTTCAGGTCGGCACGGAGCGTCCAGACTAGCGCACTGAGCCGACAAACAGCTGATCAGCTGTTTGTCGGCTCAGTGCGGCAGCCATGTACATTTAAATGAAGCCGCAATTATTTAAATCGTGGCTTCATTTCCCTTTGCCGATCTGTCTAATCTACATGCCTCCATCGACGGAGGCATGTAGTCTAGACACACCTTGAGTTCTGAGATTTTCATATAGACTCATCTGAAAGTGAAAGGTGTTTGTGTCTGTGGGGGGCGGGGGGAATTGCCCAGTGCTGATTGCGAACATCTGGGCATCAGCAACTTGTGTGAAAACATCCAGTCGCTTAGTGGTGTAACTGGGGTCACCACAGAGGGGGCTCCTCAGAGAAAACTCAGGGGGCTGCAGGGGCAGGAACGGGTGCTCTCCCCGAGTCAGTGCTGACTCCAGTAGAACGCTACAGAGCAGAGCGTGGGTGACTCAAACGGGGCACCAGTCCTGAGTCCGTACTGACTCCAGTGCCCCATTGTGGGGGTAGGAGGTGATGAGCAGAAGGGAGCGGTGGAGGAGAGCTCCTCTGAGTCAGTAGTGACCTCTGTGTCCTAGCGTGGTGCAGGGCCCTGGTGTGGTGTTGTTCTTCTGATGGAGTCGAAAGCCAAGGCCCTGTCCGGTGGTTAAAAAGCCTGTGGCATTCCTTGCAAAAGTTGATGTTAGCCCATCAGTCTCTAGCCATGCTCCTTCCATCTCAGGGAGTTATTTTGCTGGCTCTAAAATTCCTCATGCAGTTGGAGACAGGATTCTTCATAACTTCCTCTCTGTCCTGAACCTCCTGTTGTGTCCCAGTGCGGCTACCTAGAGCTTCCAAGCTAGCAGTGGTTACCAGTCAGTGGAGGAAGAGTGACCGCTGTTTGTAGAGCTAGTTAAATTCTTTGGGATCCCTTGGCATTAGGTAACCATCAGTCATCGCTAATGGAACTGGCTCTCAAAGGGTAGTGACGTGAGCAGCGTCAGAGTGCACCCTGTACCGCGATGAGTGCTACAGTGATTGCCAGGAGACTTCACCAAACACTGTGGAATTGACCCAGGATCTCTAGCACCTCATCAACACACTGCAGGGGGGGTTCAATGGATTGTCAGCGGCTCATTGGTATTCCCACAGGTAATTGCTGCTTTGCATTGCGGCAGCCTTCCAGATCTGCACACCAGTCACAAAACACGCTGCAGTGGGTTTAAAGGAAGCCCTTGAACCTATCAACTTTTTTTTTTTTTTTTTTTTTTTTTAATTCCTGGTCAGGCTGAGTTGCATGGCCTGGGGGACTTGTTTTCTCCTGACAGCAGGGGAGAGGCTGCTATCTGCTGCTGCTTTTAAAAGAAGGCCCTTTCTTCCCTGCCTCCCACATTCATATCTGCTTGGCCTAGAGCTGGTGTGCCATGTAGTTTGTTTATAATGCTAAACATATCAGATAATTGAAAGCTAATGCGTCTGTCCAGATCACTAGACCTAATTTGCCTGGATGACAAATCAATTTCCTCCTTGCCCTGCAAGGGTGTGGAGTCAAACGCGCAGCTTACATTTCTATTGTGCATGTGTTTATGTGAGTGATGCTTGCTTGCTGGAATCTGGTGCTTATTTCGCAGCCCAGCATCCAAACACAAATGTGGGTTTTGAGCTGTGTGTCTGTAAAGGGGCCATGTCATTTGCTCAAGTGTTATGGAGAAAAGGCATCCTCGTGGAAATCCACCCCAGCCTAACTAGGCAAGATACAAGTTGTGTGTGTGGACTGGATGTAATGTAGGCATCTCTACATAATGTAGGGGCTATGTCTACACTGTTGGGATTTTTTTTGGGGGGGGGGGGAGTTATGCAAACTGCGAATTGCAATTTGCATACCTTTTCTGATTCTTTTTTTCAGAAGAGGCTTTTCCAACATTTGGTCCGCATACACTGGGCCAAATGTTGGCACATGATCTTAGTCAAGTGGTTTTAGGTCAATATTTTCAAAAGTGGCAACTCGATATGACCCCGCTGCCATGCATTTGGTAAACCCTCGGGACACTGTGGCTACTCATTTTGGGACTGTGACACCGAGTACATTTCCTTGACCTGAAAAGCTCCGTGTAAGCTCAAAAGCTTGTTTCTGTCCCCAACAGAAGTTTGTCCAAGGAAAGATAATTTCACCTACCTTGTTTCTTCACCTACTTTGTTTCTCTGGATTAAACATATTCTTCTTTGAGAGCTTGCTCATATCAATTCCAATAAGATGTGCGAATGTCACGTGCATGGCTGTCAGGAAGTTTTACCCTAGTTACTCCTGGAGTGGTGCCAATGCAGCACACTACGTATGACCCTGCTGACCTGCCTGCCTCTCAGTTCCTTCTTACCACCAGAGATGGCTGTTGGAACCGTGGCTCTCTTGCACTGCAAGTGCTATGTGTCCCTAGAGTTTACAACTTGCTTGTTTGTTAATTGTTAGTGCAGTGGGAGGTGAAGGGGTTTTCCTGTCCCAGGGACATGCGCAAGTCCCAGGGCTTCAAACCCTGCAGGTCTTGCGTAAAATGTATGCACACAAGTGACCCTCACGGCTTGTGCCTCTGGTGCCTGGGGGAAGCTTATCAAGCAGATAGGTACAAGATCTGCAGGGCCTTCAAACCACATTCCAGAAAAGAGCGGGGACTTTCACTTGAAGCGGCTCCTACTGGAATCCACTCTTTGGCCTCGAGGACAGAACTCGGCACTGAGTGCTTTGGTGTGCAGTGTGCTGCCTTCAGCCCTGGACTCCCAGGAGTCGACGCCGAAGAAAGGCTCATCCTGACACCAGTACTCACCGAAGGCCACGACGTCCAAGCACTGGTCACACTGCTGGCCAAGTCTTCCAGAGTGGCCAAGCCTTTGTCCTGCACATTGCAAGCTCCAGAACTTCTCCCACCCACTCCTGTAATAGACCCTCATCGCTCCTTGCCACACAGGACTGGGGTGAGGACAAATCCACTGGAGAGTTTGAGGGGCTGGGGCTGGAGAATCAGGCCAGTTGCTAGAGAGAGCTCACCCAGCCCAGCAGGTGCCAGGCAAAGCGATGGCGGGGAAGGTGCAGTGGAGCCAAGTTGTGGTGGTGAAGCGGCTTTTCTTCCTCCCCCATCTCCCTGCTCCTCTTGCTGGCGCTGGGCAGGGTGGGGGTGGGGAGCTCCAGGTAGGCTAGTGGTGGTGGTAGCAGCTGCTAGCTGTGAGGACAAGGGGCCAGACGGTGCAGAAGGAGATAAGCTAATGGAGAAAGGGGCGGAACAAGAGAAGCTGCTTTTGGGGCTCACTCCCCCTTGGACTTCCTCTCCTTCTCCAAACACTTGTTGCAGGCCCTTACTGCCCCCATAACCCTTTCCCCCGTAGCTCAGATTACCTATCCCTCTTCACATCCTCCCACCCCACGAAACAATCTCCCCTCCTGATGTTCTGCTATAGCATCCTATCCCATGAGCCCCTGCTTCTCACTGGCTGCCCCAGGGTTCCCCCAAGCCCTCCTTGCTTTTGTGTCTGTGGATGTGGGGACTAGGTTCCTGCCTCCCCCACAGCTGCCCATCTGCTCTGAGCAGGGTTCTATCGAGGGGAAACCAATGGCTTTTCTACATCACAGACGGAGCTGCTCAACTCTTAGCTCTTGGATCTGGCTGGGGCTAGTTGCATCTTGCCCCTTACCTTTGGCTTAGGTCGGGGCCCTTAAAGAGTCAGGGTACTCTTAGCACTTTGGTGTTGCATAATATAGTCCCTCCCAAATTGGCGTTTCAGATCCATCTCTCCATATAGAATCCTTGCCCCCAGCAAGTGGCCTATTCCACAGGTACTGGGTTAAGCCACTTCCTACCAGAGGGTATGTCTACACAAGCCCCCTAGATCGATCTGGGAGGCTAATGAGGGCGACCAGAATTGCAAACCAAGCCCGGGATTTAAATATCCCGCGCTTGATTTGCATGTTCCCAGCCGGTCGCCATTTTAGAAATTGACTAGCCCGAAGTAACTGCCCGGGTTTACACGCAGCAGTGAAACGGGATTCCGATTTAAAGCCCTAACTCGAATTAGCTGGTATTCTTCCTGCAATGAGGTTTACCAGCTAATTCGAGGATAGCATGGGGGCGCTGCCTCTCCATTGGAGGAATTTATTTATTCTAATTTAATCTCTTTCAGTATTGTCCTAGTCACAAACTTGGCACGTGCCTGTATCATAGCTCCATGGTGCTCTTCCCCCTTGCTGTGGCTCTGCTAGAGGGATGTGCGACCGACGTACAGCTCCTGCGGATGGTGGCCGCTTTGCTCAGGGGGTTATTCTCTAGTTTGCCGAGCAGCGGGCAAAGGGTTTGTAGAAACCCGGTCCCATGTGTGAAGCAGCTGAACATTGCCCGTGGAGATCAGAAACAGGCTTCTTTGGCCCCACAAGCCTTCTGGTGCATCTCCGCTCCTCCTCCCTGTATGATCCCTGTGACCTTCCATTTCCCCTGGCTCCAAGGGCCTTTTGAAGATGAGTGTCCAGTGGTGATTGAGTGTAACAAATGGTTCTGAAGTGTCATGGAGGTCACCAGTAGCAGGAGCCCCACTGACTTTCCTGCATAGTCCAGCAACCTGTCACTGTCTCCTACGCTGTTGTTCCCTCACCCGGTGAAAGACCTGCAGAGGCGCTGCATACCCGTGTGTCCCATTATAGGCAGGGCTGCCCCCTTCTCTTATGTCATGAAGAGCCTGTTGATTGGAAACAAGAAATCAGAACTGCTATTGTCAAGACAGATTCTGCTGGGTGGATCAGCTGTCTGAGAGAGGAGAGCCCGCTATCCTTTCCTGGGGTCTGTGTGGGGTGAGAGCTGCTCTGAGGGGTGTCTGCCTTCCAGCAGCTTCAGGGACCAGGAGCCCTGAGCTGGGCCCTGAACTCTGGCTCTTCCACGTGGGAATGTTGTATGGTGTGGCTGGGCCAGACCCATCCGAGGCCACATTGGAGACTGGGTGCTGTGAATCTGTTAGGGTCAAAGCTCAGTGCATTTGAGCCTGGAAGGGATCTTATCTGTGGGCTGGGCAGCTCATCTGGAAGAGCAAATGCCCTCTTCCTGCCAGTTTTGGGCTCAGCGGCCCAACTTTTAAATAAAACATTAGCCTTCTGCTTAGCGGTGCTAGTGTCACTTCTGTGGGGATCTCGAGAGTTGTTTTTGCTTTGCACGTGGGCAGAGTGAGAGAGACACACAGAGGGGAAGTGACTCACCCAAAACTCCTCCTCCCCAGTTGGCTACATTAACCATTAGGCCACTGGTGTTTCTGTGGGTCTCTTAATAAAATATTAAAGGACAGGGCCATAGAAAACACAAGGTGAAATTTAACGTGGATAAGTGTAAAGTAATGCACATCAGGAAAAATAACCCCAATTATACGTACAGTATGATGGAGGCTAATGTGGCTATGACAAATCAGGAAAGAGATTTTGGAGTTATCGTGGATAGTTCTCTGAAAACTTCCACGCGGTGTGCAACGGCGGTCAAAAAGGCAAATAGGATGCTAGGAATCATTAAGAAAGGGATAGAAAATAAGACACAGAATATCTTACTGCCCCTGTATAAAACTATGGTACGCCCACATCTTGAATAGTGTGTACAGATGTGGTCTCCTCACCTCAAAAAAGATATTTTGGCCTTGGAGAGGGTTCAGAAAAGGGCAACTAAAATGATTAGGGGTTTGGAAGGGGTCCCATATGAAGAGTGGTTAAAGCGACTGGGACTTTTCAGTTTAGAAAAGAGGAGACTGAGGGGGGATAGAGGTATATAAAATCATGAGTGGTGTGGAGAAGTTATTTATTAGTTCCCATAATAGAAGAAGTAGAGGACACCAAATGAAATTAATGGGGAGCAGGTTTAAAACTAATAAAAGAAAGTTCTTCTTTACACAGCGTGTAGTCAACCTGTGGAACTCCTTGCCAGAGGAGGCTGTGAAGGCTAGGACTATAACAGAGTTTAAAGAGAAGCTAGATAATTTCATGGAGGTTAGGTCCATAAAAGGCAATTAGCCAGGGGATAGAAATGGTGTCCCTGGCCTCTGTTTGTCAGAGGCCGGAGAAGGATGGCAGGAGACAAATCGCTTGATCATTGTCTTTGGTCCACCCTCTCTGGGGCACCTGGTGCTGGCCACTGTCGGCAGACAGGCTACTGGGCTAGATGGACCTTTGGTCTGACCCAGTACGGCCGTTCTTATGTCCTTATGTGATGGCTTGTCCCCCAAAGCTGCAGAGAATTGGAGATAATACTAAAAAAACAAGATAAATTGGATGTGAGGGGGTTATAATGGAAACCACCTGAGTTCCACAGTGTGGGAGCAACAGCTTATGTGAGGATTGCAAACGCAATAGCCTCTGTTTCCCACAGACTCTGCATAGGGCTTTGGGCAAAGCCAAGGAATGTCTCCTATAGATCATTTCTTAAACTGGGATCCATGGACCCCTGTGGGTCTGCTAGAGTCCTCGTGCTGGGCCCACTGATCAATTCCTCCACCTCCCTCCTAGTCCCCGCTGTGCATTGCGATCAGCTGTTCCACGTTATGCAAATGGTTCTGGGAAGGAGGGGGCAGAGCAGGGAGAAGGCAGAAGGAGGCAGGGAAGAAGTGGTGTGGGGATGAGGTTTTGGGGTGTGGTGCAGGAATGGGGCTTTGGAGTAGGGGTATAGTGGGGGTGGGGCCTGCAGCTGAGCTGGGTGGGCTTGAGGAGTTTAAAGATTTTAACATCAAAATGGGGGTGCTCGGGCTGGTAAAGTTTGAGAACTGCTGCTATCAGTCGTTTCCTGGGTGTTGCTTGCTGCCTGTGTCAGGCAGTACTTCCCCTGCTTGAAACAGCCTGACTGTCCTGTTGTGCCAAGCGCTGAGCCTGTCCTTCCTCTCCACAGACACATAGAGAACTGGAAGAACTTGCAGACGCTGAATGCTGTAGACATGGAGCTGTACACGGGACTCCAGAGGCTGTGAGTATCAGGCCTGGATGAGGGTGAGAGACCTGAAGGGTGGTGAGGGGGCAGCCAGTTCAGGTGGCAGCAGGGAACTATTGCTCCTCTCATCCTACGGCCTCTGCCCTATGATGCAGAGAGCACAGCGGGCTGCTCCCAGGCTCATGCAGAACCTTGATTTTTCTCAGCTGCTGGTGCCTTCCGGTCCTAGCTAGAACCTGGTCAGGCTGTCTGGGGGCTTTACACAGCTCTGCCAATACTCTTCAGTCCTAAGCTGGATCACCCCCGCTAGTCCAGTTCTGGGTCCATACTCTGCTCTCCTAAGATGTGAACCACCGGCCTTGTATCTCTGTGAACTTACACACACCCTTTCACTGAAGCAGAGGACTGCTTTGCAGGCACCATGTCCTCTGCGTACCCTTTGGAAGTAGGGATGTTGTGGAATCCCTATTTTACAGATGGGGGGGCTGCGGTATGGAGAGAGGAAGTGTTTTGCCAGATACACAGGAAGTCTCGAGTAGAGCCAGGAGCAGCACCCAGACCTTTCACATCCCATTCCAGTGCCTTAAACTGTGCAGCTACGTCTACACTATGAGTTTTCTCCGCAAAAAATATGCTAATGAGGGACTTATTTGGATGAGTCATGATCTCATTTGCATATTTTCTGCCGATACATTTTTGCGCAAAAACAAGCAGTGTGGATGTTTTCTTTTTGCGCAAAACCCCTTTTTCCTCAAGATCCTTAGGTATATCGATCTTGCAGAAAAAGATTTTTTTGCGCAAAAAGAAAACATCCATACTGCTTGTTTTTGCGTAAAAACCCCTAGCGCAAAAAATACGCAAGAAAATATGCAAATGAGATTGTGACTCATGCAAATGAGTCCCTCATTAGCATATTTTTTGCTGCGAAAACTCATAGGCTGTGTCTAGACTGCAGGGTTTTTTCGAAAAAACTTCACCTGCGTCTAGACTACAGCCGCGTTCTTTCGAAATTAAATCGAAAGAACGCGGCTTTTCTTTCGACGGCGGTACTCCTCATTTCACGAGGAAGAACACCTTTTTTCAAAAGTGCTCTTTCAAAAAAAGGCGTTCTTGAATGCAAACAGGGCTTTTTCGAAAGAGAGCATCCAGACTGCCTGGGTGCTCTCTTTCGAAAAAGCGACTTGCTTTTTCGAAAGTACTGCGTGCAGTCTAGACATTCTTTTTCGAAAGAGGCTTTTTCAAAAGTATCTTTCGAAAAAGCCTCTTTTGAAAGAGGCTTGCAGTCTAGATGTAGCCATAGTGTAGATGTAGCCTGCCTCTCTCAAGCAGATGCTGAATTATACTAGGTGATGGTTCTGTAATGTGCAGACATGGTCACCAGGGGTTAAGGTGAAAGTCTCCAACCTCATTTCAGTGGGAAACCTACAGCAAAAACCAGCAGGGAGCTATTTAAAGAGCTGGCAGTGACTGAGGTTGCATTAGGACAGTACCTGTAAGAAATGTTAAGTTACTTTCACTGCTGCAGAGCACCAAATAAATCCCCAGCCTATGAACTCTGGGTGGGTGAGATTGAGTCTAGGAAAGCTGGCATGGAGTCTGGTATCTTGCCCATAGAAGAGATTAAGAAATCATGGCCACAGTGTTGATTTAGCTCAGACAAAGCAAGAGAGGAAGAGAATCCTTCTCAGCTCTTCTTATTTTGCTGGGAAAAACCTCATTTGTCCTCCAGCGCTCAAAACAAAAAGTTTTCCCCTTGGGTTGAATGTCTGCGGTGCTCCCCTGTAGATGTTTATATCCATCACAGATCTCTAGAACAATGGGCCCCAGGATGCTATGGACCAGAGATAGCAAGGACCATGGGGATAGCAGGTCCAGATTGAGGAGCACTGGCAGAGATGTGTTTGGGGAGTTTAGGACTGGATTAGCAGGCATGCGGCTGGTGAAGACCAAAGTGCATTGGTAATGCCATGGGTGGAAGTCCATGTCTGCAGTAGCAGGGAAAAATGCTGTGCATCGTGCGTCGGCAGAGCTGCTTAGGAGAGGCTTGTGCAGTGTCTGCTCACGCTTTGCCTGCTCTTGACAGTACTAGATCTATCAGATTAAATCGAGATAACCAGAGTCCTTTCCCTTTGTGACCTTACCCAGGTCTTCTGAGGCGAGAGATTAAAACATTCCCTCTTCTCCACGCCTGCTAACTCCCCGAGCATCCTCTGCTGAAACAGTTTTGCTCAGCCTGTCACTTCCAGTTTTATGGGCATTTTCTCTCAACTATCTCCTTGAGTTTAGCGAAGGGTTTTGAGTGCTCATTGATCCTCAACCTTTTCGCCATCACTGTCCTTTTAAATCTCCTTCCAGGACAATCAAGAACTCAGGACTTCGCAGCATCCAACCGCGAGCCTTTGCTAAGAACCCTCATCTGCACTACATGTGAGTAACATTGTCCCCCTGGACTGCTGTTCCCTATAGAAAGGTTATCTCCAATGCGGTTACTCCTCAGGGGAAAGCTCTGGGCTGCAATGACAGGTGAATGAAGGAGGGGAATAGAAGAAAAAAGTGAAGGGGATGGGAGAAGGGCACAGAGAGGGAGGTGCGGGGAAGGTGAGAGCATTGAACAATTCTCTCCTGCTGGCAGGTTGACATATTTAGGTGTCTAAGAATTGGGTTGGCTTTGATTGTGGCTTTAATGTGCGCTTGCCTCATTAGCACCCCTGCAGCGGCCAGCGGAAGTTTCCCTGTGTGTGGAGTTCAGGGGACTGCGGGTGGTGGGTGGTGGCAGCATGTCCTCATGCACAGCCTGAGCCTGCACCGTTCATTAACATTTAACAGGTACAGCAGGCTTTGCAGACACAGATTTTTCTGTCACTTCAGGGAGGTGGCTGGCAGCTGTGCTTCTAATTATTGACTTGTTAAATGGGCATTTGGGGTGGCCCTGGGGGCAAGCCCAGAGATTGCCTGCTGGAGGTTATTGGAAGATAAGCAGAGATGGTAAGGAAGTGGGGCTCTGGAATTTGGAAGGATTCAAGCCAGTAAATAGCATTCAGTTTTTCGGAGGAGTACCTGAGAAGGCTGGGCTGTATCCCATGGAAAGTACAAGCACTGGAGGCTGAGGGGCAACATTTCTCTTCAGAAAAGGCTGGAATACCAGCACAGGTGCAAAGCGCATCGAAGGCCTGGAGTGAGTGATACAGGATGAGACCCCTCTGAGCTCCAGTGTAAAGGCTAGAAGTGGGCTTGATTATTGTGAGAATTTTGGTGCCTTGTGTGTGAGCCCATGTGTTTTGGAAGGTGGGGGGGAGGAATATAGCTAGGGTCTTACCAAATTCATGGTCCATTTTGGTCAGTTTTAGAGTAATTGGAGTTTAAAAATTGTACATTTCATGACTGCAGCTATTTAAATAGGAAATGTCCTGTTGTAATTGTAGGGGTCATGACCCAAGAAAGGGTGGCTGGAGACCACAAGGCACTGCTCCCCTTCTGCACTGGTGCTGATAGCAGCACTGACTTCAGTGCTGGGCAGCTGGAGAGCAGCAGCTGCTGACCAGGAGCCTAACTTTGTGGGCAGGGATGCTGCCAGCAGCAGCACAGACATATGGATGGCAAGGTATGGTATGGTGCTGCCACCCTTACTGCTGCCTGCAGACCTGGACCCTCAGTCAGAAGCCACCACTCTCCAGGAAGCAACCCAGAAGTAAGGGTGGCATGGTATGGTATTGGCATGTTTACTTCTGCGCTACAGCTGGTGGAGTGCTGTCTTCAGAGCTGGTTGCCTGGCCAGCAGCTGCCACTCTCCAGTCACCTAGCTCTGAAGGCAGAACAGAAGTGAGGGTGGCAATACTGTGAACCTCCTAAAATAACAGTGTGACCCACCCTGCAACTTCCTTTTAGGTCAGGACCCCCAATTTGAGAAATGCTGGTCTCGCCTGTGAAATCTGCACAGTATAGGATAAAAGCACACACAATCCCAGATTTCCCAGGAAGAGAGTGGATTTCAAGTTCCTTTACACGTTTTTTCATGGCCAAGAACGTGGTAGGGCCCTAGGTGTAGCTAACCGCTGCTCTGAATTGTATGCTGTCAGCCATTTCAATGAAAACTGGTTATAACTAACCCTCCCTCCCATCTGGTTCTGTGAGCACGTGTTGCCACCTGTATGGGCATGTTTCTGACAACAAGAGATGGGTGATGGCACAGTGGGGTACACTTTCCTCACATTAACACAAATGCCTGAAAGTTTCATTGTGAAAGCTAGTTGCAGTTGCTAAGTGACAGCAATGTACTTACCTAACAGGTTCTTTACAAAATGAAAGCACTTAAAAATCAAACACATGAGTAGTTAAGGACATCATAGAACTTGAACTGCCCACCTAATAAACACACACAGTTTTCACTAAGCCTAAAGAAATGCAGATTTTATCACAAGAAAGCAGTTTAAATTCCGACCCATTGATTTTTTTTAATGTATCCTCTTGGCTATTTTGGTTGTGCTTTCTAAATATTTTCTTTGATGGGGTACTATTGAATGGGGAAACCATGTAATGCATTTATTACTTGACTTTGAATTATTGGGCAAGGTGGCTATGGTTGCTGATTCTTACAGGTAATATTGTCTAGGCAAGAAGCAAAATTATTGCTTCATGGTAAAGTTATGTAGATGAGCTTGATTTTGAGGCTGATCAATATGTGCCATGAGTCTGTACATACACAATTACTGCTTCTCTTTTAGAGAGAGTTTTGCAGTTTGAGATGGTTGAACAAATCACTTTTAGTCTGGGGTAGCGGGAAGGTTGCAAAATGTTTGTTTACTGTAGGCCATGTAAGATGTAAACCTCCTTAACTTGAGGATCTTTTCCTTGCCTTGAAGTTCTTGGGTCTGCTGCTGTAGGTAATGGCATTGTTCAGTTAATATCCTTAACTTTTTTCTTGTTTAAACTAAGTAGCAGGGTTTTGGTATTATGTTCTGGGCATGCTTAGTTCTTCACATGGGAGCGTGGGGCTTGAGAGAAGGATTACGTCTGTTCTTCTGATTGCTGTACTCCTGTCCAAAAACAGGCACAGCCCCTGCTTTTCATTGTTTGTTCCGACACTGCATCGTGCGTAGGGTCCTCTCCATGCCTTCTGGTCACAGTTACTTTCTGCCTGTAGTGTCTTGGATCATCTTTGGAATTACCTGTCTGCTCCCTGGAGAGTTTCCCCTATCACCATGCCAACCACTTGGTGGGGTCTTGTCTCTGTGTGTATGTTGGGGGAGAGGTTGGATGCTTTGCAAATGGATTCTGAGGCAGTGTACACCAAATGCTTGAGTGAGAAAATAGTGAGAGGCTGAGTGGAGAAGATGGTGGGGCACAGGGGTGTTACGGCCCAGCCCAGAAGTGATTGGGTAACAAAATGGCAAATTAAATGTAATGTCGATAAACGTAAAATAATGCACATTGGAAAAAATAATCCCAACTATACATATAATATGATGGGGACTAATTTAGATACAACCTCTCTAGAGACAGATCTTGGAGAAATTGTGGATAGTTCTCTGAAAACAACCACTCAATGTGCAGCAGCAGTCAAAAAATCAAATAGAATGTTAGGAATCATTAAAAAAGGGATAGAGAATAAAACAGAGAATATCTTACTGACTCTATTTAAATCCATGGGATGCCCACATCTTGAATACTGAATACAGAAGTGGTCACCTCATCTCCAAAAAGATATATTGCCACTGGAAAAGGTGCAGAAAAGTGCAACAAAAATGATTAGGGGTTTGGAATGAGTGCCATATGAAGAAAGATTAAAAAGACTGGGATTTTCCCTTTAGAAAAGAGGACACTAAGGGGGGATATGATAGAGGTTTATAAAATCATAACTGGTGTGGAAAAAGTGAATAAGGAAAAATTATGTACTTGTTCCTATAACATAAGAACTAGGGGTCACCTAGGCCGTGTCCAGACTCAGGGTTTTTTTCGGGAAAAGTAGTCTTTTCCCGAAAAAACTTCCCCTGCGTCCAGACTCAAGCCGCGTTCTTGCAAAATTATTTCGAAAGAACGCGGCTTTTCTTTCGATGGCGGTAAACCTCATTTCACGAGGAAGAACGCCTTCTTTCGAAAGTTCCTCTTTCGAAAGAAGGCGTTCTTCAATGTAAAGAGGCCGTCTTCGAAAGAGAGCATCCAGACTCGCTGGGTGCTCTCTTTCGAAAAAGCGGATTTCTCTTTCGAAAGATCCGCCTGCATTCTAGACGTGATCTTTCGAAAGAGGCTCTTTCGAAAGATGCTTTCGAAAGAGCCTCTTTCGAAAGAAGCCTGCAGTCTAGACATAGCCCAAATGAAATGAATAGATAGCAGGTTTAAAACAAAGGGAAGTTTTTCTTCACACAGTGCATGGTCAGCCTGTGGAACTCCTTGCCAGAAGAGGCTGTGAAGACCAAGACTTTCACAGGGTTCAAAAAGGAACTAGATACATTCATTTAGATTTGGTCCATCAATGGCTATGAACCAGAATGTGTAGGAATGGTGTCCCTAGCCTCTGTTTGTCAGAGGCTGGAAATGGATGACAGGAGAGGGATCACATGATGATTACCTGTTCTGTTCACTCCCTGTCCAATGTCGGCAGACAGGATACTGGGCTAGATGGACCTTTGGTTTGACTTAGTATGGCCGCTCTTATGTTCTTAAAGGGTATCACAGTAGGTGCTGGAAGCTGGGGTTGAGGGATAGCAGCAGACTTGTACCTGGGGAAGCTTGCATACCGATTTATACTACTTTACTGGTTGGTGGTGTTTTTTTCTCTCTGGGAAAAAATCCCAACATCATCTACCACTGTATCCTCTCTCTCCCTTCCCCCGGGGGTTTGAGAGAGGTTCCCTCCGTCAGACAGGCTGGGTTTTTCTGCCTTCTCCCAGCTCCTTCTATTTCTGTTCCTTTCTCGGTGCATTTACAAGTCTCCAGACCCCAGCTGTGCAATCACAAGATGATCACTTACTCCAGCTCTAATTGCAGGAGCTCTGCTTTGCTGGGGTTTATTTAAAACAATGGCTCTGAACGAGTTTTCCCTGCACAGAGTAAAAAAGGGAAAATGAGAGGTTTTGCAGCACTCAGTTGCTCCATGTCTCTGAATACTCCAGTGCCTTTTTACGGCCCATAGTTGCCCTTGCGAGGTTAGCCCTGTGCATGGTCCTTGGTGTGTGATGTGCTGGGGTGAGCAATGGATGACTGATGAAAACAAACCCTAGGAAGGTGGAGAATAGATCCATAAATAGCCTTAGCCCACTTTTGGGAGAGAGCAGAACTAGGTCTATTGGCCTATTCAGTCTTTGGTGCTGCAGAGTTTGTCAGCAAGGGGACAATTAGCCTCAAATGGGGTAGTGGTATTTATAAAGTGGTTGTCTCTGGCCCACTGGTAACAGGACTGAGGCCACTGGGGGTACGTATGCTCTGCAATTCAAATCCAGTGGCTGGCCTGGGCCTCGCTGCAAGGTACAGCTGGCCAGCTATTGCAGGGGGACATCTTTGGATCTGACCTGAGTCCGATTCAGATGCTTGGCCTATGGCAGGTGTTGCCAAGACTCTGGAGGCCTCACTGTTGGGCAAAGGTCCCACAGTGGTTCTAGTTGCTGGCCCCTTTATTGAGAAGTATTGGGTGTTCTCTTGGCTAACACCAGGCTTTCTCTGGAGCAACACTCCCCAGGAGAGGTCTACTTTGGGTGCTGTGCATCTGACGTGTAGCGTGCATGGGCCTCAGGGGTCCCATGAGAGCTTCAGGCCTTGGCACCAGGAACAAAGGGTCAGGTCAGCAGAGACTCCCCAGCCAAACAGTTTCAGAGCAGTTCAGTTGAGCAGAGGGTCGGTTGGCGCTTTATGGGATCAACTCAGTCTTGGGGCGCCAGGTTTTCCCAAGGAGACTGTGAGATGGCGTCATTGCTAAATTTGAGGGCCCTTTGGTGCCCCCTGTTCCCATCATGTTCTCTGGGGAGCAGGGTCTGGATCCTCTGACTCACGGTGTCCATCCTTCTCTTGCCATGGCTCAGGTAACTGAATTATAGGGCCCTGGGGAGAAAGGACTGAGCACATCCTGCTACTTCCCCAGTCTCTTCTGGAGCTGGGAGGGCAGAATTTCCAATCAGAGCTGGTAGGATGCGGGGAACCTCTCGGGCTAACGCATCTGCCCTCCCCTCTCAAGTTGGAGAGTGTGCTGTCCCTGACATGGACACACCAAGGTCTAAGGATCTGAGATTCCCAGCTGCAAAGGTATGTACAAACGAGGCCCATACACCAAAGTAGCTGGAGGGGAAACCATCTCTCAGCCCTCTACTCCCTCCCCCCACCCCAAGCTTTCAGGCAGAGCTTCTACAGTGAGGTCCAGGAAGACACACTCACTGTATGTCCATCCTGGGATCTGCAAGAGATGGAGCTGCAATAAACCTCTCCCTCCCAAAGTACAGTGTTGCCTATGCCAGGAGCCCAGAGTTCTCTGTGCAGTGGGAGACATGCCCTGCATCAGGATGGGAGGGAGTAGATGTAAGATTTATGTTTCTCTTGTTGGCGGAACTATACCTTCCCTCTGCCCATCTGCCAAAGGACAGATCCGCCTCCATCTGTTAATGTTATGCACCCTTGGCATGTAAGAGGAAAGAAATCTCTGAGGGGTGGAAGACAAGGAATCCAGGAACTTTATGAAACACATCTGTTGGGCTACCACAAAACCCTGCTTATGACACTCCATGCCCTGCCATTGTGAGGGCCTCAGCAGAGAGGCCCAGGAGCGACCAGGCTCTGGACGTTGAAACCCCAAATGTCTCCTTCCATCTCGGGGCTGAAACACTCCATAGAACGGGATGGCATCTAGGAAGCTCTCCTTCCTGAGTCTGCCCCATGGGCAGAGGCCATCAGTGTCAGGGCTGCCAATCTGGCTCACTTGACTGGCTCCAGATTTATCCCCAAGAGAGAAAAAGAAAAGGGCAGTAATAAAACTGACAATAAAAATAATCAGGTGGTGTTTTCTGAAGAAACGGATGCCATTGCCATTCTTAGGGCTGTTGGGGAAGGCTCTGAGGGCTGGCCTGGGAAGGCAAACTAGAGAGGAGAGAAGGACAGTGCTACAGACCAGTGTGAGTTCCATATTAATGTATTTGTTTGTCTGCTCCTTCCCTCGCATCAGGCCCATAGGCCTCCTAACCAGCAGGGAGCCTGACAGTGTCACCAGAAACCCTCCCTGCCATTCAGATTGGCTGATGCTGGTCCCAGAGGCGTAAGTCCCTTCAGCCTCCCTTGCACCCCCTAACAGCCAATGCTGGTTCCCCGCCCTCACCCCCAGCTCCTTTCTTTGGCCTGAGAACCGAGTCCTTCTCTGTGAATCCCATTGTGTTCTATCCCCCGGTCTCAGGTCTCCCACTAATAGTGAGTGACTCCCTCTAAACACTTCCCTGAATCACTGGCTCTCCGTCAGCCAATCTGTAAAGCGCCGGTTTGTATTTGCAGAGAGTAACTGAGTGCATCTTATTTATTGGGTAGTAAAGAAAACAGATTAAGTCCCTGTAATTATAGAGCCAGGTGCACTCTTAAATAAAGCTTAAGGAGTCAGAATTCCATTTAGAGTATTAATAATTGCTGTCTCTGCCCGTAGCCTGTGTTTTCTTTTTCCTCCAATCTGTCTTCTGGAGACTTCTGTGTGCTTTAAATGCATTCGTAGGCCAGCTGAGACACCATTCCCATCCCTGAGTTTCTCCCTTGGCAAGGCTTACCAGCGTGGGGATAGGGGCCTTTGATAAAGCAGACATGTTTGTACAAACTGAAGCCAGATTGGTAAGTACAGACATAATGGGGTCATCTTGGTGTTTCCTGCCCTCTCCAGATAGCAGGGTAGTGGAGTGATAGATTGTTTGGCTTTTGAATGCTGAATACATGGGCTGCCTCCTACCTCACTGGGGATTTTTATCTTCTGTGGCTGTCGCTTCTCTGCTAATGTAGATGTGTGGCTGAAGGAGACAAATTTATAGACATCAGAGATGTAAAGGCCCATTGAACCAAATGTGGAGGTAACTATTTTGCTTGAGAGGAAGATGGGGTGGATGAGCCAACAAACCTCCATTGCCAGCGTCTGTGATGTGGTTAACTTAGACCACCTGGGCCATTCACTTTGGCATCTCGGCAGTGATATACTTTATGAACATGGCCTCAGACCACCTTCTAGTCTGGGAAAGCATATCCTGATTGCATGAGGTTCCCTTTCTGTTTTTGATTTGGATGCAGGATAATTCTCTGCCTCACTTTCTGGCTCGTTTGGTAGAATTGCTGAGTGCTGTTAACAAGCAGTGTATTCCACCCCAGAGCCAACTGCATTCCAGGGCGAGATGAAAGAATGAGGGCTGTGTGTGCTCTGTGAAGATCTTTGGGCTAGATAAATATTCTGGAGAGGCATTGCAAGGTTATCTCTCGATAAAGGCAGGAGAATGACCCATGACTCCTCCCCTGGATACTGCACAGCCGAGAGATCGGTGCTATTGCTGAGGAACGCTGCACTCATGGTATTGACATTTCATAAAGGCACTCAGATGCTAGAAGCACTCTTCCAGCTCACACGCATACACATTTTCAAGGACTGTGGACACTTGACCCAGGCAATGCTTGTGAGGTTTGTGTGTCGCCTTGTGTAACACTGCATCCTTGCCATGTGCTGTATTGTTTACACTACTGTGCACTATATGGCTGTGAGCGCTTATTCACGAGCTCAGGCTGAATGGATAAATAAACAGAGCACCAGACTTCAGATTGTTTTGATAGTGTCCAATTGCTTTTCACAAAAATCACTTGTCCTTATTTCTGGGCCTCTCTCTAAAGCTGCCAGGCTAATCTGTTCTATAAGGAGCAAAGTTTAACTCTGGTCTCCTGCACCAAGCAACCCCAGGGCTTCTCACTGTTCCTGATCCTGGGTGCCACACCTCTTCTTTCCTCCTCCATGCTCAGTCCTTTCAAGTGACCTAAGAGTTATAAAAAGGAATCAAATACATTCATAGCAAATCATTCTTTCCTGAGTTCTCCCCCCTCTCCCAGGCAATGCGTGGTGCTATTGCTATTTAATTGTATTTCTGTGAGGCCAGGTCGACACGGAAGGGGAAAGTCGACTTAAGATACGCAACTCCAGCTACGTTAATTACACAGCTGGAGTCGAAGTATCTTAAATTGTTTTTGGCGACATCCACACAGCGGGAAGTCAATGGGAACCCACGCTCCTGTTGACTTCCCTCAGTCCTCATGAGGAGCAGGTCTACTGGTGCCGTTTGGGGTGCTCTCTCAGTTGGAATGAGTTGCTCTTCGCTAGACCTGCTAATTTGAACTTGTGTTGGGGTGACAGGTGGGTCCATGTGGATGGCAAGCAGAGCCCCAACTGCGCCAGAGAAGCTCCAGCAGGCACACGAGACCCCAGTCACAGGCACGCTGGATCAGCCCCAAACCCATCCCCAAACCTCTGTCACCACAGCCCCAGTGGGACCCCAGCCCTGGCTGCCCTGCACCAACCCGCTAATGCTTAAATGGTTAAACGATATAAATTTAATCCTTTAACTGTTTTTACTGATATTTACATCCTTATTTTGGCCCAGGTCCACACTGTGCAAGGGGACGTGGTCCATTTCTATCTGTTCTGTAAGTAAAGGTCTGATCTGCCAGTTCTCAGCACCTCTCAACTCCCGTTTGTGCTGCAAGGACATTAGGATGCTCAGCATCTCTGGGGAGCAGGCCTTTCAATTATAATTCCTCACAGCAGTAGCCCTGGTCTATTTTTGACAGATTCCAAGGTCAGAAAACACCACCGTGATCATCTAGTATGACCTCCTGTGTAACACAGCCAGAGAACTTCCCCCAAATAATTCCTAGAGCAGATCTTTTAGAAAAACAGCCCATCTTGATTTAAAACTGGCTAATCATGGAGAATCCACTATGATCCTCGGTAGGTTGGTCCAATGGTTAGCTGTTCTCACCATTAAAAACATATGTTTATTTACAGTTTGAATTTATCTAGCTTTAATGTTCAGCCATTGGCTCACGTTATACCTTGCCCTGCTAGCCTGAATGTGAGATGTGTTCCCAGTGTCGATACTTCTAGACTGCAATCAAGTTACCACCCCTTTGTTAAGCTCACTCAGTTTTTCTCTCTGAGTCAGTCATTCTAAGGCAGGTGTTCTAATCCTTTTAACCATTTTCATGGCTCTTCTCTGAACTCATTCCAATTTATTGCCTGTCCTTCTTGAAATGTCGGCACCAGAACTGGATGTGGGGTTCCAGCAGCAGTCGCACCAGTACCGGATACAGCAGTAAAATAACCTCTCTACTTCTACTCAAGATTCCCCTGTTTATGCCCAAGATCCCATTAGGGCTTTTCTCCATAGCTTCATACTGGGAGCTCATGTTCAGCTGATTATGCACCACAAGCTTCAAATCTTTCCAGAGCCACAGCTTCCCAAAATAGAGCCCCCCTAAGAGTAAGTATGGCCGACATTCTTTGTTCCTAGATGTATACATTAGCTGTGTGAAAACACATTGTGTGCTTGTGCTCAGTTTACCAAGGGATCCAATTCTTCTGTAAAGAGTTGTCTAGGTATAATAAATAGTATTAATGTTCCCTCTGATTCCCTACCTTCCCCATGCTCTCCTCTCTACTTTGTCCACTGTGTGTTGGCACACGTCCCAGCTGCCATGCTAATCAGCAGCAGTGACTGGGTGGCATGTTTATTTCCAATCGTTACTCAGACTGAATCACTTTCGAGCATCTCCTCATTTAGCTGGAACAGCAGCACAGGCAAGCTCTGTGTTTTTACAGCTACTGTTCTCCAGGCCAAAGGAGAGACCTGTTCAGTGCAGACTTTAGACAGTCTGGCTTTTCCCAGAGAGCTGGCCACTTAACTCATTTGAAGAACATTCCAAGAGCCCAGTAATGAATTTCCAACTGCTGTGATACTCCTCAGTATCTCTAAGTCCATCTTCAACACACCACACAAGCATCTTCACCTGCCCTGCTAAGGTGGGCCGGGGAGTGTTAGCCCTGTGTTACAGGTGGGGAATAGAGCTGCAGAGATGTGAAGTGATTGCCCAAGGCTACAGTGTCAGAGCAAGGATCGGAGTTGGAGACCTCGTGCCTCTTAGACTCGTGCTCTCTGCTGCAGGCCTAGCTGCTTCTTCTGGAATCCAAACCTGCCAGAGAACTGATGTCTGTTACAGTAGTACAGGGAGGCTTGTAGTGCATCATGTGGTTAATGCACTACAAAGGGACTTGAGAATATGGATGCTGATCCTGTCTTTGTCACAGACTTCCTGTGTGCAATTTGGTGTGTGGTAGATCTCCCAGTGTCTCCATCTCTAGCAGATAGGGATCAAAGCACTTCATTCTCGGCTCTCATTAGGCTGTAGCTTTCTGGAGCTAACCATGTGCAGCACTTTGAACAATGAGGCCATAAAGCTGGTCGGGACCTCTAGGCACTATAATGAGATTAAATATAATGACAGCAGTGTAAAGAATGTGTCCTGTTCTGCTCAGGTCCTTGCATCTGTCTGTCACCGTGGTGTTGGAACTCTTCAGAAACTTGTTTCTCTCAAACCATCTTGCTCTGAAGTGTGTTGACACCTTGAACCACCACTTACAGTTACATCACACGGGGATGGTGTCTGTTCCCTACTCCCATGGGCATTTCTGGTTTCATGCTGTGTGCCATTTTGATAACAGATCAGTCATCTCACTGGCAAATGGACGAAACTGGGAGCTGCTTTGCTGGAATATCTGCTTCCCAGTTCCCTCTTTAAAAAAGTCCTTTGCATTGATTGCAGCGTCATTTGAAATTAGCCTTGCCACCAGTTCTAGTGCCAGCTTTCACCTCTGACAAACCTGATTCCAAGCAAAATCTCTCTGAACATGTTAATTCTTGGACTAGGGCAGTTTCATCATCTTCTCTTAGCCTCATGAAGCTGTGTTGTGATGCGACCTATGTCAGGTCGTGAGGCTTGATGGAGCACATTTACCCCGCTGTTAGAATCAAGACACCTATCTCCACCATGCTGACATAGTGTTTCTGAGCCACAGGCATGTTTAGTTTAATCCTGTCAGTTTAGTTTAATCCTCATCTCCCAAGCAAAAATATATGGAACGTCCTGATTCCTGAAGAGCTTGATATGGAGGTTCATGGGTGATAGGGACCAGAATTCACTTCTACACTTCTGCAGCCATCTTGGAATAAGAATTTCAGAGCTAGCCTCTGGTAGCCCATTGGAGGCAAAAGCATTTTGCATCGCTCTGTAGACAACACCATGTTAATCAGTTGTGATGGGAGTCATAGCCAACCTTCCAGTGCCAGTGGGAGGCACTCTAGGGGGCTTGAAATTAAGAGGACTGGCCTCCAAGGGGAACCTGAAGGCACCTAAAAAGTGGGTGGAAGGAAGATCCGTCGCTGTAGGAACATAATAAATGCTGACGGATTTCACAAGTGATCTCACCTGGGGTTTACAAGGATGCCGCTTTGGTCACAAGAAGACAATGGGGTGGGTAGAATGTAGAGACAGTAAACATAATTGCTGTGAAAGAGACCCTTTCCAAAACTATGCTGTTTGAGGAATAAGACCTGATAGACCGTGAATGAGGGGGCATTAATTCAGACCTTATATGTGACTGTGCCAAAATTTAATATGCTATAACTTATTCTCTGGCACATTATATTGGAATTATAAAATTTTATTATAAAATTCTAGAGTTTTTTCCACCAACCCCTCCCCCTCTCTGTTTATGTATGTTAAGTGGTGGATTGTACAGGATAAAGGAGAGTGTGTGACATGCTTTATGAGTCCATCTGTGTGAGCTCCATGGTGGGATTATGACATCACGAGGAGCTCTGGCTAGACTTGTTTTTGCATTGTCTTTCTAGTTATATAGGCAATATATATACATGTGAGAACATGGGATAAGTTGTGGTGGGAGACCTGATCCTGTGGACATGACAGGCCAAATATAGCATGCCAAGCCTTTTAATCCACTGTCCTACCCACAGTCCCCACCCCCCTTTCCAGGAACTTGGGCATGGAGCAGTTCCATGCTGCTCAAAGCAGCTGGCTGCTCCATGTGGCTCTCTGTGCTGGGTGAGAGAGGCTTTGTGCGCTGCTCTTGTCCCCAGCAAAATCTCTCAGCTCCCATTGGCTGCTTTGAGCAGTCTGGGGCTGCTGACAGACAGGGAGCCAGCTGGGTTGCTGGCTAAGAGCTGCCTAGGTAGGCGCCTCCATCCCATCCACTTCTATACCTCAACTCCCTGCCCCAGGTCACCAACCAATCCCTCTGCATCCTCCCCCGCCCCAGATCACAACTCTATCCCAGACCCTGTACTAGGGATATTAAATATAGTTCAATCAACTAATCGACTACTCGATGGAGCAGGCTTATGCATATTGGATAGTCGACTAACCGACTAGTCACTTACATCCCTACCCTGTTACCCCCTCCAGTACCCCTCTCCCAGGCCAGATCCTCTCCTGCACCCATACCCCTCCTGGATCCTGCACTTCATCCCCTGCCCTAGGTCATAGAATCATAGAACACTAGAACTGGAAGGGACCTTGAGAAGTCGAGTCCAGTCCCCTGCCCTCATGGCAGGACCCAGTATTGTCTAGACTATCCCTGATAGATGTCTATCTAAGCTGCTCTTAAATCTCTGGAGATTCCACAACCTCCCTAGGCAACTTATTCCTGGTCACAACCTCCTCCTTCACCCAAACTCCTTCTTAGTCCCCACACCCTCTCCTGGACTCCGGTTCCCTACTCTGAGCTCCTTTCTGCACCCAAACGCCATCCCCAGATGCTGCACCCCCTCCATAGAAAAGTGAGGCCCTTCACTACTTACCAAAATCTAGGAGTAGAACCCCCCCCATCAAAAATTATTGCCCATTCCTGCACTAGAGCCTCCCTCAATCAGGAACATAAGCATGTGGTGAAGTGGGCGTGTGCAGGTTTACACTGGAACTGCAGTGCACCGGCATACTGTTCTTCCAGGTACTTCACACTCTGAATCCACTTACACCCAGTGAGTGGCATGTTTCTTCTCATCTGTGGGCTGGGAGTCTGGTGCTGGAGTCCCTTACCTGCAGCCTGTCACCTCTCCTTGCACCCCTGGTAGGGCTAGTGCCAGCCATTCAGCACCAAGGCCAGAGCATGGAGCAGAGCCCGGCCGCCTCCCATCAGAAAAGCCTTTCTGAACTGGTCCCCTCCATAGTCACCTGCCTTCTTTCCTCTCCCAGGTCCCTCTTCCCCGTGCTCCCGCTGCTGGCACAGGAACACTGTTCTGTGATCAGAGCAGCACAGCTGAACTCTCAGCTGCTCACATCTGGCTTGAAGGTGCCTGTTTCTCTTGCTGGTTTCTAGCAACCAGATTTTGGGGGGCAGGAGGAAGCACTCCCCATAGCTCTAGAGTGTATGTCACTCCAGAGAAGGAGGGGAGATGGCTTTCTTTTTAACTCCTCTATGGGGCTGCCAGCCTGCCTGAATTATTCTCCTCCTACCCCTACGGTATTGCCTTGTCCCCACAAGAGCTATCTCTCTCCAAAGTTGTGTCTGTAATAAAAAGAAACAAATAATTCTCTCCCACATCAGCTGATCTCCCAGTGCTAGTTCCATCTGTCAACTGAAATGGAATGGTCTCCCAGCCTGAGAATCACAGCTGGCTACACATGTGCCCAACATTCCAGCAAAAATAAACGTATCACCCGGCCCTCCACCCACCCCTTCCCGTCCTCCCCGTGCCACAGCAACAGGCTCTGCAGACTGGACGGCCTCTCAGGAATCAGATGCCACAGAATTGGAATGGATCAGGAATGCAGGGCAGAGGTGTCTCTAAAGCTTCAGTTCCCCAAGGCTCTAGCCAATTCTCTCCATGTTTGTTTGCTGCCAAGCAGCACTGCCCTACCCTGCATGACTGCTGCTAACCATGGGCTTCAGCTGCTGTGGCCTTATGTCAGCTGTCTTGTTGCCCCACACGTTCCTTTGAGGTGGTGGTTCCAAAGAGACTCCGCAGTTAGGGATGAGGCAGCTTCCTCCTTGCTGTTGTATTTGTCTGGGCAGTGGAGTGTTTCTTTTGCCTTTTTGTGGAGGAGTAGTCTGAGTGCATCAGTCTTTGCAAAGTAAGTTAGATTGCTGCTTTCGAATCTGTTTGTGGCTGCAGGGGATGCTTTGCTCCCTGCCTGCCTCCTTTCCCCCCCCCCCGCTCCCCCAGAGGAACACCTTAGCCTCGCCTGAGATCCATGCTTGCTTCCCTCCAGTGCCCCATTGCCAGAGACACCCAACACCTTTCCCCAGATGGTTGTGTGTGCTGGTTTCCACTGGCATAGCTTTTTCCTACCAGTGTTACTAAAGCAACACGCACGTAAAGCAAGGGTACCTGCAGTGAGATGTGCACTGATTGTACGCAGCATGGTCTGTGAGGGTATGTCTAGACTACATGGCTCCGTCGACGGAGCCACGTAGATTAGTGTACTCGAAAAAGGGAAATGAAGAGGTGATTTAAATAATCGCCACTTCATTTACATCAAAATGGCTGCCTCGCTGTGCCGATCAGCTGTTTGGCGGCACAGCGCGGTAGTCTAAACGCTCCGCGGTCGACAAGGGAAGCCCTTGTTGACCGCCCCGGTAAACCTTGTTCCACGAGGCATAACAGAGTGGTCGACAAGGGCGTCCCTTGTCGACCGCAGAGTGTCCAGACTACCACGCTGCTCCACCAAACAGCTAATCGGCACAGCGCGGCAACCATTTTGATGTAAATGAAGCAGTGATTATTGAAATCGCCGCTTCATAGAATCATAGAACTGGAAGAGACCTCAGAAGGTCATCAAGTCCAGCCCCCTGCTCTAGGCAGGACCAATCCCAACTAAATCAACCTGGCCAGGGCTTTGTCAAGCTGAGACTTAAACACCTCTAGGGATGGAGACTCCACTACCCTAGGTAACCCATTCCAGTGCTTCACTACCCTCCTAGTGAAATAGTTTTTCCTAATATCCAACCTGGACCTCTCCCAGCACAACTTGAGACCATTGCTCCTTGTTCTGCCATCTGTCACTACTGAGAACAGCCTCTCTCCATCCTCTTTGGAACCTCCCTTCAGGAAGTTGAAGGCTGCTCTCAAATCCCCCCTCACTCTTCGCTTCATTTCCCTATGTCTAGAAACCTAATCTACATGGCTCCATCGACGGAGCCATGTAGTCTAGACGTACCCTGGAGCTGGGTGCTCCCCCTCTAGCCAGTCAAAGCGCTGCTATGGTTCAGTTGGCACACCCTGCAAATATTAAGAACACAAGGGCAGTTAGCAAAACTACTGTCTCACGGGAGGCCGTCTTCATTATGACAATCTTGCGGCCCACTGAGATGAAGGAGGGCCACTCATGCGACCCACTCTCTAGCCTAGGTTGCCCATTGCTGCTCTATACCAACCACCAACCCTATATAAGCTGCTTCAGCACAGGCACTCATCTCTCACCCAATGTGCCCTGCCTACCTCCTGCTGCAGGCTGCTCAGCCTTCTTGGCCACCTGTCTCTTGCCGGGTCTATCTGTGATGTCCCCTTTGCCTTTGGAGGTTGCACTGGAAGCAGGTGTCTCAATTTCCCTCTGTTCTGATGTGGGGGTGTAAGTGCCATGAGGTAACGGCAGCATTTCCTTTTTATTAGTTGGTGGAAACACAGATCTCTTGGCAGCAGCCTGGCTTCATCAGCCCATGAAGATCCTTTCCCTCTTAACTGTAATTTAGTAAAGTGTCAAGCCACAGAAATTGTAACAATCAACAGCAGCCCACTTTTAAAAAAATGCTACAAAAGCTGTTTTATCCCAGGGCTGTGGCAAATTTCTTTGACCTCTCTTCTCTCTTGGTGGAAGGTCTTTCTCTCTCTCTGAGCCCACTGGTACCAGGGTCTTTGGGACCTGGCTGGGCAGGGACAGGTGAGCAGGGGAAGTAGGAGGGAGAAATGAGTGTTTGGTGGGCTTTGAGCCTGGTGGGAGGGAGAACAGCACTGCTGA
Organism: Pelodiscus sinensis; assembly: GCF_052426305.1. Taxonomy (NCBI): domain Eukaryota; kingdom Metazoa; phylum Chordata; order Testudines; family Trionychidae; genus Pelodiscus; species Pelodiscus sinensis. The sequence goes on from NC_143065.1 coordinate 31,248,972, forward strand.
TAGGTCTGACTGCCAAGGCAGGGCATGCTGGAGAAATTTGGAGCATAGATGCCGCCACTGCTCTGTCTTTGAATCAACATTCAGGAGGACAGGGAGCACTGAGATAGAGACACAGATGTGGGATGGGGGGAAAACAACGGTGGGAGGAAAGTGAGAGTGAGGAACAGAAAATGCGGGAGGTGGAAAGGAAGGAGGTGCTGAACGAAGAGAAAATGGGGGTGCTGGAAGGGAAGATTGGGAGAATGATGGGAATGGGGAGGAGCAAAAAGAAATCACCAGGCAGGAGGAGAAGAGGTGTCTGGGAAGAATGGATTTGCAGGGCTCGCCAAGTGGAGGAGAACCTTGCTCACCAGCCGTGCTACTGCACACTGGGCTAAAATCTACTCCCCACGGGCGAGTAGATTACGTTAATTGTCGAGCCCTGGATATGAGGGCCGAGGGATAGGGGAGGGAGAGAACCATAGCTGCGGTAGCAGTGGGACGTGTGGACTCCATGAAAGTGGAGCAGGGGCGAGAGGTGCAGGGAGCTGTGCCTCTAAATTAACCAGCACCAGCCTTTTGGATTTGGATGTAATATTAAAATGTGCCTAATTATTCTTGGATGAGTTTTGTGATGCTGATGATATTAATTATTCTTAAAGGTCAACAGCACTCACTCGAATCCCCTTCTGTTCTATCATGTAATCAGTTAATTAATTGGAAACTATTTAGCAGTGCCTGCCAAGTTCTTTGTCTGCATCGTGTTGTGTTGTTTTGTTACTGCTGATTTTTCCTCCTTCCTGCCTGCTGCTTTCTTCCAAGTCCAGAGAAACTGTAGAGTTGCCCCCTCCCATCTGGCCACTGGCACCGAGCCCTCGAGAGGGAGAATACGTTGGGATGGGGTTTTTAACCAGCTTACGTGAGCACAGCTGTTTGGTACCATAGGGGCTGCTTGGCAGTTTGCTGGCATTTTGGGGTTTCACCCATCAGCCTTCTATGCATGTAGCAAACTGGAGGTAGAGGGGGGTTGGACTACGGCTCTGAGGACAGAAAAGGCAGCTCAGTTACTGGGCTAGGAAAGTCTGCTTCGTGCTCCATGTTCACCATAGATCTCACACAACAGTGGTTGTAGTTAATTGTGTAACACTCCCTTTCCCCTCCGCATGCTCTCCTGAAGAGCTAACTGTGCAGCAGGGCTCTCACATGTGTCTGGTTACTGCTTCATAAATAGGTCCCTACCAAATTCATTTTGGTGAATTTCATGGTCATAAGATTTTAAATACCATAAATTTCATGATTTCAGAGATTTACATCTGAAGTTTCATGGTGTTGTATCTGTAGGAGTCCTCCTGACCCAAAAAAGGAGTGTGGAGGGGGGTTGCCAGGCTATTGTGGGGGTGGGTGGGTGTCATGGCACTGCTACCCTTACTTCTACGCTGCTGCTGCTGGTGGTGCTGCCTTCAGAGCTGAGCAGCTGGAGAGCGGCGGCAGCTGGCCAGGAGCCCAGCTATGAAGGCAGAACCACCACCAGCAGCAGTGCAGAAGTAAGTATGGCCTGGTATGGTATTTCTATTGTCATTTCTGCACCACTGCCTGCAGAGCTGGGCCCTCAGTAAGCAGCCGCCACTATCTGGCCGCCCAGCTCTGAAGACAGCACAGACGTAAGGGTGGAAATACCACAATGTACCCTGAAATAACCTTGTGATCCCCTGCAACTCCCTTTTGGGTCAGGACTAAGGATGTTAAAAATCGTGTATTAGGATAACCATGTAACCGCTGAAAATCTCAGCAATTACAGTTACCCACGCTGTGTAAAAGGAAGTTTTTCTTCACACAGCGCAGTCAACCTGTGGAACTCCTTGCCTGAGGAGGTTAAGAAGGCTAGGACTACAACAGGTTTAAAAAAGAGCTAGATAAATTAAAGGAGGTTAAGTCCATTAATGGCTATTAGCCAGGATGGTAAGGAATGGTGTCCCTAGCCTCTGTTTGTCAGAGGGTGGAGATGGATGGCAGGAGAGAGATGGCTTGATCATTACCTGTTCAGTTCACTCCCTCTGGGGCACCTGGCATTGGCCACTGTTGGGAGACAGGATAATGGGCTGATGGACCTTTGGTCTGACCCCGTATGGCTTTTCTTATGTGGGCTCTGCAGGTGCGGGGCCACCAGCCCTTGCCTGCCTGGCTCCCAGGGAGCTGCTCAGTGTAGCTGGCATCATTAACTGATAAGCATCAGGGTATTGATTAAATGGCTAATTGGTCATACTCCACCATGTCTAGTCAAGGACCTCCAGTTTGAGAAATGCTGGTTTCCCCTGTGAAATCTGTATAGTAGTAGGGATGTGAAAGGTTAACCTGTTAACTGGTAGGAGCTGGAGGATCTCCTCGTCCACTGTGGGCAGGAAGCTGCTCTAGCCCCATAGGATCCACTGCAGGTAGGGGTTGCTCTTGTCCATGGTAGGGGGGCTGCTCCAACTCAGCCCCCTTTTAATTGGTTAACCAAATAAATGGTATTTTACATCTCTGTATAGTATTGGGCAAAAGCACATAAAAGACCAGAGATCATGGTGGGAGACCAGATTTCACAGTCTGAGAGGTGTTTTTCATGCCATGAATTTGGTACAGTCCTATCCCTAAAGGTGATTTACTGATCCAGTGCCTGTCACTGTTTCTATACCCAGCGCATGGGAGCTGTAGTTAAGCACCTTGGGTCCTTATTGAATGTTTCTGTGAATGTGTTGTGGGTTCTGGCTTCTCCACATGCTCTGTGGGGTTGGCAGGAGGAGCCCTTGCACTGATTCCCTTCTGTGGTGCTCTCTGTATCTTCTCCTGTATTTTCAGCATGGCTTCCATTGGGGAATGTCCTGCCTCCTGCCAGGCTTGCTGGAAATCTGGGCTGGGGATACAGGGGATGGGTCTTCATTCGCTGTTTGCTCCTATCTGGGGGAAGCAAGCCAGCTGAAGCAAGCAAGCACAATAAGCCCAGGAGATGCCAGCTGGCATCTCCTAGCCTCAGTGGGCACAAATGCTGTTTCTGTGCACTGCAGCAGGGAAAAGCCCAACGTGCGGTTGTATTCCATATCTGATGGGTGTCCAGGTAGCTCCATGTGGGGTGGGCAAAGGGCACTCGGGGGAGGATCTCCATGGTAGGCTGGAAGGGAGGGCAAGACTCCTTTCACTGCAGGCTGGCTAGTTGCACGAAGAACTAGAGAGCTTCTGAGTGTTGTTGGCCTTCACCCTGTTGGAGAGCTGGCAGGCTCAGGAAATGCCATTGCAGGGACAAGCCAGCTTCTTAATATTGGCTTGAATCCTCTGAGTCCAGCTGTCCTTGGAGGAGAACAGTGCAAACAGCCCCCCAGTCAATGAGTGATGGTCATAACAGAAACCCTGGCCTGTAAATGACCCCACATCATGCGACAGTTTGGATCCAACCTTTGTGACCTCTCCCCATCTCTGCAGCATGCTGAACCAAAGCCCTGAGTACCGCTGACCCTTTGGGCATGATCCCATGGCTAAGTAAAGCTGGGTGCAGCTGAGAGATGCCTTGGAAGAAAGAAGGTGTGAATGAGGGACCACGTGGGAGGGCTCTGTGGACCGGCAAGTGCATTGGGATCCGTAGGGGTGAAAGTGCGAGCAGCACGCATGTTGTTATTCTCCTTTGCAGGGGGAGGAAAGGCGTGTGGCAGATGAGCTCTTAGTGCCTAGCTTCAGGGTGCCACCAGTGTGTATGCACATTGCTGGCAGTGTCCCCTTGTGCAGCACTGGCAGGGGAAATGCCCTCACGCCTCCTACCATGTCTCTCTCTCTTGCTTCATGGTTGTGGTTTGGTTTCATGCTGTTGTTGGGAAAACTCCCCTTCTCCTTCCACCAAACTTCCCCCTCAGATTCTGCTGCAGGAGCAGCTAGTGGGTGTGGGAGCCGGGCTGCTAGCAAGTGCAAACTGTAGGCAGCTGCAGTGATGTCTCTGGTCCCCTGCCCAGAAACAGGCATGGGCTGGCTATGTGGGTCCCCAGGGCTGGAATGGGGATGTGCTGTGATGCGGGTCAGTGGGCAATGGCTCCACCAGTCTGGGGTGAAAATTTCCCCTGCAGGATCTAGGGATGTTACATTTTGATTAATTAACTAATCAAATAATTGATGGGATTTCCGTCGACTATCTGATTAGTCGATAAGCACGTGCGCGGTACTCCACCTTTGAAATGTACAAGAGACCCAGTGGGGACTCTTATACATTTCAAAGTTGCAACGCCGCCGCTGCACCCCTGCCCCCTCCCATGGAGCTGGAGCTGGGGGGAACTGGCTTTTAAGCTGGCTCCCCCCAGCACCCACTCTTCCTCCCCCTTACTGCCTCTTTGTGATAGAGGCAGCAAGGGGGTGAGGGGAAGCGACTAGTCAACTAGTGTATTGACTATCCAATCAGCTTTTACGTATTGGATAGTCGACTAATCGATTATTCGCTTACATCCCTCGCAGGATCAAACCTTGGCCTCCGTCCTGGTGTTTCTGGGATTGTTGGGTATGCGAGCTCTGGCTCTTGCCCTGGGATTTGATGTGCTGGGATCAGGAAGTGAAGCCAGTTTTGGATGCCCCATGTTCTAAGGCAGCATTGGGCAGTCTCCCAAAGAGGGCCAAGCTCTCATCCTCTTCAGAGATGGCAGCATTTGGGGAGACGCTAGAGCACGGAACTGCCTTGTTTGCTCTTTCAGATGTTTGTGGTGAAAGCTGGAGGAGTGCAGGCAGAGAGTGCGGCAGGGGGACCGGCTGGCGGCTATGGAACACTGGCCTTGTCAGTCGAACACTGAGCCCTGTTCTGCTAACTCATCCACTTTGCCTGTGTGTGTGAGGGGGCGAGAGGCCTGCATGCATTTGGCATTGCCGGGTGCTTTGGTAGGCTCTTTCTCAGCTGTGGCCTGTGGGGGGGTTGCGCTGAGCTATCAGAGATTTCAATTTAGGCTAATATTTGCAGAACCCGATTCGTGCGGCGGGCCTGTGCTGCCGCTGCTGTGGGGACTTGTAGGGGTAATTTTAGCACGTTCATTAAGGAAGGACAGTACTTTGTCCCTTAATGAGCAAAGCTGCTTACTAAACAGGAAATAAGGTGGGGGAGGAGAAAGGAGATGGGGTGGGGGGGGGGAGCAGGAGCACAAGAGCGCAGCACTGTTTTTAGAGGTCATTGCATCTGCCTGAGAGAGATGAACAAGATGAAAAGTAATTTTCCCATGCCGTAGAGTGCGGGTTGTCCAAGGGGTTTGTATTGGACTAGATGGGCTGTCCCAGATGGGGACAAGTGGGACACCTGGGAGGGGGGAGGAAGGGAAATGACTCTTTGCTCTGTCTTGGAAGGGCAATTCCTGTGTCATCAAGCCAGATGATGATACAGGACATTTTGTCAAGTGGCTGAAAATAGATCAGATGTAGAAGAGTTGGCCTGAAAGAATAGTGGGCCAGTGCATTTGCCCCTCCAGTAACTTAGTGGGTGCTTTTTGGTGGCACACATTTTTCACTGGTCCCCCATGTCTCTCTCCTCTGGGTGCCTTGTTTGTGTGTCACATTTGCGGCACGTGAAGACAGGGCAATGTCAGAGCTGATCATACACCTCTCCTTCCTGTTAGCTTCAGCGTCCAGCTCACACTTGCTGGTCAACACAAGGGAGTCAAGATAGTCGAGAGATCTTCAGCTCTGGGCTTTATTGCTGCCCTTGTGAAGACAATGTGTCCTCAGAAGCCTGGATGCGACAGAGGGATGCCTGTTGCATGGCAACAAACCCTGGGGAATGAGGCATAAGGGATCCCTGATGCATTTGGCATTGCTTGGTGCTTTGGGAAACTCTGTCTCAGCTTTGGCCTGAGGGGGATTTGTGCTGAGCTATCTGAGATTTCTGTTTAGTCTAATATTTGCAGAGGACGTATGCAGGAAAGTCAAACTGAGACATTAAGTGAGGTGGGCATGGGAGGACCAATGGGTACATGTCCATCCTTCCTTTGAGTAAATCTTCACCTCAAACCCAAAGCAAGTTTGGCTCCCGACTGCTCCGAAGAGCAGATATGAGACTCATGAATCTGTGGCATTCGCTGTCAGTTGCAGTGGGTTAGACTCATGTTCAGCAGCAATGCTCAAAGGTTGAATTGCCTGGAGAAATGAAACAGTGGCATGCCTGCCAGGCCGTGGTCCATACCCTTCCCCTGGGTTGTGTCCAGATGTTCATGCAAGGGCCTGAGCATGACTGAAGTGGGGGCTAGTTATGTAGGAATGTCAGGGAGAATCTCCCAGGCTCCCTCTGTCTGGTTGGCTTTTGTTTTTGTGGAGGTGGTGGCCTTCTACTACTGGCTAGCAGAGGGCCTGGAGAGGGCTAGTTAGGGAGTCTGTCCCCTGCCCTCTTTGGTGTTTAGATTGGGGAGGGGAGGGCGGAGTCAGTGGGGAAGGCAGCCTGGGTAGTATATTGGGGAATGTGTCTTAATGGACAGTGCTCACTGGGCCTCTGTCAAAGAAGTCATGCACCTGACAAACCTGGTGCAATCGGGAGTATGCGTTTCACCTCTAATTTATGCCAGGCATTCGTGTGCGCTCTCTCAGCACCTCTGTGCAGCTAATCCTCCGGATCAGGATTTTCGGAGCTGGCAGTGTGTTATTAAAATGTGTTTGAAAAAAGTCTTCCATGCAAAAAGGAATAAAGGGCAACTAGGGAAGGGGGAGCTCATCGGGAGAAGGAGGGCGGAAGAGTCCATCCCCAACAGCAGCGTCTTTTTGCCACCAGTTGGACTGAATCACAATAATATAGTCTGCAGTTTAATTACAGAGGTTCTTGTTTGTTTGTGTCATTAATCAGGCATCTGGCTTAATTTAGCTGAATAAAAATGGCTTTTACTAGTGGAGTCCTTTTTGCTGCTGCTTAATTGAGGGAAATACAAACATGCCATTTCCTTTTCGACTAAAGTCCAGTCGTTCTGAATTTCAGGAGCCAACCGCTCCCCAAGAATGGGAGTGACAAGCCCATTCACCAGATGCACCTGGGTAGCCCCATTTATCTGCTGGATAAGATGACTCAGATCACCTTCCCTTTCCCTTCTGCATTTCTTCACCAAGGTTTCCTAGCCAGAGGCAAATTGCTTCAGCTATGAACCATTTATTCACAGAAATGCAGCCCCCTCCGAGGACATGGATCCTGTCTAATAATGCACATCAACACTTGAGGAGGGATGAAGTGACGTATCCCATACAGTTGAGGGAGAGGATGCTGAACATAATAAGCCAAGCTAAAATTGGGTCTGGACACTAACTCCTGAAAAAAAAGCATGATATTTATAATCACAAGTCATCAAGAATGCTATGTCTCATCTCAAAGACAGACACTCAGGAGCACAGCAGCTCGTTTCTATAAGAGGTCACAAAAGAGTTCTAAATCTGTCCTTTCAGCGTTCAACCCATTCACAGTGCTCTTTTGACTTGTAGTCTAGAAAGGTGGGCTACTTGATCGTTATGGACCACCCCGCCTTCCAAGTCCCATTTGACCATAAGGCTATGTCTACACTACAGGGTTTTTGCACAAAAACCTGCAGAGTGTCCTCACCTCAAGCGCATTTTTGCACAAGAAAATTTACTGTAAAATGGCAGAATAGAGGGCTTTTTGTGGTGTAGGTATACCTCTTTCTACTAGCAATAACTCCTTTTTGCACTACAGCTCTTGTGCAAAAAGGTGTGTGTGAACGCTCCACAGGGGTTTCTTGCTTAAAAAGAGCCTATCAGAAAAAGCACAGGTGCTCTGATGGCCATTCTGTGAATGGCCAACAAAACTCTCTTGTGCAAGACCATCCGTGCGGTGTGGATGCTTTCCTGCACAAAAGCACATCGCTTTTGCGATGAGCTTTTGAGGTGTGGATGTGCTTTTGCACAAGGAGTTTTTGTAGAAGATCTCTTCTGAAATAGCTTCTTGCACAAAAAGCCTGCAATGTAGACATAGCCGAAGAATACAGGGAAAGAACATGCTATCTACATCAAGGGGAGGAGAGTGTTTGGAAGGATTTCCCATGGAAAGTGGGTTTAGGAGGGTCTTGTGGGATATGAGAAGCGGGCAGGAGTGAAGTTTGGACTGCCTGAAGTGGACATCGTAGGTAACATTAGCTGTTGTTAAGGTTGCTCAATGCTTCCCTTTATATGATCCTATTTTCAGTTGCTTACAACTTTGTGAAATTTTAACCATTTGAGCCGGCACTTTTTCATGCAGGCAGTCTGCCTCAGGCTGAGTATTTTTTGGAATGCATCTGCTAAAACAGTTCAGCTGTTCCCACGAACAAAATTAGGGAAAACACATTGCTTTATTTGTGCAAAGAATTCTGTTTTCTTTGCAGTGCTCTACTGCCTCATACTTGGGAGCAGGGAATTGAAATTTGGCAGGCCCGGGGGCCTTTGTGTGGGATGTGCCTTTTGCTGTCCCCATGAAAACCTGCTCAAATTTGGCTCAATTATAAGCCTTTGAAAAATCAGTTTGTACGTGCTCAGTATAGATTTGTTGGATTTCAGCAAGTACTATAGTTTCCTTGTGTACACTCACCTCTGTAGCCTGGAATGGAACCCCAGATTCCAGAGTCTCCCCACTCCTCTGTTGTCATAGAGAAAACCCACCAGCACAGCGTCTTGTGCTGCTCCACACAAAGGACGACAATCCACAACTGCTGTTGGTTACTCTTTGAGCTTAAGTGATAGAGGTCTGTGCTGTAGACCTAGAAGTTCCAGCTTCATTGGTAATTTAGCAGGGGTGTCTATATGGTGCCGTGTGACAGAATTTCAGTTTTTTGTTTTGACTTTAAAAATACTGCAAACCCTAGGAAAACACGTACAACCCTCCCATCCTCCAAAAACCCAAAAGCAAACCAAACAAGGCTGCAAAGTTGAACGCTGTGGTTAGGAATGATCAGGGTTAAGGTTGTTTGTGGCTAGGCCTAGGTCCTGTGGATAAAGTAATGTGTGATCATGTAACTAAAGACTGTATCGTAATCAAGGAGGCCAAGTGAAGGTTACACCGGCAATACTGGCATTTCCTATTTTTTGGGCGCTCACTGCCAGAGTGCACGAGGTACTTTAGTATCTAGCAGTGAGCCTCAGTTGACCTGACTGATGTACTCTCACTCACGTTGTCATAATGTGTAACTAACAGGTGTTGTGTAAGGTATCACGTGTGAGCTGATAAAACACTGGTTGTTAATATTTTGCATGGTGTATGTATGGGTGATAGGTGAAATGTTTGGTGGTGGAAATGCATGCTCAGGTGTTTTGTGAGGTAAAGGTTTAAGTCAACCCACACTGGACAAAGGAATGTGGGCCCACCTACTTCATTTAGTCTACCGTGTACATTGAGCAAAGAGGCAATGAAAGAAAAAAGTAAAAATAACGAGTAGTCCTGTGGCACCTTAGAGACTGACCAAAATACATAGAATCATGAGCTTTTGTGGGTAAAGCCCACTTCATCAGATGAATTGGAGGTAAATGGTAAACAAAACAAAAGGTAAACAAAGCCATTAATCTAGTAGCCAGTTGAGGAGAGAACCACTTATCTGAGTGGGGAGAGGAGACTAAAGATGAACATGGCCTTCGCTCACGGGTGGACCCAGGAAGGCTTCCTGACTTTGAAAACAAAGGTAAAACTTTGAGGACATAAGCAGAGAGAAAAAGCCATTTGCTTTGAGCTCTGTATTGAATCCTGGCTAAGGACTGGCCGTTCATGCTGAAAGAACAACAGCAGTGATCAAATCACTGTGAACAAGAGGCTCTAGTTTATGTTAGGATTTACTTTTAGGGTACGTCTAAACTGCAACACTATTTTGAAATAACTAGCGATATTCTGAAATAACTTAGTCCACGTGTACACAGCAGGCAGTTATTTCGAAATAGTGTCAAAATACTGTCAAGTTGGAGGACTTCTTAATCCGACTCCTGTAACCCTCATTGTACGAGGAATAAGGGAAGTCGGAGGGAGAGTGCTCTGTTTCGAAATGAGTGCTGTGTAGACGTCCCCATTTCAAAATAAGCTACGCAATTGATGTAGCTCAGTTTGCGTAGCTAATTTCGAGTTAAGCCCTGCCGTGTAGACACACCCTTAGTTGGAAGTGTATTTACTTAGGGTGCGTCTACACAGCACCCTTCTGTTGGAATAAGCTATGCAATTTGTGCTATGCAAATTGCGTAGCTTATTCCAAGTCTAAATCGAAAGAACTTATTTTGAAATTTGGCGCTGTCTACACGGCGCCAAAGTTCAAAATGAGGCACTATTCCAACAAATCCTTTAACCCTCGTGGAACGAGGGTTACAGGGACGCCGGAATAGTGCGCCTGCTATTTCGAGAAATAGCAGGTGCTTTTAATGATGTGGCACTGCTATTTCAGGATACTTCTGGTATCTATGCATATGCTTTGTTTGTAGCCATGTCTGTCTCCATTCCGCCTACTTGGCATCACTTGAATGTCTGTGGTTTGTTCATAAACGTAACCTTGTTTTATTTCACAACCACCTCAGTGCACTGTTTCAGGGAAGAGTAAAATCTTCACCTGAGGTAACAAGCTGGCACTGCGGACTGTCTCGCCAAAGGAGCAGAAAATTCAATGAAATTTGATGAGGGCTACAGTAAGAGGGGCTGCACACTGCAGGGGAGATGTTCTCGGGTAGATCTGAAACTAGGGAGGTGGTGATGTCACCCTGAAAAGAGCTACCAGACTGGTGGAAGCGAGGGTGAACCATTGTGCTGCTTTTGTCAGTGCTCTGAGCCAAAGCTGCCCAGTACAGAAGTGCCCAGAGTTACAGGGTGGGTGGTGACACAACCCATAACTGATCTGGGTGAACCTCAAAGCAGCACATGACTTTACAATGAATTATTTTAAATATAGTTTTTTTAAAAACCCTTCTAGGATCAGGGACCTTATGGAGCTCGGCACACTGCCGTGTGTGTGTATCTGTCTTTCTCGACCAATGCCTCTCCCATGGCAGGCCTCTTTGAGGAACTCCCCTGATAAAGGTTGTAAGTGTGTGCTTCCTGCCCAGTCGCCTGCCAGATGGCAGCCAATGACGGTGTGTCTTCTCTTCGCTTGGCTCTCTGGGAGGGGCACAGAGAATGAGTGAGGCTAAATGCCGGGCACATTCGTCGAGCAAAGCGCCGAATCCCCGCTCCACCCCTCCCTGCCCCAAATTGTAATAACACGATCGTGCTATTTTTGATTCCTTATTTGCGTGGAAAGCCCGTTGTTTTTTCTTTCCTCTTTCAGAATCCAATTTTCTCTTGACATTTCTGCCTAATGTAGCTAAACATGACCTTTGTGAAAGGACACTTCCAGCGAGATGTGCTCCCTCCTCTGCAGCTTTGTCTGCCTGGCTTCTACATCTCTCTCTAGCTCTCACCCAGCCCCTCGTCCACCCTGTCCTTTTCCACCTGTGGGGAGGGGCTGAAGTGCATTTACCAGCTAATCTTTCTGACCCTTTCCTCATCTGATGGTGGCTAACTCTTCCCTGAGGGGAGCTGCAGCCTCGTTCTCTGCCTGCAGGTTGCGCTGACTTCCTAAGACTTTCCCTCGGATGGGAAGTAGGAGCCGGGGGCTCATCTAAATGGAGACTTCGTGGGTGGCAAGCTGGGGTGTAAACCCCCAGCCCATTAGCTTGCTGTGCATTAACTGGCTGTGTGGGCCCTGCTGACGTGTCTTGAGTTTGGCAGGATGGGTTGATCTGCTGCTGCTGGGATCTGCAGTAGGTCTGAGCGCACTGTGGAGCTCTTAGCACTCAGTAGCGAGGCCCATGCGGCCCGCTAGCATGCAGCAGGCTGGACGTACACCCCAGCTCGTCACACCCTAAATCTCCGTTTAGACAAACCCAGTTGTTCCCACAGCTTTGGGATTGGAGGGATCTTTATTGCTTCATTTTGATGCTTGCAGCTTGCAGGTGCACTATATGTAATAACCACAGCTTAGATCTGCTGTCGTGTCATCTGACTTTCATCTGCTGGTACTCAGCTGCTTGACACCCCCATTACAGGACGGGGTTTATCCCCCGCCTAACTAGTGAACAACACACATTTGGGAGTGTTTGCCTTGTAAGGAGCATGCATATGGCTGGGCTTCAAAGGTAGAATTCCTGATCTAACCTCTTCAGGAGAAGTTTCCTAAGTTAGAGCATCCCCTGGGGCTGTTCTAACCTATGGCACTTAGAATCTGAGCAGCAGAAAGGTGGCTTAAGGTGACATTTGCCCTGTAACCCTCTGGGCTCTGGCTTGTGCACTACATGTCTCATCAAACAAAGCCTAGAATCAGCCCTTGATTTTCTCATGGGGGCTGGATGGCACGCTGACTTGTTATTGCAGCTTCTTTCAGGCAGGTTGGCTCAGGAGGACTAGCTAAGCAGAGACAGTGCAGGTAGGTTTCCAGGGTCTTTGTGAGGAAGCTAGTGAGGAGTTCTTCCAAGCTGGGAAAGCAAAACTTCTTCAGGGACTCCTGTATCCATAAAAGATCAGTTTGGATAGGTAGAACCCATTCCTTTAAAGGCCTCTTGCACTACACACCTGGCCTCAGTGTATATTGCTTTCTTAGTCTGAGAGGAACAGCCAAATAATTTGAAAGGCCCAAACCCTTCAAACCCTCCTTCGAATATCGAACCCATGTGGAGCCAAGCCCAGTGTCTGCTCATGATGCCGCCTTGTGTTTATCCCATTTCCCTAAGTCTGATCAAGATCCCGGTGCTCGGCCTGTAGCAAATTTGGCCACCTGTAGCTGCCTTCGTGCCGCTTTCTCCTCTTGCTCCATATTTCCTCTTTAGCTGGCTTCAGATTTAATGAGGCTCGGGATCTCTTGTTCATGTCTCTTGCTCTTGGTTGCCGCACTCAGTGGATAAGGTCACAGCATGAATGGTCTCCGCTGCCAAGGAACCATTGTCATCGCTGATAAATTGCCATGCCTGCTTGGGCGTAGGTGACCAAGGCAAGGATGATTCAGATGGGCCAGAGAAGGGGAGGGAAATTAGAGGATGAGGAAGGGGTTGACTGGCATGAGAGACAGAAATGGGTCAGTGTTTTAACGGGAGAGAGGAGCGTTCCAAGGGAGCCATGCTATTGGTGATTAGTAAGGGTGCAGAATCCCACTGCTGAGCAGGGGGAAAGAAAGTCCTGAAGCTACTCAACTCTCCAAATTCTGTTTGCTGGAAGTTCACTGCCGCTTGCAGCAATGGAGCTGGCTTCCTCCCCATGCTGCAGGCTCTCCCCCACTACCACCACTGCAAGAATGGGCTTCCAAACCAAAGATTCTCCTGACCAGATAATGCTGCCTCGGTGCATTGGGGTCCCAGATCTCAGGCTTCCCTGTGCAGGAGTGTGACTTAAAAGGCCAGACAGTGGCCTCGGGGGTTACTGAAGTTAATTGCTGAACTTTGAATTGAAGCCCGGAGTTTGCCTGTGATCCGTCCCTACGTCTTGGTTTTGCTGTAAAATGGGAGTTTGTTGGAAAGAGGAGAAGGCAGAGTTAATTAGGCTCTAATTAGGAGCAGGCTTTATGATCACTCATGCTGATGATTAATGGTTTGGAGCTTTGGCCCCTAGTTTCTGCAGCTGCAGTTTTTCACGCTCAAATTATTGCAGGTGCAAAAAATTTCAGCTGGCATGTGTGAGCTCAATATGTGTGTGTTAACGGGGCTGCCAGGTGTGGAGCTGGGAAGTGCAAAGCTGCGAGGCCGAATTCTTCTTCGAGTGCTTGCTCATGTCTAGTCCATGCACATGCCCAGTGACCAGAGATTTTTGCCTTAGTCAGATCTGTAAGGCCAGCTCTGGCCCCCGCTGGAGTCCTGTGCTCATGTGCTGGAGTATGATGCACCACCGATCCTGCAACCCTCTCTGTTCCTTCTTATCATCCAAGGCAGTTGCTGGAATTCCTTTCCTCAGGCACAGGGCTACTCCACTTTGGAAACCCCAGGGGCCACAATGATACTCGCAGCACGTACCGTGGGCCGCAGCTTAAGTGGGGTTGCATATACATGCAAATATATATGCAAATGGCAGCTTTCACACTGACGGGCATGAATACAAAGATTAAGCAAGACTACACAACACACAGGCCCCATTTGAGTCAGTTCTGATGATATTAATAAAATGCAATATTTACCCGATTTCCACTCATCTGACAGCACCTTTAATGAGCAACGACAGTCCAGGAATGTAACTACTAAAACACATATCAACAGAAGGCCATTATATTGACTCGCTGTTGTGGAGCATGTTCACAATGGAGGCCATGTTCAAAGGAGCCCACCTGCAGGCTGTGTGTTGAGCCCTGCATAAACTCAAACTGCACCACGAGCCACAAACAAATGGGCAGCCCGAGGACCACATGGTGAGTCGCCCGGCTCTAGCAACTGGCAGTGCTTATATTGGTTTTCTTTCATAGTGTCTTGCATATAGTTGTTCATAGAGATAGCATTAAGTAGTTAGTACATTAGTACTTTCATGGTCACCTTAAGCATGTCCCGGTCCCCACACTTCGAGCTATGTTGCGCTTGCCAGTCAGTGACCCCCATGCAAGTTATCTGTAATGTTTGGGGGAAATGCATGTTAAAAACAGGCACCTAGATTTTGCAGAACTTTAGTCCATACCTGTGTCCCATTATGCCACCAGCCAGCAGGGTCGAGATGACGCCAGGTTCGACAGAGCAGTGTTGCCAACAGCACATCCATGAACTCCCACCCTGCCTCCAGGGATACTCTTTGTGAGTCATCTAATATGGAATTGACATGAGGAAGCATTCGAAGACACAGCTGTCACTCATCTTCTGTAACTGCCGTTCTTTGAGATGCGTTGCTCATCTCTATTCCGTGAGTCGGAGTTGATGGCACGAAGGAACTGAGAGGGTCCAGGCCTGGGCAGTGCCTCATATACCAGCACAGGGTACAGGGTTCCCCAGAGCTGGCCCCACCGGTTCCACTAAGGCAGAAATTTCCAGCAGCCGTGTACATGTGCACCCTTAATATCCTAACTGTGGAGATTGTTTTGAGTGTGGCTTGAGGATCCGTTGAACATTTTGCCTGTTACAAAATGTAGGTTCTTTGCTTTTCCCTTTATGTTAAAATGAATTATTAAATAAAATACAACCTACTTTTCCCTCTGTGTGTGTGTCTCTCTCTTGCCCTGTCTCTCTTTCTTTTCCTCACTGTCTGCTTCTGTCCTCTCTGAGCTAGTCTTTGACCCCTCTTTGCTTTCTTGCTGGTCTCCAGGTCTTTTTTTATCCTCCTCCTCTTGTCTCTCCTTCTTTTACTTGACTCAGTAGACATGGGCACTGGTTTGTAAAATGTTCCCAGAAAGAGAAGAGGTCACGTTTCTGCAGTGGGGGTGAAGTGCTGCTAGAAAGTGGTTGCTTTTAGTTGCTACTTCAGCAGCCCCTTTCAGTGTGAATGACACAGGACCTAATGGGATCTACAGATCTACAAATCCTATTTTAAAATTTCCCTTTGATATGTTACTGTTAATGCTTTAGACAATCCAAGCTGAAATAATTATAAGGATTAGCATTAATTTCTTACCAAGCAGTTTGTTTATATTTCACTCAAATCCGGAATAAGGATGTAAATGGGTAACTGGTTGGAATGGGAACGGGCAATGGTTAACCAGTGCCCAGGAGCAGCACCCTGCCTGTGGCCCACTGTGGGTAGAGGGCTTCTCCAGTTCTGCTGGGTCCTCCATACTATGGGCCAGGGCAGGAGCTGGGGCTTTTGGGGCCAGCAGCCCCACACAGGGCCAGGAGGCAGCGTCTGGGATCCCAGGACCCTGCAGATAGTGAAACCATTCAGATCAGCTTTCCTTTCTATTTGTAGCTGGTTCCCTTTCTGGTTCTCGGGTATGGTTGCAGGGAATTGTTCTATTTGGGTATGTCTACCCTTGCAGCCTGTTTGGGAATAGGGCTGCAAATGTAGGCATTCGGAATTGCAAATCAAGCCTGGGATTTAAATATCCCATGCTTGATTTGCATCTTCCCGGCCGGGCACCATTTTTAAAATTTACAAGCCCGGAATAACTGCCCACATCTACACACGGCAGTGAAACGGGCGTTTGAAATAAAGCCTTATTTCAAACTACTTGTTATTCCTCCTGCAATGAGGTTTAACAGGTAGTTCGAAATAGGGCTTATTTTGAACGCCCGTTTCACTGCTGCGTGTAGACACGGGCAGTTATTCTGGGCTTGTAAATTTCAAAAAATGGCGCCCGGCCAGGAAGATGCAAATCAAGCGTGGGATATTTAAATCCCGGGCTTGATTTGCAATTCTGAATGCCTACATTTGCAACCCTATTTCGAAATAGACTGCAAGGGTAGACGTACCCTTTGTGTTTTTCATAGTTCAGCAGAATAGGGGCTTTTTCCACAAAAAGGAAGGGAAGTCTTCTATCCACATTCAGTTCAATTCAATTTTTTTTTTACTAAAGTTGGAGCCTTGGAGTACTTGATAGCTCCCTGTAGCTGTAAGCTGTAGAGGAAAATGATGAGCTTTGAGGATCCCAGTAGAGTTCGGTGCAGAGGGAATTATTCACCATGAATTCTTTCTCTTGTTAATTTTCAGAAACCTCTCCGGTAACCGGCTCACCACACTATCCTGGCAACTCTTCCAGACACTGAGACTTTTTGAACTGTAAGTTCCATCCTGGAGGGTTCTCCTGGGAGGTGGGAGAGGGGATGAGGATGATGAAAGGAAGAGGAATTTATAGAATTACCCTCTTCCCCCTGAAAAAAAAAGATGAATTTTGAAACCTGTGATGTAGGAATGTGAATAATTATATAAAATTCCAGAGGCCAGAGTGATTCTGGAAGAGGTTCCTAGGCATGCAATCACCAGACCAGAGCTGCTTCTCTGTTAACTTCACAGCATCTTGTGAAATTACATTTGGGGCCGATGATAAAGCCCTTGAAACTGTTAATTGCAAGGCCAGATGTTGACTGGACCTCCATATGGTCTGTATCCTGTAGGATGGGGAGAGTACTACATTCCCATTCATTTGCAGGCTGTGGTTGGTTGTATGACATAGCTGGTCCAAGTTTGGAGGGATGTGTTTCATAGGGGATGGTGGTTGTAATGGTGGGTGATTCAATGGTTCTTGAATATCCAAAGCACCTGCCCATTGCTGTTTGGAAGAGAGGCTAGTACCTCTCCTGGGTTACCTGAGGGCTGCAGCCTATTGAATTATTGATAAAACATTCTCCACGGCATATGAAGAGTAAGTGGACATGAAATCAATAGAGCACTGCCCTGGTGACCTGTTTTGTTGAGTTTTAGAAATAGTTGTTCAGTGGAATATAAAAAAAACTATGTAGGATTTATCCCAGAGGCTCCTGGGATACCCCATTCATCCTCACCTGTGATCAATACAGCTGTAAGCTAGAAGTGACTTATGAAAGAATAATGACAGTCTCTCAAGTGGGAGTAAATGTGTTATCACCGGTGTTACTGCAGCGTATTTTATTTCTGTCAAATTGTTAAATGAAAAATACTAATAGTGATATTAGAAAATAAAGAAATACCCATACAATAGGAAATCTGGCTCGCGGGGTTAAATGCTGGGTTTGGAATTCATCTCTGCTCTGATTGCAGCTCAGAAGGGTTCCAAATCCTAGCTCAGGTTACAAGTTTAAAAGAGGTGAGTGGCTTGTAGACTTGGGTTTCCATTTGTTCTCATTGCACCATCTGGCACAATACAGATTAGTGGTTGCTTGCCAAGAGAGGCCCATGAATGGAAGACTGGGGAAGGGGGGCTGCAGGTCAGGACTGAGGTGCACTGGCAGATTTGAGGGGGAGGGTCTAATGCTAGAATAACAGGCAGTGATGCAGATTAGAACTGGAGTGCTTCTGCAGAAATCTTTGGAGTCAGGAGTTGGAATGGGGTTTGCTGCAGATCCGCGTGAATACTCTCAATATTAATTTGATTTTAAATAAGTCTGTCCCCTATGGCTGTATTACATTTAGAGTTTGTCCCATCTCTACAACCTTACATCAGACTAACACCAGCAATGATGGAGGCTGAGGATCCTTCATATGGGGACAGCAAAAATAGCAAAGAGTCTTTCTTTCTTTCCCTACAAAAGGGATTTTGATGCAGTTGAGCTTGCTTCATGTTATGGCAATGGGATAACTCATGACCGACCCATAGCCTCCTCAATCCATAGACTGATGATCAGGTGAACTGTGTGAAAGAGGAGAATGGAAGTGGCCTTTTGGAGCCACTGGCAGGGTAGTTTTCTAGGAGGTACTGAGGCTTGGCTAGTGGGAAAAGTAACATGGATGAAGTTGCTGTGGATCAGAGAAGGGGAAAATGGTGCTGCCATTATTAAGAGGTATGGGGTGAGCTATCCCTTATGAATTACAACTTGATAAAGCGTCAGGCCCCTCCAGTGTTGGGAAAGTATTAACACCCTACTGGGTATCCCTCAAGCCATCAAAGTGGCTCCTAACATGGAAATAAAGCACTGCGTTTCTCTCTTTCCTGTCCGAGAATCAAGAGAAGGGGCCCACTTAGGCCTATGGGGGATGACTTCCTTTGAACTGAGTCAGAATGAACCTACACTTCAGATCACTGATCAAGAGATCATACGGCCCTATGACTGTGATGTCTTTCATCAGAAGTTTCCAGATGGGGTGCTGCTCACCAACAATTCTCCATCCAGCTGGACAGTGGCAGGCTGGTGATCAGCAGTAGGACAGGATGGAGACGTTGCTTCAGGAAGTCGGGAAGAGAGAGGGGACTCTTTCTTAGATGACTAGCGAGAGTACCAGTGTTGGCGAGAGGTGTACTTGGAGCACCTCCTCTGGGATAGGAACGTTTTTGCATAGGTTCTACAGAAATGGTGACATGGTTGAGAGAAGACTGAAGTGGGATGGGGATCAAACTACAAGGTTAAATAATTGTCAGTGCAAAAATGCTAGAGCTGAATAATTATATTGCCCACGGTGTTAAGTCTTGAAGCTCAGAGGCCAAGACCAGTACAGTGAGGAATAAATCTCCAACAGGTTGGGGGGAGGTTAATCACTGATGGGTCAGCAGAAACAAAACATTTAAAAATCCAAAGAGGCTCAGTAAGTAGAAGACATTTATGCCATGCTGTACTATAAGATGTGTCATGAACTTGGGAGGAGGATGGAATACACAGTCCACACAAGGTGACAGTGTTGTACTGGTGAAAGCTAGAGAGAAAGCTGCAGCATGTGATGTTGGATAAGAACTTGAAGGTGAGCCAAATCTCTCCTGAAGGGAAGAAAGCAATGAAAAGAGAAGATAGATGCAGAGAGACAGCAAGCGTGAGAAAGGCAGGTTGAGCCGTCTGAGCTCTGCAAGGCCTTGGGGAGGCAGGAGAAATATGACAGAAGACACAAGAACACATGTTAGCATGAGGTGCGCTATCCTCCGGAGTGATGGGAATGCAGGAAGATGAGATGGGAACAAGCTGGCCTTTTGATGGCAGCAGCTGCTGCAGCTCAAGGCCAAAGGTGGAGCGGTGGGTACCGAGAGGACATCCGAGAAGACAACACACCTCCGCTGGTAGGAGGGGGCTCCTCACTTGAACATAACATAATATGTCAACATTTCAGGAAGACGTGTCAGAGCATGTGAAGATGCCTGCAGGAGGAGTCCCTACAAGCCATAGAGCCAGAAGTAGAGGACATGGGAGGAATGTCACAGATGTGTGCCCAGGGCAGCGTAAAGAGTTCAAATGACTATTCTGAAATGTGCCAGATGAGCACGGGCTCTTTGGGATGATATATGTTCAGTGGGCTTCCTGGGGAATGCCTGGGGCATGTTCAGTGCAAATGCCACAATGCTGGTTTTGCCTTTTGATCCTGCATCTTGAACAGAGGACGTATCAACTGGCGATCCCCTGTTCCCAGGGACTGAAAGTCCAAAGGCCTGAGCTATCTAACAAAATAGTTGATCTGTCCAGCTTTCATTCTACTTCCGATCTAAAGATTAAGATGAACTTGTGAGCCCAAGGAAACCCAAGGACTGACAGGTGCCAGAGCTGGACTTGGGGTGAGCTGTTAGCATGGACGGAGGTGCTCTTCTTGTGGTTTTTGTGTGCTTTCTTTGCTATACTTTTACTTTGAGAATAAATGTGCTTACTTGGAAGGAGCTGTGTGGTGACTTACAGCAGCTGGTAACACACTGCTCAGAGCCCTTGGGGAGAGAGCAAAGCGAGGGTGTTGGCTCCAGTCAGAAGGGAATGAAATGCAGGTCCCCATCCAGGAAAGGTCACATCTAGGAGCCCTGGAAGGCTCATGGAGGCAGAAAATACAGGTGTTGTCACTCTGAAACAGGGATGAACAGCTTCTTGGGAAAGGCTTGGGAGGGGAGGCACTGTGATGTTTGGACATGAAACCGAGTGTGTTAGGGAACATCAGGCCTGCCAAAGCCTTTCACAGAGGAACACCTGAGAGGAAAGAGAGTTAAAACAGTAATACAAGGATCATGTCACATCAGAAGCTGACACGTGTGAATTTCCTAAGGAACTCCAGGCTTTAGTGGCTTTGTGTCTGCCGTTTAGACACATTGGTACCAACAGCCTCATTGCAGGAATAAATCGATTTTTGCAGCTCAGGGAGTCTTTGTCATTGGACAGAGTCAAACTTCTCCCCTAGCTGGCAGTTACCTCAGAGGGACTAGTAAGAGATCGCCTCCTATTAGCGATTTCTACACCTTCCCAAATCCTGCTGGCATGGGAATGGAGCAACTTTGTTCTTGGCATCAGATATATGGCAGATCCCAGGGCAGGATGACTTGGTATACATACTAGATAATGCATAGCAAAGGAAGGTCCCAATCAAATCGTTTTCAGCCAACACCCTGGGACTTTAGAAAAAAGAGCTTTGGTACCCAAATATACTCCCTTCACTCCTTCAAGAAGCCATCTCTGGGGATCTTGAGTGACAGGTCTCCAGTCAAAGGATGTGCAGCTCTTGTCAGCCTGTGGCATGCTGAGCTGAAGAACATAAGAATATAAGAACATAAGAACAACCATACTGGGTCAGACCAAAGGTCCATCTAGCCCAGTATCCTGTCTTCCAGTAGTTGCCAATGCCAGATGCCCCACAGGGAGTGAACAGAACAGGAAATCATCATGTGATCCCTCTCCTGTCATCCATTTTCAGCCTCTGACAAACAGAGGCTAGGGACACCATTCCTACCCATCCTGGCTAATAGCCATTGATAGACCTAACCTCCATGAATTTATCTTGTTCTGTTCTGAACCCTGTGAAAGTCCTCGTCTTCACAACCTCCTTTGGCAAGGAGTTCCACACGTTGACTGCATTGCATGAAGAAAAACTTCCTTTTGTTTGTTTTAAACCTGCTACTTATTAATTTCATTTGGTGATCCCTAGTTCTTATGTTATGGGAACAAGTAAATAACCTTTCCTTATTCACTTTTTCCACACCAGTCATGATTTTATAGACCTCTATCATCTCTCCTGCCCCCCTTAGTCTTCTCTTTTCAAAGCTGAAAAGTCCCTTCATATGGGACCCATTCCAAACCCCTAATAATTTTTGTTGCCCTTTTCCAAACATTTTCCAATGTCAGTATATCTTTTTTGAGACATCTGTATGCAGTATTCAAGATGTGGGTGTACCATGGTTTTATATAGAGGCAATAAGATATTCTCTTATTCTCTATCCCTTTTTTAATTATTCTTAACATTCTGTTTGCTTTTTTACTACCACTGCACGCTGAATGGATGCCTTCAGAGAACTATCCACACCGACTCCAAGATCTCTCTCTTGAGTAGTTGTAGCTAAATTAGTCCCCATCATATTGTATGTATAGTTGGGATTATTTTTTCCAATGTGCATTACTTTACATTTATCAACATTAAATTTAATTTGCCATTTTGTTGCTCAATCAATTAGTTTTGTGAAATCTTTTTGAAGCTCTTCATAGTCTGCTTTGGTCTTAACTATTTTGAGCAGTTTTGTATCATCTACAAATTTTGCGACCTCATTGATTAGCCCTTTTTCCAGATTATTTATAAATAGGGTTGGTCCCAATATGGGCCTTTGGGGGACACCACTAGTTACCTCTCTCCAGTCTTCAAACTTACCACAAACTTTATTCCTAACCTTTGTTTCCTGTCTTTTAACCAGTTATCCGTCCACGAGTGGACCTTCCCTCTTATCCCATGATAACTTACTTTACTTAAGAGCCTTTGGTGAGGGACTTTAACTACATCCCCTGGATCCCCCTTGTCCACATGTTTGTTGACCCCCTCAAAGAACTCTAGTAGATTAGTAAGACATGATTTCTCTTTATAGGAACCATGTTGACTTTCCCCCAACAAATTATGTATCTCTGTGTCTGACAGTTTTATTCTTTACTATAGTTTCAACTAATTTGTCCGGTACTGACATTAGACTTACTGGTCTGTGATTGCCAGGATCCCCTCTAGAGCCCTTTTAAAATATTGGTGTCACATTAACTATCTTCCAGTCATTAGGTACAGAAGCTGATTTAAAGGATAGGTTAGAAACCACAGTTAATAGTTCTACAATTTCACATGTGAGAACAATTTCACAGTTAATAGTTCTACAATTTCACATGGTGAATGCCATCTGGTCCCGGTGACTTGTTACTGTTAAGTTTATCAATTTGTTTCAAAACCTCCTCTAATGTTTGGGAATCCCCTAACATCCTCAGCCATGAAGACTGAACCAAAGAATTCATTTAGTTTTTCCGCAATGACTTTATTGTCTTTATTAGCATCTTGATTGTCCAAAGGCCCCACTGGTTGTTTAGAAGGCTTCCTGCTTCTGATGTACTTAAAAAGTAATAGCAAAATGTTTTTTAAGTTTTTGGCTAGCTGTTCTTCAAACTCCTTTTTGGCTTTTCTTATATTTTTACACTTAATTTGACAGAGTTTATGCGCCTTTCTATTTTCCTCACTAGGATTTAACTTTCACTTTTTAAACAATGCCTTTTTATCTCTCACTGCTTCTTTTACTTGGATGTTAAGCCACAGTGGCACTTGTTCGTTCTCTTGCTGGCACAGCAAGTAAGAGGCCTCAGGAGCCCCAGGAAACATCAGAAACATGCAACAGCTCATCAGCATTGGCCTTCCAGCTCTTGTTATCCTGAGGTCACTGCTGGCTTCCTCTGTCATGTTCCAGGAGAGTTTTGGACAGACATTTCAGGTGAGTTTTATAAAAAAAACCTGCCTCCGAAATTGACCTTCCTAGGGCAGTGAGACATCCAAATCACCTTTGACCCAGTTGGATCTTTAATTTTAAAAAAACCTTGGTGTTATGGGCAACGCCTCCCTCGCCCAGACCTTCAGTCCTTCTCAAGCAATCTGTAGCTGCAATACATTTCCATAGTTCTGTGGTGAGAGATGAAGGTGCTGAATGGCGGCACAGCTGGGTCTCTGCTCATATCGGGAGCACAAGTTAATTTCACATGTGTCTGTTGCTCGAGGACTTATTGCCACCGACAGTCATGCTAATGGAGTTAGCTATACACAAGAGGGGCTTCCCTGCTGGGTGCAGGGGGACTATTTCAGCAACCAGAAACAATGCCTCATTCTGTAGATTAAATCTCCCCTTCTTGTTCCATTCCCTGCCACCAGGGGTTCTGAAATGATGCAGCTAGATATTTTTCCTTTTTTGCTGGACACTCTGATTCACTTTGAGGCTCAACAAAGCAGCGTTAGAGTCTCTACCCGGGAGAGAGCTTTAAGCGGCAAGCACACAAAACCTCAGCCTTCATTTTATAAGGCCCAAACTAGACAATGGAAACACAGCACAGATCTGTTGTTTCTTATTAGGAGTTTTGCTTCTGGCACTTTCATTTTGATTGGTGAATTGTAGAATGAGCTCGCAGAATCAGGGGCAGGCGGAGAGGATTCCAGGTGCCCCACACAAGTAAGAATAGTTTTGTGATGATCACACACTTCTAAACCCCTGATTGTCCCAGTGCATTCTGTGGCTCCTGAGGGCTCTACCCCACAGAATTGATTTCTGTTGCTGGGCCACTGGGGACATTTCCAAAGGTTCGAGGCACTGCATTGTGTGATGAGGTTAGGAGGCTTGGCTGAACCAGGCAGTTCAGTTGCAACACTTGTAGTTTCCATTCCATTTGGGGGAAAATGCATTGTAGGTTGCTCTGTCCTAACAAGAACTCTTGTACCCAGGGTTACAACTGGTGATTGGACAGTGTCTGTGAGGACAGTTTGTTCTAGAATGTAAGAGGGTGCACAGGTGGGGTACACCATCACCTTTCCACAGAGTTAACGTACATGAACAGGGTACTTGAACCAGAGAATATGCCAGCCCACAGGAGGTCAATATTGTCTAGCAGCGTTACCAATACTTCCTCTGCTTACCGGGCTCTTAGAAGACACCTAGGCTACGTCTACACTGGCCCCTTCTCTGGAAGAGGCATGCTAATTTCGAACTTTGGAATAGGGAAATCCGCGGGGGATTTAAATATCTCCCGTGGGATTTAAATAAACATGGCCACCGCTTTTTTTCTGGCTTGGGGAAAAGCCGGAAAAGAGCGTCCAGACTCCGGAATTTAGCCCTTTTCCGGAGGATCTCTTATTCCTACTTTCAAGTAGGAATAAGAGATCCTCCAGAAAAGGGCTTTATTCTGGAGGATTGCGCTAGTCTGGACGCTCTTTTCCGGCTTTTCCCCAAGCCGGAAAAAAAGCGGCGGCCATGTTTATTTAAATCCCGCGGGAGATATTTAAATCCCCCGCGGATTTCCCTATTCCAAAGTTCGAAATTAGCATGCCTCTTCCGGAGAAGGGGCCAGTGTAGACATAGCCCTAGGGTATGTCTAGACTACATGGCTCCGTTGATGGAACCATGTAGATGAGTTTACTAAACATAGGAAAATGAAGCGGCGATTTAAATAATCGTCTTTGTCGGGAAGGGAAACCTTTGTCGACTGCTCCGGTATGCCTCGTGAAATGAGGTTTACTGGAGCGGTCGACAAAGGCTTCCTTTGTTGACCGCGGCACGTCCAGACTGCCCCGCTGTGCTGCCAAACAGCTGATCGGCACAGCGCAGCGGCCATTTTGATGTAAATGAAGTGGCTATTACTTAAATAATCATTTAAATTTAATTAAATCACCACTTCATTTTGCTCTGTCTCATAAACTCATCGACATGGCTCCGTCGACGGAGCCATGTAGTCTAGACATACCCTCGGGTAAATTAGAGCTAAATAACAGAACAGAGCACTGAGAGCCAGGACTGGTGGCTGTAAACAAACTCCATGGGACTGTGGGAAACTTGGCCACACCCATGATTAGCGGACATTTGACCAACTAAAATCATGCCTGACCATGGATGTTGTCAGACCAGAGAGTGCTGGATTAGAGAGGTTCAGCCTGTAGGTGTCCTTTGCTGACTTACTCCTTACCACATTTATGAGATCCTCTTCCTAGGTGCCCCTCATCTCTCCTGGCTCTTCCTCTGTACAAGTGTGAGGTTGCATTACACACTGTTTATGCATAGTTGCATGGGTCTTCCTGAAAATGAGCTACATTCATTCTGAGCCCAACTTGGCTGCTGAGCCTGCGTGCGGGTCTTATCAACTGGAATGAAACTGCCAGACCTACCTGTGTCCTTTCCCTCTGCTTTCTGAGCCATCAGAACCATTCTCAAAGCTCTCTTGGTGTGTGCTGTGCTGCTCTCCATTTCCTCTTCTGCCCTGCAATGGATGAAATATGCCAGACCAGGGTGTGGATCCATTTCCTTGGTTGGCTCGTTTCTGTCACTTAGAATGGAGAGACACTTGATAAAGTAAGTCCCAGTTCACTTACCCACGCATGGTTGTGATTTCTCAAAGTAGTGGGTTGGTTTTTTAAATGAGCTGTCTTAAAGAAATGGGAGTGTCATGCACCCCCTGAGAGCAGTAAGTTGGCCATGGGTTGGGAATATCTCCAGCCTGCATATGTACGTTAAAATGCCTTTTGAATCTTCCTGTCCTTTCCTGGAGTAAAATGTGCTGAATACATCTCATGAGAAAGAACTCTCCACATTTAGATCTTTCTGCAGCTCCGATACGGCTGTTAAGCATATGGCAGCAACTAAGTGAAATTAACTTCCAGAGGCTGCTAATGAAAGCTATGGAGAAAATTATCGTTCTCTCTTTCTAAGCTGCAGTTTCACAGAGATGAGAGCTTGGTTTTGTGAGGTGGCCATCTATCCCATGGTCATTCTGGTATTGATACCTCTGTTGTGCCCATTCTAGGTGTGTCACTTTAGGAAAGATACAGACAATTTGGAGAGAGTCCAAAGGATTGCAACAAAAATGGTGGAAGGTTTAGAATACGTGACCTCTGAGCAAAGGTTAAAAAAACTGAGCATGGTTTAATCTTGAGAAAACCAGCCTGGTAGAGCAGGAATAACCTGATAACAATCTTCAAGTATGTTTAGGGCTGTTATAACAATGATGGTGATCAACTATTCTTCATGTCCAGAGAAGGTCGGACAGGAAGGCTTAATCTGCAGAAAGGGAGACTGAGGTTGGATATTAGGGAAAACTTTCTAACTATAAGGGTAATTAAATTCTGGGATAAATATCCCATGGAGATTGTGGAATCCATGTCATTGGAGGCCTTTAACAAGAGGTTGTACAAACACCTATCAAGGATGGTATTTGGTCCTGCCTCAGCACAAGAGGCTGGACTTCATGACATCTTGAGGATCCTTCCAGTCCTGCATGTCTATAATTCTTGAGATGTACAGCCTCCAGTTGCATCCATACTCTTGTTTTCTTAAAGCCTGATGAAAGCACTGGCATAAATGAATTGTCTCTTGGTCTGAAGTTGTATCTGTGACATTTAGGCATCCTGGTAGGTGCTTCTAGCTGGAAATACAGTGATTGCCACTGATAAGTCAATATATACCAATAGGACCGCACAGTGGCCAGAGCTATTTGCTCTTAGCACATTAGAGAAAGCGCTCTTAATCTCAAGTAGATTAGGTCCATCAATGGCGATTAACCAGGATGGGTAGGAATGGTGTCCCTAGCCTCTTTTTCTCTGGATGTGAGTGACAGGGGAGGGATCATGTGAGGATTACCTGTTGTGTTCCTTCCCTCTGGGGCATCTGGCATTGGCCCCTTTCGGCAGACAGGATACTGAGCTAGATGGACCATTGGACTGATGCAGTATGGCCCTTCTTATGTAAGTACTGCTCCTGACAAGTACACTGTAAGCTGGGTGGCCCGGTTCTAACTGAAACATTGGGCAGCCCAGCAAGTATTCAAGCACTGCAGTGTCCCAGTGGGGCAAAGAACAGGGAAATGATTGTTTGTTTATGTGCATGGCACATTTCAGGCAGGCCAGATAACCTCCCTCTTCTGCACTTATGGCCAAGTTAGACCAATTGCAGGAGGCCGTCCGAGGGCAGTCCGTGGTTGTGGGAGAACAGAACAGGAGGGAGTGCTGCTCTGAACTGGCATTGCTTACCATGATTGGGCAGGAGTCTTGAGTCTTGATAGGGCACTGGGGCTGTGTCTAGACTACATGCCTCTGTCGGCAGAGGCATGTAGATTAGACACATAGGCAAAGGCAAATGAAGCCGCGATTTAAATGATCGCGGCTTCATTTACATTTACATGGCTGCCACGCTGAGCCGACAAACAGCTGATCAGCTTTTTGTCTGCTCAGCGCGCTAGTCTGGACGCTCCCCTGCCGACATCAAAGCCCTTTGTCGGCAGCCCCGTTATTCCTCGTGGGATGAGGTTTACCAGGGCTGCCGACAAAGGGCTTTGATATCGGCAGGGGAGCGTCCAGACTAGCGCGCTGAGCGGACAAACAGCTGATCAGCTGTTTGTTGGCTCAGCGCGGCAGCCATGTAAATTTAAATGAAGCCGCGATCATTTAAATCACGGCTTCATTTGCCTTTGCCAAAACAACAAATCTACATGGCTCCGTCGACGGAGCCATGTAGTTTAGAAGTACCCTGAGAGTGGGTTGAATGGGAAGAGAACTATGTTTTAGTTACTATGAACAGGGGGATTTATACAGAAGTAGAACAACCAGGATGTTGAAATCCCTGTCTGTTGCATAGAGAATATACCCCACTCCGGGGAATCAGCTGGCCTGGTGGCCTGGGTTCAAGCAAGGGGAGCAGGTATCCTCAACCTACCAGCAGTGCTTTGGGGAAAAGCATAAAGGAAAATCAATAGCTGTAGCTAAAAAGCAGCGCTGTCCCCCGAGTGGCAACGTGCCAGCTGACGTTGGTATGTGGTGCATCCAGTCGATGAGAGGAGTTAATTTGCGCAAAAGCTCCCCAGGGTGCCACGATTAGGGGAAGTTGCATCACTGATTCTGGGGCAGGTTTTGGTAAATTCCACCCTGCAGTGTGCTGCTTCTGCATTATTCATGGGGCTTCATGCATTATCGATGGGCCGGGAAGACTGTTCGCTATTACTTGCAGATCTGCCCCTGAAGTGCTGTGAGGGCAGTGGCTCTTGCAGGCAACCTGATTTCAGGGCCATGTTTCCAGCCAAGCAGAATTTCCCCCTCTCTTCTAGTCTCCCCCTTCTCGCTGCTGAGTCTCAGGATGTAACTCATGTTAGCAAACCCGCTATTAGCTAACCCGCTAAAGCATGTGCTGTCCCCCAAGGCTCAGAGCTCCCTCCTCTCCCAGTGTTGGGGAGCCTTCAATGGTGCTCCCGAAATCTACCAGCCTGGGTCCCCCCAGGCTCTGGTGTGCTATGGGAATGTGAGGAGTGTCTTTCTCCTTCTCAGTTGGGGGCCACATCAGTGAGGGTTTCTTTTGGGGTTTTTGCTTCTCACTTGTGTGCGGCCCCTGATTGATTTTTCTGTGGGTCAGTAGTCCCTGACCCAAAAAAGCTTCCCCACCCCAACTTGGGCCATGTCTACATGACTGAGAAGATCAAAGCTACCACAATCAATCTTCCGAGGTTCAAATTAGTGGGTCTAGTGAAGACACACTAAGTAGCACTCTAATTAGTCCTGCTCTTATGAGGAGTAGGGGAAGTCGATGGGAGAGTGTGCTCCCATCAACCTCCCGCTGTGTGGACAGCACCAAAATGTGATTTCAGATACTTCAACTCCACCTACGTAATTAGCATAGCCGGAATTTTGTATCTTAAGTTGACTTTCTCCTTTAGTGTAGACCAGGTAGGGTTGCCAGGTGTCTGGTTTTCAACCGGACAGTCCAATATTTGAGCTTTCTGTTCGGGAAACAAATTGAGAAACTATAAATGAGAAAATATAAATGTCCAGTATTTTCTAAATAAGATGTAATGTAGATTGTGATGTAATGTCAAGTGTGTCCGGTATTTTTGTCGAAACCATCTGGAATCCCTAAGACCAGGCCTTAGAGTTTCAGCAGCATTGCTGTGGGTTCTGTTTGGATGGTTATCAGTACACCTCATCAGAATCTGGGGTGGGAGTGGGGAGTATGTTGTTTTTTAATGAACATTAGCAGAACGAGCAGGAGGAAACCAGAGGAATATTGGCATAGTGCCTCTGGCAGGGTCAGCTAAGCCAGACCTTGGAATGTAGGGATATAAAGATTGAGACTCCATGGGTGGGGGTGTTCTGGGCTTGCTGAATCTTTCATAATCCCGGCGTGGGAAAGGACCCTTCCATTTTCAGATAGCTGAGTCTGTACTTCCCAGTTCCTATGCCTCCTGGTTTCTCTTGACTTCTGCTTGTGTCTGTGGTGGGGAAACCTGTTGTGTCTTTGGCTGAGTCCTGAAGACCCTCTGTGACTGAATATATCCTTGTATTCACATCCTGTAAGCTATTGTGATACTATTTGTATGTTAAATATTTTGCTGATCAATAATATAATGGCAAAAAGCACGTGTCAGAGTAATATGTGAAGTTATAAACAGACTGTGAGACCATGACTAGAAGTATGTTTTCCAGATAAGTCTGGAGAGTAGGCAGACCAGTTCCTTGGAGACAAAGGGCAAGCAGCCACTTCAGTCAGGTGTATGCGGGGCTAATGGACCATTCCCTGCTCAGAGGCTATTCTTTCACAGGAAAGGAGGCAGGGAGCAAAAATCTACATCTTAGCAAAGAGGGAGTCTCCTTCACAAAGATGGCCTGTCACCTTGCTCCCAACTGGAAATGCTTCTGAAAGGAGGGGCAGGACTATAAAAAGAAGGAGCAGACATGGCAAGACACCCCTATGTCTATCCACATTCACTGCACCTGAAAAGGCAAAGGAAGCAGCTGTAGAACTCTGGGGAAGGGATTCTGAATCTAATACAGGTTGTTAAGTTAGGCACCTTATAAGTGTTTTACCTGTATTTTCCTTGTAACCGTTTCTGACTTTTATGCCTCATTACTTGTACTC
This sequence comes from Pelodiscus sinensis, assembly GCF_052426305.1. NCBI lineage: Eukaryota > Metazoa > Chordata > Testudines > Trionychidae > Pelodiscus > Pelodiscus sinensis. The sequence continues at coordinate 31,279,274 of NC_143065.1, forward strand.
ACTTAAAATCTATCTAGTTAATAAACTTGTTTTACTATTTCATCTAATGCAGTGTATTAAAGTTGAAATGTCTGGATAACTATTTAAGGTAATAAGAATGCATATTACTCCTTTAAAGGAATAGTGGACTTAATATATTTGTACGGCCCAGGAATGGGCTGGGCAGTGCAGAACATATATTTCAGGGGAAGATCTGGGATTGGGAGTGTGTTGGGGCCACCCTGCAGTACAGCCAAGATTGGTGAGAGCAGAGGTGTGCCTGCTTGCAGCACACAATGGACAGAGGTGGGAGCAGTCCAAGAGAGAGGCTACTGCACCTTGGCATTACCCCCCGTCACAGGGCAAGGGTGATGCAGCTCCCAACTAGTCCGGATTGTACCCTGCATGTTACACCCTTTGCTATGTTGCTCCATGTTACATCCTTGAGTCCCTCCATCTTCTTACCCCAGAGCTCATCCTTCCAGCCAAGCAGGGCTGGGTTCCCATCATCCTGCGGGAGCCAGTGACCTCATGTCTCCGAGGGGAACGACAAGGGGTTTTCAAAGACGTAAACAAAATGGCTAATAGACTGGAAAATCAATAATAATAAAATGATCTGTATATAAAATACGTGTAAGTGTATTTTAAATGAAGTCTATTAAAGGCAGCGCTCCCTCCCAACCAGGTCAAAGGGTCCCAGCACAGCACTGTTTGATTGAATTGAAGTGTGTGGTATGCTGTGTGTTTATCGGTGTCCTAGATCACCAGCAGCGTTGTTTTATTACACTAAGATGCAGTGGTAAGGACAAGAGCTACCAGCTTTATTGAGCATTCTCTGCTGGAGGCCCTGCCTGAACTGACTGAGCACCCTTCAGAAGGTCCTGCCCCCACAAGAACTGGGGCCTTATGACACAAGCTATAAATATTTCTTTGAGAGACAGGGGTCAGGCTGCTCCTAGGAGACAGTCCTTGCTTGTGCCAGGTGGCAATGAGGTAGAGCAATGTAACAACCAGGTAGTCCCAGGGTGTTCCAATGTGTAACGTGAATGTGAAATGTCTCGGCTGCTGTGAAACGCAGATGCCTGTGTGTTTGGGGAGTACATGCAAGTGAGTGACAACTGCACCTCGTGGCTAACATCGAATGCAGATTCTCCTTTAGCTCAGCTCAACCTAGGATTATTCCAGGTCAGCACTTGTGCATATGACCTTCCACCAATGCAATTCCATTCTGAACCTCAGCATCATTTGCTGTTCCAGCCCTTGCCCTCCGCATCCCTCTAGCCAAATATCACCTGGATTTAAGAACACTTACAGCCTTTCCTTCTCTTGCTGCTCCAGGAGTCCTTAATCTCCCCAGTCTAGAGAAACTCATTTTAGCCTCAAAAAAACAACGAATGGTCCTGCAGCATCTTGGAGACTAACAAAAAAATGTAGATGGTATTGTAAGCTTTCTTGGGCACAACCCACTTCTTCAGATGAATGGAGCAAGGGATCCAGGGGTACAAAGAAATAGCAGAGAGAGAGGGGAGCCGGAGAGGGAAAGAGAAGAAAAATAATCTTGTTGATTAGAGTGTCCATGTTAAATGTGGCTAATAGAGTGGGCTGTAAGTGCCCGATGCTTTGCTTTTGGTGTCATTACAGTATTGAATATAGAGGCCCATCTAGTTCATGTCTTTCTAATTGGACCATTCATTATTTTTTAAGGGTTTTGTTCAGTTAGGCTGTGTCTAGACTGCATCCCTTTTCCATAAAAGGGATGCAAATTAGACATATCGCAATTGCAAATGAAGCGGGGATTTAAATCTTAAAATGAGAGAGAAGGGATCTTTTAGAAAAGGCTTTATTTTCCAAAAGATCCGCGTCTACACTGGTGCTTTTTTCCAGCAAAGCGCCGAGCCGGAAAAAAGCGGCAGCCATTTTTATGCTAATGAAGCAGGGGAGATTTAAATCCCCGCTTCATTTGCAATTGTGATATGTCTAATTTGCATCCCTTTTATGGAAAAGGGATGCAGTCTAGACACAGCCCTACTGACTAACACAGCTATCCCTCTGAGTCAGTGGTTCCCAACCTTTTCCAGATGAGGACCCATTTTGACAATTCAAGAAGACTTAGTGACCCAAGGCAATTCAAACACAGGGGGGAGGAAGGAGTGCAGAGCCACCTGGGGAGACATTTGGCGACCCATTTGAAACTTAATGGTGACCCATATTTGGATTGCAATTTATACGTTAGGAAACCCTGCGCTGAGTCATTTTAGCCTGGAAGCACATGCCAAGGGTGACCCTCCCTCATTACAATTGGTAGCTATTCTGTGGAGATCCCATGCAATCAAGCATAATCCTGTTAGTTTGCCTCCCACCCCTTTGTTTATTACTCTCTCTCTCTCTCTCTGTAGGAGCCTCGAAAGTAACTTTTTTAACTGCAGCTGTGACATCCGCTGGATTCAGCTCTGGCAAGAGAAGGGTGAAGCAAACCTGCAGAGCCAAGAACTGTACTGCATGAATGTGGAGGCTGCTGTCATTCCCCTGCAGGAAATGAACATCAGCCAGTGTGGTAAGGAAAATCCCCTGCATGCTCAGGTTCACCTTGTTCCCCAGGCTATAGACAGAAGAGGCTAGGAGGGCCCCTCACGACTCTGGTCCATCCTATAGGGAGTGCTAAGTGACAGAGAAATATCATTGAAACCCTCCCCAGAATCACGTCTGGTTAACCCATTGAACTTACTGATGCAGGATACTAAGGCAAGTCAGAGTGAGCTTTTTGAAATGGATTAGAATAGCTTATGAATATCAGTGGCATCACTAGTGGAATTTGGAGTATTATTCCTCATGATTTAGAGCATTAGTTAACCATCAGCTGTGTTTGGGAAGAAATTTCCCCCCAATGGTATCATATTATCAAGCAAGGCACATTGTGGTCAGTGCATGCCTTAGCCTGAAGTTGCAGGAATTGTCCACTTTTTGAGAGAGGATATGCTTCATGTGCTTATGCTTCTATTTAGAGGATGCTAGAAACTACTTATATTAAAGAGACACTGGCAGTTTGATTGTTTTAAAATAATTTTTTTAGTTGGTGCACTTTTAAATTGGCAGATCCTTATAGTTTTAAGTGTGCGTGTGTCTGCATGTCCGTGCACACGTATTTTTTTGTTCCACGATGGTCTTTTTGTGTGGGTCCAAGAGCAACATTAGACATACCCAGCGCTGCTCCTTCTACCAGCATTCTCTCTTTGTTCACACTTAAATCTGCTGCCTTTTCAGTGTCAGTTGTGTTACTGCTCTTACTGGCAAGCAGGACCCAGGGAAGGTCCTGTACCAAGAACGGGACAGGGAAGGAGATTGTAGAATAGGATCTGTTAGATGCCCAGTCTGGGGGAAAAGAGAGAAACATTTTAAAAAATGGCGTTGCTCTAATCTAGGAATTGTAAAGCATTTCTTGTAACAGTAGATGCACAATTATCAGTTGGAGATCAGCTATGACTTTCTAGTTCACAGTGTCTCTTTGTTCTAACTCTTCTTTATTAAAACCTGAAAATGGTCTGAAATATCTGCAGGTAGGTGAACTAAAGAGATTTGAGAGAGAGAACTGTAATTTCCTCCACAAATGAGAATTATAATCCTCAATGATTAGAAAATCCTTCGTGAGCAAAGAAAGGGGGAGGGGGGACTCCTTCTACTATTGGATGTGAGAGAACAGGGTGTTTACATACATCAATTTCCTGGGCTTACAGGGCAAACTGTTCCACTGATTCCCCACCCCCTAATTATCCCTAAAAACATGGAGAAAAGGCAGGAACAGAAGATGCCCAGCTAAGATCTTTCCTCCTGAGCTAAATCTTTCATTCAGAGATTGAATGGGCAAGCATCCAAATGACTCAAGGCAGTTTCACATGAGGCTTACTTGATCCTTGCATTCTGGCCTGGCACATGGTGTTGCTAGTTTGGGTTGGATACGTGGCTTGTGGCAGAATATGGGTATGGTACAGGATCCTGCCCAGCTCCCATTGCTATGTTGACATTACTCAAGAGTGAATCGCAGTCTCTCCTGGGCTCCCCATGTAGCTCTGCTAACACATCTCAGTCCTGACCTGCAGCACCTTTGCTGTCCCTAGAGGCTATTCTGACTGAGTTCAAAAGTGAATTCAGAGTTATGGGTCTGTTCTTGTTGCTGTGGGGGTCACTGAGTCAATGTTTGAACCCACGTTTTCAGGAGGGAGAAGCCATTGCACTGTCCCATTGCCTCCTATTCCCTTCTTGTTTATTCAGGGCTCCCTCTCTTCCTCCTTTACTGATGCAGTCCTCAGTACCCTCCTCCCCCATGCATTCTGTGTCCAATCATTGTGCTGTGTATCCCCCTCCCCTCTCTCTTGCTGCTGGCACTGTCTCTTGCACACTGTGTGAATGTTTGGTGCCTGGGTGACTCAGCAGGGCAGAGGAGTAAGTCAGAGCCGCTATAAATCAGTATTTCTTTGGCACCTTGGAGGGAAGAGTAGGGGTGTCTTTCATTAGCAGAGATGTTGTTAATACGAGGACTTGTCCCTGGTCATCTTCTCTTGATTGTTATAAATTAGCGAGAAACTCTCTCTGTCTCTCTCCACTGTAAGTGCCAGGAGCTCTGTTCTCTGCCCTAGCTCACGCTGGATCTCTTGCCAGTGATTCTGTAGAAGTGGTTTTATTCCTCACAGATCTCTGCACCAGCCCAAGGGGCTTGGGGAGAAGGGACATTTGGGTTTGGATGACAACTGGCACTTGGACAGAACTTCCTGAGTTGTGAGCAATGTGCAAATTGCCAAGCAGAGAGAATATCTGTCCACCTGGCGACGTCCCCCATGTCACTCATCCCTTTCAGCATGAGAAGGCCAAGCTGTTTGCCATCTTCTGTTCTTCTCCCTCCCCCTCCTTCATTCGCAAGCCCAGGATGGTGCAGGCTGCTTAGCTGTAAGGAGAAGTCTGCTTGGGAGACTGAACTGGTGGGGGGCAGAACCCAAGTGCCCGTTCTGTGTCTTGGTGGTCAGGGTGCCCCTTAAGTGTCCTCTTGTTTGACTCCCTTAGATCTGCCTGAGATCAGCGTCAGCCACAATAACTTGACGGTGCGGGAAGGCGAGAACGCGGTGATTACCTGCAATGGCTCAGGGTCGCCACTGCCTGATGTAGACTGGACGGTTGCAGATCTGCACTCCATCAATACGCATCAGGTAGGAGGCCAAGGGGCTTGGGTGGCCAGGCACTTACTGTCCTTGCCGAGGTCCATCGCCATGGTGTGAACACACTTCACAGCAACCGAAGTGCTGGCCATGGGGATTTTCTGGGTCTTCACTTCTTTTGTTTTGCATTGTAATGGGGCCGGATGAGTCATCACCCCGGGAGAGAAGTGAAATCAGTGACTGTTTTAAATGGGTTGTATAGTCCACCCCAGCATCAGATTAGGAACCCTAGGGAATAGGAAGTATTAGCGGGTGGAGTGCAGATATTGAATCCAAGGCTCTTCCTTTGGGCGGATAGTTTACCACCTTTCGAGCTCCCTTGATTGCATGTTAGCCCATCTCCATTAGCTGGGGTTATATCTCCTTGCCTGGATGCATTGTGATGCTCACAGTGCCGTGCCTGTGGTGAGCCATGAAATGAAGTTTTGCATGGCCATGGTTGTTAGAGATCAGGGCATTTTATACAGGAGTTGGGATCCTCTGGGCCTGGGAGGTGGGTGGACAGGCATCATTTGCTGAGTTTTTCCTTATTGTTTGTTTTTTGTGTGGGGGAATTTCAGACGAACCTCAACTGGACCAATGTTCATGCCATCAATCTGACCCTGGTGAATGTCACCAGTGAGGATAACGGGTTCCTCTTGACGTGTATTGCTGAGAACGTGGTGGGAATGACCAATGCCAGCGTGCTGCTCACAGTCTACTGTAAGTAGAGGCAGGGAGACACTGGATAGATATAGGCTGGTGGGAGGTTGTACATTAGGGATGTAACAGTGTAGTCGATTAACCAATTAACTGATAAGCAAAAGCATATAGGTTAATGCTATAGACTACATGCATTCCCCCCTTTGCTAGTAAATTTTTTAGCAGGCTGGCCAGCAGCTACACCTGCTATGGCTTTGCATTTAAAGTGTATTAGGAACCAGGCAGGCAGGCACCCCAGCTCAGTTGTGGCTCGTGCCAGGTTCGGGAGCTCCACATCCTCCATGGACAGAGTCTGCTGCCACCCTGCACTGCTGCCTCTGTATCAGCGTGGGGCACCAGGCAGGATCTGGTCTTTGTGGTTTTTAAATTGGCTCACCTCGTGGACCGGCTCCTGCTTGCCACCCCGTGCTGCTGCCTCTAATACAGAGGCAGAAACATGGAGTATTAGGGGGCTCCTCAGGAGTGGGGCTGGAAGCGCACTGGCTGCTGGTCTCATCCCCAGGGACTATAGAATAGTGGAGTAACTGATAAGAATTCATGAGGTTCGTCAACTATTTAATTAACCGATATTTAACATCCCTGTTGTACAAGGGAACTTACTGAAAGTGTCTCCCCTGGGCAATTGTGGGGCACCAAGCTAAAACACACCTGTCTTGATTTACTGCCGTTGAGGGTGAGAACACGGAGTCAGAGTTGCTGCAGGAGACTGGCTGGAACCCGTCATAGGGCTACGTGTAAGAGGAAATATGCACAGCTTTCATTGTGGGCCAGTTACCTTGTCCTCCAGCTTCTCTCCATTTGAGCATGGCTGCAGAAATGGGCCTACTCCCGGTGAGTGTGCCAGTCACACCCTTTCACACGCACACGTGCTGGAACGAAGGGTGTGTGTGTGGGGAGGGAGGTGCTGCAGCTCTGGCTCCATGTTGCAGAGTGCTGTGGTGTCCCGAGTGAGGGCAACCAAAGCATGCAGAGACAAAATGCTTTGCTGTCCCTCATTGAGGTAGGCAAGCAAGCAGGGAAACCTGAGAACCGGCTGTCTGGGGCGGGGCGGGGTGGGGAGGAGGGAAGGGGCCCTTTAAGCACAGACCTCAGCCTCAGGCAGCAGCCACACAAAGTAACTCCTGACCTGATGCCCTACCGGACCTGATTCCGGCCGGCCTTAAATGCGATTCAGTGTCCACTCACTGTGGACGCACTATTTCAAAATAGCGAAATGTTATTCTGAAATGCATTTTGTGTATAGACACTTTATTTCGAAATATCTTATTTCGAAATAAGTATTTCGAAATAATGTTGTAGTGTAGACGTACCCTTGGTTAACAAGGGATTGCATGGGTCAGGATTAAGGTGCATCGGCAGAGTTGTGAGGGGGGAATCTTGCATGGCCCCTCCCAGCTCCACCTTTCTCATGTTTTTCCACCTTGGCATGTTTTTCCTCAGCATCAAATGTTGAGCATCTTTAGAAAAACCAGAGAGGAAAGCCAATGTATCGTCCCGGCGAAATATTAGTTCTTATATGATTATTCGATAGCTCCTGGAGGCGGGACCAGCAGCCAGTGTGCTCCCAGACCCACTCCAGAGGATCCCCCTGCTATCCTTCAGTGTCACAGTGGCTAAGGTACCTGCCTTGAGAGCCAGATGTTGAGGGATCGAGCCCTGCCCTCAACCAATGTGGACCTGGTACGCTTAGGATGTAGGACAGATGAGAGGGAGCCCAGAATGTATCAGAGGCAGCTTCCCATGCAGACTGGATCCTGCCTGGTGCCCTGTGCTGCTGCCTCTGTAGCAGCATGGGGTGGCAGCACCCCCTGTCCGTGGGGGGCCCAAACTCCCTGTGGACAGAGGCTGTGCCAGCATCCCACAGACCAGGCTCCCCTCCCCCGGTGCTGCTGCCTCTGATGGGGGTGGGGAGGACAGGCGGCTCCCCCCAAGCACTGGCTCCTGCCTACTCCCCCTCCCCCACTGCTTCTGTGGGAGGCAGCAGGTGTGGGGCAGGTGGCTCTGCGAAGCCAGCACACAAGGAGAGCCAGCTTAAAAGCCGGTTCCCCCATGTGTATCTTTCCTTATGCTGATAGAGAGGCAGCAGCATGGGAGGAGGGGGAGAAGCGACTCACATGAGCTGATATGTGTAGGGAGCTGGCTTGAAAACAGCTTAAAAACGAGCTTCCCACCTGTACCAGCTCCCAGTCTCCCTTCCCCCATATAAAGACAGCAAGAGGCAGGGATGAGTGTAGTTGATAAGATTAACCAATAAGCTAGTGGCTTATCAGTTAATTGTGTATTCGACTACACATTGACATTCCTAGTTAAGAGGCCTTTTAGGAGTGGGTACCATGCATATGTATTAAATGGAGGTGAACTCTCAGCTTTACCCTGCTACACTTTCTCTAATTGTAGCATTCCTGGAGGATACTCAATGAATCGGGGCTTCCCCAGGGAAGTTCAAGGAATTGAAGCCCCAAAGGACGTGCAGCCATTCTGAAGCCTGGAGGGATATTTGCTTGAATGGCTGAGAATTCCTAAACTACTGAATGTGACCAGAGAGCCCCAACTGGCACCTTTTAGACATGTGTATAATTAACAATGTACTAGGAAAGCCTGCTTAACATGAGCAGGCTGTTCCACTGACATTGGGTGGGGAGGGAGTACAACACTATGTATGTCAGGTGGACAGTTACAAACTTAATTTTGGCTGGTCTGCAGGGTCCAAATCCAAGATCTGATCTCAGAGCCTTTTCCCCAGACGTATGGAGCTGGCAGCGCTCAGGCTGTGTCCAGACTCCATGCCTCCGTCGACGGAGGCATGTAGATTAGCCAGCTCGGAAGAGGGAAATGAAGCCGCGATTAAAATAATCGCGGCTTCATTTAAATTTAAATGGCTGCCCCGATCTGCCGATCAGCTGTTTGTCGGCAGATCGGGAGAGTCTGGACGCGATGCCCCGACAAAGAAGCCTTTCTTCATCGACACAGGTAAGCCTCGTGAAACCAGGCTTACCTGTGTCGATGAAGAAAGGCTTCTTTGTCGGGGCATCGCGTCCAGACTCTCCCGATCTGCCGACAAACAGCTGATCGGCAGATCGGGGCAGCCATTTAAATTTGAATGAAGCCGCGATTATTTTAATCGCGGCTTCATTTCCCTCTTCCGAGCTGGCTAATCTACATGCCTCCGTCGACGGAGGCATGGAGTCTGGACACAGCCTCACTGTGCAGCTTTTGTAGCGGCTGGAGTGGCTCAGAGGTGCCCCTTGACGTTGGTGCTCTGCATGACCCCATTCCGTCCTCCACCCCAGAGAAAAGGCAGCTGTGAGCAGGGCTATTTAGGAATTAAATGGGGTGGGGGGAGAGGAAAGTAGCTGGAAAGTCAGGGATTCCAGAAGACAACTCCAGTGCTGTAGGGAAAGCCATTTTTAATTTCTTTGATGTATCTATTATTCCAGGCAGGGTAGAGCCTGGTTATTTGTTCCTTTACTGGGGATTTTGGCTGTGGAGACAGAAAGTCCCTCTGTCCTGAATAGCTTGTTACACGCCGCTAGAATGAATGAGAACAACCCTCAGATACATGTTGGGAAGCGCTTTGCCTCAGTGCGAGTGCTATGAAATGCTGTGAGAGCAGCTCCTGTCTGAGACAAGCTTAGCTGATTCTTAAATAACAGCAGGTTGTCTCCTGCCACCCAAACCAGGCTTGGTTCCTTTGGGCCAGGCTCCATTCCAGTTCCCTGAGTAAGGCTGCTGCTCAGGGGCGGCCCGTCCAAATAGGCGGTCGCCTAGGGCGCCAAGTTAAATGGGGCACCAAATGGTGGCACAATATCATTGAGGGGTTTGGAGGTGGGGGCGCCGATTGCATGGTTTGCCTAGGGCGCCAGTTGCTGGCAGCTAGTCTAGGGCCACCCCGGCTGCTGCTTACAGACTGCACGGATCCTAGTTCATATGGCAGTTCAGCCGTGGGAGGGGTAGTTCTGCTAGCTGTTTGAGTGCACGCTGGTGGCTGGCTGCCTACAGGGAAATGAAGTATTCATCATCGCCTGGAATAAGAGAGTTTGCTTGGGTTGTGTGGTGAGTCCCACAAGTTTGCACTGTGTTTCTCTCGGCCAGATCCCCCACGCATCCTGAGCCTGGAGGAGCCAGAGCTGCGCCTGGAGCACTGCATTGAGTTTGTGGTGCATGGGAACCCAGCACCCAGCCTCCACTGGCTGCATAACGGCCAGGTCCTTAGGGAGACAGAGATCATCCGCATGGAGTTCTACCAGCAGGGCGAAGTGTCTGAGGGTTGTCTGCTCTTCAACAAGCCTACTCACTACAACAACGGCAACTACACCCTCGTGGCCACCAACCCGCTGGGTACCGCCAACCAGACCATCAAAGGGCATTTCCTCGAGACGCCCTTTCCAGGTGAGAGAGTCAGCCCTTGTGTTTCTCTAGGGCCTTGCATCTTGGAGCACTTAGCAGACTGCTATAGAAGCCATGCACAAGGTTCGTTGCACCTACCGTTAAAAATACAGCCCCCTCTTGTGCACAATGTCGTGACTTTTTAGCAGCATGGAGCAACATTGCACATGAATCTAGACATGGGTGTGAAAAAGGGTTGTGTATCCTGGTGAAACCTCAGTGGGATTTTAGGGAGGCAGGAGGTCATTATCCAGACTGGCCTTGAAATAGGAGCTAACATACCTCTTGGTGCAAAGAGGTGGCCATGACATTTTTAGTGGCGTTGAGTGGTCGTGGTCTTTTTATCAAGTCTGTCTTGAAAGATGGTAGCTAGAACAACATTCCATACTGGGGCACTTGGGTCCGATCAACCATGCACAGATCACACATGACCCTACTAGCTTAGAGGAATGCCCAAACAGTATAATACAATGGCAGGAAACCCGCCCAAAGAGAAAAAAGGGTTACATTTTGACTGAAAAGAAAATGACGGGATTTTGACTTTCATTCTGCAATGTTTCTGGTGGTCTTTGCTCCATGACTTGTCTGTCAGAGATGGGTTAGGTCATGCAGTGTATCTTGTGTTATCTCTGATGCCCCTTAACGAGGCCTCTCACTCATTTGGCACCGAACAGTCTTTTTGGCATACTACGGAGGTAGTGGTGGTATGTGGAGGAAAACCCTTTCAAAGGACTCGGTGAGCTCATTTTACTTCTATCAAGTGGCTATGATGTCGGTGGAATGCTACCTATTTTATTTGAAAAAAAAATCTTTCCATTTTGGTGCAACTGCACTCCCTCCGTCCCCCCGCCCCACAAACCCCTCCTAGGTCCTTTGCATCAACTGTTTGTTAGGCATTCTCAGGAGATGGCTTGAAATTCCTCACTGTGTCACAAGATGATGTGTGTGGTGAATATGTAGAAGGAAAAATGAAGCAGGGGAAGCTCTAGGATTAGGGGTGAAATCGAGAGGGTTGTCATGGCTGGGCTGCCTAGAAAGGGTGGGAAGGTTCTTGCACTGCCTTCTGCTTTTGCCGCACCAGATCAGGCATCATAGAGTTAGCAGAATGGCATGTGCTGTGGGTAGGAGAAATGCCACGAGAAAATGGCAGCTCCATGTTGGCTCCTGCAGCCCCTAGAAAACTGAGCCAAATAGAGCACTTGCTATCCACAGAGCAATACCGACAGCATTTTTCATTTATTATTTATATCAGACCGTCTATGGGCACAGAGCTTTCCTGAAGATCAAATACAGCAACTGGAAACCAAAATCCCTGCTTTGAAGAAGTGACCAATCTAAAGACAAGAACAGAAACAGAAGGCAGTGGGGAAATTATATTCAAGCTTCAAGGATGATAATCTGTCTAGCTCCTTAATCTATGTAGGCTTTCTGTCATCTGGGAGGAAGGGCACAGAGGTTGGAGTAGGGAAATAGGGGTTGTGTTCTCGCCTTTGTCGCTTCCCATTTCTGTGATTCAGATTCGCTGTCTGTAGAATGTAAATAATAACACTGTTTCTGATGCATCTGCAATATGCTTGGTGGGTGCTAGGCATTTTCCAAAGGTAACCGGAAGCAGGTCTGCTGCTCCAAATTGCTGATGCTAAAAATTCATTCACTCTGGCCACAGTGTTGAAAAAATAAGCTAATGTTTGTAAATTTTTTGAAATCCTTATATAGAAAGTGCTGGAAAAGGATGGATGGATAGATAGATAGATAGATAGATAGATAGATAGATAGATAGATAGATAGATAGATAGATAGATAGATAGATAGATAGATAGATATAAAAACTAAAGGTTCTCCACTTTTTTCACCTGCCACTACATCCATATTTTTCCTTTCACGATCCCGTGTCATTGTGGCAGTTCCCCCTCCAATGATGTAATCAGTGCCTGATTTATTTTTCTTGAAGTTCACTGACCCACACATTGCTAAAATTGATATTATCATTCAGTGCATCTGAAATGCATAGTCTTGCATTAAAAAGTTGGTTCCTCTAGAACAGTGTTTTTCAACCTTTTTTTATAAAATACCCCTTTAAAAAAATTATAAGTACCCCCTTTTTATATATATCAAAACATAAGTACCCCCAGTACCTACAGTTTTCAGACACACAATTTTTTTTCTACCATTGCAACACATTTGTTTAAACAACTTAATTGTAGCCAGGCGGGTGATGACATTTTTGGGTGTAAAAAGTACAAAAATAAGAAAGCGCTGTAAAACTTAAAACAAAAATTCAGTTTTCTCCAAATTTCAGTTGTGTTGATGTACCCCCCAGACTTCTCTCAAGTATCCCTAAGGGTACTCGTATGACTGGTTGAGAAACACTGCTCTAGGAGATGTCAGGAGCTGCATATTCAATAAACCTCATTACTGCCTCTAGTTCTCTGGGGAGGTTTTTGCTGCAGGAGCAGAATTTTTTAAAATGAAAGTTTAGTCTCATAGAGTCATACACTTTAAGGCCAGAAGGGACCATTGTGATCATCTAGGCCAGGGGTGGGCAAGATATGGCCCGTGGTCCATGGCCTGTCCTTACAGCATGGAGCAGCGCTGCTCAAAGTGTTTGGCTACTTCCTGTGGCACTCTGTGCCTTTCTTCTCATGCTGCCCTTTCCCCAGCAAAATCTCTCAGCTTCTATTGGCCATAAACCAGCCAATGGGAGCTGAGAGATTTTGCTGGGGGAGGGAACAGTGCAGCACAATTTCTCAGCTCCTGTTAGTCAGTTCCTGGCAAATAGAAGTTGAGAGATTTTGCTGGGGGCAGGGGTAAAACGTGAAGCCTCCCCTCACAGTGCTTAGAGCTACATGGAACAGCCAGATGCTTTGAGAGGTCAGGGGCTGCTGACAGGCAGGGAAGCCTGCCTGAGGATGCTGCTGGCTGGGAGCTGCTTAGTTGTGTGCTTCTCAACCAGAACCTTCCCACACCCAACTCCCTCCCAGATTCAGTACCCCTTCCTTCACCCCTCCCCCAGGCCAGAATCCTCTCCTGAACCCATACCCCCTCCCGGAACCTGCACCTCAATTGCCCGCCCTATGTCACCACCCAAACCCACTGCACCCTCCTCCCCTTTGCCTCAGGTCACAGCTCCCTCACAGTCCCTGCACTCACTCCTGCATCCCTCTCCCAGACCAGAATCCTCTCCTGCACCTATACATGCTCCTGGATCCTGCACCCCGTTCCCCGCCCCAGGTATCAACCCCCTCCTTCATCCAAACTCCCTCTCAGACCCCATACCCTCTTCTGCACCCTATTCCCATACCCCAAGTTCCTTCTGTACCCAACCTCCATCCCAGAACCTGCAGCCCCTCTGTAGAAAAGTGCAGTCCACCACTCACCGAAATCTTGGGGTGGCCTCTGTCACCGGTTCCAGCTCGGGGGGCTGGCGTCGGGCTCCCGGGGGCAGGGTTGTACTCCCCCCCCCAGAAGTCCCTTTCTACCCCGAGTCCGAGCCCACTGGCTCTTGTCCTCCCGCGTCCCACGGGGTAAGTCCTCCAGGTGGCCGTGCCTTGCCTCTGGCTTGCCGTTCACCCCGATCTCAGCGGCCACTGGCTCCGGCCTCCATTCCGGCCATGGCTCGTCCGTCCCTGCCGGCCTCTTGCCCGTTCCTGGCCTACAGCCCCGCTCGGGTCGTCTCGTGGCCTCGGTGCCGCCAGCTCCTGCAGGGGGAAGGGGAACTGCCGGCCGGCTGACCGACCGCCCCGGCCCGTGCTCCCGGTCTCCTGCTCCCCCGTTCTGGCCTCCGTAGGCCACTTTTTAAACTCCCCACCCAGCAGAGATTGCCGGCTTCCGCCCAGCCGGCCTCACTCCCCCGGCTCCGGGGTCCTCCTACCCGCCGGGTTGCCTGCCGCCCTTCGCCACCTCTGCGCCGCGGCGGACGGCGTTTCCCAACCCCAGTCGCGGGAGGGGGTTGCCCGGCTCTTGTCCCCCCCCTCCCGGGGGGCTGGCTGCCCTTCCCTGTGCCAGAGTCGAGTGCGGGGTCGGATTCCCCGTCACACCCCTCATAAAAAATTATTGCCCAGCCCTGATCTAGTCTGACCTCCTGCACATTGCAGGCTGCAGAATATTACCCACCCACTCCTGTATTAGGCTCATAACCTCTGGCTGGATTACTGAAATCCTCAAATCTTGATTTAAAGACTTCAAATTATAAAGAATCCACCATTTACTTTGTTTCAAACCAGCAAGGAGCCCATGCCCAAAGTTGCAAAGACAATCAAAAGAATTCCTAAGGTCTCTGCCAATCTGACCTGATAGAAAAATCCATCCTAACCCTAAATATGTCAGGGTATTTCTACACTACAAAGTTAATTCGAACTAACGGACGTTAGTTCGAATTAACTTTCATAGGTACTACACTAGCACTCCGCTAGTTCGAACTTAATTCAAACTAGCGGAGCGCTTAGTTCGAACTAGGTAAACCTCATACTACGAGGACTAAGCCTAGTTCGAACTTACTAGTTCGAATTAAGGGATGTGTAGCCCCTTAATTCGAACTAGTGGGAGGTTAGCCCTCCCCAGCTTTCCCTGGTGGCCACTCTGACCCTGACCCTAACCCTAACCCTAACCCAGGCTCCATGCTGTGCTTCCTCTTTGAAATGCCCAAGAACCCCCACTGGGGACTCTTGTACATTTCAAAGCTGGCATGCCGCCCAGAGCCATGGGTCAGCTAGGGTATCCCCAAGCTGCACAGGAGGGTAGTGAAGCACTGGAATAGGTTACCTAGGGAAGTAGAGGAGTCTCCATTGCTAGAGGTGTTTAAGTCTTGGCTTGACAAAGCCCTGGCCGGGTTGATTTAATTGGGATTGGTCCTGCCTTGGGCAGGTGGCTGGACTTGATGGCCTTCTAAGGTCTCTTCCAGCTCTATGGTTCTATGAAATGCTGCACGGAGCCCGGGATCAGCTGGGGAATCCCCAGCTGACCCTGGGCTCCACATAGCACTTCCGCTTTGAAATGCTGTGGCAGCGTTTCAAAGGAGCAGCACTGCATGAAACCCGGGATCAGCTGTGTGGCGCTATCCCTTTGAAACAGTGCCTGGGACTCCGGGCTCTGTGAGGCACTGCTGGTTTGAAGTACCCCCTCTTTTGGCCCCCTCTTGCTGCCTTTATCTGATAGAGGCAGCAAGGGAGGGAAGCGACTAGTCGACTATCCTGTGGACTATCTGATAAGCATTTGCTTATCAGGTAGTCGACTAGTCAACTAGTCCTTGACTTCCCTAGCCTGGGCTACCACGGACAGAGGCTGCTCCATCACAGCAGCCCCTGTCCGCGGAGGGTTTGAGCTCCCCGCAGACAGGGGTGGCTGGCTCCCCTTGCAGACTGGCTCCCGCCTACCACCCTGCCTTGCTGCTTCTGATACAGAGGCTGCAGCAGGGAGCAGGGCAGTACGGGGCTCCCTGGAAGTGTGTTTGGAGTGCACTGGCTTCCAGCCTTGCCCCCGAGGGCTATCAAATAGCTGTGTAACTGATACAATTTCATGTGGTTACATGACTATTCAGTTACACGATCTCTAACATCCCTAGCAGACACTTGGGAAAAGAATTCTCAGTCATGACTCAGAGTGCTCCCCCTCTATTATCCCATCTCTGGCAATTGGAGACACTTGCTAATAGTTGTGAAGAGACCCATATGCCATTGTGGACAGTCTCACTGCAACGCCCCTCCATAAAGCTATTAAGCTCAGTCTTAAAACAAGTTAGGTTTTTTGCCCTCTTCCCCCTTCCCTTGGAAGTCTGTTCCAGAACCTTGCTCCTCTGATGGTTAGAAACTTTTATGTCATTTAAGGCTAAACTTATGTATGGTTAGTTTATATTCATCTGTTGTTTTGCCAGCATCGTCCCTTAACTTAAATAACTCCTCTCCCTCTGTGGTGTTTTTCTCTCTGATATATTTACAGACAGCAATCATTATCTCCCCTATTTTCCATTTTGTTGGGCTAAACAAGCCAAACGCCTGAAGTCTTATCTCTTAAGGTAGGGTCTCCACTGCTTTGATCATGCTGGTAGCCCTTCTCTGCATCTGTTCCAGTTTAAATTATTTTTTCTTGAACATGGGAGACCAGACTTGCACACAGTGTTCCAGATGAAGTCTCTCCAGTGCTTTGTATAATGCTAATAACATTTTCCTATCTGGAAATACCATGCCTGATGCATCCTAAGATTGCAGTTAGTCTTTTCATGGCTGGAGTCAGTGGTGGCTCGTGGTCATCCTCTAATTGATCAGTGCACCCAGGTCTTTCTCCTCCTCTGTCACTTTCAACTGGTACATTTCCACCAAAATTACATCAACACTTCTTCTCAGTCCTGAAGGACACTTTGCAGTATTCAATTTCATCCCATTTCTATCCAGCATTCAAAGTCATCTAAATCTTCTTGTACGATGATCTGGTCGTCCCCCATATTGGCAATATCTCCCTACTTCGGGTCAGATTTTATTGGTACACTCCCACTTTTTGCGTCATTTTCATTAACGAAAATGTTAAATAAGTTTGGTCCCAAGACTGACCCCTGAGAAACTTAACTAGGAACCTCCCTCTGGCCTGACAACATGACCCTCTGTCATCTCCTTTTTAACCAGTTTCTGATCCACCTTCTGATTCTCATACTAATCTCTATCCATTTAACTAATAATTTGGAACTGTATCAAATGCTTTACTGAAATCCAGGTAGATTAGATCTACTGCATGTCCTTTGTCTAGACAATTGGTTATCTTCCCAAAGAGATTAGATTGGTCTGGGATGATCTACCTTTTGTAAAGCCAATGTTGTGTTTTATCCCAATTACTGTTGACCTCTATGTCCTTAACTACTCTCTCTTTCATAATTTGTTCTAAGACCTTGCATACAGTTGAGGTCAAACTAATGGGCGTGTAGTTTCCCAGATAGATTTCTTTTCATTTTTTAAATACGGGTGCTATATTTGCAATTCTCCAGTCATAAGGTATGACCCTCGAGTTGACAGATTCATTAAAAATCCTTGCAATTTCATGGACCAGTTCCTGTAATATGAGATTATGTGGGGCCTCCCCCAGTTTGGTCCCATTTTTAAGTTCATCCATGTTTGAGTTTGGCTTCCATCTCAGATGTGGTAATTTCTGCTTCCATATCCTAGTTCCATTCGTCACCCTGACACTACCCTCAAGCGCCTCATTATCCTTATTAAAAACGGAGGCAAACGAGTTGTTTAGATGTTGAGCCATACCTTTGTTATCTTTAATCTGCATTCCACCGTCAGTGCTTAGCGCTTGTTTTCCTTGTTTTCTTTCTTTTTTAAAAATGTGGATAAAGAACCTTTTACTGCTGGTTTTCATTTCCTTTTTAAGTTCCAACTTTGCTTGGCTTGTGGCAGGTCTCACTTTTCCCCTACACTTTCTGATGTTCACGAGGTAACTTTCCTTGTTGTCCATCACTTCTGCCATTCCTTGTAGGCTTTCTCTTAATAACTTGATTGAAATGTATGTTCATCCAGTTTGGTGTTCTACCCTTCCCTACATTTTTTCCCCCTTGCTCAAAGTAATTCCAAGCTTCTTCCACATTCCGATCCTTGAGTTCTTTAGTTTCCCTAACTTATTCTCTTAACTTTTTCAAGTGTTCCCTTTTGAAATCAAGGACCCTAGCTTCAGACCTATTTTTGTTTACATTTCCATTTAGTTTAAAGTGAATTAATTCATGATCACTCAAATCAAGGTTGTCCTCTACAACCAGGAGTCCTCCGAGGTCCTTGCTACTTACCAATGCTAAATGTAAGATAGCAGTGGTCACTTCTAGGTTCTATGACTGTTTGGTGAAGAAATCTGTCACCTCTCCCATCCAGGAATATCTGGGTCCTACCATTTATGCATGTGTCCTCCAATATATATCTGAGAAATGAAAGTCTTTCATAATCACACTAGTCCCAGTAGCTTTTATTTCATTAAACATATTAGCAGTGTCTCTCCATATCCAAATCAGATCCCAGGTGTCCATAGCAGACACAAGCACAGTCCTGGTGGAACCTTTGTTACCTTTCTTCTCCAAATAGATTTTGACTGAAACAGATTCAGTTTTATCCATTCCATCACTTCTAATTTCTTTACAATCTACGCTATCATTACTGTACAGTGCCACAACGCCATTATTTATTTATTTATTTATTTCCTGAAGAGCACATATCCTTCTATGCCTGTATTGCATTCCTGGCTATTATTTCACTATGTTTCTGTTCAGCTTAAAATATCTACTTTCACTTCCTGAAGCTGTAGTTCTAGTTCCTCCATTTTGTTACCCAGGTTCCTTGCATCGGTGTACAGACAGACACCTTATTTGTTTCTGTCTGGCATTGGTTGGTTTTCTCGCTGGATTAGGTACAGTCATTTTACTGCCAGCGTACCTGACTGTTACTGTCAGTGGTCTGGCATTGTCTTCCTTCTTCTTGTTCATTTTCCTGCTTTCTTGTTAATTTCTTCATTGCTCTTTTAATTAAGTTTCCTCCCTTTCAGTATTAGAATCAGATTACAAGAGCTGCCAACCTCCATCCCACGACTCAATAGCTGAACATCCCAAGCTCTCCTTATAGCACCATTGTCTGAGCCATCTGTTGATCATCATAATCTTGTTTTGATCATGGTGTTCTACTAGATCATGAATCTACCATCAGAATTCTCTGGTCCTGCATGCATTTGCAAATCACAAGGTTTTCCCTTCATTCGCCTCTCTCCTTCCCTCCATCACCTGCTCAAATCCCCTTTGAAATTCCACCACAATTTCTAGCTGCCGCTCCAAGCTTTGGATCGTTTCTTTGATCAGATGTGTCAAATCACACTTCATACAAATGAAGCACCTTTCAGGTACCTTCTCCAGGATAATGCACATCCCCCTGCTTCCACATCCAGTCATCTTCATAATCTTTTCCATTCTTTGGGTCACTACTACAGCTGCCTCTGCAGCTGTCATAGTCTTCCCTCCTAAGCTCCTGTGAAAGAACCCAGAACGCCCCAGGCGGAAAACTCCTCTGTTTTTGGCTCTGTTTGCTGACTCCTGCGTTGCTGTCTCTGGAAAATTTCCAGCCCCCCTCAAATAAAAAAGTGTAGTGGCTTGCCTGGGAGTCAAGAACTACTGATCTAATCCATCACAGCCCAATAACTGAATCCCTGTGAACCAAACTTCAGTTCATTGGGGGCTGTACATATGACCCTGGGACTATATTTACTTCCCTTCCAAGCCTCTGCCATGGTTTTATAGCATTATCCCAGGCATCCTTTGCTGGCAGAGCTGTGTAAAATCCTGTTAGTATCAGGGTCAATTTCTTATGTTGGCGTGTACATTGAAAGCTGATGATGTTCTTGTGCTATGTAAACTGATTGTCACTGAGAGCTTTATAGACGTTGTCACCTGGGACCCTGGCAAGTAGTTTTCTTTGGAAGGAGCTTCAGTGAACACCCTGAGCTGGTCAAGTTGCTGAGGTGGATGACTGACAGGGCCAGCTTTTCAGGGTGGTGCAAATGTAGTGCAGCATCTTTTTCCCCACCAGCCACACACCTCTGTCCTCCTGAGCCCATTTGCTTCCAGCCCTCACTTCACCACAGCGCTGCCACTGCAGCTTGCTCCTAACTTGTGTTGCCCATCCTCCAGGCACTGGAGACATGAGGTTTCCATTTATACTTTATGAATGCACTCGAATCCCAACCTGCAGTGCCCCTCCATTTCAGGTCAAGCTCCCTCACAACTGTTCCACGGCACCCCAAATCCTGGCCTACCACACACTGAGGTTATTTTGACCCATGACTGCCAATGGGCCAACAATTGGGAAGTTTTGTTCTCTTGCCCTTCCTTCCCAGAATCCCGCCCAGCTCTGCCATGTGGCTCCAAAGAGAAATCTCATAAAAGTAGCTATGTCAGTTATGGGCAACCAGTGGCCCTTGGGCCACACATGGCCCATCGGGGTTCAATGTGTGGCCCACAAGTCATTTTGTTTATCATTGCTCATGCACAGCATTGACAGATTCCACTGGTTTCTGTCCAGTTAGTTCTTTTCCTACCAGTATTACTAAAGTGACATGCACATAAAGCGAGGGCATGTGCAATGAATTGCCTGCAGATTGCACGCAACATTGATTGAGAGCCATGGGCTCCCTCTGCATCCAGTTGAAGCACTGCTACAGTTTAGTTGACACACCCCACACATTCTAGGTACGCAAGTGCAATTAGAAAACCACCTCATCCCGAGAAACTGTCTTGGTTACGACAACTTTGCAGCACATTGGTATGAAGGAGGTCTACTCTTGCGGCCCATCACTGAGTATAGTCTTCCTAGGAGGGTTTTCCCTCTTCTCCCTTTGCAGTCAGTGAGCTGGCACTAGCTAGGGGCTAGATTGTTCTGAGGCCAGGCTACACCAAAGGGGAAGTCCAAATCAAGATATGCAACTCTAGCTACGTTAATGATGTAGCTGGAGTGGATGCATCTTAATTCAAGTTTTCCTGATGTCCCCACAGTGGGAGCCCAATGGGAGCAAATGCTTCCATTGTCTTCCCTTACTCCTCACAGGAGGAGGAGTACTGGCCACCGATGTGGGCACCCTTTGAGTTCGATTTAGCAGGTTTTTACTAGACCTCCTAAATCAAGCTTCAGAAGATTGATCGCGGCACTGTCGATCTTCCACTTAGTGAAGGTGTGGCCTGAGAGATATGCCCTTGAACCTCCCTGGGCTGGTTGGGATGATGAGGGAGTGTGGCTGAGAAGTATTTGGATGGGAGGGGCTGCCATCCCTTTATCATGCTGTTAATTGTGTTGCTTCTCTCTTTGTCCTTTTCACAGGGGGTACAGATAACTTTGTGTCAAGTAAGTGCCTTCTGGCTTTTTGCTTTGTTACTTTTTTCACTCCTGAATCCAAGTACCTTGCAGATGGCGTTTGGGGGCATCTAATGCTCTAGTGATAGATAGGAGGGCTTGTTAGAGAAGGTGATGGGAAGCAAGACACATATTTTTGCCTCTGCGAGAGCCCTAGTGTACTAAAGAAGGCTTTTATGCGCTGCAGTCTGTAGATCTTGGATGGATCTATTCCTGCTTAGTGGGGTCCTGAAGTAGGATCCATACCAATGGAGAGGGAGGCATATGTTGTGCTGGTAGCACAGGGGTTGGGGGAAGAGCTGGGAAGCATGACAGAGGCATACATGTGTTCAGTGTGTCTTCTAATAATTCATATAGTGGTTGTAGGTTTGGGGTGCCACTGATAGGCGGTGGAATAGATGCCTTGTCCACTGAAATGAAAGAAAAAGCAATCTTCAGAGCCAGTGTTTAGGGGGCTTATGTGGTTCTGGGGCCTGGGGAAGTAATATAGAACCTCTCTGCTTGAGATTCCTGATTTAAGTTAGGTACAGGTTGGTAGTGCCCCAAAGAAGTTGTCATTGCCCCTATGAAATGAGCAAATGGGTCTCAATCCCCTTCTTAGAAGAACAATCATCCATAACCCAAGCACTAGTTTGGCCTCCTTATTGGGGCAGTCTGAGGACAAGCCAAAGCACTGACTGTGTCCTGGATATATATACCCCTTCCCTTTTCATTCTAGTAGGGACTCTTCCAAGTTAGTTCAGCCCCATGGAACAGGTGGGTAGGGTAAGTGCTGCACCTGATCTATGGCTGGGAGACTTCTGTCTCCTGGGTTTTCAATCACCAAGATTCATATGCATTTAATTTTAAAAATCATGCAAGCCATTGTTGGTTTTAATTTGGCAGGATTCAGTCTTGCAGCAATCTGCATTCCAGGGCGGCTGGAACCACTAGCTTTCCTCTGGTGCTGGGAGGCATGTGGGTGGATGAAGTGTACTCACCCACAGAACACTTGGGATCAGACTGTGTCTAATTAGCTGGGTTGGAGAGGCACTGTGTCCGATTAGTAACTGGGCTCTGCTTCCTCACTGCTGAGTTACATTGGATCCTAGAGATCTTAAATAGAAAAGACCTATTAAGTCATTCAAGCCCAATGAGACTTGAATTAAAAGTCTTGGAAATAGAAGGCAAGAGACCTGATTCCCTGGGCTAGCTAGTACTATATAGTGTGGCATCACAAGATTGACGTGTTCTGGTGCCAGGTGGGAGGGGGGGACACAAATCAAATATTTATTCTTTGCTCTTCTGGTTCCAGTTGGTGACTATGAAGTGAGTCCCACCCCACCTATCACTGTGACCCACAAACCAGAGGAGGATACGTTTGGGGTGAGTCCTGTCTTCTTTCGTACAGGGGAAGCATTTTCTATTGATTTCTTCTGTTGCTGGTGGATAGCCGGTATGCTGATTGCACCATCATTATGTCTATACTCAGATATTTGTTTGTAAGTAAAACCCTCCCTTTGCAATTCATGATGGCCAAACTTCAGAAGGTTCAATGGTTTAGGATGAATAAG
Source organism: Pelodiscus sinensis (assembly GCF_052426305.1). Lineage (NCBI taxonomy): Eukaryota > Metazoa > Chordata > Testudines > Trionychidae > Pelodiscus > Pelodiscus sinensis. Next base: position 31,301,960 of record NC_143065.1, read on the forward strand.
CAGAGATACTATGAACCATGTGAGCTCTTGAGTTTGCAAAACTGGGTTGGGAATCTCTTGAAGACAGAGTCTCAAGCAAGGTATTTCCTGCAGGGTCAGAAATAATGGGAGTCTGAAAAAGTGACAAATAAACCAATTAATTGAGTTGTTTCATGCTAGAATAGAACATTTAGGAGCATGGATTTAGCTTGGGTTTATTTTCATCACTACCGATGCAACCATCCCTACTTTACCCTTCCTGCTGCACTTGCTAATGTCATTCTAGGATTTCATGAAAATGGCTGAAATAAGTGAACGGTTTGCCAATTCATTTTACTGGATTTGCAAGACCTCAAAATTTCACTTTTCACAGGATCCAGACTGAGAAAGGGAAACAAATGTGAGTAGTAGTGCTAGGGAAATAATTAAGATTTCACACAATTGCCCTCATTTTGTGAAAGTTTTTGTGACTCTTGAAAACCAGAAAACATTTAAACAAGACAAACCCTTGTTCATTTCCAAAAGGTGTGATCCAGCTGTAACTCACAGAGAATTGACCTTCATACAATGGGGCCTTACTAGTGAACAGCACCAAGTGTAGAAAAAATAAATGCAGAATATATACAGGAGAACAAAAATAATACTTGTTAAAATGTGACATTTTAAAAATAAAACCATACGTATATAGAAGACGGGGAAAAGCATCAAGCGATGAAAGGAAGCATGTCTCTGTGCTAAGTGCTGTATTTTTTGTTGTTGTTACTGAACACATCACTGTCAGCGGAACACAGGTCCAAATGCAGTAAGGAGTCCTGGAAGGCAGTAAGCCTAATTGTCCAAATGCAAATGACAGAAACCCTGAAAGGAAGCTGTTTAGAGCAACACAATTAAAGGATCTTGGGTAAAGATTTTCAGAAATAAATATTAATAAATATAAAAAGGAGCTTTGGGTTGTAAGCCCTTGTGGGCAGGGATGATCTCACTTCTGTATCTCTATAGTGCTGGGCAGAAGGGGGTCCCTGTGTCAATGGGGGGATTTTGGGGACTACCATAGTATAAATATTTAGCATTACTACTAATGAAGTCTCTTCAGGGGCTTCAGAAGAAGAGTTTTACCACCTTCTGTCTCTTGTGTTTTCTGTTCCCTTATTTTTGCTTCTGAGGGTTGTTTGCAGTGACAGGATTGATAATGTGAAAGAATCCTTCTTCTACTGCATGTCACCTATCTCAAGCTAGTATCTTCTTGTGGTTGTGCAGCCACAAAGTTGGTTAAGATGTGTCAAAATGGAGATTATGAAGGATCAAAAAACCAGGGCATTAAGGAACAGTAAGAAGCGAAGATTTCATGCAGAGGTACTTGATGAGTAAAGAGCGAGGGTTCAGAGAGATGGGAAATGTGATATTGGAGCAGAATTGTATCTGTATAGAAATGATTCTTGTTTTTCCAGTAGCAATAAGAGGCTCTTCTAGTTTCAAAATTGCATTAAAGACATTTTTATTCAGATGTATCCCCCGCCACAGCAGGCATGCATGGTGGTGTCGAGAATGTAATTGTATGGAAGGAGTGATTGAGATAGGAGACTTCTACAATTCAAGTCTGAACTGGTTTTGATATCCTATGTTCCTCTAAGCTAACTTTCAGATTTGCCCCTTGCAGGTGTCCATAGCAGTGGGGCTTGCAGCTTTTGCGTGTGTCCTCTTGGTGGTGCTCTTTATTATGATCAACAAATATGGTCGCCGGTCCAAGTTTGGGATGAAAGGTACGTGTATCTGTATTTCTCCAGCAAGAGGCACTTGGAAGGAATGCCAGGCCCTAATGTCACATTATGAAACATATTGTGTTTTATTTCCACAAAAGGTGTCTGGCAGTACCAGAGCCCTTTCCAGTACTAGTACCTCCTCTATTCATTGTGTGGGCCTAGAGAGCAACAGAGACTTTGTTTTTGGTTGTTCTGGGCTGCAGATGTTCCTGCTATTGGGAATAAGTGTATGTGGTGGGGAGTTGTGGGGGGACTTTGGATCCTGCTCTCTATGGCAATGTACAGGAGTTGTTGCACACTGACGAGTGAATGCCTTTGTGCTGTGTTGGTCCCAAGATATCAGAGAGACAAGCTGGCAGGGGTCACATCTTTTATTGGACCACTTTCTGTTGGTGAAAGGGAAGAGCTTTTGAGCTCACACAGCGCTCTGTTTCAGATCGGGGGAATGTACTCGAAAACTTATCGCTCACTAAAAGATCTTACCTCACCCTCTTTGCCTGTCTCACAAGTCTCAAGGGAAATGCTGTTTGGCTGCACTGTGTTAGGAAGGGTTGGGTACATGGAAGCGGGAGATAGAAATACATGAAATTGTATTTCTATCTCCTTGGTGTATTGGCTAATTCCTGACGGAAAAGCAGGCGAGTGGATTGTGAGTTGGTTTGTGAAGGATGAAAATACGGTGTTGTGAGTCTGTGGGGTGCTTGTGAAGAGCAAGTGATGTTTCAGCAGGTTGCGAGGGGTTTTCCTGCTGCTTCCCCATTGGAATGTTTCATTTGTTTTCTCCGCCGCGTCGTGGCTATCCTCCTGGGAACTGTTTCAGGCAGGCTAGGTGGTGCTTAGCCAATGAGAAGACAGTGATGTTTGCCATATGGAGCCATTCTTTCTGTTCTCCCCAGCAACGTAGTTGCTTCTCTTCAGGATAACGGGGCTCGTGCCAAGAGAAACTGAATCATTGAGCACCGTCTGTTTTTCATGATTTGCCGTGTGTTTATCTCCAGCCTTGGCACGTTGGTGGTGCACAGAAGAGCCTAGTGGGACAGGTTTATAACATAACAAAGTAGTTGCCAGCCTCCATCCCTGTTAATACAGGCATTGTACAGCCAAACACGTGGTCTGTCGTTAACACAATCCTTTTCAAAGGCTTCCGAGGGGCAGCTGATTTTCCCGTCCAGGCTGGGGCCCACCTTTGAGGAGCAGGGTGGAATGTATTGGGGGCATGGCTTGTGCTTGTCCAGAGTTCTGACATTTCCGGAGTATATCCAGGTGGACTGTGGCTGGTGTTTCCCCTGTGGGGCCTGTGGAGATGGAGGACAGGACTTTAATTAAACAGCAGAACTACTGCAGCAACTTAGCAATATTTAACCCATATGTCCATGTATGGGAGAAATCTGTTAGGATGTACAGACTAGTGGAGGTAGAATGGGGGTGCAAGTCATGATTTCTGTGTTTTTATTTCCCTCTCTTCCACTGAGTCAGTTTGTGACCTCACACAAATAATTGGCTTAACCAGGCATTCTGTTTGAGCTTCCCTGTTTGTAAAGTGGAGATGCAGTTTACCAACTTCATACGGGGGGAATATTGAAGAGTCATAGGAAAAATGTTTCAATGATCTAGCATCTGCTGCTGATAGTGCAAAATGTTATCTGTAAAAGAAAAGAATAAATATGCTCCCACACATGAAACACAGATGAATGTGAATATCATTTGGGTAACTCACCTCTGTAGATGGATGGGCAGATGTGTATTCGCATGGACACTAAAGGGTTCTGTTAACTGAATGTGAATCTTGAATGGGATTTGAATTCCCAGAAGCCTGAGATGTTCTGTGGTAAAATTCCCTTTTGGCATGTGCTGTATTTAGATAGCACAAGCTTTTATCAAGAAAAACCTGGGTTTTCTTTCATTAAGTTGATGTGCTAAGTGAGAGCCCCTTTTGTTATTCTAATAATAAATTGTAGCTATAAATGTCCCCATGTAGATTTAGTTTTTTAGGAGTTTTAATGGTAAGGCTTTTAGAAAGACAGACTCTGCAGTGTTTAAATGTGTTTTAAAATACAGAGAGATGTCTCATGGGACTTCATCTTGTTTCACTGATTATGTTGCTAATCTCAGCTACGGATGTTAAGAAATGTGTAATTTGTTAATCATGTAGTCAACAAAAGTTTTGTCGACTACACAATTAATTGATAAGGGTTAGCAGTGAAAGTATGCAGTTCTGGCTCGCGCCGGGTCCCAGCAACTACCCCAGCTGCGGCTCTGCACTAGAAGCCCTTTAACAGTCGGCATGTGGTAAGGATGTTAAATTGCAGTTATCTGATAAATCATGTAGTCGATACAACTTGTATCGACTACATGATTAGTCGATAAGGACTCTGGATTTTAAATGTAGTAAGAGCCACCGGACACTTACTACATTTAAAAGAGAGAGGCGCAGCATCCCAGACCAGAGTGAACCAGAACTGCTTGGTCCCAGTTCGTGCTGAGTCCAGCAACCCCTGTTTGTGGCAGCCAGCCCTGTCTGCCGGAACAGAGGTTGCTCCTGTTTCCTGATAGTGGCCATTGCCAGGTGCCTCAAATGGAATGAACAGAACAGGTCATCAAGTGATTCATCTCCTGCCATCCATTCCTAGCTTCTGGCATCCCCGCCCATCCTGGCTAACAGCCATTGATGGACCTATTCTCCATGAACTTATTTACTTAAACCCCTGGCCTGCACAACATCCTCTGTCAAGGAGTTCCACAGGTTGACTGTGTGTTGTGTGGAAAAACACTTCCTTTGATTTGTTTTATATCTACTGCTTATTGATTTTATTTGATGACCCCTCGCTCTAATCTAGTTTGCCAAACCACTCTTCTTTATTTATTCATATCTCCTGAAATCTCACTTCTAGACATTAACTCTGGCAAAGATATTTACAGCCACAGTGTTGTGCTAGAGAACAGTGTTGGGGGGGTACACAGAGGGGCACTGGCCACGTGACCGCTTCCCATGTGACTCCTCCCACGCCATCCTTAGCTTGCTTCTTCCTGACCTGCCTTCTCCGGGTGTGTCTACACTGCATTCCTCTTTCGAGAGAGGAATGCAAATGCAGCTGAGCAAAATTGCAAATGAAGCGCAGATTTGAATTTCCTGCGCTTTAGTTGCATAATCGAGTCTGGGAGCTATTTCGAAATGCCCTATTTCGAAAAAAGAAACGCTATCTAGATGCGGTTATTTAGAAAGAAAACCCTTCGTTCAAAATTACCCTTACTCCTTATAAAATGAGATTTAAGGGTAACTTCGAAAGAAGGGTTTTCTTTCAAAATAACCATGTCTAGACAGCGTATTTCGAAATAGTGCCTGGATGCGATTATGCAAATGTAGCGCAGGAAATTTTGCAATTTCGCTCAGCTGCATTTGCATTCCTCTCTCAAAAGAGGAATGCAGTGTAGACACACCCTCCCGCTCCACCCCATCCCCCAAGTCCTTGCTCTACCCCCTTCCTGACTCTTCCTTCCCCTGCTCCAGCCCCACTCTTCCCCTGCTCCACTTCTTCTCCCAAACCCCCTCCCCTGAGTGACACAGCCTGAGGGACTGTCAGGGTGCTTGGTGCTGACAGCAGGGGTTGCCGCCCCCCGTCCCCAGTGGCCCCAGCCCACTCTGCTCCTCCAGCTCCCAGCTGCATCACTCCGCTTCCCACTGCCAGTGAATGTGGGGGTGGTTCCGCCCCTTTCTCCTAGACCAGAGTCGTCTTGGATGGTTAAGAGCAGCCGTACCAGGCCCGGCACTTTGGAGGGCCCTGTGGGCCTGATCTGAGGACAGCCCATCATTCCCTATGTAATGGACCAGGCCGGGTCTGGGCACCCCTGAGGGGGTCAGCTCAGGGTGAATTTCTCAACACCAGGGCTACTTACAGCTCTTGACTGGAAACCTTTCACATATAGGCCACAAACCAGTCACACCGAGCACTTCAGTTGCCAATCTGGCCAGCAGGAAGCCTCACAAGCGAAACCCCTCAGACACCCCAGCTTTTCCTGTGCCACAATCAAACCCAGACCTCACACACAGGTGAGAGGTTATAAAACCCGATCTCACCAACTCCAAACAGATCCTCTCGGTCCCAAAGAACTATCCACAGTCCCAGGCCAATTTGCACTTTAGATCTTACCCGCAAGAGCACGCTGGGCCAATCCTTTAGAATCTAAAATGTAAACATTTAATAATAAAAGAAAGAAAAGGTTGAGCGCAAGATTGTCAAGGAGAATACATTACATACATCAATCACCTAGTGCTTGATGCAGGCTATTAGCAGAGATGTTACAAACTGCCAGCTTAAAAGTCTCTGGTGTACATCCTGTATCAGGACGGGTCAGCAAATCCTTCTTGGCTCTCTGTCCCTAGCAAGGATGCATCTGAAATCAGAAGCAGGATTGAAGACAAAGATGGAGTCACCCTCATGGCACTTTTATATTCCTGGTGCCTCCCAAACTGGAGCTGGTCCCATGATCAAGTGACTTGTCTGTGTTTCACATGCAAGTAGCCATGAGGCACTGGCTGGTTTGCAGACTCCCAGCTACATTCCTCATGTGTGTATTGTCCACTGTCCATGAAGCAGTGCTAGTTAGCACAGCTATTCACTGAACAATCCTTCCTCACAACAGGCGGTCCAGACCCATTGCTCCCTCCCAGACAGAACTTTTAAAATAGAAGAACAGAGCCCATATCCATAACTCCACATACAAACTTCATACAAGTACATGAGTACCACGCATAGAATCAGCATAGCATAAGCTTTCATTTGACACCCCACATGATCCATTTTGTACAGAACTTGGGACAAACCCCACCCGACGGTGCAACAGTGATCGGTCTGCTAACGTTAAAATCCAATAATGTGACACCCTGATTCAGGAGCAGTTTGCTGCTGGCTGACGCACCGCCACTTGCTATTGAAATCCCTGCTTGGCAGGCTTATAGGAGCAGGTTTTTTTTCCTGTTCTTTTTGTTCTAGCTGCTGAATGCTGCGTGCTCAAGGAACCCAGAATGCCTTGTGGGGGCCCTGTGAGCCTATCCTCCTCCCCCTCTACGCTGTTCTTCCCAGCAGGCTGAGTAGGGAGGACAGTGCCTAGTAAATAAGGGGGGAGGTGGGGCACAGCTGGCATGGAGGTGAGGAGTGACTCATAGCAGAGTGTGCAGGCAGATGGCTGTTTGCATTCTGAGGCAGTGAGGCCAGAGAACGAGAGCCTTCCAGATCCCCCATCCTTGGCTTTGAACACATGGGCAGAAACCACAGGAATGGAGCAGAGCAATCCCTGCTTAGGGATTTCCAGGCCAATCAGTATGGATTTGGGTCCTGTCTGGGAGCCTCCGCCAGAGCCTCTGCTTCTCTTCTCTCTGTTTCGCACGTATCCCAGGGCCCAGCAGTCCTGGTGATAGTCTTGGGAATGTCCCAGAGAGCGCCTCGCAAACATGCTCTCTAGCGACCCCCTCTGGCAGGTTGTGAAAGTGGCCGTGACAGGCTGCAGAACAAGCAGCATCTGGTCTGCCTCACTGAAGAGGTCAACACAAGAAAGTATATGTGGATTGGTGATCTCACAGGGGATGCTATATCCCGGGCGGGGCATCGGTTTTGGGTCGGGGGCCACTGACCCCATAGAAAAGTCAGTCGGGGGCCACACACTAGTAAGAAGTAAAGTGAGAAGCCCCTGAGTGAGAAGGAGAAAGACACTCCCCGCACTCCCCTTGCACACCAGAGCCTAGGGGGGCTCAGGCTAGTAGATTTTGTGTGCTACAGCCCTGCGAGTGTATGGCAGGGGGTCTGGAGTGCCAGCGCAGGCTCCCCAATGCTAAGCCTTGGGGGCTGGATCTAGGCAACCTGGGGGCCGTATCCGGCCCCCGGGCCTGAGGTTCCCCACCCCGGCTGTATCCACTCCCAGGCTAACCTCCTTCATGCTGTCCATTCTGGCTGTGAGAGCCGAGAACAGCTCTGCTTTAGGTCTCTACAGCAGAATCCCAGCAAAGCCATGACTCAGGTGATGGTCCAGCTATTGATCTGTACAGTAACAACGGTGCAAAATACTTGCTCTGCCAGTTGAATGATAGCAGGGCTGGCATTGAGGTGGCTTCACAGGCCCTATGTTTTATAATGCACCATCATGTTCCCTGTTTGTTGTTGTTCTGGAGAGCTTTTGGAGTTTGGCTGTGTGCCATCCTCATTGACTTTCTCCACTTGATCTGGATCGGTCGCCTCATTAATATTGGATCAGAGTTGCAATCCTGCCTTTTGGGTCTCCTTGTAGATTTGCCTCCATGCAAGGAGTGGAGAAGAATGTGGCTTGACAGGCTATCAGCGACTGCTGGGGCAGAGGAATGTGAAAACTCAGGGTAAGGGGAGATAAAATGGGAAACAAAGGTCTCTTTGTGTACCTTAGGGTTAGCTGCAGAAGGGAGAGACATTAGAGAAAGAACAGCCAGGCAAAACACATACATAAACAGAAAATACTTAAGACACAGACGTAGTGTGCAGTAATTGCTGATGTCTAATCTGTACTTTTGTACACAACTGCGTGAATTAATTTTTAACTAAGGAGGGACAGTGATTAGTGGCTAGAACAAGGGACCTGGGAATCATAGTCCCTGGTTTCTATTCCAAGTGCAGGAAGGAGAGTGGGTCGAGCAGGCAAACTTGCAGTCTGAACTCCTGGATTCTCCTCTTGTTCCCAGTCTTCCAGTGACTCACCTAGGATGCATCTATCTACACAGCAGGGCTTAACTTGAAATAAGCTATGCACATTCAGCTATGTCAATTGTGTAGCTTATTTCGAAATTGGGAGCGTCTACACAGCACTTATTTTGAAATAGAGCACTCTTCCTCTGACTTCTCTTACTCCTCGTACAATGAGGGTTACAGGAGTCGGAGTAAGAAGTCCTCCAACTTGACAGTATTTTGACATTATTTCTAAATAACTGCCTGCTGCGTAGACACGGACTAAGTTTTTTCAAAATAATGCTAGATTATGCAATAAAGTGTTGCTGTGTAGACATACCCGTAAGGATCTTGGACTAGCTCTCCTGCCTTTTGCCTCAGTTTCCTTACGTGTAGACTAAGGATGGAATTCTTTACATTTCACTTGAATAGCACGCTTCTTCCTGGAAATCAACAAACCCAAATCCTCCCAGTCAAGTATAGTCCAAATAAATATTAGGAAATGAAGTTTAATTTAATAAAGTTATAGAAAAGTCCCGAGGCTTCCGAGATATTCAGACACATTGGTGAGCATGGTCATGGAAGTACTTAGGCAGGTAGACTACAAGTCGTGCTCATTCTAGCCCTAACGCTTGGCTTGCTGGTGCTTCTTTGTGTACGTTTTCTGTTCCAACCCTAAACTTTTTGGGACGAAGATCTTGTGCTCACACTTATTTGTATTGTGTACTATTGGCACTAGAGAAAGAATACACAATAATGTATGTTTGTAAAAGAACCACGGTACGGTTGAGCGAAAGAGGACAGAGCAGACCAGAAACAAATGTACTTAATTAGCAAATGTGCTGAAGCACCTAGCAGCCCAGTCAGAGGCCGGGGCCTCATTGTGCTATGTGCTGCCCAAACACAGAACAACATGGCTTGTCTTGCATAGCTGAACTTGTTTTCTGGGCTCAGTTATGAACTAGGCTTTAGTCCCCAAATCAGGTTCCTCATGTAGGACCAGGGTAAGGAATGACAGACGGCCAAAACCGTGGGCGGTAGGTGAATCCCGCCTTTGGGGCAGCTAGCCTGGCTCCCCATCTGTTCTACTGGAGGCCCTCCCTGCCACCCACTGGAGCCTTCAGTGCTTCCCTCAGCTCTGGAGGAGTCCCTTGTCCTCTCCAGCACCAGGCCAAGCTGCTGAGCTGAGGCCCTGCTGCCTACCCCTGAGTGCCTGAGCCAAGCGGCTGCATTGTCCCCCTGAGCACCAGGATGAGTCTCTGGCCCGCCTAACACTGAGCCCTCCCTCCCCCGCTCCAGCACTGGGCTTCTGGCTCCCTGCACTGGGCCAAACCTCTGGCCTGCCCCCCTTGGCCAGCCCCAGTGACACCCTGGGCCATCCCTGGCCGCTGGTGGACCCACATGGTCACTGGCTGGAGCTGAGCTCCAGCCAGCTTCAGATAGAGGGAAAGGGGGGGTGAGGTCACAAAGTGGAACATGGGTGGAGGATGACTCAGCCTGCCCTGGCCTGTAAGAACTTGTCGCTGCGGCCCAAACATAGCATCACCTGCTGAAATCCCATTGCCCTTTACATTGTCTGATGCCAGTGAAACAGAAAAGGGGAGTGGGAAATGAAGGAGAAAAGAATAGTAAATAAAAGGCTCCTTATGCTTTCCATAACGCTATAAGCATCACACCGTTCAGTTCATTTGGTATTTACTCCAATAGCCCTCATCAGAGCGCTGGTGCTGCTGATGTGCATGTGTATGTCAAAAGTACTTGCAGAGCTGTTCCATTGTAATTTAGCATTAGTTAATAGCTACTTAAAGTAAAGTGGTTGCCTATTTGATTATGATTGGAGGTTATTAACATTTTTTCCATAAACAGATGGTAACTGTCCTCTGTATCCATTGCAAAGCAATGCCACGGTTCTGATTTCAAGTGGACTAGTTCCTACAAAGAGAGCTTGGCTGCATGCTTTGGATTTTTGTTTGTGTTTTGTTTTTTGTTTCCCTCCTTAACATTGTAATTATCTCTGTAGCTTAAAGGGAAAAAATGTTTAAGTGACACAACCTGCCTTTCCAATGAGACTTAATCCTGACCTCCATTGACTTGCCCATGTCTGAGTATAATTACATGGTTGGTTGGTTTTTTTTTTCTCTCCTTGAAGCTGTACAGGAAGCAAAAGAAATTTGCAGTTAAGAGCATCAGGAAAGTCACTGCTGATTGCCCCAAACGGAATCAGTATCCTACACCCTTCTATTTTATCCTACCAGACTTGTTCATGTTACAGGGATGGTTCCCTCCCAAAGTGCCATACAGGGTGTCTATGCAAGAGGAGCAACTATCCATAGGAAGCAGCATCAGGACACAAAAATGGTTGTGAATAGATCCATGGTGAACGTCAAGTAGAACAAAAATTAGTAAAAGTTTCTGCTGTTTCCTTTGGGTGCAGTCCTGTAGTCTGCTGAGCACTTGTTCTGAGGTGTACGATCCTTCGATTCCTGTGGAAGCTGGTGGGGGCTAGAGGCACTCAGCACCCTGCAAGGTCAAAACCTTTCCTTGGTGGTATCTTATATTTGTTTTAAAAGCCTCTAGGTTTCCTTTGTGCTCTCAACATTACTTAGTTTACCTGCCTTGAAAATGGGGATATCGATTGAAAGGGCATGTGGTCTCACTGGAGCCTCCTTCTGTAAGTGCCTTCTGTGTCTTCTGCTAAAGTGCCATTTTATTTTGTTCTCTGATTTCAACATCTTGAAATCCTCTGCTCCGTCTGCAGGCACCTTCCTTTCCATTAATAGTGCAAACCAGAGCCACAGCAGCAACAGTCAAACAAAACACCTCCACGCATGTCTTGGCGAAACTCAAAAGAAAGCACTTCACTGCCTCCAGCAGCAATCTCCAGAGAAGGGGTGGGGAACCTTTTTTGGGCTGGGGGCCACTGACCAACAGAAAAGTCAGTCAGGGGCTGCACATAAGTGAGAAGCAAAGAAAAAAAAAAGACAAACCCTCACTGCTGTGGCCCCTGACTGAGGAGAAAGACATTCCACATTCCCTTTGCACACCAGAGCCTACGGGAGCCCAGGCTAGTACATTTTGTTTGCTCCAGCTCTGTGGTGGGGCAGTGGAGGGGCTGGAGTGCCAGCACAGACTCCCCAATGCTGAGAGGAAGCCCCTAGCCTCAGGGGCTGGATCCAGGCAAGCTGGGGGTCGCATCCTGCCCCTGGGCCTGAGGTTCCCCATTCCTGCTCTAGCGGGATGCCTTTATCTTTTTTTCACAGGACTGGAAGCATATGAGTATCACCCAAGGCTGTGTTATGCCAGCATTCTTGTTCCCTTTACCATTTTTCTAGTCCAGTGGCTACCAGCATTTTCGAGCATACAGACCCCTTTTCAATCTATTAAAATTTTATGGCCCTCCCGTAAGTGCTTTTATACATCGTGCATTTATTTAAATTGCTATTTTAAACTTTCGACAGACCTCCTACAGTACCATCGTGGATCACCAGGGGTCTGCGGACCACAGGTTGGGAACTGATGTTCGAAGTCCAGCTCTTGGAAGACAAGAGCTGTATTTACTTCTATTGTCTTGCTACACCAGATAGCAGCAGGCTTTTTGCCTATCTTAACTGAGAGCAACCAGATTCTTGGTAACCAGACTACATAAGCAAAGGTGGGAGAGTAAGTTCTGCCCAACGTTGGCAACTCCATAGACATACCATCCCTGAAAGAGACAAGAATCAGGCTTTGGAAGGGAACAGAGATGCTTGTCACTTTCTGCTATGAGTTACTTGGACAAATGCTTAGTAAAAGACTGGCAACTGCTTAGATCTAAGTAAAAAACATTGACTGAACTTTAATGGGCTGCTTTAAAGAAGTGCTTGTGAAATATACTTACCAAACACCTCTCAAGCATCAACTTCAACTTCTTAGCCACAATGAATGTTATGTAAGAGAGTTACTTACAATTACAATTCAGTAGTTGTAATTTGACTTAACATACTTCTGTTATATTTAAAGTTCCTTTAACCCTTTCATCACACATCAGACCTTCTGTTTCTCTTATATCTTTCTTGCTTTTCTGCATATTCATTCTTTCCAATTATCTGCTGGGTTTTCTGATTGCACCGGTTACATTGATGGAAAGAGCTCGACAGACTTTGGCTGGTGAAAAGCTGCAACACACAAATCTGGTTCTCTTGTCTTTTCTCCAGTGAGTTCCATGAACGGGTCACAAACCAAGTGGCACCCACAGTTGTTTGCAGCTAAGTTGAGATGCAAACACCAGATTGGTCAGGTGGAAGTAAACAGCTAGATTATAAACGAAAAACAAACCAAACCAAACCCACAAGCAAAATCCCAAATCCAAGTGCTTTGCATATTATTCTGCTTGGCAATGCAGCAATCATAAACGGGAACAGATTGGAACTGCAGGGTTCCCAGGACGTTGGGTTAATGAAGAACGGTAGGAGGCGGGTTATCGGGCTGGATGTGCAAGTGCACTAGGCTTGTAACTTCTTGGATAATGAGGTCACAACCTTGCATACAGTTCCTAGGAAAGAAGACTAGGGCTAATGATACAGTGTGTCATGCTGGAGGGGCCGGGTGGACTTTCTTTTGCAGATTTGGAAATGACTGAGCCATGTTGGTTTGTGGTCCTGGTTTCCTCTACCCACAACTCAGTTCCACAGCTGTTCCCCGCCCCCTTCCTGCCCTTTCTCCAAGGCCCCACCCCTGCTCAGTCCATCCTCCCTCCCTAATTCTCACTCACTTTTATCAGTCTGGGGGAAGAGATCTGGGATGCAGGAAGGATTCAGGACTGGGGCCAGGGTTTGGAATGCGGGTTCCAGCTGGGCACCACTTACCACAGTTGGCTTCTGAGTGGTGGTGCAGGAGGCTAAGGCAGGCTCACCCCTGCCCTGGCCCTGCACCACTCCCAAAAGCTGCCAGCAAACTCTCTCCATCCCTGCCCTCCTCTGCTCTTTGGAGATGCAGTACAGGCAGGAAGAAGGGGCACCCTGACATTAGCACCCCCCTTCCTCTCCTTCCTGTCCCCGTACAGCAAACAGGAGGCTCCCAGGGGTGAGGGGCACCTCCAAGGCAGAGTGCAGGAGTGGCACAGGAGTGCTGAGAGGGGCAGATGAAGTGCCAGCACTTGATAGCCTGCCAGCCAAACCTGTCAGGATCCCCTGTCAAAGACTCCAAGATCTACCAGTAGATCCCGGTCTACTGGTTGGTTACCACTGCTCTAAGCCATGAGACTGAGCTTTTCCTTCAACCGTATTCGAGCATAAGTACCTCCGCTGACACTGGCAATAACTGAGCAAATCTGTGTTACGATGGTGGTATTGGGGCTGGAGCACTGCAGCGTAACACAGGGAGAAGCAGGAAGGCCCAATCCTTGCTTTTCATTCCTGTGTCACCTTTAATTAATTCTTTAATTGTGATTTCTCTATTCTACAATTCCCAGAATTTTGGGAAAGGCTACAAGGCACTAAATGTACTCCCCAGAGTTTGTAGTATAGTAAACTTCCGATAATCCAGCACTTTTAGGACCCAGGGGGGTGCCGGATTATCGGAAGGGGGGGCTATGAGGAGTCTGGGGTGGGGTGGGGGGATGCCACCCCAGACCCCTCATAGCCCCCCCTTCCGATAGTCCGGCTCTGCCCCAGGTGTGCCCGATTCAGCCGCTGCTGGTCAGTTTCATCAGCGGCTGAATCGGGGACGCCTGGGGCAGAGCAGGTGGGGTGCTGACGGGTTGGTCTGGTAGCACTGCCCCTCGGCGCTGCGAGACCAACCCGGCAGCACCCCAGCTGCTTTTGGGGATGCCTGAGACAGCAGCTGGGGTGCTGCCCGGTTGCTCCCGCAGCGCCGAGGGGCAGGCGCTACGGGACCAACCCAGCAGCACCTCAGCTGCTCTGCCCCAGGCATCCCCAAGTCAGCCGCTGCTGAAACTGATCAGCAGCTGGCTTCAGGAAGCCCAGGGCAGAGCTGCTCTGTTCCAGCCTTCCTGGAGCCAGCCGCTGATCAGTTTCAGCAGCGGCTGACTTGGGGACGCCTAAAGCAGAGCAGCTGGGGTGCTGCCGGGTTGGTCCCGCAGCCCCTAGGGGCAGCGCTATGGGACCAACCTGACACCACCCCAGCTGCTCTGCCCCCGGCTTCCTCGATTCAGCTGCTGGTCAGTTTCAGCAGTGGCTGAATCGGGGAACCCGGGCGCAGAGCAGCTCCAATTGTCCGGCAGCCGGAGCACGTCCGGGTTCCTGATGGTGCTGGACCATCAGGAGTGCCGGAGCATTGGATGCCGGACCAATTGAGTTTTACTGTACATCTTCTCCTCTGGCTTGCTATGGGATGAGGCTCCACAGGATTTTTCTCCTGTTTAGCCAAAGCTCCTCCCTTTTAGCCCATCCCTAAACTCTGCATCCAGAGAGAGCAGCTCTTGAAATTAGTGACACCTAAATGGGGATGTGAGGTACATGCATTAGTACAGGGTAAAACCAGGTGGAAGAAGTAGCAGTTTTTAAGGGAGATTTACAACAGTAATAGGCGGATATTTGTCGGTTGTGTGTTTAGGCTTCATGTGGTCTGAGAAATAACTTCTGAACCCTGGAATCACTAAGGCTGTGGAATAGTCTCCAAGGGAAATGGTAGGAGCTCTGTCATTTGGGCCATATTGTAAGGACTAGTGTGCATAAGAGAATCTAATTGGCCTCTTCCATCTCTCATTTCTACTTTCTCGGATGGAGTAACAGTGCTGCCTGTGTTTTGGGCATTACTGAGCATCTGTCTACCATTGTTTAGCAGCTTTATTGCTGAAAATGGAAGTCATGTACCATTCAGGCATTTCAATAAGCAACTATGCCAATAAAAAGTAATGACGCCCATGGAAAATGCTTGGCCTGATACATGAAGTCAGGTGCATTAGCAGCTCTCAGTATTCTGTAGGAACAAATCAGGTGATTTCAGTGTTTGGTGTCCAGGGTCTTCCACGGTCCAGATCCGAGTGTTGGGAACTGCCTTCAGTTGACATTAGGGATTCTTGGGAAGGAGGGGGAAGAGTGTTCGGCTGGCTGGAATCCATATTGGATATCCTATGTCTGCTTCAGAAGAAAGAGCTGGAACTCTAAGCTGGTATTGCTGATAACCCCAAAGGAAAATAAACTGATTTTCAGTATAAAATAGTTAGAAATGACTAACTGAAAGGAGTGGGCACTTACAATCCAACTGCCACATGTAGACTTGAAAGGATCTGATTTTTCTCAGGAAATATTGTTAAATGTCGTTTTTCCCCCCTATACATACACTACTGCCATAGACGATAACTGAAATTTATAGATAGGTGAAGTAAGAAGAATGCTGCTGCTTGAGAATTTATCAGCATGTGATGTAAAAATATTCACTGTGTGTATTTTGACTAGGGATGATGTTAAAATGCATTTAATTAAGTAAAGTGTAACCTGCTGAAAATTTCAGCCGTTGCATGTGCACCAGCTCCTGCCTGCCTCCCCAATCACGTGCTGCTGCTTCCGACACAGGTGGGAGTGGGCAGGCGGCTCCAAGGGAGCTGATGCACACCGGGTGCCTGCACATAACTGGAGGTTAACCAATGAGCCCAGGCTCATCCTTTAACCATGTACACAGTTACACATTCACATCCCTAATGTTAACATGTATTGCTGATAGTTTTCATATGAATGGTTAGAAAGTTTTAACTTTTTAAATCTCAATGCCTACAGTCACTAATGAGTATCTGACTCCCCATGCACGTAATTTCCTGCAACTGTGAAAAATCAAAATGGATAAAACAAGCTTAACTCTTATAATTTTGTACAATTGGGAACATTTGAATTGATTTAAACATTGCTTAATATATACATTTATATGGAAAGCTGCATAAATGTTAAAAACTTGGGCTCAGCAGAGCACTCATAATTGCTAAAAGACTAGTGTTACAAAAATGGAAATCCAAAAAGTGACCAACAATTGATGATTGGAGCATAGATCTAAAAAACATGGCCATTCATGGAAAGAATTATATACTGTTACAGAAATGCTCCAGAAAAATTACGAGGTATGGGATACATTCTTGGAAGAATCTCAGTGATCTTATTATATGGATGGTTCTTCCTCATTCACTGCCTTCTCTCCCCTCTCTGCCTCTCCCCTCCCCTCTAAAATTTGCTTCTGGTTTTTATTGTGTACATTTTTGTATATTTCTCTACACATAAAACAAAGATAAGGCAGAATAAAATGTAAAATTAATTGGATTTTATAAACAAATTATTTGCAAACTGTAATAGAGAGAATTGATGTATATTTCATCCATTTATATGGTAAAATCAAATGTTTCAGATATAATTAAGGTCAGGTATCAAATGGTTAACACATTGTGAGATGTTAATGGATAGATTTTGTGTGTGTGTGTGTGTGTGTGTGTGTGTGTGTGTGTGTTACAATTGATTGAGAAAAGATAAACATTAATATTTTTATCCATCAAAATAATATAAAAACTTAAATTCTGCTAAGACTAATGATATTCTGGTGGAGTTCAAGGAGCTGAAAGAACCATATTACCTGTTGCATGCTACAGAAAGATAGGGCACCAAGTTTAGCCATGACAACTGGTACAGGCCCAGAGTAGGTCATCCTGTTTTCCAAAGGTCTAGGAAGGAATTCCCTCTCCCCACTTTGGCTATATTTTTCTAGTGGATTTCCTCTCTTTATTCCAGTAGATCATACCTCTAGTCTCCCGCAGCACAAGGGCAACATGGAGTCACTGCCTTCTTCTTCCCTGCCTCATGGTTGTCCCTTTCCTCTTTATGTCCCTACTCTGCCTCCAACCTGCTCCTACTTTATCCCTTCCCCCAAGCCTTGACCCTGCTTTGCCCCTGCCCCTCCTTTTCCTGCCCCTTCTCCTGAGCCCCCTCCCCGAGCGATGTGACCCAGAGCGCTAGCCGGGGGGAGAAGGGGCTTTGGCACCATTAGCAGGGGTTGGGTCCATTAGCAGGGGTTGGGCCCACACCAGCACTCACTGCAGCATTGAGAAGTGGAACAATCCGGCCCACGCCCACTCTGCTCCCTTGGCTTGCAGATGTGTCGCTCAAGGCAGCGGAGCTGGCTGGGGCTGGGTTGCTCCACTTTCCACTGCTGCGGGTGAATGCCAGGGTGGGTCCAACCCTGCTTTTGGCACCTTAGTCCCCCAAGCTTCACTGGGCCCCATGGAGCCCCTCAAAATGCAGAGTCCAGGGTGGCTCCCCCGAACTGTCCAATGGATGGGAGGACGGCTCTGTATGTTCCTTATTTTTCTTTGCTCCTCTAGTCCTAGAGGTTTCTTCTCTGAGGCTCCAAGACTAGACCTCTCAAAGGCCCCGTCTTGAAGTGTTCAGTACACACGACGGCTGTTATTGTGCAACCCAACATTACACTCACTAGCGTGGAGGTGCTCCCTCTAGGAGCTTACTGTATCTTGTCAGTTTGCACAGCTGGGCCAGAAACACACGTCCCCAGGAGGTTTCTGGTGCATTTTGCTTCCAGCTGGTCTCATGGATGCCTCAGGAAAAGAACTGCATTTGATGTGGCATTTTTGTCTTGTTTGTTTCTCATACCAGCTGGACCAAAGACATGAAAAATAACAGTTGTTCCAAGCACTGCAAATATTCTGGTCAGCTCGGAGTTTGAATGAAAGTCCTTTATGTCACTTCATCTCCAAACCAGTTTACCTCTCCCTAATTCAGACTAAGGGTGACTCTGCTGGAAGTTGGACAAGGGGACCCATCTGAAGCAAAGCAAGTGACCCTTTGCTTCCTTTGCTCCATTCTAAAATGGAAGGTTAGACCGGGTGGGAGGAACAGACAGACAGAGGGAGGCTGTGGGGGCGGAGACTTATTCTGTAATCTGAATTTGGAGTCACTATCTCTTGAGTGCAGCGTGAGTGTGGCAAAGACTGATATCCCTGTGCCTGGGCAATCCTAGAGTGGGATGGGGAAGGGTAGGCTCCGCAGCACAAGAGAATTCTGTCTTGACACAGTGCAATATCCGCCGCTCACACAGAACCCTGCGGCACTGAGACAGCTGCTGGAATTGGGGTAAAGAAGCTTTCCCTTTTGTTGCTGACAGGACAGTTTCATTTTGATATGGTAAAAGCTCTCGTGACTTCTGCAATTTTCCAGATGGGTAACAAAAAAACTAGAAGGAGGGGGCATCTTGGCAGCTTTCTGAGCGCCTGCCTATGGAGCTGCATCCATTGGCTCAGATCTGCTGACAGGGCTTAATAGTCATTATATTAAATGATGCCGGCGCGGAGAGAGGCAGGTAAAACCACTGCCATCCTCGGGCTGAGATGTGCTTCCTATGGTACAGGGCCCATGAATGCTGAAGAATAAACCGTATTCTCAAAACGGCCCCACTTTTGCAGCACAGGTTTAGGGAGCCATGAGTTCTGCAGTTTGGAGAAGGCTTGTGCTGCATGTCCTAAACGATCACGTAAGACTTGGCCTTCCAGAGCAGACCAACAGCCCACGTAGTCCAGTGTCCTGTCTCCAGCCCTGCCAAACCCTCTTGTCCAGGGCACTGTCTTAAGCTCTGTTGGAGCAGGCCAGTGGTTCATTTTGTCTTCCACTGTGCAGGTCAGTCCAGTCGCTGCATCTGTCCCTTGCAGTACCGCCTGACCTACCAGATCACATCAGCTGCCTGTCCTAAACCCTTACACTGCCTTTTGCCCACAGCAGATGGGTCTGGCAGTAGCTGATGCTGGAGTTCACCTCAGAGGGTGAAAAGTGCCCCGTACGCAGTGCGTGTTATTTACCATTGGAGGGGGGGGATTCAAAGCTGTGGGACTGTGAAGAGGTAGGGGGGGGGGAACTCCTCCCTCACCATTGCCACAGCAATTCTCTCTTTCTCCCGCTCTCTCTTTTCTACTTTCCTCCCCTACCCCTCATCCTTCCCTGCCATTTCCTCCTCCTCCCACCAGTAGCATTAATCTTCTGCCTTGTGCCCGTGCCGTGTAGTACATTTGAACACGCTGTAGCGACACGGCTGCTGGGACACCTGTGGTATTTAATGATCAGGCCTGCGCTCTTCTCGTTAGGGGGCCCCCTTGTCAGCTCTCTGCCACCTGTTCTGTCTCGCAGTATAGCGCTGTTTATTTAACAGAGAGATTAAGCATGACATGACGACTCCCAGCGGAGGAGCCAGGGAAACTGCTGCCATCTATAAACCGGAGTCTTTCTTTTATTTATTTATTTATTTAATTGCCATCAAGGACTTGTGAGCTGGTTTTGGAAAGAGAGGCTCCGGTTAACCCTTTCCTGCTCACGTGGCACGAAAAGAAGCCTGTTAGGGCGCGGCCGCAGGAGGGAGAGGCTCACCTTATGACCTATGAAGTTGAGGGAGGGGCAAGACCGGGGGCATAGTGACACTGGTGCTCAGTTTATGACATTGTGTGGGGTTTTTTTTCTCAGAGGGAGGAGAGCTTTCTGGAAGCAACCGCCCCTTGTCTAACTTCTGCAGGTGTTCTCCTTCCCTTCTCTCAAGGAGTGCCTCATTGTGGCAGGATGCCTCCAAGGTGGGCTGAGGAAAATCAGGTTTCCCTCCTCCTTCCTGGTCTCTGCAGCTTGCAGAGGATCTCTTAAGCTTCCACGGTGAAATGATGCCTTAGTCCCTGAAAGCAAAGAGCTGCCTTCAACTCAGGGGGACTTCTAGGTTGGATATTAGGAAAAACCATTTCACTAGGAGGGTGGTGATGCACTGGGATGGGTTACCTAGGTTAGCCCTAGAGGTTTTTAAGTTCCAGCTTGACAGAGCCCTGGCTGGGATGATTTAGTTGGGATTGATCTTGCTTTGGGCAGGGAGCTGGACTCAATGACCTCCTGAGGTCTCTTCCGGCCCTAGGATTCTATGATTCTGTGTTTAAGCTCATGAGGACTTGGTGTTGGAAATGGACCCTACTCTCTGATATTAGGCTACTGGTGTCTTTTCCTAATTCCAAATAGGTGATTCTATACTCTATAGGCTGTGTCTACACTGCACCCCTTTTCCGGAAAAAGGATGCAGATTAGACAAGTCGGAATTGCAAATGCAGCGGGGATTTAAATTTTCCCCGCTGCATTTGCATGAACATGGCTGCCGCTCTATCCCGGCTCGGGGCTTTGCCGGAAAAAAGCGCCAGTCTAGACAGGGATCTTTCGGAAAATAAAGCCTTTTCCAAAAGATCCCTGTCTAGACTGGCGCTTTTTTCTGGCAAAGCCCCGAGCCGGAAAAAAGCGTCAGCCATGTTCATGCAAATGCAGTGGGGAAAATTTAAATCCCTGCTGCATTTGCAATTCCAACTTGTCTAATCTGCATCCCTTTTCTGGAAAAGGGGTGCAGTGTAGACGCAGCCTATAGTTATATTCCAGAATCCTCCTGCACTGTCACTCGGGTTCACTATTCTTCACTCCTCGCCTTCAATTGTTGTACAGTGTTTTGGGGGCACTGGTAAATGGCTGTTGTGCTCCACCCTAGAAGTGGCTACATTTCAGTAGTGAGTAAAGTGATTGCTGCATGAATACCATCTGTAATGTGCTTTGGGACCAAAAGATGTATTTCTTATAAGGACGTACTTAGGTAGGAGCATTTTCTATATAAATAACTGAAAGGTTTCTGTTGCCCCCCACAGGTGCTCCAGTAACAAATATGTTGACTTCTTTTAAAATATATATTATTAATTTGGATATAATGGCTAGTGTGGAATTATTTATTAAGTTGTGATTTTTAATCAAGCAGGAAAGAAATTACAAATAGAGAGAATACATAACTCAAGGCAGCAAAGCCTTGGGATCAATTTATGGTCTCCTTAATTAATCTCTCTCCCTATTATTTATTGCATTTTGTAAAGAGAGAGAATTCACGTGCTTGTTGGAATGAAAGAATTCAGCCTGCAAGAAGGCTGAGCAGCTGGTAAGGACATATCCCCAGCATGGCAAGGATGCAGAGAGGGTACGTTATACTGACAGCTCATTAGCCTAGACGTTGTTAAGTGTAATAATGGATGTGAGAGGGAGGGTGTGTGATACTCAGGGTTCCGGTTTCTCATTTTGATGCTACCTGGGGCCCCTAAAAAATTGCACCAGGCCCAAATTTTTTAAAAAAGTGTGGGATCGTACTTAATTTGCACGTGCAAAGACTCTGTTCATGCAAATCATGTGGCTGCATGCACAGCCCCTGCCCTTAAAATCCCTCCCATGCTGAAGAAATTCCTTTCTACTAGTACACCATACACTAGACTTGGGGAAGACAAGACCTATTCAGCTGGTCTTTTCCCTGCCTTTTCCTCATTGGATTATCTATTGTGCCTTGTCTTGTCCAGCAGTGCTGCCGACTCTTTCCAAGGAAGCCTGTTCCACAGTCTAATGGAACTCACTGTTAGAAGCAGAGCCTACATTTTCTTTTGTTCAGTACCATTCCATCATGCCGAGTAACACCCCGTTGAGCCCTCCTCTACGATTTCTCTCCTCTTCATCCTTGTAGATGATTTTTTCTCTCTCTCTCCCTTAATCCCCATTAAGGGAGACCAATCCATATTTAGTTTTTAAACTCCCTTTGTAAGTCAGTCCCTTCAGTCTCTTCATCATTTTTGTTGCTCTTCTCTGAATTTCCTCAAATGTGTTTGATGCTTTTCTGGCGTGGTGCCCAGAACTGTTTGCAGTATTCCAGGTGTGGTCTCACCTGAGCTCTAGGGAGATGGACTGTCTCTGCTCCGTAATGTAAAGTTGCTGCATATGTAGGCTGGAATTTCTGGCTTTTTTTTTTTTTTTTGCTTTTATTAATTGCATTGTGGGCTGATAAGCCTTTTGTTGCCTAGTGTCACCCACCAGCCTTTTTTTGCATAGCTTTTTTTCCCCAGGTTTTTGCCTTTCACTACATTATTTGATTCGATTTTCTCCCAAACGCATTTGCTTGCATTTTTTTCTAGGTTTAGGTCTTGTTTTGTTTCCTTCCCAGTTTTCTAAGCCTTATAGGTGCTTTTTGTATGGCTTCCCATCTTCAGTGACTTCTTAATTTTATTATCATTGGAGTATAGAAATGAACAGACAGGATCTGAAATAATCCTATTATTTTGGAATCCTCCTCCTGTTAGTGGCTAGCAGCAGATATTTCAGAGGTAATTATTTCCCTAAACATATGAATATCAGCTTTATAGTTATTGTGGGGTCATAATGATGTTACCTAAGACCAGACTTAACACCATTCCCTGCTGCCAATGCCTTCCCTCAACTTTAAACTTTGCTATTTTATTGCCCTTTGTCTGCACTTCTTCACCCTGTTTTGAATTCATGCACATATTTCAGTTTTCAAAAGGCAGGTGATGAGTTTTTGTGGACTACCTAGAATGCACTGGCAGATAACAGCTATATAAATAAAATGTATGATTATTATTAATGCTATGTGACAGCCCTCAGATCCAAGCCAATTTGAATTAATTTTTCAAGTAAGATTTTGTGAAGCACTGTATCAAATGCTTTATGAAGGCCAGATATATTGCAGCCAGTGCATTTGCTTCCTCTGCTCATTTTGTAATTTAACCAACAACAAAAAAAGTGATCAAATTAGTCTGGCATGATTTGTGCTTTATACATCACCAGTTTATTGCTCTTGGTTCTATTATCCTTTAGGTACTTAAAGAATTTTGTCTCTTCATATTTGTTTAATTGTTTTACTAGTGATCAAAGTTAAATTTATTCATCAAATATGCACATGTAACAGTTAACAATATATATGAGGAAAATGAAGAATAATGGTAGTTGTCTGTCTTACTGGTATGATTTTAGGTATAATGACACCAGTAAGACACGTGGAACATCCAGCAGATGTACGTTACCTAGACTAGAATGTCTTGGTAGCATACCCCCACTAGCTGCTCCATTTATGTCCAGTTGATCTGGAGAATCATTCTAGGTAGTCCACAAGAGAGAAAACATGAATGAATTTACTAGAAGGACTTCTTGTTTGCTTTGACCATTATTTTGGAAATGTGAATTCTTTTATCTTTGTGAGTGCCACACTTAATGAAGGAGTTGAGAATGAATAAATAGTGAGCCTATATCGATATATAAAAACAGCATCTCTCTGTTCACTCTGACTTCATTTTTGGAAGATCAAGGAAATTTTCTTCCCCTCCACTGCTGTTGTACAGCTGGATTTTAAATTTCCATTCCCTTATTACAATGCCATTTAGATCTTAATAGCAAAACACATGGTCCTTACTTATCATGTTTCTTTTCCATCAACATTTTTCTGTGCTACTGACATATTCCATAATGGGATTTCTGATATAGGACTATTGCCCCACTTGGAGAGTTTGGATGACGTTATCTGTCTGTCTCTGTTATCTAGTAATATATAGCAGATAATGGAACATCAGCACATGCCAAATAAGTAGGCTTGGCTGAATGCAATTTTTCTATTTTTATAATTTTTTATAGATAGCAATTTTTAGCTTTAAATTGTTTTATCAATTTTAAATTTTGACAGTTATACAAAATTATGGGGGAGGAGGTGTTCCAGGCAGTATTAGGAATGGGGGATATTGAGATTCAACTGTTAAAACACAAATTCTCAACACCATATGTATAAGAACACAACATACATATAATTGAAATAAAAGCTGTAGTTTTTCAAGCAACATTTTTCTACTCTGCTTAAGTTTTGATTTTTATTAATGTTCATTTTTCCTCAGTTTGTACGTGTATGGTGAAATTGATGTTGATCGACATTTACTGATAAAAATCTAATCCTTCTGAGCCTACTAGTAAGACTGGTAGCTAGGTGGATGTGTTCTCTGTGGGAGTACCAGATGCAGAAGTTGTAAGGATAATTCAGGCATCCCTCTTTATTATATATGTGGCTAAAGGCTCTGATTGCACTCTACAATGGTGGCGGGACAATCTGCAGCCCAAGGGCCACATGTGGCCCATTGGGATTCTGCGTTTGGCTCATGAGACATTTTGTTTACTATTGCCCATGCACAAGGTTGCTGGATTCTGCTGTTTTTTGTCCATGTAGGTTTTTTCCTACCACTATTACTAAAGTGACATGCACCTAAAGCAAGGGCATGTGAAGCGAGGTGTGTGCTGATTGTACACAACATTAGAGAGTGGTAAGCTCCCTCTGCATCCAATCAAAGTGCTGCTACATTTAATCGGCACACCCCACAAATTCTAGATAGGCAAGCACCGTTATCAAAACTGTCCTTTCCCTGGAGATTCTTGGTTATGACAATCTTGTGGCCCGCTGAGATGAAGGAGGACCACTCATGTAGCCCACTCACTAACCTAGTTAGCCCCTCGCTGCTCTACAGAGCCTTTCCTCTTCTAGGTCCCACTGACTTACGTCACAGTAGAGAAGTTAGGATCTGCTGGGTTCTTATTGCAGTTGGCTCAGGGCAACATGCCCAGCAGAAGACATTATCAGCGGAGGCTCTCCTTGTCTTGAATGTGGTTCCTTTAGGGCTTGCCAGAATCTCAGTTTGGAGGGCTGCAGGGTGCCACGCCAGAACATTTTGTGTAGCAAAGCTTTTCATTAATCGTCCTAATCAGAAGTGGGGTTTGGGCTTTTTTGGTATTGTAGACGATGATTTTGTTGAAGGAAGAACACTGGGACCGATATGTTTCTGAATAATAATAATAAAAATAAATGGTATGGCCAAAACTATGTTTACTTGCTACATAGTGGCCCTCAAAGAGGGAAACAGTCTTTCTTCATCGGACATTTAGTTCAAAATTCAACCTTGACTGTTTAGCTGATCTAAATAAATACATCAGCACTCCCTGACATTTGCCTTTGGAAATTACTTTGGGTCCATGTAAGAATATGTTTTCAACTGGCATAAATTTCTAAAGCCACACTCACCTGGGTTTTCAGAAATATGGTCTGAGTTAGCGGCATAGTGCTAGTTTTTATTCCCATTAAAGTCAACAGAAAAACTTCCACTAGCTTTTGTGATAAGAGGATTTTATCTTAACTTCCCCCCTCCCCCAAACTCTCACATATCTGTTTTCATCTTGACTTAGGCTTGGTCTATACTGCTTCTTCAGACAACGTAAGTTACAGCTCTCAGGGGAGTAAAAAAAATCACTCTGAGCATTATAACTTACATTATCCTAACATAGTGCCTACTCTGTGTTATGTCGGCAGATGCTCTCCTGGGCTATGTCTAGATTGCATCCCTCTGTTGACAGAGGGATGCAAATCAAGCACGTCAAAATTGCTAATGAAGCAGAGTGCTGTGTCTTTACGTGCTCCTATATATATATATATATATATATATATATATATATATATATATATATATATAAAATAAGTTTGAGTTCAAGATTCTAAGCTTTTCTGGCAAGAGTATAAGGTGTTGAAGGATATGTGGGGGAGGTACTTATAAATTCACACAAAACCCTGGATGAGACTGAAGACCGATATGGAAGGGTAATGTATAAGTGATATATGATGAAGGTCTCATGCTCCTATTACTAGAACATCCTTACAATCTCTAAATGTGATAAATGACACTTTTATAACTCAAAAAGTGTTGCATCCAAAACAGGGAATTCTATATTAGACATCATCTTGTCAGATACAGAGGAGCTAATAACTGAACTAAAATGTAATGGTAATTTAGTTACAATTGATTATGACTTGATCACATCTTTAATGTGCAATCAGACTAAAGTCTAGACCAGTGGTGGAAATGCACCTGCCTGCAAACACTCAGACAGACACACACACAGCTTTATAAGGGCCAGCTTCATAAAGGGGAACAGCTAGATCAGTTGGAAAGAAGAATTTATTCAGAAATATCTGAAAGATAACTGGATTTTTTTTATAGAATGTTTTACATGCCCCAAAAAACACATTCGAGGAAGATGGTTGTATCAGTTAAAAAACTGATCTGATTTTTAAAAAATGAGGAGGATGAAATAATATAACAAATGGAAGAAAGGGAAAGTTGACAGTAATCTATAAAGATCAGAAGTGAGGAAGTGTAGAAACTTGATAAGGGAAGGAAAGGGACACAAGGGGAAATCTCTGGACAGCAGAACTAAAGACAATAAGAAGGATTTTAAAAATTAAACTTGGAATAGAAAGAATCCTAACAATGGTAAGTGGTCCATTACTAGCTGGAAATGATAGACTTATTAATAGTAATGCAGAAAAAGCAGAAGTGCCCAGTGAATATTTCTGTTATGTATTAGAGGGGAAAAATAGATGATGTAGTCATACCATAGTATAACATTCTTCCACTACTCTAGTCCAGGGGTGAGGAACCTCCAGGCTACGGGCTGAACACGGTTAATCAGGATTAGCTCCTGGTCAGTTGCTTTGGTTACCTGAGCATCCAGCTACTTGTAGCTTTCAGTGACTCCTGTTCGCCATTGCTGGCCAATAGGCGCTTCATGAAGTGGTGGCATGACCTGCACCACTTCTCACAGTTCCCATTGGCTGGGAGCTGTGAACTATGGCCCCATGGGAGCTTTGAACCGCCGTATCTGCGGACAGTCAAGTAAACAAGCTGTCTGATAGCCTGCTAGCAGCTAATCCTGGTGAACTGCATCTGGATAGCACTCCAGAGGAAGTTTCCAATCCCTGGGCTAGTATCTCTGAAGGATTTTAAACAGCAGCTAGTGAAGTTAGATATTCTGGAATCAGCAGGTCTAAATAACTTGCATTCAGAAGTTTTAAAAGAGCTGGCCCGGGTGCTTGCTGGACCATTCATGTCGATTTTCAATAAATCTTGGAGCACTGGGGAAGTTCCAGAAGACTGGAAACAAGCTAATGAGGTGACAACATTTAAAAAGGGTAAACAGGATGATCTGGGTAATTATAGGCCTGTCAGTCATCAATCCCAGGCAAGATAATGAAGTGGCTGATATAGACCTTGATTAATAAAGAATTAAAAGAGGGTAATATTATTAATGCCAATTAACATGGGTTTATGGAAAGTACATTCTGTCAAAGTAACTTGATATTTTTTTGAGATTATATATTTGGCTGATAATGATAATGGTATTGATGCAATATTTCTAGACTTCTGTAAGGCGTTTGACTAGGTACCTTATGATATTTTGATTTAAAAAAACCCTAGAATGATATAAAATGAACATGGCATACATTAAGGGATTAAGAACTGGCTAACTTATAGATTTCAAAGAGCATTTGTGAACAGAGAATCATCATTGAACAGGTGGATTTCTAGTCGAGTCCTGTGAGAATTGGTTCTTGGCCTTATGCTATTTATTTTTTTTATTTTTATTAATTAACTGGAATAAAACATAAAAAAGCATCATTGATAAAGTTTGCCTATGACCCCAAAATTGGACAAGTGCTAAATGATATGGAGGACAGGACCCTCATACAGAGTGATCTGGGTTGCTTGATTAACGGAGTGCAAGTAAACTATGAGTTTTAATATGGTTAAATGTTGACATCAAGGAGCGAAGAATGCAGGCCATAATTATATGGTGGGGAACTCTGTTGTGGAACATTAGTGACCCTGAGAAAGATTTAGGTGTTGTGGTGGATAATCAGCTGATCATGAGCTAAAAGTGTGATGCTTTGGCCAAACAGGCTAATGGGATTCTGGGATGCATAAACATGGGAATCTTGAGCAGGAGTAGAGAGGTTATTTTATTTTTGTATTTGGCACAAGTGCTCCTGCTGCTGGAACCAGTTCTGTGTCCGGTTCTGGTGTCTGCAGTTCAAGAAGGATGTTGATATTTTGGAGAGGGTTCAGAGAGGAGTTGGGAGGATAATAAAGGATTTGAAAACCTGCCTTACAGTGACAGACTTGGGGAGCCTAATCTATTTAGTGTTACAAAGAGAAGGTTAAGGGGTGACCTGATTACAGTCCATAAGTGCTTGCCTGGGAAACAAATAATGGGCACTATAGTCCAGGAGAGAAAAAATAACATGAACCAATGAGTGCAAGGTGAAGCTAAGCCTGGAAATCAGGTCGAAATTTGTAATGATCACAGTAACCCCTAATACAGTTCAGTTTGCCAAGGGTCATGTTGGATTCTCCATTGCTGACACGTTTTGAATCGAGATGGGATATTTCTCTGTTTAAAAGATCTGCTCTAGGCATTATTTTGGGGAAGTTCTCTGGACTGTGCTATGCAGTATGACAGACTAGTCACTAGATGATCACAATAATCTGTTCAGACCTTGGAATCTATGAAAAGGCAGAGACAGTATATTAGAGAAGTCTCTTGAGCGGCACTGTGAGGCTGCACGCTGCCCCTTAATGAAGCCCTTGGGAACAGGGAAGGCTGTAAAGAATTAGTTCCTGTCTACATGTCTGAATACAGTGTGAGGATGGGGGTGGCATCTCAGGGGAATAAAAGCAGAAGGATGCTTTATGAAGGTATTAGCAGCTGGTGGTAAGTGCCTGTCTGCACTGAGCTGTAGAGGCTAGGAGTAGCTGGAGTGAGATTTGCTGTCATGCTGATTTTTTAAGGACAAATAACCTTGGCTGGAATTTGCACTAATGATTTTCTAAGCATGATGCTGCCGGAGTTTGCAGACAAAAAATGTTTCTTTGTTTTTCTTAGGAATAGACAGGGATGGGTGGAAGGTGGGGAAAGGGTTTGTTTCCCATTTTGTTCTCACTGGGAGGTTGGTGTGTATTCATTTCTTTGTATTTTTTTTCCCAAATCCTTGCCAAGTTTATCTTTCTTCCAGCAAGGAGTGTGACCACTGACTGTAGCCCTGCTGAATGAAGTCTGATGAAGATTGCTCAGTCAGCTGAGGAAGGTTCTCTCATACCCTTTGGGGACTGGCTCTGCTGGTCTTGCTATTTCAGTTGTCCAGGTTGGTGGAGGCGGACACATTGCTAGGAAGGATGCTATCTACTCAGAGGCGTTTGGAATGGGGTCCAATAGAAGGCTGCCCATTTGAATAATCGGGAAAGTATATGGTTGCACATGCAGCTGTCTTGCTTAGCTGGCAATGAAACCAAAGCAGATGCACAAAGCCAACTAACAAGGGTTTGAAGATTGTCATGTGCATGTATCAATGGGATGCAGTTGTTAGAAAAGTGTATTTCCATCTCCAGATGGCAATCTCCAGTTGCTAAACTTTCTAAAGGAACACTCACTTATCTGTGTTAGCATTTATTCCCTGTTCGGTATTATCTGAACACCTTACAGAAATACCAGTGGTGGCAATAGATGAATCAGTGGCAGGCCTGTTTTTGGCTCTTTCCTTTTCCCTTAACTTCAAGGGAAATGGGTAAAAATGAATTGTATTACCGCTATCTGTTGTTGTTCTAGTGAGAAAGATGAATCTTTTATTCAATCCTAAAAGTCATGTCATGTGTGGGATTGTTTCTCTTTGTGGAAGGGAGCCCCAAAGCTCAGGTTCCCACAGATTTTATCCTTGTAGTAGATGGTTCAGTGCCTGAGGAGCCTTGTAGTCATGGGAGGTCATGGTCCCTCAGGTAATCTGGGCCCATCACATTGCGGGCTTTGAAGAACAGAATCAGAACCTTGACTTTTGAGTTGTTCAAGAGGAAGCCAAATGTCAGTAGAACTAAAGCTATATGCGCACATTGCTATGCTTTGGATAGAAGGGAAGTTGCTGTATTTTGAACCAGATGGATCTCTTCACGTTTAGCATTATGTGCATTTATAGTACAACTGCAGTCATTTATCCTGGAAATCAGAGACAGTGGATCTGCTAGTGGAAACCAGCCAAGTCATTAAATAGGTTACAAAAAAAGTTGGGAAGTAGGCTGGGGCACTGTCTAGAAGCGGGCAGTAAGTGGCCCTCGGGCTGGACATAGTTCACCAGGGTTGGCCCCTAATAGGCCTCCAGATCTTTTGTTTACCTGAGCCTCCACAGGTACAGCCACTTGCAGCTTCTGTTGGCTGTAGATCACCATTCCTGGGCAATGGGAGCTGTGGGAAGCAGCATGGATTTGGAATACCACTTCCTGCAACTCCCATTGGCTGAAAATGGTGATCTGCAGCCAATGGGAGCTATGAGCGACCATACCTGAAGCCATGTGGGTAAATAAAGTATCCGGTAGCCCACCAGGGGCTAACATTGGTGTACCGCGTCCAGCCTAAGGGCCACTTATTGCCCACCTTGCCATAGTCTCTAGTAACACACACTAGAAAATGCTCTGGTGTGTACTGTCTGCTAAAGGTTGAAGACTTGCATTCTCCATGTATTCTGCTGTGGATGTGCGCTCCCTTTTCTGCAGAATGTTTTTGGTTTGAGGAGGCATCTTTGCTCACCCAACTGTACTGCTGGAAATACGTAGCTGTCTTTGATCCTGCTAGCAGCCATGCTGTCATAAAACTCATGGGTGATATTTATTAACCTCTGAGTATCCTGAGGATCTTTCTGAAGTTTTTTGGTGGTGGTGACCAGAGTTGTTGACTCAAGTCCCCCAACTTAAGTCGTCTAGGTGACTTGACTTGAGACTCAACTCGGGTTCATTGTTTGTGACTTGAGACTCGACTTGACACTTGCCAATTTTGTTAAGTCAACTTTGTGAAAAAATTGTCCAAAAATGCTGATATTGATGGCTTGTACAAAAGTGACTTGACATTTTTTAAATTAAAACTTGAGACTCAACTTGGGACTTGACTCGAAAGTGACTTTAGGGACTCGAGACTTGACTTGAGACTTGAACTGTAGTGACTCAAGACTCGACTTGGACTTGACAATGACGACTTGAAGACAACACTGGTGGTGACTGATCCTTGGGCTGTAATGGGAGGCGCTCTATTGCTGCACTCTCCACTGGAGAAAATGCTGACATAGTCTAGCCGAAAAGTAATGATGATTCTCTCTGATTTAAGAAAGGCAGTGTTACCAAGTGGCTAGAGTGCTAGACTGAGACTCAGGAGAGCTGGGTTCCAGTCTCAGCTCTACCACTAAACCTTAGGCAATTCACGTCTCCTCCATGTGCTGCAGTTTTCCCTATCTGTTAAATGAGGCTGATGGTATTGACCTTCGTAAAGATCTGTGGATGAAAACTAGTAGCTGAGAGGTAATATTATTATCATCAGGACATCTACAGAGAGGCAGTCTCCTAGCAAGATATGGGTTCCCAGCCTGTAACTATCTTCCAGGCAGCAGTAGGAAGGAAGGAAGAGGTCTGGCACAGTTTCAGAAGATGGTTGGATGGTGCGGTAGCATCATGTCCAGTGAAGGAAGGATTTTGATGCCATGAAGTGAAGGTTCTGAAGGCTATATGCTGGTGAAGTGGGCTTCCCAAAGAGGTGATCCCTTTGGTAGTGGAGGCACTGTTCTGAGAAGACCAACGCTCAGTACTTAGCCTCTCACACTGTGACATGGGTGGCCAGATTTTCAACAGCGCGCAACACCCGAAGGACCTCTCACATGCTTTTTGGAAATTGGGCTGATAATGGGCCCTTTGTGGAGAGAAGCCCTGCCAGATGTAATGGAGATTTGTTAAGGTGGCCCAGGGAATATTTTCCGGCTTTTCTGTCTGTGACTTCATGGAGACTGTTTGGGCAGAATGAATGTTGTAGTGGAATTCTTTGTGTTCCAGCTCTTGTATTCTGAGGGGCTCTGTCATCTTGAATGGATAACACTAGATTCACTCCATCACTCTCAGCCTGACTGTGGCACTGCCCAAACCTTCATAAAGGACACAGTGCTTACATCCCCTTTTTCTTCCGCTCCAGCAGTATCCTACGGATCTGCTGATGCCCCCTGCTTTGCCTCCCATTAGCATTATGCAGTCTGCCAGGCTTTTCTTTTCATAACCTTGTCATTCGCCTTGAGAATTAGTTAATGCTCGTTTGCATAAACATTGAACTGCATCCTCAATGCCTGCATGGATATTTTGTTCCCAGCATGCAGACTGTTGGAGCTGCGTGGTCTGTATATATTTTAGCCTTGGTGAGTAGAGTATGTAAAGATTTTCCACTTACTGCCCAGCGTGGTCTGGTTGGTTCCAGAGCATGTTTTTAGTGACAGCAGCTTTCCATGCACCCTGTGTCGCTCATCGTGCTGGCGGATGTGAGTATTTCGTGTTGGGAAAGCTTTTTTCCTGGAGAATGAATGAAATGTGGTGTGTGGTTATTACCACTTGAGCAAAGCAGTCCCAGGCCAGGCAACAAGATGCATGGGTTGTGCTAAAAGTAAGAAAGCAAACATCAGCACAGAAATGATGGGGGCTGGAGAGTGAGGGCCTGGATTCTGTTACTTCTGAGAGAAGGCAAACTTTGAGGCTGCGTTTGCTCTGAGGAGATTTTTGGAACTAATATACCTGAGAGCCTCACATGAGGAGGTGTGAATTCTACTGTGCATATGTCTACTGTGGCAAAGTTCTGGCCATGCCCAATGGGTCTCACACTACTGGCAAATAATATTAGCCTCAGAGACTTGCTGTGCACCTATACACATCCCCTTTCTTTTTACAGGAGGCAGGGTCCACAACTTAGTGAGCCATACTCATCACAGGATAGTCCATGGTTTTGGGGTAAAAACCCCTTGATAGTCCTGGTCTCCCATCTTGGGAGAGGCTTTGTGTTGGAATGTGGGAGGGTTTGGGGGGAATCTGGACCCCCCACTACTCCAGCTCCAGGTGCCGGCCCAGGGATCCTAAAGTAGCAGCAGCAGACAAGGTTGTTTTTCCTTCCAACTTGGTAATCAGGAAGGCCAAAGAACAATTGGGATTGCAGCTTGCAAGGGATGTGAAAGGTAACAAGAAAGGTTTCTACAGGTGTGTTAGCAATAAGAAGGTGATCAGGGAAGGTATAGGACCCTTACTGAATGGGCTAGGTAACCTAGGCTGTGTCTAGACTACATGCCTCTGTCGGCAGAGGCATGTAGATTAGACAGATCAGCAAAGGCAAATGAAGCCGCGATTTAAATGATTGCGGCTTCATTTACATTTACATGGCTGCCGCGCTGAGCCGACAAACAGCTGATCAGCTGTTTGTCGGCTCGCGCGCTAGTCTGGACGTTCCCCCTGTCGACATCAAAGCCCTTTGTCGGCAGCCCCGTTATTCCTCGTGGAATGAGGTTTACCGGGGCTGCCGACAAAGGGCTTTGATGTCGACAGGGGAGCGTCCAGACTAGCAGCGAGCCGACAAACAGCTGATCAGCTGTTTGTCGGCTCAGCACGGCAGCCATGTAAATGTAAATGAAGCCGCGATCATTTAAATTGCGGCTTCATTTACCTTTGCTGAACAAACAAATCTACATGCCTCTGCCGACAGAGGCATGTAGTTTAGACGTACCCCTAGTGACAGGTGATGTGGGAAAAGCTGAAGTACACAAAGCTTTTTTGCCTCTGTCTTTACAGACTGCTGCATTAGGCAGCACAGTATGGGGAAAACGTGGGCAGTCCTCAGTTAAACAAGAACAGGTTAAGAACTATTTAGAGAAGCTGGACATACACAAATCCATTGGGACTGACCTAATGCATCCAAGAGTGCTGAAGGACTTGGCTGATGTGATTGCAGAGCCATTGGCCATTATCTTTGAAAACTCATGGCAATCGGGAGAGGTCCCAGATGATTGGAAAAAGGCAAATGTGGTGCCCATCTTAAAAAAATGGAAGAAGGAGAATCTGGGGAACTACAGACAGGTCAGCCTCACCTCAGTCCCTGGAAAAATCATGGAGAGAATCCTCAAGGAATCCATTTTGAAACACTTGGAAGAGAGGAAGTATGGATTGGATAAATGAACTAGATTGTCAGGCTCAACTGGTAGTGATCAACAGCTCAGCATCTGGTTGGCAGTTGGTATCAAATGGAGTGCCCCTAGGGTTGGTTCTGGGGGCAGTTTTGTTCAACATCTTTATTAATGACCTGGATGAGGGGATGGATTGCACCCTCAGCAAGTTTACGGATAACACTAAGTTAGGGGGAGAGGTAGATACGTGGGAGGGTAGGGAAAGGGTCCAACGCAACCTAAACAAATTGGAGGATAGGGCCAAAAGAAATCTGATGAGGTTCAACAAGGACAAATGCAGAGTCCTGTACTTGGGACGGAAGAATCCCAAGCACTATTACAGGCTGGAGACCGACTGGCTAAGCAGCAATTTGGCAGAAAAAGACCTGGGGATTACAGTGGATGAGAAAAACTGGATATGAGTCAACAGTGTGTCCTTGTAGTCAAGAAGACTACTGCCATATTAGGGTGCATTAGTAGGAACATTGACAGCGGATCTAGGGAAGTGGTTATTCCCCCCTTTTTCAGCACTGGTGAGGCCACATCTGGAGTATTGCATCCAATTCTGGGGTCCCCATTACAGAAAGGATGTGGATACACTGGAGAGAGTCCAGCAGATGGCAACAAAAATTATTAACGGATTGGAGCACATGATTTATGAAAAGAGGTTGAGGGATTTGGGATTATTTAGTCTACAGAAGAGAAGAGTCGGGGGAAGGGGTTAAATAGCAGCCTTCAACTACCTGAAGAAGGGTTCCAGAGAGGATAGAGAGAGGCTGTTCTCAGTAGTGAGGAGCAATGGTCTCAAGTTGCAGTGGATATTAAGAAAAACTATTTGAGTAGAAGGGTGGTGAAGCACTGGAATGGTTTATCTAGGGAGGTAGTGGGATCTCCATCTCTAGAGGTTAAGTCCAGGCTTGACAAAGCCCTGGCTGGGATGATTTAGTTGGGATTGGTCCTGCTTTGGGCAGGGGGTTGAATTCAGTGACTCCTGAGGTCTCTTCCAACCATATGATTCTGTGATTCTATGAAACACATATATACCATGGAACCCACTTATAATGGTTATGGGCCTAGCAGAAGTCTGTTTACTCAAATGATGTTTTGTGGAGTTAGGTGCATGGGGGGGAGAGGGATCATCATTCCAGAAGGCATGCTGAGAAACTGCTGCCATGGTCTTGCCCTCTCCCAAGGGATGCAGGGTCCCCTCTCTTCCAGGCATGCCTAGACAGGACAGGGGCCACATACTGCCCTCCTCCCTGTGTGCCATCCTGTCTGCGGACCTCCAGTGAGCCTCTTTGTCTGCGGTGGATCACCCGGCTCACCCTGGTCCCCAGTCCCATCATTCCCCGCCTAGGTGCACTGACACAGTGTGGAGTCAGGGAGGACAGTTCCAGTGACCCGGGGCAGGTGGGAGACTTGTTACTATTTGGAAATGAAATGTACATGGAAATGAAGGAACAGATAACATCTTACCAGGGGCTAACCTCACAAACAGCTGATTGGACCACTCCCCTGGTCTAATTCCTTCTCATGTGCAGGTATCATGGAAAGGAAATGGGGCTGTGAGGGACTTTCCCCTTTATCCTGCTCAGGAACTACTCTCTCCTGCTGACCATGCCATTTGGCTCTCAGGGTCTCCTGCACAATATGCAGGGTCGAGCTGAAGGGAACTGCTTAGTAGCATGGTAGGCTGAAATCCCATTGGAGGTAGAACTTTCAAAAATAGTTCTTCTTCCAACCAAAGCAGCCTCCCTTTGCCAATACATGATATAAAGGAGCTGTGAACGTTGCACTCTTATAATCCCTTCCCTTGTTAATTCATCCCAGCCTTGCTTTGAAGTAATGCAAGAAAACAAACCCAGGAAAGATGTTTTCACAGCAGCTCCAAGTTTTCACAGGTTTGTTCCAAGCCTGAGCAAACCACTGGGAAGCAGAACGGATTGTTACGGAATAGACCTGTTTCTTTTGAGGTTTCTCTGACTCCTTGGATTCAGCCTTGCCATGTTGTGGCCTGCACGTGTCCAGCTATTTCTTTCCTTGGCATAGTCCCTTGAGAATGGACTCTGACTAGCCTTGGACATACTCTCTCCCTTGTCCCCTTTGGCCTTGCTGCGCACTTCAGAACAGCCTATGTGCCCACAACCTCTGCCAGAGC
The DNA here is from genome assembly GCF_052426305.1 of Pelodiscus sinensis. Classification (NCBI taxonomy): domain Eukaryota; kingdom Metazoa; phylum Chordata; order Testudines; family Trionychidae; genus Pelodiscus; species Pelodiscus sinensis. The sequence continues at coordinate 31,338,211 of NC_143065.1, forward strand.
ACCCGATGATCCGCCTATCTCATGACAGGCTTTTCCTCTTTGTTTTTGGAAAATGGTCGAGGGAATGTGTCCATCGGCAGTGTCTCCTTCCCATTGAGACATCAACAAACCATTGCCATCTAAACTTCTCTCGGACGCCGTCCTGTGTCAGTGACTTCAGTCCAGAGCTGCTGGACTCTGGTGGGTGCAGTGTCAGAGGTTGCTCAGTCTCGGTGTAGGCTAGGGTGACCATATTTTCCCAAAGGAAAGACGAGACACCACACAGGGCCATTCCCAAGTTCCTCTCCCCATAATGGCATGTGGGGCCGGCCCAAGACTCCCCAGCTACCTGCCATAGGCCGCACTCTCTCCCACCACACTCTGGGCAGCCCACCTGCATGGAGCCAGCCTGAGCCCTCTGGCACTGCATGCAAGGAGGTCCCTCTCTACCTCCCTCCCCACACCACGTGGGGCCTGTGCAGGCCCTGCCTGCCTCCCACCGACACAGAACTGCACTAAAGTTCTCCTCTTCTGTACCATGCGCAAGATCGGCCTGAGCCCCTCTCCTGAACTCTCCCTCCTGTGTGGGGTTGGTGTTGCCACTCTCCCTCTCAAGCAGTGTTCCAGCTTCAGAGAGGATTAATCCGCTCCACCCAGTCAGAGACGCAAGGCTCATCTTAGCAGGAATTCTGCTCTCAAGTGTTCCTTTCACTCTGCTAGGGCTTGCTTTTTTGGTAAACCTGGGCATTGGTCCATCTTGCTCTTGCCCACTGATGAACAAGTTGGTGAGAGGAAATGGGACAAATGCTCAATTTTGAAAGAAAAAAAAAAAGCCGGATGGCTGAGACAGACCTAAAAAAAGGACTGTACCAGCCAAAATGGGACATATCAGCACCCAGGTATAAGCTCAAGTTTTGGGGACCTCTCCTGAGCAGTAAGTGGTACTTACATAACTAAAGCCTCTATGAAAATGTCTATCTTGATGCCTCTGACGAGCCTGAGGGCTTGTCTGCAGTTACGATGCTATAATAGCACCACTATCGTGCTTAGAGAGGATGCTACCTATGCCAATGGGAGAGCTTCTCCCTCTAGTAGTTTTTCTATCTCCACTAGAGGTGGCAGCTGTGTTAGCAGGAGAAGCGGTCTACACTGGGGCTACGTCTAGACTGCAAGCCTCTTTCGAAAAAGAGCATCTAGACTACAACCAGTACTTTGGAAAAAGAAGCCATTTTTTTCACAAGAGAGCACCCAGGCAGTCTGGATGCTTTCTTTTGAAAAAGCACAATTTGCATTACATAGCACCTTTTTTCGAAAGAGCACTTTCAAAAAAAGGTGTTCTTCCTCGTAAAATGAGGTTTTCCGAGATCGAAAAAACTGCCACGTTCTTTCAATTTACTTTCGAAAGAACATGGCAGCAGTCTAGACACAGGGGAAGTTTTTTCAAAAAAAGGCCACTTTTTTTAAAAAAAAACCCTGTAGTCTGTATTCACACTGGGAGTTTGGTAAATAGAACTATAGACACAGCCCGGAGTCATATGAGGGCTTAGTATGTCTTATGCCAATTTGTTTTTTTTCCCAATAATCAAACATGGCAGCTGTTGCTTTATTCGATACCAGGGTAGGAGACTTTGTTTACTGCAGCAATCAGTCTGTGAATCAAGTCAACTCCATTTTGGACTGTTGCCCGGAAGAAGGCGTAAGAGCCAATGAACAAGTTTAGAAATTATTCTAAGGGGGATTACTTGGGGAGAGTGTTTCTGGTGTCCTCTGCAGATGCAGGAATCTCTTTCACATAGTTGATTATCACAATTTTAACGAGACAGTGGACTTGCAGCATCTCCTTAGGCTTGTAGGAATAAATCTTTATTTGTGGTCCATAAAACACACAGTAGAAGCCACTCCTAGACATGAGAGCAATTAAAATGTCCACTGAGTGAATAAAAACAGTCTAATAATAATGGTACAGTTAATGAGACTTCAGATGTTTTAGCAAACTGGCTTAGCTCTAGCAAGTTCAGAGATGCATTGTCTGAATAAAGTTGCTGCTGCTGTGAATTGCAGAGATTTTTCCTAAATGCTTAAATGAAGTTTGAATATCCCAGAACCACCACCATGGGAGGGTGGAGGGGAGTGTCCCATCCCAAGGGAAATATACTTTAGGAAAAATCAGTTTGGGAGGGAGGAGAACAATTTTGCAAAACATTTCACTTGACTCCCTCTTCGAAGGAATTCAGAGAAGAGCCACAAAAATAATTAAGGTTCTGCAGGATTAAATTGTTTAAAAAAAAAAAAAAAAAAAAGCAAAGTATGTGTATCTTGGCTAGACAGCAGCTAAGGGATGTGATAACCAGCAGTGCACATTTGAAAGATGTAAACAGTGAGGAAGGAGAGGGATTTGTAAGGTAAGGGGCTAGAACTGGAAATTGCAAGATAAAATTAAGCATAAGAATGTGTAGTTTTAGTATCCAGAAACTTTTCCTAATCCTAGAAATGCAAGGCTGAAGTGGACCTTGAGAGGTAATCTTGATCAGCCCGCTGCACTGAGGCAGGACTGAGTATACCTAGACTATCCTGGACAGGTATTTGTCCAACCAGTTCTTAAATATCTCCCCCAGCCTATTACAGTGCTTCTCTATGCTTAGTCTGACCAAGCTTTCCCTAATAGCTAACCCCACTTTCCCTTGCTGTGGGTGAGCCCTATGAGAGCATGGTATAGATTTCGAGTGAGGTTATCAGGGCTCCAGGGGAGCCAGCTGAGGTCATTCAATTAGGGTGCCCAGCAAGAAATGGGGCAGCCAGTCTCCAAAGCTGGTGGTTATTCCAATATTTATAGTCACCAAGGCCAGCACAAAACAGCTTGGCTGTGTCTAGACTGCATCCCTTTTCCGTAAAAGGGATGCAAATTAGACACATCGCAATTGCAAATGAAGTGGGGATTTAAATCCCCCCGCTTCATTTGCATAAACATGGCTGCCGCTTTTTTCCGGCTTGGAGCTTTGCTGGAAAAAAACGCCAGTCTAGACGGGGATCTTTTGAAAAATAAAGCCTTTTCCGAAAGATCCCTTATTCCTCTTAAAATAAGGAATAAGGGATCTTTCGGAAAAGGCTTTATTTTCCAAAAGATCCCCGTCTAGACTGGCGCTTTTTGCCAGCAAAGCCCCAAGCCAGAAAAAAGCGGCAGCCATGTTTATGCAAATGAAGCGGGGGGATTTAAATCCCCGCTTCATTTGCAATTGCGATGTGTCTAATTTGCATCCTTTTTACGAAAAAGGGATGCAGTCTAGACACAGCCCTTCTGTGTTAGCTTATTGGTCAATCAGAAGTGCAAACAATGAAGTTCCCTTCAAGTACCTAGCCTTAGGCTTCCACCCAGACATCTCAGCCAAATAAAGTTCTACCAATCCCAAAGAATCAGACCTGTTACCTGCCAGGTCAATCGATATTTCAGATCTTATCCCAAATACACACTTACAGCCAATTCTTATTAAGTAAGCTAAAGTTTATTAAAAATAAAAGATCAATATACATACAGGCATGAGTTCAATTCTTGAGGCCCAGTCACATAATAAAGATGCTGATCTTAAATTCTAAAAGAACTTTTTGCAACTATAATCCATTATTACAGTCCAAAATCCGTATCCAGGGTGATTCCAGCCAATGACTGGGCCCTCAAGCCTTGTGGCGTAGGTTTCTCCTGTCTGAAACCTCAAGCAGAACAGAAACCTTAAGTCACTGTCCATTAAAGGGGCACCAGGATATCCTGGGATGTCATTTCTTATGGCTTGCAGCTTACCCCAGGAGCATCTAAGCAGATATGTGACAAGCAGGACCAGGACCCAAAGGCCTTTATACATTTGCAACAGCCTCTTGGCTTGGGAGAACACAATAGTCTTTTGATGTAATCTTTTGATTCCCAAACATCATGGTATTTAACTAGGGGTGAAAGTAACTTCAGTTTCTTATAGGTACTGTCCTATTGCAACCCGAGTTCCTAGCAGCTCTTTAAATAGCTCCCTGTTGGCTTTTGCCACTGCTCAGCCACCTTTTGCAAGAGCTGCACACCAGGGCACCCCTTTACTTTCACCTCTGTATTTAACATAAGGTGATGTACCCATTAAACAGTTCATATATCGTTTACCCAGGGCTGGCCCAAGCCCGGGGAGCGTGGCGCCACCCCCGGGAGTGCGGTGCATACATGGCTGCGCCCGATCCGGCAGCCCCGCGTGGCGCCCCCTACAATGAGGCACCCCAGGCGGTAGCCTGGTCAGCCCGTAGCTTGGGCCAGCTCTGCATTTACCACAACCTTCAAAGAGATATATATAAACAATAATACTACAATGCGCTATTCTAGCCTAATGTAACTGCCCACTTATCATTTACTCATCTTCCCAACAAGTTTTTCAAGGTGGACCCTGGGTCAGTTAGCCTCGGAGTTGGTTAACCCTTTCTGGCCAGGTGCCACATTTTAATCAGATGACTAATATTTCAATCAGATAACATCACACCGAGGGTGAGACTACACTGCAGGGCTTAACTCAAAATAAGTTACGCAAATTGAACTACATCAATTGTGTAGCTTATTTCGAAATAGAGCACTCTTCCTCCGACTTCCCTTATTCCTCGAACAATGAGGATTACAGGAGTCAGAGTAAGAAGTCCTCCAGTTTGGCAGTATTTTGACACTATTTCGAAATAACTGCCTGATGTGTAGACGCGGACTAAGTTATACTGGAATAACACTAGTTACTTTGAAATAGTGTTGTAATGTAGACGTACCCTCAGATGAATGTTTCATCTCTTGAGTAATTTAAAATTGGCCTGAACAATTTGCTGATTATGGCTGAGGAGCACAGGCAGCACTGTATAAAGGTGGCAGAGCGGGACAGCAGGAGGATGGAGATCAGGGATGAGCTGCATGAGCAGACAATAATGGTAATTGGTTGATTGCAGGTTACAGTGCTTTTGTACTGCAGGACTGTGTTTGGGAAGTGTGCACAGCCCCTGCATGACCTGTGCTTCAATCTAACCAGAGCTATAAGCTGCTTGCATGCAGAAGCAGCAAATTCACCCCCAAATTGTAATGGGGGAGGTGGAACCATAAAGCCCACTGTGCAGTCACTTTCCTTTATCGCTGGAAAGCAGTGGGAGGAAGAACAAGATGCTAGCCTTGTTACCCCCACTCAAACTGCTCCTTCTATCCCTGGGGTTGCACGTTTTGTGCTCCTTGGTGCAATAGCTAACTGGTAGGTGTGGTAGGGAGGACTGGCTGAAATCTCCCAGCCTCGGCTGATTAATTAACTCTTCAGATTAATTTCCTTTCTGATTATTGCTTGACTAATTCCTCCTAACTCCATGAGACCTCCTCCCCACTTAATCCTCTTTGTAAGCCCTCAGAGTGAAATGCTTGACGTAAACATTAGGAAAACAGGCAGGCATTCTGAAACACTCCCTCTCCCCACATTGGGACCCTACCCCCACAGCACCACTTTCCCTTTGCTTCGCTTTGGGGGGCTACTATGAGGCAGATTCTCTGAAGGGTTCCTCAGAATTCGCCTCTTTTCTGCCTGTCGAAAACTGCTTTGCATGTTATTTCTCCAGCGTGTCTGTAACAAATTGCATAATTTCACTTGTTGAGCCTGATAATTAGTGACAATATCCCAGTAATTTGCAAAGGGACAGGAGGAGGGAGCCTCGTTGAAGCTCTGCTCAAAAACATTAGAGGAATCTTTTCTCACAGCTTCATTAAAGAGAGCATCTAAATTCATCGAACAGCTTTTGATATATGCAAGAGCACAAGAGACTGACAGCGTGGGCTGGGCTTTGCCAGGTATTCTGCAGACATATCCACACAGCTCTGCAAAATGCACCTCAGTTGTGATCTGCAGTCCCTTTAGTTATTACAGCCCTATCCCCACCAGATTTTGAAGGAGCTACACTCTTCCTTTATCCCCACCCCCATTATTCCAGTCCTGCCTGCCTCCCGCAGCTTTTAAATAACTTCAGTCCACATCCCCACAGTTACTCCTCTTGTGGGACTCTCTACAGTCGTGCCACTGTACCTCAATCCTGAGCTGATATTGTTGAGACTGTCCTGATATTAGAGGCCTTGCCTTACAATACGCAGCTATACCCCCGTCTCCGCCCTCCCCCCCCCCGAAAAATAAAATAAAAAACGTGTCTCAGTTTTCCACATTTATTAGCTGGTCACCCTATTTTTGATTATTATTAATTTATTTATATTATTGTTGTGTTAAGAATGGTACAAACACTAATATGGACTTGGATGATCCCTGGAGGGCTTTACCCAATTTGACCCATGAAATTTGGGAGAGAGGTATAGACTCAAATATATAATTAATGGTCAAATGGGATTAGTCTGTTGCATCTGTGTATGTGCAAATGCATAAAACACTCAATGTGTCTATCACTGATTGCTGGGATGTCATAAGAAATCAGATGGAGGAATGTCTTGAGGAGAGTTTTGCAGCAGCAGAGTGTAGTGGCTCTAAGGATCAGTTCAGGGATCCTGGTCCATGCATAAGAAGCAGGAAGGAAGACGGCCTGGCGGTGTTTTTTTGAGAATCTCATAAACAGGGTAATGAGGTTGGCATTGTTGATGGAGAGAGGAAAAGAGGGTGATTATGCTGATGGGGTGGCACAGTAAAAGAACAGACGAGGCAAACGGGGTGGGCAGAATTGTGAGGGACCAATAAGGTGAGGGCGAGAAGTTTGAATTTGATATAGTGAGATGAGATCCCGGAAAGAGGTGACATAGTCAGAGTGATGAGCAATAATGGAACCTACTACAGATAAAGTCCGAGCAAAATGGATATTCTGTGAAAATCTGAGGACTTACATATGCTGTGGACCTGATCTACAACATCTCCAATTATGCTAGTCCAGTGTTCTCCAGGGAGCAGTGCCGTACTACTTATAACCCAGCAGTGGGGAATAATTTTTAAAAGGGAAATTTCTGAAGTGGCCCCAGGCCATCCTGGAAGGGGCAGGGCTTTGGGCAGAAGGGGCGGGGCCAGGAGACTTCTTGTGCTTCCCTCCCGACTCTGATTGGCCTGGGGTGGGAGAGTGTGAGAAGTTTTCCCCTTCCCTTCCTCGACCCTCCTCCTAGAGAGAAATGCCAGCTGGTTTAAAACAGCTCGTGGTTCCCTCTAGGTGCCTAGGGGGAGGAGACCTCATGTGCTCTCCCTGGGGGCGAATCAGGGCCTGGGGGCAGGGGAGCGTGTGAAGCCTTCTTGCTCCTGCAAGAGCGTGCGGGGGCTAGAGAGACATGTTGGCTGTTTAAAAACAGCTGGCATGTCTCGCTAGCCCAGGGGTGGGCAAAGGGCCCTCTGCTGGCCGCCCTGCTGCTCCTCCCCAAGCCAATCAGAGCCTGGGGGTGGGGGAATGCGCAGCGGCTAGAGAAACACGTTGGCTGATTGGCTTGGGGGTGGAGGAGCTGCAGGGTGGCTGCGGGCCGGATCCAGCCCACGGAAGGCCCTTTGCCCACCCGTTATAACCTCACCCTGTTCTACTTTTGACCATTCTTACAGCCTTAGTCATGTGCCTCAGCTCTTTTCTGTAGAGCACCTTTTGCTATTTCAACTGTGACACACCCAGACTAGCTGGCTACAGTAATGTGATAGAAGGTAAATATATTGGCCACTGGTTGAATAGTTTTATGTTCCCTGAGTGACCAGAGCAGGGCGCCGCTGCAGAGCAATCAGGAGGATGCTGAAGCCAAATCAGAGCTTGCCAAAAGCAAGAGAGAGACAGGCTAATCAGAACACCTGCAGCCCATTAAGGACCAGCTGGGGCTAGTTTAAAAGGCTTCCCTTCAGGGAGGGCAGGAAGCCAAGGACTGGGAGTGAGGATGTGTGCTGTGGAAGAGCAGGAAGGATGTGCTCAGATATTAGGAGAAAGGTGCTGGGAGGAGTCATTTGGGGAAGTGGCTCAGGGAAAGGCTGCAGCTCTGGTGGTAGAGGAAACACTACCTGGTGCCGCTGCCATTAGGGGCCTTGGGCTGGAACCTGGAGTTGAGGGTGGGCCCGGGTTCCCCCCAACCCTCCTCACATCACCACAGAGACTATCCCTGGAAGGGGAGGTTGGGACTAAGGAGGCATTTCACCCCAACCTGTTGACTGGCCTACGATGAAGGCTGCTCACTAGGTTGACCCCTTGTCTCCAGTGAAGGGAGAGGGGCTATGTTGAGGGTCACAGGGTACGTCTACACTACAACGTTAATTTGGACTAAGCTAATTCGAACTAACGGATCCAGACTAAAAAACTAGTTCGAATTAGCGTTTTGCTAATTCGAACTAGCATGTCCACATTAAGTGGACCCTGAACCAGGCTTAAGGATGGCCGGAAGCAGTGCCGGCAGGGCATCAGAGGAGGACTTAGAGCGTGGAGATGCTGTCTCAGGCTAGCCGAGGGCTGTGCTTAAAGGGTCCCGACCCCCACCCCGGACAGACAGTTCTCAGGGGTGCCCCGCTTGCAAAGCAGTCCTGGCTTGGATTGCCCGGAGTACCCACACTGGGCACATCACAGCACTCAGCCGTCAGACCGGCTGCACTTGCCGCAGGCTGCCATCTGGGGAGAGGGGGCAATTGGGGGGCTGCAGGAGAGATTCCACCCCCAGAAGCCCGCAGAGCCAGCCCAGTCCTCCCCATCGGGGGCTCGTACCCCATTCCTCCCTCACCTCCTTCCACTTACCCTTCCCTAGCCCCTCTTCTTGATGTACAAAATAAAGGACAATTGTGTTCAAAAATGGAATCTGTCTTTATTGAACAAAACTGGGGGAGACTGGGAAAAGGAGGTGGGAGAGGGGAAGAGAGAGGCTGGGAGAGGGGAGGGCAACTAAAATGATCAGGGTTTGGGAACAGGTCCCATATGAAGAGAGGCTAAAGAGACTGGGACTTTTCAGCTTAGAAAAGAGGAGACGGAGGGGGGACAGGATAGAGGTCACTAAAAGCAGGAGTTGGTTGGAGAGGGTGCATACAGAAAAGTTCTTCATTAGTTCCCATAAAGAAGGACTAGAGGACACCAAAGGAAAGGAATGGGTAGCAGGCTTCAAACTAGTAAGAGAAAGTTCTTCTTCACAAAGCAAAGAGTCAACCTGTGGAACTCCTTGCTGCAGGAGGCTGTGAAGGCTAGAACTAGAACAGAGTTTAAAGGGAAGTGAGATCAAGTCATGGAGGTTGGGTCCATGGAGTGGTATTAGCCAGGGGGTAGGAGTGGTGTCTCTGCCCAAGGTTTGTGGAAGGCTGGAGAGGGATGGCACGAGACAAATGGTATGGTCACTGTCTTCGGTCCATCCCCTCCAGGGTCCCTAGGGTTGGCCGCTGTCGGCAGACAGGCTACTGGGCTAGATGGACCTTTGGTCTGACCCAGGACGGCCATTGTAAGCTCAGGGTCGGGGGTCTCAGTGGACCACCTTGATTTTCATGCACACCTGCTCCTGGGTGGCCAGGCTGGCAGCTCTCCTGCCCTAGACGGCCACTTTCCTGTGCCTAGTGCGGAGGTCATGGACGAGGTCCACGATGTCCGCACTAACCCAGGCGGGTGCCTGCCTCTTTCGGTCCCAGGCAAGCTCCCGGGAGCCGCCAGCCTGGTCCCGGGAAGAGGGGGAGGGCTGGGGGGCATCGGGTGGCTGGCTCGATCCATGCCAGGTGCAGGGTCTGCTGGCTGGGTGCTGGCAGGCTTGCACCTGGCACGGGCACCGTAGCCAGCCCGTGCCCCTTTAAGGGGTCCGGGGCCGGGAGGGGGGCAGACGAGTTTCCCTGGTGTTGGCCAGAGTGACCACCAGGGAAAGCTGGGGAGGGCTAGCCTCCCACTAGTTTGAATTAATGGGCTACACACCCCTTAATTCGAACTAGCTAGTTCGAACTAGGCTTAATCCTCGTACAATGAGGTTTTCCTAGTTCGAACTAAGCGCTCCGCTAGTTCGAATTAAATTAAATTAAATTCGAACTAGCGGAGCGCTAGTGTAGCGCCTATGAAAGTTAGTTCGAACTAACGTCCGTTAGTTCGAACTAACTTTGTAGTGTAGACATACCCACAGTGAGCCTCTGAGGCAAGTGCTAACCACCTGTAAGTGCAGGACCCCCAAGGCAAAGCTGGAGCTCTCCCACACCATCTTGGGCTCTCCCAACCTGTTCTGTCAATGCACCGCAATCCTGATCTCTGGCACCTCCTTTTATGCCAGGAGATAGCTTCTGTTGAACAGGCGACTGTTTGTTCCACTCAGAGCACTGTTTGTTTTTATTCCTGGGCATGCATTCCCAAAGTCTCTAGATGCTTTAATGAAATATAAGTAAAAACATAACTTGCACTGAAAAAGGAAAGCTGTCCATATCAATCCCAGAGTGGGAACAAAACTTCCCCTCTCTTCCTCCAGCATTCCACCCTCCTAACAGGCAATAAACGGAGACGACACCCACTGGAAACATAACATTCGAAGAGAAACAACAAATTCTGGTGCAGCGCTTTGACCAATGTTTTGTGGCGAGCAGCAAGGTTCTACTAAGAATCCGGCTGAGAACTAGCCAGTCCCTTTCGCTTGTGACTTCACTCAGCTAGTGCAGTGACACGTGGAGCCAGCCGTTCCTTTCTCTTTGTACGTGTGCTGTGTGTAGTACTTAAATGTTGCCTAGACTAATTAATTTTGCTGGAGTTTGAGCTGCCAAGTGGAAAAAAAAAAAAAAAGGAGTGTGGATACAGAAAAAAGAGAGCAATAATTTTTTGACAGTGCAAACAGCGATTTGAGACTTCTGGAGCAGCCTAGTGCAGACCAGCCCTGAGTACCACTGTACTACCTTGTCTGGCTGCTATGATTATGATATTTAAATCGGTCTTTAGATCTGCTGCTTTGCTTTGTCCCTGCTGGAAACAAATTACTCTGGCTGATAAAGGAGATTGAACCATAGGCAGAGAATATGCTGTTCTCATCTACATGGTACTAAATGCAACACTGGAAGATTACCGAAGGTACAATGCAAACAGAGACGCGGGTGCACTGCAGCCAGGGAGCTCTGGCCACAAAGCACTCAGGCAGAAGCATCTGTTTTTCTCTGGCGCCACCACTCTTGACAAATAATTTTTGTTTGTGCCAACTTTATTCTAGCTGGCGGATGACAAATTGTAACTGCATGCTGCCGCTTAAAGAGGCCTACCTAATTTCAGGCAGCTAGGAATTGGTTTACCCAAATAGACCAATAGTTCAATATCCTGGCTCCTGCCTTACTGGATCATATTAATAGTCCATTTAGTCTATGCACGTAATTGAACGATGAAGTTTCTTGTATTGGGTGGGGCAGGGTTTTTCCTGGGTCCAACTAGTGATCAGTTAAAGTCGTCAAGTGTGAGGACTAGTAGACTGTATAATTTTATCCTGGCAAATGTAATTGCATTTGCTGGCCAGAGATGCAGGTGCTTGGGAGTTCAGGGTTCTCTTCCCAACTCTGCAATTGACCTTGGACAAGTCACTTCACCACCCTGTGCCTATTGCTCCCCATCTGCAGAACACTGTCTATTCACCTTGCAAAGTGCTTTGGTCTCCATGAACTGGAGGTGCCGGGAAAGCACAAAATATTATTTGTTGTTTCTCAGAAGATCCACCTCACGACTCAGGGTCTAAAAGCATCTCTTTCATTCCTGGTCCCCAGAGCTCTCCGCACACCCTCTTGGAATCAGTGGTGGGAGTTTAAGGAGGTGAAGCTTGAATCCAGTTTGGTGCACAGAGAACAGTGTCATTCTGCAATGGACTGCATTGCACATCCAGGGTACGTCTAAACTACATGCCTCTGTCGGCAGAGGCATGTAGATTTGTTTGTTCAGCAAAGGCAAATGAAGCCGCGATTTAAATGATCGCGGCTTCATTTACATTTACATGGCTGCCGCGCTGAGCTAACAAACAGCTGATCAGATGTTTGTCGGCTCGCGCGCTAGTCTGGACGTTCCCCCTGTCGACATCAAAGCCCTTTGTCGGCAGCCCCGGTAAACCTCATCCCACGAGGAATAACGGGGCTGCCGACAAAGGGCTTTGATGTCGACAAGGGGAACGTCCAGACTAGCGGCGAGCCGACAAACAGCTGATCAGCTGTTTGTCGGCTCAGCGCGGCAGCCATGTAAATGTAAATGAAGCCGCGATCATTTAAATCGCGGCTTCATTTGCCTTTGCTGAACAAACAAATCTACATGCCTCTGCCGACAGAGGCATCTAGTCTAGACACTGCCCCAGTGGCACCGATGCAGGAGCAAGTGTGTGGTGTAATAGCTCTGGGCTTCTCCCCCTTCTCTGATGGAGTCAGAGTGGCACTGCATTAGCAAGGGAGCAAGTCTTATACTTTGTTGGCAACAGCACCCTGAGAGTTTACGCTCAATCTCTGTTTCTACCTGGGTGCTCACATGGAGTGCTAACGGTAATATCCAGTGGTTCCCCTCTTCCCGCTGCACGTATGCTGTCATTTCTGTGCCAAGCTTAGACCGGGATCGAGCAAAGACTATATGTAGTATCTTGTATTTCTGGATATGAAGTCAGAAGGTGTGTCTACACAGCACCCTAAATTTGAAATAAGATACGTAATTTGAGCTACTTAAATTGCATATCTTATTTTGACTCTATTTTGAAATTTGAAATTTGGTGTGTCTACACAGTGCCAAATTTCGAAATAATGTGCTATTTTGATACATCCCCTTACGAGGGTTACCGGGATGCCGAAATAGCGTGCCCGTTATTGCAAAAAATATTTCTAAATAACGGGCAGCTGGTGTAGATGTGAGGTAGCTATTTTGGGATGCCTCTGGTATCCCAAAATAGCCGTGCAATATAGATGTACCCTGAGTGACCCCATGTTCTCTTTTTTGCTACATAAGCAGCATATTTCCCTTTGCTTCAGCACACTGAGTAACCCCTGGGGTAATATAGTCACTGCTGCTCACATGCCAACAGCTTGCACACAAATTCCTGTTGTTTGTGTCGCCTTCACAATCACTTCTGTTGCCAAGTGTCTGTTCAATTTGTAAAGAGGAAGAGAGCAAAAATGAGCACAGTCATAAAATAATGGCAAAGATGTCAGTGATTACTCAGTGCCCCTTATTCGGCCCATCTCATCCTACAGGAAGAAGAGGGCACCTGACATTTCCACCAAAACCACAAAACTACTTTTTAAACTAAGGCTGTGTCTAGACTGCATCCCTTTTGCGGAAAAGGGATGCAGATTAGACACATCGCAATTGCAAATGAAGCGGGGATTTAAATCTCCCCCGCTCCATTTGCATAAACATGGCTGCCGCTTTTTTCCGGCTCGGGGCTTTGCCGGCAAAAAGCGCCAGTCTAGACGGGGATCTTTCGGAAAATAAAGCCTTTTCCGAAAGATCCCTTATTCCTTTTTTAAAGAGGAATAAGGGATCTTTCGGAAAAGGCTTTATTTTCCAAAAGAACCCCGTCTAGACTGGCGCTTTTTGCCGGCAAAGCCCCGAGCCGGAAAAAAGCGGCAGCCATGTTTATGCAAACGGAGCGGGGGAGATTTAAATCCCCGCTTCATTTGCAATTGCGATGTGTCTAATCTGCATCCCTTTTCCGCAAAAGGGATGTAGTCTAGACACAGCCCAAGTGTATAATTAACCTATCGAGATTGCTGCTGCAAGGTGGTCGCTTGTTAAAATCCACCTGACAGTCGGCGAACGGCTGCTACGCAACAGGTTTGGTTGTGTCTCGGTTTGATGGGTAGCAGACAGGTTCCCACACCCTATGAATCACATGCTGATGGTCACGCTCGGTAAGAGTCTCCACAGAGGGGCCAAGGACTGACTAGGCCGTGGAGCTGCATTCCCCCTGGATCCTCGCGGTCTCTGTAAGGCATGGCTGAGGCTCAGTGGGGAGGAAGCTGCCCGGCGGTTGCCAGGGCTATATCTGGTGTATGGATCAGACGATATCCCCATCCAAGGCTGCCATGCTGGCATCTTTCACTAGCATAAAATGTGATTTAAGAAGAAGCAATCTATCCTGGTCTTCTTCATGCTCTTTGAGAACTCCCTGCTCCAGTCTCTGACTGTCCTTGCCATAGGCAGCAGGCAGCACATCCCGGGCTGAACCTTTTGGGCTGTGGGCACAAAGCTCTCTGTCCTCCACAAACATGCAACCAGCATGTGAAAAGGGAGTGTGGCCAAAGCCAATGGTCTGATGCTGGGCCTGAAGGAGCTGGGCTCCCACCAGCCATCGTGCTTAGGGGGTTAGGACCCAGCACACCCTTCTGGCTTCCTGCACATCTTGGAAGCTGGCAAGTCAGTGTGAGGGATGCAAGCCAGATTAGCATGGGGGAATGATTGTAATGTCTGGAAAAGCAACGGATTCACAGGGGTGGGTAGATTTCCAGCTGATGTAGCTGATCCAAACATGCACATAAATTATTTGGGACTGAAATTACAGCTTTTCAAAAACACATCTCTGCAAATACCCAGGGGGGAAAGGGAGGGGAGGGGGGTCGGCGAGCCTTCAGAGCCCAACGAAATTTCTCATTTTTATGAGGTGGCCAGAGGGTGAGCACAATATCCTTTCAATACTGCATTGTATCAGAATCTCACATGCACTCCCGCCATCCATCTCCCTCAGGCAGCTTAAACTCTGTAAAGATGACTTAGAGCATGAAGGATGCGGTAGGACTGAACCCTAATCAGATCATTACTGCAGCGAGGAGGGGAAATAACTTCCAATCCAAAGCTGCCGTCTCTTTCAGCATCTTTTTACTTATTTCATAATAGCCTTTTATTTATTTATTTATTTATTTTCCTGCTGCGTGGTCAAAAAATTCTCCCGGAAGACAGGGGAGAGGGTGAGCCACGGTGAGTTAGGGGGAAGAGATGTTCCCTCGCTCTGAATTAAAAACAAACACAGCCAATGCAGCTCTGTGCACGCACTCCGTACAGAGTTTTGCAGCAATCCAAACAATTCCTTCGCTCTAAACTAAAATCCCAGCTGTCAAACTTCTCTGGCTGTTTAGAGCTGTGGGCTCTTGAGGCCAAAGACTAGAGAAAAGGAAAATGCGGGTGATCATTTAAAACAAAGGTTTATATATGTATGTATGTTCCAGCACTGTTCATTTCATTTCCAGCCCAGACATCTGATTTATGCCACTGGTAGCTACTTCATAGTTTATGACTATTTGGTGCCCCTCCATCTAAAATGAGCTGGAGGTCACAATGTAGTGGAGAGGTGCCCAATGCACAGTTGGAACGAAGGGGAGGGACTAGCTGAGGGGTTTGGCATCGGGATAAAGCTAGGTGGCCTAGTTGAACCCAATCCAGGTTGGTTATGACCAGAAGTCGTGAGCATTTGCTGGCTGTTTGGATTATGTTACATGAGCCTGGTGATTTTCCAGTGAACAACTTGCCATGCAACAAAAACACCGCCACCGCAATTGGCACAATTATCCCCCTTACTGGTAGAGAGCCAAGAACTGAATTCCCTGCTCATGTGTCCTTTATACTAGTGTCTTTGGACTGTGGATGATTATGTCAACTCTGCTATAGTCAGGTTCTCAACTACTTTCGGCATTACTGATTAGGACCAAGACTTTGAATTTGGTGTAGACGCAATGGGGGAACCACAAGTGTGTGGAACACTGCAGTAATATTTTCACCAGTACCCTTGTTGCTTAAGACTCAAGCCTCTTTGTTCTGCCTGAGTTGTAGCTGCAGTGGCATCCGCATTAATTGTTGGGTAGAGGGAGTTGCTCCCATCTAACCTGGAAGCGATGAACATGGGCAAGGCCTGTTTGGGAAAAGGAAAGAGAACAGTGTCTGGAGGCAGTTGGAGGAATCACACCACTCTTGCAGTCTTCATGCCCTGGAGTAGTGAAGTGGTAGCCAACTTGAGCAAGGACTAGAGGTAGTTCCTCTCGGTTAGGGTTGATGCACATTGCTGGGGTGGTAAATGAGGCTAACTTGCCTTGTTGCTGCCTGTTCTTTAGTTGCCCTCAGAATAAATGGAGGTTAGGGGTTGTCATAGTGTCTTTCACCATCTTGAGCCTCTGAGAAAGAAAGAAGCAGTGAAATAAACATGGGGCAGGTCTGTTATACCCAGCCAGCTGGGTTCACAGCTCCTGAGATTATGGTTCCACAAATTCTGTCATAGGTGGCTCTCCCTTCACTTGCCTACATGGGACAGGACATGACAGAGTTGGGTGCACCATGCCGAGACAACGGTGGCAGGTGTGGGAGGTGACACTCCACTAGTAGAAATGCAAGATGTCCTGTTGGAAAGCAGCTGTGAGAAGAAAGGGTTTGATTCTGTAGGCACGACTCCAGAGGGCAAGGGGAAGAGGCTGGAGAGGAGAATGGGGAAGGAGAGCCTGCAGGGCAGCACAACGGTGGCCTGCCTGCACAGAGCTGTCTCAGCAACTCCAGCATTCACTGCTTGAAATGGAAAATTATTCTCCTCGTTGGTGTGATTTTTATGTGCTTTTCTCAGCAAAATCAATCAAGAGGAATTGATAATTTATAAGCCTTTGTTTGCCTTTTTCACTGTTCAAAGGCGGGGGGAACGTGGGAAGCAGAATTCAGAGAAAGAAATGCCAGAGATAAAGAAGCTAAGGAGTTTGCAGCACTGTATCCTAGTGCTTCCCCCAGCCCCTAGGTGGGTGCAAGGGTGAAAAGGAGAGGGGTCGCTGTCTCCCATAGGATACTCTGTGGGAGTAAGGTTTCTTTTCAGCTACTGTTGACTCATCAGCTTCTCCTGAAGCAATCTGCTGTGGCTAGCTAGCCAGTGAAAGGGTATGTCTACACTAGAAAGTTAGTTCGAACTAACGGACGTTAGTTCGAACTAACTTTCCTATGCGCTACACTAGCGCTCCGCTAGTTCGAATTTGAATCGAACTAGCGGAGCGCTTAGTTCGAACTAGGTAAACCTCATTTTACGAGGACTAACGCCTAGTTCGAACTAGCTAGTTCGAACTAAGGGCTGTGTAGCCCTTTAGTTCGAACTAGTGGGAGGCTAGCCCTCCCCAGGTTTCCCTGGTGGCCACTCTGGCCAACACCAGGGAAACTCTATGCCCCCCTCCCGGCCCCGGACCCCTTAAAGGGGCACGGGCTGGCTACGGTGCCCGTGCCAGGTGCAAGCCTGCCAGCACCCAGCTAGCAGACCCTGCACCTGGCACGGCACAGAGCCACCCACCCGATGCCCCCCAGCCCACCCCCTCTTGCCGGGACCAGGCTGGCGGCTCCCAGGAGCTTGCCCTGGACCGCAAGAGGCGGGCACCTTCCTGGGCTAGTGCGGACATCGTGGACCTCGTCCACGATCTCCGCACTAGGCACAGGAAAGTGGCCGTCTAGGGCAGGAGAGCTGCCAGCCTGGCCACCCAGGACCAGGTGTGCATGAAAATCAAGGGGGTCCACTGAGACCCCCGACCCTGAGCCCTGAGCTTACAATGGCCGTCCTGGGTCAGACCAAAGGTCCATCTAGCCCAGTAGCCTGTCTGCCAACAGCGGCCAACCCTAGGGACCCTGGAGGGGATGGACCGAAGACAATGACCAAGCCATTTGTCTCGTGCCATCCCTCTCCAGCCTTCCACAAACTTTGGGCAGGGATACCACTCCTACCCTCTGGCTAATAGGACTCCATGGACCCAACCTCCATCACTTTATCTCACTTCCCTTTCAACTCTGTTCTAGTTCTAGCCTTCACAGCCTCCTGCAGCAAGGAGTTCCACAGGTTAACTATTTGCTTTGTCAAGAACAACAACTTTCTCTTACTAGTTTCAAGCCTGCTTCCCATTCCTTTCCTTTGGTGTCCTCTAGTCCTTCTTTATGGGAACTCAGGAAGAACTTTTCTGAATGCACCCTCTCCACCCAACCCCTGCTTTTAGAGACCTCTATCCTGTCCCCCCTCCGTCTCCTCTTTTCTAAGCTGAACAGTCCCAGTCTCTGTAGCCTCTCTTCATCTGGGACCTGTTCCCAACCCCTGATCATGTTAGTTGCCCTCCCCTCTCCCAGCCTTTCTCTTCCCCTCTCCCACCTCCTTTTCCCAGTCTCCCCCAGTTTTGTTCAATAAAGACAGAGTCAATGTTGGAAGAAACGTTATCTTTATTTTGTACATCAATAAGAAGGGGGGCTAGGGAAGGGCAAGTGGAAGGAGGTGAGGGAGGAATGGGGTACGAGCCCCCGATGGGGAGGACTGGGCTGGCTCTGCGGGCTTCTGGGGGTGGAAGCTCTCCTGCAGCCCCCCAATTACTCCCTCTCCCCAGATGGCAGCCTGCGGCAAGTGCAGCCGGGCTGATGGCCGAGTGGTGTGATGTGCCCAGTGTGGGCACTCAGGGCACTCCATGCCAGAACTTCTTTGCAAGCGGGGCACCCCTTAGAACTGTGTGTCCGGGGTGGGGGTCGGGACCCTTTAAGCGCAGCCCTCGGCTAGCCTGAGACAGCATCTCCATGCTCTAAGTCCTCCTTTTATGCCCTGCCGGCACTGCTTCCGGCCATCATTAAGCCCTGTTCAGAGTCCACTCAATGTGGACTTACTAGTTCGAACTAGCAAAACGCTAGTTCGAACTAGTTTTTAGTTCTAGATGCGCTAGTTCGAACTAGCTTAGTTCGAATTAACTAATTCGAACTAAGTTAGTTCGAACTAGCGCTGTAGTGTAGACGTACCCAAAGAGGGAGATCGGCAAAAGGGTATGTCTGAGTGTATCCACGGTAGGGACTCAGTCCTGTGAGGTGCTAAGCACCCTCCCAGTTGGAGTGATTGAGGTTATGTCTACACAACAAAGAAAAGTCGGAAAAAGAAACGCAAATGACGAACCACAATTTGTGTATCTTTTCCCGCTTTTCTTCCGAAAGAGGCTTTTCTAACATTTGGCCCGTCTACATGGGGCCAAATGTCGGGAAAAAAGCCTCTTTTGGAACATCTCTTCTTCCTCATAAAACAAAGTTTACAGGGATGCCAACAAAATGCGTCCGCTTTTCCAACACATTCCTTAGATGCGGCAGAGCTTTTCTGGGATATCTCCCGGTATCCTGGAAAAGCTGTGTAGTCTAAATGTACCCTGAGAGCAGGACATGTTCGGCTTTCTGTGTGCAGAGCATGATAGGGAAAAAGATTCGATTAGGCAGGGAGAAAGATAAAGGCAGGTCAGCTGCCGTCCTGGTTTATTTAGAAAAAGAAATATCCCCTAGCAGCGTCCATGCGTCTGCGAGACCCCCTCAGAGCTCCCTTCCTCGCACTCATGTGCACCCTTCTGTGTCCACACCTACGTGGGCACGTCTATGCCTCCATGTCTAGGCACACACAGCTTGCACATCTGTGCCTCCATGTCCAGGAACCATCCATGCTCACCTCACCTTTGTTTCCCACTGAACTGCAAGTACGATGTTGAGAAGGGACCTGTGTCGCCAGGGAAACTGTCTTAGTTTGAGAATTACAAGAGCTACCATCATTGTCAAATAGAGACAAATGTTAGCGCTAAGATAAATAGACAAGGAGACACTCTGCTTAGATAAATAGGTGCTGTAGATAAATACTTAGACAGATACAGTGGGTAATTATGTAGATAGATAGCTACACAGACTAGTACGTTAGAGGTGGATAAAAGTGGGCTGATGCCGTATAAAGAGAGAGAAATGCTAGCTCTGTAGCTCAGAGCCTGTTCCTTGACTAAGGGCTTGTCTTCGCACACAGTGCTTTAGCAGCACGATGGCACCAGTGCCGCTGTTGTGCATTAGTGAAGATACTGCAACACTGATGGGAGAGATCCTGTCAGTGTAGTTTATCCATCTCCCTGAGAAGCGGTAGCTATATTGATAGGAGAAGCTCTCCTATTGACACGTTGCTGTCTAGGAATTAGGCTGGTAAAACTGTGTGGCCCACGGGTGTGGATTTTTTTATTCACCTGGCTGAGGTAACTATGGTAATATAAGTCCGTAGTGTAGACCTGGCCTAAGCTAACTCTTTTAAGTGCCATTGTCACTAGAGTAGAAGTTTCCCTTGTGAGGAGCTCAAAGTGGGCAATGGGTGCTTTTCTCAGGAAGGGTCAATTGATTTCATAGAATCACAGAATTATAGAATTTTAGAACTGGAAGAATCTCGAGAGGTCATCAAGTCCCAGTCCCCTGCCCTCACGGCAGGACCAAGCATCATCTAGACCATCCCTGACATGTGTTTGTCTAACCTGGTCTTAAAAATCCCCAATGATGGAGAGTCCACAGCCTCTCTGGGCAATTTATTCCAGTACCTAGTCACCCTGACAGGAAGTTTTTCCTAATGTTCATTTTAAACCTACCTTGCTGCGATTTTTGCCCACTGCTTCTTGTTCTATCCTCAGAGGTTAAGGAATATAATCTTTCTCCCTCCTCCGTGTAACAACTTTTTAGATACTTGAAAGCTGTTATCATGCTCCTCTCAGTCTTTTCTTCTCCAGACTCAACAAAACCAGGTTTTTTTCAATACTCCCTCGCAGGTCATGTTTTCTAGACCTTTAATCATTTTTGTTTCTCTTCTCTGGATGGTCCATAGTCTGAACCTTTTTTGCCCATTTTCTTCTATTATTGCAAATTTTGAGTGGGCCTGGGAACCAGCAGATTTTTCTGCTCTACCCCCATAGGTTCTGTATGTCAGAAAATGGATGTTACTGTGAGCAATGATTGACAGCTCTGCCTCGAGGTTGGATCATGGGGTTACACCTGCACTAGAGAGCCCCTTTAGTTTCAGCCCAGGATGTAATTAATTAACAGTCACCAGCATATAAAGGCTGTCTAATGTGGAATGAGTTATTTGTCCACGTTAAAGAAAAGCAAGCAAAATACACTAGTACAAAGGTCACTAACTGACCTCCTGGTTAACAGCAGAGAGGGGCTGAGAATTCAAGGAGCCAAGGAGAATAAATTCTTCTGCCACCTTACAGGGTAGAGTCCTTCCTGAACTAAAAACCCTCACATGATTGGAGGGGAAAAAAATTCTCTCTCTAACCTGCAAATGGGTGATCACCCACACCCAGCACAAAGTGGTTAATAGCACGTTCCCTGCCATCTACTGTAGTCGTTCGGGTTTTGTTTAAATGATATTAATGCTGAGGTTTTAGTTCATTCCCTCCTGGAAGGCAGACTGAAGGAACATGATAAAATAGTTTGTTTTAATACGCTTAGATGATAGACACTGCCTATCTATAACACTTTCGTGTGATGTGATGCTAAACTTGGCTGTTCACTGACTATATCATTCCCTGGAGATTCCTATCAGCTGCCTTTCAGGAAGAAATGGCCAGCCCTGACCCATAGGTATAGATCCCATGGAGACAGCATCTTATGTGTGCCTTTTTATTCCCCTGAGCTCTTTCTCTTATGAAAGATGTTTTTAAAACCCAATGCTTCTGACGAAACAGCTCTGGGACCTTGGTCAACCCTATGTTTGCTCCCTTTCCTGCTCATCACCATCTTCACCAGGCCGCCTTCATGCCCTCCTCTCCTCTATTGCTGCAAATAAGAAAAGCAGCTCCGCGCACCAAGCAGATTGCTCCAAGGGTAAGACTCAGGAGTGGGGAAACGTTTTTGGGTCAGGGGCCACTGACCCACAGAAAAGCCAGTAGGGGGCCTCACATAAGAAGCAAAAAAAACCCAAAACTCCCTCACTAATGTGGTCCCTGACTGAGGAGAAAGACACTACCCACATTTCCCTTGCACACCGACTTAGGGGGGCCCAGCCTAGTAGATGTTGTGTGTTCCAGCCCTATGATTGGGCAGTAGGGGGCTGTAGGACCAGTGTGGGCTCCCCAAAGTTGGGGGCCCAGATCCAGTCAAGCCGGGGGCCAAGTGTGGCCTGAGGGTTCCCCACTCCGCCTAAGAAGGTCAGAGATTGATACATTGTGGTCAGAAAACACTTGTCTTGGGCTTGACAGGAGGCTCAGGGTTGCCTGGTGTTGCAGGGCGGGCGGCACTCTGCTGTGTGCTTGCTCTTTATTGGCCCCCTGGTGGGACCAGTAGGCGACCTGATGTAGTGAGTGCTTTGGGCATTTAGTGAGAGATTTATGAGTTTGTAATTTGCTCAGGCCCTGAAGCAACAGTGTCTTTAATTAAATGTGGATTCCACCTCCCTCCTCTGCCCTCTCTCTTCCCTGGTTGTGGATTGTTTACTGAGAGACCTGCATAGCTTTTGAAGAGCAGGTAAGAGTCTCTGAACGTAGCCGGAAGGAGCAGGGGATTGAAAAGCAAACTGACATACGGAGACTGCGACAGAGAGAGGCAAAGGCAGCTTTGCCAGGCTTAGTGAGTGCACGGTGGTGTCCCATTGTGCGCACTTCGGGCCAGCTCAAGGTGGGGGTGCTCTGGGAGCTCTGGTCTTTCGGCATGAGAGAGATCCTGCATCCGTCTTCAGAGCATGGTTGGCCTCTGGGGTTACTGCTCTAAACTGCTGTCTGAGACACCAAGGTTTGAGTCCGACTCTAGTTCCCTCCTTCCTCAGGTGGTCCAGGAGCTAGGATTGCTGCAAAAGCTGCTCCTCCTGTCCCCCTGCCCCTTGTGGCAGGGTGAGATGCGCTTAGGTTGCTCTACTGAGCCCCCTGTGGCTGATGTGAGAGCAACACCCACCCCTCCCTGTCTGCATCAGGGCGTGGGCAGAAGGCGCTACAGCCCCAGGAGGTGCTAGCAGGGCAGTGCATTGGATGTAGCGGTGCGACAGCCACTCCCAGGAGATCTTCCTTCCTTAGGGCTTGTCTTCTACAAATAGACCAGTGGAGGGTGCTGCTATAGCACTTTAGCAATGACTCTCCTACACTGGCGGGAGAGTTTCTCCTCTTGGTTTAGTGAATCTGGCTCCCCGAGATGGGGCAGTTGTGTCAACGTTAGAAGCCCTCCAGTCAATGTAGCACTGTCTGCTTGGGAGGAGGAATGGTAGGTCATTATAACTACATCGTTGGGGGGTGGATTTCTCTCACGAGGGCTACGTCTACACGATGAGTTTTCTCGGAAAAAAATATGTAAATAGGGTACTCATTTGCATGAGTCACAATCTCTTTTCCATAGTTTCTGCCAATCCGTTTTTGCACAAAAACAAGCAGCGGGGATGTTTTCTTTTTGCGCAAAAACTCCAGAGTAAAAATGGATCAGCAGAAAATATGCAAATGAGATTGCAACTCATGCAAATGTGTCCCTCGTGCTTTTTTTGGCCGAGAAAATTCGTAGTGTAGACATAGCCCTGGAGTGATGCAGTTATACCGATATAGGTCTGTAGTGTAGACCTGGCCTCTGTCCTGATCCCATCCACTGACCAAGATGAACTAGGGATATAACAATGTAGTTGATTAACTGATTAACCAATAAGCAAAAGCTTATAGGTTAATTCTATAGACTACACGCCTTCCCACCTGCCATAAATTTTTTAGCAGGCTGTCCAGCAACCCAGCTCAGTCCTGGCTCACGCTGGGTCCAGGACCTATCCCCACTACAGCCCTGCATTTAAAGTGTATTAGGAGCCAGGTGGACATGCTGCCTGTCTCAGTTCTGGCTTGCGCCGGGTCCAGGAGCTCAGTCCCCCCCACCCTGGGGCAGGGGCTGCTGCCACCCCGCATTGCTGCCTCTGTATCAGAGGCAACAGTGCAGGGAGGCAGGCAGCCAGTCTGCGAGGGAAGCTGGTTTTTAAACTGGCTCCCCTTGCGGAACAGCTCTCTCCTGGCACCCCAGCTGCTGCCTCTGTATCAGAGGGTATGTCTACACTTGCACCCTAGTTCGAACTAGGGATGCAAATGTAGGCTTTCGAAATAGTCAGTGAAGCGGGGATTTAAATATCCTGCACTTCATTAGCATGATCTCACCAATGCAGTCACACACCGCAGTGCTCTCAGTGGTTGCCATCTGATTTCCTGCAGCCACATCTTAGTGATCCTCCAGACACACACCTCAGTGGCCACCAGGCATATCCTCCTTTCTAGGGCCCAGCTGGAGTGAACAGCAGCTTGGTGTTCCAGGTACTTCCCACAAGGTGAGCAGAAAGGATTGGCAGCACTCTCCCAGGTGCAGTGTGTGGGGAGCACCTTGTTTGTTCAGTCACACAAGTGGTGCCTGCTGCTGGGTGCATTTGGTTGGTCCAGCACCCCTCAGTGGGTGACATGAGACAGGCACATGGCATATGGCATGAAGCACAGAAAATGCCAGTGGCTCCTGGCCTGCTTGCTGCCAGCACGGGGCATTCCAGATTCTGTCCCCTCACGACGCTGTAGATGAGGATTCTA
This sequence comes from Pelodiscus sinensis, assembly GCF_052426305.1. NCBI lineage: Eukaryota > Metazoa > Chordata > Testudines > Trionychidae > Pelodiscus > Pelodiscus sinensis. The sequence continues at coordinate 31,362,393 of NC_143065.1, forward strand.
TTAACTGGAAAGTCACCTGTGCCTTCCTCTTCCCTGAGATGCCACAGATGGAGGAGACGTATGGTCCCTGCACATGTTCAGTTCTGACTTTACAGCACAAAGCTGTTGTCGTTTGTCTTCTCGTGAGCTACAAAAACAACCAGAGAAAAATATAAATCCCCGAATGTGAGAGCCCTGTCTCTGGGGCTAGGTTCAATACATATCGATGCTTCGCCTGTGCCGCATGACAGATGCTGTCCTTTGCATCCCCTTCATTAGTCACGAAGGTAAATGTCGAACGCCTCTGCTTTCCTCTGCCCTGCTGGCTCGTGGCCTGGCAAGAGGCATCTTTCCCTCCTACCAGCTTTCGGGATGTGGATGAAAGAGCTAATGAGGACACAGGGACACGTGTGTAGTGATGGGGATCTGACTCAGGAAGGGGAGAGCACTCTCTCTTTCAGACTTGTATCATTTTAAACATAGATAATGTGAAGTACAAAGAACTGGATGTAAAAGTAGCCACCTCTAATCCATTCTCTTCTGTGAGGCAGGGACAGTCCATAGCTCACATGGAAAACTCAAGGCTGCAGGTAGTCTTTCCTAATCTTCCCGTTCTGTTGGAAAGCCATGCGTTATGCCAGAAAAGCCTTTGAGTGACTAAGACCCATTCCAATGTCCGGTTGTATTTACCGGCTTCCTTAGCAGTCTGACAAGAGGGCTTTCCCCTCATTTGCTGTTCTCAGTGGGGAGTAGATGCTCTTTAATGTGTTTCTATCCATCTTCCTACACTTGATCCCATAATATGGGTGGTTTCTGGGAATGTGTCCTCTGACTCTTACTCATCTTAGCATATTCATTTGAATCATAGAATGCCAAGTGTGTAATCCTATTTGAGGGTGGGTTTAGGATGGATGAGTTCTAATAGCTCTCATGTAGCATGTTTCATCCGTGACCTCTTTAATGTGTTTATCTTCACAGTACCCTGGCAAGGTAGGGAAGTACCATTATTCCCTTTTTACAGGTGTGGGACTGAGGCACACAGACACCAAATGAGTCTCCCAGGATGACACAGAAAGTCTCTGGTAGAGCAGAGAATTGAACCTACATCACTAAAGTCCTAGATTAATGCCCCAACCTTCCTTCCTGTTCAACATCTAATGGCCAGCCAAGCTTGCCACTTCTTTTTGGGCACCTGCTAGCACTGGCTGCTTGGATTCATCCAAGCTGAGGTCAATGGAAGCAGCTGGGGATGCCAGACATGAGGATCAAGCTTCTTGCTCAGGTACCTATATAGGGCCTTACCAAAATCATGAAAAATGCATCACAGACTGGGAAATATGGTCTCCTCCCTTGAAATCTGTTTGGTTTGGGTTTTTTTTGGAGGGGGGTGTTTTTGGTGCTTTGACTCTATACTATACAGATTTCATGGGGGAGACCAGTGTTTCTCATATTGGAGGTCCTGACCCAACAGGGAGTTGCAGTGGGGTTGCAAGGTTAATTTAAGGAGGTTGTGGTTTTGCCACCTCTACTTCTGTGTTGCCTTCAGACCTTGGCAGCCAGAGACCTGTGCTATTGGCTGGGCACCCAGCTCAGAAGGCAGCAATTTGCCAGCTGCAGCACAGAACAAGTGTGGCAATATCATACCACGCCACTCTTTCTTCTGATGTTCTAACTCCTTCAGAGCTGGGTGGCCAGAGAGTGATGGCTGCTGGGTGAGAGACCACTCTGCAGGCAGCAGTGCAGAAATAAGGGTGGCAACACCATTCCACACTTACTGTGCTGCTGCTGCTGCTGCTGCTGCTGCTGCTGCTGGCAGCTCTGCCTTCAGAGTTGGCGTCCTGGCCAGCAGCCACCACTCTCCATCTGCCCAGTTCTGAAGGCAGCACTACCACCAACAGCAGCAGCGCAGAAGTAAGGAGACTGAAATCCCCCTACTATAACCTTGCAACCCCCCGCAACTCCTTTTAAAGTCAGGACCCCTACAGTTATAATATTGTGAAATGTCATATGTAAATAACTGAAAAATTACACCATTTTTAAAAACAATTTTTTAAATCCTATCAGTGTGAAATTGACCAAAATGGACTGTGAATTTGGCAGGGCCATATGTGTATACACTGCTTCTCCCCCTTAAATGTGATTTGCTCTGGACTAGAGACATCACCTGGGGATGGGAGGTGAGGTCAGTCTCCAGTGGCATGTTTAACCTTCAGCCTCACTGGTAAGAATGTCACCAAGGAGTGATGTCGTGTTAACATCACTATGGACTGCTCTCCACCAGGCACTAGACTGAGCCCCATAACTCCTTTCACTTGGGTCACTGAACAGCTGTCAGGTGGGTAATAACTTTGATCTACATTGACCTGGGCTGGGCTTGAACTAGCAACCTGGAAGTGAAAGGTACCATATCCCTGTTCCAGATCCTTTGCAACATTCGTTGCTCAAACCGATATTATCTGGAATCAGCCCCTTTATTTATTCCTTCATTTCACCCTTTTCTGCTGTCTTCTCTGGCTATTGCAGTTCTAGGTCTGTGGCTGTAGGATGGAGAGAGGTAGAGTCAGTTTGTGGTTGAGCGCGAATGCGATTACACTGCTGATGGGTCCCAGACAGTGTTGTGTGTATGCTTACACTGAGGCTGTGTCTACATTGGTGCGATCTTGCGCCAAAGCGGCCACTTTTGCGCAAAAATATGCTGCCTGTCTACACTGGCGTGGAGTTCTTGCACAAGAACACTGATGTTCTAATGTGTGAAATCAGGGTTTCTTGCGCAAGAACTATGATACTCCCACTCAGGAATAAGCCCTCTTGCGGGACTGTTCTTGCACACGAGGTGAGTGTAGACGGGCAACATGAATTTCTTGCGCAAGAAAGCTAAAATGGCCATGGGAGCTTTCTTGCAGAAGAGAGCATCTACACTGGCACGGATGTTCTTGCACAAAAGTACATCTCTTGCGCAAAGGCACATGCCAGTGTAGACGCTCTCTTGTGCAAATACTTTACCGCAAGAACTCTTGCATTAAAGAGTATTTGCACAAGATCATGCCAACGTAGACGTAGCCTGAGGGTTATGAGAGAGCTAGAGCTGTTTGCAATCATGGCTCCAGCCATACCATGACAACCCCTGCACTTGCTTGCTTGCTCCTTTATTTAAATGGGGCTGATGTTCCCTTCTGACCTCAGATGGGAGCTGCGTGTGTGCGTGCGTCTGTGAGAAGCAGAGCGTGCTGTACTGTTTGGAAAGTGAAATCCCCAACCCTAGTGGGAATTAATCATTTTATATTCTGGACTCTTGCCTCCTGACTGATCTATCTGAATTACAGATTAACTGGCAGCATAGGGACAGTGGAATCCATTTAAATGAATAGCTTTCTAATTTATTAAAGGGGTTATTTAGGCTGTTGATATCAGCAGCATATCCACTTCTTGAAGCAGCAGCAGATTTCTCCCCAGCAGCACGCCACCCTTGCTCTCTGCATGTTTTATCTTCCTTATCAAAGCTGAAAGGGGGCCCTCCCAGAAATCCATGTAGGTTTTGGATACAAATTCAGAGCAGTTAGTTTTATTTTCTTCTCCAATTAGCAGTTGGCTCCCTGGTACTGTATACTTCTAAGTCATTCTATAGGAGCCAGCTTTGTAGCTTCCTTTCTGCAGGGGCGGATATACGGCAGGGCGAGCAGGGCGGCTGCCCCGGGCCCCGCGCTTCAAAAAGCCCCGCGCATGCGCCGTGGCGCCACCGCACATGCGTGTTGCGTCACCGCGCATGCGCCATGGCAAAGGGGGGCCCCACAAGATTATGCTGCCCTGGGCCCCGCAAAATGGTCATCTGCCCCTGCCTTTCTGAGAGCGCTGAGGAAAGCAATGGAGAAATCAGATTTCGCTGACTAGACACCAGTTGTCATGATTAGCCTGTCAATAGTTCTGGTTTTAACCGATGCAGTCTGATATGCTGACATATAGAGATAAATTCCACCTCTAGGTCTTCTGGTCAGGGCTGCAGGCCCTATGAGTTGATGTCCTAGAAAAGACTGGTATGTCTATCAGACCTATTGACTGTAGGGGACCAGCCAAGGAGGCCCCTGAAAATAATCATACAAACTAGAGATTAAAAAAAGGCATCTGTAGGTCTACCCAGCCTGCCTCCTTAGGGCCAATGCAAATGTGTTTCCTCTATTGACTTCTTGTGCTTTGTCCAGTCCAGTTTTAAATGTGCCAGGCAATGGTGCTTCCATCCTTTCTCTCAGCAGGCTGTCTGCAGATTATGCTATTGGGGAGTGTTTCCTGATATTGTCAAGAGTTCTGTCTCCTCTAAGAGGCCTTTCCCCTCAAAACATAGGGGATCCTTTGCATTAATGGAATGGGCTTCTCTCAGGTTAGTTTGTGCTGGCAGGCAGCCCCTCAGTTCATTCATTTCACAATGACTCGCAGAAGAAGAGTCCACAAGAGACCAATTAGTTCATCCTCCCACTCTGAGTCAGGATTGAGTATTCCAAACCATCCCTGTGTTTTGTCTATCCTCTTCTTAAATGGTAGGATATCAGGTCAATTGGAGATGTGTGCACAATGCCAGCAAATTTTGTAACAGTACAAACTAAAACTAAAAGAGCTCAGTTTGTCTTTAAAAGAAGTCAAGTCAAATGCTATCTTTATATCACCCATTAGTATGTATCTCAGAAATCTCTGCTTTCTCCCCATTGTATACAACAAACTTTTGGAAATCTGTTCAATATTATGTCTTCAGGTCAATTTCAGATTACAAGCCTGTATCAGCATAGCACTAGGGAACCAGCAGGGGGAGCATAAGTAACTAAACTATGTAAACAGTGGGTTTGTTTGCTTGCTTGTTTTTAATGTATCTGTGGTGGACTGGGACCAGTGGATTTCTTGTTTTCTTTTTTTGTTGTTGCTGCTTGTTTTGTTTTGAGGATATTTCTAATCTGGAATTCATACCCCCAAAAATCCCAATAATTTTAAAGAGGGTTCAGGATATAAAGTATTTCTGCAATTTAAAATACATTTAATTTCTACAGGAAGCAAAATATCTTTATCCTTCCTAAGAAAAATGCATGGAGAGAATGACATCACCAGACCAAGCTATTTTGAAGAGTGTTGAGCAAAGAAAGGTGATACCCTTTTTGCAGAAGTGATATATTTTCATGACTTTAAAGAACTAAACTAAGTTCAATCAGTTTTATTTCAGACTTTCCTATTACATTCTGTTTTGACTGAAAGTAAATGGGCTGGGTCTGGTTTTTCAAGAATTTGGGTGTGCAAAGAGGTGCTTAATCTGTACACTCAGAACCTGGGTTTGAGCCTGAGCAGGAATGTCTGCACTGCTATTTTTAGCTCTGTAGCACAAGTCCTGTGAGTCTGAATCAGTTGACCCAGGCTCTGAGACTCTCTGCCAAATTACTTTTTTTTTTTTGCAGTCTAGAGGCTATGTCAGTTGCATGCACAATTGCAATAAGTGGCCTGCAAATAATGTGTTAGAAGCATAATATTAGAAGCCAGACAACCATGGTGACTGCCTGTATTCAGAGTGAAAATGCTCAATACTCTTGAACCTCTGTAATCCGGGTGTCCGTGATTATACCCGTGTTTTGGACCCTGGCAGAGGGAGAAGAAAGTAGCTCTGATGGGCATAGGGCATATGCCCAGCTAGTCTGGAGGCTTTTCCAAGAGTGGTGTCCCGAAGTGGCAGAGGGCATGATTCCATGCATGCCCCCAGGAGCGGGTTGCCAGATAAACGCCCCACCCTCCATGGCCCTCATGCACAGACTCCAGCCTCCCGTCTTCCTCACATATCCTCCCTCCTCCCCAGATCCTGCACCCTTACCCTTAGCCTGCTCTTGCACCCTCTCTTCCTCCAAGATCCTGAACCTCGACCCCCGGCCTACTTCTGCAGCCTCTCCCCCCTCCTAGGCCCCACCCAGCACCTGCTACCACCCATAAAAACATTCCATAATCCAGAATAGCCTATTTCCCCAAAATCGCCAGATTAAAGAAATTCAAGGGTAACAAAAACTTTTTCAAAAAAAACCCCAAATGGTCAAACTTTGATAGAAAAGTTTGTTTGAAAAATGAGGCTGAGCTCTGTTCAATAGTGTCTGAAAACTAGAATGTTAAACTGACTCGTCTAGTTTCAAGAGTGAAGAACAAGGATTTGCAAAATGAAAAGAAATCACATTAAGAAAGGGGTGCAAAATGCCTAAGATTATAAAAGTTCTTTCTGTTTGAATCCTCTGGGCTGTTATGAGGAACACAAGGGAAGAGATTTTTTTTTTAAATACGTGATTTTTTTTTTCTTGACAGAAAATTAAACCACAATAGTGAGGCCTGAACATTAATGTTTTATCATAACAGCTAAATCCCTCACTGGCTTGAGTTAGATACTTTGGGAAAGGGACCCCTGGTTCTAAGGATTCCAGCAGCTCTGGTTACCACTGGAGGAGTAAGACTACTCTCCATACAGGCCTCTCATCTCCATGGAGAACACACTGGTGTCAGCATTAAGTGATGTGGCTTAAAGATAGCCTTGTCAGTATAATTGATCTTGAGTCATTGCCTTTCCTGCCAGGACTGTCTGTCTCCTTACCCATAATCCCCATCACTTTGATGACCCATCAGGAATATGGGAATTGGCCCAGCTTTGCCTTCATCCAATAACATTATGAAATTGATACTGACACTTCCATTGGCACTAATTTCTGTAAGAGATTGGAGCCAGAGGACAAGTGGTTTACTTTCATGGCAGTTAAGCTTTCCAAGTAGATCACGACGGCCCAAGATTGATCTCACTGTGGCCAGATTACAGGGAAAGAGATATGGATGGGGGGAGGATGGCTAGATTGGCAGCTCACGGCCACTGTGGTGAAGGAGGGAGGTTGATTGTTGAAACACAATGTTGTGGGGTTACAGACTCCTCCCTCCCCCAGGAGGAGCTGTCGCATCCCTGGGGTTCTTCAAACCATTCCCCAGCCCTGTGTGTATTGTAACTCAACGGCAGTTCTAAACCCACAGCCCTCTCGCTAGGGCAGTGTGGCCCAGTGGCCAGTGTCAACAGCAAGCGTCCCATGCTGGGGCAGTGCAGCCTAGCAGTTGGAGTCTGTAGCAAACACCCCTCCTGCTGGGGGCAGTGTGGCCTAGCAGCCAGAGTCTGTAGCAAACACCCCTCCTGCTGGGGGCAGTGTGGCCTAGCAGCCAGAGTCTGTAGCTGCAGGTACAGGCCCCACGGGTTGGGGATTGAGGAGGAGGAGGTAGGGGGACCTGGGCCCTTCCTACTGCACAGGGTCCCAGCCCAGGGCCCTATGAGCAATGGCACAGGTCACTGCTCACTCAGCAGGGATTCCCATCACAACATGCTGAGCTCCTCAGGATATAATCTCCTGTTCGGTGCTACTTCCCACCAGTCTGAGCTGGATTCCTTCCTCCAGATCCTCGGCAGTATCTCTGGTGTCCCGCTGGCTAGTCTCCAGGTCCAGTCTCACTGGTGGTTCACCTCTAGGAGCCCTGTCCTCTAGCAGCCAGCCCAGACTGAGCCTCTCTCTGGGCCTTTATAGCTGGACTGCAGTCCGGGCATGCCCAGCAGGATTGTGGGGGCGGGACTCCTTGAGCCAGGTGAGCCTGGGTTAGGCCTTGCTTCCCCAGTGCGAGGCTGGTACACCCCATTGCACACAGCAAAGCTGGAACATAGGAAACATACACTCACCTTCCTCTTCATGTCCAGGATGGCAGTGACTGCTTCTGGCCAGATGTCTGGAGAGTAAGATACAAGCGTTGTGACCACTGAGAGCTGGTAGAAGTTTGATGGGAGAGCAGCTGCTGTCAGATTGTTCTCTTTATTGTTGATTACTGTTATTAAGTACTCAGAGTGCATTCAGCTCTGCTCCGGTCACAAGGGAAGGTCCACAGTGCTGCACAAGGGAAGCTCAACCAGCTGATGGTCCTATCCAATGGTAAGTTTATGTCACTGGGTTCCTGGCTTGGCTACATCCGTAACCAAGTCAGGGGTACAGTTCTCTCATGGTGAAAAATTACAGGGTAGGTGGGACCTAACCATGATCCAGCAAGCACATTCAAACTTGGCCTGTCCAATGCTTCACCCCCTTTATGCAGAGACAGTTATAGCCCACGGCAGAACAATGTCCCTTATTTTGGGAGGGGCTTGCGAGTGAGGGACAGAGTCTTCCCACTGGGGCCCGGCTAGAGATGTGCAGCTCAGCCTGTGTTTGTGGAGACCGTGTGCGTGCCAAGCGCCCCCTGCTCCAGCTCGGCTCTTTGTATGCATGTGCACAGGAGGAAGGGCTTGGTTAAAGTGTTTATCAGTTTGTCACAGTCTCAGGCTGCCATGGCTGGGGGCCAGGAAAGTGGATAAAAGCCTTGGGCCAGTGATAAATAGAAGCTGAAGAAAGGAAATGTGTGTGTTCAGCCCTGAGCCATCAGCTCCGTTTCCGAGGAGATTGCTCCCTGGCGGTTTGGGCATGTGGCTAGATTTGCTTGTCTCTGTGTTGATTGACCACCAGATAGCTTCTGGGGCAAATGACGGGTGAGAATGGGAACTGCCAGGCCAATGGGCGAAGAAACGTGTCAGAGGAGTGCTAAGTGTGTTTGGGGAGGGGGTTTCTCTTCCTCTGCTTTTACATGTGGGCGAGTGTGCGTTAGCATGGGCATGCGAGGGAGTGTGTTTGTGTGGGAGTGCCAGGTGCATATAAACCGAAATAGGCAGGTGCTTGGGGGCAAGTGACCGTATATTAACATGTATGTCTTAGCAAACAAACATGCACGTGTGGGGTCTGATTGCAGAAGGGCCCCTTTGTGGCAGGTGTCAACTTGATCTAATGGTTAGTGGCGTTAGGAAATCAAGGCTTTATTGCTGGCTCTGCAGTGGATTTGCTGGATTATGTTGCTGAGTAGTCTCTTTGTGCCTCAGTTTCCTTACTGGTAAAATGGAGATTGTGGCACTTAGGTCCTTTTGCAAAGAGCTTTTAGATCTCCAGGTGTTTATTGTGGGGGACTGTGTGTATGTGAGAGCAGCATATGTGACTGTTCACGTGTGTAGTTGAACGTGTACTCCTGAATGCGTGTGCAAATTACAGCAAGCACTGCAGTATATAAAGCACACTTTGTGAAGAGAAGAGATTAAAAAGCTGATATGGTGTTATTCCGATTGATTTTGCTTTTGTATTTATACCTGAAGGTAAAGAGCAGACATACTGGAAATCAATTGGCCCTGTGCTCTCTCCCCACTCCCTCTGCAGTGCCGTTTGAATGAAATGCTTATATCATTTTTACAGCATGTCTATGATAGGGATGAGTGAGCCAGGAGATTAATAGGCACGGTTGAGGCCTTTACCCAGCAACTGCCCATCTCTTGTGTCGTAAAGTGCGCACAGTTCTGGAGGTTCAAGGTGCCCTCGAGGTGAAAGTTTTGGGACTCTTTCTTAAATGGGAGGCAAATATCCAGCTCCGAAAAGATGTATGGGGGCAGCATGCTGAGAGAGCACCGAGCTCCTGGTGAATGGGGCTGGAGGGGAGATGGAAGATGCTGAACAGTCAGGGAGTTGTGGCTGGTATAGGACATAGCAGTGGGAAATAGAGGTTCTGTTGTTCCATTTAAAGTGTGGTCATAAAGTGATTGGCAGATTGTGGGCTGGGGTGACAAGGTGGGAAGGATTCTTCTTGTTCATAGGAATCCCAGTTTCACCCACCTTTTGCTGTGACGTCAACCTTTGTGGGGTTCCTCTGATCCATCAAGTCAGAATTCACGAGTTTCCGTAGCCCTGCCCAGATGCCATGCTAAGTGCAGCTATTCTGTACTAAGCAATAGGCTCATGTGTAAAACCACAATGCTGCTATAGGAAGAGTCGTTGCGATGTTGAGCTTCCACATGGATAGCCAACCAGAGTCATGCAGGCGGGACTTTGGTTTGAGGCCTCATTCCGAATAGGGTGCCCCTAAGCACAGCCACCTTAGCCCTTATGACTGCTCTGAGTCTGGATTTTGGTGGGAGAGGTGAACCCCAGGGGCTTTTGGCCAGAAGGTAGATGGGCTCCCACCTGAGCCACAGAGACCAAAAGCAAAGAGACTTGTGTCCTGCTCAGGTCATGTCTATGGGAGGGTTTCAAAATGGAGAATTGGTACTGGCGGCAGTGTGTTTGTAATCAGCAGCGCTCTGCTGTGGGCCTCGAAGTCTCTCGTGATTTACCCACCTGTATCCCACCGTGGCAGTTGTTTCAAACAGCTTGTCCGTTCCATGGGCACTTGGGTCTAGGCACACAGCATGCTATTTGCAGTGGGAGTTTGTTACCACGAGAGATTGCTGTATCCATTGAGACAGGGGCCTTTTCTCACTGCGATTCAGAAGGGTAAATCGGCACAATATGCTTGTGACTCGGCAACTCAAAACACCACAGTGCATCCCACATGTCTCCCTCGAAGGTTCCATATCTTACATATGGCAGTGTCCTCCCCATGTAAAGAGGCATGAAAGCAGAGGCATGAAAGCAGCAAAGGGGCTGTCTTTCAGAGGGGCTGAAGGCTGGCAAGTCCCTGCTGGGAGTGGTGGGCACTTGATACTTCTGAGCACCAAGACCAAAGTACATGCTGAATAATGAAAGTTTGATTTGGCCCTTCCTTGCCTCCCCACTCCACTCTCTTTGTGTCTCAAAGAAGGTCTGTTCCCTTTGCTGACAGAACTGCATTTCTTCTCCCATGAAGGCTGTGAAAACCGATATCTCTGGCGTGGACGCTAGTGTACAAAGACGGGATCCCAGGAGCATTCTTGGTAGTGATTGATGTGTGAGCCAGAAAGACTCTAGCTAGCTTCTCAGATCCCAGGATGAGTGGGCAGCTCTGACATTTAGAAAAATCAGCGTTTGGAATGTGAACAGAGCAAACTTGATCAAGGAATTCTGAAGAGCAACTAAAGATAAGAGTAGTGCTGTTACCCAGTGTCCTGTCCCATTGCACCACAGGTGTGGTAACTAGATACTGTCATTCTCTCTGCATTTCCATCAGATAAAATACTCTTTGCTTCCTGTCCTTAGCTGTTAGGAAGTGTTGCTGTGCTTTATTAAATAGCTGCCAGGCTTCCCCCCGAGTTGCTTGTATTTTGATGGGTAGGCAGGTTTAGGCTTAGTTGATACTTAACACGTTTGAAATGCTCAGGTGTAAGGATAAAGTATTTCCATGAGTAACTGACAGTGTCATGGTTAGTCACTTTTTGGACTGCTTTTTGGATTGTAGGTACTTGGCACAGCTGGCCCTCTGGCTTTGGGCATAGCTATAAAACATTCTTCTCTCTATTCCTCCAGCTGGAGCCTGGGACTCAGAATTGCATTTACACCAGGTGCTGGCTTGTTGGACGGCTCCCCTTGAAATGTTCAGATTGTCTTGTGATTTTTATTGTCAGTGTTCCTCTACTGGATTGATGTATTTGTGCTGTCCTATGCATTGACTCATATTCGATCTTAATGCTTCCATTCCCAGGGTGCGAGTGCATTTAGGAGTCACATCAAAATTCCATAAATAAAGCTGAGAAAGAAGAACGCTACCACAGGGGAGCTCTCCAGAATATGAGTGTTTGGGGGAATCCCTCGTCTTTTTTACAGGAGAGACTCTTTGCTGGGAGCTTTAGGGTTTGGGGAGACCCTGTGGATTATATGAAGCAAACAGCAGTGTGTTGTAGAGTAGATTTACTTTATGAGGTGCCTCAAATTCCTAAACGTGTTGATTGGATAGTTCCCTTGGAGAAGTATTGTCTGGTATTCCCTTTGTTCTGTGGGCCAATTGCAGCTACTGCTGTGGATTATTTCTACACATGGCATATGCGGAAAAAAGGATGTGGGTAGTAGCTGTGTTGCTACTGCAAGGTGACATGTAGCAATCCTCCTTTAAACGCTACCTCTGGGGAGACAATAGGAGCAGCTCATTCTGGGCACTTGCTGCTGAATTCAGTGGCAGGTTCATGGCTTCCTCCCCTCCTCCATGGGGATGTCTGTTCTCAGCAGTTTGGGTTTCCCTTGGTGTAACTGCTGAAATGGAGTTCTGTCCCTGGCAGGTCCACGTGCTTCTGGCTTTGTCCCCCAAGTGCCCTTAGTTCTGCCTCTGGCCTCCGATGGAATGTATCATTGAATGAGAGCTGTGATGATGGCTCTCCAGAAAGGTGCTACTCTGGTTTAAAATCTTAGTGTGGCCCAGGTCAGTTTAGTCAGGGGCTGAGGCAGCCTCTGATGCTCGTGGACCAATTGCAGTGAATTGTGTGAAGAAGGAGAGGGAAGTGCCCTGGGCCGATAGTGACTGAGAAGCTGTCGGGGCAGCCTCGAGGAAGGCATGAAGAGGGGAGTGGCCCTGCAAAGGATGCTGTGGGAAGTCAGCGGAGGGCTGGAGAGGGGAATGGAGTCACGGGGCTGTTTGGAAGTGAGGGGAGTCATGTTTGAATGTGGTGCAGAGATGAGGGCAGGCCAAGGGTGAGTGTCGTCTGCAGAATGAAAGGGAACTGTACTTTTCCAAAGCATTCTGGATTGGAGCAGAGCTGGGCAAGATGCGGCCCGGGGGCCGGATGCAGCCCACCTCCCCCTTTGTTTTGGCCCGCGGACTGCATTTGACTGCTTTCTATGTATATCCTTCTGCCCATGCCACTGAATTTCCAGGTAGTGCCTCCGGCAGCAGGATCCTGTTTAAACGGCTCATGACTCCCAGTTGCGGCACTACCCCAGAGGGGCTGGAGCCACGAACCTTTTAAATAGCTGCAGCCACCCACGTGGATGCCAGGCAATGCGGTAGTGGCAGGGCTCGGAGCTGGAAGAACTTTGTTGTATTTTTACTCTGGGGATAGGCTAGTCCCCACCTCTTCCCCCTCATGCTCCACCCCTTCTGGGAGTAGAGCCAGCCCATAACCAGATATCAAAATTCATTAAGTGTCCCCCCTGCAAAAATTATTGCCCACTCCTGGATTGGAGGGAGGTATTCAGCCCCCTGCCTCTTGGATGGGCCACTGTTCAGGGAAGCGCATCCTACAGCATAGAAGCTCTAGCAGTCTTCCCCGGTGGATGTCCGAGCCTAAAAGAAAAGGCATCCACACCAGGATAATCTGGAGTCCAAAAGAGTGCATAAATGCCCTTTACAGCAGAGGAGAGCCAGCTTCGAGTCAGGTCCCTGCCTTGAAAGCAGCGAGTGCTACCCTGGCCCTGTGCCCGTATCTGCCAATAAAAATTAAGAAATTGATTTCCTTTTGTTTGCCTGACAGAACAAGGCTCTTTATGAGACAGTAAATGCAATCCATCTCTGAGCATGGCCAGAGTTTTAATTGTGTTTGTTGTGCTTTCACTTCTTCTGTTTTATGAGTTTCAGTTGCCATCTCTGCTGGAGCAGGACTCACCCCTGGGGGATGAGTCAGTGTTTGATTTCAGCTCCAGCTAAAGGTTGGGATTTTTTAAAACACCTTGCTGCTTTTGTTGGTGGGAGTGGTTATTATTATTATTTTTAAATGTAAAGGTTGGAGCTGCTTTTGCGTCTGCTGTTTATAAATAAATATGTGTCTCCTGGTTTCAAGGAAGGCTGGAAGATTCTGTTTAGAGCCCTCCACCTGCCAACTGACGATACGACCCTTTGATGGATTGAATTTAAGATTAAAATCACTGAAGCACGGAGGCACCAATCGAGGTTTGAGGTCAGGCCAGAAGGGCAGTGAGATTTTACAGGCAGATTTTTTTAATGAGGGCTTTTACAGCACTTGCTGTAACTTGCTCTTGGGCCCAGTTAATTGGGGAAGGAAGGGGTTTTTTAGTTATGGATCATATATAGTTCTTAATTAAATGGCTTTGTTTTATGGGTCTTTGTATGATGCGGTGACTTATGGAAGGCCCAAGCAGCTCTTGCCGTGATCTGCATAGATCAAAAATCAGGTTCCAAATAGCAGCTCCTATTGGTGGCAGTGTGGGTGGCCCATTGTCCCATTGGAATGTGCTGTTTCTTAGCCATATAGCTTGTGTAGGGACCTTTGCTTTGGGGTTGGTCATGTATCTAGGACAAAGCTAGAAAAACGTTAGGGAATTGTGTTGTTTACCGGCTGAGATTTCCAGAGCCATCTAAAGACTTTGGATGTCCACTCGCCATTGCAATGAATGAGAAATGCACGTCCCTATCCTATAGGTGGCTTTGAAAACCCTTTGTGTTCACTAGGAGGCGATTTAAGGAGGATCAGATTGGAAGGTAGGTACTTTGTCTTTCTCTGATCTTTTCAGCGATAGGAAAGAACTTGACTCCTCACTGAGGGCTGTTCTGTTGCCGTAAAGAATGTCATGGCTTGAGCGAGCACTGATCATCATCATTTACAACCTGCCTGGCCTGCCTTCTAGATGCCTGGTAGAGGTTACTGCCGTAGCATGATGGAGCTTTTGCTTCTGTGCCTGTCTGCTTTGGAGAATTCATTACATTATGGATGTGCGTGGGGTGACCATTATCTTCACTTCTCTAATCTTTGGCTATTTATAAGGTATTCTATAATGACTATGCCTGCATCTTCTCAGAAAATATAGTACCTTGCCTTGTTAAGTAATTGACCATTAGGATATGATTATGTGAACAGGGGCTTTCCTAGGTACTTATTTTTACTTTATTTTTCATAACAGATGGCCTATATAACCCTGTAAATATACTAGGTGCCTTATAGACAGAATAAGAGGTGTCCTTTCTCTCTTCCCCGCTCCAACACACCATCACAAGTTGGGCCCAATTGTATGGCCTTCTGCCTCCCTTCTCTCTTATCTTCTGCTGCCTTTGTCCTGCCCTATGTTCCTTCCAGTTCTACCACAGGAGATCATGCTGGAGAGAAGATGGGGGGTCGGGGGAATACCCAAGATGGTGGGTTTCAGGAGGCTTAGAAGAATGGGTAAAATGTGCTTGGCAGATGAAAAGAGGGAGGGTTTTTGAGCAGCAGAATCAGGATAGAGCCAAATCCAGAAGGGACAGAAGAAGAAAAATGGGCATAATGCTGGGAAAGAACTGGAAGGAATATAGGGCAGGACAGAGGCAGCAGGGGTGTGTCTAGACTACATGCCTCCTTCGACGGAGGCATGTAGATTAGCCAGATCGGAAGAGGGAAATGAAGCCGCGATTAAAATAATCGCGGCTTCATTTAAATTTAAATGGCTGCCCCGATCTGCCGATCAGCTGTTTGTCGGCAGATCGGGGCAGTCTGGACGCGATGCGCCGACAAAGAAGCCTTTCTTCATCGGCACAGGTAAACCTGGTTTCACGAGAGAGAAGGGAGGCAGATGGCCATACAATTGGGCCCAACTTGTGATGGTGTGTTGGCGTGGGGAAGAGGTAAAGAGACAGAAAAGGGAACTGCATCTTTCTCCATAGTGGCTCTAATGGCTGGTGTAGGGGCCTCACTCTCCACCAGTCTCTCTTGGACGAACACAGGTAGTTTCAATTGTGACAACCAAGTTAGAGAGTTAAAGGTGGAGCTCATTTGGTTGCTGAAGTTATGAATGGGCCCCCAGAGACTGTAGTTGCTGTATTGCAGCAGATATGAACGACGATGACTGCTAACCTGAGGTTAGGTGTATATCAAATCCAACCTCTGCCTTAACCCTTCCTTTGGTCTGTGAGATTTCAGAATAATAAAATCCCAGGAAACACAGAAGATACACACAAAATCCATCAAAATTTAACTAGAGGCCATGTTCTACAGTAAGTAATATCCACAATGAAGACCTGGTTATCCACAGATACCTGCTGCACCATCATTGGAGTTAATTGGGGACTCAGACTCACTTCAGTCCTGTTCCAGGACCTCATGTGGGTACATCAGGAATAAACAGGGGTTGCCCTGGTCCAATAGCCTGCATTGATGGAACAAAATTCTGTTCATTCAGGCATCCACCTGCTGTTCATCCATCTGTCTTGTACAGGTGCATAGATTTGCAAAGGCACTTTAATATTAAAGTCCATTTTTATTCCGTTTTCTCAGTCCTTCCTCAGAAAATCTCTCACTGAAGCCAACAGGCATGTGCCCAAATAAAGATCTCAGAATTTGGTCTTTCATCAGTGTCCTACATTAAGTTCAGGGTCTGTACATGGTTAGCAATTACAATATGTATGGTATATCCCAAGAGCGCAAAAGTTACATTATTGATACATGGCTTATTTCTGTGAAATACTGATGACTGCATAGATCACGAGTGGCAGAGAAAATGAAACCTATAGGTGTGATATAAAAGGGTCTGTCCATTATGTTGGCATGGCGTCTCTGATACCGTGTCAGTGGTAGTTTTTGACAAGGGAACAGTACGATTAACTCTGTGCTGGAAAGACCTGGATCTCAACCTGTAGTGACCGATGCTCCTCAATAGAGAAGATAGGAGGCAGTGGAAGTGACAGAAAATACAAGAGATGCTACCATTGGTTGGTGCAGGATGATGTAGGGGGTGGGCAGAGATCTCAGAGTGGAGATTTACGAGAAATGTGAAATAACAACGATAAATAATTAAATGATAATGGAATGAAGGAAAGACCTGGTGGGAACTCAACATGAATATGTAAACTCTGTACATAACTAATCGGATAATATCTGGTTCCTGACTTTATTGGGGAAGGGGGGAAAAGAAATAGCTGGATGCTAGCTCATAGCTATGTATCTTTGTCTCCAACTCTGGCCCTAGCAGAGGTCAGAAGTGCCTCTAAAAGGTGAAGGCGATTGTCTTTGGAGCACCAGGGGTGGATTTCCTAGCACTGGATTCCCAAGGGCCTAAAAAGGGGAAGCGTTGCATGCTCATTCTCTGCAAGAGGTGTAACTATGCTCAGGTGGACTCTGCAATATGTTCTGGTTGTAATAGTCGGGTGTCTCCATCCCTAGCAGTAGTTGTTCAGAGTTTGAGGATGGTGATGGATGTACAGTGTGGGTGGGTGCAGAAGGTTTTGGGGGCGGGTAACTTCTGCAGGTGTACCAGTGGTTGCTGGAGCTAGGTGAATTTCACTGAGCGGAGATAAAACACGGCCTGTTGGTGGTATTATTTCAATACAAGCCGGGTAGTGCATCTTGTACACTGTATATCTAATGATCATGACAATATTCTGGGGAGTCCCCAGCTGATCCCAGTTCCCCTGAAATGCCGTTTGGAGCCTGGGGTCAGCTGAGGAGTCCCCAGGTGACTCTGGGCTCCAAGGCACTGCCCCTTTGAATGCTGCTTCCATGTTTCAAAGGGGCAGCACCACCCAGCTGATCCTGGGCTTAGCTGTGGGGCGCTGACCCTTTGAAATGCTGAGGCGGGCGTTTAAAAGGGGCAGCCGCTGCACAGTGGATTCCTAGCTCAGCTGTGCAGCAGTTACCCATTTGAAACACTGCCTTGGTGGGAAGTCCTGCTGACTCCAGGCTGTATGCGGAAGTGCGAGCTTTGAAATGCACAAGAGTCCCCAGCGAGGGCTCTTGTGCATTTCAAAGCCACAGCGCCCTTATGAAGTCTGGGGTCAGTGAGGGACTCAAGAGTCCCCCGCTGACCCCGGGCTCCATGCTGTGCTGCAGGCCACACGGAGCCCGGGGTCAGCTGCGGAATCTCTAAGGGTATGTCTACACTACCACCCTATTTCGAACTAGGGTGGTAATGTAGGCAACCGGAGTTGCAAATGAAGCCCGGGATTTGAATTTCCCGGGCTTCATTTGCATAAAGCCGGGCGCCGCCATTTTTAAATGTCCGCTAGTGCGGACTCCGTGCTGCGCGGCTACATGCGGCACGGACTAGGTAGTTCGGACTAGGCTTTCTATTCTGAACTACTGTTACTCCTCGTTTCATTAGGCTTCTTAGTCCAAACTACCGTTACTCCTCCTTTCACTAGGCTTCCTAGTCCGAACTACTGTTACTCCTCATTTCACGAGGAGTAACGGTAGTTCGGACTAGGAAGCCTAGTCCAAACTACCTAGTCCGTGCCGCGTGTAGCCGCGCAGCACGGAGTCCACACTAGCGGACATTTAAAAATGGCGGCGCCCGGCTTTATGCAGATGAAGCCCGGGAAATTCAAATCCTGGGCTTCATTTGCATAAAGCCGGGCGCCGCCATTTTTAAATGTCCGCTAGTGCGGACTCCGTGCTGCGCAGCTACACAGTTCGAACTAGGGTGGTAGTGTAGACATACCCTTAGAGATTCCGCAGCTGACCCTGGGCTCCATGTGGCCTGCAGCACAGCATGGAGCCCGGGGTCAGCGGGGGACTCTTGAGTCCCTCACTGACCCCAGACTTCATAAGGGCGCTGTGGCTTTGAAATGCACAAGAGCCCTTGCTGGGGACTCTTGTGCATTTCAAAGCTCGCACTTCCGCATACAGCCTAGAGTCAGCAGGACTTCCCACTGGCCCCAGGCTGCACATGGAGTTCCACATTCCTCCTTTGAAATGTACAAGAGCCCTGGTGAGGTGTTCTTGTACATTTCAAAGGAGGAATGCAGAAGTGCCTATCAACTAGTCAAGTAGTCAATGGAAATTCCATCAACTACTTGACTAGTCAATTACAGGCAGTCCCCGACTTACGCGGATCCGACTTATGTCGGATCCACACTTACGAACGGGGCTTTTCTCGCCCTGCCACCGCGTCCTCTGGGGCGAGAAAAGCTGCTCTGGGTCTCCCTGGTGTGCTGGGGGGGGACTCCCCAGCACAACAGGGAGACCCGAGCAAAGCCGCACAGGCGGCGGGACCCCGCTGCCTGTGCGGCTTTGCTCCTTTGCCCCGGAACAAAGCCGCACAGGCAGCGGGAACTCCCCCAGCACAGCAGGGAGACAGGAGCAAAGCCGCAGAGGCGGCGGGACCTCTGCGCCTCCGCGGCTTTGCTCGGATCTCCCTGGTCTGCTGGGGGGGGGGGGGGAGGGAGCGCAGCTAGTGCGCCCCCCCCCCCCCCAGCAGACCAGGCTTTTGTTGCGGGACGCCTGGGGTAGAGCAGCTGGGGTGCTGCCGGGTTGGTCCTGCGGGGACCTACCCAGCAGTGCCCCAGCTGTTCTGTCCCAGGAGTCCAGATTCAGCCGCTGTTGAAACTGATCAGCGGCTGATTCCGGGAAGCCGGGGGCAGAGCAACTCTGCCTAGGGCTTCCTGTAGTCAGCCACTGATCAGTTTCAGCAGCGGCTGAATCTGGAGCCAGTTCCAACTTACATACAAATTCAACTTAAGAATAAACCTATAGTCCCTATCTTGTACGTAACCCGGGGACTGCCTGTAACCGCAATTTAGCATCCTTACTGCATTAATACTTGGAGGGCTTTGGCAATCTAGCTATCCCAGTATTAAGGATGTTAATGCAGTTATCAATCTAATCGTATTGTTGATACAAATTGTCAGTACAATAGGATTAGTCAATAGGACCACTCTGCATAGAAGTCCTGGCTCATGCCACCTTCAGGAGCCACCCCCATTGCGGCTCTGCATTTCAAATGTAGTAAGAGCCACCGGGCTCTAACTCTATTTAAAATGCAGAGGTGCAGCGATCAGCATGAGCCATGACTGCTCGGTCCCGGCTCATGCTCAGTCCAGCAACCCCTGTTCACAGCAGACAGCCCTGTCTGCCGGTGGGCAAGGCTGGCTGACGTGAACAGAAGATGCCCATGGCCAGCCCTGGCTGCTGCAAACAGGGGCTGCTTGGTAGCATCAGCCCCTGTCCACAAGGGACAGGGGGCACCTCCCTGCTGGGACTTCTGCAGACAGGGGCAGTTTTGCAGCAGCAGCCTCCTCATCTCTCCCCTGCTGCCTCTGATAGAGGCAGCAGGGGAAGGAGGCATCACCCCAGAGATGGTTCTGCTTCCCCCCTCCCCTCCTTGCTGCCTCTCTCTGATAGAGGCAGCAAGGGTGGGAGAGCAACTAGTTAAGTCAAGTGACTACTTGACTATTTGATAAGCTTATGCTTATTGGATAGTCGACCAGTCGCTTACATCCCTACCCAGTATAGACATAATTGCCAACCTTTTAAGTGTGGACCCAGTGTAAACCTAATAACCTTTAGCAACCCTTCCTGTTCACTTATTCTGATGTGTGCCCTATCACCACACCATGTAACTGCCTTGGGACATGAAGACCTTTAACTGGCACATAGGAATTCCTGATATCCCCTTCTTAAACACCAGGCTCATTAATGGTGCTAGCCAAAGAATTGCTCTCTGTTTAGACTGAAGCCTTGTCCAGCCTACTGATGTCTTGCCGGTATAGCTATACCATCAGAGCCCTCTAGTGGGAATGTAGCTTATGCCTACGACAGAAGGAGTATTTCTATCAACATAGTCACACTGCCTCCCAGAATGGGGTTAGCTGTGATTCTGTTGGCATAGCTGTGTCTGCTCTGAGGGTCTTTTCTGGCATAGCGGTCAGCTGGTGGCTGGGATTTTATTCTCCCCCATCCCTCCAAATGAGACAGGAATGCTGACAGAACTCTGTTGGGTGGACCTGGTCTGACTGAAATGCCAATTTAAAAGAAAGCGGAGGATGTGGGCTGAGCATAAAGAAGGAGAGTTGGCACTGGTGGCAGCCCGCTTAGAGTGAAATCCACAAGGGTCTTTGGAAGGTTTCAACAAGGCTTGAAGTAGGAGCCATGGGATGGAATGAAGAGAAGGACTCTGCAGAGCAACTCTCAGGAAACCCTGTCTACCAGTGAGGTAAGACAGCACGATACTAGTGTCCAACAGGGGAGTGGTGGAAGCCTCGTTGCTTGAGATATTTAAACTGGACAGGCCTACATTGAGGAGGTATTTGGATGGGCTTGATGTGACTTACTTTTCATGCCTCTGGTTCTTTTCTGCCTCTTCTTCATTCTGCCTTCTTGGCATTCCGTTCGAAGCCCAACTTCAACCTGAGGGACAGGAGCACCAATCTGAAGACCTCAGCACTGACCTGGTTAGGTAGATGCTATCCATTGAGTCACCAGGTGTGCTCACCTCTGCAGCAGCCTCTTACGTTCCGTGAAGCTGCCTGGTCTAGGTGTTTTGTACAGTCAGCTTCATGCACAGCCAATACGTTGACCACTGCAGTATCACGAGTCTGTTGTTGGATCCGTTGATCTCTACCTGCTCTGGAGTAATCTTGGTTACTGTCCCCTCCCTTTTCACCTGCTCTCCACTACTCATGACCTTAGTCAAGAGTGTGCTAACGTTCCATTTTGCCTGGTTTGTAAATGAATTTCACAGTGTCAGTGAGTTGTTACGTATCATTGAAGGTGGGCGAAGCTCTCAAGGTTCAGAGATGTCGCTCTGTTTGGAACAGGTGCTGATCCCACCTTTGAGACATTATCTAGGTTTCCCTGCTCAGGGTAGTAGGTTAGGAATCTCTTGAGGATGAGTTTGTGGGGGATTGGGTCACAGAGACCTACTTGAGACTGTCACCCAGTGTGCTGATCATACCACTGAACCCGCTTGTCTGCCATGTGGAGTGCCCCATCACCCCCTCTTTCTACGCCAGAAGCTCTAATCTCCCCCAGCCAGTGCACAGAGTTGGGGTAACAGCCCCCTAGGCGAGTGGCAGAAACTTATGACAGCTCAGCTCTGGGAGAGTTCTGTTACAGGGAGTTGTCAGCACCCAGGAGCGCAGCCCTAAATAAATCTGTTTTAGACAGAGAAAGCTCATAATTTCGCTCTTTTTGTCAATGAAGGAGAGAGATGAACAGCTGTTGCTCCCCTCACCCCACAGTAACAATTATTTACACTGAATTTGATAATAAAAAGTGTCTTTATTAAGTATAAAAAGTAAGATTTAAATGGTTGCAAGTGGTGACAGATAGATCAAATTAAGCTACAAGTTAAATACACAAAACACACCATCTAATCCTAATACACCAAGAAAAATTGTTACAAAACATAATTCCTCACCCTAGTCCTGATTTCGGGTAAGAATCTTCAAATCAGAGCTGATCTTTTTCTCTGACCCAGGACCAGCAATACTCCTCCACCCTCTGGTTACAGTTCTCTTTTTTTCCACGTGTTCTCTTGTATCCTCTTAAGTGGAGGAGGCAGTTTCAAAAGCCAGCTGAAGACAATCACTCTTTGCTTCCCATTCCTTAAATAGAATTTCCCCAGGGTAAGACTCCTTTGTTCAATCCTCCCCCTTCCCCCAGTGTTCCCTGTAAGATGAGCACTTGGGTAGCCACTTTGGAAAGATGCAAGTGCTGCCCAGCTAATTAGCAGAGCGCCTACAGCCAGCAGCATATGTTTCTAGGTGGTGCCCATCTGCACTTGCCTTGGTGCAATAACAATATTTGTTTCACACATGGATGGAAAACATCAGAGGGAACATTGCCTCCCCCTAAAATCCTGCTGCTTTGAGGGACCAGATCCTCTGCCCCTGCCATAGGGGGGCAAGAGAGACCTTTGTTGGTCTGTTATCCTAATATATGGCTCTTGTACCGTGTTTGATGTTTTCTGTGTCCTTCACCCCTAAATGGAAGGATGTTACCCCCTCCTAGCTGTAGAGACAGATGCCATTTTGTGTTCTCTTCCCAATGCACTTCACGACACAGGAAATGCATACCATAAAAAAGACTTTGCATTTGTTCTTTCTTTAGCGGGATGTGGGTGGTGGTATTCTCTTCATCTAAAACAAGTCATTGAGACTTACATTGCTTTGTTTTCATTGTGTTAGGAGAAACACAATAGCGGTAGTCTTAACCCAAACATTTTACAGAGGAGCTGCATTGCACTGTGTTTTCTGTAAAATCACAGGAGTTGAGAGTAATCTGGGCTCTGAAAGAAGGAGAGAACATGCCAAAAGGAACTCACAATAAAGGCAGAGACTTCTTTCTTGTGAGTAAAACACCTGTCACAGCTGCCAGGAATCTGCTAATTACACAATAACTTTATTATGTCCCACTCCGAAGAACAAACAATACTTGAAGTCTGAGAAATTAGCAGGCTTTAGAATAGATTAATGCAGTCAAAATGTCTGAATGAAGCACATATTCTTTGGATCCTCTCAGAAGCTCCAAGAGAGTAAAATGACTTCCAGACTCTCTTCTTTGTTGCTAGCACTACAGAATAAAGTAATTGTGCAATTAGCAATAGATTAGTGGCAGGAGAAAGAAGGTGCAGGTAAAAGGTGGAGTTCTCTGAATGGGAGTGCAGCATGAATGCAGCAGCTCTCCTCATCATAGCTTAACCTTCTGTTAGCCCCTGGTAGCTTCTGGAAAACAGAAGAGAAGCATCACCAGATGGCTGGGATTTTTCTTTTGTGTCTGACTAAATCACAGCGTATTTGATTAGGGCACTTCAAGAGTGCGTCCTTGCAAAAGCTTGCATTGAATTCCTCATGTTCCCCAGCTCCTAACAGTTACCCATTCATGCAAGACAGATGGCTGGGGCTTGCAATTTTAGGTTTGATCAGGGGCATTATTGGTGATCATGGGGCTTGTGAAAAGAACAATTCATAAAGATTCTTCTTGGCCTCTGAAGTTCCATGAGGTTTCCTGGCCTGGAGAACTTTCCATCATGAAAGCTGATGGGCAGTTTTACAATGGGGACTGTATAAATCAGGGTCTGATTGAAGTAAGTAGCTGGACTTGGCTATTAGGTCACTGGTCCATTTTTTCCCAGGCTTTCTTTTGAATATGAAAAGTGGGAAGGGGGCTGTGCTCTTGGGTGCAGGCATGTGCATGCTTGGATGTTCAGAGATGTAAGGGGGTTGGTATGTTACCATTGTTTGGGATGTTAGCACATCTGAAGGAAGGTTGAGTGTGCATGTTTGGCTGTGTTAGGATGACTATGTTTGCCGGGGCTGTTGTGTGTGTGTGTGTGTGTGTGGTTGGAAGGGTCTATATGTGGTATGTGGGTGGGTGTTGTGAAAGGACTGGGAGGTATGTGCAGATGGTGAAGTATTTTGGGGTGTCAGAAGGAGGGGGCAGGTGTTTAGGGGTGTTAAGGTAACTGTGGATGTGGCTGCATTGAGAGACGGGAGGGAGCTATCTGGATGTAAGGGTGCACCTGCTGCAATGGCTCAGGCATCACTCAGTTCCCACCAGGTGAGAAGTGTCAGCCCGTGGCTTAGAAGCACAATGTGGGGAGAGATGCTGCTCTTTTCTGTTAGTCCTGCTGCCCAGCAGTGTGAGGGTGTGTCTACATTGCGTTCCTCTTTTGAGAGAGGAATGCAAATGAAGACTAACTAAATTGCAAATGAAGCACGGATTTGAATTTCCTGTGCTTCATTTGCATAATCACGTCCGGCCGCTTTTTCAAAATACTCTATTTTGAAAAAAGAAACGCTGTCTAAACTGTTCTTTTGAAATTACCCTTTCTCCTTATAAAATGAGGTTTAAGGGTAATTTCAAAAGAAGAGTTTTCTTTCGAAATAACCGCATCTAGACAGTGTTTTTTTTTTCGAAATAGGATGTTTTGAAAAAGGGGCCGGATGCAATTATGCAAATGAAGTGCGGGAAATTCAAATCTGTTCTTCATTTGCAATTTGGTTTGTCTGCATTTGCATTCCTCTCTTGAAAGAGGAGTGCAGTGTAGACACACCCTGACTGAGTGGTAAGATGGATAAAGCATCCCTGGAAGTGAGCCGCAGGTGGGGAACTGGGAGTTAAACAATGCTTGAGATGGCAACAGTCATACTTAGAGAAGAGGAGGAGGAACTCTACTGAGTCTAATACAGCTCAGCCCCAAGCTTGCACCTACGGCTGCCTGGCTCTGCACCATGCTTGGGGTTCGCTGCTGGTGCTGGGCATGGGTACTTGTGGCAGCTCACATTAAGGAGGAGCGGGGAGGAACCAACACTGTGATGTGTCAGCAAGTGGGAAAACCTCCTCTAGCTTCTTCTCAGGCAAGAGCAGCCCGACGAGCTGCTGGCAGGTGGAGAAGGTTGAGCGGATTCCCCTGGATTGCAGTCAGAGAGCACTGGCTGTTTACCTTGGCTACTTCTGCCTCTGTCTGTTAAAGCTCTGGCGCTGGGGGTGAGGCGGAAGCTCAGCTGGAGGGGAGGGGGATGGCTTATTGCACAGAAAGGCGGGGGGTGGATTTTCATCACTGAGATTCACTCGGGATTGACCCCGGAGGGTTCCAGAGCACAGCAGCGGGATCGAGGGGTCATGTGCATGTAGGCAGGGGAAGAGAGAAAGAGGCATTTACATAGGTAGCGAGAGGGAGGTGTCCTTGGAGCACAGCCTGAGACCCAGGAAACCCTGTTTGTGAACGGTGCTTCCCCAGTCTGCACTCTTGGTTACCTAGTTAATCTGCTTGGGTTCTCCTATAATCGTGCCCCATGCTGTGCTATCTGAATGCTGCAGAGGCTGAACTGTGCTGCAGGGCCTCGAGCTGGGGACCCTCCCTGTTCTATTGCTACCTGTGCTGTAGTTCTAGAGTTTACTCTTCAGGGTTGTCAGTCTGGCTCGCTCACTGGCATGGTGCAGAAGATAGGCTCTCCTCGGCACCCATGCATTGCGTGGGAGATGCCGGGATAATTAACCCTGTTCAGGAGGCGAAATTAGTATTTATCCAGATGCCACGACTAACCACACAGGGACCTGGGCTGCTTGTCTCTTCACGGTGTTGTCTGACATTTCTCTGTGTGATGGCTCTAGGTCCTGTGGCAGTGATCAGTGGGGAGGAGGATTCTGCCAGCCCCCTCCACCATATCAACCATGGCATCACCACACCCTCGTCGCTGGATGCTGGCCCGGACACGGTGGTGATCGGCATGACCCGTATTCCTGTCATCGAGAACCCCCAGTACTTCCGGCAAGGCCACAACTGCCACAAGCCAGATACATGTGAGTGCCTTCTCCAGCTGACCCTTCTGCTTATGCGGGGCATGAATGGAGGCCGGGGTGGGGGGAAGAGGAAGGGGTGGGATGAGAAGGAAGAGGTAAAGAACGGGAAGAAGAGGATGTGGGGGAGGATAATGGGCTTTGGATGGTCAAGAAATGAAATGACCTCACAGGTAAATCTCAGGACTCAAAAATCACAACAAACATGTAGGTGCTTCAGAAGGAGAATTCCCCCCCCCTCCCTCCACTCCACTTTCATCCTCCTATCACCACCCACTGTTCACCTTCCCCATTCAGGACAGAAACAGCCGAGAGTGGAGCCTGCAGAGGTTTGCTTTGGACATGGTACCAGAGGCATGAGCAAATGCGACTTGAGAGCACAAGGCATTAGAGAGACCCACTTCCTTTGTGGGATAAGAGTGCATCTCCTCTTCCCTCCCCAATATATCCCTGCCCTCACAGCAGCGAGACTGCCTCCTTGAGCACCCTGCAAACACAGTGCCAAGGGCAAACAGCAGGGTCTACACATAGGGCAGATACACCGAAAACACTTGGAGTAGGAGAACAACCGATTTGGACATCCCATTTCTTATGCTCAGGGAGGCATCTGAAAAGCATGAAGTCTGCATTGTGAGCAAAATCCATTAAATAGCAAATATCTTCCACGCCAGGTGATAAAGTGCCCTTCCCAGCTTAGCGGGAGCCCTCATAAACTCTGAAGCGCTAGTAAAAGATGCACTTTTGCACACCACATACCACGACTGCCTCAGTACATGAAGCCCACACACAGTCAATAGGTCAGATAGCAACTTCTCGCTGTATCCTCAGGCTTTGCCAGTTCCTCGCAGCAACTGCCCTTCACCCCACTTATTGTTCAGCTTCTTGGAATATTTGGCATTTCTTGGTTCCAGCCAGGATTGGATGTAACAAAGTACCACACGGAAAGTTATTGTCACCATCTTTCCGGCCTGACCAGAAGCAGGAAGTACCAGGTATCTTGCTGGAGAGCCTACTGTTGTCAGACTTCCAGTCTGTTATTGCTAACTTGGAAAGCTAGAAAATTGTGAGTCAGCAGCTGAGCTTTGAGGAGCTCATAGAAATCAAACTTCCAAACTGTTAAAAATTGACCCAGTACTGAACATTAGGCAGGAAGCTGGTTCTCCATGGCTGCCTTTTTGCAATCAGGCTGGAACAACACCCCCTTCTCCTCCTGCTGAGATGTCAGGGGCTAGTCCTATCACTGACGCGCACACAAACTGAGAGAGAAACATGAGCTGAACCCGCCAATCTTGGACTCCTGCTTGTTGCACTTCAATCACAAGAGCAATGGAGTGTATCCAGTTATTGTGCCTGGCTTTCCCTTTGATTTGCATTATACTGTATTTCTTTGGTCTGCTTTTACTGGGCGGGATGGAGTGTTTTGGTCAGCAAGAAGGAGCCAACTAGTGTGGTATTTCTGTGTCATATTTATGTTTTTATATTTTTATAGTACCTCATCTCAAAACACTTTACAGACTGATGGCTCTGATTCTCTCCCTTCTCTGTAATCTATGGTATTTCATAGCACGCCAGCCATTTTGGAGCATTGAAGTAGTGGTGGTTGAAAATCAAAGGATTCAATTTACTCTGAGTTTGGCAGGGTCTGGTTACATATTGTGAGGCTGACCAGAAAGTAGATCACAGCAGAATTTGCTCAAAAGGGTTCTGTTTAATTAAGATCTGAAAAGTTCATCACACCAGAGAGGCTAGAATCTGGCTCACAGAACTGGGCCATGCGGGGAGAATTTAACATTGTAAATAAATACACGCACAACAGATTATAGAGAGAGCATTTATCTCTACGTGACTGTCTGGAATCATTTACCGGACTCCATGTTTCCGGTGTTCGTTTATTATATTTAGGGCCCAATCCTGCAGTTCTTACTTAGGCCAAATTCCCTGTTATAGCAGTAGCAATGTTGCCTGAGCCCTAATATTATAGTTCACATTTAAAATAAATAAAACCAACCAGTTTTTTTCCAAACTTCCTGCAGCTTCCATTTGATTTTGATTTTACTCCAGCTATTCCACCCAGTGCTAATTTGGCCTCTTTGGTTTGGTTTGTGGTGAGTGACTGTTCTCATCCACCCACCATTGTACACGCTGAGCCTCTGGCTTGTTCTTCTCAAGGACTTGGACTCAAATATTTCTCCCTCCTCCCCTTACCCCTATGAAGGCGAGGTGAAGTGCTTTAGATAGGCAAGGATATTAATACCTAGCAGAAAATGGGCTGGTGTAGTTCCTGGACAAACCAGGGACAGGTAGCTCCTGCCCTTCTGATTACTGCCATCCTGCTAAATCAACCAGCTGGATATTAGATTGTGAAGCCCATAACCAGCAAAGGCATTTACCCCCTTCTCTCCTCTCTCCCTCCCCTGTAAGCTATCTAGCCCATGTTCTCAGACAGGTTTTGTTAACGCACCATATAGATTTTGGGAAGTAACTTCTCTCTTTCACTTGGCCTGCCTCCCTGGTCGGCTGTGATGCCAGGTATCTGGGCAGACACCTGTTAGTGAATTACAGTGAGGAGAGAAAACTCTCAGTGCTTAATGCAGTATTAATAGTACATTGGTGTGATATAGATTTCCGTCACCCTCTGCACTAACAAACATCGCTTATCATGTGGGAATGATGGATGTTTATTCCCAGCCACTTAGTTCTGCATAATGGAATTGCAGATGAAATATGGAAAGCAGCTTGCTGCCTGCTATACTTTGCCCCCTCTTGCTGCTTCTGTACAAGCCTGTCCTGCGGGGGGTACTCTTACAGGCCCATTAATTACTGCTGTCTGTGAGGAGACAGAGATGTTTGCTTGGATGTACCGTTTTTTTTTTTCTTGTCAATAAGATGAGGGATGCTGGAGCTCACTCTGACACCGGTAATTTCCTGGGAGCTCGTCAGACCAGGGCCTTTCCCTCACCTACTTGCTGCTGCTCCCAGAATTAGACAGACCGAAGGAAAGAGTCATTCTTCCCTTCCAGTTGTGGGAGCAAGTGTACCATCCTGTTCCTGTATTAGGAAGTATTGACCCTTTGGGACTTCGTGCTCTGCTCCTCCCATACCTTGCCATTCTCTTTGCTCCTTCCCGCCATAACTGCATGTGCACTGCTCAGCACATTGGCTTGGAAGGATGCCTTTAAAAGATACAACTAAAAGCATCCGCTTCAGTAGTTCTCACACCGCTGCAGGGGGGGTTAAGTAGAGTGTCAGATTTATGGGACAAGTTGATCTCCGAGGAGTGGCCTCTTTTTTCTGGGACATTGAACAGGAATCAGGTGAGTACATCTGCTGAACTGAGATCTCAGGGAGACCAATGGGCATGGATGAGTCTATGCCTTCACTGTCATCTGGAAATAGTTGTGCTGCTTTTCTAAAATGCAATTTAAGTTGTTTTGGGCTCGGGCACCATATGGAAAAGAACTCATCAGAATTCAGCATGCAGCAAGTTCAACAGGATCTCATCCCAGGAGTGACGCTGGTGTTGAAGCAAAAGGTGACTCATTCTACCCTCCAACATATCCTGAAAATGGCAGTCAGATCCTGTGGGCAGGAAGCAGCAGTTTGCTCCAAAAATTAACCACATGACGATTGAAAAAATGGCAAGTGTCAGCCCAAGAGACATTAACACTGATGCGTAGCCCTGATGCTGGTGAGAGGGACCAAATGCCATTGTTTTGACCATGAACATCTGCGCTTGTTAATGGCAATGGAGACTTTTCAGTCTAGCTCCAATTTGCCAGTCATCAACAGTCTAAAAAGGATCCATGTTGCCCCCTGACTGTGATTCCAGGTGGGTGATGGAAGAAGCTGGACATTTCTTAGGTCTAAAAGCTTCCCAGATGTTTCAGATGAAAAGGTTTGGAGGCTGATTTTGCTTTGGATGATTATAATAATAACAATAACTAATATAAGTGATATTAAATCAATTAATAATAAGCACTGGACATGCTGAGCTGATTATTTATTAGAACCTCTTGATTCTGTATCCTCAAGCTCTGTGCAACCATGGTAGCAAAAGTTCAGTTGGCTTCTTGTTTTGTCAGAACAGCAGTAACCCAGGAGCAATTGTTCTTGAAGAAAACTGGATTTTTCTGAGGCTGTTCTAGAGCAGAACTAGGAAGAAAATGCCTCCGAAATGAAAAACACTTTCAGAAAAGTTTGGATCCCTCCTTGGAAACTCCAGCAATTCTCAGATTGTGTCTGTGGTAAAGAGTCAGTCGGAGATGCTCTTTCAAAATCGGTTGCTCCGGCCCCAGTAAAAGCAATGATGCTAGAGCTGTACAGAGTCTGCTTTGATTTTTGTTGCTGCTGCTGACTGGGCACGACTGTTGTTTGGTTTGTTTTCCTCTGTTGGGACTGGTGCAGCCTCAGCACCATGATGCATTCACCATGGGGGCGGAGTTGACGTCCTTCTATAGAGTACTAATGAGGGGTTTTTTAAACTTCATTTATTACTGGCTGCCCTGACATAATTGCATATTCGAAGTTAGTAATTACACATATTCATACTAATTAAGTAATTAGATATAATTATGCTAACTGTAAATATATGGTAATTGGCTAAAAAGAAGTACTTTGGAAAAACTAAGGCAAATCACACAATAAAGACACCATCAGCAGCCTTTTCGCATATCATTCTGTCTTTATCTTGCATTTGTAATGCAGTTTGAAAGGAAATCTGTGGTCCATTCAAAAATCATATTCTTTAGACAAACAGATTTCCTCCCCTATGTCTCTAATAACACTAGAGAGTGAAAATGGGAGAGGATCTTTAAAAATCCAGTTTTGCTCTCACTGCTTCTGCTTTTTGTTCACCAGCTGTATTTCCTTTAGCTTGGATATAGGAAACTGACCAAGTGCATTCCATTTTCCTTGTAATCATTGTGCTCCCAGGTTCATCAAGGTGCATAATTCAGGTTGCAATGTTTGCTGTGTATTCGTATGAAAACAACGGAGTTTACTGCTAATAGAAGAGGAAACATTTCTGAGGGCAGCTAGGGTTTAGAAAAACTTATTTCTACCAAATGTAAATTTTGCACTGATGACAGAAGCCCTTTAACTTTTAACAACCTGCCTAGAGTAACTGAATTATAGTAGATGTAGCCTCTGAGTAGCCTGAATCTCTCCCTCCCCATCCCCAAATCCTTGGAAGTCCTGCTGATGCTCATGTATACAAGCACGAACACATCTCCCTGCTCCTTTGGAAAAGCTTTATCTTTCCCAGAGACCCTAGCTCCCTTCACTTTTTTTAGAGGCTCCTCAGAGGAGTCTTGGACCATGGTGCTATCTTGCATGATACATCAGCATTTTATGCTGCCATCCCTTGTGTTCCATCTGTATCTGAGATCACAAGGGGACTTAGTGGGGATGTTTGGGCTGACGCCTTCTCAGGATACTGCCAACACCTCATCCACCCAGGGAGTGCCATCCTGTGCCTCGGAGTTTGAAGGAGGCTGGGGTATAGATGAAAGAATTAGTTGATACTTAATCCAGATAAGAGTGAAGTGTTTGTAGAAGTGAGAGAAGCAGCTGGATGAGGAGATAGGAGGTCTGGTTTAAACTCTATCTGAGGCTGGTTTCATTTTTTATTACCTCTGCTCACAACTTGAATGTCAGGTTAGAATTCCAATTGCTTTTTGAATGATAAAAGAAGAACAGCGATCAAGGCATATTTGTCCATTTAGATCTGACTAGGAGGCTATGCCCCTTTCTCTTAAGAACATAAGAACGGCCATACTGGGTCAGACCAAAGGTCCATCTAGCCCAGTATCCTGTCTGCCGCCAGTGGCCAATGCCAGATGCCCCAGAGAGAGGGAACACAACATGTAATCCTCATGTGCGCCCTTTCCTCTCACCCATTTCCAGACAAACAGAGGCTAGGGACACCATTCCTGGCTGGTAGCCATTGATTGACTTAGATTCATGGAGGCCATCTAGTTTTTTTTTTTTTTTTTTTTTTTTTTTAACCCTGTTAAAGTCCTAGTCTTCACCTCATCCTCTGGCAAGGAGTTCCACGGGTTGACTGTGTGTTGCATGAAGAAAAACTTCCTTTTGTTTTGTTTTAAACCTGCTCCCTATTAATTTCATTTGGTGACCCCTAGTTCTTATATTGTGGGAATAAATAAATAACATTTCCTTATTCACTTTCTCCACACCGGTCATGATTTTATAGACCTCTATCATATCCCCCCTTAGTCTCCTCATTTCTAAGCTGAAAAGTCTGCACCTTTTTCATCTCCCTTCATATGGGACCCATTCCAGACCCCTAATCATTTTTGTTACCCTTTTCTGAACTTTTTCCAATGCCAATATATCTTTTTTGAGATGAGGCAACCACTTCTGTATGCAGTATTCCAGATCTGAGTGCACCATGGTTTTATATAGAGGCAATAAGATATTCTCTGTCTTATTCTCTATGCCTTTTTTAATGATTCCTCACATTCTATTTTCCTTTTTCACTGCCGCTGCACACTAAAAGGATGTTTTCAAAGCACTATCCACAGTGACTCCAAGATCTCTCTCTTGAGGAGTTGTAGCTAAATTAGTCCCCATCATTTTTTATGTATAGTTGGGATTATTTTTTCCAATGTGCATTAGTTTACGTTTAATCAACATTAAATTTAATTTGACATTTTGTTGCCCAATCACTTAGTTTGGTGAGATCTTTTTGAAGCTCTTCAGTCTACTTTGGTCCTAACTGTTTTGAGAAGTTCGGTATCATCTGCAAATTTTGCCACCTCTCTGTTTACCCCTTTCTCAAGATCATTTATAAATAGTTTGAATAGGATTGGTCCCAGGACAGACCCTTGGGGGACCCCATTACTTCTCTCCACTCTGAAAATTTACCATTTATTCCTACCCTTTGTTTCCTTTCTTTTAACCAGTTATCAGTCCATGAAAGGACCTTCCCTCTTATCCCATGACAACTTACTTTACTTAAGAGCCTTTAGTGAAGGACCTTGTCAAAGGCTTTCTGGAAATCTAAATACAGTAAACTATATCCACTGGATTCCCCCTTGTCCACATGTTTGTTGAGCCCCTCAAAGAACTCTAGTCAGATTAGTAAGGCATGATTTCCCTTTACAGAAACCATGTAGATTTTCCCCCAACAAATTATGTTCATCTAAGTGTCTGACATTTTTATTCTTTGCTATAGTTTCATCTAATTTGCCCAGTATTGTTGTGAGACTTACCAGTCTGTAATTGCCAGGATTACTTCTAGAGCCCTTTTTAAAGATTGGCGTCATGTTAGCAATCTTCCAGTCATAAGGTACGGAAGCTGATTTAAAGGATAGGTTACAAACCACAGTTAATAGTTCTGCAATTTCTCATTTGAATTCCTCCAGAACTCTTGGTAAATGCCATCTGGTCCCGGTGACTTGTTACTGTTAAGTTTATCAATTTGTTCCAAAACCTCCTCAAATGACACCTCAATCTGGGACAATTCCTCAGATTTTTACCTAAAAAGAATTCCTCAGGTGTGAGACTCTCCCCAGGATCACCAGCCGTGAAGACTGAACCAAAGAATTCATTGAGCTTCTCCGCAATGACTGTATCATCTTTGTGTGCTCCTTTAGCATCTCGATTGTCCAAACTGATTGTTTAGCAGGCTTCCTGCTTGTGATATAGCAAAATATTTTTAAGTATTTCTTTTTGAGTTTTTGGTTTTGTGTTCTTCAAACTCCTTTTTGGCTTTTCTTATTATATTTGTACACTTAATTTGACAAGTATATGCTCCTTTCTATTTTCCTCACTAGGATTTGACTTCCACCTTTTAAAGGATATCTTTTTATCTGTCATTGCTTCTTTTGCTTGAATGTTAAGCCATTTTGGCACTTTTCTGGTTCTCTTACAGTGTTTTTTAATTTGGGGTATACATTTAAATTGGGCCTCTATTATGGTGTCTTTGAAAAGTTTCCATGCAGCTTGCAGAGATTTTACTTTTGTCACTGTATCCTTTAATTTTTGTTTAACTAACCTCATCTTTTTGTGTAGTTCCTCTTTCTGAAATTAAATGCCACAGTGTTGGGCTTCTGAAGTGTTTTTCCCATCACAGGGATGATAAATTTTATTACATTGTGGTCACTATTTCCAAGTGGTCCAGTTATATTTACCTCCTGGACCAGATCCTACGCTCCACTTAGGACTAAACCAAGAATAGCCTCTTCCCCTTGTGGGTTCCAGAACCAGCTGTTCTAAGAAACAGTCATTTAAGGTATCAAGAAATTTTATCTCTGCATCTCACCCAGAGGTGACGTGTACACAGTTAATACAGGGATATTTGAAATCCCCTACTATTATTGAGTTTTTTATTTTGATAGCCTCTTAATCTCCCTTAGCATTGGCTGTGCCTTTGTTACCTGTAGATCAGACTGCTGCAGGGTGCTCTGTCCCACTTACCCTAACAACCACTTCTTCTGTCTGCTTCCCCATTGCTGCCCAGCCAACCTTTCCACAGCCAGAAACCTCCTGAGTTTTCCTGGACAAGAGCTGTCACTGATGACTGCTGCCCAGCCCCAGAGGTGGGATGGAGACCAGATATGAAATAAGCTCCATGGAGAAACAGTGGAAACTCTGTCTCTAGAGTGATTTAGAACTGAACTGGACAAAGCATTGGAGATCTTACTGTAGGAATCAGTCTTACATTGATGGGTGGGTGGAGGGGTATAGCTAGATCGAATACGTTTCTTCCATCTCTTCAACAATCACGTCTAGGTGAGCTTGGGAGGTTTTAGGCTTGGCTCCATGCAGTGCATGTTTTCTAGCAGCTGGAAAACCTCTGGGAGCCTGAGCTAGAATCCTGCTCCCGAACCTTGCAAGCCCTCCACGCCAGAGTAGTTTCTTCCGAAAACTGCTTAGAACGCCACTGGCTAATGTCAGTCTCTTGTGAATAGATGTTAACAGTGGCCACCTATATTCAGAGAGGATGCTGCAGCTTCCACAAGGGAGATGTGAGCAGTGAGCCAGCAGAGATAAACACCCGACCTCTCCCCTAGATGCAGAAGTGAGTAGTGCAGAGTGGCAGAATGAGGAAAGTGCAGGACCCCAACTCACCCACTTCATGCCATCCCCTCTGCCTCATTCTCATGCTTGACCGCTGAAAGCAAAGTTTCTTTTGGCCATGGGCCTGCCCATCCAGCTCTCTCTCTCACTGTGGTCCGCTCTTCACTGGTTTCACTCTCTCTGCTGCATTTGTTCTCCATCCCACTCACCCAGCCGAGGAAGGGAGAGAGAAATGGTCACAAATGCCAGAATTAAGATGCCAAACCAGTCTCAGGTGAAGAGTGGCAGACTGACCCTTCAGACTCTTTCAAAAGCTATTCTGAGTTGCAGTTTGACCCTCAGGATTAACATCACTGGGAATTTGTCTTCTGCCTTTCCTGCATGAGCCATTAGCCTACTATTGAGCCAAAAGAGTAGCAGACTGCAGGGAATAGCTGGCAGGTGCATTCTGCCCACATATAACTGGACCATTGGCCAGTAGTGTAAGTGTTTCTACATGAGTCCATTCAGGAGGAGCCAGATAATTCAGGAAGAAAATTCCCGTGTCTGTCCAAACCCTGCCAACGTTTCAAGGCATTGTGGTAGCCAATGATATAGTGCCTGCTGGGACAGTCCCACCCTACTCCTAATGTGATACACATGCTGTCCCTGTTTGCTGTCTCTGTTTGCATACAAGCAGTTCACCACCTGCAGCTGGGAGGATAGGTTCCCAGGGTATGTCTACACTACCCCGCTAGTTCGAGCGGGGTAATGTATGCATACCGCACTTGCTAATGAAGCCCGGGATTTGAATTTCCCGGGCTTCATTAGCATAAGCGGGGAGCCGCCATTTTTAAATCCCCGCTGCTTCGAACCCCGTGTAGCGCGGCTACACGGGGCTCGAACTAGGTAGTTCGGACTAGGGTCCTATTCCGAACTACCGGTACTCCTCGTGAAACGAGGTGTACCGGTAGTTCGGAATAGGCACCCTAGTCCGAACTACCTAGTTCGAGCCCCGTGTAGCCGCGCTACACGGGGTTCGAAGCAGCGGGGATTTAAAAATGGCGGCTCCCCGCTTATGCTAATGAAGCCCAGGAAATTCAAATCCCGGGCTTCATTAGCAAGTGCGGTATGCATACATTACCCTCCTAGTTCGACTAGGAGGGTAGTGTAGACATACCCCCAGAGAGTAAAGTCCTACCACTCCTACTTTAATATGTGCTTAGTGTAGATGTTTGTAGCAACAGTACAGACCAAAGACAGCAAAGCATCATACCAACCCACATCAGGAACTCAAGCTGTGACAACACAGGTGTGGGGGGTGATGTTGCATCTGGAAGCCACACTTCCTAGTGCAGTGAATCCAATTCCCTTAGAAAACAAACTATTATATTGGCCACTACTCAGTTATGTGCTGCGGACACTGACCTGCCAACAGGCAGACAATGCTCCTGAAGGAATGAGACTCGCATACAGACATCGAACAATGAGCAAAGCTTTCCCCTAAACACACATCCTCTGGCCCCAGAGTCACTCCTGAGGCCCCTTTTATCCTGGCATGTTCTAAGGTGACAGCTAGGGTCAGCTTGCCTGAGGTGATTTTAGAACAGAGCCAAAGAGGTACCAAGGGACAGGTACTTAAGCAAAGCAAGGACGGGCCATCAGCATATTTCCTAGTGGGCTGGAAAGACACTAGCACTCCAGGCTGTTGTGGCTCATCAGAAGCCCTGTCCATCCATCAGAAAAGGGTAGTTTGATCCCTCCCACTTCAGCAGTATAGGAGCAAACTCTTGCACACTAGGAGGATAAAGATTAACCCTGAAAGCTGCTTGGCTGCAGTAAGGATGTACATATACTCCATTGCCACCCCGGACACGTGCACTTACTGCACACTCATTTGCACACCTATACACACTCATTTATATGTAGTCTGCCCTTCAATTTGTTGCAGCCACATACCCATCATCCTTACTTGTACACCTTCCTGCACACACACTCATTTGTATACCCATCCACATAGATCCACATGAATCAATACACATGTGCACACTCACTCATATACTGTAGTGACAGCACAGGACAAAACCATAGCTGAATTAGCTGCAGGCATTCACTCACCAGTGCATGCTGCTCTCACACGTACATTCACGCCCTCTTAGCAGACGCCTCTGCTCACAAATCACTTTGCACCTGTGAATTTTCTATTTTCTGCTGAGCACACTCACCAGTGTTGCCACCTCTCCCAAGGCAGCCCAGCACAGCAGCAGATATGTAGCCTGAGGCAGCTTCACTTTTAAATATTGACCTTACCAGTCAAAAAATGACTGTGGCTGCAATTTTTCCGAGGGGGGAGCACGGTGGAGGGATTTTCATGGGTTGGCAAGAGATCTGATTTTCAATTCGGGCAGGGCATAAACTATGCGGCATCGTGGGAGGCGATGGGGTGAGAAAGAAAGAAAAGGGCAGGTGACAGAATGAGGAGAGAGATTATCCTGCTATAGATTGGTGCCTGTTTAATCATTCACTTACCTACATATTGTTACTTTGTAATGCCTGTCTAGTCAAATTTGTGTCACCCTCTGCTCCATTCCGTTCTTGGAGCTGAGAGAGGTGTCTGTGCCCCTGAAAGGCATAACGGTCTTCATCAGTCAGTGCTGCCTTGGCCCAGACTTTCCTTGTCTCTGCCTGGGGTAATGGTGATACAGCAGCTTCTCCTGAGGATATTGCTAACTCAGGCATCCCTGGTGCCAGAGATAATGCAGAAAGCTTTAGAATTATCTCCTAATGGCTCATTGATTGTGTGAATTATGCTTTAGTTATTTCTAAATATAGATAGTGTATAAGGAGAGAGCTGAGCTCTTTACCTGTCAGCAATTTATTGTCCCCCCCCCCCCCCCTCCCCGGCACCTTCCCCCTCCCCGAGTTTGGTTTGGCTTATCAAATTGAAACAATCTGAAAGACCCTTGACCTGCCTGCTGTACCTACAGGTCCATGATGGTATGTGGATGTTCTGATGTGGCTGTGGAATGTTGTGGTACCTAAGAAAAGTTTATTTTGTAGAAGCTAGTAGCCAGGTCAGGAGTTGCTAGGGAACAAAGTCCTGCTCTCTTGGTATAATCCAATCAATGAGAAGATACACCCTGTAGCATCACATCTTTCAAAAGAGTTTTGGAGAGGTGAAGGCCTTCTGGAGCTGGTCTGACTAGACTTGGTTTGAAGGAGCTGCTCGGTCTGCTGGCAATGCAATTGAATTAAATCTCCTAATAAAAACAGCAGCTATTAATGACGAGTCCAGAGGCCGGTTAGAAAAATATTACTCCCAATATAGTGTGAGTATCTTTAGTAGCACAGCCGATCCCAGTGGAGATATGGCCCGGTACCTTAGAACAGATGTAATGGTGATGATTCATTAGCAGTCACAAGTACTGTCTATTTCCATTTCTGCTTTTGGATAGAGACCCTGGCAGTTGTTTCCCCTCACAACAGCCTGTTTTTAGAAGCCACAGTTCCAGTGGTACAACCCAGGCAGAGACCAAGGTAGAAAGATCCTCCCCCCCACCCCAAACCTTAAAAAGTTCACTCCAAACAGCTTCTCCTGCCAAGTAGGACTCACATTTTGTAGACCTGCACAGGGGTCATTTCTGCCAGGAAAGGATGCGTGATCAGCCTGTGAATGCTCAGCTAGGCACATTGCTAAATGAGGTAGACAGTCTTAAGTGTATCACGTAATAAAACTTGGCTATGGAGGATGCCACAGCTGTCACTGTGCTACGTGCCGCAGGCGGTTGGAACAGACCAGTGCCAAACCCCAGGGTAGAATTTAGCTTCATCTAGTCCAATCTACTACTTCTACCAGTGACCAGTGTTAGGTGCTGCTGGCAAAGGAGTATCCTGCCACTGAGCCATACACCCAGTCGTATCATAGTGTTCTTACCGAGGGGGAGCACAGCAGGGCTTTCTTCCTGACTCTATCTTGTGATCACTTGGTGCCATGAAGTCTGTAAGCTCTTGCAGTTTTATTCCCAGAAAACTGTGAATTATTTATTTTTTATATTGCAGTAGCACTCAGAGACCCCCGCTAATGTAACTGTACATACTGTTCTTCAGAGAAAGGTCTAATCCATTTGTGTCTTACTAAGTTATTTGTCTTAATATCTTGCATTGGTTATTGATACATTAAAATATTGGTTTTAAATGGGCTAGCTTTGAAATCTGGAATGCCTTGTAGATTCTGTACAATAGGGAACAATCTATAGAAGGTGCATTGCCCTCTCTTATTCCATTCTCGCTCACCTATCCTATTCTATCCCTCTTTATTAACCCTGTGCCAAGCTAAAGGGGTCTTTCAAACACAAATTAAAGAGCCACTTTCTTTATATTCTGAAATCACAGATCTATGTGGCTCTGACAAGGAATAAAAAGCAGAGAAAGTGGCTAAATCTCCAAAGTGTACATAGCAAATCTGCCTTCTAATTGCAACACTGAAACAAAATTAAAGTCCCTGCCTCCCTCTCACACGTCATCCTCTCTCACCCTTCCACCTCCTACGTGAGGGATTAATTTGAGCTAATCCTTGCCTGAGCAAAGTCTTTGGGAAAACGAGCAAGTAAAGTAAAGCCATGGGGGGAAGAAATCTCACACTCGACACTAATAAAGAAATAACTGGTGTCTTACATTATGAATTGGATGAATTTTTAATGGCTGGGAATGCGGTTGATTTATAATGCATCCATCCCACTCTGAAGAGCCCATCACCAGCTGATAATAAATGTCTGGCCCCTTGTATTAAAAGTATCAGTCATTTTACATCATGGCACTATAACTGATGTAGCATATCAAGTGGCGGTGGAGTGGGCCTGGAGCCATGGCAGATGTTGTGTCGGTAGAACAAGCAGGATGGACTTCAGGCCTCATCTTATGTTTTAGATGAGCTCTATGAGGCCAGAACGTGGGTCTCAGCTGAGGAGGCTTTCTGAAAACCTGGCTGGCTGGTTGCAGTCCTTGCACCCCTGTTTCCTAAAAGAAGAGGGAGTTCATGAAACTCAACTGGGTTTTCCTTTCTTCCCACGTACTCCATTCAGAATGTCCAGCTTGCCTTCTGGGTGAAGGGTCAGCTCTCTGATGTGAAAGCTGCTGGCACAGGGGGAGAAACCCAAGGAAAAGATCTCAGCCCCAGTACCAAGAATTGTATTTAGCACCTTGCAGATTCCCTTCTTGTCCTTGCGTTGCTGTGGCCCTCACAAATCAACGACAAACATAGGTAAGCCCAGGTGCTTCCAACTAGGTCTTATTCAGTGCAGCTCAGTACCCTGTCCCGTGGGTATTACAGCCCGTGCAAACCAGGTCTGTGATGCTGGGCACATGAGTAGGTTGATGATCAATGATCTTAGGACAAGGTTCAGGAGCCCATGTTTACTGGGGCGGAGCCCAAGAAGCCCGAGAGAGGCATAGTGCTAGGGGATGCCTTACATTGAGCAAGGCAATGATCCTCAAAGAAGAAGGGTGTTCAGGAGCTTTGGGTGTGTCCTACTCTAGGGTTCTCAGGTAGAAATATTTAGCATTTCATGGCTTCTAAGGGTGCTGGTTACTCCTCCTCACAGCCACTGGTCAGGTAGCAAAGGATCTTTGTCTCCATTTTACAGATGAAAAAGGGCAGAAGGGGAAGTGACATGCATGGGGTTCCAGGGCATGTCTGTTGCATCTTGGACTAGATCCTGGGAGTTGCTGGCTCCTCAGTTATCATTTAGCCCACTAGACCACTCTGAATGTTTACATGCATCTTGTAATTACGTCATACTCACCAAGGAAGCAACTCCCAATTGAGACCAGTTAAGTTAGATCCTTGCCAGTTTGATAGGAGCTGGGCTGAATTGGTGTGCAAGAGTAGCTCCATTTTACAGTCATCATTGCCAAGCACATTAATATGGCATATTCTTTCAAAGGTGCTCATTGCAAAATCACCATGGGAAAGGGTAAGACAATACTGGCCTTGTACAAATGGAAGACTTTTCCTTACTGCCTCTCCTTATTTGGCTTCCTTTCTTGGCTTAACGAATGTAATATAGAACCTGGGATGTCAAACTCACTAACTGATGAAAACAGAGTACTCCAACCTACAGATTTTGTCTTGGCCTGGAGGAAGGAAGAGTTTATTGCTTTATTTATTACATTTCCCCAGAGTAGCATAAATAATATTTTCATAATAGATGTGGACCTTATGAATAATATAGAGTCTTGATCTAAGTAATTGCAATGCTTTTTAACACAAGAGATCTTCAGTGTCAAGTACTATTAATGATCCGCCTTGACTCTCTCTCAATTGCAAACCCCAGCGCTGAAAGAATTTGATACATTTGGGAAAGATTCTAATGCACTTTTCAATCATCTTTTTCTCGTTGGGATACCCTGGAAAAAGTATCCTGTTTGCTGATTTTCTCAGCCTCCCTTGGATTTTGATGACAATCCAGGTTGTGTAGGTTGCTGGAAATCCAAGTCTCTTACATTTGGGACAAATCTGTGACCATCTGTTTGAACTACACATTGGCATTAACAAATCTAAATTTCAGGGACTTTGAATTAATATGTGTATCATACACTAATTCCACTTTTATTGTATACATTGTTTTAGTAAACCTGGTGTGGGTGAAGGGCGCCAGACCCTTCTGGAAACCAAGTTCCTCTCTCCCTAGATCTGGTATAGAAAAGGGAATTGCAGTATTTTGCAGCCAGTATGCCTTGGTTTTGACATGGAGGGACCAAGTTTGGAGACAGGAGGTGGTTCGGCCTTTGTTGCCCATTTGGTCTTTGGCTTGTCATTTGAGGTTGAAGGCAAGTGGGGACAGTTAGTTAGGGGAGACATTTTCTCAAGTGTCTGTATGACTTAGGCATTTCAGATTTTTTTTCCCATGGTGTTTTTTTATGCTGTGGACACTTGTCCACTGGGAAGAAGACTAAGAGCCACCAACCTGTGGGCTGTCAGAGAAGTTTAACTACCTGGCTAGCATGGTGGAACACTTTTCTCAGGGATGTGGTAGAAGCAATTTCCTGAAGTGCTGCAGGAAATTTTGATGAGGCTCTTCCCTTTTGGCAGCAGAACATTGAACCAGTGCCCCACCACGTATGGAGGCGGGGCGGGCTGTGCTGTGCTGCTGGAGATGATTTTTTAAAAACGAAATACAGAACAAATATTCTG
Source organism: Pelodiscus sinensis (assembly GCF_052426305.1). Classification (NCBI taxonomy): domain Eukaryota; kingdom Metazoa; phylum Chordata; order Testudines; family Trionychidae; genus Pelodiscus; species Pelodiscus sinensis. The sequence continues at coordinate 31,404,302 of NC_143065.1, forward strand.
GCCAGGCACTTTGTGGTCATTCAAAATGATTGGACACTTTTTGGAAAAGTAAAAGTGTTGGTTGTGACATGATGGTTAAATTCACACATTGTGCCGGTCTGTTTTCCCCGGCAGCCTAAATTAGAAGTACTCCTTGTCACTTGCTGTCCTAAAGTCTTGTCTAGCCTTGCCTCCTATGTGCTATTAAACAGGTGGCTATGTTGTTAGAAATGGTTCCTTTCTAATGTATATGCTGTCTGTAATGCCTTATGATCCTTTGGGAGGAAAAACATTGATGATGTTAATTATTATTAAGATTGAGCACACAATGCCTCTTTAGCAGTTACACTGTCATCTGGGGGGATAATGTTATGGCGGTTGTGGGAATTGCTGTGTGGTCATTTTAATATTACGTTACTGTTCATATAAAACAGGCTTTCATTAAGTGGCCTGGTTGCCCAGTGGTCAGTGCTCCTGAGATGCCTCCCTGCTTAATGTTTTTGAGGCCGCGTGTCCTAGTGCCAGGAGGCATCCTTAAATTAATGGAGCAGTCTTGGAACATTATGGATGCCTTTTCTGTTTTTTCCAGACTTTGCATCTCAAGCCCAGAATCAGATGGTAAATCTTTTGCATTACTCTTTTCCCAGCCAAGTTCCTTTTTAAGTAGTTTTACTTCCTCTTTCCCCCAGCTCCCTTAGGTCTGGAACTCTGGGACGGGAGAACTGAGCCTGCTCAGCAAATACAAGGCATAAATTCAGGCCTGGCCTGTACCGAGAAGAGGCAGGGAAGGGAAGGTCTGGTGACCTTGGATGGTGAGCCATGCAGGGGCTGTGTGGCCTCTCATGTCTTGTGCCAGAGGATATGAGCTGGTATCTCATTAACCCAGCGAGTCTCTTCACATAAATTTTATTGATTGACAGCGTCTCACTCAGAAATTGTCACAATTTGATGCCTCAGTTTCCCCCTTCCCTCTTTGGGCTTCATTCTGGGTGTGGCTTGCACTCTCATTGTGAAGTTCCTCTCTATTGCTTGACATGTAAATTTCAGTGCTGGGGTATGACCATTCTGGGCACTCATATTACACTTCTGGCCACATTTTCAGGTGTCTTAAAACCATTGTGTGAATTGAGTTCCCAGACTGGACACACAAATTGTACACTCATAAATTTACACAAGTGCTCTCAGGCATGAAAATAGCCTTTTGCACATACAGAATTGATAATGTGAGTATTTAATTGTTTCTCAGGTGGAAGTCATGGCTGTGTGTGTGTGTGTATGTGTGTGTGAGAGAGAGTGAGTGAGTGTATGTCTGTGAGTGAGACAGAGAGAGAGAGAGAGAGATTTTGCTCTGGAAGTTTTATGAATCAAACTCCTTTTCTTGCCCTTGAGATGTCGTCATGCTCCAATTGTTAGAAGAAACAAGGAACCATTTTTGGATGGGTCATGATTGTTTTTTTGGAAGATGAATCTTGAGTTAGATGCTTTTGATCCCTGCTGCTTCATGTGTAGCTCAGGGCTGAAGTTGCATTTATGTTTGATTTTCTAGTATGCTTCATTTTCCTTCTATCCTTTAGTAATTACTGCCTTGAAAAAGTTCTCCTTGCTCCTTATGCTATCAGTGCAGCATATTCTGTATTGGTTACAGTGCTCTAATGGCTTAATTTGACTGTGCAGGGTCATGTCTCATTTAATGCTGGCTGGTTTTCTTGTCAATCAATAAAAACTTCATTTTAAAAAAAGGAAAGAAAGTGGGGGCAGAAACCCAGCCATTAGTGAGCTTGGCTGAGACCTACATTACTCACTTGGCTTCCAAGTGGTCGTGCTGCAAAAGCTTGTGTGGTCTACCCTAAGTTGAGCCCTCCAGATTCATTGCTGACTCCTGCCACTGTTAACCAGAAGCAAGGGACAGATCTGAATCACAGAAGGGTCTCCCCTTTTGTCCCCAGGTACAACTGAGCTGCTCCATGGAGGCCTTACTCCAACTGCCTGCATGTCGTTTCAGAGAAGTTTGTTTTCCAGGTCCCATGGCTGTTTACATAACTCTTCCCATGTCCCCAGCTTGATGCCAGGGCTCCAAGCTCTACACCAGAGCCAAGTCGACATTACAAAATTAAATTATTGGTGGTCAGAATGGCACTGCCTCTTCCCAGACCATTGCACAGTGAGCCAAGTGAAGTATGCTGTGGTTTTTGTGCTTCCTTCTGAAGCTTTCGATATTAACCACTGCTAACGGCTGAATAAAGGAGTAAATGGACTGATGTTTCTGGCTTGGCAGAAGGCAGAGTTCCTGGGCTGCTGGAACCAGTGTTGTTCACTGTCATGGAAAGAGGCAGGCAGTTGGGGTTGATGGGCCATTTGAGCGATCTGCAATGGCAGAAGGTGGAATAGCAGACAAGACAGAATTATAGTGTGACCCATCATTACAGGGAGTGGGACAGCAGGTTGAATATTGGCTAAGTTGTGTGAACCTTGAGGACAACTAAGACACTGGATCTCATTAGATCTACAATCTGATTTGTTAACAGAAAAATGTCTATAACAATCCATTACACCTCATTCTCTTTCCTTTTCCTGTTGTTTTCCATATTGAACTATTTCGTTAGTCTCTTTAGAGAAAGCTTCCATCCAGTATCGGACTTAACGTAGAAATCAGAATATCCACTGTGAAAGTTTCCTGCAGAAATTTCACATCCTTGCTGGTCTTCAGGGCGAATCAATGAAAGCAGCTACATGTAGTGCAGCCTGTGATCCTGTGGGTTTCCATTAGCAAGGCACTTTAAATTAAATTAATGGAGATTGCCTATCTCCTAGAACTGGAAGGGACCTTGAAAGGTCATTGAGTCCAGTCCCCTGTCTCCACAGCAGGACCAAGTACCATCCCAGACAAATTCTTGCTCCAAATGGCCTCCACAAGGATTGAACTCACAACACTGGGTTTAGCAGGCCAGTGTTCAAACCACTGAGCTATCCCTTTCTCAGTGCTAATGGACCTGTTGCTTAACAAACAAACCATTGGATTTTAAATAGAAAAATTGTGACCCAAAGATGGTGGTTTGGTTTGATGTTGTGCTGCCCCACCTCCTCTGTACATTATTCACTCCTGGTGCCCAGGCTGCTGTAGCGAAATCCATATCTGTGACTCTTGAGAGAAGAGATCCAAAGCAGGAACTTGTCCACATAACTCGTAAACAGCTCGTCTGGGGAGAAAATGGGACCTAATATAGAGGAGGAAGAAACTATTGTGGAATGGGCCGGTGATTGAATTGTTGTGGGCATTTTTCTGTTAATCCTATTCCATTTATAGGCAGGGTTTACCTAATGTGTCCAGGGAATGCTTTGCTCAGCTGCAGCTAAACTCTGGGGTGGGCAATAACATGGTGGGGGCCACTGCCACTTTATTTACCTGCACCTCTGCAGGTTATGGCATTCCCAGCCAATGAGAGCTGTGGAAAATGACACAGACCAGAGCAACACTTCCTGTGACTCCCCTTGTCTGGAAACGGCGAACTGGAGCCAATGGGAGTGGTGAGGCTCCATGGCTATGGAGGCTTTAGATAAACAAATCAGAGTGGCCCATTAGCAGCTTTCTCACTGTGGATCTGTGGCCCACTTTGAGAAACACTTGTATAAACACTGTGTTGCTTATAATGGCTGTTACTGGCCTCTGGGAGCTGTCCCACGATGCCCCGTGCTAACTACAAGCACTCCTGGTGAGGATGTGCACTGCTGACCCAAGGAGCCAAGTTGCACGTAAAAGTGATTATAGCTGTGGGGACTATATGCCAAGATAAGTTTAAGTTGGTGTACTTTTGTAATGTAGACATGGCCCTAGTGTAGAGAGTTGGGGGTTTGAGCACTGTGTTGATTTAGCATTATATTACATTGTAGTTCCAATGCTCCCTCGTCTATTGTAAGGCGCACACAGCGCTAATACCAGCCGAGCTGACCTAATATTTGGAAACCTTTGCAGAGGTCCCATAATGTAGACAAGGACTCAGCATGTTCGGGTATGTCTACACAGCAATATGGAGTGAGCCTTCTAGCCTAGCTCAATAGACATGGGCTAGTTGGGCTCACACTAGCCCTGTACAAATAGCAGTGCAGACTGCTTTGAAGTTGCAGCTCGGGCCACAAAAAGATTCCTGACTCCGGCCTGAGCCATAATCACAAGCCCCACTAGGTCACGTCTGGCCTAGGCTGGGAGGCTGACTCCACAATGCTGGGTAGACATGCTCTTCCAGGTCTCCCAGTGACCGGGGGGCCCTCCAAAATATACTTTCCTGGCATCCCATCCATGCTGAGCAGCTCTAATACAGCTGTTGCAGAGATACAGGTGTGAGCCAGCAGCATCAAGTGGGTGGAAGGAGAACAGGTTTCTGGATATGGGTTGTATTTTTGACATCACGTTCATGCTATAAACTAGTCGCTCTGCTTGTTGGAAGTGAACCTGAAACCTCTGTGAGGAGTTGGGGGATCATTTGTTTGTCAGTGGAAAGAAGGCTCTTACCAGGGCATCACTGCTCCCCTGGTTTCGTGCCCACTGCAAAGAGACCCCAGTGGTAACAGCACTGTCTCTCTGTGGTTCCAAGTCTGACTCGGTGAACATAGCCCTTCCTAGGGCTGACAGGAGCTGAAGTGACAAGGCAGTTAGTGCATTAGGGTAGCAGAGTGAAAACCATTTGGCATTTCTCTCCCAACTCTTCTGGATGCCTTTTAATTAGCATGATTGTAGCGCGCACGATTATGCCACATTCTCTAGTGCCCCTAGTTGGGATAATGATCCCCCACAGCTCCTTTTGTAACCATTGCGGATCATTGAGAGAGACTCTTGCTAAAAGCAGTAGTAGTAAAAATTCAGCTGCAACGTGCTCAGTGTGACACAGCCATTTCCATGTCTTACATACACCCTTACCACTGTCATTCTCCCACAGCACACCCTCCTAATGGCCTCCCCCTTGCTGTGCCGTCCATACTTACGTCATCCACTTACACAGTCGCTTTCTGTGTTGCTCATACTTCGTGTCAGACATACAGCGAAACGCCTCCCTACTGCATTCAGTATCACTCACACACACATCACATACGCGCCCTTTGTGGCACTTGCCTGTCCCTGTCATGTGCTTCCACCTCCAACATGCTCAGAGACACACGTACCACACACTGTCTCACATACACAACCTTTCTGTATCACTCATCCCACCTACGCTCACTGCTCTGACACACGTCCACAGACCACAGTCAGTCATGTTCAGTCACCTCTACACAGATATGGAGCCACAACCTTAAATGGATGCGCACTCGCTTGCTTATGCTGTCTCTCTCATGCACTGGACAGCCGAAGTAGTTCTGTCTTGGAGACCTCTGGTACATTGGCCAGTGGCGACTCTTGACTGCCTGAAGCAACAGACAGAACTACCCTGAGAGAGAAATATGTGACGTGGTGGGTTGAAGAATAAAGGAACCTTATTTTGGGTAAAGCTGCTCCCCTCATGACTCCCTTTTTACTTTTTGTAGTGGAGGCAGAATGAGGTGGGGTTCTGGACAGTTACGTTTTAGTCAGTTATAGTGTCCCAAGACCTACCTATCCTGACTCGGGGTGAGTGCTGTCTCTCCTCCTCCGTGGTAAGGTTTGATCGCTGCTTGCTTGTGACACAAATGGGGCAGACAGATACGAAGCTTTGCTCAGAGTTATGTGGTGTGAAATGAGATCTGGCTGAAGTACTTTAAACCCATGGTGCATTTACGTGACTAGAAGGGAGGGAGGGATTAGTTTTTGGCCCAAAGTGAAATTGGGTCAGGCAAGGGCTTGTCCATCATGTGGATTCATGAGGAACAGAGCTGACTGCCATGAGCTCCAGTGCAAAGATTCACAACCGGGCTACTGACAGAAAAACATTTGCAGGAAAGATTCCTTTGTCATCCTTTAAAAAAATTAAAAAAAAGGCTCCAAATGAAGCAGCCAAATGCATTCAGTCCCTGGCCTTCATTTTCAGCCCTGCAGTGGTGTGCTGGGCCTTCACCAGCCATCCTGTATTGACACTCCATGGAAGGGGCTTCTCATGCGTAAGTCGTCATCCTTTCTTACTCCCCACAAAGCCGACTGCCCGGGGCACCCAGATTTTGTCTCCTCTCCACTTTGTTGATTCTCTCTGCTCTGGTGCAGGGGGGTCGCCTTCCTGCTCTTTATCCTTTATTCCTGCAGATAGGCAGGGCTTTGGGCATGTTCCGCAGAAGAGGAGTTTCCAGCCATGCCTCCCTCTGTAGAGTGAGCCATGTGATACCTGCCTGGTTCACTTGGGGCTATCAGGAACACCTAGGATTATTCTTTAAGAGCAGCTGGTTCCCAGGTCAGGCCTGGGTTCCTATCCTGTGAAGACTTTAGGCAGGGCCGGATTAAGGCATGGGCTACCCAGGCAGCTGCCTGGGGTGCCAACCTATGGGGGGTGCCTGATGGCAGCTGTAAGGGGCGTGCAGCACCCCTTATAGCTGACATCAGGCACCGCACACCCGGCTCCCGGATCACTGGCTGAAGCAGCTCCCAGCAGTCACCCTGCAGCAGTCACCCGAGGCAGGGGTCACGTTAACCCCCGCAGCACCGGCCAGCAGCGTCCTTCCCCTGTACAGGCAGGCGCCGTCCGCCCCAGGCGGCCCCGGGCAGCACACCAGCGGTGGTAGTCGGGCTGGGCCGAGCCGGCCACGTGCATCCTGCCACCGCCAGCTCCACGCGCCCTCTCCCACGCGCCGGAGCAGGGGCAGGGCCACTCATGCGCCCTCCCCCAAGCCGGGGTGCAATTAACCTGTTTGCCCGGGGCACCAGAATGGCTCGGTCCGGCCCTGACTGTAGGGTCATTTCTTTGAGGGAAGCATTGGCCTTTTTGTACCCTCCTTTGTGCATGGATTTGAGTGCTATATAGCAAGCATCCTGTTCCCACAAAGGGGGGAAGGCTAGGAGCCTCCCTACGAACCCTTTGGAAGACACTTTTTTCTTGACTATTCGTTTTCTTCACTTTTAATTTTTTCGAGAACCAGATAGTGGAGAGTTGGCAGGAGAAGCAATCTATGGTAGGTTCCTTCTTTTATAAAGTCGTCCTCAGAGTGGAAGCGCTGGAGATGTGCTCTGCAAATGGTAATAACCTCAGTCTGAGTAACTTAAAAATAACAAACTCCTATTACACTAGCTCCCCCCCCCCCGCTGCCCCTCTCTCCTCCCCCCCAGTCTTTTACATTCCCCAGCCCTCAGCAATTTCTGTTCCCATGTAGAACCATGCTGTGTGGCGAACCCTGGTTCCCCTGAGCTCAGCTGGTTCTCTTCATTCTTACAGCACCAGTCCCCATCACCGGTTTAAAAGCTCCCAGACTCTCAGGCTGGTATCGCCTCCCAGGTTTTGTGTCCTTTCCCAGCTACAGGAGGCCATGCTGGAACAGATGGCTGGATGAAAAGATTTAAGCCAATGAAAGACTGCCTTGTGCCTCAGTCTCTCCTCTCTTCCTACCTTGTCCATCTGGGAACCCAGAGGGAGGCCTCAGTGAAGGAGACATGAGAAGTACTACATGTCCTGGGCTGCCCAGATGGAGCATTTTTCACTTTAGCACATGTATGTCCTTTGGCTGAGTGCTTTCGTTCCCTCGATGAGTCCCACTCTGAGTCCCAACCCTTCAGTGGCTAACTGTTTGGTGCTGCCTAGCTCAGCTCCACCTTCATACATGTGTCCTCCTTTGTGTCTCTTATTATGCCGTGCCAGCCACTTCTGTCATTAGTCCAAGGGGGGGCCCTTCAGCCTCCTAGAGAACAGCTATTGAGTGTTGTTGTCTGGTGGATAATGCAAAGGAATTGCAGTCAGGGCTGTTGGGTTACATTCTATTGCTGTTACAGCCTCTCTTATCTAGGACAGGTCGCATCCCTTCTCTGTGCCGCCATTTCCCCATCCGCATAATGGTTACAACAGCTCCTGTATTCCAGGAGAATTGTGAGGCTTAGCAAACTATGGTTTGTAAAGCCCTTTGAGATTGAAGAAGAATGTTATATAATGTGATAGTTGTGCTCCTAACTGGGGGATTTCCTTTACAGGTTGCCTCTTTGACTTACCAGTCTATGGAACTGGTAGATCAGCCATCCCATAATTTGTATTAAACACTAATTAAATAATATGTTTAGTCAAAAACAGCTAACTGGGATTCCTTCCCCTTGGGCCCTAATTCTTGGCAGGCTCCTGTATGATTCTGGCAACTCAGAATAAATGGAGATCAATATAACAGTTAGACTGAGTCTGTGTTAGAATCGCACCAGTACCGTGGGGCCAACCTGCTAGGCAAATCAGGATTGCTGTAGAAGAGCTGAGAGGCTCTTTCAAAAAGGTGCCTGGTTCTCAAGTCAGTAGCAGGCTTGGGGGCAGATGTCGAGAGGACAAAAGAATATATTTGAAAATCAAATATGTGGCAATAATGTGTCATGCCGGTGGCTTTCAAACTTTTTTTCTCATGACCCAGTTGAAGAAAATTGTTGATGCCCATGACCCATCTTAATTCTATCTTTTGACTAGAGTGCAGGCTCCAGGGTGGGGCTGCAGGGATGGGGGTAGAGGGTGCGGGGAGGAGGGAGTGAAGGCTTTGCCTGGGGGCGTGGGCTCTGGGGTGGGGCCAGAAGTGAGAGGTTTGAGATGCAGGCTGTGGGTGGGGACTCTGGGCTGGAGCATGGGGGTGTGGAGTACAGAGGGGTGCAGGCTATGGGATGGAGCTGGGGATGAAGTGTAAAGGTGCAGGAGGGGTTTCTGGATTTGGAGGGGCTCCGGGCTGGGACAGGAGATTGTTGGGGCATCTCCAGCAGCTTCCGGTCAGTGGTGTGGTGGGAGGGTAAGTCAGGCTTCCTTGACCAGTTGACTTCACTGTACCCTGGAAGTGACCAGCGGATGATCCATTTCCACAAGCTGTCCCTGCCCCAAGCTCTGCCTCCACACACCCCTTGGGCACTTCCTGGTTGGTCGCCAGGCATTGCCAAGTAAAAAGGGATGGAGCTCACTTTGGACTTGGTTTGAAATAGGATTAGTTTCACTTTTTGGCTTGCTTTGCTTTTCTATCTTGTGATGGTTGGCTTCTCGCCTCCACCGAGGAGCTGGACCTGTTGCTGGTTGCTTCCAGGGTGCAGTGCAGTCCACGGTGCCAGGTCAAGAAGGAAGCTGGCCTTAGCACCCCTAGTGGTTACCATGTCACCCTACAGCAGGGTGACCTAGTGCCTGGCTTTCTGCGACCCAGTACTGGGTCCTGACCCGTACTTTGAAAATCCTTGTATTGTGTTGTAAAGCAATGGTCACCAATCTTTTTAAGCATGAGATCATTTTTTGAATTTAAATGCAATCCAAGATCTACCTGAAATCCAAATACCCTTGCCCTGCCTCCTTTGTGCCCCTTCTTTGAGGCCCCATCCCTGCTTACTCCATCCTCCTTCCGTCCCCCACCCTCCCTCATTTTCACCAGTGTGGGGCAGAGGGTTGGGGTGCAGGCTCTGGTCTTAGATTAAGGGATCTAGAGGGGCTCTGAGTTGAGCCCGGGGCAGGCAGTAAGGGGGCCAGAGGAGGTTTGGATGTGGGGTGCTCAGGGCTAGGGCAGGGACTTGGCATACAGGAGGGGGTTCATGATTGGGGTAAAGTTTTGGGATGTGGGCACCAGCCGGGCACTGCTTACCTCAGGTGGTTCCTGGGTAGTGGTGCAGTGGGGCTAATTCAGGCTCACCCCGTCCTGGCCCTGCACCACTCCCAAAAGCAGACAGCAAACTCCATCACAAGTCCTGTTGTGCCCCCTCTCTGCTCTGTAGCTCCTGAGGGGACAATTCCAAGGCAAAGGGCAGTAAATGCTCAGCAGTCTGCGGGGGGCAGCTGAAGTGTTGGGCTTGATAACCTCTTGGCCAAACCAGTCAGGATCACCTGTCAGAGGCTCCAAGATCTACCAGTAGATCCCGATCTACTGGTTGGTAACCGCTGCTGTAAAATAACAGCGAGTTAGCCATGTTATTCTGATCTTGGTAAAACAAAAAGAAAAAATACATAGCACTTTAAAGACTAACAAGATAGTTTATTAGGTGATGAGCTTTGGTGGAGCAGACCCACTTCTTCAGATCAGATTCTGAAAGTGAATTAGCATGACCATATATAACAAAGCAATACAATGAAGAAAGTAAATAAATGATGTACTGACAAATCAGATATTAGAACAGAAGGTGGGGGTGAGGGGCAAGGAAAAGATAAGGAAGGAGGAAATAGCTTATTGTAAGTCAATAAGTGGCTACTCTGGAGTTATGCTGTGGTATAGTAGCTCTCAGACAGAGCATCTTAATGCTTTGGGGAGTGTAAGAGCACAGGGAAGAGAAGCTGAGGACAGAGCAATGGGGGGGAAAAAGTGCAAAATCAGTGAGGTGGAAAGCTACGTAGAGATGGCTCCTTCTGTCAACTGGAGCTGCAGAGGCGAAGGCTCTTGCACAACACAGTGAAACAATGGTGGGAAGAGCTAGGGATGAGGAGGGTCGAAAGAGACAAAGCTCATGACATTGGGTGGAGAAAATCCGTAGTGCTTTAAAGTCATTTCCTGCGTTCAGGGTTGTTTGTTTTTCATCACTGAGCAGTTTGCTGCACATGTTGCATCGCCTTCATTGCTTGGATGGGCAGGACATTCTGCCCTGTGCACTTCACCACTCAAGAGCCTCTCTCCACTTGAACGTTAGGAGTCTGACCCTATGTGACCGAAAGAAGACTTCAACGCTGTACACTGTGTATCGTGTGTGAAACTGGTGGGTACCTAGTCCTCCCCCTGCACGCAATCCACATACGCTGACTTCAGTCTAATGAAAACAGAGCTGGGGAGGCCTAACTGATCTGGCTGAGTTCCATCATGCACTGGGCCTCTGAGGAGCTTTAAATAGCTACATCACAACATATTTGGGGCCAAATATATGACTCTAATCTTGGCGACACGGGTGCATTAGGAGCAAAACACAGCACCTGCATAGGCTGTAGCCATCTTGACTGTAGTGACAGAACTCAAAGTGATCTTTTTATTTCTGTCACTCACTCTCTCTTAAATTCATTCTTTTTTCCACCTTGGTAAACACTTTCTGCTTCAGGGGCTTTTCTTAAGGAGAGGGGGAGGGATGGGGAATCTTGGATCTCTGCCCTTTAGGCTATCCAGCTACAGCAGTCAGTATCTTGGAACCACTCCATCCACAAAGGAGTTCCAGAGAAAACAATCTTGTGATCCCAGCTAATATGGAAAAGTCTCAGATTCATGGAGGCGACAGCAGAAATGTTCTGGACACAGGAATTCTTGTGACCGAAGGTTTAATGAGTCTGACATAGAGCCTTTAAAGATCCCATGGACACTGAATGGAAAGCTGAGAGCGCTGCTGTCTTCACAAAGAATCGTGGGTGGTTGTAGGGGGTTTTCAGTATTTCTTGTCCTCTGTGTTTTAAGGAGGAGGAAAACGTACATGAAAATGGGATCTTTGTGCTTTAGCTGCTCCTGCTCTTTATTCCACACATACCCCACTTGAGGTCATGTTCCTCTGCTTGTGACATTGCCGTTGGTGCCTGTGTAGAGGACGGGAGATGCCACAAACTGGGAGTTATAACTTCAGCCTGCACCTAAGCCAGAGAGGTGTTAGACAATTTCAGCTCTTGTTGAGGTAAGTGGGAGTTGTTTGTTCAGGCGGTTCTCAGCAATTTATGAGATTGAGCCCATGGAGCATAAACGGCAGTAAAAGGTGAAGCAGCTGCTAATGGACAGAGATCCCGTTTCCATGCAGATGTTCCCAAGAATCAAGCCTCAGGAACAAAGGGAATGGACTGAGATAGTGAAAAGTGATTCTGCCTTTCCAATAGGGATGTTCCAGGACCCATTTTGAAGCTGTTAAATGGGATTGGTTCCTCTCTAACACTGACTTAATATTAGACTTCCTAATGAGCCTAAGTCTCCTCTCAGCTGTGCTGGTGTAAGTCAGTAGAAATTCTCTTAAAGTCAGGGAGTTTGTAACAAGGGTGGAGACGAGAGAAAACTCAGGCCTGGTGGATTTAGCTTGGAGTTTGGAGGAGGCAGCATGGCTCCTCTCTTGTGGGAGAAGGAGAAGCAGCACCTTGGCTCACTTTGTGTTGATCCCCCGTGGCTGGAATTGTAGTTGCAGGCGGGATGAGCCATCCCTGTCCCCTGAAAGTGGGGGAAGGCTCAGGAGCCTCTGCCTCATGCTGGTTGTCTCCCACTATGAACTCCAGGAGACTCTCCCCGAACAGGATGTACAAGTGACTCTCCTAACCCTGAACCCAGACGGCAGTGAACTGCCTTCCCCTGGCTTCAGCACGTCGACTAGACTAGTTGGTACCAAAACGCGCTCCTATCTCTTCTCGTCTTCTCTGATGTCACTCCAAGGAGCACTCCTCTGTGCTGGTAGAGCTATGGGCCAGACTCTGGAGTCTCTCATCATTTGTGCCCATGTTACATGTTCTAATGTAACATGAGAGGAGCCAGGTTGGAAACACATATTTTGGGCCCATGGGCATCTGGTAGCTTAGGGGACGGAAGGCTTTGCCTTCCCAAACTGCCAAGCATGCCCTGCCCGCACTCCACCCCCAGAACGCCTGCTGTAGGCATACTGTGGGTGGAGTGTTGCTGCCCCCAGTGCCCGCAGTCCCTGAGCTCCAGGGCGGGAAGGCTGGAACTGCGTACCCTCCCTGGTGCACCAAGACTGGGGAGGCTCATGCTGCGTGGCCTCCTCCCTCCCCGGTGCGGCTCTGGCCATATGGCCTCCCATTTTCCCCATGTTCAGGGCTGGGAAAGCTGGAGCGTGCACTCCCCTCCTCCCCTCCCTGTAGTGGGAGGGCGGGGCCTCAGTACATGGGGTGGGCCGCCCATGTTGGGCCTTAACTATGAGCCAGCTTAGCGCCGCTCTTATTTCCTGGAGAGTCTCCTCTGCATTGCAAATAGCTAATGTTAATTTGGTACTAGCTTTCTTTCCCAAGAAAGAGAAAAACAACGAGTCACCCTGTCAGTGCTGCTTGTACTGTAACCTATGGTGCTGCAGCGAAAGCAGCTTCCACCCATCCATCCAGCAGGCGGAAGCCAAGTTAACTTGTAAACAATTCCCAGAAGTGTGTCTGTACTGCTAGTGCCCCAGCTGACTATATGCCATTTTCTATATAATCCCCCGGCTACTCTCCCTTTGTGGCACCACCTTCTACTCTCGTCAAATGACATGGGGCACTCTGGGATCTGGTATACACTACTGCGGGTGACTGACTTAAGTTACGCAACTTCAGCTACGCAAATAACATAGGTGAAGTCAGTATACTTACATCTACTTACTGCAGTGTTTTCACTTCTGTGGGTCGATTGCAGACACTTTCCCATCAAGTCCTTTTGACTTCTTATGGATGTGGAGTACTGGAGTTGATGTGAGAGTAATTGGCAGTTGATTTATCATATCTGTACTAGACACGATAAATCAACCTCTATTGGATTGGTCACCCCCTTGATCCAGCCCATAGTGAAAACATGTCACAGGGTTTAAAAAGCCACAGCCTGGATTGCACAAAACTGTTGTCAGGGGGGAGGCAGACAGTTAGGGTACTACAGGGACCCAGCAGGGTAGAGGCTGAGCTCTGGGTTTCTTTTAAAGTAGCAAAAAGGGTTCTGGGGGCTCTTGGAAGGCCAGAAGAGAAACTGGGGAGAGTCAAGGAGGAGGAGACGGTAAATGGCTAGGGTGAGGAGAAGGGCGATCACATTTACAGATACCCCCAACCCACCTCTATTCAACAACCACCCCTGCCAGACTGCTTAGGACAAATGCCTGCTCTGACCCTGCCCATCCCAAGATGTTAAACCATCCTGCATCTAGTTACGTGCAAGCCAGACGTGAGCCCCTTTCCTCCCTCACGTGCAGCCAAAAATCTCCACGTATTTGCTCCAATACATTCCTATGACCATTAAGAAGGGTGGCTTCTTGTTGAACTGGTCAACATAGACTAGTGATGGGCAAACGGATGAGGAACTATCATCCGCCTCTTGAACTACTGCCTGTTTTTAGAGTCAGATTTTCCATAAGGCTTTGAAATGCCTGACTGGTCAGTATTTACAAAATATATTGGAGTGTTTTTCTCCTGTTTTCCAGCTGGTACCGTACCAAGTGTTATTTCACAAAACTATTCTCAAGATTTCCCCAGCCTGCTCCAGAAGCAGGAGGTGCCAGAAATCATCTTTCCATGAGATTTCCAAGAGAGTTTTGCAGGAGCTAATGATTTGACCAATAGAACTGATGCTTATCTCAACTCTGAATCTTTTGAGATTCAACCCTAGACATCACTGAGGACATCCTCCATTTGACGTATGACAACAAAGAAGAAAAGCTAGTAAAAGCCGTGTTACTTTCTGATCCATATGAAACAGAGTGGTGGACTGCAGAGTGGGAGAGGAATAGTTGAAAAGGAGCAAAATCTTCCAGGAAAGGAATATAGTTCTGTGACTTCTCCAAGTGTTTTACACACAAGAGAAAGTAAAAGGGCAAGGCTTAAATGCTGTAAAGTTCTGCACACTATCTCATCTTTTGTCTTACTATTTGTAGGTTTGCTTAATCTCCTAAATCTTGGGAAATCAACTTCCACCCAGCACATCCTCACTGTCTCACAATAAGAGAATGAATGTATTCATCCTGAATGTATTCCCATCCCATGCAGATCCAGCATTCTCGCTCTTTTATTATTGTCCATGAGGAACCCTGAAGCCTCCAGGCAGTTCTGGGCTTGCAGAACTTCCCATAGATGTTAATGAAATGAAGCCCTAGGATTTTCCAGCTCCCGGTCTGGATGATTTTTCATATGTCCCTTGCTCAAGGGTCTTGGTGCCCAGTAGGCTTTGGGATTGCTGCACACAGTGGTTTGCAATAAAATAAAACAGAACTCTTCAGAGACACTTGCTGTTGTTGAAAGTTGACTCTTCTAGCCACCCCCCAGTGAATTTAAAGCACCATTATACTCTGAGGAATGACTGGGTAAAAATGCCATTCTGGGGTGCCATGTTTATTGTCTCCCAATGACTCTGATAATAAACATGCTCAGTTTATACTTTCTTTTCTAACTGGGAGCCCTACAAATTCTGCCTGAGCTCTGAAGACACAAGGGGATCTTTCTCACCAGGATGAAGAGCCTGTTGCTGGAATTCTTGAATAATTTTGGTTCTGATATACCAAATCCAGCTCGCTGTCCCAGAGACATTTTGATTCTGCAAGGCCAACAGCAGTAACAGAAAATTAAAATACTATTTTTTGGCAGAAATGCCAACAGGTCTGACTGCTAAATGCACACAGGGATCTAATGGGGAAGAAAGGGAGAGTTTTATGAAGGTGCTTTTCAGGGTAGAATTGCATGTTACCATTAAAAGAGATGATTTCTTTGTTTGACTTGGATTCAGGGTTTAGTGACAACATGATCTTCTGTTCCTGCTCCTATCATGTATAATCTAGTAGAGGGTACTCCACGTATTGTAATTGAAGGGACAGATTCCCCTCTGCACACTGACTGTATTGGTAGTAGTGACTCCAAAGCTGATATAATCAGTTAGTTCAAGGTCCTTGAGTTGTGTAGAGCTGCTAGAGCAACACGTTCACCCTTAGGGTGCGGCAAAGGCACCCCAGTGATTCCCAGCTATTGGAACAGCTCTGGAGTAGCTGCCATAGATGTATGAGTTCCGAGGCAGTGTTAATGGTCATTGTTGGCCAGACTGGCAGCCTGATGGAGCTAGGATTAGAAAGGCACCAAAGGTAGCTTAAAAGCTACTTTGCCCAGGCTTCACTGACCACAGCTCAGCTGTAGCTCAGGAACTACCTCCTCTGACAACATCTACCATCCTCGCTCCTGCCCATCTCATTCCATGTAACAGGAATATTACCAATGGGAGTGTCCAGAAAGAACTGAAAAACTGGACAGGACAATGGAAGGGCAGATATGGGAATACTTTGCAAGTACCTGCAGGTGTAAGCGCCAAGGAGGGTGATACATGGGGCTTGTCTTAGGAGAGGTAGAACTAAGCGAAGCAGAGTTTAGGCTGACCCATTGGAAAAATGTCCTACCATTGGTGCTCCCCTTGATCAGATTCACAGGAGAGGGCTCTGGAACAGGAACTCTCCAGATTTTCCCCCTGGAGGGTCCCCCATATTGTTCCATCAGGAATAGATGAGGTTAGCTCCCCCTAGCATCTGGAATGGGTCAAACTATGGGCGTCATAGTAGCAGGGACTCTCCCATGCTGCAGCTGTCTAGGGAGTGCCGAGGCGGGAAGGAGGTGATCCACATATAACTTATAAGTGATCCCCTCAGAGTATAGCTCTTGAGACTGAGGGGACAAAGTGGGCCAATGAAATCAATGAAGCTGTCAAAGGAGTAGTAGAGGGAGCTCTTGCATGTTAGCTTTGAGATGCTAGACTGAACCAAGCACTGAGGGGCACGCTAGCAGGGAGTCCCACCCAGTAAACGGACTAGTGGGGCGCTAATAGGCCTCAGCCTTCTCTAACTACTGTGAATCTCTTGGGGAAAAATCGTTTCCAGAACACTTGCATCATCCCTCTTCCCTGTCACAGTCATGTACCTCCTGAAGTGTCTGTCTTTCCCTTATGGACCACGATAGCCAGCCAGGCCTGGCCAAGAGAGGGCAGTTTGACTTTAATTTAACTGCCGCCGTTCACTGGTTATTCGTTTGGTTCTTTTTAAATAATTACATGTGTGTCAGTATCTCTCTCCTTTTTTTTTCTAGTTTTGCTCCTTTTTGTTTTTTGTTTACTTTATTTTTCTTTTTTCTTTTTTCTGTTTTTTGTTTTTCTTTTAGGTTTCAGAGAAATTATGTTGAATCCAATAAGCCTCCCTGGACATTCCAAACCTCTTAACCAAGGCATTTATGTTGAGGATGTCAGTGTTTATTTCAGCAAAGGACGTCATGGCTTTTAAAAACTCCTTAAAGGTCCCTGTTCTGATGCCAAGTTTATAGGCTGTGTCCTCAGAGTGGTGGAAAGCAGTGAGCGTGCTCTGTACGGATCAAGGCCTTTTCCGAGCAGGACTCTGCAGCCCCGTCGGTACACATGTTAAAGCCAACCAAAACCTGTGGTTGTCTGTCACCAGATATCAGGGTTGTTCTTTTCCTCCAAATAGTTGCTGTGTTCGTTAAATGTTCCTGCAAGGTCCCACAGCCGCAATGAGAGCAAATAAAGAAAATTTAATCCCCTTTTAAAGGAGTCATCCTAATGACACAGTAAATAATTGTACTTTTGCTTGAAACAACCAAACTGACACAGTTAGTCACGTCCTCCCTGCTTGGAGTTCTCCTTGTGAGCTTTTGTCTTCACAACACCCAGCGAATGCCGCCCTCACCTTTCCTTGTGGCAACGCCAAGGGAGGTCTCCCAGAGCGAGCGGAGATGGGGAGCCTGGAAGATACTAAAGCAGAGTGAAGACTCTTGGTAAGAACAAAGGCAGCCCTCTGCTACCAGTTTTTGCACAGAAAATGTTAAGAGTGAAGATGGGCAGGAATAAAATTCTTACTTCTCTGACAGGAAAGAATATGGTTATTTTTGACGTACAAATTTCCTAGGAGGCTTTTCTTATTTGTGTGTGTTAGAACAGCCCTTTGGCGCTGACCATATAATTGTCGTGCTTTGGTTTCTCCCTGCTGCTTGAACGATGAGCTTTATGTGAGGAGTTTCCTGGACTTCGCACATGGACGGGACGTCTGTGGTGCAGGATGGTTGGCAACCTTGCAAGGACTAGGGCAGTAGCCAAGGGGAAAAGCATATCAGACACATGCTGCCAGTCAATGAACCCATGGGCCTTTTTCGTTCCCCTCCTTCCTCACCTTGCTAGAGATTTATTGTAATCCAGTCATGTACACAGCGTGGTCAGCTCAAGGCAGACAAATGGAAGCGGATGAAAAATAAACATTCTGTTGCTTCTTCAGTGGCATAAACAGAAATATTGATCATGTTCTCCGGTCAATATTTGTATGGTTTTTTTTTTCTCTTGCCTTACTCCATCCTCAGCCTCTCAGATGGAAAAATAAAACCTTTGATCCTATCCTCATGAGAAGACAGCTGCCCTAACAACAACTCAGTCTGGACTGGCCATGGATAGGGTTCCCCGTGGATACTCTGGTGCGCCGTGTGTATGGGAAAGGAAGATGTGCTCAGTTACACCACTGAAAACCTATAAAATGAGGCAGGTTTTCAAGGCACTGGGGGTGAAAAACAAAGATCCAGGTTCGATCAGATCGTTTTCTGGCACAAGTTGAAAACCAGGAACTCCCTCCCTCCCCAGTCAGCTTGTTTGCCTCCTCAGTGGCCTGAGACAATCTTTATCATCACCAGCCCTGATAGATTGCTGCCATTGGTGAGCAAGAAGGTTCCCTTCTCAGCCAGAATGGAGCAGACGTGGAAGAATGGGATGTTCCACTGTCATCCTGCCTTTCTCGGGTGTCACAGGTGAACATTCCTGAAATCTGCAGGAATGTTCTCGGACTACACCCAGGGGGTGCTCCAGTGCCCATTCCATTATCTAGCTGCTTTTACTGGTTCTTGTGCATAAAAAGGTGAAGTATAATAGCAGAGAAATGGTGGCAGTTTGTTTTAAATTAATGCATACACATGAAAGGGCAGCTAGGTTAGGATTGGGAGGACTGGTTTGGTGCGGATCACATAAGAACCCCCAATCCAAACTCAAACCGAAGGGTAAAAACATGCCATGAACTTTCCAGCCCAAATTGCAGCAAGAGAGGCAGGAATTGTATGAAGAGATGACCAGTTGTTTTCATTATTTCTGCCTCAGTTTTACAGATTTAGAAAGTTAGGAGACACTTCAGGAAAGAGTCTAGCAGCTGGGTGCTTGGCCAAACTGAACTCCCCATCTTCTGGAATTCACCCATCCCATTTGGGGATGTCTTGTTCAGGATGAACTGCTCGGCCGCCTGGGCCTCTCCCCTTGTACTGCTCAGGGGACTCTGCTCTCAACTGTGTGTGTCAGACTTAGAAATGTGTGGGCCTGACCCAGAACATTTGTCTCCTAACACCCTGTTGGGGGACAGTAGAATTTGACAGCTCAGATCCATCTTTGCTCAGAAGTTGTCCTCCCTGACCATACGGAAAAATTTAAAACAATTCTCCCCACTGTGATTGATGTCTCAGTTATTTAAACACCATCTAAAAGTCTCTGGTTCCTCACTGCTGAAAATGACAGCCAGTCGCAGTCATTTGCAATTGGTGGCTTTAAGTTGCAAATCTAAGGATTTTCTTTTTTGATTATTGTAAATCATTACCTCATTTCCTGTCAGTGAGATTCCTTCATCCCTGAGCATTCTTATCTTGCCATAACTATCATCTTGTGCTATGGAAATGGGACGGTCCCTTTTTCACAGAGACTATAGGGATGTTCGATGTCTAGTTTCTTAATAAACACTTTTATTTTCTAACGAAACACTTGCATCAGGTCTCTTCTTTGAAGATGTAATAAAGAAAAGATTAGGTTGAGGCGTCCCATACTTTACTGCTTCATTACATGTTTTGGGGCTGGGAGGGGAATTTGCAGGTCTGGTGTGAAAAGTGCTGCACTCTGATTCTTGGCTCTGTCACCCATATTGGTTGAGAAATTGGTTTTCACATAGAACTGTGACTCTGCTGAGTACATGGTGATTCCCAGCAACCCATAGTATTTATCTCCAGTGGCCTCCTTCTCTGGGACACCGTAAGTCAGTGGGCAATTTAAGGGTTTACCAAGACATGCTCCTTAGATATGGGATGGAGTTTGAATGGTGGCTCTTAGCTCTCTGACATTTGCCACAGCTCTACACATGCCTGTCACTTAAGGGCAGTTTTGAAAGTGTGTTGCTGTGGCTGCCATGCTTTGCTTCGAGCTCCTGCTGCTGGCTGGCATGTGCACAGCTGCTCTTTGCAATTCAGGGCACAAGAGCAGATGTCCCAGCAAGGGTCCTCCCTCCCGAAGAGCTAACCCATACTGCTGGCAACTGCAAATGGTGTGTAGAGTGAAGGTGAAAGGAACTTTGTTTTTCTCAGGCTTTTCCCCATCTTTGTCTAAGTGGAGAAATGTCTCCGTTGTCCCACGTCTGTCTCCATGGTCTGCCAGGCTTGGGAAGCTGGAGGAATGGTGGCAGTTGTGGCCACGAGGCTGTCAGTGAGGGCTGTCATTTACATAATGCTCTCACTGTCACCACCCCAACCTGTCTGTGTCTCTGTATGCCTATGTGAAAGAAGGGGAGATGTTTGAACTGACAGCAGTGGTATGGTGTCAGAACGGTTTCACTGTAATGCTCCTAAAAAAGCCCAAGGAAGTTTTGATGGGGAGCAAAATAAGGTATCATGCTGTGGCATTTATCTGCCCCTTTAATTTCCCAAGCTAACTGTCAAACACATGCATTGCACAAACACCCATGAGCAGAATTCCACCTGTGTTTTTCATTACAGTATTCCTGTGGCTGGTAAACGGGTGCTGGGTTTCACAGCAACAAGGTCTTGTTGAGCACAGGCTATCGTTAGGCCCTTTCACTCCAGGTCCTATGCCACTGTATCCAGAGAGGAGCGTATATGCTCCTCTGTGGGGTGTAGGCAGGATTCACTGTGTCACTCAGAGGCTGACCAACTCACTGCCCATGGGAACTCCCCCCAAGCTTTCCCTTTGCCCAATGTGCCAGCAACCTTGTTGTGGTTCAGAGCCTGTAATGCTGCCAGCCGGGACCTGATAATCAATTACTGTAGCCTGTCAATATGGTCAGTTATGGTCAGCCATCAGTCCACCTGCCTTTGCATTTCCACGGAAGCTGATTTCTCCTTGCAAGTGAATCCTCTGTGACCTCAGTATATTTTGGAAACTGTGAACCCAAGATAAATATAGTTGTGTCTTAGCACTTGAAAGAAGCAGCCGGGAGCAGGGAGGGCAAATACGTGTCTCATTGTGCTTGCTAGTGGATTTGGGGTGGGAGATGGGGGTTTGTACCTGGTGGCCAGACACTGAGACTTGTATTAGGATTTCATGGTGAGTGAGACATCAGTAGTGTGAGTTAGTGGCCACGTAATCTTCCATGTGAAATGAGTCTGGTGTTCTCTGCTTAGTTCACACCTGTCAGGATCCTGAACTCACTCCTCCGTTCAACAGTCTGTGTGTGCAACCTACAGACCCAGGCCTGGCAGGGCAGGGCTACAGCCGGCCAAGACTGAGGGACAGGGGCAGAGCTGGGCAGAACAGGACACAGTGGTGCAAATCAGAACTACGGTGCTGGCGGAGCACGTGCAGGAGGCTTCCTCTGTCAGCTCACTGCTGCAGCACCTCCCTCCACTTCGATTTCTACCCAATGCAAGCTGCAGATCTCCCAGGTTAAGCCCTGGCATTAGCAGAGGATAAAGCACCCTCGATACAGCAGTAAAGCTTTAAACGCAGGCTGGAAGGAGCTGAGAAAAGAGTGCGCGAGAGAAATCAATGAAGGGCGACTTCATTTTTGTTTAATGCTTTGAACTGTTCCAGCGGAGGCTTAGGTAATGAGCCAAGGAGTCCTGGTTACCTCGATATTTACTGATGCCTCCAGGCACTGATCAGTGGACAGAAAAGTCACAGGGAAATGAATTCAGGCACTTTGAAGGGGAAATAGCTCCTCTGGTGGGAAGTTGTTGGGTGATGCTAGTGGAAGAGGCTCTGAAGTGAGAGCTGGTGAGGTGGTGTTTGTTCTTTGTGTGCTTTGGTGCCTTTTGCCTTGTTCGTATTCTTCTGAGATCCCTGCCGAGCATTGCCTCCTTCTTCCCAAGGCTCCACACAGGGCCAGCACAATTTCCTTCTGACTGAGCAGGCTCTGCTGTGGAGATCTCCAGCACCTGTCCTGGGTTAGCCAGTTTACACCCATAGAGCACTCTCCCCTGGCTGCTATCCTGGGGTGAGCATGTTCAGCCTCTGGAATTCTCCTGTACCCAGCCAGCGACAGATACTACATCCCCTCCATGGTGCACAATGTTGGCTCACACCAGCTGGTCAGGGGGCAGTGGTAAAACCTGCTGAGACAGCTGAGAAGGTCTTTCTCGTGCAGCCCAGAACTCAAACACCAAAGCAGGAAGGGCATTGTGGATGGCTGGCACAGCCTCCCTTAAAATTGTGACACATAAATCCCAGAAACCACTAGTACCATGCCCGTGCCCAAAGGAATTACATCTATCTGCTTAACATTGCTTCACATTTCTCTTCCCTCCACTCCCCTGTATTCCCAGCAAAACTAACTTCAGTTCAGGGACCAGAGAGGCTGAGATATGGAAAGGGCAAGACCCCCCCCAGCTTCAGCCAGATCCCATCTTTGCTCATTTCCTTCACCCTCCTTGCCTTTGGCTAATTCTCAAATTCCATGGCTTTTTCCCCTCTTGCATCTGCATCCTGAGACCCAGACATACTGTTTAGAGCTGCTGCTCTGCATACAAATAGACTCCAGGAACGACAATCTCTGTAGAGTTGCCATGAGGATTAGTGGTACATTAAATTCCCCAGAGTAACCACTTCTCAGGTCAGCTAAGTATTCAACCATCCATATTCTTTTTGAACTGTACAAATAATAGTTCATATCCATCCATGATGTAACTCTATTAGCTTTTGTGGCTTTATCCAAAGGATGTATTTGAACCAATATTCGGGCATTTAATTCTGTCATATGCTCAGAAATTTAGATTACCCTATTTAGTACTTCTCTTACATAGAAACTGTTCACCATTTAATGCCAGGAAAGAAGCTAGTGTCAAGAAGGTTAAGACAAAGACCTTTCAGAGGTTCAGTTGTGGAGTTTCTCTAGTGCTGCTGGAATCTTAGAATGAGACATTTGTCTCCTGATTAAATGTTTAGTTCTGGATTTCACCAACTTGTGTATACCACAAGAGTGGTCTTTACTCACACGAGTTTGGTATGTTTGTTTCCATTCCGTGAGTGATCTCATAGGATCATAGAATTATATGACCCTCAAGAGGTCATCAAGTCCAGTTTCCTAGACTCATGGCAGGGCCAAGCACCATCTAAACCATCCCTGCCAGGTATTGTCTAACCTGCTCTTTAAAATCTCCATTGGTGGAGATCCCACAACCTCCCTAGGCAATTTATTCTAGTGCTTAACCATTCTGACAGGAAGTTTTAAATGACCAACCTAAACCTCCCTTGCTTCAATTTAAGCCCATTGCTTCTTGTCCTATCATCAGGAGTTCATGAAAATAATTTTTCTCCCTCCTCCTTGTAACAACCTTGTAGGTACTTGAAAGTACTTATCATGCTCCCTCTCAGTCTTCTCTTTTCCAAACTAAACAAACCCAATTCTTTCAATCTTCCCTCGGAGGTCATGTTTCCTAGACCATTAATCATTTTGTTACTCTTCTCTGGACTTTTTCCAATTTTGTTCACGTCTTTCCTGAAAAGTGGTACCCGGAACTGGACTAATACTCTAATTGAGGCCTAATCAGCACAGAGCAGAGTAGAAGAATGACTTCTCGTGTCTTGTTTACAACACTCCTATTAATACATCCCAGAATCACGTTTGCTTTTTTTGCAACAGTGTCAACTGTTGACTCATATTTAGCTTGTGATCCACTATGACCTTTAGGTCACTCTCTTCAGCACTTCTTCCTAGATAGTCATTTCCTCCTGCTTTTGTTCACATCAATGGGTGTTTTGCCATTGTCTTCACAGGGACCAGGACTCAACTGGTCTTTAGTCTTTCATAAGCCAGAAGACTAAAGGCAGAGCAGAAATTTAAAACACCCTGTTAATTACATTTTTCTGGGGCTTGATTTGATTTTTGGTTTAAGGCATATTTCAGTTCTTAGTTTGAAAGAACTAGCTGCCCCACCCTGGCCGATTATTATGCCAGATTATTTCCTTGATCTTTCCAGCACTAAAGCAAAATGCCAACTACAAGATAATTATTTTTGAACTTTGATATCAGTTGTGAACTCATAACTGTAACTGTTGACTAATCAGCAGGTGCAAATCCTGGTTGTTCTGAACAAAGCAAAGAAATTAATTATTAGAGCTGGTTAAATGATTCATTTTTGAGCATGGGAGTCATATTGTGACTTGATTCTGGTTTCTGCAAACTTGCAGGCTATTCATAGGGATTGTCCCAAGGTTTCGGTGGATACCTTTCAGCACATTGTGCCTTTTTTCTAGAACAATTTGCTTCAAATATTCCTTATTGTGTTTTGTGATTGGTCCATGATATAATTTTTGTTCTTTGATTGGATGACAAAGTTTTTAAACAGGAAAATGGTGATGATGACAAATGTAAAGATGCTATTGAACTATTACTTTCTATTGTACTGAGTCA
Organism: Pelodiscus sinensis; assembly: GCF_052426305.1. NCBI lineage: Eukaryota > Metazoa > Chordata > Testudines > Trionychidae > Pelodiscus > Pelodiscus sinensis. The sequence goes on from NC_143065.1 coordinate 31,428,633, forward strand.
GTCACAATTATGGTGTGTCTGAGCTATATGAATGGATATTTCACCCTAGGGATCTGTTTGGGTAGCAGAACTTACCCATCTATAGCAAGCAGAATGAAGCCCTATCTAATAATTGCCCATCAGCTTGCACTTAAACATCATTAAGAGACAATATCAGAGCCAATATTTAACAGCCCTAGACGCATCTTCTGGGCAGCCCACAAATGGGGCTGAACAGGGGGAGTGGGCAGGACTCAAGTACACTTGCTAAAGAACCCAGGAAGAGAAAAAGGAGGGACAGTCAGAGTCTCCCTAGGGGAGTCAGAGACCGAGAGTGGAAGTCGCACTCATACACCAGCATGGCTGAAGGAGTTAACCGTGGGTCACCACTACCTTAGGTCAGATAGCTGGTGTCAGTTGTTTAAAGTCATTTTCTTGTAATGCTTAGTTGCAGCCGTGAAGTAAAATCTTTTTATATTAAGAGGCTGTTAGTCACTGTATCACTGGTCAAAAGTTCCTGAAAGGAAGAAAGGCTAGTACCAGAAACCGATTTGGACCTGCGGGGTGATAGGTAATTGATGCAAGCAGTATTGTGGGAGAATCACATGTATCTACCCTGACACAATTAGGGCAAGAGACCTCATACTTATGGTGGGTGCATTCAGAAAAGTCTGAAAGGGGCAGGAATGCAGTTAGACCTGTAACCATGACTGATGGATAACAAAGTTTTGTAACACACTTTTGGACAGAGAATTGGTGCAAAAAGTTTTGAGATTTATAAATATTTTCCTCTGTGTTTGCAAGATGTCCACATATTCATAAGTGACATGAATGCACCTGAAATCTGGGCTTTTAGTAGCAACAAATGTGATTTTTTTTTAACCTATTTGACCAGCTTTTTTAAAGGCAGCCTCAATCCCATAGATATAGTAGTAAAACTATGGCTGCCACTTACCCTAATATTAGTGGGATTATTCCCAAATTAATAAATTAGGCTGGTCTTATTCTTTGAGTAGAGTAGGTAGAAAATAAAGTCTCCTGCAGTTTTTAGGACAGTTGAAGGCACAGTGTTGTAATGTTGTTTGTTAGCCCTGATCCCTGATTGAAGCCTGTGGATACTTTGGCAATGCTACTAATAAATAATAACAATGAGTGCATGCCAAAACTGTGCCAGTGTACCAAATATCATGACAGGTGAGTTGGTTATACTAGGCAAAGAGACATTTCTGTTCACAACTTCTCATGTGATCTTTGTGTCTGGTACTTACATGCAATCAGAGATATTTTGGACCAAGAATGCATTTGGGTTTTGCTCCCATCCGTTTCTAGCAATATTTTGAGGTCTTTGGAACTGCTGTACTTTCGCATAAGCAGATGAAAGCCAATCTTGAATTGGTGTTCTGTTATCCAATGCCCCAGAGAATGGAGAAGTAACTTCCCAGGACACATTTCCTGATCAAGTGGCACCAGAGAGGTTTGCACATTTAAAAGTGTTCAAGCATAGTGTGTATGTGCAGAAATGCCAAAATGATTCCACAGATACTCATCCCCAATGACACCGCACCTGACTGCATGCAGACATTGCAGGCATTGAGAAAGGCGCTTCTTTAAAGATATAGGTAAGTGATGAATTTTCACCTTCAAGGAAGCTACTGTATATGACACATTGAATTCAAACCTGGCTTAAATTGACAGCAAAATTGAGTTTGGTGAATCTGATCCCAGTGCATAGTAGACATCTGTCAATGTCAGGAAGCCTCAAAAGAAACTGCAGGGCTGGAACTGTGTGGGGACCCAAATGTGGAGCAATGGGTATAGGTTGCAGATCAGGATTAAGATTCATCGCTAAGCAGCTCAGGACTGGAATAGCAGAGCATGTGTGTGGTGCTGTATGTGGTGTCCCGACCTATCCAACATGTCTTTGCAGAAGGATAGAAGTAACAGTGTCTAATACTGGGTGGTGCTACCGATTCCTAATTTTCACTGGCAATATAAAAACCCAAATTGACCTTCATGCTGCTTTTCTTCTGACTAATTCCAGCCGAGTATGTGTCATACGGTGCTTGTTCTATCTATATGATTTCCATCTTGTCTGGGATGTTCTGTTCCTCTTCTGGGAAAGAGAAATAAAATACTAGAATCAGCCTGACTGAGTTGAGAGTCAAGATGTGAACCAGCGGACTGGACCAGATACCTACCTGTAAGTGAAAATAACTGAACCTGGTTTTTGCTCTAGCCCACCTGCCTCCTCTGGCAGGGGATGGTCAGAGACATGGGAAAAGATTAAAACAAACAAGGTCCAGCAATTTTCCCATTCCACACATGCATTCCACTTTTGTACTCTCATGATACGCTCACTATGAACCCAGCAGGACTCCCCACTTAGCGTTCCAGAGAAGGGCAATGAGATCTCTGCCGAAGCATTTTGGATGAAAATTCCATTCCAACCCTAGAGTCAGAGTTCAGTTGAACTTTGTTAATCTGTGAGTGACTCATGGAAGTTCTCTTCCGTTCAGGATCTTCATCACCAGAGTATCTGATTCTGCTTGTCTTCTAAGAATCCCCTTCCAAACACCTCCAAATTTGGGTGGAGCCTTGTTGGTATGAGTTTCCCAGACAAGTTACAAATTGGCACTGATAGCAGATTTAGGAGAAGTGGAAACTTCTCCTGCCACCAAAAGGGGACACTTTTAGGAGACAGAGGGGGCCAGCAGTCTGAGATGGACAACAGATGGGCCTAGAGCTGGAGAGCAACGGTAGCCTTTCTAAAGTCGGATGGACTAAGACACACACTGCAAGGAACCTCAGAACCCAGCAAACAAAAGACCATGGGCGTGTCTACACTGCAGTGTAAGCCAAGGGTCAGTAGGAATCGAATCAGATGACCTGTGGTAGGGAATCCTGGGCACGAGTATCTACATTTTATGTTAACGCTATATTAAAACTTTTCTAAACTGCGCTTGAACCTATGGCTCTTGTGTCCACTCCGCAGCATGCAGACCCAACTCAAAGTAAGTGTAGCACACAGTCCTTAGCACCCTCCCCCAAAATGTGGTGCACAATGGGAAAACTTTCCTGCCCGCCCTGCATGCTATTGGGAAGCAGCTCGATTTGCACGCATCATGATTAATTTGCTCTCCGTTGCAAAGTCAGGTGGCTCTCTGTTAGTGTGCTTGCAAATCGCTACTCAGAAAGGAATGGGTTAATGCTGACCTGAGCTAACGCTGTTTCCAAAGGGGGGGAGGTGTGGATTCTGTTTTCAGTGGCATGGATTGCAGAGTATCGGGCTAGAGAGGGACGAGGAAGTTGTCCCATGGAATTGTGGAATACTGCTGATACCTGGGCTCCAAGTCAAATGGAGCTGCAGCTACATTGCAAAGCAGTAGAGTTAAGACTGGGTCCTGGCTTAACTTGAGCTTGGACCCTCTAGCCCTGCAGGTTCCTGGCACCCTCAGTCCAAGCCCAGGGCTAATGCCATTGTAGGTAAAACACGGGGTAAGTAGGTTTGGCCCCAGGCTCAAGCACTGGTTTGTGCTGCATTGTAGACGTACCCAGAGTGTGGACTGAAATCTGCCTCACTCATCTCTTTCATTCCTTTGAAAGTGCTGAAGAGAAACAGCCAGATTGAGCCATCCCCAAAATCTCTCTATCAGGCAGAATTATGGGAGCAGTCAGCCTTTCTGCTTCCCTCTGGGGTCCATGTATGATACAAGGGAGAGAGGTCCTAGTTTCCAAACCTCCTGGCTCCTCTCCACCTCCGCTTGGCTGATCCCCTCTTCACGATGAACAGAGGAAGGAATGGGAAAGTCTGCTGATTTTCTCTTCTGTTTTGAATGAGGACTGGCCTCTGAGGGTTTGGTGCTTTGCCATGCTCAGTTCACTTTACCAGAGCAGAGACACCTCATCTGTCTAGTTTTGTCTTGGAAGGTCCATCTCCGTCACTGGGAGGGGAGATGTTTGAGGTGTGAAAGCAGGTCGACGTTCATAAGTCATAGTGTAGTGAAGGAAGTTGCATGGGCCCATGCTCAGAAAGCAGTAAGGCCTAGAGATTGTGTTGATTCTCCTAGATCAGGGACTGGGTATTGAAAGGAGTGTGGTGTAATAAGCTAGACTGGAAGTTACCATGTTAAGTCTCTGCTCCTGTGTTTCCTCATTTATAATACAGTATAGGGTGATATAATTCTTAACATCCTTGCAGGGAGAGTCTGTGATGTTCAGGGGTAGATATTTAAAAACTGCTGCCGTCCCGTGGGAAGGTGAGGACCACCGCCGATATCTGCTGAACTCTGCTACGACGTCCCCTTGAGGAGGGAAAACTCACTGATGTGATGATTCCGTGGAGATATTCCCGAGATGGTGGGGAGGGGGCATCAGGAACAAGTCGGTTTCCTATGTTGCTAACAGACTGAGCTGGAGTCTTTGTTGATGAGCTTTTCAGGCCTGAGGTGGAGGAAGGCAGCTTTGCCTGGCAAATAGCCACAATGTCAGAGAAAAATGTCAGACCCTGAGAACTCCTTCCCCACCCTCCCAAGGGGAAGCCTGGCTCAGGCAGAGACACAAAGACCCAGGAGTCCCTCAGTCCCATGCCAGGCTGCCTTACAACCCTTAGAATACAGATTCTGACTTAGTTCCGTGATTTTTTTTTAAAAAGCCCATGAATCATTTATAGCCCAAACGATGAAACCAAGTACCAGAGCTAAAGAAAGGGCTGAGGGTCTGAGGCAGGGAACATTCCATTATTTATTGTACTACATCTTGAACTGGCAGCACTTTCTATCCGCACTCGTAACCTTTCCTTTCAGGCTCTCTCGCTCTCTCTAAAGATAACGCTCTTTCTGATGTGCTGTCCGTTTTCAGTAGATAATTATAGCAAAGAAAGCAGGAGCTAATCAGCTGCTTCTCCGAGGGCTGTGGTGTGATAACCAGTAGCTGGCATTAAAAACACAAAATTATCATAATAAAAAAAAATCCTGCATCTCTTAAGGATCATGTGCAAAAACTGCTCTGAAGGGGAGAGCTCGGCTGAATTGGCTTGGGATGGGGTCCAGGGAAGAGAGGAGGAAGGCTCCAGAATCGATTTTCTCCATGGTGATATCTGGACAGAAAAGGGTTAACTTTGGAGTGTGCGGTTAGTCACAGTGCAAAGATTATTTGACTAAAGGGCTTTTTTTTGATGGGTTGGATGGCTCATAAGATTGGTAAAAGAGAGATGGAGACTTTCTCTTCTGGCCGTTCCCATGTGGCCCACGTCAGTTTTGTGGGTGAAAGCGGTTGCCATCTGTTGGCTGCTTGGTAGCCTATGTGAGTTTGTGAATCATTCTTTGTGGACAGGTGTGTATGTCACAAAACCCATCACTACATTGCTGGAAGATCACAGAGGTCAGTGACTGAATGGGTCATGAAGACTACACTGCAGTCTCCCTTGGTCAGGGATGCAGGGGGAGAAGTTTGTACAGCATTTGTCATGTCCTGTCACAAAATGAGGACTATGTGCAGAATGGTTTCTTTAGCACTGCTCACCAGCACTGCAATTCACATGAACAAAGGATGTGTCTTCTAAAGATGACCTGAAGAAAAAGGCATTGTTTAACATATCTGTTTGGTTTTACTTCTTACAACATACAGAAAGACTGTAAGGTGCAGAGCTTTCTTGAAAAAGCAGGGATTTTTTCCTCTCTGCTTGTTCTCCGGCTTTAGAAATGCAGGTCCCATCATCTCTGGTAGACTCTATGATGACAAGAGAGGTAGTAAGATGATGCCTTCTCTTCCTCCTCCCCGCTATTTATTTTAGTTCTGGACATCCAACACTCTCTGGTCATATGAAGAAGTGGGCTGTGCCCACAAAAGCTCATGATACCATCTACATGTTTTGTTAGTTTTTAAAGTGCTGCCAGACTATTGTTTATCCTGTGCAGACTAACTCGGCTACCCCCTGACGCATAAGAACTAAGAGAGGAACAATTAAGTTAGGCTGTCTAAAACCCTTTGCTTTGTATTGGATTTTGTTAACACCTATTTAATTCTAATGGCTGATTAACAGGTGGGATAAATATCATCATTGCTAAAACTCAGCAACTCTACACTTTTAGTTAAGTTGTGAGGGCTTAGAGCTCAAACTCAGCAGCAGCCAAGGGGAAAAAAAAAGACTTGAAATGCATGATATTTCTAAAGTAGGAAAATAACAAAAGGTTTGACAAAAATCTTTCAGGCTTTCTTTGATCCATCAGACGGGGTGGGAGGAAAGGGATGGAGGAAGTGCATGTAGGACCAAATTTGCAACTTCCTTTTCAGGTCATCTTTAAAAACTTCTGCATGCTGCATTTGGACTAGAATCTAATACAGCAGACCCAATTGGGTTTGTTGCTGTAGCAAACAGAGAGAGATTACAACAGAGAATCTGGGTGAGCTCTGGAAATGGAATGGAAGAGTTGCAGCTGTTTACCTGGCTCGCATGGGTGCAGTGTTTCATAAAACTGCATTGCCCTCCCTCTCCAAGCTCCCATCATGCTTGGCTTGCGCACAGGAGAAAACAATTTAGGAATATTCCATAGATTGCTAGACTTCTTCTTTGTCAACTGCAGATTTATTCTCACTTGTTCCCTTATATAGACGTTTGGTGCAGAAGAAAATTCTAGCATCTAGCCTGAACTGGGGGGGGTTAGGTGCCAGTTTCTTAAGGGAAAATATTTTCCTCCTTCCACCAAGATCTTCCTGTGATGCTAAGTGTACAAATGGCAGAAGCACACTACCTTAAACTCAGTGAAGCAAAAGTGCATGGGCTGGGGAGGAGCATGCCATGAATATACAGAGACATATTGAATTAAAGTCACAATGTAAAAAAATCTGACTTATAGAATGCAGTTCTGGCCTTGCCTGAGCTGAGACTCCTTATCATGATGAATATTAAAGACTCCTTAGCGGACTAACCTGAGATCCTTAACTCATTTCATTTTTGAATACCTAATCTCTGCACTTCCATCTGAAGACCAGCAATGGGGCAGAGGCAATAGGCACTTTACTATCTATCGCTTATTAAGAGGTTTAACAAGCTTGGCTAATTACAACGGACTCAAGGATTTTCTACCTCATGAAAACTGTCCCTGTTTGTTTGTGTAATGCTTTAATACCGTAACACTCCAATTAAATGTGTGCGTATGTGTGCTCGCACGGCTTAACATACAGTGGGGATTTCAGGGAGACATGGGAAGCCTGTCATATCAACCCTGGCGGCTCTGGAGAAATGTTTGTGTATTTACTGTCTGAGATCACATGCAAATTGGAGCACTCCCACAGCAGCACAGAACTCCAAATAAACAATGCGCTTTTCCATGAGACCCCAGCAAATGCAGCACAGCAGTTGGGTTGGGCTTGGTTTTTGTTTTGTTTTTCCCCAAAAATGGCTAATCCACTGAAGTTCCATTGGATGCCCCTTGAAGTATTTTAGAATTTGTTCTCACCCTGTTGCTGAAAATGTCCTCCCCCCTTCTTTCCTCCTCTTTCTTGATTTGCTTGGCAGCCACGTACTCTGACCTGTGGCCTCTCCCCGTTGATTTTCTTGAGATGTGGGTCCTTGTTTGTAAAGTGCCTAGCACAGTGTTGAGCCACGTAAATAATAAATGATGGATGGTAATGTCACGAACAGTTGATTGTAACATAAGTGCAGAAACTGGGCTAGAGCAGACAACTGAAGGCAAAGGTAAAAGCTTCCTTCCATGCACAAACATTTCAGCCAAGGGGGAAAAAAATGATGGGACTGGGACGGGGGATGGGAGGAAATAACAATTGAAGGGAAATGCACCAGCTATGATAAATGCAATTGAAATTGAAGAGTATCTAGGAGCCAATGCTTATATTCTCCTCAGAACTGAAATGCTGAGGAAGGTCTGCAGAAAGGGCAGCCACACAAAAACGCTGGCCTTTAGGAAAGCAGACTTTAGAGGAATGCAAAATGAGTTAAAGAAAACTGGCCGGAATTCAACTCTGCCTGGGAAATCCACAGTGGGGAGTGGGAAGTATTTAAGATACTGTTGGGAAGACGGCATTCAAAATTCATTCCAGTAAAATCAAAAGAGCTGAAAGGGCTGACAAAAACCAGCCTGGCTAAGCAGGGAGATAAAGAGATCAAGAGAGGGCGCGGATGAAATACACAGTGAAACTGTGGGGGGAGGAAGACTGGGGGAGTTTAGCCAAACAAAGAGGCAGTGGAAAGAGGAGAAAATGGAGGAACAGGCAGAAGCAGCATGCAACACACAATGTAGGAAGCATTTCAAACAATACCCTGTTTACATATATAGCTGTGAGAGGCAAATCTTTGGGAAGTTGGGTGCGGGGGAGAATTTATTTCACAGATAAGAAGAATGGAAAGTGTGTATTAGCAGTGAGGACAATGGAGAACTGACATCAAGTGATACGGAAACAGAAGCGTTGTTTAACAGTTTTCATTTTTTAAAATAACATTCATCTTTACAGAGGATGAAGGGAAAGAGCTGCCCAAACTGAAGATCTGTTTCTCATGGACACTGGACAAGGGAATATACTGTTTAGGCCAGGGTTTCCCAACCTATGGGTTGGGACCCAAATATGGGTTGCCATTACATTTCAAAAGGGTCGCCAGGTGTCTCCCCTGGTGGCTCTTAAGGAGCCATTCACAAATTTTTTGAATTGCCCTGGGTCACCAAGTCTTCCTGAATTGTCAAAATGGGTCCCTATCTGGAAAAGGTGGGGAACCACTGGTTTAGACGAAGGTCTAGGTGCGATAGTACGTTCACATGTAAGTGAACAAGGAAATAACTGAACCTCAAACTGACATTTTAAATGCTCATCAGATCTGAGACAGTTACCAGGAGTGGGAGGTGGCAAACATCATACAATTATTGACAAAAGGGGTCAAGAGACAAATCAGGAGGCTCTAACACCAGTGAGCTGAACATGTGTTCTGCGGAAAGCCTTGGAAATCATCTTAAAGGATGTGGTGGGAGAACAGCTGGAAAAGCACATTTCTGTGAAGGCCAGACTAGCATGGGTTGAAGCGTTAGGAAATGATGCTTAACTAGTCTGCAGGCATTCTCTGAGGATCTAACTGCCATAATAGATAAGGGAAATTTAGTAGATATAGTATACTTAGATTTTCAGCAAGTATTTGACAGGGTTCCACACCAGAGATTGATGGCTGAGGTTAGGAGTCTTACAGTAGGATTTAAAATAACGGGTTGGAGAGAAACCTGGCTTAAGAGCAAGAGACAAAACTGAGCCATTGCTGGAAACTATTCCAGCTGGAAAGAGGTCAAAAGTGTAATAGCCCGGGGTGCATTTTAAGCACCTCTTGTGCATAAGCTATATGAATGTTTTCTATGGAGGGCACTGATAGCAAGGGGCCAGATTCATCCCTGCTGTAATTCTGTTGCCTTTATTGATGTTTCACCAATGCTGACTGTGACGTGAGATCTCCAAGTGTGCACAGTGACAAACTGGATACTGCACCACGTTGGCAAAAAGAAGGTACTCTGGGAAGGAAGGAGGTCTCAATACTGTGTGCAGCTCTGAGAATAGTTACACAGAAAGGAGATTTTTGTCTGAGAAAATTCAATATGGGCAAAAAGGAGGATACTATGAAAGGAGGAGTGAAGCAATTCAGGTAACCCGAGACACTCTGCCCCTCTGAATCTTTTTCCAGAACAGAACCCCTGACTTGAGATTTTGGTAAAGATTCCCTCCCCCTCCCCCCACTGGTTTTCACTTTGCTCCGTTGCTTTCTTGCTATTTCTGGCCTGTCCAGAAGCAGGACATGCAGGAATTCCTGGAAAGCATGCCAGAAGTCTGTTTGCAGATGAGCTGCAGCCCAATACTGTAGACTCATGAAGTCTGGGTGATGGTCTAAACTGTGGGTGCTTATCTCCACCTGAATCTTTTGGAGTTTGTCCATTACCATTTAGAAGAACCTATGATTTGAGGAATGGTTAAGGGATTGGGTTTCTACTCCGACTGATTGACACCTCTTTTTTTTAAAGTGGCTTTTATAATAGCAGTAAAAATCAGAGTCATTCACTTATACTCTAATGAACATGGCATAGGCAGGTAGAGCATGAAATCAGATTAGCAAAAATTGGCTTCTGATTTACTGTTCCTAAGTTTTCAATTCAAACACTGTGAGAAAACAAATAGCAGGTAAGCTCTTATCCAAGCAACTTAAATAAGATCAGTCCCCGACTAAAGAGGAAGAGAAGTGAATGAGATTGTGGTGGGCCCCATTTCTACTCTAGATAGCCTATGGTCGGCTTTTTAATACCAGGCTGCGTGTAGACTGGCAAGTTTTTCCACAAAAGCGGCCGCTTTTGCAAAAAAACTTGCCAGCTGTCTATACTGGCCGCTTTGAAATTGCACAAGAACACTGACGATCTAATGTAAGATTGTCAGTGTTCTTCCGCAAATTCAATGAGTCTCCCGTTCGGGAAAAAGCCCCCTTGCACAAATGCTTTTGTGCAAGAGGCCTAGTATAGACAACTGAGAACTGTTTTGCGCAAAAAAAACCCCGATGACGAAAATGGCGATCGGGGCTTTCTTGCTCAAAACTGCGTCTAGATTGGCACGGACGCTTTTCTGCAAAAAGTGCTTTTGCGTAAAAGCGACCGTGCCAATCTAGACGCTCTTTTCCACAAATGCTTTTAATGGAAAAACTTTTCTGTTAAAAGCATTTGCGGAAAATCATGCCAGTCTAGACGCAGCCCCAGTGAAAGAGATGGCTCACGCATAATCTAAAATTGGCAACACCAGCTTCTGCAGGCTACAGTGACATACTTTCTGGTGCATGGGATCCCTTTTATGTCTCTTCAGCTTCTTATTGTGTCTTAGCTTACTGCAAAACTTGCCCCACAAAAATTCACCTTCCGTCTTCCATTAACACTGTATTTGCTATAGACCTTTCAGCTGAAGGTCTGATTAGATTCTCCCCCTTTTCCCACATAGTACGTGTCCACAACACCCACTTAGCAATCATCCAGTCATCACTCTCACAGTCTGCATTTAGAGCTAGCACTGATCGTTCTCACCTGCTGTAATTCATTGAATCCTGCCAGGTCACCAACAAGAAAAACTATTTTCTCCATTCTTGCCCTGGAGTTTAAGAAGAACCATTAAGGCAGTTTCTGTGGTGCAGGTATTAGCAAGAATATGTTGTTTTTGTTTTATATTTTTGCAATGCAGGGATATTTCTCTGTGAAAATGTGGGCTCTATGAGGTGTTTCTGATTAAAAACAAGAACCAAGAGCAATGGGTAACAGTCAGCTGGAGGTGTATTTTATTTATCCAGCATTCCAAAGAGTGCTGGGAGCTTCACCAAGAGCAGGGCAGGTCCCCACTTGCAGTCTAAATAAAGACGGGACACTATAGGACAGTGGTTCTCAACTCGTTTCAGTCCATGGACCACCAGGCCAATCAAAAAATTTTCGTGCACCACCTCCTTTTTGAAACTGTGTGTGCTGACAAATTTGGGTAACTCCCAGTCACGCTGGCCCAAAATTTCTCTCTGGTAGTCACACTGTGTAATTTTGGACAATGTTCCTGTGGACCACTGAAAAAGTCACCATGAACCACCAGTGGTCCATGGGCCACCAGTTGAGAACCACAGCTATAGGAGAATGCAGAAAATAAATGGGTAGACGCGGGAAAGAAAGGACAGGGGCCCAACAAGTTCACATGCATCCTTAAATAGTTCTGCATGGATAGCGGTAGATCATCAAGCAGCCACATTTGTGAGGCCTTTTCCTGACAGAACTTGTAGAGGTGCAATAGGGTACACTTCTGCCAAGGAGGGAATGGTGATTTTGGCAGATGAATTCACCTCTCTATTTCCCAGCCTTTGACTGGTCTTAAAGGCTATGTCTACATGACTGAGTTCTTTCAAAATAGCTCATTTTGAAATAACTCCTGAAATAACTATTTCAAAATAGCATGCCCATACTACCGGGAAGCCTAAAATTAGTCCAAGGCAGGCTTCCTTAATATGCAAGCTACGTCGACTTAGAGCCCCAGGGAACTAATTAGTCTGAATGACTCTGGGGAGTAGTTATTTTGAAATATCAACAGATGTATGTCGACGTTAACCCTGTTTCGAAATAGGCATTATTCCTTGTAAATTCAGGGACTATTATTTTGAAATAATTTAGAAATAACAGGCTTGCTGTGTGGATGCTCACCTTGTTATTTCAAAATAACTCTGTAGTGTAAACATACCCAAAAATGGTGGTCAGAGGAGAGTCCTCAAGCTATTCCCAAACCCATATGGCTAAATGAGAAGCAGCTGCTAACCCCATAAGAGTTTTCCCTATTCCTCCCAATAAAATTTTCAGCCTAATAACTGTCCCTGAAATAGCCAAGCCACGGCAATTTTAGACCAGTGTGCTGCAAAAGGTAGAAGGAAATTCTCATGTTTCTCTTCCTATGGGGGCTTCCTCCAGCAAAAGGAGTGGCTGAGATGAAAGGAATTGGGGTGTTGCTGAACCAAGTAGGAAGGAAGCCAAGGAAACCTCAGACAGAAAGGAGGAGTCAGGCTTATTTGGGACATAAGAAAAACACGAGTCCTAAAGAACACCTCATCAAGCCCTAGACTAAAATGTGGCTCTTGTATCAACTATTTGAGAGCAGGGTTAAGGGGGAAAGGGAAGAGAAGGCGACAGATGGAAATTGGGCAAATTAGAGGGAGAGACATTCTAATGAAACTATAACACGAGCCTGAGATCTGTCTTTCAGCACCTCATGTTTTCACTCCACATGGCTTCATTTCTGGAATTTTCTTGTTCCATGAGCTTGGCTGAGTGAGTTGTTCTTTTAAAACCAGCCAGAGCAAGCTTTCTCTAGGAAAATGGCCAGGCATGGTGAAGGAGACAGGTACTCAGAAACCCCCAGGAGCATGTAGTGGAAAACACAAGGTTCTGTCAAGACATGTCCTTATAATTAGCAATTGTAGTGAGCCATATAAGAATCGGAGGCATCTCTGAACAATGTGGAACTCGCGAGAGAAAGCTGCTTCTTCTGAGCTTTCCAAACAAAGATTGCCACTACTTCCTGCTTCGTGTCAGGCCAAAAATTCTACGAGAAGAAGTTTTCTTGTAGTCTTCTGGCACTGCCACCTTTGGAACTAACCAGGAAGCATGGAGAGAGCAAAGCGACGAAAAATAAATAGCTACAAATGTTGACCTTCTAAAAAGTTTGAAGTTTATTTGAGTTTTGACTAAAGTTCAGCTTGCATCTTGTTCTTCCCAAAGCCCTCTTTATAGTCTGTGAGAGGAACAGTTTTGTGTTCAGTCACCTCCAGAACAAACAGCCTGGTTGAATTCCCACCTCTTTCCAAATTGTCACCCACCTTCAAGTTATCCCTCTGCCTATGAAATCAACCATGCTGTCAGCTGCATGGATATTGTAAGCTCTGCTTGTCCCCCCTCCCTGCTACACTAACACTATTGCCCAAAAGTCTGGGAAGTCAATCTGCATAATGGGCTCTTGAACTCCAAGTGGTGTTGGCAGACTGAAAGCAGAAGTCACCAGGAAGATGGGGAAAGTAGGGCCAGATTAAAATATAAGCATTATAGGTCCATTTTTAGGATACCAGTGTCTGGAGCCAGGGATTGGACTGGATTCTTAGCTTTCATTTTAAAAAAAAGTGATTGGAGTCACCATGGTTACAGAGAAAAGTTTGAAAATGTGACACAAGTGTAATGAATGCAGAGATGTCTGTGAACAGCACGAAATAATATCCTTGAACTGTCCCATGCATCTCAATGGGATGTCATCTTCAAGGCCCATTGCCCAGGGCAAGGGCTGCTAACACTATCCCAGAAGAGGATACTTTGTCCTACAGAAGCGTATGGCAGATCTGTGCATCCCTCCCATCCAAGCAGGTTTCTTGGCTGCTGCTGTGGTGAGTACTGGGGGACTCCCTGCTGCCAGTAAATGCTGGCATCCCCTACATCTGGAATGGGAGGGGTGCCCCTATCATTAACAATGCCAACTGGGGATCGAGGCCATGGCATGGTCCAGGGGCAAGAGTGGGGTGAACTGGTAGAAGGATGATGGGGGCCCATCCCTCTGCTGCTGACTCCAGCATTGGCGAGCAGGGTCACATGCAGGGACAAGGTGAGGGAAGGTATGGCCAGTTGGGGACCTTTGTCAAGATGTGCATGGCATAATCCAGCCCTGGGTGCAAGTCATGCTGGGAGGAGCTATGGAAGCCGCACCTTAGCTTAGGGCTGGGCAAGATGTGGCCTGGTGGCTGGATCTGGCCCGCCTTACATGTTGATCCGGCCCATGGATGGCATCTGGCCGCTTTCTATTTATATCCTGCTGCCCATGCCACTACATTTCCAGGTGATGGCTCAGGCAGCCAGTTCCTATTTTAACAGCTCCCAGCTCTCGGTTGTGTTCAGCCCCCCCCCCCCTCACCCAGCAGGGGCCAGAGCCGCGAGACCTTTAAATAGCCACAGCAATCACGGGCTGCTGCCAAGCAACGTAGTAGCAGCGGGACTGGGAGCCAGGAGCCCTTTGCTGTGATTTTAATGTAAAGCCCCTGAGAATTCTGGGGGAGGCTAGTCCCCAGCCCCACCCCTTCCGCCCCACACCCTGCCCCTTCCAGGGTGGAGTTGGCCTGTGACCACATACCAAAATTCATTAAACGTCCCCCCACTCTCCCGCAAACATCATTGCTCACCCCTGCCTTAGCTGTTGCTAAAGGAGAAATCTTAGGTTAGGTTTCTCAAGAGTCAGTCCCTCTTCCATCAAGGAACCAAGCACCAGGTGCCCTGTTGTGGCATGACAGTACCTGGGTGCCTCTTTGTGTCATTCAGAACAGGTTGCGTGTGTGTGTGGGGGGGGGGGGGTATGTGCACCATCTACCATTAGAACAAAGCTTGCAATAATCACCGTCCCTGGTGGCCAAAGAGGAATGGTTTCCCAAAGAGAATTCCTGGGCAGCAGTAAGTCTTAGACTCTTAGACTACATATATAGTGCCTGGAGGACCAGTCTATTCTAGCATGGCATCTACATGCTAGAATTAAGTGGTGTTTTCATTACTGGGAGCACAAAGAGCTGGAGTGGCTGAAGTTTTGGGGTGCTCGGGTGAGGAAGGCAAAGAGCAGCCTGCGAAACCTCCATGCCAGAAGGGAATGCAGTGTGTGTTCCTGAAGAGCATGTGCAAAGGGGCATCCCAGAAGCTTTGAGCCTGCTGCATAAAGTGGCCGGGTTGCTCACAGTTTTATCGGGATTATCCATCTCGGCAATAGGATGCCGTTAAGTGTCTGATTACTGCATTGTTAAAGCACTAAGTCTGAAATCTGACGACTATGCGGGCCCCTGAGGGAGCCCTCCCGCTTCCCCCTTCCATCACTAACAACCCAGAAAAATGGCAAGTGGGCTCTGTCTGCAGCAACACTTTCCAATCGAGGGAAAACTGGCTGGAAAATCAAATCAACCTGCAAAGTTCCTGTGAAAAGCAACTCTATCTCTTTAAAATCGCCCCTTGTGGGAGGGTCGAACAGAATGGCAATTGCAGCTGATGTAAAACAAACCGTTTCTCCTCTCCGCGCCCCCTCCTGCCAGACTGACGAGACTGAGGGAGGCAGACGCTCTCAGAAGACTATTTTCCTCAATTCAGATAAATTCACTTTTGAATAATGTGTAATTAAATGTGTGGTATTGAATTAATGGTTTATTCTGAGGGCTTTGGCAGCAGGGGACTCAGGGGCCTGGCTGCTGGAAAGAAAACATGCTCACCAGAAAGCCTCCTGTCCCCTTTCTTACTCTTTTCCTCCCGCCCCTGCCAAGAATCCCCATTCCCATGTCCAAGAGCGGCTGGAACGAAAGGGTGAGTCAAGGAGCAGCTGCCACTTCACATTAGATCTCATTTATGCTGCCTCATGGGGTATCTCCCAGTCTCTGGACCAGCACAAAGGTCTCTGCAGCTCAATACCCTCCTCTTCCTCAACCCTGATCAACTTCCTCTACCTCCCATAGGGGCTTGGCTTCTTGCCTGCATGACTCCCTGCCATGAAGTTAACCCTTCATGTGCCAAATGCTGCACACTTAGGAGGAGGAGCCCAAAGCATCACCTAAGCGGAGGCAAAGAAGTTGAGGGTGTCCATGGTACGCTGTAAAATATCCATTGGCTCTATGCAGAAATAGTTTGTGGGAATACATGAAGCTCAGCAGGCAGCCTGGACTTGGGGGTCTGGTTTCAACAGGGAGTTATTTGTAGAGCCCTCTAAATCTGCAGGTATCCATGGCTCTTTTCTCTAGATGAGGATGCAGCTACAGGCACAATTTTTTTATGTAGCACCTTGCAAATTTGTGGCTGTCTGCTTTATATCCACATATGTGGATGTGGATAGTTTCAGCTCATTTTTGCAGCTATGGACGTGAATACAAATTTTGTATCTAGAACCCTGAAAATTTTCAGATATTTGCTTTATATCCGCAGGTATCCACAGATGTGGGTGCAGATGTGGATATCCACAGCTCATTTCATGTGGACGTGGATACAAATGTTGTGTCCGTGCAGAGGTCTAGGTGTTGGTGGGGAGGAGACAATTGTTTGACAATTTAACAAGTTGGTGATGAAGATCGGCACCGTTGCTTGACTGGAGATGGGAGTCAACTTTTTGATAACACAGGAACTATAAGTCCCATGGGGATGGGCTGTGAAGGCTTTGAAAGTGAAGGCAAGGTGCTTCTGTTTGATGCAATGAAGAAGGAGGAGCTAATGGAGGGATGCAGTGTGTACGTGTGGGGGAGGCAACAGGATCAAATTGACAAGTTAGGAAAATGATCTTTGTAGCCGTACTTTGGAAGGGAGAGCACACGATGGCCTTTGTCAAAGCCAGAGAAGAGGATGGCAGCGATTGAGCAGCATGATAAAAGTTAGAGTGTTAGCCAGATGGATGGATAGGAGAGACTGTATCTCTGAGATGTCATGCAGGATTTAGACACAGCCTGGATGGGAGGCTTCAGAGGAAGAGCTGAGTTAAAAATTATTCCCCGGTTACAGAGAAGATGGTGGTGTTATGCATAGTTACTGAGAAGATAGGGAATAAGAAGGGCTCTTCTATGTGCAGTTTCTGGAACTCAGAATGTCTACATACGAGAGAGATGAACCCAGTTTTGCAGGCTTACAAGAGTCACTAGAGATTTGAGTGCAAATCCCATCTTTTTGGTGCTGTTCTGAACTGAGTCCCTGACCCGTTTGGTGCTCATTGTCCAAACTATTTTAGACATGAACTCCAACAGGACGTCACAACCGTGAACGGTATTTGGACAAACTCTCATGTAGGATCTCAGCAAAGACAAAGAGGCCAGGCAAAGAGCTGTCAAGAAGCAGTTGTAGAACCTCCTCCAAAAGGCAGTCACTGGCCAGACTACTTTCTATAACACCAGAAGAGAAATGCAGCCTATTTATTATCCTCATGGAGCAGAAGAACGGCATGTGTTTCTCCAGTGTACACAGGTGTAATTCTCCTGTCATGTACATCAGCTTTACACCAGTTGGCACTATTTTACTCTGGTGATCTCAATGGCATTACTGCAGATTTAAACCATTGTGAGTGGACAGTCAGACCAAATGCAGTTAGCCAACGAGTAATCTTTTTTCATTAAGATAAAAGCCCAAGTTAAAGAGTCATTTAAAGGATTGCTGACTGTAAGGCTTCTTGATCCCATCCTACCCCCATACTTTTGTTGGTTTGAGTATCATGGGTAACTCATCAGCACAACTGATTGATCCCTGTACAATTTGAAATGCACTCTGCTGGCTAGTTACATGTCTTAATTACACAAAATGTAGTGCAAATTCTGACCTTTTTGGTTGATTTTAATAGTTCCAATGCATGCAAGTCACATAGGGCTGATTCATAAGAATTATTGTCACAGTTACTCATGGACGAAATTAGTGAGTAATGAATACATCTGAGAACTTTGTTACCTTTTGGTGAAGAGAGAAAAAAGGCCAAATCCACAGAATAAATGATGGGTTGCAGCAAATTACTCATCCCTAGGGAAAACTGTCACCCATTAATATTGTATGTACAGCACTGGAAGTGTAAAGCAGGCTTTAGAAATACATGAAAAAGACAAAGATCCTGTCTTAAAGAGCTTGTGATCGAAGTCAGGGATCAAGAAGTCAGCTTTAACGTGGGCTTTGAAGAGTGAGAGGAAAAGGGTGATTTCCACAGGACAGAGTGCCCTAAAAGGAGGATGAGGCATGAAGGGGACCCGATGAAAAAGATATTCATTGTGGAAAATGAAAGCAGAGATGTGGATTGGGATGGGCAGAGACCATCAGAGAAGGGCAGGGAACTTGAACCCAATGTGGAGGAAGCCAGTAATGGGATTTAAAGAGGTCCTCTCCATAGCAGGAGACGATAATGATGTACAATAGCAGACAAAAAGAAAGGGGGGGGCGAGATTTCCATAGCTTTGTTCTGTGTTTCCCCAGTTGAGCTGCATATTATCCAGGGAACACGAGCTGCAGAACACAACATCGTTCAGCCAATACATACCAGCAAACTGCCCCCTTTCCATAAGAGTTGAGGATGGATGCTGTGCGAGTCTCACCAATCAATTTCAGTCCGGTTAGAATAAACAGCCCAGACCAGTAGCCTAGAGAGAGCTTTCTGTGCAGCTGTGTGGTTTGAGGCCTGTTCCTGCGAGCATCTCTTTACAGTGCCTGTGAGCCTGCCTAGCCCGGACCTAAAATCTTCATTGTTCATGCCACACTTATCACCACAGTATCTGTATCAACCTTCTGACATACCATAATGTCCTTTGCTTGAAAGATATTGGAGTTGGTAGGTCTTAAAAGGAAATTGGGGGCATGTTAATGGGCATTGAAAACACACAGAAATCATTAAAATGTGAGAATGAAGAGCGATTTGAAAACATGTCAATAATCAGAGAAGTTGCCATGTAAAGAGGAGACTATGGGAGATTCTGATTTATCTTCATCAGATTGTTGCAGTTACCATTTTTTTCCTGCCAACCAGACTGTAAACGCCACATCGAATCTGAAAACAACCAAGCTGGGCTCTTTCTGCCATTGTCGCCAGTGTCAGAGATTTTTCAGGCTGCACATAGACTCATAGGAGATAGAAAAGCCCTGTTGGCTCATCTAGTCCGTCTCTGGAGGGCTGGTGCAGGACTGACCCCTTCAGGACATGCTGGGCTGATGCGTGAGGAACAGCTGAATTCAACAAGCTGTATGGGTTCCGCAAGGCTAGTAACAGTCAAATAGCAGTAGGTGTGACTCAGAGATACAGGGGAAAAGAGATGGGGCATAGCAAGGTGCCATTTCTGTACATTTCAGCCATTTGCAAAGGGTTTATTGGTGGCTTACTGACTGAATGCACTTTCAGCCATATTGCAAAAGATTCATTGAAGATTATATAAGGTCCTAGAGCAGATTCAAGGTCCTACTCTTCTGCTTCAAGTCTCATGGAAGTGAAGTCCTGCAGGCAGCTGGCACGGTGAGCACACCTCCTACAGCTTTTCCAACTCTAACATTTTTACCTCTTAGAACATAATTTGGAAGGCTTCCTCTAACCTCCTGTGGGCATTTTACAGTTAGGTTCATGAACCACTCACAGTGATAATGGCAGAAGGCAGAACCCGTTTCTATCCGTTAGTTTTTGGTAGACAAACTGTATGACTGAAGGGTATCTATCCATTGCCTATCTTTTTTTTTATGTGACTTATCACCATAGCAACTTAGTGATTGTGGGACCAGAATTCTGAGATGTTACTGTGATTATTGAGACTAGTTCAGTGCTCTGTGTTAGTATCTGTCCTTGTAGGTACAGCATGGCCTTGAATGAGATCTCAGAGTGCTGTTGAGTCTGGTTGTTTTCCTATCAGTTATTATTCTGGTTCTTACCTAGGTGCCTCTTTTGGATGGTCTTTCTAGCTATCTTTTGTAAATGAACAGTATATGGAAAAGAAAAAAGAGTAGCGTGGGGTGTGCAGGAAGGCCATTTGCATACACCTTGTTAGCAAGACTGACCGCAACCCAGCGGAGACAGATAAACAGATTTAGTACACCCACGTCTGCTTGGAACAGCGAACAGCAGCTGTTTATCAGGCAGTGCTCGGCTTTTGCCAGGAGGAGGTAAATAGTTTTATTCAGATGAACCTCCCTTGAGTCCTTGCAATAGTGCGTCTTTGGTGGCCAGTCCAGCTGCCTTATTAATTGCAAGTTATGGTACAAGTGGGGTAGTGAAAACCAGATCAAATGCGAGCAGAATGAAGTCCCAATCATTTGATTCCAGGCTGTATTTCATTGCTTTATATTTTACACCCATGCTGACACAATAAGGTAGGACCAAAAAGAGCTCTGAGCCCTTTCTGTCTCCAAAAACTTCATTCCAACTGTACCAGCTCAGTCCTATAACATTTGAAAGTGTTATTTATTATTACTCTATATGGGCCCAAAACACTGTGGCATAATTCTCTGTGGCTATTCTGGGAAGGGGGAAAGCATTATCAGCAAACATTTCCTTCCTGATCCTCAGAAAGGGTAGCCAACTGTTCCCAAGCACACAACTGATTCTCTATTAGCTTATTAAATTTTATAGAGCCATTCAATTTTGTATTAAATCAATTCAAACTACTTGATATCACCATCTCAACAGGACATCTACTTCAGCTACTCATTGTAATAGAGCATTGCTATAACAGGTAGCACGGAAACTTGATGAAATGAGGATAGGGTCACACCAATACCGAGGTACAAATATAAAGGATTGACCGAGTAGGTCATGCTGGTGAGGGAATGGTATTATATGTGAAAGAAAGCATTGAGTCAAAAAATCTTAAATCTATCAAACTGCATCATAGAGTCTCTAGGGACAGAAATTCTATGCCTGCACAATAAGAATATAGCAGTAGAAATATAGTGATCAGGATGGTGACAGTGATTATGAAATCCTAAGGTCAATTAGAGAGGCTACAAAGGCAGAAAACAATAATAATGGGAGATTTCGGCTATCCTCATGTTAACTGGGTACATGTCACCTTAGGACAGGATGCAGAGAGAAAATTGCTAGATACCACAAATGTCTGCTTCTTTGAGCAGCTAGTCTTACAAGCCAAAGGGAGAGACAAATCTTAATTTAGCCCTAAGTGGAGCACAAGATCTGGTATGAAAGGTAAATATAACTAAACCTCTCAGTAATAGTGACCATAATATAATTAAATGTAACATCCTTAAATGGGAGAAAATGCCAAAGAAATCCACAAGGGGACCTATATAAAAATGAGGCAAACTAGTTAAGTAGACATTAAAAGGAACTGTCACAAAGGTGAAATATCTGCAGACTGCATGAAGACTGTTTGAAAACACCATAATAAAGACTAAAACTAAATGTATACCGCCATAAAAAAGAGGCCCAAAATATGCTACAAAGGCTAAAGAGCAGAGTAAAGCAGATGATTAGAGGCAAACGGCACTCTTTAAATATTGAAATTCAAAGCTGAGTGAGAAAAATAGAAAGTAGCATGAACTCTGACATGTCAAGTGATAAAGTATAATTAGGTATACCAAGAAAGACTATGAAGAACAACTAGCTAAAGACACAAAAAAATAGCAATTTTTCTCAAGTACATCAGAAGCAGCAGCCTGCCACTGGATGATCAAGCTGCTAACGGAGCATAAGTTGCTAAAAGAGCACTTCAAGAAGACAAGTCCATAGCAGAGAAGATACATGAATTTGTTGCATCAGTCTTCACTGCCATTCTTTTTAGATGACAAATCTGAGGAACTGTCCCAAATTGAGATGTCAGTAGAGGTGGTCTTTGAACAAATTGATAAAGTAAACAGTAATAAGTCACCAGGTGCAGATGGAATTCATCCAAGAGTTCTGAAGGAACTCATATAAATTTCAAAATGATTAATAATGGTAAGTAACGTATCACTTAAATTAGCTTTTATACTGAATGACTAGGGAGTAGCTAATGTAACTCCTATAGTTAAAAAGGTTCTAGAGACAAACCTGTCTATTACACATTAATAAACCTAATTTCTGTATCTGGCAAATTACTTGAAACTACTCTGAAAAACAAAATCATCAGGCATGATATGTAACATAAGAATAGACATACTTAAAGTCAACATGATTTTTGTAAATCATGCCTCACCAATTAGAATTCTTTGAGGAAGTCAACAATCATGTGGACAAGGGTGGTTCGATATGATATAATGTACTTGGATAAAGTCCCTCACCAAAGGCTCTTAAACTAAGCAAATGTGGTATAAGAGGGTAGTTATTGATTAGTACCTGGTTAAAAGATAGAAAACAAAGGATAGGAATGAATGGTCAGTGTATACTGTCCATTTTCACAGTGGAGAGTGTTAAATAGCAGAGTTCCCTAAGGATCTGTACTGGGAGATGTGCTATTCAGTATATTCATGAATGATATAGAAATGGGGATGAACAGTGAGGTTGCAAAATTTGTAAATGATACAAAATTACTCAAACTAGAAGATAAGTCCAAAACTGACTGCAAAGAGTTGCAAAGGGATCTCACTAAACTGGTTGAGTGGGTGGGTGACAAAATGGAAGATAATATTCAGTGTTAAGTGCAAAGTGATGCACACTGGAAAAAATAATCCTACTTACACATATAATATGGCGTGGTCTAACTCAGCTGTTCCCACTCAAGAAGGAGATTTCAGAGTCATCCTAGCTAGTTCTCTTAGAACATCTCATCAGTGTGCAGTGTCACTTAAATTATTCTGTTAAAACTTGAATTTTTAACAGAATATTATGGACTGCTAGTAAAGGGATAATAAAATTGAAAAGATCATAATGCCACTAAATAAATCCATAGTGCAGTCTCACCTTGAATATTGCATGTACTTCTTGTTGGCCCGTCACAAGTAAAATATATTAAAATCAGAAAAGGTACAGAGAAGGGCAACAAAAATGATAATGAGTATCGAAGCAGCTTCCATAGGAGGAGAGATGAGAGAGACTGGAACTGTTCAGGTTAGAAAACATGTGACTCAGGGGGAATTTGATGGAACCATAGAATTGGAAGGAGCTCAAGAGGTCATCTAGTTCATTCTCCTGCATAGGGTTTCTATAAAGGATATATAGAGTTCCTATAAAGGGTACATCAAGATTATCTAGGGGTCTATAAAATCATGAATGATATGGAGAAAGTGAATAGGGAAGTGTTATTTACCCCTTCACGTAACCTAAGTATTAGGGGTTCACCTGGTTTAAATCAATAGGCAGCAGGTTGAAAACAAACAAAAAAGTACTTGTTCACAAACCCACTGCCAGCACCCTTACCTCAAAATAAGCTTTTCAAATTGCATAGCTTATTTCGACGCAATTTTGAAATAGCTTACACAAAGCCAAATTTCAAAATTAAGCGCTACTCCAGCAAGCCCCTTGTGGAACAAGGGTTACAGAGATGCCAGAATAGTGTGCCCATTATTTTAAAATGCATGTAAAGATGTGGAATTGCTATTTCAGGATACTTCCAGTATCCCAAAATAACGCTGCTGTCTAGACATAGCCTTAAAGTATAACTAGGGTTTTAAAAGTTCATGAAGAATAGGCTATTAGCAAAGATTGTCAGTGACTCAACCCCATGCTGCTGGTGTCCCTAAATCTTTAACTCAGGGGTGGACAATAATTTTTATGGGGGGCCTCTGCAAGATTTTGGAAAGTGGTTGAGGGCCACACTCTTCCATTGTATTAATGCAGGAGATGCAGGGTCTGGGATGGAGGCTAGGTGTAGAAGGGAACTTGGGATAAGGGATTGGGGTGCAGAAGAGAGACTAGGATTTGGGAGGGAGTTCGGATGAAGGAGGCAGTTGTGATCTAGGGTAGGAAACTGGGGTGCAGAGTTTTGGGATGTGACATAGAGTAGGAGGGGATTGTGATCTCGGGCAGAAGATTGGGGGTACTAGATCTGTGAGGAGGTATGAGTGCAATGTGGAGTAGTTGGGCAGGAGTAGGGGACAGAGGTTGAGGAAGGGAGGAGCTGGGATGCCAGAGTTAGGTTCTGGCCAGAATCTTACCAGCCAGCAGCCAAAGCAGCCTGCCTTTCTGCCTGCAGAGCTAAAGGCTTCCAGAGCTTAAAATGTTTTTGCCTGCTTGGCCATATGCTTGAGTGAGTAGCTGAGCAGGAGGGTTGTGCTTTGCGGCTGCCTGTTATTCAAACAGGCAGATCTCATTGGCCAGTTTCTGTCCAGAAACTGGCCAATGGGATTGTGCTGGGGGAGGGAGCAGTATCTGAATCTTTCCCCATCTCCTCCAGACGCATAAAGAGATAGCGCCCCACAGATGCATTTCTGAGCAGTGTGCAGGGCTGCAGGGCAAGCAGGGGATCCTGCCTGGGGCTCCCCACTGTCTCTACAGCCTGGATCTGGTGGCTCAGTAGGCCAGATCCAGTCCGTGGGCCATATTTTGTCCAGCCCTGCTTTAACTACTGGAAGATGGAACTAAACAATAGTCTGGGGATTGTTCAGAATTGCCCTGTTCTGTTCACTGCCCTGAAACAACTGGCACTGAGCACTGCCAGACACAGTATACTTATCTAGATTGACCATTGGTTTGACCCAATATGACCATTCTTATGTTCTTACATATCTTCCCTCTTACCTGAAACTTCCAGCATGTCCTCTTAGTTGTGGCCTATTCAGGGACATCACATAGATCATGATAGTAACAACCCACTGGCGGTTTAAATTACCCACATCAGAACTCTGTTTCAAACTCCAGATTTTTAATCTAAAATGTGTGTTTTTGTAGTAGACCAAACATCAAGTTGGAGCTTCTGAATTTGAAGAGAAGCATAAACTTGAACTTTCCTATACCTGGTAGTTCAGACTTGTTTCATTCTACAGAATACAGTAGGTTGAAGCTGCGAAGTTTGAGCAAGACCTGGGGGATTCAGAAATGGGTATTTGGCTCAGTTTTAGTCGTGTCACCTCTTAATTGTCTTCCCTCTAGTGTAAACAGCCTCAAATGCCATCCGTCTCTGCTCATGTGAGCTCCTCCACACCATGCAGCTTCTATACTGGCCTGCATCAGATGCTATAACTATCTCACTTCAGATAGTGTGACCAGACCTGGATGCTAGCCTCCAGATGCTGAGTATTTCTTTATAAAGTACTAGTGCAGTATCTTTGGACTGTGCTTAGCCCCTTCAAGTGGACCAAGACTTGAAATACTGGATCTGTCATTACACCTGAATCCTGAGGCCATGTCTACACTGTCAGAGAAAATCAATGCAAGATACGCAACTCCAGTTATATGAATTGCATAGCTAGAGACAACGTACCTTGCACCGATTTTTCTGGGGCAGCCCCACGGCAGGAGGTTGATGAGAGAAATGATCCCATTGACTTCCTGCACCAACAGTAGCACCCTCAGCATTCAGTTTAGCGGGTCTTTATTACACCCGCTAAATTAAACCCTGAAGGATCCATCTCCAGAGCATTGATTCTCTGGCAAGTGGAGACATGGCTTAAGTAAACTACATTGATAGGCCCCATGAAAATACTTTGGTAGACCAAGAAAAAAATCTCTATTTCAGTACCATTTCAAGGGCTTTTAGGTTAAGGCTGTCCCTTCCCAAGTTCATCCCTTTACACTTAGACACCTGACACCAGATTCTTCCAGGTTCCCATAAAAACTCCAACTAAGCCAGACCAATGAAATCCATAACCACGCTGCAGTCTTTGACTCTTGTTTAAGATTTCACACCAATTGTTTGGCATGTGGCCTCCAACCTATGCCATAATGGTACGAAATTAATACTGGTAATTAACAGTTGTCTACCCAGTGCCTAATTAATGAAAAGTTCAATGAGAATTTGTTCATGACAAGGCTCATTGCTTATGCAATCATGTATCCTGTTCCCAAACAGGCGAGAGAACTGGAGATGGCAGCCTGTAGACCTGCCTGTGAGCTTCTAATTAGTATGGTTACTGGTAGGAAAGCTAGTAGGATATTCCTCTTCCACCGCATTGGCTTTTTGATAAGTTGAACAGTTCCTGTGTTGTCACAGGGTATGTTCTTTCCCCTGTGAAACAGGTGTGTATTGAATTGAGTTGAGGCCGACATGGCTCTTAGGATGGGCACTTGGAGTGGGCGGAACTTTTCCATCTTGGTGCCATTCTCCAGATGACTCAGCCCAGACACCAAAAGTGCTGTCTCAGTGCTGTCTTACCTTCTCAATAGACCAGCCCAACATGAATCTGGGCTCCAATGAGTGCTACCAACAGATTACAGGTCCCTCCTGCCATCTTTGGAAAGGGGGATGGAAGAAAGGGTACAAAACCAGCTTGCTATGGAGGAAACTGGGAGCACGTAAAGGGTGGGATTATGGTTGCCCTTCTCTGCGAGAGAGAAGGGAGCACTTTACCACACCAAGGATGGCCGTATTGGGGCCGCATTTTGTCTGTGAGCACGAGAGAGAGGCCATTAGTGCTGCCCTCACCTGGCCTCCTGCATGCTGGGATGCAACAGGTGAGTGTCCATGGTGTAGTGGTGTCTTAGGGAAGTAGCTGGCTCTGGTGATTGTGCACCCACAGTATCTGTTCTTGGCCTCTATGGGCACAATGCACAACTGCTGCTATGGCAGGGCACCTCTTCCTCCCTGCCCCACACTGGTCAGGCCCTTGGAGATGTAAAGGAGCCCTTTCGAAACACTGGGACTCATACAAGGTGTGGTCCAGAGGCTGGGGGGGATCATCTTTTGGGCGAGATATGAAATCAATGCTTGGCGCACTGTGGTCATTAAGCATGCCAGGGCATTTGTCGCAAGAGAAGGCCTTTGGGCAGGCCCTCTGACAGCAGGGGGAAAAGGGAACAATTGCCCTGGGGCCTAGAGCTCCTGGCTGCCACTGCCACTACTGCAGCAACCCCTTGAATTTCTGCCTGAGCACCACTGTGTGCAGCTCTGAGGGTGGAGGAGGGAGCGTGCCATGGTCTGGATGCTGCTAAGCGCTGACTGTCCTTGGCCCTGCACCTTCTGCTTGAGGCCTTCTGAGGTATGGGGAGCTGCCCCCCCCAATACACCTGGTCCCGGGCCCCACAGTGGGTGTTGGTCTCACTGCCTTGGGGGAAGATTTTCAAAGGCATTCTGTGTCTAAAGGTGTAGCCGGGTGCCTAATTGGATTTTCAGAAGTTCCCTACGCAGGCTGGACCCTTAAATCCCATTGATTTCAACGAGAGTTAGGTGCCCAACCTGCCTTACCTTTTGTGAAGAACTCGCTAGGTGTCTAGCTGCACCTTTAGGGACCTAAATACCTTTGGAAAGCTGGCCCTGAGATATTGCACCGATGGGAGATCTATAAAGACCTAAACACCAGTGTTCCAGCTACATTCCTAATGGTTTGCTTCTTCCTGTATTCCAGTTGATATTTTCCTGCATGTCCATTCATAAATTAGGTCAGATCCTGCAGTCTTAGTTCAAATGAAGAGACTCACTGAAATCAAATTAATCCCCTGATGTCAATGAAATCATATTGATAAGCCTGAAGCTGTAAGAATATTCATGGGAGGGAGGGTTGTAGACTCGGCTTTTATGCAGCATTGCGGGGTGCCGTTATACTGCTGCCATTTACTGCATAGAACTTCACGAAAAGTCAGTGCTTTTTCTCCCAGGTCATTTCTCTCATTTAGACCCACAATGGGTCAGGCATCCAAATAACTCTCTCGAGTTTTGGGGTTTCAACCAACCCAAAGTCTCCACACAAAAGTCACTTGAAACCCTCAGATTTCACCTGGTCTGGCATCAAAACCATGTCAAACTGCAACATGTTATGAAGGTGGTGCCAAAGCATGTACAATATTCAGTGGTGTTCCACACAGACCCAAAACAGAATGGGAGATTTCGACAGAAGTTTCCTGGACCTTAGGAGACCTCTTTTTAAACCTGTAGTGAGTTTTAGCAAAAACCTGGTGAGTTTCAAATGCTTTCCTTGCAGATGTTTTACATACTCTTAATTGTTTGCAGCCCCTATAGGATGCGTGTGAAAAGGTAGTGAGCTTATAAAACACTAGAAATGTAACTAGTTGTCCATTCCCTGAATTAACCTGGGTTCATTCTCCCCTCCCCATCAACCCATTCTCTGCAGATGTTCAGCATATTAAGAGGAGAGACATTGTTCTGAAGAGGGAACTGGGAGAAGGTGCCTTTGGGAAGGTGTTCTTGGCCGAGTGCTACAACCTTAGCCCCACCAAGGACAAGATGCTGGTGGCTGTGAAGGTAAGTCTCAAGGAAGCATACAGCAGAATGTAATGGAGGCTGAACAACTAGCTGGTTGATATTGTGTGAGAAGAACAGGAAAGTGGAAGTTGGGGGAGGTTTATCAGATGCAGTAGATTGTGGTAAATCCACTTAGTCACATAAAGTTTCAGCATTTTGCTTCAAGGTCATTCCTTCTCATCAATGCCAAAACCTCCTTTCCTTTCCTTTCCTGTTGATCTGGCCAGGAGGCACTGAGGAAAAGCTGCACTGCACTGGTCTGGAAGCTAACGCTGACATGCAGCTGTAAAAACAATGTATGGAATTCACCTGCCCTCTCCAAGGGACTGTGGGTCCTCCTTTCTCCCCCCTTTGCTCAGCCTTTTGTTTTACCTTTTGCTGCAACTGTACGTGAGAAGCTGATGCAAAGAGGTCTCAGCAAAATATACACACACAAAAATCTAAAACACAAACCAAAATAATCACATAGAAATAGTTTCCTGGGATGATCCGCAAGATCCTCCAAGAACGATTTCCAGCTGAGATCTGCTCCGACAAGCTTGGCCAGACAGTTTCAAGGTAGAGGACTTCCAAGAGAGAGGCCAGCTCAGCGTGGCTACTGCTGTCTCAGGCTGGGTCTACACTGCATCGTTATTTTGAGATAACTAGCTTTATTTCAAAATAACAATGCCAGCGTCTACACAGCCATTCCATTATTTTGAAATAATTTTGAAATAACGTCTGGTTTATTCCGAAATCCATAAACCTCATTCTACAAGTAATAACGCCTATTCCAAAATAGCTATTTAGTGTAGCTATTTAGTGTAATATAATTTTGAGACTAATTTTGAGGCTTCCCTGCAGTACAGATGTGCTATTTCAAAATAAGCTATTTCAGAATAACTATTCTGGAATAGCTTATTTGGAAATAAGCATGCAGTGTAGACGCAGAGACTCAGGACACATTTGTACAGCAAATCCAGGCCTTGGGTGAAGGAGTCTGTTTAGGTGTAAGCGTGCTTTCCTGTCCTTCTGCAGTCTGTTGTGTTGTACATTGAAGCTGGAGGTACTTCAGAGGTGGCAAAGTCTTATGAAACATGCTTTGTGATCCTGACAAAACGCACTCTGGAGATGTATGTCTGTAGCAACAATTAGTGGGAGATAGTTGAGATACCACTTCTACCTACAAGCAAATGAAACTCAGTCAAGCTCAGGGTTGGATGTTGTGGAGAGGCAGGCGCAAGTTGGGGAACCAGGTTCACACCATGGCACACACTGTGTTCTGTGAAAATTAATCAAGTGTGTAGTTATTGTATGCATCTGTAGTATAAGGCGAAAGGGGGGCACTTTGCCGTTCAGGACCAAAACATACCAGGAAATGTGAGTTTAAAAAGTGTCTTAAAAGGTTGATTAAATGATTCTTTCTGTGGGAACAGGATGACTCGTGTTCAGGAGAGAGAGAAGATTTTTTTTTCTAAGGTATCAGTTCAAAGTTAAAATCACTGACAATGATTTATGTAGCTACAGTGGATTAATATAGTCAGCTGAAGCCACAATGGGAATGTAGGGAGCAAGTTTAGGCAGTAATGCAAAATCTGAACCCAGGCCAGCAGAGCTTAAAATCAGTGCCAGGAGGTCTTTAATGACTGCAAGTGCCCGTGCTACCTGTTTTGCATCCACAAACCTACCTGCAGCAGCATCACACCCCATTGGACTGCACAGGCATTGGTTCAGTGGTGGGTTAGATGGAAGAGTGCCACCTGCTGGAGCATCAATACAACTTCTTCCAGCACCCTGGGTTTTCCTGGGAGATCTCTCAAGCTCACACAGACTCACCCTCCTGAAAACTGAAGGAGATAGCAACGAGGTGAATGAGTAATGAGCCCCATCCTGCAACAGAAAAGCCCACAGGCCTCAGCAACACTGGTGCTTGGTTTATACCACTGCCCATTACTGAGGTTGCCTGACCCATTGTAAGAAACTTTTTTCAGTTGCTAATATATTTGCCAGATTTTAACCATTTAGGCTGAAGATTCCCATGCTGGGTGTCAGCCTCAGGCTGATTTTTTTGAGGTGGGGAGGGGGCGCGGGTATTTCAACTAAAACAATCCATCTGCATCCAAAAACGAGGCTGGGGAAAATGCATTGTTTGGCCCCGGTTAAAGAATGGTGTTGACCTTTTGTTTGCAAAGCTCTAGAACGCCCCCATGCTGTGGAGCCAGGAACCTGAAATTTGGTAAGGAAATAGACTAGACTGGGAGCTAGGGAGAGAAATAAAGGCAGAGAGAAGCGCCTGAGAACCTGTAGATGGAGGCGTGTCTGGGACTAGATGAGAATCAGTGGTGGAGAGAGGAGAATGAGACTAGCTGGGCAAGGAGACTAGGTCTGAGAAGCAGTGGGGTGGGCAGAAGAAGTTACGGTGTCCGCTGACTATCTAGACAGCTTCAAGGAGCAGTGGGCACTGGCCGAGATTCTCTGCTTGGTGCCCCCTTCCGGTTCCCTCATTTTGAATGTCTGACCTGCACCCCTAACCCTGTTTTTCATTAGTTGTCCCAAGTAATCAGTTGAGCCCTGGGCCCAGCAATCTCTCCCGCAAGGCTGAGGGTGGCACTGTTAGAAGTGGGTGGGCTTGCACCTGCCAACCTCCCAGGAACTGAAATAGTGGGCAGAAGAAGTGGGAGGGAAGATCGATTTATTGAGGAGCTATGATGCATGGGCAGACCTGGGCAAGGAGATGGGGTAAAGAACTAGGGATCGTGGGGGGATGAGGCACTGACATTGGAGGAGCCCTGGGAGGGAGATTGGCCCTGGGGGCCAGTGGGGATGGGGAACCCCAGGGGGAGGAATGGGCAACTGAAGGCCAGAGTGAGTGAGGGTGACAAATCAGATGAGGAGCTGTGGTGGGGTGGGGAATTAGGACTGTGTACACTAGGTGACAGAGGCAGGAATGAGTGGGGTCTAGCACTGGCTGAATGAGGAGACTGGACTGGGACATGGAGCTAGGGTGTGGAGAATAGACAAGAGTGGAACAAGAGTAGTATGGAGGAGTCAGAACACAAAGGATCATGCTTGGAGAGACTGGAATGGTACCTGAGATTCCAATCTCCCTCTCCCTCTGCTGTCAATAAATATCTGTGAACTCCACTGACAAAATATTCCCTACCCCAAGTGCTGGTCCATATAGAGGATGACAGCCTGTTACTATTACCCATTAGCTTAACTGGCAGAGATCTGTGTAGTGGATATAAAGGCTCCAACCCTATTGATCACCCATGTTGTAGTCAATATGATGCCACTCAATGACATTTTTATTTTCTCAATTTGCTTTTTTTAAAACTTGGGAAACAACAACCCAAAACTATATTAGTGAGGTTGTAAGGTCAAGCAAACTTATGATAAGCAATGCAAGCATTAAAGTAGCCTGCTCTGAAGATAGAATAAGTAGTATCTTCATAGACTTCTCTGTGGTCTTTGTCACAGTATTATCTGAGGGTATGTCTACACTTGCGGCCTAATTCAAAATAGGGCTGCACATGTAGGCATCCAAAATTGCAAATCAAGCCCGGGATTTAAATATCCCACACTTGATTTGCATCTTCCCGGCTGGGCACCATTTTTGAATATGACAAGACCGGAATAACTGCCCGCGTCTACATGTGGCAATGAAACGGGTGTTCGAAATAAAGCCCTATTTCGAACTACCTGTTAAACCTCATTGCAGGAGGAATAGCTGGTAGTTCGAAATAGGGCTTTATTTCGAACGGCCGTTTCACTGCCGCGTGTAGACACGGGCAGTTGTTCCGGTCTTGTCAATTTCAAAAAATGGCGCCCGGCCGGAAAGATGCAAATCAAGTGCGGGATATTTAAATCCCAGGCTTGATTTGCAATTTTGGATGCCTACGTTTGCAGCCCTATTTCGAATTAGGCTGCAAGTGTAGACATACCCTGAGTGCTTCACAGTTATTAATG
Organism: Pelodiscus sinensis; assembly: GCF_052426305.1. Lineage (NCBI taxonomy): Eukaryota > Metazoa > Chordata > Testudines > Trionychidae > Pelodiscus > Pelodiscus sinensis. Next base: position 31,460,821 of record NC_143065.1, read on the forward strand.
AATTTATCATTTCAGCCCCCTCTGTTATCCCCTTTTACAGATGGGGAATTGAGGTGCTGATCCTTGGTCTACACTAGGACTTCATTTTGAAATAACTCCCCCAAGCACAAATTTATAAGCAGTGCATCCACACTACCAAGCCCTTTATTTCGAAATAACGGGCAGCAGAATTTGAACTCTGTACACCTGGTTTTCATTAGGAGTAACTCTCAATTCAGAATAGTAATTTTGAAATAGCAGTAGTGTGGACACTCCGGTGCCCCTATTTCAGACTAATTATTCCCCAGAGTAATGTGAACTAGTTACTCCCCAGTGCTTCCTGGGGCTCTAAGTCTGGGGTAGCACACCCATATTAACAGAGCTTGCCTTGGCCTAATTTTGAGGCTTTGCCGTAGTGTGGACGTTCTAGTTTGAATTTGTTAAATTGGGAGTTCTTAAATTGAATTTAGTAATTTCAAAATAGCTTCCTAGGGTAGATATGGCCTGAGAGATTAAAGTGAGAATTACCCTCTTATGCCATTTTGTGAAACTTTTATGCCAAGGTGTTGCATGCAGAGGGTAATTGCATGCCACATTGACTTCAGTTGCAGCCATGAGAGCAGAGAGAGCTGCAAATCAGACCTAGGTCTCCACTCAGGCATGAGAAAAATGAACTCACAGTTAGTGACTACTTGTGTAAAGTTAGGTTCAAGTGACTTTGCCCAGCATGCAGAGGAACTCTGTGGCAGAGTCAGAGATGGCAGATAGTTCTCCTGGGCAGCATTCAACAGCCTTAACCATAAGACCTTCCTTTCTCTTACCTCTTGTTTTCAACCTCATTGACTACACACCTTCCAATGTCTACATTTCCTGACTTTGAAATGCTTGCCTTTACAAACGTAACAATGTTCCTTTAACATATATATTCCCATTACCTTGTAAAATCAACAGTGTATTAAGGGAACTTAAAAGTCATTGTACCTTGAAATATCAGGCCTAAATATAAGGAGGGGAGAAAGGATGATTGAGGGGAGAAGAGAGCTATTTTCCTGGAAGGGTGTAGCAGCAATACTATAAAGATATTAAATGACTAAGAATAAGCCGAGGCCTGAGATGAGGATGGATGTTTTGCCATCTTCACAGTGTGACTATCATCCATCTAAATATCTCTGGGTGGCTATCCCTTGAGGGCAGAGAATTAAAATGAAATTATGCCATGTGTCGAGTGGGTGTTGGGCAGAGGAAGGGACAAAGAGGAGTGGCCCCCTGCTTGGATAATATCCTGTAGAGATTGGTTGAGAGGCAAAAGCACTTGCCACTTTGTTAGCTTAATTCCTACCCTGACAAAGCTGCAGGACAAGCTGGATTTATTTTCAGCATCTTGCTTGGTAGAGCCACTTGCTCAAGACACATCAAATGAGTAGAAGCTTCCTAAATGCTTAACATTTGTCCAATCTGGTGCAACATTTACAGCCATGTTCTGCTGACCTTGCTCATACCATCTGTACCTTTGAATTCCTGGCATGAATAAGATGAGCCTTAGTCCTGAATCAGTGGGGTGACCATATCAGTTTACAGATTGACAAGAGAAGGACAGGGTTTTGTGGTAACTCCGGTGACACAGAAAGATACTGGTAAGCAGACAGCAGATATCCTGGTAGGAAGGGCACCTAAAAGGAAGTAATTTCAAAAGATATTGATAAGATCAAGTGGCACTAAATCTGACCGGCCTTTTTGGATGCATAAATGTTTGCAGTCCATGGCACTTGTAATGATTCCCTCAAAACTTCTGGACTCTTTTTTTCTAATTCAATTGCTAGAAAAGCACAAATTACCCTACAATAACAAAATGGGGCCGTAAACAAACCTCGTAACCAGCCGTTCAATAATAAATAGCGTGCCCAGCCTCACAAGGAAACTGACTGTATACTCAAGAAAAGTGTCCAGTCAAGTCTTTTAGCACCCCTATCATAACATGTGTTGTAAGCCCCATGCTTGTAAGCTACCCAGTAACAGCAAATTGGTGTGCTCCAATGTTGTAAAGGAGACGTTTTTGGTAAGAATATTGATTTCAGCATCAATCTCTCAGGGATCTGTTATAAACAGCAGGGAATAAAAACACAATTTAAAAATGATGAGGAAAGATTTGACACTGTCCTTCTTCAGAGGCATTTTTGAAAAATCCTCACAATAACTGCACAGCCTAGCAAATCTGTCTTCAGAAGAAAGGAGGTGCCGTCAGCTATTTCAAAATAAAAGAGCTAGAGGGGGCTGACTGGCTCAGGAGCTGAGTCATAATGAGATACGGAGCCTTTCGCCCCAAGGTCACCAGTTGAAATCCTTCCCAAGTTGGTAATAATGGGAAGCTATTACCCTCCGAGGGCTGTTTGCTGCTCTCTGTGAAATGAGTCTGGGAATGAGTTCTGCTGCCAAGTGGGCTGTTGTCCACATAGGTAGAATCTGCACCCTAGACAGAGCACTGGCGGCTCCTTGTTGACAAGCTCAGCGGTACTGAATGTCACCATGGAGCGTACCAACTCCTGCAGGAGGTGCCTCCGAGGCAAGATTGAGGCACACAAGAAGGGAGTAAAGGCCGTTTGGGCAGCATCGTGAGAAGACTATGAGCTCAGGGATGGGGACCACAGGAAAGCCTCAAGCAATCAGGTGTTTAGCAGGAATGGGGCAGGTTTTCTCTCCTTGTTGCAGGTATGTGAAGAGACCTTTGATGTTTCCTGCACCTGTTAGTAAGACACTGTAGTATAATGGTAGGGAAGGCAAGCTACTCCTCCAAAAAAACAGAACTTTCTTGGGCCCTGTCCCAGGTAAAAACCATACCCAAACTACATTGTAGGGATGGGAACTGCGCACTTAATGCAAAGAGGGCAGCTCCTATAAATGTCCCAAAAGGTCTCCTTGTAACATTCTCTAGCTTCTTTTCCCATCTGCTCTCTCTGCAGATTTACTCAACAGATTCAGGCAGTGGTATCCCAGCTCTTCCTCCACAGGCACTCTTGGATGTCCCGCTCCGTGTCCTCCTGCTCCAGCTTTCAGGAGAGGGTTAGCTCAGTGCAGCGTGTGGAATTAGAGCCCACACTTCAGGGTCCTCTTCCCAGCTCTGCCACTGACTCACTTTGTGGCCTAGGACATCTCATGTTTCCTCACCATCTGTCAATAAAATGGGAATAATGAACCTGCTTAGGCGATGAAGCTTAATTTGTACCTGTTTGTAAAGTGCTTTGAGATCCTCATGTAACAGCCAGTATCACTTGGCAGAATCCTCTGGCCCCAGGACCCAATCACTGGAGAGACCAAGTCTTGTCGTTGTGACTCGCGCCCCCCAATCCTGTTGGTGTGCTCCTTTTTCCAGGCTCTGAAAGACCCCACGCTGGCAGCCCGCAAGGATTTCCAGAGGGAGGCAGAGCTGCTCACCAACCTGCAGCACGAGCACATCGTCAAGTTCTATGGGGTCTGTGGCGACGGGGACCCTCTCATCATGGTCTTTGAATACATGAAGCATGGGGACCTGAATAAGTTCCTGAGGTAAGTGTGAGCTGACTGCTGAGGGCAGACAGGACAGGACTGCAGAACCTGGCCACCACTTTGAAGCCAGGCCAAGCCAGTAGTGACCAGAAGTTGTTACCGTCCAGTGGCTACTTAATGGCTTAGGTAAACATGAGTTGGGCATGCCCAGTCCAGCTTGCAGCAGACGGGGTCAGCAGACTCAACAGCAGAGCTGTACCAGTTGGATTTCTTTCTTGTCCCGAGAGGGCATCCATCTGGTCAAAGCAGGTTTGAGGCTAGAGACAGACTGGGGATGAAGGGCCACAGTCTGCAGGGCTGGCAAACCAACACCTTTCAGCAGCTAGGACGTTCCCACACAGAACAAAGCCCACCGCATACTTTCTCGGGTTTGTCAACATGAGGCTATCGTTAAGTTTTGCTCATCACCCCACCTCAGAATCACGCTTTCAGACAGGGCCTGGAGCAGAACCAGAATGCCACCTACAGAAGCTCTACTTTCAGAATGTCTGACTTGGCTGCACTAGTGCATGTAGAGATCCTGTGAGATTTCCAGCTCCCCTTTTGAGATTTTGGGGTGCCCATTGGATCCAAACACTGGGGCTTTGCTCACTAATTCTGGTCATAGGTCCCAATTATCATACAGATAGCCCCAGTCCTAGGGGAATTAGAAGCCATTGTAGGCACTAATTGCCTCACCTGCCTCTCAAGCAGTACAGATTAAAACACCAGTCCCATCGTCTTGTAACCATTTCATTGCCAGAATGTGGCTCTTTCATATACACTGTCCCTCAGGGCTTGTCTATACAGCACGGTAAAGCGGATTAGAGGGGTGTGATTTGAGGGGTGATCTGCCTGCCCTGTCTAGACCTAGCTGGTGGGAACTACAATGATTCAGTTTGCATTAATGTAGCCCTATTTCAAATCTCTGAAGGGTGTGGGGCAGACAGCAAAGCAGTGAGGATGTGTCAGATGCTAGTCTCCAGTGATGCAGAAATCATGCTCTAAAACTTGTACTGTAAGTGGAGTGGTGCTTCGCTCTTGAAATAATTACTAGTTTTATTTCCAAGTATTTAGAAAATTGGACCCTTGATATTTTTGTGTTTCAAGTGCTAAACACGAGCATAATTACATTAGGAATGAGGAGCTGAACGTGGAGTCAGTACTGGAGCTAGGGCGCTCCTATTCACAGAGATTATTGTTCCGTGGCTGCAATCGATTTCTGACCAGGAAAAACAAATCCTTCCCCCAAAGGTTTGGGTGATTAAACTGGTGTCCCACCTGCAAGAGGCTCTGGGAAGGGCCCTTGAGGGTTCCCCTTTCCTTGGAGCTCCACAAGGGGGCCCTCACACTGAAGTAGGAGTTTCCCAGACCTTGGGCAGCCCCAGTATTTTGGTCCCCAAGGTAGAGATGCCTGGGTAGTTGAGTGCAGACTTCAGGAGATTGCATGAGATGTTGCAGGTCGATCCTTCTCCCGTGCCGTAGGTGGATGAGCTGCTCAACAGCTTAGGAACAATACATCACTTTATTAGACATGCCAAAGAGGCATTGGCAGGTTCCCCCTCGCGGCCAAGTCCAAAGAGAAGCCAGCCATTCATAATGATGTCTTATGTGGCACCTCGCCACCTTTCAGCAGTTTGTGGACCTCCTCTCCCTGTCATCCTTGGGAGCATGTAGCTGCCTCATATCGTTTGGAGTGCAGCTAAAATCTGCAGGACAGTGCGTTGCTGAAGGAGGCCAGCCCAGAGGAAAGTATGGGAGATCAAGTATGTGAGGTACTTAATAGAAAAGGAGAAAACCCATCTGCTCTTAGATGAAGTGGAGACACCATTCCCTAGCCAAAAAAAATCAAAACAAAACCAAGCCCCATCCTCCACAGGACTAGTCAGATATTGTAGGTGAGTTATAAGCTACAGTAGCACTTTGGCAGCTCATCTAGTTGACTTCATAAGAACATAAGAAGGGCCATACTGGGTCAGACCAAAGGTCCATCTAGCCCAGTATCCTGTCTGCCAGCAGGGGCCAATGCCAGGTGCCCCAGAGGGAATGAACAGAACAGGGAATTATCAGAATGATCCCTCCCCTGTCACACATTTCCTGCTTCTGTCAGAGGCCAGGGACACCATTCCTACCCATCCTGGCTAATAAGTATTGATGGGCCTAACCTCCATGAATTTATCTAGTTCTTTTTTGAACCCTGTTGAAGTCCTGGTATTCACAACATCCTCTAGCACGGAGCTCCATAGGTTGACTGTGCGCTGCCTGAAGAAAAACGTCCATTTGTTTGTTTTCAACCTGCTACCTATTAATTTCATTTGGTGACCCCTACTTCTTATGTTGTGGGAACAAGTAAATAACTTTTCCTTATTCACTTTCTCCACACCAGTCGTGATTTTATAAACCTCTATCATGTCCCCCTTAGCTTCCCCTCTTCTAAGCTGAAAAGTCCTAGACTTTTAAATCTTTCTTCATATGACACCCATTCCAAACCTCTAATCATTTTTGTTGCCCTTTTCTGAGCCTTTTCCAATGCCAATATATCTATTTTGAGATGAGGTGACCATATCTGTACGCGGTATTCGGGATATGGGCGTACCATGGATTTATACAGAGGCAATGAGATAGTCTCTGTTTTATTCTCTTTCCCTTTTAAAATGATTCCTAACATGATTCTATTTGCTTTTTTGGCTGCTGCTGCACACTGAGTGAATGTTTTCAGAGAACTATCCACAGTGACTCCATGATCTCTCTCTTGAGTGGTAATAGCTAAATCAGTCCCCATCATTTTGTATGTATAGTTGGGATAATTTTTCCCAATGTGCATTAATTTGCATTTATCAACATTGAAATTCACCAAACAGAATGCTCCAGGACAGGCCATCTGGGCACTGCATTGGGACCAAATCATTCCTTGTTAAACCTTTCTGCTGCCAGACTATGGGGCCTGGCTTTACAAACATTGATACTCCAGGCAATGGCCTTTGGAGCCAGGCCACCCCCACACTTCCAGGGTTGTGTTGGAATCAAGCCACAATTTGCCTCATTAAGTGAAACAACCTATGACTGAACTGGGTGTCTGATGGACTGTGGCCGCTCTGGAATCACCTAATAGTAAAGCTCTTTGTCTCATTGTATTATGCCCCCTGCCCGGCTCCATATGGTGAAGGAGTCCAATCCCGGGATTACTCAGTAGTCCCAGCATTACAGTCTTACACCCTTTGGATGCGTTTCCCCTCATGCTGTGGTAATGCCCCAGCTCCCTTCCCTGAGGAATTACATGGTGGGCAGAGCGGACACTCTGGAACATCAGTTCGCTGCCCTCACGTCCCGGGTATGCTCCAGATCAGTGGTCCCCAACGTGGTGCCCGTGGGCACCATGGCGCCTGCCGGGGCATTTATGTGCGCCTGCCGAATCATCTGGGCTGCCCCGCCCCTGGCATGCGGCACATGCATGGTGCTGGCCCTGGAAGTGTGGCGCATGGGCGGCCCTTGCCCTGGGCACGCAGCATGTGAGCGGCCCCGCCCCCAGACGCCCGGCAGCCCCGAAAGGTTGGGGACCACTGCTCCAGATCCATTTTTACTAGGGGCAGGAGGCTACAGCAACCTAGTCATCGGGACAGGAGGGCTCCAAGAGACACTTGGGCCAAGTGAGAACCCCACAAATCTCACGGAGCTCAGTGAGGGCATGAACCCCTCCAGCCGGATTCACTAACACAGCTGGGTTGCCATCCTCACAAACGGGATGAGGTAGAGAGGGGGAAGCGCTAGGAAGGGGAGGCTGCCAGAACTTGGGCAAAGCCAGGAGCTGAGCCTGTGCTTCTGGGTCCTTTGTGTTGCCAGCATAGAGGCTCTGGGCAGGGAATTAGTCAGATCTCCTTAGGCGTGAAGGTCTCTACTTCAGATAAACAGGGCCGCTCTTTTGCTTGCTGCAGAGACCCACCCCCATCTCCCTTTGCTGAAATGGCTCACGGTGCTGCGGAGGACAATGAGGGGCCACCCAGGCTAGTGATTGGGCCACATGAGCAGCTCTCCCTCATCTCAATTTGCCACAAGTTTGTCATAAGCAAGATGGTCCCCCGGGCTGGGGTCGTTTTTCTAACTGCACACGTGTCCCTAGAATTTGCAGGCGGTGCCCATTGAACCGCAGCAGCGCTTTGATTGGCTGCAGAGGGCGCGTAGGGCTCTCACAGTGTCATGTGCAATCTGCACACACCTCACTTCACGTGCCCTTGCTTTACATGTGGGCCACTTTAGTGATACCAGTAGGAAAAATACTACACGACCGGAAATGAACAGAATCCGGCAACCCTGCACATGAGCAGTGTCTCATGGGCCACAAAGAGAACCCCAATGGGCCACTGGTGTGGAAGGTATCATCTTACAGGCAGGGCATAAAGCCCATGTCCTGGCCTCCCATGTCTCTTGAAATCCCACAGGGCATGCCCCTAAAGTTGAGGAATTCTCACGTGCACACACACACACACACGCACACACACACACACACACACACACACACACACACACACACACACACACACACACACACACACATTCTCTCTCTCTCTCTCTCTCTCTCTCTCTCTCTCTCTCAAAACCTCAGCAAGGATAATACCATTCTTCTTTAACTTCACCCATCAGTCCAAGGTTCTTTGCTGTCTGCCTTAAAGTGCTGTGCAGCATTGTTGTGTTGTGCAGCTGCTGCGTTCCACACCAGAGGTGGCTACATCAGGGCTAGTTAGGATTCAGCCCTGGCATGAGAGAGCCTGACTCCCACTGACCTTAGCAGATGCTACCCCCAAATTACTCGGGGGCTGCAAGTGGACCGGTGACGTAGTAAAGTACGTAGCATTGTCCCTGCATCCCTTGCTTTGCACACTCACCCTGCAGGGGAAATGCAGACGTTTGCTTTGCCAAGCACTGCTTCCAGAGCCGGAGGGGTGGGGGCTGCTTTCAGGAGATAATCAAATGAACTTGTCTGAGTTTAACTACACCTTTCAATAGAAATTGAAAAAGCAGTAAAATGGGAGAGGACTCACTTTAGCCTGGGCTTTTCACAGATAAGCACCATAAATAAAAGTCCCCCAGTTTTTATTATGCCTCATTGGGCCTCTCAGAGAAAACACTGAACAATAAAGGTGACCGATGTGGCAAGGGGAGCCATTTCAATTTACACCTGCCAGCTGGACTAGGGATTGAGTGCCACAGGGTGGTCTATCTTCATACTTCACTCCCGGCCCTCACACAGCCTGGTTGCTCCTGTTGCCACTGGTGGCGGCAGATCAAACGTGTCAGGCCACCATGAGCCCCGTCAGGAAATACAAAAAGGCCTGCTGCAAATTACAGTGTCCTGGCTGATAAAAGGCCAGCACTGAACTGGCAGCTCCTTGCAAAAGAGCCTGTCAAGGAGAAGTGTAAACATCCCTCTCCAGGGAGCAGGGAGTCTCTAGGGCTGACTTAATAGGAAGCCTGGGAGGTCACTACAGCTGCTATGAATGGTCACTACAGCTGCTATGCATAGCTGAGCCCCTGCTGCGCACATGCCATTGGGGGCTGCTTGGCTTTTCTGTGGTGCTCAATACCCTCTTTCCCTCTGGCTGCATCTTGACTGGCAAGTTTTTCCGCAAAAGCAGCCGCTTTTGCACAAAAACTTGCCAGCTGTCTACACTGGCCGATTGATTTTGCGCAAAAGCACTGACATTCTACTGTCCAAAATCAGTGCTTCTTGCGCAAATGCTTTGACGTTCCCGTTCGGGCAAAAGCCCTTTTCCGGAAATGTTTTTGCGCAAGAGGGCCAGTGTAGACAGGTAAAAACTGTTTTGCACAAAAAAGCCCCGATGGTGAAAATGGAGATCGGGGCTTTCTTGCGCAAAACCGCGTCTAGATTGGCACGGACGCTTTTCCTCAAAAAGTGCTTTTGCAGAAAAACGTCCGTGCCAATCTAGATGCTTTTTTCTGCAAATGCTTTTAACGGAAAAACTTTTCCATTAAAAGCATTTGCGGAAAACCATGCCAGTCTAGACGTAGCTTCTGTGTTTACTGCATGTGTATCTCTCTTTCTATGTCGACCCTCCCAGAAGGACGGAGAGTGTAAGTGCATCAGGTGTATTAAAGTCAGAGTCTGAATGATAGTAACAGCCAGAGTTAAGGTTACTTAAATATTTCCATTTCCCTATTTGCAGTCGCCTTTGTTTTCCTCTTTTATTGAAGTCTCCAGACTTGCTCCCTGCTTGTAGGCAATTGTTTCTTCGTCTGAAGTTTGTGTTGTCTTTTGTGCATGTATGTGTGTAAAATCAGAGTGTGGGTGGCAGCAAAGCCAGAGTTAAGGTTACTTTGATATTTCCATTGTAAACTCCTATACGCAGTCATCTTTAATTTTCCTCTCTTATTAAAGACTCCAGACCTGTGCCCAGCTCAGTGGCAGTTGTTTCTTGGAAGTTTTTGTAGCCTTTTGATTATGAAGAAAGAAGGAAGAAACATCCACGCTACTCACTGTAGAAAAAAGAAGTATTTTTTTTAACAGCGTCCAAACAGCTGGGGGCAAAAAGAGACAGTGCTCATTGAAGAAAAGGGATTTGTGCCCCTTGCTGACACAAATGTCCATCACGTGTTTTATCCCCAAAGAACAAACCTGGTGGACAGAGAATTTGCCCAGTTTGACAATCCTTAATACACTGACTTCGCCCCGCTCTCTCAGAAAGCGACAGATCAACCATTCCTCTCAGGCTCTGTGCAGCCTTCTCCACAGAACTGGATATGCTGTTGTCAATTATACTAAGCGCATTAGCCTGTTGACACGACCCCCTCTGAGACAATCCCAGCCTCAGGATGGAGGAAGGGACTGTCTAGACTAGGACAATAGGTTGCTCTTAAAGAGGCTTTAACTAATTTAGACACGAGTGTAAAGAGGGTTTCAAATGTTTACAAGGTGAGGTTGAGGGTAACTGCACAGCTGACCTTGACCAGCTAATAGGTTTTAAACACAACCTGTTTTCCTTAGATGAGGCAGCATGAGAGATTCCCTTGGTGCCTGTTGGTCTGCTTGGAGTTGGAATGAGCAGGCAGATCTAACAACAATCTATCAGCAACAAGTGGCTCGTTTCCAGACCGGCCCCACATCAGAAATATTACTTGTTGCTGACAACCAGGGTCAGCCACAATCGAACCTTGACAAGCAGGATCCCACTCCAAGTCCCGACTGGGACCGGTGCTGTTCCTCCCTGTTGCAGACACTGGTGTACGTCTGTATCTCAGCTGTGCTCCGCACCAGCTCAGCTGCACCTGCTGCTGACATCTGTTGTCCACAACAGTTAATTCGCGTGTTATAGAACAGGCTTTCAGATGTTTGAATAAGACGTAAATCATTCATCTCATATACTCTCTTCAGGAATCCCCTGTGTAACACCCCCTAACCAGTTCTCTCAGCTCACAGCTCTTGTTGTCATTCCTCTTGCTCCTTGCAACTAGCCCCATCATCTCTGGACATTTCTACCCCTCCCCCCCAGTCCAGCTCTGGCAACATCACCAATCTTAGCCCTGTGGTGCATGCAACATGCCAACCTCCAGCTCTATGCAACATCTCCCCCCGCAATCTGCAGCACTTCCTGCTCCCTAGTGCCACCTGGAGAGTTCACCTTCTCTTTCAGGGCTGCTTCTGCTGTTTTGCAGGCGAGCCGTAGGGCTGGATTTATGGTGGTGGGGAGGCAATAGACATTTGAAGGAGTGGCATCTGAAAAATAGAACCCTCTGAATCCCGAAATATCTGGATACCAATCCCAGTGCTCATTCTAGAGCCCAGCCAAGTACTTAGAAAACAGAGACAAACAGTTCTGATCTTGTGGGGCTATTTAGCCCCATACAGGGAAGGAGGGACAGTTCAGAACATGCAGTTTCAATTTGCTAATTCCCTGCTACTAGTGGGTTACCATCGATGACGGGGTGAAATGCCAAAAATCATTTCAAAGAGAGCGGTGTGAAAGCCCCAGAGGAAACGTGCCGTAGCTAGTCAGGAGGAAGACGAGTGGAGCAAAATCTCTTGCTTTTTCCCTAAATAGGAATGTTTTTTGTTATTCCACATCCATACAGCCGACCAGAAGGTGAATTCCAGCAGGGGAGACACATCACAGCGGAGGTAGCATGGTAAAGACAGGCTTACTATGTGAGGGGAACTGGGCAGGGAGGGAAGCAGTGAGGCTGAGCTTTAGTGTTGCCGTGTTGTTGTAGTAGTGTTGTTTCATATCTGTACACCTTGTGCTGCCCAGGATTTCCCGTGACTTTGCAGGATCTCACCACTTCCAGCAAATCGGGGGCAGGGGGGAGGAGAGAGGGTGTGACTTTGCATCTCCCACCATGCATTGCCTCTGCCTGCCAGCTTCAGATGCTTCTATTCCAGTTTACAGACTCCAGGGCTGCCTCAGGATTAGGGTTGGGGCTTTCATCTGGGGCAGCTCCGGAGCAGGAGATATCTAAAGCCCCACAGAGATCCCTCTAGCTCACTGGAATGTCACCAGGAGCAAGGACATAATGGGGGTTGGGGAATGGAGTTTGGTGGGAAAAAGAGAGGCTGTTTGGGGAGGAGGCTGCCGGGAAGCCAGGGAATGGGGATTGTGAGATAGCTACATATTTGGAGAAGGTTTCACAGGAGGCAAAGTTAGCTGAACTGTACTTCCAGGTCTTGTGGGGTTTGTGTTTTGTTTGGCTCAGTCTTCTCAATAGATCTGGAGGTCAGTTACCCAGGTGCACTGGGAAGGGCTCAGAATTGGGGCCCAGTGTCCTGACTCCAGGATGAAGGGAGAGGATTCGAGATCCCCGGCATCTGGCTGTTTAGATACCCACGTCTGTGCTCTTTGCTCTTTCCCCCTGCAGGGCGCATGGCCCAGACGCTATGATCCTGGTGGACGGGCAGCCTCGACAGGCCAAAGGGGAACTGGGGCTGTCCCAGATGCTGCACATCGCTAGCCAGATTGCCTCTGGCATGGTATACCTTGCCTCCCAGCACTTCGTCCACAGAGACCTGGCCACCAGGAACTGCTTGGTGGGAGCCAACCTGCTGGTAAAGATTGGAGACTTTGGGATGTCAAGAGATGTCTACAGCACTGATTACTACAGGGTAAGGCAGCTCCCATAACAGCATCTGAAGGGCAGAGCAGGGGGAGGCTAGGTAAATGCTACTGTCAGACACCAAAACTACTGACTCGCTTGCTTGTTCATTCCTTCTCCCGGGCTCTCATGAACCCTGAAACACATCCTCATGCAACTGCCCATGACTTACAGCTTTGCACATACTTGTACACACACACACACACACACACACACACACACGGTCCTTCTCACCTAACACACACAAACTCCTACACTTACACACATTCACTTACTCTTTTACTTATTCAGATTTTTTGCTTTTAGTACGTGCGCGCACACACACCCCTCCATAATACACACATGAACGTACAGTTTTGGATTCCTCTCTGTATCTGAGAAAAAGACATGATACATTAAAGGGAGTCCAAAGGAAGGTGACAAAGCTGATTAAAAGATTGGAGGTCGTGATCTGTAGATGAGATTAAAGAAATTTAATATATGGGGCTTAGAGAAAAGGCAACTGAAAGAGTGACTGATAACTGCATAAAGTATTGGAGAGGAAATAATAGGCAATTTAGGTTTGATCTCAGGACTGGCTTTCAACAGGGACATAATTTAGACAATGGAATAATTTGCCAAGGTAGGTTGCTCAGGCCCCATCATTAGAGAAGTTTAACAGGAGACTGGATAATAAATAACTTGGTTTAATGCAGAGGGTGATCATGTGCTGGATGCTGGAGACCGGCGCAGTGACTCAGGAGTTCCTTTCTAGCCTTATCTTCTGCTTTTACACGCTCCTCTGTCCTGACACACACCCTTGCATAGCTCTGCAATGCCCCATCTGGCTGATGTAGGAGCTTGGATGATGAGGCTCTGAAGAAAGCTCTCTCCAATACTAGGGATGTTAAATATCGGTTAATTGAGTAGTCGATTAACCTCATGAATTCTTATCAGTTACTCAACTATTCTACAGTGCCCCAGGGCGGGGCTGGTAGCCAGTGAATTCCAGCCCCACTCCCTAGAAACCCTCTGTCACTCCGCGCTGCTGCCTCTGTATCAGAGGCAGCACTGCGGGGTGCCAGGTGAGAGCCGGTCTGCAAGGGGAACCAGTTTAAATACCAGCTCCCCTTGCAAACCGGCTGGCTGTCACCCTGCACTGCTGTCTCAGATACAGAAGCAGCAGCGTGGGGTGGCAGCAGCCCCTGTCTAGGGGAAAGAGGGACTGAGCTCCCAGATCTGGCATGCGCCGGATCTGAGCCAGGCTGCCTGCCTGCCTGGCTCTTAATAAACTTTAAATGCAGAGCCATAGCAGAGAAGGGTCGTGGGCCTGGCATGAACCAGGACTGAGTCAGGCAGCCAGCTAAAAAATGTATTGGCAAGGGGTGTGTGTAAATGCGTTTCGTCTATAGGATTAACCTATAAGCTTTTGCTTATCGGTTAATCGGCTAGTCGACTACACTATTACATCCCTATCCAATACTCCTAGGCTGTGTCTACGCTGGCCCCTTTTCCGTAAAAGGGATGCTAATGAGACACTTCGGAATTGCAAATTCCGCGGGGGATTTAAATATCCCCTGTGGCATTTGCATGAACACGGCTGCCGCTTTTTTCCGGCTCGGGGTTTTGCCGGAGAAAAGTGCCAGTCTAGACGGGATCTTGCGGGATCTTTCAAGTAGGAATAAGGGATCTTCTGGAAAAGGGCTTATTTTCCGCAAGATCCCGTCTAGACTGGCGCTTTTCTCCAGCAAAACCCCGAGCCGGAAAAAAGCGGCAGCCATGTTCATGCAAATGCCACGGGGGATATTTAAATCCCCCATGGCATTTGCAATTCCGAAGTGTCTCATTAGCATCCCTTTTACGGAAAAGGGTGCCAGTGTAGACACAGCCCTAAGGTATGGAAAATTGATTTTGATTTACAGCTGGAGGGGCGGTGGGATGGTATGGAGTATACAGCCCTCTGCCCTCCATAATATCTTTCTCTATATATGCATATGTCTGTACTGCAGAGCTTTTTTGGAAAAATGTCTGTTTTTCCAAAAAACTTCACTAACGTCCATACTACAATTGCGTTCTTTCAAAAAAAAATTGAATGAACAGAGGGGGTTTTCCGACAGTGGTAAACCTCTTCCTTTGAGGAAGAAGCCTTTTTCTCATGGCCCCCCTGTCTGCCCTGTCTCCCCCACATGCCTCTCGCACACCAGTGCATCGGATCCCCGCACTTACCTGCTCCTCTCCCTCCATCCCAGCACATTTGGAGCACATGAATTGCCTGATTCGTGCTTGATTGACAGCCTTCCAGCTCTGGGAGGGGAGGAGCATGAAATAGGCAATTCCCACCCTCTTCCAAAGTGCTGGGAGTGAGGGGAGAAGAGCAGGAAGTGCGGGCTCCTGCGAAAATGCAGGGAGGGGCGGGGAGCAGTCAGGGGATCCACAAGCCACAGGTGGTTTAGCAACAGTTGTGCTTGTGGGATTGATTGTGTCCTAGGCTTTTTACACCTAACATCTCACATTAAACTTGGACTTTTTTGGACATCAGAGCTCACTTGTTACTGTTGCTTATGCCCAGTTTGAAGGGCTTTTTCAGGGGTAGGGAACCTCAGGCCTGGGGGCTAGATGTGCCCCCCGGCTTGCCTGAATCCAGCCCCCGAATCTCAGGGGCCACCTCCAGCATTAGGGAGACCACACTGGTGCTGCAATCCCTTCCATTGTCCCACCGCAGGGCAGGAGGACACAAAATCTACTAGACTGGCCCCCCCCCCCAGGCTCTGGTGTACAAGGGGAATGTGGGGAGTGTCTTTCTCCTTCTCAGTTGGGGGCCATATCAGTGAAGTTGTTTTTTTGCTTCTCACTTGCATGCGGCTTCGAACTGATTTTTCTGTGGGTCAGTGGCCCCCAACCCAAAAGAGGTTCCCCACCCCTGGACACCACAGATGGTTGTTGCTGAAGCTACACAGACAGAGAGCAAGATCCCAAGTCTGAGAATCAAAGCGGGGCTCTGACTCTCATTAAGTTGTGGCTGATGAATTCAACCTTTAAGTTCACCCTTTGGGAATGGCTCGAAGCAGTGGGTATAATCCCCATAGTAATTTCTGCTGGGGATATTTCCTGTCGGTAGGGTCCTGAGGCAAAGTTCTATTTTGGATGATTTCTCTACTGTATGGTGTGGTGTATCCAGGTTGAGGCCCCAGAAGAACACTGCAATTTATCATTTTCTGAGAAGGCTGTGAAGGCTTCCATCAGAAAGCTGACAAGATTTGACAGGTCTACAGCCCTCTGAAGGCTGAGACTTTCTTAAATTTGTTGGGTCTCTGGGCTTGCCTTCGCTCAGCGCTGCCGAGTGTGGATAACTAGGCACACGGGATGCGGGTGTGCATTCTAGGTTCGGGATTAACTCCCAGCCATTTCTTTTCTTTTCCATTTTTAATCCTTTAAAACAAAGAGAAAGCACCATCTGGCTCATGCATAAGTAGGATGCAAAATGCTTTACGAAGGTGAACTGCTTAATTTCCTGTTACACATTTGGATACAGAAAACAAACATTGACGTAACAAAAGCAACAGAGTGGTTTGTTCTCCCTCTCTCCGTGTTCAGTCTGAAGACAGATGTGTCCTTTCCCACGCTGATCACTTAGGAATCCCATCAACTCGTGCTTTTAAACCTGCTTTGACAAGACAGGGTTTCTTGTGGGGAGGAAGTGTTTGTTGGCAAGTGTGAAGAGATCTGAGATGAAAATCTTTGATTAGATAGTGAGGGAGGGTGGAAGAGTGGGATGAGGATGAGCAGAAGCCTAAAATCTGTGTGCATGGCACAGGATTGAAGGAAAATTGCTGTAAAGTGCTGTTTAATGTTCCATTTCATTTTTGGTTTTGATCCCTGTGGGAATCAAGGATTGAATAGCTGCCTACCAGTGAGAAAAGATATATTTTTTTAATTTCATGAATAGAATCTTTTAAAAAAAAAAAACCTGAGGACTTCAGTGAGGGAAAAGGGGATTTGCAGGTCAGGAGTTAGGCGTGGGAAGCCCTGAACTGGAATAGCTGGGATTCTGTAAGTTAAAACTGAGACGCATCAGCAGAGGCATGTGCAGGAGGTCAGGGCTGAGTTTCTCTGGCAGAGCTGGAGTGTGCAGGAGTGGAACAACAGAGGGTGCTGGAGGTGTGAATTGTGCTTGGATCCTAAGTAGATGACTTCCTCACTCACACAATTTTCTCGTAGAAACTACTTCAGCGAAAGATCCCCACTCTGGTCCTTCCTAGGCTTAATGGGACTCTGAGTCTCCCCAGGGAGGTCTTTGGGTTCCCCTTCACCAAAAAGTGAGAGAAGCAATCACAGTGACAGGAATACAACTAAAGGGTTTTCAGTGTTTTAACGAGTGGTGAATTGTGATCCTAACAGTTCAGCTTGAATTGGGTGTTTCACCAGTAGTGTGCAAGACCCTCAAGTCTGTGAAATTTGATTGGAAATGTCAGAAGATGGCATTTTATGGTGATGGTTTGTCACTGGCCTGGTGGGGGCTATGGCCAGAAGCCTGGAGGGGCATGGAAATGGGAAGCTAACAGTTCTCCCCAGCAAACTGGGTGGGTCAGGATTAATATAAGCTTTGGGTAAAAGTTCAGGTTGTTTCTCCTTTTTAATCCACTCCCCTATTTAATTGCAATCCTTTCTGCTTGACACTAGGGTAGTTGCTTGTTTGTAATGGCAGGAGACCAGGGGAAGAAAGGGTGACATTTCTAAGGCTCTGTCTAATGATGCACAGTTACTGACCTAACAGCAGGGAGGGAAGATGGAGGGATGCATAATATTACTTTGGACCCCCTTCTCTCATGGCTCACCTCTTGAGCGTTACTGCTTAGGTAATGTTAATTATTTTTCCCCATCTTCTTGGTGTATTAAGAGAAATTAAATAAGTTTGCATAGTTTTAATTGCCCCTAATATTTCATTTAAAGATGGGGTGAAAGTAATTTAAGTTTCTTCTATATACCGTTGGATTACACACATGCCCTGCAGGGGAGTGCTTAAGGCAGGAGGCTGAGGGAGTATGATACGACAGTACCTGTAAGAAATGTAAGTGTGAGGCTGATTGTGAGTGGGCTCAGGGAAGGGGGGTTTGGAGGATCAGGAATAAGGGCAGGAGGTTGGGAATGGAGGGCTCAGGGCAGGGAGATGTAGGAGGTGCAGGAATCAGGGCAGAGGGTTTGGGGTGGGGGTCAGGGCAGGGAGCTGAAGTTGTGGGCGGCTCAGGGCGGGAAGGTTTCTGAGCTTCAGGAATCTAGCAAGGAGATGCAGGGGGAGGGGCCAGGGCAGAAGGCTGGAAGAAGTGCATGGGTGAGTGGAGGGGCAAGGACACCATTTCAGGAGGGCAGGGAGGCTGCAGCGGCACATACCAGGTCACTGATGCTGTTTCTCTTCCCCTGATGATCAGGGAGCAAGGGGAAGTGCACAGTTTATGTGAAGTCTCTTCTGCCCCTCGCCTGGGCTGCCAGGAGCGAGAGGAAGGTGCACATGCTGCACACTTTCCCCTCACTGCCTGATAGTAAGGAGACGGGAAGAACAGCAGAGTTCTGGGTACATGCGGCTGCAAACCTCCCGCCCCCCCCCCCATAGGGTAACTGGGGAGGTACAGGAGTTGGGTCAGCCCCGGAGTGGGGCGGGTAGCGCACATCCCCAGCCAGCCCCTTTCATCTGCCTAGCTTCCTGCTTCTTAACAAGGCAGCCAGCAGGAGAGCCCCATGATCCTGGCTCGGAGCAGCCGCAGCTGAGCACATCGGCCCACCAGCTTCTTTTTGCCAGAGCACTGCACCAGGGCGCACCAGCTTTCACCTCTGGATTTGGGCCCCCCTGTGGCAGCATGTCCTGCCTGACCCCTGCTTGTGCCCCTGGACAGCAGGAGAGAGGGCAAAGATCCAATCAGAATAGGGGAGCTTGGTAGCATCAAAAGCCTCTTATGACATCATTCCTGCCTGGTATAGTAACAATGGATAGTGCTTAGTCCCCTTCATTGTTCCATTCACGTGAGAGTTTCAGCTCTAATGTAGCCACTTGCATTTTTCACACAGCCATTGCCAAGGCATTTTAGTACTAAAGAACCCTTCTTGAATATCGAGTCCCTCTTATCTCTTCCCCTGCTGCTCTGGGCCTTTGCGTTATTGTCCATCTCCACCTCGCATGAGGGCAGGGTGGCATTTGCTGGGAGGCTGTAGCGCCAAGAAAGATGCCCAGCTATAGCACAGCAGTGCCAGCAAGCATGGGGCTGACTTCCTGCCCCAAGCTGGGACACAATGTCACATCTCATGCGATCCCCAGTAGATTTGGAAAGAACTGGTTTTATGGTACCAGTATGTAAAAGTGGTTGTAAAATGTACCAGTACTTAGAGCTCCTCTGTCAGCCTTCCCGTCGTAGAAATCTGGCAGAAGTTTTCTGGACAAAAGTGGGGGAAATTGATTTGGCACCTGCCCTTCTGGCATTACTTTATTCCCAGTTGACTAATGCTAGTTAGCACAGCGCTAACCCTTTTCCCTTAATTAATACTGAAGAAATAATAGGCTGTGAAATACCAGCCACTTTGCACCAGGAATTGTTCATGACTCTCCATTCTCAACCCTCTTGCAATTCTTCAGGGAGTCAAATGGGCCCGCACCAGAAGCTTACACGCTACACAGCATGCGTATTGAAGTACTGCGGGCTCTCCCCTTCATATCCCAGTCGGGGAGTTTGAAACACACCACTTTCCAAATATCCATCCCATTCTTGTCTTTCTGACCTTGCTCTAAGCTCTTGAGCTGCCTGTCTAACACATGTAGGACTTCACAGAGCACAGCAAACGTGTGTCTCTGTGTAGGAAGACACTGCACAATATAAAATGTGTCGGTCTTTGCTATCACTCCAGCTCCTGTAAAACCTCTGCAAATGGAATTCACAGTACAGTTCATTGTCTCCTGAAAGGAAGATGTAAGAGCAGCATCTTGTGTTTTATCCAGACTCTTTTTTTCCCTGCCCTCCACTTTTACATCGATGAAAACAAAAATGGTAAAGCTCCCCCCACCCCAGTCTCTCTCTTTGATACATTAAGAGCCCTTCACAAAGTAGTGTGAGTGCAGAATTAATCAGGGTAATTAGGTTGTGTTGTAATTCATGACATTTTCTCAGGAATGGTAATTACCCTAATTCTGCCCCCTTCCCCCCCCCCCCCCTGTGTGGTCTTCAGCCCTCCCTTCTCCACCTCCTTTTACCTGCCCATCTCATGGCTGGGTTGCTGTTTTGATGTGTACACTGCTCATTTAATTTCTTTAATGAGAGGGTTGTGGTGAGCTAAGACCTTTAGTGATGTCTTCTTTGAAGCACAGAGACAAAAGACGACTGTGAAGAATAGTCTGTAATCAACTAGTGAAAACGCCAGCCTGCCAACTGTGTTAGGGGGTTTGACTTCTGCCTTAGCATCACTACCAGCTCAGGACTTGTGCCACCAGACTGAGTCATAATTTCCTCACTGATGCTGATGTTCATAAACTGGTTCAGATGAAACCAACTTGAATCTTTACCCATGGCTTAAATGGAACCCCAACATTATATCCTGAGCTCAGACTAAATCCAGGACCTTGTTCCCGAGGTCACCACATCCCTGCACCTTCCCTGGAGCTAAGTGAACAGTCAGAGCTAGTCAAATCCCCTTCTCCCAGTTTTACTCATTGGTAACCAACACACGAGCTTTCAACCAGAGCTCAATATGTCTCCCCAAAATGTTTACGAAGAGCTTGAACTGAAGCCCTGAGCCTTCTTCCAGTAGTGGAACTAAACTCCAAGTGTTTGGTGAAATCAGCAGCAGTTAGTCAGCTCTTCCTTGAACAGGTATCCTGCCCTTGCATCTCCTGCTTGCAGAAGACATGAAAGCCTCAGGCCATTGTGTGAATGCCCATCTGCTCATCATGAAGTCCAAAACCTAGCAAATACAGGAAATCTCCCAATAAATCCTGTTCTCATGAGATTTCTAGCCTGATCTCTACACTAGCATGGGGTGGAGAAATTCCATGCAACTGTGGGTACCCATAGGATTGAGGGAACAAACCAACACCAGTAACTTGGAGGTTCCATTTTGTTCCATGCAGAGAAAACCAGATATCCCAATTAGTCCATGCTTCTAGAACATGCACACCTGCATTGCAAAGGCTGTTAGCAGCCTTTTCAGGGAGATTTCTACTTCCCGCCATTCAGATTCCCATTGTGTCATAGAGTAGACCCTAAAGGGCTGAGTGCTTTACTGTAGCTAGTTTCTGCTAGGTGAAGCAAACAGATTGAGGTGCAAATGAATCTGTTGCTGGCTTCCTGATCCTAGAGCTGGTTTTCTTCCTGCCCCATCACAGCTTAAATGTCTAAGCTGGCCTCCTGGGATAGCCATCAGCTGGAGATTGCTGGAGTAGTGTGCTCTAGCCACACTATTCCCCACCTCTCGCATGCCAAGAGCTGCACAGACAATACTTCCGAAGCCAGCTACATGCCCATCCTGTGACACAGCTGGCTAGGAGAGTTCTGTGGATTTTTGCAACATTTTAAGCAGCAGTGAAATCATTTTCTCAACCTCTTTCCCACCCAGATCCCATTCCTCAGCCATTTGATTTGTTGGGAATAGAAAACAGAATAGGTTTTCACCCATTCAGATAGCAGTTCCCTGAATGGTTTGATCCTGCAGCTCTAAGTAGCAGCTCAGAGTTGCACTTCTAGCTATGGGGGAAAGGTGAATGTGAGTATAACTAGATGTCCACGTCCCCCAAAGCCACTTATTTCTTTGCTTGAATTGAGCTGCAGTACACATGTTCTTAAGCACCAGCAATGGAAATGTTCACCTGTGTGCAGAGCACTGTTCTCCAACTACACACACAGCTCAGAGATGTCCCTTTAATTTTTGCCATTGGAGTCCAGTTCTCTGGAGAAGACTTACTCACTGTTTTCACAGCATTTGCCCCTGTCATTCAACATGATTTTCCCAGTGAAAGTCTCCCCTGATTCCCCTTCTGCTTTGATACAGCCAAAGTCTTTTTCAGTATTTTCTCCTCCATTCTTTTATAATATTTTTCTTCTTTGGGCCCAATACCATGAGGGGTAAAGCATCTGTCTCACCCACCGGTGTGAGTAGAATTTGAGGTCAGTCATAAATGACTAGGGGGAGAAAGTAATGTAAATGGAACTTATTTAGAACATCACTACAAACTGCTTAACTTTCTACTACTGCAAATCAGGCCTGTACACTCAGTTTCCCTATATACAAAATGGGTATAATTCCTCCGTACCTCTCAGAGGGATTTTGAGATTTAATTACTGTTTGGAAAGCGCATGACTGAGGTGGAAGTTATCATGGAATGGCAGATTCCTTAATTACTATGGGTATGTCTACACTGCATTCCTCTTTAAAGAGAGGAATGCAAATGCAGACAAACAAAATTGCAAATGAAGCGCAGATTTGAATTTCCCGTGCTTTATTTGCATAATCACGTCCAGCCGCTATTTTGAAATACCCTATTTCGAGATAAAAAATGCCGTGTAGACGCGGTTATTTTGAAAGAAGGGGTTTACAATTTTGTTCGTCTGCATTTGCATTCCTCTCTCGAAAGAGGAACGCAAAGTAGACATATATGAGGCCAAACACTTTTCTGTCTGACATATCACTCTTGTGACCCAGCATTCCTGTAAACCAAATGAAATTAGAATGAAACTAGAACAGGTTACTCTCATGTTGCTCTCATGAGTCCATTTTTATATTGCTGTCCTTAGTCGTCCCTAGCGTGGAGGGGCATGTGTAGCATAGTGAAGTATCACATCTATGTTCCTGCTATATTACACTGCATACTTAGATACCAGAATAACCACTCCAGTACGAGTGCTGGCAAATAACCATCCATCCTATGAACCTTTCTAAGGATCCTAATTCTAAGAGGCTCCAGGTTCTCGCTGGCAGGCTCTGAGCATCTTGAATTGCCATTTGCTTCCGTGAAAATGATAAGCACTCAGCACCTCACAGGCTCAGATCCTAAGTCTTTATTCAGACAAAATGTTCCCTGGAAGTTTTGGCTGAGTAAAGGCTGCACGCCTGGATCCTGTCCCATCTGCAGTGATATAACTACAAGTGCATCCTTTTAAGGAGGCTGTTTCATAGCAAAAGAACTGGGGACAATTAGGAGCTGGACAGCAAGGACAATTCCAGCAGTTCCTCCTGTGCTTCAAGAAGGAAAGGGGACTCTTTGCAGGGAGTCTCAGTGATATTCAGTGGAATTTACCATGTAGGTCTGGAGTCCAGGTACCAATTACTTTGTTTAGTCCTTGGCACTGATTTAATTGATGACCCCAGGTGCAGAGCAGTGGTGCACTGTGCCTCAGGACCGTAGTGGGGATCTGTCGCAATCCCAGGCTCATGCTGAGTGTTGTAAAGCTGTTAGGATGTTGCAGCCAGTGAAAGACACAGTTCAGTTAAAGACATACCCTCTCCCTTCTTGTCCCCCTGCTTCATCTCCCCCCTACTCCCTCCTTTCCCCACCCCTTCTTTTTTGTTTTTCTCCTTCCCTTGTTTTCACCCATTCACTGTCAGGAAGGGCCGCATCCGAAGGGCCAATGCAGCGCAGCGTGGCAGCGGCAGAGACTAGCACGACCAGCAGCTAAAACAGTGAGTGGATTTCAACTCCCGGGGGCAGTTTGAAGGCTGGGGAGTTGTATGGATCGAGCATGTGATGGCTTCTGGGGCTGGCGTGGGACTGGCCTGCCATAGTGCCCATGGCAGTGGAGGGGGACCCCAGCCCTCGTGCGGGAGGGGAACAGAACCTACTCCCACACGAACTTCGTACATACAGACAGCCTCTCAGTGGAGCTGAAGCAGGTTCACAATAAGGCATGTGCTGTGCTAAGTACCTGCCTGTCTTTGGAACGCTCTCCCCATTGCTCTCAGGGAGCAGGGAGGGCTCTAGCAGCTTATGTCTGTCACCAGAACCGCAGGCTAGTGTGAATGTAGATCCAGCGTGAACAGACGACGTAAGGGATGTCAGCAGACATGTGGCAGCAGTTACACAGGCTTCACCCCAAAGACAATTTTGCTGTTTTCTTGCATGTCAGTGCAGTAAACAGATGGCACCGCAAGGCATGGATGGAATGAGTGTAAGAGCTGATGCTATTTGTCTCCTCTACCCTGAAGGCCGTGCCCTGAAGCCAATGGGGCCCATACCTAGGGACCCCAGCCAGCTCAGAGGTCCAGGAAAAATGGGCACCCCTGTGCATTGACCCACTCCACCCACCAGGGGCTCCTGCCAGGGAGCAGGAGCAGGGCATGCAGAAGGGCAGAGGCAGTGTGGCCCAACTGCCGAGTGCTTTCTGGAGGCTGTAGGTCCACCCCTCCAGTGCCTGGCTCAGGTTCTCTGCCCCAGGTGGGGAAAGTTAGCACAGCTCCGTGACAGGGAGCTCCATCCTGCAGCTAAATCAGAGGGCTGAGCTAGACCCCGGCAGCTGCAGGGAGCCCAAGGCAGAAGCCAACTGGAAGGCCTACTGCCCCCTTACCCTCAAACCAGGATAGGATTAAAGGGACAGCTCAGGGAAGCTACAGCTAGCTGGAGCGAGCAGAACAGGCTCTGCAGAGCTGAGATGGGGCTGCTTACTGGAGTTGATAGCATGACAAGGAGGGGTTATGGACTAAGCCGATCCGGTGAACACTGGGCTCCTGGACAGAGGTGCTCCAGCCAGGCAAGCAGAGCACGGCGAGCCCCCACACCCTGCCTCCATTTCCCCAGCAGCAGGATTGCCCAGGGGTGGGCGGGGAAGGCCCACTTGCTCTGGCCCCACAAAAACCATAATCTGTCTTTGCTTGAAAGGAGCCTTTTTAACTGTATTGCCCCCTGTGCGCTCACAATACTGTTTGTCTATTCACATTCTCGTGACTGCACAACGAGTGCAGACGTCAGTCCCAGCAAGGCATAGTAACATGGAAGGATGTAAAAAGTTGTTTTAAAGGGTAACCATGTAACTGCTAAAAATCCTAGTGGTCACATGGTTACGCACGCTGCGGGCTCCCCGGGAGCCGGACTGGTGTCTCCTGCCGGCCCCACTCCCGAGGAGTCAGCGTGTAACCTGCAGTGGGGGGCCAAGCCGGGCCCAGCACAGACGGGGGTTGCTCTGGCTGGTTGGCTGGAGCAGCCCCTACCTGCAGGGCCGGCCCACAACATTTTGGCACTTGAGGTGGGGAGCTCAAATGACACCCCCATGCTCCCTCGCTTGGGCCAAAACATTAAAGGTCTCAATTCTGCCTTCTTCCTGTTCTACTCCTCTCATGGCACCCCACCATCTCTGTGCATCTAGAGCAGAGAGAATACAAATGCACCAGCAGCAGACACAATTTTCTACACTCTGGGTCCTAGTGGCTCCCCCACACTGTCTGGCACCTGAAGTGGCCGCCTCAGTTTGCCTCATGGTAAGGCCAGCCCTGCCTACCTGCAGTGGGCTTAGCGGGGCTGGAGCACTCCCTAGTAACATGTGTCTTCTCTGTAGTTCCTTTCCTGTAAAGCCTCTGCCAACTGTGAGCCTAATCTTGGTAACACTGGCCCCTGGACTGCCAGGAATAATACCCATGAACGTGAATGGGGCCAATCACTCTAGAAAGTGCTATCCCAAATACTTTTTGCACGATCAGGCTCCATAGAAATGCAGCACCCCACCGAGAGCGGACACGTTTGGGACAAGTGAACACAACCATACTGGTATGCGCTTGCATGTCCTGTGTTCAGGGCCGGACAGAGGCATGGGCGAGCTGGGCAACTGCCCAGGGCACCAACCAATGGGGGGTGCCTGATGGCCGCTGTAAGGGGCACATGGCGTCCTTTACAGCAGCCATCAGGTGTTGCGCATCCAGCTCCCGCAGCGCCAGCCCTCCCGCGGCGCCGGCCAGAAACGCTGTTCCTCCCACGGCCGTGGGGCCCTACACGGCCCAGCTTGTGCACCAGCAGCAACAGCCAGGTCGGACTGGGCCGCCCGTGTGCCGTGTGCCCCGGGGGAGGGCCCCAGGCTGAGCGCCAGTGGCCGTAGCCAGGCCGCACATGCGCCGTGCACCCCGGGGGCGAGCCCGCTCCCCACGGGCGGGCCCACGCATGCACCATGAGCTCGGGGCACCAGAATGCCTCGGGCCGGCCCTTCCCGTGTTAGCGTGGCATCCCAAACACCCTCACACATTCTTCCTTTGGCTGCACTGTCATTGCAAATGGCTCTGTGCTCATAATTGTACTAACCATCTGCACATCGGTTGCTTTTCTTTTATTGATTTTGTTTTCCAGTGGTAATAACATGCAAATGAACAGATTCCCTTGTCATATCTCATGCCATTGAATAATGCAGCCATCCAATAATATCAACATATTGGCAAATAAAAAGAACAAGCTATTCTGAGTATTGGGGGAAGGGGAGGGCTGTTTGCTTAGGGCACATGTACACTACACAGCTTTTAGCAACAAGGCATTGTCGACACAGCCCTGTCACTACAAGTTAGTACTTGTGAACAGTTTGTCCGCACGTTTGCTGCCAAGGTATTTCTATCCCCCAACAAGTGGGTTTTGCTTTGTCGGCAGGAGATTCCAGTCACCTCCAGTGTCCCTTCCTGTGACCAGATCTGAGAATTATCGCCTCCTTTCCCCATCTAGCACTGTCTTCTGGGGGTCCCTCATAGTGTAACCCCTCTCACTTGACTAACAATGCTCCTTCTTCATGACTCAGCCCTGCAGCCAGGTCACTAGATAGTCCTCCACCTCCAGGGCAGGAAAGTCCCAGCAGACAATGACCACGTGCCATTTTGGGCAGCCTTCTGTTTTAACTCCAGGTCCTTGGCAGCTTTGCCAGTGGCCGGTAGGGGAACCCAGGCCCACTCACTGTTCCAGGTTCCAGCCCTGGGACCCTGGGACTAGCAACATAAATCTGCTCAGTCTGAGGCTCTGTTGCCGTCCCTCGGCTCCTTCCTGCCCCATTTCTCTAGCTCAGTGGCGGACAATCTTCAGTCCAAGAGCTGCATGCAGCCCAGCAGAGTTCTGTGTGTGGCCCACAAGACATTTTGTTTACCATTGCCCGCACACGGGGCTGCCAGGTTCTCCTGGTTTTCATCCAGGTCGGGTTTTTTCCTACTTGTATTGCAAAAGTGGCCCACATGTAAAGCAAGGGCACGTGAAGTGAGGTGCATGCTGATTGCACATAACACTGTGAGAGCCCTACGCTCCCTCTGCAGCCTATCAAAGTGCTGCTACTGTTCGGTCAGCACACAGCAAATTCTTGGTATAAAAGTGCAGTTAGTGAAACTGCCCTTTCCCAGGAGACTGTCTTGGCAATAACAATCTTGCAGCCCACTGAGATGAAGGAGAGTCACTTCTGCAGCCCACTCACTAGCCTAGGTTGCCACTCAGTGCTCTAGGTTCTTGCCTATCTCTGGATTTATCACCAGAGATTCCTCCACTCTCTCTGGCTACTTTACCCTTCTAAACCTCGCTATATTCCTAGTCCAGGGCAGAACCAATAGAGCTTTCTCTTCCTCCTAGATTGCCTCCTTGCCCCTGACAAACTTCATTCCTCTTTCAGCAGCAACTGATGACCTCATCCCCACAGCTTCCTTCTATTTGCACTGCCTGGCTTCCTATGGCTAGCCCAGCTCCTGGACTGCATCTGCCATTAGGCCTTATCAAGCCCTGTTTCCATACCAGATGCAGCATTGTAAATTAATGTGTCCCTTCTGACCCCCATCAACCCATTGAGGGCATGTGTGGCATAGACATCCCATCCCAAGTGCTCAGATATTATGGTGATGGGAGCCATATAAGTCACTTATGGTATGTCTACACTGCCACCCTAGTTTGAACTAGGGTGGCTAATGTAGGCATTTGAACTTGCAAATGAAGCCCAGAATTTAAATATCCCAGGCTTTATTTGCATGTTGCTGGGCGCCGCCATTTTTAAATGCCCCATAGTTTGAACTACCTGCCTGCGGCTACACATGGCATGGACTAGGTAGTTCAAATTAAAGCTCATAATTCGAACTACCATTATTCCTCCTGAAAGGAGGGCATTTAAAAATGGCAGCGCCCAGCAACATGCAAATAAAGCCTGGGATATTTAAATCCCGGGCTTCATTTGCAAGTTCGAATGCCTACATTAGCCACCCTAGTTCGAACTAGGGTGGCAGTGTAGATGTACCCCTAGAGTCTTGGTTGAGAGTTGCACAGGGATATGTTGTCGGCAGAAACGCGCCACGTACCTTACGTGGAACTGGGTCTCTAGATCGCTCCAGGTGTGGTGAACTCAGAAAAGTCTCAGTGGTTTGGAAAAAAACAGCTGGAGCTGGAAAGAATCAACCTGTGCAAGGACCATGCCATGCTTCCTTACCCTTTCCCTTCCTGGCAAGTGCAGCACAGCATTGCCAGTGCCAGGCAAGGAGATTCCTCTAGGTGCAACACAGCAGGATGTGGCCATGCCTGGTGAAGTTATGCAATTAGCCAGGCATTACACTACTTTAGGAGGTGAGAGAGACACATATGAATATGTAACAGGTGTCTTTCTGAACACACATCTCTCCCTTTCCTGTCTGCTTGCTGCCATCCAAACAGGATCTTCTTCTCTTAATTAGCTAATGTTTTATTGAACAGGAGGTACCTTGCTCCAGAAGCAAGAGGTTTAATGCAGAATTGCACACAACCCATACAAAAATGTAGCATTAGAAAAACATAAGGGATGCAAAGTGAAGCATGCAAACATCAGGTACTGAAAAGGTCAAGACTTCTTGTGAAACCTTCACTTTACACTCTTATATATGCATCATAACACCGTCTTTAATTATATGATTGTCAGCTATTATTCCTGCAAGATCCATGTTCCATTTACTGCACAGAATGGGGAGCGCTCCGTGAACATTTACTACACACCATCCAGGAAGGGTTTTTCTCCCTTATCTTTTGCTTTTCCATTCATCGCTGCAGTATCTGATATCCTCACACATCTCTATCTGTACAGCACCCCTGTGAAGCCAGGTGGTTTTATTTCCACATTTTACAGATGATTGGTGCATCTACACAGTAGAGCTTAACTTGAAATAAGCTACACAAATTGAGCTATGTCAGTTGCGTAGCTTATTTTGTAATTGGGAGCATCTGCACAGCACTTATTTCGAAATAGAGCACTCTTCCTCTGACTTCCCTTACTCCTCGTACAATGAGGGTTACAGGAGTCGGAGTAAGAAGTCCTCCAGCTTGACAGTATTTCCACATTATTTCGAAATAACTGCCTGCTGTGTAGATGCGGACTAAGTTATTTCAAAATAATGTTGTTGTGTAGACACATCCATAGGGAACTGAGATACAGAGAGAGCCATTGAATTACTGACACAAACCCCAGAAGGCCCAAGCACTGCTGTAACCACAAGGCTATCTCTCCTCTGCCTCATTTGCCCCATACCACACAACCTCTGTAGTGAATTAGGAGAAATGTGATGGGCCCCAGACTAGGTCACTACACCACCCGACTTCATTTATTTTCCAGCCTGGGCACTGAATGAAACAGGGGTTTTGTGGAAAAACTATATGTGATCATGTGACTGAAAACTATTTAAAAGCAGAAGTGTAGAGGGCCAGACCTAAGGTTACACCTTGACTAAAGGAGATTCCCCTGAAGCTTGTAATAGCACAGAAGCACACAATGCAGTGCTCATTCCACTTGGTAGAGAGCAGTGGTACACATGTACACACACATTTGCCAATGCATTATAGTATAGCATAAATTACTAGAGCAAGTAATGCAGAAGGCTCCGTGTGCAAAGCCACTATGTGAATAGAATGCCTGAGTCCGACATTTAGTTATTTACATTGGAAATGATTCACCTAAAACAGTCATGGTAAAGAAGAGTTTAGGCAGATGTGTTGGGGTGGTCTAGCTAGCTATATATAGTCTCACAGAAGAGCAAGGGACTGAATTGAATGGTCTCTCAAGGTCCCCTCCAGCCCTGGATGTCTGAGTCTGTGCCTGGGGTCTGTGGGCTGAGGTAATCATTCTGTTTTGGTGCTTGTGTTTGAAACTGGGCCTGGATTTTTTAAAAAAGTCAGAACAGCTGAATCCTTCCAACAAATTAGAAGACTTTATTAGTCTATGAGCTGAAAATAATGGCTGCCATTACTCTTTAAACTGTAAGTGCTCCAGAGGGAGCAGCCTACGTGGATCTAAAGTGTATGCAAATAGACTTAGTTACCTTAAAAATCCCATGGGCCCTATACACATGATCTACCAATCTGTAACCCACACATTAGAGCACCTATTGGCATCAGTAGGTTGGAGACATTTGTGTATCAGCTGGTGGGGGTGGGATGTGGAAGTTCTGTGAGTGGGATGGTTCCTTCTGGTAGGGTGAGCACTGTAGGACATGGCTGAGGTGTAATGTACTTGGCTCTGAGAGGGCAGCATTAACTCTGGTGACTGGAGCAGAAGCTTTCAGATTGACCCATAGTGTGTGTCGGTGCTTTTTTTGTAAGAAAAAAGGTGCCAGTACTCCAGGCTCAAAGTTGTTGAGAAAAAAAACCCAGAAAAATTGTTGAGCAAAAAAAAAAGCCGTGCCAAGGGGCGAAATGCAGTCGCGGCCCCTTTAAGAGCTGCGTATCCCGGGTGCTTCAGTTTTGAGCCAAACCACACCAGAAAATAAGTGCCAGTACGCCAGAGGGGAATCGCATTCAATTAAGATGGGAAAACAGGTGCTGGTACTCACTGGTGTGCGTGTGGGCAGCAGTGAAAAGTTTCTCCCAGGGGAGGAGAAAGCTGATCTACCCTGTGTTTTACCTCAGGGTTCCCGAGGGAACACTCAGTCTCTCTCTTGTTGCTTTTGAGCAGTTCAGAGGGCGATTCAGAGCACAAGGCTATATGTGGTGATTACTGGCAATTGCTTAAAGGTTGGTGTCCTCACCACCTCACAAATGAGACTGTATGAAATCTATAACCACTTTCTCCCACATCAGGAAGGATGACCCCTCACTCACCCCATGCACACCTCTTCTTCCTTCCAGGTATCATCACTAGGCAAACCCAGATTTGTCCCTCTCATCTGTTTACACTACACATTGCACAGAGAGGGGCAGGCAACTGTGACAGGGTGTGGCCACAGAGGACCCCTTTGGGGGGCTTCCCAGAGTGCTGACATAGCCCCTGCTACTCTCCTTCCCACTTTCTGGGGCTTCTCACTGCCCTAAAACTGTTACTGTTCCGGCTGCACCTTCAAGCCTGGGAAATTTCCACTTCCTCTGGGGTCTCTGGTTCACTCTCCTGGGAATGCCAACCAAAGAATCATACTTCCCTATTGTTTTTAAAGATTCCCTTACTGCATGGGGAGTCACCTGGCCCATCCCTACCAACCACTGCTAAGACTTAAGGACAAAAAGCTATTTGCATATGATTGCACAGACACTGAGGCCACCCTTGATGACTTCCATTCACACATTTAAAACCCATAAAGTATATTCTACTCCACATGTCTAATTTTACACACAAGAATGATACACACCCCCAAATAAGATAAACAGATCCAGTGGATGAACACATGAAGATTGGTAGATTACACACAGTAATTTCCTCAAAGTACTTTTGAGTAATGTACATTTATGTCCATAAGTCCATTTCATAAAGCATGGGGGGAGGGTGAACCATCTCAGCGACACAGTTTGAAACCGAGAAATCCCCTTCCCTGCAGTCATGCGCACAGACATGTCCAATCAGACTGCACTACACAGACCATGCCTCCCCCCAGCTGTCCCACAGCGAAGTACTGTATTGGGATGAGTCGTAGTGCATGGATATGAATGAATCATTTTTCAGCAGTACTGAGCACCCGGAGATCCAGCCAGTTGGTACTGCAGGCACTCAGTATCTCTGGAAACCAAGTCATAAACTGTGACACGGGGTGATGACATGGGGACAATGTGTTGCGTTGTGCTGCAGCCACCTGATATTTCACTGACAGCTTTGCAGAGTCTTGACACAGCAACTTTATGCATTTAAAAAGCATTGACTCTTGCTCTGTAATGATAGCAACATGGCCAGTCCTCTGACACTGCAGAGATAACAGGCACTCACAGGTTACTGAACACTGAAATGAGAAGGTGCTAAGAGGTTGCGAGATTAATTACCATTTAACTGGCTGTTTCGATCCCTGGATAAGGCTGTAGTGAAGAAGACAGAAATGCCCAGATAATTTAGCCTGGTGCTATCTAGTAGATTACTCTGTACTTACAAGATTGCTAGTTACCATGTCATTAGAGTTCTAACACAGAAAAGCCAGTGCTAGGCTTATGAAACACCTTGTTACCACTTCAGCACCTGGTGTCAGAATAGCAGAGGGGTGGCACACAGGGCAGGCAAAAAACCTTGTTATGCACATATTTGAGGGTGTTAAATAGCTTAACAATTCCAATGGAGCAAGGTGGATTTTGGGGGTGAGAAGAGATGCCATAGATGAGAGAGAGGAGACAGATGCAGAATGTCTGGGAAACACAGTAGAAAGGGAAGGAAAGGCACACTAGGTGCTTTGACAGAGCTGTGTGTGTGCTCAGAGGTTTGGACTGGAATAGCAAGTGTTGCTGAAGATCAGGATTATCGAAGTGACCAAAAAATCAAACAAAAAAAGACACTAACTGTTTAAAAGCCGCGGGTTAGGCTTTTTGGCCACATCAGGCTCCTGTTGGCCGATGCCATTTTGCTGAGCTGGATGGCTCCCCTGCACCCAGTGAGTACAGGGAGCCATTTGTAGGGGCGCGTGGGGCAGCTTTGCAAGCCACACTTTCAGGGGTGAAGAGCCGCATGCAGCTCGCGAGCCGTGGGTTGGTCACCCCTGGACTAACAAAACATGTAGATGGTAGCATGAGCTTTCATGGTCACAGCCCACTTCTTCAGATGACTGGAATTGTGCTGTGCCCACGAAAGCTCATGATACCATCTACATATTTTATGAGTCTATAAAATGCTACCAGACCATTCGTTGGTTTTTGCTAGTTCATGGTTTCTGTCCCTCATTTTCACAATCCGAATGCAGAGGGAGAGAGTTTGAAAGAGTATCTTTGATTATCTCCGGTCATCTGATGAAGTGGGCTGTGCCCACGAAAGCTCATGATACCATCTACAAGTTTTGTTAGTCTATAAAGTGTTACCAGACCATTTGTTGTTTTTTTCATTAAGGCTACATCTACACTGGCGTGATCTTGCGCAAAAACTCTTTAGCGCAAGAGTTCTTGCATTAAAGTACTTGGGCAAGAGAGCATCTACACTGGCATGTGCTTTTGCGCAAGAGATGTGCTTTGGTGCAAGAGCATCCTTGCCAGTGTAGATGCTCTCTTGCGCAAGAAAGCTCTGATGGCCATTTTAACCATAGGGCTTTCTTGCGCAAGACATTCATGTTGCCTGTCTATACTGGCCTCTTGTGCAAGAACAGTTGCGCAAAAGGGCTTATTCCTGAGTGGGAGCGTCAGAGTTCTGGCGCAAGAAGCCCTGATTTCATACATTAGAACGTCAGTTTACTTGCGCAAGAACACACGGCCAGTGTAGACAGGCAGCAAGTTTTTGCGCAAGAGCAGCCGCTTTTGCACAAGATCGCGCCAGTGTAGACACAGCCTACAGGTATGTCTACACTTGTACCCTAGTTCGAACTAGGGATGCAAATGCAGGCATTCAAAATAGTCAATGAAGCAGGGATTTAAATATCCTGCGCTTCATTAGCATGATCTCGCTGGCGCGTTACTCTGAATGCCAGCTGTTTCGAAAGTGAAAGTGCGTGCTGGGACGCGTTTGTTCGAACCAATACATCCCGGTGCGCACTTTCACTTTTGAAACAGCTGGCATTTGGAGTAATGTGCCGGCGAGATCATGCTAATGAAGCACGGGATATTTAAATCCCCGCTTCATTGACTATTTTGAATGCCTGCATTTGCATCCCTAGTTTGAACTAGGGTGCAAGTGTGGTCATACCCTAACAAACTAACTCGGCTACCCCCTGAAGGTTTTGATTATAAAGCTCATTTTCCCCTTAGCAACTCACCATATATCTCATGTGGAACCAGTTCTGTCTCGTACACAATGCTTGTAATGTGCGCTTGTACCATTTCCCATCCTGTTTCCTTGGAGTAAACACTGTCCTATGTGAACCATCCATAGTACCTTGTGACGGGGAAGTTCACCACAGAGCTTGTGCAGTATGGCAGCACAAAGGGCTAGTATACTTTGAGACTGTATGTACTAGGGATGTGAACATGTAACCCTGGGCACGGTTAACCGATGGGCTCATCGGTTAATTGCCATGGTTGCACACAAGCTCTTGGTATGTGCAGAGAGCTGGCTTAAAACCTGGCTCCTGGAACATACCAGCTCCTGAGGTGCTGCCTGCCCTCTCTTCTCCCCACCCCACTACTGCCTCTGTATCAGAGGCAGCAGCGTGGGAGGAAGGTGGGATCTTCCTGCCCTCCCACACGCATGTAACCACGTTTACTTAATTAAATGCATTTTAACATCCTGAGTATGTGCAGAGCTACCACATCAAGGATCAGGAAGATAGGTCTCTGCTCCAAAATCTCTTCTGCAACCATGCCTGACATATTACTGCCTTAGAGAGACAGGCTCTCTGCCATAGCACTGTGTTACCAGAAAGACATTAACAAACCCAAAAGGCTTCAGAGCAGAGCAGCAGAAATGATGAGGGGCCGTTGATTTATGAAGAAAGAGTAAAAGGCCTAACTATGTTTAGCATGGCTAAGCAATGATGAAGGGAAAGGTTATAAGTGTGGAAATATTGGAAAGCAGCGTGTTTTCAGAAGTGTCGGAGGAGTGCTATTTAGGGCTGTACATGGAAATTATCACTAAGAGCAATGGGACTGAGACAGGAAAGGGAAAGGCAGCCTGAATATCAGGAAATCTTAACAGTAGATGTGTTTGCCTGTGGAGTGTTTGCATATGGGAAGCAGTGGAAGCCCCTTTGGGATATTCAGAACTACAGCCATCAAAACACTAAAAAATGTCCTTCGAGTTAACTGCCCTCCATTCACAAAGGGATGATAAACTGAGGCCAGGTCTATACTACCAAGAAAATCGACCTAAGACACGCAACTCCAGCTATGAGAATAGCATAGCGGGAGTCAATATACCTTAAATTGAATTTCTGCAGTGTCCCCACTGCAGGAGGTCAATGGGAGACGCTCTCCTATCAACTTTCCTTACTCCTCACGGCTCGGTGGAGTACCAGGGTCGACCGAGGCACCAACAGTGGTTGATTTAGTGTGTTCTTATAAGACCAGCTAAATCGAACCCTGGAAAATTGACCTCTGGAGTGTCGATCTCCAGGTAAGTGTAAACCTGGCCTCAGTGGGATTTAAGAAGTATATTCCAGTTCTAACTCCTTCGATTCAACATCTTTTAGTTTGGTGTATAAATGTGTGGCCAGTGTGTGTTTGTCCAAGTGTATGATACACACATACAAAAAAAATCTGGAATATAAATCTGGGGTCAGAGCTGCACCTGTTAGAAGTCAGAGGCAATTCAATGAAGTCAGCTAAATCTCTGGCTCATAATTTTTAAAGATAAATAGGACCCTACCAAATTCACAGTCCATTTTGATCAATTTCATAGTCATAGGATTTTAAATGTGGTATATTTCATGATTTCAGCTATTTAAATCTGAAGTTTCATGGTGGTGTAATGGTAAGGGTCTTGACCAAAGGCAGTTGCAAGGTTTTTATAGGGAGTTGCAGTACTGCTACCCTCACTTCTGCACTGCTGCTGGCAGCAGCGCTATCTGCAGAGCTGGGCAGCTGGAAAGCAGCAGCTGCTGGCTAGGATTGCAGCTCTGAAGGCAAAGACACCACCAGCAGCAGCACAAAAGTAAGGATGGCATGGTATGGTATTGCTACCCACAGCAGCGGAGTTAGGGCAGGGCGAGTGGGGCGGCTGCCCTGGGCCCTGCGCTTCCCGAGGCCCCGCGCATGCGCCTTGGCACCATGGCGCATGCGCTGTGTCAAAGGGGGGGCCCCACGAAATTTTGCTGCCCGGGGCCCCGTGGCGCTGCCCTAGGCCCCGCGGCACTCTCATCCGCCCCTGGCTACCCATACTTCCGCACTACTGCTGGCAGCACTGGGCCCTAGTCAGCAGCAACCACTCTCTAGACATCTAGCTCTGAAGGCAGCAGTGCAGAATTCAGGGTTGCATGGTATGATATTTCCATCCTTAATTCTGCACTGCTGCTAGTGAGGAGTTGCCTTCAGAGCTGAGCACCTGCTAATAGCCACGGCTCTCCAGCTGCCCAGCTCTGAAGTCTGTGCAGAAATAAGGGTGGTGATACCACAACCCCCCTAAAGTAATCTTGCAACCCCCCCGGCAACTCCCATTTGGGTCAAGACCCCCAATCTGAGAAACGCTGTTCTCCTCCATGACATCTGTGTAGTTTAGAGTAAATGCACACAAAAGACTAGATTTCACAGAGGGAGGCTGTATTTCATGGTCTGTGGTGAGTTGTTCATGGCCATTAATTGGGTAGGATCCTAAAGATAAACTTCTCCACTAAGTAAGTGACTTACTAAGGATATAAGATAGGAAGAAATGATGCCTTATGCATATCTGCATTGTGTCATTCATCCCACCAGACACAGCTGAACATTAGCGGTTTCTGTATTTCTCTCTCTCCTTCCGTCCTTCCTCTTGTGGCTAGCTCTAATGGAGAGATGGTGTCCAGAGAGACTTCCGAAAGATTCATCTGGTTAAGACAGCTGACTGTCCAGGGGCAACACAGGCTTCCAGCAAAAGCTTTCATTTCTGTCCCACAGGAGGGTGGGTTTAGCAAAATGTATCCCTTAGGGACTGAATGGTTCAGGGCCTCCGGTTGGCTTCAGGAAAGGGAGCTGGTGGTGCAGGAGATGTCAGACAGCAATATTTGAAATGGGCATTTAGTTCTTTCAAGCATTAAAGGCCTTTAGGACCCAGCCATCAGCAGATGCCTGGGTTTAGAGGAGGTCTATATGTTCCTCTGTCAAATAAAGTGCAGAAAAGTATTTTAATAAAAAGACCATTAGGACAATCAGGACAGTGGTGTCAGGTCTACACTAGACCCAGAAGGTCGGCTTAAGGTACACAACTCCAGCTATATAAAATACTTATCTGGAGCTGGCTTATTTTAACCTGAGCTTGGCACCATCTTCACATTGGGAGGCCAATGGAAGCAAATGCTTCCATTGGCTTCTCTTACTCCTCATGACTGTGAGTAGTACAAGCACCAACTGGAGCCACCCTCAACGTTTGATTTAGTGGGTCTTAACTAGACCTGCTAAATCAAATGCCAGAAGACCGATCTCCAGCATGGCAAGTGGAGATGTGGCCTGGGGGTGCTTTCTATTGAGAAGTTCTGGACATACCACCAATCAGAAGAGTGAACTGCAAGTCACTCCAACACTGATGACAAATGCTTGGATAGAAAGGGAGAAGATGTGGACAAGCTAATTCAAAATTAGACTCTTACTTTTTCCAGAAACAAGTCCCAGATCCATCCTTGGTGTGGGCCACTGCTCCCCCTAGTGGTGCTTTGAGCTCTCCATTTTTCTTCTTATTCTCTCTTGTATCCCACTCAGCTCCAGCAACCATCTCCATCTGCTTCCACTTTTCTGGGGGTGCTGAAACCTCCTGCAGCCTCTTGTTCCTGTGCCCCAGTAATTTGGCCCACACATTATATTCATCTGGAACTTGCAAGAAAAGAGCTCCATCCAGTGCAGCACACCTCACCTTGCTGGCCTAAGGAAGTGCAGCCAATAACATTGTCCATAAAATCACTGCATCACCAGTGTCTAAAATGTGTGTGCTCCAAAACCCCTCTAGCAGTGCCTTAACTCCTAGGTCTACCTTCCTTGTGCTCCTCTCTCACTGATGAATGTCAGAGCAGGCTTTGCTTCTCCAATGGCATTGACTAGTACTAGTTTGATCACATCCTTAGTGGGTGCGGTGTTGCATTCCTGAAAGCTGAGATCATTACTCTGACCTGGGAGGTGGTGTGTTTGTTTAACATGGCGTCTGAGGAAGTGGGTCTGGCCCACGAAAGCTCATCATCTAATAAACCATCTTGTTAGTCTTTAAAGTGCTACATAGTCCTGTATTTTGTTTCTGGTACTTGACTAGGCCAGGAAGCAAAATATTTCTTTGATGTTTTCATGCTGAGAACCCACTGTTCTAAACCAGACTGAGAAGCTCTTCCTAAGGGAGGGGTGAAAGCACCATCACCTGGGAAGTTTAAATGGACTAGAGAAGACAACGCATTAGCAAAGGTGCAGTGAGTAAAGAACTGTCCTGTATTGGCCCACAAGAGAGAGACTAAATGTGACAGAATGGATTTTGATAAGATGGCCCTCATTTAATGCTACTATCTAGATATATTTCTAAAGGATCAATTTGGGGAAACACTAAATCCCCATATTGTAGGCTAAAGTTAGTGCTACACTTGCAGCACAACAAGGGACAGATTTTTTTAAATGACTTCAATTTTTATACATGCTTTGGTGCATCTCTTCTGTTTGCACACACTATTTAGAAAACTGCACATGCAGTTTAGGTGCACAACTATATGCATGAGTTATGTGTGTGCAGTTTTTAATGTCTGACCCTGTGGGTTGATTAAGTTATTATGGGTGGGTGCAGTATCTTCCAAGGACAAGAAGCAATAAACTTAGCAAGGGAGAATTAGGTTGGACATTAGGAAAACATTAACTATAAAGAGAGTTAAGCCCTTCAATGGGTTACCTAAGGAGATTGTCCAACTTGTTCTTAAAAAGATGCACAGGCAACTGTCAGGGATGGTCTATGGGAGCTGCCTGGGCCATGCTTTGCACGGCAAGTGGGGGTGCAGCAGGAAGGGAACACAGAGACACACATGGTCCCAGCAGCTGACCGCTTTGAGTGTCATGTGAGGGTGCAGCAGGCGGGAAGCCTACTTGAGGGTCCCGCTGGGCTGCTGGCTGGGACCTACCTAGGATAAGCACTTCCTAGCCAGAGCCTACACCTGGCATCCCACCCTCTTCTTTTCCTAACTCCATGCCCCAGGTGACAACCCAAACCCTCTGAACCCCATCCTGCACAACTAACCCTGGTCACAACTTCCTCCCAGATCCTGCATCACTCCTACACCTCTCCCCCAGGTCAAAATCCTCCCTTGCACCCATACCTCCTCCTGGATCCTGCCCCAAGTCATAACCCCCTCCTTCACCCTAACATCCTCTCAGACCCCACGCCTCCTCCTACTCCTCAATTTCCTACTCGAAGCTCCCTTCTGCACCTAACCTCTATCCCAGAGTCCACATCTCCTCTATTAACAAAGAAAAGTGCAGCCCTTGACCACTTACTAAATTCCCGAAGTGCCCCCCCCATCAAAAATTATTGCACACCCCTGAGCTAGATGACATCTTCTTGAAGTCACTTCTAACCATACATTTCTATGCTTCTGTGATGTTTCGTTGCAGCATGATAGTCTGACATCAGTTATAGTACAGGTGGGTTCAGTACAGAGGACAACACTGGGAGCTTTCAGGGGACCCTCTAGAGTAGCTGTTGCACATACAGAAAGGGATTTTTGTATCATTGGATTCCCTTGGCCTGCCTTGTATTACATTTCTGTCTGTAAGCTGCCAGGACATTTCGGTCTCTGGGTACTGCCAGGCTTGAGCTCAGTGAAACTGACATTAATAGGAAATAGATTTCCAAACAATCAACCCTAATGAATTTTGAATATTATTATGATTAATGCCAAGGAAGTTGAACTGATTATCCAGTATCCAGAAGTTAAGTAATGGAGCCTTGTCTAAATCATGTATACTCTTCAGGCAGGAGTGGATCTGGCTGCAGATGAAAAATGGGCATGATTTCTCCAGCGAGGGTATCATGGGCAGGACAGAGAGAAGGGGTAATGGAGAGGAAAGATTAAGAGATACCAAGATGACACCATCTTTGCATGTAGAAGCAGCACATGCAATTTGTTTAACGCTGTAGTTTTTTGAACATCGTACTTCCGACCATTTTGTGAGTTTACTTGCAGATTACTAAGCAACTATCTATTGGCATAACACGCCCCCTAACTTCGTGCCTCAAGATGATGCATGTAGAAATAGAAATGTGTTGAAGACATTGCTTGCAGCCTGCTGTTTTGACTTAGCACCCATCTTTTTGATTCGTTGTTGATCTCTGACACACCCATCACTGTATTATCAGGTCACTATCAGGTTGCACCACAACACATGACGTGATGATGTGCCAGCATCAAAACATATGCGCTTTTATGATCGTATAGATATGGGAGAATTTAAAATCAGTCTGAGGGCTGGTAATACGCTGCCCAAAAGAAATGTCAGTTTGGCCGCATGCCAGAAATATTCTGGGCAAGTGAAAAGCAAAAGAGAAGGTATGTTGGAGGGGGTTGGATAATTTCAAGTGTAGCCAAAATGTTGACTTCTCCAGTGTCCGTTAAAGGCCTGCTCATCACTAAATCTTGGGGGCTGACTCCAGACACTCATGCAAATTTCCATCTTCATCCAAGTAGCTTGAGTTTCTCAGCACATGATGGAGAATTACACACTGGGACCTGTAGTATCTTGGGACAATACTGACATGTGCTTAAGATTTATAGGGCCCTGTGCAGTACTATTAACCTTGTGCCCCTATTTCCGACCATAGCTGAAGGAGGGGGATGGCCATTTTTGAGAAATATAATTTTATACTTTTCAGCAATGCACCAATGAAATGTTTAAAGCAAATTTTAAAGTAAGGTCCTGTGTCGACTAACACAGTAAATTCAGAAACTGACAGTATATCCCCAGGGTTGGCCAATGCCTGTTAAATGGCTTCATGACCACTTGAATGGCTCTTTCACAGGTTTCGTGTTCTGCTAATCGGTCTGACAGGCTTGTTCACTTTTAAGTTCACTGGATCCTTTCCAGAGGAAGCAGACCCACAGGACAGGGATAGGAAGAAGCCAGTGGGTGAACATTAAGACCTAGTGGCGCCCCAAATTTTGATGTGCCCTATGCAGCTGTATATTTTCTGTCTGGGTAAGAATGGCCCTGGGTCAATATGGAGCATTACATGCTGGTATCGGGAGCTCCCATGGGCCACATCTCTTCATTGGATACAGCTTGAAGCCATTCCATTAGGTCCCTCTTTTCATCTGTGCAGCCTGTTACTGTGCACAATTTGGGCAGAGTCTGGGGCCTGGTGTCTCTAGTCGTGGATGTGGTTATGAGGCTGGTAGCACTGCGGTTGGTCTCACTGAGCACTTTGCAAACCAGAGCTGAGAACGGCTTTCCCTGCAGCTACTCCAGATATTAGGCTTGTGGCCAGGTCATGCCGATACCATTTGCATGACCAGCTGCTTCTCAGCTGAACAACATATGACCTTAAGATGTAAAACTCCGCACGTGCTCAGAAGCTACTATTTCTGAGGCATCAGTTTGGAAGCCAAAGAGAAATGCTGTGCCTTGCTCATTTGCACATTTGAATATGACAAGCCTAGTTCCGTCATAGCAGCAGGTGCTGATGTCTGTGCTCTGGGGACAAGAGGGCCTGCTGTTTCAGGCCTGCCAATGGGAGGGGGGCAAAAAGGGGCAGTTGTCCCAGGACCCAGCAATTCATAGGGACCCAAGGCAGCTGGCTGTTGCTACTGCTGCTATGATAGTGGTAGCCAGAGCTCTGGGCCCTTTAAATCGCTGCCGGAGCACTGTGCTGCATGCTCCAGGCAGTGCTAAGCGTGGGGGCAGAGGGTGCTGCACTCCAGGTGGCGCTGAGGGCTGCTGGATGCCAGCATGGTGTGCTCCAGGCTGGCTGCCCCTTCCCCTTCCACCCAGGCCTCAGTCTCTTCTAGGAGCAGGAGCTGGGAACACGCCACACCTTGCCCAAGGGCCCGCAGAGCACCCCTGCAAGCTTTGAAGGGTGGTTTGGGGCACAGCCACACACTGAGTTCCTCTCGGTGTTCCTGGCAAACAGAATTAAATATATCTGTGAGATTAATTCTCTGTTTCCCATTTTTTACCCACCCTCCATGCTACCTCTGGCATGTCTAGCCAGCAGGTAATCTAGCAGAGAGCACAATCCTGGATACAGGCATCTCTTAGAACAGCAATGATTTATATCAGGCCATTTTGAGGCAGCAGTCTTTACCTCTAGCTACAGCCACCCCTGCTCCCCCCCTCCCCCATTTGCATAAGTAATTGGCAGCTTGTTAATGGCTCATTAGGAAGGCTGAAAACCGTGGGATTGAAACAAACTCAAAGGCTCAGAGATGGGGGAAGGGTGGAAAGGACGGTGTCCCGGCTTGCAATTACACTGCTGAATTCCACCTAATTCAGAATTACGGGTCATAAACCAACCTGATTGTTAAATGAAGTAAGGAAAAACAATGTCAATGGGAAGCTGTATTTTTCGGCTTGTATTCAAACACAGAATGTGTGTCTGGAGGGAAGAAATAGTCCATCTGCTTCCAGGAGGTGTGTCTTGTCCCCCCTTCCTGACCTTGCAGTAACTTTATCTGGTCATCATCCCCCGCCTCATAGCAGAGGCATCCAACTGGCTACATCCACCAAACAGAAAGCACATGGGGCTCCCTGCCTCACAGCCAGGGCACTGCCTCCTCCCACCTTGTGACAAGTCTAGGGACACAGGTGCCAGCTGTGTCCAGTCAGGAGAGTCCAGGCCTATTTGTAAACACAGACATGGCCACAAGAGCAGGGCCCTTCATTGAGCGAGCGAGTGATGAACCCGGCCCACAATAAGCTGCCTTCTGTAATTGGCACCCGGCCTGGACACACAGCCCACTACATGAAGCTGCGAGCATGCAGAGCCTGGCAATTAGTGAAAGCCTGCCCTCCCCTCCCCATGAGCAGTGAGGGAATGCAAAGCAGCTGCTTCAGGAAGCTGAGGAAAATCAGTTGGTGTGGTTTTGGTTGTTGGTTTTGCAGGGAAGTCAACAGTTAATTCTCCACTCTGGCTGCAGTAGCAGGGACCATCTGAACCAGCAAAGTTACAAGGCCCTTGATTTCACCTGCTGGATGGAGAACAGGAGCTTAAAAGCCCCGAGTGCAGTGTGTTCTCTCTGTAGGCCTGAGCCATATGTCCAGCAAAGAATTGAAGTTAAGTGGAAGGGCGCAAGCAGGGGAAGAAAGGAGGCGTGGCAGTCTGTTTGATCTGCGCTTTGCAGGGAGCAGCAATCCTGACATTTGGAGTGAGCGGAGGAAAGAGCCTGGGCCACAAAGTAGAGCAGCAGCAGGAGGGCCCATCCGGAAATGCTGTAACAATATCAGGGGAATTGCTTTGCAAGGTCTTCACAGGACACTCCTCCCTCCCATGTGTCCTGAGAGGAGAGATCTGTGCAGCTTTGAAGGCCGGATGGGGCTGGTGGGAGGACCTGTTAGGAACCTCTATGTAACTCAGAGGCTGTGTCTGTGTGAATCTGAGGTCTCTGCTGTAGCAGAGCCCAGCTGTGGAGCTGGACCACAGTGAGTCACCGATCAGCCTTGCAGTCTCTTCGGAGTCCTCCGAAGGACAAGTAAGGACAAGTGAAGCTCTGGTACCAAATGGCAGCCTCTCTGTTGAGTGGGATCCTTTCCATTTGATTTCTCTTGCCAAAGGGAGTGGGAAAAGGAACGGTTTGCTTTTAATGTGAGGTTACAGTGCCACTCATGATAATATCCTGTCGTTTCTCTAGTGCCTTTCATCACATATAGGCTATGTACATGGTAAAATGGAATTCCATGTCCCCCAGCCCTAGGTGAATACCTCTCCACACTTACACGGGCTTAAATGCAACCACCTCTGGGTTTGAACATGCCAGCTGTTTAATAGAAAAGCAATAAGGCAGGTTAGAAAAAAGAAAAGAAGCATAATGTCTGCAGGGAATATTTAAAGCAAAATGTGGCTAAAATCCTGTCCTTGCACAAAGCAGGCTGGAATCCTTAGTGAACACAGAGGTTCTCCCTTTTACATCAAATCTGAAATCCGGCACTTCCAACAGCACCGCATCGATGAGCACCATGCTAAGGCCTTGGATTCAGCACTGACTCAGGGCAGACAACCCCCGTCTGGATTGCCAGCAACACCTGGGGTATGTCTACACTGCCACCCTAGTTTGAACTAGGGTGGCTAATGCAGGCATTCGAACTTGCAAATGAAGCCCGGGATTTAAATATCCCGGGCTTCATTTGCATGTTCCCGGGCGGGTGCCATTTTTAAATGTCCATAGTTTGAATTACCTGCCCACGACTACACGCGGCACGGACTAGGTAGTTCGACCTAGGAGCTTTCATTCTAACTACCTAGTCCGTGCCGCATGTAGCCGCGGGCAGGTAGTTCGAACTATGGGCATTTAAAAATGGCGCCTGCTCAGGAACATGCAAATGAAGCCCGGGATATTTAAATCCCAGGCTTCATTTGCAAGTTCGAATGCCTACATTAGCCACCCTAGTTCGAACTTGTGGCTTGTGTGGGCTCACAAAATCACAGCTT
Organism: Pelodiscus sinensis; assembly: GCF_052426305.1. Taxonomy (NCBI): domain Eukaryota; kingdom Metazoa; phylum Chordata; order Testudines; family Trionychidae; genus Pelodiscus; species Pelodiscus sinensis. The sequence goes on from NC_143065.1 coordinate 31,504,920, forward strand.
GCTGTGGTGGGCAGATGGTAGCATCACTTGTTGATTCTGTTTTAAGTAGCGGCTTAGCCATGTGCAGAGGCTTTCCCTACATCTCAGCTGGATTTACTCTGCTCTTCATTTCTCAAGAGATGACCCAGGCACCTGCAATTCTTATTCACTCAAGACTGCTCTAGGTTATTGAACAGCAAATATTGTCCTCAGCAGAAATGAGGGGGACACACATCTGGTTGCTAAAAGAAACTCCGGGGGTAAGAATCTTCAGGTGCTCTTGGTGCTGGGGTTCCAAAGAACATGCACACATGTTCCATCCTGGCCCAGCCTGGGAAGTCATCCAGTTTTGCCATTAAAGGAGAGCCCTGCTTCTCCCCCTTCCCTCCTACTCCCCAAGCACACAGCAGGAGTTGAGATGGCAACCAGAGAGCATGTGACCTGTCACCAGGTTTAAAAAGAATTACAGGCTGCCCCGACTTGTGACATGATCAGTTCCTGGGATAGTATCACAAGTTGGGGGCGTCATAACTCGAACCCACATTTACGATAGGCGCCAGGCACCATTGTAAATGTGGGCCGGGGACGTAAGTCAGGGGATTTCAGCCCCTTCCGCACTTAAAAAAAATGGCCATAAGTGTGGGGGATCGCAATTCAGGTTGTCATAGGGCAGGAGTTTCCTGTAATTTCTTGCATGGGTTCCACGGTTGCACTCACAAATCAAAGAGGCCAGGAAATGGCACCAAGTTCTCTTATTCTCCCTACCTCATCCTGGAAGAAACCAGACAAACAACATCTAACCTTCCAGCACACAAAAGGTAAAATTTACCAGAAAGCAGCTTCATTTAAAGAGAGACGTTTTCTGTGTCTCAGACTGAGTAGCTTGTCCTGAGGCAGCAGCAAAAGTAACAAGAGCAGTGGCCTGTCAAATTAATGCCAGCCAAGGGTACGTTTAGACTGTGTTGCTATTTCGGGATACCGGAAGTATCCCAAAATAGCAACGATGCATCTTTAAAAATGCCAACTATTTCCCAAAATAGTGGGCATACTATTCTGGCGTCCCTGTAACCATTGTTCCATGAGGGTTACGGGATTTGTTTGAATAGTGCTGGTGAGTTAGGATCCAGAATCTAACTCCTCCAAACTTCACAGGAGTTTCTGTGACCCAGGCCTGTCTTTAGTTTTGGCTACGTCTAAGGGTGCATCTACACTGCAGGGCTTAACTCGAAATAAGCTACGCAAATTGAGCTACGTCAATTGCGTATCTTATTTCAAAATAGCTCATTTTGAAATAGGGAGCATCTACACAGAACTTATTTTGCAATAGAGCACTCTCCCTCCAACTTCCCTTATTCCTTGTACAATGAGGGTTACAGGAGTTGGAGTAAGAAGTCCTCCAGCTTGACAGTATTTTGACACTATTTCGAAATAACTGCCTGCTTTGTAGATGCAGACTAAGTTATTTTAGAATAGCGCTAGTTATTTCAAAATAGTGTTGCAGTGTAGATGTACCTTTTGAGAGTAGTTGTTCAAGTTCCCTATTGTCTGAAACCCTGCACTATGTTGGCAAGCTTCTCTGTGATCCACTGCGGTGTGGCCACACTCACTAGGCATGGTGTGTCTTTTCAGTCCTTTCTAATCAGCTATATGTCATTCAGAAAGCTGGGACAAGGAGACTTCTTTCCCCAGACACCAGGCTTCCTTCCTGGCAATCAAACCTGGAGCCTTATAATAATAATCATACATAGCACTTATATAGCTTTACATCTTCAAAGTGCTGTACTAGCATTAACTAATTATCCCTCTCCCTAATGGCCATTAATCCTGGCCTTTCATGAACCTCCCCCATTTCCCCGAGGTTCAGCTCTAATACAGCAATAAGCCACTCTCAGGGAGTGTCCTGTTATCTTGCAATCTGCTGCCTCGGATGTGTAATGAGGCCCCAAAGCAAAGGCCAGGTGCCTTGGGCCATTGGAGATGTGCGATTATAGAACAGTGCATGACCTTGAGAGTGGTTTATCCTGATTCTAAGATGGCTTTGTTATGAAAAGACAGCTCTCCGCAGCTCTGAGGCTACATTCATTTGTGGGCATGTATTGCCAGGACAGTTTTGGAAGGAGCAGAGCAGTAGAAAGGATATGGAAGCTGGAGAGGTCGATGTAGAGAGAAAAAGTTAGAGCTAGCTCTTAGGTATTTTGTAGTTACACAAAAAAATTAGTGAGAATAATCCAGGGAGTCTAAATAGCAAGGAGAAGGGGGGGGGGGAGGAGGTTCTTTCAGGAGCAAGAGAGAAGGCTGAATGTCAGGATACACTTCTTGAGAGTGAAACGTGTAACCAGGTTGTGGAATGGCTCTCAAGGAGAGTTGTGGGAGTTGTATCATGTGGGATTTTGAAGTCTGCACTGGACAATCCTGGATTGCCCCAAGGAGACAGATGTGGATTTCAGAATAGCTGTTTTCTAGCTCTGCTATATCGGCTTCTGGGTGGGCATGATGGAGGGTAGAGAAGAGAGTGACAGGAATCGTTCAGAAATTATTCTGAAGCCACGCTGACTTGACAAGGAGTCAGCCGGCATGATCACTGTTATTGCAAGAAACTGCCACCCCGGGCTCTGTCTCAGCAAACTGTGGATTGATTGAAGCAAACTTTCATCTTCCCTATAAAGATACGTAATGGTTCTCACCAGAGCCAAGGACATGAAATGTAAATTGGCTCTGTGAAGGAAAAATAAAGTCCGTTTTGTAGACAGATTTGTTTAATAGCCTCATTTCTCTCCAGTGCTTTTGCCAATGCATTCTACTCCAGGTGGTCCTGTGTACTGTGTACAGGGTTAGGAGTCATGCTTGTGTGATTATACAGTGTGAACATGGGGGGAGTGGGGAGGAAGAACCTCCAGTGTGCAATGTCTGCTTTAGCCTGCACATAATGTGAGAAGGATCTTCTGTTATCTAGCCACATCTTATGTACGGTAGCCTAAGCAGTCTAATCTATCTGCCCTCAAATCTAAATCATGTTTGCAACTTTAGCAAGCAGCAGGGCATAGCAGACTGAGCACAGGACTGAGATCCAGGAACTCCTGTATTTAATACTCAGCTCTGCCAGGACTATAAAACCTCAGGAAAAGCCCTTCAGTTTCCCCATCTGTGACATGGGGATTATAATTTATAACCTGGACCAACCTTGTACACTGCTGGTAAGTAGTTAATTGCTGTGCTGTAAAGCTGCTGAAAACTGCTACCATGCTGAAATACAGAACTCCCAAAAAACTCTTACATACAGACTCTAGGTTGGACATATTTTGGGTTCCAGAGGCTTTTGATTCTGCCCACATCCATCTCCATAATGAATCGTTGCTATTTTTTCAATAACAAATATGTTGCACATGATGTAGGGATGAGATGAGCCCTTTGCTCTGCATGTCTGTGAATAGATGCACTAAACCAAAATTCTGTCTTTATGTCCTTGGGATAACAGCTGACCTTGTATTTTACTTTATGGGTAATTTTTCCCCAATGTGTGTCCAGAGAAGGCCAATGACTTGGCTCATGATTTGGCTCATTAGACATGAGATGGACCATTGGTTCTTTTCTCTACATTCAGGGCCAGATTCTCAGCTGGTAAAAATGGTTGTAGTTGCCTTGAAACCAGTGAAGCTACACCAGTTGATACAAGCTGAGCATCTGGCACACAAACTCTCTGACTGGTGCATCTCTAGTTCAGAAGGGAGTTAAATGTACGCAATAGATATTTCATTACTTGTATCTCCAATGAGCCCCAAGTTGCAGCAGATCTACAGAGATCTGCAGTGATTTCAGAACTGCTGGAAAACTGAATCAGTGCTACTAAAGGTGTGGGGGGAGCCAAACATTAGCATAAAGCAATTGTTCATTAATCAACATGGATATAGATCACATTGTATAGACAACAAATTTCCCTGGAGTTCTTCAAAATAAGGGAAAACAAGTCATAAAAGGAAGTGCAGGAAAGAGCTAAGATTGCAGTTAAGTTTTTACAAAGAATAAAGGAAGGAGTCTTTCCAGTTGCAATAGAAATAGCATTTCTGGGGATTCAAGGCAGCAAACTGAGAGCATTTCAGCCAAAGATGGATCTCCAATTGGGAGGTGTGAAGGGGCACTAAGCTTTTCATCCTCACAAATTGCAATTTTGAGTATCTGTGCACACAGAAATGAAAGCTTGTTTTGAGACTTTACAAAATCATGTTCTAAAATTAGGCTGTACTAAGAATTACAGGGGAGGCAAGTTGACAGAACTCTGTGGGCCTGGATCTGCACCTCGTTAATCACTGAGGAAGTTTGGATCAGCCCTTCCTGATTCAGGGCTCTCTCTGCTATGCATGCTACCCATCTCATAACTTGCTTGGAACACCTCTGTGGCATGGTGTCTGTAGCTTGTGAGTGTTGTTGCTGGTCTCTGTTGACATCATATTAGCACTAGCAGCAATCTAGGGAAGTAGGCTAGGGTGGAGAGAAAGTTTGAGAATTCCTGAGGAAAGCAGGAACTTGCAAAGCGTTTACTTTCTGAATACTGTTGCCTGCTTGACCAAGCAGTGGCTGAAACCAGTGGCCTGGCAGGAAGGTTTCTGTTTGGATGGGAAACCAATGATACAGCTGTAGAGTATGTTCTTCGTGTCATTTGTTCATTTACAAAAATGTACACCAGCTCTTTCTATGAACACCGGCAGTAACATGATACACACAGGCAGCCCCCTGTTGCTGAAATGCAAGATAAGGCGTTCCAGCACGTCCCAAGAAGCAGCTGTCTTTGCCCATCTCCAGAGACAGAATTCAATCACTTTGTTCCAACTGCCTCATAGTTGCACTTTAGTGCAGGGACGAGGGGGTGTCTGGAAAAGTCGTGAAGAGCTTCCCAACTGGGTGTGTGCATGCATGCATGCACAAAGGGATTCTCTCAGCATCCGCAGAAGAATGGAATTCTTAGATGCTCTGTCCTCAGAAGAAATGAATGCCAGAGACATGGAACCATGTTGCTCTCAATACCTCCTACTCAAAGCTTCTGTCAGTTAGTCCCCTGCTGATGGTGATTCCCGTACTGAAGGACAAAACAGAAACTGGTCCTGCTCAGAGACTTAATTGTACAACAATCTTTAGCAAAGACAAGGTGGTTCCTTCTGCTTTCCTGCTGTTACCGCTTGTCTTGTATTTGACTGAAATGTGCTGGAGATGGTAGAACTGTCCCAGAAATGGCTTCCCCTCAGAGGATTTGTCTTAGGCTGTCATTTCAAGGACTCCGCAGATTTCAGAGATTCAAAAGAGAAAGACTTTACCCCCCTAGATTCCATGGTGATGTAGCCAGCATGAGAACCTACTAACAAAGTAAAGTCCCAACTGTGCTTTTGCAGCTGCTGTTGCTTGCTTGTCCGTGACTGGATTCCTGGTGCAGGTTTCCAGATGCACACCCCTTTGTACAATTATTTAATAGGACCCTAAACTGGTTTAAGGCTATCCTAGACAGCAGGAAAACTACCATGAATATCGATATACTTTTGCCATGCATATTTCTGTGGATTTCAGGTATAAAACTGAATAGCCCATTCATTCTGCAATATCTAGGCCCAGGAAGGCTAAGGATAATGCTTTGGCTTAGACTGTGGATTTCTGCCTTTTGTTGTTTCATCAACAAAATACATTCTAGGCATTTTGCTGTATTACTTTACAAGTCAGGATAAACTTAAAAAACAACAAATGGTCTGGTAGCACTTTATAGGCTACCAAAACATGTAGATGGTATCATGAGCTTTCATGGGCACAGCCCACTTCTTCAGATGACTAGAGTCATCCGAACTCCGGTCATCTGAAGTGGGCTGTACCCATGAAAGCTCATGATACCATCTACATGTTTCGGTAGCCTATAAAGCGCTACCAGACCATTTGTTGTTTTTTAAGTTTATCCTGTACAGATTAACTCGGGTACCCCCTGAAGCTTCTTTACAAGTCAGTTTTGGGAAGAGGAGATCTTTGGAGCTGAGCATTTATCTCAGTAGATTTCACTTCCAATCTGTCATATTATGATATTAGCCAGTTTACAATGATGGGTGAGTGGGGTGGGGGGGGGTTAGAGGGAGGAGTTAGTTAGCCTACCTGTCTGAGCATCCACAAGTCCTGGTAGCCTGCACTAGGTACAGCTTTTCCCCACTCCTACAGCTCTGATAACGCAGATTTGCCTGTGACTTTGTCACCATGTAGGTTGGAGGACACACCATGCTGCCCATCCGCTGGATGCCCCCGGAGAGCATCATGTACCGGAAGTTCACAACAGAGAGTGACGTATGGAGTTTTGGGGTGATCCTCTGGGAGATCTTCACATATGGGAAGCAGCCCTGGTTCCAGCTCTCAAACACAGAGGTACCCTCTAAACCATATTGTCTTGGGCTGGAGAGGGGAGATATGGCAGAAAGGGGCATAGTCATGCTACGTGTGTGTTGCAGGATATTTCAGGAACTGAAATCTGCAAGTGGGTTATTTCACCTCCTTCATTCACCTTGGAAAACCCGGGCCCAGCACACCATTCATATTGTCAGTAGGAAGTCCTACCCCTCCCCCACCTCACATGGCATTGGTGTTCACAGCATCATGGTCTTGCAGAGAAAAGTCTAGTGAAGCTATGGTTTTTGTCTGGGAAATTCAGCGTGACAGAGGTGCTTACTTTGAGAAGAACCCCTAAACCCTAATTACTCCTTTCCCAAACCTGTCCCTTCCTCCTGGGTTTGAATCAACCACAAGTAAAGTAAGGTATATGGGAGGCTAACCCCTCCCTATGCTGGCTTTAAGCAGTAGCCCATTGCAAGTAAATTATTACACTGATCTCGGTTTCTCCATCTGTGAAATGGGGATAGTCAAACTAACCCATCTACTAACCTGAAATAGTGCTTTGAACATACAGAGCTGATACAATTGGGCCCCGCCTTTCCTCTGTCCCTTTCCCTTTTCTCCTCAAAGGAGAGAATGCACAGGCAACCTGTGAACGATATTGCACACATGTTCATCTTGCTCGGTGTTAGGGCTTTGCCTGCCGTGACATGTTTGCTGTGAGCATGCTGGTTAGGAGCAAGCAGGGAAGACTCATGCAAAATCCAATGGCCACTGGAGAATTGATTCCACTAGACCTTATAGTGTCACTTAAATGAGTATGAGCAAGTCTGGGATAGACACCCTCCACTCTGAGACATCTACAGGGGACATGAGCAGTGTTTCCTGTAAGCTGAGTACTTGGGCAGCCACCCAGGAATGATTCAAATGCCGCACAGCTGATTAGCAGAGCAGCCACAATCGGCCACACATGTTTCAATTGGTGTTGCAGATCCATATGTGCCTCAGTGCACATAACAAAATTCATTCTGCTCATAGATGGAAAACATTAGAGGGAACATTGGATATGAGTTTAGATTTTGTCTGGCTGTTGTCCTTTTAAATGTAAAGTGAACCTTTTAAAACATAATGCTAAATTCTAGACGAGACCTTCACTGAGGGGGAAGATGGAATAGGGCACAGGACTAGTGACAGACCACCTGAAAACCCAAGTGAGCCCTACTGGCTAAAGGTAAACTTTGCTTCCTCTCTACAGATAGGGCTCTCACCATGGGTCTTTCAAATACAGGAAGCCTGTTAGGGTATGTCTAGACTACATGGCTCCGTTGATGGAGCCATGTAGATGTGTTTACTAGACATAGCAAAATGAAACAGCGATTTAAATAATAGCCGCTTAATTTACATCAAAATGGCCGCCACGCTGTGCCGACGATCAGCTGATTGGCACAGCTGGGCAGTCTAGACGTGCCGCGGTCAACAAGGGAAGCCTTTGACGACCGCTCCGATAAACCTCATTTCATGAGGCTTCCCTTGTCGACTGCGACGTGTCTAGACTGCCCCGCTGTGCTGATCTGCTGATCATCGACGGCCATGTAATCTAGACATACCCTAGGGGTCCTCGTTCATGTCTGTCTGCCGGCTCACCTAAGGCCCCCAAAATGGACTCTGCCATTATCAGCTGCTTCTCCAAATTTGCTTCTGCTCTCGCTATTTCTGTGCAGACCAATGATTCTCTGTTTGGATGTGTAGCGGGCCCCATTACTAATCACAAGCGATAAATGCCAGGTCCCCCTCACTGGTCTGCCTGCCTCACCACACTGTTTGATATCTGCATTTATCCACAGTATGTCCATTATGCCAGGTCATGACACGCAGACACCGCAGTGCCGGGACTCATCACTTCCAGACAGGGGGCTAGTCAGTGATAACAGCTCTCTGACAAGTCACTTTGTTTTTCCCTTTTCCATCCTTTTCCATGGCAAGCAGGATTCAAAGAGCAGGTGCTTGGGGAATTGGGTTCCCCTGGAGTCTCTCTAAAGACACCATTTCATGCTGCACGAGCCACACACATTTTTCTCATAAGCAGCAGCAACCTGACCTAGAGTGAGGTGTGAACATTTGCAAGATTTTCTTCCATTGTGGATTTGATCCAAGATGAAACAGTGTTCTGTTTGCTGCATTCAAACATAAAAAATTAGACAAATTTGCTCTGGGAGAGGCAAGTGGGAAATGATGCTCTGAAATCCCTCTGTAGAATTTTCCTGGGTTTCACCGTGGAAAAAACTTTCATTTTTAGATTAAAAAAAAAAAGGCTCAGACCGTCAGGAAAAACTGACATAACACTGCAGGTTCATCATCTTCTCCACTGTATAAAGTACCGCTGGGCTCCTTTGACCAACTTTTTTGGTCCATAGGGGCAGTCTGGTAATGAGGTGTCAAACAGGAAAGAGTTGTGTCTGGAGTTAACAGTGGCTGCAAAATCAAAAGTATACTTCACTGTGGTTGTAAAACTGCAGCTGCAAAGCAGGAGGCAGGTGCAGAGAATCTGTTGCTACCTGTCACCTGCTGGGATCCTGCACACCTCAAATCAGGGGGCTTGCTGGCTCGTTACTGATCTAATGACATGGTTATCATCCCGAGCTCAGCAGAGGTATGTTCTCAGCACTGTGCGGTGTGGGATTCACCTTCTCTGTTCTGTTTCAGGTCATCGAGTGCATAACCCAAGGCCGAGTCCTGGAGAGGCCCCGTGTCTGTCCCAAGGAGGTTTATGACATCATGTTGGGCTGCTGGCAGAGGGAACCTCAGCAGCGGCTCAACATCAAGGAAATCTACAAGATTCTTCATGCTCTGGGCAAGGCCACACCAATCTACCTGGACATCCTTGGCTAGCAGTGGCCACTTGTCAAAAATTCCTGCTCCTTCCTTCCTCTGTCCTCCCTACCTCCTCTTCTCCCCAGGCCCTTCAGCTCCCAAGCAAACATCTTCATATAAACTCAAGTGCCTGCTACACATACAACACTGAAAAACAAAACAATCTGTAAGGCAGTTTGGCTTATATATATTTATAGATATATAGATATAGATATATATACCTTCTACACCAATACAGAAAGAAGCTGCTGTTACAGAAACTCTAAGACTTAAAAAAAAAAAAAAAAAAAAAAGGAAGAGAAGAAACTTAAAGTACTTAAAAAAAAAAAAAAGAGGAGGAATCCTTCCCCCAAGCTGTGGAGCAGTGAAATGTGACCCCACTGTGCGTTGTCCGGTTGGGCTGAGCTCAAGACTCCTGCAAGCGCAGAGACGCAGTCCCAGGGAAAAGCTCTGGGAGGAGGCCCTGCCCCGTTTGTAAGATATGCACTGAATGTGTAACTCCGTCCCTCCGCCCCCCCATGGGGTTTAGGCTCTGAGCCAGGGCAGTGCCCCGGAGGAACTTAAGATTCTACCCACCCACCTTTCCACTCTTTTCCTCCTTTCAACATTGCAGGACAATTTTTCTAATTTGCCGATTCTTAAACGTATCGACTCAAGGCTTTTGGAACATACAGTAAAGGATCGCGGCACCTACGGGTAAACCACACATGCGGAACAGCCACACTCCCACAGAACGCAGACGTCAGGACCGTAACCGCTGCCCAGAGACAGCCCTTGGTCAGACTCTGGAAATAGTCCTGGGGACTAGAGCAGTTGCCTGTGAAGCCATACAGAGAGCAGAGCTGGGGCGGGACCTGAAGCACCATTCTAAGGATCCTTTGACTGCACTTCGGCATGCGAGACAGGCACCAAACCCACGCATCACCCTCCTCCCCTCCAAAGAGGGGATGGTTTTGAAAGCAAATTCCACCTCCCTGCTTACTTTGCCAGGGGACGTGCTAGAGATGGGAGGAGATGGGGCAAATTCATCCCTGGTGCAATGCCGATGAAAGCAGCCCCCCTCCCTCAGCATGTGGAATCTGACTTGCACTGCTGCAGGGGTGCTCTTCAGGGTTAGTATGCCATGCTGCCCCTCCTCCCTGCCCCCACGTCCCCCATCTACTGCCCTCTCCCTTGGTCCAGTACCTGCCAAAAGGGAGCGGGGGTGGGGTGCAGGAGAAACAAAGAGGCCTGGGAGATGGCTGGAAACCTATCAGCACCTGCCCAGGCCACGTTGACATTCCCCTCACGTCGCCAGGCCCTGAAAGGATTGATGCATCTGCCTTTGAGCGGCTGTGAAAATGCAGAAGCTGAAGAATAGCTTCACAGGCAACCCGGGGAGTGGGGGGAGGGGACAGTGGTGCCTTCCTAAAGAGACGGCCGCAAATGGCCACTGCCGCCAGCCTCGCATGTCTATGAAGACAAAGGCCTGGCCAAGGAGAGGAGGACAGCCAGGGGAGGGGAGGGAAGCAGGCCCCATTCTAGGCCCCCATCAGTAAAAGGAATCCGCGTCCTGGTGGAAGGCTTCCTCAGAGTCAGGCGCCTGCTAGGTGCAGGCCTGGGAAACAAACATTTCTGGTCTGTTTCTCCTCCGGGGCATGGAGGACGAGGGGCCAACGTGCTGCATGGTGGCTCTAATCACAAAGAGGGCCCGGGAACAGTAACAGTTGTCCAGGCAGGGTTTGACAGGCGACTGCTGCAAACACAGAAATAGCTGGTTGGGATGTGGCCCTTGTCATTAAAGGAGTGGGGAGATCCCCCCAGCATCTCCTGCCCAGAGCAATCGACAGCTTTTGAGAAAACAAGCTGCTGTCTAGATGGAGACATGGCTGTGGCATGCTGCACTGAGGAAAACCCCCATCCCTTCGCCCCTACAATCACTCCATTCAGCTGGAGTTGTCTTGTTCATGGCTTACATCAGCAGAAGGGCCCTGGCATAGCACAGGGAAGCCAGAGGGAGGCCTCTCAGGTGCTGGTGGAGCGCAGTCTGCAGGATCTAACGCTGCTGGAGTGGGGCGGGTGCAGCAGAGGATGTGGCTCAAGGGGTGCTTAGAGGCATTGATGAGCGGAGTGGGGGGGGGACAGAACATGGCTCTTCGGCTCTCCTTATAACAGTCAGGCTCTGTCTGGGCATTGCTATAATGGGTGAGGCCAGTGCAGCAGACTCTGGAGCCAGGGCCGCGGTCGAGGCTGTTGGCATCACATGGCTGTATGATTGTATGTGGGTCGCTTTGGATCACAGAACTGAGCTGTTGGCAGGAGAACAGGTGGGGAATGTATGGCCCTGGAGATCATAGAGAAACCATGGCTCTGATGAGGCTTTGGTGAGGGAGCCATCCAGCCTCTCCCCGCCCCCATTTAACTAAACTTTCAACCTTTTTCCCCCAGTTATAGCACTCAGACCCCACAACTGCATGTTAAATTCAGGAACACCCCATCTTCCAGCCCTGCTGCAAACCAGGGATTCCTCCCCGCTTTCTCATGAATGGTGGGTTCCCCAAGCCAATTGCGTGTGGTGGCACCTGCAGGGGCAAGGCAAGACATCAGGCTTACACGCAGCATGGTTCTTAATAACTGGTCTAATGACAGGAGGGGATGTTGTCCCCTGGAAGCTGTTAAGCTCCTGTGACCATGATTCAGGCTCTCAGACTGCCCTATGCTTAGCCCCACCAAACTCAGTTATGGCTTTGGGAAAAGGTTCTCTTGTCAAAGCTTGTTTTGAGCAGCTGCTCAGCAAAAAAGCGAAGCTGGGTTGATACCGTGCCATGGAACCATGATTCCCTTGATGCTGCTGCTTTTGTTTGTTTTGTGTCCATAAGGGTGAGGGGAATTTGCTGCAGCCCCCGCAGGCATGTGTGGGAGTCAGGAAGGAAACTGGGCCAAGTTACAGGGGAACTTACCCAAGAATTAATACGTGTAACCCTTTTGTCGGTAGCAGTCGGCAGCCATAAGGGCCGGGTTCTCTCAACAACGTAACCAAACTAGCTCGAGCCCCCACCCAGTAAACTGGGAAAATTCCAACTTACCCACTGGGAGCCTTTAGAGGCAATTCTTCCCCTCTCGCAAACACTGAATTGGAGATAGAAACAGTCTGTTTAATAACAGTAATCTAGTATCAACCTACAGGAACACACATTAAAAATGAAAACCCCCAGAGTCCACAGGGCTGAGACTTTTGCTTAAAGATCTTTAGTCCAACCCCCAACTCATGGGCTGTGTCTAGACTGGCCAGTTTTTCCAGAAAATCAGCCGCTTTTCTGGAAAAACTTGCCAGCTGTCTACACTGACCGCCTGAATTTCCGCAAAAGCACTGACTTCCTACTGTAAGAAATCAGTGCTTTTTGCGGAAATACTATGCTGCTCCCGTTCGGGCAAAAGTCTTTTTCCGAAAAACTTTTGCGCAAAAGGGCCAGTGTAGACAGCAGAGATTTGTTTTTGCGATCGGGGTTTTTTTGCGGAAAAGCGCGTCTAGATTGGCCATGGACGCTTTTCCGCAAAAAGTGCTTTTGCAGAAAAGCATCCTGCCAATCTAGACGCGCTTTTCCGAAAATGCTTTTAACGGAAAACTTTTCCATTAAAAGCATTTCCAGAAAATCATGCCAGTCTAGACGTAGCCATATAGTATGCTTTTCCCTCATTTCAAACACCCCGCTCACAGCTGTCCAATCAGTGCAGACCCAGAGTTCATAGTTTTCCCCTCGTTGAGCATGTGGCAATGCCACCTATGTGCTGCTCCCACCTCTGGCCACCCCGCCAGCCAGCCACTCCCACCCGCTGCCCCTCCAGCCGCCCCCTCGCCGATACTGGCCTTGTGCTAGATTTCATTCTGGGCCAAACCTAGTGATTTCAGCTCTGTGATTTCTGCTTCCCAGTGATTTCAGCTCTTGGCCCACAGCATAGTCCAATCAAAAGATTCCAACATCTGCTGGAATAAAATGTTAAAATAATAAAGAGACTCCTTATGGAGTCTGTTGTAGTTCTATCATTAGAACGGGGTGGGAGGAAGGAGAGGAGAAACAGGTTAAATCAGTCTTACAGTTCACGCCTGGAGGGCATGCACTCTACGGCTGCGTCTAGACTGGCATGATTTTCCGGAAATGCTTTTAACGGAAAACTTTTCCATTAAAAGCATTTTCGGAAAAGAGCGTCTAGATTGGCACAGACGCTTTTCCACAAAAAAGCACTTTTTGCGGAAAAGCGTCCGTGCCAATCTAGACGCGCTTTTCTGCAAAAAAGCCATTTTCGTGATCGGGGCTTTTTTTGCGGAAAACAAATCTGAGCTGTCTACACTGGCCCTTTTGCGCAAAAGCTTTGCGCAAAAGGGACTTTTGCCTGAATGGGAGCAGAATAGTATTTCCGCAAGAAGCACTGATTTCTTACAATAGGAAGTCAGTGCTTTTGCGGAAATTCAAGCGGCCAGTGTAGACAGCTGGCAAGTTTTTCCAGAAAAGCGGCTGAGTTTCCGGAAAAACTGGCCAGTCTAGACACAGCCTACTGGTTTAGCGCTCTGCCCTTCCCCCCTGTTGACTTCACAGAGTCTGGCAGAGGAAGCCTTGTCCAGCTGAGATTTTTTAAATGGACAGTTTCTCTCCTCTGAACTGATTTAAACAGTCTGACTTTTCTGCATTCCTTATATGATCGCAGTGCTTGCAGTTATCTTACAATTCCTGCATTTAGTGTTAACACAGTTTGTGACCCCCCACAACAGCCAAATTGGTATCTAGCAGGCCTAAGCAAACTGAGTGAAGTGTATTTACATAACCACACCCTGGATTTTTCCCATTCCAGTGTGAACTGTATTTACATAACAACTGTTGAATACCTAGCAGGTCTAAGCAAACTGAGTGAACATAACCACACCCAGGATTTCTTTCCCATTCCAGCTGACTGCAATGGAAGCATTGATTCAGACCCTGCTTACATATGGAATCCCTTTAATGAGCTCTTTAATTATGGCTCTTTCAGGACTAGAAGTTCCTAATGGTTACAGAGCCTATATGGTCCTACTGTGTCAGAGATTGGGTAGAATTTGGCAGGCAGTGTTCCCCAAAGCAAAGATCTATAATGTGGCTGTCTTTGTGGACACAAGAAGCTCCAGCATTGTGCAGATCCTCCATTCGCTCCCTCACCCCCCAGGAAGAGGGTTAATTACAGGCAGTCCGCAGGTTACGTACAAGATAGGGATTGTAGGTTTGTTCTTAAGTTGAATTTGTATGTAAGTGGGAACTGGTACATATTGTAGGGGAAACTCTAGCCAAACATTTCTCCAGAGTTCAGTTTTATTCTCCCACACCTCACTTCCCTCAGTCCTTTATTCTCAAGCTGAGGTGTCTGCTGAGAAAAGCCGCTCCGCGTCTCCCTGGTCTGCTGGGGGGGGAGGGGCGCTAGCTTCGCGTCTCCCTGGTCTGCTGGGGGGAAGCAGCTAGTGCAGGGTTGCCTCACCCCGTTTGTAAGTAGGGATCCGATGTAAGTCGGATCCATGTAACCCGGGGACTGCCTGTATTGCTCTATTGCCAAGAATGCCAGAGCTCTCCCCAACCTAGTTACTTATGTCCTGTCCCACGGGACATCAACCAGCTTATTTCAGACCCCTCCCCAGGATATTCCCATCACTCTTCTAGTCCCACGTGCCCTGAGAAAGGGGAGGTGGGCCAGGCCTGAGGGCAGTCCTGCCATCTAGCTGAGAACATGACTCTTGCACTTCATTGTGGTGGCAGTAGGACACTTTTACTTAAGGAAACAATTAACCCAAGCAGATCTGTTGGAGGGTCTCACCCAGATAGAAGCCTATCGGGCTTGAGGGCACTGGAGCTGTGCTCAGGGGGCAATACTGTGGTGCCAAAGCTATGCACTGTGTGAGGCCATCCTGCATTGGCCAGGGGTTGTGGCGACAGTGACCTCACAGGTTTGTCTCCTTTTTTCTGTGACTTGCCCTATTTCTAACACTTAGGTGAAATGGATACTTCTTGAGGAAGGGCCGTCGAGAGCTCAGTGTTTAAATGGGGCTCAACCTTGTCTCTTGAAGTAAGCCTGCTATTTTGCATGCCTGCATTGTTGCACTCACAGTTGTGTACCATCCTGTTTTTGCACACTCACCTCAGATTCAGATGGTCATACATGCTTTGTATGTGTAAACCAAGTAGCTAGGTTTCAGACCAGCTAGCATAGGAGTGAGCAAATATTGGCCTGCAGGCCGGATCAAGTTCGCCAGGGTTAGCCCCTGATGGATCACTGCTGCTATATTTACTTGTGCCTCCACAGGTATGGACGATTGCAGCTCCCATTGGCTGGGAATGGCAATCCGTGGACAATAGGAGCTACAATCACTCATACCTATGAAGGTGCAGGTAATTATAGCAGAGGCATCTTTCCAAGGGCTAACCCTGGTGGACCAGTGCCATTTTATTACACACTCCTAACCTAGCACATGCATGTTAGTTCAAGGTTTTGAATTTGCATGGACTTGGCTGTGAAAATGACATACAAAAACTTGAATGTGGAGGAATATGTGTGCAAAAGCAAGTGTGAAAGTTTTGGGGTTCAGTTATAGAGGCTGCCTTTTGAAAATGTGGTCCTCAAAGCTCAGTTGATTGCCTCTCTCCAGTAGTGGGTAGAATGAGCTGTCTCAATTAGAGAGCACTTGGAAATGGCCTAGGAAGGAAGGGAAGAGTTTTACAAGCCCACAGTACCACTTGGATTATATAAACCATAATTGTATTAGGAAGGGCTAGTGTAATATTAAATTCTTCTTCGAGTGCTTGCTTATGTCCATTCCATCTAGGTGCGTGCTGTGTGCACAAGTTCCGGAAGCTTTTAACCCTTAGCAGTATCCTTGAGCCAGCCAGGGAGTCCCCTAGAGTGATGCCGCTATATCAGTACATATATATCCCTGCTGGCCCCTTGCACCCTCAGTTCCTCCTTACTGCCCATGATGGTTGCTAGAATGCTTGGCTTACAATTTTGCGTGTGTGCCCTTAGCACCTTTTCTTCTCTTAATCACTTGTAAATAAAAAACTTAAAAAATAACAAATAGTCTTGCAGCACCTTAGAGACTAACAACATTTGTAGATGGTATAACCATCTACAAATTTGTGGGTATAACCCACTTCTTCAGATGAATGGAGTTAAAGAGTGTCCATGCTAAATGAATCTGATAGAGTGGGTACTAACTGCTCGTAAGTACCAGGTGCTTGGTGTTTTATGTCATTAGGATGTGGAATGAAGCAGGCTATCCATGCAAGGTCTTTGTTTAGACCTTTGTTGCAGGTATCAAACTTATAAATGAAATTAAGTTCTGCAAGCTCCCTTTCAAGCTGTTTTTTTAAATTGGCTCGCAATAATAAAAAACCAAGCACCGGGTAATTAAGAGCACTTAGTACCCACTCTATCAACTTCATTTATCATGGACACTCTAATTGACAATTTTTTTCCTTTCTTTTTCCTTCTCTCCCTCTGCGGCCTTCTCTTTCTCTGCTATTTATTTGGAACCTAGACTCCTTAACTCCATTCATCCGAAGAAGTGGGTTGTGCCCACAAAAGCTCATGATACCATCTACAAATTTTGTTAGTTTCTATGGTGCTACAGAACTATTTGTTAAGTATTTTCAGTTACAGACTATCTCGGCTACCCTCTGAACCACTTGTAAATAGTTCATTCCTTTGTAAATAGAGTAGGTAGTTAGCTGAAGTTTTTGTGTAGAGTTATGTGTTTGCACTTCGTTCCCCCCAGGGTGGAATGCCAGGACCTCATGACTTCAAGCCCTGTGCACAGTGCCAGAAGCCCATGCCCTGTGGCGACCCCCACAAGGGGTGCCTGAAGAGTGTTGGAGAGGGACATTTGACTGACACCTGCAAGATTTTAGGTCATTCAAGCCTAGGACCAAAAGAGAGTGGGATTCTAGGCTGAAACTGCTCTTAATGGAGTCTGTGTCTAATCTGCAGCACTGGGCCCTGTGCCATCCATGAGAAGTGCACTGATGTCGGTGCACTAGGCAAGCGCCATGCTGAGACACTGCAGTGTCTGGCCACTCCTCCCGAGGATGTCCAAGAAAACACGGAGAAGATTTTCATCAAGAAGAGAGCATGGGGTGCGTCCATAAGGGGGACACCCAAAAGCTACATCCTTGCCCAGGCACAACATGTAGATGGAGGTTGAGCTCCGCGTGGATGAGTAGTGCTGAGGTCCAGGACCTGTCAGTGGAGGAGGTC
This sequence comes from Pelodiscus sinensis, assembly GCF_052426305.1. Classification (NCBI taxonomy): domain Eukaryota; kingdom Metazoa; phylum Chordata; order Testudines; family Trionychidae; genus Pelodiscus; species Pelodiscus sinensis. Next base: position 31,522,365 of record NC_143065.1, read on the forward strand.
CCCAAATCGTTGACCCTGGACACATTTGCCATGGCCCATGAAGGGCATGGAAAGACACTACCCTCAGTTTATGCATTCCATTCCTCAATGGGACCTGAACCTCATGATCATAGGTCTCATGCACCCCTTGTTCGAGCTATAACCACATGTTCCCTTTCTCACCTCTCCTGGAAGGTAACTTTCCTTGTTGCCATTACATTGCAGAATGGGTCTTGGAATTGAGGGCACCTACTTCAGAGCCCCCATTACACCATGTTCTATAAGGACAAGGTAAAGCTGCACCCACAACCAGCCTTTTTACCTAAGGTGGTGTCCCCATTACACATGTCACAGGAAATTTTTTTAATGGTCTTCTACCTCAAACACCATGCAGACTGGAAGGAACAGGCATTACACTCCTTAGATGTAAGGAGAGTTCTTGTGTTTTATTTAGACAAGACAGGCCTGTTTCGCAGGTCCACGCAGCTCTTCAACTACATAGTGGATAGGATGAAGGCCTCCCAATGTCGGACCAGTGTTTGTCCTCATGGATCATGGCATGTATTAAGAGCTTGCTATGACCAAGCAGGGAAACCATCCCCTCCTATCACTGCACATTCCACCAGAGCCCAGGCCTCCTCTACAGTCTTTCTAGCACAGGTACCGATCCTAGACACCAGTAGGGTGGATACCTGGTCATCGGTCCATACTTTTACTAACCACTATGTGATCACTCAGCAGGCTAGAGAGGACGCAGCTATTAGCAGGGCTGTATTATAGTCGGTTTCCTCCTAGGTTCCGACCCCTCCTCCATGGTCACAATTTGGGAATCACCTAGATGGAATGGATATAAGCAAGAACTCAAAGAAGAAAAATGGTTACTTACCTCGTAACTGTTGTTCTTCAAGATATGTTGCTTATGTCCATTCCAAATCCTGCCCACCTCCCCTTCGTCAGAATGTCCGGCAAGAAGGAACTGAGGGGGTAAGGAGCCAACAGGGGTATATATATGCTGATATAGCAGCACCACTCCGGGGGGCTCTCTGGCTGGCCCAACGAGTACTGCTAAGGGTAAAAAGCTTCCGGAACTCATGCACGCAGTGGATGGAATGGACATAAACAACACATCTCAAAGAATAACAGTTACGAGGTAAGTAACCATTTTTTTCCCAGTGATGCTGATGGTAGTAACTGAAACAAACAAAAAATAAATTGTGTGACTGGGACCATAGGAAAACGAGGCCATAATTCTGAGCAAACACTGGTTTAAAAAAAAACAAAAAACAGAAGCAAAGGTCACCAACAGATGAATCTGATCTGTGTAGTGTTGTAAGCTTCTCGGGCCTGATATACAAGCAGAACAAGGCCTGAGCAATGTTAATCCTTTCATGGACAAAGGAAAATCCAAAGCTAAGGCTACTGTTTTCTCTTCATAAGAAAGGCTTTTACCTGTCAGGACCCAAGTGTATTTTCTGACTAATATGCTAGTGATACCATCCATTGTAACTAGAAAGCCAGAACCCGGGTAAGTAAGGAAGGAATTGACTTAAAGCACTGTTCCCTGTTAGGTGTATGTATTTGTCATTGGTGCATCTAAACTGTGTTCTGTTCAGAGCTGGGGTCTTAGGCAGGTTTATTGTGGTTGCATATTTATTTTTATAACTAGGTATTGCACTCAACTGCAACTATCCTTTTACAGGCTGTGAGGGAAAAATGTTTCATTCAAGGATAGTAGCCAAATGTACTGAAAAAGAAGAAGGCCCTGCTTGCTCTCTGTGGGTGACTTTTACCCCTCAGGGTGGTCTGGTACAGTTCTCCCCCTCCTGTGGGTCAACTGTATGAGTTTACTGGACTGAGTGACCCATGCCCAGTGCCTTCCCGTACAGTGACATGTTCACCTGTCCTAGAGCTTAGCATCTGAAGCTCAGTGTTGAGCTCAGTTATACACCACTAAATGGGATGCTGGCAGTAATGCCAGGCCAAGACCTAGTCTACTGAAGTCTAACTGAGAATGAGAGGGAAAGCTAAAGTATTTGTCATATTTAGGAGGGTAGTAAAGCACTGGAATGGGTTACGAAGGGAAGTAGTGGAGTCTCCATCCCTAGAGGTGTTTAAGTCTCGGCTTGACAAAGCCCTGGCCAGGTTGATTTAGTTGGGATTGGTCCTGCCTTGGGAAGGGGGCTGGACTTGATGACCTTCTGAGGTCTCTTCCAGCTCTATGATTCTATGAGGCTGTGCCAGTTTCAGGTCAGGGAAGAACCAGTGGTTGAGAAGACAGACACTGTAGAATGGATCGCTTGTCCCCTTCGCTTTCCATTCATCAAGACTTGGTTTAAGACTCTAGTATTTTTTATACAAGGAGGGGACCTCTATGAGGATTTAAACTCTGACAGGATATTTAGCACTTGGGTCATCCACATTGCATGAACCAGGACTTGATTCTGAAGCAATCCGTCATGTCTACCAGGTTGTGTGTTAGGCTGTTTAGTTACCCATTACAGGAAGGATGTGGATGCATTGGAGAAAGTCCAGCAGAAGGCAACAAAAATGATGACGGGGCTGGTGCACATGACTTATCAGAGGCTGAGGGTGTTGGATGTATTGAGTCTACAGAAGAGACTATAGACAGCAGCCTTCAACTACCTGATGAGAGGAGTCCAAAGAGGATGGAGAGAGGATGTTCTCAGTGGTGACAGATGACAGGAGGAACAGCAATTGTCTTGGTTGCAATGTGGGAGATGTTGGTTGGATATTAGGAAAAACTATTTCCCTAGGGTGGCGAAGCACTGGAATTGGTTACTTAGGGATGTGGTGGAATCTCCATTCCTGGAGGTTTTAAGTCCTGACTTGACAAAGCCCTGGCTGGGATGATTTAGTTGGGATTAGTCCTGCTTTTAGCAGGGAGTTGGATTTGATGACCTCCAGAGGTCTCTTCCAACCCTATGATTCTGCAATGGCTCCATTCTGCTTTTTGGACGCATGCTGAGTTTCTGTAAATGTCAGTTTTCACAAGTGGATGATGCTGCCGGGAGCTTGACCTGTGGTCAGGTCTGATGATTCCATATAGCTGTGCCCTGCGTATTGTGGGAAGAGCGGACACCCATGCCAATAAAAGCACTAGGCAGGTTCATGCTTTGCATCTTTGCAAAGGTACATCCCCAAATGCGCTGCTTGGCTGTGTCTTTCAAGGAGCAGAATGGGTCTGCACTTTTGGGGTGAGGATGCTGTCAACTTGCCAAGGAGAAGAAGCAGAGGGAAAATGTCCCTTTGTGTTCCTGTAGCATAATGCCCAAGTAGAAAAACTTGCTTAGCTCTGCTCCAGAATCACTATTAGAAACTGTGCCCCTAGCTGGGACCTTGTAGATTCTGTTTCTAGCTATGCCTGGAAACAGATACCCTGAGCGGCAGACTATGAAGTTGCAAATGGCATAGGCGTATGTAGTCTCTGCTCCCAGTGGGATGCAGATGTAGGAGTGCATCCTTCAGTCACTTTGATGCCCCTTGTTCATTGTCTTTACATCAGGCAGTGGTACAGTTTCCCAACAAAAGTGGCAGAAGTCTCATTACTTAGGTCTTTTAAAACTATACTGAACAAAGAGACTGGAAAATGGTGGAGGACAGACTTGCTTGGGACCCTAGGAGACAGCAGGCTAAGCGATATAATAGCTCATTTTCATATTTCGCATCTGTGATTTCTCACTAGCCTCAGTGTCACAAGCCATTTTAGACAAATGAGATGATCCTTCTTTACAGCCTCTGACTTCTTCTAAAACAAGCAGCTTTAGCATCCATTAAAGGAAGCAGATCATTATCACGTAACCCCTACTGCCCATCCACCCTCAGGAATCCCCTTTGAGAACTGATCTCCCAGCCAACAAAAGTGACTGATCCTACCACCTGAAACCAGTAGCTCAGTGGCTGTACTGAAAGGATGTTTAGCTGCTGAACTACTGGCTTCTTAAGACAAGGGCCCAGTGGGAGATGACTAAAATTACAACATTGGCAGAGCTGACTATTTTTTCTTTTGCTCACGCTGGCTCTCTGTTAGTCTCCAGCTTCCCTGATCTTTCCTGCTTTATATTTCGATAAGTGAAGATGCTTCATTCACTTCCTTCAGAAAAAATAAGACTGGCACAAGCCCTTTCGTTTTGCGGGTGTATGTGTGATAAGATTCCCCCCATCCCCACCCTCAACACACACGCTTTTCCGTTCTGTCCTTGCAGCTCTCCAGGAGCGACAAACAGACTTTTTAAACTGAGTGAAAAGTCTTAATGTGAGGTGAATCTGAAGACCACAGTTTGGACTTCAAACAGTGAGAAAATTGGCGCTGAATGATTCCGCACACAAAGCAGAAAACTTTCATTTCCTGCAGGGAGGATGGAATTGACTGTTATATTAAGACTTCAGAAGAAGCACTGCCCTGGAGTAATTTAACCGCTGTCAGGCAATGTTGACATCTAGATTAACCTCTGTGCAGTGAATTTTACAGCAAAGCTCATTGTGATGCGTGTGGGATATCTCCTGTAAATCCCAGCTGAAAACAAGGGTGTCCCACCTCCCTCTATGAGAACAAGGGGAAGAACCCACCAAGCTACTGTGTTTCTTTTACCTCAGCAGAAATCGGCTCTGACCTCATCCAGCCCATTCCAGCTGAGGCAGGCTTTCTGCTCTGCTAAAGTGACAGGAGTTTCAGTCCATATTTTCCCCCTCCCCCAGGTATTTAAATCAAGGGGATGAAAGACTCTCTGTGATTGACAAACAGTTCCTACCATATATCCACAGGCAGCAGACAGTCCAAGTTAAATTGATCTGGTTAACCAGCAGTGGCTGCTAGCCTCTTCCAAACCACTCCATTCCCAAAGTTAGGGCACTGCTCAGGCCTGATCCAGTGAGCAATGCTGCACACTCTCGTAGCTGCTGCCAACAGGCTGCATCTGGTGTTAACCAGCCAAACCACAGGCTAACATGAACAGTAGACAACACATGCATTAATTAAAGGAGAAGTCAAAAGCCATTGCAAGAGAAGTCTCCAAACTCCTTATTTCTTGGCTCTGGCTGTTAAATCCAAACTGGTTGTGAGTTAGGAGCAAGTACTGTTGGCATTTTCTTTAAGAGAACCTTCAGCAGCAAAAATTTCCAGGGCGGAGAGATATAGAAACAGAACTGCCTCCTCCTCCCTTTTGTGCTAGACACAAGACTCTCAACAGGCATTAGTAGCTGCCCAGTGAAACTGCCTGGTTCTTTTGATTTCCTCTGTGTAGACAAGCAAGGTGCGTCTAGACTGGCAAGATTTTGCACAAAAGCGGCCGCTTTTGCGCAAAAACTTGCCATCTGTCTACACTGGCCGCTTGAATTTGCACAAGACTACTGACTTTGCAATGTACAAAATCAGTGCTTCTTGCGCAAATATTTTCATGCTCCCGCTCGGGAAAAAGCCCTCTTGTGCAAGAATACTTGTGCAAGAGGGCCAGTGTAGACAGGGAAGAACTGTTTTGCGCAAAAAAGCCCCGATGGCTAAAATGGCGATCAGGGCTTTCTTGCGCAAAATCGCGTCTAGACTGGCCACGGATGCTTTTGCGCAAAACAGTTTTTGCGCAAAAGCATCCGTACCAATCTAGATGCACTTTTGCAGAAATACTTTTAATGGAAAAACTTTTCTGTTAAAAATATTTCCACAAAATCATGCCAGTCTAGACACATTGTTAGCCAGAAAATGTCAGGAGTTGAGGGGTGTAGCCTGCATTCTAGCTATTCTTTATGCCTTTCTCTTCTTATTCATCTCCAAACTCAGAGTTGACCGTAATCAATAGCAGAAATTATAGGCACAAAGGACAAAAGCTCAGACTCTCAGTGGCAAACCCATAAGGCAAAATCTCCATCACATTTCTAGAATTTCCTTTCAGGAAAAAAAATTCTTTGTTAAAGACGTTTATTGTTTGTTAAATGCTCCGAGATCCCTAGAAAGAGGTGACTATAGAGTCAAGAGCCTCATTTTCAGAGGCAGTGCATGCATCATTAAGAAAGGGATTGATTATAAGACAGAAAATATCATGTTGTTTCTTGAATGCTGAGTGCAGATGTGGTTGCCCCATCTCAAAAAGAAAATATTGGAATTGGAAAAGGGTCAGAAAAAGGCAACAAAAATTATTAGAAGTATGGAACAGCTGCCATATGAGGAGTGATTAATAAGCCTGGGACTTTCAAGCTTGAAAAAGAGACAACTAAAAGGGGGTATGACAAAGATCTATACAATCATGACTGATGCGAAGAAAGTAAATAAGGAAAAGTTATTTACACCTTCTCATAACACAAGAACTAGAGGTCACCAAATGAAATTAATAGGCATCGGGTTTTAAACAAACAAAAAGAAGCATTTCTTCACACAATGCACAGTCAACCTGCGGAGCTCCTTGCCAGAGGATGTTGTAAAAGTCAAGACTATCACAGGGTTCAAAAAAGCACTAAATAAATTCATGGAGGATAGATCCATCGGTGACTGTTCGTCAGGATGGTCATTATTGGTGCACCTCACCGCTGTTTGTCATAAGCTGGGAATGGGCAACAGGAAATGGATCACTTGTTTAGTCCCAGAGGGTTTTTTCATCCTCTCTGAAGCATTGATCTTGTCGGAAGACAGGATACTGGGCTAGATGGCCCTTTTGTGTGACTGTTCTTATGTTTGTGTGCAGTGCCCATTGACTTCACCTCAAGTTGTGTGCCCTCAGCATCTCTGAAATCAGGCCTATAAACACTCCTATGAGCTTTTATTTGCTTTTCTCTGTTAGAATGCAGCTGAAAAATTTGCTCTACGGTTACAGAGAAGGTCAGTCTGTCATGTTTTACTATGAAAAGAATACAATCAACCAATTTAACCACCAAAGAAAATCAAAATTGGCAGCCTCATGTAAAAAATAATCTGTATTGTATTTTGCTTTGGACATCCAAGCATTAATATTCTGCAAATATGATTTCCTCTTTGTTTTCATTATTGGTGCTATAAAATGTCAGCTACATTAAGAAACAAACTAAAAAAAACCCTTCAGAAACCCAGCTGTTGGAGTTGGAAGTTATTTTGGCTGAGTCACAGTAAGGTTGGGGACCCTTTTGTTTCTCATGGGTATTAATGCACTGAGCACTCAATCTACTGCTGACTTTAAAAGCATTCCCTTTGTTAGCTGTATTTCAAAGATTACAAAAGCCTGGAATTCTTTGTGCCCCATGTGGGAAGCCAAAAGTACCAGGGTGATTTACCACTTTGCTATGGCTGGGTTTGTGACAGGCATTCCCTCTCTCCTAGGCAAAGCACCACTTCACAACCATCTTTGTTCCAGCTCAGGACTGGGTGTCTGTCCTCTTTCTTTGGGGCCATTCTGTCACTTGGGAGTGCTTTTGGGCAGTATTGGGTTCCAGCCTCTTTCCCTGATAGCTGGCTATCATAACTCCACAGCATGCAGAAGAATTGAGAGGTGCTCAGGAAGGGGAGACCTGTATTCTTTTCAACCCCCATCTAACTGCACCCCTGAATCTTAGACACTTGTTCTCATCACCATTGAGCAGGCATCTATACTGTCTACAGTGAATTCCAGATATTTTTTTCCAGAGAGGATACCGGGACCTCAGGACCTATCCATATGTTGCAGGAATTTAAAAGGCTCTTTCCTACGTGTATCCTCTTGAACTGGGCTGAACATGAGTTTCACTTGGCCAACAACTGATTTACTTTCATCCCTCCCACTCCTCCTCACCTCAACTCACTAAATAGTTATGTGCCATTGCCAAATGTCATAATCTACCCCCCGTCTCACATCATTAATAACTAAATTGACCAGCACCAGCCCTGGCATTTATTTCTAGGGTCATGCCACTATTAACATCTCTGTGCAATAGAAACTGCCCAGTTAGTCTTCCCATTTGTTCCCTGTTTCTGCTCGTTAATGTGTGATCCATGGTAGGATGTTACCCCTTGCTCTGGTTATTCAGTTTCCTTGTTAGCCTCTTACGAAGGTCTTTTATCAGTCTTTTTGAAAATCTAAAAAAAGGACACAAAGTTCTACTTTATTATTTCGTTCCCTCTTCCAAAGCATTCTCACAGGCTAGTGAAAAAATGCACTCATACATAGGCTCTATCGGCATGTCGCTGTCTAGTTGCTTTCATCTGAGAGTTTCCCAAATACTACGTAGTTGCTTCCTGACGCTTTCCCCTAATTCTGCAATTAGAATTCTCCATCTCTTTGAGGCCTGAGTAAAACTGAGGTCAAATCATACTTTTCTGGAGGGATCTTCTGCATGAGATCCTGGGGAGGAAATCTCAGCAGTTTCTCCTTGGATTTTTCCTCCAATGATAGCAGGAGCTGAGGGCTTGAAGATCCATAAGGAATTTAAAAATCTCCCAGTTCTGTTATCTCCTGCTGAGATATTCAATTGGAAATCTGGGAGCAGGACAGAGGATACTGCCATGCAAAGCAGCATTTCTTATTCCAACATCCTCCCAGGCCAGCCCTCTGAAGTCCAGAGAGTACCATCAGCACAGAAATACAGTTCCGGTGCCCACAGCACAAGGATGGAGAATTCCAGTACGGGGAACAAAGCTAACAAAAGTTCCAGAGTTGAGAGTCCTGGCTTATGTTTTCCCCACAGGGATGATTTAGTTTCCTTTTCTAACTTCATTGTTCAAGAAACAATCCCACAATAACTATAAACATGCTTTGAAGACTGGACTGAGTGTGAGGAATCTGTTTGCTTCAGTTGTGATGCCTGTAATTTCTCTTGCTGAGAATTTGGCTATAATTCAGCCCCCAGCTGGTTGTTCTGATTGGAAAGTCAGTCAGGACTGATTCCTGATGGGTTCAGCTCTAGTCCATCTTAGTGCTTACACACTTGTGCTGTGGCTATGGAAATAATCAGGAAAAGAGGCTGAATTATTGTTATTGTGTAGACCTGAACTTTCCACTTGACGCTGGGTGAAGCCTGAGGGGTGTTGGGCACCCCAAGCGAGGCCTGCTGATGGGGTGGGGGAGGGAAAAGAGGAAAGCTTCCCCAGGGCCTGGTGATTCAAATAGGCCCAGAGTGCTGGCTACTCCTGCTGCAGTAGCGGGGTGGTGGTTGGAGTCCTGGGCCCTGTAAATCACCAACAAAGAGCCACAAACTCGTGGCAATGCTAAGGGTTGGGAGGGCATGCTGCACTCTGAGCAGAACAGAGGGCCAGCTGCCCTCAGCCCTGCCCCTTTAGGGAATGCAGAGCGTTCCCCCACCCCCACACACGCATCTTGCCCATGGAGGCTGTCAGTGCCCCTCCCCCAAGCATTCTTTAGAGTCAGAAAAGGGTGTAGGTTCCAGCTGCCTCTTGAAATCATTCACTGTGATGTGCGGGGCAGGGAATGAGGGGTGAAATGGTACAAGGAAAAGATGTGTTGAACAAAACAGGCTTTGATTTTAGTGTAAGAAAATCCACAGCTGTATATGAGACAAAATTGAACTCATCATATTCTCCCTGGCAACAAAGAATATGTGCCACTGAGAGAAGAATGATTCAATAACCAATAGCTTTCAATTTAGTTTTTTTTTCTTCTTGTTCTTCTGTTAGAGCAGAGCAAATCATGGCTCACACCTTTGAAAGCTGGAAATTAGAGTGAGAGGTGGAGTTGGAAGTGGATGAGGGCCTCATCCCGTTCAGTGGGTAGCAGCACAGCATCAAGACCCTAATAATCTGGGATCAGATCTCCCTCCTCCCCCCCAAAAAAATCTATTTTGTGCAAGCATTGTTCACAATATTGTAAATCAGTTTTTATCTCTGAGATTAAGAGAAAAAAGCAGCCACTAAGCTGGGAATCCTGCAGTGGCTTAAATCTGTAGAATCATTTCCCGTGCAGATCAAAACACCTGCCTAAGGTTAAGGAAAGTGCTGATGGAAAACCACGCAACGAGATTGTTTTGATGACCTGTCTGCACCTAAATTTTTGCAACATGTTAACCACACTCGCCGGGGAATTCTGTGCCGAGACACCTCCGACACAGCAAAGATCAATTTCAGGCAGCTCTGCTTAAGAACAGTCATTGTAATAAACGTTATCAGACGCAGGCTGTCATGCAGTGTCTGCAGCTGATGACTGAGTGTTTAGTCTGTCAGACTTGTTCTGGTCTCTGGTTTCAGGGTGGTATGTTCTTACTGACATTTAATTTGGGGCTGTGTGTTCAGCACCATGGACAACGGTCATTTGCTAGAAGTGAATGGGACTTACCGGCTCTTGCTTAGCTTCATTCTCCCACAAGGATCTGGCTTTCCCCCCTTATTTCTCAGCTCTGGTGGTTGATTTTCCGAGTGGCTGCTCTTTTGCATGTCCATAGCTTATCCAGCTTGGCTTGTCACACTTTCTCCCCTATCATGTTATACCTTCAACCGACTGATGTTGAGCCTGCTCCTCTCTATGCATCAGGGCTATTTGGTTGAGTCACGGAGGTGGCGTGGGGTCTATATATCTTCCCCTCTGAAAAACAGGCCAGAGAGCTCTCAGGAGATACAGCTTGAAGATTAATGGGGAGGGGGGCATGTAGGCTCAGTTACCCTGGGATAGATGTGGGACTGTACTGGTGCTTATTTAAGCCTAAATGTTCAAGGACCTGTTGTTATCTTTGGGTCAAATCCTTAGATCATTCCAAAGTAGAGAGGAAAATTATAGCATGTCTAATGTACGAAGAGGAATCTCATTGGACCATGCAGCTTGGACAGGTGGTGTATATGGGATTTTCTCCCCACCCTCCATCCTCTTTATTTGACACCTACAAATTTCAACATTGGCTTTGTTCTAAAAAAATTAACCGAGTGAAACTACAGGAATTGGTGCTTCAGTGGAGTTACTTCTGATTGTCAACAGCCTTTGTGAGATAAGGCTCAGGTCCACTGACAATTAACAAACACTGGGCCTGGGGGAGGTTTAGAAATGAAGCTCTTGATCTGCTTTTGTTTATTTTACTACAGAATTGTCCCATTGCAACAGTGCAAGGAAATGATGTCACTACCACTTATTAGTGAGGCATATTTTACCTCAGATTTGAAGAGGTAACAGCATGCAAAATCCCTCACATTTCAGTGTGTCTATTTTTTTCACACTAACAGCTCTGCCCCTGCTCTAAGTTTACATGAAGCAGATAAACTCAATTTCAGATGGCTGGTGCTACATCCTAACAAGCATGAAGAAGAATTTTCTTTCTTGAGGCAGCTTTGGGAGGGATCAGGAATTCTCAGTTCTTGGGTGGGGATGGGCTACTCAATTCAGGAAATGGAAGATAAGAGCCACTATGGAACCAAACTTTCAGATTGGTTCCTGGGAGCACCCCTTCCTTTCTTCCCTTTCTGATGCAACTGGCCCACTGGCTTGGCTGGAATCCATCTTGGGGTTTGGCAATTGCAGCTCTGCTCAAGTCTGGGGGAGATGATGAATGCGGCCACCCAAGCAATGGCAACCTCAGAACTTACAAGCTTTCATCACATGAGAGAGAGAGAGAAAGAGAGTCAGCACACTAATATGATCAGAGAAGGCCATGGCCGGGAGGAGGAGTTGAGAGGCTGAAGTGGGAGAGATCTGGGGGGGCATAAGGAAGAAAGAGAACTGACGGCACAAGGAGGAGCAGTGCCAGCTAGCGGTAGGCTCCACGAGCAGCATGGAGTTAGGCAGTCTGCTGGATTTCAGAGAGGGTGTGTCAAAAGGCAGGAGAGTAAACTGAGAATTGAAGGATGGGATGTGAGCTGTTAGAAATCAGAGGGCTTGTTTTGCAGGAGAGGGGAATCCTGAACAGGGAAGGCTTAAAGGTTGGGAGGGACAGGAGAAACCACAAGTGACTTGTGTCCATTTGAAGCAGCTTTGAGGGCTCATCTGGACTTCCCGTCTTGTTGGGCTTCTCCCAGGTCTGATAGTGGGTCCCTCATTCACTACCTTACAAGCACCAAAGTGTTATCATTGTATATTCTGCTGTCTGATAGTTCTTGCCCAGCCACAGCTGGGTGGTTGTTGGGTTTTTTGGGGGGGGCATTCCCCTGTGTGAAAGGAATTTGTTTTTTCAGGGGAAGTGTCCTATAAAACTCCAGAAAAATCTGGAGGTAATTTCTTGCATGAGCAGCTTTTTACAGATAGGCTTAAAGCAGAACAAAACCCCTTATGTGAACTAAGTGCTATTTCACATATTCTGTTCCATGAGAAATGAAGGGTTTGCTGCCTTGGAAATGATGTACAGTGATGTCATTCAGACTGGATATTTGGGGCAGACGAGCTGTGGAGAAGGGTTTCATTATCTGGAGGATCAGCTGGCACTGGGGATGGACCTGAGGGGAGACCCTAATGTATTTGGGAATGGAGTTAGGTGCTTTACTCTACCCCTCCTGTGGTACTAAATATGTGATGTGATGACAAGGGCTGTAAATGGCATATGTATTCTGCACCGGTGGGGATGTTTAATTCTTAGTGTTGGAAAAATGGATGTGCTCTCAAAACCAACCTAGTCATCTGCAAAGATAGGCAGCCCCTTGATTGGGAAAGAACAGCGATGGTGCATACCAGCTGTTGTAACCAGCAGTGACTATAGCTGTTGGCTAGAGTAAAATCAGAGTCCAGTCATTTGGCCGTTGTCCCAGGTCCTATGCACCTCTGTTCACAGCTAGGAATGGAACAGAATGGCTCTGCCAGGTGTAAAATTCCCTGCTCTGAGACCCCATACTGTACAATTCACATTCCAGTAGGGGCCAGACCCACCAACTGCCCCGGAGCCCTGAGGGGTGCTGTAATGCACCCTGTGTTCATGAGCACATGTACAGCCCTCCCCCAATAGAATTTTCCTCTTGGCAGCCTCTGGTTGGAACTCTGCCCCATCTCTGTTTGGGGAAACATGGCTCGCAGCCCAAAACAGGGACGTCTGACTGGATTTTCACCAGGCTAATGTTCACATCAGTTAACGTTATTGAAACTCTGTATGAGCAGAAAACAAAAATCTCAATGACATGTGCTGGATTGATTTGTTTGCTTTGACCCATTGTACCACTAAGCTAGAATCATGGCCTCTTTGGATCCTGTTTTAAATTCTGCATCTGGGTCTAAAGTGGAGGCCATCACCTCCCAATATATAACTGCTATGGGGACCATAGGAGGTGTCGCTCAATCAAGCGACAAATGTGAACTGCCAACCTTCAGGTTTTGCTATGGTTCTCAACCCCTTCCATATCACAATACTCTTTGCCATACCAGGACCCATTCCGAACCTCCCTCCTGTTAAACTAGGATCCCCTCCCATGGAACAATATGGGAAATGCAAGGTGACTGCACCCCCTAGAACCTGTCTGCAACACCCTTCCTCCTCAGGGGCTCTAACTGCTAGGGGGAGCCCTGGGTATTAGCCAAAGTAGGCTCTGCCATAGCCTTCCCAGTGTAATTTAGATTGAGCTCTTTGCTACACTTGGGGCGGGGGGCGGCATGATTCCATTACAGTTTTAGACCCATAGAAGCCCTTTACATTTTTTAAAAAGTGTTTGAAATTGAGGTTAAGGGACATCTGAAATGCTGAGGTATTTGCCCTTCCCCTGGCCCCCCTTCCAACCTTTTCCTGCTCCTTTCCCCCCTCCCCAGCCTCAAAATGAAACAGAAAATTATTTTTTTAAAACTATTGATAATTTATGTTTAGTACAAAGGAGATTTAATGGCATCACCAAAGGTCATTCATTCCATTTACATGTTCCTCCTCCCCCTCTCCCTAGCCCATCCTCCCTACTCCTGTCATCCACCCCACACACTATATCACCTCAACTAAAGAAACTCAAACACTGGAGACCATTCTGATTTGGTAAACAATCAGAGGACAGAGATTTTAGAAAAATACTAACCAGCCACCACACAATGAAACCGTGTTAACCTTTCAATCCACTAGTCAATTGCTGCAAATAAAAGACAAGCTCATTTCTTGACTTTTGTTTTTTTTAAAGCCTTTTATACCTATATGTGTGAGCGTGTGTATGTATGTACATGCACCTGTGTCCATACGCACATACGCACACACCTCTCTCTGTCTCTCTCTCTCTCTAATATAAATATATTGTACGTTAGAGCTGTAAATATTCCTTGGTCATGTGTCTATGTCTTCTTCATAGTATCATATCCTCAGTGTTATGTTAACAACGCCATTTATGGACTGATGAGACTGTGTGTAGAGCTGTATCCTCCTGACATAGTTTATGTAGATCTCTCTTCTCAAATAAAGTACAAAACAACCATTACCTGGGCTTTCCTCCCCTCCTTTGTCTGTGCGTGGGATTCAGTATTCTTTTTATAAACATCACCTTTGATCCTTTGTATTCACGTTCAATCACAAGCTTGAAGCAGGAATTGTTGGGGATGGTCTCTGACCTGCATTTTGCAAATCAGTCTAGATGATTATAGTAGTTCCTCCTGAGTTTAAATAGATGGGTGAAATACTGACCCTAGTGAAGTCAAAGGGAGCTTTGGCAATAAAGTCCATAGGATCAGGATTTATTTCACACCAGGGCTACGTCTACACTACGAGCCTCTTTTGGAAGAGCAAATACAAATAGGGTGCTCATTTGCATATGTTGCACTCCATTTGCATTTCCTCTTCCTTTCCCTTTTGCGCAAGAGGTTTTTGCGCAAAAAAGCGACGTCTACGCAGCGCTTTTTTGCGCAAAAACCTCTTGCGCAAAAGGGAAAGGAAGAGGAAATGCAAATGAGAGTGTGACATATGCAAATGAGCGCTCCATTTGCATTTGCTCTTCCGCAAGAGGCTCGTAGTGTAGATGTAGCCCAGGAGTCTAAAGAAGAGCACAATATGGTTTGTTTAGTGGAGACTGACACAGGAGCATGAGATAGCTACTTTCGGAGAAAAGTACCAGTTTGCTGAACTACTAAACCCAGCCTGAATAACCTGCTTGGAAGGGTATGCTAGTTGGCTGTGAACCACCATCAAAGTCTGTTCCTTCTCACCCAGGTTTCTAGCTCATGAACTAGTTAAAAGGGATTGTTACAGAAATTGCACTGCTCACAGGTCAAATTGCTTCCTTTGGTAGGCAGGGCAAGAGGGGACATCTCTAATAATTTGTTGGGGCACTTAGGACTCTTCATTACTGTGTAACCCTCTATGCCCCATTGTGAGAGAGACTCGGTTGTGCCAAAGTGGGTATCAGCTCCCTGTTACCCCATCTGTTATCCGGCCAGTCTCTTCTGAAGCTCTGCCAGCCTTCACTTTACTTTACAGGTAACATTTGATGTGCTCCCATCCCCGAACACCTTGGCTATGTCTAGACTGGCATGATTTTCCGGAAATGCTTTTACCGGAACGAGGTGTACAGATAGTTCGGAATGGCTAGCAAGTTCGAACTATCTAGCCCGTGCCGCGTGTAGCCGCGCAGCACAGGGTTCGAACAAGCCAGCATTTAAAAATGGCGCCGGCCGGCTTATGCAAATAAAGCCCGGGAAATTCAAATCCCAGGCTTCATTTGCACGTTCGGTATGCCTACATTACCCCGCTAGTTCGAACTAGCGGGGTAGTGTAGACATACCCTACGACACACTCAGCAACAGGGTCCAGCCCCTGGCCCCCCGACCCCTGCCAGGCCCCCCGAGATGACCCTCCATCCCCCTGCTGACCTGGTTCTGCAAGGGCTTGTCTTAAGGCTGCAAAAGAAAAACCAAAAATGGCCACCAGAAAAAAAGCCTTTTCTTAAAGGGGCCATGCTGATTTTTTATTTATTTATTTATTTTGCTTAATAACTTCTGTTGGGGTCCTTTTTATTTTGCTCAACAACTTTGGTCTCCCCCCCCCCTTTTTTTTCTCAACAGAATTTTTTACCGGTGTTTTTTTGGGGGGTGGGGGTGCTCGGTATTTTTAGTGAAACCATCTGGCAACTCTACAAGGGCCTAAATGTACTTACTAACTGCTGCCCAACCTGCAGCCAGGCCTGAGCCCTGAACTGTTTGTGGCTTTGCCCTGAACTAGGACACGGACATTAGGCCTATTGGTCCACTGGGCTGTAAGTCAGTGGCCCCGCCTCACCCGCTGATGGGCCAGCCCTAACACAGGGTTTCCCAGGCCCCTTAATGGATCTGTCCACAGCATAGATGGGCAGCCTGTCCTCCCTCCAGCCAGAGATCTTCTGGAAATGTATCAAATGAGCCCTCTATTTATTAGGAGACAGTTTATTAGTAGCAGGTGCCTTCTCTTTGGCAGCTTCGTCAATGAGGTCGAGAACAGAACGGGCCATGGAAGCTGAGGTCCCTACATAGCAGGGGGTGAGGTGCACTGGCATAGCAATGAAGTTTGCCCTGCTGCTGCCTGTGCGGAGACACGGAGCTCTTTTTAATCCAAGGCTGTCAATCCAGCTCCTTTCTCCAGGCTGACTGTTATGAGTGCTGTTATAAAACGAGGAGCTAAATTGCGGGTACGTCACACAACGGGGATGGAAACACAGCTCGCGGGAGGTAGGGCTCAGGGCTACCCACAATCCATCTTGTCTGATACATCCCAGAGCGGCTTTACCCTGCTGTTGGTGCACATCTGCATGGCTCTGGCTGTCAAAGCGAAGACGGCCCCCATGCAGTACTAAAGGTGACACACTAGGCAGTCACTACCATGACTGCTATTCTGCTTCTTCATCCCCATTGCAGAGCTTTACAACAGCCTCAGGTATTCCAGCCATAGATGCAGCATTCCATTGAGCTCCTAATTACTGCCCCACAGGCAATGGCTGCTAGGGTAGAAGGACAGGGGCGGGGAATGGGGAGGGAAATGCCCACCCAGGATTCCTCATTCCTAAGGCAGCTGGAGCTGGTGGCATGGCAGCTATGAAAGGCAAACGCCAAACCTGCACATCCCACCTGTGAGCCATATAGCTGCTCAGCTCACCCTTCGCAGATGATCGGCATGAGCCCTGTGTACCGCTGGAGCTGTTCAAGCAATGCCTGGCCTGCTGCAAAAGGGGTGAAATTTAATCCTTAAAGAGCCACTGACTTGGGCCACAGAGCTGGCACCACTATCTGCATCCCTTAGGCTCTAACCCCACTTTCCTCTGGTTCACACCCACCTGCTCTCCCAGCCCTAGCCCCCTGCAGCTGCAGCTTGCTTAATCCTTGGCAAACCCAGGCCTACACTGCTCCTCACTGCTATCACTGAGCCTTTTTCACTGGAGAGCCAACCAGACAGCGCTAATGCTGCACATTGGGGGAATCCTCCATTACCTCCGCTACAGCCAGAGCCCCACCCTACCAAGCCAAAAGGGCCTCAAGCACAAAGGAGTCCTCATCCTCCCCGTTCCACAGCAGTCCCGTGTGCTCAACCCATGTTGTTCTCAGCCACTGCTGGCCTGAAGAGCTCAGCACTCAAACTCAGATCTGCTGTATAATAACTGGTCAGAGGCCACCAGCCTAACCAACCCTGGTTTTCTTCGTGTTCACTCCATGCCCCGATTGCCACAAAGCCCGTGTGATACCATCATGGAGTCACTGGGACTAAAGGTATTTGGCATCAAAAACTGAAATGAGTCTTTCTACAAATACACTTATTGGCCGCCCCATAAAGGTGATTTGGGGAGCGTAACAGGTAATTTATTGCATCTGACTCCAGCTGCTAGAAATTGACTGACAATTTCTCTTTATTTATATCCCACTATATAATCTCTGGCTTCATGTTATAAATTCTTCTGATTGGGGTTTCACTGTGTCCACCAGGATATTTATTGATCATAAAATAATCTGCACAATCCTTTCAAGTCAAGTCAGGAAGAACTGGTGCCCATGAATTCACCTGGGCACCAGTACCCACACAAGAGGAAAAAGGGGGAGACTTTCATATTGGCTTATGAATTACGGAGCCCCAGCCTTTCAGAATGGTTTATCGTCTCTGTCTTAATACTTGACCTGGAGGCCTTCTCTGCTTGTGAAGCTGATTACCCATCAGCTGATTCCACGTGGTCTTTGCAATTGGCTGGTGACTCCTTCTAGAGCTGTGTGTGGGTAAGGGAGGCTGAGGGATGTGTGTTCGTGTCATTAGCCGGTTCCCTGCTGTGAGGGTTATTACATGTGCAGTGCAATCTGTGCTTGCACAACAGCTCACTAATATGGCCCAAGGGGCTGCATTTGTCCTTTTCTGCAGCATGGAAGTTTTGCCAGCTTTTTGGCAGCCAAGAAAGTGATACAATTCCAAGCCCCCTAGGGAAAAAACCAAACAAACGGTGTGCCTGCCCCAACTGGGAGTGTGCCATGTCTGCTGGTGAATGGAGCTTTTCTTTCTGCTCTAAGTGCAGAGTGCACAATTTTTATCACCAGTGAATCTTGCCCTAGAAACTTGAGATTCACTGATGCCTGGCAGAACAGAGCCGCCTCCCTTGTGGAAATATGCAAGTTGTTCCTGACTAGGAGATGTCCCTTTAGTTCCCTTTGGACTCAGGCTTTTGCTCATTCCCTTCCAAAAGCTGGGCCGTGCCTCTTTCGGGGATTTCCTTGGACTCCCCCTGTTGTGCTGTCCATTTGCATCCGTCTGTTATGGTTTGGCTTTTGGCTCATGTACACGTGCGGCGGAATGTAGTGGGGATGTGGTTCATGGACAGCGCGTAAACATAAGCCCCTAGCCCTTATGCCGTAGGCCCCACCCCTGCTGGAGTCCAGCACCACCCCACTGCAGCCATCACTCCCCACCTCAGCTTCCTCATTTTTTTGAGGCAGAACGACTCTTGCGCAAAAGGGTTTTTTTTGCACAAAAACCTCTACACGGCACTTTTTTTGCGCAAAAACCTCTTGCGCAAAAGGGATCTGAGGAGGAAATACAAATGAGAGTGCAATATATTCAAATTAGCACTCCATTTGCACTTCCTCTCGTGGAAGAGGCTCGTAGTATAGACGTAGCCACGGAGAGGGATAAGGATCTTGTGCAAAAAGGGGTTTTTGCTCAAAAAGGAAACATCCACACTGCTTGTTTTTGTGCAAAAACCCATTGCGAAAAAACGGCTCCAATAGATTATTCAAATGAAGCATGACAAAATGCTACTCAGCACTTCGATTGCATACTCTCTGCCAGCAAAAGCCAGCAGTGTAGATAGCCCTAGTGTGATTCACTGTCCCATGGGCTATGTCTAGACTGGCCACAAATTCCGGAAAAGGGATGCAAATCAGGTACGTCAGCATAAGGAAATCCGCGGGGGATTTAAATATCCCCCACGGATTTAAATAAACATGGCCGCCGCTTTTTTTCCGGCTTGGGGAAAAGCCGGGAAAAAAGTCTAGACTGGCGCGATCCTCCGGAATAAAGCCCTTTTCCAGAGGATCTCTTATTCCTACATGAAGGGCTTTATTCCGGAGGATCGCGCCAGTCTAGACGCTTTTTTCCGGCTTTTCCCCAAGCCGGAAAAAAAGCGGCGGACATGTTTATTTAAATCTGCGGGGGATATTTAAATCCCCCGCGGATTTCCCTATGCTGACTTACCTGATTTGCATCCCTTTTCTGGAATTTGTGGCCAGTCTAGACGTAGCCATGTAGTGGCACTTAGACCACTTACAGTGAGAGATAAGAACAAGGGAGCTCTTCACCTGAGAGCAAGCTGTAGAGGATCCTACACTAAGCTCCAGAGGACCCTGGTTCAAATCCCCTACATGGCAGTTACAAGAGCACCTGTCACAGTAGGATACTGGTCTGTATTGGGCTCCTTGATGCTACAATAATACAAAAAATGAAAATCATGTAGTCCCCTGAGAGGTTCGTTTGAAAAGGCCATCATCTGGTGCAATGTGTGAGCACTAGACGCATATGTGTATGGATCCAGATGGGGGGAGGTGAAAGCCCCTGGAATGCAGGGATATTACCCCACCCATAATGGAAATGGGTTTATCAATGGAAGTGGAAAGGTGTCTATAACCAGAGCACTGGTTGTGTCACTAACTAAAAGATATAAGTGAGGAATGCCAGAGCTTCACCAGCGCACACACATATGTTCATTCATTGCCACAGTTTGCACACGCTCTCATCAGCACCCACCACTCCTCCTGCTCTCTCCCCTCCCCACACACATAGTTTCTTCCTGGAGTACAACCTTGGCCTACTCTCTTCAGATAAATGATAAATAATGCACCAGCTATTGTTTCTGCTGCTCCCTGCATCCCACAAACAAGCTACTCCTCTCTCATCAAATGCAGAATTGCTACCTTTTCCTCAGCTCTGGACTAATAAAACACGGGCTAGTGCTTAGATTTCAGGTTCATTAGCACCAGGTCCAGAGCCTGATGGACAGAGCTCACTTTTATTATTGATTTAAGACATTTACACAGCAAAGACCTTTTGAAGTACATTAAAAATACAATAAAGACGAGCCCAGCTCAGCCAAGTTCCCTAAGCATTGCTGCGTTCTGCTGTTCGCTCACGTGCCCTCCCTGTGTCTGCTTCAGGCCGCTGCTATTTGTCTTTCTCGAGCAGAGATGGTGTGATTACAAGCGTGTGTGGCGGTTGGTGAGGCATCTAATGGGGCTGGAAATAAAGATACACAAAGCATAAACAGAAGCAGTGAAAGCAGCTATTACGGGGGGGTCAGTAGGCTGCGGCAAAGCTCCCAGTCAAGACAACTCGTTCTGCATGGACTGATCACATACAAGCATATGTTACTAGGCCCCCTCACACGCACATGCACACACACACATGCACTTGGACACCCTGCGTGTCACAGCTAGAGATCACACAGATGTGTGCATAGCATCACAGCTGCATGGGTACACTGCATAAACCCCAGAGCGCCACCCCAACAGAACCACCCCTCCCAAATTGTTCAGGCATCGAGGCACCCACAAAGAGCATCAATCCCAGGGGTGGGCAACCTTTTTTTTGGGTTTGGGGGGTTGTTGACCACAGAAAAAGCAACCAAGCCCCCCCAACTGAGAAGCAGAAAGACCCCCCACACACATTCCCCTCGCACATCAGAGCCTGGCGGGGCAGGCTAGTAGATTTTGTGCCCCCCCACCCACGCGCTAGACAGAAATGAGGAGTTCAGTTCATGGGAGGGAGCTGCCGGGAAGAGGGTTTGGGGGTATGGGAGGGGGGTAGGGTGCAAGAATGGATTGGGGGGATAGGAGGGCTGGGCAGGAGGGAGGATGCGGGAGTGGAGAGGGGGTATGGGATAAGTGTGGGTCACAATGCTGGAGCACTAGTGCTGGCTCCCCAATGCTGGGGGGGGGGGAGCACCGAGCCGTGGGGGCCAGATACAGACAAGCCATAGGCCAGATCCATCCCTGCCCCCCAAGCTATAGGTTCCCTACCCCTGATCTACACAGCTGTGTAGCCCCAAATATACACACAGACACACTTGTACCTGCACATACAGACTACTCTCCTCCCCCATGACTAGCTGTAATCATACGTCTGTCATCACAGGTGTGCACACACATAAATACGCTCCACATAAAGCTACTGGGCCTGCTTGTCAGCTGGTGTAAATCAGCATCGCTCCGTAAAATGCCCATCACTGGGCTAGCTGGGCACGCTCCACTGTGTATGAGGAGCAGCGCCTCAGTGGAGTCAATCAGCATAATGCCTTTAAGGATCCTCCCCGCTGTATGGGCAGCCCTAGAGAGGACCGTGTCCAGCGACCCTGGGGAAGGGCCTGAAGACATGCATAGGACGGCTTAGCTAAAATGGGCAGATAGCAACACGCACGCATGCACAAAACCCATTCTCTCTCTCACACACACACATATTACACATTGACTAAAGGGGACGAAGGCTCACATCAGTCCATTAGCCGGCTTCCCACCTGACGTCTCTGTTCCAGCTGACAATGACAGTGCATTGACAGAGGGCAGGCGTGGGCTAGTCACTGAGACATGAGGTCTGCAAGGGACATCGGTAGTCGTCTCTTCCCGTCACCATGTTGTGTATTTCACTCCAAGCCGATTGCCTGTCATGGCGATCCCGTGGAGGCTCAAGTGTTCACAGTAACCTTTTCAAGGCCCATAAAACCCTCACATATTACCCTTTAGAAACCAGTGATTCTGCGTGTGCTTGGACAGCAGCAGTAATGGGGGCCTGCCCTGAGGATAGAGTTATCCAAATGAGTGGTTAACTGTGTCATGCTTTACCCACTGCAGGCACAAGGCCGGAGGAATGTCATGCAGGAGCCAACTTGTAAATTAGTTCCTACCCCATACTGGCCCCCAGAAAAGCAGCATACGCAGGGGGGTGTCTCATTAGACTGCCCTATTACCATTAGGCCAGCTACTGCTATGGTGGGACTGTAATGAACACTTCCATAATGACCAAAATGGAAGTTGTTCTAGGATAATAAAGATGTGGCCAAAAAAAAGTGTGTGTGGGGATGCGGGGTGGGGATGGAGGGGCTGTAGTAGTGACCAGAATGGTCAATTTCCTCAGTGCCGGACAAACGAAGGGCTCTTCAAGCAATACCGGTTGCTACATGGCATAGCCCGTAAACGCAGCTGCCCTGGGAAGGAATTCCTTTCCCAGTCTGGCTTTCCTACTCAATACATTGTACTGCTGAAGGCCATCTGTGGCTAGGGAGAGCAAGTATGATAAATCACGACTGGGATGGGGGTGGGGGGGAATCTGTAACAGGCACCTACATTAGAAAAAGCCCTGACTCTCAGGATTCTTCTAGCAAGTCGGGACATCTGGTCACTGTCTGTGGATCTGGGGAAATCCACAGATAATGATGGGGGACGTTTTGAATGGAGAATGAGTGGGTGGGCATATGGATAGGACACCAGAGTAATGATACCCCTGGATGCATCACCTGAGCGGACTGAATTCAGACTGTTGCAGCAGGACCCTTGCCTGGTTCTGCTAATGAAGCAGACCTATGTGCTCAAAGCTAGCACCAGACCCCCAAACCTTTATAACAGGGCTACTCAACTTTGGAAGCCCTGGGGGCCACAGTGATACTCACAGCATACGCCGAGGGCTGCAACTTAAATGGGACCTGCGTGTTGTGTAGTCTTGCTGTAATCTTTGTATTCAATGTGAAAGAAACGATTTGCATATATATTTGCACATATATGCAACCTCGCTTAAGTCAGTTCTGCTGATATTAATAAAATGCAATATTTACCCAATTTCCACCCACATGGCAGTACTTTTAATGAGCAATGACAGTCCAGGAATTTAACGTCTAAAATGCATATCAACTGAAGACTATTATATTGACTCCTTTTTTGTTTTGGCTTCACAACACTCCAGGAATGTAACTACTAAAATACATAGTAAGCCACACTGCACCATAAACCCAAAGCACACTGCGGGCCGCAATCAAATGGGCCATGTGTTGAGTAGCCTTGCCCTACAACCTAATGTAGTCATTGGGGGCTGATAGGATTTTCGGGCCCCTGGACAAAGTGGGTGGGGCTGGCTCCATGCTCCCAGAAGGGGCAGTGCTGAGGGGCTGCCAGTCCTAAGCCCCACCTAGACTGGACTGCTCTGCGCTCCCCACCCCCTCCGCCAGCCCTCAGCGCTGCCTGGTGTGCATTGTGCAGGGCTCCAGTGGAGAATAACGTACCTGGTGCTCCTGCTGCAGCTGCTGCTGCTACTGTGAGAGCAGCAGCTGAGCGCCCTGGGCTCTTTTGAATTGCCAGGCCCTGGGACAATTGCCCCTTTGCCAACTCCTTTTGGCAGCCTGCTAGTCATTAATAGAGCCCATATAGACTCACTGGGTTAGTTTGGTTTGCACACGCATTGAGGGCAACATGTCCCACTTTACTTGGTGTGGATGAGGCCTCCACTGGAATATTGTGTCCAGTTCTAGGTGCCACAATAAAAAAAAGAAAAGAAAAAGAGGTGGACCAATTGCAGAGTCCTGAGAAGGGAAACACACGTGATAAAAGGGTCAGAAAACCTGAGAAAATGTTAAAAAACTGGGCCTGTGTAGCCTTGAGACAAGACTAAGGGGCGGGGGGGGGGGGGGGGCTGATAACAGGCTTCAAATCTGTGAAGGGCTGGTCCAAAGAGGATGGTGCTTGGGTGTTCTCCACATCCCCTGAAAGTAGGACAAGAAGTAATGGGTGACATCTGCCACAAGGATGTTTTACGTTAGATATTTGGGAAAAAAAAATCACTAGAATAGTTAAGCATCCAAACAGGCTTCCCAGGGAGGTTGTGAAATCCCCAACATATGGGCTGTGTCTACACTGGCCACTTATTCTGGAAAAGCAACCACTTTTCCGGAATAACTTGCCAGCTGTCTACACTGGCCGCTTGCTTTTCCGGAAAAGCAATGATGATCTAATGTAAAATCGTCATTGTTTTTCCAGAAAAACTATGCTGCTCCCGTTCGGGCAAAAGTCCTTTTCTGGAAAAACTGTTCCGGAAAAGAGCCAGTGTAGACAGCCCCGTAGTCTTTTCCGCAAAAAAGCCCCGATCGTGAAAATGACGATCGGGGCTTTTTTGCGGAAAAGCGTGTCTACATTGGAACGGATGCTTTTTCGGAAAAAGTGCTTTTCTGGAAAAGCAGCCTGCCAATGTAGACGCACTTTTTCCGGAAATACTTATAACGGAAAACTCTTCCATTTTAAGCATTTCCGGAAAAGGGTGCCAATGTAGACGTAGCTAGGTGGTTTTTAAAGAACAGGTTGTGCAAACACCTGTCAGGGATGCTCTACAGGGCCCGCTTCAGTGCAGGGTGATGAACTACACGACTTCTTGAGGGCCTTCCAGCTAGAAACATTTCTATGGCAAGAGGTCTCCAGCATAGCATGATGGCTGATGCTGCTCCATCCTGGATCTTTGGAGGGAAATTGCAGCTATTGGATAGTGTCTCTGGAAAAATTTATTTTTCTGCCAATAAAAGCTAAAGAAAATTTCACCTAGTAATTAGAGCTATAAACCCTAAGTCCTAGTCTCAGCCTAGTCACTGAGTTACTTTGTCACCCCGAGAGTAGGCCACTTTGGTTACATCTACACAGTGGAGCTATTTCAGGATACTTCTGGTATCCCAAAATAACTCTTCCGTGTCTTAAGTGTAAGCCCATTATATCGAAATATAATGGGCTCACTATTCCGATGTCCCTGTAAACCTCATTGCATGAGGGTTAAGGGACATTTCGGAATAGTGCCTTATTTCGAAATAACATTGAAATAAGCTACGCAATGTGCGTAGCGCAAATTGTGTAGCTTATTTCAAGTTAAACTACTTAGATGCGCCCTTACACACCCTTGGACTCAATTTCCCTATCATTGAAAAGGGTAGAGTAAGCCTTACCCATAATACTTAGTGCTCTCTTGATGGGAGGCCCTATTTGCGTGCAAGGCACATTCCGATAAATTATACCTCACCACACTTGGGCATGGAGAAATTAAGACGTCTCTCCCTGAGCAAAGTTTCAACTATTTCCCAGTAAAATGAGGTTAAGTGATTTGCTATAGTCACATAGGAAGCCAGTGACAGAGCTAGCATTAAATCCCAGTGCTCCTGAACTGCTAGGCCCCGGCCTCAAGTACAAGACCAGTTTCCTTCTTTTACCTGACAGGAGTGGTTATGCTTCATTGATGCGCTGTTCGGTAGCAGATGTCACCTCTGTGAAACACCGGTTAAAAACTCTTTTAGCCAGGCATGTCTTCTCTGGAACACCTGAAATCATGGCACCACAAACAGCCAAATGCTGCAGGGCACTGAGCATCTGACAAAACCCACACAGCCGCCTGAGGAGAAGCGGATGACAAGGAGTCTGTCATTGCTGGCAGAACGGGTAGTGCGCTATGCAGGCAGAAGACTCTGTGATTAGCTGGTAGGGAGCTGAGCACCATGATTCACTCTTTGCTTCCAGATAGTGTCCATGCTCCTGCTGCTCTTGCAAGGGATCACCGAGGTGTGTCCTCCTAACGTGCATCATGCTTTTGATTTCATGGCCATGTGTGCTCTAAAACCCCAAGCCGCCTGGTGTCAGAGGCCAGTCTGAGAATGGGCTGGAGAAGTGGAGGGTGGGGTTTTGGCATGGATGATGGCTTTCAGGGGAAATAGAAAAAGGAGAAGGTCTTCCCCTGCAGGATAGACAATCTGGAGCAGTTAGGAAAGCAGCTGTTTGAAAAATCACGTAGCAACAGCTGCCACCCAGAGGTTCCTGGCTCCATGATGCAAGGACCCTGACAGTGCAGGAGCCTGGTATCCTAACATTTTGTGGAAAGAGGCTGAGCCCTGGCCCGTCCAGCTCCCAATTGTCCCTGCAACCTGACAAATGACTTCTCCTCTCTACAGAACAGCCCCCATGCAGGTGTTGAGCAAGATGCCTTGCTTCACAGCAACTAATCACCCGGCATCCATGGTAAAAACAGAATCAGGCCTCGTGTGCTCTACTAATTAGCACAGGAGCCTTCCTGTTGCTTCAGAAGGGAAAGGAGACCCTGGAAACCCAGTGGCCAAAGCAACCCAAGGCCAGCTGAAGGCAAAGAGACATGTGGAGAGTTAGCTAATGTAAGACAATGCAATGAAGAGAACTGACAGACAAAATATATCGCAGGGCGTTCCATGCCAGTGGCCAGTCAGCTCCAAAGGCTGCTCGGGTATGGTGACATACAAAAAGCGATGCCCGGGTCCCACCGCCCCAGCCACTGAGAGGCTCCAGTTGCTGTCACAAAGCTGGGTGACAGGGCATGACTCAGCTGAGGTCCTGTCCTGGATGTGAGCAGACATGCCCCCTCCAGCATCCTTGTGCTCAGCAAAGAGGGTAACGTTCTTTGTGTTATGCTTCAGTTCATGGTGGCTGCCCATCGCGTCATCTCTCAGCTTGGCTGTGCCCAGGATTGAAAGCCAAAGCACAACAAGAACCTAACCAGGGCCAAAAGCCCAAAGAACTGCCCAAGTCCTGGAGACCCTCACCACAGAACCCAGAGACTTGAAAAGAGCTTGTGTGAATATCTTGGCCCTCCTGTACTAAATGTACTGAGTGACTACATCTAGACTGGCATGATTTTCCGGAAATGCTTTTAACAGAAAACTTTTCCGTTAAAAGCATTTTCGGAAAAGCGCGTCTAGATTGGCAGGACGCTTTTCCGCAAAAGCACTTTTTGCAGAAAAGCGTCTGTGGCTAATCTAGACACGCTTTTCTGCAAAAAAGCCCCGATCGCCATTTTCGTGCTCGGGTCTTTTTTGCAGAAAACAAATCTCTGCTGTCTACACTGGCCCTTTTGCGCAAAAGTTTTTCGGAAAAAGACTTTTGCCCGAACGGGAGCAGCATAGTATTTCCGCAAAAGCACTGACAATCTTACATGAGATCGTCAGTGCTTTTGCGGAAATTCAAGCAGCCAGTGTAGACAGCTGGCAAGTTTTTCTGCAAAAGTGGCTGCTTTTCCAGAAAAAGTGGCCAGTCTCGACACAGCCAGTGTGTTTGAGTGTGTGTGTGTGTAAATACATGAGTCGATATATACTGTGCAATTCTCTCTGTGCCTGATCCACCCGGAGATGAGACTCTCAAACAGCTCCAAGCTCTAGGGAAGTGCTGAGGTGAGTATCTCACACAGGTGAACGTGGATCTGAGATGCCCATTACAGCTGCAGAGGCTGGGGAAGCAGAGGAGAGAAGGAGAGGGGAGGATCAGGCTTTCCTGATGTGGAGGACCAGGTATAATAAGAGCTAGAGGGAGATTATGAAGGAAGGAAATTCAGCACAGAAGGAGGGCTGCAGGGAAGGAATCTGCACCTAGGTCTTTGGGGAACGAGAGAAAGAGCGAAGTCCTGGGATCCTAACCTAAGCAAAGAAGTCTGGCAAGCAATGAGGGGAGGCACAGAGCAGCCAGTGGGATGGAGCAGGTTCTGGTGGTGGATCTTGAAAGAAAAGCAGGATTTGGACTTCCAGGAGGAAAGCCCTCGGAGGATCCAGTTAAGGAACAACAGGAAAGTAAAGGAGACAAGAATTCAACCCCAAGGAAGGTGGACATTGGGTTTTATATTTATATGACTGTTTTTGGAGTCTGTTAGCAGATTCCAGGGAAAAGCCCAGACTCTTAAAGAAGGGTTCACTTAGAGAGGTTGTCAGCAGGGGTGCCAGAACAGTTGCTATAGTATGCGGTGCTGAAAGCCTTTGAACAAAACTGTAAATGATGGTGTGATGTAATGTCAGTACCTTGCTGATTGCTGTGCTTGGGCTGTGGGCTGTGCTGTGGGCTGTGGATGACCCCTACTGGCCTCTGTCTGTAAACACTGCCCAGCGGGGGGCGTCTTGAGGGCCCCCATGATAGTGACCAAACCGGTTCTATCAGTTAAAGGAAGGGAGGGAACAAAAGAAGTGAGTGTTGGGGGAAGGGTCAGTTGCTGGCTGGGAACCATGAGGTAGAGCCTTAGCTGAGGCCTGAGGGTCTAGGGGTGACAATGGCACCTCTTATCCAAGGGGTCTGAGGCATCCTGGCCCTAACTCCTGAAACTATATCAGGTCTATGCTGTGCTGTATTTTGGAGCAGCAATAAACCCTCTCTATTCTACTGGCTGATAGAGTTTATTCTTGCTGCTATGGGGGTGCAGGATTGGGGGAACCCTGACACGTCATCACAGATGGAAACCACTTAAAGACAGGGGCTGTGGTGGCACCCTCAGCACCTCTAATCCCAGCGCCCTTGGCTGTCAGGCAAGAAGACCTCAGAAAGGCCACGCTCAGAAGTAGTCCATAGAGGCAGCAGCAAGAAGTTGTGCAGAGCAGCTCTTGGCTGCTTGTTGTTGGGTCTCTGGGCTGGAACTAGTGAGCCCTGTAAGCCAGGGGCGGATATAGGGCAGGGCGAACGGGGCGGCCGCCCCGGGCCCCGCGCATGCGCCGTGGCGCCACCGCGCATGCGCATGGCGTCACTGTGCATGCGCCGTGGCAAAGGGGGGCCCCACAAAATTATGCTGCCCAGGGCCCCGCAAAACGGTCATCTGCCCCTGCTGTAAGCTGTGCCCTTGTGCGGCCACTCAGGAGAGATTCCAGTGCCCTCTGATTAGCAGAGAGCCCACGGCTGGAGGCAAAGGAATGAGGACAATAGGCCCTGCAGTTGGGGTCAAAAATACTCTCCTAAGAACACTAGATTTGTTGTTGTTGGAACTTCTCTTACCCCCTAAAGGGTGGGGAAACTAAACTGTGATATAGCTGGAGGTCCAGCTATGGGAGGAGCACTGCAGAGCAACCATCAGTGGGGGGCACTCAATGGGAAGAGAGCTGCTATGCTACACCTGGCCACAAGGCGGCACTCTAGTGGCCAGTGAATGCCTTCATAGGGGACTTCATCCTTTAGCTCTTGAGGGATCACTTCCTCTCTGTGGCTCTGTGGCTCTTGGCTCTGTGGCTTCACTGTCATGACTGGTGAAGCTGCAGCCAATGCAAACACCAGGTCTCAGATATACAATGCAGATAAGGCTCAAGAGGCCACAAAGGGGTCTCCTTTAGTGCAATATAAATTGGCCTGTGGTTTTGCAGACACAGATCCTGTGTTCTACCCCCCCAGACACATGCTCATGGTTTAACTGCCACCTAGCACGTGGTTTTGTTACAGTGCAACAGGCAGGATCAGCAACATTGGTGGCATCTCTTAGTCCCAGGAGGGAAGGGAACATGAGCAGTGAGAGCCCTTTGCAGACAGTACTCTGTCCACCTTGCCCCCAAACAGTTCAATCCTCTGGGTCTGCCTGGGACAGGGAAGCACTTTATAACACTAAATCTTATAGGTATATGAATTTATCCTTGCTAAATTGCAGCCTAGCCAGAGGGCAGCTCCCCTGTGAGGTCAGGAAGTATCACCATAGGTTGGACCTCCCTGGTCCGGCAGCCTTGGGACCTGAGTGGTCCTGGATGAGTCATTTTGCCGAACCAGGGGAGGTCATTTCTCGCCCTTCTGCCATCCCCCCTCTCCCACCACCTCACTGGGCTTCCCAGCTCCTTTGGGCAGCCCAACTGGACTGCACACTGGCTTCCTGATCCTTCCACCCCTGCACCCCACCTGGGCCACGTGCCAGACTCCTATCCCCCCTCCTCCAGGCAACCCAGCTGCATTGTGCCGGGATCCTCTCACCAGGCTCCCCTCCCATAGCACTTCCAGCTCCCCCTTCCCCCGCTCCAGTGCACCAGAACATTCTGACCCTGGAACATCCATGGTCTGGCAGGGCCACAGATGTTGCTGGCCTACAGTGCTGCCAAACCAGAGAGTCGCGGCTTAGAGAGGTGCAAACTGTAGCCACGTTTTTCAGCCAGGGAAACTGAAGGGCCAGGAGGAAAGTGATTTCCCCAGAACATTACACAGAAAACCTGTGTCAGAGCCAGGAAGAGACGCAAGGAATCTTGAATCTTATCTTATACCATTGCCACATGGCCATGTTTCCTCCAGACAGCAGATGGAGGTGGAGAAAGCCTATGGAAACTGGGGAGAGCCCAAGGAGGACTAGGGTGGGGAACCAGCAGTAGGAGTTTATATGAGATCCTGGGAGAGAATTAGCAGTCCCTGATAGCTTAGGGTAATATAATAACCAGACACACTCTATCACTTCATATTCATTAGCTAGCAAGTCCTCCCATCACCTATTTTACAGATGGGGAAACCAAGGCACAGAGATGGTACATGACTTGCCCAGTTCTATGTGTCAACAACTCTGCTCAGTCCTTTCCGTTTCCACATTCATCCTTTTCATTTCTTCTCTGCTCATGCTGGGGAAGTGAACGTTGACGATGTGTCCCACGGAAAGTCCATAGTAAAGTCAATGTCCCTCCCCCTCCCGCTTTTGTCGCCCTCTACATCCATTACAAAAGGCGCTATTGTCAAGAGAGTGCGTTGGAGACGGGGGATGCGTCATTTGTAGAGCGTTTTCCCTCGCTGTCTCTTCCGCCTCCTGCTGCTAAGCGCGCGTGTGCCCTTTATCATTGCTTTGAAATCGAGAGGGACACTTTGGAATTCAATTAGTCAAACAGTTGCCACAGCAACAAAAAACATATACACTTAAATGATTTATCCTCGCAGACACCACTTCAAATAAGAATAAATTTAATACAGCAGCTGGGAATGAAATGCATTGTACAATAAGAAAATTGTATTTTTTCTCTCCCCGATGATAGGCCTCAAGGTCTTAATGCAATATAGATGAAAAAAAAAGATATTTGGGCAGAAGGAAGTGGAATACATTGTGCTGCACATACAATGCCTGCTCGGCGAGAACAACGTATAATGAGCATGTACATCTAATCACAGAGCGCCCGGATTTTGTTTGCATGACAGCTGAGGATCAAAGGCTGCAGTAAGCAAATTGGCTGTTGTTTGGTTTCGCTTTCCTTCTTCAACCCTTCCAGCATGTGAAATGTGGCCTGCCATTGCTGTTTGCTCTGACCAACCCGGGCAATCGAGCTACCAGTTTTCCACCAAAGACTGGCACCACTTTTGAACGCAATTCAGTAAGGCACGCTCTAGATGGTTTTCTAAAACAGTGGTTTTCAAACTTTTTTTCTCACGGCTCAGTTGAAGAAAATTGTTGATGCCCCTGACCCAGAGTAATTAAGTCTTCTGACTAGAGGGCAGGATATGGATTTGGGTTTGAGAGGTGGGTTTAGGGTGCACGCAGGGGTTCGGGGTTGGAGTGTGTGTTAGGGCTGGGACAGGCAATTGGGGCATGGGCTTACCTCTGGCAGCTTCCTGCCTGTCCTCGCACCACAGACCCTGCTGGGTCCCGGAAGTGGCCAGCAGCAGGTCCGGCTCCTAAGCCTGCAAGCACCTCTGCTCACTGCTCACAGGCCCTGTCCCCAGCTCCTATTGGCCTGGAACGAGTGCAGAGCCCATGCTCGTGGTGGGGGCCATGCGTGGAGGTCTGTGGGCCTAGGAGCTGGAGCTACTCTTGACCATTTCCAGGGTATAGCGCAGTGCATGGTGATGGGAACACCCCTGCTGGTCACCTGGTCGCTATCACAAGGTGACCCAGTGCCTGACATTCTGTGACCCAGTAGCGGGTTGTGACCCGTACTTCGAAAACCACTGTTCTAAAAGCTATGCTCTACTTTAGCCTCAGCTCTTACACAAGCGGCAAGTCATTCAGGGAAGTCCCACATGGCCTCTGTCATGCAGGCAGTCCGATTAGATCACCACAATGGTCCCTTCTAAACTGAAACGTATGAAAGTCACATTTGGCTGGGGAATCCAAACCAAGTGTGGTTTGAGCCAGCTATCCGCCAGGCAAGATCTTGTTTCCTTGCCCTCCATTCCTGTCCCTTCACCCCCCGCCAGCCTCAAATGAATAGGATAGGCAGTAGTTGGGCAATGGTGGTTTTCTTTTCCCTTGCAATGTGAATAGTGGTTACATTGACACAAGAGTGTGTCAGTTCTGCTCTTGCAGCTGGGCCACCTGCATCATGAGACACAGATGGTGAGCTCATCGGCTTTCACCGATTTTCACGTGGAGCGAGGCAGTGCCTCGAGGGCAGGCTTCCTGCAGAGCCCGTGGGGAGTTGTGATTCAGCAGGTGGTTACTACTGATCTTCCCAGAGTCAGAGCTGACCCCTTGTCTCTGTAGGGGGCATGGTGCAGCTAGAGGGGCTGTATTTCAGCTGTTACGTGACATTGAGGGGTTGATCTGGATTGGTGAGGGCTGAGTAACCGACTCTCACTGAAGCCAATGGGAAGAGGAGGGTGTTCAAGCTTCTATAGGAGTGATGCTTCATTATTAAGATTCCCTCACTTTTTCTGTGAGAGGGATTTAGTTCTAAGCAGTGCTTCTGGCAACTGAATTCCTCCAGCATGAATTATCCTCAGCTGGATGCAATATTCATCTTTATTTCCTGCCCTGAGTTAGTCCATAGCATTGAGCCCTGTGCCTTGTCTTACCACAGAGGTGAGGGGCAAAGGGATTTCCATGAATGTCAAGCACCTTGGGACCATTCCTGTAGAATCCCCCTATTCCTGACATTCTGGTGATTATGTGGGATTTCCCCTGCCTCTAGTGAGATCACAACTTGGATGAGAAGTAGAAGAACGAAGTTCCAGATAAGACAGAGGTGATTAAAATCTGCATGTCTTTATAACTTGAGAGGGCTGGTCCTTCTAAAAAATCATGGCCCTAGATCAATCAGAAGTTATGGGTTCGATGCAAAAATTACTTGGTGAGGTTTTATGGTCTGTGCAATGTAGGAAGACAGCCAGGATGATGGTAATAGATCAATCGGTGATGCTGCTGGGATTGGGGAACATATGGAAGAGATGGCAGAGGTGATACTTTGACACCTGCCTTTTGTGCCTAAGATTTACATAGACTAAGGGGCTGATCCAGTGGTAATTGAAGGCAATGGAAAGACTCCCATGGGTGTCTATGGGAGCAGGATCAGCCTATGATTCTATCCTCACATGCTTAGGACTCTCCAGACCTTTTTTTATAAAGTGCCCCCTTTAAAAAATAATAAGTACCCCCAGTACCTACAGTTTTCAGACACACACAATTTTTTCCCACCATTGCAACACATTTGTTTAAACAACTTAATCATAGCCAGGTGGGTGATGAAATTTTTGGGTGTAAAAAGTACAAGAATAATAAAGTGCTGTAAAATTAAAACAAAAATACATTTTTCTCCACATTTCAGTTATGTTTGTTGTACCCCCCAGACTTTACTCGAGTATCCCTGAGGGTACTCGTACCACTGGTTGAAAAACACTGAGTGAGGGGTATGGATTGTATTTGGAATAGAAATAAGTGCTATGAGTAAAGTTCAGATTCAGAGGCAAATGCTCCAGGGTGTATTTAGATTCTGGGTGTTTTAATCCAATTCCACCCTGATTTCAGACACCAGGGCATTCCCCTTGAGATATACAGAGTAGTCCATGGAGCTCAGCTCCTCTCCAGATCCAGCCCTGTAGCCAGACCTGTGTTCTGCATTGCTAATATTTTTGCTGTTCCCTGGTTACGAAAGCGTCATGTGAGTGTAACATTCTGAAAATGTCTGAAAGAAAGGAGGTTGGTTAATGGGCATTGCTCACTTGGGGAAAACAAACTGCTCCATGGAGTAGAATTCCTGTGAACAAGTTTGGGAGTGAACAATCTCTTCTAAAGGGCCAGGAACAAGGATTATGTGATTTGTTTTTAAGACAGGCAGCAAAGAATCACCTTTGCATCTCTTAGTTGGGACTGACAGCATCCCCTCCCCCCATGTAGAGGTGATAAAGTGGTATTAACATAGTGAGAGTCCCTGGGCATAGATATCGCTAGCTCTGCTTTGCATGGTCATGCTGATCAAAGCACTGGACCACCGCCCCCAGATTGACAGTGGCTGTGTGCCCTTGCATTCACAACCAGGCTGTGTGTGGATCAACTATTGTGACACTGTTGCCCAGGCCTGGGCAAAATACGGCCTGGGAGCCGGAGCCGGAGCCGGAGCCGGAGCCGGAGCCGGCCATGGAAATACAGTCCGTGTGGCTTTCTGCTTTACAGGGAGGGGGAGGCTTCATGTGATCGCCCTTTCCCCAACCCAATCCTCAGCTCCTATAGACAGGAAACAACCAGCCAATAGGAGCTGAGAGACTGGCCTGGTGGACGGGGGCTGCACAAGCCTCTTTTTCTTCCCTGAGCTGAGAGCTCAAGGAGGGAACGAGCCTGCAGTTTAATGTGGTCAGGGGCTACAGCAGGCTGGGCGCCCAGACTGCCTTGCGGGTGCTGCAGGGCTGGTAGCTTAGATAAACACCTCCCATCCAGAGCCTGTCTCGGGCACCCCTGCCCCTCCTGCATCCCAATTCCCTCCCTCAGGTCACCATCCAAACCCTCTGCACTCACTTTCCCCAGATCACAACTCCCTCCCAGATCCTGTACCCCCTCCTGCACTCTTTCCGCAGGCCAGAATCCTCTCCTGCACCCATACTCCCTCCCTGACCCTGCATCCCAATTCCCTGACCCAGGGCACAACCCCCTCCTTCACCCTCTCAGACCTCACCATCTCCTGTACCTCAGCCCCTTCTCCTATGCACCCTTCTGCACCAGCCTCCATCTTAGACCCCGCATCTCCTCCACAGAAAAGTGCGGCCTTTGACCACTTTCCAAAATCTTGAAGTGTCCCCCCCACACGCACACCAAAAATTATTGCTCATCTCTGCAGTTGCCTGAACTGAGGAACTGAATCATCTCTGCTGCCACTGCACACTTTAGTATGCCACCGGCACTCTGAGTGAGCTGCATATGTTAGCCTTCAGGGCTGCCCACATATGCCTGATGATGGGGACATTCTGCTTAACCTGCTGCATGGTATGATCTTGGGCACCCCTCTCAGTGAGCTACTCAAAGAGACATTATGAATCCTGCTACAGGGTCATGTGCAGGGCTGAATTGTTTCAAGAAGTAGCCAGGGACGTCTAGGGGTTGAAATCTCAGCCGCATTAAACGTGCTCATGCTTTTGCCTTTACACATTTTATCTCCAATAACACAGTTCCCAGCTGACTCTGTGCTCTGAATCAATGCTCCAGTACACACTCCCATATAGATGCAAATGGCCTCATGTCATAGAAACAGGGTATTTTTTGCAGCAAGCTATCTATCATTTCCCCACTGGCCTGCTCTGGAAAGCTCTCCTGGTCTCATATCCTGTTTGGCAGCACACCATGGCTGTGTTCTTTGCTGATCAAACAATTTCATGAGGGGATTTTTTTTTTTTTTTTGCTGGGCTTTTCCAGCTCAAATTGCAGCTTTCCCAAATCACCGAATCATTCAGGACATTCAGTCAGTCACATCAATGGGGCTGGAGCAACATTATAGCCTCCAGTTTATGAGGAAACTTCTCAGAGCATTCCTCTGAAGTGGTTGGGCAGCTCCATGGTCACTCTCAGGTTGTATCTGAGGGGAGAAAACATAGTTGATTTTATTAAAATAAAAGTTTAGTTCACTATTTAGTTATCTGCAGTGCTTGAGGATTTCTGAGTTCACCTTTGTCTCAGTTCATCTATCTATTCCCTGGGATCAGATGGGACACAGTGATATACCCAGTAATAAACAAACAGGGAACAAGAAGAAACCCCACTCAAGGGCATGCCTCCACTACGGAGATCAACCCTCTGGAGGTCGATCTTCTAACGTTTGATTTAGCAGGTTTAGTGTGAACCCCCCAAATCCAACGCTGAGGGCAGCCCCTGCCAGTGTCTTGTACTCTGCATTCTGTGAGGAGGGAAGTTGATGGGAGGCTGTGCTCTTACAGTGTAGACCAAGGCTACTCAACTTTGGAAGCCCCAGGGCCACAGTGATACTCGCAGCACATGCCGAGGGCTGCAACTTAATTGTGGTTGCATATACATGCAAATATATATACAAATATATGCAAATAGCTTCTTTCACGCTGATGGGCATGAATACAAAGATTAAGCCATAAGCTGTGGCACCAGACCCAAATGTGGCCAGTGTGAGCCAGTCAGCACCTTTCAGGTTCTGCCCACAAGGCTAAGCAGCCAGCACTTTCCACAATGCCCGATGCTCCCAGAACCTCCTCCCTGGGGGGCTGGAAATGCCGACACCCTATACCCGTCTGTTCCAGCCAGCATGTTTGCTTGCGTCTTTCAATGCTCATCCCACCTGGGAGATGCCTCATCGTTGTGGAGCGTGTTCCCAGTGGAGACCATGTTCAAAGGATCCCACCCGTGGGCCGCGTGTTGAGTAGCCCTGATGTAGATGCTGCAGCGAGTCAGCTTAAGGTAAGCTGAAACCTGCTATGCATTTTATGTAGCTGCATGTACCTTAAGCTGACTTGCCTGGTCTAGTGTAGACCAGGCCACATTCATATTACTCTTGCTAGGGATTTAATCTTACTAGGAATGAATATTTAGAATCCCAGTAGAACCCCCAGTGCTGTGCTGGAGGAAGGAGGGCACAAGTGACATAACAAGCAAGCAGGAGAAAAGGTGGCATGGGGGGATCATTTGAGCTCCCCGCCTTAGGGTTCAAAATGTTGTGGGCCGGCCCTGGTGAAGTGAGACATCTCCAGTCAGATGCACACCACCAAACAAGGCCTGGAGCTCTCAAATTTCTGCCCAGACCTGATTATTCATGCTGCCAGCAATGGGAGAGGCCCATTCAGGGAGATGGTTTGCATGGCTTTGTGCACAGCTCAAAAGCAGAACACAGGAACGACAGCAAAAAAGGAATCAAAGCAGACACAGCCTAACAACCCACCAAATCCAATAGTGAAATCGTATTTATGAAGGTAGGAAGTAAGCTCCATTGCCAGGAGAGTACTAGACACTACGGCTGTGTCTAGACTGCATCCCTTTTCCGTAAAAGGGATGCAAATTAGACATATCGCAATTGCAAATGAAGCAGGGATTTAAATCCCCCCGCTTCATTAGCATAGAAATGGCTGCCGCTTTTTTCCGGCTCGGAGCTTTGCCGGAAAAAAGCGCCAGTCTAGACGCGGATCTTTCGGAAAATAAAGCCTTTTCCAAAAGATCCCTTATCTCCCATTTTAAGAGGGTCACCTAAGTGAAGTGGCCAGGTCTGGGAGTCATTATTATTTATATTACTGTGACACGTAGTAGCCCCTCCCCATTATGGATCACAGTCCTATTGTGCTAGATGCTGTTCAAACACAGAACAAAAAATAGGGGCCCTTTGCCAAATCGCTCACAGTTCAAGTAGAACACAAGAGACCCAAATGGATACAGATGGGGGTGTACAAAGAAACAACGAGACAATAGTGGTCAGCATGACAGCTAGAGGTCTTAGTACACCTGCAGCCTAGCCACTGATTTCTGTCAGTCTCCTGCCAAAGAAGAGCTTTTAGAGCGTTTTGGAGGATAATGAGGTACTGCTGCCAATGTTTACAGGGAGCTCCTCTGAAGTCTAAAGGGCAGCATAGGAGAAAGCATGATGAAATTGGCTTTGTGACCTGATCAGAGACAGGAGGAGACACATCTCAATAGTGGCAGGGAGGGTAGGGATAGACCATGAAGGGCTGTGGAAGTCATGTATTGGACATGCATCCAGGTCTGGTTGCTCCAGGTAAGATACCTTTAAATGCTCTTCTCTCCCTCACCTGACTTGTCTGTGACTATCAGAACAGACTTCCCTGGAACAGCCTATGGCCAAAAATACGTCCAATAAAACAAAGAACATTAAAAGAGATTAGATGGAATCAAAGCAGAGATAAATGGCACAAAAGGTCCCTGGGTCTATGAGGGCTGCCAGCCTCAATTCAGGGCCACAAGCTTTTACAAGTAAAACGAATCCAAAATCATCAATGATCATGCCATCAGAAATCTGGCTTTTGCAGGTCCTCAGAGTTTAGCTCCTTCCTTGACATGCTACCAAGCCTAACCACAAATGCCAGGTGCCCAACTCAGTTCATGGCTCTGCATTATTTAAAGTTTTTATCAAAGAAACACATAAAATCAACCTCATAAAATTTGCAGCTGATTCAAAATTGAGGAAGTGGTAAATAACGAAGAGGACAGGTCTTAGGTAATCTAGATAATTTGGTAAATTGGTTGCCCACAAAAAATGCGCTAGAGGGCAGAAGGATATAATTTCGGGGTTTCTGGGCCCTGGTCTATGCTAGGGAGTTATTTCAAAATAGTCTCCCTTATTTCAAAATAATAAGCAGAGCGTCCACACTACTCCACCTGTTATTTTGAAATAACAGGCTGGTTATTTCAAAATCTGTACTCACTCTTTCCTTGGTGATTAATGGTTATTTCAGATGCTCCACTGCTGCTATTTCAAAATAACTGCTCCTAGTTTCGAGGCTCCCATGTAGTGGGGACATGCTATTTCAATTTCGTTATTTCTGGGGTTACTGTTTTGATTTTACTTATTTCGAAATAATTTCCTAGGCTACATCTAGACTGCAGAGTTTTATTGGAAAAAGATACATAAATTGTGAACCACAATTTGCATATCTTTTTCTGGTTTTTTTTAACAGGCTTTCCCGAAATTTGGCCCATCTACACAGAGCCGCATTTTGGGAAAAAACTCCTCTTTCGGAATATCCCTGACACTTCTCACTGAGAGGAATACAGGGATGCCGAAAGAACGTGCCTGCTTTTTCAGAAACTGTTCCAAAAAAGCTGACGCATTCTCTGGATATGGCAGAACTTTTCTGGGATACTAGAAGTATCCCAGAAAAACTCTGCAGTCTAGACATAGCCCTAGTGTAGACATGCCCTGGGTGAGAACTCAACCAGGTGTTAGTTAAATCTTTAATGAAACCCCTCAAAATTGAACCTGGTCCTTCCTACTTGAAAGTAGGAATAAGAGATCCTCCGGAAAAGGCTTTATTTTCCGGAGAATCACGTCTAGACTGGCGCTTTTCTCCGGCTTATCTCCAAGCCGGAAAAAAGCGGCAGCCATGTTAATGCAAATGCCACAGGGGATATTTAAATCCCCCCGCGGATTTGCCTATTCCAAAGTCTACATTAGCATCCCTTTTCTGGAAAGGGGTGCCAATATAGACACAGCCATCCTGTGCCACTGTCCCCATGCTGGGAGTGTGGCCAGGGTGTTCACATACCATACAGAGACTGGCTGCTGGAGTGGGCCCTTGAGGTACGTGTGTGTGTGCGCACACATGTATATAACACAGAGCACCCTTCCAGTTGGCCCATCATTGGATGCCTAAAATAGTAGCTTAAAGCTGCCGCTGTTCCCATCTCTTAGGTTTGTGCCAAGCTCAGCTCAGCCAGTCTGGAGAATCTGGACCTGAGTTTTAGCCACTCTTGCTCATGTTGTTCTTAGTACTTGAGAAGCACTTTTGACTTGGCCCTAGAGGGTCAGCTTTTTTTGGGGGGGGCATACATTTTGAATGAAACTCAGATGCATGGTCACCACCCCAGCTCTGTGGGGCTGCCGGCTGCATGTGTCAGAAGGAAGGCATCTGCTAGTTCATTCACAGACTGCATGTCACTGGGTTTTTCACTCGTACGCCCGTTCCCATTCAGAGCCAGTAGGATTTCTTGCTATCTGGAATCTGCTTCATCACGTGGGAATTGGGGAAAGCTCAATGTGTGTCAAATGTACAGGGCAACAGCCAGCAAGGGACAGAAAGTAATTCCAAAGGAGAATGCTACACACAGAGCAGATCAAGACCAAATTATGGGAGACTGTATGAAATGCATTGACAACCTGCCTGTGAAACACCGCAACTTTCTCAGCAACATGCAACAGTTTCTCAGGGGATGGGAGCAGTCAGATTAATGAAATATGCAGTCTGTTCCGCACATTCGTCATCTCATTCACTCAGATGCATAAATCCATTTGCCAGCAAAGCATATGCTACACCTCCAGTGACAGGAGGGGGAGAAGTTAGTGAGCTTGTGAAATATACGCCTCAGGTGACTTTTTGTCTTAAATGGAAGACATTTCCATTAGAGGAAACAATGCTTACCAGTGATTCTCAATTATATGGGAACAAGGAAGCACAAAGCCTGATTTTAATTAACTGCCTCAAGTCGATTCCACAGCACTGAGAAGCCAATGACTCCCACCCCAAAAAGGCAAACTAAATCACACAAGCAGGGGGACCCCATCTGAACAGCCCCATGCACCTGTCGTGTGCATGAGTGGTGTCTGAGTACCATTTGTCTTTCTTGTATCCAGTTTGGCAGGTTTCTTGGGAATCAGGAGGCTTGAGGTGCATAGACCATATAAACTGACTTCAGAAATTATTTCCAACACATCTAGTAAGTTTAGTATCCAACAGCTACTGTTTTGAAGGAAAAAATCAGGGACACCGGACCAAATTCTGACCTTGGCTATGGAGGCACTCCAGCCACCAAAGAGAAGGACCATTGCCTGGATGTATTTGAGGCCCATGGGAAGTTGTTCTGATTGATCTTCAACCCCAGAATCAACTGGTTGAATGAATCCTCAAGAGGGCATATCGTTCATAATGATTTATACAGTAATGTGTTTAGGAGCCATTAATCAATTGGGGGTCCTCTGGGGAACTGTTAGTCTTTTAATTCATGTATTTAATTGTAGATGAATTTAGAACTCACAAAAGCAATGCATGAAAATGATTGACTCTGCTGGAGGCAGACAGCTATGTAGTGGGCAGGTGCTACCTAAATTCTTCCCACTCTGCACTGCCAATGTGGTTGAATCATTTCCTGCAAAATCCTCCACACCGACCGGGGCTCCCTGCACAGGTCTGTCCATGACTCACAGTCTGGATCTGCAGTCTTCCCTTGATATCCCTATCCAGCAGGTCAGACAGCCTGGCCAAGGCTAGGGAAGCCCTACTCTGCACCCCAGGAAGGGGCAGGGCCTCTGGTGGAAGGGGTGGGGCTAGGGCTAGGTGCACTCGTCCCTACCGTAAGCAGCCCTCAGTGCTGCCTGGAGTGCACCATGCCATGCTCTAACAGTCATTTAAAGGGCCGGGATCTCCAGGCCCTTTTGTATCACTGGATTCTGGTGTAGTTGCCCCTCCTTCCTTTGGAGGGCCTGTCCCCATCCTGAGTCTACACACATAGTTCTGCTGATACACCTCATACCTGAAGTACAGAACCCCTTGCTCCTCAAGACCTGGGCTCTGCCTCAGCAGAGACTGACAGTCAGAGGAGGATAAATAATCTGACAAATTTTTGCCTATTTTTCTCTACACAGTTTGTCCCCACATAACCATTAATTTTCTCAAATGAATTCAGTATTCAGCTTTATTCGCTATTTGTGATTAGTGACTTCTTGTTTTACAGCTTGTTTACAAGTAGTCTGTTGCATGTCCCTGATATTTGGTACTTGAGCTTTTATTACTGGTGGGATGTCAGGGTCCCTGATTATATGAGTGAAACTCTTCAGAATCAGGTCTCTGGTGCAAAGACCTTTGATTGCAAATCTGAAAGCTGTGTTTTGAAAATAATCTGCAACATCTGGCTAATTATTTCAGTCACATCCTTGACTGAAGGCCAACAAATCCAATCATGAAGAAGTGTGCCAAATAGATCAGGAGTACATTTTTGGTGAAGCGGAGAGTTGACATGGGACTTAACAAACTCACATCACTTGTAGAGCAAATTTTGTCTGGATCGGACACTCCAGAAGTAAAACTGCATGAGCCCGCTGCATCAGTCAAGCCCCTGGCTTCTCTCTTTGCAGTGGATGTGTCCACGTCTTCCCTTACATAACACAGATATCACTTCTGCAAACACTTTTAGCTCAAGAAGTGAATTTTTTCAGGTTAGAAACATTAATGGATGGATTGGAAGTAAACGCAGGCCCCACACATCCATCTAATATTGCCGAACTGCTGCAGGTTACTTCTTCTGAAACCTGTAATTGACTAGTCCTGTCAAAGCATATAACATCTCAGGCTTTGACTAACAGCACTGCGCACTCTGAACCAGCTTTCTAGCCACTGGATAGAGCAGCACATTTGTAAAAATTGCTGTAGCACTCGGCTCTCCCCCATGTTACCCACCTGCGCACATGCAGAAATCTGAAAACAACGATTAATACTTAAACATCATCCTACCATCTTGTTCTACTTATTTGGGACTGGAATGTCCTGCCATGGAAAATGCAACGGGGCAAAGGCACAGGAAAATCTTCTTGAAGGGGAAGTTCTTTGTCTTGTCTACTCCCTTTGATATATCCCTAGGATTAGCCACTTTTCATCGGGGTCCCCAGCTGGTTCTCCACTATCAATCCCCAGAGAACAAAGATTAGGAAGTTAAATGAGTTTGGGAATCTCATCTTCATTTTTAATTAATCTAAAACAAACACAGGCTAACGATGGAATTACGAGAGGATTGGCAGAGCTTTCCCACACTGTGGATGGAAGTGGGGAGGGCAGGCGTAGCCCTCTTTACTCTCTCTGGCTGCAGCTACAGTAGATAATTTGTGGAGGATCCGGCTCAGTAGGGTTTGATGTTTCAGTTTGGAACAGTGCTGAAAGCTGGGATGCTGTGAACATCATCTGGCCTATCGCAATCCCTTTGGCTCAGAGTCTGATTCCATTACTCACTCTGAGGATCTCTGCATTCCTCCAGCAGCCCCTTTGAAATCAGTGTGATGACTGGAGGAGCAGGGCACTCGCCAAGAAGAGGAAAAGTATCAGACTCTGGACCCTCCAGTGTGTAAACTCAGACAGGGATTCGCTCTGGTTCAGCCTCTCAAATGAGATTTTGATGCTTGGGTTTTCCACCCAGCTGTGAAGGAACAAGAGTGAAAGAGGAGAAATAAAACAAGCCAATCATTTGACTTAGCCTGATTCCTACTGCTTAGCCAGAGGCATGGGCTATGCTATAAATTTAGGTCGAACTTAACTGCATTAGGTTGTTTTTCTAAACAATAAGTCTACACCACCACGCCCGTTCCACTGACCTTAGGGGGATTAAAGTTGATTTCTGTACTGCTCCTTTGCGAGAGGAGTAACGGTAAATTTGACCTTACGTGGTCAACTTTAGGGTAATGCAAAAAGTTGACGTTTTTGGACTCTGCGAGGTGTCCCACAGTGTCCCAGTATGACCACTCTGATCCACGATTTCAACTCTGCTGTTCTCCCAGGTACACAGGAAAAGCCCCGGGAAAATACGAATTTCATTTCCTGTTTGGCCAGCGTGGCGAGCCCTGCAGCAAACATGACCATGAATGCCCTGGGTCACAAATGAGCTCCAGTAGGGAGCATGCAGGAGATCCTAAATCTGATTGCTGTGTGGGGAGAGCAATCTGTGCAGGCAGAACTCAGAAGCAGCAGAAGAAATGCTGATATCGATGCCAAAATCACAGTTGGCAGGGTGGAGAAAGGACACAGCAGGGACACACAGCGGTGCCACATGAAAATAAAGGAGCTCAAGCAGGCGTACCAGAAGTCAAAGGAGACAAATGGTCAGTCTGGGTCAGAGCTGCAGACATGCCGCTTCTATGAGCAGCTGCCTTGGATTCTAGAGAGCATCCAACCAGCATCCCAAAGCTGTCCATAGATACCTCCTCCATGGGTCTTCAATGAGGAGGATGTTGTAGATGAGGAAGAGGACGAGGAGGAGAATGCTCAGCAGCGAAGTGGAGCAGCTGACCTTACCGACAGCCAGGACCTTTATTTTTAAACTTTGGAGCCAATCCCCACTTCCCAGGACTTATTGCTGCCAGACTCTGATGGTGGGAGGCGAGGGGGCAGGGGGTGGGGCATGCTGGCGAGTTGCACATTTGTAAATATGATAGAAGTGGGTTAAGGCAACTGGGTGTGATCTGTGGAGGCCACTCTGCTTACACAGCGGGGGTTCCCTATAACAATTTGATCCTCCCTGCACATCTCTACAACTCTGTCATAGAGGAACTCTATAGTGATAGAAATGTAGCCGTGTTAGTTTGGTGTAGCTGAAACAAAATACAGGACTATGTAGCACTTTAAAGACTAACAAGATGGTTTATTAGGTGATGAGCTTTCGTGGGCCAGACCCATTTCCTCAGATCAAATAGTGGAAGAAAATTGTCACAACCATATATACCAAAGGATACAATTAAAAAAATTAACACATATGAAAAGGACAAATCACATTTCAGAATATCCCCCTTCTGTTCTGAAATTTGATTTGTCCTTTTCATATGTGTTTAT
The DNA here is from genome assembly GCF_052426305.1 of Pelodiscus sinensis. NCBI lineage: Eukaryota > Metazoa > Chordata > Testudines > Trionychidae > Pelodiscus > Pelodiscus sinensis. The sequence goes on from NC_143065.1 coordinate 31,566,809, forward strand.
TTTTTTTAATTGTATCCTTTGGTATATATGGTTGTGACAATTTTCTTCCACTATTTGATCTGAGGAAATGGGTCTGGCCCATGAAAGCTCATCACCTAATAAACCATCTTGTTAGTCTTTAAAGTGCTACATAGTCCTGTTTTTTGTTTCAGGAACTCTTTAGTGCTTCTCAGAAGGTTTCTGGGGCCTGCCTTATTCTGACCTCCATGGTAGGATACCTTTCTACGCCAAACTAGCAGTAAGTGGTCTGGCAGTTTTGCAGCACAAAGCATTGCAGCATACAATCCAGGTTTCTGGCCACATTCAGTCAGCATCTGCTCCCTGTCATGCTCTGTGATTTGGACCGATATCATGCATGACAACCTGGATGATGCACGGGAAGCTCTGTAACTGGTAACACTGGCAATCCACCTCTGTTTGCTCATCTCCAACAAACCATGACTTCAGGTTTGCTCACCACGGGAGCCCCTGTTAGCCCACACAATTCCCCCCTTCTCCCTGGCAGCTCCCTGTGGGAAGGGAAAGTTGCATTCTAAACAGGAGGTGGCAAACACATGCTGACTGCAGGAGCTCCTACAAGCATGCCTGGCTACCCTATCCACCTTACAGGACCCCTTGTGATCACAGACCCTTTTTGGAAATGCAGACGCACACCTAGCCATGAGGGCTGCAGTTTACAGCTGCTCTGTCACACGTGCTTTCAAAGCAAAAGCAAAAGAGCAAGATCCCCAACCTGTGGCTTGCCAGGCCTGCCACCAAACTGAGTCCAGATCTGTGACTTGTACCTGCCTAGTAGGCACTTACAAACATAGCTTTGGCCTTGTACATAACACACACTTAGGCTATGTCTACACTGCAGGCTTCTTGTGCAAGAATGGCTGTTCTTATGCAAAAACTTGCAAAGCGACTACACTGCACGTGCGTTCTTGCACAAGGAAATTTACAGTAATGCATCGGAACAGAGGGCTTCTTGTGCAAGAGTTATTCCTCTCCCCTTGAGGAATAACCCCTCTTGTGCAAGAGCTCTTGCTCAAGAAGGCCGTGTGGACGGGCAACAGGGGTTTCTTGCACAAGAAACCCTATGGCTAAAATGGCCATCAGAGCTTTCTTGTGCAAGAGAGCGACAACACTGCCATGGACACGCTTGCGCAAAAGCACATCTCTTGTACAAAAGCACACAGCAGTGTGGATGCACTCTTGAGCAAGACCTTTCGCACAAAACCCTTGCACAAAACAGTTCTTGCGCAAAAAGCCTGCAGTGTAGACGTAGCCTGATTGTGTGGCACAGAGGTTCTTTCATGGTAAAAGATTAGCTTATGGCTACGTCTAGACTGGCATGATTTTCCAGAAATGCTTTTAATGGAAAAGTTTTCCGTTAAAAGCATTTTCGGAAAAGAGCGTCTAGATTGGCACAGATGCTTTTCCGCAAAAGCACTTTTTGTGGAAAAGCGTCCGTGCCAATCTAGACGCGCTTTTCCACAAAAAAGCCCCGATCGCTGTTTTTGCGATCAGGGCTTTTTTGCGAAAAACAAAGCTGAGCTGTCTACGCTGGCCCTTTTGCGCAAAAGTTTTGCGCAAAAGAACTTTTGCCCGAACGGGAGCAGCATAGTATTTCCGCGAGAACACTGACAATCTTACATTAGATCGTCAGTGTTCTTGAGGAAATTCAAGCGGCCAGTGTAGGCAGCTGGCAAGTTTTTCCGGAAAAGCGGCTGATTTTCCAGAGAAACTGGCCAGTCTAGACATAGCCTATGAGTTCTACAATGTATCTTCTCTAGAGTCTGCCCTTCATTTTTTTTTCATTGCAGCATGTACAACAGTGAGTCCATTGCCCACTCCGCTTAGGCCTCCTGAGCCTTGGCTGCCACAGATCAGAAAGTGAAAAAAGCGTACTCGGGATGACCTGTTTAATGAGCAAATGTGATCTGCCCACACCGACAGGGTGCAATTATATGCATGGAGGAGGAGGATGTTGCAGATGATATGAATGGAGCCTGAGAAGAGCGGTCAGGGAACTGTTAAACAAGACTGAATCCTGCTTATTGGGACACAGGTTTTACATCCGCACTGTATCTGTATCACTGTGCATTAATCAAGTCAAACAGAAATGGCTGAAACAACAACTGGTTTTATTTAATAAAATACTAAACTTAGAAAGCAATCACAAAATCTGGTTGTCACAAATGAAGCCTCGCATGAGGCCAGAACCCAAAACAGGAATGGTTTAAACAGTCCTACCAGCGTCTCGATGTCCAGAGAAAAGAGGTAGGTGAACGTCTTCAGGCTGAGGAAAAAACCAAGCAGAGATGGGGCAGAGTTGCAGAGACCCAGACAGGTAGACAGTCTTCTTGCTTCTGGTCTTCTTTCTTCTATACCTGACATGCTGTCCTGCGTGCAGTGTGTGGACTGGAGGACAAGATGGTACATGTGCATGTGTATATGACTGGCCCTGCTGCAGCCTCCTAACTAAAACAAATAAACCCTGTGCTAGCAGTCGTTACAGCGGTGAAACTAGATTTCTGCACCACAAAGGGCTGTCAGCAACCAGGCTAGCTTCTGCCTAGATGGCCTACAAAGCCAAACAGCCTGCTAGCTGTCGCCCTAGCATTGCTGGGTTGTGCTGATGACATGCACACAGAGAGCCCTGAGGGGCGGGTGAACTCCCCTTAAGAACTCTCTGGTTACCAGGCAGATTAGGGTCATGTGACCCATTTTACCCACCTTCCTCTTTTTCCTGCTCTTTTCTGACAGGAGATGGTGACCAGGAGGCTGGCTGCCATCTTAAAGAGGAAAACAAAGTGGAGGACATTAAAAAAAAAAACCCTGATGCCCCTCCCCCAACAGAACATGAATACAGGATCCAGGATGAGATATTGAAGATTGTGGGGCACCAAACAGAGCTGTTGAGGTGCCTGGTAGAGATGCAAGAAAAAGCTTCTAGAGTACAGAGTCCCCCTGCATGCTATGCTGAGCTACTTGCCCTCATCAACAAGTTCCAGAGCTTCCTCTCCCAAGTGCCATAGAAAGTGTGTGTGGGAGAAGTCAAGGGCAGCCTTGCACTCAACTCCTAGGGATGTCTCCTGGGACAGAAGGCTGTCATTCCCACAGCTGTGATTGTAATATGCCACTTTTCCTTGCTCCCTTCATCTCTCCTCCTCCCAGAACTCACATTGTGACCTCCTTTTCTGTCTCTTCCCTGTGTTTCCTAAATAAAAACACATGGCTTCAGAACAACAGGATCTTTATTGCATGTGTCACCTGCACAGGGGGTGGTTTACAGGCCAATACCCATGATGTAAGAGGCCCTTTGTTAAAAGCAACATGCATGGCTATCACATCACTCTCTAGTTGTTCATGCAACTGGTTCTCAAAGCCTTTCTGATTTGCAGTGCCCTCAATGTGCTCTACTTATTGTCCTAATGTCTGGCTGCTCATAATTAGTGGCGAGGCGATCTGCCTCAACTTCCCACACTTCCAGAAACTTTTCCCCTGTTACTTTCACAGATATTATGGAGCACGCAGCAGGCAGCCACACCAATGGGAATGTTCTTTTTGCTGCGGTCTGCTGTAGTCAATAAATTGCAAAAACTTGCTGCTAAAAGGCCAAAAGCATATTCTAGCACCATTCTGCATTTGTTCAGCCTGTAGTTGAACTGCTCGCTGTCCAGGCTGTCTGTGTACAGCTTTGTGAACCATGGGAGCAAGGGGAAGACTGGGTCTTCAAGGATAACTATTGGCATTTCAACATCTCTAATGGTAATTTTCTGTTCTGGGAAGAAAGTTACATCTTGCAATTTTCTAAAGATGTATGAGTCATGCACCTTTTCTGACGAGCCAACGTTGATGTTGGTGAAATGTTCCTTGTGATCCATCCATGCCTGCACCACCATTGAGAATACTCCTTGCAATTTATGTAGTCTTCGGCAAAGTGATCTGGTGCCAACAAAGGAATATGCTTTCCATCTATCGCCTCACAATGCTTAGGGACCCCCATTGCAGCATAGCCATTCACTATGTCCTGCGCATTTCCCAGAGCCACTATCCTTCCTAGAAGAAGGTTATTGATTGCTCTGGCTACTTGGATCACAGCATCCTGCACTGTAGATTTACCCATATCAAATTGATTCCCAATTAACTGGTAGCTGTCTCCCATTGCAAGCTTCCACAGGAAGCCACTCGCTTCTCAAGAGTCAGAGCAGTATCGCTGGTATTGCTGCACTTACGGGTGAGAAAAAGCCATTCACAAAATTCAGTGAAAGTGGCCTTAGGCATGCAAAAGTTTTTCAGCCACTGGCCATCATCCCATGGCTGCATATCTACGAGGTGTCACCAGTCTATGGGTGTCTCACAGGACCAGAATTGCTGTTCCACTGTGTCAACAGGATTGACTGTTGCCAGCATATGCCAATTGCTTCACTCAGTGTTTTCATGCACGTCTGTGTTCATGGCCTCTTCACCTTGTTCCCTGCTCTGGAAGCTCCTGACTAATCTCTGGACAAACTGCAGCATAATGTGTGAGGTGTTTGCAATGCTTTCCACAGCAGTTTGAAGCTGAGTAGGGTCCATGTTTGTCCTGCTATGGCATCTGTACAGATAACCGGGGCAAAAAGGGTGCAAAACTTGCTTGCAAGCAGGGTGGGAAAGGGAGGAGAGAAGTTCATTATGGGATGCTGATGACATGTGCCCAGAACCATCTGTTGCAATGGTTTTGTCTCATTAATCACTGGGAGCCTAACCCAGAGTACAAACGGGCAACAGGCACTGTGGTATGGCTACCCACAATACATTGCTGCCAAAGCTGAAGGCAGTCACCTTACCAGGGACACATTCTATTAACCTCATGTGCACAGTGAGAACATGCACCTTCGACTTTACAAAACCGGGTGCTAAAATATCAACCTTCATAAAGTTAACCTAATCTCATAGGCTACATCTAGACTGCAAGCCTCTTTTGAAAGAGACTTTTTCTGAAGATACTTGCAAAAAAGCCTCTTTTGAAAAAGAGCATGTAGACTACAACCAGCACTTTCGAAAAAGCAAGCTGTTTTTTTGAAAGGGAGCACCCAGGAAGTCTGGATGCTTTCTTTCGAAAAAGCACAGTTTGCATTACATAGCGCCTTTTTTTTGAAAGAGCACTTTCGAAAAAAGGCGTTCTTCCTCGTAAAACAAGGTTTTCCACGGTCGAAAAAACTGCCACGTTCTTTCGATTTACTTTCGAAAGAACGCAGCAGCAGTCTAGACACAGGGGAAGTTTTTTCAAAAAAAGGCCACTTTTTTTGAAAAAAACCTGTAGTCTAGACACACCCTATATAGTGTAGGCATACCCTGAGTTTCTGACAAAGGTTTGTAGCAGGCTGGTGGTTTTACTGGCATGGTTGCACCCCTCTCTAGTGAGAGCTTGTCCTAAACAGCAAAGTGTTTTGATTCCCTGGAATAACATTTGAAGATTTGAGCAGTGCACTGACTCTCTCTCTCTCTCAGGCTTGGCAAACAAGCACTCGGGTGTGAAAACACTGCCTGTCATGTATGTAGCACCTTTTATCCCTACGGACTGCAAAGTGCTGTGTGAACCTAGGGCACCTGTCAGCCACTACAGATCCTAGAGGCCTCCTTTTCCTCTTGCACAACAGCTAAAACCCTTAGTGTGCACCCCTCCCACCTCGCTCCCGCAAAGAGAGTCCCACCACAGGGCTGGCCCAACAGGAGCAGGTATTTTGTGGTGCACTCAGTGCAGGGGTGGCCTGCTGCAGAAGGTGGTATTTAGTACCACGGAAAAGGAAGGTTTCATGGGTTTTAAGGCAAGATGGGGCCATCAGGTAGTCTCACCTCTTGTGTAACACAGGCTGGAGAATTTCACCCAGTTACCCATACACTGATCCCAGTTGCGTGTGTCTCACGAAAGCGTGCCTGCCAGAGATACAGCTAGATTTGATCTGAAGACATCAAGAGACTTCCCTTGGTAGCCTCATCACCCTCAGTGTGACACAATCAGGCCTGCTGACAGGGAGGACAAGGGGGGCAATTGCCCCAGGGCCCGGTGATTCCAAAGGGCCTGGGACTCCTGGCTACTACCACTGCTACTTCATCAGCAATGGTACCCAGAGCCCTGGGCCCTTTAAATCGCTGCTGGAGCAGCATGCGGTACGCTCCTGGCAGCTCTAAGGGCTGGGGGGGAGGGGCGCCATGCTCTGGGCTGCGCAGAGGTCTGTGGTGAGCTGGTGTAGCTTGCTTGCTGCCTTCCTAGCTTCAGCCCTTCCAGGAGTGTGGACCTGGGGCCCTCTATCTTCCCAGGGGCCTGGCATGTTTCTTAACCATCAGGCAGCCTTAGAGTCATAGTCTATGGGATCTACCATGGCAATAGGGCAAACTCCAAGGGCTGGAAATGACAAATGACAAACTCCAAGGGCTGGAAAGCATTGCTGCTCAGAAGCAAGGAGCAACCCCATGCTTAGGAGGTGGTGCAGGCAGCCCTCCTCCAACCTTTGCAGTGGGCTGCCTGATCTATGAACACAAGGTAGAGACACTCCCTTAAAGAAGCTGGAGAAGGTCAAGAGCCTCTTTCATCCCTGTCTGGCAATGGGAGCAATGCTGCCACATCTGAGCCTTGGAGTGCGCTGAACCAGGCTTCTCAACATCATGAGGCTGACCTAGAAATCACAAGATTTTTTTTAACTCCATTTTTTTATTTGCTTTCTTTGAGCCTAGAGAGGATAATAGCTCCCCAGGTTTTCCCGGCCACCACCATGCTTCAAAAGTTATTTGCTTTTACAATGAGAGCTGAGATTCTCAGGGATTCTCACAAGCTCAGGGAAAATACCAAATATTGCATGATTTGCACTCAAACCGTGAATGTTGACAACCTCAGGCTCTGCTCCCCACCTCAGTCCAGGGCGGTACCCCACACAGAGAGATCACCTTTGTAGGAGGAAGGGAAAGGATGAGCCAAAACATTTTTGGATTGGATCAATCAGTGCATTTCATTTAAATGTCAACCTTTTACAGTTTTAACATTTTTTCTTCTTAAGTATTAACTAAGGTTTCAAAGTGAAAAGTCACTTTGAATCAGAAAACAAAAAAAGTGCCAAAATGCAATGGTTTGAGAATATCAAACCTTTATTTCCAAATAAGATGTGTCAGAAACTATCCTTTCCCGAGCACAGTTTAAATTTTGATGAACTAGCATTTTCCAATGCACAACTTTTGTCGCAAAATGTCCAGCTTGACTCATGCCCTTATCTAGCCAGAGAGCTATAGTGTGGTGTAAGAAATGCCAAGGGGCACCATCCCACAAGCACTAGCTGAAGGCGTGCGCTCTCACCATCTCTTACATCCAAATTTGAGAGAGAAACTAAGGATGCATCTACACTGCAGTGTTTTTCCGGAAAAACGGCCATTTTTTTGGAAAAACAATACTTGTGTCCACACTGCTGTTGAGTTCTTTTGACAAAAAGTCGAAAGAATGGAGGAGTTTTTCTGACGGTAGTAAACCTCTTTCTCCGAGGAAGAAGCCATTTTCCAAAAAAGCTTTCTTGGAAAAAGGCATGTGTGGACACAGAAGAGTGAGTTCTGTCAAAAAAAGAGGCCTCCAGGGAATAATATGGGTGCCCTGCTGGCCACTCCATCCAAACTAATCAGAACTCTACAGTTCCTGTCTCCTGGCAACTCTTAAAGCTGCAGGCACCCGAGACAAGCCTTGTGGCAGGAAGCTGGCCCAGATAGCTGCACCTGACTGTGCAGCTATCCCTGTCACATGAATGTGGACACATGGCCCAGCCACAACCCCCTTGAGACCTCCCTGGCCCTCACAAGGAGCACCACCAGGGCTCCCAGGACCCAGCCAGGGGCACCAAAAGGCATGCGTCATCATGGTCCAGAGTGGAGATCCTGGCCCTCCTGGAGGTGTGGGGTAAGGAGGAGACCCTGTAGGGTCTCCACTCCCGGAGACATAATGAAGACATCTATGGCCAGATGGCCAAGGCTCTGGCTGTGAGAGGTCACCACCCCCGGACTATAGACCAAAACAGGAGCAAGGTCAAAGAGTTCCACCAGGTCTACACCAGGGCAAGGAAATGTAGCTCTTGTGCCAGGGCAGGGCCCCACTCCTACCCGTATTACCATGCACTGGAGCAAATTCTGGAGGTGTATGCAGCCTCTTCCCCACCCGTAGTGGTGGACTCAGGACTAGAGATGCCCTTTGTCACCTGCCTGGGGCTCCTTGATGATGAGGAGGATGAGGAGGATAAGGATGAGCTGCACAAGGAGGAGGAAACAGCCAGCACGGTCACCCTCACCCTGGAGCTGGTACCTCAGGGCCTGGATGTGTTGCAGACATTCTCTGAGGGCAAGGAGGGATCATCAGGTGAGAGCTCTCATTTTTCCACACATGCAGAGCGGGGGAGGCGGGCGCAGAGGAAATGGGGTGCATTGGTTGCTTGGCCTTCTTGGCCTGGACATCACGCTGCAGTTGGTGCATGTGGAAACACGTGCAGCGCCAGTCTGTACCATGCACCCTCAGGAGGAAGCCCCGTAGCAACCCCCAGCCTCCTGCCCACAGGCTCTAGGAGGTCACACATACATTTGACCCCACGGGGGGCCAGACGTCTGACCCCGGGGGGGATACACCTTCTCACCACTAGCCACCACTGGAAGCAGGCTGGGGATAAGGGTGCAAGCACACCTGCCCACAGACCGAGGAGTGCCACACATGGCACATGGCCATGTGAGGCACTACCTGCTCCCACAGACAGTGCAGACAGGCACAGGTGTGTGTGCTGCCCCCATGGAAGGCCAGGCTGCTCCCGGCCCTTCTCTTATCCCCTTTCCTGCCCATGGTATCCCAGGTGGACAGATACTTTCCTTGTCTGCTTGTCTGGGAAGGAGAGTGGGGAGCATGGTCCCCTGGGCACTTCAGGGCCCCTGTGAGGCAGGGCCTGCTGTGCAAGACACACATGGCCTTGCTTCCAGGACATCACCTTCCTCTAGGCTGAGGACTGTTGCTTGCAGCTCACAGAGGAGGGCATGGCCTCCGGGACAGTGTCTGCATGGATGACTGACCACCTCTCCCTCTTTATTCTCCTCAGCTGGACCAGTCATGATTGAGGGGTGATCATTGCCAGCCGAGGCAACCACCTGACTCTGGGGGAGCCAGAAGCGCAGGAGGGTCCAGGAGGACCTCATGAGACAGCACGTGGCCATCCTCCAGGACTTGTGGCAAACCCTGGCACAGAAAGTCTGGGAGGATGCCCAGTGGTGTCCAAAAGCTGGTCAACCAGAGCACACACTGCTAAAGCTTTGCTGCCTCTCGGAGAAGTATGCAAGCAAGCAGCAGAAGCAGAGAAACGGCTGTCCAGGGGGGTCCCTTTAAGCACATGTCTCAGCTAGCCTTAGGCAACAGCACCTGGAAGCAACTGCTGACCTAATGCCCGAACTGGTTCTGGGTGGCCTTAAATGCGAGATAGCATCCAATCCGTGTGGATGCTATCTTTCTAAATAGCACATCGCTTTTTCAATGCGCTTTTGCTGTGTGGATGCTATCTTTCAAAATAAGCTTTTCCGGAGGAAAAAAGCTTATTCCGAAAGAAGCTTGCAGTCTAGACATAGCTATTCGCCTTCCTCTGTAGCTTGGGCACGGATCACTTGCTGGAGGATTCTCTGCATCTTGGGATCTTTAAACCATAAGTTGAGGACTTCAATATCTGAGATATAGGTGAGAGGATTATTCTAGCAGTGGGTGGGTGAGATTCTGTGGCCTGCATTGTGCAGGGGGTCAGACTAGATGATCATAATGGTCCCTTTTGAACTTAAAGTCTATGAGTCTATGTGAAGGAATATCTTTTATTGGACCTGCCTCTATTGGTGGATGGTCCAGTGGTGGATTGGTGGATGGTTCAAGCTTCATAGAGCTTTTCTTCGGGCCCAGGAAAAGAAAGCCAAGTCTGAGCTCCATATTAGGCAGTGGTCCACAACATGGTGCCTGTGGGCGCCATAGTGCTCGCCGGGGCATTTAAGTGCGCCCGCAGAACAATCTGGGCCGGCCCCGCCCCCGGGCACGTGGCACATGCATAGTGCCAGCCCTGGGTGCAAGGTGCATGGGCAGCCCCTGCCCCAGGCGTGCGCATGGCGCATGGGTGGCCCTGCCCCCGGGTGCACGGCACATGTTGGTGCCAGCCCCAGGCACGAGGTGCAAGGGAGGCCCCTGCCCTGGGCACGCGGCACATGCCGGTGCTGTCCCCAGGGACCCGGCAGCCCCAAAAGGTTGGGGACCACTGATCTAAGGGGTTCAAACATTCAAACACTTGTTGCAGGAGACCACTTTAAATCAGGGGCAGGGAACCTTTTTTTGGTATTCCCACTGACCCACAGAAAAATTAGTCAGGGGCTGCACAAAATGAAAAGCAAAACAACCCAAAACAAAAGAAAAACTCCGAACTCTTATTGATGTGGCCCCTTAGTGAGAAACAGAAAGACACTCCCCACGTTCCCTTCACACATCAGAGCCTAGGGGGGCCCACACTGGTAAATTCTGTGTGCTTCAGCCCCACGGAGGAGCAGGGGGTGGGGGAGTGGGCTGGAGCACCAGTATGGGCTCCCCAACATGGGGAGGAGAGGGGTGAGGGAGCCCCGAGGCTCAGGGGCCGGATCCAGGCAAGCTGGGAGATACATCCACGGGTTTTGCATCTCTTGTTCTGCCAGGGAGCAGTGCCATTTTCAGTTCTGATCTATGCGGAGCTTGTTTCTCGTGATGAGCTTTGTGAGTTTGGGAGGTTGTTGGAAAGTCAGAAGAGGGGAAGATTTGTGGTTCACACCAAATATGGGTTGTAACTGTCTGATGAGGCTGTGTAAAATTCAAATTAGCGGCAATTTTAAAGGATCTTCTCAGACAGCTTCCTTATTCTATTAAAGGCCTATTGCACTATTGTTCTTTCAGGATAAAGGATGGAAAGGAAGGGAGTAAACCAAGTTCTGTTTTATTGCTACCACCTGAACAGTGAAAGGCTGAACATAACCCATTGAGCCATTGTGCAATGGTTAAAATACAGCTCTGTACTTTGCATGCCAAGTTACCCAGCCTCCTCCTTTTTCAGAGACTTCCTTACCAGCAGTAAAACATCTTCCAAACAACTCAAGCTCAGCACAAATGACCCAGTGTCAGTATATTGCTGTACAATTACAAAAGCAAAATCATTACATAGGGGCATCTTACTTTAATTTAAATTAAGCAATCATCTGCCGCAGCTGCAAAAGTGCTTCAACGCTAACCTTCGATCGTAGGCAGGCTACACACGGAAACAGAAATAAAATTAAAGATGCTCTGGTGTTACCATCTTTGATCTTAGCTGAACAAATGCTCCTGCTGGGCAGGCTTGTTTAAATGCTTATAGGTACAGCGTGTGCTTATGTAGCCGGGAAAGTTTGGCATTCTGCTTTTGCTTCCTCCTTTGCCTCAGTGACTGTGATCTGTCTTGCTCTCCCTCTCTCCTAGTGGTAACAGCAATCCACCCCCCCTCTACTTTTCCCTCTTTTGCAGGACGCATGAAGAGACATTGCTTCTTTAAATCTGTAAGGGGATGCCAGGCAGGCCAGGGGTCAGGGGAAGATACCAAGCAGACCTTCCTAAGGGAAAACAAGAGGCCAAGAGAGCAAGTTTAGGGCTAATACTGTTTTCCTTTTGGAAAGGTTCTTGTTCAGCATTAGAAGAAATCCGTTTTTCCTCATTGTCACATGGCACAGTCTCCTTATTTCATATTTATTATTTGTATTATCAGAGCACACAGGAGCTCATTCTGGACCATGGTGCTAGTTGCTGTGCAAACACAGAACGAAAGACAGTCCCTGTCACATTAAAAATATCCCCCAAAGGCGCTGTCAGTGCTGGAGAACCCCATCAACCACTGGCAGAATTAATGGTAGGGAAATAACAACATAATCCTGTTGTAGTCTCCAGGGAGTGAGATTTGCTGTAGATATGTTCATACTTCTGTCATTCATGGAAAACAAAAAGGAAGAGTAAAAAGAACCTTGGCACACAAGGAGGCATCAGCCCTGGACTCATACTCTCAACTGTCTAGGGCAGCAATGCTTCTGTCACTCACTCAGAGCCCACGAGGGTTTCTGGGAACATTTAGGACACAGCAGGGATGTAAAAGCTTCTAAAAATTTTAACCATGTAACCAATTAAAATTTAAATCAGTTACACAGTTAACTAAGTTTTGTGGGACCACAGCCCCACAGGCTGCCAGCCCTGAGGGCTTCTGGCTTTGCTGGCTCCTGGCCCTACCAGCCTCTGGTCCCATGGTCTTCCAGCTTCGCCAAGTCCCATCCCCAACAGCCTCCAGGCCCCATGGGCTCCCAGCTTCACTGGATCGCAGCCCCACCGGGCTCTGGCCCCCAAAGGCTTCCAGTTTCACTGGCTTCCAGACCTACTTGCCTCTGTCCCCTCCCACAGGCTTCTGGCCCACCAGCGTCCGGCCCCTGTGGGCTCTCAGCCTCACCAGCCTGTGGTACCCGTTGGTTTCTGACTTTACCGACTCCCAGCCCCACTGGCCTCTGGTCCCTATGGGAGTTTAACCATTAACCAGATCCTATAAGCACCAGTTTATCAGTTAACTGGTTAAAATCTTATATCCCTAATTCATGGATTATTGGTTCTTGAATATTTTGTAGTTTGGAACTTTTGTCCAAATTTAGGAGAAGAACATTTTCTTGGAATCTCAAACAAACAAAAAAAACAAAAAAAAACCCAAAACCGAAACTCTTTCAGAGTGGGAAAATATTTATCTCTTTTCCCCCTTCCCCCGGTTTAGTTACCAGCACCAGTTCCAGAGGGAGAGACATAAGTGATTGAATGCCATGAATCAGAGGGTCACTTGACCACCTGTAAGATGAGGACAGACATTGTCTTTTCCCATCCATAATTATCCAAATACATTCTGGGAATTAATTCACTGTCACCCTCTGAAGCACCAGATGTGGACAGACATTGTCAGAAGCAAGATTCGAAGCTAAAGTTCACTCCTAATTGTAGTATCTCTTAGGACAGATAAGAGGCAGGATTCAGTTCTAAGGAAAGATTGCTGGGTAAGACAGATCCTTTGCTTCTCTCTGGTGCTCTAGCTCCTAGATTTGTATTAGTATCACACACCAATACAGAGGCATCTTAAATCCTGGACTGGACCTAACATTCACGGAATGATCTGCTAATTACACTAAACTAATCCAGAAAGACCTTTGGAGAAAAAATGTAGTGCAGAGAAGTACTTATGTTAACATCCAGTGGGGTTGATTATTGGTTTCTCTTAAATAAAAACATGTGGCAATAAAGAAAATAAGTGAAACATACGAGATCATCTGGGCCAGAGCAAAAGAACATCCTAGCGAGAGCAGATGTGCTCTTGGCCTTTTGCCTTTCCAATACTAACATACTATTATTTTCTGCATTTCTTCCTCAGAGCCTGTTCAGTAACTGTATGGTTGTCTGGGAGACAGAGTTATTCCCCTCTCGATACACTGGGTCATTCCAGTCCATCTCCCTATGACCTGCCTGAGGAGTGATAACTAGCTTGTTAGAAGTAAATATCCACCGCAGTCAGGTTGGATTGTAAAGGACGTCCTTGCATTGGTGTCTTTCAAGGTGATGAGCAAGACAGTCACTGCAGCTTCGTTACTGGATCATACACAGTTTTGCTGCTTTAAAGCCAGGCTCTTTAGTTCCAACAAGGGCATTAGTTTTAAAGACTTTGATAAGTGAAAAAAAAAAGAAAAAAAAACCCCACATCTCAGTGGCTTTGCTTTGTAGGCTCCTTTTTGTCTTGCTGAGGCACATGCTGTATTTCCCCCACAAAGTTCTGTGGCTTACGTTCCTGCAGCGGGAAGAAATACACTGGAAATGGAAATATTGTCGGAGATGGGAGCAAGCGTGCTGGGAGCAATGGAGAAAGCTGTCATGTCCTGCCCTGGCATCCAGTGCATCTGCATAAATCTGCAGCTACAGCAGAGTGCCTTACAGGAGATGAGCAGAGAGGATCACAAACTAGAGAGCTGGAAGAGGCCAGCCAGTGAAGGATGGTTCTCTTGGGCTTTGTCCAGTTAAGACCTGAATGATCTGAGCTACTGTGACTTCCAGTGCTCTCTTGGGGTATGTCTACACTACAAAGTTAATTCGAACTAACAGACGTTAGTTCAAATTAACTTTGATAGGCGCTACACATACAAACCGCTAGTTCGAACTAGCGGAGCGCTTAATTCGAACTAGGTAAACCTCATTCTACGAGGACTAATGCCTACTTCGAATTAACTAGTTCGAATTAAGGGCTGAGTAGCCACTTAATTCGAACTAGTGGGAGGCTAGCCCTCCCCAGCTGTCCCTGGTGGCCACTCTGGGCACCACCAGGGAAACTCGTCTGCCCCCCTCCTGGCCCCGGAGCCCTTAAAGGGGCACGGTCTGGCTACGGTGCTCACTGCCACCCACTGCCACTCAGCCCTCCACCTCTTCCCGGGACCAGACTGGCGGCTCCCAGGTGCCTTCTCGGGGCCACAAGAGGCGGGCGCCCACCTGGTCTAGAGCAGAGATCGTGGACCTCATCCACGACCTCCGCACTAGGCACAGGAAAATGGCCATCGAGGGCAAGATAGCTGCCAGCCTGGCCACCCAGGAGCAGGTTTGCATGAAAATCAAGGTGGTCCAGTGAGACCCCCGACCCTGAGCCCTGAGCTTAGAACGGCCATACTGGGTCAGACCAAAGGTCCATCTAGCCCAGTAGCCTGTCTGCCAACAGCGGCCAACACCAGCTACCCCAGAGGGGATGGACCAAAGACAATGACCAAGCCATTTGTCTTGTGCCATCCATCTCTAGCCTTCCAAAACAGAGGCCAGGGACACCATTTCTATCCCCTGGCTAATACCACTCCATGGACCCAGCCTCCATGACTTTATCTAACTTCTCTTTAAACTCTGTTCCAGTTCTAGCCTTCACAGCCTCCTGCAGCAAGGAGTTCCACAGGTTGACTATTAGCTTTGTGAAGAAGAACTTTCTGTTATTAGTTTGAAGCCTGCTACCCATTCATTTCATTTGGTGTCTTCTAGTCCTTCTATTATGGGAACTAATGAAGAACTTTTCTTTATGCACCCTCTCCACACCACTCGTGCTTTTATAGACCTCTATCATATCCCCCCTCAGTCTCCTCTTTTCTAAGCTGAGAAGTCCCAGTCTCATTAGCCTCTCTTCATATGGGACCTGTTCCAAACCCCTGATCATTTTAGTTGCCCTCCCCTCTCCCACCCTCTCTCTTCCCCTCTCCCACCTCCTTTTCCCAGTCTCCCCGAGTTTTGTTCAATAAAGAGAGTTTCTGTTTTTGAACACGTGTCCTTTATTTTGTACATCAGGAAGGGGGGATAGGGAGGGGTAAGTGGAAGGAGGTGAGGGAGGAATGGGGTATGAGCCCCCGATGGGGAGGACTGGGGTGGCTCTGTGGGCTCCTCAGGGTGGAAGCTCTCCTGCAGCCCCCCGATTGAACCCCCCTCCCCCGGATGGCAGCCTGCGGCAAGTGTAGCCAGGCTGATGGCTGAGTGCTGTGATGTGCCGAGTGTGGGAATTCAGGGCACTCCAAGCCAGGACTGCTTTGCTGTACCTCATCGAGTTAGACAAGCGAGCGGGGAACCCCTGAGAACTGTCTGTCAGGGGTGGGGGTCGGGTCCCTTTAAGCACAGCCCTCGGCTAGCCTGAGGAAGCAGCTCCACGTTCTAAGTCCTAATCTGATGCCCTGCCGGCACTGCTTCCGGCCATTCTTAACCTCGGTTCAGGGTCCACTCAATGTGGACATGCTAGTTCGAATTAGCAAAACGCTAATTTGAACTAGTTTTTAGGTCTAGATGCACTAGTTCGAATTAGCTTAGTTCGAATTAACTAATTCGAATTAAGTTAGTTTGAATTAGTGCTGTAGTGTAGACATACTCTTGGGGAATACTCCACCCCTTACCATCTATGCAGCCTAAATGTTTCCTTTCCTCAATTTCCCTGTTGCACCAGCGAAGCATAAGGGATGGAGAAGCCTTTGGAATAATCAGGGGATGCTCCTCTCTATGGGCTCTTCCTTTCCTTCCAAAGTAAAGCCAGAGGCCTCTAGTCTTGATCCGGAATAAGAGCTCAATGTCTGACATCCCCTCTTGCCCCTGGGGTCAGGGCCCTGTGCCATTCAGGACTGAGGCAGTGGCAATTGTGTAGGGGAAATAGGCCCTGCCGCTCTCCGTGTCATTCCATCTGTCATTGCATCCAGCCCCTTTCGCTGGCTCTTTTACCGTACGCAACTGGTGTCACATTTCAGAGAATGGATGGGCACAGCCACATGTGTGTATTACAGGCGCCTTAGCTTCTCTCTGGGGAGTGCGGAGGGGGTGGGGGGATACGTCCATCCTGGATAGGTGACTGATTACTGTACTATGTATGTCATCTCACAATTCTCATTTCCAATGGAAACTGTGATTGGTTTTTGGTTCTCACTTCTCTTTGTACACAGTGGTGCCTCCCTTTAAAGTCATCTTTTCCTGGGAGCTCTGGCCTGAAAGATTTCCTTTTCTCTGTGTGGGAATTACACATGTCACAAACACCTCCGACACGGTGCTTGATTCTTGATTCAAATTCAGATAAGCAGAGGAGAAAACAAGTCTTTAGACATACTGCATCTCCTGGGGATACCAGAGTGACACACACACTCTCACGCATGCTCCTGTGATAAGGCAAACCAGACACTGGGTGTCACCAGAACTCCAGCAGAATCACAGCAGACGGAGCAGGTATCTGGCAGTAAAAACCTCCATTTCTTAAGGAAGGCAGCCCAGTTAGCAAGTCAGGGTAAGTGCTCGCAGTGCAAGAACTAATGGAGTTCATCTATCCCTTTCTATAGCTGGATTTATTCCAGCAAGCCAAGGAGACTCAGGTGAAGGGCTAGGGGTGAGTTTTCAGTGCAGTGGCAACATAAGCAATGAGAAACAATCCCTAGCAGGAGAAATGAGAAAGTTTTGCTAATTTTGGTGGAGGGGTGGGACATGGAGAAGTATAGAACTCTAGAACTGGAAGGGACCTTGAGAGATCCTCAAATCCAGTCCCCTGCCCTCACGGCAGGACCAAGCACCATCTAGATCATCCCTGATAGATGTCTATCCAACCTGCTGTTAAATATATCCATGATGGAGATTCCACAACCTCCTTAGGCAATTTGTAGCATAGCATGAATATGCTATGTAATAACATGAAGGTGTCTCAGCTGGTCAAATTGTCCTCCAGGTCGATACTACTGGCTAACGCTACGGATAAAAGGGAATAGGGTGCGGGGGAGGGGAACATATTTTGGGTGCAGGGAACATATTTTGGTTCTTTATCTGCCTTCAGGCTTCACATTTCTCTGGAGGCCTGTGAGTCACTCCAAACCTGGCATTCAATCTCTCTGCAGGATTATGTAGTGTTTTGAGACCCTGGGCTTACAAGTGCAAGCCTTCATATTTGTATTTCTAGACTCTCTTTATTCCATCTTTTTCTTTCCTCACAGCTTCTCTTTGCCCTTTGACTCTCCTGTTGCTTTTCTCCATGGCCTGTGGGAAAGGAAATTCTGACTGACAATTTCTCCACCTTCCTGGGTCTTGCCAGTTTTATTATGCCACTCTGCTCATGGTATAGGGCAGGAGACAATGCTAAAGCATTAGCCCATACTCTGTGCCAGTCCACACTTGCCCCCTATGTCCCAGGGGCCATGGACAAGAGAGTACTATGCACGCTTGGAATGAGGAACGCAAACTATGGAATGATGGATCCCGAACACAACAGAGTCCCGATGAATTTGTTAATAAAGTCTCTACCCAAAGACAATTCCAGCCCTGATTCCTGCTCCTCTGAATGCCTCTGATCGTGGATGCTTTAGAAGTTAAATATCCTTAAATGCTGTTTTAAAGCACAGTGAATTGTCTATGTCATTATTCACTACTGAATGGAATGACAGCTGTGTGTCATAATCCCTATATTGCTAACAGCAAGAAAGCATTATTCTTTAGCTTGGCAGGGGCATGCATTTTTGCAGCAGAAGGATAGCTATCCTACCCTCATTTTTGCATATCTGACTACTAAGTGCAGCATAATAAGAAATGATGTGCCTACGTGGCTATGGATTTTTTACAAGTCAAGGGTGTCTGTGCTACTTCCAACATTCAGGGCCTGTGTCTGGCAGCTTCTGGACCTACCTGACCACGTAACTATGTTATTGTTTTAAACTTGTATTTGTTTTAAATGCTCCAGAGTTTCAAGCACTGCCCTGCAGGAATGCCAAGAGAAATTGCCACTGGAACTGTGTTTGCCACCCTGCTTTCTCTCCCACCCCCCTCATGAATTCATTTATACAGAGCTTCACTCACCTTCTAAATAGAGAGTCCTCAAATTAAATTATAACATTGCTGATAATCAGCAGACCAGGGGATTAAATTGATTGGGACCCTGCCAGACTAGATTTAGCTTTCATTAAGTTCTGTCCACAAAGCAGCCCTTCCCACCAAGCAAAGTCCTTATTCTCTACATTACAGTATAATGCAATACACACACCAGCAAAAGCAAAGTACTTCACCGTTTAAAATTCTAATCCTTTCAAGGTCCGGAAATACCTAGGGTCTAACTACAGCACTGTCTATCCAACATCTGCTGTTAGAAGTCAAAAGCTGAAAGCAAGTCATTTACATGAGGGTTTAGAGAAATGTGAAGGAGCTACAAGAGTAGGGACATAATCAGCAGCACAGAGAACGTCTGAAAGGAGCTTGTGTATCCTTGTGAAATGCAGCAAGAGGCTTATTTAATTTTGTGTGTGTGTGTAAATTTCCTAAACAGTTGACCTAAATGAGTTCTTACCACAATCAGATAGCCTAGGACAACAGAGTAATCCTTCTAATAGGATTATAGGCTGTGCTAAAGGAGACTTCGGGCTTTTATGCTCTGAATCGTAATAGGCATGCTCACACAAACAGAGATCTTGCCTGGCTGGTGACACCTGGGAAACTGGCTGTCGAGGGTAAGCAGAGAGCTTTCTCCCACTCCAGGTCTGTGGGAGGCCAGTCTGTCTCATTATGTCTCAGTGTGTTGGTTATCCTGGGGAATTAGTGATGCCCGGGGCCGGCTTTAGGCCAATTCACCCGACTCCCCTGAATCGGGCCCCGTGCCTAAAAGGGCCCCATGCTCTAAACCCGGAAGTGTGCCGGGCACGCTGGCATGCTGGACGCGCTGTGGGAGGGGACATCAGCGGCGGAGGAGGAGTGTGGTGGCTTCTGTGCACTGCGGGAGGGGGAGTTGGCCTGTGGGTTTGGAAAGGGGCAGTGAGTTGTTTCTTTGTGTGCTGGATTGGTTTTTTTTCTTTTTTTGCTCAACCAAAATTTGGTTCGAATTGGGCTCCGCACGTGCTAAAGCTGGCCCTGGTGATGCCTGCAAACTGGAGTTGTTTGCAGGCACTGCTAATTGTGTCTAGGGTCAAGCAAACAACATCCTTCAGTGGCCAGTGTTCCCTGTAAACGGAGCATTTAGGCAGCCACCTAGGTGAGATTCAAATGCTGATTAGCAGCGTGTGTCTACTAGTAGTGCACATTCACACATGCCTTGGTACACATGCAACATTTATTCCGCGTGCGGATGGAAACAATTAGAGGGAAGATTGTCAGTCGCCCCTGGCCCTTAGTCAGATCAGGGCAATAGGATGTTGGGCCTGTACTCTGGCTGAGCAGCAAGAGTTAGTTAGGTCAGGCCCTGGGGCAGTGCAGTGCAGTAGAAAGTCTATGGGCTCTAGAACTGCATTCAGGTTGAGCAGCAACAGTTGGGCCTCCGAGCTCCAGGACAACGCCAGCATTCTTGCCTGGGGGCTGTGGACCCACTGAGCTGTCAGGCCCGGCTTTGGTACTTCCTGTTCTTCCTACTCATTCCTGGGGGGAGAACCAAGTAGAGCCTGGATCCCTTCACCAGGGTTTGAGGAGGGGTTCCTACCACTCCAGGTCCATGGGAGACCAGTCCACCTCACTCCACTGGTCCTTATACCTGGACATTAAGGTCAGAAGAAACCATCATGGTCATCTAGTCTGACCTGCACATTGCAAGCTGCAGAATCTCATCCTCACACTTCTGTAATAGGCCCCTAACCTCTGGCTGAGTTCCTGAAGTCCTCAGATCATGGGTGAAAGACAGAGAATTCACCATTTACACTAGTTTAAAATGGCAAGTGACCCATGCCCCATGCTGCAGAGGAAGGTGACAAACCCTCATGGTCTCTGCCAATCTGACATGGGGGGAAATTCACTCCCGACCCCAAACATGCCAATGTTAGACCCTGAGTATATGGGCAAGACCTACCAGCCAGACACCTGGGAAAGAATTCTCTGCAATAACTTGGAGTCCTCCCCATCTAGCATCCCATCACCAGACAATGAAAATATTTGCTGCTAGCAGTCACACTGATGGGCGACATGCCATCGTAGGCAGTCTTTTCATACCATCTCCTCCATTAACTCATCAGTCTTGAAGCTAGTTAGGGATTTTTGTCCCCATTCTTGTCCTTGGAAGGCTGCCCAGAACTTTACTCCTTTGATGGGTAGAAACCTTCACCTAATTTCAAGCCTAAACTTATTGATGAACAGTTTATAGCTATTTGGTTTTGTGCCAAAATTGGGGCTTAACATAAACATTCCCTTGTGACCAGGTGCCTGGGATAGACCACACTGATAATGCCAAGCAGGCAGACTGCAAGACATGGGGGAGACAGTCCCCAAAGCTTCTGGTTTACCCTAGAATTAGATTCTCCACCACAGCAAGAATGTACTCCCCACTCTCTGTGTTAGAAACAGAAGAAAACATGTTTCAAAAGTTGGGGAGGGGAGCCAAATTCAAACAAAACTTGGGGAATTGTCATCAAATGGGCTTGTTCGTAGTGAAGGTCTGCGGGGATTAGTACAGGTCCCAATGCTCAGCAACATTCATCAATGATATGGAAGTAAATATATAATTACTACTGATAAAATTTGCAGATGACACAAAGTTTTGTGGAGTGGTGGATAACAATGAGGACCCCGCTGAGTTATCAGGATCACTTGGCATGCAGGGCCAGTTCAAACACAAGGCATTGTAATACAGCCAGATTCAAGACTATAGATCAGTGTTTCTTAAGCTTTTTAAGACCAAAGAACACCAAACAATAGGTTTTTTTTTGTGAGGTGGGTTTTTTTTTGTGAGGTGAATTGAGCAAAAAAAAAAAAAGTCGGGGAGAAAAGGAGTTGGGGGAGGGGAAGTTATTGAGGAAAAATAAGGATCACGGGGAAGTTACTGAGCAAAAATAAAAAAAGTCACCTCCCATTTTGAATTCTGTTCTTCTCCGTGGCACAGCTCCAATTGCCTCGCAGCAAACACAATTTAAGAAACACTGCTATAGATCGAGGAGCAAGGAATGAAGGCCATACATGCAGAATACTATGCTATTGAAAAAAAGCAAATGCAGCATTAGGTTGATTGCATGAACAGGGGCGTAGCATGCAAGTCCTGGGAGGTGAGAATACCACTCTTCTTGGTGATGGTTAGGCCTCAGCTGGAGTGCTCTGTCCAATGTTGGTCACCAATGTATAGAAAGATGTAGAGAAACAGGAAAGGATCCAGAGGTGAGTGTCAAAGATGATTAAAGGGATGGATTGCAACGGGATATGAGCAAAGACTGAAAGGACTGGGTATGTTTTGTTTGGAAAAGAGGAGTTTAAGGGGGGAGATGACAGCAATCTTTTTAGATACTTGAAAGTCTGCCATAAAACATGGTAAAAAAGTTGTTTTTTGACACACAGGTCAGGCCAAGAGGCCATGGTATGATCTACAGCACAGCAGATTTAGATTAAATTTCAGGAAAAACTTTCTGACTGAAAGAAGAGGAGGACAATGGAACACGCTGTCTAGGGAGGCTATAGACTCTCTTTCACTGGAGGTTTTCAAATGGAGACTGGATGGCCATTGGTCTATGATGGTTTAGCAGGGAATTAGATTAGATAACCCTTGTGGCCTCTTCTAACCCACCATTCTATGGATTCTAAGAATGGTGAGCAGAATGAGGAAGCTGATTTTGCCCCTGCATGTGGCATCGATGAGGCTGAAATGGGAAAATTGCAGACAGGTCTGGTGTCTCCATGTTAAATAGGACATGGAGAAGTTGTAGGGGGAGCTGAATCGACACAGCGCATTTGTACGTTTCACCTTCTGGCTGCATCTAGACTGGCAAGTTTTTCTGCAAAAGCAATTGCTTTTGCGGAAAAAACTTGCCATCTGACTACACTGGCTGCTTGAATTTGTGCAAGAACACTGACGATCTAATGTAAGATTGTCAGTGTTCTTCCACAAATACTACGCTGCTCCCGTTTGGGAAAAAGCCCTCTTGTGCAAATGTATTTGTGCAAGAGGGCCATTGTAGACAGCTAAAAACTGTTTTGCACAAAAAAGCCCCGATGGCGAAAATGGCGATCGGGGCTTTCTTGTGCAAAACCACACCTAGATTGGCATGGACGCTTTTCCACAAAAAGTGCTTTTGCGCAAAAGCATCCGTGCCAACCTAGACGCTCTTTTCTGCAAATGCTTTTAACGGAAAAACTTTTCAATTAAAAGCATTTGCGGAAAATCATGCCAGTCTAGACGTAGCCTCTGTGTGTTGGTGACATTTTTCGGTAGGAAAGTTTGGTTCAGAAACTCCCACAGGCACAGAGAGGGAGACCCGGGGAAAAAGGCACTATTGGGAAATGAACCAACCTCCCTCAGATGCCAAGAGCCCAAAGCACAAGTCAAGGAGAGGGGGCACCGCCCACCATCATGTGCATCCCCGTGGGAATCAAGGGTGGGACAGAACAGTTATGGGAAAGTCAGAGCAGGGCTGGGATCTGAACCCCAGGATTCAGCCCTTTGCAACATTGTAAAGCACCACAGAGCCACAAGAGGTCACCTTGTCAGTGCGACACCTAGAGCCTCCCATTAACAGCGCGGATCCAGGGACTTGCCCCGCAACTCAGTCCATTTTCACACATAAAAGCGGCCATAATGGGTCAGACCAAAGGTATCTAGCCCATTATCCTGTCTGCTGACAGTGGCCGATAGTAGATACCCCAGAGGGAGGGGACACAACAGGTAATCCTCACATGATCCCTCCCCTGTCCTCCACCTCCAGAGAAACAGAGGCTAGGGACACCATTCCTACCCATCCTGGCTAATAGCCATTGATGGAACTAATCACAAATATATCTAGCCTTTTTTTGAACCCTGTTAAAGTTCCAGCCTTCACCACATCCTCTGGCAAGGAGTTCCACAGGTTGACTGTGCGTTGAGTGAAGAAAAACTTCCTTTTGTTCATTTTAAACCTGCTGCCACATATGACAGCGGCACAGCTGCTTGGCAATACAAGCCATGCATCTCCTCAGGGCTAGCTAGGAAATTAAACTTACAAACTGGCATCTCATCCCTCCTTATCTCAGCTACAAGGGATGAAACTGTGATTGGTGGGGGTGTGGCACTGCATGTGCAGGCTTAGCACATCATGCGAGACAGGCGAGAGGCTGAAAACTCTCACTCCACGGTGTGTTTCAGTCCAGGCAAGATTGCATCTTTCTGTTTGCTTGCTGCTTAAGAGTCCTTTCTGAGCCTTCAAATATTTATCACTACCTCCGATTTCCTCTCAGGGAACTTCACAACTCTGGCAACTGGTGTTATTTGTTTTCTGAGGCAGTGGGAAGGGAGGCGGAGGTGTGAGGATGGAGGTACTAAGAGAGGCTGTCTAGTATCTCTCCCAGGCCAAGTCAGGTCTGCAATGCGCATGAGCTGCTGCTGGTTCCCATCAGGAGATGCCTTTGGCCTCATAGGGAGCAGGAATCTGGAGGATGAGAGAATGAAAAGATGGGAGGGGGCAGGTGATGTGATGGATGGCAAGGCGAGGGGTGTGTGGCAGCAGTGATGGAAACAAGCCTGTTCCCAGACAGAGTAACATCAGCATGTAGAGATTTGTTGCCATGCTCTGTATGGTGAAGATGAGGCTGGGAGGAGGGTGTGGCGTCTAGAATTAGCACACCCACACTCTGGAGGAACCACTTTACATCCCCCTGGCTCTTCTCTGCTAATGTACCCTATTACACTCATCATCCCATCAGCTGGAGCAATTGCAGTTGTCTGGGAGAAGTGGGTACAGAAGGAGATTTAACCCATGTTTGTTAAAAGGGAGGTACTCCGTCCATATGGGGCTGGTCAATAAACAGCAACATGTGGGATTCAGTGTTGGAGAGGCCGTGACTGAACAGAATCCCACTCAAAATATTTCACCTGTGGGACTTACACTTGGATGGGGAGGAAGGCTAGTGGGTAACACACTCAGCCCTCACCTTATTAGCATAACACATTCAAAATCCATCACCTTCCTCTCTGCTGCCCCGACATCAACAAAGCTGAGGTATCCGTTCCAGTCTGCAGCAGGCAGCCAGTCACCAGTACCAAGAGCCAAACCCATCTGATCAGCTTCAGACACAAGCCCCCCTCCCCCCCCCCCCGACCCTGCTGGGGTCTTGGCTGGATGCACAAGGCTATAGCAGGTCAATTTCAAGGAAGGTTTTTATTAAAATGCATCTTGTTCTCCATTGGCCTTTGATCTACTGCTGCTCTGAGAATTGCAGAAAAGAAGTGAAAATCTCTCCCGGTTCCTAGCTTAACTCCACAAAAGGTCACACCTGCTGCTGGCCAAGGATTTCAGAGGCAATGCTGAGAATGTAACAGGCATTTGTTAATCAAGGCCATATGCCACAATTGTCCAGAAAGGAAGGCGAGGTACTCTCTCTCCAAGAGCAACAGTCCGTGTATTCATCAGAAGGTACTTAACAGGCATCTTCAACAGGGGACTGCCAAAGAAAATAATTCATCAGCAGTCCCAAGGACTATAAAAATGGCAATTACTGATCTTTCTTATCTTTGGGGTCTATTTTTGCTCTGATATCCAGGAAAGAGTATGTATGTTAGGGGCCAGATTCCGCCATGAAAGCACGATCCAAACTGGGTGGTGTGCTATTGCTCCCCAATGGGGGTTTTAGTGGGGGTTTCATCTCTCTTTGGTGCTGCAGGGGTTGAGGAAGTGTACCCTGTAGGAGGTGCTCATGGTTGATCTGGCAGAGGGTGTGGCTGTGACCCTTGTTGGAGTGACCTCTGCACCTCCTGTCTAAAGAAGTTAGCATATCATGGGGGAGGCTGTTCTCACCCCATCAGAGAAAGGTCTGAGATTCCTACAGAAAACGTCCTTTCACAAAGTTTCACACAAAGTTTTGCAGCATTCGGAGTTGCTGATTGTTCATATTTGGAGAACCATCCTCACCATACGGGCTTCCCTGCAAACCAAACAACTGCAGGAGGTCAAAATATTTCAAACTCCTCGCACCCCTGAATACTGGCTTTATTTTCTGAACCAGAGAGTCTCATTGTATTCCTACAATTTATTTTTTAATTTTCTGTTTGTTTTCTCCCCCCAAAAACTGGAAGTAAAATGACCATTTGCAGTTATTTTTTTTTCCTTTTTCCTCAATTTCCCCTCATCCACCTCAGTGTGATCTTGCTCTTTTTTCAGTGGCAAAAGGGAAAATGAGCCCAGAAGAGAGAAGCAAGGGGAGAAGAGAAGGTATGTCTACACTACCCCGCTAGTTCGAACTAGCAGGGTAATGTAGGCATACCACACTTGCAAATGAAGCCCGGAATTTGAATTTCCCGGGCTTCATTTGCATAAGCTGGGCGCCGCCATTTTTAAATCCCGGCTGGTTTGAACCCCGTGCCGTGCGGCTACACGCGGCACGAACTAGGTAGTTCGGACTAGGCTTCCTAGTTCGAACTACCGTTACTCCTCGCGGACTAGGTAGTTCAGACTAGGCTTCCTAGTTCGAACTACCGTTACTCCTCGTGGAACCCCGGCACGGGGTTCAAACCAGCCGGGATTTAAAAATGGCAGCGCCCGGCTTATGCAAATGAAGCCCGGGAAATTCAAATCCCGGGCTTCATTTGCAAGTACAGTATGCCTACATTACCCCGCTAGTTCGAACTAGCGGGGTAGTGTAGATATACCCAGAGAGAGAAAGGGAAAATGGGTGAAAAATAGAAAAAGTTCAAATCAGGAAATATGTTATGGTAAATGTGAATTGATAAATTAATCAGTAATAAGTCACCAGGGCAAGGTGGCATTCACCCAAGAGTTTTGAAGGAACTCAGATGTGAATTTGCAGCTTTACTAAATGTGGTATAGAACCCTCTCATTTAAATTGGCTTCTGTACTGGATGACTGGAGGACAACTAATATGATGCCAATTTTTTTAAAAAAAGGCTCCAGAAACAATCCTAGCAATGATAGGTTGGTAAGTCTAACTTCAGTACCAGCCAAAGTGGTTGAAATTATAATAAAGAACAGAATTATCAGACTCATAGATGAACATGATTTGTTGGGGAAGAATCAACATGGTTTCTGAAAAGGAAAATCATGCCTCACCAATCTACTAGAATTCTTTGACTTGGCCACAAGCATGTGGACGAGGGGGATTCAGGGATATAGCGATACTGGTCCTTCACCAAAGGCTCTTAAGCAAAGTAGGCTGTTGTGGGATAAGAGGGAAGGTCCTTTCATAGGTTGGTAACTGGTTAAAAGACAGGAAACAAAGGAAAGGAATAAATGATCCATTTTCAGAACGGAGAGAAGTAAATAGTGTTGTCCCCCACAGGTCTGTACTGAAACCAGTCCTATTCAATATATTTCTGAATGATCAGGAAAAAAAGGATAAAGCAATGAGGTGGCAACATTTGCAGGATGATATAAAACTACTCAAGATAACTAAGTCCAAAGCAGAACGCAAATAGTTACAAAGGGGTCTCGCAAAACTGGGTGATTGGCACTGTTCCCTCTAAACTCCATAGCAACATAGATTAGAGGGAACACTGGTGATGGAGTGTAATGAGGTGGAGGGCCACTCACTGACCCAGAGGGGGAGGAGTTCCTCACTGAGCCTTGGTGGGCAGAGCCCGGCCCAGGCACCTCACCTGACTGGAAGTCAGGAGGCGAGGCTAGAGCTATAAAAGGGCAGCGCAGGAGACCAGTGAGCTCCTAGCTGCCAGAGGAGCCAGATACCTGCCCTGCACTCCCAAGCTGGGAGAGAGTGGTGGACCTAAAAGAGACTGAGGACTGGTCAGGACTATAACCTGGAGGAACTTCCCACCCTGCCAGAAGTTCCATCCCCACAATGACCAGAGACACTGCAGTGGAGCCAGGTATGCCCGGAGGGGGAGTGTGGAAGTAGCCCAGGGACAGCTGACCTTAGTCTGGCTGAACCAGAACCTGTAAATCAGTGTGTTGCTATCAGGATCCCTGCTGACCAAGTGGCAGACAGAGCTGCTGCTGTTAGGGCCCTGGGCTGGAATGCAGTAGAGCAGGTGGGCCTGCATCTCCCTGCCACCTAGCCTGTGGGAGGCAGTCTCTCCCACCCTTCCTGGTTGTAAGCAAACCGCCTATGTGTGACAGCTCTCCGCCAGTCCTCGGAGACCTGTTGGTTTGATTGCTGCCCTGCCCTCAATGAGGGCCTGGGCCTAGAAACCATTGGCTCAGCCTTATCATAGGCTTGAGCTCCTGGTCTATTGTGTCCAGCCCACAGTGAGGGATTGACATAGGCAACTGTTGGCTTAGCCTGACCATAGGCCCAAGCCCCTGGACCTATTGGCTGTGGGCGTGGACTGACCAGAGGCTGGACTAGTGGCACAGCTGATTCCCCAGGAGAGGCCTACCCAGAGAGAGAGGAGCTCTTCACTGAGCCCTGCTGGGATACACTAGGAAACAAAATAGCAGATGAACTTCAATATTGATAAATACAAAGTAATGCACATTGGAAAACATAATCCCAACTATACATATAAAATGATCAGGACTCAATTAGCTGTTACCACTCGAGAGAGAGATTTTGGAGTCACTGTGGATAGCTCTCTGAAAACATCCACTCAATGTGCAGTGGCAGTCTAAAAACTAACAGAATGTTAGGAATCATTAAGAAAGGGATAAAGAATAAGATAGAAAATATCATATTGAGTCTATATAAATCCATGGCACATACACATCTTGAATGCTGTGTGCAGATCTGGTCACCTCATCTCAAAAAAGATTCTGGGATTGGAAAAGAGCAACAAAATGATTAAGGGTTTGGAACATCTTCTACATGAGGACAGATTAATAAGATGGGGACTTTTCAGCTTGAAAAAGAGATGATTAAGATCCGGTACGATAGAGGTCTATAAAATCATGACGAGGGTTGAGAAAATAAAGAAGAAAGTCTTATTTACTCCATCTTCAAACACAAGAACTAGGGGTCTCCACATGAAATTGATAAACAGCAGACTTAAAACTAACAAATGGACGTATTTCTTTACACAACATGCTGTCAATGTGTGGAACTCTTTGCCAGAGGATGCTGTGAAGGCCAAGACTACAACAGTTTAAAAAAAAGCAGCTAGATAAGTTCATGAAGGGAGGTACATCAATGGCTGTTAGTCACGGTGGGCAGAGATGCAATAAACTTGCTGTGAAGTGTCCCTAGCCTCTGTTTGCCAAGAGATGGGAATACACAACACAGGACGGATCTCTAGAAGATTTCCTGTTCTGTTCATTCCCTTTGAAATATCTGGCATTGCTGTGACCACATATAGCCTTTGTTCTAATGAAAAATTGTTGAATAGATGAAACATTTGTTCTTTTCTCAACCTGCTGAATTAAAATGATTTGTATCGATAGATTTTGTTCACCCATTATTTTTCCATGTTTTGACAAACTCAACAAACCACAACCCCTTTGAGGTTTGCCCATCACTAATTTCTTTGTATATCTCCCTTCTCTAGTGGAGCGTAACTGGGTGGTAATATCAAGTCCTCCACTCACTGTGGTGCCTTTTCACAAACAAAACTGGGGCTGGGGGACAGAGGAACTGGGGGAAGAGGAAGGATTGGAATATCTAAGAACCTTCAGGTCTTCAGTGTATCTACAGCCCAGTGATAAATGAGCAGAACTGCATGCACTTAATAATGCTTTTGTAAACCTAGCATAGGCACTATACAGTTTTATTATTTTTGGACACAGGGAAAAATTCCAGTGTCATCAGGGCATCTTTCTTCCCTTATCTCCAGTCTGCCTCTGGAGCTAGAAACCTGGGCTTGCCTGGTTCAGACACGTGCATGAAAATAAAATCTCTAACTGCCAAGGACACAGGGGTCATGGCAAGGCAACTCATTGCCAAGGCTGGTTGGTTAAGGAACAATCAGCTCCACTCAGCGTTGCTGTCTACTGTTCAAAGTCCTCCCAGTGAAGCCACTAGAAAAACTGCCATTGGTTCCAATGGGAACAGGACTGGGCCCCAGTTCGCTCCCTGTTGCACTGTCCCAAAATTCTTTCCAACCCGAAATGATCAGATTTGTTATTTTGGTCACAAGCTTTTGGGGGATTGTAGCCAGACAGGACCCCCCCCCACCCCCGTAACATCCATTTTTGCTTGCCTGGAGCATACAGGGCACACAGAGCAGTAAAAGCCTTGAACAGAAGGCCTGGATATGCAGGCTGCAGTGACCCTGGATGGCTGTAAACAGAGATACGCCAATTGCTGACCAAGAGGCTGCCAAGGAGTGTCCTTGGCTGAAACCCATGTTGATATGAACACACATAGTCTGCGGGGGGAGGAATCTCTCACCCAGTAAAAAATGTCCAGTACTCACAATTTAGTTATCTCTCTTGCAAGTGTAAATTAAGTTGAAACTCCCTTGTAAGAACTGGCATCACAAAGACAGACCAACACAATTTGGCATCTTAGATGAGAAAGAGGATACGGGCCCCTATGGGTATAAAGATGAGTCCAGCAGCACACTTACTCTGAGTGTCAATCTACCATCTATCTGCTGGTCAGGTTAGGTGATTGGTCTCCTGAGGTTCCACGGGGATGCCCACCTCTTACTTATCTTTCCTAGGAATTGAGGGACCGGCCCTGGCCTGTTGGCTGCCCTCCAAGACGGGATCCCGATCCTAGTGGACTAATACATGGACATTAAGCTCCTTGGGGAGCCTGTCAGTCTCTCCTAGACTGCCCACTGTGACGGGGCCTTGTGTCCCAGCAGTTGAAGACTCGGGTGTATCACACACACACACACTGCCCTGACCATTGGCTGACAGGGATGGAGGGAAGATCTCATTCATGTGCTCTGTGGTGTTGTGTGAATGCACACATTGCGTTGTTAATGTATATTATTTTTAATCAGCCACTTAGTTTGAATAGCAATTAGATAATACACACAGCTCCTGGATCTTTGTAACCAAAAGCTCTACAAATCTCTCCACCACAGGGGGAATCTGTGCTGCACAGGAAGATTACTCCACTTAGGAAGCAACAGTTTCACACCTAGGGTACGTCTAGACAACATGGCTCCGTTGATGGAGCCATATAGATTTGTTGTTTTGGAAAAGGGAAATGAAGCCGCGATTTAAATGATCGCGGCTTCATTTACATTTACATGGCTGCTGTGCTGAGCCGACAAACAGCTGATCAGCTGTTTGTCGGCTCGCGTGCTAGTCTGGACGTTCCCCCGGTCGACATCAAAGCCCTTTGTCGGCAGCCTGGTAAACCTCATTCCATGAGGAATAACGGGGCTGCCGACAAAGGGCTTTGATGTCGACAGGGGGAACGTCCAGACTAGCACGCGAGCCGACAAACAGCCGGCAGCCATGTAAATGTAAATGAAGCCGCGATCATTTAAATCGCGGCTTCATTTCCCTTTGCCTACAACCCTAATCTACATGCCTCTGCCGACAGAGGCATGTAGTCTAGACACAGCCCTACAGAATGTGAAGTGACTCTCCAGGAGAACTGCAGAAAGGGATCTGGGGTCATAGTGGACCACAAGCTAAATATAAATCAGTGTGACACGGTGGAAAAAAAAGCAAACATGATTCTGGGATGCATTAACAGGAATGTTGTGAGCAAGACATGAGAAGTGATTCTTCCACTCTACTCTGCACCCATTAGGCCTCAGTGAGAGTATTGTGTTCAGTTCTGAGCTTGACATTTCAAGAAAGATGTGGAGAAATTGGAGAGAATTCAGAGAAGAGCAACAAAAATGATTGAAGATCTAGAAAACATGACCTGGTAGGGAAGACTGAAAGAACTGCATTTGTTTAGTTTGGAAAAGAGAAGACTAAGAGGGGACATGATAGCAGCTTTCAAATCTCCAAAAGGGTGTCACAAGGAGGAGGGAGAAAATTTGTTCTCCTTGATCTTTGATGATAGGACAAGAAGCAATGGGCTTAAATTGCAGCAAGGAAGGTTTAGGTTGGACACGAGAAAAAAACTTTCTGTCAGGGTGGTTAAATACAGAAATAAATTGACTAGGGAGGTTGTGGAATCTCCATCATTGGAGATATATAAGAGCAAATTAGTTAGACATCTATCAGGGATGATCTAGATGATGCATGGTCCTGCCGTGAGGGCAGGGGACTAAACTCGGTGACCTCTTGAGGTCCCTTCCAGTTCTAGTGTTCTATGCTTCTATGATTTGGCCAACAGTGTCAGACGATTGTGGTGATCAGCAAGTCTAAATCCCATCCATCTTTATTTGTGAGCATTACATAAATACACGTCTGAAGACATGGAAATATAAGGGTCTCTCTAACCCTGCTGCTCTGCAGATTCCTCCTCAGCAAGTGAGCCTATGAGCTGCATTTCCCATCCACATTAAAAAAAAGAAGATAAACCTAGTTATTGCCCTGGTGCATTATAAAAGGGGAAGTGTCACACTTCAAACTATGCGATAGAGCCATCTTCAGAGCCTCATCCTCACCCAGGTATCCCATTGATAAAGCAGAGGTGCAGTTTGCCATACAAAGATCATGTGACTTTGCATATCATCCAATCAGTTTGAGCCTGGCAGCACAACGACTCCACAGCACTCCCAAGCTCACAGAGCGAAGAAACTGCAGAAGAGTGGGAGTGTCTCTCTCTCTCCATTGCCATAGCTCTGCTGTCAGTACACTGCTGTTCACAGATAAAGTGGACGATGGGGTTCTGGTTTGCTGAACTCTATCGTCCCTACTCTCTGTGCATCCAATCATACTATGCAGAACCTGATTGCTGCATGGGGAGGTGAGATCCTTGGCCCAGATCTGCAGGGCCCAATGAAAATCTCAACCGGTAGGGCAGTGCATGAAAACTATGTAAGTGGAAATTTAAGGACTCATGGAATGCATATAATTCACTTTATCAGGGATATCTGCCCCTCGTTTAAACACTGCCAACGGCTTAGAGAGAAAGAAAAATAAAAGGTCTCTTATAAAATTATTACCTTGTAATTTAAGTCAACAGCAGTGGTACCATGATGGAAGCCAGCAGTTATGTCACATTGTTTTATCACTATAATTACATCAAGAACACAGTTACTGTCTGGGAGTGATAAGATTAAGGGAAGCAGCCCTTCTGAAATTTTGTATTCATGGCACTGAGATTTATAGACTGGTTCTGTGTTTGGACATTATGTTCAATTACTTCAGCTCTGGAGATCTGTGTTACAGGAGAAATGCTCTCACAGAGTGTCCCCTGAACTCCATCTGCTGCGGCTGGGTTCACCTGGAGCCACCAAACACAAGGTGGCTGTGGAAGATAGCTAGAGATGCTCTGATATCGTTCATTCCACTAGCCAGAGAAAACAGAGTGAGACATTGGTCAGAATTTGGAAGTACTCCATGCTCATTTCATCTGCCAAAGCTGACTCTGCAGCTCTGCAAGCCTAAGGACCGAGGACATGTAACTCAGCTCCCATGGTAAGTTATACCACCATGGCTGATCTTGTTTTCCAGCAGCTCACAGCCATGCCAGCTGCAGCAGCTGGGAAAATGCTTACCCAGTGGAAGATCTTGTGTTCCAAACCTTACCCTTGCTTCTGATTCCCAGGTGCCCTGAGCATGCGATATCCAGAGAGAGATTGTGTATCCAACAGTCCTTCTCTTCCATGCTTTATCTAAAGGGGCTCCTACTTGCTTTGAGTAGAATGGCTTGCTTGCCAATTTGGGAGTTAGTTTGGCTACCTGCTAATAGCTTCGTTCTGTAGAAGTACAGAGAGGCACAATCATGTACCTTTCCCAAACTTGTGGCACCCCACAACAGCTGTCTATAAATTTTCTAAATGCTTGTTCATTCATCTCAGAGGACGAATCATAGAAGACTTGGAGGTTCCATCACCATTCGCCACCCACCCCCCATCACTTTGGAATTCACAGCTAGCCTTTCTATTCAGGTAGTGCTCCATATGCTCCTACATCTTGCACATGATGACTCATCTGTTCCTAGACTCTGTACTGGGGATGTTCTTATTTACTGTAAATGGTTCTGTGGCTCCACAGCATACCACGAATGGTGCAACAGAAATCAGAAGGTGGCAATTGCTGCTGCTGTCACTTACCAAAGGAAGCTGGGTGGGTTTTTTTTTTCAATTTTTGTAGTGAAAGGCAGGACGTGGCCATGCCATGCAGAGAAAGTAAAATGCAGAGAAACTATCAGATCAGCCATCTTTTTTTCCTACCCAGAAATTCATTGACTTATGGGTATTAGACATCCTTGTGTTTACACCAGACTAGCACTCAGGAAGATCCATACAAGGTGCTCCACCTCCTCGGGCAAATGAACAATGTGACTCTTCTGTTGAGAACAGCAGCAAGGAAGCCAATCAGTGCCACGTATCTGCACTGTGGGCATCTGTCCACCAGGAACTCAATGGAAAGCTACTCGATTCAGTTCTCACCAGGGCCATGGGGCACCCATCTGCTAATAAATGACTTTGGAGCCATAATAGTTTGCACCATCCACTGCAACATGCAGGGAAATTACAGAGCTCTGTGGAACACTGAATGATGGGAAGTTTACAGTACATTTTGCTAGACAGGTACAATTCAGATGAAGATAGTGCCATGGAATGTAACCCCATCTTGTTTACTGACATTGTTTACTATACTTCCCACAAAGGCATGGGATAAAATATCCTCTTGTCTGAAGTCAACAGCAACAGTGCAGTTAAGGATGATCCGTCATGCCACAGAGCTTTATCACGGTAATTACATCAGGAGCAAGTTTGCTGTTTGAAAAAGAAGTAAGATTACAAGAAGCAATCCACCAAAACGGCAGCAGTGACACAGCTAAGAGATACACAGCAGGGAAGAGGAATATGTTATGCGAATGAAGCTGAGACGAGATTTAACACTCCAAGGACCGAATTTTCCTTGACTTCACCTGAAGTATTTATGAGCACATCTCCTTTCAGGCTCTTGTATATGCATGCTCAATAACTAATCTTGCATACACAGATACTTGTTTTGCACTTGCAAATGTATGTACCCACTGACTTTGCAAGTACATTTGTAGAGGCTCTTAGAATGCAGGGGTATTAGAGAGTCCTCCAGAAACCCTTTTAAGGCAAATCAAAGTCACTTAAAAACTACATGGATTGGATGCTTTACTGATCAATGGTGGACCCTTGCTCATCTGCTATTATGACATCTCTTTCCTTCAGGCATAAGACAGAAAATATTGTATTGTTTCTATATACCTCTATTGTACACCCACATCTAAAGTATTGTGTGTGGATATGGTTGCCCTATCTCAAAAAGATATATTGGAATTGGAAAAGGTACAGAAAATGGCAACAAAAATGACTAGGAGTACGGAACGGCTTCCACATGAGGGGAGATTAATAAGATTGGGACTTTTCAGCTTGGAAAAGAGAGGACTTTGGGGATATGATACAGCTAAAAAAATGTGACTGGTGTGGAGAAAGTGAATAAGGAATTGTTATTTACTCCTTCACATACCACAAGAACTAGGTGTTGCCCCATGAAATTACTAGACACTAGGTTTAAAACAAACAAAAGGAAGTATTTCTTTATATAACACACAGTCAACCTGTGGAATGCTTTGCCAAAGGATGTTGTGAGGTTGAAGACAAAAAACAAAACAAAACAACCACCCCCCCAAACCCTAGATAAGTTCATGGAGGGTAGGTCCATCAATGGCTATTAGCTGGGACGAGCAGGGCTGATGTCCCTAGCCTCTGTTTGCCAGAATCTAGGAATGGGAGACAGGGGATGGATCACTTGATGATTACCTGACCATTCCCTCTGAGGCACCTGACACTGGCCACTGTCGGAGGACAGCCTATTGGGCTAGATGGACTGTTGGCCGGAGCCAATATGGCCGTTGTTGTTCAGGTCAAGTGAGCTGTCCACAGCTCAGGTGGGGAACTCTTCAGTTTGAAAGCCATATGGAGAACCTGAATTTGGATCCTGCCTCTCTTAGCCACATGGAGGGTCTGAATTGGTATCTTCAGCCTATTCCCAGTTTCCTCAGCATGTCAGGGCATGGAAACACCATGGATACAGCATACTGAGTGCTTTGCATCACTCTGAAAGAGTAGTCCCATTTCTCTCTGGTACTCAGAACTGCCTCTATAACCCTCCTGGACTACAGAGAGGGTCATTACAACTCTGACTGGATACACGTACCCCGAAGCACAAATAAGATGATGGAGAATAGAGAGGAGGGAATCCTCAGAGATCCCCAATGGAGGCAGACTGAGTGAAAGCAATTCTTATTACTGTTTCCCTGGGGTCTGATGGGATGCGCTCATTGTGCATTTAAGGATACGCAATCTGTCCATGAGATTGCATTATAAAGAAGCTGTCATTGCCAATCCGAGGGTCAGCTGCTAGAAGCAATATCATTGGACAGTTTCCTTTGTGACATTATAGCTTCAGTACTCCACACACCACAGCTACATCCCCCATGTACTCAGTACTAGCTGCCAGAAATGAAGGGGGCAGAACAGTGCACACCCCAGGTATTCAGAAAGAACAGTCCCTCGGATCACTATGGTACATAGACAAGCTGTGACACAGAAAACAGAAGGGGAAAAAAGAACATGGATGGCAGAAACACAGCCTGATACAAGCAGGTACTGATACCCAAGATTTTGCCAGACCTTATGCCACTACCTCAGAGGCGTACAGAGCCAGGCAGTGAAGTATCAGCCTGCAGAGCTCTTTGGGGATTGAAATCACTTTGGAAACTCAGAGACCAGCTCTCAGTCCCAAAGTCCCACACCTCCCACAGATTGGAATCATCACCTTCTACAGGTCTGCTTCCATGATGGCCTCACAGGCCACTAAGTTCCAGCAGGTGGGAGCAAGGCCTGAAAGACACCACAAATCCCCATCTCCCTTGGACTCAGCTTGTTCAAATGAGTCACCCAAGTGCTGATAGCAGTCGGGGCGTGACCTGTAACTCTGCCACTCACCCTAGCTGCCTGGTAAAAGGGAGAATGTCTGGGAAGCCAGCTAAGAGTCTGATGACCCTTCCTTAGACAAAGGGGAATCTACTCAACCTAAGCCATAGTACTAGCTAGGGAAGTATTGGAGAAAGCAAAGCCTTGCATGCCACTGGACAGCATCTGACCCAGCTTTTTTAAGCAGAGCTAATCAACATGTGGCAATAAACGGGCTCCACGGGCACCTGCCAGCTGCCCCAGGCTGGTGTCAAGCTAGGGCATGGCATAGTGACAGCACTTGTTGCTCTGGTGGCTGATCTGTTCCCGTTCCCATGGCAGGCGAAATCCATACATACAGGCCTCCCAACAGGTGGGGGTGTGAGGTTGTAAAGGGGACAACTGCCCTGAGGTCTCATGATTTAAAAGGCCCTGGGATTCCTGGCCAGCACCACAGCAACTGTGGCAGCAATGGCACCCAGAGTCCTGGGCCCTTTAAATTGCTGCTGGAGCACCATGCGGCATGCTCCAGGCAGCTCTGAGGGCTGCTTGGGGAGACAGGAGTGTGGTGTACTCTAGGCATTGCTGAAGGCTGGGGTGGGGGGTGCACCATAGTCCGGACAGTGCTGAGGGCCAGCAGTCCTCAGCTCTACCTCTTGTGCCGGAGGCCCTGCCCCTTCTGGGAGCATGGAGCTGCCCCCCTCACTCCCCACCTTGCCCATCCAGGCTGTTGGCTCCCCTACATTCACACCATTTCTTGGCCTGTCTGCTGCACCAGAGAGAAGTGATCTCCAAATGCTCCTGGCCTGCCTCCAAGAAACTGCCAGGGTGGGGGCAACCCCCCTGAAATGATTCAGGGACTATCCCTCAGATCACAGCTGGAACTCCACAGGCTCAGCACCTCTGAAAACCGTGTCGTGTTCTTTAGGTGCCTAAGGCCATGTCTACACTAGAGCGCTTACAGTGGCTCCATGGTACCATGGCAGCTGTGCCGCTCTAAGGGTACATCTACACTGCAGAGAAGATCGAAGCTGCTGCTGTCCATCGCTCTTCCAGGGTTCAAATTAGTGGGTCTAGTGAAGACATGCTAATTCAAAGTGGGAGGGGCACTCTGGTGGATCCTGGTAACCCTGCTTCCACCAGGAGTAAGGGAAGTCGAAGGGAGAGTGTTCTCCTTTCATTTTGCTGCAGCGTGGACAGTGCCAAAAGTCGATTTAAGGCACTTTGAAGTCAGCTACGCAATTAACCGTAGCTGCAGTGACGTGGCTTATCCCATAGTGTAGACATACCCTAAGATTTCTTGTGTAGCCATTCAACGTGGAGCTCTCTCCTATTCTCATAATAAAACCACCTCAATGAGAGGCGGTAGCTGTGCTGGTAGGAAAATCACTACCACTTATGCCAGCAAACCTTATGTGGCTCAAGGAGTTGGGTTTTTTTCCACACCCTTGAACAACATATGTTTTGCTGACGTCAATGCTAGCGAAACCATGGCCTAAATAGAGATTTAGAAACCTCATTCTAAGCCCCCATGTGTGTAAATTGTGGCTGTACATCTACCCTGTTCATACATGCATAATACATGCCACTGAAAGCGCAGCTAGAGTTCTAGTCTGCCCAGGGAAAGTGCCCAAGGACCAGTGAACTCTCTCAGGCGAGGTTTTCATTTGTGTGGTGTTACAGGCAGTGCAAGACAGGTTAGGAGAAGGCCTGTCAAAGGTGTGGCAATTTGCAGCATTAGCTTTTAGTGCTCAACCAGGAAAGGAGGAGGGTGTGGGGGGCTGTGCTGTTTTAGGGACAATTTTGGAATGCATCAGGTTGTGGGGGGCCATTGTGTGTAAAGGCCACTTTTCAATCTCCTGTTTAAAGCATCATCCCTCCCACCCCCCGCAAGCAGAAATATTCTGAATGTGTGTGGGGAACAAGCTTGCTTGCAGGATGGCTGCATATTTGTTTTAAGAAATGCACTGCACGGCAATGTAAGATTTATGGCCCAAGTTGTAGAGTATATTGTGAGCATTACCAAACTGGCCAGTTTTCAAAGGCATTTAAAAAATAGCAAAACCTAGATGATAGGCCACCTCTCCCTTTCCTCCCCCCACCCAAACTTCCCCCCAGCCAGGCAAGCTTCCCTCTTCTGAAACTGCCCCACAGCATCTCCTCTCATAGGGCAGAACAGTTCTGCTCCATCTCTCCTGACAGACCACCCCAGTTGAGCAAGGACCTTTGCTGCTCCCCAAGCAGTTGCTTAAGCCATAATTTGCTGTGTGGGCTACAAGGCAATGTAAGTTGGGTGTTAGGTCCCTGGTGTCTGGGCTAAATTCCAACTTGGGTAATTGCGTTCTGGCTCTTTAAATCCTTCCCACACTTCACAGTCGCAGCTGGAAACAGTCTTTTCTTTCTAGCCTAAGCTGTTCTGTGAGGTTACGACTCTTGCAGGTCCATGGTGTTTGCCAGTTTTCCAGTCCAGCAGTAGTTGCATGTTCATGTTGGGTAAAGGCATCAATTTATGTTTCACACAAACACAGATTTGGGAAGACACTGTGGCGTATGCACAAACACGCATGTGTATTCGCTAGGTAAATGATAAGACATACAAATCACACGTCAGGGCATAAGCCAGCCATCTACTGATGGGATTAGGAACAAAACTTTCCCCGATGGGCAGATTATTCCAAAGGTCTCCATTATGGCATTTCTTTGTGTCGTTCACTGAAGCATCTAGTCCTGGATATTGAAAGAAAATATTGGGCCAAACTGATTGGCAATTCTTAGGCTTTTCAGGATAGGAAACTATCCTGATAATATTAGGGAAATTTATTCTCTTATCACAATGGTTAATTTCAGTGTAGTTTATAAAACTGATACTGTCTGGAATTCCAGGAGAGGAGAAAGGGTGGGTGGGTGGGGGGGGGGAGGGGGGAGAAGTCTAGCCGTTAGCTCCATATGTCATGTGGTGCCTTCTGAGAGAGGGAGAGAGAGAGAACTGGAAGTGATCAGCAGTGTTGCGTGAAAGGTCAAACAGAGGTTGGTTGCTGTGAGGCTCCTGCATTATTTTTATGCTGCCAATTAATACATCCTGAGCTTTAGAAAGAGACAGGAAGGCAGCTAGTGGAGAGGGAGGCAGAGATGAGTGAGGAGGTGTACGAGCAACCAAGATAGCTTGTGCTTTCTTCAGAAGAATCTGGCATAGTTCAACAGCAGAGCGAGCATACCAGAGGAGCTATGGTTTGTTCTAGTGCTGTGCAAACAACAGAGTAATTGGCTGGAGTAGAGGAGGCCTAAACCAGAGCCCACTGATGCACTGATGTTGAAAACTTTCCTTAGTTTTCAGTGGTCTTTGGATTAGTCATTTCTTTCCAGAGTCCCCTGGGCTAACAGGAGGATACAGAATGGTATTCTCTCCACACAACATTGGGACTGCCCTGGTGGCCCGGAGCAGAGCCCTGTGTATCTCGCAAAGTTTTTCCTCTCACTCACAGAAGTTGATTCAGTAAAAGATAACACAGGCCATTCTTGCTATAAGTCCAAGATACGTTCCAGAAAAACTTGGCCTTATAGCAAAACAACTTAAAGCGGGGGACGTTTTCCCATGGCTGACTTCCATTTGCACAAATTGAGGGCAGGGTTTTTTTTTGGTGCAACTTAAGAGCACGGAATGGGAGGACTTATCAGTTTCTACAAGCATCAACGACCTTAGTGGGGAATGGATGCATACCGGGGCGACTTATAGGGGGACACCCTGTATTTCAACCACTCTGTCTGGGCCAAAACAGGATGGCAGGACCCACGTGGGAAAGACTGGCCTGGGACTGCCTGTGTTGTACATATTCTTTAGGGAACGAGAAGCCTTCTGTATCCAGGGCTTTCAATCTGTTCCTTTTCACTAGTGCTATCATCTCCTACATAAATTAAAACACAGTGAACAAACAGACCCCAGAGAGCCTCTCTCCTGAGTTTGTCTCCGCCACGCAGGCAGGATAAATCATCCCTCCTAATGTAATATTGAAAGCACTCTCTCCAGCAGGACTGCTGCTATCATTCATTAGGTGCAGTTTTGCAATTCGGCTGTTATGAACTAGCGCCATTCGTCCAGCCGCGCTACACAGGTGACACTCACGAGTGTTTTGCATCACCTACGAAAAGCCATTATAGATAAACCAGCTTGATCTCGGAAATGACCTGAGAGGAGCTGAGAGTGTGTTATCTTCAAAACACCGCCAGGCACTTTCCACACGGAGTTTCATTTGAACTCAACTCTTGCTCATCTTAGCCAAGTTCTGTCTGATGCTCCGGAGTCCTGCCTGCCAGCTGCTGTATATAACATTTCAGCTGGCAGCAGAGCAGGGACTTTGAACAGGGAAGAAGCAGAACCACAGCGTGATAGGAAAATGCCTTCTCAGTCACTAGCCTCTGGCTGCGAGACCCAGATTGAAACACCCCATTTCCAGGGTTTTTATGTGAAATGCTCACTGGCTTATAGTGGGAATTTGTAACTCACTTCTGGACTCTTGCCATTAGCTGGGTTTTGCCCCCTGGGCAGCTCTGATGCGAAGCTCCAACACTGCAATATTGAACCACCCCACTGTGGGTGTTGCACATGGTGAACGGTGTGGTTACAGTATTCACTCTGGATAACTATCTGATTATTCTGTTTGTGATGCTTCCAGATTTTCTCCAAATGGTTTGTGCCAGCAAACAACAGCCTCAGGGACATTTGGCAACTCTTTACTATTTGTTATTCATGGTGTGTGGTTGGTCATGTCCCAGTCATACGGTCCCTGATTAGGTGACTTACAGATTGTACAGAGGAAAATGACAATGGAGGGAGACTAAACAGCAAGTTACAAACTTTCTGGTTTGAGTTTTCAAATAATGGATCATTCTGTATTAAAGTTTGTGGAACTTTTGGAATGTTTCCTCAAGTAAATTGCTGCTTAAGTACCCAGGAGTGATAAACCTTCTGGCCTATGATCTGATTCAGACAGGGGCGGATGAGAGTGCCACGGGGCCCAGGGCAGCAAAATTTTGCGGGGCCCTGCCTTTGACACGGCGCATGTGCCGTGCCACCACGGCGCATGCGCGGGGCCTCGGGAAGCGCGGGGCCCGGGGCAGCTGCCCCGCTCGCCCTGCCCTAAATCCGCCGCTGGATTCAGATAACAGCAGAGAAAAGTCACCCTGTTTGTGCATGCATATATTCACAGATCACTTTTGAAATATTTCTAATCAGCTGTAGCTGTAATGGTGTTGTGTTCACTGATTATATCAAGGGAAAGAGGAAATTAGGCAAACAAAAAATAAGTTTCAAGTAACAATTTGATATATTCTCTTACCTTCCTTACATAGGCAGAGCCATTGATTTGGGACAGAAGTTTGCAATGCAAAGACTGAGTTGTCAAGACTAAATACTCCATTAATACAGGTTGAACCTCTGAAATCCGGGACTCTCTGGTCCAGCAACATCTGTGGTTCAGCAGGACCATGGATTTTGCTGGATCAGAGAGCCCCGGCACCTGGGAGTGTGAACCAGCTGGGAGCCCCATCCTTGGGGAGCCCTGGCTAATGAGATTGGAGAGTCCTGTCCCTGGGGAGCCCTGGACGGGTGGGGCAGCCACGGGACAGCTGGCAGCAAAAGCGGGGCAGCTGGCAAGCTCCATCCCCAGGGATTCCTGGTCGGGCTGGGGAGAAAAGGGCCCACTGGGGAGCTCCGTCTCCAGGGAGCCCCAGTGCGCTGGAGCCCAGTGGCAGTGGGAATGGAGCAAAGCCAGCCACAGGGACGGGGAGCATCCTGGGAGGCCAGTGGCAGGGGACCTCCCCTGCTCTGGCAAATTCCCTCATTCGGGATGGCTCAGCTCCCAAGGGTGCCAGACGAGAGAGGTCCAACTTCATGATCATGGCCTCCTTTTTGAATGGTTTTTCTGATTAAAAAAACCCTCTCAACAGGTAAAGGAAAAGGGAGCAATGGTTATGATGAAAATAAAAGCCTTATTTAATACTTTATATTTCAAATGATTGAACTGTTTTTCCTTCTTTTTCTGTATCTTCAACAAAAAGTTTTAAAGCTTTTTCACGGCGTGTTTGCTATGGTGAGGAGCAGACTGATGCTTCTGGATCTCGAACCTCCACCCTTGTTTGAAACCATTTAATGGTGGACAATTTACCCCTTTGACCCTCTGGGCCCATCGGTCCCATCCAATTTAATAGAATACCTCACATCACTGCAGTCAGATCTTGATGATAACTGTACCAGGCCTGACAAGGTCATCTTGCTTCCCCTGGACTCACCAGTCTGCAGAGGTGAGAAGAACCTCTGATTCTGGCATGTCTGATTCTGGCATGTCTTTCTGGCAGCATGAGGACAAATGAAAGGCCCAGGTGTCTGGTCATTCCAGGATCTTTGTCAGCATCAATTCTACAGGGTCCAAGTAGCAGAGCAACACTGGTTTTGGCAATGGCCTTTGATGATGCTGATTAAAGGCAGACTGGGGACCCTCCAAGGGACTAGAACCATATAGGAGAGAGCAAGAAGGGCCCACCAGAGTTTGTGACTCACATCTCAGATGGAGAGAGGCACTCTGGGTCCAGGTGCCACAAGCCAGACACCCCCTTTATCTAGGTATTTATATAGCCCCAACTCCGTGGTACCCAAAGCACACCTGTCTCTGGAATGTGGCCTTCCCCCCTTCACACTTGGATGAAATTGGCTTATATCTCACCCCTGGGAGACCCAGAAGCATTAGCAGGTCTCACTCAAGTGGGGCCTCGAACTTTCCAGCCCCTTCCTACTCCCGTCCAACTTATTCTCTGCAAGACAGCTGACTAGACCTGGCTGAGGAGAATGGAGTTAAAAATGCTCTTAATGAAATGTACTAAAGAAAAATCAGCCAGAGAGATAAGAAGAGCTGGTGAGGGGTCAGCGGAAAACCTGAGGAGGAAGGAGATGAAGGCTCTGGGTGGTAGAGTGATGCTATCATGCACAGACACTGTTACTTTGTCTGACAAGTACACACTCAATCTGTAATCTCTATAGATCTATACAATGAGCTGTATTCAAGCAGATATGCATCCATACATTACTCATATTACAGAAGCTTTTAGCAGCCCAGCTGAAGTTAGGGCTTAGGGTACATCTACATTACAACGTTAATTCGAACTAACTTAGTTCGAATTAGTTAATTCGAAATAAGCTAACTCGAACTAACGGATCCAGATTAAAAAGCTAGTTCGAATTAGCGTTTTGCTAATTCGAACTAGCATGTCCACATTAAGTGGACCCTGAACCGGGCTTAAGGATGGCCGGAAGCAGAGCTGGCAGGGCATCAGAGGAGGACTTAGAGCGTGGAGCTGCTGTCTCAGGCTAGCCGAGGGCTGTGCTTAAAGGGTCCCGACCCCCACCCCGGACAGACAGTTCTCAGGGGTGCCCCGCTTGCAAAGCAGTCCTGGCTTGGAGTGCCCGGAGTACCCACACTGGGCACATCACAGCACTCGGCCATCAGCCCGGCTGCACTTGCTGCAGACTGCCATCTGGGGAGAGGGGGCAATTGGGGGGCTGCAGGAGAGTTTCCACCCCCAGAAGCCCGCAGAGCCAGCCCAGTCCTCCCCATCGGGGGCGCGTACCCCATTCCTCCCTCACCTCCTTCCACTTACCCTTCCCTAGCCCCTCTTCTTGATGTACAAAAGAAAGGACAATTGTGTTCAAAAATGGAATCTGTCTTTATTGAACAAAACTGGGGGAGACTGGGAAAAGGAGGTGGGAGAGGGGAAGAGAGAGGATGGGAGAGGGGAGGGCAACTAAAATGATCAGGGGTTGGGAACAGGTCCCATATGAAGAGAGGCTAAAGAGACTGGGACTTTTCAGCTTAGAAAAGAGGAGACGGAGGGGGGACAGGATAGAGGTCTCTAAAAGCAGGAGTTGGGTGGAGAGCGTGCATACAGAAAAGTTCTTCATTAGTTCCCATAAAGAAGAACTAGAGGACACCAAAGGAAAGGAATGGGTAGCAGGCTTCAAACTAATAACAGAAAGTTCTTCTTCACAAAGCAAAGAGTCAACCTGTGGAACTCCTTGCTGCAGGAGGCTGTGAAGGCTAGAACTAGAACAGAGTTTAAAGAGAAGTGAGATCAAGTCATGGAGGTTGGCTCCATGGAGTGCTATTAGTCAGGGGGTAGGAGTGGTGTCCCTGCCCAAGGTTTGTGGAAGGCTGGAGAGGGATGGCACGAGACAAATGGCTTGGTCACTGTCTTCGGTCCATCCCCTCCAGGGTCCCTAGGGTTGGCCGCTGTCGGCAGACAGGCTACTGGGCTAGATGGACCTTTGGTCTGACCCAGGACGGCCATTGTAAGCTCAGGGCTCAGGGTCGGGGGTCTCAGTGGACCACCTTGATTTTCATGCACACCTGCTCCTGGGTGGCCAGGCTGGCAGCTCTCCTGCCCTAGCCGGCCACTTTCCTGTGCCTAGTGCGGAGGTCGTGGACAAGGTCCACGATGTCCGCACTAGCCCAGACGGGTGCCCGCCTCTTGCGGTCCTGGGCAAGCTCCCGGGAGCCGCCAGCCTGGTCCCGGGAAGAGGGGGAGGGCTGGGGGGCATCGGGTGGGTGGCTCGATCCGTGCCAGGTGCAGGGTCTGCTGGCTGGGTGC
Source organism: Pelodiscus sinensis (assembly GCF_052426305.1). Taxonomy (NCBI): domain Eukaryota; kingdom Metazoa; phylum Chordata; order Testudines; family Trionychidae; genus Pelodiscus; species Pelodiscus sinensis. The sequence goes on from NC_143065.1 coordinate 31,611,799, forward strand.
TGGCAGGCTTACACCTGGCACGGGCCCCTTTAAGGGTTCCGGGGCCGGGAGGGGGGCAGATGAGTTTCCCTGGTGTTGGCCAGAGTGGCCACCAGGGAAACCTGGGGAGGGCTAGCCTCCCACTAGTTCGAATTAAGGGGCTACACACCCCTTAATTCGAACTAGCTAGTTCGAACTAGGCTTAATCCTCGTAAAATGAGGTTTTCCTAGTTCGAACTAAGCGCTCCGCTACTTCGAATTAAATTCGAACTAGCGGAGCGCCATTGTAGCGCCTATCAAAATTAGTTCGAACTAACGTCCGTTAGTTCGAACTAACTTTGTAGTGTAGACATACGCTTTTTGTTCTGAGCACTGTACGGATGTACAGTAAAAGCGAGTCCCTGCCCCAAAGTGAAAAGGCAAGTCAAAGCATGGATGAAAGGGAGTTTTATAAGGGTAGTGCATTGGTGCTGTTTGCACAGTTCCAGACTCCTTTATCTATTTGTAAAAATGACACCTATGCCAAGCACTAATCACCTTTGATGATTGTTTGAAAGCCAAATACACAGAAATTATAAAGCAACAGCTGCAGTTTCTGCTACATAAAGCAGCAAACAATCAAGCCTTTTAGTAAAGGAAAAACGACATCCTGAAAATTACCCCTCCATCAGTTTCTCTTCCGAGGGTTCTGTTAAAAAGCTGAACCTTGCAGCAAGCCCTGTGGGCAACAGATGAGGCCGGGGTGAGGAGTTTGTTGCTAGAATGCATCCTAGAATATCCAAGGAGTGGGCTGAGGAGATACCTGAGCCATTAGATGTTACCTTTGAAAAGTCGTGGGCTATGGAAGAGATCCCAGAAGACTGGAAAAGGGCAAAAGTCAGGGAATTACAGACTAGTCTGTTCTACTTGTGTACCGGGAAAGATAATGGAACAAATAAATAAGGAATCACTCTGAAAATATTTAGAACAGAGGTAGGCAAAGGGGCCTCTGCAGGCTGAATCCAGCCCACCAAGTGGCTGTATCTGGCCCGTGGCTGCCCTGCCGCTCCCCCGCCCCCAGGCCCATTGAGACCTGGGGACAGGGGAGCGCGCATAGTCTCCTTCCCCTGCCAGGGGCACGTGGCACCCGAGGGAACCCTGTGCGGGTGGGGTAGGGGAGCCAGAGACTATGTCCGCTCGCCTGCCCTCAGGCTCTTCCCAGTGGCTGGGAGGCATGAGGAAGGGAGGCGAGGAGCCTCCTGAACTAAGGGGAAAGCCTCCCTTCAGCCCCCCCAACTCCACTCCCATGGGTGGACTGGCCTGGAGGGATATCGGGAATTTCCCAGTGGGCTGCTGTCCGGTGGGCTGTTGTGTCCGCACGCCATTGCCCCTCACTCTGAGTGGCTCCGTGTCCGTGCTGTATGCAGCACGCAGAGCCCAACCCGCCACCTGCACCATGGGCTGGACATGACGTGGGGGCGGGGCTTGAGGGGCACACAGGGGTAACGTCATGGGGAGGGCCCTTCTCAACCCATTTCCCGGGCCTGTTTTGATTGCCAGTACGCTCCTGCCTCCTCCTGATGCTTCTTTCTTTCCTTCCTTTCCTCCTCTCCACCCCATTGGCCGCGTGGGGGTGGAGGAAGGGCAGGAAGACTCCTCAAAATGCCAGGGGCACCTGGTGCCTAGAGGGAACCCCCAGCTGTTCAAAAGAGCTGGAGGTTCTTTCTATCTGGGCGACCCTGGCAGGGCGGGGGGCAAAGACTTCATGCTCTCCCCCACGCTCTAAGCCAATCAGGGCCTAGAGGAGACTACTATCAGGTAGGTGCAAAACTGTTTGGATAATCATTCCCAGGGAATAGTTATCAATGGTTCATAGCCATGCTAAAAGGACATAACAAGTGGGGTTCTGCAAGGATCAATACTTGGTCCAGTTCTGTGTAATAGCTTCATCAATTATTTAGATAATTGCATATAGCGTACACTTACCATGGTTACATATGATACCAAGCTGAGAGGGGTTGCATGTCCAGGATTATAATTCAAAATGATCTAGACAAATTGGCGAAATGGTCTGAGGTAAGGCGTGAAACTCAGTAAGGAAAATACAAAGTACTTCACTTAGGAAGGAACAATCCATTGCACACATACAACATGGGAAACGACCATCTAGGAAGAAGTACTGCAGATAGGGATCCAGGGGTCATAGTGGGCTATGAACTAAATATGAGTCAACAATATAACACTGTTGAAAAAAAAAGCAAACATCATTCTGGGATGTATTAACAGGACTGTTGTAAGCAAGAGATGAGACCGCTCTACTCTACAATGATTAAGCCTTGACTGAAGCATTGTATTGAGCTCTGGGCACCACACTTCAGGAAAGAGGTGGAGAAATTGGAAAAAGGGTCTAGAAAACATGACCTATGAGGGAAGACTGAAAAAAAAGTTGTCACGTCCCTTCTTAGTCTACTCTAAGTACCTAGAAAATTGTTACAAGGGGGAAGGAGGAAAGTGATTCTCCTAATCTCTGATGATAGAACAAGAAACAATGGGCTTAAATTGAAGGAACTTAATTTGGACATTTAAGCAATTTAAGTTAGACATTAGAAAATCGTCCTAACTGTCAGGGTGGTTAAGCACTAGAATAAATTGCCTAGGGAAGCTGTGAGATTGTCTAGATTGGGGTAGGCAAAATATAGCCCACAGGGCAAATCTTGCATTGCAAGCTGCTGGATTTGACCCATAGCCCAGCGAGTACCTCAGGAAGGCATCCTGCCTGCCCTGCCCCCACATGCTACTCAGAGAAGCCAGCTTCAGGGAGCATGTACTTCTTTGAGCACAGCTATGAGCCGGGGAACGGGAGGGGAGAAGCTTCATGCACTGCCCTGGCCCCCAGCAAAATCATGCCGCTCCCATTGTCCAGAAACTGAGCTGCCTAGTCCATGTCTGCAGGGCAGGCAACATGCAAAGTGCCCTCCTCCCCGCCCCGCTTGGGGCTTGCAGCACCCACAGAAGTACATGGCTCCTGCAGCCGACCACTCTGAACAGCATTTGGGGGCATAGAAGGCAGGGTGCCTGCTTGAGAGACCTGTTGGATTGCTGGCTGGGAACCACGTAGGTAAGTCCCTCCCAGCCAGAGCCTGCAGTTGGCACCCAAGCCCTTCTGTCCCCCCCAAAATTCTGCTCCTCTTCTTGCGCCTCTGCCCCAGGTCACAACCCCATCTCAGACCCTGTCCCCCTCTTGCACCTATCCTCCAGGTCAGAATCCTCTCCTGCATCCATACCCCATTCCATACTCTGAACCTCCTTTGCACTCCAGTCCCCTGCCCCAGGTCACAACCTCCTCCTTCACACAAATTGCCTCCCAGACCCTACACCCACTCCTGCACCCCAATTTCCTACCCTGAGCTCTCTTCTGCCTCCAACCTCCATCTCAGACCCCGCACCTCGATTAATATGTACAGTCTTTGACCACTTACAAAATTCTTGGAGTAGTCCCCTCCCCATCAAAAATTACTGCTCATCCCTGGTCTAGATGGTGTTTGGTCCTGTCATGATGACAGGAGACTGCACTTGATGATCTCTACAGGATCCTTCCTGTTCTATGGTTCTAAGCAAGCCTCTTTCATGAGGAACACCCTACCAAAAGCTCCCTCTAAATATGAATAGCACCTGGCTCTTGTATTCCATTATCATTGGGTCTTGAAAGACTTCACAAAGGGGGTAAGTATCATTAATTCCACTTTACAAAGAGAGAAACTAAGGCACAGGGCAGGGCTGTTACTTGTCCTAGGACACCCAATAGACCAGTGGCAAAGAGGCAGAGCACTCAGGTCTTCCGAATCCTAGTCCATTCTATCCACTAGGTCATACTGCCTTCCCAAGGAATGCCAGCTCAAGTGCCTCTGCTGGTTTGTAGCTTGACAGTATGGCACAGGGACAGAGGCAGGTCCCAGGCCAGTAGAGGTCAAAACTCACAGGCAACTGACACAGATCACGGAGCATCAGCAGGAGGTCAGACTGAATGTTCCTCGTAGCTGTAGAATGCATGATTTGGGCAAACACCCTGGCCAGCAGCAAACACAGGAGAACTGTCCTACTCATGGCTGAGATGTGATCAAGTAGCAAACAACAGGGGATGCAACCAGACTCTTGGGTTAGGACCATGGGTAATGAATGACAGACTAAGACCACCAGAGAGTGGCACAGACACCACTGACAGCATATGATCCTGCTGCTTTCTACCACTTGCCAGGGCCGCCTCTAGCCATTCCTGCGCCCTGGGCAGTGGGCGCGTGACACATGTGTGGCTCCGCCCCTGGGCACAGGGCACATGCACGGCCCCACCCCCTGGTGCGCTGCGCACCTTACAGCTGCAATTGGGCACTGTGCCCCTTACAGCTGCCATCAGGTGCCCCCCATAGGTTGGCACCCCAGGCAACTGTCTGGCAAGCCCCCCCCCCTTAATCCGGCCCTGCCACTTGCCTCTTCCACATGGATTGGCCACCTTGCTTTCAAGCATATCCCTGGATCAGCCAACTCTTGGGGAAAACCTTGAAAGGTGAAATCCTAAAGCTAGGTGTCAATTGGACACTCCCAGGACACTACCCCCCATGCTACCTCACTGATGCCGGCTAGTGGTCTCACATTTGTTGCACAAAAAAGAGGGCATGATGGGCCCCCTGTGGAACTCCCCAGGACAGCTGGGAAGAGACTAAACTGACCAACATTACGCCATCAAAAATGCAGGACTCAAGCCACTTGTCAGCATCTCTTCCCCCTTCTCTCAACATCTGCAGATACACTGGCCACACTGCATAACCAATGGGATGGAAGATAGCTGGTATATATAACCACAATCCTGCCTCTGCTGCTGCTACTTCTGGTGGCAGCAGGGCCCTTAAGGGAGGCGAAATCTCCCTTGCCTAGGCCTGCTGCAGATGGTCACATCTCTCTACCATCCTGCTTTGTAGTGTTTCACAGGGTCTTCTTAGTGCAGCAAGCTACTTTAAACTTCACAGGAGCAGCCAACCCATGTATCTGTCTGAACGATTAATAGATATTCTAGGAGAGAACCAACGCATGTGTGCCATGTTTTTAAAATGCAGGGACAGGATTCTCCTCTCACGCACCTCAGTGTTACTCTACCAACGCCACTGAACTACGCTGGCAGTAGGAGCCGCTGAAATCAGAATCCGGCTCCCGTTGTTTGCTGTCAAATAGCTGCTAAGTAATGCAATGGAATGAAAACAGTTTGGTTTGGAAGATTGATTATGGGAGTATTGTTCATACCCCCAAAGCATGACACTTCTAGTCACATCTTCATTTAATCTGTCAGCAAAGAAATAACGTTCTTCTCCTGGCTCTGGGCCTGCTCCTTCCAGAGCTGCACATGGCACTTTACTTTCTTCTTTGTCAGTTTCCAGCCCCAAGGGAACATTTGGCCTTTCCCCACTAAGGCAGCCAGCCAGCAACCACCTGACTCCACAGGGTTTAGAACTCCACTCGGAACTTGAATATTAGTGTTCTAGGTGGACTCAGATCATCTCAAAGCCAGTTCCTCTGATGTCTTACAATCAACTTCTAGGCAAACCTTGCTTCATTTGTAACACAAATACATTGGTAGCCTCCGAAAAGCCAAAGACCGGCAGTCACATGTGGATTCATTACTTCCTTCAAAAGAAGCGTCTCATTCAATTGGATTTTTGCCCCATTGCAATTATACAATTAAAAACAAACACTGAAAACTGCAGGGTTTTAAATCAATCTAGTGAATCTGTTCCCCGCTGGGCTTTTTGACGCTTATGTTTTTAAATCTGCTATAGAAATAAACACTAAATTAGTCATGCTGTATATGTGTGTAATATATATATATTATATTTATATATAAATAAACACATTATGCACATGCCATCCTCCAATAGATAATAGCTAAGGTGTCTCATAGGAAGCAGTGAACCCATTCTAAGAAAGGCAGAGAATGTAGCTATTTGTAGACAGATTTTTATCCTCTGGGAAGGGATTAGGTGGGTCTGTCCAGCACCTAGCACAATGGGGCCTTGGTCTCAGTGGGGATGTAATCTCCCAAATTGGAATATATCCCAGATGCCAGATTTAGTAGCAGTCAGAGTGACTCAAGATTTTTAAAGACCATGCCGGATAGTTCCATCCATGGCTCTTAGCCAGAATGGTCAGATATGTGACACCATGCTCCGAGAGTTTCTAGCCTCTGTTTGCTAGAATCTGCAGTGGATGACAGGAGTGATCTCTCAGGGTATGTCTACACTACAAAGTTAGTTCGAACTAGCGCTGTAGTGTAGACGTACCCTCAATGAGTACCTGTTTTGTCTATTTCCTCTGAAGCACCTGGCATCGGTCACTGTTAGAAGACAGGGCACTAAGCTACATGGACTATTGCTCTGACTCAGTGTGGCCATTCTTACATTCTAAGACATTCTAAGTGGTGAGAACCTTCAGGTTGTTATCTCCCCAGAAAGATGACGATCATATTTTGCTGTTGTATAGCACTCTCCATCTGAGGAACTCCGAGCACCCTGCCAGCAATCCTTAGCATGAGGCTACAGAGACACTGGCTCAGTGGGAAATGTGCTTCAACTGGGGAATCCTCCTCAGTGCTAGGGTCTTCCATTCAAGTCTGGACCCATAAGAGCCTCACCTGGGGTGCATCTGCACAGGAGGGCTTAACTCGAAAAAAGCTATGTAAATTGAGTTATGTCAATTGCATAGCTTATTTTGAAATAGCTTATTTCGAAACTGGGAGCATCTGCACAGCACTGATTTCAAAACAGAACACTCTTCCTCCGACTTCCCTTACTCCTCGTACAATGAGGGTTACAGGAGTCAGAGTAAGAAGTCCCCCAGCTTGACAGTATTTTGACATTATTTCGAAATAGCTGCCTGATGTGTAGATGCAGACTAAGTTATTTCAAAATAATGTTGCTGTATAGCCGTACCCACAATGCTTAGCTTATGAGATGTGATGAGTTCAGGGCTAATGTTCCTTCTATTTTTTCCATCCACATGTGGAATAAAATGTGTTATGTGCACCAATGCATGTGTGGATGTACACCACCAATAGAAACACATGCTCCTGGCTATGGGCACTGTGGGTGCTCTGCTAACCAGCTGGGTGGCACTGAAATCTCTCCTAGGTAGCTGCCCAAGTACTCAGCTTACAGGGAACACAGCATCACTGCACAAGGCAATCTGACTGACACACATCTGTAAAACTCCCTGCCAATAAGAAAAGGGGGACAAAGGGGACAATTGCCCCAGGGCTCAGCAGTTCAAAGGGGCCCAGGGCTCCTGCCACAGTAGTAATGGTGGCAGCCTGAAGCCCCGGGACCTTTAAATCACTGTTGGAGCACCATGGTGCATGCTCTGGGCAGCACTAAGGGCTGGGGGGGGGAGCACAGCAAGCTCTGGGCAGCACTGAGGGCTGCCTGGGGGCCAGCATGGTGTGCTCCTGGCAGCGCTGATGGCAGACTGACCAGGCTCCACCCCTTCTGCCTGAGGCCCCACCCCTCCCGGAAGCATGGAACTGCCTCCCATCTTGCCCAGGAGCCCACAAAGGCTGATGGTGGTCCTGTGCCCAGGTAACAGGATGCCTGAGGCTGGGTAATGGCTGGAACATGTAGAACTGGCATCTCTCTCCCCCTCTCCACGAGAGCATCTTGGAGGGACCGGCTGCCTCAGAGTGCAAGCAGCACAGCAGTAAGTGCTGCAGCCCCCAGGAGCCTCTCAAGCAGACTGGGAACAAAGCAGTAGCCATCCTAGGGCTAGCTGGTGGAGTTGTGACTGAGGCTCGGTTTGTGAGGAGGGTACGGAGGAGCTGGCAGACAGACGCACGCTCTGGGCTAAGTGGAGCCAAATGAAATCAGCCAGCGCTGCTGTTCCTCAGAAGATAGCAATCCTTCAGGATCTCACTGAAGCCTGCTCCAAAGTGTTACCGAGGCTGGAATGCTAATTCCAGCCTAGCCCAGCGCTATCCTCCCCCTCCCCCCGCCACACACACACTTCTGCTTTCCAAACCGCAGCATCCCACACTTGTTGGAGGTCTGAGGGAAGCTTTTCCCTTTCCTCCTGAATGCACCTCCCTCCTGTGGGGGCACACACAGCTGTCCAATTCCCAGTAACATAGAGCTGTATTCTTCCTATTCAGCAGAGGCAAGAAGTCAATATAAATTACTTTCCCCTTTGCTTTGGGGGAAAGTCTCTGTTTTCTGTCAGACCCAGGCAACTGCCCAGGTGTGTCATAAGAAATACTAGACTAGCCTCTGTCCAAACATGCAGACTCTGGTTCTACTTATGATCTGGCCCAGGCAGTTGGCTCTTCAGCTTCACGTCCTTTTCTGGATGGGTCAATACAAAATGGCTGCTTCCCTGTTAATTGAATTGAGCCTAGAAAGATGCTGAGTCCAGAGGCAAAGGGTCCAAGGGATGGAGAATCTTCCCCCTCCTCTGTAAGTCATCTAGGTTTCCTCTCTGCAACCTTCACCACACAGACTAGGGATGAGTTTTGAGGAAGATGAAAGCACAGCATCATGAAACACTCGTTCATAAGGAAGTTTCCTCACAGCCTTCTATTCAGAAGGATCCTGTAGTTAGGGCACCTGAAGAAAAATCACTGAAATGCAGCCACTTCTGGGGTGGGAAGTGGCAGGTGTTTAACAGGGGTCCAAGGATGCTACTCAATAGCTGCAACTGGGAAATGGAAGCAGGACTGACACGCCCATGTGAAACCAATGAGGGGGGTTTCGGGGAGGCAGAATGCTATTACCTAACTGGCAATCCAGCCACGACATTGGCACCAAACCTTTCCTTCCTTTCTACCATGAAAGGGCCCACAGCTTCCTCAGGGACACCCATGCTCCTGGTAGTGGATTGACACATCCTCTAAATTGTTAGCCGAACCACCCGGACCGTTCAGGGACACTGGGGTGAATGAAACCCTAACACCCCTTCCAGTGGACTCCTCATTTTTTCTGCACTGCCTTCGTCCCGGCACTGAGCCACACTTGCCCTGCATCTACTGAAAAGTGGGACAGGCTCAGGGCATGAGGAGGTGAGGCTGCCAGTGAATCCCTGTTGCTATCGAGCACCCCCCTATTTTAGGGAGCTCTTTGTAGTTTCTCTTTTCATCGTGGCAAAGCAAATCATTTACTGTCTAGGCATGAAAAGCAGTGACCCCTCAGCTCCCCTCTTACTCTGCCCCAGCCAACGTGCTACAGAAAGTAGGGTGCGGATTTGATTTCATAGCGTAACAACACAATTCTGGTCACCCTCTTCCCATCATTCGTGGGGCTTCCTGCCCTATAGGGCTTTACCTATTTTGCACTTGCTTAGACTTAACTCTCACTGAGGTCATGCTGATGTGAAAGGGTTGAGACAGGCAGGGCTAGTCCACTGCTATTTTCTTTTAGGGTTGCATTGAGCTGAGGAGTAGAGAACAGAAGGAAAGATGGTAGGGGAACTCTGACCCCTTCAACACCTTTAGCAACTAGTGCCATCGGATTTATGGCAGTTCAGGAGTGTATGATCCCATCACGCATGAGTCTGGGGGACAGGAACAGTTATTTCCAGAGGGGTGGAAGGCAGCAAGACAGTTGTTAGGCAGCGCTGTACCAAAATGCTAAGCTAAATCCGAATAGCAAGGGCTTCCCATAGAAGCCAAGTAGAAGCTTTTCCACCAAAACCCCAGGGAAGAGCAAATGAGAATGATTTAAATGTAAGGGGTTGGGGAACTTGGGCAGAACTAAATCTAGGGAGTGAATTACAAAGGAAAGGGAAGGAAACCGGAACAAGGACTAAATGAATTTAGGAGACTAATGCCTGTAGATTTGTGGAGGAAGAGAGGGTAGAAGGACATGAAGAAAAAGTCAGAAGATAGAATTGCAGCCACCTGGAAAACGAGCTGCTCCTTTGTGCCATGTAGCATAGCCTGGAAATCGCTGATGGGCATTTGCTGACCTGTTGGAAGCCTGTCTTCACCCTGTTTTCCACATGGGATTTCTCAATCTCTGAGGGGAGAGGAGAAGGGGAGAAGTAAAGGGGAAGAAGAAGCAGAGGAGATCCAGCGGATGGAAATTATGACCCTCTTCTTGCCTCCTTTGAGCTTAGGTCTCGGTCTGAAGGGTCAGATGCAGTTGCTAGTGATGGTGTTAGCAATATTAGAACCTGGCTACCATCGTGGCAGGCACACTAATGCACTGAGAGAGAAAGACCGCAGAGTTTTGTCCTAGCTCTGGGAGGCAGCAAATTCACAGCAGTCAATGGTGTCAGTCCTTCCCTTCAATTTTCAGACCTCTGAGATCACCTCAAAGTCTCCTCTGGTCCCCTTTCCTCTGGCAGAAATGAGCCCAGCTCCCTTCATCTTTCCTCAGAACATGAAAGCATTTGAGACTAGAGAAAAGAGGCAGCTGAAATGGATGCAGAAACAAGACGGGCAAAATCAAAGCTGTTTTTGGAAGTTGTTTTGTTCTTTCAAGCAAATGCACATGTTAATTTATAGCCACCAGCCCTTCTGAAGGGAAGGAAAAGCAGCTGCCCAGATACCCCTGGTCGCTGGATGCTTTCCCTGCTGGCTTTGCCACAGCAGCACAGCTTCAGCTCTGCAAGGGAAGTTGGAAGCCGTGAAAACAGAGAGCAGAGCCCCTGTTACACCAATCTGAAAACTGGCAGAGGGCTGCACAGGGTCAGAACTACATAATCTAGTTCCGTGCCCTGTGCTAGCAGCATGTGCGCAGCACAGCCCACGGAAACGTGCTCCTGGCTCAGGCTGAAGATTTGCCTCATGCAAAAATGACACATTTTAAGATCTAATTATTATTGCAAAGCCCTAAACCATAATGGAAGAGCCTCTCAAACTCAGCTCATAAAATCCTAATGGCTTTCCCTGATCTGCTTTCTTGCAAGAAGAGCCTGTCAGGTAGGAGAACAATCTGTCACTTCAGGCTTGTGAAGTAACAGACCAGAAAGAGGAGAGGTGCCCCAAGTGGCCAGATTTGTCTGTTACTTTGGGGTACATTCGTTTATTAGGGTTGCTCATTGGGGGGGGGGGGTTGTGTCACTTGTGTTCTCATAGGGTGTGTCTAAACTACGTGGCTCCATCGATGGAGCCATGTAGATGAGGCTGATCGGCAGAGGGAAATGATTCAAATAATCGCGGCTTCATTTACATTTAAATGGCTGCCGTGCTCTGCCAACCAGCTGATGATCAGCTGTTTGTCGGCCGATCGGGGCAGTCTGGACGCGCCGTGGTCAACAAGGAAGCCTTTGTTGATCGGCGCAGGTATGCCTCGTGAAACTAGGTTTACCTGTGCCGATCGACAAGGGCTTCTTTGTCGACCGTGGTGCATCCAGACTGCCCAGATCTGCCGACAAACAGCTGATCATCAGCTGGTTGGCAGAGCACGGCAGCCATTTAAATTTAAATGAAGCCACGATTATTTAAATCACGGCTTCATTTCCCTCTGCTGATCAGCCTCATCTACATGGCTCCATCGACGGAGTCATGTAGTTTAGACACACCCATATGGAGCTCTACTTTTCCCTTTGCCAGTTCCCTCTCAATGGAGCTATCCTGCAGGATCCCAGGTTCCTCCCACACTAGAATCAGATGAACACACATACATTAATAGTGTCTGTCTGAGGCTATGTCTACACTACAGAGTTTTTTCAGGAAAACAGCCCTTTTTCCGAAAAAACTTCACTTATGTCCACACTGCAATCACGTTCTTTCAACAAAAAATCAAATGAACAGTGGGTTTTTTTTTCTGACATTGGTAAACCTCTTTCTACCAGGAAGAGGCCTTTTTCCAAGAGCTCTTTCAGGAAAAGCGTGTGTGGATGGAGAAGAGGGAGATCTTTCGAAAGAAGAGGAAAGAGGAAAAAGCACAGGTGTCCTGGTGGCCACTCCATCCACAGTAAGCACAGCTTACATGCGGGATAGTGTCCTTTCAGTGTGGACGCTATCTTTCAAAAAAGCAGATCGCTTTTTCAATGTGCTTTTGCTGTGTGGACACTCCCTTTCGGAAGAAGTTTTTCTGGAAGATCTCTTCTGGAAAAGCTTCTGAAAGAAGCCTGCAGTCTAGACATAGCCTGAGAGTACCGTTAATCAGAACTCTCCAGCTGACTCCTTATATGTCCCTGAATTCAGTAGGCTGGATCAAACAACACTTCCAAGCTTCCACCCTCATGTACCTGTTTACAACACATCCCGATTCCCACTTTTATGTTACAACCCCCCCCCCCTCCAACCTTTAAAAAAATTATGAATAGTCTCATGAATCTGATCTCATGAAGAAATGGGTTGTGCCCACAGAAGCTCATGATACCATCCACATTTTTTGTTAGTCTCTAAGGTGTTGCATGTCTATTTGTTGTTTTTTACGTTTTTTCCAGTTACAGACTAACAGGGCTACCCCTCTGAAACTTTTTCACGTTACAATTATTCTGGTAGTAACCCAGTTAGGGTGTGTCTACACTGCGGCACTAGCTTGAAATAAGCTGCACAATTTGAGCTATGCAAATTGCGTACCTTATTTCAAACTTATTTTGAAATAGACCGGAATTCCAACAAGTCCCTTAATCCTCGTAGAATGAGGTTTACCAGGACATCAGAATAGTGAGCCCATTATTTTGATTACATTTTGAAATAACGGGTGCACTGTCAAGATGCGGAAAACGCCATTTTGGGATAGCAGTAAGTATCCTGAAATAGCACCACAGTGTAGCTGTGCCCTTGATGGATTTTTGGAGGCTGCAGGAACCTTTAGTTTAGTTACAAGGACTGTTGGTGCAGAGTGAATGGGGAAGCCAAAATCACCCATGGGGTGGGAGGGAAGTGGGGAGGAGAGAAGAGAGGGAAGCAACAAACAACTTAACATGAAAGTTATTTATTGCCAGGTAGTAACCATACAAGAAGAGCCAAACAAATAACACAGTTATAATATTAAATCCAACTGACATTTGATTACAAAAGTCAGGTTTAAAATTTTTTCCCAATACTCAGGAGGCTCTACCTAGAGGGTACGTCTAAACTACATGGCACCGTCAATGGAGCCATGTAGATTTGTTTGTTCAGCAAAGGGAAATGAAGCCATGATTTAAATAATTGCGGCTTAATTTAAATTTAAATGGCTGCCCCGCTCTGCCAACATGAAAGCCCTTTGTCGACCTCCCCGGTAAACCTCATCCTACGAGGCATAACGGGGAGGTTGATAAAGGGCTTTCAGGTCGGCGTGGGAGCATCCAGACTAGCGTGCTGAGCCGACAAACAGCTGATTAGCTGTTTGTCGGCTCAGCGCGGCAGCCATTTAAATTTAAATGAAGCCGCGATTATTTAAATCATGGCTTCATTTCCCTTTGCTGATCAGCCTAATCTACACGGCTCCATCGATGGAGTCATGTAGTTTAGACACACCCTCCAGAGAGAGACAGAGAGCTGGATCTCATTGCTCTATGATCAATAGACATAATCAATAAACATAATTAAATGGGGTTCCTAAGTGGTGGTGGTGGCTTAGGATCTGCAGTGCTGAGGAGAAGCATCATCAGGCAGGATAAGATGGAGTCCCAGTGGAATTGATACAGATGTTGGATCCAAGCATCAGAACACTTGAATGTGGGCAGGGGTTTTTGTAGAGCAAGAATACCGGTTCAAGAGAGAACACTGGATTTGTTTATGGGTAAACTGATAATTCAAGGGAGTATATCAAAGTTGTTTTGTTCAGGCTAGACAATAGGAACTGGTCATTCCTGGCTCTGGGTGGTACTCCTTCCAGGGAGTTCATAATGCAATTAGGCAGGTTCTGAATTTTGGATACTAATAGAGGATTTATTACTAGAATTGGTCTGATAACTACTGAGCTGGCTGTGTGCAGTCCTGGGTTCATTAGCATCTGGAGCAGAGACTCCGCTCATGCAGTGCTTTCCTGCCTTCCTGGTCCCAGAGTTCCGTGTGGTTCTTTCCTTGGAATCTCACTTCTCCATTCTGTGTGATGCTAATAGAGATGCCTTCCTGTTCCATTTTTTATGCCAAAGTGTCTAAGGGAGTTTCTTTAACCCTGTCACCCTTGGAGGGGGGTAGGCATGTCTTCCACTCCCTTGTCATTGCTTTTTGTCTCTCTTCTGATGGGCTTTGGTTCAAGAGAGGTTGTGAGGGAGAAGATCTCTCATAAATCAGACAGGATAGATACTGCACTATTGTTCCCCAAGAACACAGAGCTGATAGGTGACAGCTGTGCTCGGTGCCTTTTCCTGGTCTTGGTCTCTAACTCTCTGGCTATCCTGGTGGTAGCTTCCTGCTTTATGCCCTCTACTGCCATGCTAGAGACCTGGGTTTTCAGTTGTGTCTGATTTTTTAAGTCAGTGGATCTGGGGTCAGGGTCTTTGCTGCAGGGAGCTATGAAGACAGTATGCTTGGTTTGTTCTGGTGGAGGGAAATCAGGGCACCTTGGATCACTTCTTACAACTATCCCTGTCTGGCTGATTGGGTCAGGATGGGCTGCAATCTAGCACTAGTGTTTGCAGCCCAAACCCGCTAGGAGTCTCGTGTGCAGTTCTGTTTTGCTGGGTCTGTGAGACTGATCTTCAGGCATTTTTGGATGCTTCCCTAAAAGCAGGCTTAAAAGTGAAATGCAGTCCCTGACGGGAATAATACATAAAACACTTCCGATAAGTAGAGGCAAAAGAAATTGACGCCATCTACTGGATATTAATGGCAGCAGCAGAGAAATTGGCAGATGATACCTGAGAGCCACCTGGTGAGGGTCCGATAAAAAAAAAAAGGTGCTCCCTTCCCCCAAAGGAACCTGGCAGGGCGAACTAAGCTCACCCTGTGGGACCTCCTCATTCTGCTGGACCCTGGCAGACAGCCTCTTCCCCGAGCCTGGTACAGGACTAAGAACATAAGAAGATGAGGAACCCACAAAAGTAGCAGCAGAAGCCAGAAGTGCCCCAGCCTCCAGGACATTTGTCTCGAGCACACCAACAGATTTTCCCCTGTAGTGTTACCAAGGGCAAGAAGAAGTGGTGAGAGTTCAGAGGTTGTATTCCCCTTTGTGATCTTTAATAGAAGTATTTGAAAGCTCTCTTGCTGAGTTTGCCTCTCGTGAGACCTCAGATAACTACATGTTTTTTAATTTTAATTAAGCAATGCCATATGCATGTTTCTCCTTTGTATGCTCAAGTACATTGGCCTAAAAACGAACCACAAACAATAGCTTTCAGCAAGTGCTATTGGTGCTTTAAACTAGTCTAGGGCCTTTCAAAACAAGCCCTCAGACGAGCGAGGGCCATATTCATAACAGCACCTTAAGTCAAGTGCATCTTTACTCCTTGGGGAATTATGTGAAGTGTGATAGATGTGTGACCGATATTAAAGAACACACAGCCGGTGATTAATGTAAGACATCTTGGTGATTTTATAGTGTTCTCTGGTGTAACCATTGGAGCGCAGGGCTGTTCTGTGTCAATTGTTTTTTAAGTTGCTTGCAGGACAGTGTGTTGTGTTTGGTACAAGCCTAGAGAACTTCATATCAAAAGCAATCTCTAATGCTGTGGATCATATACCCATGTGTGGTTCTTGGTGAATTAACAGATCTGGTGATTAGTTAACAGGGAAGAAAAGTGTTCTGATGTGGAATGTACCACCCAGGGTACAAATGAATCTGAAAAGAAAAGTGTTAGGACTAATGAGGCAATGTCTAGATTATGCTTTAGTTTCGAAAGAGAATGTGCAAATTCCATGGGAATTTGCATATCTTCTTCCAATCTCACTTTCGAAAGCGGGTCTTTTGAAAACAAAAGTAGTCTGGATGCATTTTTTTTTTTTTTTAAAAACCCGTTTTCGAAAAACCACTCTTCCTTAAAAAATGAGGTTTACGCAGTTTTTCAAAAAAGGGTTTTTTTCCCAAAAAAGCACATCCAGACTACTTTCACTTTTGAAAGACCCACTTTCAAAAGTGAGATGGGAAGAAGATATGCAAATTCCTGCATAATTTGCATATCCTCTTTCGAAAATAAAGTGTAGTTTAGACGTAGCCTGAGCCAGCACTCTTTGGACTCGGGAAAGGCCCTCAATCTTATAAAATTCCTCTCCCATATGGGACATAAGTGGCATATCCAGTTTGTTAGATTTCAGCTTTGAAATCCACCCAGAACCTGGGCAAATTTAACAGTTCCATTCCCCACTCACACTGAAATATGCAGAGTAACCAGCGTTCAAAGAAGGATATTTTGGGCCCATCACATTGGAATGGTAGGCCTGCTTTCTTGATAGTCAAAGGCCATGGTCCTGTGCAGATGGCAGCTCTGGGCATGGATGGCAAATTTATTTTTAACTTTCAGAAGAACATACCTAAGTATTTTCCTCTGGCATTTTCCACCCAGGTTCTTAGTCTGATTCTCCTCTCGCATCAGTACAAATCAGGAGTACCAAAGTCAGTGGATTTATACCAAAGTGAAACCACTGCGAATGAAATTGGAATCAGGCATTTTATATTTAATAGAGAAAGACCCTTTTAGTCATTGTTCGTAGTTCCCTGCTTTTATGGATCAGTCCAAAGGCCACTGATGTCAAAGGAAAGATTTTCAGTGACTCCCCTGGGAGTTGGATCAGGTCCTTAGTTTAAAGGGTCCTTCCATCTAGCTGATAGCAGCCAAATCAAGTCTTTCGGACCTTATAACCTCATTGCAGGCTTTCAGCTTTTATCTCTCCCCATATCTTGCAATGCTTATACTTTCCCCAGAGGAAAAAAAAAAAAGATGACAGCTAGACCAGCCTCTAACAATAGCTTGGCATTTCTGAGCTTGGTTGGAATCCAAGAATGCAGAAAAATAATGAGAAAAGTTTCAAAGCAACTTATTTGAACCTTAGCTCTGGCTTCATAGGAGTCTGGGGCAAAAGTTGAGATTGGTTTTTATTATCCAAACTGTTTCATGCTTATATTTGCAGGACCTCCTTAAAACGAGTCTCCTGGGTGACAACAATGGGTGTGGTTTTATTAGTGTGGCATGTACAAACAGATGCACTTGCAAATAGTGCTGGAGCAATGATCCATCATAAAATAATCACGCATCACAATAAAAAATATAATTGCAATTAAAGACCCTTTCAAAATCTGGTCCGCATTTGCTGAAAGTAAACACAATTTTTAAAAGAACTGGAAAGAAACAGTTACTGTATCATATGACTATGGAAAGGACAATCCATCCAGCGCAGCAGGGCTGGGTTTTATCACTGCACGACAGACACACACAAAAGTGCACAAGACACTAATCAATTAAGCACTTTGCTACAGCACTTATTCCAAATGGGAACATCTGGAGTAGAGAATCAATTGTCCAGAACTAGCTGCTTGCTAATTAATATTCTTTTAAATGGCAGTTCTTGCAAGGTGTCCCTCCTGTCTTGCTGCCCATTCCCTGGTGATTTGGATTTATTTCTTGATAGCTTCTTGCACTCCAGCACGTTCCCGGAGGGCAGTCCTGATAAGGGAAGAGGTGTGCAGGGAAATAATTCCTGATGCAGGGATGCTCTTGACTTGGCCAACCAGGCCTTGTATAAAGCCCCATCCCTTTGCATGTATGAACAAAGGGATGGACAAAGAAGCCTCTGAGGATACAGAGAACAGATCTGCGCTGGCCGTATGGGAGGCCAGGGGAAAGGCTGGGTCTAAAAGCTCTCATGACTGGTGTTTTCCAGCTCCATTCTCTTTGCATCAGAAGAATTCTGAAAGGGCCACGTTACTATACAGCCACTGGTTTGTGCACAAACAGTCTGCACATGCACCCATTTGCTGTCATATCCATGCCTCTTCAAGCACCCTGCCCTGCTTGGGTGGGCAAATGCAGGCTTCCGAAGCAGGAATGGGCATACACACCAATCATCCATCCATGCACATTGGGGGCCCCTGGGCAATGGAGCCCCCAAAAGAGCCCCAAGTGATTTAACTGCTGCTTCCCCTGAAGTGCAGCTGGGGGATCCCTTCAGCTGGCTACAAAGGACACCCCTTCCTGAGCAGGCTGCTTCACCATTGCCGAGAAATGCAGGATACAGCGCGGAAGGAAACTCGACAGGCCAGCTGCTAATAAATATGCAATAATAATGCTTCACACATTTCCATGGCACCTTTCATCCAAGAGGCTATAAGGCTTGTCAGGTATTACTCAATCATCCCTCTCTTTTCCTTATTTGCCCCCGCTTTGCTCTGGGTGAATTGCACTGTTCCAGAATACTGTTCATCTGAGAGGCTAGTTCCCGGTGAGTCAAATGACCGGTCTTCATTGCATTCTCCACTATGCTCTGTCTGAGGGCACAGCGAGGAAAACAAAATGTTCACGTCGCTCTCAATTCCTGCTGTGTCCCTTTGGCTCTCAGTGACTTCCCAACCTCTCTGGGCAGCTAAGCAAGGAGGGAAGGAGCTGCTTCAAAACCCTCTCAACTCCTCTCTCCCATTCCCTCGCTAGGCTAGGGAATCATGTCAGTGCCTTCTCTGCCAACAAAGCCCAGCACCTCACGCTCTCTCTGTTCCTTCAGCTCAGTCCCATCCAGGGGTGAAAGTAACTTACATTTCTAACAGGTGCTGTGCTATTGCCATCCAGAGGGTCTTGGGGCAGGGGTTGGGGGGGATGTGATATGGTAGTGTGTGTGGGGTGGAGTGCAGGAGTGGGGGTCAGGGCAAGGGGTTGGGAGGCATGTGTGTGTGTGGCTCAGAACAGATGGGAGGCTCAGGGGTCAGGGCAGGGGTCTGGGAGTGTGCGGGTGCAGGAGCCAGGATTGTGGGTGTATGAGGAGGGGCTCCAGGCAGAAGTTTGGGGTGTGTATGGGGGTGCAGGAATCAGGGCAGGGGGCTAGGGACATGGGGGGGATCAGGGCAGGGCTTGGGGTGTGGGGAGGAGTGCACTCTTGCATGGGGGCAAGGGAACCCTCTACAGAAGGCAGGGGGGCTGAAGCTCCCCTGATTCCCATTGGCACTGCTTGTTGTTCGCTGTATCTCTTCTATCACTGTCAGAGAGTGAGAGGGACAAGCAACAAGCAGCATAGGTAGGAATGGGGGGCTTCAGCCCCTCCTCTTCTCCCTAAATGGTGCTCTGGAGGTGCTCCGGGCTGAGGCATTCCCGGTCTGGTGTGGGGCATGCCCCCAGCCAGCCTTTTTCATCTGCCTGCGGCTCAGCACGACAGCCTGCAGGAGAGCCCCGGGAGCTCTAACTATTGCCAGTATCAGAGAAGTAGCCGTGTTAGTCTGGATCTGCAAAAGCAACAAGGAGTCCTGTGGCACCTTATAGACTAACAGATGTATTGGAGCATAAGCTTTCGTGGGCAAAGACCCACTTCGTCAGATGCATGTCAGATGATGCATGTCAGATGCATGTCAATTATGAGACATTGCTCATAATTGATATGCATCTGACGAAGTGGGTCTTTGCCCACGAAAACTTATGCTCCAATACATCTGTTAGTCTATAAGGGTATGTCTACACTAGCTTGTTAATTCGAGCTAGGTAGGCAAATGAGGCGACTGGAGTTGCAAATGAAGCCTGTGATTTAAATATCCGGGGCTTTATTTGCATGTTCCCGTCCAATCGCCATTTTGAAATTTCACTAGCCCGAACTCACTGAAAGGTTCCCACGAGGAGTAACAGTTAATTTGAACTAAGGACTTAGTTCGAATTAAAATTTCACTGCTGCATGTAGCCGCGCGGCAGTGAATTCAGGCTAGTGAAATTTCAAAATGGCGACCGGATGGCAACATGCAAATAAAGCTCAGGATATTTAAATCCCGGGCTTCATTTGCAACTCCAGTCGCCTCATTTGCCTACGTAGCTCGAATTAATCAGCTAGAGTAGACATACCCGTAAGTGCTTCAGGAGTCCTTATTGCCAATAGATTCGCTCAAGAATTTCACTGGGGAAGTGTGGGCCTTTCTTCCGGGGTGAAATGACACTTGGTCTCCATCCCAAGACCTTGCTGAGTGCGGCACATGGGTACTGCAGTCTCAGTGGGGGCAGGACTGAAGCTCCTGGATGAGCTGTGGCCGGAGGTCCAGGCTTAGAATTTCAGGGCTGCTACAGCTCAGAGGGGAGGTGCATTGGCACGGGTGTGTGGTGGGAGCCCAGGAACGGAATAGCAGAAGTGGAGAGGGAGTGGTTTGCAGGCCAAGCTGAGTGGTACTGGCAAGAGTGTGCATGTGTTGAAGAGAGGAGCATGCAGAACACTGTTCCCTTTTGGATCACCACCATCCTCATCAGCGCCGTGCATCGGAGACAGTCAGCACCGCTCTGCTTTGCTGCATGCATCGCGCTGGGTCATAGATACCCTGAAAAAGCAGAGTCTCACCCCCATTCATTGCGGGGACCACTCACCAAGACCTACAGGCCCCAAGAATTCTGACACTGGAAATTACTACTATTGCACTTCGGCGGGGAGACGTTGCTCTTAATGGAGCATGTCACAGCTTCCCGGCAATTTCCGCTCACCCCACCTGCCCTCCAAAATATTCCTGGGCTTGTGTTGGTCGATGGGCTCCACCAGGCACAGGTTGTGTGAGCCCACAGAAAGGCACTGTGCCAGAAAAACGTGAGCATCTGAGCCAAACTGCAGGGCTTCGTGGTGGAAGTTTTGACCATGGCAGTGTCTGATCACACAGGAGTTTTCAGTAGGGAGCTCTTCTGAGCACGCCCATCGATTCCACCACACTGTCTGAGGTCAGAGCCAATCCATGCAGCCCAGAGAGCTGCAGTTCATGACAGTGAGCAACCAAGTGGTGTCTGTCAGGTGGAAATCTATCCAGGTCCTGTCACAGCTCAAGTAATCGCAGGAGGAGCTGGTGGGAGAGTGGGCAGGAGGAAGGGGGAGCAGTAGAGAGACAGAGGAAGGAACTGAGTGGAAACGGCACCTCCTTCTTCAGTTGCATCTGACTGGGAACAACACAGGGACTGCTCCAGAAGCAGAGTTCTTGATTAGAAATGGCTGCATAAACCACCGATTTGAAGGGAGTCTGAAGGAGAACTTGCTGGATCCCTGTGCTTTATTTCTGACTGCCGGGGGATGGGAAGGCATGGAGAGGGAAGCAGCAGCAGACCAGCAGGCCCGACCCCTGTGTGAGGAGCTGGGAGCTGCTGACCGATTCTGGAGTGATACCATCCTGACCTTGGAGGAGAGTTTGCAGGTGATGGCACGGTGTGAGGCGCTCCCATCCCTTTGCTAATTCGCAGCAGCTGCAGTTTGAACGAGTGTCTTCAATACGGAAAAGGCTCCTCCAGGTTTACAAGGCCGGAGGGACTCATCAGACAGCAAATGGGAGGAAATCGTTCACCATAGTGTGTAACTTCCCGCCTCGCCTCACCTGACTCCCTCCCTCCCCCAGTGTGGTATTTCCAAACTCAAAGAGGCAATACGTTAGGCAGCCTTCTGTCCCTATGGCTTACGGGCACCAGAGAAGGCTTGGCCTTGTGGTTCCTTTATTATCCCACTGATTACTATCCCAATGCCCCGCAGCTTTTCCAGACTGCAAGGATCCCATATGGAAAGCATAAAGTGACTAAGCCAGTCTATGGGGGACACACACCTTCCAGCGTATGGTGCATGTGCTAACTCTAACCCGCTCGAGATAATGACCGTAATTATCGTACTTCACAGCATGCACATGCCCAGATGCCCTGAGAATCTTCCACCCAAAGAGCTCAGAGCAGCTAGCATTGCATCATGCTTCCTGCTGGAACATCAAAACACAGTATTGGACTGTCATTGCTCCTAACCTGGCCTGCAACGTGGCTATCCTGAGGTGTAATTCCTACTCAAGGTTCAATGTGACAGAGGATCAGCCATTCCCCTATGAGCAAAGGGCTCCATTCTGTGAGGTGACAGTCCTCTTGATTTCACAAGGCTCTCAGCACCTCCAAAAGTGCTCAGCACCGTGAAGGAATGGCCCCTAAGCACGGTGAGTTTCATACAAGTAGGGCAGAGACTCCCTCCCACAAACAGTTGGATGAACTGGGTTCAGAAGCCCAAGTAATCATTTGTGGCACAGCTGGGGGATCTCAACACACTTTGCAGAGCGTAATGAATTAAGACTCACAAACATCCTTCTAGGACAGCAGTAGGCAATAACACAGTAGCAATTCACCAGTGTTAGCCCCGGGTGGGTCACCACTGTTATATTTACCTGGATGGACCCAGCTGCCAGCAATCACAGCTTCCATTGGTCACAGATCACTGTTTCCAGCCAATGGGAGCATCAGGAAGTGGTGAGGACTGGGACACTGCTTACCGCAGCTCCCATTGGCTGGGAAATACTGGCCTGTGGTGCAGTTGGCAAGTTAATGGCTGGATTTCTCAGAAGTGCTCAGATAAAACACACCATCTCTTGGGCCATAGTAGCCACCAGTTAGACTTGTTTTCCCCTCCTCTCCCATATAATGAACCCTCTCCTCCTCCCTTCTTCATAAGCCACCAGGCAGGGAGCAGACCAGACTCAGGCTACGTCTACACTGCAGGCTTCTTGCACAAGAACATTTTGGGGAAGAGCTCTTCTGCAAAAAGTTCTTGCACAAGAGTGCATCCACATTGCCATGTGCTTTTGTGCAAGAGAGCATCCACACTGCAATGGACGCTCTTGTGCAGGAAAGCTCTGATGACCAAACACAGAATGGCCATCAGAGCACCTGTTCTTTTTCCCATAGGGGTTTCTTGTGCAGGAAACCCCTGTTGTCTGTCCACACATGCCTTTTTGCACAAGAGCTCTTGTGCAAAAAGGCTTATTCCTCGTAGAAAAAGGAATAACTCTGGTGCAAAAAGCCCTGTCTTCTGACGACCTACTGTACTTTTCTTGCGCAAAAACATGCTTGTAGTGTGGACGCTCCACGAGTTTTTGCACAAAAACTCTGCAGTGTAGACGTAGCCTAAAATACCTCTGTGGCCTTTGGAAGTGCACAGGTTAAATACAGGAAATGCCAGCAGCAGTAGCAGAAGGTGAAAAGCAGGGAATGAGCTGGCTCTGGGGACCAAGAAGGTGAATCCATGAGCTGGGTCCTACTTAAACATGAAGCATTTCTGTGAGAAGACTAGGGCCATATTGCAGCCTGTTTGGAAAGGGGATGTGCTTCCATGGTTTGAAATCACTCAGCAGCTGAGAATTGGTTAAAGTTGGGTGCCCCAAGATGCCTTCACATACAATTGCTTATTAAAAACAACATAGTAATTAAACAGAGGACATGGAGCTGGGTGATTTCAGAGGATTCGATCATTATTCACTATGAGCCACAGAGCAGTCTACAAGTTGGGGACAAAGGATCCAATGGGACTCAAAGGGCGAAAGCTAGAGAAGGGGGTGCTATAGGGAGAGCAGTTATCAGGAAATAAAGGAAGCACCATCCACCTCTCCTGGGAATGCCACGCTATGAGAGAGGATCCAGCACTCACTGGGCAGGGGTGTTCAGAACTAGAACCAGATTATATTTAGACTTAGGGATGGGGAAAAGAATCCAGGTTTAAGTTCAAAGGTTCAGACCCAATCAGGCAGGGCTAGAAGGTTTGCTTTTGGCAGCCTGGCTCTCTTGCCAGGTATTTTGGCCTCATAGGTCAGGTTTTCAAGCATTGTCAGTGCCAAGGTCTGGGTTTCTCATGAGCTGAGCATCCGCAGCTCTGATGGACATCAGCTGGTGTTGTGGGTTCTTAGCACATCCAAAAAGCAGGCCCTGGGAGCTGAGCATCTTGGAAAATGTACTCTCAGCCATGCTGGCCCTGCAGTGGAAAACCTGACCCTGAACTCTTTTCAGATCTAGACTCCCTACATCCCCCAGCCACTCCTCTCTCTTCCTTCCTAGCCTCTCGCTGGCAGCCAGGTCCAGAATCCTGTAATCATTTAGAAGTGGGAAGGCATCTCTCATCAGGACCAGGCCAACCATACAGGCACCAAATTAGATGGAAGTGATTTTTTATCTATTTAAAAATATATGAATATGTTCTCTTTTATAAACAAAAGTATCAAATACTGTACTTGTAAAGCAGTGCATCACTTCCAGGTCAGAAGCTGAGTTACCTTATTTATTTCACATTTTGGCGCACAGCTGTGTATGTAAATATAATTACAATGGGGCGTGGCTTCCAAAGAGGGCCACTTCACTTTGCTGCCTGGAGCCAGGGTCTGGCAGTTCAGTCACTCTCAGTAGCCCAGTCTTGCAGCCGAGTCAGTGTTGCTCACTGACTCAGTAGAGGCTGGTCAGCACCCCACAACAACTGTTCCGCTGTGTTACAAGCCGTGACCCTGGCGATGCCGTGCCCATGAAGAATTTGCCTTGGACTTGAAAAATTTGGTAAGAGTTTTTAAAAGGAGAATCACAAGTAATTGTAAGATTAAGATTTTTATTTTTATGTTCATTTCGAATGCCAAGAAAATAAAGATAAAATTGAATTCTAAACATGTCTCTATACTGAATGTGTGGGGGGAGGGGAGGGAATGTGCCAAAGTCATAGCCCGCCTAGGAGCCAAAAATCCTTGGGCCGGCTCTGCTCTCCCTGAGCTTTGAGCCAGCAGAAGTTCACTTTTCAGGCTGACACTGGAGCCCAGCAAGACATGGTCCAGTCGGGGCTGGCCCACAACATTGTGGCACCTGAGGCAGGGAGCTCAAATGATGCCCCCATGCCCCCTCGCTTGGGCCAAAACTTTGAGAGGTCTCAATTCTGCCTTCTTCCTGTTCTACTCCTCTCATGGTACTGCTCTGCTACCTACAAATGCACCAGCAGCAGACACAATTTTCTACCCCCCCTCCCCACCACACACACACAGTCTGGCACCTGAGGCAGCCGCCTCAGTTCACCTCATGGTAAGGCCAGCACTGGGTCCAGTAACTCATGACCATCTTCCTGCTCTCTCAGATCAGCTTCCAAAATCCTGTCCCCTCCCCCAAGCACTGTGTGATCACACGCCTTTTCTCTTTCTGGGAATACCTGGACATTTTTGCCTCCTGTATCACAGGACAAGCCACAAGGTCCTTTCCTTTTGGGCTTAAGTGTAATTATTCCATTGTGAATGCAGGCAGGTGTAATGACTTACTGTGCAATCGAGGTTATTTACTAACAACTCCCCTTTTGGTTCGCAGGTGATTATGGAGTCCTGTCATGTTACTGTCTATCTGGGCCCTTGGTGCTCCTGCGATGGCCTGATCCTCCTGCAGTCACTGGGCTGCGACAGAGAATTAATGAGGAAGCATTAGCATAATTCAGTCAAATGAGATAGCAAAGGCCATAACTTCTCAACTCTGGGCACCCATAACACCAACCTCTGCGGTAAAAGGGAGAGCACTGCAGCTGCCAACATGCCCTTTGGACGTTTGCCTGCCTTTCACATCTGTTGGGTGTGTGGGAGAAGCCCTGCGGTTAGTACCAGGGTCTGCCTGAGGCTAGGATAATGCTGACCTGAAGATTAACCTCAGTGGGAGGATCAGGCTGTCACACATGCTTAGCTTCCCATTCCATTCTCATCACTGTGCTTCTCATCTGACCTGCTGGCTCCCACTCTCAGCAGCTACATAGCATGCCCAGCTCCTAGCTCTGCAAGAAGGGCACGGAAAGGGGGAGTTATTCACACAATTCTCTTGCTGCTCACACCTTGACCTGGTTTAGACACAGTGAATTCTGGCAGTGCCCTGACACAGGCATGCACAATGCAAGGCTCAGGTACTTCATAGCTAAAATTCCCAGGGACGGCTCCTTTCTAAACCAGGGGTGGGAAATAATTTTTGGTGGTGGGGCGGGGCGGCCCTCCAAAGTTTTGGTAAGTGGTCAAGGCTGCACTTTTCAGTGGAGGGAGTGCAGGGTCTAGGTTGGAGGTTGGGTGCAGAAGCGTGCAAGGGGTAAGGGACTGGGGTGCAGGAGATGGTGTGGGGTCTGAGAAGGTGTTTGGGTGAAGAAGGGCATTGTGACTTGGGTCAGGGGATTGGGGTGTAGGCTCAGGGAGGGAATGGGGTACAGGGGAGGATTCTGGCCTGGGGGAGAGGTAGACGAGGGGGTACGGAGTCTGGGTAGGAGTTGTCACCTGGGGCAGGGGTGCAGAGGGTTTGGACGGTGATCTGGGGGAGGCAGTTGGGGTGCCAGAGGCAGGCGCTAGCTGGGAGGAGTTTACCTAAGCGACTCCTAGCCAGCAGGCTGCAGCACCCCCAAGGCAGGCTGGGCTCCCTGCCTGCTGCAGCCTCAGCCTGCTTGAAAATGCAGCCTCCTCTCTCCACGTGGCTCTCACTCGGGGTGGAGGGAGAGCCTTGCACTGCCCCAGTCATTCAGGCCAATCTCTCAGCTCCGATTGGCTGGCTGTTTCCAATAAAAGCTGAGAGATTGGCTGAGGTCAATTCTTATTGGCCAGGTGTTTCTGGCCAATAGGAGCTGAAGATTGGTCTGGGGGTGTGGAGATTTCACGAGGCCTCCCCCTCCTGCTGAGCCGAGAGCTGCAGGGACTGTGTTTTAAACCATGTGCCTGAGGGTCCTGGCAGGGTGGTCTGCAGGCAGGATCTGGCCCCTGTGGCAGGCCATGACTGATGGGTGAGCGTGAAGCACCATGCCGCTGCCCAGGCTGTTAGAGCTGTGGATCAGAAGTGAAGAGCATTCTCCTAAAGTTCTTAACCTGACATTTTCCATCAACTCTAAACATACTTCGAAACATGTTCATGTTTACTATAAAATACCACCACTTCTCTGGCCACAACCCAATTCTGGAATGCAGAAACCAGTGAAACCTGAAATGTCTAGTCATACAAGCACATGATCAGTGCATACAGCCATTACTAGCATGGGCTCATCTTAGAAAAATTAGAAATTCTCAACAACTCGGCATATGTATAGCACTCTTCACCTAGGGCTCTTGCTGCAAACACTAATTAAACCATTCAAGCGCTTGCAGTGATACAGATAATAGTCCCTCCAGTGCACCCAAAAGATGAAACTCAGAGGTGAAATGGCTTCTTGCCCACAGTCACGTTGTGGCTGAGGGACTAGACTGGGAGCAGAACCAGAGTCCTGGCTTTAAGAGACATTCTCTAACCACAAGGTAACACTCCTTCTTTCCAGATCACTAAGTGCTAACTCACTAGTCCATATCCCCTTGCTGGCTGAGTCTCTGTCATGTAAATGTCTCTCCCTGGGTTTCCCTGGCTTCTCTTATTAATATGGGCCACTCCCTTATGTAGTGGTCCTTAGCCTACAGTGCTTAACTGGTACAGTCATCTTATCCTTCACCAGGGATAAAATGGCCTTCTAATCCCATGGCATTCTCCTGTTAGGAAAACACTTTGCTCCAGCCTCCAAACCCCTTTTATCGCAAACACCATTTGCCACAATCACTTATCTGCATGCCTCTGGCATTGCACAAATGCTGATTGCGTGGTATGACCTCTGATAATTGGGCTTGCTAGAAAATATTTGCCCCCAAGACCTTTCTGAGTCCCACTGTAGCTCTTCGAGAGTACATACCTTAGTTTTCAAAGTCAGAAGGGACCATTATGATCATCTAACCCGGGCTCCTACATAATGCAGGCGAATTTTACCCACTGTTCCCATATTGAGCCCAACTACATCTGGTTGAGGTAGAATCTTTCTTTTAGAAAAATCTTGATTTTAAAAAAACTTCTGTTGTCTCAATAAATTACTCTCAGTGTTAAAAAGCTGCACCTTCTGTCCAGATTGAATTTTTCTCTCCTGAACCCCCTGATACTAGATCTTGTTACACCTCTGCTGCTGGTTCAAAGAGCCATAGAGTATCGGGTGTTCTGGGTCAGTGGTTCCCAAACTTTTTTGGCATCACATCCCCTTTTTGAACTTTGAGAAACACTCACCTCCCCCCAAAATAGCAGCAAAACTTGTTGAGCAAAAAACAAGTAAGAGCAGAGCAAGCATTGCCCTTTAAAGGTGGCCATTTTGAAGTCTGCCCCTGCCAGCCCGACCTATGCGTGCTCCAGTGGACACCCGAGCAGAAGGACAGACTGGGCTGTTTCTTGGGGGAGATTGACAGGGTGGAGGAGGGTTGGGTTGCCTCACCTTGCCCTGGAATTTCTTCATGCCCCCGAGGGGGGAGGGGTGCCCCTCAGTTTGGGAACCATGTTCTAGGTCTTTGTACTCACCTCTGGATCATAAGTCCCCTCTGAATCTTCAAAATCTAGTGATAGGCAGGTGTTACATCCGAATACAGTTGGCAGGAACTGGGAATGATTCATAAGATCTGTATTAGCAGTTCTATCTCCCAGGACTGTCTGGGCAGCTGTAGACAGTCCAGCTGTAGAGTTATTTTTTTCAACAGCCACCTAAATCTGCTACTACACAAGAGAGACTGAGTTCATTGCTGAGCTGCTGCAGGTGGAAACACAAGGGCGGAAATGCCAAGCAGAAAAGCAGGGCTAATGCAAACACATTCTTTGTGTTCCGTTCACCAGGCTTGCTGCTTCCAGTGGCCATGTTCAAACTGATATGAATCCTCAAAGCAAACATTCAATTGACTGTAGCTCCCCAGTCTGGGGCTCTAAGGTCCCCTTGGACCATTTGCCTCTAACTCCCCATACCTAGCAATGGTTCAATAGCTAGGATACCTGAAGCTGCCAGAGCATCCATGCTGGAACATTCTGGCCAAAGCCAGGCAGAATCTTAGAACCTGTCCCTCCTGCCATGTGGAATGAAAGCTGAACTTGCTTTGCCTTGGCATCTAGGCACATTGAAATGAGGTGGAGAAAGTCCTATTGCCTCCAGGCATGTGTAAAGCTTGCCTGTAACACTGATTCCCCCCCCCCCCACACTGTGCACAATCCCTAGGATTGTCTAGGCACGTAACTCCCTGCAGAAGGAAAGGAGGCTGCTTGTATATACACTTCTATGGTGGGGTTTATTTAAAAGCCAAAAAGTACACGCAGAAATTATCCTTGACCTATAAAGGCTAAACGCAGCAGGGCCCTCCCCAGCCAAAACCAGTATCTAGGTATGGCCGCAGCCCAAAGGAAAAATCATCTCATTTCTCCCTTTGTCTTCAACCCTCTTCCCTCCCTGCCAACTTCATACTCTAGCTCCTTCAGCACAACCTTTGTATCATGGGCTGGGAGGGAGATGAGAGATTAATTAATCCCCAGCAGTTTACCCATCCCTACTAGACAGCAAATCTCTGTGGGTATGTCTACACTACCCCACTAGTTCGAACTAGCGGGGTAATGTAGGCATACCGCACTTGCAAATGAAGCCCGGGATTTGAATTTCCCAGGCTTCATTTGCATAAACTGGGCGCCGCCATTTTTAAATCCCTGCTCGTTCGAACCCCGTGCCGCGCGGCTACACGGGGCACGAACTAGGTAGTTCGGACTAGGCTTCCTAGTCCGAACTACCGTTACTCCTCGTGGAATCCTAGTCCGAACTACCTAGTTCGTGCCCCGTGTAGCCGCGCGGCACGGGGTTCGAACGAGCAGGGATTTAAAAATGGTGGCGCCCAGTTTATGCAAATGAAGCCCGGGAAATTCAAATCCCGGGCTTCATTTGCAAGTGCGGTATGCCTACATTACCCTCCTAGTTCGAACTATGGTGGTAGTGTAGACATACCCTCCTAGTTCGAACTATGGTGGTAGTGTAGACATACCCAACTGTTTAGACTAGTTGGGGGGAAAAAAAGAACACTCGCCATATGAAAGCATAACACATAATGTTTGTTTTCCTCCCCTGCCTGTGCCCCTCTTGCTGTTACATATTTGCAACTCTTGGAGGCTAAAGGGAAACAAAGCTACTGTGAAGGAAGGAAAAGTGATAGGGAGACACTCTGGTAGTTGCTGTAATTTACAATAAGCTCATTAAATTAAAAACACCAGCAACACACAGCTGCTAAGAAACTTGTCCAATATGTTTCAGCAACAGAGGAAAGGCCTTGGAGGTCATCTTGACACTTACATTATGCTATGAAGAAATTGTCTCATTATAACACCTTGTACATGTTTATATGTGTTAAAAACCCCATAAACCCAAGCCCTCAAGTACCTCAAGTATCTGCAAATGCTGGCCAGAGTTGTTTATTGTATTAGATCCAAAATGAAATGTTTCCTTCCCTCCTGCCCCCTCAAGATCATTATTAGGACAATGCCACCAAGAGCTTCCAAACTCCCTTCTCCTCACATACTTTTAGTCTCTGCAATAAAATCTCTCTCTGCTTTGGGGACTTAGGGCCTCACCCTGTGTATCCCTCTTGCAGGGTGCTGAGCATTCCCAGGATTCAACACGGTCACACTTTGCAAGAGCATGTGCAGATGGGTTCTGATCCTGAGGCTCCTGAAATTCAGCGGCAAAGTCCCATGGCTTCAACGAAGCAAAGCTGAAGCCCGGACAGTGCCAGGCATTGCAGTATCCATGTACAATGAATGTAGCTGAGGGCAGTGTCTCTCTGTGGTATTTATTTCTTGGATGGAGAAGGCTAGACTGGTTTGGCACTATCAGTCTAGTTCACTGTAGACAGTACTACACTGGCAGCTCTTCCTATGGGGAGGGCAGAAAACTCAGACTAGGTGAAAAACAGAGGTTGAACAAGGCTAGAGAAGAGCCACCTTTCATGCAGCCATGTTGTTTTAATCTCCCTGTAACCACAATTGACTTCCCCCACAGGTGCTTGTAGGACATCCACCAATCCGTGGCCAGGTGCAAACAGACACAGTTGTCAGCCAAAATGAAAGATGGGGTGATAGGACTCAGCATTTTGTGCTGTGAGTAGATTTAGTTTTCAGGGATTGTGTGAATGTTTACTTCAGCATCAGCCTTTATAACCCTGCATCCTGGAATGCTGGGTTCAAGTCAGGCTTCAAAAAACTCGGCCAAAATGTCACCTGGCTCAGGTTGGCACAATTCCCAAACTCTTCAGCAAACCTGGCCTGAATTTTGAAATTCAAGGAAGCTGGTTTGGGCTTTTATTTAATGGAATTTCCTGCTTTAGTAGTCCAGCCCCTTGAGCTAACACAAAATCTCTGCTAGCATTACTAGCACAAGGGCTTTGCCTTATATTCCTGATGAGCGTGAGAGTCACCAGAGGGAGACATTGTCCCACACAACTGAATGTATCAGGCCAGGTCTACTCTAGACCTGGTAGCTCATCTTAAGGTAAGCAACTCCAGCTATGTAGAATGCTTGGAGTCACCTTACCTTAAGCTGAGCTTGGAGGTGTCCCCACAGTGGGAGGCTGATGATCGGCTTTCTTTACTCCTAGCAAAAGGAGGAGTACCGAACGTCGGTGGGATTCTGAGTTCGATTTAGTGAGTCTTAACTAAACTTGCTAAATTGAACTCTGAAAGATTGATCAGGCAGTGGTAATGTTCCTTTTCATGTCTACAAGACCTCAGACATTCCAACCAGGTAAAAGAAGTGTACACACCCACCACCCACCCCCACCACACACAACACAGCACGGCACAACAAAGCACATTACTGTGAGACCAGTTCTAGTTTTTGGTCTTCAAATGGGGAAAAGGTTGAGATAAAGATCCAACAAACAGCCCATATGTCTTTGAGGCAATGCTTGAAAAGTCAAATAGACAGAAGCCCTGTACTGTAATGCCAAAATTACATTGCCCATAACCATTCTAGCAAGAGGCATATTTCAAACACCAATAACTTATGGAACTATTCACTCTATTAGTTTTTCTTTAGATATACAGCTTCAGTGGCTGGGCATGAAGTGTATTAAGTATGGGGCATTTACTCTTAGTTCTGGGAGCTATTATTGACTTTACCCTGATAGATATTTGGCTCTGTCGTTTAATGAAAAATCATTTAAAAAGTAAAGAGAAAAGCATCTTTAATTCCTCACATCTGTGATTCAAAGCATCCTCATTTGGATGGTGCAGTAAAATTCCCAAAACAAATTGACCAGAGGTACAAGGCTCATTTTAAAGAGACTAAAAGTTGAAGAAACTGGAAATAGGATTTTGCAAAATGACTTTGCAGTGGTTCTGAAATATCTGTGGGCATTTATTAAACCAATCAATGCTGACACTGTGTAGTATTTAGAAGTATAACAGTGTCAGGTTTTCAGCCTTTGTTGAGCTTGTATCTACATTAGCATTTGCAAATTATATACCCAGAACAGATTGTAATTATTATATGAATGCGGGTGATTAAATGTCCGTTAACCTGCACAAATTCATAAAACCCTAGGCAAATAGTAGTGTACAGTCTGGCATGGGCAAAATTAGAGCCCTGCATAGAAAAATGTGGCCCATGCTGTCTTGCAGAATAACTGAGTAAAGGGGTCTTGAGAGCGAGTGAGTAGAAGTGTATTCTACCCCTCAATCTACCATTGACTCAATGTGCAACTGTAACCACCTCCAGGTGGATTTGAACCTAGGACCCCTGAAGCAGAGTATAGGAGCCTCTACCCTCTGAGTTAAAAGTCAGCTGGCGCCCAGCCCCTGCTGTAGAGATCTCTTGATCTTAACTGTTGCTGTGCTCTAGGTACCACTTGCATTGCTCAGTAACCATACTAGGTGTGTCAGTTACACAACCTTAAGTGAGTTATTTCATTCTTCTGTGCTTCAGGACATGTTTTCACTCTGGGGAAGGTTGATGCTGCCTTGATCCATCTTCTGTAGCTTGATTTAGCAGGGCTAGTAAAGACCCACTAAATTGAACTCAGAGAGTGCCCTCGTTGGCAGCCAGTACTCCTGCTCCTGTGAGGAGTAAAGGCAGTTAACGGGAGCACTTTCTTCCATCGGCCTCCCACTGTGGGGATGGTGGGAAATCTTGAATCAAGGTATGTTGACTCCAGCTACGTAACTAATAAAGCTGGAGTTGCGGATCTTAATTTGATCTTCCCCTTTTTATGTTTACAAAACAGTAAGGTTCTGAGATAGTGGGTTTGGTCTAGTGGGTAAGGCACTGGCTCAGGTCCCCAAGAGTTCAAGCCCCTACCATGGACTGAACTAGCTGCATGAGATAGGGCAAGTCTTGTTATTTCTCTCTGTTTCCCTTACCATCTATTTTCTCTCATCTAATAGGAGAGTAAACTCGTTGGGGCTTAATAACACTGTCTCTTACCATGTGTTTGAGTACCCACTGCACAGAGACCTCTAGAGATTACTGCACAGCAACAATTGTTAGGGGCATTCTGCAAAATAAATGAAAAACAAGAATTGCAGAGCTATAGCTACACTACTAAGGGCTATCTAGTATTCTGCTTCAGAACATATGCTTCTCCTCAGCCCAGGCCTGAAAGATATTTTCACCTACAGAACAGTAGGAGGGAGAATTGGTCAGGTACCTTATGTGAGGCAGGACTGGATTGAGCTTTCTCTGAAACCTCTGCTATTAGCTAGTGGTGTAGACAACTTATTGAGCTGGATGGACCATTGATCTGCATGGGCATGAGATGATGGACCTCTAAATCATTCAGGGACAACATAACTATTTGCTGTAAGAGTAGCATGGCAAACCCCGAAGGCCCCCATCAAGCAATCAGGGACCTGTTATGCTGGGCTTCACAATCAAAAGACGCTCACTGCCCCAGAAAGCATGCAATCTCAGGAGGTTATTCTAGGACCATTGACCCAGCCGTGGCTTTTAAATTCTTGTAATGGTCTGCATAGCACAGCCAGCTCCCTTCAATTTATGTGAGCATGCAGTGAATTAAGGCAAGCAGTTGTGGTGCTGGGCACAAACTGAATAAGCAATTGTTTAGGGCCCCATGCCAGTGAAGGCTTCCCCCCCCCATACTATATTACCTCTACAAATTCCGTTACTCTTATTTAAAATGGATTTTCTAACCCGTGTTATTATGCATTGTGCTGGTATAATCTTTGGTTTATGGAAACAAGGCAATCTTTTTTTGGAGGGTGGGTGAGTGATGAAGGTGCCTCTTGTCCCCCAAAATATTCCTGCATAGGATCTCCAATGGGATAGCAATACCTCTGAGGGCACTTAAGTTTGTTTCACAGCTAGCTCATGCTTTTCAATTTCTATGTTATTCACACCTCAACAAATTTTATTTCATTAGATTTTTGGAGCTGCAACGGTAATTTCGGTGATTAACTTTAAATTGGGGATAATATGCTGACAGCCATTAACATAATGTCAAAACAATTTCTTACAATTATTATTTAACCTCGGTCAAATCATTTCCACCCCCACCCTTCATACGGACCCTCATTAACATGATATGGACAAACATGAGAGAACTCCACACTCTAAATAGGAAAGTGATTAAAGAAGAACACTTATCAGAAATGATCATGCAGAGTAAAAAGACATCAGGGCAAATCTGTGAATTCACACATTTCCAAGGATGTGTCTGGCCTTTAGAAAGATGAGATGAACGAGTCTTCAGCAGGCTTTTTTGAAAGAATGTCATAAATTGTCTTGCGTGGCTGATGATAATCAGGGGATCTGTAGCAAGTTAATTGGTTTATTGCATATTTTTACTTATAGACACACACATACATTATATATATTTTAAAGCTGATGAACACTTGAGATGGAAGAGTGTTATTTATCCACAGAGCAGTTATGAGACAGGGCAGTGGTAAGGCAAGTTTCATCCATACACATGCTGCCCTCTGCTTTGTGCCTCATCCTGACCTTAGTGGCTTAGCATCCAGGACAGAAGGGAAATTCCTTTTCCATGGCCTATTCAATCTCTTGCCTGTTAGCCCATGGGCTGGCAGCCTCAGCAAAGGCCATGTCTCCACTTCCCAGAGGATTGACACTTTGGCAATCCATCTTCTAGGGTTTGATTTAGTGGGTCTAATAAAGACTTGCTAAATTGAATGCTGAGGGTGCTCCCGTCAGTGCTGAGGGAAATCAACTGAAGCATTTCTTCCATTGATCTCCTGCTGTGGAGACAGCGCCAAGCTTGGCTTAAGGTTCATTGACTCCAGCTACATTATTTACATAGCTGGAGTTGCGTATCTTACGCCAACCTTTGTGGTGTAATGTAAACCTGGCCTATGGCTCATTACAAGGGTGATATTTTGTGATGCATGGGTATGTGTTCACCAGGAACTGAAATGAGACCCATCAACTTAATTCAACTGGGCCACTGAGTTAATTCGCTCCTATGGAATATAGGTGTCTGGAAGGTCTAACTGCCCCCTGCGATCACAAGGTGCTGATCATGGGAGCTATCCACCAGATTGTGACTAAGAATACTCATCATGTTTGCATTCATCCATACCGACTGTCAGATCATACAGCTGTGCTTGGATACCTGTCAGTGGCCAGGCACAAAAGCTAAAAAATTCATTCAGAAGCCAAATTTTCAGTCTGATCTGGTTTCTCATGGCCCTTTGCAGTCAATAGAAAGATCCCCATTGACTTTAGTCAGAACAGGTTCCAACCTTCATTTTGCAAACCCAACTCAAAGTGTGTGTGCAATACATTTCAGGCAAGTTGATGAGATAGTTGACTGACTACCTGATTTGCACATGCCTGTGCAGCTCTTGTAGGCCAGGGGTAGGCAAAATCAGGCCCGTCAAGCATTTCTCTCCAGACTCTGTACCCCATCTCTGCAGAGAAGGGATCAGAGAGAGGGAGATTCTCCAATTTGAAGCATCTATGGTAAGGGACTCAGAGGAGTGTAGAGTGAGGGAGGGGAAACAGAACAGAGCAGGACAGATTCTCTTAAAGAGGCAGTGTGTGGCTTCTCTCAGGGTATGTCTACACTACTCTCCCAGTTCGAACTAGTGGGGTAATGTAGGCATACCGCACTTGCAAATGAAGCCCGGGATTTGAATTTCCTGGGCTTCATTTGCATAAGCGGGGAGCCGCCATTTTTAAAACCCTGCTGGTTCGAACCCCGTGCAGCGCGGCTACACGGGGCACGAACTAGATAGTTCGAACTAGGCTTCCTAGTTCGAACTACCGTTACTCCTCATTCCACGAGGAGTAACGGTAGTTCGAACTAGGAAGCCTAGTTCGAACTACCTAGTTCGTGCCCCGTGTAGCCACGCTGCACGGGGTTCGAACCAGCGGGGTTTTAAAAATGGCGGCTCCCCGCTTATGCAAATGAAGCCCAGGAAATTCAAATCCCGGGCTTCATTTGCAAGTGCGGTATGCCTACATTACCCCGCTAGTTCGAACTGGGAGAGTAGTGTAGACATACCCTCAGAAACTTACCCAGCAGCAGCCAAGACACGCACTTTCTGTGTCACTGTCACAGCCCCCCAGGCTGTGCCACACTGCGCCACACACAGTCTTTGTCACATACACACACTCAGTCATTCAATCTGTGTTACAAAGTCTGTCTCTCATACACAAAGTCTCTCTCACACTCAGTGAAACCATTTTTCTCTGGCTATGTCTAGATTGCATCCCTTTTTCGTAAAAGGGATGCAAATTAGATGTATCGCAATTGCTAAAGAAGCGGGGATTTAAATCCATGCTGCTTTTTTTCGGCATGGAGCTTTGCCAGAAAAAAGCTCCAGTCTAGATGCTGATCTTGTGGAAAATAAAACCTTTTCCAAAAGATCCCTTATCCCTTATTTTAAGAGGGATAAGGGATCTTTTGGAAAAGGCTTTATTTTCTGAAAGATCCGCGTCTAGACTGGCGCTTTTTTCCGGCAAAGCTCCGTGCTGAAAAAAAGCGGCAGCCATTTTTATGCTAATGAAGCGGGGGAGATTTAAATCCCCGCTTCATTAGCAATTGCGATACGTCTAATTTGCATCCCTTTTACAAAAAAGGGATGCAATCTAGACGTAGCCTCTGTGTTTTAATCTGCTTTTTTCTCAGTTGCTTTATAATGCCTAGCAACCAAGTATGCTTTATCAAGTATATCTTTTTTTGTGAATAAAATAAACTTTTGTAAGGCCTCTGTGTGTGCCTGCCTAGGCTGAGAAGTCAGTTACTAGAGATTGCAGTTTGTTTTCTGTTATTTTTCCTCTGGAAGAAGTTCAAGTGATTCTTCCTGGGTTTTAAAGAAAGGGGTTGGACACTTGATGGTAGCAGCCTGTCTCCGAGTGCCAGTGAATCTGTGGCTCTGGGGAGCTTTTGTAAGCAGAGGCAAAGTATGTTCAAGGTCTCTAGTGGCTCCCTGCCTTCTGTACTCGGAGTACCAGCATGGGGAACAGCCCTGACAACCTCCTTTACAACACAAGGCCATGGCGCTTTCCCAAATTAGTGCCTGTTTGAATTGCAGAAGATCTGTTAGAAAACCATCATCTTGTTGGAAAGATGGCCAGTGATGCAGGATCCACCACCGCTTGTGGTCAGATGGTCCAATGGTTAATTACCATCACTGCTAAAAACACACACCTTAATTCCAGACAGGATTTGTCTAGCTTCTGCTTACAGCCATGGGATTACGGTATACTTTTGTCTGCTAGACTGAAGAGCCTTCTGTTTTCTAATTTCAGTTCCCCAGGTGGGTACTTACAGACAGCAATCCAGCTGCCTCTTAACTTTCTCTTTTTTTTAAGCTAAATAGATGGAGCTTATTGAGTCTCTCTCTATGGCTATGTCTATACTGCACCCATTTTGCGCACGGAATATGCAAATGAGGCTAAGCATGGAATATCGCTGAACCTCATTTTCATAATTAATGAGCGCCCGCTTTTTGTTCAAGAGGCTTTTGCACAAAAAGGAGCCATCTACACGGCTCCTTTTTGCGCAAAACCCCTCTCTTGTGCAAGAGCCGTTCTTCACGTAGACGGCTCCTTTTTGAGCAAAAGCCTCTTGCCCAAAAAGCAAGCACTCATTAATTATGCAAATGAGGCTCGGTGATATTCCATGCTTAGCCTCATTTGCAAATTTCTTGCGCAAAACGGGCTCAGTATAGACAGATAAGGCAGATTTTCCAATCCTTTAATCAATCTTGTGGGTCTTGTCTGAACACTCTCCAATTTATCAACATCCTTCTCGAACTGGGGACACCGAAAATGATCAGAGTATTTCAACTGAAGCTGCCCCAGTGCCAAATACAGAGGCAGTGTAACCTCTCTATTCCTAATTAAGATTCTCCTGTTTATACACCCGAGGATCTCATTAGCATTTTTGGTTATAGTGTCGAACAGAGATTTCTAGTTCAGCTGTTTGTCCATCATCACCCGCACCAAAATCATTTCCAGAGTCACTCCCTCCCCATCAGAGCTGTCCCATCCATAGGTTGGTCTCAGGCGGCCCCTCAGGCTCCATGCTTTGGGAGTCCCGCAGTGGCTGCCTCACCTGCCCCATGAATGGGTCCCAGGGTAGCCCAGGTGTTTAACTGGGGTCTTGGCACAGGGTGGCAGCAAGGATCGGGCCCACCCCCCCATGCACCAGTGTCAGGAGCTGGAGCAACCTGGCAGCCTGCTCTGCTCTGCCCTGCAACTCATCTCTCCCAGCTGGTTGCTCTTTGCTACCTCACAGCAACAAGAAGCAGGGCACCATGGCCAAGCAGAGTGCAGTAGGCTGGGAAAGGGCCGCAGTGTGGAGCGGAGCAGACTGCTGGGGCCCCTCTAGCTCTGCCACTGCTGTGAATGCAGGAGGTGGGGACCTAACCCTGCAGCCACCCTCTGTCAGCCCCCCTACAACTAGTCTCCTGGCATGCATTGCTCGGGGGCTTCAGCAAGGGGTGGGACAGGGATGGGAGGGAGTAGAGCAGGGGTGAGGCTTGTGGGAAAGGGCAGAGTGGGATGGGGCAGAGGTGGAGTAGAGGCAGACTGGGGGGGGGGAAGGCCTGAGGCAGGGGGTTTCCTGGGCTCCCTGCCTGAGCCACTGGGGGGAGGGTTTGCCCCGGGCCCTGTGCCCTCCTGGGGATGACCCTGCTCCCGGCATCCTGCAGGCATGCCCTGGAGTCTTTGTTCCTGGATACATGACTTCACATTTGGCCGTATTAAAACACATATTGTTTGCTTGCACTTGGCACCTGTCTTACAAGCAACCTAGATCACATTGCCAGTGTCCGGTCCTCTTCATTATTGACCATTCCCCAAGCATTGTGTCACCAGCAAACTTTAACAGTGATGAGTGTATGTTTTCTCCCAGGTCACTGCTAAAAATGTTAAATATCTTAGGGCCAGGAACAGATTCCCTTTGGGACTCCACAAGAAATACAGCCGCTCAGTGCTGATTCCCTGCTCACAGTTACATTCTGAGGCCAGTTTTTAATCCATTTAACATGTATCAAATTAATTTTGAATTGTTTGAGGTTTTTAATCAAACTACAACGTGTCACTAAATGAAGTGCTTTACAGAAGCATATTACCTAAGCACTGACACCAAACTGTAATCTCATCAAAAAGAGGTATCGAGTTTGTTTGACAGGATCTGTTTTCCATAAACCGATGTAGATTGAGTCCATGATGTCTCTGCCCTCAAAATTAGACAATTAGCAGGAAACTTACTGTAAACAAGGAACATACGAATTTTATTTTATTTGGAAACACAACACAGCCTGACCTTGTATCCTTGACAATGTTGGACATTATGGACTATCTGGGTCAAGCACATTTTTATGGAGGTGGATTTTAATGCCCTTGGCACATGTGATGCTCCTTCAACTGCCATTTGGCCAAGATACAGCCCTGAAACACCTGGCTCATCTGGGGCATGTGATGATCTATATTATTGTTACCACTTTATAAGACTACAATGAATGTTGTAGAAAGTATGCCTTAGGAGTAGTGTTCCCTGT
Organism: Pelodiscus sinensis; assembly: GCF_052426305.1. Lineage (NCBI taxonomy): Eukaryota > Metazoa > Chordata > Testudines > Trionychidae > Pelodiscus > Pelodiscus sinensis. Next base: position 31,651,375 of record NC_143065.1, read on the forward strand.
AAACTGCCTACTTGTGCAGCCACTTAGGACAGAATCAAATGCCACCCAGCTGATTAGCAGAGTGCCCACAGTTAGGTTTTTGTTTCTGCTGATGCACATTTGCACATGCCTCGGTATATACAGAAAAATATATTCTGCACATGGATAGAAAAGATTAGAGGGAACATTGCTTAGGCGGTATCATTTGAAATGTCATAATTTGCTGAATGTTATTGTCCTGGTAAATATATGTTTTCACATTGTATGAGAAGTTATAAGATTCTACCGTGTGGCCTTGCCATAACATGCTCCAAGTTGAAGAAAAGCAGGCCCAAACTGGTTTCTCAGGAACAAAGGACAGACTAACACCTAGCTAGGTGTCCACAAGATATTTCTTACTTAAATAGCCATTTTAGCAATAGCAAAGTGTGAAGGAGAAGTTTACATTTCATCATAGGATGGCTGAACCTTCATCTTCACAAGAGACTCTGTGTATAGGAGTATACTGCAGTATAGGAGTACACCTCAAAAAGGGAACACAGGGTGATAAAAGAAAGAGAAGCAGTTCACTCCTCTCTACCTTCATCTCTGTTTGTGACAACAATACCTCTCAAAGAACAGAACTAATAGGGAGGAGGTCCCAGGCTGAAAGGACAGCCAGCCTATAAAATTTACTACAGCATATGGACGTTCCTTTTGCTTGTAGGGGCACTTATATTGGGCATTAGCCTGTATTTTACTCTTTTCTTTTTGTAACCAGTCCTGACTTTTATGCATCACCACTTCTAATCTATCTTTCTGTGACTAATAAACTCAGCTTACTCTTTTATCTTAACAAGTGTGTTTGGATTAGAGTGTGTGGGGAAACCCCATTTGCAATAACAAGGTTGGTGCTTTTATCATTTTCCTTTGATGAAATGATGGACTTCGTATAAGCTTGTTCAAAAGGGTACTGACCACAGGAGGACAAGACACATTTCTGGGGGAACGAGGCTGGGACTAGAGATCTTCCTAGTATTGCCCTGTATGTAATTCATAGCTGACCAGTGAGAGAGGGAATTGGCTTGCTGCAGGCTGCGTGAGCAGGGTGACTATTGTGACAGCAAAGCTGTGTAAAAGCCAACGCTGGCTAGAGAGCTAAAGGTGACAGCTGCTTAACAATCCAGACTGTATCCTGTGGAATGTCAGAGGGGAAAGAAACATTTTTGATAAACAGAAGACAGCTTGAAAAAATGTGAGTCAAGTCATGAATCTCAGAGCACTGGGCAAGTTTGGCAGCTGGACAGGCAAGTGCTGCTCTACAGGGCAGGTCTGGGGGGACCCTGAGCATGAGGGAGTGGTGGCCTGGTGGTTCCCTGGCTGGCAGGTGAGGACGGCTCCAAGGTACCAGGAACATGCACTTCTTACTGTTGCTTCCAATGAAAAACATCCAATTCTCTAGCATCTGCTCGTCCTACGACCTGCTTCCCATGACAATGCATGGATGCAGGAGGCTGGTGATTGGCAATATCCCCAAGTCAGCTGACTCGGCTTCACTGGGGCTGTGCTTTATGTTATGGTTGGGAACATTGTCCAGGATGTCTGTTTAGTGCTCGAGGGAATGCACCCCCTGCACCAGGCTGCCATGATGTCCTGCCATAGTGCACCCGAGTACTGGTGCGCAGCCATGGGTGGATTTTTCAGTAGCTGTGTCTGATGCAGTTGTTTCCATCTGGAGCCAGCACGCACAGCACCTGTTCTCAGTGAGCAAATCTCCCCCTTGGCTTGTCCTCTCTTCAGGGGAGCCAGCAGCCTGTGTGGGCCCTTGGGCAAGTTTGGGGGATTGCGCCACACTTCTGCAAAGGGCAGAGCCTCAGGTGGAAGGGTTGGGGCTGAGCAGCCAGCCCTCAGTGCCACTAAGAGCAGAGCATGCTCTCCCCAGCCCTTAGAGCTGCATGGAGTGTGCCGCGTGGCACTCCAGCAGCAATTTAAAGGGCCCTGGGTTCGCGCCACCACTGCTACCACAGTAGCAATGGCAGAGGGCCCCTCTGAATCACCAGGCCCCAGGGCAACTGCCCTCTTTGCCTTCCTTTTGGCAGCCTGACACATTGCAACACCATAGACTTCATCAGGGCTGCCCAAGTGAATCAGGACCGGATTCGGACTATTGCAGGCTCTAATCAGCATAGGCCAGCCCTGCTTTTCAATAAGCCCAGAAGGCTACAAGTTCAAATCAGCCACTCATTTTGGATGCCTCTCTTTCTGGGTGCCTCCATTTCCAGGAGCTTGATGAGAGTCACACCAGGCCTGATCTCCATAAAACACCGAGCATCCAGAGGGCCAGTTAAAAACCGCTGAGAGCTGAGGGTGCTCTATGCCTCCAGAAAATTGAGCCCAGAAATGTTTCAGGTCTGGGCGCCCCTAAAACGAGGCTCCCAAGATCAGCAGCTTCTTTTGGCAATGTTAGCCTAAATTAAATCACCCAGTTGTTTGCACAACGCGTGGAAAGAGAAGAAAGGCAGAAAGGATAAATAATTCCAGGTCAGGATTTCCTAAGAGGATTTTTTTTTTCAGTTTACCTAATCTATCTGCATGGAACATAATAAATCTGAGGAGATAATAAATAAGCAGAGCAGAAAAGAAATCACTTTATAATCAGTCCCTTAAAAAACCTCCTCCACAGCATTTAGTGCCATGATTGGCGGATGGGTGTTTCAGAGAAGGCCAAGGATGAGCGGTGAACTCCCCTGGAAAGCAGAAGTGGTCGTTCTTGGCACAGGCCTGTTCATCATCTGGACAGGACTGTAACAGTGAGCAGGGCAAGAAGTAACTTAAGAATGAATCGCTTCTCTTTTTCAATAGCCTCTTTTATGTTGTTTGGAGCTCTGTTTATACCACAGCAAAAAGCACTCCCTGCAGGACTCAGGAAGGGATCTCCATTGTATTCTGGGGGGGAGGGGGGGAGGAGAGGGAGTGGAGGGAGTGCATGGGGGAGGGTTGATCTCCTTCCTCTCGGTGGAGCACTGGGTGCGGGTGGCTGAGGGCTCTGAGGTGGTATGGCGAAGTCATGCTCTCCAGTTGCTGCCTTGTTACAGGGCCGGCCCAGAACATTTTGGCACCGGGGAGCTCAAATGATGCCCCCATGCCACCTTTTCTCCCTCCTGCCTTTTATGTCTCTTGTGCCCTCCTTCCTCCAGCACAGCACTCCACCATCTCTGTGCATCTAGAGCAGAGAGAATACATATGCACCAGCAGCAGAGACAATTTTCTACACTCTGGGTCCTAGTGGTGCACCCCCCCCCCCCACACACTCTGGCACCTGAGGTGGCCGCCTCAGTTCGCCTCATGGTAAGGCCAGCCTTGGCTGGTTAGTTCTTGTTCACATGCTCAGGGTCTAACTGGTCACCACATCTGGAGTCAGGGGGGAGTTTTCCCCAAGGTCATGTTGAAAGAGGCTTTGGGGGGTTTTTGCCTTCCTTTGCAGAGTATGGGCACAGATCGCTTGCCAGGATTATCAGGGTATTTCTCACTTACTCATTATGCTGGTAATACAGTGTCCTTGGGCACTGGTGCACCCCAGTCCTTCCCATTCTTTGCCTGTGGCAGATAACAATCTAGTCTTGTGGGCTCTAATACTTTTGATTGTTGGATTTAGTCAGCCGGTGCCTGTTGGTGAAGGTGGCCTATGATATACAGGAGGTAAGACTGGAACGATCGGATGGTCCCTTGTGGCTGTAAACGGTATGAAATTCTATGACACACTAAAGCTAGACCAAGATGATCAATATGCTTAGAAGAGATATGCTTTGAGAAAACAGCAGACACGCATCCAAAAACTGACAGCAGGAAAATACTTCAGACCACTTGGAAGGCACCCTTGTGCCTTTGGAAATATATAGTCCACCGGAACAGTCATCCCTAAATGAAGAGAAATATGCATTCAAATGACAAATGGCTTTGTTGTCCCTGCCAGGGTACAGTTTGGGGGCCAAAGTGTGAGTCACATGTACACAGACAAGAGAAGTAATGATGACAGCTAAAAATGAAACCCTTTCAAATGCCATAGCGTTCGTCTGACTTACTCACAAGGAGTATACACCTCCAGGGTAGGGAATGCTTTCTGCTCTACTAAAGCAGGGAGTGCTGCAATATCTCTAACACAGTGGTCCCCAACGCGGTGCCTGCGGGCGCCATGGCGCCCGCCGGGGCATTTGTAGGCGCCCGCCGACAACCCGGGCTGGCCCCGCCCCCCGGCGTGCAGCGCACTGGAGGCGCCGGCCCCAGGCGCGCGACACTCATCGGCGCCTGCTGCGCGGCGCTCGGGCGGCCCCAGGCACGCAGCTCGGGCGGCGGCGCCAGCCCCAGGCCAACGGCACAAGGGGCTCGGGCGGCCCCGCCCCCGGGTGCCCGGCGCGTGAGTGGCCCCGCCCCCGGGCGCCCGGCGCGTGTGTGACCCCGCCCCCGGGCGCCCGGGAGCCCGTAAAGGTTGGGGACCACTGCTCTAACAGGTCTACTGCTCTGAAACTCAGGCCTTCTGATTGGGGTGGGGGAAGGCAAGGGGATACTACCCTGAAGCCCAGCGATCCAAAAGGGCCCAGAGTGCCCATGAGCTGCCGAGGCTGCTACAGCAGTGGCTGGAGCCCCGGGCCCTTTAAATTGCTGCTGGAGCAGTTTCAGGAAGCATTCAGAGCTGCCTGGGGGAGGCACAGCACTCTCTGGGTGGAGCTGAGAGCTACCTAGCCCCTGCCGGTGGCTCTGCCCCTTCCAAGGGCATGGAGCAGGGCCCATCTGCCTTGCCAAGGGACCCAGTCTCAAACTCCTGGCCCGTGGGCCATCCCCGGCCAGATCAATTGCGCAATCTGGCCCAAGAGAGCGAGAGTTTGATAGCCGTGCATTACAGAGTTATCACAGCGTCCGGGCTGGATTGCTCAGTCATTCCAGTGAGGCTGGCATGCAGGCCGGGAGTCTGAGACCCCTGTTGTAACTGAAATAGCACACACTCTCTCTCCCCTGACATGCTGTTCCAGAGCAGGGATCTCTCTAGCTGAAGCACACACTTGCCCAAGACAGGGAACTCTTTTTCTACAGCATGTTCACTTTTCAGCTCTTTGCAGACCAGACTTCACAGAGTCCAGGGCCCCGCTACAGTAGTCACAACATTCTGTGAGATCATCAACTGGTCACATTTGGGGCCTGCACCAAACTGAGCCAAATGTTCAATATTCAATACCATTGGTGATAAACTCTGTTTCCTATGACAGGCCTTTAAGTAGCTAATAAGACTACACGAGCAAGGCTGTCAATTCAGTGAAGATCCTCTTAAGATTTTAGTGAACTGACATTTTACAATTTCAATTCCTTTCTTTTTTCCCTGCGAGAGAGAAAGCAAGATGGGCCTTGTAATACAATAATAGGAACACATAAACCCTGTGTCTTTCCTCATTTTTTACTCAGCATTTACTCAGTTTGCCTGAGTAAGAATTAGGTAAAACCTGAGTAATCTCAGGATCTGCCCCATAGTGACTATTTTCGAGTATTAAACATTGTCTTATTGGATGTGACTGAGAATCACTTATAAGATGATAGGTAGGTCTTTGAATGATTAGCAACAAGCCCGAAGGCCTCTGTGGCTACATCTAGACTGCAGGCTTCTTTCAGAAGAAGCTTTTCTGGAAGAGATTTTCCAGAAAAACTTCTTCTGAAAGAGTGCCCACACTGCCAAAGCGCATTGAAAAAGTGATCTGCTTTTTCGAAAGATAATGTCCACATTGAATGGATGCTATTTCACATTTCAGCTGTGATTACTATGGACAGAGTGGCCACCGGGGTACCTGTGCTTTTTCCTCTTCCCTCTTCTTTGAAGTAGGAATAAGAGATCCTCCGGAAAAGGGCTTTATTCCGGAGGATCGCGCCAGTCTAGATGCTTTTTTCCGGCTTTTCCCCAAGCCGGAAAAAAAGCGGCGGCCATGTTTATTTAAATCCCGCGGGGGATATTTAAATCCCCCACGGATTTCCCTATTCTGAAGTTGGAAATTAACATGCCTCTTCCGGAGAAGGGGCCAATGTAGACGTAGCCCCTCTGTTCTTTCGATTTTCTTTTGGAAGAACTCAATTGCAGTGTGGACGTAAGTGAAGTTTTTCCGAAAAAACTCTGTAGACATACCCTAACTGGAAAACTTAAACAACAAATAATCTATCCCCACCCTGTGCACTAGCTCACACTGATCCTTGGCTACATTTTCTGGAGCTCTTCCCAGCTGAAATGCAAGATACCATCCATTCAGTGTGGACACTATCTTTCAAAAAAGAAGATCACTTTTTCAATGCGCTTGGCAATGTGGATATTCTCTTTCGGAAGATGTTTTTCTGAAAGAAGCCTGCAGTCTAGACATAGTCTTACAGACCAACTCATCTACTCCTCTGAAACATCTAAATGAGTGTTTTTCAACCTGTAGATGAGGATGCCCCCAGGGCAAGGACACAAAAGGCAATCAGGGATACTGGAAGGTATTTAACACTGTAGGAGCTAAAGCAAAGGAAATCTCACTCTCTTGGTTCCGTAGGTCCTCCTTTACCTGTCAAATTCTCCGTCAGCCTCTCAAAACACACATACAACCAGATCAGATAGTTTTGGCATTGTTATCACAAATAGATTTTTTGTTTACTCGGATAATAAATGTCACAGGAAGAGTCACGAACCTTTTTGCCATCAAAGAAGGGGTTGCCGCTTTGGAAGGATAGAAAAACACCAGCTGAACTTTGGAGCATTCCACAGCTGGATCAGGATTTTGCACCTTGGGCAAGCCGGCAGCAATGGAGGCTGAAGAGACCCTCACTCAGCTGCTCAGAATCTCACAGGCTTGCTCTGTCCAGAGTTGAAGGTGAGACTGTGAGAATGGTGCAGTGTCAAGTTATTAGTTCCCATGTTGTGCCCTAAAATAACACACCCTGAGCTGGTGTCTGCTGAGATTCACGCCGGGGATGGATCAAACAACCCATCGTGCCAACACCGCCTGGGTGGTGCAGTAGTGAGCAGAAGTCTCAAGCATAAAACTGACCTGCAGATTCCAGTGCTGAAAGTGGGTGGCACGTATTTCAAAGGGAGTGCACTCAGTGCTAGGATTGGGGGAGCCCATCTGTTGACAAATACTTCTCACCACCCCATATCACCCCAGAGACAGCCATTAGTGGGCTGATGAGAATCTTCACTGGGCACTGGAGAAGCTAGCTTCCCCCCCAAGGGGCGGAGCTTTGGGAGGAAGGAGCGGTTCTGGGGGCTAACCACCCTCGCCATCCCTTCAGTGCCATCAGGCTCTTGGATATGTGACGCTAAGGGCTCTGAGGATGATTTAAAGAGCCTAGGTCTCTGGCCATAGGCAGCGAGGTGTTCAGGCCCTTAAAAAAATTCCAGCCCAGGAGTAACTTCCCCGACTGTTCCCCCCCACAACCCATGTCAGTGGCCCTGGCCATTAGTGTTGTTCATTTATGAGATTGGAAGCTGTCTACAGCCAGAAAGAGACACCCCAAAATAAAGTACAACATGAGCTGAGCAGAAAAATGGAGGGTAGCATTCAGCAACCCTACAGGCCATCATGTCTCCTGAGGGCCTTCAGCTGCGTTAGCTGAGAAACACACCTGTCACTTGGGAGAGGACAGAGATGCAAGGGGAGCCTCAGAATGGTTAGAAGGAAAGGCATCAGAACGGAGTTGTGGGAAAATAAGCAAAGGCAAACATAGGCAAAGACAGGGGTCCCTGCACAGAAGTGGTAGATTTTTGAACTTGCTGGGGGAGAGAGCATCCCCACCTGCACTGCCAAAAGCAGCTCACCACACAGTTACCCAGGTGCACTCAGAGAGGTGGGAACAGGGCTGGCCCACAACATTTTGGCACCTGAGGCGGGGAGCTCAAATGACACCCCCAAGGCCCCTTGCTTGGGCCAAAACTTTGAGAGGTTTCAATTCTGCCTTCTTCCTGTTCTATTCCTCTCATGGTACTGCTCTGCTACCTACGTAGCAGACACAATTTTCTATACTTTGGGTCCTAGTGGCGCCCACCCACAATCTGGCACCTGAGGCGGCCACCTCAGTTCATCCCATGGTAAGGCCAGCCCTGGGTGGGAACATGGTAGTTCAGCACCAAACACCCATATGAAATGACTCAGGAGCAGCCACACAAATTACTGCCTGTCTCAAATGACCAGGACACCTCCAAGACCCTAGAGAAAAAATCCTGAGGGAATTATATGATTTGATTTTTGAAGACTAAACATTTGTTAACCTCTGCCTCACTCTGGGAAGGGGCTGGCTCTCCGATCTTTAGTTGGAAAGAGAGAACAGTGGTGTCTGACTAGTCAATTTTGCTAATGAGCTATTAGAAGTTGTTTCTGAGCTGTGCATTTTGCCCTCATTATAAGTTATAACTGTTTCCAGAAGCTAAGTGGTTCTGCCTGTTGTAAGATTTCTGCCTGTTGTAATGAGAATGCTGGAGTGAAGCAGTTTTAATGAGCTATAGTGTGGATGTAAAGTAAAATAACATCTAAAAAATACCTCAAAGTGGAGTAACAGGAAGAGATAGTGAATTAAAACCAACTGAGGGAAACGGGGAGGGACAACTTTTGTTTTTAAATCATAGGCAGAACAATTAAGTTCTACACCCCCCAATCTAATCTGGATTAAATCTGGAAGAAATCTTAGGGGAGCAGGAAAAGATGCCCAGAAACTAACAGCCTCAGAGTAGAACAATGGGAGAAAACTCTTCTTGATGAGAAGGAAGAGAGTTGAACATTTTTTATTTCTAACCTCAAATCCTTTTCATGAAAATTAAAAGGGCAGTTTTCACAGTTGGCAAACAAAATCTGCCTGCATTCCTTCTCTCTGCCCCCTCCCCCTTTTGACATCTGATGCTAGCTTCACTTTGAAGTCAGCAAATTCATGCCTGAGGCTGAATTGGTGAAAATTCAACTAGTTTGCCTGGGGGAATTTTACCATGAAAAGCAGCAGGATCTGATGGAATTTCACCCAGATCAAATTGATGAATGACTGCTCCAGAGCAACCAGGTCCTTGTTAGACAATGAAAAAAAAGCTCACTGCTCTCTTTCGCATCGCTGAGCCCCAGTTTGCCCTCGCAGTGGCTTTAAGCTAAGGCAGCTCCACCGATGCCAATGCAGTTTCTTCTGATTTGCACCAGTGTGAGTTCAGGTCAGGCTTACCAGTTTAGGCTTGTGGTGGGTTGGGTCATAGTGATCCCCCTTGAGATTGTCACTGGATGGGCTGGTCATATCGCTGAACCCATCTTCTTGCCTTCTGGAGCACTCCACCACCCTGTCCTGCTGAACCAGAACCTCTGGTCTCCCCCAGCAAAGTCACAAAGTTGAAGTACCAGCCCACAGTAGAGCAACACAGACCTTGAGAGCAGCTCCACTCTGGGAAGCCTCAACCACAGAGACTTGACACAGAACCCAGGGGCACAACCCCAGTGGGATGAAAACCACAGCTATATCCATCTCATTCTGCATAACTTTTTCCTACAGAGCAAGCACATACATTATTTACTCACTTTATCAATGAAAAAGAGAGATGCACAGCTATTGTTCCCTGAAGTAACAATTATTTACACTGGGTTTAATGATAAACAACAATGATTTTATTAAGAATAAAAAGTGGGATTTAAGTGGCTGCAAGTGATAACAGACAGAATAAAGGGTATGTCTACACTACAGGGTTGTAGACATAGCAAAATGAAGTGGCAATTTAAATAATCGCCACTTCATTTACATCAAAATGGCTGCTGCGCTGTGCCGATCAGCTGTTTGTCAGCACAGCGCTGGAGTCTGGACGGTTGGCAGTCGACATCAGAAGCCTTTGTTGACTGTCCCGTTATGCCTCCTGGGATGAGGTTTACTGGGGCGGTCAACAAAGGCTTCTGATGTTGACCGCTGAGCGTCCAGACTCCCGCACTGTGCTGACAAACAGCTGATCGGCACAGCGCAACAGCCATTTTCATGTAAATGAAGCAGCGATTATTTAAATCGACGTTTCATTTTGCTATGTCTACAGCCCTCATCTACATGGCTCCATCGACGGAGCCATGTAGTGTAGACACACCCAAAGTGATTTAGTAAACAAAACAAAACTTGCCAGTTAAGCTTAATACAGTACAGGTACGTCTACACTGTGGCGCTATTTCGGGATACTTCCTATACTCCAAAATAGCTATTCTGCATCTTGACAGCGTGCCAGTTATTTTGAAATATCTTTCAAAATAACAGGCATGCTATTCTGACATCCCTATAAACCCTGTTCCATGACGATTAAGGAACATTTTACAATAGCAATTTATTTCAAAATTTGGGGCTGTGTAGACAGAGCCAAATTACAAAATAAGCTATTTCGAAATACACTCGAAATAAGCTATGCAATTTGCATAGCTCAAATTGCATAGCTTATTTCAAGCTAAGGGTTCAGTGTAGATGCACCCTGAAAGATCTTGTACTTCTCACACTAGTCCTTCTTTCAGGTAAAAATCCTTTGTAGGCCAAAAATGTCTTTTCTGACCTGGGTCCAGCAGTGCATCTCATTACTGTTCTTTTGTTCCATGTGTTTTCATGCATCCTTCTGGGGTGAGGAGGCAGTCTGTAAAGACAGTAGAAGACAATCATTAGGGTGGGAAGTCTTTGTTCATTTCTCCCCATCCTAGGGTGTGTCTAGACTACATGCCTCCTTCGACGGAGGCATGTAGATTAGCCAGATCGGAAGAGGGAAATGAAGCCGCGATTAAAATAATCGCGGCTTCATTTAAATTTAAATGGCTGCCCCGATCTGCCGATCAGCTGTTTGTCGGCAGATCGGGGGAGTCTGGACGCGATGCCCCGACAAAGAAGCCTTTCTTCATCGACACAGGTAAGCCTGGTTTCACGAGGCTTACCTGTGCCGATGAAGAAAGGCTTCTTTGTCGGGGCATCGCGTCCAGACTCCCCCGATCTGCCAACAAACAGCTGATCGGCAGATCGGGGCAGCTATTTAAATTTAAATGAAGCCGCGATTATTTTAATCGCGGCTTCATTTCCCTCTTCCGATCTGGCTAATCTACATGCCTCCGTCGAAGGAGGCATGTAGTCTAGACACACCCCTAGTGTAAAAGTACAAAATTCCATATGGATCCTAGCACTAGCTGGCCTGGTCATGTGTCTTGGCCACTTAGTCCAGATGTACAGGAAAAACAAGACTATCCACAGATCATTGTCTTGAGTATCAGACATTAAGTTCCTTAAGTACTGTTAATGTCCTTCACGAGCACATCTAGGTATATAAACAGGTTTATAGTTCATAGTTCTAACTTCTAATACAGGAATGATTCATGCACACAAATAGACTATACACAATCAAGGGACTGCAAGCTCTTCAGGGATAGGTTACATGCCCTGTTTTGCATAAAGCATACTTGAGTTATGCATATTCATATTAAAAATATTTCTATAAAGTATATAAAGGTGCAACATCACAAGGCCATCTTGAATTCAGTCACAGAGTAGCAGAGTGATAATTTCTGCAACCACAAAGGCTAGAACCAAACTCACAGCCCATGGGCCATCTATGGGCCAGAGCATATTTTCAACCTGGCAGCATGGCGGGGGCATGTGTGTATGCCCATCTCTGTTCCAAAAGTCCCACTGCTTCCCGCCACCACTCACCTTCTCCTCCCCATTGCATCCCCTCCCCCAAGGGATGTGGCCTTGGGGATTACTGGGAGGGCTTAGTGCAGGAGGACAGAAGCAGCACTCCTTGTGGTGGCAGGAGATCCAGGGAAGCAAGGCGAGTCATGCTCCAGCTCATAGATGTCCCATGGGCTGTGAGTTAACGTCTCCTGTGCTAGAACTTTAGGCCCAAATCTGCTATGTTATTTAGGCTGCTAACTTCCTCTGAAAACAGTAGAAATTAGGAGCCTACATTTTTTTGTGGATCTGGGTTTTACTGACATTTATATTCATTAAATGTTAAAATGCTGTAGAAACTGATGTGGCCACAAGGAAACCTGGGTATCACATCTAGCCGTGGCTCTACCTTTGGCCCTGACAGGATAACTCCATTTCCACAGATGTCTCAGAGGAGACTTCAGCCCTGGGATGATGATAAATGTTCATCCCTAGGTCTAGCTCCTGGGATGTTTTATTTGCTGGGCCTTTCACGCCTCTTTTGCTCTCCCTGCACCTTCATAATAGCTTCTTATGGTTTGTCAAGGAGGGAGCCAACATGAAACAAAGTGCTTTGGCCAGCTGTGGCTGCCAGGCTCAGAATCGCATCACTGTGCCTTTCCCAGAGTCCAGACCATCCAGGATTCACCCCTCACTAGCAATTACTCAGCCGTTACGTGGTAAATCACCCTGAAATGAAATGGCCAGCATCCTGTGACCATAGGCAGGAAAAGAAAGCAGGACTCACGGACCCTGTTCCTGAGTATATCCACAGTCATCACATGTTTTCTTTTTACCTGCTAATATGTGGGAGTTAAAATTTAAAAAGTTTAAATTTTTGCACAACATGAAACTGATGCTCTGCCTTCTGCTTCCAACCCCGGATGGCTGCAGAGGGAGCTGATGACGAAAGGGCTGCCTGTATATTACTCTGGGTTAGCAGAACATTCTGTGGCAGAAAGGAGCAGTGCCCAGGTATGTGTGTGTGCCTGGGGGGGAGGAAGGGAGACTGCATGTGTGCAGGTGCAGAGGCGGAGGATTGTGTGAAATTGTGGTGGGAAGTGTGTGACTGAGGGCTACATGTGCAGGTATGAAGGTGTGTGTGTGAGAGGAGTGTGACTTTTACAGGAGCACGTGCATGCATGTATATAGGAATGGGGGTGTATATGTGTCACGTGGCTGGATCTTGAGGGGAGCAGCCAGATCACTGATGCACCTATAGGTGGGGTGTTGGCCCCAAAAATGGTATAGGAGGGGGCCATGTGAGGTATTGAATAGAAGCTTATTATCTGATAATCCTATATATGCTGTTCTTGTGTTTGTATAATGTCTGTGTGTGCAATTATGAGCATGTACTTGTATGGACACTGAAGATTTCCCTGCATGTGGTTAAGCATTAGGCAGGGCCGAGCCTGTGGACATGCTAATTACTGAGGCCCTGTGGAACAATGGCTCTCAATGGGCTATGGACACACCCAAAGAATGGGGGCTGTCACCTGAGAGCAGCCAGCAGGAAACACAGAGATTGGCCTCTGACCAGGTGACCTGCTGCATACAAGAAGAGGCCAGGAAGGAGGTATAAAGAGGCCATGTGGTCGATGCCATTTTGTTCTCAGCTCAGCACTTCATCCCAGAGGCAGCACTGCCGGGATCGAAGAGCCCAGAAGACCTGTGAACCCATCCTGATGATAGGATGTGCAATAAGAACTCTTAAACCAGCAGCTGTAACATCTCTGCTAGAGCCTGCATCGAGGACTGGGAGATTCGGTGCATGTAACGTACTGTACTTTAATAACCTTACTCTCATGCTTTTCTTTCTTGTGTTAATAAACCTTTAGTTGTTAGATGCTAAAGGATTGGCCCAGGGTGATTTGTGGGTAAGGTCCAGAGGGTAAATTGACCAGGGATCTGTGGCTGGTTTCTTGGAACTGGACAGAACTTGTTCAGGGTAGGTGGGATTGGGTGCTAGGACCCCCCAACCTGTGTATAGGCCCGGGGCCATCTGGGGCATGGATATTGCTGGGGTGTCAGAGGGGTTTTGCTCGTGAGGCTTCAGGCAGGCTGCTGAAGCGCTCTGTGGGACTGGTTTGTGGCCTGTGTGGAGAGGTCACCAGTCTGGGGGCTGTAAGGAGCCCCGGATTTGAGCAATTCGCCCTGAGCGGGCACCCTCAGCTGTGCCCAGACACGGCCCGGTCCATCACAATATGTTAGTGGCGAGTGTGTGTGCATTCATGTGATGGGAGTGTGTTTGTGTATATACCTGTGAGTGAAGGGCGTGCATGCAAATGGAAGCGTGTGCATGTGTGCATTTGTACAAGCAGTATGTCTATGAGTGCATGCAAGTTGTGTCTATGCATGTAAGTGAGAGAAAGAAGAGGGGAAAGGAGCCTGGGCAGTTGTGTTGACCTTTGCCCTGGCTCAGTGTCCATATCTATCACCACTTCTTTTCATTGTGGCAGCTTTCTCAGCAGGGGTTGGATACCGAGCCATGCAGTTCTACAGAGCTCCCAGCAATCAGCTGTAAAAAGTAAAGGGATTGGGGTGAGGGGAATGTGTCTCCTAATTGATTAGCTCCATGAATCACAGAAATGCCAGCCTGTCAAAGAGTAAATCACTGGAGCTGTCTCTGATATCTCCTTCGGTCAAGGACACACCACCCTACCACATATGTTGGCTTTCCCTCTAGTGTGCTTTCTCTCCTTCCCTTTCCTATACACTGTTGTGTTTTTTCATTTGGTGCCAGCAGCCCTGCCACCTTGTGCTATGGTGCCTTCAGCTCTTCCCTGCTAAGCAGGGCCGGTTTGGATTGGCGTGTCGATAGGAGATTGCCAAGCAAGGCCTGGGTGCCACAGGAAGTGGTTCTTATGACTCTATAGGGGCCATTCTCCTCTCTGAGGGCCAGACTGCAGTAACTGTACGAGGAGTGAATAGTTCTTGCCTCCAATGTGATTATTCCCAGCATAAAGTGTGTTTGAGTCTGAGTAAGGGTATTACAATGTGATAGCACTAATTTGGTGCTAAGGGGGCATTGTCGTGCGGGAGGTGGAAACCAGAAGTCTTGGTCCATTTAGTTAACTAAGGATCTGCTGTCATTTTGCCCACATTTCTTACACTAGTGGAGCTGCTCTGGCAATAGTGCAATGGTGGGAGACCGTAAGCAACAGCTCAGTGAAGATGCAACTTCTCTAATGGTATTTTGGCATCGCCACCAGAAACAGTTAATGAAAAATGCTGTTTGAACGAACAAAAAAATAATGAAGCAAATTTTTTGGAATCCCAGGTTTTGTTCAGTTCAAAGGTTCAGGGTGGTTGATAAAAGTTCAGCCACTGTGCTAATGATAATGCTCTTCTAGGTTTGTGTCATTTTACATATGACCTTGTCAGGCCGTAGACTGCAAGATGGGAAAAGGTTGCCTTTCATTTTTTTGTTAGCCAACCATGCCTGCAACCAAGGAATGCATCTGCTTTTTCGAAAAAAAAATTCAGAAAAGCAGACACATTTTCTTCGGCATCCCTGTACATTTTTTTGGGTGAAATTTTTTTAAATAAACGATTTTTAAAATCATTTTGTTTGCAGGGATGCCGAAAAAACGTGTCTGCTTTGCCATCTTGTGTAGGTGACACACCAAAGTGATGCTGCCCATTGGCTTAGATGCCAAATCGGGTGTGGGCTGGGTCTGGAGACAGCCTGGTTGTCTCTGTCACTCACTTGGACAGGATGTTTGTTTGATCATGGGAAGAATACTGAATGCCAAGATTTTCTGCAAGAAAACATTGCTTCCTTCCCATGTGGGATGGGCTGCTTGAGCTGCTGTCTACACCGCCAAAGAGCTGGCCCAAGAAGGGAACAGTCACTGACATTTACAGGCTGCCTCTCTCAGTCGTTAGTTCGAATTAACTTTGATAGGCGCTACACAGGCAAACCGCTAGTTCAAACTTAATTCGAACTAGCGGAGCGCTTAATTCGAACTAGGTAAACCTCATTCCACGAGGACTAACGCCTAGTTCGAATTAAGTACAGGCAGTCCCCGGGTTACGTACAAGATAGGGAC
Organism: Pelodiscus sinensis; assembly: GCF_052426305.1. NCBI lineage: Eukaryota > Metazoa > Chordata > Testudines > Trionychidae > Pelodiscus > Pelodiscus sinensis. Next base: position 31,667,076 of record NC_143065.1, read on the forward strand.
TGTAGGTTTGTTCTTAAGTTGAATTTGTATGTAAGTCGGAACTGGTACATATTGTAGGGGAAACTCTAGCCAAACATTTCTCCAGAGCTCAGTTTTATTCTCCCACACCTCACTTCCCTCAGTCCTTTATTCTCAAGCTGAGGTGTCTGCTGAGAAAAGCTGCTCCGCGTCTCCCTGGTCTGCTGGGGGAAGCGCTAGCTTCGCGTCTCCCTGGTCTGCTGGGGGGAAGCAGCTAGTGCGGGGTTGCCTCACCCCGTTTGTAAGTAGGGATCCGATGTAAGTCGGATCCATGTAACCCGGGGACTGCCTGTAGTTCGAATTAAGGGCTGTGTGGCCACTTAATTCGAACTAGTGGGAGACTAGTCCTCCCCAGCTTTCCCTGGTGGCCACTCTGGGCACCACCAGGGAAACTCGTCTGCCCCGCTCCCAGCCCTGGAGCCCTTAAAGGGGCATGGTCTGGCTAAGGTGCCCGTGCCAGGTGCAAGCCTGCCAGCACCCAGCCAGCAGACCCTGTACCTGGCACGGCATTAAGCAGCCACTCGCTGCCACCCAGCCCTCTGCCTCTTCCCGGGACCAGGCTGGCGGCTCCCGGGAGCCTGCCCAGGTCCACAAGAGGCGGGCACCCACCTGGTCTAGTGCGGAGATCGTGGACCTCATCCACGACCTCCGCACTAAGCACAGGAAAGTGGCCGTCTAGGGCAGGAGAGCTGCCAGCCTGGCCACCCAGGAGCAGGTCTGCATGAAAATCAGGGTGGTCCAGTGAGACCCCCGACCCTGAGCCCTGAGCTTAGAATGGCCATACTGGGTCAGACCAAAGGTCCATCTAGCCCAGTAGCCTGTCTGCTGACAGCGGCCAACACTAGGGACCCTGGAGGGGATGGACTGAAGACAATGACCAAGCCATTTGTCTCGTGCCATCCATCTCCAGCCTTCCACAAACAGAGGCCAGGGACACCATTTCTACCCCCTGGCTAATACCACTCCATGGATCCAACCTCCATGCATTTATCTAACTTCTCTTTAAACTCTGTTCTAGTTGTAGCCTTCACAGCCTCCTGCAGCAAGGAGTTCCACAGGTTGACTATTTGCTTTGTGAAGAAGAACTTTCTGTTATTAGTTTGAAGCCTGCTACCCATTCCTTTCCTTTGGTGTCCTCTAGTCCTTCTATTATGGGAACTAATGAAGAACTTTTCTTTATGCACCCTCTCCACACCACTCATGCTTTTATAGACCTCTATCATATCCCCCCTCAGTCTCCTCTTTTCTAAGCTGAAAATTCCCAGTCTCTTTAGCCTCTCTTCATATGGGACCTGTTCCAAACCCCTGATCATTTTAGTTGCCCTCCCCTCTCCCACCCTCTCTCTTCCCCTCTCCCACCTACTTTTCCCAGTCTCCCAGACTTTTGTTAAATAAAGAGAGTTTCTATTTTTGAACACACGTGTCCTTTATTTTGTACATCAGGAAGGGGGGCTAGGGAGGGGTAAGTGGAAGGATGTGAGGGAGGAATGGGGTACGAGCCCCCGATGAGGAGGACTGGGGTGGCTCTGCGGGCTTCTCGGGGTGAAAAATCTCCTGCAGCCCCTCGATTGACCCCCCCGGATGGCAGCCTGCGGCAAGTGCAGCTGGGCTGATGGCCGAGTGCTGTGATGTGTCCAGTGTGGGTAGTCCGGGCACTCCAAGCCAGGACTGCTTTGCAAGCGGGGAACCCCTGAGAACTGTCTGTCCGGGGTGGGGGTCGGGTCCCTTTAAGCGCAGCCCTCGGCCAGCCTGAGACAGCAGCTCCACGCTCTAAGTCCTAATCTGATGCCCTGCCGGCACTGCTTCCGGCCATCCTTAACCTCGTTTCAGGGTCTACTCAATGTGGACATGCTAGTTCAAATTAGCAAAACGCTAATTCAAACTAGTTTTTAGGTCTAGATGCACTAGTTCAAATTAGCTTAGTTCGAATTAACTAATTCGAAGTAAGTTAGTTCGAATTAGTGCTGTAGTGTAGACGTACCCTCAGAGGTCACTGGAAGCACAAGATGCCCTCTGCACACCTGTCTTCACAATAGGCGCTAATGGCGGAGTAACGTCACCGACAGAGCATGAGAGGGGCTGCTTGTTGCCTGCTCCCTTCCTCAGAAACAGAGGCCTCGTGGCCATTCCTGGTGGTGCAACAGATTGCACATGTTTGACATATTCTTCTTAGAACAAGAAGCAATGAGCTTAAACTACAGAAAGGGAGGTTTAGGTTGGAAATTAGGAAAAAGTTCCTAACTGTCAGGGTGGTCAAACACTGAAATAAATTGCCCAGGGAGGTTGTGGAATCTTCATCTCTGGAGATATTTAAGAGTAGGTTAGATAAAGGTCTATCAGGGATGGTCTAGACAGTATTTGGTAGGGCAGGGGACTGGACTCGATGACTTCTCGAGGTCCCTTCCAGTCCTAGTATTCTATGATTCTATGACAGGCAGTTGACAATGCTTTGGGATCCCCCAGTGACAGCGCTCACTGTTGGTCCAGCTCCCACCTCCTTCAACATTCACTCTGGGTAGTGAGGCACTGGGATGAATACAGAGAACAGCAACAAAACAAAAGAGAGAAACTAGTTGAGAGTTAAAATTACAATGAAAGCGATCGCAGAGAAAGATTAAAGACAAGACGCATGAAAGGAGGGATAGAGCGGGGGCTAAGGCACAGAACAGCCACTGAGAACAATTGTTTTTATTTCCTGATTCTGCCCCAGGCTTCCTGTGGGATTTGGGCAAGTGACAGAATCTCCCTGTTTCTCCGTTCCCCCTCTGTAACTGGGGAAAATGACCTTATAGGAGCTGAGTGAGGGCAAATCCTTTGAAGTAAGTATTAGACATGGTAAAAGAAATACTGGAGAAAGGAGATCAAGGACATTGGTTGAGTGCCAGAACTCCCATTGCCTTCCCAGATATGTAGGCTATCAAGTATCCCTCCAGCACAGGCAGATGTTGCTTTTAAAAGATGAGCTGTCAAAGGACAGATGACCATTGGAGACTCTTTCTAGGGCATAAAGCTAGTGAATGTTTCACAATTCAGAATAAAAAGTAATCTACTTTCTCATGATTTCTGTATGTACTGGCACATTAGATACTTCCTAGACATGGTTATTAATGAGTGAACTCCAGAAAAAGGGAAAAACTGATTATTAGAAAAACCCAAATGATGGCATAAGCCTTATACATTCCCTTCTCGCTTGTATAACGTTTTCACTGAGAAACACTTGATGGAACAGCATATATATACGTCTTTATCTTGGACAGATCTTTGGAATCTTCTTAAAGATCAGCGGCACTTTGAAGCTTCTATTTGCAACACTTACATGCAAAGGTGATAATCTGTGCTGGGTTTACTTTGCTATTTCCTCCCAGTTTTGAACAAAATGAATCCAGATCTACATTTAAGATGCTCCAAATGTGATTATCAGTTGCTCTCACTTTTGCATTATTCACGCCCCGTACATGTGCTGGACTGGGGCATCGATCCGCTAGTTCATTTGTTCCAAGTCGTCAATCCATTGCCTAGTTAACCCTTTATTTGCCATTCTGGTGCCAACTTTGGAGTGCAGAATGCTAGAGGGTCAGACAATGTTGCAATAGAGCTCTGTAACACTAGAGTGAAATGGCCATAATGCAGCAGTGAATTAGGTCCAATGTCGGTGGATGGTACAGTCCTAAAACTATTGATTGTACCAGCAAAGCCCACTTAACATGCATGGCAGGAGCAATATGAATCTACCTTAACCCAGTGAAAACAACAGCCTTGAGCAACAGCACAGAAGAAAACAATATTCTGGGACTTTACTACATCATATCACCTTCTGTTTCATAAGAATGTAAGACCATAAAAATGACCATACTGAGTCAGAAAAAACGTCCATCTATCCCAGTATCCAGTCTGCCAACAGTGACCAATGCCAGATGTCCCAGAGGGAGGAAACACAACAGCTAATCTTCACGTGAGTCCTTGCCTGTCATCCATTTCCAGACAAACAGAGGCTAGGAACACCATTCCTATCCATCCTGGCTAATAGCCATGAATTTATCTATTTTTTTTGAAACCCGTTAAAGTCCTAGTCTTCACAACATCTTTTGTCAAGGAGTTCCACAGATTGACTGTGCACTGTGTAAAGAAAAATTTCCATATGTTTGTTTTAAACCTGCTACCTGTTAATTCATTTGGTGATCCCTAGTTCTTATATTACGGGAACAAGTAAATAACTTTTTCTTATTCACTTTTTCCACATCAGTCATGATTGTATAGACCTCTATCATATCCCCCCCCCCCTTAGGCTGTGTCTAGAGTACAAAGAAAAGCTGGAAAAAGATACGCAAATTGCGAATGCAAATTCTGCTTTTCTTCCGAAAGAGGCTTTTCTGACATTGGCCCGTGACACTGGACCTCTGGTATCCCAGAAAAACTCTGCAGTCTACACGTACCCTTAGTGTCCTCTTTTCTAAGCTGACAAGTCCAAGTCTTTTTAATCTCTCTCTTTATATGGGACCTGTTCCAAACCCATACTCATTTTTGTTACCCTTCTCTGAACCTTTTCCACTGCCAATATGTCTTTTTTGAGATGAGGCGACCACATCTGTACAGTATTCAAGGTGTGGGCAAACCATAGTTTTATTTAGGGACAATAAGATATTCTCTGTCTTATTCTCTATCCCTTTATTTTTCAGGCTCTGGATCTGAGCTATGTTCAGGCGAATTAGGCTCTTGTTAGTATTCAGTATTTAGGTGTGTAAATAGAGAGAAGATGGATGGGAGGGGGAGTTCATTGTTTAGAATTGTTAATTTCATGGACCTTGCATATCTGGTAATGGGACACAGCTTGCTTCTGTCATCTGAAAGAACATGGGCCCCTCTCTAATTTCCATGAAATAATTTTTCTCTTTATTTATCTTAAATAAACAAAGAGTTCAATAAAGATAAAACATGCAAGGAAAAATGCAACGTGAAATAAATGTTTTTACTTAGCAGGGGAAGGGAGTACTAGAAGGAAAAATTCTGGAAGGCCAAAGCAACAAGGAAAGGCATTCATTCTTGCCAGGGAAACACAGCTCTGAATTTCGGGACTTGTCAGGTATGTCTAAATGGAATGTCTACTCTGAATGACAGATTTCCAAACAGTTTACTTTAAAATGTATATGTAATTTGCTAGTTTTAAGTCTGCATATAAATTCCAGGTCAGACTTACACGGATTTATTTATTTTTAACTAAAGCTTTACCTATAATCTCTAACAGTCGGATCAGTTCATCTGTGCAGGATACAGTTATCTGGGAGGCTGATCATGCATGTGTGTAATGCACATGCAAAGGACAAACAATGAGGAGTCTTGTAAAGACTAACAGATTTATTTGGACATAAGCTTTCATGGGTAAAACCCATTTTGTCAGAAGCATGGTGTCTCCATGGACCTAATGAAGTGGGATTTACCCACGAAAGCTTATGCCCTTAATAAATCTGTTAGGGTATGTCTACACTTGCCCCCTAGTTCGAACTAGGGAGGCAAATGAAGCATACTGAAGTTGCTAATGAAGTGCGGGATTTAAATATCCCGTGCTTGATTAGCATATTCGCGGCTGGTCGCCATTTTAAAATGCCAATAGCCCGAATTAACTCGCCACGTGTAGATGCGGTAGTCTGATCCAAAACCCTTCCCTGAAATTAACTGTTACTCCTCGTGCAATGACATACCCCTTAGGGTATGTCTACACTAGCCCTCTAGTTCGAACTAGGGTGGCTAATGTAGGCATTCGAACTTGCAAATGAAGCCTGGGATTTAAATATCCCAGGCTTCATTTGCATGTTCCTGGGTGGGCACCATTTTTAAATCCCCTTAGTTCGAACTGCTGCTACACGCAGCAGTCAGAAGTTAATCCAAACTAAGTCCTTAGTTCGGATTAACTGTTACATCTCATTGCAGGCAGTCAGTTCGAACTAAGGGGATTTAAAAATGGCGCTCACCCAGGAACATGCAAATGAAGCCCGGGATATTTAAATCCCGGGCTTCATTTGCAAGTTCGAATGCTTACATTAGCCACCCTAGTTCGAACTAGGGGGCTAATGTAGACATACCCTTAGTCTTTAAGGTGCCACAGGATTCCTTGTTTTTGCAGATACAGACTAGACATTTCACGGCCACATTGCTAACATCCTGCTGATAGATAGAGGCTACCCCTCTGAGACATGCAAAGGAAATGAGGCCCATCATAGAGCTCATCACCCTCTGCTTCCAAGTGTAAGGTGCACTTCTTCCACCTGCTTTCTCTAACATCAACACTGATCAGCATTTAAAAGAAAACATTTGCTTTAAAAAAGCTCTCCAAACAAATCACCACAAAGCACACATGATTCTATCCTTGGGAGAGAGAACAAAGATACTGCAGTGATGAAAGTGGTGTAGTGACCTACATAGACTACTGTGCTGAAGCACTATTGAACCAGGGACTGCAGATGTACAGGCTGAAATAGGGAAGGCTGTTTGATTATATCTAGGTGCAGAGTTTGCATTCCAGTTCACTTGTTCCAATGCCTATGCTGGCATGACATTAGGAACATCACAAATCAATCATGTGAGAGAGGGGGTTAAGAACCAGAACTCCAAAACTAATTTTTTGCCCCTCCACAGCCTCTAGGGACCACTGACATTTTAATCCCAGGATGCTTTGTGTTACATTCCACAAAATGTCTAAACATATATTTAAAAATATATCGGAAGGAATATGTCATTAGGACTGGCTCATATTCCTGTAAATTTCATTACCACTGCTAGTTATACTGGGGCAGGTTTTTTCTTGCAGCTCAAAAGAAAGGAAACTATGTTCTTTAAAAGAAGCCTTAGCCCATATACAACAGATTTTTTTTTGTCCCACCTTGGGGTCAGAACCATCAGGGTTCAAAAATCAGGAAGTTGCCTGCAGTCATGCAGGAATCTGACGGATCTACTCCCTGTGACTTGGAGTGCTAAGAAGAGCTCTGTAGAAGTCTTGAAAAATTTAGTGAGGCTGCTGCTATGCAAAAATGATACAGGGTCCATGAGCATAACATCTGTCAGAAAAGCTGGCAGCTGGCAGAACCCAGAGTCAAGTAAAGGAAATCCTGGAGAGAAATGAGTTGTAACTTGCAAATCAGATGTTGAGCAGTGGAGGTGGGGACTTGCAGGATAGAAGGAAGAGAGAGCAGGGAGTCAGCTAGATGTGTGGTTGTGAGGATTACTGACTAAGCCTATAGCTGTACTCGAAAGGTTTGGTGACAAAAGTGCTGTCAACATGCAAAAGTCACCAAAAGTGAAAACTGATCACACCAATTTTTTTGCCTCCCATTGTTGACATTTCATGGCCACATTGCTAACAGCCTGCTGACAGACAGAGCAAAGCAACGTGGGTAAGCATTCCACAATGCAGTGTTGTGGAAAGGTAGAGCTGATCCCTGTGTTTTTTGGGATTCCTTTGTAGCTCTGTGCGTTCTCTGTGCTGAGGAATGTCAAATGAGCACTGCAGTTTCTCCCACCATCTCCTTGCAGTAGCAGTCTGCCTGCTCAGCTGTCAGACACTTCCTGGAACTTTGAAAGGAGAGGGGCACAGGCCTGCAGGGCAGCAAAGATCACAAAACTCTGAGCACAGTCATCAGAGCAGGCATTATGAGATACTGGCAGAAGCTAGTTCTCTTGATAAAACAAACAGCAGAGTCCACATTGGCTCTTTGCTGACAATAAAGAGAGGGACAAAGAAAAAAGTCTCTTGCAGAGGTAGAAGATTTTTGTTGCCAAAACTGAGTGTTTTTCCTGACAAAAGTAGCGTTTCAGTATAAATGCTCTCACTGTTTTGTTGCCAAAAGGCAGTTTTTGGTGACAAAATGTGCCAGGGTGGACAAGCCCTAATTTATCCAGAGACCAGAATAGTAAATATCTAGAGAAACAACACATGTGGAGCAAGATTGAGTGCTCCGAGGTAGGAGAGGGAAGGGGAACATAGATGGATGTTCACATCATTTTTCTGTTTGTTCCAAAATGGCTCCGTTGTGTGTTTCATTATGATCCATATGCTGCTCTCTGATTATTGAAGACTCTGAGATCACCTAAATTTGACCCCCCCCCACACACATCAATTTTACACCAGTTTTACTCCATTGTCTTGAGGGGAGTTACTCCTGATTTACACCAATGCAGACTCAATCCCTGTATGCAATGCAGCTATAAGTAGATTAGGGACACTTGTCACGGCTGTGTTTCTCCAGATCTATAACAGGGTAAAGCCATTGAATTCAATGCAGAGTGAAGTAAAACAGAAGAAGTGCATGAATGAATCTGGCTCTAGAAATGTCTCCCATTTGTTCAATTCAGCCACATTTCCTGAGGCAACCTATAGAGCCAGGGGGCAAATGTATAAAGTGCTGTGGCCAAGGATCAACATTTCCCCTCCATTCTCAGAGCACGAGAAGATTAATCTGCTATAGGCTGTATTCTTTAAGTGTGTGGTTTCCTGTCTACACTGCAGGCTAAAGTCAAGTGAAGATACATTAATTGAAGTACCTTAACTCAACTTTTGGCACTGACTTCACAGCAGGACATTAGAGGAAGAACACTCTTCCTTCAACTTCCCTTACTCCTTTGTGAAATGAGGGTTACAGGAGTCGGAGTAAGAAGTCCTGCAGCTCGCCATAAAGGCTTGGTGGGTGGCTGTGCTCTTTGTCAGTTTGGAATAATGTCAGTTATTCTGAAATAATGCTGCTGTGTAGACATGCCCTGGGTGAAACAGAGAACTGAGCAGTCACCTATTTGCCCTGGACTCAGATCCTTTGCATTCTCCCCCTCACTCCCTTTGGAGGGTATTTCAGGGACAGACGGTGTGAAACTAATCTGCATGTATAATACACATTGTTATTTGTTCTCTCCATCTGCAGGCAGGCAGCAGAATCTCCCACATGGTTCCCTCCAAAGGGGGGCTCAGGGCAGCTGTTTGACCTCATCTTGTGTTGTGCTACCTAGAGGGGTAGCCAAAATTCGCTCTACCTGCCCCTTAGCCTGTCATACAGATGAACAGCAGACACCTTGGATTTGTACCCAGACTACACAGATGCACATCATACATCACTTGGGAGCCTTATTATGTTTCCTTTAAGATGAGGTCTGATGTGGAATTGTCAAGCTGTGCAAATAGGGTGAAACAGTGATTCCAGTAATATGTTAAAATGACCACTTTGACATGTTTGCACTCACTTCTAGGTAGTTTATTTTAAGACACACAAGTGGATTTCTTTGCAACCTCAAACAACTGTCAGGGAAAAACAAACTCTAATAATAAATTTGTACAGGTATCCCTGACAAGCAGTAGCACTGGAGACATTCTAGTTAACATCGTTATCATTTTGTTCATTTTTCTGATGTCTGTTGAGAGCATGTGGTTTACCACTAGTCTTCAGTGCCTTGGCTTCTTCAGCACTTCTGTTGGTGATGAACTCTGTTACTTCACTACTGGAAAAGCCTCCAGCAAGAGGGTGTGTTTGGGTTGCATGTGTTTCTGCGCAGCCAAGGGTATTTTGAACCAACTCTTCATTAGGGAATTTGACAAGTGACTGTCTGTTGTGTATCACATTTTGAAACTTTCAGTGGAGGCCCAGGGCAGCTACCAATCAGCTGATATTTTTTGCATCCAACCTTAGATCCAGACCAGCGTTGTCTTTCTTCAGTTTTCACAGGGTTATTATTGTCATATCAATCTCAGGCTTTGATTAAAGAATTAGGTTTGTAAAATCCTTTTAGGACATGCTTCAAGTACCCAGCAGCCAATTCATCAAATGCGTGGAACTCGTTTCCAGACATCATTTGCATGACAGCCATGGCATCTTGGATGCACACTGTGGTTTCTTTGTTGCATGCTTTTAGCACATGGGTTTGTTTAGCTTGAGCTTCCAGCTGATACTCTAATTCAGCATTGCCTGTTCTCATTATTCCATCAGCATGGAAGAAGGACATAGGCACAGGTCCTGTTGGGTGACCGTGCCAGTCTATATTATTATTGTCACGTTTTTACAAGCCTATGATACCTTTTGTACAAAGTAGGCCCTATGAGGTATCACTTGAAAAGCCATAATGCTAAATATCATTATTCTGTTAAACTATGCACAGCGATGCAATATATGAAGTTATAAGGATGTTACTGAAATATTTGTCATTCTGGGTTTTTCAGAGACAAAGGGCAGATCTATACTAAACCTATGGTCAGCTTAAGAAAAGCAACTCCAGCTACTTAAATAATGTGGCTGGAGTTGACTTACCTTAAACCAAATATCTCCGGCATCCCCATAGCGGGAGGTTGACAGGAGAAACTCTTCCATTGACTTCCCTTACTCCTCCTGACTGCCACTATGAGAAGTTCTGGAGTTGACAGGGGGCATCCTCAGCATTCGATTTAGTGGGTCCTTACTAGACCTGCTAAATTGAACACTGGAATTTCGACCTCTGCAGTGTCAATCCTCCATTTAATATAGACATGGCCAAAGACACAAGCACACAGACAGGTGTTAAAGGGTCATCACCTACTTAGGCAGCTATCTTCCAGTGAGGAGGACGTGCAAAGAAGAAAGTTACATTTCATGACAGGGAGGATTCATACCTCACAACCATGACAGTGTGTCAGCATGACTCAAAAAGGATTTCTAGCACAATTATAAAGAAGGATAAAAACACTTGACTCATCCCTTTTCTCCCATCCCTTGGCTCGTGGCATCAAAAATTCTTAAATAACTTAACAAAGGGGAGCAATCACAGCTATCCCCACTCGGAATCACTTGCAATCTACTTTTCTGTTGTCGATAAACTTCTCTTATTGTTTTATCTCAAACAGGGTATTTGGATTAGAGTGTGTGGGAAGTTCCATTTGGGATAACAAGACCAGCACTTTTATTTTTTTCCCCTGGATGAAATGATGGGCTCCTTATGAGCTTGTACTATACAGAAGGCTACTGAGTAGAACAAGACACATGTTTCTTATGGAACAAGGATGGGATTAGAAAGCTTGCAGGTGTTGCCCCATATGTAATTCATGAGTGACAGGTCAGAGTGCTCCTGTATTTGGCTGGGAGGGAATTTGCTTGCTGAAGGCCACGTGAGCAGGCCAAGAATGGCTGTTCTACCAGAGAAGCACTGTAAAAGGCACCCAAGGCCTGATAGTTATTGGGACAATGCTGTTTGATAGTCCAATTTGTACCCTGGGGAATGTGACATCGACTACAAAGAGTTGCCATCAAAACAGCCTCTGCACCTTTTTAAGTGCAGAACTCTCCAAAAAACAATTTCTCACCTGATCACTTCTGGGATTGTCCTTCTCTTGCCAGACTTCAGTTTGGCCTTCTTGGCCACATGAGCAAATGTTCTTGACTAGGCTTTATGAAATAACATGCCCCTTTGAAATCACAAATCTCTCCCTTCCTTCTTCACCAACACCTGCTATTTTAAGCAGACTCTTGTACACCTGATATTGCAAACTGGCTAGTAGATTTGTTAAGCATCTCGACACGATTCTGTATTGAAGAGGTTTGTCATATGGTGGATGACCCAGTTGGTGGGAGCTGCTCATTCTCCCCCTTCACTGCAGAGTCGTGGAGGCTAGGAGTTGTTTGTGGACTATGTCTTCACTGCTTCTTGTTAGGCCACCTTTCTTTCTCTCGTAGCTTTTTGGGTATTCACAGTATGAAACAGTGTATCATCCTCTCTAACACTCACACTGACCTGTGCATGTGTCACTGAAATAAAAACCTAGTTTCTAAAGTACTTCAAAGACTCGTCCTGTATGCAGAGACAATTGCAAATTAAACTTTCTACCAGGCAGACATTAGATGCTACATGGGATGTTCAAAAGGTTAGAATTGGACAAGTATGGCCAGTATTTAATTTGTAATGGAAGAAATGCCAGCACTCAAGCACTAACGGTGCAGGGGCTAATAGGAATTTTTGAACATTCAGAACTAATGCAGCAAGCCCAAAGGTGCTGGGACTATGAACTGCCAAGCCTGGTGTAGTAAGATGAGGATCTGAAACATAAGCCCACATATCACAGGCCGGGTAAAAGGCCTGAGGCCTAGACAACAATGGTCAAGGCTTTGCTAATATAAAGCAAAGTTAAGCTGTGAGCAAGAGGCAGGCCCTGCTCACAGAAACTGGCAAGAACAGGGCTGATATTACAGAAACACTCAGACCTAAGAGGTACTTGGCACAGTCTGGAAGCACATTACAAAGGGGTCATAACAACACCTCATTAAGAGACATCTTGGTACCAGCCCCTCATCCCAAATAATATACATACCAACCCCTAGGTTCAGGACTGGGTCTAAATTGACAGCATGATGGATGGTAAGTGAACCCCCCTTCCGTGAGGTAAGGGGTGGTAACTAGCTAACAGAGGGTGGCAACTTGATACATCAAGAGTGTTTGTACCTGTGTATAAAAGTGCACCCCAAAGGGTGATCATTCACTGACCATTGGGGCGGGGGAGGGTGCTAAAATCCAGAACGTGTAGTGGGGCGTTAGTCCATTGTCACAGCTTACATAGGTGTAGTGGCTAAGTGGTGTGTTTTCGCTGATAACTATTATTGCATGATGCTTGGCAATAAACCTACTTGGGCACTTTCAATCCTTATTTGATTTGTGGTCTCTGGGGGCTCTCTCGGGAGTCTGTTGTGTTGACTAATTGTGCATGGTTAACGCGTTAGACAGGGGAGCACATGCACTCAGCCGAAAGTTTATCATCATTGATGGAGTAGAGGAACCCATTGGGACGACCCTGCTTGACTGATGGATGACGCCTGGAGGTGCCAGAGATCAGGAGTGGCAAGCCCTGACACTAATTTAGCACTGAGCATTGCATGAGGCATTCAGATACACGTATGTCTATCCACTATTCCGTACAAACGCAGGGCGTATGATCAGTACTACTGGCTCTGTAATGAGGTGGCACCCCCTCTTGTGAGCACCACTGGCCAGGAGTGTGTCTGCATCTCTCTCAGCCTGTGGTGACCTCTATCTGTGGTTTCTCAGGTGGGTGTTCAGTGACTTAGCATCCCAACTGAGCCACACTCAGGCTGTGTCCAGACTCCATGCCTCCGTCGACGGAGGCATGTAGATTAGCCAGCTCGGAAGAGGGAAATGAAGCCGCGATTAAAATAATCGCGGCTTCATTTAAATTTAAATGGCTGCCCCGATCTGCCGATCAGCTGTTTGTCGGCAGATCGGGAGAGTCTGGACGCGATGCCCCGACAAAGAAGCCTTTCTTCATCGACACAGGTAAACCTGGTTTCACGAGGCTTACCTGTGTCGATGAAGAAAGGCTTCTTTGTCGGGGCATCGCGTCCAGACTCTCCCGATCTGCCGACAAACAGCTGATCGGCAGATCGGGGCAGCCATTTAAATTTAAATGAAGCCGCGATTATTTTAATCGCGGCTTCATTTCCCTCTTCCGAGCTGGCTAATCTACATGCCTCCGTCGACGGAGGCATGGAGTCTGGACACAGCCTCACAATCTGTATGTGAAACTAACCAGACCCTTTCTGGGGTTATACAGTCCAATGAGACCTATCCCAGTACCCCTCCATGGTGTCTTTGTCTATATCAGAGGCAGCAAGCCGAGGAGCGGGGGACCAGGAGCCAGTGCTTTAAAGCCAGTTCCCTCCAGAACTGTCTCCATGGTGCTGAGGGGGCGAGAGCGGAGGCAGGCAGAGGCGCAGCCAGGGAGAACTGGCAACCAAAATGACTTCACTCCTCACCCTTAAATAGGTTTTGCCTAAGGTGGGACTCCTTTCTGTTCAGTCTAAACTTTCCCTGTGCTCTTGTGAGAAACTATGGATCCCAGCATCAGGGGACAGGGTCACATGTCTTAGTAGGACCCACCACAGCCCCTCCTCCCAGGTTTGCAGGAAAAACAAATCTATTCACAGATCATTGTCCTGAGTATCAAGCCATACACTCGAGGGTGTCCTGACCCATCACAACTGGTGCCAAGCCCTTTAAGCAGTTCTTTGGGTGTTACTAATGGCCCTCACTTAGGACGTCTACTTTAGTGACACAGGTTTATACTTCATATTTCTAACTTCACATGGAGGACTGATATATGCATGCAGTAGATTATAACCTTTTCAATTATATGTCACGGGAAGTATTTCACATAAAGCATATTTCATCTATGCAATATTGATATCTGAAGCATATTTTCATAAAGCATATTGAGTGCCACGCTACAGAGGTGTTTACATCTGCAAAACCGGGGCACAGGTATGTAGGTGTAATGTCGCAGACAAAGAAGTGAAAAACTTTGAAAAGTTACCTCTGAATGTCTTTAATAAAACTATGTCTGCCCTACTATAGAGTTTAAATGGCATGATCTCCCCTGGCCAGCTTGACACTGTAGTCTTTTAAATACATGTGGTTCTAAAGTTGTGTGTGTGTGTGTGTGCGTGTGACAGTGTGTTTGCGTGCATGTGTATAAATATTAAAAGCACAAGTGTGAGAATACACGTGGCCTTCTAAATGAGGTTATATATACACACAGCTGTTGTGCTGTCAGAAAATGTAACAAACCTACATTTTTACCAAGAGTGTGAAAGTCAAATCCGCACGCAAAGTGAGAGAGAGCACATATGTTTGATAAACTACATAGGACATGATGTCATGCCGTTAGCCAAATCCTGGTCCTGCAGAGGTCAACTGAAGGTTTGCCATTGACTTCAAAGGGATCAGGATTTGGCAGGTTGTATTTCTGGTATTTTCTTTGGATTAGCCAGATCCTGCTGCTGAAAAGGCAAAAGTACCACAGTACCAACCAGTCACAGCCCTTCTCTGATCTCTGAGTTCTCAGCCATGCAGAGGAGACATAACAATGGAATGCTACAGAGAGTTGACCATGGATGGGCAAGACGTGGGCTGGAAGTGGTCTGCCAAGCCTTTTAATTTGGTCCATATGCTCCCTGCAACATGAAGCATCACAGCTCATGGTGTCTAGCTGCTCTCTGTCGCTCTCCGCTCCTATTGGCCGGAAACTGAGCATTGGGAGCTAAGAGATTTTGCTGGGAGTGGGGGAAGTGCAGCACAATTTCTCAGCTCCCATTGGCCGGTTTCCAGCCAATAGGAGCTGAGAGATTTTGCTCAGGGTGGGGGCAGGTGTGCAAAGCTGTGCAGCGCAGAGATCCATGAGGAATAGCGAGCCGGGGGCTGCTGGTAGGCAGGCAAGCCTGCTTGAGAGTGCTGCTGGCTAGGAGCTGCTTAGGTAGCCACCTCCCAGACAAAGCCTGTTTCTGGCTCACCACCCACTCCTGTACATACTCCTATACCCCTCCCACCGGCCAGAATCCTCTCCTGCACCCACATCCCCTCCTGGACCCTGCACTCCAATCATCTGCCCTAGGTCACCAACCCCTCCTTCACCCAAACTGCCTCACAGATCCCTCCTACACTCCAGTTCCCTATCTCAAGCTCCCTTTTGCACCTAACCATCATCCCCAATCCTGCCCCCCCATAGAAAAGTGAAGCCCTTCACCACTTAACAAATTGTTGGAGTGCCCCCCCAATCAAGAATTATTGCCGACCCCTGAAATAGAGGATGGCCTGCACCAGGATCTAGACCTCCCGGGGATTCCCTGCTAGAAGCTGGCCAGGAAGGAAGTAGAGCTGTGTTAGGAAGGTTGATATTGCACAATTCTCCACCTCTAGGAAGCAGCACTCAGAGTCAGGCTCTGCTCCTAATAGTAAGGCACACGGCCACAGCCCAGTTGTGTGAGCAGCTGGCAGGCTCCCCTACAAAAGGCTGCAGAGGTGAAGGGAGCTCACTCTCATCCTGACCAGCAAGGGAGAAGGAGCTGGGTCCCAGTAGGGCAAGGAACCAGAGGAATGTTGGACAGAGAAGTGCTAAGCAGGTTCAGGGGAGCTGGAGAGGCGCTCCAGCCTCATATCTGCCAGGGTGTGGGCCTTGATACAAGGGCTGAGAAGGTGCCAGGGTCACAGTGAAATGGACCAGTGAATGGGACTAGTCAAGGGAAAAGGAGGGCAGGAGAAGGCTGCCACCAGAGGGTTCCTGGGTCAGAGTATTGGGCGGACCAGAGTCCTATTCCCCTTCCCTCCTGCACTGCACCAGGCCACACTGGAATGTGGCCTGTACAGACTGCAGCTTGGTCCTGAGGCAAGGGGCTAGACTTTGGGGCTGCAGTTAGCCATGGTGGCAGGTGTAATAACTGAGGACTGCTGATACCTCTGAAGGGGGCAGAATGGAGTGGTGGGCACTGCTGGAGGGCAGTATCTTGAACAGGACACCGTGACACAGAGAGTGATGTGGCTCCCGAGCCAGAGGATGGAGACAGTGGAGCAGAGCGACAATGAGTGAGACACTGGCCAGAAGGCAGTGCACTCCAACAAACTGAGCTAATCCCCGGTATGACCAGCAGGAGACAACGCATCTGTAAGTCAACCAAGTTACAAAGCTCATAAGAAACAGGCTCTTATGTGATCGTGGAGAGCTTTCTGCTTCCAGACACAGCCTGTGGCACTGTTATGCTGAAAGATGCTCCTGCCTGGCCCATCAGAGATCATTGATGAATAAGCCTCCACGTTGGAATTCTCCATAGAAAGAGTGAAAGGATGCCATGCAGTGACCCAGTCGAGAGTCTCAAAAGGGGCTGTGTAGATTTGGCTCATCACCGCAACTTTTCAACGGGCCCTTTATGTTGCAAAATAGCTGCAAAACCTTGATAATGTGCCAGCTCACTTTGGAAGGCTACATGGTCCCTAGTGAGGAGTGGGATAGGTTTCCCAAAGTAGAAAACATAAGGGCTGGGGCAGGAAGAGGAGAGCTTCTAGAATGGGACAAGAGTCCAAGAGGAAGTAGGACTAAGGCAGCAGGACCAAGGTGGAAACAGAGCAGAGGTTTCTGCAAGAAGGGAGTTGCCTGCATGCTGGTTGTCACCCATCCCCATCCAAGGAACATTTTTTTGTGTATAAGCAAAATACACTGAGAAAAGTCTTGACCCCAGGGTCCTTATCCTAATGGGAAACTCACCTGTGAGCCACCCACAAATCTGCTACCATTCAGCCAAGGGTCAAGAGCATGATGGTGAATCTTACCCAGACTATTGCTCCAGAGCAACATGAAACTGACTAACACCTTGTCTCAGCTATTCAGAAATGCTCAAACCTCAAATTCTGGTATTTAATGTGCCTTTGGGAGAAGGCCCTGGCCAGGGTGAGTTTGAGCCCTGAGGTTTGGTACATGTTAGAGGTGCACATTCCATTGATTATCATTCTATCCAAAGGAATTCTTCCACCCCTCGTTGGAACAGGGTTGGGGGGAGAAGGAGTTGGGAAATAGAAGCCATGCGCCTTTTGATTCAGCTGAACAACATCTATGGAAGATCCATTTGGGTTCAGGGAGCAGAGTGGGCAGGGAAACAGTAATAGGGCAGGGCAGGAGCTAGTCTCTCAATTTCTGGCATTGAGCAAGCACTGCTGTCCATCACTTCCTTGCTAATGCTGGGTCTGCAGAGCAGAAAGCATTGGTCGGGGAATGGCATGAGAAGCCAAGAGGCTGAACTGTCCCCGAGTGTCTGGGTAAACAGAGGCACACTTGTCTGCTTCTCCGTGCCTAAATAGGGCAGCGGAGAGTACATGCGTGGATGCTCTGAAGTGGGACTGGAAGTGGTAGGTGGGAAAGAAATGGTTATTGAAACACAGGGCACATTGCAGGCTGTTCAGAGATGCGGAGATAACCGCTTTCCTTAACGGCTTCCAGGTACACAGCCTGGCCTCCTCACCCTCGGCACAGCTCTCAGGATGTGTGGTTAACTCAGCAGGATGGCCTGGCCTGCCATGGCCTGCTTGATTATTATCCATACAGAGATTTTGAAAGCTATTTAAAATGCCCATGATTGTGTGTGCACTAGCTGGCAATTTACCCGTGGGGGGCACTGCGTTGCACTCGGCAGGACTGCGGCATCGTAAACAGCTGTTGTGCTGTTAGTGCATCAGGGAGGGAATGGGCACGTCTGTCTGGCTCTTTCCCATGCTCACTCCCTTGCCTCTGTCTTTTCCTGGTTGCTCCCCTCCCCCTCTCATTCCCATACGCTGTTAAAAGCCTGACGCAAATCAAGGAAGAAAGGCTTAGCCTCGTATTTGTTGTCCTGAGCATTTCTTCCCTTAGTCCTGCGTGGACACATCTGGCTAAATTCTCCTCTCATTTGCACTGCTGGCTCTCCCTGGGCTCTTTGCCAGCGTAATTAAGGGGAGAATTTGTCTCCGGGTATACTCTGTGGATGCCATAATAGCCTGGTTGTCTCTAGGAATTGATGTTGAACTTTGGGGCTTTTTTTTTCTTATTTCGTCCAGTCCGACTTCAGACTGAGGGAGTGAACGGGTTCACGCAGACCCTTACGGTCATCTCGTTGGACCTCCTGCATCACACAGGCCACAGAACCTAGCTCATGTTCTGTGCCAACCCTATCACGTGTGTTTGAGCTATAGGAGGAGGGGCTGGGGATTCAGAGAAAGACTTTACTGTGCCATCGGTGGCGTTACACCTGGCTTACCCCAGTGTAAGTCAGAGGAGGCTTTGGCTCACAGAATAGCCACCCAATCTGCCTTGTGATGATCTGTGCATGTGAGGGAACACCAAGGAGATGAGGGAAGGTGCCATTGCCCATTCTCAGGGGCAAAACGAAAGGGTTTCATCTCCAGGACTGTGTCGATTGGCACCTTCCACTGGCAGCACTGAATTAGCTGAATCTTTAAAAAAATAAATAAATCTGTGACAGCAGGCTGCTGGGGTGATGTGCTTATGGGAGTCTGAGCCTGGGCCTTAATGTCACTGTTTCTGTGAAAATTCCCTCTCGTTTTTCACATGCGCGGCACATATATACCAATCAAAGGGCCTCTGCTAGCAGCCTCCACCCCTTTGATGCAGGCTCTTTTGGCTACGGTTTTACTCTCCTGTCATTCACTTACCTACCAAGCATATAGGCCGTGCTAGTGCATATTTCTCACATCCCTTCAGACTGGGTATTAATCTGCTCTGCTGCATTTTACTCAGGTTTTCTTAAGTAGGCAGCATATTGGGAGTTCTGGGGAGGATGAAAGGAGGCATGGAGTGCAGATCAGCAGTGATTCCTGCCGTTGGAAAGGATTGGGAGGGACAAGCTGTGCACACTCTTCCATCTGTTTGCCTGGGGTGGGAGTGATGTGCAACACATGGAAATGGGCTGGAATGCTTGTCCTGTGGATGGGAGAATCAGGTACAAAACACCATCCTGGAAGATATGCACAGGGAACATGGGAATGTATTTGTGGAAAGGAACGGTGGTTTCCACCCATGGGAATGCAAAAACCCGGTGTTTTGCCACATGGCGGGCAAACCCCTCGAAGTTTCAAAATGGGGTCGGGTTTTGGATGCGTTCTCCGGGAACAGCTCTGTTGAACTTTACCCAAAATTTCAGACTTTTCCCTGACCTGATTGTTTTTCAGCTTTGAAACAAACAGGGAAGTTCTGGCTCAAATTCTACAAATCTCCAAACACAGTAAAGTGTTTCCCAGCATCTTGCAGGCAATGGAATAATCTTCCACCTTTCACTTGCAATGGCAAAGACAGATTGATACTACTAGAACAACAACAAAGAAGCTGGATTCATCAACGCCTATTTGTTTTCCTAATGATAACTATGTCCTGAATCTTTATACATGTACTACACCTACTATTCTCTATCAATTATGATTGGAATGTCCATCTCTCAGATAATACTTTTTCATTCATAAAGCTCAAAGTGATCTTCTATGGAATGCAAATATTGTCTTAATCTTATAGATGGGAAAAACCAAAGCACAAAGAATTGAAGTGTGTTGCCCAAGACTTGCAGGCTAATGTTAGAGCCAGGAATTGAATCCACCCAGCTCAGTGCCCTATTGCAGTGCATCACAATGCATCTATATGCCTCACCCATTGTGCAATACATCTGTCTGTCTGTCTCTAGCATTTCCATACTTCTCATCAATGTGAGAGCTAAGAGCTGAGCAAGTGAACGCGAATCGGCATAAAGCTATTAATAGAATATTCTACTCTGTTCCCCTACGTGGCTGGAAGTTCTGTTGTTTTTGTTTGCTTGGAGTTCTTTGGATTTTTTTTTAAAGATTGGAACCAACTGTAAAATTTAGTCCAGATTTTGACACTCCCCAGAGTTTGGAGGAATCCATCTTTTGGTTTCTAGTTTGTATTTACCTCTTCTTAAGAATATGTTTGGATCCAGATCCAAGTTTAGATTCCAATCCTCCTCTATCCCCTCCAAAGATAGATTGTGTCTCCTTTTATTTCTGAGTTTTGTTGGTCCCATCTCTACTCAAAAGCAATCAGGCTTATGTTTAACATCTGGAGGGGGAAAAATGGATTGTAGGCTGTAGCTTGAATATGACCTTTATCATCCAGCATCAATCTTGGTGATGGGAAAAGGGAATTTTTACCTCTGAATGATAAACCCTTTAAAATAGGATTTATAATGGCAGTGGTTTTCATTTATAGCAGCTTCATTATGTATCATGGGAGAAAGAAGAACGACAAGAGGAAAGGAGAAAAAGAAAAGAAAGTTATTGCTCACTAGACATTTGTCTCTGCACTTCTTCCCTCAGCAAACCCAATTACTGGTCTTGTCTTTCTGAAGAATATCAAGTGACTAGGGGGGAAGGGAGGAGACTAAAGGGAAGGGAGAGAAGATGCCAAGAAGAAGGACTTGTGATACTCAAAAGTCCATCTGAGGTTCAGAGGACAGGAGAGCAAGGTAGGACTTATTCCAGAGCACTGCTTACTCGGTCTCAGCTGGTTTGCCAAGAATTAGATGTTTCTGAGTCTTCATTTTCTAAGGCTATGTCTACACTGCGGAGCTATTTCAGCATACCGGAAGTATCCCAAAATAGCTATTCCACCTCTTTAAAGCAGCCCGTTATTTCAAAATAGATTTTGAAATAACGGGTGCACTATTCTGGTGTCTCTGTAACCCTCATTCCACAAGGGTTAAGGGACATTTTGGAATAGTGCTTTATTTTGAAATTTGGCACTGTGTAGACAGTACCAAATTTCAAAATAAGCTATTTCAAAATTATCTCAAAATAAGCTATGCAATTTGCGTAGCACAAATTGAGTGCCTTATTTCAAGGTAAGGGTGCAGTGTAGATGCACCCTAAGGGTATGTCTACACAGCATTGGGGTTTTTTTGAATAACTGATGTTATTTTGAAATAACATAGTCCATGTCTACACTACAAGCAGTTATTTCAACATAATACCAAAATAATGTCAAGCTGGAGGACCTCTTACTCTGACTCCTATAACCCTCATTTTACTAGGAGTAAAGGAAGTTGGAGGAAGAGTGCTCTTTCTTGGACTTCCCACTGTGTAGACAGCACCAAAAGCCATTTCTACTTAAGCTACACAATTGATGTAGCTCAAGTTGCATGGCTTATTTCAGCTTCAGCCCTGCTGTGTAGTCGTGCCCTCGGGGTATCGCTACACTACCAAACAGTTGAGAGCTTTCATACTGAAATAATATGACTTTTGTCAGGCAAAACACCCAATTCTGGACACAAAAAACTTTCTCCCCTATCACAGATTTTTTTTTCTTTTCCTCACCCTTATTGTTGACAAAGAGCCAAAGTGGACTGTATTGTTTGGTTTGTGGACAGAGCTGGCTTCTACCAGTATCCTATGATGCCTGGCTTTGCTCAGTGTTTTGATTTCTGCTGCCCTGCAGGCATGTGCCCCTCCCCTTTCAAGGCTCTGGGGAGTATCTGACAGCTGAGTGTGCCACTCCATTTGGGGAATAAACAAAGAGAAAATCATTGACGTGCTCCTGTTCTGGTCTGTATTAGGAACACAGAGGCAGGCAGACTGCTGCTGCTGGTGGAGGGAGGCAGATTGTTGTGCTGCTGTGACATTCCTCAGCACAGAGAGCTCACAGAGCTACTCATGATGCCACTCCTAGTAGCTGAGAAGGTTTTGGGAGAATTCAGAGGGCATCCCAAGGGATCATGTCTGCCTTCCCACACCACTGTACTGTGGGAAATGTACCCACAATGCATTACCTGTGGGGAATGACCAGCGAGTGTGCATATCCCTCTTTCATTGATAAAGAGGGTGAACATCCTTATGAGCTTTCTTCGTGTAAAACTTTTACTCAGAGAAAGACGGATTTATTTGGAGGTTTTATCCCTTTTGAGGGTTGGTTTCCTGGGTGTTAGTCCTAGAACTGCATCCTCCCAGAATTGAAGTGATTCAGTGTCTGCATTGCTCTTTGGGGGATAGTAACCCTAATTCTTTGCCTTGTCTGGGGAAGACCAGAGAATCTGGACCAGCAGGACAGGATGGTGGGGACGGGGGTGCCCCAGAGTGCAAGAAGGCCGATGTCAGTGCATGATCAGCACACCGGGGAACAATCCCAAGGAGTCTCCTGTGCCCGCACCCCATTACAGCCCCTCTCTTAGGGCATGTCTACACTAGGAAATTATTTCTAAATAACTTATTTCAAAATAATAATTTCAAAATAGAGTAGCCACACTATGGGGAAGCCTGAAAATTAGTCCGAGGCAGCTTCGTTAATGAGGATGCACTACCTTGACTAGGAAGCACTGGGGAGTAATTAGGTTGAATTACAATCACTATTTTGAAATAACTATTTAGAAATTAGTGTTATTCGTCATGGAAAGCAGGAGTTATTATTTCAAAATAACCAGCCCATTATTTCGAAATAACAGGTGTGGTAGAGTGGACATGCCGCTTGTTATTTTGAAATAAGGAGGAATATTTTGAAATAACTCCCTAATGTAGACCAGAATTCAATATTCTGAGAACCTTGGCCAGATCCTCAGGTGGTCTATATTGGCACAGCTCCATCGAGCACAAGGATCAACGATCGAGGAGAAGACTTGCTTTCCCTAGACTCCAGTGATTTTAGCCCATAGCCTGGACATTTCAGCTCACACATCACCATGTTGCACCATCACATTAAGTTATGCAGTGTCATCTTGAATCTGAACCCCAGACTAAATGCAGCTGGGCTTCTTGTGTAAGGCTGGCAGACCCTGGGGCTACGTCTAGACTGGCATGATTTTCCGCAAATGCTTTTAACGGAAAAGTTTTTCTGTTAAAAACATTTGCGGAAAAGAGCGTCTAGATTGGCATGGACGCCTTTCCGCAAAAGCACTTTTTGCGGAAAAGCGTCCGTGCCAATCTAGACGCGGTCTTGCGTAAGAAAGCCCCCAATCGCCATTTTCGCTATTGGGGCTTTTTTGTGCAAAACAATACCATGTTGTCTACACTGGCCCTCTTGTGCAAAAGCATTTGCGCAAGAGGGCTTTTGCCTGAATGGGCGCAGCACAGCATTTCCGCAAGAACACTGACAATCTTACATGAGATCATCAGTGTTCTTGTGGAAATTCAAGCGGCCAGTGTAGACAGCTGGCAAGTTTTTCTGCAAAAGCAGCTGCATTTGCGGAAAAACTTGCCAGGTTAGACGCAGCCTGGTTGTCTGAGAGCAGATTCAATCTTGGGATTCCAGAAGCTTAGTATATGAGCCACCACCGCATGAGCTAAAAGCTAGCTGGCTGGAAGGTAAGGCTCATTATTCTCTCTGTAAGTGGTCCCAGTGTCACGAGATGGGACAGTACTCCATGTCCACGAGGTGTGTGGATTACACGGGCACAGCAAGAGCGAATCGTTTTGGGTCACAAGTACAGATGAGTTTGACCATCTCCTCTTGCATCTTTGTTACATTTGGAAGACTATGCCATGATGACAGGGTGCCCAGTTTCTGTAGAAAGGTAATGAGGGATGGTTGGGCTGCTACAAGAGAGGCTAATTGAGGTGGCAGAGCTGCCTGGGGAAGCCAGTTTTCAGTGTTGGCCAGGCATTACGATGTATTTGTTTTTTAATCAACACTCACAGGGAATGTCTACACTACAGCACTAGTTCGAACTAACTTAGTTCGAATTAGTTAATTCGAACTAAGCTAATTCGAACTAACGCGTCTAGAACTAAAAACTAATTCGAATTAGCGTTTTGCTAATTCGAACTAGCGCGTCCACATTGAGTGGACTCTGAACCGGGGTTAAGGATGGCCGGAAGCAGTGCCGGCAGGGCATCAGAGGAGGACTTAGAGTGTGGAGATGCTGTCTCAGGCTAGCCGAGGGCTGCGCTTAAAGGGTCCCGACCCCCACCCCGGACAGACAGTTCTAAGGGGTGCCCCGCTTGCAAAGAAGTTCTGGCTTGGAGTGCCCAGAGTACCCACACTGGGCACATCACACCACTCGGCCATCAGCCCGGCTGCACTTGCCGCAGGCTGCCATCTGGGGAGAGAGGGCAATCGGGGGGCTGCAGGAGAGCTTCCCCCCCCCAGAAGCCCGCAGAGCCAGCCCAGTCCTCCCCATCGGGGGCTCGTACCCCATTCCTCCCTCACCTCCTTCCACTTACCCTTCCCTAGCCCCCCTTCTTATTGATGTACGAAATAAAGATAACGTTTCTTCCAACATTGACTCTGTCTTTATTGAAAAAAACTGGGGGAGACTGGGAAAAGGAGGTGAGAGAGGGGAAGAGAAAGGCTGGGAGAGGGGAGGGCAACTAACATGATCAGGGGCTGGGAACAGGTCCAAGATGAAGAGAGGCTACAGAGACTGGGACTGTTCAGCTTAGAAAAGAGGAGACGGAGGGGGGACAGGATAGAGGTCTCTAAAAGCAGGGGTTGGGTGGAGAGGGTGCATTCAGAAAAGTTCTTCATGAGTTCCCATAAAGAAGGACTAGAGGACACCAACGGAAAGGAATGGGTAGCAGGCTTCAAACTAGTAACAGAAAGTTGTTCTTCACAAAGCAAAGAGTTAAACTGCGGAACTCCTTGCTGCAGGAGGCTGTGAAGGCTACAACTAGAACAAAGTTTAAAGGGAAGTGAGATCAAGTCATGGAGGTTGGGTCCATGGAGTAGTCTTAGCCAGGGGGTAGGAGTGGTGTCCCTGCCCAAAGTTTGTGGAAGGCTGGAGAGAGATGGCACGAGACAAATGGCTTGGTCACTGTCTTCGGTCCATCCCCTCCAGGGTCCCTAGGGTTGGCCGCTGTCAGCAGACAGGCTACTGGGCTAGATGGACCTTTGGTCTGACCCAGGACGGCCACTGTAAGCTCAGGGCTCAGGGTCGGGGGTCTCAGTGGACCCCCTTGATTTTCATGCACACCTGCTCCTGGGTGGCCAGGCTGGCAGCTCTCCTGCCCTAGCCGGCCACTTTCCTGTGCCTAGTGCGGAGATCGTGGACGAGGTCCACGATGTCCGCACTAGCCCAGGAAGGTGCCCGCCTCTTGCGGTCCAGGGCAAGCTCCTGGGAGCCGCCAGCCTGGTCCCGGGAAGAGGGGGTGGGCTGGGGGACATCAGGTGGGTGGCTCTGTGCCGTGCCAGGTGCAGGGTCTGCTGGCTGGGTGCTGGCAGGCTTGCACCTGGCACGGGCACCGTAGGCAGCCCGTGCCCCTTTAAGGGGTCCGGGGCCGGGAGGGGGGCATAGAGTTTCCCTGGTGTTGGCCAGAGTGGCCACCAGGGAAACCTGGGGAGGGCTAGCCTCCCACTAGTTCGAATTAAGGGGCTACACACCCCTTAATTCGAACTAGTAAGTTCGAACTAGGCTTAATCCTCGTAAAATGAGGTTTTCCTAGTTCGAACTAAGCGCTCCGCTAGTTCGATTTAAATTCGAACTAGCGGAGCTCTAGTGTAGCGGCTATGAATGTTAGTTCGAACTAACATTGTAGTGTAGACATACCCTCAGATATGAAACAATAAAAGAGAATGAAGAAGGAACCAAACAGACAGTCGCCTCCTCTGACGCTTCCTTCTCTCCTTTCCTGGTTGGTCCCTCACTTAGAATTATCTGTGCTCATCCTCAGTGTCTCTTCTTGCTCTAGTTCTATTTGAGTTCTCACATTTCGGGTCGCTACAGTGAACCACAACTGAAATGCAATAGAATGGTCACGTTCACAATTCAGTAATAATGGTGGATTCCCTTTACTCACACCAAGAAAGGCATGAAGGAAACCTGGCACCCTCATTTGAAAAAAAGTACTGTTCACCTTCCAGTGCCACTAGGTCCTTAGGTCATTTCTCATTGGCTGGTCAGAGTCGTGAGGCTCCAATCAAATACAGATTGCTGTGGGATTTGCCTGGATCAGAACCATTATTTCTCTCATCCCTAGGCATAGAGCACAACTTGTGTGTGGTCAGCAGGCATGGACAGAGTGATGCACTCATTGGCAAACAAAGCTGACATGATGAGTTTTAACAGTTTACCAGTCTGGAGGCAGCAGTGCCCTAGGTTAGAAGGAAATTGGTTTAAGTACAAATTGTTTCATCTCTGAGTTCAGCGACAGCATGCTGCAAGGTCACAGGTTGCTCCAGCTGTTAGGCCATTAGCTGAGGGAGTAAGTGGAGAAAAAAAAAGCCAGTCTTCATTATGGCAATAAACGACTGAGGAATAGAGATCACAGCGTTCAAGGGGCACATTGCATTGAAGGACAGGCAGCAGGAGAGGAGTGGGATAAATCGGAATGACTGCAAGGCATGCGATAAAAGATGGCTATGGAGGGGCATCATGTACCGTATGGGTGTCTATGATAACCATACCTCACCATGACCAGACCCTCAACAGGAGTATAGTTCTCTTCCATGCTCTGGAATGCCGGTGTCCAGCCGCATTGCTCCCATAGTGACAAGAGCAGTGTAAGAACTGGAGTGGAACAGAATGGGTTTTGACGGCCCTGACTGCATTTGGAGTCTCTCAGCATCATGACATGTGACAGTTGTGACAGCCTCACCAGGCGATGCTGTGGGAATGTGAGCTGCAATGACCTGCCGAGGTGTTCCCCTTGGCACACTGACAATGTGCTAAGCTGTGATGGTGCCCGAGTCA
Organism: Pelodiscus sinensis; assembly: GCF_052426305.1. Taxonomy (NCBI): domain Eukaryota; kingdom Metazoa; phylum Chordata; order Testudines; family Trionychidae; genus Pelodiscus; species Pelodiscus sinensis. Next base: position 31,694,033 of record NC_143065.1, read on the forward strand.
CAACACTGTACTTTCTCATGGCAGCCCAGTCGAAATGCATGGCTCCTTTAGTTCACAGCCTCTGCTGCTTCACTCATGTAAAGAGCTAATGAAATGTGATTTATATCCAGCATATGTTAATCTTGCCAATTAGTAGCCAATGCTGTAGCATTAGTGATCTTCCATTTGTATAATACCTTTCACCCTGAAACATCCCATAGCAATTTCTTGACAGCATATATATATATATATATGTAGAGAGAGCGAGAGCAAGAAAGAGAGAAATTATTTCGATCCCATTGAAATGCAGCCACCTCTGGGGTATGATATGCAGCATCTGTGGAACAGGACATAGCAACACTGTAAACACAACAGGCATAATGCCTTTGTGTGGCTTTTATTGATTGATTTTGCTCACTGCAGGCTCCAGCCTTTGAAGAGATCAAAATGTGCATTATAAGTTACCTAGGCCCAAATGCTGTTCTGATGGCTTTCTGTTGAGTGGGACTAGGCATCTCCTATATGTACTTTTCTCCTCCCCAGGTTGTATCTCCCAGACCTATTTTGTTTCTAATGTCCCATATGGAGCCAATGCAAGGTACGCTTTCTCCTGCTTTCTAGCCATAATCACGAGCATGCTCTGTCCACGGTGCCATCACCTACTCATCCAGGAAGCAAGGAATAAACTCAAGAAACCTGGCTTTTGTAGCTCAAGATGATGGCAATTAGAACTCCAGTTTTGTCTAATTATTGACACAACTTCTAACATATCTGCCAACAAGGTCATAAAATAATCACACCAGCACAGTCAACTAGAGTCCAGCCACAATGGGCCAACCCCACTCCTCGTAGAACTTCATTGATTCCAAGGAAGTTACAGCAGGTCTGAAGGCCTTCTGTTCTACAATACCCAGTTAATTTAGCACTTTCCAAAATAGGGATCAATAAAGAAAAGAAAACCCACCCAGTTTATTCACAGGGAAAGAGCTACACCATAAAGGATAATGTCTCCTTATTTAATAATACGTCTGGCAATAACATATCAAAATGATTATGAAGCAATGATTATATCAGAAGCACCAAGCAAAGAAGCAACCCTGCAAAACTTGCTTTTATGTCTATTCCCTTCTGTGAGAGAGAAATCAATCCACCCTCACAAATAATATACACAAGCCTGTGAACAACTCTAAATTCAATAGACTTATTAAGATGTCACTGGCGCAGTGGGAGCAGTGTGAATAAAAACCCAGGAAGAAGGAATGAATTGGGCTCCATCATTTGCAAACTTTGCAGGTGAGACTGTGAAAGTTGAGGGTGTGCCCATGCTGCTTGGATCTTAAAGATCTCAGGGGGGGGGCTTTCCATAAGCGCAGGGACTTGAGTCAGTGTCTTTGAGCAAACCGTCTCCTCTTGCTGCTGTGCTGTGTGTTTGTGGCTGCTATCCTCCACCCCAGAGGCAACTGAACTTCTGTAGGAGGGTAGGAGAAGACTATGCAACAGCTTATGTATGAAGCCCTTTGGAGTGAATGAAAGGAATTAACTATACATCTGCTGTTGATTACATTTTGCAGTGGCTCTGAGAGACTTTGTTGCCTGACAAAGTGAGGAGAAAGCGAGAGAAACTCTTTTATCTCTGAGGACTTCTTCTCTATGAGAGAGAAAATCTCCTCCTTTATCTCTGATGAGCAGAGCCCTGCACCAATACACAAACGTGTGTCTGCACCTGATCTGCAAGCCACAAAAATTATCTGTGGATATCCACATCTGATGATGCAGATATCCGTAGATGTCAGTGAGTTGGCAGGGCTCTACACCAGGGGGCCAGAGAGAGGATCTGAGGCACCCCCCATATGGAGCCTGGTTGCGGAGAGCTGCATGGGTAGCTGTGGGGAGCCCACATGGAGGTGAGGATCATTCTCCTGCCTTCAGCTGGGCAGAGAGCCTGGGAGCTCCATGGATAGGTGGAGAGTCTGCTGCAGCTCCCCACAGCTCCCTGGATGGGCTTCACACTGACCTGGCCAGTGGGGATGAGGGAGAGCTGTGGGGATGCCTGGGGGCTGCTCTGGACCCCACCAGGGTCCACTACAGCTTCCCACAGCTTCTGCCTGGCTCCCCCTGAGGAAGGGGATATCTGAGACCCACAGCCTGTCCACAGGAAGTGTTGAGAGGGCAGCTGAGGAGCCATAGTTGACACTTCACCTGCCTAGATGGGGGCCCCAAGTAACTCTCTACCCATTGTCCTTGCCCCCCAATGCTCCCAGTGTCCCTGTCCCCCAGCCCAGGGCAGATAGAGGGACCCAGGCTCCCCACAGGACTGTGCAGCTCTCTCCACCCGGCTCCGACCAGGGGACAACTCAGAGCTGCAGCCCAGCCACAGTAAGAGGTAGGCAGCTATGTGGAGTCATGGCGGCCCCTCATCTGCCTTGGGCGTGGAGCCCAAGTAGATCCTGTCCCTGCCCTCCTGTCCTGAACAGGGCAGGTGGAGGATCTAAGTGATGGTTCCTCACAGCTGCCCACCCACTCTTACCATCAGAGCTCTACACAGATACAACATTTGTAACTGCATCTATGCTGCCAGCTGCAGAAATGGTCCACGGATGTAAAGCAGATAACCATGGATTAGGCCAGCTCTGCTGATGAGTTATTCCCTGTGAACTATCCACTGAATTATCATTTTGCTTCATCGTAATCAGCAAAGTGTTGTTAGCCCAAATCTGAGACCTTGCTGCAGCTGGCAGAGAATGTAAACTTCCGCTTCCTTTTCCATCAATTTATTTTTTTTTCCAGTTGCATGCATTTTTGTTGGAAGGATTGAGTAGCTCTTTTCCTCGTCTGATAAAAGGTGAATTCTTAATCTCCACCTTTGGAAAGTAGTTATCCTGGTCTGCTTCATTCTAGAGATACCCAGCTCCTTTCGTGAGGCAGAGTTACTGCTGTGATAATCATAGCTGGTGCACAGACGCTTTTCCCTGTGACCTGGTGGCCTTCACTTTATTAACATCAAAACTTTAGCTATCACTAAGAATCCAGTTTGCTCAGCAGACCTGAATATATATCTCAGGACTCAATTTCAAGGGCTTTCTCAGCATTTATTTGTAAAATGTACCAATACGAGTCCCTCCAATTTGTGAAAGGAGGCTGGGTCCGTTAACGTGTTACTTTAGTTCCTGATTTTCACAAGGAAGCCTTCACTTGTAGGCACACAGCTTTGAGTTTACACTGGCACCCACCTGCACAGCTGAGAGTCCTTCTGCTGAAGTCAGTGTTGCATGTGGAAAGTCTAGCAGTGGTGCGTACCAGCCTTGGATTTCAACACTTTGTGCATATAGATAACAGTGTGCAAAAGGCGTGTTCAGTCCCTGCTCACAAGCCCCTGGGCAAGGTGGGGGGTGGTTCCATGCTCCCAGAAGGGGCAAAGCCTCAGTTGGAAAGGGCAGGGGCATACGTGGAAGGGGTGAGGATGGGGACAGAGAACCCTCTGTGCTGCTCAGAGTAGGTCACAAAGATTCCTCAGCCAGACCTCAGAGCTGCCCGGAGCGTGCTTTACTCTGGCGGTGATTTAAAGGGCCCAGAGCTCTAACTTCTGTCACTCTTGCAGTAGTGGTAGCGGCATCCAGGAGCCCTGGGCCCTTTTGAATCACCTAGTCCTGGGGCAATTGTCCCCTTTGCACTCCCTTGCTCCCCATCAGTGGGCCTGCTCCCAAGCTGAAGGTGCCCAGCTCTTCAAGTGCTCTGCTTGGCATTTAGGAGGAGGGCGAGAGGGCACAGGAGCCTTTCTGCCCTTGATCTTACAGGCAGATGAGAGTGCTTGGTACTGTTCTAACTTGAGCCATGTAGACCAGATGCATTAAAATCCCTTCTACACTGGGAATGGTCAAGGGGTGAGCCCAGGAGCATGTGGTGTTCAGCTACATATGACAGCTTTCCACCTACACAAGGGGAGTCCCCAGCTGTCCTGCTGTGGCAGCTCTGTGCAGGATGGCCATCTCTCCTGGACCGGACAACATTGCTGCAAATGGCGCCCGGTCTGTCTGGATGGGAGAGTCGGCCTCCCTAGCTGAGTGCCCTCTGCAGGGTGAGAACGATGCCAAGGGGAATGAGCCCCAGAGGCTGGTTCCCCAAGTACGTGGGCTTAAGGACAGTTTTACAGACACATGCGTGAGTGACGTCATTTTGCTGACTCTCCCTCTACTCAGGGCGCTATTGTGTGAGCGTCATTAACACCCGGATGAGATTGGCCGTGCCCACAAATAAATGCTGGTGCAGAATGACACCCACCATTGTTTATACTTGCCACACTCTGCATGCTAAAGGAGCATGGGGCTAAAGTGAGATCCACAAGCCCTTAAAATCCAAAGAACTGCTGCCCTTCATTACGTCCCTGCACTGCGCTGCCTATGAGGAATCCACCATTATTGCAAGCTTCAGAGATTGAGATGCCTACTGTTCAGTCATGTGGGTATAATTCAGGTCTCAGACTGGTGTGAATCAGGAGTAACACTACTCTAGTAAAGGAGTTATGCAGGCATGACAAGGGAGATCACGTCAGTTTCAGTGTACACAGCACCAAATTACTGGTCTGCCGAGACCAGTGTACCAGCAAAAGCCTGTTATTCCAAATGTGAATCTATACACTGCAAAAGCAATAGGTTTACCTCTGGATATTAATAATAATAATAATGATAATAATAATAATAATAATTTTGACAAGGATCTGTAAATTGAGGGGTAGGCAATATTGGCAAGTGAGGGATGAGCTGCCTCTTGACTCAAACTAGCTGGGTACATATAGGCCTATTATAGCCCACGGAGAAATTCCTTTGCCTTCTCTGTTTTCTGGTATGCCCCTGACGTATTTCCCTGTGCTCTTAGACAACAGTGGGTTTCAGTTCCATCCTGTTCTCACTTTGCATGAAGAGGGGCGTCTTGGGGGAACAAACAGACTGCTCATCCTGTGGTGAGCTACCCCTGATGTTAGTTGGTGCGGCCGAAGAGTTTTTGTAACTTTCACCATTGGAGGACTGGGGTAGCAGAGTTTTGTGGCCAGGCAATATCCCTGAATTGGGAGGGGGGGGAAGGGAAGCTGGTGCAGAACCTTCCCCTGATTGGTTTATACTCAGAACATTCCCCTCAGATCAGAAAAATCTCCACCCAGCCACCTTGTGCTTCCTGGGCATTGCAAAGGGGCCAGATTGTGGTGTCCCAGTGTCTTCATGGTCCACTATACACTATCCCCAAACATCTGCCGCTTTCTTGGCTTTTATTTATCTTAAATTGAAACATCTTCACAGTCATATCATTCTCCCTCCTTATGTAGACCCCCAACCCCACTCTCCACCTGTAAGCAGATCTGTTCCCTGGGCACTCTGTCTTGTACAGGAGCTAAGTCTCTTCCACAGAGAGTCTGGGAGGGGTGCGGAGACGCTTTTGTGATGCACAGCCAGTTGGAAGCAGACACAGAACAAACCAGATCTCTTGCAAGCCCCTCAATTCCTGAGGCCTAGTGGCAGTTAGGAGCGTAAATGCCTCTGAGAATCTGGGCCTGCATGATCACTGAGCTGTGAACACTACACCATCAGATCCAGCAGTGCTGGCTGTGGAACAAAACCCCATTTCTCCCCCATCAGCATGCCTTATAAGATATCTTCCCTACCTTCTCCCACAAAGAGGAAACATGCCAACCAGGTGGGCAGTGCACACGAGAGTGGGGCGTGGGGCAGAGAGGTTATCTGTAGACCACTAATTCTGAATATCAGGATTTGCGGTTGTTTCCCCTCCCCCGTCAATTTAGTTTTAATTTCCAGTCTTTGCAGAGTTTAGTAGTTTAATGTTTAACAAACACAATGCTCATGATGTTTATGCAGAGGAAATTGACAGGCCTGTACAACCTTAACTGGATCCTCCTTAAGCCTTTAGCTGGCAAGCTAGCTCAAAATTCTGTGCCTGTATCGGTCTAGTGATAGAAATCTAGCCGTGTTAGTCTGGTGTAGCTAAAACAAAATACAGGACTATGGAGCACTTTAAAGACTAACAAGATGGTTTATTAGATGATGAGCTTTCGTGGTCCAGACCCCCTTCCTCAGATCAAATAGTGATGTATTTGATCTGAGAAAGTGGGTCTGTACCACGAAAGCTCATCATCTAATAAACCATCTTGTTAGTCTTTAAAGTGCTCCATAGTCCTGTATTTTGTATCGGTCTATGCACCCAGAGAATGTTTCACTTGGCATGATCCTAACCATTAAAATTAATATTGTGGTAGCAATCAAACATTCTTCCCAGAGGCCAGGGCAGGGGGGAGCACCTATTGCTTGAGTTTGTACCATTTGGGGAATCTGAACATGGCGAAGTGGTAGCATATTAATAAGCAAAGGGTCTGAGTATTTCAGAGTAGGCGAAGCGCATCTTGACAATGACAAGCACAACAGCAGTTCCTCTGATTCCTCATCCTGGAGACATGAAGGCAAATGAGAGGCTTCCTGCCAAGCAGCTACCTTAGGGTATGTCTACACTACCCTCCTAGTTCGAACTAGGAGGGTAATGTAGGCATACCGCACTTGCAAATGAAGCCCGGGATTTGAATTTCCCGGGCTTCATTTGCATAAGCGGGGAGCCGCCATTTTTAAAACCCCGCTGGTTCGAACCCCGTGCAGCGCGGCTACACGGGGCTCGAACTAGGTAGTTCGAACTAGGATTCCTATTCCGAACTACAGGTACACCTAGCGCTGCACGGGGTTCGAACCAGCGGGGTTTTAAAAATGGCGGTTCCCCGCTTATGCAAATGAAGCCCGGGAAATTCAAATCCCGGGCTTCATTTGCAAGTGCGGTATGCCTACATTACCCTGCTAGTTCGAACTAGCGAGGTAGTGTAGACATACCCTTAGGGAGAACTGGCTGGTCTTTATTATTATGATTATTAATAACCAAAAAGCTTTTAAACACAATTTAGAGGGAGCAGAACAGGGCTAACATATTGGGATCATTAAGAGCCATCACTGGATCTTAATAGAAATCCGATTCTTGAGAGAAGTAACAACTTTGACTACAGGACCAACTTGACTGGACAGCACATCTTGTCATTACTGCTTTGCTGTTTCACCTCTTAATTTTGTTCCTTTTCCCCTCCAGCGATCATCTTCACAGTCCATTTAATCAATGCCAAACACTCCCGTTCATTGCCTGCCATTCCAATCTATGTAAACCAGCTCCAGTCAGGCATTTTGTTTTTGGATGAATACATATTAATGGCCTGTAATACTTTTGTACCATTTCATACATTTCCATGAAATACAATTGTCCATCTAATGCACTTCATTCACAGCGCTGCATGATAACTGCATCCACAATAACATCTTTAGTGTGTATTCATCGCAGGAATAATACAGCTGTGCTCAACACTGTATTTTAAGTGGCTTCGCGTTTTTTTAAAATAGAACACGTGATTACATAGCTAGGATAAGCCTATTATTCTTTACTAACTCAGGAACACAGCTTGCTTTGCCTTTATTGAACATAGCAGTTGACTGGAGGAAATCAAGTGCAGGAGACTGAAATGAGGGAGGAAAGATGCTGGGGTGGTTGATGTTCTGGCCTGGGATGTGGAAGACTTAAGTTGGACTCCCTGCTCCACCACAGATTTCCTGTGTGACCTTGGGAAGTCAAATAGCCTCTCTGTGTTTCACTTCTCAAGTGCAAGAGGCCCACAAAGGAGTGTTGAGATAAAAAACACCCACTAAAATATCATGACATGCCCCTCTTACTGACCGTTCATATAAAATCTCTCCTGGATGGGTCTGACTCGGGTGCGCATATATATGGGTACAGCTACCCTGCAAGCTTCCTTTGGCAAAAGCTATTCCGGAAGATATTGGATATTTCCGGAAAGGGATGCCAATGTAGACACAGCCCTTATGTTTAAAAATCATGAGTCAGGCTCACCAGAAATCATGGGATTAGCTTTATAATCATGAGATGATGTCAGAATAATGGGTTTGATGTTCTTTTTATTTGTCTTCTGCTTTTTGAGCTTCACTGAGGTCACATTTTGAAGCTTTCTCCACAGTACCACGACCTAGAAACTTTTTCTGTAAGCGTGTAGGCTGAAATCATCACCTACCCAACTGAGTCCAGTAGCTGGGGCTTCAAGCAGGATAGAAATGATCATGTGACTAATGACAAAATTGTGGGAATAGGCAGCTCATGCCATATTTGTCTGACATATGTAGGTACTTATATACAAGTGCAAACAGTGATGCATATACATCAGGGTCAATTAGGCCTGGGCTACACTGCATCAGAAGGTTGAATTAAGTTATGAAATTTCAGCTATGTTCATTACGTAGCTGGAGTAGGTGTATCTTAAATCACGTTTCTGCACCAGCCACCTAGTGGGAGGGCAATGGGAACAAATGTTCCCATCAGCTTCCCTTACTTCGCATGAGGAGCAGGAGTACTAGCACTGATGGGGGACATCCTCTGAGTTTGATTTAGTGAGTATATACTAGACCTGCTCAATTGAACACCGGAAGATCGACAGCATTAATCTTCCACGTAGTGTAGATGTGCCCTTACAGCTGAGTACAGGTTTGACCTCTATAGACTGGACTTCCATTGTCCAGCACCATCTGTAATCCGGCATCCCTGTGAGTGCTCCTGGGTTGAAGCACTCAAAGGGAAAAGCTGGCCCTGTGCTCAGCATCTCCTCACCAACCTGCCTAGAGCTTCCAGAGCACCGCAAATAGCTCACTTGCAGCGCTCAAGCTCAGGGAGGGAGGGGAAGAGTGGGGATGGGTGAGGATGCTCTGTGACTGTGAAGTCCTGCAGTCAGGGGCCAGGAGTGCAGCCTACCTGCTGCAGGGCTCGGGGTACTTCCACAGGGCTGTGCTCCTGGGGCTTCCCACCCACCCTGCCTCTTCCCCATAGTCCCTCCCAGTGCCTGCCTGGTCAATACCGGGCTCTCTACTGCCCCATGAGTGGAGCCCTGCAGCCAGCGGCAGCAGAAGGAGTGGCAGTGGCCTCCCCTGGTCCAGCAGATTCCCTGGTTTGGGACCGGACAGGTCCTAAGGATGCTGGACCCAAGAAGTGCAACCTGTACTATGATCATTTAAATAAATAAATAACATGCACAGGTGCAGTGCAAGTGGGTAGGCAGTGAATCAACGCAGCTATGCCCTCGGAAAACTGGAGTGGCGAATCAGACCTGATGTGTGACTCATATACACAAGGGAGGAAATTTGGCACTGATCCTGCCTGGGCAACAAAAATCAGCTTTCCAACAAAACCTGAGATCGAGCGAGCTCTTTTCCTGGCTCACTTTTCTCCCTGGGCTCTGTGGGATGCCCTTTGTCTCTGTCACAGGGCATTCTCAGGAACTCAGACAGACGGCCTGGAGTCCTTTGAGTCAATTTACCATGGCAGTAGGAGAAACCAGAGAGACAAGACACCATGTGGCATGAGATTGATGGGGTAATAATGTGTGTCCATCTTTCCAGATGGAAACATCAGCATCAATTATTGTGGCAACTGTAATTGGATTGTCTGTGGAGGGACAAGAATGACAACAATTTTGTTCTAGCATGTCAGGAGTGTCTGTCCTTTCGTATCATGATTCAATATTGCTTTGGACGGGAAGGGAAGGTGCCTCTTGACCAGTAAGCAACAAATACACAGACAAATACTGATTGTAATTAGATGCGGCAAAATAACTAGCAACAAAAACACCTTTAGGCAAGTAGCAGTTCTAGTTGCTCGTATGGAGGTAGACTGACCTCATTTAATGCCTATTATCTGGACTTCTCAGGAGCTCTATTGATACTATATTGCCGAGACCTGTGGGATCTGCCAAAGCTGATTTCCACCATTTACCACAGAAACAACAGGGCTGCGGCTGCTTAGGAGATTAATTAACTTGTCAAATAATTAAGCTGACAGCCTGTAATTGAGGTTTCTATTTCATAACTGATTTATCACTTTAGAAGCTTCCGGGATTAAGCCCTCCCTACACAGGGACTTTCACACAAGGGAAAAATGTAAGATGTCTCAGAGTTAATGTTTCCATTTCTCTTGCTTTCCCTACGTTTCTCTAGATTTTGTGGAGATTTTAATGGAGGCAGCAAGGTGGGTCCCATATCTTCTTTCATTGTACTCACAAATCATTCTTAATAAATGAGCTTTGGGAAACACAATTTCTCTTCTCTTGACATTAGCACTTTGTGGTTAGCTCTGGATGAATAGTCCCTAGACATAAAGCTACATTTTTAAAGGCAGCTACCGAAGCGTGTATGAAAATAACCCCCTCCTTCTGACCACCCTGCTGGTTAGGGTGGCCCAGTGGTTTGGGTGCAGCCTAAAGAAAATTCCCTACTGCACCATGGGCTTCTTATGTGACTTAAGAGCAATAAGAACAGGTGTCCAAAAAGTTGAGCAGAGGGGGTGAACTCTGCTGAAAATTGGTTGCTGAGTTCTTTGAAAATCCCATCCTTTCCCCCTCTGTGCCTCAGGTGTCTGTCAGTAAAACAGGAATAACAGGGCCTCCTTACCTCACAAGGCTGTGGTGGAGTTGGAAGCAAGAGACTGTGAGGTACCCAGACAGAATGGTAACAGGGCCATATAAACACCAGAGAGAGATGCAGGTGAATCAGAATTTGTGTATATACAAAGTATGCATTGTGTGTGTTCAGACGGATGTATCTTTATTCACCACGGGACGTGAGGGTAAGATAGTTGGCTCTTGGATGATTTGTCCCATTGAGTCTCTGAAGCCTCAGAGGCTCATTAGTTATTTGGGGGTGAAAGGTACTATCTAGAAAGGCACTATCTAGAAATGCAAGGCATGATTATTATTCCTTTGGTTCTTGACGTTAGATCTAGGTGAGAGTGGAATGGGCAGGCCAATGGACAGTTATTCTACTGCTAAAGAAGGCATGTTTTAAATGATTTTTGTCGAGGAACGTGTTTTATTAATTCATTTGACTATACTGGTTGAGGTCTGTGGGAGCAATCATGTATATTTCCATGCCAAATACACTGCCAAATACGCTGGAAAGCAGTTGCTCTAGCTCACCTAGAGAATGCATCAACCCAGAAGGTATATTCTTGGGTGAATATTAAAAATGAGCCTGAGATGCACAGTCAGATCTGGATTTCAAGCATAGGTTTATTGAGGATATTGCTCTAGTTAATGTGAATAGTGTTTTTTTTTTCTGGATGAGGTAGAATCTCAAATGTTAAACTCTTGAATTACAGTAAATGATAACATAGTCAGTTCTCAGCACCTCCTTCTGGGTTCTTAATGATCCATAAAATTGTGTAAAGGGAAGCTGCCAACTTACTATTGTCCTAACTTGTGAATTGTATTATATGTCTGTGTATATATAGTACACTCAAAATACTGTGTTAAAAGACCACTATTAATGTGGCGACGCTCACAAAAGTCCCCTTAGCATTGTTCCCCAGTGTGCTGATCATGTCACTGATACCCACCTTCTTGCTCTTTGGGGTTTTCCATCACTCTGTCCTGCTGGGCCAGGTCCTCTGGTCTCCCCCAGCCAAGACACAGAGTTGGGGTTACTGCCCCACTGCACACCAATGCAGACACTGAACAGCTTCAGCTCTGGGAGGACTCATTTAAAGAGCCCTACACCCAAGAAACCACCCCCTAAAAGAGACCAAACCCCCCAACAACAAATCCTTCTTTCTCTGTGTAAAAGTTTTAAAAGCCCTCTTTATCAAGGAAAGAGAGAAATGTACAGTGGTTGTTCCTTCCAGGGAACACTGATTTACACTGGGTGTGATGATAAACAAAAGATTTTTTATTAAGTATAAAAAAGTAGGATTTAAGTGGTTGCAAGTGAAAACAGATCAAAGTAAGTTACTAAAATAAAATGAATAGAAAATGCAAAGCTAGCTTCTAATCCACTAAGAAACCTGTTACATGCAAATTCTTACCCTAAATGCCTGTTCATATTGCAGGCATAAACTTCAAGTCAGAGTTGGTCTTTTACTCTGACTTGAATCTCCAGCCCTGTTCAAAGTTTTTTGTATCCCAGTGTGCCAGGCAGTTTCCAAACCCTGATGACAAAGAGCTAAGAGCTTCCTATTGTTTAAATAGATTTTCTCCCAGGATGGGAATCTTTTGTTTGGCATCCCTCATTCCCATGGAAAAACTCCAGGTTCGAAATGGATTCCAGTACTGGGAGGCATGGGCACATGTCTTTCTAGACCAACCACTTTCTGGGTTTGCAGGACAAAGAAGGCTTATTCAGTGTCTGCATTGGTCTGCAGGAGGACACTGCCTTGTCTGGGGAAGACCAGAGGACCTGGCTCAGCAGGACAGAGTGATGGGGAGCGCCAGGGTACGTCTACACTACATGCCTCTGTCGGCAGAGGCATGTAGATTTGTTTGTTCGGCAAAGGTAAATGAAGCCGCGATTTAAATGATCGCGGCTTCATTTACATTTACATGGCTGTCGCGCTGAGCCGACAAACAGCTGATCAGCTGTTTGTCGGCTCGCCGCTAGTCTGGATGTTCCCCCTGTCGACATCAAAGCCCTTTGTCGGCAGCCCCGGTAAACCTCATTCCACAAGGAATAACGGGGCTGCCGACAAAGGGCTTTGATGTCGACAGGGGGAACGTCCAGACTAGCGGCGAGCCGACAAACAGCTGATCAGCTGTTTGTCGGCTCAGCGCGGCAGCCTTGTAAATGTAAATGAAGCCGCGATCATTTAAATCGTGGCTTCATTTGCCTTTGCTGATCTGTCTAATCTACATGCCTCTGCCGACAGAGGCATGTAGTCTAGACACAGCCCCAGAGAGCAAGAAGGTGGGTGTCAATGGCATGATCAGCACATGGGAACAATCCCAAAAGGCCACCCCATCACATTCAAGGTGTCAAAACTTAAGAATTCCCCAAATTAAGGTTTTCTGTGTAACTTTAGTTCGTCCTCCTTTATGTTTATGCATTATGATACAGTCTTTAATTACATGATCAGAAATGTGGTTTTTTTCAAGTTAACACTATCCTACAAACCTTCCCTCAAAGGACTGGAAACCCAACCACCTGAGCTCTGAATTAACGCATGAAAGAGCACAGAAAGTAGCTACAAAACAAGCTTTCAGTGTCCACGTGCATTGAAAAAGGCACATGCCCATCATTCACATGTGGATAGGTATGTGCATGCATGGATTCTACTTGTGTATACATATCATGCATCATATACACACACGTTGGAAACATGCAAAAGTTCATGCTCACTTTTATGTTGCGCCCTTTTGAAAACTGGAACTAGACAGTAAAACTGACCAGACTAGTTCCATTGGCCATGAAGAGTGAAATGCACATGGCAAACAATGACAGGCTCATTACAGTTGGTGTTTAGAACTCTTTCGGCTTTAATCATCTCACAAATTACAAATAGCACAGGGATAGATTAATTTAAAAGATTCCCTTTTATTCTCTTCCTGGCTTTCATTACAGGTTAGCTGGAGTTTTCTACACTAGCTGCATTGGGATTCGAATTGAAGATCACGTCTGCTGCAGTCAAATGGTTTCTTCTCAATTCAGCCTAGTACATCTCACTTGAAGTTGTTTGCTGTCATAGTTGATCTCTGTAAGGACTTAGGGGAGAATGCTTTAATTAGCTTTGATGAAGTGGCAGGAGCCAAGTGAAACCTGTTGGCTCTTGTGCTCCTTCTGTTTATATTTCCTGATGTGTATACTTGCTGGCAGAATTTAAAATATGTTTAATTGCTCCTCATGATATCTTTAGTGAGTGTATCTTTCCTCTCTCACCAGTGCTCATAATTTACATGCACCCCACACTCCTCCCCCGTGCACACAGGGTAAATTATTTCACCTAGGACTAAGAGACCCTTTGAAAAGTTTGGAAATTAGATTCTGTTAGGCACTTTTTGTGTCTCTGCCTCTCCAGTCACTGAGGCCTGATCTGTACTTAAAAATTAGATCAACTTGATTACGTCACTCAAGGTGGTACTCTGAGCACTATTGGATACCACACCACTCTTGTAAATATGACTAGATTGAGAGAAGAATTCATCCATTGACCTTGCTAACCTCTTGGAGATATAGATTAACTGCGCTGAGGGGAAACCTCCTTCCATTGGTGTAGGAAGCATCTTCGCTTTGGCACTAGAGACACAGCCACAGCACCGGAGCTGTGCTGCTGTTGTGACTGAATGCCCTGAAAGCTTCTTATATTAATTTCTGATCCATGACAATACTTTGCCTTTCACTCCCTGAGAGAGGGATAATAAACTGTTGTAGGGACTTTACCAGAGGCTTATCAAAAGACTAAATAAATTGTCAGCTGGCTCTCCTTTAGCCATTATTGTGCTCAGATGCTCAAAGACTTCTAATAGACTAGAAGGACGTGATTTTCCTTTACAGGAGCCATGCTTGTTTCTCTCTCATATGACTTTAGATGATGATGATGATTATTATTATTATTAGTAGTAGTAATAATAATAATAATAATAATAATAATAATAATAATAATAATATTTATTATAGCAAAGCCTTGAGTCCCTGGAAGAGAATAGGGCTGCAAAGAACTAGACTAAAAAACTAGCGACATCTCAAAGATAAAAGAAGACAATTAAAAGTGGGAGGGGAATAGAGGCATGGACAGGGGAAGTTCACACAGGCATGTGAGTGGAACAGCTAGTGAGAGGGTCCAAGTCTTCAGTGCCCGATTGTCTCAACTATGCTGCTGCTAAAATCTTTGTTTTCAACGTGGCACTTCAATGCTTTAGCAAACCAAGGCTGGTTGAAATAAAATCTCCATAAGACCCCAGGGACCTTCATCCAAAACCTAAAGATTGCTATCAGGGCTTACATTCTCATAAGAGTATGCTCACACCTCTCAGCAATATGCTATGAAAACTCCAGGGGAGTTGAAAATCTTTACTGGGAGCTCTGGCTGATTGTTTTAAGTAGAGAAGAGAAACTCTCTCTGTGGAGGATGCTTTCCCATGTTGGGCTGTAAAATAGGGCTTTTCTGGCAGCTCATGGGCAGGCTCCATAACCCTCTTTCTTCCTTCTCTATCCTTCATGTGCAGCACTTGATCTTCCTGTACCAGCCTATGTCGCTTCTCCATTATCAGTGTGGTGTCTTTTGATGGCTCTGCACTTTTGTTTCCATGGCTGCCTACGGGGCAGTTTTTGCATTTGTTTGGTTTGTGTTTTTGTTTTTAAGCCGTGCTGCTTCTCCATGGCCTGAGCTGTGGCTGCTGCATTTTTCTCTTTTAATCTTCAGTTTAATTGCTAGCAAACTCTGAGAACTGAAGATGAACGTGTCAATGATTTAGTAGCAGTCGCAGGGTGGGGAAGATGAAGGGCACAATCCAACATGAAAAGGGCCTTTGTCTGACCATAACAAATCACGTCCCTTGTTTAATAGCTTGTACAACAAAGCAATGCTCAGAGCAAGAAGAGACCCCCAAGTGCTCAATCCAGGCACTTGATTCCCAGAAGCACCCGTTACAAGGATTGCCCTTGAATTAAATAGGGGAGCAGCTTACTGTGTCATTGAATGGAAGAGTGTGCCTTTTTATTTGTAATTCAGAGTTAGGATGCAGATTTTCTGTCTCCCCTGTCTCCCCCCTGGCAATCCGCTCCCCATTGCTTTTGCAGCTCCACTCCACAGTTCAGACCTGCTATGAAGCATCACAGAAGCTCCCCTGCTGTCCCCTCTCCCTCTTCTACCTCCCAGCTCACAACAGAAAATATTTGGTAAATTGAGCTTAGGAAATGAAATCCTCCTGCTCTACTTCTGCCTTCCAAGAAACCAGCAAAAGAAGTCCAGGTGCCTGGCCTATGATGCTGCTATATGTTATCATACCAAAAGAGAGAATCATCTGGGAAGAAGTCATGCCTTAGTTCAGAGACCTTTCAGAGACGTTAACAGTCCATTTGCAAGCTGGTATGGTTTACACTTGTCCAGTGGTTTTCAAGATGAGGCCTGTAGGCTGCTTAGGGCCCAATCAGTGCACAGCTGAAGCTCATGTGACATCTTCAGGGCCATACAGCAGAGATGGGCACCCTAGGCTAGGGAGTGAGCTGCATGAGTGGCCCTCCTACACCTCAGTGGGCTGCAAGATTGTCCTCACCAAGAAGGGTAGTTTTACTAATTGCGCTTGCGTACCTAGAATTTGCTGTGTGCTGATTGAACTGCAGCAGCACTTTGATTGGCTGCAGAGGGAGTGCACGGCTCTTACAGTCAATATTGTATGCAACCAGCACGCATCTCATGGCACTTGCCCCTGCTTTGTGTGCATGTCACTTTAGTAATACCAGTAAGAAAAAACCCTGTGCGAGGGCAATGACGATCAAAATATCTTGCGGTTATCCACCTCTGCCCTACAGGAAGCACATATATTGTGTGGATGCATCCCACTTAGCCCTGGTCTACACTAGAGAGTTATTTCAAAATAACTAGTAGCGCATCCACACTACCAAGTCCGTTACTTCAAAATAATGGGCTGGTTATTTCGAAATAATGCCTGCTTTCCCCAAGGAATAACACTTATTTCAAAATAGTTATTTTGGGAGTTATTCAAAATAAGTTATGTCAAAAGAATTTCCTGGTGTAGACATGCCCATGTGAGAGCTGCATGCATGGCCCACAATGTTAAATAGGATAAACTTAAAAAACAACAGATGGTCTGGTGTCTAAACTTTTGTTAGTCTATAACAAATGGTCTGGTGTCTAAACTTTTGTTAGTCTTTAAAGTGCTACTAGACCATTTGTTGTTTTTAAAGTTTATCCTGTACAGACTAACTTGGCTACCCCATGAAGCTAATGATAAATTGGTTGAGAAACACGGTGCCAGTTGTCTGAAGATCCGCTGCTTTGTCCTGCAAAACACTTCCAAGATTTCGCCTTTCTTTCTCATCTTACTGTTAAAACAACCATTCCAATTCTGCTCATCTCCCATTCTGCTTTTTGTAATCTCTCTATGTTGCCCCGATTGGGTCCACAGACAGTCCAGTACCATTGTAGACTCGATATCCTGTTTCAGAGCTTTTCCAGGGGCCTTTGTTCTGTAGAACAAGGAGAAACTTGAAATCCTCCCCTCCCATTTGTTTTCTTTTTTGCGGCGTGTCCACTTTTGCAAATTTAGCCATGGCAGTTAGGGACCCAGCCAAACTAATTTTCACTTGTGAGTTAATTGGTCTTTGAGGAAAGGTTTCTATAGGTGAAAAACTAGCATCCCCACTCCACCACTGCTCTCCTACCAGTCATCAAGTCTAACACAGTCATTGTGCATGTATTATTCAGCATGGAACTCTGGCAGGATGTTATTCCAAGATGATGAAGGAACAAACTGCAGCAAAGTTTAGGCAGCCCCCAGATTATTAAAACCCTTCACTTCTGGCAATGAAAATGCCCATCTATGCCTGGAATTGTGCTTTGATCAGAGCTGTGAGAGCATCCTAAAATGTGCCCTGTGCAAGTTCTGTTACTGGAGAAAGGGGATGGGAGTCAATAAGCTGGTAAAGCCAATTAAAACATTAGGGCTGCATCTAGACTGGCATGATTTTGCAGAAATACTTTTAATGGAAAAGTTTTTCCGTTAAAAGTATTTCTGCAAAAGTGCATCTAGATTGGCACGGATGCTTTTGCGCAAAAAGTGCTTTTGCTCAAAAGCATCCGTGGCCAGTCTAGATGCGATTTTGCGCAAGAAAGCCCCGATTGCCATTTTAGCCTTTGGGGCTTTTTGCGCAAAACAATTCTTCCCTGTCTACACTCGCCCTCTTGAGCAAGTATTCTGGCACAAGAGGGCTTTTTCTCGAGTGGGAGCGTGAAAGAATTTGCGCAAGCAGCACTGATTTTGTACATTAAAAAGTCAGTGCTCTTGCGCAAATTCAAGCGGCCAGTGTAGACAGCTGGCAAGTTTTTGCACAAAATTTTGCCAGTTTAGACGCACCTGTACTAGTTTCACATTTTTCCCTTGAAAAATACTGACTTTTTTAAGTGAATTTTTTGGGGTGGGTCAGAAAAATTTCAAATTCTGTTTTGATGAAAAACATTCATCATTTTCAACCAGCTTTATGTGCTGGAAAACTAGCAATTAACATTTACTATATAGAAGCTTCAGGGGGTAGCCGAGTTAGTCTATAAAGTGCTACCAGACCATTTGTTGTTTTTATATTTTATCCTGTACAGACTAACAAAACATATAAATGGTATGAGCTTTTGTGGGCACAGCCCACTTCAGATGACCACAGTTTTGAGTTTAGGATGTGCAGACCCACAATAAATAGGGGGGAAGTGAGATGGGGGAAGGAGAAAAAAAAGAGGGGGTGGGTGGGAAACAGGGAACAGAGGGTATGAAAATATCAAAGGGAAAAACAAGTAGGCAGAACTTTCGATTGCAAGTTCTGCCTACTTGTTTTTCCCTTTGATATTTTCATATCCTCTGCTCCTTGTTTCCCGCCCCCTCTCTTTTTTTCCTCCTTTCCCCATCTCTCTTCTCCCCTATTTAGTTTGGGTCTGCACATCCTAAACTCAAAACCCTGGTCATCTAAAGAAGAGGGCTGTGCCCACAAAAGCTCATAATACCATCTGTATATTTTGTTAGTCTATAAAGTGCTACCAGACCATTTGTTGTTTTTTAAATTTAGTATATACATCAGACTGACAATGTAGGGTCCAGGGCATGGGCTATCAGGTCTCATAGCTAGAGTCACAAGCCTAGAATCATAGCTGCTATCAGAAGCACAGTCAGAGTCAAGCCAAAGATCAGAGTCGGGAGCCAAGCCCAAGTCAGAACTGAAGACAAAGTCAGCTAACAAGTCAGGGTTGAAGCCAGAGTCCATGTCAGGGTATAGGAGCAGATATCTGAAGCAATGCAGGAAAGCAGAAACCAGATGAGGGCTTGGGAGAAGAGGGGCAAGAACTGGGAACAGATGAGAAGATGGGCTTCTGGGGCAGATTAGTAGCCAGGCAGAGTCATATACTTGCTCAGACAACTTCCTGGTCTCCTTTCTGGTTTAACAATGTGTTCTCTAATCAGGGGGCTTCATCTGTCTGGCGCTTTGTGAGCTAGAGGTTTGTTAGCCTTCTCCATAACTTCAGGATTGCTAGTGGGTGGCAGCTACAGTCTGAGTACTGCTGTGGGACCCACAGGTCTGCATTCAAGGTCTGTGTCCCCTGCCAGACAATACAAGGCCATGGAAGGTTAGCTCTCTTGTTGCGATGGTGATGAATGGACTAACAGGATTGTAAGCCAGGTGCATTTCGTGCCAAGTTTACAAAGCAGTTGCTTTTTAAAAAGTGCTCCTTTCTTCCACCCCCCTCCCCAATATTACACCTACTCGGATTGGCATATGTTCATGAACTGCTGCATCCGAGCCAAATGAAGCTCTGCCACTTACTTATAAATAGCTCCCCATTAAACACTCAACATTAACGACTGCCAAAGACAATGGGCCCTGGGTGACTCTCTCTCTCACAACAGTTCATGGGCTTCGCTGCAATTATTCCCAGAGATAATTGTAAAGATAACACCGTTTAAAATATCTTATGTTTTATTCAATATTTCGGTGAGTTTCAATTACTCCCAATTATAATTCAACAGCTTTCTATTTAAAACAATTATTGTCCTTTACAACATGTTTCAAGTCAAATAAATTGTTTGCCGTTATTCGTCATTGGTTTCTTCTGTAGGCTTTTGTTTCTCCTCCCTCTTTGGTTTTTCAGTTTCCTATTAACACATATAGCCTTTCATTAACCCATTAGGTGCCCTCAGAATACACAGTACAATGAGCTTCTTACAGAAAGCTGCCACAGCAGCCCCCAAGACAATCAGAATCAATTAAACTCATTAAAAATCAATCCAATTCAATTACAGGAAGCACAATGCCATTTAAAAGTGATTGAACAATGGTGAGATGCTCTCAGACAAACATAGGCTACGGTGGGGGATGGTGGAGAGAGCGTTTTCCATATGCTACCAAGAAGTGGGGTTGCCATTCTTATATGGAAATGAGCACAACACACCCAGTGAAAACATAGATTCATAGAATTGTAGAAACATAAAATTGGAAGGGGTCTCAAGAGGTCAATCCCCTCACTCATGGCAAGAGTATTATCTAGACCACCCCAAGATTGGCATGGCCAATCTAACAAGTGTGTTCAATGGGTCTCTTTCATTCTTTGGTGTATTGAGTGGGGGTGGGTAAATACTTCAGCAAATGAAAGATACTTGTGAGCATACTTACACAAACCAATAACTGAATCCCCCTTTACTTTATAGACTAAAACATGTTCTTTTTGACATGATGATAGGCATTCAAATTTCCCCAGTGTCCCTGGATCTTGAGCCCATTCAGGTAAAAGAAAAACTCCCATTGACTTCAACAATGTTTCATCAAAGACAGTTTGCAAACAGGTCTGTCTTTTTGAATGCCAGTTTCCTCTTCATGAGCTTAGCATCCTTGAATGAACTGGATGAAAAAAGAAAAACATAACATTGCATAACATTTTGAAGGAAACGATTCCCCCCCCCCATTTCATTCAAAATCTTTCATAGATATTTATAAATACAGTACTCATGAAATATTTCAGTTTTTTAATTCATTTTTGTTAAATTCTTTTCATTCCAATGAGAGAAAAACTCACCTTCTCTCAGATTGAAAAACCTCTCACCTTTTTCTTTTAAAGTGGGAGTTTCCCTTCAAAAAGGGAAAGAAAATAATTAGTTTTTTAAAAAATCAGAAAGTGCCAAAAGTTCTCATTTGTAATCTTTGTTGAAAATGGAAAATTTAAGTGAAAGTGGCACATTTACGCTAATTTATTTTTTATCAGAATTCCTCCTCCCTCCCAACCATTGTTTTGTAATCACTATTAATCATTACAGAGTATTTTTAAAAATTCTATGCATACTTTCAGTGGCATGCCCAGTTGTACCTATGAATGGACACGGGTGAACCACCAGTGACCAGCCAATCACTTTAATGATTTTTTCAATGTGTCTTTGTTGAGTGCCTTTTAGCATCTTATCAACCTCTTGGTGGACACCTCTCTATCCCACTGAGATGTTTACACAGCAACTATCACTGGGGTATCTAAGGCCCCAATCCAGCAAAACAGTTAGGAATGTTCTTAACTTTAAGTAAATGTTCTTAACATTAAGTAAGTAAATAGTCCACTGGAAGTTTATGGGATATTCAAATATTTAATGTTAAAATCAAG
Organism: Pelodiscus sinensis; assembly: GCF_052426305.1. Lineage (NCBI taxonomy): Eukaryota > Metazoa > Chordata > Testudines > Trionychidae > Pelodiscus > Pelodiscus sinensis. The sequence continues at coordinate 31,715,228 of NC_143065.1, forward strand.
ATTCTATGAATATTGGATGAGTCCTAAATGCTGGATATCAGAGAGACTGGGAACAACTCTGTGAATGTGTCTACCCACAAAAGTTAAATTATTTTAGAACTTGATGGAGTTCAATTTACACAATGCTTTGTTGAGAGTACTCTGAAGTTGACTCAAACTAATTCAATAAAGGGTACTTGCAAAGTGATTTCAGAATAAGATTGCTTTGATTTACACCATCAGCTTTTTTTAAAAAAAATTACTTAAATCCTGTGTATGCAGACAACATCATAATCAATGGAACAGCAACTGTAGGAGCAGCCTTGATAGGATACACATAACTCTCCACTGTAGTGAAGACAAAATTAAATCCAACAAAGTCAAGTTTCTTGCTTTGGATAAATGGAACATTTTAAAGTTAATGTACATTAAAGGGACCCCACTGCCCTGTCTTCTTTAATTAGGGGTCCATTTAAGGATACATGCCCTAGAAATTACTATAATGCACTACTGTAGTGTTTCTTATATTTCAAAGGGGAAATAAATATCTGGGGGTGGGAGAGATCTTTCCACCTCTTTTGCACACTGTTGATTCAGATTCTCAGAGATATTTGGAAAATAAACAGAGTTAGGCACTGTGACAGACCGGGCCGTGTCTGGGCACAGCTGAGGGCATCCGCTCAGGGCGAATTGCTTAAATCCGGGGCTCCTTACAGCCCCCAGACTGGTAACCTCTCCAAACAGGCCACAAACCAGTCCCACAGAGTGCTCCAGCAGCCTGCCTGAAGCCTCACGAGTAAAACCCCTCCGACAGCCCAGCAATATCCGTGCCCCAGATAGCCCCGGGCCTCATACACAGGTGGGGGGTCCTAGCACCCAATCCCACCTACCCCGAACAAGTCCTGTCCGGTTCCAAGAAACCAGCCACAGATCCCTGGTCAATTTACCCTTTGGACCATACCCACAAATCACGCTGGGCCAATCCTTTAGCATCTAACAACTAAAGGTTATTATTACAATAAAGAAAAGCATGAGAGTAAGGTTGTTAAAGGAATAGTACGTTACACGCACCGAATCTCCCAGTTCTCGATGAAGGCTCTAGCAGAGATGTCACAGCTGCTGGTTTAAAAGTTCTTGTTGCACATCCTAGGATCAGGATGGGTTCACAGGTCTTCCGGGCTCTTCGATCCCTGCAATGCTGCCTCTGGGATGAAGTGCTGAGCTGAGAACAGGATGGAGACCACCACATGGCCTATTTATCCCTCCTTCCTCATCTCTTCTTGGCTATCGCAGGTCACCTGGTCCCCGGCTTATTCCTGTGTTCACCGCTGGTAGCCTTTAGGTGTCAGTCACCACCCATTGAGTGCCATTGTCCCACAGGGCCTTGCTGATTAGCATGTCCATAGGCCCGGCCCTGCCCAATGCTCAACCACATGCAGGGAAATATTCAGTGTCCATACAAGTACATGCTTATAATTGCACACACAGACATTATACAAACACATAAACAGCATACATAGGATTAGCAGACAGTGAGCTTCTATTCAACACCCCACATGGCCCCCCTTTATACCATTTTCTGGGGCCAACACCCCCACCTATGGGTGCAGCAGCAATCTGGCTGCTCCCCTCAAAATCCAGTAACGTGACAGGCACTTAAATACCTTTGAGGTTCTGGACCTCGTGGGATGAGGTTTACCGGGGCTGCCGACAAAGGGCTTTGATGTCGGCAGGGGAGCGTCCAGACTAGTGCGCTGAGCGGACAAACAGCTGATCAGATGTTTGTCGGCTCAGCGCGGCACCCATGTAAATGTAAATGAAGCCGCGATCATTTAAATCGCGGCTTCATTTGCCTTTGCCAAAAAAACAAATCTACATGCCTCTGCCTCCCCTCTGAGTACTGCCCTGCCACAGGTCCCTCACACTCCGGAGTCCTCCCCCTCAGGAAACCCTGAAGCTCCTAAACCCACCGTGCCTCAGTGACTCCAATGCCAGTCATCATCTAGCCCCTGCCTCAGGGGCAAACTGTAGTCTGAAATGGTCACTCATCATAGGCAAGGGATGGGAACTTGCAGCCTTCTGCTGCCCTGGCTGCCTCCCTGCAGCCCTAGTAGCTACTCAGACCTCAGTCTGGGAACTTGCCTGGCCAGAATTCCCCAGCCCTACCTGCCTTTCCCCAGCCATGTTCTGCTCTGCTCTGTGTCAAGAAGCTTCTAGCTACCCTGGCAGCCAGGTCCCTCCTACTCCATAGCTGGAGCAAGAGTGAGTGAGTGTTTCCTCCCCACCAGGAGACCTCATTTATACAGCCCTCAGATGGGCCCTAATTGGTTGATAGATGCCACATCTGCTTGCTCCACTGCCTCAGGGCTAGATTTAACCTTTCTTTAGCCAGGGTGAGGTAGACTCCCCATCAAAGTATCCCCCAACTTTATTTGACCTCTGAGTTTAGGTGGGGGAGGGGTCTTCAGAGGCCCCCTTATCTCGGACACTCTAACCGAACGTTAGCAGTGCTAGTGTTCAATCCAGCTCTGCTCAGTGTACCTCAGTCCTGCCACGTCATGCTGCTCTGGCTGACAGCCTTAGCATCAGGCACCAGTAAGCGGGGCAAATGGTGTTTTGCTTTTGTAATCGGGACAGATAGGCAGTGTCTGTTCATCTGAGAGGTGCACGGAGGCAGGCTTGCCGCCGAGGTGAAATGATTAGTGTATTAAATGCTGCAATATCTATCCATCCCACTCGTCTCCATCAAAAGCAATTAATATGGATTATATATATTTTGTAAGGAGACTATCATTCATTTCCAACCTTGGAGTCACTCCGCAGAGGATTAGGTAGAATACGGAATGAGCTAATTTGCATAAATTAGGTAAAATGTGAATAATAATTTGCATTCAGAAGGCTCTCTCAGAGTCTTTACACTATACTGATGCCATATGGAGCACCCGGTTAACACACAGCCATGGGTTTGCCTCCCCATCCCCCCCGTTCATTCCAAAAAGCCTGATAGTGCTCAGAGATATCCCCCTACAATGGTCTGCAAAGGGCACGAAGGCTTTTTTTTTTGGTGGGGCAGAAGGGTAAGGGAGACAAGCAGCCTTCTTTTGCTTGTGATTGTCCTGGTTAAAGAGGGGGAATCATTCTGCATGACAAAGAAAAAGGAAAAGCAAAACATGGAAAACGTGCGGGTTGGTGATTGCATCGGAAGGAAATTCTCTGAAGGAACATGATGTTGAAGGCACTGTGTTAATGGGGCACTGACAGAACATAATGAGGAAGTGGTTAGACGGGACTCTTCAGTCACTCTTTAGCTGCTGAGTTGTTTTGTAAGGAGGAAGTCAGAGTTCTGGTGGCTGCATGACATTGGCCCCTCGTGTTCCACATCCATTATAGTTGCTTTTTTATCTTCTCGGGAATGTCATGGAATTCTATTGAGTTAAAATATTTCCACCCCACCATTCTATTTTGTGTTTTACAAGGCAAGCTGACAATGTCTCTGGTGCTACTTTATGTACAATCTCTGTGGCTTTCCTGGAGCACCGCGAGCGCAGCTGCTGTGGAAGCCAGCAATGACACTTTGAATGCCTACAGCACCTCCCTCAGTATGTATTGCAAAACCAATTCATTTGCCACCCTCCATCCACCAGGGAATTAAATGATTCTCTTTCCAGGAACTGAGGCACTGAAAGATGAATGTTGGTATTGTGTATATGGAACTACTGTCATTCACACATGTAAACAAGCTACCTAGTAGTAATGCAGAACTACTTAGTAGTTCTACACTAGGGATGTTAAATGGTTAACTAGTAAGCATACTGGTAAGCATGAGGCTTATTAATACACTTACTGGTTAACCTGACCTTTCTATGAACACTGGTGGCAGCAAGTCCAAAGCAGCCCTAGTCACGGAAATGGCTAATTAGGCGTTGGTACTCCACAGCTATGGCCGTGGATTAAAAATTTAAATGAACTCATTAACCCTTTTAATATCCCTGCTCTACAATCAAATCAGTGACAAAGCCCAAGATGAGGTTTTAAGAGCTCTTGGCTTCTACACTTGTGTTCTGTCCACAAAGCCCAGACTGACACATGACATGATGAAAAGAGACAAGTGAGTGTTGCTTTTATTTACATGCAGGACTTGGTAATTATTTTCATATGAATATAATGATCAACAAAAAGGCTCCAGCCTTTATCGCTTTCCACACTCCTTCCATCAAGCCCTGCCCCATCTCTGCTCCATAATTCCGCAATAAGCCAAGAGGACAATGTGGGGAAGGACTCCACCCTGTGGTTGTCAGAGCTAGGCAGATACCACCCCAGGATGGCTGAATCCCAGAGATCCAGGGAGGGAGATTCAGAGTGGTAGCTGTGTTAGTGTATTTCAGCAAAACAAGGAGTCCTATGGCACATTAAATACAAACTTATGTATTAGGGCATAAGCTTTCATGGTCTGCAGCTCACTCTGTCAGATGCATGAAGCAAAAGCTTCAGTTGGCAAGGATTTACACATACATACAGAGATGGGAGTTTTACATCAGTTCTCATGAGGCTAATTCAGTCAGAGCCCACTTCCAACAGTGATAAAAAGATGGGAACAGCTAAAGGGGAAAATTACTTATTGTAATGAGAAAGCCATTGCCAGTCCTATTCAGACCCATTCTGATGGTATCAAATAAGCATATGAATTCCAGCTCAGCAGTTTCACGCTACAGTCTGTTTTTGAAGGTTTTTTTTTTTTTTTTTTTTTGCACAAGTATGGCAACTTTCGAAGTCTATCACTGTGTGTCCAGGGAGGTAGAAGTGCACTCGTACTGGTTTTTGAATGTTACCAATCTTTTTGTCTGATTTGTGTCCATTTATTGTTTTGTATAGATACAGTCCAGTTTGGCCAATGTACATGTCAGAGGGGCATTGCTGGCACATGTCACATTAGTAGATGTGTAACCCTTCTGCCAGGTAGCGCCAGCAGGAGCTGGAGCCAGGTTCAATATCAAGGGGTCCCTTTTCATCCATCTCACACACAACCGGCTCGAGCCCCCACCCAATAGCCTGGGAAATTCACACACCCCTGGGTGCCTCTGAGAGGCAATGCTTCTCCACTCACAAGCACAGAGTCTGAGCATAGAAAAGAACTTTTAATGAGAGAGAGAGAAAAGTCACATGGCATTAGCTTGGGAAAATACCATAACCAGAGTTCATAACCAACCCATGAGTAACCATGCTAGCTCAAATAGATTGAGCAGTGTCCCTTGCCTCTCAGGCTCACCAGTCCAACAATGGAAGGGTCTTATTCACATATGCAAACTTTCTCCATACCCCACTTCAAACGCCCCAGACACAGACACATCATCCTGACGACTTCCCTCATACAGCCTGATGTGATGCCACCAGTGTGCTGCCCCTGCTGGCTGGTCGCTCCTGCCAGCTCCCTGCTGGCCACCTGCTGCTTCCCCTACCAGCCGCCTGCCAGCCGCTCTGCTGGCCACCTGCCGCTGCTCCTACTGGCCGCCCACCAGTCGTTCCCATCAACCGCTCTGCTGGCTGTCCGCCAGTTGTTCCCACCAGCCACTCTTCTGGCTATCTGCCACAGCTCCTACTGGCCGCCCATTCCCATCAGCCACTGCTCCTACCAGCTGCCCGCCAGTCATTCCTGCCAGCCACTCTGCTGGCTGTCTGCTGCTGCTCCTACCAGCCACCTGTTTCCGCCAGCCACTCTGCGGCTGGCTCCAAACTCGTGATTTCAACTCTTAGTGATTTCAACTCTTTAGCCACCACCTAAGCTGGCAAAAGATTGCAGCTTCCACAGGAATAGCAAAAAGACTCCTAATGGAGTCTATTTCAGGTTTATCCTTAGGACAAGGCTGGGGAGAGGGAGGGGTGAAAGGTAGGTTGAACCAGTCTTACAGCTCATACCTGGCAGGCATGAAGCAATCTGGCTCAAGCCCTTTCCCCCGAAATCAGTTCACTCAACTCAGGAAGGGGGAGGCTTGTTTATCTGAGATCCCTTACAATGATGGTGTCTCTCCTGCAAGTACTAGCATCATATTTTACAATTCCCACATTTAGGGGTAGCATGGTTTGTGACCCCACAACAGCCAAAATTAGCTACAATAAACCACATTCCAGTCTAACAACTGATCCTCCATCAGTCCTGGCTGGATTGGATTTATATAACCATACCTTGGATTCCTTCCCATCCGGGCATGAGCTGTATTTACGTGTCAACAGTTAATTATCTTGCAGAACTAAACAATTTGAGTAAGCATACCCCAGGGCTGCTTTGGCTGGCTGATTGCAAGCAGTAGTTCAGCCTCTGCTTACAGATGTGCAGATGGATGAGCCCTTGATGGTATGGCTGATGTGATTAGGTCCTGTGATTGTATCACTAGAATAGATATGTAGACAAAGTTGGCAAGGAGATTTGTTGCAGAGCTGGTTCATGGTATTTCTATTATGGTGTTTCTACTATGTGGTGTGTATTTGTTTCAGGTTGGGGGACTATCTATACATGAGGACTGGCCTGACTCCCAAGGTCTGGGAGAATGATAGAGGGAGGAAAATGTTACTGGTGAGTCAGCAGGACAATAAGAGTCTATATTTCTCATAGGAGGATCAGAGAGCAAGGCAGGGAGGTGTCTGCTCTGGGGTTGGGTAACTCATATTAATACCATTGTGAAGAGCTGTCCAACAATTTTCCCACCAAAATTGAGTTTAGTCAAAAAAAAAATTTGTTTTGGTGGGAAAATTCCTGTTGTGGAGGAATTGCTGTAGTTTTCCAAGGGGAGAACTTAAAATGCAATGAAACTAAATGAAAATGTGTGTTTCTGATTTTTTTTCCACTGGAAAGGGGAGGTAGAGAGGAAAAAAAAGTGAGGAAACACTTTTTCAGTTTGAAATAGATAGGGTTTTCATGTTGGGGCGACTTTTTTTTTTTTTTTGCTTTTTCAATGTGTTTGTTTTGAGAAGATCAAAAACAATCTTTTCCCTCCAAAAACTAAACTGAAATAATTTTGCTTCAAAATAAACAGACACTTTTCAATCAAAAATTTTCATGGGGAAGAAAAATGTCAGGTTTTCATTCAGCAGCCCCAATGCTCCACCTTTAGTACTAGGACCATGTCGTGCTATCTACTACCATTGCATTCACACAGGGTGTCCATCTCAGGTAGTAGAAATACAGCCTTTAGACCCAGTTGTCTTGCATTTCATCCTCACAGACCCCAGCAGTCTACACTGGCCTTTTCTTCTTAAAATTACTCAATGAGAGAAGCTCTAGTTACATAGGATGTGCTGGTGATGTCATGCATTTTAACCGCCTTGTTGCTTAGACCAGGTCAGGGTAGAGTTAGGTGGCAAAGCTTAAAGTGTGAGTGCCCTGCCTGTGGTAGGCAGCACTCCCACAATGTCCAGGGGGGAGGAGCTGTGACTAAGTGCAATGCTGGGAGATTTTAGGGCCAAGAAGGCCAAGGAGAGCACACGGATTTGTGGGGCTGATTTTACCACTCAGAGAAAGCAAGTAAAGCTTTCAGAGAGTTCCTCCTGTTTCCAGGGTGATTCTCTGTTCCACACTCACAACCACAGGCAGACCCTGCCTGCTGGTCGTAACTGCAGGAGCAGAGGAAGGACAGAAAAGAGTTCTTTCAAAATACAAAAAGGAGAGCGAGGGAAAGAATTTACCACAGGCATCCTTAAATCTCCTGGGCTAATAAACACTTTTTAAAATGATGGCCTATCTCCTGCCCCTTCCAGCTGTCAAATGCTGCCTGGAGCTGTCATAATACGCTCACGCAACAGCTCTATGGATATTTCTACAAGTGGCTCTCTGGCTAGCTTCCCATCCTCTCCCCAGCCCCATTCCTTCTCACAGCAATGACCTGCTTACCCCATGCTTCCTGGCTGTACATGGGAGTAATAATTTATCTGCAGAAAGTGCCGGAAAATCCGAAGTAATGTTAGCATCAGTGGGGAGACTCCAGCTGAAAGCAGTGAAGGTCCTCCATACCCCACACACTCCATATTAAAAAGGAAAGCCCAAAGTCACTGAAGATGTCAAGGTTGAGGTACAAGGAGGGACTGTCTTTCATTAAGCCCCATTGAAAGGAAAAGAAAACCCAAAGATAATTGGTATCAGGACCAGTGTTCCCTCTAAGTTTTCCCATCCATGTTCAGAATAATTTTTGTTATGTGCACCAAGACATGTGTGGATATGTACCACTAGTAGAAACACATGCTGCCAGCTGTGGTTGAGAGGGAGCACGTGGCTCCATCTTCAACCCACCCTCGCTTGCAGGCACTGCCCCATAACTCTCATTGGCTGAAATTCCCAACCAATAGGAGCTGTGAGGGTGGAGCTTCCGGGAGAGGGTAGTGCAGGGACTTGCAGCAATGTGGCTCCTGTTGGGGAGGAGGAAGAGGAATGGCAGCACATGAAGTCAGCTCTCCCAAGTTGGCCCAGAACACAAGGGCTTTAGTGGCTACAAGAAATGCCAAAGAATCAAAGCTGAAGCCTGGATAGATGCATAGATGTAAAGTCTATAATATAAACAGTATTTGTCCTTCACAGGCATCCAAGAGAAAAACTGTCAAAGATGGAGCCGTGGTTATTTGGATTAGGACAGGAGACCCTTCCTTTCCAGTCCTGGCTTCTCCTAGCTCCAGTACAAGCAGTCAGCCCTTTTCTTCTGGCCTGCAGAGCCCTGAATGGCTTCCACTTGCTCCTGGTCCTTTTAGGTGTCGGAGGACCAATTCTTGCAGGTTCTGCCTGAAGTTAGTTATAAGAGGCCTCTCTAGACTACATTGGAAGCCTGAATTTGCTTCTCTTCCAGCAGAAACCTCACTCATCTGAGGAAGTGGGCTATGCCCATGAAACCTCATGATGCTGTATGTATTTTTTGTTAGTCTCTAAGGGTATGTCTAGACTACATGGCTCCATCAGTGGAGCCATGTAGATGAGTTTACCAGACATAGGGAAATGAAGTGGCTATTTAAATAATCGCAGCTTCTTTTACATCAAATTGGCCGCTGCACTGGGCCTATCAGCTGTTTGGTAGCAGAGCGCAGTAGTCTGGACGCGCCGTGGTCAACAAGGGAAGCCTTTGTCGACTGCCCCGGTATTCCTCGTGAAATGAGGTTTACCGGGGCGGTCGACAAAGGAAGCCAGGGTGTGTCCAGACTACCGTGCTGTGCCGCCAAACAGCTGATTGGCACAGCGCGGCAGCCATTTTAATGTAAATTAAGCGGTGATTATTTAAATCGCCACTTCATTTCCCTATGTCTAGTAAACTCATCTACATGGCTCTATCAACGGAGCTATGCAGTCTAGACATATCCTAAGGGTACATCTACATTGCAACATTATTTCGAAATAACTTAGTCTGCATCTACACAACAGACAGATATTTTGAAATAATGTCAAAATACTGTCAAGCTGGAGGACTTCTTACTCTGACTCCTATAACCCTCAATGTACGAGGAGTAAGGGAATTCGGAGGAAGAGTGTTCTATTTCAAATTAGTGCTATGTAGATGCTCCCAATTTCAAAATAACCTATTCAGAAATAAGCTACACAATTGATGTAGCTCAATTTGCATATCTTATTTCGAGTTAAGCCTTGCTGTATAGATACACCCTAAGGGTACATTTACACTGCACACTTATTTTGAAATAAGCCATTCCAGAAGAAATACTCTGAAATAGCTTATTTCGAAATAGCACGTCTACATTACAGGGAATCCTCAAAATTAGTCCGAGGCATGTTTCCCTAATGTGGATGCGCTACCCCAATTTAGAGCACCAGTGGCACTGGAGAGTAATTATTTGAATGGCCCTGGGGGAACTATTTTAAAATAGCAGTAGTAGAGCGTCCATACTACAGCTATTTCAAAATAGCTATTTCAGAATAGGTGTTATTCCTCATGGAATGAGGTTTTCAGAAGTCAGAATAAGTCGTCCGTTATTTTGAATTTATTTTGAAATAACAGAATTGCTGTGTAAACACTTGCATTTTTATTTTGGAATAACTAGCACTACTGTGCAGAGCATCCACGCTACGGCTAGGTCTAGATTGCAAGCCTCTTTCGAAAGAGGCTTTTTTGAAAGACACTTTTGAAAAAGCCTCTTTCGAAAAAGAGCATCTAGACTACAACTAGTACGTTCAAAATAATATCTCCTGCTTGTGAAGAGGAATAAGTTTATTTCAAAATAGTTATTTTGGGAGTTATTATTTGAAATCTGGTAGTGTAGACATAGACTAAGGTGCTACAGGACCATTCATTTTACAATTTTTTAAAGTTACACATGACTCTAAGACTTCTTAGGATAGCATTTCTCAAGGCAGCTGGTACATACCATCACAAAAGTCTTCAAGATTTCAAATTTTTATCCGTCAGATCTCAAAAAGTTCTCATTGGTCAGGAAAACCTCCAATTCTAATAATAAATCTCCAACTCTAAGGATATGTCTACATAGCAGATTTTTTCTGGAAAAACTACACTTACATCCACACTTGTTATTGTATTCTTTCGACAGAAAATGGAAAGAACGGAAGGGGTTTTCTGGCAGCAGTAAACCTATTTCTACGAGGAAGAAGCCTTTTTCTGAAAAAGCTTTTTTAGAAAACGCCATGCGTGGATGTGGAAGACAGTGTTTTTTCGAAAGAAGAGGCCTCCAGGAAAAAGCACAGGTACCCTGGAGGCCACTCTGTCCACAGTAATCACAACTGAAATGCAAGATAACGTCCAATCAATGTGGACGCTATCTTTTGAAAAAGCACATTGCTTTTTCGTTGCCCTTTTGCTGTGTAGACGCTCTCTTTCCGGAAGATCTCTTCTGGAAAAGCTTCTTCCAAAAGAAGCTTGCAGTTTAGACATGCCTAAGGGTACAGCTAGACTTCATTGCTCTTTTAGGGTACTGGAAGTATCCCAGAATAGCAACACTGCGTTTTTAAAAGCACCCACTATTTCTTGAAATAACAGCATGCTATTCTGGCGTCCTTGTAACATTAAGGGATTTGCCGGAATAGTGCCTTATTTTGAAATTTGGTGCTGTTTAGACAGTGCCAAATTTCAAACTAAGCTCTTTCAGCTTAGACTTGGAATAAGCTACACAATTTGCATAGTGCAAATTGTGTAGCTTATTCCAACAGAAGGGTGCTGTGTAGACGCACCATAATAATTCTTACAATGACGATGATTATTGGCAACTTAAACTGAATATCTTCTTGAAAGACTTATCAGAAAACTGGGAGGACAGAGAGTGTTAGGAAGGTGGTATTGATTAGGAGTTGTTTATTGGTTATCTTGTATATAGATAAACTCTGACAGCTAATCAGGGTAAGCAAGAGGATATAATTTCTTCTGGCTTTTATTGGTTAAAGGTTTGTAATTGATTTTACTGTACATGTACTTAGACATAGACATCCATAAATATATGGATTAGACACATTTCAAACAATGAACTAAACAACAAAATTATATATCTATATCTAAATCTATAGATATATTCATTTTCATATTTCCTGCTTTGGGCCAGCACTGGGAAGTTTGTCCTTCAGGCATTTTGGGTCCAGTCACAAATGGGAAGCAGAAGAAATCTCCCACTAAAAACCATGCTGTCTGAGACTCCAAGCTCCTTTTCCAGATGAAAGATGTTCAGATGGATGGTTCATCCAAATAAGTTGAAAGCTCGCTGTGACAGATATGGCAATTTCCTTCAGCATCCTTGAAAGACCTTATTGTATTAAGTTAATGTGTTACTGAAGGCTGGGATTGTATGTTCTGTTTCTAGGGGGGAGATGTGACAGATATGGCAAACTTACGCAGCATCTTTGGGGTCCATCATTTTAAATGTATGGCTTATGTATGACCATGTTCTACTCCAGGGGAGCGAGCTATTGCAGCTCTTCCTGTTCTAAAAACTGTGGGTGATGGTTAAGGCAAATCAGGCGGTTTATAACTCCCGTCCCACTGCCTTGGAAGGCTTCTGTGTTCTGATTGAAACTTCATTTTCCTGGGACCAGGTGGGCCTCTAGATTTGTTGGGCCTCTGGACAAGATGGTGAGGGGCTCCACACTCCCACAAGGGGTATGGCCTCAGACGGAAGGGGCGGGGCTGAGGCCAACAGCTCTCTGTAGTGGCCAGAGAGCCACTCCACATCAGCCCTGTACTGGCACCCCTCCACATCAGCCCTGAGAGATGCCCGGAGCACATTGCATGGCACTCCAAGCAGTGATTTATAGGCCCCAACGCAGTAGTGGCAGCAGGGAGACCTGGGACCTTTTGAATTGCTGGGCGCTGACAATAGACAAAGAGAGGACTTTTGTACGAGTAGCCTTGAGTTTCAATTGATTCAGGGTCTTCTTTCTGATCCAGCAAATGAACAAATCTTCCTGTTCGGGAATGGGGCCCAATTCTTGAGCAAGCGTTGGAAGGACCTGACCTATTAGCATAGCTGCTGACTCCGTGGGTGCTCCCCTTCTGCCTTCCTTCCCCATGCACCTCTCGCCATTGATGGCCCCACTGACCAGTTCCTCTCCCACTCTCCCAGTGCTTCCTGAGTGCACTGAACAGCTGATTTGCAGTATTCAGAAGCTCCCAAAGGGAGAGGAGAGGAGCCAGGAAGTGGCTTGAGAGAGAGTTCAGTGGGGGGGGGAGGACTGAAATGGGGACAGGGTGGGGGTGGAGCAGGGATGGGCATGGGGGGAAGGGATGGGATGAGGGCAGGACCTGCTGTTGGGAAGGAGGGGTCAAATATCTATGCCTACCAGGGACCCACAAGACTGATGGGTGACCTCTGGGAAGATTTTTAACATGCATATAAGGTTCTTTTCTTGTTTTTGTTTTGTTTGTTTTTCTGTTGCCTTAAGAATAAATGTGGTTACTTATAAGCAGTGGTGTGGAAACTTACAGCAGAGGGCACTTATGGGCTGTGTCTAGACTGGCAAGTTTTTCCGCAAAAGCAAGAGCTTTTGCGGAAAAAATTGCCAGCTGTCTACACTGGCCGCTTGATTTTGCGCAAAAGTACTGACTTCCTACTGTCTGAACTCAGTGCTTCTTGCACAAATACTATGCTGCTCCCGTTCGGGCAAAAGCCCTTTTCCGGAAATGTTTTTGCACAAAAGAGCCAGTGTAGACAGCTGAAAACTGTTTTGCGCAAAAAAGCCCCGATGGTAAAAATGGCGATCGAGACTTTCTTGCACAAAACTGCGTCTAGATTGGCACAGACGCTTTTCTGCAGAAAGTGCTTTTGCGGAAAAGCGTCCATGCCAATCTAGACGCTCTTTTCCGCAAATGCTTTTAACGGAAAAACTTTTCCGTTAAAAGCATTTGCGGAAAATCATGCCAGTCTAGATGTAGCCATGCCGTTTATAGCCTTTGTTGATAAAGCAAAGTGCAGATGCCAGCCTTGCTGCAGATATCAGAGTAGGTAGAGAGCTGTGCCAGCCTACAGGGAGTGCGACAGAGATCAATGGGAGCACCAAACCTCACTGGCTTCAGGGCTGAGAGGAATACGTTTATGGAAGGGATGGTATGAGACTCCCTACAATGGCATGTATCCCACCTACAACTGCTAGTGGCAAATCTCTCCAATGGGGGGAGATGGGACAGTGGATGGGGAGGGCTCTGATTTTCTACTGAGAATTCTTTCCCAGGTGGCTAACTGGAGGGTCTAGCCCACATGATCAGGGTCTAACAGCCTTAGTTGGGGTCAGGAAGGAATTTTCCCTGGGTCAGATGGGCAGAGATCCTAAGGATAAGTGAATCATGTTTATATACTTAGTGCTTAAAATAAATGGGGAGCTAACGGGGAGTGCAGCTTCTCTTGAGCTGCTAAAAGCAGGGGGAATTTACTAGTGGAATGAAAGCCTCTCCTTCTGTCTCATTCTATTTTAATCCCTGTATATATTTAATAAAACTGGTTGGTATCCTTCATCACCCAGATGAAAGGTGCTATCTCACTGTAAGATATGATTCATTATTATTATGGTTGCTGGTACATAGATCCTAATCTAAGCCCTCTGAACCGTAGATCTTGGAACTACTGAGCTAGTGGAAGGTTGTCCTCGGGGAAAAATTTTCTCCCACCAATTGTCGTAAAACTCACCATGGACACAATTTTTATGTTATCTCATTAAAAATGTTGATTATAGCTGAAGTATTTTTACAACCCATTTAATTTTCCAAAAAGGGGGGAAAATCTCCTGATCGATCCAACATTGGGTTCATCTGTGACCATGGAACAAAAGAATTCACTGTGCTATGAAGATGAGGGATCAGCTGGAGAACAAATACACGTAATAAATATTTCCGCCTCCTCCTGCATTTGTTGAAACAGGACTGTCTCTCAGATTTTGATTTAATTTTCTTTATGGCAGAGTGTTCTTGTTGAAACATGAATTTGGAAACGCACCTATATCTATCTCCAGGATTCTGCTGGTTTTCTGGCTCTGAAGAGATCATTCTTACCAACTGTCTCTATTTAACAGGGACAGTCTATATTTTACAAGGAAAACACACACCATTTTTCCCACTCTGTTCCTCCAAATAGCTCTCTAAAGACAATGCATTTCTGTGGAGTTAAAAAAACATCTCCCTATCTGTCTTAACTTAGCAGGTACGAGAAATTCAACAGTGTGCTTTTCCCCTCCTTTCCTCATGTTCCGGGGTTTTATTTGGAGGGTTCAGAGTAGGATCAAAATGTTATAGGAGGGCTCTTGGGAGCTGTGCTCTAGTTTTCCTGGTTAACACAGTGCATCCGGGGTCTATTATACTGTGAGAGAAGATGCTCTCTAAGGAATGGAGAGCCCTTGTAAATATCAATGCATTGTACTCTAACAAATCCTGATCTACCAAGAATTTCTTAGCAGCATCAGTGCTTCACTGTAGCAGGGAGGCTATAACTCTGGTCCTTCTGCTCCAGAATCACAAGCTCCTTCAACAGAAGCTAGAAGAGAGCCTTCAACGATGGTCGTGCAAGGCTCATTACAGACAGCTGAGCAGTCCTTTCCAAGAGATGGCAGAAGTAACACATACACCCGAAGCCGGGCATTAAAAAGCTAAGAAATGAGGCTTCTCTTATATAACCCAGAGGCACGGAGAAAGGGAGAGTGACGTCTGTTTTATAACATCAACTAAGAAGCAGTTGGCTTTTAGCTCATGCAGTAGAGGTCTGTGCTGACAACTAAGGTCCATTGGCTTTACACTTATATACTATAGTGCCTTTAATCTCAAGGCCCCTGTGAGGTAGGTAAAAAACATACCACAGGGTAGGGCCAAGTTACAGATTTGAGATGCAGGTTTCCAATCCTCACAACATTTGGAGACTGTGTGGATCTTGGCTGTTACAAAGAGATGGCTCCGCTGGGAAAGGGAGGCTAGATTCTAAATTCACAAACACAAGGAATTCCCCGGGGTTAAGTGGCCCCCAAATTGCAGCGGACTGAGGCACTGTCTTCACAAAGTAGCTTCTCCCCAGACTCTGAAAACTAGCAAGCCAGGAAAACGCAAGACATTTGTGTTTAGCTGGGAGCTTTGGGCTTGGGGCTGAAAAAAAAGTGTAAAGAGGAAAATCAATGTGTAAATGAGCTAATTAAGGCAGCAGTCATCTCAACAGAGAGCCAAGGCCCTCAGCATTCCATTTGTGCATTGCCAGTGTTTAGTTGGTTCCGGTTGTGGTTGCTCTAATTTTCCCCAGAAGGGCCCGTACGTTTCATAGCTGGGAGGCTGCTGCTGCTGACTGGAAAGAATGATGGGAGTACATTAGGTAAAGGGAAGAAAGGAGAAGGGTGCCTGAATGGTGTCTGGGCATTAAAGACATTGAGGAGAGCTGGAAATTAGGTTTAGGATTAATGAGAATTAACTTGAAAAGACACAGACGGGTCCTCCCCCACATCTCCGCTCCAGGCCTGCTTCTGTCATGATGCTTATAGGAATTTGCCAGCTAGGTTGCTATTGGGCAGAGGCCATGTAAAAGCTGTTTTGGATACTGGTTTTAGAGGGATGCTCCCAGCTCCTCCCCACTCTAGTTGGGGGTCATGTTCAAGGAGTTGCCACGTTCCCTTTTAAAGGTTCTCCCTGCACCAGCAGACAGGAGCAGACACAACAGCTCAGCTCCAGCCTGGTTGACCTTCCCTTTGTAGCTCTGAGGAGAGGGGGATCACATCTCTATAGACGCCCTTCCCCTCTCTTCTCTGTACCTGCTGCAGGGACTGGGAGCCAGGGCTAGGGGCTGGTGTGCTAGAAGGCCTCCTGCCCACCCCTTCACTGCCAAAGTAGGGGTGTGTGTGTGAGGGGAATATGTAGGGTGGACACATTGCCAGCATTGGTGTGAGTTGGCAGCTGACAACGGCTAAGTGAGGATATTCACTCTATTTGTGTATGACATAACCAATAAAAGATTGGACAAGAAACCCCAACTCAAAACCCATCTCACCTTTATCAACGGCATGTTCATTATTTATGTTTCCCGCCCTCTCACAGCCCTTTCTATTGCTTTTTTTCCATCCGCTTGTTGTTTCATGCCTGGAGTAATTCTGGAATGCCTCCCACATGGACAAAATACTATTCAGATCAGCTCCTGATTTACTTGCTGCATCTACAGGTTGAACCTCTCTAATCCAGCATCCTCAGGCCCTGACCGGCACCGAACCAGAGAATTTGCCTAATCACAGGAGGTCAATATTGTCTAACAGCATTACCAACACTTCCACTGTTTACTGGGTTTTGGATGACATTTAGGGGGTAAATTAGAGCTAAATAACAGCACAGCACAGTGAGAGCCAGGACTGGTGGCTGTAAACAAACTTTATGGGACTGCGGGAAACTTGGCCACACCCATGATAAGTGGACATCTGGCCAACTAAAATCATGGAGGACCACAGATATTGCCAGACCAGAGAGTGCCGGTTTAGGGAGGATCAACCTGTACAACTCTTTGGCTTGGGAAAGGGGATGGGGCATCACAGTGGTGAACAGAATAGAACTGAAGGGGATCTGCAAACTCCTACTAAAATTCAATTTCCAGTTTAGCAACAGCTTGAATTGAGCAGCTATGTTGAGAGGTTCAGGTGGTCTGGATAGGATGCCTTTTAGATCTGCGGACAGCCTGGCCTTTCAAACCCTCTAATTCCTATGTCTGTGATATCTCAAACCCTTTCTCTCATCTCCTGCTTGAGTTCATCTCCCCTGCTCGCTGTGGTTCTCTTTTGCATTGCCAAACCCTGACAGGCTTTTCAGCAACAGGCAAATGGATCATATGAGTGAAATCCAAGCATATCAGTAAATCATTAGCAGACTTAACAGACACCACACATGATCTTCTGCTCTGGAACAGGAATTTGTGTGTGAATGTTTTCCGTTATGGAGCTGGGCTTTGTGTGCATGTGATGCCTTTGTGTACGCATTTGCAAAAAAAAAAAAAAAATCTGTTTCTTTACTCTAGGGAGAACTTTCAGTTCATCGCCCATAGCAATATCTGAGCTGAGAGGGTGGAGGGGGAGAAAAAGAGCTGAATATAGGACATGGTTTCCGCAATGTTCAGTAAGACAAATATAAAATCAAATGTAACTTTTTCCATAGAGCAGCAGGATCTGTAGAAGGGGGGAAGGGAAGTAGCAACATTGCACTGATGGAACATGTAGAAAAAAAGAAAGCCTAGTTGTACTGAACCTGTCATTCCTTCACACCTCTGCTGTGTCATGTGAAATACCCTCCTTTGTGAATGTGTGTGTGTGTGTCTGGGGTACGGAAACAGGAATCCTAAAATAAATGACCCCTGCAACATAAACTCAGTTGGCAGTCACTATTCACAATAGGCTGAGGGTTAAAATCATGTGAGTTATCTTTTCTTATCCCTAACACAGGGCAGCTCCAGCAGGGAAAGAGACACATGCTTCATTGTGCATTAGAGCCAGGAAATGTTAATGCA
Organism: Pelodiscus sinensis; assembly: GCF_052426305.1. Classification (NCBI taxonomy): domain Eukaryota; kingdom Metazoa; phylum Chordata; order Testudines; family Trionychidae; genus Pelodiscus; species Pelodiscus sinensis. The sequence continues at coordinate 31,733,129 of NC_143065.1, forward strand.
CAGAGCTTGTAGGCAGACAACTCAAATCCTTGGCACAGAACTAAACTCTGGAGTCTCCACAACACCTGCAGGAGCGTTCTGCTTAACCTACTTGCGTTTTATTTCACTAGTCATGTGATACATTACACTTGTGTGGCACTGGAATCCTGATTCTGTGAAATGGCCTCTCTGGGCTTTAGAACTTCATTAATTAGCATCTTTTAAATGTTTGGGTAATATTCGTTTCTCCTTTTCCAAGCCATTTCCCCAAGCCCTCATTTTAATAAAGTTGGTGCTCATGAACATTTGAATATGAAAGCCCTTGGTTACAGAGAGACGAAAGATGAATTTTAAAAGACAGCAGATCAAGGATTACTTAAATGGCTAGCGTAACAGTTATTTTTTTTAATGAATCTACAGTATTTTTAAGATAAAATATTGTCTTAAAGGTATTTTGTGTTTGTGCATGGTGGGGCGGGGGTGGCTGGAATAAGCATTACTGAGGAGGCTGCTGTGTCTATCAGCCTAGCAGTGACATCCAACAGACCTCTGGGAAAGTCAACATAGCAAAAGAAGTTTAACTGTGGGTGGCGACCAATTTCAAAATACAGTAGTGAGAAATCTGTTTTTTATAATTGCATGCACTGTATTTCAAGTGTTAAAAGTGTGCTGGATTGAAGCACTTAGGCACTATGGCAGTGGTAAGCAACCTACGGACCAAGGGCTTCATGCAGCCCAGGGTGATTCTGTGTGTGGCTCATGAGACATTTTGTTTACCGATGCCTATGTGCACAGTTGCCAGAGTCTGCTGGGGTTTGCTCATGGAGTTTTTTTCCTACTGATATTACATGTGACCCGCACATAAAGCAAGGGCATGTAAAGTGGGCAATCAGCATCCACCTCACAACATTGTGAGAGCCATGTGCTCCCTGTGCACCCAATCAAAGCGCTGCTACAGCTCAGTCGGCACTCCCCACAAATTCTAGGCATGCAAGCACAGTGAGCAAACTACCCCAGTCCTGGAGAACATTTTGGTGAGGACAGTCTTGCCGCCCAGTGAGATGAAGGAGGGCCACTCATGTAGCCCACTCACTGTACTAAGATGATATTGCTGTTAAAAATCTGCTAGCTAGATAGCTAGCTAGACACACCACTATCCTAGACACTATGCTCAGGAAAGGTCCAGCATGGGTAGCAGAAAGCTTCTTCCTCATTTCCCTGTCAGTGTTTCTGAGTCTGTCTTGCAGGAGCAACAACACCATGATTTGCATTTTCCATCCAGTCTTTGGCTTCTCTGCTGAGGCAGACAACAAAAGGCACTAGTTTGATGGTGTTTTTTTTTTTTTTTGCCATGTTGACATATTTTGTCTAGTAGAAACTAGGCATAGACCTACCAATTCTTATCAGATGGGCTCTAGGAGAGGCATTAGCTCAGGGGCAGGCAATAAAACAGTGGCGGTTCACCAGCGTTAGCCCCTGGTGAGCTTCCACGGCTATATTCACCTGTGCCTCCACAGGTACTGGTGATTGCAGCTCCTGTTGGTCGCAGATCACCATTCCCGGCCAAATGGGAACTGTGGAAAGTAGTATCCTGGTCTGCACCGCTTCCTGCAGCTCCCATTGGCCAGGAATGGTGATCTGCATCCACTGGGAGCTGCAATTATCTGTACCTGCAGAGGTACAGGTAAATATAGTGGCACGTTTGGGTCTGTTTTAGTGCCTGCCTCTGAGCTAATGCCTTCCCTACCACCTATGTGATAAGAACTGGCGGGTCTATATTAGGGGTGGGAAAAATCAGGCTCAGGGGCCTGATCCCGGCCTGCCCAGCTGATTAGCAGACTTACAGCCAGCACAGTGCGTTCAGGTGCTCCTTCCTCCACCTTGCTCCATTCTGCAGCCAAGCTGCTCCCGTGGTTCTCCTGTTATAAATCAGTGACAGATTCTGTTAATGATTCTGAGTCTTACCGGTATTTGCTGCAAGCTGAGCACTTGAGCGACCACCCAAAAGAGATTTGAATGCTGCCCAGCTGATTAGCAGAGTGCCATCACATGTTTTGGTGCACATAACAAAATTTATTCTGCACATGGATGGAAAAAAATGTAGCGGGAATACTGTTTCTTAAACTGTTTGCTTTTCTTTTTAAGAAAAGATCAGTCATTTTAGGAACACTGAAATGTTGCAGTTGTGAAGATGGAGGTCTCTCATGCGAAGGTGTGGCACTGCTGTGTAACGGGAAGTCACATTGTGTGAAAATGGACGAAGTCACTGAGATATATGACATACAGGGCAATGGGTCTGGAACTTAACCCCAACCTCTTCAATTAAAATGTCAGCCTCTGCCATTTGAATTAAAGGAGGATTTCTTTAGGTAATGCTAGTAGCCTCCTTTTGAGACTGGGGTGGGCAAATACCTGCCCACAGGCCAGGGCTGGTTCCCTACGTTAGCCCCTGGTGGGCCGCCGCTATGTTACCCATGTCTGTAGGTGCGGGTGATTGTGACTCCTGTTGGCTGCGTATTGTCGTTCTCCAGGGCCGTCCCACAACATTTTGGCACCTGAGGCGGGGAGCTCAAATGACGCCCTCGTGTCCCCTCCCTTGGACCAAAACTTTGAAAGGTCTCAATTCTCTGGGCCCCTCCCCCCTAGTCTGGCACCTGAGGTGGCCGCCTCAGTTCGCCTCATGGTAAGGCCAGCCCTGCTGGTCTCAGTCAATGGAGCTGCAGGAAGTAGTGTTCCAGTCCGCACTCACCCCTGTTTAGGATATGCCTCATTTGGTCCTATATTCAAGTCCAGCACACAGCAGCTGAGAGAACCTCAGCAAAAAGAAATGCATGTGACTTTAGCTCTTGATCCTACAATGGGATCCATGCAGGAGGATGCCTGTGTCTGTGTGGAGTCCCTACTGGAGATCTGTATGGAGTCAAGGGTCTGTGTGTGTGGATGCAATTACAAGATTGGTCCTTAAATTAGTATTCAACATGGCCAGAATTACAATGTTCAGATCCGGCTTTGAATTTTCCCTAGTTGTGGGGGTGATCTGGGCTTCTCTCTACTAAAGACGGTGGCATCAGTCTAAACTCTCTGATGTAGAAGACAGTTCAGCCTTGGTGTAAGTGGAAAGCAATTGAAGCCACTGGAGCTGTAATTGTCCGGAAGAAGTGTGAAATTGTATCAGTATTATTTTGCAAAAGTCTGCTTCATAGAAGGGCAAACCTGGCCAATGTGATGACAGCTTATCAACACAAGCACTACACTATGTTGAAGGGACAGCAAGGAGGAAGTGAATTGTGATACACTGACTGTCTGCACTCTCCCCACCTCCCCATTTCATATCAATCTTTGTACCACCTTCCCTTTCTCATCATTCTTTCTGTTGTGGGTGATTTGCAAGACATGTTCACACCTGATCTTCAGCATCGGATAGTATTTAATGCTCTCTTTCTTCATTTGTGATTAGAGATGAAAAAGCCTTTATTTTGTTTTCAGTCCTGCAAATCTCTGCCCTCTCTACACCTATTTTGCATTGGCAATTTTGTTGTTTTGTGAGGGGAGGTAGAGAAAGCTTAGTGACTGTAAACACTTAACTCCAAATATTTGGCATTTTCTGCTCCAGTATCTCATTTCTCTGGCATCCAGTAAAATAGTTTCTTAAGAGTGGGTCCCTACTCTAGATGAGAGGGATAAGAGTATTTTTCATCTGGCAAATGCATAATGGGTGAAAAAGATGGGCTATAAAGGCAGAATAAAACTCAGCATGGAGGAGAGTGAGCCTTTTTCTTATAGTAATTGCCTTTTTAGTCACAATTGCCTGTTATCTCTGCATTTCCCACAGGTGGGGATATTGGATTCCACTGAGGGCTTGATGTAGTTGTTCAGCTTTCAGATCCCTTTGTGATATTAAATGCCAGTTTGCCTTGTAATCAACATGTTTTTCTAATGATCACACACACCCACACGGCGAGATGTTTACTCCATTTTGGGGGCAGTTTTGGAATTTACGTTAAATGGGAACAACAGAAATTTTAAAGGGACCCTGCTAAGATAAAAATTATCAAAAAAAAATTCTCTTCTCCGTTACTCCCTTGGACACTGAACCAAAGGCCGTTCAATCAACAGGAGTGTTTTCACTGAGCTCAGCAGGCTTTGGATCAGGCCTTTTGAATCCATTTGGCTTCCTACAGGTTAAATAAATTTTAACATCTCTTTTCATGAGGAGGGAAATTATCAACTGATTCTAATATCAACTCATTTATTTTTTTCTGATAGATTCTCTTCACTCTGCTTTGATGGTGAAACAGAATCAGTTAGTTTTATTTCGTTTATAAGATGTGCCATTGGATGGCCACCTCTTCCCCTCGTGGCCTTGTAAGGGGCTTTGGAAGGCCTTGTAAGGGGCCCTTGCCTTCCCCATTAAGGGGCTTCTTCAATACCTGACAGATGCCGTTGTCTATCCACAGTCCTTCTCATATTCAGGTTTATTAAATTAACAAACATTCAAAATAAAAATTCTCAAATCCAGCTGTTTACCCTTCATTTCACAGCCTGTCTTCCCTGTTTTCTCACTCACCTATAGTCTTACCCTCACATCCTAAGTTTTTTTACAGTAGCTATCCAGTAGCTTCTGTACTCCACTCTGGTCTTCCTGATTCTCTTCCTACCCCTCACAGCCACCTGCAGCCTTTAATAAGGAGGCACTCAGCAGCCACTCTATTAACTTTCTGAATTGTGGTCATGTGCTAAGGTGGTTGGGAGTTTCTGTGCCCCTCTTTGCCTCTTGTTACACTCATCTGTAGAAGTAGGTTGTGCCCACAAAAGCTCATAATACTCTATATTTTTTGTTAGTCCCTAAGGTGCTATCGGACCACTTGTTTTTTAAAGATTTTTTATGGTTCACAGCTGTGATAGATGGTTGCAATCAAAACATTTTGCTAAAACCATTTCTACTCATGTTATATTTTGTAATGCCTCCTTTTTCATTTTCTTTTCTGCAGAGTCTAACGGTGGTTACCAGCATCCATTTAAAAACAGATTAAGTGTTTTAGATCCTAATCAAGAGACAGTGTCTGGGGCAGCCTTAAGCATATGAAACACATTTTACATCCTAATACAAAATAGATGATGCCTTTCTTCTTTCATTTACCCAACAAACCTTGGGTTGATGAGCATCACACCACCTTATGGAAGACGGAAGGATTCCAGCTTGGCTGGAGAGAAAGACATCCCACTTCTCTTTCTCACTTTGGACTTAGTCTTTTGGATGAGGGGCTGAGTGGATAGGAGTCCAGTACAGGGTGGCTATTTCTAACCACTGCATAGTACTTGCAGGGTCACATCCACTGGAAACTGTGATAAGTGCATTGAATTACTACTATTTTAACCATGTGATCACCCTGCTAAACTCTACTTTCGGCACTTTCTTCTTTAGACCCTATAGTGAAAAGGTCAAAGGGGCAAGGAGGCATCATGAGGCACATTTCACTGGTCCAGATCTCCAGAACTAGAAATTGGGCAAAAAGGGAACCATTCATTCAGGCTCCCCTGAACATTGGGGGAGCTGATAAAATGTGTCACATACCCAAGTTTCCCCAAGATTAAGTTCTACAGAACCCCAAACACCCCTTGCTCTACCTACCCCTCCCCGGAGTTGATCTCAATAACTTAAGGACACACGAAATTGATGGCTCTGCCATTGAGTGGTGTTTCACTAAATAAACACAGTGAGGTCCCAAGACGTCACAAAGCTCTTCTCCATTGGTGAGAGTGAAAAGAAGAGGTAAGACAGTAGGTACTGCATGTTCTCCTTCAGACAGTCCTTCGAGAAGGAAGGAGCAGTGATGCTGAAGCCTTCATTTCTTCAGAGCAGAGACTAATCTTGTCAAGATTCTTAACCTGATGTGTTTTCAATGCAGTTATTGGTGATGGATGCTTGAGCCCACTACCATTTACCTGCCAAAAGTTAATGTCAATGCTCCAGCAGTTTGGAGAGGAAATGAAACCCTGAGATGTTTCTGAAATCTAGGAGAAAATTAACGTGATTTACATCTCCGGCATTATGAGGAACTAAAATTTCATATGCTCCTTTGAAACATTATTGTGGGGTGAGGGTTGGAAAAAACTGCATTACCTTAGTGAAATATATCAGCCAGGCTGTTTATAAATGACACAGCCACTAACAAGGATGGAAAGCCAATAACTGAATGAAAGGATATTGGATTGCACTGCAACAGAACACATTTTTGCAGATGCTCCAGTCACTGAGCCAAATGCTTTTTGTTTGAAAATTGCTACTTTGCATGGTCAAGAAACATCCTCAGTATATTTGTTGGTGGCATTAAAAATTCAAGTGAAGAATAGTGGGATGGCATTACATGCCAGAAAATGAAACTGACTTGGATTATCACTGGGAAGGGAAACATATTTTCTACAGTATTCCTCAAAATTCAGCATGAATGGGAATCAGATGTAAATATTGATCAGATGTAATTTCTAGGTTCATTCCAGGGAAAAAGTGAATATGAAATATTTGGTGGGACCCAAGGGCAGCGACTGCACAATCTATTTGCTTTTGGATGATGGAATCCCAACTTCGATCAAGTCACATGTGGAAATATTAGTGTAGCAGGGCAGAGAACAATATTACACTTTCACAGAGGATTTTGAAATCTGGTGATGTTTTTTTTTATTCCAAATCAGATCGTTTAAGACAAAAAATCTCTATGAAAGGAATTCCCATTCTCCACCTTGCTTTCCTGCAAGTGCTGGTTCTGGGGTAAATTGCCTGGTGGGCCGTCCTAGAGTCAGGGACCCTATGGCTATATCTGCACTGTAGTGCTATTTTGAGATACCTCTGGTATCCCAAAATAGCTATTCTGCGTCTTTTGAGAGCGCCCATTATTTCAAAATATAATGGGCTCGCTGTTCTGACATCCCTGTAAACCTCAGTCCACAAGTAGTAACCGACGTTATGGAATAGAGATTTATTTCAAAATAAGTGCTATGTAGACAGCGCCAAATTTCAAAATAAGCTATTTTGCAATTACCTTGAACTAAGTGATGGAATTTGTGCAGCTCAAATTGAGTAGCTTATTTTGTGCTCCAGGTACAGTGTAGATGCGCCCTAGAGGTGTGTCTAGACGACAGGGTTTTGTCAACATAACTATACCTGCGTCTACACTACCACTGAGTTCTGTTGATATAACATCGACAGAACGCGGCAGTTTTGTCAACGGCGGTAGACCTCATTCTATGAGGAATAACACCATTTGTTGACAGAGTTCTGTTGACAGAAGGCATTATTACATCTACACTGTCCTTTGTGTCTACACTATCATGTTGACAAAGCGGCTTTCTTTGTCGACAGAACTGGATGTAGTCTAGACGCTCTTTGTCGACAGAAGCCTGTAATCTAGACATACCCTAGGGGTTCCAGCTGCCTGGATTGCCAGTAAACGACAAGCCTGGGAATTTTGGCGGGCTCCTAGAAGACCTAGTTCCCAAGAGCTGGGTAGGTGAGCTAGAGGGGACCAAGTTACTTCCTGGTGGATTTTTATAGAATTTGGTTCTGTTTTGATGAATCAGCAAATTATGACACAAAATGTTTTGTCAACATTTTTCTGACCAGTCCAAAAATGATGTGTTGGTCACTCCTCTGAAAATTCATTCCTCCACCTCACAGAACCACTGTGCATGCAATTCAACAAGGGCTGCTGCCCATCAAGGAGGAATGATGTGCACTTGGTAAAGGGTATCTCAGGACTGGTACTGTGTGGCTACGTCTATACTACGCTCTCTTGTGCAAGATAATATGCAAATGAGGCAAAGCGGTGAATATCACCGCACCTCATTTGCTTACTTAAAGAGCCGCCATTTTTCTGCAAGGTGCTTTTGCGCAAAAAGGAGCCATCTACACAGCTCCTTTTTGCACAAACCACTCTCTTGCACAAGAGCCGTTCTGCCGCTTTTTTTCAGGAAGAACAGCTCTTGCACAAGAGGGTTTTTTTGCGAAAAAAGGAGCTGTGTAGATGGCTCCTTTTTGCACAAAAGGTCCTTGTGCAAATGGTGACTCATTAAGTATGCAAATGAGGCATGGCACTATTCACCACTTTGCCTCATTTGCATATTCTCTTGCGCAAGAGAGTGCAATATAGACGTAGCCCCCATGTGTGTGTGACTGTCGTGTGTGTGTGTGAGATTGTCTGTCTGTCTGTGGGGCTATAGGGTGAAACAGCACTGTGGTTAGAGGATCAGGACTGGAGAAACATGGGGTAATGGATGTCAGAAATAAGCAGTATTTCCAACTCCAAATGTTCAAAAACCCTGAGTCAGGCTCACCAAAAATCATTATGTTGGCTTTAAAAACTATGAGATGATATAATAATGATAGATTTGGTATTCTTTTTATTTGCCTTTATTTTCTTTTTAAGCCTTTTGGGTGCACTAGGGTCACACTTTGAAGTTTTCTTCACAGTCACAAGCACTAGAAACTCTTTTTTTTTTTTTAAGAATGAAGGCTGAAAACATCCCATGTCCAAGAGCTGGGGCATTAAGGAAAACAATAATTTTCATGAGACTCATGACAAAATCATGAGAATTGCCAGCCCCGAACCGGGGCCATTGAGGACTTTCACAGCTATCCATAGTATTCATGGCTCTAGCCAGTATTACGGCTCTTTTACTTACATCTTTATAATGTTTACCCATAATTTTTTACAATGAAATTTAACATCAAATATATTTACATTGTGAAACTCCCTTTCTTGAAAAGGCAACATTTCAGTTCCCACTGTGAGTCACCATGGATACTTTATCCATGTGATATCAAGTCATGACTCAATGTTGCTAGAGCCTCAGAACTTAATTATTTATTAATAGGCTTTTACCAGGGCAGCCTCAAGAGATGCAACTTCTTGTTACCAACGTTGGGAGAGAAGTAAAAACCGAGAGAAAAAAAATACCCATGTAATTGCAAATAATTAATTAGAATCACTATAAACATACCAGCAAATGTAACAAAAGCAGCAGCTGCACTTATAAACCTGGCGGTCGATAATGTTTAGCTGAGGGAAGAGCTGGTAGAATAGGGAAATGAATCCTCAAGTATTTTCTTAACTTAAAAGAGCAAGTTTGCAGAATCTTTATTTGTAAGATCATGTTATTGGTTGTGCACCATGGAGCAACAGAATGACCATGCCCTGCAATATCTGGGACAAGCCTTATGGAATTAAGATAAACTTTATTGAATTAAGTTAAACCTTATTGAATTAGCTTAATGCCTTTGGGGGTCCATGGTATTAAAAATGCAATTGTCTATGTGTTATTGTGGAATTGTATGGAACTCCTTTAGGAGGAGAAGGGGTTGCTAATGTAATTCTTCTAGTTATCAGCCCTTTGAAGCCATGCCTGGGAGAGGTTCCAATCTGCTAGTTCAAACTAGCCTCTCCAGGGACCAACACACAAAGAAAGGATTTTTGGGTAAGGAGACTGGTTTTAAATAGGCTCAGTTCTTTCCTGATCCAGCAAACGAATGGGGCTGTTGGTGTATGGAGGGCCCCAATCCTTAGACTCTCATAAGACTGTGTTAGTTCTGAGTTGAAGCTGTGATGACCTTTAAACTACAAGAAAACCCATGGGAGAGTTTTTGAATGGCTACTCCTGCTAGAGCCAGTGTTAGGGTAAGGGAGATGTCTGCTAAAGCTTATTAGCACGGGGTAGGTTCTTTTATTGTTTCCAATATATTGTCTCTGTAGTGCTTTTAACTTTAAGAATAAAACAGGCTTGTGTAGGAAGCGGCATGTGGTACCTTATCACTGGGGGCAGTTATTCTGTGATTAGCCTCTAAAGAGAAGGAAAGAAGGCCTGCTTAGGGAGGGAGGGAAACAAGGTCTCCGCTCAAGACAGGTCATGGGCAGAGAAGCCTGAAGCTGAGATTGGGTGGCCTTGCTGGATCATAGAGGGAACCAAAGTGCACTTTCAGGGTGCGTCTACACTGCACCCAGAATTCAAAATAAGCTACGCAATTTGGGTTCCATGATTCAAAATTCATGAAAAAATGTAAAAAACCACACATCTGGAGCACTATTCCGAAACATCCCTTACTCCTTGTGGATCAAAGTTTACAGGTATGTCAGAATAGTGAGTCTGTTACATTTCAGAATAATGGGCTTGCTCTAAAGACGTGGAATAGCTATTTCAGGATACTCCTGGTATCTCGGAATAGCTCTGCAATGTAGACGTAGCCTTCCTGAGCTGACATAGAGCTTTTGAACTGTTTGAAGATCCCTGCCATTTTATGAATGATTTCTCAGCCAAAAATCCAGACCAGGAATGTTGAGATTAGCTATTGGCTATTCATTATTTTCCTGCTTTTTAAATGTTTCAAACATCCCCTCAGAAAGACATGAGGGCTGTGTCTAGACAGGCCAGTTTTTCCGGAAAATCAGCCGCTTTTCTGGAAAAACTTGCCAGCTGTCTACACTGGCCGCTTGAATTTCTGCAAAAGCACTGACTTCCTACTGTAAGAAATCAGTGCTTTTTGCGAAAATACTATGCTGCTCCCATTCAGGCAAAAGTCCCTTTTGCACAAAACTTTTGCGCAAAAGGGCCAGTGTAGACAGCTCAGATTTGTTTTGCGCAAAAAAGCGCCGATCGCGAAAATGGCAATCGGGGCTTTTTTTGTGCAAAAGCGCATCTAGATTGGCCATGGATGCTTTTCCGCAAAAAGTGCTTTTGCGGAAAAGCGTCCGTGTCAATCTAGATGCTCTTTTCTGAAAATGCTTTTAACTGAAAACTTTTCCGTTAAAAGCATTTCCAGAAAATCATGCCAGTGTAGACACAGTCTATGTGAATCAGGAGGTGACCCATTGCACTCCTAAACAGAAAAGAATCCAAGAGGTGTGTTTACACAGCAGTTCCACGGTATAACTACAGCTCATGATGGCACATTTGACCGAAATTTAATCTAACTAGCTCATGTAGCTTCTGAGTAATTACCCAAGTTCCAGGGAGGCTGCTACCACTCACCCTGAAGTCTTTGCTGCCATAGCTTCTCATTGCAGTGCAACTCTATCCATAGTCAAACATTCACACAAACCCCATCAGCTGACATGTTCACAGACACCATTTGGCAAATGCTACGAATAGCCACATGATTCATAGAAATCATCACCCATTTGCAGACAGCATCATCTTCTTAATGAATAACCATTTTTGCAGCCCTGAATTCAGCCAGCAATAATGGCAAGTTAAGGACAGGACCAAATGCACATGTGTGTCCCAAACAGGTACAAGGCTGATGGCGCTGTGTTGATACTGGATTGTGTCTTGCCATGAGAACTTTTCACTAAAGTCTCCTGCCCTTTCTGATGAGAATATGTGACATTCATGAAGTATGATGCTGCTGTGGTGCCAGCCTATTCTAGAAGGCCACGAGATACATGGCTGGAGCCTTTCTGAGCAGAAGATGCCTTTTTTAGAGGGCATGTCAGAGGAAGCTCATGTCTTCTGGATAGATATTAGATTCTTTGAGCTGATGAGCCGTGGAACCAAGTACACAAGTACAATGAAAACTGTTTTACAAAATGTCATCAAAAAGCAAAAAATAATAATAAAAAAATCCCCTCGATCCCACACACAATATAAAGTGAATCTGCAGCAAGTGAGTGGCAAGGAGCCAAGAAAATTTAAGGAACAAATCTAGCAAACAATGAAAAGTAACAGCTCTGACCAAAAACAACCATTAAATGTTAAATGCTGCTCTTGTAACTGACGCCACCAGCAACTTTACAGGGTTGTTTTACTAGCCTACATGCGCCTGTGTGGGAAATTGTTAGGTTCTCAGATGGACAAGTGTAAATGTTTATGTATATTTTAGCATGTTTTCCCCCTCTCTCATTTCTGCACAACTCTGTGGTGACTGGAAGAGGATATCTAAGCACAAATTAAATCAAGTCAGTGAAGTTGCACCCACTTGCATTGGATCTGAATTTGGCCCTTAGTGACTGAAGAGAAATTGATTAGCAGGTACTGAGTGAATTAAATTCTATTTGGATGGGCATAAAGGGTGCTGAGTAAAGCAACTTGGAGCTGCAAATGCCATACACAAAACCTCTTTTTTTCCTCTTTATTGTTTTAATGTTCAGTTTTCCCCTCGGTCCCCCAAAGCCATACGGTCAGAGTAGCTGAAGCCAATGGAATGGCACCTCCTTACACTGGGCCTGAATTTGGCTCCTCACTCATCACAGCTGGCTCCCGCTGAAATTACAGAGAGTGAATGGTAACCGGAGGAGGGCGAATTGTGCTGGGAAAGATTCACTAATAGCTGTGAATTCTGAATGGTATTTCAATTTGTTCCCCATCACACTCTCTATAATTCACTTTGCAGAAACATGATGTACTATTACTCACGTACATAGAGACACAACTGTCACCAGTTGGGGTCAATATCTATCTATCTTAGGTATGTCTGTGCCCCCCATTACCAGGGCATCCAGATACCTCACAGCCATTATTGTTTATCCTCATACACGTAGGTAATCCCCATTTTACAGATTGGGAACTGAGGAATAAAGAAATGAAATGTCTTACCCAAGGTATATAACATCATTGTGGTGACTCCCGTAAATTCAAGGGCTGCTTCTCTACTGCTCTGCATCTTGTTGGGGTATTGTGTCCTGTTCTGGGCATCACATTTCAAGAAAGATGTGGAGAAATTGGAGAGGGTTCGAAGAAGAGCAACAAAAATGATTAAAGGTCTAGAAAACATGAGCTATGAGGGAAGACTGAAAGAACTGGACTTGTTTATTTTGAAAAGGTGAAGGTCGAGAGGGGGCATGATAGTAGCTTTTAAGTACCTAAAAGGGTGTTACAAGGAGGAGGGAGAAAAATTATCCTCCTTGACCTCAGGTGATAGGACAAAAAGCAATGGGCTTAAATTGCAGCAAGGGAGATTAAGGTTGGACAGTAGGCAAAGCTTCCTAACTGTCAGGGTGGTTAAACACTGGAATAAATTGCCCAGGGTGGTTGTGGAATCTCCAACACTGGAGATATTTAAGAGCTGGTTAGATAAACATCTATCAGGGATGATCTAGACGGTATTTGGTCCTGCTGTGCTGGTAGGGGACGATGGGACTTGATGACCTCTAAAGTCCCTTCCAAGTTTATTGTTCTATGATCCTATGATTCTATAATCCTTCCACTTTCATTGCAGGTACTCAGGAAGAGGCCATGCCGTAATGTAAAAACGTGCAAAACCTTGAGCTATGTGAATATCCTCTATTGCTCAAAATCAACTGAAATGAGACAGGTTTAGGCATCAAGCCACCTGTGTGTGTGTGTCTCTCTCTCCCTTCTTCACAGTACTTTACCACAACAGCTCCAAAATCCTTGCCCTTTTGTCTCCTTAGTAGCCATGGCTGACTCATGTGTTAGTGTTTGCTCAGACTTTCCCCTTTTGTAAGGGCTTTGCAGGAATGGCTTCTGGCACCTCCTGCCTTCCTCTACCAGTTCAGCTGTCTTCTAATCATATTTAGTGCAGCAAGATTAACCTGTCATTAAAAATATAATTGTTCTTCAATTTTCACTTGTTCCTTAAACGGATGTTGAGCAGAGCTCCCAAGCCTCTCTGGAACTCTCTTGCAAAGCCTCTGGCAGCACAAAGCTTATTATTTTCAAAAGAGGGGATCCTAATTGGAAAATGCGATGGAGAGAAAATGGCGAATCCCCAGTAATCTCCTTCCAAAACGATAGCACATGCAGCATAATGAATATGAATGTGGCATATTTATGAAATGGGGAAGGTTGAATGGGCAAAATAAGCTGTCTTTCCACACGTGCAGTACTGGAGCAAATGCACTCATGCTCACCCAGTCAGATACTCCTGGCATATTCCTCTCTCTAAGTACAGCCACAGATGTACCACTAGTAATCTGTCATGCCTGCCACACACAAAACCACCTTTACTACTGGCTCACCTTCATGCCACACAGAAATACACACCTGCTGCTTACCATGCACTGTAGATGAACATTATGACCATTTGCCACTCACATCTGCACTTTCACTCACACCCACATGTTGGGTCATATTCGAGCCCCATAGAAGTGGGGATAGCTCACAGTGCTGGAGTTAAAGAAATGTTATGAGCTTCCAGTGGGCATGAATTTGGGACTCTGTCCGGAGGGACAAGAGAGGAGAGTTATTTCATCCCTCTTAGTATTATCGTTTGGCTACACTTCCTGATAGTTTTAGGCTGGATTATTAACCCCCCACAGAGCAGTTAGTTACTCAGTTCCCACTGAAGACAATAGAACTACTTGTGTGAGTAACAGCAAAGAAATTGGTGCCAAGAACTCAAAATCTGGTCCTTAAGTTTTAAGTATTAATAACCCAGAAGTGTCAGCATTCTCCAGGGAAGATGCTCTTACCTGCAGATCCCACTTATAATTTAGATACTTGTTCCCGGTGCTGTAACTACAGTGCATAAGATTTTGTAGGAAAATTACCTGTCCCTTAAGTAGAGCCATTACCCACTCCTACAGATTACTTGGTAATTTAACTTCATAGAGTTTTAAAAGAATTACCATGGACTCTTCACCCAGGTTTAATGGGCAGAAGCATTCTTGTATTTACTGGATCATTATCATGTTAATACCTTGCTGCCATACACTCATTTTGGAATTAAACTGTTAACACAGTTAGCAGGTGGAAGTGGTGATTTCCCATGGTACTACAGGTTGGATCTCCCTCTTCCAGCACCCTCGGGATCTAACCAGTTCTGAACAAGGAGATTTGCTGGACCAGGGGAGCTCCCTTCCAACATGGCCCATGCTGAACTCCTGCCCCCTGCTAGGGCTCCAGCCTGGCACTGCTGCTGCCTGCCCAGCTGTGGCTTCCTAGGCCGAAGCTCTGCAACCGCTGCCAGACCCGAGGTCCGTGGCCACTGCCAACTCCTGCAATCTCCTATTGACCACCCCTCCACATTCCCCCGCCCCTCCACATGGAGTTCCCAGCTGAGTCTCCGTTCCCCCCACCGCATTTCTCCCCCACGGCCCAATCTCCTTTTGCCTGGGCTCTATGGTCCAGGAAGATCTATGGTATT
The DNA here is from genome assembly GCF_052426305.1 of Pelodiscus sinensis. Taxonomy (NCBI): domain Eukaryota; kingdom Metazoa; phylum Chordata; order Testudines; family Trionychidae; genus Pelodiscus; species Pelodiscus sinensis. Next base: position 31,748,202 of record NC_143065.1, read on the forward strand.
GCCAGACCACAGATGTTGCTGGACCAGAGAATCCCGGTTAAGGGAGATACAAGCTGTACCTAGAGTGAAAAAGGGATACATTCCGGTATTTTCTCCTTTAAGTAAAGCATCGACCACTTCTTTCTACAGAGAGAAGTTGGACTGGCTGCCTTAGTGAAATGGAGAGAGAGAGGGAAGGGAATAGAAAGCCACAGGACTGGGCCTAGGACAGCAGCAGTCAGTTCTTGTCACATATTCGCTGTGTGACCTTAAGCAATCACTTAATCTCCCTGTGCTTCAGTTTGCTCTTTGTAGTGTATGTATAATAATTCTTTTCTCCTACCCTTCTTCTGTCTTGTCTATTTAGATCTCGTACTCCCAGGAAAAGCCACTTCCTTGTCCTTGTACAGCACTTAGTACAGTGAAGGTAAGTCAGGAGCAAATGGTTTGTTAGCAGTAGGATATGGCACTCTGGAGGCTTTCCATGCAGACTGCTAGCACGACTCGGTTGCACTCCTTAGCAATAGGTACAAGCAGCTGGTGCAGCCATATTAGAAAGTATCATTCAATAGTTTTGTGGGTTCCTGGCAGATTCAGACACTCAGCTATTTCTGGGGTTTCAGCCTGGGGGAACTGTCCTGCGAGTGGGAAAGAAAATAGCTTTCTTGGAAGGTACTTGCCACTTTTGTGCTGGGCAAGTGTGCAGTCTCTAATTAAACATCCATAGGTGAAAGACCACATTTATTTGGTTTATAAAACAAGTGCAGAAGCTCACCTCTTCTTTCCTATTCCTGAATCAAAGAGCTGCTGAAACAAAGCCCAAGCCTCTACAGCAGTGTTTCTCAATCAGTGGTATGAATACCCTTAGGGGTACTAAAGAGAAATCTGGGGGGTACGTCAACACAACTGAAATTTGGAGAAAAATTATTTTGTTGTTTTAAATTTTACAGTGCTTTATTATTTTTGTACTTTTTACACCCAAAGTTTAATTGTCCACCCAGACAAAAGTGTTACAATGGTAGAAAAATATGTTGTGTGTCTGAAAACTGTAGGTACTGGGGGTACTTAGAATTTTTTTTTAAAAAAAAGGGGTATTTTATTTAAAAAAATGTTGAGAAACACTGCTCTACAGCACCGGGCAGGGGCTGTCCAGGGGTGCAGAGCAGCAGTGTCCAGCAGTTCAGTGTGAGACATGAAGCATGTCGTATCAACTGGAAATGGTAATGGAGAACTGAGTGAAGCAGAATGCACTTACCCAGCATGCAGTTCAACCAGGATGTTGGCATTAACATCACAGCTGCTGGGAACAGGTGCCAGGAGACCGTCAACAACAGAAGGGTCAAGCTTTTAAGCTTCCTCTGAAAGACGCTTTGAATGCCTCCTGCACCTTTCAAGCTTCACTCCCGTTAATCCTGTTTCCAAAGCGCAAGGCTGGGTACTTGTACCACAGAGGAGCATGTCAGAGGACACTAGCAGGGATTGTTTTGTAATGTCACAGCCAAGGAGATAGCCTGAAACTTTTAGCCTCCTTCTTGTCAGCTCTCTAGAAGTGCTTCATGCAGATGCTCCAGGGTGGACAGATTTGTTCCCAGTGTAACCGGATTTGCCTTGTTGATGTGGTTTCCATAGACACCGCTTCTGGAAAGTATTGTTCTGCAAGGTCAGGCAGCAAGCTGGCTTTACAGCCCTCTTTCTGCATAATGCCTGCACCCAAGCCTTGACAGACTGCTATTAAGACAGAGAAATTAAAGGGAAGGGGTGCAATGCGGTTATTTTCACAGCAACTGTAATACAGCGGGTCGATAGCGCGCTGCTTGTTTTTACACCAATCTTTATTGTTTTTGACAGATCTCCTACTGCATTAAGTACTGTGTATTTCAGTGTTATCTGTGCAGCCTGTGACAGGCCAGCTGGTTTCAGGGGGATTATTTCAGGGTGAGTTGGAGGCATAATGGTTCATTTTGGGCACATTGAAGCACAGGATTTGTGGCAACCCATGGGTCCTGTAATTCACCACTGAGGGTCGGGTAAGGTAAGGATTCCTTAAGGGGCACATTCCGAATGTTACAAGATAAACTAGTTTCATTGTTCACATTGCGTATTTGTTTGTGTATTCATTTTCTTCTTCTTTGGTTTGCGGGGATAAAGGAAGTGACATGCTGGGGACAGAGGAGACTCTAGCAGCCCTAAAGACTGGAGCCTTCTCTCCGGACCAGTACAATACAGACTGTTGCAGTCCAAGCTTCCTACATACTGTCTCCAACTCCAGCAACTTTCTTTATAGCTGACCTACGTGACCGCTTGTACGAGTAAGGGTATATCTACACTACCCCGCTAGTTCGAACTAGCGGGGTAATGTATGCATACTGCACTTGTTAATGAAGCCCGGGATTTGAATTTCCCGGGCTTCATTAGCATAAGCGGGGAGCCGCCATTTTTAAATCCCCGCTGCTTCGAACCTCGTGCAGCTCGGCTACACGGGGCTCGAACTAGGTAGTTCGGACTAGGTTCCTATTCCGAACTACCGTTACTCCTCGTGAAATGAGGTGTACCGGTAGTTCGGAATAGGCACCCTAGTCCGAACTACCTAGTTCGAGCCCCGTGTAGCCGCGCTGCACAGGGTTCGAAGCAGCGGGGATTTAAAAATGGCGGCTCCCCGCTTATGCTAATGAAGCCCGGGAAATTCAAATCCCGGGCTTCATTATCAAGTGCGGTATGCATACATTACCCTCCTAGTTCGAACTAGGAGGGTAGTGTAGACATACCCTGAGAGAGTTGTTCCCTCATGGGTCTTTGCAGAGACAACCAGCCCAAGAACAGGAATTGTAGCGATGGTTGATTTTTAGGGCTGTCAATTAACACGCGTTAACGCCTACGATTAACGCAGGGGAGAACGAACGTGTTAATTTTTGCAATGCACATTAATCGCAGGCATTTCTGCAGTGCTGTGGGAGCCCGGGAACATCTGGAGTCCCCAGCTGACCCCAGGCTCCCTGCACCGCTGCCCCTTTGAAATGCGGAGCCCGGGGTCAGCTGGAGCCTCATCATTGTTTATCAGCGCAATTAATCATGTGATTAATCCTGATTAATTTTTTTAATCACTTGACAGCCCTGTTGTTTTTTGTCACTCAGACTCCTGTCCACCAGGGACAGGGCAGAGCCCCTGCAGTAGCCACTGTGGGCACTGAGCCTCGCACACTGCTGACCTCAGCTAAGTCTCAACTGATGAATAGAGAGCTAAACCCAGTCCTTTCGATGATTTTGTAAGTCTTATTGGTTACTCTTTGTTTGGGGGTATTTCCTAGGAGCCCCAGAAAAGGCAGAGGACCTCACTTGCTAGGCAGGCCCATCAATGGGGGAGGAGAGGGTAGAAAGGGCAGTTACCCCAGGGACCAGCAATTCAAAAAGCCTGGAATCCCAGGAGTTGTAAATTGCTGCCAGCGTCCCACACAGCATGCTCTGGGTGGCTCTAAGGGCTGGGGGTGGGGGCGGAATGGCATGATCCCAGCCTCCCCTTTTCCACCCAAGAGCACAGAGCTGGGCCTCTCTCCACCTTATCCGGGCTCATGGTTACCGTCCATGACGCAGGGCAGTTTCTGGAGAAGCTTGGGGCAAGTCATGGCTGACTCCTGAAATTTCATTTGCTCCTTCAAAGCCAGCTGTGGGGATGCCTTTTATGAAGGTAAGTTAGGAGCAAATGGGACCCAGCATGGCTGTTGGCTCCCCTGGTGCTAGGCCCTGTACAAACACACAAGAAAAAGGTGGGCAAAAAATACTACATCGTAAGCCAGATGAAAGCTTCAGCTCTAGACCTGTTCCATATTTTAAAAATCCTTTTGTTTTAAAAAAAAAAAAAAAAGCTAATTTTTGGGCCTACCACAAACTGAAAGGGCCTCTTGGGCTATAAGTGCTTTTTATGATTATGTTCCCCTGAAATAATTTTGTGTTGAGTTCTTGGTGTTTAAGGTTTTCGCTGAAAGCATTCCTGGAATAACCACTTTTAGCCTGCTTTCTAAACATAGTTATGAGAATTAAAAATAACCCTAGCGCAGACCTTGGTGATTCAGCAAAGGCTTTCGGATGCCCTTATTTTCTCGTTGCACCAACATTTCAACAGATTGAGGCACTGAGCCCTGTGAAGATGAACTTGGACTTGAAATAATCCTGTTAGGGCACCGTTGTTGCTAGCAGAGTTATAGCTCAGTTTCCTTTGAAGTTAATGGAGCTTGCCAATTTATGCTGGCAGAGGAGCTAATCCCATGTGCAAAACAGTCAAGGAAACGGTGCTATGCCTCTGCTAGTGAAAAATGTGCCTCCCCATGATTGTTGCAAGCACAGGGATCCCCTTCCAGGGGGCAGGGCCTAACTCGGTGGAAGTGTTTAAGAAACTGGAGAATACATGACCCTGAGAGCTCCTGTCACATAATTTGAGGAGCTTGGCAAGATGACTTTGAAAGAACTGCTTAACAGGCAATTGGAGTCACAGGCTGAGTGCCTTCATGTTCATTAAGTGGATTATAAAAACATCTGCCATTTGGGTTTGAGTGAGCATACTTGCAGGGATGGAGATTGCCGGGGCTGTAAAGCGACTGGGAATTGAAACAATGTGGGTCAATGTCATGTACTGATTCAGCGTCTTAAAATGCAGAGACCAGAATTCTGGTATGTGATGATGGAGCTCTTTCCCTAGCACCTCCTAGCCCAGGGAATTTACATGATGTGCACAAGTGCTGCTGAGCAGTGCATCGTGGCAAAGAGGCTGCTACCGTTCAATGAGCCTTTGGATGATGCAGCTGATGCTAGACTTTGTGCAAAATACTGGTGGTTATTCTGCCATAAGATATATCAAGATACACGAACCTTCTGTATCACCACACTGGCTAACCAAAGGTCACAAAAGCAGTTTCCTGAGGCATTCCATTCGGTGTCACCCCCCAAAATCACTGGATTCAGAGATGAGGGATTCTTTACAACCAGCCTCGTCCAACAAAAGGTTTCTTCTGAACCTCAAGGGATCAGCCACACACCCAGGTCAATATATAATTTAGATCTTACCCAAAATCACACTGTTGTCAATCCTTTAGTATCAAAAATCTAGAGGAGAAAGAAAGAAAGAAAGAAAGAAAGAAAGAAAGAAAGAAAGAAAGAAAGAAAGAAAGAAAGAAAGAAAGAAAGAAAGAAAGGGTATGTCTACACTACAGCACTATTTCAAATTAACTCAATTTGAAATAGTTAATTCGAATTAAGCTAATTCGAAATAACGCATCTATACACAAAAGTATTTCGAAATATTGTTTTGCTATTTCGAAATAGCGCATCCACACTCGGTGTACCCTGAACCGAAGTTAAGGCTGGCCAGAACCAGTGCTGGCAGAGCATCAGGTTAGGACTTTAGTGTGTAGGGCTGCTGCCTGAGGCTAAGTGAGCTCCATGCTTAAAGGGACCCTACCCCCACCCCGGACAGACAGTTCTCAGGGTTCCCTGCTTGCTTGTCTACCTCAATGAGAGACACCACAGCACTCAGCCACATGGAGCCAGAGCTGTCCCTGGGCATGCCGGTGTGTCTCATGGGGTTGTTGCCATCAGCCCGACTGTAATTGCTGCAGGCTGCCTTCCGGGGGATCCATCAGGGGGCTGTCAGGATCCAGGAGGCCCTGAGGGGAGAGCGTCCAACCCGAGGAGCCCTCAGAACCTCCCCGGTCCTCCCCACCGGAGGCTCGTGCCCCATTCCTCCCTCACGTCCTTCCACTTACCCCTTCCTAGCCCCCCTTCCTGATGTCAAATAAAAGACACGTATATTCAAAAATACAAACTGGGTTTATTGAACAAAACGGGGAGGGGAAATGAACCTCTGGGGAGACTGGAAAAATGAGGTGGGAGAGAGGAAAAGAGAGGGTTGGAGAGGGGAGGGGGAAACCTGGGAGGAGGGAGCTGGAATGGGGAAGCAAGGGGGAGAAGGAGAAGGAGAAGGAGAAGCTCAGGGCTCAGGGTTGGGGGTCTCGCCTGACCAACTTGATTTTCATGCGAACCTGCTCCTGGGTTCGCATGTGGCCTTTGGCTGGCAGCTATCCTAACACGGATGGCCTCATTCCTCCGTCTATTGCGGAGATCATGGACGTTGGGGTCATCCCCCCCAAACGTGAATAAGATCCATGATCTCCACCCTGGACCAGGAAGGTGCCCGCTTTCTCTAGCCCCTGTCAGGCTCCTGGGAGCTGGCAGACTGCTCCTGGGGAGCAGTGGAGGGCTGGCTACTAGTAGCTTGCTGGCTCATGTTTTGGGGCCACTGGGTCAGGGGCCCCGGTGGCCACTGCTGGCCCTGGGCTGGCAGGCTTGGAGCTGGCACAGGCACTGTGGCCAAGGTCTACCCCTTTAATGGCTCCTGGGCTGGGGGAGAGGAGAGTAAGTTTTCCTGGTTGTGCCCAGAGTGGCTACCAGGGCTCCCTGGGAAGGGCTGGAGGCCCCCTATTTCGAATTAAGTGTCTACACAGCACATAATTCAAAATAGCTATTTCGAAGTTGGTGTTACTCCTCGTATAATGAGGTTTACCAAATTCGAAATAAGGGCTCCACTATTTCAAATTTATTTCTAATTTATTTTGAAATAGCAGTTTGCCTGTGTAGATGCTATTAAAGTTAATTCGAAATAACTGCTGTTATTTTGAATTAACTTTGTAGTGTATACATACCCAGAAAGAAAAAGTTAAAAATAGTATCAAATCAAAGAATCAAATAGATACAATAATTGCAAAGTTCTGGGTTCAGGCTTGTAGCAGTGATGGAATAAACTGCCATCTTAGAACCTCAGTCCCTTTGATAGAGTGCTCCCATTAGTAGAAGTCCATAATCCAGATGCTGGAGCAGGAAAGAGGCAAAATGGAGCTATTTCCTTGGCCTTTTATAGCCTCTGCCATTGGAAGACATTACAGGTAAAGATGGCATAGAGAGTCACATGAGAAATCACATGTCCATGTACAGATTTGCTGAGTCACAACAGAAGCCATTACCCACACTCTAGTCTGAAAGTTCACAGGAAAGTCCCTTAGATCATAATAGACCATGGAAGAGGCCTGCCCATCTGCACCTAAGTGTTTCTTGATGGGCCATTCAACTTGAATAGTCCCTTCACAATGTGCTCTCTAAGTACCAGGCCTCATCATTTGAAATATAGTACACAGCTGATATTCATAATGTCAAATTCAAAAATGATACTTGCATATGTAAGGCCAAGGGACCCTGGTTGTTGACCGGAGGGATTGAACCTGTAACCTTGTGGAGGGGGAGGGGGAAGGTGAATAAAGCCATGTGCCGCTACCACATGAACCAAAATCTAAGGCTATAGAGCAGACTTCCCTCTGCCTTGTCAGTGGCCTCAGTCCTTCTGGGTTACACATACAAATAGCATAATCATATTCAGCAAAGCATAACTTTTTCATAGGCGCCTCTATATGCACCTTTTGTACAAGATTTGTTGCAAATATAAAACAGTGGTTGCAACAATGAGCGATATTTCAATCAGATAATGTCACAGATTGTCACAAGAAAACTGAAACATACACTACACTTAGGGCTCTCTCCCTCCTCCCCATGCTTAACTTAAGATAGCAAAGAACAAGTGCATTGGCAAGTCAGCAAGTTGCTCAGGTGACTGGCAGCTGCAGGGCGGGCACCAAACACACTTTGATTGTCATCAGTGGCAAAGAAAATTAACTGCAACGTCAATTACTTCACCATTGGTGTTGGGATATTTCCGATGGTTCTTGGCAAACCTGGCGTGACCTCGTGCGGTGAACGCAAAGCCAGCATGCCTGCTGCTGTTTTGCTGCAGGGTCAGGCCGGGGTCTCCATCAGGCTAGTCTAGTACCTGAGAGTTACTGTCAACTCAAACTTATCTACAGTGTCAGGCTTTTGGTGTCATCTCTGTCATTCACCACAGCAACGCTGCTGAAAGCAGCAGGCCTGATCTCCTCACGCCTCTCTCCAAAGGCACCAGCGCTTCACTGATTGACAACTCAGAGGAGGGAGCATTGCTAATAGGCAAGAGTTGTCGCTGAAGCATGATTCCTTTCCCGGTGGCAGCTGTGACCCATATCTTAGGGTTGGACCGAGGCACTAGCTTCTGATGGTTGCTGACACTTCAAGGATGCTTCTTAGCCAGCTTTTCCTATTGTCTCTGCTGCATTGGTTTAAGCTCACTAGCCCCGCCGCCTTTTAATTCCTCATCTTGAATGTAAAGCAGTTTCTGAGGCTGTTGGACTGATCCAGCCAGCAAGCACAAGCAAGCACAACAAGCACAAGTAAGTCTAGCCAGAATCCCAGAATGAATGGGAGTGCTGTAGTTCACTCACCACCCAAATAAAGCTGCCCTAGATCCTTAGCATCCAAGGCACAATTCTGTCTTTGCTGAGCCTTGAGCAAGTACTGAGGGTATGTCTACACTACAAAGTTAGTTCGAACTAACGGACGTTAGTTCGAACTAACTTTAATAGGCGCTACACTAGCGCTCCGCTAGTTCGAATTTGAATCGAACTAGCGGAGCGCTTAGTTCGAACTAGGTAAACCTCATTTTACGAGGACTAACGCCTAGTTCGAACTAGCTAGTTCGAACTAAGGGCTGTGTAGCCCTTTAGTTCGAACTAGTGGGAGGCTAGCCCTCCCCAGGTTTCCCTGGTGGCCACTCTGGCCAACACCAGGGAAACTCTATGCCCCCCTCCCGGCCCCGGACCCCTTAAAGGGGCACGGGCTGGCTACGGTGCCCGTGCCAGGTGCAAGCCTGCCAGCACCCAGCTAGCAGACCCTGCACCTGGCACGGCACAGAGCCACCCACCCGATGCCCCCCAGCCCACCCCCTCTTGCCGGGACCAGGCTGGCGGCTCCCGGGAGCTTGCCCTGGACCGCAAGAGGCGGGCACCTTCCTGGGCTAGTGCGGACATCGTGGACCTCGTCCACGATCTCCGCACTAGGCACAGGAAAGTGGCCGTCTAGGGCAGGAGAGCTGCCAGCCTGGCCACCCAGGACCAGGTGTGCATGAAAATCAAGGGGGTCCACTGAGACCCCCGACACTGAGCCCTGAGCTTACAATGGCCGTACTGGGTCAGACCAAAGGTCCATCTAGCCCAGTAGCCTGTCTGCCAACAGCGGCCAACCCTAGGGACCCTGGAGGGGATGGACCGAAGACAATGACCAAGCCATTTGTCTCGTGCCATCCCTCTCCAGCCTTCCACAAACTTTGGGCAGGGATACCACTCCTACCCTCTGGCTAATAGGACTCCATGGACCCAACCTCCATCACTTTATCTCACTTCCCTTTCAACTCTGTTCTAGTTCTAGCCTTCACAGCCTCCTGCAGCAAGGAGTTCCACAGGTTAACTATTTGCTTTGTCAAGAACAACAACTTTCTCTTACTAGTTTCAAGCCTGCTACCCATTCCTTTCCTTTGGTGTCCTCTAGTCCTTCTTTATGGGAACTCAGGAAGAACTTTTCTGAATGCACCCTTTCCACCCAACCCCTGCTTTTAGAGACCTCTATCCTGTCCCCCCTCCGTCTCCTCTTTTCTAAGCTGAACAGTCCCAGTCTCTGTAGCCTCTCTTCATCTGGGACCTGTTCCCAACCCCTGATCATGTTAGTTGCCCTCCCCTCTCCCAGCCTTTCTCTTCCCCTCTCCCACCTCCTTTTCCCAGTCTCCCCCAGTTTTGTTCAATAAAGACAGAGTCAATGTTGGAAGAAACGTTATCTTTATTTTGTACATCAATAAGAAGGGGGGCTAGGGAAGGGCAAGTGGAAGGAGGTGAGGGAGGAATGGGGTACGAGCCCCCGATGGGGAGGACTGGGCTGGCTCTGCGGGCTTCTGGGGGTGGAAGCTCTCCTGCAGCCCCCCAATTACTCCCTCTCCCCAGATGGCAGCCTGCGGCAAGTGCAGCCGGGCTGATGGCCGAGTGGTGTGATGTGCCCAGTGTGGGCACTCAGGGCACTCCAAGCCAGAACTTCTTTGCAAGCGGGGCACCCCTTAGAACTGTGTGTCCGGGGTGGGGGTCGGGACCCTTTAAGCGCAGCCCTCGGCTAGCCTGAGACAGCATCTCCATGCTCTAAGTCCTCCTTTTATGCCCTGCCGGCACTGCTTCCGGCCATCATTAAGCCCTGTTCAGAGTCCACTCAATGTGGACTTACTAGTTCGAACTAGCAAAACGCTAGTTCGAACTAGTTTTTAGTTCTAGATGCGTTAGTTCGAACTAGCTTAGTTCGAATTAACTAATTCGAACTAAGTTAGTTCGAACTAGCGCTGTAGTGTAGACGTACCCTGAGAGAAAAATGGACATACAAAGACAATAGACACACCTCAGTGTTCCCTGAGGCTACATCTTCACTGCAGGCTTTTTGCTCAAGAACGCCTGTTCTTGTGCAAAAACTTGCAGAGCATCTACACTGCATGTGCTTTCTTGTGCAAGTAAATTTACAGTAAGGCTTTGGAACAGAGGACTTCTTGTGTAAGAGTTATTCTTCTCCCCATGAGGAATAAGCCCTCTTGCGCAAGAAGGCAGTGTGGATGGGCAACGGGGGTTTCTTGCACAAGAAACCCTATGGCTAAAATGGCCATCAGAGCTTTCTTGTGCAAGAGCGCATCTACACTGCCATGGATGCTCTTGCACAAAAGCACATTTCTTGCGCAAAACCACATGGCAGTGTGGATGCGCTCTTGCGCAAGACCTTTTGCACAAAAACTCTTGTGCAAAACAGTTCTTGTGCAAAAAGCCTGCAGTGTAGATGTAGCCTGAGTGTTTCAAAATATTCGCAGCATGGGAGGCTGGAATATTCCTCCCACAAGTTAGGTCCAGGGTGCTGTTTCTCTGTGCCTATTAGGAAGCGCAACTTTTGTGGTAAAACCAACAGTCTTCTCCCTCTGGCAATACCTTTGGTTACAGGAGAAAATCTGAATCTGGGGCATGAATTTCCAGTCAGGAAGAATTTGCTAATCACAGGGCCGGGGCTCTAGTAACAGGGGGTGTTGCAGACCCTCACTCTAGCAAAGTTCATGAGGACAGAGAAGAGGACCTTGTCCATGCTCCTTTTGCTGCAGTTGGCAACAACATTGCCTTTCTACAGCCATGGACTCTTTTCTACCTTTGCCCACTCCCCAAACTTGACTTTTTATAACAGGCTTTGTCTCATGTCCCATTCTTCAAACTGCTACCATGCGGGTACTGGGGGATTCAAGGGGTCAGTGATAAAAAATTGAGCCTTTTACCGCTAAATCACCAGTCCCAGCTGCAGACTGAAAGTTGCTACCATCGCACGACTGTTCAGTTGAGATGTATGTAAGGTCTGGAGCCTCAGTCCATTATCTAGCAAAGCTGGTATCCTCCCCTCCTCTTGCTTGCAAGGCAAGGCTGTATTGGTGCATAGAAAATTTGTGTTGCTACTGCCTATCTTATAGGCAGTGGCAGTGGATAAACAAAATACTTTGGTCTCCAGTACTATCAAGCCATCACCATCCATGAGCTTACACTAAAATAAATGCATTAAGGTTAATAAGACAATCACAGCCCTTTTTCTGGGTATTTGTATTAAAATTGGGCAACACAATTCTTGCCAATGACATAAAAGAAACTCATGCCAGGTCTCACTATGATCCTTTCTCAAATGCAAAAGACAGATTTAACTGGCAAAAAGTAGCATTTGACCTTTTAAAAAAAGTTGGTTTTGCAGCTAAAGTGGTAAGATTTTGCAGCAAAAAGTGCTGGCACACAAGCAAATGCATAGATCTGTTTAGAGTTGAACTGCTTGAGTTTTCTTCATAGAAATCTGTGTTGAAGCGGCTGTGTGGGTAAAATTGGCACAACTCGCTGTTATGTACCAGTGTGTATGTGCACCACTTCCCCCACTGGCTGGAGGCCTGTGGATAATTAAGGCAGTCTCATTACTGACAGTTTCCTTATTGTGTGTCCCTTCCCATGGTTTTGTGAGCCGAAGATGCTGAGATAATTTTCTCCATTTGTAGCCCCTTTATAAGGATTCTAGCTCCTCGTCATAATGTTCCACTCCCCGTCTTCTCATTCCTTGTCCCATTTTAAACAGTGTCCATGAGCCACAAGTGGGAATTTTCTGTAATATTTTGCATAACTAGTGTGTGTCTCTGTTCCCCCATATGCTGCGATGTTAACTTGGAAGTGGGAAAAGGTTGTTTACTCTCTGCAGAGACCCAGAGACACTGAAGTGACTGATGCAAGATTGTCTTGGGTCTGGCTCCCACAGCCACAGAGAGTCTGAGAAGACAATCGCCACTCCAGTTGTCCAGGTATTTGGTACATAGCAATTAACAATCATGAATGGCCCATTCCTCCATGGCAAGCCAGCTGTGTTGGACCAGCGGGAGACCATAGGGCTGAGGAGGAGGGCCAGGTGATAATGTTTTCCTGGGACCGAGAACAAAGACAGAGTGAGGCCAAGTAGGAGGTTAAGGATGGGCTGCTGGAAACTGGAGATTCCCCTGAAATGGGTGTACAAGTCTCTTTCACGTATCCAAATCAAATGGACTCGCAGAACCAAGCCCATGGACTGAAGAAGATCTGAAGGCTCTAAGGTTTGGTCCAAGGAGGTGAGGAAGACAAATGGCTTACCCTCAGGAAAAAGGGAGACCCTTAGCAGGGCCTGGCACACTGAAAGGGGTCTACCACGCACTGTTCCAGAACATCACACCTGTGTATCTGTGACATCATCTGAGAAGCAGAGGAGACAACCAGAAGATCTGGCCTGATGCAGGAACGAGGGTGAAATTCTCTAATCTGTGTTATGCAGATGCTCAGACTAGATCACTGTTATGGTCCCTCCTGGCCTTAAAGTCTTCAGCTTTTCCCAATGCTACTCTATGTCTGGTGTGGCTGACGACTGTGGTCTCTGTGGCTGTGTCCAGACTCAGGGGTTTTTTCGGGAAAAGTAGCCTTTTTCCGAAAAAACTTCACCTGCGTCTAGACTGCAGCCGCGTTCTTTCGAAATTAAATCGAAAGAACGCGGCTTTTCTTTCGACGGCGGTAAACCTCATTGCACGAGGAAGAACGCCTTTTTTCAAAAGTGCTCTTTCGAAAAAAGGCGTTCTTGAATGCAAACAGGGGTTTTTCAAAAGAGAGCATCCAGACTGCCTTTCGAAAAAGCGGCTTGCTTTTTCGAAAGTTCCGCTTGCAGTCTAGACGCTCTCTTTCGAAAGAGGCTTGCAGTCTAGACATAGCCTGTGTGTTCAGGCTCATATTATGCAGTTACAGACTCACTGAATTGCAATCAAGATCAGCTTGTGCACAGGAATATGTTTCATAATAACTTCATAGTTCGCTTGCATTGGTGGAGGAAACTGCCACAAGGAGACTGGTGCCATACTCACTGGCACCAGCCAAAAACTCATGGTAGCAGCCTTGTAGTTAAGCAGTATGTGTAGCTGGCAAGTGCTAAATACACGTAGACATGATTTATGGGAACGTTTGCGTAAACTATTTTGTTAAATGACAGCAGATTTGGAGCTTTGTTTATTATAAATGGTTTTCATTTAGACTTTATATGTCCCCTAGCTTCTGCACAAAGCTCTCATTTGCTGCCTGCCATTGTTTATTATACAGTGGCTGGACTTAATACAACAAATAGAACAAATGAACAGTTAAAGGTGGGAGAAAGAGAAGCACAAGAGAAAGAAGTGGAGTGGTCAAGGTGAATGAGAATTAATGAATGAATCCCAGCAAGACCCGGATCCTCCACAGAACACATGAACAACCCAACTCATGACGGGTGAAGTGGTGCAAAGGTGGTGTGAAGCCTGTCAGTTTGGGAAGGGCTGTGCTGTTGCTGTCTCCCTTGCAACAGAGAAGCCTGAAGATTGATCTAACTTGCACCACCTGTCAATGGCTCCAAGGGGCTGATACTGAAGCTGGGTACCATTGCAGTGCAGAAAAGCCCAGCAGTAAAGCTCTTTCCCCTAGCCATGTCCCTACACCTAGGAACATAAGAACATAAGAATGGCCATACTGAGTCAGACCAAAGGTCCATGTTGCCCCGTAGCCTCTCTTCCGACAGTGGTCAATACTAGGTGCCTCCAGGTCTACGTGTGGCATAAATAAGCGATCCTGGCACTGTGCCACTTAGGTGATCCACCCATGGCCAGACCAGCTGGCTTCACGACAGCTTTGCTTGGATGCGCAGCATAAAGCAGTCCAAGTGCAGAAGAGAAGCAGGACCCAGATCTGATAAAATCATTTAAAATACTCGTGTGACAGAATATGGTTCCTCATGATTCATACATTCCTATATTCATCCTTCCCAAATATTCACATGGCTACCAGCTATTCTTCCAAATTACTCACCGATACTGATCTTTGCATACGTTTTAGTTCACATAATTATTCATACCAACAACTGTGTTGTTTGCTATTGGTTTCCTGCCATTCTTTAGGCTGTTATTTACAACATGTCATCCAGCCAATCAGGAAACAGAAACAAAACCATGTGGCCAACCCACACAATACTAAAAGCCAACAGTCCAAAGGGAACAATTGGACTATTGAACCTGAAAATTATTGTTCTAAACTATTCAGCAAACACAGCACTTAAGAGCAACGAAGCTGTTTACAGAGAAATGGGACAGGCTGGAGAGCTAGCTGCTAACCATATAGTAGCGGAAATTCATAGCAAAACACTAGGCCTGATTCACTGCTCTGTTACACTAGTTTTTACCCCAAGGTAACTCTGCTGACTTCAGCAGAAAAGTGGTGTTGCAGAGGCATAAATCAGGTTTGCTCTTCCCAATGCATGTTCCTGCAACTCACATTCCAGCCTGTCCATTCCTATTTACAAAGGCCTGGCAGAACTAAGCAGAATGTCATGCAAAATTTAGAAGGTTTGGTTAGACTTCAACTGGTGAGAAATGTTTTATGTGGGGAGCTAGGTGCAAAGTCAGGACTCACTGCCTCTCAGCCTTTGGCCCAGTTTTACACCAGAGAGCTCTTCTGTGGCTGCCGACATGCTGCAGGGTACAATTCAAGGTAGAGGATCCCATCCTAACATCTCAATCACCCCAGAGGCAGCTTCTTCCTTAAGTGTCCCCTCAACACTGTTTGGATGTTATTGGTGATCATTCCCTGCAGGTTTGTGAGTTGAGACTGGCCCATGAGCATTTTCAGCTAAGGGTCCCGGTGTGTGCAGTAACTCCTGCAACCTGGTGGTCTCCCACAGCAAGCAGTATTTGTTATAGAGGCTTTAAGTACGGCAGTACTTCAGTTTACTCACTGACACTGGCTTTCTCCGGCTGCCATTGTTTAAAGTTCAGTTTGTTTCTACTGTTGTAATAGCGGCCAGAGGCCAGAGCAAGGAAAACAGAGCATAAGAACTCAGAAATTACCTGACTCTCCCCATCCCAGCTGTAGACTTTGGTGGGGTGGATAAAATGGAGCCCGGATCCGAACTGCAGAGCTGGTGTTGTGCAGTTCAAATCCAACACTGTTGGAGCATCTCTAACACGAGGAATCCATTCCACTAAGTTTGCTAAAGGGAGTTGTTATTATTCATTTGCCTGTGGTTCAGCAAGTGCAGGGGAAGTTAGGTGTTTCAAACCTGTCCCCTGCAGTGAACCCAGCATGGCAATTCATTTAAGCTGCGCCAGTGATACTCTGCAATCTACGACATAAAGTCTGCAAGAAGCCTGGAAAAAGGCAGACACCTCAGGGCCAAGGGAAAGCATTGTGTCTTTACCGCTGGTCTCATTGGGAGGGGTGGGGACTGACTGGGCTCCCATTTCTCATGCGTCAAGGCTCTGCTCCCTGCAATAAACATCTATAGGTCCAGAGCTGGGGAAGTGTGAGGTAGAAGGATTTATATCCTCTTGCCTGGAACTCTATTTTCTGATAATCTGGCTGAGTGTGACAGATAGGCCCTATGAACAGGAGGCCTGCCAGCTCTCACCATGCACTTCCCTTGGAAGAGCTCCAGTTCTTGAGTTCCTTAGGTTTTGGCTCTCTTCCCAGTGCTTTTCCCCACCCTCAGCTCTTCAGGGAGGTTTATCTTTTCAGTCTCTTCTCAGACAGTTACCCTGACATACCTGGCATGAGGTGTTCTCAAGAGGCCTCTTAGCAATGTGCTACAATCCCACAATGATACCAGTGGAAAGTTAGGATGCTGTTAAATAAACCAGCCCCGAGTGCAGATGAATATACTCTGCTTTCTTCCACCAACTCCTCCCTTCCTGCTGCTTCCCCAAAAGGAGGTTTGGCTAGAGCAGCAGACAGCTGCCCAGTGGTTATAGCAACAGAGTGGGAGACCAGACTCTTCAGTTCTCCTCCCTACCTCTGCCCTCCACTTGCTGTGCAATTATTTGTGGCTACGTTGTTTCACTTTCCCCTGACTCAGTTTCCCCTGAAGTTATTTGCTTACCTAATAAAGCATTCGTTGGCTTGATTCGCTCATGTTTTTAAAGCAAGCCTTGTGAGAAAGATTTGATGAGATGTGGGCTCTGCACCATCCCAGGGCTCACACTGCTCTAAAGCCAGCTTTGCTGGTTTGTGGATATTTCACTCTGTAGAGGGGAATCCTTGGCTGGGGGTAGGGAGCCATAGTGGGATATTGGCCACCTCTCTGCTGGCTCTCGGTGCTCACGGCATGCTCAGGCATCCTCTATGCTCTGGTCATCTCCAGTGACCAGAGTGATCCCTTGGGGGCAGTCATTGAAATATGAAATAACTAAAAAATGGCAGAAAATATGCCAGGGGTTGAGGCTGGCACCAATTTACCTCAGGACCAGAGAGCTGCAGAGGGGACTCAAAGCCATTTATACACTGCCACTCCTGGGCTGTACCAAGTACAACTCAGGGACAAGCCCTGAGAATGCAAAGTATTATGAGACATATGATGCATCTTTATAAAGAGCTTCTTATACTTGAGGCAATAGCATTTGTGGGTGAGACTACGGCCCCTGCGGGAGAGAAGGTGTGTTTTTCAGGGTCCATGACATTTTTCTCTGATATTCTGCGCAGTCCATGGTAGGTATTAGGGTGTGTAAGCAAGTGTAATAGCCGTTTGACAGGTTGGGAAGTTGGGGGTATCTAGTGCACATATAGAGATGTCTCAGGTACACACACAAAGAGGTTATCACGAGGCATCTGTTTTATCTAGTGACTGAGATGTTTCAAAGGCTATGGCTGAATGTTTAGCAATACATTCTCAATCATAGAATCATAGAACCATAGAGCTGGAAGAGACCTCAGAAGGTCATCAAGTCCAGTCCCCTGCTCTAGGCAGGACCAATCCCAACTTCTTTCTCTCAATCATTCAAAAGAAAGAAGCCTTTTCCTATGGAAATGTCTCCTTTTTACAGCAGATGAAGCAGTGTGCTCACTGAGCTGCAATTACTCTACTAGAATAAGGTCTACTGTAGTCCTAAATCATACAGAATGGCAACACTGTTTGCGTTAATAAATGCCCCTTGGGTATTTCAGATCCAATGATCTTGTTTTCAGCTTCTTTACCTAGCAATCCCTCTTAAATGATGCCGGGTTCCTCTGGATGATTTGTTTGGGGAATTTTGCTGGGACATCCAAATGAGGTCACTTTAAATCACGTGTGTGAGGAACTAAAGATGCTTTGCTTTTTAGTTTTAAAAAGATTTCTCATTTTATGTTGGTGCAACTATCTATTAGGGTAAAATCAATAGCAGCTCCCAGAACAGAGAGTAAATGCCCCAGAGTTAATACACTTCACACAGCCACCATAGCTGGATGTCTACGCTTTGAAGGATTACATTTTTACTGATAAACATCAATAAACGTTGATTTCACCATACATACACAAACCGACAAAATGTTTCCATCTATAATAATCAAACTTAATAAATAGGCAAATAAAAATGCTCCTTAGGAACTTTATGAGAGTTTGATGTAAGGTTATTTACGTGGTATATTTTGACATGTAGTGTTAACACTTTGTTTTAATGCTTATAAGCTTTAAAGTTTGTATCTCATTGAATATTTATTGGCTGATCCTAACCCAATCATCCATTGTCTGACCCCCGCCAATCCCATAATCTCCCACAACTGTGAATATTTAAATTGACAAAAATTGAAAAAAATCTGAAAACACATAATTATGCATAACTGTGAAAATGTAAATGAACAAAAATGAAAAACGAAAAAAAGAACATTATATTCCCTATTTAAAATGATACAACAATTGAATTCTGCCAGGCCGACTTATTTTTAAAGAGATACTAATAGCGTGACTAGTACTATACATTATTGGTGTTTGGAATAAGCTTGTTGCTAAAAAGTTTATGGGCAATGTAATCATTAGCACTACAGGTAATGCAGGGCTCCTACCTGCCTGACTTAAGAGCATCAAATCCATGTCTCCATCTCTCTCTCAATCTCTTTGGGTGTGTCTAGACTACAGGGTTTTTTTGAAAAAACTGCCCCTGCGTCTAGACTGCTGCCATGTTCTTTCAAAAGTAAATCGAAAGAACGCAGCAGTTTTTTCTACCACGGAAAACCTCGGTTTACGAGGAATAACGCCTTTTTTTGAAAGTGCTCTTTCGAAAAAAGGTGCTATGTAATGCAAACTGCGTTTTTTCGAAAGAGAGCATCCAGACTGCCCGGGAGCTCTATTTCGAAAAAGCGGCTTGCTTTATCGAAAGTACTGGTTGAAGTCCAGATGCGCTTTTTTGAAAGTATCTTTCGAAAGAGGCTTGCAGTCTAGACGTAGCCTCTGTCATGCCCCATTACCGAATAACTCAGCACCTCCTCACAAGTGTTAAAATAGAACAAAAACAATCTTTCTCGCTCCTCTTTTCCTCATCCCTGCGAAGGACCTCAGGAAAATGTGACAAGCTAGTGGCGTTGTGTGTGTGTGTGTGTGTGTGTGTGTGTGTGTGTGTGTGTGTGTGTGTGGGAATGCTAAGTCAGGGGGTTTTGTATTTAATGTGATTGTGGTGTGGTTATTAGTGCTGACCGTTTCTGGTAACAAGTCTGTTTTTTGGCTAACAGCTGAATAGCTGATTGGAAAGAGATGCTTACTAAAGGGCCTTGTTCAAGTGAAGGGGGAAGCAAACTGTACCTTCATATGCTAGAGGCTGGTGTGCCAGGGTGCTTGGGAGGGAGAATTAGGGGAGGCATATCCCTCTAGGAAAGGTGGGCAGAGTGTGTGCCATCATCCTCTCCCATGATAGTTCAGCCAGAGTAGTGGTAAAGTAAGACTGGAAACTTTGCCAGTGGGCATTGCCCGGAGACAGTGGAGCTGACAGTTGGCACAAGTCCTGAGGCAAGGCATAGGCAGGGGGTGACTCCATGCTTAAGAAGGGGCGGGGCCTCAGACAGAAGGGACAGTGCCAAGGGCAGTCAG
Organism: Pelodiscus sinensis; assembly: GCF_052426305.1. Lineage (NCBI taxonomy): Eukaryota > Metazoa > Chordata > Testudines > Trionychidae > Pelodiscus > Pelodiscus sinensis. The sequence goes on from NC_143065.1 coordinate 31,767,537, forward strand.
CCCTTAGAGCCATCCAGACGGTCGCATGGCCCCGTCCCCTCAGCGCCACATGGCATGGCTTTCCAACAGCAATTCAAATGGGCCCAGGACTCTGGTGGTGGTGGTGGCCAGGAGCTCCGGGCTCCTTTGAATCTCCGGGTGCTGGGGCCATTGCCCCCAATATTCCTTCTTATTGGTGGGCTTACCCGGGGATGTTCTGGCTCCTATCAGTACTGCCACAATGACCCTGCCCGGGCTTGCTGCTGCTGGGGCTCTCCACTGTCAATTAAGTCTGTCAAAACAAACTAACCCAGCTGTGACTCAGGTCCACACTCTTCAAAAAGGGAATGGCTGGGAATACAGCTACACATCCGACATGCAAGTCTCAACAGCCACCCTTTCTCAGTGTTCATGTCAGACATTTAATACGTATTGGACCAAAACAGTTTTGAATTTGCCCCTGTGCTCTTTGTCGTCTACAGAAATTGCTTGAGTTTTTTAGCATTTACATGACCCCATCCTGACACCTTAGAAATAAGCAAAAGAGAATTTTGTATAGTTATTTTATATGACATCCCAATCATTTTAGACACATAGGCCAAGAATTACAGGCAGTGCCACTTATAAAGTTGCCCGACACGTTCCATTATAACACTTTCTTGTTTTCAGTTGCTTATAACTGTGCCAAACTTTAAACTATTTGGGCTAAAATAGGCTCTCGTTAAAAGCATTCTTGCAACCTTTTTCATTCAGAAGTGCTAAGATGAGAGCACCATAGAAAAGCACAGCGGGAAATTAATAATTCTGTATTCAGTGCAGGTTTTGGAAAGTGTGCAATAAATAATGCATGGGGCTATTGAATTAGGAGAAAAAGAAATATCAACAAGCTACTCCGTCAGGGAGCACCATCCGCCCTGTGAACTGAATGAGGACAGTGTCCTGTGGAAAAAAGACACGTAATTAATGACTGTATCAAAATGCATACACATAAGGGGGGGTGAATTAAGGTTGAATGGGCAACCTTACTTCTGACATTTCCTATCTTTTGAGTGCTTGACATTGCAACCTTATCATTCTTTCAATATAATATTTTGGCATCTGACTTTATCAAAATTATGGGAATTCAAGCAATCATTTCCCCCTCCATGGATTACAGTCTGTTGGCTGTTGAGGCAAGAACTGAAGAGCAGGTCAGCCAGCAACCTCCTATCCTTTCGATTTTATTTACTTATTTCTGGGAGAATTGTGGCTCCATTCTCTTCCTCCCCTTTTTTATGAAGCAGCCAGTAATTTGGCAAGAATCCATTGGCTGACATGACTTGTTATCTAAAGTGGAATTATTCATGCATGTGTTAGATTTCACCCGGGACCTTCTGAGCAATGGCTAAGGAACAGAACTTATGCAAATGTGACCTTTGCTCTCTAGGACTCTCTAAGTCAGGCATTCATGGTTCACAGTGACTTTATGATGAGTATCTCCATGGAAAGCAGGGCACTGCAGGATTAAGCAGCAGCATATCAATCAGGAAACTCAATGTTTCTTCTGTTCCTCTTAAGTCTTGTGGTGGGATCTCCATATAGAATATAAAATCTCAGGTGTTCGAGAGGAAAGAGCAACTAACATAAACAGCACAGCTACAGAAACATGTAGATGGACAAAACAGTGACAGTATTATATACATTTCAAGAGCATTAAAGAAAATATACTGCTTGCTGGAAAGCTTTGTGCTGCTTTCCATCTGCCTTATCGCTGGATTCCAATGGTTGGGTGCCCACAGACCTTTTGCATTAAATTTTACATTGATTTTTATGACCAGTTATTACATGTAATATCTGAGCAGTCCAAATGCTCTCTCTCCTCCCTGGTGTGGGATGAAATAAAGTTCATGGCAGCAGTATAATGGATGGCTCGGACCACATCCAAAAGCGGGGGTTTATTGTGAAATTATTTGAGGGGACTCGAGAAATGTAGGCTTTTATGTCCATGTATAAAAACTACATTAAGTTTGGAAGAAGCCAAAACATGTCATAACTTGGGTTTCCAATGCTTTATTGCCACATCCTCCCATTGCCTCTGTGCCTCCATCAGAATGTGTTGCTAAAGCGCAAAGCGATTCTCAACCACTTCTGGATTCATGTAAAATGCTCAAAGCCAAGTTCCTTCCACCCTCAGATTAAGCACAGGCGAAGAAAATGGGTGCTCTGGTATAATGTGTCCCATGACACACGTGTATCCTGAGTTGGGTGCTTGCAGAGCATACATTTTCCAGAGGTATCCAAATCCCACACCTGTCTCTGATTAAAACCCTATCTTGATCATGTGCACCTCTGTTTATAAGCTGTCAAGGGGATTTTAAAACTGTAAGAGCAAATGCAGCCATAATATAGCATCTAGCAAAGATGTGCTAATACTTCCATGCCTTCCCCAGGATGGGCGTTTTTTGGCACTGTCTCTTCAGATAGTCAAAACTGCAACTTGTCCAAAAGGATTCAGTAGGCAATTTGTATGCAATGCATGCGTGTGCTTGTGCACGCAGTGCAGGAGACTGATGTTTTAATCCCCCCCATTTTTTTTTAGTTCATTATTTAGCTGGGGAAGTCCTGCATTAAAAGGCTTCCACAACTACAGTCCTCTGCTATCAAAAATGCAACTGAAAGCAATGGCAGTACAAGCAGCTCTTTCTTTCTCAGACACATACCTCTGGCCCCTGTAAAGCAACTCACTCCCCACTTGGAAGTCTGGAAGTTGAGTGTCCTCTTTGGACGTGGGATCTAGAGGCAATAGCATTTGCCTTTCTTTGTGCTAGAGGACGTGAAACCTTTTTAAACACATTTCGACTTTTTCTATCTAAGAGGAATGCGGCCCATTGTCTGTGAATTGCTTTGGAATTGCACAGGGAGGGCGGGGCTGGTGAAATATAAGCTATTATAGCTCTCAGGAAATGTGATGTTAGGCAGTATCGTGTGTCACTCTGTCTCCTTTCCAGTCGTAAACCTGGATTATCAGAGATAAATATCAAAAATCATATACAAATCTTGTTTAGGGTTTTTGATATTTATCTTGGCTGAAAATTTCAGCTCCTGGGGCCACCTCCCTGGCTGCTGCTAGGTTCAGGGACTTTACTGGAGATACCCACATTTGCACCAGCTTTGTTTTAGGGTTTTGTTTTGTTTTTGAGAGAGAGAGAGATCCCAGACTGTGGATGCACCTCTGGATGAATCACTGTGTTATGGGCATTTTGCAGGTTGTGGTAATTTCCGCCCCTCCCCCCCAAATGCAAACAGGGGCTGGTGTCAGGAATCACATATTTTGACCATGTTATATTAGCTTTCCAAGGAGTTCCCCCTCACCAAAGGCAGGGGAGTAGGAGGGTTTTGTCAATGAAACCCCAGGGGTTGGAAGTTATCTGTTCTTCCAGCAGAATGACGTAGTCCAACCAATCCCGGACCAGTGAAGCTGTGGTGTTTTCTGAGTCATAGTCCTGGGGTTCATGTCACCCACGCTGTTGCAAAATGCCTTTGGACCAGCTGCTGAGCTTTATCTATCTCCTGCTTCTAACCCTCTCATTTCCAAACCACTTTGTGAAGCTTATTGCTGAAAACTCTGTCATTAACACCAAGTATTTAGATTTGCCTGTTAAATCGGTGTCCGCTTTTTCAACTCAGAATAAAACATCGTCTCTGTTGTTATTAATTGCTGGTTTTAAGGCATTCAAATAATGATCAGAGACAAATATCTAGATTCAATTAGTGGGAGGGCTATGTATGGTATGCGCAGATAAAAGCCAGGGAAGTCAAAGGAATTGGAGATGTATCCTGTTCAGTCTGCATTCTTTCACATCAGATCAGACTATTCAGTCTGATAATCTATTTCTTGCCAGACTAAGGGTACATTTAGATGAGTACGCAATGGCACCATCTCATCTAAATAATACTAACATGCACTTACATAGAAAGTTAACATCAATTTAACATTTTCCTCTCTGGCTTACAAAGTGCCTCGCGAAAGGGAAAGCCTGCCATTTTGAATGTAAAGATAAAGAGAAGGAGTCATGGAGAGGTGAAGACTGACATTTTTACAGGTATTTATGCATCCCTGTGCTCATCCTCGCAGCGCCTAATGGATGGAAAAGAGGAAGTTTCAGTTTCAAACAGATTCAGGCATTTAACTCACAGGGAAGCTGACCGCCTCCGTGGGCCCCTGAGGAATGTGTGGATGGCTCTTGGCTCCGCACTCTCAGAAGGGGCGGAACCAAGGGCGGAAGGGGTGGGGTGGGGCATCTGGCCTTCAGCGCTGCCCGGAGCATGGCACACCTCCTTTCCCCAGCCTTTAGCACTGCCCAGAGCACATGGACCAGTGCTCCATCACTTGCTCCGGTGGGGATTTAAAGGTCTCAGAGTTCCAGCCACTGGCACTGCTGCAGTAGCAGCGACCACAGTCCCGGACCTCTTTGAATCGCTGATTCCCCCCTTTACTTCTCCATCAGCAGGCCTGCTTACATACCAAAATCCCATAGGCAGTGAATGGGATGGAGGCTTCCAAGAGCCAGAATCACTTTTAAAATGAGATGCAGGCTTCACAACCAGTCAGGCATTGTAATGCTCAGAGCAGCGAAACCTAAATACCTTTGAAAACTGGTGCCCAGGTGACTTGCTCAGTGATGCACAGTGACAGTAGCTGCTCTGGGACTAAATTAAGGCCGATTGACTCTTCAGTGTCTGCCTTCACTATGCTACCTTTTGTCCAACCAAGTCTGAGCATTTGATCCAATATCCCGTTTGCGGGAGCGTCCATTACCTGAGGGCCTAGAGGAGTGTAAAATAAGGTCCACACTGCATGTGACAGAATTTACAAGACTGTGGGGAATGAGGGAGAAGACCTTCCTCCAAGACCCTGCAAGTGATCAGCTTACACCGGGACACAGGCACTTTGATTACTCTTACTGTACCTTAACAAGAACGCAGTTTTCTCTTTTGGCCAGCACTCTATCAGGCCTGTCTGTCTCAGTCCTCAAGTTGTGCGTCTTTCTTGCCTGAAACTAGAGGCAGAAGTGTCAGTTTTTGCTTTGTGGAAAAATTAATTAAAAAAAAGTGAGTTTATATTGGAATCTATTTTCTGGCAGGTGCTAAGGCTGCAGAAGTAGCAGTAGCAACATCCGCTGTATCATTGCGTTCCTTTCCCACTCAGCTAAGCCACTGTCCCACCCTAATCCTTTAGGGTATGTCTACACTACCCCGCTAGTTCGAACTAGCGGGGTAATGTATGCATACCGCACTTGCTAATGAAGCCCGGGATTTGAATTTCCCGGGCTTCATTAGCATAAGCGGGGAGCCGCCATTTTTAAATCCCCGCTGCTTCGAACCCCGTGTAGCGCGGCTACACGGGGCTCGAACTAGGTAGTTCGGACTAGGGTCCTATTCCGAACTACCGGTACTCCTCGTGAAACGAGGTGTACCGGTAGTTCGGAATAGGCACCCTAGTCCGAACTACCTAGTTCGAGCCCCGTGTAGCCGCGCTACACGGGGTTCGAAGCAGCGGGGATTTAAAAATGGCGGCTCCCCGCTTATGCTAATGAAGCCCGGGAAATTCAAATCCCGGGCTTCATTAGCAAGTGCGGTATGCATACATTACCCTCCTAGTTCGAACTAGGAGGGTAGTGTAGACATACCCTTTCTGAGTTGTTTGCCAGCTTCACCAGCTCTACTTGTCAACCAGCAAGAGAATGTGTGTTTATAGTGTTCTTACTAGCATCAGGGACGCCATTGGTGTAGCTGGATGACCTGCGCATGCTGTAATGGGGGGGGGGAAGGGGGAAGGGGTTTGAGTATGGGGAAGGGGCAGACTGAGGACAGTGGCTTCAGCAGTGTTACTGAGCATGCTCTGTACAAGCCAAGCAGCAAACTGGGGCATGTGTGGGGGTGACCCCATCCCTCCCACCCACACACTTCACCTCTTTCCAGGACTTTAGTTTTTTGGCAGATAATTTAGCAATTATCTGACAGGAACACTGTATCTAATTCCTATATGAAAGAAAGGAAATTAAGTAAAATATTAGACCCATTCAGCTCTACTATTAATATATTTTGACACATTGTCACTTAAGGTACACTGCTTACCCTTAACATGTATATATATATTCTTACTTTGTTAGTAACTCTGCAGAGAGAGCGCGCTGGGAGGGGAATGAAGTTTAACAGTAGTGACCCAAATGCAGATCCCCAAAGCACACCACTATTTATCCCTACTCTTTTTCCCCTATCTTTTAAGTGGGGTGCCCAGCAATGCTTTCATAGGGATGCTTTCAAGGATCTAACCATCCTTCAGTAGGATGACAAGCCCTTTGTTATCACAATCCCTCTGTTTATAAACAAACTCCCTGTCCCAAAGGCAAAGCTGGAAGCAACACAAACTCTGCTGCAGTTAAGACCGACCTCTGGAGCTAAGGCATGCTCTTTAAGTGGATCTCAAGTATTACGTCCAGTGGTTCAAACTTTAGGGAGGGCTACTGACCTCATAACCCCACATATATGGCACCCTTGACTAGAGTAGTGGGGAGTCTGCAGAAGCAGCTGAGGATGTGCTGTGACTTCATTGTGGGTAGGGTTGCCAACTGTCTAGGATTGTTGTTGATTCTCCTGCAGTTAAAGATTAATCTTTTTAAAGGCAATGGGTCATTCAAAAGTACTCTATTTATTTCTTATAGCTGGTATCACCACCTGGTAGCTGGCACTTCCCATTATAAGACCCCACATTTGCAGATGGCTTACTTTAACTATTTAGTCTAGATGCATCTTTCATCCCAAAATTGATTTTATATTTTATATTAACCAAAACTAGCTCAGCCACTTCCAAAACAGGATTAGAGAAAAATAATACCTTAACCTATGCAACAACAACAACAAAATATTTTGGCCATTTCAATGTGACACAATCTAGTGCCCCCATGCATGGGAGCAGAGACTTACTTGGTAGGTTTCACCGCTGCTATCAGGGATTTGCTTTTCCCAATTATAGCGAAAAGAAGAAAATCCAAATTTGGCCAAGTTCAAAAATAGTGGGGAAAAATAGCACAAGGGATAATGTGATTAAAGATCGTGGCACAATGCATAGGCATCAATGGGATGCATTAGGGTTGCATAGCAACTTTAATTCTGGCATTTCCTAAATGCTGAGGGCTTGATTTTGCAACCTTAACATTATTTTAATGCATAATGTTCTATGCAGGTACTTATACCTCATTCATCACTCTGGTATCTTCTAGTCATGGATTATGTGAAGCGACTAACATCTGTTACAGGTGTGTCATTCTTGCTCTCATCCTCTCTCCAGAGCTGGAATAGCAGTGGCTGCTGGCAGTCAAGGTATGGGAAACCAGATGTGACAGAGCTGTGACTGCTACAAGTTATAATGAAGATGCACTGGATGCAATAGCTGCAGGACCCAGGGCTGGAGTCAAAGTTACGCAGCAAGTGAGGATTAAGATGCACTAGCAGAACTGTGGGAGTTTGATGAAACTGGGAGAGCATCTTCCCACACGATGCTTGGCTCTACTTAGCATTATCAGCACACATACAAAAGGATATGTGTTTTTTAGTAGAAAAAAATGTAAAAAGAGAAAATTATGCCCTGAGTGATAAACTGTTTATTATAAACTTGCCGTTTTGGAGGGAGAGAATGTAACATTTTGCAGTTTCTAAGAGAGCATCAGCAGAATAGGACAGAGAGAATATTATCTCTAAAAGCTTATGCATCATCCTCTTAAAATGTTAATGTCCCATTTCCAGCTGAACAAATAAACCTCTACAAGTTGGAGGCGACTACCGTTAATGAATCTGAGTGCAGGCTGGGAAAATAAAGAACCTGCTTCTGATCACAAAAAGGCATCTTTCAAGGAAAAAAAATTAAGTCATTATTTAAAAATTGCTCCATTAATTGCTGTGAACAAAGGATCATTAGTGTGAAAGGACCAAACTGTTTTAATTCTGAGTACTTTATTTTCTGCAGGATTATAAACCAGATCCTCAGCAAGCCCTTCAAACAGAGTGTGTGGGATGAAAAATTCAGGAGCCTTTAGCCCATTTACCATCTTCCCAGAGATGTTTTTGTTTTGTCTCCTTAATGGACTTGTGATGATCATGCACGTGTGTGTTTTAACAACAACAAAAAATCAAAGTTCTGTCTGGATTAGGCTAGAATGTTTCATATATCTTTGTTTTATGGTTTCCCTGGGATTTTTAGAGCCACAAGAATCCTATGATAGATAAAATGCCCTGGTATTGAGTGCAGCATAGATACGTATATAGATTTCTCTGCTACTTCCACAATCCAGATACTGACATTATTTTTTGTCACATGTTTCACTGTAGCATCTTTGCTCCAACCAAAATCAGGTTCCCATGGAGCTAGGTCAGTACAGACATGTGGAAGGCGTTCTTGCCATAAAGAGCTGACAATTGAAACACAGTGTGGATTAGGAAGCAGAGGAGAAGTGATTTGTGCAAAGTCATGCAGCAGGTCAGCAGTAGGGTCCGGACTAAACCCCAGATTTTGTACCTCCTAATCCACCCTCTTAACTACTTGAGCTCACAGAGCTAGCATTACCATAGTGCCAAGATATTAAAGTTGATGAAAAACACTAACCCGAAAAAAATACATACATGTGGATCCTGTGTTGGGCTGTGCTGAGTCCCTTTCATCTCCTCTCTTAATCTGGTGTTGTGTTACTGTTGGTGTCACACAAGCACAGTCACCCTAGTGACTGTCTATGAAATCACTTGCTCCTGGCTAGAGCTGGTCAAACCTGGGAATTCCCATTTCATGCAGAATTCTGACCGTTCAGAACATATTTCTGTCTTCAACTAAGGGGGGAAAGTTGAAATTTTTAAAATTCCATCAAAACAAACATTCCAAAAATCTTTGTTTTGGAAATATTGAAATGACCCTATTGAAACATGTCTATGATGTCATGTTTAATATAAATGACAAAACAGTAGTAAAAACAAATGTGCTTTAACCACTTTAACCTTATCTAAAGCAAACATTCCGATGATCTGTCATCAGAAAAGTGGATGCCAAACATTTCTGTTTCACTGAATCAGCTCTACACATGGCAGGAGGCACAGACATGCTAACTGTTGTTGAAAAGTCTTCCCACTGTGCACTGGTGTTGGAAAACACAGATGCTGGTCTATCAGATTATTTTTGTTATACTAGTGAAAAATGTACGTCAGTGGAGCTGTTCTACATTCACACCATCATAAAAAAAAATCAGCCTGTCATAGGATACGTACACCCCATCCCAGGTGCTGGATCACATATAGTGAAAGGAAGGGTAAAAAATGGCATTGCAGCCAGTTAGGTTCAGTGATTGCAACTCCAGCTATGAAATATGATAGTACACCCTAGTGACTGAAGTCAATAAAGCAGCCCTTCCTCTCCTTGCAGGGTAGCCTAATGGCTGGAGTCCACAAAGAAGCCCTTTCACTTAGGGCAGCATGGCCCAATGGTTGGAGTCAATGAAGTCACCCACCTTTGAGCGATGACGTGGCCAATTGGTCCACTGGGGAAGTGGAACACTACTTAGGGCGGTGTGGCACTTAGAGGGGGACTCAGGCCTTTCTAGCTCTTCCAAGCCCCAGCCCAGGATCACTTTATTTTAGCTATTAGGCCATGTTGCCCTCAGTAGAAGGACTGCCCTTCTTGACTCTGGCATGGAAAAGTTGCTTTATGGACCCTAGCCATTAAGCTTCACTGCCCTGAGTGGAAGGACTATGTTGTGGACTCTGTACCACCATGTTTTATAGTCAAGGTTGCAAACATAGGACTTAACTGACTGCTGTGCAGTTTTTTTCCTTCTTCTCACCATACGTGACCTGGCACCCCTGATGGGAAGTTCCTACCCCAGGACATAGCCCTTGATGAGACATATGAGTTGCTCTTTGACTTCAACATAAACATAAATATAAATAGTGAGATAATCTGTGTTATCTGGACACATTTCTGTGAGCTGGGACAGTATTAAAATTCCTTACTGCTTAAAGTCTGTTTGATTGTTTTCACCATTATTTTCCCCTGCATTGAAACCAGGTCAGTACAGTTTTCCTAGAGGGAGATGTCTCTCAGTGGAGACTAGCTCAGATCAGGCCCTATCAGCGAGGTCAGGTGGACTCATTCATCCAATAGAACTACACAATGGGAGGATCCATCTTTTAATCATGGCTTTAGCGCTATGAGGTGTTCAGATACTAGGGTGGTGGTACAGTGATAGAAACCAAGATGAGGGTTGATAGGTCTCCCCCTTATCTCCATCCCTCTCACACATGCACACGCACCCACCACAAGTCTGCCTCTTTGATGGGCAACTCCATTATATGGTTCAATTCAGACAGTGGACACATCTAGAATCATAGAACACTAGAACTGGAAAGGATCTTGAGAAGTCATAGAGTCCAATCCCCTGCCCTCATGGCAGGACCCAGTATTGTCTAGACTATCCCAGATAGATGTCTGTCTAACCTGCTCTAAAAATATTTCCAGAGTTGGAGATTCCACAGCCTCCCTAGGAAACTTATTGCCTAAGAGTGGAATGAGAAATAAGTCTGGAATGAGTTTGGTCTGTCGTTTTTTAGCCATTTGGACTGGACTCTACCTTCTGCAGCAGGAGTTTTAGCACAGCACAGGCAAAGGGGCACAATACCTGATATTTGCCCAACCCTCCTCTTGTGCCAACAGTATCATGTCCATCCTCAAGGAATTCACCGCAACCGCTTAACCCACAGGTGGTCACAAAGCTGCCATTTCCTTTGCATGTCACCAAGTCCTCAAATGCTGTCTGTAAATGTATTTCCACTCAGGCAGGGTTATCTGTTCACATGGTCACCACATATCCTCCCACACTAAACTCCTCATGCATGAAATGCATCCTCTTCCCCGTTAGGGAGTTTACTGCCTCGGTGACCTTTATCTTCTCCAAAGAGGCATTTTAATCTTCCATACTACTGCTCCGCTAAGTGGTTTCTCATTTGATTGGCACTACGGAATGGTCTTTCTGTGCTGATGGGCTCTATTAAGACACTGGGAATTGGATTTAAATGCTCTTCCCTCAGCTCTTCCTTACTTTATTGTTATTTCCATTAATGATGCACTAAGTTCAGCATGGGTTTGTTTCACAATTTGAGGAGTTTAGGGACTGCCATATGGGAGGAAACTTGGAAACACAAACCCTTATTAATACAAAAGATCCCTATGGGGGAAAAGGTGATTCATCCCTTGCTTACCCATTGATTAATCTGTTCTTTTAGCCTCAGGTTGAACTCTTGCAAGTCTTGTGCCTTTTTGGCAAATCTAACAAATCCCAGAGGCCTCTCCATCTTCATTAAAGTTTTAATTTCCATGCAAAACTGATGCTTCAGGCAAAATCAAATGGATAGCAAACAGGAAGAATCCACCCAGGCAATACATTTGGTTCACTAGCTCAACTGGTAAACTCTACTATTGATCCTACTGTGGGCACTGTTAAAACTAAGATGTTCCCTGAACCAGGATATTTACTTGGTACTCTCTATACTGAGAATGGGAAAGGTGGCTGTACATATCACTGTGGCAGTGGTGAATGTCCACTTTTATACAGCACTCTCTCAGCCAGGAGGATCTTTAAATCATGCATGTTCTGTTTTTGTTCTTGGTATGGCATTTTCCACATACATCCTCATTGCACAGACATTACATTTAGGAATGACTTATTTTATATTAAAAGAACGAGGAAACAAGAAAGAGTCCATGCTATGTCTCCATGAATAGCACACATGCATTTGCTAATAGTCTATGCTCAACTGAATAGCAAATGGCCATCTGTGTCTGCAAGCCACAGAATCCTGAGTGATTCATTAGATGGAACACTAGCATAGCCCTACAGCTGGTTTGATTACCCTGAATGTGTAGATGGGAGAACCGGGTTGGAATATCAAGGATGTTTCCTGACCACAAAATCTGCCCCAGCAAATGACATGAAACTTTTCTACACGTCTACTCTGTCCCCTTATTCAGCTGGTGAATGAATGGCTGGTGAGGCAGAGAGGTGCCATGAGTGGCCAGCAGAATGGCTGATGGAGAGATGCAGCAAGAGCAGCTGGCAAGTGAATGCAATGAAGCAAGTAAGCTACCTCTTCACCCCCGCCCCTCCCCTCCACACAGCGTGAACCCTGAGGATGCACCTCTGAACTCTGGGTCTGCCCTGACCAAAGGCAGCAATTGTGAATGGGGTACAGAAAAGGGTCTGGCACGTGAAAGGAACTTTTGGGTTGCTGGACTTCAGAATCTGAGAGGAAAAGGACACTGCCCAGCTACTCGGGAGTGGGTCTTTTACTCATGGTTTGTGTGTATGAACCATTTGCAATATTTTCTCAAATTAGCTCTGAGTTATTTCCCTCCTTGTATTAAAAGTTTCTTTCCCACGTGCAGATTCTGTGCTTGCAAATGGGGAAGTGTTTCCCCTCAAAGGTGCCCAGAGGTGGTGTGTGAATTTCCCAGATTACTTAGTACGGGCTTGAGCCAGTTATATGTTGTCTCATTGGAAAGGAATCCTTCCATATTGGACCAGCACAGGTTGCTGTTGGCTGCACCTGGCAGAAAGGTTACAGTGAGTATGACCACTGTGACTCTGCACTTAACTTTGTCCCTCTCTCTTCCCCAAATTTGCCTCTGGTGCATCTTGTCTATATCCCCTATTATGGCCTCAGAGGCAGGGACTGTCTTTGCATTAGTTTTCTGTAGTATGAACCCACATGGTCCCTGTTTGGGGTTCTCCAGAACAACAAAAGCTATCATAGTAATAATTACTAGTTACAGGTCATCCTCACTATACATCCCAGATGCATTCCAAAAAACCTTGGATTTATAGAGAAACAACTTAAACTGGGGAAATTTTTTCCCATGGCTGACTTCCATTCGCACATTTTTTTTGAGTGGGAATGGGAGGACTTATCATGGATCAGCTCCTACAAGTGTCAACGACTTTAGTGCGGAACAAATATATATTGGGGTGACTTATAGCAGGGATGCCCTATACCCAATTTTATGGATGCTTTTCCATGCCGGAAAGTTGAACCTTGTGGGGGTCCTTGAATCCCCAGTTACAATAACCAACTCTGGAGTGGACCACTGAGACTGCTATTCCTGCAGGAAGAAGAAAGTCTAATGACCAGGCAGCTGCTTTCAGATGATGTACTAAGACACCTGCTGACAGAGCACATGTGTAGGCAAAAGATTGTTGGAGCCAGACATCCCCAGCTAAAGGAACAAGACAAGACACTGACAAATAACTGGAAGCATTTTGGAGGCTTTTGGAGCAGGGAGGCGGGAGTCGCACGGCTCTCATTATCGTCTATGCCAGTCATATTCAGACCTGAGTGGTTCAGGAGGAAAATTAGTGATTAGCATAACCCACAAGAGCCCATAGCAGAATGCATTCATTGTTTTATTTACTATAAAGCCATCCTGTCCCTAGGATGATTCAGGGAGGCCCACCCAGGGGGTCCCCCATTGTGGTCACTTCAACCGTCCTATGGTTGGGTCCCAAGGCAGCCTGGGAGATTATCTGTGGGGGAAGGTGACTGGCATGAGGTGGCAGCAGGGGTCACTCCCCTCCCCTCTCAGCATGGTGGTGGGAACTATAGCAGCCCAGTAGCCTGCTCCACACCATCCTGCCAACCTCTCCCATCCCGCTGTGCTCAGCTTCACCATGGCAATGGAAAACAGAGAGCCCCAGCCCAAAGATTCTCTGTTCCCTACCACGGAGGAGAATCAGGGTGCAATGGACTGGGAGAGGTTATATCTAGACTACGGAGTTCTTCCAGGATAGGTATCCTGGAAAAACTCTTCCGACATTTTTTGCAGAAGAGCAGATGTGCTCGTTCAGAAGCCCTGTCTTCCTCATGCCACGAGGAAGAAGGGCTCTTCTGAAAGAGGAGGTTTTTCCAAAATTTGGTCCAGTGTAGATGGGCCAAATTTCGGAAAAAAACCTCTTCCCACAAAACTATTGGGAAAAGGTATGCACATTGTAACTTTGTGAAAATGACGATCAGGGCTTTTTTGCGGAAAAGTACATCTAGATTGGCCACGGACGCTTTTCCGGAAAAAGTGCTTTTCCGGAAAAGCGTCCTGCCAATCTAGACGCGCTTTTCTGGAAATACTTTTAATGGAAAACCTTTTCCGTTAAAAGCATTTCCGGAAAATCATGCCAGTGTAGACGTAGCCACAGTGTTTTAATATTGTGCAAAGAGCCACAGGAGACCTATTAAAGAGCCATTTGGAACACAAGAGTCTCATTCCGAGCATCGCTGATCTGTGCAGTGGTTTAAAAAAGACTTCTTTCCTCACTGGCACAAGCAGCATGAGGCAAAAGTCATGAGAGCAGGAACCATTTGTGTGGCTGACTTAGACCTTGTCAGACCTTCCCATTTTCTGGAGTGCGTCCTTTAATTTTGCAGCTCCAGTTTCTGTGGTTAACTTCCCTAGCCGGTGCAATCCTATTAGAATCCCAGACCCGGAAACATACACAGCTTGTTTGAGTCCTGCATGTGGTCGATTCTAACCCCTGGTCTCTCTGGCCATAGGAGAAAAACTGTGGCACCTACAGGTGTGAGTAATAATTGAGCCCTGTTCATCCTCTTGCTGTCTGAATGCAGCAGCTGTAGCTGGATGCACAGTAGCAACTTGTAGCACAGTTAATACGTAAAAGGATCAGTGCTCCTCGCGTCTGCAGATTTCAAATGCATCTGTTGGATGAGATTTTGCTCATTATTTCATGAGCTAGCAATGGTGACTATATATGATAATAATAATAATAATATCACCATGATAATGAAAGGGGAAATGATCAAAAATGTTGGCATTATCAAAAAAATTATGTCTTTTAACAGCGAATTGTAACTAATTAGACTTTGAATGGGAAATCAAATGAAAGTGCATGAAAGCTCAATTTTCCATACAGCTGACAATCTGACCTTTTTAGGAGTGGGGAAAAAATTATTTTTAATTAACATGACTAATCATTTTCCATCATTTCCAGATAATTGGCTTTGTTGAAAAACAAGCTTGTTTGGGGGGGGGGGGGAGAAGGGGAGGATGCTGAGGGAAAGACAGTGGCAACTTCATCAGTGTGTTTAACCTCTTAAAGCCTGGGAGTGTTGCTGCTTGGAAACGGCATTTCACTTCCCTTTGTAGTGTGTGGCAGAGAGTTTGTGAGGCAATGGGGATGAAGTTTTCTTTCTTCCCTTTCCAAACGGCTCAGAGAATTTACCATCTAGGAAAAAGCTTTGGTTCCCTTGGAGACCCCCTTTCATTTTGCAACCAATAGCTCTAAAACCAACATTGAGGAGACAGGGTAACTAACAGACACCCAGTTATCTGGTGAGCATCGAAGAAAGGCCATTGAGGCTCTCTCTACACAGCAGTGTTATTTTGGAATAACTGACATTATTCCTAAATAACAAAGAGCGTGTCTACTTGACAATCTATTATTTCGAAATAATGGTGAGCTGGAGGACTCCTTATTCCTACTCCTGTAACCCTCATTTTATGAGGCGTAAAGGAAGTCGAAGGAAGAGTGTTCTTCTTTCGACTTCCTGCTGCATAGAGAGCGCCAAAAGCCAAATTAAGTTATTTCCACTTCATCTACGAAATTGACGTAGCTCAAGTTGCGTAGCTTAATTCAACTTTTGCTCTGCTGTATAGACATGCCCTGGGTGATCGTGGATCCATGAGCTAATGCTGAAATCCTTCCTCAGTCACGTCGTCCATTCAAGCTAAATGGGAGTTCTGCTGGAGAAAGGACAACTGGATTTGAACCCAACTGAAAAGGAGGCATTTGAATCTGGCCAGATAAACAATGTGGTGGAGATTATTTCAGTGTGTTTGCTTGTCTAAGATGTTGGCAGCCTAAGAAGACAAGTCCTAAACTTTGAGGTGTTCCTCCCCTCTCCTTGCAAATGGCAACACATACTGATCTACTGGAGGAAAAATGCAGGCCTAATCCAGCCCCCATTTACGTTAGTGGAGATAATTCTGTTGAAGTCAGTGAGCATTGGACTTAGCCCTAAAACCACACTGATTTTATGACTCATTATACTGATTTGTAACACCCTACTGCCTGCTAAACCTCCATTGCCCTATGACTGGAGAGGTGTTACCACTTCAAGTGGTCTCCTACAGCATGGTCAACAATTTGCCTCACCTCATATCTAGCATGGATACTCAGGTTATCTTATCACCCCAAAGCTGAGGAAGTACTCAGGGGCTACGTCTACACTGTAGGCTTTTTGAGCAAGAACAACTGTTCTTGAGCAAAAACTTGCAGAGCGTCTACACTGCAAACGTGTTCTTGCACAAGGAACTTTACAGTAAAGCATCAGAAGGAATAATCCCTCTTGTGCAAGAAGGCAGTGTGGATGGGCAACAGGGGTTTCTTGCGCAAGAAACCCCTATGGATAAAATGGCCATCAGAGCTTTATTGCGCAAGACAGCATCTACACTGCCATGGATGCTCTTGCACAAAAGCACATGGCAGTGTGGACGCGCTCTTGCGTGAGACCTTTTGTGCAAGAACTCTTGTGCAAAACAGTTCTTGTGCAAGAAGCCTGCAGTGTAGACATAGCCAAAAAGTGTTTGCTCCCTCCAATAGGAGTTGGTCCAATAGAAGATATTATCTCATCTATCTTATCCCTCTAAAATCAAGCAGGTTTTAAAATGGTTCCAAGAAGGAAGATGCAAGAACAGGTGATGATCACAGCTGTGTGCATTCAAGTTTGCTTGTACACGCTGGTGTACACATAAATAACAGCACAGGAAGACACTCGACACTTGCAGTCCATTTTACCCAGGCAGGGAACGGTGGACCTCACTAGGACTCACTGGCAGGGAAAGGGTCTGAATGAACAGTCACGCATGGGATCAGAGCACTGGCTTAGCTTTCAGTCTCCTGCAGGGTGGCCATTGCAGCTCCCAACATCACAAAGTGTAATGGATTTGACACAACTGATGGTGTTTGGTTACTCGCTGTATTTTTCTCAGCAAGGTGAAAGGAGGGATGTAAAATCCCGTTTAATGAGTTAACCAGTTAACCGGTAAATTTAACCAGTTGACTGACTAAATGCGGGTGGGTGTGGGAGCTGTCTGCAGAACTGGTGTGGTCTCCCTGCCCGCCACGGCTGGGTTGGACCCTGTGCTGCAGGCAGGGGCTGCTCCAGAATGGCCACTTCCAGCCCCATGCTGAGCTGCTAGGTACCAGCCCGAGCAGGGTCAGAAGCGGCAGCCAGAGGAAGAGGGGACTGCGGGCTCCCAGCCTGCACAGGGCCAGAACCAGCAGGGGAGCCCAAGGAGGGAGCCTGCCAACCTCCAGCCTGCATGGGGCCGAAAGCACCCCTGCCCCACACTTCTGCTTCCAGCCTTGTGTGAGCCTTGCGGGACTGGAGCAGCCCTGCAGCTGCAGCAGGTTGGGGGCAGGTGGCTGCTCCCCAATTACAGTGAACCGTTACTTGGTAAGCATCACCCATTAATGATAAGGCTTACTGGGCGCTCTCATCGCTCGGTGAAACCAGACTGGTTTGAGGGTCTCATGAAATAGTGTTTGGGGTCTCAGCTTCAGAGAGCCTACCCCCTCCAAAAAGAAAGAAAAACCGAAAAAGCCTTTTCTGCATGAGAACACCACTCACAGCATGGGCAACTCTGGCTGCTGCTAAACCTCTCCCAACCAAAACTAATAAGCAAGCAAGCAAGCAAGTCAATTTTTAACCCCAGAAGTGAGAACTGTCACAATTCTTGTGAGGACCACTAGGAACTTGGCTGCAGCTACTGATTTTATGTGGAAAGTGCCCAGATACCACCAAGGTAAGAAAGATGCACACACACAAACCTACTAAGATGGATAGAAAGAAAAGAATAAAACCTGTTTTATTGGCTCTCCTCAAAACCATGCAGTCCTTTCTACTTCCCACACAGAACTGAACTAAGTTCTACTAATGGCTTTGTGCTGTGGAGTGAAATATTTTGAATTAGTGAAGGAGCAATCAAGCACCATTTAAAAAAAATAAAGATACTGCATTAGATAACATACTTTGTTCATTTATTTGAGTAGGTCTCATTCATTTTCAATTGTTTATGGCACTGTTTAGTAGCCTCATAAACGTACTGTAGCATATTGTGTTAAAAGTAATGGAGTTTTAGTAATGTGAAACCTAAGTACAGCACTCTGTTATTAAAGCTTTGTTGAAAAATGGGGAGGAAAAAACAGGGTGTGTTTTTGTAGGAAGATAATAGACTCTGCAGGTTAAGCAAAGTGACAATTAGCAAGGTTCTCACTGTAAAAGGTTTTATAAATTCTTACCTCCCACTCAATATAGTCCATCTCCCTTCTTCTCAACAAAACCAGCATTCTGGGCCTAATTGAACCCGATAATGTCCTTTTAACTTTGAATTCTCTGACTGTCTTCAGCTGCTCATCATTTAAATATAGTTATTTTCTGGCATTTCATTTCCTGCATTTCTCCCCTCCTCTTTGCATTTTTATAGGTAGTTATAAACATGAATAACAACACTCGCAGTGCGAAACGCACAATATAAAACCCAATCGCATTAGATTTCTCTTTTATTCTAACTTTAAGCCTCAGATTTATCCATGTCTCACACCATTGGACCTGTCACCTGAATTAACTAGAGACTCTTAAACTGATTGCTGCCAGGAGATCGAAACAACAACGTAACGCCGCACTTTAAAACAAAATTTCCTAATAAGTGTTGAATCTCATTTAAATTTTATTTTCCACACACATGGGATGTGGCATGAGTCCATTACTTATAAGAGGGAGAGAAATTACCTTAATTTTGAATGATCTCCTTTGAAAAGACTGCTGAAGGCAGAAAAATATATTGGTAAAGTACACATTAAATTCAGCTTCTTGTAGCATATGAGAGCTGTTGTGAGAATGAAAATATTGTAGCATTGCTGGCCAATGTGCATGTGACACTTCTGACACCTACTGGGTGGAATCAGAATTGCCTAATTGTGTGTCATAGGCCCTCTCTTGCTAACAGCTAGAGGAGGTTCTCTATGAGGCCTGTGCTTTTGCAACAAGAGGATCAGAGTTTTGCTTCTGTTCTTACTGTGAAGTTCCCAATGTGCAGCACAATGACAGACAGCAGGTTCCAGGTGGTCATGGATTCATTTCAGTACATGCAGGGTGTTTGCATTCAGGCGGATATTTGGCATCTTTGCACCCTGAACATTTTTACCATCTCCATCCCTGAACGGAATGTGGCTCATTGTGTGACCTGCTCAAGAGGTAAGAAATCTTCAACAGCCCTGGCATGTGATGAAGTGGAACAAGTGCTTGGCTGAGGCCTTCAGAACACGTGTTAAGCGCTAGCAGTGCTTTGCATTTCTCTAGCCCCTTCCACCTGAGCCTGTCAATGCACTTTGCAAAGATCAATGAACCAGGCCCCCAAAAGATGACCAGCAATCTGTGGAAGGCACATGCTGCTATATCGCCCTGTCCTCCCATCTGTAAAATGGGGATAATAATACCTATCTACCACCCAGTAAGTGCTCATAAATTAAGGACTTTCCTTTAATGAAAGGCTGCCCAATAATGGGCAGTGCACAACATGATCATTGATGTGCACAGTAAGCATTGGGATCAAATTACACCCACCTGGCAATTCAAGCAAGAAATCTGATCGACAGCTTGTATTAACATCACATTGCATGGGGGAAATAGCGCCCCTTAAATAGATGCTTGATAAAAGAACAGAGGCAGGCAATGGATAGATTTGCTCTGTTAAGGAGCTATCCGTAGTATTTGCATTTTATAATTGTTTCCGCAAAGGGCGGTGTGAGCTGAATCACAGTGCAGGTCTTGCTCGCTCGCTCTCATCTCTTCTCGGGTAGAATGGCAGAATGTTAAATAGCTTCATTTCCATCAGGCAAGAGGTGGCAGTGTGGTCTCCAATCACTCCTCTAGTTAGAATACCAAATCAAGTGTCAGCCCATCTCTACCTTGCTCCCTGCTTTCTCAGGACAGAAGCACCCCAACATGCTTAACAACTGGTGGGTATTTCTCAGAGGGAACAGGTGCGGGGCAGGAGGGAGGGACGGTGCACTGCAATTACAACCAAGCTCCTCTTCTCCCCACAAATAAAACAGAACAAAAACGATAGCACGTTGCTCCCAATTATTAATCCCCCTGTGATTCTCAATGTTGGGCTATTACTGTACACACAAAGATACTTGAAGGTTTTCTGATTTCAATTAAGATTATTATCTCCTCTGAGAGATGGTTTTTGGGAAATCTCTTTAGCTGATCTGTTCTGAAATGACATCAGTCAGTGGTAAATAGGCCTATTTGTATTACGGCTGCATTCCCGTAGGATCCTCCTCACTATTGAGGCCCTAGCTTTGTCCCCCTGTATCTGAGGCTATGTCTACACTACAGAGTTTTTTTCAGAAAAACAGCAGTTTTTCTGAAAAAACTTCACTTATGTCCACACTGCAATCACATTCTTTCAAAAAAAAAATCGAAAGAACAGAGGGGTTTTTCTGACATTGGTAAACCTCTTTCTACGAGGAAGAAGCCTTTTTCCGAAAGAGCTCTTTTGCAAAAAGGAGTGTGTGGCTGGGAAAGAGGGAGATCTTTTGAAAGAAGAGAAAAGAAGAAAAAGCACAGGTGCCCTGGTGGCCACTCCATCCATAGTAATCACACTTACATGTGAGATAGCGTCCATTCAGTGTGGTTTTTAGGAAATCTTTTTCCCAGAGCAGTGGCTTTGGCAGTGTGGATGCTCTCTTTTGGAAGAAGTTTTTCCGGAAGATCTCTTCTGGAAAAGCTTCTTCCGGAAGAAGCCTGCAGTCTAGATGTAGCCTGAGAGGGTTAGAAGCAGCTTAGAGCTGGTGTAGGACGCAGATGACTGTGATCAGAAGAGCACATCCCCTGAACTACATGGCTACGTCTAGACTGGCATGATTTTCCACAAATGCTTTTAACGGAAAAGTTTTCCCTTAAAAGCATTTGCGGAAAAGAGCGTCTAGATTGGCACAGACGCTTTTCCGCAAAAGCACTTTTTGCGGAAAAGCGTCCGTGACAATCTAGACGTGCTTTTGCGCAAAAAAGCCCCGATCGCCATTTTTGCGCAAAACAAAACAAAAAGGACTTTTGCCTGAATGGGAGCAGAATAATATTTCCGCAAGAAGCACTGATTTCTTACATGAGATCGTCAGTGCTCTTGCGGAAACAGTCCATAGGAACAGCATCTGTGGTAGGGAATGGACAGACTGCGGAGATATAGCCAATCAGCGGACTCTGGTCAGAACTGCTGCATGTTTGGAAATCCTTCCACTCACCACAGACAAGACTTAAACCAGGGCAGTTCTGGCCAGCAGGGAAATGGAGACCCATGGCCATAGAGCTGGACATGAATTAACCTTCCTCAGCTGAGCTTTCAGTGGAGGAAGTGTAACACCAAGGGGATGAGTCTCAGAGGGGTAGCTGTGTTAGTCTGTACAGGTTGCACCTCTCTAATCCGGCACTCTGATCCAGCAACTTCTGCAGTCTGGCATGATTTTAGTTAGCTGGACGTCCACTTATCATGGGTGTGGCCAACTTTCTCACAGTCCCATAAAGTTTGTTTACAGCCACCAGTCCTGACTCTCAGTGTTCTGTGCTGCTATTTATGTCTTCTTAGAGCCCACTAAGCAGTGGAAATGTTGGTAATGCTGCTAGACAATATTGAACTCCCATGGTCTGGCAAATTCTCTAGTTCAGCACCAGTCCAGTCCTGTGGATGTTGGACTAGATAGGTTCAAACTGTATGGCTGTGTCTAGACTGTCTACACTGGCCGTTTGAATTTCCAGAAAAGCACTGACCATCTCATGTAAGATCGTCAGTGCTTTTCCGGAAAAACTATGCTGCTCCCATTTGGGCAAAAGTCTTTTTCCAAAAGACTTTTGCCCAAAAGGGCCACTGTAGACAGCATAGTAAAATGGCAAAAATGGCAATCGGGGCTTTTTTGTGGAAAACTGCGTCTAGATTGGCCACGGACACTTTTCCGCAAAAAGTGCTTTTGCGGAAAAGCATGCTGCCAATCTAGACGTGCTTTTCTGAAAATGCTTTTAACAGAAAACTTTTCCGTTAAAAGCATTTTCGGAAATTCATGCCAGTCTAGACATAGCCCTCCTGTAAAATAATGAGGAGTTCTGTGGCACCTTAGAGATTAACGGATTTATTGGGGCATAAGATTTGTGGGTAAAACCCACTCCATCAGATGAATTGGAGTGGAAGTTACAGAAGCAGGCATATATATAAGGAAGAAGTTGCTTCTGGTTCTTGCTAGATTCCTGACCAAGCCTTTTGCACACATAGGGTGTGTCTAGACTTCAGGGTTTTGTCGACAAAAGTGGACTTTTGTCAACAAAACTATACCTGCGTCCACACTACCACTGAGTTCTGTCGACATAACGTCAACAGAACTCAGCAGTTTTGTCGACGCTGGTAAACCTCATTTTACGAGGCATAACGCCTTCTGTCGACAGAGTTTCTGTCGACAGAAAGTGTTATTGCATGTAAACTGTCCTTTGCGTCCACACTACCATGTTGACAAAGCAGCTTGCTTTGTCAACAGAACTCAATGTAGTCTAGACACTCTTTGTCGACAGAAGTTTTGTCGACAGTATCTGTCGACAAAACTTCTGTCGACAGAAGCCTGTAGTCTAGACGTACCCCTAGGGTTGCCAAAGTTATTTGCACATATTCCTGGAGATTTCATCACATGATATCATCTTTAATTGCAGTTTAATCTTTCATTCCTGGATATTCCAGAACAATCCTGGAGGTTTGGCAACCCTAAGCACAACTGTAGAAGTGGCTGTGCCCATTTCACCAAGAATCTAGCCCATGTTTTGCACTGAACTTAGTGCATGTGGCAAAAAGACTGTGAGTGTTCGTAGAAGCAGGTGGCTGCCCAGCCATCAGACCCTCAAGGGTAGGGGACAGATCATACCTTTACACACTGACATTTGCTTCTTAGCATATCTGGAATAAATCAATCCCCAAACAAGGACTCATGACATTGCTCTATTGGAAGAGTCTGATTGGATATTAAGATGCCATTCCAAATAATGGGACCTCAAGCCATTCCTGTCCTTGCAAGTCTTGGACATACCGAAGTCATCCATGTGCAAATGTAGGCATAGTTTTCTTTCACATTTAAATTTACTGTAGCTTTTAAAGTAGCAATGGAGATGGTTTGAAAGGTTGTGGGTGAGTGAAGATAAACTAACATTCTGAATATAAAGCACATTTACTAAACATGGAAATAGATGAATAAATCTGTCCTGGTTTAATCACATCACACCCCAAATATTAAATCTGAGCAGACAGCAAACATGAGGAGCATTACAAGTTGCTATGGGAGTTCATGCAAGTGATAATGCACTCCACACAGTAGAGTGTGCAGCTGGAATTGCAGCCGGGGTCTGGTGATATCATCAAGCGCTAAGCCTACAGTTGCTAGAACCACCCCTTGACTCCGAACTGGAATTACTGCCTTAATTTATGTGTACTCTGCTGGGAATGTTATTTAGCATGATACATACCAGAGTACTAGTAGCTCGGAGTGTGACCATCGTTGACTGTGAGTGGACCATGTGAATGGTTTGATAGTCTCACTCCAGTTTCCAGTGTACAAGTGACCATGTCATAAAACTGCCAATACCACCCTTTTTGGCAGTCTCTGCATGGAGGCCAAGAACTAATTAGCTCATGGAGACTGAACCTCTTGTATCTGTAGGTGGACCTTGCATGGCAAGAAAGATGCAAAATGTCCAACGAATGTTTGCAGCGAGATTCAATCTACCCAGTGGCTCTCTTCAGTCAGTCTGAATCTGCCTGCAGGTTTGCCTGGCTGGCATCTTTCACCAGCACTCAGTTCAATTATTTAAGCTTGTTTTCAGGGCCACAGAGAGGAGGGCAAAGGGAGCAGCTACCTCAGCGCCTGGCGATTTAGAAAAGCCCAGGGCTTCTGGCTACCACTGCTGCTACCTTGGCGCTGGCAGCAGTCCCTGGCCCTTTAAATTGCCAGCAGCACCCCACTCCCCCCATGATGCTGAAGAACTGACTGGGAGAGTCCACTCTCCTCTGGGCCTGGCACAGTCTCTTGTCAACCCTGCTTGTTTTAAATCTCAGTGTGGTAAGTTACAAAGCTTGTGCCAACATAACCCCATCACCTCCCCCCCGCCATGCTTCTTCATCTTTTCTTCTACTTCTGCATGTTGGCTGCTCTTCCTCCTATCTGCACCTTTGCTTTTCACCTGGTTCCCCGCCCACACAGCATGAATAATAAAACCATTCATTTCAAAGAGGCTTTTTATTCATTTTTTCTCAAACACCACATTCTCAATGAGGATGAAGAGCCTTCTTCTTTCCAAGCCTATCACCGGCTGCCATTTGTTCTGAATGTTTTACTGAGCTTACCAGATGCAGATTAAGCCTGATGTAGACTTTCTAAATCTCAGGAACATTTAATAATGGAGTATTACTCTGGCTAAGTCATACCGGAGATGAATTCCTTACATCGATACAATCTCCAATGAGCACTTCACTTCATTTAATAAATGTATTTATTAAACACATAAAAGATTTGTAAATGGAGCTCTTGTGTTTCTGAACCTTATTAGCTTCATCCTGATTTAACATTTATTTTCTTGAGATGAGACAATATTTGTTAAATCTCAAACACGTCATTGCATAAATCTGCCTGTCGTTTATTCAGTCTGACTCTAAATATTAAATTTCAACATTTGCTAGACCTAGCTTTTTGTTTAATCTACAAAGATCTCTAAGAAGTGCAAAGGAAGGTTTGCTAACGCAAAAATAACTGTTATTGAATATGTAGTAGGTTTGCAAAAATCTGTATAATATTTAATAAATCTGGCCTACAATTTGCTTAAATCTATTTACCCTCTATTAAAACCAAACAGGAATATGTTAAAGAGCCTTGTCAGATTCATGTAAACTTTGAAAGAATATCAGATGCTAGAAAAATACTATTAAACTGTCATGTATGTATTCTGTATTTCATTTTCCATCATTGCTGATTACCAATGTATTTGTGCATAGATAGCAGCTTTCTCCTTTGCGCAGTGCCCCCTCCTCCTGCCCTGCTCACTCAGTAGTGCCATAATTTATATGCAGGCAAATTACAATTTGCTACCTGGTCTGATGACAGTGTAGTCCTACTTTCCTGTGTTTTCCATCACCAGCCATCATTTTGGAACTCTTCATCTGGGTTAACAATTTATTTCTGTCATTTTTATAGATATTGTTCCAAAAAGACATATACCAAGAGGGGGAAAAAGCCCATTATCCATAGGAAAATAATCCTTACCTGATTTATTAGCCCAACACCGTACCTGATTAAAACAGAAATAATTTTAAACATTGTATTTACTTTCCTCCCATTGTTTGTTTATTTATGACTCTGTCTGCCTGTGTTAGATATCTCAGCAGCATCAAGGGCAGAGCACCGCAGATTCTCAGGGAAATTAATCTAGTTAGTTTAACTTTGGATTTCTAGTCAGTTTCATTTTCTGATTGTCCTACTGTCACCCAGTGGTGTTGATATTTGGGTTCCCAGCATTGAAAGGGAATCTTTAACACTTGCAACAGCAAACCAAGCCCTTTAGGAAGGATTAGACATTTGTATGAATAATGAGACCATTCAGAGTAATAATCAAAACATTTTTTTCTAAAAATCCCAAGAGTTTGGGAAGGGATAGAACTATCATGCTTCATATCTTCCATTTACCAGTGGGGTGAGGAAGAGACTTTCCTTAGAAACAGGTTATCCTATTAAAACTTACAACAGCGTTTCTTGCATTTTTTTTCTGAAGCAATCAGACAGGATACTACTAGATACCAGTCTGGTCATTCTATGTACCTGTGCTGTGACTGAATTTTTAGAAGAATCAGGACATTTGTATTTGTATTAGATCTTCTAAAATTCTTCCTTTAAAAAATATAAAAAATGGGGAGCCACAAAGTTCTCTAGAAGACTGTCACTTTAAGTTTTGGGGGGGAAAAATGGTTACCTCAAAAATCATCTCTTGTCCAGTGAGACTAACCTCAATTTTTTTCCTCAGGTTTGTTTGACCTTGGCTTGGTTAGTGAAGGGCAAGTGATAATGTGTTAGCTTCCTGCCACTGGAGATGTAAGTTCAAATCCTGCTTAGGGCAAAAGTGGAAATGAGTTTAATGGTATCACTCTTGTCCTCATTTGTCAGCATCCCAAAATGTCACACAATTTGTCCTGATTGACAGCTCCTTCATAGGAGGTGACAGAGAGTGCTGTGGCTCAGGATTGAGGTGCACGGGTAAGGGATCATCATCTGAATAGCAGGTGATGCTGCAGATCAGTGTTGAAAAAGCAGAGTGATGGAGAAGCCCAGGACTGGAATATCCAGAAGGAGCAATAGTGTAGGACGCCATTGCATTGGCAGAGCTGTGTGTGAGGCATCTTGAACAGCCTCTTCCTTTTCTATCCCAGAATCCAGGCAGTGCTATCAGGCTCTCTTGTACCTCAAAATCCAGTAATAAAACATGCTGGTACTAGATTATTTTAATTGGGAGGCACTCAGATGCTACAGCAAGTAGCGAGAGATAGATAGATTAGATAATGTGGGTAGTCTAACACTTGGTAGCTAATTGTTAGCTGTTCTGATTGCAGTGAGACATAAAGAAATTGATTTATTACAGGGTTTCAAAGAAAGGTTCTGCTTTCCAGCTGAGCTCCCATGCAGAGACTGATGTGTTAAGCATTTGAGGCCTTTAATATCAGATAAAACATATAAGTACCTATAACATTTTAGGGTTTGCCATTAAATCCAGATATTGTCCTAGTGATTTGAGGGTTGAGATGTACTAAAGAAATATTTATTTCTAGGATTTTGGAGTTAACTTTCAACAATTGCTGTCACAGCAGGTACAAGCTTTGTTTATTTTGGAGTTTTTTACAGTTTACTTTTCTAGAAACAGTCCCTACTGTTCCCTTAGTTGACACTCTCAGCAGATAACCCCAGAGGAAGGTCTGCACTTGTCACCACTAGAGATGGTCCTCTCAGGACAGGATCTAGGGACACTGGCAAACAGCAATATGGGGAGGCTAGCACTGGTGTTGTGTGCTACATTTGTTCCATGGGTAAATCAGGGCATTAATCTCCAGAGCCATCGATCCAATGCCTTTTCGCTCCACTAAATTCACAGGCAAATGTGCTAAGAGGCCCACAGGGGTCTGATGTTTGCCCGCTGTGTCAGATCCATGGCAGTAGGTGTGAGATAGGTGGTGAAAGGGGCAATAGGGCAGAATTGACTGGTCTGACCTGCTGCACAGAGCTGCAGAGATCAAACGTAACATGAGCGACTAATTCTCTCTGAAGCACAGGTTAGTTAGTGCATGAAAACATTCCCCATGCCTCTCATCTCCATCAATAAATTATTACTAATTCATTTTCCAGGCCTTTGGAAACAGAGCTTCCAGGCCCAGACAGTATCTTCGGAGAGTGACAAATAGGTAACACCGAGGAAACCTGGAAGTATCACACCATTCTTATCATAGTTAATCTTCCGGGCCAGTTAATCATACAGTCCTTCTAGTTATTAAGGTCCTTTTTAATTTAGAGTGAGAGTGTGTAGTAATTAGCCTTAACCAGGTCATTGATCTTAGGGGAATATACACTCCAAGTACTTACATCCATCTTGTACATTTCCAGAAGGGCGAGCCTCTTGCTTCATATCTCCTCTCTCATCTTCAGCACACCGTAGAATCAAGTAAGGTTGATACTACTGTAATCCAAGAAGGGCTTTTGCATCAAATCAGGTACGACAATAAGAGGTTTACTCACATCAGGAGTAATTCTCCAATTCCCTCTCATAATACTGGTATAACTGCATTGACTTCCGGTTTACATCACTGTGGGTATGTCTACACTAGCTCGTTAATTCGAGCTAGGTAGGTAAATCAGGCAACCGGAGTTGCAAATGAAGCCCGGGATTTAAATATCCCGGGCTTTATTTCCATGTTCCCATCTGGCTGCCATTTTTAAATCCCCTTAGTTCGAACTAACTGCCTGCGGCTACGCACAGCAGTTTAAAGTTAATCCCAACTAAGTCCTTAGTTTGGATTAACAGTTACTCCTCGTGGAATGAGGTGTAACAGTTAATCCGAACTAAGGATTTAGTTCAGATTAACTTTGAACTGCCGCGTGTAGCTGCGGGCAGTTCGTTCGAACTAAGGGGATTTAAAAATGGCAGCCGGGCGGGATATTTAAATCCCGGTCTTCATTTGCAACTCCGGTTGCCTGATTTGCCTACCTAGCTCGAATTAACGAGCTAGTGTAGACATACCCAGTGAGAGGAGTTTCAGCCCACTAAGTATATGTGGCTGCTGTTTTGCCAGTCGGTGTTCCCTTTATGACCATTACAGTTCTTTGTAGGTGTTTTAAGTAAAAGGTTATTTTTCCCCCTCCCAGCTTCTGCTTGACCCTGCAAACAAGTTCTAATCATTTGTCACAACCAGCTGCCATGGAAACACATGCGATGTCATAGTTTATGTGCTGCCACTTTTAGTGAGCCTCTGTGCATTAAATCAAAGGGGTTCTTAGGTGGTAGCAAGGGCGGGAGGTGAAAATCACACGGGAGATGGGTGGATTTATATGAGGCGCTCATGTGTTATAAGGACACAGCTGTCAAAAGAAAGACCCAAAGTTCACACTTGCACTTTTGCACTTACATTTGTGCATGCAGCCTCTGCAGTGGCAGAACACAACAGCTGATTGCACATGAACCTGGCCAGCCAGCTTGCTGTTGCCCTACACAAAGTGCACACACACTCACAGGAAATGTCAACATTATATAGAGGTTCGAGTCACAACAGCCATTTGGTTCCACATGCTAACCCAAGACAGATGCCTACTCACTTTTACTTCTGTAAATGCTCTTCTTCGCTTTGTATGATGGAACGTCTACTTGGGAAGCATGTCTTTTGGTTTTTGGAACCTTTCTTTTGCTTTTTTGCAATATCAGCTCTTTTAGAAGAATTACTTTTATAAAGAATGAAGAATACATGCAGAAAGAATGAGTTTGCTCTACAGCCTTACCTGTTGGCTTTCTAGGTTGGATATCAGAAAAAAAACAAAAAACATTTCCCTAGCACGGTGGTGAAGCATTGGAATGGTTTATGTAAGGAGGGTGGTGGATTCCCTAGAGATTTGACAAAACCCCTTGATGGGATGATTTCATTGGGATTGGTCCTGCTTTAAGCAGGGAGTTGGACTTGATGACCTCCTGAGGTCTCTTTCCACCCTAGGATCGCACCCATGCCAGATGAAGCTGATAGCTACCAGGGCCAGCTTCAATATCTAGGAGGTTCCTTTTCAAGAATACAACACAGAACTGGCTTAAACTCCCACCCAGTAACCTGAGAAAATGACTCAGCACCCTGTGGTACCTCTGAGAAGCAATACTTCCCCACTCGCAAGCAGCATCAGAGTGTAGAAAAGAAACTTTGAATGAAAATAGGAGAGTCACCTGACATTTATTAAGGAAAATGCCACAATCAGGCTTCACAATCATAAAATTATGAGCAGGACATCGACCCCAGGGCATGCGGGGACAGCCTTCCACTTCATGTTCTTGAGTTCTACAACCAAAAGTTCCTTTCCCATGGCCCTCTCTGCTTCCCCACCATACCCCATTCCCAGTGCCCTCTCTGCTCCCCCACCATGCCCCATTCCCAGTGGTCATTCTTGTCATCGAAGACCCAGGGCTCAGAAGTTGTTTGTAGCATTGAATGAACTGGGAGGACGAGTGTTCATTGTTCGGTGACTAGTCGATGACATTAGTTATGTCAGTTGGATAGTGCTGGTAGCAGAAATCCAAGAAACATGTAACAGTAGCACCACGGGAAGGCTGTCATCATTCTACCGGTTCAGAAGAGCCTCTGTGTGAGTTCACAGGCCCACCTTCCCCAATGCCTGCCTTGGGGAAGAGGGCACCTTGCTTGCTCCACCATCTGAACACTTGCTGTGGCTGGCCCCTCCACCAGCTCTGGTTCCTCTGCTGAACACCCAGCCAGTTGCTTGCTCTACTCATACTGTCCAATGGTCATTTGCCTTCTGCTGCCACCTGCCTCTGCTGTGATCTGTGCAAGAGAGTCTCTTATTGCTTGCCAAATCTTAGTGATTTTCAGCTTTTAGCAGGCTGGGCAGAAATGCTGTCCCGCCACAAGTGATTTCAGCTTGTATATAAGCATTTAAAATAACAAAGGCTCTTAATGAAGCTTATTTATCTCTTCCTTTGAACAATGGAAAAGAACAGGTTAAACTGGATGGGGGACCCATAGGGAATGGCTACACCTCCTGGCTGGGACACCTGTCCCCACCTCCTTTTACTTTCACAGAACTCTGGCATTTGAGCCCCTCGATTAATAAGGCCTTTTCAGTTGAGAGCGACCCCTCATTTGAGACAGAGTAAGCCCAATTCTGCTGCCCTTTATTCATACAATAAAAGACATCAACATTGATAAGAGCATTTCACTAACCCTGCATTAAGTGCTAAAGTGATTTGTGATCCAATGCCAGTCAAAGTTAATCACTTAGGGTATGTCTACACTACCCCGCTAGTTCGAACTAGCAGGGTAATGTAGGCATACCGCACTTGCAAATGAAGCCCGGGATTTGAATTTCCCGGGCTTCATTTGCATAAGCGGGGAGCCGCCATTTTTAAATCCCCGCTGCTTCGAACCCCGTGTAACGCGGCTACACGGGGCTCGAACTAGGTAGTTCGGACTAGGATTCCTATTCCGAACTACCGGTACACCTCGTGGAACTCAGGAATCCTAGCTCCTACTCATGTGGAACGAGGTGTACCGGTAGTTCGGAATAGGAATCCTAGTCCGAACTACCTAGTTCGAGCCCCGTGTAGCCGCGCTACACGGGTTTCGAAGCAGCGGGGATTTAAAAATGGCGGCTCCCCGCTTATGCAAATGAAGCCCGGGAAATTCAAATCCCGGGCTTCATTTGCAAGTGCGGTATGCCTACATTACCCCCCTAGTTCGAACTAGGAGGGTAGTGTAGACATACCCTTAGATACCCAACAAACAGTGTTGCTCAAAGCAGAGCAGGTGTCTTCTTGTAAATAGTTTACTCCTGAAGTCTCCCCTCCAAGCTAGCTGTCAGGGGGAGAGTTCATGCAAACCCTGCTTCCACATTATCTCACTTTGCCCTTTGAGAGTTTTGTAAAAGACGGTGGAGATGTAGCCTGGGTCCCTCCTCTAACTAGATTTGCCAGTCCTTGGTGCTAGTAGTGTTACTACCACTTTCCTCCCTTTTCTAGTTCCCTGCCAAATATTTGTCTGCTGTATCAATTCCCCCTCCTCCGCCCCCCCGGAAAAATGCCGGTTTAATCTTAGCAAATGCTTTTCCCACTTCAGTAGCCTCAGCATTTTCCTTAGAGAGCTGAAAGCCCTTGAAATGTACTTAGGATGCCAGGTTTCTTATGTTCTCTTTCCAGGAAACCAGTTTTGCTCCTAAGCTCTTGAGAAAGGGCAAGACTCATCTTTTCTAGCACTTTGAAGTCATTCTACAACACCTGGCTTCCTTCTCCTCCTCTCTCCTCCATCTCCTTAGGGTGTTAACACTCATCCGTAGGGTAATGTAGAAGTTAGGCCTGAGTTAAGCTTCTTATCCTCCAGTTCTTTCATCCTGCATCCATCATGGACTGTGATGGTGTTTTATGCCTACTATTCCTATAAGTATTGTTTATTCCAAGCTGGAGAACCTGAACAGGGTTAAATGTGTCCATGGCTCTATGCCCTTTTCCAAGTCAGAAGCATCTTGCTGTAATACTGTATTTAGAAATACTGGAATAAAATGAAATGCTTGGACTTAGCTAGTTACATATTACAGAGTTCTCTTCTAGTTAAAGGGCTATCTTATTTTATTTCAGTACAGTCTGAACATGCTCTGATGAAGAGACAGTGTCTTACCAGGTTTGTGGGGCCAGCCCTGATTTAGTTAGAAAAATAAACTGATTCCAATGTGTAAATATGTAGACAAGACTGTCTATGGTGTTTGTTATAGAATCAGCAAATGAATTACATAGTACACAGTATCTGGGACGAATTAAGTTTCTCTTCTTCATATGCTGGAAGGTTGATAAGCAATGTAGAAGATCTTTTTGTGGTGAGCTGCAGAGGTAAAAAGGTTACATTGAGGAACAGCTGGATGTGTGGGGAGTTTACAACGGACTATGTAGTGTGTCTACCGACTTCACAGAGGGGCAATGGTCACTTTATAAAAATGGGGCTTTTTCTATAAGCCAGCAACTCTTGGAGCATATAACTATCTGGTTCCTAGGCTTATGAATTATTTGTGGAGTCAATAAAATGTGAGCATTATTTGGCTTGGCTAGTATTGAGTACATTTATACATTAAATGTATAGATAAAATCTTTTATACCACAATCCCAAAGCTGTTTTTGAAAGTTATTACATATGTCTCTTAAGATCCTTATTACTTCAGGACAACATATTATTAAATGCATAGTAGAGCTGGTGAGCCTGAGACACAATGATCTGAGTAAAGAATGGAGCTGGGAATGGAACACAGGAATCCTAGCTCCTACTCATGTTTCCTAACTACTAAAGCATTTATTTCTCTATAAAAGGTACGCAGAACCTATTGTACTTAGACTAATGCTCTTCTACCAAGCCTATGTACAGCCGGTCCCCGAGTTGTGAATGGCCGAGTTACGACTGTTTGTATTTACAACCAAATCTCCCATGGAGCAGTCATAAAGGTGGTCTCCAAGTTACGAACGCGACCTGCACTTACAAACAGCACAGTCGCTATGTAACTCAATGGGGTCCGAGTTTCGAGCAGATTGAGTTACAGCCAAGTGTTTGGTCCGTAACTCATTCGTAACTCAGGGAGAGGCTGTCCCAAGCAGGCACAACCTTTACATAATTATAGCAGATTAAAATAGGGAACTTCTACCCGAGGGCAAATTTCAATATTTTACAATATGGTTTCATCCCAAATCACGATGAAAAAATCAAAAATTGCAGCATTTAAAATGAAAAAAAAAGATTCTATTCTTAGTTAATTGAAACATCTTATCTTATCTTATCTTATCTTATCTTATCTTATCTTATCTTATCTTTATTATACACAAAATACAAGAACTGTTAACAACCCAGATATCTCTTGGAAAAGTAATGCAGCAAAGCACACAATTTCCAGTAAGTTCTTGGAATGTCTTGGGGACAATATTATATTTCAGAAAATAGATAAAATAACCAGGGCAACAGCCATTGTAGTCTTTATTCAAACCAACAGGAAAGAATTAGTTGTGAATCTGAAGGGGGTAGGCAATTTGGTGAAAATGATCATGAAATGATGATTTCATGATTCAAAGTAAACATAGCACAGGTTGAACCTCTCTAAATCAGGACTTTCTGGTCTGGCAGACCACAGATGTTCTTGGGCCAGAGAGTCTCTGTGGAAGGCTGACAGCAGGGGTGTGTCTAAACTACATGGCTCCATCGATGGAGCCATGTAGATTAGGCTGATTGGAAAAGGGAAATAAAGCCGCGATTTAAATAATCACGGCTTCATTTAAATTTAAATAGCTGCCGCGCTGAGCCAACAAACAGCTGATCAGCTGTTTGTCAGCTCAGCGCGCTAGTCTGGATGCTCCTGTGCCGACCTGAAAGCCCTTTATCGACCTTCCCGTTATGCCTTGTAGGATGAGGTTTACCAGGGAGGTCGATAAAGGGCTTTCAAGTTGTCTGGGGAGCGTCCAGACTAGCGCGCTGAGCTGACAAACAGCTGATCAGCTGTTTGTCGGCTCAGCGCGGTAGCCATTTAAATTTAAATGAAGCCACGATTATTTAAATCGCGTCTTCATTTCCCTTTCCAAACAAACAAATCTACATGGCTCCGTCGATGGAGCCATGTAGTTTAGACATACCCCAGGAGTCCTGTGGGGATCAGAAAAGCTAAGGCACTAAATAAGTTACAGCCAGCAAGGGACATAACAGACAATAAGATGAAGTGAAAAAAAAAAGTGAAGGAAAGTATAGGTATGCTACTTAGCGGTGAAAAACAGCTAATAACTCATGACATCAGAAGCCTGAGTGTTTAATGCCTATTTTGCTCCAGTCTTCACTAAAAAGGTTAATGATGAGAAGATACTCAATACAAGTAATAGAAGCAAGCGGGGAAAGGAGCACAAGTTAAATGGGAAGAACTGGTTAAAGATTATTGAGATAAGTTAGATATATTCAATTCAGTTTGGTCTGACTAAGTTCAACCTGGGGAACATAAGGAAACAGCTGAAGAAATTTCAGAACTCTTAGCAATTATCTTTGAGAACTCACGAAAGACAGGTGAAGTCCCACAAGACTAGAGAAAAGTAAACATAACATTTATCTTTAAAAAGGGGAACAGAGGGGACTTAGGGAATTATAGACCAATCAGTATAACTTTGATACTTCGAAAGATACTGGAACAAATTATTAAACAATCAGTTGGTAAGCACCTAGAGGGTAATAGGATTATAAGGAATGGGTCTGTCAAGAACAAACTATGTTTGTTTGGCATGGATTCCTTCTTTGACAGGATGAACGGCTTAGTAGATAGAGATGAAGCAATAAATGTAATATATCTTGATTTTACTAAAGGTTTGTGACTCAGGATGTGTCTACACTGCACCGTTTTTCTGGAATAATGGCCGTTATTCTGGAAAAACAATACTAGCATCTA
Source organism: Pelodiscus sinensis (assembly GCF_052426305.1). NCBI lineage: Eukaryota > Metazoa > Chordata > Testudines > Trionychidae > Pelodiscus > Pelodiscus sinensis. Next base: position 31,802,378 of record NC_143065.1, read on the forward strand.
CGCAGCAATTGTGTTATTTCAAAAGAAAATTGAAACAGAGAGTTTTTTCTGACATTGGTAAACCTCATTCCATGAGGAATAAGGCCTCTTCCAAAAAAGCTTTTTTGGAAGAAGAGGTGTGTGGATGCTCCACTGCTGCTATGTCGAAATAGCTCCTTACCAGGGCCATTCTAAAATTATTCCTCCCTAGTGCCTCCTGAGGCTCTAAATCGAGATAGTGCATCCACATTAGGGGAGCCTGCCTCAGACTAATTTTGAGGCTTCCCCGTAGTGTGGACGCTCTATTTCGAAATAAGCTTTTCCAGAAGATATCTTCTGGAATAGCTCATTCTGAAAGAAGCTTGCCATGTAGACATACCCTCAGTCCCCACATACATTCTCATAAGCAGACTAAGGACAAGCGGTCTTAGTGAAATTACTATAAAGTGGATACATAGCAGGTTGAAAGCCCATGCTCATACAGTAGTCATCAATGGTTCACTTTAAAACTGGGAAGGCATATCTAGAGGAACCCTGCAATAGTTCTTGGGTCCAGTACTGTTCAATATTTTTATGAATAACTTGGATAACATAGCACAGAGTAAATTTACAAAATTAGTGGATGACACACCAATGGGTGGTTGCAAACACTCTTGATGATAGCAGGAGAAATTAACACTTAATTAATTAGAGAACAGGTCTGAAGTCAACAAGATGAAATTCAATAAAGACAAGTGTAAATTAAGACAAGAGTAAAGGACTATACGTAGGAAGGAAAAATTAAATGCACAACAAAATGGGGAATAACTGGCAAGGTGGTAGTACTATGGAAAAGTATCTGAGGGTTATAGTATATCACGCATTGAACATGAGTCAAAAAATGTGAAAAAGGCTGGTAGCATTCAGGGATATATTAATAGCAGTTGTGTATGTGAGACTATACTTAACACGGGGGAGACCTCATCTGGAGTATTGTGTTCAGTTCATGGTGCTACATTAGGAAATAATTGGATAAATTGGAGGGCATCCAGAAAAGAGCAACAAAATAACAAAAGGTTTGGAAAGTCTGACCTGTTAGAAACATTTAAAAAAATGGGGCCTGTTTAGTGCTGAGAAATGAAGACCGAGGAGGTAACCTACTAACAGTCTCCAAACCTATTAAGGACTACTCTAAAGAGGATGGTGCTCAATTGTTCTCTTTGTCCCTAGAAGGTAGGACAAGAATAATTAATTTAATCTGCAGCAAGGGAGATTAAGGTTAGATATTAGCAAAAACTTTCTACCTACAAGTATAGTTAAGTTCTGGAATGGGCTACCGAGAGAGGTATTGAAACACCTTTCAGGGGTTATATAGAATTACTTGATCTTATCTCAGCACAGGGGGAAGGTCCCTTCCTGCCCAATGTGTCTATGATACTATATTCATGGTACTGTGTTCTGTTACAGAAAAGTGGAAACAATAACTGACTCCTTTGTGTTTGACATCGAGTTGGGGCTGAGGAGATGACCTTCTCTACACAAAAAGGACAAGGCCCTTCTCAGAGCCCTTGGACTCGGAGCATCAAGAGAGAGCCATCTAGACCAGTCTCATAAATCCTGCCAGGCAGCTTTCAGTTCATTCTCTGTGGGGCTGCTGCGAGATAACCCATATAGCAGTGATGATGAGAAAGGGAGACTCATGACAATTTAATAAATAAATCATCATCATCTTTATGTTTAAGCCATTGGCTTGTACTCAAGTAAGCGTTGATTTCCCATTCTGTGTAAACTGTTTTAATGGCATTATCACTTCTGTGATAACAATGTCCAGGTGATCTGAAAGCATGTGCTGTATCCTCAGCTTCCCAGGGTATTTTAAGTCTTGTATTACTTTTATCTTGAGGAAGGGGCACCAAGGTAGGGAGAGAAAGCTCCTCCTGAGAATTCACTAGCTTAGACCCTTGAGTTGCTAGAGTGTATGGTTGCTCAGGTGCTCTCGCTTGCTCCCACAGAATCAATTCCCATGCAAACCATGTGCACAAGGCGCAGCAGTCTTGTGAGTGCTAGTGTGGATGGCCCTGCTGTGGCCATTTTTAACACTGTGTTAAATAGAGCGGGGTACAATTTTGAAGTGTCTAAGGGTATGTCTAGACTTCATCCCTCTGTCGGCAGAGGGATGCAAATTAGGCAGGTCAACATTGCAAATGAGGTAGGGATTTAAATATCCCATGCCTAATTTGTATAAAAATGGCCACTGCATTTGCAGACTCAGCACTTTGTTGGCAAAAAGTGGCACTCTAGAGGGGGATCTGTCGAGAAAGAAAGCCTCTCTTGACAGATCCTGTAAACCTCCTTGCAGAAGGCATAAGGGATCTGTCAAAAAAAAGGCTTTCTTTTCAAAAGATTCCCCTCTAGACTGCCGCTTTTTGCCGACAAACTGCTGAGTCTGCAAAATGCGGTGGCCATTTTTATGCAAATTAGGCATGGGATATTTAAATCCCTGCCTCATTTGCAATGTCGACCTGCCTAATCTGCATCCCTCTGCCAACAGAGGGATACAGTCTAGACATACCAAAGTGATTAGGTGCCTATAACCTGTGAGGCACTTAAGAGCATCACTAAAGTGCCATTTTTGAAAAATAGGATTTTTGGTTCCTAAATCATGTATATGCTTTGGAAAATTGTATCCCTCAGCTGGACTTTTAATCTTTCCCTAGGGACTTTCCCAATGTGAATCAAACAGTTGTCTCATTTTAGGCTATTATTCTTCACTGCTATAAGTATTTCTAAAAAATAACAATTATATGGAGTCTGTATGTAAATCAAGAGGAATTTTGCACTGCCTAGTTATCTTGACACCTTACGACCTCAGCCCCTGTACTTTAAACTGCTTATTAAGAACAAAAGAGTAAAATACAGGTTTAGTTATAGCAGGCATCTGATTATTGGAAAACACTCAGCAAAACACAGAAATGATCAGCTTCCATGAAAAGTCGATGGTGGTTGTGTAATTTAAAAAAGGATTCTTAAGCTCATCAGCATCATTCTTTGTTTCTGCCTCCACTCCTGGCATTTCAGACCACAGGAAAGCTACTGTTGTTCTGCTGCCAGCCCCAATCACCTTCGGTCAGATTTAAGAGAAAGTGGCTGTCGGAAATGAAGATTAATTCTTCAGAGACAGGTGAGATTATCTTGGTGAAGGTTATTGTAGTTTGCATAAAATTGAATATATGTATCTATATACACAACTAGCATGTAGCAGATCTATAGCACAATGGATGGGTGGAATGCTAGGGGAATTAGTTAATTACAGGGTCTTCTCTGTGTCTACAAGTGCAGTGGCGTTCTGAATAAATGGAGATGCTTAGGAAAGTCATAGGAAAGGATTAGTTATTGCAGAGCTTAAACTAATGAAAAAAAAGTGTGTGCATGTGCACAAGAGAGAAAAAGACAGAGATACACACACACTGGGAGTGTGCAGCTGTGCATTGAATAGAACAAAAACAGCAAAAATCCCCAAAATGTCATCAGCTAGCAAATTTTCATGGACAAAAACATGGTCCAACAACTCTCATATTTGGGATGTTTGAAATCCAAATCCAATTTCTGTGTCCATAACTCATCTCTGACTTGGAGATATCATTTTTCTGTTTCAAATGTTCAAATGTATTGACTCATGCTTGGGCAGCACATTGAGCTCCTTGGGTGTAAGGCACAGTTTGTGTACTCATCAGTAGTACTTTCCTTGGAGAAAAGTATCACACATGTTTACATGACAAGATGCCTAAAGATTAATAATCATGGAGTAACTGGAGCAGTCCAATGTAGATCCAGATCTCAAATTCCTAAGAATGGGTTAGGAAGATGGATCAAATCTAAGGGTTTGATTGACCCAATGTTGAGATGGGCTAGTGCTAAGCATATGCCTAAACAGCCCAAGATTTCGGTTAGTATCCACCTATACAGAACAAAATGTACCTGTTTCAGTCCAATTGGCTCAGTGATCTCTGCTGTTACAATCACACAGCTTGTCCCTGAACTGCTCCATTATTTCATGGACTCAAATAGTAGTGTCAAGGGAGATGTAGGGAACAGAGAATACATGGTTCGTTTCTGTAAAAGCGAGATATTGTGTCTGAATTAAATGGGAAAAAGTGGTTTTTGTGACAAATCTGTTGCTAGCCTTCAAATATCCAAAACCAACATGACACAGCCACGCTGTAACTTCGGCTCTGCACATGTCTCACGTTCCAGAGTTCTGAAAACAATGCAAACCGCTTTAATTTTGCTTTCACAGTTACCATATCTGCATATGCCTGGGTAGGATTATACAATAGCTCACTGTTTGCTCTCACGGTTACCATATCTGCATATGCCTGGGTAGGATTAAACAATAGCTCAGAGTTAACCAGGCAATACTGTGTGTGCAATAAGCAGTCAGTCACTTCTTTCTGTATCAGCCTCAACAAAACAGCTGCTGATTGTATTTGGGTTGCAAGGAGTCATTACCTTGCACCTGGCTTTGATTAACTGAAAGGCTGAATTTAATTGTGCTAATCTCCTCCTCTGAAGAGAATCACCTTCATGCCCACAAGGGGTCCTTTCTAAATGGGGTGGTGCATGAGTGCTACAGTAGTCATTCTTCATTAGTCTAGGACACGTCTGGCACACCGGTTGAGAACGGACCACATCACTTAATTTTTCAGGACCACGGACACCTATTTTTTCTTTAATAACAACTTCAGGCAACTGTGAAATTCTTAGGCTCATAAAAAGCTCCAAGAACAGTAGCTTAAATATGTTCTCTCTGTTCAAAGCCAATAAAAGCTTTGGGCTGGCTGTGTCAGGCCCACAGTGACAAGAGAATTATACAAAGCTTTTAAGCCACAAACCCTGGTTTGAGCTGCACAATAGATCATCGGAAAATGGGACACAGAACCTTGCATGGTCTTGGGCATATCTCTGCCATTGAATGAAGATGTGTACCATGAATAATTATGAATTGCCTCAGGTAATCATTTGAGTCATGGTACATTGATCTCATTGGCATGAAACAAAGACATCCTTCATTTTCCTCCCTCTGTCATATACTCTGTTAAATATGTTGGTAGTGAACAGTGAATAATTCGGATGTGTCTATTACAACCTCTGAGAGTGGATCACAGAATCAGAGATAACAGAGGTGGAAATACAATAACACTCATTTTTACTTGGCACCTACCATCCATCACATCACATACCCCATCGTAGGAAGTCATAATGACCTAGAGGGCTGATTTTCAGACGTGATCCCATAGAAATGTGCAGGTGTAGCGAATCTCAACTTTTCCTCTTGAAAAGACAGATTTAGGGGTAGATGGGCTCCAAATAGATCATCTCTTGATTCTTCCATTGTTTCCCCGTGTGCCAGGGTCCACCTGGGCACTGCCAGAGGAAAACATCTTAGAAAAAGTTCAAAACTGGATATTAGTTTGGATAAGAGTGCTAGTAAAAACTGGGATTGGATTCTGTTAGGCTCTCCTAATGAGACACAGACGTTCCCCACAGAGATTACAACCTAAATAGGATAGACAGATAATGGGTAGCAAAAAGGAATATGATCCCTGTTTTATAGATGGGGAACTGGAGCAGAGTGAAACTAAGGTCCAGATTTTTAAAGGTGCACTCAGACACACATCTACTGTACTCAGAACCCCCAGATGGGAGGCTCATGGAGAAGAGATGTAGAGTGTTGGTGGTTGAGGACTCCCTTCTGAGAGGAACAGGGGCATACATCTGCTGGCCTGACCAGATGTCCTGGGAGGTGTGTTGCCTGCCTGGAGACCCAGACATAGATACTGCGGGATGGTTGCAGAAATTCATGCATCACTCTGAGCAGTACACCATGCTGCTTATCCACATGGGCAGTAATGATACCAGCAGGTCTGCCTCTGAGCAGATGAGCATTGACTACAGGCTTTGGGAGCTAGGTGAAAGGGCCACAGTTTATGTTCTCCTCCAGCCTCTCAACTGAGGGTAAGGCTCTCACTTCAGGGCGGGGACATGTGAATGCTAGAGATGAATTCATGATTGTGCAGATGATGTTAATGGCAGGGCCACCCCGAACCACTTCAGCCAGAGCTTTAGGTCACCAGTTGCTTCCCAGTGCTGGTGCCGGAGCCTTGCAGAGACACGCACTTAAAGGGACCCCTCCTCCCCCTGACAGCCATTTCTCTGCTTCTGCTGCACACTTGCCTACCTCGTCGAGGGGGGCAAAGCTCTCGCAGTGCCTGCTATGCCCTGTTCTTGTTTGGATGCCCCAGCTTTGTTCTTTGAGCAATGGAGCCTGAGCTGCCCCGGGGCATGCAATGGCACTACACGGCCATGCTGCAATTTTGGCAGCACTTTGTGCCAGCTGCCTTCCTCGTCCTGCACAAGCTGGACCCCCAGTTCATTTGGGGGATCCTCTCCCTGGAGGTACAACACCCTTGCAACTGCACCCCACTCTGAGAGGCATTTTTGGAGGCTTGACACCAGTTTGGACTGGTGGGACCAGCTGGTCATGGAGCGGTGGGATGACCAGTAGTGGCTCCAAAACTTCCACATGCGGAAGGCCGCCTTTTTGGAGCTGTTTACCTGGTTCACCCCCACTCTCTGGAGATGCAACACCTGCCTGCAGCCCGCCGTCCCCCTGGAGAAGCGAGTCAATCACCCACTGGAAGCTCATCACCCCAGACAGCTACCAGTTGGTGGGCAACCAGTTTGGTATGGGGAGGTCCACTGTCGGGGGCCTTCTCATGGAGGTAAGGCACTCTGGGGCTGCAGTCCCTGCTGGGGGGGGCAGTCCTGGATAAGGGGGACCCTTGGGAAATGGGGGTTGGGGGTTGGTGTGGGGGTGGGAGAAGCCCTGCCCACAGGGGGTTGTGCTGTCCCACCCTCACACAGTCCTGCTGCTGGGGGGCGGCTTCATATGGGGTGGCTCCTGAGGTGTTTGAGGGGGGCCAGGGGAGGGGAGCAGGGCAGGCACCTCCCAAAGGCTCAGGCACTCTCCCTCTCAGTCTCCTCAGTCCGTGTGGGGTCATGCCTGCGCTCTTGTGGCTAGCCTTCTTCCAGCTGTGGCACCCCCCCCCCATGGCAGGACATGTGTGGCCTCCCCTGAGCCTGGCAGCAGGATCCTGGGTGTGCTCTGGGGCTGCCTGCAGTGTCTGCATGCCGCACACTAATGCTGCACGTGGTTGCATGTGCACAGACCGTGGCATGATGTCCAGCCCAAGCAGCTTGAGCAACACTGGCCCCCCACTCCCTGTGCGCCCGCCTCCCCCATCTTGTGTGTGTGAAAGGGAGAGCACTCACCTGAAAATCTGAGGAGGCCTGGGAGACATCCTGGCTCAATGGCACCAGCTCCAGAGAGAGGGTCACGGCCTCCAGCTGGCCTTGGCCCTCCTGTTCTTTTTCTGCAGAAACCTCCAGCTGGATGATTACGGGGGTCTCCAGACCACAGTACACCAGAACGGGTGGGGAAGATGTTTTCCCACCCCCCAGGATCTAGTGCACCTCCTGGTAATAGGGGCAGGTGTGGGGTCCTGCCCCGAGTGCGAGGTGTGCTCTATGGCCCAGACATATCCCTGGCTGAGCTCTTTGACTGTACTCCGGGCCTCTTCCAAGGTCCAGGGTGGGTGTCCATGCGCCTCCAGGCACTCAGCCATCCGACCATGAATGTCCGCATTGCGGTGCTTGGCCTGGAGATCCTGCAAGGTCTCCTCCTCGCCCCACTGCTTGAGGAGGGACAGGATCTCCGGGCTGGACCAGGAGGGTGTCTACCTCTTGGTCCCTCTGGGTGAGTCCTGGGACCCCTGGGGCTGCTCCCTGCAAGAGCCAGCAAGGTCGCAGGGGGCTTGAGGCTGTGCTATCACTCTGCAGGCCTATGGCAGGGAGAGCCGCGAAATGAGATGCTGCTCCACGGCCAGCTTCCTGCCACAAGGCTTGTCCAGGGTGCCTGCAGCTTTAAGAGGGGCCAGGAGACAGGAACTATATAGAGTCCCGATTACTTTGTATGGAGTGGCCACCAGGGCACCTGTGCTATTTCCTGGAGGCCTCTTTAAAAAAAAAAAAAACCCTCCTTCCCATCCACACACGCCTTTTTTCGAAAGAGCTCTTTGGAAAAAGGCCTCTTCCTCATAGAATGAGGATTACCAACATCAGAAAAACCCCTCTGTTTTGATTTACTTTCAAAAGACCGCGATTGCTGTGTGGACATTCCGCAAGTTTTGTTGGAAAAACCGCCATTTTTCCAACAAATCTCTGTAGTGTAGACATAACCTCAAACTCACACACACAGAGCAGGCAAGGTATCTATATACAATTCAAATTTCAGCACTGTATCCCATTGGGTTCCCCTGCCAACACCCTTAGCTGCCTGAGTTTAAACCTTTAATCACCAGGTGCTGGCCAGCACTCCACCTATATATTACACACTGATTCACCAACCTAACGAGGAGGGCTTTAAACTCAGTTCACAGGGGGCAGATGACAAAAGCCCACAGGTAAGCATAGAACAAGGTAACCTTAACGGAAGGTTAGCTGATGGGTGGGACATGAATTTTATAGTAGGATCATAGGAGCATCAAGGGGGAGATCCGTGGGGGCATCTGCTCCACATCTCACATGTCTATGTTCCAATGCAAAACGTATGGGGAATGAACAGGAAGTATTTGCTAAATAAGCTAAATTATTACTTATTTGCCATCACAGCAGCTTGGTGGGTTAAGTCTCATGACCAGAACATTGTTATACAGGGGGTATTGTTTGTTTAGGAAGGGTAGTCATGGTAAAAAGGAAGAGAAGTTCCATGAAACATCAAGAATACATAACACTTGTTCTAAAGTGCAGAACCAGAAGAGAGTTTCTGGATAAAGATAAAAAGGGGTAAAATTAGCACTGTCATTGTGGTAGACATCTTCTACAGACCACCAACTCAGGAAGAGGAGGTGGACGAGGCATTTCTAGAACTAATAACAGGAAGATCCGAAGCACAATACCTGGAGGTAAAAGGAGTATCTTTTGAAAAAGTAGTATCACAAAAGTTCCAGTAAGTGTGTGGAATGTATTGGAACAACTTTTTTGTTTCAGAAGTGGGAGTGTTAATCAGGCGACAGACATTTTAAACTTGATTCTGCCCAATGAGGAGGAGGTGGTGAATCTGAAGGTAGAAGGCAATTTGAATGAAATTGATCATGAAATGATAGCTTTCATGACTGTAAGGAAAAGCAGGAGCCAGAGCAGCAGAATAAGGACAATGGACTTCAAAAAGAAAAAAAAATTCAAACTCTGAGGTCATATCTAGTCAAGTTCTGCAAAGTTCATTTTTTAGTTCAGTGCAATTTAGTATTTTCATTAATGACTTAGAAAGTGGAGCAGAGTATGCTTATAAAATTTCTAGTGATATCAAGCTGGGAGAGGTTGGAAATCCTTCAAAAACAGACTTTCATGAAATTTCAGAATCTGCCACTGGTTAACCTGCCTACAATACATGGAAGAAGGCTTGTGGATGATATTTTAGCACTGCCAAACTAGCCAGAAATGCACGTACACAACAATATTAACTCGCTATTTTTAAAAACTCAGTTTTAGGAGTGACCCATTTGGTTTGGGCCTTGTTTTATCTGAACCTGACTTCCAGTCCATACAGAGTAGGCAGATTATTCTCTTTCATTAATGAGAAAATAATCTATAGTTAACCAGTAGATGAATTGGCCCCTTGACGTGGAAATCAAAGTAATGAACAGAGCAACTTCAAAATACAAACTGTTATTAGGACTCAACCACTTAAAAGTTCTTAATGCTACTTCCAGATGTCAAATATTGAGAGAGATCATCAAGGAAGGCTGCAATTAAAATAAGACTGAAAGCTGCAGTTCTGTCTTTACTTTCTTCATGTGGAAAGAGGAAGATTCTTATTTGAGTAACATGGAGACCACAGGTGTTTCAGGACCTTGGGTGAACTCAGGTAAGCCTCGAGAAATTCAGATTTTTAACCAACATTTTGATTGTTTCAGTCTCTTAAGGTTTGCAAACTTGGGCTGGATTCATTACAGGGAAACATAGTCTCTTGTTATTCTTGTAATTCAAAAGGTCTTGGCTGGAATATCATGGAAATAGCCTTTGGCTTGGCATTCTGGCAATTAAGCTCCTGGTCCAGAAAGCACAGAGGCAACAGCAAAAATGAACAATAGTTCAATAAAAAAGCTATCCAAACGTTTCTGAAACAGAAACAAGATTTGCTTCCAAGTTGAGTTACAAGTGTGGAGAAAAGTTTGAGGAAGTTTCATATTTCATCCCATCCTTAACTGTCACATCTCAGAATGGCAAAAAGTGGAATGGAGTCTGAATTGGGAAGATAGTACAGAAACAAACAGATGAAAAAACTGTTCACAGAAGCAAAGTGACTCTAAACTATCTGCAAGAGCATCTCCAAAGTATCAACCTGATCTCAAAAGCATCAGGCTCCCCTTTTTAGCTCAGTGGTTTTGCATTGATGCAGTTCCATGACTGCAGTGGAGTTATTCCTGATTTACACCTGAGTGCAAGTGAGAGTCAAGTCAGGAGCAAGATCTACAACTATTTCTGAATGAAAACATTGGGCTTGATCATGACCACTGCAATGTCGCTCCTGGGGCACTGATGCATTTCCAGAGCCCTGCTGGTGTGCTCTGAGGACCCTGTGAAGCAAGATGTGATTTAATGTTAATCAATGCAGCAGGAGACACACCTTGTGGAGAGACAACACACACTTCACAGAGGAGCACCTGGCTCCACAGCAGTGCAGGGAGGGGGATTCTGTTTTGGGTCGCCTCTTCAGAGGACTCCATGGGCTGGTCAGGCCCATGTCAGGCATGTCCTTTCTCCAACAAAGCCATTTGTGTTTAGGGCAATAGTACTCAAGACACAGCTGGTGGGTCTCTGCAGGACCGTGACCATGTGGACAGCCCTCAGTATGCATGCACTCAGTAGGCATAAGGGATTTTTTTGGGAAGAGAGGTTTTCACGTGAACTCTTTGCCTCCTGGATCATGCATTCACAAGGGAGCAACATCATGCCTCAGCCCTATCCGTCTCCATCACTTCTGCTCCCCACACATTCCTGCAGAGTACAATGTGTATGGATCACTTGTGCTATGTGATGGCCATGTGTGCATAGACAGAATACCAGGCACAGCTGGGAATTTGCAGCGGCAGGGTTAGTATGCAGTGCTCTGTGCTGTTTCAGATCCCAACCCTCTATGCCACCATGACTCAAGCCCATGTTGGGTGGAACCCCAAGCCCACTGAAGACAATGGCAAAACTCCCAATGGTTGCAGTGGGGCCAGGATTTCGCTCATTGAGTTAACTCCTGCAAGGTGCTGACTTTCTCAGCACCTGGCAATTTCATTCCCAATATGAAAAGTGTCTCTTTGTTTTGGTCAAAGGATGGTCTCCTGATGCTCTGACTGCTGAAGCAGAATCAGAAATTTGGGTTCCTATCAGCAGCAGTTTGCCCAGAGGCTGAAAAAGGACTCCTGCAAAAATAGGGTGCAGAATGCACTCTGGTCTTTACTCCATTTTATTTCATTTTTCTTAGAAGCCTGCTAATTAGAATAAAACCACCTAACAAGTTTCATAAGAGCAAACTGGAAAAGCATTCATGAATTCAGCATTAGTAACAGGTTTCCAAGCAACAGAACATTTTGGCTGAGTGTTAACCCTAGTTGCAAGAAGGAAAAAAAAAATCAGCCTCAAGAATAACCTCCATGCTAGTGAACTAATATTATACCCCTTCTGGATAGGCAGGCTTTTGATAATGTCTCAAGCTTGCAATTCTTTGGATAAGGTTAAAGGAGGGTTTTTTTTGTATTATCTGATCACCAATCTGTTTGGAATAAATCCTCTCTATTTTATTACTATAATTAATCATTAGACGTATGTGCAATACAACTTCTGACAAGAGCATTGGCTTTACAAGAAAATGACCCAGCTTCAACTGTGATGAACACTACATGTATTCTCAGTAGTATACAGTTCCTGCCCCTAGAGAACTGACACAGATGGGAAGGGGACAGTTTCTGCAAGGCCCGGTGATTCAAAGGGGCCTGGGACTCCCATCCAGCAGTGGCTGGAGTCCCAAGCCCTTTATACGCCACCAGAATGCCATGTGCTCTGGGCAGCTCTGAAGGCAGAGACATGCTGTGCTCCAGCAACTCTCAAGGCTGTTTGGGGCCCAGCATGGTGTGCTGCAGGTGACTACCCCTGCCCCGCCCTTTCTGCCTGAGGCCCCACCCCTTCCCGGAGTGCAGAGCTATTCTCTCCCCTGTACATAACTTGCCCAGGGGCACGCAGAGACGGTCAAACTCCCCTGTTTGTGAGTACAGCAAATCTACAGGGAACACAGAGGGATAAGAGGCTGGGATTATTAGGGAGTTTGAGAATAACAATAAAAAGACTGAGGTTACTAGGCTAGCTAGTGCATAACTTGATGGATTTCAATCATTCCAAATGTATAGTGATGAGCTATTGATTCCCCACCATTTTCCCACTTGCCTTTAATTTCTCTAATCTTGTTTCTTCAGGTGTTTGTTGTTTTTGATATGTGCCACAAAAAGTGCATGTTGGGAATATTGCAGTTAACATATGGCAATCGAAAAGTCGTGTCAATGTTTTGATCTTGTTGGACTGTATAGCACTTGTTCTATAGGTCGGTAATCTAGAATTTGTTTTTGTTTGTTATAAGGAAAATTTTTAAAAAGTTATATACATAGTGTTAAAAAGAAAAAGTGTGATTAAAATATTTGAACACAATTCAGCAGCTACCTGTTCTGATTTAAGGTGCACTGCTAACAGACCTCAAATGAGACCTGTCTGATACTGTTGGCTGGAGAGGATGTGCTTAAGATTCAATGTGAGACTGTCAAATTGGGGTGCTATGGAATATATGCAGAGGTTTAAAAAATATAAACAAGTTGTGGGAGGGAGGAGTTTGAGAAAGGTGATATACGAAGGAGTTCAGCTACAAGGGGAGGCAAAAAGTGTTCCAATCATAGAACATTTTGGGTCATTTTGAATACTTATTTTTATTGGATCACTGATGGGCTTTATACAACAGTGTACATCCAGAACACACACAATTCCCGATATGAATTCTTGTTCAACCTTGTTGAGTCTTCACAGTAAACAGAGGCACCTCCTAGCTTTACAGCCCAGTCACAATTGCCATGTGACCCCTTTGTGTAAGATATGCCAGCACAAAGGCCTGCCCTGCTGTCACTATAAACACTTCCTGCTAAGTGTAGAGCCAGTTCAGCACTTGGGACTTTCATAGGCCAGAGTTAAGGTTTAGGGTTTTTTTTTTTTTTTTTAAGACCAGAGATTCAACTTCTTAGTTAAACTCTCAGGGTATGTCTACACTAGAAAGTTAGTTCGAACTAACGGACGTTAGTTCGAACTAACTTTCCTATGCGCTACACTAGCGCTCCGCTAGTTCGAATTTGAATCGAACTAGCGGAGCGCTTAGTTCGAACTAGGTAAACCTCATTTTACGAGGACTAACGCCTAGTTCGAACTAGCTAGTTCGAACTAAGGGCTGTGTAGCCCTTTAGTTCGAACTAGTGGGAGGCTAAGGCTTCCCAGGTTTCCCTGGTGGCCACTCTGGCCAACACCAGGGAAACTCTATTGCCCCCCTCCCGGCCCCGGAGCCCTTAAAGGGCCACGGGCTGGCTACTCACTTTGTGCCAGTTGCAAGGCTGCCAGCACCCGTGCCTGCACAGCCTGCACCTGCCACACTATGAGCCAGCCATCCGAGGGCTCCCAGCCCTCCACTGCTCCCCACGACCAGCCTGGCGGCTCCCGGGAGCCTGCCCGGGGGCGCAAAAGGCGGGCGCCCGCCTGGTCAAGTGCGGAGATCGTGGACCTCATCGAGGTTTGGGGGGAAGCCTCAAATGTCCACGATCTCCGCACTAGCCACCGGAACGCGGCCGTCTATGGACGCATGGCTGCCAGCCTGGCCGCCAGGGGCCACCAGCGCAGCCGGGAGCAGGTGCGCTGCAAGATTAAAGACTTGCGGCAGTCCTACTCCCGGGCCTGCCTGCCAGGGGCTGACCCGGAGGCCTGCCCCCACTTCCATGCCCTGGACCGCATCCTGGGGCCTCATGCCGTCCCTGCCCCCCGGGACGTGATTGACCCCGGGGCAGAGGGACCGCTCCTGGACACCGAGGAGGAGGAAGAGGGCTCTGAGAGCCAGGAGCCTGCTGCCAGCCTTCCCAGGACCCGGGACCCCCGAGGCACCCCACAGAGCCGCTCGCCTGCATCATCAGAGGCCGGGGAGGCGTCCACCTGTGAGTACCCTCGTGTTCCCCTTATGTGTACGGGGGGCTGGGGCGAGAGGGAGCCCCGGGACCGTGCGCCTGGGCCTTGCCCACTACGGAGCAGCAGCTGGGGATCCTGCAGGGGCCCTGGCCTTGCAGAGGGGAGCTGGGTTTCACACACCTGGGCCCCTGGGGTAATTGACCGCTGGTCTTCTTGCACCACAGCTGCAGCACCGGGGACTGCAGGGCGCACCACCCCGCCTGCAGCAGCCGCCCGCGCCCGGGCAAGCAGGACAGCCAGGAACCAGGAGGACTACCAGAGGCGGCATCTCCGGTTCCTGGACCGACAGCTCCGTCTCCAGGACCACTGGGTCCAGGAGGACCTCAGGCTGCGCCAGAGGAGTCTGGAGGCCCTGGAGGAGCAGGGCCGTGCCCTGCGAGGCCACCTCCAGAGCCTGCTAGACCGCTTTCCATTTCCTCCTCCCCCTGCTCCCCCTCTTGCTCCCCCTCTTGCTCCCCCTGCTCCCCCTCTTGCTCCCCCTCTTGCTCCCCCTGCTCCCCCTCTTGCTCCCCCTCTTGCTCCCCCTGCTCCTCCTGCTCCTCCTGCTTCCGCTCCTGCTTCCTCCACACCCCCTGTCCTCTCTGCCCCCCCCTCCACAACCATTCCCCACCGACGCCCCCGGACCCGCAGTGTGGCGAGACGGGAGAGGCACCCAGACTCCCACCCCTGAGCTTTCCTTTCCCTTCCTCCCTTCCCTCCCCTCCCCTTCCAGCTCCCTCGTCCCAGGTTTCCCCCTCCCTTCTCCCACCTTCATTCCTCCCTCCCCCACCCCAGTTCTGTGAAATAAACAGACGTTTTTGTTGGAAAAACAGGTGTCTTTATTTGACAGTAGGTAGGGAGGGGAAAGGGGAAGGGGGGGGTAGGGTGGAAGAAGGCCCCGGTGGGGCATGCAGGGAGAGGTCAGTCCTCCTCCTCCTCCACCTGGAAGCTCTCCCGCAGGGCTTCCCGGATCCGGATGGCCCCCCGCTGGGCTTCCCGGACGGCGGCGGTGCGGGGCTGACCGTAGTGTCCAGCCATGCGGTCAGCCTCAGCCATCCAGGCTGGCAAGAAAGCCTCCCCCTTCCGCTCACACAAATTGTGGAGCACACAACATGCCGCCACCACGGGAGGGATGTTGTGCTCGGCCAGGTCCAGACGGGTGAGGAGGCATCGAAAGCGGGCTTTCAGTCGCCCGAAGGCCCCCTCCACCACGATGCGGGCCCTGCTCAGCCTGTTATTGAAGGCCTGGCGGGAGGGATTGAGGTGTCCCGTGTAGGGCTTCATGAGCCAGGGCTGCAGTGGGTAGGCGGCATCCCCCACCAGGCAGACGGGCATGTCCACGTCCCCGACCCTGATGTGGCGGTCGGGGAAGAAGGTCCCGTCCTGCAGCCGCTGGCACACGGAGGAGTTCCGGTACACCCGGGCGTCGTGTGCTTTGCCGGACCAGCCCACATTTATGTCCGTCAACTGTCCCCGGTGGTCACATACGGCCTGCAGGATGACGGAGAAGTACCCCTTGCGGTTCACGTACCGGGACGCCTGGTGTTCCGGGGCACGGATGGGGATGTGCGTCCCGTCGATGGCCCCCCCGCAGTTGGGGAAGCCGAGGGCGCCGAATCCCCGGATGACGGCATCCGGGTTGGCGAGGCGGACCACCCTGCGGAGCAGCACCCGGTTGATGGCCTTGACCACCTGCGGAGAGAGACACAGCAAAGCGTCAATCAGTGGGGCGCCCGGGTGGCTGGGAGCGTGCGTGCCCTGGCAGTGCCCCGCGCCCCACTCCCGGAAGCAACCCCCCTGGCGGCGTGTAGTACGGCCGGGACAGCCCGACCCCTCCGGTGCGGGGCGCTTTCGCCTCCTCCCGCCCCCCCCTTTGTCCCTGGGGCGGCCCATCCCCTCCTCGCAGCCCCCCTCCCCCCCGGCTCGGTGGCCGACGAGCGCCGTACCTGCATGAGCACTGCTCCGACAGTGGATCTCCCCACGCCGAACTGGTTCCCGACGGATCGGTAGCTGTCCGGCGTGGAGAGCTTCCAGAGGGCGATGGCCACCCGCTTCTGGAGGGGGATGGCGGGCCTCATGCGAGTGTCCCTTCTTTGCAGGGCAGGGGCGAGCCACTCGCAGAGCTCCAGGAAGGTGTCCCTCCTCATCCTAAAGTTCTGGGTCCACTGTCGGTCGTCCCAGCGCTCCAGGACGATGCGGTCCCACCAGTCGCTGCTGGTGTCCAGACGCCAGATGCGGCGGGGCACGCCGGTGCCGGGGCGCCGCCGCGGCTCCTCCACGGCCCCCAGGGCGGCCAGGCGGAGAGGCAGGGGGCTGACGTTCCCCAGGTGGTGCCAGGCAGCCTCGAGCCATTGCTGGCAGGCTTGCAGCAGCAAGTCCAGAATGTGCACCAGAAGGTGCAGGGCGAGCCGTGGCTCCATGTTGCCACCTGCGGCGGCCCCCCCGAAGGGAAGCACCGACACAGACGGGCACAGAGACCGACGCTTTGCTGTCCCTCGGCGAGGTTGGCAAGCAAGCAGGAAAAGCTGAGAACCGGCTGTCCAGGGGGGGTCCCTTTAAGCACGAGCCTCAGATAGCCTCAGACAGCAGCCACACAAAGCAACTGCTGACCTGATGCCCTGCCAGAACCGGTTTCAGCTGCCCTTAAATGCCCCCCTGCGTCCAATCAGTGTGGACGCGCTAGTTCGAACTAGCAAAACGCTAGTTCGAACTAGTTTTTAGTTCTAGATGCGCTAGTTCGAACTAGCTTAGTTCGAATTAACTAATTCGAACTAAGTTAGTTCGAACTAGCGCTGTAGTGTAGACGTACCCTCAGCTAATTTCTGAAACATACACCCTATGTGCAAGATTTTGATTAATTCTGTCAATATGAAAAATTTGAAGCATCTATGTTTATTCAATTTTTACGATCATTTGGGATAAAGAGAAGACTGATAGAGGTTACGTTGCCCAAGGACCTAGTTTTTAACTAATTTTAACTCATAATGTTTGTTCACTGATTTACTTGTAAATTGTCAGAAAATTGTCAGGCTATAGGCCTGTGGAGGGTACACTCTATTCTTTATATGTAACAAAGTCATTAATGACAGTTGTAGCAAATTGTTATGAATATACAGGTTACAGAGAGGCACAAGTCAAGAGCTCAGGTAACTCTTGTGTAAGGGCATTGTGACATGTGAGGTAACCCAGACAACCATATCCCTTTTCAAGGCTAATTCATATGCAGTAATTTCATTGGTTGTAACAAGGTAGTGGTGTGAGAAAGACTGGGCACAAGGGTCAAGAATTCTTATTAATCAATTAACTAGACGGTTACTGTTCGATGTCTGTATAGTTACTCAGGCATCAGTGACTCCATAGGTGCCAATAGAACAAGCAGCATGGTTTCTGAATGTGTGTTCACTGGTGGCATCAATCATCCCCTCATCAAATTTACTCTGTGTAGCAATCAAGGGAAAGCATTGACTGTATCCAATTGGCAGGCTGTAATTCTCAGCCTGTGTTCTGTTGCATATTAGAGTAGGCCATTATACCAGACAGGAAGCACCTTCTGCATTGTTTGCAAACAGCAAAAATAGTAACAGTGGTGGAGAACAACAAGAAAGGGAAGCAAGTGAAAGGGGGCTGCAGATTCAGCTGCTAAACAGCTTTCTCTGGTGAGCCATAAGGAAAACAGATGGATGCAGAAATTTACAAGACTGCTTTAATACTAGATTAAGCAGATCTTCATCAAAAATGTCGAGGAGACAAATTATATACGTAAATGGCAAGCTCTTTGGGAGAGGGACAGTCTTGGTATAGCACCTAGCATAATAGGTGGCTGGTCCCTGAGTAGGTGCTACCACAATATAAATAAATACTAATGAATAATAAATAGTAATAATGGCTGGCCCTTGGTGGATGTGGCAGAAGGGGTGGTCAGAGTGGCTGAAAAGAGCAAATTCATATGGACGTTTTATGAATAGGTTTCAGAGCATCCATATCCACACAGGAACAAGAAGGTTCATGTGTGAACAAGAGAGTGGGTTATTTATTATTTATTCTTCCGGGCTGTGTCTACACTGCACCCCTTTTCCGGAAAAGGGATGCAGATGAGACAAGTCGGAATTGCAAATGAAGCGGGGGATTTAAATATCCTCCGCTTCATTTGTATAAACATGGCTGCCGCTTTTTTCCGGCTCGGGGCTTTGCCGGAGAAAAGCGCCAGTCTAGACGGGATCTTTCGGAAAATAAACCCTTTTCCAAAAGATCCCTTATTCCTGATTTTAAGAAGAATAAGGGATCTTTCGGAAAAGGGTTTATTTTCCGAAAGATCCCGTCTAGACTGGCGCTTTTCTCCGGCAAAGCCCCGAGCCGGAAAAAAGCGGCAGCCATGTTTATACAAATGAAGCGGGGGATATTTAAATCCCCCGCTTCATTTGCAATTCCGACTTGTCTCATCTGCATCCCTTTTCCGGAAAAGGGGTGCAGTGTAGACACAGCCCAGATGTTTCAGATTCCCAGTCAGGAAGCAGAAATATGACCCTGTGACTTGAACGACCAATCTCACATCACAAATAATAAATTGTGAAGAACTAGTGGTCAAAGTGAACAGAACACACAAACCAATAAATGGCTGGGATTTATTCCTGTTAACTGTACTCTGACTAACTAGCAATGATTACCCATGAACTATTTGTGAAAAGAAAAAGGGCCAGATTTACAGCTACTCTTCTTCACATGGAATAATTCCACTAACTGAACTAAGAGCCCAAGAGTTCAGAGCTAAATTTGAGTTCTCGACTTTGTGTTTGATTGCATGGCAGAAAGATGGGAGGTGAAATGGCCCTTTTCTC
Source organism: Pelodiscus sinensis (assembly GCF_052426305.1). Lineage (NCBI taxonomy): Eukaryota > Metazoa > Chordata > Testudines > Trionychidae > Pelodiscus > Pelodiscus sinensis. Next base: position 31,821,523 of record NC_143065.1, read on the forward strand.
TTGTATTATGTATGCATTATAATCTCTGTTCACTAGTCTAGGTGGAAGTGAGTAACTTCTCTGCAGATGTCTCTTTTTAAATAGGATTAATTAATATTTCTGCCTGTGTTGAGCAGCTTATAAGAATTAAAAAATAGAAGATTGTGGGCCTCAGACATGGATTATGGCTGCAAACACAAAAAAGAGAAAAGGGCCCGTGCTACTTTAACACTGACAACAAAAGTCACCCTTAGATGAATTAGCAATAAACTCCTGGGGAACACTCTAGTTCCATATGGTGATATTTAATTTCAGTCACGTAGAGTTGGCCAAATCAACTCAACATTCTGCCGTATCTATGGGACTCAACGTTCCCTATTTAGCATTCCTCTATGATGTCCATGAAACATTGCAACTGTCTCTCCTGATATAAATAAATAACCTGAGATTGCCAAACGAGGGGGGGGGGAGCGATAAATTCTTAAGCAGCGCCAGTCACAGGAGCAATAGAGTAACTGAGCTGTGGTTGTGATTTAGAAGTACTAATGAGCCTAGACAGAGTCTCCTACAGGCACAGATCAGTAGCCTCAGTCCCAGCTGACAAAACATGTGTTCCAAGAGGCTGCAGAAATTTAGGCTACATCTACACGGCAGCACTATTTTGGGATACCAAAGTATCCCAAAATAGCTATCCCGTGTTTTAACAGCAAGCCCGTTATTTCGGGCTCACTATTCTGATGTCCCTGTAAACCTCATTCCACAAGGAGTAAGAGACATTTTGGAATTGTGCTTTATTTCAAAATTTGGTCCTGTATAGACAGCGCCAAATTACAAAATAAGCTATTTTGAAATAATATCAAAATAAGATATGCAATTTGCATAGCTCAAATTGCATGTCTTATTTTGAGCTAGGGTTCAATGTAGATGCACCCTTAGGGTACATCTACACAGCAACATTTTTTCAAAATAACTTCGTCTGCATCTACACAGCAAGCAGTTATTTCAAAATAATGTCGAAATACTGTCAAGCTAGAGGACTTCTTACTCCAACTCCTGTAACCCGCATTGTATAAGGAGTCAGGGAAGTTGGAGGAATAGTGTTCTATTTCGAAATAAGTGCTGTGTAGACACTCCCAATTTCAAAATAAGTTTTTTTGAAATAAGCTACACAATCGATGCAGCTCAATTTGCGTAGCTTATTTCCAGTTAAGCCCTGCTGTGTGTAGACACACTGTCGGAATCCCAGTGTCTCCCTCACTCATTTATATATTAGCAGTTTGTGCTCAAAGCACAATTCCAAGAAGAGATGTGTCACTTCCTTCAAGCTAGGTCTAGCACTGAGCCTCCAAGTTAGGGCCTGGATCCAGAACTGATGGTCACCACAGCTCACGGTGTTTGGATCGAAGATTTGGGGTTCAGGCTAATATCTATTCAGGGAAGTCATTTTTTGGAGGTTATCCTATTCTGTAGATCAGAATCTGCATCCTTCCTGTGAAATCCACTGCCACTTAGAGCATGAACCAGACTGTACCAGCTCTGTTTATCATGCTGTTTGCCAGAATAGAGACCTGGTTGTGTTTGTATAGTGTAAATTGTGTACCAGGTCAATTTTTTGTCCTGTCCATTAACTCCCACCCTGGAGGATACATGGGCTGCTTTTGGTCTGGTCCCTACCCTCTGAGCAATCTGGCTTGGGTGGCTGTACTAGTAATTTAAACAGCCATGGCATAGCTATCTAGATCCTTGGACACAGAAGCCAGCCCACACATCAAAATGTAGTCTCTAGGGCCGTGTCCAGACTCAGGGGTTCTTTCGAAAAAAGTAGCCTTTTTTCGAAAGAACTTCCCCTGCGTCCAGACTCAAGCCGCGTTCTTTCGAAATTATTTTGAAAGAACGCGGCTTTTCTTTCGATGGCGGTAAACCTCAATTTACGAGGAAGAACGCCTTCTTTCGAAAGTTCCTCTTTCGAAAGAAGGCGTTCTTCAATGTAAAGAGGCCGTCTTCGAAAGAGAGCATCCAGACTCGCTGGGTGCTCTCTTTCGAAAAAGCGGATTTCTCTTTCGAAAGATCCGCCTGCGGTCTAGACGCGATCTTTCGAAAGAGGCTCTTTCGAAAGATGCTTTCAAAAGAGCCTCTTTCGAAAGAAGCCTGCAGTCTAGACATAGCCTAGGAATGGTTTCTTGATAGACGAGCCTTTAAAGTAGTGACATTCAGACTTTAGTGATTCAGAAGCCCAGTTAGTGACAAGCTAACCCAGCAGGCTCACAGCAGTGTGAACTCATTGTTTCAGTTGCGAGAGTACTATATAGTCATATTTAAACCATATGATGGGGAAATATTTAATTTATATATTTGTCACATAGCAAAATGATTGACCAAATATTATTTTATCAACTACAATTGGTTAATAACGTAGTACAAGCATCCTGATTGATTAATACTAATTAAATCACATTGTTTTAATATCATGTGCTACCAAGAACCACTGGAGACACATTAAAACCTACTCATGGTACTTAGTCTGAGTATCGCTGCTTTAAAGACTTTCTATGGCAAGTTATCATAGAATCATAGGGCTGGAAGAGACCTCAGGAGGTCATCGAGTCCAGCCCCCTGCCAAAAGCAGGGCCAATCCCAACTAAATCAACCCAGCCAGGGCTTTGTCAAGCCTGGCTTTGTCAAGCCAGGACTTAAAACCTTCTAGGGCTGGAGATTCCACCACCTCCCTAGGTAACCCATTCCAGTGCTTCACCACCCTGCTAGTGAAATACTTTTTCCTAATATCCAACCTTGACCTCCTGCACTATAATTTGAGACCATTGCTCGTTGTTCTGCCATCCATCATTACTGAGAACAAGCCCTCTCCATCCTCTTTGGAACCTCCCATCATGAAGTTGAAGGCTGCTATCAAATCCCCCCTCACTCCTGTCTTCTTCAGACTAAATAAGTCCAAGTCCCTCTCCTTGTGGGTCATATGCTCCAGCCCCCTAATCATTTTGGTTGACCTCTGCTGGACCCTCTCCAATGCATCCACATCCTATCTATAGTGGGGGGCCCAGAACTGGATGCAATACTCCAGATGTGGCCTCACCAGTGCCAAATAAAGGGAAATAATCACTTCTCTAGATCTGCCCACAATGCTTCGCCTAATGCATCTTAGTATTCCATTAGCCTTCTTCACTACCAGGGCACACTGTTTACTTATGTCCAGCTTCTCATCCACTGTAATCCCCAGGTCCTTTTCTTCTGAAATGTTGAGAGAAACATGCCCACCCCACCCCCCATTCCAGAAAAGGCAGTAGGTCCAAGTTACACGTTCCCATATGATTTTCCTCCCTGATCTTTACAGCCTAAAATAAGCACTGCCAGGAGAACACCACTGACTGCGTCTAGACTGGCATGATTTTGCGGAAATACTTTTAACGGAAAAGTGGCCATTTTATTTTGCAGAAATACTTTTATACGGAAAAGTATAGACGCAATTTTGCGCAAGAAAGCTCCGATGGCCATTTTAGCCATCGGGCTTTCTTGCGCAAAACATTAAGGTGCCTGTCTACACTGGCCCTCTTGCGCACGTATTCTTGCGCAAGAGGGCTTATCCCGGAGCGGGAGTGGGAAAGTATTTGCGCAAGAAGCACTGATTTTGTACATTACAAAGTCAGTGCTCTTGTACAAAGTCAGTGCTCTTGCGCAAATTCAAGCGGCCAGTGTAGACAGTTGGCAAGTTTTTGCACAAAATCTTGCCAGTCTAGATGCACCCATTGTGTTTGGAGAATCATCTGGAAGCCTGGAACAGTGATGGCCAGTGTAGACTCTGAAGCATCCTTCCCCAATCAAAAGTGGCTGGAATTATCCCACTGACTGATGGAGTTGCCCATCCCATCTCCAGTGACTGCTGAACCATCCCTACCAGAGATGTTTGACCTCCACAGGCTCACGAAAACCTTTCCAAGGAGTCACTTTTGGTTACTGGAATAAACTGGATGAGTCAATTGTTTTCAGAAGCGGAGCCCTGGGAAAGGCTATCCAGGTGCCATGGAAGCTCTTCACTCCACCTCCCACGTTGCAAAATATTCAAGCTGAACCCTGTGTTTTGCTAACATCATAATGCTCAGGAACAAAATAGAAACTCTACCAAAGGAGCATATTTCATCTACACTTGTTTGCCAGACAGTGTTGCTTCCATCCCCTACATGTAGTTCTGATGGGAAAACAAAGCTGAGAAACAAGTCCCTTCCCCCGCTTTCTCTGTATGCAAATGCATCCTGGCACAGCAGGTTTATCACAAGCGCATGAAGGACATATTTGTGGGATCCCTTGTTAAAATCCTGGCAGTACCTCTGCTTTGCACTCTCCAAACCTTGAGTCTACAAAATTGGCCTGGCAATTCACCAGGACAGACTTTCCTGTGAAATTTTCAGCCCCAGCCCGGAGCCCAGCCAGACTGGAAATTCTTGAGAACAGCTTTTCTTGTGGTGTTACAACATTCATGCCTCTGGGTGACTGGATCCAAGCAGTGCAGAGACAGCAGCCTGAAGGAAACAAAAGTTATCAGGATATTTCTGCACCACAAGAAAGCTTTAGTCTATTTCAGTCTCCATTTTGGGGACAAGGTTCTAGTCACTTTCTATTTTATTACCCCTATATACAGACGCACACACGCACAAATATTCACATGCACAACACTCACATGCACAACACACACACAGTATTCATAACCACAGCTTTCCCTTGCCTCAATCAACTTCTCCTTCAGATTAATACTGCAACACCATCAATCAAAGTTTGTTGTCATGACAATGATTGAACTGTGCAGTGTAACATCCTGATTCTGTATTGGTGGGGAATGTTTGACCCTGTCAGCTTAGGATGGGAGATCTTCTCTTCTGGTCTGGAATCCCACAAAGCTACAAACCCTATTACTGCTACGGCTAAGAGAGAATCCCCATTAGTTCAAGTCACTGGGGTGTAGAGTTTCAGATCTAACTTCTGTTTCCTCATAATCATTTATGCAGCTTGGAAAGTCCGGTGATGTTGAAATTCAGTCATGAGTTGGTTACAACAGGCCTATCATTATATGAAATATGACATGGCTGGATCAAATGATAAACTAATAAAGGACTGAAAGAGAGGAGCAACAACACAAAGGAGCAGTAGGAAAAAGCTGACAGAGAAAACTATGGAAAACTTGCGGGGAAAGTGAGATAAATACATGCCTGTTTCAGCAGAGGAACTACTAAAGTGCAGTCTTGCTGCAAGATACAGGATAGAATATAAATGAGGTGAAATATCAGGGTGCATCTAGACTACATGGCTCCATTGACGGAGACGTGTAAAGTGTTTACTCGACATAGGCTTCCCTTGTTGACCGCGCCGCGTCTAGACTGCTATGCTGTGCCAGATCAGCTAATTGTCAGCACAGTGCGGTGGCCATTTTTATTTTAATGAAATGGGGATTATTTAAATCCCCACTTCATTGACTATGTCAAGTAAACTACTTTACATGACTCCGTTGATGGAGCCATGTAGTCTAGACACACCCTCCGAGTCCTCACATAGGGTGCATCTACACTGCACCTGTTATGTCATGTCGGCTACGTCTACATTGGCCCCTTTTCCGAAAGGGGCATGCTAATTTTACAGGTCGTAATAGGGAAATCCGCGGGGGATTTAAATATCCCCCGCGGCGTTTAAATAAAAATGTCCGCCGCTTTTTTCCGGCTTTTAGAAAAGCCGGAAAAGAGCGTCTACACTGGCCCCGATCCTCCGGAAAAAAGCCCTTTTCCGGAGGATCTCTTATTCCTACTTTGAAGGAATTGATTTCCCTATTATGACCTGTAAAATTAGCATGCCCCTTTCGGAAAAGGGGCCAATGTAGACGTAGCCGTCGAGTTTCACAATATAGGAAGAAATCAGTGGAAATACAGAGAGCTTGAGTAGTTGCACGTGTCCATTTTATTGCATAGCACAGAACTAACTAGAACACACCCAAACCAGCTGGGCTGACCCCAGTGATCTAACTCAGTTACTATAACAAGATCTATATTTATAACCCAATACACAACATATTCCTCCCCCCTTAATAAAAACATCCCTTTAAGAGAACAAAAACTAACTATGAAATGAGGGTAGACCGCCGCAAGTTTGCATCTAACCTTGGGGATTATTCTGCCCCATCTATGAGTTAATCTCAACTAAAGGACCAGCCGCTGAGGAGGCCTCCTTTCTCTAGGTGGATTACGGTGGACGTCTGGCGTTTTTGCACCCGAAGGTGTTGTGGGTGCAGGCCTGACACTGGGCTGGGAACCTGAAGTGTGAACAGGTGAGGCTGTCAGATCAGCCTGCTCAGGGAGAGAGTTTATGTTCGCTGCAGGTGGTGATAGAGGAGGAGAGTCGGGAGCAGTTGATTCTTGACATGGTAGCTCACCAGCAGTGGGAAGGACGGGCAACTCAACTGGAGATGTATCTTGGAGGCAGGCATAACCTGTCAATAACTGATCTACATGCCACAGCCAGATGAGATCCTTCGCAGTCCGGACAGTATAAGAAACAGGTCCTGTTTGAGCAATAATAGTGGCAGGGACTCATTTAGCTCCAGGAGCATAGTTCCGAGCCAAAACTGGCTGTCCAGGACTAAATGTTCAATCTTTTGCTCTGGATGCATGCCTGATGACTTGACCTTGCTGCTGATGTTGCACAATTTGTTGTGGTTCCGAGGGTTTCAGCAAATCAAAGCACATGGGCAGCTGACGTCCCATCATTAGAAAAGCTGGGGACATTTTAGTTGTAGCATGAGGAGTGTTTCTATAGGATAGTAAGAAGGTGTCCAGACTCTTTTGTATGAATCAATTTCCTCTAGACAATTTCAAAGCTTGTTTCATTGTCTGGACAAACCTTTTAGCCAATCCATTCGTGGCTGGGTGATATGGTGCTGAAGTGATGTGATAGATCCCATTTGCTTTCTTAAAATTTCCAAACTCCTGAGAGGGTATGTCTACACTGCCACCCTAGTTCGAACTAGGGTAGCTAATGTAGGCATTCGAACTTGTAAATGAAGCCCAGGATTTAAATATCCCGGGCTTCATGTGCATGTTCCCGGGCGCCGCCATTTTTAATTGCCCCGTAGTCCAGACTAATTGCAGGAGGAATAACAGTAGTTCGAATTAGGAGCTTTAATTCGAACTACCTAGTCCGTGCCGTGTGTAGCCACGGGCAGGTAGTTCAAACTAGGGGGCATTTAAAAATGGCGGTGCCTGGCAACATGCAAATGAAGCCCGGGATATTTAAATACCAGGCTTCATTTGCAAGTTCGAATGCCTACATTAGCCATCCTAGTTCGAACTAGGGTGGTAGTGTAGACATACCCAGAGAGAAACTGTGAACCTTTGTAACTCACAAGTTGTTCTAGAAGACCAAAAAGACAAAAGGTTCCCTGTAGTTTTTGGATAGTACTCTCAGCAGTAGTGGAAGGCATTATACAGACTTCTGGCCATTTGGAATGAGCATCTACCACCACCAATAACATGCAGTTTTCAAATAGGCCAGCAAAATCAACATGAATACATTGCCATGGTTTTGCAGGCCAGTCCCATGGGTGTAGAGGTGCCAATTGAGGTGCATTCCTCACACCCTGGCAAGAAATACAAGCTCTACTTCTTTTGTTGCTGGAGGCAGCACAGGTATCCCATCCTCTTCACCACTTGTTATGTCATGTGGAGTTTCACAGTATAGGAAGAAATCAGTGGCAATACAGAGAGCTTGAGTAGTTGCACGTGTCCATTTTATTGCATAGCACAGAACTAACTAGAACACACCCAAACCAGCTGGGCTGATCCCAGTGATCTAACGCAGTTACTATAACAACAAGATCTATATCGACAACCCAATACACAACAGCACCCATAGGTCGAAATGAGTTACACAATTTGAACTACACAAATTGTGTATCTTATTTTGATCTAATTTTGAAATAACTTATTTCAAAATAGTCTACGCAGCACCAAATTTTGAAATTAACCACTCTTCCAAAACTTCCCTTAACCCTTGTGGAACCCCTCGAGGTTTACAGGGCCATTGGAATAGCAAGCCCATTATTTCAAAATCTATTTTGAAATAACAGGCTGGGTCGAAAGACATGGAGGTATCCCAGGGCTGGCCTGAGCCATTCGTGCGCTCCGGGCCCCGGGAGCAGGGTGCTGCCCCCAGGTGCCTGGTGCATGCACGGCCCCACCCCCGCCTGGTCCGGCAGCCCCGCACAGTGCCCCCTACAATGGGGCTCCCCGGGCAGTAGCCCGGTCAGCCTGTAGCTTGGGCTAGCTCTGAGGTATCCTGAAACAGTGCTGCAAGCTAGACGTACCCTTAGACAAAACTTCCATTAATTATGCTGGGAGAACGTTACCAGAGTAATGATGTAAATAAACTTCAGAGAAGAGAGGACACTTTCTGGGTTTTCATTTGCAGAGTTTCCTTAAAATTTGTCTGTGAGCAGAAAATGCTTTGCTGATTTCCAACCAGTCCCTAAAGTTCCAGAGCTAAGTATTATTGTGACTGATTAATTATTATTATTATTCCCTTAAACCCTGGATCTTGGGGAGAGCAGCAGAGGGAGTGGTCAAATGACCCAAAGACACAACAGTTTCTGCAGGAACCTTGTTTCTAAGTTTTCCCCTACTGAACTGCTCCCAGAAACCCCACTTCCAAAGGTGAGTTACACAACTTGGAGGGCAAGTCCAGTGAATAGTCATGTTCTGGATCATCTTAAGCTATATTCCCCCATATTAGGAGTGAAAAAGACAATTCCCTCTGCCTGTCTTCCCCTCCCTTTTCCAATGCTCTGACCCAGAAACCCATTTATTTGACACAGAGAGGCTTTACTTTCAGCAATGAAGGCGTATGCAACAAAGGTGCACTTTCTTCTGGGCCCCTCTTGACAAGCCTGAGCTCAGAGTCCCCTCCACTCAAGTGGCCCATATTAAGGGCTTCAGGATCTGACTCGTAATTAGTACAATTATGGTCTGAATGGAGAAGTGAAATACAATTCCTCTGGCTGTTGTGAGGCCATGATCACTGGAAGCAGTAAGCTGAGCTACTTCTGCTTTGTAGAGTCTCGAACAATGAAGCACAACATGGCCCAGTAAACATTTCATGTTTTTATTCTCTGCCATGGGCTGAGACCCTAGTCTTCACTCCCAGCAGCGGTAACATATCAAGGGCAGCCATCAAGATGTTGCTTGCATCTCCCTTCTGCTTCCTCCAGCTCATGCTAATTGCTATCTCTCAGCAGAGTCCGTCTGGGCCTTTTTACTTAAGGGGGAAAAAAAATCCAACCAGCTCCCAGAGTTTTATAACAATATTGCCTTCTGGGGGGTTGTTTTTTAACCACGTTAGCTTCAGAAATTCAAGGCTGTATATATAAAAGCTGCCTCCGATCTATGTACAAACTATTAAAAGAAAACTTTTCTGTCCCCAGCCCTGGGTAATAAACTGCTCACAGACACAATTACGAGGAACCTTTGGCTGCTTCCATATCATTGTGGTTTTTGTTTTATTTTATGAAAAGGAGTAAATAAAAAAAAGAATTTGTCACAGATAATTTAGGAGGGAAACATACCAACTAGATGTAGCAAAAGCAGGGTGGAGGCGGACAGGGTTGTGGGTGGTGTTGTCTTAAAATTGCAAGGAAGAACAAAGTTGACAATGTATATACCCTCTCGCTCCCATCATGGTTCACTAATAACAACTGGCACAAAATAATCAGAGACATGGCCCAAACATAGCCAACAAGGGAGCCCTGGTAAATTCACAATAGCTACACAGGCCTTTTTCAACACCCATTGTAGTTTAGTGGAGTCTTTCCTTTGCCTTCATCAGATCAGGCCCATGAAGTCCAGCTGTGGGGTCAAATGTACAATGAATACGTGTATCATTAAATCTGCTGCTTATGAGCATGCACATCAAATGTCAGGAAATTAAATGAACATTGAAATGCAGAGGCTGCTGATCTTTAATTCTGATATCTGTTTTTTGACAGCACCCGTCACAAGCAAAGCCAATATCCGTCTTAGTAATTAAGAATAGACACACTGGGGCAAAGCCTGGATACCAACATTCCTAAACCTGGGAGCCTAAAATTAGGCTTATTAATCCTCATGTAGGCACCTGAAATAAAAGCAGCCTGGTATTCAGAGAGCCTGAGGACTCACCAAACCTACTCCTGCCCTGGCCAACCCAAATTCTCCACCTTTCCTGTGTGGATGGCTCTGTGACGTCTAGAAAAGAGGAAGATGTTGCCTTAGAAGAGTCTGCTCACCAGAAAGAGGAGTCCATAAGTCTGCAGATCTGAGACAATGGGGGACATCTAGGACTGCAGTTCTCAAACTTGGGCCACTGGCAGGCCCGCAACACTTTGTTTATTCACATATCTATAGCCACAGAGCCTCGCAGCTCCTATTGGCTGGTATCAGTGAACTGCAGCCAATGGGAGCTGAGAGGCTCCATGGCTACAGACCCTTGAATAAAGAAAGCATAGCAGGTCTGCCAGCGCTTACCCAGGCAGGCCTGCATCCCAAGTTTGAAAACTGGTGATCTAGGCAACTGACAATTCTTGTGAACTGGTATTACTGAGATTGGCACAGGAGGGACAAAGTGAGGAAGAAGTTAGCCCAGGGCAAGGTAGTGACATCAATGAGATAAGCCACACCTTTTTGGCAAGCTCTTTGGAGGCTTGGCTTCCATTACAATCTGTCCCATCAAAAGGCAAGGAACAGTTTAATAGAAGGATGCCAAGGCTTAACCAACCTCAGCATGCTCATGGGAGGCACTAAGCATCTTTTTGCTGGTAGCCACGCACTGCTGAGGGCCATTGACATCCAGGGGAGCTGAAAGCACTTAGTACCCTGCAGGATCAGGCCTATATTTCTTCTCCAAGTGAACTCCATCGCCAACTAAAAACTCAAAGCCTTCCCAGCTCTGTGCCAATGAAACCCAGAAGTACTTGCTGCACTTTGGTAAATCACTGTCCAGAAACCTGGAAAGCATCCAGCAACAGCTGGCCGGTGAGATGCCTTGTGTAAACCATATTTGCATTCTAGCTCTGTTTCAGCTCTGCCATTGGTTTGCTTATTGGAGACGAGAAGCAGTCCGGGTGCCCTGAGAACAAGTGTGAAAAATTAGGACAGAGGTGGGGGAGGCTAATAGGCGCTTGCATTATAAAATGCACCAAATATCAGGACTGTCCCTATAAAATCAGGACATCTGGTCACTCCGGAGAAGTAGTTCTCAAATACTGTGCCCTTTTCCAGAGTCCGATTTGTATTGTCTGCTCCAGTTACCTCACTTTAAAACTGCTCATTTGCACTATCAGACACAAAAATATAAAAGCGTTACAGCACACCAGCCCTGAAAAAATGCTTTCTCATTTGTCTGTATGGAACTGCGGTTTGCACGGACTTTGCTCTTGCTTTTAATGTAGCCTGTTGTGAAACTTGGCAAATAGCTAGATAGGCTGATGTGCCTCAGGAAGACCTCTGCATACCAGAACCAGGCCCATTGGGGCAGCTCTCATGTGAAGTTCCATTTGGCTCTCAGGCCACTCAATATGCCACCATCACTCCTCCCTCCCTCGCCGCCCAGCCCGCCCCATGGTTCTTCCACACAGCCCCTCTTCCCCCCAGTCTTTTGTCTTTTATGTCTTCATTAGCAGCACAAAACAGGCACTGGAAGTGTTTTTCCTTTTCATTAAGATGAGAGCTGAACAACAGCAGCAGCAGCGACGACACAATGCGTTTGGTAACATTTTTAATTGTCCCCTGAGGAAAGATTTCAACTGAAGTTTGGTCCCTTTGGGATGAATTAAGAGCAGAGCCACATGGGAAGGAGAGCCACAGAGACAACTAGTGCATATGGCAGTAACTTCTTAAGGACTGGGAGAGGTTGTATTGTTTTAGGGGTGAGCGTTAAACTAAAGGGAAATGGCTTTGACGCTCCTACACTGTTGAAGATGCAGCGGGCTCACTCTTAGCAGAGAGGCAGGCATCCCTGCCTTGCTTTTCAGTGACTCTTCTGCATTGGTGCCCATCGTGGTGCTGAAGGGACCAAAGTAGGTCACGCCACACCTCATCATGAAAAAGAGCTTCTGAGGGCGATAGCTGAAAATAACATGTCCCCATTTAGAAACAGAATCACACTCAACTGCAGGCAGAGAGGGAGGGGAAACTGGAGGATCCAGAAGAACTCACCCAACTGGGACAATTGACCTCTCACACCTTTTTTTTGGATCAGCTCATTAATGAGACCATGGTAAAGGACAGAGCAAGAAACTTGCCTCTCCCTCCATGTCCTTAAAGAACAAACATGTGTGTCAAAGTACACATGGAATTGTATATAGTTGATTGTATCCCTCTTTGCCTCAGCACATCACTTGCCTTCTACACAGTCAGCTTTTGGGATCATGCCTGTATATAGGAGTGTCCAGCACCTAGCACTGTGGGATCTGGATCCTGACTGGAGCCACAGGATGCTACTGAAGCATAAATATTAAATAACTGCACTTGTGGGATTGTGGAACATATGTACAGAGCATACCTTCTGTCTGCACCCTACCACCTCCAGCCCTTGCTGTATGCTAGGTGCATCATGTTTTCTTGTGGTGCCTTCCAGGCGCTTAATTGCATCTCCCTGTTGTTTCTCATTTTAGGTTTAGATTATCAGATTCATGGGTGGGGCAGAGGCTTGTCCCTTTATTCTGTGTTTGTACAGCGCTTAGCTCCATAGGGTCTGCAGCTGGGGTTCCTAGGAGCTGCATAGGAAATAAATATCAATAATCATGATAGGATATATCTGTAACATAGGCAATGTACAAGACTCCTGCTGATGTCTCTGCTCGGCAGAGATGAGCGTCTTGTCCATCTCTGACCCAAGAAGAAATAATTATTTCTCCCATTACTGTGGTGGGTGCCAGAATGGGGGTGGGAGGGGGAGAAGAGAGACAGGAGGTATGATCCCATCACTTATTGGCAGAAAGGCAATCGATTGGGGAGAGGACGGGGAAAGGAGAGAGTGGGAGCAGGGTGTAGAGGGGAAGGGGTGAGGTGAGAGCGGGGCCAAAGTTCAGAGGCCAGTGGTCCCCCATTTTGAGAGAGCTTCTGTTGCTCCTGATTCAGCCTTACACAGCCCTGTAAGCTGAAAAGTGGTTCACTGGTCCATTCTGGTGCAGACCAAGGCTGGATAAGATGCAGATGGTACTAGTAGTGTTTGCACTACTGGGCAGTGACTAGCTATGTAGTGAAAGATTTCATGCTTTGGCTAAATGGGCCTCAGCCATCGTCTTTATTTTCTTTTGTAGTGATAGGCTGTCCTCTGCCTGAAGGAGCTGAACAGAGCCGTTGGTTGCTAGGCAGTGAAGCAGCTAGGCCGGAGTCCTTGTTCAGCTTCTTAATTAGCAGACATTATCTTAATCCCAACCCACAGAAAAATGGCACTTTCTGATAGGGGACGAGATGAGATACTGGATGAAATGGAACATTGGGCTGCTCTGAGATAGGGAGCCATACCAGATGGCTCAGTGGGGAGTTTTTACAGGCACAAAGATAAATTGTTATAGGCCTCTCTACCTTTGAGCAGATTTGCAAACTTTCTTTTTGATAATTCAGATGAATAATATCAATGTTTATTTTAAAGCTTTTTTCAGTTTACAATTTCACAGCTGTACAAAATTATGGGTTGTAAGATTTTTTTCCCTATTTTTATCAATTTACATTTTCACAGTTACAGGAAATTATGGTGGAGTCAGACAAAAGGGAAGAACAATTACTTAATGACAGTAGACTTTAAGAGTCATGTAATTAAAGCTTTAAAACTGTGAAAAACAAAAATCGTCAACATCAGATGTGAAAATATACAAAGTGATGTAGCGGGCTCACTCTTCGCACGGCTTCTCACTTTTTTGCCCGGATGACTCCCTCAGGGTGTCTTGTGAGGAAGTCACCCGCATCTCCGATGCCGACACACCCCCTTTGGGTGAGGTGTTCTCTTCAGGGCACTGCCCTCTGGCAGTGACCACTCCACTGTTCATCCACACCCCCTTTTGGGTGGGAGTCACTGTTCTTCCAGTGCTCCCAGGGTCCTTCCTACTCCCGGGGACCCCTAGCTCTTCCCAGGAGCACTCAACTCCTTCCTGGAACCCCCAGTTCCTCAGTCTGCCCTGTTCCCTCCTGCACCTCTGCCTTTGTGCCTTCTGGCCTAGGGCTTCCCTGGCTCGAGCACCCCCAGCCTACCACAGCGGCCTCCATGCGAGCCACGGCTGCCTTCCTGCAGCCCAGCCTTTTAGGGTTGCCTCCGTGCAAGCCCCTGCCCTTCATGATTGCCTCCATGCAGTACTGGGCCTCAGGCCGGGTAGTCTGGGTTTGCTGGGCACAAAGCCTGTGACCCTGTGGTGGCAGAGAGGCAGAACCCTCTCCTCCTCCCAGGAGCTGCTCTTATAAGCTCCAGCTGGGCCCTCCTTAATTGCCCTCAGCTGGGCTTCTCCCTGACTCCAGGTCTCCCAGCCCCATAAAGGGCCAGTGCAGGGCAACACCCTGCCACAGTAAATAGACCTAAAACAAGCTAAGAAGTTCTCAAGCAGCATTTTTTGTACTTTACCTATCTCTAAATTTTGATAGCTATCAAGGGAAATATTTTTGGTTTGTTTATGTGTGTATGGTGCAATCAATATTAACTGATATTTACTGATTAACATCCCCGCCTTCCAAACCTACCGATTAGGCTATGTCTAGACTATGCTGAAGTTCCGAAAGAGGATTTGAAAATTCCGCAGGAATTTGCATATCTTCTTCTGATCTCACTTTCAAAATCAGAGCTTTCGAAAGTGAAAGTAGTTGGGACGTTGTTTTTTTCAGCAATTCCCTCCCCTTTTTCAAAAAGTCGCTCTTCCTAAAAAAATGAGGTTTATGCTGATTTTCAAAAAAAACCCAGCATCCCGACTACTTTCACTTTTGAAATCAGAAAGTTCTTTCAGAACTTTGGCATAGTTTAGATGAGCCCTTAGCACTGTCTGGAAAGGACTAGCTCTGGCCCCACCTCTTTTGCTCAAAGCCACGCCCCTTCTAGGCACACACAGTTGCCCCCTCTCTCCTTGCACCATGCCAGGGGCCCAGTGAGTCTGTCTTGTCACCCTCACTACCAATTAGCAGAAAAGCTAATCAAGAGTAAGATTAACCATTTGAGGGAGAGACGGTTCGGGGTGGGGGCAGGAGGGGAACAAAACAAACCAATCCAGCATTTGATTTTGTTAAAAAGAATGAGTAAGATTTACCCCAACATGACGCACTAGATGAAAAATTCACTCTTTATCGAAGATTTTAAAGCTAAGTCTGTTTCAGAGAATCTAATGTTTAGAGAGTCTTCTGTGCCCAGCTAAGTTTACTGCAGCTAGGAGTGATGCTCTGAAGGTAAGACCCAGATTTGTTTCCTGTGTTTTCCCATTGAGAAAGTCATTAATGGACACTGTATGGTCCTGGACTATGTGTTCTTCCTAGCTAGTGAAGGGTTTGTTTCTTTAATCAGGCACCAGTCATCACAGCACCTCAGCTCCACAGAACACATGTGTAGTGTCAATATCACATGGTAGGTGCAACATGTATCATTACCAATTTGCCACTTGTGGTTGCCATAGCATATGTATACATCCCAGTGCTGCAGGCTGTAGTCATACAGCATACTGAATGCTCACTATGTCTCACCCCAAGGGAGTACAAAACACCTGCCTCAACCTGTTAGTTCAGAGAGAACACTGTGTCATAGAAACTAGAATGGAAAAGACATAGTAAATCATCCAGTCTATCTGCCCATCAAACAGATAATTTAGGCCTCAGATTTTACCCATTTTTACATATATAATTTTAATGTTAAAAGGAATTTTAGTGCTGGAGAAAGATGCCAGACGGACAGCCCTGAGCAGCAAAGTTCTGGACCGTTGTTATTAACTATATTACAGTAATGCCAAGAAATGCCAGCTGAGAATGGAAACCACCCCCCTTGCACTGTGTAAACACATAGCAAGCAAAAAAGACTCCTCTACAGAGTTTGCAATTGAAATAAGCATGAGGCACAATGAGTGGGTGAAAGGAAGGTTTATTATTTCTGTTTTTCAAATGGGCAACTGAGGCACAAAGAACGGAAGTTTTCCAAGGAATTTGATAATTTTACAAATGGGATTATATGATGAGCTTGCCTGTAATAGTAGAGGGCTGGCCTGAGTGTCCAAGGATGTCTCTTCTAGTCCTACATTCAACGCTCCTATGAAATGACTTTCTCGGGCTCACACAGCTAGTTAGTACAAAAGCTAGGAATAAAACCCAGGTGCCCCGTTGAGTGTTCTTTTCACTAGGTTGCATTGCCTGCTAGGCATAGCAGCTTCAGGGCTATTCCCATCACCAGCTCCACAGAGCTGCAAATGAGGACAAGTCATGGTGAAAAAAGCACAGGCCTGCAGAATGTGAGTCAGTTACTGCTCTACCTTTCACTTGTCAATTCTCATCCAGATGATGAGATAATATGATTAGGTGAGTTGGGAATTATCAAGATTCATTCACCATCCATATTTTCATATCCCAGCCCGAGATTGTCGGCAATCAGCAAAGTGCATGCAGAGTGGCGGATTCAATTCCCCAGGCCCCATTTTTAATTCTCAAATTGAAAAATCTGATCCTTCCTTTCCTCACTCTTTCAAAAGGCTTCCCATAGAACAGTTTCCTTGAGATTTCTCTTGCTCCACACTTCCCTGTGAGATGACCATCCAATACCCCTTTAACACATATGATATGCCTAGGTCTTACCTCTTGCTGTTCCCTGTTAAATTTAAAAAATTGAATCAGTGGGAGTTTCTACACCTGAGGAAAGTGGAAAAGGAGGAGAATGCACCCAAAATGTAGGGGCAGCTATCCCTCAGTGCTGCCTGGGGTGCACCACACCTGTCCCCACACAGCCCTCAAGCTCCGTCTACACTGCAGGTATGTGTTGGCAGAGAGTATGCTAATGAAGCTCTCATTAGCATTTGTCATGCTATCATTTGCATATTCTCTGCCAATGCCTTTTGTGCAAGAGCTCTTTGTGAAAAAACAAGCAGTGTAGATGGATCTGTTTTGCGCAAAAAAACCCTTTTGCGCAAGATCCTTATGCCTCAAAAAAGGAGGTGTACAGCATACTCTCTGCCGTCAAAAAGCTGCAGTGCAGACGTAGCCTCAGAGTTACCCAGGATGCACTATGCTGCACTCCAGCTGCAATGTAAAGGGCCTCAGGCTTTGGCTGCTGCCACTGTTGCAGTAGCAGTGGTGGTGGCCAGGAGCCCTGGGCTCTTTCAAATCACTTGGCCCTGAGGCAACTGCCCCTTTTGCCCCCCTGTCAGCAGGCCTGCACACACACACGCACGCATGCACACACAAGTGCTAGCAGCGTTTAATCATGACCCATTGAAAGGATGCTGAATCCAATCTGTCCCTTTCTACACTGGCTGCAAATTCAAGTCATGTGGGCTAACTCAGTTATTAAAGATCATGTGTATCCCAATGAAAACAAGTGCAAGGAGTACAGCTGGGCATACACAGCCTGCAATGTGCTCTTGCAGGTTAGAGCTGACACCAACCACCTGAAAACGATGACCAAACCCCAACCAGCCAAACCAACCCTAACACCCCCCAAAGGACAACGGTACAACTTCATAAACTGTTTCCAGTGAGTTCCAGTTGGGCGTTTATATACAAAAGAGAAATGAAGTGGGATGCGGGGCAGCAAGGAGGGCTGTAGGTAGCAGAGGATGTGGCTTCCTGCTCAATCATGGCAATCAATTTCCACCCTAATAATGAAAATAAAATAACGAAGTGACAATACGGCAGTGAAGCCTCATCACCGCACTGAAGAGGAGACTGCTGATGCTGCTTTGTTATGTCAACCACTTCGTGCCAGCCAAGTGTTTACCACTTGCGTCGGGGGGGGGGGGGGGAACAAATCAGGTAACAGTGATTGGATTTGAAGCAGCAAAGTACAAACACAGGCTGATTGATAAAATCACAGGTGCTCAGCATCCTCTCCCCTCAACCCCCACCCTTCCTTTCTCCCATCAGGAGGAGGGCAGAATGTGGATGGCCCGAGTTTCAACCAGAGCAAATCTGTGTTGTAAGGAGAGATTTATTTTGTTGTTGAATCCTCAGAGAGGAAGGAAAATCTGTGAAGTCTGGACGGAGGCTGGTGTTACAGGAAGTGAACAGGCCTGCCAATGGGGGAGGGCAAAGGGCCCAGTGATTTAAAGATGCCTCAGGGCCCAGTGATTTAAAGGTGTCAGGGGCTCCCACCCACCACCGCTGCTACTGTGGCAGTGATGGCGGCCGGAAACCTGAGCCCTTTAAATCGCTGCTGGAGCTCTGAGTATGGCTCTGAGGGCTGGCGGGAGGAGCAGTCCAAGCTCCAGATGGCATGGAATACTGGCTACCTCAGAGCACGCCCCTTCTGCTCACGGCTCTGCCTTTTCTGGGAGTGTGGAGTCGGTCTCCACACCTTGCCCTGAGACCCACACTGGCTGTTAGCTCCCCTGCCACTGGAGATATCGAGAGAGCACAAAGAACATGGCTATGGAGAGCTAGCAGCACAAGTGCAGACACTGAAAGAGAGCATTCTTTCAAGGCTGTTACAAGGGAGAGGGAGAACATTTATTCTCCTCAACATCTGATGATAGAACAAGCAGCAATGGACTTAAATTGAACATGGGAGGGTTGGTCTAGATGGTGCTTGGTCCTGCAATGAGTGCGGGGGACTTGACTTGATGACCTCACAAGGTTCCTTCCCGATCAATGATTGTATGATTCTATTTCCCTTGCAGAATGAGTTGGAGGAGGAGCTGGGTTAGAGAAGAAATTTTAACCAACTGGATCTCACAAAATGAGAGGAGATTTACTGGGGGAGACTGATTTGCATAGGGGTGATAGGGAAAAGGTTATTCTCCAACCAGCTACACAGGGATTCAGATACATGGTGATGAGTGAGGCACAAGAATATAGATAGATACTTTTATTATTCATTAGGGCTGAGCAGATAATGTATTCAGCAAGTTTAGCTTCTTTTCCTGCTCTCCACATATCCCCAAAGAGAACACATTCAGGGTATGTCTACACTACTACCCTAGTTCAAACTAGGGTGGTTAATGTAGGCAATCGAAGTTGCAAATGAAGCCCGGGATTTAAATATCCCGGGCTTCATTTGCATCTTGCCAGGCGCCGCCATTTTTAAAGCCCTGGTAGTTCGGACTCCGTGCCCACAGCTACACGCGGCACGGAGTAGGTAGTTCGGATTAGGCTCTCTAATCCGAACTACCGGTACACCTCGTTCCACAAGGAGAATATTTAAATCCCGGGCTTCATTTGCAACTTTGGTTGCCTACATTAACCACCCTAGTTCGAACTAGGGTGGTAGTGTAGACATACCCTCATAGAGATAGGCAGCAAGGGGCTGGCAAAACAGACTGGGATGCTGGAGACCTCTATTCTCATCCAGAGACTGAGTGGCTGTGTTTGGAGATTCCATCACCTCTCTAGGTAACCCATTCCAGTGCTTCACCACCCTACTAGTAAAATAAGTTGCAGTAGGGGAGGTTTAGGTTGGATATTAGGAAAAACTGAAAACATTGCTCCTCATTCTGTCATCTGTCACCACTAAGAACAGCCTCTCTCCATCCTCTTTGGAACCCCTCTTCAGGAAGTTAAAGGTTACTGTCAAATCCCCCGTCTTTCTTCTGTAGACTAGATAAGCCCAAGTCCCTCAGCCTCTCCTTGTAAGTCATGTGCTCCAGCCCCTTAATCATTTTCATTGCTCTCTGCTGGACTTTCTCCAATGCATCCATTCTTTCTGTAATGAGGGCCCCAGAATTGGATGAAATACTCTTGGATTCTCCATTGACGTGGGGCCCAGACCCCAGACAGATTTGCCTCAGTAATACCTATATATCTGGCTCTCTATGGGTATGTCTACACAGCAAAGTTATTTTGGAATAACCGCCATTATTCCAAAATAACTACGCAAGTGTCTACACAGCAATTCCATCATTTCAAAATTATTTTGAAATAACAGACAGCTTATTCCAACTTCTGTAAATCTCATTCTATGCAGAATAATTCCTATTCCAAAATAGCTATTTCGAAATAAGGTGTGTGTAGACGTTCCACTTCTGCTATTTCGAAATAGCCCCTCACCAGGGCCATTCTAAGTTATTCCTCCAGGGCTCTAAATCGAGATAGCACGTCTACATTAGAGAAGCCTGCTTCGGATTAATTTTGAGGTTTCCCTGTAGTGTAGACATGCTATTTTGAAATAAGCTATTTCGGAATAACTATTCTGGAATAGCTTATTCCAAAATAACTGTGAAGTGTAGACATAGCCTTTAAGGGTTCTTAACCTTTTCTCACCACCTAGTTAACCATTCAGCACATAGGAGAAACTGAGGCACACACAGCATTCATACAAAATATTACACACAGATCCACTCCATCAAGTAATCATGAATCCAAATGTAAAATGTGGTTTCTACGCATAATCATTTAGGTGACTCTGAAATTAGCTCTCCATGATCTTTCTTGCCAATAAAACCCATTCACACAACTGCCTGTGGAAAAGGAAAACGCAAAAGCAGGGAGAAGAAAATTTGTCTAAACATTAGAATAAATATTCACAGAGAAGAAATTGTACTTCTTTCTTAGCTCTAATATCCATTTACTAATTTCTTGATTAAAATGAAAATGGAAAGTTCCTCAGCAGGTCCTTCATCTCTTGCCAATTTAATGTCAGGGATGCCATTACACAGCAAATGATACATTTGCTGCAGGAAATTTGACGTGTTTAAAGTCATTTGTACATTGAGTGGAGCTTATTCATGTTCCACTTGGTCAGACCTAACTTCCTGTGCTCAAGAGATGCAATCTTAAAGGAGGCAGAAATATCTTCTTACTAGTGAGAGCACCTCCAACATGAAGATACAGGAAATCCGTAAAAGAGAGTCATTGTTGGTGTACAGTGCCATAGCCATTCCACAGCATTCTTGCTATGCAATAGTGTCCCACTTAGGGGCCAGAGAGGAAATGAGAAACTGAAATGATCAGGAG
This sequence comes from Pelodiscus sinensis, assembly GCF_052426305.1. Taxonomy (NCBI): domain Eukaryota; kingdom Metazoa; phylum Chordata; order Testudines; family Trionychidae; genus Pelodiscus; species Pelodiscus sinensis. Next base: position 31,842,642 of record NC_143065.1, read on the forward strand.
CAGTGGCATCTGCAACTCCCAAAAGTGAGACATGCCAAAACAAGCAAGAAGATGGATATACTGATCAAAACTGCGCAGAGTCTAATTGTTGAGATGAGTTGTTGGGCCCATGGATAAGGATATCAAGTCTTGTGAATAAGGGAGAAGCGGAGGACGTGGTATACCTAGACTTTAGTAAGGCATTTGACATGGTCTTGCATGACCTTCTTATCAATAAACTAGGGAAATACATCCTGGATGGGGATACTATAAGGTGGGTGCATAACCAGCTGGATAACTGGTCTCAGAGAGTAGTTCTTAACAGTTTACAATCATGCTGTAAGGGCATAACAAATGGAGTTCCACAGGGGTCTGTTTTGGGACCAGTTCTGCTCGATATCTTCATCAACGATTTAGATATTGGCATAGACAGTACGTTTCTTAAGTTTGCAGATGATACTAAGCTGGGAGGGGTTGCAAGTGTTTTGGAGGATATGGTCATAACTTAAAATTATCTGGACAAACTAGAGAAATTGTCTGAGGTAAACAGCATGAAGTTTAATAAGGACAAATGCAAAGTACTCCACTTAGGAAGGAACAATCAGTTTCACATATACAGAATGGGAAATGATTGTCTAAGAAGGAATACTGCCAAAAAAGCAGACATGATTCTAGGATGCATTAATAGTAGGGTTATGAGCAAGACACAAGAAGTCATTCTTCCACTCTACTTTGCACTGATTAGGCCCCATTTGGAGTATTGTGTCCAGTTCTGGGCACCACATTTCAAGAAACATGTGGAGAAATTGGAGAAGGTCTAGAGAAGAACAACAAAAATGATTAAAGGTCTAGAAAACATGACCTATGAGAGAAGACTGAAAGAACTGAGCTTGATTAGTTTAGAAAAGAGAAGACTGAGAGGGGTCATGATAGCAGGGGATTGGATTAATGAACTCTCAAGGCTCCTTCCAGTTCTAGGATTCTACTATTTTATGATTCTGTGATAAGGATATAGGCTTCAGAAGAAAATCATGGTTACAGCTGGGTGGGAATTCTGTGAAAATTTTCAAGATTTCAGAATTTTTCTCTTTTTGCAGCAGGATGAAACTTGTACTTTCTGAAAAAATGATTTGAGAAGAAAAAAAGACAGAGAGTAAGCGAGCATATAACCTATTGCTGATATAGGCCTCTGTATCAGGTGACTGGAATGTAGCTAATGTAATAAAGATTTTTTAATCTTGGCAATTACAGGCTGGTAAATGAAATTTCAGTAACAGGGCAAATTGGCAGAAACAATATTAAGAAATAGAATGAACAGATGCATAAATACAATTTGTTGGAGAAGAGTCAACATAGTTTTTGTAAAGAGAAGTCATGCCTTACCAGTCTATTAGAATTCTGGACTGTCTCTAATTTGTCCACGTCTTTCCTGAAATGTGGTACCCAGAACTAGACACATTACTTTGGTTGAGGCAGTACTTTCTAGAACGGAAAATTACTTCTTCTGTCTTGCATACAATACTCCTGCCAATGCATCCCAGAATGATCTTTTTGTTTCCCAATATCTCACTGTTGACTCATATTTATTTTGTGGTACACTATGACTTTCAGGGTATGTCTAGACTACACCCCTCTGTCAACAGAGAGATGTAGATTAGGCACATTGAAATTGCTAATGAAACAGGGATTTAAATATCCGGAACTTCATTAGCATAAACATGGCTGCTGCTTTTTTTTCCAAATTGAAGTTTTTTGTTTTTTGTTTTTCTCGAAAAAATGGCAGTCTAGACGCAGCTCTGTTAAAAATAAACCCTTTTTCAACATATCCTGTAAACCTCATTTTTGAGGAATACAGGATCTGTCGAAAAAAGGTTTATTTTCGACAGATCCATGTCTAGACTGTTTTTTTTTTCGAAAAAGCTCCGTTTCGAAAAAAGTGGTAGCCATCTTTATGCTAATGAAGCATGGGATATTTAAATCCCTGCTTCATTAGCAATTTCGATGTGCTTGATTTGCATCCCTCTGTTGACAGAGGGATGCAGTCTAGATGTAGCCTTAGATACATAGTCATTTCCCAATTTGTATGTGTGCAATTGACGGTTTCTTCAAAGTACTCTTTTTAAGTAGAGTACTTTGCATTTGTCCTTATTGAATTTCATCCTATTTACCTCAGACATATTTTTTCTAATTTGTCTAGATTATTCTGAATTATAATCCTATCCTCTAAAGTGCTAGAAACTCCTCCCATCTTAGGATCCTGAATAGCTGGGATCCTCGAGTATTATAATGCCACGTATAAATCCATGATGAATCCACAACTTCAATAATGGATCGAGTTCTGGATACCCCATTTTTTAAAAAAGAGTGGAAGACATTCAAAGAAGGAAAACAAAGATGATAAGAGTATGGAATGGCATCCATAGGAGGAGAAACTAAAAAGATTAGGACTGTTTATCTTAGAAAAGAAATTATTGACGAGAGATATAATGGTAGTCTAGAAAATCATGAATAGCATTGGAAAAAGTGAATAATGAAGGATTATTTCTCTTCCCCATGATACAAAAACCAGAGAAATTAATAGACAGTAAAACAAGGACTTTTCTACACATAACTGAACTGTGGACTACAGTTGTGCATGGTAGTTCTTATGCTCAAGAGAAATAGACTGACTTCAGAAAGCCTGGCTATTGCAGATTCACCTGGGATGGGGGACACCCTGATTCAAATCACTGATTTGATCAAGGAAAACAGTGCTTTGAACCGAAGCCTATCAGAGCCTCTGTGAGTGATTCAACCACCAGGATGTTGTCTTATCTGCTCGGGGGCTCTTTCTTGTTCTTCTTATGCCCAGAAATTCCATCCTGCACGTGAGAACCCTTCCCAATGAAGGTTCAGGTGAAACAGACCCAGTCCAATGAAAAATATTGCAGCTAATGCCAAAACTCCCCAGGTATGTCCACACCACACACTTACTTCGGAATAAGCTATTCTGGAAGAAATAGCTTATTTCGAAATTGCATGGCTACACTACAAGGAAGCCTTCAAATTAGTCTGAGGCAGGCTCCCCTAATGTGCACACACTACCTCGATTTAGAATCCCAGGATACACTAGGGAGTAATAACTTTGTATGGCCTGGGGAGGAGCTATTTCAAAATAGGAGCAGTGGAGCATCCACACTACAGCCATTTTGAAATAGCTACTTCAGAATAGGTGTTAGTCCTCGTGGAACGAGCTTTACAGAAGTTGGAATGAGCCATCCATTATGTTGAATTTATTTGTAAACCTATTTCATATAACAGACACTCCTGTATCATGAGCTTTCGTAGGTAAAACCCACTTCATCTGATGCATTGGAGAAGATATATGAAGAGGTGAAAGAAAAAAGTGAGATCACGGCTGTTATTCTGAAATAATGCGACTATAGAGATGCACCCCCATTGACTTTGCAGGGGTCAGTCTAGCACTGCAGGTAATTATAGGCCTGATCTTGTGGGGTATTATTCTGCTCGTGAGAGGTGCTAGGCACTCTCTGTATTCGTACCAAAGTTAGCAGCAGCTGACAGCACCCACAGATTTGGGCCCTTAGTGAAGATCTGGCAATGTTTTCATTTATTCTGACAACAGTTTTCCGTTCCCCCCCTGTTCTTAGTTAGTTGAAATAAGCTCTTGTTGATGAAGCCAAGATTTTCTTCTCAGTCACTTTATAAATCTATTTCAATCAATTAGTAAATGCAATTTAAAAAAACCCAAAAAACCACTGACACCAGCTTTAAATGCTGGCTCAATCATCTCAGCTTCCAGACGCAGCTCAGATTTCATCGAGCACCTAAATTCCACACATGGGTGATCTCACTTGCTTCTTTCCTTACCTCCCCTCTTCCTATAGCTTCTCCACCTCATCAGATACAGTGGGTTTTACCATGAAAGCACATGATATATTTGTTACAGGAGTGTGTGTTATATGAAATAGAGTACTCCTTGCTTTTTGTAAATCTATGTAACAGAGGAAGCATTTGGGCTCATAGGGTATGTCTACACTACCACCCTAGTTCGAACTAGGGTGGTTAATGTAGGCTTCCAAAGTTGCAAATGAAGCCCGGGATTTAAATATCCCGGGCTTCATTTGCATCTTGCCGGGCGCCGCCATTTTTAAATGCCCGTTAGTGCAGACTCCATGCCCGCGGCTACACGCGGCACGGAGTAGGTAGTTCAGATTAGGCTCTCTATTCCGAACTACCGGTACACCTCGTTCCACGAGGAGTAACGGTAGTTCGGAATGGAGAGCCTAATCCGAACTACCTACTCAGTGCCGCGTGTAGCCGCAGGCACGGAGTCTGCACTAACGGACATTTAAAAATGGCGGTGCCCGGCAAGATGCAAATGAGGCCCGGGATATTTAAATCCCGGGCTTCATTTGCAACTTCGGATGCCTACATTAACCACCCTAGTTCGAACTAGGGTGGTAGTGTAGACATACCCATAGGCATTCAACAAAAGAGGGTCAGAGCCACACCTGGCACAAATCATTGCAGCTCCTTTGAGGTCACTGAATCAGTAACAAAACGTAGGTTTCCCTTAGAGAGCTCCTATCAAAACACTGATGGAGTTCCACTATGCTTAATTTAGGAGATCTGATGAGATCATAGTCCAAAGCAGGGTTGGCTGCAGCATCCTTCTGGGTTCCCAACCCTTTCCTTTCACAGAAAGACATATTCTATAGGTCCAAAGATTTGGGGGAAGGGATGAAAGAGGTGTAAGCATCACTCAGTGTATGTTGCTATGGTACTACTAAGCCCTTGACTGGCTGGGGTTCTGTACTGCTGACAAATATGCAAATAAGTTATGTTATATTGGTACTAAAAAAATACAATCATTGTGTAGATAACCAGCCAGGAACGTGAGCGACTGCACATGGCAACAGTCAATAAAAAAAAAGAGATCCTCCCCAAGAAGCGTATTTTTACATCTATCACCCATGCTGGCAACCCAACTGAGCCAAATATGGAGAGCTAAAGGAAAAGTTGAATAGCAGGCCCCCTTCTCCCACCAGAGCAGGAGCAGCTGCTGAATCCTGAACAGTGCTGGGAACCACAAAAAAAAATTTCAAGAGGAAATATATATGAAGCAGAACAGAAGTTTGGGCCTCTTCCCACCTGCTTGCTGGCTGATGTGGAGCTGCCACGAAATACTACAAATTGGGCAAGCTGGTAGGTGATGCTAGGCAATGTGAGAGAGCATGTGGGATTTAAATCTTTGGTGGTCCTGCGCCCACACTATTCAATGGTAAAACTCCCACTGATTTCAATGGGGCTCCTACTGCATGACTGTGGATAACCTCAGAATCTGTGTACTCTATGCCTACTTGAATATTTTTGATACCATAAATGTTACCTCCTGACCCCTAAATTTTCCTGGGCAAAATAACCCTGACTTGCTTACAAATAAGTATGAAATTATTCTCCAAGAACTGTGTCAAAACACAACCACTTACAAAAGCATTACGGAGGTGTTTGTGTCTGCGGCTATAGAATTCTGTAATGCTTCTTTAAAGCAGGGGTATGTTCAACTGAAGAAGACACTGCAACACAATTATGACTGCTACTGCTGATCCAGCACAGCAAACATCTAAGGAACCAGTAGCATGTCAGACGTACTGCAGCTTGGAGTCAAGTGAAGCCATGTCAGATGCTAGGCTGTCTAGGCACAAGCCTAGTGGGTCCTCACAAGGGCACAGACATGGGGATCAACTAGAAGCTATTTCACTAGGGGTGGCAGAAAGGGGAAGGCTGGAATAGCTGTAATTCATCATAAAAAAACTGTCCCAGTCTTGGCCCAGGGGAGGCAGTTTCCTAGAGGTCAGGGCTCCTCTGGTGCCTCTCCATTCCAGTATCTGCTAGAGGCAAATCGCAGCTAGGTTTCCAAGTTGGGATCGGATACTGGTGTGTCTCATTGAATCTCTTGCACTGGCTCTCTGTTTCGTCTGTGTTGCTTCCCCTCAAACCCTTCCCAGACCTGAACCAGGCTGCAATGCCCAATGGTCACACCTTGTTCCACATGTGTGTCACCGCCCACCCCTCCCCTTCGCCCTGTTGCAGCTTTGCTCGGTGCTCTCCTCTGCATTCAGCTTCCCTGCTGTTCCACTTGCCATGTGGCTGCCTCCTTCCCAAGTGCAAGGTTACTTCCTGGATCAGGGTCTTTCCTTAGGGTATGTCTACACATCAAAGTTACTTCAAAATAACAGCCATTATTTCGAAATAACTTTACTAGCATCTACACAAGCCGACCGCTATTTTGAAATTAATTCGAAATAGCAGAAGGCTTATTTTGAAATTGATAAACCTCATTCCATGAGGAATAGTGCCAATTTTGAAATTGCTATTTCCAAATAAGTGCTGTGTAGATGCTTATTTTGAAATAGGGAGCCTACAGCCCTTCCCAGGGTGCCCTGCTGGCCACTGTGGCCTCAACCAAGAAAACTCCTCTCCCTCCTCCTCTCCCCAGAGCCCTTAAAAGGGTAGAGTCTGGCCACAGTGCCTGTGCCAACTCCAAGCCTGCCAGCCCAAGACAGTATTCACAGCCCCTGACCCAGTGGTCCCAACATGAGCCAGCAAGCTACTGGCAGCCAGCCCTCCACTGGTCCCCAGGACCAGTTCCCCAGCTCCCAGGAGCCTGCCAGGGGCTGGAAAAGGCAGGCGCCTTCTTGGTCCAGGGCAGAGATCATGGATCTCATTCAGGTTAGGAAGGATGCCCCCAATGTCCATGATCTCCGCACTAGATGGAGAAATGCATCGGTCTATGGCAGGATAGCTGCCAGCATGGCCAGCAAAGGCCACATCCACACCCAGGAGCAGTGCAGATGAAAATAAAAGAGCTTCGGCAGGCATATGTCAGGGCCACAGGGGGCAGGTACCAACCAGGGGCACGCACACCAAGCTGCCCCGATTTCAACACCCTGGACTGCATCATTGCGGGGAGGGACGGTCCGTGCTCCCCAGGTGGTCGACAGCCCTGGGGCAGAGGGACCTGACTAGGGCATCGAGAAGGAAGAGAGCCAGGAGCCACAGCAGACCAGGTGGAGCATGCTGAGCAGCCAGAACCCCTGAGCTGCCCCAACGGACCTGTCGCCAGTGTCATCCGAGGTCGGGGAGGCAACAACAGGTAAGTGCCATCACTGTCCCCTTATGCAGGGGGGAGAGGGACAGAAACCAGGGACTGCGCGTGTGGGCCTTGCTGTCCACGGATCACGCAGCAACCTGTGCATGTGCGAGCATGTGCCATGCCACCCCTGGGCATGTGGCCCCAGCTGGCTGCCACACAGGGGCCTTACCCTGTTAGCCACATGTGTGTGTGAAGAGGCATGACATTCTCCTGACTTCGAGGTGGGACACAGCAGGACGCCCTCTCTCCACAAGGCCACTCTACACAGAGGTAGGGGACATCTCTCCCTGCCACACACACACTATATACAGCACAGGGGCATGGGTGTGGTCTCGGGGCAGCTCCCACTCCCGGGGATAGCAGGTCATTCCAAACATGGCCTCTGTGCGAGCACATCAGCTCTGATGGTGCAGGGAATGGTCATCCTCACCTTGCAGAGCGGGGCTGGGCTTCACCCACTGTTTCCCCAGGGATAACTGACCACTTCTCTTGTTTATTCACAGCCACACCAGCTGCTATTTCGAAAGGCATTTTGTGTGTATACACGTTATTTCAAAATATCTAATTAGATATTTCGAAATAGCACTGTAGTGTAGATGTACCCTTAGAGATCTTCCCCCGCCCTTTACTGTTTAAAGCATGTTTCTCAAAGTGGTCCACTCTGAGACACCTGCTAACGGGCCACTGTGGTTTGTTTATTTGCCGGCTCCCATTGGCTCTGGTTCACTGTTTGCAGCCAATGGGACTGCTTTGAGAAACACTGGTCTAAAGGAAGAGGATGTGCCTGCCTGCCCACCCTGCAGGGGAAGAGGGGCTTGGTGAGAATGATAGATTCCTGCTTAGCAGTCATCAGAGTTAAGGAGAAAAATCTTCCTAGGAAGAAAACTTGGTCTCTGGCCCAAGAACTTTGAGGCTAAAGATCTGATCCTGCACCACCTAACTCAATGTGAGCTTTGCCTAAGCAGCCAGTCCTGCAAAGTGTTGATTGCTCAACTCCTGAAAATGCAGAGCCTGCAGCTTCCAGGGGCTCTGCACCCGATAAGATCACGCTCTTGGGCTATGTCTATACTACGCCCTCTTCCGAAAGAGGAGGCTTTTCCGAAATTTGGCCCAATGTAAATGGGCCACATTTTGGAAAAGCCACTTCTGAGAAAACTATCGGAAAAAGATACTCAAATTGCAGAGTGCAATTTGCGTACCTTTTTCTGATAGATCAGTGTTGTCTAGACATAGCCCCAGTAAGAAAGTCTTCACTGTTTAGATACCCAGGAGCTCACCTTGCTGCAAGCAGACTGCCCCTTCTCAAAAAGTTGCTGATCCGTGAATGATGAAAGACTTTGTGAGAAAGCCTCTATTGCATGTGAAAAATATTGTGGAAACAGGCACCAGAAGCCACAATTGTAAGCAAAGTCCAAAGAGACATGGCTTATGAGTCTCTTAGGGTAGGCCAATGCACCAAAGACAGACCTTAGGCTTGCCCCTCCGGCTCAGGCTACAAGGTTGTTTCATTGGTGTGCAGGCTTCCAGGCTTGGTCTGGAGTCGGAGCTCTGGGACATTCCCACTGTATAGGGTCCTAGAGGCCAGGCTCCATCTAAACCTGAACATCTACACAGCATTGAAACAGCTCCACAGCCTGAGTCCTGCAAGCGCAAGATGGCTGCCATGGGCCAGCTGCTGGTTCTTTGCTGTGTAGACATATCCTCAGACTCATTGAAAAATTAACCCTATCTCAGGTTACACTCCAGCCATGCCTGCCACCACGTGGTTCTCCTCTCATTTCTGGCTGCATGCTCTCCTTTCATAGAGGGACAATTTAATGGTCTGCTGTTTCTTGGAAAAGGGACTTCACTTGAATGTTCAGACTAGAATCTTAGACTTACTGGAGGTTTTCTTTTTTATGAGGTGATTAGCCTATGAATGAGACAGGAAGGGTTTCTGGTCTTGTGACTTCTTTTGCCAAACGGCTTTTGCATATTAGCTCCTAACGCCTGCATTGACTGAGGGGTGGATGGATTTATCGGTGAGTCTTCAAACCTCCCCTCCCACTCCATTAGCATGCCTAGTCTCTTTCTAAGCCTAGTCCTCTGGAAGAGTGGAATTAGGACCTCTGGTCTGTTTTCTTCCATGACATTTCATGAGTGAGTTCAGAGCCCTCTCTAATGGAACAGGAACAGCCAGCGGAGTAGTGAACCTCACTACACTATCTGACCAATGCACTGCAGCCAAAATCTGGCCATATCTCCTCTGGAAATGAGTAGGTGCCTATTCCATTTGATCCTAACAACCTAAACAATCTTACAGGAGAAGGGGTTCTCACTCTTTCTCTCACCCTTCCACATTTCCACAGCTATCAGAATAAGCCACACATCCTGCTAGCCCAAAGGTGAGCAATAAAATAGTAGCAGTTCACCAGAGTTAGTCCCGGTGGGCCACTGCTGCTATATTTACCTGCACCCTCTGCATCTCCCATTGGCTGGGAATGGCGATACACAGCCAATGGGAGCTGTGTTTCCCCATAGCTGCAGAGGTACAGATAAATATGGCAGAGTGGGGCCAGCCAGGGGCTAACCTTGGCAGACTGATCTGGCCCGCAGGCCAGTATTTACTCATCCCTGTGCTAGACAGAAGGCCCTTACAATGTGGGGTGAGGTTCAGCATGCAGAGCTCTGAATCACCTGCCTTTAATGAACTGAATGCCTTTGCAAGAGCCACGGCTTCAAGCTGGATTTCTGCAATGATGACATTTGCATTTACTACACAATTACTTGTCTTCTTGAGGAACAAAAGGATCATTGGATTCCTTGGGGGAAAACAGCTCGACCAGTATGTCCATGGAGCAGGGAATACTCCCTGCTCCAAGAGCTGGATTTATCTCCTCTTTACAGCTGGCCATTGCTTGAATGTCAAATATTTATTGAATCCACGTTTTTCACTGGAATTAAGAATTTCCCCAGAGAAAATGTTTGTTGTAGGGAACATGTAGGCAGTGCAATTTCGCCCATTCTGTGCCGATTGTTCATGTTTTTCACTGGTGCTGCTGCTGTTCCTTGGAAATCAATATCGTATTACATTATGCCTGGGGCATTCAGCTGTGTTCCGTGCATTTAGTGAGTTACCTCCTGGTGAATGGATCCCATGGGAGCTTCCAGGACCAACGCAGTAGTAAACATGCAACTGCCACCAACACAGCACATGGATATCACCCAATGGCTCAGATACCGGAAGAAAAAGATTTCATAGACAACAGCTCATTGTATGCTTTTGTTTGTGTTTCAACATTGAGTCGATCACGTTCTTTCAGTACCGCCCTTGGATGACTCAATGCATGGCTCAAGAAGATACAAGATGACAAGGCACATTTGTATTTCCTGCTCTTAGATGCAGTGAGGTGAAGCGTTAGCATGTTTGGTTCCGGACAAAGGGAGCAGAAATAACACTAGTACTTAGCACTTGTACCAGACTTCACCTGTTCAAGGCTTTAACCATTAGTTAGCATATTACTGATGGTATGAATATGGCAGCATTTTCTCCCAGAGTTGGGCAAAATGATCCTGTGTATTTAAGTCACTCAAACACAGCTCTTATTGAAAGAGGTGGTAGCTCATGGGAACAGAGGGTATGTCTACACTACAGCACTATTTCGAATTAACTTAATTCAAAATAGTTAATCCAAATTAAGCTAATTTGAAATAATGCATCTATACACAAAAACCATTTCGAAATAGCGTTTTGCTATTTCGAAATAGCGCGTCCACACTGAGTGGACCCTGAACTGAAGTTAAGGCTGGCCGGAACAAGTGCCAGCAGGGCATCAGGTTAGGACTTAATGTGTGGGGCTGCTGCCTGAGGCTAACTGAGCTCCAGGCTTAAAGGGACCCTACCCCCACCCCAGACAGACAGTTCTTAGGGTTCTTCCCTTGTTTGTCTATTTCGATGAGGGACAGCAAAGCAATCCTGTCTTGGAGTGCCCTGAGTGCCCACACTCAGGACACCACAGCACTTGGCCACATGGGCACGCCGAATAACTGCTGTTATTTCGAAATAACTTTGTAGTGTAGACATACCCAGAGCAATCTTCACCTATAAGTCACCAGTTCAAATTGAGCCCAGGTCTGTAATGATTCTAAGTTCTTATAATACGACAGCTGGGTAGTACCCTATGTGAAGTGACTGAATAGGGATCAGCCCTGTTCCTAGCTAACAGGTCTCCCTTTGCATTTAGTGGTACTTCTTGGCACTCTAGTGAGAGACAGCAAGTATCTGAAGGGTCCATGAAGACACAGCTTCAGCATGCCCCATTAGCTGAGCACTTGGGTGGCCACCCAGGAGAGATTCAAATGACACCCAGCTGATTAGTATAGTGCCCACAGCTGGCAGCATGTATTTCTACTGGTGGTGCACATCTGCACATGAATAGAAAAATTAGAGGGAACACTGCTCAGCTCTGTGCTCAATTCTGAAGTGGGGGTCCCTGCTAGATGAAATGGTGTCCTCTGTCTATGTTGCACCTATACACTGGGGATATGGAGAGAATATGTCAATCTGATGCCTTTCTTTTGCATTTAATCCACAAAGAAAATGAAATGAGGAAGATTGTTTCCAAATTAAAACCTTTACATTAACCTGGTTTGGAGACCATCCTTAGGACCATAGACTGAGCTGAGATAATTGATAGAATGACAGACTGTAGAGTAAAAACCAGACTTACATCAAAGAAATGACACCATTCAGCTGGAAAAGCTGCTCTCCCCCATCCTGGAACTTAGGCCAGGCTTCAGTATGCAATCACATCCAAATCTGTCTGGGTTGGCCTTAGTTTTACCCTATCAGAGACGAGAAGCAACCCAGTGGAACACTTAGCCATTGTAAGTAGAGTTTTGGGAGCCAAAGTTGATGGAGGGAAGCTGCTTGCTCAACTTAATGCAGAGCTGGGAGGTGAAAGCTGATTCAGAAGAGCATGTGAAACTGTCAGTCTGGTGCAAACACTTTCTGCTGATTGTGTCACACTCAGCTTCCTAAACAGGGAGCTCAGAAGCTGGGTCCTATTTGCATGAATTTCACATCCCTCTCTTTGGCTGAGAACACACTCTGCTGCTCGACGGACAGCTCCTTTCTGACTCAGTGCTCTAATTATATTTTACAGCTGAAATATGGCACTTATGTCAAAGCTGATGGGTAAAAGTCTACAAAAAGCAGCTGCTTTTCAGTAGTTTTCCTCTTCATTCATTTCCATGACTTTCCCCTCATGCTCCTCCTCCTGCTCCTCTCCCTCTCCCCTCCTCCATCCTAGTTCAATTTTCCAGGTTCTAGTAACTCTGGAGAGAGAGAGAGAGAGAGAGAGAGAGAGAGAGAGTTTCAGAGGAGTAGCCATGTTACTCTGTAACTGAAAAAACTTAAAACAGTAAATACTCCCACAGCACCTTAGAGACTAACAAAAAACGTAGATGGTATCATGAGCTTTCATGGACACAATGGGCTACCACTGTTTTTTAATTTTTTTCTGGAGAGAGAGAGATTCAGAAACTCCATACTGCCTCCTTTTGACTAATGGTCATTCTCTTAATGTATTCATTTATTTTGCATTTCCAGACAGCACTCCTTAGGCCAGGGTGGAAAACCTATTTTGGGTCAGGGGCTGCTGACCCACAGAAAAATCAGTCAGGAGCTGCACTCAAATGAGAAGCAAAAGAATCAAATAAACCTTCACTGATGTGGCCCATGAATGAGGAGAAATACACTCCCCATATTCCCCTCACACACCAGAGCCTGTGGGGGGGGGGGGAGGGGTGGCTGGTATATTTTGTCTGCTGCAGCCCCACAGTGAGTTGATGGTGGGAGGAAGGTGAGGACTGAAACGCCAGTGCAGGCTCTCCATTGTTGGGGGGGTAGGGAGCTCCAAGCCTTGGGGGCCAGATCCAGGCAAGCCAGGGGTTACATCCAGCCCCTGGGCCTTAGGTTCCCCACCCTGCCTTGGGCCCTGGTCAGCAAGTAGTAGAGAGACGAACGACTCTGGGAGGGGGGTAGTTTGTGGCTTGCACCCACCACAGTGCCTGTTGGAGGTGTTTTTCCTTATAGGCTGGTAGCCAGTGTGATACTGGTTCCTCAGCACAGAAATGAGGGGGAGAATGTCTGGAAGTTAGTTATAGCACCTTGATTCTGAGGACCAGATGTTACTAGGAGCTGTGGCTGGGCTGCTCTACATTGCATCATTGGTACAAAGTCTTTAATGCCCCCTACATCAGTGGAGGATAGACTTAGTAGAGGTCCAGTCAGACACACCCTCTCTCTTCCAGTCATACATACCCTCTCTCTTCTGGCTGAGGCTGATTGGGCCAGAGTTTTGAGACAGCTGCAACACATCTGAGCATCTTAGAGGGGGCAAGGGGACCATAATTTGGCCACAAATGTAAGCTAAATGACCAGTGACACCCTGGGGAATTTAGCTTACATTTGTGGCCAAATTATGGCCCCTTTACCCCCTCTAAGATGCTCGGATGTGTTGCAGCTCTCTCAAAACTCTGGCCCAATCAGGCTCAGTCCCAGAGCAGTGCCAAACAAACAGCCTCACAGTCATCCCTCAGAGGGAGTGGTGAGTGTCTCACCCTTTTACAGATAACACACACAGTACGGTGAAGTTAGTGTCACAGTGATGTTAGAGCTTAGGAATGCCTGGACAGCCAGCCTCATCCTCACACCAGCCTGATTCTCTCCTATGACTTTATTCACCTCACTGGATGTTGGAGCTTTTCCTGCGGGACGGTTACTCTCTGGGCATCCCTAGGTATAAACTGCAACACCCTTTCTGCTGCTCCTTACAGCCAGACAGATGTAGTGGAGGGTTAAAAGCAGGAGGGAAGCTGGCCTGCAGCAGCAGGACCACAGCATGGCTATCAGAAGGACATGATCTCTCATTTAGCTGCAGTAAATGACAAATTGTGTCCAGGCAAGCCTGCCTCCTTTGGAGACCACAAAAGTGATGGTTTCTCATTTCCGAGGGTGTGTCTAGACTATAGGGTTTTGTAGACAAAAGCGGACTTTTGTTGACAAAACTATACCTGTGTGTCTACACTACCGCCGAGTTCTGTTGACAGTAAGTTGACAGAACGCAGCAGTTTTGTTAACGGCGGTGAACCTCATTCTACGAGGAGTAATGCCTTTTTTCGACAGTTATGTTGAAAAAGGGCGCTATTGCATCCACAATGTGCTTTTTCAAAAGAGAGAATCTAGACTTTGTTGAAGAAGCAGCTTGCTTTGTCAACAGAACTGGGTGTAGTCTAGACGCTCTTTTCAACAGAGGCTTTGTCGACAGTATCTGTCGACAAAAGCCTGTAGTCTAGACATACCCCTAGAGTCTGACTGAAGGACGAAGGGGGACAGGGTACGTTCAAGATGCTGTTCAAGTGCTTTGCAGGACTGGACAGTAGCTATTTTCTCCATTTCCACATGAACATTCAATGTAATGTTATTCGGAGTCCTCAGCAAAGTTAAAATGGAAGAGGAAAGATCAGGAGTTTGAGAGGCAAATGCAGTTTCCTTTCATTGGTTCAATTTGAACACTCAGAGGAGAATTTAAAGGTGACTTCGATGTCCCAATGGCATTTCCATTTTTTTAAATTAAACAAATGAGCCCATTCAGTATAATTTTTTGAAATATTTTGTTTGACCCAGATCTGCATTTTTCCATGAAAAAGTTTCATTTAATCAGTTTCATCCCCTCCACTGACCCAGGCTGGATTTGAATGAATGACACAAAAGCTGAACAAATCTGAACCTTTTCATCACCTTGTCATTCTCCTCTCATTGTACATTTAAGATAGCACCATTCCTGTGGCTACTGCTGGGAAACAGAAGTTATCCAAAGAGAACTGATTCTGAGAAAAGTTTGCCCTCCTATAATGAAATATTTTTGAAGCAGTTAATTAAATTACTTGCAAAATTTCCTTATTCCTTATTTTCAGGCAAGGCCACATTTTAGGCCACATGTCTTGTTAATGCCTTTAATTGATTCTTATTCATATCAAAGGTGCTTTTATTTATATGGTTTGTTATTTACCTATTACACTACCAATAAACAAAAATCATACATTATCCTCTTAGTCAAATTATGTCTGTAAACAGGCAGGCATGTGCCCATTTTGTATAAGAGTATGAGCTTTAGGCAATCTTTCAGATATCAGGGGCCCAGCATATTGAGTGCCTTGAAGAAAAGGACCAAGATTTGATAACTTCCACTATTAATATGGAGTTTGCATATGGCGAAAGATACCTACCGCTTTTGCAGACAGAATCAGGTATAGGGAAGGCACAAAATCAGAGGTTGGTTTGAGATTTTCTGAAAACATTCCCTTAAATTGTACTAACGAGTCAAAGTACTGACCCTTTGGTCCACTTTATACTTCAATGCAGGTGGGAGGTAAGAAGATCCTAGTTCATGTTCCATTGATTTAGTTGGGATTGGTCCTGCCTTGGGGAGGGGGCTGGACTTGATGACCTCCTGAGGTCTCTTTGGGTATGTCTACACTACCTCGTTAATTCAAGCTAGGTAGGCAAATCAGGGAACCTGAGTTGCAAATGAAGCCCGGGATTTAAATATCCTGGGCTTTATTTGCATGTTCCCGTACGGCCGTCATTTTTAAATCCCCCTTAGTCCGAACGAACTGCCCGCGGCTACACGCGGCAGTTTAAAATTAATCCGAACTAAGTTCTTAGTTCGGATTAACTGTTACGCCTCGTGGAATGAGGCAGTTCGTGTAGCTGCGGGCAGTTCTAATCAGACTAAGGGGGATTTAAAAATGGCGGCCGGATGGGAATATGCAAATAAAGCCTGGGATATTTAAATCCCGGGCTTCATTTGCAACTCTGGTTCCCTGATTTGCCTACCTAGCTCGAATTAATGAGCTAGTGTAGACATATCCTTCCAGATCTATGATTCTATGATTGAAAATGGAAAAAAAATATCCTGTAAATGTTTTGATAAACGTTGACAACGAATTTCAGTTCAGTCTGTCTGCATCCAGTTTGCAGTCATGCTCTGCAAACATAGTATTAGCCAGGATGGTACTTTCTATCTCTTTCCATTGAGCCAGAGATGCCAGGCAGCTATAGGGAGGGATTGATTGGATCTTCTCCTGAGAGTGAACTGAATTATCCTAAAATGCCTCAGGGTATGTCTACACTACCCTCCTAGATCGAACTAGGAGGGTAATGTAGGCATACCGCACTTGCAAATGAAGCCCGGGATTTGAATTTCCCGGGCTTCATTTGCATAAACTGGGTGCCGCCATTTTTAAATCCCTGCTCGTTCGCACCCCGTGCCGCGCGCCTACACGCGGCACGAACTGGGTAGTTCAGACTAGGCTTCCTAGTCCGAACTACCGTTACTCCTCGTGGAATGACATACCCTCAGAGAGTCTCAGCATTTAGTGGAAGAAGCCAGAGAACAATACTGGAATAAAATCTAAGAGTGAGTGGTTAGGATGTACATATTGTGTTCATGGGAAATAATTTGAGGGTATAACCCTATCATTATGGCATAATCCACAATGGTGTTGGTTGGTCCTCTCAGCCATTTTCGGCTGTCTTTCCTGTCATACAATTATCCACAAGGCTTTGTGTGACAGCCACACATAGGGCTACTAAAATTCCAGCCCCAAGAAGCACTGAGCAGCCACCCCCTCAATATGGGGGGGGGAGGAAGTTCCAGATTGTAATGCCAGGTTTTCCATTGCCCATTCTCACCTAAATAATTTCTACTTCTTCCAACAGAAAGCATGCTGAGCTGACTATAAATCACAAAGGACACGACCATCTCTTCCATTCACAATGAAGGGGAACAGCATTCCTGGCTTAGACTGACAAGAAATAAATACTCCTTTGTTAGCTGAACTTACATTTTCCTCTCAGACCATCAACGTCTATTTATTTACTGCTCTTAATGCAATGTTCCAGATGGGGTATTCTTTGCTTATTTTCCTCAGTCAGTCAATTCCTTCCCTCTGACTTGAGCATGGCTCTCTAATGGAAGATCTGAAGATATCTTCCTGGAAAGGTCCAGAGGTTACAATATTTCGTGACTGTTTCTTTCTGTGCAGGGTGTAGACAAGAGGGTTTTAAATAACTCTAAGCTGATGGATTGAGGTACTAGGCACATTTTCACCAGCCATTTTTACCCTGGAGGGTATTGCCTGGCACAGTCAGAACTGTCCTATCCAGTGTGGATAGCCAAATAACAAAAGGAATCCCCATACGTGGCTCCTACCCAAGAATAAGGACGATATTTGCTCTATGTATTAACTGAGACTCAAGCATATCCTTGTGAGGTGATAAACCAATTTTTCAGATAAACTGAGAGATTAATCTGCTTAAAGGTTACAGGGTAACACAAATATCCCCTGCTCTCAATGCCAAAATAAAATGACTTTATGTTTCCATAGCTGGGCACCTTTCACTTGCTTCCCCCCCCCCCCCCCCCCCCCGAAAACGAACAAAAAGCAAATTGCACCTAATGGAATTTTGGAGCTTCCTTTTGATTATCTACCCTGATGTAAGTGTGTGTGGTGGAAGGAAGGAGAGGTGGTGGTAAGTGAATGAGCTGTCAGACTTGCTCCTAAGCTACAGTCCTTTGGCCTTGCTTCACTGATTTATTGATTAAAACACTTGCTTTGTGGAAAGACTTTTCATGGTGTTCCATCTTATTTTCATAATAATAACAGAGAAAGGCCCCAGGGGCAGGGACAAAAATTAGAAACATTCACACATTCGAAATGGTACGAAAATAATTGCTGTCATTTTTAAAAAGCATAGGAACACACGATGCTGCTACAGTGGAAGCCCCACCAGCCAATCAACAAGCCCCCAGACACTCTGGGTTCTGCAAGAGCACAAGGGTGAAAATCAACTCAAGTCACATTCTGGCAATCAATATTTCATTATCAATCTGTTATTGTTTCAATGAGTTTCCACTTCAGATTCTTAGCCGCAGATAGTGAATCTTGCAAATCAGCAGGAGTTTTTGGATGAGAAAACAATTTTTGCCCCTCATCTTCTCTCAAATATGGGCTACTGGGGAAGCCTACTCCTTCCCAAGTCCTTAGGCCATACAGTATGTTACAAATCCGCTTTCAACTGCGCCAAGTCATTCCATGCTGGGCGAGACAGGAGCCTGTTAACATTTCTGAGCACTGGGAACAGAGCAGGCGCCCCTTTCAGTGGGAGTCACTTAAATGGACAGGTAGCATGCAGCAGCGACAGCTTCCATTATACAAGCATTGGGCAGAGTGGACACTAAAGAAGGACAATTTGTTTTGCTTTTACACTCGGACTAGTGAGATTAGAGACGCTATCACAGTTAGAGACTAGTGAGATTAGAGACGTTATCACAGAACACCAAGCGGTGAGGTGATCCCACATGGAAGAGGAGGAAAGCACATCTCACTAACATGCAGTAGACACATGAGGCCTGAAAAGCATCCGAGATGCACACACTATACCCACATCCCATTCAGAAATCTCACAATATACAAGTCAAGTGTTGCCCAAGGGCTAGTGCACTAAATGGGGACTCAGATTTCCTGGAGTTCTATTCTCTGCTCAGCCACTGGTATGTTGGGTGAGATTGGGCAAGCCGCAGCATTGCTCCATGCCTCAGTTTCCCCCTCTGTAAAACAGAAATAATGATGCTAACTGCCTTGGTAAAGCATGTTGAGAACTACTAATGCCAAATATTATATTATTATATACACAAATATGATCAAATAAGTCATCTTGCCTTCTGCAGTTGGGTCAATTCCTCGGATTTATTTTCTAAGCAAAACCAGTTGATGCAGAGAGGTGAAAGTATCAACTATCTAGTTTAAGGCTGCATGTTTGGGAAGGGTTTCAGCTGGAAATATAAACTATAAGGGAGAGCATGCATAATGTGGGTGTGCTTTATAATATTTGAGGTCCATTAATACACACACACACACACACACACACATCTAGGGCTGTATTTTAAAGATTGCACTCTAGACAAAGTATGAAGCTTGGAGTCTGCCCCAGTTCCCACCCCCCATGCTTGACTTCCTTGATTTGACACTCCAGAGTGACCTATATGTCTGGAATGGCAAACACATATGATATAAACTGATCAGCCAGCCAGAGCCCATCCGAGACCTGACAATCCTGCTGGTGAAGACTTCGTAAAGGTAAGGAAGGATGGGGTGAATGGGAAAAGAGGAGGGGATAAAAGAACATTGGGTCCTGAATGGCCCTGACATTTGGATTAGCCAGGGCCCCTAGTCAGTTTTCAAAGCAACAACCATGAGGGTTTACTTGCCTAGACAGATTACAGTCATAGATGGATTAAAAAGATCCCAGCTTTCTAGCCATAAAAGCAAGAACTTCCTTTGATTTGCAGTGTATCCCTTTTTAATGAGTGCTTTTTACCAAATCATTTTTGAAGCTTAGTGCCAGGTGAGAATCTAACCAACTCCCTGTATACCTTTGCTGTTGAACCTAATTTAAGACACCACCTCCATCAATTGCATGCAGTCCATTTGAAAAACTGATTAAGTGAGTCAGAATAGTTTTGTGAGCCACAAAAATAACCTTGGCTTTTGGAGGAGGAAAGCTCACTGCACACACATTTCTGCCTTTGTTCTGTATTTTCGCCTTTGTCTTTTGAAATCCAACAATCAGAGGAATTAAAAGGATTAAAAAGCATGCATGCTAAAAGTGGTGACATCATACATCAAAGCAGGTGTTATGCCAAGAGGAATGGGAGCCAAGGAAAGTGACAGCTTCAAAGTAAAGCTCCAAAGCAAATATGTGGACTTGGCAACAAGTGGATCCCTGGGAAAACAACAGCAATTCGGGACACAAGGGAAACAAAATGCCCAAGTCAATTCCTTATAGGCATCACCTTCAAAATCACTGCCTGTTACAGAGCCATTTCACCAACGTGTGGCCTCTCAGGGTATGTCTACACTAAAGCACTAATTCGAACTAACTTAATTTGAATTAGTGTAGCCAGACACAAACCCCATCTTGTTTTTCCACGAACCCCATCTCGTTTTTCTCCCCCCCCCCCCAAAGAGCAAGAGAAAGGCAGTCAGCCTTTGATGCCCTGGGAACGCAGGTGTGGTGCCTGTCCCTGACTCTACCATAAACAGAAACCAGACAGTAAATGGGCTAGCTGACGACTGGGAGGCCTCCCGTCGCCGTGATGGCTAGTATCAGTGATTGACACACCTACACTGTCTCGGGAGAGGAATCTTCGCCCATCACATACCAGAGGTGCCCATTGTCTGCATCTTCCCAGGTATGAATTATGCTTTGCACCCTTCGTGGGAAACTTGGCATTCAAAGCCATTTTTCCTAATTGGCCACTTGAGACCAGGAAGAAGCCTGTGTGACCCAAGGGGTATAAAGAGGGTTGAGTTGCCCGTCCAATTCTGGGCACCACCAGGAAAACTCGTCTGCCCCCCTCCCGGCCCCGGAGCCCTTAAAGGGGCACGGTCTGGCTACGGTGCCCGTGCCAGGTGCAAGCCACCTGGCATGGCTCGAGCCAGCCACCCGTTGCCACCCAGACCTCCCCCTCTTCCCGGGACCAGGCTAGCGGCTCCCGGGAGCCTGCCCGGGGCCGCAAGAGGCGGGCACCCGCCTGGTATAGTGAGGAGATCATGGACCTCATCCAGGTTTGGGGAGAGGCCTCTAACGGCCATGACTTCCGCACTAGGCACAGGAAAGTGGCCATCTAGCGCAGGATAGCTGCCAGCCTGGCCACCCAGGAGCAGGTGTGCATGAAAATCAAGGTGGTTGAGTGAGACCCCGATCCTGAACCCTGATCTTAGAACATAAAAACATAAGAATGGCCGTACTGGGTCAGACCAAAGGTCCATCTAGCCCAGTCTGCCGACAGCGGCCAACACTAGGTATCCTGGAGGGGATGGACCGAAGACAACGACCAAGCCATTTGTCTCGTGCCATCCATCTCCAGCCTTCCACAAACAGAGGCCAGGGACACCATTCCTACCCCATGGCTAATAGCACTCCATGGATCCAACCTCCATGACTTTATCTAACTTCTCTTTAAACTCTGTTATAGTTCTAGCCTTCAGAGCCTCCTGTGGCAAGGAGTTCCACAGGTTGACTCTTTGCTTTGTGAAGAACAACTTTCTGTTACTAGTTTGAAGCCTGCTACCCATTCCTTTCCTTTGGTGTCCTCTAGTCCTTCTATTATGGGGACTAATGCTTTTATGGACCTCTATCATATCCCCCCTCAGTCTCCTCTTTTCTAAGCTGAAAAGTCCCAGTCTCTTTAGCCTCTCATCATATGGGACCTGTTCCCAACCCCTGATCATTTTAGTTGCCCTCCCCTCTCCCAGCCTCTCTCTTCCCCTCTCCCACCTCCTTTTCCCAGTCTCCCCCAGTTTTGTTCAATAAAGACAGATTCCATTTTGGAAGACACGTTATCTTTATTTTGTACATCAAGAAGAGGGGCTAGGGAAGGGTAAGTGGAAGGAGGTGAGGGAGGAATGGGGCATGAGCCCCCGATGGGGAGGACTGGGCTGGCTCTGCGGGCTTCTGGGGGTGGAAGCTTTCCTGCAGCCCCCCAATTGTCCCCTCTCCCCAGATGGCAGCCTGCGGCAAGTGCAGCCGGGCTGATGGCCGAGTGCTGTGATGTGCCCAGTGTGGGCACTCAGGGCACTCCAAGCCATGACTGCTTTGCAAGCGGGGCACCCCTGAGAACTGTCTGTCCGGGGTGGGGGTCGGGACCCTTTAAGCACAGCCCTCGGCTAGCCTGAGAAAGCATCTCCACGCTCTAAATACTCCTCTGATGCCCTGCCGGCACTGCTTCCAGCCATCCTTAACCCCGCTTCAGGGTCCACTTAATGTGGACGCGCTAGTTCGAATTAGCAAAACACTAATTCGAACTAGTTTTTAGTTCTAGCTGCGTTAGTTCGAATTAGCTTAGTTCAAATTAACTAATTCGAACTAAGTTAGTTCGAATTAGCGCTGTAGTGTAGACATACCCTAACTCTTTTTGTTGCAATATGAAATGTGTCCTGACTCTATAGTAACACTCCCGTGCACTGAGGTCCCCTCTCAGCTAATGGGCTTCTTGTTCTCTCATTTCATTTGGCACAAATTCAAGACCTTCACTCTTCACTTTATTCTTATAAACTCCCCTTGGAGATTAGCTTTGCAAAAGAAATCCCACCATCACAGGATTAGCATTCATCTACACATCTCAGAGGCCAATAGCGCCTTTCTCTCTCCCATACAATGTACAAAGTACATTGACTTTGGGGTTTGCCATGTGACCTCTTGTGGCTTAGTTGGAATCAATCAATTGAAAGTTACACTGTAGTGTTTCTGTGCCCTAATCTGATGAAGATACCAGTGGTGGTTTTTTTTAATCTAGTAATTCTGCACCTGAATAAGGTGAGACGGAGGGAAGAACATTGTTGTCTCTCTTGTATGGCTATACTCTAAAGTGTACTGTTCTGGAAATAATCTCTTCCAGAGACATGACCAGGCATTTGGAACCATCAGAGGAAATCGGTCTTGACTTTTACACTGAGCCCATTGCGTGACAGGACAGAATTTTGGGTGACCGTTTGTATGGCACAGACCACAACAGTGTAAACAATGCAAATATGTTTGTGTGAATATTAATTTTAATTTTTAAATAAATTCTCTCCAGCCATATACATTTGCCTTTTGTCTTTGCTTTCCATGAATTATAGTGCAGTCAAGTTTGGCTATCAGAAAATGAATATTATTCTTGTAGGCCTGAATGCCTGTGGTATGCAAATATTTAATAATTTTCTGAGAGTATTTGCACCAGTCAGTTGAAAGAGATGCAGGCAACTTAAGTAAATCAGCAAACACAAATAATATCACGTGACTTTTGTGCCCAATCAAACGCAGTTAATCCCCAGAAGCTCAAGAGTGAGCCAGAAAGTACCGTATATTCCGGCGTATAAGATGACTTTTGATGTTAAAAAACATCCCCCCAAAATTGGGGGTCGTCTTATACGCCGGGTATGCGGCTTTGCAAAGCCTCGGGGGAAGCCGGCGGCGGGGCATACCAGGGCGCCTGAGCTGCCCCGCCGCCGGAGCCCCTCTGCGGCTTTGCAAAGCCTCGGGGGAAGCCGGCGGCGGGGCATCCCAGGCGCGCCTGAGCTGCCCCGCCGCCGGCTTACCCCGAGGCTTTGCAAAGCCGCGGAGGGGCTCCGGTGGCGGGGCAGCTCAGGCGCACCTGGGATGCCCCACCGCCAGCTTCCCCCGAGGCTTTGCAAAGCTGCTGCGGCTTTGCTCCCGGTGCCTCTGGTCTGCTGGGGACCGTCTCCAGCAGACCAGGGACACTGGGAGCAAAGGAGGCGGAGGGGCGCTGGGGTATAAGACGAAACCCTATCTTTTAACTAAAAAATTAGGGGGTCGTCTTATACGCCCAGTCGCCTTATACCCCGGAAAATACAGTAAATGGAATATATGAACAATTAAAAAAAATATTTTCTAATAATAAATATATTAAATAAAATCATGATTTGCTTTTAGGATTCCAGAAAGGGAAAAGAGAAAACGTATTAAATAAATTATTTGTTATGAATTATTGGCTCCGCTCAGGACCCTACTTAAGTGTGTTCAAGGGACCCTTTGGGTGCTTATAGTTATACACATGCTTAAATACTTTGCTGTGTGGAGGCCTCCGGTCAGACAGGATCAGTAAGTTTCATAGTTATGAACCACAATATTGAATTTCAGTGCCTTGATTTAAACAGATTCCAATCACCTGGGACATTGCAATAGGTTGATTACATGACGATGGAACATCATATTGTTACTCAGCATTATCTACCCACATGGTACTGGGATGTTAAATTGGATGGTTGGTTTCTTGCCCGTACATCTGGCAATGCATCTCCTCAGGAGTGTCAGGGTATAGCGTAACAGAACATCATCATTGTTGGACAGTTGTGCAATACAATAAAACTAGGAGCAATACATTCTACCAGACACTTAATAAATCTATGGAAAATCCATAGTGTAGTTGTTGCCCAAGAACATACTTCACTCCAGTTGATATCTTGGAAATCTGAACAGACTGGTGGAAGGGAACAGGTGACTTGGGTGAGTGACATGTTACCCAGCAAGTCATGTTGGCCTGTTAGCAAGAAGCTAGACTCTCAATTAACTCAATTAGCTCAGATAGCACTCCTATTTGCAGTATTTCAAAAAGTCCCAAGAAACAGCAGAACACGCTCATCAAAGAGAGGTTTGCAGCATCAAACAAGCACTGAGCCTAAATTGGATCTTGATTAGAAGACTACTAAAAGGTTACAAATTTTCATATCTGAGCAACAGATATTTTTAAAGAGACATCTCTATGCCTGCAAGGGATGGGAATGTCATACTGGTGGAAAGTCACCAGGTTTTCATCCCTAAAGATGGGAGTTCTCTGTTCAGCCATAGAATAAGATCATTGTGGATTATAAAGGGCAGGGTAGCTGCTGTATTAAGATATTCTCTTCTCAACAGAGTCACAGAATACTAGAATTGGAAGGGACCTCGAGAGGTCATCAGTCCCATCCCTTGCACTTATGGCAAGGCCAAGCACTATCTGCATGGTATATATGGCCCTTTCCTGTTTGTGCCCCTTGAAGGATTGCATGGCCAGCCATCTGCATGCTCTGTTCTAGCTACTGGGAATAATTGAGAGACGATTCAGAGAGAGCATTCAAGGTACAGGAGGACGAGTTGTCTTCCTAGTACCACAGGACAGCTTGAGTGATTGCCAGCCCATCTGTGACACTCGGAGACACCAGTCAATCACCTGTGTCCATTCAGCAATCATTCAAACAAAAGCAAGATTGAGATGGATTGCCAGTCCCTGCTCTTGCAGAGAATATTGGATTGGCATTATAGTGACGCTGCTATTATAGTCAGATGCTGGCATTATATTCAGATGCTGCCACCCTTATGTCCACTGAGATATAAATACCTTACTTACCAGGAGTCCGGATAGCTCATGGATTGCAGTATTGCTCAACGGGCCATACTTTCATGTCCTTCCTTTGGTGGGACCACTTGTGGAGTGAGGTAGCCTCCACCACGAGGAAGAATCTTAGAATCTGGCAGAATGTGGATTAGCATGGAAGAATCTGTTCCATGGATGATAAGGTGTGGAGAAGGAGCCATGACCTCCCTTTTATTGTATGTATTTGTACAGCATTAAGTCACCAGCACACAATAACACCCCCTTACAGACTGGTTCTTAAAATCTGGACTGATTGGGGGACATCCCCCCCCCCACTGCTCACAATTACATCCTACCGCACCAGACAGATGTGCTCCAACAGACTCACATCAAGCTTTAAGTGGCAAAGGGAACATCTGGAGCCAGGTGGTGCCCTACCATAGATTTCTAGCAGCTCTGTATGCAGGAGGGCTTATCAGACACCTTTGAGCCACGCCACAGTAACATGGAGTTCGCTGCTGCAACAGAAAATCTTGTGAGATTGTAACAGGGAAAACAGATACTAGATCAAAAAAGTCTGCTTAAAGACAGTACATATGCCAGCTACAGGGGATTTCAAATATTTATAGTATGCTACATTTTTAATCTTTAAGACTTCCAGGGACTCTGTGCTTGGAATCTGATGCAAAGATACTCTGCGTTGCACAAGATACAAGTCTTGCAAGAAGCTACAGCAACTGTAGCAGGGGGAAAAGGAAGACTAGAGTCTGATTAGTGATTAGTAAGTTCATCCTGCTGCATGTCCAATGGGGAGCTTTCCTATCTCTGTACACTGACCAGAAGAATCTGAAATACATAATCCCACTCTGACTCAAACACTTAATTTTCCATTTCTATCCCTACCTCCTCCCTCTTCTGTTTTATGTGGGGATATGTGTAATGCCTTCCAACATAGCTGGATGCAAGGGGGAGATGGAATACAGGGGGTTTTCAGTTTCTTAGCAACTTCGATAACAGCTTTGTTAGCAGACGAAGAAAATTTCCACTTCGTTACATGGCCTACATAGGTTTCTGCCTTCCAGATGATTAAAAACCTGAAGCAGATTAATATTTAAAATTGCAGTGGAAAGTAATGCGCAAGATAGTATGAAAGGTGGAATGTCTGATTCCAGCAGTCCTGAACCCTGGACTGAGATGTCTTAGCAGGAACGTGGTATGTGTCTAGAAAACCATACCCACGCATTTAACACAGGTGTTTGAATTTGCAATTACTTTTGCTTGTGTCAACTTCTATTAGATCAGATTTCAGCCATCCTTGCTGCTATTTCCTTCCCCTTCTCCTTATGCCTCTTTAAAAGCACCATCACCCAAACCTGATACAGTATTTTAAGGCCTAAGCATCTAATACTTAGTGTAGGCATGGGCAATAAAATAGTGGTGGTTTGCCAGGGTTAGCCCGGGCCACCGCTGCTGTATTTACCTGCACCTCTGCAGGTACCAGCAATTGCAGCTCCCATTGGCCATGGATCACCTTTCCCAGGCAATGGGACCTGCAATCACTCATGCAGTCAGAGGTGCAGATAAATGTAGTGGTGGTGGCCCGCCAGGAGCTAACCATGGCACACCGGATTTGGCTGCAGGTCAGTATTTGCCTGCTGATATTTCTCTGCTAATTTGGTGTGGAGCGGCATAAAATATTAAAGTTCTCTTATTTATCTGCCAAAGCTCTAAGCCATTTTGCCAGCTAATGTGCAAAGGGGGACGGGGAGGAGGGGAAGAACTGAAAATATTTTCCTGAACATGGGAATGTTAACACCCACCAAGGGAGTGTAGCACATAGGTAAAAAGCAATCTGCTCTCCTGCAGCATTTGTTTTCCTAGAAGGGCAGCAGTTATTTTAGCACTGCTCAGGCTGTAAAACCATGTCACATCAGCTGTATTATGAGGGCCACAGCTCAGGGATGTTCACTGCAATGGTTCCCCCCCTCCCCCCCTCGCCCAGTCAAAAAGCTTCTGAGGGGAACAGGAAGTAGCAGGCGTTCTTTGAAACGCTAGCTGCTGTGATGCTATTCAATTGCTTTCCCATTCATTCCATGCCAGCATGCAGCAAGAATATGGCCTTGATCTCTGTGCCATACCCATTCATTTGTTCTATTTGGGGATTGTAGCTGTTGCAGCAGGAGGAAAAGGTAAGAATAAGTAGCCATATCTCCCTTTCCAAACAGGTGTGTAAAAACCCTTTTGAGAGAGAAGAACTGGAATCGCCTGTGGGCATGTAAATAAGAATACATAGCATGCACCTCCCCACAGGGCATTTACAGGGTTATTATTACCCTGGCCTCTTCCTGCCTGCCATAATTTAGAATCATTAGATGGCTCATTTAAATGGCAATTAAGGGATTGCAATTGGATTGCGTCTCACTGTGTTTTCTTTCTTTGGACAATGACTGGATCAAAGCTAGGTCAGGGACACTCTTGTTCAGAGATCTGTTAGCTTTCCAGCTCTTGCATTTATGTAGCCAGTTTCCAAACTTTACGGGCTTTAGGGCTGGCTGAACTCTGACTTCCAAGTAGGATACCCACGCAGCAGAGTTGCTGGGCACACCTGATGGTGAGGTTTTACTACTAAGGTACGAAGGATTATGGACACTGGTTTTCCAATAAAAGCCTGAAAATTTGTTCTGCTGGATAATACACCAGTCTCGCTTCTGAGTATCAACGTAATAATGCAGAAAGAGCAGAAATATTAATTTATTTATTGGGTAAAATAGTGGTGATAACACTCTTTCCATTCCACTGGTACCTTGGGACGATGGTGAACAGCAGCTGCTCAAGTAATATTTGTATAACAGCAGGCAGTGGTGCTGGAATGAGTTTTATAGTGCTGGTGCCCCGAGAGAAACCATATATGTGGGCTGTTATTACTACTACAAGCAGTGGAATCTGGCAACATCCCCCAGGACCTAGTTCCAGCACCTATGTCACTAGGCCCTGATAACTTGCATCCAAGAGTTTGAAAAGAGCTGGCTGGTGAGCTCACTAATATTGATGTTCTATAAATCTTGGAACACTGAAGACATATGTAGTGGGATGACTACCCCACTCCAGCAAGAAAAAGGTTAAAAGAAGGTTGAGAGAGCTATCATAAATCTAGCCAATCAAAGGTAGGGAAAACTCAGCCAATTAGGGCCAGGCGGGGCTCTATAAAAGGCTGTAGGACTGACAGGAGCTCACTCTTGCTCTGGCCAGGAATGGTGGGCTCTCACAGAAGGAGGGCCACACCTGACATGAAGCAGTGCAGGGCAGTGAGAGGTCTGGCTAACCACCATCAGGCTGCAGGCCTTGAGATAAGGGCTAAGTGGGTGCAAGGGTCATGGGAAAGTGGCCGAGGGAATGTGAGCAGTAAAGGGGAGAGAAGGCGGGCAGTATATGGTTGCTGCCAGAAGATCCCTGTGTCAGGGCCCAGAGTTCTGGGTGGGCCTGGGTCCCCTCACTTTGCCACACCAGATCATGGCCAATGCAAACTGCAGCTTGCCCCTGAGATGAGGGGACAGACTTTGGGTTTGCAATTGGCCATGGTGACAGGTGCATAGACTGAGGACTGCCAACACCCCCTGGGAGCGAATGGAGTGTTGGGCACTGCCAGAAGGCAGTGTCCTGAAGAGGATACCACAGTCCAGGGAACAACATGGAACCAGAGACACATGGTGGAGAACGCAGAGCAGACAATGGGAAGGACACAGCCAGAAGAGGGCCTCCTGCTGATGAACCAAGCTATACTGTGGACTGACCAGCAGAAGGAGCCATGGTGTGAAGTCTGATCTGCTACAACATTCCAGAAGACTGGCTGAACGCTAACGTTGTACCAATAATTACAGAGAAACAGTATCATTAATTATATGCTTGTCATCTGATATCACTGGATAATGAGCTGAACATGAACTCCTAGTGTGACACTATGGGTGAAAGAGCTGCAAACTTTGGATGCATAAACAGGGGAATCTGAATTAGGAGCAGAGAGGTTATTTTACCTCTGTATTTAGTACTGGTGTGATGGCTGCTGGAATGAGGTTCAAGAGGAGGATTAATTGGCTAAATCATCCTCATGGAGATTACTAACAACTGGATCAGTCTGGGTGAGCTTATATACAAAAATTTTATCTAAAAGACTGAATTAAGTTAAAATTTGTAGTAGACAAAAGGGTTTTCTCTCTGCTCCAGGAAGCAAAGAAATTATTTTGATATTAGAAAAGCTAAATGTAGTGGAGAGGAATTATCTATTGTTTTTGAAGATTTGGCTAAATCCTTTGAAGAAGTGGGCTGTGCCATCTATATGTTTCGTTAGTCTATAAAGTACTACCAGACCATTTGTTGTTTTTTAAGTTTATCCTGTATAGGATACCCCCTGCAACATCCTTTGATTCAGTTGGGCATGGCCATATTATATCTGGCTTTAGATTTAGATTGCCAATGGTTTATAGATATTGTTTGGGACCTTTATAGTAAGTGCACTACTATGGTAGATGATAAATGTACTGACTTTATCAATATACAGAGTGGGATTAAACAAGGTGATTCCTTATCTCAAATATTAGTTAATATAGCTATTGATCCTTTGTTAGGTCTGAGGGTTCAGGATTTTATGTTCGGGGAAGAGTATTATGTCACTGGCTTTTGCTGATGATGTGGCAATTAAGTGGCAGTTACCAGGGAATGACTGGAAACCTGGAGATTGCTTTTGTAGAATCACCAGTTTAAGAGTTAATATTAGAAAGACTCAAGGGTTTTGCATGATGTCTAAGACTGATGTGATTAACCCTAGGGAGAAGTGGAAATTGGGGGATGAGAATATAGCATGTATGCAACCTAGTCAATTTGAGAAGTATTTAGGAGTGAGACTAAATAGGGGTTGGTAGTTATCTTTCCAGGATAAACTGATAGGGTGGTGCAATAGTTTGTGTGCCACACCTTTCTTTGAAAGCTGCCCCAAAATTGATTAGACATTTTATCCAGACCACTCTATAATTTGCTTTCAGTTGACCCACCATATATGTTAAGCCAGCTTGATGATTTGATTAGGAAAGTTGTCAAGACAATTTTATGTCTTTCACAAATTACAACAGATGGATTATTTTAGGCTAGGGAAGAGATGGAAATCTTGCACAAAATGTAGTGTTCAAATTCTAAATACATTGATTTGGAAATGAAGGAGGCATATTATCACTAAGGATTATGGGATTGATTGATTTTATATCTATGCTGAAGAAAATTTAGTGGACAAGATTATGATGGGTGACCATTCCAAACTCAAAGAAGTGGAGGGAGAAGGAATTTAATAGATGGTGTAATCTGTGATGTCAGAGTACTGGGATTAAGTACTTCAAGAATGATTCAAATTAGTTATTGAAAAGATCTTATATGACTAAATATTCCTTGTTAATTGCTACATTGTAGTTAAAAGCAATTGTATTTCCAACTAGAGAGATGTTAGGTAGAGGGAGGAACAGAATACATGCTACGTGTAGACAGGTGATGGAAACAATTCCACATATACCCAGGCAATGATATAAAGCCAAAGATGCATGGATTAGAAGACATAATAGAATAGTGGTGCGGCAATTGATAAAGTGAGTAAATTTGGATGGAAAGTGGGAGTTGAACCTCATTTGAGGAGTAGGAGGCAATGTGTGAAATCCAGATATGTTTTTGTTAAGGGGATTCTGCAGTGGTTGTCAATGTTACTATCTATTGGGAAGATAATTATGAAAGCTTGGCGAAAGGCCACCTTTTCTCTATTGTCGATTATTCAGAGTTGGAGGAAGACATCAGGAAGTTAGTTATCTGGGAGTAAAAGTGTCCATTTTTTTGGCCTTGTTACTGGGGCTGGAGGCAAATGGAGCAGACAGTGATTTGTTAGGGCTCTTAGAATTATAGAATCATAGAAGCATAGAGCTGGAAGAGACCTCAGAAGGTCATCAAATCCAGCCTCCTGCTCTAGGCAGGACCAATCCCAACTAAATCAACCCGGCCAAGGCTTTGTCAAGCCGAGACTTAAACACCTCTAGGGATGGACACTCCATTACTTCCCTAGGTAACCCATTCCAGTGCTTCACTACCCTCCTAGTGAAATAGATTTTCCTAATATCCAACCTGGACCTCTCCCACCACAACTTGAGACCATTGCTCCTTGTTCTGCCATCTGTCACTACTGAGAACAGCCTCTCTCCATCCTCTTTGGAACCTCCCTTCAGGAAGTTGAAGGTTGCTATCAAATCCCCCCTCACTCTTCGCTTCTGCAGACTAAACAGACCCAACTCCCTCAGCCTCTCCTCATAAGTCATATGCTCCAGCCCCCTAATCATTTTGGTTGCCCTCCGCTGGACCCTTTCCAATGCGTCCACATCCTTTTTGTAGTGAGGGGCCCAGAACTGGACACAATACTCCAGATGTGGCCTCACCAAAGCCGAATAAAGGGGAATAATGACATCTCTGGATCTGCTGGCAATGCTCTACTTAATGCAACCTAATATGCCATTAGCCTTCTTGGCTACAAGGGCACACTGTTGACTCATATCTAGCTTCTCATCCACTGTGACCCCCAGGTCCTTTTCTGTAGAACTACTATTTAACTGGTTGGTCTCCAGCTTGTAACTATGCTTGGGATTCTTCCATCCCAAGTGCAGGACTCTGCATTTGTCCTTGTTGAACCTCATCAGATTCTTAGGAACTGAAAGTGATAAAAACTTTAAAGAAAGTATTTGTAGACTCATGATATGATACTGCTGATAGGATGGCTATGGTCAGTGACAAGTAGTGATGTCATGTATCCTACAAATATATACATTTCTCCATATTTTAATTTTCATGGATTATTGGTTCCATCCACAATACCTTTATTTCCATAGATATATATTTGCCTGTCCTTAAATATGATGGGTTTTCATTTACATGAATAAATACTAATTACTTTGGATTATTATCCTATTTTAAATTATATATTTTAACTGGATTTGTCTGTGGATTGACTGCATAAGGCAACCAGGAAAGGCAGGTAGTAACACCTGTGCAAACACAGCCAAAATGGGTTTTTTTGTCCACAGTTTAACAAGGAAGTTGATAAACTGGAGAAGTTTTAGAGAAGAGCCACAAGAATGATTAAAGGATTAGATAACATGCCTCCTCATGATAGACTCATTATTCATCTTAATAAAAAAAGGACTGACTTAATTACAGCCCATAAGTACTTACATGGGAAACAAATATTTGATAATGGGCTCTTAAATCTAGCAGAGAAAGGTATAATCTAATCCAAAGACTGGAAGCCAAAGCTAGACAAATTCAGTCTAGAAATACAGTGTAGATTTTTAACAGTGAGAATAATTCAACTTTGGAACAGTTTGCTAAGGGTCATGCTGGAGTCTTCATGGGCAATTTTTAAGCCAAGACTGGACGCTTTTCTACAAGAACTGTTCTAGGAATGATTTTGGGGAAGGTCTTTGCTATACAGCTGGGTAGACTAGGTGATGATAATTATATTTTCTGGCCTTAGAATCTACGAATCTGAGCTCAGTCCTGCAAATGGCTGAGTGTTCTGGCCCTAATCCAGCAAAGCACTTAAAAATATGTGCTTCAGTTTAATCCATATACAGCAAAAGTATTTAAACATGTGCTTAGCTTTAAGCCCATGCGGAAGTCCCCCTGATTTCATTGTGCTAAGCTAAATGGAGATGCTTTCTTGAATTGGGGCCTTGTGCAAATACATAACTTTAAGCAAACTCTGAAATATATGAAAGCACTTACAAGCTTAAAATTCATCACATGCTTTAAGTACTTTGCTTAACTGGGGCCTTCGGTACATATTTACCTTAAGGATGTGAGGAATCCTATTGACTCAGAGGCTTAAAGGTGACCAACTCTTATAGCAAGAGACATCTCCCATCGCTCTAGGGATGCACCAACCAATTCAATCAGAATGACTGCTTGTTAAGAGAAACAAGGTGGATGAGATAGCATTGTATTGGACCAATTTTGCTGGTGAGTGGGACAAACATGCATGCTCCTTGGTAGGCCTGTCCTTAGAATTTATGAGGCCCTACACCCGGGTGGGCAATAATTTTTGATGGGGGGCCACTCCCAATATTTTGGAAAGTGGTCAAGGGCACACACTTCCATGGTATTAATGGAGGAGATGCAAAGTCTAGGAGTGCAGAAGGGAGCTTGGGGTAAAGGATTGGGGTGCAGGAGGGAGAACGGCATCTGGGAGGGAGTTTTGGTGAAGGAGGAGGTTGTGACCTAGGACAGGGAACTGGGGTGCAGGGTTTTGGGATGTGATCTGGGGTAGGAAAGGATTTTGATCTCCAGGAGGAGATGGGGTGCCAGATCTGGGAGGGGGTATGGCGGTATGTGGAATAGTGAAGCAGGAGTGTGGGGCAGAGGGTTGGGGAGGAGAAGGTCTGAGGTGCTGGAGGTAGGTTCTGGCCAGGAGACTTACCAGCCTGCCAGCCTACAGAGCTAAGAGCTTGCAGAGCTTAAAATGTTTCTGCCTGCTCGGCCATGTGCTTGAATGAGTGAGCAGAAGGGTTGTGCTTTGTGGCTGCCTGTTATTCAAACAGGCAGCTCCCATTGGCCAGTGTCTGCCCAAAACCAGACCAATGGGATTGTTCCGGGGGTGGGAGCAGTGTGTGAATCTTCCCCTCTCCTCTCCAGACTCAAAGAGAAAGTGCCCTGCAGCTGCATTTCTCAGTGGTGTGCAGGGCTGCAGGACAAACAGGGGAGCCAGCCTCTTCCCACTGCCTCCATGGGCCAGATCTGGTGGCTTGGTGGGCTGGATTCGGCCCACGGGATGTATTTTGCCCAGGCCTACCCTATACAGTGCTGTTAAACTGGTGCCCTGATGCCTGATGGCAGCCAGGGCTGACAATTTTTTAGAGATATGATTTTATAATCTTTAGCAACACACTAAAGAAATAGTTTTAAAGATTTTAAACTTAAGTCCTGTAGACTAACACAGTAAATTCTGAAACTGACAGTAGATACCTGGGCTTGGCAAATGCCTGCTAAATGACTTCAGTGCCATTTGAATGGCTCTCTTTCTCGAGTTGGGTGTTCTGAGAATAGCTCTGGCAGGTTTTTTTACTTTTCAATTAGTTAGATCCTCTCTGGAGGAAGCAGAGCCACAGAAAAGGAACAGGAAGAGGTAAGTGGTTGGATATTAAGACCCCAATTTTGGAGGTGCCCTATGAAACATTCTGCATATGGGTAAGGACGCCCTGTTCCTTCGAGCTCCACTGCAGGTCTGAGGAAGGAAGCAGAGAGTCTGAACTAAATTTTTTTAAAAAAGCAGCTGAGACTTTGCTTTCTTCCCCAGACCTAGCATACCTTCCACATAGGCTCTCTGATGGGGGGACAGCAGCCACCTTTTCCCCAGAGGCTGGCAGGGCTGCAGGTTGTTGGCAACAGGGCTGCCCGACAGGGGTGGGAATCCAGAGCACTGGAAGCTGGGCTGGCTGAGTCTGGAGCACTAGGAACTGAGCTGCATGGTGTGGCAGGGACGAGCATGGCAGCAGGGCAGCCAGTCCAAGGCTGGGGGGGGGCCGTCAGGAGGAGGGGCAGATATGACCTTTCCTGGTCTGGCAAAATCTCTCATCCGGGACTGGTCAGATCCTGAGAGTTCGGGACCAGGGAGGTCTATCTTGCACTATTGTTCTTCCCTATGGGAAAATATTACACTTGCTGTACACACACACACACACACACACACACACACACACACACACACACACACAAATGTGTGTGCTTTGCCGTGTTCCATAAGGTTGTTTAATAACTATTTGCTAAGGCTTTAAAAGCTCTGAACTACACAGCATAGCACCATCTTTTAAACATTCACACACATGGTAGGACTAAATAATAGTCTTGCCGTATTTTCTGAAAACTGTTTAAGAAAATCTTTGCCATGCAGTTTTAGATGATTGGCTGGTTTTGAAATATGCTGAGGAAATTTGATGTAGTGTTAAATGTAATTTTTCCTTTTATGTCCAATTCATTTTTTTCTTTGGAAAAAATGAAACATTATATCAGTGGGTGGAAAATACATGTTTTTTCTTCATAGGAGACCACCCTTTGAGAGCTGGACTATAAATTCACTAGCTTGGAAGAGAGACGATAGAAAGATTACCCATCTATCTTGCTATTTATCTGCAGATGTACGGGTATCATCTACCTCTCTGAAAAAAGTCCCCAGGAGACAAACGCTAGGCTTATCATAACTGGCAGCAGGTGAAATATCAGATGGGGAGATGATAAATAATAAATGAGCCTACATTTTTAAATCTGATGTAGGGAAATGTTAAATGTTACTAGAAATAATGGAGAAACTGCCTCCTACATTTTCCCATTGGTGAACTTCAGTCAGACTTCCTCAGCTCCCTTTTGCTCTGCCTTTTTCCCGAAATCAGGCATCTGAGAGCCATCAGTATTTCTTCATGGTTTTCCGAGAGGCGGGTACCATTTCATATTAAATGGGATCATTTGCTTGGGTCTGATACGGAGCACTCCTCAGGGTAAGTTAAGTGAATGCCTATTACACCCACTGGCGTGTAGGGCAGCAACGAAGGTTCTCCATTTTTGTCTGTCTTTGGCCATTTTCTCCAGGGTGTCCCAGTTGTTATTCATTCTCTTCGTGTCTGCCTCAACAATTCGCCTCAACAGGTTAGGGTGACCAGATGTCCCCTTTTTAAAGGGACAGTCCTGTATTTAAGCCCTCCTGCCTGTGTCCATACTGGTGAGTCCTGCTGCTGGATGGATACTTTCTTGCCATCTGACCACCCTCAGTGGTGAGTGGGGGGTTCCAGTGGCTGACAATGGGGGTGAATAGGGGCTGTTGGTCGGGCAAAGCTGATGCATGCAGGGCTGGGTGATCCCCCTGCTGAGCTGTCAATGCAGTCCCTGCTCCATGCCAGCTCTCTTCCCTTCATCTCATTTCCAGCCAGCACTGGTTGCTTGCTGCCTGGTGAGTGTGGGCAGACAGTGGCTGGTGACAGGTCACTTCTGCCCACCCATCAGCCCTTTATATACTTCCCCTCTCACTGTTCCCTCCCTGCTGTGTCCATTCCCTCTCCCCACCCCGCTGCTTCTCCATATCCCTCTGGACAGGGCTCCCAGCGCTATGCGGAGAACCAAAACCCTGCTCAAATCGTTCAGCTCACCAACAGCCTGGCTGGCAGGTTCCTTCCTTCCCCTGCTGCCTCTGGCTGGGCTGGCACCCAGGAAAACCTCAAGCAGCAAGGTTCTCTTTTGCTCAATGCATCCTTAGGGATTAACCCCTACCTGCTTAGGTAGGGGACAGGAAGTGGTTGGGTTGTTGGTAGTCAGCAGCAATTTGGAGGTGTTTGTTGCTTTTCTACACTGGGCAGGAAAGGAAAAGCTGCTCCTAGCCATAGAGGACTGAAGAGATGACTTTTGGAAAAACATGGGCCAGGTTATCCCTACCCCGACCTTAACCTCCTTCAGCTGGAAGCAGCTGCCATCCCTTCCCTCCTGTCATGTTGTGGTGTGAACTCTGACAGAAACGTGGGGAGGAGGGTCTGTGGCCCTGTATGCCCATCATATGTTGCCTTAAGAAGATGTGGCATCAAGTGCCAGGAGAGGTGGGTCCTTCCTGGG
Organism: Pelodiscus sinensis; assembly: GCF_052426305.1. Taxonomy (NCBI): domain Eukaryota; kingdom Metazoa; phylum Chordata; order Testudines; family Trionychidae; genus Pelodiscus; species Pelodiscus sinensis. The sequence goes on from NC_143065.1 coordinate 31,879,410, forward strand.
GGCCCAACCACGTATGGAGGGTGCAGAGCACTGGGCCAGGATGATTGGGTCAGGTCAGTCAGTTACCCCCATCCCCATGTAAGAGGTATATGGCAATGTGTATGTGTCACTTCTCCCTGTGCAAACTTTAAAGATAAGAAGGTGAGTAAAAAAGACCCCAGCTATATGGTATTTCTTTTTAACAGGGGTTCGGTCAACTTGATGTTAAATTTGAATGTTTGTCTTGTGTCCCATATTCATCATAGGGAAATATGGTCACCCTACCTCAGTTACATGTAACACCTCAGAAAGGAACTCATAAGACCAAGAATGTCCATACTGCATTAGGCCAGTCTAGCCCAGGACTGTCTTCCAAGAGCATCCAGGCCTAGATGCTTCAGAAGGAATGAACAGAACAGATCGTATGCTTTGAAGCACGTCAAGCAACACTGCGAATGATCTTTTGTCAAACTTTTTCCTGAACATAAGCTTTATGCCAGGGTTTGTTGGTCCATTCAGCCTGCTGACAGATTCCTGAAAGGCCAGGGCCTTGCTTCTAAGAATCAACACCTTCCCCATCTGTACTTAGGCAGATGACTAAGATTTGAAAGCAAGGGGCCATGAGCTCATAGGTGACGTGTGGTAGATGGGCTTGATTCATTCCATAGATATTCCTATGGAAGAGGGATTTGGGAGCTTCTGAGGAGACCAGCCAGGCCCAAGGAACTGTTACTAGGATACAGAATTATTCCTAGTCACTGGTTCAAAACATAGAGTATGTAGTGCCTGGAAGTTATTACAATCTGCTATCTATGTTGTGGCCCCCGTGACATAAATTTGCAGGTTCCAGCCAGACGAGTCTGCAAATCACAGTGGAAGAAAACAACCCCTACGTAATTTAGAATTGAACTGACAGCTTTACTGGAAACTTCAGCAGAGAAAACGAAGACTGAAAGTCAGATTCCAACTCATTTTCCTGTTCCTGAACTGAAGGCAGAGGGGAACACAAATGTGGTGTTAGGCCTTCCATGTTCTGGCATATCGGGGGTCAGGTGTGCTCCCAATGGGTGTCTGGGGAAGGGACAGAAGCATGGCTGGACTTGTCACCAATGTGTTTCTGTCCTGGGTGCAGTGAGGAGGGCAACGTAGAACAACATTGCAGCAGTTCATTGCCAGCTAGGGCAATTTACACAAGGGTGTTCCCTGCCATCTGGCTCCATCCCCCTCTACACTACTTCAGGGGCATAAAGAGGCCAGGAAGTTTTGTTCCACAGTATGCCCATGGACCATCTATTGCCTTCTTGTTCCTGATCTGAGTAGAACCACATGGACCTATTCTCCCTGACCTTGTACTGTATCTCCTCTGAGAATTTACAGACACTGTCAGGCTCCAGGGCTGTCATGCTGCTCCCAGTTTTCACCAGCATTGCATTCATTTTGGCATGGGACCAGAGAGGAAGAATACGAACTTGAGCTCTAGGATCTTTACATGTGTATCCAGGAGCAGCGGCTCCCTGATTGGGGAAGGGGGGATGCAAAGAAGGCTGTTTTTGCTACCTGTATTACCAAAGTATAACAGCTACCTTATTTACTGCTGTCACTGGCCAATGTAGTCTGATGTAATCTCTGAAGAAACGTTCGTATTCCAGGCAGCAACGTACCACTTACAGGATGAAATTGTTTGCTGCTTAAACACTGCCAGTCAAGGACATTAATTGCTCTAGGTTAAATTAAACTAAATGGCACAGCGGTAAGACTCAAGGCCCAGAGGAAGGGGAAAAGGGGAAGGAACAATCTTATCTCATAAATAATGAGTTTTGAAAAGAACCCTTACTAGGACAGACTAATCTGCAAAGAGCCAAGTTCAACTCCAGTTCAAGTCCTAGGAGTGTCCCAGTCAGCCCTGGGTAAGGCATACAACACACTGACATTTTCAAAAGGAAACATTTCAGAGAGTTCAAGCTCCCATCAGGGCATTTCATCCAAAGATCCTAGAGGATGCAACTGGCATAGAGGAGCAGGGTTTACCTTGCTAATGCCAAGTGGAGATAAGGTGGCACCCAGAAAAGGATACGTCTTTCATCCACTTTCAAAATCAAATGACAGTAGCAGATGGCGGCACATGGAGGTGGGGGAGAGATCACAGTGTTATTGAGCATTACGTATTTTGTACTAGTTCTTTGGAAATCTCTCTCTTCCCCCACCCTCTGCCCATGCTGCATTATGTATCAACCTGCCCTGAGCCTTCAGTGCCATCAGCAAGAGCCTGTGCTCCCACAGGGTCACACCCTGAGTCTTTCACAGTCCACATGATGGGTATTTATTTATTCACTCTTGTAAGAATACAATCAGGCTCTCATCCCAGACGCTGGATTCCCTTGGGATTTCTTTAAAAACACAAATCGAAACAGAATGGCAACACCAGCAGACTCTGCTATCGACCTCCACGATTAACAGGAGAGCCTTACAGCTGTTGAATTAAAGTACATCCCATCCAAGTCCAATATTGCCTCCTCCATTCCTCCCCCCACGCACCCAGCATCAATCTCTGCCCCAAGAAAAAATATGATCTGAAGATGATCAGCAAATCAGGGACTAGTTTGGATCAAAGCGGGAAAGGATCAACCAGCCCTCTCTCTATAAACAGCCCTTTCACTTGGGACTCCATCTTGTGCAGTGACTTCAATGCTGCATGTGTCCAAGGAAGGCATAACTCTCCATTAATGGCCCTGATTGTGCCACTCCATGTGGGAAGGGAATTTCTTCATCCCCACCTGGCGATCTACTGATCAACTAAGCCTGAGGAGGAGCCAAAGTTCTTCTAATCTCCTCCAAGCAAGTGTAAGATGCTATTATTTATTTATAGCATTGGCCATATTACATGCAGGGAGCTTGCTATGATTTGAGTTAGGACCTTTTGGATTGAGGCACGTAAATGGGTTTTTTGGGGGGAGTTCTTACGTGCTTTTTTGCAGTGAGACCCCCCAGATTAAGTATATGTTGAGTAAAGAGAATGGCCTGCTTTTCCTCCTTTTTAGGTCAGCTTTACTCTGGTGCAATACTATTGATTCTAATTTACTATGGTGTAAATGAGTGAACAGTTAGACCCTAGTTGCTATAATTAGTCACCCATGGATGCAGCATTTACCATGTTCAGCACACACATCATTCCATGCTTGCCTAATGAAAACAGTGGCCAGTCAGGTGTACATAGCATATCTCCATCCACTGTATATTTTAGGGTGTAACATAATAAGCCTCACCACCATCAGTGCCTGCTGCTGGAAACTGTAGACTACAGGGTTCCCCCCCCCCCTCCCCAAAGTGGCTTTTTTTTTCAAAAAAAAAAAATCAGCTGAGTATAGACTGCCACCCTGTACTTTCAAAATTAATAAAAATGCAGAGGATTTTTTTTGACAGCAGTAAACCTCATTTTACAAGGAAGAACACCATTTTCCAAGAGAGTTCTTAAAAAAAAATAAAGGTGTTCTTGACCACAAACAGGACTTTTTCGAAAGAGAGCATCCAGATTACCTGGGTGCTCTTTTTGAAAAAGTTGTGGCTGTCTAGACAATCTCTTTCAAAAGAAGTGTGTAGTCTAGACGTATCCTCTGAGAATTAGCTTTCGTGCTGGAGCACCCCCTTTTGGCTGGGTCCCACCCACTGTTACTTGTTCTTCTCCATTCTATGTCAGATCCCACTTTCCCCTCAGACTGTGGCACCCTCCTACCTGGGCACTGCCCTACCACAGTTCCCCCACACTCTAGGGTCCTCCCCCCAGAAGCCTCCAAATCCCTGTACCCACCTTGCCTCAGTCACCATTGTTAGTCTTCATCTAGCCCCTGCCACAAGGGTAAACTATGTTCTGAAATGGCCTCTTATCAGCAAGGGTTGTGGACCTGCTGCCCTTGCCTACCCTGGCTGCTTCTCTGCAGCCCTAGTACTCGGAGGCCTTGCTTCAGGCCCTGCAGCCTGGGAACATACCTGGCCAGAGCTCCCCCAGGTCTGCCTACCTGTCCCCAGCCCCACTCTATATTAAGAAGCCCCTCTCTTCCCTGGCAGCCAGATCCATCCTGCTCTGCAGCAAGAGTGAGTCTGAGTCCTCCCCCAGGAGCCTGTATTTATACAGCCCTCAGCTGGGCCCTAATTGTCTCTTACCAACTACAGCTGCTGGCTCCACAGCTCCAGCCTGCCAGCTCTCTCCCCCAGCTGGGTTTTAACCCTTAAAGGGCCAATGCAGGGCAGATGCCCCATCGCATAGGGCCACATAAGAGCCCCCTTACCAGGACTTGGGCCATGAATTTGAGGGGCATTGACCTTTAAAGTCTAGGGATTGGAGCCATTTTCTGATCATAAAGCGCCCACAGCATCACTTAAATTGTATGTTACATAAATACCAGTGATTAGTAGTAGCATTTCTTTAGGATGTACCACCAAGTACCTGCTAGCTTTCCTATTCCAAAACTCTGTAAATCTCAGGAGTGATGTTCTTAATAATTATTTGGCATTAATTTGTCATGCAATAATTATCCTATTAAATCTAAATTAAACCCTCCACTCAGGCACTTCATCTAAAGTGTGAACATAACAATTAAAAGAGAGAAAAGAAGATACAATTTCTGGCGGCAAAGTTTCTTGTCATAAGAGCAGATATTTTGCACTGGCAGCAGCAACAGAAAGAACAACAAAGAAAATACTGAATTTTGGGGATCAAGGGTTGCATTTTTTTTAATCTGAACCAAAATACTTATGTAAAGAATAAAAACCAGCCACCTAAAGAATTTGTATGGCCACTATCATCACAGTATCTTAATAACTCACGTTCTTTAGTGTAGTGTCCTACAACGTTCCCCCACCATAAGGCTATTATCCCTTGTTTTTTCAGAGGGGAAACTGAGGCACAGAAACAGTTAGGCTGTGTCTAGACTGGCAAGTTTTTCCGGAAAATCAGCCATTTTTCCGGAAAAACTTGCCAGCTGTCTACACTGGCCGCTTGATTTTCCGCAAAAGCAATGACGATCTACTGTGCGAAATCAGCCGGTTTTCAGGAAAAGCTTTGCCACTCCCGTTCGGCCAAAAGTCCTTTTTGCGAAAAACTGTTGCGCAAAAGGGCCAGTGTAGACAACTAGCTAACGCTTTTGCGCAAAAGCAGGATAAACGGAAAAAAGTGGTTTGGATGCTTGGAGACCCCGTAGACGCCTCGGACTTCCTGGTAACCCGAGCTCTTAAAGAACACGCAGGCTGCTGAGCACACGTGGCCGGAGCATGCCACAGAGCTCTTTGCCCTGAGGTCTGCCACAGCGCCCCTGTCCTGCCCAGCAGCCATCAGAGCCAGCCATGGCAGCTCCGGGCGGTGAGCCACCTGCACCCCCAGCGCAGGAGGCCCCCAGGGGCCGCAAAAGACAGGCTCCCTCGTGGTCCCCCAGGGAGCTGGAGATCCTCCTGGAGCTCTGGCAGGAGGAGGAGGGCCTCCAAGACACAAGGTCCTGGCGCTGCAATGCCGATATCTTCGGCTGCATGGCTGAGGCGCTGGCCCAGCACGGACACCCTGCCCGGAACATCGACCAGGTCCGGGCGAAGGTGAAGGAGCTGCGCCTGGGCTACGTGCAGGCCAGCGAGGGCAGGGGAGCAGGACCAGACACCTGCCCCCACTACGACCAGCTGCACGCCATCCTTGGCCAGCCAGCCACGCAAGCCCCAGACGTGCCCATGGACACCTGCCAGTGCCCCCCTGCCACCCGGACCGCCGAGGCGAGGGAAGGAGATGAAACCAGCGCTTCGGAGGAGGAGGCCAGCGTTGCCACCCAGCAGGCCCCCTCCAGCAGCCCCTCCGAGGCCGGGGAAGGATCCACCGGTGAGTCTTGCACTTTGCACTCACAAGGGCGGGGGGCGGAGGGAGAAGCCAGGCGCCCGGAGGGGGGAGAGGCACAGCATGTCACTCAGGCCACATGAGCTGCACGCTGTGTAGCATTAGGCAGCAAGCAGCACGTGCAACCACATGCAGCCTGGTGACCGAGCGGGGGGAAGGGGAAGGGGAAGGGTGGATGCCGGCTGGAACCGGCCAGGGCCCAAGGGACTCAGCCCAGAGCCCGCACCTCCGCCAAGGGGGCAGTACGGAGAATGGCACACTGTCCCATGCCTGGCAGTGAGGCACAGCCAGCTGCTCTTGGGTAAACTGCAGCATCACAGCCCTGTGATCGTGGCCCCCACTGAGCCCCTCGCCTGCTCCTGGTGCCTTGGCTGGCTCCCAGAGGGAAGTCCCCACTGTGGTCACACATGTCCCTGGGCTACCGGGGTTATGTGAGGGATAGTGGGAGGGAGAAGGGGGGGAAGCGCTCGGGCTGCCCTTAAGACCGCCTGAGTTTTGCTGCAAGGATGGGACACCTCCCCCCCAGTCAGTCTTCTGGTTCCGTCCAGGAGATATCCCACGCGATGGAGATCTGAGAGCCCAGACCACCTCTGCCAGATGTGCTCCCAGACAACTGTGTGGGGATGCATCTCACTCCCTGTCAAAACCAGTGATTAGCCCAAAGCCTTCACAGTCTCCACCGGCAGGGAGTTCCACAGGTGAACGCAACACAAGCGCCCTCCCGCCCTCCACGGGGCCAGAACACAGACCGGGGGTTACAATACGTGGAGGAGGACCCTACTCCAGGGGCGGTCCTCCTTGCAAACATATAACACGGGGCCAGGGGGGGAACCGAGTGGGCCCAAGCCACACAACTGTGGGGTCACCTGGGCTCAGGGGTGAAGGGCATGAGGTGTGGGGACAGTGGCCAGCCTGCCTGCCTGACCCATCCTTTCTTCTCTTCCCTGCAGAGGGACTGAGCACAAGCCGGGGACCCTCCAGTCCGGCAGCAGCGGCACCCCCAGCTGCCCAACCACGCAGGCACAGGCTCCACCACCGTGACCAGCTCCTTCGCCGGCACGTGCAGGCGGTCGAGAGAATACAGGGCTCCATTCGCGAGCGCATCCAGGGGGACCTGAAATGGTGCCAGGAGGCCTGGGCCGCTTTCCAGGCCCAGTGCACCAGGATAGCTGACTCCATGGCCATCCTCACACATAGCGCACACAATCCATTACGGCATGGCCGTACCCCATGCCCCTGCCATCCCTCCCGGAGCACTGCCCATGCCCCCTCCTGCCCCTACAATGCCCCCTGCTCCAATGCTCTCTCTTATCCTTGCAATACCCCCTGCTCCTGCCACCCCTTCAATGCCCCCTGCTATGCCCCCTGCTCCTGCCGCCCCTCCAATGCCCCCTGCTCCTGACCACCTCCCCATGCAGCCTGCCCCGCATGTGCAGGTCCGCCCCTGCAGGAGCACTCGCAGGGGCCACCCCTCCCAGTAGCTCCTCCCCCTCCCCGTCCCAGTTGAAGGTCTCCTCCCCCTCCTCCTTGTAAATAAAAAGACAATTTTTCAGTTGATTATTGTGTGGTTATTGTGTTACTTGAGGTAACTGTAATTAATGATTTGAGATGCCAATTAGCCACCTAAATTTAAAAGGATTACAAAATGTGGACACCAAATTCCATATCTATCACCAGTGGTCCCTTTAAGTGGTCATTGGTTTGTGGCGCATAAATAAATACTGACAAGTTTTAAGTAAAATGTAAACCACAACTATATTAACATAGATAACAAACAAGCAAGAAAGGATAAAAGACGCACAGGAATATGTAACATAGTCTAGACGCAAGGGACGATTGTATTGTTGCTGGCAACCTCAATCCTTTGGTCCTTCCGGGCCTCGGGAGAGGAACAGCCAGGAGATCCCTCGAAGACGACTGGAATCGGGTACGCTGACTCGAGCCTTCCGCACGAACCACGAATCCTCTTCCTGTTCTTCGGGAGAGCTCGGACAGGTGATGGTGGCCTAAACCCTAGCCTAAACTAAAAGAAAAACCCTAACTACGTCCAACGCACCTGACGAACATTCACGATGACGGCAGATGTGCTTGGAACCGACGCTTTACAACTGGGGGGAGGTAAGGGAAGGGGGTGGGGAAGGTTAGGAGATGGGAGGGAGTCGTATGGGGAGACCCAGGCGACCCTACTATGGGGCTTGTGAGAACATGTCCGTCAGGGCCTCTCTGATGCGCACCCCATCCTGGCGCGCCTGGCGGACGGCAGCTGTGTGGGGCTGTTCGAATGTCTGTGCCTCGGCTGCCATCCATGCAGGGAGGAAGGCCTCCCCACTCCGCTCCACAATGTTGTGGAGCACGCAGCACGCGGCCAGTACCTCCGTTGCATTCTGCTCACCCATCTCGAGACAGGTGAGCAAACAATGGAAGCGGGCTTTCAAGCGTCCGAAGGCGAGCTCCACCTGATTTCGGGCCCAGTTGAGGTGGTCATTGAACCGGGCCCGGTTCTAGTCCAGCCGCCCCGTGTAGGGCCGCATTAGCCAGGGCAGCAGGGGGTAGGCCGCGTCCCCGATGACGCAGATGGGCATAGGAACATCCCCGACAGTCAAGTCCAGCCGGGGGAAGTAAGTGCCCACCTCCAGCCTGTGAAAGAGTCCGGAGTTGCGGAGGATGCGGACGTCGTGTGCCCTGCCAGACCAGCCCCCGTAGATGTCCAGGAAGTGGCCCCGGTGGTCCACGAGGGCCTGGAGAACAATAGAGCAGTACCCCTTCCTGTTCGTGAAATGGGCTGCTCGATGCTCCGGAGCCCGGACGGGGATGTGGGTTGCGTTCAGGGCTCCCCCGCAGTTGGGGAACCCGAGGGCAGTGAAGCTGGCCATGGTAGCATCCACATCACGCAGGTGGATGACTCTGGGGAGCAGGACGTCGTTGATGGCGTGGACGACCTGCAGAAGAGTGCAGAAAAACACAAGGGAACACATCACATAAGGCAGGGGTGAGTGTGCGCTCCCTTGACCCCCCCCCGTGATTCCCTCTATCCTCTCACACACACATACACACACACACACACAGACACCAGGGCCCCCCTCGCCCCACGCCCCCCCCCCACCAGCAGGCCTGTGCAAGGGAGGGATGGCCCAAACCCCTGGGTGACCCAGCCTGGAGTCTTGGCTACCCCTGGGCATGGAGTGCAGCACCCTCCCCACATCCCACTCTCCCTGGGACTTACCTCCATCACGACGACACCGACGGTGGATCTTCCTACCCCAAATTGCTGTGCCATCGAGCGGTAGCTGTCTGGGGTGGCCAGCTTCCACAGCACGATGGCGACCCTCTTGTCGACGGGGATGGGTGCACGCAGCTGGGTGGTGGCTCTCTGTAGCGGGGGGTGAGCCAGGTGCACAGCTCCAGGAACGTCCGCTTTCGCATGCGGAAATTCCGGAGCCATTGCTGGTCGTCCCATTGCCCGAGGACCAGCCAGTCCCACCAGTCTGTACTGGGGTCCAATCTCCAGAGTGGCCTCTCCACGGTGGGGTGCTGATGCCACTGGTGAGGGAGTTGAAGGCGATCTCTGCCTCCTGGTCCTGGAACACCAGGGCACCGACCTGGAGCACGAGCTGCAGGCACTTGAAAATGGCTGACAGGGGCCAGAGCAGGCACATGGCCACCCACGGGTTCATGGCAGACAGAGCAGGGCACAAGAAAGAAAAATCAGGAAAAAGCAGTTGGGGCAAAAGGGTGGTGTCTCCAAAAGTCAGAGGGCAACCACCAAACCTGCTATGGCTGTCAGTCCCTGCCAGAGGTCCCAACGCATGGAGCAGGAGACAAACGGCTGTCCGGCGAGACCCCTTTAAGCACGTGTCTGAATGGAGCTCCAGCCCTGCCCCCGGAAAGGTCTGGTGGCCTTTAGCCCTCTTCAAAATGGTTCTGGGCTTCTGCTTTTGTGCAAAAGCGTGCCGCCAATCTAGACGCGCTTTTCCACAAAAGCGCATCGTTATAACGATAACTCCGGGACCAATCTAGACGCTCTTTTCCGGAAATACTTTTAACGGAAAACCTTTTCCGTTAAAAGTATTTCCGGAAAATCATGCCAGTCTAGACGTAGCCTAAGTGACTTGCCCAAAGTTACACCAGAAGTCTGACAGAGCAGGGAATTGTGTATCCTAGGTTAGCATCTTTTCCACTGCACTGTCCTGCCTTCTCTGAGTACCAGAGTGTTATAGCCCCAAGTGCAGATGAGCAAGACTCAGCACAGCTGAAGTGCATCTTACACTTGGTGTAAAGGTGGCTTTCTGCCAACTTTCAGACCCCTCCAGATCCTGGGAGTAGAGAAATGATTCAAGGCTTCTCTAACTTGTAATGTCTAGAACAGCTACATAGAGGACAGGGAAAGCCAAACCACAGTACACTTTGGTTACATAGGTTCTGGAACTAGGGGTGAGGGAGGTGCTACAGCACTCCCTGGTTGGAAGTGGTTTCTATTATATGCAGGGCTTACAGTTGAGTTCAGTGGCTCTCAGCACCCCCAGGATAAAAATTGTTCCAGCCCCTGTTTGGTCCTGCTTCCTTGAGAGAACCACATGTGATAGCTCCTACTCATTTCACTCAATGCGCTGTGGACAGGTGCTCAGAGACCACAGTGATGGGCCTGGTGTGAGAATCAGAACACAATACAAGGGAATATGAGGCAGTAAAGGAAATAACAGAAGCATGAGGTTTAGGCTAGCAGGGCCTCTGTAAGGGTATGTCTACACTACAGAGCTAATTTGAACTAACGGATCCAGACTAAAAAACTAGTTCGAATTAGCGTTTTGCTAATTCGAACTAGCATGTCAACATTAAGTGGACCCTGAACAGAGGTTAAGGATGGCCGGAAGCAGTGCCAGCAGGGCATCAGAGGAGGACTTAGAGCGTGGAGCTACTGCCTCAGGCTAGCCGAGGGCTGCGCTTAAAGGGACCCAACCCCCACCCCGGACAGACAGTTCTCAGGGGTGCCCCGCTTGCAAAGCAGTCCTGGCTTGGAGTGCCCTGAGTGCCCACACTGGGCACATCACAGCACTCGGCCATCAGCCCGGCTGCACTTGCTGCAGGCTGCCATCTAGGGAGAGGGGGCAATTGGGGGCTGCAGGAGAGCTTCCACCCCCAGAAGCCCGCAGAGCCAGCCCAGTCCTCCCCATCGGGGGCTCGTACCCCATTCCTCCCTCACCTCCTTACACTTACCGTTCCCTAGCCCCCCTTCCTGATGTACAAAAAAAAGAAAACGTGTGGTCAAAAATAGAATCTCTCTTTATTGAACAAAACTCGGGGAGACTGGGAAAAGGAGGTGGGAGAGGGGAAGAGAGAAGGTGGGAGAGGGGAGGGCAACTAAAATGATCAGGGGTTTGGAACAGGTCCCATATGAAGAGAGGCTAAAGAGACTGGGACTTTTCAGTTTAGAAAAGAGGAGACTGAGGGGGGATAGGATAGAGGTCTATAAAAGCATGAGTGGGGTGGAGAGGGTGCATCAAGAAAAGTTCTTCATTAGTTCCCATAATAGAAGGACTAGAGGATACCAATGGAAAGGAATGGGTAGCAGGCTTCAAACTAGTAACAGAAAGTTGTTCTTCACAAAGCAAAGAGTCAACCTGTGGAACTCCTCGCTGCAGGAGGCCGTGAAGGCTACAACTAGAACAGAGTTTAAAGGGAAGTGAGATCAAGTCATGGAGGCTGGGTCCATGGAGTGGTATTAGCCAGGGGGAGGAGTGGTGTCCCTGCCCAAAGTTTGTGGAAGGCTGGAGAGGGATGGCATGAGACAAATGGCTTGGTCACTGTCTTTGTTCCATCCCCTCCAGGGTCCCTAGGATAGGCCGCTGTTGGCAGACAGGCTACTGGGCTAGATGGACCTTTGGTCTGACCCAGTACGGCCATTGTAAGCTCAGGGCTCAGGGTCGGGGGTCTCAGTGGACCACCTTGATTTTCTTGCACACCTGCTCCTGGGTGGCCAGGCTGGCAGCTCTCCTGCCCTAGACGGCCCCTTTCCTGTGCCTAGTGCGGAGGTCGTGGACGAGGTCCACGATGTCCTCACTAGACCAGGCGGGTGCCCGCCTCTTGCGGTCCCGGGCAAGCTCCCGGGAGCCGCCAGCCTGGTCCCGGGAAGAGGGGGAGAGCTGGGGGGCATCGGGTGGGTGGCTCGAACCATGCCAGGTGCAGGGTCTGCTAGCTGGGTGCTGGCAGGCTTGCACCTGGCACGGGCACCTTAGCCAGCCAGTGCCCCTTTAAGGGGTCCGGGGCCAGGAGGGGGGCAGACGAGTTTCCCTGGTGTTGGCCAGAGTGGCCACCAGGGAAAGCTGGGGAGGGCTAGCCTCCCACTAGTTCGAGTTAAGGGGCTACACACCCCTTAATTTGAACTAGTAAGTTCGAACTGGGCTTAGTCCTCGTAGAATGAGGTTTACCTAGTTCGAACTAAGCACTCTGCTAGTTCGAATTAAGTTCGAACTAGCGGAGCGCTAGTGTAGCGCCTATCAAAGTTAATTCGAACTAATGTCCATTAGTTCGAATTAATTTTATAGTGTAGACATACCCTAAATGAAATAGTCATGCCATTGCGTCAGTGTTCATGCACCTCCAGTTATTTGAGGGTTTTGTTACTCTGTGACTCATACTGAGGTCACTTTGTACATCCTCCCTCTGTGCGGGCTGTAGTAGGGTCAGGATTTACTGCTATGGTGTGCAGACAGGCCTCCTGCTCCATCAGTGATGATAACCAGAAGGCTGCATGTGTGGGTGCTCAGTCCTGTGTGCCGTGTTGACTTGCGTGATTAGTTAACACAGCAGACTTTGAGAGAGCCCCCAAAGACCACAAATCAGATAAGGACAAAGGCGCCTGGCCAGGTTGATTGTTAAATGAAGTACAGCAATAGTTGTCAGTAGACTCTACCAAACCACTTCTCATATGTACTCGTAACAATGGACCAGCTCAATCAGTGGAAAGTCTCACTGCCCCCTCGGCTGGACAGAGACTGTCCCCCCATGACACCACTTCAAACAAGTTACACATCATTCCTGATGTGTCAGGTTGTCACCCTCTGATGCTACTTAGATACCTCTCATCACCCTTCACCTCGTGGTTTGATTAGAACATCTCTATCCATCATGCTGTCAGTCTAGTCCCTTTCCTGAACCTGGGTTGGTATACATGGGGAAAGTGGGTATCAAGGTCTTTTCTAATGAGCTGTGGTACCATCCTTTTGGAATGTTCTTTCAACTTATGACCAGTACCAGTTCCTGGGCCTGTTACTAATTAGTGTTTTACACTCTCAGCACTATTTGTGCCAAGTTCTGTGAGAAGGGTCCTTCCTCTTGCTCACAGCTTAACTTTGCTTTATATTAGCCAAGTTTTGTCCATTGTTCGCTAGGCCTCAAACCAGACCTGTGCTACATAGGCTTTTGTAGGCACAGCTCATGACATGCAAGTGTGAGGCATAGGAACACTGTGGGTATGTCTACACTACCCCCCTAGTTCGAACTAGGGGGGTAATGTATGCATACAGAACTTGCTAATGAAGCCCGGGATTTGAATTTCCCGGGCTTCATTAGCATAAAGCCGGCTCCGCCATTTTTAAAAGCCAGCTTGTTCGAACCCCGTGCCGCACGGCTACACGCGGCACGGGCTAGATAGTTTGAACTATGTAGTTATTCCGAACTATCTGTACGCCTCATGGAATGAGGTGTACAGATAGATCGGAATGGCTACATAGTTCGAACTATCTAGCCCGTGCCGCGTGTAGCCGCGCGGCACGGGGTTCGAACAAGCCGTCTTTTAAAAATGGCGGAGCCGGCTTTATGCTAATGAAGCCCGGGAAATTCAAATCCCGGGCTTCATTAGCAAGTTCGGTATGCATACATTACCCCCCTAGTTCGAACTAGGGGGGTAGTGTAGACATACCCTGTGGTATTTGCATTGCAGCATGGTAAGGCAGATTCCATGGCATCATACCTATCAGACATTTGCTGACACGGAGCCATTTGTATAAAGAGCAAGAGGAAAAGGTTGCTCTGATCAAGGGCCGAGGACACAGAGAGCTAGTTCCTTCCTTTCTGACAAACTCCCAAGAGAAGTGATGGGTTCTTCATTTTTAGAAGTCTTTAGATCAAGGCTGGTTGTCTTTCTGGAAGGTACCATTTAGTCAACCCAAAGTTACTGAGCATGCCACAGGAGTAGCGGGATGAAATATTATGTCGTGTCATCTAGCAGGCAGAGCTGAGGAGAGCTTTTGCCAGGCCCTAGAGGGGGTCACAGAAGGGGCAGAGCTTGGGGCTTGCCTCTGCTAGCCAGCCTATCAGTGCCACTGGGGCCACAGAGTGCACATCTGGCAGTGATTTAAAGGGCCCAGAACTCTGGCCACTGCTGCTGCTGAGGTAGCAGGGGCAGTGGCACCTGGGAGTTCCAGGCTCTTTTAAATCTCCGAGACCCTGGAGCAGCTGCCTCTTTGCTTCCTACCCCCCTTTTGGCAGCCTTTTCAGCAGGCAGACTACATGATCCAGTGGTCCCTTCTGGCCATAAAACCTATGAATCATTCTTGGTAGGAGGTAAGACTCTAGGGGTATGTCTACACTACCCCGCTAGTTCGAACTAGCGGGGTAATGTATGCATACCGCACTTGCTAATGAAGCCCGGGATTTGAATTTCCCGGGCTTCATTAGCATAAGCGGGGAGCCGCCATTTTTAAATCCCCGCTGCTTCGAACCCCGTGTAGCGCGGCTACACGGGGCTCGAACTAGGTAGTTCGGACTAGGGTGCCTATTCCGAACTACCGGTACACCTCGTTTCACGAGGAGTACCGGTAGTTCGGAATAGGACCCTAGTCCGAACTACCTAGTTCGAGCCCCGTGTAGCCGCGCTACACGGGGTTCGAAGCAGCGGGGATTTAAAAATGGCGGCTCCCCGCTTATGCTAATGAAGCCCGGGAAATTCAAATCCCGGGCTTCATTAGCAAGTGCGGTATGCATACATTACCCCGCTAGTTCGAACTAGCGGGGTAGTGTAGACATACCCTAGGTCATTTTAGTTAAGGTATCCATCTATTTATCTGGCCCCATTTAAAGAAGTATGGCATCACCTCATGTTCTCAGAACACAACACTTAGGGGTGTAGTGAAGTGCTCTGATCCCTATTACTAGAGGGGAAACCGAGGCACGGAAAGACTAAGTGACTTGCCTAAAGTTCTATAGGAAGCCTTGGGGGACTGAAATGTGATCTCCTGAGTCCCAGGCAAGTACCTTAAATCACTGGAGCATCCTTTCTCCCTGAACTGTCCACCTGTGGACCAAGGCCTGACCCAGCAACCAGCATGTCGGCAGGCTCCTGAGCCCGTGTGGGCACCCTGTGGACAAAAGGGTCTGCCCACATGGATCAGATTTACATTTAAAAGGCAAGAAGCAAAGCACACAAGGTAGAAGACAGCTGCTGGTGAGGAAGGGAAATCTGAGAGGAGCGGCGAGGTATTGTAAGTGAGGCTTTCAGACGCAGCGAGAGCAGTAACTAACATGATCTCTGAAAAGCCTATTTGTAATATTCAAACATGGATTAAACTGGGAAGGCAACTCACACATCCAGAGACGTCTTCCAATAATAGACTGAGAGAAGCAGTGCAAACAAGGTCTGCTCAGGCAATCATAAGCGAATGTAATTCAAAGCAGATGAAATGAGATTTCCTGTTCATCGTGAATGGCACCCACCCCCACACACGCAGTATATTTAGGAGTGTTTTCTTTTAAGTGAATTTAGTGCCAGTGAAAGGTGCCTGATTGACAGCTCTCGGGACAGCAGGCTTTCGGTTTCTATTCACAGCACAGGCAGCAGCAATGGGAATGGTCCTTTCTCCCCACTCTTGTGGGCACTTAGTACCCCACGCAGCCATCTGCAAGGCAGAATGCAGCTCTCCCAGCACCTTTCACGCAAAGGTGAAGCATAGGGATGTCGGTGGTGCCGCCTGCTCAGCCTTGTAGCCTGCTGCTTCCAGCCGTGGCCTACATCCGAGAAAGATGCAGACATCCAAGTCATGGACAATTGTGAGATAACCTGCCCACAGGGGAAGTGCCTTCCTAACTTCCGTCAGTAAAACCTTGGTTTATATCCTGAAGTTTGAGGGTGGGTAGAGAAGCCTGAGGGCTTCCTAACTTGTGCTGGCTCACAATGACTCCGAGAGGTCAATCGGCCCATTTAGATTGCAGGAGCTCACTGCCTTCTGGCCCCCCTATGCTGGGCTGGCATGGAGCCAGCTACACCACAGTGATGAAGTTGTGGGCTCCTCCACACCAGGGCAGACCTCAGCTGCTCAGCCAGGGTCGGCCTGACCATACAGGGCACCAGGCTTTGGGGGAAATCAAAAACCCAGCTAATGGGAGCAGCAAGGAAAAGCCTCCAGGTGAACACTTCCCTGTGCTGCTGTTTGTGGGGGAGTGGGAAGAGGGAGAACAGCAGCAAGCAGAGCCTCTTCCTCCCCCTGCCAGGCAGAGCTGGCCACACAGGGGTTTTTAGCGCCAGCTTCCCCCAAATGATTGAATGTGCGGGGGGACAAAATCATAGTTTCCCTAGGGTGCCGAAAAACCTTTGGTCTGGTCCTGTGTCCAGCTATCACAATTTTACTAGCACATCAGAAAAGGGCACTACCAGGTCTAGAAGCTGGCTCTCAGGACTACCTCTTAGAAAGATCATGACTGATAAGGGGGTTGGATTCATTTCTGCGACTGCCTATTCCAGGCTAGCCCCATTAATCCCCTTTCTTGAGCAGAACCACAGGGTGTGCTGCTAATGGCTTGCAGGTTGCTTTTTGGCTGGTGTGAAATCTATTTAATAATTAGCTAGCTAAATGAGTCCTGTTTGCACTGTAATTTTTTCTTTCCCCCTAAATGGCTTAATGTAGCTAGTTTTCTATAATCATTTCTTGTCTAATTTCTCATTATCACCACTAGAATCAAACTGATAACGTTTATCTCACCTTTTTCTACAGTTTTCCCCTCTGTTTGCTGTCGCTGTTTGCGTACGTTGCATTGATCACATGAGCCTTTCTAACTGTGTTACTCTGTGTGGACTTATGAATATATGGAGTGTTCTTAGAGGGTTTTTTAAAATTTATTACTGACTGTGTCTCTGTAGGTCTCTTCTTGGGAAGCTCAGGGAAGAACAATTGTTTTATCTTTCCTAATAACACCTACACTACTGCTTAGTCCAGTTATTTCCCAAGACCCCCGAGATCTTTTATAACATCCTACTCTGTCACTGCTGTGCTGTTAAATCTTCATGAATGCAACAATGAATTAATAACGTAGTTATACGCCATAAACAATTCCCTGCTCACACTTAACAGTAATACTCCCCCAGCCTGGTGATAGTCAAAGACTTGGATGGCACTTTCTCATGCCTTTTATTCAACCTGGTTAGAATACACTTACCAGCTTTTTATAAACGGAAAACAGGACCTTAAAACAAAGCCAGAGATAAACTAGGCCTCTTAATGCCTTGTTAAAGCTTGTTCTTTTACTGATATTTTTAAGCCCAAAACAAACCGTCAGTGGTCAGGCTGCTTGTAAAAATACATTTTTTTTTGTTATTTATTCATTTGCTACAATTTGTAGGGGATACCAGCTGAGATAAGTTCCCTGCCATTCTAGGAGTGTACATACACAGAACAGATTGTCTGTCTCCATCCATTTAGTCTGTAAATGCTTTGGAGCAAGGATGGAAGAAAAGGAGCAGTTATACTCCGGAGAACCAAGGGAGACTAATAAGTTGCCCAAAGGCACATAAGCAACCTGTGACAAACCCTGGAATTAAAGCCAGATCTTTGGAGTCCTAATTTTGAACCTGAAGTTTCTAGCTGCCTTAGCCACCATACCATCTATTGCTTATTTTTGGCAGAGAGTTAAGATGGAGTCAGCAGAATGTTTTAATGCCAGGCTCTGGAATCAGAGTGGATACTAAAATAAAAGGGCCTGATTTTGTCAGTCGAGGAGCACAGTTAGTTTGAAATGAGCTAGTTGGAGATTGACTAGATATGGCCCCGCAGGGTAATTCAGGAGAATCGCGTCTGATTCTCCCCTGGTTGATAAATGGCCGTACTGCCCTATTTGAGAGGTCCAATAACAGAACAAATCCATGAGATTCACTTCCAACAGTATAGGATGCTCCAGTCTCTCTGTTGATCTCTATGCCTTGGGCAGCTATGTAATGTAACGTTATGTACTGAAAAGAGCAGATATGGACCTTGTGATGTGAATGACCAATAGCACTTCTCGTTTTGCCAGCTGTGGGAGTGGAGCAATGCGGCTAGGATGATGCAGCCATGTCACTGCCCTTTGCCACTAACCAGTCTCCCTCAGAGGCCATGTCTACACTGTCGGCTTATTGCGCAAGAGCATTTTGTGCAAGGGTTCTTGTGCAAAAACTCTTGCCCAAGAAAACGTCCACACTGCCATGTGTGATCTGTGCTTTTGCGCAAGAGCGCCCATGGCAGTGTCGATGCTCTCTTGAGGAAGAAAGCTCTGATGGACATTTTAGCCATAGGGCTTTCTTGTGCAAGAAATCCCTGCTGAGCGTCCACACTGCCCTCTTGCTCAAGAGTTCCTGTGCAAGAGGGCTTACACCTGTTAAAAAAAGAGCTTAGCTCTTGTGCAAGAAGCCCTCTCTTACCATGCAGTACTGTACATTTCCTTGCGCAAGAGCGGGTGGGCAGTGTGGACGCTCTGGGGATTCTTGGGCAAGAACGGCCATACTTGCACAAGAAGCTGCGAGTGTAGACATAGCCAGAGAGTCCTCCTTGCTTTCGTCCAGATCTATGACCCTGTATGACCCAGCCTGCTTTAAGCCTTGGGCAAAATCAATAACCAACAGCTGCAAAGCAAAGCACAAAGGAACCAAGCCTAACATGTCCAACTAAGTTAGGGGAAATTTGGTTTTAAATTGCAGCTTGTTGACCTGATGAGCTGTAATAGCTGGGAAAACTCTGGATCAGCTTGTCACACACAGACATGCCCATAAACATAGACAGCGCCTTCATTTACTGACCTTTGGCATAGCATGATCCATACTCATATTTACAGACTTTCAGAATTGCAGAGCCTGAAAACACATTTAGGAGGAGCTGTTACAACCTGGCTTAGGGAGTTCAGATAAGCTTCATGCAATGGGTAAGTGGGGACTTTTCAGTCTCAGTATTAACAGCCTTTGTCATGCCCAGGGGGTTGAGGCTCATGAACAGTGACTGAAATACATGCATAATGTGTTTGATTGCTCCTATTTATCAGAGGTGCATACAGAATAGCGTCATGTATTTAAGGTACATGCTTAGCTGTTTCAACTGGGACAGCCAAACCTTTGTGGGGCAGAGGCTCATGTTACACTATTGTACTGCATTCTGTATTAGGATGTGCCTGGAAAGGGAGGTTAGTATAGAATGTGAAAGAGCAGCTGTTCAACAGCATGCCTGCCCAGGAGCAATGTGCCCACTACTCGTGTCCATCCAAATGCAGAATAATTTTTATCTGCGAATATGCACTACAAGTAGAAACACAAAACCTACATGCAGGCGCTCTGCTGATCAGTGGGGCAGCATTTGAATTACTCCTGAGCAGCTGCACAAGTGCACAACTCACAGGGAACACTGCCCTGGGACACATTACACCTGAAGACACACACCAGTGGCTCAAAGAGCACCATGTAGTTTTAGGTGCTTCTATTAACCTATAAAGCCCTAGGTGGCCTGGGACCTGACAACTTGAGAAATGCCCAATTCCTCCAAATCATAGTCAAATTAGAGGAGGCATTCAAGTAGCCCCCCACTTGGTGCAAGGGGTAGCAAGACATTCCCTTGGAAGGTCCTTTTGCTCTACCCGTTGGATGACAGTGTTCAGTGCAAAGCCCATGTGCTTTCTCAGGCTTTTGATGCAGGCAGAAAAGGATTCTGGGGGTGAAGCATTATGTTTTGCTGTAAGTAGGGCCACCTACAGGCTGGGAGGTGAAGGGGGCAATTGCCCCAGGGCCCAGGGATTCGATGCAGCCTGGGACTCCTGGCTGTCACCGCTGCTAGTGTGGCAGCAGCCGGGGCCCCGGGCCCTTTAATTGCTGCTCTGGGCAGCTCTTAGGATTAAATTGAGAGATGGGGGTGATGGCTGCGGGGGAGGAGTGTGCCACACTTTGGGTGGCACTGAAGGCTGCCTGCCTCAGCCACACCCCTCCTACCCAAGGCACTGCCCCATCTGGGGCATGAAGCCAGCCCCCTCCCCAACACACACACCTTGCCCAGGGGTCCGCGGAGGCTGTCGGCCCCCTGGCTGAAAGCATGCATATGTAGGGACTGACAGGAATATGCTGCTGGGTTTGTATCATGCGCATTCCTCGTAAAAGCACCAGAGCATGGGACGGATTCCCTTCAGCATTGTTTAGTCACCAAAATAAACCTCAGCTCCCAGCACATGTGCAGGCAACTGTCCAGCCATCACAAATCTCCCTATAGCAACATAGAAGCTCCTAGGTAACTGCTCCAGCTATGACCATGAGAGCAAGACACACATGAAATGGTGCTGCTTTAAGCCCATTTATCCGCAGCTCATGCAGAATGGCTCTGAGGGTGCCTGCAAGACTAAGCCTGAGGCATGTAGTGGAGCCCATCCTGTCGGCCTACCCATCTGCAGCGTGTTCCAATGATTGCGTGAAAGAACCTACCACATACCTCTTTGAGCAGTCTTTAGTTCATCAATTAACTTGGCTGTTCCCCCATCCCCCCTCCACCTTTCCCGGATTGCTGAAGGCTCAGTCCACATGGCAGCATTAATGGCCTGTAACACTGCAGGTTGAGAAACAAAGCCATCCTGAGCGAGAGGCGTGCAAAAATGCATTGGAAACCTCTAATGGTCAGATCAATTTGTAAAGATCATTGCTCCCGTATGGAGAACTATGAGTGCCAAGAGTGAGCGCAGGAGCATAACTTTCCTTAAGTGGGAGGAGTGTTCACAAAACAAGGCTTTGCTAATAAAGCCTGGACACCACATAGCTGCCCTGCTTTGTTATTTTATAATATTATTATTATTAACAACAATAATAAAAATAATAGCTAACCACTTGGGGATGGGAGAGACCATAGTCCTTTATGAGGCGCATAGCGCAGGGGAACAGCTGGTTATGGCATTGAACCGATCTTGGGATAGAGGAAACTTGACTAATACATCCACTGTGCAATTGTCATTTTCACACTGCATCTCTCTGACCTTGTTTATTGGGCAGTGAGCGTAAGAATTTAACTGCATCTTTTTCTCATTGACTTGGAAGACATGGGGGGGGGGGTGTTTTTTTGTTTTCCTGTTTAATGTCCCATGGAGACTTCAAGACAATTTACTGTGGTTGTTCTGAACTGACAGTGGATGAAGATTCTATTATGACTCTTTAATAATTGGACATAGTGGTGGAAAAGTACCATGTTTACCTTTCCTTCACTTGTGGCTAAGCTGTTTCCAGTCAAGGAATACTCCCCTACCCCCATTTTGCCTGTAAACTTGAAGGGCGACTGAAGGTCAGATTGAGATGAAGATGATAACAGATGTGACTTTGACAACCTTGGTTGAGCAAATGGTTTCTGGATAAATTAGATTATAGGCTTTAATTTGTTACCTATTCGCCAGCTCGCTTTGGTGCAGCTTCAGCTCCAGCTCCAGCTCCAGCTCCAGCTCCAGCTCCAGCGTAGTCAGACATTACCAGAATTACCTGCTTCTGGAACTTCCACTACATGCATCTGACAAAGTGGGTCTTTGCCCATGAAAGCTTATGCTCCAATAAATCTGCTGGTCTATAAGGTACCACAGGACTTCTTGTTTTTTATGCAGATTCAGACTAACACGGCTACCCCCTGATACGTAACATCACACCTGGCTCTCTCATTGTACTCCCTTTGCCTACTTAATAAAAGAAAGTTATTGAGCCTCAGCAGGACCTTGCAGTGACTGTTGATGGAAATGTTTTGGTTACAGATTATGCATTTATTGCTCAGCAGTTTCATGTACAACGAGTATGATAATTCTGATGGAAAAGAAGCTCCCAAGCTTCATTATCACTTCTGTCAGTCTCTCCAAAGCCTCTGCTGTAACTTCTTACAGGAAAAATTTTCAGTTGTCCTCAGATGTCCCTGTATCTTTTGAGCAACGTTCTCTGGGATTCCCTAGCTGCTGGATTTCTGTCTCCGCCTATTTTTCCTGTTGTACCTTAGCAGATGAGGCCCGTGGGTTCAAAATGCTTTGTGGGGTTCACTGGCTATACTATAGCAACAGCAGTGTAAGAAGAAAGGAAGTAAGGTAGCACAAGTTAACTAGGAGTGGAAGAGCCACTTGGGATAAAATTTTATTGATCTATTTTCCTCTGCGAGGAATGGTGGGAATTGCAGCCTATTAGCAAGATGGTTTGCAAGGTCTCATGTGACTGAATAGTCCAATCAGAAATTTACATGATCCTTGGCAATTGTTTTGGTTGGGAGCTGCTTGCTTCCTATGGGTTCTTTCTTCAGAAAGAAAAGAGTTATAGGAGCCAGCTTCTGTCATGGACTTTGATGCCCTGATGGGGATGATGACACCACACATTACAATCACTTGCCAAGGTTTCCCATGGGTCAGAATAAATTCCAAATTACTTCATTTCTTGCTTGCATGTGTCTTTATAGCAAAGCTTGGGACATCCTGTTCTTCTGTCTTCTGACAGCTCCCTATAGATCATGTCCCTGGGTATGCATCCATCTCCCAACCTAGTCAGAGGGCCCGGCCAGAACAGTCATCTTTGCTTGAGCAGAGCTATCATATTTGGTAAATTTGCCCTTTATACAACTTCTGCGTTGGTGAATTTATCTTCCCACTAGGGCTGTGTCCAGACTCAGGGTTTTTTTCGAAAAGAGTAGCCTTTTTTCGAAAAAACTTCACCTGCATCTAGACTGCAGCCGAGTTCTTTCGAAATTAAATCGAAAGAACGTGGCTTTTCTTTCGACGGCGGTAAACCTAATTTCACAAGGAAGAACGCCTTTTTTCGAAAGTTCTCTTTCGAAAAAAGGCGTTCTTGAATGCAAACAGGGGTTTTTCGAAAGAGAGCATCCAGACTGCCTGGGTGCTCTCTTTCGAAAAAGCGGCTTGCTTTTTCAAAAGTTCCGCTTGCAGTCTAGACGCTCTTTTTCGAAAGAGGCTTTTTCGAAAGTATCTTTCGAAAAAGCCTCTTTCGAAAGAGGCTTGCAGTCTAGACATAGCCTTAGTGTTGAATATGCAGCGTAGTCTTATGCTCATTGGGAGAAAAAGATAAAGTAAAAATGAGCTAAAAGTTTTGCCCCAGATTTTTTGAGAGTCAAAAGGCCAGAGTCTGCCATACATTCATATTCATAGATGGGCCATTTGATCATCTCAGCTGATCTCCTTTGCAACACAGGCCATAGACCTTCATCCAGTTACTCGTATATTTAACCCAATGACTTGACTCAAGCGTAGATGTTCAGCCATGACTTGAAGTCTTTAAGAGATGGAGAATCCACCATTTATCTTTGTAATTTCTTCTAGTGGTTAATCAGTCTCAAGCATAAAATATGTGGCTTATATTGAGTAGTACTGCACTCTGAGTAGTCTGACTGCACTCTGAGTAGTCTGGATCCTTATTCAGTATGGTACAACTCAGTATGACTAAGGGTTGCATTATCTGCTCACAAAACATTTGTGCAACTGTTTGGGGAAAATAATTTTTGCTTAGCTCCCTATAAATGTATATTTGGCCTGAACTTGATACGGAAAAACCTCAAGAAAGGCTGTTTTCATGCTGTTCCTGACTTGGCTAGAACTAGGGAAGAATCATAAATACTGCTAAGAAGCTTGTTCTGATGAATTTTCCAGCTCACATTGTAAACTAAAATTCGGGGAAGCTTCCAAATAAGAATTCAAAACTTATCTGAACCAAACCATATTTCTGAATCCCATTATATTTTTATGAATAATCATAAATTAAATAATAGGCACCCTGGAGAATTTTCTATCTTCAGAATGTATAAACATTAGGGCACGATTGTGTTGCTCAGACCAATCGAGTCACATCATGGGGGAGGGAGATTTGGTCTATTAACTAATTATGCTTCAGCATGTTTGAAACAAAAATGCATTACTAGCCCTGCTTTCCTGAGAGCCCCATTACAAACATTCATTCTAAGGATGTGAAGCACTCATCATTATCTAAGGCCCTGACCCAGTAGAGGAATATGCTGAAGAAGACCCTGCTACCCATAATGAGTGCCTCTGAAGTCAATGGACTTTATCATAGGCCATTGGGTCCATCAGTGGCTATTAGCCAGAATGGGCAGGGAGGAGGTCACTGGCCTCTATTTGCCTGATGATGATCTGTTCTGTTTATTTCCTATGGGGCATTTGGCATTGGCCACTTTTGGAAAACAGGATACTGGGCTAGATGAACCTTTGCTTTTACCCAATAGGCCCTTCTTAGGGTTTTATTTTAGGCCTGGATTATTGTGCCTTAGAACTGTAATGAACCCAAACACATTCCATCCCTTTGGGCCCACTCAGTTGAAAGTGCTCATGAGATTTAATTTTGGCTGGCAAAAACAGAGTGGCTATGTCTACACTGGCACCCTTTTCCAGAAATGCTTAAAACGGAACAGTTTTCCATTAAAGTATTTCCGGAAAAAGCACGTCTACATTGGCAGGATGCTTTTCCGGAAAAGCACTTTTTCCGGAAAAGCATCCTTGGCCAATGTAGACGCGCTTTTCCTGAAAAAAGCCCCGATCGTCATTTTCGTGATCGGGGCTTTTTTGCGGGAAAGACTACTGTGCTGTCTACACTGGCCCTTTTCCAGAACATTTTTTCCGGAAAAGGACTTTTGCTCGAACAAGAGCAGCATAGTTTTTCCGGAAAAACACTGACAATTTTACAGTAGATCGTCATTGCTTTTCCAGAAAAGCAAGCGGCCAGTGTAGACAGCTGGCAAGTTATTCCGGAAAAGCAATCCTCTGGAATAGGGCTTTATTCCGGAGGATCGCGCCAGTCTGGACGCTTTTTTTCCGGCTTTTCCCCAAGCCGGAAAAAAAGCGGCGGCCATGTTTATTTAAATCCCGTGGGGGATATTTAAATCCCCCGCGCATTTCCCTATTCCAAAGTTCTAAATTAGCATGGCTATTCTGAAGAAGGGGCCAGTGTAGACGTAGCCCCAGTTTGTTTGTACATGCTGTAACTGGGAGGAATTCAGTCTGGCCTCCTGGCCATACATGCACATCCTCCTCTGCCTAGGAAAAGAAAGCATGTACCCAGCAGCACACAATACATATCAAAACCAAACCAATGTTCTAAAGCACAGACAAACAGAACAGACCAAAAGCTCAATAAACTCATATTTCCTCCTCACCCGCCAGCCCCAGTCATACAGTGTTCTGTAGGGGTACAGCAATATTATTTCAAAATAACTAGCGGTATTTCGAAATAACTTAGTTCGTGTCTAAACAGCAGGCACTTTTTTTCAAAATAATGTCGAAATGCTGTCAAGATAGAGGACTTCCTACTCCAACTCTTGTAACCCTCATTGTACGAGGAGTAAAGAGTGCTCTACGTCAAAATGAGTGCTATGTAGACTCTCCCAATTTTGAAATAAGCTACGCAATTGATATAGCTTATTTTGAGTTAAGCCCTGCTGTGTAGATACATCCTAAGCTACTTATCCAAACGTCAGTTATACATGGGAAAGGCATTTCATGTTTCCCTTATTCTGCCCACTCAGCCAGTACTGTGCTCCACCTTTGATCTGGAGCAGCGCCTTGTATAGGTGAAAGAGAATTGCTGAGTCCAATTGATTCCATTTTGGATGCAGCTGACAAGAGATTTACCTGTCCATCAAGTACCTGAGTGACATTCCCAACTCATTTTATATTGGTCTCCAAATAGCTATCTGATGGCAATGCTCCTTTGCTACCACCCCAGAAATTCAGTAACAAATAAATACTGGCAGTAGATAAGCTTCAAAAGCACATAATGTGAGAACACCACATTTTATTCATTAGCTTTTCCTGTGATCAGTCTGATTTGATATATTTTGAATACAACAGACCATATTCCAAATGTTGAGT
Source organism: Pelodiscus sinensis (assembly GCF_052426305.1). Lineage (NCBI taxonomy): Eukaryota > Metazoa > Chordata > Testudines > Trionychidae > Pelodiscus > Pelodiscus sinensis. The sequence continues at coordinate 31,905,367 of NC_143065.1, forward strand.
CATCCATACAAGTATCCACCATAATTTTTAAATAACACAGAAAATGACCAGTTTTGGAATGTTTTAAGAGTTGTTTTTTATTATATTGCCACATATACACAGATGTTTGATACATTTTGCAAAGTATATAATATATCCTCCATATTTGTGTATTGTACTGGCTAGATTCATGTTCTAAGTAAAAAAAAAACCTAAGGATGAAGATATTCATGGCAAGGTCACTGGAAGTCATTATGTTTAAGAGTGGATGAGGTCTAATATTTTGTAGGCCTATCAAACTAACTTCACCACTGGTAGCAAATTGGCTCAGACAATGCTATTGTTTATTTGTCTCTCGCTGGAAACTGCTCTTCTTAGTGGACTGAAAAACAAAATAATGAGCCTGCATCAGGTATGAATGCAAAAAAGTTGCTTGAGTCCCAGTATCTCTTTTATTACAAATTAAGCACTGTTGACAGGGTCTGGGTAGCAAGTCAGGAGGCCTGGGTTCTGTTTTCAATTCCATTGTTCAACTGCTGCACAAGCGAATGTGGGCAAATCATTTCACTTATCTGGGAGGTGGAAGGAATCACACAACAGACATACACAAACGGTGAATGGAATCCTTCCTCCTCACCCCAAAGAAACAATGACCTGAAAACTTGACATCTGCCAATGGAAACGGGAACATTTTGCTCTTGAACACACTCACAAAATCTGGAAAACCTGAGTTTCTGAAAGAAATAAACAGATTAGTCAAAGCGGATGCAGCAGGAATTCTGAGTGAGCCACTTGTCTCCCTGAAAGCAACTGAGTACTGTTAAGGTCATAAGGCAGGAGATGGTGACTCCAAAGATAATCAAAGCCAGTGAAAAGACCCCCATTGACTTGAAAAGGTAATGGGCGAGGACAAGGGTAAATGGAGCAGCTGCATTTTTTTTTCCTGCAATGGCCATAGGTACCTCATTCTAGCTTTGCACTGGCAATGTAAAATATGAGTGGAAAGATTTCTGGCTAAGATCAGCTCAGCACAGATGTTCCCTTTTGGTTCATCATTTAGACAGAGTCTATAGATCATGAGGCTCTCAGTACAAGACTCAACCTTGCTGATGTGCAAGACACAGACATGAGTCCAAACACCAGATGGGCAGCACTGTCAGTTGGTAAACGTACTCACAGCATCTGGCCCCCAGGGGCCAGACACAAGAGGAAAGAGTAAATTGCAGAACTGGTACTGACTGGCTGTGTGAATTCTACAGATGGAGAAGAGCAAATGCCACTGCATCAAGGCAGCAAACAGAAGGAATGAAAGAAAAGCACATAAAAGAAACTTCAAATAGTAACATAAGAAGAAAACTTTTCTCTGCTGTTGTAAGAAATAAATATTGCCATTTACACTGAAAACCAGGTTTCCTGTTTACACTTTCCATGGCTCTTTTCTTGTCAAAGTACAGTAGAAGTTAATCATGGGAGAGAACATGCTATCTTGTTGTACCCCATAGTAGGTTTCTCATGGAGGGTTCTCTTGCCATCACATTAATGTATTCCCCTTTTGCAGCTTCGTCTGTGGACAGTCACAGCCTGTTCTCTTGGATATTTCAGAATCCAGTCAAACAAAGTAACTGCTTTGCGAGAAACAAAACATATCTATCAACTAACAAACAAAAGAAAACCAAGGGAGGCTTAGTTGGAGAAAAACAAATCAAGTGCAGAAGTGACAGTTGCAATCCTGCTTTCTTCATTTACACATGTCGATAAGATACTGAAATACAGGATTTCTTTTGGCTTAGATGAAGTTAAAAGGGTTTATGCTAAAAGAAGGAATAGAAAAATAGATTTGCCAGAAAATGAAAAATCTTTTCTTTAAGAAGCAAATATTTACCATTTAACCATCATGCTTCCCAGGCAAAGTGGTAGTACTGGAAGTACTAAGACAAAATCTATTAATGTCATTCTTAGTCACGTTCAATTTCTTCAACCAATGACAATAAAAACCAGCAGCTGAATTGTCAGAGTTCCATGGAGATTTGGGGTAGGCAAGAAACAACTCAAGTGAGCTATGGAGAATGAAATAAAGTCCTTTGTGAATGGAAAACAGGGACATTTATTTCAAGAGGAAAATGAAATTCAAAGGTGTATATATGTGGGGTGGGGGTGAGGGGAGGGAAGGTAGATCTATCCCACATTGCTTTCTTGGGCCAAAGTCCAGTGGTAATTTTTTTTAGGAAGATATGAAAAAGGACCTCAAGATTTGGACCCTGGATTACAGACCCTTTTGAGTGGAGGGTCTGTGTGCTAGATTACAATCCCATTTATTCCAGTTTAAACTGGAAGTAACTGCACTGAAGACATTGACCAACTATTTTGGTATAAATATGCGTCATGCATATGCTAAATGTTATATGCATTTTCAGTATTATTAAATGGACAAGTTTTGTAGTATGTATTGTATTTAGAAATGTATTCTAAATATTGAAAACATAGCTTTTGTACATATAAAAGTGACATTATAAATCTGTGGGGTTTAAGTCACTATTGTTGTACTCTAGCGTAACTCCCCTGAAATTACTGGCATCATGCAAAAATAAAATTGGATTGAAGTAATACAGTATTGGGTGTCATGTTTCTTCTACATTGGTGGAGAAGGATCTACTAGGTTTTGATGGTTCCAAAAACATTCCCAGATAAGTGGATGGAATTTTTTTCCAGAACACTTGAGTGGAAAACAAAACCATTATTGATTATTGTTATTTGTATTGTTATGAAACCAACCTTCTCAAACACAGAAGTGTAACAATTTTCACAGGAACAACAAGGAGTCCTGTGGCACCTTAAAGACTAACTCATTTATTTGGGCATCAGCTTTTGTGGGTAAAAACTCAGATGCATCTGACAAAGTGGTTTTTGCAGGTACAGACTAACACAGTTACCCCTCTCTGAATCTTCACAGAGCACCCAAGCAATGTGAATGGGTGCAGCTACCCTACAGCGAGAATACTGATGCTGCTGCACAGAATTCCCTGGCAGGGATGCTCTATGGGTTCTCTCTAGGTCAGGAGTGGGCAAGACAGCCTTTGTGTGCCAGATCTGGCCTGCCAAGCTGATGGATTCACCCTGTGGCTGCCCTGCTGCTCCCTGTCCCCAGGCCAATTGAGACCTGGAGATGGGGAACTGTGTAAAGTCTCTTCCCCCGCCAGGGACACACTGCACCAGAGGAAACAGCCACCTATTTTAAAACAGCCGGCACTTCTCTCCAGCTGCCACGCACCTCTGGTAGGGTGTGGGCAGGGGGCAAGATGCTTCGTGTGCTCCTCCCACCTCCAAGCCCTGATTGGCCCAGGGGTGGGGGGAATGTGCAAAGTGTCCTCCTCCTACCAGGGGTTGTGGCAGCACATTGGGTACCCCCCCGATTCTGCACCCAGTCTGCAGCAAGATGAGACTCTACCAACCAGTAGTATACGAAGGGTTTATTGCTCCTCCAGGATACAGTACAGCATAGACGTGATGTGGTTTCAGGAGTCACGGCCAGGATGCCTCAGACCCCTTAGATTAGGGGGTCTGTTGTCATCACTAGACCCTCAGCCCTCAGCTAAGGCTGCTTCCTCCTGTTCCCAGCCAGCAACTGCCCCTTCCCCAGAAACCTGGTGTTGATCTCCGCCTCTCTTCCTTTGTCTCTACCCCTGGGACTCCCCTGTTATCTCCCCACCTTGAGCCTAGGTGTCTGGGTTAATACACATTTGGGCAAGTCAGTGGGAATGACACATCACAGCGCAGGGGGACCCCCGGTTACAGAGCAGACAGCACCCCCACTACATCACATTGAGTGCACAGCATCAGAGGGAATCGCCAGCTGTTTTAAAACAGACAGCAGTTCTCTCTAGCTGCTGAGTGCCCCAGGCAGGGCAGAGGGTGAGGGAGTTTGCATGCACTTCTCCCGCTGCAGCACTTAGAGCATTGTTTTAAAACAGCTGGTGATTCTCTCTAGTCACTGGGGGCAAGAAGCAAAGATTTCACACACTCCCCACCCCCAGGACAATGGGTGTCTGCAGGCAAGGGAGCATGAGAAGTCTTCTGGCCCTGCCCCTTCCACCCAAGACCCCACCCCTTCCAGGGCAGCCCGGGGTAACTAAGAAATTTATGAATTGGCCCCCTTTTAAAAATCATTGCCCTCTCATAGACTCATAGACTTTAAGGTCAGAAGGGACCATTATGATCATCTAGTCTGACCCCCTGCACAGTGCAGGCCACAAAATCTCACCCACCCCTCCTAGAATAATCCTCTCACCTATATCTCAGATATTGAAGCCTTCAAATACTTTGAAGACCCCAAGATGCAGAGAATCCTCCAGCTGTGATCTGTACCCCATGCTACAGAGGAAGGCGAAAAACCTCCAGGGCCTCTGCCAATCTACCCTGGAGGAAAATTCCTTCCCGACCCCAAATATGGCGATCAGCTAAACCCTGAGCATGTGGGCAAGACTCACCAGCCAGACACCCAGAAAGTTCTCTGTAGTAACTCCTATCATCCCTCCATTGACCTATTTCCCACTGATAATGAATGGTCAATTAGTTACCAAGATCATGTTATCTCATCAAACCATCCCCTTCATAAACCCATCTAGTTTAATCTTGAAACCAGATAGATCTTTTGCCCCCACTACTTCCCTTGGAAGGCCGTTCCAGAACTTCACTCCTCTAATGGTTAAAAACCTTTGTCTAATCTCAAGTCTAAACTTCCTACTAGCCAACTTATATCCATTTGTTCTTGTGTCCACATTGGTATTAAACTTAAATAATTCCTCTCCCTCCCTAGTATTTATCCCTCTAATATATTTAAACAGTGCAATCATGTCCCCCCTCAGCCTTCTTTTGGTTAAAGTAAACAAGCCAAGCTCCTTGAGTCTCCTTTCATAAGACAGGTTTTCCATTCCTCGGATCATCCTAGTGGCCCTTCTTTGTACCTGTTCCAGTTTGAATTCATCCTTCTTAAACATGGGAGACCAGAACTGCACACAGTATTCCAAATGGGGTCTCACCAATGCCTTGTATAATGGCACTAACACCTCCTTATCCCTACTGGAAATACCTCGCCTAATACATCCCAAGATCGTATTAGCCTTTTTCACGGCCATGTCACAATGGCAGCTCATAGTCATTCTATAATCAACCAGGACTCCGAGGTCCTTCTCCTCCTCCGTTACTTCCAACTGATGTGTCCCCAGCTTATAACTAAAATTCTTGTTATTAATCCCTAAATGCATAACCTTACACTTCTCACTATTAAATTTCATCCTATTGCTATCACTCCAATTTACAAGATCATCCAGATCTTCCTGAATGATATCCCGATCCTTTTCTGAATTGGCAATAGCTCCCAACTTTGTGTCATCTGCAAATTTTATTAGGACACTTCCACTTTTGGTGCCAAGATCAGCAATAAAAAGATTAAATAAAATTGGCCCGAAAACTGATCCCTGAGGAACTCCGCTAGCAACCTTCCTCCAACCTGACAGTTCACCTTTCAGTATGACCCGCTGTAGTCTCCCCTTTAACCAGTTGCTTATCCACCTCTCAACTTTCATATTAATCCCTATCTTTTCCAATTTAACCAATAATTCCCCATGTGGTACTGTATCAAATGCCTTACTAAAGTCGAGGTAGATTAGATCCACTGCATTTCCTTTATCTAAAAAATCTGTTACTTTCTCAAAAAAGGAGATCAGGTTGGTTTGGCACGATCTACCTTTTGTAAAACCATGTTGTAATTTGTCCCAATTGCCATTAGCCTCAATGTCTCTAACTACTTTCTCCTTCAAAATTTTTTCCAGGATCTTACATACTACAGATGTCAAACTAACAGGCCTATAGTTACCCGGGTCGCTTTTTTTCCCTTTCTTAAAAATCGGAACTATATTAGCAATTCTCCAGTCAAATGGTACAACTCCTGAGTTTAGAGATTTATTAAAAAATTTTGCTAATGGACTTGCAAGTTCATGTGCCAGTTCCTTTAATATTCTTGGATGAAGACCATCTGGGCCCCCCGATTTACTCCCATTAAGCTGTTCAAGTTTTGCTTTCACCTCGGATATGGTAATATCTATCTCCTTATCCTCAGTCCCATTTGTTAACTTACCATTATCCCTAAGATCTTCATTAGCCTCATTAAAGACTGAAGCAAAGTATTTGTTCAAATATTGGGCCATTCCTAGATTATCCTTAACTTCTACTCCATCCTTAGTAATTAGTGGTCCTACTTCTTCTTTTTTGTTTTTTTTTCCTATTTATATGGCTATAAAATCTTTTACTATTGGTTTTAATTCCCTTTGCAAGGTCCAACTCTACCTGACTTTTAGCCTTTCTCACTTTATCCCTACATGCTCAAACCTCAATAAGGTAGCTTTCTTTACTGATCCCTCCCATTTTCCACTCTTTATATGCTTTCTGCTTTTTTCTTAATCACCTCTCTGAGATGCTTGCTCATCCAGTGCTACCATACTTATAGGCTGTGTCTCTCCTGCTCTCAGTCCTAGCAGCAGCCTTGGGGATAGTGCATTTGAGAGGCTAGAAAGAACTATTTCCCTGGCTTTGTCTCAAGGAGCATTTCTTTCCTAGGGCTTTTATCCCATAAACACGATATGCATAGTTAATATGAAATGTTTTTACTCGATAATTATTTAATAAAATAGGGATTGAGAGCACTAATAATGGCTAGAGAAGTAATGTTTAATTTCCAAGAGTGTCCTGGGAAATGCTTCATGAAGGCAAGCCACGGCAATTACTTGAAATTCAGTGTTGGACACATTTAAACACACAGGATCCAGGAAAACAATGTGCAGCAACAATAGAATGATTTTAGGTAGCATCAAAAAGATAATGAACATCACAGTAGTGAAGCAACAGGCAGAAATCACACAGCTACCTCCATAAGATGTAAAATGCAAATTATTTTGCAAAGATGCCAGGTGCCTTAGGGTTTTTTGGTTTTTTTTACAGCTTTCAAACCAGTGTTTTGGGGATCACGTTTCATTTAACTCCTGACCATCAATGAAGGTTTATATTAGCTTCAGTGATGAGAATTATCTCATGCAGGTGAAGGTATGTTGTAACATGCCAATGAGTTAGAGTGGAAGAATCAAAGATCAAAGTTCAGAATGAGCTGGAGCAATACTACTCTTAGCCTTAGACTGAAAGCTCCATGTCTTTGTTTTGGTTTGTATAGCACCTAGAACAATAGGTCTTTGTTCATGATTAGGGTTCCTCAGTGCTACCATACTTATAGGCTGTGTCTACACTGCATCCCTTTTTCGTAAAAGGGATGCAAATTAGACATATCACAATTGCAAATGAAGCAGGGATTTAAATCTCCCCTGCGTCATTAGCATAAACATGGCTGCTGCTTTTTTCCGGTTCGGGGCTTTGCCGGAAAAAAGCACCAGTCTAGATGGGGATCTTTCGGAAAATAAAGCATTTTCCAAAAGGTCCCTTATTCCTGATTTTAAGAGGAATAAGGGACCTTTCAGAAAAGGCTTTATTTTCCGAAAGATCTCCGTCTAGACTGGTGCTTTTCTCCGGCAAAGCCCCGAGCCGGAAAAAAGCGGCAGCCATGTTTATACAAATGAAGCGGGGGATATTTAAATCCCCCGCTTCTTTTGCAATTCCGACTTGTCTCATCTGCATCCCTTTTCCGGAAAAGGGGTGCAGTGTAGACACAACCATTGAATATTCCTAATGAAATGACTGAGCTCTTTTTACAAAGCGAGAGTCAGACTGGCATAATCTGGCCCTTACAGCTGCTCAGTTAATGTGAGTACTATGTACATGTCACTATAGCATGGTTGTACATGGAGCAGGGGAATGGGACTGCCCAACTTTATTTGGTTTTCATCTGATGCAAAGGCCAGGAAAAAAAATAGAAACATCTCCTGTCCCTCCCCTTGACACACAGGAAGGATTTAGTCAAACTGTCTCCCGTTCAGAAAACAATTACTACAGAGTCCACCTTCTCTCTCTCTGTGGCTTTCCTCATTTTGTTTCTTTATAGTTCCAAGGCTGCATTACACCCTTTATGATCTGTAGCCTTCATAGCCTTTCTGATCCTAAGAAACTCATGACCTTGTCTCAAACACCCAAACACTAAATCTAAAATTCAACACCCCTTGCTTCTAACCACTGTATTCCTCTTCCTGACTCTCCTGCAGTCCTACAGCATGAATCTATCCTTAGCCTTATTTTTTTTATGAATAGAATTTTTCATTTGCTGAGAGATGCTATGGTATTATAGTCAATTCATCTCCACCCCTCAACAGAGTGCAGTGCAGCGGGAGCCTACAGTGGTAGACACCTTGGAAACATGATAGATAGATTCTCTATCTCACAGGGGAGTTTTATGGCTTTATCAGTTAATATTTGTGAAGTCCCTAGATGTCCTGGAATGAAAGCAGTTAAAGAAATGCAGAAGATTTTTGCTGTATCCCAGTGCACGAATGCAGAAGAAAGGAGAGTCATGGAGGGAGGTCAAACAGTATAGCAGGTTTTAGAGAATCTGCTGCTTTAATCCATGGTTTTCCAGAACTGCTCCACCTGGATTGGCACTTGCAGACCTGAGACGTCATTCATTCCTCTGAGATCTTCCTTTTTAAAAAAAAAAAAGAAAGAAAGAAAATGATCTGAATAGAGCTGGAGATTTCTATAGAGCTCAGGTAATTAGTGGTGGAGGACTGATTATCTCTTTATACCACTCCTCACCGTTTGACACAATTCAGCATAATAAGCCTCCTCTCAAACAATCCCAGGTCTGAGTCAGTATCTCCTCAGAGGCTAATTTATGATGTGGGGAGGAGAGCTCCAACATTCCATCATCTGCAGACACAGGGTCCCTTTTCTTCTTCACCTCTCATTAATGCTTATCTGAAAGTGGAGGAATAATATATTGAATTAAAAGAGGAAATCCCCATCCCTTATCACTCCTTGCCGGTAGGAGCTATGGGTTGACCAAGTGATCCTCTTACCATTCTAATTTCCTTTTCTCAGTTTGTCTTGTTTGAATTAAAGGAAGATGAATGGTCAGCAAGGAAATAAGTCCATGGAAGCTAGACTGAATATTCATCTGCATTTGATGGCAATAAAAACCTGTCAGTGAGGAAGTTAAATAAAATTAAACAATTCCTTCGGGGAGGAATAAGAGACAAATAAAAAAACAGCAACACAAAAAAAGATTGTGCTTAATTAAACAATGAGTATATCATTTTTAGTTTTCCGCATATAAATTGGTACCCAAAGAGATCACTGAGTGGAAGATATGGGGTAGGGAGAAATAACCAACAAAGTCAGAAAGCCTAGACTGGCACTAGCAAAAGACCTTGGGGAACACAAGACTCTAATTAGAGAAGTTGGCCATGTGTTTCTTTATCTTTCCATTAGAATGAAAGGAAATGAGTGAAGGGGTTGCAGGAACACCTTCGGATCAGTGGAAATCTGATTACAAATCATTTAAGCTCAGAAGGGTAGCTAATAAGGGGCTGGGTTCAGAGGGAAATAAATAATAGAACAAACAAGGATCAGAAATGGCAGCTAAAGAGAGGTAGGGACCCCCCCGCCCAGACATTTTCATGACATTTTTAATAGTGTGCAGGAGTGTAAGCAGGGAGCATGGAGTAGAAAGAGAAATGTATTGAACACCACGGATACTTAGGCCCACTTAGTTTGGACATGTTTTTGTAGGAACAGCCAGAAAGGTATGGCTGCAATGGTTCTAAGCTGCTAGTGTAAAGATGTTTAGATGTTTCTACCACCATTCTCACATCAAGTCTTAAGGTCATGTGGGTAAAAATGCCCAACCCCTTTTATTCATTAATGTTTACAGCATTAGTATAGATTCACCATAGCTGGCAGAGCCTTTAGTACAAACATTCGTATTTCTACTATAGACAATGCCTTAGTGGTTACCACTTCTGAAAACTAATGTTATGAGGACTTCAAGGATGAAAAAGAAACCTGCAAGTCACAGCAGATAAATTCTCTCTCAAATATCCACTGTGTATTTCTGGAGTGTATTCTTCAGGATATGTGTTCCCCCTCTGTACCTCAGTCTCCAGATCTTCTATAGCTGGCAGCTATAGAATACAATCCTTCAGCTCAAACAATAAAGGATTTTGCTTTTAGCTGTGAAGGTCACAGGTTCAATCCCCAGTGGTGACCAAAATAAAAGTCATTACAATTCCACCTTCTGACTGCCTACTTTTCTCATGATTCAGCCAAATACAAGACAATTTCTGCAATGACAAGTCTGTTTTCTTGGGAGGAAGGTGGGAAAGAAGGATGGAAAACAGATGCAAAACTACAAGTTTAGATTTTGTTGGAACTCACAGGTAAAAATGAAGTTGTTTTTGCATGTTCAAAGTTGATCCACAGTGCAACTGCAGAATGAAGTTCCAGGCATGCCCTAGAGGGGAAAAATGCCATTTTTACAGGTAAATACAAAAAAAAAATTCAAATGGTTTAAAAATGCCATACATTTTAAAGAACTTGCTGTGGATGAATAGAAAGACTCCACATTTATTTATTTTTTTGCAAAAATGTATATTTTTTCTATAGCTATATCAAAGCATATAGAAAGTGTTCAAATTTGGTTCTAGCAGTCTTGATGCTGTCACATTAACAATAAGAAGCAGGCCTTTGGTTGGTCACTAGGTACTGTGTGACTGTATGCAGGAGGGGAATATTAAAGTGCCACGCTCTAGCTTCAGGGACAGCAGTGCAGGAGTTTGCTCTAGTTACAGGGGAAGCAGTGAGAGTTCCATAGCTTCCGTCACTTTCTATTATGCTCACCCCATGTAGTCTTAGATGTCAGCTAAATGCCACCACTGGGTTCTGCACAAGACAAGGAAAGCGTACCAGGTCTCTGGTGCATCCCTCTGAGATGTAGACTTAGTTACTGAGGCTCTAGCTAAAGAAAGAATTTCCTAAGTGGGGAGGGGAGTCTTCAGGGCTATGGGTTCAGCGGGGATCCTAGAAAAGACCCCATCAGCATGCACGGCACACACAGCCCTGGAAGTAGCAGACACAATCTAAGACCAAATGGGAAAAACCTTTGGAGGATGAAGCAAGGTGGGCTGCTTCCTCACTGACCCTTTTGTATCACCTGTTCCAGAGCTTAAAGACAAGGAGTTTGAGGACTGAGACACTCAGCTAAGTGAAGAATCAGAGAGTTGTAACCCCCTGCCTTTCCCTCACACCCCAGACCCCCCCACTCGCTGTTGTATTCCCCGCCCCCCCCCCCCCAAAAAGCACCTCTACTGTCACAAGCCACTAGAACAGTGTCGCTCAGCCTTAGGAGACAAGCAGAGAGAAACTGAATGAAAGATGAATGAGAGGAGAGAAATTTGCCTGGCGCATGGATGAGAGAAATCTGCTTGGCTAAGGGGGTAGGCTGTAGAAGTGAACTGAAAGAAACAAAACATGAGGTGCTCTTTTCCCTTGCTGATATTTTGGGAGGAAGGCTGCATGAGGAGGTAGCACAAGATTTGACCGATGCCATCGATGGTGCTTGAGGAGCCCAGGTGCAGCCTGCGCTGAGAGCCCTGTGGTACCACCCACCTACTAACACATTCCCTTCAGGTTGTAGCCAGATGCTCTTCAGGAAGTTTCCCTCCCTTAATTAGTGTCCGCAGGCACATGCACACGTGTGTATTAAATATACAGAATGAGAAGCACATTAAGCAAATTGGAGAGAAATTGGAGAGAATTCAAAGAAGATCAAGGAGAAATGAATTACAGATACTGGAGCAGCTGACTTCACGAGGAAACATTCAAAATACTACATGGCTACGGCTAGACTGGCATGATTTTCCGCAAATGCTTTTAACGGAAAAGTTTTCCGTTAAAAGCATTTGCGGAAAAGAGAGTCTATATTGGCATGGATGCTTTTCTGCAAAAGCACTTTTGTGCAAAAGCATCCGTGGCGAATCTAGACGCGCTTTTGCGCAAAAAAGCCCCCATCACCATTTTCGTGATCGGGGCTTTTTTGCTCAAAACAAATCTGAGCTGTCTACACTGGCCCATTTGCACAAAAGCTTTTGCACAAAAGGACTTTTGCCCCAACGGCAGCAGTATAGTATTTCTGCAAGAAGCACTGACAACCTTACGAGATCGTCAGTGTTCTTGCGGAAATTCAACAGGCCAGTGTACACAGCTGGCAAGTTTTTCCGCAAAAGCAGCTGCTTTAGCGGAAAAACTTGCCAGTCTAGACACAGCCCATGTGTCTAGCTTGGTGGAGAGATGACTAAGGGAATAATGATACATTTCTATAAATATTTGAAGGGCACACACATTAAAGTGGCAGAGGGACTACTGAGAACTGTACGAGGTGGAGGAACTAAAGCAAGGGGATGAAATCAAGAAAAGGAAAGGAAAACAAAAACTAAACTGAACAGCAGGGGAAAAAGTCCCCTATCAATGAGATGATTAAATTCTGTCTCCAAATGGAAGACATAGAAGACCCATCATGCAGGACATTTAGAGCAAGTTTGACCCACCGCTCAGCCACATACGGAACTTGTCCAGGAGAGACAGGGTTGAGTACAGATGTTTAATGGGAGCTTGATAAATGCCAGAGACAGATTAGAGAGAGAGTTTGGGACAGAAAATTAAGAAGATTGTTGTAGTCAATTGAGACTGCAGGGAGAGTTTTGCTTCAGAGAGTTTCTTAACCTAGATTTTGGCCAGAACAACAGAGCTGCATCTAGACTGGCAAGTTTTTCCGCAAAAGCAGCTGCTTTTGCGGAAAAACTTGCCAGCTGTCTACACTGGCCGCTTGAATTTCCACAAGAACACTGACTTCCTACTGTCTGAAATCAGTGCTTCTTGCGGAAATACTATGCTGCTCCCGTTCGCGCAAAAGGACCAGTGTACACTGCTCAGATTTGTTTTGCGCAAAAAAGCCATGATCGTGAAAATGGCGATGGGGGCTTTTTTGCGCAAAAGCATCCATGCCATACTAGACGCTATTTTCCGTAAATGCTTTTAACGGAAAACTTTAAAAGCATTTGCGGAAAATCATGCCAGTCTAGACGTAGTCCAGGGGTAATGCCTCTACTCTTGGTAGGGCCAGAAAACGCTTAATATCCAGCAGTGCTTTCATTTTCCACATTATATCCAGTTCCTCACCTCCTAAAAGAAGGACTGTTTCCAGTGGACCCAATCTACCCTTGCCCTGTGACCCCTTTTCATTAGACTAACTGGCAGACAGGGGCCACATGACAAGATTAAGGCCTCCTGGAAATACTTTAGGCTCCAGAGACCTCTTGACTGCCAGGAGCAGAGCTAATTGCATAGGCTTGCCAACTTTAAGGCAGAATAAACTTGAACAGCTTTGCCCCACTACACCAGCTCACTCCATCCTCCCTCCCTCTATTGTCCACTCTTCCCCAACCCTTACTCACTCACTCACTTTCACCAGGCTGGGGAGGATCCCTTTTGACTGGGTGTTCAATTGAAAACTGGACACCAGGTGAATTTATTTCCTGCAGTGCTGGGTTATTCTGGGGTGGGCTGGGGCAGGTGAGAGGAGGAAGGCATGCAGGGTGACCGTGCACATTGGTGATTCATCTTCCCTGCAAAAACCCCATTGGCGGCCACTGATAAGAACATAAGAACGGCCGTACTAAAGGTCCATTTAGCCCAGTAGCCTGTCTGCCAACAGTGGCCAGCACCAGGTGCCCCAGAGAGGGTGGACTGAAGACAATGATGAAGCAATTTGTCTCCTGCCATCCTTCTCCATCCTCTGACAAACAGAGGCCAGGGACACCATTTCTATCCCCTGGCTAATAGCCTTTTATGGACCTAACCTCCATGAAATTATCTAGCTTCTCTTTAAACTCTGTTATAGTCCTAGCCTTCACATCCTCCTTTGGCAAGGAGTTCCACAGGTTGACTACTCACTGTGTGAAGAAGAACTTTCTTTTATTAGTTTTAAACCTGCTACCCATTAATTTCATTTGATGTCCTCTAGTTCTTCTATTATGGAAACTAATAAATAACTTTTCTTTATCTGCCCTCTCCACACCACTCATGATTTTATATACCTCTATCATATCCCCCCTCAGTCTCCTCTTTTCTAAACTGAAAAGTCCCAGTCGCTTTAAACTCTCTTCATATGGGACCCGTTCCAAACCCCTAATCATTTTAGTTGCCCTTTTCTGAACCCTTTCCAAGGCCAAAATATCTTTTTTGAGGGGAGGAGACCACATCTGTACACAGTATTCAAGACGTGGGCGTACCATAGTTTTATACAGGGGCAGTAAGATATTCTGTGTCTTATTTTCTATCCCTTTCTTAATAATTCCTAGCATCCTATTTGTCTTTTTGACCGCCGCTGCACACTGTGTGGAAGTTTTCAGAGAACTGTCCACGATAACTCCAAGATCTCTTTCCTGATTTGTCATAGCCAAATTAGCCCCCATCATACTGTACGTATAGTTGAGGTTATTTTTCCCGATGTGCATTACTTTACACTTATCCACATTAAATTTAATTTGCCATTTTGTTGCCCAATCACTCAATTTGGTGAGATCTTTTTGGAGTCCCTCACAGACAACTGATGCAGGTTCCTATAGCTTGAGCCAAGAACTGATCACACTGACTCTTGGCAACCCAGAATGGAAGTGCACACTGCTTCCCTTCTGCCTCTACACCATGCCTAGTACCTGCCCAGGGCTCCCTCTGAACCATCATGCTCAGTGTGCTGTCTGTGAGATCCCTGGGAGTGTTACATTCACATAGGTGCCTCCCCATTTCTTCTAACAGCGGAGCTACCTTTAGGGGATGAGGAGAGCTGAGTTCGTGGGTGAGGTGGTGCTTGGGCACTTCCAGCACGGCAGCATTTAAACCTCAGATCCAAAGTCAGCAACTGCTTTCTGCAGTGCTCCCCAGAAAGACAAGCCCCTAAATCAAATGGGCTGTTAATTACAGTTCAGTACAGCAATAATGTTTCTGAGCCAGCTTGAGCTTCCACATGGGGCCACTGCCTAATAAACAGATTGTTAACTTCTAGTAACAAGTAATTCCACAAAGATCCTTGGTTAACACTGCCTCCCCCCGCCCCCTTGGTGCAGTGACTAGGTGGCTTTTCCATTTCTACACTAGCGTGAGAACCCTCTGAGGCAAGTTTAGGGAAAGGAGCACGGAACAGAGACCTCTCCTTGGCACCCATCCCACCAAGGCACTTCTCAGCCTCCTCATTAACAGCATAGCAAGGGACAGGAGACGCCTGAGGAGCTATTACACTGCTCTTCCCCTTCCCACACTAGACAACAGTGATGTACCCAGGACAGAATAGAAGCATTGGGTGAAATATGGGGAGCACTCAATAGCATGGCATTTAACGGCTCATCAGCAAAGACTAGCACTTAGCTGGTAAATTTTAAAGAAAAAAAAGAGCAGGGACTGCATGTAGCATGGCGTGAATTCAGTACATGATTTAAGGCAGAACCCAAGGTTCCAGTGTGGTGCTAAAGCATATAGCAGTGCTAGAGCTATTGTTGTTAACAAGAAGCTTAACTCCAGTGCCCCAGCTCAAATCCACTGTGGGCTAGTGTTTCCTTTAAGCTAAGCCTATGGGCAGCCACCCATCAGAGATTGAAATATGGCCCAGTTGATTAGCAGAGCACCCATAGCATGTGTTTCTACTGGTGGTGCACAGCCATACAGGCCTTGGTGCTCATAATAAAATGTATTCTGCACACTGGAAAACTAGAGACCCTTGCTGTGGGTAACTGGATTTCTTGTACTACTTAAATTTCACCCAGTAGCTTCAGCCGCTAAAATGAATCATCACATCTGCTCTTGCAAGAGCAGGACAGCTATTCCATTCCACCCCAGAGTGGGCTGCATTTCAATCACAGGCAAGTAGCCCATCTTTAGTGCAAACAGCATGAAGATGGGTGGTTTCCTGCTGTGTAAGTGTGAGGGAACCTTATCCCCACTCTCCCTGTGGAAGCACTTCATGGAATTTATTATGATAATTTGGAACTCAAAGGCTACATCTAGACTGGCATGATTTTCCGCAAATGCTTTTAACTGAAAAGTTTTCTGTTAAAAGCATTTGTGGAAAAGAGCATCCAGATTGACATGGACGCTTTTCCGCAAAAGCACTTTGCGATCTTTTTCGCGATCGGGGCTTTTTTGTGCAAAACAAATCTGAGCTGTCTACACTGACCCTTTTTCGCAAAAGGGACATTTTCCCGAACAGGAGCAGGATAGTATTTCCACAAGAAGCACTGATTTCAGACAGTAGGAAGTCAGTGTTCTTGCGGAAATTCAAGCGGCCAGTGTAGACAGCTAGCAAGTTTTTCCACAAAAGCAGCTGCTTTTGTGGAAAAACTTGCCAGTCTAAACACAGCCAAACTGTTCCTATGCAGCTAGCAGGTTTCAATAAACCTGTGGAGGAAACTGGAGGGGGATGCAGGATGCAGACTAGCCAGTGAAGAAGCAATGATTTCTAAGAGACAGCAGAGACATGTACGTTTCTAACATCCCACTTTGCATTCCTAATACATTTCTATTGTCCTGCTACTCTCCACCAAAGCTTTGACAGGTCTCAGAGCCTAGTACTAACTCGGGTACAAGCTATTCATCTAAACTTTATTTTACCATAAGTTATAACTACCTGTCTGCTTTCCTTATTTCTTGCCCCTAAAAACACTACCTCTGCCTGAAGCTCCTTGCTGCAAACCTCCCCCTCGCTTTTTTTTTAAAGGCCCCTGCTCTGACCTTTGTACCTCTCCTTTGAGAGACCCTCCCTTCATGGGAGCCAATCAAATTGGAACATCTATCAACCAGACTGACAGCAGCTTCAACCCATATTGCAATCAGGGCTGCAACTGCTGACTCCCCAGCACCCTCAGCACTATAGCCAAAGCTACCTGGACAAACCTAAAATCTCTGTCCTGGGCTCAATGCCATTAGAAGCAGATTCAAATCTTGCCAGTGGTGGCAAGGTGCTGTTCTCAAGTGGTCTTATTGAAAGGTCCAGTAGATTTGCTAATGTCACGGCTAGGCAGCTATAACTCAGGTGCATAAGTGGAGCTGAGGTGGGTACAAAGAGAGCCTGCCAATCAGAAGTGAAGCACATGAGCACGACTGGGAGCTGAGTACAAGGAGGCACTGTAGATCAGGTTCGACAGCATTGACAAAATTGTGTGAGGTGCCAACAATGTCAAATCTTCCCTCTGGCTTGGCTCCTTGGAGCCACTGTAAGAGCACAAAATAGCTGAGCACTCAATTTAACCAGCTTTCTGGGATTCACCTTGGAACCCAGGTAATCTTCATCAGGATTTCTAAGTAGTTTTCCCCCCAGCGCCGTGTAGTTGCCCTTTAAGCTTTCAAGCACATTTTTCAATGGGACTGTGTACTTGTCCTGCCCCACATCCTGCTAATTCCATGGTCTTTACTTGCTCCCTCGGACTCCAAAACCCTGAGTATTGAGATGTTAAAAATCTTGATGTGCAGCTTAAGCCTGTCTCTAGTACCAGGGGTGCCCAGCATTTGCAGGAGGTGGCCTCGCTAGCACAAAATCTATTCTATGTCCCCATGGCAACCACAGCTTCATGTGCAACACAGTCTGGCTCCTGAAAGACAAGGTTATGGGCCTGACTGCAATTCCCAAAGTAACATCCTGGCGGCAGAGAGACAAGGAGGGTAGGAGGAGAGCTGGCACGTTACTGGTGCTAGACACACTGTGCCGTTGCTAGTGGCATAATCGCCAGTAAGCTATTGCTTTTCATTAGGGGGTGACTAGGCCTTGGGTGCAGTATGTTGCCTCAGATAGCACATGTGGTTGACTGGCAGGCTACCTTGCATTATGAATATGTCCTATTCTGTTTTGAGTTCAAGTCTCCCCCCACCTGTGTAAGAATCATATGCTGGGTTAGTAATTTCTGGTTGAATTTAGGACCATCTGACTCCGCAGATCCTGTAACTCCTTCTGTTCATTGGATGTGTGCAGCCTGGCCACACTTCATTATTTGTTTTATGGTTGTACCTCAGACCTCATTGCAGACCTGACCCCTTGTACCAGGTGCTGTAAAAACACAGAGCAAAAAGATGGTCACTGCCCCCAGCCTCCTCCTGTAGTTTATTCTCATTTTGAAACTGAGCAACCCAAGGCGACAGCCCTGGTGGGTTCGAGGGACGTTAAGGGCTATTTGACTAGCCGCTTCCCATCCTGCTTTGCTGCCTCTATCAGATAGCGATACTTCAAAGTGGCAGCACCACATGGAGCCTGGGTGCGGCACTGCTGCTTTGCAATGCTGTGGCAGCATTTCAAAGGGGCAGCACTGCATGGAGTCCAGGGTCAGCTGGGGAGTCCCCAGCTGATCCCAGGCTCCAAGTGGCACTGCTGCTTTGAAATGCCATGAGGAGCCCGACGCTGGGCTCAGTTTCTGTGCATATGATTATTAGGTAGTCAGATAGTGATGTGACTAGTTGCTTCCCCCACCCCCACTGCCTCTATCAGCTATCCCTGCTGCAGCTCTGCAGTTTCTCCCCTTATTGACTAATCAAGTAGTTGATGGAAATTCCATCAACTACTTGATT
Organism: Pelodiscus sinensis; assembly: GCF_052426305.1. Classification (NCBI taxonomy): domain Eukaryota; kingdom Metazoa; phylum Chordata; order Testudines; family Trionychidae; genus Pelodiscus; species Pelodiscus sinensis. Next base: position 31,923,937 of record NC_143065.1, read on the forward strand.
AGCTGATTAAACACAATTTAACATCCCTACTTTAGAGACCAGGATGTTACCAGTTGAATTATGGTGACACATCTCTAAGCAACCTTTAGCACCGCTAGCTTGAAACACTAACAGATCTAACGATGGAGGATTCATTTCAATCTCTTTATGAACAGTTCTCCCAATTAGTCTCTGAGGGTATGTCTACACTACAGCGCTAATTCGAACTAACTTATTTCCAATTAGTTAATTCGAACTAAGCTAATTCGAATTAGCGCAGCTAGACTTAAAAACTAGTTCGAATTAGCGTTTTGCTAATTCGAACTAGCATGTCCACACAGAGTGGACCCTGAACAGAGGTTAAGGATGGCTGGAAGCAGTGCCAGCAGGGCATCAGATGAGGACTTAGAGCGTGGAGCTGCTGTCTCAGGTTAGCCGAGGACTGTGCTTAAACGGACCCGACCCCCACCCCGGACAGACAGTTCTCAGGGTGCCCCGCTTGCAAAGCAGTCCTGGCTTGGAGTGCCCTGAGTGCCCACATGCGGAACATCACAGCACTCGGCCATCACCCCGGCTGCACTTGCCGCAGGCTGCCATCTGGGAGGAGGAGGTAATCGGGGGGCTGCAGGAGAGCTTCCACCCCAAGAAGCCCGCAGAGCCAGCCCAGTCCTCCCCATCGGGGGCGCGTACCCCATTCCTCCCTCACCTCCTTCCACTTACCCTTGCCTAGCCCCCCTTCCTGATGTACAAAATAAAGAAAATGTGTGGTCAAAAATAGACTCTCTCTTTATTGAACAAAACTCGGGAGACTGGGAAAAGGAGGTGGGAGAGGGGAAGAGAGAGGCTGGGAGAGGGGAGGGCAACTAAAATGATCAGTGGTTTGGAACAGGTCCCATATGAAGAGAGGCTAAAGAGACAGGGGGTATGTCTACACTACAAAGTTAGTTCGAACTAACGGACGTTAGTTCGAACTAACTTTAATAGGTGCTACACTAGCGCTCCGCTAGTTCGAATTTGAATCGAACTAGCGGAGCGCTTAGTTCGAACTAGGTAAGCCTCATTTTACGAGGACTAACGCCTAGTTCGAACTAGCTAGTTCGAACTAAGGGGTGTGTAGCCCTTTAGTTCGAACTAGTGGGAGGCTAGCCCTCCCCAGGTTTCCCTGGTGGCCACTCTGGCCAACACCAGGGAAACTCTATGCCCCCCTCCCGGCCCCGGACCCCTTAAAGGGGCACGGGCTGGCTACGGTGCCCGTGCCGGGTGCAAGCCTGCCAGCACCCAGCTAGCAGACCCTGCACCTGGCACGGCACAGAGCCACCCACCCGATGCCCCCCAGCCCACCCCCTCTTGCCGGGACCAGGCTGGCGGCTCCCGGGAGCTTGCCCTGGACCGCAAGAGGCGGGCACCTTCCTGGGCTAGTGCGGACATCGTGGACCCCGTCCACGATCTCCGCACTAGGCACAGGAAAGTGGCCGTCTAGGGCAGGAGAGCTGCCAACCTGGCCACCCAGGACCAGGTGTGCATGAAAATCAAGGGGGTCCACTGAGACCCCCGACACTGAGCCCTGAGCTTACAATGGCCGTCCTGGGTCAGACCAAAGGTCCATCTAGCCCCGTAGCCTGTCTGCCGACAGCGGCCAACCCTAGGGACCCTGGAGGGGATGGACCGAAGACAGTGACCAAGCCATTTGTCTCGTGCCATCCCTCTCCAGCCTTCCACAAACTTTGGGCAGGGACACCACTCCTACCCTCTGGCTAATAGGACTCCATGGACCCAACCTCCATGACTTGATCTCACTTCCCTTTAAACTCTGTTCTAGTTGTAGCCTTCACAGCCTCCTGCAGCAAGGAGTTCCACAGGTTAACTATTTGCTTTGTCAAGAACAACTTTCTCTTACTAGTTTCAAGCCTGCTACCCATTCCTTTCCTTTGGTGTCCTCTAGTCCTTCTTTATGGGAACTCAGGAAGAACTTTTCTGAATGCACCCTCTCCACCCAACCCCTTCTTTTAGAGACCTCTATCCTGTCCCCTCTCCGTCTCCTCTTTTCTAAGCTGAACAGTCCCAGTCTCTGTAGCCTTTCTTCATCTGGGACCTGTTCCCAACCCCTGATCATGTTAGTTGCCCTCCCCTCTCCCAGCCTTTCTCTTCCCCTCTCCCACCTCCTTTTCCCAGTCTCCCCCAGTTTTTTTCAATAAAGACAGAGTCAATGTTGGAAGAAACGTTATCTTTATTTTGTACATCAATAAGAAGGGGGGCTAGGGAAGGGTAAGTGGAAGGAGGTGAGGGAGGAATGGGGTACGAGCCCCCGATGGGGAGGACTGGGCTGGCTCTGCGGGCTTCTGGGGGTGGAAGCTCTCCTGCAGCCCCCCAATTACTCCCTCTCCCCAGATGGCAGCCTGCGGCAAGTGCAGCCGGGCTGATGGCCGAGTGGTGTGATGTGCCCAGTGTGGGCACTCAGGGCACTCCAAGCCAGAACTTCTTTGCAAGCGGGGCACCCCTTAGAACTGTGTGTCCGGGGTGGGGGTCGGGACCCTTTAAGCGCAGCCCTCGGCTAGCCTGAAACAGCATCTCCATACTCTAAGTCCTCCTTTTATGCCCTGCCGGCACTGCTTCCGGCCATCCTTAAGCCCTGTTCAGAGTCCACTCAATGTGGACTCACTAGTTCGAACTAGCAAAACGCTAGTTCGAACTAGTTTTTAGTTCTAGATGCGTTAGTTCGAACTAGCTTAGTTCGAATTAACTAATTCGAACTAAGTTAGTTCGAACTAGCGCTGTAGTGTAGACGTACCCTGGGACTTTTCAGCTTAGAGAACAGGAGACGGAGGGGGGATATGATAGAGGTCTATAAAAGCAAGAGTGGTGTGGAGAGGGTGCATAAAGAAAAGTTCTCCATTAGTTCCCATAATAGAAGGACTAGAGAACACCAAAGGAAAGGAATGGGTAGCAGGCTTCAAACTAGTAACAGAAAGTTGTTCTTCACAAAGCAAAGAGTCAACCTGTGGAACTCCTTGCTGCAGGAGGCTGTGAAGGCTAGAACTAGAACAGAGTTTAAAGAGAAGTTAGATCAAGTCATGGAGGTTGGGTCCATGGAGTGGTATTAGCCAGGGGGTAGAAATGGTGTCCCTGCCCAAAGTTTGTGGAAGGCTGGAGAGGGATGGCACGAGACAAATGGCTTGGTCACTGTCTTTGGTCCATCCCCTCCAGGGTACCTAGGGTTGGCTGCTGTCGGTAGACAGGCTACTGCACTAGATGGACCTTTGGTCTGACCCAGTACGGCCATTGTAAGCTCAGGGCTCAGGGTCGAGGGTCTCAGTGGATCACCTTGATTTTCATGCACACCTGCCCCTGGGTGGGCAGGCTGGAAGCTCTCCTGCCCTAGACGGCCTCTTTCCTGTGCCTAATGTGGAGTTCGTGGATGAGGTCCACGATGTCTGCACTAGACCAGGCGGATGCCCGCCTCTTGCGGTCCTGGCCAGGCTCCCGAGAGCCGCCAGCCTGGTCCCGGGAAGAGGGAGAGGGCTGGGGGGCATCGGGTGGCTGGCTCATGGTGTGCCAGGTGCAGGGTCTGCTGGCTGGGTGCTGGCAGGCTTGCATCTGACACGGCACCGTAGCCAGCCCGTGCCCCTTTAAGGGCTCCGGGGCCGGGAGGGGGGCAGACGAGTTTCCCTGGTGGTGCCCAGAGTGGCCACCAGGGCAAGCTGTGGAGGGCTAGCCTCCCACTGGTTCAAATTAAGGGGCTACACACCCCTTAATTCGAACTAGTAAGTTCGAACTAGGCTTAGTCCTCGTGCAATGAGGTTTACCTAGTTCGAACTAAGCGCTCCGCTAGTTCGAATTAAGTTCGAACTAGCGGAGCGCTAGTGTAGCGCCTATGAAAGTTAATTCGAACTAACGTCCGTTAGTTCGAATTAACTTCGTAGTGTAGACATACTCTGAGTTCCCTTTTGTGTGAAAAATGAAACCAGGGTGTTCCAGCCCCAAGAACTGAAGTGTTAAAATAAAGCTTGGGAGAAAAATATTCTTCTCTGTGGGTTGCTGATTGCCTCTTTCCAAGGGTGAAAACAGTTTTATGAAGAAGGTCACTGGTATAAGAGATTTCAACATTCTAGTGTCCAATACACCATAAGCCCAACCCATGCCCTCTCCAGCAAACTACGGTTCTTCAGAGACTTGGTATCATTACATTGTCTTGTAAATCAGCACAGAGCAAGAGGAAAATCTCCTTTGATAGATAAAAGCCACTCTGGAGGGCACTGGAATATCCCACAATGCAAAACACTTAGGATCATGCTATTAGCCTTCATGTTTTTCATCCTGCATATTTTAACTGGCCTTGCAATGTGTTTGGGGTGTTCAAATTACATCACCTTTGCCATCTAATCCCTTAATGGTGACATAGAAAGCTTACACAGATGGCTTTGGGGTGGCATTCACAGTTAGGAACGAGTTGTAGTGGGGATAAAGGAAAGCCCTGCATCCACATACTGTACATCAGAAATAATGAAAGATGAGGAGTGGGAAAAGTCCATCTTTCCATTGTGGACTGCTATAAGTCCATGGTGTAGTAGGCTATAAAAACAGGTTAGTGGAAAGGTCAACCACCTCGTGGTACATGGGGCTATGACATCTTTTGTGAAAAGCCTAGTATAAAAAGAGCAAAGCCAATCATTGAGCAAGGCCCTGGGCTGTCAGGTAGGAGAGCTTGGGTATCATCCTAGCTCTTCTGTTGATTTGTTGTACGAATATGCTCAAGTTACTTAATTATTTTAGGCTGCTATTGTGCCACATGGATAACAGTGCTCATCTGCTTTTGCAAAGCTTTCTGAGTTCAGCATCTGAAACTCCCTAGCTATGTGTTCATTGCAGGCACCATGTGGCACTGCACAGAGAGTGGATATACCCCTTATCTCATTGCTAGGCATCTAGCCCAAGAATTGACTATGCAGCTTAATACGGGAGATGGTACCTGATGTCCATATAAGAGTCTCCAATGTGCCCAAGCTGCTACTAGATTAATATGGGCTGGAAGAGAACTAGCCCGAAGCCTTTACAAAGGGGAGAGCTACACAGGATGCAGTTAGGTAAAACAGGGGGATCCATTAACCAATAGAGATCTGTACTGAGTTCACCACTGAAGCAGGTTTGGATGGTCTTAGGTAGATACTCCTGTATGTTTACTCATGGCACCAAATAGTTGTGCCCCACACTTTAGCACTGAATTGTGTGGCAGTCTGGAATTTCCTCCACGTAAGGGATGGTAAGACGGAAGGCTGGGGCAGGTCATGAGAGGGACTCTATGGGTGTTTGCTCTCAAGGCTGGATCACCATTCACAGGTCACCAGGCAGACCGGTGTATGTGTAGCAGGTTTTGCATGGACCTAGAAATTAACAAATTTTACTCGTAGCTGGAAAGGGCAGATAATTGGAACGGGGAGTTGGAAAAAAGCAAGCAGATGAGTCAAAAGGAAAGACATCAAAAGGTCCGTACCCTACAGCCCTCATTAACAACAACAAAAAAGATGATGTCCTTACATTTTAATCAAAGGCAATTATTTTATGAAAAGATATTATCTGAGCACATGAGTAGGCCCTATTATGGACTGAGATGTCACCCCAGCTTGCTAAGAGACAAAAACAACATTTTCTTAGGCCTGGTTGGCTTCCTCCTGCCTGTGTAATGCAAGAAAAACACACTGGAGTAATGTTAGTCAGAATCAGTGGTAAGATGAGGGGTTCAGCCATAGAGCTGCAACCAAAACCCCAATCTCTGCCGAGCTCAGGTAGTGCATTACATTGCCTTTACATGTCCATGCTTCAGAATGTTAATTTTTGCCAATCAGCCAGAAGTAGAGGGCACTGGATGTATAATCAGTCTGCAGTGAGGTGTAGTCATGAGAGGGTCACTGAGCTAGCATTGGGAAGTGGGCTGAGTCAAAAGGGGCAATCAGCAAATGCTTGGGATGAGTGTGCGAGGCACAGTGAGGCCAGACGGGGCATGGGGAAGGTGAAAATCACAAGAAGACAGCCACTTGTGCAAAGGAAAGCAGGCAAGGCAGAATATCTGTTCATCTGTGATGACTGGATGGTCCATCTTTGGCCTGTTTAAATAGGTCTTTCATTCATATCAGGGCCATGGGCCTATAGTTTTGGACCCAAGTGGGTCCATGAAAGGTGTATGAGACTTTGGGAAGTGGCTCTGCCTCTCATTTTCTCTCTCATCTTCTTCCTTTTACTAAAAGCACTAACACTGAATTCTCAATCTCCATCACTGCAATGATGCCAGATGTCCACCAGCTGTCAGGGGATAGAAGGGGATGGATTGTGAATCTCTCACCCGAAGACCTAGAAGGCTGATTGAGAGGCCAACCTGACAGTCTCCCTGACAGATCATCTTTCTGGTCTGTGTTTCTCTTTGAGGACAAGATGGTTTCTGTAAAAGCAAACAGAAGTAGAGAAAGGGGACAAAAAAGAGTAGACAGGAGACACTTGGCCCAATTGTGTCCTATCTCAATCTGTTGCAAGGCAAGAGTAATTCCAGTGAGATATCTGTCATGAGACCAGCATAAAACCTGACTGAGCAAGAGCAAAATGGGCCCTGCCTGTCACACAGTAAAGAAACCCCCCTCAGGAAATGCTGTTTAATTGTTTCAATTAGTGTAAAGAGACAGTGATGGTGAAAGGAGGGGAAAGAGTTTACAAAAGCAAAGTGTCAATTAAAAATATAAAGAAACGATATGAGAATTATTAATGAAACACATTGGTTTATTTACACAAGAAGAAGAACAAAGGGAATGCATTTATGTGTAGACATAGCAGGGAGTTTTACAGAGATTTTTCAAAGTGGTTCCACAGATAACAAACTTGAATGACTCAGGAACATTTCCATAATGGCTTAATGTGCTCTCAAACAGGGTGCTGGACTTCCCATGACCCAGGTGTAAGTTGCACAGTGTGAGGGTATGTCTACACTACAGCGCTAATTCGAACTAACTTAGTTCGAATTAGTTAATTCGAACTAAGCTAATTCGAACTAATGCAGCTAGACTTAAAAACTAGTTTGAATTAGCGTTTTGCTAATTCGAACTAGCATGTCCACACAGAGTGGACCCTGAACCGGGGTTAAGGATGGCCGGAAGCAGTGCCGGCCGGGCATCAGATGAGGACTTAGAGCGTGGAGATGCTGTCTCAGGCTAGCCGAGGACTGTGCTTAAAGGGACACGACCCCCACCCCGGGCAGACAGTTCTCAGGGGTGCCCCGCTTGCAAAGCAGTCCTGGCTTGGATTGCCCGGAGTACCCACACTGGGCACATCACAGCACTCGGCCATCAGACCGGCTGCACTTGCCACAGGCTACCATCTGGGGAGAGGGGGCAATTGGGGGGCTGCAGGAGAGGTTCCACCCCCAGAAGCCCACAGAGCCAGCCCAGTCCTCCCCATCAGGAGCTCATACCCCATTCCTCCCTCACCTCTTTCCACTTACCCCTCCCTAGCCCCCCTTCCTGATGTACAAAATAAAGGACAATTGTGTTCAAAAATAGAATCTCTCTTTATTGAACAAAACTGCGGGAGACTGGGAAAAGGAGGTGGGAGAGGGGAAGAGAGAGGGTGCGAGAGGGGAGGGCAACTACAATGATGAGGGGTTTGGAACAGGTCCCATATGAAGAGAGGCTAAAGAGACTGGGACTTTTCAGCTTAGAAAAGAGGAGATGGAGGAGGGATATGATAGAGGTCTATAAAAGCATGAGTGGGGTGGAGAGGGTGCATCAAGAAAAGTTCTGCATTAGTTCCCATAATAGAAGGACTAGAGGACACCAAAGGAAAGGTATGGGTAGCAGGCTTCAAACTAGTAACAGAAAGTTGTTCTTCACAAAGCAAAGAGTCAACCTGTGGAACTCCTTGCTGTAGGAGGCTGTGAAGGCTAGAACTAGAACAGAGTTTAAAGAGAAGTGAGATAAAGTGATGGAGGTTGGGTCCATAGAGTGGTATTAGCCAGGGGGTAGGAGTGGTGTCCCTGCCCAAAGTTTGTGGAAGGCTGGAGAGGGATGGCACGAGATAAATGGCTTGGTCACTGTCTTCGGTCCATCCCCTCCAGGGTCCCTAGGGTTGGCCGCTGTCGGCAGACAGGCTACTGGGCTAGATGGACCTTTGGTCTGACCCAGTACAGCCATTGTAAGCTCAGGGCTCAGGGTCGGGGGTCTCAGTGGACCACCTTGATTTTCATGCACACCTGCTCCTGGGTGGCCAGGCTGGCAGCTCTCCTGCCCTAGACGGCCACTTTCCTGTGCCTATTGCAGAGATCGTGGACGAGGTCCACGATGTCCGCACTAGACCAGGCAGGTGCCCGCCTCTTGCAGTCCCGGGCAAGCTCCCGGGAGCCGCCAGCCTGGTCCCGGGAAGAGGGGGAGAGCTGGGAGGGCATCGGGTGGGTGGCTCGAGCCGTGCCAGGTGCAGGTTCTGCTAGCTGGGTGCTGGCAGGCTTACACCTGGCACGGGCACCGTTGCCAGCCCATGCCCCTTTAAGGGCTCTGGGGCCGGGAGGGGGGCAATAGAGTTTCCCTGGTGTTGGCCAGAGTGGCCACCAGGGAAAACTGGGGAGGGCTAGCCTCCCACTAGTTCAAATTAAGGGGTTACACACCCCTTAATTCAAACTAGTAAGTTCGAACTAGGTTTAGTCCTCGTACAATGAGGTTTACCTAGTTCGAACTAAGCACTCCGCTAGTTCGAATTAACTTTGTAGTGTAGACATACCCTGAGAGACTCCAAGTGAAGGATATGATAGTGTAGCAAATGTCAGGTACTGAGATATTCCTTCCTTTTATGCAAATATGACTGTCTTCTGGGATTGAACTGGGGCTCTTGAGTGCTAAAAGAACTGCTGTAGCTTCAGGTGTCTTCTCAGGGAGCAGTTTGAGACATGTACCATCACTGAATTGCATAGTGCTGGGCTTCCATTTAAGATACACTAAGGGTGTGTGTGTTGCACAATTAATTCTTTCAATGATCTCAGCTGAGTCTGTGATTGGGATGGGACAAATTTTCATGACTGAAAGTCATGGGACACCGCAATTGTGCAAAACAGAAGTAACTTTGGGAGCACAAGGAGAAAGCTTTCAAATCAAGGATCACCTGCGAGGGGATTCAGGAAGCAACTCAGAAAGCAGCCATATCCAATTCCTTCTTAGTTTCTGTCATTTAGAACTTGCACAGCTCCTGGCCACCACACAACTTCCCAGCGCTGGTAGAAAATGCTGGGGAGTAGTCGTAGAGCTCTTCCCTTTGAGCCCACTCCTAGGGGATGCAGAAGCGCACACCATATAGTTGGTTGGGCTTGGGTTATCAAAGCGAGGTTTGTCTACATTAGTAACCGCCATGCTGATCAATGAGAATTTCTTTGCATCCAGGACTTTCCTTCTTATTTCTTGAGTACAGAATCGATTTACCCAGAACTCCCTATATCAGTGTTAGGGCTCTCCTAAGCTTTCTTAGCACTATAAGCTAATGATGATAATTCTTTAACTCGGGCTCTCAAGGTTCATGCTTTTACAGTGGAAGGCTCTGGGTCCAAACCCCACTTTTGGCCTAACGGATATGAGTTGATGACTGATTAATTAGCTGGTCATTGCCAGGACCAGGACTTTAACATCACGGGAAGACCTTTTCCTGGCATTGCACAGGAATGGCATCCCAAACCCAGACTTGCTTGTTGCCCAGAGAGCTTACTTATGATCCCTTGATGCCTTAGTCCCCAGACACTAGTGAGTCCCTTGGCCTGAGGTGCCAGTTGTATTTTGAGTGTGCACATAGTAGGACTTTGTCCTCATGATGTTAGGGGTCCTCTAGGAAGAAGGCTAGAAAATAATGAGAAATCTGGCAAAACACATCAATCTAACAGGAATGTAGGTTTTACCCTGCCGTGTCAATCTGTCAGGCTATTTATTCCTAGCATCTCACCTATAGCCATGACAAGACTTGTTACTTCAGAAGAAGGCAGCTAGCAAATGGTGCAGTGCTGTACATGACAGTAAATTCCTTCCTGGCGCCTGATGTTTATCTGAACAGCACCTTTGAGCCATTTAAGGTTTGCCCATTGCCAGGTGATTTCAAGCAGGATTCAGTGACCTTCAGAACATGAATAGCAGCTCCAGACTGTCTTTGTATTTAGAGGGGTGGGAAGGTGACATATTACCATTTGTGAGCGGCAACTATTTTCCTGTTCATCACAAAGGACTTTGTTGGCCAGAATCGACAGCAATTACTAAGATGTGTGCTGTGTCGCTTATAACGGGGCCAGACAGGAGAGAGTTTCCTTGTGTGACACTGTCTCTCGCTCGCTCTTTAGATCCGCAGCCTTTGACAGCCTTCCCTTGACTGGCTTGGTGTTGCTAGGCAACATTTATACTGCCCCTCAAGTGGGCCGTTGGCTTCTGCCCCATGACAACTGAGACTTTGAAGACAAATGTTTGTCAGGATGAACAAAATAACTTTCTATCTATTCCCCTCTTCTCCCTTTCTGTTTGCTGAGGTGAAAGATGAATCATTCTATATGCCACAGGCCAAACTCTGCTTGGTGACTCTGAAGTAAAGCAGGTTGAAGTCAGGCTTTGAAGGGAAAGTTCCTTGCTAGATGCTCAGGACCGGATCCTGTACATGTGCCGTGTGAGAGCAGGATCTACCTAATGTTCTTTAGTCATGCACATTAGAAGAAGTAACTAGAGCTGGTCAAATCATGAATAAAATTACTGGTAAATACTTTGTTCAGCCACAGCCACAAGCCAATATGGTTAATCCATTATTTTCAAATACGTCTCAGCCGAGTCTGGAAATAATGTCGCGACAGACCCTTGCGCTGAGCTGAGAACCCTAATATTTAAATTCTTATTTAATTCTATCTATTCCTCTTGTTATTATGTTCAGCAGCGAGCTGCTGCTGCAACTCGTGTGCCAGACATACAAGGTTACAAGGCTGAGACGGTTCAAAATGTTCTCTCTGCATCAGTAAAGCCAGGAAGTACAAAGCGGCTCTTGCAACTGAGAGCAGGCAAGCCAGCTGGCATCGTGGCTTCAGCGCACTCTCACCTTTCAGAGGCTGTTGGCTTCAAACCTGGCTCCAGCATTCAGGGGAAATGCATTTGGTGATCTCATCCTCGTCCCATGAGGGATATTTGTCCACCTCCCAAAAATCACCAGTCAGCTTAATATGTTTGGCAGGCTGTGATCTGGAGAGGTATGGCTGACAATGATGTTACAGGTCAGGATTGAGGTCTATTGGGAAATCCATGGATGTGAAGCCTGGATTAGAAATAACAGGATCCATGGTAGATCCGGACTGAGATGCAACAGCTGCATGGGGGTCCAGGACTGGAAGAGCAGAGACTATTGTTGGTCAGGACTGAGGTACATTTGTAAAGCTCCAAATGGAGCAGGCTGAAAATTTTCTGTCAAAACATGTTTTTGTTTTTGAGGTTCGTTTTTTTTTTTTTTTTTTTTTTTTGACAGCAAAGCGGGACTGGTTTTGCAGATAGTGTCTGATTTCCTAAAATAATGTTTGATTTTTTTATTGGAAAACCACAAAACCCTCACATTGACTATGTTTGGCTGAAATCCATTAAATATGGAGTTTTGAGTAGGTTTCTGTCCCCCCCCCCATTGGGTTTTGGCTCCTCAACAAAAAGTCAAAAATGTCTCCTCAACCTGCCCCCATTTTCCATCCAGTGTTAGTTGTCCAGGTACTCAGTACAGCTGTCCACAGCATACTGGACTGCTGCTGTCTGCCAGTCAATTCAACTTCCTCCTCTTCACATGAGACTTTGCATCTTTTTCCATTATTCATTCATTCCTTTTTGAACATTCACTTTTTCCAAAATAAACAGGCAGAAAGACAACCCCTTGAAAAACATTAACTAATCTGCAGCACAATCCATGTAACCTTCTCCCTGGATTAGAAACGGGGTTGTGGTTGGAGCAGGAATCAGGTGTAGCAATTAAAAGCTGATGTTGGGAAGTGGATCCAATCTTAGGACCACAGTGGGAGTCAAGCTTCAAGAGTCACAGCCAGCACTAGGAAGTAATTGCCAGGCCATAGATCAGTAATTGTACACAAGGTCAGAACCAAAGTCAGGGGGAGCAAAGAGGAGCCAGGAGCAAGTTGCAGTAGTAAGGCATGAGCAGAAACAAGGTTAAAGAACAAGACAGGAAGAGGACTAGGAGCAGGGCTGGAATAGGAGAGGAACAGCAGAAAAGAGAGAGCACAGCTGCACATAGGAATGCCCTGAGCAGCTAGAAAGCTGGTGCTGCTGGTGCTAAAAGCTGCCCTTCTCAACTAATCAGGTGATGCAGGCAATCAAGTAGCCTGCTGCAGACCAGCTGCCCTTACTGGGTTTCCAAGAGACTGACTCAGTTGCAAGTCCTGATCCCTGACAATATACTATGGAAGTGTGCTCAGTACTGTACAGACTATAGAGGAGTTGTGGGGTCATTATACTCCCAGCCTGCCAGACCAATAGAATTGCACAAAGTTCCACACATCTAGCAAGTGGGTTTATCACATCATGCTGTTGGGTATTTGTCTTAAATACTTTCAATAAATAAAAAACAAACAAAGAAACCCTGGGGTTCCGTGGAAACTCCATGGCTCACAAACTCCAGGAGACTCAGAAGGAAGAGTTGGCCAATACCTAGCACAGGATGAGCCTCAGGGAGTTCCAGAGTAGCAGGGAGAGAAGCACAGTGATGAAAGCAGAGGCAAGGGGTGAGCTGAAGGGCGGGTGCGGGAGAACAGGTGGAGATGGAGCACAATGTATGCAGAAAGCCTTGTGGAGGAGGGTGAGGTGCTTAAACTTGGAGTGGAAGGAGAGAGAGAGTCCACAGGGGGGCCTCAACTTGGTAATCATGATCAGAGTATTTGTCTAAGTTGCACTGGTGGTAGATGCACATTGTTACCTCCTTGGTGCAAGGAATGAATCACTCTTTGTATGTACAGTAATAAGCACACAATGGGTATGTCTAGATTACATGCCTCTGTGGACAGAGGCATGTAAATTAGGCTACCCAACATAGTCAATGAAGTGGTGATTTAAATATCCCCGGCTTCATTAAAATAAAAATGGCCGCCACATTGTGCCGGCATAAGAGGGGCATAAGAGGGGCATAAGGGAGCGGTCGACAAAGGCTTTTCTTGTTGACCGATCTGTGTCTTGACTTGCCCGCTGTGCTGACGATCAGCTGAGCCGGCACAGCACGGCAGACATTTTTATTTTAATGAAGCCAGGAATATTTAAATCTCTGCTTCATTGACTATGTCGGGTAGCCTATTTTACATGCCTCTGTCCGCAGAGGCATGTAATCTAGGCATACCCAATAAGCCCACCTAATAGATAATAACCGATACACTTTGCTCAAATCCTCCATGGACCTCAAATATCTTTATAAACATTAATGAGTTAAGTCCCACAATCTCTCCCTCCACGAGGTAGATAATATTTTTTATCCTCATTCTACAATTTTGGGAACAGCCAGCCTCTCCTGCTCGCATATCTTGTGTGCACATCTGCATCTCACCTCTGTAGGAACCTGCTTGTCTGGAAGATCACTGCCGAAGCCAGGAATTGGCACATCAGGGGTCCAATCCTGACTCAAAAGAGTTTATAAAACTTCCACTGTCTGGAGTGGAGCAGGCTTGGGCCTCAGGAGAGAAATAGCTGTTAGAGATTAACCTGGAAGTGGGATTCAAAACTTGCCCTTTGCTATTTACAATGACCAAACCCTCCTGGTCACTGCACACAGTCAGAGTGTGCTGTTAAAAGAGGCAACTGGCTCACAAATACCAGTATTTTATCCTTCTCTAGCAACTTTCATCCAAGGATCTCAAAGCATTCAAGTCTTGCAACACAAAATAATTGCACCCCTGCTCAGTGCTTTTATCCCCATTTCACAGATAAAGAACTGAGGCACAGAGAGCTTTATTGAGTTGTCCAAGGGATTTGTATCTCCCTAGTCCCAAGTTGGCACCCAAACCATAGGCCATCTATTCTCTTGCTGAGTCAGGGTGTGAGGTCTGTGAAGGGCCTTGCTCTAGGATAGAGAGCAGAAAATAGAGCCCAGAATCTCTGTGTCTGAGTCCTGTGCCAGCCACAGTAGAGCAGTAGGGGGTAGGAACTGCTGTTTTCTCCCTCCCGCTGCTCTGCTCCTGGCTCATTCGCTTCATAAATAACTCTCTGCCATATTTATCATTATAATCATTATTTTTCAGAGTGCTTTAAAAGCAGGGGATAAAGCAGCCCAACATCCCAATAACAAACGGAAGATAAACCTAATTACATTTTGTTTCTTCCTTTAGCTTTCTGATTTCATTCTTTGTATTTTTATTGTTGTAATTGTTTATTTTTAGCCCTGACTTCAGAGGTGCTTTTTATTTCATCTTATTTTATTTTATTCCCCAGGCTCTGCTCTGGCAAGGAGCATTGCAGATGTGCAAAGGTCATTGTGGAGAAAGGAGAGGCTGAGAAGACAGAGGGTCCAGTGTGAGAGCTGCTCAACGCTGCATCTTTTGAGAGCTTCGTGTTGGGGAGGGGGAGTCATTGAAATTGGCTGGGAGACATTAATACACCCTTGGCAGGGACACAAAAGAGTGTTTTAAAGGGGCTATCTGGCCACCAAGTTCTCTCCCCTCTTCTAGCTGTTATGGAAATATTTGGCTTGCATCTCTATCTGACAGCTTTGCTGATTCCTGAAGAATGGAAACCATGGGGAGCTGGGAGATTTTCCTCTCCTCGCTTTCTTTCCTGATGGTTTAAAAATTCTTGGTAATAGGCCGCCACAGTGAGACAAGGTCCTTCCGACAGCGCTCCATGGGCTACAGTGAGGTGACGCAATCCAGTGCTGTGGACAACGGTCCCATTCACTGTGGAAATACCGCAGCAGAATCACAAGTGCACGAGAATAAACAAGGCTGGAGTTAATCTGAAGTTGTTTTACACTGTGTTTTATTAAAGTCAATGCATTTCCGTTCCTCTGTGTGGAGCCTAGTACCGCTTAATTACCATGACTCAGGGAGAATGTTAATCACAGGGAGTGCGCCGGCTGAGCTACAATGGAGGCCCTCTCCTGACCTCTAGAGGCTGGCTGGGAGAAGGAGGGACAGCTTCCAATGAAAGTCATAAGCTGGAGTCATGCATGAGGGGGAAATGGAGCAGAAAGGGCAGTGTTTTCTTTTATGGGAGGCTTTCAGGCAACATTCCCTGCTGATTAGCCACTGGACCAATTCACTAGCTCTTCTGACATCACTTCCTGCCAACAAAATGCCACTCTTGTTGTGCTTTATTTTCTTCTCTTCCCTGCTCATCGCCTGCTACAGACATCTAACCACATGCTGAGAATTCCTCGGCACACGGGAAGGAGTTGGACA
Organism: Pelodiscus sinensis; assembly: GCF_052426305.1. NCBI lineage: Eukaryota > Metazoa > Chordata > Testudines > Trionychidae > Pelodiscus > Pelodiscus sinensis. The sequence goes on from NC_143065.1 coordinate 31,939,319, forward strand.
TAAGCCTCAGCTTATCTTTTTATACCCACAGCATTCCAGGTACAATGATACACTTTAGAGAACTCACTGTCAGCTTTGTTTGTGCAGTCTGGGAGTCAGACAATTAAGTGACCTCAACTGCATTGGCAAAATTGCCTTCTCTACTATGGGCATCTGCATAATGCAAAGCATGGAATGAGGCTGCTTCTAGCAATCCAGCACCATACCTATATATAGGGCCAAATTATGCCTCTTTTTACATCTGGGCAAGGCTACGGAAGTCCACGGCATTGGTACAGAATGGATGAGTGTAACTGAGGGCAGAATTTTGCCCACCAGGATGTGTTCAGCCTGGGTGTAACTCAATTGACTTTAATAGATTTATTTCAGGAACAAATCTGGCCCATAGTGTTTATAAACTTCATGAAATTAACAGTGCCAGATGATCAAGAGCACTGGAAATGTTCTGATGAAGAAAATTTCTCCCTTACATTAGAAACCCACAAAACCAACATGTCCTGATACCTCGGTACATTGCAACGTGGGGTGGTACAGTATATAGTCTGCACTACAGAAAGAGCACGTGTATGTGTGGTGGCGAGTCCCTGGTGAAGCATATGCTGATTAGCATGGGTGTGTGTGGACAGGGGTCCTGTGTGGTGGTGTGTACTCTGGCATGTCTGCATTGCATTGTGGGGTTGTGTGGCAGCTTTTCTGAACATCCCATAGCACGGGTTGTACTGTGCGTTTGTGCTGCAGTGTGGGCAAGGCACACTGTGCGTGCTCTAAACTGCCAGCTTTGTCATGCATATGAGCATTGGATTTTGAGGTTAACTATATTCATATCTTTCTTATTAATAAGCTTTGAAGCAATGTTATACATCCTATTATACTGTGAACACGTGTTTTACTTCCTTTGTGTCCATTCTTATGAGCCATCCTTTTATCAAAAATCAGTATTGTGTGCAACTAGACGCATGCGGAAGTAAGCCGAACAGGACATCTGTAGAGTGATAGCAGACATCCCACCTAATGAATTAGCTCTGTGTTAGAAGCTCATCTTCTGAGGTCCCAGGCAGTCTGTCTTTTGAGAGGTATTAGAATGAGAGACTGAGACTCACAGGGCTGTGGATACAGCTGGCTGGATACTGGAACATCAGTAATAATAGGAAAGAGCTGTGTTTCTGACTTCAGTCCAAACAGGGAAGCTTCCATTGAGCAGGTCCAGGACCTGACTGCGAGGAAGAAAGTCATTCAGCAATGTACCATAAAATAGCCCCAACCCACCCCGGGAAGTTTCTTTGCAGGCAATGTATCGAATATGGTACAGGTAGGACTTTTAGTTATCAAGAAATTATACCAAAAATTCACTGGAAGCCCATACATAGCTCTGCTACATACCATGAGACCATCTGGAAATTAAGAGAGAGAGCAGGGTCAGGACTCGGAGCCTCTTGACACAGGCTTATGCCATTTAAACTGCAGGAGAATCTCCATTAGCAGTGTAGAGCCCGTGACACACATCTGAGCCACTGGAGGGAGCAATGTAGGTGCACACCAATCAGTTCATCACAATGCTTAGCTACCTCAGAAAGGATGCTATGAGGCCTAATTCACGAAGGGTTGTTAAAGACTGGAAATCTTTGAATGAAAGGTGCCAGAGAGAAAAGTGCTAACTATTATCATTCTTATCCTTGGATAGTTTTATAGCAGTTCATTTTACAGTGGTTCATTTCCCTGTATTCCATTTTTATAAAGGGTGGTGGGCGTCTATGGCAAAGCCCAAGCCTGTTTAGCATCTATTGTGGCTGCCTCTGACTGAAACTGCCTGGCAGGTAGAGTTATAAAATAAATAATAACGACTATTACTACTAAATTCAAGCACCTTATACTCTGCAGAGTTTACAGCACTGACTGTGACCTGAGAAACATCAGAAAGAGCAGGAGCTACACATTCATTGCTGGTGGTACTCTTGTACTGTTACCATTTTTTCTTTTTTTATTATTACTTTATTACATATTAAATGTTTCCGTGATGCAGGAAGAAATAGCAATCCTTGTCTCTGCAAAGCCTGAGGTGCAGAGGTGAACACTGAATTCTAATGTGTAGCAAAGGATTAGATTCAGAGTCAGGGCCATGTTGTGCTTTTCTTAATTTCTTCTATAATAAATGAGGATTTGCTACAAAATAAGCACCTGCTTTTGCAGGAAATACTAAAACTGAGCTATGTGTTCCCTCTAACTTTTTCCATCCATGAGCAGAATAAATGCTGTTATGTACATGGAGGCATGTGCATATGTGCACCACCAGTGGAAACACATGCTGCCAGCTGTGGGCAGCTGTGGGTGCTCTGCTAATCAGCCTGGCAGCATTTGTAAGTAAGGGTTATTTCGAGGGAAGGGTTTTATCTCGGAATAACCCTGTTTTTTTCTCTCGAAATAGCGCTATTTCGAAATAGCACCATAACATGATTATGCAAATGAAGAGCGGGATAGTTAAATCTCCGCTTCATTTGCAGTTTCGTGTGTCTGCATTTGCATTCCTCTCGAGAGAGAGAGAGGAATGAAATGTAGACATACCCGAAGAGATACATTCCCTCATTCTGGAAGGTACCACTACAGTGGTCCACCAAGAGAGTCCTCACCCTAAGAAAAGTCCTGAATATTACCTTTAGTCCCCCTATACAATCAGCAATAGCTGTAGTTTCTGAATGCATGCTTCTGGAAAGACAGCGTACAAAGTGTTTCACCTCCAGTATACTCAGTGGGACAAAGGCAATGTCTTGACAGCAAGCTTCTTTCAGAATAAGCTTTTCCGGAATAGATCTTCCAGAAAAGCTTATTTTGAAAAAGAGTATCCACATACAAAAAGCACAACAAAATAGCAATGTGCTATTTGGAAAGATAGCGTCCACACAAATTGGATGCTATCTCGTATTTAAGGCCACCTGGAACCAGTTCAGGCAGGGCATTAGGTCAGCAGTTGCTTCTGGGTGCTGTTGACTAAGGCTATCTGAGATGCATACTTAAAGGGACCCCCTTGGACAGACATTTCTCAGGTTCTTCTGCTTCCTTGCCTACCTCTCCGAGGGACAGCAAAGCATTTGCAGTGCGTGCTCTGGTTGCCCTGCTTCAGGACACAACAGCACTATTTGCCACGGAGCCGGAGCTGCCTCTGGGCATGTGATGGCTTCAAACCTCAGAGAGATACAATGAAACAAATATCTCAACTCTGGCCAAAAATCTTCAGAAAAAAAGCTCTTCTGAGATTGTCTAAGTCATGACAGTAAGGGAAGGAATTGGGGAGAAGGACTCTTTCCCTTATATTAGGCTACAGCCATCATGACAACCTGCATGAAGCCATAGATAACTAAACTAGAGAAAATACACTGGGGACCATGTATAAGAATGTCCTGAGTCCCCAAGTTGCACCATCTGGACAAGTGTCTGATTACTCTTTCCTATATGCACAAGAAAAGAAAACTTCTCTCTATATCTATCTATCTAATCTATCTATCTCTATACTTTGGAATGTGTTGTGTGTTTGTCTGTTTATTCAAGAAATCCTAAACCGTAAGAGCTAGGACCACCAAGTTTGGTATGCAGCTTCCTGTTATACTAACTTAAACCAAGGTCAGGGTTTGGTTGTGCACAGACAATGGGAAGTGCCAAGAATGGGACTATTTACCATTACATGGAAAAGGAGGGGACAGAGGGAGGAGGAATGTGAAAGGGAGGGGCACCGAGAGAAGGGAAGTGATAATAAGAGGCATAGGGGGGCAGTTGCAGTGCCAAGCGAGTGGCCAGCGCAGCTGGGGCTCTGCCCTCTTGCCTGCCAGCACACTGGTAAAGACCACTCCTCCCCACATCCAAACCTAGAGCCTACTCCCCCCACTGAGAGCCTACAAGCCGTGCAGGGAGCGCATTGTGTATTGGGTTGTTGTAGATATAGATCTTTTTGTTATAATAACTGAGTTAGGTCACTAGGGGGTCAGCCCGGCTGTTTTAGGCTGGTTCTAGTTAGTTCTGTGTTATGGAATAAATGGACACTTGCAACTGCTCAAGATTTCTGTGTTTCCAGGTATTTCCTTCCAAACCGTGGAATGCCAAATGATATAACAGGGGACTAGTGGGGACAACTGAAGGAAGAAAAGCCCACGGAGCTTCACCTCCCAACAGCCTGCAGGTGGAAGAAGGGCCTGCTGGAGGAGGGAGGGCAGCTGAAGGGGGGAACCTCCAGACAGCCTGCAGGAGAGCTGCTCAGGGGCAGCCCCCAGAGCTTTGCTCTCCCCCCTAAGACAGCCTGCAGGCCATGGAGGAGGGCAAGTGAGCGTGCCTGCTGGCAGGGGAGCGCTGCCTGGCCCCTTGAGGGCGTATCTAGACTACGCGGAACGGTCGAAAGAGGATATGCAAATTCTGTGGGAATTTGCATATCTTCTTCCGATCGCACTTTCAAAAGCGGAGCTTTCAAAAGTGAAAGTAATTAAGTTGCAGATTTTTTGGCGAACTGTCCCCTTCATCGAAAACCCGCTTTTCCTCAAAAAAGGTTTACGCAGCTTTTCGACAAAGGGGGGGTAATCTTCTTTCGACCCTTCCCTCTAGTCTAGATGAGCCCTGAGAGGAGTCGCTGCTGAAGCAGACCCATCCTTGCTGTCAGGGGCAGCCCCGGTAAACACTCCACCACCTCCCAGCCCCCTGTCCTGAGCCCCCTGCCCTGAGTCCTGCACCTCCCACCTGCCTTAACTTCAGCATCTCCTCCCCCTGCTCTGAGCCTCCTACTTCCCTCCCCCTGCTGTAAGCCCCCCTCCACACCTCCCAAACCTCTGCCCTAAGCCACCTACTCCCTGCCCCTCCTCTCTCCCAAGCTCTCACTCCAGCCTTAATTTTCCTTCATTTAAAAAAAAATACAATCATTAAAATAATGCAGGTATATTTTTCATTTATTCTTTTAGTTACTGACCCGCACAAAGCCAGGCACCTCTACTAGTATATATATATTACACAAACGGAGTCAGTTTTCCATGCAAAACTGGGGCAACACATTTGGGAATGAAGCTGAAGCTAGCAAATGGCTAAAGAGGAGCAGTGATCCATTTGCTTATTGCTTGGTAAGTCAGAGCTCTGTTCATGCAGGGCTGCTTTCACACCCGGCAAACACTCCAAGTGGCGTTGATGGTACAGGGAGAGCTTTGCTATTGGCTGCTTGGTGGCTGGAAATGTAAAACCCTCCAAAAACACTGGAACAGAAGGTCTGTCCCTCGCTGGCCCCTTCTTCTTCTCTCTCTCCTTCTGCCCTTAAGGAGATCTCCTGGATCTCTTCATCTAGCCCAGAGAAGTCCGCCTCCTGGTCAGAGCAGCTATCAGTATGGTAATCTACATCTTCCGCACAAGGAGGTTCATCATCAGTCTCCAGGCTGCTGGTGCTGCTGCTCCTGCCAAGGAACCATACAACAGACAGAATGTCAACAAAGTGAGGTGGTGGTGGCTAGTGGTTAGAGCATAGACCAGCGCATGGTCCAGAGCCTGGGTTTTATTCCTGACTGTGCCAATGTGGCACTCTATGCTATCAGGCAAGTCATATCACCTCTTTATCCTGTTTTCCCATCTGTAAAATGAAGAGAATGATATTTACATGCCCCTAGGGACCAGCTCCCTACCTGTTGCCAGTGCCGCTGCTTTGCCGACCCCGCTGGGCAGCTTCTGCTGCAGCAGCTCCTGGCTCCGCTGGGCGGCCACACGCTGGGGCTCCTGGCCCACCAGGCAGCTGCATACCGCAGCTCTGAGCCCCACTGGGCAGCCAGGTGCCACAGCTACTAGCCACACTGGGCCACTGCCACTGCTGCAGTGGTGGCTCCCAACCCCACCAGGCAGTCACATGACAGGTCTCCCAGCCCTGCTGTCATGCACTGAGTGACCCCACCAGCCACTCACTGTGGGCAGCCCGCTGCCCTGCCGACCCTGCAGAGCTCCCTGCTGCTGGACCTCCACTGGGACTCTCTGGTCCTACAACATCCATGCTGGAGCACAGATGCTGCCAGAACAGAGAGTCCCGGTTTAGAAAGTTTCAACCTGTACAGCATTAATGCGAGTGGTGCTTTGCAAGCAGGCAACATAGTGCCCACCTTGAGGCACTTACACGGTTAAGTAAACCATGTCAAGACACAGGGAGAGGAGACAGGTAAACAGTTAAAAAGGAGTTTTTGGCTGAACCTTCATCCTCATCCTGTTTGTTCCCCATTTCATGTGAGACCTCATGAATCCAGGTTGGTTAATGTGCGATGACAACTTTGCATGCTGCTCTCTGTCAAGGCAGAGTGTTATGTACAAGAAGAGAAGCAGAAAGTAAAGGCTCCAGGAGCATTGATCACAGCTATGCCAAGACCAAGGAGGGTTACAGCACCTGAATCTCTGTCGTTTCGAAAGGAACAGAACTTTTATTCACAAGTCTTGGGTGGTTTAGGGACCAGAGAGCTTCCCCTCCTGTGCACACATCAGTTAACCATCACTGTGCTGGGAGTCTAAGGGAAATCACACACAATGTAATCTGGTGTCATTTACATCTTTTGGCTCTCTGAAAGTAAGTGTCACACCACCTGAGGCTCCTTCATGATCTCTTTAGGCTTATTTAGCAATGTTCATTCAAGAATGGCCATGACTGTTCTATCCATCCACTTGAATTCACAAAGCTCATTTCAATATGTTCTGTATTAAAAATGCCCACATTAAATATTTCTCAATGAATTATAACCACTAGACAGATGGCTCAGGGGATAAGACACTTTTCCCATTTCATCCAATCTGGCCCTTGTTCTGGAAAGAGGACTGGATAGCTTGTGGGGGCTAGAAAACAGGATACAGTCCTTCATCTCTAGGTCAGCAGTTTCAATCTGGCCCAGGTCAGGAACATGGATGCATCAGGGGAACTGGGACACAGTCATTTACTTCTAGGTCATTGGTTTCGATCTGACTCAGGGTAGGAGAGCGGATTGCTTTGGGAGACTGGGAAAGGAATAACAATCTTGCACACTAGGTCAGTGTTCATAATCTGTCCCAGGTTGGGAGCAATGAATAGCTTGGCAGATGGACAATACATAGCTTTAATATGCGCTCTGCTCGTTTGCATGTCAGATACCACAATACTTTTCCAGCTCTCAGCCTTCTCATATCAGTTCTGACATCTGAGGTTTTAGAACGTGCTGAAGGTTTAGAGCGTTGTTGGGGTATCAATCTCTTTTCTCACTGCTCTGCACTCCAGAACAATGTAAGGTTTTCCTCACGTCGAGCATCCAGATCTTTACTGTGTACGAGCTGCTTTGCAAACAGAAACAAACACTATCGAGAGGTGCCCACTCCTTCTTCCCCTGCTGATCTTTGGCTTGGTTCAATTCAACATTGTGCCATACAGGGATTCTCTGCATGCTTAATAGGTCTGTGTATCTTAAAAATAAATATATGTGTAACTATGCACTTCTATAGTTTCTGGCTTTCCTCCAACCTTCCCTGAAATCTGGGTCAAAAGGAGCTCAAAAGTGAAAGTGTGTACGTGACATGGAAAAAGAAAACCCACAACATTTTTTGTAACACACGACTTAAAAACCATCTCAGCTTTCTGCGTGGAGGACGGCCAGAGGACTTTGATTTTTTTTGAAGTGCACAGGAATGGCACAAATTACCCAGTCTACCATGACAATATTCAAAAAGGAGTGATACTCAGGGGAAATCAAACCCTTTCATTTTTAAACTATGCTGCTACTTCTTTGTGATGGTTAAAATAAAGAAATAGAAAGAAAAGGAAAAAGAAAAAAAAGATTAAAGATGTTATTTATCTAGTTTCAGTATGTCTCTTGGATACACTGGAATTCAGTCACCTAGTGAGGGAGTATAGCGGCCACCAAAGTGATTCTGTGTTCTAGAGCAGTGGTTCCCAACCTTTTTTATACCGTGGACTGGTGAACTCATTAAAAACTTTAGGCAGATCAGCAGACACATTTGCATATTCATTACAGCAAATAATGAATTTGCATATTTGCATATTCATTGTGGCAATTAATTTTAAGCTGTCACATGTTATTTTACCGCCCTCCCGCCATGCGGTTCCTCCAGCCCGGAGCAGCCACCTGCCCTCCAGCCATGTGTTTCTTCCAGTCCCAGCTAGCCAGAGTAGCTGCCCCCGCTTCTGTCCACACGGTTCCTCCGGTCTAGGCCAGCCGGAGTAACTGCCCCTACTCCCCCCTGCCCCATGGTTCCTGCGGCCCCAGCCCGATGGAGCAGCCACCCGCCTGCTCGCCATGTGGTTCCTCAGGGCAGAGCAGCCGCCCACCCGCCAGCCAGCCATGCAGTTCCTCCAGCCCTGGCAGCCCAAGTATATCTCCCGTCAAGCTACTGTGCAGCTCTGCCTAGGAGGTGGGCGGGGTAGACGTTTCCTTTGTGTGCACAAGCACGTAGCTTAGAGAGAACTGTGGAACCTGGCATGTGGCCCCACATTGCCACTTACTGGCCTGGGCGGCCAGGTGCTCTGAGCCCCACTGGAAGGGGAAGTAGAAGAGCAGCTTGTTGCCGTGGCTGCCCAAGCTCACCAGGATCACTGATGGGGCTGGTGCTCTCGCCCATCCCCCACTCCTCCCCTGCAGGTGGAGGTGCTACTACCACCACCGCTCCCCCTTGCCTTACAGCTCCCCGCATGAGCTACATGAGGCCATAGAGATGCCTGAGCTTAGGGGCCTAGAAATGCCCCTAAGAAGCAAAGACTGGCAGATTTCCTGTTGCGTGCATGTGCTCTATGGCTGGATAGCGCTGCTGTTCTGGATCCCCGAGAGAGGCCTGTGCTGCATCAGGCTCAGCTTTGCTGCACTGCCCCTTTCAAACACAGAAGTGGCATTCAAAGGCAGTGCCACACGGAGCCCGGGGTCAGCTGGGGACTCAGCTGATCCTGGGCTCCATGCGGCATTTCTGCAGAACCCGGGATCAGCTGACCCCGGATTGTGGGGAAATGCTGCGCGGAACCTGCAGTCAGCTGACCCCGGACGCCGCATGGCATTTCAAATGCAGCACAGCATGGAGCCCCTGCTGTTGACTCTTGTACATTTCAAAGCTGGCATGCCGCCTACAGCCTGGAGTCAGCAGGACTTCCGACTGGCCCCGGGCTGCTCGCAGAGTTCTGCATTCCTCCTTTGAAATGTACAACAGTCCCAGCGGGGGGGCTCTTGTACTTTTCAAAGGAGGAATGCTGAAGTGCCTATTGACTAGTCGAGTAGTCAATGGATGTTCCATCGACTACTCGACTAATAAAATAACCGATAGTTAACATCCCTAGTACAGACCCCCAAACAACCTGCCTGCTGTGCTACTCACTGCACACTTCTCCAGCATGCAGGTCCAAGGCAGTGTGCCATGGTCCGGCAAGGAGCAGTGCATGGCTCACTGATGGTCTGTGGACCGGAGGTTGGGAACCGCTGTCCTAGGCTATATCTAGACTGCAGGCTTCTTTCGGAAGAACCTTTTTTCGGAAGGGATCTTCCAAAAAAAATCTTCCGAAAGAGAGCATCCTCACACGAAAGCGCATTGAAAAAGCGATCTGCTTTTTAGAAAGATACCCTCCGCACTGAATGGACACTCTCTCACATTTAAGCTGTGATTACTATGGACGGAGTAGCCACTAGGGCACCTGTGCTTCTTCCTCTTTCCTCTTCTTTTGAAAGAACTCCCTCTTCTCCATCCACACACGCCTTTTTCTGAAAGAGCTCTTTCGGAAAAAGGCTTCTTCCTCATAGAAAAAGGATTACCAATGCTAGAAAAACCTCTCTGTTCTTTCAATTTACTTTCAGAAGAATGCAATTGCAGTGTGGACATAACTCAGGTATGTAGTGTAGACATACCCCTAGCTACATCTACACTGGAAGCTTCTTGTGCAAGAACTGTTTTGCGGAAGAGTTCTTGCGCAAAATGTCTTCCACAAGAGCGCATCTACACTGGCATGTGCTTTTGTGCAAGAGATGTGCTTTTGCACAAGAGCATCCATGGCAGTGTGGACGCTCTCTTGTACAAGAAAGCTCTGATGGCCATTTTAATCATAGGGGCTTCTTGCGCAGGAAATTCATGTTGCCTGTCTACACTGCCTTCTTGTGGAAGAGCTCTTGCTCGTGCAGTGTAGACAGAAGGCAAATTTTTGCACAAGAATGGCTGTTCTTGCGCAAGAAGCTGCCAGTGTAGACTTAGCCCTAGTGAAGAGAATCAGACTTATCCACAGTACCTGTGTATCCAAGAACAACTTCACCCCAACAATTCTGTGATCTATTTTTACATATTCTTATTGTTTTATGCATTTTTCAGATTATTAAAAACAGCCACCAATAAGAGGTAAGAGCACTATTCAAACTATCTGTATATAAAACATACAAACCAATAGCAACAGTGAAGATGGTTTCCCTAATGCAAAATCCAATATTATGTCCCCTTCAAATAAGCAAAAGCCCATTTAAGTCAATGGAAAGCTCTCCTTGACTGCAGCATGCTTTATCAGGCTCTACATGAGTAGCTAGCAATCTCTCACATCAAAGCAAAGCATCCACAGCAGTGGGGGAAAACTGTGGCTTCAGCCTGTGGCCTGTAGATACCCTATCTGCCCCTTTCCCCATGTCTCTCGTGCACTGGGACATTGGGAGTCACACACGTCCTACTATTGCCCCTCCTGCCCAGCACTTTTGATGTATGTGAATCCACTGATTTGCGCTACATCCCTGCACCTCTCCCTCTCTCCCACAGTTGGAATGCTGCAAATCAGCTGTTTGTGTCTGTTCAAACTTTTGGAGGGAGGAGGAGGAAGTGTGGGATTCCACTGTTGTAGTGTGGGAGAGATGGTGGAGGGGGGCAGACTGGGAGCCATGCTCACCCGTTATTCTTGGTTGCCCATTGCTGATCCAACGCCTTAGAGAAGCATATCAGTGATTTGATTTGCACCTAGGAACAAATGTGAAATGCAGTTTGGGGGATAATTGGTAAAATATGCTGCTTGCAGCCCAAGCCACCAAGTGGCTGCTGCTTCTGAATAATCTTCCATGGTGTTTTTCGTAGGCCCTTTCCCATCAGTCAGGCAAATGAAGGTTTTGCTAGTTGCACCAACTGAGAACGAGTGCATAAGGGCACAGTGACTTGTCAGAAAGGAAACAGAGCTTGGAGACAAAGGATCAAATGCTCATTCAGGTACATGAGTACTGATTTGGAATAATTTTTCTCAGATTTGCAAGTCTACACACTAGGGGTAAATTCGAAATAAGCTACGCAACTTGAGCTATGCTCCTTGTGTAGCTTACGTTGAAATAGCTTATTTCATCTTTTGTAGCTGTCTACACAGCAGTTGTTCTGAGATAGAGCACCCTTCCCCCAACTTCCCTTACTCCTCATAGAATGAGGGTTACAGGAGTCAGAGTAAGCAGTCCTCCAGCACAACATTATTTTGACATTATGTCAAAATTACTGCTTGTGTGTAGACGTGCACTATGTTATTTCAGAATAATGTGAGTTATTCCAAAATAACATTGCTGTGCAGACGTAGCCAGATGAGTGCAGTTGCTTTAGGTTGGTAGCCAGGTAGCATGGGAACAGATGCAGTACCCATGGGTACTGGTTTTGGTTACTTCAGAATGTACATCTTCCAGCCTTTATTTCCTGGAAATTTTAGTGCAGGTGAAAGGAGACAGATTGACAGCCCTGAAGACAGTATTTCCCTTCTCTATCCACACAGCAGTGAAAGCAAAGTTAGCTGCAGTAAAAGCTCCCTCACACTATTGCCACTGACGTGTTCAAGTTAGTCAGTCTCTGAGGCTCTGAGAAGTGTTCTATCTCCATTGGTCATTCAGTTCTTAGCTTATTTGCTTGGCCAACTAGCATGAGAGTGGTAGTAGCTATCGTGATTTGTGCACATGCTCACAAGGGAATGGACTGATACCACCAGCTCATTTCACATAAAGAGCTACCAAATATCAGTTAGATGCTATCAACTCCTTATCACTCCCAGTGCAAGTGATAATCACACCTGTAACTTTGGCACTGAATTGCTGTCGGCCACATTATCAATGTCCCCAAATCACCAAACTCCCCCTCACATCTCTCTGCTATGCAGAATTTCTCATCCCAATAATTCAAACCCATACAAGAAAGCAAGGCACAAGGGTCAGTTCAAACAAGAAGGATAGAGATTCTCCTAAAAAAAGGCAACATGACAACATGTAGCATACTGGGGAGAAAGTTATAATCCTATTAATGAAGCTGCCAAAATCATCAGGAGATGTCTGCTCTCCATATCACACAGGCCCACTCCCTTAGGAGAGAATGCAAATAGTGAAACATGGTAATGAACGACCCTGGCAGCATGTATATTAGAGCAGAGAGCATTGTTGGTTTTTTTCCCCATCCCAGGCTTTGGTTTTTTGGGCGTGTTTGTTTGTTTGTTTGTTTTTAGGACTGGAAAAAGCAAGAGATGAGAGACAGATACACAAAAGAGTAATGATATCGTCTTACGGAAGGTAAATAAAAGGGAAAGCCAAAGACATGATATTAGCAAATATCATTTATTAACAACTCCGAATGCTGACACGATACAGAGGAAGGTGGTATAACTACAGTGAGTGAGTTCCCAGCAGCTACTAGAATTAAAACACGCGCATGTGGTTGCTGGCCCACTAATATAAAACCAGTAGTCCTGTCACCTCATCTATTGCAGCCTGCAGGATCCTCAACAGCAATTTGCAACTTTATGATGTGATAAATAGAATTTCTTTGTTTTGATTTTTAATTTGCATATTTATTGAGATATGACTTGATCTTAATTAGCTCTGCTTTTGTATGTGTGCATGTTTGTTTATTTTCTGTGAAAAGGGAGCTTTTACGTTGCGTGAAAGAATTCTGCATGTTCACTGACTTAACAAGAAGAAGATGGAGGAAAAAAGGCCATTGCTTCCCTTCAAGCCAACTGTTAGGGCTGATCCCCACTCTGGCACTCCAAGTACAGAAGGTGGGGGTTCGCAAAGATCTTAAATACCTTTACATCTAGGCTCTGCTTCTAAAAACTCCCAGAGTCGCAGATACCCTGGCTCTGAGAAAAAACAAAAGCTGTCACCATCAACTGATTTATTCTTAAAAACACCAGGGGGGAACACTTGAATTCCTCCCCCAGGGGTAGAGGTACCCCAAACTCTTTTGGCACAAAGAGCTTGAAAAAAAGAAAAGAAAAAAACAAGCTGACATCTCTGGTAGTTAACTGCCCAGTCTCAGGCAGGCAAATACACACATAGACCCATGTTACTTTCCAGGACGCAAGAATCGAATCATCACCTTAAAAAAGAGATTTTTAAAACAAAACAAAAGATATACTTGATAAAGCATACTTGGTTGCTAGATGTTACAGAGCAACTGGGAAAGAACAAATCAAAACACAAAGAACCACAGTCCTTTGGGCAGTAACTTAAATGGTGAATGGGGGAGGGAAGGCATGGATTCACACAGAGAAGTTTAAACCAAACAATCCAAAATTTAAAAAAAAATACCCTGATGACGACTAGATTCACATTTTTCTCTTTATTTACTCACAATCCCTTCCTGGTTCAGTCCAGTCACATGCCCCAAATTCCTTGGAGGCATGGTAGTTCTTCCTGGGTTTAAATCATTCCGTGTCTTTCAACTCTGGCCTAATTCTTCCATACAAAGAGAGCAGGCAAGGTATCTTATACAATTCAAATTTCAGCACCATGTCCCCATTGGTTCTTCCTGCCCCCTGCCAACACCCTTGCTAGCTACCTGAGTTTAGCTCCTTAGTCACTGGATGCTGGCCAGCATTCCTGCTATCCATCACACCAATGCTCGCAGGCTTTTTGGTTTTACTCTAGATTATTTCTTGCAGTTGCCTCCCACTCTTCATTTAAAACCGCTCTTCTCATTACATCATAGCTGGGCACCAAACCTCAGAAGTCTGCTGCCCTGCAAATTCCACAAAAGAAAATATGACTTGTTCCTGTTGATAAAATACAGCCACATATTGTAGAAGGATGTGACAGCTGATCTATGCTCTGCAAACAGTTACTCTTTACCTGCATGTATACATGCAGGCAGAGGGAGAAAAGAGAGCTCCCCGGGGCATTTCTAGGGATGTTTCAGTCACATTTTACTTTTCTGGCAGGTCATCCAGTCATCCATATTTTACTGACTGGATCAAAAGCAAAGCATGGTTTATTGTCTGCTGCTTGAGAGAACTGGCTCCTTGGCAGATGTCCCTTCTAGGCATTTGGTGACTTTCATTTATGGTTGCTACCAGACTCTGATTTTGACAGGACATTCAGGGAAATTACTCTAGTGAATCAAAAGTAGCATTTTTCCCAATCCGTCAGTAAGGCCTGACTAGTGAAATAAATGGAAGTTTCCCCACTGACTTCAAAGAAGTAGATGAACCATAAGGGCTAGCCACCATGACCAAGAAGGGAGACTATTAGGAGGAGTAGGATTCATGCTGCTGCTGCTTACATTCAGGCCTGCCAAGAAGGAAGGGGCAGCAGAAAGGGGCAGGAAAGGGGGCAACTACCTCAGGACCCGGCAATTCTAAAGGGCCCAGGGCTCCTGGCTGCCGATGCCACTACTGCAGAAGCAGCCAGGAGATCTGGGCCCTTTAAATTGCCACCAGAGCACCGTGCAGCGCACTCTGAGCAACTCTATGGGCAGGGGGGTGGCATAGCACCAGGCAGCTCTACGGGCTGGGGGTGGGGAGCAGGTGCTCTGGGTAACACAGGGCTGGGTGCCTACTCCTTCTTCCTGAGGCCACACTCCTACCAGGAACATGGAGCCAACCTCCCTCCGCCCCACACATACCCCTTTCCCAGTGGTCCGGTGAATCTGTCAGCTTCCCTGCTCAGATTAATAGTTCCCTGTGGGGAAGTGCCAAACAACATATAATTTCTGCACTCTTCAAGATGAATGCAATAGCTTCTCTGTGATCACTCAGCCTTTGCCCTCATCCTCCCTATTCCTCCAAACTTTCCTTCTGGGGTCATTTGTTCCACTCCTGACGGATACTACAAGCATCTCATGGCAGGACAAAGCCATTATCTGTTCTGTAAGGAGCCTGCACATCCAGGACACAATATATATCAGACATAGATGAAACCTACATCTAATATAATTATTCTTCAGACATGAGTGTGGCTATCCAAGAGCAGAAAATGGCTCTTCTAACATTTTCATGTAGTTTATGTTAGGGTGTAAAGGGGCACGCTTGCATCCAACAGTGTGTTTAACTAAATGCCGTACTCTCCCGAAGAAATACAATGCCAGAATTAGACTCTGACAGTTTCTAAATCAACTCTACCCTTTGGGGATTGACTATCAGTCTCATATGTTCAGTGTCAACTATGGAGTTCATTTTTAAGCTCATCCCATTCCTTCCCTTCAATTTCTCTGATTCCCACAGCTGTGGGTCCGGCTGCTCCATCCATCTTTCCACAGAGGACTGTTTAAATCCTCACATCACTGAATGACAGTGTCAGCTGGACAGCAATACAAGCTGTCTCTAGCAGAGAGACCCATCTAGTGAGCCCACTTTGTTGCCATGGAGTAGATGAAAATGATAGATTCCGGCTGGTTCCCATTGGATCTTCATGCCAGTGGGACACTTTTCCAGGGCTTTTTACATCTTACAACACCTACTTAAAATGCTGAGCTGAGCCCCGGGCAAGCCAGGTGCTCTGGCTTTCAGCCCAGTGCAGCCCATCCTTTGCAAGCACACTGTGGCCTGGGAACGTAATTCAGAGCTGCCTCAATAGTCTATTTGCTAGGCCTGAGCACAGATTTTCTGCCACAGAAAGCCAACGGAAAGGTGTAATTCATCGTTAGGACTTGTACTAATTAGTTTTTCAGGCGTTCCCAAGGTAATTGCAGCCTGTAATGTTTGTAATTGATTTAGCAAGATTAAAAATGGAAGCATGGTTCAGTGGTTAGATCAGTGTGGAACATGTTAGGGTTCACTGTTTAGAGGGGAGACAGGATTGTTCAGACGAGGGACACTGTGACTTCAGGGATAGCATGAAGACTCCTAGCCTACACTGTCCCTGATGCTCATGAAAGTGTGGGAAGCGTTGTATTACCACGTGTAAACACTTGTGCCCGTCTTCTAAAAATGGCCTGTTTCTATCCTTCTTATGAGTGGGCACTTGGCCGGTCACTGTTATTGAGGCAGCAGGAACGTAGAGTCTCCAATTTCATTACATCCACTTTGGGATGTTAAATAGCTTGAAAGTCAAAAGGGGAATGAGAATGAAGATGAATTGGGATGAAAATTCACACAGGGAATGAAAGATATAGGCCAGCACAGAATCAGTTGACACAGAAGAAGATAATAGCTACACTAGTGAGGCACTAAATGCTGAAGGGTAAGAAAAAAAGATGAGGGGGGATGACTATTTTTAAACTGTACATAATCTACTACATATTTTGAAGAGTTTGTTTGTTGACTTGTTTGTGCAAAATAAAGTCATAATTCATGATTACCTACAGATACCAAATTTTGCATAAACAAGCTGAATGCCATACTTCTTACACCAGAATATGCTAGGTGAAATATTTAAATAATTATTTGTGTTTTTCCATAATCATTAAGTCATGACTATTATGATTAGAGTCCATAAAAATATTTGCTAACAAAATTACAACCAAGTCACCTATTCAACTGTCATTTTAGTGCAAAGAAAATTTTTACTGTTACAAATCACAAAATAATTCAAATTAGTTACGGAAAGAGTAATGGAAGCTTTACGAGTTTGATTCAAATTTACAGTGTATGGTAATTATTCAATAAAATGAGTAATGTTTGAAGTTGAAATCCTACAAATTTAAAACTGTTCTTTTACTTCCCTTTTGCAAGCACATTAAATACATGTAATATATTTTTTTATTAATTTATTGAACTTTCCTATAAGTGTAATCTACGCAAAATTACTTTGTCTGGTCAACAATAGGCCTCACCCCCTAGTATTAAATAAAGTCTTGCCCCACCCAAAGGTATATATAAATTCAACTCAGAGGTTCCAGTGACTTGAGCAACACTCTTATGTACTACTACAGTGTTGTTAGAATCCTCTGGCAGTAGGATTACAGCTACATTCTGGACAGGGAGGAAAACAGAAAAGGATATTAAGGGTGATTTAAAATAATTAATTTATTATTTTTCTAATATATTTATTACACTACGTGATGACCCAAGAAGTTAGCAGCGGGATTGTAACACCCACCTAAATCATTAAGGAAAAGAAAATGTTCAAATCTGCATAACATTCCCCCTTCTCACTCCCTTAGGACAGATAATTTAGACGTAGTGGCAATGGAGGAGAGAGGGAAGTGAATTGGTAAGGGGATAATGGAAAATTCCTCTCATGGTTCAGAGGATAGGTGCCTGACAGTTCTGGTATTTCTCCAAGCCACTGGGTTTGCAAATATAGAAATGAAGTCTCCCAATGATAGCTTTTCCCATGAGTTTTTCCAGCACAGTTCCTGTCCTGGATGGACCCAGAAAGTTCAGGCAGTGCAGCAAAAATGTGAAAGAAAGAAAAAAAAGTTAAATGCACATTTGTGAATAGAAAAAAAGTTCAGAGTCAGGATTCTGATGTTGTTTGGCAGGGAAAAGGTTGAAGGTGTGTGTAATTTCCCTTCCCTTTCCTATCCTATTAACCCATCCTACTTGTAACTTTTACTCATACCCATGATCTTAAACTCTCAAACAAGGAGACAGGTGGAAGGCATCCAGTGTACAGGTATTTTTGCACAGAGGAATGATACTTTAGTGTTTTGACTGGAAGATTCCCTGCCTCTGCACATTTACCAAGATAAATGTCAAACACAAAGGCCATGTCTACACGAGAAGATTAGTCCAAGTTTACTAAGTTCGACTTCTGAGCACGCGATTTTACAAATTCAAAGTTCCATATTCTCACTATGGGAAATAATCAAATGTAGTCTGAGGCAGGTTCCATTAATGTGGACACACTACCTCAGACTCAGGGCCTCAGGAGGCATTCTGGAGAGCTGCAGGAGACCTCCCGGAGGCCAATAAGTTCAAGTTAGTAGCACCGGAGCATCCACACTAATGTTATTTTGGACTTACAAGTTCAGGAAGAGCATTATTTCCTCACGAAAAGCAGGACTACAGAGTTTGAATTCCGTGCCCCCTTATTCCAGAATAACAAGCTTGGTAGTGTTGATGCATCACTTACAAATTTCGGACTAAGATCCTAATGTAGATCAGGCCAAAAACAGTGAGATGTAATAGCAGTTCAGGAAGTGACTGCCAGCATAGCAATGCTTAATTGATTTGAGCACAAGAAGGAAGCTCTCTGCTCCCTAAATCATGAGCCTGCCACCAAGGTTACGGAAACTCTTCTCTGAAGTGCAGGTCTGGGGAGGAGGGAAAGACGAATTATTCATTCAGATGAAGGCCACTGGCTTGATGTTAGCCAACCTTTCTGCCTGCCAAAGCTCTCCACCCTGTTCTAGGCTGATAGCACAGACCAATAAATCCACAGGTATCCTGCTGCGCCTCTGAGCCAATCCTTAAGTTGGGAGGACAGAAAAGCCAAGGGCTCTGGGTTCAATCTTATGTGTGACTGTTAATTTCTTTCTCACAGAAAACAAATCTCTATGTCAGTGTGGTGCTAACACTGAATCTTTAACATCACTCTCATAGCTTTAGGCCAGTGCACATTAATAAAACAAACAACCTGAGCAGATGCAAGTCAGCCGCTAAACAAAGAGCTACGAGGCTTGGTGCTGATCCCCACAGCTAAGTCATTTTCTTTCTCTCTTTTCCGTGCTTCCCTTTTTTCCCCTCCCATTACATTTCAGCACAAACACCTGAAAGACTACACTAAAGTAGCTATAGGAATCATGTGTGTGTCTCGCATAGTGATGTGAACTCAGGCTTTGCTCTGCCATCACTCTTTGATATCCTCTTCCCACCTCATGATGGCTGGGCTGGGTGAGTTAGCTTTGAAACACAGGGGACATGACGGCTGTGTCCCCTATAAGCTATGTGCTTGTGCAGCCACTCAGGAGATTCCAGTGCCACTCCACTGATTAGCAGAGCTCTCCCCGGTAGATGCTTTTTTTTAAATGGTGGTGCACATTCACATGAGTCTTGATGCACATAAAATTTATTCTGCACGTGGATGGAAAAATCCACACAAGGATGGAAAAGATTAGAAGGAACATTGCCTGACGGTAAACTTGTCAGCCTGGCAATGTGCACCTGACTGATGGCACCAGCATCTCTATCAGTATGGCAGTGTAAGCTAAATAGTGGATTCTGAAGGCAGTATGGATCTCACTTGCCAGGGTGCAATGAATTTTGTTCCTTTCAGATCACATTGTGCTAAATCTAAATATATAAGTTAATGGAGCTATGCTCCATAAAGTTTACACCAGTTGAGGAGCTGGCCTATTGTGCAGAATGAGATGTCTATACCCTCTGAATACCCAAACCCTTCTGGAGAGAACTAACAAAAGCTTAATTTACCCACTCTGCTGCCACTGAGCGAGATTCTGATACCTTCACTCAGCTGAATAGTACCTTAATTCCATGGTTAGCCCCAGTGAAGTCAATAGGATCAGAATCTGGCTCATTACAAACTTGCTATATTCAGTAAAAATAATCACTAAAGACAGCACTCGGATAATGGGGGGGCGAGGGGAGAGTAAATAAGGAGCATGTGACAGCATGGCATCAGCAAATCAGAAATGTATATGCTATGATGTAGTCTTTCTGAGGCTGTGCTTTCTGAACCAATGCCATTTCCAATTTGTATGGACCGAATTGCTTGCAAAAACATGAGAAGTCAAGTACCCATCTGAGTTTAATGTCTTTATTAAAAATATTGAAAACCATTAAGCCATTGAATCATGCTAGGGCTATGGAAAATATGATTTGAAGCTTGTATCCAACACTTTTTACAATGTCTAGTTCCAAAACAGATTATTTAAGAAATGATGATCATATTATTGATATCACATATCAATCAAACAGACTGGTATAGTAAGATTATTAGATTTCTCATAATTGCTGATGGGTGCGTTTAGTAATTGAATCAGTGGCTCCGTGAAGGTAGGGGAGGGTAGAGGAGGGAGGATATAAGAACTTTGAGGATTTTTACTTTGATGCTTCACTTCCATGCTTTTTAGAATAAATAATGAAAATCATCCAAGTTGTTCTGAGCTAGAGAGCTTCAGCTGGTGCAAATCCATGTGGTTTCATTGTCATCACCTTCTCTAAGATTTGGCCTGATATATTTAATTTCAAAATTCTACCCACAGATCTCATATCTCTCTGAGTGGCTTAAAGGCTTTTTGGGGTTTTGAATGCAAAGTGTTTTAGGATGGAGAAGACATTTATGGACTGAATTTTAGAAGCTGCATCCCTATTTTATGCCCAGAGTTTTGTAGGAGGGCAACTAAAATGATTAGGGGTTTGAAACAGGTCCCATATGAGGAGAGGTTAAAGTGACTGGGACTTTTCAGTTTAGAAAAGAGAAGACTGAGGGGGGATATGATAGAGGTATATAAAATCATGAGTGGTGTGGAGAGGGCCGAAAAAGAAAAGTTATTTATTAGTTCCCTAAATAGAAGAACTAGAGGACACCAAATGAAATTAATGGGGAGCAGGTTTAAAATTTATAAAAGAAAGTTCTTCTTCACACAGCGTGTAGTCAACCTGTGGAACTCCTTGCCAGAGGAGGCTGTGAAGGTTAGGACTATAATAGAGTTTAAAGAGAAGCTGGATAATTTCATGGAGGTTAGGTCCATAAAAGGCTATTAGCCAGGGGATAAAATGGTGTCCTTGGCCTCTGTCTGTCAGAGGCTGGAGAGGGATGGCAGGAGACAAATCGCTTGATCATTGTCTTTGGTCCACCCTCTCTGGGGCACCTGGTGCTGGCCACTGTCGGTAGACAGGATACTGGGTTAGATGGATCTTTGGTCTGACCCAGTACGGCCGTTCTTATGTAGGAGCAAATAACTGCATATGCAAATATTTACTGATGAAACTGATGCCATGCAGATGTCTCACTATAAGATTGCACTAGCAGCTAAGGTAAAATACATCCATTGTACCTACAAATATTTGCACTACAAATACTTGAATTACAGATGCAGAACAAATGGGAAGCTGCTTTGAGGCCCCTTTCAAAATCAGATCCTTAAAGTTAAGAAAGCAGCTCTATGGATACTAGTTTCTCTCTTTGAGAGAATCTTTTATGTGATAACCACATTTCCTCTTAAAAGGCCTCATGTTTCCACAGTGTTCTCAGGATGAATAAACAACAAAGCTGCCAGAAATGTCGTCCGAGAAGACATTCTATTTTATTCTGTTCTCTACAGGTTCTTATATTGTGCTCATCATTGTAGTGCCTGAGTATTGCCCAGCAATGCATTAAACAACATAACTAACATCTGTCATGTTTTTTCTTCTCACATTTTCTCCCAGCGGTAAGAAGTGCATACAATGGAGCAATTTACACACACACACACACACACACACACACACACACACACACACACATGTTGCATGCTATGTTAATGAACACAAGATCAAAGAAATGTGCCTTGCACTCAGAACAAGAAGGTGGTGAAAAGGCAGGAAGTCTCTGTGATCACAGACAACTTTAGAATTAAGGATGCAAATATTTAATTTTCAAGAATAAAAAAACCTGTTAGTTAAAAAAATGGATCAGGCTGAAACTTCTGCCCACAATCTGACCCTAAATTTTCTTTCAGGATATCAACCAAATCTAAAGCAAATAAAACCTGAAATGCCACCCATAATCTCAATGCATTCCAAGTGATTCAACCTGATTTTTTTGCCACATTGGAACTGAACCAAAGAAGTTGCTTAACTTGATGTTTGTGTGCAGTTGATTTGCTTGCCTCTGCACTTCATCTTGGTTCACAGGAAATCTTCTGAAATGCTATAAAAAAGGCAATTTTCTTGCCTTGCCTGATCCTGCCAAAAAACCAGAATATACAAGAAATCCCATGAGCTACCCTGTTCTAATACAATTTCTAGGCAGTTTTAGAAAAACTTTAGGTAAATATCTCAATATGCTCTCAGTAGCTTTTGATGTTTGCCTGTCACTAATTACAATGGATGAAAATCACCCCATGTAGAAGGTTAGCACAGGGGTTAAATACACCCTATCTCCTACTTTATCATTATGGCTTTTTTGAGTAAATATAATTTGTTATCATTGTTTTAAAAACTGTTTACTTTGGATTATATACAGCATTGAAATTCGTCATTCTTGGGAATAAGTTTACAGCAAGTGGGAAAGAATGTTAGGGTATGTCTAGACTACAGAGGGATGTAAATTAGACATACCGAAATTGCTAATGAAGTGGAGATTTAAATATCCCGCGCTTCATTAGAATAAAAATGACTGTCGCTTTTTGCTGATGTGGCAATTTGCCGGCAAAAAGCGGCAGTCTAGACAGGGATCGGTCGACAAGAAAAGCATTTTCCGACTGATCTTGTAAACCTCGTTACATGAGGCATAAGGGATCAGTCGGAAAAGGCTTTCCTTTTCAACCGATCCCTGTCTAGACTGCCATTTTTTGCCAGCAAATTGCCACGTCGGCAAAAAGTGGCAATTCCTGGGGGGAAAAAAGATGGGTTTATTTCAGTGTGTATCTTAGAAACACTATTCTTGAATTTTCACTTTATTGGGGCTGTATCAGTCATAACTTAAAATTCCAATTACATTAAACCATTAATTCTTGCTATAAAAATGGAATCTAAACACTTACTAAAATCTTGTTGGAAGAATGTTAACACAATCACAAATAAAAGGAAACTGAGTTAATGCAGCGGCAACACAAATTGACAGAGAACTTGAAAAGTATTCATTTAATCAAAATGGGCTCTGTGCTTGGATAGATGGAGCTAATTAGAGCACAGCTTATGTAGCAGTGAACAATCATTCTGGAGAGAACCACCATAGGCATTTATTGTCACCCTCTGATTTAGAGACACAGGTGCCGAGAGGCCAGTTCTTACTAAGGAATTATTATTTCGATGGAAAGAGGTGTCTATTTATGCACCAAGAGAAAGGTTAGTCTCATGATTAATTCATTAAATAGGAATTCAAGAAATTGTGGTCTAGTTCCTGAGTGTGTGCAGATCACCTGACGCTATGTGTTCGGGCCTCAGTTATCCATTAACATGGGAATATTTATTGTCTCCCACCCTTTGTCTGGCTTCTCTGTTTAGACTGTAAGTTCTTTGGGGCAGCAACAAGCTCTTCCTAGGTGTGTATAATACAGCACATGGCACAATGGGGCCATAACGATATATACAAATGTGATTGAAGGTAGGAAAGGAATATGGCAGAGGCCCTAAAGCCCCATGTCTGAGGCTATAGCTCTAAGGCTACGTGTACACTACGAGTTTTCTCAGCAAAAAAATATGCTAATGAGGGACTTGTCTGCATGAGTCGCGATCTCATTTGTATATTTTCTGCCAATCCATTTTTGCGCTAGGGGTTTTTGCACAAAAACAAGCAGAGTGGATGTTTTCTTTTTGCACAACCCCCCCTTTTTAAAGAAGATCGGTATACCTCCTTTTTTGGGACATAAGGATCTTCCGGAAAAGGGGGGTTTGCGCATCCACACAGCTTGTTTTTGTGCAAAAACCCCAGAGCAAAAATGGATAGGCAGAAAATATACAAATGAGACTGATTTATGCAAATGAGTTGCTCATTAGCATAATTTTTGCTGAGAAAGCTTGTAGTGTAGACGTAGCCTAAAAGTCATTTGGTTACCTCATAAGAATCTACACTTTCCTTTTTATATAAAAACATCGCCCTCATAGGTATACATAAAACCTTGAAAAGGTGACTGAGTGTAACAAATGCAGAATCATCTGCATGAGTCTGTGGACAGACAGAAACAACAGCTATGAGAGCGGTGCGCTGCCCCATGCATCTTAAAAGGGTGGCAACTCCATGACCCACTATTCTGAGAACCTTGCCAAGACCACCCCAAAGAGGCGTGTGGTAGGACATACACCTCTTTGGAGGGCTATAGACCAGGCTTTCTCCCTAAAGAGATACAGTCCAATTACTGGGGTAAATACTCAGAGTTCCCTGTATGCTGCCACCCTTGCGGCTCTGAGGAAAAATACCCCAAACAATTTCTACTGTCACTCTTGCTGGTCCTTATGAGAGGGGGTAGCACCTGGTGCTCATTCCTTGTGGGTTAAGAGGGCCCTCGTGCCTCTGGGAAGGATGCAGGGGAGGAAAGGAGACCGGCCACTACCACTCCATGTAGACTGCAGGGCCATGGTATGGGAGGTGAGTTGCGGGCCAGCCTCAATCTGGTCTGAGGACAAAATGTCCCATCAGCCAAGAGACAGTTTAGTACAGAATGAAGGAAACATGCAGCTCCATTAGGGAAACTGAGGAATTTCCTTGACTTTGCCAGAGACAGAAATGTAGGATCTGAGTGTGAGAAGTGATGGGCACCCAGAAATCTCAACTGGTATAAACGGTAGAGAAAGGGGCTCAGAGACTCAAGAGAATTAGCCTCCCTTCCTCTCCTGGGTTGTACTTCAAAGGGAAATACTGTAATCCCTTTGAAGCATTAGAACATAAGAACGGCCATACTGGGTCGGATCAAAGGTCCATCTAGCCCACTATCCTGTCTTCCAACAGTGGCCAATGCCAGATGCCCCAGAGGGAGTAAACAGAACAGGGAATCATCACGTAATCCCTCTTCTATCACCCATTTCCAGCCTCTGACAGAGGCCTGGGACGCCATTCCTACCCATCCTGGCTAATAGTCATTGAAGGACCTAACCTCCATGAATTTATCTAGTTCTTTTTTTAAACCTGCTAAAGGCCTTGTCTTCACAACATCTTCTGGCAAGGAGTTCCACAGGTTCATCCTCAACAATGATGAAAATGTCTGACTGCATAAAGTGAGGGGAAGAACATTCAGTCCACAGAAAACCCCTTTGGTTTTAAGAAACAGTTTGAGATAGCCCAAAAGAGTAGTGAGATGCCAGTCTCTGTGGCCAGCTTGCCCTGTGAATTTGAATTCACTAAGTGGTCTGTATGTAAATGTTCCATAGTATCAAAACTAGAGATCCATTTTGGTGTTACTAGGAATACAGAGAGTGGTGTTGGATAGAAGAATCCCAAGCACTGTTATAAGCTGGGGACTGACTGTCTAGGTAGCAGTCTGGCAAAAAAAGACCTGGGGATTACAGCTGATGAGAAGCTGGATATGAGTCAACAATGTGGCCAAGAAGGCTAATGGCATATTAGCCTGCATTAGGAAGAGATTTAGAGAAGAGATTATTCCCTTTTATTCGGCACTGGTGAGGCCGAATAAAAGGTGAGGCCACATCTAGAATATTGTGTCCAATTCTGGGCCCTGCATTACAGATGCATCGGAGAAAGTCCAGCAGAGGTCAAAGAAAATTATTAGCGGGCTGGAGCACATGACTTATTAGGAGAGGCTGAGGGATTTGGTCTACAGAAGAGAAAAGTGAGTGGGGATATGACAGCAGCCTTTAGCTACCTGAAGGGAGGTTCCAAAGAGGATGGAGAGAGCCTGTTCTCAGTGGTAACAGATGACAGAACAATGAGCAATGCTCTCAAGTTGCAGCTGGGGAGCTCTAGGTTGGATATTAGGAAAAACTATTATACTAGGAGGGTGGTGAAGCACTGGAATGAGTTACCTAGGGAGGGTGTGGAATCTCCATCCCTAGAGGTTTTTAAGTCCCAGCTTGACAAAGCCCTGGCTGGAATGATTTAGTCGGGGTTTGTCCTGTTTTGGGCAGGGGGTTGGACTTGATGACCTCCTGAGGTCTCTTCCAACCCTATGATTCTATGATTCTAACAGTTTGGAGTTATGCATTTCAGTGCCAGTGAAAACTCAATACCTCCTCATTTGGAGAAACCTGAATTTCTTGGCAATTGCTTTTATGTTTATGTTTTGCTACATCTTCATTTCTTTCCTTTGCTTCAGGGAGCCTTTTATGGCACCCAAATAAAGTGACATCTGCTCTTCTCATGGTGGTTTCTGTCATCCAGGAGCTGAAACACTAGGAGGGGAGCAGATCTTGAATTATTCTGGCCCATAAATTGTTCCCCCAAGCATTGACAAACCCCAGGAAAATCATAAATACAAACACAAATAGTTGGAATGCAAATATAAATGCTAGAACTTATGCACGCACTTAGAGAAGAGATATCTGTTGTGAAGATTACACCCATTCCTGACAATCAGTACAAACAAGCACTGCTGCAGTTCATGCACTAGGATGGAGTATGTGAGCTATTTCTTTTCAGTATAAAATCACTGCTATGTGGTTTTCTTTTGAGATTCTTTTAGCTGTATCATTTTTGTCTTGGTGACACACCTGTGGATGTAGCATGAAGCCATTGGAGAGCTATGGCTGTTCCTAGGGGCTGCATCTAGACTGGCATGATTTTGCGGAAATACTTGTAATGGAAAAGTATTTCCATTAAAAGTATTTCTGCAAAAGCGCATCTAGATTGGCACGGATGCTTTTGCGCAAAAAGTGCTTTTGCGCAAAAGCATCCTTGGCTAGTCTCGACGCGATTATGTGCAAGAAAGCCACGATTGCCATTTTAGCCATCGGAGCTTTTTTGCGCAAAACAGTTCTTCCCTGTCTACACTGGCCCTCTTGCGCAAGTATTCTTGCGCAAGAGGGCTTTTTCCCGAGTGGGAGCATGAAAGTATTTGCGCAAGAAGCACTGATTTTGTACATTACAAAGTCAGTGCTCTTGCAAATTCAAGCGGCCAGTGTAGACAGCTGGCAAGTCTTGCTGGTCTAGATGCACCCAGGGAGAAGACCAATTCTGGGTTTGTTCTGGTAGTGATGGGGAGCCCTGAACTGGACTTTCCCCTTTTCTGTATGGCCAACCTGCAGATAGACTATATCAGATTTAATAATACGTGATACAGGCAGTTCAGGATCAAGGAGAAAAAGCGTCTCTGAGGCAAGATGGATAATCAGCTTAGCTCCAAAAGCAGCCTGTCAAGAAACACTGCCAAAGCAATCTCTAAAATCTATATTTCAGATGTTACTTTAAGCCTTAAACTTTGTTTGAAAAGTTCATACATCTCTCCAGCAGCAGGCTAGCAAAATCCACTAAGATCAGATCCGATCAGACCAGATATCAGTCTACATGAAAAAGTAACATACTTCATATATATGAAGTGTTGTGCACACAGAAGGGACAGAGAGGATGATGTTTTATCCTGCAAGGAATCAAAGATGATATTACCGGGCAGTTTTATTAGGGCTGTCATAGCCCATTACCTCCCTACAAGCAAATTCCTTCTGGATTCCCAAAAGCACTTTTATATACAATATAATAATAAATTTATTGTACAGCAGACCCTTGCAGTTTGAGGAATTCCAAAGTGTTTTATAACCTGTGGGACTGATCCTTAGCTGGTATCAAATTGAAGATGCTCTCCTGAAGTTAATAGAGCCACATTGATTTATGCCATTTGAGGGTCCACCCGCCAATGAATTTGTAGCTTTGTCTATGATAGGATGCAGCAGCTCTTTGAAAGTCATTGCAACAGTATATAACAGGTTAGGACAGGAAGGTAAAATGTCCATATCCAAATGTAACAGCCAGGGGGATGTAAGGGAAGCAGAATGTAATTGCCTGGGATGAAATTGGGGAGGACACATGGTCTGACACTCTTACTCTGAACCCTTGATCAGACAATAAGGAGTGTTGCATCATCATCAATCAATCAGCAGCAGCAGCAGCATATCTATGGTGCCTTACATGCCAGCATCTCAAAGCAGTGTATAGATATTTGGGCTTGAGTGCCTGCCTGGATTCCACTGATGGAAACTGCCTGCAGAGCGGTATCAGTGAAGCAAAGCATTTTGCTTTGCTCGCGATTTTACTGTTGCAATATAGGTTGGACCTCCCTGGTCCAGCATTGTTGGGACCTAACTGGTCCTGAACGAGAGAATTTGCAGGATCAGAGGAGTTCTCCTACCACCAGCCCCCAAGCCTGTCACCTCCTGCTGACAGGCTGCCGCAGAAGGCAACCCTGCCTTGCCCTCTCCCCGCAACCTGGCTGGGTTGCTTGCACAGATACTGCTGGCTCTGTGGGTGGCCCAAGCTCCAGCTCCTGCTGTAGGGCTCTAGCTCCCCACAGCCAGCCTCGGCCCCACACAGTCAAGGGAAGCTGGAGGGCTCCAACCCCAGCCCCTATGTAGCCCCAGCCCCAGTCCCGAGCAGAAGGGGGAAGCAGCAGGGCTCTCACCCTAGCCCCGTGCAGCCCCAGCCTCAAGCCCACACAGCCAGGAGATTCTGATTCCATGTTCCTACAGGGCTCCAGCCTCAACCCCACACTCCTGGGGGGCTGCTGGAGGCTACTGGGCTCCAGCCCCAGTCCCATGCTACCCCCAGCTGGGCTGCTGTCCCTGATACCCAGCCTGACTGGCCCTCCTGCCCATAGGTTCCAGGCTCTATAGTCCAGGAGCATCCATGGTCCTGCCAGACCAGGGATGTTGCCAGACCAGAGAGTGCTGGATTTTGGAGGTACAACCTGTACAGAAAAATACCACTGCTGGCAGGAGGGCAAGCAAAGGCACATGAGAAAGATGTTGGTTCAATGCATCTCCCAGGCAGCCCTACTATGGAGTCTCACTCATGCCCTTCAGAATGGCTCTCAAAAAGAGGACAGAAGAGTTACTTTGACAACCATTTCATGATGTCAGAATGTATCCCTGACCTTTCCCAGGTGCTGTCTCCCTCCCACTGGTCCAGAGATTCATACCCCTTAATTAAGCATCCCAACACCGCTGCAATGTAGAGGAGTATTGTCCTTGTGTTCTATGTAAGAGGTGAATCCACTTTAAAGACAGAAGGCAACGAACTTGTGCAAGGGCAGAAATGGAGCCAGGAGCCATTGATTCCAGATGTCTGCTCTAAAGACTAGAGAGCACCGACTTCTTCTATTCCTTGAGATCCTCAGAGAGACAACCAAGGAAGAGGAAAAGAGATATTTCATGAGCAAAATCAAAGTTTTCCAAGTGGATTCTTCCCTCACAATTTCCAAGCTCTGCTTCCCTCAGAATCCTGGGTTGCTGTTCCCCATGGTCAGGAAACACTTAAACACTTCATACAACATCATACAACTGAGGCTTTTCTGAGATGAATTAGCTCAGTGCTCTTTAAACTCAAACCTATCCAATTCCTCTGCTCAAGACTACAGCTTCAGATATCTTTACATCCTGGAAAAGGTCCGCTAATAACTAGAGCCCTGCACAGATAAAGAATTTGTATCTGCATCAGCATCCGCAAAAATGATCAGTTGATATCCACATCTGCATCCACAGATGCAGATACCCATGATATAAAGTGGATAATTGAAAATTTGCAGGGTTCTTGATCAAAATTAGTATTGGCAACCACATCCCGATCTGCAAAAATGAGCCACAGATATCCACATTGACATCCACAGGGAGGCATTATCTGCTTAGGTTTAAGTACCCATTCTCCAGATACTTAATGATCCTCTGTCTCCCACCCCCTCCCTTTTTTTCCTCTTCCCCTCCCTTTCCCCTCTCCTATTTATTTTGAGTTTTCATATCCCCGACTCATAACTCCCGACATCTGAAGAAGTGGGCTGGGCCCACAAAAGCTCATGGTACCATCTACAGTTTTCGTTAGCCTATAAAGTGTTACCAGACCATTTGTTGTTTGCTTCCTAAAAAGGACTCATTTGGCACCGCCCATGCAAGGTACTCGATTTTCTCATCACAACCTTAAGTATAATGACTGGAAAGAGACTGAAGAGTTCAGTGCTAATTTCACATTTAATTTGGTGTTTGACTCCAGATAGCTAGATGGATGAGATTAGATTTGAGATTAGATCTTAGATGAGATTTTAATCTTTCTCCTCACAAACAGGTACTGG
This sequence comes from Pelodiscus sinensis, assembly GCF_052426305.1. Lineage (NCBI taxonomy): Eukaryota > Metazoa > Chordata > Testudines > Trionychidae > Pelodiscus > Pelodiscus sinensis. The sequence goes on from NC_143065.1 coordinate 31,969,298, forward strand.
ACCATGGAGGCAACATTAGTACAGTACTGAGCAAACAGAGCAGCAGAATGTGCAGTTGTTTCTGTGAGACTTTACAGGGACACATTAGAAGGAATGATTTATAAAACATATAAGTTAATATACTGCCTGTTACAGGAAGAGTGAAAATTGAACTACTCCTGGTTAGAGACTGCTTTGAAGAAGTAATTATGCTGAGGGTGGTTGCTGTTGGAGATGCACTGAGATTAATTCACTTCTCCTTTCATCTCTAGGGACCTGTGTTCCAAGCCTGCTCAGGTCACAAACAGAATTCATTGAGTGGCCCATCCCTGCCCCTGCCAAATGGACTTCAGTGTGTGTTACTAACTCTTTATGTGGTTCAGAATGATTGGCAGGCTCTGCTCAGGAAGGGGTGTAGGACTGTCACAGAGCAAACCCAGCAGGGCCCTAAGAACGAATGTCTCCTCAAAGCTATAAGCGCACACACACCACAGAGCACTATGTCTCCACAACCACTTCTAGGAAATGAGGATGGGTTGTTAAGGAGTTCCATGGTGCACAGAGGAGGAGTGCTGAGGTGCTGCCAGAGCAGCTGGTGGAAATGTTACTGTGGAAAAAAGCACGAAGCCTAACACTGTGGTCACTGGGGATACCACAGAGCTGAACAGCAGCCATGGAGAGGAGCCCGTGACAGCGAATACCACAGTGCAATAAACAGGAACAAGTTGTCCACACAGTAAAGCTGAAGAAATGCCAGAAGAGAGATAAGTACAAGCAAGGTGTGAGTGAACAGAAGATGCCCTGGCCTCTTGAACATCCACCCACGCAGTCACAATATACCTCTAAGCTCTTGGGAAGGCAAATCAGAACAGCCCTATGTCAATTTGGGTAGCATGCACAAAGCACAGAGGGGACAGAGCACTCATGTAACTGTGAATTTGGCCTGGTGTGTTTTAAAATAGAACTAAAAGGATTTGTGCACCTGCCAGGACCTGAATTCAAAATTCTGCATTTCTCCTGTTGCCACTGATAGTCAGTAATGAAAGGAATTGAATCCCTTCCACATCCAGGCACTAGCTAAGTGACAGCAGTAGCATGGGGTAGAGAACATCTAAATTCAGGACCAGTCAGGTAGTGTTGGCTGAAGTGACTTGGAAATATGTCACATGCAGGTGTGCTAGCTTACCCCATTTTAAGTTCCCACTTAGACGGTTTTCTGTTTCTGACTGAACTCAGTTTCCAGTTAAGTTTTCCAGTTTTGTTTCAATTCCCAAACAGCAGATAATTTACTTTGTAACAGAGTGGCTCTGACATCCCTTCCATACTGTTAAAGTTGTGCATGCTAACAGACTCCATATGGCAAGCTTTCAGCAAACCTTCATGTATGTAACTCCTTGCTATGTTGCCACTGACATATCCATCAGGACTGAAGCACTTGGAACCAGATATTTAATTGATGATTTTGCTGCAGTTACTAGGTCTTAAATGTTTAACTGCATGATCAGATGCATCTATTGGCTGCTTCATTGTTTTGGATGAGGCAGTGTGCAGTTCCTTAGTAGTGTGTGTCAAATATTCATAAACAGCAGGATGAAATAGCTATTGGCAGTATTTATTCTTAGTATTTATTTATTTATCAATAGTCTCTGTCTTTGTTTACATAGCCACAAAATTATCTGTTGCCTTATCCATTTTTCCACAATCTATCTAACAGTATCCTTCTCTCTGTAATTTCCATCCACTGTGTTTGTCCAATGTATCTTTTTATGTATATTAACAGTAACTGTCTCTATATCCAAGCTCTTTAATGGACTACAATTCTCTACAGCAATTTACTGCATCTCTCCACAGCATCTAACTAACCCTGTAGTCTCTCTCTCAGTCACACAGCACAATTGCTTAGCCAGGGATTTTGGATCCGAACCTTTCCACTGAACTCTAGCCATGTCTTGTTCCAGAAAGTCACCAATTAATTTATCTGTCTTGCTGGGAAGAGCAGCTGTGAGAAAGGAATTCTGTGAAGGGACAAGTACTTAGGGTTAAAGTCTGTTTCTAAGGTTGAATACCTCCTGCTGCTTGTGCTATTGAGAGGGAAGGTTAGTGTACACTCTCTAATTGATGGAGTTAACTGCATCAAGGGAAAAGCTGCTATAGCAGTGCTCAGCAACCTTTCAGAGGTGGAGTGCTGAGATTCGACTTATTTGCCTCTGTGTACAGGTCCGAGTGCTGGCGATACTTTTTAAAGTCAATAATAGTCCTGCTTACAGCAGCTTCATTAATAAATAAATAAAGATGCAGATCTTACCTTTTAGTGAAGGGGTCAGCAACCTTTCAGAAGTGGCATCCCAAGATTTAACTTATTCACGGATCTGTGTGCTGGGAGAAGGAGTGGGGAGGGGAGGCAAGGGCAGGTTGGGTATGGTGACCTTATTTTCTGAACCAGCTGCAGCTAGGGAGAACAGTTTAATTATGAAACCGATTAAGCGTTTTAACTTTCTCATGTTAGTTTATCAAACTTCATTTTAAATAAAGTAAAAGATTATGTCCAATATAAAAGGTTTCAATGTTTTCTGTATTTATGGCAGAGGTGGGGAATCTTTTTTGGGTCAGTGACCCACAGAAACATCAGTTGGGGACCACACAAGTGAAAAGCAAAAAATCTATGCCAAAAAACCCCAATGCTCACCGATGTGGCCCCAAATGAGACACCTCACTCCTCTGGTGCCCCAGCCTCATGTGGTGAGGGGAAGGAAAGGGGTGACTGAGCTTCAGGGCTTCCCATAGACCAGATGTACTTTTCTGGGGTTCTGGAGTTAGTGGATTTTATGGACCTCCTTAGGGTCTGGGGCAGGGACAAAAATGAGGGGTACAGTGTGTGAGACAGGGCAACCAGCAAGTAGGATAGGGATGGGGTGCAGGATCTGGGTGGGAAGTAGGATGCAGAAGGGGGAGAAGTTATGAGGTCTGGGTGGTGGGGAGGATGCAGAAGCAGACTGGGAGTAGAGTTTTCTGGCCAGGCAGAGAGAGAAGGAGCAACGGAGGGTGTCAGAGCAAGCTGGGGGAGTCGGGTCTTGGGGAGTGGAATGAGGGTTTGCAGCATGGGGGGGGGGTCTGGGCATGACAGGGGATCTTACCTGGTTTCGTGCCCCCTTGCAGAAATGACTGCTGCCACGCTGTCCCTAGAGGCCCTGCTGCTGTAGCCCACATGGTCCAGGGCTGGTCCCAGAGGCCAAGGTGCCATTGCTGCTGCCACACAGTCCTGGGTTGGCCCCGAACTGCATAAGCCATGACAGCGGCTCCTGCGGGGCTGGCCCCAGACCACGTTGCTGCAGCAGGAGTGCCTCTGGTCCAGGCCGAGGTGCTGCTGAGGTGTCTCAGCTCCAGCACTTCCTCCTCCCACTACAGCCCAACCTGCTGCAGGGAGGAGGGAGCACTCTTCAGTGGCTGTGCAGGGGAAGAGGGGTGGGCTGAGTTCCCTCCCGCATGCCACTGAAAATCGGCTTGTGTGCCATAAGTGGCATGTGGCTTGTGTGCCATAAGTGGCATAAGTGGCCTGCTGACTCCTGTGGTATAGGATATTGAATTCTTGTCTTCAAGCAAAGAAAAGAGAATCATAGAACACCAGGACTAGAAGGGACCTTGTGAGGTCATCGATTCCAGTCCCCTGCCCTCTCAGCAGGACCAAGCCCTGTCTAGATCATCCCTGGTAGATGTCTATCCAACCTACTCTTAAATATCTCCATAGATGGAGATTTCACAACCTCCCTAGATATTTATTCCAGTGTTTACCCACCCTGACAGTTAGGGAGTTTTTTCCTAATGTCCAACCTAAACCTCCCTTTCTGCAATTTAAGCCCGTTGCTTCTTGTCCTATCATCAGAGGCCAAGGAGAACAATTTTTCTCCCTCCTTCTTGTGACACCCTTTTAGTTACTTGAAAATCGCTATCATGTCTCCTCTCAGTCTTCTCTCTTCTAAACTAAACAAGCTCAATTCTGTCAGTCTTCCCTCATAAGTCATGTTTTCTAGACCTTTAATCATTTTTGTTACTCTTCTCTGGATCTGCTCCTATAACTGCCCCCTAACTCTCCTTCTCTCCCCCTGTCTGTCCCTCTCCTTCTTCCACACTCTTGAATTCTTAAGATGACAAGGCACGCCCTTATTAAAAATTCACTGTCCAATAAATATTAGAAGGGGAAAATGCATTTAGCAATTCATGTTTTACTGTGATCAGACACCGTCTGAGCACACTTCCACCATGCAGGGTTAAATCAGTGATCTACTTCATAGCTTTATGCTGGGCTAGATGACCTTCAGCCCCTAAAGAGCCTCTGAATAGATGAAAAACTCCTCTGGTCTGATTGCTACACCTAATAGTCTCATTGATTGACATGGGGATGGACTTACCAGGGTCAGAAAGGCAAGGAAAACTACCATTAATTTTGTTTTCCTCTCTACCTTTTCTCATCCAGATGAGTCATAACAAGAACTGCACAGAAGAGGTGTAGGTCACCTGGAACTGATCATAGAGCCTGTTAAAAACACCACGAGTGTCTGGAGGAAAGAAAACAAGAAGAAAAACACCACAAAGAAGAGGGGGAGGGAAAAATCCCACATCTCCCTGAGTTTGGATCTTAAACATAGACTCCTGCAGCAGCTTGGTAACAGTCCATAATTTGCAGTCATGAAGCACTAGCCTGGCTAGATGGCAGCGTAAAAGATTTATAAATCAATCTCTAATGAACAGCCTCAGTGTTTTATGACCACATGTAACTGTTTAGAGCTGCTGGAGCTCGTGGAAGAAAGTATGAGATGGAGAGGGTGAGAGAATGCAAGCTAAGCAGCACTGTTACAGAAGGGGTAAATGCTGCTTTTACTGAGGGAGAACTCACGACTGTTCCTACAGTGTGTTTTCCACTCCTGTGTTCAGTCTAGCTCCAGCAATGGGGTTTCCATCACATTCCGTGTAATTTCAGAGATAGGAGATCACTTGTGATATTCAAACTAAATCTTCCTGTGCTTCCTCCCACTCCACTCTTCCTAGAGGTATGTCCCTCCATGGCATTGTCAACAATCCCCATCCTTCTTTGGCGCTTGTATCCTTCACATTCGTTGTGACAGCTCTCATGCCACCCCACTCACTCTGTCACTATCGCTTAGCCAGCCTGCTCACATTTACTTTTTACATTTTTTTTCTCATAGGTCAAACCTTCAGCTTCCCCAATCACTCTGCTCTGAATTTCCATCAATTAGCTGGAAATATCTATATCTATAAATATCTATAGGCAAGCAAGCAAAGCAGGTTAGCCCTATAGGCTATATGATCCATGCCATGAAGTGACCACATCCAAATGCAATACAGCCCCAGGTGTGATCTGAGCATTGAAAAAAATCCCCCCACAAAACCCCATCAACTCTTATTTCTCTAACATATGATGCTTTGGTATATGCAACTTCAGTTCATTCTTGTGCTTGTACAGTATCTAGCACAATGGGGCCCCAACCCTGCTTAGAATGTTCTGTAGGCCAGCCATAGTGGTCCAGGTGCCATTGTATTGGTCTAGAAGCCAGGAACTCTTATTTGTTCTAATCCCAGCAGAGCTGTTGACTTGCTGTGTGACTGGAAAAATCTCTGTGCCTCTGCTTTTCTGCCCTCCTTTGACGGTCATCTCTGTTTAGACTAGAAACTTCTAGACCACTCAGTGCATTACTTCCTCCATCTCTAAAATGGGACTAATTGTACTTGCTCACCTGTTTTACAAGGTAGGTTTTGAAGGCGAATTACTTAGGATCAGATTGTGGAGGAGTGGATGACCTTCAATCCTGCACACCTCATACAGGAGTATCTTACAGCTGCAGTCTATACTCAGGAGGGTGCAGACTGGTTTCTCTATGCATCCTCCGTGCTTCACATTGCCTCATACAGGTAAGCAGAGAATACACAGTCTGCCTTAGCATCAAAACAGGAAAATGTTCATGTCCTAATAACAGGAATGCTGCTGCTTGTAACACCATGGCTATTGATTCCCACGGAAGCCAAGTGAGCAAGCCGCTGCCATGCCAAGGTCAGAGCAATAGCAAGGAAAATAAGCAGAGGTTGTAAAATGGTAAATGATGGGGCCTGCGGTCAGCTGTTCAAGAGGTTTCACCCATGCACCACCCCTCTGCGTTCATATAGATCACAAAATGAAGACAAAGCGAGCCCTGATTGGAACAGGATGTGGAGTCTCTCCAAAGGTAGATCATAAGGCACAATCCATCTCTTATGACTGGGCCTATATAATTTACTCATTGTGAGCTGCTGGGTTATGAGGTCTGCCAGCAGTGATGGATTATATTTCTGATAAGTCATTCAAAGCTAATGAGGATCCATTATCATTAGCTGCTAAAGAAGAGTAACAGCTCATCAGGAGAGAGTGGGGGGTTTCACAATTTCCAAGGAGAGAATTCTGGGCCAGCAGCCACTATGCTATTGAACCTTCTGCTTCCTTCCAGGGTTGGTGTTTAATCTGCTAGGGCAAGATGGGGAGGGAGAAGGAGAAAGAGACTGTAAGAAAGAGGTGAAGAAGGAAGTGAGAGAAAAGGTGGTAACCATGTCTGATAAGGCTGTGATTAAATCAAGGTCTCACTCTAATTACACTGCATTTAAATAAACTTAGCCTAGTAAGTAATTGTAATTAAACCACAATTAAACATGTATTTATATCACCATTTCCTTCCCTGCACAGCTGGCTGGATCTGCCTCCTGTTGTTGCTCTCTACCTGCCAAAGCCTGAATCTGGCACATGGGACTCCATGTTTTCTTGGTCTTCTCAGCTGGAGGAGGAAAGGGTGGAGAAATGGTCCTTCCTGGTACAATCAGCTAAGGGGATTTATGATTCCAAGGTGGGAAAGGCTGTGGCCTTTTCCTGAGTGCTGAATTGGATGCACTGAGATGTGGAAACATAAAGGAAATAAAGGGGAAATATCTCTTCTCATAGGAAACTGGGAACAGATTTGATGAGCTTTCCACTTTTCACATCTGCCCAATATTAAAAGCAATACTAAAATGCAACAGACTGCAGAAGAGTGTTGCCTAGTGGCTAGAGCACATGAATGTGAGTGAGGAGTCCTGGGTTTTATTCCCAGCTCCCCCTCTTTTTAAGGAGGGTCCTCAGTTTGACGTGCCTTAGTTTCCCCAGGGGATAATGCTAATTACTTCCTTTACAAATGTGCTGTCAAACATATTGAGACCCTTAGTTGAAACGCATTACAGCAGGGCAGATGATTTGCAAGAGACATTAGAAATGACTTATTTAAGTCTGACGCTATCTTCCCATTATGACCCTGGAGGCTATACAGGAAGGGAATGGAAAGCAGGAAAACATAGGACTGAAACAGGGAGCACAGACAACTGAAAGCAGAAGGTGAACAAAAATCCCAGAGAATGGTGCATGGGATAGTGAGTGTTAATGCAACTCCAATGCCTCGCAGCCGCCCTCTGCAACAGCGATGATGGAAGATGTCTCCATGTGTACCTCTCCTATACCAAAGCTCTAATTAAGGGCTCAGAGAAATACCACCATCACCCTCATCTGTTTGTGTTCGGCTGTCGAAAGGACACCGTGAATCTCCCTGACAGCTAGTCATTAGAGCCTCATATGAGCACCCCACCTTCTTCCAGCAGTATTGAGCTGTCTGTTACATGCCCAAGCTGAGCCCCACACTGCACATTTCTTACATCTAGGGCCAGGGAGCTGTGAAGTGTTACAATCCAGGTGACCTAGCTGCTGAGTAATTTTCTCCAGGCAAACCACTGGGATGGAGAAGGGAACTCATGGGCTGTCGGAATCAGTTTGAATTGTTACCATTTAAATCACTGTAGATCAGGGTTTCCCAACCCATGGGTCAGGACCTAAATATGGGTCGCCATTACATTTCAAAAGGGTCACCAGGTGTCTCTCCAGGAGGCTCTTCAGGAGCCATTCACACATTTTTTTGAATTGCCCTGGGTCACCAAATCTTCCTGAATTGTCAAAATGGTTCCCCATCTGGAATAGGTTGGGAACTGCTGCTGTAGATGAAGAATCAGGAGGTGTTGGGGGAGTTTACAGGTATCCCAATACTGGAAAAAGAGTAAATGGAAGTAAATATTTCCTTTCTGGCAGCAAGTCTATTGCATAGGATTCAGTACAGTAATATTTGCCTGGGTCTCACCATGGGATTGTAAGCCTCTCCTCAAAGTGCCCCCAAGACAATGGCTCATCAGGCTCATGCAGTGACAGCATCTTCAGTTTCATAGCTACTAACCCATAAGACAATAACATGGCCGGCATCATGGCCAGCTATCTCTACCGAACGGATCAGGAACTAGCGCTGTTCTTTCAGTGTGAGATCACATAGATTTGAACCAACAACACCCTTCAGCATAACAGTCAAGCACCTCAGCCACTAAGAAACTGCATTCTATAATACACCACTCTTGAAGAAACCCCGGCATTGAACGAGATGGCATGCTGCAGGACATGTTAGAGGGGCTTTGGCAGAGCTGCACGGGCAACCTAGGACTGGAAGAGAAGGCCATGTTGCAGGTAAGGACTAATGTTCGTGGGCAGAGTAATGTGCAGATTCAGGACTCAATCAAATGCATAAGCTGGGATATATCTACAAGGGTGCAAGTATGAGTGTGTCGGGGTTGAAAGAACAGGACTAGAATAGATAGGGACATGTTAGGCATAGGCACCGACTTTCCCTCCAGCCATGGGGTGCTCAATCTTCCCCTCTGCCCCAGGCCTCACCCTCACTCCACCCCTTGTCCCAAGATCCTGACCCTGACCTCCCTCTTCCCGCTCTTTCCCTCTGAACATTCTTCCTCTAAACCCCTGCATCTGCTCCACTCCATTACACTCTTCCCCCAAACCTCAACCCCACCCCATCTTTTCCCATGCCCATCCTGCCCCATCCCTGCCTGCTCCCCAAGCATATCCCATGGCAACTGCTGCCCGCCCTCTCAGAGCTTCCTGGAAGCCACAAATCAGCTGTCCACAATGTTCCAGAAGCTCTGGGAAAGTGAGGGAGGAGGGGAGGATTTGGTCAGTGGGTTCACCAATAGGTGAGAAGATTGGGGGTGGAGGGAGAGGTTGGCTGCCAATGGGTGCTCATCACCCACTTATTTTTCCCTGTGGGTGCTCCAACCTTGGAACACCCATGGAGTCAGTGCTTATGGTGTTAGGTCAAGCTAGAAGTTCTACAAATACCCGGCGGGGAGGAGGGGGAGGAGTGATGGATCTTGCATATGACTTTATAGTATTATACCTCTGATTCATTGCTGAGTTTTCAATAAGACCGGTACATTTATCCTGATGTAACAGGACCTCAATCCTAAGTCTTTTCTATTTATATCCTATTAAAGGTCAAAAGGGATTTAAAGTCCATCATTTCTTATTATAACTGTAATTGTATTTAGTGTGGTAAATATATATGGTGCTTTACAACAGACCAAACACAGCAGAAAATCCCTGCTCATAGTGCAAAATACAGAAAGGCCTGCACAAGGATGGGATGCTGCAATATACACAAAAGCGCTGTTTGTTATAACAGCCTCCAGAAGTGGCTATTAAAGCTAGTAGGGCTGATCTCACCATGTCGTATGTGACCATTACCAATCACAGTTTGTGCAAATATACTTTCTCTCTCCAGCCCTCACTCACACATTTTCTATTTTCCCCATGAACAACTTGTCTCAGCTAGGGCTCTACAGCAGGTATTAGTGCAAGGCAACAGAACAGTCATCTTAAGCTTGGTTTTGTGATATGATAGTAGTTGATCTGATCTTGTGTGATTTGTCTTGTCAAAGAATATAGATCCCATGTCTGTGGTGCTCAATTTCCTTCCAATCCTTTCATTGACATATAAACCTTAGCTCCTTTTCCAGAAATAGGAGACAAGAGCAATATAATTGGAGTGGCATTCATCAGCAGGAGAACTGGATATTCCTTTCCCTAGAATCTCTTGCTTCAGAATACTGATTATTCATTCTCATTGGCAAATTCAGCAACATGGGTCACCCATAGTCAGTCATGACTCACATCTCTACCATACCCCAAATCCTTACCACATAAATCTAGGAAGAAATAAGCTGAAATCTATCATACAGGGTCTTTACTAAGGATGTTAACTAACGATTAATTTACCAGTCAACTACTTGACAAGTTGATAAGCTCTTCCGCATTCTGCCTTTGAAATTTACAAGATCCCCACTTGTGCATCTCAAAGTTGGAATGCTGCGTGGAGCCCAGGGCCAGCAGGAAGTCCTGCTGACTCCGGGCTCCATGTAGGTGCTTCCGCTTTGAAATACAGAAGAGCCCCCAGCTGATCCTGGGCTCCAAGCCACTTTGAAATGCTGCACGAAGCCTAGAGTCAGCTGGGGAGTCCCCAGCTGACCCGTGCTCCATCCGGCATTTCAAAGCGGCAGTGCCACACAGAGCCCGGGGTCAGCTGGGTGGTTCCCAGCTGACCCCATCTGTATGGCATTTCGAAGAAGCTTGGAGCCCATGATCAGCTGGGAACTCCCCAGCTGACCCCAGACTCCGTGGCGCTGTCGCTTTTAAGTATCCCCCTCTTCTCCCCCCCTTGCTGCCTCTATCTGATAGATGCAGCAAGGGGTGGGGAGCAACTAATTGACTATCCTGTCGACTATCCAATAAGCATTTGCTTATCGGATAGTCGACTAATCCTTTACATCCCTAGTCTTTTCAGAGTCCCTGGCTTCCCTCACAATCTTCTGTTGCTTAAGAGCTTTTTTCTCAGGATCCACAGAAAGAAAATCCATTTGAGTGTAAGGCACCCAAATCGCAGCCCCAGGGCTATCTACTGTCCACTGAGAGCTTAGACCACCTGTGACCACCTTCCACTTTGTTGAATATTAGACATGGAGGTGTAGCTAGCGAAGGCTAATGATTCTGACTTGTCAATGTCCAAGCCCGCTCTTTCTCTTTAAATGACTCTGTGAATGCCTTGGGCATTTGCTTTCATTGGTAGTAAATGCAGGTCAGCAAATGATTTCCTGCAGCTATTAAAACAGATGTAAAATACAAGTGATTATCGGTCTTATGTGCCTCCATCTTCTATTCCTAAAATGTGAATATATTTATTGGTAAATCAGAGGTGGTCTCCAAATCCCTTGTAAGCTGCCAAAGGTGAACCTTGTTTGTTGCAAAGCTTGGCCACCCCCAATGTATTACATACTCAGGCCTAGATTTCCAGGAGCGTGTGCTTCACTTGTTCAACTTGATTGAGTCATTGCACACAAAATCACACTAACTGCCTGTGCAAACAGCCAGGTAGACACATGACAGATCATCTGCACTCAGAATTGTTGCCACTGGGCATGAGCTCACAGGAGCAGCAGCCACAACTGCAACCACACACTTATGAAAATCTGGCCATTCATTAATACTCTGCTCTTGCATTGATGTTTGTTGGCCTTTGAGTTAAAAGGAGCCATCAGAGAGACCAAAGAAATAAATGCACAGCCCCTCTTCCTGTCCACATGTATATCCCATTTAATTAGTTAACCAGTTAAACTATATGTTCCAGCCCCCCCTTGTTAACCATAAAGGTGAGGCTTATTGGTTAACTGGTTAACCATTCATGCCCCTAGTTTATACTGCACCATCCTTTAATGACAGTGATGCAGTAAAGGGGACCCTTCACTTCTCCACTAGCCTCCCTTTGAAGACCCATCACTTTTTTCTTCTATTGCAATTTTCATGCTCGTAGTGCTTGGTCCTGTGCCACTGTGCCAAGGGAGGTTTTTCCAATGACTTAAATGGGAGAAGGACCAGGGATGTAGAAACTGTCCAGGAGATGAGCCCCAGAACACAGAAGAAGCTGCTGTGAAGAGAGCTGTAAGGCACACAAAGAACATGAAGATGGAGGCAAAGAGGTACGAGGTATAATCCTTCATCCAGGATGCAGATGAGTTCTCCGAGCAAGAAAGTAAATGGAAAAAGTGGCCTGATGCATCACATGTCATCTTTGCTGTCACTCACATGCTTTAATTACCCTTAAATCAAGAGCAATAGCTTCCCTGGCTCTGGAATATGTGCTGTCTGTTGCCTTATACATATAATAAGGCCTACAGGGAATTCAGAGCCTTGCATATCTCACTGGTCTGATCCTTAGGTTTCTTTTTGCATAAAATCAGCTGAAAATCATTGAAAGGCACAACCTTATTTTCATAGATCTCTATTCTACTTTACCAAGCCCCTTCTGAGTCAAAGAATGCCCGAGACTGCTTTTTGGATTCCCTTGTACAGCATATATTTGTATATAGCTTTTTCTATAGGTGATGCAACTTGCTATTTGTTCTCCATTAATATATAGCTATAGAAGCAGCAACAACCTTGCCATATTTAGAATGTACGCATAATTTCTATAGATGGGAGAATTGGTACGGGAAGAAATAAAACAGCACCAATCTCAGCCTAAGTTTCAAATCTAAATCAACGAATCTTAGTGGGTTTTATGGACTGACAAAGTTTGTGTGAGCTTCTCACTTCCCTTTTGAAGGAAGCATTTTTTATTGATATAACCCCGCATGGACCACATTTGTTTTCTCAAAATACGCTATTTCGGAAAAGCGGCTATCCACGATTATGCAAATGAAGCATGGGAAATTCAAATCCACGCTTCATTTGCAATATCACTTGTCTGCATTTGCATTCCTCTCTTGAAGGAAGAATGCAATCTAAACATACCGTATGATACTTCCCAAGAGGATCTTGCATGCTGATGTTGAACAGTTGTAAAGCATCTGGAGGAAGGGGGGCTTTAAATGGTCTTTCAAGTCCTCACTGAAGAAGACAGATGCATCCCAATGAAGTCTATGTGTTCCTGCAAAGTTCAGAAAGAGTGGCAACCCAGTGGAGAGGCCAAATTAGGTGAATTTGATGCTATGGAAAACGGAGAGTCAGTCAAAGGATTCAGACAGAAGTGTGGCATGGTCTGATCTATGAGTCAGGGAGAAACAACTTTAGAAGCAACATTTGGGATTGACTGAGAGAAGGAGGTATCAATAATCAAGAAGGCAGTGATCAGGGCAGAGGTAAATCCCTTATATGTCAGAAAGATGGGATGAGGTTTAGAGACGGTAAACAGCCAGTGAAATCTCAGCAAAAAAAGCCATGGACAACTGTATTCCTATGTGGTGTTGCAAAAAGGAAAGGCTCCCAAAGGGGTTGGTTGGAGCTAGCTGGGAAAGAGAATTTGGTGGAGTCAAGGTTCTGAAAAGTCAGTTGGAGTCAAAATGGGCACAGAGGGTTTGGGCAAAAGGAAGGATGGAGTTTGGCGTAAGGCACCTATTTGGACTGGAAAGGAGAAGGACTTAGATAAGCCTTGGCACTTGTCTGAATGCTCACCTGGAGGTTCCCCCATCTCAGATAGCATCAGCATTCTGATTCATTGGTCACAGGGTTATTAAAGCAGCCTTTCTTTGCTGAAGAAAAGGGATTGAACCCTTGAGTAGATCACTAAGGAGAGTGGTAAGGGTGGTCTGGAAACACTCCCTGACAGATGTCTGTCCGCATCACAAAACCAGCAAACAGTGTGACTTGTCAGTCTCTGCTTAAGGGTTAGTACAGAACTGACAGTGGAAATGGCTGTAGGGCCAAACTAAGGTCCTCTGTCAGAGCTGTGTGTGTGGGCTTCAGACTGGAAGAGCAAGTGTTGGTGACCTAAAGATGGAGGTGCATTAGCAGAGCTATGTGGGGAAGCTCATAGATCATCTGTGCACAACCTCTTACCTAGTAATACTATTGACCTCACAGTTTGAGTTCTAAACTAACACTCATATTAATAAGAATAAACCACGGTCTATTTATATGCTGGGAGTGGGCTAAGATGATTGACCTCATATGTTTATAATGACTGGGAGTGTTGCATAATTTCCTTAAAGCTTTGTCTCCTTTGACTTAGGGTCCCTACCTGCTCCCCATATGAGGGAAGGGGTGTGTGTTTTGTGTGTATGGTTTTTTCAAACTTGGGTGCCTAACATTAGACAATCAAATTCCTGTTTGGCTTGATTGTCCCAGAACTCATAAACTCCATTGAAAGCTGAAGAGCAGCAGGCACTCAGAACTTCTGACAAACAGGTCACTGATAAGGTCTCTGGTGCCTTCCTTCAGGCTCCACCCGCCCCCCCTTTGCGTATTGTGGCTTATTTTGTGTACATGCTGTAACTACTGTTGATCCCTTCTCTGTGTGTCACAGAAGCCTCCTGTTTTCCATCTATGCTTCATTTCTGAATAATTTCATGAAAGGCAAACAGCAGGTTTTCAATTTCACACACTTGTCAGGTATCACTGGGCACTTCATCTTTTGGAGGGAATCCTTCCCCACTTGATCCAGTCTCCTCTTTCTTGCCCTCATATGCAAAGCCGTTGTCCCTGTATTCTGACCCCTCACTACTAGTAAGTCCTTTTAAGTGGGGGAGACCCAAGCTTTGGCTTTGTGCTTGATGCATTTTGTTTCAGTTGCACGTGCTGTTCCAACATCTGTCATATCCTCCACAGCAGTGCAATCAAACTGTCAGGGTTGACTGAAGTTTTGCTGATCCAATCTGCTCTTTCTGTGATTCCTGTCAAAAGCATCATGATTGGAAGAGTACAGCTGTATGCTCTTTAAACAACAGATCTTATTTTTGCACATTAGGGGAGCTGTTATTGTCCTTTTCTTTTAAGCTTGCAAAAAGCCCACTTTGCTTGCAAGAAGTGCTCAAATATGGTTGCAATCACAGGCAACACTGCTCTTCTCTGACTCTCCGGCTCTCAAAAGGCTTTTTTGGTTTTAGAGTCGATCTTTCCTTGTGAAGCCAAAACACATAAATATTTCTCAGTCTTGCCTGTGACTGTAATTCCACCACATATCTTTGAAGCACCCACGAGGAAGTAATTTTTTGGATCCTGCATTATCACTAACGAGGCAATTAAGACAAAGGGTGAATGTGGGGGAGTCTTGTTTTAATAAGCTCCCTTTAGGATACTGTACTGAAAATTGCCAGATGAATGTTAGTCACTGTTAACGATACCAAGAGAATCACTATTGATACTAATATCACTAATCACCTCTAGTAAAAGGAGGTGATCGACAGTCATCATTTAATGTGCTACATTGTCCTGCATTTTGCTTCATCATTTAATAGGTAAGTACTTTTCATGTCACCTTACATCTTAATAACTGAATAACTCAAGGAAAAAAATTATTCCATTTGTGCGCTGTTAATACACGGCATGTATTTTTAATCAGCTTGCCAGCATGATGCACCTCCTCTCTCTTAACTGAATCCTTAAGCTCTGACTGTGTAATGAAATATTATGATTTCTTCATTTACTAGAAGGAATCTGAACCCAAGGTGAATAGCACAGTTGTGCCCCACTTCTGTGTTGGCCCTGCAGCCTATGGCACCACCAAAAAGGCAGAAAGTCTTCTAATTACAGCAAAGTACCAATGAAAATGGACCCGAGCTTGCTATTTGCCCCTTTCTTCTGATATTTATATCGGCCAGTGATTCCTGCAGAGCCAGGAAAGCAAGGTCAGAAAGGCTTTGATTCATTTTAAAAAATCCTAAAATAATAGAACTAGATCCCTAACGGCCTACAGTGCATTTGCTTCTTCTACAGTGCATTTGCTCTGTCCCTAGCCTGCATGAAAGCACATTCCTACCAACTTTCTGTGATCTGATTTTTCTGTTCTCCAAAGCAGCCCAGCTGGTCAATGCAGTGTGTTTCCCCCGGGACAAAGTAGAGCCTCTAAAGTGCAGCTAGAGGGGAATCAAAGGCCTATAGAAAAATAAAAGTTCTTGGTTAAAATTCCCAATTTGAGTGAGTTTAAAAAAATGAATATTTTAAAACAGAGGAGTTAAAAGTAACTCTGCTTTACTAAGCCCCTGGAGTCTTAGATCATGACTTCCAAGTGGTGGGTGATGACATCATTATGTTACGAGTTAAATTACGTGCTGAATGCAGCTTTCTGATTCATATTCTTGTACTATCACTGACTGTTACAAGAGAAACAGAGAACATAGGGTCTTGGCAGGGAATGAGGTTTTCAGCTCAACAGTTGAGAATGGCTAGTACCACAAAAGATGGCTTTGTTGGTGACCTCTGGTTTAAGCCCTTTGAGAAAGAGGGCTGTTGTGGGGTATCCTTGAAATGCCAGTGGTCACTGGAATACTCTCATATCAAACGCCACCAGAGTGATTCTGTATGGAACTAAAACAGATGCTGAATGATGGTTTCCCTTTCTTTTGGCTTATAACGTGTCTGCTCTGCAGCCCATTCTTCAGCTATTAATGTTCACTGTAGTAGTTCAAGACAGCGATACAATAAATTCAGGATTCACTGGTGTGGCATCCTGACAGATCTCCTGCTTCGTCAGTGATGATAAACGTTGGGCTGCGTGCGTTTTTGTATGCTTCCTCAGTATATGCACAGGTTGCTAGCACAACAGACTTCATGAGAGCTCCCAAAGACCACAGACTCAGATAAGAAGGCACCTGAGTCTGGTTGATTGTCAGACAAAGTACATTAATAGTTGGCGGTAGCCAGAGGGCCTCCGAGCCCCTACATTCTTATACCAGGGACAATGGACTTGGCTCAGTCAATAGTATGGATTTCACTAATGTCCCCAAGGCTGGCCAAAGAGTTAAGTGAGGTACCCCAACATTTATACACAGAAATGAACAATCTATGATATACACTGTATGTATCATCGTATGCATTAATGACACATTTGGTATCACCCCCTGTGTTTTCCTCCAAAGCATTCACTATCCGTTGTTATGCTTTCACTCTTGTTGTTTCAAACTATTTTATCATGTGCTCAGCTGGGTGTCCCAGTACTATCCTGATGGAAAGTATTTACATATTTCATGTACTTTTATCCGTGCTAGCAGTTCTGGTGCCAAGAGACACTGACTTGCAGACAAACATCTGCTTTTGACATGGCCTATCTGTTACTCATAGTACAACTCTTGCTTACTTTGGTTCAAGCACCAGGCCCATGCTTCAGGCTCTTTCTTTCTCCTACATTCCCCCACTTTTTGTTTTTTTCTGGGGAGCATGTTTACCCATCGTCCCGGAAAAGCGTAGTCTGAAGGTGACCCAGTGAGCTAAACACTGTTATGTGGCCATTTTGCTTTGCCATCCACACATTTATGCCCCATCTGTCCCTTAGTTTGCACATTCCCTTGTACAACTGATAGACAGATTTTATTTGCCAACTGTGTTAAGTCCCATATGTTGGGTCTGGGAGTGCTAGGCCCAGGACTTTGGTTGAGGAATGTAGTTTTATGATTGAACCTTGACGCATTGCCAGATAAGATATATGGATAATGTGGATATGGTGTGTATATATGTAGAGTATGTGGACATATCGGTACGTGTACCTATGATACCACCATATACCTAATCATATATATGTGTGTGTGTGCATATTTTTAATATGATGTGGTAGCCTAGCCCTTTTAAATGTAGTGCTACAGATAGGAACACACTCCTATTAGGGCTGTTACAGCTACCATTATTGGTTATAGGCTGAGTGTTTTGCAATCCTGGGATAAGCGTTGTTACAACGTGTCCCACAAGACCATGTGTATGGGAAGTAAAATAGAAATTTGGAGTAGTGACATTACAAATGAGGCTTTTATATAAAATTGTTTTTTAATTGGTTACTACCCAGTACTGCTTATTTATGTTATAGGTTACTTTTACTGCTAGTTGGTGATTTCTGGTATAAGATTTGCTGGATAAGAAACAGGAATAGCCAATTTTTTTGTTCCATTGGTAACACTGCTTTGCGATACACCCGTAGATGACACAGGGCCAGTTGTTTCTATTAGATGCTGTCTTTGGCTATATCTACACTGCGGATGTTTTGTGGAAGAGGAAATGCAAATGCAGCGCTTATTTGCATATCTCACACCCTCATTTGCATATCTTCTTCCAATCCTTTTTGTGGAAGAGGTTTTTGCGATAAAAGCCCTATGTAGACGGGGCCATTTGTTGGAAAAAAAAAAAAACCTTTTGCACAAGAGCCTGTAAACCTCATTTTTTGAGGAATAAAGGATCTTGTGCAAAACGGGTTTTTTTTGACAAATGGACATCTACACAGGACTTTCTATCACAAAAACCTCTTTCGCAAAAAGGATTGGAAGAAGATATGCAAATGAGTATGTGAGATATGCAAATGAGTGTCCATTTGCATTTCCTCTTCTGCAAAACACCCGCAGTGTAGACATAGCCTTTTACACAACCTACTGAATGGATAATAACCAATTTATCAAATGTTGTGTTAAGATTTAGCGTTGGTGCCCAGACACTGAACAAGATTCTTTTGAATAACATTTGCCTTAGTTAGGATGCAGTATCACTGACTTTAAATTGTGACTTATGCTAACAGTGAATTTGTTTATTTAATGTATAATTACTGTACAACTTTTTGTTTAGCGCATTGTTTTGTTGTTGTTGTTGTTGGCTGTTGTTTGTTTTTTGCTTTTGTAATGTCTAAACAATTTAGCAATGTTATGCATATTATAAATGATGTACACCAATAACACAATACAGCAATAACAGTGATACAGCAGTACCACTGTTCACTTTACACAGTAGCCAATTTTAAGTTAATTAACAGTGATTTTAGCTGATTGCCAATTTAAATGTTCATATATGGTAGACTGAGGTGCATTTGACCAGTTTTTTATTTATAACATATTTCTATATATTTGAGCTTTTTTAAAACTGTTTACCATTATTTTCTGGTGTTTTTGTGGTGAGATGTGCTGTGGTGTATGCTTCAGGCTCTTTATTTCTCCTACATTCACAAGGCCACCTCATTAGAAGAACCACATTTAAATACCTGTGCTGGTGAAACAAAAGGAAAGGATAGTCCTGGTGGACAAGCACATTTCTAAACAGCTGTTTTAAGTGACCAAAACACATAATCCAAAGCACCACAGAAAAAGCAATGGGACTTCTCTAAGGGAAACTTGGATGATCTGTGAAATGTGGAGGCAACATACTACTGGGACCTGGGAATGCTGCAGGAACTACTGCTTTTGTACTTCCTCACACTGTGCCAACTTCTGGATCTAACTTCACTTGATGCTGAAACTGGTTTTGAAACCTGTGTTGTACAGATTGAACCTCTCTAGTCTGGCACCCGTGGGATATGACCGGTCCCAAACCAGCACATTTGCTGGACCATGGAGGTCAATATTGTCTAGCAGCATTAACATGATTTCCACTGCATACTGGGCTCATAGAACACTTTTAGGGGTAAATTAGAGCTAAATAACGTCATAGAACACTGAGAGCCAGGACTGGTGGTTGAAAACAAACTTTATGGGACTGTGGGAAACTTGCCCACACCCATGTTAAGTGGACATCATCTAACTAAAATCATGCCGGACCACGAAAGTTGCCAGATCAGAGAGAGCCAGACTAGAGAAGTTCAACCTGTACAATGAGATCCAATTGTGAAGTTTTAGCAGATGTAGAGAGTATTAAGTGATGAGTAAACCTGAATTATTTTGAATGTACATCCTTGGGGAACTTTAATGTCTATACATCTCTGAATAAAAGTACGTTTGCTTTCCAGCTCTGTGCATATGACAGACATGAAGTGAAAGGTGACTTATACCAAAAGTGGAGCATGGGATTCCTAGTGGAGTCTGCTATTACAAAGGGCACCCACTGGTCCAACATCAGTGAAAAAGTAGCTAAACAAGAAGAGACAAATGGCACCTCTGAGGGGTGACTCTCCTCAGAAGAATAATGCTGTTTACCTGAACACTACTCAAAGAGCTGGGTCCCAGTTGGCATCTCAACTGAACTTTCAGCACAGCATACTTGTTCCATTTCAAAGGAAAAGAAATTGGGAGAGAGAAATAGAAAACAGGAACCTTTGTATGGTTGAGGCTGGAAAATGAATTTTTTTCAGACTGGGGAAAAAACAAGGAAATTAGATCTGAGTTGGCCAATTAGCCCCAAAAATCCTCATTGGCAAGACAAGATCTTTTTGCGGGAATGTCTTGAGGTGAAGCCAATTCAATTAGTTTCCACAGCATAACTGCCAAGACCCCAAAACTAGGTGGAACAATGAACTGATTAAAACCGGTAATTGCAATTCAATGGAGGAAACCATTCATCATGGCAATGGCAGTGTTCCTTGGATTCCAGATTGCACTGAAATGAGTTGCCAATGAAGGGATTGGTAGGAGTACAGGATTAATGTGAACTAGAGGAGTGAAAGCATTGCATGGTTAGCAAAATATGAGTATCCATGACTGGGCTGGGTTAGGAGGAGAATGCTTTCCATACAATGAAATGTTGAAGTAGACTATAGAGCAGTATTTTTCTTTCTTATTTTTCTTTCTTTAATTTTCAGAAAAATTGCATGTATCTCCACTGAAAAGATGACTAGCTTAATACAATCAAATATACCTTGGAATCCTCTTTCATCTTTTTTTAAAATATATTGTTGTTTTTAAAGCTGGCCAAAAAGCATGGGGGAAATTATGACAACTCATCATTTCCTTTTACCATAAAGGGAAATGAAGTTGAACTTCAAAATTTCCTACAAAATGAAATTTACCCAAAATGTTGTGTTTGAAACATGGAAACAATCTTAGCAAAACATTTTGTTTTAACTTTAATTTCAACTTCATCATTTCAAATATTGTTATTAGATTATGTCAAAATGAAACATTTTGATAATTTCCTGTTGAAAATTTTGATAAAATGGAAGCATTCCTGAAAAATTATTCAATTTTGTCAAATCAGCATTTCTAACAGAAAATGGTCCCATCAGAGTATTTTACCACTCTTGTCATTTTCTCTTCACCTCTTTTCCCTTTCCCCCACCTAATCTGTCTTCCACAAGCTTTTCCAATCTCATCATCACAGTGGCACTCATTTGCAATCAAATTAACTGTGATGGCCTCATAAAGTTTAATGTACTACAGGATACAAACAGCTGGCATGTGAACTAATGATTCTTACTGAAATGCATACATTCCACCTGTGCCCATACCTTCTGCTGATGTGGACAGCTCACTCACTTCTCAGATGCTAGGGTGTTCATAATAATGAGGAAAGCTAATTCTTAGTGGGAGCTAATAACAGGGAATCACCAAACATTACATTCGAACTTGTAACTACTTTCAACCAAAGTTTCTCCAGATCTTTGCAAACAGTTTCACCTTTTATCCAGACCTCATAGACCTTCCTCTATTTATCTTCCAGCTCTCTCCCCTTTCTGCAGTCCCTTCAATATGATTCTCTTATGTCTGAAGTCCATGAGGCCCTGAAGTTCTGTCACTCTCGCTGCTGTTTATTTCAAATGTCCTAGCAGTCTAGGTCTCCCTGAGTGACCTGCAGACTTCTTATAACATGAGCTCGTGGACTGGGCAGACAGCAAAGGTTTGGAGCAGGTTCTTTTTCAGGACAAATCTTCCTGCCTCTAAATCTTTCTATGACTGGGGGTATTGTCCATTTCAAAACCTAATGGCTGTGTCTAGACTGGCAAGTTTTTCCGGAAAATCAGCTGCTTTTCCGGAAAAACTTGCCAGCTGTCTACACTGGCCGCTTGATTTTCCGCAAAAGCAATGACGATCTACTGTGCGAAATCAGCCGCTTTTCCGGAAAAGCTTTGCCGCTCCCGTTCGGGCAAAAGTCTTTTTCCAAAAAACTGTTGCGCAAAAGGGCCAGTGTAGACAGCAGAGATTTGTTTTCCGCAAAAAAGCCCCGATTGCGAAAATGGCGATCGGGGCTTTTTTGCGGAAAAGCGTGTCTAGATTGGCCACGGATGCTTTTCCGCAAAAAGTGCTTTTGCGGAAAAGCATCCTGCAAATCTAGACACGCTTTTCCAAAAATGCTTTGAACGGAAAACTTTTCCATTAAAAGCATTTCCAGAAAATCATGCCAGTGTAGACGTAGCCAATGTGTTAACATGGTGGCAATATAATTCAGAACTCTACTAACTGGGGGGAAGGTTCTTCCAAAAGACGGGCAGAGCTCAAAGCATATGTGGCAGACCAGTGGAAAGAAGCAAAATTGTCTACCCAATAAAAGGGAATAGGAAACAATGAGAGGGAGTGAGGAAAAGCATCTTTCAGGGTAGGGAATGCTTGTCTCGAGAGCTCTTAAAATGTTTAATTATTGGTAGCAGCATCAAAGTTCTGCATGGAAAAGACCTATTAAATCACAAGAGAATTCCCTACCTTAGAGTCTCCAGGGCTTTCAGATACACTAACACATCAAAGTTATGTATACAAGGCCATAAAGGAGATTGGGAGTTGATAGCCTCTGTGAGGGAAAGGAAAGAGACAACAGCTGATTTTGTGGTTGGTGGGATCATTTCCAAGGATCGGTCTTTGTGATGGGTCCTTTAAAGGAAAAATGGAACGGAAAAGCAGCACATTCACTGTCCTGTCCAAAACGCACTTACTTGGAATACTTGGAAGATCCGTGATTTCATCGGTGTGAATAGTCTCACCACCAATGCAGATTGCAATTTTTCCATGCCCCGTCCTATTTTATGCAGTTCTCATCCATGTCCTTCCATAAAGGATCCATCCAACATGTTGGAGGCCTTCCTCTTGTTCTTTTTATGTCTCGGGGAGACCAATGGAGTACACGCGTTGTCCATCTGTTGTCTCTTAGTCTTGCTACATGGGCAGCCCATCTCCTTTTCCAATCGTACATAGCTTGGATGATATCATTGACACCACTTCTTGCGTGCAAATCATCTATAGTAACGTGCTGTAGCCTACTTACACCCACCATGCATCTTTCCATTGCTCTTTGGGTGATTTGCTGCTTCATTTCTTCTGTAAGCATTGTGTTTCAGGTTTCACAGCTATACAGCATTACTGGAAGAATACTAGTGTTAAAGAGATGGGCTTTTGCGGTGGTGGAAAGTTTGGGATCGACAAAAACACTGCGCAGACTCCCAAAGGCAATCCATCCTAACAGCCTCCTCCTGCTTAACTCGGGGCCCAACTCGTTGTCCATCTGCAACGCTTGTCCAAGAATACATATTGATCCACTAGCTCGACAGTCTGTCCATCCAACTCCATGACATACTCCGAACAATGTGCGTTTTTCATCCACTTCATCTTTCCAGTGTGGATGGTCAGGTCAATCTCCTCCACGTTCTTACCAATGTCATTGAGGGGGGTTTGCAATGTTGCAGATTTCAAAGCAATTAGGACAATGTCATCTGTGAAAAGGACCATCTGAAGAACCTCACCATCAATCAGAAAGCCATCTTTCGCTGTGATCTTCCGCAGGACACCTTCCAGAATGCTGTCAAACAACTTTGGTGAACAAATGTCCCCCTGCTTTATGCCTTGCTTCACTCTGATGATCAAAGGATCATCAAAAAGCGTGATTTCCATAATTACGTCCATCATGGAGTCTTGTACAATTCTAACATACACGGGGGAAACACCCTGCGAAAGGAGAGCACTTAAAACTGAATTATGTTCCACCGAATCAAAAGCTTTTTTAAAGTTAATGAATAACAAACATAGTGGGATCTTGTACTCTCTACACCTTTTGGTCATCTGTGTGACCAAAAAATATGGTCCACTGTGGAGAAAGCATGCTTATTCCCTTCTCATGTTTTTCTCTAGGACACCCTCAATACCGACATGGATCGTTCTCATAGAGACCTTATTAATATGAGAAAGCAGACAGATGGCCAAAACACATGGTCCTGATAAAAAGATGGGTCTCCCACCCTCAATCCCCATCTAAGATATAAGAATTGTATGTTGTAGACAGTATCTTTTGCCCTCTGCACCTCTCCCCTGATGCAGCAGAACAGAAAACAAGCTAGTTACAGGAAGAGTGGAGCAGGCATGTTTTTTCAGAACCTACATGCTTTTGACCTCATTTCAGACATATTGAACAGCACAGCTAAGTCTCTTACTTTAAGATGGAATGAGTGCAGCACTGAATTAATGTGGTGCTTTAATGGGCTTGCTTTGTACGTCTGGAGCCTGGATTCACTTTCAAATTCTTGCTCTTCAGATGCATATATGTATTTATTTATTTTTAACTCTTAGGTGTGAGGGACAGTCTTCCCAGCAAAATAATCACCATCAGGAAAGATGAAGCCTGCTTTAAAAAGTCAGAGTTACTGCCTGCAGCTTTAAGGCTATGATATCTGGGAACCAGAGATACCTGACTAGATTAAGAGACAGTCGACAATGATGGAGGGTATATAGAACTGTAGTTAGTGGAAAGGACCTTTTTTGTTACTGAGAACAAGGAAGTTGTAAAATAGTGAAAGCCATGTCTTAGAGGCTGTTGATTTTGTGGATGTCAGTAATGTTCCCCGGGAGCCATCATGATGCACCAAAAACATGGACACAACACTGGGGATTAGGGTGAGAATGGAGAGAGGGGCTTGCTTCCCTCAGCCTGGAAATACCTACATGAGTTCTTTCATGGACTGGCATAACCTTTGTCTCCAGTTAGCCTTGATAGGGCATATTTTAAGGGCTCCCTGGATTCTGAGCTCTGTTATTCCCATTAATGGAAGCTGGACACTCTCAAGGCAAAAACCTGCTGCAATTCTTCTGAATTCCCCTCCTGACTCTTCATACTTGGTATATGAAGGGGATAGAGTGCAAGGAGGTGAAAACTTGTGTGGAAGCCACAATAGCATGACACAAGCTGAGGAAGTATATCTTGGTCAGTAATGGGTAAAACTCCAGCATGACTCAGATCGCTGGTGTTCTGACCTTTTTACATTCCGACGTGTGCCTCGCATCTCTATTTCTGGGTCCTGAGGGAGCATTCGGGGAGAGCCTTTTTGGAGTGTTTGAGCACTGCTGCTGCTTTCTAAGAGCCTTTCTGGCATCTCTGATTTCTTGTTGCTTTCTCAGTGACCTCACAAGTCTGCTTAAAATCCCTAGCATCCCTTTGTGTCCCCAGGAGATCTCACTGGGATATGTTTACCCTTCTGTTCACTTTTGTTTTCAAGACCTTGGCCATATTCATTGATTTATGCTTTGCTTCACAGGACTGAATCTCTGTTTAAGGTGACCCCATTGCCTCTTAGGACCTTAGTGCTACGCCTCTGAGTTTCTGCTCTAATGCCTGCTTGGCTTCTGCAAAACATCACTCTATTAACTGCTCCCGATAGAATGTTTTAACCATGAATTCTGACTACAAAATGTCAAATACTGTTTGGAAATCAGCAGAGACTGTGCATGGTGTTGAAGACTGGCAGCATGATCTGAAGTAAATTGGATGAAGTTCAATAAGGAACAAATGCAAAGTACTCTACTTAGGAAGGAACAATCAGCTGTACAAATAAATAAATGGGAAATGGCTATATAAAAAGGAGCACTATGGAAGGGGATCTAGGAGTCATAGTGGACCACAAGTTAAATATGAGTCAACATCATTCTGGGATGTATTAGCAGGAGTGTTGTAAGTAAGATACGAGAAGAAATTCTTCTCTGCTCTACCCTGATTAGGCCTCCACTGGAGTATTGCATCCAGTTCTGGGCAACATATTTCAGGAAAGGTGTGGACAAATTATAAAAGTTCTAGAGAAGATCAGCAAAAATTATTAAAGATCTAAAAAACCAGGACCCATGAGGAAAGATTGAAAATAATTGGGTTTGTTTAGTCTGGAAAAGAGAATACTGATACATAGAATACAAGAGAATACAAATATATATAAGGGAGTTACAAGGAAGGAAGGGAGAAAATGGTTAATCTTAATCTCTGATGATAGGACAAAAAGCAATGTGAGGTTTACATGGACATTAGGAAAAATTTCTTAATTGTCAGAGTGGTTAGGCACTGGAATAAACTGCCTAGGGAAGTTATAGAATTCCCATCTCTGGAGATTTTTTAAGAGCAGGTTAGATAAACATCTGGCAGGGATGTTCTAGATGGTGCTTAGTACTGCCATGAATTGTAGAAGCCTGGACTACATGAGCACTCAAGATCCTTTCAGCTCTATGATTGTTTCAAATTTCTTAGAGTTTTAAAGCTCAATGCGTCAGCCTCTCCAAACATGTTTCTATATCTTTACACACAACTCCTTTGAAATAATGACCAGGGGGATCACACAGCCCACTTAACTGTTATTAGTACTTGGCATTTCATGGCGCATTTCACTAGAAAAAAACAGGTCAGGCTATTATACGTCTAGACAGCGGTGCTATTTTGGTATCCCGAAATGGCTATTCTGCGTCATTAAACATGCCCGTTATTTCAAAATATATTTTGAAATAACGGGGTGCGCTATTTTGGCATCCCTGTATCCCTTGTTAAGGGATTTGTTGAAATAGCGCTTTATTTTGAGGTAAGAGTGCTGTGTAGACACACCCTTAGTGATCAAATGCCATTGCCATCTCTCAGCACTTCAGCAGCCTATGAGAAATAAGTAGTTGATTTCCATCATACCCAGGCATTTCCTTGAGACAGGTTCATAAATCCGTATTTAGACATCTACAGATGTAGCCTGATTTTCAAAATTACCAAGCACCATGAAGGCCTCTCTGGCTATGTCTACACTCTAGAGTTTTTGCAGAAAAGCAGCCGTTTTCCTGCAAAAAGTTGCGGCGCATGCACAACTCAACCACGTTTTTACGCAAAAAAATGGAAAGAGCAGAGGGTTTTGGTGCAATAGGTATTCCTCTTTCTATGAGGAATAATTCCTTTTTGTGCAAGAGCTCTTGTGCAAAAAGGTGTGTGGACAGGGAACAGGAGTTTTTTTGTGCAGAAAGAGGCAATCGAAAAAAGCCCAGGTGCCCTGTTGGCCATTCTATAAATAGCAGTCAGAGTTTCTTTTCGAGAAAAAAACGTTTTCAGTGCGTTTTTATAGTGTGGATGTGCAAGAAGTCGTCCTGAAAAAGCTTCTTGCACAAGAAACCTGCAGTCTAGACTTAACCTTTGAGGCTAATGGAAGCACCTATGGAAATTGTAACTTTCACTGAAATGCCTAAAAATGGATTTAGGAGCCTAACTCTATGCATGTGGGTTTCAAATTTTTGGCCCTAGTAGCCAGTGCACAAATATCCATAGTGCAAACACATCCACCCCCACAGTATCCCTTAAATGTGATACTTTTCAGAGCAATCACTGCCCAACTGCTGCAATTGTTAAGAACTGTTTCAAACTATTTTACTTAAACTTTTCCTTCCTTCACTTCAGCCCATTGCTGCTTGTCCTACCAAAATAAGAGACTGTAATTCCTTTCCTTTATTCACATGGCTCTCTAGAAGGTACTTATAGACTATGATCACACACCCACTGGGATTTCTCTTATCTAGGCTACATAAATTTAGCTCCCTTGGTGTCTCCTCATACCATATGTCTTATCCCCCTGGGGCATTGCTTTATAGATTTCTTTTTCTAGTTTTTCTAAATCTCTCAGAAACTGTGGAGAACCAGACCTCCACACAAGATTACCCTGTGTTGTAAAACAAAACCGAGTAGCCCACAACTCCCCTGCTTTTGCTAGTCTGAAGAACAATAAGCCAAATCCTCTGCTAGTGGAACCGGGAGTGGTTCCCCTGAACTCCATGCAGCCCTCTGATATAGTGAGGAATAGGTACAATGTACGTAGACTCACACAATTTCTGCATATTCTCTGGCAAAAGTCAAGGGAAATCCATGAAAAATCATAAATTCTGGGTTAAAAATGAGGGAAGGTTACCCAATCGTGATTACCGAATGGGACAAAACAAATACATTGAAATATAATGGAGTCTGGGGGGTTGAATCTCTCTGCACATCATAATCAGGGCCGCTGATAGGGGTCAAAGCAGACAGTTGCCCTGTGGCCTGGCAATTCATCTCTGCTAGTGTGCCTTGGAGATGGCCAGAGCCCTGGGCCCTTTAAATCACTGCCAGAGCACCATATGCTCCAGGAGGCTCTAAGGGTTGGGGGGGGGGGGGGGGAGGGGAGGCAGCGTGGCACTCTCCAAGTGGTACTCAGGGCTGACTGCCCTCAGCCCCAGCCATTCTGCGTGAGATCCCGCCCCTTCCAGGAGTGTGAAGCCAGCCCCCTCCTCCATCCCCCGCCTTTCTTGCCTGTGGGCCCATGGAGTCTGTCACTGCCCCTGATCATAACGCTGTATAACTGTATTATGGTGTTGTGTCAATACATAACATCAACCGGAACTGATTCAAGCCCATCAAACAGGGATCCTGGGCCCCTGGTGTAACAGTGATTAAGGTACATACAGGTGCTTTGCTGGTAAGCTGTGGGACAGATGCAGGAAAACAGGGACTGCTTCCTGGATCTGAGGACAGCCTTCATTCAACGTCACCAAGATTTTTTTCCCCCTCCTATCTGCTGGAGAATGGATTGAGGGACTCAGGCGATGAGCATGGATCTGGGATGATAGAGGTGACGTGGCCCCACTAAACGTAGTCCACTGCTTTCATTCTTAGGCACATTTAGTTCTCCTCATAAAAGGAGTCAGCAAATTTAAATCCCTTGTTATCATCTAAAATGTTTTCAGGATTTATTTCTACAGGCTAGAGAGCTGTTTAATCTCCAAAGAAGATAAAGTTTAATTCTTTCCTAAGTTTAATAACATCCATAAGCTGTTGGCAGGTTCTTGGAGTTTAGCATAAACTGACCATATTTGGACTCTCATGAGCTGTGACAGCAACTCAGAGCCTTACAAGGTTTTCATCACCGCAGATTTATTTCCAGCATCTTCGGGTGTCCCTTGAAAATGTACCTAGAGAATCCCTGGAAGATTCATGGTATTTAGGACTCCAATTAAATGGGTCGTTGAATGTTACTATATGTCTCATGCCTCAGGGAATGTCAAACCCTTTCAGTATCCAATGGTTCTTTTAGGATTTCTCTTGAGGTTTGGGGAGGTCCTGGTGTTTTTGTATTTCAGGGTGTTTGAAGATTTTCATCCTCCCAAGAAGGTAACTTTTTCTTGTGGATTATAAAACCAAACAAAAGCAAATACAATATTAAACTGGATTAAGAAGAGAACATAATTCTGACCTTTTGTAAATCTATGGTGCATCTTCAATTTGAATAAACATCTTCAGATTTAGTCATCTCGGTTTATAAAAGGCGGAGTAGAAAGAGAAAAGGTCACTCATGGGCATGCCCACTAAGGGGCAGGGACAAAGGGGGCAGTAGCCCAGGGGTTTGGGTGATTTCAAAGGGCCTAGAGGGACCCTGCCTCACAGGGGAGATTCATGTACCTCCTAGGTGAGAGGCAGCAGATGCCCCTTGCCCCAATATTGCTCTGACCTTCTGAAGTTCAGTGCTCCTGGGACCCCACACTGTGTAATGCAGGGGATAATGGGCGCTGATGTTACAGTCATAGTGTCCTCCTGCCTCTGTAGCCTCTTTCTGCAGAGCAGGAAGCAGGGACACAGGAGGCTCTGGCTCTGGAATTCTCAGGTCGGAGATGCTGCATTCAACTCTGAATGGTGAATGTGTGACTGAAGCAATTTCCTCCTTCCCTGTCTCTTCCTTGTCCCCTCTGCCCTCGCCCCCCCTTCTGTTCTATGTAGCTGATTCGTTAGTGTGTAATTTGTTTACTTTTTTCATTGTATCCCTCGGTTATATAATGGTCATGCCAATTCACTTTCAGAATATGATCTGAAGAAGTGGGTCTGCCTCATGAAAGCTCATCACCTAATAAACCATCTTGTTAGTCTTTAAAGTGCTACATGACTGCTTTTTTTTGCTTTTCTTAAAGAGGTAGTGCACTGTTTCTGAGATTTCCCCAGCAGCCAGATCACACAATTCTCACACTCCCTCCCCCTACCCATGTACCCCATCTCCACAGAGCAGGGTAAGGGAGACAGAGCTCAGGGAGAGAGGAGAGCTTTCAGTGAGTGTCTTAACGAGACAGCTCAGGCATCACTCAAATTTCCCTAGCAGTCACCACAAACACTACCCCTGTCTCACTCACACACACACACACACACACACACACACACACACACACCTCACCTGTCTCTGTCACGCTCTCACAAACATGTTCTGTTTCTGTATCTGTCTCACACACGTGCACACTGTTCTGCCTCTGTGTTACACCTCCCAACACATACTTGTGTTATTGCTGTTGTTGCAACTTAGCACATCACACAATATGCACATATAGTCTCTGTAAATTTATTTTTCGGCATGTATTATTTTAGTGTTTTGACTATTCTGTGCATTTCATAATTTTTATTTCTCTTCCACTTACATTTAATTCTTGAATAGCAAGTTCCAAAATGTCTAACTTGTCCTGGCTGGCATAATTATCCCTATATATATATCGGCGAGGCACATCTGCACATGCCTGAGTGCACATAATAACATGTATTGCTCACATGGAAGAAAAAAGTAAGAGGGATCATGCACAGCATCACCCAAATGTCAGGTAGAGCTGGTCATAGGGAGGCTCATTGTGTATTCTGCCCTGGGGCCCAGAATGGCTTTCAGCAGACCTGCTGACCCAGCAACAAACAATGATTAGTGATACTTAGGTGGAGTGGCGACAATTCATAAGAAAAACAATTTAAAGGTCTAGGACCATTTAGAGTAGAAGGAGAAAGAAGAAGAGGCAATCTGACGGGAGTGCACACATAAGCCTAATTGGTTGCTCCTCTTTTTTTAAGTCTTTCGTGCAATACAAGAGCAAGAGGGCACTTAGATAAAAGCTAACCGATTTTAAAAAGATTAAAGATAATATTTTGAAGCATATCACTATCCTGTGGAACTCTGGAATGATATTGCTGAGACCAACGCCTTAGTAAGAGTCCAAAAAGGCTGAGACTAGACCCCTTCCTTACCTGAGCAAGGCCTTGTCTACACTAACCCCTGCTGTCGATGCAATCTATGTTACTTCAGCTATGCAAATAGCGTAGCTGAGGTCAACATACTTACCGCAGTAACTCATGTGCAGTAAGGTTGGGGGCAGCTGCTCTCTGGTTGGTGATAGCTACTCTTCTCATCATGGAATACGAGGAAACACTCGGA
Source organism: Pelodiscus sinensis (assembly GCF_052426305.1). Lineage (NCBI taxonomy): Eukaryota > Metazoa > Chordata > Testudines > Trionychidae > Pelodiscus > Pelodiscus sinensis. The sequence continues at coordinate 32,000,299 of NC_143065.1, forward strand.
GATCAATGTATCAATGTATCGCATCTAAGCAGATGTGATAAATTGATGGCTGGTGGATTGACTGATGCAGCATCGAATCCTGGCATAGTAGAGACAAGCTCTAAGAACAGTATCTCTGGTTACGCTAGCCAGGATAAAATAGTATAGGGGCTACCAAGCTTCATGCTTTGGGGCACAAGTTGTTCATGGTGATCAACAGCAGGCAAAGCATAGCAGAATGCTAAAGAAACAGCTCTGCCAATGTAAGTTTCGCATACCAGCCCTCCATGCTGCTTCTAGATCAGGATGGGCAAATTATGGCCCAGGGGCTGCATCTGGCCCACCAGCTGTTTTAATTCAGTCCTCAAACTCCTGCTGGGAAGTGGGGTCGGGGTATTACCCTGCTCTGCACATGCTGTGTTTCCATGCAGCTCCTGGAATCAGCAAAATATCCTCCTTCTGGCTCCTACGCATAGGGGCAGCCAGACTCTGCACACTGCCCCCTGCCCTAAGGACCATCCCCAGCAAATGGGAGCTATGGGGGTGATGGCTGCAGAAGAGGTAGTACAGAGCCACCTGCCAGCACCTCCCGGTAGCAGCTGCAGGGGATGTGCCACTGCTTCCAGGAACTGCTTAAGGTAAGCACCAGGGGCAGACTGGCCCGGCGGGACACTGGGGACACCGGAAATTTCCCAGTAGGCTGTCTTCCGAAGGGCCGGCTGCTGGGGGATTGTGACGGGGCGCCGCAGTCCCACATTTTAAATTCCCTGGCACCGCGTACCGGCCATGTACACACCGTGCTCAAACGCTGTGCAACAGGTAGAGGGGAGACACCCGGGCGTGACATGACATCACGGCCCGGGACTTTAAAAGCGCTCAGGCCAGAGTTGCACCGTGCAGTCCAGCTCGAGGCCTGGCACATGGTCTGGAGACCCGGAAGCAGCTGAGGCCCAATCAAAGACTCCAGCCCCGCAAACTGGAAGGCAGAAGGTAAGCGGGGGGGGGGGGGGGGGGGAGAGAGAATAGGAGGAAGGGGTGGGAGAGGAAGGGGCTTGTGCTGAGGGGAAGGGGGCAGGTCAGGAGAAGAAAGGCGAAGGCACCAAGGGACAGGGTGAAGGAGAGACAAATGCCAGGGGGCCAAGTGGAGACAATGAGGAAAAGGGCAGGAGGGGAGGTGTCAGTGGGAGGGGGGACAGGGTAATGCTGGGAGAGGAGAGGGTAAGGGCATTGGAGGCTGGAGGGGGAGGTGCTGGGATAAGGCTTGAAAGAGGAGGTGAGCATGAGGAAGGCAGAGATGGAGCAAGTAATGTGTGAGGGCACAGGGGCATGAGGGGAACAGGGGGCAGAGGGTGGTGAGGGGGTAGGCATCAGGGAAAAAGAGGGCAAAGGGGCAGGGGCAGTGAGGGAAGGGGGAGGCACTAGGAGGATGCAAGGGTAAGGGAAGGTACAGGTGCCAGGGGATTCTGGGGGTGAAGCAGAAAGGCAGACACCTGCAGGGGAGGGACCAGCGCCAGAGGAGAGAGGTAGGGTAGGTGAATAGAGGAAGGTGTTAGGAGAGGGGATGAGGAAGGGTAACTCACATGATCAGAGTGGGGCTACTGGAGGAGTGGGCACAAGGGGGAGAGAAGGGCTGGTGGAGGGGGGGCAGGTCTCAGGAGGGCTGAGGGCAGTGAGAAGGGCAGAAGTCTGAGTCAGGACAGCAGAGAAGGGTGAGGGGTTGGGGGGCAGCAGACACCAGAGGAATTGATGGAGCAAGGGGGGGAGACATGGCAGCAGAGGGAAAAGGTAGATGTTTATAAGGTATTTATTAATAACTTGGGGTATGTCTACACTACCACCCTAGTTTGAACTAGGGTGGTAATGTAGGCAACCGGAGTTGCAAATGAAGCCCGGGATTTGAATTTCCCGGGCTTCATTTGCATAAAGCCGGGCCCCGCCATTTTTAAATGTCCGCTAGTGCGGACTCCGTGCCACGCGGCTACACGCAGCACGGAGTCCGCACTAGCGGACATTTAAAAATGGCGGGGCCCGGCTTTATGCAAATGAAGCCCGGGAAATTCAAATTCCGGGCTTCATTTGCAACTCCGGTTGCCTACATTACCACCCTAGTTCAAACTAGGGTGGTAGTGTAGACATACCCTTGGGTGCCACAGTGGCACATCCAAACAAGCCACATGAACTCAGTACTGGTGCACATCACAAAATTCATTCTGCTTATGGGAGGAAATTCTTAGAGGGAACACTTCCCTCAGCCTCTCTGCCCCTGAGTTAATGTCACACACATTGGGTTAATGCAATTGCAGGATAGTTGCATGAGGGGGGTTTGGTGGGGGCCAAACTAGTCCCTATTGGTAGGAGGATGGTGGGAAAAGTCCTTAGAGGGGTCAGATGACACTTTTTACTTCTGGTCATGTGTCCATCTTGCCCTGAGAGTGTTACCTCCAGAGGCCCGGCTAATGGGAGTCAGAGGGTATGGCTAATAGGAGTTGGAGGCATTGTTAACAGGGGTCAGGGGTGTGGCTAATGGGGGTTAAAGAGTAAATTTTTAAAAAATTCTTTGATGTGAAAAAGTGGGCCATTCTCAATCCATTTCCCGGGCCTATTTTGATTGCCAGTCCACCCCTGTAAGCACCACCCATAACCTGCATCCCTAAGTCCCCCTGCACCACAAGACCCTGCCCTAGCCTTGATCCCCCTCCTGTGCTCCAAATCCATTCACCCCAGCCCACAGCAACCTCCTGCACCCCAAACCCCTCATCTCCCGCCCCACTCCAGAGCCCATACCACTAGCTGGAGCCCTCATAGCCCCGTGCACCCAACCCCCTGCCCCAGCCCTAATTCCCCCTCCCATCCTCTGAACCCCTCAGTTCCAGCTCAACACCCTCTCCTGCACTCCAAGCCCCTCATCTCCAGCCCCACCCCAGAGCCCACACCACTAGCTGGAGCCTTCATCCCATCCCACATCATAACCCCAATTTTGTGAATATTCATAGCCCTCTGTACAATTTTCATACCCTGATAGGGTTCTGGGTCCAAAAAGCAGGCTCATCCCTGTTTTAGATACTTGTCTTAGACTCCTGAACACTTCTTGTTGCCTCAGTATCTGAACACTGAACAACTGTTAACATATTTATCCTCATAGCAGCCATGGGAAGCAGAAAAGTGTTATTATCCCCAGTTTAAAGAAGGGGAACTGTGAGACTGAGTGACTCACCCATGGTCATACAGGAAGCCTGTGGCAAAGCAAGGAGCTTAACACTGGTCTCCTGAGTCCCATGTTACCATCCTATCGCACTGTTTCTCAGATCTGACTTAGAAGGAAACTACTAGAGGTAAGAGAATAGTTCTATCCTCATGATGATCCAAAATTCAGTCCCTTTGCTGAGACTGCCAAGGTCTGAGGGTGAAGGTGGTAGTTTTGTGAAGCAGGCACACGTCTACCAGGAACTGGGCTGAGAAATCAACTTAGTTTATATCAGCCAAGGAGCAGTAATCAGCTGGAAAACAGCTTAAATGATTAACTTGGGACCTGAGCCTGCAACCAATAGATCAGAGGTGAGCTTCTGGGTCCACATAGACCACTGGTGGTCAGGGTAGCTCTGTGTAAGCACAGCAGTCCACTCACACCCTATGAATAGCAGGATCCAAGTCTTGAACAATATTCAGACCCACAGAATAGCAGGTCAGAGGTGCTCTCACTCATTACAATTTCCCGTACCATCTAATGCCTGACATATTGTGTGTGAGTGTGTGTGTGTGTGTTTGTGCAGTTGATGAGCATTTACTTCTACAAGTAGCCCCTCTGACTCCAATGGAAATATTCCCATGAGTTGCAAAACCTGGCATGCTTTTAAAATGACAAATGTATAGAAGCTATAAATTTCCCCGTGTGAATATGAGTCACACATATCATTTTCACAAGGTCCTGCCTATACTGTACTTTCTGTGTCTTTTCTTTTTTTATATGAATACTGACTCAGTAGATATTTAACTAACAGGGGGATTTATCAGTCCATCTCTGATGATAAGGAAACCTCAGCACTTCTTTAATGTTCTCGTTTGCTCACTTCTTTTTTTTTTCCTGTACCATTTATAAGAGCAGTTTTAGCCCCAGATGGAAACTTAAAAGCTCCATCATGATCTTTCCAGGAGAAGAGAGTCCACTTTGAAGCTGTGATATGGTGAGTGCACAGGTCATTTTGAAAATAAAACATAAAGAGACACTAAACATGAAAGTTTTATTTTGTTCTCTAATGATAAGCATACACTGTGGAAGGTTGGGTATTGTTTTCTTTCTTTTTTGTTTGTTTTTTCTTTTGCGACTCATAGCTCCTTGTAGAACACATTTCTTTAAAAATGGTCTCTATGCTAAACTTCCACTGGTCTTGTTTACCTTGAACTCTGAAAAGTTGCCTGCCCTAACTTGTTGCTGCAATGAGACCCATTTGCTATCTCTATAAAAGAAAGAGCTTTTTTTGAAAATCAAATCCATTCCTTCCTTTCTGTCCTTCTTCTATCAGTGCTTTTTTGCTTTGAAATTGATTTCTAATATATGTATATATATTATAAATTATCCAGGACAAGACAGTTCACAAATCAGCTTACCACAGTTGGCCTACCAAATTAATCCCCTTTCAATTCAACACAACACAATTACTAATCGAACTCAGTCTTCAGCCATGTCCTTTTCTCAGCATTGCACATGTCCAGGTTTTCCACTTTGATTAGCTGTGGCTGAACAAATGGCCTAGTATACCTGCAACCCATATACAAGGGAAGCACATCTCCAGAAATCCAAGGGACATTGGGTATGTCATAGGATGTGGTGGGGAGAGGAGAAAGTCCAACAAAGGTTAGCACTAGATGTTCTCTTTTTTATGACAATAAGAGAAAGGCAATATCACTGACGTAACTGCGCTTTTACCTTTATATCAGTGTCACAAGTCTCCAACTATATTTACATCTACTGAATAACATTTTATTTTCACAAGACCCCCTTGATATCCGTGACTCTATCTTGGACTGCTATACTAAATTAGATAACTTGCATCTCTTATTTCTACAGTTCACAAACAAGCATTATCTCTTAGGTACCTGCTTCAATACACAAATAAAACGCCCTCCAGCCACACTCCCTCCCTCCTGGTTGTCACCTATCACCATGCACTGGAATCCATACATGGTATTGTGATGGGGCGGACAGGCCCCATACTGATGAACAGGGGGTAGCCCAGGCCCAGCTGGCGGAGGAAGCCCCGCCCCGCCGACCCTGCTGGGCATGCTCCCAGCAGCGGCTGGGTATAAAGGCAGAAGGAGCCCTGCAGTCAAGGAGGCTGCAGGGTGAGGGAGGAGACCAGGCCGGACCCTGACACGGAGAACGCAGCCGCCGACCCAGGGCGGCAGGAGCTCGCCCGCAGCCCCGGCAGGTACCGACTCGGAGGCGAATGGGCCCCAGGGGAACCAGGGCGCGGTAGGGAGCAGCCCAGGGCAAAGGACCAATAGCGCGGCTCGGTGTGTATCGGCCGGATCCCCCGCCGAGCGGGCAGGAGCCATAGGCCCTGCGTAAAGGGCCCTGGGCTGGGACCTGGTGGAGAGGGAGGGCCCGGGTCCCCCTACAACCCGTTTTCCCTTCCCTGGATAAACAAACCCCGGGCCAAGGGAGGCTTCTCAGAGCGGCTAGGCCTCTAATGCCGTATATGCCCTGATAGAGGGGCCTGGACTTTTACGTTGGGACTTTGGGTACTGTATAGGCCCGGTAGGAGGGGGCCAAAACCCCAGACAGGGGCGTACCCCCTGACAGGTAGCAAATAATTGCAAACCATACACTTTGTGGATCTCATCCTTAAATAAAGCTTTCCTGAACCCCTTTCTCTGGCCTGCGAGCAACCCTCTAAATCTTCTAAGCTCACCATCAGAAGCAAGCTCCCTGCGGACCAGGATACACCAACACAAAGCGGCTCCAAACCTTACTTGAACAACTGATGCAAGATCTGCAGACATACAATCATCAACATCCTCCATAGTGCACCTTTAAATAGCCATTGGTCCTATGCATGCGTATCACAACATGTGGTGTTCCTCATCCTATGTACTAAATGCCCCAATAACAACTATATGCATGAAACCAGACAATCACTATGCTCTCAGATGAACTCACGTATGGGTGATCGGGGAAGGCTGGGCTGGAGGAGGCAAGCTCCCAGCCACTCCCCTTTGGCTGAGGCTCCGCCCCCTGTAGGAGCCAAGCTGCCTCCCTGCCTCCCCCCACAATAGGGAGAGGAGGAGGGTGAATGGGCGCACACACCCCAGCCTCTCTGGCCCCGGAACATAGGGAAGGAGGAGGGTGCGTGCCCCCAGCTCTCCAGCCCCCGAGCACAGGGAGGGCAGGCAGAGCGGTTCCTGTGTCAAGCTGGAGCTCTTGGAGCACTCTGCCCCGGAACACTTAAAATGTGGGCAGGGCCAGGCTGGCCATTTGGGAAGGCAATGCCTTTCCCCACCTATGATACCCAACACCCATGAACTCACACAATGAAAAGAGACACAAACAACACATTAGTTGTAGATGGACAATTTTCACAAAGCCAGCACTCTATATCTGAACTATCAGATTTTGTCCTTATTGGAAACTGTCACAAAACTTTCAAAATATGAGCTTACAAGCTTCATTAGTCACTTTGTAGACACTAATAATCATGGACTGAACAGACGTACTGGATATATGGCTTATAGCAATAATCTATAATACACTAACAATTCCCCCCGCAACTGCTTTCCCCTCCTGTTTCCTTCCGTGACTGGTAGGGTTGCCAGGTGTCCGGTATTCTACCAGACAGTCCGGTATTTGCGCTTTTTGTCCAGTAAAAAAACAAATCAGAGAATACCAGACATGTGCAATGTCCGGTGTTCTCTGATTTTTCTGGCTGCGCATTGGACGGAAGCCTGGTGTGGGCAGGGGGAGCGGCTGGAAGGCAGGGCTATGATTGGCACTAGGAGCCTGTGATTGCACAGAAGACTGGCGGAGGTGGGGGAAGTGGCTGGGACTCCCAGCCACTCCCCCCATCCCTGCAAGGCTTCTGCGCAATCACAGGCTCCCAGCGCCTATCATGGCCCCGCCTCCCAGCCTGGGAGTCCCAGCTGGGAGGCGGGGTTGCAATCGCCACTCTGGGTGCCCCAGACCGGGGTGGGGGAGCTTATTATCCCGCATTCTTTTTTTGGTTTTTTTTTTTTGCTTGAGCAAAAAATACCACGTGGCCGGTATTTTTTGAGAGACCATCTGGCAACCCTAGTGACTGGAGTGATGTTAATGGGTTACTTCACTTTGAATGACCCCTTTAAATATGTGACCTGGCCTGCTGACAGAGAGGGGCAAAAGGGGCAACTGTCCCAGGGCCTGAAGATGGCTGCGGCAGAGGTCAGAACCTTCACTGCTGGAACCCTGTGAGATGCACTGCAGAGCCTCAGGCAGTGCACTCTGGACAGAGCTGGCAGCAGGGAGGAGGGGAGAGCATGGTCCGAGCAGAGCTGAGGGTCAGCTGCCTTGACTCCACCACTTTGCCCAAGGGCCTGGAGAGGCCTCACCTGTATGTGTCAATTACTTAGGCTGAACAATCTGTTCCCCCTTTTAGTGAGTTGTGGTAGGCTATGTCTACACCACCTCCTCTGTGGGTATAACTTAAATCACTCATGGGTGTGAAAAAAACCACTCCCCTGAGCAATGTAAATTACAGATATAAGTGTCCACTGTCAATATGGGCAGTGCTGTCAGCAGGAGAACTTCTGCTGCTGACATAGCTACTGCCATTCATCAGGGGTGAATTAATTATGTTGACAGGAAAGATCTCTCCTGTTGGCATAGAGCAAATACACTAGAGATCTTACATTGGTACCTCTGTGCTGCTATAAGCTCTCTTGTGTAGATGTAGCCTTCATTAGTTTTCCAGACCTGAAGAGCTCTGTGTAAGCTCACAAGCTTTTTTTTCTCATCAACAGAAGTTTGTCCAATAAAAGATATTGCCTCATCCACCTTGTCTCTCTAATACGCCGGGCTCAACACAGCTACACCACCCTTATCCACAGTTATATTAACACTCCTGCTTGGGAAAGGAATGACACAAATGCCGTACTTGTCAGGAGAGTCAATAGTCATGAGTGTTCCATTTTATCTTTCAACCAGCATCATAATAAGATAATTATCTCTGAAGATCACTTTTTGAAAAAGTAATCCGGTATTTTAACGTTTTGTCTAGCTATAGTGACAGTGAGCAAGTGTATTATAGGAAGCTAATTACATGGGCAGTTCTCTCCTTTATATGAGAGCTTTATCCTTTAGATCTAAATAATGAACATACCTTCTACAGTGTCACTCATTTGGGTATATCAAAGTGCTTCTTGGACACTCTATAAGTAATTACTAGCTGGCACGTGAATAATTCATAGGATAGAAGAAGTGGAGCTACCACTTCTCCCCTTCATCCCACCTTGTCTCTCTTCTCTCTCCCACCTTTTTTCCTTCTTCTTCTTCTTCTTCTTCGGCTAAGACTACACTACAAAGAAGTCGGAAAATGATACGCAAATTGTGAACCACAATTTGCATATCGTTTTCCGCTTTTCTTCTGAAAGAGGCTTTTCTGATATTTGGCCCATGTACAAATGGCCAAATGTCAGAACAAAATCCTCTTTTGGAACAACCCTTTTTTCCTTGTGAAATGAGGTTTACAGGGATGTTGACAAAATGTGTCTGCTTTTCCGACATTTTTTTTTTTGAAAAGCGGACGCATTCTTTGGACATGGCAAAGCTTTCCCGGGATATCGGAGATATCCCAGAAAAGCTCCGTAGTCAAGACATACCCTTCCTCTTCCTCTTCTTCTCTTTTTATTTGTCACTCTTAACTCTCAAAAGAGAGGGGGGGAAGTGCCTCAGGGCTTTTGAAAATCTCATGAGGAGCCCATATGCCTGCGTTTTTTTTAAGCCTGGCCATAAATTCAGAGGCAAATCTAGAGCTGACAATGTTGATGCCAACAACACGTTCTCCAAGTCTTCTCTAGTTACACTAACTTAGACCTCTTTTGACTCTCCCAGCCAAATTAAATAGTGATGTGTAAGAAGATGTATGTTATACATCAATGAGTGTATATGAGTCTAACTGAATCTAAATTACACATTACTTATATGCTGACAAGGCCAGAAGAAGAAGTAAATTACAGCAGTTTAGACTCCATTACTTTCACCTAAACACACTTATGAATTTGGCTAAGTGGGTCAAAATCAGTCCTGCTTTAAATGGGTTAATTATAGTCAATGGAATTCCAATGAATAAAAAAACTTACTGAAACCTTCCCAAGATGTCATGAACACTGTAAAATCACCTTCATTCTATGAGTTGTACAATTCGAACATTTTTTTGAAAATGTCTGCAGAATTTGGTATTGTATTTTTTCACGTTTTCATTGTTTTGCTTTCAAAATAAATCTTTTTTTAAAAAGTGTTTTGATTTTGACGTAGAAAATTTCCAGTTTTGAAAAAGAAAGGAATGATGACCAACAATGCAAAAGAATAAAACAGAGATGTGGCAGCCAAAAATATGAACAAACGAAGAAAAGTACATTGATCAAACACAGACATATAAAGAAAGGTCTAGCAGCTGGCTATGAAACAAACACAAAAAGGAAATGTTCAGTAACTAAACAAAAAAAAGAGAAATGTTCTGAGGATCAACCACAGGAAAAGGAGAAAGAAATCAGAAGTTCAATGACAAAATACATGAATGCAGAAAAGGGAGAAAAAGAAGAGGCGCCCACTGATGGAATATGCAAACAGAAAGAAGACTTATAACCACAAACTAAAGAATAAACAAGAAGCTTAAAAGTGAACAAAGAACATGAAAGCTGAGAAACCAACATGGTACATTTTCCATTTAAATTCTCCTTGGAACATTTTTAAATCCCACATATTTTGAAAACAAAACCATTTTTTAGTTTGAGGAACATTTTCATTTAAAAAAGAATTCCAACACAGTTTTCCCATTTAAAACATTTCAACCAGCTCTAATTCGACATCCCAACACCAAAGAAAAAAAATAATGTATTTGTCTTTGAAATGGGAACATCTTCATCTGAATCATAGACTAACAACAAGAGAAGGACCCATCAGCATTACCGAGTACAGCAACAGGAAAAGATTAGTAAGATAATATTCCTATAGGCCTCTACTATTAGCTAGTAGCCCCTTAGTAATGATGCCTAAGCTTTTTGGGTAATGTTTTACAGCCACTGCGTTGCTTAATATACATGATATATCATAACACCTTCAGAAGAATGCTATGCAACTCATTCCACACTAGGGAAGCGGTGGAGTGAGTGGATGGATGGAATTCCATTTAGAGAGCCATGGAAGAGACTTTTCCTGGTGTTCTGCTAGAATCCACTGGGCTCACTTCCTGTTCTCCATAAGTCTTAGAGGGGTAGCGGAGTTAGTCTGTAACTTAAAAAAAAAAAGAGAAAGTGGTCCTGTAGCACCTTAGGGTGTGTCTAAACTCTATCCCTCTGCCGACAGAGGGATGTGGATTAGGGACTTCACTATTTCAAATGAAGCGGTAATTTAAATATCCTGAGCTTCATTTCAATAGAAATGGCCGCCGCCTTTTGCCGACGAGACACTTTGCCGGCAAAAACCGGTAGTCTAGATGGGGATTGGTCGACAAGGAAAACCTTTTCCGACTGATCACTTATGCCTCGTGCAAAGCGGTTTACAGAATTGGTCAGAAAAGGCTTTCCTTGTCGACTGATCTCCATCTAGACTGCTGCTTTTTGCCGGCAAAATGCCACGTTGGTAAAAAGCGGCGGACATTTCTATTCAAATGAAGCGCGGGATATTTAAATCCCTGCTTTATTTACAATAGCGATGTGCCTAATCTACATCCCTCTGTCGGCAGAGGGGTGTAGTTTAGACGCACCCTTTGAGACTAACCAAAAAATTACATGGTATCATGAGCTTTCGTGAGCACAACCCACATCTTCATCTCTGCTCATCTGAAGAAGTGAGCTGTTCTCCATAAGGGATTTCTGTCATTTCCCATCACCAATTTCAAGGCCCTTTTCAGAGTAGTGATGCGAGGTCTGCCTCTGTGACCTTCTAACAAGGGATGGGCAAAACAGCAGGCACTTGAAAGAGGCTCCTCAGTTTAGCCCTGCTTTGGCAGAATTAAATTAAGAGTGGCTTGGATCTGCATGTCATTTATCTCAAATCCCTGAGTGTGTGGTATTCAGACAAATGGTTCTGGCCTACTTGTATGTCTGAGCTAGAGAAAAGTCCTAATAACTGAGTCATGAACATCAATAGAGCAATTACATGAAGATGCTACAGCAAGATAGTGGGCCAAGAGAGTCCCACATGCGCAGATCCCCTCAAGCCACCACTATCTTTGTAACCAAAAGGAAACGAAAAGCATAAATGCAAGATCCTCATACAGAGGATGCCTCCCATGTAGGGAAGGACAGTGAAAGGTGTCCTGATATGCATCGTTTTTCTGCTATTTGCAATAGCCACACTGGCACAGTTAGGTTTCATCAGCCTTACTCTCTTTCCTTGAGGAGCCTGCCTCTGAAATGTAATGCAAAATTCCCTCATTGCCACCAAGGTGCTCACTTCTGAGAATTAGTAGAAACCCCAAAGACACTGCACCATTGGAAAGAAATGAAAGAAGATCTTGTTGTGCTGGGCTGTTGCAGCTGTGAGTAGAGGGAAGTATCACTCTGTAATCAGAGACATTATACCCAAATGGAAGGATTAATAGGGAGCTATCAGCAATTAGTACCGTTGTTATTGCCTGGCACATTTTTTTATTTATTGAAGTGGGCAAGTCATGATACCTGAGGGATCGGAGGCCCAAGTACATGAAAACATACAGAGGAAGGGAGTGGAGAGACAGTACTATTCATTTTGGAAATTACCTTTTTTTCCCCCTGTTGGATTATAACAGCTTGGAGGCATATGGCCCTATGTGCATTATACATCCCAAGATCATTACAAACGCCTCTGATTTATGGCAGGGGCCAGGTGGTACAGCAGGCTACTGCGCTATCCTTTTACCTGTGGAATCATGAATCAGGGCACAAGTAGAATAAGTTTGCTGGTTTTAGTGTACTCTCTAGTGGAACTTTATTTTCATAAAACTAAAGCTGAGCAAATTTTTTTGTGGGGAGGGGGTCAATTAGTCCAAAACTGCACTTTCAAAACTGTGCATTTGGGTCAAATTCAGAAAATAATCCCTCCCCTCCAAAAAACAAAAAGTAGATTTCTGAAAAAGTCAAAATGTTTTGTTTTTACATTTTGTACATGAAAAAAATTGGCTTTTCCTTTCAAAATTACATTTTATTTCAAAATTTAACTAGATATACTTTTATAAAAGAGTAATAACAGCCTAAGTAATTGTTATTTTTTTTTCATTTTGGTGAGAAGAAAAAGAGAAAAAAATGTTATTGCAGGTCAATACAAAATGATTTTTTTTTAAATTTTTTAGTTTGGCTATGCAACCAAAGAACCAATTTCCCAGCCCTATCTAAGACCCATATTGGCCAATGCTGCTCAAACTGACCTTCACCACTCACAGGGGACTCTTAGCTGGAAATAGCTGACATTGTTGCAGACTAGAGTGAAGTTGCATTGGCAGAACTGTTGTAGGGCAAATATACTAGAAGAGCAGGGATAGATCAAGGACTGAGACACCTTTGCAGAGCTGGCATGAGCATAGCTGGAAATATGCAGATTGGGAGTGAGGTGAGAAAAGGAGGAGTTTGGGAGCCCAGAACTGGAACAGGACGTTGCAGTTCAGAGTTGAGTGATGGAAACTCGCTCAGTTCTCTCATTGGCAACCTCTTATTCTTCCTTCACTGACCACACCCCAACATTTCATAACAAAACCAACACCCCCCTTATTATGTACTGATTTTCAAAATACTGTGTCAGCTGGAAGACCTAACTCAGATGCTTTTGCTCTATTGGTATTCTCTCCTTTGAGGGAAGATTGCTTGCAGTTTTGGTAAGCATTAGTGTTCATTTGAGATTTGGCGAAGTCTACAGGGTGGATAGGATGGTTTTTTAATTACCACCTGGTCCTAGTGTTCTCTCTCCAATGCACATGCACCCTCCCTCTCTTCTTCTGCAAGCCTCTCTCTGTCTGTCCCTTACCTCCCAGTACTTATTTCTTCCATGTCATTTGGGGTATGTCCACACTACAGAGGTTTTTTTCCAAAAGAACACCAATTACATCCACACTGCAATCACGTTCTTTCAAAAAAAAATCGAAAGAACTGAGGATTTTTTCCGACATTGGTAAACCTCTTTCTACGAGGAAGAGGCCTTTTTCCAAAAGAGCTCTTTCGGAAAAAGGCGTGTGTGGATGGGGAAGAGGGAGTTCTTTCGAAAGAAGAGGAAAGAGGAAAAAGCACAGGTGCCCTGGTGGCCACTCCACCCACAGTAATTACAGTTTACATGCGAGATAGCGTCCACTCAGTGGGGACGCTATCTGTCCAAAAAGCAGATTGCTTCTTCGATGCACTTTCACAGTGTGGATGCTCTCTTTCAGAAGAAGTTTTTTCAGAAGATCTCTTTTAGAAAAGCTTCCAAAAGAAGCCTGCAGTCTAGACATAGCCCCACACATCAACCACAAGTTCAGTAATTAACTTTCTCCCTGAAGGGCAGCAATGTCTAGTATCATATGACTTATCTAGCAGCACTAGTTCAATCTCCAAAGGAAGCATTAGGACCCAATTGACATTCCAGCTGCCACTGCCTGCATGTGTGCTACTTAACCCCTCCTGAAGAGGTTGGGCTTTACTGTCCTATGACTGAATTAACCTGAGTTCAAGCAAGCACATCATGAGGCTACTCAGTGCAGATGCTAGGATCAGAAGGGCTCATTTAGGAACAGATGCTTTCATTACCAAAATACATAGACCTTTGTATGTTTGGAGAAATTTCAGCTCTTTCTCCTTAGCCATTAAAGAATTTATTGTGCACTAGCTCACAGGAACTGCAGCAGAACCCTTCAGGTCAATCTCAGCTGAGTCAGATATCTTCTCCACCTCCTCCCTTGTTGTTTACACCCAACCACTGAGCTCTGGAAGTCAATGATCATTGACAATGTGACACAGAGATCTACAGACCTAGCAAGTCTAATGTCAGCTGAACTGACAATACTGGATCCTGGGCATCATGAGAGGAGATGCAAAAGTTTCATCTGTCAATAGCTGTGCCCTTCCACTGACTTTTGGATGTCTAACCATGACTTCAGGAGCAGAAGAAATTAATATTTGGGATGAAGAGTTGTCATATCCTTTAGCCTCTCAGTCTCCTTTTCTGGCAGGCTGTTTGCTACATGCGGCCAATTAATTAGAAACCTTTTAGATGTGCTTATATAGCGAAGAACTAAAGCTTAAGGAATTAGCAGTTGGGTATTTTTTTGTTCTGATAGAAACAGAGATCTCATTTTTTCTTCAATATCTGAAGGGCTAGATACTGGAAATCTCATAGTTGCACAGTTTCTTTTTTCACTTTTGTTTGCAAAAGGATCTTAAAATCTCTGCTATTTAGGGGAGAGAAAGTTGGAATGTCACATTTTTTCTTCTGTGAGCATCCAGCTACATCCATGACTTTCTCACAGGGAACTGCATTTGCAGCAGAGGTCTGACAACCTCCAAAATGTGTATCTTCAGGAAACTTCTGACAATTTGAGAGGGACACAGACTCAGCATGACAGGACAGACTGAAATAGGTAGCATGCCAGCAATCCTGGACAGGTAGAATAGTGACTTGTTCAGAGTTACAAACATGTCAGAGCTATGTGCTTTAACATTCTTGGAAATACCAAGGTTCAGTACTGTGTTAAACAAACTATTAAAAAAATAAAGGGGAAGTAGCATTTTTCCTTTGCATAGTAAATTTCAAAGCTGCAATAAGTCAATTCAGCTGTAAACTTTTTGAAGAACAACCACAATGTTTTACTCAGAGTTACAAACATGTCAGAGCTATGAACAACCTCCCTTATCCACGTGGTTTGTAACTCTGAGGTTCTACTGTATTTGATTACTGTGGTACTAGACTGAAGTTGAAACAGTGACCTAGAGAAGAAAGAGTTCAATTCCCATTCCGAACCCTCTGCACCATCCAGCATCCCTTAATTGATCCTGCAAGATGCTGAGGATCTTCACCCCTCATTGATTTCCAAGGACTAGGTGCTGGAAGAGCCAGCAGGAAAAATCTGAACATGGATTTGGCCATGGGAGAAAATGCAGAGTGAGAGAAAACGCCAAGAAACCAGCTGAAAATAAACATGAAAACAATCAACACTCTTGCTTTGTCTATGCAGCCGGTGATATCAATAAACAATGTCAGCATCTCATTCTCTCAAATTACAACATTGTCCAGACACTTGGATGCAATAACAGCTTCTTTATGAGGTACTGATGTAGATTAGGGTTAAAATAATTCTTAATGGCAAGATTCATGCCTGAGTGCCCTCTCCTAAAATATGCCATTCCTGAAACATTTGCACAGAGAGATGATGAGAACCTGGCTCAGCCCTTCAGTGTACTCAGAAAAGCTGCCACTACTGGTTAAATGGGTCGTACAGTTTGATGTTCGGGTCCTTAGCTTAAAAGAGGAAAAATACCCCTGAGTACCAGAATAGCTTGTTTCTTCATTAGATGCCATTAGACCTGTCACTGTAGTGGTTGCTATATGAGACCTGGAACTAATGACTCCTCCAGACCCGCAAGAGACACAAGGAAGATCTGTTCTTTCGCATTACTACACCTGCTGCTAGAGAAGCGATTATCTTGTCGCTCAAGCACTGCCTTCTCTGAGGAGGAGACAGGGAGGCAGTTAAGTTATCCAGAGATTGCCCAAAATTTTCATATTTTTGAAAGGGAACGGTGAGATGATGGATTATGGGAAACTGTCAAAAGAGGCATTGCAGCCTTTGAAGCTGACTGGGGCTTGATTGCAGTTTTGCATAGAATAGGGGCACTTTTGAAGACGTGTAATTTAAAGGCTCATTGCTTGCTTCCTACCTGGCATTGTGAGAGCAGGAAAAAATGCTGGAGTCTAGTCTATTTGCAATCAGCTGTTTGTGTTCTACTACAGAATAGTCTACGAAATCTCATGAAATAGTAGGTAATGAAAACGCATGGCTTATTCTGAATTGCTTTAAAGTGATCAGCCAGTGACTGGAAAACTAGAGATGAAATTGATGGAACAGTCTCCGATATTTGCTTTATGTAACTCCCCCTGACGTTGGAAGCCTGCATTTTGTTACATTCACATTGCCTGGGAGAATTATTGGCTTTCCTATGCATTTACCTCTGTCAGTCATTCTCCTTCTTGTGATGCTACTGCTAGCATGTATATGACTTGCAAAGCAGCATCCCAATAAATCAAGGTTTGGATGAAGAGGACAAACATCATTCTCTTCCAGTATGAGATACCAGCTTCAGTGAACACTTTTCATTTCCATAATGCCTCTTGTTTGTGGCCCTGCTCTAATTCTTAGCAGCAAACTCACTCAGACACCGCAGTTAGGACTGGCAGATCATGGAGTTTATCTTCTTAAACTAGATGCTGGTGTGATTCAGATCCAGAGAGAAGGATGAATGGTTGATTTGGACTTCCTGAGTTTTCACATGTGATGGCCAGTTGGGAACCCGCCTTTGTTTTAGCAAATCATGTTGTGGTAAGAAAGAAAAATGCCTCCCCTCCCTGAAAGTGCAATTTCCCATCAGTTTTGTTGATAACGATTTTTTTTTTTGCACAGTTCTAGTTAATGAGATGCACAGCTTTAATTTTGACATTGAGGCCAACTTCCCCATAGAATTGCCAGACAACATCCCTTTGATTCTACCTCCTTTCTTTATACTACAGGGATCAGCTATGCCACCAGATACCATCCATGTCACTCAGTTCCTTTCATCATGCCTATGTTTATGTCACTGTTTCATCAATCCTTGAGTCCTTCTTTCACTGCTACTGTGAACTTCAAGTGGAAAACTATGATATACCTTGTATACTGACTCCTGGCCCCTACACACAGACACCAGGGTTTCAGCAGGGTAAAACATGGCATCATCCTTCAACACCTAAATCACCATTTTCTACCATTTCAGATACAAGTGAAAATCTTTTATAGCAGGCTGCTCGAGGGACTATGACCAGCCCTTAGGAAGAGTCAGTACTGTAAGCTAGTGTCACTTGCATATACTCAGTTCTTCTGCCATGGAAAGTCAAGGCAAGTCGAAACTCCAAACACGTGATCTGACCACTCCTGAATTCTGGGAATGATTGGAATCTGCTTTTGAATACTGAATATCCCATAACCCCAGGGAAACTCATAACATCCTGTCCCAGAATGCACTGGGCTCAGTACAAAGCCTCAGGTGTATTCTCTAGGCAGAGCTACTCTTTAGTTATTCTAAACTCCAGATATTGCCAGAGGGGATACTGCCAGAGCTTTACAGGGCTCATTTTGAATGCTTGCACCATAAAGCATGTACCATTCCTAGCATCAGTTTAGCACAGAGGTCTTGATTGCTTGGGCCATGTCTGAATATTCTTCCTCTAATGCCTAGACATGGCCCCTACAAGTCAATATTGAGAGGCTGTGGCATGAGCACAGTGGGGAAGCTTGTCCTATCACTGTCCTTGCTGTACCTATTTTATGAATATAAAGAGACTTTCAGTTTACAGGTCTGTCAATCTATGCCTTCCACCAGAATGATACTCACAAACAATCATAAAGGAAAGGGGCAAAAAAGGCATTTTTTGCCTGAAGTGGTGGATTTTCTTTTTCCTCTGAGCTCTGGATCTTTTGAATGCTGTAGGAGGTGACTGACTTTCATACAGAAAGAGAGAGAGAAAACATGGATTTAAGGGAGAAATTAAGAAAAAAAAAATCTAAAAATATAGCATAGTTGGGATCACAGGAGTCCCATGGAGGCAGAATGGAACATGCATCTGAGGTGATTACTTGAAGGAGACAAGGGGAAAAGGGAAAATCTTTCTTCCCTTAAAACAATCTGAAAGGCCAGGAACCATAGAGAAAACCAGGCAATTTCACACAATTCCTGTGGGAGATAGCTGTTTTCCTGAATCTCCTAATTAATTATACATGCTACTGAAGAGATGTAATGCCGCTTCAAATAATAATAATAATAAATTAAAATAAAAGACAGGGAGGGAGAGGGGAGACAAAATGGTTTTGTTAATCTGAGTTAGAGCTAATTTCACTTTAATCAAAGCTGGCAGGAAATGGCAAGCTCTGGAACTTGTCACAGTAAGCAGTTATAAGAACATAAGAACGGCTGTACTGGGTCAGACCAAAGGTCCATCTAGCCCAGTATCCTGTCTACCGACAGTGGCCAGCACCAGGTGCCCCAGAGAGGGTGGACCGAAGACAATGATCAAGCGATTTGTCTCCTGACATCCCTCTCCAGCCTCTGACAAACAGAGGCCAAGGACACCATTTTATCCCCTGGCTAATAGCCTTTTATGGACCTAACCTCCATGAAATTATCTAGCTTCTCTTTAAACTTTATTATAGTCCTAACCTTCACAGCCTCCTCTGGCAAGGAGTTCCACAGGTTGACTACACGCTGTGTGAAGAAGAACTTTCTTTTATAAATTTTAAACCTGCTCCCCATTAATTTCATTTGGTGTCCTCTAGTTCTTCTATTTAGGGAACTAATAAATAACTTTTCTTTATCGGCCCTCTCCACACCACTCATGATTTTATATACCTCTATCATATCCCCCCTCAGTCTCCTCTTTTCTAAACTGAAAAGTCCCAGTCACTTTAACCTCTCCTCATATGGGACCCATTCCAAACCCCTAATCATTTTAGTTGCCCTTTTCTGAACCCTTTCCAAGGCCAAAATATCTTTATTAAGGTGAGGAGACCACATCTGTACACAGTATTCAAGATGCAGGTGTACCATAGTTTTATACAGGGGCAGTAAGATATTCTGGGTCTTATTTTCTATCCCTTTCTTAATAATTCCTAGCATCCTATTTGCCTTTTTGACCGCCGCTGCACACTGTGTGCAAGTTTTCAGAGAACTGTCCACGATAACTCCAAGATCTCTTTCCTGATTTGTCGTAACCAAATTAGCCCCCATCATACTGTACGTATAGTTGGGGTTATTTTTCCCGATGTGCATTACTTTACACTTATCCACATTAAATTTCATTTGCCATTTTGTTCCCCAATCACTCAGTTTGGTGAGATCTTCTTGGAGTCCCTCACAGTCTGCTTCTGTCTTGACTATCCTAAACAGTTTGGTATCATCTGCAAACTTTACTACCTCACTTCTTACCCCTTTCTCCAGATAATTTATGAATAAGTTGAAAAGGATTGGTTCCAGGACTGACTCGTGGGGTACACCACTAGTTACCCCTCTCCAATCTGAAAATTTACCATTTATTCCTACCCTTTGTTTCCTGTCTTTTAACCAGTTCTCAATCCAAGAAAGGACCTTCCCTCTTATCCCATGGCCATGTAATTACACAAGAGCCTTTGGTGAGGGACCTTGTCAAAGGCTTTCTGAAAATCCAAGTATACTATATCTACTGGATCCCCCTTGTCCGCATGTTTGTTAACCCCTTCAAAGAACTCTAACAGATTAGTAAGACACGATTTCCCTTTACAGAAACCATGTTGACTTTTGTCCAATAAATTATGTTCTTCTACATGCTTCACAATTTTATTCTTTACTATTGTTTCGACTAATTTGCCCGGTACTGAAGTTAGACTTACCGGTCTGTAATAGCCAGGATCGCCTCTAGAGCCTTTTTTAAATATTGGTGTCACGTTGGCTACCTTCCAGTCATTAGGTACGGAAGCCGATTTAAAGGATAGGTTACAAACCACAGATAATAACTCAGCAGTTTCCCATTTTAGTTCTTTTAGAACCCTTGGATGAATGCCATCCGGTCCCGGAGATTTGTTAACATTAATTTTTTCTATTTGTTCCAAAACCTCCTCTAATGACACTTCAATCCGGGACAGTTCCTCAGATTCATCACCCACAAAGGATGGTGCAGATTCAGGAATCTCCCCAACATCCTCAGCCGTGAAGACTGAAGCAAAGAAATCATTTAGTTTCTCCGCAATGGCTTTATCGTCCTTGATTGCTCGTTTTATAGCTCAATCATCTAGGGGACCCACAGGTTTTTTAGCTGGCTTCCTGCTTCTAATGTACTTAAAAAGCATTTTGTTATTTCTTTTTGAGTTTTTGGTTAGCTGTTCCTCAAAATCTTTTTTTGCTTTTCTTATTACATTTTTACACTTGATTTGACAGTGTTTATGTTCCTTTCTATTTATCTCACTAGGATTGGACTTCCACTTCTTAAAAGATACCTTTTTGTCCCTCACTGCTTCTTTTACATGGTGGTTAAGCCACGGTGACTCTTTTTTAGGTCTCTTGCTATGTTTTTTAATTTGGGGTATACATTTAAGTTGGGCCACTATTATGGTGTCTTTAAAAAGTTTCCATGCAGCTTGCAGGGATTTGGCTCTAGTCACTGTGCCTTTTAATTTCTGTTTAACTAACCTCCTCATTTTTGTGTAATTCCCCTTTTTGAAATTAAATGCCAGGGTGCTGGACTGCTGAGGTGTTCTTCCCATCACAGGAATGTTGAATGTTATTATATTATGGTCACTATTCCCAAGCGGTCCGGTAACGCTTATATCCTGGACCTGATCCTGCACTCCACTCAGGACTAAATCGAGAATTGCCTCTCCCCTTGTGGGTTCCTGCACTAGCTGCTCCAAGAAGCAGTCATTTAAGCCATTGAGAAATTTTATCTCCGCTTCTCTTCCTGAGGTGACATGTATCCAGTCAATATGGGGGTAATTAAAATCCCCCATTATTATAGAGTTCTTTATTTTAGTAGCCTCTCTAATCTCCCTCAGCATTTCAATGTCAGTATCGCTGTCCTGGTCAGGTGGTCGGTAATATATCCCTACTGCTAATTTCTTATTATTGGAGCATGGAATTACTATCCATAGCAATTCTATTGAACATGTTGATTCACTTAATATTTTTATTTCATTTGATTCTACGTTATCTTTCACATACAGTGCCACTCCGCCACCCACCCGGTCTGCTCTGTCTTTTCTATATATTTTATATCCCAGTATGATTGTGTCCCACAGATTTTCCTCATTCCACCAGGTTTCAGTGATGCCTATTATGTCAATCTCCTCATTTAATACGAGGTACTCTAGTTCACCCATCTTATTAGTCAGACTCCTAGCATTTGTGTACAAGCACTTTAGAAATTTGCCACTGGTTATTTGTCTGCCCTTCCCTGATGCATTGGATTCCTTTGTATGCGGTTGTTTGTCTGCTCTGGCCCATGGTTTGCCCTCTCCTGTCCTCTCTTTCTGACTACAGCTTAGAGAATCTCTATCAATGGATTCTCCTCTAAGAGAAGTCTCCCTCCGATTTACGTGCATCTCCGCACCAATCGGCTTTCCCCCATCTCTTAGTTTAAAAACTGCTCTACGGCCTTTTTAATGTTTAGTGCCAGCAGTCTGGTTCCACCCTGGTTTAGGTGGAGCCCATCCTTCCTGTATAGGCTCCCCCTCTCCCAAAAGTGTCCCCAGTTCCTAATAAATCCAAACCTCTCTTCCCTACACCATCATCTCATCCATGCATTGAGACTCTGAAGCTGTGCCTGCCTACCTGGCCCTGCGTGTGGAACTGGAAGCATTTCCGAGAATGCCACCATAGAGGTCCTGGATTTCAGTCTCTTTCCTAGCAGCCTAAATTTGGCCTCCAGGACATCTCTCCTACCCTTCCCTACGTCATTGGTACCTACATGTACCATGACCACCGGCTCCTCCCCAGCACTACACATAAGTCTATCTAGGTGCCTCGAGAGATCCGCAACCTTTGCACCAGGCAGGCAAGTGACCATACGGTTCTCCCAGTCATTACAAACCCAACTATCTATGTTTCTAACGATCGAATCACCCACTGCTAACACCTGCCTCTTCCTAACTGGCATTCCCTCCCCCTCAGAGGTATCCTCAGTGCGAGAGGATTCCGCAACATCCTCTTGGGGGAGGGTCCCAACTACGGGATGGTTTCCCTCTGCTCCCATTAAATGCTCTGTTCCCTTGAGACTTTCATCCTCCTTAAGAGCACTGGGGCTCTCAGACTGGAGGTGGGACAGTACTACAGTGTCCCGGAAAGTCTCATCAACATAGCTCTCTACCTCCCTTATCTCATCCAATTCAGCCACCCTGTCCTCCAAAGCCCGAACTCGGTCTCTGAGGGTCAGGAGCTCCTTGCAACGGGTGCATACATACGCCACCCGCCCACAGGGCAGGTAATCATACATGTTACACTCGAAGCAAAAAACAGGATAGCCCCCACTCTGCTGCTGGGCTTCTGTCTCCATTTTTCGAATGAATAAGTTTAAGTATAAACTGGGATTCTTTTTAAACCTCTGGAGTATAGATTATTCTAAGAGGTATGTTTTAAAGAAAGTCACAAGTGCCCTCTAAACTCCCCCTCTAAACTCCCTCTCCAAACTCTCCTGTTAGCTGTTCCTGGTCACTGAGTCACAGGCTTATATTGCTCTGGTAGCCCCTCCCCCTGACTGAGACTCAGCCAATGAATAGAGGCTTCTAGATTTCAAACCTTTTAGAAGCTCCTTCAAACAAACAGACAAACCAAACAAACAAACAATCCAGACAAACACAAGCTCAGCACACTGCAAATAACTCCCCCACACACAAACACACACTCTAGACAGCCACTTACCACAAGGGTCCCGTTTTACTCCTCTTTTACCTGGAGAACTCCCTCTCCAAACTCTCCTGTTAGCTGTTCCTGGTCACACTCCCTGTCTTTAACTGATCAAACATTTCACGGATGACCATCAGGGTGAAGTGAAGGTTTCCTTAGGCTTCACATAAGCATAGTGTCAACAGATCCCAGTGTTTCTTACCAATTACTACCTGGCCATTGCTCCTTCAGTCTGAACAAATGGGGTTCATATATCTAAATCCACTTACACACCCATATTCATTTTTATAACAAGGGGGAATATTTAGCCTGCAAGCTTGGTAAAGACCAACTCCCCTAGCTCAGGCTCATCTAGGGCAAAGGGTGGGTTTTGACTCACCTTGGAGGGATGCTTAAGGGATAGGTCCTCAGTTGTTGGAAAGAGTGATAGCTCCACTCACATCACACTGATTTAGAACAGGTCAGGATTTCACCTTTGTCCACACACCATAAGATTCCTGGTTGGAGGCTCAGGGTAATGTGGGATTCACAAAAAAACAAGTTCAGCTCCTGGATGATGAATTCTGCCACTTGTTTAAGTCTTTTACAGAGCCTGGCCTGCAGTTAGAATTTATTTATAGTGTTTATTGGATTTCTCCAATATGAAAAAGCTTCCATTGCAAAAACAAAATTAAACAGCAGATTTCCACAACAGCCAAGAGAACTAAGCCCCCTATGGAAAACAAAACTCCTTTTCCTCAGACAGAACTCATCCTATCAAACCGCTCCCATACATAGATGCACCTTGCCCAGAAGGTCAACACAGCGAGGCTGTTTCAGACCATTGTCAGGAACTTTTTGCAACATGGCATGGTTAAGCCCATTTAATCTTCATTATATATAAGCAATATCACCATGCTTTAAAGTTCTTGGAACTATCACTTAACTTCCTAAATGTCTTGGCTACTGTTGATAAACAAAGCCTTCTAGGATTACATTAATTGTCCTAATAAAGACAAATGAATTTGGGTCTTTCAAGCTGATCTATCCCACATTCCTGGTGATATCGAGGTAGTGGATGTCACAATTGCTTCTATGTCCACAGTACATGCAGGGGTGATGGAACAATTTGTATAGTAGGAATGCTGAGAGCCATTTACAGTGTAAACCCTGCATGTGCTGAAAGCCACTGCAAACCAGGGGGTGTGGCAGCATTCCCAGCATGCCTAGTTCCAGTACTTATGAGTACTCCTTCCTTCTCCTACAGGAAAGTCTATTTCCAGCTAACTCTTTCCTTCTTTTTCTGGAGTGTTTCCTTCATCAGTGATGCATCTCCATCCTCTGGATGTTCCTAAAGCACTGTTTGCCCCAAGCTAGGACTGGATGACAGAGGATGGATTGCTCAATCACTGTCCTGTTCTGTTCATTCCCTCTAACGCACCTAGTATCAGCCACTGTCAGAAGACACGATACTGGTATAGAATGACTATTGGTCTGACCCAATATAGTTGTTCTTATGACCATTCAGCTGAGGGGATGTTTCTGTTAGTAGACAACTGTCCACTTTTAAAAACACTTTTCTCTTAATTCCTTCTCGTTTGTTCACTATGGCTACGTCTAGACTGCATCCCTTTGTTGACAGAGGGATGCAAATCAAGCACATCGAAATTGCTAATGAAGCAAGGATTTAAATATCCCATGCTTCATTAGCATAAACATGGCCACTACTTTTTTCAAAACAGAGCTTTTTCGAAAAATCCCCCAGCAGTCTAGATGTGGATCTGTTGAAAATAAAGCCTTTTTCGACAGATCCTGTATTCCTCAAAAAAAGAGGTTTACAGAATCCGTCGAAAAAGGGTTTATTTTCAAAAGATCCACATCTAGACTGCTGGTTTTTTTTTGAAAAAGCTCTGTTTAGAAAAAAAGCGGCAACCATGTTTATGCTAATGAAGCATAGGATATTTAAATCCCTGCCTCATTAGCAATTTTGACATGCCTAATCTACATCTCTCTGTCAACTGAGAGGTGTAGTCTAGACACAGCCTTGGTGGTTGTAAGTGTATTGCCATGAAAGTCTATAGGATGGACTGTGTCTACTTGGGAATGCCAGTTGTGTCACATCACACCTATTCGTATGTACACAGGCATGTATGGAAAACAAGGGTTATTCCTTTTTCTGCCAACTCTCCTGCTGAGCAAATTACTGGCTTTAATTTTATCAGTGAGAGCCACAGTTTGCTCCTTGCAGTCTCCCATCAGTCCAAGCTCTAACACACACTGCAGGGACATTCCTGTTGAGTCATACAGTACATGCCACGCATTCTTTTTCTTTCACTAAAGGAAGACAAAGAAAATAAGTGTATTGCATTATATCTAAACAGTAATGTGGTCCTGTCTCATTTCCTCCCGCAAATCAATATGCCTCTCACTTATAGGGCTGGTTAGAAGCAATAAAGGATTGCACCGAACAAGAGGGAAGAATGCACGTACCGCCACAAAGAAGGAATCTAAGACGACAGAGTGACTGAAGATGAAAGGCTCTGGAGGTTAATGGAGAGGAGGACAAAAGTCAGTCTAAAGGTGAGGAATCTTAGAGCTCCACTAAGGAGACAAGGATCAATCTTTACAAAGACTAAAAAAGCAATTGGTGACGGGAAATAAACAAGGACTACGGGAGAGAGAGCAAAGAGAAGTCCAAGAAACAGCACCACCAAAGGCCAGATTCTGATACTTTTCCTTAGGCTGATTAGTACTTCAGCGCACCTGGTATACTATTGAAGTCACTTGTGCCCAGCATGAGAAGGTCCTCTTCAACACGAATAAAGACATCTATGTCAGGTTCCCAAGATCCACAAGAATAGCCACACTGGGTCCAATGAAAGGTCCTTTCAGTGCAGTATCCTGTCTTCCAATAGTGGACGAAGCCAGATGGCCCAGAGGGGATGAACAGAATGGGAAATTATCACGTGATCTCTCCCCCAATGCCCATTCCCAGCTTCTGGCATAATTCTAAGGTGTGTGTTCTTTGTGGATTCCTGCAATGTATTCTGGGACTGCGCACAATGTGGGAGAGGATGGAGCGATCAGGATCCATCCCTGCTGTGCATATGTAGAACAGCTATTTTTGTTTCTGCTTTCACAACTGGGCTATTCATGCCCATAACAATAAAAAACAACAAAGAACAGAAGACAGAGTTGATCTTGAAACATTCTGATTCCGTTTAGAAATGACCTCAATAGAACACAGACTTGTTCAGTCAGAAGAGAACATTTCCTACCTTCCCCCACTGCAATTGGGTGGAATATATAATGGGGCATATAGTTCTATTCCCAGAACTGGCAAGGAAGCTCTGCAGCCACTAACTCAGTCAAACTATGCCCATTAGTCTCTCCTTCTGCATCAAGAGAGGAATTCTAGCGGAAAGTACTCACTCCAATTGCATCAGAGTGGGCACGCTAAGGAGGTATGTCAATTCCTATTGTTGCTGGCGCTAACAGTGCTAAGAAAGTTTAAGAAAAAGCCTTGTGTAGATACAACTTGTATGGTAGCCTGAGAAACTGTAAGGATGTGTTTCTTCTTTTTTCCCTGGGTGCTTCCGGGTTTCTCTGCCTGCCAGTCAGAAACATTGTCTGCTGTGTCAGTGAACTGGCCTCCAGGCCTATCAAGTCTGCTTGTACAATCCTCCTACCCTGCCAGTCCCACCATTCAGGAAATTATACCTGTCTGGGTTTGCACGTAATGCTGAAGATAGGTCAGCCAGAGCAAGGGAAGGTCTCTGTGCATTTAGATGGAAAATACAGGGTGGGCTGTTGCTTCAAAACTGAAATATCAATGTAAGGCACATCCTGCATGTTCAAGAGGCAAACACAAATACAAGTGGGCTTCCCTCAGCCAAAATCAAGGTATAAATCATAGGTGGCTTCAACATAGGATAAAGTAAAGTCTGAAAAACAACCCACTCTCATCAATGCCTACAGCACTTCCCTCTTATAATGTGTGGTGGGTAAGCAGGGGAATTAACTAATCCCCACAGCTGGCCCAGCCCTATATATTCATAGCAAGTTACTTCCTCACTCCAGATGGAGAGGGTTTAACCCAGAGATAGGCAATAACCAGCCTGCAGACCAGACACAGTTCACTAGAGTTTGCTTCTGGCAGGCCATTGCCATTTTATTTACCGCCACTTGAAACTCCCATTGGCTGTGGATTGCTGTTCCCAGCCAATGAGAGTTGTGGGAAGTGATGTTCCAGTCCATGCCACTTCCAGAAGCTCCTATTGGCTGGAAATGATGATTGTGGCCAACAAAAGCTTCAAGCAGCTGTATCTATGAAAGATCAGGTAAATAAAGTGGCAGGCCATGAGCTCACCCTGGTGAACCACCCTGGGCTTATTGTCCACCCCTGATTCAACCCCTCCTTTGCTGAACAAGGTCCCCAGATTCTGTCATACCGCCCCACAAATTCCCAACTTAGGCTTACACCCGGGAGAACCAACAAGGCACACTGGCTTAACTCACCCCCCTTTTCACCTGCATTTCTGAGGCTGGCTTATTGTTCCCTTGTGGCTTTGAACATGTCCAAAAGGTTTGTTGTTTTTGCTTCCAATGCATGTAAGTGTAACACCTTCAGACCTGGGGCATCAGCAAGCAGGACTGAATCTGGGACCTTTGGGGCTAAAGCCATGAGCCTATTTCCCCTTCACTATGGCTGTAGAGCAGACTTGACTCTCCCTCTCAATGGTTTCAGCGTTGCATAAGCAATACCTCTTGTACCCTTAGCTGGCTGACTGCCTGACAGCTGGGTCATGTGTCTCATCTCCTCGATGCACACAGCTAATGCTCCATACCTGACGAGGGGAAATGATTCATACCATAACTCAGCTCTTCAAATACTGGCCTATCTAGGAGTGGTTCTGTGATGTGGAGGATCAACCACTAGAGACTGGACTAAGTCCACTAGTTAGCCATTCTCCCACACTACTCTTTACCTGGGCTGGCTCTTAAACCATCCTTATGGGGCAAAAGGGGTTTTGAGATGAGGGGAAGAGAAAGATCCTCCTTAGAATAACCAGGCTGTGTCTATACTCACGGCTTCTTGCGCAAGTAATATGCAAATGAGGCTAAGCATGGAATATTGCTGAGCCTCATTTGCATACCTAACGAGCCACCACTTTTTTCAGAAGAGGCTCTTGCATAAGAAGGAGCATCTACACTGCCCCTTCTTGCGCAAGTAAAACCCTCCTGCGCAATGCCGTTACACCTATTACTTGAGAGGAAGAATGGCATTGCGCAAGAGAGTTTTTCTTGCGCAAGAAGGGGCAGTGTAGACACTCCTCCTTGCGCAAGAGCCTCTTCTGAAAAAAATGGCTCGTTAGGTATGCAAATGAGGCTCGGCAATATTCAACGCTTAGCCTCATTTGCATATTACTCGCGCAAGAAGCCGCGAGTGTAGACATAGCCCCACTGTGCAGGGGGCCTCTCCAGCATGCACTCCACTGTTGTAAGTACTCTGTGTCAACCATAAGCCCAGTGCCCATTGCAGCAGTACACTTAAACCTCCGTACTCCGGGTGGTCATAATCTGGGAACACCCAAGGTACAGAGGAGGAAGCAGCTCCGCACGCTGCCATTGCCTCTCCCTCCCAGCTGGGGGAATAGTGTCCAGTGTCCGGCACTGCTTCCCCTGAAGCTTTTCCCTGCCACTCCCATAGGAGCAAGGGGCAGTTCCTGGGAGCAGCAGTGAGTGTGGAACCACATGTGCCCAGGGAGCAGGGCAGCAGATAAGTGCTCCTCTGCACCCCTTATGACCAAACCCTGTTGTGTCCCCCCAGCCCGGCAAATTCTTTCCCAGGGTTGCTGTATTAAAGAGAATGTATATAGGTAGCAGGCTGAGGTGTTAAGAGGGAAGGAGAGCCTAAGCCGAGGACTGGGAGAGATCATGGCCAGAATACATTGCCCTATAGCCACCCTCTGCTTCCCAGAAGCCATGAGAAAGAGACTGTAAGTTACAGCAGCCCTGAGGCTATTCTGGTGTTATGGTCTAGTTAGGGCCCTAGCTGCCCCAGAATTCATGGAAGGCAAACATGGTGTAAAATCACTTAACTCCACATAGCACAAAGGAAAAGTAACTATGAATCGAGCTCCCAGTGACCAAGAAGTTGTCAGGAGTGGGAACAAGTTCTTCTCCCAGCAACTGGTAAAAGCTGGGTGTGTGCCCTCAGTACATCCCCTTGTTTTATGTTCCTCTTTCAGTTCACTGAAGCAAAAAACATCAGGAACATGGGATGTAGACACACTTTGATTGTTCTGTTCCATATTTCTCTCATTGTCTGACAAGTGAGATACTACTTCTTAAACTGGATTTTTTTATGTATCAGCTCTGCTCCCCATTTCACATTGCATTTTGCAGAGAGAACACTGTAAGTGGTTGTGTATTGTGAAGCCCTGGCAAATGCTCTGATAAAAGAGTCTCCGAATTCTATAGAAGAAAAGAAGGAAAAGGAGAAGCAGTATCTTGTACACAGTTGTCAGACAATGCCCTCAAAGTGCCTAACTTCCTCTCAAGGAGTAACTACATTCCATTCAGTGAGTCTGTGATTTTTCAGCAGGAAAGTGATTATGCTAAGATGTGTCTTAGACATGGAGTCTTAGGCTGTGATCCTGTCAGATAAGAGAGGAAGGGCTGAGTCTGGTCAGTGGTGGGATAGGAGACTGCCAAGGAAAACTTGCCATGATACAAAAAATGGGATTAGAAGCATCATGCTTCCTGCTGAGTAAAGATTGAATCAGTCCTCTGGCATCATGAAATGATGACTGAACTAATCCTTTGGCATTATGGAGTACAGACTGAACCAATCTTCTAGCACAGGGGTAGATCAGACATAAACCTCATATACCGACCTGTTGTTGCATAAAGTTCTGTTTTCAAGGGGTAGATGCATTTACCAGGTAGATGCATTTACCTTGACATCAATTTTCAATATTTCAATGTGCTGCCTGGCCACATTCCCACTGCATTTTTGACTGGATCGGTTTATGCCTCAGCGTTTCTCTTTAGAAGCGTTGCTATACAGTTAGGCAGCTGATGTATTCTATCCAGAGATGGCTCCACTGATCTTCAGTGAGGGAGGCAATGGTTAATTTTATAGATGAAAAAAGCACGTAAAGATGCTATGGTTATAAAGGCTTGAGGCACAGGAGTTAGAGGTGGGTGCAATACTTACAAACTGCAACTTCACAAATGAATTAGGCAGATAATCTTACACAAATATTAGTAAAAAGTTGTATGCTGTACCACACTGATAACTGAGGCTGTGGAAACCACAGATGGTACAGAAAAACATTAGAGATGTTAGAATAGCAGCTGTGAGAAGCAGCTCAGAGACTTGGACTGTAACTTGGACACAGTTATAAAAGAGAGATTGGTGTGCAAAGGGCAGGTGAACTGGTTAAAAGTTCATGGAAATTCATCACATGGCTCTGCAAGTCATCACATGGATATCACCTTTTCATATGCTCATACACAATCTGTATACAGGCACTCCCCAAGTTACACACTTTCAATTTACGACTGTTCACACATACAACCCAAAGCTCACCTGCAGCTTCAGGGGAGCCGGAAAGAGGCATAGGTGGTGGTAAGCAGAGCAAGTGCTGACCAGAGGACTCGGGAGGAGTAGCAGATGGTAGCACAGCCAGCAGCTGGAGAAAAGCAGCGTTTTGAAGGGGAAACTGCTACTTCTCTCCACCTCCTGGCTGCACGGCTGCCCCCTGCTTTTCAAGAGCCCTCCGGCCCACACTTGCACCACTTGTCATTTCCTGCTGAGTGGGGACTGGGTGCAGCCTGCAGGAGGGTGGAGGAAGAAAGATAGCTGGGGCCAGGGGGATGCCCAGAAGCCCCCTTCAAAATCTCCACCTACCCCATCAACCTCCTCTAATTAAATCTGCCTTTCTTCAAGTACCAGCATCCAAGGTTAAATTAAGAAAAAAAACATATATACTATTTTTCATTGCAGATATGCAGTATTTTAGGTACATTATGGGTTAAATAGGCTTTTGTGGGCTAGCTTGGGACCCTAACTAACATTTATAACATTGTTTCTATGAGAAACGTGTTCTGGGTCCAGAAAACCGACTTACAAATGAACTTTTGGAACACAACCCATATGTAAGTTGGGGATTTCCGTGATCTGTATATGAGTGTGTATCAAAGTATATACCCATTTCTATTTCTATATACACACATGCCTACACAGCAGTATAATAAAATGGTATTAGAGTCCTGACATGAAATCTTAGTCCCACAAAAGTCCCATTGAGTTCACTGGGGCTGGGATTTCACCCCTGAAGTCTGAAATATTTTCTTTCTATTCCAGGTAACACTCAGGCAATGAAAGTGGAAGTTTTGAAATTATCTCTGCAAAGAAGCTTCAACCCTTCTTGAGGACTGTGGCTCTAGAAATGAGGCAGTTTAGTCTCCATGGCACATTCAATCATGGGTCTCCCTATGAAAAAGCCTTACAAGAACATGGTCCACACCTGTCAGTCACCTGCAAATGGCTCTGAAAATGGTAAAAGGGTATGCCATTGGGTTTTTCTATTTGTCTTTATTTTTAACTTGACTTCGTTTAAATCCCTTTCAGCCAGAGAAAGGTTACAAAAATACAGTATGATACACAAAGGTGATAAAGAGTTATGGAGCTCCATCCTGCAAATACATTGGGGTATGTCTACACTGCCACCCTAGTTCGAACTAGGGTGGCTAATGTAGGCATTTGAAGTTGCAAATGAAGCCCGGGATTTAAATATCCCGGGCTTCATTTGCATCTTGTCGGGCGCCGCCATTTTTAAATCCTCCTTAGTGCGGACTCCGTGCCCGCGGCTACACGCGACACGGAGTAGGTAGTTCGAATTAGGCTCTCTAATTCGAACTACCGGTATTTCTCGTGGGCACGGAGTCCGCACTAAGGAGGATTTAAAAATGGCGGTGCCCGACAAGATGCAAATGAAGCCCGGGATATTTAAATCCCGGGCTTCATTTGCAACTTCGAATGCCTACATTAGCCACCCTAGTTCAAACTAGGGTGGCAGTGTAAACATACCCTTAGTAAGTTAAAAGAATTCACACATGTAATTAATTGCAGGATTGGACCTACCATGACTATTATAAATACAGTGAGATACAAATTCTGTTTTCAAATTCACAGGTACAACTCCATCAATCTCAATGGGAAATGTATCCAAGTAACTGAGAACAGAATTTTGCCCATAGCCCTGACTCCACAACATAGAAATGGGAAAATAAAGGTTCATATAAAATAAACCATATGTTTGCATGGAACAACAAGCCTATTAAAAACGTACCCATAAGTACAATCAATTAGCTCAGTGTAGAGGCCAGACCATCCTTATCTCAATCAATCATGTGCACAATGAACATTACAAATACATACACATACTTAAAATAATCATTAGAGGGGTAGCCGAGTTAGTCTGTAAGAGGGAAAAAACCCCACGAATAGTCTAGTAGCACCTTAAAGACTAACAAAACATGTAGATGGTATCACGAGCTTTCGTGAGCATGAAAGTTCATGATACTATCTACATGTTTTGTTAGTCTTTAAGGTGCTACTAGACTATTCATTTTTTTTAAGTAAGTAATTATTGCAAGAAAAATAAAGGGAGACTTTTACATGTTTTTCATGTGTAATCTCCTTTTTTCTCCTGCAATATGAGACTGCCAACAGAGGAGTAGAGTCACTTAGTAGAGGTAGTAGCACCTCCTGTGATGGGAGGTTTTGTGACATAGACACCAGTGTAGGGACTAGATTGGCATACAATGGTTCCATTCACATGGCTCACCTATCAGCAATGAGAAGACAAAGGTTATCAGTAAATTTCCACATGGGATGAATAAGAACAAGTGACCTTTAATGTGAAAACCTCAAACCAAACTCTGCTCCCTTTTTCAGAGATCAGATAGCAACGGCAGATTGTACAGTCATTAAATTTACAAAACAATATGCAAAGGTATTGGGCTATTATTAAATCATGTGTGTTATTTATTTGTCAGAAGAGAGAGACATGGCTTCCCAGGCTATCATCACTTCTCTCCCCGTTAAGTACATTTCTATTCCAAGGAGAGAGCGAGGGAGAAAAAGCAGCAGATGCATCGTTCAGCCTTGTGTTTCCATAACGTCCATTGATACTTCACCCCATCTGTGGTGTTTTTGCTGCATTTAGAAAGTCATTGAAAAATATTAATGGTCTGGTGGCAAAGCAGCATTTGGGAATGACAAATGAGCTAGTGGCGAATTGAGGGTGTGCAGCTAATGATTTCCTACTAGTGCTGATTAAACATCATCCTTCCCCCTCCTGCCATCTAATTCTCCCCATTGCTGATTTATGGGAAAACCCACCATGCAAGGTGCTTGCCGTTTTATTAGTCAGTAACAATTTAGCAGAGCAAGAGGCTTTTTTTTGTGGCTTCTAATTTTCTTCTACTGAAGAAAAAAGTGGAAAAATGTTAAATTGTCTTTCTAATAAATAATAATAATAATAATAAAATACTATTACTACTGCTACTACTACTAATGATGATGATGTAATTGGGACTAAGTCAAAATAGCCCAATATACATACCAAGGAGGGGAGGGGACTACAAGCCTCACTCAGGATCCTGTTTATGATGAGATGATTGTTACTTCATAGAAATCATTATCCTTTTCCAGGCACAGGAGAAGACGAGCACAAGTTCCTATAAGTGGAAACCGTCTGGTGCTATTTCAGTATGTTTAAAAATAGCTCAACACCTCATTTTTCCTAAAGCAGTGGTGCCTGCCACTCGTCTTTTTCCAGTAAAAGTTACAGGTTTCAAGTCAGCTCTTGAGAAATTAGGACAAAGAATTTGTGAGATTTTGCTTCTTTTTTTTTTTTAAGAGTTTTACAAAGTCAGGCCCCAATTCTGCAAAGAGAAATGTGTGGACAGAATTCTTTAGAGCCCATTGAACCAACACTGCTCCATAAACGAGCAGAAATCCAGCAGTACAGTTTCTTTTGAGGGACTGGACCTTCGAGATGTTCAATTGTCCTCATATTTTTGAAAACATCCCAGGCACCATTAGGTGAGACGGACAAGCTGCAGTCAAAAGACTTTCTGATTTCTCAGAGAATCCAAGTCAGATTCCCGATGAGATGAACTCAGTGATGGATTAGCGAAAAAGGAGATTTCACAGCCTCCCCTCTACTGGAAGAAGTGACAACTGAACAGTAATCAGTTTCCAGCACTGTGTTACTTGATTAGCAACAAATTTGGTCAACCACTGTTTTTTGTCCGTGTTTGTGTAGCTCAGAGATGAGCAAACTAGGCTAGTGAGTGGGCCACATGAGTGGCCCTTCTACATCTCTGTGGGCTGCAAGATTATTAACCAAGACGATAGGGTCCTGGGATAGGGTCATTTTGCTAACTGCACTTGTGTACCTAGAATTTGTGGGGTGCGGCGACTGAACCACTGCAGCCATTTGATTAGATGCAGGGGGTGCACTTGGCTCTCAGAGCCAAAGTTGTGTGCAATCAGCACACACCTCACTTCACGTGTCCTTGCTTTATGTGCGTGTCCCTTTAGTAATAGTGGTAGGGAAAGTACCATGTGAACAGATACCAGTGGAATGTAGCAACGTTGTGCCTGGACAACAGTAAACAAAATATCTTATGGGCCACGCATACAACCCTGATGGGCCACATGCAGCCCATGGGCTGCAAATTGTCCACCACTGATATAGCTCCTAGTGCAGGGGTCAATAAGAAGACCATTGACTGGACTCGGTTCACAGGGTTAGCCCCTGGCAGACAACCAGATGCTTTGTTTACCTGCACATCCACAGCCCTGGCCACTCCTAGCTCCCGTTGGTTGTAGTTCACCATTCCCAGCCAATGGGAACTGCAGGAAGCTGTGGTCAGCATGCGCTACTTTCTACAGCTCCCTTTGGCCAGGAATGATGAATCACGGCCAATGGGAGCTAAGAGAGGCTGTATGGGCCAATGCACAAGTAAGCAAAGTGTCTTGCAGCCTGCCAGGGGTTAACCTGGCAAATTGCTTTCAGGACACTTACTGCCCACCCCTATCCTAGTGCAATGTTGTCCTGGTCCATAACTGGGGTCCTACAAACTATGGTAATGCAAATAATAATCTCTACTCACATCAACAGCACAGCAGAGGCAAGGTAAATTAGACTGTGCCTTATTTCATTTGACAATAGGAAGAATGTCTTGAAAATGCACAGTGATTTTTATTTTGAAACAATAATCAATGATTGGCACTCAACCATGGCATGGCTGGGACTCCTCAAACCCATAGGAGGACTGCAGACAAAATTGTGGTTTATGTAAAAGTCAATTTAGTGCTAGTGATAGCCCTGGAGAATGAAGTTCAGTATATCCAGAGTAGAAACAGCATGAAGGAAGCTGGGAAACTTGCTCCAACCAACCAAACTAATGTGCTTCACCTTGACCCTCTAGGAACATCTCTCAGGCTAGGAAGGGAGTTTGGTCTTTGTGCCTTTAGGGTATGTCTACACTACATGGCTCCGTCGATGGAGCCATGTAGATGAGCTTTCTAGACATAGGGAAATGAAGCGGCAATTTAAATAATCGCTGCTTCATTTACATCAAAATGTGCCGATTAGCTGTTTGGCGGCACAGCGCGATAGTCTAGACGCTCCGCGGTTGACAAGGGAAGCCCTTGTTGACCGCCCCATTATGCCTCGTGGAATAACTTCCCTTGTTGACCGCGGAGTGTCCAGACTACCGCGCTGTGATGCCAAACAGCTGATCAGCACAGCGCGATGGCCATTTTGATGTAAATGAAGCGGCGATTATTTAAATTGCCGCTTCATGTCCCTATGTCTAGAAAGCTCATCTACATGGCTTCATCAATGGAGCCATGTAGTCTAGACATACCCTTAATGTCTTTGTACTCTGAGCTGAAATTGCTAACATGGCTTTTCATTACAGCTCGTTAAAATATGGCAAGTTCTTTTTTTTTCATGAACCATTTTAGCAGGAAACATCCCAAAAGTATGTGAGGAAAAATTTCTGATTTTGAAATGAGCAAGTATTGAAACCAAAATGTTTCTGGTTTTCAGGGGTTTGGGTTTTTTTTTCATTTTTTCTCCTTTTTTACTCCCCCTTTTTTATGGCAAAATGGAAAAAATAGTGAAAAGAGGCAAATAAGGAAAAAGGAAGAGAAAGAAAAACCAATTTTTTTGGTTTTTCATTTTCAAATTTGCTAAAAAAAATCTAAAACTCTCTCTATATAATAAAGATTTTCCTGACGCACTACAGACGGACATCATCAGGCTCTCTGGCCATGAAAGTGAAAACATCCAGAGAAAAGGGGCTTGGGAAGTGTAGCAAGCAGGGGATGCATCCCCTAGTTTTTATAAATCTGTAAAAATGATTATTTTAAAAGGACTTTTTAGTAAAAAAAAAATGTTGTAGCTCATGATAGTCTTGCTATCCATATAACTGTCTTCTAGATGTTCATGAAAGCTGCTTATAGAACTAGTTTGAGAAAAAGGGGGGAAAGATCACCAAATAGCCATTGGATGGAAGCAACTTCACTCATGTATCTCAGTCAGAGTGGACTCAAACAGCTAGAGATCCATATTTAATTTCTAAGCTTGTGAAACATCCATGCTCACCAAATATTCAATTTAAAAGAACAGCTCCTTACTCTGCAGAAACTATGGCTCTTTGAAATGTAGTCATTGAGAATCTCATTGTAAGGGTGCCCGTACCCCACAGACATGAGCTCAAAATCTTTTGTTTAAAAATAGCAATGTCTATCGGGGCTGCACACATACCCTGTTCCTCTTCGTGGTCCGATGTCAGGGGATACATAGTGGATTGGGGGTTGGATTAGATGACCTCCTGAGGTTTCTTCCAACCCTATGAGTCTATGACTACAATTTTCCCTAATTTCCCTCACAATTCAAAGCTTATGTCAATTACAGTCTCTGAAACAGCAAAGGAGGGAGGCTCATGGGCTCCATAGTGATTGCAAGATGTTGAATAACTGTTATGGTAGGGAAAATAGTCAATCTTCCCTCCAAGAATGCACCAGAACGGATTCCACTGTAGGTGACTGGTGAGGAATAGTCACACTCTCAGGATGGGTGGATGAGGAATATCAGGTGCATCAGAAATTAAGAGTACTTGGTATCTGATCTGGTAACTAAGTCGAAAGCATACTGTTGGAATGATGAGAAATGATGTTCTATGTTCCATGTAGCTACTTTGTAGATTTCACTTACCGGCACAATTGAGAAGCAGGCCAAGACTTAGACTCTGTTAGTGTGAACCCTGATAATCAATAAGGCTGTGAATCTGTCATGGAGGACATGCATTCTATGGCTTTCCAGGATCTCTGGGACATCCACAGTGGCAGGCTTGACTGACCCCAGGCAACCCTAGTAATTCATGGGGCCTTCAGGCCAGCCACAGTGGCTTCTCATGCCACCACATGATCCACCCCCAGCAACCGTGGTGCTCTCAAGCCACATGCTACCACAGCTCCCCATCCACAAACACCAGCAGTGGTCCTGGGCCACTATCCTCTGTCCCAGAGCGCTCACTGTGCTACAAAGCCCCCTTCCACAGCATCCAAAACTTAGAGAGATATAGTACAAGTTATGGACAGGTCACGGGCTGTGAAAATTTTATTGCCTGTGACCTGTCTATGACTTTTACTAAAAATACCCATGACTAATTTTAAACCTTAAAAATTTGCGAGGAAGGAACACCAGCCAGTTGGTAAAGCAATGAAATACAATGTGTTATCTATTTAAATGGTCTTTGTGATGAAACAGTCTGACCTTTTGAATAGAGCTATCGTTATGAATAGAGGGGTGAGATATTTAGTCCTGTCATCGAAATACCAAAGTGTACTGGATACGTTGAGAGCACATAGCCTTTTGTTGGGTAGAATGTGATTTTGGGAAGAATGTGGGTTAAATTAATAGATGGGTTTATGTGGATCTCCAATACCACACTTGAGATAAACCTTAAATGAAGTGTCAATGCTGTGCTGTCCTCTGTGATGGGGTCTCAGTCATGAGTTCTTTAAGCTTACTCACTCTTCTGGTAGAGGTGGTAGCCATCAGGAAGGCCTTCTTATGGGTCAGATAGTGGATAGAGCAGTACAACTGGGGCTCGAATGGAGGCGCCATAAGCTTAAAGAAGATGATGCTAAAGTTGCATGCCAGATCAGATTCAGTGAAAAATGGGGAGGTTTGCATTATGCTAGATACTGTCAGATGAGAGAGGACTAAGTGTGATAGTATCAGTGGTTGTTACATCAATACTGCAGCTAGGTAGACTTTTAACTGATCACACAGAAAGGTTAAGAGTGTTTTAACTGTGGCAATCAGCCAATGATCTTTCATAGAAGATCTGCATTAGGTCTAAGCCATTTTGGGCTGCCCATATTGAGAAACATTTCCATTTGGTGGAGCAGGTTCTTCTGGCAAAAGTTTCCTACTCTGTACTGTATTGAGATTTAGACTTAGACTTTAAAGTCAGACTAGACCATCTTGATCATCTAGTCTGACCTCCTGCACATTGCAGCCCACAGAGCATAGGTGACTTGTGGTAACCCTCAGGAGGTGCGCTGACCCTCTGTGCCTCTGCCAAAACTTTACTTGCTAAGTGGAGTACCTCCACATGCCTCTCTCTATTCCTCTGAGTGCCCCTCTCTGCCCCTCTCTCTCATAAACCCCTGTGATAGATACCTAACCTCTGGCTCAGTTACAGAAGATTTCAAAGTACAGAGAATCCACAATTTACACTGATTTAAACCTGCATGTGACCCACACTCCTGTGATTCAAAGAAAGATTTCTTGAACTTATAGGAAGCAATTTCTTTCCATGATGTTTAACCATCCAGGATCAAAGCCATCTTGACCCTGATCTTATGACAAGAAGAGGGAGGTCTGGGAGCTGGACAGGTATTTGCGTGGCTATCGCTAGCTGGTTTGTAAGCCAGAAAAGCATTGGATAGTAGAAAGTCTGGTCATTGATGTTACTGGCTACTGAGACCTCTTTCTCCAGGCATGTGGGTGCGGGTGGGGGGGATATGCATACCTAACTATGTGTGAGGGTGGATCCCAATAAGGCCAAGTAGGCAAGTTATAAGGATAATGGCCAGATTGTGGTTGGTCAGCCCATTGTCAATTGCACACTGGTATTAGGCGCAAAACATCTAGAGAATGCTTGCCATGGTCCCCTGCTGACCTAATGGAGAGGGCTCCCTTCTCAGTACAGGACGGAGAGAATAGTCAAGAAATGATGATAAGTACATCTCCTGATGGATGCAGCCCACTATTAGGGTATGTCCACACTAGCCCCCAGTTCGAACTAGGTGTACCGATAGTACGAATTAGAGATCCTAATTCGAACTACCTACTCCGTGCCGCGTGTAGCCGCGGGCACAGAGTTCGGACTAAGGGACATTTAAAAATGGCAGCGCCTGGGAAGATGCAAATGAAGCCCGGGATATTTAAATCCCGGGCTTCATTTGCAACTTCGAATGCCTATATTAGCCTCCTTAGTTCGAACTAGGGGGCTAGTGTAGACATACCCTTAGAGACTCCAGTGCCAGTGCCAGTTTTGGTGCTGAAACGGGAGGAGATGGCAGTTCCATTCTCATGTGTCTTGGTATAGGGATGGCCTCACTTATTGCTGACTGTGCTGGTACCAGCATGCCTCTTATTTCAAGTGGGAATAAGGGATCCTCCGGAAAAGGGCTTATTTTCCGGAAAATCGCGTCCAGACTGGCGCTTTTCTCCAGCAAAAACCCCGAGCCGGAAAAAAGCGGCAGCCATGTAAATGCAAATGCCGCAGAGGATATTTAAATCCTCCGTGGATTTGTAATTCCGAAGTGTCTAATCTGCATCCCTTTTCCGGAAAAGGGGTGCAGTGTAGACACAGCCTGAGGGTTTGGGATCTGCCATGATAATGGCAGCACAAAAGCACTCACCCTACTATACAGGAGGTTGTCAGGTGTGTGTGTGTGTGTATGTACACACTAAATTAGGGTTGTTTTTTTAAAATATCCATTTAAATAGAAAGGTGGTGGAAAGAAGACAATTTTTCACAGAAGCTGGCAAACACTGAGCTAGCATCTCCGAATGAGCAGCATGTGAAGCGCTATCCAAGTTCCATCCCACACCATGGACAGTAAGAGGGAACTGAGGGAACTGCTGATCTGCTCTTGGTGCCCATCACAGAGGCAGGAGGAGGGATGGGGAGTGTGTCTAGCCACTCAACAATTCAGAAAAGTTTCCAAGCCAGCACCACCTGAGGCCTGTGTATTGCTACCCTGGTATCCACACTGACACCTACATGAAGAAGAGCAGATGTTTTGTAAGTATTCGGTGTCTGCAAAACACCCTGAAATCAATAAATATTTCTGTTGC
The DNA here is from genome assembly GCF_052426305.1 of Pelodiscus sinensis. Lineage (NCBI taxonomy): Eukaryota > Metazoa > Chordata > Testudines > Trionychidae > Pelodiscus > Pelodiscus sinensis. Next base: position 32,040,537 of record NC_143065.1, read on the forward strand.
ATTTCTGTAACATAAAGAACACTACACTTCAAATTTTACAAACACACACAATTCTGCAAGGGGCACTACTGGTCTCTGCCAGACATGGTCATAAATTAACCAGTTCTTCCGGTCTTGGTGGTCCCACTTAAGGGCCTTCTTTCTTTTCATATTTCAGGCCTGTCAAGGAAGGACCATGTTTGCTTTTGTATTTGTGCAACAACCAGCACAATGGGGTCTTATTTCTTATTGGGGCTTTTGGTGCCATGGCAACATAAATAGTAAATGACAATAGTAATAGGCCAGATCTTCAGTTTGTGTAAATTGGCAAAACTTCATTTACTTCCATACAGCTACACTGATTTACACTGTCTGAGATCCTAGCCCAATGCTACATGATACAGCTGGAATTGCAGCTTTGGTAAGAGCTGTTAAAGGAAACCAGTGACAAAACCGAGGGCATAATCACTCTGATTTCCCACCTGAGACATAGTGAATGTTTCTATTTTAATTTTAAACAGGGACAGGACAAAGCTGGCCTAGTCTTTCTCTCTAGTAAAAGCAGCCAAAAAGCATTAGATCATTTCTCCCCAGCTTCATTTTTCCTTCTTCTCCCTTTTCTTAATCCTTCCATGAAACAGATACCAAAATCAGAGTTCATCATTCTATAGAAATATGTTCCCGTCTGTTTTCTCTTCCCCAGACACATATTTTGATGCTGCAATTTCCCACATCATTATTTTGGAATGAAAAGCTTTTGATAAATCTCAAATTGCAAGTTGTCCATCCCCCTCATTCCTTCTGGTGTGTGCACTTGGAACGTGCTATAGAGAGAAATGAAATCCAGAGAGGAAAGGGGAGACAGAGACGGTATGATTTGAACAACAAAAAAGGCAGGGCTAGATTTCTCTAGAGCTCAGAAATGTATGTTGACCAAAAGGTCAATGTGGCACACAAGGAAAATAAAATAAATTTGAATAAGAAGGAAACAAAGGACTCACTTTGACCAGGGATGCTAGCACTATTAGGGGTCATTCAACTAATCACTTATATTGAAATAAATGTGGCATAGTCAGTGGGTGCAACTAATTCAAGAAATGGATGCTTATATTTCTAGTGCTGTGATAATTCTGTATTGACATAGCATCCTTACCAGTGAGAGCCTGATCCTAACTAGGACCACTATGCAGAATAATAGTAATAAAAGTGGATGCTTGAGCATTTGCAAATAATGTATGTTGATATGTGCATATGGCTCAAATAGTAACTCTGCTGTTCTTCATCAGGAACCTTAGAACCATAGAGTTCTAGAACTGGAAGGGACCTCAAGAGATCATCGAGTCCAGTCCCTTGCCCTCATGGCAGGACCAAGCACTGTCTAGATCATCCCTGACAGGTGTCTGTCCAATTGGCTCTTAAATATCTCCAGGGATGGAGATTCCACAACCTCCCTAGGCAATTTATTCCAGTGTTTAACCACCCTGACAGGAAGTTTTTCCTAATGAACAAACTAAACCTCCCTTGCTGCAATTTAAGCCCATTGCTTCTTTCTTGTAGAAGGAGCACTGCACATAGAACTGGGTGTTTGTGAAGTACTGGGTCATCTAATCCTGGCAGAGTACAGTTAAGGGACACGATAGTAAAAATACAAGGCATGTGCCTTGCCCACACTCTAGGCCCACTGGTGGAACTGTGTAAGTGTTTTCCTCACAACCAGGTTTGCCTCCTTTAAGGCTGGAATCAGGCTTGATCCTTCTAAGGAAGTTTGCCCGTGAAGTCCAACTTGCTGTACATAAGAAAATGTTATTTCCATACAGAGCCAGCTAATCTGAAATACAAAACTGAAAACTTGCAGAGGAAACATCATTGCAACGCAGAGGGTCCAGGCATTTGCTGTCTTCATCTGGCAGGGTGGAAAGCTGGTGTTTCAAAGTAGGAATAAGATCCTCCGGAAAAGGGCTTTTTTTCCGGAGGATCGGGGCCAGTGTAGACGCTCTTTTCCGGCTTTTCTAAAAGCCGGAAAAAAGCGGCGGACATTTTTATTTAAATGCCGCGGGGGATATTTAAATCCCCCGCGGATTTCCCTATTACGACCTGTGAAATTAACATGCCCCTTTCGGAAAAGGGGCCAGTGTAGACGAGCCCAGTGTGTTCTGTAGCTGAGTGTGTCAATGTTCCCATGTTTGCCTACACAGCCAACATCTCGCGGCACAGCATACCAGGGCCCAGACAGCTGAGAAGTGACAAATGAACACTAGTTTATACTTACAACTAGTGTCTTATTAGAACACATTTCAAATATATGTCTGTTTTGCTTCATCACTCCAGCATGCAGCACACAGACTGTCAACACTGGTTCAAACCAGATTGCTAAATTGTAAAAGTGAAAACCCGGAATGGTGGAGACTACAAACATTAATGGAGCTGAAATCAAGGCTCTATGTAAACCATGGACTAGATTTATAATCACAGTGACTGCATCATTAAATCTGAGCATTTAGGACACTACATATATCCCAGTTGGTTCAATAAGAAATATTGAGCTACAACTTTGCTATCACCTGTGATTCCGTCTCAGTAAGCAGAAGATCCATTCAAACATTCAGTACTGCCTAAGACTGGAGTCCTAGTGCAAATTGAAAAATGGTCTCAGAATATTTTGTACCACAAATTCCTTCCTCGGCCAATATTTCCATGAGGAACTGCAATGACACTGATTTTTTCATAACAAGTAATAAGTTGTTGTTACCTTACTCAAAGGTAACTATAGACCATGTATTTACATGAATCACCAGCAGGCTATTAATTAAAGGTAATTATTGCAATTGGTGTTTTTCAGAAAAACAAGACTGTTTGGGACATTGATGATCAGGTGGGAATGACATTGACAGGTATGTAGAGAGCCTACAACTGGGACAGTGGAGGTACTGCAAGTCAGCAATGAAGTGCAGACACAGCTCCACAGCAAAAATCCTAACCTATCTCCTTATAGTCTGCCTTAGTCGAAGTAGAGCCACTAGCCTTTCTGTTCTAGGAAAGAGAGATTCTACAAACTCCAATGTTACATATCTATCTATCTATGTTATACAGTCTATGGATGTAACTGGAACTGATTTTTCTTCTCCCAAAGCTCAGAGTGGCCCATCTTTCCTACTTTATTCAAATCCAGAGCAGCTGGTCTTAGATTGTGTGGCTTTGAAACAGGAGCTGCTTAAAGTTTCAGATCAGCTTTGTACAGTGCCAAGCCAGCTTACAGGGATGAAGCTCAGCTCAGATTGACAGCACCCTCTGCTGCTCATTCACAGAAGCGAGAGGACAGGGCCTTCACTGACAATGTGCTCAACAGAGTATATTTTGGATTAGGTATGCAGGGGTTTGGCCATGCCACTTCCAGTAGTGTTAAATCCCCACAGAGCTCAGATACTGCACAAATGTGTGCCCTGAACCCACTGCTACCTAAAATTGCGTATGTGTGAGAAAAAGGCAAGTGGGAGTGGGGAGCCACTGAGGGAATGTCTACACAGCAACGTTATTCTGAAATAACATAGTCAGCATCTACACTGCAAGCAGTTATTTCAGCATAATGTCAATATAATCTCACGCTGGAGGACTTCTTATTCTGACTCCTGTAACCCTCATTTTATGAGGAGTAAGGGAAATTGGAGGAAGAGTGCTCTTTCTTGGACTCTCTGCTGTATAGACAACACCAAAAGCCAATATAAGCTATTTCGACTTAAGCTACGCAATTGACATAGCTCAAGTTGCGTAGCTTATTTTGGCTTTAGCCCTGCTATGTAGACATACCCTGAAAGTCCTCATCTGTTTCAAGAAAGAGGAGGAAAATTAGTAGAGAATGAGGCATCCTTTGCTTTGGTAATTCAGGTGTAAACAGTGTGGTTGTGTCTACAAAATCTTGCCACCTGTCTACACTGGCCGTGAGTATTTGATGTTCTATTGTATGAAATCAGTGCTTCTTGCGCAAATACACTGACGCTCCCACTCAGGGATAAGTCCTTTTGCGCAAGTGTTCTTGCGCAAGAGGCCAGTGTATACAGGTAACATCAATTTCTTGCGCGAGAAAGCCTGATGGCTAAAATGGCCATCAGAGCTTTCTTGCACAAGAGAGCGTCTACACTGGCACGGATGCTTTTTGCGCAAAAGCACATCTTTTGCGCAAAGGCACATGCCAGTATAGACGCTTTCTTGCACAAATACTTTTAACCGAAAAACTTTTCCGTTAAAAGTATTTGCGCAAAATCATGCCAGTGTAGACGCAGCCTGTGTCTTTCCTCACATGGGTATCTGGAATCCTCTTTGCCACCAGGCATAAGCACAGCCCATGTCTTTCACTGCCTATGTTGTACAAATAAATATATGGAGGAAATAGAAATGGAGCCTTTCTGCTGTAGAACACTAGTTATAATCCAGCCCAAGCTGGTGGTAACTACAAATACTTAACAGTAGTTCACAGAGTTCTACAAAGCACTTTGCAGATATTACCTAATTAGTTCTCATAGCACCTGTGAGGTTGGTCAGCAATTATTTTTCCCATTTTGCACACGGGGAAACCAATACAAAGAGAGACGAAAGATCAGCTTTTTCAAATGGACACACCCAAACCCATAAGTACATGGAGATAAATAGCAGAATTGTAGCTCCTGCTCATTGGAACAGCAGGCAGCTCAGTCTAATAACCCCCTTTGTTTTTAATTTACTGCCATTTAGGGGTTTCTGAGCCATTCCTTGGGGGCAGGTATCCATACATTAAAAAACAGCATGATACTGATCAGTACTCCTGGTGGCCATCTCAGTGGAGAAGCCTAGAAGACAGTGGACAACAGAATTATCTTCTGACCTGTGTAGCTGGCCTTTCCAAGTGGCATTTGAACGGTTTGGGTAGTGGGGGAAGGGAGAGAGATGGGAACTATAGGAGGTGAGGCTGCTCTGTTATGCCCCCTACAGGGATTTGTGTTTTATTGCAGGGTCGCCTGTGCTGTAAGTGCGGTATCAGTCTCAAAACAATCAAATGGAAAAAACAGCAACTCAGGATTTGGCTACCTGTAGAAGAGACGAAGTAAAGAGGAATAAAACCCTTCACACACGAGGCCTGACCTGCAGGGCTGGCTCTAGGCACCAGCAAATCAAGCACATGCTTGGGGCGGCGCATTTCCAGGGGCGGCATTTCCAGGTAAGCAGCCGCCCATGGCAATGCCTGGTCCCGCCCCGCCCCGCCCCCCCAATTTTGAAGGGCCATAGGAGCTCAGCTCTGGCTGCAGGTCCCCGGGAGCTGGCTGCGGACCATGGCGCAGCCAGGCTCCACCCCGCTCCGCCGGCTCCAGTCCTGCCACAGCCTCCGCCCCTTCGCCAGTGAGAGACTGCTCCTTGCCGGCCGCCCAGCTCACTGTGCCCGCCTCACGCTCCTCTGGCTCCGCACCGCCCATTCCCCATGCCACACCTGTTCCCCGTACCCTGCTCCCCTGCACTCCTGTCCCCCTGCTCTCCCTGGGTATGTCTACACTACAAAGTTAGTTCGAACTAACAGACATTAGTTCGAACTAACTTTCATAGGCGCTACACTAGTGCTCCGTTAGTTCGAATTTAATTCGAACTAGCGGAGCGCTTAGTTCGAACTAGGTAATCCTCATTCCACGAGGATTAAGCCTAGTTCGAACTAGCTAGTTCGAATTAAGGGGTGTGTAGCCCCTTAATTCGAACTAGTGGGAGGCTAGCCCTCCCCAGCTTTCCCTGGTGGCCACTCTGGCCAACACCAGGGAAACTCTATTGCCCTCCTCCCAGCCCCGGACCCCTTAAAGGGCCAAGGGCTGGCTACGGTGCCCGTGCCAGGTGCAAGCCTGCCAGCACCCAGCCAGCAGACCCTGCACCTGGCACGCCATGAGCCACCCACCCGATGCCCCCCAGCCCTCTCCCTTTTCCCGGGACCAGGCTGGCGGCTCCCGGGAGCTTGCCCGGGACTGCAAGAGGCGGGCACCCGCCTGGGCTAGTGCGGACATCGTGGACCTCGTCCACGATCTCTGCACTAGGCACAGGAAAGTGGCCGGCTTGGGCAGGATAGCTGCCAGCCTGGCCACCCAGGAGCAGGTGTGCAAGAGAATCAAGGTGGTCCACTGAGACCCCCGACCCTGAGCCCTAAGCTTACAATGGCCGTACTGGGTCAGACCAAAGATCCATCTAGCCCAGTAGCCTGTCTGCCAACAGCGGCCAACCCTAGGGACCCTGGAGGGGATGGAACGAAGACAGTGACCAAGCCATTTGTCTCGTGCTATCTCTCTCCAGCCTTCCACAAACTTTGGGCAGGGACACCACTCCTACCCCCTGGCTAATACCACTCCATGGACCCAATCTCCATGACTTTATCTCACTTCTCTTTAAACTCTGTTCTAGTTCTAGCCTTCACAGCCTCCTGCAGCAAGGAGTTCCACAGGTTGACTCTTTGCTTTGTGAAGAACAACTTTCTGTTACTAGTTTGAAGCCTGCTACCCATTCCTTTCCTTTGGTGTCCTCTAGTCCTTCTTTATGGGAACTAATGAAGAACTTTTTTGTATGCACCGACTCCACCCAACTCCTGCTTTTAGAGACCTCTATCCTGTCCCCCCTCCGTCTCCTCTTTTCTAAGCTGAAAAGTCCCAGTCTCTTTAGCCTCTCTTCATATGGGACCTGTTCCCAACCCCTGATCATTTTAGTTGCCCTCCCCTCTCCCAGCCTCTCTCTTCCCCTCTCCCAGCTCCTTTTTCCAGTCTCCCCCAGTTTTGTTCAATAAAGACAGATTCCATTTTGGAAGACACATTATCTTTATTTTGTACATCAAGAAGAGGGGCTAGGGAAGGGTAAGTGGAAGGAGGTGAGGGAGAAATGGGGCACGAGTCCCCGATGGGGAGGACTGGGCTGGCTCTGCGGGCTTCTGGGGGTGGAAGCTCTCCTGCAGCCCCCCAATTGCCCTCTCCCCCCAGATGGCAGCCTGCGGCAAGTGCAGCCGGGCTGATGGCTGAGTGCTGTGATGTGCCCAGTGTGGGTACTCCGGGCAATCCAAGCCAGGACTGCTTTGCAAGCGGGGCACCCCTGAGAACTGTCTGTCTGGGGTGGGGGTCGGGTCCCTTTAAGCACAGCCCTCGGCTAGCCTGAGACAGCATCTCCATGCTCTAAGTCCTCCTCTGATGCCCTGCCGGCACTGCTTCCGGCCATCCTTAACCCCGCTTCAGGGTCCACTTAATGTGGACGCGCTAGTTCAAATTAGCAAAACGCTAATTCAAACTAGTTTTTAGTTCTAGATTCGTTAGTTCAAATTAGCTTAGTTCGAATTAGCGCTGTAGTGTAGACATACCCCCTGTTCCCTGCGACTCTCTGGCTCTGTGCTGCCCTTGCACCCTGCACCCTGCTCCCCCCGATCCCTTCGCCCCTCTGGCTCTGTGCCGCCCGTTCCCTGTGCTGCTCCTGCACCCCGGTCCTCATGCCCCTCTGGCTCTGTGACCCCTCTGCACCCTGCAGCTCCTTTTCCCTGCGCCGCTCTGGGTCTGTGCCCCCCATTCTCTGCACTGCCCCTGAACACCAATCCCTCTGCCCTTCCCATTCCCTGAGTCCCATTCCCTTTGCCTCCCCTGCACCCTGCACCCTGTTCCCCCCAATCCCTGCATCCCCCTGGCTCTGCGCCTGCCATTTTCTGCACCACCCCTGTATTCCCCACACTGTTCCCTGCACCCCTCTGGCTCTGCGCACCCCAGTACCCCAGTACCCCTGCTTCCCCCGGTTCCCATGCCCCTCTGGCTCTGCGCCTCCCATTCGCCACAGTGAATCCTGCTCTCTGTGTTCCCCATGCCCCTCTGGCTCTGTGCTGTCCCTGCACTCTGCTCCCCCTTTGGGTCAGGAGTGAGGGGTGCTTGTCCATAGGGAGGGGCTGGACAGGTCAGGGAAAACGCTGTTGTGACCCAGCAATGAATGAAAGGGGAGAGGGAGTTTACTTGAAGCGCCTTTGCCTTTATGGAAAAGAAATTATTAAAATTATATTTGCTATTTATAGGGCTAAAATGCTGGGACAAAAACAAAAATGAAAACAAAAAAAAATTGCAAAGTGCAAACATGTGTAAAAGACAACAAAAAGGGGGGGGGGGGGCAAAAAACCTAGAGCCGGCCCTGCTGACCTGAGTGTGACGTTCTGGATTGGTCCTAAGGAGCTTCTCCTCTGTCCCAGTCTCATGCACCTCTGCCCCTGAGCAAAAGCAAGTGAGCCTTGAATTGGCCCTCTGGTTCTTAATTAGTCAGTATTCCATTCTGGCCCTTCTAGGTCTCTGAAGGACTATCTTCTTGGTTGGTGGTCTGAGTGGACTTTCCTTGGATGGGGATTGCCAGGCCACTGTTGACTCCGGGCCAGGGCAGAAAAGGCCTAATATACCCCCCTCACAGGAAGGTGGTACTGCCTTGTACTGCCCTATCTCCTCTGTGCATATAGAACTTCCTCCTCTTGTACCTTTAATCTGCCCTTTAAGCTACCAGCTATATATATGAACATTTTTTAACATATAAAAAACATGTGTATTCCAAAATTACTGGCTTTCCTATTTGGAAAGAAAATAACAAACTCATCTGCCCCCGTCAGAAGGTGTTTAAAGGGTTCTACCTAACATAGAGCTAGCTCAGAGACCAACCTTATTCCCTTTGGATCACGTACCTGATGCCCCTTGTCTCCAGCTGAACTTGGCCTATAGCTCGAGCTACACCTACACTTTGTTTTAAAGATTGATGCTCTTGTGTGATAGATACTAATATTTCGCTGTTCAGAGTCCCTTGCTTTATCCATTCTGTGCTAATGATCCTCCTCTTCTCATTAACGAGGAAGGTTCCCCAGAAAGGAGATATGTCTACCAGCCCGAATAGCACATCATCCATCCATTTCTCTTCGTTCTCTGCACTGTCAGTGCCCAGAAAGAAAAAAAAAAGCCTACGCTGGACTGAAGCACAAAGTCATCTAACCCTGGAATTAATGGAAAGAGACAAGAACGTTTGTGGAATGGTATTGACAGTGGGGCCAACAGCTTCATTGGGTCCCTGGGAAAGATGGGAGGGAGCCCAGCTCTGTGATCCTGGAAGGGGCAGGGCCTTGGGTGGAAGGCACAGGCTCGGGCAGCCCATAGCATGCCACATTACCCTCCAGGCAGCCCTTAAAGCCATAAAAGTGCACCGTGATGCTGCTCCAGCAGCAATTTAAAGGGCCCGGGGCTCTGGCCACTGCTGCTGCTGTGGTAACGGAGGCAGCGGTGGGTGGTGGCTAGATCTTTTGAATTGCTGGGCATTAGGACAATTGCCCGCTTTGGTTCCTTGTCAGTGGTTCTGGGTATTGAGGAGGAGGATACAATAGAATCGAGCTACCCAAGTAAGGATTGGAACCTCAGGGTACTCCCGTGAAGTATTAGAAGCTAAGAATAAAAAACACTAAGGCTGACTTGATATGTGCAAGGGAAGTCCAGCACTGATTAAGAGTGATGCAGTTACATGCTGGCACTGTCAGCTCTCTGCAGTGTGAACTCCTAAATTCTCCCACACTAAGCAAGTTTGGACTAGATGAGGAACCTCCAGCAAGTAACAAGATATTTCAAGGAAGTCATGTTGGTCATTCATAGAAGGTGCTTTTCCCTATGCATCTGATCTCACTCAACACCCCAATCTCACTCTATACCCCTATCACAGACATGATGTAAAATCAAGGTCTCGATGTTCCTCTGTCCTTTTCCCAAGACTACGACTTGTTAAATCTGGTAGACTGGCTAAATTCCAGTTCAGATGATTAGATTTTGCCTACATACAATCTCACTGTAGTTCAAACTGGGGTTATTCTTCCCTTCCCTTATAAATAAAAACTTGATGTTGTTTTTGCTGATATAGAATGGGGGTTGGATTCCACCCCAGAAGTGTTGCATTTCAGCAGCGAGTGAGCAATCCCTTAGAATGCCATGAGTAAAGCCCTGTGGGATTCTCTGTAATAAAAGGAGCTATATAAATCTCGGTTATTGCTATTATTACTTTCTCCTGCATTATCCATAAACTAAATGGCTAGGTAAGTTGATTTTCAGGCTGCTTTTCATTATTCGCTGAACAAAGCTACCTGAAAGTTCCTGACTATTACTTATGTGAAATTTAATTTGGTGTCTAATAGACCCCAGCATTGAAAGCAGGCAGTAGTCTGTAATCATCATAAAGAGACCTATATTTACTAGGTAGTAACTGGGGACTCTCATGGACATTGTGGTGTTCTCACCCTCTGATTATTTATTCTAGTTTTGTAAAGTTCTTATAATTCACTTTAATGCACAAACCTTTTCTTCCTCTGTAATTAAAACTCACATGCCCAGATCATGTTTCCCTCTCCAGCTGCTTTTTATTATAGGGGGAAATCAATTAGCAGTATCAGGCCATTGTAGCATCTATCTGATCATCCTTTCTGGAGCCCCCCATATGAAGGGGGCACATTCAAGGGAAAGGGTGTCTGTGCCCAGGCTATTCATAGTCCCTTCTAATCTATGGTCACTGGTAGCTGACACAGAACTAGCCCACTCTACTTTACATAAGAAGCCAGCCTGATCCATTCCTCACTGCACATTTTCCACTGGACTTGCTTAGCCACCCCACCTCATTATTACTTTCTCAAAGCCTGGGGTGTGAACCTCCCATAAATACCAAGGGTATATCTAAACTATATCCCTCTTTCGACATTTCAAAATTGCAAATGAAGCCAGGATCTGAATTCCCCAAGCTTCATTTGCATAATCACCATTTCAAAAGTGAAATCGCGGCCTAGGTGCGGTTCTTTTGAAAAGAAAAGCCTTTTTTTGAAAGATCCTGTACTCCTCAAAAAATGAGTTTTACAGGATCTTTCAAAAAAGGCTTTTCTTTTCAAAAGAACTGCGTCTAGACTGTGGTTTCACTTTCAAAATAGCGTTTTTCAAAAAAACGCCGTGATGCAATTATGCAAATGAAACACGGGAAATTTAAATCCCGGCTTCATTTGCAATTTCGATATGTCTAATTTACATTCCTCTTTTTAAAGATGGATGTAGTCTAGACTTAGCCCAAGTCAAACTCTGGAACTCTAGTGTTTGAGTGCGTCCAAAATCAAGTAAAATGTGAGTTTTTTCATTGCTAGTGATGAGCAATGCTTTAGGAGAGAAACTAAGGGTATGTCTACACATCAAAATTAATTAGAAATAACAGCCATTATTTTGAATTAACTTTCCTAGCATCTATACAGGCAAACCGCTATTTCAAAATAAAATTGAAATAGCAGGGAGCTTATTTTGAATTTGGTAAACCTCATTCTACGAGGAACAACACCAAATTCAAAATAGCTAATTCGAAATAAGCCTGTGTAGACACTTATTCCAAAATAGGGGGCCTCCAGCCCTTCCCAGTTTCCCCGGTGGCCACTCTGGGCCAAAGCAGGAAAACTCTTCTCCTCTCCCCCGGGCTCGGAGCCCTTAAAGGGGTAGAATCTGGCCACACTGTATGCCAGAGCCAGGCCTGCCAGCAGTCGCTGCCCCTCACCCAGTGGCCAGAGAATGAGCTGGGCAGCCAGCTGTCCCCCTGCCCAGTCCCCCAGCTCCCAGGAGCCAGTCAGGGGCCAGAGACGGCGGGCACCCTCCTGGACTAGTGTGGAGATCATGGACCTCATTGAGGTTTAGGGGGAGGCCTCCAATGTCCATGATCTCTGCACTAGATGGAGGAACGCTGCTGTCTACGGACGCATAGCTGGCATCATGGCCACCAAAGGCCACATGCGCACACAAGAATAGGTGCGCATGAAGATCAAGAAGCTGCGGCAGGCATACACCAGGGCCACTCAGGGCAGCTACTCAGCAGGGGCAGAGACCTGCCCCTAATTCGATGCCCTGGACCACATCATGGAGGGCAGGATGGTCCATGCCACCCCAGAAGGCAGTGATCCTGGACCGGAGGGCCCTGACCAGGGCGCAGAGGAGGAGCCTCCATGGAGGGTGCCATGCTGGCCAGACCCCCGAGCTGTCCCAGCAGCGGAGTCACCAGGGTCATCCAGGGAGGCCACACATGCAAGTGCCATCACTGTCCCCTGGGGTGGCATGGACCGTCCCGCCCTCCATGATGCAGTCCATATCCGGGGGATATGATGGGTGGGGAGGGAGACCAGAGATCGCGCGCATGGGCCTTGCTTACCACGGATCACGCAGCAACCTGTACATGTGCAAGCATGTGCCGTGCCATCCCTGGGCAGGTGGCTCCAGCTGCCTGCCATACAGGGGCCGTGGCCTGATAGCCAGACGAATGTGTGAAGAGATCTGACATGCTCCTGACTATGGGGCGAGACACAGCAGGATGCCCTTCCTTCACAAGCCCCCTCTACACAGAGGCAGGGGACATCTCCCCCCCACCTCAGCCACACTATATACAGCACAGTGGCATGGGTGCGGTCCTGGGGCAGCTCCCACTCCCGGGGATAGCCGGACATTCTGACCATGGCCTCTGTGCAAGCACAGTGGCTCTGGCGGTGCAGGGCACGGTCATCCTCACCTTGCAGAGGGGGACTGGGATTCACCCACTGTGTCCCCAGAAAGAACTGACCACTTCTCTTCTATCTCCACAGCCGCACCAGCTGCACGTGCAGGGCGCACCACCCCGCTTGGGACATCCTCCCACACCCGAGGGCTCTGCAGGTCCACCATTACACTGCAGGGGTACTGACAGCAGCACCTGGGGGCCCTGTGAGCCCTGCACCATACTGTGGAGCAGTGGGTGCAGGACGAATGGGAGTTCTGTTGGGAGCTGCTTGCCCAGAGTTGGGCCATCTGTGCCCATCTGCAGACCCTGGTGCAGAGCATGCTGCCTCGTGCTGTTCCAGGGCCTGCTGCCTCCCCAAGCTACCACTCCTCCTCCCACTCCCTCTTCCCCTCCTGCCTCTCCCTCCTCAACCTCCACACCCTCCACCCCATCCCACCGGGGACGCCGAGGCCCCTGCACCCGCTGTACTGAGAGACAGTTGGCCCGGCAAGACCTCCACCAATGAGTCCTGAGCTTCCCCTCCCCTTTCTTCCCCTTGCTTCCCCCTTCCAGCTCCCTCCTCCCAGTTTCCACCCTCCCATCTCCCTCCTCCTCATCGAGGTAGACAAGCAAGCAGGGAAACATGAGAACTGGCTGGCCGGGGGGGGGGTCCCTTTAAGCAAAGAGCTCAGATAGCCTCAGGCAGCAGCCTCACACAGTGGGTATGTCTAGACTACATGGCTTTGTCGACAGAGCCATGTAGATGAGTTTACTAGACATAGGAAAATGAAGTGGCAATTTAAATAATCGCCACCTCATTTACATCAAAATGGCCACCGCGCTGTGCCGATCAGTTGTTTAGTGGCACAGCGGGGCAGTCTGGACGTGCCGCGGTCGACAAGAGAAACCTTTGTTGACCGCTCCGTTATGCCTCGTGAAATGAGGTTTACCGGAGCAGTCGACAAAGGCTTCAGTTGTCAACTGTGGAGTGTCCAGACTGCCCCGCTGTGCCGCCAAACAGCTGATTGGCACAGCGCAGCGGCCATTTTGATGTAAACGAAGTGGCGATTATTTAAATCGCCGGTTCATTTTCCTATGTCTAGTAAACTCATCTACATGGTTTCGTCGATGGAGCCATATAGTCTAGACATAGCCAGTAAGTCCTGACCTGGTGCCCTGCCAGAACTGGTTCCGGCCAGCCTTAAATGAGATTCAGAGTCCACTCAGTGTGGATGCGCTATCTCAAAATAGCAAAATGCTATTTCGAAATGCATTTTGTATGTAGCCGCGTTATTTTGAAATAAGCTCTTTTGAAATAACACTGTAGTATAGACATACCCTAAGAGAACAACAGTTCAGTTTCCTGAGGGCTGTAATACTTTTGACTAATTCCAGTTTTTGAGCTTGCTATGAGGGTGGCTGGGTTCTGTTTAGTGCCCAGTAATATCCTTGCAGGTCAGATTAGATGATCTAGTGATCCTTTCCAGCCTAAAAACTCTATGGCCCTATAACACTAGGAAAGATCACATCTCCACCATGTTTCTAGCCCTGCCATGGCCAAATCTATAACAGAAACAAATGCCAGGGCCACTTCATACAGATAATTGAGCCAGATCATTGGGAGTGGGATCAGGTTACTAGGGAGTCAACTGGCTTCTGCCAGACCAGAGGTAGTCATCCTTTCCCAGCTGTGCCAAGTTCAGCCTCCATACTCTTTCTTTACAGTTTGACTTAAAGAAAACACGATCAGCATTTCCTGCCTGCATGGTTATATGTGGGTAGGGACACTTATCACAGGACAGCAGTAACAGATAGCTGGGAAAATGGCAATCCTTTTGTAGGAACTTCTTTAAATGACTTGGGTTATGTCTATTCATGGAGACATACTCCTGCTTGCTTTGCTCAAGCTAACATGCTAAGAATAGAGTGTAGCTGCAGCAACACGGGCAGTGGGAGGCATGAGCCACACCAACAACATACTCAAGTGCATATCTGAGATCCTACACATATACTCGTGATGGCTAGACCCTTCCATTGTTCAGGCCACCATGGCCACATTCTATTTTTAGCACAGTAACCCCACTGGAACTAACATAGATATGTCTTCTTGAGTGGAGAATCACCCCCATCCTCCCCCAGTGGTGGAACAGGTTTGGTATACCCGGGCATTGCTTTTTGCCTTTCTGATTAACTCTGACCATAAAAGAAATATGCTAGCCATAGCTCACTCTATAAAGGGCCATTCTAAAGTCCAATAAAAGATTTAGGTCAAATAGTTATTGACTGATTATATAGTGATCCAGTCCATGCAAGCTCACTAATTAATTTTCATAATTAGCTGTTAGCGCTCGAATGTTTGTGTTACTTTTACAAAGACACATGTCTCCAAGCAGTAAAAGGAGCTGAGTATAGAAAGCTTTTGAGGTAAAAAGAGCTGTTTAAAAGCCTTATCTAGACGAACCAGCTGGAAACATAGACACTATCGGAAACCTGTAAACTATCCCCTTAATGGGACACTAAATTGTGTGTGCTTTCAATCCCTTTTGTCATGGAGGTGACCATAAAGCTTTGTACTACAAAACACTGGAAACATTCACTTTTTACCTCCATGGGCCTTGGATCACTGCACAGTTGAGCAATTAGAAGGCAATATCCCTCTACCTCAGCCACAGGATAACTGATATCCAGTTGGTCAGAGGATTTCAGCTCTTTGTACCAGGGAACTCCCCAAATCTAAGTGGGAGCAGCTCGAGTCCTTCGGCAGCAAGAGATTCTGAGCCAAGAGAGGAAGATTGGCAGACTGCACTCATAGCCACTTGCCTATATCTTTCAGGGGCGCATAATAAATATCATGTAGGGTGTTACAGCTGCAGCACATGCCACAGAAACACAAATACGTAAGGGGTTTCTAGGGTTTAAACATAGCCAGATGGGTGGAGAACAGAACACACAATATTAACCACCTCGCTTGGAGTTTTCAAGTGTGAACCTGAAAAGTCTGAGCAAAGAGTGAAGAGACACCACAACTAGCACAATATTCAAAGTGATATGGAAGTTGAGGAAGCCATTATCAACAGGTCTATTCTTCCTACGTAACACAGAGGTGATATCTGTTGCAGTCTCTGAGCTGTTGCATTTATCATGCACCTCTGTCCCTCTTCACCTGTATTGTGCCCACTAATCTACCTCTGCCAGGATTAGTTTCAACATTCCAAACCCACGGAGCTTCAAACTGTTGTCACTTTTTGTTAAAATCATCAAGCTGCCACAATTATGTCTCCTTTTCTCTGATGTGTAAAATTTTCCTATTAAAATGACATTAGTCCATAATGGGCAAGCCTTGCTCCTGAGAGAAGTTTAAGGTCAAATATCTCAGAACTCCTTGAGATCAGCTACTCCTGCCCTGCAGAGTCTGTGTCGGCATTGCTAAGCTAGCACAGGCCCTTAGTGTAGAAGTGGGATACGCTGACCAAAGGAAGAGCTCTGCCAGTCCAGGAATACCTCCTCCCCAAATGACAGCTATTTCTAGACTAGGGGGTTATGTCACTAGAGTGTGTCGTTTTTCTACAGCTCAGACAGAGATAGAAGTGCTGGTTAAGTTTTAAGTGTAGGCCAAACTTTAGAAATAGGAACTTCATAGCACTGGAAAAGGGAGAGTCCCATATTTCCATTGTGACAGGCTGCTTTTGTTTCAGCCTTGGAAGGGCTCAAGAATGGAAGTTTCAAAGCAAGGATGCTCATATAGAAAAAGCTATTTGGAGAGAATCCTTAAAGGGTTTATTAGCTGTTATTGTCTCTAGCCCGCCGTCCTGTACAATTTGGACGAAAATCACCTGTCTTTGCAATTTACATGATGACCAATATTAGGGCACTTGTGAGGGTTAACTTTAATAATTCACTTGTGTCTTTGCCACATACAACGAAGCAGCCATCTCAAAAGCAAAAAGTCACTGACACTTCAGCTAATTAAGCCATTAGCTTCAAGCAAGATAGGGTCAATGATACCAAGAGAAGAAAGTTCTGATTCTGCCCACACAGGGTATGGGTGCCATATACATAATGGCCACTCCATTTATCCCCAGTGCTGAAGCAATAAATCCCATCATCTTCTCCAAAATGAACCCAGTGGTTAGGCACAATTCCAGACCACAGAGGTCCTACACTGAACCTGGTCAATGCTGGAACCAGGTGGTGAGCTGCCTCTCTTCTCTTATGGCTCCAGTCATGCTTCATCAAAGTGATAGGAACATCACCCTCTGAGGTACCAAAATGCAGGATTCATCAAATGTCAATAACTTTCCTGAAAACTAAAGTTTCATGTCAGGCCTTGTAGTCTGGTGGGGCCAGGAACTGAAGCCAAAATCTTGGTATACCCATGGTGCGGTAAGATTTACCCCTTGTTCTTGGAAGTCAAGCATATCGAGTGGGCTTAAATGGCATCATTTCAGACCTATTATGTGCTTCTCACCCCAGCTCTATTTTGTTATGGGTTTTTCTCCCCATCCCTAATACTTGTGTGTTTGTCCTTTTTGCCTGTTGATCCACCTTAGAGGACTTTAGAAAGGCTGTTTTGCAAGGGAGTTTTAATCTAATTAGAAGCCAAGGTACAATAGCCTCATTTCACAGAAAGTTCAGCATCAATAGGATCAGTGTGTGAGCAAAATGCAAAGCTGGAGAAGTGCTCAGTTAGAACAGAAAAGTGCTGGGTAACATGAATACAGCTGGCCTCTCTGTCTTTGCTTCTGTTTTCATGGTTTTGTTATCCTTCCCAGAAAAGTGCTATCTCCCTTTGTGTCCTGTGGAGAAGAATGGCACAAAGGAGAGAAAACAGCCTCTTGCCTTATTTTTATTATTCTTTAATAAAAACAGTAAATGATAGGAACTATAAAGCGTGAGCAAAGCTGATTGCCAACAAGATGCATCAAGTCTTTGCTGCTTCCTAGTGAAAGACATTCTGTGGCTCTTTATCATTTTTTTTCCTCACGTTTCTCCTATGGAAAAAAGCTTTTTTGATGTCTTTTGCTCTTTTTATATCCTTGCTTGAAGGAGAGGACTGAGAGGCAAAATGGACAGTAGGACTGAGAGAATGAATCATTCAGGTGTGTCTGCTTTAGCTGGTGCACCAGCTCTTCATTTTTACAGAGTTGTGTAGAAACTGCCACATGCAGCCTTCAGGATCCCATCGAATCCATATTGCATTGAACTCTACAGGAACACTTGCCTTCACTGGGAGATGGGCTGAGCCCCATGGGTTAGTTTAAACACAAACTAGTATCCTTAACTAAATCAGTTTCCTAAAACCTCGTTAATGATTTCTATGCATGTTTGTGTGTGAACACACTTCTTTTGAACTAAAAGAGGCTAAAGCCAACTCATTAAGGGTGGGGGAGGAAGAGGGGGGACAAACAGAACTGTAGTTACACTGACTTTTGCCATTTTTATTCTGGATTGCAAATAGCCCTATGTGGACTTGTGCCAAAATGACCACAAGAGAGAGACAGTGTAGGTGAAGTCATATCTTGTATTGGGCCAACTCCCTCCCATACCTAGAGACAGGTTAGTGGAAAGGTCATGGATGTTGAAATGGGTTTTATCTCACTCCTTTTGTCTCTCCTTTTGGAAGCCTATGTGCAGAGATGACGTGTAAGTACAAGTTCTGCATTTGCTTCCCAAGAATATTGTGGAATCTATAATTCCAGTTCCCTGTTACTCTGAAATTCCCAGTGTGAAAATGAATGTCAGGGGCAACTTTTCTGTTTTTATTATTAAATTGTCCTCTAGCTAGAATGTTAGTGGAAATTCCACACAAAAAGGATACAATCAAGACCAGCTTGGCTTAACAAGGAGATCTTGCATGATCTCAAAATAAAAAAGGAGTCATATAAAAAATGGAAACTAGGACAAATAACAAAGGATGAATATAGGCAAGCAACACGGGAATGCAGGGGCAAGATTAGAAAGGCAAAGGCACAAAATGAGATCAAACTAGCTACAGGCATAAAGGGAAACAAGAAGACCTTTTATAAATACATTAGAAGCAAGAGGAAGACCAAGGACAGGGTAGGCCCACTGCTTAGTGAGGAGGGAGAAGCAGTAACAGGAAACTTGGAAATGGCAGAGCTGCTCAATGACTTCTTTGTTTCGGTCTTCACCGAGAAGTCTGGAGGTATGCCTAACGTAGTGAATACAAGCAGAGAGAGGGTAAGTTTAGAAGATAGGATACACAAAGAACAAGTTAAAAATCACTTAGGAAAGTTAGATGTCAGCAAGTCACCAGGTCCTGATGAAATGCATCCCAGGATACTCAAGGAGCTGATAGAGGAGGTATCTGAGCCTTTAGCTATGATTTTTGAAAAATCATGGCAGACAGGGGAGATTCCAGAAGACTGGAAAAGGGCAAATATTGTGCCCATCTATAAAAAGGGGAATAAGAACAACCCAGGAAACTACAGACCGGTCAGTTTAACATCTGTCCCAGGGAAGATAATGGAGCAGGTAATTAAGGAAATCATATGCAAACACTTGGAAGGTAATAAAGTGACAGGGAGTAGCCAGCATGGGTTTGTGAAGAACAAGTCATGCCAAACTAATCTGATAGCTTTCTTTGATAGGATAACGAGCCTTGTGGATAAGGGAGAAGCGGTGGATGTCATATACCTAGACTTTAGTAAGGCATTTGATACGGTCTTGCATGATATTCTTATTGATAAACTAGGCAAATATAACTTAGATAGGGCCACGATAAGGTGGGTGCATAATTGGCTGGATAACTGTAGTCAGAGAGTTGTTGTTAACGGTGCTAAATCCTGCTGGAAGAAGAGCGACAAGAATGATTAAAGGTTTAGAGAACATGACCTATGAAGCCAGGCTTCATGAACTGGGCTTGTTTAGTTTGGAAAAAAGAAGATTAAGGGGGGACATGATAGCGGTTTTCAAATATCTAAAAGGGTGTCACAAGGAGGAAGGAGAAAATTTGTTCCTCTTGGTTTCTGAGGACAGGACAAGGAGTAATGGGCTTAAAGTGCAGCAGGGGAGGTTTAGATTGGACATTAGGAAAAAATTCCTAACTGTCAGGGTGGTCAAATATTGGAATAAATTGCCATGGGAGGTGGTGGAATCTCCCTCTCTGGAGATATTTAAGAACAGGTTAGATAGACATCTGTCAGGGATGGTGTAGACGGAGCTTGGTCCTGCCTTGAGGGCGGGGGGCTGGACTCGATGACCTCTTGAGGTCCCATCCAGTCCTATGATTCTATGATTCTATGTTCAAAATAAATGTGTGAAAATTCTAACTCATATTTGCAGGAAATGTTTGTCACTGTTTGCCAAAGTCTGTCATGACAGTCACAGAAAGAGTATATCAAACATCAAGCAGGCAATGAAAATTATATGGATTCTGTAGTTTGTCTCCAGCATAACAAAGTTATGGAGCATATAACAATTAGGGTAGGAAGAACTAATTAAAACCACTGAATTTTGGTGCAACTACCACAAATAAAAAAAAACCAATAGTAATTCTGTTACACAAGCAAAAACATTGCTTCTCAAGAACTACAGTTAAATACTGTGCTCAGATGCTACTGTTTTTATTATTTATTGTGTACTGGTGATGATATGGGAGGCAGAAAATAGTTTGATAGCAAGACCTGAGGTGGAGCACACGGTGCTGGAGCTAGACGTGAAAAAAAATCATCCTTTGACTTTTAAAGTGAGCAAATTGAATCTGAGTGTTATTGACAAAGATTGAAAATGACACCAGACAAGATAATCTTTACTGCCACTTTTCTGAACTATAACTGTATTTTAATGGTAGGGGTAAAAGTCAAGCAGAATTCAGTGTAATAACCAAGACTCTCTAAAGATCAGCACTGTTCTGGCTTTGTCTCAGGCTTATCTGAGTGAGCCAGGTAATATTTTCTACTCTCTTTTCCAACCTAATCTCCTCTTTTATATGTATTACAGAACACGGTTTGGAAGAGCTTGGAGTCCCATGATATGGAGAGAGTACAGGGAAAAGAACAACCAAGTGTTACACAGCATTTCTTTTGGTTGAAAAAGACGGCTGGTGACATGGCATAATGAAGGGAACAGAACACTGAGACAAACACTCCGGAGCTTCAGAATCAAATTCTCAAGAAGCCTCCAAAAAATAAATCAGCTGCAGAGCTTGTGAACATCCCTGTTTGGGCCTTCAAAGAATAAATTTGCACACGCAACACTACAAGTCTGAAAGCAAAAGCAGGCTTGCCTGTGAATGCAGATTCTTGCACATGTGATTATTCATCTGAGCACAATGATGGGCTTATTGTTTCTTATTCCCATTGTCTCTTTTCTTTATTCTGACATTTAATGTTTTTTGGAATCCAGTCTTTGGGAATGTGTGGAAGTGCCAGCCAGAGTATAACAAACTGATGTGTAAGTTTTGCCCGTCCCTCAGAGTTCTGATGTGCAGAACCTCCCGTGCTTCCAGGCTTCGGCTCACACACAAACAGTGAACATACTTGAGTGTGAACTTGAAGCCTGACTCCAACTCTAATCTTGAGTCTGCAAATAACTCTGCCAATGCACTTCACATCTCACTGCAGTATTGCTTTGCTTTTCCAGTCTTACTCCAGTTCTGCTGATGCACCTCATTTCCAAAGTGCAGCCCCTATGCTATTTTAGTCCTGGGTTCCCAAGCAGCTCTGCCACTATGTATATATACAGTGATGGTACCCATAAAGCTACCGCTCTGAATTGGCTTTGAATACTAGAGATACAGCAGTCATGTGAAATAAAACAAGCTCTTCTCCCAGAGCATCTGAAGTACTTTGCAATTAAGGGCAGTAATTTCAAACTCCACATTACACTTGATATCCAGTTTGAACCCAAAGTAATGGGCATAGCTTAGACAAATTATTGTGAAGGCACAAGGAGCAATGGCAGAGAGAGCAACAGAAGCTCATAACAAAGTTCCTTCCTTTCTTCCTTCCTTCCTTCCAGTGCTCACAGTCTCTTTCCTGCTGATAGTCTTTGCTTTTGTAACACATTGACCTTACAAATGTGTCTACTGCTTTCCTGGAGAACGAGATCTCAAGAAAATTACTTCTTTCTTTCCAGTTATCTTTTCCTCCCTCTTAACATGCAGCTAACAGACTGCATCTCAGAATTAATTATTATTCTCCAGATTGCAGTCAAGACTTCAGAGCATGTTTCATGCCAAAAAAAAAGAGATAGAAAACATGATTAGAGACAAATATGGTGAAAAATAAAATATGAAAGGATTGAAATCTTCTTGTTCGGCACTGCAGTCTTTTATCCACCATGCTTCTGCGGGTCTGATCCAAACGTCACTGACGTCAATAGAGAGACTCCCATTGTATTCAATGGGCTTTGGATCAGGCTCCTGATTAAGTTTTCTTTCTGCTTCTTCACATGAGTGTAGATTTGATTGAATGAGTGATTTTTTTACCTCTTCTTTTAGATATTTAACAATTGGTGTTTCAGGGTGGTTGGAAATCCTATTATTTCTCATTTGTATATTATAGTAGCAGGTACCCTGTACATACACATAATAAGGGCTGATCCTTGCCCCCAAAGACCTTATAATTGAAGAAATAACACAAATGGCAGAGGATAGTATATAGTTTTATCCAAATTTGAATGGGGAACTCAGACACAGAGATTTAGGACTTGTGTCTTATTCAGAAATAAAGAAAAATGATACTCTGGGTGACAACGGAGAGATTTTTCAGCCAGTCCTTTGTGCACCAATGTTCCCTATGAGCTGTGAACTTGTGCAGCCACTCAGAAGAAATTCAAAAGTGCCCACAGCTAGGTTTTCTAAAAAATTCTACTAGTGGTGCACATTCAGACATGGCTCACTGGACATAAAATTATTCTACACACGGATGGAAAAATATGCATATGGATGGAAAAGATTAGAGAGAATATTGTTGTGCACCTCCTAAAACTTCCACTGTTTGGGCAAGTAAGGTCAAGAATGAGGAAAGGACAATGTGCAATTTTGATTGACAATACCACAGCACTCCCAGATTTCCCTTGACTGAAACACAAATTCATATTGTTAATGGATGAGATATAAATATAATTACTAGTGAACAGCAAATTATTCACAGCAAATAACTAATTAGACAATTTTTCTTGTTTTCTGTTTGCCAATTACCAGGAAACAGGTTTTGTAATTCTCAGATATGGGATAGCTCACAAATCATTTGTTACAAACGTTCAAGATTCAAATTTCAAAACTGAGGCTGTGTTGGTTAATTACATGTTCTGTGATAGTTTCCATGGCTCAACTCTTTGTCAAATATAGCTAAACACTGTCTCATTTCCATGCTAGCTTATTATTTCTTCTATTTGAGCCAAATACCCAAGGTGCTGAGGATCTGCAGCTTCCATTGTATTTAATGAGACTCACCAATGCTCAGCTGGTGCTTCACGCCTCTCAAGATTTGACCACCATGAAACTGCTATATGGAGAAGGGTGCTATATAAAACAGGGATGGCCAAAACTGTTACATATAGAAGACCTGATCCTATTGGATGCTGACCGCCTTAGTAGAAGGATGAACTTAGATGAGGGTTGAGACACTGAGCAACAGCTGCTCAGACCTGGGCTTAAAGTTTTACGGCTGCAAAAAGTAACATATACCTTTCTGTACAGAAATGTCCACAGGACTCAGCAAGTACTTCTACTTGTGCTGCAGAATATCACATGAACAGTTTTGGTCCAAGCCACAGGACTCAGATGTAAAATGCAGATAAATACTACTGTTACACACTCCAGTGCTTCCCTTTCCCTTCACTTCTCTTCTTTTGTTTCCCTCTTGCTGCTTATGCTTTCTGCCTATCACTGTCTGCCATTTCCCAAGCCCAAATGAGATTGGTTGGTGTCTGTATTTCCATATAAAACTGCACCTAGTGTTTTCTACCCTATAGGACCCTTCTTTTTCAGCAGGCTATAAATCAAAATGAGCAGGAAGTGACAGCGATTACAGAAAAGACAGATTCTAAAACAGCCAGCTACAGATTGCAATCTTCAGACAATAAACACTGCTGATAATAGTAATAACAAACCTATGTGCACTCACAGGCACACAGACAAACATGCACAAAAAAGCTCTCCTCCCCACCATAACATTTTGTTTAATAGATTATCATGGGTGTCTGAGGAGCCATTTTAGCAACTATTGTACAGCACTCATAAGACTGTCCTTCAGCTTCAGGCCCGACTGGCTAGCAGCACAGAGGCTTGGCAATGAGATAGCAGGGGTGTTACCGGTCAGGACTGACTTCATTTACAAGAGTTGAGTGTGGGCTGTGCATACTCCAGACCCAGGTTCCCTCTCATTTTTTCCATCCATGGGTATGTCTAGACTACATGGCTCCGTCGACAGAGCCATGTAAACTAGTTTACCCGACATAGTCAATGAAGCGGGAATTTAAATAATCCCCGCTTCATTAAAATAAAAATGGCCGCCATGCTGTGCCGACAATCAGCTGATCCGGCACAGCGCGGCAGTCTAGATGCGGATCGGTCGACAAGGGAAGCCTTTGTCAACTGTTCCTGTAAACCTCATTTCACAAGGCATAAGGACGCGGATGACAAAGGCTTCCCTTGTTGACCGATCCACGTCTAGACTGCCGCGCTGTGCCGGATCAGCTGATTGTCGGCACAGCGTGGCGGCCATTTTTATTTTAATGAAGCGGGGATTATTTAAATTCCCGCTTCATTGACTATGTCGGGTAAACTAGTTTACATGGCTCTGTCGACGGAACTATGTATCTCGACATACCCTACATTTGGAATAAAAATTATGTGCACTGAGGCATGTGGAGAAGTGCACCACCAGTGGAAGCACATGCTGCCAGCTGTGGGCACTCTGCTAATTAGCTGGCTGGCATTTAATCTCTCCTGGGTGGCTGCCCAAGTGCTCAACTTGCAGGAAATACTACTCCAGACCACAGTAGCAGGGGATACTGCAGATCAGAAGTGAGGCGAATTGGCAGAGCTAAATAAGGGGCCCAGGAGTGAAATGGCAGTGGTTGAAAGCCAGGACTGACAACTAATAGAACCATGTGGGATTACATGGAGTTGCTTGTCAGGGCTGGAGTACACTGCCTGATCTGGGGTTTTGTGGGGAGAGGAAAGCTTGCTCATGCTGCCTGCTGAACATAGCTAGTGCTATGGGTCCATGCTTTTCACACACCCCTCTCCCCTCACAAAATGCTCAAAAAGGTTGAAAGGAAAGGAATCAGGAGAAGCTTTTATTGAGGAGCTGTTAGTCAGAGATCGATTAATGACTGCCTGTGAACAATTGCCTCAGCAACAACTGGCACTGGCAGGGTTGCTACCAGTGAATATTCATTTATAACAGTAGAGATGCAAAAGGCCTCCATTAGCAGAGTGTTTTAGTAAATGGTGATGGGTTGGGGAAAAGTTTCCTTTTTTTTTCCACTCAAGATCATCTCATCTGAAGAAGTGGGTTTTGCCCATGAAAGCTCATCTCTCTATATATACAAAAACAATTTTTCCTGCGGGATGACAGAATGACATCATCACATCATCTGCATCCACAGGCCGGGGGGGGGGGGGCAAGCATGGGCTATGAAAGCGCAGCTGGGGAAGGCAAGCCCCAGACATAGTCCCACCCATTTTACCTCTCTGGAGCCAAGCCTCACCCACTCCCAGCATAGTCCTTCCCAGAGGCTATGTGGAGAGCTGGGGGGTGGAAGGGGAAAGCTGCTTACTCCCAGAGAGAGAGGAGTTGGCAAGCAAAGCGGGCAGGAGGCACAGCTCCCAAGTGATTATTAGGGTTGCCAGATGGTTGAACCAAAAAAAAATAAAATAAAAAAAACACTGAGGAAAAAATTCTGTTGAGGAAAAAAAACTCGGGGGGTTTATTTATTTTATTAAGCAAAATAAATCAATAAATCAATAATAAAACAGCATTAAAACAGCATGGCCCCGTTCAGAGTGAGCGCAGAGATAGGAACAGGGGAGCGGTTGAGCACTAAGACCGACGTAGCAATTTGCTGGCAAAAAGTGGCAGTCTAGACGGGGATCGGTCGGCAATGAAAGCCTTTTCTGACCGATCCTGTAAACCTCGTTGCCTCTTGGCCGGGAAAAATAAAATCAGAAAATACCGGACATTTTAGGTGTCTAGTATTTTCTGAATTTTTTTTACCAAACAGGAGGTGGAAATACAGGACACCTGGCAACCCTAGCAATTATCTACATATATATATATAGATAGATATAGATATAGATATATAGATAGATAGATAGATATATATATATAGAGAGAGAGAGAGAGAGAGAGAGAGAGAATATTACTAGGGAGCTGCGCCTGCTCCTTGCTAAAGACTTAAGACTATACATAGTTAGTCTCTAAGGGTCTGTCTAGACTACATCCCTCTGTAGCCAGAGGGATGTAAATTAGACATACTGAAATTGCTAATGAAGCAGGGATTTAAATATCCCGCACTTCATTAGAATAAAAATGGCCACCGCTGTTTGCTGACACAGTTGGCAAGGAAAGCCTTTTCCGACCGATCCCTTATTTCTCGTGCAACGAGGTTTACAGGATCAGTCAGAAAAGGCTTTCCTTACTGACCGATCCCTGTCTAGACTGCCACTTTTTGCCAGCAAATTGACACGTTGGCAAAAAGCGGTGGCCATTTTTATTTTAATGAAGCATGGGATATTTAAATCCCCGCTTCATTAGCAATTTCAGTATGTCTAATTTACATGCCTCTGGCGACAGAGAGATGCAGTCTAGACAGATCCTAAGGTGCCACCGTTTATTACTTGGTTTTTTTTTAAATCATAGAATCATAGAATACTAGAACCTGAAGGGACCTCAAAAGGTCATCAAGTCCAGTCCCCTACCCTTACAGCAGGATCAAGCACCAAGCTAGATCATTCCTGGCAGGTGTCTATCCAACCTGCTTTTAAATATCTCCAGTGATGGAAATTCCACAACCTAGGCAATTTATTCTGGTGTTTAACTACCCTGACAGGTAGGAAATTTTTCCTAATGTCCAACATAAACCTCCCTTGCTGCAATTTAAGCCCATTGCTTCTTGTCCTATCATCAGAGGCCAAGGAGAACAATTTTTTTCTCCCTCTTCCTTGTAACACCCTTTTAGAGACTTGAAAACCGCTATCATATTCCCTCTCAGTCTTCTCTTTTCTAAACTAAACAAGTCCAGTTCATTCAGTCTTTCCTCACGGGTCATGTTCTCTAGACCTTTAATCCTTTTTGTTGCTCTTCTCTAGTCCTTCTCCAATTTCTCCACATCTTTCTTGAAATATGGTGCCCAGAACTGGACACAATACTCCAATTGAGGCCTAATCAACACAGAGTAAAGAGGAAGAATGACTTCTTGTGTCTTGCTCACAACACTTCTGTTAATGCATCCCAGAATCATGTATGATTTTTTTGCAACAGTGTCCACTATGACCCCTAGATCCCTTTTAGCAGTACTGCTTCCTAGAAGAGTTGCTTCCCATTCTGTATGTGTGAAACTGGTTGTTCCTTCCTAAGTGGAGTACTTTGCATTTGTCCTTACTAAACTTCATCTTATTTACCTCAGACCATTTCTCCAGTTTGTCCAGATCATTTTGAATTATGCACTTATCCTCCAAAGCACTTGCAACCCTTCCTAGCTTGGTATATTGGCAAACTTAATAATCATACTCTCTATGCCATCATCTAAATTGTTGATAAAGATATTGAACAGAACTGGTCCCAAAACAGACTTTTGTGGAACCCCACTTGTTATGCCCTTCCAGCATGACTGTGAACCATTAGTAACTACTCTCTGAGAATGGTGCATAACTGGCTGGATAGTCAATCTTAAAGTAGCCCCATCTAGGTTGTGTTTAGTTGTTTTTAAAGTTAGACTAACAGAGCTACCCCTTTGAGACTCGGAAAAAGTGAGTTTCCTGACAGCAGGCTGAGCTGGGTTCATAGCACTGAGAGCCCTTTCCCTCATGGCTCCCATTTAATCTCCCTCTCCATCACTGTAAAACTCTCACCAGTCTTTATTTCCCTTCAATTATGTGTAAGGCTCCTTTGTTGTGAGTTGTGACTGAAGGTGCATCTACACAGCAGTGTTGTTTCAGAATAACTGACATTATACTGAAATAACTTAGTCCGCGTCTACACAACAAACAGTTATTTCAACATAATGTCAAAATAATGTCGAGCTGGAGGACTGCTTCCTCCAACTCCTGTAACCCTCATTTTACAAGGAGTGAGGGAAATCAGAGAAATAATGGTCTTTCTTTGACTTCCTGCTGCGTAGACAGCGCCAAAAACCAAAATAATCAATTTTGACTTAAGATAGTTTATTTCGGTTTTATTTGCTACTAACACTCTTGGGCAGACTACATAGTTCACTGAATTACCCAGGCACAAACTCTGGAATGTACTTTAGAGCCCATGGAACCAGAGTTCCCACCTTTCCCTACCATTCCATATGTTGTTAAAAAGTGTCATTAAACTGTGACAGAAAAGGGTGACATTCAAAGAAGGAGGGAGAGAAGAGATTACAGCTGTAGACAGTGTCTTCACTGCCAGAAAAGATATGCTTTGACAGCAAGACAGCTATTTCAAGTTAGCTATCTCACTGTAAGATCACAATGGAGACAAGGGGCTATATCTTTTACCTCATTGTAGCTAGTTGAAGGAAATCTCAGATCAAGGACATGACTAACTACATTGAGATAAAAATTACTTGTACCTTGTTTTCACTAGGAATTTACACAGAAAGAGAGAGCTAACTCAAGTTAGCTATGTTGCTATTCTCATGCTGATTTGTTAAAACCATCAAAGGTCATGTCTATAGAATCTGACACGCAAGAGAAGAATCTGATTTCTTTGATTATTGCCTCTTGCAACATCAAAAAACACCCTCTTTGAATTAGCCTTCCCATTCACAGGCCAGAGTGTATCAGGGAGAGATGCAACCCAATATTTAAAAAGTCAGAGGCTGAGAGTCTCTCTAATCAGCCTGATGATTTTGTGGGGCAGTAAGTATTTATTGAAGGTGAAAGATGCCCATTGGAACACTTGACATCACTCAAACAACTTCAAAATTTTGATATCCAGAAAGTCCTAAGTGGTGAGTATGGCGCTTGAAATGTTTCTGAGTGTGGTTTGATTGCATTCATGCTGGGATATATTGAAAAGTGAGGGCATGAAAAGAGTACCACTGAGAGCAGGGGGCCTTTCTCTCAAGGATTTGCTCTTGTTTCTACTGGTACTTACCTTTGGTTTATTAGTCCATTAAGGGTGTATTATAAAATATGTTCTCCAGATTCATCACCAGCTCTTTTGTGTTTCAGTGTGTTGGTTTGCTATAGATCACACCCAAATAGACAGGACCATGTTACACTCAAAACATGGTGGAACAGGGCAGCAACCAAATCCATGAAGTACTGCTACAGCACACTAGATGCCAGGATCCTGCACAAATGAGATCTTTAATAGTTTTTTCTACGCTCCCATCACCATAACATCTAGAAAATTACAAAAATGGAGGGTGTGAGGGAGTGAAGAGAGGAGGGCCTGGCATTACAGGGGTTACATAAAGCCTTTTGGTTCAGCTAGCCCCGCCCCACTTTACCTGTAACCAATGCCAAGCCTGGAGAGAGGATAAAAGGAAGGAGCCTGGCTCAGACAGCTGCTGGCCAGCAAGGAGACAGGAGTTTGGTTGTCCACTTGGCCAGCCACAGGAGAACGTAAGCCTCCAATCCCACCCCTCTTGCAACAAAGGGAGAAACCTGTTAGAACCCTAGCTAAGGGGAAAGCCTGGACTCTTTGGGACATACCCCGAATTCGAGGACTATACTCATATGGTTGGCTGAAGTTTCTAGGCTGGGACACCAGTGGCAGAGTTCTGCAACCCTTTTCTTCTAGTTGATTCTGGGACCTAACCACTAGGTCACCCCACTGCCAAGGAAACCCGGCCACAGAGGATGGTGTCTTCCACAAGTTCTGCATAACAGCACTGAAGCACACAGGAAAATATGATGGACCGGAACAGAGAATGCACAAGAACCTAATCCCGCTTTACTGTGTGTCTGCCAAACTAATCCTGCCTGCTAGTTGGCATAAGGCCAAAAGAGGAGCATGTAGCTAAGTGTCTCATTAGCATGATGAGGATTGCACTTAAACCCACATCTCCTCGGAAACACATTCTGACTTGCCTGCATCCTCACTCATTTTTATCTTACAGGAATGAGGGTGCATGTACAGAGACTGAGAAATACAGCATAGCAGACAATACACCTTGCCTTATCTGTATCTGGATTAGCTTCCACACCCCTTGCACAGGACACAACTTCTCACACACTGCTGCTTCCCACTCAAGAATATGCAACATTAAGGCTTAACACGATGTCAAGGCTGATTCCCCACTCTGGCATGATGAATGCAGAAGTGGGGGCCTGTAAAAGTACCCCAAAATCTTATCTTTCCAGGCTTTGGTATAAAACTTCCCCCCAAAATCCTAAAAACCTAGATTTTGGGGATAAAAATCCACTGCCACCATCAAGTGCTTTTGAACCCATAAACAGGGGTGGACACTTGAAACCAACCCCAGGGCACCCCAAGCTCTTTTCTCCAAAGAGCTTGAAAAACGAAAGAGAAAATATAAACTGCAGTCTGTGGTAGCTGCCCTCTAGTCAGAGGCATGCACATCCCACAGACAGATTTTCCAGGACACAAAGCGAACCAATACCAGGTTAATAAAAAAAAAGAACTTTTATTATCATAACAATACTTCTGTTCCAAGCATAGTTGGATTGGCTAGAACAGTGGTTCTCAACTCGTTTCAGTCCACAGACCACCAGGCCAATCAAAAAATTTTCATGGACCACCTCCAGCACATGTAGCACAGGATGAATGACACAGCAACTGCTCAGCATGACGGCAGCAGCTACACTGATGCTCAGGGACTCAGACGGAAGTTACTGGCAACACAATGCGGTTGTGTCCTAGGTGACGCTATGGATGACGCTCCGCGTGCTTGTGAACATGGTGTAAAACAACCTAATGGCGGTGCCTGCTCATGCCGTGTGACTTCGGACAATGTTCCTGTGGACCACCGAAAAAGTCACCATGAACCACCAGTGGTCCATGGACCACCAGTTGAGAACCACAGGGCTAGATGGTGAGAGCCACCAACTAATAAATTCATGGGGAATTTTCCCATGGGCTTCAAACTTAGTTAAAAAAGGGAGAAAACCCCATTTCTAACAGCACAGACATCAGATCCAAAGTCCCACAACAGAAAACAATAAAACCTAACAGATTTGTCTAAACTTTACCCTACTTACACATTTTGAAGAGTCTTTTTCTTGGAGAGAGACATGTCTTCTGTCTCCCTCAGTATCTAGAGTGCAAACTGGCCCAGAGACAAAGGAGGGAAAACCCCCAAATCCCTTTGTCCCAGTTTGAAATTCCTACCTGCATTTCTATTGGCTGACTGCTACCTGGCTAGGTACAGTTAACCCCTTAGTCCCCAGGCTGCTGGCCATCCCTCATGACCATGACACCTGCTTACAGTGGAAAGAGTTCCCATCCTTGGGTTAGCTCCCACCCCCCAATTTTGTCTTGGTGATGCAACTAGGAAAGGAACCACTTTCAGCGTTAGGTATGAAGTGGTAGACACTGCAAGCTGTGGTGCCAGTTCTACCAGCCTTTTGGGCACATCACTAATTCCAGATAAATCCAGGACTGATGGGAAACCCACTGAAGTTATGGAACGGAACTGCATGCCCCCTCCCCCCTCTCGTCCTCCCCCGGAGCAGCTCATACCAATCTTGACTTCAATAGTTATCTCAGTGGAAGCTCTCTTTGTGAACTTGGGTATGAGCCTAATTAATGAGTTAATTCCCTATTAATCTAGTCTCTTCTTTGTGTCTGTGTCATGATTAATTTAGTTCCAGTGAATTTCCTTTACTGGCTACAGAGGTGAAACATATTTCTTATCCTACTAAACTCCACTTTTGACCCACTTGCTGGGGGCTAAATGAAGGTGAATTCAACCATGCACTCAGTTCCAAAGCCGTTACAGCACACAGAGCATTTCTGGAGGACAGGAGTGAGCTTGGGATACTTGCACTCCCAGGATTCATTTGTAGCATCACAAACTTCTTCTACAGATACTGCAAATAGCATCGTAAACAAAAGAGATGATTGCAACAGTAGGATCTTCTGCTGGAGTTTAGGTATCATATTTCCCTGTCCATTTCAGGACAGTATGTATCATAGTGAAGGAGCAAAGAATAATTGAATGCTGAATTATACATCCTAAAAGAGGCTTACAGGATGAGATAGACACTGGTGTTATATTGACCTCAGCTGGATTAAAAATGTGTCAGACCTTCCAGAGGGATATATCTCTACAAGCAGACTTATTTGTCAAATACTCAGTTGTGTATATGGGCCGCAATGATGACAGATCGCTCTCCTACACACAGGGCTTCCTTCATTCTGCATTCTGCTCCCCCAAAAAATCTTTTAGGTTAAAAAAAAAGACAGCATCTCCACACTCAGTTCTGCGGAGGTAGGAGAAGGAAAGAAGGGTAACTTATCACTCACATTCAAGGCTGCTTACTCTCTGGAACCAACCAAGCAAGTTTTGATTGTGGGAGTATGGATGATGTCCCTTTGGATCCTTGCTTTCTACCCCTTTCTAAGTCATAGATGAACAAGCCTTCCTGAGAGAGGGTTTCTGAAGGCCAGATTGGCTTTGTAGAAGAGAACAGTCTTTCAAAAGAAGCACGTGGAAGTGTGCACACTACATTCTTCCCTCCCCCATGAACCTGGAATTGACATGGAGTAATTCACTTCATTATGCCTTGCACTGTAGAGATGCAAGTGGTGGTTTTGCTAGATGTCCCTGAACACAAGCTGCATGAATATTCTCCTTTTACTGTTCCAATGGAATACAATAGTCCTCACTTGCTGTCCCAATTCTTGTGCAATGCTGCCTTGTGCTGTTGTGTCCCTCCCCAGAAATGACTGCACTTCAGCAATGTGTGAAATGATTCATATTCATCTCTGTGTGTATGTATAAAGGTGTGTGGGTGTGTCTGTACGCACACATACAGAAATCCTGACAAGTGCTGAGCACCTGCTGTGAACCCCCAACTCCATTTAAGAATCTCTTTCAAGTCAGTGGCAAAACTTCCACTGGGTGAAATAGGACAAGCTTCAACCCACTGACCTTAGTGGGAACTCCAGATGCTGCTTCAGACTTGGCCAATCCTTTGTAGAGTTCAGATCTGAGATTCCGTGAAGTGCTGAATATCTCTTTGAGCACTTCCATCTCCTGTGGCTTTTGAGACACTTTGGAATCCTTTGGACTCTATATGAATGTTCTTAGGACTTCTCCTTCATTCTAGAATTAGTTTGCAGGAATTCAGCCTGTGTTTGGAAATATAGGGTTCTTAGGTGGTATAAACTGCTGTAATTCCCATGACATCAATGGATGTATGCCCATTTACATTAGCTGAAGGCCTGGCCCATAATTCTGAAGTGAGCAGGGCAGCACGGCATTGTTGCATACTGCCAAGGGATGCCTGTCAGAGACAAAGGAGTAAGATATCCTTTCCCTTTGGGTTTCACCACAGTGTTGGGTTTTTATGGCTCCCTTAAATGCTTCCAGAATTATTTTCCTTAACCACTTTTGGGAGAGAGGGGGAAAGGTGTACAGAAATGATCATGACACACATCAGAATGATTCCATTCTCCCACCTTCTATCACAAACAAAAAGAAACTTGGTCTCTCTCCCCCCCCTCCCCCCACACCATATCTGGTGAAAGTTACTCTCCCTCTGCATTTAAAAATGCTGAAACAGAAACCTTGCTGCAGAAAAAGTCATCGTGTGCTTTTCAAAGGGAAAAAAAATCAAACAGCATTGTGAGTACTAGTATGCAAATGAGGAAGAAGGTGGCAGTAAGGCTGACATCTTCTTAAGAATGCTAAACTGTTAATAAGCACCTGGAATAAATGTTGGGAATGAGCACAAGGCTGCAGCCTTATAAATCTGGATCCTGATCCTGGCTAGGCTGTTCTTTTCTTCTGTGCTTGACATTTGCTAATGTTTTGATCTTCTAAAGGCAGCAATCTCTGTGAAGGTAAGCAATCTCCTGGGACACTTTACGGCTGGGAAGACTATTTTCCCTAGGATTCTCCCACCCCACTCCAGGCATCCCCAACATCTCCTACCCCAGGGAAATCATAAAAAACAATCCAGAAACAAAAACGATCAGGGCCTTCTATTTGACATCCAAGATACAACAGGGATGCCAGTGATTAGCATCACAAGCCCTGCAGCTGATGGCACCATGTGGCAAGGGCATTTTTAATGAGGGATCAAGGACACTGCTTGCTGTTTGTGAGGTAACTTGATAAAACAGTGTTAACACCAGTCTTCTTTGCACACAAATCCAGCATCTCACAAGGGAGAGAGGAAAGGGAGGCAGGCACAAGGGATTTCTATGCAAGCAGGTACCGTGCTTTTATGGCTAGTACGTTCATACCTTCAGGGGAAAACATCCCTGAAGTTTCAATATGCATCTTTGTCTATGGTACCTTCTCACTGGGATATGTTGCATGCATATGGAGGTGCCTGAAATGGGAAAGGTGATATTCCTCCTTGCAGGAGGAATAACAGGTAGTTCGATTTAGGGCTTTAATTCGAAATACTGGGTCCCTGCCGCATGTAGACGCGGGCAGTTAGTCAGGACTTGTACATTTCAAAAATGGCGACCGGCCGGGAAGATGCAAATCAAGTGCAGGATATTTAAATCCTGGGCTTGATTTGCAACTTTGAATGCCTACATTAGCCTCCCTAGTTCGAACTAGGGGGCTAGTGTAGACATACCCTAGGAGACCAATTTCATAGGCTTCCCTTGGAGTGTAGACTCACTATTTCGAAATAAGATATTTTGGAGTATTTCTTCTGGAATAGCTTATTCCAAAATAAGTGTGCAGTGTAGACATACCCTAAAAGTCAGTGGCACAGCACTGGGCTGAGCCAGGCTGCCTGCATGCTATGGCTTCACACCACTCCTGGAAGCAGCTGGCTGCTGGCACATCTTTCCTGCTGCTAACAGGAGTGGGAGAGGTGGCGCCGAGCAATGCTGTTCCCCATGCTCAGCTGCTCATGGTGATCAAAGGAGCCCCAAACACTGTCCTCACATGGAGGTGCCACTCCTGCAGCTCCCATTGGTTGAGAATCACAGCCAGTGGGAACTGGGGAAGGGCAATATCTGCAGTTAAGGTCAGTGTGCGGACCCTCTGCCCTCCTCCTCCCTCTCTCCCAGACATGTAGGCAGCTTCTGGGAGCAGCATAGTCCCAGGGCAGGCAGCAAATCTGACTCAGATTTGCGGTGCCACCAAATGGAAGTCCTGCACCCAACCCCCTGCCATAGCCCTGAGTCCCTTCGTGCACCTTAACTCCAACCCAAACCCCACAATCCCTTCTATCCTGAGCCCCCTTCTGCACTCCAAACGCCTTAGCCCCTTGGCCCGTCCCAGAGGTCCCTTCTGCACCCCAAACACATCAGCTCCAGCCCCAGCCCAGAATCCGCATCCCCAGTCAGAGCCCTCACCCCCTCCTGCACTCCTACCCTCTGCTCCAGCCTGGAGCCCTCTCCCACACTCTTAGCCCCTCATTTTTGGCTTTGCCCCAGAGCCTAAACAAAGCCCAGAGCCTCTGCCCTGCCCCACATGTGATCACAGGAAAAAGACGTATATACTTGTATACAGGTGGCCCACAAAATCTAATAGGCCTGGTCCCACAGGAGAGTTAATCCAGCCCTGTTCACAGGACAGAGACACTGAAAAGAATATTTTCAACTATGTTGGCTGTCTGTAAAGACTGCAAGTTGGCATAGATCTGGAAAATCATATTTAGCCATTAGCACCTGGTAATTGCCTATCCTGAACTGGAAGCTGGAATATGAGAAGACCTTTCTCCCCAGCAGATGAAGCTGTTTCCCCTTGTTAGCAGCAGGAGTAGACTGGGGGTGTTCTCTCTCTAGCCATTTTAGAAGCAACATGAACAGCTAGTGAATTGGGGATGGAGTAAGAAACAAAAATTCTGCTCCTTTGGCTGCATGTTATAATGCTTCTTTGCACAGGTGGCAGGGGGGCACCAAACTGTCCTAGCACTCCAAGGAGGCATACCTGGGAGGACGACAAATGCATTTGATGTCGACTGCGGAATCTCTAGACTGCCGCGCTGAGCCGACAAACAGCTGATTGGCTCAGCGCGGCAGCCATGTAAATTTAAATGAAGTGGCGATTATTTAAATCGCCGCTTCATTTTCCTATGCTGGGTAGTCTAATCTACATGCCTCTGTCGCCAGATGCATGTAGTCTAGACGTACCCTTAGGGTGTATCTAAACTACAGGGTTTTGTCGACAAAAGCGGACTTTTGTTGACAAAACTATATCTGCGTCTACACTGCCACTGAGTTCTGTCAACAGTAAGTTGACAGGACACAGCAGTTTTGTCGACGGCAGTAAACCTCATTCTACGAGGAATAATGCCTTTTTTGGACAGAGTTATGTCGAAAAAAAGTGCTATTGCATCCACACTGCTTTTTCAAAAGAGAGCATCTAGACTCTGTCGAAAAAGCAGCTTGCTTTGTCGACAGAACTGGCTGTAGTCTAGATGCTCTTTTTCGACAGAGGCTTTGTCGACAGTATCTGTCAACAAAGTCTCTGTCAACAAAAGCCTGTAGTCTAGATATACCCATAAGATAGAGAAAGAAAGGGTCATTAGGTGAGTCAGAATTTGCCAGTGAAGAGAAGGCTGACTCCATTTCCACTGGCAGTACCATCAGTGCGTAGTCTGTCTATGGAAAGGGGTTAAACTCCTTCCAGTGGTTACTGATTCTCTCAGGGGTGATATTATCACCCTGGAAATGGAGGGCTCCAATGGAGGAGGGGATTTTGGATCCAGGACCATTAAAACTTCCTTTGGGGGCAGCAGTGTAATCAACTTTCTCCTGTGTGAGAGGAGTTTTGCTTCTTGGAGCTATAAGAGCCAGCAAGATGGGTGGTACCTGAAGTTGATGCTGACTGGAATTTGCTGGTGCCACTAGATCCTGCAGTTTGGAAGGAGTCAGGCATGACAATACCAACAGAACACAGTCCAGTACTCATGGATCCCAAAGCTTACAGTTTCTTGTCATGCCTCTTAGTCTTCGGATGTACTAAATCCTCGTAGGCTGAACTTCTGGCTTTATTCAGAGCTGAATCCAACTTCTCTGAAGGGGATCAGGAGGAAGATTTATTTTCCTGCTTGTAAGAGTGCTTCCTGGATTCCCAAAAAGACCCGCACCAGAGTTGGATTTCACAGCAGGGGGTGGACTCTTTGCTGAATCAGGCTGGCTTACTGGGATGGGGGAACGTGTCCCAATTTAGGCCTCATGGCATTTTCCATCAGGTATGTGCAAACTCAAGGTTCTCACCAGTGTTCCCTCTAAGCTGCAGAGCAGTACAGCTTCACAGGCCACCCAGTCAGAGGCTCAGGGCCCTGTGCACGGGGCTTAGAGGGAGCACTGGTTCCCACCATTCTCAGATATAGCTGGGGAACAATCTGTACATATTGCACCTTACCAATGTGGGCTTCCCTCAGGCACTACAGGGCAGTGCTGGTGGTTGTTGGTAACCATGAAGGGTCACGGGCAGGAAGTCTTGAATCTGAAGCAGGAATCCTGGGCATAGTCCAGGATCTAAATAAAGTGGAAGGGCATGTTCCCTGAGAGACACAAAACACTAACCTGTAAAACTATTAACACGATGAAGACAGTTCAAACAGTTAAACAATTTACAAACTACATGATTCTTATTTTGTAAAATGAAGCTGATGCTGGGGACACTGGAGGCTCTGTCCTGGACCATGCAGTGGTGAGAAGGAACTGGAGAGATGGTCCATCCACCATTCTACGTTTTACTACCTCGGATGGAGGCACAAGATGAACCAGGGTGCATGCATGGACCAACAGACACTACTTTTAAATTTGCCGTCTCTAGATGGATGGCATGCGTGCACAACCCACAGCAAAGCAATAGGATCCATCACTCAGAAAACAGCATCTACAGTTTCATTATTAAGGTTATTTTGAAAGGTTATAAGCCCTCATGTTTCTGGGAATTAACCAACCGCTGAGTGACAGAGGATAAGAAAAAATTTCCCACAGGGACAGGTCATTCTAGAGCTGTCCACTATGGCAATTTCTTGCACTTTCCTGTGCAGCCTCTGGTACTGATCTCTGTCAGAGATAAAGACACTACCCCAGATTAACTACTACACTGATTCTCTATGGCAATTCCTATTGTTATGATTCATTTATTCACAGCTAAAAAATAACAATCATGTGTGAAAATGAGAAATAAGATTAAATGCTAGGGAAGGCCTGACAAAAATATATCCAGATGCCAATGCTTTACCCAAATTATTGAGTGCCCCCTGCAGTTAAAAGGAGGATGCAGCAACTCAACTTCACACTTTGACCTAAAACAGTCTGCTGTCTTTTAAAGAGCTGTGGATACTTTACTGAGACGGTTATAGTACTGCCTCTTTAGAGAGAACCCCAAACTCGTGTAGACATCACAGTGATGGGTGTCATATACAAATTTATTGGATAGGTTTGACAGATGAAACAGACAGATTAGACAGACAAATAGATATAGAAGCGATGCTCTGTATTCTTCCACCTCATTCCTTATGACTGAAGATATTAGCCTGAAAGCATAATCTGTCTTTTCCTGGCATTCAGCTGCTTCTAGTGCTTATTCTTCCTTTAAAGCCCAAATCCTCACATTGTGACTCACACTGAGATAGGGATTTAAGACAGTAACACCCTGTTAACACCTAAGGAGAAGCTGTTACGGTCTAATAGGTGTATAATATGTATTAAATAAAACCACTGATTATGCATTGTAAAAATGGCTAAAGCACATATTTGAAAGGCTGACCATAAAACAGACATCTGTTGCTTAAGACTGCAATTTAGCCTTCTAGGAATTAAGGTTCTTTTATCAGTTTGCATTCAAGAGTTATAACTGGAATAAATGGAATCAGGACTGGGGGATGGAGCCATGTAGTAGTGAATTCTCATTGCTATAGGGTGGATATTCAGGCTTGTGCATCTCCAGTAGCCATAATGGACAAGAACTGTCATTTTCCTTCCTGACAATGGCCTTGCACTTTGGCTTGTTCATTTTTCAGCACCCATGTTCTGGACAGCTCTGCATTCTCACCAATATGTGGGTTTGTCACCCCAGGGACGAGGAGTCCTATGTGAAGAGGATTGGGAGAAGGGGGCTGCTAGAACATGAAACAAATTGTTTTCTCATCTAACAGGTAAGGTCACATATGATGCTATTCTCCAGAGTGTGATATAGCCAGGCTAGAGAGCAGTAGAAGAGTGGTAGATGGGGGAGATAAAGGAGCCTTGGGATGAGCAAGGCCTTGTTCCTTGTGGACTAGGGAAAGGTTACTACGGAGTAGTTGGAGCACTTGGAACTAATTAAGGACCCATCCAAGACCTAATAAGGCCCCATCCAAGACCTACTTCAATCAGACAGAGGGAAGAAGGAGAGCTGACTAGAGTTAGGAGGAATATTGCTGCTAGCCATCGTACCTGGAGAGGGGAAATCCTACCCAAGCAGAGCAAAGGATCTTCCCAGCACAGAGGACCAAGGGAAACCCTACCTAATGGGAAAGAGGCTAAGAAGCCTGCAACGGTAAGAAGGGGCTGGAACCCAGACTAGGTGCGTGGACCTGGGTCCTTTCTCTGCTTCCCTTCTCTTCTCTACTGGGGCTTTAGGGGAGCCCTCAGCACCCAGGAATGGGGACAAAGGGCAGCACCCTGACCAAGGAAAAGTGCAGGATCCACTACTGTAGCATCAGCTATATGCCACACAGGGAAATGTGAAGATATCACCGTTTTCTTTCTTTAAAATGCTTGGTTTTTATGGGTTTGTGGTGAACCTGATGCTCAGACAAAAGAGCAGGTTTAGTAAGAGGTACGGTGGAGGCAGTG
The DNA here is from genome assembly GCF_052426305.1 of Pelodiscus sinensis. Classification (NCBI taxonomy): domain Eukaryota; kingdom Metazoa; phylum Chordata; order Testudines; family Trionychidae; genus Pelodiscus; species Pelodiscus sinensis. The sequence goes on from NC_143065.1 coordinate 32,080,118, forward strand.
ACCTTCCATATGTCTGATGTGCAGCTCTGCCAATGCCCTGCAGTCCTGATGGGCAGTCCCCTTTGCTGTTCCAGTTCCAGGTCCTTTCACAGAGTTCTGCCAACGGACCTTAGCCTGCATCATCCTCTCCCATCTCACTCTTAGCTCCACCACACACAGCTGTGCCAATACACCTTAGTCATGTCCTGTGGTACTGCCATTCTGGTGCAGGGTGTCTCTCACATAGCTCTGCCAGTGCACTTTGATGCTAACCTGAAGCACCACTACTCTGCTCTCAGACCTCTCTTGGCTGGACACCCACATTCGTGATGAATTGGTCGGTGCTACAGATGAGCTTGGGCCACAAAGCGAAGAGCCTTGTCTGGATCTGGAGCTGAGGTTTCCTTGGGTCACAGAGTTTGGATCTGCAGACTGATTTGAGCCCATTTCGACTGGGAGGCAGACCAATACAAACTGGAACACAAGACTAACATACTCATTTCACTTGTGCCTTTTCATCTCTACCACACCCCAGCTCTATTTAAACCAATGTATCCTAATAAATCCCAAAGGCTTGGGACAGGATGATAAGTATTTTCAGTGAGTGTGTAAGCCAGCTTACATGTGTGCACGTGTGTGCATGTGTGTGTGCATGCATGTGTGCGTGCACTCATATACATGTGTATGCATGTGCGGGACACTGATCAATCTGCTCATATTTCTTCCCTGTCTCAGGCTATATCTCCAGCAAGTCTCTCCCTTAACAATACCTAGAATGGCAGCAAGAGTCAGGGTCTGTGTGTGAGTCAGAGTTACAATACACTGAGCAGCTGGAGCCTCTGACAGAATATACAATACAGCCAAGATGTCAGCAGAGGTGGCTTTGGAGTGCTTTAAAATGCTGTTTCAATGCCAGCTTTCAACTCCAAATATGACACTGTGTTCAGCCACCCCCTTTCCTTCCAGGCAATAACCTCCTTTAGATGCAACTCACCGGCTTACATTATGAATCTTCTTTCTTCCTCTCTCCTTTGATCACCTACTCTCCCATTTGCTTGGTTCAGTTCTCTTGAGTCTCTTTCCCCCCTCCCCTCCAACCTCCCTGCATAACTAATTACCCATGTAGCAGTATTCTTCTCTCACAAAGGCACCAGAGGCTTGGTCATCCTCACATTTGCATGCCAGGCACCAGCCCAAAAGGGGCTGTAGTAAACTGATCACCCCAAAAACACTTATGGCTGTCTTTTCTGCGGTTGTACACCCACCACATAGAGAGGCAGTGGAGGTGGGGATACTCTGTGATTGGGAGGATTGTAACAGAATGCTCTTTGGTGCACCCTTAAGGTTGCTGCCTGCAGAACTTGCACAAACTGCATCCTTTCAGTCCTGGGGCAGTCTGGGACCACAGCATTGTTTTCACAGGGCAGCAGACAGGATGCCTTGGGCCATGAGCCCAATGTCAGGTGAGACAGCCCTAAGTAGCAAACAGAAGAATCCAAAGAATCCATGAAGCCAGAGTGAGAGGCCATGTGGATTGTATTTCCATGGACAAAGAGTAGGGCTAAAAGGAGCCAACACTCCTTTGAGCCTTCGCTACTATCAGTATATGTACTGCTGCTGCTGTACAGGACAAGAGTGACAAGATCCGCTGCCACTGGCAGATCGGGGAGAGATTCTGATCCATATGGCCTCTCACTCTGGCTTCATGGATTCTTGGGAGTCTTCTGTTTGCTACTTACGGCTGTCTCACCTGACACTGGGCTCGTGGCCCAAGCATCCTGTCTGCGGCACTGTCTGACATCCAGATCAGAAGGTTGTGCCTTAGTCCCATCTCTAATGTTCCATGTTTACCTCTTGAGTCCACAGTCCAGGACTGAGGAGTGGTTGGACTTTTGGCTAATCTACTGTTCTTTACATGACTGTCTTTCTCAGGAAACCCCATTGAAACCTATGGATAAATTAAAGATCAGTCTGTATGACAATGACAATAAATAGAACCACCTACTGGGGGATATGGAAGGTAAACCTTTTGATCTCATAAAAATGTCATTCCTTCTGAAGGGACGGGAATGTGTTTCCTCTCAGCACTTTCCTATCTAAACCTCCCCTCACTGCAGCATTTCTAGTGCCCACAGGGGAACTATTCCAAAGCACATCAGTGTGATGAGTCTGCCAATCCTCTACCTCATGCCTCTGGAATTCATCTTGGCATCCATTTTCAATTGTACCCTGTGCAAACAGATGCGCACCAAGACCTTGTGATCTGTCACGGGTAGTTATTCAGGCTGGTGGTTAACCATGTCCAATCATCCAGAACATGGCAACTTTACAAAATCTGGGAGGATTTCCTTCTCCATTCCACCATCCACTTTTCCTCATGACACCTTCCTCTGAGCACGGTTATAGCAGCTGAAAAGAAAGGGCACAGACTGGGAGGTTTCAAACTTGAGTAGCAGACCCACCAGGGAAATCCCCTGGCAAGCCCACAATGCTTTGTTTACTTTAAAGATCCACAGCCACAGAGCCTCGCAGATCCCATTGGCTGTGGTTTGCCGTTTACAGCCAAGGGTTGCTGCGGGAAGCACTGTGGAACAGGACCCAAGTTTGAAAAACCCTGGCATAGACAATAACAGGTATATTATTGATAAAGTGGTTTCCTGCCTCCTACAATACTGCAAGACTCTAATAGTCCATCTAGTCTGCTATGTCAATTCTTGCTGCACCAGAATACACGAACAGCCAACATAACCTGATCTCCTGCCTCTTGCTCCACCAGGAACGGTAGACAGAGAGACAACCTAGTCCTTTATCCTGCCTCCTTCCACAGCAGAAAAGAAAAATAGTATATTTGGTCTGAAACCCGACTGCCTGCTGCACTGAAACATATCAATAGCCCATCTATCCATTATCCCTCACCCGCCCTGATTGAAAAAGACCTCCCACTCCATTCCTTCTCGAGCATTAGCCTAGCCTAGGAAGGATGCTTCAGAAGACAGAGTATATCCCCCGTTATGCACTTCATTGGGTAATGCTCCTTCACGAGGGTGACATCTTCCTGACCCCCGCTAGCAATCAGCTTTTATTATCTTTTATTATCAGTATGGTCCCTATAGCTGTGATATCATATCTGATGCCTTAAAGCATGAAGGTCCAGAGCTCTAGTCATTGCTACACTAGTTAGTGCAGACACAGATACAAGTGGCTGATATGGAAATGTTTATTAATAGATAAGATCCTACCAAAGTGCCTCGCAGCAGGACCCCCATAAGAAAGGTGATGTGGAGTCCACATTTCTGTTGGAAATATCTTTATTTCATTATCTGTAGCCCAGTCAAGTCTGTACACATGGGTTGTTTGAACAATTGCCTCAAGACACCATCTGCAAGCAGTGATTCCATGTGAGTTTGAAATCCCTAGCTTTGATTGCTTCCATTTCCTTCCTTTTCTTTTTCCTTTTTGTTGTTGGAAGTTATTTGATAAATTAATTACCTCTCGGGCAGGTGTGCACAATCTGAACCCTCCCTGTCTCCTCTAGGGAGGTGTTTGATAACAACCAGCAAGGGCACACAGCTGGCAGGCATTTCCTAATCTAAAAAAACAACAGGATGACATGAAAATGAGCAAAGGGAGGGAGACAGGGATAGCCCCAGAACGTGTTAATGGAAAGCTGCTGTATTACAATGGCCCACCTGCGGAAGCCTCCGTGAAGCCTGTTGGAATACCGAATGGATTAATTACAGGCAGTGCTGCTTGGCTGACCTTCCAAAGAATTCAAGGAGCTGGGACACTTGTAATACAAAAAGAGGTATGTTGCAGTTTGAAGGGTGAGCAGGAGGAAGGGGTGGGAGAAAAGAGGTACAGCATTGCATTGCCATACAAGCATATAATCCAGCCGGCAGCCTTGCTTCCTTGGATGCTGGGGAGCAGCAGTGTGGCAGATACCAAATATCTTCAGATCCAGAAGGACAAGAGTGTATTATTCTCCTGTTCAGGAGGCAGGTCAATGGAGAGTGATGCAAGACCTTCACAAGCTTTCCAAGTGCTCCCAGCACATCTGGCCAGGTAGTGAGGGACCAACTCATATATTCAGATCAACTCACACAGCAAAGCACTGTGCCAGTGTTTTTAAATAAGACACTACTCTTCACAACAAATCCCGCACTAGCTACATAGCACAACAATTCACACAGAGTTTAATTAAAGATGCTAGCAATTGTATTGCACTCATCGACCAAACATCTGAGCAATGAAGGGAAATGTCTCTATTTATAGAGATGTTCAGGGGATGGGAGGAGTCTGAATGTATTTAGCCACAGTGGAATTTGTCAAAAAAAAAAAAACACCACCACCACCCAGAGTCAACTAGTCTCATGGAACATGTCAGAGGGTCTCTAATGCCCATGACTGGTCAGGGCCTAAGTTTTATGTCTCAGTAAAAAGATGGTGCCTCCCCCCAGCACCCATTCTCATCCTACTGATGCATTAATTCAGTACGAGTCAAAGGAAGGAGCTTTCCCTACTAAATCACAAATAGCTTCCCACAGCACTCTGGATTTTCTTTGGGTCAGGAGCAGTGTTCCTTCTAATTTTTTCATCCATGAGTGGAATAAATGTACTGTGCATCGAGGCATGTGTGGATGTGAACCACCATTAGAAACACACGCTGCCAGTTGCAGGGACTCTACCAATCAGCTGGGCAACATTTGAAACCCTCCTGGTGGGGAGTTGCAGGAAAAGTGTTTGTGCTGCCAGTATAACCAGGCCAATCTTTGCTTAGCATGTGGGAGCAGAGAAAATCACAGTTTGGAAGTGGACTGGGGCCAAGTGCAGGTATTAAGCTTTCTATTTTCCATTAACAGCAGAGACTGGGGTATTTGCCATTCAGAGAGGTAGATACAAGAGTTGCTTCATGGTAGAAAGGTAAGAGACAATGGAGGCACATGACCTGAACCTCTGCTAACCCAGCAAAAATGCTCAGTAACTCTGCAAATACCAACCTCAACGTATTAGAGACGTCTTCCAAAAATAACTTTGCATGCCTGCGGTTCATACGCAGCACTTGCAAGTATGAACTGGAGAGAGGAGGAGAAGGGAAGGGAGAAAGGAATGGAGATAAGCACCATCCATCCAGAGTAGAAGATAAGAACATAAACATAAGAACATAAGAACGGCCTTACTGGGTCAGAACAAAGGTCCATCTAGCCCAGTAGCCTGTCTGCTGACAGTGGCCAGCACCAGGTAGCCCAGAGAGAGTGGACCAAAGACAATGATCAAGCAATTTGTCTCCTGCCATCCTTCTCCATCCTCTGACAAACAGAGGCCAGGGACACCATTTTATCCCCTGGCTAATAGCCTTTTCTGGACCTAACCTCCATGAAATTATCTAGCTTCTCTTTAAACTCTGTTATAGTCCTAGCCTTCACAGCATCCTCTGGCAAGGAGTTCCACAGGTTGACTAAACGCTGTGTGAAGAAGAAATTGTTAATAAGTTTTAAACTTGCTACCCATTAACGTCATTTGGTGTCCTCTACTTCTTCTATTATGAAAACTAATAAATAACTTTTCTTTATTCACCCTCTCTACACCACTCATGATTTTATATACCTCTATCACATCCCCCTCAGTCTTCTCTTTTCTAAACTGAAAAGTCCCAGTCGCTTTAACCTCTCTTCATATGGGACCCATTCCAAACCCCTAATCATTTTAGTTGCCCTTTTCTGAACCCTTTCCAAGGCCAAAATATCTTTTTTGAGGTGAGGAGACCACATCTGTACACAGTGTTCGAGATGTGGGCGTACCATAGTTTTATACAGGGGCAGTAAGATATTCTGTGTCTTATTTTCTATCCCTTTCTTAATAATTCCTAACGTTTTATTTGCCTTTTTGACCGCCGTTGCACACCGTGTGGAAGTTTTCAGAGAGCTATCCACGATAACTTCAAGATCTCTTTCCTGATTGGTCATAGCCAAATTAGCCCCCATCATACTGTACGTATAGTTGGGGTTATTTTCCTGATGTACATTACTTTACACTTATCCACATTAAATTTCATTTGCCATTTTGTTGCCCAATCACTCAGAGTATGTCTACACTACAGCACTAATTCGAACTAACTTAGTTCGAATTAGTTAATTCGAACTAAGTTAATTTGAATTAGCGCATCTAGACTTAAAAACTAGTTCAAATTAGCGTTTTGCTAATTCGAACTAGCATGTCCACACTGAGTGGACCCTGAACCGAGGTTAAGGATGGCTGGAAGCAGTGCCGGCAGGGCATCAGATTAGGACTTAGAGCGTGGAGCTGCTGTCTCAGGCTAGCCGAGGGCTGTGCTTAAAGGGACCAGACCCCCACCCCGGACAGACAGTTCTCAGGGGTGCCCCGCTTGCAAAGCAGTCCTGGCTTGGAGTGCCCTGAGTGCCCACACTCGGCACATCACAGCACTCGGCCATCAGCCTGGCTGCACTTGCCGCAGGCTGCCATCCGGGGGGGGGGTCAATCAAGGGGCTCCAGCAGAGTTTCCACCCCGAGGAGCCCACAGAGCCAGCCCAGTCCTCCCCATCAGGGGCTCGTACCCCATTCCTCCCTCACCTCCTTCCACTTACCCCTCCCTAACCCCCCTTTCCTGATGTACAAAATAAAGGACACGTGTGTTCAAAAATAGAAACTCTCTTTATTGAACAAAACTCGGGGAGACTGGGAAAAGGAGGTGGGAGAGGGGAAGAGAGAGGGTGGGAGAGGGGAGGGCAACTAAAATGATCAGGGGTTTGGAACAGGTCCCATATGAAGAGAGGCTAAAGAGACTGGGACTTCTCAGCGTAGAAAAGAGGAGACTGAGGGGGGATATGATAGAGTCTATAAAAGCAAGAGTGGTGTGGAGAGGGTGCATAAAGAAAAGTTCTTCATTAGTTACCATAATAGAAGGACTAAAGGACACCAAATGAAATGAATGGGTAGCAGGCTTCAAACTAACAACAGAAAGTTCTTCACAAAGCAAATAGTCAACCTGTGGAACTCCTTGCTGCAGGAGGCTGTGAAGGCTAGAACTAGAACAGAGTTTAAAGATAAGTGAGATAAAGTCATGGTGGTTGGGTCCAGGGAGTGCTATTAGCCAGGGGGTAGAAATGGTGTCCCTGGCCTCTGTTTGTAGAAGGCTGGAGATGGATGGCACGAGACAAATGGCTTGGTCATTGTCTTCAGTCCATCCCCTCCAGGGTACCTAGTGTTGGCCGCTGTCGGCAGACAGGCTACTGGGCTAGATGGACCTTTGGTCTGACCCAGTATGGCCATTGTAAGCTCAGGGCTCAGAGTTGGGGGTCTCAGTGGACCATCTTGATTTTCATGCCAACCTGCTCCTGGGTGGCCAGGCTGGCAGCTATCCTGCCTTAGACGGCCTCTTTCCTGTGCCTAGTGCGGAGGTTGTGGATGAGGTCCACGATGTCTGCACTAGACCAGGCGGGCCTGGTCCTGGGAAGAGGCGGAGGGCTGGGTAGCAACGGGTGGCCGGCTCGATCCGTGCCAGGTGCAGGGTCTGCTGGCTGGGTGCTGGCAGGCTTGCACCTGGCACGGGCACTGTAGCCAGCCCGTGTCCCTTTAAGGGCTCCGGGGCCGGGAGGGGGGCAGAAGAGTTTCCCTGGTGTTGCCCAGAGTGGCCATCAGGGAAAGCTGGGGAGGGCTAGCCTCCCACTAGTTCGAATTAAGTGGCTACACAGCCCTTAATTCGAACTAGTTGATTCGAACTAGGTTTAGTCCTCGTGGAATGAGGTTTACCTAGTTCGAATTAAGCGCACCGCTTGTTCGAATTAAGTTCGAACTAGCGGTTTGCATGGGTAGCACCTATCACAGTTAATTCGAACTAACGTCTGTTAGTTCGAATTAACTTTGTAGTGTAGACATACCCTCAGTTTGGTGAGATCTTTTTGGAGTCCCTCACAGTCTGCTTCTGTCTTGACTATCTTAAACAGTTTGGCATCATCCGCAAACTTTACCACCTCACTGCTTACCCCTTTCTCCAGATCATTTATGAATAAGTTGAACAGGACTGGTCCCAGGACTGACCCTTGGAGGACACCACTAGTTACCCCTCTCCATTCTGAAAATTTATCATTTATTCCTACCCTTTGTTTCCTGTCTTTTAACCAGTTCTCAATCCATTAAAGGACCTTCCCTCTTATCCCATGGCAATGTAATTTACACAAGAGCCTTTGGTGTGGGACCTTGTCAAACGCTTTCTGAAAATGTAAGTATACTATATCTACTGGATCCCCCATGTTTGTTAACCTCTTCAAAGAACTCTAATAGATTAGTAAGACATGATTTCCCTTTACAGAAACCATGTTGACTTTTGTTCAACAAATTATGTTCTTCTACATGCCTCACAATTTTATTCTTTACTATTGTTTCGACTAATTTGCCCGGTACTGAAGTTAGACTTACCGGTCTGTAAGTGCCAGGATCGCCTCTAGAACCCTTTTTAAATATTGGTGTCACGTTAGCTACCTTCCAGTCATTAGGTACGGAAGCCGATTTAAAGGATATGTTACAAATCACAGATAATAGTTCAGCAATTTCCCATTTGAGTTCTTTTAGAACCCTTGGATGAATGCCATCCAGTCCCAGAGATTTGTTAACATCAAGTTTTTCTATTTGTTCCAAAACCTCCTCTAATGACACTTCAATCCGGGACAGTTCCTCAGATTCATCACCCACAAAGGACGGTGCAGATTTGGGAATCTCCCTAACGTCCTCAGCTGTGAAGACTGATGAAAAGAAATCATTTAGTTTCTCTGCAATGGTTTTATCATCCTTGATTGCTCCTTTTATATCTCGATAGTCTTGGGGACCCACAGGTTTTTTAGCAGGCTTCCTGCTTCTAATGTACTTAAAAACATTTTGTTATTTCTTTTTGAGTTTTTGGCTAGCTGTTCCTCAAAATCTTTTTTTGCTTTTCTTATTACATTTTTACACTTGATTTGACAGTGTTTATGTTCTTTTCTATTTATCTCACTAGGATTGGACTTCCACTTCTTAAAAAATGCCCTTTTTGTCCCTCACTGCTTCTTTTACATGGTAGTTAAGCCATGGTGACTCTTTTTTAGGTCTCTTGCTATGTTTTTTAATTTGGGGTAAATATTTAAGTTGGGCCTCTATTATGGTGTCTTTAAAAAGTTTCCATGCAGCTTGCAGGGATTTGGCTCTAGTCACTGTGCCTTTTAATTTCTGTTTAACTAAACTCCTCATTTTTGTGTAATTCCCCTTTTTAAAATTAAATGCCAGAGTGCTGGACTGCTGAGGTGTTCTTCCCACCACAGGAATGTTAAATGTTATTATATTATGGTCACTATTCCCAAGTGGTCCTGTAACGATTATCTCCTGGACCTGATCCACTCAGGAATAAATCAAGAATTTCCTCTCCCCTTGTGGGTTCCTGTACCAGCTGCTCCAACAAGCAGTCATTTAAGCTATTGAGAAATTTTATCTCTGCTTCTCTTCCTGAGGTGACATGTATCCAGTCAATATGGGGATAATTAAAATCCCCCATTATTATACAGTTCTTTATTTTGGTAGCCTCTCTAATCTCCCTCAGCATTTCAATGTCAGTATTGCTGTCCTGGTCAGGTGGTTGATAATATATCCCTACTGCTAATTTCTTATTATTGGAGCATGGAATTACTATCCATAGCGATTCTATTGAACATGTTGATTCTTTTAATATTTTTATTTCATTTGATTCTACATTATCTTTCACATAAAGTGCCGCTCCGCCACCCACTTGGCCTGATCTATCCTTCCGATATATTTTAGTAGAGGAAAGGTGAAGCTGGAAAATAATTAAAAAGAGTATTTTTTACTCTCTTGAACTTGTGGCAAGTGAGCAAATAGTCACAATTTCCATCACCTTTCTGGCCATGACAAATGTGAAGCTACTCGAAGAGCGTTGACTAAAACCTAATCGCTTTTATGGCAAATGAGGTGTGAAACCTATTGTAAAAAAACCATGATGTCCAAAGTACGTGTTGGCACTTCATCTTCCCAGCTGAGAGCTCCTGAAGGTCTGAGCTAACTACAGGGCATGGGGACTCTGGAAAGGGGCAGCATTGCTGTGTGGTTTTGCGCCAGGCAAGGTGGGAATTGCTGTGTTGGGATAATCACTGGCTACTGTAACAGGGTAACTGACCAGCTGATTTGTGCTGCTGATGGCAGAGGTGTGAGGTAGGGAGGAGGATGCTGTACCATGTATTTACAAGGCACCCGCTTCGTATTAATTTCGTCACAACACGGGACTTGCCTTTAGCTACTCTGCTACTGCATGTGAATTCTTTCACTGAATCTTACCAAAGCTCATGCTTTAGGCAGAGCATGATATCTGATCATATATACACAGAGCCAAATCTCAAGGCTGTTACTCAGTTTTCCCTTAGTCCTTAAACAAATATAACACAGAGAGATGTCAGTGGGAGGTTTCTCTGGGGAAGGGCTGAGTAAAGCCTGGGTAAGGAACCCTGAAGTTAGTCTGGAAAGCTGACAGGGTAAGCACTATACATACAGGTATCTACAAATGGCCTATGTACTACACCAAACTATTGACTAGGTCCGGAATCGATTTTTTCCATCTTTCCCTGTAGCCAGGGCTGCTGATGAGAGGGAGCAAAGGAGGCACTTGCTCTGGGGCCAAGCAATTTGAAAGAACCCAAGACTTTGGGCCACTGTGTCTAGTGTTCCCTGTAAGCTGAGCACTTGGGTGGTCATTCAAGTGCCACCTAGCTGATTAGCAGAGCACCCATAGCTGCATGGAGCTGGTAAAATGTGTTTCTATTGGTGGTGCACATCTGCACTTGCCCCAGTGCACATACAATTTATTCCACACATGTATGAAAAAATTAGAGAGAACACTGGCTGCTACCACAGAGGTGACCGGAGCCCTGGGCCCTTTAATCAGTGCTGGAGCTCCACATGACACGTTCTGGGTGGCACTGAGGGCTAGGAGGGGAGGTGCAGTATGGTCCAGGCAGCACTGAAGACTGGCAGCCCATCTCCAGCCCCTCCCCTTCCACCCAAGGCCCCACTCCTTCTGGGGGTCTAGAGCTGAGTCTCCAGTACATTGCCCAGGGCCCAGTGAAGTCTGTCGCCAGCCCTGTTCAAGGCCCTGTTTCTTGGCTACCAAGCAGGCGCTACACTTGATGCAAAGGACCAACATTCTAATCTGGTGTGACAAATTCCATGTTCATACAGCAATCTTCCAACAGAAAACTTGCTTACTGGACTGCTATGGCTTGTGTCAATTTACTGACCACTGATTCTGACAGAGCTGGATCAAGTGCATAAAAACAGTCTATTTCCTCCCAGTCATCCCCTTCTGAGCAGTGGGGAAAGAAAGAGACAGCTCCGAGAAGGGGAGGATTAAAAGACATGTATAGATATAAGCCTTGACAGGTGGAAATGTTTGCTGTCAGAGGCTGATGTGCCAAGTCAATGCCAAGCACGCCAGACACCCAGGGCAAAGGCAAATGTGCAGGAGACAAACAAACTCCAGGAATTACAAAAAAAAAAATGGACAGAGATGTCTGTGAGGACTAAGAGACCTGAGTCCACTAACTGGTTCCTACAGGATTTTCAGATGACCCATTTAGTTAATAGGTCAAAATTTGCTTAGTGCTGGACTATTTTCTTGTTTCATGATTTGCCCTCTCATTGTAAGTACAGTGATGACATTTGCTTTAGGAATGTGTAGACAGGAGACAGACTAGATTAACTTAGACAGACAGATAGATTTCATTGATGTACCTCTTTGATGTGCCACTGCTGAGGGAACACAACCCAAACTCAATTTTAGCTAACTCCTTTTGTACCAACAAAATCTGATCTGATCTTCATTACCCCAGAGTAAATCAGGAGTGGCTACGCTAATGCCCAAGGAATCACACCGGTAACTGATCCAAGTTGGTGCACATGCAATTAGCCCATAATAAACAAGGGGATTTGTGCAGGAACATAAAATGTAACACTCTGCTGGTGCTACAATTAGTTTATTCACCAGTTGCTAACGAGTCTGTGCTGAATGCCGTTATAGAGGCTCTATGCTTCTTTCCAGCTCTTTGGAACAAATTAAGGAGACATAGGCCCTGAATAATCCATTCTTTGTTTTATGCAAGACACAAAGCTAAAACACAACATTCTGAGATTGCTTAGCTACTCCAGAGAAACCACCAGAAAAGCAAGAACTATTAAATGAAGGTTGCTAAGACTTTACTTTAAGTCTTACTGTAATTCAGTGTTTCCAGTGACACAGATGTAACCCCTTGGTCACTAAGGGGTACATCTAGACTACAGGCTTTTGTCAACAGAGGCTTTGTTGACAGATACTGTCAACAAAGCCTCTGTCGACAAAGAGCATCTAGATTACAGCCAGTTCTGTTGACAAAGCAAGCCGCTTTTTCTACAGTCTAGACGCTCGCTTTTGAAAAAGCACAGTGTGGATGCAATAGCGCCTTTTGTCGACAGAACTCTGTTGACAAAAGGCAACATTCCTCATAGAATAAGGTTTACCACCGTCGACAAAACTGCCGCATTCTGTCGACTTACTGTCGACAGAACACGGCAGTAGTGTAGAAGCAGGTATAGTTTTGTCGACAAAAGTCCACTTTTGTTGACAAAACCCTGTAGTCTAGACATACCCTGAATGGTCAGTCATATTTGTTACAGGTATATTCCTGTACACATGTAAGTATACATGTGTCTATATATACAAACTTAGAACTTGACTGTGGAACCCTCCCTCCGGTAGTAGTAGCAAGGATTTAAAAAATGGACCCATGCATGTGAATAAGTGACCACTGTTGCACAGTCAGTGTTTATTTTTCCTTTGGAGTGTATTTGGCTGTGTCTAGACTACAGGGTTTTTTCAAAAAAAGTGGGGGGGGGTTCGAAAAAACTGTACCTGCGTCTAGACTACCGCCGCGTTCTGTCGACAGTAAATCAAAAGTATGTGGCAGTTTTGTAGACAGTGGTAAACCCCATTCTACAAGGAATAACGCCTTTTTTTTCAAAAGTCATCTTTCGAAAAAAGGCGCTATTGCATGAAAACAGGGCTTTTTCGAAAGAGAGCATCTAGACTCTCGAAAAAATGAGCTGCTTTTTCGAAAAATCTTCTTTTCTAGATGCTCTTTTTCAAAAAAGCGTCTTTTGAAAGAGGCTTGCAGTCTAGTCGTAGCCTTTATGTCCTGAAAGAGGGTGTGATCATGTACAATGTTATCACAGAACTTACTTTGACGTCTCACAAAATTTGGTAGACTAATATTGAAGTTTTGGATTTTTCTAGTGAAAATAAAAGGTAAGGAATAAATCCCTCTGTCTTTATAAACAGGAAAAAAAAAGCCATAGAACAAATTGGGAACAGAAATTTTCATTCAGCTCAGGATGCAATGTCACCTTATTGGCAGCAAAAAGTTTTGTCAAAGAAAATGGGTTGTTTTCACCAAGGTTGAATCCATTAGTTCCCAAAAATGCTTGAAAATTCTCCAGTGTCACAGGCGGAAGCTCTTTCAGCAGGAATCACCAGAGGGTACTGTTACACGTACATTTACAAACACATTTCATAGCTGCAATTTTCTACCAGTGTAGTTCCGAAGCTACTAGAAACACCAGAAACTGTAGTTTAATCAAGTCTCCAGTGTTCTTAACACGGTCATCTAACCCTGCATTGAGTAAGACTTGATTACAGGAGCAGTAAAAAAAACCAAACAAGCACTCCCCAAAAAACAAAAAATAAACAAACAAAATACCCTGCACACTAACTACGCTGCAGCTTCCTGTATTGCTGCTACTGCTGAAGTTGCTCTGGTGGGAAATCATTCCTGCAGTCTTTGCTGATGTCTATCAGGTCCAAGAAGCACTATTTTCCTGCCCCTATCCTTATGGGACTATCCGTATTCTTTATGGAAATACGCTTATGAATATGCATAACTGGAAGATGCTTTATGCAAAATACTTCTTGTAAGGTATCATTTGAAAAGTTACAGTCTGCTGAATGTGTATATTCTATTTGTATCATGCCTATATTTGAAGTTAGAAGTATAAAGAATAAACCTGTTTTATTAATATACACATACTAAGTGAGAGCCATTAAGCATATTTCAGTAACTTGATGTTTCATTGATAAGAACAATGATCTGTAAATGGGTTTATTTTTCTTATGTATCAGTCCCTAGGAAGGGCTGAGAATCCCCAGAAGAACATGAGTTTAAGACATCTGATGCTGGGACCCATCCTGGACATTGTACTTTTCCATCAAAAGTGAGAAAAAGTTTAAACTGAACACAAAGGATTCCCACCTTTGGCAAAATCTATATAAAAGTGGGGAAGCCAAACAATAGAGGCTGCTGCCAGATGCCAGAACACCCCAGTTTATCACCCAAGATGACTGCTGGAAACACGTAAAATTGAACAGGGGGAGGATCAAGCCCAGTTTTGGTGGCTTTCCAGTTTGTGAAAAAACATAATTACAGGCAGTCCCCGACTTACGCGGATCCGACTTACGTCGGATCTGCACTTACGAATGGGGCTTTCTCGCCCCGGAGGTCGAGGTGGCGGATTGCTACCTGAGAGCTCCGGGGCGAGAGAGCCCGGTTCGTAAGCTGCTCTGGTGCCCCTGGTCTGCTGGAGACCGTCTCCAGCAGACCAGGGGCACCGGGCGGGTTCCCGCGCTTCTGAGGCTTTGCCAGAGCAAAGCCTCAGAAGCGCGGGGAACCGCCGCTGCTGCCGCTTCAGTCCCCGGTGCCTGTGGTCTGCTGGGGACCGTCCCCAGCAGACCACAGGCACCGGGACTGAAGCTGCAGCCGCGGCGGGGTCCCGCGCCTCTGAGGCTTTGCCAGAGCAAAGCCTCAGAGGCGCGGCACCCCGCTGCCGCTGCGGCTCTGCTCCCCGTGTCCCTGGTCTGCTGGGGGGGGGCGCAGCTAGTGTGCCCCCCCCCCCAGCAGACCAGGCTTTTGTTTTGGACCCTGGGGCAGAGCAGCTGGGGCGCTGCCGATTGGTCCTGCAGCGCCGCTCTGGGCACTACTGGACCAACCCGGCAGCACCCCAGCTGCTCTGCCCCAGGTCCTGATTCAGCCGCTGCTGGTCAGTTTCAGCAGCGGCTGAATCAGGACGCCTGGGGCAGAGCAGATGGGGTGCTGCTGGGTTGGTCCAGTAGCACCGAGGAGCGGCGCTACTGGAGCAACCCAGCAGAACCCCAGCTGCTCTGCCCCAGGCGTCCCCAAGTCAGCTTCTGCTGAAACTGACCAGCGCTGACTACAGGAAGCCCGAGGCAGAGTTGCTCTGCCCCGGGCTTCCTGGAATCAGCTGCTGATCAGTTTCAGCAGCAGCTGACTTGGGGACGCCTGGGGTTCTTAAGTTGATTCTGTATGTAAGTCAGAACTGGCGGTCAGTTTCAGCAGCGGCTGAATCTGGACGCCAGTTCCGACTTACATACAGATTCAACTTAAGAACAAACCTACAGTCCCTATCTTGTACGTAACCCGGGGACTGCCTGTAGAATTATTGTAAGGGTAAAGTATTGCATGCAACAAGTTTCTTAGTTTATTAGGCTTGGTTGATATGTTTTGTTTTATTGTACTTAGTAACTTACTTTGTTCTGTGTGCTATTACTTTCAACCACTTAAATTCTACTCTTTATATTTAAAAAGCATATTAGTTTATTAATAAACCCAATGTAAGTAATTGTTACTGGGGGAGGAGGGGGAAAGAGATGACAAGCAGCTATACATCTCTCTTTACATGAGAAAGTTGGCAGACAACACAAACTTCCTCTGTATAAAACTTTATATAAAATAAGAGGGATTTATCTGGAGATCAGGTGCCATTGGTGCCGAGAAACATTCCCTCTAATCTTTTCCATCCGCGTGCAGGTTTTTTCCATCCATGTACATAACAAATATTGTTATGTGCACCAAGGCGTGGGGAATGTGTACCTCTAAGAGAAACACAAATCTAGCTGTGGGCGCTCTGCTCATCAGCTGGGTGTCATCGTAATCTCTCCCAAGTGGCTGAACAAGAACACTGCTTACAGTGTGAACGATGGTGCTGAAGTGAGTCCCTTTGAGCTTTTCCAGAGCTGAGTTGATTTCACCATCTATATTGTCCTCCTGTGTGCCCATCTCTGTGCCAGTGCTAGAGGAGGCTGGAGGGTCTGACTCAGTAGGACAGAGGGTTGAGGAGCACCAATGAGGGCAGGAAGGTTGGCTCAGTGGTATTTCAGCACATCAAGTGACCATCACAAGGTGATCTCTCGACCAATCCATCCACACTGCATTATTACAGCACTTTTAGTAAAATTCCTATTCATATTTTGGAGTGCACTAGACAGTTCACTCAACTAGACAAGTCTGCAGTAGAGTACTGGTGTGCTGAACTGAAATCACTACATTGCACAGCCATCTTCATTTGTTCATTCATTAAGAATGCTATGTGTTATTAAACTTCCTATTTCATGTATTCCTTCTCAATACTCCTACATCAATCTCTTGCAATGGCATATCCAGGGCCCGACAATTAAGGCAATCTACTCGCCTGTGGCGAGTAGATTTTAGCCCAGAGTGGCCGCGCAGTGCGGTCTGAGCATGTGCAGCATGTGGTTCTGCACAGCTGGCGAGCGGGGCTCACCACCGCTTGGCAAGCCCTGGGCATATCACTAGATTGAATTCAAAATTCAGTGACTTACCTGATCTGGAAACAGATGTTTAGTAAACAAATCCACTAAGCCAGTATCTCTGCCCACCCAAACCCAAAGATAATTCCTGTGAGTACTTGCAGGTGTAATTCTGCCTAATGCTCAGCCCTGGTCTATAGTAGGGAGTTATTTCGAAATAATCCCCCTTATTTCAAAATAATAAGCGTAGCGTCCACACCACCTAGCCTGTTATTTTGAAATAACTGATTGGTTATTTTGAAATCTGTACTCCTGCTTTCCTCGGGGAATAACGCTTATTTTGAAATAGTTGTTTTGAAATAGTGGTAGTGTGAACACTCTGCTGCTGCTATTTTGAAATAACTACTCCCCATAATAATTCAAAGTAATTACTCCCCAGTGCTTCCTGGGGATCTAAGTCAAGGTAGCATGTCCACAATAACAGAGCCTGCCTTGGACTAATTTCGAGGCTCCCCATAGTGTGGTCTTGCTATTTCAATGTTGTTACTTTGGGAGTTATTATTTTGAATTTAGTTATTTTGAAATATTTTCCTAGTGTAAACATGCCCTCAGACAGTGACATTGTGCCAGCAGATGATGGTGAGAAGCTAACTAAAGCCAGACAAATTGTCAAGAACTACTAGTTCTACTTGGGTTAACTCCTACCAGTTTATGTCCTAACTCCACATGGATCTAGATTCCTGTGTTATGGAGATCTTGCAAGATCAGCTGACATTTTCAGAACAAGTTAGTTTCAACTCATGGACTCATAGACATTAAAGCCAGAAGGGAGCATCATGATCATCGAGTATGATCCCCTACACGTCGCTAAACAAGAAATAACAGTGTATGAATGAGTTTCTTGGTATTATTTTCATATACCCAGTTCCATTTTCATCCAAGATTGTAAAAGACTAAAGTAAATGAACATTACAATAAAACCAAGCAAGTAAAATGATACCAGAATTTTAAATCGTTTCATCTAAAAAAAGATTCCTCTTAGGTAGCTGGCAAATGCAGGATTAGTTCTAGCTGGACCAATTCTACTTGACTGCTGGCTTTATTTCATTGCCCAGCTTCAGTAGGTGTTTGGATGTCTTTTTCTCACCATGTGAGAAGTTATTTTAACTCAAAGGCTTATGCAGCTCCAGTTCCCAAGTCAGAGTTTGATTTATACCCGGAATATGTCTGTCTGGCCAGGCTTGAGTGGTTCTCTCTAATGACACGCTGATTGCTTGTCAGAGGGCTGTTTGCGGCACAGTCAGTGTTTGGGATACACAGTAATTGCTTCATGTTCACATGTACAAGTGAGCATGACTAATCCAAAGGAGCATCTCTATTTTTTAGACTTTTTCATTCCTCCCTCCATAAACATTAAAAATGATGAACAAGGTTGTAAATACAGTCTCTGGCATGGAGAACAGGTGGTACTAATGGCTCTTAAGTATCCCTGAAGGGGAAGACTGGAAACCCACTATAAATTACTGGAATATTTCCGCTACACAACTTGCCTTTTTTGTTGGTGAGAGTGAGAATCTGCTGATGAAAGACCTGTAGAGGGAGCATCAACTCATATCAGTTCAATGGTTTTTTTACACCCCCATTACTTTTTGAAGAACATGAGTTTGATGCATTCACATGTCACTGGCAAGTGAGAATAGTGATGTTGCATAGAGACCTCCCTATCTCCTCAGACACCTGAGTTTATCTTCTTTATAAGCCTGACGTACCACCAGCCCAAACTCTCATCTTATTCACACTGATGTAACCCCACTGACATCAAACTCTTTGAGTGCAGTGGAAATGCACCCTGGATACTCGGAGCAAAATTTAGCACTTTATAAAGAAAGACTCTCCAACATAATCAGTAAGGCCTTGTACATTTCAAAGGAGGAATGCGGAACTCCATGTACAGCCTGGGGCCAGCGGAAAGTCCCGCTGACTCGGAGCTGCACACGGGCGTGCCTGCTTTGAAATGTACAAGAGTCCCCAGCAGGGGATCTTGTGCATTTCAAAGCCATAGAGCCCGAAGTCAGCGGGGGACTCAGAATCGGCCGCTGACCCCGGGTTCCATGCTGCACTGCATGCCATGTGGAGTCCAGGGTCAGCTGGGGATTCACCAGCTGACCCCGGGGTTCTGCGCAGCATCTTCCCAGAACCCGAGGTCAGCTGGAGACTCCCCAGTTGATCCCAGGTTCTGGGGAAATGCTGCATGGAGCCTGGCATCAGCTGGGGAGTCCCCAGCTGACCCCAGGCTTCTCGGTGTTGCCCCTTTGGAACACCAAGTCAGCGTTTCAAAGGGGCAGCACCGCACAGCTGAGCCCAGGATCAGCTGCACAGCTGTCCCTTTGAAGCACTGAAGTGGTGTTCAAAAGGGCAGCGTTGCACAACTGATCCCTGGCTCACCTGTACGGCACTTCCTCTATAAAATGCTGCCTTGGTGTTTCAAAAGGGCAGTGCCGTGGAGCCCGGGATCAGCTGAGGACTTCCCCAGAAATGCTGCTCGGAACCCAGGGTTTGCTGGGGAGTCCCCAGCTGACCCTGGGCTCCATGGCGCTTCAGCATTTTAAAAGGGCAGCCCTGCACAGCTGAGCCACAAATCAGCTGTGTGGCAGCTGTCCCTTTGAAACGCCGCCTTGGGGTTTCAAAGCGGAAGCACCGCACAATTGATCCCCATCTCATCTGTGCAGCACTGCTGCTTTGAAGTACCCCTTCTTCCCCCCTTTGCTGCCTCTATTTGATAGAGACAGCAAGAGGGGAGGGAGTCGACTAGTCGACTGACTATCCGATAAGCATAAACATCTTTACCACAGACAGATAATCCTTCTGGGTAATGCCATTCCAACCCGGAGGACAGATGGGCAAGTGAGTGGAAAATCTGAGTGAACCCTTTCCTTCTCTCCCTGATTTATCCAGTTGTAGCTGTAAAAAGTCAGCGCAAGTACTCACATGAACTGCCGTCTCCATCATGGGCTTCTTTAGGAAGCAGTTGCCTCCTCATTTCTCGCTGTGCTCCTGTCCCTGACAACAGCTGAGGCTGGTGCTGTGACTATGGAACCAAGACCATTCCTGGCCAACCCACCTCCTGTGTAGGACCCTTTGAGTAGTGCTCTCAGGCTGACCTTTGTGACCAACGGTTTGCAATCTCCTCCTCTGGATCCAGCAGGGCTGCTGCCTGAGCCATCAGCTTCTTGCTGCAGGACAATGATTTGAGCTGCAGGATGAGGAGTCCCAGGCAGAATTTGGCTCCCATTTCCTCCAGCTCTTGTGTTCCAATCTGCAGGCCCTGTAGGTGACAAACAGACACCTGGAATGATAAGCCTAGAATCCGCCAGCTCAGAGGAGGAGGAAAAGGTACCACTCAATAGAAGCTACAGCTCTCTGGGGTATTCCTCCAGGTAGGAAAGTCTGGAATCAGGTCAGAGAAAAAAAACCAGACAACACCCCAAAAAGTTTAGCCAACATGCTCACTCCACTGGCCAAAGACTACAAACATCTATACAGATCTTTTCATCTGCCAAGAGAGATAAAATGGTCCCTGGCCTCTATTTTACAGATGGGGAAACTGAGGCAGAGAGTTCAAATGACTCAATGATGGCTGCAAAGCGAGTGACTGTAAGGGCAAGTATCAGGTGCTATGAGTTTCAGTCTGCACGCCCAGCCCTGTACTCAGAACATTTGACCACACTCCTCTCTGTTACGGCAAGAGTTGTCTCCTTGCGCCATGGGAATGCTAATGAGCTGTGCCACTGTACGCTGTCAGAAGTGTTAGAGATAAAAGGAAAGAGGTGGGAAAAGATCTTTAACCACTTAAGAATAGTTTACACAAATCAATAATGAGGAAATTGCAAAATAAAAAACACCTCAGAGAAACTTCCCCCTTTACTAAATGCTGGTGTCTCCCTGGCAGAAAAGGGCTGCTGTTGCAAGAGGGGGAACTGGATTATCAACACGTCGCAATTCAGCGGAGCTCTGCTGGTTATGAAATATGGAGATGTGGTTCCCAGTTTGGATTGCAAACCTCTCCAAGCTCTGGATCTGATTTGATCAGCTGTGTAAATCAGGGTTTGGGTCAAACCCATCTCTAGTCTGGTACAGCGTCAAGTCTCCCTGACATCGAATGAGACGGAACCGCTCCTCTTGGGCAAGCCTAGCTGATAGTCCAGTATTTAAGAAGTCCTGGTCAAGACTGCATATAAAGGCCAATTCGCAAGGTACATCTCTGATGCTTGGTAAGGCACATGCTGAAGTACCTTGCTGAATCAGGGCCTAAATAGGATTTTATAGATTCACAGACTTAAAAGCCAGAAAGGCTCATCATCATTATCTAGTTAGACCTCCTGAAATTGCAGGCCACAGAACTTGCTCACCCACTCCTGAAATAGATCACTAACCTCTGGCTGAATTACTGAGTCCTCAAATCTTGATGGCAGAAAATCCACCATTTCTTTTAGTTCAAACCAGCAAGAGGCCAACTCATGCTTCAGAGGAAGGTGAACCCTCCCCCAGAGTCTCTAACAATCTGATCTGGAGAAAAAATCCTTCTTCACCCCAAATACAGTGTTTAGTTAGACCAGTAGTTTTCAAACACTGGGTTATGGCTTGTAAGGGCAAACCACTAGCTGGTTGTGGGATGCTTTGTTTACCTGAGTGTTCATGGGCATGGCCGCTTCCAGCTCCCAGAAGGTATGGTTCACCATTCCTGGCCAATGGGAGCCTCAGGAAGTGGTGGCCCAGCTCACCTACGAATGGCCATATCTGCGGGGACTCAGGTAAACAAAGCATATCACAAGCCAGCAAGCAGCTTACCCGTACAAGCAGTGACCCATCATTTGAAAACCCCTGAGTTAGACCATAAGCATGTGGGCTAGATTTGCCAGCTAGACAGCTGGGAAAGAATTCTCTGTAGTAATTTAGGCTGTGTCAAGACTACAAAGATCAATCGGAAAAAGATACGCAAATTGTGAACTGCAATTTGCGTATCTTTTCCTGCTTTTCTTCCAAAAGAAGCTTTTCCAACAATTGGCCCATCTACACTGGGCCAATTGGCAGAAAAAAAAGCCTCTTTTGGAATATCCTTTCTTCCTCGTAAAACAAGGCTTAGAGGGATGCTGTAAAAACACGTCTGCTTTTCTGAATTTTCTTTGGAAAAGCAGACATGTTCCTTGGACACGGCAGAGCTTTTCTGGGATACTTCCAGATGTAGTCTAGACCTTAGAGCTCTCCCCATCTACTGTCCCATCACCAGTAATTGGAGAGATTTGCTAATATCAATTGCAGATGTGCCCTATGCCACTGTCGGCAACTTCATCATACCATCCCTCCATAAACTTATCAAGCTCAGTCTAAAAACAAGTTAGATTTTTTTGTTTCCACTACTCCCCTTGGAAAGCCAGTGATCAGACAGAACTAGAACTGACTTATATTAACCTTGAAATGAACCATTAAGATGACTCATCCCTTCCCCATGCCTTGTATTTTTCATTTTAAGCAGCATCATTGTGCTTATAGCTCTCAGGAAGGCTGTCATGAGCTCCCCAACCCAACCAGAAGCAGGAAAGGCCAAAAGCCTCAAAAGAAAGCCAGCTCCAGTGACATTCACATTGCAGATGTAGGGGTCTAAATGGAGTGTACTGGTGAAAACAGCATGCATACTTTTAGGCACTGATTCCAGAAGAAACCAAACATTGAACTGTTTTGTTTTGTTTTGTTCCCTTCAAAAAATGTGCAACAAGTAAAATAACAGAAATTCGGGGGGGGGGGGGGGGGGGAGTGTAAGTGATTCTTCTGCTGCATGTAATTCTTACTGAAATCAATGGGATTTGTAAGGGCTGGACAGGATCAAGTCCAGATACATAAGAGTGAAAAAGTATCGGTAAACTCTCCCACAGCTTTGGAATGTATTGACACCATCCAAAATGTTCTCTAATGCCATCACAGAGGGGGCAGAATCAATCACTGAACATATGCAATATCAACCCTATGGACTACCTTAGCACAAAACCTCTCTGTAACCCCCATCTAATATGATCTCCCAACTCCATTACCAAAGATTGTTTCCTTAGTAACGGTCAAAAGCCCCCACTTAAATTCCTGGGAACAGCAATATGGATGGTGTGAGCTCCATTTCAATATGGCCTTTATTTCTGGGCTCAGATGTTTACTACGTATTATTACTGAATGTCTTAGGGGTAACAGAGCTGCAAAAGTTCCATTAATCCATTAGAGGAGGCAGAGTTCTGGGTTTTCTCCCTGTAGAGATTATGCGAGATTTGTAAAGCATTTCAGGACCCTTGGGGACTGAGCAGCCTTCTGTAAGTGTGAGCTGTGATTATTTCTGAACTGAGAGTGCCTGCTAGATGGAAGAAAGGAGAGATTACTCACATAAACTACAGCACTTCTCCTTGCAAACCATTTTGCCAGGTCTGTCAGGCCCACAAGGCCAGTCAGGACTATAAGAAAAGCACCACTTATGGTTTGGCAGATAACAATATGTGCAAATATCACCTGGGGTTAAAGCTGCTCTGGCAAACTCAGCTTTTCACAGTAAATATGTTGAAATTCTTGCTCTTTCCCCAGCTTCAGGGAGACAAAACTATGAATTTGCAATTATTATAGTCAATAATAAAATAAATAATACAGCACTCAAAAATATACCAGGCACGAGAGACAGAAAAAAAAGAACCTGCCCAATTGAAATAAAGCAGTGATGTGATCAATACAAACAGCATGTTGGCTAGTGAATAGAGCACTAAACTGGGAGTCTGGCAAACTGGGTTTGACTTCCCATATTTCACTGGCCTGCTATAAAACCTTGGGCAAATCTCTTTGACTATCAGTTCTTCACGGCAGGGACTAAATATGTAGTATAATGAGCTATGGCAGTACAAATCATTAATAATAGTAAGAAACCAGAGAGAGAAGGCACAGGAAACAAGGGCTATAAATACACAGCAGGGATAGTACTTGGCAGCTCTGAAGAAGTTTTTTAATTGATTATTTATTTTAGTAAAAATAACTGTATTTTGTCAGTTTTGGGTTATGTCCAACTACAGTGTGTAAAGGGGTGGGGTGGGGGAAAGAGGGTATG
This sequence comes from Pelodiscus sinensis, assembly GCF_052426305.1. NCBI lineage: Eukaryota > Metazoa > Chordata > Testudines > Trionychidae > Pelodiscus > Pelodiscus sinensis. The sequence continues at coordinate 32,103,865 of NC_143065.1, forward strand.
CATGCCTCAAGCAGAGAAAGCAGAGGCAAACATGTCCCATTTATACCGTGACAAGGGCTTCTCTTGGGTGCCAAATATTGAGAGGACGTCTTGAGGGCTTCCTCTGGTGTGTATTGCAGGGCCCTGCTTCCACGATCGAGACAACATACTAAACACTTATCAATCCAGGAGATGGCAAGCAGCAACTGTGCTAAAGCCGTGCCTGTGGCTTTATGATTCCCTTGGGCTTTATTCGGGATATGAAGAGGCCTTAAGAAACTCTGAGCGGAGAAATAATAATAATAAAACCATAATATACCTGAGAAACATAAGGCTGTAATTGCTCATGCACTGAAGTTAGCTGCTGTACCATAGTCCCATATTGCTTTGATATCAGACAGCTCAGGAGTAACAGCTGGAAATCTCAGCTAGAGGATTACTTGTTAACACACTTTATTCACTTCAAATGCAGACAGACTTTTATTTTTTAACTCAGCTAGATCAGATAATTCTCTCTCACACTTTCCCCTCCCTCCCTTCTCCCCCACTTTCAGCAGTGGGTGGGGTTGGAAGGTATGTGCCATGACTGAAGTGAGAAGCAGAGTCCTTGACAGAACTGAAATATAAAACTATGTCCTTGCTGGCTCCTGTCAGCAGTGCCAGGAGCTGCTGATGTTAGATCTCTGCATCCATTCACACACCCACAGAGGGAACCAACAGATTTTCTGGGCTCCTGAGCAAGGTTGGGGGGGGGGGGCAGAGGTGTAGTGAGGGTGTTATGCACCTTGGGGCAAAAGCAAAATTTGCATCCCCCCCACCACTGTGTGACAGGGCCTTGAACCTGGTGCACATCTGAGCCTGAACGTGGGAGGAAGGGGTAGCTTGTACTGCATCTTCCCCCACCCTCTCCAATCTCCAATTTGTGGTGGGCACTATCCTGCTGTTGAAGAGGGAGGAGGATGGGACTAGGGGTACAGAGGCAAGGAGGAGGCTTCAGCAGGCGGTGTGGGCAGAGGAGGAGCAGGCAAGCCAAGATATGATAGCGGGAGCAGAGGGGCAATTACCCCCGACCCACCTCCTTTTCTACAACAGTGAATGTAAGAGATTAACTTACCTATTAAAACAGCACTCAGAAAAAAAACCTCTTAAATAAAACTAACACACAATACAAAAATCACCCACACTTTCTTGAAGGCACTTGAAGTGATAACTAGCCTAAGGCTGAGGATAAACTGCAAGTGTGGATTTCTGTCTGCACGAGGACTTTTTCCTTCAGGCTGCCATGAGATTCTATCCTTAAGTAAAGGAGAGAGGTCTTCACACAAGCCATTCAACTGAAGCCATAGATATCAAGATTCAAGTCCAGCCTTGCCTTTGGCAGACTACCTCGCCAGATATTCACAATCACAATGTCCGAACATGTAGAAGACGTTTAGTTAAGAAAGCCATATTTAATCCCACATCTCTGCTATGACTAGGAGATGTGGGTGACCTATAGAAAACACCAGCATTTTCTTTGGAAAATCCACAACAAAATGTGGGGGGACTGATCACTTCAGTAATGCCAACTTCTTTAGAATTGAGGCTCTGATTATCCAGCACCTGCTGAGGTACAGAGGGCACTGTGTGCACATGTCTGATATATTTTTACCAAAACTGCTTACCTGCCAATTTGTCAAAGGAGAAGGGAAACAGGGAGGCCAAAAGAATGGTTTAGAGCAGTGTTTATCAACCTTTTTTTTTTATAAAGTACCCCTTTTAAAAAAGAATATAAGCACTCCCAGTACCTACAGTTTTCAGACGCACAATTTTTTTCTACTATTGCAACATATTTGTTTAAACAACTTCATCATATCCCTATCACTCCTTACAAGATACACTGGAGGTCAATGTAAAGGTATTGAGAAATGTATATGTCAATACCATGATGGCAATGTGTATATTATGTAAATAATACTGAATAATAATTGCCAAATGAGACCACTTCCCAACCTGCTTACAAAGAGCCTGATACAATTTAAATGATAAGCTAGGATTGAGCCCAAAACAATCTGTTCATATGACCCAAAAAGATCCAGATAACATTTAGTCACCCTTCAAACATATAAGGGACCAATCAGTAAAAGCCCCATTGCCTGGTAGAGGTGATGTTTGAAGAAAATTGGAGAGACTTTGAATTTACTTTTTCTGACAGCAGCGCTTTCTCTCACTGAATGTGGGGTCTTCAGCACAGGTTTCACTTTAAGTGTCAGAATAACACAGAAATTTGTTGTCACAGCTAACTCCATTCAGGTCAAAGCAATGTGCACCCCAAAGACAGAAGAACAAATCCCTTGAACCTGGAAATCAAAACATCTCACTTCCTCAGAGAGCTCACAAAGGGTCTTGTCCACCCAGAGACATGAGTCATGACAACTCTCTCTGGAGAGAGACAAAACATCCTGTCTCTCAGTGGATGTACCAACTGTTCTCATGTGGCATCTTATCATGCTGTTTAAATGGACTGCTTGGATGAGGAAGACTCACAAAGAGTCTGTCCATCATCCACACTGGAGCAACATGGGGATTTACCACTGTGGTAACAGGCCTGATCTCTCTGTGGGCTCTTGTGGAGCAGCAGGGAGCCTCCAGCGGTCTCTTGCAGGGAGAGGCCAGGGGTGCCTCTATTGCAGTGGTTCTCAAGCTTTTTGGCCCGTGACCACGTGTCTCAATGTAAACCTTTCCACAGACTGCCAGTTGCTAATGGAAACACATTTAATTACACAATTATGCCCAAGCCATTTTGCTAGTACTGCAGCTGGGGAGAATGGTTTAATTTCAATTATTAAACAGATTAAATGTTTCACTTTCTCATGTTAGTTTATCAAACTTCATTTTAAATAAAGTAAAATATTCATTTATGTCCACTACAAAAGGTTTCAATGTTTTCTTTACTTATGGCAGGGGTAGGCAACCTTTTCGGAATCAGGGGCCACTGACCCAAAGAAAAATCAGATGGGGACCACACAAGTGAGAAACAAAAACCTCCTCCCAAAACCTCAACCCTCACTTAGGTGGCCCCCAACTGAGACACCTCACTCCTCTGGCATTCCAGCCCCAAGGAGCGAGGGGAAAGGATGGGGAGAACTGAGGTTCAGGGCTTTCCAAAGACTAGGGGGTTCAGTGTGTGAGAGAGGGCTGCGATGGGGTGCAGGATCTGGGAAGGAGGTGGGGGGGTGGAAGAGGGCAAGGTTGAGAGGTCTGGGTGGGAGGTAAGGTACAGAAGCAGACTGGGGTGTCTGGCCAGGGGGAGGGAGCAGGAGCAGATTGCGGGTAGGGTGTCTGGCTAGGAGGGAGGGTGCAAGGAGGGGACTTGGGTAGGAGTTGGACCTCCCTGGTCTGGCACCCTCTGGACCTGACTGGTCCCAGATGAGGGATTTCTTGGACCACGGGAGGTCATTTCAGGGCTCCTGGTGCCCTCCCCCAGTAGGCTTCTTTGCACCTCTATCCCCTGCAACCTAGCTGAGCTGCCCACCCCCGTTGATTCCCTGCGCCTCCCCCAAAACCACCCCTCACAATCCAAGGGAGCACAGCACCAGTTCCCTGCACCCCCTCACAGCCCAGCTGAGCTGACCGTCTGTTCCCTATGCCTCCCCTCATCCACTGCAGCCTCGTTGAACCCCACACTGGTTCCCTGCATGCCTCCCACATGGCACAATTGAGCCCCATTTCCCTGCACCTCCCTCCAAGCCCCACAGACCTGCTGAGCCCAGCACTGGTTTCCTGCCCCTTCCTCCCTCTCTCCCTCTCCTTGAGTCCAACCCCGGGTTCCCAGTATCTCCCTCCTCCTGCAGACAAGCTCAGCTCCATGCCCCACACCTCCCCACTCCCGCAGCCCAGATCAGCCCAGCACCCCTGCACCTCTTCACTCTCGCAGCCCAGCTGAACTCTGTTTCTCTGCACCTCCTCCCAAACCACACAGACCTGCTGAGTGCAGCGCTGATTCCCTGCCCCTCCCTCTCTCCCCTTCAGTCCAGCCCCGGGGGTTCCCAGCACCTCCTGCAGCCCAGCTGAGCCCAGGGCCCCGCACCTTCCCTCCCCCCCGCAGCCCAGCCCGGCGCCCCCCTTGCGTGGCACCCAGGAGCAACTGAACCCCCTTCTCTCCTCGCTACACCTCTCAGGGGGGGCAGCTTCATGCTCCCAATTGGAGCAGGGCATTGGGTAGAAGAGACAGGGCCTCAAGCAGTCAGCCCTCAGCGACACCCACAGCACACCATGCTGACCCCCCATCCCTCCGCCAGCCCTGAGAACTGCCCAAAGCATGCTGTGTACTCCAGCAGCAATTTAAAGGGCCCAGGGCTCTGCCACCACTGAATGTGATAGCAGCAGCAGCAGCCAAGAGTCCCAGGTCCTTTTGAAATGCCCCCTTTGCTCCCCCATGTGGGTAGGCCTGTGCGCATTCCAGCTGTATGAAATGTAGGAGGCAGAGGAAGAATGCAGTAGCCGTGCCAATAAGCGTCTGTGTTTGGTAAGTGGCTGGCAAGAGACACTGGACAAACTGCAGTGAAGTGTGTTGGTTCTGGACCCAGTGACAGACTGTGGTCTGGTTACCACAGCATTCCAGGTCAGCGGACTGTATTTTTGTTCCAGGTGTCCTTCAGTCTGTGTCTTCCAAGACTGTACCTTTCTGACTAGTACACAGCACTGAACCTCCTCAGACTTCCTAGGCTCACACGGACCCTTGCCAGCATTTTGCTTCCTGTAAATATCCTGCTATGGGATGGCTGGGGATCTGTCTCTTGGCCCCTGGGGGGCAAGCAGAGCTGCACATATTTTGCCAGCCCGTCTCATGTGATTCTTTGACTCTCTTTTCCAAATTCTCCTATCATTGTCATAGACTGCACTGAGTCTGCACCTGAGGTTCCACATCAAGTGTTGGGCCAATGTTCTTAGATAAGAACAAATAAGTTCTCAAAATCCATGCACTTGGCCAGAGATACAGTGGGTCTGCATCTACACTGCCACTGAGTTCTTTCGACATAATGTTGACAGAACTCGGCAATTTTGTCGACGGCTGTAAACCTCATTCTATGAGGAATAATGCCTTTTGTCGACAGAGTTCTGTCGACAGAAGGTGTTATTGCATCTACACTGTCCTTTGCGTCTGCACTCTCATGTCGACAAAGTGGCTTGCTTTGTCGACAGAACTGGATGTAGTCTAGACGCTCTTTGTCGACAGAAGCTTTGTCGACAGATACTGTTGGCAAAACTTCTGTTGACAAAAGCCTGTAGTCTAGATGTATCCCCTGGGTGTGTCTAAACTACATGCCTCCGTCGACGGAGGCATGTAGATTAGCCAGATCGGCAGAGGGAAATGAAGCCGCGATTAAAATAATCGCGGCTTCATTTAAATTTAAATGGCTGCCCCGCTCTGCCGATCAGCTGTTTGTCGGCAGATCGGGGCAGTCTGGACGCGACGCGCCGACAAAGAAGCCTTTCTTGATCGGCACAGGTATGCCTTGTGAAACCACAGATAAATGTTTCCATCATTAGACAAACTGCCCACAGATTGTTCCACAGGATTAAAGGTAGTTATGGCAGTGGAGGCAAAAAGATGAAATTAAACACTTGCGCAGCTGTAAGCAACGTTGCTTTGCAATATTCTCCTGATATCACAGAGGATCACGGGACCTTAAGAGTTAAACTGGAGATGACGCAGCATAGGAAAACTAAAGGCGCAGCAAATTAAAAGCTAAAAACATACATAAATATAGGTAGACTGGAGATTTTAGGGAAATGAGTTGGAGAAAAGGACCTTTTGGTGGGTGATAATGCCATCAAGATGCTCTCACCTGCTATTGGCCTCTTCTTCAACCCTTGGAGCAGTAGCTTTCACCTATAAACTCACTTCCAATCAATACATACATACACACACATGGTATTCTCTGCATCTCAATGGCTTTACACATGCACAGTGGTTATGCCCTGAGGCTGGGTATAAATAAATTGACAGTCTGGTTTCCCACTAATTCCATCAGTGAGCTTTCAGTCAGAATACTAATAGAAATCATCCAAAGGCTGCAGTAGATAAAGCAGAGAGCTGAATGAAACATTCACTGTCTGATGTCTGTTGCCATAACGTTAGCCAGGACTGTACCGTCCTGAGCACCATCATCTACACACACAAACACACCCTGCCCAAAAGAAAACACACTTGTGCAGGAATTTGATGCTTATAGACTGAGGGGTAGTGAAGGCAAAGCTAAGGTTTTATATGTGCCATAGCCCCTTACACAGCTACAATACTGTATTTAGTGGCAGAGACATCATGCAAAATGGAAAGAAATTACACATAAAGCAACAAGTTTGGCCCAAAAGTCTTCAACAATAAATATACAGATTAAGTGAGCAGGATGGGCCCATGACACAGGAAGAAAGTGTGCAAGAGAGGATCAGAGGAATTTCTAGAATGAACCTTGTCTGTGTAGCCTACAGTTATATGAGTGTGTCCAGTTCTGAATGTCTGTCTAGTTCTGAATGCTTGTTGTTGTGGTCTAGGACATTGGCCTCAAAGTGAGGTAATATCATTGCTGGTCTCTCTGGCATTGAACTCTATGGTCCGTACTCAGGCAAACTCCCTACTGAAGTCAACGGGAGTACTGCCTGCATTAGAACTGAGCAAGGACATTGGGATTTGGCCAGTAGCTATGGATACATAACGAGACAGCGAAAGACGTGAAGAGCTTCAGGGGGAAGCTTTTATTCTGAGACATTTTTCTGTGACTAAATGAATGCTTCTGTAGTTAAACACATGTACTTTACAGTCAGGATTTTTCAGGAAGTGGAGAGAGGAAAGCCAACAAGGAGGGACAACCTAAGACTCACTAAGGGCAGCTGTCTTCAAAATCTGTTCAGCACTAGCCTGGGAACGCAGCAGGGACAATATTCTAGCCAGACATTCAAATAAGTTGAATTTTGTAGGGAAAAGGCTAACCTAAGATTTCCTGATGTCACTTCCTCCTCCACTCTTCTATGCCCACTTGCTATTTGGTCCAGATTCTCATCCCCACAACCACTCCATAGCAGCCTTGCTCCTGCAGACCTCTATGATAATCTCCAACTTTCCTTCCTTCCTCAAATTTTCCTTTCTTTATTCCCCATTCTCTCCTCCTCCGTCAATATCCTGCACCTCTTCTTCCTCCACCTTTTCCCAGGTGGCACCTCACCCTTGCAATCCTGATACATAAGAACAAACTGACAAATGACACAGAACCAATATTACCTTTGCCAACTGTAAAGGCTACGTCTATACTGCATAGTTATTTCGGAATAAGCTATTCCAGAATTGTCATTCCAAAATAGCTTATTTCAAAATAGCACGTCAACACTGCAGGGAAGCCTCAAAATTAGTATGAAGCAGGCTTCCCTCCCCAGGAGGAATAACTTAGAATGGCCCTGGTGAGGGGCTATTTCGAAATAGCAGAAGTGAAGCATCTATACATGCCTTATTTTGAAATAGGTATTTTGAAATGTACGTTATTCTTCATAGAATGAGGTTTACAGAAATCGGAACAAGTCATCCATTATTTCAAAATTATTACAAAATAACAGAATTGCTGAGTAAACACTCGCATAGTTATTTCAGAATAACCGCCATTATTCTGAAATAACGTTGCTATGTAGACACACCCTAAATGACCACATTGCCTGGATGGTTCACTCTCTTCCTCTGTCTGTCCCTTGTCCTTGGGCTGTAAACTCTCCAGGGCAGGGATGTAGGATCCAATTTACCATTGCCCTTCCATCTTGTGCCATCATTTACACCAACTTGGGGTGGGTATAAAATGTTTCTATTTTGATCCAGTAGCATTTTCTGCCCATTTGCCACTACAGTGAATGACTGCACCTATACAGGGCATTAGGGAACTCAGATCCACAAGGCCCCTTCCTGATACGGGCCAGGAAGGAGTAGGTTTCTTTATGGGAGGGAGAATCCCATAGTGAGGATCTATTCAGATGCTTACTAACAAGACAAAAGAGAGATAAGACTAGAGCAGTAAGCACTGCATTAATTTGTTTTCCCATTCATTTAAATAGCATGTATCATGCCAATGAACTGGTTTTAGAATGTGTGATTTTGTCCATCTACTGCCTGGAATGGCACCTCAACTAACACTGATATAGATAGATAGATAGATAGATAGATAGATAGATAGATAGATAGATAGATAGATAGATATTAGCATGTGTCTGTCTGTCTGTCTGTGCGTCTGTGAGTCCATTTGTTCAAGAACTCCTCCCAAACTGTAAGAGCTAGGACCACCGAAATTGATATGCAGTTTCCTTTTGCCCTAACATAAACCAAGGTCAGGATTTGGTTGTGTCTGGAAAATTGGAAGTGCCAGGAATGGGACTGTTTTCCATAACACAGAAAGTGAGGGGACAGAGAGATGAGGAATGTGAAGGGGGGAGGCACAGAGAGGAGGGATGTGATACTGAGAGTGGTCACTGTGGGCAGCTGCAGCACCAAGAGCATGACCAGCAGGGCTGGGGCTCCACCATCTTGCCTGCCTCCAGATTGGGTAAGTAGCCCCCCTGCCCCAAACCCAGAGCTTGCCCCCCCATGGAGAGCTTGCACCCCATGGGGGGGAGCTCTGGAAGGAGGACAGCTGGAGGAAAGGGCAGCCCCTGGAGTCTGGCTCCCCAGCCGCAGACAGCCCCAGACAGACTGCAGGCCATGGAGGAGAGGCTTGAAGCTGGGGGCAGCACCCAGTGCCTCCCCCCGACCTCAACAGACTGCAGGCCATGGCAGGGATGGAGTGTTGTAGCTGGGGGCAGCCCCAGGAACCTCACCCACTCTAGACAGCCTGCAGGCTGGGGGGAACAGGGGGGAACAAGGGGGTGATAGCTCTCTGAGCCTGGCCCTCCTCAGATCCTGCAGACCACGAGGGGAGTGCTGGAAGCTAGAGCCAGTCCCAGGAGCCTTGGCCTCCCCCCCAAACAGCCCACACCTCGTGTAACCATGTAACTGTAAGGGTTTTTAGTGATTACGCGGTTAAGTTTTTACATGACTTTTTCCATCCCTACCATACCCTAACAGTTCTTCCCTCCTCCCTCTCCCACTTTGCTTCTCACTTAAGCAGCTGCTCTGTTTCCAATGCAGTGAAACAGGTTGAATGGGTGCTATGCCAGCCCAGAACTGAGTACTCTGTACGAGTTACACTGTTTCAACCTGACAGAGCCTGGAGCAGCATCAAGCTCCTATTTGATTCTGAATGCCATCGACATTTCCAGCAGAAGGAAGCTTCCGTGCAACCTCTGTACATGGTGGCTGGTTAACTCTCTGGTACTATTTGCACAGGAAGGCCGCCTATTACTGAAGAGTGTGTTTCTCTGTGTACTCAGAAAGAGGGGAGGTGAACACACCAGCTTTTCTACCCTTTGTAGAGAGACGGGAAGGGGAAGACTCCAAAAATGAAAGTGAACAAATAGTTGGATATTTCCAATGCATTCTTAAAGAAAAAACCCTGCCAACTACAGACACCTGTGCTTCTTGGGTTCAAATACATCAACCTATTTATCTAGGTACTGCTACAGACCCCATGGCCTCCTACTTGTAAGCAGAGCCTCACAAACTTTAATGAATGTATCCTCACACTGAGGCAGGGAAGTATTTTCATTTTACAGATGGGACCTGAGGCACACTAAGGCAAGTCTATGATAGTCCCAAATGGAGTTCAGGCCTCCTACATTCTACCCGGTGCCTTATCCAAAAGTCCATCCTTCCTCCCTAAAAACCCCAAATAAGGACTAAGCAAACTAGTACAACTCCTGCATGAGGAGACTGGAAAACTCACAGGCATTCATATGGGCCGCATTAATATGTTATTTGAGTGCCCCATATAATCATATTTATCTTCATGCCACTCAGGGTATGTCTACACTACAATGTTAGTTCGAACTAACGGACGTAGTTCGAACTAACATTCATAGCCGCTACAATAGCGCTCCGTTAGTTCGAATTTGAATCGAACTAGCGGAGCGCTTAGTTCGAACTAGGAAAACCTCATTATACGAGGATTAAGCCTAGTTCGAACTTACTAGTTCGAATTAAGGGGTGTGTAGCCCCTTAATTCGAACTAGTGGGAGGCTAGCCCTCCCCAGGTTTCCCTGGTGGCCACTCTGGCCAACACCAGGGAAACTCTATGCCCCCCTCCCGGCCCCGGACCACTTAAAGGGGCACGGGCTGGCTACGGTGCCCGTGCCAGGTGCAAGCCTGCCAGCACCCAGCCAGCAGACCCTGCACCTGGCACGGCACAGAGCCACCCACCCGATGTCCCCCAGCCCACCCCCTCTTCCCGGGACCAGGCTGGCGGCTCCCGGGAGCTTTCCCTGGACCGCAAGAGGCAGGCACCTTCCTGGGCTAGTGCGGACATCGTGGACCTCGTCCACGATCTCTGCACTAGGCACAGGAAAGTGGCCGTCTAGGGCAGGAGAGCTGCCAGCCTGGCCACCCAGGAGCAGGTGTGCATGAAAATCAAGGGGGTCCACTGAGACCCCCGACCCTGAGCCCTGAGCTTACAATGGCCGTCCTGGGTCAGACCAAAGGTCCATCTAGCCCAGTAGCCTGTCTGCCAACAGCGGCCAACCCTAGGGACCCTGGAGGGGATGGACCGAAGACAGTGACCAAGCCATTTGTCTCGTGCCATCCCTCTCCAGCCTTCCACAAATTTTGGGCAGGGACACCGCTCCTACCCCCTGGCTAAGACTACTCCATGGACCCAACCTCCATGACTTGATCTCACTTCCCTTTAAACTCTGTTCTAGTTGTAGCCTTCACAGCCTCCTGCAGCAAGGAGTTCCACAGTTTAACTATTTGCTTTATGAAGAACAACTTTCTCTTACTAGTTTGAAGCCTGCTACCCATTCCTTTCCTTTGGTGTCCTCTAGTCCTTCTTTATGGGAACTCATGAAGAACTTTTCTGAATGCACCCTCTCCACCCAACCCCTGCTTTTAGAGACCTCTATCCTGTCCCCGCTCCATCTCCTCTTTTCTAAGCTGAACAGTCCCAGTCCCTGTAGCCTCTCTTCATCTGGGACCTGTTCCCAACCCCTGATCATGTTAGTTGCCCTCCCCTCTCCCAGCCTTTCTCTTCCCCTCTCCCACCTCCTTTTCCCAGTCTCCCCCAGTTTTGTTCAATAAAGACAGAGTCAATGTTGGAAGAAACATTATCTTTATTTTGTACATCAATAAGAAGGGGGGCTAGGGAAGGGTAAGTGGAAGGAGGTGAGGGAGGAATGGGGTACGAGCCCCCGATGGGGAGGACTGCGCTGGCTCTGCGGGCTTCTGGGGGTGGAAGCTCTCCTGCAGCCCCCCAATTGCCCCCTCTCCCCAGATGGCAGCCTGCGGCAAGTGCAGCCGGGCTGATGGCCGAGTGGTGTGATGTGCCCAGTGTGGGTACTCCAGGCAATCCAAGCCAGGACTGCTTTGCAAGCAGGGCACCCCTTAGAACTGTCTGTCTGGGGTGGGGGTTGGGACCCTTTAAGCGCAGCCCTCGGCTAGCCTGAGACAGCATCTCCATGCTCTAAGTCCTCCTCTGATGCCCTGCCGGCACTGCTTCCGGCTATCCTTAAGCCCTGTTCAGGGTCCACTCAATGTGGACTTGCTAGTTCGAATTAGCAAAACGCTAATTCAAACTAGTTTTTAGTTCTAGACGCGTTAGTTCGAATTAGCTTAGTAATTAACTAATTCGAACTAAGTTAGTTCGAATTAACGTTGTAGTGTAGACGTACCCTCTGTGAGGTAGGGCAGGGCTGTTATTCAAATGTGTTACATCAGAATAATCAGACCAATACATAGGCATAAGAACTAGGTGGGGGGGACTGCTCAAGAACCCCCCATGCTCCTGGCCGAGTGCCCAGTGTCCTGGATGCCTCCCCACGTGTTGCAAGCTCTGCTGCTGACTCAACCCAGCTGCTGCCCCACACTCTGGGCCTCTTTAGCTGGATCTGTATGCAAGGTCCCACTGTTGGCCCACATGCCCAGGGCTTTGCTGCCAGCCCTGTGTAAAGGGAGCTCTGCTGCTGGCTCCAGCCCTGGGACCCTGGCTGGCCCTGGCACTGGGGGGGGGAGGGGGGTGTCTGCTTCAGTCCTGTGCGCTGGAGGCTCTGCTGCCAGCCCTGTGTCCTGGGTCCCGACTGTTGACTCCGCATGCCAGGACTTTGCTCCTAGCCTTAGCAGGGGAGGAAGGGGGGAAGAGGACAGGGGTAAGCAAGGGGGTGTCAGCACCCCCACTCTTTAAAATGTTCCCACACCACTGGACCAATAGTCCATATAGGCCAATGGAACTTCTGAGGAAGATGTAAAATGTACTAACTCAGCAATATTACACCATGGGAGTGAAACATTTTTCTGACCCCACATGGGTATCACCATATGCCTTGAAACTTACTGTCCTTGCAATTTTCTTCCAGCTAATGTAAATTTGTGTTAATCTTGAAGAGCGAGTTGTCTTTATAATGCCATCCACTACTGAATTCCACAGGGTAATTATTCCATGGAGTGCCCTCTTATCCTTGTATTGCAGTAAAGGGAAAGCACCTTCATCCCCTTCTACAAGACACTCAACCGCTTTGCAACAACAGGCCCCAGCACCTTTCATTGCAGGATCTCAAAGGATTTTACAAACACTAACTGGTGACAACTCACAATCCTCATCTCGAGTGTTTACTATTATCCCCACTTTCTAGGTCGGGTCAATGAGACATGAAGAAAGGAAGTTGCTCGCCCGAGGTTACAGGGCAAGTATGCTGCTTGTAGGAATAAAACCCAAGAGTCATGACTCCTGCTCTAAACCCTAGAACTGCACCACAGGGTTGGAAAAGTCATTGTTCCATCAGCCCAGAGTCTGAGGGGAGATCCCTCTTCATCATCTGCAGGAGCTAGTTCACCCTCTGGCTCAAGCCAGGGAAGCCCACGACGACCCTATACTGTGTTCATACTACCATAGCTCTTTGGCAGTGAGGAATCGGCATGGTACAGGTCCATCCCAGGACACACACTTCCTCTTATCTGCTCCAGCCTGGCAAATGTGCCCCAGCTTCCCACAACACAACTTTTGTCCCCAGTGAAGAGATGGGAAAAAACTGGTGGAATTCACTCAGCCCTGGGGAACCCCTCCTGTGCCAAGCTACGTTAGTGAAAAGCGTGCAGAGCATACCGATAAATCCCCTCGGGGAGGGATCAGTGTTACTTCCACACACTGTAAAACCCCTTTTCATATTGTCTTTTACTCTTTCCCTTTTCAAACTACACTGTCCCAATTTTCCTAATCTCTCCTCATACTGAAGCTCCTTCCAGGCCACTAAGCATTTTCATTGGCTTTCTTTATCTTTGTCTTTTTTCCAGATGAACCGATCCAGTCCAAATCTAGTATTCTAGGATAGGCACTAATATTAATGTCCATAACAACATTATAATATTTGCTGTGTTATTCTCTACCCCAATCTTCATATAGTCTAGTATCTAATTCACTTTTTTAATCTTCTGCTGCTGCAGCACACTGAACAGATACCTTCATCTCGCTTCCTAGGTGATGGCTACTTATTTTTGCTAAGTGGTTAGAACTAATTCAAAATCCATCCACATGTCTGGGTGCTTTAAATTGGCCCATCCAATGTGCCTTTGTCTACATTTCATCAGCCATCGTATTACTGAAATTCATCATTTCTTTAGACCCTTATAATCTTCCCCATTACTGTATAATTCAGTAGTAGCAACAGCAGCAGCAAATTTTGCTACCTCATTCTCCTCCCTATCATTCGGATCATGAATAAATATAGTGACCAGCTCCAGTCTTAGCACTGACGTGAGGGGTCACTTCACTTTCAACTTGTTACCATGCCAAGAATTTCCCATTTATTCCTGTTTTTTATTCCTCTTTTAGCTAGAATTTGAATACATGAAAGATACTTTACCTCTCACCTCAGGGTTCCCAAATTTCCTTAATGGTCTTTAGTGAGGGGTTATATCAAAAGCCTTATGAAAGTCTAATTAAATTTCAATCACCACTTCTATTTCAGTCACTGAGTTCCTTGCCTTTTTCAAGGAATTCTAACATATTAATAGAGAAGCAAAATTCACCTCACAGACTATGTTGCCTTGTCGCTAAGTTATTATACTCACCTGAAACTCTGTTTTCAATGGTTTTCTCAGCCTCTGAAGTAAGTTCATCAATTTCAAGAATCATACTTAGCACCTTGTTAAACAAGGTTATGACACTGCTTGCCACCTTAGTTCTCTGGCTGTTTTAATGATACATTGCATATTTTTGTTAATAGTTCTTCTCCTTTGTTCATTAGTTCCCCAGAATTTCTAGAGGAATGTCATCTGGCCCTGGACGTTAATAAATAGTGATAGCTTGAGTGTAAAATAACAGATGCAGGCAGAATACAGGCTTTTGCTCCTGCTATATAATTTTGCCAATGCGTCCTGATTCACAGCACTCCCTGCTATTCCAGTCCTGCTTCTCTACCAGCTCTGCCAACATATCCAAGTCCTGATTTTTTTCTTAAGATTCATGTAAATTTGAGCCCTCAACATCCCTTACCATTCTTGTCTTCTACCTGCTCTGCCAAAGCACCTCAATCCTGGCCTATAACATCCTTTTCTATTGTAATCCTCTTCCAAGAGCTACACCAATAGAAAATCAATTTGGACCAGTATGTGCCTCCCATAGTCCGTTCCTAAAACCAGAGTTCTCCAACCTGCTGGCAACTACTGGCAACCATGTCACACTGTGGTGATTTTGAAAAGTGCACAAGTGTTCAGAGAAGATTAGACCAAGATTTTTATCCACACAATTTCACAAATTAATTTAAAATATAACCTGAACACAGTTCTCCATCTGTGCTGAGCCACCTAGAGCTCTAACTTTCAGCCACTAATTACATCTCTCATTACTTTACACTTTCATGCATCACAAGTCTATCTCCCACCCTGATGCAATACCCCAAGAGCTACTTGGTTCCTTCCTCCTGAATTACATATGACTGCTCAGCCTGCAGCAGAAACACTAATGTTGGTTAGTCCTCTTCAACTTACATCATGAAAGATCATTTCTCAATCTATTGCTCACAACCAACTAAGGTTCACAATCAAGAAGCTACTATGACTCTGTGACCTGTTGTACTAATGCATATGAAACAACAGACACATTCATTTTTCAAGCAAAAGGCAGGTGGGAAAACCAAGCACAGCTACTCCCCAGCTCAGATAAGAAGGAAAAGAGATCTAAAGAAGAATGGGCTTCTCCCTATCATTCTAGCTATTCCCTTTGAAGCTGGGTGGAATCATAAGCAAGGAATGTGTTGTCTTATTTCCTTACAAGTGTTGGAGTTGTTATTCTGTCTCCCGTTCATCCCTCTTGCTGCTTGTTATGTTTAACAGAAAAACAAGAGTAATAGTGGAGATCTTTTTCTCCCTTTCAATGTCTTCCTCGTGCCAACTACCATTGCACTCAGAGCATGGTTCAGAAAGGCTCTCACACTGGATGAAAATGCACTTCTGTAGAGGTAATTCATACCAAAGCATCCTACAGACCATCAGTGGTGTGCGATGCGTACATGTAAATACAAGTGACCCATGTGAGCTACAGTAATGCAATACACTTTAACAACCTTGTTCATAGATGATGTTAGGGTATATTTGATAGAGAGGGCAGTGGCCAGATTTTAGGGAGGATTAGTTCAGGAGGTGGGATCCTGCACCATTTCATTCGGGGGCTCAAGTAGAAGACATATTTTTAGATGGCTCATGGCAATGGGATTAGCGGAGTCAAGAAGCAAGAGTTACAGATGAGGAGAAGGGAGCTGAATAAAATCTGCCGTTCTCTAGGGTTTATGAAATGGAATTCTGTAGCTCGTGGGGACCAACTTAACACTGCCCTGCATCTCATGTAACACTGCCAATCTGATCTGGCAGTCTAACACACACTATGTAGGGTATGTCTACACTACAAAGTTAATTCGAACTAACGGTAGTTAGTTCGAATTAACTTTGATAGGCGCTACACTAGCACTCCGCTAGTTCGAACTTAATTCGAACTAGCGGAGCGCTTAGTTCGAACTAGGTAAACCTCATTCTACGAGGACTAAGCCTAGTTCGAACTTACTAGTTCGAATTAAGGGGTGTGTAGCCCCTTAATTCGAACTAGTGGGAGGCTAGCCCTCCCCAGCTTTCCCTGGTGGCCATTCTGGCCAACACCAGGGAAATTCTATTGCCTCCCTCCCGGCCCCGGGCCCCTTAAAGGGGCACGGGCTGGCTACGATGCCTGTGCCAGGTGCAAGCCTGCCAGCACCCAGCTAGCAGACCCTACATCTGGCATGGCTCGAGCCAGCCACCCGATGCCCCCCAGCCCTCCCCCTCTTCCTGGGACCAGGCTGGCGGCTCCCGGGAGCTTGCCCGGGACCGCAAGAGGCGGGTACCCGCCTGGTCTAGTGCGGACATCGTGGACCTCATTCACGAGCTCCACACTAGGCACAGGAAAGTGGCCATCTAGGGCAGGAGAGCTGCCAGCCTGGCCACCCAGGAGCAGGTGTGCATGAAAATCAAGGTGGTCCACTGAGACCCCCGACTCTGAGCCCTGAGCTTACAATGGCCATACTGGGTCAGACCAAAGGTCCATCTAGCCCAGTAGCCTGTCTGCCGACAGCGGCCAACCCTAGGGACCCTGAAGGGGATGGACCAAAGACAGTGACCAAGCCATTTGTCTCGTGCCATCCATCTCCAGCCTTCCACAAACTTTGGGGAGGGACACCACTCCTACCCCCTGGCTAATACCACTCCATGGATCCAACCTCCATGACTATCTCACTTCTCTTTAAACTCTGTTCTAGTTCTAGCCTTCACAGCCTCCTGCAGCAAGGAATTCCACAGGTTGACTCTTTGCTTTGTGAAGAACAACTTTATGTTACTAGTTTGAAGCCAGCTACCCATTCCTTTCCTTTGGTGTCCTCTAGTCCTTCTATTATGGGAACTAATGAAGAACTTTTCTTGATGCACCCTCTCCACCCCACTCATGCTTTTATAGACCTCTATCCTATCCCCCCTTCAGTCTCCTCTTTTCTAAACTGAAAAGTCCCAGTCCCTTTAGCCTCTCTTCATATGAGACCTCTTCCAAACCTCTGATCATTCTAGTTGCCCTCCCCTCTCCCACCCTCTCTCTTCCCCTCTCCCACCTCCTTTTCCCAGTCTCCCCCAGTTTTGTTCAATAAAGAGAGATTCTATTTTTGACCACACGTTTTCCTTATTTTGTACATCAGGAAGGGGGGCTTGAGTAGGGTAAGTGGAAGGAGGTGAGGGAGGAATGGGCTACGAGCCCCCGATGGGGAGGACTGGGCTGGCTCTGCGGGCTTCCGGGGGTGGAAGCTCTCCTGCAGCCCTCCAATTGCCCCCTCTCCTCAGATGGCAGCCTGTGGCAAGTGCAGTCGGTCTGATGGCCGAGTGCTGTGATGTGCCCAGTGTGGGCACTCAGGGCACTCCAAGCCAGGACTGCTTTGCAAGCGGGGCACCCCTGAGAATTGTCTGTCTGGGGTGGGGGTCGGGTCACTTTAAGCACAGCCCTTGGCTAGCCTGAGGCAGCAGCTCCACGCTCTAAGTCCTCATCTGATGCCCTGCCGGCACTGCTTCCGGCCATCCTTAACCCCGGTTCAGAGTCCACTTAATGTGGACATGCTAGTTCGAATTAGCAAAACGCTAATTCAAACTAGTTTTTTAGTCTGGATGCGTTAGTTCGAATTAGCTTAGTTCGAATTAGCGCTGTAGTGTAGACATACCCACAGTTACCTCCTGTTGCTAGACAATGTGCAAGGCCACAGCAAGCCAGACAGCAGGTATCTGAATGTGCCTTATAAAGTAGTGTGTTACGGTTATACAGGTTGCATAGGGCCTGATTAACCCCCCAGTTGTTCAGACGCAGACTTTAGAGAAGTGGACTTATGTAATGGAGAGGGGAAATCTGAGCAGGATGCTGGGGTTAGACCCAATCTTTTGCAAACTACCCAGGGTCCTCACATTCCATTTGTACAATCATACCAGAATGGACCTTATTCTCAGGTACCCACCTTATGAGCTTCTGAAAAGAGAGACACAGAAAGTGTCTGCACGTTGAAGAGGGACAGGGTCGGGGGAGTGGGAGACAGCTATCCACAACTAGAATAACTAAGGTGAAACACAAGCTAAAGCAGCCAACAACTCCCTTATTCTGCATTAGATATTTCCACTTTGGATTTTTCATAGAGAGAGGCCAGCAGGAGGCAGACACAAGCCAGTTGACCAGTTCAGTGCCTTCTGAAGCAAGAGGTGAGAAAGACACATGTCTTCCCACAGTACAAATTGCAAGCCTGTGTGTCTCTGACTGACTATTCCTAATAAACTAGGTGGAAATAGAGCACTGCTGACTCCAGATGACACACTTCCTGGATTTTGTATCTAGCACAATTACTAGCAAGGACATTTGCATGAAAACAAGCTACTTCTTCCTCAGAAGGCCATGTCAACCTACTGCTTATTCTTTCCCCCTAAATCTCTAATCCTCTGTTAGTGACATTGCAATCATTTCCACAGCAATCAAGTGTTATGTCCTGCAAAGAGGATTACTGTTTCAGGTTGGGAAGCTGAACGAACTCAGGAGGAACAAAGGACAAGCTTTTGTGTAAATGTCTTTGGAAAACAAGGAGAGAGAGAAATACAGAACTACATGACATATGATCAGATCTGTCACTTCCAGTAGTCATCAGATGCTCTTTAAGTTCATAAAAATGGATGTTTCCTGGAGAGATTTACAGCGTGATGTTGAGAAAACTAGCAATAGGTGGTATCCTTCCCCCCCCTTTTTCCCCTCTTTGACAAACTAGCAATATTTTCAAGATGAAATATCAAAGACAAATAAAAAACTCCTCATGCATAACTCCATCCTTTGGCACAGGATTCAATGAGGGGAAATACCACTGAAGAGAGCTGCTCATGTTTGTGAATGTCAAACAACTGGTTTAAACCTTCGCCTGTGGCGGATGCTCTGAAATCCATGGAACAAACGGTTAAAAAAGACCTTTGTTTTGCCTCCCCAACCCCTAGAACATAATTCAGCATGACTCTCCATAGAACAATTTGCATGGGATTACCCATAATACACTGCATTATGGTAATACACTTCAACTCCTCATGAATATTAGACTGACAGTGTTAAAAATCTGTCAAAGGAAAAATAAATGATACAGCAAAATGATGATGTAAGACAAGACTATAAACATTCAGCACTTTTGTAATCTGCCAAAATGCTCTTTGAAATTGGTCTGGGAAAAGAGAACAAGGGGACTGAGAGCTCAGAAGAGCTTAAGGGAATGTTCCCAACTCAAGCAGAAAACAATTCCTGACTGATATGCAGACACAATCACATGAAAACTGAAAACACAACAAAGCAGAACCGAAAGCCGGAAAGGAAACAAGGTATGATTTTCCCATGTGGTGAACTATAGGGAATCTGCTTGCTCACTTTTCCATGAATGGATCTTCAGGTTTCAACACACACAAATGTACTCACCTCCTACTCTCACAGGGTATGTCTACACTACCCCGCTAGTTCGAACTAGCGGGGGTAATGTAGTCATCCGCAATTGCAAATGAAGCCCGGGATTTGAATTTCCCGGGCTTCATTTGCATAAAGCCGGCCGGCACCATTTTTAAATGCCGGCTAGTTCGAACCCCGTGCCGCGCGGCTACACGCGGCACGGAGTAGCTAGTTCGGATTAGGCTTCTAATCCGAACTAGCTGTACTCCTCGTGGAATGAGTACAGCTAGTTCGGATTAGGAAACCTAATCCGAACTAGCTACTCCGTGCCGCGTGTAGCCGCACGGCACGGGGTTCGAACTAGCCGGCATTTAAAAATGGCGCCGGCCGGCTTTATGCAAATGAAGCCCGGGAAATTCAAATCCCTGGCTTCATTTGCAATTGCGGATGACTACATTACCCCCGCTAGTTCGAACTAGCGGGGTAGTGTAGACATACCCCCAGTGGTGAATTTGGACACAATCTCTGGAGCACTAGAATCCACTCCCTGCATCCAGTGTCTGGGAGCATCGAACACAGGGTTCCAAAGGTCCTTCTGCCTCAGAGTAGGAGAAGGAGTTCATATAACAGGTCTTTCCCTTTGCCTTAATCATAGATTGGTGCTCATCTCCCTCAGCCTAAGAGCAGGTATAGGGAGCTTGAAGACAGTCGCATTTTCAAGTCTTTTGGCCTGGTACCATTTCTATGTAGAAAGCCACAGGAAAGTGCTACCAAGATACACCTTACCAATGATCAAGGGCGTGCCCAGCAGTATCAGCATCCAGTATATTTAGAGAAACAAGTGAAAGGGGGATGGTGCCATTTGATTTAAACCATCCCTGCTGTCTCTCACATCCATGCACTCTCTAACATCCATTTGCTTTTCAATTTGCCAGACTAAAATAAAATGGATGAAGGGAGAAGGATATCAGCCTTTAAAAAGTTGGCGTATGGAATAGAGAGTTCTGATTTGTACCCAGCTCCTGTAGCATTGGAAGCACCATGGAACATAAAGGATCATTTTCTTAGGAGGGTGCACCTACCCTACAAACAAATGGAAAACTCCAAGCCCCAAAACCAATTCACATCACTTTTGGGCTGCAGAAGAGAGCAGTGCTTTTTCTCACAATTCTTCTCTCTTTGTGCCCAGTCACTGAACAATGAATGAAACAAGGAACAAGGGAGCTGTAAAGATTAGTGTAGTAATTAGTCAGGACAACCTTGGCAGCAAGCTCTTGACCTTTATTCTTAGCCTAATAACAGCACCTTCCCACATGTCTTTCATCCCAGAACATAAAGCCTTTTACAGTCTCCCTAGAGGATGCACACAACCAGCTCCTGGAAGGTAGGAGAGAATTACTACAAGTGATGTCACACAAAGGGGGAGAAACCTAGGTAAGGGCACGTAACTGGTCAACAGGACAGCTGGGACTAGGACCCTGTGGTCTCTCTTTCTCGCATACCTCAATGATACCGTTGGAGCTGTAGCATTGAGGGCCATTCCTTTGGAGTGCTGGGTTACTTTTCTTATACCATAGGGCTGTGTCTACACTGGCATGAATTTCCGGAAATGCTTAAAACGGAATACTATTCTGTTTTCAGTTTTTCCGGAAAAGGAGCGTCTACATTGGCAGGCTGCTTTTCCGGAAAAGCCCTTTTTCCAGAAAAGCGTCTGTGGCCAATGTAGACGCACTTTTCCGGAAAAGACTACTGGGCTGTCTACACTGGCCCTTTTCCGGAACAGTGTTCCGGAATAAGGACTTATGCCCGAGCGGGAGCAGAATAGTTTTTCCGGAATAGCGGCTGATTTTGTACAGTAGAGCATCGTTGCTTTTCCGGAAATTCAAGGGCCAGTGTAGACAGCTCGCAGCTTATTCCAGAAAAGCGGCTGATTTTCCAGAATAAGTGGCCCAGTGTAGACACAGCCTAGGAGTCACTGGAAATAATGGCAGAGTTTCAAGAAAAAAATCAAGTAGTACTCATAAAAATACTAGGTAATGCTATTCCATAATAACCCCAAGGCTCTCTCCGGTGGGACCTAAAATGGTCTCCCTTAAAAAATCCCCCCAGTAGCACCACCAGGAGACTCAGTCAGAGAAAACGATGGCTGCTTAGGAGACGAAGACAGCGTCTAACCCCAAAGTTGCCAACCTCTTTGTCCTTGTGTGCTAACCCTGGGGTATGTCTACATTGCTAAGTTTTATTGCCCCAAATGGCCTTTTGGTGACAAAAGAGTGAAAGCATTCACACCACAAAGTTATTTTGTCATGAAAAACACTTTCCAGGACAAAAAAACTTCCACCCCTGCCAGAGAAGGTTTTTCTTTCCCCTTCCCTTCATTATTGACAAAGAGCCAGTGTAGACTCTCCTGTTTGTTTTGTCCACTGAACTGACTTCCACCAGTATTCCACAATACCTGCTTTGACAGCTCTGCTCAGTGTTTTGATCTCTGCTGCCCTTGAGGCATGTGCCCCTCCCCTTTCAAAGATCTGGGAATTATCTGACAATTGATCACTCTGGCTACATCTACACTGCCTCTTTTCTGCAGAAGAGGCAATGAAAATGAAGTGGCTCATTAGCAACTTCTCGCACTTCAGTTGCATATTCTCTTCTGATGCTTTTTGCAGAAGAGGTTTTTGCGCAAAAAAAAGTAGTGTAGACAGGTCCGTTTCATGCAAACACCCCCCCCCCCCCTTTTGCGCAAGAACCTGTAAATGTCATTTTTGGTGGAATAAGGGCATGAGGAGGTCATGATAGCTGTATTCAAGTATCTAAAAGGGTGCTATAAGGAGGAAGGAGAAAATCTGTTCGTCTTGGCCTCTGAGGATAGGACAAGAAGCAATGTGCTTTAAATCACAGAAAGAGAGGTTTAGGTTGGACTTTAGGAAAAACTTCCTGTCTGGGGGTATGTCTACACTACCCCGCTAGTTCGAACTAGCGGGGGTAATGTAGTCATCCGCAGTTGCAAATGAAGCCCGGGATTTGAATTTCCCGGGCTTCATTTGCATGAAGCCGGCCGGCGCCATTTTTAAATGCTGGCTAGTTCGAACCCCGTGCCGCGGGGTTAGGCTTCCTAATCCGAACTAGCTGTACTCCTCGTTCCACGAGCTACTCCATGCCGCGTGTAGGGAAATTCAAATCCCGGGCTTCATTTGCAACTGCGGATGACTACATTACCCCCGCTAGTTCGAACTAGCAGGGTAGTGTAGACATACCCTGGGTGATTAAACACTGGAATAAATTATCTAAGGGAGTTGTGGAATCTCCATTACTGGAGATATTTAAGAGCAGGTTAGACAGACAACTGTCAGGGATGAGCTAGACAGTGCTTGGTCCTGCCGTGAGGGCAGAGTACTGGACTTGATCGAGGTCCCTTCCAGTTCTATGATTCTATGATTCTGTTTCGAAGGTTCATGTTGCTATGTAGACGTATCCAATGTGAACATGATCTGTTGACAGAGGGAGCAAGTGTAAACATTCCCCTGGTGGTTTTTGTTGACTTTTGGATGTCAACATAAGTTTTGTCAACAAAACTTGGTAGTGTAGAGATACCCTGAGATAGAGTCTTTCCCCCTTCTCCCAGATAAATCTACATTGCACCCCCAGTCCCCACTGAGTCAGAGCCCCTTGTTGTGTTCCCATATTATTCTGTACCATGGTCATTTCCAGCTGCTCGCGTGCCTGCCATGGGACTGCCAGCCTCAGAGCGCTTTGTGTACCACTTCCATGGCGAGTGAGAGAATCAAAGCCTTCTGAGGTATTGCTGGCAGGCAGAATGTAAACGAGCTATGGAGCTGTGTTGCTGGCCCTATGAGGCTGGTGGCAACTGATAGAATTTGAACAGGCTCAGAGCCCTAGGTAAAGCAGTAGGGTTGCAGCAGGGCAGAATACAAATAAACATAGGAGCTCAAGGGATAATAAATGGGGCAGAGAGCAGCGGCAATGTTGGAAGGTGGTAAACTCTGTCAGGACAGTTGTTATTACAGCAGCTGAGCACCTAGATATTTTTCCCCTCCAGAAAGAGGAAACTCAAGGCATTTTCTTGAGAAGGCCTGGAGGAGAATGTGAAGCAGTGGCTTAGATTAGTGCACTAGCTTCTAGCTGCAGGGATGCTGACTTAAAAGATGTTAACAAGTTACTGTATGCCAGAAGCTTGAAATTAATGCATTAAGATGCAATATTAAGGTAAATATCCAGCAACTTTATTGAGCATATCCAGCTGGAGTAGAGGTCTGCAGAGAATTAACTAATATCCCCAAATATCCCATCCCAAGCACAAAGAGAGTGCTATTTAAATTCTGGGATGGATTCTCCAGGGCAGACCCTTCTTCAGTTGTTCCAAAGGCCTGCTGTGCAATACTGTACAAAGAGTGCTTATCCCTGGACATGATATCGATCAAAACTGAAATGAGTCTGGTGAGTCTTAGCATACTGCCAATACAGATTCAGACCCTAGCGATGCAGCTTCTAACATTGACTAGTGTGTGACTTACAGTTTACCAGCCCTCATGATTGGCTCCCCAGCTGTTGTCAAAGGTTTTTGGAGTTTGCATGGTGGTGTCAAGATGCTATCCCATCACAGCTGGATGATCACATGTGGATAGTCACATGGGATACAAGGCAGACAGTATGAAGACTGGTGCTTTTCCATAAAAATCAAGGCAAATGTTGGTGCCCCTAGTTACCTACCCAGGTTTCACAAGGTCTCCAGAGCTAAGAGGCCAGCTCACCTCCATTCCCTCCCCCCTCTGACCTCCGTCCTCCACTGCCATCCTTTAGCCTAACATCAAAACAGAGATCTCAAAATTCTGCCATTGTCTCAGGTGTGCAGTGGTGCCAGATGTTCCAGTATGCATCTCTCTGCAGCTGTTGATGGTACTCAAAGTAAAAGCTTGACTTAGCCTCAGATACAAGAGGTCAAATTCAGAGGTAAATCTAAGAGATCTTGAGAAATACTAGACTGGCATAAATCACACTTTCTTCTAACCCCACGTTTGTGTAGGTTACACTAACTCTGATTTCCCTCTCATCATCATCATCAAAAACCATGAGCTCAATGCCCATCGATGCCTGATGCCTCCCTCACTATTTCCTTCCATCTTTCCCTGTCCAGTGCAAAGTGGCTTAGTTTCTGTAGACTAGCTCTTCACCAATCTACTATATCATCTACCGATTCTCTGAAGGGTCTGCTTCTCCGATTCGGACCATCCATTATGCTGAATGCCAGGGTCTTAACTTTTCACTCATCATTCATTCTGCAGATATGCCCGAATAGCTGTAACTTCCGATTTCCCTCTAGGCTCCCTTAAAGCCACTGAAACTCACTTGGACACTCACCCATTTGCCAACAGATAATGCTAACAGTCTCCTCTCCTCACACGTCACTGCTGAATTTGGCCCTAACATATTCCCCATCCTAACATTTCACACTCCAGGGACAAAAACCATCCCATATATAATAATTCCTTTGAGGTCACTGGAGTTACTTCAAGTCAGAATCCAGACCCATAAGTGATTTCCCCTCCCCTTCCGCAGTCGACAAACTGTGACTCTAGTAACAGAAGCTATTTCTGGGCCTTTATGGGCAATTCCTATATTCAGAAAGCAGAGGAAGGAATGGCCACCAGGAGAAAATGCTAGGGATGTTGTTCAAGAAATGCTTTTCCAGTCCTGTGCTTCTGCACGTTCTGTAAATGAACCCTCTGAAAAGACAAAAAGTTCCTTAGTGGGAGTCACATCTGTGAAAATCAATGGGAGAATGAGGGAGAGGTGGAAAGTTCCCAATCTCAAAATAAGTCTCCTTCACTGTCCCAGCATCAGTGCTACCCCCACATGTTTGGCCAACATATGCCTCTTGTTTCCCAGCAGAAAAACTCCTGACCTTACCAGCAAAATAACTGTGTGGCTTAAATAGACAGAGTAAGGTGGATTTCACAGCAGCGTTCAGTTTCTCACCTTAGAGCTCTCTCTTTTGGAATCTCTGCCACATACTCTTACCTCATACACATACACACACCAACACACCAAGCACACTCAAATGGACACATAGCTAAATAAACACACCAATGCACAGATTCACACACACACTCTATGGGTACGTCTAAACTACATCCCTTTTTCGATAAAGGAATGTAAATTAGACCTTTTGAAATTGTAAATGAAGCTGAGATTTGAATTTCCCACACTTCATTTGCATAGTGGCGGCCATGGCTTTTTTTCGAAAAGCTGCTTTTCAGGAAAAAAAACATGGTAAGATGGGGATCTTTCAACAGAAATGCCGCATTTCAAAAGATTCTGTAACCCTCAAAAAATAAGGTTTACAGGATCTTTTGAAATGGGGCATTTCTGTCAAAAGAGCCCTGCCTTGACTGCGGGTTTTTTGTTTTTTTTTTCGAAAAGCAGCTTTTTGAAAAAAAGCTGTGGCTGCCATTATGCAAATAAAGCATGGGAAATCCAAATCCCAGCTTCATTTACAATTTCTATATGTCTAATTTACATCCCTTTATCGAAAAAGGGATGTAATTTAGACATACCCTATGTAGGTACATTTCTAAATACATAAACACATCAACACACACACACTCCTAACAAACACACATACATCTCCATACACATTTCCACATGGCCAAAATCTCAGCATTTGTATACATCATAGGCCATATCTACACTACGGAGTTTTTCTGGGAGGTATCCCGGAAAAACTCCGTTGCGTCCAGGGAACACGTCTGGTCTTCCAAATTTTTTTTTTTCAGAAGAACAGATGCGCTCTTTCGGAAGTCCTCTAAACCTCTTTTCACAAAGAAGAAGGGCTCTTCCAAAAGAGAAGGTTTTTTCTGAAATTTGGCCCAGAGTAGACGGGCCAAATTTTAGAAAAGCCTCTTCCAAAAAAAGAATTGTAAAAAGGTACGCCAATTGCAGCGGGGTGGAGGGTACATCTCTCTGTTTCACACACAGCGACATGCACAGACCCATCCAAAAGAGATACTGTGCACTTTCACCAGCAATTGCACTCAGGGGCGGCCCAAGGGGGCCCGCGGCAGCTAGCACCCCAGGCAGAATGCACAATTGGCACCCCCACCTGCACGGCCGTCAATGGCGCCATCAATTATGTGACATCATCATTGGGCGCCCTGGGCGCCCCACTGAAGGCAGTGCCCTAGGTGATGGCCGACTTGGCCTATACTGACGGGCCGCCCCGATTACACTACTTCACACGCACAAATACCTCAGGGTCTGAGTGCATCCCAACAGCACATTCATGCTTACACATAAAATGTGATTCACTGAAGAATAGAAGGAGGGGTTCAGAAGGCCGCAGATTAACAGCAAATGGAGTCACAAACAGATCAGATATCTGTCTCTCTTAACCTGGCCACCTGGTGTTCTTACATTAACAAAATGATAATTAGTGTTAGTAATTAGAATAATAACAGGAAGGTAATATCCAGAAGCATAATGCAAATCTCTGCTTTTGGAAGTGAATTTATTGTGCCCTGTCACTAAGCCAATGCTGTATTTGTCAGCCCACAAATAAATACTGAGGAGATAGCAAAGGATTGTTTTCCTATTTCCTGAGCATTTGCTTCAGAATAGCATGGATTTATTCAGCAAGGAGATGGGAAACAGTACAATAAAAATGACGAAATGGAAACATAAAAATTAAACCCTTTTACACGGAGCCAGGCTGCAACAGCTATACCCGCTAGCCTCTTCCAGACTCCTAATGAAAACAAACAATGATTTGCAAATGATTTGGAAAATAGATACCTCATTCTTTTCCTTTTCCTTATGTGCATGAGAATGTGGAGCTCAAGACAGTGAGGGATTGATAGCACCGGCTACAGTCATGCATTGCCACAAAACTGTGCAGCACCTCCTGTTACTCCATTACATCCACAGAGCTCAGCCAATAGTCCTCAATCCCTCTCTACAACACCGGTCTTGGCCCCTTCTTCCCCGCTCCCAACTCTGCCAATGCATCTGAATGAAGCCTGATTTACAGCAGCCCCTGCTATCCAAATTATGGGCTCCACCACAAAGCTCTGTCAATGCACCTCAGTCTCTCTTGCAGCACCCTGTTAATTCAATATGTAATTTATCATGGAGTTCAAAGCTCCGACAATCTGCCATGGTTCTGATCTGTATCACTCACTGTTATGCCAGTCCCAGACTGCTACACCAACTGTGCCAATGGTCCTCAAGCTCAACTTGCAGTATTCTCTACAATTCCATTCTCCAGTTTCCCTTTCCCATGCATCCAGAGTTGTGCCAGAACAACCCAGTCCTGAAATAGTGCTACACCAAAGAAAAGAAATATTTAGCATCTGCAAACATTTGAATATAGTTATGCCTGTACTTCTTTCATCGCAGACACTTTAACCTAGTAAAAACAATGAGCAGTCCTATGGTTCCTGAGAGACTAACAAATACATTATATCATAGAATCATAGAATACTAGAACTGCAAGGAATGTCAACAGGTCATGGAGTCCAGTCCCCTGCCCTCACGGCAGGACCAAGCACGGTCTAGATCATCCCTGACATGTAAGAGCAGGTTAGACAGACACCTATCTCCAGTGATAAAGATTCCACAAATCCCTTAGGCAATTTATTCCAGTGTTTAACCACCCTGACAGTTGGGAAGTTTTTCCT
Organism: Pelodiscus sinensis; assembly: GCF_052426305.1. NCBI lineage: Eukaryota > Metazoa > Chordata > Testudines > Trionychidae > Pelodiscus > Pelodiscus sinensis. The sequence continues at coordinate 32,132,081 of NC_143065.1, forward strand.
AATGTCCAACATAAACCTCCCTTGTTGCAGTTTAAGCCCAATGGTTCTTGGCCTATCCTCAGAGGCCAAGATGAACAATTTTTCTCCCTCCTCCTTATAACACCCTTTAAGATACTTGAAAACAGCTATCATGTTCCCTCTCAGTCTTCTCTTTTCTAAACTAAACTTGTGCTGGACAGGGCCTCTGGGGATGCAATTCTACAGCCCAGTTATTCTCCACAACTCCAGGAAAACCATCACAAAACTCAGCACTATGGTCTCCTTTGATACTGAGATCTTTAACCAACCCACATCTTGGCTCAAAAGTCATCCATGCCAGAAATGACCCTCAGGCTTGCACTAGGTAGCCTGAGCCCAGTGCAAAAAGAAGCGGGTATTTCCGAAAAAAATGTGCAGAACCCTGGGAGAAAGAAGAGCAGAAATGGCATTGTGCTGCGTAGTCCCTGCCACAAAATTAGGAATGAACAATAATGACACAAGGACCCAGGGGCTCAAACCCCTGACAGAAAAGTGATAAGCCTGCCTTTTTGTTTCACTTTGGCAACAGCTGTGTAGCTTGTTACACCAATAAAGTCTTTTGGAATCAAATTGGATGGATGAGGAAGCTGTCCTCCCCTGCCTCCCCTGAGCAGAGAGCGGGGAGAAGGCAAGAAGTGGTCACAACATGCAAAACCTGGTCACCCATCTCCTCCACAGTCGCTGCACACATGCACACGCCATGTCAGGTGCAAGGACTTACAGTTGTGCCTCCCCAGTTACCAGGTGGCCTATGAGCATAGTTGACACAGCAGGGTCATCTGATTAACCACTCGCCTATGGGCTGACCAAGTCAGAAAGGCTGTTCTTGACAAAACAGCAACAACTGAGCTCTGGCTGCTGCTCAACTCCTGTTCACAACAGTGATTGCTCTTGTGCCTATATTGTTTCAGCTTTGCTCCAGTTGTGCTCCTGCCTTGTTCCCAGCCATGCTCCTGCCTTGGTCCTGCCTTGTCGCTCTCTGCTTCAGCCTTGGTTCCTTACTGAATTCTTGGCTCCAGCTTTGGTTCCTCTCTCTGGCTCTGATCCCTTGGCTTTGGTTACTGGCTTCAGGACTCCAGCTCCTGATTTCTGCTCTAACCACTAGGCCTGACCACTCACATCCCAGTTTGTGACATGCCATGTGGTGCACTGCACTCCAGCAGACTATGAAGAGTACAGCACTGTACCTTCCACTCTAATTAGTTGCAAATGGAAAAAAAGCTGAAGGACATATTTCCCCCCAGCTCTGCATTTGCTAAAAGGTCACCAGGAAAGCGTGATTTTTTTCCCAGTGAACAGAGATATCAAGCAGCTAATCAAATCTGAACTTTATCATTACAAGTTGCCCTTCCTTTCCTGTTTCCATTTAGAAATTATCTTTCTTCCCCAGCACATATCTATGCAGACACCACACACTTGCACATGCAAACTGCATATGCACACATCCATATGTCCCGTTACACACATGCACCTTATGCATATATGTGTGTGTGAATATAAATACAAAACATATGTAATGCTGCACATACACAACAGCCTGACACACACCCTTGCATGCACACACACCTTCCTGCCAGCAAACCTTCATGCACTCACAGAAGTACACTCGCATACACTACTGAACACAGACACAGGAGAACACTCACAGGCATGCACATCCCCTTACACACCCACACAGACATTCACACCAGCTCCCTTATGCACTTACACACACATGTGGAGTCATATCCTCAAAAGTAATCGCACACTCGCAGCCACGCCCTTACTCACCCCAGCCTCCAGGAAAATAAGGAGCCTGGGATCAATAACCACTTACAGTCCTTCAATCCAACACTGCCCACTTCATTCTTCCCTCTTTATGGTGACAGACAAGCTGACTACAGATGGGGGCCATCAGTATGCAGGGGAGGAGAGGTGGACACTGTGTTAGCATAAAAAAGAGACAGATACTAGGGAGTCCAGCGGAGTCTGGCGCTGCAGTCCTGTGATCAAATGAACAGAGCTTCCTGTGTTCCAGAAGCCCTGCTTTATTCACAGAACACCAACACCACAGCACCAAACAAGGAAGGGCAATGACAGACTGTTTTCCTGAGGTAGCACACTTGGCCAAGGGATGGCGGGAACAAACATGCCATTCCCCTGAATCCGTGCATAGATCTTGCCCACATGGGTTGTAGACATGCAATTTGTTCAGTTCTGCACAAAAGTTACTTGATTTCATATCACCGGGTATGTCTACTCTACAATGTTAGTTCGAACTAATGGACGTTAATTCGAACTAACTTTCATAGGCGCTACACTAGCGCTCCGTTAGTTCGAATTTAAATCGAACTAACGGAGCGCTTAGTTCGAACTAGGTAAACCTCATTGCATGAGGACTAAGCCTAGTTCGAACTTACTAGTTCGAATTAAGGGCTGTGTAGACCCTTAATTCGAACTAGTGGGAGGCTAGCCCTCCCCAGCTTTCCCTGGTGGCCACTCTGGCCAACACCAGGGAAACTCTATTGCCCCCCTCCCGGACCCGGACCCCTTAAAGGGGCACGAGCTGGCTATGGTGCCCGTGCCAGGTGCAAGCCTGCCAGCACCCAGCCAGCAGACCCTGCACCTGGCACGGATCGAGCCACCCACCCGATGCCCCCAAGCCCTCCCCCTCTTCCCGGGACCAGGCTGGCGGCTCCCGGGAGCTTGCCCGGCACCGCAAGAGGCGGGCACCCGCCTGGTCTAGTGCGGACATCCTGGACCTCGTCCACGATCTCCGCACTAGGCACAGGAAGGTGGCCGGCTAGGGCAGGAGAGCTGCCAGCCTGGCCACCCAGGAGCAGGAGTGCATGAAAATCAAGGTGGTCCACTGAGACCCCTGACCCTGAGCCCAGAGCTTACAATGGCCGTCCTGGGTCAGACCAAAGGTCCATCTAGCCCAGTAGCCTGTCTGCCGACAGCAGCCAACCCTAGGGACCCTGGAGGGGATGGACCGAAGACAGTGACCAAGCCATTTGTCTCGTGCCATCCCTCTCCAGCCTTCCACAAACCTTGGGCAGGGACACCACTCCTACCCCCTGGCTAATACCACTCCATGGACCCAACCACCATGACTTGATCTCACGTCCCTTTAAACTCTGTTCTAGTTCTAGCCTTCACATCCTCCTGCAGCAAGGAGTTCCACAGGCTGACTCTGTGCTTTGTGAAGAACAACTTTCTGTTACTAGTTTGAAGCCTGTTACCCATTCCTTTCCTTTGGTGTCCTCTAGTCCTTCTTTATGGGAACTAATGAAGAACTTTTCTGTATGCACCCTCTCCACCCAACTCCTGCTTTTAGAGACCTCTATCCTGTCCCCCCTCCGTCTCCTCTTTTCTAAGCTGAAAAGTCCCAGTCTCTTTAGCCTCTCTTCATATGGGACCTGTTCCCAACCCCTGATCATTTTAGTTGCCCTCCCCTCTCCCAGCCTCTCTCTTCCCCTCTCACACCTCCTTTTCCCAGTCTCCCCCAGTTTTGTTCAATAAAGACAGATTCCATTTTGGAAGACACGTTATCTTTATTTTGTACATCAAGAAAAGGGGCTAGGGAAGGGTAAGTGGAAGGAGGTGAGGCAGGAATGGGGTACCCGCCCCCAATGGGGAGCACTGGGCTGGCTCTACGGGCTTTTGGGATGGAACCTCTCCTGGAGCACCCCGATTGCCCCCTCTCCCCAGATGGCAGCCTGCGGCAAGTGCAGCCGGGCTGATGGCCGAGTGGTGTGATGTGCCCAGTGTGGGTACTCCAGGCACTCCAAGCCAGGACTGCTTTTCAAGCGGGGCACCCCTGAGAACTGTCTGTCGGGGGTGGGGGTCGGGACCCTTTAAGCACAGCCCTCGGCTAGCCTGAGACAGCATCTCCACACTCTAAGTCCTTCTCTGATGCCCTGCCGGCACTGCTTCCGGCCATCCTTAACCCCGCTTCAGGGTCCACTTAATGTGGACATGCTAGTTCGAATTAGCAAAACACTAATTCGAACTAATTTTTTAGTCTAGATCCGTTAGTTCGAATTAGCTTAGTTCGAATTAACTAATTCGAACTAAGTTAGTTCGAATTAACGTTGTAGTGTAGACGTACCCACCAAGACTACATGGCAAGAAACTAACCAAATGGCAGACACCTCACCATTCGCATTGGGCTGGGTTTTAAAGTCATTGGTGTGCTTTATTGGCATTATAATTAGTCACAAAAATGTACATTTAGTGCTTGTTGTCCCTGCTGATGCACCTCAAATCTGCCTTGCACCCCCTGGTATTCCAGCACTGGGGTTAATCCAGGCTCAACCAATGCACCTGAGTTCTGACCTGCAGCACCCCCTTCTATTACAATCCCAGGCTGTCCTCTCCCTAGCTCTGAGGATGCATCTCAATCTCAGCCCACAGTGCCTCCTGCTAGTCCAGTCGTGTACCCTCCGCCATTCAATTTTGCCAGAGCCGTTCAGTCTAGGCCTGCAGCAATGCTCATTCTTGGCCCTCCACACAGAGCCTCTGCCCAGGAACCTCAATAAGGCATTGCCAACACTTTCAAGCATGAACCTACCCTGGGCAGAGACGAGGAATAATATAAATAGGCTTATTTAATATACGCATTGTTTGTCTTTCTCTCTATCTAGTTTATTTAGCAAACGTAGCAAATTTTGCATTAATCAAGGATGCATTTTTAAAAGCGGACTTTTAGTATCAGTTCCCTGCACAAACCCTCCCTTCACGTCTATAGTAGGGATGTGAAGGACTAGTCGCTTCCCCCCCTTGCTGCCTCTATCAAAAAGAGGCAGTAAGGGGCGGGGGGGAGTGAAGGGGGTATTTCAAAGCAGCAGCACTGTGTGGAGCCTGGGGACAGACCCTGGGCTCCACGCAACTCAACTGCTTTGAAACACTGTGTGCAGCCCAGGACCAGCTGGGGTGTTCTCCGGCTGCATGTGGTGTTTTAAAGCGGCAGCACCATGTGGAGCCTGGGATCAGCTGGGGACTCCCACATTGACCCCGGGCTCTGTGCAGCATTGCCGTTTTGAAATACCGTGAGGAGCCTGACGCCAGGCTCCCTGCGGCATTTCAAAGTGGCAGCACTGCAGGGAGCCTGAGGTTAGCAGGGGAATCCTCAGCTGACCCCGAGCTCCACGCGGCACTTTCACGTTTGAAATGTAGTAACAGCCCTAAAAGGTCACTGTGAAATCAGTGTTCAGCAGTTGGCTCTGAAATCCATATGGCCATCAGATTGCAAGGAACATCAGTTCCATCAAATTGCCTCTTTGCATCACCTTCATCTCCAGGGTCATTTGAACAATCCAAGCAAGCAAGTTCACTCCTAGATGCTATTTACCTGGCCACAGTGCCATTTTACTAGGCTGGTTCAAAGGTCACATGTGATATACCATGTTGCTTGTAAGGCCCAAGAAGAAACAGCCAAGGAAGGAAACAGAAGATGGGCTCAAAAAGACAACAGATCAGAAAAATGGAATGAGAAAGTAAACATGCTAGGAAGTTCCAGATTACCATGCCTAAGTTTGTCTTTGTGTTGAGCTAGCATTTCAAACCAAATGTTCTCCTCACTCAGCTTTCATTTACCTTATAAGATGAAATCATTTTATAAACCACTGGCTTCCTCTGCAAACGAGAACAAACCTCGTCGGCTGCAGCCTGCTGAATGTCAGCCTTTAAAAAAAATCCTCCACTGAAATGTAAATTGGCTTTCTGATGAGATTGCTTTAACAAAAAAGCTAGCAGAAAAGGCTATTGCAAATCAGACAAAAGTTCTTTGGGCTCCCATCCCTCGCTGCACATGGCAGAATCTTGCTCAGAGTCACTGGCATCATCTTCATCCCAAGTAGCTTCACTTTTATTTTTTTCGTGTTATTTTCTTAAATCTTTGGTGTGATTTTCCTTTCAAGGTCAGTCATTAATCCCAGCCCCCAAAGGCAAATTTCTGCCTCAGCTAACATGTAAAGAAAGGTCAGGGGCTTAGCAGCACTTTGAATTCCTCATATGGAAGGTGCTATGTAAGTGCTAATTATTATTATTATTGCTCCAACAGGAAAACTGTAATGGGGATTGGGCCTTGGGGACATGCATGAGCCACAGTGTGTCCATTCTGGCTCATTAAAACTGGCAGCTATAGTCAGAGGGCAGGTGACTAGGAGTAAACCTGTGACCTCCAGGAACCCGGGCATAAGAGTCCCTGCCTGTCAGGTAGGCACAGAAAAAAGGAAAGAGCCAAGCTCAGGGAAATGCAAGTGTGTGGGGGTGTTTCTCCACAGCAGTCAGGAAGAGCTATGAAAGGGGTAGGTGCTGGGAAAATCAGGCATTCAAAATTTAGCAAATGCCAGAATTAAGGTTGACTGTGGACACAGGAGCAAGAAATAGGGATACAGGGGTGGGGGAGGATGCTGCAGCATCCTCAGTCTTTCTGCCCAGCATGATCCTGCACCCGGGTCCCAGCCACAAGTCTGCACCTGGGTGCCCCCCTGCCACCTGTGGTTCAGGCCGCTGGCCCAGTGCCTGGGGGCTCTACCATGTCCCAGGCCACTGGGCACCTCTCCTGGCCACAGGCCAGGGATCCACAGCTGCACCTAGTGCTGCAGACAGGAGAAAGGGGGGACGCAACTCAGCACCCCACCCTAAACATTGTTCCAGCACCAATGCCTGTGGAATCTCCAGCTGGGCCTCTTGTGCTTGTGTTGTGATAATCACACATTTTGTTCCACAGGACCCATGTTATTCAGCGCTCAGCAGAGATGATTAATCGGTAAGCATCACCCTTAATGGGTGAGACTTACCAGCTGGGGAGGGGCCTGCTCCAGCTTTGCGGGGGCCTGCCCCAGGAGTGGGATGCTCCATCCCAGCTGGAACAGTGGGGCTGGGCCACCCGCCCTGTTTAGTTAACCAGTGAAACTTAACATTTAATCAGTTAACTAATTAAATGAGATTTTACATCCCTACAGGGAACTTCAGGAGCAGAGAGGATGGTCTTATTACTAAGGGAGCTGAATACTGCCTTTGAGGATTAGAATCTATTGCCTCTGCCCCAGGGTTCTGCTATGCAAGCCACATAAACCAGACTTTTCACAGGTGGTCACCTTGTTTTCTGGGGCCTGACTTCAGACCCTGGGGTCTGATTTACAGAAGTGCTGAGCATGCATAGCTTCAGCTAAAATCAATGAGAGCAGTGCTTTGACACTGTACAAAGTGTGACAGAATGCTAAGGATTCTGAAAAACCAAGTCCTAAGTGTCTCAAATTCAGCATCCAAAATTAGTGGATACTTTAGCCTTTAATTGTTCTGTGTGTCAGTTCCTCATTTGTAAAATGGGAATAATGCACTTTTATCTCATGGAAATGCTGTTACAATTACATTCATTGTTTGTGAAATACTCTAATGATGAGCACCACAGAAAAGCCCATATGAAAATTAAAATTCTGTCTTGAGAGTAGGGTGCAGTAAATAATGAGCTTACCTAATGAGCAATGAGGAGAAAATGAAATTATTAAATAGTTGCTCATTTCATGAGAACCATCCATTCTGTGCACTGAATGAGGCAGAGGAAAATAGGATGTGATCATGTAACTAAAGGCCTCATGATAATGCATAAGCACAAGGGGGCTTAATTAAGGTTACATGGACAATCTTAATTCTGCAATTTCTTAACTTTTAAGGTCTTGACTTTGCAACCTTACTAACGTTCTTTTAATGTATTTCATTATGTGTCGTTTAAAAAGAAACTGACAGGAAGAATGCATGTCAGAAGACCCAGTGCAGTAAAATAAGGTAATATGGAAGAAGTTTCTTCTGCAGAGTTGAGAATGCCAACCTGGAAAGAATGGCTGGGTATTTAACTCAAAGGAGAAATCATGCCCCACAAATGGATATGAATCAGGCACGAGATCCCCCCAGTTTTCTGATCAGAAGTCACATAAGATAGAATATCACTCACACTCTAATTTCCCTTCCCCTCCTCCCTTTTGCGCAGGTCGGAGAAAGCTGGAGCTGGAGAAAGCTGTGAAATGATCAGTGAAAGTTATCACAAACTGAACTTTGCCTCAGCTATTCCATGGACCAACCTCTCTGAGGGGCAGAGAGGAATTCAGTATTCAGGCAGGAGAAAGTTGAGGAGGCACCTACATTGCCAGGGCCCTTGCTCCACCCTATGCAGCTAGAGAATTTTCATCTCCGCCACTGTCAGTGCAGCCTGTATCATCCCAGCGAATATTCAGGAGGAAGTAAAGTAATTTCTGAGTTCCACCAAGTTTATCTTTTAAGCAAAGGAACCAAGTCGATGGAAGGGAAGAAATGGTTATGTTGGTGCTGAAATGGTGACTGTTCACACAGCAGAATCACAGTAGAGAATTTTGATGTGTTTTAGAGAAACATCCATCAGCAGAAACAATGACATTTCACCTCAGATCTAATCCCAAAACATCCCTAAGAACTCCGTATTTACTCACACAGAGGAAATGCTGGAAATTTACTACTCAGTGTGTTCAGGCTAGGAGTAAAAATAAAAGTTAACTGCATGAAAATTAACAACCTGTGGAATTCACTGCTGCAGGAGGCTACAGAGTCAATCCTCTTAAAGAATTATAAAAAGTGTGATAATTGCACAGCCACTAACACTGAATGTAATTTATTAGTCCACATTTGTGATAGTGATGATCAAAACTCACACTGAAGGGCACAAAGTGGAGGGGAAGGACAGGAAGGATTATTCCCCTCTCATGACTTTGCATAATTAATCAGCTGTATTATGGACAGTTTTTACTTGATCTGAACTGTCAGGTATTGGCCTGTGGAGGAAGCAGGATACCTAGACAGAAGGACTAGTGGTATGATCCAGCATGGTACATTTTAAGATCTCTAAGAGGAAGGGAATCAATCCTTTCTGAAAATCATATGTAGGCAATGCTTTGAAATTTAGAACCCTATAAAATCCAAGCAGAGTGAAACACAAATGCTGTTCTTTTAGTCCCTGCTTTCGCCACCTCCCCATTCTTATTTCCCATGCCTGAGGAGTTCATGATTAGACTATGAGCTTCATCAAAGGGCAATTTTCAGCTGCCAAATGGATTTGTACAATAAATCCACACGGGGCCAGATTAACGAGCAAGAGAGACGTCAGAAATCAAAAAGCTAGCTGCTGTAATTCTACGGGAAAACTGAAAGGATGAGAGAAATGATATTTGGCCATTTAAAGGGACACTATCAAAATAAAGCAGTTAATTTTTCATTAGAATGTATTTGTCCCCTCTCTGTGCTTTACACTTTCCCAATAGACTCTTCTAGGTAGAATGTAAACACAAAGATAGTCAAGGTCATGCTATTCAGACCAATCTAGTGGGCTTGAAAACAATTTCTCTAACATGAATAATATATGTGCATGCGCACACAGACACAAATTACTTGTGTTACTGCTAACATATTGCATTAGTAAAACTGAAGTAATATTTAAACATCTAAATTGTTCCATTTATGCTGTTGGTTTTCCATTTGTTTGAACAGTTTGGACAGTGAATTAGATTGAATTATAGTCAGTTTTCCATTTGGAGCCAAATTCTGCCCTGGGTTACATCCAAGCAAGCCCAATGAGCCAATGACAGTCAGTTTTACTTTTTGTTTTTTACATACTAATTCTGATAAGTCTGGTCTCCCAGCACTGCAGGGAAATACTTTTTAACTCTAAGAGCAAAGGACGACGTTCTTCCTTCATATGCATGCTAAACTTTATCCCCTTAATCATGTCGGTGTGACAGTGCATGACTGCACTTGCAATTGTTGGTTATAAGTAATTAATAAACGCCTAAGGTAGCAACACCTAGCTGGTAAATAGACAGTATGATAATAGACAGAAGTATGAACTCTTGTATTCTTCCCCAGCAAAATACAATCTCTATTCTCCTAATTCACATATTTAGTCATCTACATAACCATGAATTCATGTTCTTCTGGATCTTCTGCTTTACGTCACCCCTTTTACCCAAGTAACCAAGATTTACTTCATATACTTCTTTTGGGAATGGAAGTATCCAAATGCTTGGAGGTTGGTGGTGCTGCAAATCTGGCTTTGCTCTCTGACTCCTGGTGTCTCATATTGGTTAGGTTGGGAGATAGGGTGCTAAGGAATCTTTTGTTTTGATCAACAAACTGGTCCTCTTGCTCCTTATCAGTAGAACATATTAAACATTGGCACTTTTGACTCACTTCAGCCTCTCTCCTTATGTCTTTTAGGTACTACCTTCTAGGGATCCAGTTCCGTGCTCTGCCCTAAAACCATCCCTGCTGCACTCTTCTCAGAGATCAGCTTGTCTCGTCAAAAGGGAGAAGAGCCCTTGAAGTACATGACCAGCTAGGACAGGAAGGAGGAGCCTGAGAGAAGAGACCCTTACAGTGATGTAAAGATGTTATTGTATACCATATATTTCAAAATAAGGGAAACCCTAATATCGGATATTCCTAAACCAGGAAGGGAGGTCACACTATATTCCAATTACAAGCCAATTTATTAATTTCAAAAGACAGCAAAAATTCTAGGAATGAGATTGGTGAAGGCTTGGGATACTATCACACACCCAAATCAACTCCCATTCGTCAGAGGCTGTCATGGCTCTTTCATCCCCTCACAACTTTTTGATGTAATAGGAATGAAATATGGCAACCCCGCTCCACAAGCTCTATTAGCCTTACATGCCCCAAAAGCCTTTTGATAGAGTGGGCTGGAAATATAAGTTTTAGTCTTCTATTTGGATTTGGACCAGCAGTGATAGTCTCACCAAACCTCTCTGAATCACTAATGTTACCTCAGATATGTTCAGCTTCTTCTAGGGCATTAGGCGAGGGTGCCTGCTGTCTCCACCCCCCTTTTGATATGGGTCTTGAGCCCCTGGCAATATCTGAGACACACAATTTGATTCCATGGAATATTAACTGATGTTATTATAAATCGACAATTCCCCTTTGTTTACCTCCAAAGCAGAAACCACTATACCAACCTTCCTATCACTAATTCAAAAACTCAGAGTAACATCTGATACAAAATTAATTGGGGAAAATCAGAACTATTGGAAATTTCCCGGTTGTCATGTAGTGGGGCTTAGAATTTTCACAGGCAAACATTTATATTGAGATATAAATGTACCAAGAAACATTAACAAACTAGTAAAAATATAGATACTCTACTTTCTCAAATAACTAGTAACATGAATAGATGGCATCCTCTCTCCTTGAGCTTGAGCAGAAGGGTTAATGCTGTACAATAAAAAATAATATTCTGCCTACGCTCCTCCATTTTGTAAGCAATCCACCTCTATAAATCTATCTGTTTTATTTTAGGAACTGTAATAACATTCTTAGAGCCTTTCTATGCTGCCTTAGTCAATGCTCATGGCTATCATTTAAAAACCTTCAGAAGCTAAGAGCTACCAATTTCATCCTTGCAGTCATGAAAACCATCAGTCTGGGGTAACCCAGTCTCACAAATTGAGAGTAAAAAAATTGGAAAAACTGGCCAAGGAAGGGCATCATTTTGATTTCCTAATTAGTTTAGGATGTAGGCTTTGTCTCTTTTCTAACACAACAGCAATACACCTTCAGTATTTACAACTGGCTTTTGCTAATGTGCCCATTTGATCCAGATGCCCTTTGACTACCAGAGACCACAGAGCTACTGGGAACCTTGGAAATGCATTCTACAATTCTCTGGCTCTTGTCCCCTATGGATGGTTAGGTCCCCAAAAGGAACAATGTTGGTCTGGAGTTTTTTGTGAAAATGTGTGAAGGGAAGTTAGTGCTTGTCTTCAGCAACCAAATCTCAGGTGAAAATTATATCCTAAGTTATGCGTCTACTAGGTTGGGTTTAACTTTGCCACAAAGACTTTGGTTGATGAGGGCCACAATGATTACCAAGTACATGATTTTATGAAAATGGAGGAGCAGACTTAAGCTCAGACTAGTCTGATTTAGCAGTGCCAGAAAGAATAGATGAACAACAACAAAAGAGCAATTACATGAATTTGAGGAAATTTGAGCCCTGTTTTTTATACATCTGGATAAAGACTGCTGAGTTAGCTCAGATAATGCCAAACTTCCATTCCTCCTGTCCTCTTCACTTTATCCTCTCTCTTCCTGTCTACACCCTCACTCAGCCCCCTCCGTCCCTTTTCTGCCTATTTGTATATGTCCATTTTGTTTTGTTATCCCCGTTCTAATAATCCCTATTCTATAATGTCTGCATAATAGTGTCAGGTTTCCTATTGTCTACTCTTGCAGCTTTGACAATGTGTAAGTGTGCATAATTGCATGACTTGCTATCCCTGTGAAACGGGCAGCATTTGGTCACATAGAGAAGCTGTGAGTCAGGGCTACTCAGCTTTGGAAGCCCCGGGGGCCACAATGATACTCACAGCACATGCCACCGGCTGCAACCTAAGTGTGGTTGCATATACATGCAAATATACATGCAAATATATGCAAATAGTTTCTTTCACACTGACAGGCATGAATACAAAGATTAAGCCATAAACCGCGGCGCCAGACCCAAGCGTGGCCAGTGTGAGCCAGTCAGCACCTCTCAGACTCTGCCCACAAGGCTAAGCAGCCAGCGCTTCCCACAATGCCCTGGCGCTCCCAGCACCTCCTTCCAAGGGGCTAGAAATGCTGACACCCTGTACCCGTCTGTTCCTGCCAGCCTGTCTGCTTGTGTCTTTCAGTTCTCACCCTACCTGGGAGACACCCCGCTGTTGTGGAGCGTATTCCCCATGGAGACCATGTTCAAAGGATCCCAACCATAGCCCACATATTGAACCCCACATAAATCCAAACCACACCACAAGCTGCAAACAACCAGGCAGTGGGCCGCATGCGGCCCGCGATTAGCCCCGCTGTAGGTCATTTAGCTTTTTGTATTAGTATTGTTTGTTTCAATATGAAAATTAACCAAAACATACCATTCTCCCCCCCTCCCCCCGAAAAAAATCTTCCAGGATGCAGGGGTAGGAAGGAAAGGGGACAATGCCTTTCTCCCACCTCTCTGCCCATAAGATGCTCACTGTGTCCTGTAGTCTAAGGCCTATGGGTCTGGCCACTAGCGAATGGTGACTACAGCTTTAACTGGGCAAAGGGGAGCAGCTTGAAGGGATTTTCTGGAATGAAAGCTCAGAGGTTGATTCCAAAAGAGGAGGGGCTGCAGCATTGCTGAGAAAATGGATCCAAGCAGTGAAGGGGAAGAGTGCTGCTTCTGAATCCAGCCACGCATGCAGGGACCCCAGCAGCACTGGAGGCTTCCCGGTGCCACAGATTCAGATCTCTCATGATCCCATCCCTAAAGTCATTGCTTATTGTGCTGTAATTTAAGCATATGGTGTGTGATTCACTTGACACCCAAGAACACATCAGCAGTGGAGACGAAGGAACTGATTTAAGACAAACTGTGCCCCCTACAGGGGTCTCTGGTGGGTCAGGCCTTTTGCTTAGCAAGCAGGGGGAGGAGAATTCCTGAGATTACATTTAGTGAGAGCTTTCAAGTCGGTGCCAAAAGGCAAAGGAGGCAACTGAGTTTGTATCTCTTTGTGGTTCAGAATCATTCATTTCCCTTTTTGTAACATATTTTTATCAAGGAAAGCGGGGCTGAGATACAGCATCCATTTCTCAGCCAAGCCCTGATTTGTATCCTATTTCCCAGCTTGACAGATTAAGTAGAAGAGGCATAGAAAGGTCAAGTGGCTGACTTAAGGCCCCACAATGAGCCCTGGCAAGAATCCAGCATGCTTCCAAGCTTTTGTCTGACTCTGTACTACTCTACCTCACTGCCACCTTCAGACACTTCCCTCCCCACTCCATCCACATTTATAATGAGCATCTTTGTTCAAAAATAGCAGGAAACCATAGGGCTGTAGTGTGTTGCAAGGAATGGCATGAGAACATCCCCTTCCCTTCCTTGGGCTTTACATGTAGGATACGGTCTATGATTGCTTTAAATTGTCCCTGACATGAGTCTGTGCTTTGCTATTGCAGATGCAAATTCCCTCTCTGAACTTAGATCCATTCGGTAACCTGGTTTTATTTTGTCTCACCCCAGGGTAATACAGTGATCAAAGAGTGGCTATTTCACTTCCCACCATCTTTGGTATTACTGGAGTATGAATATTCTTTGTCAAACCTCACCACCAAGCACCTTCATTCGTGTTGAATGCTGACCTTGCACACACTGCTTATGTAACCCATACATCTACGATACGTCTAGACTACATGGCTCCGGCGACGTAAAATTGGCCACCGTGCTGTGCCAACTATCAGCTGATCATCTGCACAGCGTGGCTGCCATTTTTATTTTAATGAAGCGGGGATTATTTAAATCCCCACTTTTTTGACTATGCTGAGTAAACTATTTTACATGGCTCTGTGTAGTCTAGACGTACCCCTCGTGTGGTCACTGAGCAATGCAAGTGGTACCGAGACCACAGCAACAGTTAAAATCAAGCAACCTCTTCAGCAGAGGCTGGGAGACAGCTGGCTTTTAGCTCAGAAGGTAGCGGCTCCTAATCTCTGCTTCGGAGGTCCCAGGTTCAAATCCACTCCATGGTGATTACACTTACAGTCCACATCAGCTCTGTCCAAAGAAGCGTACTGTCCACATTGGCTCTTACAGGAACCACCCTTTAAAAACATTCCATTTGAAAGAGAGAGGAAGCCTTCTGCAAACCAAGTATAAGGTGTCGAGATCTCAGATGCTATCAACTCACAGCCTTGAACCTTCACCACCTTTACCCAGTGCTATGTCAGGATGTGAGCAGAGAGCCCTGCTCTCTTACTTGCCAGCTGCTCTTCGGATGAAATTCCAATGCAATGCACGAGGAGTAACAGTTAATTCGAGGGAAGGGTTTTGGATCAGACTACTGCATCTACATGCGTCAAGTTAAACCGGGCGACTGGGATTTTAAAATGGCGACCGGCCGTGAATATGCTAATCAAGCACGGGATATTTAAATCCCGCACTTCATTAGCATCTTCGGTATGCTTCATTTGCCTCCCTAGTCCGAACTAGGGGGCAAGTGTAAACAAACCCTGTGCTACTTGTCAATAACAGAAACCACCATTTGATGATGACTGCACATCTCTGTTCAGGAAAGCATGGACACTCCACACAGGAATGCAGCAGCTAAAGACTCAGCTGCACTGGCAGAAATGAGTTTGGGCCTGGAATACCAGAGAGGATGAGAGACACGGGGTATGAAGTACACTGGTAAATCTTTGCGGGTAGTCCAGTATAGGAGCGTGTTTCAGGCTATATTTAGGCAGAGTGGTAGTACTGTGTATAGGAAGCCTGCCTGGAGACTATTCACACTGTATTTGGCTCTAACCAGAGCGCTCTCTCTCTGTTTGATAATCACTAAATCTACCCCTTCTCTTTCACACAGTTTTCTCCATGCTATTTAACTGAGTATAGATTACTGGAACCTCTTCTGGTAGTATAGGACTAGGGATAAAATCTAGCATCTCTCCCAGTAATTTAGTCATCAGTCGGGCTCTTAGAACTGAAGTTCCTATTCCCTTCCATACCAGTTCTATACAAAGACACATCTAGTCCCTGTTCCTTGATTGCTTGAAGATCTTTTCCTGACCTTCCTCATGCACCATTCTAGGAAGATGGGAAAGTTTCTGGAGCATCTTCCTAAAGCTATAGGACCATATTCAGCCTGGCTGTAACCCCACTGAAGTCCACAAATGAAATTGGGAATGAATTTCACTCCACATCTCAGAGGAAATAAAATATAACAGGACAAATTTTCAACTATTCAAATGTAGTTTAAAATAAATATCCTCAGCCATGATTCAATTTGCGTCAACAGTTTCCTTTGGTTTACATAAATGTCTAGAACTTTTATGCCCTGTTTTTGGGACACTGCTACTGATAGAGATTCAAATACTTTTGCCCTATGTTTTCTCACAGTTACAGTGTTTAGTTCTAATTTGTTTCCGGGGTGTGTTGGGGAAAGGGAGAGAAAGGAAGACTAAAAGGCCACCCCTCTCTTTGCGGTATCATTCTACTCCCCATCCAATGACAGTGAGTTCAAACACAAGGGTGCGTCCCTCTGGTCCCTCAGTGCTTGAATCATTCACAGTGGAAATAGGAAGCAGATGGATCAAGTGACAGCTGAATTTCACCACAGCAGGTGCCAAGGGAGGACTTTCTCCAAAATGCATTTCAGGGAGGCATCCATGGGGCACTAGAACAGATGGGCCACTGCTTGGCAATTGACAGGCAACTACCCCGTGTACTAATTTCCTGAAAGAAATCAGGAATATTTGGCATCCCTGGGAAAATGACCATTTGTTTGCACAGTGGCAAATGTAGACTAAGAGAGAGCTGTTGTTTTCAGGTTCATTCACAGAACTATTAGGCTTGCAGGGGGCAGCTAAGGTGGATGGAGCATTTTCCAGGTCATGGGGATGGGGCAGAGTATTCTCAGCGGTAGGCCTGGGCAGGTGGCATACACAAATGTCGTACACTAATGTTCATGTAGGATGCAATGTAATGCAATACTCTTTATTTTTTTCTGTGAGCCTTCTCCTAAAATAGCAAAGTAGATCCAGGGGAGACCTTGAAGAAACAAAACATGCCATTCTGGTTTCTCCTAATTAACAGGTTATCTGCAGAGAGATGGGGCTTGGGGGAGTGTAGACAGTCTTGTTTCTTTGTCTTGAAATATACAGACTTTTAAATATACCTTAATGGTGCTCGAATTTAAGAGTGATGTGTATCTTAGAAATACATATAGTTTATATTACTGGAAAAACCATATAAGGCCTATGTAGTTTGATTCATGACGCCTACTGACACCTCTCCTTATTCACTAAAATAGGAGGTCAGATCATCTGCTGGCTAACTCCAGATTTTCTGGGGTTGTTAGGGTCAGGACAATCTCTGTGAAGTTCCATGACTCTTGGATTTTCTGGAGAACCTTTTGGTAAGAAAGAGCCCCAAAGTTATCAGACCTTCCAGGTCTAGTTTGCCCCTAAGGTTTTTTTCTGTAGAGGATTGCATTTTTTAGTTGACATTTTGTCAGTTTAAGTTTCAACTATGCCTTTCTGAGTCATCCATACTATAAATACAGGATTTTGGGGGACAAAAGTAAACTGTGAGTTGAACTGAGGTACAGTCACAGACAAAGCTGTGATATTGCCATCATTTTCCACCAATGTACACTTGAATTTTTAAAGATTTCAAGCCCATCCACTTTACGTCCATTCCCACTGGTGGTCAGAAATGGTGTTTATTTTGCAAGAATATTGCTGCTATAATTATTTTTAAGAAAACATTGTACTATACTGCCAAAAAAATTAATAAATCAAGTTTCTGCACCCAAAAACCTAGAGCAATGTTCGTCCTATCAGGGAACATAAAGAAGGCCATGTGATCTATGTGCACCGTTGAAACAACTTACATTTTGAATATCAAATACCCATAATAAACAGCTTGTGAATGACCTGCAGACTAAAAACGACGCCCATAAATTATTCAGTAAGTAATTTCAAACAATCAGTACACTTTGTGAGCTGCCCACAGATGACACCATACTTTCTTAAAAAAATGTGGTTGACACAAATAACAGAATAGGCTGGATGGGCCACTGATTGGGAAGTCCCCGCCCCATGGCAGTGGAAAGGAGAAGTAGCACTGGCTGCCCACTAACATTTGGCCCTGAAATCCCTCCCTCATGATGAGTCAGGGCCATGAAGGCAAAACTGAGTGAATGGCAGTTACTCAAGTTTCACCTGATGGCATCCCATCATGAAAAAAGGACTGTGGAGCTAAATTTGAGTGAAAAGGAAGTTGCCAGTACTGCCCCTCCTCAGTACAGCCAGAAGGCCGGCTCCTGAACCAGACCAACCAGAGCTCAGGTTGATCCTCCTCTTGAACAGGGCCTTTGGCATGTACCTAGGTTTCCTATGCCTTAATTCAGCCCTGGTAACACTACACACAGTACGCAATGTATATGTGACTCCTGGCATCACTGCAACGGTTGCCATTTGTAATGTCTAAAGGTTCTTGAGGGTTAACCAAGGTATGCTGGGCTTTCCATTTGCTTTTCCTGTTGGCATATTATTGTAACTAGATTCTATATTGGCCAGCACCTTGGGTGGTTATTTACAATAATGCAAAGCACGGGTAAACTTTTTCTGATTTAGCAGCCTTTTACACCCACTTTGCACCTGTGTAAATTATTTACTGGTTCAGAGAAGTGGAAAATCAGATATTAGTCTTTTAAGCCTCTTTTTACCCGTCAAACTTTCCTTGCAGTTCACCCATCATAGTTGGCTTCAAGACTTCACCCAGTGAGCTGAGCAATTGACATTATTATAGTGAAAGACTGTCTGATGGAAATGTTGGGTCTCTGAAGGATCTTAGTTTGACACAGAATTTTTGGAGGATGGTCAACAACATTTTGAGCCCCTGTTTGTAGCACTTTGCCCGACACTGTTATCCCTGAACCCAAAGTCAGACAAGAAGTAGTGGTTATTCCCTCTTCCACTAGAGTATGATGAGAAAAATCAATTTTTCTGAGTTAGAAGCATTGGGTTGGGCAACAAAACCCTTTCTCTCTGCACTCCCAACGGCTCTCTTCAAAGAGGGATCTATATCACTAGTAAAATCCACTTCAAAGGGCACTGTCAAGGTATCTGTAATCATTTTACAACTCATTTGTGTTACTCCCTGTTGTTTATAAGAAGCCCTTTGTAGCATGAGGCTAAAATCTATTTCCTTACTGATTTTATTTCCTCCATCGTGCACACATGCTGGGCAAAATTCTGTACCAATACAGTGTGGTACTGGACGTATGGTGCAGTAGTAAGTCAAGATATAGCATAGGTTCGAGCTGAAAAATATAGGGCAAAATACAGCTGAATAGTATGGTATGGTATAGTAAGGTACTGAATAATATAATGCAGGACAGGCACAGAGAAGGCTACTAGCATAACCAGAAAAATAGAGAACTTATCTGATGAAAAGAGACTAAAAGGTTTGTAGACACTATCACTTATGTCAGTATAATTTATGTCATTCAGGAGTGACAATAAGTCACCTGCCTCAGGTGACATAAGTTACACCGACCTCAGCATCATTGTGGACCACACTTTGTCAGTGGGAGAGCACCTCCTGCCGACGTAGCTATTGCCTCTCATGGGGGTGGTTTTATTATGCCAATGGGAGAGCTCTCTCATTGGCAAAGCTTCTTTACCAGACGTGCTGCAGCTGTGCGGCTGTAACACTTCCACCATACACTAGCCCTAAGGCTCCTGCTACGTTGTACACCACTTGTGGCAATATGTAGGCTATGTCTTGTGGCATCATGAGGATTCTGTGTCTTTGCTATGGAGCGTAGCTACACATGTCAGTGAAAGGCTCTGGTGGGGGGGAAGCAGAAGAGACAGGTTCAGCGGCTGTCAGTTGTTGGAGCATTTCCTCATGTAGACAGCCCTGTAGGGTACATACCCCATGGGTTCAGGAGTTCCTTTACTGATCTAAACAGTTCCTCACCACCTACACTGCTATTTCCACTCATGCTGGGAGAAGGAGGAGGATATGCAGTGCTTTCTACCTGCTGCCAAAAAGAGCGTGCAGTGAAGATTTACCTTAAAACAGCATAGCTTGTTTAGCCTTGCAAAATGAAGGGTTAGTGTGGATATGTCTGCTCTCTATAAATATATCACAGGGCTGAAATCTAGGGATGGAGTAGAGTTATTTAAGCTAAAGAACAATGCTGGAATGAGAACAAATAAGTATAAACTGACTATGAGTAAATTTAGGCTGGAAATTAGAAGAAAGCTTCCTAACATCAGAAAAATGAGGTTCTGTGACTACCTTCCAATAGAAATGGAACAAAGAACCATATTAGTTTTAACATGAAGCTTGATAGGTAAGAGCATTGCCTGCAATATCAGAGAACTGGATTCAGTGACCCAGAAGGTCTCTTCCAGTCCTATGATGGGAAATGAAAGCCATGAGTAACCAACCCATGTATATATCAAAAGATAACTCACCGGAGACTAATTTACCTGACTCCTCTTAGATTATGACTTATGGTCAGAATGGATAAAACAGAATTCATTTTCACACAGAATTCATTTTCACACAAACCAAAACTTGTCTCCACAAACTGAATATCTAAAAGGTTTTTGCAATAAAATCCAGGTGTTGAGCTGGAAGACTGATTGATGGGCTGGTGGACTAAACCAAACACAGCCTTCGCAGAGGCAATGAACTTATGAGCTGCTTCAACTTTCTGACTGTTTTTCTTCTTTTGACCGTAGTGTTTGTAAACAGGTAGGAGAGGGAGGTAGAATTCCCCACTGAAATCCATTGCTTCTTTTTTAGCAACACTTTCAAATAGAGACACTGTTCCTGTAAGACTCTATCAGGCAATCTAGACAAAATGAGAAAGAACTGAAAGTTTGGTTTTTTCCTCTTCTTCCTCAGGTAGAATGAAATCTCAGATAAAATCAATAGTTTCTTTGGTTTTATGTTTCTCTTCCTTAAGGGCGACTGGATTATTGCATTTCCATTGATCATAAAGGTAGGGTGATTCGACGGAGATAAACTATCTTTTATATTCCCAGCTTTTGAAGTCAAATGACTTTTAAATGAGGTTGGGGTGGGTCACTCTTGATTCTTATTAGACTATCACAAGTGCCAAACACCTTTCTTATTTTTGACACAATGAACCATTTCTAGAATGGGGGCGGGCTGTAAATTTCAATGCAAAATATTCCCTGAAAACTCTTTCTGGCAGCACTTACTACCAGGAAGCACTTGGTTTTATTTTAATTCAGCTCCTCCTCCTCTTTGATGTCACAGGGCACACCTACCACTGGCAGTCAGCTTAGGGTAGCTTTTTTTAAATGGCATTGGGAAGGGCTTTTTTATTCTTGCCAAACCCTTTATTAATTCCACAGTAGCTCTCTATGTAACTACACATCCTACACATCCCATGTTGGGCAACAAAATGGGAAATGAAATTTAATGTGGATAAGTGTAAAGTAATGCACATTGGAAAAAATAACCCCAACTATACATATAGTATGACGGGAGCAAATTTGGCTATGACAGATCAGGAAAGAGATCTTGGAGTTATGGTGGATAATTCTCTGAAAATGTCCACACAGTGTGCTGCGGCGGTCAAAAAGGCAAATAAAATGTTAGGAATTATTAAGAAAGGGATAGAAAATAAGACACAGAATATCTTATTGCCCCTATATAAAACTCTGGTATTCCCACATCTTGAGTACTGTGTACAGATGTGGTCTCCTCACCTCAAAAAAGATATTTTGGCCTTGGAAAGGGTTCAGAAAAGGGCAACTAAAATGATTAGGGGTTTGGAACAGGTCCCATATGAAGAGAAGCTAAAGCGACTGGGAGTTTTCAGTTTGGAAAAGAGGAGACTGAGGGAGGATATGATAGAGGTCTATAAAATCATGAGTGGTGTAGAGAGGGTGAATAAAGAAAAGTTTTTCATTAGTTCCCATAATATAAGGACTAGAGGACTCCAAATGAAATTAATGGGTAGCAGGTTTAAAACTAATAAGCAAAAGTTCTTCTTCACACAGTGCATAGTCAACCTGTGGAACTCCTTGCCAGAGGAGGCTGTGAAGGCTAGAACTATAACAGAGTTTAAAGAGAAGCTAGATAATTTCAAGGAGGTTAGGGCCATAAAAGGCTATTAGCCAGGGGGTAGGAATGGTGTCCCTGGCCTCTATTTGTCAGAGACTGGAGATGGATGGCATGAGACAAATCTCTTGATCATTGTCTTCGGTCTACCCCCTCCAGGGCACTTGGCACTGGCCACTATTGGAAGACAGGCTATTGGGCTAGATGGACCTTTGTTCTGACCCAGTATGGCCATTCTTATGTTTTTATGTTATGTTAGTGGTTGCAGTGACCAAAGAGATTAGTTGCATGAACAAGAAGAGCAGAATGTGCTTCCCTATTGTTTGCAACTGGGAAGGAGCATGGATTATTGATTAGATGGGGAGACTGATAGCCAAGATTTACTGATATAGCCAGAGGCAAGTATTTCGGTCATCCGAGCCTCAGTTTCCTTTTTCCCTCTTGGTAAAGTGCTGGAAGGATTAGGTGCTCTTTGTAAACTGCATTAAGAGGCTGTATAAGTCAAAGCATAAGTGAAAGCATTTTAAAAAAAATACAAGGGCCTGTTTGTCCAGGTAAGTTTATGACTAGAATTTTAAGAGATCATGTGGTTTTAAAAACAGAGTCTAATTATGACCAAATGTGGGTGCAAAACTGCAGATAAAGTTAATTAAGAGCTGAGGTCACAAGGGCTATGTCCACACAGCAACATTATTTCTAAATAACTAGCGTTATTTCAAAATAGCATAGTCTGCGCCTACACAGCCAGCAGTTATTGTGACACAATGTCGAAATACTGTCAAGCTGGAGGATTTCTTACTCCAACCCCTCCTGTAACCCTCATTTTATGAGGAGTAAGGGAGTCGGAGGTAGAGTGCTCTATTTCGAAATTAGTGCTGTGTAGACAGCACCAACACCCAAAATAAGCTATTTCGAAATAAGCTAAGCAATTGCCGTAGCTCAATTTGAGTATCTTATTTCAAGTTAAGCCCTGCCGTTTAGATGCATGCTGGATGAAGATATCTAACTGACAGATTACACCTGCAAATCAGGCCCCTCTCTAAATTGTGAAATTTTCACACATGGCAGGTGGAGGCTCCAAAATTGCAGCCTCATGCCCAGAATCTAAATTGACAGCTCTTGACAATTGTGGCCCTATACATTATTTCTATTTAGTCTGTGCCAAGATCTTCAGGACTGTCCGATTCTAATGAGAGAGAATCTGTAGTGGAAAGGACTTGGGAAACTCTGCTATGAAATCTTAGGTTCACCACGTTGAAACTATTCTCCTAGGAACCCAAGTCAAAAAGAAGAAACAAACAAATAAAAATGTACCCTAGTTAAAGATCATAAATAGAAGGGGAAATAGCCTACTGATATTGATTATTTGAAGGTACTAGCTTATGATCTTTTATGCAACTCCAAAATAAATGTCAGTGTAAGGAATGATATATCATTTCAATTCTCACAAATCAGGTGCTTAGTTTACTGGGAGAGAAATGATTGACCTATCTATACTTTAAAGCTACCTTAACTGGAAAAACTGCAAAAATATTTATATTCATATGATGGAAGGAAGAAATGCCCCATGGGCATATTTAAGTGTCCTCTGTCTTTCAAATAAATGGGAACGATAAACAAAAAATGGAAAGATGACCTTAGAATAATAACCTCATGATCCAACTGGGACTGAGCTTTCCAAGATACAGAAATCATCTACATGATGTTAAGAACAGAAATTTTTATCCTGCTTTCACAAAAAAAAAGCAGATTTGATTCTTTGTCCTGCAACAAACATCCATATGTAAAATTACTCCTATTCCCATGTTCGATACCTGCAGTTCTCAGTTTCTTGGGGATGAAGGGCAAAACAAAGGGAAAAAAACAAAAGGAAAAATAGAGATGCATTTCATATAGTTCAAAGGATGATTAAAGAAAACCCAGGTCCTGCAATGCCGGGTATTTCTGTGTACCCTTTAGAGGTAGGGAACCTCTGGCCTATAGGCCAGACACGGTTCCTCAGGGTTAGCTGCTGGCAGGCCACCAGATGGTTTGTTCACTTGAGCATCCACAGGCACACCCACTCTCAATAATTCAATGTTTTTGGCCAATGGGAGCTGAGGGAATGGCAAACTCTGACCACTGGGAGCTACAAGTGGCTGTGCCCACAGACACTAAGATAAACACAGCTGTCCTCCAGCAGCTAACCCTGACAAGCTGCATCCATCCAGCATGTAGGAGGTTCCTCAACAATGCCTTCAGACCTCCAAAATGAAGAAGAGGCATTAAAAGACAAACAGAACTGCACTGAAGCTATTCCGTGTATGAAACTTTCGTATAGAGCTTTTCACTTAGGGTATGTCTAGACTACATGCATCTGGTGACAGAAGCATGTAGAGTAGGCTACCCGGCATAGGAAAATGAAGCGGCGATTTAAATAATCGCCACTTCATTTAAGTTAAAATGGCTGCCGCGCTGTGCCGATCAGCTGTTTGTTGGTTCAGTGCGCTTGTCTGGACGCTCCGCGGTCGACATCAAAGGCATTTGTCGACCTCCCCGGTAAACCTCATCCCACGAGACAAAGTGGGGAGGTCGACAAGTGTCTTTGATGTCGACCGCGGAGCGTCCAGACTAGTGCACTGAGCCAACAAACAGCTGATCGGCACAGCGCAGCAGCCATTTTAATTTAAATGAAGTGGCGATTATTTAAATTGCCGCTTCATTTTAGTATGCCGGGTAGCCTAACCTACATGCCTCTGTCGCCAAAGGCATGTAGTCTAGACATACTCTTACTGTCCTATCACCTCAAGTTGAGATTACATCAGACCTCACAAACTAAACACTGTTGGGTCATGGACCACCTGGGTGATACAGCTAGTATGGATAGTGATTCAGCAGAAAATGATCTTGACTTTGGTGTCCCAGCCTGGTGTTAGGGTACACTGAGGGTATGTCTACACTATCCTCCTAGTTCGAACTAGGGAGGCTAATGTAGGCATTCGAAGTTGCAAATTAAGCCTGGGATTTAAATATCATGGAATGAGGTATAACAGTTAATTCGAACTAAGGACTTAATTCGAATTACCGTTTCACCGCCGCGTGTAGCCGAGGGCAGTTACTTTGGACTAGTGGAATTTAAAAATGGCGACCGGATGGGACCATGCAAATAAAGCCCGGGATATTTAAATCGCAGGCTTCATTTGCAACTTTGAATGCCTACATTAGCCTCCCTAGTTTGAAGTAGGGGGTTAGTATAGACAAACTGAATTACTATAGATATTTGAGTGAAATCCTGGCCATACTGAATGGAAAGATCAAATCAGCAGAATATAATTACTGGAGTTAATAAAGTTACTCTTGTTAAAAATTCCTCAAGATTGTTAATAGCCATGAGCAATCAGAGCATTTGTGTTTCATTGAATACTCACAGTGCCTCTATCAGGAGTACCCCCTGAACGTTGATGGGGGCTACAGTCAGCACTGACTGAGAAGGAAAAGTGTCCCTAGTAAATCAATAACAATTCTTCCTTTGGCATAGCATTCCTTTAAGCTCCAGGTTGTAATATTAGAGCAAAACGGATTTGGAGAGAAAAGCACCCCTGACAGATCCCATCCCACCACTTCCTGCCAGGCCTGCAGCAAGCTGTGTTTTTCTTGGAGGTAGCCTGCACAAAATATCTTTCTGAGTAGAGCCCTGCAAATCTGTGGGGATCTGCTATATAACCATGGGTATTTGCATCCACAGATGTGGATATCCACAGCTCATTTTTGCTGCTACAGATGTGGACACAAAATTCTGTATCTGCACAGGGTCCCTTTTATAAGACCAAGCCCTGGGTACTTGCATTGGGCCTGACAAGATCAGGACAGGTTTGCTACAGTATGTCAAACTGTAAAAAACAGTTTTAAAAACCTATTGATAAAAAACAATGGCTCCACGTGGTCATGAACAAGATCAGTGTTCTCATTTCCATAACATTACCCAGAATGCTCTTTCATCTTATCATTATTTGATAGTGGATGCTGATGTCTGTATGTTAGGAACAAACTCAAAGATTCTAGGTTTTACTTTGGATGCAGATAATTTCTTTAGCAAGTACAAGGAGAGACATTATAGACTGTGACAGGGGAAACAGTTGATGTTCCCTGTGTTAGGGAGGCTCAGAGTAAACTAAAACAATCAACCCATCATCTTTCCTTTAAAAAATAAGACCGAGCTTGACAGAGCCCAATGTCACAGGCTCTTTTATGTAGGCTACACCTGCAGGATGTAAGCACAGAGCAAGGAGAGAGCACACATTTTTCCCTGTCACTGTGGGCGTCATTAGTAATATAGTTAGGAATGTTGTACAATTTATATGATGGCTTTATTTCCCACTGGTTCGGTGGGAATCCCTTGCCAACAATAAGATTATAATACACAGCACAGAGATGTCAAATCATTCCAGTCACATCATGCTAACCACTCGTGCCACAACACCTGATTCACAACTCCATTATACCAGTCTCATGCCATCAGTGAAGTTATGCAGGCTTCCAGCTGCTGTTACAGGAGTTTTGGATGAGGGCACAAAGTTTAATAAAGAGAGGCAACATACATCTTTCTGGAACACCTGATTGCCTTTAATATAGCTTCTGTATTTGTGTAGCTGAATTCGATTGATGGTGCAGGTAAGTTCAGGTAAGGCCTAAGTAAGTTTCATAAAAGAAGCAAGAATAGGAATGGGTTCCCAGACAGGGGTACTGACCTTGTAGAGCCCATGGTTGCAACCACAGTAGGTGTTCTCCATTGTGTAGCTCCTCAACACACCAATCTCCCGCCACACTACTACCCGTGCTGTCGATTCACGTGACTTCTCCACCAGGAAGCTGCAACTGCTCATGACAAATGCAGGTGCCACTTTATCCAGGATTTTTGGGAGGGCCTGCAAAGCAAGAATCACACAAGAATAAGAACATGAATTAGTCAAAGAGTTATGTAATTATTATTTAGAGAGCACCAATAGAGTTGAACAAAATTTAGAATTTCCATCCCCTGGGAAATTCAAAAATTTCACTGTTTGTTTTTATCCTGTATAGGAAATGAAAGTTGAAACACTGAATTGAAAGATTTTCAATTCAAATGAAACAGTTCAACATCTGTGACTCAAAAGGGTGAGTTTCTGTTTGTTGAACTGACCTGAAACAATTCATCTGGTGACCTGATGTGCCACGCTCCCCTCTGAGCCTATATTCCACGGTTAGCTAAATCTCCCATGATGTATCTGTAATCATGTAACCCTCATGATGCTTGGTTGGAGAAGGATGTGTTGCATCCTGAGAAATATAATCCCTCAGGATTCCCAGCCCATATGAGAAAAAGGGGGATGAAAAACAACTCACATGTACACTACAATTAAGCCTTTAGATAGTCATTTAATTCTCCCCTTTCCCCCCCCAAAAAATAAAGAGTGTTTAAATGAGGACCATCAAGTCCGAAATTATGGTGCGAATTCTATGCTAATATAAATGAGTACTATGTATAGCAGGATTATATTTCACTCATTCAGTGTTAAAATTAGGGGCACATTTTCTTTGCCTGTGTAAATATCACCACTTTAGACTATCGAACTGAACAGATTCCTACAGAATGTGCTCTCTCCTTTGATGCCATTTACTTTTCATTTTATTCCTTTGAGGTGGTGAAATCTGATCCATCTATTTCACTTTCTGTTTAGAAGTCAGTTGAGCTTGGATTCACAACACTGAAGGGGGATATTTGGCTTAACTGGGATTGAAAAAAGATTAATATTAGGTTTTCTAGAACATTTTTAGATAAACCATAAACTTTTTTGGCCTAAATATTTGGATCATATCCCCTTTAACAACATTAATTCTGTATATCATCAACATCATCACTTTCCTAGCATCTCTTAAATGAAGTGCTCAATGGGCTGTATAGCTATTAATGAAGTAACACTCACAAGTCCCCTGTGAATTTAAAAGTGGGGAAACTGAGGCATGGAGTGATGCAAGGTTTTATGGCCAATCAGTGGAAGAGCTAGGAATAGAGCTCAAAATTTAAGATAATCTACTTTAGCTACAAGACTGCTCTTCTGATAGTCACACACAGTAAATGAACACATAAAATTCAGCATCCGAAAATTCAGATGAGCCTTCAGAATTAGGAATTAAAATATACCCCAACCAAATGTATAAACTTCAGCAAAACTATGTGAAAATTACTCAGCAACTGTATGAATGTTTGAGCTAGTTCTCACCTTGCCCTTATCTGAACCAACACACAGTTTTATAGGCTTGTATATATGAACCGTAATAAACTGATTTCCAATCCAATTTAATTTCTTAAAACAATGGACACTGTAGGTATAATCAATCTTTTTCGTTTAATTAAATAGTCTGGCAGGCGACAATAATGTCAGCATGTCTAGGACTCGTTTGTGAAAATTAGCAAAGCTGAATTTAATATTCTCATTACTTTAGCAGCAACTTTGGATGTCACACTAAGGGGTCTTTTTTCTCTATTTAGGTTTCTTGTTAATTGACATTTAATTTACATTTTAAAACAAACCATAAGAGACCTCTTTATGACAAGGCAGAAATCTAACCGTGAGGTCTCCTTTTCATCCACGAGGCAGCACAAACTGCCCCCTCCATCCAGCCTGGCAGAAAGGAGAGTTAGGTTCAATGATCTATTCATTCACAGACCTCTCTGCCGAAGAGTACCATCAAGGGGGCTAATTAAGACACGAATTTTGGAACTGGACAGAGAGCATCAGCTAGTGTCCCACTGGCCACCAAAATGCCATCAGATGGCTATTTAGGGTCTGTCTGCATAGCAAGCAGGATCCCACAGCAAGTCTCAGAACCCAGGTCTTGGGATCAAGCTACAGTACTAAAAGTAGCTGTATCAGGTTCAGGCTAAATGCTCAAAGGCTGTTTCCTAGGGAAGAGGTGTGAGCTTCAGAGCCCGAGCCCAAACATCTACACACCTATTTAAATACATTAGCACAAGCTCCAGGCCCTGAGACTTGCTGCAGTGGGATCCTGCTTGACAAGTAGACGCACCCAAAGACTCTTGGTCATGAGTACTGTTTACAATGCAGCAATGTCAAAAGACATCTATCCTCTGTCTTTTTACCTCACTGTCTCTACTACTTGTCTGGCCTTGGGGCTTTGTGCAGCTCCATCAACTCATGCTAGTTATTCTATACAAAAGGAGGGTAAGATTTTTTCAGCCAACTACAATTCATAGAAAAATTCCTTTTTCGGGGCACCCAAACTATCAGTGGATAGTTTCATGTGAAAACAAAACCCTACAAACAAAAATTTTGGAAATATTAAAACAATTAATGTTGATGTTTTCTAAATGAACCATTTCAACATTTCATTTTGAATTGCCACTCACCACAGTTCATCTGACCCAAATGAACTTTTTTGTTTGGTCCAGAAATAAAAAACTTCAGTTTCGGTTTGAAATGCACAGAATTTTTTGATGCAGTTACTGAACTGCAAAAAATAATGATTTGTTCAGCTCCACACACCTGACCCTTGTGTGGATCTAAGCCTAGCTTTCTCAAATTCTGAGTGGGAAATCCAATGCTGATGAACATTTTGATTTAGTTTTCAGTGAAGTCTTAAGTGAATTATAGCTCAGATGGGAAGACAGACATGAAATGGTGAAGTGGCTTTCCAAAAATCACACAAATCAGTGGCAGACCTGGGAAAAGAATCTATTAGATCTGTGTTCCATTCTCCTATTTTAACCACTAGACAACCCTCCTTCCCTAATACAAACAGAATTATTTTTAAGACAACTTTTTAAAAGTTTCATTGAAAACAGGAAGATTTTAAAATATTATGCATTCCTTTGAATTGTCTGAAACTACAAACCAACAGAGAGATGCTGGTGCCTGAAAAATAGACAGTGAGGCTAACTCAGGCCTCCGGCAAATACAGCACATGGGCTGTATTCGGTTCGCCAGGGTTAGCTCTTGACAGGCCACTGATGCTGAATTTATCTGCGCCTCCACAGGTATGGGTGCCTGAAGCTCCCATTGGCCACGGATCACTGTTCCTGGCCAATAGGAGCTTCGGGAGGTGCCATCATTTTATTGTCCACCCCAGGCTAACTAAACACAGAGAGCAAAAATACTATGTCTGGTTTCACTCTCTAATAGTGAATATAATGGAGTATGAATAGGAAATAAATGGTCCATTTAAAAGAGCAGAAGTTTTCAGTGGGTTCTATTTTAAGAATCCTGTCACAGGAAAGACATAAGGGGAACTGTATTGTAATATTAACTTACAGAATCACAGATTTATTGGAACACTGTAAGTATCAACTATAGCACATATACGTAGGACTGAACTTCCTGCTAAAACCCCAGGTCAGATCAATAACAAAGATATCAGATGATAAGTTAATACTAAGATAAAGGCATAATACATATACTTATGAAAGTGATTTCTACACTAGCCATTACAGGGTCTAATCCAATGCTACTTTACTCCAGTGTGACACCAGTGTATCTACATGGCTTTCAATGAAGCCATGCTGGGTAAAACTGAAGTAGCATAGTGATGAATCAAGCTCTTGATTTTTATTTTGACATGACACTTTTAAAAACAAGGCAAGAGAATTATTGGACAACATGAGCAGTGTTATCTAGTACATAAAGGGTTAAATGAATGAAGTTATGAAAGTGTGTGGTTTACTCACAAGAAAAAAGGGCTGCCCATGTAGGCAAATATCTGTGGCCATTTATTAGGGGCATGTTCACTAATATTTGACTAATATTTGGTGCACCTACATTTTAGAGATGGGTGCATCCTCCCAGGTCTGCTTTCCTCTGAAGTCTGGGGAAGTTAACACCCAGCTCCAAACATTGTTGATTGGACCCCTCCCTAATCATAAAAATGTAACACGAGAGGAACCTCATGGCCTTGCAGGACTTTGCAGCCCCCTCTACTGAAGCAGGACCAAGTTAATCTAGACAATGCCTGACAGGTGTTTGTCCAACCTGCTCTGAAAAACCTCCAACAATGGAGATTCCACAACCTGTCTTGGAATCCTCTTCCAGACCTTCATTCCCCGTATAGTTACAAAGATTTTTTAATATCTAACCTGAATCTCTCTGGCTGTAGATTAAACACATTATTTCTTGCCATACTTTCACTAGACATGGGGAGCAATTTAACACCATCCTCTTTATAACAGCTGTTAACTTATTTAAAGACTGTTATTAGGTCTCCCCTCAGTCTTTATTCAAGACTAAATATGCCCAGGTTTTTTAATCTTTCCTCCGAAATCAGATGGATCATTTATGTGGCTTTCCTCTGTAACGTCCAATTTGTCTGTATCTTTCTTAAAGTCTCATGCACAGAACCAAACAGTGCTCCACCTGAAGCCTCAGCAGTGCTGAATAGATCGAGACAATTCCCTTTTGTGTCTTATGCACAACATTCCTGTTCATACACCCTAGAATGACATTGGCCTCTTTTGCAACAGTTGACTCATATTCAATTTGTGATCTGCTATAACAACCAGCTCTTTTTCCCTAGTTATTCCCCGGTTTGTAGCTGTGCATTTGATTTGTTTTCTTTTTAAGTGTCATACTTTGCACCACCTGCCTTTATTGAATATCACCTTGTTGATTTCAGATCATTTTCCAAGGTCATTTTAAATTCAAAATCCTGTCCTGAAGAGTTCTAGCAACCACTCACTTTGATGCCACCTGAAATTTCATAAGCAGGTCTGGCAGCAGACTTCTCCAGCAACAGACTTCGCTGAGCCTTGGGAAATGGGGGGCAGACCGAATGGGACTTGGACTGAAGGGGCAGATTTAGGGGCAGCCAGCCCTCAGAGCAGCGTGGGGCTCCAACAGCACTTTTTAAAGGGGCTGGGTCTCGAGCCGTCACTGCTGCTGTGGTAGAGGCAATTATGGTCCACAGCCCCAGACCGTTTTAAATTGCAGGGACCAAGGGCAACTGCCCCCTTAGATCCCTGTGAGCATACTTTCCACTGCATTATCCAAATCATTAATGCAAATATTAACCATACCAGACCTAGGACAGCCCCCGATGGAATCCCACTAGATACAGTCTGACAGCAAACCCTTGATAACAACTCTAAGAACAGCCTTTCAGAGTGATTGATTGTGTACATGTGGGCACAGTAGCTGTGTACTATAATGTGAAGTCTCACCCTGTAGCCAACGTCTTCTGTGACAATGGCTGTGTTGATGGTGCAGCCTGCCTGCCACAAGGTTTCCTTGATGCTGCAGCCATAGAGGAACACATTCTTCTTCTGGGAATGGCCATGATAGTCGCAGAATACCTGGAGATCAGAAAAGAAGGGGGGGGGGGGAAACCTGAGCACAATACAGGAAGGATTCTAGTCTTTTAAATGGCAATATGCAACAGAGGTGGACTGGCCAATTGCTAAAGAAACACCCTTTTCACGACTTCTCAGAGTTTCTCGGGCTATAGGGCATGCCCATAATGAATGCCAAACCCTGTTGATCAGTTGTGATCCTTCTTAGGCTCTGTCATTCCAACTGATCCTGGAGGATTCAGAGAAGAGAGGGAGGTTACTGTGGCTTTGTTTGCAGAATGAAGAACTTCGTGCCACCTCTGAATGATGCTATGGCAGCTCAGGATCCTACTTGCATCTTACAATGTAATCGATGACCTCCTGAGGTCTCTTTCAACCCTATGATTCTATGATTAATCATAGGGCACTTTGTCAGTTTTCTTTACTTCTACACTTCAGCATTATCCTCTGAGATCTAAAACCTGAACCTTACCAAGCAATTCATCTTTGTTTCTTTAATCTTGAAGTCTGTACTATGTAATTTTCAGAAAAACATAACCATGCTATGACACTAGTAGTTACTGCACATTGTTATGACATTGCATATATCCCCATAAAATGAAATATTGTAAATAACCTATTTCACATAGTCTAATCCGCCAAGCTAATCCATCTCTTTAGCATCATGTAAGAGGTGCTAAGTATATCCCCATTTTCCATGGAACGTTAGATTGCTTTTACAAGCACACATCAAGTCCTTTACAAATGAAAATCAGGGTTATTGACCGACGAGGTAAATATTGACCCAGGCCTCGAAAAATAATCAATCTTGATACTCAGTGAGATATGCATTACTGTTGTATTCTCCATGTCTTCATCAGAAATACTGGTAAATCCAATAAGGAAAGGAGTTTCAAAAGAAGAGTGATTGCTCCTTTTAAGTCAACATTCAAAAGGGTCAGAAGAAGATAGTGCTTCAGCAAAATTATATTCGCGTTTGATACGCCAATCAGAAAGCAAAGAGGAGCACCCAGACACCATTAGAAGAGGATCAAGTTGCAATTATTTGCACACTAGGCTGTTAGTGATGCCAGCCAGCCCAGGTTTGGCTGCCCATGTCCGCTTCTCTCATGATCACCTCCACACTTCCTCCCATGCATGAAAAACCTTCTCATCACACTTCATAAACTCACCACCTTATCCTATTTCAAATCTCTCCTTAACACCAACTTCTGCCTCAAAGCTTAGAGATTGCCACCGGTAGCACCGATTAAGTAAGCAGCCAGCTGCAACTTCGGCTTTTCAGCTAAACTCTTATTGTTACCTAACCCTCATCAACATCTTTGTTTCATACAATTGTTGCCTCCGCTTTAATACCTAGTCTGTAAGCACTCTGGAGCACAGACTTTGTTAAATGTCTGTACAGCACCTAACTTAATAGGGACCCGATCCTTGATTAGGATTGTGTGGCTGTGCTGGAATAAATTATTATTGTTACTGTTATTGTTGATTGGTTCTATTTCAGACCACAGCATTGCCCATAACTAATGGCATGTTTATATTTAAACAGCTACAAGCAGCATAGCTGGAGCTGCACTGCTGAAGCACTTCCATGTAGATTTACAACTCTTCTGACAAAAGGAACCAAGTATCAGAGGGGTAGCCGTGTCAGTCTGAATCTGCAAAAGCGGCGAGGAGTCCTGTGGCACCTTATAGACTAACTGAAGTGTTGGAGCATAAGCTTTCATGGGCAAAGACCCACTTCGTCAGATGCATGGCTCTGACAAAAGGAGTTCTCCTATCAGCATGCATACCCAGAGCCTCAAGAGGAGATAGCTAAGTTGACAGGAGAAATCTTCCATTCACGTCACACTATCTATACTGGGGGTTATGCCAGCATGGACATGTGTGTCAGGGGGATGAGTTTGACCAGCGCAAGTTCCCAGTATAGACTAAATCTAAGAAAGTTGCTTGTGCAGGACATACCAATCTATAAGCATATTCTCAGATCTATAATGAAATAGAAATAGTGCTGACACCTGGTGCACACAAGTGCAATAGCAGGGAATTAATGGACAGGAGTATTTCCCCAGTTTAGAACACTCATCATACATGGCATATTTGCATGTACTGCTGTCTGGATGGAATTAGCCCACTGATATGTCTCATTCCAGGTATGTTTTCAGCCAGTGATGAGCCAGGATTTAACAATATGTTAAACAAAGACAAAATATTAATGTTTACCTGCCTCCTCCCCTAACAGAGTTTTATGCAGCTGCCCTTGCCATATCATCAGGCCACCAGACCCAGGTCCTCTAGCCGTGCAGCTGATCCCATCACTCTCAGCCAGGCTGCCAGCTGTGTTCCTCCTTCCAGCGTCCAGCATGAGTTACTATTATGATTTCTAATAAGGTGTTGTCCAGGCTACCAAACTCCATTATACTAAATTATACAGTGCCATGGAACTGCTCACATGGTTAAGGGCTTTGGTGGATCAGGGCTAGAATGTTCAGCACCTATCAGGATTGAGCCCTAAGACAACATGCAACCTACAAAGGGGCAGGCAGTGAGAATACAAACAAAGAATGACCAATTTTTATAATGTAGTGTGCAAACGAGCCTCCTTTTCAAAGGAGGCTTGTTCAGTAGTACAGTATTTGGGAACCTCATTCTCATAGGACCCTGAATGGAGACTCTCCCCCTGGTGGCGTGTGGCAGCACTGCCATTGCATATTTCTGTGAGTGAGGATTTTAGTGAGGCTTCTACGTTGAACAGCACCCCTATGGGTCTAGTTCATTCAACTTCAAAGGTAGAACATCACACAGACAGTTCACTCTCTCTCTCTTTCTCTCTCTCTAGCTGGAGGAAGATGGGGCTGAGTCAGCCTTAATCTGTCAGCCCAGTTCTGTCCAAGATCCCTTTACACTGAGGGATACACTGGAGCCAGGACAATCATTTGGAGCCAGGAACTTCTTGTGACAAGCAGGGGAAGGGCCTATAGAGGCAAGGTATTTAAGGTCTTTGCAGACCCCCAGCTTCTGTACTTTGAGTGCCCTGACAAGCTCCCTGGAGAGATACAGATGCACTAGCTCTGAGAAAATAAAAACCCAAAAAGCTGCCACCATCAAGTGTTCTCACCCAAAAAACAGGCAGGAACACTTGAATTCCTTCCCCAGAGGTACCCCATGCTCTTTTGCCTCAAAAGAGCTTGAAAAAAGAAAAGAGAGAAACAAGCTGCAGTCTCTGGTAGCTGACTGCCCGGTTTTAGACAGGCAAATACACACCCTGGCTGTGTCTACATTGGCATCCCTTTCCGGAAAAGGGATGCTAATGAGACACATCGCAATTGCAAATCCGCGGGGGATTTAAATATCCCCTGCGGCATTTGCATTTACATGGCTGCCGCTTTTTTCCGGCTTGGGGATAAGCCAGAGAAAAGCGCCAGTCTAGACGTGATTCTCCGGAAAATAAGCCCTTTTCCGGAGGATCTCTTTCAAGTAGGAATAAGAGATCCTCCGGAAAAGGGCTTATTTTCCGGATAATCACGTCTAGACTGGCGCTTTTCTCCGGCTTATCCCCAAGCCGGAAAAAAGTGTCAGCCATGTAAATGCAAATGCCGCGGGGGATATTTAAATCCCCCGCGGATTTACAATTGCTATGTGTCTCATTAGCATCCCTTTTCTGGAAAGGGATGCCAATGTAGACACAGCCACAGACTCCCTGTTACTTTCCAGGACACAAGAATCAAATCACCTTAAAAAGTAATTTTTATTAACAAACAAAAATATACTTGATAAAACATACTTGGTTGCTACGTATTACAGAGCAACTAAGTAAATTTAAAACACAGAGGCTGTGTCTAGACTGGCCAGCTTTTCTGGAAAATCAGCCGCTTTTCCAGAAAAACTTGCCAACTGTCTACACTGACTGCTTGAATTTCCGCAAAAGCACTGACTTCCTAGTGTTAGATATCAGTGCTTTTTGCGGAAATACTATGCTGCTCCCATTCGGGCAAAAAGTCCCTGTCGGGGGACTTTTCCGCAAAAGGGCCAGTGTAGACAGCTGAGATTTGTTTTCCGCAAAAAAGCCCCGATCGCGAAAATGGTGATTGGGGCTTTTTTGCGGAAAAGCGCGTCTAGATTGGCCACTGACGCTTTTCCGCAAAAAGTGCTTTTGCAGAAAAGCATCCGTGCCAATCTAGACGCTCTGTTCCGAAAATGCTTTTAACAAAAAACGTTTCCGTTAAAAGCATTTCCGGAAAATCATGCCAGTCTAGATGTAGCCAGAGAACATCTCTGGGTATGCTCTTAGACAGTGAATGGCGGAGAGAAGACATAGATTCACATAGGGAAGTTTAACCAAACAATCAAAACAAAGAAAAATGCTCTGATCGCGACTAAATATATATTTTCCCTTTATTTACTCACAGTCCCTTCCTGGTTCAGTCCACTTCCATGTCCCAAATTCCTTGGATGCATGGTAGTCCTGACTGCATTTAAATCATTCTGTTCCTCTCAACTCCTGGCTTAACTTCCCACACACACAAAGAGCAGGCAAGGTATATTATACAATTCAAACTTCAGCACTGTATCCCCATTGGTTCCTCTGGCTCCCTCCCAACTCCCTTGACAGCCACCAGAACTTAACCTCCTCACTAAGTGCTGGCCATTACTCCTCCTATCTATCACAGAGCCATATCCCCTTCAGTTACCATTCACTTACAATTGTAGCAGGGTCATAAATAGCACTGTGGCTATTTATGGGCAGTTCCATTTTATAGCGCTCTATAAAATCATGAATGGTGTAGAAAAAGTTAATAAAGAAGAGCTATTTACTCCTTCTCATAACACAAGAACTAGGACTCACTAAATGAAATTAACAGGTAGCAGATTTAAAACAAACAAAAGGAAGTTTTTCTTCACACAACACATAGTCAACCTGTGGAACTCCTTGTCAGAGGTTGTTATGAACTCCAAGACAACAACAGGGCTCAAAAAACAGCTAGATAAATTCATGGAGGATAGATCTATCAATGGCTATTCGCCCAGATGGGCAGGAATGGTGTCCCTAGCTTCTTTGTCAGACACTGGGAATGGAAGACAGGCAATGGATAACTTGATAATTACCTGTACTGTTCACTCTCTCTGGGGCATCTGGCATCAGCTGCTGTCAGAAGATAGGACACTGGGCTATATGGACCATTGGTCTGACCCAGTATTACTGTTCTCATGTTCTTATGCTCTGAAAGTTGTACAGCAGGCATTGAAAACTGACTTTATAATTATGCTTCCCTCTCATCTCCTGAGTCTCCCACTTTTTCTGTCACAGGGTTTTCCTTCACAGTTCAGCCAGCATTGATGCCAGGCATGCACTCTGTAGCCTGACAGCTGAGCTTTAACTGAAGCATCTGAGAGTGGATATAGAATGAACCTGGGAGGATGAGGCAGCCAGTCTTTGCTGTATCCGGAACAGTATAACTCATGCAGCATACAATGACTCCGAGACACACCACCCTTTTCACAGACGCACCCCCCAAAATTATCCGTGTCTAAGGCAAGAATTTGCAGTATGTCTCTTTTACCAACTCTCACACTTTAATCACAAGTTTCATTGTATTTTTATTACAACTCTGTCTGCCAAAGTTATTCCCTGAGACTCTCAGCCTTCATTAAAAAAAGAAAGAGGGAGATGAAAAAAAGTTTCTAGCCCTCATGGCCCTAGAGAAAATCTTGAAAATGGGAGGCCAGAAGGAAAATAAAAAGACAATCTCTAAATATTGTCATGGTTTGAGGGGGGGTTGACTCACAGCACTTAGTTTGGCAATACTGCATTTCAATCAACTTCAGACAGAGCCCAGTGGCTTCAAAGAATGATAAAGATTCATACTGTGGCTTTAGGACTTTTGCTGCAATTGGTGGTAGGAGCCATGAAGCAGCAGGGCTAGAGGGTGAGGTAAGAGTGTCTCTTAGGCTATGTCTATACTGTAGCCTTCTTGCGGAAAAGCATATGCAAATGAAGTGTGGTGTGGAATATTGCCGCACTTCATTTGCATAAATAACGAGCAGCCATTTTTGCGCAAGAGGCTTTTGTGCAAAAACAAGCAGTGTAGACGGCTCCTTTTAGCGCAAAAAAACCCTCTTGCGCAAGAGACGTTCTTCCTGAAAAAATGTGCAAAAACGGTTGCTCGTTACTTATGCAAATGAAGTGCGGCAATATTCCACATCACGCTTCATTTGCATATGCTTTTCCGCAAGAATATAGACGTACTTAGTCATCCATAATTCCTTTGGGGGGTTCAGAAAGGAGGCACAGCAGTGCAGCATCTCTGTCTTCTGCAGTCTTTTCTCATGGCTCTACTTTTATCCCAGCTCTCCTATTCTTAGCCTCTCATTCAGGTGTCTGGCTGTTTGTTCAAAGGGAAAGCCAACTGACTGCTCAGTACATCTGCTCAGAATATGGAAATCAACTTTCACAACATTTTCAAGATGGCTTTTTTCAAAGGGGCTATTTCTTTGTTTTTCAGATGTTTTCTGCAGGATCTACTGTTATCCAATTTTTGGTAAACATTCTCAAAGATCAGAATTTTCAAAAAGATATTTTTTCTATCCCTGAAGTTTTGGTTTTGATTTTGACCCCTTGGTGATTAAAAGAACCAAAGAAATTTCTCCCTGTATTTTTGTTTAAATAAAGGAAAATGGAAACAAAAATGTTAAACTAGCAATTTTATCAAAAAATTAAAAAATTAGAAAATCAAAGACACAAGATGAGTGAGGTAATAGCTTTTATTGGACCAACTTCTGTTAGTAGAAGGCACAAACTTTAGAGCTTCACAGAGTTTTTTTCCCGGTCTAGGATAGATAACCATAATGTCTGAGATAAGTACAAGTTGCAACAAACTGTTAAGCATGAAGGGCTCAAATATGCTGTAGAAAACCACTTAAAATGAAGAGAGTAATTGAAGGTTTGCAGGCAACAGAACATGTCACAAACTGTTATGAATCATAAAAGCAATATTTCTGTTTAGACCAGTTATTAAGCTCCCAAACTCATCATTTGAAGGTGTGCAGGTTTCCTTAGAGGAGGAGGACTGAGAGGTCAGATATGGAGTAACTACTTTGTGAAAAGCATTCATCCAATCTGACCTAAAGAAGAGCTCTGTGAAGCTTAAAGCTTGTCCCTTCCACCTACAGAAGATGGTCCAATAAAAGATAATTCCTCACTTGCCTTCTCTCTTCTCCACCCTGGGACTAATATGGCTACAGTGACACTGCAAACAAGAAAAAAAATCAAAATCATTTTCACAAAAAGGCCATTTTTGTATATACATTTGAAAAATGATGCGTAGCTCTAGAGTAGAGCTCCTTCAGGGCACTCTGAGGCCTTGCACAGAGCACACTGAGGCAATGCCAGTGTGGTGTTTACTGCTCAGACTCCAGTGCCATATTGTTATTATTTCAAAGCCGCAGCTGAGACCACAATCACATTGAGCAAACTCATTGTAAGAGATGGTCCCTGTCCTGAGATACTTAACATCTAAAGAGCCAAGACAGGTACTGAGCAGGAGAGAGGAACATAAAAACATAAGAATGGCTGTACTGGGTCAGACCAAAGGTCCATCTAGCCCAGTAGCCTGTCTGCCGACAGTGGCCAATGCCAGGTGCCCCAGAGGGGGTGGACCGAAGACAATGATCAAGTGATTTGTCTCCTGCCATCCTTCTCCTGCCTCTGACAAACAGAGGCCAGGAACACCATTTCTATCCCCTGGCTAATAGCTTTTTATGGACCTATGAAATTATCTAGCTTCTCTTTAAACTCTGTTACAGTCCTAGCCTTCACAGACTCCTCTGGCAAGGAGTTCCATAGGTTGACTACGCGCTGTGTGAAGAACTTTCTTTTATTAGTTTTAAACCTGCTACCCATTAACTTCATTTGGTGTCCTCTAGTTCTTCTATTATGGGAACTAATAAATAAGTTTTCTTTATTCACCCTCTCCACACCACTCATGATTTTATATACCTCTATCATATCCCCCCTCAGTCTCCTCTTTTCTAAACTGAAAAGCCCCAGTCGCTTTAACCGCTCTTCATATGGGACCCATTCCAAACACCTAATCATTTTAGTTGCCCTTTTCTGAACCCTTTCTAAGGCCAAAATATCTTTTTTGAGGTGAGGAGACCACATCTGTACACAGTATTCAAGATGTGGGCGTAACATAGGGGCAGTAAGATATTCTGTATCTTATTTTCTATCCCTTTCTTAATAATTCCTAGCATCCTATTTGCCTTTTTGACCGCCGCTGCACACTGTGTGGAAGTTTTCAGAGAACTTTCCAGGATAACTCCAAGATCTCTTTCCTGATTTGTCGTAGCCAAAATAGCCCCCATCATACTGTACATATAGTTGGGGTTATTTTTTCCAACGTGCATTACTGTATACTTATCCACATTAAATTCCATTTGCCATTTTGTTGCTCAATCACTCAGTTTGGTGAGATCTTTTTGAAGTTCTTCATAGTCTGCTTCTGTCTTCTCTATCTTAAACTGTTTAGTATCATTCCCATCTAATGGATTGAAAATCAAGGTCCAGAGAGAGTAAGGGACTGATATCCTAAGGAGTTAGGTGACATATACATATACATTTACCACTAGGGCAGGTCTCTGATTCTTCATGAAGCAACCCATGATGAGCATATGAGCCTGAGGGCTTCTTGGAGGCTAACTTGAGGAGTCAGAGCCCTGCCTTAGTGGGAGCCCATCAAACCTTATGGTAAGTGTACAGCTGGAGGGGCTGATTTAGTAGTGTGAGCCCCCAAGCTTTCAATATCCAGATTCTTGGGTTGAACCCTCTGGAGTTGACTTGATTCTAAATCAAATTATAAGGGATCTTTCACATGAGATTTAAATGCATGGACATTAAAATCCAGGGGGACCTCTCCTTAGAGATGACATTGGCATTGACTTGCTTGTTACAGATTTGTCCTTCCGTTTTCCAATCTGCTCCTGCCCCTTGGCTTCAGCATATACAGCTGTAGCATCTAATCTGGGCATGAATTTACTACAGTATTTTTTATTGCAAGTGATTCGAACCATCAGTCCCAAAGGATCCCAAAGCACTTTTGAACCTATAAACACGCAAGTCCTATTGGAATCCAGCCCCCTTTCCTCTTGAACTTCACAGTGAAAGCATGGATATGATGCAGACTCTGTTACTCCAAAACCACAGAGCCATGCCACTGAGCTAAAGTAAAGTCTCCCATTGCTGTTAGCAGTAGTTGGCTTAAGACACACAGCTGAGTTATTTAAATTCCATACAATAGAGGGCAGAGGACTCCACTAGGCTGTTCTTTGTGCTAGTGAGATTCTTCTAGCTGAAGAAGGAAGAGAAAGAAGCAGTTCGCATTCTGTTTTCTACCAGAAAAGCAGTTGCTAATTAAACTGGCCTGGTCTGAAATGTTGTTAGCTGTAAAGCTTGGCCCCTTTCTCCTTCAAGATGTTACACTGCGCTTTGAAAAATCTGTTCGCACATCACCAGGAAAAATGAAACCAAATCACTCCACAGAAATCATTTGGTTTATCAGCTAACTTGGCTCCACAGTTTATTTTCAGAGCAGGAAAAGTTATTTTTGAATGTGTGTAAACTAAAATCAATGTACTCTTCAAAGACAGAAAAATCAGTTTACCAACAGCTTGCCACATACTTGAGGCTGAGAGCAAGAGAGAAGAGGGAATCAATAACCTCTCCTAACTCAAGAAAACTGATAACTCACAGTGCATTTGGGCCCAACCTCAGGATCCTAATGTATTGATGGGAACACAAAAACACAAAGAGGTTAAAGAAAGATAGATAGATAGATAGATAGATAGATAGAAAGATAGATAGAAAGATAGATAGATAGATAGATAGATAGATAGATAGATAGATAGATAGATAGATAGATAGATAGATAGATAGATAGATAGATAGGATTGGGAATGAGAAAGAGAAAATAGATAGATAGATAGATAGATAGATAGAAAGATAGATAGATAGATAGATAGATAGATAGATAGATAGATAGATAGATAGATATGATTGGGAATGAGAAAGAGAAAATATATTAGGTTAGATTAGATGTAGATAGCCCATTGCCACGCCACAATACAGAAAATGTTTGCGAGTTAACTAAAAATGAGCTTCTAGGAGTTGGGCATTTTTCAGCTCTCCCAGGTGTCTATGGGTGTGTCTAGACTACATGCCTCTGTCATCAGAGGCATGTAGATTAGACACATAGGCAAAGGCAAATGAAGCCGCGATTTAAATGATTGCGGCTTCATTTAAATTTAAATGGCTGCCGCGCTGAGCCGACAAACAGCTGATCAGCTGTTTGTCCGCTCAGCGCGCTAGTCTGGACGCTCCCCTGCCGACATCAAAGCCCTTTGTCGGCAGCCCCGTTATTCCTCGTGGGATGAGGTTTACCGGGGCTGCCGACAAAGGGCTTTGATGTCGGCAGGGGAGCGTCCAGACTAGCGCGCTCAGCAGACAAACAGCTGATCAGCTGTTTGTCGGCTCAGCGCGGCAGCCATGTAAATTTAAATGAAGC
The DNA here is from genome assembly GCF_052426305.1 of Pelodiscus sinensis. Lineage (NCBI taxonomy): Eukaryota > Metazoa > Chordata > Testudines > Trionychidae > Pelodiscus > Pelodiscus sinensis. Next base: position 32,174,634 of record NC_143065.1, read on the forward strand.
CGCGATCATTTAAATCGCGGCTTCATTTGCCTTTGCCTATGTGTCTAATTTACATGCCTCTGACGACAGAGACATGTAGTCTAGACACACCCTAAATCTCCAGCAGCTGAACTCTGGCCTGTGCTGGAAACCACACACTTGCAGGAAGTTTCACTGGCAGAACAATTGTAGATTTTTTTCACATTTACTTGTTGATAAACTGTGAGCCTCCTCAGTTGGACTCTTCTCATAAAGCACAGGGAAAATCTTCCACCCTGTGACTCCCTGCTCATCAGGTTGTTTGTCCCTATCCATCAGGCTGCTGCAGACTGAGGATCAGTCTGGAATTTCCAGTCAATCTGCTCAGTAGTATTTGAACCATTTTGCATTTATCGCTCAAGTTCTTGGACCCATCTCCACATTCTCCTAGTGAATGACAAGGGCACAGTAACAACTCATCCCAGCCCTGCAGTGGACTTGAAATTCTTTTGGGCTGCAGCAGTCTCATGAGATTTTGCCACCCACCGGATTTTTTTTCTACCAAAAGTAAAAAATCAATTTTCACCAAAATAGTTTGACTGATAAATGTGCAGAAAAGGAATTCCACAGTGCAAAATAATTAGGCTATTTCCCAGAGGCTCTGGAAGCCATCAATTAGATTTGAGTCTCTCGCGACTGGAGTATTACGCTTTAAGAAAAGCAGTGCAAAACCCTTACATATGAATTAAATTGAGAGCCTGAACTGCAGGAGAAATCAGGAATTAGAACTAGTCAACCTTTCTTCCTCCTTCATCCCACCCCTCCCCCAATAGTGCAGATTCAGGTTGACCAAAACATTTAGTGAACTCGGGTCAAAATCACCAAACTTTTTCAGTTAAAACTGAAAATATATGTAAAAAAATAGAAACGTGTTGGCATTTTCTAAGCAAAATATTTAGATTTTTCAGGTTGAAACACCTTTTTGTTCAAATTTTACTGCAATTTTATTTTTAAAGCTTAAAAACATTTTGTTTGTCCCACAATAAAATATTGTGGGTTATCCACTAAACTGAAAAATCAGTTATTAGCACATTTCTACCAGGGATTTTAAGAAAATCAGGCACTTAGACTAAGGCTTGCCATTCACTGTCATTTGAAAATTTACATGTAGTTACCATGACTACCTACGCAAATGCCCAATTAGATGATTAACTGGGGATACACATGTGCAGTGCTATTGTGAGGACTGCTGTATCTAGCTTGCAAAGTCAGCCACTATTCTCCTCCATAAAGTCATCACAGGGGAGTTTCTCCACTCATCTAGATAGCTCTTATTAGATATAAGGCTTGGGAAGAGCTGCTTAACTCTCTGATTAATAGATGAGGTTTCAGTTAACCGTACCTTTCCAGGAACCCAAAGCTACTGGCTAGTTGCTAACTATGAAACATCCTGCTCCCATTGAAATGAATGGCAAAAATTATCATTGACTTCATTTGGAGTGGGAAGATTCATTTGGCCCTGATTCAGCAAAGCGCTGAAACGAATGGGACTTAAGCTTGAGCATAAAATTATGCACATGATAAAATAATTTATTGAAATGGGGACTACATCAAATGAGGTATGTGAAAGATAACAGAGTATCTGGTGACACTGGCCAGATTGACTATCTAGTACCAAACTAGATACACAACAAGTAGGTGACATGCATGACTCTGTTAATCTGTGCGTAACATTGAATATTCAAGAATGCGGTGACACTTAAAAGACTAACACATTTATTAGGGTATTAGAGAATAAGCTTTCGTGACCTACAACTCAATTCCTCAGCTGCTGAAGAGAAAAAGAAAGATGGGGGACTGGGGGAGACAGAATGTAGAGAAGGGCTAAGATATCAGTGATAATTAAATCAGAACATATGTGGCTCATCTCCAATACTGGTGAGAACCTGAGGGTATGGAGATGGGAAACTACCTATTGAAATGAGAGAACCACTCAATGTTTGTTTAGATCTTGGTTCAGGGTGTCAAATTTACATATGAATTCCAGTTTAGTAGTTTGTTCCACTTTCTCAGCAGCTCATCTGAAGAAGTCTAGACTTTTCCCACAAAAGCTCCTGTTACTACATATTTTTTTTTAGTCTCTAAGGTGCCACAGGATGACTCGTTCTTCTCACCACCATTGGAGATGAGCCACATCCATTCTGATTTAATTAGCACTGATGTCACAGTCCCATCTCGATATTCTCTTTTTTTCTGTCTTTCGTTTTCTTTTCAGCATCTGATGAAATGAGTTGTAGCTCACGAAAGCTTATGCTCTAATACCCTAACAAACGTGTTAGTCTTTGAAGTGCCATCAGACTCCTTGTTTTCATGAAACAGACTAACACAACTACCCCTCTGAAACCTATTGAATATTCAGCTATTCCTCAGCTGCCTTTCAGATGGTCCCAGCTGGAAACAGGAACACACTGTCATGCTTATGGCTAATTAATGTTTATTTAAATTTTAAACAATATATTGTTATATTTTCACATAAATCTTTCGCTTTTCCACCAGGGACTGTTGGTGCATGAGACAGAATCCTTGATTTGCTCACCACAAGCCTCGACTGAGCACCGTCTAGTGGAGATTTCTTCTCTACTCTTTGCTGCCTTTCATGCTGAGGCCTTTCAGCCAAAGGAGAGAAGAGGAGACTCCCTTCACTGACAGAGAAGCACAGAACATCATCCCCTTTTGGGATGGTTACTGTGCTGCCATCCATATTCATGTTGTTCTGATATGGGCTGGAGATGTCTAAATAGGGACCAAACTGTGCTCAGCTCTCTTCCACTGGATTGAGATCTTTGCAAACTCTCTCCCCTCTCGACCAGAAATGATCTGAAGGGAACACTAATGATGGATAATACTTCACACTGATCTGCACTTTTCTCATCTGAAGAATCTGAAGCTTTATGAAATGTGGGCACAGCAATCCCCACAAAGAATAACACCTTGCACAGAGAGGAAAGGCTATTTGCCCAAGATCACTCAGGGCACGTCTACACAGCAGGGCTGCGTCTAGATTGGCATGATTTTCCGGAAATGCTTTTAACGGAAAAGTTTTCTGTTAAAAGCATTTTCAGAACAGAGCGTCTAGATTGGCATGGACGCTTTTCCGTAAAAGCACTTTTTGCGGAAAAGCGTCCGTTCCAATCTAGTCATGCTTTTCCGCAAAAAAGCCTTGATCGCCATTTTCACAATTGGGGCTTTTTGGCGGAAAACAAATCTGAGCTGTCTACACTGAGCAAAAGGGACTTTTGCCTGAACGGGAGCAGAATAGTATTTCCGCAAGAAGCACTGATTCCTTACAGTAGGAAGTCAGTGCTTTTGCAGAAATTCAAGCGGCCAGTGTAGACAGCTGGCAAGTTTTTCCGGCAAAGCGGCTGATTTTCCAGAAAAACTGTCCAGTCTAGACACAGCCCAGGGGTAAAGCCAAAATAAGATATTCAACTTGAGCTTCATCAATTGCGTAGCTGAAGTCAAAATAGCTTATTTCAGCTTTTGGCGCTGTCTACACAGCAGGAAGTCTGAGAAAAAGCATTCTTCCTCCAACTTCTATTACTCCTCCTACAATGAGCATTACAGGAGTCAAAGTAAGAAGTCCTCCAGCTCGATATTATTTTGACATTATGTCGAAATAACTGCTTGTAGTATATAAGTGGACTATGTTATTTTGGAATAACATTGCTGTGCAGACACACTATTAGGGAGTCAGTGGCATGCTCAGAAAGCAAATCAACATTTCCTGACTCCCAGTCCACAGCTCTAACTACTGCCTGCCTGCACAGCAAACACTGCAAGAAACCTCTAAAATATTTAGGGGATCCCCATTCCAAGTAGTTACCACATGGTATCCTGTCTTCGGGCAATTTGTTACTTCTATGCTCTGCTTTCTCAGATAGCATGGATTTTAGGCACAGAACTTCCAGAATCTACATGTTAACTTCAGCTCTCCCAACCTTAAACTCTCCCCAGCAACAAATGTGCTCTCTAGACTGGCGAGGACATCAGAATGTAGGGTTGTTGCTTAGAAGGGACAATAGGCAGTACAATATCCAAACTCCTCCCCACTCCCAGATCTCCCAAGGCCTCTTCTCTCTTAGACCTGGACTGTACAACACCGGAGTATTTTGGGAAGGCTGTAACAACTGAATCATGGAGGGTTATTAATATAAGGGAAGATGGAAATGACTCACCAATGGAGCCCGGCCAATGCTGCACAGATAGTAGAGGAGGCCCTTGGTGTGGTAAATGGTTGGATGGAGCTGGCAGCTGGGAGCCAGCCACTGTCTATTCAGATCATCCCCACTCAAGGAGCACCGGTGGCTGGAATCACAAAACAAAACACACCGCAATTAAAGTAACAAAAACAATTCAGTGGTTTCAAAATAACAGCTGTTTCTGGAAAGGTCCTGTACTAGGACAGGCTCAGTTTGTGAGGCTAAGTCACAGATAAATATCTGAATTTCAGATATGGGCTTGAATGAACTGAAACTCCACTGGAGCTTATTTTAAATAATTCTGCAATTTATGAATGATCAATTTCCTTTTCCTACGAGTCCTGCATAGTTAGATTCTAGGTCACTAATGCAGTTTTGATTTACTCACGGACTCATGTTAAACAGGACTAATACTCTTTTTCTTAAACTCTAAAATATCGCTAAAGTCTGTGGCGGTAAAAAGGGTTGGTTTTTCAAAGCCAACATTGGACATAAGGATGCCCAATTATCGGTTGTTATAATTGGAAAATCAGTCAAGTCCCTTTGAAAATCTATAGGCACTTGTATGGGCTGAGCAGAATATCTCTTGCATGGTTTTTCACTCAGGAGAAATTCAACCATCGCAAGCACATACCAATAAGATCTTTATGATATACATCCCTGGTATAGAAAACAATTGGCTGTAGTGGGAGTTTAACTTCACTGTAAAAGCTGACTAAAACCTAAGTAAGGACCTCAGTTTTTGGACCAAAGACTTTTACCTTAACTCAATCAAACCTTCCTTTCTGGTTCTTTTTCACTGGCTAATACACTGTGCTAGATGTTTGACTGCATGGAGGAGAGGTTATATATTTTAGTGCAATTATGCAGATCTGAGTGATCTCTTTTATAATGACTTTGTTTTAGTTCCAAGCATCCTTACTCTATGCAAAGGGTTCATTCTAACTGGAACTGCAATTTGCAAATTGTGATGCACGGATGAAGCTTAGGCCGCCGTTGGATGGGAATTCATGATAAGTCCTACCATTTTAAAATCAACCATATCTACTGAAGAAGATTTGCTGTTAGTTTAATAAACTGGAGTTGGAATTTCCTTGAAGATGTATTCTAAACATCCACAGCTCCACAATTATTTTAATAGGGGAGATACCATGTTCTGTCACTTCTCCCACTGTAATGAATGTTCCAGCTCTCTAACAACTCAGCAGCAACAACCTGCTATCATGTGTGCATGAGTGAGATCTCAATTCACAAGCAAAACTTTTACACTGGTAAATTTCACAATTTAGGTTGCATTGCACACACCTTCAGCACCATCAATAGCTGATTTAAGATGCTTGGAGGGAAACAGCTGTAAGACTATTCAGAACCTTTAGAGAGGAATAGAAGCACAGGAAGTCTGACAGGAGGAAAGAAGGAGTAGAAAGAAATAGGATACACACTATAGAGAGTATTATATTTCACATACACACACACACAATGTAAAATCACAATGTTCTGATGCCATCTTGGGTTCCTAGTGACATCAAAACATCCATTCCAGTTTACTTATTGTCACCTGAATTTCCTTTTCTCTTTAATTCACAGTTCCCTTGCTATACATTCTGCAATTTACAAAGCATTTACAATAGCTAACACCCTGGAAGCCAGAATTTGCAGGTAAGATCATTGCTGTTTAAAAACTTGCCAATTTACTGTAGTGTTTATGAGTGGCCTTTCACACAAAGTTAACCCTAACCTCACCCTTTCTCATTTTTTTGCTAGTCATATTTGGGCCCCTAGGTGTTTTAATGCATTGCTACCCAACTACCTCTGAAGAATGATATCTCCATGCAAAAAACACCTGTTGCACTGAATGGCATTCACCTCACTTATAAGTGACTGTGGAGAAAATAAGATCCAGACTCTTCTCTGAGCAGCGTGTCCTCCCATGACCACTTAAGTCAATGAGAAGTACTGATAAAAATATAGAATGGGCATCCCATGGGAAAGAGCAATATTTTGGACATTTATTTTTATTCTGAAACAACTTTTGACCTTCACCCTTGGCTGATTTCCAAAGGAACTGAATTTAGAAATACAGAAATATGTTGTTTCAAAATTTTCAGTCTAAACAAAATGTTACAATGTTTTCAAAGTCAGGGCTTTCCTTAGAGCCAAGTTCGGGATTATTTGGGTTCTCCATATTTACAACCCTCGTGTTGAATGCTTATTATTAGCTCATTTTATTTACTCCATCTGCTTTTTTAAAAAAATCCAGAAGCCCTTGTTTAATATAATTCTTCTCAGTGGGTACAATGTCTCTCCATGGTAGTTAGTTACAGACTGATGGTTATGTCATGAGTTTATAAAACAACACATGGCCAAACAGTAGGGGCCTGTGCATGGGAGGGGAGCACGAGAGAGACAGCATAATTCATTCCCTCTTTTCAATCATTACCATCATTGAAATCATCTTTAAATATTAGCACTATTGCCTATTAGTCCATATTGATGGTCCTTGGGTTGTTGCAGAGCTTTAATTAAAGTATGATACATTGATTCTTTTTTTTCCATTAAAGCCCGTCTACTTCAACGACTGCTTCATGCCATCCCTGTTCCCTATTTTCTTCCTTTCTTCTCTCCCTTTCCTAATACCGATGACATTTGCAGATAAGGGTATTGTCTGCTATGCCTGGCAGCCAAGGATGAAGGTAAAATATTAAGCTGATCTCAAGCACTGATACCAAATAATAGGAGTGGGAAGCCAAGACTGGCTTTTGTGTGTTTGCCAGGATACAATGAAATTCACTTTCCAGATCAAGGCTGTTCATTACCTGGCATCTCCAACCTAGTAGATTTGCTGTAAATGTGTGGTGTCTGCCTTCTTTAGCAAGACTCCTTGCCACCTTTGCTAGGACTAGCTGGAACTCAACAAAAACAATGAAAGTGTTTGCTTCTGAAAGATTTCCAATGCTCCAAAAAATGAGTCTGCTTTATGTGTCTTTGTGCAGATTATTTGTAATTCATCTATTTGTTAGCATTTCAATCAGATGTGTTATCCATTCATTAAATCCTTGTTAAATGCGCTTTTATTGTTCACGTGCCTGATGCTGAGCATTGGCCTCAGATCCATGTTCTATTAACTCTTTGACCTTTACACACTGGGAATCATTATGGTCTAGAGAGAGCCTTTGGACAAGGAGCAGTGTAGAGCTGCTGGAAGCAACTCTAGGAAAGAAGAGGCAATTTTTTCCTTTGCTCCCCTTTTGGTAATTGTGTGCTCATGACACTGGTGAAGGAAAAAAATACTCCTCACCCTCTCCAATGTACAATGAGGCTGTCAGAGGAGTAGAGGTATCTTTGTGACTCATTAGAAAGCACAGGTGAAAACTTACACAACAGGGAGGCATTTGAAGATGAGCGAGCCTCTGTTCCTACTATGGAGGTGTCTGCAAATCTCTATAATGCAGATATGTTTGTGCAATGACACAGGACATGAGAAAGTTTCCAGTAACCATAACTTCCTACATTCACTTCTGCTCTCTTAGATATGCTGTGTCACAGTGTAGCACTAAAATAGCTCTTGTCTCCTTGATAAATAAGATGGGGCCATGCACTGTGGGAAAAGGTGGATCTGAACAAGATTATTCTCTGTCTTTGCAACACACTAATTACAGGGTTTGCTATTGGGTAGAGCCTTCAGATTTTGTTCCTTAGGCATCCTAAATATTCAAGCGGATAAGCAGCCTGAAAAATGAAAGCCGGGAGTAGGAAGTGATATGGTCACAGGTGCTAACTATACTCATGCTGAGCACAAGAGCAACTACTTCTGAGAAATGAGGCCCTACTTCTAGGGCATAAAGACCATATCATACTGGTTATACATTTAGAAGTCAACATGGTCCTTGCATGGCTGGACACACAGTATGCAGGATGGGCAAATCCAGAAATCAACATATTATCAAGCCTTCTTCTACACATCCAATATGCAAATGTACTTAATGTCTGTTGTACTGGTTTAAACCCTGTTTCTCTTTAAGAAAGCTATCAAATACCTGGGCTTCTAACTGCAGTATATTCTCTGCATGGAAAGGACTGATGGTGAGATAAGCAGAGGGATATACAGGTTCCAATCCTAAACTCACTGAAGTTAATGGCAGTCTTTCCACCCACTTTAATGGGCCTTTGGATCAGGCCTATAGATAGAAAGGGACAAACAAAGAGAGCACTGGAGAAGGACAGAGGTGAAGAGAGGAAAAGAACAAAAATACAGAAAGTATGATATAAACAGACACACAAAAGAAAGAGATGCACGAGGATAAACAAAAAGTGAAAGTTATTATTTGAGTGAGAGGGGAAGAAATGGAGAGGAAGAAAGAAACAAATTCACTTTTTAAATAAAAAATGTTTGCTGACTCAAAATCTCCTGTCCATTACAGATAAATGGAGAAATAGGATCCAGCATATTGAGTGAATGAAGTCAGGACTGATGGTAACAAGACCTGGGGCCCAGTGTGCATTGTGTTTGATATTTAAAAAAGCAGCATCACCATTCACTGCACATCCGAATAACAGAAGGCAATGCTGATGCAGGGTAAACTAATCTATAAAGCGAAGTAGATGCACATAAGCATCAGGAGAGAGATGCTTGGGAGAATCTCAGACAGGCACAGGATCTTGGACTTTGAAAATAACTACTGCCAAAAAGGAAGAAAAAAACAGAACTTGTGTTATGGTAGTTTGATAGCATAATAATCCATCATTTCACCTGACTGATTTTCACATTGTATTTTCAGTGTGAGGAAGATCCCAAGAGGTCAGATGAAAGGGGCATCTCCAATAAGACTGCTGCTCCTGATCTTAGAATCATAGAATCATAGAATAATAGGACTGGAAGGGACCTCAAGAGGTCATCGAGTCCAGCCCCCCGCCCTCAAGGCAGGACCAAGCTCCGTCTACACCATCCCTGACAGATGTCTATCTAACCTGTTCTTAAATATCTCCAGAGAGGGAGATTCCACCACCTCCCTTGGCAATTTATTCCAATATTTGACCACCCTGACAATATTTGACCACCCTGAGGAAGATATTAAAAGAACATAATTTTCTCTTGCTTTAATTCCCAGCCCTCTGGACCAGCTCAACTTTCTTCAATATTTGTGCATCCCCATGGTAATGATGTATCATGGTGTTGCAAGGAGATGTCCTCACCAGAACATTATCATGATGCAACATCCCCAGGTAATTGTAGGGCTCTTTCATTAACCTGAAAGATGGTACAGACTGAGGAAATGAGAACAAATCCTCACATTTTCAGGACGGCTGTCATTCAAAGGTCAGTCAGTGTTATTTGACTTGACTATGACTGGTGTTCAGGTGGTATGGCCTACCCAAATATGCAGAGGTATTCTGTTGGCACCCAGGAAGCCCAGACTATTTGATCCTATTAATGCCAACTTAAAGAATACAAAATGGTTTCTCTGAAACAAAAAGAACTAGGGACAAAGAAGAAAAACTCCAGACATACCCATGCTTAGGAAGATTATATGCAGTTTGTTTGCTATGAACAACAAAGAAAAATATTGACCAGGGACTGAGTTTGGACCAGACCCCAAGTGTTTATGGTGAGTTAGAAGCAGGGTGGGAATGACACTCCCTTCCATACTCTGGGACTATGTCTACACTGCAATTAAAAAACAGTGGCTGGCCCATACCAGCTGACTTGGTCTCACAAGGGTCAGGCTGCAGGGCTGTTTGACTGCAGCGTCCTTAGTGTTTTCTACTTCCTCTGATGGCATACATCAATAGTCTACAAGGAAACCTCAGTTTCTTTTAGTTACAATGGATTCACACAGAGTTCAGAGTGGCTGTTGCTTCTCAGCTGGTTCTGAGACCAACCTCCTGGTGCCATACTGGTTTACTGCTAGGCCTTTAGGATGGAGATTTCCAATGCTCCCTTCTCCTTGGTATTATGTGACACATGTACAAAGCTGTACTTATCTTCCTGAATGACACTTATGCCAACCATTTATTGATGCCATTGAAGGTCTCCTTCCCAGTTAGCATGGCGGCAACAGCAGCAGCAGCATGATTTTACCCTTTCGGCACACACTAATGAATTCACAATGCATAATGCTTCCTTTTGGGCAAATGCTGTTCTAAAGCATCACTCTGCCAGCTTCCACTTGCCTCCTTATAGCAGAGAACTGCCACTAATTAACTTAATGAGCCTTCAGTGTTTCATCTTCTACATCTGAGTGATTTTGTCACAATGGACAATCCTTTCTTCTTAAGATAAATGATAGAGAATTTGTGCTTTCTCAGCTTCGTGCATGTAAGGATGTCATGATCCTTGTTCAGCTCTCTATCATGAATCCTCCTTTTGACTTGGACACATTTTGTTAAATCAGATTTTGTTACAAACCAGTTAGAGACACAGAATGAAATCTGCTTTATCCCCAGCTAATGTTATCAAAGTCAAAATCAAATGAGACAACTGTATAAATGATTGGCTGAAAAGGCGAGTTGACAAAATTAATACAGAGTGGTACTGCTACATCATAGTCACATACAAATGTCACAAGATTTGTCCATGAAACTCACATTTATATTTCAGTGAATGTTGGACAACAGCCTTGAGCATTAAACACTGTAGGGCTGATTCACGCATTTAACCTAGTACATTGGGCAAAGAGTTTGCAAATCATTACCAGAAGCAGGTGGTAAGATGTAATAGCTACTGAACACTTACTTTACCTGGGTGAAAATGAGAATATAAAGTGTAGGATAATGGTGAATCAAGATGCCTACATGCATTTCTTGTACTTCCGATGCAGCAATAACAATTCACAACAATAATAAGAACTGTAACTTGCACTCCTTCACTGACTCTCCTCTCATGTTTGTAAAATGCTTATTGTGTCATGACAGGAAAAGACTTACAACAAAATGGTAGATGAAAACTGCTTTTTGACAGAAAACTTGATTTGCAATATATATATATATATATGTTTTTCATGAAAAGTGATTTCTGATTTCTGCAGAAAATTCTAACTTTTAATTGAAAACAGAACATCTGAAAGCCAAAATATTTGTTTTGGGCTTTGGTCCACCCCCTCACCTCCACATTTCAGCAGCTGAAAAACAAACAAAGAAAATTAATCTGGAAATGCTGCCATGGTGTATGATGGGAGTTGTAGTTAGGGTACTTCATGCTCCTGTTTTCTCTGAGCTGAGTCCCTGGCTGGGCTATATCTCCTATGATGCATCACACAGTGAGGGACCCCTATGATTATGGCTCAGTAGGTCAGGAGCCTGAATTGCATCATCACAGATGGAGTCTGGTTCAGGAGCCTGGCCCAGGAAAATGGAGTCATGAGGCACCGGAACTACAACTCCCATGAGGCATGCTAGAGGAATTTCTGAATATAAACTTTTTAATTTAAAGCAAATGTTTTTGGCTAAAAGTTTTCAGTTTTCAATTTTTCACTGAAAAGTTAAAATTTTCCATGAAAAAAACCAAAACAGGTTCTAACCAGCTCTACTTATAATGGAATATGCAGTATAACTGTAGTCATATTGTTCCCAGGATATTAGAGAGACAAGGAAGGTGAAGTGATATCTTTTATTGGACTAACTACTGTTGGTGAGAGAGACAAGCTTTCAAGCCACACAGAGCTCCTTCTCTTGAGCTTGAAGGTTTGTATCGCTCTCCAAGAGAATTTGGTCCAATACAAGATACTACTTCACCCCTCTTGTATCTGTAACCCTCATGGAAAACAGGCAAACAAATCCCAGTTTTGCAGCTTGAGGGAGTGAGAGATGAAATGACACACCTAAAGTTTCAGAAGTCAATCAGTGATAGAACTAGGAACAGCCTTTTAAAAACAGACTTTCTTAAACCTGTGCAAACTCCTGTGTGGATACTCTTAAACTGATTTATACCTGCTTTATATTCATTTATCCTGAAGTGATGCCTAACCAGCTTAAACTAAATTGTCCATAGATAGGTTTGTACCAATTTAACTGAGTTGATTTAAAAACCAGTTGGTTGAATCAGTTTAATTTAATCCTAGTCCACACTATATAACAAAGAAGAGCAAAGCAGCCCATCAAAGGTATAAAGGAGATTAAAGGGATAGGGCTACAATCTAAAATCATGCACAAAAAAAGAGAATTTGATGACAGCTCTTCTGGGATTGCCTTGTTTCAGTCCGCCAAAATTTCAAACCAGCCAAGAAGCCCCAGGGCATGACTCCCTCTGGAGTACCTGATCACTGATCCTCCTTGCTGAGTTTCACAGATCACTGGAAGAGAAACAAAACTCTCCCAGCAGCTACTAGGAACCACAAAGCTTAATCTCAGATCTCTAAAGATGTGTTACCACTAAGCCACAGGGTCAAATCATACCAGCACAGCTGTGGGTCAACACCAGTCAAAACACATTTTTGGTTCAAATGAGATGGGTATGACACCACACAGAACGCAACAGTGAGGAAACCATCATGCTAAGGGTAAGTCCTTCATGGACTTCTGCTGAGAGGAACAAGGCATGCCTTTGCATGTTTTTGTCTAACCTCTAAGTTGGTTTTGTCCAACCTAAGTAGGTTTTGTCCAACCTTGTATAAGCCAGTAGAGGCTAAGCATATCACCATCCAGTAAGAGAGCAGACTGGAGACCTGCAGTTCTCATTAGGTGCCTCTAGGGTACGCACTGCAACCTGACAAAGTATCAGTGGGTTACAAGAGATGGCATCCCACAACAGAGCAGGGCAGTGAACTGGGACTGAAAACATTATACAGAACCTGATAAGAGGGGACCAGAGAGAGACAAGGAAGGAGGAGGAGACAGAAGTGGAAGAGGCCAGAGTCACCACTTGTCAATGGGGCATGCGTTGTGATAAACGTTCCCAGTATATCGCTCCAAGTCACCACGTTCACCCCCACACTCACCCCGCCCACCCACCCCCATTCTCAGAACTTCCGTTGGCAACTATTCTTGATTAGGTAGCAGAGAGGAAATAATCTCACACACAGGGAGTGCCAACCTTTGTCCAGCCCAGTGTACACTGTCAACTTGCAGGCCAGATGCTGCTCTGGAACACTGCATGCTGGGACATTTACTTTCCTGGTGCGGGCAAGCTATTGTCTCTTTCCCCTTTCCCAAGTGCTCTTCCTCAGTAAAAAGGAGCGATGACGAGGAGTTTCTTCCAGTCACATCTCTATAATAATCAAGACAGTGGAATTGCAGAATTACATCAGTGAGGTCACTTTTAGCTGCCCCAGCACTGTTTTAAAGCTTCAAAGCTCAGGGGAGGGGGAGATAATGATAGACAGAGAGAGAGAGAGAATTATTATCCCTTTACAATGCTGTCTACAATTCATTTTTATATCAATGCCCATGAGTCAAATCAGATTCCTTCTACTTTCCCAGAGCAGGAATAAGCACGCAGTGTTTTGGGTCTGTGGTTGTGGTAATTGTATTTTTGCTGGTCAGTTGTCCAGATTAGTAATGGAGTGAAAAAAGGGACTCTGTTCTTCCCAATGCAATGTATGTAGGGACATGATGTGATTTATAGCAGAATTAGCCACTGGCTGACAAATGAGAAGACACAGCACACTACCCCGTAAGTAAATTATAGCTTTGACAAGGTAGCATTAACTGAAATATGCTGAGTGGTAGCCTACAAAAGAACAAGAAACAATGAAATGCATCATATGCCAACTCTCTTCTTCTGCAAGGAAAGCAGGTAGGCTACATAAAGTATGGTTTTTCATCCCCCATTAGGTGAAATTAATATTATAATGATTGTTAATTTATTACTAATATCTACTCTATAGCATCACTAGACATTCTCACTCCCAGTTCGGCATCCAACTTTACTAAAGCAAATCCTGTTGTTAATCTCACATGACATCTAAAGGCTCTTTCAGTGGCAAATACTCTTGCTCCACAGATTAATGATACTTTTCCACAGTTTATTGGATGAAATCTGGCTAGTAATCCACCTAGTAATTCTGGTTTGCTATTATTGCACTGGTCCAGCAGGGCACTTCCACTTCAGCAGGGTGAATTCCAATAAATAACCGTGAGTTCCTGAAATAAAACTCCAATGGGTATTTCTTTTTTCCCCCCAACAGACTCCCTTCTGTGGGAGATGAGCAATATCATAGAACCAGACCTCTGTGTAACATAGCCTGTGTTCCAGAAAACAGGAAGGCCAATTCTGTTCTATGTGATATCAGCAGAAGTTACAAACGCATAATGGAGACCAAATATGGGATGTATGTCTTTTCCATTCAGTTACATGCTTTTCCCTCTGTGGGCTCCTTGCTAGTACAAGGTAATTCATATGTAGACATACCACCCATATATAATACTTCAGACATTGGCAGGGTTTACCCTACTAAAATATCATACTTGTGTTATTCAGAAAGATCTGTAAAAAGTGCGGATGACTCAGGCAAGGCTATCATTTATGAGAGTTAGGGGGGCACTAGTCCCCCTACCAAAGTTGGAACCCCTGGATTTCATGCTTAAGATGCATGCCCTAACTCCAGAGGTAGCTCTTAATTGCAACAGAGTTTGAGCTGCTTCAGCTTTGCCTTTGAGGCAGGGAGTTTGTTATAAAAAGAGTGAGACAGGTGATTAAGAATGAGAAAAGCCTGTGCATTCAAGTAATTGAATGATCATTAGATCACCATGAAAACATTGTTGGTTACTCCACTTAAAAGATAGGAGGAAAAAATAGGAATGAGTGTTGTGCTGCTGGGATTTGCTATTTGGACCACTGCTGTTAATGTTCTTGAAAATGGGGTGAACAGTGACTAATCCAAAGCTGACTGCAAAGAGTTACAAAGGATCTCACAAAACTGGGTGATTGGGCAACACAAGGGCAGATGGAATTCAGTGTTGATAAGTGCAAAATAATGCACATGCAAAAATATAATCCTAGCAATACATACAAATATGATGGGGTCTGACATGCCTGTTACCACTCAAGAAAGAGATCTTGGAACCATTGTAGATAGTTCCCTAAAAACATCTTCTCAATTTGCAGTGGCAGTCTAAAAACTAAAAAGCTAACAGAATATCGGGAATCATTAGGAAAGGAATAGATAAGACAAATACCATATTGCCTCTGTATAAAGTCATGGTATGCCCACATCTTGAATACTGTATACAGATATGGTCATCCCATCTAAAAAAAGATATATTGGATTTGGAAGAGTTACAGAAAGGACAACAGAAATGACTAGGGGTAAAAAACAGTTTCCATATGAGAAGAGATTAACAAGACTGGGACTTTTTAGCTTGGAAAAGAAATGACTAAAGGGTGGGAGAATATGTTAGAGGCCTAGAAAATCATGAATGGTATAGAAAAAATAGAATAAGGAAATGTTATTCATTCCTTCACCAACATAAGACAAGAAGCTGACCGAATTAAATTTATAAGCAGAAGATTTAAAACAAACAAAATAAATTATTTTGTCACAGTCAGCTTGTGGCACTCTTTGTCAGGAGATGGTGGAAAGGCTCAAACCATAACAGGGTTCCAATAAGAACAAAATAAGTTCAAGGAGGATAGGCCCATCCATGGCTACTAGCCAGAATGGGAAGAGATGGTGTCCCTAGCCTCTGTTTGCCAGAAGCTAGGAATGGGAGACAGGGGAAGGATCATGATGACATGATGATTACCTCTTCTGTTTATTCCTTCTGAAGCACCTGGCATTGGCCACTGTTGGGAGACAGGATACAAGGTTTGAAGGACCATTGGTCTGACCCAGTATGGTCATTCTGATGTTCCTATATAGAGCTGAAATGTATCTGCCGTCTGCCGTAACCCATTAGACCTCTCTCCCCTTCCAGAGCTGAGATAGAGCCCAGGAGTCCTGACAGGGTGGGTGTGTCTAGACTACATGCCTCCGTCAATGGAGGCATGTAGATTAGACAGATCGGCAAAGGGAAATGAAGCCGCGATTTAAATAATCGCGGCTTCATTTAAATTTACATGGCTGCCGCGCTGAGCCAACAAACAGCTGATCAGCTGTTTGTCGGCTCAGCACGCTAGTCTGGACGCTCCGCACCAACCTGAAAGCCTTTTATCGACATCCCCGTTATGCCTCGTAGGATGAGGTTTGCCGGGGATGTCGATAAAAGGCTTTCATTTCGACAGGGGAGCATCCAGACTAGCGCGCTGAGCCGACAAACAGCTGATCAGCTGTTTGTCGGCTCAGCGCGGCAGCCATGTAAATTTAAATGAAGCTGCGATTATTTAAATCGTGGCTTCATTTCCCTTTGCCAAACAAACAAATCTACATGGCTCCATCGACGGAGCCATGTAGTTTAGACGTACCCGGTCTGTCTCTCTCCACAGAGTTAGTCACAAAGTAAGAATATACATTAATTTTTTAAGGTAAACCAGTGTCCCTTAAGTGACTTGCCACAAGGTGTCAGAATGTGTTAGTGTTAGAGCTGAGTGGGTCTAATATTTATTTAATTTTCTTTCTTTTATACAGGAATTGGATAAAGTGTTCCTGTTCGCTAACTGCTAAGTTGTCTGCCAAAAAAAAGTGGAGTTTTCCAGTGCCGTGGTAGCCCCTGGATAGAAACGATGTGTGTGTGGGAAAGGGTGGAAGGGGTTGGTTCCCACTCCCCGTTTGGTGCTTGGCTTGTACTGAGCAGGCTCAGTAACACTACTGAAGCCTCTGTCCTCAGTCCGGCTCCCCATGCTCTCACTCTCTTCTCCCTCCCCCATCACAGCCTGCACAGGTCACCCCTCCCTTACCAAAATCCAAAATGGCACCCCTGAACTCAGGTGATGGGATAGAGGCTCTTTCACATCTAGTTTAGTGGCCAGGTAGTGACTAAAAGTCAACGTTACCGGATAGTCATTAAGTGGTCAATACCAAACAAGTTTACACTGTCAGTCCAGTTGCTAAGCAATAGAATACTAATACTACATACAAAAAGTATAAAAGCCTAGGACTGTGGAACTCTTGTGTCCCCTCACCTCTCTAACCTGGGCTGTCTCTCACCATGCTTTGTTAATAACAAGCAACAAATCCCTCCAGGTGCTGTGATCACTCAACACAACAGCTTGTGGAGCTCTACACCGAGCTAGATTGATGAGATGCTCAAGAATGAGTCGGAGAAAGGCACCAGCCAAATCCCTCCAACTCCCAGCCATTCTACTTAAGGAATATACTGGCTTGAACTGCTGAAGGTGAGCAGAGCAAATTTATTAATTGGTTCATCACTTACTCAATGGAAAGTAGACATACACACGCCTTTATAAAACCCAAGCAAATTACCCAAGTAAATGACACTTCAGGCAAACTCACTAGCAAAGATAAAGAGTTTTATTTTTAATTTATTTACTTTGAAAGTGACTGTGATAGGCAGAAAGTCAGAATTAGTTACCAAAAGAAATAAAATGAAAGTACACAGTCTAAACTCTGAACCCTATTAGAGAATTTAGTTGTTCCCCCAGTTGGGCAACAACTAAATCAAGCATTTTTTCTCACCCCCCTGGATACTCCAATCATTAATATAGAAGTTTGTTCCTTAAATCCGGGCCAGTCTCCTCGGGTGGAATCTGTCATTTTCTCAGGATATTTCTACACTACAGGGGAAAACGCCACCGCATCCAGGGAATGCATCTGCTCGTCCGCGGAAGAGCAGACGCGCTCTTTCGGAAGCCCTGTCTTCCTCCTTCCATGAGGAAGAAGGCCTCTTCCAAAACTGGAGGCTTTTCCAAAATTTGGCCAAGTGTAGATGGGCTAAATTTCAGAAAAGCCCAGGTTTCCAGGGCTGCCAACTGGGCACTGTTCACCAGTACATTCATTTAAAATGACAATTAATTAAAACCAATGTTAAACCCTCGCCATAGAAGTAAAGAGAGAGAAGTTCTGCATTCTGTAATTTCAAACACACTAAACTAGCAGGCCATCCACTTGCATGGCCCAAAGCTTTCAGTGTGTCATCAGAGTTTAGACACCAGGAGTCGGCCAGGAGTTGCTGGAAGGGCATTCAGGAGACTGAGCAACAAGTGAGTAAAGCCAGCTGCTGGGAATAAGCCGAAATATCTAGGTAATGCTTGAGGATGTACTAAGCTTGCTTTCATTTGTTCGCTTCCCCCTCCCCCTCCACACACATGCACTGTGAGCCTCTGAACCTTGGCTGAATGCTAATTCTGATACTAAAAAATGACAACAAATTGCACTTACATAACTGCTCATCCAAGCACAGTATCTCTGGGCACTTCACCATAGTAAAGTTAAATGAAGCATTCAATACACATTTATTAAAACAAAGTATCTGCTAGAGAAACCTGATGGGTTCGTTGAGCTGTGCAAAACATTTGTCATAAATAAAATGTCATGAACAGGCAAAATCATTGCAATCCTGAAACTTGAATTCCCCCAAGGGGCTCACAACCTTAGCACAAACCTCAGCCAAGTTTTGAGAAAGCTTGTGGCAAAGTGTTGAGTGAAGCCATGACTGAGATTCACAGGCTAGGGAGAGATTTATGGTTTCTGATAGGAACCACTTGAAACTCAGTGGCACTGTATAACTTCTCCCAGAAATCAGGCCAAGCTCAGTGATTTTAGTGGTCTTGCTTTGAGTTTTGGGTTTGCATGATTCAAAACAGAATTATAGCAATGAAATCTTACGCTAATGGAAGCAAAAATAAGAAGGTGGTTCACAGATGCCTGTCTGAGTAAGACGTCGCTGGTTTTGCACAATTATTAGCACCAATGTTCAAACCAGGTATCTACATTATTTAAATACTTAAATCAGTGGCCTATTTTTTTTCAAACTATGGAGTTACCCAGTAGCTCCCACTAAAGTTCAATGACTGTGTCCAATGATCAGAACGTTTGACAATTAGACCACTCTTATCTTGCTGCCTCAAAATGAACTTCTAATCTATGCACCAATGTGTGAGTATTTTGGCTTTCATCTCTACGCTGTCTTAAAGGGAACCAGGGAATCTGAAGAGTGGAGAGAATTGTGGCAGAGTTCCAAATGGCAGGAGCACAGTCAGGGCCAAAGTTTCTCCAGATTTGAAAGGTATATTTATGTACAAGATAGGTAAGCTACAGTTTAGGGCCTCAGATTATGAGGGGTCTCTAAATACAAAAAATTCTGGGTATTTTTGTTGCATCCTCACCTATGTGCTGGTATGTATAAAATGTTGTTATTTCTATTGTCATTGTTTTTTCTGTTAGAATACTACACTTTTTCTGGTAACATTATGGGGCCTCAAACTAAACATGGTTTAGAGCCTCAACATATCTTATTCTGGCACTGATTCAGGAGACATATATCAGAGGAGAAAGGATGGTGTATGTGTGTTGTGATCAGTGGTGAAAGGTCAAGGAGATTTTGCAGAAAGTTCGATAACCTGCACAGAGTCATGAGAACAAGGAGTCTGAGGAGCTTGACGCTACGAGACAGTGCCCTGCTCTGCTCCCTTAAAAACATTAGGTGCAGGGCTGGTCATGAAGAGGTTCATGGGAGAATCCTATATAACAGAATCAGGCAAATGCCACCTGCTCTTGGACTGCTCTAGCTTGTGGGAAAGATGTATGGAAAAGAATGTTACTCAAAATTTGCATAAACTTTCCCCCTTGTTTTCTGGTGACTTCTATAAGAGCTCTAACTTACACCTCTGAGAAAGAAGTAAAAACAGAAGAACTATTTGCTACAACCAAGCAGTAAGTTCAGGGCCAATATCAGGGCATAATCCTTTCCTGCCCTCTAGCACCACAGAGGATACTCAGATGCCACCAGTAAGTACAGTATTTTAGTTCTCACCACCAACACCTCTAGAGTTTCATGCCGGATCCTATTTTCAGAGTCCCTTATATTATCAGCCTTTTTCCCAGGGCCCAAGAGAAGATGATGTCTCCCCTCCGTGAGATCACACTCTGACCCCTGCTCTTCCCTCTTGCACTTCTTGCCTGTACCTTTTTATCAATCCTCAGGCTAATTAATCCATTACCCAGCCTAATGGCCTGATGAGATCATTCCATTCCATTCCTCACCCAGACCTCTGGAGAAATTAATTAGTGCCAGAGTGATCAGGGTGCTGGTATTTGAAGAGAGCGAGGAACCCCAGGGAGACAGCCTGTATGTCCCACAAACCAGTGGGGATATCAGAGGGCTGCTCTTATATGGAGCCATCAACACAGGTGCCCACTCTTGTCCCTTCTGTGGTGGCAAAGAGACCCTGGCACACCTCTGTCTGGAATGATCCAGATTGCAACCCCTTTTCTGGCTTCTCCAGTACTCTCTCCTCAGGTTCTGGTTGTACTTCTGCCAACACCTCCTGATATACACTCACCCTACCTGTGGCCCCACAAAGTCACGTGACCTCTTCAACAACCTCTTCCTGATGTTGTCCAAGGTGGGCATCTATAAAACCAGGAGGAGGATGCTGGAAGGGGAGAGCCTCTGCAACTGTGGGGCCTATTTCCATTCCTTCCTTGGTTTATGTATCTGGGCAGAGTTCCTCTGTGCTGCACCTGCTGGCTCCCAGGATACCTTGGAAGAACAGTAAGTGCTGCATGGGGTTCTCTGCTTGGTGTCCCCTTCTAGATACCTGTGCCCTCACTCTTGTCCCTGTTTTTCCTATTAGTTGCTTGAGCCCTAGATTCAATAGCTCCTTCTCTTCAGCTGAGGGAGGAGCCTTCAGCTTCTCTTTCCTAATACTTCAATAGGTGCTAGCTCTCCGCACTCTGTCACAGCTCCAAATTGTCACTCTCCCTCACTTACTGGTTCGGAGGAGGGGGAGAAGTGCACACACACAGCCTCTCTACCACAACCTGCAAGACCCTGTAAGGACTAGCCACAGCTGTATTCTCATCCTGAGAGGGCCTGCTCTTCAGTGGGTAGAATTTAGTTGGCATAGTTCCATTGAACTTAATGTACACCAGGTGAGGACTTAGTGTTGAAACCCAGTGGAGTTGCATGTCCCTGCCTGTCTTTATACAAATCAGTGATTAATTACCACAATTGGCCCCTTTCTATACACTCTTTGGATAGGGGATGTACTTATTTGTCTCTCTTAGGGAACCAGACACATTATAACACTTAAACACAGGAATAAATAATAGTAATAAAATGATGCAAGCAGAGTCATGGGCATTGGGAGTTATACCACATGGCTCAGAGGAGATGTTGTGTAAAGGTCTGCACTCGCCACAACAAGGATGCTTTCAGCAAGTCAACTGTCCAAAGAGAAAGCAGTCTTCAGACACTCTGCTAGCTAACTATGTTTCTTTCAATGGAGTTTTATCCTTTATGTCACCACAAGTGTAAAAATGACAAGCCAGAAAAATATGGAAGACTGAAACTCTCATGGCTCAGAGAAATACCCATTTTGACGCCCAAGAATAACTCCATTTCCTGAGTGGAATCACAAGAAAGCTTAAGGGAAGGTAGATCAGCCCCTGGACCATCTCCTACCATTGTGCAGAAGGCTCTCTCATTTTGCAGAGAAATCCTCATTTTGCAGAGATTCCTCATTCTTCAGGATTCTGCACCTTTGTAGGTAACCGGTCCCCTAAAGGCTTCAGAGCCATTAAGGGCTAGAGCTAAACAAATCAGATCAGGGACTGAATTTAAGCATTTTTTTAAATGGGGGGGTGTAGATTTGGACCAAAACCATTTAAAACAAAAGGTATCAGATCAAAACTCAAAAATGTTTCATTTTTAATTGGCCAAAATGTTTCTTGTTGACTCAAATGATTTTTTGGGGAGATTTTTGTTTTGACTCAGCCATAGTCTACTCTTTTTAACCATTTGGTACATGTATGTGTTTCAGTTAAGTACATCTGAATTCAAAACACTGTTTCAAAACAAAAAGTTGAAACAAACAAGTCAAAATAAAATATTTTCAAATGGGAAAAAATAATAAATCATTCAGCTACTTCATTTTTTTCCAGATTTTTTTTTTTTGGCTGCAGCTATGCATCAACCTCTGGTCTTACAATGATCAACATCCCCCTCAACACACCTTTCAAGACCTACACATGCCTATCACAACATGTGATGTACCTCATCCAGTGCACTAAACATCCCAATATTTCTCATGTGGTGAAACCAAACAATAACTAAATTTTCCAATGAACTTGCACAAGAAAAAGACAAAAGACAAAAACATCAGGCTACTTATAGGTGAACACTTTTTACAAATCCATCTATCTACATCTGATCTACCAGTTCACATCCTCAAGTAAGCCTGCACAACACTTTCAGAAGACAAACCTGGAAGCTTAATTCATAACTTTGCTAGACACTAAAAATCATCAACTGAACCGAGACCCTGGATTTATGACTTATTACAACATCTGATAGTAGGGGTGAGTAATAAGATAGTGGTAGTATGCCAGGGTTAGCCCCTGCAGGGCCACCATCACTTTATTTACCACAGGTACAAGGAATTGCAGCTACTGTTGGCTACAGATCACTGTTCCCAGCCAATGGGATTTGGGGAAAGCAACTCGGACCAGAACACCACTTCCTGCAGTTCCGATTGGTGGGGAATGGCGATCCCTGACTTACTGGTGCTGAAAGTGGCCATACCTGGGGAGGGGCAGGTAAATATGGTAGCAGCAGCTCAGCAGGGGATAATCCTATTGAACCGCATCTGGCCCACAGGCCAATTATTGCCTGCTTCTGACCCACAGCCAGAGTTATAGGGGGGAAGAGAAGAGTGGGGGGAAGACAGCTGAGGGGGGTGGGAGTGTTGTCATCAGTTGCTGGCTTAATACAACAACTTATAACCCATCATCAAAGCTCCACCAGCTACCATCCCCACATCGCCTTCCTCCTCCCCCTCCAATAACTGGAGAGGTTTGAACGGGCTACTTCACCTTGAATAATCCCTTGAAATATGTGTTAATTTCTTATGCTAAACAATCTGTTCCACCATGTATGTAGCTGTGATACTCTTAATACGTTTTCACAGACCTAAAGGAGAGCTGTGAGTAGCTCAAAGTTTGTCTCTCTCACCAACAAGTGTTGGTCTAATAAAATATATTAGCTTACCCATCTTTTTGATTTGGTGGCAGTTGCCAAAAATCAGAAAAAAAATCAGTTTGGTTTGAAGTGAATCTGATTTGTTTGGGAATTTTTGGTAAATCAAAAAGATATTTTGGATATGGTAGCATCAGTCTCTTCTTCCCCCTGGTATGGCTGTTTGGTGAATGTCCAAAATTATTCTTATTAGAAATCATTTTAGGTGGATGGAGACTGTTTTTTTCATAGAATAAATTTTTCATTTGAATGATTTTGTCCAACTTTAATAAGAAATAAATTGTGTGAATTGTGAGTGAGTTCCTCACTTTTCTTCCTCCCCAATATGGCAGCGTGAATTAAAGGCCACATTCTCCATTTACTTCATTACTGCATCTACATGCTTAGCATAACAATGCCCCTTTTCTATTAAGAATAAATATAAAGAAGTTAGAAATCTCCTGTTGCCCAGCGGACACCTACATAGCCAACAACTTCAACTTAATAATTACGTTTTGCCTGTTCTTCTAAAACCTGCCCTTGTGGAGCTCTGAGAATTAATTTGAGCTGTTTGGATAACAGTCTGTTTCCTCTTCCCCCTGCAAAAAATTGAACCTAAATTTTAAACAAGCGGATTTTCTCCTAGAAAACTAAACAATTCCTAATTTTCTTTTGTTTTGGGCAACCAAAAACTGGAAAAAAATTACCAATCTGCCAAACATTTTGGTTTAACTGATTTTTTCCCAAAAGGTTGAAATTTCAGGTTGTGGTTGTCAAAAATAGAATAAATATTTCTGGGAATCCATTTTTTTTTAACTAAAATCTTCAAAGATGGTTAAAAACTGTCATTTACAAGGAATTCTCAATTCTAAGAATATTTTATATGAAACATTTTGACAAGCTTTAGTATTAATGAATTAAGTCCCACAATGTCCCTGAAATGTAGACAAGGATTACTATCCTCATTTTACAGATGGGAAAAGTAAGACAGTTTGAGTATATGGCAGAAGCATGAACAGTCTCTCAGTTTCATGCTTTAAACATAGGTCCTTTCTATCTAAAATTAATAGGAATGTGGCTAAGGAAGCCAATTCCAATGATCTCACGATTTTCCAGAGAGTTTCAAACCAAGCTGCATCAAGGTCAGGCTTCTACAATTACCAATACAAGATGCTACAGAGGAAGGTGTGAAGCTCTCAGAGTAATATAATTGGTCAACTTTCTGGTGCTGTAAATAGGAAGGAAAGGATTACTGCCTGAACATCAAAGGTTTATGCCATGAAACACGTGTATGTCTATTTCTTAGCATGCAGGCCACAAGCTAGTTACAACAAAAACCACCCATTTCTCATGATGGTTGTTGCCAGGGTTCCAATGGAAGGTGACATGGAGTCTGTAAGGGTTGCTTTGGTTTTATTCACATATTTATTTCTCCAGTTCAAGGAGCAGCTTTGTTGGTCTGAAAGGCTTCCTTGAACTGCAGCACTGAATATATTTCTTAGCCAAGCCAAATCCAAGCTGCAATTAGGAGCATAGGTCTGGACATTTTATCATTTTTTCTACATATAGGCAACTCTAGTGCTCAGTGTGGCAGACTGCAGTTAGCCACCCAGGAGCAGCGCTTAGCAGAAATGCAGCAACTACAGCTGTGCATAAATTTTAGTAAAACACAAACGTTGTGATTACTGAAAAGGTTTGAAATTGCTCAGCGAGCATTTGCACTATCATTGTTCAAGTCAGCCAGGTGAACAGGGCTTGCTCAGATGAAACCAACAAGCAGAATTTATATAAGCATATGATGTGCCATTATTACCCTGCTAAACACTAGGTTTGGAGACAGTCCTTGAGCCAACTGGATACAAAACAAGAACATGTGGAAAGGTTATAAAATCTCAAGGTTCAGGGTTTCAACTAATCTCTCACTATAAGGCTTTAGGAAAGGATACCTTTAGAGGTAGCGGGTCAACTCATATCTGCCAACTATGGGGTTTCTTGTATCACCCCTTGAAGCATCTGGTCACTGTTAGGGACTATATTTATACTGTGATCACAGATTGTGATTGCAGCTTGAACAAACATACCTGAGCCAGCTTTTTAATCAAGTTAGTACATATCTTGGGGCAGTCAAGCAGTAGCACTATGAACTGTACAAGCCCACTCAGAACTCTGGGTAATTATTCACAGGGCTAGCCTGCACAGAAGCACCTGCCACCACAACCTGACTGCTCCAAAGCCTGACACAGATTAATTAAAGCTAGCTCAAATATGTCTACCTGAGCTGCACATCCACTTGGTAACTGCTATATAGAAATATCTAGAGACAGAAAACTGCACTATGTGGCCCATTGATCTGATGTAGTATGGCAATTCTTACTGTTCTATGCTCCAACACAATTCATGCTCTCCTTACAGGAGAGTTTCATGCTGGTGGATATTTTCAAATAGTGTCATAGCAAGGGGTGGAGCAGGGCGTAGAGGGGCAGTTGCCCCAAAGTGCCACACTGGGGGGGGGGAGCACCAATTTAGCTACCAAAAGTTATGTGAGCGAGAGAGCAAAGAGCGGAGAGCCCGAAAGCAGGACGCGGGTGAAGGGGCACCCAGTAGGAAGAAGGGGCCGTGGAGAAAGCAGCCCATGGAAATGTCCCAGGCTGCTGGCCGGGCTGGAGTGGGAGCGTACAGCCCCACATGGCGAGCCTGGCACTGGCAGGCCTGGCACTGGCAGGCCATTTGCTCCTTGCAGACATGCTGCCAAGGCCAGGCTGGGCGGTGGGAGTGGGCACTCCAAAGGCCTGCCTGGGAGCCCAGCACCTCTGGCCTGGGAGCCACTGCCGCCCCCATTGCACTGTTCAGTGCCTGGACTGGACAGGTTCCAGGGGCGGAGGGCAGGATGGGGGCTAGCTGGCTGCTGCTTTACGTGGTGCCCCCCAGTAGACTCCCCGTGCCCCTCTGTGGTATGTGTGGTGCATGGTTTGGCGGGTGGTTTGGGACAGGAAGGCAAGTTCATGTACCAAGAAAAGTCAAGTGTCCCTGAAGAGCCTGGGCACCAGCCGCCAGCCCCTCCCCACTAAGCCCAGGCTCTGCCCTTGCCGCTCATTGGAACAGGCCCAGGCCAGGGACCCCATCTCCAGCCAGCACTGGGGGAACAGCCCGCAAAGCACTGCCCACCCCTGGGACAAATGATTGGGGGGCACAATTGTTGCCTTTGCCCCCAAGCGCATAACACCCTCGCTATGACACTGTTAAATGTATCAAGCTTCCAAATGAAGAGAGACAAATTCTGATCTCACTCAAAGTAGAGTAAATCTTGGGACACTCTGTTAAAGTGGATTTGCTCCAGAGTAACTGAGTTATTGCAGCAACAGCAGGAAGGGGAGGAAGAA
This sequence comes from Pelodiscus sinensis, assembly GCF_052426305.1. NCBI lineage: Eukaryota > Metazoa > Chordata > Testudines > Trionychidae > Pelodiscus > Pelodiscus sinensis. Next base: position 32,201,239 of record NC_143065.1, read on the forward strand.
GGCTTTGCTGGATGAGGGGGAAAGGCCCCCGCTGGCCAGTGGGAGAGAAAAGGCCCCTGCCAGCGAGGACGCCTGAAGGAGAGAAAAGGTCCCTGCTGGCCGGGGGCAGGGAATGGGGGGGAAAGAGAAGGTCCCTGCCAGCTTGGAGATCTGAAGGGGGTGGGGAGAGTAAAGGCCTCATGGAGGCAAGGAAGCTAGATGGAGAGAAAAGACCCCTGCCAGCTGAGGGAGCTGAGGGGAGAGAAGGCCCCTGCTGCCCAGGGAGTTGTAGGAGACAGTAAGCCCCACCAGATGGGATCCCCCACCCCAACTCTCACTCTTGCATCTCCCATATCCTAAGTACCCTTCTTTGAAGAACCAAGGCAATGTAGGGTAAGTCTCTAGTCATTTTATATGCTTCTCACAGATGTTATCTCCAGGGAAGCCACCTGCCCATTGAAGCCAAAGGGCTCTCTACTAAGGGTACATCTAGACTGCGGGGGGCGGTTCTGGGATACCAGAGGTATCCTGGAAAAACTCTGCCACCACAGGGAACACATTGGCTCTTGCACTTCTTTGGCGGAAGAGCAAATGAGCTCTTTCGGGGAGCCCTGTATACCTCATTCTACAAGGAATAAGGGCTCCTCTGAAAGAGGAGGCTTTTCCACCATTTGGCCCCATCTAAATGGGGCCAAATGGCTGAAAAGCCTCTTCCAGAAAAGCAATCGGAAAAAACTATGCAAATTGCATAGCTTTTTCCGAAAAAAAGGCTATAGTGTAGACCTAGCCTGAGATTCTTGTATTGATGGTTGAAGAGACTGTCCTTGGGCCCAGGAGTGATTTGGGAGAAGCTATTTGAATGCTGAAATAATAGGAGCTGATTCAACTAAATCATCTCCCTTGGTTGTCAGTAAATCTTCCCAAGCTGAGCAGCAACAGCACTAAAGCTCAGGACAGACAGAGGGACATATTTTTATTTTCTTTCCTATAAAGTAACTTAAGATTGACTTCCTTAATCGTATTCAGAAAAGAGGATGTTGATCTTATTTTGGTTTCATATTCTGTTTTATTTTTTTATTGTACCTGGAAGTGTCTCCTCAGAGATTTTTAGAACCACTCCTGTTGTGTTTGCTGTTTGGTTGTCCAGCTGTTCTCAGGTTCTAGCTATTTATCTATCTGCTAGCTATTTATCTATCTGCTTTGTACGTTTGTGTGTCTTTATCTGCCTCTTTCTCTTATAATTCCTGCAGTTCCTAGTGATTCCCTGCCATTACAGTCTGTCAATTACACAGGTTTGCTACTTGCTTGAGGGAATGCAAAGTGTGTTTCCTCTGTTGGCAGCTGTTTAATCCAGATGTTGTACTGGCGGGTTCTGATTGGCTGATAGATGATGCTGAACGCTTCCTCTTAGGAAGAGTAAAGTAAGAAAAACACAGCAATTTATAAATTAAAGATCAGATTCAGCTCTCATTACACCAGTGTAAATGCAGAGTAATTTCAATGGCATTTGCAGCAGTGGAACTGAAATCAGAATTTGGCTCTCAAGCAGGGTGGCTTCTTTAACCAAATTGACCTTTAAGCTGAAAGGTGTAGAGCTGTTTCACAGAGTATTACTCAGCTGGCCAGCTGGGATCCTATGTATTGATTCTCATAACACAGGAACAAGAAAATACACAATGAAATGAAAATGCATCCAATTTAGAAAAGACACAAGGAAATATTGTTTTCAATGGATAGAATCATTAATCTACAGAATTTGCAGCTTCAGTATATTTATAGTCAGAGATTTTAAGGCCAGAAGACACTGCAGTCATCATTGCACTATTTAATGGAAAATTCTGCAAATGTTTTAAAAAAAAAGCTATTTGTATTAGTAAGAGTAAGCAATATAATTAAGTTATCTATGGCAGAAATTACAAGGATTTCCAATTTTCATATCTCAAAATGATTTCAATAGATGGGTCAAAAATGAATTTTCTTCCTTCCCACCAACCCCAGTCAAAATGGAACAGTATTGCCCAGTGGTATTATGGTAAAATATCAACCTTCAAGGCTGGTATTGGCCAATGTCAGAGACAGGATACTTGGATATATGGATCTTTGGCTTGTTTGGGGAGGACAGTTATAATGCGATATTTATCTAGAGTTAGTTAACTATATTTTCTACCTTTATTTTGACATTTAACTATATTCTCTCCTCCCAGTTAAAACTTACGATTCTACCAACTGCAGAAAGTCCCAGGGAAAATACACAAATCATGACTCAAACACGTCACATCACCAAATGATGTTAGTTTCATCACATAGCTCTTATTTGTTCATCCATCAAAAACAATGCTGACAAATGGGAAAGGGTTGACAAAAAATGAGCTGTAAGATTTAGTTGAGATCTGGAAAACATGTCAGATTGTGAGAGACGAAATGTGATCAATCTATTTAGTTTATTCAAGAGAACATTAAAAGGTGGCTTGTTCACGGTCTTCAAGTACCTGTATGGGGAAGAAACTTCTGAAAGTGAATGGCTCTTTACATAAGCAGAAAAAGGCATTATGAGAGGCAATGGTTTGAAGCTGAAGCTAGACTAATTCAGGTTCAGTCAACAGTGCCACATACGATGATATAACATATATGATTCAGGGATAGAAATAAGCCACCCTCCTGAGAAATGTAAGTCACATAAACCTAAACAATAGTGTGGACAGCACTATGCCTGTGGGGTTTGCACCTACCAACATAGCTGCCACTTCTCATGGAGGTGGACTTATTATCCTGACAGGCAAGCTCTCTCCCAGACTATGTCTAATCAATGAGCGCTATTTCGGGATACCGGAAGTAACCCAAAATAGCTAGTCCGCATCTTTAACCACACCTGTTATTTCAAAATAGATTTTGGAATAATGGGAGCGCTGTTCCGGTCTCCCTGTAGCCCTCGTTCCATGGGGGTTAAGGGATGTTTTGGAATAGCACTTTATTTCTAAATAGCTCAAATTCCATATCTTATTTCGACTTATGAGTGCAGTGTAGAAGCACCCCCACTGACAGAGAGAGTTTTCACCAGACATGCTACAGTGGCATAGATGCATTGGTGAAGCTTCCGTATTGTAGCATTTCTAGTGTAGACAAAGCCTCAGACTAGAAATGTGATCCACATTTTTTAAAAGTGAGGGTACTTAATCATTGGAATAACTTATTTGTGCATGCAGTGGATCCTCCATCACTACAAGTCTTTTAAAACAAGGCTGGATAGCTTTCTAAAATACATGCTATAGTTCATACAGATGTTATGGGCTTTATGAAGGAATTATTTGGTGAGATCCTCTGCTGCAGAAGCTTAGTCTAGCTGATCATAATGCTCCCTTCTGTCCTGACAATCTATGACCCCATTAATCAGTCCGCACATTACCCACAGTTTACAGGGAAGAGAAACATAAATAGCCAGTAAAACTGAAAAATATAGAAACATGATATGTTAAAGACGGAGAAAACTATTGCTCCCCAAAATCTATACTACTCATGGTCGGTTAATTTATCTACCAGCTACGTACACTTGAACATAACACGAGATGTATTGTTATATATCACAGAAGCGAGAACTGAGAAATCCTATTAGATCATCAGGCAAACATCAGTCTTTTCTTTTCAAGTATATGTATTACCATGCCTTTGGCAGAATATCCCCAATGTCCAATAACCCTACAGGAAAGAAAGCTCTTCTGATATCCCAGCTGGCCCTTTCCTTCTGTAACCTCCAGACCTGACCACCCATAACAGTGTCCTCCTTCCTGGATCCTGAATATAAACAATAGGAAGCATTACAAACAGCTGCACACAAGCACAACGTTTTATTCATATAACACTACTTTGGAGGGAAAAAAAGCCTCCTGCACGTGTTATTTTTATCTAAATAAAATGCACAGAGTAGCTTTTAAATGATTTCAAGTTATTTTTCCATCCTGCTGAGGCACCTTTTTCCTTGCTGGGATGATGGCAGCAAATGCAGATGCTGTGAGTGAAACCGCTGAGATGTTTACAGTGAGTCGTGGAATCCAGGATCTCCTCCTTGTATCCCGCAGACAAATGGAGCATTAGTAACATGATTTTTTAAATGAGTAAAATGAACCCAATCTGTCTTCCCCACTTCACTTAGGCAAATGAGTTTCAAGGAGGAGAAACAAAGAAATCTGCTCCCATTTTCAAGATTGATAATTCTTCTCTTCTAGTTCCTTTCCCCCCATCTGTTTTGCACAATATGCCGTTAATATCGTAATCACTGAATTATTAGCTAAAGAATTTACAAACCCTGCTCATTATTTCTTGTTGATGAAGGGAAACTGCCATGGAAATGAAAGCTATGGCTTGGAAGATATAAACTCAGAAAGATTATTAATGGGATTTTTGCTTCTTTCAGAGCTCAGCAGAGTCTAAGCTACACTAAAGATATTCTCAATGCTGGTAATGAGACCATTTAACATTCTTTATTATGCAGTATAAAGCAGCTGGTTCCACATAACCCACAGGAAAAATATAAGGTAAGAGCACAGAACAACCGGGGCTAATAGATGTTGTTTGGCTGATGCTATGGAACACTTTACCAAACAAGGGAAGAACTATCCAGGCAAGATACTAGAGTGGGGTTGGTGAAGTGACACAGTAGTGGAGCGCATCAGCTTTTAACTCCTTCAGACAGAGGAGGTATCTGCAGGACAATACTGAGGTGTATTGGCAGAGCAATGTGCAGTTAGGAAGATACTGCAGGTCAGGACTAAAATACATTGGCACAGATACAGCGAATCTTTGATAGTTTGAAACTGAGGCACACTGACAGAACTGGAGTCAGGGCACCTGGTCTGATTACACCTGTCTGTAACCGATGCTACAATTCATTAACATTCATGCATTCCAGAATTACTACTAAGTCTTGGGAAACAAAGACATACACTGGGCTTTCTAGGTCTGTTTGTAGACTATAATGCAGGAATTTAAAAAACTTGTTCTACCTCCTCAGTAGGAGCCAGGCTCTCTAAACTACAACATTTTGTTATAGTCTCCACAGACCTCATCTGCGGAAATCTACCATCTTTATACTGGCTCTTTTTTAATGGGGAACATCATTAGGTACAGGACCGAGTGATCTCCACAAGTTCTAACATAGGACTTTGAAGCCTCCACACTCCTTGATCCATGTTCCACTGCACAGGGACTTTGTGAAGAGAAAAAGAGAGAAAGTGAAAGAGAAAATAGTGAAATAAGAGTCACAGAGAAAGACAAAATGCACCAAAGCGGAAATGAAGAAAAAGGGGGGAGGATATGAAAATGAAAGACGTGTACAGAGATTCTGAACTGAACAAAAGCCAGGATCGAAATCTCAATTTGGCTGCAGGAGGGGAAATCTGTGTTTCTCAGTAGCAAAGGCTAAACACCCAAACTAATAGGGGAACTATTTACATTTTTTATTCATGTAACTGATAAGAAAAAAAAATAAAAAGTCAAAAAATTCCCCTGGAGGGTTTGCCAGGATTGTTTTTGCTGCAGTTAATTTAGCCATAAATATTGAGAATGTTGCCTAAAGCCTTTTCATTAGCTCCCCTGCTGAGACAGTAAACAGAAGAATTAGTTATTTTAGGGCCAGACACTGGAAAAGATGTTAGTAAAATAAATTGACCAGTTTCTCATGCATGAGAAAACTCAAACATGATGGCTTCAGCTGATAGTCCCTGCAGTAAATACAGGCAGTACTGGCTGAGTGCGTGTGTGTACTATTGGGGAAAATGTCACAATCACATTCACTTCAAAAAGAAAAAAGAGAAGAACATAAGAATGGCCATACTGGGTCAGACCAAAGGTCCAATCTAGCCCAATATCCTGTCTGCAGACACTGGCCAATGCCAGATGCCCCAGAGGGAGGGAACACAGCAGGTAATTCTCACGTGATCCCTCTCCTGTCACCCATTTCCAGAAAAACAGAAGCTAGGGACACTACTCCTACCCATCCAGGCTAATAGCGGAATTAACCTCTATGAATCTATCTAGCTCTTTTTTAACCCTGTTAAAGACCTAACAGGGCTTCACACATCCTCTGACAAGGAGTTCCACAGGTTGATTATTCACTAAGGGTACTTCTACACTACAGAGTTAATTCAAGTTAACTGGGGCTGGGGGAGAGGAGAGTAAGTTTTCCTGGTTCTGCCCAAAGTGGTCACTAGGGCTCCCTGGGAACGGCTGGAGGCCCCCTACTTCGAATTAAGTGTCTACACATACTTAATTCAAAATAGCTATTTCGAATTTAGTGTTACTCCTCATAGAATGAGGTTTACCAAATTTGAATTAAGCACTCCGCTATTTCGCATTCATTTCAAAATAGCGGTTTGCATGTATAGATGCTATTAAAGTTAATTCAAAACAACGGCTGTTATTTCAAATTAACTTTGCAGTGTAGACATACCCTGAGTGAAGAAAAACTTCCTTTTGTTTGTTTTAAACCTGCTGCCTATTAATTTCATTTGGTGACCCCTAGTTCTTATATTGTGGGAATAAGTAAATAACTTTTCCTTATTCACTTTTTCCATACCAGTCATGACTTTATTGACCTCTACTGCATTCCCCCTTAGTCTCCTCTTTTCTAAGATGAAAAGTCCAAGTCTTTTTAATCTCTCTTCATATGGGACCTGTTCCAAATCCCAATCGGGTTTTTTTGCCCTTTTCAGAACCTTTTCCAATGCCAATTTATCTTTTTTAAGATGAGGCAACCACATCTGTACAGAGAATTCAAGATGTGGGCATGCCATGGGTTTATATAAAGGCAATAAGATATTCTCTGTCTTATTCTCTACCCTTTTTAAATTATTCCTAACATTTTATTTCCTTTTTTGGCTGCCATTGCACATTGAGTGGATGTTTTCAGAGACTCCAAGATCTCTCCCTTGAACAGCTGTAGCTAAATTAGTCCCCATCATATTTTATGTATAATTGGGATTATTCTTTCCTATGTGCACTACTTTACATTTATCAACATTAAATTTCTTTTACCATTTTGTTGCCCAATCAGTTCATTCGGTGAGATCTTTTTGAAGCTCTTCATAGTCTGCTTTGGTCTTAACTATCTTGAGCAGAGTGGTATCATTTGCAAATTTTGCCCCCTCTCTTTTTACCCCTTTCTCTAGATCATTTATAAATAAGTTGAATAGGATTGGTCCCAGGACAGATCCTTGGGAGACCCCACTAGTTACTTCTCTCCACTCTGAAAACTTACCATTTATTCCTGCCCTTTGTTTCTTATCTTTTAACAAGCTATCAATCCATGAAAGGACCTTCCTTCTTATCCCATGACAACTTACTTTACTTAAAAACCTTTGGTGAGGGACCTTTTCAAAGGCTTTCTGGAAATCTAAGAATACTATATCCACTAGATCACCCTTATCCACATGTTTGTTGACCCATTCAAAGAACTCTAGTAGATTCGTAAGGCATGATTTCCCTTTACAGAAACCATGTTGACTTTCCCCCAACAAATTATGTTCATCTATGTGTCTGACAATGTTATTCTTTACTATAGTTTCAACTAATTTGCCCGGTACTGACATTAGACTTACCCATCTGTAAATGTCAAGACTACGTCTAGAGCCCTTTTTAAATATTGGCGTCACATTAGCTATCTTCCAGTCATTAGGTATGGAAGCTGATGATAAAGGACAAGTTACAAACCACAGTTAATAGTTCCGCAATTTCACATTTGAGTTCTTTCAGAACTTTTAGGTGAATGCCATCTGGTCCCGGTGAGATGAGATGAAGACCAAGAGAGGCAGGGGAACAGTGCAAAGAGATACAAGGACTGATAAGAGTATCCTTTATGTGCAGAATACTCCTCACTCTCCCAAGGATCCAAAAGCATTTTATGAACCACATTCCAGAATACAGATATATAGATCCATTCAGGAAATAAAGGAGACACTGTTCTGAAGTCCAGGACATGTTAAGTCTTTATACCAATCCAAAGAGCAATTTGAGTTAAAGGCACTTTAAGATCAGACAACTAAAGAACCAGTAAGACTATGAAGAAATGCTGGGTCCCAATGGCAAGCTGAGGTTGCCAGCCTTTTACAACATTCAATTCCAGCCTTGCAATTGGTAGCATACTAGATTCACCTTGGGATTCACCTTGACCACTAATGAATGCAGCTGTTTCTGGGTTAGAACATGATACATAGCAACATATCTCTATATCTAGAACAGGAAGTGATGATTGTTGTATCCAACTGAAACTGAAGTGCTAATTCAAGGAATGACACTGGAAATTTGACCATATCATCAAGATTAACCACCTGTTAAAAAAACCCTCTGAAATATGAATAGTGAGAGATACTCATATTCTCGCCTCTAAGTCTCAGCCAAATGACTGCACTTCCAGAAGCACCAGACTTTCTATCGCACTAATCTTTGTACAAAACTGACCAAGAACAGACTGGTTCCGTAAAAAGTAAAAGAGATTTTGTGTGATGTGTGTTTGTTGGATGCTGTTTAATTTCCTTGTTTATATGCACCAAATCTAAATAAAATAATAATAATAATATAAACTTTCCTGTTGCTCCTTTAACTTCTCTTCATACCACCAACATAAAAGGATGTTAGTCATTTGCCTGTTTTATGGGGAATATATGATGTCAATAAGGTTTAATTTCATAGGAACGCTCCCTACTGGATTTTTGAGCAACCAAAGCAGAAATTTCCTTGTGATGACCCATCCCAAGTTTTGCCCTCAGCCCAATTCACACTGGCTCATGGCTTTGGGCATTTAGTGAGTGCTGGGTAGGTATGCACATAGGGCAGAAATAGTTAACAGAGCTCATATTTGGACAAAACATTCACTTTTCTTCAGAGGCGTAGCGAAGGAGCGGTGGGGAGGGGGCATTTGTCCCGGGCGCCACGCCAGGGGGGCACCAGGCTGGGCTGGGAGCAAAATGCATGCTGCTCTGGTCCACATGATGCTTTCGAACAGAGACCAGGAGTTGGATCAGTGCTCCCAGCTCTCTAAATGCTGCGAGCTGAGGCAGCAGGGCTGGGTGGCAGCAGCGGCCACTTTAAGGGTTAGAATCCCTAACCTGGCTCTTCCGTTCCTCTCGTGCCTGGCTCGGGGGGAGAGGATTTGATGGGGGGCACTCCCGCTGCTGGGGGGGTCTGCCCCGGGGGAAGGGGTGAGTGCTTTGGGATGGGTCACTGCAGCCAGCTGTGAGCAGGCACTTGATGCCTATGCAGAGCAGCCCAGCCAGCTGTGATCTGCACTTGTCCACGTGCACCAAGCGGTCAGTGGTCCACACTTTATTCTGTTATAAAATGTTGTGGCAAGCCACAAAAAATTTCGATTGGGCCACATGCAGCCTGCCAGAAGCCTGTTTGACATGCCTGATGTAGATGGTATCATGAGCTTTTGTGGGCACAACCCACTTTCATCCACGAAAGCTCATGATACCATCTACATAAAGGGTGGGCAATAATTTTTGCCTGGGGGCCACTTCAAAAATTTTTGAAGTAGCCCTGGGTCACCACGGAAAGGGCGGGGACTAAACAGGAAGAGGTGAGGCTACCCAGACCATAATTGGTCTGGGGTGGGGGAGCCCCTTTGCCTCCTCCTTCCCACTAGGCACCCATGTCTCTGGTTGGGCAGGAGGGAGCTTTGTGCGCTCCCCCACCCCCAGGCCAATCAAGGCTTGAGGGCGGGGGAGCGTGGGAAGCCTCCTCCTGCCTTGCAAGGAGTACGTGGTGCTTGGAAGTGCCATGTGCTGCTCGCTGGGTGGGGGCAGAGCAGAGAAAGCTCACGTGCTCTCCCACCCCAAGCCCTAATTGGCCTGAGGGCAGGAAAGCAGCAGGGCCTCCGCAGACTGGATCCGACCCATGGAGGCCCTTTTGCCTACCTCTGATCTACATGTTTTGTTAGTCTTTAAAGTATTACTAGACTGTTTTGTTATTTTTAAGTGTTTCCTGTTACAGACTAACTCAGCTACCCCTCTGAAGCTTATAAAAAAGTTTCTATACTATTCCATTCCTTTTTGCCTCCCTGTTTCCTTTCTCTTTTGGTGAGTTGGGCAGGCAGGAGTTTTGGTAAAAACGTATCAGACATATACACAGTGCCCGCTCTAGCTCAGCTGGTGCTGGATAATCAGAGCCTCAATTCTAAAGGAGTTGGCATTACTGACGTGATAGATCACCCCATGTTTTGTTGACAATTTTCCATCTCCCAGTGATAGCAGAGACTTGGGATTAACGTGGCTTTCTCAACTAAAAGTCTTATACATGTTCGGATGTTGTGATTGTGATTACCTGGAGAGGCAGTCTGCTCAAGGAAAAGTTGGCCTTGAATCTTGATATCTATGGCTTCAGTTGAATGGCTTGTGTGAAATTTGGAAGAGCATCTCAGAGAGACCTCTCTCCTTTACTTAAGGATAGAATCTCATGGCAGCGTGAAGGAAAAAGTCCTCATGGCAGACAGAAAGCCACGCTTGCAGGGTACCCTCAGCCTTAGGCTACTTATTGCTTCAAGTGTCTTCAAGAAAGCGAGAGTGTGTGTTGTGTGTTAGTTTTATTTAAAAGTTTTTTGGAGTGTTATTTTAACAGGTAAATTATTCTCTTACATTGATAACTCTCGTGTAGTTTTTTGCTGTGCAAAAATGTGAAAAACAATTAGGTTAACTAGGTAAGTAAATGGGCAGTTAGGAAACATTATAGATTGTTAGTTATGTTGCACTTTAAAGACTTTTTTCTTTTTGTTTTACCAAGATTCGACTAACACATCTACCTCTCTATTACAATAAATTTGATATGCTGAAAATCTTTTTTTAATTTTATTCATTAAAGCAATGCGTTATTCATTTGCTATAACAATGGTATTAAATGCTTGAATGAAATTAGTGATGAAATTCATATTTAGGTTTATAATATTAACTTTTCTGATGTTTTATAAAACTTACATATTTAAGAATTTGACATTTTTTATGTAAAAGACATGAACCTAATGAGAATGGGATATGAACAAATTAAAGAGAAAAAAATATGTAACAGAATGTAAACCACAAAACTATATAATGTATATGTCTGTAGTTAGTAAAATAAGTAATTCATTAAACAATAAATATCCTGAGAGGTGGATTGTTAACAGTGGTGTAGTGAGGAGGGCGTGGGAGAGAGGAGAGGGGAAGTGGCCCTTGGGTGCCACACTAGTGAGGTGTCAGTATAGTCCACCTACACTCCCCCTGTCATCCCTCTGCTCACCTGCTCCTCCTCTGCCTGCCACCAGCAGCTGGAGCTACCTCCTCCCCACCCTTTCTGTCCCCAGCCTGACTCTCTCCACCTCTGCCAAAGAGTTAGTGCATGCGGGACCCAGCCCCAAACTGGAGGGGGTCGGGTGAGATGCAGTACAAGCTCCCCGCACTCCTCCCAGGGTCTAGCTCAGCTATGCGCCAGGTTTGGGGCCCCACCATTTGGTGGGGGGGGGGCAATTTTACCTTCACCCCTGGGTGCATAACACCCTCGCTACGCCTCTGCTTTTCTTTCATCAGGTCTGATAACATTTCTTGTGTTCAAAGTCTTTTGGGCATGTCTTGTCTGTCCAGGCCTTAATTCAGGTGCTGAGTGCAATGCAAGAGCTTTCCTGAGTACAAACTTAGCTGTGACCGAAGCACATTTAATAGAAGAGGGGATGGTAAAAGGAGAAAGGGGAGATATACACTGAGGTAGTGAAGGATTGAAACTAGATGTGAGTTCAATGGAAGCTAATGTTCTGACAGGTGAGGGGGATGTTGACTCAATTTTACTGCCCCTGTTATTGGTTGTGCATCTAGAATTTCATTTCCCATTGATTTACCTGCTCATTTTCCTCTCAGACTGACACGTTCACTGTTTTACCACCAGGTTTCCTCACCCTGTGGCTCTGCTATTCCTAGCACCTCTCTGAACTCTGAAGGGTCTCCTTCTCCATGACCTCAACTGAAGGTGTTCGTGGAATTGGCTGCTTTGATCAGAAATGCATGACTGGAAGGCAGATAATAGTCTGGTTCTCCACATCTGATCTCTCAATGAGGGGTCAGTGATGGGGGTCAACTGTTGAAGTAAGTGTCTCATCATATGAGGAGTTTGTGAAGAAAAAAAACTGTGCTGCCTAATAAAGTGGAACAGAGTGCAGAGGGTGGAAGGAAGGAGCTGAGTTTTCTATAAATATCTTTGTTGGTTTGTGTTTAGTGAATTTCACGCTGGTGGAGGCTGCCAGATTGACAGCCCCAGAGCCTGAAGACTTCCATTTAACTGCAGAACAGGTGACAGTGCAGACAGCTGCAATGCAAACTTCCGGCCACATCCATGTGCTTTAGTATTGATCTGTAGGGCCTCATTTTAGATCTCTCTCTCAGAACATGATGGCCCATTCATTTCTGAGCTCTGATTGAATTACCAACAAGGAAAGCAATTTGTGTCAATTGTGATGCTGTAAAATGGCCCTCCAGTCCATTTCATACCAAACAAACAGTCACCAACCAGCCTTGACTTTCAACATTACTGATAAGAATCAGTGACCAGAAGGCGACATTGATATTTGATATTGACTGGCTATTAGTGCACATACTTATGCACATTTCTTGAGAAAAATCAGAGCCAGTCTGGATGAGTCCTGAGAATATGGAAGTCAGATCTCTATTCTCTAACCAGGCTGATAAGCTCTGCCGCTATTGAGTATCCAATAATTCAGTGCAAGAAGGCAGCAAAAGTATTGTCATTGTGGTACTGAGAAGAAGGGCAGATTGAATCAGGTTCACAGGAAAATATCTCCATTCTGTGCTGCTCTGAGGTTTCCTCTTGCCTCCCCTCCAAATACCCATGGGTATGCAAATAATTTTGAATAAAATTAAAGAGCTAGAAGTATATGTCATTTGGCCAGAAGATAACATAGGAGAGAATGCATAATGGAGAGGGAAGAATGTCAGGGAAAACGTCAAGTCAGTGAGATGTGTTAAACTATGAAATACTCTCCCATCATTTTTTACTTTCATAAATAGGTTGGGCAAAATGCTACAAAATTACCTGTAGAGAGCACCCTGGGAGAATAGTCTAATAGTTAAAAGTACATGCTCTGCTCTGAAGAGCTGATCAACTTAAGAGTTATTTTTCTCACTAACATTTATAATTCTCCTCTTGACAAAGGCAGTTCCATCCCTGCATTGTGTTTGCCCATTCCCTGCATAACTTTATGTGCATCAAGGTTCCATAATAATGGGGGAAGGATGGCAACATTTAATAGCATAAATCCAAGTGCTTTCCTTCTTGAACTACACTGATGCACCCAGTTCAATGAAAGGCTGGAGATGATGAAAGAGAAGAGGATGGAGACAAGTAAGTGGGTAAAACTGTGCCTTTCATTCCAAACCTTCAAGCCAGGAAAAAATCACTTGGCATCATTTTGAATAAGCAACTTAGTATTGAGGAATTTAGCGTCGCTAAAAAGTATGCTGATGTTCAATACACTTTCAAATTATCTCAGAGCCAGCTTCTAGAGAACCTGGGGCTAGTTTACAGTGTTGATATAATCCAGGCACAACACAGAGGATGTGGCTAGGTTTAATTTAGGACTTTGGGTACAAAACTCAAGGGACATCAAATCTCAAGTGAATCTGAAATTTTCAGTTCTTGTGCTCTACTGTGGATAGTGATGACTTTATGCACTGTGCTGGATGTTTGTGTGGCTGCTCCCCTTCTTAGTTACTCTCTAGTCCCTGTGTTCAAAGCAAGCCAGCATGATGGATAACAGAAGTTCTTTGACATATTGTGTCATTTATCACACAACAGCCTCAATCCCACTAACAGGGCCTTCTCCATATGTCACTGTCGGCTCCTGTGCTGCCCCAATGCATCAAAAAGAAACGTCTGAATATGAAGCACTGTAATTCCTAAATCACAGCTCGTCACAGGTTTCCACACATCAAGTTCTCTTCTATCTGCCCACTTATTTAATTTTCACCTTGTCTTACACTCACATTAAATGAACTCATCAGTGAGGCCAGGACAGAAGGAAATAAGTGAAAAGTCACAGGTATCGGAGAAGAGAGATATAGATATTACTGAACTAATAATTCTGAGAATCAAATGTGGCATCTCAGAAGGGAGCTGGAGAACACAGCCCACAATCATCGTCAAATGCCATGGGTTGATTACAGGCAACCCTACCACATCACATTTCTGTGCCAGTCTGACATAGGCAGGGAGTTCTATTATGGGCTGATGATGGAGCAGTTTGGAGACAATGCCAATAAGCTTCCTAAAGAACTGAAATTTAACCCAACTCTACAAACCTATCAAGGGTGCAAAATGAAAATTCTGGTTGGAAAAGAATTACCAGGAAGCTGTCTTTATTGCAGTATTTTGGCAATTCTGCTTCCATGGGGAACTTGAAACTGAAGCCAAAAGAGGACTGCTCAGGCCTAGTTTTGTTTTCAGTTACACCAATGATATTTCACCTAAATCACTATGTGGTGTGTCCTACCAATTAGCACAGATGCAAATCAAACTGGGGTCTTAATACAACAGCCATAATAGGTGAACCAATACAGAGCCTGACTCTGGCAAGCTGGTGTTCACTAAGGGTCTCTATCCACAATATTGCACTTACTACACTCGGACGATCTGAGAGTAGGTCTATGCTTCCACATAGGATGGATAACAACTGATTTTTTAAAAACAAAATTGGATTTTTTACTTTGTCTTTTTATGCAAAAATAAACCTATTAAAATTAATGTTGAAATGGACAACCTATGTTAAGGCCTAAACTTATTATAATCCATGAAAATACTTTATACTAAATAGAAAATATTATATTACGCAGTATATGTTTGTTGCAAAGTTTTAAAGGCAGTCAAACCACAGAATTGATGGAAGTCACCAGCTAATCACCTGGAACCAGAATATGATGATGTGCTACACCAGCTTTTGGCAGCACTAGCCTTTCCTGCAAGTGCCAAGAGAATATTGGTCTCATTTTAGTTTATTTAGCTAGTTCAGGTCAATGACTAGTTTATTCACAATTTTTAAAAAATCAATAGGATGTTGAAAAAGCCAAAAAGGTTGTTTTCAGCTTCAAAACTATGACTAAAAAGTAGGTTATAAGGTGAGATCTACTTGGCTTAAAACCACGATGTACATGATAACCAGAAACAATCAATTTAACTCATTAAATACAAATAACTATTCTGTGGTGTATTAAATCAATTAGTTGTAAAAGTAAAGCATTTTAAAAAAGGTTTTATGCATTCAGAATTTTTAAGATAGTTTTAATACAAAAATTAAAATGCTGTTTTGTGCATTTTAATTAAATTTAAATTTCTACTCGAGACTTTGATGCAACTCATAAGTAATCATTTAATAAATCATCATACGCCATCTTCTAAAGTAATACAAAATGTAAAAATTAAGAATCTGAATAAATGGAAGTTAAGCTACATGAATGCTTAAATAAATGTGCATAGGGAGAGTGTGTCCAGGTTAGCAAAAAGAGGTACCAAATTTAGCATAAAGGCTATAATTTAGTAGCAAGTCAACATGTTTTAATGGTTACCAACTAATAAGATTCAATCTTTTCTAAGAAAAACAACTAAGGTGCAAATGCAAAACATAAATACAATTGATGATTAATACAAGGTCTCTTGCTTGCTGATTTATAGTAGGATTAAAATGAGTGATTTAAATTGCTTTGGTTTAAATCAGTCCATCCTCTGTGCAAAAAAAAAAAAAAAGTTCATTCTTAACTCAGGCTTACTGACTCTGGTTAAAATGACAGCAAAGACATGGGAGCTCAGCTACTAATTCCGATCAGAACCTCAACTTCACCCTAGGCTTCCTTATAGGCTTTAACTGAAGCTGAAACCCAGGGTAAGAGCCAAGTTACTGTATCTTCACAGTTATATCAATCCAAGTTTGTCACCTTGAGTCAAGAACACATCTTTTTTTTTTTTTTTGCAATGTACACATACCTAGAATGTTAAGATTTTGCCTTACTGCACTACACTGCTTAGCTTGTTTGCTACATTGTGACCCAAACTATATGTCAATTGAAAGAGGGCAGTAGGCATGTAGGGATATACAGAACCCCTGAATTCACCAAAAGAACTTTATGCAAATTCTCTAATGAAAAGCCTTTATCACACTTATCTTAGTTATTGAGAGATGTATTTACAGAAAATTTATGAGAAGTTTTTTATATTTATGCACAGACACGCAGAAAATTATATTCTGTAGGTCAGGGGTGGGGAACCTCAGGCCCGAGGGCCAGTTGCAGCCCCCGCCTTGCCTGATGTAGCCGTGTTAGTCTGGTGTAGCTGAAACAAAAAAAACAGGATTATGTATTACTTAAAAGACTAACAAGATAGTTTATTAGGTGATGAGCTTTCGTGGGCCAGACCCACTTCCTCAGATCAAATAGTGGAAGAAAATTGGCACAACCATATTTTCATTTGACTCTCTATCCCTTCTTTAACAAATGTCCTTTTGTTTTATGAATGAACTAGAGTTCCAAGCATAATACAGGAGCTGTGGTCTAAGGTAAAAATGGAGAACACTGCCTTTAGGAAGAGAGGATCTTAGTGATTGTCCAGCATCTAGGGCTTGATGTCACAGTGGGATACTTTGAAGTGACTCAGAGGCTGAGGTAATTCCACTATGGAACTACAAGGCAAAGGGAGCCTTGGTATAGCTCAAAGAAGAGTGCTAGTTGTATTCTCTCATGCTGGAGGCAAGTGATAAG
This sequence comes from Pelodiscus sinensis, assembly GCF_052426305.1. Classification (NCBI taxonomy): domain Eukaryota; kingdom Metazoa; phylum Chordata; order Testudines; family Trionychidae; genus Pelodiscus; species Pelodiscus sinensis. The sequence goes on from NC_143065.1 coordinate 32,217,987, forward strand.
ATGATTAGAGCCCTGCAAATCTGCAGATATCCATTTTATATCCATGGGTATCCGCATCCATGGATGTGGATATGGATGCAGATATCCACGGCTCATTTTTGCGTATATCAATACAGATGTGGATACAAAGCTTGTATTTAGAACCTTACACATTCGTGGCTATCTGCTTTATATCCACAGATATCCACATCTGCTGATGTCAGTGCAGATATTTGCTGTTCATTTTTACAGCTACAGAAGCAGATGTGGATACAAATTTTGTAAGTGCACACGGCTCTGAAGATGATTCTCAGCCCTGAGTAGCACCATATGCACCATGTATGCTCTTCCTTTTTCAAATGATGAAAGGGCAAGAGCCGTAACTCTCTCAGCCCTTGCTGTTGGATCTTTCCTCTGACAGTGCATTTAGAGTCCCACCTTGCATGGCTCACTCAGAGTCCCAAGCTCTGTTCAGTATGCATGGAATAGCCACTGCCCGTGCCCCTCTGCTGAACATTCTTCCTACTTCTGATAGCCCACACTTTACATCCTGATGTTCCTGAACAATCACATAATAAACTGCAGGCTACAGCATCCACCACCAACCAGGGGAGGTGGCCACATTGCCCATTGCTCTGTACCCATGAAATATCTCTAGAGAAGCCAAGATTTAGCCTCTGTTGAGGCTATGTAAACAGCAGGTTATGCGTAGCTTCCCAACAGTATTACAGACCAACATTTACAGGAGCTATTTCATGGACTTATTTCTTATTTATTAGAATTTCCCAAGTTGGACAGATGTTACTTTAAATCATTCAAGGTAGAAATGTGTTAAGTTCCAAGCACTGAAATGCCTTTTGGCTCTCAAGAAATTATTTTAAAAATATGATTTGCTACTTTATTATGTCATTATTATGAAACTAAGTACACAGAGTTTCCATTTAATAAAAGTATAAAATAGCTGCTAAGGAATCACAGGAAAATTACAGCTGGAAAATTAGTCAATAAAACTTTATTATACTACTCTTTAACACTGTTATTAAGAGCATAAAACTGTCACATTGGGTCAGACCAATGGCCCATCTAGACCTGAATCCCCTCTCCAATAAAGTCTAGTACCAAAGCTTCAAGGAAAGTGTACAGAATAGGGTTCCACTCCAGCCTTCCCCATCCCAGTCTCTAGCAATCAAAGCTTATATGTCACATGAGAATGCAGTTATATACTTGACCATCTTAACTAATAACTATTGATGGACCTTGCCTCCATAAATCTTTTTAACCCTATCATAGTTTTGGCTGTCACAATATCCCACGGCTATGAGTTCCACAGATTAATGAATATGGAGAAACTTAACATTAATTTCTTCCCAGACAAAGATTACTGAAAAAATTCCATGGCTTTGAGGTGCTGGCTCATATTAGTCCTCTTCCTAGTTGGAACCGCCTGCTCATAGGGATTCAAACAGGACACCTTTACTAGGTGTTGTATCTTCAGGGCTGGACTCTTGATGTAGCTTTTTAAAAATGTTTTTAATTTCTGCTGCAAGTTTTAGCATATTCTGAGCCTCAGAACAACAGATTAGCATCAGTAAGAATGGTTTGTCAACCAGGTTCTCTTTGTACCCTCTGCTGAGGATGTGTAATGAGTGCATTGTGCAGAGATGCTACAGAAAGATACAAGTGACATTAGCTGGCTAGTCTCCAGGGAATCTGCAGGCCAAGTCACAAACAAGCCCTTCATTGGCTATACCTCGCTCTCTGACATTGTCAAGCTGGAGCTCTGAGACAGCACTATCATTTCTGCTTTCCTTTGCAATTGCTGCAAGTTTGACATTGAATTAAAGCTTGTCTGTATGGGTATGTCTACACTGCAGAGTTTTTCCAAAAAATTGTCTGGAAAAACTACACTTATGTCCACACTGCAGTTGCGTGCAGTTGACAGAAAGTCAAAAGAACACAGGGGTTTTTCCGACAGCGGTAAACCTCTTTCTATGATGAAGAAGCCTTTTTCTGAAAGAGCTCTTCTGGAAAAAGGCATGTGTGGATGAAGAAGAGGATTTTTTTTTCAAAACAAGAAGCCTCCAGAAAAAATCACAGGTGCCTTGGTGACCACTCCATCTATAGTAATCCATAGTAATCACAGTAATCCATAGTAATCACAACTTAAATATGAGATAGCGTCCGATCACTGTGGATGCTATCTTTCGAAAAAGAAGATTGCTTTTTCGATGCTCTTTTGCTGTGTGGACGCTCTCTTTCGAAAGAAGTTTTTCTGGAAGATCTTTTTCCAAAAAGCTTCTTCCGAAAGAATCCTGCAGTCTAGACATAGCCTATGTATATAGGCAAAGAGGGCAGTTTAGAATGGCAACTCAGTTAAAGGCATATCACGGTCTTCATTCAGACTCCTAGGCCCCTGGGTTGACAGGTGACTGGCAAGGCCAATGACCCAAAAAATGATTAGCCAGAGACATTAGCTTACATTAAAGAAACAAGCATGAGAGTAACCCATATGAAAAAAGAATATACATGCAGTGAGATAGAATAGATCATATTTCTTGGATTGCTAGACCAGATACTTTGGATGTGCCTGTCAAATAGAAATTTCAGAACAAATCAATCCTATTTCATAAATACATGAAGGTAACACATTTTCACAAGAGGCCACAACAAAATGCAATCACATTTGTGTGTCTAATTTGAACAATCAATTCCCACCTTGATGAGCATAAGCAAATGAAATGAATACATCAATGACCACCTAGACATCTAACACTTAACTAGTGTAATTGTGCTTCCAAATGTACACACATTTTTCAAAACACATGCGTACAATTCTAAAAATATGGACCAAATATCTGATAATAGCAGTTATATTATAAAGATTGGACCCCATGGTCCGGCATCCTCAGGACCTGACCTATTCCAATCCAGGGATTTTGTTGGACCAGGGGAGATCAATGCCAGCCCCTCTGCTACCAGCCTCCAGCCTCTGCTCCCGGGCACTAGGCTCTGCCTCCCAGCCCCAGCTGAGTTCTGGCCCATGGTTCTGGCCCTCAGCCTTGGACACTATGCCCCGCTCCCAGCTGATAGACTCTGGTCCCCAACCCTCATCCTGGGCTGATGAGTTCCAGCTCCAGCAATCAGCCCCAGAGCTCCACTTCCAGCCTGGCTCTCTGGTCCAGCAGCATCCACGATCCTGCTGCACTGGATTTTCCGCATGAGTGCTCCAACCCCAGAGCACCAAAGGAGTCCCAGACTATGCTGCACCATGAATGTTACCAGACCAGAAAGTCCCAGACTAGAGAGGTTCAACCTGTCCATGTATATGGACAAGGAACACTGTTCCACATTTATGGCTCAACTGAACACAAGCACCTGATTTGTCTGATCATAGAAAAGCTCAAGAAGAGTTAGCGACTAGAGAATTGTATATGCATCTCAGTTAGTTCATGCAAATCAAGTGCCTACCAGATGTGCATACAATCTGGTGAGTGGTAACATATGCACAATTTTTGTGGGCCCAGAATCAGAAGATACCACTGAAAAGATATTTTCTATAATATTACTTTCTAATATGAAATCTAAATACATTTTCATGCTCATTGCATAAATTTTTAAGAGATAGTCAAAATGATTAGAGAAACAAATGGGACAAAGGAACTTTGATTGCATTCAGGTAATATTTCTGAATTTCTGGTGCACATGATTCACTATCTACCTCACAAACTCTGCTTATCTATCTTGTTTAGGCTGTTACCTGAGGGCTCTATAACAAACTCGTTCAGCCCAGAGAGACAACTGTTAAGTGTTTGTGTGGACAGCAAACAGCTGCCATATACCACCTCAGGGTGGATGCATTTAAGCACTTTACTAATTGATACCTGTATACATACAATAAATAAAGCTAGTACAGCACTTTGTGATCCTTTGGGATGAGGTGCCATATACTAATTACTATTATTAAGTCTACAGAATCAGGCCTGACACATTCCTTTCTGTAAAGGGAAAGAGTATGCGTACAGACAAAGCTAGTTCATTGCAAATACTAGCTATGAGCCAGACTTCTGTGTAACTAAGAGACCGTGTAATGGAGGGATGCACTTAATTCAGATAATTTCCGCTACTTACAGCAACATGGGCTTTTTCTCAATATTATTTTTATTTACATAAAGCATTGTGAGTGTTGAAAGCTCACAGACATTGATAAAGACTATTTGATTTTGTCAAGAACATATGCTAGATGGGATTACATGCTGCTCAAATCTGTATAGAGTGAGATGGAGAAATCACACTGTTCAAGAGTGCCCTCACCTGCATTTTAGGGAAAAAGTCAGGTACTTTTAGGACTTAAAAGTATCAGGTGGAACACTTCACCAATACTCATCCCATGATGATCTAGAGTTAATATATGCAGGGGAGACAACAGGTTTGCCCATCTGCTGAGCAAGGTGGTAAGGGTGAGGGGGAACAGCGCCATGCTCTTAGAAGGGGTGAGGCCTCAGGTGGAAGGGGCAAGGTTGTGAGCAGCCAGCTCTTAGCATTGCATGGAGCCTGCTATGCTGGTCCCCTCCCCTCTCCCCCTCTGCCACGCAGTGCTCTGGTAGGGCCCAGGGCTCCAGCCACTGCCACTCCTGTGGTAGTGGTGGTGGCGGTCAGGAGTCATAAGAACATAACATAAGAACGGCCGTACTGGGTCAGACCAAAGGTCCAACTAGCCCAGTATCCTGTCTACCGACAGTGGCCAACACCAGGTGCCCCACAGAGGGTGGACTGAAGACAATGATCAAGCGATTTGTCTCCTGACATCCCTCTCCAGCCTCTGACAAACAGAGGCCAAGGACACCCTTTTATCCCCTGGCTAATAGCCTTTTATGGACCTAACCTCCATGAAATTATCTAGCTTCTCTTTAAACTCTATTATAGTCCTAGCCTTCACAGCCTCCTCTGGCAAGCAGTTCCACAGGTTGACTACACGCTGTGTGAAGAAGAACTTTCTTTTATTAGTTTTAAACCTGCTCCCCATTAATTTCATTTGGTGTCCTCTAGTTCTTCTATTTAGGGAACTAATAAATAACTTTTCTTTATCAGCCCTCTCCACACCACTCATGATTTTATAGACCTCTATCATATCCCCCCTCAGTCTCCTCTTTTCTAAACTGAAAAGTCCCAGTCGCTTTAACCTCTCCTCATATGGGACCCGTTCCAAACCCCTAATCATTTTAGTTGCCCTTTTCTGAACCCTTTCCAAGGCCAAAATATCTTTTTTGAGGTGAGGAGACCACATCTGTGCACAGTATTCAAGATGTGGGCGTACCATAGTTTTATACAGGGGCAGTAAGATATTCTGTGTCTTATATTCTATCCCTTTCCTAATAATTCCTAGCATCCTATTTGCCTTTTTGACCGCCGCTGCACACTGTGTGGAAGTTTTCAGAGAACTGTCCACGATAACTCCAAGATCTCTTTCCTGATTTGTCGTAGCCAAATTAGCCCCTTTTGAATTACTGGGCCATGAGGCAACTATTCCTTTTCCCACCCTTCGTGATCGGGCCCCAAATATATGTAATAAAGTTTTGGTCATGATGTTCTCCAAACACAGCATTATTTCAAAGCAAAATCCCTTTAAATAAGAAGTGATTTTCTTTTTGAACAGGAGGTGAGCCCCTAAACTTCCCATGACGGGAAGTAAAGCCAAACAAAATACCTGTTGCAAATTCTGCAGCTGAATCGACAGAGGTGAATTTTGCACCCAGGTGGAGCCCCATGATAGCCTAACAATGGCAGGTGAGGAAGAAAAAGTTGAAAAGATTGTAAAATAAACAAAGAAGTAAATAAAACTACTATATATTTGAGAGTCTGCCTGTCCATCCACATGTCTGTCCATCTGTCATTCAAGAACTCCTCCTAGATGGTAAGAGCTAAGACCACCAAATTTAGTATAAAGCTTCCTCTTACCATAACTTCAAGAAAAGGTCAGGGTTTGGTTGTGCCAGGAAAATGGGATGTGCCTGGAATGCGACTGTTGGGGGTGAACAACATTGTTATTTGTTTGTAAGTTATAATTGATGTAAAGTTAGTGGCAGGCCATGAAAAGTCTGTTGGCAAAAGATGTGGACATGCTGAAGGAAAAACAACGCCAACTTGAGAAAGAGTGAAATATGTGGAAAGTCCAGGAACTGACAGCCAGCACCCAGGCCTCCTCTCTCTCGGTGGCAGCCGTTCAAGTGGCAGTAGCAGAGGAAGAGTGAGAGTGGGTGCAGGTAGACAGTGTCACCCTTAGTCAGGCAGTGATGTGTTTAAAGGACATAGTTTTACAGGGAACTATGCGGGAGGTAGAGGGTGAGAGCCGCCCAGCCCCCATCATGAGTGTCTGTAAGGGAAGGGTGCCCCAGGGTCTGGGGATTGAAGACAAATTGAATGGGGATGTTTGGTATGACCTTGACCACCCGGATCCAGGGGGCCTCTACCACCCTGAGGCCCCGGACTCTGGGGGCCCATGGCAGACATCCCACCACTCAGTAGCGGCCTTACAACGGGAGGTTCAAAATTTGGGGACAGTCCCTGCAGATGGAGAAGAAAGGCCCCATCTAGGACACGCTGTCTATGAGGCAGAAATAACCCCTGCCCAAGTGGTCAAACTAGCAAAAACATTGAGCAGGCCAACCACTCAGGCTTCAGTGGGTGGGCAAGGGATTTAGTTACCCAGTGTCTCGACCAGGGATTAAATGTTGTGGAAGTATGCAACCGGGTGCTTAGAGCAGCATCCGAATTGGGTGGTGACTTAGCGGGAGCAGCTCGGCACCACGCCGGGTTTGTCGCACATGCCAGTATTTTTTATATGCTACTAGGGATGGCCCCAGAGGTAGGGCCACGTGCCCTACTGGCTGAATTTGTATAGCTGACAGCTGCCCCCAGGGAAGACCTCGTGCATTTTGTAGAAAGATGGTTTTATTGGCCTGTCTGTGCAGCTGAATGGCAGCCCTCAAGGTGGGCAGACAACCTTCCCCCCCCCCCCCCCCGAACATTGACAGAGATTAATTTGCCCTCAGAGGAATTGCAGCTGATTGTCCAGGGACTTCCCACCCCAATCCAACAGGCGATAGGGTGGTGGAGACCAGGAGAACTCACAAATATAGACACCCTGCTGGACGGAGTCCAACAGGTGGCCCTCATTAGCCCCCAAGAATCACTCTCTGCTGGGGGTCAGCCGAAGGTAGCAGCCGTAGGAATCAGCGGATTCCCCTTAGGGAAGGCAGGAGGGGCTGAAGCCACTGCTCTCCGATTCATATAGGAACACTACTGGTTGTTCCCTTTCATCAGGAAGTGAGGGGAAAGTACAGTTTGCTGCATTTCTTCACTCTGGCTGGGGAATCACAGAGGGCAGCGGAACTTAGACTTGCCCCTTCCAGAGGACTAACAATTCTTCACAGGCTGCAACCATTGGAGCTTCAGTGACCACAGAGGGGCACTTTTCACCTGGCTCCAAGCTGTTTTGGAGAGAGAGAACCGGATAGTCCTCTCTCCCTGTGGCAGCTGGCATACCTCCCACCCCACAGGCATCCTTTAGGAAGGGCAAGGAACATCACTGTCTGTTCCCCTTCATGAGGAAGTGAGGGGAAAATGCAGAATTTGCTTTATTCCTCACTCTGGCTGGGGAATGTAAGGGGCAAACGAACCTGAACCTGTCCCAGTCAGAGGACATGCACCCCTCCCCCCAGCTGTGCCTGCTGGAGCTGCAGAGGCCATATGTGTGTGTGGGCGGGGGGAGCGCTTCTCACCTGGTACACCAAGCTGCTATCGTGAGAGAGGGCTGGGGTAATGCTCTCTCCCTGGGGCAGCTTGCATACTGAAGCCCTCCCCAGCCCCACTCCAGTGCAATAATTTAAAAGAAGCTTGCACGTTTTCATTTTATTTTCCAAAAACCAAAACGTATGTTCGGGACCTGAGTAACACCAGATAAATCTCCTAGTAATAGATATCTGGGTTTTTTGTCTCTATGTATGTCTACACTACAAAGTTAATTTGAACTAACATACGTTAGTTTGAATTAACTTTGATAGGCACTACACATGCAAACCGCTAGTTAGAACTTAATTCGAACTAGCGGTGCACTTAATTCGAACTAGGTAAACCTCATTCCACGAGGACTAATGCCTAGTTCGAATTAACTAGTTCGAATTAAGGGCCATGTAGCCACTTAATTCGAACTAGTGGGAGGCTAGCCCTCCCCAGCTTTCCCTGGTGGCCACTCAGGGAAATTCGTCTGCCCCCCTCCCGGCCCCGGTCCCCTTAAAGGGGCATGGGCTGGCTACGGTGCCCGTGCCAGGTGCAAGCCTGCCAGCACCCAGCCAGCAGACCCTGAACCTGGCACGGTTCGAGCCAGCCACCCGCTGCCACCCAGCCCTCCGCCTCTTCCCGGGACCAGGCTGGCGGCTCCCAGGAGCCTGCCCGGGGCCGCAAGAGGTGGGCGCCCACCTGGTCTAGTGCGGAGATCGTGGACCTCATCCACGACCTCCGCACTAGGCCCAGGAAAGTGGCCGTCTAGGGCAGGAGAGCTGCCAGCCTGGCCACCCAGGAGCAGGTGTGCATGAAAATCAAGGTGGTCCACTGAGACCCCTGACCCTGAGCTTAGAATGGCCGTACTGGGTCAGACCAAAGGTCCATCTAGCCCAGTAGCCAGTCTGCCGACAGTGGCCAACACTAGGGACCCTGGAGGGGATGGACCGAAGACAATAACCAAGCCATTTGTCTCATTCCATCCATCTCCAGCCTTCCACAAACAGAGGCCAGGGACACCATTCCTACCCCCTGGCTAATAGCACTCCATGGACCCAACCTCCATGACTTTATCTCACTTCTCTTTAAACTCTGTTCTAGTTCTAGCTTTCACAGCCTCCTACAGTCAGGAGTTCCACAGGTTGACTCTTCGCTTTGTGAAGAAGAACTTTCTGTTGTTAGTTTGAAGCCTGCTACCCATTCATTTCATCTGGTGTCCTCTAGTCCTTCTATTATGGGAACTAATGAAGAACTTTTCTTGATGCACCCTCTCCACACCACTCATGCTTTTATAGACCTCTGTCATATACCCCCTCAGTCTCCTCTTTTCTAAGCTGAGAAGTCCCAGTCTCTTTAGCCTCTCTTCATATGGGACCTGTTCCAAACCCCTGATCATTTTAGTTGCCCTCCCCTCTCCCACCCTCTCTCTTCCCCTCTCCCACCTTCTTTTCCCAGTCTCCCCCAGTTTTGTTCAATAAAGAGAGTTTCCATTTTTGAACACACGTGTCCTTTATTTTGTACATCAGGAAGGGGGCTAGGGAGGCGTAAGTGGAAGGACGTGAGGGAGGAATGGGGCACGAACCCCCGATGGGGAGGACTGGGCTGGCTCTGCGGGCTTCTGGGGGTGGAAACTCTCCTGAAGCCCCTTGATTGACCCCCCCTCCGGATGGCAGCCTACGGCAAGTGCAGCCGGGCTCATGGCCGAGTGCTGTGATGTGCCCAGTGTGGGCACTCAGGGCACTCCAAGCCAGGACTGCTTTGCAAGCGGGGAACCCCTGAGAACTGTCTGTCCGGGGTGGGAGTCGGGTCCCTTTAAGCACAGCCCTCGGCTAGCCTGAGGCAGCAGCTCCACACTAAGTCCTAATCTGATGCCCTGCCGGCACTGCTTCCGGCCATCCGTAACCTCGGTTCAGGGTCCACTCAGTGTGGACATGCTAGTTCGAATTAGCAAAACGCTAATTCGAACTAGTTTTTAAGTCTAGATGTGCTAATTCGAATTAGCTTAGTTCGAATTAACTAAATTAGTTTGAATTAGTGCTGTAGTGTAGACATACCTTTAGGGTGGTGCACATCTGCACATGCTTTGGTGCACATAACAAAATGTATTGCTCAGATAGATGAAAAAAGTAAAAGGGAACATGAGGTGCCACACCATCCAAATGTCAGGTGGACCACATCACATGGCGGCCCATTGCTAGTCTGCCCCTGAGCCCAGAATTGCTATCAGCAGGCCTGGCTATAAGGGTATATCCATGCAAGCTCCCTGTCTTTCCTTTTCCTAGTCCATTCTGATTCTCAGCTCAGACTCACACATCTTTACAGGAGTTCCTCCACTTTCTCAACTCAGCACTGCACCCCTGCCCAGCCTGGGCTCAGACCTGCCCTGTAGCATTACAACTGCACTTCCATATTTCTTTCTGTTCGGAGCACAGCCAGTTAAAAACTGCTGCTGTTTACTGATTCCACATCACCTCAATTATTCCCACACTGGTTCACTTTATTTCATGTTTTAATTCTTGCTGTTTGTTTGGAACACTCCACTATTCCTTTAAATTAGATTATTTGCTAAAATTGTGGTAGCAAAATTTGCCCATGTAATTATAACAATTGCATGGACAATCAAGCTCGCAGTGTATATACTTTGATCTCTAGTTGATCACTTGCATGATCATTTTTGCACAGCAATTTTGGACCAATGACTATAGTATGTTTTTCAGAGAAGCCTCCCTCACCACAGACACTGTTTTAGTTTCTCAGCCTTTTTTTCCCTTTTTTGTTTATTTTTTACCATATTTAGCATTGCTTACTCTTCTCCATCATAGAATTTTTCCTTCCTCCAATTTCCTAGATCCACAAAGAGAAAGGAGGAAGGATGAGAAAGATGTACTATCTAAAATAAATAAATAAATATTTTTAAAAACCCCAAACAGCCAACCCTTCACAAAATTCACTACTGCTGCACTCAAATAAAGAGGTAATCCAAATCTGGGCTAGGAGAGCTAACAGCCAATAAGTCTTCTCTCTCTCTCTCTTTTTCTTTTACAGTGTACATGTAAATCCCTGTGCATATATTACAACAAGTGATGTGTTTTAATACTTAAAAGGGACTGAATGGTCTTATAAAACTGGAAATGTCACAATAAACTCTAGGGATGCCCAGCTCTCAAAGTGATAGAAATGTTGCCTAATTTATGACACAGTTTAATATAGTAAGATGTATTATGGAAGACAATAACCTTTAATTCCCTTCCAATTTCAGCTTTCTGGGTAGTGTGGATATTGCAGTAAAGTCATGGACATTCTTCATCACATCTATTAAAGTGCAGTTTTTGCCGTTTCATTTTGTGAACTTTCATTTTCCTATGCAATGAATAAAAGACTTCAGCTCCAGAATTATAGCTATGCCCTGGCATGGACTTTGACATGTGACTTGGAATGGCAATGAGAGAATAAAGCAGCCAGTTATCTCATGAGCCAGTATGTTATTGACTGTTATCCGAGAGACCTGACAGACTAGGCTCTGAAGGAAGCCAGCTACGTGCCTCAGTGTCTGAGAGAATCTGCCATACTGAGTCTCGTGGACTACAATACACAGGTTAGTGCTGATGACTATGATGAGTTGGGCATTAATTCTTCAACGAGCAGTCGGCTGAGGTCCATGTGTAGCCCCGGCAGTCACAAGAGACACGATATTATTTAAGACAATGCTTTGATTTACAGTGTCATTTGCCTCCCATGGGTCTTTCATTGCAGCTGTTTGATGACTTGAATGAAGATATAGGGATTGGAGAAGTTGATTTTTTTTCATCTTTAGATGAAGTGGATGGGCAATACTTAAAATTTCAGCCCAGGGCAACAAACTTGCTAATGGGATATAGTAATACACAAAGATGGCTGCATTAGCACTGTAGATTGGGTGGAGTAAAATTAGAACAACTAGCCAAGAAATTCTGGCCTCCCTGGTATGATATGGACTTGTGCCACTGCATGAAACCCTAGCAAATAAGAATCTACCATGCAATGAGTTGGATCACAACAACAACATACAAAAAATGGCTGAGATACAATGAATTGGACATACAAACTGCCATGATAGAGCTTTATGACCTACAGAGGCCCATATTAATATCCAAAAGGCATTATCCAGCCTGACCTATCAGCTGTGGTTAACAGATACACACACCTAGCTATGGTCTGACTTCCTATCCAAAACAGTTAACAGTCTAGCCCAGAGGATACAAAGGAGACAGTTCAAAGCACACTCAACAGAGATGCAGCAGACGGTCATAGCTGATTGTTGATGCAAGGCCAGAAGAAAGAAGCAGGATAGCAATGAGGTGCTTTGAGAGAGGATAGCATGGCTAAAGGCTCAGATTTGGAAGGAGAGAAGTGGATGCAAGGAGTGCTGAGGACAGATGAATGGGTAGGGTCTGAGTAAGGATCCACAAGACTGCCTTGACCAAGAGGCAGGACCAGAAGTGAAGATTTTAAAGGGAACAGTGAAAAATTTCAACTTGATGGATCTGGTCAACAATAAGATACAACGGCCAATGCCCCTCTCAATGTGATCAACTATTGTGCATTAAACTAACGTGTAGATTTACAAAAAGAGATCTGTTTCTTGCTAGTTTGACGAGCTTGCTGAATGCCAAATGACTAATAAATAAATACACATCATGAGATTTCAATAACTGTAACAAACATTGGGATGATCTAGTGAGACCTTTTGTAAAGCACAGACCACAGAACTTCTTAAAAATAATTCCTAGGGCAGATATTTTAGAAAACTATCCAATCTTGATTTAAAATGATCAGCAATGGAGAAACCACCATGACCCTTGCTAAATTAAGCCAATGGTTAAGTATCCCCACTGTCAAAAATTTACACCCTAATTCCTCTCTGAATTTTTCTCACTTCAACTTCCAGCCATTGGATCGGGTTACACCTTTCTCTGCTAGACTGCAGAGCCCATTATTAAATGTTCGTTCCCCAGGTAGATATTTACAGACTGTGATCACATCACCCCTTAATTGTCTCATTGTTAAGCTACACAGACGGAGCTCTTTGCATGTTTTCTAATCTTTAATCATTCTCATGGCTCTTCTCTGAACCTTCTCCAATTTGTTAACATCCTTCTTGAATTGTCAGCCTGAGAACCAGTCACCATATTCCAGCAGCAGTCATATCAGAACCAAATACAGAGGTCTTAAAAATGGTTATTTACCTTCTCGTAACTATTGCTCTTTGAGATGTGTTGCTCATGTCCTTCCATGTACGTATGTGTGCACCATGTGCATGGAAGATCAGAAAGTTTTTCCCTCAGATTTTTGCTCTAACAAAATCCGCATCATCTCTGGCCTGCTATGCTATGGCACAGTGTATAGTAAAAGTGTGAACCAAGGACCAGGTGGTCACCCTGAAAATGTCCAGGATGGTCACCTGAGCAACAAAGGCTGTAGATGAGGCCTGAGCTCTAGTACAGTGGGCCGTATGCAGGGGAGCTGGTAATTAGACCCATTCATAGCAAACTTTAATACAGGAAGTGATCCAAGAGGTGATATGGTGGGCAGAAACTGAGAGGCCCTTCATTCCATTGGCTACTGAGATAAAAATCCGTGGAGATTTACGGAAGTGCTTTGTTAAGTCTAAATAAAAAGCTAAGGCACGTTGTACAACTAAAGTATGTAGATCCTGTTATTTCCCTGAAGTATGCAGTTTAGAATCATAGAATAGTAGAACTGGACGGGACCTTGAGAGATCTACAAGTCCAGTCCCCTGCCCTCATGGCAGGACCAAGAACCATCTAGACCATCCCTGATAGATGTCTGTCTAACTTGCTCTTAAATATCTCCAATGATGAAGATTCCACAACCCCCCTAGGCAATTTATTCCAGTGTTTAGCCACCATGACAGTTAGGAAGTTTTTCCTAATGTCCAACATAAGCCGCCCTCACTGCAATTTAAACCCATTGCTTTTTGTCCTATCATGAGAGGCCAAGGAGAACAATTTTTCTCCCTCCCCTTGTAACACCCTTTTAGATTCTTGAAAACTATTATCATGTCCCCTCTCGGTCTTCTCTCTTCTAGACTAAACAAGCCCATTTCTTTCAGTCTTCCCTCATAGGTCATGTTTTCTAGACCTTTAGTCATTTTTGTTGCCCTTCTCTGGGGCTTCTCCAGTTTCTCCACATCTTTCTTGAAATGTGGCACCCAGAACTGGACACAATACTCCAACTGAGGCCTAATCAGTGCACAGTAGAGTGGAAGAATTACTTCTTGTGTCTCTCACAGCCTCCTGTTAATGCATCCCAGAACCATGTTATCGTGTTTGCTTTTTTTGCAACTTTGTTACACTGTTGGCTCACACTGTTGGCTCATATCTAGCTTGCGGTCTACTATGACCCTCTAGATTCCTTCCTGCAGTACTCCTTCCTAGACCATCGCTTCCCATTCTGTATGTGTAAAACTGATTGTTCCCTTCTAAGTGGAGTACTTTGCATTTGTCCTTATTAAACTTCATCCAGTTTACCTCAGATGAATTTTTGAGTTTGTCCAGATCATTTTGAATTTTGAACATATCCTCCAAAGCACTTGCAAACCCCTCCCAGCTTGGTACCATCTGAAAATTTCATAAATGTATTCTCTATGCCATCATTTAAAACATTGATGAAGATATTGAACAGAGCCAGTCCCAAAACAGATCCCTGCGGAACTCCACTTGTTATGCCCTTCCAGTATGACTGTGAACCATTAATAACTACTGACTGAGAATGGTTATCCAGCCAGTTATGCACCCACCTTATAGTAGCCCCATCTAGGTTGTATTTCCATAGTTTATTGATAAAAAGGTTATATGAAATCATATCAAATACCTTACTACAGTCTAGGTATACCACATCCACTGCTTCTCCCTTATCTACAAGACTTGTTATCCTATCAAAGACAGCTATGAGATTGGTTTGACATGATTTGTTCTTTACAAATCCATGCTGGCTGTTAACTATCACCTTATTATCTTGCAGATGAATTCCTTAATTACTTGCTCCATTATCTTCCCGGCACTGAAGTTAAACTGACTGGTCTGTAGTTTTCTGGATAGTTCTTATTTCCCTTTTTATAAATGGGCACTATATTTGCTCTTTTCCAGTCTTCTGGAATCTCTCCTGACTTGCATGACTTTTCAAAGATGATTGTTAAAAGACCCAGATGCCTCCTCTATCAGCTATGTGAGTATTCTATTTTAGGACAGAACACGGGCAAAAATATATCTTTGTTAACATGGAATTAGGACACTGCCTTGGGCAGGAACGCGGGATGTGGGCAAAGCCTGACCTTATCTTTAAAGAAAATAGTAGTGGGTGGATTGGAGGTGAGAGCTTAAAGCTCAGATATTCATCTGGTGGATGTGATCACCACCAAAAAGGAAACCTTGCATGAGAGGTGTAGCAGTGAGCACATCACCAATGGCTCGAAGGGAGCTTTTCAAGGACCAGATTAAGGTCCCATGGGGGAAGAGGTTGGCGGACATGTGGGTATAGCCTGTTCAGACCCTTGAGGAAACAGTGAACCATGGGGTTTGCGAAAACTGACTTGTACTAGGAACCCAAGTGGAAGATGGAGATGGCTGCAGGGCACACATTGACTGATGAAGATAACCCCTGAGTTCTAAGGGCCAAAACATAGTGGAGGACAGAGGGAATAGGAGCATCCATAGCGGGGATGCCCTGCTAGGCAGTCCAGATGGAAAACCGTTTCCATTTTGCCAGGTATGTAGCTCTAGTAAAGCGTTTTCTACTCCCCAAGAGAACCCTCTGAACCTGCTCCAAGCACTAATGCTCTCGGCCTTTCAGATGATCGAAAAGAGATGGTTCACAATGGCGACTGGTACTCTGTCCCCAGGCATCCCTTCAAAGTCCCAACCTCAGGCCCAGGGATTTGCTGGAAGGCCCAGCCCCTTGGGCAGATGACGACTGGGAATGGTGCCCGCCAGTCCTGCTACCAGAATTTCTGCCTCTCCATCTGTGGAAATTGGGCCTAGAAACCTGCTGGAAAGGGACGTGATGGAGGCCGGGGATTAAGGGAGCATCTCTGGGGGGCGGGACTATGGATCCCCAGGGATTTTAGCATGGTCCTAAAATCCTTCAATCTATGCAAAGAGTTATCTGTCTGCTCTGAGAAAAGGCCCACCCCCTTAAAGGGCAGGTCCTGAATCATGTCTACACCTCTGTTGGGATGCCGGAGACCTGGAGCCAGGAGGTCCATCTTCTTAGCCTCCTTATTTTGGGGGGTTGGGCCTGGTTGCCCCTGGCACTCTCTATGGTTAGTGACCTGCACCATGTGAGGGACAGGAGAACAGGTGCTTATGGCCTACTTGGGGACCACTCACTTGCCAGTCGGTGGAATCAAGGCAGGAGTCTACCATAAAGATTTGGTTATCTTGCTCACCATCTTATTCAGGGAGAGCATCACCCTGGTCAGGGTCTCAGCATTAAGAACATTCACTGTAGGGTCAGAGTCCTCAGATACCAGTTCCATCTGAACCCCCCAGACTCTGGGCCAAGTGTTTCAAGAGGTCCTGGTGGGCCCATGAGTCCATGGAGGGCATCGATGGTGCAGACCCTGCGAATGCCTCATTGGGGAATGAAGAGGAGGACATCTAAGGGTATGCTCCTCCAGTTCCTGGTGCTCCAAGTCCTGTGAGGCCAGTAACTGGTCCTGACCCACCTCAGGAGGTTGGTTCTGCTATCCCTTCCAGAGCTGGTCTGTGCAAAACCTTGCAGACAGCATGTGACCGATCAGACAGTGGGAATAGGGAAGTTGGGTTGCAGGTGGGGGAACCTGAGGACCCAAATAGGCAGAGCTTGGATGAGAGGGACCACATCCCTGGGCCTGGTGATATGCCCAAGGGATCCAGGAAGGCCACTGGACAGGGCCTGCCCCTGGGGAGGCCAGGATGGCTGGGAACGGTGCTGAGAGAAGGAGTGGTGCTGGGAGCAAGATCTCAAGGCCATGCCCTGGAGATAAGTGACTTGACATCAAAGTCAGAGGAGTACTCTGAGGTGGACCAGAGTGGTGCAGAGCCAGGGAGCAATGCTGGGGAACATGCCTAACCGTAAACTCGTGTTTGCCCCAGTGCCAGACCAGAGGAGGAGGCATCATCTGCTTTGGAGCAACATCTAGTGATGGGACAATCGAAGTGGTCAGTATGGTGGATCCAGCCATAGCAGGCGGTGCCAGAGCCAGTCCAGAGGGGCCAGTGCTGAGGTCCTTCTATGGCTGTACCAAGTTCTGTCCGTTGGTGCCAGGGCTTTGGTTTGGGTCACACGAGAGTCCTGATGGCACCCTGGGCCCGGGAGAGAGGCTGGTGAGGAAATCCATTCAATGAACTTCCCAGCAGCCTTGAAAGTATCCGGGGTCACGGGCTGGTCTACTTCGGCCAAATCATCCTCTGGCCTTGGGTCTCGAGCTGTGCTCGACTGGTGTCAAGAGGACACAGGAACTGAGGGCCTTAGCACCATGGCTTCAGTGGCAGAGTGTCCCACCTGGGGACAGTCTGGGCACATGACATGACAGAGCTCTGCCCCTGCTGGATCTCCGTTTCTTCTGCAGCACCAGAGATTGAGAATGGTGCCAAGCAGCAGTGCGTCACAGTACTGTGGAGGCCCTGGACAGGCGGGGGATCTTCCATACCGATGCCAGCATGCCCTGGATCACTGGTGCAGAGTCAGCACCTGGTGCTGAACAGCGAGATGACTCCATCAGGAGAATCTGAAGGCACGAGTCCCTCTCCCTCTTGATACAGGGTATGAAACTGCAGCAGATCGTACAGTTGACCAAAAGGTGCACTCCTCCCAGGCGCTTAAGGCACTCATCATGCTGGTCACCACAGGCCATGGCTTAAGGCAATTAAAGCAAGACTTAAAGCCCAATGCAAGGGACAAAGGGACATGAGAATGAACCCTTAACTATTTACACTGCTAACACGTGACTGACTACTTAAGAGTAAGGCTAAAATGACAACGACATTTGAACTATGAAGACTGCTAAGGCTCACTTGCAGAGCAAGCAAGAAATGTTCCAATGCCTGTCGTGGGCAGTAAGAAGGAACTGAGGGGGCAGTGAGCCACCAGCGGGGGTATATATACATGCACATGCAGGTGCCACTCTAGGGGGCTCCCCTGCCAGCGCAAAAGGTACCGCTGAAAGAAAAGCCTTCCAACAGTCCATGCACGTGGTGCACACACACCTACATGGAATGCACATGAGCAATCACTCGAAGAAAAACCCCTTTATACTGTAATAATAAACAAATGTAATGATATTTTTCCATTTACTTTTTAGAATTACTAAGCTACAACTGCATGCACCAGACTCCTAGCTCCCAGAACGGTCTTCCAAGAAGCGTGGAAACTGGATTGTAAATTACTGCCAGTTGGGAGTATAGGCACTGAAGTATAGAAAAATACTCCTCTTCTGAGATCATGGAACAAAGTCCAATCTTCTTTCTTCACACCTCATCACACTGATGGTAACTTGAAGGTATTTCCCATTTACAAATTAATACTATATCTTAGACTAAACAAACTCCAAGCATTTAGTAGATCCAAATGTTATTACTGAGCTTATAGGAGTCAGCATCCACACTATTTACCAAACACTTTGCAGCTTCCCATAGCTTTACAAACACTGTGATCCCTGGTCTACACGAGGGAGTTATTTCGAAATAAGTCCCCTTATTTCAAAACAACAAGTGGAGCGTCCACATTACCAAGCCCATTATTTCAAAATAATAGGATGGTTATTTCAAAATAACACCACCTGCTTCCCTTGAGGAATAAAGCTTATTTCAAAATAATTATTTTGAAATAGTGGTAGTGTGGATACTCCAGTGACACTATTTCGAAATAACGACTCCCCAGAGTAATTCAAACTAATTACTCCCCAGTGCTTCCTGGGGCCCTACGTCAAGATAGTGCATCCACATTAACGGAGCCTGCCTCGGACCAATTTCGAGGCTTCCCTTGAGTGTGGATACACTATTTCAAAATTATTATCTTGGGAATTTTTATTTTGAAATAAGTTATTTCAAAATAATTTCCTAATGTAGACATGCCTGACCGACTTGGTTGTACGCCAGTGTAAGTCTTTTGAAACAATGAGGGAAGTGCTGGATCACATCAGGTCTTGATCTGGTCCATTAACTAATTAATCTTCCCAACCTTCTATGAGGTACGGTAGTATAGTCATCACCACAGTACAGATGGGAAAAATTGAGGCAGAGAGGTTTATTGATCTGACCAAGGACAGAAAAGGAGGGTCAGTTTCAGAAGAGGCATTAGAACACAATTGCTCCTGGCTCTCATTCCCATGAGCTCCTAGGGGGAAAAATCCCTCAGATCATGGAAATTCACAGCCCTAGAATAGAAAAGGCAGAATGGCCAACTCCCCAAAACCTCTGACTCAGGCACCCAGCTAAAAGGAAACAACAGCACCAGGCAGTAAAACAAACTGCTGACATGTAACTAGTGCAAATACATAGACACGCTACTGTTTAAAGACACAGCAGACAAATAAATAAGCGAGGGTCTGTTACAAAAGCAGCAACAACTGGCTGCTAATTAGTCACATTCCCCCTCAACAGGGCATCACTAGCATGGCAGAGAACATCTCATGGAAATTAAATTCTTAAAAAATCCTACTGCAATCCGTCCCTCAACAGCCCCTTCTTTCCTCTCCCCTCTTGGTTTTTTATTTATTGTAATTACTTTAGTAATACGATTTGTTTCCTTGTTATTATATATATTACTGTTCACAGCAACCACAACAAAAAAATAATAGCTGGGAAGAGTTATGTTGTTTATTTATCTCCTTTGCTGTTACTGGGCTGCCAGGAAAGGGGAGAAGGGTGCTTGGGGGAGGGAGTATTCAGGAAAAGCAGTAAATAGAGGAAAGCATGTTCCTGAGAAGCAAAGATATATGGGAGCACACTGACAGAGGAGGAGACACTGGTAATAAGTGAATAAAGCAAATAATTCAAGGGGCAAGGCGGTGCCAGCAGATAGAGAACAGAATAAATAACACCTGGCTGGAAGTGTAGGTAGAAGGCAGTATCATGGCTCTAGTATCTTTGGCCCAAAGCCATCGACTACACAGGGATTCTTACTTGGGGGATGCTGTGGGAGGACTGTGACCTCAGCACAGTGCAAAGGGATAGGTTTAAGCTGGGATGTTCCCCATGACTTGCTGGCTATTGCTCCACACAAACAGGCCTCTATTAGTGATCTAATGGGGAATCCTTCTTAGCTCTCAGTAGCAATACCAGGGTCCATTTCACTCCACAGGAAACGGGCACAGATGAGCAAGCTGCCCCAAATCCCTATTCCACCAGGTGAAGTGGTACTGACTGGTACAGTCCCCCAAAATGAGTGGAAACAGCATGGAAGTGGTCAAGGTCAGTCTGCCTAGGAAATATGTTGATTCAAGTGCCTCTGCTGGGTAGCTTCAACTGGAGGAGAGCCCATAGCCTCTAGATGGCCTTTAAAGCTGCCTTGCCATGGTAGAATCCCTGGGGAAAGGCAGCAGTCATATCATTACCCATGCCGAATCTCCCCTCCACAGGAGAATCTCTGTAGAGTTTACACCTGCTTTTCATGCCTCCTGCCAAAGCACTGTATCTCAGATATTTTCCATGCTGGACACATTCCCACTAGCAGAGGCGAATACACACATAACCTAACGTCACCCTTAGTCCTCCAGTAAGTGAGCACCTTAATCCATACTCTCAAACACCTAAAGTAGCCTTCTAAGTGACAACGTGCAAGGTGAGGGGGAATAATCCTGCTGTATGCTCCTTTCTTCATCCCCTACCTGCTGATCTCCTGCAAGAGAAACCTTCTCACTGTACCAATTAATGACACTACTCTTAAACAGCCCCTTGTGATCCAGAACTACAGAAACCTTGCAGCTCACCCACTCCATACTGCATCACATACCCATTTACACTCATGGGGTATGTCTACACTACAGCGCTAATTCGAACTAACTTAGTTCGAATTAGTTAATTCGAACTAAGCTAATTCGAACTAACGCATCCAGACTAAAAAACTAGTTCGAATTAGCATTTTGCTAATTCGAACTAGCTTGTCCACACAGAGTGGACCCTGAACCGGGGTTAAGGATGGCAGGAAGCAGTGCCGGCAGGGTATCAGATGAGGACTTAGAGCGTGGAGCTGCTGTCTCAGGCTAGCCGAGGGCTGTGCTTAAAGGGTCCCGACCCACACCCCAGACAGACAGTTCTCAGGGGTGCCCCGCTTGCAAAGCAGTCCTGGCTTGGATTGCCCGGAGTACCCACACTGGGCACATCACAGCACTCGGCCATCAACCCGGCTGCACTTGCCGCAGTCTGCCATCTGGGGAGAGGGGACAATCGGGGAGCTGCAGAAGAGCTTCCACCCCCAGAAGCCTGCAGAGCCAGCCCAGTCCTCCCCATCGGGGGCTCATACCCCATTCCTCCCTCACCTCCTTCCACTTACCACTCCCTAGCCCCCCCCCTTCCTGATGTACAAAATAAAGGACAATTGTGTTCAAAAATAGAATCTCTCTTTATTGAACAAAACTGGGGGAGACTGGGAAAAGGAGGTGGGAGAGGGGAAGAGAGAGGGTGGGAGAGGGGAGGGCAACTACAATGATGAGGGGTTTGGAACAGGTCCCATATGAAGAGAGGCTAAAGAGACTGGGACTTTTCAGCTTAGAAAAGAGGAGATGGAGGGGGGATATGATAGAGGTCTATAAAAGCATGAGTGGGGGTGGAAATGGTACATACAAAAAGTTCTTCATTAGTTCCAATAATAGAAGGACTAGAGGACATCAAAGGAAAGGAATGGGTAGCAGGCTTCAAACTAGTAACAGAAAGTTGTTCTTCACAAAGCGAAGAGTCAACCTGTGGAACTCCTTGCTGCAGGAGGCTGTGAAGGCTAGAACTAGAACAGAGTTTAAAGAGAAGTGAGATAAAGTCATGGAGGTTGGGTCCATGGAGTGCTATTAGCCAGGGGGTAGGAGTGGTGTCCCCGCCCAAAGTTTGTGGCAGGCTGGAGAGGGATGGCACGAGACAAATGGGCTTGGTCACTGTCTTCGGTCCATCCCCTCCAGAGTCCCTAGGGTTGGCCGCTGTCGGCAGACAGGCTACTGGGCTAGATGGACCTTTGGTCTGACCCAGTACGGCCATTGTAAGCTCAGGGCTGAGGGTCGGGGGTCTCAGTGGACCACCTTGATTTTCATGCACACCTGCTCCTGGGTGGCCAGACTGGCAGCTCTCCTGCCCTAGACGGCCACTTTCCTGTGCCTAGTGCGGAGGTCGGGGACGATGTCCACGATGTCCGCACTAGACCAGGCGTGTGCCCGCCTCTTGCCCCGGGAGCCTCCAGCCTTGTCCCGGGAAGAGGGGGAGGGTTAGGGTTAGGGTTAGGGTTAGGCTGGGTGCTGGCAGGCTTGCACCTGGCACGGGCACCATAGCCAGCCCGTGCCCCTTTAAGGGCTCCGGGGCTGGGAGGGGGGCATACGAGTTTCCCTGGTGTTGGCCAAAGTGGCCACCAGGGAAAGCTGGGGAGGGCTAGCCTCCCACTAGTTCGAATTAAGGGGCTACACACCCCTTAATTCGAACTAGTAAGTTCGAACTAGGCTTAGTCCTCGTAGAATGAGGTTTACCTAGTTCGAACTAAGCGCTCCACTAGTTCGAATTAAGTTCGAATTAGCGGAGCGCTTGTGTAACGCCTATCAAAGTTAATTTGAACTAACGTCCGTTAGTTCAAATTAACTTTGTAGTATAGACATACCCATGTACATGTAACATAGCTGGACTGCTGAAAGCCTTCACTGTATATTTGCAGAGTGCTTGTCACATATTGGTGCACACAATATTTTATTAAGAGAAATAAATTCCCATTCAATTCCCCTGCCAGGAGAGGAGTCACTGGGGATGAGAAGAAAGACGTGCTTTTGTTATCCCTTTCTGAGCAGAAAGCGGTAAAGGGGTAAGCAGTGAGGTACTAAAGTTTGCAGATGATACCAAAGTGTTTAGGATAGTCAAGACAGAAGCAGACTGTGAGGGACTCCAAGAAGATCTCACCAAACTGAGTGATTGAGTAACAAAATGGCAAATGAAATTTAATGTGGATAAGTGTAAAGTAATGCACATCAGGAAAAATAACCCCAACTATACGTACAGTATGATGGGGGCTAATTTGGCTATGACAAATCAGGAATGGGTTTGGAATGGGTTCCATATGAGGAGAGGTTAAAGTGACTGGGACTTTTCAGTTTAGAAAAGAGGAGACTGAGGGGGGATATAACAGAGGTCTATAAAATCATGAGTGGTGTGGAGAGGGCTGATAAAGAAAAGTTATTTATTAGTTCCCTAAATAGAAGAACTAGAGGACACCAAATGAAATTAATGGGGAGCAGGTTTAAAACTAATAAAAGAAAGTTCTTCTTCACACAGTGAGTAGTCAACCTGTGGAACTCCTTGCCAGAGGAGGCTGTGAAGAATAGGACTATAACAGAGTTTAAAGAGAAGCTAGATAATTTCATGGAGGTTAGGTCCATAAAAGGCTATTAGCCAGGGGATAAAATGGTGTCCTTGGCCTCTGTCTGTCAGAGGCTGGAGAGGGATGGCAGGAGACAAGTCGCTTGATGATTGTCTTTGGTCCACCCTCTCTGGGGCACCTGGTGCTGGCCACTGTCAGCAGACAGGATACTGGGCTAAATGGACCTTTGATCTGACCCAGTACGGCCATTCTTATGTTCTTATATTCTAGCACCCTGCTATGAAATCAAGGCATAGGCTTCCAAAGGAAGTTAGAAACCCCATCATATGGGATATTTAGAGATCCAGTAAATGTGCGGTAGGATACAGTCCTGCACTAGCCATGGAAGTGACCTAACAAGGCTTTTCTCTTTCTACCTTTCTATGATTATCTAGGATCTCAAACCCTGACACTTTAGCTTCAGTGACACATGGGGTTGCCAATTCTCCCAGACCAGACACACCAAACACCGTTTGCAGCAAAGGCATCTGATCCATCCAGTCTAATCAAGTTGAGAACCATATTGATGCAATCAGTGAAGAGCCATAACTCAGCTGGGATGGAGAAAGCAGCCTGGATAAAATAGGACCCAATCAGTGATGGGGGGGGAAGGGGAAGGGGGAGGGGAAGGGGGAGGGACAGTGTGTGTGTGTGTGTGTGTGTGTGTGTGTGTGTGTGTGTGTGTGTGTGTGTGTGTGTGTGTGTAAGTGTAAAACAGAAGCAGGACAATCTGTGGCTAAAAACCAAAAGAGCAAATCAGAACTCCTGGGCCTCATTCCTATCTCAGTCACTGACTTATTCATGTAACTTCTCCATGTTTCACTTTTGCTACTGCTAAAACATGAGTTAATACTGGCTCACACAGTTAGGAAGGCTTCCTTGTCTATACAATGCTTCGAGTTCCTAAAATGGATAATGTCTCTGAAAAGCCAACTGTTCGTATGCTTCTTTAGTTCAAGACCCAGAGAGAGAACAATGGGAAAGAGAGAGGCAGGTGTTAGAGAAGAGAGAGGGGTAGTACAGACGGAGGAAAGGAAAAGAAAGAAGTTAGAAATGCTGGACATTGGCAGGGTCTGGTCACACACTGGTAATAGTGGCCACATTTGTGAGTATGTCTATGCAGCAGGGCTAAAGCCTAAATAAGCTACACAACTTGAGCTACGTCAGTTGTGTAGCTTGAGTTGAAATAGCTTATTTTGGCTTTTGGCGCTGTCTACACAGCAGGAAATCCAAATTCAAGAAAGAGCACTTTTCATCAAACTTCCTTTATTCCTCATAAAATGAGGGTTATGGGAGTCAGAGTAAGCAGTTCGACATTATTTTGACAATATGTTGAAATAACTGCGTTTAGTGTAGACATGGACTATGTTATTTCAGAATAACATCAGTTATTCCAAAATAACACTGCTGTGTGTACGTACCCTGAGGGGCAGAGATGGGAAGGGGAAATGAGGGGATGAAACATGAACAAAGAATCCACAGGTTTTTTTGTGCTGGTTTCATGTGGAGTATTTTTAAAACTAGCGCATTTCCCTGGAAGTTCCCACCTATAGCTTGATCTATGATCCTGCAATGCTGAATCATTTTTAATTTAATGCTTCTGGGAAGTGGGGAGGAAAAAAACCCATCAAGCACAGGCACAGTTGGCAAGCACTGGGTATTAACATTTGGCAGCATTTATTATTGCTGTTTATGGTGATATAAATTAGGTTTATACTGATATAATTAATAACCCTAAATTTAAGTATAATAAATAGCAATATTTATCTACAACTGCAGTGTCTGGAGAAGCCCTGCAAGAACACAAAATGCTGACTACTTCTTTGTGAGTGTGAGCACATGAAGGCAGTGAGCGAGAATGTGAGCGTGTGTTAGGGAAGCAGATGTGTGCGACTGTACATGAGTTGTGGGTGTGGACTATTTATGAGAGTAACACAAGCTCATATGCAAGATAGTACAGGTTGAACCTGTCTGGTCCAGCACTCTCAGGATCTGACTGGTGCCGAATCAAAGAATTTGCTGGACCACGGGAGGTCAATATTCTCTAGCAGCATTATCAACACTTCCATGGCTTGCTGGGCCCTTAGAAGACACGTGGGGTAAATTAGAGCTAAATAACAGCACAGTATATTGACAGTCAGGATTGGTGGCTATAAACAAGCTTTATGGGACTGTGAGAAATTTAGCCACAATCATGGTAAGTGGACATCCAGCTAACAAAATTCATGCCAGACTACAGGTGTTGCCAGACCAGAATGTGCTGGATTAGAGAGATTCAACTTGTAGAGTGTCACACAAGATGTCAACATAGCATGCAACTGTATGTCAGCACGTGTCCCTGGGAAGGAGCTTATGAGTGGCTGTGTGTAAATGAAATTCCATGTACCAGTCCACAGTCTGAGTCTCTTAGGATATGTCTACACTAGCCCCCTAGTTCGAACTAGGGAGGCTAATGTAGGCATTCAAAGTGGCAAATGAAGCCTGGGATTTAAATATCCCAGGCTTCATTTGCATCTTCCCGGGTGCCACCATTTTTAAATGTCCCTTAGTCCGAACTCCGTGCCCGCGGCTACACACGGCATGGAGTAGGTAGTTCGAATTAGGACCTCGTTCCACTAATGTGGCCATAATTAAGTCTATTCCAATTTCCCTTGAAGGCCCTGATTCAGGACATATTGCGCAGCTCTGACAGTAGTAAGTCTAGTTTGAGACTACAGCACAGATTTCAGCCCAAGTGACAGATGAAAGGATTTTTTTTAGCAATTTTGAGACGTTTCAGTTAGCCTATTTTAAGTTACACAACTGTAAATCTAGCATGTTTCTTAGCTGGTTTTGTGTGGGAGTGTGGCTTGTTGCCTTTGAACAAGTCAAACTACTGCAAACTATTTACAACATGGAGTTTAGGCAGTTTTGAAGAGACATTATACAAATCTCCAAGCAGTGTTACAGAATTTTCATCCACAGATTTCAAATGCTTTGTAGAGGTGGGAGCATTAGCATCCCCATTCTGGGGAGGGAGAGTGAAGCTAAAGTGCAGAGAGGTCACAGAGCAAATTAGTAGGGGTACGTCTGGACTACAGGCTTTTGTTGACAGAAGTTTTGTCGACAGATACTGTCAACAAAGCTTCTGTCGACAAAGAGCGTCTAGATTATATCCAGTTCTGTCGACAAAGCAAGCTGCTTTGTCAACATGACAGTGTAGATGCAATAACGCCTTCTGTCGACAGAACTGTCGACAAAAGGCGTTATTCCTCGTAGAATGAGGTTTATAGCCGTCGACAAAACTGCCGAGTTTTGTCGACGTTATGTCAACAGAACTCTGCGGCAGTGTAGACGCAGGTATAGCTTTGTCGACAAAAGTCCACTTTTGTCGACAAAACCCTATAGTCTAGACACACCCTAGGAGAGCCACAAGTAAAACCCAGGTATCTAGACCCAGATTTTACAATAAAGGGTGTACACTGCCTTCCTACAAGGTCACTCTCTGCCAGCCAATTCAAGATGGATGCTATTGCAGAATGAGTCTCACACGGTGCTCTCATTCTCTCTCCAATAGAGCCTTTATATTAGTTCTTTATTACTTTTGTTCATTTTTAGCTCAAATAATTTTTTAAAAAGCCATTCAAGACAGCTCCCCGGGCATGGAACGACCTACTGCCCACTTCTTGCCAAGAGCACTGATAAAGAATGTTTATTACTTTTCTTAAAAGATAACGCCAAATTAATCAGATCTATCATTTGATTGGCTACATGCCTGGCTGCTGTTCTCTGGGAAAGGGTATAGAACAGTGCATTCAGACAAACACAACAAACAACACAGAGTCATAGTCATATTTTCTTTCGGGTTTGAACAAAGCCAAGTTCAGCTGTGATGACTGTTGACACGCTATGTTTT
Organism: Pelodiscus sinensis; assembly: GCF_052426305.1. Classification (NCBI taxonomy): domain Eukaryota; kingdom Metazoa; phylum Chordata; order Testudines; family Trionychidae; genus Pelodiscus; species Pelodiscus sinensis. Next base: position 32,245,219 of record NC_143065.1, read on the forward strand.
TATACAAAGAGCATCCCCCTACACACAGACTTCATTTACAGTCAGTTCCAGAGCTGTGATTCCTTCTATTGCTCAAGGATGGGGCTAGATTGTAAAAACACTGAAAAGAATGAAGAACTGGGGAGGAGAGATGTTTCCCATCTCAGCCTCGTGCTGCCGGAGTGTAATCACATTACTGCATTCATATCTGTGTTAGAGGAATATTTGCCACGTGTAACTTTCAGATCACATTAGCCAAAGCAAACAGCGAGGCCCTGCTTGTCTTGTTACTGCATGAGGCTTCTGGAGTGTGATTTTGCAGGGCCCTGCTGGGATGAGAGTGCTCTTCCATTGGGCTGGGTATGGCAGGGAGCCACGGGGGTGACAGTGCTGCTAGCAGGAGCCTTTTTTAAGTGCCACGCATTGGTATCCATCTCTATGACTGGCGATGAAGTATTATGCACGCTCTGATACCAAGGGAAGATGGGGGGAGGGGAGGAGGAGCTTCAAAGCACTGCAACAAAGAAAAAATAATCCTCTTTTAAATAAGGAAAGATGCTGAGATATGGGGACTAGAGCAGCATTAATCCATGGCACAGATTGTGGGGAGAAGGAGAGATGGATAGAAGTCTGTGCTTCCGAGGGGGGAAAATTTCCAATCACTCTGCTCATTAAAAAGCCACATCCAGGCAGGGATGCTCAAGGTAATCATCTCAATCAAATTGTCCTGGCTGGCTCTTTCAAGAGCCTTCTAAAGAGCAGAGGAGAGCATTATTTCCTCCTGACCCTTTGGGTATAGGGCTGAGAGAGGAGGCAATGAAATGTGCGTGGGGGTGGAAGGGAGAATCCTGGCCCAGGAGAGGCAGGAGTAGGGTATCAGACATGGAGGCATGTTTCAGAACCCTGTGATGGTGGAGAACAATGGAGGCTCAGGAGATGGGGTGGAGGTCCTGGAACAGACTGGTGATGCTTAGCTACCACAGACACTGTTGTACTGTCTGCAGAGCACCCATGATGGCATGAGAGCAGGGGAATTAAGGGAATAGTGGGGAAGCCATGGCAAAAGAAGCAGACAAGCTGAGAGAAATGCAAGATCCAAGAGCAGTTAGATTGGTACAAGGATTATCTTTGTGTTTTGTGTTTGTACCGCGCCTAGCACAATGAGGTCCAGCTCCATGATCAGGTTTCTAGGCACTGCCACACTATAAATAATACTAATTTGGCATTTGGGTCTAGAAGTCAATAGGCCTGGCTCCTAGTCCCACCTCTGCCACTAACCTGCTGTGTGACCCTGGTGTCACGTTACCGGATTTTGAGGGGCGCAGACAGATCACTGCTGCACCCATGGGGGGGGATGTTGGCCCCAAAAGTGGCACAGAGGGGGGCCATGTGAGGTGTCAAATAGAAGCCTACTTTCTTCTGATTCCATATATGCTATTCATGTGATTGTGTAATGTCAGTATGTGAAGTTATAAGCATGTATTTTTGTGTGGATACCAAATGTTTCTCTATATGTGGTTGAACTATGGGCAAAGCAGCTCAGCCTATGGACATGCTAACAAGCAAAGGTCTGGAACAATAGCCCTCTATAGGCCAAGGACACACCTCAAGAGTGGTGACTCATCCCTAGGGGCTACCAGCAGGGAATACAGGGATAGGCCATGGGCCAGGTGACCTACTGTAGCCAAGAAGAGACCAAGAAAGAGGGATAAATAGGCCATGCGGCTGACTCCATCTTGGTACTCAGCTCAGCACTTCATCCCAGAGGCAGCAGTGCAGGGATCGAAGAGCTGGAAAGAACTGTGGACCCATCCTGATCCTAGGATGCGCAACAAGGACTTTTAAGCCAGCAGCTGTAACATCTCTGCTAGAGCCTGCATCAAGAACTGGGAGATTCGATGCATGTAATGTACTATCCTTTAACAACCTTACTCTCATGCTTTTCTTTATGGTAGTAATAAACCTTTAGATGTTAGATGCTAAAGGATTGGCTCAGTGTGATTTGTGGGTAAGATCCAGAGAGTAAATTGACCAGGGATCTGTGGCTGGTTTCTTGGAACCGGACAGAACTTGTTTGGGGTAGGTGGGAAGGGGTGTTAAGACCCCCAACATGTGCATGAGGCCCAGGGCCATCTGGGGCACAGATATTGCGGGGTTGTTGGAGGGGTTTTGCTCGTGAGGCTTCAGGCAGGCAGCTGAAGCGCTCTGTGGGACTGATTTGTGGCCTGTTTGGAGCGATCACCAGTCTGGGGACTGTAAGGAGCCCTGAAGTTGAGCAATTCGCCCTAAGCGGACGCCCTCAGCTGTGCCCAGACACGGCCCGGTCCATCACACCTGGGCAAACTTTACTGCTGTGCCTTTGTTTCTCCTCTTACTCTTTGCCTGGCTTGTCTATTTAAATTGTGAGCCCTTCAGGGCAGATTCCACTTCTGATAATGTGCATGTGCAAGACTTCACACCATTGGGGCCTCTACACATGACTAATTCAAATTAAACACAACCCCAAGTACAATGCTTTCTTGGCTCATTTATGGCTCCCAAGAGGAGGCTGACACAGAAGTATCTCACTGATATGAAAACTTGGAACCACTCAAATCTCCAGTTATTATTTCTGATAGAATTGCAAGAGAGGAGTGAGCCTGGAGGGGAGATCTCACCCCAGAAGTAGGGGGCACAGTAGGGGGCACAGCCATTTAAGGATGGAAGTGACATCTTATTTTCCCCTAACACTTGCTTCTCCATTTTCTCCCTATGTAGTAATTTGGAAGCTACAAAAGTAGGTGACTGGATACAATTAGGCATTTACCTATCCCTGTTCCTGAAGATGTCAAAGCATGTTGCACACTTTAACTAATTAAGCTTCACAACATAATTATAAAGGGTGTCACCAGGAATGCAGGGGGGAATGAAATTAAGAGATGAAAAAATATATACTCAGTATCAGAAACACTTCCTGTGCGTGCTATACTGTGTGCTGTGTGTTAGGTTGTGGAATAACCAGTCTAGCATTTGAAATGAACAGGTAAAATACTCGTAAATATACAACTGGCAGCAATTCTGTATTTGCAGGGAGACAAACTAGATATAGCCCTTTTCCATCTCTAACCTCTACAACTACCCCCATTTTTGCAGCTGGGAACACAGAGGTACAAAAGGAAAAACTGTGCCCTACTACCACACACTAGAAGTTCCCTACTGTGCACTTAGGGTGCATCTACACAATACCCTTACCTCGAAATAAGCTACGCAATTTGTGCTCTGCAAATCACATAGCTTATTTTGATCTTATTTCGAAATAGCATATTTGGAAATTTGGCACGGTCTACATAGCGCCAAATTTTGAAATAAAGCACTATTCCAAAACGCCCCTTATCCCCCGTACACCTTATCCATCCTTACAAGGATGTCGGAATAGCAGGCCCGTTATATTTTGGTATAACAGGCTCTCTCTTAAGACACGAAATAGCTATTTCAGGATACCTACGGTATAACTCCACAGTGTAGACATAGCCTTACCGACCCCCATTCCAAGATAGAGGAGATCAAAGCACAGCAGGCAACATCTAGTATATGATAGTGTGTAGCAAGCTGGGGTGCAAATCTATGACATTAGCCTAACTGGTCATCTAGACAAGCCTTGACTTGCCCAGGGCTATGCAGTCAGAGGAGGCACCAAGAACAGAGCCAGGATTTCCAGGTTCATCTCTCAAGCAAGAGGTGCTCCCATCACCAGAGTCAGGTTCGAGCTCCCTCTATGTCAGGCAAGGTAGAGTTCCTCCTGGGTGGTCTGAGCTCAGGAAGTGACACTTCATCAAAGTGCCATGCAGAGCTCTTTCCTCTCCACTGAGGTCTGACCCTTAAAGAGTCACCTCCTGAAAGCAAGAAAGGTCAGGCATTCCCTCCAGTCCTCCATCTGCTACAGATTTTAAGTGCAGTGAAAGGGAAAAACAAAACAAAAGAAAAGAAATAAGAAACAAACAAACGAAAAACCATCCATTTTCCATTTGCTTGTGCTGCCTGAAAGGATTAGGGGAGTCAGTGCCTCCAGAGACCTAGGACACTCAGGGGTTACGTCTTACTCCATTGAATAGAGCTGCCAAGCTGCTGTTGTGCCATCTTCCTTGGAGATGATATATCTTTAATGACATGTTGGTTCATCGCACCGTGACGGGCTGGAGAATATCAGCGCAATCCCCAGCACCTGCCCATTGGAGCTTTTGCACAAACTCAGAATGAATTGATTTGGGAAGTTTGATAAAGTTATTTTTATTTTCTTTTGTTGTTTTACATTTGTTGCTACTGTCTCTGCACCTGTGGGTCCACCCAGCTTGTACAAAAATCAGAAGGGTGCAAATGCTTCAAGGAAGGGTGTTCCCAGAAGATCCCAACACAGTTTTACAGACTCAAAAGGTCTGAAGGAGCAGCCATAGTTCAAGTACTTATCTGCACCTATCTCCCAGACCTTTGAGCTGTGGCCACAGACATGCATGAAACAGTTACCAGTGATGATCAAAAACGTAGTACCTTCAACACCAAAAAAGCAAGCCCTTACTACTGACCAAAAGGAGTAACTCCTCTAGCTGTAATCAGTGAGCAGTTATAATCCCTGAAGCCTGACACTAACAGAAGACATAAGAACAAAAGAACATAAGAACGGCAGTACTGGGTCAGACCAAAGGTCCATCTAGCCCAGTATCCTGTCTGCCAACAGTGGCCAGCACCAGGTGCCCCAGAGAGGGTGGACAGAAGACAATGATCAAGCGATTTGTCTCCTGCCATCCCTCTCCAGCCTCTGACAAACAGAGGCTCAAGACATCATTTTATCCCCTGGCTAATAGCCTTTTATGGACCTAACCTCCATGAAATTATCTAGCTTCTCTTTAAACTCTATTAGAGTACTAGCCTTCACATGATCACCCTAAAAAGAACATGGTGAATATATTTTACTACCCCTACCAAGTGGTCAGACTCCATGTTCAGTAACATTTGGGGTCTCCCAAATGTCACACAAGCCCACTTCATCTACCCCAGTTCTAAAATAGTGTTTCTCTCCAATTCACTGGCTGTATTTCGAGTTCTCTGTCAGAAGTAGGATAGTTCTTTCTTCCATTCAGTGAAAAGAGTGAGTGACCATTGTGTTGTGGTAGAAAAGGAGGGCACATGCAAAGAAGACTCCAAGAGTATGTCTGCCCAGTGACAACTGTATAGAACTACCCTACCTGAGCTCCTTTGAATCCAGCTAACAAGCGTAATAGCAACAAAGACAACCCAGCACAGATTGCAGAAGCTGCAGCATGGGTAATACACACCCAGCAGAGATCTGGGGTCTATACTCAGCTTACTGTCCACCACTCTAGTCCTCATGGCACTGTCTTCACTGCTACTGTTACCCACGCTAGCTCAAGTAAGCTAGCCATGCACAGCTTTTGCTGTGCAGACATTTCCCACAGGAATTCAGAGCAGATAAGCATTCCGTAGGCCCAGGAGAAATCAAAATCTATCAAGAAATCTTGAGTGGGGAGGAAATGAAGGGAGCGTCACTGGGTGGAAGTATTGAACTGAAAATATAAAATAAATCCCTTATTCCGCTTCCCTTATCCCCCTTGCAGGCTATCCAAAACATTAATTAAAGCATGTTATTCCCAAGCACTGCTACCTTGCAGGTGAAGTGTGCGCTGAATGATTTAGTAGAGACAGATGGACCTCTGTTTAGCCAGCTAGAGCCAAGTTAGGCCATGTGGTTGTGGTACAGCTCTGTCCTGGCAGCAGGGAGATATTATTGCTTCTCACAATTGTGAAATCAGACACCAAATGAGTGGCTTTCATGTGGAGACTGCTCACGACATGTGACTAACACAGGAATGCCAGGATCCACAGGAAGGATGGTCTCCTGCTGAAGGCTCATAAGGTTTGCTGCCCAGACTTAGGTAAAATTTGCCATGCAGGCCCAGGTAAGGGTTCTCAGACAGTCCCAAGATAAATAACAATTGACACAACTCACTTGCCATTAATGACTCCATCGGGATTGAGCATGGGGATGATTTTGAAAATGAAACATTTCCTCAGGAGCTCAGCAATAGGGTCGCTGCCCATGAGAAAGTCCATGGTCCCCTTCATTACCCAGCTTGCATTGCTTTCTCCAGGGTGAACACGTGCCATGAGCACCACATAAGGACGATGGCCTATAAAACAAAAAGTAAGACTTAGGTTGTTGTTTTGTATTTTCTCTTTGTGGGTGGCATTTTGCCTTTAATCCCTGGAGAGAATAATATGACAATTGCCTAACAGAGAAGCCCTCCCTGGTTTTGACATTTCCTAATTCTAAAGGCCATATTTTCCAATTGGCTTCCAAAAAGCACCCACGATTTTCCACAGGGAACCTGACCATCCCTGAAGTTGCCTGCACAGACAACTGTATGCACAGTTATAGGGTTTCTGAATGTGCAGATAACTGTACCCATGAAACTGGAGCTTCAGATTTCAAGTCCATTTATGAAAGTTTGATCCTGTACATTAATGTTGAATTGCAGTGGCGCTCAAAGGTGACCAGACAGGATTCCATTTGCAAACTCAGAGCTGGAATTAATGTCCCTCTTTCCTTCCACTTCCTTAAGCCCCTCTCTTCCTGCCAAAGAGTAAGTGGGTTTAAAATAATGTAAGTTGTACATGTGATCTGAGAATTCACATAGAGTGCTATATCTTGAGTCCAGTAAAAGAACATGAACTAGAACTCAGTTTTCCAATAACCTTATTTCCATATTGTTTGCATAACTTCCTATGGATTATGCTGATTAAAATACAGTAAATGTCTTGTACATTTAAAAACTGCAAGAAAGGATCACACTGTCCTTTGCAAAGCCACTAGCAGTATTTTGCCAGTTTCAGAGAGTGAGGCTTCTACTCCATTACAGCCTATGCACCGTCTGTCAGTAGTGCTTTGAAGTAGCAACCAGCAAAAACTTCAGCCTTTGCAAAGACATCAGCTGTACTTTCCCATTTCTAGACATTTTCTTCTCTCCCCCATCACCATGATTTAGTGCTGTTTTTCAGTCTCACTGCTGAGTGAAACTTATGGGACTGTGCAGTTGTAGCGGAGAATGGGGCTCCTGAGAACTCGGAATGGACAACAGCTGTAAATAGCACAAAGCAAAATAAAACGTGTTCTCTTTGGCAATTGATGACTACAGCTTTAACAACTCTTATCTCTTCTCTGTGTGGGAGCAAGTGCAGCATGTTAATTGAGGGGCCTCACTCCAGTATATGTATTTCTGCCCTCAGCCGACAGAAAAACTGAAAGCAGGGTCAGTGTGCTAGCCACAAAAGCCAAGGACAGTTTACCATAATTTTGCCAGTGGTGTAAGAGGCGTGAATCCTGCTCATCTGAGGAGGGTGACCAGTGTGCACTTTTGTCTCAGCTGGACCAAATGCTACAAAAGTGGCTGGAATGTGTCCAGAATGTCTTTCCAGAGACCCAGTGGAAGATATTTGAGATACCTTCACCTGCCTGGGTTCTGCACCTTCTGAGGACTCCTGCAAGCTGCTGAGTGACCTCATCCCTCCACTGAAGACAATAGGTTGTTGAGGACACCCAACACCTTGCAAGACTGAGCCTTTTGGTTCTAGTAAAGTCACATGGGGTTCTTCCCCTGGCTTCACACATGGATGCTACTGAAATTTAATTGGCTAACATTACATATAGGCTGTGTCTAGACTGCATCCCTTTTCCGTAAAAGCGATGCAAATTAGACACATCGCAATTGCAAATGAAGCGGGGATTTAAATCCCCCCTGCTTCATTTGCATAAACATGGCTGCCGCTTTTTTCCAGCTCGGAGCTTTGCCGGAAAAAAGCGCCAGTCTAGACGAGAATCTTTTGGAAAATAAAGCCTTTTCCAAAAGAGCCTTTATTCCTTATTTTAAGAGGAATAAAGGGATCTTTCAGAAAAGGCTTTATTTTCCGAAAGATCCGCGTCTAGATGGCGCTTTTCGCCGGCAAAGCTCCGAGCCGGAAAAAAGTGGTAGCCATGTTTATGCAAATGAAGCGGGGGGGATTTTAATCCCCGCTTCATTTGCAATTACGATGTGTCTAATTTGCATCCCTTTTACAGAAAAGGGATGCAGTCTTGACACAGCCATATGGTCTGGTTGGAGTGGAATAGATTACCTTAAGCTCCACAGAAGGAGATTGCTGGTACATGAGCTGAAGCTTCTTTTTAAAACATGCAGACCCTATAGAGTGAGTTCCTTACAAACACACGGGCAATTCTGACCTTCCATCCACAAGAGGATTGCAATACAGGTGCATGCCAGCGGGTGCACTGCATGCTACCGTAGACCTCCTTAGGCCTCTCTATAAGGAGTCACTTATAAATCCATGCTGGATTGCTTTTCTTCCCTGGATTGCACCCTACACGAAGACTAATGAAGCAGTAAATAGAACAAAGCACTGATGACACAGCCATAAAACTACCTTTTACTGAAACATTCCAGAAACGTAAATTCAGTTCTGTGGTAAGTAGGGGCCTAGGAGTGAGCTGATTTTGCACTTTAAGCAACTTGGCCACTTATCTGCATTAATATTGCTTCAGTAAAGACAATGAATATTATTGCTCATGAAAGTACTGGAAAGAGGCTCTGGCCAGTTATGTCAAGCATAGACAGGCCCTGTGTGAGTTTCATGGACCCAAATCACTGGATGCAGCTCAGTTATGACATCAACTCCCCCCAGCTATTGCTAGCTCCATACAAAGTTCTGCTGAAGCATCACATAGAATCATAGAATCATAGAACTGGAAGGGACCTCAAGAGATCGAGTCCAGTCCCACCCTGCAGGACCAAGCACTGTCTAGATCATCCCTGACAAGTGTCTGTCTAACTTGCTCTTTAATATCTCTTGTGATGGAGATCCCACAACCTCCCTAGGCAATTTATTCCAGTGTTTAACCACTCTGACAATTAGGAATTTTTTCCTAATGTCCAACCTAAACCTCTCTTGCTGCATTCAAGCCCATTGCTTCTTGACCTATCCTCAGAGGCCAAGGAAAACAATTTTTCGCCCTCTTCCACTCTTTTAGATACTTGAAAACTGCCATCATGTCCCCTCTCAGTCTTCTCTTTTCTAAACAAGCCCAGTTCTTTCAGTCTTCCTTCTTAGGTCATGTTTTCTGGATCCTTAATAATTTTTGTTCCTCTTCTCTGGACCTCTGCAACTGGACACAATACTCCAGTTGAGGCCTAATCAGTGCAGAGTAGAGTGGAAGAATGACTTCTCATGTCTTGCTCACAACGCTCCTGTTCATGCAACCCAGAATCACGTTTGCTTTTTTGCAACAATGTCACACTGTTGACTCATGTTTAACTTGCCCTCCACCATGACCATTAATAACTATTCTCTGAGAATGGATGCACTCACCTTGTAATAGCCCCATCTAGGTTGCATTTCCCTAGTTTGATAAGGTCATGTGAGACCATGTCAAATGTCTTACTAAAGTATAAGTATACCACGTCCACTGCTTCTCCCTTGGCCACATGACTTGATATCCTTATCCATGGGACCAACAGCTCATCTCAACAATTAGGCTGTGCACAGTTTTGGCCAGAATATCCATCTTCTTGCTTGTTTAGGTGTGGCTCACTTTCTGGAGTTGCAGATTTCACTTTTCCCGGTCATTTTCCCTCTGGCCCTTATCAGGACACTATTGCATAGCAAGATTGCTGCAGAGAGCTTTCTGATTGGTTTGACATGATTTGTTATTTACAATTCCATGCTGGCTGTTACCTATCACCTTATTATCTTCCAGATATTTGCAGATGGATTCTTTAATTACTTGCTCCATTATCTTCCCTGGCACAGAAGTTAAATTGTCTGGTCTCAAATTTTCTGGGTTGTTCTTATTTCCCTTTTTCTAGATGGGAACTACATTTGCCCTTTTTCCAGTCTTCTGGAATCTCTCCTGACATCCATGACTTTTCAAAGATGATAGCTAAAGGCTCAGATACTTCCGCTACCAGCTCCTTGAGTATTCTATGATGCATTTAATCATTGCTGACTCAATTCATTCCTTGCTATTCCAGTGCTGGGCTACACATAGCAAGGCCACTGAATTTGACATCTGTCCTGCTGTGATAGTCTGGAGTGCCACCTAATTGTCAGTGGTACCCACTTGCAAGTGGTTTCATGATCTGCACAGTCACTAGGGATCGCTCTCTCACATGGTTCCTTCAAGGCTAAAATTTGAGACCAGATGTCCAAAATATTAGGCCAGTTCTTAGACAGAATCCTTGCTGAGTTCTGAGGAAGCTGCCAGAAAGCTCAAGTTAGCCATTTATCTCTGCAAAGCCCACATGGCACATAACCTTCTCAGGGAATGTAAATAATAAGAAGAGAAAGCACAGAAACCTTTTCATGCTACATAAAGCCTCATCCAACTGATCATGTCTTGTTACACGGTGTTACATTTCGACATGCCCAGAATATAACACAGCACCAATAGACGCCAAGAATCCTGAGGTGAGGGATTAAAGAGACACCGACGCCTCCTGGGAAACTTTGAAAAATGTCCTTTGAAGTTAGAATTCTGCTAACATATCACACGTTTCCCATCTTTCTTTCTCCCTTCATTCATTATGACTCCAGCCCTGGTATTTGCATGAAAAGAGGAGCTTTGTGCCTTCAGTACAGCTTGCCTGCACCTGCTGCTTAATCTTGTACCCATTGTCAGGCTCCTCTGGCTATAACATCATCAAGGCTTGATGAAAGGCATTGCTGAAAATTATGACATCAAGGTGGGGAGCCAGTAACAGAGGCATAGAAAAAATGTGAGGGGCAAACAAAATCCCATTGTCCTTCAGCATACAGGCAAAATGGAGCACCATTCCAACTGGGCGTGTTCCAGATGGGGATTCTGAGCTTCTCAAATTTCAAGGCCCTTTGGATCTGGCTCCACCCACTGTAAAGATAAGTGTCATCTATATCATATAGGACTGGGATTTTCAAGGGAATCTATAGGGGTTACATATCTAACTCCCATTGAATTCAGACTAGGTCAGGATTCAGGTTTGAATTTTCCCCATCTGCTAACACACACTCTCTCTCTCTCTCTCTCTCTGTCTCTCTCTCTCGGCAACCCAAGTTTTTCTTTCATGCCATCCGTAAGCATGATAGGTCTTCATTTTTTGCAACACTTAATACTTGTGCATTCAGCATCCCAAAGCCTGATAGCTACAGAAAGCCAGAAAGCAGACAACATGTGGTGTGAAGCAGTCACAACAGGGCTCCAATAATACTGTATGGGATTAATATATAAAAGCAGCTGGCCATGAAACCACTGATTACAGATATCACAGGAGACACTGATACAGAGTTTTCAGTCTCTTTCGGTTGCCTCAAGACCTGGTAATCTCCTTCATCCTCTGTCTATTGCGTCCCTACATTATTCAGGTTTTTTTTAAGTACATAATACATGTATTATTATTGTTCCGAATGGCAAAAAGAGAACATTACAAGTGTAAATTGCCTTGGCCATGAACCGCCTGTTCTCTGCTTTCATATCCTGGTGGGGGTATTTCAGGCTCCAAGTTGCTTGGCAACCTCCTTTTGTGAGTGTGTCATTTGAATTCATTCACCTTTGAATCAGAGATGTTCAGAGACGACTGGCCGGTCAGAACACAGGCACAGGCTGCTCAGAGTGGGTGCAGCTTCACATTGTGTCACTGCTGGTCTTTACACTTACGGAGCTGTCAGGTAGGGTTTTAAATCTCTTTTGAGGCATTTGAAAACCATGGGAAGACACTGCCACCACGTTATTTCTCCATGGACATGGTGCCCTGCCTACAGAGCATGGAGGATGGCTTGCCACTTCCTCCTTCCCACAGTCTCTATGCTGCTGTTAGCCATAACACTGACCTCCCAGTTTGCCCTTCCAACAGATTATCTAGCTGTCTGATGTAGCTAGCACTGGATTAAGGTTAAAATAACATGAGTATCTATCATTCACACCTCATTTTAGATGAGCCTGTATTTGAGTTGCTCCCAAGTATTTTGTACTGCCTCATCACTGATTTTCATTCTGTGTGTTTTGAAGGTCAGGCCTTGGATTGAAAGCAACACAGACTGCCTTGTTGTATTGAGGCAATCTATCTGAAGCAAGGCAAGTAGAAGGGGGATAAAGAAGCTATTACAGGTTGAACCTCTCTAGTCCGGCACATTCAGGACCTGACTGGTGCCAAACCAGAGAATTTGCCAAACCATTGGAGGTCAATATTGTCTAGAAGCATTACCTATATTTCCACTGCTCACTGGCCTCTTGGAAGACATTTGAGGGTAAATTAGAGCTAAATAACAGCACAGAACACTGAAAGCCAGGACTGATGTCTGTAAACAAACTTTATGAGACCACAGGAAACTTGGCCACATAAGTGGACATCTGGCTAACTAGAATCATGCTGGACCATGGATGTTATTGGACCAGAGTGTGCCAGACAGGAGGCATTCAACCTGTACTTTGTAGGATTGCCACCTCTTAAGTATATTATATAAGAAAGACCTCAGGGATGATCCTGATACCATAAATTGGACAGCTGGCATTGTGTATGGAGTACCTTCACAGATTTCCTGGGACAGCTACCTCAACACAGGGGGATGATCCTGCAAAATCTTGTACAAGTGGCAACCCTAATTCATGGAGGGATACATTTGGGAATAAGTCCTGTTGTGATGGTACTGTACACCCAGGTGTAAGAGTAACTATCAATTGCAATTATTGGATGCCAGGAAGAGCAAGGGGCATGGAAGCAAGAGCACAGATGGAACCAGTCTGAATGTTGACTATGGACAATGGGACCACAAACCCCCAGAGCACTCTCACAGGTGCCCCAGTCCTGGGTAGCTAAAGTGTCGAGTCTGGTGCAGAGATCTGAAGAGAGAATTGCTGAATCTTTGGGCAGATTTCCCCAAGGAAGGGGATTTCACCAGAAATGAATCAAGCAGGAAAAATTGGCTGAAACAGCTTCTTTTGTCATAAAAATGTCTCCCCTGGCAATTTATAAAGCTGGGAAAAGGAAACTCTGATAATTTATGTGACAGTGTAATGGGCTTGGGGTGACATATGATACTTATAAAAAGTGAACCCGAGTGGGACAGAACTTTAATAGGTTTCCAACTCCAAAATGGTAAGGTTGCAATTTATTGCATCAACATTTCATGTTGCATATTCACTGTTCATATCCACAAATACCTATGTTTACCTATCTAATTTGAAGTGCAGACTTCAACCAAGAGTAAAGACTTGGAAACCATTCATTGGTTTCTCTGGTCAGTCACATATGCAAGAGAACAAATGTACCACTAGCCTATTACAGTGCACATCCCTTGATAACCACAGAGTTGTGCTTGCATATGCCAGCAAATAATTTACCCAAGGACTTTCTCTGAACTCAAAGCTACATACACCCCCTCAGATTACAGCTGTCAACCCCACTGACACAGCTGTGGCTTCTTTTCATGTTTAAAAAGGGGGTATATGACCCAATGGGAAAGATAGCAAATGGGATCAATGCAGAAAAGATCCTCCAGGTTACTCACAGAGAATCGCTGCATTGAAAATTGCTGTTCCTACGCTGTGTAATGCTCCACTTGGTGCCGGGTACTTTTCTCCATCTGAAATCCACAGCTCATCCCCAGTGCAATTCCACTGTCTCTTGTGCTGACACTGCCTGCTCTCTGAACATAACAGCAAGGAGGAGGAAAAACTGCTTAGAGTGCTACACAGGGGTAAAATCAGGATTAATGGGATGAGACTTAGCAAAAGAACATTTAAGCTGAATATCAGTGAGATCTGTCAGACTGAATAGGAGTCTCCCTTGGGAATGGCAGAAGTTTGTGTATAACTAGAGTGTTTGAACACCAGAAGCTGTTCTGTACAGAACACGCCTATACAAGCCCAGACAATAGAGGAGGTGATTTAACAGGTATTTCCTTCATTCATTTCTATGGACCAGTTCCTGAAGTCTTTACTCTGACAGAACTCCCACTGAGAGTCTGGACAATGAAGGATTAAAAAAAATCCATGAATGCAGACTCAGTATTCTACCACAGCAAGTTGAAATAAAGTTGGGTCCCCCCAGTTTCGATCCTACTTTCCTGGGGTGACATATAAAATGGAGAATGGAATAGTGTTCCAGTCAGAGCTAGGAATAAGCATCATCAAATGAAGCAAGAAGACATAATATCCAGGAAAACATTCAACAATTTGTAGGGGACAAGCATTCAAGTTGCTGTCTGAAGGGCCAGCTCTGAAGCCAGGAGAGCATTCTGCTCACAAATATTGTTTCTATGGAACGGAGATACATTTCCTGCTGAATCCCACCTAAAGTAAGTAAATGTTCATTCTTAAAAATATCTTGTGTCTTTACAAGAGGCAATGGCCTATCTCTGCCTGTGATTTGAGATTCCCTTGAGGGGATGAATTTTAAACAAACACAAATTATGAGGCAGCAGTACAATTGATCTCCCATTATCAGAGGGTTAAAATGCCAATTTTTATCAAGAGATAAATCATCACAGATTGGCTCCAATAGGAAAAATGAAATTCCTGGTCTTCACTTGATTTGATTTTTATCACTCCTTTGCCCCAGAAATGTTCAGTCAGAGAATGTTTAAAATAAATTTTCATTCATCACACACTAAACCAAACTGGAAGGGTTTCTAAATGTGTGTGTACATGTGCATGCAAGATACAGAGAAAGAGAGAGGGGAGAAAGGACAGAGAGGAAACCAATTTTTGAACAGCAGCTTCTAACACTTCAGAGTAGCAAAGCCTTCACACAGCAAAGATCTTTTGTAGGTTTATCTCCTTGGTGACATCATTGTCCGTATTCCTACCATCTCGCTCTCCCATTCTGCTCCTAGTCATTAGAACAGTATCTCCCAGAGGCGGGCACAGACAAAACTTCCTCATTTCACCGAAGAATTTGGCAAGGTAGGACCATCTCCAACTTTCAGTAATAAAGCTTGCCTTGATGGCTCAGTAGAGAGCTCCATATAGCTATGGGCAAGGCCATCAGATAAGGAAGCAACCCATAGGGACTTCTGTCTTTGAGCAGAAGGCTGGCTGCTTCATGGGAGTGAAGCTGCTGTTGGCCAAGGGAAGGAAGTGAACTGCGCGATAAAGAAGTACCTCATCCTCTAGAGGACTGTGCAATAAGGAGCAGGAAGAGGGGATTAGAAGAAGACTCTGAATAAAGGGGGAAATCCTAACATGCCTCCTGGGCATCTATAATATACTTCTGTCCCAGCAAGGGACTGTTCCACACATAAATAATATTGTTTAATACATGGTTTGGGTTGATGCAGATAACAATGAGGTAATCAGACTGGAAAGGGTGGTTTCATTTCTCTGTGATGCTTATTGAGTGATCCGTATGGCTAGTGATTGTTATCCATTTGGAATTCATTTTTTATGTAGCCATCTGAACACATCTCTTCAAAGAACAGCTGTCTCCGTATTTCATCTGAGCAGCAAACATGCAATGAAGTGCCCAAATTTTGCTTTCTGTGACACCAAACTAAGACACATCGATTTCCTGAAGTAGTTCAGAATGGCTCTGGCTCATAGCCACCATTACTACCAACATGCCTCAGTTTAAGGTGGTAGCTCAAGGCAGGAGAGAGAAGGATGTTGGAAATCTTCATAGATGGGAAAGTCTAGGTCTTGTTTTCTCAGCAGCTGAATATTGTGTGCCAATGCAGGCTGGTAGCATGCATACAAAACTTGTCATCATGCAATAGAAAACTTATGAGAATTGTCACCAGAGTTCTAACATCAAGAGCCAGAGTCTGGCTTTCCATCCTTATGCCTATCTTACCACCATCCCTTCAACAAGCAGCAGCAATAATATAAGAATATAACCCCACAATAGTCAATCTAGACTTGCCCATCAACAAAGATCTTCAAAACACCCCACCACTAGGATACTGACTTAATTCAAGGACCCACTTCCTGGTAGTGGCCAAAGCTCTTAAAACCTCAGGACTGTCACCAGAAGACAAGTGGTGGAGTCTGTGAAAATAGCTGAGTCAAGAATCGACACCTGATTCTCCTACAGACCAACCACCTCATTTCACCTTGCCATGTAAGATGTGAATCATAACAACATATCAGAATCTCACATGGAATTATAACTACCAACCACACACACAAAAAATGAAAGACTTCCGTGTACGCGTGTATGGCGAAGACTTCCAAACCATGAAACCCTAGTGAACTATCCTCTTTAAATTTCTCCTCAGAAGGACAGCCTAGAGTCACTCCATGTCGCTGGAAGCCACAGAGTGAATGAGAAACTTGGACCTCAACTTTGGTGTTGTTTTTCAAATTGCCATACAAAAAAAGAAGTGCATGTCTATGCACTGCTGTCTTATGTTGTGTATGGAGCTGCAGGATTCTGGTTGGCTCATCATAACCCAGGGTATGTCTACACTACCACCCTAGTTCGAACTAGGGTGGTAATGTACGCAACTGGAGTTGCAAATGAAGCTCAAGATTTGAATTTCCCAGGCTTCATTTGCATCTTGTCAGGCGCCGCCATTTTTAAATGTCCGCTAGTGCGGACTCCGTGCCGCACAGCTACACGCGGCAAGGACTAGGTAGTTCAGACTAGGCAGTTCAGACTAGGCTTCCTATTCCGAACTACCGTTACTCCTCGTTACTTCCTAGTCCAAACTACCTAGTCTGTGCCGCGTGTAGCTGCGCGGCATGGAGTCCGCACTAGGGGACATTTAAAAATGGCGGCACCCAGCAAGAAGCAAATGAAGCCCAGGAAATTCAAATCCCGGGCTTCATTTGCAACTCCGGTTGCCTACATTACCACCCTAGTTCGAACTAGGGTGGTAGTGTAGACATACCCCCACTGGCTTATATGGGTTCTGGGTATTGGAAGGGAGGTAGTTTCTGGGGTGGCTGCAGAATTGATGAGTGAGTGTAGATGCTATTACTATTGATAAACATATTATTACTGATACCTCTAAGAGCCTGTCAGGGTGCAAGCCCCCACCGTGCCTCAGTGCCCCCTGACTGTCCTCATCTAGCCCCTCTCAGGGCAAGTCACAGTCTGTATGGGTTGCTTATCATTGGCAATTATCTCAACGGCTCGGCTTACCTAGTCAGCCTCATGATCTGCCCACAAGCCAAGGGCTTTGTTTCCAGCCCCTAGCCAGGGGAAGTCTTGGCTGGTCATCCCCAGCTTGTCTCCCTCCAAGGAGCTCCTGCTTCCTCTGCAGTCAGCCCTCCACTGGCTCTCCCCTCAAGCAAACTGTGCTTCTCCATTTATAGCTACCAGCTGGGCTCTCCCTAGCCCAAACAGCTTCAGCTGGCCTCTCTGTTCCTAGCCCTGGCTCGGGGCTTGAGTCCTGGTCTAAAAGGGCCAGTGCAGGGCAGGCGCCCTGTCACAGAGCCCTATCAGGATTCAGGCCCTGTTGTGCCTTTTAACACAGAGCTATAGAGAGGGTGTTGAATGAATTCACTCCTCTTTTTTTGCTCTTTTGCAGTTTTCTTTGGTGGGTTGTGAAATTTAGCTCAAAAGAAATGATGTTTTGGAGACGTAGGAATACATTCCCACTACTTGCATAGTTTGTGATGCCTGGTGTAAAACAACTAGTCCTTTGAGCTACCAAAAGAGGCGGGTTCTTTAACTTTGCTTATTCAAGGATTTTCTTGGGTTTATAGCTTTTGACCACTCTAGCAACATTTGCTTAATGATCCCTGGGTTATACACACAACTGGGAACCATGCCCATCAAGTTCTTTCATTCATGCCACTGTATAAATGTAAGGATGTGCATACATACTGAAATTCCAGTTTTATTATGACTTTGCCACGATAGTAACACACATCAGAGAGGCTGCATAGCACAAAAAAATTCAACTGTGTTTTTCCTGTAATGATTAAATATTCAGCAAGTGGTTCCTTGGTTCCTGGAACCAGCTAAATATGACATCTGAGGAGAGGCCAGCTGAAGTACAATAAACTGTTATATTTCCTCCTACAGCATCTGACGAAACAGTAAGAAAGATAAATACCAGCAAGGCTCTCAACCTTCATGATTCAAGACATTAACTGATCTCCAGCTGGGGTCAGGAAGAATTTTTCCCATATGTAATAAGGTTGCACAGCAAGTTATGCTTTGATGGTTTTATGCCATCTTCCAACAGTCACTCTTGAAGACAAGAAAGAGCATAAGAATAGCTTTGCTGCATCAGACCAAAGGTCTATCTAGCCCAATATCCTATCTTGTGACAGTGCCAATGCCAAGTACCCCAGAGGGAATGATCCCAGAACAGGTGATCCATGCTTGTCACTCATTCCCAACATTTGCTGGACATCCTGGCTAATAGCCACTGATGGACTTGTCCTTGGGGAATTTATCTAGTTTGGTTTGTCTTTGAACTCTGTTATAGACGGACAATTAGTTTGTTCATGAATCTATTCTTACAAATCAGATGCCAGGAAAGTGTAGGGGAGAATTGTTCTCTTTCTGAAAACTGTTGAACAAGCACTTCAACAAGATTGAGGAAACTCTGAGTGGAGCAAACAAGTTGTTCTGCAGTGATGTGGCAGTTCCACAGAGAAGAGGGAAACTGGGTTGCTTGCTATAAATTCACATATTACCTACTCTTCTCCCTTTTCTTCCATCTTCTTGGAGTAGAAGTGCACGTTCCAGTGTCTCAGAGCAACATTTCCAGGGTTCATTTACTATAGTTTCCTAAATGATTTTTAAGTTATTTATTTAACATAAAATCAGTTCTGGCTGGAAGATTCTATTTGTCAAATAATTTGACAATGCAAATGATGGTTGCTGTTCAGCTTCAATTTCTGGCATATTTAGTACATCCATCAATTTTGTGGAGCTGACTATTGTGCCACGCTTTGCTAATGGGATCCCAGCACCTTCCTGCATCTTTAACCCAACATTTCACTGGCACAACTTTGAATATTTCCAACAAATGCTGCCTGTCGCTCTGCATGGCATAAGAAGAGCTAGCTCTGGTTTTTGCCTATTTGCATTTGGAGGGGCCCTGGCCCCCAGAGCATTCTTGTATCGCAAAGCATTTGCAGCCACTTCAGCCTCAGGTGGGTAAACTATGAAAGCGCTTTAAAAATATAGAACATTTACTTAAATAAAACGCAATCCTTGTAAATTATTGTCTTGACAAGCTGATGACTAATACTGCATTGTATGATTTATTTCCCCATTTTGCTACCAAAAAGCTTTTCATGACAGTACCTTGTTTAGAAGGGATAAAAGGACATCCATCTTTCTAACATTCTTTAACCACTTAAAGAGTAAGATTGACAAGGTGGATGAGCCAATATCTTTTATCAGACTAACTTCTCTTGGTGTCTGGGACAAAACATTCAAGCTTCTTAGAGCTAATCAGTGTCTGACTAAAGTATAAGTTTGTTCAAATTGTTAAGAGGTTCAAACATTCTGTGGGAGGCCAATTAAAATGAAGTGAGCAATTAAGGGTGAGCAGGCAGTAGGGTGTGTTACAATTTGTTGTAATGAGCCATAAAACCAGCATCTCTGTTTAAAGTACATACTAAAACCATACACTGGTTAAAAAAACCAAACAAACCATCTTGCCAGCTATTCTAATAACACCTTCAGATATTAAAATGGAAATATGTTTGGAAGTTTAATGCACTTTTCATTTCTACTTGGGCTGTTTGTTTCCTCTGTGCATTTCACTGAGTTTGGATGTTGAAAGCAAGCTAGTCAGTTTCTCAGTTCATAGTCCAGTTTCTCTTTCAGGTTCTCATATATTAATGTTGAAATAACTTTTGGGGCACAGTGGCAAAGCATGTCATAGGAAGTTTTTGTAAGTGCTCCCTTGTATATAGATGAGCTCAGTTTCCTTGAATGCTAAAAATGTTTGAGCTGTTTGGTGGTAAATACGCTCTGTTTCCTATGACTGAGCACAGTTTTTAATTTCAAGTTGTGCCTAGGCCTATGACATTACAAGCTAGTAAATAAGTTAGTGGGATCTGCATTGAAAGGGCTAGTTGAACTGGGGATAAAACTGGTTGAAGATGAGGAAGTGGATCTCATACTAGAAAAGAGACAAATCCACAAGTGTGGGTAATAGTAACAGAGCAACTGGTCAGTAATTTAGTCCATGTGAAGGACAGTTTTGCTTTATTAAGCACATCGTTACACGTATGCTACATATACATGTGCACCTGCCAGCTCACAGCCACCGCATACTTTTCTGCATGTACACATAAATATGGACTGGGCATGTTTCATCTTTGATGGTCTGGGTCTAGCAAACCCCAGCCACGGGGAAATTAGGAAAGCAGTATTATGACCCTTACAGCCTAAATACTGGTGACAGCATGCACCCACAGAAGGCAACTCATGAAATTCCAGAATTGTGCAGACACCCTTCTGCTGCCTCTTGCTTATTCACCTGCTGCTCTCACTTCTCCCTCCGTTTGAAGCCCAGTTCCTGAAGTCAGATTGTGCTTCATTGTGACCCCATGGCTGTTGATTTTCTTGCCTTTTAAAATACTTGACAAAGTTGCCACATGAAGAATTTGGCATCTGGAAGCTGTGACAGACACAACATGATTTGATTTATGAAACATAGCTAAACAGCTAGGGCTGCCAAAGGCCAGGATTTACACTACTGTGTTCCTAGAGTGGCCTTCAATTCCAGTTCTACTAAATGCACTTTCCTACCCCATTGCAATACAAATTCCCTGAGTTATGGAATGACCTGCAATATCTTGAAATGCTGATTTATCAGGGCAGCCTTAGTGCCAGTCCTATGAAATAGCAGCCAGCGTCCTGAGGAAAGGAATGGCAAAGAGCCTGATTTTCTGCAGACCTGGATCTTGGAAGACTACCATTTTAAAGAGGGTAGCATTCCTCCTCACGTTGCATGGATATAGGTGACAACACAAAAAGAAAAGCAGTGAAGGGTCAGAGCACCTGTTAGGCAGGAAAACAGGTTGAGTGGACCACAGGAAGTCAGTGAAGACAGTTGAGAACTGAAGATAGACCTCCTGAGTTACAGGTCCAGTGTGTTATTGACAAGACATCTACAAGTCAAGCTGGAATCTGAGTATCTACGGGGACAATGGTTTCATGCTTGTTACCATAGCCCCTTAGTTCAAGCTCAAGGGGAGGACACCAAAGTGCTGTGCTGTACTTCCCTTGTTATAGGCTGTGGAATCCAACTAAAAGTTTCCTAGCATTAATGCAATCCACTATGAACTGGATTACATTACAGGTTGGACCTCCCTGGTCCGGCACCCTTGGGACCACTTTGCCAGACGTGGGGAGGTCATTTCTGCCCCCCCTGCCACCAGGCCCCCAGCCTGGCTCTGCTCCTGGCATGTGCGACTGCCCCGCTGCCCTGCCACGGCAGCCCATGGTCCCACTGCTAGGGCTCTTAGCTTCACTTCAGCAAACCACTACCCTGCCACTGGTGCTCCCTGTCCCACCAGCCCTGCCATGGCAGCACTGGCCCCATCAGCCCCCAGTCCTGCCACCAGGACTTCCAGTCCCCCCATAGCAGACCACTCTTCAGCTGCTAGGGTTCCCAATCCTGCCAGCACCAGCCCTGCTGCTGGTACTCCTGGTCCTGCCAGCCCTACTGCGGCAGCCCCGCCGTCCTGCTTTGGGGGGGGGGCCTGGCCCCACCACAGCAGACTCCTGTCCCACCGGAGACCACAGGCATTCCAGTGCCTGTCATCAGCTCAGCCAGATTCCTGCAGCAGGGCTCCCAGCCACTGGCCTCCTTGCAGCAAGCCTATCTGGGTTCCCAGCCCCTACACCAGGTCTGCCCGACCACAGATATTGCTGGACCAGGGAGTCCCGGCTGAGAGAGGTTCAACCAGTGCTACCTTTTACAGTGAGCCCAGAATGTCCACATTAGGGAAGCTACAGTACAGTGCTTTGGCATAGCTAACCATACCCCTATAGTCCAAACGGAGGGGCAGTGTACACATAGCTTTAGGGGCTCCATCCTTATTGTACAAGAATGATGCACTTCAGTCCCCATCAGCAACCACCAAACAGTAGTGCAATATCTCTGGAGTACACTTAAGTGTGTTAGATAATTGCTATAGACTAGAGCAGTGCCAGTTGTGTTTGTTGCAGGGGCAGACTTGGAAAACTTCTTACTCTCACATACATACAGTCACACCCTACTCTTCATTTTTACAATGAAACCCACACAGCCAGTTTATCACACATTCCTCCACCAGGTGCCACAATCCAGAGGCCTGCAACCACCCCTGCCTATCCCAGTTGTTTTGGGCATCAAAGCCTAGAGAGTAGAAGAGAGGCCTCTAGATCAGAGCTAGAGGAAAAGGTGGGAGGCTGGGGGGAAGAGAAGAAAGGTTGCAGGTGATCTTTTCAGTCTTCCTGTTAAAAAAAAATGACAAGATCATAGACAGTGGACAGGGGAAGGAAACTAAAGGTAGAAAAGATGCAATCCACACACCTTCTCATGCTTTCACCCCATGCATACCTCCTCCCTCATGTTCAGGTGCACAGACATTTGTCATGCAAAACATACCCTCCACCTCATACCCTTTCACACACTCACCTTTCTACACACCCACTGATCTTTAGCAAAAGGTTAGAACCTCTTTGCTCTGGCTAATTCACTGTCTGCTTCAAAGAGCTTGAACAGCATGAGAACTAACTTGGAAACCTCTCACAACAGCTTGTTAAATGAATTTAGTGGAGACAGAAAAGAAAGACTTATAAAAAAGAATTACAAAGAAGCAGAGAAATTACATTTTTCCCATAGCTAAGTAGCATGACAATTGCAACTGATAGAGCAAATTAAATTCTAAATGCACCAATGATTTGATAGATATCATTTTACTAAGTGTTACTGAGAAAATGCCTTCCTTGGGAAACAGAGTTAAGATCCGGAAAAAGGCCTGTTGGTTCTGGGACCTGATTTGATTATGTGGAGTTTATTAACATAAATTTAAAAAGTGAAAGGGATTGCACATAACTGTTCAGAGATTCAGTGTTCCTTTTAAAAATACAAAGATAACCCTAGCAAAGCAAATGCTAAAAGTGTTGTGGGGGAAGCAGGTAGCTGATGGCCTGAAAAAAAAAAACATATAAATCTGGGAAGGGGAGGAATGGACTGTTAATCTGCAGAGTCCTGCAAATCTGCAGATATTTGCTTTATATTAGTGGGTATCCCCAACCGCCCGGATGTGGATAAAGATATCCACAGCTCCTTTTTTTGTGTATATATATATGGATACGGATACGGATACAACATTTTGTTTCTGTGCAGGGCTCAAGTAAACTGAAATGACAACTACTCTTAACTCTGGAAGTCACTCTGGTTTGGAAGATGAGAAATGGGACACAGGGCTTTTCCTGAGGTACATGAGGCTTTGAATAAAGTCCCAGCCAACAGAAATGGATTCCTGTGAGGAACTAAGAGCTTTGTGGTAGATCTTGTAAATTCGGCAGTATGAATCCAGCTCCTAGTGGATCCGCATCCACAACACAACATCCAGTGCAGCACTTGTTCTCCATGCTGCTAATCTCAGTAGAGGGGCCACACACTGAACATGGAAATTATCTCCAAGTTCTCTCTCAACCACAGAGAACTCTTTTCCTGCATCTCAGCCAAGGGCGTGAGCGCAGAGAACTTCCAAGTGTCTCTTGATTGTCAAAGACAAACCTGCCTCTTTTGCAAAGCACAATTTCAACTAAGTTATCTAATGGTTTTAGTCCTTGTTTTTGTTTATAAGTTGTTATAACTGCTGTATAACTGCTACTGCATCTGACAAGCCTGCTCATGAAAACTTATGCATAAATAAATGTGTTAGTCTTTAAAGTGCCACAGGACTTCTTGTTTTTACTATTGCTTAGTTGATCACTAGTTCTGGTTTCTGAGAATGAGTCCATTACTCACAATAAACTGCAATATTTATGAGCAAATGTCAATCAGTAGGGTGTTTGCAAAATGTTCACCACAGCTACCTGCTGTACATTATTTCTGGTGCGGGATTGGTCAGCTAAGTCTTATGGAACATCTGCTAAGAGGGACTTGCTCCAGAACAGCCCATTGGTTAGAACACTCACTGGAGAGGGAGAAATGTGGGTTCAATCTCTTGTTCCACATAAGGCAGAGAGGAGACATTAACCCAGATCTCCCACTTCCTTGGGTGGTGCTCTAAAGTTATAAGGAGGAGGGACTCCCCAACCCAAAGAAGAGCTTAGGTTTCCAACTCCAGAACAGGGTTTAGGCCAGTGAATCCTGAGCGGAAGGAGATGCCTTCCTCCAACCTGGAGTTAGTCACCTACATCCATTTAGAGATCTGCAGTTTAAGCTATACCCCTCTTCTTGAAATTTCCTATGGGTTATCTTAGATAGTTTCTTAATCAGTTTGCTGTGTTTTGTAGATCCCATTCTTAGGCATCCAAATCTCCCCCATCCATCGAGCAGAAAACCTGGGCATCTAACTTGGGGCAGTGGATTCTATCACATGGAAGGGTGCCTAAACACTAGTTGTTGCAACACTGAGCCTCTGTCTCCTTTGTAGATCTAGCCCCAAGGGCTCTGCACTTCAGACCGAGCTCAGAAAACAGGAAAATAACAAATGCAAATACTGAATAGCCAATACATTTATTTGCCTGTTATCACTCTTAGTAATGTGCACACAGAGCATTCACAAAGGCCATCTCCATTTGAAAGATCCAAATAATGAGTCAGAGGTAGGAATATAGTTGAACCAAAAAGTTGTTTGTAATATCAACAAATGTGCAATAACACAGTTCTACACTGCTTAGCCAGTATCTCTCATTAATATGTATAGCTGGCTATCTTAGCCTGGATAAGACAGTAC
Source organism: Pelodiscus sinensis (assembly GCF_052426305.1). Lineage (NCBI taxonomy): Eukaryota > Metazoa > Chordata > Testudines > Trionychidae > Pelodiscus > Pelodiscus sinensis. Next base: position 32,270,090 of record NC_143065.1, read on the forward strand.
TGAAGTATAATAACAAATCTAGTAACTGAGGACTCCCCTTTTCAAGCCAGCCATTGGGTCTTTTGCTACCAAATTCTTTAAGGCTCCAGAAGGAAACCAGATTACATAACTGAGATTGAAGAGGTCAGTTTTTCATAACCCTGAAAGTTCATCCAAGAGGAGGGAACACCAGGAAATTCCCCAGTCCAGAAAAGGCAACATGTCTAGCTCTCAGAAAGGGCAGGGAACACTTTGCATTGCTCTATAACAGCTTCTTTTCTATCTCACAAACTCACTGAAATTTATTGATTTAAACTATGTATAGAGTGCCCATCTATCTACCTATGCAGGTGCTTATATGAGGCCCATCACTGTAAAATCTGACTACTTCACAGTCATGAAAGAATTGATCCTCCCAATACCAGAAACAAGCTTGGACCGATCAGCTGTTCTCTATACAGCTTGAAACTTTCTTCTTCGCCTTCTGTTCTAGGTAATCAGCAGACAAAGATCCTCTCCATCAGGTCATAGCTTTAAAAAAGGGGAGGGGGAGTAAAAGGGGGGGGTTGCATAACTGGAGTGGGGAAATTTGTGTTGATTTCTCACTAGGGATTCCACAGGAAATCCTCAGAACCTATTGCTCCAACAGTCCAGAATTGCCTGGCACATTCTCAATATAATCTTTGGAACACCGAAGTCTCAGGTCTTCCATATCTCCCCCTCCCCTAGAGAGGTTATATACAATCTCGGCTTACAATATTAGATAAACTTAATATGGTAAAGGCATTGCAGCACATTGCCATATCTGTTGCAATACTCACCCTAGCTCTCATTGAGCTACCATTCTAAGAACAGTAGAGTACCTGTGGTAGCATGGGCTACAGTGAGCAATAACTTGGGCTGTGTGTGCTGAGTACATACTTCTAGTGTAGGTGGGGGAAGGGCTTTTCACGGGGCAGCCAGCCTGTGCTGCAGCCCATGCTGCCATGATTACTATTTTTCTTGAGGAGATTCCTCAGGGGGCTAACGATTCACAGCTGGTTATACTGCCAACTCTTGATGAGGTACAAAAAGCTGTCAAGCAGATGAAATTGCAAAGCCACCTGGCAGCAATGCAATCCCACCAGAGATTTATAAAGCTGGTGATGGCCAGCTGATATGCTGTCTCACCTGTTTACCACCATTTGGGAGAAAGAGCAAGTCTCCCAGGTCTTCAAAGATGCCCTGACCGTACACATATACAAGAGAAAAAGGTGACCATGCATGTTATGATGACCACTGGGGTATCTGAATGCTGTCTGTAGCTGATAAGAGCCGGCATCCTCTACAACCAGCTGTTATTACATGTGTTCAAAAACTACATCAATTCCTGAAAGTCAGTGTGGATTTTGTGCCAGTCAAGGCACTACTGACATGCTATTCACAGCCAGGTATATCAAAGAAAAATGTAGCGAGTAACATCAGGATCTCTACATGATTTTTCATCGACCTCAACAAGGCATTCAATGCAGTGAACAGAAATGGGCTTTGGAATATACTTGGGTGAATTGGCTGTCCTGAAAAAATGATCATGATGGCGCACTTGTATAACTGCCACTAGGCAGATTTGAACTAGGGTCTTTGGAGCTTAGTGTAGGAGCAGCTACAGTTTGAACTATAAAGTTAGCTGGCTTGCAGCTCAGGATGTAAGCTCCCTTGTTCTTATCTATTGCTGTAAGTGGTCTAAGTGCCACTGCTTGGGGCTACATCTACACTGCATACCTCTTGTACAAAAGCCTATGCAAACGAAGCACAGATTAGTATATCACCATGCTTCATTTGCATAATTAGTTAGGGGCCTTTTGCTCAAAAAGGAGCTGTCTGCCCAACTCCTTTTTGTGCAAAAACACCCTCTTGCATAAGAGCCGTTCTTCCTCATTTTTTCAGGAAGAACGGCTTCTGCACAAGAAGGGGGTTTTGCACAAGAAGGGGGTTTTGCACAAAAAGGAGCTGTGTAGATGGCTCCTCTTTGCACAAAAGCCTCTTGTGCAAAAAAATGACCCCTAATTAATTATGCAACTGAAGTGTGGTGATATGCTAATCTGTGCTTCATTTGCATAAGCTTTTGTGCAAGAGGGACGCAGCATAGATGTAGCCTAGGTGTATGGGTTACTCATCCTTGATTGTACCATTTGATACTTCAAAAGGTGCTGCTGTCTCTCCATTGCTAAGGATGTGACAGTGTATTTGCACCTCTCCTGTTTAGCATCTACTTTTGGATGATGCTGTTAGTTGTTTTCAGTGATTGTGCATTAGCCATACCTATTCAGTTCTGAACTGATGATAGCATTTTCAGCCTTCAAAGACTCCAGGCTCTCACCAAAGTGTTTATTACAATTATCCATGACCTCTATCCACGGCCTCCTGTTTGCTGATTACCTTGCATTGTTGGCTCATTCAGTTGAAGATACACAGGAGCTTTCTGATCATTTTGCTACTTCTGCTCACTGTTTTGGACTCACTGTGAGCCTCAAGAAGAGAGAGGTTATGTCTCAGTCTGTTTGTAAAGAGCCTAGCACTCCAGTGATCATTGAAGATGATATTGTCTTTATGTGCTATTGATACCTTTCACTACCTTGGAAGTGTATTTTCTTCCAGCATAAATGCTGCTGATGATGAATTTATTCAACTAGCCACAGCCAGCTCTACCTTCAGAAGAATGAGCAAGCACTTATGGAATGTCCATGTTGTTAAACTTCATACAAGGTAACCGTTTATCAGGCAGTTGTCCTGAATATCCTGCTTTATGGCTTAGAGTCACGGATTGTCATGTTTTGAAACTCGATCAATTCCATATGAGCTGCCTTGGGAAGACTGCTCATGTGAATTGGTGGGACAAAATTCCTAGCCTGGAGGTCCTTAAGCTGTGTGGTGTCACAGAAGCAATGCTTATGAACAAACACTTTTGCTGGATTGGTCATGTTACGAGGATGGATGATACACAGATATGGAAGACAGTTTTCTACAGCAACTTTGTTCATGGAAAGCTCTCTATTGGTGTCAGTATAAGCATTATAAAGGTATCTTAAAGGCTAAGGTGAAGTCATGCAACATATCTCCCAGTAACCTGGAAATCATAGTTCAGGACAGATTGTTCTAGCAGCAAACTACTGTACAAATGCTTTTAGAGTAAACATATTCAGACATTACAAGAAAAGCACAGGATCCAAAATGAGTGTACAATACCTACTGATGGTGGATTTTTACATGACATCTGTAATTGGATTTGCTGATTGAATATTGCCTTAGTCACTCACCAATGATATCATAGATGAGATCCATCGATAACAGCTGTGTCCATAATATACATACTACTTTTGGCATGTTAGCCTGATGAGAGCTAGTGCAAGTATGCCTACTCAAGCGGGGAATCACACCCCGACACACAAACACCTCACTACAAAAGTACGGTAGACATAACCTAAGACACTTGCCCAGGGTCACACAGGGAGCCTGTGGCAGATAAGAAAGCTGAAGCAAGGCCTCATGTGTCCCTAATCATCTTAAGCACATGACCATGTCTTCGAAATCTTTAGGAGTTTTGTATGGTACTTGGTACAATTGGGTCTTGATCCCTGACTGTCTCTCCTAGTGCTTACTGTAATCTCTCATGCCGGACCATTCTCATCATCATGCATTCCTGTTCATGGCTTGATCTTCTCTAATGTCTTTGTATACAATGTCCTGCCATCTGGTTGGACTGACCTTGGTGGTACTTGGAGAATTATTTCCTTTCTTTGGCATCCTAGCATCTGTTCATCTTCTGCACTGTTATAATCTTTACTATTGCATCCAGTCTTGAACCCTGTTTTCACATCCTACTTTCCTTTAATTTCATTTGTCTTAAAATCATTCCACTTGACATCTGTCATCTTTCTACTGCCTCCATCCTTCTGATCTCTGTTTTACTTAAGGCTGTTGCTTCCAGACCATAGAATGATACTGTTAGTCCACTGGTTGGATTTTTTTTTACTTTGGTACCAAACAGTGTTTTTAATCAGTTCATAATTGTGTCAGTTGGCACATCTCCTTTTAACTTCATCCTTGATGGCATTGATAAAACTTCCTAGTTACATACAAGATTTGACTTGCTCTGCAACTTTGTCACTACTACATTTCAACATTGTCCATTTTCCAAGATGCAACCACTTTGTCTTCTTGGCATTTATCATAAGCCCAAATTGACTACACCAATTTACCAAAGGTAGTGAAGAGTATCATCTTTAATTCAAATATGTCTGCCAGATGTACAACGTCATCTGCATAAGATACAGAGTTTAACTCTAGATCATCCAATGACACACCCTCCAATTTTTTTTAAGAACATGATGAAAAGTGACAGTGACTCCATCCCCTTTGCCTCATATCAGACTTTGACTTGAGTCAGTTGCTTAATTTTCCACCGATGCCTATGGCACTGCAGGAATTTTTGCAAAGAGCATTTATAACTGCAATTTTGTTATTTTCCATAATGCTTCCCTACAAACTGAATCAAATGGCTTCATGAAGTCGATAAAGACAGCCAACCTCTTTAATTCCCATTCTCCAAACCACAGTACAAAACAATTATTATAGGTAAAGAGCTTTTTGGCAGTGGGGGAAACAAAAGGAAGAAAAAGATGATGAAGATTCTCTCCCTCCCACCACAAACTGGCAATTTATTAGAACATAAGCATGAGCCATCACCCTGCTTTTTACCTGCCTTGTCCTTCCATTCCCCTCAGGTGGTCAAGGATAATTTACTTCAGTGCGATAATAAGATATTAAGACCTGACAAATGTCCAGGTCACTTTTTGGTGACCACGATTTGCAGTGGGGAGGCAGTGCTATGATTAGAACACAGGGGGAGTAACTACTGGACCAGAGACAGAAACTGCTTTCATAGCAGTAAAGGCCTTCATTTGGTTTCTACAACAGCCAACATAGACAGATTCACTCCTCCCCCCTGAAACCTGCCAGCCACACTGTGCATCAGTTCATGAAGAAAACTTGCCAGCTGTGACGATTCTTCCCTGGCCACCTTTCTCCTGCTAGCAGGCACCAGAGAGGGTATAGAACCCACTAGGAACTGAAGAGGATTGGTTCCTGTGACAGCAAAAGATTAGATTCCATTTTAGCCATGGAGCAGGAAATCTTTCTTCACTGCCTTGGAGATGGTAAACAACAAAGAAGGAAGTAGACACAAAGACAGAGAGGAAGTCAGGAAAACTAGTTAGAAAATCAATTATTCCTTCTAGGTTAGAGGTATTAAATATTGGTTAATTGAATAGTCAATTAACTTCGTGCATGCTTATTGGTTACTCAACTATTCTATAGTGCAGGGGAGTGAGTGGGGCAGCCAGTGCACTCTGGCCCAACTCCCAAGAGTCCCCTGCCACTCCATGCTGCTGCCTCTGTATCAGAGGCAATCGTGTGGGGTGTCAGGCAGGAGCTGGTCCACAAAAACCAGCTCCCCTTGCAAACTGGTTGTCTGCCGCCCCGTGCCACTGCCTCTAATACAGAGGCAGCGACACGGGGTGGCAACAGCCCACTCCAAGCTCCCAGACTGAGTGCAAGTTGAAACTGAGCTGGGCTGCCTTCCCACCTGGCTCCGAATACACTTTAAATGAAGAGCCGCAGCAGGGATAGGTCCCAGGCCTGGAGTAAGCCAGGACTCAGCTGGGCTGCTGGCTCACCCGCCGAAAAATTTACTGACAAGGTGGGGGGAAGCGAGAGACATGTAGTCTATAGCAGGGGTGGGGAACCTTTTTTGGGTCAGGCCTGCCCACCCAGAGAAAAATCAGTTGGGGGCAGAACACACATGTGGGAAACAAAAAAACAAGAACAAGCCCTCATTGATGTGAAGAAGACTGAGAGAAGAAAGACACTCCCCACATTCCCCTCACACACCAGAGCCTAGGGGTCCCAGCCTAATAGATTTTGCGTGCTCCATCCTCATGGTGAGGTAGCGGGAGGGGGAGGGAGGCTGGAGCACCAGTAGGGGCTCCCCAATGCTATGGGTGGCCATGGGCCTCTGGAGCCAGATCCAGGCAAGACAGGGACCCTGGGCCTGAGGTTCCCCCCTACTGTTCTATAGCATTAACCTATACGCTTTTGCTTATCGGTTAGTTGGTAAATCGACTACACTCTTACATCCCTCCAGTCATTCATCCACTCTGCTCTGCACTCATTTGGAGTACTGTGTCCAGTTCTGGGTGCCACATTTGGAGAAATTGGAGAAGGTCCAGAGAAGAGCAACAAAAATGATAAAAGGTCTAAGAAACTAGACCTATGAGGGAAGACTGAAAGAATTGGGCTTTTTTTAGTTTAGAAAAGAGAAGTCTGAGGGGACATGATAGCAGTTTTCATGTATCTAAAGGGTGTTACAAGGAGGAGGGAGACAAATTGTTTTTCTTGATCTTTGAGGATAAGACAAGAAGCAATGGGCTTAAACTGCAGCAAGGGAGGTTTAGGTTGGACATTAGGAAAATCTTCCTAACTGTCAGAGTGGTTAAGCACTGGAACAAATTGCCTAGGGGGGTTGTGGAATCTCCATCCCTGGAGATATTTAAGAGCAGGTTAGCCAGATAACTGTCAGGGATGATCTAGACAGTGGTTGGTCCTGCCTCTTCCTCTACTGCTGAGGACATTTGCATTCAAGTAAGGACTGGACTCAATGACCTCTTGAGGTCCCTTCCAGTTCTGGTAGGATTCTATCCCTACTTCTAGCAGCATCAGGGTTGCAGTCCCTTTTCCTAAAATTTTAGTTTTATTTCTCCAAAGCAGTACCAAACAAACCAGGTCCTTTGCCCTGCCTCAGGTGTTCTATAGTAGCCTGTCTGCTCCCTGCAGGTCTGGGTGGGTCTTGGTGGTTTTCTTCTCTCTCTCTCTCCCCTTCCCCTCAATTCAGCTGCTTATTAGTCTTTTATCTCAGGCCCAGGAGGCCTGCAGGTTATCACTTGATCCCCAGTCTCCAACCTATCACCTGGGAGGCAGATAATTAGTCACAACTGAGGGCTAAGTCTAATTCCTTTAAAGGGACAACTTAGCCTCTGACAGTGGCCAACAACTTGCATTTCAGAGGAAGCAAAAGTCTCCCTAATAATGCACCTGGCCAATTGAGTAATGATGTACCAGGTGGAAGGAATTCCTTCCTGACCTCCATTTTGTCAGTTTACACCCTAGGGTATGACCTTTGATTATCCCTATCTCAGCAATCAGGTTATTATTACTCATGAAATTATTCAACTTCTGCAATCGCGCTTGCCCTAAAGGGTGCCCTCCCTTGCTAAGCCTGCCTTTGTCACAGGGAGAGTAGATTTAGCTCAATCTGAATCTCTCTCTGGCTAATTTATACAGTACCACATTGACCTTTTAGAGTATGCCCCACAGCAGCATGAGGAACTGGAATTTACTGCCAGACATGGGAAATGTGTTACTCAGTGAAATAATGGCTTTTTCAGGCTGTGATTTGAGCTTGATAGCAGAAACCTAGTAGCAGTGCAATGCTCATTCACCAGTTGAGGAAGCAAAATCAGGTTGGAGGCTCTCCTGGGCTATCTTTCGTGGCTCTGCAAGCAGGTAGGTGATTGGAAATGCAGCAAGTTACTCTGAAGCTTCTCAAGTGCTTCCCATCCCTCCCTCCAAGAAAAGAAAAAGTTTAGGTAACCAATCGGTACCACACAAGGCCTAGAGTGCAATGCAGTGTGCCCAGAGTAATGCTTTTTAAGAGAGGTGTTTTACAAAGAGCAGGCTGTAAATTTCCGCAGTAGTGTGAGTAATGCACATTGCACTCCACTGAACAAATTTCAGTTTCATTCATAATTTTTAATGATTTATAAATACACTTATAAATAGTGCCCTGGAACCTCTGAGGCACTTACAATGAAAGCTTGCATGGTAAAAAGCAAGCACAAAATAAATAATAATAAAAGTAATAAGTTATATGATGTTTTACATCTTCAAGACCCTTAATTAATTAACCTGCCAGGAGAAGTGACAAGATTTTTGGAAACTTTTAGTATGCACAGCATTAAGAAGGTACCACCACTACTTTGTCAGAAGAAGGCACCACCAATGCACAGTGTTAGAGAGAAATATTATTATCCAAACCCTTTAAAATAAAGTACATAATCTCCAAAAAGGAAATGGAAAAGCTTTTCCAGAATATGCAAAAGACAGAAGTCTCTCGGACTGTGAGCTTTAACGGGTAAGTAGAGGCAGACTGCAGGAGGACAGCCACTATAGTACACAAACAGCTTACCTCCTGTTGGCAGCAGTATCTGCTAATGTGTCCTGTAAGACAACTTAGGCACCTTTACCATCAGCAAAGAATTCCACTCGTTCTACTTACTCCAAAGCCTATTTGTCAGGCAGCTCCAGATCCTAACTCAGTTTCCTCCCTCCATTGCTGGCTGCCTTAACTAATTGGATTTGGTGTTTTAGTATGTGTTTTGCCAGACTGCAGGCTGGCTGCATCCTCACTGCTCTGCAGGCTGAGTCAACTCCCCCCACAAAGCACTGGGATTCAAAGAGCAGCTGATGCATTATGGAAAGCTTCAGGGAGCACTGGGTTTGTAGGCAGCCCTGCTTTGTTGTCAGATTTCTGTCCTACTACACCAGCCTCCTCCTCAATTGCTGAGGACATTTGCACTCAAGCATGGAATGTACCTTTTTAGGAGTGTGTCTGCTTCTTCTGAAAGCAACAAACTACAGTTTGAAGCGGTGCAATGGGCTGCTGTGGGGAAGAGTGGGATGTTGCCAGCAGAGGACAAGGGCTGGAGATGTACATACCATGGAGTTTCCGGAGACATTTTGAATACACTCTGCCAACTTCCATTTAGGATCCTCTTTGTGCCCCTGAGCTTTAAGTATTTGATGACCTAACTATTTGTGCAAAGAAACACCAGGCTCTGGATTCTGTAACAACCTACCACCTTGGGATGAGCCCAAGTTTTATGCAGAAACAGGCTCTTTTTCACTAAGACCAGCTGCATGAAAACTGGATTGGGTTTTCACACCAGCTTGTCTTTTCCTGTCATCCAAGGCCAGGGGCCTGAGTTTTGTCCAAAATAAGGGCTACAGTTTCCTGCCACCTAGTGTGTCATTAGTGGCAGCTTCAGTGGGCAATGGAATTATAGTGGAGCAAAATCCAGTATAAGGCAAGGGAGGAGCAGGCCCAGAATGTTTATGGAAAAGTAGGAAGACACACAGTCTCTCTTTTTCCATGCAAATATCTTCAAAAATAAAGAACAATGGAAGAGGAAAGAGATGAAGGATAGAAGCAGAACAAGTTCGCTACAAAAACATTTCTAAGGAAATGTAGTGGAGGTGAAAGGTTCAGAAATACTATCATGATGAGGGTCCCATGTAAGTACCTCAACAGCTAGACAGACAATCAGTACCGGAAACCAAAATTCTTTGTTTTCTTACAGAATAGTCGCAACATGGACAATGGTTATGCTCTGCCAATGTGCCCCATTTCTGATGTAGGAGGGACCTCTTCTGGGGGTAAGGGAAGCATTCACTCATTCAGTCCTTGATCTCTCTCCCTAAGTGGGTTGTGCCCACAATGATACTATACAGGATCACTCACTCTCTTTTAAGTTATAGACTAATACGACTACCTCTCAGAGACTTTTGCCATATAGTGTGTTGGTACTTGCAGTGGTCTCAGAGGTATGTATTTATGTCTGCTAGGCATCAGATTATCAGACCATCAGCACATTAAACACTGGCCAGTGAATTTCCCAAAGGAATTTCTGGAAATTGGATTGTTTTCAATGTAAACATTAGGCACATGGAATGTGTTGGATCCTACTAGATTAGCAGTATTGGCTATACTGCACATCTTTGTGGAAGATGAGATAATTTAGTGCATGGATATCATTAGTAGGATGATAGGCATGCTGAGAATTGTTACTGTTTCAGAACAGTACACCACTGTGCCCTCAAGTCAGAGCTCCAGCAGGACTGCTACAGCAAAATCCTCCAGCCACTGGAAGGATCTTCGGCAATACCTCTCTATTAATGCTGTCAGATTACAGCCCTATTTGGGGAGTACATTTTCCTTTGGGGTGGGCTAATCCGAGCAAAGCTGTGATCTAATTTGAGCCCTCGTTTATTAGGCGACACATCATCTCCAGCTTTGAACAAGTTATTCAAAAGCAATGTGCATCAGCCTTTCATAATTAACATGCAGTGCCGGTTGCCACGCAGAGAACAGGCACAGTTATAATAACTTGGGAGTCAATAATTCATAAACTATAATGCATTATTAATCAATTATTGAGGCCTGAATTACATTTAATGAGATTAAACTGATTGGAGCACTAAGCTGTTTGAATCATATTGATTTAATCAATGTGCTTAATTAAACTGTGTACATTTTCCACACAATCATTATTTCCCACTATTCTGTACAAGTGGTCTCTTTGCTGTTCTTCACTCAGGACTTGTTCTTGAAAATTAGTTGAAAATTAGTGCTTAAAGATAAAGTGTCTTGTTTTCTTTTTATTAAAAAAAATTGAACTAGCTTATGTGCTATCTCGCTTGTGTCTGCACGTAAGGAAGTGCAGCAATGGTGATCCAAAAGTTTTGTAGATACCTGAACAAGCCTGTATTCTAAGAAGAAGAGGTCAAGTAAGCGGAGTCCATCAGTCTCCATTTATTCCATTTGAAGAGCATACAAAAACCCTGAAGGTAATAGGCATCTTTATATACCTACCCTGTAAGTCACCCTATACCTGTACAAGTTGGACCGCCCTGATATGGCACCCTGAGGACCTGACCTGTCCCAAATGAGGGAATTTGTCAGACCAGGGGAGTCCCCTGCCACCGGTCCCCCAGTCCACCACTGGCTCCTCTTCTGGACCCTGCCAGCCCCCCTGTCTCCAGCTGGCTCCTACTGCTGGAACCCTTTCTGCTGCAGGGCGCCCCAGGCTACCAGAACCCTCCCTCCCCCCGCCACAGGATTCTCAGCCATAGTTCTGCTTTGCACACCTTGAGGGTCTCGGCCCCACTGCTGCCCCCTTCCCCCGGTCGCTCTGGGGCTCTCTGGTGCAGGAACATCTGTGGTCTGTTTGCCAGACCAGAGATTTGTGGTTTAGGGAGGTAAAACCTGTAGTAGTCCTTCCAGCCTTGTAAAACAAGAGTGCCTCTAACCCCATCAAATGGCTTACACACAAGCCGATGCTGCTGCCTTTTTTTTACTAACAATCTCAATGTCATTTCTAGTCTTCTTCTGGGGAGTGGGGGAGAATGTCTACTAAATATATCCGCTATTATAGACACGCATCCATTAGCTTCTCATGTACTTGCCCATTTCCCTTGCCACTACTACTATCATGGGACGTGTGTATAGGGATGTGAATGTTTAACTGGTTAACCGGTGGGGGCTGAAGTAGCTACCCACCTGCAGCAGAGGGGGCTGTTCCAGCCAAGTGGCAGACTGGGGGGCCATTCCAGTGGCAGGTGCGGGGACTGCTCCAGCTGGGCGGGGGTGCCCCCCATCCATGCCCCATCCATATTGTTTAACAAGTTCAATAAATTAAATGGGATTTTACATTCCTTTTTTGGATTTAATTTTAAACCACCCCAGCTGCAATTCAATATCTTGATTATAAGGCAGTCACCATTCACAAGTGGGGGGGAGGGCACTAGAAACTGACTGTGTAATGAGCATTAACAGCAGCCAGAAGTCCATGTCCAACCTCCTGGATATTTACCATGCAATACCACAAGCAACCGGTAGTGAAGGGGTGGGCAATAAGACAGCTGCTATATTTACCTGCACCTTCACAAGTACTGGTGCTTGCAGCTAACCATGGAAAACTGGATCCAGCCCACTAGTGGCTCATATCAATCTTTATTCTATTCATGTTGAAGACAAAAGCAAATCTCCCATTAAATTAAATGGGTAGAGGATTAAGCCCTGGGACATAGCAATGTGTAGTATTCCCAGCACTGAATAGAAGTGCAAGGCAAATGAGCTAAGGAGGAGGACAGAATTATGGTAGAAATAGAGCCAAGGCTGTGAAGATACTGTTGCAGTCAGAAAATTCCTGTGACTTTTTTTTTTTTTTTTTTTTTTTTTTTTTACAGTTTTGTGTACTTCAATTTCTCCATTTGTAAAATGGGAATAAATAATTCTTACCTACCTCAGAGGGGGCTAGTGAGGCTAAATACATTAGCTCCTCAGATGGAAAGCATTATAAAAGGCTACAGTACAGGCAGTCCCCGGGTTACGTCAGTCCGACTTAAGTCGGACCCCTAGATACGAACAGGGGAAAAGGGGGCCCCCGCTAGTGTGGGGTACCTCCCCCTCTGTCGCCGGCCCCTGGCGGCGCGGGGGGCGCTTCCCCCCCAGCAGACCAGGGAGACGCGGAGCGGCTTTTCTCGCTGCGGAGGACGCGGGACCGCTGAGACACGCCACGGTCCCGCCACCCGTGTCCTCCTCAGTGAGAAAACCCGCTCCGCATCTCCCTGGTTGCTGGGGGGGGGGGGGCGCAGCTAGTGCACCCCCCCCCCCGCAGCAGACCAGGCTTTTCTCGCCGACGCCTGGGGTAGAGCAGCTGGGGGGCTGCTGGGTTGGTCCCACAGCACCGAGGTGCAGCGCTGCGGGGACCAACCCACCAGCACCCCAGATGCTCTGCCCTAGGTGCCCCCAAGTCAGCCGCTGCTGAAACTGATCAGCGGCTGATTCCAGGAAGCCCGGGGCAGAGCAGCTCTGCCTCGGGCTTCCTGTAGTCAGCCGCTGGTCAGTTTCAGCAGCTGCTGACTTGGGAACACCTGGGGCAGAGCAGTTGGGGTGCTGCCGGGTTGGTCCAGTAGCGCCGAGGAGCAGCGCTACGGGACCAACCCAGCAGCATCCCAGCTGCTCTGCCCCAGGCGTGTCCGATTCAGCCGCTGCTGGTCAGTTTCAACTGCGGCTGAATCTGGACACCAGTTCCGACTTACATACAAATTCAGCTTAAGAACAAACCTACAGTCCTTATCTTGTACGTAACCCGGGGACTGCCTGTATTATTATTACTCACACCTTCCGAGAATTAATGCATACATTCATTATAGCTCAGATTCAAAGGATCAGTAAAATAATAGGTTATCATAACTAGAAGAGATCTACTGTACCAATTCAAAACATAGCAAATAGGGATGTTTTTAATTTATCAGTGTTTTTATTTAAATGTAATTTTTGTCTAAACCAAAAGCTTTAAAAAATGTGATCAGATTTTGACACAGACCTCAAAAAAAAAAAACCATTTTAAAAATATCAAAACATCCATTTTCAGGGATTTTCAGAAAAATATTTTTTATCTTTCATTTTTAAAAAAATCACCAAAATTCATTCTTTATCATATAAAAATTCTCTCTCTCTCTCTCTGTGTATGTATGTATGTATGTATGTATATATAAGAAGTTTTTCCTAAAAATACACCAGATTGTTCCTACTGGGCTACAGAATGACATCATCACATCAGCAGCAGCAAGAGGCACTGCCCCCTTCAACTAATCTTTGTCCCTGCTGTGGAGAGGAAAGTTTGAAGGAGTCTGGAGTGGTGGACACAGGAAGCTCCAGCCGGGAGGGGAGCTCACAAGCGGGAAAGGGAGCCATGGACTCCTGCTGCAGCCCACAGGAGTGGGGAAAGGAGCAAGGGAGGGTACTGTTGTCCCACGAGAGCGCGGCAGCTGCATGGCCAGAGAGTGTGCCAGAGTTGCTGTGTGCAGCATGGGGCTGGAGCCACTACTGAGCGCAGAGTCACAGCCCTGGAATGAGGGCCCAGAGATGTCAGGGACTGACATGGGATTTTTCATTTTGTTTTTATTTTGCACTAGAGGAGGAGAGAAGCCTGTTCTAGGGAGGAAGAGGCGGAACAGGCTCCTGCCAATGCCACCTGCTGCCTCAAGCTGCCACGGTTGGGGCAGCAGGAGCATGGGACGGGGTTTTCACAGATTTCTCCTCAGAGCCCCCACCTCCTGCAGTCCCACCACACCCCTTTGGCTGTGCGACCACCTCACAAGTTGTGTAGTCAGGCCTGGGGTTTGGGGGCAAGGAGCAAGGGGCGGCTGGGGGGCTGAACAGGCAGGGCAGGGCTGGGCCAATATGGCAGGCGACAGAGTGTTCATGTTGGATGACAGAATGACATCCTCAGCGTCAACTGGCTCTCTCAGCGAAGTGAAAGCGGCCAGAGGGAGGTTGGTGAGCAGAGGGTGCAGCCCCCTAACATTTGTAAAAGTTTTAAAAGGTCAAAATCAGAGATACATAAGAATGGTCACACTGAGTCAGACCAATGGTCCTCCTGGCCAAGTATTTGGTCTTCTGACAGAGGCCAGTGCCACACGCCTCACAAGCAATTAACAGAACAGGGAATTATCAACTGATCCATTACCCAACATCTAGCCCAAACAATTGGCAATCAGGGTATATCTAGACAGCAAAGAAAAACCACGTTTTCCCCTGTCAACAGATTCAGGCTCACAGGGCTCAGGCTTCAGGGCTGTTTCATTGTTGTCTACGCTTCTGGGTTGGAGCTTGAACTCCAGGACCTCTGCAGTGTCCTAAAGCCAGGGTGCCAGCCCAAACCCAGAAGTCTACAAAGCAATTAAACAATCCCAAATCCTGAGCCCTGTGAGCCTAAGGCAGCGGGCACAGGCTGTGGGCTTTACCATAACTTCTCTATTCACATACCATCAGAGGCTTAGGGCACGTCTAGATTTGCTTTCACTTTCGAAAGAAGATATGCAAATTCAGTGCGAATTTGCATGTCTTCTTCTGATTCCTTTTTGGAAGGAAAGTAGTCTAGACGTGGTTCTTTCAAGAAAAACCCCTTTTTCAAAAGAACCGTGTAAACCTCTTTTTTTTTAATGAAGAACGGTTCTTTCAAAAAAAGGTTTTTTTCCTTGAAAGAACCACATCTAGACTACTTTCTTTTTTGAAAGAACCTCTTTAGAAAAAGCGATCGGAAGACGATATGTAAATTTGTGCTGATTTGCATATCTTCTTTTGAAAGTGAAAGCAAATCTAGACATGCCCTTAGGGACTCCCAGAGCATGGGTTTATGTCCCTGACCATCTTGGCCAATAGTCATTAGTGGACTTATCCTCCAGGAAAAAGGTTTAGATTTTATTAAATCAAAATATTGTGACTGACCCCAAACTAGTTTGGTTTCACAGGACACTATGTGTGTTCATTTCATTCTGGAAAGAAAAAACAATTTAAACTGCACAAAATATTGCTCCTGTCCAGCTCTAACGGTGAGCCAATTAAATCCACTGGAAGAAAGGCTCAGCTACCACAACACAACCTAAGGTGCCATTAATTCATCAGCCTCCTTAAGTTTCTAGATTTTAATTTAGTCATCTGTTATGGTGACAAGGCACTGACATGCTTGCTCTCGGTTAGAGGGAAAAGTTTCATCATTACCTTGGTGTAACTGAATGGATCGTTTAATTATAGATCTTTGGATGGCTGATCCATCCATTCAATCTGCTATTTACCATAACTTCCAGTGGGCCAATCAGCTGGTGTTCCACCTGAACGTTCCTTCATGATGTCACCGGGTGCTTCTTATAGTAACATGCCTGACAAAAAATTTTCAGCTTTGCCTGGAAAAACAATTAATTTGAACTAGAAGCACTCACTGGTAGATTATGACAAATACTGTGTGCATGTCTCTTTCCCAAAATTTCTTCAGATGAATGTTGCCTGAAGCGGGATTACTTGAGATTTTTCTTCCCTTTCTACCATTACTTATTACTAACTGAACAAGAGAGATAAAGAGATGGTGGGAAGAAATATTCATTCCAGCACCCCTGTGCATATCTCTTATATAAGAAATTCTGCATGTTACATGCTCCAAGCCAAGGAAGAACATAAGAACGGCCATACTGGGCCAGACCAAAGGTTCATCCAGCCCAGTACCCTATCTGCCGACAGTGGCCAATACCAGTTGCCACAGAGGGAGGGAACACAACAGGTAATCCTCATGTGATCCCTTCCCTATAACCCATTTCCAGACAAACAGAAGCTAGGGACACCACTCCTAACCATCCTGGGTAATAGCCATTGATGGAACTAACGTCCATGAATCTATCTAGCTCTTTTTTGAACCCTGTTAAAGTCCTAGCCTTCACCACATCCTCCGGCAAGGAGTTCAGGAGGTTGACTGTGCACGGAGTGAAGAAAAACTTCCTTCTGTTTGTTTTAAACCTGCTGCCTATTAATTTCATTTGGTGACCCCTAGTTCTTATATTGTGGGAATAAGTAAATAATGTTTCCTTCTTCATTTTTTCTACACCAGTCATGATTTTATAGACTTCTATCATGTCCCCACTTAGTCTCCTCTTTTCTAAGATGAAAAGTCCCAGTCTTTTTAATCTCTCTTCATATGGGACCCTTTCCAAGCCCCTGATCATTTTTGTTGCCCTTTCCACTGCCAAGATGTCTTTTTTGAGACGAAGCGACCACGTCTGTACACATCCTGCAATGTCCATCCTGCAATTTTTAGCAGGTTACTTCAAGCCCCACTAGCACAAATCTGTCTATCCACAGGGCTAGGAATTTGGCCATCTGCTGTTGTGGATGCAGCTTCTGTTATTTGAGATTCTGTCCCCCACCACTCTGCCCAGAAGACACTCTTCCATCCTCCACTCAGTAAGGCAAAAGACTAGGGCTAGAACAGTTGGGATCAAAGCCTCCAAAGGGGAGACTCTTTCAGAAGCATTATATTTCTTCCCCTCCCTGCCGTTAATTTTAAAACCACTCAAAAGTGACAACTTCAAACCCACGGCAGGTGCAGCGTAGCAGCTCATCACACCCATGGGAGTTTACAGAAACTTGCTTTTTTATTTTATTCTAAGAACTCTTACTGTCTTCCAAGGAAAAGCTTTTAGCATAATTTGGCAGGCTGAGTCTGTACGGAACAATTCTTTGTGAGAGGCAAAAAAGGGGAGTACAAGGGGGAAATGAATAGAAGGAGAGAAGCAAGGCAGAGAATCCTCATGCTCTTCAAATCAACATCCCACATGCTGGCACTGGAGGGGGGGAGAGGGGAGAAATTGGTTTTCTTTTGGCAGAAGGCAAGAAGCGGGGGGCTTATAACGGGGGGTAAGGGGCAAAGATGTTCTACTTCCCGGTGTGCTTGGACTCTAGAAAGGGGAACAAATTATAAATGGCAAAGCAAAAGGTACCGAAAGCACAGCACTTTGCCCCTGCCACTCAGCAGCCTGTGGTTTTCTGATAATCAAACTTGCCCAACCTCTCCTGTACTTTCTATTCTAATATGGCAGTAATGATAATAATACAAGAGGAAAACTGCATGATAGCAAAAGCAGGCAAGAGGAAGGTGGAGGGGCATAGGTAACACTGCTGATATAAGCCTTGGGGTCCTTCTAAACTGAGCAGGAGGGGGAAGACTTGATCTAAAAACCCCACAATTTTCTTTAGCATGCTGTGAATGTGCAACTTCTGCAAACATGCACAGCTAGTGCTTCTCATTAACAAGCTGCACATTAATACATTTAACTCAGACAAATGTAACCATCCTTGGACCACATTAATCAAAAGCCTGACAAGACTGAGCTAAAGAGATGAGGAAGGAAAACAAAGCATAGTCAACACAGAGGGTGCCATGCACTCATTTTCCATATCTCTCCCCACACACCCTACCTACATTTTGTGAGTTCAGAGTAACTCCTCCCCATCAAATCTATTCTTCCATACAGATGTCTCTGTCCCTCCCAGCATGCTGCTATGGTTGCCCAGTTCACTCATGTGAAATGATCTATTTTGTCTCCACCCCATGTCGCTAATAAAGAAAACAGAGAGTACTTAATGGCTGTGTCTACACTGGCATGAATTTCCGGAAATGCTTAAAACAGAATACTATTCCGTTTTCAGTTTTTCCGGAAAAGGAGCATCTACACTGGCAGGCTGCTTTTCCGAAAAAGCCCTTTTTCCGGAAAAGCGCGTCTACATTGGCCACAGACGCTTTTCTGGAAAAGAGCCCCGATCGCCATTTTCGCGATCAGGGCTTTTTTCCGGAAAAGACTACTGGGCTGTCTACACTGGCCCTTTTCCGGAACAGTGTTCCGGAATAAGGACTTATGCCCGAGCGGGAGCAGAATAGTTTTTCCGGAATAGTGGCTGATTTTGTACAGTAGAGCATCGTTGCTTTTCTGGAAATTCAAGGGCCAGTGTAGACAGCTCGCAGCTTATTCCGGAAAAGCGGCTGATTTTCTGGAATAAGTGGCCCAGTGTAGACACAGCCAATGGGTATAAAAGCAAGACCAAGCCCAACAATAACTCAGTTCTGGAAAACTGCGTATGTTATCAATGTTGTTGAAAAATCTCTCAAGAAAAATCATATATATAGGGAGAAACAAATTTGAAAAGCAATCTAAAGCACTAAGGTTTCTTGAAGACATGAATAGCTCAGAGATCTAGAAAGGAAAAGAAAAGAACAAAGTCTATGAACAATCTCTTGTCATTCTGCCCTGGGTTGAGTCATCCCAGGATACAGCTTCATGCCACCTCCTGAGCTGGAAAGTACCGTATTTTCCGGCATAGAAGGCGACAGGGCGTAGAAGACGACCCCCTAATTTTCTAGTTAAAAGATGGGTTTTCGTCTTATACTCGCCGTATAAGACTACCCCCCCTTAAGAGGCCAACCGGCAGCGCCCCAGCACCCCTCCGCCTCCCCGGCTTTGCTCCCGGTGTCCCTGGTCTGCTGGAGACGGTCCCCAGCAGACCAGGGGCACCGGGAGCAAAGCCGCAGCCGTGGCGGGGTCCCGCGCCTCTGAGGCTTTGCCCGCCGCCGCTTTGGCTTTGCTCCCAGTGCCTCTGGTCTGCTGGGGACCGTCTCCAGCAGACCAGGGACACCGGGAGCAAAGCCTCTGAGGACGCCGGCAGCAGGACAGCCGCGGCGCATCTGGGCTGCCCCGCTGCTGGCTTCCCCCGAGGCTTTGCAAAGCCGCGGAGGGGCTCGGGCAGCGGGGCAGCCCAGGTGCGTCTGGGCTGCCCCACTGCCGGAGCCCCTCTGCGGCTTTGCTCCGCGTCTTCCTGGTCTGCAGACCAGGGAGACGCAGAGCAGCTTTTCTCACCCCGGAGTACACGGGCGGCGGGATCGCAAGGTCCCGCAGTCTGTGTCCTCCGGGGCGAGAAAAGCCCCGTTCGAACCTGCAAGTCGGGGACTGCCTGTATACCCAGCGTATAAGATGACCCCCGATTTTTGGGAGATGTTTTTTAGCATAAAATGTCGTCTCATACGCCGGAAAATACGGTATGTTTGCAGGATCTACACCAAACAATGCGAGTAATTCTGATGAAGTCATCTCCCCTGGATCTTGCAGGATTCGGCTCTTTGTCATTTGCTTTTCTCCAGCTGGGTATTTAGAATGGCAAAATAGTGGGATTTTACCATCAGCCAAAATAGGGAGGGACTCACACACAAACCAAGTGGACTGAGGAACAACTGCCAATTAAAGCAACAAAAATTAAGTTCAGCGCACCCTCAAAAGCCATTAGTAACCACGCTGTTTAAATGCAATAAGCACACGCATGAGTAATTCAGTCTTGTCTGGAGTCCAGGGCACAAAACATAGTATGGTGGGTTTTTGCGCTTTCATTTGATAAAACAAATAAGTTCAGTCACATAACACTGTCATTATTCTCATTCATAGATTCTGCTATAGATGCCCATGACATAAGAAAAATTATTAAGGCAGTGTCTGTATTAAGCAAAAAGGCTGTGCCGACACAAAAAGTTGGCGCGTGCGAATGATTTTTGTGGACATTTTTGCCAACAAAATATGTCTACCCCCAACAAGCAGGTTTTGCTTTGTTGGCAAGAGAATGGTCCTGTTGACAAAACAGCATTCACATGTGCACATGCCATGGATGGTAAAACCTTGTAATTTACTGGGGGGGAAAAGGAAGCACCTGTCAAGCAAGTGTAAGTGTAGACATCATATATACTGTAGCCCAATGGCTGTGACTCTGTAACGCTGAAATAGCTGTTCCTTCTGGGCAGCACTGTTGCCTCCCTGGCTGTTCCAGGCGACACTGTTGCCTGAGTTACGTCCTTCACCTCCCTCTGAGGTTCTCAGCTGACTTCTGCACCACTCAGCCAGGCCGCCACAGGGGAGTAAGTGGCACAAGCAGCCGTTTGGAGTAAGTGGCACAAGCAGCACGGAGGTGCTGCATGGGGAGCGTGGGGCCCAAACGGCCGTTTGCGCTGCTTGCTCCCTCGCGGCAGCCCAGCTGAATAGCGCAGAAGTCAGCCGAGTGCCACGGAGGGAGGGGAAGGGGGGGCGGAGTGGTGACATACATGGCCAGGGGGCAGGGCCACATACGTTACCGCCCCTCCCCCCTTTGCACTCCCCTTCGCCTCCCGCTATGGCGCTTGGCTGACTTCTGCGCTGCTCAGCCGAGCCATTGAGGGGGAGCCCAAACAGCCGCTTGTGCAGCTTGCTTCCCCACGGCAGCCCAGCTGAGCGGTGCAGAAGTCAGCCGAGCACCATGGCACGAGACGAAGGGAGGCAGGACGGTGATGTGCGGCGTGACAGCGGCTCCAGGCCCCGCCCCCTGGCCATGACCATCACCACCCCGCCTCCCTTTGCCTCCCGCAGTGGTGCTCAGCTGACTTCTGCGCCGCTCAGCTGGGCTGCCGCGTGGGAGCAAGTGGCGCAAGCGACCATTTGGGCTCCGCAGTCGCCCTAGTGAGAGGCAGGAGCGGGAGGAGAAGAGAAAGACAGAGACAGAGAGAGAGGCAGGAGGTAGAGAAGAGCTGAGAGAGAGTGAGGGGGAAGCAGGAGGAGGAGGAGGAGAGACATGGAGCCAGAGACACGGAGCGAGAGACTGGAGGCTCAGGAGAGAAGACTGACGTGAAGGAGAGACCTGAAAATCCCATCTTATGATGGGCTAATTGGCTAGTAACCTTAGACTTTCCCTTTCACCCTTGCCCAAAACAGCTTCCAAATGAGTTCAGAGAATTTGGATCATTCAAATAGTCCATTACTAGAGTTGGGGTGAGATTTTTCAGCCACATTTTTTTTTTCAGTGAAACATTAATAAATTGGAATAAAATGGAATAAATTACCTAGAGAGTTTGTGGAATTTCCATTATTAGAGATATTTAAGAACAGGTTAGACAAATATCTATCAGGGATGATCTAGATAGTGCCTGGACCTGCTGTGAAGGCAGGGACTGGATTTGATGGCTTCTTGAGATCCCTTCTAGTTCTAGTATTCTATGATTAAACTGTTTTGGGGATACTGAAATGCTTTGTGAATGTGTGCCAGTTTCATCAAATTGTTTGTTTTGATGAGAAAACAAAAATTCAGAATAAAAACAGAGCTTTTTGGTTTGATGTTTTTGCAGTGTTGTTACCCTGGAAGAAGTTAATGTCGTGCAGCTCTTTTAGATAATCACAGTTCTCATTAACGTTGATGGAAGTGCTAGATCACCCTTCATTTCAGGCTAAAGAGATGACACAATTAAATACCCCTTTATGAATGGATAATTGGACACAACAGGAAATCACCACTCATTGCACAAGACCACATGGCAAAGCTTACCCAGACATAAACTGTATGTTTGGAGGGATTTCCTTGGGACTGATTGCAAATGCAAGAACTACGAGATTGACAACTGAGCTGTATACATCTGCATGTGAAAGGGCCAGAGATCCCCGGGACACAGGACTGGCTGGAAAGGCAGGCTTGGAAACTGACTGCTGTGTGTTTCTATCCTGTTCATGGAAAGTTTCTTCCTTGTAAATAAACAGGATTGTACCAAATAAACACCTGACTCAAATGGTATAGTGACAAATTACTCAAACCAAAGTAGCAACAATAAAAACAACAACAGCCATGGCAACCAGCAAGTTCTAGCCCTTTTCAACAATGCCTCCAGTTTCTAATGGATAAAGTAGTTTAATTGCAAGGTTGAACTTGGCAACACACTGGTTTTGCTTGAAAATTTCACCTTGATATGAATGCTGCATTCCTGATGAGAAGTGGTGATAATTCTTTGCAACAGGAAAACATAACTGCAGTGTAATTACACTGTAATGTTAATGTAACTACCGTCACTATGTTATGAACTGGAACCAAAATGGAAACCAGTAACTTTCACCCTCACTAGAAGGGAAGCAAGCAGAAAGGCAAAATCCTCTTCTCCAATCCACATAGTAATACTCAACTCTAATATTTCTGTGTTCCTTTTATGTACCCATGTATTGCTGAAGTCAGATAGGGTGCAAATTCAGAAACCAAAACTTCTAGGCTGTGTCTACACTGGGCCACTTATTCCGGAAAAGCAGCCGCTACACTGGCCGCTTGCTTTTCCAGAAAAGCAATGACGATCTACTGTAAAATTGTCAAGTGTTTTTCCGGAAAAACTATGCTGTTCCCATTCAGGCAAAAGTCCTTTTCTGGAAAAACTGTTCCGGAAAAGGGCCAGTGTAGACAGTACAGTAGTCTTTTCCGCAAAAAAGCCCCGATCACGAAAATGACGATCGGGGCTTTTTCCGGAAAAGCGCATCTACATTTGCCATGGACGCTTTTCCGGAAAACGTGCTTGTCCAGAAAAGCATCTTGCCAATGTAGACGCGCTTTTTCTGGAAATACTTATAACGGAAAACTGTTCCGTTTTAAGCATTTCCGGAAAAGGGTGCCAGTGTAGACGTAGCCCTATAGTATTGTATTGCTGGATCTCAATGATGCAAAGACATACCTTTCTGTTACACAATTGCATCTTTAAGGATTCCAAAACAATTTATGAAGTTCACTAATCTTACACAAATACTTTCACTCTACATCCGCCACCTCTGGCGTTGAACATAGCAGCTTAAATATTTCATAGCATGAAGTATGCAAACATGACTCCATAAGTTATTACTGAAAGTGAGGATGACAGAATGGAATTACAAGAGTTGGAATCTGGTCCAAGGGAACATGGTTTACACCCCTCTTTCCTATGGAAAGCATCATATGAGGCCCACAAGTAGCCAATACCTTAGTTATCTCACTTTAAAGATTTTAGGTAGGTACTTACTGAACTGCTCCAGGTCAATACTGCTGTTGGACTCTGGCATAGCAGTGATGGTGAGCAGTGGGCATGGGTTTCCTCCCAGAGTCTGGCACAGGGTCTGCTGTCTGTAGTAGACCTTCTTGGGGTCCCTTGTTTCTTCCACGATATCAAGGTAGGACTGAGAAAAAAGCAAGGAACCAGCTTTACAAATGATCTCATACTGTGAGCTTTCAAACTTTATTTTAGTCTCAGATATTTAAACTGTACCCTTCTCTTAGAACCTGGGTGGTCATTTCCTGTATTATTATCCTCTTCTTTCTTTCATCAGTCAGAAGTGTCTCACTCCAGATGTCTGATATGAATGCCCTAATAGGTTCGTTACAATATGGACACCTGTTGCACAGGGAACCATCACTAAAACTCATCAACTCAGTTCGCACAGAAAACCACACAGTCACCAGAAGGTACAATTTCTGGTATCTACCAATCTGGGTGAATTTCAGCCACTGATCTAGAGACAAAAGACTCCAAATCTTACCACCAGGCCTTTAATCCATCTTTTCATTGAACCTCAATTATCTAGCGTATAGCTCAACACACGCACTGGATACCTATGATGATCTATTTCATAAACCATTTTGCTATATTGCGTAAATGCAATTATTACACCTATTTAATGATCTTGCACAGATACAGAGGAAGTGTTACAATAAGTTACTTACATGCTATGGTAATCACTGAAATTTCATAGAACCTTTGCTAATATGGATACCACATGCCATACTGTTGCATTATAGCAGTGTTTCTCAAAGTGGGCCAAGAAACCACTTTGAGACAAATGCTAATTGGTTCTGCCAGTTTCTTTACTTACTGGTGCCGCAGCCATAGAGCTTTGTGGCTTCCATTGGCTCTGGTTCACCATTTGCAGCCAAAGGGAAGCACATGAAATGGCGTGGGCTGGGCCACTGCTTCCTGCAGATTCTATTGGCTGCAAACGGTGAACCGGAGCCAATGGGATCTGCAAGGCTCCATGATCATGACACCAGTAAGTAAAGAAACTGGCTCAGCTGGTTAGCATGTTTCTCAAAGAGGTTTCATGGACCACTTTGAGAAACACTGAATTATAGCTTCACATGCAAACATTGAGCTTTTTTTTTAAAAAAAAAAAAATGAATTACTTCTCATCAAATACACTTGATAGTACTGGTCAAAAGCAGTGCACTAGTGAGTGCATCCACTGAAAATGAAATTCCTCTGTACATATGCTGTAAATATGTCTTAAATTATTAAAAATATATGGTGTTATTAAAAATGTGCTCAAATCACTAACTCCACATAGAAGTTTATCATCTTCCCAAATGCCCTTGGATTGCTAATCACATTTACTTTATTACTTGTCTGTAGTTAAAGACATATTTCACACACAGGCACATGCTCTAAAATAAAAGCTATCGGTGCACAGACCTGAGCTAGAATTTGTTCTTCATGCAAATTACAGTAGTATAATAATCTTCCAAAGGGAAATGTGCAAGTCCCATCACTCACATCATTTTAAATTAGCCTAGGCAAAGCTACTCTGGAGAATATATTGTAGGCAACAATCTTACTTTGGCCACCAACTGGACATAACTATCAGTTCTTTTCCATTGCTAATACCCACTGTCCAAACACTGCTGTCCTCGACTCAGTTTTAATTAATTCAATCCTTGCTGAGGCAAAATTCTCATCAACTTCAAGGAGCATTTTACCAGAGTAAGCTTTGAGTAAGAAATGAGTAAGTACTGCAGGATTTGTCCCTATTAATTTAATAACAACCTTTCATCTCAATTCTATTCATTCAGGTGAGATACTCAGGGTGTCCCACAGGCTACAAATTCCATACCAACAGAAGGAATCAATACATACTGAAATCATGACAAGGTACTGTAGCTCATTAATAAAGAATTCGGTAGGCCCACTCTTCACATCCATCCATCTCCCAGTCCCCTATTCTCCTGCTTCTGTGGCATACGCCTGCCTTTTCATTAACTGCTTAAATATATGCCACATTCAACTTCTGGAGCTCTCTCTTGATTCCACATTAGCTTATGGAAATAATTGGTCCCCATGGGTCTGGTGCAGATGTTTTGGACAGCCAGGGCTTGACCTGATTGATCTCTGGTACTGAATCTAGCTTTTGGAACATCTGTAGTGGGATGTGAAGCAGTCAACTTTTGTGTTGAGATTCAGAATGGGAATGAATCTCTCATGGACTACATTGCTGTGCTGGACTATTCACATGGCTACTGTTACCTAAGAAAAGAGATTCTGTTTCACTTGAAGATTTGCTCCTCCATTCTTGGGCAAGGGCAAAATGGTACATTTCATAAGGTTTAAGCTTTAAAAAAAGTCAGTAGGGGATCCAAAATAGCTCCATTTATCCATCTATTGCAATAGGGATTGGGTAGATGACATTAATGGCAAGAAAATTACAAACAATAAGGAGTCCTATGGCACCTTAGAGACTAATAGATTTATTAGGGCATAAGCTTTTATGGGTAGAACCCACTTCATTAGATGAATTGGAGTGAAGGTTACAGAGTCAGGTATATATATTGTGTTAATGAGGTAGACCTCTGCCTCTGTAACTTCCACTCCAACTCATCTGATGAAGTGGGTTTTACGTGCAAAAGCTTATGCCCTAATGAATCTCTAAAGTGCCACAGGACTCCTCATTGTTTTTGCAAATACAGACTAACATTTTTACCCCTGCGAGATTTTTCACAATGCAAGACAATTAAAGGTGGCAGGGGCAGCTTGAAAGCCCAATATCTTAATTTTCAGAAAAGTTTCTCTCTCATGATTAAGGGAGAAGTGAAGTGGGACTCAGGAACTTCCATTTATTGTACCCCCCCCCCCTTATTTAACAGGGTTCAGAAAAAAAAAGCTAGAAAAATTCATGGAAGTTAGGTCCATCAATGGCCATTAGCCAGGATGTTTAGGAATGGTGTCATTAGCTGCTGTTTGTCTGGAAATGGATGATAGGAGAGGGATCATGTGAGGATTACATTTTGTGTTCACTGCCTCTGGGGCATCTGGCACTGGCCACTGTCGGCAGACAGGATACTGGGCTTTGGTCTAACCCAGTTATGTTCTTATACTTCCCTTCTTTATGCTTTGTCTACACTGCAGGCTTCTTGCGCAAGAAGCTTTTTGTGAAAAAAGATCTTCCGCAAAAACTTCTTGCACAAGAGTACGTCCACACTCCAAAAGCGCATCGGAAAAGCAAAGCACTTTTGCGCAAGAGAGCATCCAGACTGCATGGATGCTCAATTGCAAGAAAGCTCTGATTGCCATTAAGAGAATGGCCACCAGGGCACCTGTGATTGTTTCAATAGGCTGTTTTTGCACACAAAAAACCCTGCTGCCTGTCCACACCCATCTTTTTGCACAATAACTCTTGCACAAAAAGGAGTTATTCCTCATAGAAAGAGGAATACCTATAATTGCAAACTCCCCCACCCCCTCTGTTCTGTCAATTCATTGTAAGTTTTCTTGTGCAAAAACACACTTGAGGTATGGACATTCTGTGAGTTTTTGCGCAAAAACTCTGCAGCGTAGACATAGCCTTAGAAGCCTTGCCCTGTATTTTCCCACTATTTATAGCTCAGAAGGTGAGCTGGACACACTGTTTCTCCCTTAACCCTCTCCCAGCACCATTCACCTATGGAAACAAAGGAGCACCCTGAGTGAAATCTCCTCTCCTTAGGAGGGCAATCATTAATTTCCATTTCAACACAGCTTTGAGACAGTAATAACTTACGTTTTGGGTTGTGATTTCCCCTCCACCCCACATGTGTACATTCAGAGCACAGCTGGGAGTCAAGGGGAGGAGGGTACCTAACTGGAAGTATGTCTAGACTGCATCCCTCTGTCGGCAGAGGGATACAGATTAGGCAGGTCAACATTGCAAATGAGGCAGGGATTTAAATATCCCGTGCCTAATTTGCATAAAAATGGCCGCCATGTTTTGCTGACTCAGCACTTTGTCAGCAAAAAGCGGCAGTCTAGAGGGGGATCTGTCGAGAAAGAAAGCCATTTTCGACAGATCCCTTATGCCTCCCTCAAGGAGGTTTAAAGGATCTGTCGAAAAAGGCTTTCTTTTTCTGTTGGCAGAGGGATGCAGTCTAGACGTACCCTGGGACAAAGTACACGCCTAATGGTAAATCTGAAATAGGTCCTGGTCCTCCACATAACATGGAACAGCTAAGGATTAGCCACCTAGGAGAAGCCATCGGCCTTTTCATTCTAGCTTTCCATTTCCCCAGAGCAGCCCACAACTCTCAGAATGAGATGCTGGGGCACAGAATGAATGGTGACATGTTTGGGTTGCTTGATAAATACTAAAAATCACAGCTTGTTCCATGCAATTAAGACTCATGGCTATCTTTTGACTTTAGCCTGATCTCCAGACTGGACAGGGGCTGTTATGTGGACCAGGCAGTAAAAGCATTATGAAAAAATAGCTAGCATCCTGTGAGTAATGCCACAAAGGCCACATCAAATAATACTGATGATTAAGTTAGTTCCCCTCCCTTGTTCCCATTAGTCTCCTCCTGGACAGGCCAACATTACCATCAGTGCAGAGTACGTGTAAGGGTAATGGTAGGCCAGATAACAGACATCCTCCCCATGAGGGAATTTGATGGTAAAGGTGAGTGTGTAGTAGGATTTCCCTCGTGCGCCTCCTGCTGCAGCTGCACTACGTTGGTAATGGTTTCTAGAGGATGAGAAAGAAGAGGAATAGATTTTAGTCAGTTTTGGGGTCCTCATCTTGTGTATTCATACAAGAGTTGAAAGATTAGAGAGGTCTCCGTTGTAAATGAGCTGTGGCAGAGCTTCAAGCTCAACCGTGCATGGTGCAAACTGTAAGTGATCCAAATTGAGATCAAGTTGACCAGTTCCATGACAGACAGAATGCAGCATGCAACACAGTGCCACAGAACAGTCTCCAGCATACATTAATAGGTCATGTTATAGCAGGTAGGTAGGTAGGAGGAAGCAGCAGACATGGAGACACAGATAGCATGGTGATGGTTAGTGACAACATCCACAGCTGGATTCTAGCAAGTTAGAATACAATGGTCAGAGAAGGCTGAGGGCAATGAGTTAGAGACAGAACAGCTGGTGGCAGCATGAGGCATAATTCGACTCTGTCAGTCCTGGGCCTGTGGGGCTCAGCTGGACTGCCTTGTGGGAAGATAACAGTTCATCTCGTGTGGGGAGGTGGAGCTATCAGAGAATGGGTGGGTGGGAAGAGGCTAAGACTCCTTGACAATTAAGGAGGAGTAGACATTGTAGGGGTTAGCGTCCAGTCAGTGCACTCTAAGGGTGTGTCTAGACTACTGAGTTTTGTCGACAAAAGTGGACTTGTCGACAAAACTATACCTGCGTCTACACTACCGCTGAGTTCTGTCGACATAACGTCGACAGAACTCAGCAGTTTTGTTGACGCTGGTAAACCTCATTTTACGAGGCATAACACCTTCTGTCGACAGAAGGTATTATTGCCTGTAGGGTTGCGTCTAGACTACAGGGTTTTGTCGACAAAGCAGCTTGCTTTGTCGACAGAACTGAATGTGTCTAGACGCTCTATGTCGACAGAAGTTTTGTCGACAGTATCTGTCGACAAAACTTCCGTCGACAAAACCCTGTAGTCTAGACGTACCCTAAGAAAGATGGAACTGGAACAGCACATAAAAGGATAGGGAAAAAGCGAGGTGAAGGAACATGGGCAAAATACTCCATGTGTCATCAGGCACAACTCCTGACTGAGCACAGAGAGGAGCTGGGATTGAGCGAAGTCCACCACTGAGGAAGTGGAGATGATTTCATGAAGAAACTCTTGGCCAACCCAATCTCTCCCATCAGATCCTCCCCACTTTCAGTAACAGGAGCACCTGAGTCTTCAACACTTCATAAATCTCCCTTCACATTTTTGGCACAGGTTCTCTTGCAGGGGATTAATTCTAATATAGATGTGACTTCTTGATGAGAAGGGCCATTTTCCTTCAGCACAGATGAAGAACCTATTCATACACTTTAGAGAGAAATATCAAAACAAATTGCACCCAGACGTATATTTCAAACAATATTTTTCCTACATTGCACCAATTATGCCATTGCCAAACCACCTGATTCTGAAGGACTGTGAGGCTTTCTGACAAATGTTATCATCAGTGTTGCATTAAAATGCAAAATACTGCAGGAGACCAAAAGATGCAATTTCAGCTCCTGAAATTTACAATCCCAGTTTATTTCTCTGTTGTTTTTATTCAAGAGGGTGAAGAGAGGAGATAATTATTCTTCTCAAATCCTCCAGAATAATCAGCTCTTCATCATAAGAAACACACAGCACAATAGCATGTTTCTTTTGAAAGCATATGGATTTAGTGTACAAACACGTGAGCGGAATGGCACTGGCAACAATATGAAATCTTACAGGCAGCATTTTTGCCTTAGTGGCACAATGGAAACAAAAAAAACCAATGGTGTAATGCTCAGCTGATGTCCACACCTAGATGTTGCCCCCTGCTATTTAAAAACACTAAGTAATAAATAAATTTAAATATTAGACTGAAAACCTAACTCCATTCAAGTCAATGGATTTGATTTCGGTGGGACAGGATTTCATCCACTTTTCTTAAAGATCAAGACAACAATGTATCATTTTCTTCCAGTGCACCCGAATAATGGGGTATAGGGGTCAGGAGCCTTCATTTGTGTGATTTACGTGGATAGGGCATAGCCTCCCAATCTCTATTCTATTCATTTCACTTTTGTGGTCGTGATAACCTCAGACTCCAGATGCTGTAATAAGCCCTGAGATTTTCTGAGACAGTCCTGAGACATCCCCAGCAGGTTGCTGGTGAGAGGATGGAGAGACGGGTATGGCAGGCAGGTGCTATCCACTGTTCATCCATATAGTTCAGCCAATGCATTTCCAGACTGGTCCTAATGCTCCAGTCCTGAGTTTCCCCCTCCACCAACTCCCATAGCTCGACCACTACAGTTCAGTCTTAACCAAAACATCCTTTTGTATCCTATTGGGGCCTCTCCAGCACATAGCTCTGACACTAGCACAAACCTGGTATTCAGCCCACTTGCTATCCCAGTTCTGGGATTCTCGTCGCCCTCCTTCCAGCTCTGCTGACAAACCTCAATGCTGATTTGCAATGCCCACTGCTATAGCAGGACACACATACATGCCCTTCCTCCCCCGAACAGGGCTTTCTAATCTGTCCTCTTTCAAATCACCTCAAGATTCACCTTGGCTGTGCTGTCTACAGCAAACAACCTAGTGATAATGACAGGTCTTCCTGTTTAGTGACATCTTGGGGTTTTGTTCATCATTACTGATTCATAAAAGAAGAAACCTAGACCGGTAGCTAACTGACACAGCTCTATGATCCTATTACTGATAGTTCTGGCAGCTTGCACACCCACATGTTGTTTCCAGGCCTTATTTAGTTTGTAAATATCTTTGGGTTATGACTGTCAGTCTGTATAGTTATACAGCTCCCAGCCCAATCCTGGTGAAGGTCCCTGAATGCTACATGAATCCAAACAATACATCATAATCCTTCTAAGTTATGCCCAAATGTGATGTGCAATGTGATATTAGGATGGGTCATGGAATAAGTCCATTAAATATATTTTCACATTTGATTTCTCAGATCTGGTTGGTCTGCAGAGGTGAGAAAGGTCACACAATTCACCCACAGAAACCTCTGGTTCCTACTACCTATTTTATCCTTCCTTCCCAAAATGCACCAGAGCTCTGCATTCTTTCCAGAAGCTAGTACACTGTTTCTTAGAAAAAATATTCAAGGCCCAAGGATGGCTTTATGAGCATGAAAGCTATATCTTCTGTGCTTTTGAGTAATTATATAACAGTCAAATCATAAAGCTCGCTGCTGTCCCTCAAAGCATACTGTGTACAAGAAATTTACTTCTAACAGCAGCTACTGAAAAAAATTAATTATAGTAATGCACATCACTTACTGTGTATAGCACTTGTCATGTTCAAAGCCCTTTACAAATATTAGTTAATTAACCCTCAAACTGCTTGTTTGTTAATAATTTTTGGGTGGTATTATAATTATCTCCATTTAACAGCTGGGGAAACAAACAGAGGTGAAGAGAATTGTCTAAAGCCACAGAGTAAGTCAGTAGTAGAGCTGAGATGAGAACTCAGGAGCTGAAAGACTGCTGCTGCCTGGCTTGGAGTTTAACTCACTCAAGAGGCCCTTTGACACCCTCAGTCACCTGCAGCATGTGGCCAATAGAAAGCTTCACTGGCACTGGGTGAAGGGGTAAATGAAATATAGTTGGGTATCAGCTTAGACTAAAGTGGCAAAGTAAAATGCATATATTGTGATATCTGTATGTGACATACCCTTTCAGAAAGTGCAGAAAACAAGGTGCCCAATAGGGCAGGATATCATGGAAAAAAACAGCAACAAAAACCAACTATCAGGAAATGGCTGGTATTAAAGGTCTGGTATATGGCCACTGGAGCCTGGAGTTCCCTTTCCAAGGGGCAGACCCTTTTTCAGTGTTCTAAGTTTTGGATATCTAGTAAAAGTCTGTTGAAAGCAGTAGCACCCACCTAGTGACCTGAAAAGGACAATTTTTGTGGCTAAATGGTAAATATGGGCCCAAGCCCACTGTCTAAACCCTGGGTAGCCAAGACTAGCTCTTGAGATTGAAAGGGAAGATACCATTCCATAGCATATTTAAGCATTGACTTCTCCCCTAGAAATGAATAGAACCAGGTAGTACTGACTGTAATAGTGATTTTTAGAGTGTGAACATAAGACTTCTGGATAGAGTGGTGAAATCATTGTTCTGACATCACAAAGGCCAGCAAAAACACCTATCGGGGGGAATAAGTAAGTCATTAATGACCTGGGTAGGATTCCAATTGGTGAACTAGATACCAATGCTTCACAAAATCAAAGGGCTGAAAGAGACCTCAGGAGGTTATCAAGTCCAACCTCTTATCCAAAAGCAGGACCAACGCCAGCTAAATCATCCTAGCCAAGGCTTTGTCAAGCCAGGACTTCAAAACCTCTAGGGATGGAGATTCCACCACTTCCCTAGGTAACCCATTCCCAGTGCTTCACCACCCTCCTAGTAAAATAGTTTTCCCCCACCCCAATATCCAACCTAGACCTCCCCCACTGCAACCATTGCTCCTCATGCTGTCATCTGTCACTACTGAGAACAGCCTCTCTCCATCCTCTTTAGAACCCCCATTAGGTAGTTGGAGGAGGCTATCAAATACCCCCTCACTCTTCTGTAGACTAAATAAGCCCAAATCCCTCAGCATCTCCTCATAAATCATGTGCTCCAGCCCCCTAATATTTTTTGTTGCTTCAGAGCCCATTACCAACCCTTTAAGCCATCCAATGACCAGAACAGTTGGGGGTTAGACAATGAGTTGAAAACAAACCGTGAAACCAATGCCCAAGAGTATTTTCCCCAATCTGATATGCTGACATGTTCCTTAAATAATTTGATGAAAAGGAATATTATTTTCTGTGTTAGCATAAACAGCTGCCAAGACAAGTGAATTAGACAATTTCATAATAACTGGGACTATTTATCATGGGTGTATCCTGGCACTTCACACAGTGAAGCAATAAAACTCAGCAGCAGTGTCATCAAGATGCCTTTTGACAGCTGAGTTGCTAATGTTCTCCATAACATAAAATCTCTCACGAGATGTATGGGAAAGGTATATGATGGCAGAGCAGAGGTAATACATCCATCTTCATGAGTGAGCTCTCTCATCTCCCCTCACCAGTGAAGATGAATGTCAGTAAAGATCAGCCAGAGTGTATTACACAGACAACCCATATATACGTCTCATACCACTGTCCTTCAGCACAGGGGCTGCTTCAAATCAGAGCTATGGGACATGAGAAATGATGGGAGTTTGTGGGGGAATGGGCATGTTAGCATCTCTGAATTTCCCCTTACTTATTCATTCAAGGTCTGGGTTCACAGATAACCTTCCTCTAGTCAAGGAGAGTGGGATGAGGCTTCCTCCAGAACCCAACACTCATTAGGGATGTTAAATACCAGCTAAATGAATAGTCGAATAACCTCATGAATTCTTATTGGTGACTTGACTATTTGATAGTCCCCGGAAGCAGAGCCGGTAGCCAGTGCACTCCAGTCCTACTCCTGGCAAGCCCCTGCCATTCCACGCTGCTGCTTCTGTATCAGAGGCAGCAGTACAGGGTGCCAGGCAGGAGCCTGGCCATGAGGGGAGCCAGTTTAAAAACCAGCTCTCTGCACAGACTGGCAGACAGCAGCATGGGGCTGTAGGCACCAATACAGAGGCAGCAGCATGGAGTGGCAGCAGCCCCTGTCTGTGGAAGGTGGGGAGGTCCAAGCTCCCCATGGACAGAGCCTGCTGCCGAGAGTGGGGGGTGGAGGCTGCTGCAAAACAGCCTCTGTTCAAGGTGGCCTGGGCTGGCTGCAGACAGAGGCTGGTCCAGCAGCAGTCCCTGTCCGCGGGGGAGTCCCAGCTCCTCGCCGACAGCAGTTCCTTCAGCCTCTGTTCACGGGGAGCTTGGACTCCGCAGACAGCGGCTGCTTCCACAAAGCAGCTTCTGCCCACAGTGGGCTCAGGCTTGCCACAGATAGAGGCTGTTCTTCAGCAGCCTCCCCCTCCACATATACCCCCGCCCTGCTGCCTCTGATAGGGAATATGAGTAGTCAACGAGATTAACCGATAAGCCTCGGTTTATCAGTTAATTGTATAGTCAGCTACTTGTTTCCATCCCTATCCCACATGAGCAGAGTGCTGTGGGAATACACAGGTCTCTTCTGCCACAACACACTGAGCATGCTGCCTTCAAGTGTTCCCATCGCCAACTGGTGTGAGGAGCCACAGACTCGGATTGCTATTAGATTTGCTGCCTACAGACTGGTACACTATAAGCTTCCGTGATTGGGCTGTTGCTGTGTGATTGATGAAAGAAGAAGGGCTGTGTGTACACATGTTAACCTACAAATAACAGATTGATAAATGACAATATACAAATATATTAATGTGTAATTGAATGTACAATTGAAAGATACTACATATGCCAAAACAAAACAATCCTATGCTAATGCCTCAACTTTATCGTTGGCCATGATATGATTAAGAATGTAATTGCATATTCATAGCTTAAATTTACCAGTCAGCTGCTGTTTAATCACCACCCAATAACTGCCTTGTTAATGACATTAGGAGCCATCTCCATTGGAATCAGCATGTAAACAAGCATTGCATGTCCTACATCTGTTGGTGCTTCTTCTGCCTGCAGTCATGAGCCCATACACAGAAGCCAAAGGCTACAGGCTTGCTGCAACATCTAGAACAATGGGGGTCACTCTTGGCTGGCCCTTACTCACTACCATACAAAATATGATTAATAAAGTTATGTAGGGACCAGCTGTCCAACAGCAGCACGTAACTGCCACTTTTGTGCAAAAACTTGCCAGCTGTCTACACTGTCCGCTTGATTTTGCGCAAAAGCACTGACGTTCTACTGTCTGAAATCAGTGCTTCTTGCGGAAATGCTTTGACGTTCCCGTTTGGGCAAAAGCCCTTTTCCGGAAATGTTTTTGCGCAAGTGGGCCAGTACAGACAGCTAAAAACTGTTTTGCGCAAAAAAGCCCCAATGGTGAAAATGGTGATCGGGGCCTTCTTGCTCAAAACCGCATCTAGATTGGCATGGACGCTTTTCCGCAAAAAGTGCTTTTGCGGAAAAGTGTCCGTGCCAATCTAGACGCTCTTTTCCGCAAATGCTTTTAACGGAAAAACTTTTCTGTTAAAAGCATTTGCGGAAAATCATGTCAGTCTAGACATAGCCAGATGAGTACGGGGGCATTATTTGAGCAAGATAATTGGTTATTTTAACTGTTACTGACAAAGCACCCATTGGAGGTAAAAGAACCATCATGCTTGACCCCCAAGAGAGCTTTATTTGGGGACTTTGGGCTTGTTTTCACAGGGAACTAGAAGGGTTTTTCCCCCCCCCCCTCTTGTCATGACATTAGTTTGGAGCTCTGTGCTTCTCCTGAAAGGCAATAATATTGCAGTAAATACACCCGGCAGTTTTTGGATTGCCCATAATGCCATGCATGCAAGTGAGAACAATGACATTTAAACCTCAAGGCCAAATGTATAAACACAAGTAAAAAGCAAGACAAAACCTTATTTTGCATGGAGAAAAGCATTCATTCCATCTGGGGTTATACAAGTCCCTAAGCCACACAAGACTATGTGTGGATGAGATTACCCTAAACATGACACATGTGGTCCAGTAACAGAGAGTGAAATAGAATACAGTTTAATTTGAACAAGTGGATCATTAAACCCTGTGCATACAATCTGGAAGGAATTCAGCCACATGGACAAACTCCCTGTACACCCCATCAGTAATAGTCCCTCCAGGGAACATAGACCTGCTCCATCATCCTTTTAAAAGAAAATCCTAACATTTTAATATCAGCATTAAAAAAATTGTAATTAATGCCCAGACCTCCCATCATGACTTTTCTTTGTCCAGAGGTTGCCATAGGATTGCCAATTTCTGTTGGACACTCCTCTGGAGGTTTTATCACACGACATAAAAATTAATATTTAATTAAAGATTAACCTAACTCCCGCAGATACTGGACAACCCTAGAGGGTTGGCAACCTTAGGTTGCTAGTCCATAGCAGAGTTGGAGTCTTATCTTTAGCACAGACTCAGCTGGTATCATAGTCTTTAAAATAGTTTGGTCTCCTCTGTGGATGAACACAATAGGAGTGACCTCTCATTCTCCAAGCCAGCTGACTCCAAATCTAGAAAAACAATCTTTGTGTGGAGCCGGCCTGCAAATGGTTCTCTGTCTATCTCTGTAGGTTCTATCTAGATTGTGTCTGTTTGCTTGTTAAGTGTCTCCTGGTCTTTCAGATCACTTTCTTCTTGCATAGTCTTCTTCTATAGTCCCCTTCTATGAGCTGAGTGCCAGTGCAGCCCTCATAGCTCCTTTAGTTTCCTCCTTCTGGTATCTTTCTAATGGCTGCAGTCTCACAGGAAGAAGCACCCGTCTTCAGGACCAGTAGTTTCCCCAGTAGTGACCTGCTGCAATCTATGTGTGCTTTCTCTGATTGTTGGCCCTGTTTTTTCTACTGATAAAGCAGAGCATAAAGGACTGAGTTTCACCCATACAGTACATTAATTTCTGGAGAAAACACTCAGATGAATCTATATTCAAAACACCCACTTTGAAACACCCAGATGAATCTAATCTGAAATCAGAGTTCATCCTTTGGCAAGGAGAATGGGTGGCAAAGTCTGTTGAGCCTTTGTGTTTTGTATTGAATTTGTCACACTAATGACACAAGTTAGAGATGAAAAAGAAAAACAGATAGGCATCCCAGACCACCTTTCTGCCAATCACTGCAGCAGGACCTGGAAGCTACGTAGGTACCACTCTTTTATGCTTCTGTGTACACCTGAAGAAGGCTTCATGTTGCCACCATGTGGTTCTCCCCTCCCTTCTCCACTTCCACTTTACTCCAGAAGAGAAAATTCTGCATGTACCCTCCCTCTTCCATGCATGCCAAATAACAGCATCTTGCTCACATCTGACCCCTGCTGTCGGAAGTGCAGAATGTGAGAAGCTGACAAACTTAGTGTCTGAGAACTGGGGCACTGGTGTCTGAAAGTTAATGACATGAATATCGTTAGCAGCAGGAGAAGGGAAACCAAAAGAAACACAACAATTAAACACTTACTTGTAATAACAGATATCATAGCCCACTCGAATCCAGTGAGGCTTGCCCTGGAGAGCTTCCTTTACTGAATACATGACCGGCTGCATGCCTACATAAAACAAAGGAAGTTTCAGATTATAAGACTTCTTCTGCATGTGTATATGCTCCTTGAAGCTCTTTTACCAAAAGCAAATACACCTTTCCCTCATCCCTGTCTTGATTTCAAAACAGCCAGCTCTCTATTGAAAATTATAGAGAGAAGCAGCCAGCTACAGGCAGAGTAGAAAATGGATCAGACCTACTGGGTTTTCTGAGGGGAGAGATTCCAAGCAACTCTGCTCCTGCAGGGACTGAAGAAGGGAAAGGGGGGGGGGGAGAATGAGTACACTGGACAGACTAGTGACCTGGTTAACAAGTCTTTGATTCTCCAACCCACTAGAATGCATCAATAAGTCTAGTAGGCTGGAAATCCACCTTCTGCCATAATGGAAGAGTCCCAAGGGACCAGGTATCTTTTCCAATACCTTTTGCTAACCTCAGCTAATACTGGATGCTTCAGAAGTATTAAACGTTCTGTCATAAACAGAAAGAGTGCTGACTAGCACCTGGTGGCTAAGGGGTTAACTCACGTACCTAACAAAGGTGTCGGCCAGGGGGTGTTTCAGACAGTCAGCCAATAAAAATGCAGATAGGAATTTCAAACTGGGACAGAGGGTTTTTCTCTCTCTTCTTTGTTTTGAGAGCACAGCAGTTTCCCTCAGGTATTAAGGGAGATGCACTCTCTCTCCAAGAACAGACTTATTGAAATGTGTAAGTAGGGAAAAGTTTAGATAGTCAGTAAGGGTTTATTGTTTTCCTTGTTTGGAAATCATGTCTGAGCTGGCTAATCGTTTTTCTCTTTTGTAACTAAGGATTACAGCCCAGGGACTTTCCCTGAGTCTAAGTTAATTCATGGTTATTCCCACCTAGTCGATTTACTATGTTTGCAAAATTAGTTTTGTTTTGATAATATAAGAGTTTTCCTTTTTTTAATTTTGATTAAACGGTATTGGTTAATTGTTGTGTCTTTAGGATTAAGTGCCTAGTTACCTGGGTAGAGTCCATTGCTCTCTACATATTCCCTCTGTTTGTTTCCCCAACTCCAAGCAAAATGGAGGTTGGATGCAGGGGGGAGAGCTTTCCCTTAGGGAGGAAATTCCAAATTGATCTCTTCCCTGGAAAAGGGTTTTTATTTTATATTTTCTTTTAATCACTTGGGTGGTAGCAGGACGGAACCAGTCTTGGGTTTTTTTGGATCTGAGGGACTGAGATTGAATAAGTTTGTCTCTGGGAATCAGAGAGACAGGTTTTGCAGTGTTTATCCAGCCTCCCTCCCCCCCTCCCCCCATTTCTGCACATAGCGTGTCAAGTTGGGGGATTGAGCCATGACACCTCCCATAAGAACATACAGAGCTGGGTGCCCTAGAAAGCACTCATGTCGTGGATTGTATGATACCATGGGGGCCACCTTCTTCCTGACGTGCACCACATTATCACAATATGCGCTGAAGAGGAACTATGCAAATATCATCCATACTTCTTGTCCTCCTCTTTGATGGTCTCCATAGCTTCTTCCCCATCTATTTCTTTCCTTTTATCTTCCTGCTGCTTTTGTCTTCTTCATGAAGTCCAGTTTATTGTCTTTCTTTAGGCTGCTCATTAAATCTATTCCATTATACCTATGTACGCAGGCATACCAAGATGTACAAGATACAAGTTGGTGTCATTAATGCTGGGGGCTTTCTTGTGTTACAAAAAAAGGAGGGGGGGGTCATAAAATTCCTGCATTTTGCCTCCTCCCTTTGGATTTATTTTGTGTAACTCACCAACACTAACAGCTGTGAGATATCTCTTAGCATGCACACGATTGTCCCATACCTCAACAGGAAAGTAATGTGGAAAGAAACTTGAAATATAATTCAACCACATCTAGGACTGACATTTCCATTTTTGCTTCATGTGTCCATGCAGTGCTTTTGCATGGACCAGCAACCAGAGGGACACCATGTTGCATCATGGGAGATATACCACTCGAGGAGACTAGCTTTTTTTGGGGGGAAATGAAAAGATAAGGTACCAGAAC
Organism: Pelodiscus sinensis; assembly: GCF_052426305.1. NCBI lineage: Eukaryota > Metazoa > Chordata > Testudines > Trionychidae > Pelodiscus > Pelodiscus sinensis. The sequence goes on from NC_143065.1 coordinate 32,309,052, forward strand.
GACAACTCCCAGGAGTCATCATAGCAGGACAGAGTTTACTGTCAGATTACATCAAAACAAAACTTTATAACTGATTTAGACCAACGAAAATATTTTTGTTTTCATTTTCTCAATAGAAAAGTTTAGTTTCTAGTCAAGCAGTTCAGTTTTCATGTTTTTATCAAAAATTCAAAATTTTCTGTCGCGTGAAAAAAAAATCAATTTTCTGTCCATCTCTATTGCTGAGTTCCAGTGCTCCTTGAGATGTCTTTTCACTGATACGAAAATTACACAGCATCATCTATCTGACAGGCAGAACAGAAGGACAGCCACAGGACAAAGCCAACTCATGTTATAGTCCATTGCCACCCATACTACTTTTGTACAGGAGCTGGACTTTCATGAGCCCCACTCTGTAAATCCCATACCAATGCATTTTTGAAGAATGAGAAGCAATAGACAAGAATTTTCCCAACAGGCCATCACACACATACTGATCACAGACCACACAACTGCTAGCCCTAGGTCTAGCTCCTAACACAGGATATTTTCACATTTTTCTTCCAAATAGAATTTTAATTACACATTTTATAAAGCAACTCCTGTCCCTTCACAAAAAAGAGAGAGGCCAATAAGAGTTGGCTACAATCTGAGAAGCAGATGTTGGGGAACCTTCCACCAGAAGGGGCCTGAGTCTACCACACTGAAGCAACATCATAGGGCATACCTTTGAGAGCTATACCATAGGTTTCAAGAGGTACTCTACCAGCCCCTTTTCCATCCTCCCTCAGTGCACTTCACTCTCAAACAATTGAGAGAACTACCCAGTCATGTCAAACTGTTTGGTGATTCAAAAAAGTGGAATAGCATGGTATGGCAAAGTTCTGGCTCTGCCCCATGGATCCTATACTCTTAGGGGGTTATTATGTGCTTTAGTGGCTTGCTGTGACCCTCCACGCTGCCTCTTATGTTTTTCTAGAGGTCAGGGTTACATCTTACAGAGCCACTTTAATCACTGGCAAAGTCAATGATTGGGGAACGGGAGATCCATCTCACTCTGGGCCTTCTTTTCCCAGAATCTGGTCTTTCTATGGTGCTGGAAGGTTGCAGGGAACCCAAGCCCAGTCTGTACTCCAGGTTCCAGCCCAGGGACCCTAGGCAGCAGCAACTGCTCAGGTTTTTACTCTAGCCCCAAGACAGCAGCCTTTTCCCTGGGCCACTTCCCCAAATGCTCCTCTAGTGCCTTTTCTCTGGTACCTGAATGAATCTTTCCCTTCTCAGCTCTCCGCAAACACACTTTCTCCTCTCGGTCCGTCCCTTTTCTCCTTTCCCCTTTATTCCCTGGGGAAACCTTTTAAAGTAGCACCCCTAGCTTTAATAAACTGCAGGTGTCTGATTGGCATGCTCCTTCAGGCCAGCAATTAACTAGCCTCAGGTGTTTGCCTGCCTTAATTATGTGGCAGCAGACTGAGGCTATGTCTACACTTCTGCCCTCTTTAGAGTGTAACATGGGCTGTGTCTAGACTGGCCAGTTTTTCCACAAAATCAGCCGCTTTTCCAGAAAAACTTGCCAGCTGTCTACACTGGCCACTTGAATTTCCGCAAAAGCACTGACGATCTCATGTAGGATTGTCAGTGTTCTTGTGGAAATATTATGCTGCTCCCATTTGGGCAAAAGTCCTTTTGCACAAAACTTTTGCACAAAAGGGCCAGTGTAGACAGCTGAGATTTGTTTTGCGCAAAAAAGCCCCGATCACGAAAATGGCGATCGGGGCTTTTTTACGGAAAAGCGCGTCTAGATTGGCATGGACGCTTTTCCGCAAAAAGTGCTTTTGCAGAAAAGCGTCCATGTCAACCTAGACGCTCTGTTCTGAAAATGCTTTTAACGGAAAACTTTTCCGTTAAAAGCATTTCCGGAAAATTGTGCCAGTCTAGACGTAGCCTTGGTGTCCCCATTCGGTTTCCTCATTTTAGCCCTTTGACCTCCACACCTGTCCTTGTTTTTTTTCTTAATTTGCCCCCTGTAATCACTTGGTGTTTTGAGTTCTGTGGACCCTCCCCTTAGGCTGGGGGGAGATCCTTTAGATGTGGGCAGGCACACATCCCCCCAAAAACTTATAGCATGACAGCCAGTTGGTCTGGATCTGTCACACATGGCCATACAAATTCATTTGGGATCTATTTCAGTACTTGAATTCTGGTCCTTAGGCCTAAAGGGCAAGTGATTTATAATAAACTTCACCACTCAGCAAGCGATTCTAGGAGCAAGCTATTCTAGGGGCATTGACAAAGCTGCACCACTGTAGCACTTCAGTGAAGACACTCCATGCTGACAGGAGATAGTGTTCACAATTGTGTATCTAATCCACCTCTGTGAGAGATGGTAGCTATGTTGGCAGGAAAAACTCTGGTTCGTATACATCATTATATATTCCTTGAGGGTGTGCATTTTCCACATCCCTGACCAACATCATTATATTGAAGTAATTCTGTACTGTAGACCTTCCCTAAGACGTTTTGCTATTTGTTGTGAGTACATTGGTCCAGTGATAGAGCCCTTGTTGATTTGTATGGATGCATCCAAAAGGCGATGGAGCGAAGTAATGTTTGAAACTGGGCACTTATTAAAACATTCTGGGCCAAACCCTCAGCTGGTATAAATTAACACGGCTTCATAGAAAGCAATGGTGCTAATGCCAAGCTATGCCAGCTGAGGATTTGAAACACAAGGTCTGCATGTTAAATAAATAATTTCTCTTTTAAAATGGGCACAGAAAGCTCTGATTTGCCTGCCTGTTTTATGGGATCACATCCTTCCTCCTGAACCACAGACTGCAAATAGAACTCAAAAACGGAGACAGAATCTTTTATTATTAATGTTGGCAGAAACCTCAGAAGGTCTGGATGTGTATTTTAATTTCTCAATAAGCTTCCTAAACTGTGATGTTTATTTGAAGTTTAGCCAAATTTATTCAAACCTTATGAGATTTCCCCACTTCTGATCACTCATTCAGTCCAAATAGATACTCCTCCTTTTCCCCACAGTCCCATTTTTAAATATCCTAGACTCTAAACTCCTGCCTTTCAGTTCCAAGATTATTACCCTGACGTCCAAAATTCTTCTCCCCAGCCCTAAGTGCCCTTGAGGAGAGAGAACTCTTTTTGAGGCCTTGTTGTGACCCTTACTGGCTGATTTCAAAACAACTAGTGAGCAGCAAAAAAGGATCTCACCCAGCTCTACTAACTCAGAAGGTTGACATAGCAGCAGAGGATGGATGACCTTAGCTGCTATGAAATGGGTAGTAGTAGTGGAAGTTGGGAATTTAACCCATTTTAGTAACATACATGGGAAGGAAAAGGAGTAAGAAGGTAGATTAACATCCTTGCTCCAAGGGTCAGATTGCACACCATGTCTAAGCAAGTAAACATGACCTATGGAACTTTAAGGCTAGGTCTACACTGCACAGTTATTTCAGAATACGTTATTCTGGAATAGTTATTCCAAAATAGCTTATTTCAAAATAGCATATCTACACTGCAGGGAAACCTCAAAATTAATCCGAGGCAGGTTTCCGTAATGTAGACCTGCTATCTCGATTTAGAACCCCAGGAGGAATAACTTAAAATGGCCCCGGTGAGGGACTATTTCAAAACAGCAGAAGAGGAGCATCTACACATGCCTTATTTCAAAATACCTATTTCAGAATAGGCATTATTCCTCATAGAATGAGATTTACAGAAGTCAGAATATCCCGTCTATTATTTCAAAATTATTTCAAAACAACAGAATTGCAATGTAGATGCTCGCATAGTCATTCCGAAATAACTTTGCTGTGTAGACACACCCTAACAGACACAAGAAGGTTGAAGGCCCTAAGGGAATCAGCAGTGTATCTCCGTGCATGGGAGGGAACCCCAGCCCACTCAAAGGGTCATACCATAATTAAACTGGCTGTTGACCTTCTCGCAGTTGATGATGTTAAAGCGGTAGGGAACGACTGGCTTCATGGCACTGACCTCGAAGTAAAACCACTGGTGGTGCTGGATGGTGTTCACATCGGCATTCAGAATCAAATCATATTCAAATCTGGAGAGCAAGCCATATGAGATGGTGTCACTGTGGGCCAGACAAAACGATGGGGTGGGATGTAATGAACCCACAGCAGCAGATGCCTCATACAAATACCACAGCTGTCAGGCACTGGCAACTATGGGGCAGAGTGTCACTGACATCGCCAGTGGTAGGGGGATGTCATCAAAGTCAATAGCATCCAAGTGTGCCATTGGCCTCAAGTCCTACCCTAGCACAGCATCATGTCTTTCTGCACCTTGGTTTCTCACTTCCTTTAACTTCATGCCACCTAACACCTCTGATTCATAAACTCTACTCCCCTTGCTAAGGGTTATAAAGTCCAGAGTACTTCATCTTTTCACATAAGAGATATTACAAGTGTGGCCAGATATGACACAGGCACTCTTGGGATCAAAGTTACTTACTTGCGCACTTGGATAGCTTTGCGGAGGTTTCCTGATTCAAATTTAGAGAAGAATCTAAGACAATCCGGAGCATCTGTGTCTGAGGGGCTGCAGCAAAACAGAGATGTGTGTACCACCAAACATTACTTTAAGGAGCAGTAACCATTAAAATATAGTTTATATAGTGATTTATACTTACAAACAGAGGATGTATAAAAGCAACAATTGCCCTGCCATGCAGTTCAAAGCACTAGCCTTCATGGAATGATTCTACATCCCGCTCCCCCACTTCAATTTTTCCATCTTCAACAACAGATCCATATACTCCTTGATCTCATTTAGGTTCTTTCACCAATCACCTTCCCCACTAACTTATTCCACAGGTTTATTATCCTTTGCTTGAAGTGACTCTGCCCAAGTTCTTTATGCCCTCCGCTCAATTCTAGAGCCTTTAAATTTATCTTGAGCAAATTTAAAATTCTCTCCCCTTCTTAAAAATCTCTGCCCAGTCACCTCAAACTTTTCTGTGCACTGTGTTGCTAAGAGAACAATCTCAGACCCACTGGTGTTTTCCTCAGAATTTACTTTCTTCGCAAACCTCTCCATTGCGCTGTGCTGCTGCTGCTTCTCAAGGGCAATAATGATGGGGCCCAGCCTGGTTCAGAGAACCTAAGATGGGTCTCACAGCTACCTTATTGCACAGAGCCATGGTTCCACCCCTTTTACTTTTAGGCTCCATTGCTTTGCTAAAACCACCCAGTATCTGTTTTGTTTTTCCTGCTGCTGTGCCCTGGGCTGGTGGTTTTAATGTCTCTTCCACAATAATCTACATATCTTTTCCTGGAGCCATGTGCTGAGAGACAGACTGTGAAGGGATGTTTACCTCACACTTGCCCAAAAAAGATTCATGTGGATTGAAAAGGGGCCTAATTAACAAGTGACAGCTGAGGGGAGTCAGGTGGCTAGCTAATCCCCTGACTCAGCGAGGGAGCTCAGCTGAGGGGGGGGGGAGGGCAATCAGGACTGGGGATTATAAAGACAGGAATTTGGAAGCTGAGGGAGCTGTTAAAAATAGATTGTGGTCATTTCCCAGGAGATGGTAGGGATGTTTGGAAGTAGCAGACAGCAGAGATATGTAGCTTGTTGTTTCCCCCTGGGAAGAGGGAATGGTGACCCTGACAAGCCTTAAGTAGTGGAGGGAAGTAGAGTAGCAGATGGCAAGGAAAGGGCTTAGGGAAAGGCCGCAAGATCCAAGAGGCTTGGATGGCTGTTAGCTAGAGGACCTGTGCCAGAACCAGGAGTAGATGGCAGGCCCAGTTTCCCCTGCCAGCCACTAAGAGAATGACTAAGAAGACTCTGGTACCACAGAAGGGCAAATGCATAGTGTGACCTGGCTGAGTCATAAAGGGGCAACAGCAGCTCATTGTATGAGATAGGGTGACCAGACAGCAGGTGTGAAAATTAGAATGGCGGTGCCCTCAATCCCAGTACACTACTAGGAATACCTACCTGCACCCATCTACATCAAAGACAACTTTGTCTATCACATCACCTGGCTGGATTAGACGACAAACATCCTCAAATATTTTGGCCCTGGAAAAGAAAAACAAACTGTGAGTCTGTCTGTGGCTACTGGAAGACACACACCTCTGGCTTGGAGGATCCTTACTGAAGAAGCGAACTGAGGCGTATTATATTCTTTCCAGAGGATGGGGGAGAAAGGATACCCCTGTGTAGATTTACACACCTGTACTCACTTTAAACAAAAATATCCCTTAACACTTTTTGCAGTTTGGCTTTTGCATGGCTCTCACAATTGGAAAACACTTTTAAATGACTGTCATTCACAGTCTGCAGGATTTATTTCCATTTCTTCTCATTCAGTCTCAGTGAATGAGTTATGTACACCTAGCAATGGGGAATTTGTCACAAGGGATCAGACTATTGACCTATCTAGGAGCCACCTGGCTCCAACAGTGGCTAATGAGCCCATCCAACCTCCCCCCCATAACAATCAATTGTACAATGCCAAATGTGTTCTTGAGATTTCCTTCCTGACCTCAGCTTAAACACTGAAGAACGACACGATTATCCCTTTCTTAGTTGTAGAGTTACATATATTGTTATGATCATAAAATCAGGGTTTTCAGAACATTAGTGCAGGGAAAAGGAGCGAATCACTGCCTCTGGGAGCAAGATTTCTGGCATTTAGTGGCTGCAGGAAGAGTTCCCATCTCTACAGGGTGCTGAGGTTCAAGAAAGCTCAGAAACTAATGGCGTTGGTAAATGCCATGTTATTAGTATTGTTCAGTCCTAGAGCTTAGTTGAAGGGAAAGTACAATCATGCAGCCTGTTTAGGGTCTGGTCAGAGTCACTTTGGCTACTCAGAACAACGGCCCCTCTTAAGTAACGGAAGAGGAACATGCTTGGGGAAGGAGAAGGATGGGTAGTCATGAGAAGAATCCTGTCTTCCAAGTTTCCCCCTCAGAGCATTAATGTTACTTGTCAGGTGCACAGTGCCTTCCATGGAAGGATCCCAGCACACTTTAGAAATGTAATTACTTTAGCAGGTGAGGCAGAGAACTATTTATTCACTGATACTTTCCAAAAAAGGAAAGTGAGGCCCAGAGAGGTGACATGACTTGGCCACTGGCAGAGGCAAAAATTAGGCCTCCTAACTCCGCATGTGTGCCAAGAGCCCCATAGATGCCAGTCTCTTCAATCTAAGAGAAAAATCTAAATAATATAAGCCTGTAGCTTGGTTCCCCTTATTGTTATAAGCCATTGTGTGGGTTCTGCAGAGACCTATGAAACTTCATACAAAAGTGATAATTAACACCTATCAGGAGCCAACCAGTAAGATGTGAAAGTCCCCAAGACTGTAAGAGGTGAGTCTTTATTTGGCCAGCTTCAGAGAGCTACCCGTAGGATGGCAATAAAGCAGAATCACCTTTGTACTCCATATTTCCGTTCCAGCAGGGATTGGTAATGAGGAGGGGGCTGGTGACCCCAGAAATCAGGGAACGCCAAAACTCTGTAATCCAAAATGGACTTGGTGCTTCCAGCCCTGGCCATGTAGAAGTGAGGGCTGTGCGATGGGATATCCCCTTGGTGTCTCTCCAGAAGCTTTTTCACAATGTCTGAGGCTCCCACTCCCCTCACGGAGCTGGGGCTGAAATAGCTTCCACAGTGAGTGCGAAATGTTCTTGGGTCCCAAGAGGCTTCTTTTAGGAGAGGATGCAGAGTGGATGCATGACTCCTGCATAGATCGTCTCTTTCACCAAGAGTGTCTGCATCTTGGACTGATTCTCCCATCGCTCGCTTTTCAAGGCCTGGAGACGTGCAGTTCCCCTTCTTTTCCCAGCTCTGCACTGGAGTCTTGAAAGCTGTTTCCCTTGTGTCTGGCCCCATGGCACTTTGGTCTCTGTGTCTGCAATGCTGCTGCTTCCTAAAAGCAGCATTTGGAATGACTTGGGGGTAAGGGCCTGGCAGGTTCCCAGGCACATCTTCAGAGCCGTTCTTATCTTCAGACTCTGTTTCCGGTTCCTTTAGATTTAAAGGATAAAAGAAAGAAAATAAATAAAGACAGATGGTGTCTCTTTCCACAGAAAATGCCACAAGGAAGAAAAGGGAAAATATTTCATTTACAGGGCTCTCAAAATTCTGCTCACCTCAGTGACCCAGAGAGACAGAAATCCACAGCCTACCTGCCACCATTCCTAGTCATACAAGCTGATCTTTCATCAGTTCCTAGAAGCTAAACAAGGTCAGTTTAGATCAGCTGTTGGATGGGTAACTCCTAAGCAAACCTGGAGCATTACAGGAAATTGCATGAGGCACCCTGCTGTACTTCTCTTTGAACTGATGGTCCCATGTAATACAATGGGGCCACTTTGCCAGGCAAAGTTCCACCTGACTAAAATACAGAACTGCAACAAGTTAATCCAAGTTCCTGGCCAGGTGCAGTCATTACAAATACCACAGCACTTTGTATGATAGGAGAGGCATGATGTCTTGTTTAAATTGAACAATTATACTCTGCCTCCCTCGATTTCTCTCTGTTCAGTACTGAGTACAATATTCTTCTTCACTTCCTGTCCCAAACTATTAAACAGATGGTTTGATAAACTGTGGAACTCTCTGAATTTTAAGCAGTGGTAATGTCAGCTTCCTCATCACTGTTCTTCTACCCTAAGCTTAACTGACCACCTCTAGAGTAGACAAACAAGTTAATTTCCATTATCCATTTAGTTCTTGGATCTCTGTTAAAATTACCAACAAGGATACAACTTAATGCCCATAAGTGGATATTTAATAGGTAATGTCCACCTGGATATTTATTTATCCGTTTACGCCCTAGTGATCTGATACCCAGGCTTTCAGTTAAATGCCCTCAGATGTTAATATCTTTTACATGCTACCAACTGGGGCTGCATTCAACCCAACAAGTTCCAGATGAATTTACATCTTGGATCCTCTGATATCTTGAGTCATCCAGAGCTCCCCTTTGCAGTATACCTGTCAGCCCACCTCCTCTAAGTCAACACCTCCAGTACTGCACATTCCTACATGCATTCACAGATAAAGGAAGCCACAATGTTATCCCACCTGGAGGGTAAGGGAAAGTTCAGGACACATTGTCTCATACTGCTCAAGCTCCTCTTCTGGCCTGTCAAGACCTGGCTTTGAGTTCAGTTTGCTCACATCTGTCTCCAAATCATCGTCCTTCAAAAGTCAGAGTAGGAAAGGAAATAAATGAAATGTGCTATCAAACCACATGGGATTGTCCCTGACTGGCTAGTTATAAGATGGTACCAGGAATCATTAAGCACAAGCTGCCCCTGTCTACTAGATGAGAGCAATTAAATTCATTTTATGGAAGGGCAAATAAACACACAAGAAGTCAGATCACTTGCCCAAGGCCATAGAATGATCCAGAGGCATTTATATATCAGAAGTCCTGAACAAGATTTTTAAAAATGACTAGTGGTTTGGGGTGTCTCACTATTTGAGTGTCCCAGCTGAGACATCTTATAGGAGCCTGATTTTAAGAAGGTGCTGAGATCCACCTTCTGAAAAATTGACCATTTAAATGTGTCAACTTGGACAACCAAAAATTGGAGCTCCGAAAGCCACTGGCCAGTATCCTGACATAACCAGCTGATGTGCCACCTCAGGTGTTGAATGAAGGGCAGTGAGAAAACAGATTTGATTCAGAGACCCAACAATCAGACAATTTAGATTGAACAAGAAAATCCCACCGTATGTCACAGGCAAAATGTGTTTTGTTGGTTACCAGCAAAACTAGCAACTTCTAGTATTCTTACCTCTCCAAACTAAGATTACCTTGTTCTCCACTACTGCTCATCAAGATCCTCTCCCCTCTCCCCCAGTATCGCACACATCATTGAACCCTGAAGCACCGATTTCTCATCTGTTACTTTATTTATAGCTTTCTACACTGGTGATAAATAGCTTTTAGTCTCTTGCCCAATCCGTCTTCTGTTCATTTGAAAAAAAACCACACATTCTTTTGGGTTTGCAGTTATCTATAAAGCAAGGACAAGGATCATGTCTGAAACTTTCACATCCAAAGCAACCATGCATTGACATGCATACCTTCTGTATCAGATACAAGAGTCAAAGACATGCAGTGTCAAGTGTTCAGTCATCGAATAAGAGAATGGGAAGGGGGGGTAGGGTGGCTAACTGGCATTGATGAATGGCTGCGACATGACAGCATTATTCAAATAATTCAGCATACAGTTAGCAAGCATTCACCACCAAACCGCAGCAAAGAAGCAATTTGCTCTTGATAATAACTTCAGAAATGATTCAATTTATCACCAAATTCCCATGAACACCATGGTGTCAACAGCAGTTCCAACCCTGAGCCATAGCTGGACTGAAAGGCTGGGCTGTTTCTACCAAGCGTTACTTGTGTTGATTTGAGGGGGTGATTGGGATTGGTTGACAGGGGAGTCAGTAGTTGGTGTTGGAGTTTTTCTGAGCCCTTGAAGATTGCTTTGGAGGAAGTGACAGTTTGGAGAATTATGTGGGATGTGTACGTATAGGTTTTAATGATTTTCAGGGGAGGGATGGATGGGCTTCATGATAAAACTGGATGTGAGATTGATGCATGGGGACTCCAATTTTGGTAGAGCTGATCAAATAAATAAAAGTGTTGTGCTCTGTTCACTGTGATTAGTATTAGACATTATTCATGAATATTTAGACACCCACCAAATAGCTGTGGGAAAAGTTTTTGAATCACAAAAGTATTAAGAACTTGAGTGCAAATGTTTCTTTGCCCAAAAATTTGGATCAAAAGTTCACTATTCATCCCCCATTATCATTCTGTGTAAAAGTTTAGTCACAAGGTGGGGTAATATGAAGGTTATGGTAGCAATCATACAAGGCAAATGAATAAAATTCATATTCAAGGCATAGTGTTGTCAAACAGCCAATAAACTTAAAACTGTTCACAAGTACTTATGGTCATTATTCATAAGTATTCACTAATTACAAACATTAGGATGTGATTGGGAACAAATGACAAAACAAAAACATTATTCCTAATGAACAGTTTGACCAGTTTTCTGATTAAAATAGTCACTAATGGACAGGTCAGGACACTGTGTCCATTTTAATGTTCAGATAGGCAGAGCAGGCGAATAGTGAAAAGAACACTCAACAGAAATCTAAACTGGATCAGATCACACACTGTTTGTGCCCTTTTTCATTCGATTACCATAAATATTTGTGCAAACAAGGTTTTGTTTGTACAGATGTTTGAGAGAGCAAAAGCTCATTCATGCATGAATGTGTGTGTAGAAAGATGCATTTTCACCAGAGAAACATTGGCATGCATCCTAGAATTGTACCTTTCACAGCAGGGTGTGGCAGGGAAAAAGAGTGAGGACAGAAAGCAAACAATGTTCCAAATAATTAGTTAAATTATTTGTTCATGAACAGGAATAGGTAAAAGAAAGAGGCTAAAAATTAGTGCTCTAACTGTGGCTTAAAGACCCAAGCTGTTTTAAAGACTGGAGTCCAGGTACATAGCAAAAATATAATGTTATTGTGATGGGGGAAAAAAAGAAAAAAGATATCACTCCCTAAAATCTACAAGGCCTCCTATCACTTTCTCCTTAATCTACCTCCCATGGCCTCTGCCTGGAAGAATCAAATCTCCATTGAGACTTATTCTTGGCTCTAATTGTAAAAGGTAAAATCAAATAGGGAATGGAAAAAAAATACTATGTGACGTATATACCCAATCACACAGATCAAACTGGGATTATGAAATACATGAAGTGACAGTTTGTGAAAAAACAATGAGCTGAGATTATTATACTTTTATTCCTGAAGTCATGTGAACAAGGAAGAATTTTGGGGCGATTCAACTGAGAATCTATTCAGAAACAGAAACAAGGGACTTAGCGTGATGATCAGACTGTTCCCAGGAAGAGATTGGCCAGCTTTCTCTATAATAGTGGGCAAATCACATAGGTTACCTACACAAAGCTGAAGTCTTCCAGCTTCTCAGGCAAGATCCCAGACACAACTGCATACCAACCTGTCTAAATATTTATATGCACCATTTAACTGCATGTTCAAAAGATCCCGACCCCGCTCCATGGAAGATGACTGCTCTTCCATTTTCTGTGGCCAAGCAGCCCTATATTATTATATATCTGCTCTGAAGCCACAAACAAATCAACTTTCATTCTGTGACTGAAGTCCAGGTACATAGCAAAAATATAAAGTTATTGTGATGAGGGAAAAAAAGAAAAAAGATATCACTCCCTAAAATCTACTAGGCCTCTTATCACTTTCTCCTTAATGTGCCTCTCATGGCCTCTGCCTGGAAGAATCAAATCTCCATTGAGACTTATTCTTGGCTCTAATTGTAAAAGGTAAAATCAAATAGGGAATGGAAATAAGGTCCAAATAAGGGGGAAAAAACCCCATTTTCCCCTCATAGAGCATGCAGGGTTTTAAAGGAAGCTGTGACTAATAGACATACTTCCTCTTTGTGCTCCAGATCATCACTATGCAGGTCTTTTTCCACTTCCTCTACATCATCGTCATAGTCATCTGCAAAAGTAGAAAACATATGGAGCAGGTGTCTTCCATCATCATATCCTTCTCCCTGGCCCCCTTCAGAAAGTCAAGCCACCTTTGTGCTCAACACATGTGTCTTCTCCCTATAAACGACCACAGCAGAGCCTAAGACTTAGATCCCATGTGTTGTTCCATCAGATATAGCTGCATATGGGATAGAGGGCATCTACACTGATTCTTCTGTAGGCCCAGCCAAAGAGTATGTGGGCCCAAGGCAGCACGCTGACCTGCACGACCGCATGGCTCCTGGCAGGGTGGGTGGGGCTGGAAGCTGGGTAGCACAGGGCCCTGAATGTGTGGGGCCCAAGTCAACCGCCTCTTGCCCAAAGGCTGGGCCTGTTCTCCTGGATGAAATCACAGTATTTCCACACCTTGACAATCACCACCCTGATGTGGCACCATGTTCTGTAACAAAGTAATGTGATGATTTTTTGTTTTATTGCAAAGATATTATAGGATGCTGTTAATCTATATACAGTACCTACCTAAGGATTTTATCCTGACCATACTATTGTGGAATCTATCTTCCACATAAAAGTTAATAGGTATAATGTATTTGCATGGTAGCCCTAGTGGACATCACTATATCTCTAGCTCTTCTCATTTTGGGGGGTAAAAATTCTCTTGGACATAGATTTTATTGCTTTAGTTTTGCAGGAGGTGGGGCAGAAAAGTAGGGTGGCAAGTTTCATCCTTGCTATGGTATGTCCCACATGCCTAGACTACAGGAAACAGGATCATCCAGAGGAAATCAGAAACATCCCATGAAAACAAAAGAAAATCTTAAAGATCAATAAAGAGGTGAGCCAGAAATTTGGAGATACAGAGTAGAAGCTTCACAGTCTTTGCTGAAAATGTTTTCACAGGTAAAACAGTAGTCAGAATATTGTTTGGGCTGTACCATACAGGTGCTGGTTTGGAGTGTGAAGACTGGCAGCAGGAAGGTTTCACTCTAGCTGAGACAGCTATGCAGAAGGTAATATTTGTTTCATTCCTGGGCATGCCTTTTACATGCATGATGCTCACCTGCCTTTGCACACATCTCGCTGGCCTGCAAGTGCTCACAACCTCCATTCACGTAGCATAACCACAACTGGATTATTTGAGAAGGAAAAAAAGGCGTCTGGCTGGCAGCATCCGTTTACTGATAAATTTGCAAGGCAGACTGTACACATATGCATACTCCCTTCCTAGTTTCCACGAAGCAAGAGTAGTTCCAGATTCTGTCAAGGCCATTCCTTCAGGTCACTTTAAAGCAATACGGATTGAATTTCATTTCCCCTTCTCTTCACTATCTCACATCTCCATTCTCCACACAGTACCTGCTGGCCTGGACAGAAACACCCAAAATGAGGGATTCATACCCAGTTTGATAGCATGACCGTTTGGGACACCATCCAAGTTTTAAATGCAAAGCTCAGGATCAGATTCCTCTCTCTCCTGACCCCCATCTTCCATTTTCCCATCAGTCACAGTCACACATACTTCAGTCAATAATTTACCTTCAGGCAGTATTTGTGAAGGTTCAGAGCTGACACTTCCGGGAAGAGAGAAGGAATAGGAACTGCGTAATGTAGCCAGAGGCAGAGGCCTCTTGGGGTAGCACTTCCTCAGGATCTGGGCCACTGTAGTTACTATTGGATCCAGGGGCTTGCTATCCAGGCAATCCTAAGCACCAATGAAGAATATTCAATTATGTTTGCCATTCAGAAGCATCTTTCCTTTTTGCACAGATCCACTAGACATTAAAATAGCTGCTTCCCTGAAAACCTCAAAGAGCAGCATTTGAATAATACTCAAACAGTTCTGCTTCAACCTCATATATTTCCTGTGTTTCTCTTTCATCCTTTTCCTACCTTATCACAGCAGGGAAGTCTGCATGGGAGCATAGAATCTTGGTTTTTAAATAGTTTATCTGCTTCTAAAGCTCATTCCCCATCTGCTGGCATATCCATCTAAAGGGCACAGGGTCCCCTAGCACCATCGAAGGTGCTGGGGTCAGTACTGTCTCCAGAAAAAAAGAATGCCTGTTTCTGAATTATCCACTGACTTCCCTACAGCTACAGAGGGGCAAAATTCTTCATCTGGAGCTATTGGGAGGTATGAAATGCTGGTTCAGTGACTGAAACAGTTTGTGAATTTATGTCAGCTTCACCAAACTATTTTAAAAAAATGCCAAAAGCCAAAATGTTTTGATTTTTCAGTTTGAAATGACCTTTTACTCACCAATTTCCTTCACATTTAAAAATACGTTATTAAAAATGTATTTCTAAATCCAAATAAAATGGTTCTGAAAATGCATTTTTCTTCTCTTTTTGACTTCTGAAAGTTGAAATACTGAAGGACTTTTATTTTAAATTAAGGGAAACAAGATAATCAAAAATAAAAATGAAATCTCCTTGGGAGAGTGTAGTGGATGCATGTCTCTTCCATAACAAAGGACAGCAGCTCTGAAAACAAAATGGTTGCTGCCTCTGCACAAAGACAGAATTCCTAGAAATTTAAATGTGCAAAACTAAGGAATCGCAGTTTTGTAGCTACAGAGCACATACACCACAGCCTTCTTAGGGGAGAAGAGAATTTCAAAGCTGATATGGCTATCATCTGTCTATGTAGGTTCTTGTGCTGTACCAAGCAGAGGCAGATATAGGGCAGGGCAAGTGGAGCAGTGAGCCCCATGATTAAATAGGCCCTGCACCAGCACCAGGGGTTGACTGGCCCGACGGGATACCGGGAATTTCCTGGTGGGCCATCCGCTGAAGGGCCGGCTGGCAGCTACTGGAGGAGGAGGGGGATTGTGACGGGGTGCCGCAGCCCCGCACTTTAAATTCCCCGGCACCCGCCAGTACAGGCTATGTGGGGCCGAGGGAGTGTATGCGCAACATGCTGAAATGCCACACAACAGCTGAGAGGGGAGACGCCCGGGCGTGGTGTGACGTCACGGCCCGGGACTTTAAAACCACATGGCCCAGTGTTGCACTGCTCGGTTTGGCACGTGGTCTGGAGCCTGGGCCAGGGTCGCGGCTGCCCTGAAAACTGGAAGGCAGAAGGTGGATGGCAGAGGAAGGGGCTTGTGCTGAGGGGAGGGGGTCAAGTCAGGAGAAGAAAGGGGAAGGCACCAAGGGACAGTGTGGAGGAGAAACAAATACCAGAGGGCCAAGTGCAGACAATGAGGAAAAGGGCAGGAGGAGAGGTGTCAATGGGAGGGGGGACAGGGTGATGCTGGGAGAGGAGAGGGTAAGGGCATTGGGGACTAAAGGGAGGATGGGGAGGTGCTGGGAGAAGGCTTGAAAGGAGGGGTGGGCAGGAGGAAGGTAGGGATGGAGCAAGGCATGTGTGAGGGCACAGGGGCATGAGGGGAATGGGGGCAGAAGGTGGTGAGGGGATGGACATTAGGGTAAAAGAGGGCAAAGGACGCAGGGGCAGTGAGGGAAGGGGGAGGCACCAGGAGGGTGCAGGGGTAAGGGAAGGTGCAGGTGCCAGGGGATTCTGGGGGAGAAGCAGAAGGGCAGACACCTGCAGGGGAGGGACCAGCACCAGAGGAGAGAGGCAGAGCAGGTGTGTAGAGGGAAGTGTTAGGAGAGGGGATGAGGATGGGTAGCTCACATGATCAGCGTGGGGCTACTGGAGGAGTGGGCACAGGAGGGATGCCTTTTTTCTATTTTATCTCCAAAGGGGGGCCCCGCAAAACTCTCATCTGCCCCTGGTACCAAGTCTGCTGCCAGCATAGTTGGTGTCTGCATCCTTGGTGACTTGGAATGGATCCCTCAAACACCAGAATATCAGCTGAGGCCCCAAAAAGCACCACAAAGACACCAATACATGTAAGAACAACATCAAGATGATTTTTATTACTATTTTCAGAATAATTATACTCTTTCAGTGGAAAGAAGACAGAGTAAGTGGTTAGCACCACTGACCTAGCATCCCACAGTGAGAGAGGTGCAGGGCTTAGGCTACTCAGCCAGTCCAGCAGGGTGATTGGTGAACAAACTGAAGTGCTTTGTAATACATAATAAAAGAAAAACTGCTGCTTTGTATACAGACACCTGTTCCGCTTCCATCCATATGAATGAAGGGCATTGCAAAATTCTGTGGAATTAGGCAGGATTCCTAAAAATCTAAAAATATCATGTAAGCTGACTTGCTTACAAGACTCAGCTACCAGAACCTTAATATGTATTTTAGATCTCTGGATGGTAAGAACAAGAGCGGGGGACAATTCTGAATTTACCTCTGAGGAATCAAACAGCAAAAGGCCAGAAGAAATGGTTTCTATTCACAGCTTTGCCACTAAGTCAATGTCCAATATTGGGCAAGTCACTTGGCTTCTCTATGCTACAGATGGAACAAACTCAATTCATAGTTCAGAAACCCAAAGTAAAGTTGACCTGAACTCAACTCATCTATGCTTCAGTCACTATACTCAGTGTAATTGTGGGTTATTTGATGCCAGTGCAAGAAAGGTTGATACTGTGACAATATTAACTGAGAGGCGAGACTAAGGCATAGGTATTGCAGAGATACCAGCTGAGCCTAAATAAAGAAATGAATTGTGAAAATAATAAAGAAGAGAAAGTGCCTCATTAAATTCTCTCCAGCACACTCTCACAGGGCAGAGAACAACAGCCTCTATTCCTCCTAGGCCTGTGAGCTCTGTCTGTGACCTCAGCTAGATTAGGCCAATAGATCATATTTAAAGATGTGTTCTTTAAACATGTTTTGACTGGCACATTTTAAACATGGTCATAGACAGGATGTATGGGTGGAGGAAAGTATTTTCTGTTTCAGAAATTTACAATATTTCAACATTTGTTTATATGCGGAGTCAAAATGAAATGCACAATTTTTTTAATTTGTGGGGCAGGGCATCTGATGAGCTGCTACAGAGCAGGGGGACCCAAGAAACCCAAGCTGCTGAAGATACCTGAGCCTCAGAGCCAGAACTCCCAAGGCTTCCAGGCTCTCAGCTACCTGTCTGCATGCCTGGCAGGCTGCTGAGGATGCAAGGTGATCGAGCTAACAGGAAAGCTGGCAGGGTTCTGACCAAAAGCTATCCAACACACAGGATTCACTGGGGCCTTTCCTCAGTTCTGCCAGAATTAGTCCCCTAAAAACATTTCAATTTCAACAAATAAACAAATGCAGCAAATTCCAATGAAAGAATATCTTGTCACAATTTTTCAAACCAGCTCAATTTAACATGGCTAAAACCATGTTAGCTGGTCATAGCATGAATTGCCACAAGCGAATACATTTGTAGCCAAAACTCCACCTAGACAGGGACTCTCGGTCACTTTTGTCTCCAAGAGGCACAAGCTTTCTCCCTGCAGCCAGCACACTCTCCCAAGCTCTCTCTCTCACACAAGGATGCTGAAGAGTCCCTGCAGCAGCAGCAGTGTGATATGCATTCACTAATCTGTAGTTTCTAATTGTGAGTAAGGAATTATGTAGGCTCTTTACAGGATTGTACCCAGGGGCAGATGACCGTTTTGCGGGGCCCCGGGCAGCATAATTCCGCGGGGCCCCCCCTTTGCCACGGCGCATGCGCAGGGCTTTTTGAAGCACGGGGCCCGGGGCGGCCGCCCCGTTCACCCTGCTCTATATCTGCCCCAAGTTGTACCTTTCCCCCAGGAGCTTGGGAGAACATCATTTGATTTCTCAGGGAGACAATGTAAGATGAAAAATGTACTTTTTAGTGTTCTGGGAATGTGATAGGTTGGACTTATTAACCTCAATGATTCCGCTACTAACAGATCTCCCATGGCATATGGTAGGGAAAGCAAACTGGAACCCCCCGAAGCTGTCATTTCTGCTCCACTTCTGACCTTTGAAAGGATTAGCATTCTCTTCACAGGATTCTTGGTGTGTCGTATCTTGTTTATTCACCCAAGGTGACCCAGTGTTTGCACTTTTCAGGGTGCTGCTCCCAGGCTGAGCTATCAGGAGATGTTAGCTCAGAAGGAACCATAGATAGTTTCAGGTTCATAGAGGCAACAATCCATAGTCGGCTGTCACAGACTTTGCTCTCACTCAGCTGTTGCCATCCTCCATGTGAATTGGGGACTTACTGTTATAAGAGCCATATCTGATAGAAATCTTGCCACATCTGTTCCCTAGCCCCATCTGAAGTAGTGGCCAATTCCTCATGCCCCAGACAAGGGAACAATCACCCCATCCATATAGTACCTACAATAGGGGGACGGGTAGCTTTCTGTGGCAGCAGTAGTTGTTGGTCTTGGGGTTTGGAAAGTAGAAGATCTGGGCCACTGCATATATTGTATGCCATGAAGAATTTGGGGGTCTGGATTGTTCACCACTAGAAGGTTGGTTTAGGACAGAAGGCAGGGCACATGCCAGTTATAATCCTAAGAGAAAACATTGCTTGTTGAATCCCACTGGCCAGGTATTAAATAGGCCACAGTGGTCCCTTCATTTCATGACTAAAGAAGCACATTGATGGATGGTCATGAGAAGAAATTGCTGCCTGTCCTGTACTTGCCCTCCCTCCAGCCACAAGGACCCCATCTTCAGGGCGGCTGTTGTCTCACTAGCACTACACTTACTTTTCAAAAACTAAAACTGAGCCCAGCTGAAAAATTTTGAGCAAAACATATTCCTGCCAGGACAGAAAGGTTTTGCCAAAATTAAAATTTTCTGTCAGGAAAAGAAAAGTATTGGTAGAATTTTCCATTTAAAAATTAAAATGAAACATCCCATGAGATGCTGTTCAGCCACAGAGAGGGATGGTGGAGTATCCTGGGAAATGCCAGTTGACCAGGGAGTGGGATCCATAGAAAAGAATAAGGGCATGAGGGAGGTGGACCTACAATTCCCATGAGGCAGTGCAGAGACACAGATAGACAGAGAGTAACATTAAAGATGAAATATTCCAACATTTCTGAACTGATTGTTCTGAGAAATTGCCACATTTTGAATTTTTGTCTGATTTGCAACAAACACAATAGTCAAAGTATCGCATAGAAAAAGCAAGATGGGAATTTCATTTTTCAATTCGTTCTGCTTAAAACATAAGAAGAATGTTACACTCTGAGGGTAGAACAAGCTAGGAGCAGCTGCTCAGTCAAATCCCGATTGTGTTTACCTGTGCAGTGGTGAAGAGGATCTCCATGCCATGGGCACTTAGGAAAATCTCCCTGGCAGACTGAATGTTGGTGATGTGTTTGAGGCAGAGCAGAAGACCCCTGCGGACATGGATGCACCTATTTGAGGTGTCGCAGCGATGCCAGTCCTGGTACAGTCTGAGCAATTCACACAGATAGCCTCTGTTGACTGCTCGTCGGCTGTTAGACTCTGAAACCAAAGGGGAACAGCTGAGTTACAGAGTCCCCCTATTAGCATTGTTTAATGATTGTGCATACATATACACAATGCTCACACACTCACAGACATGTTTATTAACTTAATTTTAATAATTTGCATTTGTGACCTTTATTTGTTAAGCGAAGGTGTGTGTTTGGCATGGCCCCAAGTAAAGCAAAAACTGAGGTGCTTGGCACCAGTGGGAGATGCTGGATTGACAGTTCTGAAGATGTATGTATTTTATCTAACCCCGCTATGGTGGCAGCAGCAGTAGTTGTGACGATCTCCATCTGCCAATGCACCTTAATCCTGACCCACTGCACCCCCAGGCTACGTCTAGACTGGCATGATTTTCCGGAAATGCTTTTAACTGAAAAGTTTTCCGTTAAAAGCATTTGCAGAAAAGAGCATCTAGATTGGCACTGACGCTTTTCCACAAAAGCACTTTTTGTGGAAAAGCGTCCGTGCCAATCTAGACACGCTTTTCCGCAAAAAAGCCCCGATCACCATTTTCGCGATCGGGGCTTTTTTGCGCAAAACAAATCTGAGCTGTCTACACTGGCCCTTTTGCACAAAAGCTTTGCGCAAAAGGACTTTTGCCCGAATGGGAGCAGCATAGTATTTCCACAAGAAGCACTGATTTCAGACAGTAGGAAGTCAGTGTTCTTGCAGAAATTCAAGCGGCCAGTGTAGACAGCTGGCAAGTTTTTCCGCAAAAGCAGCTGCTTTTGCGGAAAAACTTCCCAGTCTAGACACAGCCCATATGTTTTTCAAAATCAATATGAAAGTGGGAGGAGCAACTGAGAGGGGAAAAGACACAATATGATTGGTTGAAAGAGGATCATATGCCCCTCATACAGTAATACAGATACCATAGGAGATTGACATAGGGTGGGCATCAAAGCCAACCATCTTGTCACATGACCCTGCCTCAGCCACTCAGGTCTTGTTTGACTACTGAAAGGTGTGATGCCAACTCATAGTGCACACTCCTTTGTAATTAAAGTCATTGCACAACAGATACTATAAAATTACAGTCCATTCTGCCTTCTCAGGGCTGCCAACCTAAGATACTCAAAAACCACAAATCAGGCTTAAAAGATCAAGATTAACTTTAAAATCACGAGGATTATTTTTAAATAAAATACCACCTTTGATTTCTTTTACTTTTCTCTCTAGTTTCTTAGCCTTTGCATGTGCTCAGGTCACATGTACAAGTTTTACTCCAAAGCCATAAGGGTCTTCGTAAAGTTCCTTACAAAAAATGAACACTGATACTCTCATAATCATATACCACCAGATGATCAGTTTTTAAGACAAATACCAAATATCACAAGACTTGCAGTAATATTGCAAGGCTATTCAATATTTCTGAAGCACCTTTCCCCTGCATTTCTTACCCTTCTCAAAAGCATGCACATATAGTCCTATCAAGCTCCAAAATATTCTTCCCCCCTTTAAACCAGCTCTTGATTGAATGTATTTTTCCTGACTGGTCCACAACATGCCTCTTTCCAACACACTTTCGGAGCTCTGAAGAACATGTTCGTCTATCCATGAGGCTTGGAAGCATGTGGTGAGTCCCCTAAATCCTGATTACCATATGCACTTTGCAACAGCAAGCTCTTGATACAGATTTTCCAGAGCAAGTAGGCACCAATCTATTGCTGTTCCATTAAACAAAGAATCAGAACTACTCACATCTACATCATTAAAATAATTAAAATCAGCAGAGATTTACAGGGAGGAGAAGAAGAAGAGAGACAGAGGTTAAGACAGAGAGAGAATGGCAGTGAGGTTGGGGTCAAGGGACGTCAGCAAACAGGAGTGAATGGAGAGTCAATGAGGAAGGTGCAGAGGTTGCAGGTGAAGGGCAGACAGCAATCCTCAGAGGCTTCAGTGATGAAAAAGAGAGGCTCTTGGGAAGGGTGGAGCAAGGACCCTGTGGCAAGTCTTCTCTATTCTTTGAGAGCACCATGGAAATACTACATAAAGAGGGAGGATGGATGGAAACAGAGAGCTCCACTCAAAGCTTTGCCAATGTGTTTTAGTGCTGACCTGCAACATCCCTGTCATTCCATTCCTGGGAAGCCAATGCTAATCAATCCTTTCCTGCAACCTGATTGCTATACAGACCTGGGCCCCCACATTAATCTTCTGAAGCACCTCAACCTTGATCTGCAGTGTGTTATTGCCATCCTAAACCCTTCAGACAGCTCTGCCAATACACTTCAGTCCAGGCCTGCAGCAGCTTCAGCTTTCCTGCTTCTTGGCCCTCATACAACTCTGACAACATCTCTCATGTTTTCAGTTCCAGCAATTGTGAGTGTGCATAAGACCCCAGGGATGTTACTCCTCTGACCTTCATTCAGCATTGGTGTGCACACATGTACTAAAAACCTGAATGGCTTGAAGATCCCTTATCAATCGCAATGGTTTGACTCACAATTTCCTGTTGATCCTCAACCACATGTCATATGTGCTAACCTCAAGGTGATTAACCACTCGCTCAAATCAGTCAGGGTTCCTTGGAGAATTACTCAAGGGGCTACGTCTACACTGGCGTGATCTTGCACAAAAACTCTTTAGCGCAAGAATTCTTGCATTAAAGTAGTTACGCAAGAGAGTGTCTACACTGGCATGTGCTTTTGCACAAGAGCATCCTTGCCAGTGTAGACGCTCTCTTGCGCAAGAAAGTTCTGATGGCCATTTTAACCATAGGGCTTTCTTGCGCAAGAAATTATATTGCCTGTCTACACATCAGTTTACTTGCGCAAGAACACGCAGCCAATGTAGACAGGCAGCAAGTTTTTGCGCAAGATAGGCCACTTTTGCACAAGATCACGCCAGTGTAGACACAGCCAAGGAGTTCTGCAAATTCATGTAAACCTGACAAGAGGCAGAACTGAGTTGGGGGGCCTGGGGTGTAGGCTGCCTGAATGAGACTCAGGAGTGTCTGCCTTGTACAGAGGTTACTGAAATCAGAATGGATGCAGAGCCACAACATTTAGCTCTCCAACCCACTGATCAGAACCCATGTGGCACAGTGGCTGTGGAAAGGACGTGGAGTGGAGCTGGTTAGGAAAGCTAGAAATTTCAACCAAAGTAAAATTCCCATAAAATATTTTTTGAAAAATGGGAGAAAAAATCTTCAACCAGCTCAGGACATCAGAACCCCTGGCTTCTGTTCCTGACTCTGGCAGTTTCTCACACACATGGCCTTGTGCAATATACTTGATTGCTCTATGCCTCAGTTTTCTAATGTTTCCATTGTGTATTGTGGATTAAAAAAGCACTATATAGTCTAAGGACTACGTCAATTTATTATTTATTTCTTGTTGGTTTCCTGTAGCACTTACCAATGTAGCATCCAAATATCTGTGCTATGACCTACAGTAGGAAAGTTTGTTCTAGGAGAAAGGAAGGTTACTAGGGAGGGACAGGAAGGAATTTTTCTGAGTCAATATCCCCAATTCTTTGATTACCAGATATTATAATTAGGTTCTGCTGGACCATCCCATCAGCTCTCTCCTGCTCTTCTCTCATTAGCAGATCTCTCTCATTTCATTCTTTAATTCCTTTTCAGTTTTATAGTCATCAAAGCAAGGGAAGAACAAAGGAGTAGGAATGCCCAGAAGGCAGGAAGGAAAACAGAAACCTCCCCACCTATCTATCTGTTGGTCTTTCCATCTGCAATGCAGCTGAGTACATCTGGATTTTGGCTAAAATACAGGTGGTGGGTATGAGTCAGACATACAAGCAGCAATATGCACATTTGCAGGCAGCAAGAAGTCAGCTCCTCCTGCAGTGGATTTGCATAATCCATGTGGTAAGTGGCAGAAAGCTGTTTGCTTCTCAACCTTTTTGCTGTTGCTCCCCCTGAACTAATATTCCACTGCAGCCATGTTTCTCTGCCTGGACACACCAAGTGAGTTTGATGGTACAACAGACATGCTTTGCCTTGATGTACCCAGCACAGCTGGTACATTCATTCCAGATGTTCCACAGCCATTGAAGATGCATCTAAAGCCAGAGAGGGGCTCACACAAAAGAGAAGTCTCCAATTTCAAGGGAACCCTGATTTGTTCACTGAGTGGCAGATGGGGGTTTAAGGATAGGACAGGACAAGGAGTAATGGGCTTAAAGTGCAGCAGGGGAGGTTTAGATTGGACATTAGGAAAAAATTCCTAACTGTCAGGGTGGTCAAATATTGGAATAAATTGCCAAGGGAGGTGGTGGAATCTCCCTCTCTGGAGATATTTAAGAACAGGTTAGATAGACATCTGTCAGGGATGGTGTAGACGGAGCTTGATCCTGCCTTGAGGGCGGGGGGCTGGACTCGATGACCTCTCGAGGTCCCTTCCAGTCCTATTATTCTATGATTCTATGATTCTATGATAGCAGATAATCACCAATCTGCAGGCATTATGGCCTGAGCACTGTTGCTGTATCTGAAGAAACTCCCAATCCCCTCCTTTTCACTTCTGCCTCCTCTAGAGTCGCACACATGGGACTGCTAGAGATCACCTGGTTTATACAATCATGTAAATGGATTATAGTCAATCTGAAATATGATGAGCAAGCCACTGCTTACCAGAGAGAACAAAGATATTTATCTTTATGTCTAGCTATTTAAATCTCTTTGGTGCTCTCTTTGTTGATCTGAGTCAGCCAATTCATTATGCCAAGGACATGGTTTGAAGCTAAGATGCTCTGCTAAATTAACCCTGCAGCTTCCAAGAGACTGGAAGGGGTAAAACAACCTCCATTATAAACTACAAAAGCGACGAGGAGTCCTGTGGCACCTTATAGACTAACTGAAGTGTAGGAGCATAAGCTTTCGTGGGCAAAGACCCACTTCGTCAGATGCATGTAGTGGAAATTTCCAGAGGCAGGAATAAATATGCAGGCCAGGATCAGGCTGGAGATGACGAGGTGGATCCAATCAAGGAGGATGAGGCCCACTTCTAGCAGCTGATCCAGGACTCCTCATCGCTTTTGCAGATTCTGACTAACACGGCTACCCCTCTGATACTTGACATTATAAACTAGTGTTTGCTCCTGAGAAAAAGGCACCTTCTAAAGGGAAGACCAGACAACCACTGGGAGCCGATTCCTGCTCCAGAGATTCACCCAGCTTCCCTATGGAAATTGGATCAATCTCCAGTGAACAATGGGATGAGCCCAGGTCTACTGGTTTCAATGGTTTCAGCAAGAAGCAGGGAATCCCAATGGATATTTTACCTCACTGGACACACAATCCTCATGCTTTCATGCAAGGAAAAGCGTCGGTGGCTGAATAAAGGAGGAGGAAGGAAGCTGAGGGAAGGACCAGGGAAGGAGAAGTATGGCTGGGAGGAAATAGGGAAATAGGTTAGGCAAGAGGGTGAGGGGAGAGAAAAGGGAGGCAGCAAAGAGGTCATTTGCAATAACTGCTGCCAGCACCAGAGAATCCTCTTGATAAAAGAGAAATACTCAGAAGGTCACCACAGCCTGTCTCTTTAAATTGATTATTACAATTTCAGTAAGCAAGCAATGCAACAAGGTCTCTCTGTTTCCCTAACCCTCTCCCTTCAATAACCACTGAGCAAATGCCTCCAAGATTGGCTCCAGCTAATTTCCTTAAAGACACGCAAGCTGCTAACACTGGGAAGTACAGATAGTCGAGTATAACAAATATGACCAAAATTAGATTAAAATAACCTGCTGATAAACAAATTACTCACCAAAAATAAATATTGGATTAAGCATTGGGATAGCTATAATAACAGTGCCATCATGTGGTGCTGGGGTGAAGCAGTTGGCTTCTGCCATGGGGGTGGAGGAGAAAAGGAATGTTCAGTATTACCCAATTTAACCCTACAAGCCCTGTTTTTCTAGACTGACTATTTTCCTTACCCTTGGAAAACTGAATTGTGCTACTTTATTTTTGGAAGGAATTTGGTGCTAACAAAAGCAAAAGAGCACACAGGATAGATTAATATACAGCGCCGACAAATTGTACAAGCTTCCCTTACTCCTCCCTCTTTTACAGCTCTGCCAATGCACATCAGCACTGGGCCAGAAAGTCAGAGTTCTGTCTCTACCATTTCCACTGGCTTGCTGCATGATTATGGGTGCAATATTTTTCCTCATTGTCCCTCAGTTCCTCCTCCTGTATAAAAGGGATGATACTCATCTCACCAGGGCTTGTGAGTTTAATTCATAAATGTTGTGAAGCATGCTGACGTACTCAGACACAAGGCCTGAAAGAAGGATTATGAATGCTCTATGTCACTCGGTCTCCCAACTGTTGTTATTTGCTAAGATGTGACAATATGCACCGTCCATAACAGACCCAAATAAAAGAGGGGCACTTCCCTGCAGAGCTTATAGTCTATAAGGCAGACAGTCATAAAAGATGCACTGGAAATAAATAAAAAAACAGAGGAAGAAAATACTACAGGCTTTTTTTTCTTTTTCTGTTTGTGGACACTGAAGACATGGTGAATTGTTAGGAGGCATCAGAATGAGAAGAAAATGGGAGCCTGGCATGAAGGGAGTGGGAGCTGATTCTGCGTAAAGGGTCTGCATAAAAGAAAACATGAATACAAGTGTGGATGCCAGTGCTACCATCTATCATGTTTTATCTTGCAGTATTTCAAACTCCTCTAAAAACACCAGCTCTTGCAGTTAGGTGTTCATAGAAGAATCTCAGCTTTCATATTAAAAAGTAAACGTGTAGCCCTTATAATTGTGGAGTCGCATATAAAAAATTGCATTGAGTGGTGCCAAAAAGCTTAGAAACCAGAAGACAAATTAAAATTGCCCACTTTTAGAATGTTTAAAATTATGATTTTTAAACTGATCTCATGATTTTCTGGAGCCAGACTCATGATTTTTGAATGTTTGACATTGGCAACATTGAGATTTCAAAGGCAGAGTGAGGCGGTCTAATTGTCAGGCAAGGGGAGTCTATTTGATATAAGTAAGCTATAATCAATGTTCCCTCTAATTTTTTCCATCCATGTCCAGTATATCGATTGTTATGTGCGCTAAGGCATGTGCACGACCAATAGAAATACATGCTGCCAGCTGTGGGCTGCTAATCAGCTGTACAGCACATGAATCTTTCCTGGATGGCTGCTCAAGTGCTCATCTATGAGGGGAACATTGCCTACAGTCCTAATGATTAAAGGATGTAGTTCTCATTGCATTAGAAGTAGTACATGCTTTCCATTCATATTTTCAAGGAGAAAAGCATCAGACTCCCTCTGGCCATGTTCTGGGGCTGCAGGCCTTGTCTTCCCAGTTGTGCATGAAGCACCCATTACAAGAAACATTTCCTGCCTGAGCTGTGCTCTTTACGGGAGGCCTAAGCAGACTGGAGAAGGGAGACAGTTATGAAAATAACAAGCAGAATGTTCTCACCTCCAGAATCCCTCAGGCTGAGCGTATCCCTTTGCAAATACGTTGGAGAAACATGGTCATGTTCAAGAGGCATGTGAAAAGAACCATGAGTTGCAGGATTGGTGGCAATAATCAGACCTGCAAGCAGATGTTCCCCAGGAGATATACCAACAGCCATTTCTCTAGCAAATCTGGTATTTTCACTGATAAGATAGCTACCAGTCAAAACAGTTTCCCACCTACAGACAGACTGGTAATTTTCCAATACGGTGTTGCCTTCTGTGGCTCCCAGATAGATCCTGCTCTCTCAATCCCTCAAGACCTTCAGTGTTAAGCAGCTTCAGGTGAGCAGTTCCCATTTGAGTCTGGGCAGAGGGAGGCAAGATTGCAGCCACAGATTGAAGCTTAGAGGTAGTCCTTTGCTTAGTAGGTGGCCAAAGTATCAGCGAAGAATAGAGGAAGCCCAAGGGGCAGAGCGATTATCGCCATGAGAACATTAGGGAGAGGCACCGCCATCTGCATGTTCCTATTTAACTTGTATGGTACTCTTCTCATTCTGACTTCCTGCCAAAAGCAGGAGAGGGGCTGCCTCCCTCAGAGATCCTTACAAAGATGCCTGTGAGGCCTACAGGTCTCAAACTTCAGGCCCACAGGCCATCCCCAGCCAGAGCAATTGCGCAACCTAGCCCAGGACTCCCAGAGAGCATCTGTTAAAATTCCCCAAGTCCTGCCCCTTCCTGCCATCGGCCCATCTCCTCCCTCCTCCCATGATACCCTGCCCCTCAGGGATTCAGCTCCAGGGATCATTGGGGTGGGGGGAGCTATCACATGGCAGCAGCAGTGATCACCCCTCCCCCGCACTCTTGTGGCAGCAGTAACTGTGGGGAAGCGGAGTACACTCAGCGGGCTCACTTGCTCTGCTGCGCTCCACTTCTCTGCAGCAGCGTTGGGTGTGACCAGTGCTGCCACCCCACACCTCCTTCCGGTGATCCTCAAAGCCACATCCTCGGGGGATGGGGTGCCATTGGGGAAGAGGGCAGGGCAATGGTGGGAAAGGGCGGGACTCGGGGAATGGTAAAAGACACCCACCCCAACCCCCACGAATCCGGGGCTAGATTGCACAATTGAGGCTGGGGATGGCCCCTGGGCCAAGAGGTTGAGACTCCTGGTGCAACCCGTGGTGTAGCATCATTCCATCTGGAGACACTGAGTGCAATCCTGAGGGTGGACCATGGTGAATTCTTCCAGAGAGAATTCTGTGTCCTGGTACAATGAAGAATTTTACAGAAATGAACATTATACATGCAGCATTTCCTGCTTTCCCCACAGAAATGGGATGCAGAGATGCTGGTTGCCACTAGGAGATGCTGAACCCAGAAGAGTCCAGCTCACAAATAGAAGACAAGGTCAGAGTGAGGGGGAGGGAACTGGCAGGTTCCCAACAGCTGCAGTTTTCTTGCATGCCCTAACAGAAGGAGGCGGTTGCATGCAGGAAATTCAGTGCAAGTCAAGGACCCAACATCAGGCTGTTTTTCCAGCAGGATGCCTGGGCTTCTAGGAGGGTAGGGTTGGAGAGTGTCTAAGCCCGGAGGAGGGGACAGCTGAGCTCTCAGGGATAGAGGATGTAAGTATCTGGGCTAGGGTGGGACCCACACCTGGTCTCTGGCAAGTAGCAGGAGGGGGTGTGAGTGTCTGAGCTGGGAGAGATGTTAGTGTTTGGAGAGGGCATTGCTAGGCTCTGGGCGAGAAGAGGGCAGAAAACCAGGAAATAGTTTTCATGGGGGTTTCTTTCCTTCTCTGCTGCTAGGGAAATTTTCGTTACATACATTCTTGTTGACAGCTGTTTTTAAATAAATTACCAAAACAATTGAAACTGGCATGATGATATAGTTTTATTTTGACAAATAAAATTCACAGAATTTGGCAGATTTGTGCAAGCAAAATAAATTTTTGGTGCAGAATTTCCCCTGATGTATAGAATGGATGTGTTCTTGATCTCATGTGTAGCAAGACTGAATCCCACTTTGTTGGCACAACCAGGTCACTTTTCCAGGTCCCCATGAGATTCAGAATAACCAGACTGATATACTGATACACACAATGATTTTATTGTTGCAGCTATCATCAGGGTTTCCCTCTCCTATTCAGCTCAAAGCCCACAGCTTTCACATCTGGGAATCATACCAGATTTGCTTTCAGACTGTGTCTTCACAAGCAATTCTCATACACCACAATACCTAATGCTTGCAGATATTTACTTTCTTCTAATAGCCTCCAAAGACACTAAGGGTACATGTACACTGCAGAGCTTAACTCGAAATAAGCTATGCAAATTGAGCTACATCAATTGCATTATCTTATTTCAAAATAGATTATTTCAAAATAGGGAGTGTCTACGCAGCACATATTCCGAAATAGAACACTCTTCTTCTGACTGCCTTTATTCCTCATACAGGGTATGTCTACATTACAGAGTTTTTCCAGAAAAACGGCCGATTTTCCGGAAAAACTATACTTACGTCCACACTGCTATTGCGTTCTTTCAATAGAAAGTCGAAAGAATGGAAGGGGTTTTGCAACAGCAGTATATCTCTTTCTATGAGGAAAAAACCTTTGTCCAAAAAATCTTTTTTGGAAAAACGTATTTGTGGATGCAGAAGAGTGGGTTTTTTTCAAAAGAAGAGGCCTCCAGGAAAAATCACAGGTGCCCTGGTGGCCACTCCGTCCACAGTAATCACTGCTGAAATGCGAGATAGCGTCCAATCAATGTGGACACTATCTTTCAAAAAAGCACATCGCTTTTTCATTGCACTTTTGCTGTGGATGCTCTCTTTTGAAAAAAGTTTTTCATCTCTTCTGGAAAAGCTTCTTCCAAAAGAAGCTTGCAGTCTAGATGTAGCCACATTGAGGTTTACAGGAGTTGGAGTAAGAACTCCTCCAACTTGACACTATTTCAAAATAACTGCCTCTTGTGTAGATATTGACAAAGTTATTTTGGAATAGTGCTAGTTATTTTGAAATAGTGTTGCAGTGTAGATATACCTTAAGAGTGAGAAGAAACCCAAATCATAGTCTAGACCTGTAACCCTCTTATGTATGGACTACTGGGGAACCACAGAGCCACTGATGGTGATGTGGGCAGAGCTGATCACATGGTGTTGGCTCAGTCTCCATGGTTCCAGTTATGTCACATTTTTTTTTAAACAGTTAAAATACCACGCTTACTTTCCTAATGTCACTTTTCTACTAAGCGATTGCTGTAGCTGTCAATCAACCATTGTGTAATTGCAAATAGGCTGTGGGGTTGTCCACATGATAATAAAACAGTAGCTTTTTGCAGACAAACAAAACACTAATTTTCCGATATGAGCCACGTTGTGGAAGCATTTGAGAATCCTAATAAAGAACTTGTGTGGATCACCCAAATAGAAGGGATTGTAGGAAACTACAGGTTGAACCTCCCTAGTCCTACACTCTCTGGTCTGGCAACATCAATTGTCCAGCATGATTTTAGTTAGCAGGATGTTCTCTCATCATGGGTGTGGCCACGTTTCCCACAAACCCCATAAAGTTGGTTTACAGCCACCAGCATGGGTGGCAGGTGAACCCCTGCCCTGCCCCTGCCATCTAGCACCCTGTGGAAGACAAGCACCCCCCTCACTGTAGGAGGAGGCCACCCTTCCTCCTGTAGGCAGTGGGCGACCCCAGCCTTCCCCCTCACCCAAGGGCATGGATGGGAGGGGTGGCGTACAGCTCCAGCATTCCCCAGCTGTGGACAGAGCACAGGGGAGGGAGAGCAGGGATCATACTCCTGCTGTCCCAGCCTGAGCATGGGGGGAGAGAGAGTAGGGGACATGGCATAGCCCCAGCCCTCCCCAGCCAGGGAACAGGGGAGGGAGAGTGGGTGGAGCTGAGCTCCAGAATTCCCCCACCCCAGCTTGGGCATAGGGGAGGGAGAGTAGGCAGCACATGGCCCCAGCCTTCTGCAGCCGGAACACAGGAGAAGGAGAGCACATGGTCCCACCCTTCTTCGGCCCCAGCCAGAGTGCAGAGGAGGGGAAAAGAGGAGATAGATGGCACATGGCCACAGGCTTCCTTGGCCCCAGCTGGAGCACTGGGTAGAAGGGGGGGGGGGGCACCCAGCCCTTGAAGAACTGGTGGCACAGCCACAGCCTCAGTGGGGCTGTAGTCCAGACAGCGTGGTGAAAACACACTGAAGAGGGGTGGACGCTGGGGGCAGAGTGTGGGTGGGGCCAGGCTGGCAGTTTGGGAAGGCATTGCCTTCCCTTGCGCATTACACCTGCTACTTATGGCAACCAATTCTAGCTCTCAGTGTTCTGGGCTGTTATTTAGCTCTAGTTTACCCCTAAATATCTCCCAAGAGCCCAAAAAGCAGTGGAACTGTTGGTAATGCAGCTAGACAATATTGACTTCCCAGGGTTCAGCAAATTCTCTGCTTCAGCACTTATCGGGTCCCGAGGATGCCGGACTAGAGAGGTTCAATCCATATAACAGCCATTGATCATTTTGCCCAATAGATCGCAAGCATTATGTTTCATTTGGGGGTTATATTTTCTTTGGAAGCATCTCATATTGGTAACTGGAATGGGCGGCTCCAGCATTGAAACCCCTATATGCCCATATTTCTCATGACAAAGGATGTTGGTGGGAGCAGCAACAACAAAGAGGCCACCACCATATCAGGGTGGGCCAAGAAGAACTGAACATAAAATGAAACAACACTGAATTTCTTCTACTGAGAAGCTAGCGTAGAATGACTGAAAAGCTGAAGTAGAGCAACTGTATCCTCTGGGGCTAGAAATCAGAACAGGAAAGGTCTTGCCCATCCCCAGCCAGCATAAGGGTTGTTCCTTCCTGAATATTTGATAGTAATCTGTCCCAGCTGGTTTCAAAACTCCCCAAGCAATTCAGGTCCATCATCTCCTATGGGAAACAATTCTCCACACTCCTAGTAGCTCCCAGATGCAGGGAGAGTCGGAACAGGAAGACTGATCCCAGCAACACCACTGACACAGGAGACTCTCACTTCACAGCACCAGACCATAAAGCAGGATTACCGTAGAAGGATTGTGCTTCCTACTGAGCTTTCCACTCCCCGTCTCTGCCGCACCCCTCCTCTCTGCAAATTCTTCCTTCTCTAAATGCTAATTTTGCTTTTAAATTGAAGGCAGCTCTGGATTGGCCCCATCACCCCCTTATTAAGATTTACTATCTGAACCAGAAGGTGTTTCCTTGTTGCAATAATGTGACCTTTAAAACTAAGCAGCAAGGTTAATACCGGAGCATTATTTGAAAATTCATCACTTGAGCTGGTGCACCTCAGACATGATCCCATTGCCGCATGCTCATTTAAGCACTGCTTCCAGGCCTACAATTTTTCACAAATGCATTTATTCCTAATGCTCATGAAAAGGACAGAGAAGGGAAAGAGTAAAGGGGGCGGGGAGGAGTGAAGAGGGAAAGGACAATACGCCATTGTGATTTATTGGAGAGGAGATTGTCTGCAATAGTAGAGCACTCTTTCTTAATCAAAGCTTTATTAAATCCTGGTAATAAAAAACTAAGTGTTTTTGGATGAGATAAAGGCAAGAAAGGGTAACACGTTCACTTCAGGAACATTCAAGCCCAGAGTACATGCAGAGAGACCCAAGCTAAAAGCCCCTAACACCTACAAACATACACTACCAGTGTTGGGGTATGTCTACACTGTAACACTATTTTGAAATAACTAGCACAATTCTGAAATAATTTAGTCTGCTTCTACACAGCAGGCAGTTATTTTGAAATAGTGTCAGAGGACAAGCTGGAGGACTTCTTACTCCGACTCCTGTAACCCTCATTGTACGAGGAATAAGGGAAGTCAGAAGAAGAGTGCTCTATTTTGAAATAAGTACTGTGTAGATGCTCCCTATTTTGAAATAAGCTGTTTTGAAATAAGATACGCAATTGACATAGCTCATTTTGCATAGCTTATTTCGAGTTAAGCCCAGCAGTGTAGACGCACCCTTAGATACTCACTGCCAGAGCCTGGCTACGCAAAGGCAATCATTAAGGCTGCATCCACACTACATGCTTTGTGTGCAAGAAGCCTTTTGCGTAAGTGTTTTTGCACAAAAACTTCTTGAGCAAGAGCATGTCCACATCTCAAAGCACATCGCAAAAGCCATGTGCTTTTGTGCAAGAGAGTGTCCACACCGCATGGATGCTCTTGCGCAAGAAAGCTCCAATTGCCATTCACAGAATGGCCATCAGAGCACCTGTGCTTTTTCCCATAGGGGTTTCTTGCTCTGGAGCATCCACACTTGCCTTCTTGTGCAATAGCTGTAGCACTAAAAGCAGTTATGCCTCAGAAAAGGAGGTTTATCTATGGCAGAAAAAGCCCTCTGTTCTGCTGTTTAACTGCCCATTTAATTGCGCAAGAGCTCATTTGAGGTGTGGATGCTCTGCAGGTTTTTGCTCAAAAACAGCTCTGTTTGCGCAAAAACCTTGTAGTGTAGACATAGCCTAAGTGCCAGGGCTAGCTTGCAAATCTGCAGGACTCCAAGGACAGGTGGAGACCTAAGAGGCTAGCAGGGAAGAATAAAGTGAAAGTGTTGTCATCACAACAGTCTGCAGACCTCTTCTAAGCCCTTCCAAAAAAATTAAGACCAAGTAACCACCTTGGTCATTTCATTTAAGGAGCTCATACCATAGTGTATGTCTAGACTACATCTATGGAGCCATGTAGATGAGTTTACTAGACATAGGAAAATGAAGCGGCAATTTAAATAATCGCCACTTCATTTACATCAAAATGGCCACTGCGCTGTGCTGATCAGCTGTTTGGCGGCACAGCGGGGCAGTCTGGACACGCCACAGTCGACAAGGGAAGTCTTTGTCAACCGCTCCGGTATGCTTTGTGAAATTAGGTTTACCGGAGTGGTCTACAAAGGCTTCCCTTGTCGACCGCGGTACATCCAAACTGCCCCGCTGTGCCGCCAAACAGCTGATCGGCACAGCGCGGCGGCAATTTTCATGTAAATGAAGCAGCGATTATTTAAATCACCGCTTCATTTTCCTATGTCTAGTAAACTCATCTACATGGCTCTGTCAATGGAGCCATGTAGTTTAGACATACCCATAACGTCTAGGTACGATCTTAGGATCTCCCACCTTCATCATCACAGAAACACAGGGGGAAACATGGCAAGACATGCAATAAATAATGCATATTATTCCCTCTCATTTCTCAACACAGATTACTTTGGTCTACCGCATTTCAGAGGTGGAAGGTGAAGTTGATTTGGAGAAGAATGCAATCCATCGCTGTAGGACATGTTTATCCAAGTGCACAGACAGAAAGTTGTCAGCAAGAATATAAACAGAAGGTGCTTACTTGATTTCAGCAAAGCTGCTAGAACCTCAATGGCAGCCCTGGGGGAAGAAAAACAATGGAGAAATAATGTCAATTTCTTCAATAATTTTTTTAGCCTTAGTCTTGCTAGTCTAGGAGTGGGCAATAAGCAGCCCATGGGCTGGACTTGGTTCACCAAGGTTAGTTCCTGGCAGGCCACTTGATCCTTTATTTACCTGTGTGCTTTCTGCAGCTCCCAGTGGCTGGAAAGGGCGAACCACAACTAATGGGAATTGAGAGCAGCCATACCTGCAGATGCACAGGTAAATAAAGTGTCTGGTGGCCCACAAGGGGCTAGCCCTGGAGATTGCCCACCGCGTCCTAGTTTCTGGATCAGGTCCCCAGTTGGTATAAATTGGCCTGGCGTTGTTCACTTGGATGGAGCTACACTTAGTAACACCAACTGAGGATTGGGCCCACTGTGTTGGATTCTGTGATCCAACAAGACCAGTGTTAGCCCTCTAGCCTCCATATTACACTGATCTGTACTGACCATTATAAATAAACAAACACCCACATCTCAAAAGAAATGAGACAAGTCTTCAGTCTTTGAACGGTTTCCCTTGAGCTCTCTGTCTGCATCACAGACTCAGAACAAATCCAGACCAGACATGGGAATATATTTCTGCCACCTGGGTCATCAGACACATATACATCATGAGATGTTTTCAGCTCCAGGGTGCTGGCCAAAATCCAACTCAAGACATTTCATTTTGCCAAACTAAACATTCCCTCCTGTAGCAGCAATTTAAAAAGAATAACAGTCTCTCCCTTTATCATCATCAATCACTAGTATTGCAGTAGTGCTTAGAGGCCACAGCTGAGATCAGTGCCCCATTGCGGTAGGAATGGTAAAAACATACATTAAGAGACAACACCTGCCCCAAAGTGTTTACAATCCAGATAGGCAAAGTAGGTGAATGTGAAATGACTTCTGCAAGGTCATACAGCTCTATCAGTTGCAGAGCTGGCATCCCAGGCCTGCTGTGGCCTAGATGCATGCTCTATCCACTAGACAATACTGCCTCTCAAACTTTCCCTTGCTAGAAATTGTGTAACTTTGATGTTGCTGGTGCACCTCCTTCAGAGACAGCTGTATTTCAGTGGGTGAGCAATCCCACTCTGCTCAGGATTCAATAGGCAGAAGATATCAAACAGTAACAAAATATAGATGTAAAATCAAATCTTTGACATGCTGACATTGGCTGAGGGCTCTTGACACTGACTTTCATGCCTCACAAGGGGCCAGCAGTGAAACTGCACACTCAGATGTGTTTTCTTGCTCAGCTAAATAAATACAGGTGGAAGGAGGAGATGAAGTCAGAGGTTCCTGATCTTTCCCTCTAACCATTTCCTTCTCGTTAGGAAAATGACAAAATGCACATAGACAGAGTGCACTGCTCAAAGGGCTAAATATGCCAATGTAGTCAAGCCAGCTTTCCTGCAACTGTCCCCAGCCCATATGGGGAGCACATGCGAACATCTCTCAGTCCTCTCATGTCCTCACATCTCTGACTGGTCTCTGATCTCCCCCCACTACTGTAGCTTCCAGCAGCTAGTCTTTGACAGCTCTATCATTCAAAAGAAAGAATGGGACATTTCACCTGAAGAGTGTCACTGATAGGAGAGCCCCACATACTACATTCACAATGCAAAAATGGCACAATGGACTTAACTTCTATCAGAGTTTACTCTCCACTGGGAGGCCCAAATGCCACCTCCACCCTTTCTAATGCCACCTCCACCCATTCTCTCCCCTGTTCTGATTGCTATGTCTCTTCCTAGCAATGGATCAGACTTGCCTTCACTAAAACACACTCTTTATTAGTAAGCACTGGCACCTCTCTACAGGCCAAAATTGTCTAGTGGTTTCCACAAGCTTGCAGGACGGACAGTGCTTTAGGTGAAGGGAGGAAGCAATTAGGTAGGGAGTCTCACAAGGTTTCAGAACTAGATGTTCTTCAGTGCCCAGGTGAACTATGTAAAGAGTCTGAGCAATTCTCTGTCCCAGCATGGCTGCCAGGTCAAAACAGGACAATGGATCTGGATTTAAATGGGAGCTGAATCAATTTGTACCCATGCTGAAAGCCCTCCTATGGACAATCAAATGCTTCATTGTGCCACTCATTTCATATTGTGGTGCCATGGTTGGAAGATATGTGCTCTGAACTGGACGGAATTAAAGCTGCTTCTCTATGTGGCATAGGCCCCATACAGCTAGCAGCAGAAGAGAGTCTCGTATATGGGCCTGTCTTTTTAGAACAAAAGGATTAGAGTTCCAACCCCACTGTTGCTGTGAATTTCTAAGTGCCCACAGCATGTGAGTTAACTACATCTACAGGGCCCTTCATGCCCATGGATTCATTACATCCTAATCTCTTTATTAACTAATCCTCAAATAAATCATATTAACTTCCACACTGAGCCAATTATCATCCTGAAGCAGGAAATAAAGCATTTTCTTGTCACCAAACTACTATTTATCTGTGTCCATTCAGCAGCTGAGAAGGTGAAAGCTCCCAGACCCGACTCCTGCCAGCACCTGATGTTCTAAGCCAGCTTCTCACACAAACATACCTCTCTCAGAATTGTGAGATACACAAATAGCAAACTGTGCAAAAAAGCCAATGCAGCAGCATTTCAGCAACTAATGTTTCACCAATTAAAAAACAGGAATGTCATCATCACCATGTGTACAGGATTTAGACAACAGCAAACATGTTCCATCCCTGTCAGCAGATGAAAGGTGCTCAGTGTGACATGCAACCACAGTTAGAGGCATAAAACCATTCAGTGTGTTAGACTGCCACCTGCTGGAATGGGTTATACTGCACTCACAAATTAGTCTTTCCACCAGGTTTTTAACTGGGGACTAGGGAAATAACTTCCAAGCAAATCTCAGCAGAGCTCAAACCATTGTCCAGAACTCAGATCCAAATATGAGTCACTAGCTGGACTTACCCGGCGTTGCTCGGGAAACCAAAGGAACAAAATTTAGAAAATTTAGAAAAGGAGGGGACCCTGGGCCAGGGGACCCCAGAGTCACAGACCCTGGGGGCTGATGGCTCCTGGCCCACACCTGACACTGTGAGAGCAGCAGGACCCTCCTCCCCACAGAACCGAGGGGCGCTGTCTATGTGGGCACAGGGTGGCAGCTAGGGAGGTGGGGGGTGGGTTGGGAGGAGTGGGGCACTGTCTGTGGGGAGCACAGGCCAGCAGTTAGGGAGGTGGCGGGGAAGCGGGGGTGGTAACGTGCAAAAGACCCCGTTCCTCCTTCCTCCTTCTCTTTCTCCCCCCTCTCCCCTTGTGTCTGGCCTGGCGTTGGTTTTAACCGTCAGCGCCCTTTTCCACGCCGGCGTCCCTGCTCTCCCCGGGTCCACCTGCCTGCCAGTTTGCACACCAGCTGAGGTGTGCCTGCACCGTGAGGGTGGTCCTCCGCGTGCCGCCTCTGCACAAGCGCCACAGGTTCAGAACAGCGGTGGCCTGGGATCGCATTGCGCCAGCGGAGCTAGTGCGGAGGGGGGGGAGGTGTCACACCTTCCCACAGTACTTTAAAACTTTTACCTGGAGAAAAGGTTATCCTATGCACAGTTTGGTTGCAGTAGATCTTATAGTGTCCAAGTTATTAGAGCACAAACATACAAACATTCTCCTTTATATATTAGATTAATGGGGTGTGATAGTACATCTATACATATATCGAACATTGGTTTTTGCATTTCTTGGGTGATTCCTGAACCAGATGCTGAAGCCCTGAATATCATGAGAAAGGTTGTGACCACAGTGTTTCTGGCTCCGTTCGGTGGACCAAAGAGGTCAGCATAGTTTGGCATTGGATGTACATACTTTTGGGGGCTTATTCAAAATGAAGCATCCAGTATTCACAACGTGTCTTCACAGACCTACGCCACTGCAATGTCAGACACAGAAAGAGCCAAACTCCCCTCTGCCATAGAAGCAGCAATGACATGATTTGCATGCTTTTGAGAGCAGCAAATCACCAGTTAAACCCACACCTCACTTGGGCCCAGAATCCAGTTCCTCCCAATAATAGGAATAATCACATTGCGCAGATGATCATCTGTTTCTGAGAGGGCCTCGTAGGCCAATGAGTGCTACCAGCTGAGAACAGGGCTACCAACACAGTATACTCCCTCTCCCCTTTTCCCCAGAGAAGCCAGCCTTTCCCTCTAGAAGAAACTAGGGAAATACTGACAGCCATCTGACCATGCCCCTCCTTTTTGGTAAAAGAGAGAAGAAAATACTCAGGGCTTTGACTAATACAGATGGTCAGCACTTACGACGGGCAAAACAACATGGAAATCGATTGCTCAGTTCTGGAGACTTTGCAAACTGCCACACAGAGTCTGATCTCTTTTCCAAGTAAAGCCAATCAAGAATCTAGTGAGGGTCCAGCACTGTCTGAAAGTTGGGCAAATTCACTACATGTCAAGGTGGGCTTTCCAAATCACTATCAGTTTTGATAACTAAGGCCCATATTTCTTTGCCTAGAGCTATTTTGGAACAGGCATTATTCCTCGTTGAATGAGGTTTACAGATTTCAGAATAAGCCGTCTGTTATTTCGAAATTATTTCCAAGTAACAGAATGGCTATGTAGATCTCTCACTGTTATTTCGAAATAATGCTAGTTCTCTCAAAATAATGGTGCAGTGCAGATGCATCCCAAGGCAGTTAATACCTCAGTGTTGGCCATAGACGTCAAATCTGAGACATTTCTCCAAATCTAGGCAAAAATTACTTCTGCAGTGATAAAAAGGACATCTTCGTATTCAATATCCAGGAGGAGTTTCCATTTCACAATCACCAGAATAAACATTATGATGTTAGCTCCCTTCCCCTCCCTAACTGTCTTTTTAAAATATTAGCTCCCTCTTCAGGGCAGGAAATGTCTCTTAATACATGTCTGTACAGTGCCTTTTAGCTAAGGTGCTAATACAACTGCCATTGCAGTAGTATCCAGTTATTTGCAATACTTTATACATTTACTCTCCCAATACCCTTTTGAATCAGGGCAGTTTTATTTTCCCCTTAGGCAAATGAAGTACAATGAGACTGAGGGACTTACTCAAGGTCACAGAGGAAATTGGTGACAGAGCACAGATTTGAACGTGGGTCTCTGGAGTGCCAAACTGGCACCCTAATCAGACTTAAACTCAGTTGGTGCCTGTGTGTGCATGACTGTAATTATACTTAAATAGAATTAAACATGCCAATTTCCCTTCTGAAAATACCATAATCAAAAGGATTTTAGAAAATGAGGTATAGTATTCTCTGTTATGTGTTGTATCGTGTGTACTGCATAGGTACTCCATATAGGAGGCACACACTTTAAATCTAGTAGAGCACCAGCAAAGTGAAGAAAAGACCTTTGGAAAATAAATATATTGGTCCAGATCCTCAGCTTGTGTTATTCAGCTCAGATAAATTGAAGTAAATGGAGCAACATTGATTTATGCCAATGGAGGATCAAGTCCAGTATTTCCCATGAGGCTGTAACCCAGTAAAAGAGACAAGAGGATCTCAAAGCTTATGGCTGGTGAAGCTTTCCCAGAATATAATCAATATCCGGAATAAATTCAAACATCCAGACATTATAATGGGAAAGAACAAACATACCAAAAGTTGTTTAGGGAAGGGAGAGAATGACATTCAGGGCATGTCTACACTAGGACATTGTTTCAAAATAACTTATTTTGAAATAATAACTCCTGAAATAACTATTTCAAAATAGTGTGTCCACACTACAGGGATGCCTTGAAATTAGTCCAAGGCAGGCTCCCTGAAGGTATGTCTACACAGCAGCGTTATTTTGGTATAACTGACATTCCAAAATAACGAAGAGCACATCTACACATCAAGCCATTATTTTGAAATAATGGCAAGCTGGTGGACTTCTTACTCTGACTTCTCATTTCATTCCACGAGGAGTAACGGTAGTTCGAATTAGCCTAGTTCGAACTACCTAGTTCATGCCGCGTGTAGCCGCGCGGCATGGAGTTCGAACGAGCGGGGATTTAAAAATGGCGGCGCCCCGCTTATGCAAATGAATCCCGGGAAATTCAAATCCCGGGCTTCATTTGCAATTGCTGAATGCCTTCATTACCCCGCTAGTTCGAACTAGTGGGGTAGTGTAGACATACCCATGAGGAGTAAGGGAAGTTGAAGGAAGAGTGGTCTTCCTACAACTTCCTGCTGGGTAGACAGCGCCAAAAGCCGAATTAAGCTATTTTGACTTCAACTATACAATTGACGTAGCAGAAGTTGCGTAGCTTAATTCGACTTTTGCCCTGCTGTGTAGATGTGCCCTTAATATGAATGCACAACCTCAAATTAGAGCCCCAGGAATACTGGGGAGTAATTACTTTGAATGACTCTGGGGAATAGCGTCCACACTACTGCTATTTTGAAATAATTATTTTGAAATAAGCATTATTCCTTGTGGAAAGCAGGAGTTTTAATTTCAAAATAACCAGCCCATTATTTTGAAATAACGGGCTTGGTAGTATGAATGCTCCGCCTGTTATTTTGAAATAACGGAATTTATTTTGAAATAACTTCCTAGTAGAGACCAGGGCTCAGTGAGGGAGACAGCAAGTTGACTGATGCACTGATAGAACATTAGCAAGCAAGACAACCTGTGTTGGTACCACATGGTCACCTAGTAACACCATATGGTAAAACAACAGCCCTTTTTCTGGCATCTGAAGAAATAATGAGATTAAAAACATGGGACAAGGGATAATGAAAAATAAACCGTGCATGAGCAGGAGAAGAAAAAAAAAGAAGGAACAGGAGGGAAAGGCTGCAAAGCTTAAGAAAGATGAAAACGTGAGCATATGCTACACCAGAGAACTTGATAGTGTGCCCAGTGCAAAACTTTACATTTATCTCAGGAAAGAACAGATTTAAAAAAAAAAAAAGCCCTACAGACCTGTCCAGATGCTGTCGACTGATTCTCTGTGCTTTGCAGCAATAAATCACTAAGATCATACGCTGGAATCTAAACAACAAACCTCCCAAAGGGGTCTCATTTATACCTTTCAGTAAAAACATATAAATAAAGTTACCCTATCTTAAAAGGCATAATAATAAATGCTGCGCTGTAATCAGAAAACATTAAAAAAAGCTCTGCAATAGCTTCAGAGACAGACACTCTGAAGAATAAAGGGCTTTGAAGTGCTTCCAAATCATTAGGTTGGAAAACAGGGCAGGAGCACAACTAAAACATAGACAAACGCTTCTTGCAAATTCAGTGTGAAGGAACCTTAAACAACAACAAAGAAAAATGTCACTGTTCTCTGCCAAATAAAAATTGGATTATCCAACAAAACTGGACCCTTCAAAAGATGAGTAATAAGAAAAGGAGTCTTATTTCAATATCACCGATGCAGTTCCAGGCCACCAGGTTGGCATTGTCAGGAAGCTGCTGAAAAGATGAAACCGAGTTTAGGGGAAGGAGCACAGTAGTGGGAACCTGAACTGCCTGGGTCCATCACTAACTGTGACTTTTGGCAAGTTGTTAATTGTGCACCTCAGTCCCTCTATCTTTAAAATAAAGGTAATTTATCTGCAGTTCATATCAGTGTCTTTAGGAATGATAAGTAAAGTGGAAAATGGGAATTTACTTCCTTTTAGTGCCTCCAGAACACAAACCTGGCTACCTGTGCTTGACTCTGGGTGGAACCACATGGTCAACCCTCTCTTAAACTCATTTTCAGGACCACAGCCCCCTTATTTACCTATGGTGTTAATGCCACAAGCCCAGCTTGGTTTGGCATTCATAAGGCTTTTCCCTTTGGCAACCTGTGATCAATCATGGCAAGTGACTCAGCAGCAGCTTCTTCAAAACAAGAGTTATGTATTCATTCACCCAAAAGTGAGAAGCACATAGAATGAAAAAAAAAGTCCACATGAATATTTCCTTCTGTGCAATTCTTAACCTTTCCTTGCGAGCTTTGGTGCAGGTAAGCCAAAACAATGAAGAATCCAGTGGCACCTTAATGACTAACAAATGTATTTGGTTATAAACTTTCAGAGGCTGGAGCCCATTTTGTTACATGCATGAACTGGAATCCTCAGTTTGCAAAGGATATATACATGTGCAAAGATGGTTGTGCTACATTACTGTGCAGAGGGCCCATGCTATTGAGGCCAATTCAGTGAGGGTGGATGTGGCTAACTCTCATCAGCTGATGAGAAGGTGAGAATGCCCAAAGTGGGAAAATTACTTTTTGGAGTGAGCTAGCCACTTTATTCAGACCCAGTCTGATAGGGTGCGTCAACACTGCACCCATAACTCAAAGTAAGTTATGCAATTTGAGCTACACAAATTGCATCACTTCTTTTGAGTTAATTTCAAAATTTGGTGCTGTCTACAGAGCACTTATTTCGAAATAAATTGCTATTCTGAAATGTCCCTTACTACTTGTAGAATGAGGTTTACAGGGAAGTTGGAATAGCGAGCCCATTATATTTCGAAATAATGGGCGCGCTCAAAAGACATGGAATAGCTATTTCAGGATTATTCTGGTGTTCCGAAATAGGACTACAGTGGAGATGTAGCCATAGTGTCAAGTGTGCGTATGAATTCCAGCTCTGCAGTTTTACACTGTTGGTTTTTTACCTTTTTCCTCTCAGGTATGGCAACTTTCATGTCTGTCACTAATTGTCCATGTAGGTTGAAGTGCTCTCCTACTGGTTTTTTAATATTACCATTTTTTATGTCTGATTTGTGTCCATTTATTCTTTTGCATAGATGCAGTCCAGTTTGGCCAATGTACATGGCAGAGAGGTGTTGCTGGCACATGATGGCAAATGTCACATTAGTCGATATGAAGATGAACAAGCCCTTGATGTTATCACTGATGTAGTTAGGTCCTATGAAGGTGTCACTTTAAGTCTCTGGGTTGTGAGAAGAAACCTCTGCTGCTGTTTCTGCCTCTCTCTCTCTCTCTTTCACTTTTTTTTCTTTATCACCTTGCTAGCCTGTTAGTTTTTGCTGATTCTCTGACAACACTCTCAACTTTCCATCTTTTAGGTCAAGGATCCTCTAATGCAGGGCTACTCAATATGTGGCCCACGGCCCATTTGAGGCCCAAGGTGCAGTTTGGGTTTACATGGGGCTCAATATGTGGCCTGCAGGTGGGATCCTTTGAACATGGCCCCCACTGGGAACACACTTCACAATGGTGAGGTGTCTCCCAGGAGGGGTGAGCACTGAAAGACGCAAGCGGATAGGTTGGCTGGAACAGACGGG
Organism: Pelodiscus sinensis; assembly: GCF_052426305.1. NCBI lineage: Eukaryota > Metazoa > Chordata > Testudines > Trionychidae > Pelodiscus > Pelodiscus sinensis. The sequence goes on from NC_143065.1 coordinate 32,353,038, forward strand.
TACAGGGTATCGGCATTTCTAGCCCCCAGGAAGGAGGTGCCAGGCCATTCTGGGAAGTGCTGGTTGCTTAGTCTTGGGGGTAGAGCTTGAGAGGTACTGATTGGCTCACACTGGCCACATATGGGTCCAGCACCACAGCTTAAGGCTTAATCTTTATATTCATGCCCATCAATGTGAAAGAAGCTATTTGCATATATATTTGCATGTACATTCAACCACACTTAAATTGCAGCCCTCAGCATGTGCTGTGAGTATCATTTGGCCCCCCCGGGCTTCCAAAGTTGAGTAGCCCTCCTCTAATGCTTTGGATCCTAAGCTTTAGCCTGGATAAGAAATCTGAGTGGAGCTAGGTAGGGTATTCCCTGATAAACAGCTTCCCTATTGATTTCTCAAGGATTCTTATCTGTGTCATTGTTTTATCATTCCTGTCTGGCTCCTTTAACATCCCCTTTCAATCTAGCTCAATATCAAGTAACCCCTCATAATCAAACATAGAGATTTGCACAATATTCCCAAACAAACTATGTGAATAGCTTGGGTGAAATGAGTTGAAAGTTCATAGTCCAGTTCTAGTGTGTACGTACCCACATCTCCCAGCTACCTTCCAATTGGCCTGAGACAGCAGGGAGGATAAAGTTTAGATAAGCAGGGAACTATCTCTGCAACTCCAACTCCTTCACTTTAATAACCTACTTGTCCATCTCTCCCTTTTTCCATGTTTACAAATGGGACACCCTCCTCAAATTATTGTATAAAACGTCTACTTTTTGGTAGATCAAATGCCTCATTGAGGCTCCCTTCTGCCATAATGCCTAGAGAAAAGTCCACACTGATAATGGCTAAGTAGCACATTAATGCAGATTTCTAGGATTTATTAAAGGAAAAAAAGTAATATTCAGAAAGTCTTTGACAAGGTCCCTCACCAAAGGCTCTTAAGTAAAGTAAGCTGTCGTGGAATAAGAGGGAAGATCCTCTGGGTTCATGACTGGTTAAAATATAGGAAACAAAGGGTAGGAATAAATGGTCAGTTTTCAGAATGAAAAGAGGTAACTAGTGGTGTGCATCAGAGATCTTTACTGGGATCAATTCTATTCAACATATTCATAAGTGATCTGGAGAAAGGGGCAAAATTTGCAGATGATATAAAATTCCTCGAAATAGTTAAGTCCACAGCAGACTGCTAATGGCTTCAAAAGTATCTCAGAAAATTGGGTAATTGGGCAACAAAATAGCAGATGAAATTTAATAATTTGTGATAAATGCAAAGCAATGCATATTGGAAAACATAATCACACGTACATAAATAAAATGATATAGTCTAAATTAGCTGTTACTGCTCAAGAAAGAGGTCTTGGGGTCATTGTCAATCGTTCTCTGAAAACTTCTTTATAAATCCATGATATGCCCACATCTTGAATACAGTATGCAGACTTTAACAGGGCTCAAAAAGGAGCTAGATACATGCCTGGAGGATAGATCCATCAATGGCTATTAGCCAGGACAAGCAGGAATGGAGACCCTAGCTTCCGTTTGTCAGACGCTGGGAATGGAAGACATGGGGATGGATCACTTGATGATTTCCTGTTGGGTTCTTTCACTCTGGGGAACCTGGCATTGGCCACTGTCAAAAACAGTGATGGACCTTTGGTCTCACCCAGTATGTCCATTCTTATGTTTTTAGGATTGTGAACCATGAGGTTCTGCCCATAGCTAGCATGCAGAATATTCTTATCACAGTCCCCCTCCTTCTCTGTCCCCCTCCAGTGCTATTGCTCAATACACTCACTTGTTGCTTCTTGTTTTTGTAGATTGCAAACTCTTCAGGAAGGGATAACCCATTCTGTGTGTTTATACAGCACCTAGCACAATGTTTTGTCTCAAGACAGAGTGAAGTGGAGGAGACTTGTAGATGACCTACTCTCCACTTGGAGTGCAAGGGTTTAGTAGCAGTAGTAGCACAGTAAGTTCCTGAACCTCATTGAGCTCTATGGGTGCTGCCACAAACAATAATCTGGTTCATAGTCTATTTCTCAGAGCTGCAAAGGGAATAAACTACACTCATTCTATATCTATTGTCAGGGTGTATTTTATCTTCAACCCTCGGGACTCATGCTTCACTCTCAGGGTTCATATAGTCAGCAGAACATCCTGCTAAAAATACAGTTTCACAGTTGACAACTAAGGGTCATTTAGATACATGGCACTTAGCTACAAGGGTTGCTCAGACACCATGGTGACAGGTGCTTTGTAAATCCTAACAGGAGGTAGATTTCATCTGAAATACATACCTTGAATAATCGTCTCCTTGGTGGCCCAACAGTACTGAACATAAACGTGCAGTCACTTGCATAGACACTTGGCTTAAAGATTTAAAAACAGTGATTCACAGATCCTGAAATGTGGTTGAGGACTGCTGCAGCTGCTGTTGGCATTTTCATACCAGTGCTAGTCCAAGACTGGCACATAAACATTCATCACCTCTTTAATTCCCACTGGTTAAAATAGGCATTAGCACAGGGGTGGGTAATAAAACAGTTGGTTCACCAGAGTTAGACCCCAAGATCTCTTTTTTGAGTAGTAACAGCTAATTTAGACTCCATCATTTTATCTGTATTCTTGTGATTAAATACGCTTTGCTTTCCAATATGCTTTGCTTTGCAATTATCAGCATTAAATTTCATCTGCTATTTTGTTGCCCAATCATCCAGAAGTTCATCAGGGTTAGCCCCATCAGGCCGCTGCTGCTATATTTACCTATGCCTCCACAGGTACAGGTAATTGCAGCTCCTGTTGGACATGGATCGCTGTTCCCGGCTAATGGGAGGAGCGGGAAGTGGCATCCAGGTCTGCACCACTTCCTGCAGCTTCCATTAATTGGGAACTGTGATCCACGACCAACAGGAGCTGCAATTGCCTGTACCTGCAGAGATGCAGCAGCCCACCAGAGGCTAACCCTGGAGAACCAGATCTGACCCACCGCCCGGTATCTGCGCACCTCTGTATTAGCAGTTACATTAAGCCAGAGGCTGCTTACAGTTTGCAATAAGCCCCTCAACATCAACAGGTGGCGCTCCATGGATCTGGGTTTGGTGGAATGCTGAAGGATAGCAAAGAGGCCCTGAACATTACATTTTCTCCCCATTCCAGCCCCAAGCTCTTTCCTAATATTTGCTTCAGTTCAAGATACCAGGATTTTTTTTTATAAAGGGAGCCCTATATTTCATTTTAAAAAGTCACCTCTTTGATAGAACCCATTTTCTGTGACTCTAGCCATTGTGCTGAATGTAATTAGTGAGCAAGAGAGCCCACATACAAATAAGTAATATAGAAATTAAGCCCATTTAAAGAATAATATTTCTTTGCAGTTTTATGGGTGTCCACGGATTTTAACAATCAGGGATAAAAGGATGAAGACAAGATAGATGGAGGCCAAGTCACTGCTAACAGCAGAGAGCATCCATTACTGCCGAAAATATACTGCTCTTTAAATACCTTCAGCAGACAGCAGGCCTGAGTTTCCTCTCATTTGCACTCGGTGAATTAAAGTCAGTAAGTATTTTCTAAAAGATACGCTCTGGCTCACACAGACACAATAGTCGTGATGCAGATGTCACTAAGAGTATGTCTACACTACAGTGTTAATTCGAGTTAACTTAATTCAAAATAGTTAATTCGAATTAAGCTCATTCGAAATAACGCATCTATACACAAAACATATTTCGAAATAGCATTTTGCTATTTTGAAATAGTGTGTACACACTGAGTGGACCCTGAACCGAAGTTAAGACTGGCCAGAACCAGTGTCGGCAGGGTATCAGGTTAGGACTTTGTGTGTGGGGCTGCTGCCTGAGGCTAACTGAGCTCCGTGCTTAAAGGGACCCAACCCCCACTCCGGTCAGACAGTTCTCAGGGTTCCCCGCTTGCTTGTCTACCTCAATGAGGGACAGCAAAGCAGTCCTGTCTTGGAGTGCCCTGAGTGCCCGCACTCGGGACACCAGAGCACTCAGCCACATGGAGCCAGAGCTGCCCCTGGGTACGTCGGTGCGTCTTGTGGGGTCGTTTCCATCAGCCCGGCTGCACTTGCTGCAGGCCGCTATCCGGGGGGGTCCATCGGGGGGCTGTCAGGATCCAAGAGGCCCTGTGGAAGAGCGTCCAACCCGAGAAGCCCTCAGAGCCACCCCGGTCTTCCCCACTGGGGGCTCGTGCCCCATTCCTCCCTCATGTCCTTCCACTTACCCCTCCCTAGCCCCCCTTCCTGATGTCAAACAAAAGAGATGTATGTTCAAAAATAGAAACTGGGTTGAACAAAACTGGGGGGGGGGGGGAAATGAACCTCTGAGGAGACTGGGAAAAGGAAGTGGAAGAGGGGAAGAGAGAGGGTGGGAGAGGGGAGGGGGAAACCTGGGAGGAAGGAGCTGGAAGGGGGAAGTAAGGGGAAGAAGGGGAGGGAAAGCTCAGGGCTCAGGGTTGGGAGTCTCGCCTGACCAACTTGATTTTCATGCAAACCTGCTCCTGGGTTTGCATGTGGCCTTTGGTGGCCAGGCTGGCAGCTATCCTGCCATAGATGACCGCATTCCTCTGGCTAGTGCGGTGATCATGGACGTTGGGGCCATTCCCCCCAAACCTGAATAAGGTCCATGATCTCCACCCTGGACCAGGAAGGCGCCCACATTCTCTGACCCATCAGGCTCCTGGGAGCTGGCAGACTGCTCTTGGGGAGCAGTGGAGGGCTGGCTGCCAGTGGCTTGCTGGCTCATGTTTTGGGGCCCATGGGTCAGGGGCCCCGGTGGCCACTGCTGGCTCTGGGCTGGCAGGCTTGGAGCTGGCACAGGCACTGTGGCCAGGGTCTACCCCTTTAATGGCTCCTGGGCTGGAGGAGAGGAGAGTAAGTTTTCCTGACTGTGTCCAGAGTGGCCACCAGGGAAGGGATGGAGGTCCCCTATTTCAAATTAAGTGTCTACACAGCACTTAATTCAAAATAGCTATTTTGAATTTGGCATTACTCCTCATAGAGTAATGAGGTTCACCAAATTCGAATTAAGAGAGTTCCGAATTAATTTCGAAATAGCGGTTTTGTATAGACGCTATTAAAGTTAATTTGAAATAACGGCTGTTATTTCGAATTAACTTTGCAGTGTAGACATACCCTAAGGGTACATCTACATAGCAGCATTATTTCATAATAATTGACGATATTCCAAAATAACATTGTTCACATCTACACTACAAGCCTTTATTTCGAAATAATATCGAGCTGGAGGACTTTTTACTCTGACTCATGGTGATCCTCATTTCACGAGGAGTAAGGGAAGTTGAGAGAAGAGTCCTCTTCCTCCAACTTCCTGCTGTGTAGACAGGGCCTAAAGCTGAATTCAGCTATTTCGACTTAAGCTACGCAATTGACGTAGCTGAAGTTGGGTAGCTTAATTTCACTTTAGCCCTGCTGTGAAGATGTACCCTAAGTGAGGATCTCTGTCCTGTGCTATGCAGGAGGTTAGACTGTTATATTTATAACTAATAATAATAATTATAACTGTTCCTTCTGGTCTTATGAACTATGCCAGTGTAAAACCAGTACCAGAGAAGAGACCCAAAAAGCAGGGATGCTCATTCTCCCTCTTTCCATGCCTTTCTGTAGTAGGAGAATAAAGGGAAATGGGAAACTGTCAGGGATAAATCCTGCATCTTGCCCCACCCTCATTGGGACATATTATAGTGTCACCATGACTTTGTATTTTGCAAAAGACAAGAATCTCTTGAGCGTAGGCTGCTTCAAAGGGTTACAGTGAAAGCATCTCTGTCTCTTTCATATCCACATAATCCCACTACACCTGCATGGGTGATACAAAGCACAAGGACATCAAGTGGTCTCTGAGCCACGCAGCCCCTGAGTTCCCGGACTACATCTCTCAAAAGAGCAGAGGCTGATTTTACTCATAGCTGAGGAAATACACTTTAATTCATGTTCAAACAAAGCACTGGTGGCTTTTTTTTTTCATGGCAGCACAGAAGTAGCACCAGTTCCAAAGGCTGAAATCAGATCCCAGAAAGATATTTTCCCTTCTTATCAGCTCCCTCTCTGGGGTCAGGTGTCGCCAGTATAGCTGAGGCAGGCTACGACAGCTTGTCACTCACATGAAGATGAAAGGACTGGAAAGATCACAATCAAATAGAATTCTTAACCGATTAATTCAGTGCCTTCAATATGATGGTGTGAGAACTCAAATTTCCCCACCCAAACAGCATTGACTTTATCCCTTATAAACCTATAAAGGAGGGGAATAGGAATGCTCTTCTTAGGCTGGTTGGTTAACATATGATTGTAGAACCATATGCAAACAAAGCCAATACAGCAAACTAGCATAACGTGAACCCAACTCATCCAATATGTAATTAAAACGTGATAATCATAGGGGTTCAACCTGTCCTTTTCCCACTGGAGAGCTCCCTTTAAGTCTCATTTAAGTCATCAGGGGACATGAGGCTAGTGGTTTCTAAGCCAAATCCTTAGCTGATACCTATTCACATCACATGAGTTTACTAGGACCAGCAGCCTACGCTCAAGAGATCTCCCCAGATAGGCAGATACGTCAGTAATGTGCTGCACAGCAAGACTGAGGTGAATCAGCAAAGCAGAGGGTGAAAAGATCCAGCCCCACTCATGTCTGAATTATGCTTATTTCTAGTCAGTTCTCTGACTCACACTTTTATAAGGACTAAACTCCCTAAAGTACACACAGGAAAGGGGGACAATTTTTATTTGCCAAGTAAAACTTGTATATTATGTTACCAACGTAGCTGAAGGGCATGGCTTAGAGACCTATGCCAAATTGCCTGTGCTATGGAGGATAGAAATATCATTCAAAATGATCTAGACAAACTGGAAAGGTGGTGTGAGGTAAATAGGATGAAATTGAAGAAGGACAAATGCAAAGTATTCCACATAGGAAGGAACAATCCGTTTCACACATACAAAATGGGAAATGACTGCCCTGAAAGAGTACGGAAAAAAAGGATCCAGGGGTCATAATGGATCTCAAGCTAAATATGAGTCAACAGTGCGGCTACATCTAGACTGCTGCTTTTTTTCGGAAAAAGGTATGGAAATTGCTCTCTGCAATTTGTGTACCTTTTTCCAATTGTTTTTTCGGAAGAGGCTTTTCTGAAATTTGGCCCATCTACACGAGACCAAATTTTGGAAAAGCCTCCTCATTCGGAAAAGCCCTTATTCCTCATAAAAGGAGCAATACAGGACTTCCGAAAGAGTGCAATTGCTCTTCTGCAAGAAATGTCGAAAAAGCAGATGCGTTCCCTGGACGCAGTGGAGTTTTTCTGGGATACCTCCAATATCCCGGAAAAACTCTGTAGTGTAGACATATGTGACTGTTGGAGAGGGGGAAGAAGGCAGCAAGGGAATTAATGGGTTACAGACTGTTGTAATAAGCCATAAATCCAGTGTCTCTATTCAGTCCATGATTTTTAGTGTCCAGCAAAGTTATGTTTTAAGCTTCTAGGGATTAATGTTCCAATAACAATTAAATGGGTGAAACTAGACAATAACTGCACTCTCAAATGAACTCACACAGAAAAATGATAAAAGACAAAAACACCACGTTACCCATGGGAGAACCCCTTTCACATGATCACTCTATATCTGATATATCAGTCCTCATCCACAAAGGCAACCTGAACAGCACTTTCAAAAGATAGTTCTGGGAGCTTACATTCATAACTTTTCTAGACGCTAAAAGTCATGGATGGAGTAGAGACACTGGATTTATGGCTTAATAAAACAATCTACAATCCATGAAAAAAACCTCTTTAACTGCCCCCATAACAGAAGGGTTGTTAACAGCTTCACTTTGAATGATCCCTTGAAATATATGTTACCTATTTATGCTAAACAATCTACTCCATCTTGTATTTAGCTGTGGAAAATCTGAATACATTTCCCTGACCCAAAGAAGAGCTCTATGAAAGCTTGAAAGCTTCTCTCTCTCCCCAACAGAAGTTGGTTCAATGAAAGAGATACCTCACTCACATCGATTATACCCACAGTTATTTGTGAGTACGAAAAGGGAGTTCACTGTCATTGAGTTCCATAGCTAAAGCTCTCCTAGGGTATGTCTACACTACAAAGTTAGTTTGAACTAACAGACGTTAGTTCGAACTAACTTTCATAGGCGCTACACTAGCGCTCCGTTAGTTCGAATTTAATTCAAACTAACGGAGCGCTTAGTTCGAACTAGGTAATCCTCATTCCACGAGGATTAAGCCTAGTTCGAACTAGCTAGTTCGAATTAAGGGGTGTGTAGCCCCTTAATTCGAACTAGTGGGAGGCTAGCCCTCCCCAGCTTTCCCTGGTGGCCACTCTGGCCAACACCAGGGAAACTCTACTGCCCCCCTCCCGGCCCCGGACCCCTTGAAGGGGCACGGGCTGGCTACGGTGCCCGTGCCAGGTGCAAGTCTTCCAGCACCCAGCCAGCAGACCCTGCACCTGGCACGGATCGAGCCACCCACCCGATGCCCCCCAGCCCTCCCCCTCTTCCCGGGACCAGGCTGGCGGCTCCCGGGAGCTTGCCCGGGACCGCAAGAGGCGGGCACCTGCCTGGGCTAGTGCGGACATCGTGGACCTCGTCCATGATCTCCGCACTAGGCACAGGAAAGTGGCCGGCTTGGGCAGGATAGCTGCCAGCCTGGCCACCCAGGAGCAGGTGTGCAAGAGAATCAAGGGGGTCCACTGAGACCCCCGACCCAGAGCCCTGAGCTTACAATGGCCATACTGGGTCAGACCAAAGGTCCGTCTAGCCCAGTAGCCTGTCTGCCGACAGCGGCCAACCCTAGGGACCCTGGAGGGGATGGACCGAAGACAGTGACCAAGCCATTTGTCTCGTGCCATCCCTCTCCAGCCTTCCACAAACCTTGGGCAGGGACACCACTCCTACCCCCTGGCTAATACCACTCCATGGACCCAACCTCCATGACTTGATCTCACTTCCCTTTAAACTCTGTTCCAGTTCTAGCCTTCACAGCCTCCTGCAGCAAGAAGTTCCACAGGTTGACTCTTTGCTTTGTGAAGAACAACTTTCTGTTACTAGTTTGAAGCCTGCTACCCATTCCTTTCCTTTGGTGTCCTCTAGTCCTTCTTTATGGGAACTAATGAAGAACTTTTCTGTATGCACCCTCTCCACCCCACTCATGCTTTTAGAGACCTCTATCCTGTCCCCCCTCCGTCTCCTCTTTTCTAAGCTGAAAAGTCCCAGTCTCTTTAGCCTCTCTTCATATGGGACCTGTTCCCAACCCCTGATCATTTTAGTTGCCCTCCCCTCTCCCAGCCTCTCTCTTCCCCTCTCCCACCTCCTTTTCCCAGTCTCCCCCAGTTTTGTTCAATAAAGACAGATTCCATTTTGGAAGACATGTTATCTTTATTTTGTACATCAAGAAGAGGGGCTAGGGAAGGGTAAGTGGAAGGAGGTGAGGGAGGAATGGGGCACGAGCCCCCGATGGGGAGGACTGGGCTGGCTCTGCGGGCTTCTGGGGGTGGAAGCTCTCCTGCAGCCCCCCAATTGTCCCCTCTCCCCAGATGGCAGCCTGCGGCAAGTGCAGCCGGGCTGATGGCCGAGTGCTGTGATGTGCCCAGTGTGGGCACTCAGGGCACTCCAAGCCAGGACTGCTTTGCAAGCGGGGCACCCTTGAGAACTGTCTGTCCGGGGTGGGGGTCGGGACCCTTTAAGCACAGCCCTCGGCTAGCCTGAGACAGCATCTCCATGCTCTAAGTCCTCCTCTGATGCCCTGCCGGCACTGCTTCCGGCCATCCTTAACCCCGCTTCAGGGTCCACTTAATGTGGACGCGCTAGTTCGAATTAGCAAAACGCTAATTCGAACTAGTTTTTAGTTCTAGATGCGCTAGTTCGAATTAGCTTAGTTCGAATTAACTAATTCGAACTAAGTTAGTTCGAATTAGCACTGTAGTGTAGACATACCCCTACAGCATAATGCATTGGCTAGCATCCTCCACACTTGAGACAGCAGCATTTCCAAAGCACTGTATGTTGGTAAAGTACTTTTGGATGCTCTAAAAAAGGGGTTCTCAAACTTTCCGGCCCACAGCCCACACCGCCCTATGCAGACCTTTCTGCAGAACACCAGCCAAACACCCATGATAACAAAATGGTGCAGGGGGGCAGAGATGCGGAGTGTGGGTGGGAGATTGGGTGCAGGAGCAGGCTGAGGGTGAGGGAGAGTGCAGGAGTAGACTGAGCCAATGGGAGCATTGGGAGAAACTTCCAGGTGAGCAGTTTCCTGCACTGCCATCCCCTTTCCCACCCCCACCCCCACCCCCCAGCCACTTTCTTCCCCCAGGAGCCAAATTCAGCCTGCAAGGCACATCCCCTACTACCACCAGTGGGAAACCAGTGCTGACACACCAACCTCACATTGGGGTGGAGGACAGCAGGCTGAAGTCCCTTCAGGGGAGCAAGTCCCAAGCCAGCAAGATAGTCGGGGACCCCTAGTGCGCCAGGGACCACACTTTAAAAACCACTGCTCTAAAGATGTAAAGTATTATTCACTGAAAACTACCCTATATTGGGCCTAACCAGGCTGCAATAATGAATGTGAGAAATGTCTTTCATTTCAATCAGACCTGCAAAGTATTTTTAAACAGAAAAATTGTAAAAAGTATTTTAAATCTGCAGAAATTAAGAGGTATATAAAGAATTAGAAGTGTGAAGGTGCAAAATGGATGGGGGGGGGGGTGTATTATATAGCACTGAGCCCTGCGCTCCTGGAAAAAGAGTTACTTGTGTAAACCTTTTTTTGAAGACAGTCTAGCTCCAAAGAAAAAAAAAAGAAGATACTGGCACTAAAAAGAAAAAAGTTTGTTCTTTTTAATCTAATAGAATCATGAAAAAAAAAGTTGCCATTATACTAGTCTCAGATACATCAGTTTAATAGCTTTATATAGCACTTCACTTTCCCCTCTGGTTCTGTTCAGATGAAGCCCATCTATAAAGTCCAGCTAAAGGAAACTGTTCAAGATAATGATTTAAAGAGAACTAGCTTGCAGGCTTTTCTAGAATACACCACTGCTGTTAGAAGTGACATGCAAACATGGCTAATAGAGGATATATCTCAGGAATGGAGGGTTGTTCATAACTCTGAAATATATGTAACACTGAGATTGTTTTTTCCAAAGTTTACATCTGAACACAAACTTAGTACAGCTTTGAAACTTTACTACGCAGAAGAAAAATGCTGCTTTCCCTTTAATAGTTTACATTTAACACAGTACTGTACTGTACCATATTTTCTCTTTTTTTTTTTTTTTTTTTTTTGTGTCTCTGCTGTTGCCTGATTGCATACTTCTGGTTCCACATGAGCTGTGTGATTGACTGATCAATTCATAAATCTGGTGTTAAGAATTCTGAGGTTCTACTGTGCTGCAGTTAAAAGCCCACAGCTTGCCGGTGATAGCTGACCTGGGCTAAGAGGCAGTTTAATTGCACTGGGAAAAATTAAGGTTCAGACTGCAGCCAGAACTCTGGGACCCTTCCACCTTGCAGGGTCCTAGATCCCAGACTACACCAGAAAAACTACTCCACAACCTGAGCCCCACTCAGCTGGCAACAGCCAGCCACAGGTTTTTAATTGCAGTCTAGACATACTCAGGATCACGCCTCCTGTACTATATGAAGAAATGTATGTGTGTAAACAAGAAGTAATTCCATGTGATGTGAAGTTCAAAGCAAATTGAATAGCTTATTCAAATTACTGCAGAAGTAATTCTGGTATCACGGAAAAGCTCTGCAGTCTAGACATAGCCCGAGTGATCCATTCCCTGTCCCCCATTCCCAGCTTCTGGCAAACAGAGGTTACAGACACCATTCCTGCCCATCCTGACTAATTCCCATTGATGGACCTATCCTTCATGAATTTATCTAGCTCTTTTTTTTAATCCTGTTATAGTCTAGGACTTCACAACATCCTCTGGCAAGGAGTTCCACAGATCGATGTGTGTTTAGGGTTGCCAGGTGTCCGGTATTGACCCGGACAATCCTGTATTTTAGCTTCCTGTCTGGTAAAAAAAATTCAGAAAATACCGGACACCTAAAATGTCCAGTATTTTCTGATTTCTTTCCTGGACAGGAGGCAAAAATACCAGATACCTGGCAACCCTACGACACACTTAGCAACTGGGCCCAGCCCCTGGCTTCACCCCCTTCCAGGCCCATGACACCTCCAGCCCTCCACCCCCGGATCCCCTGCCTACTGGGTTCCACAGAGAAGCTGTGTTCTGGCTTGATCAAGAAAACAAAATGGATGCTGGCAAAAAGCCTAAAGACCAAGGGGAAGCAATGCCTTCCCTGGTCTTAGTGCTCAACTACTCCCCTGTTCCTATCTCTATTCTGACTCTGCATGCACTCTGAAAGGGGCCATGCTGTTTTAATGCTGTTTTATTATTTACATTTTTTTTTTCCTTAATAAGTTTTCCCCTGGTGGGTTTTTGGGGAGGGGTGTTAGGTATTTTTGATTAAACCATCTGGAACCCTATGTGTGTTGTATGAAGAAATACTTCCTTTTCTTTGTTTTAAACCTGGTACCCATTAATTTGGTCACCCCTAGTTCTTCCATTATGGGAAGGAGTAATAACTCTTCCTCGTTCACTTTTCCACACTAGTCATGATTTTATAGACCTCTGTCATATCCTCTCTTATTCATCTCTTTTCCAAGTTGAAAAGTCCTAATTGTATTAATCTCTCCTCGTATGGTAGTCATTCCATACCCCTAATCATTTTTGTTGCCCTTTTCTCAACTTTTTCCAGTGCCAATATATTTTCTGAGATAAGGCAACTACTTCTGCACACACTACTTATTCAAGATGTGGGCATTCCATTGATTTATAGAGAGAAAATAAGATATACTCTATGGCTATGTCTACACTGGCATGAATTTCCGAAAATGATTTTAATGGAAAAGTTTTCCGTTAAAAGCATTTTCGGAAAACCGCGTCTAGATTGGCCATGGACGCGTTTCCGCAAAAAAGCCCCGATCGTCTTTTTCACAATCGGGGCTATTTTGCAGAAAACAGTACTATGCTGTCTACACTGGCCCTTTTGCGCAAAAGTCTTTCAGAAAAAGACTTTTGCCCAAACGGGAGAAGCATAGTTTTTCCGGAAAAGCACTGATGATTTTACATGAGATCATCAGTGCTTTTCCAGAAATTCAAGCGGCCAGTGTAGACAGCTGGCAAGTTTTTCCGGAAAAGCAGATGATTTTCTGGAAAAACTTGCCAGTCTAGACACAGCCTATGGGTACATCTAAACAGCAGTGTTATTTTGGAATAAGGGCCATTATTCTGAAATAACAATGTGAATGTCTACACAGCACTTCCATTATTTCAAAATAATTTCAAAATAGCGAATGGCTTATTCTAACTTCTGTAAACCTTATTCCAGGAAGAATAATGCCTATTCCAAAATAGCTATTTCAGAATAGCAGTAGTGTGGATGCTCCACTTCTGCTATTTCGAAATAGTTCCTCCCCAGGGCCATTCATACTAATTACTCCCCAGTGCCACCTGGAGTTCTAAATCAAGGTAGCACGTCCATATTAGGGAAACCTGCCTTGCATTAATTTTGAGGTGTCCCTGTAGTGTAGACGTTCTATTTCAAAATAAGCTATTCTGGAGTATTTCTTCCAGAATAGCTTATTCCAAAATAATCTTGTAGTGTGGCTGTAACCTGTCTTATTCTCTCTCCTTTTCTTAATAATTCCTAACTGCTGCACATTGAGTAGATGTTTTCAGAGAACTAATCTACAATGTCTCCAAGATCACTCTCTCAAATTGTAACATCTAATTTAGCCATTTCCTTGCCCAGTCACCTAGGCTGTGTCTAGACTACATGCCTCTGTCGGCAAAGGCATGTAGATTAGACAGATCAGAAAAGGCAAATGAAGCCGCGATTTAAATGATCGCGGCTTCATTTACATTTACATGGCTGCCGCGCTGACCCGACAAACAGCTGATGAGCTGTTTGTCGGCTCGCCGCTAGTCTGGACATTCCCCCTGTCGACATCAAAGCCCTTCGTCGGCAGCCCCGTTATTCCTCGTGGAATGAGGTTTACCGGGGCTGCCGACAAAGGGCTTTGATGTCGACAGGGGGAACATCCAGACTAGCGGCGAGCCCACAAACAGCTGATCAGCTGTTTGTCGGCTCACCGCGGCAGCCATGTAAATGTAAATGAAGCCGCGATCATTTAAATCCCGGCTTCATTTACCTTTGCTGAACAAACAAATCTACATGCCTCTGCCGACAGAGGCAGGTAGTGTAGACGTACCCCTAGTTTTGTGAGATTCTTTTGAAGCTCTTCACAGTCTGCTTTGAACTTAACTATCTTGAGCGATATTTAATTATCTGCAAATGTTGCAACCTCACTGTTTTCCACTGTCTCCAGATTTATTTATTAATATGTTCAATAGAATTGGTCTCAGTCAGGAGCCCTAGAGAACACCACCTCTCTCCATTCTGAAAACTGACCATTTATTCCTAACCTTTGTTATCTTTTGACCAGTTATCAATCCATCAGGAGACCTTCCCTCTTATCCCATGACAGGTTTCCTTGCTTAAAAACCTTTGGTGAGGGACCTTTTCAAGGCTTTCTAGAAAGCTAATAACACTATACTGACTGGATCCCCCTTATCCACATGCTTATTGACCCCTGAAGTATAATTTCCCTTTACAAAAACTATATTGACTTTTCCCAAAATATTATGTTCATCTGTGTGTCTGACAATTCTGTTATTTACTCTAGTTTCAACCAATTTGTCTGGTACTGAAGTTAGACTTATCAGCCTATAATTACCAGGATTACCTCTAGATTCTTTTTTAAAAAATTGGTGTCATATTAACTATCCTCTGCTCATTTTGGTACAGAAAATGATTTAAAGGATAAGTTGCAAAGCACAGTTAGTAGTTCCACAATTTCACATTTAAGTTCTTTTAGAATTCTTGGATGAATGCCTTCTGGTCTTGAATGGCTCAGGTTTGAGAATCTCTCTCACTTCCTTTGCCATGAAGACCAATGCAAAGAATCCATTTAGTGTCTCTGCCACGACCTTATTATCCTTGAGTTCTGCTTTAGCATCTCAATCATCCAGTGACCCCACTATTTGTTTAGCAGGCTTCCTGCTTTTTAAGTATCTAAAACAATTTTGCTATTTCTTTTTGAGTTTTTGGCTAGATGTTCTCCAAATTGCTTTTTGGCTTTCCTAATTATATTTTTACACTTCATTTGACAGAGTTTATTTCCTCACTAGGATTTAACTTCCACTTTTTAAACAAGGCCTTTTATCTCTCATCATTTCTTTTGGCGTGGTTGTTAAGCTATGGTGGCACTATTTTTGGTTCTCTTACTATGTTTTTTAATTCAGTGTATACATTTAAGTTAAGCCTCTTTTATGGTATCTTTGAAAAGTTTCCATGCAGCTTGCAGGGTTTCACTTTTGGCACTGTACCTTTTAATTTCTATAAAATTAAGCTAATTTTTGTGTGATTGCCCTTTCTAAAATTAAATACCATAATGTTTGAGATGTTGTGGGTTTTTTCCCCGCCACGGGAATATTAAATTGAATTATATTATGGTCACACATGATTACACTTAGCGAACTTCAGCTGGAAACTTCAGAACGTCAAAGCTAAAAGAAGGTAGTAATAGAACTACACTTGACAGAGAGAGGAGTGCCTAGAAAAATTGGCACATACCCAGCTAAGTGAAGGTCAACAAGGCACATAAGGCTAAATTTTTAAAGGCATGTCAACACCTAAAGATGTAGAAAGGTGTCTAGTATGATTTTCGACAGACTGGGGTACCTAATTACCCTTAAACATCTGGTCTATAGTGTCTCAACAAGGGAGGCTCCCTTTTGGCTCACATGGTAAAATGATGCCTTTGTTCTATAGGAGGATCTCAGGCAGCATTATGCAGGATGCACTAACAGGTGTTCTGACCACCACTAATCACTTTTATCTGCACAGAAGGGAAGTAGGGAGACTGTCACATCATAAGCATGGTAGGAAACATTTCCACGGGGAAGTCAACAGTCTCATCAGGCCCCTGGACAAGGAGGGGGTCAGCTATGTGCTCCCAGAAGGAGCAGGGCCTCAGATGGAAGGGGTAGGCCTGGGGCACATCACGCCCCTGACCCCCAGACCTCAGTGCTGCCTGAAACATACCACATGGTGCACCAGCAGTGATTTAAAGGGCCCAGGAGTCCTGGGCCCTTTTCAATTGCTGGACTCCAGGACAGTTGTCCCCTTCCCACCACTGGCGGCCCTGCATCTCCAGTGTAAAGCAGAGTGTAATTTTTATTTTTGTTGATGATTGAATCTACCTGCTCGTTTCTCCTTGCACCTTGGCTCTTCCAAAAGTGTCAATGCACAGCATGAATAGGCAAGAAATATTATCATTTTAGATCAAGGGGAGGCTTCATACTTCTTCAGAGTGAGGGCCATATCTTAACACCTCCCCTTTCATACTGGCTCCTATCGTCCCATTTAAAACCCAGAACCCCCTTTGGCTTCAACAGGAATTGCTTACTTGGGGAATGATATGTTAGGAAAGTGTTTAAGCTCCTTTAAATACAATTTAGTGGGTGTAAAAATGAGAAGCCACCTCCCTTTTCTCTGCAGAGCATTGTCAAATGAATACACAGAATACAACTGGGAATCTATTGGACTTCAAGTTCTAAATAATAGATATAGGGACAGTGGAACAGCTACCCCAAGAAATGCACCAACTCTTTAGAGAATGAAGAATGGGTCATTTAAGATGTCAGTGGGGATTACACAGACAGGAGTCCTGCAGAATCAAATTTGTCATTTCTCTAGCACCACAATGAGACAGTTAGTTCTACAGTCAGAAAAAAGGAGTGTTCCCTATTAACTCACCAAAGCCTCTTCCTGAATTAATCAGAAAAGCCAAATTCTTCTCAGTTATGCCAATATAACTATGTGGGAATCAACTGACTGGTTACATCTCAACAGCTAGGTAGCACTAGGCCTGATCAGTATAGTACTTGAATGGGAGAGTTAGAAGCAAAATTATTAATCCAGAACTCACGTCAAATTCTCGTCTTGGTTACACTGCACAGTTGCCACTTGAGATTAGTGGGGATACAATAGCAGAATTAAGGGGATAT
Source organism: Pelodiscus sinensis (assembly GCF_052426305.1). Classification (NCBI taxonomy): domain Eukaryota; kingdom Metazoa; phylum Chordata; order Testudines; family Trionychidae; genus Pelodiscus; species Pelodiscus sinensis. Next base: position 32,370,238 of record NC_143065.1, read on the forward strand.
TTTTTGACCAGTATTTGTAGAAACCTAAGTTATAACTTCTTAGTTGTATATTATTGTTTTTCTTGAAGAATTCCTCCTTATCCAGCCAAACTCTGCAGAGTACGTCAGAACAAACTAGATCACAGCTCTGGGTGGCAGGGTCTACTGCAGATATAAAAATAAACTGATAGAGCTCAATCAAAATGTAAGTGTTATCAGCCTGGTTCAATCATGTGCTCTTGTTTTTGTGCATAGAAAGATTTGGAAAGCAGTGAAAGTTGGCTTGACTGCAGGCATGCAAGCAAGATTTTAAACAAACACGCACACACAAAATCCACAAACCACCACTCCTAACAAGATAGTGGGAGCTGAACTGAACTGATGTTGCCTTGTTATTGTACTATATAACATATGGCTTGCACAAAATCCAAACAACATTGTTCCATTTAACAGAAGGGGAAAGAACCGTGTTCACTGCATACGCCAAAGTCATCTGATGATTTTTTTTAAAGCTTCCTTAATGGTCCAGCTATTGCTGCAGCCTGCTGTAAAGCCCAATCTCTGAGCCATGACAGATGCAAGGTTTATACTTCAGGAATAGAGGAAGCCTCCATTGCCAAAGCTGCCGTCTCTTTCATATTTGGAGTCAGTGAAGAACTGGTCTTCCTCACAAGCCATTTCCTCAAGTTTTCAGGTTGTCCTCCGTGCGTTCCAGCCCACTTCTCTAAACACAGCCTAGGGATGCACAGTTACAAGGTTATTTACAGGTTTTGCTCTCATAGCTGCCATCCCAGCAGTGTTGTCCTGCAGACAATGTTGCTAAGAAGAGCACTGACAGCATTATCAAGCCACAGACCCATACGGTGTCTACAGCAGCATCCATCAGAAAACCCTCTTCCTCACCTACCTCACTATATATCATGTATGCTTGGGACTGAACATTATTGTGTTTAAGCTGCTCCTTTATTCATCACTTCCATCCGACTCCCACGCTCATCAGGTTAACTGTGCAAACAATATTGGGAACCTGGCCTTAGGTCATTCGGTGACTCCTGAACACTCTGCGTCAATCACACCCACAGCCCATCAGGAGTGAGCCAGGAAACCTTATTAATCCTTTGTATACATGAAACCAAACAGCATATCTACAGCAGGGAAATGGTCTCATAAGCAGCCCCCATGACACTTGTTCAGCTCTAACAGCACCAACAGCATGAGGATTCCTAGGGCTGCTACCGAGGACTTTGACACAGTGTCACATAAATCTGCACACAGCAAATGTAATCAAGACCATGGTTGAAACTGGTGATAGTTCCTAATGTCCTGGTGACACGTGCTCAGCCAGGCAGAACTAACTGGACATAGCAGCAAAAGGAAGATCTTTAGATACATTTCCAAGTGTAAAACGGATTTGCTTTAAATGAGTAATGGTGGGATCTTATTGCTATAACCACAGTGTTGCCTCTGGCCCTCCTCTCTCTATCACTTGTTGATATGTTCATCTGTATTTGGACTGTAAGCTCTTTGTGGCAGGGACTATGCTTCCCTTAATTCTGTGAAGTACCTGGCACACTTTGGTGCCATACAAGTGAAAATCGAAAACACATTTTTTACCCTGGTTGCAGATTATTGGCCCAATGTCGATGTGCTGACACCAAAGTGTGTGGTCTGAGTTTTATCTGCTGACTCTTCCCCCTCCCGCCCTCCCTTATCAGGAAATACTTATCACCATACAGCTTAGCACTTTCCAAGGGGGAGTCTTCCTTTGTCTCATTGACACATGGGAATGGAGCCAAGCAAACAGGCAGGGGAAGTACGTGCTTATCTACTTGGCGAGGAGAAGTCAGATAGGGTTCACATAGAAACTTCCTCCATCCAGTCACAACACGGGGAAGGGGGAGCATTTAGTTAGATCATAAACAAAACAAAGGGCTGCTGGCCTATGGTTTCTTTTGGTGTAAGTATCACAGCCACTATAGCTAGCCAGTAGGTTTCCCAAACAACTGCTGCTAAACAATATTTCTGCTTTTCTAAAGCTTTGCTTGATGCACAGAGACTAAGGGTTCAATTTTCAAAAGAGCTCAACATAGCAGATGCAAGGGGCTCTTTTGAAAATCATGGCCTTTTTTGATACCAAAATGGGCTCTAAGATAATTTGGAAACCAGGCCCCTTTTGTATATATGAACCTCCGGCTCCACATGACTTGTCCAAAGTCACCCAGCAAGCTTATTGTTCACTGTGAACTGAACCTATGCCTTCTAATTCCTTTTCTCGTCTGGCTTCAGACTCTTGACTTCCACCTCTTACAGCCTCTCTACTATGGTGGGAGAGCCATCTCCTCCACAGATCCACCTCATCCATAATCCGTCTGTTTTCATAATTACCCCCAGGCTTCTTTCTCCTTTACTATGGAGTACCTCCTAATCCTGCTCCCTCTGATCTTTGTTATTTCACCTTATTGCTTATGTATTGTTTTACTCTGGGAACTCTCTGGTACTCAGCTAAAATGAAAGATCCTATCTGAAATCAAGTTGTACAGCTAATTAAACTGGGAAAATAATGTTTGTGGTTGGATTGAAGATATGCTTCAAAGACATTATACAAGGTCAACTGTGAATTACAACAGCTACAGCCATTGGTTGTGAATGTAAAAACACAGACAACAGCAAGATTTTGCTCTGATGCCATCTTTCTATTGCCATAACCCAATAGCCCAGTAAAGGAGATGATATGGGAAAGCAAAGAAAACCTTTGACTAGGACACATCAGTTCTTTCTAACTCCAACCATTCCATTTCTGGAATGGAAATGAAATGGCCATTGATCTATATGAGCTAAATCAACAATGAACTTATCTCCTCTGGAATAACACTATTGATGAAGTGAGTCAATCAACACTTGTTTTTTCCCATATTTTTTATAGAAATTAAGTTAAATGGGGAAGTGGATTTCTATCTGTTTGTCAAATATTGTATACAATAGTTTTTGAGAGCTGTTTATCTGTTCTAATTGCATAATACTAGCAGCTACCAATAGATGGCATTTATTTGCTTCTGCCATCTGGAACAACTTTCCTGTGCAGTATTTCTCTCAGCCTCATTGACTCTCCATGCATTTCAAATCTCATCAGAAAGAATCTCTTTTCTCCCTTGACTCTGCCTCTTAATTTTTCAATTTCTCTCTCCTTCTGTTATTAACAGTACACCGCCAATAATAGATAATTCTTCAGTGTAACTATATTTGCAAAGAATTTATATTTCTGAGTTACCACTGATATGAAATAAGATTTTACTACTTATTATCAAAGCAAGTTATTCAGGGATGTGATATAGACCGTACAATGAGAGCCTAGGATGAGGAACTGCATAAACGAAGACTCCTCTGGCTCAGACTTCATTTGTCCTATTACAATGGCTCATTACATTATATTCAAATGCTGAATTTTATTTACTTATCCCCATGATGTATTCATCTCTGTTCCATGTCATCTAAGATATTAACCAAAATGAATAGCCACTTGATATAAAAGAGAATCTTGAATGGACCATTTCCCCCTCTCCTGCTGACACCCTCCATTCCTTCTCCATCAAAACAAAATGTACCAGTTTATTCAGTGGGAAGTTCTAATTTAAATCCCATGTAGATCAGATCTGGAAAGAAAGCATGTAATTCTACCAGTGACATAGTCCAGGAGATATATTTCAGCCCCTCCTCTGAGTTTTCAACAGGGATCAAGTAGCCAAATAGCAACTTCCAAATAAGCAGTAATTAACCGATGATTAATTCTGACCACATTCCAGTGGAATTATGTGTTATCCTCCAGTTAAATAGCCAAACAGCTCAACATGATTAACAAGAAATCAGAGACTAACAAGGGGAATTAAGGATGATTTGCCACCGATCTCCTATCAAAAACTGTTGCCAGATAAACACATGCATAAAGCTGTCTGCTGGCTATTCCTCACCACACACAAATCATGGCAGCCGCTGTATCAGATTGCCGAGGAACTAATCAACATGTTGGTTTTCTGAGTTAATTTCTCACGCTCAAAATATTGGCTGGCAGTGGCCAAAGAGAGGGGGCAGGCATGAGCTTCTCACTTCTGTTCAACCAGGGCATGCAGTTTCAGAACAAGTGGGAAGTGGAGTGTGCTGCTAATATACACAGCAGTCAGCCAGTCATAAAGCAGAGTTCCTATTATTAGCAGATTTAAAGGAGCTCAAACTAGGTCAACTGCCCAGAGCAGGAGGGGGCACTTGAATGGCTTCCACTCCTGTTAAAGTGGCCAAAGCACCTCCTCCTTTGGTTAGGTGGCTTTCATGTATCTTTCTGCTGGTCATAACAAAAACTTTGCCCAAAGTTCCCTGGCACCATTCCAATACTATAATCAACCCTCTCTGCTCTACCCGAATGATCCCACAACTCTTCTCCTTATATCCAAAGTGGACATTGATCTTATACCACTATGACCTCTCCTTTCCTTATTAAAGTAGGGACCCAATCACTTTTTAACCAGATCATCCTTTGGAGAACTCAGTACCTCAGTGATATCTTGCCTAAAGAAGTGTGCTTTGATATAGGATATAGGATCCAGAAGGGTCCTTTGTTTTCCCCACACACCTGTTCCAAAGTCACTGTGGGTGCGTCTACACAGTACCCTAAATTCAAAATAAGACATGCAATTTGTGTGACACAAATTGTGTATATTATTTCAATTATATTTTGAAATAGCTTATTTTGAAATTTGGTGCATCTTCACGTATCAAATTTCAAATAAATGTGCTACAGTAAAACTCCAATAGTCCAGCATCCAATAGTCCAGCACTCCTGATAGTCCGTCATCAAAATGGCAAGAGCCCAGTGAGTGAGCTTCGGCAAAAAATGAGTCACAAAGTAACAGCGGCAGCAGCTGAACTGAGCAAAAAGGGTAAAAAAGGCTTAAAAAAACTAAAACATTACAGTATACTGTATACAGTATGTACAATAAAAAGGGTTAAGAACACTTTATATACAGTATATAATGTATACAGTATATATATAACCATCTTATAGTACCTCCTGATAGTCCGGCATATCTGATAATCCGGCACCACCTAGGTCCCATAGGTTCCGGATTATCGGAAGTCTATTGTATTTTGAGACATCCTTTAACCCTCATGGAATGAGGATTACAGGGATGCCAGAATAGCGCGCCCATTCTTTCAAAAAGTATTTTGAAATAATGGGCGTGTTTCAAAGATGTGGGTTAGCTATTTTGGGATACCTGAGTTATCCCGAAATAGCTCCACTGTTTAGATGTACCCAGAGATGTGTGCAAGCAAAATATCTCTGCTAGAAAAATACTGTTCTCTGGCTATTTCAAGACTATTGTAAAGCTACCATCAGTGTTTGCATTTACATGTGTCAGCAGCACTTCATGTATTTCGCTCCCACTGTGTCATTCATGAATGGTCAGTCACACATAGGGATCACAGAACACAGACTCAATAGAGGAAATTGCAGCATTTGATTTGTAGTTTTAATTTCTGTTTAGCTTGACAATTCACAGATTCCAAGACCAGCAAACACCTTAGTGATAGTCCAGTCTGACTAGTATAAGAATAAGTTATAAACCACAACTTGTAGAAAAACATTTGATCTTCACTTAGAAATTGTCAGTGATCAAGAAATCACCACACTCTTTGTAAGTTGTTCCAATGATTAACCCTCCCTGTTAAAAATGTGCACCTTATTTCCAGTCTGAATTTGTGTAGTTTCAACTTCCAGCCATTGGTTTGTCACATGCCTTTCTCTGAAGAGCCCATTATTAGTTATTATTAATTATTTGTTCCCCCAGATGCATACTTACAGACTGTAATCAAATTGCACCTTTAACCTAGACTTTATTAAGGGAACTAGATGGAGCTGCTTCAGTCCATCACTATAAGATATGGTTTTTAATCCTTCAGTCATTATTGTGGCTCTTTTCTGAAGCCTCTGCAATTTATGAACATTCCTTTTGAATTATGAGCAACAAAACTGGACACAGTATTATTGCAGCAGCACTCCCACTAGTGCCAAATATAGAGGTACAATAGGAGTAGGAGTAGGAATGGAGTATTTATGCATCCAGGATAGCCTTTGCTCTTTTGGCCACAGCCTGACAATGGGAGCTCATGTTCAGCTGCTTCATCAAGACTCCCAATCTTTTTCATGACGTCCAAATCATTTTGAGTGTCACTGATTCCCAGCATAGAAAGCCCATATATGTTCTTTGTTCCTAGAGGCCTACATTTACATTTAGCCTATTAAAAAGCATACAAGAGACTCTCGCAGTCTCCTCCTTAACTTAAGCAGCTCTGGCTATAGACCTCCAGTAAAGATTTTCCACTACTCTCACGTTTGGACATGAATCACTTTCTAGCACTCAATATTGCCAAAACCAAGCTTTAAAAAACATGAGTCGGTCTCCAAAGATTCATGAGCTTTTTAAAAAATGTTTCTTCTGGTTTTAAGCTCTGGGAGAAGGGATCGTGACATTTTCAAGTCTCCATCAGCAACCATGTGGGCCGAAAACTTTAATTAAAAAAAACCCCATAATCTAAGGTTCTTCGAAACATGTTTCCAGGATAGGGTTGCCAGATGGTTAAAAAAAAAATACCGAACACCCGCCCCCCTCCAAAAAAAAAAAAAAATCCACCAGGAAAAAATTATGTCAAAGAAAAAAATGTGGGGGGGAGACCAAGACCAAAGTTGTTGAGCAAAAAAAAGGGGGGAGGGACTCCAAGACTTATTAAGCAAAAAAAATATTAAAATAAAACAGCATTAAAACCTTGTGGAACCAGGTAAGCAGGGTTTTTGGGGTCGAGGGCCTGGGGGTGTTGGGAGTTTGGGGGCGGGAGGCCGGGCACTGAATGTTTGTAGGGTTGCCAGGTGCCTGTCATTTTCACCTCCTGGCCGGGAAAAAAATCAGAAAATACCAGACATCTTAGGGGTCTGGTATTTTCTGAATATTTTTACCAGAAAGGAGCCGAAAATACCGGACTGTCCAGGTGAATACCGGTCACCTGGTAACCCTATTCCAGGAGCTGGGGCTTTAAGATAAACAGTAAACATCAAACAACTTATGATAAAAATCACAAGAGTTGGCAACAGCAACAGGCAAATGCTACTCAAAAAATTTTTATAAATAAAAATTTGTAACTGAATTAGCTGTGGCAAGGCTGACTACCAAGTAAATGCCTCCTTGTGGCCCTGCTGTGCTGTTTTCCCTTCAACAGCTCTACCCCATCTCTTTCAGTCTTAGTTCTTCTGACGTGCCTAGACTACTTAGGTCTATGTGGCATCATTTTTTATCATTTGGTAGGCAGCTAGTCCTTCCATCATGGAAGAAGCCTATAGAATTTTAAAGAAAATGAGAACCACTCTATAGGGTTTTTAAAAAATCCCATAAAAACGTACAGAGAAGATTTTTTACCATAGAACTCGACAGGATGGGTAAGACAGCCTATTGAGAAGGGTTCAGTTTCACCTAAATTGTATGGAGCCTTAGTAAAGTTCTATTGAACCCTCTGGATTTCAACTTGATTGAATGCTATGACACTTTTTTTTTTATAAAACTTTGCCATTTCTTTCAAATATGGCTACTTTGGGGCAAACCAACACAATCATGGCATAATAATGTGAGTACTTTACACCCCTAATTGAAACCAATAACATCTAAAGGGGAATTAAAGCCACTTGGCATATACCCCAGTCAAGGTCAGCTAGGGCATGAAAGAGTCCATGATTAAATAACCCAGGGCTTTGCCACTGTGAAAAATAAATAGCACTATGTATCTTGTTTCCACATCTTTGCTGGCTTAATAAATAGCTCTGATCCTAGTGCTCTACAGGCCAGACTCTTAAAATGACCTTGGTGTCTCTTCTGCCTGGGCCAGTAGAATCAGCATATATCTAAGAGAGAGGACATAGTAACTGGAGTGGGTGTATTTTCCATAATGCATTCCTGGCAGTTGAACAAAGAGCAAAGGTATCATCAGCCCCCAGGGATAACAGCTGTCCCTTCCACCCAGCAGCACGGCAAATCCTGGTTGCATGTAGCTATAAAATGGAAAGAAAATGTCAAAGTCAGGGGAAAAGGGAGAATCTGGGGCTTTGGGGAAATAACACATTGAGCAAGACCTCCCCTTACTAGCCCAGGCCAGCTCCTTTGTCTGTCCTCAGGTTCCAAACATGAGCTGGACAAACCCAAATCCAAACCTACGCTCTCTTGCTCAGCTAGTTCTACAACAACCGTGATCTACACGAGGGAGGGTATGTCTACACTACCCCGCTAGTTCGAACTAGCAGGGTAATGTAGGCATACCGCAATTGCAAATGAAGCCCGGGATTTGAATTTCCCGGGCTTCATTTGCATAAGCGGGGCACCGCATTTTTAAATCCCCGCTCGTTCGAACCCCGTGCAGCGCGGCTACACGGGGCACGAACTAGGTAGTTCGAACTAGGCTTCCTAGTTCGAACTACCGTTACTCCTCGTGGAATGAGGAGTAACGGTAGTTCGAACTAGGAAGCCTAGTTCGAACTACCTAGTTCGTGCCCCGTGTAGCCGCGCTGCACGGGGTTCGAACCAGCGGGGATTTAAAAATGGCGGCGCCCCGCTTATGCAAATGAAGCCCGGGAAATTCAAATCCCGGGCTTCATTTGCAAGTGCGGTATGCCTACATTACTCTCCTAGTTCGAACTAGGAGGGTAGTGTAGACATACCCGGAGTTATTTTGAAATAACTCCCCTTATTTCGAAATAACAAGCGGAGTATCCACACTACCAAGCCCATTATTTTGAAAGAATAACTCCTGCTTTCCATGAGGAGTAACACTTATTTAGAAATAGCTATTTCAAAATAGCAGTAGTGTGGACGCTCCACAACCACTATTTCAAAATAAGTACTCCCCAGAGTCATTCAAAGTAATTACTCCCCAGTGCTTCCTAGGGCTCTAAATTGAGGTCGTGCATCCACATTAATGGAGCCTGCCTCAGACTAATTTCAAGGGTTCCCAGTAGTGTGGACACACTGTTTTGAAATTATTATTTCAGGAGTTATTATTTCAAAATAAGTTATTCTGAAATAATTTCATGGTGTAGGCATGCCCGCAGAAATATACTCTTTGTTTGCCTCACTAGAGATTTCTAGCTAAAGCAGTTCAGAACACAGAAGAATATTTTCACACTCTTCTCCCCACCCCCAATCTCTGATGAAATGTAAAGATGCCTGAGATTTTCAGACCATCACTATCCCAGGAGTCCCTTAGAGCCAAGGGAAGAGGGAATCTTCAATCTGCCTTATGCCCTGGAGTTCCAATTTTTGACACCGGTAGACTGAGCGCTGCTCACTAAACCAAATCTAACACTCTAAACAGAGTGAGTGCAATGCCTTAATTTGGACTGAAAACAAGTGCAGCTTCTCTCTTTTTCTTCTAAGCAAAGAGAAAAGAAAGCCTTTGAACAGGCTGTGAACAAACATACTATTTAAACCAAAAGAGACCTATGCCAAGGTTAGCAGCATTTCCTCTGGTGAAGAGCAAGCTGTCTCCAATCCAGCCATGAAGATGCTTAACCATTCCTAATCCCTTGCGTTAAAATGTAATAAAAAGGATGTGTTCCAGGCTGGCTCCCTGCAAGGCTAAAAGGTTTCTGCTGATTCATGTCCTGCTGATTAACCCTTGTCTTTCCACAAGGACCCTGGGCTGGAGCATCAGGCTTTCCCCTTGCATGACCTAACTGTGTGGGACACTATGCCATATTCACTTGTCATCACAGGATGACTACAACTTCCTTGAGGTACTATGGCAGCTCAGGCAGACACAGATTAATGTTCAAATGACTCAGAATGAAACATTTTGATTAGGCTCAATTCAAACCAAACCTAATTTTTTTTTCTAACAGAAAAAAAAATTACAAAATTTCAGCACAAAGCAAAACTGCATTTTCCGTCAATAAACACTGATGGAAAAGTTCCCAGCCAACATTAGTGAGCAGAAAAAAGGGAAACAAAATGAAAATATTGCCGGTGACAAACTAAAATAAGCAATGTCAGAAAGAAATGCCATGTTTATTAGCAGATCTTCAGCTTGCCCTTCTTCTGCTAAAATGAAGTCTTAGACCACTTTATAGTGCACTTCACAAAAACCACCAATGTGTATAAATCATTGTAAGCAGCTTTTAGCAGAGAGCCGATAACTAAACAGGGCCATGGAGACTGAACTCCCCCTGCAGTTCAAGGAAGGTAGAGGACAGAGGGTTGCCTCTCTCTGTGCTGTGTCTGTGCAGTGAGTAAATAGAGGAGATAGTTTTCAGGAGAGCTTTTATAGGTACAAAAATTCAGCCAGCCACACTTCATCATACTGAACTGATACTGATATTACACTCGCATTCTGAGCAGAGTTAGACAATTGTGCTACTACAGCTAACATTATTCTAATCACAAACAGCAATTCTATGGGAAAGAATGGGTGAGGTTAAGGGAGATTTCCTTATTTGCTTGAACACATCAATCACTTTCAATTGCTCTAGATTGAATATATTCTAGGTGCCACAGCTGCATGTAAATAATTTCCCCGGTGATGTTGAGTCTTAAAGATAATGAATGCAAGGCCTGAGAGAAATCTTGGAGTGGGCTTGGAATCTAGGAGACAGTATTCTAAGAGTGGGTGATATCAGAACCATGCCAAGGGAATGCCCTGCATAAACAGAGGATTCATGGAGATTACAGATGCTCTAGCAAGAGATGAGCAGAAGCTTCAAGGCAACTACAGGTATGTAGCACACTGTTGGAAGCCACAGCAGAAGTTAATTGAGTCTTACTAACAAGGCAGCTGCAGAAAGTTGTACAACTGCTGGGCCTGCTTGGTCTTAAGAACCAAGCTGCTAGCAAGGCATGGGTCCCGAGCAGCCTGACAAATCCGGGACAAGGAGCAATGTGTGCAGTTACCGTTATTCTTTAAATAGAAAGTATCAGGAGTCAAGGTGTAAGCTGATCACCTACGGGTGACTGGACATGATTCAAATCCCTTCCTCGTGAGAAGTGTTGTATAATTGGCCAGGTGCATTACTAGGGACTTGGTGTGGTGGTGAAGTCACCTTTTCCTGGAACATCAGGAACTAGCTCTTCAGAGAGACAGTACGCTGGATATGGCTGATCAATGGTCTCACTCGGCATGGTAAACTTATGACCCAGTAGGCTGAGCAAGTATCGGAGCTGCTAGCCCATGCATATCCATCTGCTCTTCCTCCCTTCAAGATCTTTTGGTCTATAACTAGGGCCCAGCCTGTACCCACCCTACATGCCAACAACAGGGCAACTAACAGCACCCACACAAGGGCCATCCCCTCCCTCTTACTCTCTTGTCTGCCTTTCTCTCTTTCATGACCTCTGCTGAGACATGTCAGAGTATGCTTAGGCAGCCAACTCTGTGGGAACTCCAGCTCTGAAACACCCTCAGGAGAAAAATAGTGGCTGCTCAGCACATACCAGCAGCCCCACCATCCAGCTTTCCCCTCTTCTCCCAGCGTCTCCTGCCTGTTGTGATCAGCTGTTCAGTGGTGTGTAAAAAATGCTGGGGGAAGGGGCAGAGCATGTTTGGTGAGGAGAGAGCCATGAGGGAAGGGTTGGAATAGGCACAGGGCCAGGGGCAGAATGGAACCTGAACACATACACACACTGGGAAAATGAAGATGGTGGCACCGGTGAGAGCGAGTGCACACTGTATGTTCAACGAGCATTTGAACATGCTGTGCACAGTGGGTACTTCATGAGCAAGCACATGGCTGTGTGAGCTGTGCACACCAGGCCCTGCACAGGAACGTATCGTGAATATTGCAAGAGCAGGCTCATGACGGTTTGCCTGACTGTGAGCCGTGAGTGTAGGGCCCTGTGCAAAATGCACAGTAGCCAGCGTTCTCTCTCTATTGTTTGTAGCAGGCTGGGCTGGTGTAAAGCCACTGGTGTTTGTTACCCTCACTCACCCTGTGCTCCTTCCCTGTTACAGGCATGCAGGCCTCATAAATCTTGCCCTGAGAACTGGCTGGGGACAGGGTTGGAGCAGACAGCTGCATGGCTAATTTTAGTTCAATCTGCAGAAGCCAGGCTAGTTTACTCTTGATAGAAAAAGTCACTTTGAAATAACATTTGCCATGTGCTTTAAAACAGACTCAGACATTAGGATTTTATTGGGGGTGACGGGGTTCCAGCCCATTAAAAGCCCCACATTGGGCCAATCACAACTCTCCATCTGAGAAGGGCTGGGCAAAGCTCTGCTTTAAATCAATCACTTCGTCTTTCAGGTCAAATGGGGCGGAAACCTGCTGCAGAATGACACAAAGGGCTTGTTACCATCAGTTGTTGAGAGGGGCTGTCTCCAGCATGTTTCTAATTCCTCATCATGCTGAGGAGGGAGGGACTGATGTTGGGACCTGAATTCCATTCCCCAGCATGGCCGTGTGATGCACCAGGAATGCCCAGGGCTCAGTAACAATACAGTCGTACAATTCACTGAATGTTTTTATACTTCTAAAAATGTTGATTTCACTTTTTCAAGAAAGTCTTGGGTCAGTTCTCATTTGATTTTCTTTACAGGTAGCACCAAACTCTTGGAGCCGGGCACCACTAGAATTTTAGAAACACTTTGGCTCCTGGACTGGTTCTGACCAGTGTACAGGTTAATCTCCCTGATCTGACAACCATGGGACCTGATCGGTCCTGAAGGAGGGAGTTTGTTGAACCAGAGGAGGTCAACACCAGCTCTCTGCCTCCAGTCAACATGGGCTCCTGCCCCAGCAGCCCCATTGCCATCAACCCCACTGTTGCTTCCCTGGCAAGACTCCTGGCCCTGCTGTCACTGGCCCTGCTGTCACCACCACGGCAGAGCTCCTGGCCAGTGAGGCATTCTGGTTCAGGAACATCAATGGTCCGGCATTTCCAGACCAGAGACTCCCGGTTTACAGAGATTCAACCTGTAGCTCAGTTGTAGCTCTGATCTAAACTTGTTCATTCATCCCTATATTTGGCATATTAACTACACTCGGACAGTTCCAAATGAACTCGCTTGTAGCCACTCCCTACCTGACTGTTCTGGTGTGTTTCTTGGTGTACGGAGTGATGACTTTGAAAAGCAACTCCATGGCTCCATTAATGCCCAGCTTGGTTCCCGCAGAAACTGTGACAACAAAAGACAGGCAGTTAGATCCTGAGCAGCAAGCTTGGGTTGCTGGAATTACAGGTAGATCAGTGAAGAGAGGAGAAGCTTCTGGGATTATTAGGAGATTCTCTGGGCTTCCAAAGGGGACTTTTTAACCATTTTACAGATGTAGGTACAGAGGTACATAGAGATCAAAAGTCACTGACTCAAGGGCAGAGCCAAGACTAGAACCCTGGTATTCTAACGCTTAGGCCTCTGGTCATTTGAATACTTCAGAGCTAACCCATCATTTATAGAAGATATTTCACTTTCTAGAGACAGATTAGGGTTAAATGGAGTCAACCAATCCGCACGTTCGCAGTCAAATGCAGTGACCTATCTGGGAAAGGCTGGCTTTAAAGCTCATCTACAACAATCCCTCGTCAAACCTCCAGTCTCACACAGAATGGGGAGAGCAGGGGAGGTCAGAGCCAAGGGGAGTGAGGGGTTGGAGCAACCCCTCCGTTGCACACCTCACCCTGCTCCCCACTCCACCCCTTCCCAAAGCCCTGACCCTGTTCCATCCTGCATCTTGACCCCTTTTCCCTTCCCCTGAGCAATGCAGTCTGGATTTCAGGGGGCCTGGTGTGGTGGCAACAGGGATTCTCCTGGCCACGTGTGTGATGGGAGCCATAGTGGCCTGGCAACCTGTTCTGCTCCAACTCGCTGTGCCAACCTTCCAGCCCACTGTGCTGCACTTCTCCGTGGCACAGGGAAGTAGAGCGCTCTGGGGCTGGAGTGCTCTGCTTCCCACTGCCACTGAGATGCTGCACACAGCCGGCCAGAAAGGTGGCATGGGGGAGGGGAATGGAGCGGAGCAGGCTGCTGGGCTGCTCCAGCTCCCGCTGCTCTCACAGTGAATATGGGGGGGGGGGGCAACCCCTGCTGTCATTGCACCAGGCCCTGTAATCCCCCGGATCCCTCCCATACATAGAAAGGTTAAAGCAGCTGCCACAGGGCCCCCAAAAGTGCAGGACCAGGGGCAGCCACCCCGATTCATCCTATGGACAGGATGGCTCTGGGGAAAGTTCAGGGGCTGGAGTGAGTGAAGTGGATAGCAGGGGCTCTCTAGGTGAATAGGGATGGCACACAGCCCAAAACAGTTAGGTGCCTCGATAAAGGACAGTTTATTGTCCTAAGCAGGAGGGTGTGGGGCAGGGGAATGAGAAATCTACATCCCATCAGCAGCCAGAGGGAGTCCTGGATGCCTGCCCAAGGCTAGGTTTTTTGGCTGCTTTGTCACTAACTATCCCCCCTCCTTGCCAGAAAGCTGCCAAAGGACCCATCAGTTTATACGGGTCTCAGCCAAGTCATCCGGCTGATGGAGAGTATTGGAAGGCTCACTGGCTACTTTCACAATAGCAATCTATTCATCAGGGATAGTGCAGTGTCCACGGCTACTCCCTGCAGACTGGGGGAGGGAGGATACTGCACACAGGGCTGGCATCACACTCTGGGAAAGGTGCAACCCAGGACAATACGCAGCTACAGTGAGATCTTAACAAGGCTGGGCTGGCTACTTAGACTCCTACCCCCAGGGAGCGTTCAGGGTGTTATATGTTCTTGGGTTCTTTATGGTGCTCCAGTCAAGTAGATGACTTGGGGTATGTCTACACTACCCCGCTAGTTCGAACTAGCGGGGTAATGTATGCATACCGCACTTGCTAATGAAGCCCGGGATTTGAATTTCCCGGGCTTCATTAGCATAAGCGGGGAGCCGCCATTTTTAAATCCCCGCTGCTTCGAACCCCGTGCAGTGCGGCTACACGGGGCTCCATCTAGGTAGTTCGGACTAGGTTCCTATTCCGAACTACCGTTACTCCTCGTGAAACGAGGTGTACCGGTAGTTCGGAATAGGCACCCTAGTCCGAACTACCTAGTTCGAGCCCCGTGTAGCTGCGCTGCACGGGGTTCGAAGCAGCGGGGATTTAAAAATGGCGGCTCCCCGCTTATGCTAATGAAGCCCGGGAAATTCAAATCCCGGGCTTCATTTGCAAGTGCGGTATGCATACATTACCCTCCTAGTTCGAACTAGCGGGGTAGTGTAGACATACCCTTGGAGGGAGGGAAATTCTCCAGTTCTCCACCACGTATGTAAAAGTCTCGGCCTATCTGGGAACAATGCTTGTGTTCTGGCTTCTGCAGATGTGGCACTGAACTAGCAGAGCCAGTGCTGATGTGGGTGGAGCAGGTAGGACACTTTAAGGCACTTGGGTGGGGTTCACCAGGGGAAGTTGTGCAGATCCTAATGATTAGGCCTATGTGGAACAGCACAGTGATGAATTCCCCCTCAGGCTCATTTTTTGAGGTTTACAGGATCTTTCGAAAAAGCCTGCCATTTTCGAAAGAACTGCGTCTAGACCTTTTTTCCAAAAAGCGCCATGATGCGATTATACAAATGAAGTGCAGGATATTTAAATCCCTGTTTCATTTTCACTTTCGAAGTGCCTCGTTTACATCCCTCTGTCGACAGAGGGATGTAGTCAAACGTGCCCTAAGGGAAAGGGTTAAAGGCTATAGTGCAGTGGGCTAAAGCCTTTTAATAGGAAAACAGGTGCACTTAATGAGGGCAGAAGGGGCATGGAAAGGGGCTGAGTGTGAAAAACTGCTCTGTAACCTGAAGACACATTTTAACTGCTTGTCTGTGCTTCTGTCTCCATTACACTCACCCCTTCAACACCAGTTTTCACAGGCAGAGGGACTGAATGCTGGGAGCTGGATGCCTTCCTGAGAAATCCCAATTCATGAGGCCAGCTCCTGCGTAAATCTAAGACCTAGAGGGATGTCTGCCAGTAATGTTAAATCTTAGGAGGAAAGATTTGGAAACCTGGATATAAACAGTTTGGGCAGAAGGTGATGTGAGTGTATAGTAGGGGTTTGGGGAATATGAAAGCCATCTAGAATTATCTGCAGGGGGTAAGTAGCCAGGAGGGAGAGGACACGGTTACGTGAAGCAAAAGAATATAATAGGATTAAAGGAAAATGTGTGCTGCCTCTAAGGAAACATTTCCCCATGAGAAAAAATATCTGAATGCACGGTGGTCTCGTCAGGGAAGAATTAGGAATCCCAGTGCTTGAGTCCCTGAACACTGAAGACTACAAGGGGGAGGATGATCTGGTGGGTAGGGCTTTAGATGGTGGGTACGGCTTCAGGGTTCAGTCTGTCACAGGTTCCCCGCATGATCATTTGTCTCTGTGTGCCTGAGTTGCCAGTCTTCATAATGAGGATAGCAACACTGCCCTAACTCACATGGGTGTTGTGAGCATAAATACAGTAAGCTCATATTCTGTAGGAATAGGGGCCATGTGAGTACTCAAGACATCTGGAATAGACTGAAAGGAATGATCTTGCATCATCTGTACTAAATAGTTTTTCCATGGCTATTTTCTATTATAGTATTTATATCTTCTATAGCAGGGCTGGGCAAAACATGATCTGCGGGAGAGATCCGGCCCGCCAAGCCATCGCATCCAGCCCGCGAGGGCCTCAGCCAGCTCCCGGCCTGCCCTGTCCCCACTCGGCACTCGGTGAAGCCGGCTGCTGCAGGGCCATGTGCTTCTGTGAATGCTGAGAGCCCAGAGGGAAGGGGCAGAGGCTTCTTACACTACTCCTGCCCCCAGTAGCTCCTATTGGACAGTTTCTGACCAGTAGCAGCTGCCTGTTTTCTGGAGAGGCAGCATGTGAAGTGCCTCTCCTTCCTCTTCCCCAGGGCTCACATGGACCCTGTAGCTGCTATGAGCAGTATAGGGGCATGGAAGGCAGGGACCCTGGTTAAGGAACCTGATAGACTGATGGCTGGGAGCCACCCTGGCAAGGTCTCCCAGCTAGAGCCAGCCTCTGGCACCCCAGGTCCTCCCTCCCCCAACCCTTTTCCCCTCCTACCTCATGTAACCCAAACTTTCTGCACCTCTGCTCCAGCTCCCATACACCTTCCCAGACTCTGCATCCCCTCCTACATCCCTCCTCAGGTCACCAACCCCTCCCAGACCCTGCACCCCAACCATGGGTGGGCAGGATAGCCTCCACAGGCTGGATCCGGCCTGCCTACCCCTTTGATCTAGAAGGTGGCCACTCTACCATTCCTCTGACCCAAGGCCAATTGAGACTTGGGGACAGGGGAGTGCATGGAGCCTCCTCCCCCCTACCGGGCGTGCGGCACCAGAGGGAACTTCCAGCTGTTTTGAACCCTGGCAGGGTGGGGACGAGGTGCAAAGACTCCACATGCTCCCCTGCCCTCAGGCCAATCAGGGTCTGTGGGTAAGGAATCACGTAAAGTCTCCTGCCCTGCCCCATCTGCCCGAGTCCCCGCCCCTTCTGGGGCAGCCTGTGACCACTCTCTTCTACAGGCTTTGGATGAGAAGGTTCATTGAACCTTATAGGGAAAGATCCCTCTGAGCATTACCCTTCTGTGACGGTGTACCTTGAGCAGAGATCCTATCTAAATGTAGATGCCAATAGACCTGCTTATACATCAGTGGTGGGCAATAACCACCTCACGGGCTATCTTGATTCACCAGGGTTAGCCCCTGATTGGCCACTGCCATTGTATTTACCTGCATCTCCGCATGTATGGGCACTTGCAGCTTCTGTTGGCTACAGATCACTGTTCCTGGCCCAGTCTGTGCCACTTCACACACCACCCAGGAATAGCGATTTACAGCCATTGGGAGCTGGAAGCACCTGTACCTGTGGAGGCACAGGTAAATGAAGCAGTGGCGGCCCACCATTAACCCTGGTGAACCGCTGCTGTCTTATTGCCTACCCCTGTTATCCATGCATGTCCCTATAGCCAATTGGCCATTAACTTGCATTGTAGCAACTGCAAAAAGTGCTCCCACACTTACCGGGATGAGAAATGAAAGGGGGCACTTACTAGTAGAAGCGTAAACCCGCAGGACCCAGAGACAGTGAATGAGATTCAGATGGTGAGTCAGATTTTTCCTCGCCAAGCTCAGTGTCACATCAATGGCCTCCAGATTCTGCACTTTCTGCCCAAACTTCCTGTCTGTGAAAGTAAACAGGAACAAAATGGTGATGGTAAATAAAGTATGGCTTTCAGCAGTGCCTCAGAAATGCTGTATATTGTGGTGTAATCATGCCACATCCTTCAGCAAGATATTTTATATGAAGATAGCAAAGCATTTACAAACAACATTTATTACTAAGGCTTCATAATACACCTGTCAGGGAAATAAATTATTTTTCCTTGTCCATTTACAGATAGGTAAGATGAGGCACAGAGGCTGGTGATTAGCTCAGCGTCACAGTCTCCATATGCAAAAAACAACCATGTAATTTTAAATTGAGAGAAACAAGACAGAACTACAGTAAAGTCTCTATAAAAAGAGCTCTCTGTGCATATGTCCTTTATAACATGTGGCATAAAAACTGACTCACAAAATGGCATCTCTTTTTGCAAAAATTGCCAGAAATGGAGAGGTGCAGAACACAGAAAACAAAACCATGAAAATTATATAGCCGCACACATCAGGCCCAAAGTTCAATGAAAGATTCAACAGCAAAGCCTTGACATCCTAGCTGTGTTCCAAATACTGAGACACTGATGACAGATATAACAGCGAGTGAAATATGTTTTTGAATGTGGGTTTGGGACACAGAATCCAAGTCACAAGGGAAAGAGCCTTTGTATGTTTCCATATTTTGTATGGGAATCACTGTCCAGCTGTATTTTATGAGTAACACGAAATGCTATTCAGGAGCTCAGAATGAACTTCACATACAATCTTTCTAACCTGTCCCTTCTGTCAGAGACACAGGGATCCAAAAAGCAGCATACCTATTGCTTGAGCTAAACAATGATCTCCATCATTCTGTCATCAGAAGAATTGCTTTAAAACTGCAGAAATTTGACTTGTTTCAGGAATAATCGGCCTGGGTTTGTTGGGTCTTTTTTTCCCCTATTGGCTCCCTACAAGCAAGGGCAAAGATGGGCAAGCAGCGGGAAAGAGTTCGGGGGTGCACTGCAGGCCCACCACAGTCCCAGACTGCGCACTGTGGGGGGATCTAGTCGCAGAGTGTTAGCGTTCTTTTAGGGATTGACTTGTTTTTTACTTATTTTAAAGTGGGATTATCTTGATTTGGGGTTTATTGTGACTAAATTGGGGTGATTATTTAGAGGATGAAAGTTAGCAATAATCAACTTGTTAAAATATTTTCACGTTATGTCTACACTGAGAAGGTTTGCCGACCAAGTGCTGATGACATGCAAAAGCAGTCAAAAGTGATAACCGGTTAAACCCAGTGTTCTGCTTCCCATTGTCGACATTACATGGCCACATTGCTAGTTCCCCTCTTGACAGACAGAGCAAAGCAATGTGGGTAAGCATTCCATAGTGCAATGTTGTGGGAAGGAAGTGGCTGATCCCTGTGCTTCTTGGGATTCCCTTGTAGTTCGCAGAGCTCTCTGTGCTAAGGAATGTCAAAGAAGCACAGCAATCTCTCCAGCCCTCCCACTGCAGCAGCAGAACAGAAGCATTCTAATGATTTGTTCTTTGTTTTTTTCCCCAAACAGAGCAGCTCACTCAGCTGTCAGATATTTCCTTGAGCTTTGAAAGCAGAGGGACAAATGCCTGGAGGGCAGCAGAGACCACAAAACACTGAGCACAGCCATCAGGGCAGGCATTGTGGGATACTGGAGGTAGCCAATTCTCTCAACAAAACAAACATCAGAGTCCACACTGACATTTTGTGAAAATAAAAGAACAGGAAAAGACAAAATCTCTTGCAGAGGTAGACATTTTTTATCACCAAAACTGATTGTTTTTCCCAACAAAAGTCGCATAGTAGTGTCGCACTCTCTCATTGTTTTCTTGACAAAAGGTAGGTTTTGGCTACAAAACATGTCAGTGTAAACAAAGCCTCAGATTACAGACCTGATCTTTACTGTGATCTCTGGCTTTCTATACCCTCCTCCCAATCCCTTTAAGCAGCAATGGCACATCAATACCTCTTTGGCCTACTTTAGCCAATAGGCGAAGCAGAGGTAAAAGGATGCTGTAGTCTGGCTGAGCTGTCTCTGCAGCATTCATCAGAGCCTGCAACAAAGCTTCACTCCCCCCTTTGCTGATCATGTAGTGAATTCGTCGGTCTGTTCCTAAGCACAGAAAATTAAAAAGGAGGGATAGTCAAGAACTTTCCTGTCACAGTGCTTTAAACATAGCAATAAGTGAACATTATATGATTCAGAGGATGCTTATCAAGCCAAAAGAAGCGCAATAAATGACCATTCTCTGGGTATGTCTACACTACCCTCCTAGTTCGAACTAGGAGGGTAATGTAGGCATACCTCACTTGCTAATGAAGCCCGGGATTTGAATTTCCCGGGCTTCATTAGCATAAGCGGGGAGCCGCCATTTTTAAATCCCTGCTGCTTCGAACCCCGTGCAGCGCGGCTACACGGGGCTCGAACTAGGTAGTTCGGACTAGGTTCCTATTCCGAACTACCGTTACTCCTCGTGAAACGAGGTGTACCGGTAGTTCGGAATAGGCACCCTAGTCCGAACTACCTAGTTCGAGCCCCGTGTAGCCGCGCTGCACGGGGTTCAAAGCAGCGGGGATTTAAAAATGGCGGCTCCCCGCTTATGCTAATGAAGCCCGGGAAATTCAAATCCCGGGCTTCATTAGCAAGTGCAGTATGCATACATTACCCCGCTAGTTCGAACTAGCGGGGTAGTGTAGACATACCCTCTGTGTTTTTCTTTTCCAAACAATTATAAATATAAAGGCATTTGCAATATTTACATCTGGACTTGGATTTTAACTGTCCCGAGGGTTTGGAGCTGTGGCTCAGGCCAATCTCTGTTCCATATCAAAACCATGTGTGGTGTTGTCTCTTGCTCCAGCTGCTATTATCTATATAAGCCACCACCTGCTGGACCTTTCAGTTTGCATTGAAATAGGCTAGAGAAGAATCAGAAGAGACACTGACAGATTTCAAAGGAGTGTAATTCTGGATGATCTTTCCCTGAATATTGAAA
This sequence comes from Pelodiscus sinensis, assembly GCF_052426305.1. Classification (NCBI taxonomy): domain Eukaryota; kingdom Metazoa; phylum Chordata; order Testudines; family Trionychidae; genus Pelodiscus; species Pelodiscus sinensis. The sequence goes on from NC_143065.1 coordinate 32,391,430, forward strand.
TTAAAATAAGTGAAGAAAAGAGTTTCAACAGTGCCTAGGGTAGAGGGATGAATCCTAGGAAAGCCTCCAAACAAAGTAGGTCTCCAGTGAAACCAAATGCTAACTCTCTAGGTCCTATTGTGTCAACAGCTCATAATCCACAGACTTCTTAGGCCAGCTGTGAAGTTTTCGACTGGAAATCAAGGCTGGGAATATTATGGACATCTGTCCATGGAGAGAGAAAGAACTCAAATAATCTATATTGAATCCATCTGTTTTAGGGTTTCTCAAAGTGACCCGCAGACCTGCTTTGAAAGAGCTGCTAGTGGGCCCATGCCACTTTGTTTACCTAAAGGTTCTGTAGCCACAGAGCCTTGTGGTTCCCATTGGCTCTGCATTGCCGTTTCCAGACAAGGGTACCTAAGAGAAGTGCCGGCCCAGGCCAGGCTTAAAGGCTTTTCTCACAAACTAGGCAGAATTGATTTAGCAAACACCAGAGAGAGATCTGTGGTCTGTACCCTATTTTAAGGCCACCTACCTTCATTCTACAAGACAGGAAGGATGGTTCAATGGCAGGTGTGTTGTCTGGGGCTCAGGAGACCTTGACTCAATTTCCAGCTCCACTCCAGATTTCCTGCATGCTCTTGGGCAAGTCACTTAGGGTACATCTAGACTGGACAGTTTTTCCGGGATTCCAGAGGTATCCCAGAAAAACTCTGCCACATCCAGGGAACACGTTTGCTCTTCTGCTTTTCTTGCAGAAGAGCAAACATGCTCTTTCGGGGAGCTCCGCATACCTCATTCTACAAGGAATAAGAGCTCAGCTGACAGAGGAGGCTTTCCCCCATTTGGCTCCATCTAGATGGGACCAAATGGTAGTAAAGCCTCTTCGGGAAAAGAAATCGGAAAAAATTACACAAATTGTGAAATGCATTTTGCATAGCTTTATCTGAAAAAAAAAACCTATAGTGGAGACCTAGCATCAGTCTCTGCGTGTCAGTCCCCCATCTGTAAAATGGGGATAATAGCTCTGCCCTATGTCATAGGGTGTTGGGGTTGTAAAGACATTTCAAAGGTTGTGAGGTACTTAGATTCCAAGAAGACCCTACAAGTATCTAAGACAGAGACATTAAGACTTCAGTACTTACCAATGGAGAGAAGGCCTGTGAGAATGCTGAGAACATTAAGGATCATCTCCTTGTCCTGGGAGCTCTGCAAGAGAAACACATTTTCCCATCTTGATAAATGAACTCAAAATAAAGAGTCAAGGGCTTTACTTTCCGAGACAATGCTATGCAGGGCTGGATATGAATGCAGATGTCTTTGAGGACCAGAGGCATTGCTGTGATGCGTTGATAAAAGGGTACACTTACACTCGTATGGGCACTGGGGGTAGCAGGCCTCCTGCTAATAATGGGTTTTAATTGCCACTTGGTGTCATAGTAATCATACCAAATACAAAGTGGTGTTTAAAATATGAGGGGTAGGAGTGGAAATGCAGAAACCATTGAGAAACCTCTCCATTTGAGCCAGTCTGCCCAACACTAATTTGCATATTTCCTTACTGCTTTAATTTCGTTCTGTCTATATACTCTTCGACTGCATTCTCAAAGCTGATATCATCCCTAACACACAACTTAGTTTAGCATAAACATTGAACCAGCATCTGCAGTATATGAATGACAGCTTTCACAAAGGGAAAAATCCAGGAAGAGGTGAAATTTAGACAACTTCAGTCCCTGTGTAACACTTTGGGAATGCTCAGAGATACCACCATTTGCTGCGGATGGAGATGAGGTTGTGTGTTGTTTTTCTAAATTACATTTCTGCGTGATCTGGCCACTTTTTCTTTTTCAATTCATGCTTAAAATTCTCAAGGTTGCACAGGATATCATTTTGCTACTGTCAATAGACATTTGAGTATTCTGTATCCAGGGCATCCCTTACCATCATTTGAAGTCCCAGTCCCATCTTTAAATGTTGCTTTGCACCTGTAATGGAATCCCAGAGCCTGGTAACCGGAATTTTGACAATATGAGAGGTTCTTTTGTCATACTTGTAGTGAAAACTAAATTAACATTATCTGGAGTAGATAATACAGATTGCTAATGAAACATGATCCCAAAACAAATCTTGTATTTAAGAGAATGGGATAAATTAACCTGTATATGGGGAGTGGGAAACCAGTGTTTAGGCTAACTCTTACAGTTAGTGGGTAGTGGTATAGCAGACACCCATCTGAATCCTCCTTATGCCAATATATTTCACTACTGAAGAGTGGAGAAGGAATGATTTAGAGGTTATAGTCTGCATTACCATATATTTATGTTCACTATTATTTTTAACAGGAATTCCTAATGCAATATAAACCTTACTTCATATATCTATCTATATCTGTCTATATCTATCTATAGATATATATATCGCCTATCATTGCTGAGAAACTTCAAGTTCTTTGTGCAAGCCACATATATGTAAAGGAGTCACTCTGTCTCCCACCAAAATCATAATGATATTTTAAAAATATACCTTTCCTCCTGGTAGTTATAGAAACATATCCTACTGTTACACAGGCTTGCTACGGCCATGTGGTTCCATAGCTCAGGGGATTAGGGCATTGGTCTTGTAAACTAGTGGTTGTGAGCACAAATCTCATTGGGGCTTAAGTGGCATTGTTTGACTGGGTCTCTGCCTGGGAGACTCTTGCTTCCATGTCACTTTCTTCTATTTACTCCTTCTGGGGCATCTGGCATTGGCCGCTGTCGTAAGACAGGATATTGGGCTAGATGGACCTTTGATCTGACTCACTATGGCCTCTCTTATGTTCTTATCTCTTCAACAACCACTGAAGAGCCTGCCACACCTGACATGCTTAATATTTTAGAGCTGCACCGCCCAATAGTTGAAGACAGGAAGAGAATTCCTTATCTAACTAAAACTGCAGTGGAAAAGCTAGCAATCCCAAAGGCAACCTTATATTTGGCCTCTTTGGGAGTTTTATACAGTCTTTAATTACATGATCATCTACTACTTTTTCCACAGGTCCCCTGCTTCATTCAGTGCAGTGGATGATGTCCAGGGAATATATGAGGATTGTGTAATTAATTATTATAAAACCACTTCATTGGTTGTAGAAGTGGAAGAGTAGTGAATGAGTTGGGGAAAACTGAATTCTATCCTTGCTTCCTCCATACAGATCTTATGTAATGTGGGACAAGTCACTTATTCACAGGGGGCTACTAATAATGTGTACTTCATATTTAGGAGCATTAGCAAGCTTACTTTCCTGGCATTTCCTAACTTTTGAGTGTTTAACTTTGCTGCAACATTAAGAATGATGTTTTAACATAGGGTTTTTTGCATTTAAAAACTGAAAACACATAAAATCCAGCCTATGGAAGGACATTGCCATTGACATTATGGTTGGTCAATAGGATTGGAACATTAAGTAGATTCACCTGACAGTCCTCTGCTATATCCCTTCAACTCTCGCTGATCTGAAAGGTCAAAGAAAGGTATCAAACTCAAAGGACTTTATGTCCTGTCCTTCAGGGTGATGAACATCCACAAACTCATGGGTTCCAACTAGAGATGTCAATTCTCATCACCTTTGAAAAAAATCAAACTATACTCTCTGGTTTTGACTTGCTGTCTCTCAGTATCCCTTTACCCTGTAGGTGAATGGACTTCACATTTAGGTTTCAGCAGTGAATTCTTCATTGATTTATGTTCCTATTACACTGGGTTGTTTATTTTAGCTGATTGCATTGTGAGTTTCCTAAGCCATTAACACAAATAGTGATGACACAAGATAGTTTCAACAGGTGTGTGCTTTATCGAGGGACTCAAATGGACAAGAACATGAGGGGCTGGCGGGATAGACCTTAAAAATATTGAAATAAGAGCCAGCAGAAACTGCCACACATTATCTGAACATTTATTCTGAATATTTAAACTTGGTTACTGTGTCTATGCTCCTTCTATTTGCTTGCCATCGCTGTTCTAGTAATGGAGTTTTCTGGTTTCTGTTACCACTGGATGACAAATGGAGTCTAACAAAAGTCACCTATTGACCTGAGCTGCTAGTCATAAATTCAGGGTCTTAAGGGTTGTTCCAATTAGGAGGAGAAAGTGGTGAGAGTCAGGTGTCTCTTTGATGCAATTTTGTTTATTTACAAAGAATGCCTTGCTTCTTGGAACATAGGAGGAATCAAATAGTAGAAGACAGTGGCCTTGTTCATAGGTCCAAGACTCCTTCCGCTGGCACCCCAAACCAAAACCACCTGCCTCGAGGCTTCTCTCAGGATCCTTTCCAGACTATGTCTCCTTTACTATGTCTCTCTCTACTCTTTCAGATGCACACATCAAAGCAGTTCCACTGAGCCAAGCTCTAGACCCTGCATTTGAAATCACCTGGGCAACATGATTCAGCGTCTAGTCAAGCTTTTTCACATGCCTGTTTTAGGTGCTACTGTTATCCTTTCAGACACTTTAAAATGACTTCTTTACATTCATCTTGAAGGTAATGTGGCAGCCACATCAGCCCCATGACAAGAATATTTAGCCAAATCCATAGCAATAGCAAAACACTCCTTGACTTCACTGGTATCCACACGGCAAACAGTAAGGGTACATCTAGACTGTGGTGCTATTTTGCGATACCAGAAGTATCCCGAAATAGCAATGCCACGTCTTTAAAAGCGCTATTCCAGCATCCCTGTAACCCTCGTTCCACGAGGGTTAAGGGATTAGTAGGAATAGTGCCTTATTTTGAAATTTGGCACTGTCTACACAGCGCCACATTTCAAGATAAACTCTTTGGATCTATTTTCGGAAATTTACGTAGCGCAAATTGCGTAGCTTATTCCAACAGAAGGGTGATGTCTAGACACACCCTAAAAGTATTGAAGAATATTTGCAAAAAGTAAATATTAAATTCATAATAGTGAGTATTTATGCAAGAAATTGATGTAAAAAGGTTATGTTTATACAATAAGAAAACAAACTATCGCGATTTGTGTCTGATAGAGACAGAAAAAAAATGGTATATTTAGGCTTAGGTTTTCAAAGCTGTCAAAGGCTTTTAATTCCCATTAAAATAAATTCAATTTAATTAATTAGTACTTGCCACAAGCTGTTTGTGAGTAAAGTGCCACCAAACAATTCATTCAAAGAATAGTACTTAGCAAATAATTTTAAATAACAAATACACTTGTGAAAAACACAATCTGTGCCAGGACCATAAAAGATATATAACATAAATTATTCAATACTAATTACTTGCCCAACTCTGGCCAAAATAACGATTATTTTAAAGCAATATGTGATGGCAAGAAAAGGATTCAGATACAGAAAGCAGATAGGACAATTCCTCTCGTTAAATTTGCTGTTCCTCCTGCAACATTTATAGGTGTTTGGTATAACAGATTCACAAAAAATAACCCTTCCCATATGGGATTTTACTGACAGGATTTTGGGTTTAAGCCAAATTCACCCACTGACAACAATCTCTTGCTGTGCTTCATGCCATGCAGATATATGAGGTCTAAATTTAACAAATAAAAAAGTATAATCCTAAACTACTCAGCAACACCCTTATATTTTCAAAGAGTTTTTCATCCTGGTTTCTGCTCAGCACAGCCCCATCTGTCCCTATGAACTATGAGTAGAATACAGTTAAATTCAGGTCCTCCATGAGCATCATCTAACATCAGTTTGGGAATCAACCTCTGAAACCCTATGGCTTTTGTCAGACCCACCAATGGGAAGAAGAGGGCAGCCAAGGGAGCAATCAATCCAGGATTGGGTGATTAAAGGGATTTGGGGCTCCCAGCTGCTGCTGTTGCTACTACAACCGCAGCAGCAGCCAGAGCTCTGGGCACTTTCAATCTCTGTCAAAGTGCCACTGACACACTCCACACAGGTCTGAGGGCTGGGGTGCACTGCATTCCAGGTAACGTGCAGAACTGGCTGCCTCTGGCCCCACCCTTTCTACCCAAGGCCCTGCCCCTACCACAAGCACAGAGCCACCTCCCACATGTTGGCCAGGGGCCCATGGAAGCCGTTGGCACCCCTGGCTTTTGGTAGCTTTGCAGACGTATGCCACTTGGCCAGGAATAAGCAGGCATAAAAAATACCCCATCATACAGCTGCTGATTTAGGAACAATGAAAAACTATCAGCTACTGACATCAGCTACATAGGACAAATCCAAGAGCTTGTTGCAAATGTTCTGATGGACTGTTCCAATTCTTTGCTCATTTGGTAGTAGCTTAGAACAGGGGTGGGCAATAACCTGCCTGTGGGCTGGAGGCAACTCACCAGACCTAGCTCATGGCACGCCACCACTGCTTGCAGCACCCATTGACCATGGATCGCCATTCTCAGCCAATGGGACCTGCAGGAATTGGTATTCCAGTTCACACCTCATCCCACAACTCCCATTGGCCAGGAACAGTGATTTGTGGCCAAAGAGAGGTGCAAGCACCAATCCCTGCAGAGGTACAGGTAAATAAAGCAGCAGCAGCCTGCCAGGGGTTAACCCTATTGAACCACTTCCATCTTATTGCCCACCCCATCAACACTCCTGCTAATACACCCCATAATGGTTGCCTGTTTTGCAACAGTGTCACACTGCTGACTCACATTTAGCTTGTGATTCACTATGAGAACCAGATACCTTTCTGCAGTATTCCTTCCTTGGCAGACATTCCCCATTTTGTATGTGGCCAGCTGATTGTCAGTTCCTAAGTGGAATATTTTGCATTTGTCCTTATTGAATTTCATCCTATTTTTGTTAGACCATTTCTCCTGTTCATCCAGATCATTTTGAGTTTTAATCCTATCCCATGAAGCACTTGCTACTCCTCCCAGCTTGATATCATCCACAAACTTTATAAGTGTGTTCTCTATTGGCACGTCTACACAGCAGAGCTAAAGCCAAAATAAGCTACATAACTTTAGTTTCATCAATTGCATAGCTTATTTTGGCTTTTGGCGCTGTGTACACAGCAGGAAGTCCAAGTTAAAGCATTCTTCTTCTGACTTCCCTTAGTCCTTGTTAAATTAGGGTTACAGGAGTCAGAGTAAGAAGGCCTCCAGCCCACCATTATTTTGACCTTATGTCAAAATAACCAATTGCTGTGTAGATGTGGACTGTTATTCTGAAATAACATTTCTGTGTAGATATAGCCTATATGATTATCTCAAACACTAAGGGAGATACTGAATAGAACCAACATTGAACTCTATGTAATTTCAATATGCCCTTTCAGATTGACTATGAACCACTGATAACTACTCTTTGGGAACCATTTTCCAACTAGTTATGCACTCACCTTACAATATCTCCATATGGGTTGCATTTTCCTAGTTTGTTTATGTTCTGTTCATGCAAAACAGAATCAAAAGTCTTGCTAAAATCATGATCTACCACATCTACCACTTTTCCTCATGCTTAATTATTTGCTCCATTATTTTTCCAGGTACTGAAGTTAAGGTCATTTTCCTCGGGTTGCTCTTTTCCCCCTTCTATAGAGGGGCACTATATTTTCCCTTTTACCAGTTCTCTGTAATCTCTCCAGTTTTCCATGTCATTTCAAAGATAATCAATAATGAATCAGATATTGCCTCACTCAGATTCTTAAGTATTCTAGGGTAGATTTTACCCAAGCAATTTTTAACTTGTTCATTCCCTATTTTGGCCTCTGATCCTCATTTTCACTAGCATTCACTATGTTAATGTCCAATCATTACTAATGTTTCCTGTCCCCATATTCAGTTCCAGGGATTGGGCAAGAACATAGTGTGTGTTATTCAGGAAGACTGTATGATTATGGTCTAACTTTTGGAGAAGGAATATTGGCCACAGCCTCAGGTTATCTCCCATGCCTTCCAAAAAGTGTCATGAGACTTTCAACATCACCTTTGAGAAGCCACCAGAGATGGGATGGTAATCCACCCCACCTGATGGACAGCAGTGAACCAGGCATCCCTCATTTTAGAGCTGAAACAGATTTTGCATGAACTCATCCCTCATGCTGCTCTAGAACCCTCACCACATTTATCCCAAGGGAAGCATTTCACCAAATGAGCCACACTAACAGTTGAGAGCGTTCATTGTGAGCATGTAAGCATAATAGCTGGAAGAGATGCCCAAAAATAAATCAAGCAGCAGTAATTTATTCTGTATTATATTTACCAATACATATTTTATTTGGAAGAAGAAATACAAAACTGTTTTGTCATTCACAGTAATAATAAACGAATAATGAAAGAAGTCACAATTGCAGGATTGTGAGTGTCTGAATTTCTTTTATTCTCTGATTAAATTAATCAGTAAGCCTAAAGTTGTAAAGCACTAGCACATGCCACAGTTGTACCATCCAAACCCAGATGTGAACATGTCTGAACTCATATCTAGGCAAAATTACTTTTACAAAAATTAACACTATGGAACTGGTGGAAATCATGTGTGTCTGGGAATATGATAAATGTACAAGGAACTATACCATATAAAATACAATAGATTGCACAAATAGATCACCTTTTACATGAAAGTCACAAAGCCCTTCACAAACATTAAGCCTCATAACCCACACCCCACATCATGAAGTAGGTCACCATCATTACCCTAATTTTACAGATAGGGAAAGGAAGATGAAACAAAAGTCACACAGGCTATGTCTATACAGCAGCAATACTTCAGAATAACTGATGTTATTCTGAAACAACAAAGACCTCATCTGCACAGCAGCCATTATTTAGAAATAATGTTGAGCTGGAGGACTTCTTACTCCAACTCCAGTAACACTCATTTTATGGGGAATATGGGAAGTCAAAGGAAGAGTATTCTTCCTTTGAATTCATGGTGTTAGATAACTCCAAAAGCCAAATTAAGCTATTTCAACTTCAGCTACACAATTGACGTAGCTGAAATTGTGTAGCTTAATTCGACTTTTGCCCTGTAGTGAAGACGTGCTCACGGTGAACTAGTGGACAACCCAGGAAGAGGCTGAGATATATGTTGCAATAAGATGTTGTAAAAGACATTTTATGGTGAAGGAATCCCTAATCTTAATCAAAAACATCTGTTTCACTAGCAGGATTATGGATCATTGCATGTCCCCTTCACTCTTTACTTATTTTTTAAGTACTAATAAAATGCAAAAAGCTAATTGTGTTTTAACAGGGACTTCCTCTCCTGGGATCCATCATTCCTCCCACCTAATCATGAAGTCATGTAGCAGAATGTCACATCTGAAGAGAATCCACATCATGATGCACCATGGTGTGAGCAATGAAGCATTCATTTATTAGTATGATTCAGTATGGCGCTGATTCTGCCATCCTCACTTATATTGAGTAAAACCTTACCCTCCAAGAGGCTCCGTGGCATCAGTGGGACCCCTCACAGAGTAAGAGCACTACTCAGCATGAGGAAGGATAGTAGAATCCAGCCCTTGTTTCTGGAAAATGACATTCATTCCCGCATACAAGGACTATTCACCACTGAATCCACCAACATAGGATATAAATGGTGCACAGACCTTGCTCTGGCCCACTGCATAGCTGTGAATTTCATCTACACCGCTTGAAAGGGTATAGGGGTATTTTACATGTGCAACCCAGAAGCACTATGCCTTGGAGTGGCACTTAACTGCAGTGTTAGGCTGTGTACTAGAATAATTCTGCAGGCTGTCAGTGAAGAGAGGCATTTATTTAAATCCAGATATCTGGAGCAATTAGAACCTGATGCCCTGCAAGTTCCTTGTTTCTTTTTTCCCCTCCTTTTTATAAACAGATGTGTCCTTGTGTAAAAGTTCCTCCTGACACAAGGTTCTTTTGTGTCACTTCCTCCTTCTATTGCTAATGCATCTCTAATAGAGCAATTATTGTATTATGCAGAAGTAGGGGCAAAACACATTATTATATAACCTTAAAATGCTTCTATCAAAGTGGAAGTGGTTTTAAAAAAATCAAAAAACTTTAACATAAATCAAAACACCTGATATTTTGCAAGGGACTTTTAGACTTCTCGTTTATGTTTTTAATGATCTTTCAGTAATTAGTACAGATAATTTCCTCTCAGGGTTAATTTCTAATTCACAATGAGTTGCTTGTGATATTTAAAGACTATGGACGGATTTAATGTTATCATCATTCAGCTCTTCCTTTTCTAATCTATTTTTTACATTTATGCAGAATTATCTTTGTTTAGTGTCATTATTCTGTCTTTACTATTTCATAATAATGTTTTATATGGCTTTGGAGATTCTTGCATAATGATTTATAAGTATATGTGAACTCCTACTGTTTATTTATATTTATTTGATTTATACATGTACGATTACTGTATTTTTAATTATAAAAACTACAGAAATTTTTTTAAAAACTCTTTGGTTCAAATATTAAGTCTTCCCATGACACAGCTAAGAACTAAGCTCAATAATGGCAGAAAACACAGATATATGGCTGTTGATTTTAATGGTACTGAGGAGAAAATAGAAAGAGAAATGCTACTATCTGTGTTCAGAACACTTTATTGAGATTACTCCAGAGAATACACAGTCTTCAAAAAATGGATTTGTGAATTAAAGAAATCTTTGCAAGATATAATATTTGTCAGAATCCAAGTGGTCCTTGGGATCCATGTAATATTTCCAGGTGTACTTGTTAATAAAACCATAAGACTCAGAGATAACAGCAGTCTATAGCATGGGGCATTTTTAGCCCTCTGGAGACAACCACACATCAAGTGCCAGTATGTGCTAGTGGAAATAAGCTAGCCATAATGAATAGAAATGAAGCAGTCACTGCAAGGCCTACTGCTGTTTGACTAGATGAGTCAAGGTAAAAGAACAACTATATGCCTTTTCTTGGTTGGTGTTATAATGGTGCTGGCCCCGGATGTGTTCCAAGGGGCAGCTGAAAACTATACCCCTATGGAAATATTCCTTTGCTACATGTTAATCCATTTATCCTTTGCATGCTAGAATAATGATGTGGAGTAAGGAACTTCCTAATAAAGTTCAGCACCCATTCTTTTCTATTGCTTGGTGCCCTGCCATCTGCTCTTATCTAGCCCAGGGTCATTAATGCTTTGTGGAACAACAATGGCAATGTTTGAGGCAGTCAACATTAGCTGCCCCAAACGCCTACCACTTCCAGGGTTAGGACTAGGGGAGACAAATGGTTGCCAACTATCAACAGCATGTCAATTTCCTAGTGCAGATAGACCCTGAAAATGACTAGTCTAATTTTCCTATCCACCCTGAGTAGGGGAAAAAACAAAACCAAATACCATCAATAGATAAAAAGCATTATCATTATATGGCCTGAAAGCTAAGTTTCATTGACTTGGAAATCAGATGGTATTTTTTTAAGAGCAGGTAAAACAAGCATGATTCTATGATTATGATCATCTCTAGTCTGACTGTCCTCTACATTACAAACCACAGAACCTCACTTACTGCTGAACTCAGTCCTTATCCTTTCCAAATCATAATGAAGAATACATTCTATTTTGAGGCTGTTTGTGATCTAACAGGTATGACTAGTGATACAAGAAGGGACAATATATATCTGCATTGTTTAAAAACCATTTTTATATAGATTTTGGCAGTGTCTCTTTAAGATCAAACCCTAGTCTCCCTAAGTAGTAAGCCAAGTTGTTGAAGGGTATGAGCTGGATACGTATCTTTGGGACCACTCTATAACAACATCTTTAAAAAATATCTGTGACTAATGCATGAGACATATAGCAACAGAATGCAGACTCCTCCATATAAAAGGGAGAAGGATTTTTTCTGAGCCATTGACACACCAGGTTGGCTATTCACAATAAGCACATTTGCCCTCAGCCCGCACATGTCTGTTCAGCTGGTATTTTATTAGCCTTGTATAAGTGAATGAGATCACCACCAAACTTACACTGGGAAAACGTGAGAGGAGTTAAACTTAGAAATGCCAGCTTGCCTTGCTAGACTAGTTAATACACCCCAAAGATGAGATCTCTGGGTAGTGTGGCTCAGCGGGAACAGCAAAGAAAGAAATGAAAGACAGAATTAAGCTAAGAAGCCACTCTCCTTGGCCTATTGCTGCCTCTCCCTTTGCACTGCTTCTGCATTTAAGGCCTGTACCCAGAGAAAATTGAGGGACAGCATTGGCCTAATATGAACAGACCTAACAAGACAATGAGCACGAAGTCACTTAACACACCACTCCTCCATCACACTCTCATTCTGTTCATAACCGTACACTTGGGGTGGCTCTGATTGAATTCAGTTCTCTGGACTGAGGATTTACATATGCTCCTAAAACGTGTGAGAATGTGACGGGGTAACAGAAACTGAACTGTGCATCCATCAGCTTCTAAGGAAACACTGCAAAGAGATGTCGCCTATGTGCTGCTCTTATCCCAGTTTATGTCATTTATTGATAGAGTTTCTTCCTACCCACAGTGTGACAGGCTACAGTGGTCCACAATGTAATGCTGTGAGAAGGTAAAAGGGATCCTTGTGCAGAGAATGGATTATCTGCAGAATCCAGAATCCATCTATTGCTCAGCAAATCAGGTCTAATAGAGGATCAGAGATCAACCAATGTCTCTCTGCCCTAGCGCTGAGCAAACACAGTCTTGGTAGGGTGACCTGGTCTCTGAGAGGTCTATATTCCAGAGAAAAATTGGCAGTGGTTTTTGGCTAATGCTAGAAGCTGGTCCCTGCTTGGGCAGAACTTACTATCTGAATGGAGATACCAGTATTAGGGCAAAGTATTATTCCCTCTCATTTTATCCAGGTCTGTTCTCACTTAAAATTATAAATGGGCATGCCCAGTGTAACAGTGTCCTGAACACTATCGTGACAAGACCAGGACCAATCTTGCCAGTCTCCGCTAGAGACGTGGCCACCCATTTTGCTCAGCCAAGCACTGACAGCCTTCTTTTCAGATGCCCATACTGTATTACCAAATTTACACATAAAGTTGTTCCCCATAGTGGGTGTTTTCAGAACAACTTGCTAGGCAACATTTTCCTTTTTTTAAAGCATACATCTTATTAATGCACCTGTTCCAGCAGTTGCTCTTGAAAAACCTTTCCATTGGGAGGGAGACAAGCTTCCTAAACCCATTTCAGGGGAGACTATCCCAGATGAAGATAGATCAGGTCACATGACCAGTGTCCCCTCTAAGATTTTTCAACCAGGAGCGGAGTGAGTTTTGGCTTGTGCACCAATATTGAGGGCATGTGCGCTGGTTTGGATGTGTGCCACCATAGAACTCAATTTATTAACACACACATGCTCCCAGACACTGGAGCAGTCCCCACCCCACCCCTTCCACTGCCATGCGGCATCCATTCTCTGCCTGCCCCCCCTTCCACTGCCATTCCAGACCACCAGAGCAGACCCCCCCCACGGCAGATCCCAGCCCCAGTCACCAGAACAGGCCCCGGCCCCTCCTGCCACAAGGCAGCCCCAGCCACTGGAGTAAGCCTGCCCCCTTGCCATGCAGCTGCAGCAGGTCCTGGACCCCCACCCCAGCGGTTCCCTCACCATGCCATCTCATCCGGCCTCACCCGCCAGAGCAGCTGTCTGCCGCGCAGCTCTCCAAAGGAGATGGGCAGGGGAAGATTTTTGTGTATGGCTGCTCAGGCGAGCATCTTACCAGGAACTATGGTTACATGCATTCCTTATTTTCCATCTCAAACACTGATGCACACTTTTGGAACTTAGCTCCAGGCAAGGACACCCTCAAAATACACACAAAAAAACCCAAAAGGGAATGCTAACCAATACAGAAAAATCTCAGGAGAGTATCTCTCCACAATTCCCTCCAGAAACTGTTCCCATTTGGGTTTATGCTGCTGGTTTATTCCTGGAGGAGCAGAGTCAGTTAGTTCCTGTGACTTCATGAGCTCAGCATTTTAATCACAGGAAAAGGTCAGGTGAACCATTGCCCCTCCTCCCCTTGATCTGCAGCATAGATGAGGGTAGCATTCAGTATGCCAAACAAGCTGCTTAATGGAAGGAAATCTCTCTCGTGCTTCCCAGGTTAATCATGAAGGAAAATAATGGATATAGCTCTATCTTCATTATACTATTAGTGCTGCCTTGCCCTTCTACAGAGAATCTTATGCAGAGATTTTAAAGCATTTTATAGATGTTGAGCCAATATAAATTGTGCTCTGAGTAGAGCTGATAAAAGGTGACTTATCAATATGATTTAGGGTGACAGTCCATATCATTCTCATGAACTAACCTTCCAATCTCTCAGCAAGGCAGATGAGTCTCAGCCTCCTTTGTTGTCCTGATGGGGAAGTGGAAGCATACAGGTTCAAAAGTTACAGTAGGACTAATAGAAAGGCAAGGCAGGTGGGGTTATATCTTTTATTGGACAAACGTCTGTCTCTGGAATACCTGAGAATGAATCTCAGGACATCTGATTCTCAGTCTCAGGCCTTAGCCAAAAACACATCCTAGTCTTCATTATTCCAAGAATGAGAAAAAAGAGCAAGCCTGGATACAGGAAATAGGGTGAGATTTACCTCCACTTATCCCAGAGATCAAATTTGCACCAAGTGCATTTGAGAACTAACACCAGTTCTGAAAACTGACAATCAATGGATATGAAAGACCCCTTACAGTAACGAACTGTAGTAAAACACAGCTGTACAGCATCCTCCTTAAGGTTGGTGTTTCAGCGTCAAAGTATCCCTCTGTTGGAAGGGGAGAAACATAGCAAGAGCAGTTATTTCCCTGCAGGACCACATCCGGATTGCCCAGTTTTTCAATTATATTAATCATAAAGGCTTTCCTACCATCATTAATTCCATTTCAACCTACAACACCTCTTTAAAAACCAAGCAGTGCTCTTCCTAGAAAATAGTCTGTGAAGAGAAAACACAGCCAAACCCACTCCCACCCCCACCCCGAAAAGATTAAGGGTTAGCTTTGCCCTCTGAATTTCTTCTCGTGCAGATGCTATTCCATGAATCACTAGCAGGTCTAGAAATGAATGAGTCCACTCTCTTCTCTGCGATATGGCAGTGCCCTTCAGAAGGAGATTCTCCATTATGTCATTCATTCTCTGTCCTCTTTGGGAAACATGAAGGAGGAGTTAAATGCACTTTATTATAAAACCCAAGAACAAATCTTTGGCTTCCAAGGACACCTTAATTGCCATAAAAGATGGTTACTCTCCTCCAAACAAAGTAGTTCAGAGTAAAGGAATATGGAGCTGCAGAGAACTGTAGGGTGACTAGTTTTCCCTTAATTTAAGTAACATCCTTCATTGTACTAGATCTTTATCACAAAAGCTACAGGTGGACTAACAAGGAATGCCTTCTGCCTTGCTCTTGTACAGATGGGAAATAAGGCCACTCTGCAAGAGGAAAACCTGGCTCCAGACTTCCCCAAAGTTCTGGGTTGTTCAATATTCTGGTTCAGCCCCTTGTAAAGATGGGTTCAGCCTCGAAAATTGGGAAAAAAGATGATGCCAAATTTCCCAAAATGTTGAGTGTTTGGTTCCTGGTATAACAGAGAAGGGAACCCCAACGTTGAAGCCTGCTGCTGGAGAGCTGAAAATGGCAAGGAGGACTCTGAGGCAGAGGGTGATAAGGGCTGGACTTCCCTTAAGCAAGGATCCCCCATCCAGTGCTGGGAGAGGAGAGAAATGGCAGTGGAAGGGGGCGGTGTAGGACACTGTGGGGACACCAGTACTTGGCAATGAGTGAAAGATGCAGATAGATACTGGGTGGCACTCACCTGTGCCAGAAGGGGGCCCCTGTGCAGCAGGGTTGTTCTGGTAGAGGATTCCACCCCCAGAAAAGGGAAGGTCCTGTCTGTCCCTGTGAGGCAGAAGCCTGAGAGGGAAGGGTCAGGGTCAGCCTGCTAGAGTGGCACTAATAGATGGGCTAATGGGGAATACTAGGTCTCAGAAGCCAGTAGGGCTGACAGCCACCAAGGGCCTTGGGGCATGATGTGGGGGAGCCTGGCTTTGTGCCCCAGGAAGAGGCAGGGGCAAGGGCAGAAGGGGTGAGGCTGAAGGCTGTCAGCCCTTAGTGCCGCCCAGACTGCAGTGTGGGCCCCCCCACTCCAACCCTCAGAGCCACACGGAGCATCGCTCCCACAGCAATCCAAAAGGCCTGGGGCTTCGGCTACTGCTGCCACCGCTGTAGTGGCTGCACCAAGGCCCTTTGAATCTCCAGGCCCCAGAGCAATTGCTCCATTTGCCCCTCTCACCCTCCCAGCAGGCCTGTCTACAGCAGCCAGCAGGCAAGTCTGGGGTATGTGTACACTGCAAAAAATTTTCGGAATAAGCTTTTCCACACACACCAATAAGGGTGTCCACACACACCTTTTTCTGAAAAAGCTTTTTCAGAAAAAGGCTGATTCTTCGTGGAATGAGGTTCACTGCCGTCAGAAAAAGCCCTCCGTTATTTTGACTTTCTGTTGAAATAACTCAATTGCGGTGTGGACGCTAGTATTGTTTTTCTGGAATAACGGCTGTCATTCCGGAAAATCGGTGCAGTGTAGATGCACCCTGGGAGCTGGTAAAGTGGAGCAGTGCAGCTGGGTCACCTGCTGCAGGGACTGAGCAGCCCAAGCCCAGAAGGGCTGCAGGAAAGAAAAAGAAGTAAACACACATCCCAAAGGGGCCGGGAGGGGGTGGGTCCAACCTCTCCTGCCAGTTCCAGGCCTCCTGTGTGCCCTTGAAGTACTGGATTCCCCAAACCATGGGGCCTACAGTGGCTGATCCAGTCCGTCCTATGGACAGAATAGCTCAGTCTCCAGTAACTATACTCTCCCACAGAATAAGAGCACAGTTGTGCACCTAGTTTACATACACAGTTACCATAAAGTTCTGCGCAAATGCAGCTATCTGCGGATAGCAATTTGTATCCACACACGGCTCTAGTTTACCCAGAGCTGTAGGCAGAGTTAATGCATTTGTATGCACAATTGCATTGACCGTGTCAGGAAATCAGCGTGTCCCATACCTCCCTCAGCCATCCATACCCTCTGGGATAGATTCTGCTTTCATGGCAAGAAGGGGATATAACTCAATCTTGTCTGCTTGAAATTCACATTCCCCCTCATCCCTCTCCACTGGAGGGAATGATGTGTCTGTCATACAAGATGGCTTTGGGCCATGGCTGGAAGCTTTGCTCTACAGCTCATCAAGCTTTTTGTGTAAACAGGTGCACATAGATTATCCATGAGACACACACTTATTAAGAGAAAAGAGATAGGCAGCAGGGAATTGTTCTCTCTCCTGCCGTGGTGAGAAGAATGCAGTCAGGGGATAGAGTCTGGCAAAATGCCCAGGTCCCAAGGCAGCTCCTAGACAAGTAAATACAGCAGAGGATTTTAGACTGGAATTTTGAAAAGGATCCTGAAGGCTGTAAAGACCCTAAACCCCACATACCAACACTTACACCTAGAGGAAGGGGTGTCCCTCTTCTGTGATACATCGGTGAAACTCTGTTCCAGGCAGCAGGTTCTCCTCAGAGTTAGCCATGACCTGCTAACTGTTTAAAAATGGCTGCCTTTGTTTGCATTATGTACTAAGTGGTATTTAACAATTAAAACTCGTCAACAAATTTTCTAACATTGCCCAAATCCTCAGTGTAGACAAAGCCAATGAGGTTGGACCAATGTAAGTAACAGAGTTTGGCTAAAGAAACTTAAAAAATGGCAACAAAATATTGGAATACAAATAAGATCACATTATATATAAATGCAGGCAAGATGGTCTACCCAGTCACATATAGTTTTGCATGGTGTTTTATCCATCCTACGATGCTCCACAGAGTTAAATGATAAGCAACGCCTGTGGGGGAAAGAAAATATGAAGCAGAGAGAAAAATTAGAGGTTTTCAGAAGACATGTGACAGTGGAACTGATGTGATTGATGAATATATGTGCTTCTACATATAAGTATACATTACTGTTCCATGCTTCCAGGTGGCTTTAATGTGCCTTTTTATACTATAGACTGATGGAAACTTCAAGCATTGAAATGTTAGCCAATGCTAGAATTAAGGTTGTCCATGCAACTTTAACCAGCCCCCTTGTGTATCTGCATTATGATACATTCTTTTTCCACGGGAATTCTGCCTCATTCCATGCACAGAGTGGATGGTGCTCAGTGAATGAGTAAGCTCTTCAATATTTCATTTTAGTCTCATTGTTCACTGTGGGCCCCATGCAGTATTCATTGTATACATCCAAACCTGGCACTCAATGCAGGATTATTAATTTACTCCTGGGCTTTTTAACGGTGCTTTCACTGTAATATTTTAGATCTTTACAGACAATAATGAACTGATCTTACAACTATCTTGGGAGTTAAGATGCTATTGTCTTCCTTATTTTACATATGGGGAACAAAACCACAGAGATTAAAACTAAAAGTGTCAGATAACTCGGGTGATTCAATTCAAGAAGTGTAGGATATAATTTTTCAGAGAATTTAACATGTTAAGAGCACAGCTCTCACTGACCTCAGCTGCAGTCATGAAATCTCAGGAAATCTGCAAATCAAACTGCAGGCTTCTTGGGTTACACAACCAGAAAATGTGGGGAGCACACAATTGGTGAACACGTATGAAATGTCCAATATTAAGGACTTACCCAGAATCCCATTGGAAGTCTATGGCAGAGGCAAGGACAAACAGATTCTACAGGGTAGCATTCAGCTATCTTAACAAAAAGACTGTCCTCTCTCTTCTTGCCATCTTCTGCAACAAGTGAGACAGTGTCGGACAGACAACAGCCTGTTAACTATACAGTCATAATGCATTCCCAAAGCAGAGCCTGTCCTGTGCGCTGAATGAGGAACATGTCTCCATGGAAAAAATGGGTCACATAAATGAAGACTGTATCATAACACTTATGCATAAGGGAGGACTGAATTACTTTGCAATTACTTTAATTCTAGCACTCCCTCACTTTTAAGTGTTTGACTTTTCAAGTTTAACATTCTTTTAAGGTAGTAGGGTTTTAAAATATAATCCTTAAATAAGTGTTTTAGGTTCAACAAGCTTGGAAATACTCAGGGCCCAAACTTTCAACTTTACACAAGAAATGGCACCTGCTTCTGATGATGCATCTACACTGCACCGTTATTTTGAGATAATTAGCATTATTTCGAAATAACAATGCGAGTTAATTTTGAAATAATGGTCGGCTTATGCCAACATTTGTAAACCTCATTCTACGAGGAATAATGCCTATTGCTACTTCGGAATAACTATTCCAGAATAGTTTATTTTGAAATAAGCATGCAGTGTAGATGTGCCCTGAGCTATGCTTTTCCTTTCCTATGAGGAAGCTTAAATATATCCTGCCTGCAAAGCCTGGTTCTCTTCCATAACACATAGATCTAAACCCTAAGATCTGCAGCTTGCACTGAAGACAGTGGGAGTTGCAGTTGCTCAGGTCTTCTCAGGACTTAGCCCATAGTCAGTACAAAGCCCAGGAACCCCTATTCTTTTCCAACTTGATAAGTCCCGGGAAGATGGAACGGAGAAAAAGCATTCTGCAAAATCCACTGACATTCCTTTTCACTCAAGCAGCAAAGACCTTCCCACTTGATTTAAGGATAACAACACAATTGGCTTGTCAGCCTAACAGCAAAATCGTTCTAAAAAGTCTGCCGTAGGAGTAGGGAGTTTCGAGTATGCAATCAGTGTATCCTATATCTGTTTTCTGCTGGGCAGCACAGTGTCATTTAGACAGGAATCCATCCGCCTGGACACATGCCCAGTGAAATGCTAAATTTTCAACCCCTTTCTTTTTTTAAGTGTAGGAGTTGTGAACCCTGCAATACAGCACAGTGGGGGAGAGTTCAAGCCCAGAGATCTGCCAGCAGCCCCAGCAAGTGCCAGCTGAGCAGGAAATGTGCACTGTGACTGTAACCTTGGGAGGCACGTGAGCACTGTTCTCAGCTGACCTGAGAGGGGGCAGACAGACAATCTGGAATACCTCATGTGACATCCTGCACTGTAACCTAAGCAGGGTGTCACTGCTGAGCCTGACAAGGAGGGAAGAGATGTGAAAGGAGCATCATTTCCTTTCTTGGATAACTAGGTGATAAGAAGGGAAGAGGAGGACGGGCAAGACATGGGGCTGTCGCAGCCTTGAAGATGGAACACAGAACCATTTGCTGCCAATCAGTTCTCCATAGCAGTTTCCCAGTCCTATGGTCTATAAACCCTGGGGATTCAATGGTTAGAGACCAGGATAACTCCTCAATTTTGTATTGCTCTGGTGAGCTATTTTAATGACCTGTGTGGTTTTTTAGTAAGTCCCCAGACAACCCACCCTGATAATAAGTAAGAGATGGGACTGACTCATTCTCCTAGGAGATTTGGCACTGGTAAATAGCTATAGTATCAAACTTCCCAGCCTGTTTTAGGCAGTACATATATAAGGAAATGTTTATTTAAAGTGTCAGACCACATATAAATAATATGGCAAGGGGCACTAAATAAATCCACTCTTGCTCTCAATACTTCACTGTTTGCAAGAGACAGGATCAGGATGCAGGAAAGGACAAGAAGCCAATGATCAGAGCAGGAAGTGAGAGTCAGCTCTAACAACATCATTTTGAAAGAGCAGAGGCCAGAGAAGGCAGCAGAAGCAGATAGGGATGCAGGCAAGAGATGGTGGAGGAGTAAGAGTCACCGGCAAGGCTAAGCTGAATTCTTAAGAGCTTTGCTTTGCCGTGCAAATGAGGCCTGTAGAGCAGGGTCAGAGGTTTTTTTTTTTTTTTTTTAATCTAATCCTGAAGATGAAGCCTACAAGCAAGCAAAGTTCACATATGACATGGATGCAGGCTGAAACGCATGTCTATTCTGCCATGAGGTTTTCATGACAAAACATAGCTTTACTCCAAAGCTGCTTTAGCTTTAAGCATTGGTACTTTTTATTGCATTTATAACATGCCACATTTCAATGGGCTTTGGCTGTCCTTAGGGGATCATGTTCCCTAATTGCACTGAGAAGGCTTTTTGAAGAGCCCAGCACACATCCTCACCTCTAGTATATCCCATTGTGCCCAGATGCAACATTGCAGTGACTTTGTTTCTCAGATCTCAGAAATGGCCATTTCCTTGGCTCCACCATGGCCAGTCCCAATCAGCATTTTCTCCTGATAACTTCTCGGAGGGTATGTCTACACTACCCTCCTAGTTCGAACTAGGAGGGTAATGTAGGCATACCGCACTTGCTAATGAAGCCCGGGATTTGAATTTCCTGGGCTTCATTAGCATAAGCGGGGAGCCGCCATTTTTAAATCCCCGCTGCTTCGAACCCCGTGTAGCGCGGCTACACGGGGCTCGAACTAGGTAGTTCGGACTAGGGTGCCTATTCCGAACTACCGGTACACCTCGTTTCACAAGGAGTAACGGTAGTTCGGAATAGGCACCCTAGTCCAAACTACCTAGTTCGAGCCCCGTGTAGCCGCGCTACACGGGGTTCGAAGCAGCGGGGATTTAAAAATGGCGGCTCCCCGCTTATGCTAATGAAGCCCGGGAAATTCAAATCCCGGGCTTCATTAGCAAGTGCGGTATGCCTACATTACCCCGCTAGTTTGAACTAGCGGGGTAGTGTAGACATACCCTGAGTCATTTCAACCACCACTCTCCTACCAAGCCACATAACAGTTTTTTCCCTTCCTGAGGTAACTAAAGATCCAACATAAAGTTCACACATCAGCCCCCTTAGGGTTGACTGAAATCCTCTGCTTCCTGGTCCCTGCAGGCATTCTCTTGTTCTGCTTCTTCGCCAGCAGGATCCCTCCACTGCTTCCCTTCACAAAGGACTCACAGGTTACGTCTACACTGCGGTGCTATTTCGGGATACCGGAAGTATCCTGAAATAGCTATTTTGCGCCTTTTGAGCACGCCCATTATTTTGAAATATAACAGGCTTGCTATTCTGACGTCCCTGTAAATCTCATTCCACAAGGGTTAAGGGATATTTCAGATATTGCATAGCACAAATTGCATAGTTTATTTCAAGGTAAGGGTATAGTGTAGAAGCACACATGGGCTATGTCTACATTGGTGGGTTCTTGTGCAAGAACATCTTGTACAAGGGTTCTTGTGCAAGAACTCTTGCGCAAGAACACATCCACACTGCCATATGCTTTTGCACAAAAACATCCATGGCTGTGTGGACACTCTCTTATACAAGAAAGCTCTGATGGACATTTTAGCCAGAGGGCTTTCTTGCACAAGAAACCCCTGCCGCACGTCCACGCTGCCCTCTTGGACAAGAGCTCTTGTACAAGAAAGCTTACACTTGTTAGAAAAGACCATACCTCTTGTGCAAGAATCACTCTCTTACCACGCTTTACTGTAAATCTTCTTGCACAAGAACGGGCGGGCAGTGTGGATGCTCTGCGAAAGAACGGCCATTCTTGCTCAAGAACCCACCAGTGTAGACATAGCATGGAGTATGTCTACACTACCACCCTAGTTCGAACTAGGGTGGTTAATGTAGGCAACCGAAGTTGCAAATGAAGCCCGGGATTTGAATTTCCCGGGCTTCATTTGCATCTTGCCGGGCGCCGCCATTTTTAAATGTCCGCTAGTTCGGACTCCGTGCCCGTGGCTACGCGCGCACAGACTAGGTAGTTCGGATTAGGCTTCCTATTCCGAACTACCGTTACTCCTCGTGGAACAAGGTGTACCAGTAGTTCGGAATAGGAAGCCTAATCCAAACTAACTACTCCGTGCCGCGTGTAGACATTTAAAAATGGCGGCGCCCGGAAAGATGCAAATGAAGCCCGGGAAATTCAAATCCTGGGCTTCATTTGCGACTTCGGTTGCCTACATTAACCACCCTAGTTCGACCTAGGGTGGTAGTGTAGACATACCCATGGAGTTTATCTCTGGGGAATCTCCCTGCTCCTTATAGGTACTAAGTGAAGCCACTCCCAATAAACTACTCTTCTCCTTCTAGGTACCTGACTTTCCCAGACTCTTTCTAAAGAGAAATCCCCCTTCTTTACTCCACTTCTGTTCAAATTATGCTTTCCCTGCTTCACCACCGCAGCTGGAATCAGTCTAATTAAGCCCCATTAAACCCAGCTGGAGTGACTAATTAACCTTTGGATTGCCTGCTCAGTGAGGTTGAAGGGTTGTTGCCAAGTTTGAAAGGGTATGTCTACACAGCAAAGTTATTTCAAAATAACAGCAGTTATTACGAAATAACTTTATTAGCATCTACACAGCCAAACCGCTATTTCGAAATTAATTCAAAATAGCGGAGCACTTATTTTGAATTTGGTAAATCTCATTCCATGAGGAATAATGCCAAATTCAAAATAGCTATTTCGAAATAAGTGCTGTGTAGACACTTATATCAAAATAGGGGGCCTTCAGAGTTCCCAGGGTGCCCTGGTGGCCACTCCAGCCTCAACCAAGAACAGTCCTCTCCCTCTCTGGAGCCCTTAAAGGAGTTGACTCGGCCACAGTGCCTGTGCCAGTTCCAAGCCTGCCAGCCCAGAGCCAGCAGTCACTGCCCCTGACCCAGTGGCCCCAAAACATGAGCCAGCAAGCCACTGGCAGCCAGCCCTCCACTGTACCCCAGGATCATGGTCCAGGATGGAGATCATGGACCTTATTCACATTTGGGGGGGATGCCCCTAACGTCCATGATCTCCGCACTAGATGGAGGAACGCGGCCGTCTATGGCTTGATAGCTGCCAGCCTGGCCACCAAAGGTCACATGCAAACCAAGGAGCAGTTTTTCATGAAAATCAAGTTCATCCAGTGGGACTCCCCAACCCTGAGCCCTGAGCTTCCCCTCCCCCTTCTTCCCCTTACTTCCCTCTTCCAACTCCCTCCTCCCAGGTTTCCCCCTCCCCCTCCCACCTTCTCTTCTCCCCCTCCCACCTCCTTTCCCCAGTCTCACCAGCATTTCATTTCCCCACCCCCAGTTTTGTTAAATAAAGAGAGTTTGTGGTCATGAAAATACGTGTATTTTATTTGACATCAGGAAGGGGGGTTGGGAGGGTAAATGGAAGGACGTGAGGGAGGAATGAGGCACAAGCCCCCAGTGGGGCAGACCAGGGAGGCTCTTAGTTCTCCCCAGAGTGGAAGCTCTCCCTCAGGGCCTCCTGGATACTGACAGCCCCCCGATGGATCTCCCGGATGTCAGCCTGCAGAAAGTGCAGCCAGGCTTGTAGCAACACATCCATGAGAAGCACCAGAGTGCCCAGGGGCAGCTCTGGCGCCATGTTGCAGAGTGCTGTGGTGTCCCGAGTGAGGGCAACCAGAGCACACAGAGACAAAATGCTTTGCTGTCCCTCATTGAGGTAGGCAAGCAAGCAGGAAAAGCTGAGAACCAGCTGTCCGGGGGGGGGGGGGGGGGGGTCCCTTTAAGCACAAGCCTCAGATAGCCTCAGGCAGCAGCCACACAAAGTAACTCCAGACCTGATGCTCTGCCAGACCTGGTTCCAGCCGGCCTTAAATGCCATTCATCATCCACTCGGTGTAGACGCGCTATTTTGAAATAGCAAAATGCTATTTCAAAAGGCATTTTGTGTGTAGTCGCGTTATTTCAAAATTAACTAATTTCAAATTAACTATTTCGAAATAAGATATTTCGAAATAACGCTGTAGTGTAGACATACCCAAACTGAAGTTAAGTCCAGCTTGCCGCAAAGGACCAGCTAGCCTTTGCCACACAGAAATTAAATTGGTCCCTGGTGAATTTTCTTACAAAGAGTATCTTGCTTCTGTTTTGGTCTGTGATATGATTACATTTTCATGCTCTATGCCATATTATGCTCTGGGGAAAGGGCTCCCTCAGGCTAGGGGTAATGGAGTCTGGGTCAATGTCAGATGAAGAGAGGATTACCTCAGGTTTGGGGGCAAGGATACCTGTGGCCAGTTCCAGATGCAGAAAGAGTATTCTTCACTGGAGCTGGAAATATGCAATCTGTGTCACTGTGAGAGACAGAATGAGAGGACTCCCTCCTTCAAGCTGAAGCTAATAGAACCTGTGTCCATATGGAAAGGTGAGAGGTTTCTCTCCATCTGGGAGTAATGAGGTCAAGAGCTTGTGTTGAATGGGGAAAAGGCTCCCTGGATCTGCCATTAATAAAGTCTGGCCTAGTGCTAGATAATGGAAAGCTCTCTAATTCCTGGGATAAAGATGTCTGTGGAAAAAGACAGTTTTATGGTTTAAAAACAACCAGAACAATACACAATGACTAAAACCTCCTGTGAAACAGCTTTCTGTACATAACAAGCAATTTTTAGTGCCCACTAAAAGAAAAGGAACAGCTATTGACAATTAAGCAGGACACAAAAACAAAGAGACTAGTCTGTGGGAGCTATTCTAGAGAATAACTAAGTGCACAGAGATACCATCAAGAAATGCAAACATCAACACAAGCCATCATTTCTCAGCCCAGTGCTGCCAAAGTAGAGAAATATTTATAGCTATTTTAAGTTCCAGCAATGGTCTTTTTATCACTGGATTCTTGGAGCAGTGCTAGGTGATAGTGTCATTGAGCTACACTGGGGATCATTCCTGGGAGAAAATAAGAACATGCTAGTATTGTAATTCTCATCATGAACTCGTTAGGCTTGTCTTACAGCACCAAATCACAAAATCGTGGAAATGCTGGGCTGCAAGGGACTTTGAGAGGTCATCTAGTCTTGCTCTCTGCACTAAGGCAAGAACAAGTATAGCTAGACCATCCCCGACGTGTTTGTCAAATCCAGGGGTTTTCAAAGTTGGGCCATGGGCCTACCCAGGAGCAGCCTGAGGCCGGCTGCGGCAGCTGGCGCCCCAGGCAGAGCGCGCAATCGGCACCCCGCCTGCAGGGCCGTCAATGGCCTGACATCATCGGCGGGCACCCCATGAGCCCCCGTGACGTCATCATCGGGTGACCCGGGCAGCGGTGCCCTAGGCGGCAGCCGAGTCCTCCTATAGCCACGGGCCACCCCTGGGCCTACTCAGGTAAGCTGCTGGCAGGCCATGAGATGCTTTATTTAAGCATCCATAGGCATGGAGCCTCACAGCAGCCTGGCCCACACCACTTCCTCCAAGACCTCACCAGTGCCAAACAGAGAGGGACAATTACCTCTTTTGTCTTACATAGGATACTCCTGTTAAAATACCTTAATGATAGAAGCGTTTTTATCAAATGCATCACATTGTTGACTCATATTCAAATTATGATCCCACTATCAGCCACAGACCCTTTTCAGCAGTATTACTGCCTAGCTAATTATTCCCCATTTTGTAAATGTGCCTTTCATTTTTTCTTTCTAAATGAAGTACTTTTGCACTGGTCTGTATGGACTTTCATCTTATTGTTTTCAGACCAATTCTCCAATTTATTCAGATCTCTTTGAATTCTAATCCTGTCTTCCAGAGTGCTTGCAACCCCTTCCCAGGTTGGGATCATCCACAAGTTTAATAAACATACTTTCCATTCAATTATCAACATCATTAATACAAATTTTGAATAGTGCCAGATCAGGACAGACCCTTGTGGGATTTCATTGAATATGCCCTCCCAGACTGGCAGGAAACCATGGATGGCTACACTTTGGGCATGTTTACACAGCAGAGCTAAAGCTGAAATAAGCTACGCAACTTGAGCTACATCAATTGTATAACTTAAGTCAGAATAGCTTATTTCAGCTTTTGGTGCTGTCTACACCTCAGGAAGTCCGAGAAAGAGCACATATTAATGTCAGTTATTCCAAAATAACACTGCTGTGCAGATGTACCCTTTGAGTACAGTCCGTCAATCAACTGCGCATCCACCATATAGTAATTTGATCTAGACCGGTGGATCCCAACTTTTTTTATACCATGGACCGGCAAATATATTCACAGACTTTTGGCGGACCGGTAACATTTTATTTGCACATTTGCATATCTTTATGCAAAATCATTTGCATAAAATCATTAAGATCAGAGTCTGCAGATGCCTATAACACTAAAAAAATCTGTTAAAAGAATCCTTTCCTTTCTTTTCTTAAGCTATTAACACCATTTGCATGACTGAAAATATACAATGTAGTATTATTGATAATTGATATGATGATTAATAATAGCATAAATTAAACATTATACTCACACACTTTATTTAATGGGACTTCTGCTGCTGCATCATTTCACACACTTCTTTGAAGTTTACATCATAACTGGTCAAATCCCGCTTCATATGCGTGCACACACGACTGGCTAGGGTGATCTCTCTCTCTCTCTCTCTCTCTCTCACATGCACACAAACACACACACACACACACACAGATTCGCTGGGAGCTGAGCTCTGCCTTCCGGGGCCACCCCACATGCTGAGGTCTGGCAGGCAGCGGGGGGGTCCAGCTGGTAGAATGCAGGCATCCCTCCCTGCTCTAACCACTAGCCTGCACTTCCCTCCTCTTTGCATAGAGAATGTAGGCAGCTACTGTGCGGCAGCTCAGGGGGCTGGGATCTACCCCAGTCCCAGCCCCCAGAATTGCCGTGAACAAACAGATTCAGCTGGAGAAAGGGGCCTTGAAGAGACATATGACCATATCACCTGATGCTGGCATCCATCTTGGATGCTGCATTTTTCCACAAGAGTAGAGGGGAAGATTATTATTTCCATTATTATTATTCCCATTTTTCCTTCACACTGGGATAGTTTGCTCTTATATGTTTAATAATGTCTCTTTGAAAAACTAACAGCTCTTCTGAACTCTTTTTTTCTGTAGATTTTTTTGCATGGGACCTACAAGTTCTTTGAGTTTGTTAAAGTCTGTTTGTTGTTGAAGTCCGTTGTCCTATTCTGCTGCACTATTTACAGTCATGATGTTTATCATTTAATAATTGTTTACACCCCAGACTAGGGTTGCCAGGTGCCCGATTTTGAACCGGACAGTCCAGTATTTGAGCTTTCTGTTCAGGAAACAAATTGAGAAAATATAAAAGACAAAATATAAATGTCCGATATTTTCTAAATAAGATGTAATGGAGATTGTGATATTATGCCAAGTGTGTTTGGTATTTTTGTTGAAACCATCTGGCAACCCTACCCCAGACCTCGTCCACATTCACAGCTGCAACCAGCTCCTCACTGTCAGTCAAAATCTAGTCCAAAATGGCTGACCCCAGCCATTGCTTCCTCCACTCACCCATAATGCCAAAATGATGGGCGACCGCAACAAGACTGCTCTTTGCTTTGGTAAGTGAGTTTACAGAACTGAGAACCAATAGCACTGTTTGAGTTTGGGGTATTATGGACAGTCACTGTACTAGTTTTCCATTCACACAGCTCTGTCTTTCTCTGTAGTCCTGACCCACAGCTTCCCATACTATACCCAACCCAGGCCTACACACAACTTTGCCAGAGAACTTCAATTCTGATTTCAGGTAATATCTTTTGTTTTTAATCCAGGACCCATGCTTATTTCCCTTACACCCCTCGATCCTGAGAAGTCACAGAGAATGTTAGGACAGTGTCCTTTAGCGAGAATAACAAGAAGAAGGGACATAGTAGAGGTCCAGAAAAAAATGAATGCCACGGGGAAAATAAATTGGGTGTTTCTATTTGTACTTCTTCATAATAAAAGAATGAGGGACATCTATTGGAATTAAAATGAAGACAAGATTTTTTAAATACAGTACATGATTAACCTGTGGAACTCTTTGCCACAAGATACCAAGATGAGACATCGGTGTGATTCATCAAAATATTCATAGTTATATCAGCTTGGATAACACATGTCAACCCTCAAGCTGAAGTATAAATACTAACCATTATAAAGTGTAATTTCAAAAAAACCTGTCTGAAAAGCCTCTGCTGTCCTGTCCTTAGGAGTTTGTACAGCCACTTCTCTAAGGATCGAAGAGCACAGATGATACTGGAATAGATAAACCATTGATCTTATCCCATAAGGAAATTCTTGTGTTTTTAATACAGCACTCTTGCTATTCTAGTTCTGGGACTTGTCTTTGTGCAGGGTTCTGACTCACATAACTAACAAAGGTAGTCTACTTCACAGGTTGCTATTGCCTTCAAAGGTGTTGGGATGTGAGTGAAACAGGCTGCTTACTTGCATCTCATGCATGTTTATGTATCTTGTTAGTCTGTGACTTGCTTCTATTCAGCTAGTCAGCGAATCACAAAAAAAAAGGAATTTTTAAAACTTTGAAAAGTAATTTTTTTGTAGAATTTTTTCTGAATGAAGCACAAAATCTCACCTTACAAAACAGCAAATAGTCCAGCAGCACCTTAGAGACTAACAAACATTATAGATGGCATCATTAGCTTTTGTGAGCACAACCCACTTCTTCAGATTAAATTACAGACTAACCACAGGCTATCCCTCTGAAACTCTCACCTGACCCTCATGATAATGGATGTTTTAGGTTCAACCACTGCACCTAAACTATGTTTGCGAAAAACAAGAGCACAGATTCCCCTGACCAGACCATGCATCACATCACAGGAATGCCCATGGGTGGAACATTCTGTCCACCTGGGCTGGTGACTCACTCATGCAAATGGTGCAACATCACACAAATATGATAGCAAGTGCTATAAGGTCAAAGAGGTGTGTGTGCCTCTTCCTCCACATTAATCTCTGGTGGAGCCTGACCACAAATGCCAGAAAAAGAAGCACCAAAATCTGCCATTGGCTGAGGCTCCCTACAGTTGTAGGGAGCTGTTTGTATGAGACATCCTCAACCTACTCATGATTCTGCCTGAGGATCTCACACCAACCCCTCTCTCAGTTCTTTTGGGCTCTCTTCTATTATGTACATGCAGCGGACACCAAAACCTGTCTGAAAAGCCTCTGCTGTCCTGTCCTTAGGAGTTTGTACAGCCACTTCTCTAAGGATCAAAGAGCACAGCATGGACTTGCCCATCTCAGAAAGATCTGCTGTTGCCTTCCCAGCCTGACTCATAGGCGGACAGCTCAGATAGGTCCCATTCTCTTTCTCTTTCTCACACCTTCCTATCCCTGTCGCACACTGGCAGATCCAGGGTCTGAGATGCTGCACTCAAACTAAACTCAGTAATTGATGCAACGCAGCAATCACCAGCATTAATCTCTGGACAGAGTACGTTCATTTTGTGAAAGCTTGCCAGGGCGGGGGAAAGATCAGGGCAGGACTCCTGTGTTCAGATGCCTTTGAAAGAAGGCAGCAGGGAGCTGATCAGCAGCCTCACCCCAGCCAGTCATTGCTTGTCGATTGCAAAGGAAACAAGCTTGACTGTCTGTACCATTAGCTCAAGCTCATCTTACCTGGAGGGTGGAGAGAAGGAGTTGCAAGCCACTGGCTTCTTGTTCTGCCATGCTGATTTCCACTCACAATCTCTGCCTCTCAGCAGCAGACACAATGCAGCTGGAACACAGAGCTGCCAAGCTGCTTTTCTGTGGCCCCCGTCCTGTTTAAGAAACGAAGACGCTAAACACAGATCCCAGATACATGCATGCTGCTACCACTAATAATGACAGCAATGCAACTCTAGACCTCAGCGGGAGAGATAAATGTACCCCCACCCCGCCCCCACCCACCTCCAGACTCTCACATACACTGTGACAGGGAGATTAATTCCTATATAAAGAGTCCTAGGGATTACGCAAAGTGTTCAGAAAAGGTCGGGGTGTTTGGTGTGTGGCAGGGGGAGTCGGGAGGGTGGCAATGACAACAAGAGAAAGGAGAGCCACAAACCTCACAGAAGTGCAGGGAGACGGGAGGGAGTGCTATAGCCCTGGCTTCCTGACAGACATTCCCAGCTGATCTGCTGATCAGTTCCAGAAGGCCCTAAGTGGACACTTGTCTGCCTCTGTCCTAATGAAATTGGAGACACACATACACAGAGATACATTCAGCATTAGCTAGTGCTGACAATGAACTGAAGTGTGGAGATAGTCAAAGGGACAGGGAGAGTGGAATCAGAGGAGCCTCTCTGACATTCTAGGCTTACTCACCAGATCCCTTATCCAGTACATCAAGCAGTCTAGGACACAGAATGTGGTAAGTCTCAAGAATTAAACAGGATTAGTGGACCTTGAGCATCCAGCTCAAACTCGCTATGAGGACTGGTTTGTCCTTTAAATGATCAAACACTCCCTCATATATTGCATACACAACAACAATGCAAACATTAGGGTTGCAACTCCAGCTCTCAAAAGTTAGGAAATTCCAGAAGTAAGGACGGGTTTGCATCTTTATTTTGTCCCCCTTGTGCATATGCCTGATGACAGTCTTTAATTACATGATCACCCTTACCCCACACAGGATCCCACCCTCATTTGGTGCACAAAAAAGATGGACCTCATTACTACATATGCATATACTGTGATTTTTTTCAAAGGCTTATAAATTGGCCAAATTTGGGCACTTTTTCAAGTGGATGGCTTTGGCAAATCCCCTTGAGTAATTGTTACTCCCTGTGACATTTTCTTTATATGCCCAAGTTTTGCTTCAAAACATGCAAGCATTCTTGTTCTCCTAACTTTAATTGCAAAAATTAATCTTTGTCAGCACAAAATGTAAAATTTTGCTTCCTTGAATGTCTGGAGGTTCTCATTCAAAAACTGGGCCAATTCCTGGGGGTTAAACCTGCAAACTTTCTCTGAGTTCATTCTAAAATGGGAACTTTTTTTTGCAATTGTGCAATGTAATGACAAACTTCAAACTTTGCAATTTTCAGTTCAAATACTGGACGTGCCTTCTGGTATTTATTAAGTCAGACTTGCTTAATCTAAAATACTGTAACATTGATGCACTATTTATATTTTCACTGCATTGAGTCATAGAGTTCTTTATGTATGTAACTTTCATAACATTGGGTTTAATTCTTTTTCTGGTTTGTAAACTTTGCTGAAGTGCAATATGACAATGCTAAGATACAATGTGAATTGTATCTTAAATGGAATTATATCTGTGAATTTATTCCCATACTTGTTAGCGAGGAAACAAGTCAGGACCTTTTTCACTGAATGCCAGCTCTGTGCCATTGACACCCGAGGGAAATATCTATTAGTTATATCATATTAGGGTTCTGATCTTCTGTGTGCTTTCTTTGCTTTCTTCACTTTGGCTATGTCTAGACTGCAAGCCTCTTTCGAAAGAAGCTCTTTCGAAAGATACTTTCGAAAGAGCCTCTTTCGAAAGAGAGCGTCTAGACTACACGCGGAATTTCGAAAAAGCAAGCCGCTTTTTCGAAAGAAAGCACCCAGGCTGTGTCCAGACTCAGGGGGGTTTTCGAAAAAAGTAGCCTTTTTTCTAAAAAAACCTCACCTGCGTCTAGACTGCAGCCGCGTTCTTTCGAAATTAAATCGAAAGAACGCGGCTTTTCTTTCGATGGCGGTAAACCTCATTTCACGAGGAAGAACGCCTTCTTTCGAAAGTTCCTCTTTCGAAAGAAGGCGTTCTTCAATGTAAATAGGGCTTCTTCGAAAGAGAGCATCCAGACTCACTGGATGCTTTCTTTCGAAAAAGCAAGCCGCTTTTTCGAAAGTTCAACGTGCAGTCTAGGCGCTCTCTTTCGAAAGAGGCTTGCAGTCTAGACATAGCCCCAGTGAGTCTGGATGCTCTCTTTCTAAAAAGCCTGTTTGCTTTCAAGAACGCCTTCTTTCGAAAGAGCACTTTCGAAAAAAGGCGTTCTTCCTCGTGGAATTAGGTTTACCACCGTCGAAAGAAAAGCCGCATTCTTTTGATTTAATTTCGAAAGAACGCGGCTGCAGTCTAGACGCAGGTGAAGTTTTTTCGAAAAAAGGCTACTTTTTTCGAAAAAACCCCTGAGTCTGGACACAGCCTTAGAGGTCTTGATGTGCCATCCAGAAGAGGGCAGAAATGATACATACTTTGTGAACCAGTATGATAAATAGGGAGGAACGGTAAAATGGGAAGAGATCCTAGGGAACAGCAATCCCTTCCCCCAATTTAAATTTTTAAGAAACTTTTCTTTATGCCTCTAATCATCTGTATATTGGAACTGGATCAGAAATTTTTAGTCAAAACATTTTTGTCATTTTTGTCAAAACATCTGCGTAGACATGCCAAATTTCAAAATATTCAATTTTGAAATTCAATCAAAATAAGATACGCAATTTGTGTATCGCAAATTGTGTATCTTATTTCGAGTTTAGGGTGCCGTGTAAGTTCACCCTCAGGGTACAGGACATGTAACCACTGAATGACAGTCTGAGGTCATCTCCTTTGCTAAGGCAAAACTTGTGTCTGGCTGAGCTGCACTGACCAGGAACTGCCTACACCTATCCTACAGGCAAACACTTAGCCTAATCCACAAAAACAATACTGCATTTGCTAAATTTTACTGCCCCCTTTTGCAGCCCCTTTGTGCTCATGCACAGGAAGCCATCTAATATGATGCATTCACTTATGTATCATTACACCCACATACTACTTTCACATACCTCTTTATTAATAATAATTCCCAGGAGAAAAGGTCCCTCAAACCAATAATGACATAACCTACAGAACTCAGCACTGAAAAAAACATACTCAAAGTACACAAGTATCTTTTTCCTTGGGTCATGTTTATATGGGCAGTGGGAAACAGGACTGGAGACATGGATTGAAATCCTACTGTAGCCTTCAGGTAAGCAGAACGGTGTCGTGACAGAGTCGCGTGGGTACTCATGGCAGGAACAGCAAGGGTCCTGTAAGCCCATTGACAGCATGAAGACTGAAGGCTACAATGTTGGAGGTGCTGCCATTTGTATTGGAAAGGTGAAATGACAGAGCTCCACCTGTGTGGTAACTGTGCTCTGCCAGTCGGCACTGTACTCCACTCCATTCATTTCTCTTGATCCCTCACTTTCCCAAGCACAAAGATTTGCACATATCATCCTAAAAAAATGCACTTAGATGCTGCACATCCCAAAGGAATTTGTCTCTGAGAATTAACACTTCTGTCAATTGACTCTCAGAGCCAGATCATGGAGCTTTGTCTCACATCAACAGGGTCCAATAAAATCTAATAACATAATTTTATGCAAGAAACGAGGGGAAAGCAGTGTTCTCAGATGAGTGGAAAGAAATTCAAAAATATTTTTATGAGCACTGCTAGCAGTTCGTGCCATAGAATGATTAATCCATCATCGGGAAATGACTTACGTTCTAATTAAAAACAGCTTAAGGAAGCTGTTTTGCATTGTCTCCTGTTCTGTTCCTAGTGACAATGGGTACCTGTCAGTTGAGCTATGTGAAACTGCTGCTTGAATTTTTAAAAGAAGATGAGAGTGAAGTAGAAAAGTACATCAATGGTCCAGGTTCCCTGGGAGCTCCTATTTCCTATTGCACCATATAGACCAAAGGCCCAGGTAGCCTGCGTCCCAGCTCCTCTAGCATCATGTAAATCAGTGTCACAGTAGCCTGGTTTTCTACCTCTTGATGTATTAGAAAAGCCAAGTAGCATTTATTGGCCAATATCCCATCTTACACCAGAGGCCCAGTTCAGCAAAATACTTAAGCACATGTTTATCTTTGATGTCAATAGGACTTAATTAAGTGCTTATAGTTAAGCAGATACATAAGTGTTTGCTGAACCAGGGATATAAAAAGAAGTTGATTAATGGTTTACATAGTCCAATATCAGTCTGGTTTCTGTAATATGCAGGAACAGAAAAAGGCTCTATCTAGGTCACTATCCCATCTCCAAATGCATGAAACAAAGCAATGCTCCTTCTAATCTGGTATCACACCAAAGGTCATGCAGAACAGACATGTCATGACTCATCTAACTCAGTATGCTATCTTTGGGGTCTACTACCTCTGCCTGACAGTTGTCTTGTCCTCCCTTACAGTATAAAGGAGCTTTAGAAACATTTTCCAAATATGCATTCAAAATCTGTTGTGCTATTGGGGAAGATAGCACCAATGGCAAACTGGAAAATCTTCTCTTCTTTTTAAAATATAATCATGAACTGTTGTTGTTGTTGTTGTTGTTGTTTTCTTATTTCATTTGTATATCATTTGCATCCAGAAGTTCCAAACATAAAAGGCTGCCCTTACTCCAAAGAGCTCTCAGTCAAACTTTAAGACACATGAATATTATGAATAGCAAAAATGTGGAAGGAAAGTTGAAAGTGACAAATCAAACAAACCAAAGGAGTGAATAGGCTAACATTTCTCAGCAGCCCCTACATAGTAGCTTCCTGCCTAACCAGGTCCAGGACATGCATATTTCTGTTTGTACTTCCCACTTCCAGACATTGTACAGACCCTAACTC
This sequence comes from Pelodiscus sinensis, assembly GCF_052426305.1. NCBI lineage: Eukaryota > Metazoa > Chordata > Testudines > Trionychidae > Pelodiscus > Pelodiscus sinensis. The sequence continues at coordinate 32,426,647 of NC_143065.1, forward strand.
ACCACAAGAGGCCTGAATTAACAGGAAAACCTAGAGACAGGCAAAAGCTGGAGGAGATGTAAACTAGTGGGCAGCTTCTCACACTCATGCTGTGCTTACAAATCACTGTGTATGGGAACCAGATTGCTAAAATTTGCATTGGCATCACTGATGGGTGTTTTGTTTTGAGCCATTTTGGGTTTCAGTGTTAATTTGAGTAAATGAAAATCAAACTCACTACTAGTTTCTTTTCTTAGTTATTAAAATTATTTTAGGAGGATGTATGGAGCAACTTTGAAGCAAAGGGCTAGAAGCTGGGACAGCTGGATTCTCTCTTTGGATTGCCTTTGGTCTCTGTGTGATTCTGGATAAGTCATTTCCTTTTCTGTGTTTCAGTTTCTCCACCTGTCAAATGGGGATAATGAAGCATCCTTCACAGGAGCTTTCTGAAGCTTTAACTAATGCATGTAAAGTGCTTTGAGACGCTCATGCAGAGGGACTATCCAGAAGCCAAGTATTATTGGCAGTAGTACAGCAGTACAATGATACACATTTAAAAATCTCTCTTCGGATTAGAACCTGTGGGAAGTGTTGTGAAGAAAACGACTAGATTTGAGAAAGAATTCCCATGCTGCCTAGAAAGGAACTTAGCGTCTGCTGATTTTTTTTTATTTTTATTAAAGCTGGGAAAATAATACAAAAATATTATATATTTTGTGTGACTTTAAATATAAAAATTTACTTCTGTTATAATCACACCCTCTTGGTGTTTGCTCTCTCAGGGTACATCTACACAGCAAAATTATTTCAAAATAATTTAGTCTGCGCCTACACAGCAGGCAGTTATTTCGAAATAATGTCGAAATACTGTCAAGCTGGAGGACTTCTTACTCCGACTCCTATAACCTTCATTGTATGAGGAGTAAAGGAAGTCAGAGGAAGAGTACTCTATTTCAAAATAAGTGCCGTGTAGACACTCCCAAATTCAAAATAAGCTATTTCAAAATAAGCTACGCAATTGATGTAGCTCAATTTGCATAGTTTATTTCAAGTTGAGCCCTGCTGTGTAGACGTACCTATAGTCTTCTATTCAGTATAGTTTTATTATCTTCACAAGAATGGTTTGATAAGATAATTCATACAATTGCATCTAAGAGTATAGCTACACTATAATTAGACACTTCTGGCTGCAGTGTAGACTTCCAGGCTTAAGTTGAAACTCAAGCTTTGGAACCATTTAATGCTCCAGGATCCTAGAGAAGTGTTTCCTGTAAGATGAGTGCTTAGTCAACCACCCAGGAGAGATTCAAATGCTACCCAGCTGATTGGCAGAGTTCATACAGACTTCCACAGCCAGCAGCTTTTGTTTATATTGGTGGTGCACATCTGCACGTGCCTTGGTGCACAAAACACAATTTATTCCACACACGGATGGAAAAAAATATGGAAGGAACATTGTCCTAGAGCCAAGGCTCTAGTATGAGCCCAGACATCTATACTACAATTAAACAGCACCACAGCCCAAACCCTGCAAGCCCAAGTCAACTGACATGGGTCAGCATGTGTTTTTTTATTTCAGTGTAGAAATACCCTAGGAGGTAATTAGCACCTTAAGAGTTAAACACAACCAGTCAGAAAAGACACAATGTCATGCGATTCATATAACCAATGACAACTAAACTTCACATTTCAATTGTATTATATAAAATGCTCACTTCCAGAATTATGAAATATTTAATCAAACAAAGTAAAAATAATGCAAACATCTGAGAAAACCATGATCACCCTCAGGATTCTTTGGGGTGGATCGCCTACTACTTACATCAGTTTTCCTCAAGTGTATCACTTTTGGCTTCAGTGGAGTTACTCCTGATTTACCCCCTAGCATAAGTGAGAAAAGAATCAGGTTACAAAAAAAATTAAAAGAAAAGTACATTGAATGTAATAAATTATTCCCTCCAAAGTTCTGCCTGAGCTGGTATAAATGTATTTGAAAAAGCTCCATATTTAAAACACCTTATTATCTGTTCAAGTTTCATGTCAATTAGGCACCCACTTTCCTGTCAGAATTATGTGAATCCAAGATAACAATAGGGATATTATTTCGTTTTCCTCTAAAGTTTCTTCATTACTTACAATTTGTTTTCATTCTTCCTAGCAAGTGTTGTGCAGTAACATATAAAGTAAAATGAAAAGAAAATCTGCTCACCCATGGAGACATAGTTAGAGTCTTATCCCTTTGCATCAATCTCCTGCCGGAAAATGCTGCCACATTGCTGTAGTGAAAGGATGAAAATGAAAATAAAATCACTCCCAGGGACAAGTCATGATGTTGACTCTGATTTTCAAATGTTGATTGAAGTGGGATCTGTAGCAACTGTAAGGGAAAAGTAACATCTGGCTTTGAGACAGACACATTCTGGGTTCCTTGTGCTACCACTACTTAATAATAAGCTGTTGTTATATCAACCATCAGCCCAGGATGGAGAAACCTGCCTTAGCCTAGAGTTGTTTCCCTTCAGAGGTCACTATAATATCTGCCTTGCTGTGTGTTGTTGTTGTATTATGTTCTGTGGAGGAGTAACTGGGGGGGCATACTTAGATGGCTCATCTTTATGAGATTGACTGGCAAAGCTCTGTGTCTGTGTCTAAACTGCAGGGGTTTTTCGAAAAAAAGTAGCCTTTTTTCGAAAAAACTTCACCTGCATCTAGAGTACAGCTGCGTTCTTTCGAAATTAAATCAAAAGAATGAGGCTTTTCTTTCGATGGTGGTAATCCTCATTTCACAAAGAATAACACCTTTTTTCAAAAGTGTTCTTTCGAAAAAAGGCATTCTTGAATGCAAACAGGGCTTTTTTGAAACAGAGCATCCAGACTGCCTGGGTGCTCTCTTTCGAAAAAGCGGCTCACTTTTTCAAAAGAAGAGGTTGCAGTCTAGATGCACTCTTTCGAAAGAGGCTTGTAGTCTAGACATACCCTGTGACAGTACAGGACTGGCACAACAAGGGGTATTGCAGATCAAGACTGCCATGTATTGGCAAAGCAGGGTAGGGACTCAGGACAGGGAGACCAGGGGTATTTTTGTACAGAACCTCTATATCATATGCCTAGCTGTTTTCAGTTTTCCCCTGTGATGCTGCCTGTCCCTTGTTTTCCTGATCATCAAATTCACACTTTTTAAAAACAAATGTTAATAGACTTTAAAAGAGCCCTCATTTTTCCTCCCATCAAGAGACTTGCTAACCCAGAGATTCCTGGACAGCAACAGGGATGATAATAATTGATTTTGCATATGGTACCTGACTACACTCACAAATTTTCATGTGGTCCCTCCAGTCTCTGGAGCCCTTTTGAAATACATATTTGGCAATGTCTTGGAAAATTACAGTTGAGCTGCTGTATCAAATTTGTTTTCCCATTGAAAGAGGCATGTAGGTTCATCCCAACCAGAAACTGGGGAGAAAAGCACTGGGTAGATTTCACACTATTGTGTTTATTCAAAATCAACCTTTTTGTTGCAATAAGCATGTGCTTCCCCAACCTTGACATTTTGTCAAATGATTCTGCAATATATTTTGTTATGATCATGTTCACCTCTGGTTTATGATAAACCCATTTAAAAAAAAAAAGCATGTACTGAAATAAGATTTATTTAACCTCTTGACTGCTGTCAGATGTTTCCAGAATCCCTCAGATACATACAGATAAATAATACCTGCTCTGTTTAATTCTGCATATGCATGAAAGTCAAATACACTTATCATGTTACTGATTTGTCCAGGTACAGTCAGATAGGAGTCAACTGCTCTACTAATTAATGCTCCATATCCATTCATGTGGGGTACACCTATAGAATCACACTGCTGAATATTCAAGGTGTAGCCAGGTAGGAGGCACCTGCAGAATTCTTGGAATATAGAACCCACATGCTTTGAGGCTCAACATTCCACCTATATCCTAATAGTCCATGATTCAGTGAAATATCCTAACATTCCGTGAAATATTAATGGACAAAAGTAGGTGCAATGTGGAGCGGGCAATGGAATAGTTAAGATTGCAATTCCAAATCATTTATTTTGTCATTTCTACAGACAAAACAAAGGGACTCCTTGTTCCTCCTTTTATGGCTCACCAAATGTTTCTAACACAAATATCACCCATCCCCCCTTATTTCCATAAATTATAGCACTATTTTTCATGTGTTTAAACAACACTCGGAATTCTTCTGCCCTTAATCTCTAGTCCCTTGAACTTTGTGTCATCAGTTGCACTTGTGCAAGGTGCAAAATGCTACCATTCCAATTTAGTTGTATTTTGCATGGGTATAAATGTCAATATAAAATGCAAGACAGTGAAGAATCAGGTTAATTGAGTGTTTTAGGAAATAGACCACACTCTGTCCAGACAAATGCCATGCATGTAACTCTGACTTGCCCATTAACAGGAAGAGACTGCATTGCGTCTGTTTTTCAGTAGTATCCTTTTTTTTTAACCACACAGACAGATGCACATATATTATGCACAGAAGGCAACGTAAAAACAATTTCTGAAAAGTGAGAAATGTGGGGAAAGGAGAGTGAGAACTCAACCTAAACAGGCAAAGCATTAAGATGCATTATGGGGGTTCACTGATCTCTGTGGGGCTATGTCTAGACTACAAAGTCTTATCAGAAAAACAGCTGTTTTTCAGATAAAACTTGAGTTACATCCACAATGGAAGTGCATTCTTTCAACAGTAAATTGAAAGAACAGAGGAAGTTTTCCAGCATTGGTAATCCTCATTCTGTGAGGAAGAAGCTTTTTTACGAAAAAACTCTTTCGCAAAAAGGTGTGTGTGGACGCAGAAGAGGGAATTTTTTCAGAAGAAGAGGGAAGAGGAAAAAGCACAGGTACCCTGGTAGCCACTCTGTCCATAGCAATCACTGCTTACATGTGAGATAGCGTCCAGGCAGTCTGGACACTACCTTTCTTGCACAAGAAGCCTGTAGTCTAGACATAGCCTGAGGGAAAAGGTATTGACCACCATCAGAAACCAGATAATGAACAAACTCGTAGAATGCCTGCCAGTTCTGATATGGCATCTTTCAGGTCATAATGCTATTTTTCATTAACATCCCTTTCTCCAAGCACAGTCAGGTTAGCAATCTCTCCTTCTTCCTATGGTTCTTCTGTGATTGCTGTACTCAAGAAAATGAATGAATGGTGTTGGTTTTGTTCTAGTTCACTGCAGAAGGTGAAACTGTGGATACGTCTAGACTACATGCCTCTGTCGCCAGAGGCATGTAGATTAGGCTACCAGACATAGGAAAATGAAGCGGCGATTTAAATAATCACCGCTTCATTTAAATTTACATGGCTGCCGCGCTGAGCCGACAAACAGCTGATTAGCTGTTTGTCAGCTCAGCGCGATAGTCTGGATGCACAGGTGGCGACATCAAAGGTATTTGTCAACCACTCAGGTAAACCTCATCCCAGGATCAGCTGTTTGTCGGCTCAGTGCGGCAGCCATGTAAATTTAAATGAAGCGGCGATTATTTAAATCACCGCTTCATTTTCCTATGTCTGGTAGCCTAATCTACATGCCTCTGGCGACAGAGGCATGGGCTGTGTCTAGACTACATGCCTCTGTCGGCAGAGGCATGTAGATTAGACAGATAGGCAAAGGCAAATGAAGCCGCGATTTAAATGATCGCGGCTTCATTTACATTTACATGGCTGCCGTGCTGAGCCGACAAACAGCTGATCAGCTGTTTGTCGGCTCGCGCACTAGTCTGGACGTTCCCCCTGACGACATCAAAGCCCTTTGTCGGCAGCCCCGGTAAACCTCATTCCATGAGTCTAGACGTACCCTACGTCTCTACGATCTTCTTGAATTACAATAGAACCATCACACACATTGTCTCCACCGCTCCCTGTCAATGAGCTATGATATGGTTAGTGCAGAGGGGACTGATTTGGATTAATCACTGAGGCTGCAAGTGTCAGTCCTTTTCATATATTCTTTTTTAGTGTTATGCAGAGTAACTCATTAGGGAAAGTGCTCAAGGGATTCTTCAAGGAAATTAGAGGTAAAGAACTTCTAGGCAAACAGGAAACCACTTTAGATCACCAGATGTGTAATCTTGGCCATCACTCTGGTAACACAGCCTGTCCATTGCACTCTGTCCTCAAGCACTTTACCCAATCCAGTTGATGACTCCACCAATGTAAGTCTATTGAATTTTAACAATTGTGTCTCTTTTTAGAGAGTTTGCCTTGGCTGGCTTAGTGCACATCACCCAGATTAATCCTGAGTGCCCTTGACTACCTTCTTGATGTATCACAAGCCATGAAAATACCTCCTTCCTGTTTTGATGTAACTGAATTTTTCCAATGAAATCCAAGAGGATTAGAGTAACTTCCTCCTTCACAACGTGGTGTGAGACCGGAAGTGGAGAGTTGATCCTGTCACACTCTCCTTGAACTCTTGCTCTCCCCATATCTCTGTCTCTTTCAGGGCATGTCTACACAATAGAGCTAAACCCGAAATAAGCTACTCAATTTGAGCTATGTCAACTGCATAGCTTAAGTTGAAAAAGCTTATTTTGATTTTGGTCATGTCCACATAGCACTTACTTTGAAAGAGAGCACTTTTCCTGAACTTCCGTTACTCCTCATACAATGAGGTTTACAGAAGTCAGGGTAAGAGCCCATTATTTCAAATTTATTTTGAAATAACAGTCTTGCTGTATAGACATGCATTACCTTATTTCAGAATAGCGCAACACTGCTGCATAGACGTGCCCTCAAGGACAACAAAGCTTTCCTGGGTACAAGATCATTTTTTTCCTGTCTTCTGCTGGGCCCACTAGCTTGGATTTCTATGAAGACATCCTGAAGTCTATGATATATTTTTCAGGTCTGGTGGAAGCTCGGAATGCAAGCTCAGAACTGGCTGAGGCTGAGGCTGAGGCTGAGGCTGAGGCTGAGGCTGAGGCTGAAGCTGAATGTTAGTTTATGACCTACTAAATTCAGCAGTTCTACCGATAATGAGGAAGAAGAGAGCATCTCTGAGGATGAAGTAGGAAATGCAATGGGTGGCCAGGTATTTATAATATTAAGCCTTTAAAATTCCACCCATCCTCAGTGGAAGAATGGGGGGTTTCTTTTTGTTTTCTGCATAAAGGAACTCACTGTCATCTAGTGGAATTAACACTTCAGAGAATGAGCTCCTCTCCAGAACAAGACGGAAATTTTAAGGCTGAAGGATTGTACTTGTCCACATTGTGGCTCAACTGAGTGGGAGCAGACAGTGTTCCTAGAGCTTTGGCTTTGGAAACAAAGCAAAAGGACCTCTTATAATGAGGTGTCCTGACTTTCATCTACTCTTTATTTCTCTGAATTACACTCTGAAATAAGTAATTTCTTGAAAACACTCTGGAAGCTGTCCAAAAGAGCTAGTATGTTCTTCCATTTATGCTAACACATAAATACAATAATTAGAGTCATAATAAGTAATAGGACTTACAGCTCCTACCTCCATCTCAAGAATCCACTTCTCTTACCTTCTCTTAATCTCATCCCTGGACCCCCTTATTTTGAGCGGATTGAAGCATCTCTCAATGCTTGGGGAAGATGACTGACCAAATGCAATCTCATAGGAATTCTTGTGTCAAAGTGCAACCCTGTGAAAAACGGTGTAAGAAAACTGCTCTTAAAAATTAGTGATTCAGTTCCATTTTCATAAGAAAATCCATCAAAGAATATGAATAATGCTTGACATTTGCATAGAACTTGATATTTGCAAAACACTGTGTAAACCGTAATCAACTGAGCCACAAAGCTTGATCTACATGGCTTAGGTAAGTATTATTTTCCCTATCTTATGCTTGGGGAGATTGAGGCAGAGATATTAAGTGACTTGCTAAAGAAACCACAGAAAGTCAATGGAAGACCCTTGAACAGAATTCAGGAGTTCTCCATTCTCAGTACTCTATTTTATGCTGCCTGATAGGGGGCGGGCTCCCCCTCAGGATTACAGCCCTATCATCATCAGGGTTGCCGGCCCCTAGTTAACCCTTAACCACCCGTGCTCTTAGGTCTCTGTGTCCCCAATACAGCCAGTCAATACTCCAGAGCGGCCCGCTGCCGCCCGGGGAGGTCAGACAGCTTGCCCAGTGGTCCGGCCAGAGGGGAGGACAGCCACACCCCATTCCCGGAGTCCCGACTCCGGACCCTGATGCCGCCGGGCGGGTGTCTTCCCCCGACGCTCACCAGCTCTGGCTGCTCACTCGCCGCTCCCCAGCTCCCAAATAGGCCTCCTTCCAGGTCAGCTGTTCCAGCCCTTTTGATTCCCCCGCCGGTCCTGTCTCCGCCTCCTCCGGTCGTGGGGCGATGACGTCACTTCGCGTCTTGCCCTGGTTGGCTCTCTCTTGGGGCTGGCTCCCTCATAATCTCTCCGGCCCCTGGAGATGCGGATCTAGCCAGGGTTGATCAGGCGCCTCTGCCCCCACCTGTGTGGTCGCCTTGGCAGCAGGGTTGGGACTCCCGGCACCTATAAGAGCATGCGGAGTGCGGTGGGGGTCAGGGCCTCTGTGCCTGCGGAGCCCCGCGCCCCATCACACATCCCCCCTTTAAGTTACTTACAGTCCCGCTGCTCAGCCCTTCCCCTTCTTTCATAACCCTGGAAAAGAAGTCTGTGTTTCCGTGCTTTAGTCTCGGACGATGTTGTATTTCGAATTTATATGCCTGTAAGGCAAGGTACCAACTCATAACCAGGGGGATGGTTTCTTTCATCACCTGGATCCACCGTAAAGGGGCATGGTCGGTCACCAATTTGAAGTAAATAATATCTCAGGGTATGTCTAGTTCGAAGTAGGGTGGTTAATGTAGGCAACCGAAGTTGCAAAAGAAGCCTGGGATTTGAATTTCCCGGGTTTCATTTGCATCTTGTCAGGCGCTGCCATTTTTAAATGTCTGCTAGTTCGGACTCCGTGCCCGCCGCTACATGCGGCACGGACTAGGTAGTTCGGATTAGGCTTCCTATTCCGAACTACCATTACTCCTCGTGGAACATACCCCCAGAGTCTCCACTGCCCATTTTGCCGCCAGGGCTTCTTTCTCAATCGTGGCATACCGTTGTTCGCAAGGGAATAGCTTGCGACTTACTGGGTGTTCTTTTCCCTCTAACTGTTGAGTCAGCACCGCTCCAAGGCCCACGGTGGATGCATCAGTCTGTAAGGTAAATTCTTTTGTGAAATCTGGTTGTACTAGGACGGGGGCCTTCATTAAAATTGTCTTCAATCGCTGGAACTCGCGCGCGCACCATCCTGTCCATACTATTTGCTTCGGGTTGCTCTTCTTTGTGAGATCTGTCAATGGAGCGGCCTCTGACGTGAACCTCGGAATAAACTGCCTGTAGTACCCAGCTAGGCCCAAGAATAGCCGGACCTGTTTTTTCGTCCGGGGAGAGGGGGAGATAGTTGGCTAGGGCCTATACCTTACTGGCTAGGGGGTCTCAATTGTCCCCTCCCTACCATGAACCCCAGGTAGATCACCTCCTGTTGCCCTATGTGGCATTTTTCCGGGTTCGCTGTCAACCTGGCATGCTGCAGTGCCTCCAGGAATGCTCACAGGTGTTGGAGGTGGTCTTCCCATGATCTACTATACACTATTATATCATCTATGTATGCAGCCGCGTACTGCTGGTGTCCCCTTAGCACGCGGTCCATGAGTCTCTGGAAAGTAGCGGCTGCTCCGTGGAGCCCAAAGGGCATGGTTTTAAAGTGGTAGAGGTCGAAAGGGGTGGAGAAGGCGGTCCTCTCTTGGGAGGTGGGTGTCAGCGGGATTTGCCAATATCCCTTTGTGAGATCTAGCGTGGAAATGTATTGGGCCTGGCCTAGCCGTTCTAAGAGCTCATCCACACGGGGCATGGGATAAGCATCGAACCAGGAATTCGCATTAACTTTTCAGAAGTCAACACAAAATCGTATGGTCCTGTCTGGTTTTGGGACCAGCACAATGGCACTGCGCCATTCGCTATGCGATTCTTCTATCACCCCTAACCGCAGCATCTTCTGGACCTCCTCCCACATTTTCCTAGGAAGAGGGCGTACTGGTTCCCTCACCCTACATCCGGGTTTGATGACCACATGGTGGTTAATCAGGTACACCCTGGCACGGCGTTAACCACTGACCTCAACTCCTGGAGTAGGTCTCGTATCTCCTCCCTTTGAGTCGCTGTCAATTCTGGGCCTATATCTACGTTGCAAGTTGATTTCACGTCTCCGGCCCATGGCCCCAGCTGGGTGAGCTGGGACTGAGGATCCAAGAAGAGGCCCTCCCTCGGGTTCCATTTCTTCAGCAGATTGACATGATAAACCTGAGTGCCCTTTCGCTTCCCCACCAAGCGCACCTCATAGTCCACCGCCCCTACTTTACAAACAACTTCAAAAGGCCCCTGCCACTTAGCCAGTAATTTAGATTTGCAGAACAGGAGAAGGAGGAGGACCCTATCTCCCGGCTTAAACTCCCGGGCCCGCACATCCCGGTTATAGTAAAAAGTATGCTTGTCCTGTGCCTGCATTAAGTTAACCTTTGCAAACTCCACCAGCTGATGCAGTCTTTCCCTCAAGAGAAGAACATAGGAAACCGTTCCCTGGACTCGGGTTCCCTGGTCCTCCCAGGTTTCCCTTAACAGGTCCAAGATCCCCCAGGGCTGACGTCCATAGAGGAGCTCAAACAGGGAATACCCGGTTGAGGCCTGGGGTACCTCGCGGACAGCAAACAGCAGTGCTGGCAACAACTTATCCCACTCGTGCGGGTCACTCGCCGTGAACCGAAGCATGGCTTTTAGTGTGCGGTTAAAACGCTCCACCAACCCGTCAGTCTGAGGTGATAAACAGGTGCGCAGAGTTTTAATCTGTAATAGGCGGCATAGTTCTGCCATTAGCTTAGAAGAGACATTCGTCCCTTGGTCCGTGAGTATTTCTCGGGGTATCCCTAACTGAGAAAAAATTTTCACTAACTCTCCTGTGAGGGTCTGCGACGTGGTGTTTTTCAAGGGCACCGCCTCGGGATATCAGGTGGCATAGTCTATTAGAACCAATATATGCTGGTGCCCGGCCTTTGACCTCTCGACCGGTCCAACAAGGTCAAATGCGACCCGGTCAAAGGGCACCCCTATCACCGGGAGGGGGACCAGAGGAGCCTTGTTTATCTCCCGCGGTTGGGTGAGCTGGCACTCGGGGCAGGAGTTGCAAAAATCCCTCACTTGCTTATGTATCCTGGGCCAAAAAAATCTGTGGGTTATACTCTGCAGCGTTTTCTCCCTCCCGAGATGACCCACCCACGGGTTCGAGTGAGCCAGCTCCAATACCTTCCAGCGTCCCACCGCCGGTACTAACAACTGCCTGAGGATACCCCTGCCCTCCGCTGCCTTGGTTACCTGGTAGAGACAGTCCACACGTACCTCAAAAAAGGGCCTTTGTTTTAGCCTTGCGTCTTCATCCCCCCTTGTTGGTCGTCCTGCCGGCTTGCTCCCAGGCCCGTTGTAAGGACGGGTCATTATGCTGTTCCTGGACAAAGTCCCCTTCGGCATCGCCCTCTAAGGTCTGGCTCCAGTCCTGTGAGGCATCCGGGCCCATCCCTACATCTCCCGTTTGTTCAGGACTCCTATCTCGGGCCTGCCCAACCTGATGGGCCGCTAGCGCACTCTCCAACCGGTCGGCCTCCTGCTCGTCGGCCGGCCTAGGAGTCCACCCTTCCATTAGTCGCTTGAAGCCCGGCCAATCTCGCCCCAGGAGTACTGGGTATTCTAAATTTTCAGACACGGCCACCTGGCACATCACCTCGTCCTGTCCATCAGACAATTTTACCCACGCCGTGGGATAGGGTTTCACGTCCCCATGGATGCACTTCAACCATATAGGTGTTCCTGTTGGCCCTGGGTGAGGGACCAGGGAGGCCAAGATCATGGTTTTCCCACAGCTGGTATCAGCTAGGGCCCAAACCTCCTGCCCTTATACCTTCAGCTGGGCCAGCACTTTCTCATTTTCCCTAGGACGAGCCCTAGGGCCTAGGGCCACCACCCATCCGAATGAACAGTCCATGAATGGGCAGTCCCGGCGGAAATTGCCTTCTTGGCCACACTGATAACATGCACCTCAGCTACCGGTTCCTGACCCCGAAGGGCGTATAGGTTCCTCCTCTCTCGAGGCCTTAACCCCCTTCGCTCCTTCTCCAGGGGGACTATCTAGGGTGGTGGGTCTATAGTCGGGGACCCCCCCTTTCGTGCCCTCCATAGGTCCGCCCCCAGCCGCCACGGGGAACCCGGGCCCGGCCTACTGGTGAGCGTTGTCCTCGCCCTTCCCCTGTCATCTCCCCTGCACCCTCCACGGCCATATAGTCTTCCATTAGGGTGACCACATCCGCTACAGTTGTGGCCTGCTGCCACCTTACCCATTTTCGGGCGTCTGTCGGCAGAATCTGCAGGAATTGTTCTAGCACAATGACATCGACCAGCTGACCAGTAGTCCGTTTTTCGGGTTTCAGCCATCTCCTACATGCTTCCCGCAACCTCAGGGCGACCGCCCTAGGGCGCACCCCGGTGGGGTACCATTCTTGGCAAAATCTTTGCCTAAATGTCTCGGGGTTCAACCCGATTTGATCTAGTATCGCCTCTTTTACCTTATAATAATTGAGAAATTCTCATGGATCCAGACTCCTATAGGCTAATTGGGCCGGCCCCGACAAATAGGAGGCCAACAAAGTGGCCCAATGGTCTCCTGGCCAACAAGCTGCCGTGGCGATCCTCTCGAATGTCTTGAGGAAGGCCTCCAGGTCATCTTGAGGTCCCATTTTGGTTAGGTGGATAGGTAACTGGGGTACCCCTCCTGTGTTCCCGTCAGCCCCTGGAGCTGCCCTGGCTAATGCAGCCCCTTGTTGGAGCCACATCTCTCTCTGTGCCTGTTGTTGATTGGTCAGTTCTCTAACGAGCTTCCTGCTCCAGCTTCCTGGAGCTTCCAGCCTGCTGCTGAGCAGCCAACTGCTGTAACAGTTGGGTCTGCTGTTGTTGTTGCTGGCGTTGCTGCTCTGCCAGCCACTGCCAGACTTCCTTCATCTACTTTTTTTTTAAACCACCCTTAACCCCAGTGTTTAGGATTACATGCCCACATTCTCCACCATCTGTCAGGGTGCGGGCTCCCCCTCAGGATTACAGCCCTATCAACATTGGGGTTGCCGGCCCCTAGTTAACCCTTTACAACCCATGCTCTTAGGTCTCTGTGCCCCCAATACAGCCAGTCAATACTCCAGAGCGGCCCGCTGCCGCCCGGAGAAGGGGGCGGTCAGACCGCTTGCCCAGTGGTCCGGCTGGAGGGGAGGACAGCCACACCCTGTTCCTGGAGTCCTGACTCCGGACCCCGATGCCGCTGGGCGGGTATCTTCCCCCGACACTCACCGGCTCTGGCCTCTCACTCACCGCTCCCCAGCTCCCAAACAGGCCTCCTCCCAGGTCGGCCATTCCAGCCCTTTTGATTCCCCCACCGGTCCTGTCTCCGCCTCCTCCGGTCGCGGGGCGATGAAGTCACTCTGCGTCTCGCCCCAGTTGGCTCTCTCTTGGGGCCGGCTCCCTCGTAATCTCTCCGGCCCCCGGAGACATGGATCTAGCCGGGGTTGATCGGGCGCCTCTGCCCCCACCTGTGTGGCCGCCTTGGCTGCGGGGTTGGGACTCCCAGCACCTATAAGAGTGCATGGAGTGTAGGGGGTCGGGGCCTCCGTGCCTACGGACCCTCCTCCCCCGATCACACTGCCTCACAAGCAAAGTAAAACCTCAGGAAACCTCTCAATGGTAGTTTGAGTTGGAAGACATGGGAAATCAGTTCCTTCATTTCACTTCTGGGTTTTTCTCACTAGACCTAAAGAGACAGATACAGATTGTGCATTTATCCAATTTTTAGACAACCTGTTTTAATTTATGATGCCCTGACTTTTTATTTAGATATTCCCATCCCTTTATCTTTTGTGGCCAGATATGGAGACAGCCATCATTTTTGAAGACACATTTTTATACCTACACCTGACTGGGTATGAAGTTGGAAGGGGAGGGTAGCTAGATCCAGGGCTTTAGACCCATTTCTTATGGAAATATGACCCACTAGAAATATTTTCTTAAGATTTATCATAAAATGAAGTGTCTAAGTAGTCCAAGGGAAACAATATCTATTTTCCCCTAAGCAGCTGAGGTCAGGAATATCTCCTAAGGCATGCTGTCTACTTCTATTAGGAAAGGGGATGGCCATTTCATATCTGAATTCATCTAGCAAGAAAATTAGGAAGTGTGCACTGCTGTTCTATCAGAAACTCCTGGCCCTTTGCTATGTTAAAGTCAAGCTGTGTAATGCTGCTTCCTTGGAGTGAAAGAGATGGAAGCTGTGTTCATACTGAGTAATAAAGGAAATTGAGAGATTAGTGGAGAGGTCCATGATTCTATTCCCAGAGCTTTATGGAGCAGAGTTGATGTCTTTATATAGGTACCTGTGGCTTAGATATAGCCTCCCTGAGGCCCAGGTGCGAGTCAAGGAACATGAAAGACCAATGGCTCTGCAGTGAAGGAATAAGGAATAGGAATTTACCAATAAGCTGTCTTCCACTTCCACCCCCACCCTGGAAATGGCTGTTTCTCTGCTCTAGTCATTAACCTGAGGACATGAGGGTCCACTCAACTATTTTACTTTTGCTTGGGGTGATTGGGGAAAGTGGTGACATGATCCAAAACATATTCTTCCTCCTACCTTGATTAGAAAAAAAATGTATGTGCTGGCTCTTTATAAAGGAAGCCTTCATTTCATTAAAATTTAATTATTGGTTTAATTAAAATGGGAGCACAGCAGTCTGAGATGTGTACATTTTTTTATGGCTGAAGGAGATTGTAAAGTCCTCATTCATTTCACATTGTAGTTTCTGAGACAAATTGGGCTGCCTTTTTTATAGACCAATTCTCAGGGCTGCTTTGAAATGGATCCCAGAGCCATTCATACAGATTAATTCAAGCAATGAATCAGATCCTGTTCATTGGCTGCCTTTCAGGACATAGAGCGGATGCACTGGATGCCCTGTGGAATGGGTTTGAGCACTGGCAGGACTCTCTGAATGAGTAATTAATCCTTATCCAGGCTTTTTTTTTTTAATTTTGCTTTATTCTATTTACATTGCAAAGTGAAGTTAGTCTTAGTGAAAAGCGTCACGCTGACAGCCCCAGAGAGACTGATGATTGGTCTGCTATGCCCAGGGAAATGTAGAGACCAGGAAAACTGCCCCCGCACTGACCTTCCAATAGGATTGAGAAATCAGTCCAGTCTCCAAGGCCTGTTCCATGTTTGACTTCTTACCAGTATGGGGAAAATTTGTGCTACAGGTGGAAATGGTTTTGGTGATGTGAACACACCCACCTGCAGGAACCAGGCTGAGACACAGACCACCAGTCATTTCACATGGGAGCCACAGCTATTAGATAGCTATGATATGCAGGCCTTGACCCAGGCTGGATTTCACCTGACTCTGAGGTATGAAGTTCAGTACTCTGTCACAATCCCTGAACCATCCATTCCTAGATCTTTCTGTGTCATCCACTTTCCTCTTTGTGCCAGTGAAGAGAGAGCCAATGCCCTATATTTTGAAGTTTCTGGTTCCTTTGATCAATATGGTTCACACAATCCTCTGGATGATCAACACCTTGGGGATCCCCATATTGACCCATAAAAGCCCCTTCTCTTTGGGGAAGTAAATGCACCCTGAGGTGCTTTTGGGATGCCGACTTCTAGATAGTACAATGGTAGGCACCTCAGAATAAAGTCTCAGGGTATGTCTACACTGCCTCCTCGTGAGGTGTAACGGTAGTTCGAATTAGAGAGCCTAATTAGAACTACCTACTCCGTGCTGCGTGTAGCCGCGGGCAGAGTCCGCACTAACGGGGATTTAAAAATGGCGGCGCCCAGCAAGATGCAAATGAAGCCCGGGATATTTAAATCCCAGGCTTCATTTGCAACGTTTGAACTACGGTGGCAGTGTAGACATACCCTTAAATAGCTAAACTGATGGCTCCTGCCAGCCAGGTGTTCAGAATTTATGAGCTGCACAACACAAAGCAAGGCTGGCACAGAAAGCAAAGGAGAACTTTTGAGAACTAAAAAAGAGCAAATATTTTAAAACTAGTAGTTCCAGGTGAATTTATTCTGTCTCCTTCATTTGCAATCAGATCCTAGACAACCACTTACATCCCTATAGAGTTCTGAGATCAGAGTCCAGAGAAAGTGAAGTGAAACAGACTCTCAGATGAGAGAGTGACCTTCCAAACCTTGATGTGAACACCTACACTGACCTTCTGTCATCCTTCCAGTCCCAGCCGCTGACACTAAAAAGTGGATGGAGGCAAAGGGCAGGGCTGGAGAAAGAGCATAACATGTTCAAAGTCGATTTCCACTGGGAATCTTTAATTTTCAGGCATGCTGTATGCACTACTTTTTACAGCACATCTCTCCCTCACTCTCTCTGAAGTAGAACCTGCATGTTGGCCATTTAATGAGTGACTTTCACCTTTTAATGTGGAAATTTTACATTGGGAGTGGCTTCATTTTCAGAGCTCCCATCGACTTCCATGGGAGTTCTGGTGCTCAGGTCCTTTGTAATATCAGATGCTCTGTTCTGTTCTTATGCTATCACATGTACTCCTTGGAGTGAGCATTACCAGCAGGTGAGAGAAGAGAAAGAAAGACTCCTGCATTCTGTCTTTG
Source organism: Pelodiscus sinensis (assembly GCF_052426305.1). NCBI lineage: Eukaryota > Metazoa > Chordata > Testudines > Trionychidae > Pelodiscus > Pelodiscus sinensis. Next base: position 32,443,395 of record NC_143065.1, read on the forward strand.
TCTCTTCCACTTACTCACTATGGGTGCATCTACACTTCACCCTTACCTCGAAATAAGTGCTATTCTGAAATGTTCCTTTGCCCTCGTGGGATGCCAGAATAGTGTACTGGTTATTTCAAAATCTATTTCAAAATAACAGGGTGCTTTAAAGATGTGGAATAGCTATTTCGGAATACTTCTGGTATGATGTTGCCTCTGTGTAGATGTTGCCTCTGTGGCCTTGGATTAGGAGTATCAATTGCCTGTGCCTTTGTTTCCCCATCTGGAACACTAAGAGGAAATTATGAAACTTGGCCACTTTGAACTCCTCAGATAAAAGGTGTCCTGTAAGTAGAAACATACTTATATATTACTGGGAAATGCAGCTATAATAAAAAGTGCCCATTACTTACTGTTTAGCTGCAGTATTTGTGTTTATGTCAGCAGTTTAAAATCAATGATCAACTCTAATCAGAGAACAAGAGAAAGACTCTGATCTGAGCAAGAAAACCAAATATACCCATCATAGCCTGACTGAGTGAGAGTGTAAAGCTGCTGCAAACATCCCCAGCTGTTCATTCAGGGTGTATCTACACTGCACTCAGAGCTTGAAATAAGCTATGCAATTTGAGCTATGCAAATTGTGTGGCTTATTTTGAGTTAATTTTGAAATGGAATATTTTGAAATTTGGCACTGTCTACATACCACTTATTTCAAAATAAATTGCTATTCTCAAACATTCCTTACTCCTTGTGGAAGAGGTTTACAGAGATGTCAGAATAGCGAACCCGTTATATTTTGAAATAACTGGAATGCTCAAAAGACGTAGAATAGCTCTTTCGGAATACCGGAGGTATCCCGATATAGTGCTGCAGTGTAGACGTTGCCTCATGGAGGAAAATCCAGGCTGCAAAAAACATTTTTGCCTCTCCTTCCCTTGTGTCCAACAGACTAGCAACTAGCACCCTGGGAAGTGACCAGAGAGCAGAAAAGCTTGCAGTGATACTCCTGCTGCAAGACTAATCTGCAGAGAGCTGTCAGACTTCCCAGCTGCAGGTAGCCACCCATTACGGTGAGCTGCTGTGCCAAGCCTCCCCAACTGCTTTTCAAAGTCAGATAAAGCCTCCGTGTATTGTGTGTGACAGCAGCACAGCCCGGAGAATTTCTCTGAACACATGGAGTTTTTGAAGTGAGACCTGTCTTGTTTCATTTGATCTGGAAGCATAGAAGTTAGTGAACAACGGGCATGTGGAGAAGTAATTATCTATCTATCTATCTATCTATCTATCTATCTATCTATCTATCTATCTATCTATCTATCTATCTATCTATCTATCCACCTTGAGATACCTCTCAATTTGGTATCTGATCTCTTGACTAGAGTACACCTTCTCACTCTCTCTCCAAAACAGACCAACCCAATATTTTGTAATATGTATAGGAGGTGGGAATGAAGGTGCAAGTTATACGCATTGGAGGAAAGGATGCAGTGGGAAGATGAACTATCTCTCCAGGGATGATCTTACATTTCTTTTCAGAGCCTTTGATTCTCAAGCATGCCAAAGTGCTTTTCAGTACAGGAATTGTACACTACTTGCTGAAATGCCTCTGGAATGGAACACAGAAGTACTTAACAGTGCTGAAAAATTACACAACTAGTTGTAAGGCAAGAAGTGAAGGAGAAGAGAATTGAAACCACAGAAGGAATTTTAGGTAGACAGAATGTAATTATCCACATTCAGATTTAGTGTCCTGTTTAACTCATGAGGACTGACAATATCACAGACAGTGGTGGTTTAGGCTCTGTGTCTACTCTAATACCTATACACTTGTCCATACATGTAGTTGTGCCATAACTCCTAGGGTATGTCTAGACTACATGCCTCTGCCGACAGAGGCAAGTAAAATGGGATACCGGACATAGTCAATGAAGCGGGGATTTAAATATCCCCAGCTTCATTAAAATAAAAATGGCTGCCACGCTATGCCAGCTCAGCTGATCGTTGGCTCCTGTAAACTTCATTTCACGAGGCATAAGGGAGCAGTCGACAAAGGCTTCCCTTGTCGACCGATCCACATCTTGACTCTCGCGCTGTGCCAACCGTCAGCTGAGCCAGCACAGCGCGGTGGCCGTTTTTATTTTAATGAAGCCAGGGATATTTAAATCCCTGCTTCATTGACTATGTCGGGTAGCCTATTTTACATACCTCTGTCAGCAGAAGCATGTAGTCTAGAAATACCCCTAGATACAGGAAAGAGGCAGTAAAAAGTCATCAGAGCCATATTTTTTGTTGTTTCCCAGTTATACTGAGCATAATAGAATCAAGGATCATAGACTCATAGACTCAGACTTTAAGGTCAGAAGGGACCTTATGATCATCTAGTCTGACCCCCTGCACCGTGCAGGCCACAGAATCTCGCCCACCCCTCTTAGAATAATCCTCTCACCTATGTCTCAGATATTGAAGCCTTCCAATACTTTGAGGCCCCAACATGCAGAGAGTCCTTCAGCTGTGATCTGTGCCCAATGCTACAGAGGAAGGCGAAAAACCTCCAGGGCCTCTGCCAATCTACCCTGGAGGAAAATTCCTTCCTGACCCCAAATATGGCGATCAGCTAAACCCTGAGCATGTGGGCAAGACTCACCAGCCAGACACCCAGAAAGTTCCCTGTAAACAGCTCCCTGTTTTTTGTTCAGTGCTGTATATCTGAGTCATCTGAGAATCCTAAAGAAAGAAGAGCAGAACAAGAATATGCCCCACAATCTCAATAGGGAGAGCTGTGGCTTAGTTCTGAATACCAGAGCTTGAGTCTAGTCAGTTGACAGGCTTAGTAGATTGAGCCAATATCCCTCTCAATCAGGCTGGAGAAGCAAACAAGCCTCTTAACGTTAACATTATCATTTGCATGCACTAGAGTGGATGCTTCATTTTGCTGTGCTGCTGCCTGCCACTATACTTGGCAGAACTTGTCGAAGAATTTCTGCCAAAACTGTTATGCTGGAAAATGGTTTGGGATTTTTTTTTCCAAAAAAGGTTTTCACAGAAAGTGCTTTGGGTGGAAATGTTAAATTTTTGTGAAAAAAATAAATGCTCCAAACCAAAAATATTTGGATTCAGCCATTCTGCCATGGTGCCTCATGGGAATTATAGTTTAGTTTCTTCACCTCAATATTCTCTTTGGATGGGGTTTCTTGACTACAGCTCTGAAGACACAACACAGACAATGATTCCCAAGATGCAACCATCTCTCCTCACTGAGATAGTGGTGCATTATGGGAGCTGAAGTCCAGCAAGTGATTCCAGCCTATAAAGAAGAGCATGAAGCACCCAAATGGCAACTCCAATGATTCATCCTACCAGCACTGAAATATTTGAAGGGGGGGTTAATTTTATTTTTTTCCCAACAAATGTCAAAATTTTCCCATCTGGTTTAGTGGTCACCAAAATTCAATTTCAGACTGTTTCTCGATAGCAGTTTACAGCCACACTGAGATTAGATTGTCACCCCTGAGGTACAAAAAATGGGACATCTAGGATGATCCTGAGACCATCAAACTGGATAGCTTGCGGTATGTACTCAGCACTTTTACAGATTTCTCAGGACAACTCCCTCAAAAGAAGGGCTATCCTGGGAAAAGCTGGGTACTTGGCAATTCTAGCTGGGTTGACTATGTGTCAAAACTGTCCTTAAGCATATCAAGTTAGAGAAGGAAAGAGACATCCTGAGAATGAGAAATTCAACTGCAGGCCACAGACCTATACATTGTGCAAAAGGGGTGGAACTTCTATAAGATCTGGTAGCCATGTGCTAGAGCTAAGAAACAGGGCTGGGCCAAAATCCCTTCTCAATTACATTGGTGTAGCCTCATAAATCAGGGGTGGGGCACCTCTGGCCCATGAGCCAGATCTGGATCCCTGCTTAATTTCATCTGGCCCATGGCAAGTCTCTGCACAGTAGTGCAGAAACTCTAATCCTTGGCTCCCCCCACTTGGCTGATGCTGCAAGCTCTGGCTTGCGGGATCAGAGAAGTTCTGCATGCTACAACTTGCTGTCCTCACTTGCAAGCACTGCTCTACAGGCCAGGCACTGCAACCTGTGGGAGCTTCAGGGGTGGTGCCTGCAGGCGAGGACAGCACACGGAGCCACCTGCCCACGGTCACAGGGACATACTAGCTGCTTCTGGTAGTGACGCAGGTGTTACCTAAAGTATAATGTGCAGAAATAATCAGAGAGATGGGGAAAAGAAGAAAGCTAAAAAATATGAAACCCCTTTCCCAGAAATGCAGACATTTATCAGGTATCTATTCACTCTGTGGACTAGACCCCATTTTAATGTGGCACAACATGAAATAAAGAGGAAACAGGTAAGAATGGTGAAAACAAGGACATCTGTATTGAGGGATAAGATTCAATAAAAGGAATGGAGTGAAACCACATAAAAAAATCAATAGCTCCTACAATAACCAGTTAACTAACAACAATAAAACGACACCATGTGGGGCTTGAAGCCAGGCCCACATCTATACTTCCCTTGGCCAGGACCCAATAAAGAATTGCTTTTCCTATCTCAGTACTAGATCTGTGTGTGCCGACAATGCTCAGGACCTTGACTATTAGGCTACTGACAGCCATCAAGGAGGATCTCAGAGGTGTCCGACAGAGATGACATAACTGTGGAGCAAAGCCCGTCAAAGACAGACATGCAGGCTGAGGAGAGTACTGGAGGTCGTCTGTAGTCATCACAGCACAGATGATGCTCTGTTCAATCTGGATGGAACCACGAGGAGGACCCAAGACGCATGCGGGCTGCCGCTCAGGTGGACAGCACTGCCCATGGGTTGAAAGTGGCCTTTTATAGACAGTTAGGCGGGAAAGCCAGAACATTCCATTCTGGCAGTTTGAGGTAAATGGAATTCTCAGGGCTGTTGGAGGGAAACCAGTGGCATGTCCCAGGTCTAGGAAGTGGGAAAATCTCATCTAGACCAGTCGAAAGTCGGTGTTTTATGTAAACAACAAGATGGATTCCACGGTTACATGTTATCAAAGACCCTGCCCAGCTGCACTGCCAACCAGAAGCCGCTAAGGTAAGTGCTCCATGCCTGCTCCTACACGCTAACTCCCTGCCCTAGCCTCTGAGCCCCCTCCCAAGCCGCTATCCCAGCCCGAAGCCACACTCTAACTCCCTCCCAAAACTTGCATCCTCCATCTCTGTCCCAGAACCTCCTCCTGCACCTACCCCCTCATCCCCTGCCCCACCCCAGAGCCCAACCCCCTGCCTTGAGCCCACTCCTGCACTCAAAACCCCTTAGCCCTGGACTGGAGCCCCCTCCTACCCCCAAAGTCCTCATCCCCAGGCCCATCCCACAGCCCCAGCCAGAGCCCCACCCTGTCCAGAACCCCAACCCTTTACCCTAGTCTGGCACCCCCTCCCACCTCCTAAACCCCACATTTTTGTCCCCATGCTGGAGCCTATAGTCTCTGCATCCTCCCATCCTCTGTCAAGCTGTGTGTGGCCAGTAACTGTTTTTTCTGGGGATCAGTGGCCTGTTATAGAAAAAGGGTTCTGCACCCCTGTCATAAACTAAGGCCTAGTGAAGTTAGTGATTAGAGGTGTCCAGATACTCTGGTGAAGGAGACCACTAAGATATCTAGATGTGTAGAGAGAGGAGAGTGGGAGTTGTGATCAGTGTTCCCTCTAATTTTTCGCACCCTGAGCAAAATGAATTTTCTTATGTGCACCAGTGTGGAGGTGATGTGTGATACGGAGGTGATGTGCCATACATCACATTCATCTTGGTGCACATAATACATTTCATGTGGCAGGAGTGGGGCCAAGAGGTTCTGAGTGTATGGGGGGGCTCAGACTTGCAGCAGAGGGTTTGGGGTGCAGGAGAGCGAGGGCTCCACCTGGAAATGTGGGCTCTAGGGTGAGGCTGGGATTGAGGGGCTCGGGGCTGGAAAAGAGGGTTGGGGAGCATGGGCTCTGGATGGGGATGCAAGCTCTGGGGTGGGACTGGGGATGAGGGGTTTCAGGTGCAGAGCCTGTGCTCTGAACTGTGGGTTGGGGACTGTGTGGGACTGGTTCTGAAGACTTAAAAGTGGAGTATTTACTAAAATGAATAAAGCAGATAGATAACATCCCCTCTCTGGGAATCAGAGTTTGAGGCAAAGCAGGGACAGATGTGAAAGGCAGAAGGGTGATGCAGGTCAGAAATGGCGGTAATAAGATGTTACGGTATAGTTTCTTATGATAGGTTACTATTAATATTGTATTATGATACAATATTTCCATGATTCTCCCTTTTACATGTCTATATCTCCTCAAATGGGGACCACCTGTCCCTTCTAGTTACTTTCCAGCATGCATCTCCCTTCCCTAGAACCAAATAGTGTGATCAGATTAAAGTCAATTTCATGTTCTCTTCATTTTGGTCTTTCTCCCACTTTCTGCCAGTCCCTGACGTTCACACACAATCGACTGACTCATTTCCACATAAAGAGCTGACATTTTCTTCTCAAATTCATGGACGGGTCACCAGTTGTCACATTAAAGGGAAAAACTACAATGAAGTGATTTTCTAATCATTGCATCAGGTTACAAAGGAATGTAAATCACTGAGCAGTGTTTCTGTTAAAAGAGAGAGTGAAGCTGTGTCATGTAGTTCTAAAAGGCATTTTGAAATTTCACATTATACACTCCTCACACACACACAAATGCAAAGACAACCACCTTGTGTACGGCAGTGTCTAAGCATATCACACACACAAATGTATATACACACACCCAAAGTGTGGTTGTCTTTGAAAATGCCTTGGCAAATACTCACTTTAATGAGTAGGTTTCACTATGCCAAGTATTAAGAGGAAGGTAGTTCTGTGGTTATGTGGAAGCTGGGGACCTAGGTTCAGTCCCTTGATTTTCCGCAGACTTCCAGTGCAGCCTTGAGCTAGCCACTTAGTCTATATTTACACTGCAAAGAAAAACTCACAGCCTTGAGTCTCAGAGCTTGAGTCAATTGACTCAGGCTCATGGGGCTCTGGCTGCAGGGCTAAAATTAGTGATATAGACGTTCTAGCTCAGCCTGGAGCCTAGGCGCTGAAAACCCAGTGAAGGAGGAAAGTCTCAGAGCCCGGGCTCCAGCCTGATCAAGAATGTCTACGCTGCTATTTTTAGCCCCACAACTTGAGTTCCACCAGTCTATGTCAATTGACCTGAGCTCTGAGACTTGTCACTCATCCTTGGTTTCCCTGTGTTTCAGTTCCCATTCTGTAAAAGGGCAAACTGGGGCAGATTTTAATTGCAACAATTGGCTGGGGGAGAGGGGGAATGGAATATTGGATATGCTTATACACACATATATATCTCCACACACACACATTTCTAAGAGTCTATATTGTTAATACATACTTGTTCTGCCAGACGGTGACCAGCCTAACACAATTGTGCAGAGTATACATTCCCCCCTACTACAAGAATGGTTGCATTAGTTCACGCTGCATAGTGGCTGTCAAACGGGGAGAGAGCAGGTGATGCAGACTCAGTACTCCCTCCTGCACAGGTCGTTGGAGAATGAGCACAGTATTGGCTCTGTTCCCTTTACCCCCACCACAGCATGGAGCTGAGCCTACACAAGAAGGGACAGTACACTCAGATTTGCTGAGAAGTTCCTTCTGGTCTGGAGCCTGGGAGAGCAAAGAATCGTGTCCCTGTGAGGCACTGAATCTCTCTATTTTGTGTTTGTGATACTTGAAACTCATCTCTGAAAAGCAAATGTAGACTCCTGCTTCTGAAGCAGGACTATAAAAATAAGAAGAGGTTATGTGTGAAGCCCACTCAAGTCATTGGGAGTCTTTCCACTGACTCCAGCGGGCACTAGATCAGACTTGTTGTGCTTCCCACTAAGCTATTCCAAAGCCAAAGAAAGTGAGTGCAGATGTGAACAGCTCCCCTCTGGCCACGAGCTGTCATCCATATCAGAAAGTCAAGTAAGGGGAAAAAACTGGAGCCCATAATCATTTTATTATTCTAATTTAACTTTTACGAACATGTTTTGAGCTCCTCTAGTCACACTCTGGTATTGATCTTTCCAGTACTGTTAACTCATAACTAGACCATATTTGAAGACATAAACTTTAAGAGGGACAATAAAAAAGAGACAGACAGCACCGGCTGTGTTCCTCTCAGTATGAGGAGCAGAATGCATAAATCCTGCATGGTTCAGGTAAAGTTATGCAAGTGGATATTAACTCCTAGCTGTTTGAGATTCAGAGGCACCAAGCACCCGTTATTTCATTCTTCATTTCTTAACAAAAAATGGAGCAAATCTGGGGGGTTAATCCAGGGCTGTGTAGGTTGGCAGTGTGGACTAGTGCACAGACTGGGGGGGAAAACATGTAAAGCTGCTAGTCTCTCCCTCCCACCTGTCTTTATTCTGGAGAGGGGCTTGAAGTGCATCATTCTTCCTAGAAGTGGATTCAGGCCCCAAATCTCTCAGAGCTCCATGAATCTCAGATTTGAGGTGCTCAGTCAGGTCTGTTACAGAGACTGACCTAAGCAGAGACTTGGGTCTTATGCATTGTGTTGTTCTTAATAGAGAACACTGACCCTGAGTTAGTACCCAGGGCAGGATGTTTTCTAGCTGTGCTACAATGACAGTGTGCCTGACAAGAGCGTGATGATACCCCAGGTCAGGGAAGTTCATACAGCTTGGTCTTTATTTCTGGCTGATGAATAACTTGAGAAGCCTGAAAAGGAAAGGTTTGAGGGATTTATTCTTTCCACAGTAAAAATACAAAAAGGGCTGTCCTTCATCCTCCAGCTTTTTAAGGAAAAAAGGCAGATAAAAAATATGCAGCAGATTGTATTTATTAAATTGACCCAAATCCAATGGACTGAGGTTGGGGAGGAGGGTGGAGCAGAGTCTGCTCTAGAATTGGATGACTGACGTGTATGGTATTTTTGTTTTGAAGGGGTCCTGTTGAGATTCACTTAGATTCACTTTTGGTGTTAGAAATCTCAAAGCAAAATTTGTACAGGATTGCTGAGTTTTACCTGAAGTTTGAGTGAAAACTAAAGACAGACCTAGGTAAGCTATAACGTTCAGGCTTGGATCTGAACTTCCCCCAAAGCTAATTGCCACTGGGTTTGCTATGATTGTTCAGATGTAGTTGCTATGCTTGTTCATATGCAGTTGTGAATTTCACACACATCAGTTTCACATTATTTTAGAGCAAATCCATAAACTAGCCAAAGTTCATTTGAAAGTTTCATGAACATTGGCAAGCCTTTTTGCTGAATGGAGTCTGTTGATCTCATGTTAGAATTTTTAACAATGCCCAAAATTGGGTGATTTTTGTGTGGCTTTGGGTTATGTTTAAAACATTAAGAGCAGTGCCATTATCTTGCTACACAGTGGGAAGCTGCTTTCTTTGATCCCTTTGATGCTAACAGGGTTATATGTCTAAATTGCCCTGAGCATTGGGAGGATGGATTACACCCCCGGGTTCTGCATTCATACATCTGAATGATTCACTAGCCCTGTCTATCCATCACTACCATGATCTCTCTTGCCACTTGCAATTAAAACATAAAAGTGTGTTCTTAAAAATATAAAAAGACATTCTGAGGACAATTTATGGGGAGCTCTGAGAAAATCAACAAATGATAAGGGAGCTAGAAGGAGTGTGATTTATGAGGAAAGATTACAACTGCTAAAAATACCCAGCATGGCTAATCAATGCTAATGGGGGGAACATAAAAATAGTCTTCAAATATCAGAAGAGGTGTTATAATACCAGTGATGAAGATAAATTATTTAGAGTGGCCAAAAGATAACTAGGAGGAATAGGATTACATTAATAAAAAAGCAAATATGGGATGTGTATCAGGAAGTAAGCTATAGACTGATCCAAAACCTGTTGAATTCAATGGAATGAGTCCCAATGATTTCTGTGGGCTTTAGAACAGGCCTCTTAGGATATGTCTTCCCAGCATTTGAACACTTGCAGCTAGCCCAGGTCACTTGACTTGGGCTTGCAGGGCTTAAGCTATGGGGCTGTAAAATGCAAGGTACACTTCTGTGTTCATACTGGAACCTGGGTCTGGGAGCCAGTGAGGGGAGAGGCTCCCCATGCCCAGGCTCCAGACCAAGTCCAAAATGTCTACAGAGCCCTATACCCAACCCCCCAAAGCCCAACTAAGCTGCTCCAGTCTAGACACGGACTGAGTCTTTTATCCAGTATAGATGTATCCTATAAAATAGTGGTTCCACCCTTTCCTGTGGCAAGCTATTGTTTGGGGCATATACAATTATAGCCAGGAGAAGCAACCATTAAATAAATTTCCTGAACTAGAAGAGTGGGTAGTGGGAGGATGATCAGGGCTACTCAACTTTGGAAGCCCCAGGGGACCACAATGATACTCATAGCACATGCCAAGGGCCACAACTTAAGTGTGGTTGCATATACGTGCAAATATATGCAAATAGCTTCTTTCACACTGACGGACATGAATACAAAGATTAAACCTAAGGACTGCGTCTAGATTGGCATGATTTTCCGGAAATACTTTTAACGGAAAAGTTTTCTGTTAAAAGCATTTTTGGAACAGAGCATCTAGACTGGCACGGACACTTTTCCGCAAAAGCACTTTTTGCGGAAAAGCGTCCGTGCCAATCTAGACACACTTTTCCGCAAAAAAGCCCCGATCGCCATTTTCGTGATCGGGACTTTTTTGCGGAAAACAAATCTGAGCTGTCTACACTGGCCCTTTTGCGCAAAAGCTTTGCGCAAAAGGGACCTTTGCCTGAATGGGAGCAGAATAGTATTTCCGCAAGAAACACTGATTTCTTACAGTAGGAAGACAGTGCTTTTGCAGAAATTCAGGCGGCCAGTGTAGACAGCTCGCAAGTTTTTCCGGAAGAGCGGCTGATTTTCCGGAAAAACTGGCCAGTCTAGACACAGCCAAACTGTGGTGCCAGACCCAAACGTGGCCAGTGTGAGCCGGTCTGCACCTCTCAGGCTCTGCCCACAAGGCTAAGCAGCCAGCACTTTCCACAATGACCCAGTGTTCCTGGCACCTCCTCCTGGGGGGCTAGAAATGCTGATACCCTGTACCCATCTGATCCAGCCAGCCTGTCTGCTTGCGTCTTTCAATGCTCATCCCACCTGGGAGACACCTCGCCATTGTGGAGCATGTTCCCAGTAAAGGCCATGTTCAAAGGATCTCACCTGTGGGTTATGTGTTGAGCCCCGCATAAATCCAAACCACACCATGGGCAACAAACAAATGGGCTGTGGGCCACATGAGGCCTGTGGGTCACCTGTTGAGTAGCCCTGAACTAGATGATCTCTTACCTATTTCTAATGTCTATAAGACACCTTAATATATAAAGTTTGTGGGCCAGATTTAGACCTGATGTAAGTAATATGGCTCATTGCCTTAAGTGGAGATATACTACATACACCAGGTCTGGATTTACCCCTGACTAGTAAGGTTAGTAGATTTTGCTAATTCTGCTAACAAAATATAAAGCCAAATTTTTAGCTAGCCTATAGCCTCTCTCCAAGTTTGCATGCACATTTTTGACAGATTAATATAACATGTATTTCACTGATCATCATTCCTGGTCATATAAAGAAAACCAACAATGGAAAACCATTGACATGTTTCAATGTATGACCCATGAAAATTTGGAAGATGTGTGTAAGGATTAAAATTTATAAGAAAGGGATGAATGTTTCCATGTAAAAGACAAAAGAATCCAAAGATGTATGTTTGATATATTCACTGAACAAAAGTCAACTGTTGTATACGCAGGAAAGAGATGTGTTTGTGTAAGAAGTCATTGTCCATTCTAGTAGTAGAGGATAACTGGCTAGATAACCCATTCTCAGAGAGTAGTTATTAATGGTTCACAATCATGCTGGAAGGGCATAACAAGTGGGGTTCTGCAGGGGTCTGTTTTGGGACCGGTTCTGTTCAATATCTTCATCAATGATTTAGATGATGGCATAGAGAGTACACTTCTTGGGCTCGTCTACACTGGCCCCTTTTCCGGAGGGGCATGTAAATTTCATGAGTCGTAGTAGGGAAATCCGCGGGGGATTTAAATATCCCCCGCGGCATTTAAATAAAAATGTCCGCCGCTTTTTTCCGGCTTTTAAAAAAGCCGGAAAAGAGCGTCTACACTGGCCCCGATCCTCCGGAAAAAGTGCCCTTTTCCGGAGGCTCCTATTCCTACTTTGAAGTAGGAATAAGAGCCTCCGGAAAAGGGCACTTTTTCCGGAGGATCGGGGCCAGTGTAGACGCTCTTTTCCGGCTTTTTTAAAAGCCGGAAAAAAGCGGCGGACATTTTTATTTAAATGCCGCGGGGGATATTTAAATCCCCCGCGGATTTCCCTACTACGACTCATGAAATTTACATGCCCCTTCCGAAAAGGGGCCAGTGTAGACGAGCCCATTAAGTTTGCAGATGATACCAAGCTGGGATGCAACTGCTTTGGAGGATAAGGTCATAATTCAAAATGATCTGAACAAACTGGAGAAATGGTCTGAGGTAAATAGGATGAAGTTTAGTAAGGACAAATGCAAAGTTCTCCACTTAGGAAGGAACAATCAATTTTTCACATATAGAAGGGGAAGTGACTGTCTAAGAAGAAGTACTGCAGAAAGGGATCTAGGGGTCATAGTGGACCACAAGCTAAATATGAGTCAACAGTGTGACACTGTTCCAAAAAAAGCAAACATTATTCTGGGATGCATTAACAGGAGTGTTGTGAGCAAGACACAAGAAGTCATTCTTCCACTCTACTCTATGATGATTAGGCCTCAGATGAAATATTGTGTCCAGTTCTGGGCACCACATTTCAAGAAAGATGGAGAAGGTCCAGAAAAGAACAACAAGAATGATTAGAGGTCTAGAAAACATGAGCTATGAGGGAAAGCTGAAGGAATTGGGCTTGTTCAGTTTGGAAATGAGAAGAATGAGAAGGGATGAGATAGCAGTTTTCAAGTATCTAAGGTTATGTCTACACTAGTCCCCTAGTTCGAACTAGGGAGGCTAATGTAGGCATTCTAAGTTGCAAATATCCCGGGCTTTATTTGCATGTTCCCATCCAGTCGCCATTTTGAAATTCCACTAGTCTGAAGTAACTGCCCGCAGCTACACGTGGCAGTGAAACGGTAATTCAAACTAAGTCCTACACCTGAGGTGTAACAGTTATTTCGAACTAAGGACTTAGTTCGAATTACCTTTTCACTGCCGTGTGTAGCCGCGGGCAGTTACTTTGGACTAGTGGAATTTCAAAATGGCGACCGGATGGGAACATGCAAATAAAGCCCGGGATATTTAGATCCCGGGTTTCATTTGCAACTTCAAATGCCTACATTAGCCTCCCTAGTTCAAACTAGGGGCTAGTGTAGACATACCCTAAAAGATTGTCACAAAGAGGAAGGGGGAAATTGTTCTCCTTGGCCTCTGAGGATAGAACAAGAAGCAATGGGCTTAAACTACAGCAAGAGAGGTTTAGGTTGGACATTAGGAAAAACTTCCTAACTGTCAGGGTTGTTAAACACTGGAATAAATTGTCTAGGGAGATTGTGGAATCTCCATCACTGGAGATATTTAAGAGAAGGTTAGACAGACATATATCAGGGATGGTCTAAACAATGTTTGGTCCTGCTGTGAGGGCAGGGGACTGGACTTGATGATCACTTGAGGTCCCTTCCAATTCTAGTATTCTATGATTCTATGATTGCACAATGTTAGTTGACCATCAGTTAGAAAGAGATTTTATATATGTATCTTCTTTGTGCATACACATACATCCCCTTTTTTTCTGGAAACCTGGCTCTAGATTTTATCCTCTATATATTCAGAGTAATTAAATGTAAATCAGCAGAGATATAGTGGCAGTGAGACTAGAATTTGTCCTAGAGTCATCAGTGCAAACTCCTGAAGCCAAGAAGGATAAAACTAAAAGGATATGAAGTGACCACCATCATGTGGCTATAAATTACCAACCTACTTGTCCATGGACACTGTAGGAGGTGGAGTCACAGGTGCTTAAATAAAGTCCTTCAGATAGGATGATCTGTTATGTTGTCTTTGCTGTTGCTGCTGCTTGCAGCTTTTGACACTTTAATATTCTAAATAGCAGTTACCTGGAAGCAACTTTAATCACCACTTGAGTGCCACACATGGGTTCTTCAAACTCAGTTTATCCAGAAGTCTTCTTAGTGCTCAGAGTCCAGAATCATAAGGATTCTGTTGTTTATTTCCTATGACAGCTGTTTTAGACCATTTCACTCTCTATTGGAAGTCTGATAAGGACTGAAATGAAGGTTGTAAATAGCTGTACAAGTTGCACAGTAAAGTCTAATTTAAGGGTAGCATGTTTTATTAATGTTGCAACATTTATTGTGTATTTTAAGTCACCATTGATTTTTATTAAAAAAGGCGTTTTTATTACAAGTACACAATGCCAACAAAATAAAATACTCTGTTATGCTTCCCTCCCCCCTCCTCCTGCCAATGTGAATTCTAATTAATTTTCTGTAGGTGGCTAAGAAAGTCAGAGACAGATCCTGAAGCTAGAACTAGGCTTGGTGCCTGAAATTGTTGTCTGAGCCTTTTCTGTTGCAGATCAATCCTGAGGGATTGACAAAGGTTGTTTCATTGTATGGAGTAGTGTGCATTAGACAGGGGCTAAGAAAATCAAACTTTCTTTTGCAGGCTATTAAATCTCTGGCTGATTAACTGAAGCTCTTATTTAATGAATATTCAGAGGAAGGGGAAGAAAACCCAGCACTGACAAACTAAAGTCTGGTGATTTGTGTGCATGTAGCTCAAAGGCATGTGTGAGGGCAGAGATTGGAAGTAAAGTGGAATCCTGCAAGTGTTCCATACTCAGGAAACATCTACACTGCATGCTTATTTCAGAATAAGCTATTTCAGGAGAAATACACCAAAATAGCTTATTTCGAAATCGAGCATCTACACAGCAAATGCCCATCGAAATAGCATTGAGCTTTTTTGAAACAGAGCATCCACACTCACTGGATGCTGAATCACATTTAAGGCCACCCAGAAGCACTTCAGGCAGGGCATCCGGACAGCTGGCTTTGCTGCCATCGACTTCCCCAACTCTGGCACACCTGTAGGTCCTCCTCCAGTCTCCAGTCCTGCTGGTCCAGGGAGCACTGCAGGCCTACTGATGGCACTCATATCCCCATCTGGGCCCCCAACCACTAGGCATCCAAATACATCAACTGCAAAGGTTACTTTTTGATGGTCATGCAGGCCTTCATGGCCCACTGTGGCCAATTCACGGACATCTATGTTGGGTAGTCAGGGAAGGTGCACAATGGACATGTCCTCCAAAACTCCGACCTCTTCCAAAAGCTGCATGCTGGCACTTTTTTCCCACATCTTCAGGGTTGGGGATGTGGACATGCTGATGTGCACTGTAGGGAATGCAGCCTACCCTCTGCTCCCCTGGCTGATGAAGCCCTACACCAGACACCTTGACCCCACCAAGGAACACTTTAATACCAGGCTTAGCAGGGCCTGCATTTTTGTGGAGGACGCCTTTGGTTGTCTGAAAGGGACGTTCCATTGCCTTCTCACCCAGCTGGAGCTCAGTGAGTGGAACATCCCCCAACCGGTGGCTATGTGCTGTGTCTTCCACAATCTTTGTAAACATTAATGGGAGATATTCCTGCCAAGGAAGGGGCTGAGGTCAAGTGGCTCAGCAGGACCTCTGAGCAGCCGCGCATGGCTTCCATCCAGTAGGCCCTGTGTTGCATCCAGGAGGCCCAGAGGGAGAGTTTCAGCAAGGGCCAGCTGTGAGATTCTCGCCTGGGCCTCCCCACAAGGGGCCTCTGCAGTAGCCCAATGTACTCCTCCCTTCCCTTGCCCTCCCTTCCCATCTTCCCCTCCCCTCCCCCATCCCTGCAGACACAATAAACCACACTTTTTGTTTTGAAAGAATAAATTGGTTTTGTTTAACTGGGGTTAATGTAACTGGGGAGGGACTGGGAAAAGAACCTGGGAGGGAGAGGGAGATGGAAGGATAAAGAGGAGGGGCAGGAGAGGCTCAGGGATGGGGATGGGACTGGTGCATGCCTCAGGTGGTCCCACCTCCTCTTGTGCGAGGCCATGGGGGGGACTAGGGAGAGAAGGTAGGGGGGGCAGGCAGAAGCAGGAATGGGAGCAGGATTAGGAGTGGCAGCAAGAGTGGCCACCAGTCGGTCGAGGATGGCACTGAAAGCTGCACACATAGTCCAGCCCTGCTGCAGCAGCTCCTGCCAGGTGTCGTGGCACACCTGTAGGTCCTCCTCCAGTCTCCAGTCCTGCTGGTCCAGGGAGCACTCCAGGGCTCACAGGGCAGGTAAGTGCTCTCTTTGAGGGTATGTCTACACTACCCCCCTAGTTCGAACTAGGGGGGGTAATGTAGTCATACGGAGTTGCAAATGAAGCCCGGGATTTGAATTTCCCGGGCTTCATTTGCATGAAGCCGGCCGGCGCCATTTTTAAATGCCGGCTAGTTCGGACTCCATGCCGTGCGGCTACACATGGCACGGACTAGCTAGTTCGGATTAGGCTTCCTATCCTGTGGGGAGGTCTGGAGGCCTCTTATTTCGAAATAACTCCAGCTGCCCTGTCTACACATGCTCTATTCCAAAGGAGCTATTTCAGAATAGGCATTATTCCTCATAAATGAGGCTTACAGAATCCAGAAGAAAATGTTTATTATTTTGAATATATTGCAAAATAATGAGCTTGCTGTGTAGACACCCACATAGTTATTTCAGAATAACATCCATTATTCCAAAATAACACTTCTGTGTAGACATGCTCTGAGTGACTAGATACTTGGTTAGAGCTAAGTTTTATCACATCAGCCTGTAACCGCTTTGTGTGCCCCCTTGATCACATGGGAAATTCTAGCAAATGTATTGGAAGTGAGGTGATAATAAATAAGGAAAAACACAGAGATGGGAAAAGATGAAAATTGCAAGAAGCCTCTCTGTCAGTGGGAATATGCTCTCTGTGCAGAATCCTAGGTATCAGAGAACACTGCCATGAACTCCACATATCCCCCTGCCTCCTGAACTCCCCACCATGGCAGTGAGATTAGAAATGACATCATCTCTGTCATTTTCACAGGAGAATGACTTTGAATGGGATCCAGTGAGAAAACTCTCCCAAAACCATTCCCAGGGAAGTTGGTATTTTCTGAAATGAAGTTTCCCTCCGCAGATAGGGAGAGTGCATTCTGAGTGTGAGCCATTTATCCCAATGCCGACAAACTCTCCATGGGAGCCAGGCTCATTTTCCCCATGGGTCTAAGGCTCTAAGCATCTTTAGTCTTTCACTAGACTTTGCAATTAGCCTCCTGTAATCAACCCTGGTAATCAAACTCCTACCTCTGGCCAAGATAATTAATGGGGAGGCAACACAGACTCAAGAGACAGCAATGTAATTTTTTTAGAAAAGGAAAAAAGCAATTATCTTCCCTTACTTCCTATGGTAGCTCATGAAGCTAGAGAAATTATCTGATTTCTGGCTTCCGAGCTGGTCTAAATTTAAGGTGCTCACTGGATTCAAGGAGCATGTGGGTTGCAACTAGCAAGGGATATGAAGTGCCAGGACTCAACATGTCTGACCTTTGGAGTCTGTTATGTTCTGTGTGCCTGGAGTTTCTGCGAAACAGGTCACACTTGACATTTAGTAAAGATCACTAACAGAAGCTCTTCCCCTCGTAGGCTGACAATGACTGACACATGCTCACTTTGGCTATGTCTACACTACACTTCTTTTTTGGAAAAAAAATCTAAAAAATCTACACTGGGCCAAATTACAGAAAAACCTCTTTCGAAAGAGCCCTTCTTCCTTGTGAAACAAGGTTTACAGGGCTTCTGAAAGAGCGTGTTTGCTCTTCTTCAAAAATTTTTGGAAGAGCAGATGCGTTCCCTGGACGTGGCAGAGTTTTTCCAGGATACCGCCAGTATCCCGGAAAAAAACTCTGTAGTGTAGACATAGCCTTTGATGGCATTCACCACAGTGGAATCAGGACCATAGCTGGTGAAGAAGAATCTACCAGGCAGGAATTTATCCCTACTCAGGGAAGGGGCATGAATCAGCACTTTGATCGATACAGAGCTGTTCAGATGAAACAGAGCCTCACATCTGCTACCCCAAAGGCTCCAGTTAAAGAGCAGAACTGCATCCAAAGCAATGAGGTTTTCAGTGGGATCTCAGTTACTCTGTGATACTTGGGGTGTAAAGAGAACAAGAAAGATTTCTCACTATCTGTCCCGTGCATAGAGTGAAATTTCTTTTTCAGAGAGCCACTGGCTTGTAGAATAAAGAAAGGACAGAAAAGTGCCAGTTTTGGAAAATAGGGGTTACATAAGGAAAGGTGATATTGAAATAGCTGTCACAGCATTACAAACCCTTGTGCAGAATTGAGCACCTTGATTGCAAAGATTTACATTCAGATTCAAAAGCTTCATGGGCATGACAGGCTACGTAAGTGTTGCCAAATATGTACCAGACAGTAGCACGGAATATCCACAAAAGGAATCAGTGCATAGTTTGCAGGTGTCCTGGAGTTTGATCCTTGTGTCTGTTTTGCATTGTAGCTCATTTCTAATTGGTAGCAGGTTATTTCACAGCTTGATGCTATTTCCTGACATTCCTTTCCTTCCCTCTAAAGTGATGCAGAGATTTTCTTCCTCCCTTAGGATGGCAACTCCTTAATCACTTGAGGGAGCATTTTACTCATACTTGTTGTTTCTGATAATGGAGTAGTAACTATCTCTCCATTTCTATTACAATGGCTGTACAGTTCTAGCTGTCCACTACTCTTTTGTGTCAGCCCACTTTTTAAGTTTAACTGCAGAGCTAATAAAGCTATGTGAGTAGATGGAAAAAGCAGGTGGATCATTCTTTCTCAGTGCTCCATGAAACGCATGGATAAATTGCTGGGGACATGCAGCATTCCCTTCCTGTTGTTCTCACTATTTCTGCCCTCCAAGCCTGTGAAAGGGAAAAGGTCTCACAACTTAGGGGCTGTGTCTACACTGGGACACTTATTCCGGAAAATCAGCCGCTTTTCCAGAATAAGCTGCGAGCTGTCTACACTGGCCCTTGAATTTCCGGAAAAGCAACGATGCTCTACTGTACAAAATCAGCCGCTATTCCGGAAAAACTATTCTGCTCCCGCTCGGGCATAAGTCCTTATTCTGAAACACTGTTCCGGAAAAGGACCAGTGTAGACAGCCCAGTAGTCTTTTCTGGAAAAGCGCGTCTACATTGGCCACAGACGTTTTTCCGGAAAAAGGGCTTTTCCGGAAATCAGCCTGCCAATGTAGACGCTCCTTTTCCGGAAAAACTGAAAACGGAATAGTATTCCGTTTTAAGCAGTTCCGGAAATTCATGCCAGTGTAGACACAGCCAGGGAGTGTGAATACAAGGCCAGAAATCTTAAAATTTTAATCAGATGCTCCTTGTCAGGAGAGGAGCAGCCTTCAGTAGCTTAATGAGACCCAACTGAGCTGAGGAAAAGATACTCTGGAGTTCAGTATTGCAACATATGTCATGATGCTTCAACATTATTTCTGGAAGTCTAATTGTGTTGGCTCTCAAGAATGAGCAAAAGAAGGGATTGATGAGATCAGACTTGTGTGTATTAAGTGAATGACTAATAAACTGAAAGATATTTCTGCTAGCAGTTACTTGAACACCATGTGCGCATATTACCAAAGAAATGTATACATTGGCTATCACTAGTCAGAAAGACTCCACTCCACGTGGCTTATGCACATTCATCTCATCACACTGTGCTCCAGCAGCAGTTACCTGCACTGCAAGAATGAGCCTGAGGAACTGAGGGTATGTCTACATTACAGCACTAATTCGAACAAACTTAATTACTTAGAGCTAGGAGAACCTGGGAGGGGAAAGAACTTATGTGTTAATTGTCTGCTTTAAATGTTGTTTTGATTTTAGTCCTAGTTCACTTCCTCAGTCTGTGGGATTCTTCAGCTCCTCTGTAAGGGTTTGTCTACACTACAGCACACATTCGAAATAACTTAGTTCGAATTAGTTAATTTGAACTAAGCTAATTCGAACTAGTGCATCCAGACTTAAAAACTAGTTCGAATTAGCGTTTTGCTAATCTGAACTAGCATGTCCACACTGAGTGGACCCTGAACCGAGGTTAAGGATGGCTGGAAGCAGTGCCAGCAGGGCATCAGATGAGGACTTAGAGCATGGAGCTGCTGTCTCAAGCTAGCCGAGGGCTGTGCTTAAAGGGACCCGACTCCCACCCCGGACAGACAGTTCTCAGGGGTTCCCCGCTCGCTTGTCTACCTCGATGAGGGACAACAAAGCAGTCCTGGCTTGGAGTTCCCTGAATGCCCACACTCGGCACATCGCAGGACTTGGCCATCAGCCTGGCTGCATTTGCTGCAGGCTGCCATCCAGGGGAGGGTCAATCGGGGGGCTGCAGGAGAGCTTCCACCCCGAGGAGCCCGCAGAGCCATCCCAGTCCTCCCCTCTGGGGGCTCGCACCCCATTCCTCCCTCACCTCCTTCCACTTACCCCTCCCTAGCCCCCCTTCCTGATGTACAAAATAAAGGACACATGTTCAAAAATAGAAACTCTCTTTATTTAACAATACTCAAGGTGGGGGTAGGGTTAACCTCTGGGGAGACTGGGAAAAGGAGGTGAAAGAGGGGAAGAGAAAGGGTGGGAGAGGGGAGGGCAACTAAAATGATCAGGGGTTTGGAACAGGTCCCATATGAAGAAATGCTAAAGAGACTGGGACTTCTCAGCTTAGAAAGGAGGAGACTGAGGGGGGATATGATAGAGGTCTATAAAAGCATGAGTGGTGTGGAGAGGGTGCATAAAGAAAAGTTCTTCATTAGTTCCCATAATAGAAGGACTAGAGGACACCAAAGGAAAGGAATGGGTAGCAGGCTTCAAACTAATAACAGAAAGTTCTTCTTCACAAAGCAAATAGTCAACCTGTGGAACTCCTTGCTGCAGGAGGCTGTGAAGGCTAGAACTAGAACAGAGTTTAAAGAGAAGTGAGATAAAGTCATGGAGGTTGGGTCCATGGAGTGCTATTAGCCAGGGGGTAGAAATGGTGTCCCTGGCCTCTGTTTGTGGAAGGCTGGAGATGGATGGCACAAGATAAATGGCTTGGTCATTGTCTTCGGTCCATCCACTCCAGGGTCCCTAGTGTTGGCCGCTGTTGGCAGACAGGCTATTGGGCTAGATGGACCTTTGGTCTGACCCAGTACTGCCATTCTAAGCTCAGGGCTCAGGGTCGGGGGTCTCACTCGACCACCTTGATTTTCATGCAGACCTGCTCCTGGGTGGCCAGGCTGGCAGCTCTCCTGCGCTAGAGGGCCACTTTCCTGTGCCTAGTGCGGAGGTCTTGGATGAGGTCCATGATGTCTGCACTAGACCAGGCAGGCGCCAGCCTCTTGCGGATCTGGGCAGGCTCCTGGGAGCCGCCAGCCTGGTCCCGGGAAGAGGCGGAGGGCTGGGTGGCAGCGGGTGGCTGGCTCGAGCCGTGCCAGGTGCAGGGTCTGCTGGCTGGGTGCTGGCAGGCTTGCACCTGGCACGGGCACCGTAGCCAGACTGTGCCCCTTTAAGAGCTCCGGGGCCGGGAGGGGGGCAGAAGAGTTTCCCTGGTGGTGCCCAGAGGGGCCACCAGGGCAAGCTGGGAAGGGCTAGCCTCCCACTATTTCGATTTAAGTGGCTACACAGCCCTTAATTCGAACTACTTAATTCGAACTAGGCTTTAGTCCTCGTGGAATGAGGTTTACCTAGTTCGAATTAAGCGCTCCGCTAGTTGGAATTAAGTTCGAACTAGCGGTTTGCTAGTGTAGCGCCTATCAAAGTTAATTCGAACTAACGTCTGTTAGTTCGAATTAACTTTGTAGTGTAGACATACCCTGAGGGAATACAATGAGGTTCTTCCTTTCCCTCTGGAGTCCAGGGTTGATATAAGAACATAAGAACGGCCATTCTGGGTCAGACCAAAGGTCCATCTAGCCCAATATCCTGTCTTCTGACAGTGGCCAATGCCAGATGCCCCAGAGAGAGGCAGAACAGAACAGGGAATCATCAAATTATCTCTCTCCTGTCATCCATTTCCAGCCTCTGACAAACAGAGACTAGGGACACCATTCCTAACTATCCTGGCTAATAAGTATTGATGGACCTAACCTCCATGATTTTATCTAGTTCTTTATTGAACCCTGTTAAAGTCCTGGTATTCACAACATCATCTAGCAAGGAGTTCCACAGGTTGACAATATGCTACATAAAGAAAAACTTCCTTTTGTATGTTTTAAACCCTGCTACCTATTAATTTCATTTGGTGATCCCTAGTCCTTATGTTTTGGGAACAAGTAAATAACTTTTCCTTATTCACTTTTTCCACACCAGTCATTATTTAATAAACCTCTATAATATCTCCCCCCTCCCCTTAATGTCCTCTTGTCTAAGATGAAAAGTCCCTGTCTTTTTAATCTCTCTTCATATGGGACCTGTTCCAAACCCCCAAAAAATTTTGTTGCCCTTTCCTGAACGTTTTCCAACATCTTTTTTGACATGAGATGACCACATCTGTACACAGTATTCAAGATATGAGCATACCATAGTTTTATATAGAGACAAGAAGATATTCTCTGTCTTTTCTGGAATAAATTGCCTAGGGAGGTTGTGGAATCCCCATCTCTGGAGATATTTAAGAGTAGGTTAGATAAATGTCTATCAGGGATGGTTTAGACAGTATTTGGTCCTGCCATGGGGGCAGGGGACTGGACTCGACGACCTCTTGAGGTCCCTTCCAGTCCTAGTATTCTATGATTCTATGATTTTCTATCCCTTTTTTAATGATTCCTAAATTCTATTTGCTTTTTTGACTGCTGCTTCACATTGATGCTATGTCTTCACTGCAACGCTATTTCGGGATACCAGAGTATCCCGAAATAGCTATCCCATGTCTTTTAACAGCAAGCCCGTTATTTTGGGTTTGCTATTCCAACATCCCTGTAAACCTCATTCTACAAGGAGTAAGAGACGTTTCAGAATAGTGCTTTATTTCAAAATTTGGCAATGTGTAGACAGCACCAAATGACAAAATAAGGTATTTCAAAATAGCATTGAAATAAGATACGCAATTTGCGTAGCTCAAATTGCATATCTTATTTTAAGTTACCGTGCAGTGTAGATGAACCCTGAATGGATGTTTTTAGAGAACTATACACAATGACTCCAAGATCTCTCTCTCGAGTAGTTCCCATCATTTTGTATGTATAGCTGGGATTATTTTTTCCAATGTGCATTACTTTACATTTACAACATTAAATTTCTTTTGCCATTTTGTTGCTCAACCACTTAGTTTTGTGAGATCTTTTTGAAGCTCTTCCCAGTCTGCTTTGGTCTTAACTATCTTGAGCAGTTTAGTATCGTCTGCAAATTTTGCCACCTCTCTGTTTACCCCTTTCTACAGATCAGTTATAAATAGAGGTATCTAGTGGTGTCCCCTAAGAGTCCATAGGATTGGTCCCAGTATGGACTCTTGGAGGACACCACTAGATACCTCTCTCCATTCTGAAAACTTATAATGTATTCCTTCCTTTTGTTTCCTGTCTTTTAACCAGTTATCAATTATGAGACCTTCTCTCTTATCCTATGACAACTTAATTTACTTAAGAGCCTTTGGTGGGGGACCTTGTCAAAGGCTTTCTGGAAATCTAAGTACACTATATCTACTGGATCCCCCTTGTCCACATGTTTCTTGACCCCCTCAAAGAAATGTAGTATATTAGTAAGGCATAATTCCCCTGTACAGAAACCATGTTGACTTTTCCCAAACAAATTATGTTCATCTATGTGTCTGACAATTTTATTCTTTAGTGTAGTTTCAACTAATTTGCCTTCTACTGACATTAGACTTACTGATCTGTATTTATCAGGATCACCTCTAGAGCCCTTTTTAAATATGAGAATATGAGAAGCTTACAAGTATTTGAGTTTCCCAGACTACTATTATTATGTATATACATATATATAGAAATTATTATGAGTTTCCCAAACTATTATAATTAGTTCATAGCTTGATGCTTTTTCCTGACATCCTGAGTTCAGTACAGGCAGTCCCCGGGTTACGTACAAGATAGGGACTGTAGGTTTGTTCTTAAGTTGAATTTGTATGTAAGTCGGAACTGGTACATATTGTAGGGGAAACTCTAGCCAAACATTTTTTTTAGTTTTGGATAGCATAGGGAAAGGTTAACTCCCCTCTAATGTTTGTTTTGCTGTCTGTTCCCCTGTTCAGAAGATTTCACATCTATTTCTGTCCCTGTGACAAACTCAGGACTAAAGGACGCTTTGGAACAGGATAGCCAAGGCGGCGATGAAGAAGCCTCAACTGGAACGACCTCTCTTATCATGTACAACAAGAGCGGTGTCAGACCCGCAGGCGTGAAAGGGAGGCCAAGAAAGCCCCTGAGACTAAAGGAGTAACTCATCAAATACCAAACAGCTCTGCACCATGCTTTGAGCTAATAGCTTTATTTCCACACACCACCCAGGGTTCTAGGAGGAGGGTCCTTTTTTTGCTAACACAATGAGGCCAGCACTTTGTTTGTTTTGGTGGAGTCTTTGTTTGCCCAGGGAGCCCAGCATGTATAGGGGGAGGAGGGGCGGAGAGGCTGCTTTTGTCTGCTGTTCGGCAGCCTGTTGCTCAGGGGAGGGGGCAGCCTGTTGCTGGCGGGGGGGAGGGGGGAGGCTGCGAGGCCGCGCGGGGGGGGGCAGCGGGTGTGGGGGGGCACTTTTCCTCTGCCCGGCAGCTCTGCGGGATCCCTGTCCCTGTGGCCAGCTGCTGCAGGCAGAGGCCAGTTGGAGCCGGCCGAAGAGGAGGAGAAGGTGGATTCTAGGACCCAGGTGAGCGAGCCCTGGGGACGCTGCTGCGCTCCGGGAGCCCGGCATGTATAGAGGGGAGGAGGGGCAGAGAGGCTGCTTTTGTCTGTTCGGCAGCCTGTTGCTCAGGGGAGGGGGCAGCCTGTTGCTGGCAGGGGGGGGCAGCGGGCGTGGGGAGGCACTTTTCCTCTGCCCGGCAGCTCTGCGGGACCCCAGTCGGAGCCGGCCCGAGGAGGAGGAGGATCCTAGGACCCAGGTGAGCGAGCCCCGGGAATGCTGCTGCGCATGTGCGGGAGTTGCCTCACCCCGTTCGTATCTAGGGATCCGACGTAAGTCGGATCCACGTAAGTCGGGGACTGCCTGTA
The DNA here is from genome assembly GCF_052426305.1 of Pelodiscus sinensis. Taxonomy (NCBI): domain Eukaryota; kingdom Metazoa; phylum Chordata; order Testudines; family Trionychidae; genus Pelodiscus; species Pelodiscus sinensis. The sequence goes on from NC_143065.1 coordinate 32,468,696, forward strand.
TTGCAACATATTCCGTGTCACTTTGATGTTATACCATAATTTGCGAGTGTGTGTGTATTCATATATGTAAACACATAATAATCTATGTATAAACATACATAATATACATATAAAATATGTACATGTAAACTCATGATAATTTGTATATATTCATGATAATATACATATATAATATGTATATGTATATACATAATAATAATGGGCTGACAAACTCAAACTACTTGTAAGCTTTTCATGTGAAGCCAGGCCTCCAGAGGGAAAGGAAGAATTGGGCAGCCCTCATTGTATTCCCGAGGCTCCTCAGAATCATTCTTGCAGTGCTGGTAGCAGCTGCTGGAGTTACAGAATGTGCATAAGCCACTTACAGCAGAGTTTTTCAACTAGTGATATGTAGTAGACACATTTCTTTGGAAAGATGCTCACATGGTGTTGAAATAACTTCTAGCAGAGATATCTTTCAATTAATTAATCATTCACTTAATACACACAATCCTGGTCTCATTTGTCTCTTCTTCAGAGGCAACAAAATTAGACTTCCAGAAATAACTTTAAAGTTGCATGGAATATATACATATTGGTACTGCTGTAGTGCCTAGGAATCACAGACATGGACCAGAATTCCATTGTGTTAGGCATCGTAAAAACACAGAACAAAATCAATTCTCATCCTGAAGAGCACACAGTCTAAGTAGTTTCCATTGTAACCCTGTAGCAATATGGATGCAATTCAGCCCCATTGGCAGTTTCTCTGCCTGACATCCCTCAGCTGTAATAGGTGAGAAGCAGCTGAAAGTACCTGGCAAACTTTCTGCTAATCCTGTCCAGGGCATGCATCAAACTTAGCAAGATTCCTGCATGTGAAATCATCTCAACACAGGGAGTCATCATTGAAAAACACTTACTTGTTCCTTGTGTCTCAATCTATATGCCTAGTTCTGGTTATTGATCCATTAATTATCAGTCTGTGTCTTTTAACGGTTACGGTACAGTAGAATGCTGTAGGTGATATGTCCAACGTGACATTCTTGGAAGGTGGAAATAGAAAAACTGTCCAGCCCTAGTGTGAGGCAGGCAGTGTAACAGGGTTATAATGTAAAGCACTGAGCAATTAGCTGGGAGATTTACCTCCCTGTCTTAAAAGCATTTTTATTACTTAATCAATCACAAGCAATTTATAAACAAGGCTTGGGTTTTACGGGGAGTTATAAATCTGTCTTATTTGCTTCCCAGATAGAGCAAGAAAAACAGAACCGAAGTTCCAGAAGACATTTGGTCAATTAAAAGGAAAAAAGGTAACTCAAAAGAAGAGAAATAATTTCTCAAAGAGAGGAAGCAGCCTTGGGAGAGGGAATGGTCTGGGGTTGGGGGTTGGCTATCCATTTGTCTATATTATCAGTTACTCCAAGAGATTTAATGTGGAAATGTTAAACTTAACTTGCATTATAAACTCTTTGGGGCAGGGCCTCTGTGTATATCACAATGAGTCTGGATTGCAGCATTTGGGCACTAGTACAATCTGGGTATGTCTACACTACAAAGTTAGTTCGAAATAACGAACGTTAGTTCGAACTAACTTTCATAGGCGCTACACTAGCGCTCCGTTAGTTCGAATTTAATTCGAACTAACGGAGCGCTTAGTTCGAACTAGGTAAACCTCATTTTACGAGGATTAAGCCTAGTTCGAACTAGCTAGTTCGAATTAAGGGCTGTGTAGACCCTTAATTCGAACTAGTGGGAGGCTAGCCCTTCCCAGCTTGCCCTGGTGGCCACTCTGGCCAACACCAGGCAAACTCTATTGCCCCCCTCCCGGCCCCAGAGCCCTTAAAGGGCCACGGGCTGGCTACACAGTTTGTGCCAGTTGCAAGGCTGCCAGCACCCAGCCAGCAGACCCTGCACCTGCCACAACATGAGCCAGCCACCCGAGGACACCCAGCCCTCCACTGCTCCCCAGGACCAGCCTGGCGGCTCCCAGGAGCCTGCCTGGGGACGCAAGAGGCGGGCACCCGCTTGGTCAAGTGCGGAGATCGTGGACCTCATCGAGGTTTGGGGGGAAGCCTCCAATGTCCACGATCTCCGCACTAGCCACAGGAACGCGGCTGTCTACGGCCGCATGGCTGCCAGCCTGGCCGCCAGGGGCCACCAGCGCAGCCGGGAGCAGGTGCACTGCAAGATCAAAGACCTGCGGCAGTCCTACTCCCGGGCCTGCCTGCCAGGGGCCGACCCGGAGGAGTGCCCCCACTTCCACGCCCTGGACCGCCTCCTGGGGGCTCATGCCGTCCCTGCCCCCCGGGACGTGATAGACCCCGGGGCAGAGGGACCACTCCAGGAGACGGAGGAAGGCTCCGAGGGCCAGGAGCCTGCCAGCAGCCTGCCCAGGACCTGGGACCCTCGAGGCACCCCACAGAGCCGCTCGCCTGTGTCGTCCGAGGCCGGGGAGGCGTCCACCTTTGAGTACCATCGTGCTCCCCTTATGTGTACGGGGGGCTGGGGCGAGAGGGAGAACGGGACCGTGCGCCTGGGCCTTGCCCACTACGGAGCAGCAGCTGGGGATCCTGCAGGGGCCCTGGCCTTGCAGAGGGGAGCTGGGTTTCACACACCTGGGCCCATGGGGTAACTGACTGCTGGTCTTGTTGCACCACGGCCGCAGCACCTGGGCCTGCAGGGCGCACCACCCCGCCTGCAGCAGCTGCCTGTGCCCGGGCCAGCAGGAGAGCCAGGAACCAGGAGGACTACCAGAGGCGGCACCTCCAATTCCTGGAGCAACAGCTCCGTCTCTAGGACCACTGGGTCCAGGAGGACCTGAGGCTGCGCTAGAGGAGTTTGGAGGCCCTGGAGGAGCAGGGCTGTGCCCTGCGAGGCCACCTCCAGAGCCTGCTGGACCGCTTCCCAATTCCTCCTGCTCCTGCTCCTGCTCCTGCTCTCCCTGCTCCCCCTGCTGCTCCCCCTGCTGCTCCCCCTGCTCCCCCTGCTCCCCCAGCTACCCCTCCTGCTCCTGCTCCCTCCACACCCCCCGTCCCTCCTGCCCCACCCTCCACAACCATTCCCCACCGACACCCCCGGACCCGCAGTGTGGCGAGACGGGAGAGGCAGCCGGACTCCCACCCCTGAGCTTTCCTTTCCCTTCCTCCCTTCCCTCCCCTTCCAGCTCCCTCGTCCCAGGTTTCCCCCTCCCTTCTCTCACCCTCCTTCCTCCCTCCCCCCACCCCAGTTATGTGAAATAAACAGACGTTTTTGGTTGAAAAACAGGTGTCTTTATTTTACAGTAGGTAGGGAGGGGAAAGGGGAAGGGGGGTAGGGTGGAAGAAGGCCCCAGTGGGGCATGCAAGGGAGAGGTCAGTCCTCCTCCTCCACCTGGAAGCTCTCTTGCAGGGCTTCCCGGATCCGGACGGCCCTCCGCTGGGCTTCCCGGATGGCGGCGGTGCGGGGCTGACCGTAGTGTCCAGCCATGCGGTCAGCCTCAGCCATCCAGGCTGGCAGGAAAGCCTCCCCCTTTCTCTCACACAAATTGTGGAGCACACAACATGCTGCCACCACGGGAGGGATGTTGTGCTCGGCCAGGTCCAGACAGGTGAGGAGGCATCGAAAGCGGGCTTTCAGTCGCCCGAAGGCCCCCTCCACCACAATGCGGGCCCTGGTCAGCCTGGCATTGAAGGCCTGGCGGGAGGGATTGAGGTGCCCCGTGTAGGGCTTCATCAGCCACGGCTGCAGTGGGTAGGTGGCATCCCCCACCAGGCACACGGGCATGTCCATGTCCCCGACCCTGATGTGGCGGTCGGGGAAGAAGGTCCCGTCCTGCAGCCACTGGCACACGGAGGAGTTGCGGTACACCCGGGCATCGTGTGCTTTGCCGGACCAGCCCACATTAATGTCCGTGAACTGGCCCCGGTGGTCACACACGGCCTGCAGGATCACAGAGAAGTACCCCTTGCGGTTGACGTACCGGGACGCCTGGTGTTCCGGGGCACGGATGGGGATGTGCGTCCCGTCGATGGCCCCCCCACAGTTGGGGAAGCCGAGGGCGCCGAAACCCCGGATGACGGCGTCCAGGTCGGCGAGGTGGACCACCCTGCGGAGCAGCACCTGGTTGATGGCCTTGACCACCTGCGGAGAGATACACAGCAAAGCGCCAATCAGTGGGGCGCCCGGGTGGCTGGGAGCGTTCGTGCCCTGGCAGTGCACCGCGCCCCACTCCCGGAAGCAACCCCCTGGCGGCGTGTAGTATGGCTGGGACAGACCGACCCCTCCGGTGCGGGGTGCGTTCGCCTCTTCCCGCCCCCCCTTTGTCCCTGGGGTGGCCCATCCCCTCCTCGCAGCCCCCCTCCTCCCCTGGCGCAGTGGCCGACGAGTTCCATACCTGCATGAGCACCGCTCCGACGGTGGATCTCCCCACGCCGAACTGGTTCCCGACGGATCGGTAGCTGTCCGGCGTGGAGAGCTTCCAGAGGGCGATGACCACACGCTTCTGGAGGGGGATGGCGGGCCTCATGCGAGTGTCCCTTCTGCGCAGGGCAGGGGCGAGCCACTCGCAGAGCTCCAGGAAGGTGTCCCTCCTCATCCTGAAGTTCTGGGTCCACTGTCGGTCCTCCCAGCGCTCCAGGATGATGCGGTCCCACCAGTCGGTGCTGGTGTCCAGACGCCAGATGTGGCGGGGCACGCCGGTGCCGGGGCACTGCCGCGGCTCCTCCACGGCCCCCAGGGTGGCCAGGCGGAGATGCAGGGGGCTGACATGCACCAGGAGGTGCCAGGCAGCCTCGAGCCATTGGTGGCAGGCTTGCAGCAGCAAGTCCAGAAAGTTCACCAGAAGGTGCAGGGCGAGCTCTGGCTTCATGTTGCCACCTGCGGCGGCCCCCCCGAAGGGAAGCACCGACACAGACGGGCACAAAGACCAATGCTTTGCTGTCCCTTGGCGAGGTTGGCAAGGAAGCAGGAAAAGCTGAGAACCGGCTGTCCGGGGGGGGTCCCTTTAAGCACGAGCCTCAGATAGCCTCAGACAGCAGCCACACAAAGCAACTACTGACCTGATGCCCTGCCAGAACCGGTTTCAGCCGCCCTTAAATGCCCCCCTGCATCCAATCAGTGTGGACGCGCTAGTTCGAATTAGCAAAACGCTAATTCGAACTAGTTTTTAGTTCTAGACGCATTACTTCGAATTAGCTTAGTTCGAATTTACTAATTCGAACTAACTTAGTTCGAATTAGCGCTGTAGTGTAGACATACCCTCTCACAGTTAAATAAAACATAATAGTAACAAAACCATCCATAGATAAGCACTGTAGATTCCTGTCCCTTTTTCAGATTACAGTGCTGTTGATACACTGCTGAAACAGTTAAAGATGGGGATATTAGTGTGATACCAGCAGCATCCAACCGGGTCTTTGGAAATTACAGCAATGCATATAACAATGCCTACCTGACCATGTACCATCTGGACAGACACCCTAGCAATGGGTACAAGAATGCATGCCATTGTGCACATGAATTCACTCTGCCCAGGGAGTTGCAGACTGCTTCCATAAATGTCATCATACCTAAGAACAGCACTTTGTATTCACAGAACAGCCATCCCAGGCATTTGATAAGCATTGATTGTCCTGGTTGGTTTCAGCATCTGAGGTTTTTAGCTTAGCACACACTAAAATAGTGCTTGCCACCTAGTTTTGTCAAGAAGGCATAGAGGTCTGGCAGATGGCCTAATATAGCTGGCCTTCTCCATCTGACTGTGTCTCTTGGAAAACCACTCCAATGTATTTACTTCAAGGAAAACTGCTGTCCACTCTGGGGCTGGTGTGTCAGTCTCTATGGGCTACTAAATGCATAAAATACTACTGGCTCAGATCGGTGTTATTTGTACATCCACTTTGCCCAACAACTACACAAAAGGCAGGTCAGTTAACACAATTACACATGACTCATTACACATCATCCTGCTGTTTTCAATCATCCAGTGTTCTGAGGCCAACCAGGATAATAGATTTTGCACACATATTGTCCATGTGCACACAGAAAAAACAGTGAAAGTACATGCACTCCAACCTGAAGCCATTTCACAGTGTCAGTCAAGTTAATTTATTCTAGCTAAAGATTGATTGTGATGCAAAATGTTCTTCTGCGCTTCCGCTTGTTTTGCTTCCAGTACGATAGAATCAGTACTGAGGTGGGTCATGCCTGAAGGAATTCAGTTCAGAAAGACTGCTCATTGAGAACTGTTTCAATTTGTTATTTGTGATAACACTGGCAGAGCTCACAAATGTTGAAAAGGGCAATGAGATTAAAGAGCCCTACCTGAAACATCCATAGAAGGGTCTGCTCCATGCAGCTGTCATGGAAAATATAACTTCATTTGCATGAGTCATTTTCCCCTATGAGGGAGCTTGCATATGCCATGGCTGCTATGTTCTGTCACTGGAACTCCCTTCCAATTAATCACACGTCTGCCTGACAACTGTTGATCAGCATCAAAGCATCAAACGTTGCACACACATATAAATGTGCTAGAAAACAGCCTGCCATGATGGGGAGTATCAGCCTGTGGCCTTGCTGGCTTCACGTCCAAAAAGGTTTGGCCTGTGACTAAGCATTTATTGTAATATCCTGGAATGATCCTTTCTGTGTGCCTCATCTGGACTTTGGAACAATGAAAGTAGAGTAGATCCCTTAAGAATCCATCTCCAGCCCAATGGTGCTAAGACCTGTGCAAACACACAGGAAGGCACAGTTTCTGCCCCTAAACTGGTTTAGCACTTTTTAAGTTTTTCTAAAGGTTAAAAATAAGTGGTCAAAAAGTTTAAGCAGTTGGGAGGAAGGTTGAAAGAAGGGGAACCATTGGGGGAATGCAGGAATAACTTTGAAAAATATAAAATGGTTGAAAAAGTTGGGAGCAAAAAGAAAAAAGTAAACTGCAGGTGAAATGGAGAGAAAGTAAATGAAAAAAAAAATGAAACTAAAAGAGGTAGAAAGGGGAAATTTTCAGGCCCAGAATTGGAGTGGGGGAGTCTTCAAACCATTCATGTCCCTTGTGTATGTGTGTGTTGTGGGCAAATCAGGGCACAGACCCACACCATTGCAAATGGCAACGATATCTCTACAATTTGGATGGACACAGAAGAATGATGTGGCTACTGACCTTAAATCAAATTTCTCCTATGAAGGATGGCCCTGTGGATGAGACACTGGACTGTGACTCAAAAGACTGGGATTCACTGTCCAGCACAGCCATAGACTTTCTTGGGTTTAGTTACATACTTACCCTGTCTCTGTTCCCATCTGTACAATGGGGATAACAGCACTTCTTCTTCAAGGATGTCCCCATGGGTGCTCTACTATTGGTGCTGGGCTTGCCCCGGTGCCAAGCCCAGCACCAACAGTGGAGCACCCGCGGGGACACCATCTTGAAGAACAACAGTTATCTCACCAAGGTGAGTAACTTCGCTTTCTTTACCATACCAAGGTATTGGGATGATAATTCCAGGAATGATTGAGAGGTGTTCAGATATGACAGTGGTGGGGCCATATGATATATATATATTGAAAGTGTTACCCTCAAAATGACAGTGCTATATAAGAGTTCAGGATGACTATGAGAATGAACTATGTACTACACAGTTACTACACATACGATTCTCACATTTCAAGACCTAATGGGAACAAATGTGTAATTGCATAGTTCACTGATTTAACAACTCTTACCTTTTTTGATGAACAGCCCCTTTATATTTTCAATTCATAGACTTTTACAGCAAATAATGAAAGTCAGAAATTCATTGGGTTGTATCTGTGAACTTGCTGAATGAGATGCAGCCTGTTTGCTTGGGATCATGGGCAGAATCAAAACTAGGGACCCACCCCTGCATTCACTGGGGCATCATGTGCATGAGAGGAAAAAACGATCTCATCCCCAAGAGTAAAAACAGTTATAGGGTTTCGAATTCAAAACAGACCTTGACTATCATAAAACACAACTAAAATATAATAATAACTGGTTTAAAAGGAGAAAAGGCTGACCCATGTCAGCCTTTTCATGTCAATATCTGCGATACAGAGACACAGATAACAGATACACATTATCTGTTCAGGTAAATATAATATGGATACAAATGAGGGGTCTTGTGGCTCTTTAAAGATTAGCACATTTAACTGGGCATAAGCTTTCATGGGCTGGAATCTACTTTGTCAGATGCATTACATCATACATCTGATGAATTGAGCTCTAGATCTTGAAAGCTTATGTCCAAATACATTTGATAGTCTTTAACATCCCACAGGAGTCCCCACTGTTTTTATTGAAAAAGACTAACACAGCTACCTCTCTGAAATTTGATAATACAGATACATAAATGCCATCCTATCACACTACACTTTCACCAGGGGAATGCCTGTGCCTTACTGCTCAGCAACAGAATTGCAGGGACAGTTCCATCATATTCTGACACTTATTATTAAGACTGACACCAGAATAAATGGATATAAGCTGCCCATCAGCAAATTTAGGCCTGAAATTAGACTAAAGTTTCTAACCATCAGAGGAGTGACGTTCTGGAACAACCTTCCAAAGGAAGCAGTGGGGCAAAAACCCAACTGGCTCCAAGGCTGATAAATGTATAAAAGGGATGTGATCTTGAGGCTGTCTGTAATGGCATGTCAACCAACTATGATGGCTAGTAGCAAATATTCCAATGGCCAGTGATGAGACAATAGATGCGGAGGGCTCAGAGTTACTTCAGAGAATTCTCTATAAGGTGCCCAGCTGCTGGGTCTTGCTGAAATGCTCAGGATCCAACTGACCAACTATATTAATGGATGGGAAGGAATTCTCCTCTTTGTCAAATTGCCATATACCTTGGGAGGAGGGGGCTGTTTTCTGCCCCAGGGAGCACATATTATATAAAAGTTTAGTCTAGAATAAATGGTGGATTCTCTGTAACTTGAAATCTTTAAATCATGCTTTGAGGACTTCAGTAACTCAGCCAGGCCATGTCTAGACTGCAGCTCTTTTCTGGGATACCAGAGGTATCCCAGAAAAGCTATGCCACGTCTAAGGAAAGCCTCCGCTTTTTCAGAAAAATTTCCAAAAAAGTAGACGCGTTCTTTCGCCATCCCTGTAAACCCAGTTCATAAGGAAGAAGGGATGGCTTGAAAGAGAAGGCTCTACTCTTGTGCACCCTGTGTCCCCTGGGCACAATAAAGGTGAAGGGATACAAAATGGGATGGAGGTTGTTCCTCAAACGTTTACACCAGTTAAACCCAGCAGCTGCTGCAAACTACCCTCAATTGCATAGATCCCCAAAAGTCTGCTAGCCAGGGATAGCTCTGGCCATGCTTCCAACCATTCCTGACACACTCACACTCTCTCTTGCTGTTTGGGAGCAAGTTGGCATAGAGCCTATGCCAGGGAATGCCAGTTGACTGTTTAAGTTTACTATATGAGAAGTGTTCCCTCTAAACTGAGTGTTTGAGTGGCCATTCATGAGAGAGTTAAATGCCACCCAGCTGATAAGCAGAGTGTATATGTTTCCACTGGTGGTGCACATCTGCATATGCCTCAGTGCACATAGCAAAATTTATTCTGCACAAAGATGGAAAAAATACAGGGAACATTGTATATGACCCCTTTGTGCCAAAGGATATAATCAGGGCTTGAAAAGTAATACAATCTACTCGCCACAGGCGAGTAGATTGTAACCCAGAAAAGCCGGGTTCAAGCGATCTGAGCATGTGCAGAACGATCTGTGCATGCGCAGATTGCCGGACAGCGCGGCTGGCGAGTGGGGCTCACCACGGTTCAGCAAGCCCTGGATATAATTATACATAGTCCCACCTCTTCATCCAAGGGTGGAAGCAAGGCATAAACTCGAATATTGGGTGATTAAATCCACAAATGTTCCATCACTCGCTGCCTCTATCTGGGAGGACATTTTGTTCTACATGCTTGCTATATCAGAGAGAAATGACACAGGAGGGCAGGGATAGGGTCCAGAGTGACCTACACAGATTAGAGGATTGGGCTAAAAGAAATCTGATGATATAAAGTTCTGCACTTGGGATGAAAGAATCCCAAGCATTGTTACAGGCTAGGGACCAAATGGCTAAGTAGCAGTTCGGCAGAAAAGGACCTGGGGATTACAATGGATGAGAAGCTGGATATGAGTCAACAGTGTGCCCTTGTAGCCAAGAAGGCTAATGGAATATTAGGTTACATTAGGAGGAACATTGCCAGCAAAGCTAGAGAAGTGATTATTCCCCTTTATTCGGCTCTGGTGAGGCCACATCTGGAGTATTGCATCCAGTTCTGGGCCCCCCACTATAGAAAGGATGTGGACGCAATAGAGAGGGTCTAGCGGAGGGCAACCAAAATGATTAGGGGGCTGGAGCACATGACCTATGAGGAGAGACTGAGGGATTTGAGTTTATTTAGTCTGCAGAACAGAAGAGCAAGGGGGGATTTGATAGCAGCCTTGAACTTCCTGAAGGGAGGTTCCAAAGAGAATGGAGACAGGCTGTTCTTGGTAGTGACAGATGGCAGAACAAGAAGCAATGGTCTCAAGTTACAGTGGGAAAGGTCTAGGTTGGATGTTAGAAAAACTATTTCACTAGGAGGGTGGTGAAGCACTAGAATGGGTTACTTAGGGAGGTGGTGAAATCTCCATCCCTTGAGGATTTAAAGTCTCAGCTTGACAAAGTCCTGGCTGGATTGATTTAGTTGGGATTGGTCCTGCTTTGGGCAGGGGGCTGGACTTGATGACCTCCTGAGGTCTCTTCCAGCCCTGTGATTCTATAATTCTATGATTCTAGGTAGAGGCAGATTACCTAGATTGCACACACATATTTCTACACACTACTAATACATGTTGTCAGATGCCTGCTGTACTTCTGGAAATTTGCATATACTGCTGGCTAGTTTGGCATCCAGATGCCCAAGGGCTAGCACAAATGCTTAGGGTACAGGCACACACTGAATATTATCACCCAGAGAATAGGTATATGCATCTTTGAGACTCTGGCATTTGGTATCTTATGTGATGTTTACTTTCCACTCCATTATTGTCAACCACAAATTGCTAGGGTGGTTGCTGATGTGGGCAGCATTTCAAAGGGCTTTGTTGACTAGATTAAAATGAGCGCCACTATGACTGTCTTAAATATCTGGGAACTTCATCAGTAGGAACATACTACACCCAATCTCATGGGTCTTGTCTCTTACTATTCCCTTCACCCGTCTAGAGTTTCTTCCTCTCTTGTCTTCTTCACACATCCTCCCTCCCCCTTCCCCCACCCCGTGTCAGAGCAAGAGCCCTACTTATTTGTAGCTTCTGCCATCTATAATGAACAGTTTCTTGTATCTCTCCGCCTCATCAACTTTCCATTTCTTTTCAATTCTCATTTTAAAATGTATATTTCCTGTTCTCCCTTGACTTTACCTCTTAATTTGACTCATCCTCTGCGATCAATCTTCTAACTACTTAAATTTATTCACCATACAATGTCTTTATGACCACTGTTTTTTTGTAATTTATGCCACCTATTGTGTGGCATTAATTTAATTCTAGAGAATGTTTTGTGATCCAGCTTACATAAAAGGTGCTTTACAATAAAAGTTTTATCGTACGCAACAGACAAAATCTGCAGTGTCTATCACTGCATCTTGCTGCATCCTGAATGTCAATTCTAGTGTATCAATATCCCCCTTTTTATTGGAATTGGCTTAATAAAGTTAATAAAGCAGTTTTTTTAGAAAGAAAGAAAGAAAGAAAGAAAGAAAGAAAGAAAGAAAGAAAGAAAGAAAGAAAGAAAGAAAGAAAGAAAGAAAGAAAGAAAGAAAGAAAGAAAGAAAGAAAGAAAGAAAGAAAGAAAGAAAGAATTAAACTCTTCTACACTTCTATCTGGCTTCTTCACCCATATCATGGCAGTTCTCTTAACGTTGCCATGTGAGATAAGCCAGAGAGGCCTCACATTGACAATAAGGGGGTTAAGATATGCCTGTGGATCCATCTGCTACACCTACATCCAATGTCAGAGATGGAGAAAAGATCTAAAAAGGAGAGAACAAGACTTGACAGAGCTGAACTTGTCTTGTTGGGAGAGAAGCCAGATTACAGCCCTGAGAAGGAGCTTTCTAGCCAGCTGGATCAACTGCCCTAGAGGGGGAAATCAGACCCTGGAAGGAAACCTGTGGAAGCCTGGATTGTTTGGGAGACAAGCCCTGAATAGAAGGGTGGGACCTCATTGAAAGTTTGAGGGATGACTCTGTTTCTGAGTTGTGTTTTGTTTCCTTCCATGTTACCTCTCAAAGGGTATGTCTACACTGCAATGTTAGTTCGAACTAACGTCCGTTAGTTCGAACTAACGGATGTTAGTTCGAACTAACGGACGTTAGTTCGAACTAACATTCATAGGCGCTACACTAGCGCTCCGTTAGTTCGAATTTAAATCAAACTAGCAGAGCGCTTAGTTCGAACTAGGAAAACCTCATTTTACGAGGATTAACCCTAGTTCGAACTTACTAGTTCGAATTAAGGGCTGTGTAGACCCTTAATTCGAACTAGTGGGAGACTAGCCCTCCCCAGGTTTCCCTGGTGGCCACTCTGGCCAACACCAGGGAAACTCGTCTGCCCCCCTCCCGGACCCGGACCCCTTAAAGGGGCACGGGCTGGCTACGGTGCCTGTGCCAGGTGCAAGCCTGCCAGCACCCAGCCAGCAGACCCTGCACCTGACACGGCACAGAGCCACCCACCCGATGTCCCCCAGCCCAACCCCTCTTCCCGGGACCAGGCTGGCGGCTCCCGGGAGCTTCCCTGGGACCACAAGAGGCGGGCACCTTCCTGGGCTAGTGCAGACATCGTGGACCTTGTCCACGATCTCCGCACTAGGCACAGGAAAGTGGCCGTCTAGGGCAGGAGAGCTGCCAGCCTGGTCACCCAGGAGCAGGTGTGCATGAAAATCAAGGGGGTCCACTGAGACCCCCGACCCTGAGCCCTGAGCTTACAATGGCCGTACTGGGTCAGACCAAAGGTCCATCTAGTCCAGTAGCCTGTCTGCCGACAGTGGCCAACACTAGGGACCCTGGAGGGGATGGACCAAAGACAGTGACCAAGCCATTTGTCTCGTGCCATCCCTCTCCAGCCTTCCACAAACTTTGGGCAGGGACACCACTCCTACCCCCTGGCTAAGACTACTCCATGCACGCAACCTCCATGACTTGATCTCACTTCCCTTTAAACTCTGTTCTAATTGTAGCCTTCACAGCCTCCTGCAGTAAGGAGTTCCACAGGTTAACTATTTGCTTTGTCAAGAACAACTTTCTCTTACTAGTTTGAAGCCTGCTACCCATTCCTTTCCTTTGGTGTCCTCTAGTCCTTCTTTATGGGAACTCAGGAAGAACTTTTCTGAATGCACCCTCTCCACCCAACCCCTGCTTTTAGAGACCTCTATCCTGTCCCCGCTCCATCTCCTCTTTTCTAAGCTGAACAGTCCCAGTCTCTGTAGCCTCTCTTCATCTGGGACCTGTTCCCAACCCCTGATCATTGTAGTTGCCCTCCCCTCTCCCAGCCTTTCTCTTCCCCTCTCCCACCTCCTTTTCCCAGTCTCCCCCAGTTTTGTTCAATAAAGACAGAGTCAATGTTGGAAGAAACGTTATCTTTATTTTGTACATCAGGAAGGGGGGCTAGGGAAGGGTAAGTGGAAGGAGGTGAGGGAGGAATGGGTCACGAGCCCCCTATGGGGAGCACTGGGCTGGCTCTGTGGGCTTCTGGGGGTGGAAGCTCTCCTGCAGCCCCCCAATTGACCCCTCTCCCCAGATGGCAGCCTGCGGCAAGTGCAGCCGGGCTGATGGCCGAGTGCTGTGATGTGCCCAGTGTGGGCACTCTGGGCACTCCAAGCAAGGACTGGTTTTCAAGCGGGGCACCCCTGAGAACTGTCTGTCCGGGGTGGGGGTTGGGTCCCTTTAAGCGCAGCCCTCGGCTAGCCTGAGGCAGCATCTCCACGCTCTAAGTCCTCCTCTGATGCCCTGCCGGCACTGCTTCCGGCCATCCTTAACCCCGGTTCAGGGTCCACTCAATGTGGACATGCTAGTTCGAATTAGCAAAACGCTAATTCGAACTAGTTTTTAGTTCTAGACGTGTTAGTTCGAATTAGCTTAGTTCGAATTAACTAATTCGAACTAAGTTAGTTCGAACTAACTCTGTAGTGTAGACATACCCAAACTTAGTGGCCTGGAAAGGGAGAACTGAAGGGTGCTATGACCAGAAAGACCTCTGGACCTCACAGAGGCCCATAGCTGAGTAAGTTGTGACCTGAATGGTAACACAAAACAGCTGTCCCAGCAACATGATTATACCATTATTATTTTATTTTCTTGTCTTGGTCTGATTTGTTTGCACTTACATTTGAATCTTCTGGGTACACAGCAGGGAATCTATTGAATGATATACATGGAATTATCATTTTTCTGTACTTGTTTGTATCTCTGCTCTGAAATAGTCCAACACTGAGAAACTTGATGGGTCTGAGGATTGAGAATGAGATAAAGGAGTCTGTTACTTCTGGATCATTGTGTGACCTGAGTCAATGCAGATAGAATAGCATTGCTATCTGATGGCTATCATGACTCAGGCTATTCTGATAGTTCTTTTTCCCCAGTTTGGTAACCAGTTGTATGCATCTTGAATTTCACCAACACAAAGTCAGCAAAGAAGTCAAGGGTTAAATGGAGCATTGAATTTCCCTTGATCCTTGGAGTTAGTCTTGCCAAAGGAATGTTGAAAAACATTGCCTGAGGTCTGTGTGTGGAAGAAGTTTATGCTGCTGGCATTGGTGCAGACCTCTATTGCAATACAGAAGTTGACTTTAGAAAAAAAACTCAGGTCATAAAGTTTGGATCCAGATCTGGATTCAAAGTTCCCCACAGTCTAGGGCTACATCTATACCGCAGGCTTTTTGCGTAAGAACTGTTTTGCGCAAGAGTTCTTGTGAAAAAGTTCTTGTTCAAGAGTGCATCCACACTGCCATGTGCTTTTGTGCAAGAGATGTGCTTTGGGCAAGAGCATCCATGGCAGTGTGGATGCGCTCTTGCGCAAGAAACTCTGTGGCCATTTTAGCCATAGGGCTTTCTTGTGCAAGAAATCCCTCTTGCCTGTCCACACTGCCTTCTTATGGAAGAGCACAAGAGGGCTTATTCCTCGTGGGAAGATGAATAACTCTTGCACAAGAAGCCCTGTTTTCCAACACTTTACTGTAAATTTACTTGTGCAAGAACATGCGTGCAGTGTAGACGCTCCGCAAGTTTTTGCGCAAGAACAGCTGATCTTGCGCAAAAAGCCTAGAGTGTAGACGTAGCCTAAGTGTAGAGTTCTGATCTATAGAAGGATAAGCCTAACACCAACACCAGCAGAGCTGAGCTAACTACATAGATGTTACACAAAAAAATATGGGACGGAGGCATGTATTTATAGACAGCTCTGCACCTGGCAAGTTGCAGATTTTAACTATGATCAATGGCCCTTTATTCTGCAGTGTATTTGGGCACCTGCATAAATTGTTGTGTTGATTGAGGTTAAGCAATCAAACTTTCTGGGGGTAGCAGGCTTGTTGTCCAGGGCTCTCAGGGCCCATCTAAAGAAGCTTTGAATTCTCTTTTACATTTCAAGACCAAGAGGTGAAGAACTGCAAATGTGATTCTGAATGCTAAACATAGACTAATAATTTATCACATGCTGACAGGTTTGAATATCATGAATGAGCCTCCCAGACGGTCCTTCGAAATCTCCTCACTCTAGCTTATGTGAACTAGGTGGAAAAGGTCTCTCTGAATAGCAAGTTGAAGTCAGTAGTTTTTCTCACTATACGGGCTAATCCATCTCTCCATTCCCTTTAGGATTAACCAGATGAGCACAACAGTCCCTCTTCCTGTCAGATAGGAGTAATTTCCATTGGCATATCTTGTTCAGAGAGACTCAGAGCCTCCTGCCAGGGAGTTGAATCTTGTATCTTTCTTTTGTCTCTACAGCAATAACACGTCTGGTGCCTGCCTTACGTAAACTCTACCTTGTGGAACAACCAGCAATGTTGCAATAATAGCTCGTTTATTAGTCTCTGTGCCCCAAGCATGTCAGCCTACAGATTTTCTGTTTATTCTTAACAATTCACTATTCCTTAGCAGCGTCTCCACCACAAAGTTTGCTCTCTCACTTCTCCTCCTGCCCAATGCTTTGCTCTTTAGATTCCTGGCTCCACAAATAACTTGAGTCTGCACATGAATGTGTGATCTTAGGTATTTTGCAAATGGTTTTTCACTCCAGGGACTGGGATTGCTACCTAGCCAGGATGGAAAAACATATACCCATGAACAGACAATTTAGCAAAATAACTGTAAGCGTCAGTTATGCCTGAACAAAAACAGCAAATGGTCCTGTAATGTGCTTTATACTCTCTTCTTTACTAAGATTGCATTGCAGGTTATTTACATTTCAGAATTCATGTATCCCTGCGTCCGTAAATGTCTTTCTTTCTCACTTTCTTCTTGATTAAGTGGCAGAGCCTAATCTCAGCCCAGTACCAACATTCACAGCAAACACAAATCTTCCCAGAGATAATAAAAATAGTGCTTTTATTTATTTTTATTCTTTTGCAAATGCAGTAATTTACATATTAAAGTGGTTATTAAGGGAAAAAAGTCACTGATGCAAATTTGACATTCAGATGTCAGCTCCTCCATAAATAAGGTCAACTATGATAAGAACATGTTAGTCTCCAATTATAGGTCTCTTAATGCTTAAATAAAGCTGATGTGTGGCATTTGCCATCAGTGCACAGGCTCACAAAAAGATGTTCACCAGAGTCACTCTGGTTGAAATTTTCTCCTCTTGTTGTTTAATTGCTTTTTGGCTAGTATGAGACTCAGATGCTGACCTGAAAGCCTTCCTGATCAGCAGGGGCAGACGGCTGGGTTCTACAGGACAGACTCCTTGATCAGACTATATACAGTCTCACCTTTGCATTCCAACTTCTAAGAAACAAGTAGCCTAATTCTCTGCAGTAAAAGGAACTCGGCTTTGGCCTGGATTACAGAATAGTCGCTGCCACCTATCACTCAATCCTAATGGAAAAAGCAGTTTGGAAAGGCAACTACTAATGTGGGGAGGCATGCTCCTGGTCCATCATCAGGAGCTGGAGTGATACTTGATATTGTATGAGAGGCTTAGCATGGCCAAGGAGACTGAAATAGTCAGTACTGGAGTCCTGCTACGATCCCAGTGGTTGACCTCATGCTATATTTTCTCAGTCAAATAGTGCCTTGCATAGCAGTATGTTTCCTATTACATAACACTGGTAGCCAGAGCTAATTGATGACTCCTTTTTAACATCTCTCAAGTATCAGATGGATAAACTGCTTCTATCGTTATACAGTAATACTAATGCAAGGTGTAGGGTGACAGAGGCTTATGATAAGAGCCCAGGACCTACTGCCAAATGCCAGTGGGATTTTTATGTGTGCCTTTTGCTTGCTTGCTAATAAATTCACCCCCATAAATCTTTGCTTGCAGAAACTTCATATGTCTTGCTTTCTTATGCAAGCTCAATGTCAACTCCCCTTTCAGTGGCAACTCCCCAAGTCTGGATGCAGTAGCTGTAGCTACAAACAGAAAGCGAAAGAAGGCTTTTAGGATTTGAGGAGGCAGGGTGGCCACTTGCTAGGACATGGACTAGACAGATTCAGAAGACCTGTGGTCTATTGCCACTGACCTGAAAGGTAACCCATTCAAACTTTGTGTCTTAGAAATGGAAATGTTCGCAGCCATCTTTACAAAGTGCTTGTAGAGATCTATAGATGAAAAGTGTTACAGGCCAGCCTCACTATAAGCCCAAGATACATTCAAAAAAACTTGGACTTATAGCGAAACAACTTAAAGTGGGGAATATTTTTCCCACAGCTGACTTCCATTTGTGCAAATTGAGGGTTTGGGATTTTTATTTTTTTTTTGCATGACTTAAGAGCAAGGAATGGGAAGACTTATAATGCATAAGTTCCTACAAGCATCAATGACTTTAGTGTGGAACAGATGCATACCGGTGTGACTTATAGCAGGGATGCCCTGTACACAAAATCAAATTATTAATATTAGGCTTGAGTGAAGAAACACTTCCTTTTGTTTGTTTTAAACCTGCTGCCTGTTAATTTCATTTGATAATCCCTAGTTCTTGTGTTATTAGAAGGAGTAAATAACACTTCCTTATTTACTTTCTCCTCACCAGTCATGATTTCATAGACCTTTATCATAGTCTTCCACAGTCATCTCTTTTCCAAGCTGAAAAGCCCCAGTCCTATTAATCACTCCTCATATGGAAGCCATTCCATACCCCTAATCATTTTGTTGCTCTTTTCTGAACCTTTTCCAACTCCAATATATCTTTTTGAGATGACGTGACCACATCTGCATGCAGTATTCAAAATGTGGGCTTACTATCTTATTGTCTACCTCTTTCTTAATGACCAGCCAATTAGCCCGTCAGGTCTCTCCTCCACGTCGGTCTTCTCTCCTGAGCCTCCAGTCTCTCACTCCGTCTCTCTCTCTCTCTCTCTCTCTCTCTCTCTGTCCTCCTCCTACTGCCTCCTCCTCCCCTCAGCTCTCCTCCACCTTCTGACTCTCTCTGTCTCTCTATTTCTCTTCTCCTCCCCCTCCTGCCTCTCACTCGGGGAACCGCGGAGCCCAAATGGCTGTTTGGGCTCCACACTCCCCGTGCAGCATGGGGGGGACGTGGAGCCCAAACGGTCGCTTGCGCCACTTGCTTCCACGTGGCGGCCCAACTGAGCGGAGCAGAAGTCAGCCGAACGCCATGGCGGGAGGCGAAGGGGGAAAAACAGGAAAAAAACAAGGTTGTTCACAGAGCCTTGTATTGATCACCAGGCCATAAAGTTCATTAGGTATCACTAATGACTTTCACTAGAAGACCTATATTAATAAATAAGTTTACTCTTTATATTTTTAACTTTGCATTTTTTTCTCCTTCTCATTTAGGGGGCAAGTCAGTGGGTGGGGAGTTGTTGGTTTTTGTTTGTTTGTTTGTTTGTTTGTTTGTTTGTGGGGGGTTCTCACTTGTGTGTGGCTCCCAGATGATTTTTTCTGTGAGTCAGTGGCCCTTGACCCCAAAAAGCTTTCCCCGCCCCTGCTGTAAAGGGCAAACAGTTGTATCTCAGGAGATCTTACACAGCTGCCTATACCTCGAGGCCAGGGAAGACTCTGACTTCCATGACTAGGCCACGAAATATCTCAGCTGCCAATATTACTTGAGATGCCATATGTCCTGTGTTTCTGTAAAGATGATGAGGTTGGGCACCTCCAAGTGAGTTTATTTGCAGTCTTCTTGAGGTCTGGAGAAGTCTTTCTCAAACCTCACTGATACACAGCTATATGAGTTTCAGGTTCCTTCCTGGTTTACAACTGTCCTCCTCACAAGCATCAGAGCAATTAATGAAATCTTTGTGGATATTGTAGATTACCATAATGCCTAGCAGCCGTAGTCATGGAACAGGAATCCATTGTACTAGTTGCTGCCCAAACAGAAAACATTTCATTTGATCCTCCAGAAAAACCATGGTGCCCTCAATTCATAGTGGGATGGGGTGGAGCAACTTACACTGTTTCTATCTATGATGTATTCTCCCCATATTCCAGCAGCCCCCAACTTTTGAGGGTTGTGGCATCCCTACCCTGTCCATCCCTTCTTCCTTCTTTCCCCCTGCAACCAGAGTCAGGAATGGGGCTGTGGCTTCAGTATGGGGGGAGACATTTTGAGGGTCATGGCTTACTCATTCTGTCTGTACCCTGTTTTCCCCTGCCCCCCAAAGCCATGGCTGGGAGTGGGGCCATGACTCCAGTAGCAGGGAGACATGGACAGGGGAAAGGGGTCACAGCTAAGGTTGCAGTTAGGGCTGGGGATGGGGCCTGGAGCCATGGGCGGAGATGCAAGCAGAGAGGCAGCTGGGCCCTCAACCAGGTGCAGCTCTACTATTGCAGAGCTGAGCCAAGATTGGGGACGGGGCCAGGTGTGGAACTGGGACCTGGGATGTAGGTGGGGCAAGACCAGAGCAGAGCCGATGGCAGGGAAGGGCTGGGTGGCACTCCCTCCCCACCTTTACGTAGTCTAGCCTAGGCTCCACCAGGGTATGTCTACACTACCCTTCTAATTCAAAATAGGAGGGTAATGTAGGCATACCGCAATTGCAAATGAAGCCCGGGATTTGAATTTCCCGGGCTTCATTTGCATGAAACCGGCCGGCGCCGTTTTTAAATGCCGGCAGTTCGAACCCCGTGCCGCGCGGCTACACGCGGCACGGAGTAGCTAGTTCGGATTAGGCTTCTAATCCGAACTAGCTGTACTCCTCATTGAATTAGATTAGAAGCCTCATTGAATGAGGAGTACAGCTAGTTCGGATTAGAAGCCTAATCCGAACTAGCTACTCCGTGCCGCGTGTAGCCGCGCGGCACGGGGTTCGAACTGCCGGCATTTAAAAACGGCGCCGGCCGGCTTTATGCAAATGAAGCCCGGGAAATTCAAATCCCGGGCTTCATTTGCAATTGCGGTATGCCTACATTACCCTCCTATTTCGAATTAGGAGGGTAGTGTAGACATACCCCCACACACCTCCAGACATTCCTCTATGCCCTCCTATGGGGTCATGCCCCACGCTTTGAGGATCTATGCTATCAACAGACAGACAGACAAATAGATAGTCAGAGGACTTCAGTCTCCAAGACCTTCCTCCAGCATGACTAAGATCACATTAAATTATTTTTAAATGTAACCCCTGTGTATAAAAAAATACCCTTCAACAGCAGATAAAGCAATAAATCAACATGACTCATTCTCAGACAGTGAAGGGAGATGCTGGAGGTAGTGTATGAATTGAAAATCTCTTGTTTTATTCTAGCAACTTTCATTTTACCAAGAACTCACCAGTATAAAAGAAGCCATTAGCAACTTTTTTATCACAAGTTCTGTATTAAATTTATCCCAGACAATGGGGAAAGTCAGTCATACAATACAAAATGTGCTAATTCTCTACAACCCACCCGTACATAATAAGGCTTGCCTATTGCTCTGATAACTGAGCTATTTTAGTATGCAAGGTGCTGAGTGCTGTGCGTGCCTTAAAATTGACCGAGTGCAATTATTGTATTGATTTGATGTGGCATTAGCTCTGTGTTTAAGCTGGTTTATGTTTTTTAATTTGCAATTAAATAAAATGATGCCTATTCCCTAAGATGGCTGATGGTTGTTTATACTCTGCAATGGTTGATGAAGCAACTTTTATTTGGGCTTCATAAAACGCAATTGTTCAGCAGCTCTGAAGTATAGTAGATAGATTTCTCAGAGAGGTTTCTAACCCAGAAAAAGATAAAACTAAACTCCAATCTATTTTAAAATGGACCAAGTAGCAATGGCTGTGTTGCAATGGGACTATAATGAAGTAAGTGAGAGAGCACTATTGTACTAATGATAAAAGTAACGATGGAAATATCTTACATTTCTATAGACCCTTTCATACTGCAAGATTAAAAGTGCTCTAAGAGAATATGTACACATACACACACACACAGAAGTAATGTCACTTAGCCACCTCCATCAACACCACTTATATCCAGCCAGTTTTGGAAGGGAATGTGGCAGCTGTTTAACAGCACACACCACACAACAGGCTTGCTACAGCTCTATGACTCAGATTACTCCATTGTCTGACTCTAATCAAACAAACCTTTTAAAAAAGCTTGCTGTGCAGCACAGAAACAGGCATCTGTTCATGCTCCTAGGCTCCCTGAATCGTGGTGTTAGATGGGTGAGAAAAATGGAAAAATAAGATCAGAACCCACACAGATTTCTCCTCTGAGGATCTACATTGTTGCTTTTACATTTTGGTATGAAAGAAGCGATAGTGAAAAGTGGTTGGAGACTGAGCTCTAGGTGTGTATCTAGACTACAGGGTTTTTTCAAAAAAAGTGGCCTTTTTTCAAAAAAACCTCACCTGGGTCTAGGCTGCTGCCACGTTCTTTCGAAATTAAATCAAAAGAACACGGCAGTTTTTTTGATCGCAGAAAACCTCATTTTACGAGGAATAACACCTTTTTCGAAAGTGCTCTTTCGAAAAAAGGTGTTATTGAATGCAAACAGTGCTTTTTCAAAAAAGAGCATCCAGACTGCCTGGGTGCTCTCTTTCGAAAAAGCAGCTCTCTTTTTAGAAAATACTGGTTGCTGTCTAGATGCTCCCTTTTGAAAGAGGCTTTTTCAAAAGATTCGAAAAAGCCTCTTTCGAAAGAGGCTTGTAGTCTAGATGTACCCTACGTGTTGAAATCCAGTCCCTGCAGAACAAATCTAAAACAGGAACAGGAAAAACAGTCTTCACACACAGCATTAGAATCAGCTTGCCACTAAGCCTGGCTCCTTATCTCAAATAAGGACCATCTCTAAAAGTTGAAAGTTTCAGGGCTGACAACAAGGGACAAGCTTAATGCCAAAATGGTACCACAAAACTTAGTCTGTAATGTTCCCTCTAAATTTTCCATCCATGTGCAGAATACATTTTGTTATGTGAACTGAGGCATGTGCGGATGTGTACCACCAGTAGAAACACATGCTGCTGGCTGAGGGCACTCTGCTAATCAGATGGGCGGCATTTGAATCTCTCCAGGGTATCCGCCCAAGCGCTCATCCTACAAGGAACACTGGAGTCTGGTTCAACTCATATTAAAGTCCGTGGGAGAGTTTTCACCAGCTTCAGTGGGCTTTGGATTAGGTCCTCCGTTACATACAAAGGAAGTGGATGTTTGCCAGGACACCAATGCTACACAGACTTGGTGGGTTTCAATCCTTGTTCAACTGTTGTTCTGGATTGGAGGGTTAAACTCATAAAGGACTGACTTAATGCATTAAATGTTCCAAGTACAGATAAAGCCAGGTCTTGCTGATCAGTTTCCACTCGGCATGGCCCCAAGGCTCAAAGTTCCAAGTTAAATGATTGATGTCTCTCAGTTACTGTCTCTATTCCATAGATTCCTTCTCTCATGAGTGTGGAATGCAAGAACAGAGAACGCTAGGAGGGTTATGTGTCTTAAAATTATGTGTAACATGTCTCTCTAGCCCATGATTGACCTTCAGAAATTCCATAGATTCTGTGCTATCCATTCATCAACCTAAATTGAATTCTTGTGTCTATTGTCCTATTTGAAACAAGTTTATCACTGGATAACATACCACAGTGTGCATATCAATGGACAGCATTTCTGTATCACATTGGGCTCATTCTGATGGCAGCTAAGTAGAAAATTTTCTATGGACAGGTTTTCTACTGGGTTTGTTTTAATTGTGCTGATGTCTTCTTTGCTATTGCTTTCCACAATATCTTGGCAAACAAATGTACCAGCAGGAATAAAGTGAGTATTGTAGAATATTCCCACAAGTGGGGGTTGAATTTCTTGTGATGAGTATTCACTTCAAAAATCTAACTTTGTTAGGATCATCCAGTAAAGAACTGATATGTACAATGTGAATGCTGAGCACTATAACTAATCCAAACAACCCAAACAGTAAATTATAATTATCAAAACAATATCCACTGTAAACAGTTCACAAGCAACCCAGAGGCTGAAATATATTTGTGCTGAACATTTACAGAATAATCACAATCACAATCACAATCAATGATTTATGAAATACAGTTGGTTTGTAGATCATTCAAGAGAAAGAACTGAATTAAATATATTTTTTCTATTGTGAACTATTCACTCAGTTTCAGTGGGGTAGGTGAGTTAGTCTGTAACAAAAAAACTTAAAAAACAACGAATAGTCTATAGCACCTTGAAGACTAACAAAATATGTAGATGGTATCATGAGCTTTCATGGGCACAACCCACTTCTTCAGATGGTAATACTGTCATCTGAAGAAGTGGGTTGTGCCCACGAAAGCTCATCATACCATTTACATGTTTTGTTAGTCTTTAAGGTGCTACTGGACTATTTGTTGTTTTTTAAGTTATTCACTCACACTATGTCTAAACAACATCCCTCTTTTGAAAGCAGGGTGTAAATTAGGCAGATCAAAAGTGCAAATGAAGCGGGGATTTAAATATCCTGTACTTCATTTGCATAATTGCATGACAGCATTCTTCCAAAAAACGGTATTTTGAAAGTGAAACCACTGTCTAGACGCAGTTCTTTCGGGGGAAAAAACCCTTTTTTGAAAGATCCTGTACTTCCTTTCAAAATAGGGATTTTTTTTCAAAAGAACAGTGGTTTCACTTTCAAAATACCCTTTTTCAACATGATTATGCAAATGAAGCACTGAATATTTAAATTCCTGCTTCATTTGCACTTTCAATTTGCCTAATTTACATCCTTCTTTCAAAAGAGGGATGTAGTTTAGACATGCTCTCAGTGTTAGCTGTGCTGGGTTTTGGTTTTTTTTTTTTTTTCATATATACATAGATTTTAAAGTCAACAGGAACTACTGGATTATCTAGTCAGACTTTCTATAAAACATAGGCCAGAGAATTTCACCTATGAATTTTAAATAAACACCCAATTAGTCTACCACCTAGAGATTCGTGAATAGACGTCTTTAATGTTATTCAGGCTGCAGCCTTTTGCAATCATTGCTTCATGTATCATCGCCATGAAACATCTTCATGTTTTCTCACACAGCAAAAAAAATCATATTGTGATGCCAGCATTTCTTGATGTCATAATGCACAATGTTACCGCATCACAATACAGTGTCATGATGTCACAATTTTGCACAACTCCCAAAGCAATTTGGAGGCAGCTGAATCAAGATGCAAGTCCTACTTACAATAATTGGGATAATCTTTCTAATAACTAACGCCACCTTGGGAGAAAGATGAAAACATATCAACTGGATTCAGTAACAGAGATAGAGCTAATGACTTCCAGGAGCCAAGAGAGATACAAAAGTCTTAAGAATGGTAGGCAAGTATTCCATGCTTAAAACATTCTGCAGACTAACTGCCCAATCCTGAATTGCTTGTTTGTTGCAAGTTCTCACTGATTTCATCAGGAATTTGACATGCACATGGAAATCAACTTTGAGGATTAATGATGGGATATACAATAATACATAGAAAGAGATTTAGCAAGCTAAGCTTCTCTTGGCTCATAGACTTTATAGAGAGCCCTTCTTCCATAACTAAATTGACTCCACTTGTAAAAAGAACACTTCCACTAGTTATTCATTTGCAATATAATAACTGTATCACAGATTTTAGAGATACCCATTTTCCAAATCTTTCATACAGCACAGTTTTAAAGACATTTACATTTAAATTGTCAAGTGGTTTAAACCCACAATTTAAGTTTTGTATATATTAAAAAGCAGTTTCACAAAACCTAACTTGAAGAGAAATTATATGCATCATCCATAAATATTGCAATAAGGGCTAGTGTCCTTTGACCATGTTCCCACTCCATAGTCAAGAAGGCTTGATTATTTGAATATTTTTGAATGAATTTGGTGCTAGATTGTCAGTCCTGGAAGTTGAACTCTTTCGCTGTTTATTCACAGAAAATATGTTGTATTAGTGCAGGCTTCCCATAAACCCTTCTTTCTGCTAATGTGCTTCTGACTTGAAAAGGACCTCTTGGAGGACTGAGAGGGCAGTTGAGCTCATGCGCACCTTAGTCCCTCGGCTGAGATTGCCAGAAGGGGGGCACAATATCAGTGGTGATGACGCTTTTTATGATATGAGCAGGAACCCACAACTAACTCAACAGAAAATCCGTAATTCTCTCAGCAGAGGGCCATCCGAATGTAACAACTTTTGCTCATTACCAACCTGAAATGACTTTTGAACTGATCATCTAGAGATGGAAGTTTCATAGGTACTTTAGATGTAAGTAGGATCTGAAGGAATACTAGTTGGAATAAGAGAGAAATCCTGTGTAGGTCTACATAAATAAGGTTTATTCCTGCTTTGCTTAGATGTGTTAGAAATACAGCAAATGGAGTGGTATTTTGCTCATTGTAATCAATTTAATTTGTGACCCAACAACAACTACGTTTGCATTAAATCCAGTGGTAGTGTGACGGGGCGGCCCCACCCCGCACTCAAGCCCAAGGAAACCACCTGGTGCCGGGGGCAGAGAGAGCCCAACCCACACAGCCCTACTGGGCATGCTCCGAGGGGAGCAGAGGTATAAAAGGCTGCTGGCCTGCTCAGACGGGGCGGCCCGAGCTGGAGCTAGTGCTCAACTACCAGAGAGGGAGTCGCCAGGACTGCTGAACGTGCTGCTGCCAGGCCCAAGCCGGGTTTGCCCCCAACACCAGAGCCGCCTACCGGCCCCCCCTTGATCCAGGCACCGGACCGCACACTGCCAACCCCGACGTTGACTGGGGAAGTGCCAGGACAGCCACCCGACCAACATCAATAGGTGGGACCGCGACGGGCCAGGGGCAGGGGGTAGAAAGCAACCCAGGGCAGGGAGCTGGAAAGGCCCCTGAGGGCTCGGTGCGTTGCGGAGAGGAACCCGCGCCGAGCCAGTGGTGGGAGCCACCCGCCACTAATAGGGCCCTGGGTCAGGGCCCAGTGGAGAGGGAGGGCCTGGGACCCCCTACCCCTGCTGCCCGAGGCCCCAGCGAGTGGGGGGCTGGGATAAAGAACTTTGGAACTTTGGAACGAGGAAGCCTAATCCGAACTACCTAGTTCGTGCCGCGTGTAGCCACGGGCATGGAGTCCGAACTAGCGGACATTTAAAAATGGCGGCACCAGGCAATATGCAAATGAAGCCTGGGAAATTCAAATCCCGGGCTTCATTTGCAACTCCGGTTGCCTACATTAACCACCCTAGTTTGAACTAGGGTGGTAGTGTAGACATACCCTTTGGGACTCTGGGCCTGCGTATTGAGGACTAGGCCGTGAGGCCGTATTTCCCCTACTGCAGGGACAGTGAACTTTGGGACTAGGCCTCCAGGCCTGCGTGTTGAGGACTAGGCCGTGAGGCCGTATTTCCCCTACTGCAGGGGCAGTGGACATTGAGAATAGGCCAGTGGGCCATATTTCCCCTAAAAAGGGGCATCATGCTTCAGGCCGAGGCCCAAGAGGGCTGGATGATGCCCCAGATGAGGGCAGCAACACTGAGCATGAGGGGTGACCCCCGACAGGTAGCTAAAATATGGTTACCGATTTTTGTAATTTTGTGGGAATACAGAGAAGTAGAACTGTGCTTGTTCCAAAGGAGAATGCTCACAGTCAGCAGAAAGAAGCTTGCTAAGTAGAGGCTCAACTTTCAGAGCTCTAGGAGTGCGTCTAGACTGTGGTTTCTTTCAGAAAAACTGACATTTTTCTGAAAAAACTGGACAGGGAAGAAAGAGTTCCAGGTGTCCTGGTGGCCACTCCATCCATAGCAGTCACAAGGGGACAGTCCATTGGGATATAGCAGTCACAAGGAATCCATGAAACAGTGGGAGCATATAGAATGGGACCAACTTCTAAGCTAATGGAAATCCAACTTTTCTCATGATTTTGTTTGCACTCAGCAAGCAGAGCTTGTAGGTATATTGTTGTCACTGTCTTTAAGGGTATGTCTAGACTACATGGCTCCATCAACGGAGTCATGTAAATGAGTTTACTAGACATAGGAAAATGAAGCGGTGATTTAAATAATCGCCGCTTCATTTACATCAAAATGGCCACCACACTGTGCCAATCAGCTGTCTAGCTGCACAGCGGGGCAGTCTGGACGCACCACGGTCAACAAGGGAAGCCCTTGTCAACCGCTCTGGTAAACCTCATTTCACAAGGCATACTGGAGCGGTCGACAAAGGCTTCCCTTGTCGACCGTGGCGCGTCCCGACTGCCACGCTGTGCCGCCAAACAGCTGATCGGCACAGCGCGGTGGCCATTTTCATGTAAATGAAGCAGCGATTATTTAAATCGCTGCTTCATTTTCCTATGTCTAGTAAACTCATCTACACGGTAGTCTAGACATACCCTAACAGTTGTGTCAAAATGTGAGCAAGATCAGATCCCACAGCTTTAGAAACAAGGCATGATGAAGGCATCTTGGGCACAAACTCCTCCTCCTCCATGAGCGCGTTAGAGTCGGGTCCTTCTACGGTCTTGCAGATTTAGACCCTTCCAGCAAGAGATGATATAACTATAAATATATTAGTGCTGCATGCCCCAGGATGCCAGCTAATATTCTATTACCCGTCTGCTCTTTGCACATTATTCAGTTTCAGAACTAAAGTAACTCATTACCCACTGACATCGAGAGGCTGCTCGGAGCAAAGCCAAGCTGATGTTATTCTGATGGTTTTCTTCTCTAAATGGAGGACTTCCATGTTGTGTCTGCTATGCCCCAGTCTTCCAGAACATTTGTTGAGCCATTAATACACAGAATGCCAGGTTTCTCTCCCTATTGAACAGCAGGACATACTTTAGTAGAGCAATAAATTAGATTCAAAGAGAAAGGGAAAGGGTAAGCCGGGAAAGAGCAGCCGAGTTGGGGGGGGAGTAATGAAGAATTCGCGCTGTTCCACTCGACAGTGCTCACAGCTTCAGCGCACCTCTCTATCCCCTTGCCCTGATGTGCTGTGCTCCATGCTGCAAAAAATGAGAAAGCAACATTTTTATTTGCTTTGCTCGTTCCCCGTCAGCATCAGTTGGCTTTGCAGAATTAGTTCTTAACCCTTTGGTCAACCTAGAAAGATGAGGAAAACCAAACCAAAACCACTTATCTCAGTCCCAGTCTGAAGTGTCTCTATGGAAAGGATAGGATTAAAGGCCCAAATCCATTCCTGTTGCAGTCACAGGGTGTTTTCCCTTTGACTATAATGACACCAGGTGTGGACTCTAAGGATATGTCTACACTGCATTAAGAAGTGTGATTGCTGTGTGGTGTGGCATATCCTTGCTATCTTTAATTCAACTAGTGTAACCCACACGCCTACTGGGTGTGGTTCCATGTCCCATGTAGTGGCACTCAGACCACTTACAGTGAGAGATAAGAATGAGTGAGCTCTACAGCATAAGCAAAGAGCCAGCTGGCTTTATAGCTCAAGCTGGAGAGGTTCCTGCACTAAGCTCTAGATAGTCCAGGTTTGAATCCACCTGTTAGCACTTACATTGGCATGTCTAAAAATAACAAGGAAGAAATGGCAGGATAGGTTGCAGTGCAGGCTAATAATATGAGTATGTACCCAGAGTCCCTGATGGGTTTGTACAGTTAATGCTGACACACTTGCTGCTGCATCTTCACTGCTATTTTTAAATGTGCTAGCTAGATTAAAGCTAGCACAGGTCCATCTACTCAAGTTGCAAATAGACCTTTAACTGGAGTGTAGCAAAAGAGAGGACTTGACAATTACAGGACAAAGGAACTGTACACAGAATATGGTCCTAGAGATCCTCTTCTGTTCCGATAATGAAGAGAGCATTTGATGAAAGTGAAAGATACATCATTTAGAACAAACAAGAATGTTATTTTCTAACAATGCAGTCATCTATGGAGCCACAGCAGATTAACAAATCAAATAGTTTGTAAATAATCAAAAAGTTAGCTAGATTTATGCACTTGAATAATATTTTCAGTGACTTGACCCAAAGCAAAAGGATAATTGGGAAAATCGAGCCTTGTGCTTTAAGCCCAGAGGACCAGTTGATTTAGCCTGCAACAGTTAATAAGGAATGTCTCCAATTCTTTATGTAGTACAATGCCATTACTTGAGTCCTCATAAAGGAATGATATGTGTGCATAAAGTACTACTGAATTTCATTTACTGTGAGTTAATTCTCTTCTCCCCCTACCAGTGCCAGT
This sequence comes from Pelodiscus sinensis, assembly GCF_052426305.1. Taxonomy (NCBI): domain Eukaryota; kingdom Metazoa; phylum Chordata; order Testudines; family Trionychidae; genus Pelodiscus; species Pelodiscus sinensis. The sequence goes on from NC_143065.1 coordinate 32,498,510, forward strand.
ATATGACCTTCCAGAAATATTTTGCTCTAGATCAGTGTTTCTTAAACTGTGTTCCGCAGCACACTGGTGTGCCAAGAGGCAGTCAGAGGTGTGCTGCGGAGAACAAAAGAGTTCAAAATGGCTGCCCTTAAAGGAGCAGATGACTTTTTTTCCCCTCTATAATTCCCCTCCCCCGCTCCCTTTTTTTTTTCTCTCAACAAAAAATCCTTGGTGTTCCTCATAAAAAAAATGTTGTTTGGTGTTCCTCGGTCTTAAAAAGTTTAAGAAACACTGTTCTAGATAAAGCCAGTCAAGAATCATAGAATCATAGAATACTAGAACTTGAAGGGACCTTGAAAGGTCATTGATTCCAGTCCCCTGCCCTCTTGGCAGGACCAAGCACTGTCTAGACCATCCCTGATAGATGTCTATCTAATCTACTCTTAAATATCTCCAGAGATGGAGATTCCATAACCTCCCCAGGCAATTTATTCCAGTGTTTAACCACCCTGACAGTTAGGAAGTTTTTCCTAGGCTATGTCTAGACTACAGGATTTTTCTGGGATACGGTATCCTGGAAAATCTCCGCTGCATCTAGGGAACACATATGCTCTTCCACTTTTTTTGCAGAAGAGCAGATGTGCTATTTCGGAAGCCCTGTCTTCCTCCTCCCATGAGGACGAAGGGCATTTCTGAAAGAGGGGGTTTTTTTTCCAAAATTTGGCCCAGGGTATACGGGCCAAATTTCGGAAAAGACTCTTCTGAAAAAAAATCAGAAAAAAGTACACAAATTGAGGAGCGTAATTAATGTACCTTTTTCCGATAAAGCTTTATACTGTAGACATAGCCATAATGTCCAGCCTAAACCTCCCTTGCTTCTTGTCCTAACATCAGAGGCAAAGGAGAACAATTTTTCTCCCTCCTCTTTGTGACACCCTTTTAGATACCTGAAAACCACTCTCTGTCTTCTCCTTTCCAAACTAAACAAGTCCAATTCTTTCAGTCTTCCCTCACAGCTCATGTTCTCTAGACCTTTAATCATTCTTGTTGCTCTTCTCTGGACCCTCTGTAATTTTTCCACATATTTCTTGAAATGTGGAGCCCAGAACAGCACACAATACTCCAACTGAGAACTAATCAATGAAGAGTAGCATGGAAGAATGGCTTCTTGTGTCTTGCTCACAACACTGTTATGCATCCCAGAATCACGTTTGCTTTTTTTGCAGCAGTGTCACATAGTTGACTCATATTTAGCTAGTGGTCCACTATGACCCCTAGATCACTTTCTGCAGAAGTAGAATTTTAAACTACTGATGAATTTCAATAATTTAACATAGTTACATACCAAACCAGAATGAAGACTTGAACTATCAACATTATTTTAATGAACTGAAAAGTTCAGAAAATTTCCGATTTCCTACCACACAGGAATTTAACTCTAACAATCCCTTTTGAAGTCAGTGGTACCTACAGCTATATGAACTTTATGCATGTGAGTACCATTGGCAGGGACAAAGCTGCAGGGGGCTAAAAGGAAACGATTGCCCATGTGGACAAGGGCCCAAAGCTCCCAGCGTGGGGCTGTCTGGCTCTCACTGACTTATGGCCTGACTGATAATGCCACCCACTCAAGCCCTCTAAGGAACAAGAAAAACCAGTCTGTTTTGTTATTATTGAAACTCTCAGGCCTAAGCCCTGGCCTTCAGCCACACAGAAGAGTCAATGCCAAGACTTCCTTGGGTCAGACATCTTCCATCTCCCTTTCCAAGGAAGAGGGCTGAGTTTCTTCAGGACCATGAAAGGATTTCCCTTTTGTTTGCTTTATAATGCCGTCAGAGGGAAGTGGACTTACTAAGGGTACGCCTAGACTGCACACTTATTTCAAAATAAGCTATTCCAGAAGAAATATTCCGAAATAGTTTATTTCAAAATAGCACTTCTACACTACAGGAAAGCCTCAAAATTAGTCTGAGGCAGGATTCCCTAATGTAGATGTGCTACCTCGATTTAGAGCCCCAGAAGGCACTGAAGAGTAATTACTTTGAATGGCCCTCGGGAGGAGCTATTTCAAAATAGCAGCAGTGGAGCATCCACACTACTGCTATTCTGAAACAGCTATATCGGAATAGGCATTATTCCTCATGGAATGAGGTTTACAGAAGTCAGAATAAGCCATCTGTTATTTCAAATTTATTTTGAAATAACAGAATTGCTGTGTAGATGCTTGTATTTTTATTTCTGTATAGTGGCCGTTATTCTGAAATAACGCTGCTGTATAGAAGCACCCTAAGTGTCCCAGGCAGAGGGCTGTTCCCCACACCTAGAACCAGACCATAGGTCTGCTGTAACCCAGATGAGCATATAAGATGTAAGCAAGGTGCCCAAACTCATCCCAAAGGGTAAGCAAGGTGTGACCTGAACACATAATGTTTCACTGCCTTTTAAAAAGAGCAGACTGAGTTCATGCTCAAGAGACATTTGCAGATTAACTGAGATATTTCTTATGTCAGATGGATGTATCTAAGCTTTCACTCCTGAGTCCCTATGTTTACATTACAGTTTTCAAAGAAAAGATAAAAGGCAGAAGTTTAAAAAAATCCAGCTGATAACTAAATTTTAGTGTTAAATTCCGTTTCTGCCTCAGTCAGGTCCTTCTGACTTCTTTAACCCTATTTATCCTCCAGTTCCTTGAAGAGTCACTTGGGCCCAGAGCCTCAAAGGTATTTATGTTCCTAACTCTATAGATTTCAGTGGAAGTTAGGAGCCCAAAGATCTTCAAAGATCTGGACCTGAGCTCCTAAACCTTTCTTTTTCATAGAATTTAAACATTTCCATCAATATGAATTAGTGATATAATTAATAAGAGTAAGAACATAATGGGGAATGAGTACTTAATAATGGGCACTTCAATCTGCAGAGAAAAGTATAACATGATCTAATGGCTGGAAATTGAAGCTAGCCCAATTCAGACTGGAACTAAGGCATAAATGTTTAACAGTGACAGTAATGAACCACTAGAACAAATTTCCAATGATTGTGGTGGATTCTCCATCACTGGTAATTTTAAAATCATGGGTGGAAGTTTTTCTAAAAGATCTGTTCTAGGAATTATTTTGGGGAAGTTCTATGGCCCGTGTTACATAGGAGGTCAGACTAGATTATTACAGTGGTCCCTTTTGGTCCTGTAATCTATGAAGAGGAGGGTGGAGAGGGGAGTTAAAGAGAGAGAAACTTGAACTGGAAAATATGTCCCTTATCAGTTCAGATCTTACAAGGAACCAAAACTATGGAGAAGGATTCACATCCGTAATTCACGGTGGTTCAGATTTGTAGATCCAAATTGTCTCGTTGAAATGCTTGGGCTGACCTCCATCTCAGATTATCACTGGGACGTGATACGTCAGAAATAAAACTTCCAGACACAGTGCTGCTGAAAGTTTGTAATTCTGGGGGTAGAAAAAAGCCAGAAAAATGGATATGAATTAGTATTTAGGTTTGGAAAAAGTCCCTTGTTGTCATTTGAGTGAACTTCAAATATTAAGACCCTATGAAGAGGTGTAGATATGTCCCGCTTATTCATTTTAGCAACCAGAGCAGGCTGGTGTAATTAGCATCAACTCAAAACTCTAAACACCTTAGAACTCTAAACATCTGTCCAAAATGAGACATACTGATGATCCAGTGGGGAGAGCGGGGGGATTGCCCTGTCACTGCCCACCTTATACTCAGTACAGGTTAACATGAGGCAACGATTTCCAGTGCTGTCAATAGGGCACCTTTCATCTCTTTTCCCTTTTAATTCTACTCCCAGCTGGTCTCTATAAGCTAGTACCTTTCCCCAGCATTAATTTCACTCAATTTTTTCCTTGAAGTGTGCAGTATCTTAAAGTGCATTCTAACAGCAGCTAAATCAGTTTTACATAGCATGGAAGTGGGTCACTTCTAGAGAGCTTTATGCCCCTTCTTAATCATTAGTCACTGGGAGTGTGTGGTGCAGTGTATTGTGTCTGTAACAAATCTCCTCTGTTATTTTCTCCATTCTCTGGGGGAATAAGAAGAGGGGTATTTTTCCTCCTCAGGTTTTATGCCAACACTGAACCTGAATTGACTGGGCTTTAATGCACTTCCTACAAGGCATGGCCACTGAACATCTACTATGCTTCCTAGGAGTAGCCAACTACACAGGGATATAAAGTGCTTTAATTCTAGGTGATGCAATTACCCATTTAGACTGGAAGTCTTGTCTATAGAACTCGTTATAACCTCATCTAGCATTGCTGTCCCTGACAGTGAAGGACCCAGGAACAACTATCCATCTTCTTGGCTCCTGTTAATAAAAACTGGAGAATGCTACCCAGCTACCAGTCAAGCTATTGCCTCACTTGGTACAAGTTTCAAGCAAGGGCTAATTCATACTAGCAGACTGCACAGCAAGTATATCCGTTGTAGAGCAGAGCACAAGTCAATAGAAAGGGCTCCATCCATGTGGGATCTTTACAGCCTTCTGTCCCCAGACTCCAGAAATAAACAATTTAAGCAAAAGATACTTCATGGACCATGGAAGGAGGGCAGAAACTTTCATTACCTTCTCCCCTCAGAAGTCCTGGACTCAAATCAGGCAACTCAGATGTTATTTTGTCATATTACATGATTGAGCACAGCTCAGTTTAAATCTATTTCTGCATGAGACAGAGGATTCAACTAGCAGAGGGTGATGACAGCCTGGTGCATTGGGAGTATGAAGCTAGAAAAAAAGGGGGGTTCTGAAGGTGAAAGTTACACTGGCATTGGCACAACAGTGTGTAGGGACTGGTGTGGAATAGCAAGGAGTGCTTGAAGGCCATGTTTGAAGTCAAATGGCAGAGCCATTTGGTTCAGCACTGGAATAACAGGAGGTGTGTAGAGGGTTTGCACATTATCAGAGTTGTATAGAGCAGCGGGTGGTTCCAAACGCCATCGATATCTCCCTTTCATGTGCAAAAAGTCACCAAATGCACCCCAAAATTAATGTTTGTCAGTTATATATATGTGCATGTGCATAATATGAGAGAGAAAGAGAGAAGCTGTTTTGATTTTTTACACTTAAAAAATAATTGAAGCAACCACTTCAAACATTTCTGATTATTTCAGGTGATCAGGAGCAATGGAGGAGCTGTAATTTCTTCCATGGTGTTTGCCTGATACCTCCTCAGCAGAAACAAGCTTCACAGAGCACTGAACCCTTACACTATATCTGCCAAGACTTATTTTCCGCCAGCTGCCTAGTAATTGCACTAGGGGCTGAGTTCAATATCCTTAAAATCCCGTCACTTCACACTGAAAACCCATGGTACAAATGATTCTGTAGGTTATTTAGTCTCAGATTACTGACTTGGAGTGAGAAACTCCAAGCACCAGCTTTCCCTGACCTCCAATGCGGTGCAAATCACCCTTCCACTCCCATGGGGAGCCAGCTTTCCCATTACTTGGAATAACAGGCTAGATCCTGTTCCCTCTTCCTTCTTTACTCACAGTATTTAGTTCCAGACATGGTGCACCCTTCCGTGTCCTTTATGCTGTGGAGTTTTCCACTCTTCTTCAATAGCCTGGATCACTGTTTGTCTCACTCTCACTTTAGGGTACTCAGTAGGGCCACACACACCCTTAAATGCTGGGAATATTTGAACCATTCTTGAACTTCAGAGCTAGTTCCATTCCCATAAAAGGTCAAACCAAAGCCTCCACATCTCAGTATCCCCACACACTGGGAAAACTTGCACCCAGTTCTGAACTTTTCTGCATGAGTTGGACTTATGTCTGTGTGTGTGCGTAGTTAAAACCCCTATTTTTGTTCCAAAGTTCACGCACACACGCACACACTCACACACAAAGTCCATGAGCCAGAAAAGGACTGTGAGGTCTGCAAGAAGTGCTGGCTTAACTAACTAGTGGTGGTGTTTGTATTGTGGACGATTTGCCCTATAACCACTCCAATGTTTCTCAAAGTGGTCCACGAACCCACTTTGAGAAACCTGTTAACTGGCCCACGCCAATTTGTTTACTCACCAGCACCGCGGCCATGGAGCCTCGCAGCTCCTATTTGCTCTGGTTCACTATTTGCAGCTACGAGGAAATGAGGAAAGCAGCATAGGCTGGGGCATTGCCTTTGAACCAAATCAAAATCCCAACCTCCTGAACGTCCCATTCCCTGCAACTCTGGGTTGTTTTGATCACAGCCCATTTTGATTTTGCGTCACTAGTACCACTTGTAAGATCTGGGTGGATTCATTTTATCAGCTAAGACTTGTTTAGCCTGATGGTCACATGGTGGCATTTTCCCAACTCCCGCAGGCTTGTTTGCAGTGATGGGCAATGCCATGGATCAAAGACAGATTAATGTAGAATGTTTGCGATCCACACCTTGTGGTCCAAGAGGAACAAAGGTCAAGGCAGGACAGTAATCAGTACATTGCTGGACTGAACTGGCTACCTTATGGAAGGAAACTCACAAAGGCAGGAGATGAAGGAAGACTACACTGCATGTTGGTTAACTGGGCAGCAGAGTCCATCTTTGGGGGCATATACTGGTGTGAGAGGAGCTTGGGGGAGGAGGCACTGCAAAAAAAGAGTGGTGGGCTGAATCCCAAACATTGCTTCTCTGCCTGCCTGTGATGTGCATTCCATGTGCCTATCGTTCCAAACACAGACCCTTTTGGAGGGGTTCAGAAAAGTCCCAATAACTTATCATCATTATACTAAAAGCTCAGGTCTGCCTCAAGGTGGGCCCAGAAGCAGGAGGCCTGAAACGCTGGTCTATTCCCATGAGATTTCCAGGATTGCTGATGAAATAGGAGAGAAGGCCACGTGAAACAGTACAAATAAGTAGCCAGATTTTCAGATCTTTATCCTCTTGGCTGCTCTCCTCTCTATTTGTTGATGATACTGATCTGCCTCTCTGTCCCACCCACCCATAAGGTGTAGATGGGGTGAATCCAAATCCCAGACAAATCTTTTCTGAGAGAGACCTATGGGGAAATCTTCAATGTTGAAGCAATCATGATACAAGCTTTTCTGATGAATAAGTCAGCAGACAGATTCAGATCTATTAATTCACTGCAATTCAACAGCTTGTTATGCTTTTGCAGTGCCGGCCCCTTGGGTTTTCCCCATGCCAAAGCACACCACCCTGCACAGAACTACATTACTCACCAGCTGCTGCTCTGCATACATTAAGGTCTCTTTTTCATTAAGCAAAGATCAAGAGGACAAACATGTATTAATACTGGAGAGAGCTGCCTGGAACATTGTTGGCTGTCATATTGCCATGCCAAATGCTGGTGCAAGCTATAACCTTGCTATGCTAAGAGTGGATTCTCCAAGGACTACTGCTTGGGAGCTTATCTTTAGAACTACTCTAGGCTGCCTGAACATGTTTTAATTCACAACACTAAGAGCCTGATCCTGCCTCTACTGAAATCAAAGGAAGCTTTGCCACTAAATGCAAGAAGAGCAGCCCTTTCACATTTTCCAGCTTCCTTCCAATCTACCACAAATAATGGATCAAATTCAGCATTGGACACCACTTTGTTGAAGCCAATGGACCTGTACTTCCTTACAGTGGGGTTGAAATAGCTCAGCAGCTATTGGATACTCCACTTTTCTGCCCACTCCAATGCACAGATTAATGGTGTTCATGCCATGATGCCATTTGCCTAGCTGGGAAAATAGCTATTAAATCACAACACTGCCAAACCTGAAATTCTGCTGTCAAGAGCCAGTGTGGTACCCATAGGGCTTGTCTGCACTTGCTGGGAGATTGATGATCTGGAGATCAATCACCTGGGAGCTGATTTAGCGGGTCTAGTAAGGACGCGCTAAATCAATCACTGATCATGCTCCCATTAACTCCAGTACTCCACTAGGTCACAAGAAGTAAAGGAAGTCAATGGGAGAGTTCCTCCTGTTGACCTGCCCCTTCTCCTCCCCTCCCCCCCACACACCATACTTACTTAAGTTAATTCCACCTATGCTATTCAAATCACTGGAGTTGCATATCTTAGTTTGACTTTGCCCCCTAGTGTAGACCTGGTCATGGTAACAAAACCCCCAGGTTGGAAAAATCCTCATCCTCAATTGCTGGGCTGGCAAAGGCAGTCTGCTCTAACCACTATGCACTTCTAGCTATAGCTGTTTCACATTTAAGGGAGATTTTTCACCTGAGGACCTCTGTTCTGTATGCTTGACATAGCCAGATGGTTTGCTCTCTGAACAACTCCATTTGTTTCCCCCTGTTAAGATTAGCTGATGAATTTCTGACAGTGAAGTTTCCATGGGATGTTTGTTTGCAGAAAGCTTTTGTGTAACTCACAGCTTGTGATGACTCCACAAGATTCCTTCTCCAACCATGCAAATTCATCTATTGCCCAGCATGCTGGCACATGCTTCTAGCCCATAGTTCAGACAAACAATTTGCTACTCGTACTATGCTCTGTTATTTGTGGGCAAAATGATTCAAGTGGGGCTGTACTTCTGTATCCCTTGCAAGCACCCCAAGCCTAAAGATGAAGAGGGCACTGTATTTGGGGATAAATAACCAGTTACAAGAAATTATTATGCAAAACGGTGACTGGGCTCAAAGGGAAATAACATCTCTTTCACGGAGAACTATTTACAAATAGAATCCAGTCCAGAAAAATCCAGTCACTGTGTGGGAGCAAGAGCCTTCTCCTCTGCAACTCCTACCATCTAGAACGATCTCCTTGTGTCTCCCCATCACATTGACTTTGTACTCTTTTCAAATACCAGTGGAGGACACATCGGGCTTTTCTACCGTCGGGAGTTATTCTGAAATAACTCCTATTATTTCAAAATAACAAGGTGAGTGTCCACTCTACTAAGCCCATTAATTCAAAATAAAGGGCTTATTATTTTGAAATAATAACTCCAGCTTGTGAAAAGGAATAGCGCTATTTTGAATTTGTTATTTTGGGAGCTATTATTTTGAAGTAACTTATTTCGAAATAACTCCCTAGTGTAGACACGCCCATCCTTCCTTCCTTGTCTCTGCTTCTTAATTTTTCTCTCCCCCTGTTAATTACTCAGCCCTACAAAGCACTGAGAGATGCTAAAGTACAATTTGTACAGAGAAGGGTATATAAAACACCTGTAGTAATAGGCTGTATTCTATCAATTAGCATTGTGAGATTTACGGTTTGAGAGGGTCTTGGTGAATATGATGAAGGAGCAGAAACGATATAATCCATATTAAAAAAAATAGCACCTACAACTCCCCACCAGAACGTCAGGTCAGCTTTCTGAGGGAAGACCGTTGATGGTCTAGTCACGTGCATTAAAGCTTCCACTGGGGCTTTGAGAGTGGTAGGATCACGTTCTGGTGTGTCTCCCTGTGTAACGTCAGGTAAAGTTACTTAGCCTCTCTGTTCAATCGGGTAATAACACTACCTAGTCCATAGGTGGAAAAATCATTAAAGAGCAAGAAGTACTCAGGTAAGTGGAGCTAGATAAGTGCCTATATAACTAGGTAAGTTCTGGATGTGCTTATATACTTTTAAGAGGCACAACCATAGATTCTCATTAGATCTGGAGAATAAACTGTGCAAAAAATATTGCTAAGATCCTTTGTAAGTCAGTTAAATATATCCCAGCAAAAATATTCTTCTTTTTCTGTATGTAACCTTTCTTCCAGGTGGAGCCAGCAGCAGCCAGGGCCAGGTTCAATATCTAGGGGTTCCTCTCCATCCATCCAACACAGAACTGGCTCAAGACCCAACCCAATAACCTGAAAAATTCACACACCACCCTTGGGTGCCTCTGAGAGGCAATGCTTCCCCACCCGCAAGCACAGAGTCTGAGCATAGAAAAGAAACATTTAATAAAAGAGAGGGAAGTAAGTTGGCATTAATTTGAGAAAATATATAAACAAAAACCATGAGTAAACATTTCACCCCAAGTAGATTGGGAAGTGTCCTTTTCCTCTCAGGTTCTTTTGTCAACAACCTAAATGTCCCTTTTCGTGCTCAACCCTTCTCTGCACCCCATTCACAGTTGCTGAGCTTGGTCAGATCAGACCCAGAGTATAGTTAGACTGTGTGTGGGGGACGGGGGTTCGGGATAAAACTATGCTGCGTCCAGGGAACATGTTTGCTCTTCCGCTTTTTTCTGTGGAAGAGCAAACGCGCTCTTTCAAAAGCCCCTGCATTCCTCGTTGCACAAGAGAGAAGGGGGTTTTCAAAGGAGGGGTTTTTTTTCAAAAATTTGGCCCAGTCCAAATGGGCCAAATTTCAGAAAAGCCTCTTTCGACAAAAGTATAGGAAAAAGATACACAAAATGCGCTCTGCATTTTGCGTATCTTTTTCAGATAGATCCTCTCAGTCTAGACGTACTCCCAGAGTTAAGAGGTGCAGCCACAGAGTTCACCTCCTATCCTGCATGGGGGGGGGGGAGTAAAGAGGCATCTTTCTCACTCCGCTGGTCACTCACCATCTGCCTTCTCAGTGCTCTCTGCACAGCCCAGCTGGCTAGTCAATATGTCTCACTGCCATTGCCCTACTGGCCACTCATTGTGCCTCCACCGCTCTGCTGGCTGCTCATCACATCTTTCTGCCACGACCCTGCTGTCTTACAATTCATCTGCTGTCATCCACTTCTTGGCTGTGATTTTTGCCTGTCAGTCTCAAATGATTTCAGCTCCGATTGATTTCAACTCTTAGCAAGCAGGGTAGAAGTAAAACAACTTCAATACAATTAACATTATTAAAAGAGGCACCTAATGATGCTTATTTAGCTCCATTCTTTGAACAATGGGGGGTAAAACCAGTCAAACCAATCCAGGCAGGGACTTCATATAGAGACTCCTAACCAGAATAATCTTCCCTTACACTTCATGGGGCTCTGAAAGTCAAGGCCCTGCATTAGCAAGATTATTTCTGCTAACCGTGAGCCCTTCCATTAGGAACGAGTTAGCACGGTCCTATTTTTCTTTATTCCCACAAAATTACAAACATTGGTAATCATGTAGTAGCTATCCCTGCCTTTAATATAAATATAGCTGGTGTTGGGTCACAAATTAATTTGATTACAATGAGCAAAATACCACTCCATCTGCTGAGTATCTAACAAATCTAAACAAAGCCGGAGCAAATTGTATTTACATAGACACACCCAGGATCTCTCTCCACTTCCAGCTAACTCTAAGAGACACATTCCTTCAGATCCTGCTTACATCTACAGCAAATCATCCAAGCATAGTTTGAATGCTCATTATAACACAAACTTGAACCTGGGACCACAGGCACAAAAACAAAAGCCTGTACCAATTAAAATAAAGGAAGAACTCTAGTAGCCAGCAGCATTAGTAAGCTGTTATCCTTCATGGAGGATTAGCAGTTAAAGGGGACAATAACACATCTTTGACAAATATGTATGTGTGCTACGCACAATTCCTGTAGCTGCTCCATGCACAGAGAAAATCTAGTATTCAAAAAAGAGAATTGCTGTTTGGAAACTGAAAGAGGAGAATTTTGGTCTTAAAGTACAAAATGAAAGAAAGCAGCTCTGCTCCTCATACTGGCGACCAAACACAAGCTTGTTCAAAAAAATTTCTTTGGCTTGGTTTAGTTTTTGTTCTAAAGCACTAGTATGTTTCTAAATTATGGTGAATTCAGCTTCTCTCCAGATATGAAACCTTACAACAGATGGGAACAAAGGAACCTAGACTGTATAGTGCAGTTCCTTTTTATGACTTCTTTTTTATTAGGTTTTGAAATATATGCAGTACAACAAAAGCATTTAGTTAAAGTAAAACAGTAGTTAGTGTTAAAATAGGCCATAAAACATGCTATAAGGCTCACATTTCATTTAAGATTTAATAAACATACAGGCAATGCAAAGCTTTGTAGGGTTTTCTATTAATATGAACTATTATTTATTGTTTGTCAAGGGAGAATTCTTCACTGAGTGTTTCAGAACATATCCTCCATCAAAAAAGCAAGAAAAATTCCAAGTTTTTGTTTTCAAAAGACACAGTCTAGTAGTTTAATATGATACATTTTTTAAAAAATAATTAAAATTTAAAGTTGCACAAAGCCTATAATAACTTGAATAGAAATGCTATGAAATATACTTTAAAAATAAGCACATATACGCAATTTCCTCATTCTCCACAGCATTTAAATATTCACCTGCAGTGATCGAAGCTCAAATACAAAATTTTTGTCATGGGGCATGAAGAGCAGAAAATAAATTTGACTAGAAACAGAAACTGGCACAGACTAGTCTATTTCACGGTCCAAGCTAAGTGAAATGAATAGCATAAAGGAACATGGTGATAAATAAATCAGAGTTTTAAAATTATTTTAGTTCTATTACTCTAAGAAAGGATTTTGTTTAATTTATTATTTTATTCTTGATGCCGTCACTTTAATGTTTCATTGCAAGGTCTAATTCTCAGGGTGCCTTCTTAATCTTGGTGCAGTAAAATGTGCTCTCACACCCATGCAAACACACACTGACCCCATCTATGAAATCACTGATTAGCATTTGGGTACTAACCACCAGATTTACAGACCCCCCCAGGTGAATCAGTTACTTCAGGTGTGCATATATAAATTCTGGGTATGCACATGCACAAAGAGACACGTTAGGACTATGCCCAGCAAATCTAATCCATGAACTATTGTAGCTGGGGAGACAGAGAAACAAAATAACATGGGATTCCTCTTTTTTTAAGCCACATGCAGACTTCACAACATGTATGTTTTAACATCAGGACCAATATTCTTATTAATCAACCTATTGTCACCAGCAACTTCTCATGAGGACTTAACAAGGTTTGAAAGCTACTACTAAGCATCTCAGAGGGGTAGCCCTGTTAGTCTGTAACTTTAAAAACGGTGAGTAGTCCTGTGGTACCTTAGGGCATGTCTACACTACCTACAGAGGGTACATCTAGACTGCAGAGTTTTTCCAGGATACTGGAGGTATTCCGGAAAATCTCTGCCACGTCCAAGGAACACATCTGCTCTTCCAAAAAAAATTTTGGAAGAGCAGCCGTGGATTTTTTAGCATCTCTGTAAACCTTGTTTTACAAGGGAGAAGGGATGTTCCGAAAAAGGGGTTTTTTCCGACATTTGGCCCAGTGTAGATGGGCCAAATGTCGGAAAAACCTCTTCTGAATAAAGAAGCAGTTTGCAATTTGCGTATCTTTTTCCGGAAGAACTGTTAGTCTAGACACAAAATAACTCCTGTTATTTTGAAATAACAAGGTGAATGTCCACACAGCAAGCCTGTTATTTTCAAATTATTTTGTAGTAATGGGCTTGTTATTTCAAAATAATAACCCATCATTCTATAAGGAATAATACCTATTTTGAAATTGTTCTTGCAAAATAGGGTTAGTGTGGATGTTCAGCTGCTGTTAATTCAAAATAACTACTCCCCAGAGTAATTCAAAGTAATTACTCCCCAGTGCTTCCTGGAGCTCTAAATTGAGATAGCACATCCACATTAGGGGAGTCTGCCTCAGACTAATTTCGAGGCTTCCCTGTAGCGTAGATGCGCTATTTTGAAATAGTTACTTCAGGAGTTATTATTTCAAAATAACTTATTTTGAAAAAACCTGTCAGTGTAGACATAGCCTTAAGTGACTAACAAGTATACATATATAGTATCATGAGCTTTCATGGGCAAAATCTGCTTCTTCAGATGAGACGATTTTGAGTGGAGAAAAAAAAAGGGGGACTCTTAGAATAAGAAGGGAAAGAAAGAAAGAAAAAAACCCTGTCATTATAATCCCGGTGCTAATGAGGCTAATTGAGTGGGCTGTAAGTGTCCCATACTTACCTTTTGATGTCAATAGGATGTTGAATATAAGGAAAGATGGTTTTATATGTTAACCAGTTCAAGTCTTTGTTCAGCCAAGGAAGACAGTGTCAAATTTGCATATGAAGGTAAATTCTGCACTCTCTCTCTCTGTAGTTGGCTTGTGAAATTCCTTTGTAGAAGAACGGCTACTTTTAAGTCCATAAATGAGTGCCCAGGCAGGTTAAAATGTTCCCCTACAGGACTCTGTGTATTACCATTTCTAATATCTGTTTTGTGTCCATTAATCCTTTGTCACAAAGACTGTCCAGTTTGGCCAAAATACATGGAAGAGGGGCACTGCTGGCACTTGATGGCAATATCACAGTGTGCAGTTGTGTGAGCTTATGTGGTTAGGTCCTGTGATGGTGTCGCTAATATACATGGGTACGTCTACACTAGCCCCCTAGTTCGGACTAGGGAGGCTAATGAGGGCAACCGAAATTGCTAATGAAGCACGGGATTTAAATATCCCACGCTTGATTAGCATATTCCTGGCCAGTCGCCATTTTGGAAACTGACTAGCCCAAAGTAACTGCCCGCGTCTACACACGGCAGAGAAGCGGGATTCCAAGATAAACCCCTTAGTTAGAATTAACTGTTACTCCTCGTGGAATGAGGTTTAACAGTTAATTCAAACTAAGGGGTTTATCTCGGAATCCCGCTTCTCTGCCGCATGTAGACGCAGGCAGTTACTTCGGGCTAGTCAGTTTCCAAAATGGCGACCGGCCGGGAATATGCTAATCAAGCGCGGGATATTTAAATCCCATGCTTCATTAGCAATTTCAGTTGCCCTCATTAGCCTCCCTAGTTCAAACGAGGGGGCTAGTGTAGACATACCCCATGAGTGGATAGAGTTGGTAACGGTGTTTATTGCAGAGGTAAATTGCTCGGTGAGTATATTTGAGGTGTTATGTGTGGCTGCTAGAAAGAATTTGCTTCAGGTTTGCAGCTTGTAGAGGCATGTTTACACTACAGAGTTATTTCAAAATAACTCCTATTACTTTGAAATAACAAGGTGAGCATCCACACAGCAAGCCTGTTATTTTGAAATTGTTTTGTTATATAGCACTTTTTATTTCAAAATAATAGCCCCTCATTCTACAAGGAATAACGCCTATTTTGAAGTATCAGAGGGGTAGCCGTGTTAGTCTGGATCTGCAAAAGCGACAAGGAGTCCTGTGGCACCTTATAGACCAATAGATGTAGTCTGTAGTCTACATCTGTTAGTCTATAAGGTGCCACAGGACTCTTTGTCGCCTATTTTGAAACTGCTATTTCGAAATAGGGTTAGTGTGGTTGCTCAGCTGCTGTTATTTTGAAACAACTACTCCTCAGAGTCATTCAAAGTAATGACTCCCCAGTGCTTCCTGGGGCTCTGCATTGAGGTAGTATATCCACATTTAGGGTATGCCTACACTGCGGGCTAAAGTAGAGTTAATATATGCAACTTCAGCTATGTTAATTGAGTAGCTGAAGTCAAAGTACCTTAACTCAGCTTTTGGCACTATCTACGCAGCAGGAAGTTGAAGGGTGAACACTCTTCCTTCAACTTCCCTTCTTCTTTGTGAAATGAGGATGGTTACAGAAGTTGGAGTAAGAAGCCCATTATTTTGAAATTATTTTGAAATAATGGGCTTGCTGTGTAGACGCTCACTGTTATTTTAAAATAACATGAGTTATTTCAAAATAAGCGTTCAGTGTAGACATAGCCTGCGTCAGACTAATTTTGAGGCTTCACTGTAGTGTGGACGTGCTATTTTGAAATAGTTATTTCTGGAGTTATTATTTTAAAATAACTTATTTCAAAATAACCTAGTAGTGTAGACATCGCCTAGGGGAGGATTGGCCTGTCTCCCAAGGCCTGTGAGATTGAGGGATTGTTTTCCAGGACAGGTTGTAGATGGTCAATGATGCGCTGGAGGGGTTTAAGATGGGAGCTGTAGGTGATGGCTAGTGGTGTTCTGTTATTTTCCTTGCTGGGCCTGTCTTGAAGAAGGAAATTCCTGGGCATTCAGAGCTTCTGCATGGGCAAATTTTAATGTTCACACACTTAAAGGAAATAAAGACATAAACTAATTACATCTTGCAGGTGCCAATGGACACTGCCTGAAGAATATCAAACCCAGGTAACAAGAGATGCTCTTGCTTAGAGTTAACAGTATACTCAAATGTATATATCTAATAGAATCTGCAGAAAAACACAAGTCTCTGCCCTATGAAATAAAGGACAAACTCCAATAGCCAGTAGTATTAGTTGGTTGTTACCCTCTGATGGCCATTTCTCCTCCCTTTTCCACAAACCGTTCTGGTGAGAAGGATGTGGGCTCCTGAGGGAAGGACAAGAGAGCTCTGCTTGTTTCCTGTAGCAGTTCTAACTGGTTGTTTACACCCCAGGAGGTTAGAGGTGGAAGAGCGGACAGCAAACACTCAAAGCTTTTTTTGTCAGGATTGCTTCTGCTTTCGACCAGATGTGCTGTAGGCCCTGGTCATCTCTTCTAGCACTTTGTAGAGCTGGGCTAAATCCTTACACAAGGAAGAGTTGTTTTTCATCCTGAACAGCATATTTGTGTTCTAATGTCAAACATACTTTGTCATTTCTTTATTGGGACAGTATTCCCCAACACCATTTGGCTTAAACTGAATGTAAGAGCAGGACAGAGAAACTCACAGAATTGAAGCCAGGAGGGACATTAGATCATGTAACCTGAGTGCCAGTTCATTACATTTCATACAGTTATGGAGCCCTACAGCTTGGATTTGACTAAAGCATACCATACAGAAAAGCAAGATGGAGAATCCACCACTTCCCTTGGTGGTTTATTCCAATGGTTAATCAGCTTCACTGCTAACTAATTGTGTCTAATTTTATAATTAAAATTTGTCTGGATTCAGCTTCCAATCCTTGGTTTTATTCTCCCAGACCTTTCTCTGCTAAATTGAATAGCCCATTCATGCATGGCCATTTTCTGTCCATGCTTACACACTGTGATCAACTCACCTTTTAGTTTCCTTTTAAATAAGATAAAGTTCTTTGAGGCCTTCACTGTAAGGCATTTACTCCAGCCCTGGAATCATTTTGGTGAGTCTTTTCTGCCCTCTCTCCAATTTTTCAACATCCCTTTATAAATGTGGACACCAGAACTGGATGCTGTATTTTGGTTTCAGTCTTTCAATGGCATACAAAGGTAAAATCACCTGGCTCCTATTTGCCATTTCCTGCTTATACACATCTGGATTGCATTTGCCATTTTGTATTATATATGCATAAGCATTGCATTGGAAGCAATGGTCAGGGGCTTATCCATTGTAACTTAGAGACTTTAAGGTCCCAGAGGACCACCATTACCATTGAATCTTTTTCTTGGTCACCACTTCCCAGGATAGAGCCTCTCATTCTGTGTCTAGGACTATGCCTACACTGGCGGGTTCTTGCACAAGAACACGTTCACACTGCCATGTCCAAGATGTGCTTTTGTGCAAGAGCGCCCATGACAGTGTGGACGTTCTCTTGCGCAAGAAAGCTATGATGGCCATTTTAGCCATAGGGCTTTCTTGCACAAGAAACCCCTGCTGAGGGTCCACACTGACCTCTTGTGCAACAGCTCTTGTGCAAGAGGGCTTACACCTGTTAGAAAAGAGAATAGCTCTTTCACAAGAAGCCCTCTCTTACCGCACTGAACTGTAAATCTTCTTGCGCAAGAGCAGGTAGGCAGTGTGGATGCTTTCAAGAAGAACCGCCATTCTTCCACAATAACCCACCAGTGTAGATGTAGCCCTGATGTTTAACTATACCTTTAGCTCTGCTCAAAGGAGAGTGATACATATCCAGACTAGAGAGGAGTGATAGAGATGGAAAAGAGAATAGTAGAGACACACATCACAGCTGATTGCAGGAAAGTCAAAGTACAGATGAGGGGCAATTGTCTGGATGCTTCAGCAGCTGAGTTTTCAGGCAGGGTGCATTCCTGGCACACTCAGGGCTCTATCTCATGGGGAATCTGGCATGTTCAAAGGCATAGGACAGGCCTGACAATCTTCCTTCTCCCATTATCTACAATCTACCAATGAGACCCAGGCCAGCTGTTCTCTGGTTGTCAAGACCAAATGTAGAAATCGAAGAGAAACATACTCTTCTCCCTGTCCAGGATTCCAGAGGGTTTAGAAAATGCAAACACTCTGAATGCATACCTGCTTAAACCAACACTCTGAATCACTTTTCTACTGAATATATATTGTTAATTAGAATGCTGGCATATTCCTGACTACAGGTCAAATGAATGCATAAGAGGATCTATGCACTCTTAGTGCTTGGGAATTTCTGCTTGCCTAAATTCAGCCTATAAAGAGTTAACTAGCTCTACGAGTCCTTCACACCCCCTGAACAGAATTCATTTGTCAAAAAGAAAACAGACTAAGAAACTATTTTAGATTTCCTCTGATACCCATTTAATTCTTGGGGTTTTTTTCTCTGACACTTGCAGCCCGCTGGTGCCAATTATGTAGGTTATATTTCTGCCAGCTTTGCTGTGATATTGTCTTTAATAATTCATATGAACATGTTTAATATGCTTATGTGATGCTGTGTGTGCATGTGTGTGTTGTGTCTTTCCCATTTTAGAGGCCATCTAGGCATGGAAATCCTTTATAAGATGCTTCAGCTGGGAGATGAAGTTGTCATTGCAAGTTTAATGAAGAAGGGGAAATTTAACCCAGAGAGAGTCCGCAGTAATATGATTTGCTTAAATATCCGTATCGAGAAAGGTGTCATTTCTTGGCAGGGTGAACAGAAGTTTCAGTGAAGCAAATTTGGGTCCATTGAACCAAACTCCTGCTTTGTGAGTTACAGCAGAGCAGAAAAGAAGAGTACCTACAGAGGGGAAAACACATATGCATGACTTGCATTTGTCTCAGAAGATTGTGAAGGGGATGTGCCTCAGGTCAGTCTAATAGTCAGCTGGCCTACTGGTCAGGCAGAGACTTCACTGTTCTTTTCAGTCTGCCCATCTTAAAGGGGCCCTGCCAGGCCAAATGAGACAGGCCTCCATCGCTGCTGTGGGTACTATGCCATGAAGAACACAAAATCCTCTTCCCTACCTCTTGGGATTTTGTCACAACAAAGAGTAGGGGAAACAAAGGAGAGGATTGCAAGCTCTCCCTCTCTATCAGGTCCCAAAAGTGGTGTTGGAACATTTTTAAGAGTGGGGGTGCTGACATAGCCCCTTTTCCTCTGTCCTACCCTCCCCCAGCTGAGGCTGGGGGCTGGCAACAGAGCCCCTAGTGCATGGGGCTGAAGCAGAGACCACATCCCATGTGCACATTTGGCAGCCAGGACTCTAGGCCCAGAGCCAGCAGCAGAGCCCCCAGCACACATGGCCAGCAGCAGAGCCCCAGGAGTGCAGGGCGACCTCTGGATCCCTGGGAGCAGGGCCGGCAGCAGAGCCTGCAGCTGCAGGGAGGCCACTGGGACCCTGGGTGCTAGGTTGGGATCCCAGACATGCTGTAGCACCCATCTCACCCCTAATTCCTGCACTTGTGGGTCCCAAGCCCAGGCTATAAAGTGATGTTACAGTGTCTGGATTAATCATTGGTCAACCCCAATTTACAATCCCCACCAGCTGTTTCCTATCAGGCTGTGGCTCCTGCATTTCAAATGGAGTCTAAGGAGGCAACACAGTGAAAATAAGAATGACCATTCCTCAGTAGTGATGCTGTATGTGTTGTGTCTTTCCCATTTAAGAGGCCATCTTAAACACAATACAACACAATACAACAGTTCAAGGGAGAAAGTGAAGAAGATTGCATCCAGTAGAAATTGAAGAGGCAGGAGAGAATAGATAAGTAGAAATTAATTATCTGAATTGGAAGATAGCCAGGAGAGTTAACACCCCTGCTTTTACGTAAAGAGCACTGGGATCTTTAATCACCAAGTCATCAGGATCCTGCTTTTACATATTATCCTAAAGACAGCACCTCCAGCAACACAGCATCCCCAACAAAATGCCAGGTCACAGGTTTAGCAATGATTTCCACAGAAGAATGACCCTCACTAAGTCACCAGCAACACTTCTGGAAGTCTATTGACTTTTCCTTAGGTCTCTCATACTGAGGCCCCACTGAGCTGTTGAGATCTAACACAGTTAGACTATGTCTACACTGCAGGCTTTTTGCGCAAGAACAGCTGTTCTTGCACAAAAACTTGCAGAGTGTCTACACTGCACACACGTTCTTGAGCAAATAAATTTACAGTAAAGCATCGGAAAATAGAGCTTCTTGCGCAAGTTATTCCTCTCCCCATGAGGAATAATCCCTCTTGTGCAAGAGCCCTTCCACAAGAAGGCAGTGTAGACGGGCAACAGGTGTTTCTTGTGCAAGAAAGCCCTATGGCCAAAATGGCTATCAAAGCTTTCTTGCGCAAGAGAGCGTCCACACTGCCATGGATGCTCTTGCGCAAAAGCACATCTCTTCCACAAAAGCACATGGCAGTGTGGACGCACTCTTGTGGAAGAACTTTTGCACAAGAACTCTTGTGTAAAACAGTTCTTGCGCAAGAAGCCTGCTGTGGAGATGTAGCCTTAAGGTATGTCTATGCTGCAATGCTATTTTGGGTTTCCAGAGGTATCCTGAAATAACTACCCCGCGTCTTTAGAATGCGTCTGCTATTTCACAATATAGGGGACACACTGTTCCGCCATCCCTGAAACCTCATTCTACGAGGAGTAAAGGATGGCTCAAAATAGCGTTTTATTTTGAAATTTGGTGCTGTGTAGACAATGCAAAATTTTGAAATATCCTATTTTGAAATAGACTCGAAATAAGCAAATTGCATATATTATTTCGAATTTTGGGTGCTGTGTAAACACACCCTTACAGTCCAAGATGGTAGAAGCAGACTCAGCAGCTTTCACACTATCCCCTCAATGTGCCACAGCATTTTAGTAAATCAAAATGAAATGTGCGTTTAGGAACCTAAAGAATCAAGTTGCCAAAAATGGGACTCAACTCTGCAATACCCCTTCCTTGCTCAAGTAATTCTCATTCATCCATCTGAATTAGGCCTTTGATCTTGCTGGCCTCAACAGCTGATAAAACTAGGACTCAGAATTCATCATCTCTGTCATGTGTCTCTCTTCATCCATCGTAAGGATTATTTTTAGACTTTTTCTCTGAGCCAAAAGGTAAGGAGACAATAATTTCCTTTGAGGCTGTAGCCAGCTGGCCTAATACAAAACCATTTAGTGGTCATTTCAAAAGAGGTTAAGAAAAGAGACTATCCTAAAAAGCTTCCTTGACAAGAGATATTTGGGAGTAAGAGCGGGCATGGATGTGCCACTATCAGATAAAAATTAAGAGCCATATATTATATAGCTGGCGATAAAATCCATGATATGCTCCTACTTCACCTCCAGTGTATTTGATTCTTCTCTAAGGCACAAAGTTACTCTCACAAAGAATCACTTTCATGGCAGGAGAAGGGCGAGAAAGAGATTTTTTTTGTCTTCAGAAAGAAGCTGTCTCTGCTTTTGAACTACTTCTCTCAACACTGATAAAATAGACCTTTCATCCACCTTTAAGTGTATCCATTTTAAGATAGAGTCAGTCAACTTTTCAAACTTAACACAACTCCATCAAAACTGTGTTGGCCTTGAAAATTGCATACAACCAGGATTTGAGCTAAGATTTGAAAGAATAAAAAATATGAAAAAAGTTCTCCAGCTCTTTATATATCCCTCGTAGCAAGTGTTCAGGCACCACCCTAACCCTAAGTCTAATCCTTTCTGGGAAAGACAATACAGCATGCCTAATCATTCAGGGCTTCTCTGTTTGGGGACATGAAGGAAAGTTAATCCAAATTAACTAATGGTGTGATATGGAGTGGGTTAAAACACATGACACCTCTGTGTGAACAACCTCATTCAGAATTAAAGTAACTTTAATTCGGTTATCTTTATTTGCTTCCAAAGTGAATTCATTTTAACTGAATTAAGGCCATTTTAGATCTAAATAATAGCATTCACACGGGGATTTGGCGAGTTTGAACTAATGCACTTTAAAAAGTAATTTGGTTAATTTTCTTGACTGCCCCTGTGTAGGCAAACTATCAGACTAGTGGTACTAGGGAAAGACTACATAAACCCTCATTCATACAAGTAGCCCTAATACAAAGAGTCTTATTGACTTAAATGGGACTCCTTGCATGAGTAAAGACCAATGGTGAAAGGTGTTGGATAGCAAATGGGGTCAAAGACTTCTGTTTTCCCCAGATCCGGACATTGAGAGTGTAAATTGTCCTGAAGGGACCCCAGTATAAAGAAATCAGTTTTAGCAGGAGAGAAGCAGAGTTTGGTCTCTATCTAATCAGTCTTTGGCCTATTAGTTGAGAAATGTCAATGGTGCAAATTTAAATGATATATTTTGGGCATGGAAACTGTCACTTAGAAGCTGGACTGGAGCCCCATCCCTGTCACATAGGTTACCAAAACACAACTCAGTGAATCCTGGATACGTTCAACTTGATTCTTCTCTCTAATTCTAGTTTTATACCAGTTTAACTAAATGGCATCTATGGCATTTCTCCTATTTTACATTAATGCAAGAAAAGACTCAGGATCATTAAGTCTTTGCACTGCTACTTCATCCCATTTTCCAACACTGATCTCCTGAGACATCCACTCCCAACATGCTGGGCCACAAATCAAATTCGTCCTAATCTTTTTTCTCTTTTGTAATGAGCATTTTATAGGAAAGAAAAGAAAAATATTATAGGCATGCATAGTGACTGAGCTGCACAACCACATGTAACTTTGAGATGTAATGTTGCAATATCAGATTATGAATATAATAGCCCAGGATATCTCATCTCATAAAGTCATTTCTTGATGGTACTCTGGAGAGACAGTAGAGACATATGTTCTCTTGGAGGGTTTGGAGATATTGCTGCTGAAAGTGGATACAGCTTTCAGCCCTTCATAACTCTTCTGAGCCCAGTATTTTCTGATGTGTAGGCTACAGCATGCTTTCATGTGAGGAGAACTGTCACCAGAAAAACAAATAAATAAACAAAAAAACATGTTAAGGTACAGAAAGTGGGGAGAGATAAAAGATCTATCCAATTTTGGGGTGTTGTCATCTCTCCTGTCCCAGTTAGAACAGGGGTGGGCAAAAGAGCCTCTTCGGGCTGGATCCAGCCCGCCAAGTGAGTGAATTTGGTCCGCAGAGGCCCTGCAGCTCCCCTGCCCCCAGTCCAATTAGGGCACCTAACGGTAACACAGTGGATGTGGGGAGGCAAAGGCACTCCCTCACCCCCAGACCAATCATTATCTGGGGTTGGGAAACCTGAAAGTATCTTGACCCCACCCCTTCTGCTTTATGCCCCACCCCTTCCTGTGTGGCCTGGGGACACTTAAAAAAATTCCAAATTGGCCCCTGGCGCAAAATTATTGCCCATCACTGAGTTAGAAAGATCTAATTTGAGGGGACACTTAAGGAATGAAGTTTGAAATCTAAGTCAAAGACAGCCTTTGGAGTTGCTTGGTGTCTGTTAGTCAAATGAACCTAAATTCCAGCTAGTCATTTTGTGCACAACTGTGACTGAACTAAATGGTTGTAAACAGCCAGATGCCAACAGGACTGCTACATTAGCATCTACTGCCATCTAGCAGTAGATCAAAATAGATATCTACATAAATGTAATTAAAACTATTCAAAAGCATAAGAAAGGAAAACAATATACCAGTGGGCCATTTCCTCAGCTCTGTTAAGCTATGTGCTGCTTTGATAATGCAAAGCAGGTGAGATTTCTTTTAGTGCAGATTAATCCTTTAGTGGTGGAAAGCTGGCTTGGCCAACTCATTCCACACCCCTTCATAGCATCCCCCACCCAGCAGAGGTGTTGTGGCTGAGGAAAAGTGGGCATATGCCCTTGCACTTTAGCGATCTCCAACTTTCAGAACTGTGCATAAATGCTGTATATCACAAAGCATCCCTAAAGCTGTCCTATTCTCTCTCACTTTTGGGGGCCCAGGTACCCAAACATCAGGGAGCAAGAAGTCACCTTTGCAACATTCCCATAGAGGCTGCACAGGTTGTCAAATGTCCAGTTCTGGGGATCTGACTCGTATCTCGCTCCATACTATTGCTTGCTTGGCTGAGAGAACAGAACATGTGAGTTTAATTTGTTCACTTCGAATTCTAATATCAATAACAATTAAACAAAGATGATTACTGATCACCATTGCACCCTGGAGGCCTCAATCAGTATCAGGCCCTCACTGTGTCAGAGTCCCTACCCCTTGCAATAGATGCAAAATCTTACACAGTGTATTGTGTGCAATCCTGTTGAAGTCAATGAGACATCTCACAGTGCATAACATTAAACATATGAATAAGTCTTTGCAGGACTGAGGCTAAAGAAGACTATCATGCCAATTTTTTAATTTTGCTTTCTATAACATTACAGAATTTCCCCTATGTTTCAAAATGATTTCACTGAGTGGAGCTGAGTTAAGTAATTTAGTGATATTTTATGATTTACACATTGACTTTGTAAATTTTCATTTGTTCCTAATGATTATTATGAATGCTTTGCATATATACCATGCCCAAGTAGCTTTGCAAGCATTAATTAATTCTCATAATACTCATGTGAGCTAGTAAGCTTGATTAAGCACAGATGAGCAAACTGAAACGCAGGAGAAATTAAAGAGCATGACCAAAGTCATGCAGTGAGTCAGTAGCAGAGTGAATATCCACAAGTCTTGACTCACAGTCCCTTGCCATCATCATTTCCTTTTATTCTCCTTACTACTCCAGATCAAATTCTGCCATCAATTATATTTATGCAACTTCATTAAAGCCAATGGGATTTTAGGGATGTAAATGAAAACAGTTTTTGGCCAGTTAAATCTCTGCAGTATTTGTATGCCTCTTTTTATAGACTGTTAAGTTGCAATTACCTTCGTGTTTCAAGCCAAATGTACATCTGATAAAAGCCACTCTGGGTAACATCCATAAGTATGACAAAAATGTTCAACATTAAAAGGTTTTTCAAAATGTGTTTTTAAATCTTCAACCAAAAAGAGCTGCACCATGATGTTATCTTCATAGATTTTCTGTGAGGTTTCTCTCCACATTGGTCTCAAAGAGCTGAAATATTGCTTGTTTTTCGAAAGGCTCTTCAGGCCTCAGTAAGTTGATTCACTCTTTATATCTATATATTACAGTTGCCATCTAGCTGTGTCTGACTTCTCAGTCACACAATCATCTTGAGCATGTCTCCTGTCATCTTTCTGTAGCTCCAGGCCCTTGATTTCCTCTCCCATTTTCCTTCATTTGTGGACAAATTCAACCCTACCTAAAGGTAGGCAAATATCCATCACCTTCAATAGAGCACAGTCTACTTCTATCAGCGCTGAATCTGATCTGTATTCTTCAACATAATTCTGACCAACAAGCCTTTCCTGTCTTCCCTACACATTGGGCGAACTCCTTGCCCCACTGATGTCAATGGCAAAGCTCCCATTGACTTCAAAGGGCAGGATCCAACTCATTGAATTTGATATGTCCTTGGGTTCTGGATGTAGATTGCCAGGGTTGCTGTGATCTATTTACATATCTTTATCTGTCAATCTCATCCACTATCTGTCTTGGCTTCTGTCCTGCTGTGCAGAGAGATAATGGGGACAGATTATGTTTCTTCATTCCAATTTCTTCTTAGGAAGGCTTCCTGCCCACAGACTCAGCTTCTTCAGCTTTTTCAAACGCAACTTTGTGGAAATGCTTGCTGCTCTTAGTGCTTTCCCTATGCAGAACGGAGTAGGCTTTCTGTAGGTGCACTAGTGATTTCCATAGGTACAGGGGGTCATTTCAATAATTCCTCTATGCTTACACTCTGCACAGCTGTTTGTGAACCTTAGGGAGCTAAGGCACTAAATAAAGGTGAGATCACATAAAAAAGGAGTTTTGAAAATTCCCTCTGCCCTTCCACAATAAGGAAAGTTAGCTTGAAAGGGCACAAAATGTAATGGAGGAATAGAATGTTTCCCAGTGCATGACAGGAATAAAGAGGGATGACACACAGTTATCTTTGTGTTGCATTCTGATCAGTCAGACAGCAGAGATAGCATGCTTTCCTTAGCCCTTTTGCACTCAGCATGCGACAAATATGAAGAGGTGCATAAAGGGGGAAGAGAGAATGCTGCTTTTCTGGTCAAAAGACCCCTTTGTATAAACTAGCAGAGGGAGCCTGCATGGAAACCCAAATGAGCCTGAGGAATATTCATACGCTGGTAATGTACCATGACTACTGCCTCCCAGCTCTAGATAAGTTGAATTAATAAACTGCCTTTCGTTGGTGACACCTCAGCATGAATTTTGCATTAGACTCAATTCAGTAAAGTTCACAACTGACATGGTTCCCTTTATGACGATCCTTTTCAATTGTTTTTTGTGCTGGGATGTCATAAAGATGTTTGAGTTGCTTCTGGCAGGGAGCTGTCTTTTATCTTGAGAAAGAGCTTTGGTAACCCACTCATGCCTACAGCACTCTTGAATTAAGTCTGCAGGCAAAGCTTCTAGTCCGTTTACACTATTAACAAGGCAGGCATTTTTTCATGTCAATGAAAATCTCAACGCTGGGCTTGTCACAGTGGAAAATTTCAGTTGTGGCGGGCAAAGGGAGATTAATGAAGGGAGCAGACATGATGTGATAACATCAGTGGACACCTTGTGCTGTTATTAAAACAATGTGAGTGGCTCGCCTCTGCCACTTAGAACTCTGGAGGCACTTGCCAAGTTTATCAGACCATGAATCTTCTCTTCCTTAATTGATAGGCAGGTGGCATGGCAGAGCAGTGTCCAGATTGTACAGGGAAAGATAAAAGCATCTTCAGATAGATAGACAACCTGATTATGAGATTTGTTTATCTCCTGATAATCACCATGTTAACTGTATCAGTCAGTGAGCTATTTCCTTCTGTTGATATGTAATCAGGAGATGGCTTGGCTGAAGGATATATTTGGATTAAGTTTAGGTGAGGATCTGAGCTTTGAGTTAGGAGCTAGCCTGGGTCACCTCTGGCATTTAGAATTCACTTCAATCCAGCTGTTCTGGTGCGAGCTTGGCCAAAATGGTGGAAAATTTAGGCAGTAGCTGTTCTTCTGAGCTTTACTTAATTTAAGATTCTGGCTCCCAAGCCATCAGATAAATAGAGCCTGTCCCCAAAAATCCTTGTGCATCCCCATTAAAGTCAGACATACACCACACTATCTACAAATAGGAATAAAAATATACCTTTCTCCCACCCTCAGGCTATGTCTAGACCACAGGCTTTTTGTGCAAGAAGCTTTTGTAGGAAGAGATCTTCCATAAAAACTTCTTGTGCAAGAGCACGTCCACACTGCAAAAGTGCATCGAAAAAGCGATGTGCTTTTGCAAAAGAGAGCGTCCAGACTGCATAGATGCTCTCTTGAAAGTAAGTACTGATTGGTATGCACAGAATGGCCACCAGGTCACCTATCCTTTTTCCTCTTTCCTCTTTTTGTGCAAAAACCTCCTCTTCCCCATCCACACACAGCTTTTTGCGAAAAACTCTGTCTCAAAAAGGCTACTTCCTCAAAGACAGAGGAATACCAATTGCACAAAAACCCTTCTGATCTTTCGATTCTCTTGCACAAAAATGCGCTTGAGTTATGGATGCTCTGTGAGTTTTTATGGAAAAACGCCTGTTTTTCCACAAAAATTCTGTAGTGCAGACAGCCTCAGTATGTTATATCTACTTAGTTGGTAAACTGTCCAGAGCAGGACTGTGTTTATGGATATATACAATGCCTAGCATAATGGGGCCCTGATCTCAGTTAGTCACATCCCCATGTGTTGAGATATTCAAAACTGCCTACAAGATTTAGATACATACTGTTTGTTAAAAGTAATGGTCTAAACCCCTAATCTGCTGTGAAAAGCTCAATACATGAATACATATGATATGATATATGATTTGTTATATAATACGATCAGCAGATTTCATCAGCATGAACTTTGGATGACTTTGTCATTGCTCAGAATGATAAAGATACTACAGGTTGAACCTCTCTGGTCCGACACATTCAGGACCTGATCGTTGCCATATCAAAGAATTTGCCAAACCATGGGAGGTCACTATTGGGCATCACCGACACTTCCACTTCTTAGTGGGCTGTTAGAAAACATTTAGCACAGAACACTGATAGCAAGGACTGGTGTCTGTAAACAAACTTTATGGGACCACAGGAAACTTAGCCACAACCATGATATGTGGACATTTGGCTAACTGAAATCATGCCAGATTACGGATGGTACTGGACTAGACAGAGAGTACTGGATTAAACTGTAGTTGGTTATGCAGCTCATCCCATAGGGGTCATCAAAACCTGTATATCAACTTATCCCATCACAGAGTCTGTAGATGCCTGACCAGAAAAGTTACTTCAGAGAGCTTTTAAAAAAGTGTATTTCGATTATTTTTCATTCTCTTCTTGCAAAGCCAGGTGCCTTACTTACCCTGAGTCCCACTCAGAGAGGGGAAAAATACAGCACATTTTAAAAATATCTAAAAATGACCAAAAGCAGCATTTCTATCCATAATACCGTAGGAAGAGTGGAGCATAAGAGAGGGGTAGGTGCTCCAATTTCTAGCAAGAATGGGAGACAGCAGAGTTTAAAGTCCTATTTATGTTCAGTCTAGTACTTGTGCAGGACTGAAACATACCCCTCATGGGTCTCACGCAAGGTTACCTGAGTGGATTTCCCCCCATTTGGAGAGCAGACAGAGGAAACATCTTTCTGGTGGATTGATTGATAAAAGGACAAGCTGCTTAGATGTCT
This sequence comes from Pelodiscus sinensis, assembly GCF_052426305.1. Classification (NCBI taxonomy): domain Eukaryota; kingdom Metazoa; phylum Chordata; order Testudines; family Trionychidae; genus Pelodiscus; species Pelodiscus sinensis. The sequence goes on from NC_143065.1 coordinate 32,527,206, forward strand.
GGAATGATGCAATAAATCTGGAGGTGGTAGATTAGTGGGCATAGTACAGCTGAGATTTGTCAAAGGTAAATGACTAATGAAATGATATGACACATCTCTGAAGGATATCACATGGCTCCACAAGATAGCATGTGAATATCAGCTCCCATATATATGACGTGTCCACGTATAATTTATTAATATTACAGAATCCTTGTGACAGCAAATGCCTTTGTTAAGGTTGGAAAAGAAGATGCCTATAGCTTTCTGTCTATGGGCCTGATCCTGCAAACTCTTAATTGTGAGACCAGTCTTTTAATCTGTACTCCTAGGAGATCTTCCCTCTCCCTCGGCACTCTTACCTTAAGACTGAGCATGCTGCCTCCACAGGAGCTTCTAATTAATTTAACCCCAAGTGCAATACTGGCAAAATTTCCTACTAGCAATTAACAAGAAATAAAAGTCAGCACTGAGACAGGAATAGGGTTCCTCCAATCTCTGATGATCTTGGAACGTGGGAGTTATGTGCATGCATTGTGAGAGGAACAGACACCTCTGCTTTTAATTAAGCATAAAGTATGATACAGATAATAAAGGAACAGAGGACGGAGGAATCTGAGATATTAACTGTCTGATCAACAATGCAGCAAATACATCTGAGATTGGGAAGGAGAGGTGTTTGCATAATTCAGCATCCCTTAAATGTCCCTAATGATTTCCCAATATTTCCCTTTTTATAGCAATTATAAGATCAGAATCTAGACCCTGTCTCTGTTTGCTTTAAGAGCCTGTCTGCCCTTCGGACAGATTCAGACTTGATCTCCAGTCCATCCTTGTCCCTAGGAGAATCAGGCTCAGAATATCTTTGATTATCACACCAGATACCAAAATAACTACGACAGCCTCCTCCTCCTTTTCACTCATGGGCTCCCAGTGATTCTTCAGGGGTGCAACTGATATCCGTGCAGGACACCAAAGGGATTTGCATCCCTTTGCCTCCTGGAAATACACTAGTTAGGTTCAGGCCCTCTCAGAGAATAACAGAGACCTAGGCCACTTTGAGTTTAGAGGCCCCAGCCCAGTCCAAGCCCCAGCTCCCCAGCGTATCTAACTTCTCATCCACAGGGTCATACTAAAACCAAAAGAATATATGAAAATGAACACTTGAGTCATTATACCAATAGCATGTATATTAAAAATGTAACTTTAATTGTGAGTTTCCACTGCAAGCAAAACTCTTCATTTTAGTATCAGAGGGGTAGCTGTGTTAGTCTGAATCTGCAGAAGCGGCGAGGAGTCCTGTGCCACCTTATAGACTAACTGAAGTGTCTTTGCCCACGAAAGCTTATGTTCCAACAGTTCAGTTAGTCTATAAGGTGCCACAGGACTCCTCGCCGCTTCTTCATTTTAGAAATGCTTTTCTGAAATGCTTTTCTGGCTCTAAATCAAGCGGAGATTCTCCCTCTTTTGCTGCTGTTGGCATTTCTGTGTCTTGACTAATGACCTCCTCATTTTGAGGCAGTGGCATTAAAATGTCATTTATGGGTACAAAGTTTTCATCATCAAAACTGAAAGTGTCACTGTCAGTATGATGACCATCTAATGGCTGTGGTGTCTTTTTTACAAGAAATGATGTTATAGGCTTTAAACTCTTAACTGCTGCTTCACTCTGCTGCTTTCGCCGTCTCTTACTTGCACCACTTTCAAATTTTTTGCTTCATTTTTATAAAGGGGTTCTTTTAAAACACTGTAACACACAATAAATTAATTTGCTAAAGGCTATTGGTTATACAAAATTTTAATTGTATATACTTTTCAATTAATATTATATAAGGATAGTTTGGGGGTGTTATTTATTATGGCCCTTATAACCAGAGCTCAACTAATTAGGCAATCTACTCACCAGTGGCGAGTAGATTTTAGCCCAGTGGGGCCGCACAGTGTGGTCAGCGCATGCACAGCATGTGCTTCCATACGGCTGGCAAGCAGGGCTCGCCGCTGCTTGGCGAGCCCTGCTTATAACCATATTTCAAAGTCTTGAAATTTTGTCTGCTAAATGTTCCCGTTATTAAATTCCTTTAAAAACTGGTACGTTATTATGAATATGAACATGGGGCGATTGCCAGATTAGATATAAAGTTTATTAAACGACTAGAATTAAAAGTTTATTATCACAAAAAAAAAAGCCTTTAAAGGTGAATCTAAAACCGGACAAAGAGGTAACTTACAGCTGAGCCTGATACAGTTATTGTATATGAAGATACATAAGAAAAAACAGGAATACAAAAATCTCCTATGCAAAGATAAACATCTGATTTAAAAGCTAAACTCATCCTCAGACCAAGCAAAATCACTTTATAGTAACAGAATTAATTACGACTTTCAAAACATCTAAACTATGCAAAGACTGTAAACAGTGTTTCATAATGCAGAATCACTAATCACAAAGAAGCTACTCCAGTCTCCAGTCACGCAGATGAAAACTCTGATGTGACCAAAAAATTGGTGAAAGCCCAAGGTCCCACAATGATTTGAATCAATTTTTTGCAGGTATATATAGCTTCGTTTGTTGTCTCAGCTATAACTCCAAGGGCTACATCTAGACTGGCATGATTTTCCGCAAATGCTTTTAACGGAAAAGTTTTTCCGTTAAAAGCATTTGCGGAAAAGAGCTTCTAGATTGGCAGGACGCTTTTCCGCAAAAGCACTTTTTGCGGAAATGCGTCCGTGCCAAACTAGACGCGGTTTTGCACAAGAAAGCCCCAATCTCCATTTTCGCCATCGGGGCTTTTTTGCGCGAAACAGTTTTTAGTTGTCTACACTGGCCCTCTTGCGCAAAAACATTTTCGGAAAAGGGGTTTTGCCCAAACGGGAACGTCAAAGCATTTGCACAAGAAGCACTGATTACGGACAGTAGAATGTCAGTGCTTTAGCACAAAATCAAACGGTCAGTGTAGATAGCTAGTTTTTGCACAAAAGCGGCCGCTTTTACAGAAAAACTTGTCAGTCTAGATGCAGCCAAGGTGTATAATAAAGGGAAATGACTTGGTAGAAAAATGTCAAAATTTGAGGCCCCTTTGTCTCCTGCGGCCCAGCCCAAATGGCCCTCCTGACCTCCCCTCTGATAGGGCCTGGTTGGACTACTCTGAATACTCAGCAGTCAGACTATCACTTGACATTTAATGGTGGTGCTTGTCACGGTGTGAAAAGCTGCGATTTCTGATGTTTGAAGTTTCTTATTTCCTAGCACACGGTGTGATTATGTCTGGGTGATTCGCTCAATCTCTCTTTGACAGTTGTATATCAACGGATCCAGTTTCAAGGAGCAGACATTCCTTGACTCATGAAAGAAGGGACAAAATAAAAATAAAGCCTCTGCCTGCCTCAATAAACTTGTTGCCATAGGAACAGTTACATACTAGCTCTCCCAAATGTGGGTCAGCAGTGACACCTAGAGGCCACAGACAGAATATCTTGTGTTCCTAAGGGAATACTCACACTCAACCTGATTTTTTTCTGGCAATAAACGTTGCCAAACCCAGAATGTAAGAAGCTTACATTTTCAACACACATACACAACCCGATTCTTCTCTCAATAGAGTGTATGGCTCCCACCAACTGAAATGGAATCACATGCATGCATCAAAGGACAGAATTTGGCCCAGAATATATACAGGCAGTCCCCAGGTTACGTACAAGATAGGGACTGTAGATTTGTTCTTAAGTTGAATTTGTATGTAAGTCGGAACTGGTACATATTGTAGGGGAAACTCTAGCCAAACATTTCTCCAGAGCTCAGTTTTATTCTCCCACACCTCACTTCCCTCAGTCCTTTATTCTCAAGCTGAGGTGTCTGCTGAGAAAAGCCGCTCCACGTCTCCCTGGTCGGCTGGGGGGGGGGCGGAGGCGTGTGGCACTAGCTTCGCGTCTCCCTAGTCTGCTGGGGGGAAGCAGCTAGTGTGGGGTTGCCTCACCCCGTTTGTAAGTAGGGATCCGATGCAAGTCGGATCCATGTAACCCGGGGACTGCCTGTACACGAACTGCATGATGTGCCGTATATGATAAAGCTGAATTTGATTTTGTTTACATCACTGTAAATCAGGAGTAATGCCATGAAAGTCAGCTAAGTTCCAGCCTAACCTGGATGTGAGTGAGGTTAGGCTCATGCCCAATACTTCATTATGTGATTCAATTATCTCCTACCTTAATGATTGCAAACTCTTACTTTAGGATATTTTGCTCACTTAACTTCAATTCATCTAAAAAAAATTATCCCTAGAATTAGAGAGGCAAGATGAGTGAGGTAATATTTGTTATTGGACGAACTTCTGTTGCTGAGAGAGAAAGAAGCTCTTTCAAAATTGTATTTCTCACTCATGGATTTGACTACATTACTACCCACATCCAGTGCCATTTCAATTACAGTTCAGTGCTTAGATTTGAGATGGGACCACCGTTACAGTCCAGGTTCTAACTCAGTAGTGCCAAAACCTTTTGAACTGTTTTCACAAGATTTCAGCCTGTAAAATAGAGATAACTCACATAACAATGCAGAACTACTTAATATTTGTAAAGCATGTAGGGATCCACAGATGTATGGTGCTAGATATATGCCAAGTATTCATACCGTTTAGTATTAAAAATATAGTACTAATTTATTCAAGTTCCACAATTTTTATAAATCTCTCATGCACCAAGATTATTGCTTCTGATATGAAGCAGGCTCTATTGCAAATGTATTGAACACCTGATATTATTGATGAATGAAACTTTTTTTTTTTTTTTGAAAAATAAATACAGGAAGTGTTCCAACAATGCTATCATAAATATTATCCCCTTTTTTTCTCATCAGTTCAAGAGCTGATCAAAATGTACTAAATTTCAAAAAGTTGAATTTGGAGATTTTAAAAAAGGAGTCATGTTTCCAAATAAACTATAAACCTGTGCAATTTCTCTCTTTTTTTTTTTTTTTTTTTTTTTTTGCACCAGCTGCATGACATGAAATTAAATGAAAAAATGAAAACAACAAAAACCCAGAGCCTAAATAAATAATTGAAAAGTAGGATTAAAAAATTAAAAGATGGCATCAGGCTAGTTCTTACGAGTCAACAATCTATCTATGAGGCATTTAGCCCACTGGAGCTGATTTTCAGAAGTGCTGATTACTCACAACTCAGTTGAACTCAGCAGGAGCTTTGGAGTCCCATGCACATTGGGTATAACCTGTGCAGCATATATACCGCCAGGGAGAATGCCTCTCAGCAATAAGGGCTGCTTTATCATGAGGTTGCAGGAAATTTCTGCTTCTCCCATCACAAAACTACAAACAATAAAACTGGAGATATTTTGGAAAACAAACTCCCTAAATCCTGCTAATGTAACTCTGGGATTCTTTCCCCCAAACTCTTTCTGCTTTGTACCCAAAAACACTGACTGTGATCAGAACATTTCTTTGCTCAGAGATGAGGCATCCTTGCCAGTATCAGCATTCCTAAGGGTACGTCTACACTACAGCGCTAGTTCGAACTAACTTAGTTCGAATTAGTTAATTCGAACTAAGCTAATTCGAACTAACGCATCTAGAACTAAAAACTAGTTCGAACTAGCGTTTTGCTAGTTCGAACTAGTAAGTCCACATTGAGTGGACTCTGAACAGGGCTTAATGATGGCCGGAAGCAGTGCCGGCAGGGCATAAAAGGAGGACTTAGAGCATGGAGATACTGTCTCAGGCTAGCCGAGGGCTGCGCTTAAAGGGTCCCGACCCCCACCCCGGACACACAGTTCTAAGGGGTGCCCCGCTTGCAAAGAAGTTCTGGCTTGGAGTGCCCTGAGTGCCCACACTGGGCACATCACAGCACTCGGCCATCAGCCCGGCTGCACTTGCCGCAGGCTGCCATCTGGGGAGAGGGAGTAATTGGGGGGCTGCAGGAGACCTTCCACCCCCAGAAGCCCGCAGAGCCAGCCCAGTCCTCCCCATCGGGGGCTCGTACCCCATTCCTCCCTCACCTCCTTCCACTTGCCCTTCCCTAGCCCCCCTTCTTATTGATGTACAAAATAAAGATAACGTTTCTTCCAACATTGACTCTGTCTTTATTGAAAAAAACTGGGGGAGACTGGGAAAAGGAGGTGGGAGAGGGGAAGAGAAAGGCTGGGAGAGGGGAGGGCAACTAACATGATCAGGGGTTGGGAACAGGTCCCAGATGAAGAAAGGCTACAGAGACTGGGACTGTTCAGCTTAGAAAAGAGGAGACGGAGGGGGGACAGGATAGAGGTCTCTAAAAGCAGGGGTTGGGTGGAGAGGGTGCATTCAGAAAAGTTCTTCCTGAGTTCCCATAAAGAAGGACTAGAGGACACCAAAGGAAAGGACTGGGTAGCAGGCTTGAAACTAGTAAGAGAAAGTTGTTGTTGTTGACAAAGCAAATAGTTAACCTGTGGAACTCCTTGCTGCAGGAGGCTGTGAAGGCTACAACTAGAACAGAGTTGAAAGGGAAGTGAGATCAAGTCATGGAGGTTGGGTCCATGGAGTCCTATTAGCCAGAGGGTAGGAGTGGTGTCCCTGCCCAAAGTTTGTGGAAGGCTGGAGAGGGATGGCACGAGACAAATGGCTTGGTCATTGTCTTCGGTCCATCCCCTCCAGGGTCCCTAGGGTTGGCCGCTGTCGGCAGACAGGCTACTGGGCTAGATGGACCTTTGGTCTGACCCAGGACGGCCATTGTAAGCTCAGGGCTCAGTGTCGGGGGTCTCAGTGGACCCCCTTGATTTTCATGCACACCTGCTCCTGGGTGGCCAGGCTGGCAGCTCTCCTGCCCTAGACGGCCACTTTCCTGTGCCTAGTGCGGAGATCGTGGACGAGGTCCACGATGTCCGCACTAGCCCAGGAAGGTGCCCGCCTCTTGCGGTCCAGGGCAAGCTCCCGGGAGCCGCCAGCCTGGTCCCGGCAAGAGGGGGTGGGCTGGGGGGCATCGGGTGGGTGGCTCTGTGCCGTGCCAGGTGCAGGGTCTGCTAGCTGGGTGCTGGCAGGCTTGCACCTGGCACGGGCACCGTAGCCAGCCCGTGCCCCTTTAAGGGGTCCGGGGCCGGGAGGGGGGCATAGAGTTTCCCTGGTGTTGGCCAGAGTGGCCACCAGGGAAACCTGGGGAGGGCTAGCCTCCCACTAGTTCGAACTAAAGGGCTACACAGCCCTTAGTTCGAACTAGCTAGTTCGAACTAGGCGTTAGTCCTCGTAAAATGAGGTTTTCCTAGTTCGAACTAAGCGCTCCGCTAGTTCGATTCAAATTCGAACTAGCGGAGCGCTAGTGTAGCGCATAGGAAAGTTAGTTCGAACTAACGTCCGTTAGTTCGAACTAACTTTCTAGTGTAGACATACCCTCAATGCCGTGTTATTTTAACGCTTCCTTTGTGTTTAATAACTGTGGCATAATAAAGGACCCACTGTGCCTGCAAAGAGCTAATGTGTAAACATGTAAATCAAGAATACTGAGGGCTCATTATCTTCCTGCCCTCTACTGCTGTGCTGTGTGGACAACAAGATAGGGAGGAGGATGTGCTTCCTAATTAATCATAAGCCATGGTGATAAATTAGAGATTTGGAAAAAAAAAAGTGTATTATGATAACTGTTCATGAAAATCCATAGAGAAGTGCTAAGAATGGAAATGAGGATGATAACAGCACCTAGGTACAACAGAGATAGATAGATAGATAGATAGATAGATAGATAGATAGATAGATAGATAGATAGATAGATAGATAGATAGATAGATAGATAGATTCTGCATAGAATGGATACACACACTTCTGATTATTATTGAAACAATTAATAATGAACATCCTGGGCCCAGAGCATCATAACACTGAGGCCCCACTATGGAAAGGGGATGTAGACCTGCCATAAATCCCACCTGGGATGCTGGAATGAGTTGGGGGCAGACTGTGGGCCAGGTAAAAAGAAAAAGGGGTGTTGGTAGCAAAAGGAAGTGTGGTCTATTCAGATTTGTGCCACAGCTATTCTACACCCTTGCACAGTATCATAGGGGCCAGCGAAGCAGGAGTGTGATCTACAGCAGCCATCAGGATGCCTTGGCAGGGGCCCTCAAGCCCCTGAACATGGAAGACACACGTAACCACTCCTCTGTCCCTGCACTGGTGCCTGGAAAGCAGACTATTCCAAGCCAAACTCCTTTTGGAGTCAATGAAACATCCCCCACCACCATCACTCCTGCAGTAGGAGTTCAAGGGATCTCAGAGAAGCCACATCTGAGTCTGTATGGCCTGTCTGGGGAAATTACCTATCAGGTGATGTACAGTGTAACCATCCATTCCTAGGAGCCTTGTAGTTATTCCAGTCAGATATGCAGGAAAGCTGTTTACAGCATGAGGATGCAAAAGGGGTGTGGCCAGTAACAGCTTTGCAAAGTGGGAAGAGCAAGCTTTGCCAACCGGGTCTTCAATAAGACATGCTATGAGTACTGGCTCTGAGCAGCCCTGTGTGTGCTAGGTTTGTTCACCTATCGTGAGATATCACCAGGCTATACTAAATTCAGTAATCAAGACCGTGACTTAAAATCTTATCCCCAACAGTCAATGTGTAGTGAGGGGGGGGAAGGATGGGGAGTTCTGCTCTATTTTTCCTTTCTGTCTCATCAGGGGGCTGGGCCAGGAAGATGAGAGTCAAAAACTGTTATAACCCAGGGCAAAATGTTTCAGAGGAGAAGTGTGCTACTTCTAGAAGGAAGGAAGTGAAGGCAGCAGCTCTACCATGCTCCCCTGAGGAAAGGCCTTGCTGAGACATGCTCAAAAGGTCATGGATTTAACAACTACCTTAGCTAATGCCTTCAAAAAGAAAATATAAGAAAGTTAGGGAACTGCATTGTCTTTCTCGTCCTTGTAAAGGGAAATCTCTTTGGTCCACATCCCCTAGGAAACAGACTTTCCAGTTTCTTTCTTGGGTCGTGTAAGAACCAGATGTAAGAAGCCAGGAACTGGAAGTGATACCAACCACTGTTTTGCCTCCATTATGTAGTGTTTTCAGAACTATGATTTTCTCTTTGGTTTGGGATTTGTTGGGAATGATGCAGCTTACTATGGAGGAAGTGAGGTCTCAATAGTAGTCAGAATCTGAGTTTTATGCCAGGTCTATACTGATATTTATGGAGGCACCACTTTTGCCACTCAGGGATGTGAAAAGAACATTTCCCTGAAGCTACATCTACACTATGGCAGTTTTGCAGAAGAGGAAATGCAAATGAAGCGCTCATTTGCAAATCTTGTGGTCTCATTTGCATACTCTCTTCCAATCCTTTTTGCAGAAGAGGTTTTGCAAAAAAAACTGCAGTGTAGACGGGGCCATTTTTCAGAAAAAAACCTTTTGCGCAAGATACTGTAAACTTCATTTTTTGAGGAATAAGGGATTTTGTGCAAAAGTGGTTTTTTTTCCGAAAAATGGCTCTGTCTACACTGCAGTTTTTTTCGCAAAAACCTCTTCCGCAAAAAGGATCGGAAGAGAAAATGCAAATGAGAGTGTGAGATTTGCAAATGAGTGCTTCATTTGCATTTCCTCTTCTGCAAAACTGCCATAGTGTAGACATAGCCTGAGTGTCATAACTTTTGCCTGCATAGGCACTTACATACACAGCGCTGTATCAGAGAGAGACACTTTCCAGTCAACATAGCTACCACTGCTCATTCAGCTGATTTTATTATGTAAAGGGGAAATCTCTCTCAAGTCAGCATAATGCAGCTATATAATCTGTATTGGTACAGTTGTGCTACTGTGAGCTTGTAAATGTAGACATGGCTTTAGTCTAGACCAGGAGTTGGCAACGTATGGCACACGTGCCATAAATGGTACGCAAGATAATGGCACTTGAGCCCCCCCCCCCCTGATCTGCCATGCAAGGAACACTAGCCCCCCCAGCTCCATGCATTGCTTTTTCCCTTCCCTAGCTGGAACAGGGTCATGCTAGTGTGGTGAAGCAGCAACGGCCTCCCTACCTCCCCTGCCTAAAAAAAGAGAATGTAGGCGCTCTGGGCACTTTGCTTGTGAGCAGCCAAGGCAGCTTCCAGCGGCATGTGGTTTCCAGAGTCTGGAGCATTTTTCAAGTCCCAGCAAGTCCCTGCCACTCACTGCAACTGCCCCACCACCACATGCCACGTGGCCCCCTCTCTGCCCCTGCGGGACTGCCTCTGCCATGCAGGGCCCCAGTCCAGTCCTACTACCTCGTCCTCCATTTCCAGGTGGCTGCTTATGTAACCCACATACCTAGTGTGGTTACTGAGCAATGCAAGTGGTACCTAGACCACAGCAACAGTTAAGATCAAGAGACCTCTACAGCATGGGGTGGGGGCCAGCCAGCATTTAGCTCAGTGGCTCCTATACTCAGCTCCAGAGGTCCCAGGTTCAAATCTGCCTGGTGGTGGTTATACTTGTTACAGCAGCCACCATTATCGCAGCCAGAGGAAGGAGGGTGGCTGGGTCTGAGAAAAAACCCATCGGAACTGCTCCCAGACCTCAGCACCTTGCAGCTGCCATTTCAGTCCTGGGAGGGGCCGCTCAGAGCCTGGCTGGGGCGCTGCAAGGTGGGGCATGGTCAGGCTTGGCAGATGCACTCCATGTGCTGCCGCTCTCTCCCACCCCTCCCCACTCCACCAGGGGAGCAGCAGTGTATGGAGCCATTTGCTCTGCCACTCTCCGCCATAAGCCGGGTCTGGAGGGGAAGATCGGGGCTTTCTTCACACACACACCCCACACATACCCTCCAGTGGGAAGTCAGAGCTGGTGCTGCAGCCTTGCGGCTGTGTAGGCTCCCCACTGCATGGGGGTGGAGGCTGAGCTCCCTCCACCTCCTCACCCTACTGGGGGAATGGCAGTGCAGTGATGCATGAGGCTTTCCCCACTGCAAGGAGGCATGAAGCCAGGTAAGCAGTCCCATTCATGACAAGACCCCCACACCTCAAACCCCTCCTCCCGCCAAGACCCTGCACCCACAGCTTGCTCCAACACCCTCCCTTGGTCTTGCACCCTCCCTCCTGGCCAGACACCCTACTCCCAGATTGCTTCTGCACCCTACCTCCCACACAGACCTCACAACCTTTCCCCCTTCTGCATCCTACCTCCCTCCCAGATCCTGCACCCCATTCCTATCCCACTCGCTGGCTGCTCTGTCTCACACACTGAACCCCTCATTTTTGTCCCTACCCCAGAGCCTAAGGGGGTCCATAAAATCCACAAACTCTGGAACCTCAGAAAAGTAAATCTGGCCTATGGGAAACCCCGAATTTCAGTCCTCTCTGTCCTTTCCCATAACCCCATGAAGCTGGAGTGCCAGAGAAGTGAGGTGTCTCCGTTGGGGGCCAAATGAGTGAGGGTTGGGGGTTTGGGGAGATTTTTTTGCTTCTCACCTGTGTGGCCCCCAACTGATTGTTCTGTGGGTCAATGGCCGCTCACATAAAAAAGGTTCCCCACCCGTGCCATAAATAAACAAAAAAATGAAACTTTTTGTGTTCAACATAAATTAATATTTTACTTTATTTCAAATGAAGTTTGATAAACTAACATAAGAAAGTTAAAACCCTTAATATATTTAATAATTTAAATCAAACCATTATCCCTAGCTGCAGCTCGTTCAGAAAATATGGTCACCTTACTCAGCCAGCTCCTACCCCCACTTCCTCCCCTTTTCTCCTTGAGATGCAGATCCATAAATAGAAGTGAATAAGTTAAATCTTGGCACACCACTTCTGAAAGGTTGCCGATCCCTGGTCTAGACTCTATCAGGAAATTCCCATGTGACCACAGGCATTCTATTCTATTCTATTCTATTCTATTCTATTCTATTCTATTCTATTCTTACTAGCCAATAGCCCTCCACATCCATCTCTCTCTCTCTCCTTCTCCGTCTGCCTCCCCCCTCTCTCTCAGCTCTCCTACGCTTCCTGCCTCTCTCCATCTCTCTCTTTCTCTTCTCCTCCCCGTCCTGCCTCTCATTCAGGGGACCACAGAGCCCAAATGGCCATTTGGGCTCCACGCTCCCCGTGCAGGACCAAGCGGCACAAGCAGCCATTTGGGCACCCCGCTCCCCGTGCTGCATGGGGAGTGTGGCACCCAAACAGCCGCTTGCGCCTTTTGCTCCCACGTGGCAGCCCGGCGGCCCGGTTGAGCGGCGCAGAAGTCACCCGAGCACCACAGCGGGAGGCAAAGGAGGGCGAGGCGGTGACATTCACAGCAAGGTGCAAGTAGTGCCATGTGCATGCAGTGCTCCAGGGCACTGCAGCCTGCTGAAGTGGGGGAAGCAGCAGTGCAGGAGGCGCTGTCCCAACCTCTCCCCCTGTGCAGTCACTCCTGCATTGCTCACTGCCCCAGCTCTGCCCGCAGCTGCCCCAGCTCTGGCAGCTGTGGTAAGTCAAGCACCATGTTCTGGCTCCCCAAGAACTTGACAGTGGGGAGCCCCCAAGAGCCTACTGCTGGCACATGAGCCCAGCTGGGACCCCTACTCCTAACGCCTGTCCCCAGGCTGCTGTCCCAAGCACCGCAACCTCCCTCCCACCCCAGGTTGTCATGCCTGCAATGTGGGGTCTGCCAGCTACTGTGCCACATTTCTTCACATTGAAAGCCCTGTGGGGTGGGAGTGGAGGAAGGGGAGTAAGAAGTTGGTTTAGAAGCAGTAAGATCAGGCTCGAGCTGGGAGAAGGAGGACGGGGGACAGAGAGGAGGTAGGTGGGATGTAGAATGACATGATGATGTCACTCTGTTGTCCCACAGAATTTTTTTTTTAATGTATAGAGTGATGGTCTGATTCCTGTGTCCTAGAAAGCAGGAGGTTCTGTGTGCATGTGCCAAAGACTAAATGGTTCGCTATTAAGAAATTACCATTTGTTTTCAAGCTCTCTCCAGAAGGAGAGTTAAAGAGCTTGAGGATACCTCACAGGAAGAAACTCCCAAGTATATCATCCTGGAGTCTCCAAGGGGTTTTTGCATTTGGGTGGTATCAGCAATCCAAATCCAAAGTCAGGGAATCTGTGACCTTGGGGAGTTTTTAAACAAAAGCTTCTAGTGGCAGGGTATTTTAAAGTCTCTTGCGGGCCCCCACCTTCTGCACTTGAAGTGCCAGAGTGAGGAACAGCCATGACACAGTTCTTGTCAAACATCTTCAGGGTTTTTTGTGCGTAAACACTGAAAACCCCACAACCAAAAGTATGCTGGTATTCAAGAGAGAATCAAAGAAATAATTTTGTTTAAAATTGCTACTTAAAAACTTGAAAATTTGAAAAACTTGCTAGTCAAAAACTTGAAAATTTTCAGTTCTCAACAAAGCTCCAACTAAATCATTAAAAAAAGATTTCAATGAAAAGTAAAATGAATTCAGTGGTGTCAAACTTTTCCAAGAGGGAAAATCTATTTCCTTATCAACTGTAATAATCTCTGCTTTTCAGGGCCCTTCTGGAGGTAAATTTTTCAATTCTCTAATAGAAAGGCATTTTGAAAGTATTTTGAAATCCTTCTCTGAGACGCAACAACCACAGATATTAGCCAAAGGAGCAAACTCCTGGGGCTCAGTTCCATGGCAGAAATAACAATCTCTCTAACATCAGTTTTCTGAAGCTGTTATTACTATTACTGATCATCATTCATTTGGACATGGCCAAGAAATATATATTGATCCTGCCAGTCAGGATTGATACAGGGCTCGCAGGCTGGTTTATATTTGCAATAAACACTTCCCAAGTTTAATTAACAATGATATTCAGAATGTATCCACATCTTGGACAGCGTTTAGCAGGGATGGGGCTAAAGCCCACGCTCTCAGCAAAAGTATTTACTGCTAAGTTACCAGGCCTGAAGAGAACGGGGTTAAGTTCAGCTGGACCTGACTTTCTTATTAGGGAGGGGGAAATGACCTATACCACTGGGGACATGGAAGGTATCACTTCCTCTAGAAGTTAGAACCAATCTAGGCACTAGGTTTTCCCTGACATATGTGTTCAAATTTCTATGAGTTTCCTTTCCCTCTATACTTTGCATGGTCTCCGAATTGTGTGAGGCCTTATCCTTGCACTAGTTGAAAAACTGGACAGAAATAAAGTTGGATGGACAAAAAAAGAGGGGGGGGGGGAATGAAAATGTTACATAAGAACATGAGAACAGCCATACTGGGTCAGACCAAAGGTCCATCTAAACCAATATCCTGTCGGCCGACAGTGGCCAATACCAGATGCCCCAGAGGGAGGGATCACAACAGATAATTGTCACATAATCCCTCCCCTATCACCCACCTCCAGAGAAATAGAAGCTAGGGATACCATTCCCTACCCATCCTGGCTAATAGCCATTGATGGAACTAACCTCCATGAATCTATCTAGCTATTCTTTGAACCCTGTTAAAGTTCTAGCCTTTACTGTATCCTCTGTCACGGAGTTCCACAGGTTGACTGTGCGCTGAATGAAGAAAAACTTCCTTTTGTTTGTTTTAAACTTGCTGTCTATTAATTTCATTTGGTGACCCCTAATTCTTTTATTGCGGGAATAAGTAAATAACTTTTTCTTATTCACTTTTTTCATACCAGTCATGATTTTATAGACCTCTATCATATCCCCCCCCTTAATCTCTGCTTTTCTAAGATGAAAAGTCCATGTCTTTTTAATCTCTCTTCGACTACATCTACACTGTAGCCTTCTTGTGAAAAAGCTTATGCAAATGAAACTCGGCATGGAATATAGCCATGCTTCATTTGCATAATTAATAAACAGCTGTTTTTGTGAAAGAGTCTTTTGCGCAAAAAAGAGCAGTGTAGACGGCTCCTTTTTGCGCAAAAACCCCGTCTTGCACAAGAGCCGTTCTTCCTCATTTTTTCAAAATAAGCGTGAAGTGTAGACGTACCCTAAAAGAGTAACTGCTCTGTTTTTCCATTCACAAATCTAATGTATGTTTCACTTTTTATATAGATTATATAGTTTGTTCCTTTACTTCTTCCTTAGCTGGGACAACAAAAACAGACTAGTCAATTTCATTTTGAGTTCCAGATTGGTTTCTTGCTCAGATTCTCATGCACTAGATAGAAAGAAGCAAGGGATGTTTCTTGGATGCGTGGTTGAATTTTCAGTGCTATTCTTTGCTATTAAATTTTTTATGATAAAATGAATTATATTAGCCCCGAGGTTTGTAAAAGTTTATATTTTTTAATAAAACCTAAATTTGTGGGTAAGTTTGACCTGAGAGCAGTACCCTGAAACTAAGTCTGCTTGGCTTTAAATCATAAGTGAATCAAATTTGCCACTGGAGGGCTCTGTGGCCATGGTTAATAGAGAGAAGGAGCAGGAGTATGGCAGCACTTATTCTGATGCAGATGTCCCTAGGGTTAAGATGACAGTATAATAGATTGAGATGTTTGTTTGTTTGTTTGTTTGTTTGTTATCTCCCCCCTCTGCACAGTTTGTGAGGGCTTCCAAAGACTCTGGCTCAGGACACACTAGAGTCATTGTCCTCCATTTTCAGGCACCTTGCTGGCTTCCTCTCCCCTCTGTTCCTGTTAGTGGAGGGAAAGGAAAAAGTCTATAACAGAGAAAAAACTCTTTGGGGGATCCAAACAGCAGCTGCACATGGTCTAGAAGTCTGGGTAGTGCGCTGGACAGAATAAGCCAGGATCTTTAAATTCTTCCCTCCTTTAAGGCCGCATTCTGTAAGGTGAACAGGTAAGATAGAACCACAACATGTAGGTGACCTTGAGACATGAGCACCTTTGCCTTTCTCTAGCTCTAGGGCAGAAGGCTGCCTGCTTTGATCTGGAACTGGACTACGAAAAGCTCAGTGGTTGGGAACAATTTAGGGTCGTGGCTAGATCTTATCTCTTGTCATAAATATGAAAAGCTCTGTCTTATTATGCCTCCCCAGGTCATCTAGTCCCACTCCTAGCCTGTGTGCCCTGTGTCACCATGGCTATGTCTGCACAGCATAACTGACATTATTCCAAAGTAACACAGTCCACGTCTACACTACAAGCAGTTATTTCGACGCAATGTCAAAATAATGTTGAGCTAGAGGACTTCTTATGCCAACTCCTGTGACTCTCATTATACAAGGAGTAAAGGAAGTGAAAGGAAGAGTGCTCCTTCTTGGACTTCCAGCTGTGTACACAGTGCCAAAAGCTGAAATAAGCTATTTCAACTTAAGCTGTGCAGTTGACATAGCTCAAGTTGCATAGCTCATTTTGGCTTTAGCCCTGCTGTGTGGACACGCCCCATTAGTGGTAGTGATACAGACAGTAAGATCCAAATTACTGCAGTGTTGGACCCCTTGTCACTTTTTTATGTCTAATAATTCACTAGATGGCAGGAAACGTGGCCCCTCTGTGCACAGAAAGCCAAGCCACAATACGGTTACTGTGAGTGAAGGAGACAGTTACTTCATTCAAAGTTCTGTTCACATGAATCCCCAGCCTTGCTAGAATCATTCGATAGAAACCCGCTAAGCTTCATCGAGTCTCTTGGAGATAAGCAAATGCCCCTGCTATGTATCTGCAGATCACTTTGCCTGGCTTCCATTCTCACTTGTGCAGAGCATGAAGACCTGCATGTGCTTCCCTTGCCATGGAAATACAGAGCATGGGAAAAGGCCAGAGCTGATGATACCAATCAGACTGCATGCTCAAGGATTCCACTGACATGACCCACAATGGAGGAAAGTCTTCCTCCAGGCAGGGGGGGGCAATAAGTCAGCTACCAATGGATCACAAGGAAGTCAGAGAAGGTGCCATAGGGACACAGTGTAAGTAATGTTATTTGGTGGTGCATTGAATCTGCTTTTCTAAAGCACCTTCCACACTCACAGCACATTACAAGCCACCCTCTAAGCACATTACAGAGCAATATATAACAGCTTCACAGTGACCAGCCAACTCAATGAGCCCAGATCCCACACTGACTGAAATAGATGGCAGATCTTTGTAGTTTTTCTACCAAGACACCAACATTTTCCTCTTTTGTGTTCTCAAAATACCATGTTCTATAATTTATTGCAGACCTTGGTTTAACATCCCAATGAGAGTAGCCTGTACTGCACGTGAGAATGCTATAAATTACAGACCTTCACCCTGTCACCTTCTGAAGTTGCAGGCAGTTGCCTGCATGATTTCAAAGGAGGCCTTACTTTAATGTCACTCTGAGTCAGTTGCCCTGACCTTTCTTACCTCTCAAGACTTTTCTTGTCCTCTCATAAAGTGTCAAAGTGGACAAGAGGCCTCACTTTTGGATGCCCTTCAAGCACCCAGGGCTTTGTTTCTAAATAGTAAATGCAGCAGTGCTCTCAGGGTATGTCTACACTACCCCGCTAGTTCGAACTAGCGGGGTAATGTAGGCATACCTCACTTGCAAATGAAGCCCGGGATTTGAATTTCCCGGGCTTCATTTGCATAAGCGGGGAGCCGCCATTTTTAAAACCCCGCTGGTTCGAACCCCGTGCAGCGCGGCTACACGGGGCACGAACTAGGTAATTCGAACTAGGATTCCTATTCCGAACTACCGGTACACCTCGTTCCGAATAGGAATCCTAGTTTGAACTACCTAGTTCGAGCCCCGTGTAGCCACGCTGCACGGGGTTCGAACCAGTGGGGTTTTAAAAATGGCGGCTCCCCGCTTATGCAAATGAAGCCCGGGAAATTCAAATCCCGGGCTTCATTTGCAAGTGCGGTATGCCTACATTACTACCCTAGTTCGAACTAGGAGGGTAGTGTAGACATACCCACAGTGTGTTACCAGATCTATTAGAAAATGCCTCCATAATCAGCACCTAGCAGATGCTTCTATGACTCATGGCAGCAAATCCAGCTAGAAGAGGAGGAAACATTTAATTTTGGGGATGATCCTAACCCCAGATCTCAAATGGGAAGCTTCTGAGGTTTGTAGCTATTCTGATGTGGAACTGAATTTCACAGTTCAGACCCCACTCTTCATCAAACATTGGGCATGTTTCATAGATGCTTTTGTTATTGTAGACCATGGCTGCTGTTCTTTGGGAACCACTGAAATATTCAGGAAGGGCACCATTGTCTATCCGATCACCCGTGTCTCCAAGGTATATTATCAAAGCAAAGCTTTCCTAAGAGAGGGAATAAGAGCTTTCTATAGTCTGCTTCATTCTTTGCCCTTCTTGGAGAACCATTTTGTGGCTAACTGCTGTCTGCTGAGGGAAGCTACTCCCGAATCCTCTTTCTTCTTCACCTTGCTCCCTAATGTCATCTTCACTCTTGCTGAAGGCTCTTTTTCACATTACTCTGTTTTCTGTTCAATCACCTCATCTCCAGAAATCCCTAGAAAGGTCTCAACTGTCCTGCCAGTCTCCAGCACACATCACAGAGACAAAGAGGAGGTGGATGGTGATCTGCTTTAGAGTTAACACTAGAATCTTTTCCTTTGAATGGAGCAACTCAGATGTTGGCCCCTTGAAAACAAAATAAAGGAAGCCTCAGCGAATTTAATTTGTATTGCAGGGAGACTGGGAGGCTTTCAAAGGGAGGACATTCTGAATGTGGTGCTTTCCCTTTATCCACTTCATTTGGACTGATCCCAACTAGGATCTTTGATGACTTTCTACATCCTTCCTGGTGTTTGTCAGGATCATGTACACATGGCCATTGTCCCAAGGACTGGGGAACGGTTCCTTCTGAATGCCTAATTAACTTCCCATTAGCATTTCTTATAGAGAGCAGATGCAGCCTTTCCATCCCAGCAAACAATGCCATCTGTTGTTCCCCTGCTGCAATTTCCATCTGAAAGTCTGCTCTGGGTTCTATATTTAATAGCAGATGTTTGGAACTGCCAGAAAAAGTAACATTTAAATTTGGCATGGGGAAGGGTTTCTCCTCCCTTTGAAGGAAACAGGAGGATGTTTTGTTTCTCTTTTATCAAAGGCCAATTTAATGTGAGTGAAGGATGCAAGACTGACAGCTCCAGAATCTGCAACTTCTCTCCACAGCATAGGTACAGCATACGCTATGACGATATAAGCTTCCACCCCAGCTCCCTTTGCCAATCAGCCTCCACTCTGCACTAAGAATTGTGGCTGTGCAACAATTTTTCTGCACAATTTTCCTACCATTGCTAATAGCAGTGCAGCTCTCCAGGGATAGCAATGCCGGGAATGCTAACACAGAGAGAACTCCCACAGCTACTGCTGTTTGCATTACTGTGCTGTTACCTTCTCTCAGTACTGGAACTCCCTGGTGTTAGCAGCAGTAGAAAATATTCACCAAATACTCAAGTGCAGACGTGGCTCCTAAGAATTTATTTTCCATGGCCTCTTCAGTCCCTAAGTTATGCGCTGTGGTTGCCAACAAGGAGGCTTTTTTGTGGTAGGAGCTGGACTAGGACCTACTAATGAATTTCACACAAACCACTAAAAGAGCCATTATCTGGCTCATTACTGGCCTGAATGAAGTCGCCTGAGATCAGTGACCTAGAGGAAAAAGGCATTGAATCCCATTACTTAGTCCCTGTAGCAGTTGAGTTTCCCAGGATATAAATGCTGAGTGAAAAACAGAAGCAGGAAAACCAAAAACATATAAAGAAGCCAACAAAGGTTCTGGGCCATTTTTAAACTCTCCTGTTACTTCTGAAAACATTAGCAATGTAGCCTACTTCCTCGGTAATGAGATCCAGTTAAATGGGTGACAAGAATTGGTGAATATGGGGAATGGACTAGAAGAAAATTCTAGCTCTGAACATCACCAGAACTTGGGGAAGTTAGGATCTAGACTGGAAGCCAGTAACTGTGGCCAATTTCCATAACAGGCCAGATCAAAACCCTCAAAGTTTGGGGACCTTTTCAACTGACTCCAAAATCTGTGACTTGGGCCCATCTCAAGTAAACATCAAACTGAACAATAGTGGTGACAACTAGAGTTGCTTAAGGAACAGGCAACAACATTTCACAAATGTTTATATTTTTAATCTGGTGTCTTGTCATTTGAATTCTGAAAAACAACAACACTTCAATTCATTAACTAGCTGTTCAAAAACAGTGGTGTGGGGGAGAGGGTCAACTTTACACGTTTTCAAGTGTCTACATTTTAATCATATTTTTATATGCCAGTTTGGTTTTTGAATGCTGACCATACGATAGGCAATTCAAAGGAAGGCCATGGCAGGTATGATGTTGTAGTAGTGCAGAAGAATATTCCCCACCTGGTTGGATTCTCTACTCTAGATCAGTGTTTCTCAACCAGTGGTACAAGTACCCTTATGGGTACTCGAGAGAAGTCTGGGGGATACATCAACACAACTGAAATTTGGAGAAAACTGAGTTTTTGTTTTAAGTTTAATCAGCTTTATGTTTAATCAGCTATGATTAAGTTGTTTATAAACAAATGTGTTGCAATGGTAGAAAAAAATGTATGTCTCTAAAAACTGTAGGTATTGAGGGTACTTATAATTTTTTAAAGGGGTACTTTATAAAAAAAAAGGTTGAGAAACACTGCTCTAGATCACTGGAAGGTGCTTGTTTTAAACTATGGAATGGTTATAGCCATCTCAAGCAGCGTCCCATTCTTTCCTTAGTGATGAACTGCTCTTGTTTTCCTCTTCAATTGAGTCCTTAGAAAATCCTCCGTAGGGCAAGAGATGGATTGTTTTTCCATTTGGTTCCTCCCATTGCTGCCCTCCTCACTGTCTCCTGTACTGTCAGGTGCCCCCAGGTGCAGCTCTCTCTGTCAGATTCACTCCAGCAGTTTGCTTCACTGTCAGGCTTTCTGCTTCTCTGTGTGCTTGTGTTGTGCCCATCACCACACTGCCTAGGCCTGCTGCCTGCTGTCCTCATGCTCCCTTCATTACCACTAAAGATATAAACAGGTTCCTCCCCATCACGATAAGGAGTCTATCGGTTTTCAGGGCTATTACTCCTGTTCTGTAGCCCCATCCTCTCAGGACTCCACATTGACAGCTGCTATGAATCACTCCTCCCCATTCTCTCAGTTACAAAAGGATGGATGTCAGTCTGGGTTCACACACAGCTTGAGGAGATAAGGACTTTGCCAGCTAGAGTAGGCAGCAGTTGGAAATTGCGCTGAGAATTAACAATTACTACATTACATTCCTTGATGGTTCTTTTATAGTCTGGAGCAGCTGGACAAGACTCAATTGCAAAGGGAAATATCAGTTTCATTTTGTCTTTAAATGTTGCATTGTGCCATTGTTAAACAGATGTTTTCTGGGTGCAACAGCAGTCACCCTGCTCGAGATTCTGCTTGAGATCCACAGCAGCTCATTAACCTAATTAACAGGGTATTTCACCCATTGGAACACACAGACCTCTGCAGCAGCAGCTTTTCTGGGAAATGACAGAGTTTTAGTTAATTTCACCAATCTTGTATAGCCTGGGCAAACGCAGGGAGCAAGGATTTAAAACAGTTTGGCTACGTCTATAGTGCAAGCCTCTTTCGAAATAGAGCATCTAGACTACAATCAGTACTTTTGAAAAAGCAAGCCGCTTTTTTGAAAGAGATCACCCAGGCAGTTTGGATGCTCTCTTTCGAAAAAGCAGTTTGCATTACATAGCACCTTTTTTCAAAAGAGCACTTTCCAAAAAAGGCATTATTCCTCGTAAAACGAGGTTTTCTGTGGTTAAAAAAACTGTCGCGTTCTTTCAATTTACTTTCACGCACACCCTTTGATGGGCTATAGCTGTTATTTATTGCACATAGTCCCTTCTAACTGTAGCTACATGTTATCCCATTTCTACCCAGGAGGAAATATGGGACTGTATTTTATCATATAGCTTTTTATTGGGGTGTTGCTTCAATTAATCCTCTTATCAGTCATCTCTTCCTCTTCCCACTCTCTTCAGAATGGGCCCTGCAGGCAGTATCTTTTTGCGACACACCAGGGGTACGTCTAAACTACATGCCTCCGTCGACGGAGGCATGTAGATTAGCCAGATCGGCAGAGGGAAATGAAGCCGCGATTAAAATAATCGCGGCTTCATTTAAATTTAAATGGCTGCCCCGCTCTGCTGATCAGCTGTTTGTCGGCAGATTGGGGCAGTCTGGACGCGCCGCGCCGACAAAGAAGCCTTTCTTGATCGGCACAGGTAAACCTGGTTTCACGAGGCATACCTGTGCCGATCAAGAAAGGCTTCTTTGTCGGCGCGTCGCGTCCAGACTGCCCCGATCTGCCGACAAACAGCTGATTGGCAGAGCGGGGCAGCCATTTAAATTTAAATGAAGCCGCAATTATTTTAATCGCGGCTTCATTTCCCTCTGCCGATCTGGCTAATCTACATGCCTCCGTCGACGCACCCCAGCAAAAAACAGGGACAAGCAGAGGCATAAGTAACTATGACAGGAAACTCTCAGGGCATGTCTACACTGCCACCCTAGTTCAAACTAGGGTGGCTAATGTAGGCATTCGAACTTGCAAATGAAGCCCGGGATTTAAATATCCAAGGCTTTATTTGCATGTTCCTGGGCGCCGCCATTTTGAAATGCCCCATAGTTCGAACTCCCTGCCAGCAGCTACATGCAGCACGGACTAGGTAGTTCAAATTAAAGCTCCTAACTAGAACTACCGTTACTCCTCATTGCAGGAGCGATCACATTGCGGAGCAATCACACCTCACGTGCATTTTTGCACAAAAATATCGAAAGAGCAGAGGGATTTTTCCAGTGTAGGTATTCCTCTTACTATGAAGAATACTCCTTTTTGTGCAAGAACTCTTGAGCAAAAAAGTGTGTGTGGATGGGAAACGGGGTTTTTTGCACAAAAAGAGGCAATCGAAAAAAGCACAGGTGCCCTGGTGGCCATTCTGTAAATAGCAATCTGAGTTTCCTTTAGAGAGAGCATCCATGGAGTCTGGATGCTCTCTTGCCAAAAGCGCATCACTTTTCCAATGCACTTTTGCAGTGTGGATGCGCTCTTCTGCAAGAAGCCTGTAGTGTGGATATAGCCTGAGACAGGAATAGAGCCCAGCATCCCAGGCCTATTTTTGAAGCAGATGTGGCCCTCTAAATTTCGAAAGTGAAACCACCTCGGGGTACAGGATCTTTAGAAAAAGGGAGTTTTTTTGAAAGACCAGTGTCAGATGGCAGTTTCACTTTCGAAATAGACTTTTCGAAAGAACGCTGTGATGCAATTATGCAAATGAAGTGTGTGATATTTAAATCTCCACTTCATTTGCACTTTGGATCTGACTAATTTACATCCCACTTTTGAAAGAGGGATGTAGTTTAGACATAGCTTTTATGTCCATGCACCAGCCTCTTCTTATCTCTCTTCTGCGCCTCTGCATCCTCCAGAGATGCTCTAGTTCAGGAATGGGGCCCCTTGAGGTTTGGGGTTCCATTCAACTGCAGCAGGGTGAGCTGGCACTCCACCCACCCAGCAAGTCTATGAGCCTCAGTGCCCCCCTGCACGGCTGGAATGCCAAAACTAGCTCCCCAATGTAGTCAGGGGGAGTCTCAAGCCTTCTGGGTTGGAACAAGGCACAGCTGCATCTGGCCCACAGGCTCTGCCTGATGAGTGGGAGGAAGCAGCTCAGCATCGCAGTGCAGGGAAGCTCTGTCCCTGCGCTTGCTTGCAGGCTCCACCCCCATCAAGCCCACTGACCGGGAATATTCCTGCAAGTGTAGGTGGTACACAGCCACATGTGCCCCTGCCCCCTCCTGCACAGACCTCTGCACCTTCACTCCCAGACCCCTTCTGCACACTAAATCCTTCATTTTAGGCCCCACCCCAAAGCTTGGGGGGGGGGGGGTCTCACAGAATCTACTATCCTCTGGACCTAGGGGAAAATCCTGAGCTTTGGCTCTCCCTTTCCTCCCTCTCCCCCCCAGTGGAGTTGGAATGAAGTATCTTTTCTGCATGGTCAGTGAGGGTATTTTTCTCCTTCTCACTGCAGGGCCAGGTCTGTGAGGATTTCCTCCCTCCCTCCCCCCCCCCACTTTTCACTTTCATGTGGCTCCAAACTGATTTTTCTGTAGGTCAGTGGCCTTCCACACAAAAAAGGGTCCTCGCCCCTGCTCTAGCTAAGTTCAAAGTGACAAAGCCTGCCAGCCTGACCTATTAGCACAACATGGAACCTGTGAAAGAGCCATTCAAGTGGCAAGGAAGCCATTTAACAAGCATTGGCCAAGGCCAGGGATATCCGGCCAGTTTCTGAATTTACTGTGTTAATGGACAGGCCTTTCGTTTAACATTTTTTTAAAAAAAATATTTCTTTATTGTGTGGCTGAAGGTTATAAAATCACAGCTCTTAAACTGTTGTCCCGTCCCCAACGGGCTGTCGGGCATAGGGAGACCAGTTGAATAGCCCTGCCTAGGGCCCCAGAATTCCTAAGGCTGTGATGGAGGCAGCACAGGGGGCTGATGGAGAGTGTTACAACAGGTGCAATCGCAGAAGGGGCTGCAGAGCCTGATGAAAGCGCTGCCCAGCACCGAGAAAGCCGGAGGAAGGGGGCGGGGGGGGGGGGGTTAACAGGTCAGACTCAGGCGCGCTGGCAGAGCTGCGCTGGAGGACAAGCTGGAATTAGGAAACGCTGAAGTCCAGCTGCTCTTGCACCATATGCTAAAGCTCCCTCGGCTGCCCGTGCTGTGTCCGCTGGCCTCGCACCTTCAAGGCTGTTTCAAAGGCTCCTCTACCTTTAAGAATCACGGGGGAGGGAGGGGTTAGGGTCCAGCTGCTTCAGCCCCACCCTATTCCTTAACTCCGCCCGTCACCAGTTTCCTCTAATCCGATTGGTTGATTCCGCTGTCACTCACCCTCTCTCTTCTACGAGTCGCACCTATGGCCGACGCTCCAATCTGTCACAATACAGGGCGGCGCTGATTGGTCGCCCTCTCTCTCTCTCTCTCTGCTGGATGATGTCTCCTCCTCCAGCTGGGAAAGTAGTTCTTGTCAAGCCTCTGGTTACATTGTATCCAGTGAGTGAAAGTTACCTGGGGAGGCGGAATGGGCCCGAGCCCGGCGGAGGAGCGAGCGTGACCTGGGGACACGCTCGGAGCCCTGGAGCAGATTCCTGACCTGTGAGTATCTGTGCAGACCCGGCTCCCCCGAGGGGCAGCGAAGCAGCATGATGCGTGCGGAGAGAGGTGAACACAGGCTCCTGGCTCTTGGAGCGAGTTCCCAGCGCCTGGGATAGCGCAGGACAGGGAGCAACAAACTGTGCAGTTGCTAACCATGTCATTTGCAGAGTGCTTCGGAAAGGGGGAGTGGGAAATCAGCGAGGCAGATCTCAGCTAGGAAGGAGGGGAGAGAATGGGGCAGTCCTCCATATATTGGATGCCGCGTGTGGTTGATGGCAAAGTGACACTTGAGGGAAGGGGAGGATGGTTTGCTAGCTTTTTCTCGTAATCAGTAAGTCATTTAAAGAGGCTTTGAGAAAGAAGTAGCTGCAGTTAATGCAGAAAGCCAGAGAGAGATTAGTTGATATCTTTTCCCTCTTTCAGGAGTGTTTGGAAAAGCTTGGAAGAACACTTCCAAGGGGAGGAAGGGTGAGTAGGCTGGTGTTTTTTATTGAGCATCGATGGAGATTTATTTTACAAATTGGAGTTTAAGGTTGGGGGGAGGTTTAGGAAGAAAAATCCGTTTGCTCTGACTTAACCCTCGTGCTCAAGATGTGCTATAATAACTGCTCAGTGTACTACAAATATTTGTGTCTGAGCACCTGAATAGTCAGACGTTGTCTGTCAAGTCCAGATCGTCAATGCTTAATCGTTCTCTCTTACAAGTTTATTAAAATGTGCAGCGAGAAGTGTGGAAAGACTCAACAATATGGTGTCAGACAATTAGGTGATAGTGTGAACCCAGCATGTTGTCGGGATAACTGGGTGCATTGTTCTCATAATCCTGGAGCTCTGTACAGTTTGTATACACTTAGAATATTAGCAGTGAAATATTTAACAAATGCTTTGGGCACTGGGCTTTTTTTAAACAAAGTGACTGTTCACACCTAGAATACAGTGTTGATTCATTTTTTGTTTGTCTCTAAATATTTCTCCGGATCCTTCTCCAGTGATCTTCCTGATAAAATAATGAACTGCAGAAATAGCAGCAGCAACACAATTCTGAAAGTTTGCAATTTTGTGTAAATGGTTGATTCAAATGGACTGATTGTTATGTCCTGTTCTGTTATGACAGCGTCTGCCATGTCACATTGCCCTTCCTTGGGTTTCTCTAGGAATTAAAAAGTTACAGCTCTATTTTTCATAAGCCCATTAATACTGTTTGAGTTCAGACTTCTTTACACCAAAGAAAACAGCTTCATACAATCACTCCTTTCAGGAGGAGCCATCTGATCGTCAGGGATACCTCTCCATATGGAGACAGCCCGCTTGTTTAATCTCTCTTCTTCCTTTGCTGTGGTCTTCTTTCGAAATAACAAGCAGAGCATCCACACTACCAAGCCCGTTACTTCGAAATAATGGGCTGGTTATTTTGATATAATAACTCCTGCTTTCCACAAGGAATAACGCTAATATCAAAATAGTTACAGTAGAGTCTTGATTATCCAACCTAAACGGGACCAAAGGATGGTCAGATAATCGAAATGTCGGATAATACGGAAAATACCTTGCGGGGGTCCAAGGTATTTTCCCTGTCAGCTGCCACTCTGCAGACGCTTGGCTGCTTCATGGGGAGTCGCGCTGCCCCCGACCTCCCCTGTCTCCCCCAGCCAGTTGCGCTGCCCCCGACCTCCCTTATCTCTCCCAGCCTGTCGTGCTGCCCCTAGTCCGTCTGTAAAGCACCAAGCACAGTGTTATGCAAATAATAATATGGAACCCCTGCAAATGCTAGTGATTTCCATTCTATTGGTGGTATCTTCAGGGCAGGCACAAAGTATGATGAGGGGACATGTGGGAGAAACTTGTACTGACTATTTGTAGAGCTTTGTGTGGATACAAAATTTCCATCCATATCCGCATCTGCAAAAGTGATCAACGGATATCCACGTATGTGGATGTCTATACCTGCAGATATAAAGTGGATAGCCATAAATTTGTCCTATATACAAAATTTGTATCCACGTTCATATTGGTAAAAATAAGCTATGGATATCTGCGAATTTGCAGGTCTCTACCTATTCTCCTTGCCCCTCTAATTTTCCCTTTCCAACTCATGTTAACCCATCCTGGTCTCTTTTCTCCAGAATCTGGCTCCTGTTGATATAGGAACATTTTGTTCTTCTTCAGGTGATATCCCCATGGATGCTCCTCTGTTGGTGTTGAGTGGTCCCCGGAGCCGCAGATCAGAATTTTTCTTAGCAGTTGACGGTTGGGCAGCTCACACACAAAAGGTGCCTCACACCACTTGACCATTAGGTGCCTCCTGTGACAGCCCTGATTCTCTTCCCCTCCACTCCCCTCAGTTCCTCTTCAACTGGATATGGAACGAGGTGCTGACCTTGGGCACAAATGATGCGTGTGGCCTTATAGTGACCCTGTCCTTCGTGAATATAGTATATGGTGGACCCACTATGAGGGCCCCTATCTCACTAGCCCTCCTCACAGAGGTGATGGCCACTAGGAACAGCATCTTCATGGTCAGGAATGGAAGTGGGCAAGTGGCCATAAGCTTGAATGGGGGCCTCATGAGGCAGTCTAGAGCTATGTTGAGCACCAAGGCTGGGGCTCTGCAAGGGGGGATATAGGTTGTGGAGGCCTTTGAGAATCGCCTCGTAATTGGGTGGGCAAACACGGATGCCCTGTCAATACACTCATGGAATGCCGCGATCGCTGCCAAGTGCACCTTGATGGATGCAATGGATAGGCCTTCATTCTTGAGATAGTCCAGGATTACATGGAGAGGGGCTGCACCAGAATTGGCTTGTGTCTGGTGGCACCAGGCTGTAAATTGTTTCCATTTGTGCAGGTAAGTCTTCCAAGTGGATAGCCTCCTACTATGGGGGAGGATGTTTCTCACCTGTTCTGAGCATTGGGATTCTACCCCCTGAAACCACAGAGAAGCCAGGCGTGGAGATGCAACGTGTGTGGTTGGGGGTGCAGTACCTTGCCCCCGTTTTGAGACAGAAGATTGCATTGGGATGGCAGTGAGATAGGTGGCTTGACTGCCAGGCTCTTCAGGTATGGGAACCAATTCTGTCTGGATCATGATGGAGCTATCAGGATGACCCGAGCCCTGTCTCATCGAATTTTGCACAGGATCCTGGGTATCTGCAGGACTGGGGGAAACTAATAGTGGAGAGATTTGCTACATCACCCATGGATTCCTCACCCTGTCCTACCCGAGAACAAAAATGGTGACACCTGGAATTGTTCTCGGTTACGAAAAGATCTATTGTTGGGTAGCCCCATCTACGGAAGACAGACTCTGTAACCACAGAGTGTAGTTCCCACTCCTGGTCAGTGGTAAATATGCAACTCAAAGTATCAACCATGACATTGTTGACTACAGGTAGGTACGATGCTTTGAAGACAATGCCATGTTGGATGCACCAGTTCCAGAGTCGAATGGCTTCTGTGCACAGGGATCAAGAGCGTGCACTGCCTTGTCTGTTTTATATAGAACATGGTTGTTGTGTTGTCTGTTAGGATCCATACCGTATGGTTTGTAATGGCAGGAGCAAAGTGCCTACATACATTCCTGACTGCTCAAAGTTCAAGAAGGTTGATGTGCAACATGGCTTTGTGCAGTGACCATGTTCCCTGTACTGTATGTTGTTGCATGTGTACTCCCCACCCTATTAGTGAGGCATCTGTGGTGATTTGTACTGATGGCTCGGGCTGCAGGAAAGGAACGCCCGCAAGGAGGTTGTGGTGTGAAGTCCACCACTTGAGAGAGTCCAATACCTGCCTGGGACAGTGATGTTCTTTCCAAGAGGGTGTCGAGATGGCTTGTAGACCGAAGCTAGCCAGTGTTGCATAGCTCGGAAATGGAAATGTGCATACTGGACAACATACATAGTGGCTGCCATATGGCCCAGCAGTTGGAGGTAGGTATGCATGGTGGATGATGGGTTCATAGTTAGAGCAGTTGCTAAGTCCCGGAGTATATTAAATTATTGGTTTGGTAAAAATGCCTGTGCTGATATGGAATTGAGGCGAGTTCCAATGAGCTCTGTGTCTTGAGTCAGTTTGCATTTCGACTTCTGCTCATTTATAATGAGGCCAAGGTAACTGAAAAGGTGTCTGGTCTTGGAGACCATTTCGTATGTCTTTGCTCACGATCGACCCCTGATGAGGCAATCGTTGAAGTATAGGAAGATGATGAACCCCCCCCTGTTGTCGAAGACAGGCTGCCACAGCTGCGAGGATCTTTGAAAAAACATGGGGGGCTGAAGACAGTACAAAGAGGAGGACTGTGTACTGAAAGTGGTTGTCCCCAATCTTGAACCAGAGAGGGATGTATCGTGACGTGGAAATAGGCATCTTGTCGAGGGCTGCGAACCCTTTGTCCAGTGCTGGGATTATTGAAGCCAGTGTGATCATCTTGAAATGCTGTTTGCGTAGGAACCTGTTCAGCTTGTGAAGGTACAAAATCGGCCTCCATCCCCCCAGATGCTTCTGGATAAGAAAGTGGGCCGAATAGAAACCTCTTTCTTTGTAGGATTCGGGTACCTGCTCCACTGCGCCTGTTTGAAGGAGGCGGTCAATTTCCTGCCTGAGAAGAGTCTCGTGAGAGGGGTCCCTGAAGAGGGAGGTGGAAGAGAGGGATGTGGGGGGAGAGACATGAAGGGTATGGAGAATCCCTTGTTGATAATCTCTAGAACCCACCGATCCGATGTTATTGAGCCCCAGTGTCAGAAGAAGGGACGTAAACTATGGGTAAAGGTACGTTCTTGGCTTCTTGTCACTGGATGGTTGGGGAGGTCGGGCAGACCCTCAACCAATTCCTCAAATCTGCTGTTTCGTGTTCTGGGATCCCGAGGAGTGTGCTTGAGATGGGCACTTCCTTTGGGGTTGCTGTCTGGATCAGTTGTAATCGTATGGTCTTTTCAGAGGGCAATTATAATTGTCTCTATTTCTGTTGTAAGGAGTATATTTCTTTTGCCGGTACAGTGGTGTGTACATGCCTAGGGTGTGCAGCATAGTGCGAGAGTCTTTGCTACTGTGTAACATCGCATCTGTGTTTGCTGCAAACAGCTTATGTTTATCGAAAGGAAAGGTCCTCCACTTTCAACTGTAGTTCTTTCGGTACCCTGCTACAAGTAACCATGAGGTTCTTCTCATCACTACCGCTGTGGCTGTTGTTCTACTCGCTGTATCAGCAACATCAATGGCTACTAGTACAGCAGTACAGGAGATAGTATGAACTTCGTGGATGAAGAATAGAGAATGTGCCTCTTGGAATCAGGTGTGTTCCATGAGTTCAGCCAACTTTGAGTAGTTGTCAAAGTCATGGTTGGCTAGCAGTGCTGAGTAGTTAGCTAGTCTAAGCTGTAGTGTGGCTGATGAGTAGGTCTTCCTGCCGAAGGTGTCTAATTTTTTGTATACTTTGTCATTAGTCGCAGAATTAGTCCATGGAGCCTTGGAGCATTGGTTCTCTGAATCCAACACCAATGAGTTAGGCTGGGGGTGTGATAAAGAAACTCCGTGTCCTTAGGGGGGGACGAAGTACTTTCTGTCCGATTTCTTGCAGGTTGGTTGGATGGAGGCAGGAGTCCTCCAAATGTCATCTGATACCTCCATTATTGCCTCATCAATGGGAAGAGCTATCTTTCCCTGAGATGATGGCCGAATGTTCTTCAAGAGGCGATGTTGTTTCTCCTTCACTTCTTGGAGATGCACCTTCTGACTGATGGCTACTCTTTTAACAAGGTCCTGGAATTGGCTGAGGTCATCTTCAGAGCCCATAGTCCTACCTATTTTTTTATCCAAAGCCTCATGCATCCCAGAGAGACTCTGTCCTTCACAATTTAGATGTTCGGCAGGCACTAGCCTTCTACATTAGCAGAACACAACAATTCCATAAATTTCTACGTCTTTTCTTGTCCCTTGCAAACCACTCCAAGGGCACCCCGATTTCAGCGCAGCGTATCTCTAAGCTGATAGTAGCCTGTATAATACAGCGTTACTCCCTTCAGAACAAGCATCGACCAGCCCCACCCAGAGCACATCCCACTTGGATTGCTGAGACATCAACCGCCTTTCTGAACAATGTTCCACTGAAGGATATATAACCGTGTGGCCACCAGCAGTGCTTTTTTTGTTTAAAAAAAAAAAAAAAAAAAAGGTGCCGGTGCTCCAGGGGAAAAGTTGTTGAGCTCTGACTGGAGGTACTGGTACTGTATCTGGAAGTGCCAGTATTGCATAGCAGGCAATACCATCACAAAAAAAGCACTGGTCATCAGACCACTCCTTCACCAGACATTACGCTATCATGCCTCAAATAAAAGCAGTGGCTACGGCAGTACTATCTTCCGCCGCTAAGCAGTCACTCCAAGTCCCACCATCCTCATGGGGTACTGCTCGGTAGTCACCAACAGTGGAGACCCCACAGAGACATCACCCAAAGAAGAAAAGGAAGTTACTCTGTTCTTCAAGGTGTGTGCTCCCATGGGTGCTCCACGACCCTCCCTTCCTCCCCTCTACTCGGAGTTGGTTTATCAGCTTGGGCATAGATGAGGAACTGAAGGGGGTGGGGGTCGGGCTGTCGCACGAGACGCCCAACTGTCAACTCCTAAGAAAAATTCGAATCTGCAGCTCCGGGGACCACCGTCACCAACAGTGGTACACCCATGGAGACACACACCTCGAAGAACAGTCATTACTGCACAAGGTGAGTAACTTCCTTTTTTGGGGGCAGCTCTGGAAGAGCCTCCCAGTATCTGTTCTCTTCTATTTTCTGGCTCAAATCTAATCTTATCTGAAAACAAATCTTGTCTGCTTCACCTGTTTGATTCCTCTTGCCTTTTGCTATGGCTGTAATAGGATTGAAGTTGATGAGGTGTGTTGGGATAAAGTTTGTATACAGGTTTGCTGTGTGCAATAAAGGTGGGTGGGGTAGTGACAGCTTGCAGCATTCCTCTCTAGTGTTATCTCTTTGCCTCATTATTTATATTATTGAAGTGCCAGGGAGCCCCAATCATGGATTGGGATCCAATTGCACAAACACAGAATAAAAAGTTAGTCCTTGCCCCCGAAGAAACAAGATGCTTGTGTCTAAAGCCATCACTAAATTCACTCAAAAAGGCTAACAGCCGAACTATAGTATAAATGTACAAGACTTGAACCAGTGCCACTGAAGAACTAGCTCTTTCTATCCTTCTATTGCTTAGATATAGGGTAGAGAAGAAAAGAGCTATTAGAGCTAATAGCCAAACCACATCTCACCCACGATGTATGCAATTTAATACCATACAAGTGAAGGAGCCAGGGTAGTTAAGTGTATGAAGAAGATAGCTATAGGATAAATTAACTCTGTGTCCTGTGTGTACCATGTATATGCTATATGATTTCATGATGCTGGAGGGACCACTGTAGATTTGCTATCTAGAGTCAAGGCCAAGAAATAGTATCACTTATCACTGTGTTACTATCTCTGCAAGGAACCACTAAATCGACCACCAATCACTCTCTCAGGGTATGTCTACAGTAGCCCCCTAGTTCAAACTAGGGAGGCTAATGTAGGCATTCGAAATTGAAAATGAAGCCCAGGATTTAAATATCCCAGGATTTATTTGCATGTTCTCGTCTGGCTGCCATTTTGAAATTCCACTAGCCCGAAGTAACTGCATGTGGCAGTGAAACAGTAATTCGAACTAAGTCCTTAGTTTGAATTAACTGTTACACCTCATTCCAGGAGGAGTAACAGTTAATTTGAATTAAGGACTTAGTTCAAATTACCATTTCACTGCCGCGTGTAGCTGCGGGCAGTTACTTTGGGCTAGTGGAATTTCAAAATGGCGACCAGACAGGAACATGCAAATAAAGCCCGGGATATTTAAATCCCAGGCTTCATTTGCAATTTCGAATGCCTATATTAACCTGGATTCTGGTACTCCACTGAAAAGAGCGACAGGGAGAGTTTCTCATGTAGACCTCCTGCAGTGGAGATCGTGACATAACTTAAGATATATTGATAGAGTGATGCTAACAGCCATAGGGATGTGAATATTGATGAAGAAAGACACAGTAGTCACATGGCTGGAGTTGCATAAATTAGGTAGACCTGCCCTCAGTGGGACTCAAAGTAGCCTTGCTGGAGGGCCAGTAATGTTTTCAGGAACATTTACTGGTTGATGTGATGAAACAAGAGAGGCAGGATATGATGGCAACTTGTCTGTGGGGTATGGAACAGAACAGGGGTAAAGGGAGGTGGGAACAGGACATAAGGATATAGGTGAGTAGAGCCCTGCAAATCAGTGGATATCCTCTTTATATCCACAGGTATATGTATCCATGTGTATCTGCAGCTCATTTTTGTGGAGATGGATTCAGATATGGATACAAATGTTGTGTTTAGAACCCTGCAAATTTCTGGATATCTGCTTTATATCCATGGATATCTGCATCTGCAGATGTCAGCGTGGATATCCGTGCTTCATCTATGTAGATACAGTTGCAGATGCGGGTACTAATTTTGTATCCACACAGGGCTCTACAGGTCAGGAAGGTCCTGGACACTGGCGTGCGTATGGGGTGTGCCAGGTGTGCTCAGGCACATCCTAATGTCTTAGGGTTGCCAGGTGTCCGGTTTTCTACCAGACAGTCCAGTTTTGGGGGGCTCTGTCCGATTAAAACAAATCCAGAAAATACCAGACATGTGCAATGTCCAGTATTTTCTGGTTTTCCGACTGGGCGCCTGGGAGCCTGGCAGGGGGGAGTGGCTGGGTGCTGGGAGCCCTGGTTGCCTGTGAGGAGGAGGGGCAGCCCAGTCTGTGCTCCTGCGCGTTGGTCAAGTGTGTGGTGGAGCCGCAGCCAGACTGACTCGCAATTCTCCTGGACTGTGCAGGGGGCAGGAGCGCCCTGGGATCTACACTGCCCAGGTCAGTCCCACTCCCCACCGGCTAATACGCTCCTCCTCCCCTGCCCCCTCCTGGCTGGCTGGTTGGTTCTCCCCCACTTCTCCTTCCGATCTTCCCCGGCCAGCCCTGCTTCTGGCGGCCAGTTCTCCCCTCCTCTCTCAATCTCCCCCAGCCAGCCCCACTGTACCCAACCCTTGACCCTGCCACCAGCTCGACCTCCCACTGGCTGGTTCCTCCTCCCGATCTTCCCTGTCCAGCCCTGCTGCACCCCCTGCCAGCACTGCTTCCAGCGGCCAATTCTCCCCTCCTCCTCCTGAGCTCCCCTGGCCAGCCCCGCTCCTGCTGGCCGCCCCCCCTTCCCCCTGATCTCCCCCAGCCAGCCCCGCTTCGCCTGACCCCCTCCCCCCACTGACCAGCTCTGCTTCCCGTCGGCCACCTCCCCCTCCCCCCCCTCGCTTCCTCCCAGCCAGCCCTGCTCCCCTCCTGGCCAGTCCCTCCCCGCCGCCATGAAGTGTGTCCGGTATTTTTTTTAAAGACTACCTGGTAACTCTATAATGTCTCAAAAAAAAAAAGTAGCTTTGTGTTTTAGTTTAATCGCATGATACGCTCTTTTAGTTTTAAAGTATGGATTGCTGTATTATGCAATAAGCGCCGAACTGCACATGTAAAAAACAAACTAAGAAGTACAATGTCCCATACTTGAGTGTATTTTTTAAGTAAAGTTTAGTTGTTAATTTTAAAAAAATTAAGTTTAGTTAAGTTTTAGTTTCTTTAAGTTTGTTTGATGAATAAAAATAATGTCCTTTATGATTGAGTATTCAATAAATGTTCACCTTAATAAATAAATAAAATTCCCTGGGTGCACACCCTTATGAAATGTGCTACGCAAGCCTATGGTCCTGGAGTAAATGGAACAGGATGGGGCAGACCCGGCCGCGGGGTCTGTGCTGTTGACATTGCTCACTGAGCAGATGGATTGCTGAAAGGGTCAGGTTAGAAATACAAATGTCACAGATTGTTACCAAGAGCCAGATTTATTCTCATTCTTTATAGATTGTAATTGAATTGGGGCAAATATAGTCAGCAAACTCTGGCTGCTAGAGAGCCTGCTAGCATGTGTTCATCGGTAACAAGCTGCATCAGACCCTATGTGTGACCTTCAACCGCCATCAATGTGTCTTTGTTCATCAACATTCACATCCTCATGGCTGTTCGCACCACTCTAGCAAACAAGGGTTGCTGAATCATCACTTGCATCAGAGCATAGGTACGTTGCTTCCCTGGTCCTAGGACACTGTGACTGAGCCATCCCAACTTGCAGGCTTGCAAAAAAGCGCTGTGTAGACAGCTCCATTTTGCGCAAAAAAACCCTTTTGCGCAAGAGCCGTTCTTCCTCATTTTTTGAAGAATGGCTTTTCTGTTCTTCCTCATTTTTTGAGGAAGAACGGCTCTTGCGCAAAAGGGGTTTTTGCGCAAAAAGGAGCCGTCTACACAGCGCTTTTTTTTGCAAAAACCTCTTGCACAAAAGGGATCCGAGGAGGAAATGCAAATGAGAGTGTGATGTATGCAAATGAGCACTCCATTTGCATGTCCTCTTGCGAAAGACGCTTGTAGTGTAGACGTAGCGTTGGACTCAGTAGGCATCACCAGTTTTAACTGATGGTCTGTTAGCCTGAAGACAGGCAAGCTTCAGATTGAAGCCCGTTGGAAATCCCTTTGATTTACTGTTTGTTGGTGCAGAGGCGAGGGTAAAACACCATGTAAGGTAACAAGAATGGCTGCGCTTCTGCTGACCCAGTAACTCCTGGGTTAAGTCATGTGGTTCAAGGCTACATGTAGCCCTGAATAGTAAGGGATAAGAACTGTGTATCTCTCAGGCTGTGTCTAGACTGCATCCCTTTTACGGAAAAGGGATGCAAATTAGACATATCGCAATTGCAAATGAAGCAGGGATTTAAATCCCCCCGCTTAATTAGCATAAAAATGGCTGCCGCTTTTTTCCGGCTCGGAGCTTTGCCGGAAAAAAGAGCCAGTCTAGACGCGGATCTTTTGGAAAATAAAGCGTTTTCTGAAAGATCCCTTATCCCTCATTTTGGGATAAGGGATCTTTCGGAAAAGGCTTTATTTTCCAAAAGATCCGCATCTAGACTGGCGCTTTTTTCCAGCAAAGCTCCGAGCTGGAAAAAAGCGGCAGCCATTTTTATGCTAATTAAGCGGGAGGGAATTTAAATCCCCGCTTCATTTGCAATTGCGATATGTCTAATTTGCATCCCTTTTATGGAAAAGGGATGCAGTCTAGACACAGCCTTAGAGTAACACTCCAATCTTTTTCTTGCTAAGAATGCTTCTTAATTTCTGAATCTTTTCTTTTGGCTCGAAGTTGATTCTTGTTCTTCTCAGGGCCTTTAATCACCTTCAGGGATTGACATTCCTGCTGGCCAAGGCTAAACTCCCTCCAGTGCCCATCAACACCAGTGCATAATAATCTGTGAAGACACAAGGTCCGCCCATCTTAGCATGAAGTGCTGAACAATGTTGCCTCTAATCTTTTCCATCCAGTGCAAAATAAATGTTTATGTGCACAAAGGCATGTGCAAATGTGCACCACTAGTAGAAACAAAAAATGGTGCTGTGGGAGCTCTACTAATCAGCCGGGTGGCATCTGAAACCTTCCTGAATGGCCACTAAAGTGCACGGGTTACAGGGAACACTGGTGCTGAACTCCTGCCAGTATCTGGAAATTGCACCAGGATCTCCTGGCAGGGCAATACAGAGCATCAGGTTATCTGGCTGGAAGCTGAATTTAAATTCTGGATTGAAAGCTATAAGGAGAAGTGGGTCATGCTGATAAAGTATGGGGTAGAGCCTCTGATTGACCCTGCCAGCCAAGCGCCTACTTTGTCACCTAGTTTGCTTGTGTTCGTAGTCAGGAATGGCATTTGAGCAGAGGGCAGGAAAATCTGTCTGCCCCCTAAAGGCATGTCTACACAGCAGCGTTATTTTGATGCTATTCCAAATAACATGGTGTGTGTCTACACAGCAAGCCATTATTCTGAAATAATGTCGAGCTGGAGGACTTCTTACTCCAAATCCTGTAACCCTTGTTTCACAAGGAGTAAGGGCAGTCGAAGGGAGAGTGTTCTGTTTTTAACATCCTGCTATGTAGACAGCATCAAAAGTCAGGTTAAGCTTCGATTTCAGCAATGCAGTTAATGTAGCTGAAGTTGCATAACTTAATTTGACTTTGTCCAGTAGTGTAGACGTACCCTCTGATTGTAGCATCTTCAGCAGATACTCTGCCATGACGTAATGGACTGCTTCTTGCCTAGTGCATATCCACGGCTGCATAGCTCACTACGATGTGTGGGCATTTGAAGTAGAGATGTTAAATATCAGTTAATTGAATAGTTGAGTAACCTCATGAATTCTTATCGGTTAGTCAACTATTCTATAGCCCCTAAGGGTGGGGCCGGCAGCAGTGCGAGGTGCCAGGTGGGAGCTAGTCCGCAAGGGGAACCAGTTTAAAAACCAGTTCCCCTTGTGGACCCGCTGCTTGTCGCTCTGTGCTGCTGCCTCTGATAAAGAGGCAGCAGTGCTGGATAGCATCAGCCCCTGTCTGGACCCAGAACTGAGCCGGGTTGCTTGCCTGCCTGGCTCGTAATGCACTTTAAATGCAGAGCCACAGCGGAGGGAGGTCCCGGACCCGGAATGAGCCAGAACTGAGCCGGGCTGCAGACCAGCCTGCAAAAAAATTTACTGGGGGGAGGGCAGAAATGTGTGTAGTCTACAGCATTAACCTATAAGCTTTTGCTAATCGGTTAATCAACTACACTATTACATCCCTAATTTGAAGTAGACAACTCTCCTTTCAAGTGTAGTAGCAGCTTGGGTCTTTCTTAGGCGACTCTCTCCTGGAGATACACCATGGTTCAGTCTTTTCCATCCCTGTGAGCTTCATTAGGGAAGTGGCAGGGAGGTGGGGGGCGAAGACATTCTCTAGCTTCCTCTGAAACTCTGCATCCGTTTCACAAACCAATTGTGATGGATCTAGTTGAATGGAATTCATTCACTCATTGAGCTAGAGGGCAGGTTGAGGGGAGAAAAGCCCACAGCAGCTCCTAAAACAAATTCCAGGCTTTGAAAAGATCCCCTGGGCTGAGACATTACAAAGCTTTTGTCCACAGCCCTAACATGATTTCTCTTAGTTGGATAATGGTAAAAGTGTGGGGGAGGGGTATTCCCAGGACTGCAAGCCAGAGTTTAATAATGAGCATGGAATAACCCGCCTTTATTGCCTCTGGAGGTAGTTTAATAATAAGACTTACAAAGCATTCAGTGTGTGGCGTGGGGGTGGGGATAGTATTTGTCTATACACCAGCTTGCACCAGTTTAACTGAAGACATATTCCTAAACCAAGATTGTCTACAAACACTATTGTGGTCTGAGGGGGGCTTTTCTTGGTTTAGCATAATC
Source organism: Pelodiscus sinensis (assembly GCF_052426305.1). Lineage (NCBI taxonomy): Eukaryota > Metazoa > Chordata > Testudines > Trionychidae > Pelodiscus > Pelodiscus sinensis. The sequence goes on from NC_143065.1 coordinate 32,565,559, forward strand.
CATTTTATAGGCAACACCAGAATCCCCCTTTTCCTCTTCCCTTATCAAATGCAGTAAAATTTCTGCTTTTTACGTAGCACAACATAAAACAGGAGTAGAAAATAAACAGCCGGCAGCCCAGATGCAGTTCATCAGGGTTAGCCCCTGGTGGGCTGCCAGATGCTTCATTTACCTGAATATCCACAGGGACAGTAGTTCACAGCTCCTGTGAACCGCGGTTTGCTGTTCCCAGACATAGAGAACTGCAGAAAGTGGTTTGGGCTCACCCCTGGCATAAAACATAGCTCGTAATTTTTAATACCCAAGCATTTAACAAGCCATTACAATAACCTTGGAACTGAAGTCACCGTAGAACATAAGGGAAGGATGGCAGAAGATGGTGCATGTGTCTGGACAGCCTGGAATATAAAGAAGTGATGCACATGCCAGTTTCTGAGTTTAGATGTATATGAATAAGCACACAGAAGTTCAGATGCTTTCCCAGTTCACCTCTAGATGATCCAGTCTCCTGGATCCTGCACATTTATGTTTGGAAAACAGTGTGATTGCTGTTTGAGTCGAATCAGTAGAAGTAAAACTACATTTTGCATGGTATTTCTGCCCCCCCCCACAGGAAGTGCCAGGCTCCCTGTGAAAGAAGGAAGAAAAAAATGTCCGTGTGGGATCTTTCAGATGGCAAAAATTTGGGTTGAGTTAGTGCTTCCATGTTTTCAGTCCGATCCTTCATCCCTGCTTCAGGTGCCTATTTTTGAGTGGGATGTGTTAATAAAAGAAAGGTACTGTAGCATGCCAGCAAGACAGATTCTGCTGTTACACAGATGTGAATCCTAAGGGCTTGTCTTCACTACTAGCTAAATATGCACAGCTGCAATTGATGTGGCAGCATTGATTTAGTGGATCTAGTGAAGATATGATCAATCAATCAATAGACGAACACTCTCCCATGGACTTCAGTACGTCACCTCCCCAAGAAGCAGTTGCATCTCCCATTGACATAGTGCAGCATAGACACTGATGTAAGTGCTGTGTCAATTTAAGTAATATAACTTAAGTAGCTTAACTTATATTGTCTTATCACGTTAGTGTAGACCAGGCCCAAGTAACTTCATTGACTGCAAGGAAGTGACATTGCCTGAATTAGAAGGTGCAAAATGACAATTGCATGTTTGCTGCATTAGTCACTTTCTTAGGCCAGAGAAGAGGGTGGGAACGAAATTTACAGATATGACCAGATTCCTGACATTAGTGGAGTTACTCCAGATTTACCCAGCTGCAGCTGGGTACAGAGTGTGACCTCCTAGCGTGTAGCATCCAATAAATCAGTGGTTGTGAATTGGAAGTCCATGGCTGAAAGTAGGTATAAAGCAGGTACAGTGTCTATTAGACTGGGCAGAAGTGTTCTGCCAGGTTAATCTGGCATCTGACCAGGTTTCACTCTCAACATTTTCTGTATTGCACTAAGTGTGGGTTGCTATTTTTACTCCTCCCATCTCAGTACTGTTTACTGGAAAATGTAATTCGTAACAAGTGTATTTGTTTGGAGCCAGTCTAGGAGACAGGAACAGAGGGAGCTGTGAAAGTTTGGCACTGAAGGCAGATCACCTAGTATGTGCCGGTACACAGACCAGTGTCTCCTAAATAGTACAAGTGGGGTTGCAGGTCTGGATCCTGCCAAGAGGAGTATATATTCCAGAGATTTCAGGCTGTTTATGTGAAGTGACTTGAAAGTAGCATATATGCACCAAATCTTTAAGACAACAATTAGAGCTGCTTCTGGCATCTCCAAAAGGGAGGATTTATTCCCCTATCTTGTCTATTTGCTATCTCCTGTTTGTCTTTCCTGGCAAGATTTCCTCATTGTGTCTGTCATTTTTATTCCTATTCAAATGTTTGATCCAGGTCTCTGAGCAATGTGGATTATGTGAATAATTGTAGCTCATATTTATAGGGTGCACATCATTCTAAAACATTTTACAGGCTGTGTGTTTTCAAGTTTCCATAATGTGGAAATGCAGCCATATCTGATGAGAAGCTCTTTTAATAGAGCAACCGTTCAGGACAGGAAGCAAAGAACACACTATCCAAACGAAACTATGGGTAAATATTAAATTCCTACACTGTTATTCTCTGAGTAAGGTTGCCAGATGGTTTCAACAAAAATACTGGACACACTTGACATTACCGTATATTCCGGTGTACAAGACGACCTCTGATGTTAAAAAACATCCCCCAAAAATCGGGGGTCGTCTTGTACGCCGGATGCCCCGCCGCCGGAGCCCCTCCGCGGCTTTGAAAGCCTCGGGGGAAGCCGGCGGGGGGGCATCCCAGGCGCGCATGGGCTGCCCCCCCGCCGGAGCCCCTCCGCGGCTTTGAAAGCCTCGGGGGGAAGCCGGCGGCGGGGCATCCCAGGCGCGCATGGGCTGCCCCCCCGCCGGAGCCCCTCCGCGGCTTTGAAAGCCTCGGGGGAAGCCGGCGGGGGGGGGCATCCCAGGCGCGCATGGGCTGCGCCCCCGCCGGAGCCCCTCCGCGGCTTTGAAAGCCTCGGGGGAAGCCGGCGGGGGGGCATCCCAGGCGCGCATGGGCTGCCCCCCCGCCGGAGCCCCTCCGCGGCTTTGAAAGCCTCGGGGGGAAGCCGGCGGGGGGGCATCCCAGGCGCGCATGGGCTGCCCCCCCGCCGGAGCCCCTCCGCGGCTTTGAAAGCCTCGGGGGAAGCCGGGGGGGGGGCAGCCCAGGCGCTCCTGGCGGCTTTGCTCCTGGTGCCTCTGGTCTGCTGGGGACCATCTCCAGCAGACCAGGGACACCGGGAGCAAAGGAGGCGGAGGGGCGCTGGGGTATAAGATGAAACCCTATCTTTTAATTAAAAAGATAGGGGGTCGTCTTATACACCCAGTCGCCCTATACGCCGGAAAATACGGTACATCTTATTTAGAAAATACCGGACATTTCTATTTTCTCATTTCTATTTTCTCAATTTGTTTCCCAAACAGAAAGCTTAAATACTGAACTATCCAGTTCAAAACTGGACACCTGGCAACCCTATCTCTGAGTCCAGTACATTAATGCTGTGGATGGGAGTGCAAAAAAGCAGGGTGCAATTTAGATAACATTTTTTAAAGTACTTTGTGATAAAGGATTCTTAATTGCCAGAAAATTTCTCCTCTTGCTTCAGGGGAGAGAATGATCTTTGGCCGAGGTCAGGAAGAAATATTCCCCCGAGGGTTTATATTGCAAAATTTGGGTGACTATCAGGTGAGTTCTGCCTTTCTCTGACATATCCAGCACTGGCCCATCAGGCAGGCTTGTTCAGATGTGGAAAGAAACGCTCATTGGCGTATCCTGGTCCTGTACAAAGTAGTAGGAGTGTGGTTGAGTTCTGCGGGAGCAGGTTTTGGTACTGCATGGGTGAGCTTTGTGTCACTCTAGCCTGGATGTTGAAATTCTGCTCTCCTGCTTTCGTTCTTAAGTGACAATGCTGCTCCAAGAGAGCCCACTGGATATAGAGGGGAAGGTCCAATCTCTTTGCAGTTCTACTGCTGTGACTCTCTTGATTAAACTACAGACCTACAGGCAGAGCCAAGAAGAGCACTGAATGCAGTAATTGATCTGAAACTGTGGTGCCTGAAGCCAGACACTTGCGGCATTTTTTTAGGACTATATAATTCTGCCCCGGCCCATATGGCTATGGTCATTTACCACTGCTCTGCCCATTTGTAGTTTTACACTGGTGACTGAATTTCCCTATTCTTCCTTATGGCTTTCCCCAGGTTTGTGAGATGTGGGATGATTGTTGCTATTGGTTCAGAGATGAGAGTGAAACACCATGTAGGATACTATTGTGGCCTGACTTTGGGTTTCCCAGAAAATTTCCCAGGAGTACTAGTGATGTTCTGCTACTGGTGCCAGTGCCTTGCCTTTACGGATCATGTTTCCTTCCAGTCTGCATTTCTGCTTACATTGCTCCCCTACCCAGAAATATGCATGCTAGAGACCCTGTCCTTGTTTCTCTGAATGTTTTAAAGTTAGAACATTTGTCATAGGCCATGTGAAAAGAGACAAAATAGGTGACACGAATAGCAGAGGCAGCAAAAACCAAATAGAATAAATTAAAAGGGAAATTGAGCTGTTCTAAGCCAATGCCTTTAATCCCAAAACTTCATGGTTAGCATTTAAATGTTAATGAAAGTTCTGCCTGAAGCTAGGAAGAGCCGGATTCCTGCAATGAGAACATTGGTTTTCTAGCTTCCAATGCTGCATGGGCATTTTCTCCCAGGCATTGTGAACTGGGGGCATGTCAGACCTCAGTGAAAATGTTTTAGGTAGTTTTTTAGCAGCAATGGTCTAAGAAAGAGCCACCCTTAAACAGCGCCTCCAAGTGCTGTATTGAGATTATACGCAGTGTTTGGTTCACAGTGGTTCATAGGACCAAGGTTGCTCATGCATGTTCAGGTAACTGTCGAAATTTGGCGAAAACAATTCTGAATGACAGTTTAAAACTTTTTAGCAATTGTTGGACCAGAAATTTGTAGCAAGAAACTTGTTACTTTGTGTTATATTTAACAGGAGAATACTGAATAAACAAACTTGGTTACCCAATCAGGGGGCAGAAACTATATCATGTGATTTAGTAATCCAACCATGTACTGTGAATTGTGAAATCAAACCGTGACCAGCTCTCAGGCTGTAAAGTTATTTGTCCAAACTGCTTGGTGAATTCTTATGGATATTAGTAGGGTCGCCAGGTGTCCAGTTTTGAACCTGACAGCCCAGTATTTGAGCTTTCTCTCTAGGAAACAAATTGAGAAAATACCGGACATATAAATGTCCTGTATTTTCTAATTAAGTTTTTATTATGATCGTGCATATCAGTACGTAGTTGCACTGCGAGAGCGTGTCTGCCAGCTAGGCAGTATGCAACTATGCAGTAGAGAGCAGGGGGGCAGGGGCAGGCTGGCAGGATGGAATCCCCGGGGCCAGACTCGCCCGTGTGCCCCGCCAGAACTGTGCGCAGGACGGGCAGCACCTGGGATCTGCATGTGCCTGGGCCAGCCCCGCTCCCCGACGGCCAGTTTCCCCCCGGGCAGCCCATTTCCCCCCTACCCCCTCCTGGCCAGCCCTACTTCCCAGCAGCCCCCCCTCCCCCCATGCTTCTGAGCTGGCCATTCAGAATACAGAGCTTGAAGAGGTGTGGAAGGCAAAGATAACTCTGAGGAAATGTTGTGCCTACTGGTTTCTTGGTTCTACCCAGAAACTTCCAGCCCAACTTAGTGCAAACTCAGGAGTAGGGATGTTAAATATTGGTTAATTGAATAGTCGAATAACCTCGTGAATAGTTATCGAGTAGTCAACTATTCTGTAGTCCCCGGACTGCCTCTTTTTGTTTATCGGTTAATCAACTATACTATTACATCCCTACTCACGAGACGTTCTAAATTATAGAGGCTTCCCTCAATGCCTTTAGGTTGTATGGTCAGCCCAAAATACCTGATACTCTGCAAGTTTCAGTCATTGTATCAGGGGTTGCAAGGTGAGATGTGGGGGTGCGCCTTTATCCCTATACCACCAAGGAAGTTTCTTTACACGATAGTTGTTCTTCTTTCTTGATTGCAGCATAGTGTGGCCACAGTAGGTGAGAGGAGAGTTCAGCAATCTCTGTCTCACCTTTCTCCCTGGTTCTCTGCACTGGCTTTATCCCCTCTAGAGGCTATTGTGATATTTTTAGTTGTTCTGTGGAATCAGAGGAGCTTGCCCTTCCCATGAGTCAGGGAACTTCCATCTTTGTCTTGGGCTACTTATTGTCATGGTTGCTTTCCTGCCTAAATGAGTATATGGAAGATGTCCAACCACCACCCATGCTGCTGTGTTGTAAGAACTCTGTCTCCCCTAGTGTGCTGGGACTGACTAGACCCGGGGAAATATTCTAGCCTGCAGACATCCTTGGCTATCTGGCAAAAAAGGCTGATGGTCCCAGACCCTCATCAATATGGAAGAGGAGCTGTTGTTTGCCTCCACCTGCCCTGAGATCCTGTGAAGACAATGGAACAAAATGACTGCACCAAAAGAATCCATCTCAGACCCACTTTGCTCAGTCAGGTCCTCTGTTATTTGAGCTGGAGCTTCTATTTTAAGACTGTCTCTGTCCTACCTTGAGGACTTTTGTGTGCTCTTAAATAAACCTTTTGTGTTCTGCATAGTGGGTAGTAACTAGAAAAGGTATATAGGGATAGTTCTGTGTGCAAAATATTCCTAATCTGGATTGCCCCACATTATTTTAGTAACTCTATAGGATCATCAGGAAAGCCATTTAAATGTTCTGTCATAATTTAGGACCAAATGCTGCTCTAAGTTTCTACATTAGCAAAGCTCTTAAGGATGTAAGCATATGCTTACATTTAACTCAATTCAGTAATGCATTTAAACATGTACTCGAAGATAAGCACATGCGTAAGTGCTTTGCTGAATCCGTCCTGGGGACTAGCTCTGGGCATGTTTTGAGTAAGCAGCAGAGGGGGTCACCTCACTTAGGCTACAGCTACACTACAGAGTTTTTCAAAAAAACTTAATTATATCCACACTGCAACTGTGTTCTTTCGAAAGAAAATTGAAAGAACAGAGGGGTTTTTCCAGCATTGATAAACCTTTTTCTACAAGAAAGAAGCCTTTTTCCAAAAGAGTTCTTTCAGAAAAAGGTGTATAGTGGACGGGGAAAGAGGGATTTCTTTTGAAATAAGAGGAAAGAGGAAAACGCACAGGTGGCCCTGGTGGCTGCTCTGTCCATAGTAATTACAGCTGAAATGCGAGATAGAGTTCACACTGAATGGACGCTATATTTTGAAAAAAGCAGATTGCTTTTCTGATGTGCTTTGGTAGTGTAGACGTGCTATTTCAGAAAAAGTTTTTTTGGAAGATCTCTTGCAGAAAAGCTTCTTCCAAAAGAAACCTGCTGTCTAGACATAGCCTTACAGATTTTGAAAGTTTTGTAGGACTTCAGAATTTGGGAAGCAACTAATCGAGAAAATTGCCTTTGTCTCTGATTTCTGTTCCTGTGATGTGCCCGTGCAGCTATCCCACGCTACTGGGGTGCTAGGGAATGTCCTGGGAAAGCAGGAGTTGTCCATTGTGCCACAATTGTCCATTGTGCCACAATTTGTGGTAGTCTGAGTTACACCCAGCCCAAGAGCAAGGAGAATCTACCACATTTCTACTCTTATCCAGCCATAGTAGGAGGCAATCTTAGGTGCTTTCCCATTTAAAAGGAGGACATGTAAGTAGCCCCCACAGTAACACTTGCCTCCTAAAAACTTCTACATACAATATAAAAGCTGCACCAGGCCACAGGCTTTTTTAAAATCCCAGTGTATGGCAGTTTGATGCTTCTGAGGGATGTAGGATGCCCATCACTAGTTCTGCACTAATTCTGTGGGTGTTACTAATTTATAAACGAGCTACCTCTTCTGAGTGGTGCTTTTTCCTCCTCCAAGCTCACAAAAAGCTAATCCTGTTTTTCTCCCTTCCTGGACTCTTCTGTTTATTTCTATGGCTATTTGTGTGTACTGTTTAACATTAGGTTTGATTATCCCCAGAAAATTAATCCATTCACTTACTGTTCAGGTCTTGTCTTCAAAGGAAGCCGTAGACTGGGAGGGTATTTTCTGAGATCAGAGGAATGGGAGCCGGAATCAATAGCTTTTAACAGACTCATAAATGTTTCATTTGTATTACTCAGTTTGGTCAGGGTGCTGGAACAATTTGTATTTTGTGGGTGCTGAGAGAATTTGAACCAAACTATAAATCCTATACTAATGAAATCTCTTCAAACACACTAGTTCCAGCCCCTGAAAGTGGTGCTATAAAATTGTGACACCAGAATCTACATCAGTCCTTAGAAATTTGTACTAGCCCTGAGCTTTGGTGTAGAATAAGCATCCCGATGATGCTAGAAACATTTCCCCTCGCAGTTCAGCTTCAACCACTGAATCGTGGAATTTGTTGCCCAATTCTGGAGCCCTGCATTGAAAATTGCCTCGGATCACAACTGAAATGAGTGTTGCAGTCGCAGCCTGGCACCCTGGGGATGTTTGCTAGGAATCTTAAAATGTCAAGTAGTTGAATAAATATAATCACTAGCAGCATGAGATGGGTCAAAGATCACTCAGCCACAGTGACTCTCCATTATTTATGCTATACTATTGGGCCTGGGAAGGCTAGAGAGACTTCCCCAAAGCCTAAGTTTCTATTAATGGAGGCTAGCTCCCTGCCCTGCCTCTTCCACCCACAGCCCTGCCCACACACTGCCTCTGCTCTGCCCCAAGCCCTGCCCCCCCTTCCTGTTCCCTCACACCCTTCCTCCTCTGAGACCCTCCTGCTCGCTGTATCCCTCCTCACCTCTCCACCCTGTGAAACCTTACTGCGTTCCTCCGCTGTGAGACCCCGCTGCTTGCTGTGTCCCTCCTCTGCCTCCTCCCTGTGAGACTCCCCTGCCTTCAGCCTGCTGCACCCCCGCAAAATCCCACCAGCCAGCTGCTCCCCACATCTTTCCTCACTCTCCACGGGGGTGGAGAAGAGGAGGGACCCAGCGAGCAGTGGGGCCCTCTGGAGGGGGACGGGGTTAGGTGGACGAGAGGCAGAAAGCAGGGTGAGCTGTGCGTGAGGGGCGGACAAAGGGTGGGGAAAGACAGAGTGCAGGCAGGGCTACCGCAGCTCTGGTGTCCAGCAGCAGGTCACAGCAGCTACACCAGGGGAGGCTCAGCCACCCCTGACCTGTTACACCCACCACCTATGACATGGCCCATATACGTCTGCCCCACAGAAAGGCTGTAAAGGAAGCAGAGAGAGTCAGAAAACATGCAACTCATTATTATTCCTGTTGATTAGAATCTACTTACGTTTGCTATGATCAGCTTGTGGTTCAGCCCATGTGTGGCTTCTCTGCAGCAGGGCTCTGTGAAACATAGCAGGGTTGGACTCCTTCAGATTTCTGGGAGGTCACCGTCTCAGCTCTGTGTCCTGTGGGGCTTCTAACCTGTCATTGGCCTCTGAGTCTCTAAGAGGTTGATTATTCAGAATTCCTTGCTTGACTCCTGCCCTGTAAATCACTCTGTGTGCTATGCCTCTCCCTCTTGTGAAGCTTGCAAAGCATGAGTGCACTACCCAGTTGTCGTCCAGGGCCTGTTGATTTAACCATCTGCCTGAGTTGGGTGCCTCCGAACATAGCAGCTATCTAGAAACTGTGAGTTCCATTAGTAGTGTTGAGACCATTCCCTGACCTAGCTGATTTGTGAGCATAGGGTCCTGCTGGCTTCATGATGATCAGGGGATTTTTGTTAATTCAGTGTTTTTCCAACTATTGCAATACTTAGTTAGGTGTCCGGTTTTGAACCGAACGGTCCAGTATTTGAGCTATCTGTTCGGGGGAAAAAATTGAGAACATATAAATGTCCGGTATTTTCTGAATAAGATGTAATGTAGATTATGATGTAATGTCAAGTGTGTCCAAGTATTTTTGTTGAAACCATCTGGCAACCCTATTTATAGTGCCTTTTTTTAAAATGTCCCACCTGCTGGGATTGAGAGGGTGGCATGAGAATTACTTTTTTCTCCCTTGCCCCCCATGAAAGCTAAGGTTTTAATCCTTGTGATGATAGGGAAAAGCTTGGACATGTGAGCAGAGTGCATGCACGAGGCTTATAAAACAGAAGGCAAATAAAAAGCCTCCCTCCCTCAATCATTATTTTAAAACAATTTTTTAAGTTTCAGGAATTGTTAAAGAATCTCATGATTTTGGAGCCTGACTTAGGATGGTTTTTGTTGATGCCGTGTCCCCTGCTAAAAAAACCCCCCAGAATAATAATTAATTATAGGGAGAGGTTTTTCAGGAGGAAGAGATAGAAGAGGGAAGAGCAGGTCTGGTATTAGGGTGGGGGAGATCATAGTTAAACACTACTTCCCAAAATCCTAACACTTGCCTGGCTTATTTCTGTTTTCACTCCTAGCAAAGTCTAACTGAAGAAGAGCAATCCATTTGCACCATGTGCAGTCTTTACAGCCCTAACCTACTGTCAGAAAGCCATTCTCAGCTGCAGCCTGCATTTAAAGAGCAAATATCCATGAACTTTGGAGCAGTTTGAATCCAGATCTGAATCTGACCTTTGCAGCTTGGCCCCATCTCTCTATCTAGCATGTTTTGACTGTTTCCCAAACCCAGACTCTAGTTCTGTGTGTATGTGTTTTCCTTTTTGCAAAATGAAATGTGGAAGTTTGGTTTGGTTTGGGTTGGTTTTTTTTTGTTTTGTTTTGGGTTTTCTGCAAAATGAAATGAAACAATGCTTCGCTTTCTGGTAAGACAGCTTCATCTCTTTCTGTGTGTTACAAGCCCTTTGTAACAGACAGTGTGTGGGTGCTGAAACAGGATGTTTGTAACAGAATGACATCAGGACAGCATTGGGGTGTTGACCTTAAGAGCTGGTTGCCCAATGAGATACAGGGATGTGTGGTTTGTCAGAATGAAGCTGCATCTCTGTGGTTGCAGTCTTGTCTGTGTGTCTCTTTCTAAATCTCTTTTCCAAAGTGCCTTTAGTTCTCCTTGTATTTGCAACTGACAATTGGCTTGCAGTTTCTCTCTTAAACATGTTATTTTCTAGCAGCACTGATGGACGTGCTGTTTGCATAAACTTTGTAAATTATGGACTCAATTTTCTAGTCTTAGCCACTGTCTTTTGTATGTTTACAAAATACAAATCAATCAATCAGGCCAACAATTACTGGATTTGCACATGAAAACTGAGATCACTTGCATATTTGTGGCTGTGCATAGGATGCAGGTGGAAAAATGTAAACTGACTGAAAATGCAGCCTTGGATAGTTTAGGCCTAGCAACTTATTAACTTCCATCATCTAAGTTTAATTTCTCTCCCTCAACAACCACTGACAGCGGCAGCAAGTCTTCAAATATAGATCAACTGACTTGGGTATGCATGGGGCTAAAAAGAGTAGTGTAGATATTTTCATAGACTGGAGTCTAGGCTCTGAGACCCATTCCCCTGACCAGGTCTCAGAGCCCAGTTCTCAGCCCAAGCAGGAATATCTACACTGAGCTTTGTTATATTGCCTGATGCCTACCTTTTAATGTGAAAGGGATTCATCAGCCAGAAAACTAGAATTAGAAGGTTTTTTGCAAAGTCTGTTGAAATCTTTAGTTCCCTCTAATAGCTAGATACCCCATAAATAAATACAGTTGCAATTGCCTTTCCTAAACCTGTAATAATCTCCCCACCAGAAGCCAAAATGACATGAACTGAGCCAAGATCACGCAAGAGCCCTTTACCCTAAATAGACTGTTCTCTTTAGCTAGGAAAAATAAACATTGGATAGTTTCTGTGTTTACCCTTCAGGGGCTGTTGAGAAAATTTGCCATTTAGTTTGGGGCTTTGGTTGCTTCATTTTGCTTGTTTGTTGAAGAAGCTAAATGCAGAAATTTGTGTCTACATTGACTATTAGAAGAACAAGCAGTAAGTTACAAGGTGCTCTGTGCCTGGCTACGTCTAGACTGCAAGCATCTTTTGAAAGAGGCTTTTTCTAAAGATACTTTTGAAAAAGCCTCTTTCGAAAAAGAGCGTCTTGACTACAACCAGTACTTTCGAAAAAGCGAGCCACATTTTTGAAAGAGAGCACCCAGGCAGTCTGGATGTTCTCTTCCGAAAAAGCACAGTTTGAATTACATAGCGCTTTTTCGAAAGAGCACTTTCCAAAAAAAGGCGTTCTTCCTCGTAAAACAAGGTTTTCCATGGCCGAAAAAACTGCCACATTCTTTCGATTTACTTTTGAAAGGAAACGGCAGCAGTCTAGACGCAGAGGAAGTTTTTTTGAAAAAAGGCCACTTTTTTGAAAAAACCTTGTAGTCTAGACACACCCAGGGGATGCTCTAGGTAAGGACTAAGGAGCACTGGCAGAACCGGGAAGTACCTAGTGTGGTGTAAGCTTGGGTGTGGTGGGCTTCATTGCCCTTCTCTAGTGTCTTAAAAAAAAAAAACCCCACTCCCACAGCAGTACTGAAGACACAGAAGTTCAGTCTGTAAGGAATTTCAGCAAGGATTGTCCAGTGTCAGCCTGCCTAGCTTCAAGTTCCAAAAGAAATAAATAAATGATTGTAATTAAATTGTATAAAATCTTATGAAGAAACAAATAATCTAATTCTTACAACAGAACACAGCTATTTTATAACCCACAAATAGTATCTATAGTACAGTAAACATAAGTAAAGAGAAAACTAAAAGTGAAATTTGAACAGTTCAGTCCACACAAACACAGTAAGAAAAGACTGAGAGGTCCCAAAAGCGTAGATTTAGTTCACCAAAAGTAGTCTCTGTTTGTGCCTCTGATATCAAATCTGCACCATATGTTGAGTCTGAATTCTCTCTCCACTTGCTTGTAGGGATCCTCTTCCTCTGCTATGGTCACTGCTAAGCAGCCAGCTCATTGATTAACTAGTCAGTTAGCTCACAAGTGAACAGACTTAAAGAAACCCTGTTACAAGAAAATACAAAAACTGAAAATAACAAACTAGAAATGACTCTTTCCCCATTGCTACATTTAGGGTATGTCTACACTACAAAGTTAATTCGAACTAACAGACGTTAGTTCGAATTAACTTTGATAGGCGCTACACAGGAAAACCGCTAGTTCGAACTTAATTAGAACTAGAGGAGCGCTTCATTCGAACTAGGTAAACCTCATTCCACGAGGACTAACGCCTAGTTCGAATTAAGTAGTTCGAATTAAGGGCTGTGTAGCCACTTAATTCGAACTAGTGGGAGGCTAGCCCTCCCCAGCTTTCCCTGGTGGCCACTCTGGGCACCACCAGGGAAACTCTTCTGCCCCCCCACCCGGCCCTGGAGCCATTAAAGGGGCACAGTCTGGCTATGGTGCCCGTGCCAGGTGCAAGCCTGCCAGCACCCAGCCAACAGACCCTGCACCTGGCACGGCTCGAGCCAGCCACCCGCTGCCACCCAGCCCTCCGCCTCTTCCCGGGACCAGGCTGGCGGCTCCCGGGAGCCTGCACAGGTCCACAAGAGGCGGGCGCCCACCTGGTCTAGTGCGGACATCATGGACCTCATCCACGACCTCTGCACTAGGCACAGGAAAGTGGCCATCTAGGACAGGATAGCTGCCAGCCTGGCCACCTAGGAGCAGGTGTGCATGAAAATCAAGGTGGTCCAGTGAGACCCCCGACCCTGAGCCCTGAGCTTAGAATGGCCGTACTGGGTCAGACCAAAGGTCCATCTAGCCCAATAGCCTGTCTGCCGACAGTAGCCAACACTAGGGACCCTGGAGGGGATGGACCGAAACAATGACCAAGCCATTTCTCTCGTGCCATCCATCTCCAGCCTTCCACAAACAGAGGCCAGGGACACCATTTCTACCCCCTGGCTAATACCACTCCATGGACCCAACCTCCATGACTTTATCTCACTTCTCTTTAAACTCTGTTCTAGTTCTAGCCTTCATAGCCTCCTGCAGCAAGGAGTTCCACAGGTTGACTATTTGCTTTGTGAAGAAGAACTTTATGTTATTAGTTTGAAGCCTGCTACCCATTCATTTCATTTGGGGCTTGTCTACACTGGCCCCTTTTCCGGAAGGGGCATGTTAATTTCAGCCATCGTAGTAGGGAAATGCGCGGGGGATTTAAATATCCCCCGCGGCATTTAAATAAAAATGTCCGCCGCTTTTTTCCGGCTTTTAGAAAAGCCGGAAAAGAGCGTCTACACTGGCCCCGATCCTCCGGAAAAAGCGCCCTTTTCCGGAGGATCTTATTCCTACTTTGAAGTAGGAAGGGCGCTTTTTCCGGAGGATCGGGGCCAGTGTAGACGCTCTTTTCCGGCTTTTCTAAAAGCCGGAAAAAAGCGGCGGACATTTTTATTTAAATGCCGCGGGGGATATTTAAATCCCCCGCGCATTTCCCTACTACGATGGCTGAAATTAACATGCCCCTTCCGGAAAAGGGGCCAGTGTAGACGTAGCCTATGTGTCCTCTAGTCCTTCTATTATGGGAACTAATGAAGAACTTTTCTTTATGCACCCTCTCCACATCACTAGTGCTTTTATAGACCTCTATCATATCCCCCTCGGTCTCCTCTTTTCTAAGCTGAAAAGTCCCAGTCTCTTTAGCCTCTCTTCATATGGGACCTGTTCCAAACCCCTGATCATTTTAGTTGCCCTCCCCTCTCCACCCTCTCCCACCTCCTTTTCCCAGTCTCCCTGAGTTTTGTTCAATAAAGAGAGTTTCTATTTTTGAACACATATGTCCTTTATTTTGTACATCAGGAAAGGGGCTAGGGAGGGGTAAGTGGAAGGGGGTGAGGGAGGAATGGGGTACGAGCCCCCGATGGGGAGGACTGGGCTGGCTCTGCGGGCTCCTCGGGGTGGAAGCTCTCCTGAAGCCCCTTGATTGACCCCCCCCCCCCCTCCGGATGGCAGCCTGCGGCAAGTGCAGCCGGGCTGATGGCTGAGTGCTGTGATGTGCCGAGTGTGGGCACTCAGAGCACTCCAAGCCAGGACTGCTTTGCAAGCGGGGAACCCCTGAGAACTGTCTGTCCGGGGTGGGAGTCGGGTCCCTTTAAGCACAGCCCTCGGCTAGCCTGAGACAGCAGCTCCACGCTCTAAGTCCTACTCTTATGCCCTGCCGGCACTGCTTCCAGCCATCTTTAACCTCGGTTCAGGGTCCACTCAGTGTGGACATGCTAGTTCGAATTAGCAAAACGCTAATTCAAACTAGTTTTTAAGTCTGGATGCACTAGTTTGAATTAGCTTAGTTCGAATTAACTAGTTCGAATTAGCGCTGTAGTGTAGACATACCCTTACAGAGGAGCTGAAGAATCCCACAGACAGAGGAAGTGAAATAGGACTAAAATCAAAACAACATTTAAAGCAGACAATTCACACACAAGTTCTTTCCCCTCCCAGGATCTCCTAGCTCTAAGTAGCATTGCCAGTGATCCCTCATAGAGGGTTAACAACATCCCTACCTGCGGCAAAGTACTGCAGAGTGAGGAACAGCAGCCAGTTCTCTGCTCCTGGCTTAGCTTCTTCCAGCTCACATAGGCCTTAAAAAAAAAAGCATCTGCTCTGCCTGCTTGCTCATGCAGTCTGACCCCAAACTACCACCCCCAACTCCAGAAGCTTCTGAGTGGAGGGCTGAATCAGCCCAGTAACACTCAACTCACTCCTACCTCCCTCACAGGGGTCTCTTAAAGAGATCACTCCCTATTAAGTGCATGGGTTACACTGGGACACCAGTGGGTGTTTAATCTGCCAACACACCTCAAACCTGGTATCAGTAGGGAGAGGGAATTTAACACAGCAGATACCCAAGGTCTACTGCTGGTTTTTAGCTAGTGCTGTCCATTTATCTCATCTATTAGCACCACTAATTAGTTTATTTTCTGTTCACTCCTCAGCAAACCATACCTCTGTCATCATGTCGGTCAGCGTCCACGAGAACCGTAAATCCCGAACGAGCACCGGCTCGATGAATATCTTGCTTTTCCACAAAACCTCCCACCCAGATTGTGTCCTGTCCCATCTCAACACCTTCCGGAAGTGCTGTATGTTCACCGACGTCACCCTCTGGGCTGGGAACAGATCCTTCCCATGCCATCGGGCTGTGCTGGCCGCCTCCAGCAGATATTTCGAGGCCATGTTCAGCAACGGCCTGCGGGAGAGCCTTGATGATGAGGTGAATTTCCATGACAGCCTCCACCCAGAGGTCTTGGAGCTGCTGCTGGACTTTGCGTACTCCTCCCAGATCATCATCAATGAGGAGAATGCAGAATCCCTGCTGGAGGCTGGGGACATGCTGCAGTTCCATGATGTCCGAGATGCAGCAGCTGAGTTCCTTGAAAAGAACCTCTACCCTTCCAATTGCCTGGGCATGATGCTTCTCTCGGACGTTCATCAGTGCCGGAGACTCTACGAGCTGTCCTGGAGGATGTGCCTGGTCAACTTTGAAACAGTGCACAAGAGCGAGGACTTCAACAATCTCTCCAAGGACACTCTGCTGGACCTGATCTCCAGTGATGAGCTGGAGATAGAGGATGAAGAGAAAGTCTTCAGAGCTATCGTTCAGTGGGTGAAGTATGACTTGGATAAGCGGAAGTCACATCTCCCTGAGTTGCTGCGAAATGTGCGTTTGGCCTTATTACCTTCTGAGTGCCTCAAAGAAGCCATGGCGTGTGAGGACCTGATCATGGCAGATGAGAGGAACAAGCTCATCATGGATGAGGCCATGCACTGCAAGAAGAAGATCCTCCAGAATGATGGGGTGGTCACCAGCCCTTGTGCCAGGCCCCGCAAAGCTGGGCACACCTTGCTGATCCTGGGCGGGCAGACCTTCATGTGTGATAAGATCTACCAGGTCGATCAAAAGGCAAAAGAGATCATCCCCAAAGCAGATCTGCCAAGCCCCAGGAAAGAATTTAGTGCCTGTGCCATTGGCTGCAAAGTGTATGTCACTGGGGGGAGGGGCTCGGAGAATGGGGTCTCCAAAGACGTCTGGGTGTATGACACTGTTCACGAGGAATGGTCCAAAGCTGCCCCCATGCTGATAGCTCGTTTTGGGCATGGCTCTGCTGAACTGGAGAACTGCCTCTATGTAGTCGGTGGGCACACTGCGGTGGCTGGTGTCTTTCCAGCATCTCCCTCTGTTTCCTTGAAGCAAGTAGAAAAGTACGACCCTGCTTCCAACAAATGGACCATGGTGGCCCCTCTAAGAGATGGAGTCAGCAACGCTGCAGTAGTAAGCGCTAGGCTGAAGCTTTTTGTCTTTGGCGGGACCAGCATCCACCGGGACATGGTGTCCAAGGTCCAGTGTTACGATCCTGTCGTAAACCGGTGGGCGATCAAAGCGGAATGCCCCCAACCTTGGCGCTACACAGCTGCCGCTGTTCTCGGCAGCCAGATTTTCATCATGGGCGGGGACACTGAATTCACAGCTGCGTCCGCCTACCGCTTCGACTGTGAAACGGACCAGTGGACACGTATTGGAGACATGACTGCCAAGCGCATGTCATGTCACGCGTTGGCCTCGGGGAATAAGCTTTATGTGGTGGGGGGGTACTTTGGGACGCAGAGGTGTAAAACACTGGATTGTTATGACCCTACATCAGACACGTGGAACTGTATTACCACAGTGCCGTACTCACTCATTCCCACAGCTTTCGTCAGCACATGGAAGCACTTGCCAGCGTGAGCAGCACTGGCTTGGGCCCAGATTTCAGGCATTTAACCAGGTAAGATTTTATGTATTTTTAACCTAATCCATCACCTCAACCACCTAAAATCTGCATCCATGCTCCATGTGAAGACCGGTGGATCTAGACTTGCCCCTGGGAACATCATTTCCCTGCCTTTACATTCGAAACAGAAGTGTAACCAGATAGAAGGCTAAGCAGGCCCCGGCTGTTGTATATTGATACTCTCAGCTTTTATACCATAATTATTTCAAGGTGGCCCCTTCAGTCTGTTGGAGGCTGGGTGTGCAATCCACCCACTTGTGTCCCAGAGCGAGACAGAGAATACGTTCCAATTATGACTCTAATAGTGCTTGAATTCAACACCTTCTGGTGGACTAGATGTCACCAATGGGTGGATTACAATCAACTGATCGACCCTGAGGACCCCAATTGACTGTGAGGGGCTTGCCCCAGCCCCATGCCACTGGCCATTCCCAGGAGCAGCCAGCACAGCAGGGGGGGCAGAGAGTGTGTGTGCAGAGAGGGGGGGGGCAGGAATCTCTGGTCGCAACTCCTGCCAGCAAGCACTACCTCCCTCGCAGCTCTGATTGGCCAGGAAAAGGAAACTCTGGCCAATGGGCACTGAGGGGGCGGTGCCAGCAGAGAGGGGCAGCGCGAAGCCATGTCATGTGTTCCCCTTGTCCTCCGCCGCCCCGAGAGGTGCATTGACCTCTTTTGTGAGTGATGTGGGGCTGGGACAGGCAGGAAGCTTTCCTCAGCCTTCCTGCACTACTGATTGGAAGCTGCCAGCGGTAAGTACTGCCTGGCGAGAGACTGCACATTAACGCCTAGCCCCCTCCCATAGCCAGCATCCCATGCCCCCTCCTGAACAGCATTCCTTACCCCAGCACTCCATATCTCTTCCTGAACACCAACCTCTTGCCCCAGCCCTGAGTCCCTCCGAGAGCCAGTACCCATACCCCCTCATGCACTACAGTCTCCTACCCCAGCCCTGACTCTCCCCCAAGCCAGCACCCATATCCCCTCCCATATTCCACTCCCTCTCCTGAATACCAGCCTCCCATCCTAGCCTGGTGACAGTGAGTGAGGGTGGGCGGAGAGAGCACAATGGAGATGAGGGGATGTAGTGAGCAGGGTGGGGCTTTGGGGAAGGGGCAAAGCCTTGGGGAAAGGGCAGGACAGATCTTGGACTGCCCCTAAATTCAGAGACTGACCTTGGACATAGAAAGGTTGGGAACCACCATGGTAGACACTGAAAGGTATAGATCACACTGAAGAAAAGCATAGTCTATGCCCCGTGCTGGACATCTGGGTAATTATTTGATGCTGATAGGTATTAAAGTAACGTATCCTTTGGCATGCTGGGAGGGAGGGCATGAAATGTCAGTGAAGGTAAAAGAATTCTGTTGTGTGTATCGCTCAATGGGCGGAGAGGAGAAGCACAGATGCCATGACACATTTCCAGAGGCCAGATGTAACTTTGACACCCAAATTGTTCCCTGTCAAGTCAAAAGCCACCTGATGCCTGTGTGAAACCTGAGTGGGAGGGAAAGGGATGTAATAACCCAAGGAAAAATCCATTTGCTGGGCTTCTGTGTGGGTGCAGGGATGAATGGGCTGGGGACAGGAGATGGATACTCAACATAAATGAAAATGTGGGTTTTTTGGTAAATGTGTCACTGCTGACATTTTCAATGGTTGCACATTTACACGTGGGGGGAGAGTTGCTCGCGGGCATCCTGCTTAAACACCCGCTCCCTGCGAGCATCGGCTCCTCCCTGTTCCCCGCCTCTCCCCCCACTCTGCTGTCTCTAATACAGATTCAGAGGCAGCACTGTGGCAGGGTGGGATCTTGCGTGTAACCATGAAGGTTAACTGGCTCATTGGTTAATCGTTTAAATGTGTCCACTACTGCATCCCTAATTCAGCTCCCAGTACCTAAATTCTGAGGCTGTTTTTCCCCAGATGGTCAGAGTAACAGGGAAAGCACTGTTAGAAATGAGGAGCAGTGGAAACTTGGCCAGGAAACCTGGCATCTGGCTCCCACCCACTCATCTGCAGTGGGCCATTTGGCTAATGTGTCAGCTGCAAAATTTGGCCAATTATTTAACCTTAAAATCACCTACCCTGTGGATATCAACATTTGCTCAATCTGTGCGAGGAGGCGGCTGACTGGTGGAAGGTCAAATCCCTCCCAGTGCATGTGATGAACCACGTATTGGTCTAGACACCTCTCCCTGGGGAATAACATTGACTTTGCACGAAATCTAGCACTACCTCTGCAACTGAACACACAGATTCCTCTACCACTGGGATGCATGCGACCTTGCACATGAGGCTGGAAGCTTGCTAAGAGCCACACGAAAGAACTGGGCAGCATCCCCTGGGGCGGGTGGGAGATTGGCAAGCTTCCACTATAGGATTTTCAGCCCAAGGAGGTGGATGCACTGAAAGCCACCTTTTATTTTAAAGTCCATTTTACATCTGGAGGAAAGAATGATGCCCAAGTCTGTAATGCCTTCTTGCCTCCCTGCTCCCAAGTGTCACAGATGTGTCAGGAAGAAAATGCAACAGGATAGTATTACAGCAGCCTTCCAATGTTTTTCCTTCAACTTTCTCTGCCTGTGCAGGTGGCATCAAAGGAGGAGCTGCTGGCACTTTCCTGTACATTTTTCCGAACTTGCCTGCTTCCTGCTTTTCACAGACATTTGGTGCATGATAGAAAAAGCATCCAGAACACTGGGCTGCTGTAGGATTTTGAGATGGGTCTGGCTTTGACATGGCTGCACTGTTTGTAGGGCACAGCAAGGATGTGAGGGGTTAACATGGGATTGTACTGTGTATTCCCTGCACTGAATGATAATGGCTTTCCAAATACCCTCGCCTCCCCTCCCCACTCCTCTTCATGGGTTGCCTAGCATCTGTTGTGGTGGCTCAGTAATCTAATTAACTTCCACTCGGCTATTAAATATTGCAGCAAAGAGTATGAAGACTCCATCATTTTGAGCTCGGGGCAATGGGGCCTCCCCTCTCGACCCATCCTAGAGCTGAAAATTAATTTTCTCGGTGAGCTGGTGAACAATAAACCTGCACGCCAGCTATTCAAGGGAGAATAGGGCTGGAGATTCTCAGGGGTGGAGTCTGATGCTTTGACTACTGAATTCTATTTTGCTCACATTTAAAGTTCCCTGGATCTCTGCAAGGGATGCGAATTTATACCCTGCATATCCCAGAACCGCTAAAGAGGACCGTGTTCTTTGTGATTTTTTTTAAAAGTTAAATTTAAAACTTTCTAGACAAAACATTTTATGGTTTAAACATTCCCCAATTGTCCGCAATCTCAAACTAATCCATGAAAACTAGGAAATTGAAATTGACTAGCTTGGCCATACTAGTCAAGATGAATGATTTGTAAAGTTAATGTAGAGAATTAAATGTTTTTGGCTTTGTGACGTCTGATGGATTATTAGTCACCAAAAGAAATAAGACATTCAAAAGTGCAGGCGTGCTCACCAGATAGTGTCTTTTCCCTGATGTATTTTATCTTTTTCTATCCCATTTTTTTAAACTAATTTGTCCTGGGTTTCTGGCAGCTCCTTAACTAAAAGCACTGAGAGTTGAGAGTAAAGCCCATCCTGGAGCAGGTTTGCCCTGCATGTGTCCCTCGCCATGCATCAGATGCACAGCTTGCCCTGATCTGTACTGGGCCCTCAATAAAAGTTGGGAAAGATGCTCTGGGAGTGGATCTCAACATAATTGGATCTAGAATGCTGATTAAAAATCTGGAGAGGCTCTCTCCAGGAGATTACATGCATTGCTCCATACTCCCGCTGAGAGTGTAGAGGGAGGCTGTCAGAGGAGTCAGTTGCAGCTTCCAGAATTGGGGATTCTTTGTTGCCCCCTGCCCCAATGTAGTTTAGGACAGTTGGGGTGGAGAGTGGGGGTTGCTGTAAAATAAGCCAGCTGCCTGTGGCCCCTAAGCAGGGGTAGCCAGAATTCAGCCTCCTTCTTTTGCACCTCCTCTGAATTCTGAGTCTCCCTAATGCTTTCTACACTGCAGGGAGCAGGGTGTGGCTGTAGGGGGTGAGGGGCTGGCTTTGCTGGCTCACTGGGAAGTGCAAGGGACCTCCAGCTGCGTCTCATTCCCTTTGCTCTGCATGGGCAGGGCAGGCTGGATCATCTGACCCATTCTCTCCTGAGAGCTGTGTTCAGAGTCACTTTCTGATTTTCCATAGTGGGGAGAACCAGACACCCACTAGGGTGGCCAGGTGTCCGGTTTTGAACCGGACAGTCCGAAATTTGAGCTTTCTGTCCAGGAACAAATTAAGAAAATACCAGACATATAAATGTCCGGTATTTTCTAATTAAGTAAGTTTTATTATTATGATGAGTATCAGTATGTAGTTCCATACTGCCTGGCTCGTAGACACGCTCACACTGCGTGAGTGTGTCTATCCGCCATGTAGTATGCAACTACATAGTAGAGAGGAGGGGGGCACGGATGGAATCCCCAGGGCCAGATGCGCCCATGCATCCCGCTGGGACCATGCGTGGGACGGGAAGCACCTCAGGATCTGCATGCTCCCAGGCCAGCCTCGCTCCCCACCGGCTGGTTCCTCCCTGGCTAGCCCCACTCTCCCTACCCCCCTCCCGGCCAGCCCCACTCCCCTCCCAGACAATCTCCCCTCCCCCATCTGAGATCAGGTGTGTCCAGTATTTTTTTGAAACCATAACCCTAACACTCACAGACATAATCCTTTTGAATTTCTGGGGCGTTTTGGCTCTGTCACCTCTCTGTAGCAAGAAGTGCATGAGTACCTTGCCTTGTTCATCTAGATGGGTAGTTGTTAGTGATCCTCTGGGCGCGCAATGTGCTTCCTCCACTGTCAAACACAGTTGATTTAGGGGAGTAAAACCAAGCCCAGACATCAAACCACTGCCAGCGTGGGGGCATGAGCAGTTAGTTCACCCGCACATGGGCGCCACTCCAGATCTAGTCTCATGTACTAGAGATTTAGACAATTTATTTTATTGCATATTGAAATAATAATGATTAAAAGTTCAAATTATATTAAAAATGCCTATGTACATATTTTTTTTGTAGAAGTAATAATGAAATCTGTAATGTGTGTACTTCAGTGTAAAATATAGAGCTATACATAAATAGGCTCCACTCCTGCTCCATTTATTTGAAGTAGGTGCTGCAAATAATCACACCAGCCCTGCATCAAACCCATAGCTCTTGCATGGGTTTTTAAAGCATGAGCACCAGGCTTTTTAAGCACATGTCAAAACAGGAGCTGGAATGTGCTGACACACGAATGGGAGCTTTTCAAAGGCAAAAATGGAAGTTAGGGGCCTAACTATGATTTTCAGTGGGACTTGAGTACTTAATGGCTGTTTATACCTTTGAAAAGCTACTCAAAAAAGCCTGATCCAAAGAAGCTCCAACCCCACATTAATTTAAAACCCAGCAACAACAAATGAAACCATTTGTTTCCTGCAGAAGGGCTGGCCTCCGATATGGCCATGTTTAAGCCCGGGGTGGTTTGCATTAGCTCGCCTTTCAACGAGCATCTCCCTGCCCCCTCCAAGAATACAGTGTGACATTAATTCAGTGCTGAGCACATGAAGTAATTCCAGGGATCAACCATGATTAGCAGCTTTAAAAGCAAAAGCCTAATCTCTCCCACTGCACAGCCCTACAGCTGATTTGTGTGCCTCCTGTGTCAGTGACCCATGAAATAATAGGCTTTTGTCAGTGCCATGGGGAGAAGGGCTATGTAGACATGGGAGCTGCCCCCATCCTGTTTGGTCTTTCTTCAATAAGATTTAATCAAGTACTTTACTTCTTCTCAGACAAAACTCTCACCTTTCCTCTTCCCCTCTCCGCCTCTTCCTACGCTTATGGAAACTTTCATATTAAACACATCAAATAAGGCAACATAAAAATGGCTTAGCCAATTTTTGGCACTTCTACAGGAATCCTATCATGACTAGCAGAATCAATGCAAAGAGACAAATGCAAACTCCAAAAACTTCCACTAATAAGGCAGTATAAATGCAAATCAGTAGCTGGGTTAACTGCTTAGGACAGTGGGCTAGACTGGGAACAGAGATCAAGCTGAGCCGCCAACATTAAACAAAAGCAACCACAAACCAGGATAGCTCTGCACCGTTATCGACAGGTAACGCCGAAAGGAGAGAATGTGTAAGAACAGGAGTCTCTCCAATCTTCTCTGTCTTTTTGGAGGCACCCTCCTGGTGGTATCTAAGTACCAGTTCAAAATCTATGCTAAAATGTAATGAATCTCACTCATAATGAGATTCATCTCTTTAATAATTCCTTCCCTAGACAATTGAATTCTATCTTAAATTATAGGATTTATTAAAATATAAGGTACTGTTCATCCCTTCTGCTCTCTCTCTGCTGGGGGCAGTGAACCAGCATATACTGTTTCACTTTATAATGAGGTGGGTTGTAGTTCTTTATCCATGGACAGTGTTTGCATGCTGGATATTCTAGACTGACCTATTTGAACTATTTGAGCCTCTAAATTCAAATCCCGGGCTTCATTTGCAATTGCGGTATGCCTACATTACCCCGCTAGTTCGAACTAGCGGGGTAGTGTAGACATACCCTAAATGAACTTAATAAAAGTAGTTTAGCTACATATGGTCAATTTGGAAAAACTGGACCATACCTAAAATATTTATCCAACGCTCTCTCTGGACAAGGCCTTAATGTATCTTTAGACCAGTTCAGCAGCTTGAACTAAAGTTAACGAAGGCACAGAAAGATTTGCCAGTGACTCGTGGGGAAACTCATTTGCATTCACTGAATTGCAAAGGCAGGATAAGCAGTAGCTGCAGCTTGCTGCTGCTTTACAAGCAGATGTTTGTCTCTGAAGCCTGTTTATCTGGCAGAGTCAGAAGGGAGTGGTTGGCCTGCAGAGCCAGGTATACGAAAATCAAGCTTTTCCTAAGCCTGGGTAGTCAAAAACCTGGTCTGTTCATTCTGTGCAGAACCTGAGAGCTGGCCTCAGGCTCTATGTATGAGCCCCTTGGAAATTGTGTGGTTGGTATTTCAAGAGCTGGGTAGGGAATTATTTCCCCTCTCCCCAGAAAGTGCCCAGGCTTCTGCGCAATCACAGGCTCCCAGCGGCGTTCGTGGCCCCGAGCCTCAGAGTACCTCAGAATCACAGGCTCCCAGCGCCTTTTGTTTTTTTTGCTTGACCAAAAAATCCTGGGTGTCTGATATTTTTTGGGAGACCATCTGGCAACCCTAGCTGCGAGCTGAACTTGAAGTCTTTTGGGAACACAGAGCCGCTACTTCCAAGGCAGAATCCAGCCGAATGAGTAGCTGTGCCACCTCCACTGTCGAATTGGCTTTGCTACTGTAGCCTCCAGCCAGAACGACTCACAACCAAACTCAAATGCACAGGTGTGACGCATGTGACCCCCCCCCCCAAATGCCGTGGGCCGGAGGGGCAAGGAGCAGGCCTCTGGGCAGCCTAGGACGCTGGCAGGGAGGTCTGGTGCCTGCACAGGGGTCATGGTACCCCTCAGTCACCAGCAGCAGTGGGGTGAAGCAGAGCAACATGGCTCCGCTCCCCAGGCTCCCAGCATCACTTGGGGGAGCAGTAGGACTGCCCCCCACACACACACAATCTCCAGTGGGAAGTGGAGTGGAGTGGCGTGGCCAGCAGCTGGGGGCATGTCATGGGCTGTAGCCACATCACTGCGCTTCACTCACTGCCAGTGAGTGTGAGAGGGTCCCATCGTCCCACCTCTGCTGCTGGCACCAATTAGTTCCTCAAGGGGCAACACTGGGAAGGAGCTGGGGGGAAGCAGCGGGGTGGGGATAGAGCAAGGGTGGGAAGAGGCCGGGGAGAGAGTGAAGTAAGGGTGGAAAAGAGGTGGGGAGCAGGTGGAGCAGGGGTGGGGCCTGGGCTGGAGATGGGGTTGTCCAAGGCCTCCCCCAGGCTAGGAGTGGTGTGGGGAGGAGTCACGTGGGGGGAAATCATGTGACCGGTGCTCCCGGTGCCCTTCCTCACCAGTCACCCCTGAGAATGCAAGTCACTCCCCGCAGGGCTGGCCTTCCCATGAGTAGGGTTGCCAGATGGTTTCAACAAAAATACCGACCTCTCTCTCCCTCCCCCCCCCCAAAAAAAAACCACCAGGGAAAAAATTCTGTTGAGTGGGGGGGAAAAGTGTGTTTGGGGGGGAGAGACCAAAGTTGTTGCGGGGAAAAAGAGTTATTAAGCAAAAAATAAATAAATACAGTAGAGTCTGGATTAACCGACACCCAGAAATCCGATGCTCCATTTTATCCAACCCTGCAGCTCCCAGGGACTTTGTCCCCGGGAGCTTCAGGGTCGGATACAGCATGGGCCGCGGGCTGAGAACACAGCCCACTTGCTGCCCCATCAGCTGTTCCCTTGCTTCTTAGGAGAAGCTGGTTCCAGGCAAGAGCGGCAGCAGCAGCAGCTTCTCCTAGCGAGCAAGGGAACAGCTGCTGCCGCCTGGAAGCATGCAGGCAGGAGCAGCAGCAGCTGCTTCTAGAGAGCAATGGAACAACTGATGCTGCTCTGCGGGGACTTCGTCCCCGGCAGGAGCGGCATCATCTGTTCCATTGCTCTCTACAGTAGAGTCTGTATCATCTGACATTCGGTAATCTGACCCGTTTAGATCGGATGATAGGGACTCTAGTGTAAATAAATAACATAAAACAGCATTAAAACAGTATGGCCCCTTTAATTGCGTGCAGAGTCAGAATAGGGATAGGAAGAGAAGCGGTTGAGCACTAAGACCCAGGGAAGGCATTGCTTCCCCTTGCTCGGCTCTTTAGGTTTTTTGCTGGCGACTATCTTGTTTTCTTAGTCGAGCCAGAAGGGAGCTCCCCTGCAGAACCAGGTAAGCAGGGAGTCCAGGGCCATGGGGGGAGGGGCTGGGGGCTGGGCCCGGTTGCTGAGTGTGTCATAGGGTTGCCAGGTGTCCAGTATTTTCACCTCCTGGCAGGGAAAAACCCAGAAAATACCGGACATTTTAGGTGTCCAGTATTTTCTGAATTTTTTTACCAGCCAGGAGGCAAAAATACCGGACTGTCCGGGTCAATACCGGACACCTGGCAACCCTAACCATGAGGCGAACTGAGGTGGCTGCCTCATGTGCCAGACTGTGGAGGGAGGGGGGGCACTAGGCTGCAGAGTGTAGAAAATTGTGTCTGCTGCTGGTGCAGCTGTATTCTCGCTGCTCTAAATGCACAGAGATGGCGGAGTGCTGTGCTGGAGGAAGGTGGGCAAAAGAGCCATAACAGGCAGGCAGGAGAAAAGGGGGCATGGGGACATCATTTGAGTTCCGCAGCTTGGGTGCAAAAATGTTGTGGGCCGTCCTCCCCGCAGAGTCTGTTCTGCAGCCCGCCAGCCACAACTTCACATTCACCAGCCCTGCTTAGACCACAGTGTGACCCCGGCACACTCCCAGCTTTAGAGTCCCCCAGCAATGTATGTCCTGCACGCCAGCCCCTTCCCATCCCTGCTCCACTCTTGCTCCTCCACTCCACCCCTTCCTCCAGCCTCCACCCCTGCGCCAACCCTTTCCTCAAGCACCCTCGCCTGACCAACGCAGCTCGGGAGATTAGCCTGGGGAAGGGGGACAGGATGGTGCTAGCAACAGGGGTCGGTCCTGCCCGTGCACTCATTGCTGACAGCGGGAAGCAGAGCAACCCAGACCCAGCCTGCTCCGCCGGCTCCCAGCCATGTTGCTCCACTTCCTACCACCAGTGAGTGCCAAGGGCAGTTCCACCTCTTCCCCCAAGCAGGGCTGGAGGAGCAGAGTAGGCTGGAGGGGACAGGTTGCTCTGTTTCATGCTGTCACCAGTGCATGAGGGGACAGGCCCAATCCCTGCTGCCAGTGCCAGGTCCCCCGGGTTGCTGTGGGCCCTGCAGAACTTCCCAAAGGGCAGGACTTGGGGGGGGGGGGGGCGAGAGGGACTGCCCAGGACTGCCCAGTGGATGGGACAGCTCTGCCTGCATTGCCCAGCCCTTTCTTGGCCAATACACATGTATATACGTTACGTGTGGATATTATTTCTATTAAAACAACGATAACTTGCCATCCCGAATGGAGGGTCCCAAACACTTCAATTTAGTCATGCTGGATTTGATAAAACAATAAAATGAGATTGTTACTTGTCTAAAATCTCTTTGTAGTTAATAATTAATGAGGCATGGAAAAATGGTTATAAGAAAATCAAGTTAAAACACAACTGGTACCTAACTTAAGTATCTCAGATTTGGGCAATTTCTCACCATATGATTTCGTCAGGTTTGCTGACCAAACTTCTTAGGTTGGCATCCCTTTCTCTTACAGTGCGTTGCATGTTTCTTTAGTGACACTTCTGGCACTATGACTGTGATGGACAGGAGAGAGGGAGGGGTTTCTCAGGGTGATTTTTATAGTATCAACGCCCCCTTGAAAAATATTTCCAGCTGAGACTCAGAAGACAGTGTCTCTATGGAAGGATGTTCCCTGCTGTTTTTTTCCTAACCTAGTTGCGCCTTCTTTGTTTCCCTTGCTGCACGATTACTCTCTTTATTGCTTACATGCTATTTTAGCTGAGCACACGTTTGTCTGAGACAGGCCCATCTGCCGTCCTCAGTGTGGCATGGGTGACCCGCACCGTGCAGTGGAGTCTTGTCACTGCACAGACACTGTTACCCTACACATTTTAGCAGGACAAGCAAATGATGAGTTTCAGATGACGCTGCACAAGGCATACACTGTACAGAGATTATTGCAGTGGTCAGGGTGTGGACACGGGTACATTTCCCTTCCCCAGTTCCTTCAACAGCAGGCTTGTCATTACATCAGTGGCCCCATCGGTGTGTGCAGTGAAGCAGGTGTTATAAGGGCTGACAATACAAAGCCTTCTGAGAGTCTCCAGACAAGTGAGCGAGCGGAGCCAGTTGTGTCCCGTGAGGGTTCATTAGCCCCCAACGTGCTCCCTATGAATGGGAGGGACGTGTTCTCAGCTGCTGGACCGGAGCCATGGTAGATGAGTGACCTAGGTATTAATGAGCTTTCTCTTTCTTTTTGCCTCCCTAGGTGCCACTGTGGAATTCATCTCTCTTTTTCCCTGCTGGAGCCTGGCCGAATGTTACCAGCCTCGCGCCTTACTGCCCCCACTCAAAGCTCGCAAAGGGTATTGTGCAGCCCTTCCCTGGCATGGGGAAGCTGACCCGAGAATGAAGCTGCACCGTTTGGGCTGGGAGGGGTGCTGCAAGGTGCTGTAGTCGAGCGGCTGGGCAGTCGAGCAACTGAAGGAGAAAAGAGACAAGTGTGTGTGGAGGAAGCCTTTTGTGTCAGGTTCTCATTTGTGCGAGTGGGGAGGGAAGGGGACTGGTTTGAATATGAGACGTATCCATAGACTCCGCATTAAACCTATTGAGAAGCTGGAGCTGGAAGCTGCTGCCTCTGCGTACATGGGCACCTGCTTGAATTACAAAGCACACTGGGAGTGGTAGGCCTGTAGTGCCACGGGAGTCTTCTGTGGTTTTCTCAAGAATCCCAGCCTGGTTTTTCAGCAGTCCTAGGAGCACACAGCACAGTAACCCTACTAGGTGCTTTTCGTACTGGGGAAAGAGGGAGGTTTTACATGTTTTTAAAGCGGTTAATTTTGCAGCATGTTTTAGGTTGGGGACGCCTTCTGTGTGGATCATTTTGAAGGGTTTGCTGGGCCTGGTGGGTGGAAGATGGATGGCTTTTGCTATAGGGGCAGGGACTGGAGAAACCAACTCTGGGGCCTGCATGGGTTGGAAACCTAGCAGATCAGACCCGCAGCGATCCAGCACAGTGCATAGATATTCCTAGCTGAGCGATCCAAGCACCTGCTACTGTTGCTGGACAGAGACGGTGGCTGCTGAATCATAAACTGGCAGCCCTTCAATGTTGCTAAAAAAAATCCCAGGAAGCAGACACCCCAGACAGCCAGGTTACTTGCTGGAAGGAGGCAGGAACCCGTTTTGCACATCAGAAATTTTTCCTTAGCCATTCTACTGTTATCTGCCGGAGGCCCGGCTGCAGCCCTGTGGCAGCTGGGGAGAGGCGTCGCACACCTGCCAATATGTCAGGATCTCACTTAATTATGCTGCGGAAGACTGGCGCAAAGCTGAGTTGACTGCATGTTCAGAGTATGTTTCTGAGTCTCCTCTCTGCACTATTGTATCCCCCAAATACTGGGTGTGCAGGAGGGAAGGCGAGGTATCAGCAAATGAACAGGAACGTAAGATTTACCCTACCATGTCGGATCTTCAGTCCATTGAGCGGGGTGTCGTGCCTCTAGCAGGGCCGAGACTATGATGTGTCAGAGGAAAGCAAAGAGAAAGTATCACACGATAGGGCAAGTGAGTTATATTTACAGGAGGGGTGCAGGGAAGAATCCTTTCCACACACCGATGCTGATACCCTTTGCTGCTTGAGGTTGCTGTTCCCTGATCCCAGCCCGTGGAGCTGCAACTACTGGCCATAAATTACCCATAAGCAGTTGCTAAATTTCAGTGGCTGATCTCTACAGGATGGGAGTGTCATAGCCGGGCTAGGTGCTCTGACTACTGCCTGGATTTTAAGTACTCTTAATTCTGAGTGACCCCTTGTTCGTATCATGGATTAGGGCTCTTGGATAACAACTGTTTACAGCCTGGAATACAACTTCTTCCACATCTCACCAGACCACTGCTCTACACAGGCATGGCTGCTTTGACATGCCTTTGCACACTCTTGAGTTTTCAGTGGATTAGCTTACGCTGTAGCCTAGCCAGCCGAATAATGCAATGTGCTGAAAACCCTTCACATGGCCTCAAACACAGAAGCCTTTCAGGAGGAAAGAGTTCCCTTCTCTGGCAAGATGAGCACAAACACTTTTTACACAGCTGCCTCGGGAACAGATTGAGTTGTTGATTTATTTAAAGTGTATAGTATCTCCCCCGATGTCTGAGAACTTTAATAAAACTGTCTGAGGGGAATGTGTGAGTTTTCTTTCCCAGCCATACCAGGACTCTAATATAGTTGGCACTGAGTGGTGCCTCAGCGTTGCCTTCTTCCACAGTTCAACTAGCCTCACAACTAGCAATTGTGATGAGCTGTAATTATTGCTGATGGGGAAACTGAGGCATCATGTTACGTGACATGTCCCAGGTCAAGGCAGAAATGGCAATAAAGGCCCATGATCTGGGGCTGCTTTGACCTCCCAAGAGTCTAAAATGAGCACGTCCTGAAGGCTTCTCAAACAGCTCACCTGCTGCCATTTGTGTCTGCATTTCAGAGCTCTGTGAGAGCAATATGCAACAACCTTCGAGGCCAACTCTGCTCTTAAAGAACTAACGCATCCAGTGAGCTTTGATGGCCCAACCCCTCCCTGTAAGCGCAAGTCTGGGGGAATC
Organism: Pelodiscus sinensis; assembly: GCF_052426305.1. Classification (NCBI taxonomy): domain Eukaryota; kingdom Metazoa; phylum Chordata; order Testudines; family Trionychidae; genus Pelodiscus; species Pelodiscus sinensis. Next base: position 32,596,244 of record NC_143065.1, read on the forward strand.
GGCTGGTAATGAGAAAAACGTTGTCATGGGCAAAGGTTAATGATGCTACTCTGGAATAGCTTTCCTGGTTTTCTCTGTAGGTTCTTAGCCAGGCTGCATCGCTAGATGGTGTCAGGTTCTGTTCACGTCCCGCACTCTCCAGGTTTGGGATTGCACTGAGCAGCTTGCTATAGTTCAGGGTTTCCCACCCTATGGGTCGGGACCCAAATATGGGTCGCCATTACATTTCAAAAGGGTTGCCAAGTGTCTACTGAGGTGGCTCTGCCCATGCGCCTCCCCCCATGTTTGAATTGCCTTGGGTCACCAAGTCTTCCTGCGTTGTCAAAATGGCTCCCCATCTGGAAAAGATTGGGAAACGCTGCAGTTGAAGCATTTGTGGGGCTAGTTTCTATTACTGGAGCAGCCGACTGTGTGTACAGTTGCTGTGATACCATGGCTAGTGAGCGAGTTAGGTGAGGGGGAAAGTGGTTAAAACACTAAACTGAGACTCAAGAGACCTGAGCTCAGTTCCTGACTCAACTACAGAGTCTGTGTGTGATGCTGAACAAGTCTGTGGGCAATATCTTTGAGAAGCTGGGCCTGAGTGTCTCTGTGTCTTAGTGTCCCATTGGTGGGATGGGACTGCCCTACTTTACAGAGTTGTGAGGATAAACACTTTCATACTTGTGAGATGCTCACATACTGGGGCCGCAGCAAGGTCCAGAGAACTAGCTAATAAAAGATCCCCTTGGAACTCTGCTCACTGTGGGGCTATACCATTCCCATTAAACGATAGTGTAGAAATACCCATTCATATTTGTGAACTCAAATGTTACACTTGGCTCCCGCAGTTTAAAAACAGGAGTGGGGGTGAATTTGAGAGCTGAGCATTTTGATCAAAGCAAGACAAAAGACGCTCCCTTTTGTCTTTATTCTTGCTCTCTGCTCTCCCATGAAAGGCCATTCAGAAGTGATCGCCAGTGGCTGTGACAGCTGCAACCTGTTGCTAGGGGACGATGTGTGATGCTAGACACAAAAGCTCCTTAGTTAAAAGGAGGACCAGTAAGTAAAAGAGGGGGGTGGTTAACCCCTTAGAAAAACTATAGCGAATGCTACAATGACACTGAAATGGGGTGGGAGGAAGAGAATAAAAGTGATGTTTTTTGTAACAAGTCTTTCCTCTCCAGGTCACCAAATGACCGGGCTTTTCAGACACCAAAACCAAACCCGCCATCCCCGACTGGTATTCCCATGGCATTTCTGTGCTCACGGGCATTTTCATAGCTAAGTACAACTACCGCCAGCCTAGGCAACAGTGATGGCACCTGAAGCGAGTGGATTCTGGTGCCATTGCTTAGACAAAACTGTACTCTCCTTTGTCACACAGGATTGGAAGGGATTGGTGCTACCATCACACAACTGCCTGGGGAATGTTTGAACAGGGCCTCAAATCCCTCTTTGCCCTGGTATATTCACACACATCCTCATCACCCTCCTCCCCCAAAAGGCTGGTTTGGACTAAAGGCTGAGTCAGGAGGGAACGCTATTGACAGTAGGCTCCTGGGGTAGTGAATTGTATCAAGGAGTCAGCTTGACTTCTCTCCTGACTGTCTCGCTTTTCTGTCTACAGGTTGCACTTCCATGGTCCAGCACCTGACCTGTTCCGATCCAGGGAATTTGCTGAACCAAGGAAGTCAATGCCTGCCCCATGCTGCTGCTGGTTGAGGGGCTCCTCAGAGGAGCCAGCATTGAGTAGTGCAGGGACTGGGGGCAGGCACTTGGGGGACAAGGCAGAGTGGCTGCCCCTAAGGGAGCATACTGTCATGGCAGCCATGCTGCACTCCTGAACCCCGCCACCAGCTGCAGGGCTCTACAGGCACCCTGCCTCTTCCCCAGAGTGTCCCCTGTCCCCACTTCTCCCCTTCACCTCCCGCCTCCTTCCCTGAGCTTGCAGCGCACCGGAAGTTCTGGGTGGGCGAGGGAGGAGGTGCTGAGCAGAGGGACAGCTTTTCCCTGTGAGAGCTCCGGCCCAAGAGCACCCACAGGAATGCTGGTCCAAGATGGTCCCGAACCCTAAAGATTAAACCTCTTAATGTAACATCATTGTCTGTTGTGCAAACCCAGCATCCCTAGCCCAGTAAAGGGCAACCTCCTTCATAATTTCTTGCTGCCTCCCTATTTCAGATCAGAGACCAGCAAATCCATTTGGAGTTTCTCAACTGAATAACAAATCTGATTAGATGGAAGAATACTTGGCTTTCTCTCAACACATGTGGATGCCTCACTTCCTTCCCCCAGTGCATGCAACAGCCCCAGCTACCTGCTTTTGTACAACATCATGCCTAAAGAGCGTGTCTTGAGATTTCCCCAGGAATTGTTGCCAGGGAAGGAGATGTTTCTCTGGAAGGTACGGCTATTTTTGTATTGGCTTCCTGCCATTACACCACCTCCTGGCAGGTCTGACTTCCTGTTGAATCGCTGAGTTTAATTGTGGTAGCTTAAAATTCTGCCTCAGACCCATCCTGGGGCTGAAGGAACAACCCCCTAGGGAGTGTGTGCATTGGGCCAGGTCTGCATCTCCCCCTCCCAAATTCAGCTTTCGATCTAGTCACATTCTAAGTCTCTGACCTGGGTCACTAGGGCTACGTCTACACTCACAGCTTCTTGTGCAAGTACAGCCGTTCTTGTGCAAGAATCCGCAGAGCATCCACACTGCCCGCCCGCTCTTGCGCAAGGAAATTTACAGTACGGCGTGGTAAGAGAGGGCTTCTTGTGCAAGAGCGACGCTCTTTTGTTATCAGGTGTAAGCTCTCTTGAGCTAGAGCTCTTGCGCAAGAGGGCAGTGTGGATGCGCTGCAGGGGTTTCTTGCGCAAGAAAGCCCTATGGCTAAAGTGGCCATCAGAGCTTTCTTGTGCAAAAGCGTGTCCACACTGCCATGGATGCTCTTGCGCAAAAGCACAGCTCGCACATGGCAGTGTGGCCATGTTCTTGCGGAAGACTTCTTGCACAAGAACCCTTGCGCACGATGTTCTTGCGCAAGAAGCCGCCAGTGTAGACATAGCCTAAGAGGCTGAGAGATGCCAAACAGAAGGGTTAGTCATTTGCAGGCCGTACTGAATGAATGCCACAGTGCACTACCGGGGCCACCGCGCTGCTGGCAGTGGTGGCCTTCAGATGAACTGCCCTGTGTCATGACCATTGGTGTTCTTTAAAAGTCCTGTGATACTTTAGCCAGGCCACTGGTGCTAACACAGCAGCAGAGATGCCAATGATTAGGTGACTACATTCTACCACCTCACAATTTGCCAGCATTCGTAGCTTGATTTTTGCCTCTCCTAAAATGACTGTGCAGCATTACTGCCGCCTTCCACCTCAGACAGGGCTCCACTGCGCTGGTGAATGAACATGCCCCGGGTGTCCATACTCCGCGCCATTGGGCTGGACAGCGCTCTAGTAAACAGCTGGTTTTCTCTAGTATTCTTTTGGTCTCGCTGGTTAACACACAGATCTGACACACAAAATGGCAGCAGGCCCTGCAGCAAGCCAAGAGAGTCCTTTTGATTTACAGATGCTGGACACAGACAGCAATGCCGTCCTGTCACAGAGCTATCGAGGATGAAATGCGGCACATGAATGGGGGCTTTGAGGGTGTTTGCAGGAGTAGCTGGGATGCCAAGTGAGCCGTTAGTTTCCCTTTGAAGAGCAGCTCCATTTGTAAAGGGACCATTGCAGGTTGGGGATGCAGCAGCTTTAGAAGCAGAGTGGGGGATTGGCCCTTCAGCAAAGACACTGAGCTGGACCTAGCCCCAAAATATGACTCACATACGTGTTTGCAAAAATTAGGAGAAAGAAACATGGTGGGTGAGAGGCCAGTGTATGACTTGGGTGCCATGGCTAAGCTTGCGCATCTCAACCCTTGCTGTCACATCAAACTAGGCCCTTCAGGCAGCCTGACGCGCTTCCTCCAGTTCCACGCACACTGTACTGACAGGGGTGAAGGGAGACAAAAATTACCAGGACAAGCTCTCTAGCTTCTGAAGAGCTGAAGCCTGACTTGCTCAGAAATGCTTGGGCAGCATGTTTCTCAGATGTCATTTGCTAGGCATTCGATTTGCACATGGCTGTGCCCTCTGTGCAGATCTATCATATGGTAATCCTGTGTGATCGGCACCCATATGCCAGTGTTACATGGAAAACTGACATCCTGACAGGAAGCTGCAGGTATGAATTAGTCTCGTTCAATTTCTAGGGTTTGCACTAAGTTCACCTCTGTGCCTCCTGGGCACCCAGTGCCTACTCCAGTGAGGCTAAATTCACCTGGTGCATCCTAGTCACTCTATGGGTGACAGGCTGTCAGCAGAGAGCCAGAACACCCCAAAAGCTCAGGCAGGCCCCAGGCTGTGCGGGTGCTCTCTGACAGATTTCTGCTCAGGTTGGCTTGCATCCTGGGCCAGGAGCGATGCAAGGAGTCATTTCACAGGCCCTTCTTAACCCATAGCGCACTGGTTGGCCACGCAGGCCAATGTAGCACTGTGTTCAGAACACCACAGGCCCTCTGCATGCCCACATAATCCTTGGTTTGGTGTCACCTTGACATCAGCCCTTCTCAGCATTTGCCATTGCTCTCCTTCCCCTCAAATAGTTGTGCAGCTGTCAGAGCAGTACCCTGCCGCATACAAAAGCTGCCTTACTTCAACAACAACAAAACAAAACCAAACCTTCCAAAACAGACTCTGGGGTGAAAGTGCTGAGCTGGGATTCATATGCAAAATTGCCGCTATCAGAGTGGGGCTGCAGGGAGACTGGGAGCTGCTCTCTCACTCACGGAATATAATTTTCCTTCTTCTGGTTTTCACATCTTGTTATTTATGGTTTGAAATGGGCCATATCCATGCTGACTGAATTCACCGTGTTAGCACTGGTTCTCTGTAACACTCCCCTTTGTGCAGATGTATATAGCCCTGCCAAACTGCAATTTCCACTTCATGCATCTGAAGTCGTGGGCTGCAGTCCACAAAAGCTTATGCCCAGAGACATGTGTTAGGCTTTAAGGTGCCACGAGGCTCAGTCTTTTTCAATAAAAACAATGAGCACACGGCTCCCTCTCTGATAATGGGCTAAGTTCTCCACTGCAGTGCCCTGGCCTCCCTTGAGGACCTGCTCATGCCTCAGCTCTCACACTGCAATTAGGGACTTGCAGCTAATTGGACTCAATAGCCAGGCTGCAAAGATGTGACCAGTATGACCCAGCTCCTGGAGAAACAGCAGGGGGAGGCATGTCTGGAGTCGAGATACCAGGATACAGCCAGGGGGTCAGGGAATAGCAGGCGCTCCAATTTCAGAAGCAAGCAAGCTCCAGCCTGCAAACATATTACAAACCTCCACAGGCAGCCTCAGTGCCATTGGGATTGCAGGAAACAAGCCCTGGATTGGTCCTCTTTAGGGAGCGCCTGTGTGAGGCACCAGAATGACACCACAGCCACGAGCAAAGACGGGTTTCTCTGTGTAGTCACACTGAACAAGCCATTGCTTTAGGAAAGCAGGCAGGAGCATCCCCCCCTTCACCCCCCATATAAAAAGGGCAAGGGCTGTGGCTATGCAAGGAGCCCAGGGTGGCACAGCATAGAAGCAGCCACAGGCAAAGCAGCAGGTGCGTGAAATGAAGGGCAGAAAATAGTGTGTAGCTGTTCTTTTAAGTGACATCTGGGTACCATGGTGATGGGAGCCAGAAAAACACTTAGTTCGGAGGGGAATGTTCGGTGAGAGCATGGGCAGCCAGTGAAGATAGGGCTGGGGAAGGCAAGCTCCAACCCCCAGTCCTTCGGCTGAGGCCCTGCTGCCACCCCTCTCCGCCCACCGCGGGGAGTGGAGGAGGGCTGGTGGGCGCACAACCTCTCAGCCTCCCTGGCCAGGAGCACAGGAAGGGAGGAGGACGTGCAGCTCCAGCCTCTCTGGCCCCAGGGCACGGAGGAGGAGGAGGAGCAGGGCGGGTTATAATAATAATCATATCTATAGTAGCGCAATGTCTGAGACTCTGTAATGCTGAAATGCTGGCTGTTCCCTCTGGGCGGCGCTGTTGCCTGAGTCACATACTTCGCTTCCCGCCGTGGCGCTCGGCTGACTTCTGCGCCGCTCAGCTGGGCCGCCACGCGGGAGCAAGTGGCGCAAGCGACCGTTTGGGCTCCATGGTCCCCCCAGTGAGAGGTGGGAGGGGGAGGAGAAGAGAAAGAGAGAGACAGAGAGGCAGGAGGTGGAGGAGAACTGAGAGAGAGAGCAGAGGAGGCAGGAGGGGGGGAGAGAGAGAGATGGAGCAAGAGACCGGAGGCTCAGGAGAGAAGAGCGACGTGGAGGAGAGACCTGAAAATCCCGTCTTATGACGGGCTAATTGGCCAGTAATATAATAAAAACATATGGAGATATATCTATCTCATAGAACTGGAAGGGACCTTGAGAGGTCATCGAGTCCAGTCCCCTGCCCTCACAGCAGGACCAAGTACCATCCCTGACAGATTTGCCCCAGATTCCTAAATGAGCAGCTCCAGCACCCTGGGCCGGAGCACTGGGGAGAGAGGAGGGCTCATGGCTCCGGCTTCCCCGGGCAAGGAGCACTGGGAGGGCGGGCACTGTGGACAGCAACACTCCGCCCGCAGCAGGCATTCTAGGGGCAGAGTGTGGGCGGGACCAGGCCGGCCGTTTGGAAAGCCAGAGCCTTCCTGCGCCTATGATACCTGGCGCCCCTGGGCCTGAGCCTTTGCAGGCCCGACGTGGCACAATCCTAATTATTTCCCCTGCTTTCCCCCTAGCCCTCTCTCATTTAACTCTCAATTCCACCCTTTGTAGGAACACAGCATAGGATGACCAACCGAATGTTACCACGTGGTTCTCCTATAGGAGCCACCTCAGTACACTCCATCGCTCTTTTAGGGACCTTGCCAATCACTGTAAATCCCTCCTGGGAGGCCGGGTAACCTGTACGTGAAGGGACAAATCCAAAACCCAGTCAGTTCCAAATGCGTTCAGACAACTGGAGAACATCCCTCTGCTGGGCCGTGCTAGGATCACACGATATTTTCACTGCCACAAGCTCCCCCAAAATTAATGCACCAAACACCTCACCTCTGTTTGGAAGGATTCCTGATGCAAAGGGGACTTACTGGCCTGTAGAAGCAACTGATCCGTGTGCCGTTGACTGGGCCTCCAGCCTACTCATTTCATGTGTTTCCTCCCGAGCGACCGGGTAGTATAAATGAACGAATTCATCGTGGTGGGCGATCCCTCTCACATCACATCCACCCTCCACAGTATAGTCGTGGCTGCAGCAAATACCACTTTTCCTGGGTGCTTTCTGTTCTGCAGGGGTAACCCTTGTGTCACACTAAGTCCCTTGTGTCGCGCTATATCTAGACTACAGCGTTTTTCCAGATACCAGAGGTATCCCAGAAAAACTCCACCGCATCCAGGTCACGCTCTGCTCTTCCGACATTTTTTGCGAAAGAGCAACCGTGCTGTTTTGGAAGCCCCATTTTCCTCGTTTTACGAGGAAGAAGGGCTCTTCCGAAAGAGAAGGAGTTTCCAAAATTTGGCCCAGTGTAGATGGGCCAAATTTCAGAAAAACTTCTTCCGAAAAAACAATCCGAAAAAGGTATGCAAATTGTGGAGCGCAAATTTATGTACCTTTCCCCCCCACCAAAAAAAGTGGCAGTCTAGACATAGCCTGGGAAAACAAGCATCACCTCCCTTCCAGCAGAGGCAGGTGGGATGGCGTTGGATGCTGCATCATAGCAAAGTGTGAGCAGAGCTGCTCCTAGGCTCCCCTCCTGGCCTCCTCACCAGCCCACACCATATTCGCCGAGGATTTTGTTTACTACCATAAGAAAAAATAGCCAGACAACTGTCTCTCACCCCCCGAATTGCTGATGCTTCTTGTTTTGCAGCAGCAGCCGCCTCAGTAAATACCTCCCTCAGGCCTGTGTTTCCGCCCTTGTCAGCAACTGCTCCTGTTCCCAGAGGCAGCAGATTGCATTGTTTTTGGACCACAAGACCAGGACTTGGAAAATTCCCCAGCCCTGCTACAGTTGCTGTTGTGAAAGGGGATCCCATAGCCACAGCTGAGTGAAGAGAGGCTTCTAGTATCCAGGCGAGCTGCTGAGCTGGTGCCTTTGTTCAGTGGTTTGCATTACCATACCCACGGTCATAGACTGGCAGCTGCGGTGATTTTTCCTAGAGGGATAAGATGAGCTTCTTCCTTTTGGCCGGTTCATAGACTCCAAGACCAGAGCACAGGAGGTGCTAGAACTAGGGATATGCGGCATCCCCCGACTTGAAGTGGTCCCCATTACATACAAGATTTAGAGTTTGATTCCATGGATCACAGCCAGGTCTGCTGATGGTGGTGTGGGGACAAACAGGGCAATTGCCTCAGGGTCTGGTGATTCAAAATGGCTCAGTCTACCACATTGTAACAGCGGCAGCAACCAGCGCTCCAGGCCCTTTAAATCACAGCCAGAGTGCTAACGGCTGGGGGGGAGGGGTACTGCGCTCCATACGGCTCTGAGGGCTGGCTGCCCTCGGCCCCTCCCCTTCCGGGAACACAGAGTCGGCTTCCCTACCTTGCCCAGGGGCCCACAGGTTGTCCGCTCCGCTGATCATAGCTCCCTCAGTATTCAAATTGTTCCAGTGTCCCTGGACCAAAGGGACCATCTAATCTGACCTCCTATGTAGCAATGGCCGTATAACTTACTCAAATCATTCCTCCAGCAGATCTTTTAGAAAAAACATCCAGTGCGGATTTAAAATTTGTCAATTGTGGAAAAGCCATCATGCCCTCTGGCCAATTATTCTGTTGGTTAATTGTGCACTCGGTTGAAAATGTAGACTTTATTTCCTCCGAATTTGTGTAGCATTGGTTTCTAGCCCTTGGCTCATGTTACACATTATCTGCTAGATTTTTGAGCCCATTATTAACTATTTGGTTGCTCGTGTAGATACTTGTAAACTGGAATCAAGTCATTGCTTTAGCTTTGCTTTGTTAAGCTAAAGCAATTGAGCTTTTTGAGTCATTCTCTATAAGGCAGGTTCTCTAACCCTTTTATTATTCCTGTAGCTCTTCTCTGAACCTTCTCCAATTTATCAAGTCCTCTTGAATTGTGGGCTCCAGACCCGGATGCAGTATTCCAGCTGCAGTCGCCCCAGAGCCAAATGCAGAAAAGTAAAACAACTTCTCTAGCCCTCCTCGTGAGTCCCCTATTTGTACATCCCAGCATTGCCTTAACTCTTTTGGACACACTGAGAGCTCATGTTTAGCTGATCACCACCACACACCTAAATCTTTTCTCTGGGCTTATGTTCCCCATCTTGTAAGTATGGCCTATACATTCTTTGTTCCTAGCCATTTAGTCATATTCATACAGATTGTTGCTTATAAAGCTCAGTTTACCACCAATCCAAATCATACTGTAAGTTACCTGTCCTCTTCAGTACATACCACACCCCCAATCTGTGTGTCACCTACAGACTTTATCACTGATGATTTTATATTTTCTACCTAGTCACTGATAAAAAGTTAACCAACGTAGAGCCAAGGACAGATCCCAAACCTCACTAGCAACGGACCTGCTCCGTGGAGCTTTCTTGTTTACAAATACATGTTAAGAACGATCAGTCATCTTTTAATTCATTTAATATTTGCTCTGTTTGTTTTGCATCATTATAATATTTACTGTGTTCATTATGTATCATTGTATCTTTTAAATCAACATTTTGTGTGATATCAAGGCAAACGCCTTATAGAAATCTAAGAATATTGCATCAATACTATTATCTTTATCAACCAAACTAATCACATTAGGAAAAGATATCAAGTTAGTTTGACAGAATCTCTTAATTATATTACTTTCCTTTGTTTCTTTATTGAGTCCCATAGCTATTGCTCTATTATCTCGCCTGAAGTGTTACTGACAGGCCTATAATTACCCATGTCATCTTGTTGACACTCGCAAAATATTTGCACAATGTTGTCTTTCTTCTGGAACTTCCCCATTGTGCCAAGACTTATTGGAAATTAACATCAATGGCTCAATGAGCTCTTCAGCCAGCTCTTTTAAAACTCTTGGATAGAAGTTATCAGGGCATACAGATTTAAAAATATCTAACTTTAGTTGATACTGTTTAATAGCCTCCTGAGATACTAATGCAATGGAAAGAGAGTTGTGAGGCTACGCCATCTGTTTCTCCTCCCCCCAAATACACAGCAGAAATGTTTGTTGAATATTTTTGTCTTTTAGAATCACAGAAGAGTAGTTTTGGAAGGCTACCTCAGGTCGTCACCTGGTCCAACCTGCTGCTCAAAGCAGGACCAACCCCAACTAAACCATTCCAGCCAGGGCTTTCCCAAACCTGGCCTTAAAAACCTCTAAAGATGGACATTCCACCTTTTCTGAATTATTATTGATAATTCTACCATTTCCAGCTAGTAATGGACCAACTACCATTTTAGGAATCTTTCTGTTCTCCGTATACTTGAAAGATTCCTTCTGATTGTCCTTCATTCTGCAGGCCATAGATTTCTCTCTCTATCAATTTTCTACAATTCTTAGCTCCTGATCTATATTCATTATGATCAACTTCCCCTTTCTTCTATTTGTTTTATATAATCACTTCCTCTTTAAACAAGTATTTTTTTTAACCAATAGGCATTCTACCTCAGTTTTGGCATTTGGGAAATATAGTAAATAGCTCTTAAACATTCCCCATTATTATTTTTCTCATTAAATAGCTCCACCCAGCTGATTGGATTTATAATTGTTTTTGGCTTTGTGAAACTGTTTTTTTTAAAGCACCAAATCATTTGTATGTATTTTACGGGTCTGGACTTTACTTTGTTTGCACACTGTAAACTTGATCAACTAGGTCTAATAGCTCTGGTCTATAGTAGGGAGTTATTTCAAAATTAGGGGAGTTAGTTTGAAATAACAAGTGGAGCATCCCCACTACTAAGCTCGTTATTTCAAAATAATGGGCTGGTTATTTCAAAATAACTACTCCTGCTTTCCATGGGGAATAACACTTATTTCAAAATAGTTATTTTAAAATAGCAGTAGAGTGGACACTCCACTGCACTTATTTCAAAGTAACTACTCCCCAGAGTCATGCAAAGTAATTACTCTCCAGTGCTTCCTGTGGCTCTAAGGTGAGATAGCACATCTACATTAAGGGAGCCTGCTTCGGACTAATTTTGAGGCTTCTTTGTAGTGTGGACATGCTATTCAAAATAGTTATTTCGGGAGTTATTTCAAAATAGATTATTTTGAAATAATTTCCCAGTGGAGACATGCCCATACAGAACTCTCCATGTTGGTTGCAATCCTTTTTGAGTTAAGAAATTGTCATCTATAGTATGTAGAAAAATCCAAGGATTTTTAGTACCAGTCTTCCAGCATATTTCAATCAAATGGAAGCCCCCTCTGGATGATGCAATTTTTCTTTACACATTCTAGATAGCTGATTATTTTCTTCCTCAGTGTGGCTTAGTGATCTGTAGAAGACCCCATCAAAGGCCCCATGCTAGCTATATCCATCAGAACATCAGGCCATAAACATTCAAGATAATTTTTGTCCCAGTTATCAGTGACTCCGAATTTGGAAATGCTATTTGTGACCTCGCATGCCCACTCCATCTTTCTTAACTATGGTTATAACCATTGATGGTGACATCGTAGGTATGTAAATCACCCTGCCAGATTTCTGTAACATCAACAAGCAAATCCAATTCCTCGTTGGTTACCTGGGCTCCTACTTGCGTTGGTGTGGACAGGCCTGGACAAAGGGTTTGTGAGGCCCAAGGCAGGACGCTGGGAGCGGGCCCCAGGGCCCGGCTGGTGGATGGTGAGTACTCAGCAATGTGGGGCCCCAAAAATGTGGGGCCCAAGGCATTTGCCTTTATCGCCTTGCCCAAAGGCCAAGCCTGGATGTCGTGTAAACATAAAGAATCTCTTAATGGTCTTAAACTGCATCAAGGGAGGTTTAGGTTGGACATTAGGAAAAAGTTCCTAACTGTCAGGGTAGTTAAACACTGGAATACATTGCCCAGGGAGGTTGTGGAATCCTCATCTCTGGAGATATTTAAGAGTAGGTTAGATAAATGTCTATCAGGGATGGTCTAGACAGTATTTGGTCCTGCCATGAGGGCAGGGGACTGGACTCGATGACCTCTAGAGGTCCCTTCCAGTCCTAGTATTCTATGATTCTCTTCATGTCCTTTAGTGCCTTGATTTTGTTCTCAGCATCGTGTGTGCTAAATGAGTGCGCTTATCTTCCCTCTTCTTATACTTCCCTTGTGTTTTACACCCTCTCAACTACTCCAGCCAGCCTGTCCCCATGGAGATGGTCTCCGCTTCTACTAAGGTGAAAACCATCCAAACTATTCAGCCCTCTCTCCCCAGAGACAGAGGACCAATGCTTCACCCCCTGCACAAGTGCTCTGTAAATGCTAAATATTGGAGTGATGCCATTGGACAAAAAGCTTTTATTTGGGTTGGTAAATAGGAGAGCTAGGGTGGGAGGGAGGCCAGGACACTGAAGATGAAACAAAGGGGGTGTGGAGATCAACAAGCTCTTTCTAATCTAATGCACCACATTCGCATTCCCTCGCTCTTACACACACACACACACACACACACACACACACACACACACACACACACACACACACACACACACCAGCAGCCATCACACACACACACACACACACACACACACACACACACACACACACACACACACACACACCAGCAGCCATTTCATTTGGTGTAAGCCCTCCACTCCACAACAATGGGATCAGTTCAGAAAAAGCTAATGCCCTGATATAACATGGCCTTTGGGGAAAACACTGTACTTCTGATATAGAAGGGGGGGAAAATCCTCAAGTAGTCCCTGTTGTGCGCAGTTGGTGTAGGGGGCACTGAGAGACCCAATGGGATTCCCTGTGATTCTCAGAAACCACTAACAAGCTGAGTATATTGATCAAAGCCTCCATAGCTCCCTGGTGAAGGCAGGTAAAACAACATATTGAATAAAAGCAATTAATCTGCATCCACAATCAGAAAATAAATGGACAGTCCGTGCGGGCTCTGTTGTCCTTATACTTGGGGAAAAAGGAGGTTAAAGTCCAGTTTGTGGAGTAAACAAAAGGCTGGGGGCAGCACTAATGTTCTCAGACTGCTAAAAACAACGTGGCCATAGAAGCAATGCCAGCTCTGTCTCTGCTATAGGCTACAGATGTTACAAGCCATAGTACAGCTACCTCAGCTAACAGCATGTATCTTCAGCGTAAAAGCAGAAGGCCGTGCTTCTGGAGTTTAAGGTGCTGAGGTTATGGTAATGGTCCTCATCTTCATTGTAAAGAGTGGAGCTCTATGGGTGAAAAGCTGTATCAAACAGTCAAATATCATTATACCCATTTTCTAGATGGGGAAGCTGAGGCATTCAGAAGGAAGATTACCTGCTCTCGGTCACACAGCTAGTCATTGGCTGAGGTAGGAAAAGAATCCAACTCCCCTGCCTTCCTTTCCACTACATCAAACCACATCCCGACTCAGTTTCTCAAGACCAGCATGGCCGTGGAATCGTTACAAACACACATACAGCTTCATGGCCCCACTTGTGGCTAGGAGATTGACACCCATCACCAACACCACGCTATGTCTACATTGCCCCCGTTCAGCACAAAAAATATGCAAACAAGGCAAAGCATGGAATAGCGCCACACCTCATTTGCATAATTAATAAGGCTCTGTTTTTGCACAAACCCCCTCTCTTGTGCAAAAGCTGTTCTTCCTGGAAAAAAATGCGGAAGAATGGCTCTTGCACAAGGGGGGTTTTTGCACAAAAAGGAGCCATGTAGACGGCTCTTTTTTGCACAAAAGCCTCTTGCACAAAAATGGAGCCTTGTTAATTATGCAAATGAGGCATGGTGATATTCCACTTTGCCTCATTTGCATATTTTTGGTGCAAAACGGGGACAGTGTAGACATAGCACCAGTGATTTCAGCCCCACTGTTCCTGGTACTTTCTAAATCGAGCCCGTAAGTAAGGGAACCAGCCAACAGTACTGGGTAAGAAATAGAGCAGAAGTGTTCAGTCCTGGCTCTTCCACTGACCTACGCTATCATCTTGCAAGTCTAACTTCCTCTGTTTCCCATCTGTAACATGATCAATCAACCCCTCCTCTGTTTGACTTTTTGGGTAGTCTGTAATCTCTTACTGTGTGTGTACAGGGTCTGGGACGGTCTTGGCTGGGGCCTGGACGCATTACCCTCATAAATAGCAGTGGTAGCACAAGGATACTCTAGTGGTAATTACTACATCAACGCCTAGCCGATGCATACTTCAAGGATACAACTGTGCCTATTTTCAGTGCTGATGACCCCCGCAGGATAGGGTAGTCATAGGAGTACAGGCAGTCCCCTAAGGTTTGTTCTTAAGTTGAATCTGTATGTAAGTCGGAACTGGCGTCAGCCGCTGCTGAAACTGATCAGTTTCAACCGCGGCTGAATCTGGGCGCCAGTTCTGACTTACATACAGATTCAACTTAAGAACCCCAGGCCAGAACTTCCTGTAGTCAGCCGCTGGTCAGTTTCAGCAGCGGCAGACTTGGGGACGCCTGGGGCAGAGCAGCTGGGGTGCTGCTGGGTTGCTCCAGTAGTGCAGCTCCTCGGCGCTACTGGAGCAACCCAGCAGCACCCCAGCTGCACTGCCCCAGGCGTCCTGATTCAGCCGCTGCTGAAACTGACCAGCAGCGGCTGAATCAGGACGCCTGGGGCAGAGCAGCTGGGGTGCTGCCGGGTTGGTCCGGAGCGGCGCTGTGGGACCAACCCGGCAGCCCCCAGCTGATCTACCCCAGGGGTAGGCAAGAAAAGCCTGGTCTGCTGGGGGGGCACTAGCTGCACCCCCCGCCCCCAGCAGACCAGGGAGACGGGGGTGGCGGGACCGCCCAAGTCCTCCACAGCTTTGCTCCGTCTCCCTGGTCTGCTGACCTGGGAGACGCGGAGCAAAGCCGCAGAGCACGCGGGCAGCGGGACAGTCCAGGCACGCCGCAGCTGTCCCACTGCTGGCGTGCTCCGAGGCTTTGCTCCCCATCCCCCTGGTCTGCTGGTCGGGAGACGGGGAAGCAAAGCCACGGAGCACGCCCACAGGGGGACATCTCAAGCGCGCCCGAGCTGTCCCGCTGCGGGCGTGCTCCAAGGCTTTGCTCCCCGTCTCCCTGCAGACCAGGGAGACGGGGAGCAACTTTTCTCGCCCCGGAGGACGGGGGTGGCGGACCGTGGCGCATCTGGGTGTCCCGCCACTCCCGTCCTCTAGGGCGAGATAAGCCCCGTTCGTAACTGCAGAAAGTCGGATCCGCGTAACTTGGGGACTGCCTGTATAGCCAATTGCCTGACTGAATCAGGCCAACGGTCCATCTCATCCTGTCTCTGGGCTGGGCTACCTCACTGTGGGCGATCGATCTACAGCATGCAACTTGCAGCTATATGGATAACGTGAATGGTGCCTTCACTGCAGTGTATTGACTGGTGATGCTTTCCCATTGACTCCCCTTGTGCTTCTTGTTGAGGTGGGAGTACCGGAGTCAATCCTATTGGTGCAGCCTATAGTGAAGACATGCTGTCACGGAGGCCAGCACCAGATGCTATAGCGGAAAGAGCAAGAAGCCTGAAGCAGGCAAAAATGGGGTAATCTGCCTCATACATTAGGTGTCAACCCAATCAAGACAAATCCTTTTTCTCTAGAAAATTTAAACTTTACAGAGGGGAAAATAAATGTTACCGGTAAGGTCACTTCTATTTCTTCCCCATTCATTCACCTTCATTGCCATAAATCCTGTCAATAAAAGGAAAACTACAGGGATAGCCGTACATCAGACACAGAGTTCAGACTTAAAATCAAATTTATTTAGAGGAAAAATGACTTTACAAGAGGGTGCTGCTGCTAACTAGAAAGGAAGATAAATAAAAGCTTGTTACAAAACCTGATGTTTTCAGGAAACTTACAGAAAAATTGAAGAATTTTACAGTCAATAACCTGCTCACTTTTTACATAATTACAAATTAACAGACAGCAAATGTTTTACCCTCGTTTTAAATTTTATTTTTTAACATTTAACTTTTTTTTATCTTACAGATTCAACATGAAACAATGCAAAGCATTTAAAAAAACCCGAGAACTGGCGGCAGAGGTATTGAGTGTTAACACACACCCTCAACATTCTCTGGATTGCGCTAGTGCATTCCATATTAGTACAAAATAAACGCGAGGCTAAACTTTAACCATAGGCAACTTGAACTGGACATCGATGTTCTGAGTCAGTGTTCATCATCAATAAAGTTAAAAATACATAAGCGTGTGGATGTGTTCGATAGCTGTAGATGCTTAAAAATACATCCAAAGCTTACTGCTGAATGCAAAGCAGCGAACAACATCCTCTTTTCCTTCCAGGCAATGGAAGCAGAATATTTTAGGGTATAGCTTCAATATCGGTGAAGTGCAAGTGCAGGGGAAAGGCAATGAGACCCTAAAAGGTATAGCGATAGTGGTCTTCCGATTACTCAAGAGCATGAGAAGTAAAAGACTAAACCAGTTCAGCTTGCCTATCTTTAAAACTTAGCGTGATCACTGGATAAAAGGACTAATCAAGGATTGCTGCCACTTCTGACAAATGAATTATGAGCACTTCAGGATGATGTATTTCATAGGTTAATTTAAATTATTGTAAGTTACAAACCTGGCCAGCAGGTAGAGTAGTTTCCAGAGTTCTGGTTAACAAGGAATGTTATGCTAAGTTTAAACAGGTCATCAAATCCTTTGTTGCCGCCTTTGACCAGTCTTTCCTTGTCCTGCTCTCCTTAGATATCTAGCTAATCCAGACAACTGCCATAGATTAGGCACCCACCACACTCTCCCTAACCTGATGCCTTCACAGATCTCTAGCATAGTGGACCAGATCAGTAAAAGCTTTGGGGTGTTTTGGGAACACTAAGAAGTTGTGGAGATTACAAGACTCTACAAATACCCGTGAAAGAAAATATAAATCAGTCCCATCTAAATTTAGACCTGTGGTCAGACTTCAAGCGCTATCTGTAGTGAAGAGCTCCGGCCATCGCAACTGAAAGCAAGTGGTCCCCTCCCAGAGACATAGCCAGAAAGGACCATGGTTGTATTGTATAGTAAGTAGCCTAGCATATGCAAATAGCCTCACTGCCCGGCACTCATTGGCTACAGCCATCACTCCTTTTTCCAACTTTCAACCTCCTTTTGCTCTATGAGGACATCAATGGACTGTCACTCTTTACTCAGCATTCTCTCTTTTTGCCAGGGAGGGGATATCAATGCTGATGCTAAGTCTCTGGTTACCCAGGAGCAAGCGAATTCCTCAGGCCCTTACCCCAGCCCGCACTACTACTCTTGATTTTCCTCTAGCATCACAGGTAAGATGAGTCTTCCAGGCTGGGGAGATGGGCTAGATTTCAGAAGGGACTGACCGAAAGGCTGAGTAACAGATGAATCTCATAAGGAGAGGAAGGTGGAGGACTCTGCGCTTGCTACATTTACAGTGGTAAAATTCACACTTTCTGAACTTTGGGCTAAAAAAATAATAATATGGAAACTTCCTGCCACATCATGACCCCTAAATCTCTTCAAAGACCTCGTACTGAAATATTTTGTAACTTCTAAGCCCCTCCCCAGATTGTATCGGAGATGGGGAGGGGAAACAATTATCAGTCTGATTGTCTCAATATAACCAAAAAGCAGCAAGGAAATGATGAGACGGATTCCATTTAAAGCACTTTTAGGCACTGAACACAGGAAATGATATCCTGAGATAATCACTTAATTTAAAACATGGTGACATCAAATCCCACTCAATCCCTTTGATTCTAGAGAACACTGACTAGATCTGCAGTCTGATCACCTATTACGTGTGTGACCAGAAGTGAAAGTCATCCTTCACTATGCTGTTCACTAGCGCTCCTTCTACTGTGCAGTAAGTGACCATGCCAAGGCCTGCCAGAGGCGTAAGATGGGACACTCCCACCAATGATGACTAGCAAAGGCAGCACATCCACAGCAGCTCCTTGCTAATGCCTCTTCTCCCTGCCTCACAGAATAGAATCAACGCAGTTCCCCCCAAACCTGGCTGTCCTGCACAGCAGAAGCACAATGCTTAGCAGGTGACTTCTGATAGGACCCATACCCCAGAAATCCAGTGGGATGTCAGGTTCTCTCTAAGAAATAAAGTGCACTCTACAAACAGCGTTAGATGCCACACATGGAAGTGAAACCAACATCATTCATTCATGAAGACCAGGAAAGGAAAAAAAAATGGTGTCACAAAACTTAAGACAAGTAACAGACCCACTTAACACTATCCCTGGGATTATGCACCCTCTGGGTAATACTAGATAATCTGCACATCTGAGAGTGGGAGTCCATCTCTAGGGTTCAATTCCAACCTCTCAAGGAAAACTGAGCAAAATGGCTACAAAAATAAACCTTCCATTTCCTAAAATGAAAGAAAATGGAGGAAAGAAGAGGATGGGACTATAGGGTTCAATCTAAAATAATCAAATCAGGCAGCAGTTTACATCCACCAATGAGAAAGGGTTTCTGTCCACCACAAAACCAACACAAACCATTTTGGTAAGTGATGCCTTTGGCAAGGGACAACTGGGAACATGGGCAGCTAGTTGCTTGGTGCAATACAGTCTAGCTTAGCCAGTGTATTGAATGCAGTTCTATTTACAGTAGAGTTAGAGAAGACCAGTTCAGCCAATGTTTCATCCCCACTGCCCTCAGCAGATGTGCCTTGATTCACATGAGCTATTTTGTAAGTTCATGAAGTGCTGATTCTGGGGACAGGAGATGTATCACTTGAGCAGAAGAAAGGACTCATGTGGGAAAACGCTCCTACAAGCTAAATGGGATCCTTCAAAAATACTAGTGGGGAAAGACTGTCGCCATGCCATATACTGGATTGGTTTCACACGCAGGCAACGATCAGGGCTAACTGTGGCTCTTTTTTCCTATTTCTTAGTAGGAACGAATGCTGACTGAAGTCAATGGAAAGATGTACATTGATTTTAGAGGGCAGGGAATCTGGCCCTTGCATCAAGGGCAAAATTTACTTTGCCCCAAAAAGGGGTGGGAATACACAACACAAATCTATTTAAACAAGGAAACAAAAGGCCAGCAAGGCTCCTGAGTGAAACCACTGCTTCTCTTCTTGATTTTTTTTATCTGGCCTGGAGATAACTTTGCCTCAAAGATAGATGGAATTCCTTGTATTTTTCCGATTTTCAGGCAGGACACAGGCTGCCATGCAGCACTGAACACACCCTGGTTTTGTACGAAGCCACGACAAAATAAAACTGTTGGGCTATCAAGCTCATCTTTAAAAAAAAAAAGATACAAATAAAAAAATAAAACAAAATAATTTTTTAAACCAGACCTCTTTCAAATAAACAGAAAGATAAATATTCTGCAAGCCCAGCTTGCAACAAACAAGCACCAGATACTATTTTAAAAACAAAACAAAAATATAACCTCAGAATGCAGCTTACTTGTTTTTGTTTTGTTTTTGAGTATGAATTGTTTAGAGAGCTTCAAAAGCAAGCAGGCTATTCAGGAATCCCCCGCTGATTGAGACAGAGCGATCTAAGCACCCATATTGCCGTCATTGCTACTGCTGATCATTATTAAAAATGTTAGCACTAATTCTGAAATCTACTGCATGGAACTAGCTCGTGGAGGGATACAAAGCAAATAAGAATCAAAACATAGTGCAAAAAAATTCTAAAAAAGGAGTATCTGAGGGAAAAGAAATGAATATGACAGCTTGAAACAGCTCAAGGGACTGAAGTGGAGAGTCTCATGACATTTACACATCAGCTTACAGGCAAATCTCCTGAGGTGTGTGGAAAGACCAATGAATTCAGAAACACTGCAGCTCTGCACAACTATCACCCTTGCTCTTCACACTTTACCACCATACTTAGCAGGTGTATAACATGCCGCACTGGGGCACAACCGCTAATTCTCACAGGGAACTAAGACGACTGCGACTTTCCAGATGGAGAAACGGAGACGGAGAGGCACACAGTGAACCCATGAGGGTACGGAGACCAGGACTCTGGAACTCCTGACCTGCAATACAACGATCAGCCCACTAGGACACACAGCAATGTACAGGCATAAATACTGGACTCTATGTTCCTTCCAGTTCATCTGCTCACACAAGTTATTCCCCTCCTCAGGTTACAAACCCTCTGCCATCTTGTCTGAGAGCTCTGGGATTTTCTATGACATTGCTTCGGGTTAGGAATGAGCTACAGGAGCTGATGGAATCTGGAGAAACAGAAGCCCAGTGATCATGCAAATGACATGGCTAAAAAACACCAGGGAAAGAAAATGACAGGCAGTGGATTAAAAAACTGACCCCCAAATGGAAGGTTCTCAAATGTTCTTAGGATGGGTCAGTGAATTTGTAACAAAACAGTGTTCATCCCAAATGACGTTGTGCTGGAGAAATGTAACGTGACAAAGAAAGGCTTGCTCAGAAAGAGGAGGGAATAAGCAGTAACCCATAGACACACTGAAAATGAGATGTCACTTTAACAGAGTCTGTCCTGGCTCCCTGGGATTACTTCTCAAGTACTTTTCTCCTTGTGGAACATGTTTTTAACACAAAGACTTTATGGTTAGTGCTGGAAACCGATTAAGTTTTAATTTCTTTGCCCTACAGAAATCCTTGATAAATTCAGATTGATTTTTTTTTTTAACACTGCCTAGTGTTTGGTACCTTTCTGAAACAAAGCATGTACCATACAATGTGACTGAAAGGGGCATATAGGCCAATAAAGATACACTCTGAGCATTAAGGCCAAGATATTTAATATCTACAGGCTCCCTGAAAGTTATCAGGTATCCTTGGGCAGAGCTAAACTAACCCAGACTATATAGACTGTAAGCATATCCCAGTGGATACATAAACCGTAGAGTTGTCTATTTATATATGCCAGTGTGTATGCACCATTTGCAGAGTCCTGGCTTTTTTCTAAATGCTTGGTTTTGGTTGTATCCCCCCGAAAAGGAGAATCTAGAGGCACAGACCCCATGGGCCATATTTGCTCATCCTTTGGCAGTATGAAGAGATCGGGAACATCTATTCCTACTTTAAACCAAGATTTGCACCCGGAGTGGGTTCTTTTTGCAATGTGGTCAGCCTCTGCAGCCAGAACGGATGCAAAACGAAAGGACAGAGCCCCTTTCCTACCCCATGCAGCCTTTACTAATGTTTTATTGAATAGATTGCCGGTCGGGTGCAGAAGCCAGGAGTGCGCCACAAAGTGTGGGAGGGAAGGGTTCCACTGTACAAAGGCTGGAAGAATCACTGTGCAGAGGGAGAGTTGCTTGTGTGCTGGCCCCATCAGATGCCTGTACAGTTTCTAACACAGTACAGCGAGGGCGGAGGCTTTCTCCCCGCCGAATTAAGAGCAGCCTTTCAGCAGAAGATCTCTTCGCCCTCTGGTGGTGCTTCTGATGAATGAGCATCTGGGAAAGGAAAGACAGCCATAAATCACCACCAGAAGGAACAGGCAAGGAAAGGGCCTATTAAAACAACCACTGCCCTACCACTCGCTCTCTCATTCCCAAAGCACCCTACAACCTGTCTGGGTGGCTGACATTTAAAATACACCTTTTAGTTGCTAGACCCATCAATCCCAGGCACTTGCACCTGGCAAGCAGCAAAACTCCTGTGAGTAGCCCCCAACAGCCTTTCATCCAGTAGTGCTGGGTTCCAATTGGCCCTGGGTCACAAGTACCGATAGCTTTGAGGCTCAAAAGCAACTCTCCACTTGAGATAAATCTCTGGTGGAATCTACTGTATCCCTTCATGCTGGCAGGTCAGGAGGGAGGTGCAGCAGCTCCAAAGGGGAGGAGAGGCCACCAGACTAGCCATGGTGAACAGGTCAGGAATGAGGTGCCCTGACAGAATATGGGGGGAAGGCTGAGGAGAAAAGACTTTAATAGCCGAGGACGCTGCAGGTGAAGAGCTCAATGGCACACGTCTGGAAAGTTGTCCTAAGACCTAGCCCTGGCTCTAGGTAGTTTTTATCAGCATCTCCCTCGCATAAATATGGACACTGCATGGATGAAGTGGGGAAAAAAAAGGGAGAGCTATGAAGCCATCCAGGGTAAGCTGGGAGAAAGGAAGGAAAAAGAGCACTGGGTACCCCCTTGACATCTGCTGACAGGATGCAACCCATGAGGCTGGGGATCAGTGTAGTCACCATGGCTGCAGACATGGTGTTCCCATGAGAGCAGCAGCAATGTCTCACGGGGAGGAAGGAATCAGAGAACATCATCACGTCTGGTCTCTGCATGCATGGGCAATGAATGGGACCCCCTCCCACACATGCAAACTCACTTTCTGCTGGAAATTCCACTCACCACCTCTTTCTCTCCACTGCGTGCTCAGATATAATCTGCTCCTTGGCTCCCCAAGGTTAAACAGCCCTAGAGAGCTGCTAACCCCTAAACATCTTCTTTGGCCTCATCAGATACTCACCAGCAGGTTGGGAGCGCTGTCCTTTGCCCTTTTTCTTCTTTTCCTTCTTCTCCTTTGGTTTGGCTAAACTGAAGAGGCGGGCGGGCTGTTGCCCCTCGGCCGCCTTGTTAGTCTGGTTCGTTGTGCTAAGCAAGTGGAAAGTGCCCTTTTCTTTGTGTGTCCTTGAGAGACTGTTCCTTTTGGGTGACACAGACAATCCTGCATCTAAGTGCCCCTGTTTGGAAAGGGAAAAACTGTGCTGCTTGGAGTCCTCAGCCGTGGGCAGGGAGGGAATCCGCACCGTTTTATCTGGGAGATTTGAAGCCTGCAAAGAGGTGAACACAAGTGTTTTACTGGCAGAAGCAGGCAAGGATTGCAATCAGAGACAGGGTGATCTTAACGCAACCACTGCGAGAGATGGCCTGCAGGACAACAGGCTACCTATAACCACCACCCAACTGTCATCTCCCAGTTACATGAGCATTTTCTCCTAACAGAAGCTGGTCACAGACAGCCCTCTCTGTCCAACAGGAAAGAGACAAAGATTTTAAACATGAATCCTCCCTAATGATGTTAAATATCAACTAACTAACTAATCGAATAATTGATGCATTTTGCATCAACTATTCGATTAGTCGATAGGGCGATTCCGCCTTTCAAGTGTACAACAGCTTTAGGGCTGTTGGTACACTTCAAAGGAAAAAGTGCCGTGTGCAGCCTGGGATCAGCTGGGAACCCCAGCTGATCCCGAGCTCCACGTAGTTCTGCTGCTTTGAAATGCCGCATGCAGCTTGGGGATACCCTAGCTGGTCCTGAGCTGCACGTGGTGTTTCAAAGCGGCAGTGCTGAGTGGAGCTCGGGGTCTGGTCCCAGGTTCCGTGCAGTGCTGCCACTTTGAAGTACTTCCTCCACTTCTCCCCCAAGGGGAGGGGGAGCGACTAGTCCTTCACATCCCTAATCCTCCCACTTCTGCCTAGATACAGATGGGGGCACAACCTCCATTGTGGAAGTCCTTTTTAAAAAGCTAGGAAACCCAGGGACCCAGCTGCAGAAGGTGCCAGAAGCTATGAGAGCCTCCTAGGGAAGAAAATGTTGTTGGGTGTACACAGTGATGCATGGCCACAAGTGGAAACTTCCTAAGTAGAAAGGACAAGGTAAAATATTGTTCTGCTTTTCTAATGCAACATAACACAATGTATGTAAAGGGGAGAAGGGTTAAGACATGAATTCCAGTCCTTACAAATGCCATCAAATGTCTCTAATAATAGCTCTGACATCTTTGGTATGATTCCTGCCTCCTTGCTACCTTTTGATGACCCTGGCATCTTGTTGGTCTTCAGCACTATTGTCTCATAGGTGTTCCTACAGCACCCCCTGCCAGATTCTCTTAGCTTCATGAAAGTAACCTGGATCGGCACGATAATGTACACAACTTCCTGGCAGAACGTGGCATGCTGATCTGCTCTCAAATAAATCCCAATCAGAGGGCCTGGCTCATGATACAGAGATGTATGAAGAAACATCATTCCCTGGGCTGCTCAGGAAATAGGGTGCAGCAAATATTCTTCTGATGATCTGCAATTCAGCATTTAGTGCTTGAGAGACATGACTGGTCTATTAAGTCACGTGGCACAGTTTCCATTCCCTGAATGCATGACACTGCTTCTGCTTCATCCCAAAACAAATTACCTTTTTGTTACGGAATTAATTCTGCGTCTTAATTAAATACCTGCTCCAGGCATGAAATCAGATTTCTGCACGTCTGTATGAACTAGGCCATTCTTCCCTTACCCAATCTCCTGCTAATGACTTAGTTCCCTTCTTGTATGCTTGGCAGCAGAACAACTTCAAAGGGAAACCAAACCCCAGGTCACTATAAAGTGTTGGCAGTCCCTGCACGGTCTGCTCTTCGCCCATCGGCACAGATCTATGGCGAGCGCCTCTGCTCTGTTCCCACTCTCGCTTGCTGTGTTGTACCTACACACTAGACTGGGAGATCCTGAGAGCAGGGACCGTGTAAAGCTAGTTGTTTGTTAGGCGCCTTGTTTTTTCCAGGAATTGAAATTAGACAGGCTGTTCCATTCTCTAGGGGTGGCGGGGTAGGAAACAATTCAACTGGCATCATTTATGGGGGGGAGGTATAGAGAAATCACGCTTTTAGGGGCTAGGTCATACATATACATACTAAATAGCAAGGCCTAGCCGTCTAGTTGCAAGGTTTGTACTGGGAGATCTGTTCAGCACCAAACCTGTCACCCCCAAGCTGCTTCTGTGACTGCTGAGAGGTGGGGTCTGCCCAGCAGTGTGTCCCAAACGAATGGGCTGACTGCCTGAGGAACACATCTGTGCTTGCCTGTATGTTTTGAACAAGTGAACAAAAAAGGCGTGAAAAGGCCAAAGGGAAATGCACCAGTGATTTTCCCACCACGTCTCTGTAGCTGCTCTTCCCTGCCATTTGCTGTCAAGCCACTGAGGAACGTCTCAAAACAAGTTGGCAAAACACATATGCATTCACAGGTGAGCCCCACTGGAAAGACAAAAGACTCACTATGACTTCACAGAACCCTCAGCACCTGCTAGGAATCTTGATTCCTCAACACTCTGAAGAGCACCTTTGGCCAGACATCTCGCCTGCCGCCTTCCAAGACACAACAGGCAAAACACAGCCCCAAACATCAGGTACAAGAAGAGGTGCCACTGTTAGGTGTCAGGCTCCACGTATGAGTCACAGCTTCTTGATTTCACATCTAGTCTGACCTCCTGCATCCCAAATGGGCCACAGAACCTCCCCTGCTAATTCCAATATGCAGCCAATGGATTGTGACCGAAGTAGATCATCTCAGCCTGGCCTGAGAACTCAACAGGGAGCAGAGTGATTACCTGACGGAGGTCAGGCTCCATCTGCACTGGGGGTAATCGCTCCACTTCTCTCTTGAATTGCTCCTTCTCCTTCTCTAGTTGTTTCTGTGCTGTGCGGAGTCGCTCCAGATCCAGCTGGTAGGCTTCCTTCTTCAGCTTCAACTCCTCTCTCCCCTTCTCCAGCTCCTGGTGCCCCTTCTGTGCCTGCTCCTCTCGCTGGCCCAGCCCTGTCTCTCGCTCAGTCAGCTCCTTCTCTCGTGCCTCCCACTCCTTCTCTCTCCTCCGCTTCTCCTCCTGGTGCTGGGCCTGCTGCTTCTGCAGGTTGGCCAGCTCCTGGCGCTGCTTCTCCAGGCTCCGCTGCTTCTCCTGTTCGATCAAAGAGTTTGGCCTGGAGGAGCTCCGCATCAGTGCTCTCTCGCTTAGCATCACCTTCTGATCCTCAATATAGGTGTCCTGCTGCAACACGACAGCCTGAGAGGAGAGGCAAGGACAAAGTCAGCGCAGAACTCCCCTTCACTGAATGCATACACATGCAGTAACTCTAACGTCACAAGGCAGCTTGCTATTGTAGTAAGGGGGGAGCGAGGGCGTCACTAATCGCTGTTAACCCTTCTCTGAGACCAGAACCTTAAAACGTTGATTGATTTGCCCTGAGGAATTAGAGGATCCAGTAAGACTGCTTGATGTGAGGTACTTACTGGTAAGACACACAGCAGGCCTGCCTTGCAGAGCACTCTCAGCCCCCTGCTGGCCTGGGCAGCAAGAGACCAGGAGACAGTGCTCCCACATTTGAGCCTAAGGAATGGCAATACAAAAGGGAAGGGATGGGGCAGAAATGCTGACCTCCATACAGGTCGACATGCTGAGGGGACTGGCTGCTCAGGGAAGCAGCACGTCAAAGCGGGGCACCACGCTTCAGACTGACCTACCTGCAAAGTGCTGAGTAGGCTGTGGAGATAGGTAATGCTTTCGAGAACCTGCTGAAAGGAAACAAAAGCACAAGAGCATTCCCGTTATACCTCATCTTACAGTCTGACCACAGGCAACGCCCTTTCCTTCTCCATTCTAAGTCCTGCAATGAGGCTTACAAAGCCATACTGTTTTATTGAAAGCCACACAAACATCCTTCTCCTTGCCCCCCAGCCTTGCCATGCTCTCTTCTCTGTAATTACTTACCCCAAACAGACGTACTACTCACAGGTATCTACTTATCCATTTATCTCAGAGACATCTCAGATAATCTCACCCAGCCTCCCTCAGCAATCATGCCACTGCCAATCTTTGAAAGAAGCTGACCGTGGCTTTTTCTTGGCGCGTATTCTCATGACACCGTGCGTGCAGAGAATCATTGGGGTTGTTTATACCTCACAGGAATTTGCAGGTTGTTCTGTTAAATTAGTTCTTGCTGTCCCAGCTGGTGGAAGAACTAACGACATTAAGAGAATGGCTACTGGGAGGGAAAGGAACTGGCATAAGCCAGTTTTCAAATGTTTTCAAATTTGCAAGGATATAACTATTAGGGTAAAAATCACAAAAAGGTCCAGAGTATGTGTCTGTAGTGCGTGCAGGCACCACTGTTCACAACTACAAATTCCTGCATTCATGGCTCAAGGAGACTGCAAAATGACCACTCACATGCTGCATGAGTGTTATTGGGGGGCCCATTGAAAATACAGTCCTTAAAGACAAGCGCGCCAGTATAATTTACTAGTATATTGCCAACAGAATGCCTGATGCTTTGGGTGACTTCCCATATCTCAAAACATTGGCTAAGTCCTTCTTTGAATCCTGCTGAACACACTGTAATTACTCGTTTAATACAAAAATTCAATTGACAATAACTGCTGTATTTCCAATACTTGTGTAATAAATGTCATTAAGGGGAACCTTTGCTCACTGTGATACTTAGCTGCCATTAAATTTAATTGGGAGTTATGGATGCGTATCAAAGGGAGAATAGAAACCTAATTGCCCCAACTCACTGCACCTGCATATTACAATTATGCTCATTCTATCGCAGATGCATGTTAAATACAGTCATGTGCTCTCTAACTGTAATTAAACCTTGATGACTATAATCAATGTGTATCCTACGGCTGGCAATTAGATGCCAGTCAGCAAATCCTTAGTCTGAGCAGCCAAGCCCAAGTGCACACATAACACAGTGGGTTTAGTTCTCAGTGTACTGTATTTAAGAGACTTGTTACACTTTAACCTCACCTACTGAAAACAAATTGGGTACCTAAACTGAAGGCAAAAAACCCCCAAACCCAAAGCAAACAAACAAAAACCCCCCACACACATGAAGCTGTTGAGATTGTACTTACCTCACTGTTTCTTTTCAACACGTACATTAAATTAGCATTCCCCCCCTGTAAAAAGATCACACGGATTTAATAAAAAAACAAATGAGAAATCACAATAAATGTTTTTCTTGGTAGGCCTAATCATAAACATGCACTCCCATTTTCTTTCTTGGAAGGGCAGAACTCTCATAGCTTAGAGTGAGTGAAAAATCATACAATAAAATATTAATTAGTGATCATTCTGTAGTGATTAAATAAATTCATCCACAGTGAGAACGGGTATGAGGTTATGTTTGGCCTTGGTATTTCAATAATGATGCATAATTAGACACATTTTACTGGATTTGCAGACAGATGGCAGATAACCATTGCCACAGAAAAGTTTATTACCCAGCAAAATTGTTTTGAAGAAGGAATCTGCGTTACAGCAAAATGGGTTTGGAGCCTGTGCCCTCATTTTTTCAAGTGGGGTGAATTTTGGCTCGTTATAATATGTCCAGAAGAATATGTCTTTTCATATTAAAAAAAAGTTACAATTAAAGTGTTAAAAGAGTCACAAGCTAAGAGATGACATTTGACACCACATACAACAATGGTACCTTTTTCAAAATGCTGTCTGATTCCGTTCTCCGAAGATCCTGAGCATCATCGCCTTCATCCTTCTCTCCACCTAAAAGAAACACACCAGTTGGCACAGGACACTTAGCTTTCCAAATTCCTCAGTCATTAGAAACAGTACAATGGGAAGAAAAGACTTTAAAAGTAGATGCACAAAGCTGAGCCATGCTAGTCACATATAAGAGGGGTAGCCGTATTAGTCTGAATCTGCAAAAGCGGCGAGGAGTCCTGTGGCATCTTATAGACTAACCAAAGTGTTGGAGCATACGCTTTCATGGGCAAAGACAAAGTGGGTCTTTGCCCACGAAAGCTTATGCTGCAACACGTCGGTTAGTCTATGAGGTGCCACAGGACTCCTGGCCGCTAGTCACATATGTATGTTTGCTTCCTATTATACCAATAAATATCAGCCATTGCTAAGAGGCAATGGAGAAGAATACAGGTTAGGGACCGGCTTTAGTTTCAAATAGTGTGTTGAACATTTAGCCAGTTGACTTCTGACCCACCTGTTAAAAATCTCTCCGTTCCCATAAACTGTTTCCATGTCAGTAGCATACTTGATCTGGTCTCCAAGACAAGTTGTTTTAGAACACATAATGTGAACGACAACTTTATCAGGTCAGATCTTATTACATCGAGCTACGTTTCAATGCTACCCGTCAACTGGACTCGGAAGACTTAGACCTTCGCAGCGCAGTGTATGTGTGCAAAGAGGTAAGCTGTTTTTTGTGAGCAGTTCATCCACAGCCTCAGGCATTAGAGCCCTGGAATTTTGATCAGGAAACTCGATTTATCTACTAGTATTTTTAATCTCTAGCTGGACAGCTCACACAATGCTTCCAATTGAGTCATACCACATAAAAGAGCCACCTGTGGCTGTGCTTCCCTCGAGCACTTTTCTTTCATTGCTTTCAAGGTGCTTTACCAACACGGTGTAAGCATTCTACCCTGCTTTAAACAGCCTACAGCATTCCATATGCAGTGCAATTGTATCCCCATCCTGGGGTCTGGCTTCCCTGGTAACTCAAACAATACCCAACTCTAAAACACAGCCTACGTCATCTATCCAAGCAGCCTTGCATTCCTTTGCAGGGTCCTAGAACCTGCCACTCTCTTCCATGTAGATAAGTAAAGGATCCTTAACTACTATTTTAGAGATAGGAAAATGAAGTTATGAGACTTACCCAAGGTCATGCAAGGTGTAAGTGGCGGAGTTGAGAACAGAACCTTGGTTTCCAAACATACATGTGATTAGCATGGCACAGCTGTGTGCGTTCACTTCTACAGTCTTCCCTGCCACATGTTATTGTTTCATTAAGGAAAAACTTCCTAACTGTCAGGGTGGTTAAACACTGGAATAAACTGCATAGGGAGGCTGTGGAAACTCCATCATTGGAGATGTTTAAGAGCAGGTTAGACAAACACCAGGCAGGAATGGTCTAGCTGGTGTTTGCTCTTGCCATGAGGGCATGAGACTGGGCTCAATGACCTCTTGAGGTTCCTTCCGCTTCTACAATTCCTGACACCCATTCCTGCACCTTCACAAAGTAGGCCCAACAGCCTCCTCCCAAAACCTCTTCAAGAGCTCTCATTATCTATCTAATTCATGTGAACATCTCTATACAAAAGCCCAGCTGACTAAATGCTGGACTACACATGAATAATCTCACCAGTCCAGCCTGATGCTGTTCAAATTACTGTGGCACTGAAAAGAAAGAAAGTACAACCTAAATAAAACCCCTAGGTTCCCTGAGCCTTTTCCATTGCTAGGACAAGACAGGCTGGGAACTTTGTGACCTTCCAATGACTAAGAAAATCTTACGTTCTTCACACAGCAGGTTGCTTGGAGTGCAGAAGCAGCAAGGCAGGAAAGGAGGCCTGGGAGCCTGGTGCTGAGACATAGACGGCACAGCTTACCCCAGGAGCGGTGAGAGGATAGGAGAGAGTGCATAGGGATGAGTTCTGGGCGGGGACTGGAAATCTCTGGAGCCTGACAGGGAGTTGGGAAGCTGCGAACTGTGCTGCCAACCTAAAGGCTCATTAATTTGGCTTTGGGAGGCTAAATTCACTGTGGGGTTGACATGATCGATTGTATTTGGTGCATGCGTGCGTGGAGAGCATAGGAAGGGAAGGTGGTGTCAGACCCCAGCGAGGACCTCAGTTTGATCTCAGGCTGGGAGATGGTAGTGAAGAGGAGATGAGGAAAGAGGGCTGCATATACTGAAGTGGAAGTGAAAGAAACAAATAAGTGAGGCAAAAGGGTACAAGTCCTTTGTGTGTAAAGAAGGAAGGATGGTTTGATGGGAAAGCACATGACTACAATTCAAAAGAGCTTGCTTCAGGATCCACAGACATTCACTAAACCGAGACAAGTTATTCCACCATTATATTCTGCACCTTCCACAGCTATCAAATGAGTTCAGTGATACTTACTAATGTCACAGGGGACGTGGAAGCTAACCAGGCACAAGGTGTTATTACTACATACACACCTGCAATGCACAATGCACCAAAATACTTACACTTGGATGCATTCATCTGATGACTGTCAAATCCTCCAAAAGTTTCTGCTCTTCTAGGAAGGGAGATGGGGCCAACTCCCCCTTCTTGCTCAGAGTTTGGCAGCAGGTCAGCAGCCACAAGTGCACTCCCTAGATTCCTACTGATCAAGCTTTGCAAATATTCAACTGCGAGGATAAAAAGTCACAGGAAAAAAGATCAATTACAGAACATCCTCAGTATTTACTGATTAGCATGTTTTTGTTTTTTCTAGGTTAGAGGTGTTAGGTCACTAACTTTATACACTTTTTGGTACAAAGATTTCATGGGTATATAGGAGGAGGATGATGCAACGAGAGAGGTGCAAAAATATAATGGTAAGTCAGGCCATTAACACACTGAGTTTTACTTGTGCTCTCCATTGTCTCATCCCCTTTCCACCCTTAGTAAATTTCCTTGGTGTAATCTTGCACAAAGGCAGGTGTTCTAAATTCAGCCTGTTGTGCAATGTACCAAGGGAAAATGGGCCACATTAATTTGTGGTTTTTCCAAAAGACTACAGACCCATCAACGCTTGCTGTGTGCGCAAACCTGGCTGCCTGGCTGTCATTTCCGTTATGTAGCAGGAGTGAAGTCTAACCAAAGAGAGCATGACCCGTGTTCCCAACAAAGGACCAGAACTAGGCATGCGATTGAGCTGCACAGAATACAGACCAGTGAATGATGGGCAAAGGGATGAAAGTTCATTTGTGCACTCCCTTGGACACAGCCCAAAATCTATGCATGGCTGGCTCTCCTCTGTGCTGGGTTAGCAGCTTGAAGACTCCCAGTTACCTCTACTGCCTTCTTCTCAGCAATAATTATCATCCCCTTAATATGCTTTACTCTTTGAGGATGGAACTGCATCTTTATTTATGATCCATATTACTACTACTGTTTATTCATCATCAAAGACAGAAGAACCATTCTCTTGGACACTGTAATAAATGGGACAGATTGGTTTGTTTACCCTCGTTTATTGCATGCTTCATAACGGTCATCCCTTTCTGCACCCCCTCTGTATTGGACCTGAACAGTACTCTGGAGACTGAGCTATCCTCTTGCATGCTACAGTCAGTCATATCCCGGAAAATCTTCTCCTTTTCCTCCAGCAGCGCTAGGATTTGCTGATCTTTCTGCTGAAGCTGTTCTATGGGTGAACAGAAGAACACACATTTAAAAGAGAAAACAATGCTACCCTAAGGAAACTGAATAATCCCTGTGACACATGCCCCATCGTGTGGTAAATCAAAGAACAGCAGGAATTGTGTGCGGCTTACAATCGGAATAGCTACATTTAGGCCTTGCAAAGTTGCTGTGATCATGTTGGTCCCAAGGTATTAGACTGCATAAGCAGGCTGGGAAGACTTTGATTTTTATTTTTTATCATTTTGATGGATAACAGCAATATTTATTTTTAAGCATTTTTTCTATGTTCCTCAATTTAAATTTGTACAGTTGCAGGAAATTAGGAGTTTTATGCATTTCCCCCCATTTTTATTGATTTTCATTGTTATAGAAAATTACTGAAGGGCTGCGCGTCAGACAGTAGAGAGTGTCACAGAATTTGACACTAAGGGTGTGTCTAGATTACAGGGTTTTGTAGACAAAACTATATCGGCGTCTACACTACCGCTGTGTTCTGACGACTGCAAGGCGACAGAACGCGGCAGTTTTGTCGACAGCGGTAAAGCTTGTTTTATGAAGAACACCTTTTTTTGACAGAGTTCTGTCGAAAAAAGGCGCTATTGCATCCACACTGTGCTTTTTCAAAAGAGAGCGTCTACACTCGCTTTCAAAAAAGCGGCTTACTTTTTTGACAGAAGTGGTTGTAGTCCAGACGCTCTTTTTCGACAGAGGCTTTGTCTACAGTATCTGTCGACAAAGCCTCTGTTGAAAAAAGCCTGTAGTCTAGACGTACCCTAAATGATGAGATTCAAAACACTGACGCTTTATACCTATTGAAGCACAAATTTTCAGCATCACATGTCAAAAATATGCAAAGTAAGTATCTTCATATCCAATTCTAAGTTCACAAGCAGCACTTTTCTTACTTCACCTACCTGCAGACTTAGATTATTATTGATTGAGACTTTTTTGGTGCGCATACAGTGAAATTGACATTCATCAACATGTACTGACAGAAAGAAATAGCCCTTGCAAGCCTAGACATATGCTGTCATAAAGAACTGGCTCCTGGAGTCAAACTTTGTTTCTCCAAATGAAGTTGGGGGCATAAAAGTAATGCAGATTGATGAGGTGTCACTCACAGAGATGCATTTGAAACACATTAGGGGATAGTGGGATCATAACCTCATTTCAGACCTTTCAGATTTAGACAAAGTGTAACTTATTGGTATCTCTAAGCAGTAAATACTAGAGTCAATCACCAGTTAAATATAACATTGAAAACTGTTTAGAGCTAATGCTCTTAATGAAATATTTCAGAGTCTCCCAAGAGCTAGGGTTCTCCATAGTATTGCATTCCTAGTACACAGGCTTCTCAAGGCTCCTTAGTTTTCAATACAAATCATAGACACGAGGGTGCACAGACTGTAGGATAAAAGTCTTAGAAGATCACAGCACTTCCCAGGTAATCGTAAGTCACTTGGCCTGTGAGCTTTTTAACATCTCAGACCTGAGGGGAGGCTACATGAAGGTGAAAACTTAGGGAGGCAGTAGGCACAGTCCTCCTCTTTGTGGTAGCAAGGCACTCACTTCCACTCACAGGCAGGAGGAGTACTCGCATTAATCCAGGGTGGGGCTCCCAGATTCTCTCTGCCCTGCTTGTTGCCTTTACTTTGCATTTAAATACACACCACAGCGCCTGGGCTGCTATTCCAACCAGCAAGCAGAGTTTCCATAGCTACATTGGGGCACTGGGTATCTCAGAAGTAAGGTCAGCCCAACAGAGCTCTGTCCCAGACTCAAGGCTCCTGCTTCAAAACCACCTCCCTCATCCTGGGGCAATATGTGTCGAGTAGCAGGAAACAGCTATCCCGTAACAGTGCTCTCACTTCAATGGCACCTTCCCTTTTACAGTGCAGGAGAGTAACTGTGCTAGGGATACTTGCAAAGCCACATATCTTCTTGATCCCGGACGCAGCAGAGAAAACAGTCCTTGATGGCAAGGGCACTGTCTCGGGAGAGCAGGGGTGAGGAGGCAGGAGCCGTGCTTGCTTTTCTACCTATTCCTCTGACGATAAGGGAGTGAGGGGAAAGTACTTGGATTCCATGAATTACTCCTCTGCTCCCCACCCCACCCCAGCCAGGAGAGGCATGCATGGAATTCAAGTACTTTCCCCTTATCGTCAGAGGGACAGGAAGAAATGCAAGCCGCATCCCGGTATGCACAGCTGCTATCCCCCATGCTCTCCTGAAACAGTGCCCTTGCTTAATGACTGTATTTACTCCCCCTACCACAATCAGAACATCCTGCATGTGGGGGCCAGTCTTCTAGTGAGGAGGACTCTTTGAAGAAACAATGAACCTAGCCCCAAGTCCTGGCTGGTGGGGATTTCAACAGCAGCAATCTCAGCTGGGTTGTAAATGTAGGGGTTAAGAGATTGGGACCTGAACCCTAATCCTCTCCCAAATATCTTGTCACTTCTAGACCATGCGGGCCCAGACCCAAATTTAATTTTCTTCACAGCTGAATGTCACTAGTAAAAAAACTCCCAAGAACTATTAAAGGCAAAAGAGAAATAGGGTGCCTGACCTATCAATTATCGGCCCGTGCCTCACATGACTCTACCAGTGTTACAAGACAACCTTTTTTGGAGGCACTATTGGAGGCCATTGCCCCATGAGAAGTCATCTCCCTGTACAAAAGGAAGGGGTGTTGTTTCACTTCATGTGCAGTTCTGTTTTAGTTCCAGTGAGGAGAGGTGAACTCATTGTGACAAATTTCAAGCCTAGCTGAAAATTGAGGGTTCTAGATTTGGACTTTGGAGGTTCCAAGCTCTCATCGTTACTGGTACCTGCTAGCTTTACAACCCACAACACACTGACTTGCAAACAAAGATTATGTTTGCTAAGTACAGGCCTCTATCTTCATTGAAAAATCATAGTGCAAGTCAGGCATGAAAAAGTTTGACAAGACAGTATTACATTTTCAAAACTTCACCCAACTATTCTGAGTCTGAGCAACCTTACCTTTTAATTCTCTGGCTTTGGTGTCCAACACTCTCTTTTCTAGTTCTGATTCACTAGGGATTCCTTCATCTTCATCTTTGTCCCTGCATGAGACACACGCCTCAATTACTACCACAAATGAGTATGAAAAAAACACCTAACCCACACAAATAGTACCTTAACTTACATGGTGTTAATTGTGTCTTGAATTATTTGTATCCAGCTATTACGCTCTTCCTTGGAGCTGGCATGGATTTCTACCATCTCTGGATCTTTCACTACTGTGGTGATGAGGAATAAACCCTTCTCCTCATGGGCCACTTCTCGTACTATCAGTTTCTTCAGAGAGATTACAGTGGATCTCTGGTCCTTCAGATGAGAAGAGATTGGAGAAAGAACAGACAAAATGATCCAGTGCTTAAAGATGGCAATAAGAAGTTCAAAAGCTTCTAATACCTGCAGTCACAACTCTTTCCAAACTTGGGAGCGCTGTCAGCAACTACAGGCTAAAAAGTAGTGCTAGCCTCACCCAACATGTATTTTCTGAGAATAATTTATTTCACTGTGCCCAGAATGCTGGTGTCACCTTCCACTGTAAATTCAGGAAAAACTGCCTTTAGCTGTCCCTAAATACAATTCAAAATTGCCTTTGTGGTTTTCTTGACTGTCCACTGATCTCACATCCTGCTGTTTATGCTGCCTGTTCCTGGACTCCTTATCTTCTCAGTATGGCTTGCTGGTCCCTGTTTCACTGGCATTGCCTTTGCTTTCCCTCCCTGGGAATCCTTGAATCACATCCTCTCCTCAGTTCCCACCAAAATCCTTCCTGTTCACTGTAGCTTAAAGCTGACTCCTGCTACAAAGGTTTGCTGAGACTGTGCATCAAGGATTCCACGGAGGATTACATGTAGTGTGCTGTTAGAGCCCTTATAATATCTCTCTGTAATCTTTCCTGTAGCTTTAAAAGCTTTTCTTCCCACCTGCGGCATGCATAGTTCAATAGGCTCATGTGTAGACGTCACAGAATCACAGGGTTTGGTTTCTGTACTTTTTTTGGGGGGGGGGGGGGAGAGCGGGAGTGCTTCAGCCGAGGTTTGCCAACATGACCAGTATGTGTGCCACCGCCAGCTGAAGGAGGAGGGAATGTCCTTCACTGGCAGCAGGGGGGCTGGAAACAAGACTAACAGAGAAAGTCTCCTTCCCGAAGCATGCATGAAAGATGCATCCCTGCCAGGCTTGTGGCTATTAACTGGTTTGGGGACACTGGCTTTATTTTTTTTCCAACAGGTCAGCAAGTCTTAGTGACTATCGCTTTCATCTAGAACATGCTCCGAAAGCTCCTATTTGTGTTTACACTAACTGGCTCATGACAAACATGCTTCTGTAGCAGGGATGTAAAATCCCAATTTACCAGTTAACTGGTTAAACATTATGTTTAACCGGTCAACTGCTTAAACGAGGGGGGGGCCTGCTCCCTCCTGCCTGCTGTGGCTGGGCTGGAGTGGCCCCCCTGCCCACAGGTAGGGTCTGTTCCGTCCAAGGTGGAGTGCCCTCCTGCCCACAGCAAGCCTCACTGGACTGGAGCAGTCCCCTGCCCACAGTGGGCAAGGGACTGCTCCATCCCCTGCTGGTTCACCGTAACCAGTAAGCATCACCTAACGAGAGTGATGCTCACCGGTTAACCATTTGCATCCCTATTCTATAGCATACTGCATTATGAGCTCTTCGAACTTTATTGCAGCAGGAGGCTTTTGTTCCTCTGCTTTTTAGATTGATATATTAGGTCTGTTCTTTCTGCTGGAATTCATTTGTACACAGTTCACGTTTTTCCCTCCTAAGCGAGCAGGATTTGCAGAGGCTGATGAAAAATAAATGTATCCAATGACAGGCTTATTTTCAGAGCCAATTACCAAATGTTCCAAATCACTGTAGAAATAGCAAGTCGGGAGGAGGATATAAGACATGTTTCCAATAGAAAATAATGGAGTCTGCTGCAGAAACAAAACTGTTACATGCAAAGTGATCTGTCCAATAAAAACGAAGGAATGTGGCAGGCAGTGACATGCTTTCATTGCTAAATTCACACCAAGGATTGCATATGTAAAAGAAAGGAAGAGAAAACACCAAAGCCTTACCAGTGATGCAAAGACATACTTCTGGTCCTTCTCCTGAAGGAATACCAGCGTGTCTGAGAGGAGGACAGCCAGGACCTCTATAACAGAGAAAAAACACCTAGGTTTTACATCAAATATATGTCTATGTCAATCACTGCTTTCAGTACCTTTTATTTAACAATGAGCTCCAGGTGA
Source organism: Pelodiscus sinensis (assembly GCF_052426305.1). NCBI lineage: Eukaryota > Metazoa > Chordata > Testudines > Trionychidae > Pelodiscus > Pelodiscus sinensis. The sequence goes on from NC_143065.1 coordinate 32,633,588, forward strand.
GCATCAGAGAAATATTCAGGCTACTGAGGAACCTGCTGGGCTGCTGGCTGGGAGCTGCCCAGGTGAGCACTTCCAGGTTCTTCCCCATCCTGCACCCTTACCCCATGTAACCCAAACCCTCTGCACTCTCGCTCCTGCACCCATACTCTCTCCCAGGTCACAACCCTCTCCCATACCTTGCACCCAAATCCCCTAGGCCCAGTCACAAGCCACATCTCTGCATCCCCTCCTACCCCCCGGACACAACCCCTCCTAGATCCTGCACTTCTCCTACAGATCAGAATCCTCTCCTGCACCCATACCCCCAACCCAAACCCTGTACCCCCTTCTGCACTCCTATCTCTTGCCCCCAGTCACAATCCCTTCTTTCACCTAAACTGCCTCCCAGATTCCCCCTCCCAGATTCCCCCACCTGTACCTCAATCCGTTAACCCAAGGTCCTTTCTGCACCCAACTTCCATCATGGACCCTGCACCTCCTCCATTAATATAATGGAAGAGGGTGGCCCTTGCTTACCAAAGTCTTGGAATGCCCCCCTATCAAAATTATTGCCCACCAGGTTAACCAGTGACATCCCTAATATACATGTAGGCATCTCTGCCAAATTAAAGTTTCCACTTCATGCACCTGATGAAGTGCGCTCCAGCCCTCAAAAGCTTATGCTGAAATAAAATGGTTCGTTTTTAAGGTGCCATAGTATTCTTCATACCTCAATAGCGACTCCTCCAGGCAAAGTAAAATCAGCTCTTAAAGGAGTCAGATGGGCTCATATCTAGACCCTCTGCTGGAATGTTCTTATCCAAACTACAAGCCCTCTAAAAGTCATGGAAGACTGGGGAAGTGGAAGCAATGAATGTTGGCTGAACATACACCCTATTCATTCTCACAATATTTCTATCCTCAGGCAAAATATCAGATTGGTTTTATTGCTCTCCTCTCATGAGTGGTGCAATTTATCTTGTAACAACATTTGTCAGCTGCAATTTCTTCCCCAGGCATTTTAACTTCAGCAGCTGATGTTGATTCTGCCCACAGATGTATATGGCTCTCTCCAAATTCCCGGGGAAACCAAATGGGTGTGCTTCAGAGGGGAGACGGACTCAAGTAGAAGAAAAGAAAGAAATGCAAAGAAGATGAATATAGAGAATTCTGAATCAGAGCAGGGATATTCCCCCAAAATACACATGCCACCTTCCAAGTTGCCTCATGATATATCACAAGGTTCTTCGTAAGTAATCAGCGAGATGCCCCACCCAAGCCCCACTGCACAATGAGTTTCTGTGTATATACTACGAGGCCTCATGACTTGCAGATGAGGTAAACTCAAAAGTTAACTGATCCCCTGTGTAATTCCTTCCATTCGTTTTGGAGGAACAAAATCCCTTTCAGATCAAATACGAACCAAGCTTTTGCCATAGCCTCAAACCAAATTCAAACCGCGTTTGAGGTTTGTAAAATGTCCTGGTGAGATTTATTTTACTTTGGCTTGTTTTTGTTTCCAACAGCAACTTCTGCTTTTGGAGCAAAGGAGGAAAGACCAAAATACTTCAAGGAAAGCTATTCCTGTGTTACTCCTGGCTCCAGTTCCAAATCTCAGAAGTTAGGAAAAGCAGGTTCTAAATTTTTGGATGGTTTCCCATCTGGAAATTCTGACTCATCTTTACTGTAGCGTTCTAGCTATGGGCTCCAGTCGTGGGACCCATTATTTCTCTAGGAAATGCAGAATATAACCTATACTAATAGAGAGATTCCCATGATAGTGCAACCCACCTGCCTAACAGGGAGCTAAATCTTTAAGGACAGGTCTACACTAGAGCTGGCAGCTCTGCTTAAGGTACTCAACCTCAGCTATGCAAAATATGTAGATGGAGTCAGCTTACCTTAAGCTGAGCCTTAGTGACGTCCACACTGCAGGAAGCTGATAGAAGCAAATGCTTCCATCGGCTTCCCTGACTCCTTGAAAAGGAGGCGTACCAGAAGTTGGTGGGAGCTGCCTCAGTGTTTGATTTACAGGTCTATACTAGACCTGCTAAATCAAATGCCAGAAGGTAGACCTCTAGAGCGTCAATCTTCCAGTAAATTTAGATGTGCCCTAAGACATCTATTGGGGGTTGGTAGGAATGAGTTGCCTCTGGGTCACCGCTGCTAAGCAGATGCACAATTAGCTGCTCTCCAGATTCGGAAGTTTCTGGAATTGGATGTGGTGGTTTTGAGTTTGCTCAATAGGTTTCCTGATGCTGGATTTGGCTTTTTGCAAAGCAGCTGCCCTGACTACATGCCCTCATAAAGCCCACGTATACTGTGTAGGTTGAGAAGCTGAGCCCCATGAGCAGAAAGCAGGCTGTTTTCTCTCACTCTGAAACACCTTGCAGAAGATTGGTGGCATTGTTCGCCCATCAGGGAAGCTCTGGCAGCATTAAATATAGAGGGAGGAAAATGGGAGGGAAACTGTATACTCGGAATGCTGTTTAATTTTAGCCAAACTGTTTTAGTTTAAACTGTATCAAAACAGTATGATTCACCAACTTTTATTTAAATGTGATGAGGAAAGAGTTATTTATATTTACTAAACTCTGGACACGTATACACTACGCAGAAGATCAATTCTGCTGCAGTCAGTCTTCTGGGGTTCGATTTAGCAGGTCTAATATAGACCTGCTAAATCGAACTCAGAGGGTGCCCCCACTGGCACTGGTATTCCTGCTCCTCACAAGGAGTAAGGGCAGCCAATGGGAGCATTGGCTGCTATCAGCCTCCTGCTGTGTGAATGGTGCAGAAACACGATGTAAGAAATGACGACTCCAGCTACGTCATTTACATAGCTGGAGTTAAATATCTTACTTGGATCTTCCGATGTAGTATAGACCAGGCCTCGGTTTTGTGTTATCTTGTAACAGGATTTTTTTAAAAATCTATAAACAGAACTGATTGGTGAATTGGTTAGCTGACTAGGAGAGGGATTTCGGCAGAGGAGGAGGAACAGCAGACAAGTCTGCCTATCTAGCTTCTGAAGATAATAGTATGCAGCTTGGAGAGTCAGTAAGTTTGGCCCACCCATTGACCATAATGTGCGTGTTACAGAGAATATAGCACTTGCAGGGACTTCAGGGAAACAGACAAGGCAATAATGGTTTGGAGTAGTGGCCTCAGAAATCTCAGAGCAAAAGACTGCGGACAACCAATGTGAAGACTTACTTCAGTGTAATAGACAATGCAATGCTGGGTCTGCTTAGCAACTCCAGGGAACTTTCAAGTCATAGAAACATAGTGCTGCTACTAGGCAGCAAAACCAGGAAGTGCAATGGCTGCAATTCAGAGTGTGTATTTCACAGAGTCTATGGATGTGTATAAAACCACAGTGTACAAACATGAATCCCAGATCTCTGTGTTCATTCACATGGCCAAGCGATTCAGATGGCTAATCAGATTTCTGAGTTAGCTATGGTGCCACCCCTCTGCAAACCCTCAGTGCACGCCCACCGACAGGTGTGTGAGGGCAAAAGGGGCAGTTGCCCTGGGGCCTGGTGATTCAAAAGGGCCCGGGGCTTCTGGTAATTCCTACCACTACTGCAGGAGCAATGGCACCTGGAGCCCCGGTCCTTTAAATCACCACCAGAGTGCAGCAGATCCCTCTCAAGGCTGGCTGGGGACAGTGCAGCACGCTCCAGGTAGCGTTGAGGACCGGTTGCACCACATCTGCCCCTTCTGTCCTAGGCCCCACCCCTTCCAGGAGTAGGGAGCTCCCCCAAAGGGCCTGGCAAGTCTGTAGGCCCCCCCACCTCAGTGTACAACTGTGGATCACTGTTCACACCAGCAATAGCACTATCGTGTTCTGCTGCTTTCTTCATTTTACTCTTCATGGCCAATTATTTTCGTCTGGATCCCAAGTCTCCTGAGAAGGTGCCCATTGGAAAAATGGGGTTGGCTCTATCATGAGTTGAGGAGTCAGTGGAGCCCAGAAGACAGTGAGCAAGGTTTCCCTTCCCTGGGGGGTGGGGGGAATTCACCATCAAACCCTGACTCAGCTCGCTGGGCAAAGTCTGGAAGGTAAGTAAGCAAGCAGAGTCATGGTGAGCAGTAAGGGAATATGAGAAATATTTGTGGCAATAACCTATGGTGTTATTAGGTGCACAGGTTTTCATGATTTTTACTTTGACTGCTCCTTTCCCAAAACAGAAAAATCAATGACATAATATGAATAATACATGGGCCAGCCTTTTCAGAAGAAACTCCATGTGAGGGGCAGAGCAACACCAAGCCACAGTAAAGAGAATGAGGTTGCAGGTCCATGATGGATGAGCCTGGCATCATCCAGAGACAGAGGGTACATCTTTTAGGTGCATGGTCTGTTGGATTTGCTCACCTTTCAGTCTCCCAGCTGTGTTTTTCAGTGACACAGGCCCATCTTGGATGAGTTTCCTTCGTCTCAAGTCCTCTCTGGCAAACATCTGTCCACTCTTCATCCTCATGATGGACTTGCTGTCCGTCCGCGTATAAATCTCAGAAAGGCGTGTTTTCTTTTCATAGTTGCTGACCTTGCTATTGACCGCAGCAATCACGTCTTTCACCAGGTTTAGTGACTGGGTCAAGTCTTGATGTTCCACTTCATTTTCTTAAGGAGTGAGAAAGAGATTTCAGTTGCAGCGCAAGCGCACCCTTTATTTGTGAATATGCAGAGCCTAAAGTTTTACGTCTCCCCTTTCCAGTCCTGCAAGTGGGGCCGGGATGCCATCCCGGAAAGACATTTATAGCCAGGACGGTGAACTGCCTGACGGCCATCCCCACTGACTACCGCGTTTTTGTGAACAGGCCTGGGAGCCCTACGGTAGCTACAGGAGCTGTTGGGAAAGGAGAACTGCCAGCCCTGCTGCCCCAGCCCAGTACACGCAGGCATGGTAGCTCCGTGGAGGGGCAGGGGCCATGGCCGGAAGCTCTGCTCCTTTCCCTGCAGAGAAGGGCAGTGAGAAAAGGAGCAGAATTCCCAGCCCCGCCCCCAGCATGTGTGTGTGGCAGGTTGGGGCTCCTGGCGGTTCTGCTCCTTTCCCTAATGGGGGGAGGGCGGAAATGGAGAAACGTGCAGAACTTCGCCCTCCCTCCCCAGCCCTGTACACAGATGGGACAGCTCGCTGGAGGGCTAGGGAATGGGGCTGGCAGTTCTGCTTTCCCTGCTAGGAGCCGCAGTGGGGTACCGGTAAGATATTTTGTGTACTTGCACCACTGCCTCTTTGCCTTACCACTGAGTCATCAAACACGACCGCATGCTGATGCACTAACGCTAAATACCTTCCTACGACAAGTTTCATTTAGAAGAAATGAAGTTTGTCACAAGCTTTAAATACACACCTATAGATTAAAGGGGAACCAAAGGAAATCCACTCTGCACAAGCTATAGTAGGGTAAATAAGGACCACATTTTCAGCTTCTGCAAGTGCATGTCTACCTGACTGCATGTAAAAAAAAAATTGGAATGCATCCATCTGGCATGTGTCCACAGCTGTTTATATGGGCAAATCAGGTACAGCCATTTTTGAATACCAGACTCAATAAGGAACAATCAGTGAAGTTGCAATGAACATTTTAAGAGTCTGGATTAATGGTCCACCCTGGTAGTGGCAAAATTCCCATCTGCTTGGCTCCTGATGAAGTGACACATTTGTGAAATTGTCAGATCCAGAAGCCTTCAGTCACACGTCTCTAAACCACGCTAATGGGACAGACAACTATGTATGAGGACCATAATGGCCAACAAGATAGTCCCCTGTGAACTTTTTACTTTGTAAAAAAATTTTAAAAAAGGGAAAACTTAAAAAAAAAAGGTATGAATTACAGGACTTGATGATGATAAAGACACAGTGGATGGTCTCTGTCATTCCTTGGCTAATCTGGAATGTCAGCTGTTGTATCTTTAGGATTCACATCTGCTGATAAACTGAAACAGAAACCTCTACATCACTCTCCAGAGGTTTTCGTGGGTGAAATAATAAAGAAACTACTGGTCGAGCTTACGATATCTTAAATGGGATGACACAGATAAACCATTCCTCATCCTCACCTAATAAAGGGCTTCCACAGAGATTAAACATAGTGCACTATAGCAGAAAGCAGGCTAGATTAAACTGTAAACTGAGCCTTTTTGCTCTCTAAGTGAGAGACTGAGAGAAACCAGGAGCACAGCTGACATATCCTATGCAAGCCCTTCTCACGTGTTTCTGCAATTCCTAACTTCTGATCCCTTCTGGCGCTAAGATTCTGTGGCCACTCCTGATGGGTTAATCGTGCAGGCTCAGAAAGGTGTTTATGTGACACAGAGAAATAAGCCAGAGAGTTGATTGAAGACCTATCACCTCCAACCACTTAATCATAAATCACCTATGAAGAGCATATTCAAAGCCAAGCTCTCTGAATACCGTATGTAAAGTATGGTAATGTAGGATTCCTGGGATGGAAGAAAGGTTCAAAGGAAGAACGTGAATCTTCTTGGAGCTCTGAGAATCTTATTTTTCCTTATTTTGCAATACCCTTTCCCCTAGGCTTGGTATTGCAGTCATGAGCCAAAGTGGACAAAGTAGAGACTTTGGAGTCTGTGCATGTTGCTCCATAACTAGCTAGAGATTGCTGAAGTGATGAGACGTCACTTGGTGTGTCACTTCTACAGGGGCTACGTGCTGTATCTTTGCAGCACCCTCAAGCCTATGCAGCTTGAGGATGGAAACCCTGAAAGAAGGTATGAAACCCAGGTCCCTACTTATGGCAGTGGTGGCTTTAAGAACTGGGTTGGCTGGCTGGTTCTGAGTTGGGCTGTTTAAAGTCCCGGAGAAAGATACAGAGGAAACAAACATGCTTAGGAAAAGGAACAGGCACTACCTTTGGTATACTGTAAGATTCTTTGCAATAGCACGGGATATTTGGTGATCCTTTGAGTTACTAGTAAGATGCACTCAGGAATCCCCAGGCGCCTCACCACTGCACTGCTCATTTTTTTCTTAAAAAAAAAAGACAAGACATAAGTTAAAATGCTGCCAATGAAGCGCTCTCTGAGACATGCCAATGTATAGCAACAAGTCCTCCACCAATTCCAACCTTGATGAATGCCTGAAACCGCTTCTCTTTTGACTGCAGGTCTTTGAAATAATTTACAGCCTCGTTGTGGTGCCCACAGAATTTGCCGTAAGTTTTCTTCATTCGCTCCCCGTTCTCACCGGAAAACTGCAAGACATGAACAAGCTCGTAAGCCCCCACTGAGTGTTTAGAATCAATCACTTTTGGGATCACCCACCATCAGACACTGAAAAGGACGCAACACAGTCAGTTCAAACGTTGCCCAAAAGGTAGCTTTCAAAAAATGTGAAGCTATGGAATTTTAAGGATGGAGACTAGGCATTGTACAGGGTGAGACACCCTTCCACAAAGAGCTTGGAGCCACAGAGGTGTAAAGTGGCTTCCCCAGGTCACAGAGCAGCAAAGCCAGGATACAGAATCCAGATTCCCTGTTTTCCTGCTCAGTGTTCTACCTTACAGGTCATACTGTAACCAGTGCTGATACTTTTCTGCCCATGCAGCATAAAAAACCAAAACTGACATCAAACCTTCTTCCTGAAAATCTTAAAGTACTGTACAAAGATGGACAGCCATCTCTAAGGCACAAAGAATATATCTATGCAGGGAAGAAATACCTGTGGATGGTCCCATGCCATCCAACTGGCTTGTGGTACTGTCTCATTGCCGTGTTGATTTCTGGGCTTGGGCAGGAGTACAAATTCTGCCCCCCCCCCCCACTTTCCCCACAGTATCCTAGAACCTGGATTTGGGCTGGAGCCCAGAAGTCTACACGGCAATGAAACAACCCCGCAGCCTGAGCCTCATGAGTTGGAGTCAGCTGGCACAGGCCAGACATGGGTGATGCATCTCACTTTAGGTCACCAATAGGATAGTGTAAGAGCAGGTCTGCACTACAGAATGACTTCAGTAGAAATAACTATGTCTCTCAGGGGTGTGAAAAATCCATACCCCAGAACAGTGTAGTTAGATTGACGTAAGCACTGATGCAGAAAGCATTATGTCAGTGGGAGAGCATCTCCTACTAGTGCAGCTATCGCCTCTTTGCTCTGGTGAATTAACATAGAGCATCTTCGTTAAAGCAGCACACCTGCACCAATGCAGCATTTTAAGTGTAGACTGGCCCTAGGAGAGGTCATTGCAATTCAGGAGTCCCTGGCTTGCAGTCTTGTGCTCAGAACATACCACTCACCTGATTCACCAAGATGTCTCCTATCCGTCTGATAACAAAGTTCTTCTCACTCTTGTTCACCAGGGACTCTTTCTTCCTCTCCAGAATCCGCTGGTAGAACTGGCTGTGGATGTTCAGCAAGTCATCCAGGCAAGGAAAGACCTTTTCCACCATTTGCTGTTCGAACTGCAGTTCCTGCATCATCCCCCTGCTGTATACATCACTCATGATCTTCAGAGTGCGGACGTGATGCATCTCTGTCTGCATCAACTCTGTATGAGACAAGGACAGATCCAACTCAGGAAGCATATGGTTCATTATTACTATCCTCCAGGACAGAGCACTGTATCAACCCAGAGTACTCGGCATTGCTAAGCCAAGGACAGGCACTCAACAAATCTAGTTAGCAGGGCTCATAGGAGCTAACTTAGACCACGTCTCCTCTTGCTGCTCCAGAGACTGATCTTCAGGCAATCGATTTAGCGGGTCTAGTGAAGACCCACCAAAATGAATGCTGAAGGCACCACCATTCGGTGTCACTATGCCTCCCAGTTGTGAGGAGTTAGGGAAGCGGATGGAAGCATTTGCTCCTGTCGACCTCCCACTGTGAAGATGGCGCCAAGCTCAGCTTAAGATATGTTGACTTCAGTTACGTTATTTACATAGATGGAGCTATGTACCTTAATCTGACCTATATTAGACCTGGCCTTAACGTAATGAATTACTGTGGGCTTGTAATTCCCCATTCTGACGTACGTGTGTGTGTGTGTGTGTGTGTGTTATGTGCACTAATGTCACTGGGATATATCCACCATTTTGAGCTCCCTAATACCATGTGCACTGGTTTCATTCTTTTCTTACCTCTTCATAGTTAGTAGTTTGATTATCAATGGGAAAACAATTTATTTCTTTTCAAAGTGCGTGTTAGGGCACGGCCTGGGGGTGGCTCATCCTCCCCATACTGTTGTTTCGGCCTGCTGTTACTGCGAGAATACTGGTCTCTAAATTGTGGCGCTTGCTCCCTAACAAGGTGTGGAATGTTAGGGAGGAGGCGAAGTGGTTCCTGGGTCAGCCCCATGGGGGGGGTGGGAATGGGTGAATGCTATCCCATCCTGCTCCGGCCCCAGTTCCAGCTGCAGCCCTACTCTTAGCTCCAGCCCTGGCGTTGGCCCAGCCACAACTCCACTCAACTTGGCTGTGGCTCTGCTCACAACCACACACCTGGCCCCAGCCTCAGCACCTCCCAATGGCAGGTGTGTAGGGTGAAGGGGGGCAGAAGTATGTGTGAGGTAAAACATTTGCAGACCAACATGCTGGAGTCTGAGGCTATGTCTACACTCGCGGCTTCTTGCGCAAGAACATCTTGTGCAAGTGTTCTTGTGCAAGAACTCTTGCGTAAGAAAACGTCCACACTGCCATGTGTACGCTGTGCTTTTGCGCAAGAGCACCCATGGCAGTGTGGACGCTTTCTTGCGCAAGAAAGCTCTGATGGCCATTTTAGCCATAGGGATTTCTTGTGCAAGAAATCCCTGCTGAGCATCCACACTGCCCTCTTGCGCAAGAGCTCCTGCGCAAGAGGGCTTACACCTGTCAAAAAAGAGCATAGCTCTTACGCAAGGAGCCCCCCTCTTACCACACCGCACTGTAAATTTACTTGCGCAAGAGCAGGCGGGCAGTGTGGATGCTCTGCAGATTCTTGCGCAAGAACAGCTGTACTTGTGCAAGAAGCCGCGAATGTAGACATAGCCTTAGTGTAGGAGGACAGATACCAATACCAAAACACTATGCTGCTCCTTCTCAATGTGGTGATTTTGTGTAGCACAAGAGACCTCTTGTATCAAGGGGCAGAAGATGCGAATACAAGTAATTTACACTGTACTCATGGATAGCTGCATATAAACGTCATCACGAGACAAAACAGGAGAGACAGTTTTTTTTAATGGTGTACGGTTAAGTGAAATCCAGGATTCCAAAGATTACTATGATGGCAGCGGGGGTCTTCAATTCCAGCAAACACTAAGAGTGAAATTCTGGCCTCAGTGAAGTCAGTGATAAGCTATTTTTGAACAAGTTTCCAAATTAGTCACCAACAAAATAGATGAACAGACAGACCATCCAAAGCTAGAGGTTTCTAGAAATGAAACTGGATCACTTTAACCAAAAAACATCTCACCATATAGGACATCCTGCCGTTTGACAACATTTTCCTTTTGCTGCCGCAAAAACTTGCTGTCTACTACTTGACTCCAGGATTCTGCCTCCAGCTGCTTGGAGTCCATCTCAAAGTCCCCCATGAGCTGTCCTTCATTCATATCTGCACCTGCATAAAAGCAGCGTAAACAAATATCTGTTCCCATTTGAAATTCCCATTGCTATTCTACACATTTGGGCTTTGTTCTGAATGTCCCAAACATCATATCTGCTTTCTTTTATTGACATGGACGTGATTGTATGGAATTTTTATGGGTTAAGTACCAAACGATGCAAGCTTTTATAGGTTATTTACTAGTTGCACTAAAGTCCAAAATTACCATGTAATCTGAACTCTGGCTTACAAGACAAGCAAGAACATGGTAACAGTATGGTAATTAATATGCAATTTGTTCTTCTTTGTTTACTTCAATAAATTAACAGAAATGTTACATAGAGCTTTGCAAAAACTATTTTCAAGTTTAGAAAACAATAGCTTGACATGCCTGGAACTGAAGATTATGTATAGCAGCAGCACTTTTTAGGCAGAAATTGTTCATTTGTTGCCTCTACCCAACATGTGAAAATTCATGGCTGTTGGGAAATTTCTCTCTCGCCATGTTCCCTATTCAGTTCCTAATGCATTAAAATCATTTTCTACTTTTCAGGTCAGTGTCGGCTAAGATACAAAATGTTTAAGGAATATATTTATCTCAGAGCACCCCTTGATTAAAAAATAACATTGCTGTACCTGCAATTGTGAATTTAACCAAAACATTAAAAATATTTTGAACCTGCCAATATCGAAAAAGTAAAATGTATAGGGATGTGCAGATGAACAAATAGATTACAAAATAGACAAAGGATCAAAGACGGGGAGGAAGAGTGTACCTCTGAGCTTTAAACACAGCCCACATAACTCAAATGTAAATGAAACCCTTCATGCATTTTCTCTTACTCAAAATATGCTAAAATGCTCTAGCCTATAAAGAAATAGGGCCCTTGCTTTCTTGTCTTTCTTTATACTTTCTCTTATCTAAATAAGCTGAAATTCTCCAGTAAAGAAAACAAATCTGATGTCAAAACACTTTTAAAGGATTTAGTGTTTCTAAAAATCAATGTTGAGACCATCCATTTGCTGGGGCTGTTTCTGTGTTTGTACAAACACATTGGGATCTCTTACCCTCATCAGTTAGCGACTCCGTGGATTCATTCACCCGGCTGATTTTATGTAAAGAGTCAGTTGACTGTGAGAGGAATTTCCAAGTATGTATTATATTTTCATCGACAACTCTGCAGAAAAAAGGAAATGCTGAACCCTACTCAAGATTCCAACACTCAAACCAATCACTTTCTCAAATACACATAACAAATACAGGTTGGACCTCCTTGGTCTGGCTCCCTCGGGATCTGAGTGGCCCCAAAAGAGGGAGATTGCCAGACCAGGCGAGGTCAAGACTTCAGCTCTTCCTGGGCTCCTCTCCTGACCACCGGCCCGGCCAGTGCACTGCCCCTAGCTGTTGGCAGGGATCCACTCCAGGCTGCTGCCCCGCTCCAGTCTGTGGAGTTCCTTTCCCTCGGCTGGTGGGGTTTCCTGCCCTCAGATGGCAGCAGCTTCACTCTTTGGGCCATAGGGTCTCCCTGTCCCCTGGCCAGCAGCGGCTCTGCACTCTCTGCCTGCACGGGCTACCTAACCCCAGCCACAGGGGCCTCCCTGCCCATGCCCAACAGTATATCCATGCCCCCAGCTGGCAAGGGCTATGTGCCCCCAGCCAATGGCAGCTCCGTGTCCCTGGCCAATGGCAGCTCCGTGTCCCTAGCCAGCAGGGGCTCTGTTCTCGGCTGGCAGGACTCCCTGCCCAGCCCTGTAATGGATGCCGACTGCTCGCTGCATTTCCTGCCACTAGGACACTGACCCTCCAGGCTGCCTGCCTGACTTAGCTCCTAACCGCTGGCAACCTCTTCGGCTGGGGCTCTCTGGTCTGGCGACATCCATGGTCCTGCCGGACCAGAGAATCCCGGATAACAGAGGTTCGACCTGTATAATTTTAAATAAAACTGAAAGTTGCACTAAATGTTGCTGATTATACACAGGAACTGTGTGACTGTATTTATGTATTTTTATAGCGTGCCAACAGCTACAAATTAGAGTCGAACAAATTGGATCATCTAAATTTCTAGCTAAAATAGACATTTTGCTAAAACCCACACATAGGCTTACCCTGCAATGTTCTGTATTGAGACACTTTTTGAAAGTGTTGTGCTCTGCTGTGATCTCCTGTGATTGAGCACTGAGGTTATGGTGCTTTCATCAGGGGCAAGTATTGCAGACCGGGGGCGCTCCTTAGGTTGTGAGGCTGGAAAAAAAATGCCAGAGGTCTGTTAAGAAACAGCATCCAAACTCGTTGCTACAAATATTATGATAATTCAACCAAACATGGTTCTAACAACTAATTTTCTCTTTCTTTGGAAATAATCAGGGACAGATGTTCAGCAGGTATGAACAGTCATAGCTCCATTGAAATCTAATCTCATTCTGCCTTTCCTGGCTTGTTAACACAAGGCACATTCCTGAAATCCCTGCTCAGGACAACGCTCCCATGCACTCTAGCAGTTCTGCCTGAGTAAGACTTCAGAAGTAGTCCCCAGATACATCTGGAGCCTACATTGAACATGAACACAATTTATATTTGTTTGACCTGTCTGGTCAGTTTCAAACTCTTAAGACACAATATGTACAAATAACTTCTGCAGCAATCCATGAAAAAATGAACAAGATAAATGATCAGTCGTTACCTTCCGTGAGACTGTTCCGTTGTTCACTTGTGTTCCCGTGCAGGGGAAGGGTAACCCCAGCACCAAATGGAACAATGGGCTTTCCTAATGAAGGAAAGACCTTTGACCCCTCATTGTACTACCTGCTGGAATTGAGGTTTTGGGGGGATACACAAGCCCCAAAACACTCATGTAAATTTTATTACAGAATGACCAAAACAGTCGCTTACAGCAACTGGTCTAGGTGCTTTTAACACCTCCTTCAAGCTCTTGTCAACCTCAATTTTCCCTGGCCCCTTTAGGACTAAGTTTCTGACTATCCATCAGATCAGACAATGCAGAGAGAAAGACCCTCCAGTTACGTAGAAGGGCTTGGTCATCTCCACATCATCGCTAGCCCCTGCATCTCTCCCTCTTTTTTCCTTCCCTTGGTCAGCCTTCTTGAAAACATGGCCTCTTTCTTCCACAGCTTCTATCTATATCAGTGTTTCCCAAATGGTGTTCCGGGGAACCCTGGGGTTCCGCAAAATAAAAATAGGGGTTCCGCAAGAAAATTCCATTACAATAACATTTTATAATTTAAAAAATAATAATATTTAAGCATTTATGAATTTTATTGCAAACAATTTTCATTTGTAAAAGCGACGAGGAGTCCTGTGGCACCTTATAGACTAACTGAAGTGTAGGAGCATAAGCTTTCGTGGGCAAAGACCCACTTCGTCAGACCTGCATCTGACGAAGTGGGTCTTTGCCCACGAAAGCTTATGCTCCTATACACTTCAGTTAGTCTATAAGGTGCCACAGGACTCCTCGTCGCTTTTGCAGACTCAGACTAACACGGCTACCCTTCTGATAATTTTCATTTGTGTTGATCTCATGACCTTGTTTAGCATTCGTTTATTATTATCCTTATTTGTGGTCTACTTTTTCAGTTCCATATATAAGACTCTTATTAGAGGCGCCACAAAATTCTTTCAAGTTTAAAAGGGTTCCATGGCTAACTAAAATTGGGAAACACTGATCTATATAAAGTTTTACTGATAGTATAGCACTGTACCAACCATTTGCACAACATGAGCAAAGCCTCTAAAATCCCAAACATTGCTCATCACATGCAATAGAATCACTTTATTCCTGTTTTCTAGAATGTTTATCTTTCACCATATTGAAATGTCAAACAGTTGAACACAATGATTAAAGATTATACTGAATACAATGAAAAATAGTAACTATTTGGGAACTACAACAGAAAAGAGGGAAGGGAAAGCTTCTTACTCTTGCTTCTCATAATTACTGTGGGTAATGAAGAGGTATCGTGTGCCTGAAGCATTCCTTTTTGTTGCTGAAAGAAAAAAAATAGGTTTAATTTTTTTTCTACTCTGACATAAAGGGCCGTGTTCATCCACTTATATTGTCTGACTGCAATTACTCAGTACCAACATTTTGAGTTCTTTCAGAACAGCTTATATCCCAGATACAGTGCTGAGGGGAATTTATAAGCAGCATTATCTTCAGCATGATGATAGAGAGAGAGCCATGTGGAGAAATATTTGCACCAAGTAGTAAAATAGGGAGTGAACCATCATCCTGATATTGCTAGATAGCTAATGTACTAAAACCAGAAGGATCACTGAGGGAACAGTATCCATAATTGTAGTGATTCGTTGTTAAATGTAACAATGTGCTCGGCATGGTGAACACAGTCCTGGCCTCAAATAGCTTCTGATTTAAAGACCAATGTGAAAGACTCGAATAACAAGAGCATGATGGCTTAGTAAACCAGGATGGGAAGGGGGCTCCCCAGGTATGGAGCAACCATGAATTCCAAGCAGAGGTGCTTTTCTATATTAACATACAACACCTGCATTAAAAGAATATTATGGTTGCAAAGTCTAGACCTTAAAAGAAATGCCAAAATTAAGGTTACCCTTGTGCCCCTGATTTGCCTCCATGGCACAAACGCATTATGCTGTAGTCTAATTACATGATCAGGTGAGGTTTTTTCTATAGGATCCATGCCTCATTCAGTGCACAGGACGGACAGTGCTCTAAGATGGGAAAACTATTTAGTATTTCATGGCAACCTCAGCCCTAACTCCCTGCTCCCACCACATCCAGGCCCAGCTCCTCTCCCTGCTGTACTCTGATGGGCCTCTTTTCCCTGCTGCCAGGGGAGTACAGGGAGCACAGGAGAGAGTATCTTCATGCTCTTGCTTCCTGTGCCCATTGCTGCAGCAGCCCCTGGCACCAGGAGGAGCAATAGCAGGGGAAGTCCAGTGCAGTTTTGGGCTGCAGAATGCTCAGCTGCTTAGTGAGGATGTTACATACTCTGGTCTCACAGAGGTACACAGGTCAAGGGGTGCTCCATTAATGAACCACTATTGAATATTTGGTTTATCCTCATGGTTCAGAGCATGGCTCCATGTTGCATTTGCTCCACACTGTTCAAACCCTTCTCTGTATACAGAATTAATCTCCTGACAGCCTCTTCAATGGTGCTCATTGCTGTAGCACCAGAGTGTTTCACAAATGTTAATTAGTTGACCTTTGCACACCCATGCGCTAATGTATTATTACTCCCAGCAGTGTGGTCGAGGGTAAATATGGGTAAACACCTCTGATTCGGGGAATATAGAGTGTTGGTTAGATTAGTTCACTCAATTCTATAATACTTTAAAGTGGGGATGAGGAATCTAAGGTCCAGAGTCCAGATATGGCCCCCGGCTTGTCTGGATCCAGCCCCCGAGACTCAATGCTGGCTTTCCAGCCATCCCCATACAGCGATGGAGCACACAAAAGCTACTAGCCTTGGCCTCCCCTTGGCGCTGGTGTGCAAAGAGAATGTAGGGAGTGCCTTTTTCCTTCTCAGTCGGAAGCCACGTCAGAGAGGTTTTTTTTTTTGGGCGTTACAAGGAGAAGGGAGACAAAAATTATTCACTTGAACCTCTGATGATAAGACAAGAGGCAAGGAGCTTAAATTGCAGGAAGGGAAGTATAGGTTGGATCCAGAGCACAGACCTATCATTGGACTCACATGGTAATGCATAGCAGTAGCATGTTGGCATTCTTTATATAGGCCAGTTACTAACTGAAGAGGAGCAACCTCCTTCCCCTCTCCGTGTTCAGCTACAAGCCCTAGTCTTTGCTTCCCCCTTCCTCCACCACTTGTCCCTATCCCTGTCTTCGCTTGGCTATAAAGAGACAGAACTGCATTTTACAAAACTTAGAATAGGATTTTTCCTATTCACATCAGCCTAGAGAAGCAGAATTAAGCTTCAATTTAGAGAAGTATCACAAATCTTAGGAAAGCTTAGGAAAATGATCCACCATAACATGGGATTCTGAAGTTCTGCACACCAGACTGGAAATTCCATTCCTGCACATATTGCAAAAGGTGTCTGCATGCTAAAATGCTTTAAAATAAACATCATGTCCAGCAGGCAACATGAAATCTCTCACCTTCATTTTGACTTTTGCACAGGATGCCAGACTCTCCTTACAGCCTTTGTGAACAATTGCATTGCAGTCTGTAAAGGGAAAAAACACATGAAAAGCCAGGTCAGAACTGCTCTTTGATTTCCTTTTACATTTCTTTGAGAGACCTTGGGGTAATTAGGGATTTTCACTTCCACTAATATACTAGAAGAGCAGGTCAAGATACTGCCAAATGTGATGCTTTCCATGATAACTCGACAGTGCAGGCAGTCCCCGGGTTACGTACAAGATAGGAACTGTAGGTTTGTTCTTAAGTTGAATTTGTATGCAAGTCGGAACTGGCATCCAGATTCAGCAGCTGCTGAAACTGACCAGCGGCTGACTACAGAAAGCCCGAGACAGAGTTGCTCTGCCCTGGGCTTCCTGGAATCAGCCGCTGATCAGTTTCAACAGCAGCTGAATTTGGACACCTGGGACAGAACAGCTGGGGCGCTGCTGGGTAGGTCCCCACAGCGCCGCACCTCAGCGCTGCGGGGACCAACTCGGCAGCACCCCAGCTGCTCTACCCCAGGTGTCCCCAAGTCAGCCGCTGCTGAAACTAATCAGCGGCTGATTCCAGGAAGCCTGGGGCAGAGCAACTCTGCCTCGGGCTTCCTGTAGTCAGCCGTTGGTCAGTTTCAGCAGTGGCTGACTTGGGGACGCCTGGGGCAGAGCAGCTGGGGTGCTGCCGGGTTGGTCCAATAGTGCCGAGGAGCGGTGCTGTGGGACCAACCCGGCAGCGCCCCAGCTGCTCTACCCCAGGCGTCATCAGCGAGAAAAGCCTGGTCTGCTGGGGGAGAGGGGGCGCACTAGCTGTGCCCCCCCCAGCAGACCAGGGAGACGGGGAGCAAAGCCTCGGAGAACTCTGGCAGCGGGACAGCCGCGGTGCGTCTGGGCTGTCCTGCTGCCTGCGTGCTCCGCGGCTTTGCTCTGCGTCTCCCTGGTCTGCTGGGGGGAGCCCCCCCACAGCAGACCAGGGAGACGCGGAGCAGCTTTTCTCGCCCTGGAGGACGCGGGCGACGGGACCGCAGCGCATCTGGGCATCCCGCCGCTCGCATCCTCCGGGGCGAGAAAAGCCCCGTTCGTAATTGCGGATCCGACATAAGTCGGATCCGCGTAACTCGGGGACTGCCTGTATAATGAATATTAATAAGATTTCCCCGCAGCTTCAACTGATTAGGACTTCTGCTTAAACATCAATGCCCCCAAATTCCACAAAGATGTTTGTTATTCTTTAGATGAGACATAACGGGGTGAGAACAGGACCCACTTAACAACCAGGGACATGATTTAAGGTGTATGGCTTTACAGGCAGGCAGAAATAGGGGGACTGGTTATAACAGCAAAAGGTTCTCCTTCAACACAAATATCTTCTTAATTAGACCAAGAATAATGGGAAACCAGATGCATGAAATAACAGGGAAATAAATTTTGCCCAAGTGTGAAAAAGGATCATTCCTATATTTAATATCTTCCATCACTGTCACAGAGTCACCGAAGAAGGTACAGTAATAGGAATGTGAGTTAGGATACTGTATATGTGATTTAGATTCTTGTCCACTGAGACTGAACTCATCAGATCATTTCTTATTGGCTACTCCTGCATTCCAAGAGTAATAACCCTCACCTCACTGCTTAATACCAACTCGGCTTGCAGATGACCCAGCGACCTGGAGGTGAAAAAGCTCCACATCCCAGTCCGAATGCCTTGAGTCAGCCAATAACTCAGTGCATCAGATTTTGTCCTAATCATCCTAGAGATAAGCTGTCCATTATGACCAAGCTATACTAAGGGGGGGCAAAAGGAGTTACGTGCCCATCACACACTGATTTATAATGGGATTTGGGATACTAATTCCCTGAAAATCCCCAGCCTAAAAATATTCAGGTGAAATTCAATTTAACTAGATCCAGCAAATATATTAGGTCACTTTTGCCTATTCAGAAAAATCCATTTTAAATAATTTAGTTTGCAAATATTTTAAAAGGCTTCTAATAAAGCCAGAAATAGAAAAACCCCTGAGTGAACAAATAAAAAACCCCGAATCATCATTAAATTCAGATATGTGGCTGTTAGATGAAAGGATGTGCATGAACGTTAAATGTGTCTTAGAGCGGTAATGGGCGTAACATTTTTGTTGACTTCCCACAATTTCCTGTGCATATGAAAGAGAAAGACAAAAGCCTGCCATGCTGTATGAAAAGCATTAACACTATCATGTTTTGGAACAAGGGACCTATAGAAATTGTCTCCTTCCTACTTCTGAAACCCTCTCCCTCCTATTCGATACATCCCTTTTTCATTGCTTGTGATTGTAGTAACTTCTTTTGTGATCCTCACAGGCACAAGAGGACTGGCCAAGGATCCCTAATCTTGCTGCTCAATTACGCTCTTGAATGGAGTGAGGGGGTACCACTGGGGAGCGTCGAGACTTTCTCTGCCCGGACCCAGTTGGAAAGCATTGCCACCACAGCAATACTGCTAAGCTGCCAGTACATGCAAAGTCAGAACTTGTCTGAGATTGAACACACACATGTTTTCCTATACATCAGGGGTGGCCAGCCCATTCTGGGCAAAGAGCCAAGACAGCAGTGGATCCAGCGTGAAGGGACGGGGGAAAGTTGTCGAGCAAAAACAAACAAACAAACAAACAAACAAAAAGCCCTGCCCCTTTAAGAAACCGCAGTTAAACGTGTTCGCTTTTTGGCCACAGCAGACTCCCACCACTTGCCACCATCTTTATTTCTGCAGCTTTCATGGCTGCACTGGATGGCTCCCAGCCCAGGTCCAGAGGGAGGGAGGAGGGGGGCTTTCGAGCCACAGGATGGGCTTCGCGAGCTGCACCCGGGAGTGAGTCAAACCTGCCCCGTCAATTCTGGTTTGGGGCCTAGCGCTGATGGAGCTAAAATCTCTCATCAACAAATAATACTGTGATTCTCCCACCACACACGGTGACAGAAAAGTCTCAAGAATGATCAGACAAATCCACATGATTTCTGCTGTGCTACAATGGAAATCCTGTTAGAACAGCTTATGAGATTTCAATGTTGTCAAACTCAAAAACAGGCCCGGATTTGGGCCTGAAACTGTATTTCAAACCGTAGCTCGGGGTGGACAATAATTTTAGAAGAGGGGCCATTTCTCGTGCTCCCCTACCCACAGGCCCTGATTGGCCTGGGTGCGGGGGGAGCGTGTGAAGTCTTAGCTCCCTGCCCCTCCCCACATACCTAGAGAGAACCACCAGCTGCTCTGAACTGCTGGTGGTTCCCTCTAGGCGTGGTACACCCCTGGCGGCAGGAGGAGACTCCGTGTGCTCCATCCCACCTCTAGGCCTATCAGAGTCTGGGGGGCAAGGGAGCATGCAAAGTCTCTCACCCCTGCCCCTGTGCTGCCAGGGGCACGAGGCGTCTAGAATGAACTGCCAGCTCTTCTGAAGAGCTAGCGGTTCAAAGTGCTGCGCGCCCCTGGCAGGGGGAAGAGACTTCGCATTCTCCCCTATCCCCACATCTTGATTGGCCTGGGGGCAGGGGAGTGGCAGGGTGTCAGCAGGCTGGATCAAACAGGGTGGGCCGGATCTGGCCCGTGGAGGCTCTCTTGCACAACCCTGCCTCAGCCTAAATCAAATCCACACCAAAATTCTACTTCCTTAGTAATCTCTACTATAAAAAGCCAAGCACTTAGGACAAGATATAAGCTGAGAGCTGGCTAGGCAGCAGTTATTCACTATAACCGGTGCAACAGTTACTGGTCACTTTTATATGGAAATTCTGGACCAGCAATATTGCTTCCAAAATCAGTTCAAATTTCAAGCCATGTAGAAAGATTCTTTAGCTTGCCTCAGCCTCCAATTACAAAACCATTAACCATTACAGAAGGGAAAATCTGCTTTGCCCCAGCTGGCATTTAATATTTAAAAAAAAGAAACAAAAGAAAAAATACCACAATTATTCAAAAATTGACCTTTAGAAACACCTATAATTTTTTAAGTCAATACTTTCCATATTTAATAGTTTGGAGCCGTCAGCTGGAGAAACAATTTGAATAGTTCACAGGAACATTGATTGACGATAGGCCAAAGCTCTGCACATTTCTTTTAAGTCTACTCTCTTAAGAATTACCGCAATAAATATTGGCCCCCAGTGTCGAAAATTAGAAGAATCTGAAGAAATAAGTGCCACGTAAACAACTGAACTTCAGACCATTGTTGCTGAATGTTAGTCATTTTGAAAGGCAGTCAGTCAGCAAAATATCATCTTTGTGATCAGGAATTACTTTAATTTTGTGAGAGATGAGAATTGGTTGATGTCCTCAGTTATAACACAGTTTGTAATACATGCGTGGCAATCATCCCCAACTGAAATATGAATCTAATATTCCTTCTATGCACAATCCAAAGGTCTCCAATAACAAAGAGGAACAAAATGAGAGAAAAGCCACAAAAAACAGCCAACTCATTCTACTAAAAATTCAAACAGCAACAGTTTGACAGAGAATGTACGGAAGTGAAAATATGCAACAGAAGAGGTTGAATCTCTGCTTTATGTGCAAAAATCAACACAACCTGAACTATGAACTTGCCACTGGCACCTCTACAATGATGAGTTCTTTATTTGTTTAACAAAAGCACCCTTTGCTTGAAAGTTTCTCACACTGACTGGTGAGCTGTATCCTCTTTCCATAAAACAAATGAAGCCAATACTGCAAACCAACAAGGCTGTTAAAACCAATGTAGCTTTAACCTGACGCACGCACACAAAAAATGTGACAGAACATTTGATTTCAGAAGCTTCATCTGGCCCATGTAATATTCCATGTGTTCTACAGTGAGCTAATGAACACTGTATACTACTATAATTTTGGCAGATGCTGTTGGCTACACCTGCACTGCACATCACCAGGGGTGGCAGGTAGCGTGTGTGCAGCTACACACTGCAATGAAAAGCAGGCTGTCTTCACTTGGTGTTGTGTAGCCATACTTGGCAGTGAAAGGTTATGGTGAGGAGAGGGCAGCAGGGGTGCAGGGAAAGGCTGAACCACTGCCAGTGTCTTTCCCTGCAGCTCCCCGCTCCTCTCCCCTCCATGTTGAGTCTTTCCCGTTCTGCAGCAGGAAGCTACCCAAGCTTTCTTCCACTACTTCCTGTCACCAGAGCCTTCCTTTGCTGGGGGAATCACTTCAAGGCACAGACGAGGAGGCATGACCTGGGTTAGTGGAGAGCATGTAGGGTACATATTCACATACATACATACATACTACTTGCCATAGCCATGCTTTGCCAGTTTTAATGCAATTTGTTTACACCTGTGCTAGGGAAGTTCTGTGTGCACTGTAAATGTGTCTATGTGCTGTAGTACAGACTATGGTGGGTGACCATAGCAGTGCACACCCAAATACTACACTGTAATGCCCCTGTGCAGACACTGTGGGTATAAAGTAAAACTCCCATTTGAAGAGAACTATGTTAACATGCACTTGGAACATTTTAGTTCATGCCTGCAGTGTCACACGACCCGGTAACAACGCAGCACGTTGCATGAACGGCTATTCACACTCCCGTAGTCCAACTTTTCAGGCAATATAGACTAAGGACGTTAACTAATATGTATTTAAGTAAATGTGTAACTGCTGAATTTTCAGTGGTCACACATTCACAAATGGGGGGAGGAGCGCGGAGTGGTGGGAACTTGTGCTTGCAGGGAGCTGGCCCTTAAACCAGCTCCCTGCAAGCACCAGCTCCTGCTTGCCCTTCCTTACTAGGGACGTTAAATGCCGAGTAATTGACTATTTGATTAGTCGACAGAGTGCCTCTGCCTTTGAAGAATAACAGCCGCCCTAAGGATGTTGCTACACTTCAAAAGTGAAAGTGCTGTGGGGAGCCCAGGATCAGCTGGGGACTCCCCAGCACTGACCCTGGGCTCCATGGAGCACTGCCACTTTGAAATGCCACGGGGAGCCCAGCACCAGGCAACCGGCAGCATTTCAAAGCGGCAGCACCGCAGAGAGCCCAGGGTCATCGGGGGAGTCCCCAGCTGTGATCCCGGGCTCCACGTGGCGCTGCCACTTTGAAACGCCACAAGGAGCCTGACGCTGGGCTCCCCATGGCATTTCAAAGTGGCAGCGCTGTGTGGAGCCCGGGGGTCTGGCCCCAGGCTCCACGCGGCGCTGCTGCTTTGAAGTACTCTCTCCTCTCCCCCCCCCTTTACTGCCTTGCATTTGCTTATCTGACAGTTGACCAGTTGTTCATATCCCTACTCCTCACCCCTGCTACCTCTGATAAAGAGGCATTAACGCAGGGGGCAGGTGGTTCCACAGGAGCCAATAAGTACAGGGAGCCAGCTTGAAAGCCACTTCTCATGTGTACCATCCCCTGTCTGGCCTCTCCACCTCCTGTGATGCTGCCTCTGTGAGAGGCAGTGTGTGTGTGTGGGGAGGGGGGCGGTGAGGGGGAGAAGGAAGCGGCTCTACGGACCCAGAATACAAGGAGAGCCGGATTAAAAGATGGCTCCCCACGGGCACCGGTTCCTGCCCTCTGATACAAAGGTAGCAAGTATATGGGGTGCGTGCAGTTGTTAGGATTAACGGTTAATTGTGTTAACGACTGCATGCCAACATCCCTACTATATACAAGCCCTAAATCAACTAGGGATTACTTACACCCACTGAAGCCAAAAATAAATCACAATCACAAAACGTATGCCCAAACTATAAGGATATGTCTACATTAGCCCCCTAGTTCGAACTAGGGAGGCTAATGTAGGCATTCAAAGTTGCAAATCAAGCCCGGAATTTAAATATTCCCACGCTTCATTTGCATCTTCCCAGCCGGTCGCCATTTTTGAAATTTACAAGTCCGGACTAACCGCCCACGTCTACATGCAGCAGGGACCCGGTAGTTCAAATTAAAGCCCCTAGTTCGAACTACCCGTTAAACCTCATTCCAGGAGGAATAACAGGTAGTTCGAATTAGGGGCTTTAATTTGAACTACTGGGTCCCTGCCGCGTATAGACGCGCGCGGGCAGTTAGTCCGGACTTGTAATTTTATAATTCTATGAGTTTATGTCTACGACTCCTGGCTATAACCCATTATGCCTATTTTTCCTGAAATGTATATTTAGTCACAAAGTTTAGGTGAGAGAGATTTCACATGTGCATATGCAGGAGGAGATTTTGGCAGGCACAAAGAACAGACACACAACTCAACTTCCACAGAAAATAAATGCAAGTTGGGCACCTGAGACCCATTTGTATCTTTGTAAATCTTGCCCTTAGGTCTCTGGATGCCATGACTGACTGACTGACTGCAGAGATGCAGCTACTGTCATTGTGTAGCAGAGATGTTTTATACATTTGTTTGATAGAGATAATCATCTTACTCTTCTGTGTGTCTGTTTGTTTGGTGAGGGCAGGACCCTAGTCAATTTTCATTGTGCTCCAGAGCCTAAACTGTGTGCATGCATTTTAACTTATGAGACACGTATCCCTATCTGCACAGGTCCACAGTAGGGATTCAAAATATCGTTTTATCACTAGTATACATCACCATCAGTTAACTGGTTAAATGTTATTTTTAACTGGTTAACTGCTTAAACAGGGTGGGAAGTGGGTCACTCCAGCTTGACGGGGCTGGAGGGGCCCCCACCTGTGGCATGGTAGACCAGCTGGGATGAAGCAGCCTTCTGATGCGGGCAGGGGCTGCTCTGGGGCTGGGCTGGAGTGCCAGCGGTTAACTGTAACCAGTAAGCATCACCCAAGTAAAGGTGATGCTTACCGGTTAACCATTCACCTCCCTGGAATCTATCAACAGCAACCTTTTAAAGCAACTTAAGCTCACCAGTTAAATCAGGTGATGTTTTGTATCCTAAACACATTGGGAAGATTTAAAAAATAAGCACAGGAGGGGGAAAGGATGGATTTCAGCAGACATAATTGCTAACATTTTCCACTTCCCGGGTAGGTTAACAGGGACCAGGCTTCATACAATCCTGCTGCTGTCCCTTTTCCTCCAGGAAACTCCAAAGCTGCCTCTGACTAGAGATACAACTTGTTATTGTTCCCTTCCCTGCCCCCAAGATTTTGAGACACTGGTCATCTACTGCAGTCGAGTGTCCTTGTGCTGCCTGCCAAATGGATGAATGCTGCAGTCTGCATCCTCAAGGAGAACAGGCCATTCACAGCTTCCTATTTTGGGGCCACAACCTTTCTCCTACTGGAAAGGCAGCACACGCTGAACAGTTCTCAGATCAGCAGCCAAGCACTAGACTGAGAGCCAGTGGCCTTTGCTTCCAAGCTGGAGAGGTAAATACATGTAAATACTCTGTATTGTCTCTAAACATGAGGACAGAAATTTGCACTGATTAAATAGCAAGGGATCAACAGCATAGGGCAGCTCTCTAAATACCCTGTAGCTTTCAACTGTAAACTGAAGGAACAACTGTTCTGGTCTTGGTTAAACTAAGTCTGACCACCTTACTGAATTACACGTGGAGCTAGAACAAAACTATCAAGCCAATTTAAAACAGAAGCCCGTATCTCCCACGTGCTGCCTATGCTCCAGTTATGTTTGGCACAATTCAATTTTTCCCCCTAAATTTGATTATTTTTTAAATCAATTTTTAGTTTTAAGAGTCCCCGCCCCAATTGTTAATAGTTTTTCTATTTGTAACTACTTTTTTTTTTAAAACAGATGTAGGGTTGGAGTTAGGAGAATGCTAACAG
Organism: Pelodiscus sinensis; assembly: GCF_052426305.1. NCBI lineage: Eukaryota > Metazoa > Chordata > Testudines > Trionychidae > Pelodiscus > Pelodiscus sinensis. The sequence goes on from NC_143065.1 coordinate 32,658,969, forward strand.
CCTGAAGCAATGTCCCTGTGAAACTGGAGGACTGAAACCATGTTACGGTAAGGTACAGGGAATGATTGGGTCCTGGTGCAGAGGAAAGAGATCCCAGCTGGGACTGGAGGACAAGATGTCAGCTGCAGGGGAAGCCACCTTAGTCTATAAAGTGCTACCAAACCATTTGTTGTTTTTTTCTGTAACAGACTAACTCAGCTACCCCCTGAAGCTGTTGCTGAACAGTTACTGACCTGAGACAGCTTCCACAGTCATAGCTAGAGAGTGAGCAAGTGGGGACCATTACAGTGGAGCTGTAGTGGGCTCGCCTGGCCACTGAGAGTGGATCCCTGAGCAACATGGTGGAGGGTAGGCTGGGGTTTCAGTGGGGGAACAATGGACACCCCGCCACCCCATCAGGACCACAAGAAGGCTGCAGGGACAACAGGGCAGCTGCCTCTGCAACCAGCCTCCTCCTTGCAGTCCTGGCCAGGGGTATCTGCTTTGCCCTGTGAGGACTGTGGCTTCCCCACTACACCTGCAGGGATCATGTGCAGGACAGCTTTACTATCATGGATGCGCGCACACGTGCACCCACACACCCCTCCCCCGCCGCAGATTGTTTCCTATGTGGTAGCTTAACCCGATGTTTACCTACAGTTACCGATTAAACTCAGTGTGGTCAAGCCTCTGTACGTCACACCTACAGAGTGCTGATCACACATTCCACAACACAAATGCTTTTATACACATATGCCTCCCATCACTAATCCTCGCCATATGCAGGCATCAACTAATAGCTGTTCATACAGTGTTTCTAACATTATAGTACAATCCTGGGTGGAGACTAGATAAACCACCTGGTATTTAAAGACAGGTTTTGCAACTTGGTATTGGCCATCAATGTTTGTAACCTACTCATCAAAAAAGTAAGCACATCTCAGGGACCTGGAAATTCCCCTTACCAAAAGCACCTGAATGCGTGGTATGGCATAACAATGAGTAGAGCAACTTCCCTTGCCCTTTACAGCACAGGATTTACTCAGGTCTGAAAGCTGTTTAAACATAATTGCTACACCTGGCTAAGCCTGCAAAGAAAAGCAGAAGTCCTTTCATCTGAGACAAAACCTCATGCACACATGAGAGGGAGAAAGTGTCAGTGCATTCTAATTTCATAATGTGTTGCTGTCATCGAGAATTCACTGGAATACCGAATCAGTACTTTCTGCAGCTGAAGCAGAAGGTAGGCTAGAACAGTGTTTCTCAACCAGTGGTACGAGTACCCTTATGGGTACTCGAGAGAAGTCTGGGGGGTACATCGACATAACTGAAATTTGGAGAAAACTGATTTTTTAAGTTTTCCAGCACTTTATTATTTTTGTACGTTTACACCAAAAATTGTATTGCCTGCTCAGCTACTATTAAGTTGTTTAAACAAATGTGTCCAATGGTTAAAAAAATGGTGTGTCTGAAAACTGTAGGTATTGGGGGTACTTTTTTTTAAGGGGGTACTTTATAAAAAAAAAAGGTTGAAAAACACTGGGCTAGAGAGATTTTCCCCTCCCCCGAAGTTAAAATTGAGGATGAAACAGAAATGATCCAGGCCTGCTTTCCCTACTACCCCCACAACTTATCGCAGTCCCAAGCAGTTGCGTAAAGCACCACAGTTCTGATCTGCTACATCTAAACTGACCCAGGTGACAATGCTGAACAGCATCATACATCAGCTATGAACTAGATTGAAATGGAGCCTGATTTTCACTCTTGCTATAGGAGGTGAAAGGCTGATGCATTAATCATGCCCGGTTCCCCTTCCCCCTGATCAAAATTCTCAAACTTGTGACAATAAAACAAAACAGTCACAACCACCATCCTGATTCTGGTTGACAGGCTTTCCATCCACAATGGAACACACTGAAAAAACTACTTACTTGCACAGAGGTGTGAATCCTTGTTGAAAGGTTTCATACAATGGTAACAGCTGATTGGACCTACAGTAGGGGTTGGGCTGAAGAGATGTCCATTTAACATCTTCTTGTCTTTTTCCTTCTCCTTGGAATCTTTGTCTTTCTCTTTAGTCTTCTCCTTATCTTTCTCTTTTTCCTACAAAGGGAAATAGAACAAGTAGTCTTGTGACAAATCCCTTCATGACGGTTTGCCTTTGGAGCTACGACTACATTGAGCCATACGCATGTTACCAACAGCCCATGTATCTTCACAGATTTTAGTTAGGGTAGCAAACTTCTAGCCTTCGCAGAAAGGGATTAACACTATAGATTTCCTGTGTAGTCTCTCTCTACACAGGCATTTTACTAGTACAGTAGCTCAAAAATTAGATCAATTCTCATCAAAGCATCTGTGTCTCTTCTCGTCTTTCTCTTTAGACATATGCCTTGGTTCCACCCTAAATGGCACCATGAGAAATCGCAATGTTTTCAGCACTTAGAATGGATTGTAGCAGTACTAAAATAGCATGTTTTGAGTAGGCCAAACTTTCAATGTGAAGCTAATTTTTATGGCCAATGTAAAAGGGCATTTTTAAAGGAGAAAGATGGGGTGCGCTGATAGAATTCTGTTCCTAATTTTTCTCCACTAGTTTGGCCTGCCTTCTCCAATTTCATGCAATCGAACTGTAAATTATCTCCTTTTGGAAAAATTTTTTCACATACTTTATATTCATAGCACAACAGGTAGGTTGATTTACTGCACTATGGTTAAACAGGACTCCAGGTTAACCAGTACTGTCTTGTTCCCTGCATGCTGTCTTTCTTAACAGCAGAGACCAGTGAAGGCAGCTGATGGTTGCTTTGCTAACCCTAGGTGCTAAGTTCTCCATGTCTCAACAGCAGAGGAGATAAGATTGGTCAGATAGACAGATTAGCATTGAAGATTATATATAGTGTTAAAGAGGCCACTATGGTTATTCTCTGCATCAAAAATTCAGCACACACAGGCATTTGGCAAGCTGACTAGAGCAAAGCCCATCCATTCTTGTTTGTGGCCTGCGTCACTGCCACCTTCATGGGAACTGCATATGCAGAATATAAGTAAACTATATGTGCATATATACCGGGAAAAAAATTCAACTGCTCATTGTACAATGCAACCTCATCATCTTCTCAATGATAATAATTTCTACCTCAGTGGAATATCGAGACCATCTGTTGGATTCTGTAAAGTTTTTTTGTGGATTTATAAGTTGTTAAAAAATATGTAACATGCCTTGAGTTAAACATTTTTTCTAATAGAGGTCTAAATAATCAAATAAAAGAGTCCTCCACAGGACTGAGGAACAGCAACAAAGCAGTTAATACCAGAAGAGCAAATACAAGCTCTGCAGTCACCATGAGAAGAGTGTCGAGTCTCTGATGTCACTTGCAAATAATTAGTAACGAGTATAACATCTGTGTGTCTATGAATTCAAAACTGAGTTCCTCCCTACAGGGGCTTTAAACTAACGTTCTGACTAATCTCAGTTCTGGGCCAACTGTCCCTTTCAGTATTACATCCAGGCAAAGTAAAGGCAATCCTAACTGGGGAAAACAAACCCGAAACTACCAACAGTTCCCTAAACCATCTAATGCCTAGATCTAGATTTCATTCGAACCCTGTACCCACAGATGAAAGACTTAATGTCCCATTCATAATCTGCTGAATTGTGCAAATCCAGCAGAATTCACTTCAGAAGAGTCTCAGGATTTATACTCTGCAGGGCTGCTAGCATATCAAGACCAAAAGTTTTGCTTGAATGTCAGAAACAAAGAACTCAGTCCCCCAAGGGAAGTACCTTATTCTCAGCTAGACCCTATGCCCCTGTGAACACAAACACTCCTACTAATGCTGAAAAAAGGAGATTAACTTTAAAAACTGCGAACGGAGTGCAGCTGGTATTTAAAGACAGGTTTTGCAACTTGGTAATTTTGGGGTCTGGGACGTGAATCATATTTTATGATTTTATAAATAAAGAAAAACATTTCAAAAAGAGAAGATTTCAGTTAGCCACAAGAAATACTGCCCCACATATAGTGAACAAAAAGCCAACTTTCATATGCTGGGTGTCACTGTAGTGAACACCATATAACAAAACATTGCCTTAAAATCAAATGTTCTTTTTACACTACACATTACTGAAACATCTTCCAAATAATAGCATGAAAATAGAAACCCTTTTCTTCCATACCCAAAACACATCAGCATAGTTGAAGGGAACCAGTTCATTGGGCAACCTACATAAGCATCAGATTTCAGTGTGAAACAACAAGCTTAAGTTCTTACCTCCCAATGCTTAAGTCCTACAAGTCTCACTGTTATTTCAGGTAATTCACTAAATCTATACCGTTTTATCGACATGCTTTCCCAGGGGCAGGAGGGCTGTTCTCCATGCGTATTACTCCATAGTGACAGCAAACTGATCTGTTCTGTCTGCCATGACAGACTACTGGGAGAGGAAGTCAGAATGCTTGGGCAAGGGAGAGAGGGAGGTCTCTTTGCTGCTGACTTCCTTGCAGATCACCTTAACTATTTTGCTGCTGTTTGTATCGTGTTTTCTCCTAGCTAGCTTACAAAAATCAGAGGGCAGGGAAGACAGGAAATGAATTTTAAAAGGAAAGTGTTACTTAAATTTAACTCCAGAGCTTTAAAAGAGATTTAATTAAAAAACTCAAAACCCTATGTGATGTGTAGGGCAATTGTGAAAAGAAAATTGTATTTGGATAGAAATAGCTGCACATTAAGTATACTTCAACATTATTTAGTACTTTTGCAATACTCCGTTTATCAAAACACTTCTCATATAGATGGCTAGAGAGGCTGCTTTTGTGTTTCTATAGTTACTGATTCTTTTTTAATTCACAGATGTTTATAACCTCCCAGTTCTTTGAAATGCCATATTGAGAAGCTGGTGGTATTTAAAATTCTCTGGATGCAAACACCTACTCTAACAGCACAGGTGAATGACAGGAGAAATTACTCACCCTGCATCTCTTAAATTTGATTTAATATTTGCTGTCATTCCCCAGAAATTCATTTTGAAAATGGGAGAATCTCTGAATGTTTTTCTTGCTGCGAGCAATATCACCCGGTAGAGATTGTGTGTATATGAGCCATTATTTGTAATTTGACTTGAATGGAGTTACTTCTATATAAAACTGAAGTAATATGATGTTGTATATTAGAGACAGTGGTAAAATTACCCATTTATTTATTTCCCCTTCCATGTTTATTTTTTCTCGTGCCTGTATGTCTTCTTTGCATTGTTATTAAGATATATAGAGATCGTGGTCTTCTTCAGAAATTTTATATTTACAACTAATCTTAGAAAACTGTATTATCAAAAACCACATTCTGAGCAGAGCAAAATCTGTTAGGAACGTCTGCATATGTTTATGCCTCTTGCTCTACTAGAAACAGTTAGAAAAAAAAAACCCCACCAAATCTTCCTGTTCCACTTCCTCTTTCAAGAGTTGTTTTTTTCTTGCATGTTTTAATCTAAAACACTGTTCTTCTCTGCGACGATCCTGTGCTCCTAGGAACTTTCTCAGGCATACCATTTAAAAGTGCAATAACTAGCACAAAAAATAACTAAGAAAGAAGAAACAAAGGAGGGAACTTGACTTGCATGTCACTCTGCATTGCCACTTAGTAAAAGTATCAAAACTGCTAGCTGTTGTTAATTTACAAAAAACAAACTAAGTTTACCTTCTTCTTGGAGGGCACTCTTGATTTATCAGAAATTTTTAAAATAATAAAAAGTCAGATGTGGCAGTCTCTATGACTTTTGTTTTAACAGACAAAGGTACAAGAAGTATTGCAGTGTGCATTCTCTACATACTGTCTTATCCCTCATCCTAACAAATTCTTAAAATCTTTCTCTCTATACACCTCTGATCTGCCATGAACTATCAGTTCTTGCCTTATGGCCAGGACTATTAGAAAATTCCCTAACTGCACATGTTATTTCACAAATTCTCACAAGTGGCTTGCAAGAAGAGTTCTACAGAAATGCATTCTCTCACATTGCACTCTGCACTGGGGGGCAGGGATTATTGCCATATTATTTTGAACTTCCCATGATTAGATGTGGCTCTGAGGTTGTCAATGACCACAGCGGGTATCCTGTAGACAGAGATCAACAAAAGGGAACTGGTTTCCCTTGCGTAAGGCTTAAAAGGTGTCACAATCTCCAGATGATGCACCAGAGATGACTCCACTTTTGTACATTTATTGTATTACCACATAAAGACTTATGTTAAATTTGTAAAATCAAGCACTCAGAAACTAGGGAATGAGAGAATTAAAGCAGTCTATGCTGCTTTATTTGGGCTCCATTGTGCATATACATTATGATATAGTCTTCTTATATATCATATACTATACTGTTTCCCAGAGAACTCTTTGCTGCACAGGATGGATGATGCACATTGAACAAGCTGTTATTCAATATTTTGCTTTATCCCCCATTGGTCAGTGTGTGGTCCCACACCTCATTTACGGTACGTTATTAAAAAGCTGCACTGAATGAAGAATTATGAATTTCCTTTTTAGTTTTTGAACGGCACTCATGACAGTACCTGAGTGCTTCACAAACATTAATCATTTTATTTTCACAGCACTTTACAAGGTGATGTGGTATTATGCTTCTTATTTTACACACAGGAACAGAAGCACAGACAGGTTGAAGTAGATTTCACTACTTTTGGGTGTCCACTCTGACATAGCTACAGCCTGATTTTTCAGAGTAGTTAGTATTCTATAGCAAGTGATATGTTTGATGCACAGTTCCCAGTCATTTCAGCTGCACTTGAAGAGCTCAGCACTTTTGCAAATTACAGCCTAGGCCCTAGGGTTTCAAGATAGGCATCCAGTTAATGAGGAACACATTGAGTAGCTGCCTGTGTAAAGTTTGGTTTAAGTGACAAGTCCAGCCTCCTGTAGGAACTCTGGTAGAGGCAAGGAGAGAGGCCAAATTCTCCAAGACAGCATTCAATTGCCTTAACCATGAGCCTCTTTTTTTCTCCTCCTGCGTCATTTTACCACACACTTTCCAGTTCTTGCAACATGAGACAAGGATCCTACAGTCAACGTTCTCACTCACTATAAAACCATAATTCATCCCTAGAGCACACTCTATACGTAGAATAGTGCTAGAATCCTATGGTAAAAATAGTACTTGATCCTGTTATTAAAGAACATAAGAATGGCCATACTGGGTCAGACCAAAGGTCCATCTAGCCCAGTATCCTGTCTGCTGACAGTAGCCAATGCCATTTATCCCAGAGGGAATGAACAGAACAGGTAATAATCAAGTGATCCCTCCCCTGTCACCCATTTCCAGCCTCTGACGAACAGAGTTAGGGACACCATTTAATCCCAATGCATGCACACAAGGGAACTGAATTAAGGTGCACATGCAATCTTAATTCTGGCATCCTTAACTGTTGAATACTTGACGCAGCAACCTTAACGTTTTTCAATGTCATTTTTCATGTGCCATTCGCTATGTATTTAATAAAAGCAAATAGGAAAAATAAAAATCCCATCAAATGGAACCAAACTGACACTTAGCACAGATCTAATTGAACTAATTAATGGGGTAACTGATAAAAGTAGAACGTCGTCATCATCTATGAGAACCAGATGGTAGAGACGGGATATGGCGGTTACTCATCTCCTCGTAACGGTTGTTCTTTGAGACGCGCTACTCAGATCCATTCCAGTCAGGTGCACGTGCGACACAGGCACAGTCACTAGAAAGGTTTTCCGCTAGTAGCACCCCTTGGGTTGGCTGTGGAGGATCCTGGAGTGCTCTGTGGCGCTCAATAGCTGACCCTGCTGACCTGGTGCCTTTTCAGTTCCTTCTTGCCAGCTATTCTGACAGAGGGGAAGATGGTGGGTCAGGAATGGATGTGAGCAGCACAACTCGAAGAACAGTTATGAGAAAGTGAGCAACCGTTTTTTCTTCTTTGGAGCGATTGCTATATCAATTCCAGATAGGGGACTTCCAAGCCCTAACACGGAGTTGGAGTTGAACCTGTGGAACAACAGACTGGGGCACTGCTCTGTCAAGGCCACATCATCTCTAGCATATGGGGTAATGGTGTAGCGAGCAGCCAAGGTGTGCACCAAGGACCACATCCCCACCCTGCAGATCTGTTGAACTGGCACCTGGGACAGGAGCACCATTGATGAGGGCTGCGCTTTTGTGGAACGAGTCGTTAGAGCAGGACTGGAACTCTGGCTAATTCCTAGCAGCGGCAGGCGCAAGAGGTAATCCATGACGAGATCCTCTGTGACGAGACCAGGAGAACTTTCATATGGTTTGCCACTGCCACAAATAGCTGGTTCATGCATCCGTTACCAGGGTGAGGGAGGCTGGGGCCTGTAGACAGATACCCCTTTGCACACCTCCTGCTGATTGAACCACTAGTCAAAAGTCTGGCTGACTGGCATGGTGACCATTGAATCCAGGCTGTCATATCCTGGGTGAGAAGCTGAAGCAAGCCAGGCCTGTAGCAATCTGAGTCACATCCTGGTTGTTGCACCATGTACTTGAAAGACACCATATGGCCAAGTAGCCTCATACAGCCCCTTGCGATGGTGGTGGGTACTATCTACAGCTGTGCATAATGCCCATGATTCTCTGAAACTGGGCCTCTAGCAGGACTGCCATAACCCAAGTCAAGTCCAACACTGTCCCAATAAACACTGTTCTTTGAGTTGGTATCAGGGTTGACTTACTCTCATTGAGGAGGAAGGCGATTTGTCAAAGGTGGATTTCACAAGTGAAATATGCAGTTCCACCTCGTAGTGGTCAATTGCGGAACACCCCCCGAAGCAGCCAGTCGTTGAGGTACAACCGACGTTCACTTGATGAACACTCGGGGGGGCTGCTGACAGGGAAAAGGGGACGACAGTGAACTGACTCCACAAACCTGAGGAAGCCTCCGTGTGCTGGACATATGGATATGTGAAAGTACGTGCCCTTGATGATGACATACCAGTCTCCTGGACCCAGAGATGGAACGATGGCATTCAGAGAAACCATGCAAAACTTCAGCTTCTTCATGAAGTGACTAAAGCCTCGCAGGTTGAGAATGGGTCTTAGACTCCCTTTGGCTTTAGGGATTAGGAAACAGGGGGAATGGAACCTTTTGCCTCTTAGCTCCTGAGGAATTTCCTCCATTGCTCCTGTGGCGAGGAACATATGCACCTACTGGATAAGGAGTTGCTTGTCAGGAAGGTCCCTAAAGTGAGAGGGGGAGAATGGGGTGGGAGGCAGGGAAGGAGCAGAACTGGAGAGAATAGCCAACCGTTACTCTACGAAGGACCCGGCGGTCCAATGTTATTTGGGACTGCACTGTAGAAGTGGGACAGGTGACTGACAACAGGCATGAGAATCCAGTCCATGTTCTGGTACAACATCCCCAAGTGCACCAAGTACATCAAAAGGCCTTCTTGGAACCCAAGGAGATGTGCACCTGGCCCTGAGAGGACAAGGGCTGAGACAGCTTGTGCCTGCCATTACTAATGTGCTTCATAGAATAGTTCTGTCTCGGACATGGCCAGTAGGAGCACTGGAAAAGCAGGGGTTTAACATGTTTCCGCTGAGTAGCTGGGGTGGGTACCACAAGCGACTACAATGTAGCCCTTGAATCTTTTAGGCTATGCAACCTGAAGTCAGTTTGCTCTGAAATAGCCCTGTCCTGTCAAAGGGCAGGTCCTGGAGAGCCTGCTGACTAGAGGTCTGCACCTTTTAACCTCTCCTCATGGCTATGCCAGAGAACAACTGAGTCTTCCTTGCCCTCCTCACCAGTCGCCCGAAGCTCCTCCCTGTACTCCCAGGGTAACTACTCACTCAATTTTAACACTGCATTCCAGGAGGTGAAACTGTCTGCTCAGGACTGTGTGCTAGTTAGCAATCCTGAGTTGCAAGCCCAGCATGGAATAGACCTTCCTGCCAAAAAGACTGAGTTTTTTTAGAGCCCTTGGACTTAGGAGTGGGTCCTTGTTTTCCCGTCTCTCATGTTTCACGGGGAGTAGCAGCACTGAGACTGCTCTCGGAGTCATGGTGTTGCTTCTGTTGCAGATGCCGAAGCACTGTGCACTAATTAACTCAGTGCTGGGTTTTGCTGCACTGAGGCATGTTGTGGTTCCACAGCTGCCTCTATAATGAGCTGCTTTAAACTGAAATCCTGCTCCTTATTTGTTCTGGGATCAAACCTTTTACAATCCTGTACCTTTTGGCTTGGTGTGCCTTGCCCAGACACTTTAAACAAGAGTTGTGGAGGTTGCCTGTTGGTATGGGCTTGTTCCAGGACTTGCATGGTTTGAACCTTTGGGACTTAGGCATGGCCTGAGTCCCAAAGGGGACTAAGATATTGGAATGAAGGGGAAACCCCTGACTCTCAACAGCTAACGCTAATAACTACTAAAACTAATTTTAAAATTTTATTAAAGCTAATATTAAAAATTTGCATAATACACAGGTTAAGAGAAGAGCGTGTCTGTACATCTGTCATGTATCAGAGGGGTAGCCATGTTAGTCTGAATCTGCAAAAGCGGCAAGTCCTGTGGCACCTCATAGACTAACTGAAGTGTAGAAGCATAAGCTTTCGTGGGCAAAGACCCACTTCGTCAGATGCATGAGTTAGCAATTTGTACATCTGAGTATAGCGTTTAGATTAAAACAAACTTTGTATGTTTGGGTAAAGTCAAAGAAATAAATCAACAATAACCCAAATTTAGAGGTCTAAATTTAACAATACAGTTTAGATATTAGCATTCAAGTATTCGGGTACACAGCTTATGAAAAGTTAGATAGAGCATTGGTTGGTGAAAGCAAATACATCAATGAGCTGAGACTGTTCCTCAGGGATTGAGAATTTAGGGCAAGTTGCCTATTAGAAAATATAGTCCATAAGGAATGTATTTGAGTTACTTTCCCAACTATGCATCTCATCGGCACTCCAGCTCATCCCTCCTGCCTTTTTACAACTTAACTGAACGACTAAGGAAGTGAGGGGAACTCGTTAAGCAAGCCACAACAGTTCCAACGACTGTCACTGGTGGTAAGAAGGACCTGAGGAGGCACCAGATCAGCAGAATCATACACTGAGCACCATAGATGCGCCACTCCAGGGTGTTCCACAGCCAACCCCACGGGAAATGCTACGGAAAAAACTTCTGAACTGTGCATGTGATGCCCACACTCCTAACTGGAATCAATATGAGCAATCACCCTAAGAAGAAGGAACATTGACTTTGCCAGTGGGTTTCACAGCTATTTGACAGCAGTGGAATGGACACTCATGAATGCGAGGGTTACGTTTCAGGTGAGATTGAGTGTGCTCTAGTTGTCATAGACCTTTCTGCCCCTGTAGCTCTCCACCCCCACAAACTTGGCACTTTTTGCACCATCCCTTTCCCAATCCTGTGTTTTCTCCTCTGTACTCCCATACTCATTCTCATCTGATCTCATCTCCTGAGCTCATCCTTGCACAGCCAGTCCATATCTGTGTACCATTTCTTCATCCAGATGGCTCCCAGTGTCAGTCTTTGTCCAGCTAGTGCCAATCTTCCCCATCCAGTTTTCCCCCCAAGTTTTCCAGTTTCTTTGCCCAGACAGTCCCAGTTCTGCTCCTCATCCGATCTCTCTCTCCAAACCCACTAACTGCCAATCTCTTTGACCAGTTAGTACCAGCTTCTCCCAAGCTCCTAGTCTGATGCAAGTTCCCTGCCCTTCCACTTACCTCTCCCCACAAGGCTTCTTGTCCTAATCTGCTCCTTTTGCCCTCGAGATATTGCTCTTGCTCCCTCAGCAATTGAATCGGGGTGCTTCCTTCTTTAAGCCGTGTGGTCCCAGCAGTGAAAACACAAGCAAGAAAGTCTCCCTGCTCTTATTTCCAGGGTCTGTCCTCAATCTAGGACCAACTGCAGCAAAAGTCTGGCTTGCCCTTCTGCAGTCTTTGTACTGTAGCATTCTCAGTGCAGATGGAATCTTCGCTGAAATTAGCTGTCAAATACTATCACGCCCCTTTTGAGCACATGCAAATTGATCATCTTCAAAAGCTTTGCTTGCCATAATATGGACATTTATTCCCCCACAAGAAAATCAAGAGATAATATTCCTGACACAAAGGCAATCTTTGCTCCAAAGCATGGAGATGCTGAAGCTTGTCAATGAACCAGCTTTAAGAATGTTTTCAACATGGGCAAAGCAAAGTATTTCCCCTAATCTTGTTCTTGTAAAAGACTGCACTGTATTTCTGAAATGTAAAAAATTCCAAATGAGGGGAGAGACCCCTCAACAAACAAACAAACAAACAACCCCCTCCCTGCATACACACAGGGCAGGCACTCAACACAGGATTTCAATGCAATCAGTTCTAGTTTGGCAAAGTTATTAGCAAGTGACAACAGGATCTTAATAATGGGAAGTGCCAGTCAAGCTTACGTATATGTGGTGCTACCAGCACCATCTCTAATAGTTTTACTTTTTTGCCAACTATAGCACATTCTTTGTCACTGTTTATTAATCACATGCAAGTTGTGACAAGGTCTCTAGTATTATTAAAGATCCATGTCCTCCTCAAGATCAGAGGAGACCTAAAGAACGTGAAGTTCTGTTTTGCCTGAACTGAAAATACATCAGCACACTTGTATAGCAAGAGTCATTGCTGGCTACAGAGATTCAAATTTAAAGGCGCCCATGAAAGTTACATACTTTCAACTAAACCTTCACCCAACCCCCCAGAAAATGCAAAAAATATAATTGTAAAAACTTCCTTCAGTCAATAATAAGGGAGAAATTATTCTTATTCATGAAGCAGTATGTTTTTAAAACAAAAAGACTTTGGGGAATATTTCAGACAGTTGAGCTATGACATTGGCTGAATGTCAATGACACTGGCTCAACATAATGTCTGAGGTAGAATCTGATGGTACCAGCACCCCCACTGAAAGCAAAGGCATATGCATTAATGTAATTTTACACATACCCTTCTTCTCTTGCTATTTTGTATTGATTGTTTCAGTTTGCTTTTACAGTGATTTCACCCATGCGACTGAATGTTTTAATAGGGCAACAGCCCTGCATTGGCAGGAGCACAGAATAAACAGGAAAAAAAAGGCCTTTCCCGCCTCTAATGTGTGTGATTCTGTTCAAGAGGAAGCTATTTTGTTATATTTCTAGCACAAGAATACATCAAACAATCTAAGGAAATCAATTCCCAAGTTCCTCAGAGGCTGTTATAGACATGACAAAGATTTTGAAGTATTTGCAATATCTTGAAAGAGTGTCTTTCAGAATGAGTCCATTGCCTTTTACCAGAAGTACCTTGTTTTATCAGAATAAGCATCATTTCCAGATATCAGATTTACATTTGCTTTCATTACATTTATGTCTCTGTGTTACTCATTTTCTAGGCCACATCTTAATAATTTGGTAGTAATCCCGGGTGCTCACTATATTAGGCTGACCACATTACTTTGAGACCTGACAGGATCCATTCAGGAGCTCACAACAGTATACTAAAGAAGTCTTATTCACAGAGAGGTGAACATCAGACACAGGCACTAGCATAAAAAAAAACTATGCTTAATTATATCTGCTGGGTACCAGCTGCCACTTACTTTGCTCTTCTTGCTGCTGGACATTTTATTCCTGAGGTAGCTGAAGGTGCGACTGACTTTTGTTCCACTTTTCCCTTCTAAATCTTTCCTGGAGGGGCTGGGAGGCAGAACATTGCCACTCTCTTCAGACACACTAAAAGCAAAAGACAGAGACTCTGGGTTTTCTTCTTTTAATTCCCCCTGCCGGAGATCATATAGAACAGGGGAAAAGACTCTGAAAGAAACACTTTTTTTGTTTGTTAAGAGCAAATGTATTTTTTCATCCAGCTATTGCAGCTAACCCACAGATTCATTGGCCAGTTTAATTTGTATATGAAATACAAGCAGCTGAAAAGAAAGCACTCATTAGCCACTTAGTCACATGTTACAGGAATCTGTTCCTTTGGCAATATTTCTGTATTTCAATGTCTCAAGTGATGACATTGTGCCCTCTGCTGCTTTACTGGAGAAACAGATTTTCATTAACACAATAGTCAGCAATTTCCTATGGTGTATGGCTAAACATATTCACTCAATCTTAATTTACTGGCCTAAACCACCAACGTCCCTCACAACCCACACAAGCAGTGAAATCTACAGTGAAGTCTCCACAGGGAAACACAATATCTATAATGTACCCCCATTATTTCCAATACAATTTAATTAGAGATTTGGTTAAAAAAATATTTTTCAAGACTCCTAACTTTTCCTGATCTCTTAAAACCGAGCAAATAGGACTCCATTAATGTTTATTTGTTAATCTATAGGTTCATTTTAGAGATGTTAAATATTGGTTAACTCAATAGTCAATTAACCACATGAATTTTTATCAGTCAACTATTCTATAGTCCCCGAAGGAGGAACTGGCAGCCAGTGCACTCTGGCCCCACTCCTGGGGAGCTCCCTGCCACCTTGTGCTGCTGCCTCTGCATCAGAGGCAGCAGCGTGGGGTGCCCGTCGGGAGCTGTTCCGCGAGGGGAGCCAATTTAAAAACCAGCTCCTCTCGCAGACTGGCTGCCTACCACCCCTGCACTGTTGCCTTTGATACAGACGCAGCACCAGGGGATGGCAGCAGCCCCAGTCCAGGGGGAAGAGGAATCTGAGCTCCCAGACCCAGCGTGAGCCAAAATTGAGCCGGGCTGCATGCGTGCTTGGCTCCTAATAACTTTAAATACAGAGCAACAGCACGGATAGGTCCCAGACCTGGTGCAAGCTGGGACTGAGCCAGGCTGCTGGCCAGCCTGCTAAAAAATTTACTGGCAGGGGTAGGGAGGAAATGCATGTAGTCTATAACATTAACCTATAAACTTTTGCTTATTGGTTAATCAACTATACTATTACATCCCTAGTTCATTCCATACCAAACTTTGAGCTATCAATTTCAGAAGGGGCTGGTGAAATGGGGAGAAAAAGCCAAAAGAAAAGCCATATTTTGTCAGTGATAGTGGACAAACCAATTGTCTGCCACTCAGCAAATAGATATGAGAGAGATTTCAGAAGATAACAGACTGCTGTGCACTAAAGAACATTTTACAAGGCTGCTATACTGTAAGCTTAGTGGTGTAAGAGCTATTTCTTTGTTATATCTATATAGTGCCTAGTACAATGCAGTCTGGGTCCTTCACTGTGGCTCCTAAGTGCTACCACAGTACAAATAAAGAAGAGCATTTTTATTATGCTATGGAAATAGGAAGCACTAGATCCTATAAAAACATGTACCATTTCCTGTCCAAATCCCCAGCATGCACTGTAAGAATTAAGTTCCTCAGGGGACAACTAAAATACCTCTTCCCCTTAATTTGTTCACTTCCTGACTTCCAAAAGGGAAGGAAATGCTGTAGGGACGTACATAAAAGAGGCATATTCCATATAAAATGCACAATCTTTCCCAGACATGCAAAATACAAAAGTGAAACAATCAGCTGAAGAAATCAAAGGGAGAGGAAAACAGCAACTAAGATGCTGAAGAGCCTCCTCGCAAATCAGACATTCCTGAAATGTCAGGGGAAGTAGCACAAAGTATGAAACAGTGATCAAAGACCCAGCCACAAATGATACCTTGCCCCATGCAGAAAGGGGCTATTAAAGCAAGCATCCAGTCAGAACAAATGACCTCTCCTTACAGCCATGCAAGGATGAATAAAGTATATATAAAAACCATGGGAATCTCTGCCACCATAAAAAGACATACAAAAGGAAAGGAAAATAGTGAGAATAGCATTTGGATCTTGCATAACTATGTTGATTAATAATAAAATAATATTCTAAACTTTTATTATTTATAAATAAACATTAAATATCCACAATTACCACTGTTCAGGAAAAGGCTGTTGGGAGGATGGACATCTCCAAAGTGATCATTTTAAAAAGTGTTTTTGATTCTAAACTATTTTTCAATGCACAGAAATATTAGCCTGGTTCTCAGAGGTCTGCACACTAGCAGATCCCATTCAAGTCAATAGGGGCTACGACCAGTCAATACCTCTAAAAAACCAAATCTATATTTTGGACATTTCAATAGAGAAAAGATCAGATCATCCCAGTACTGTACCTCTGAGACAATGAGCTACTGGTGCTGTTGAACAATCGTGTGCCTGGAAAAGATGAAAAGAAAATATTAGACTGTGAAGTCAGCCACAGTAGTGCTGAAAATACAACTCCTAGATTCAGGTAGTTTACAAAAAAGAGGGGACTGCTTAGAAATTAAGGATTCAGATACGATTTTTCATGTGCACAAGGGAAAGAATGTTCGTCACAGCCCGTGGGATTCCAAGTTAGTGATAGAAGCGGATAAAGAGTTAGGTTGCTTAGCAGTTTTATCATACACCAGCTGTAAGACAAAGGATGTAAAGCCATGATTTTCACTGGTACATTAAGGGTGCACAATTCCAAACTGCTAATTAAGTTACAATAGGTGAAAATGAGATACTTTGCCTCAGTGCTTTTATTTATGCTTCATCAGAATGAACCTATTGTAAGATATGCCCTTGTTTCAGGTACAAAGCAGAATTCTCTGTGATAAAATTATAGTTAATTTGTTCATCACACCCCTTAAGCATGTCATAAAAGAATAAAGGAAACAAGAGAAACCTTATTAATTTTTCCATTGAAATGTCTAGAGAGGCAGAACTTGGTCGCACAAAATTGTGGTTTAGGAAAAAATGATGTATACCATGCCACTGAAGTCCTCCAGTGACACAAATTCCCCTTGTTCACCAAGAAACCCACCTACAGCAGCTCCTTGGAGAAAATTATATAGGTGATGCTAGATGTTATTAAATAGTTGCTTAGTATTTGGGAGTGTTGAAATAAATCAATTCATATGAAAAAAATGCTTGATTCTTCCCTCAGAAACTATGTATGGCAGGATTCTAAAGGACCCCTTTAAAGTATTTTCAAACATGCTAGAAAGAAGCAATCTACGTAGCTGGCCTTATTATGAGAATTTTGTAATTTTAACAGCAACAATGGTACTTTGGCTTCAAACACTGTTAACAGAAGTTAGAACTAAGAGCTAATGCAAAGAAACTTCACACTCGGCATCTGAAGCAAAGGGCAGGTCAGTACCAAGAGGCTATAGGCTAATTAAAGCATCACATTTATTCAGGATTGTCCCATCCCCACTTATTAAATAAAATAAAGTAATATAGCCTTTACTACTGACTACAGTTTCTAAAATAGCATGAGAGCAGACTATTTTTTTATCTTTAATTCTTGGATATTTATTAATTAAATAGTGGCCTAAGTTTGTCCCCAATCCTGGTTTAGTTTTGTGTGTCCCTGTTGACCCTTTAGTTGACTCCAAGTCTGGAAGTCAGACAGTGTAATTATATTTGTTTGGTCACACTTCAAATCATTTGCCATCTCTCTCAGGTTTTTGAAGAGTGTCCATTACCTGAGTATCTAAGTGCTGAATGAGTAACTTAAAGGCTCAAACTCTTATCCATTGAACTTCAATGCAGGCTCTCCACATCAACTTCCATTTGCTCTTCAACATAGGTTAAGCCTCTTTGTTGGCTCACTCTATATTTAACCATCATCTTCCTTGACTGAATTTAAACATTCCATATAAAACTTATGCAGTATTTTAACATCCAACACCATCACCAGACTAAGTGGGATGAAGAAGCATTTAATCAAGAGTTACAATAATTTATTTTTCATGATCCAGTTTTCAACATCTCTGAGAAATCCTGACATGCATAGCATTTCAACTATGCAGTTGTATTGTAAGACAATAACTTTACTTTGAACAGAATCATCGATAGTGATGTGCAACCAATCCAGATGAAATAAGCACCCATCCAAATTCTGAATTCAACTGCTTTTTACCAAACCTAAAACTAAACTATTTTTCAAAAAGGACTGCATGACCAGCATGCAGATACCTGTTACTTAAGGAGGACAAACAATTCCAAAAGCCTGCTTACAACCAACTAACCTTTCTGTAAAACTTACAGATCAGCTCAGGTAATAATTTACCTGTCCGAAATCTGCAACTCATAAAAAAAAAAACCAATCTAAGTACACGATTGTGTCAAATTAATTGTAGCTCGTTCCGAAGGAAAGAAGGGTATGGAGAGGTTAGAAGAAGAAAATTAAAATGCACATTAGATATGTAAGCAAATACATCCATCTCTTCTGTCAGCAATGAGCTCTGGAAAGGTGGAAAAAATACATCCATTCCAGAGTTATTGTATCTAAAAATACCTTTGGCTAAAGAAACGTTTATATAAAGCCATCACAGAACTGTTTGAATGAGAGGGATTACAGCAAACACCAAGGACATAGGAGACTGAACTCAGTGACCTGTTATTATGTGCAATTCCATCATATAATCAGATTAAAAACGTGTTAAGTTCCATCTTCAAAGCAGCGGCACTTTGCCCCATGCTCCTGCTGTTCCAAAGCCTAACACCTCTGATGGTTCGAAGCCTTCTCATATCCAGCTAAACTTATTTCATGGCCAATTTATGCCCTTTTACTCTTGTTTAAGATATTGTCCTTTATCTTAAATTGCTTTTCACCACTCTTCAGTATTTCCCCCCATTGTATTCAGAGAAAGCAATCATATCTCTTTCAGCCTTTGTTTTGCTAGGCTAAACAAGCCAATATCTTGTTAGTCTTGTCTTGTAAGATTGACACTCCATTCCCCTGATCACCTTAGTAGCCCTTTTCTCTGCTCCTGTTACAGTCTGAATTCATGATTCATACACATGATAACCAGAACTGTACACAGTATTGCAGGTGAGCACTTCCATATCTCTACTGGAAATATCACTTGCTACATCCTGGGATCGAGTTCATTTTTTCTATGGCTGAATGACATTAGCGGCTCACAGTTATTGTACAGTTAATAAATACAACCATCTCTTTCTCCTCTCTTATTTCCAACTGATGAGGCCCAAGTTTAGGGAACTGGAGATATTTAAGAACAGGGTGGACAGACATCTATCAGGGATGATCTAGACCAGGGGTGGGCAAAAGGGCCTCCATGGGCCAATCCGACCTGCCAAGCGGGTGGATCCGGCCCGCAGAGGCCCTGCTGCACCCCTTCCCCCAGACCAATTAGGATCTGGGGGCGGGGGAGCACCCAAAGCCTTTTCTTCTTTGCCTCTGGCCTGCTTGCAAAGCCTCCTGCCACCCTGCCAGGAACACGTGGTGCTTTGAAGCACCATGTGCTACTTGCAGCATGGGGGGGAAGGGGAAGAGCGAAGGAGGCTTCACGTGCTCCCCCACCCCCAGGCCAATCCGGGCCTAACAGCGGGGGAACTGCATGAAACTGCTTTCACCCTGCCCCAGCCCTGTAAGGAGCCCGCGGCACTTCGAAGTGCCACATGCTCCTCACAGGACGGGAGGAGGCTTCCCGCGCCCCCCCCGGCCCCAGGCCCTGATTGGCCTGGGCTAGGAGAGCGTGCCAAGCCTCTTCCCTGGGTGCCTAGTGAGAAGGAGGGACAAAGGGGCCCAGACCAATCATGATCTGGGGTGGGGAAGCCCTGCTCCTTCCCGTGTAGGCCCTGCCCCTTCCTGTTTAGGCCACGCCCCTTCCGGGGTGGCCCAGAGCTATTTTAAAAATTTTTGAAGTGGCCCCCGGGCAAAAATTATTGCCCACCCCTAACCTACACAGTGTTTGGTCCTGCAGTGAGGGCAGGGAACTGGACTTGATAACCTCTCAAGGCTCCTTCCAGTTCTAGGATTTTAGGATTCTATGTTCTAGGGCAGTAATAAACTCAATGTTTAAAGCTCACTGGTCACAACGGGATGGTTGAGGAAAAGATCATAACACAAGCTGGACTATTCTGATTTAAAATGGTCCTTCTGCGCTCTGGCAAGATGATTTATTTTATTTTAAAGTCTGACTGGGGGGAAGTCCCTTTTACTGTAAAGAGTGGGTACGGCATAACAAAACCCCCAGATCAATCAAAAATCAAAATCATCACATGAACATCTTTGTTCTGCAGGAGGAAAAACCCTGAAAGTGTGCTCTCAACCAGACAATCTGAACTCAGATTTTAAAAACCCCAAGCTAGAGCGTGTTTGGCTCAGAGGGTATACTTTTAATTTACTGGACAACTGGGGAAGCGGTGACATTCTAATCTGAGTCAATGCTCAGACTGCAAATGACCCTAATGGGTACACTCTCACTCATGCGGATTATGAGCATTCAGATCCACACACATGATTTGGGGTCCCATCTCTACTGATAATCCCAGGTTGCTGGAATAGCCACAATGGTATCTTCCATGCCCATAGCAGTAGATACAACACATTCACTGACCTGATAAAAATCAATCTTTATAACACCTTTTTGATGTGTCAGAAAGGAAGAATACTATGAACACATCAAAAACTGATCCGCTGAGAAAGTCAAGTTAGAATATTAAAATTTCTGGATAAGAATCCTATCCTTCTGCCGCTAGTGAAGCATTCAGACACAATGATCAAGGTTATATGGTTAGGCATCATGCAATGGAAAGACTAGTTTAATGCTCACGAGTTAAACAGCAAGATCTAAAAAGCAGAAATACCTTCCCTTTATCTCCACCCCAAATGGCTGCAGTTCACGTAAAATGATTACTTACTATTCAACTCCTCCTCCTCATCACTGGAAGAAGAGCCAATAGAAAAGAGAGTTTTAGACTTAGGAATGAGCGGAGAGATGTTGAAGGAGAAGGAGATTCGTCTGGATGGTCGAGTCCGTCTCTGGGCTGAGAAGTGGGTTAACAGCAGACATTAGAGCATGCATGAAAATGGATTTAATAATAAAAGGGAGACGAATGCAGCCAAAAGCAAACTAAGTATAAAGCAAAATAAATGTCGGCAGAGCAGCTGGCTTCAGAAAGAGCATACAGAGCAAAGAATTCAGTGTGTTTTCATTTTTATTGTAAAAGGTGCAAGTGTACTTCAAGTCATAATGTTGAGATCCAGGTTTCTTTTATTTTCAATGGCAGCTTTTTTTTAACAGCGCTCAATAGAATATTATGTCTGAACAATTATGTTTCCAAACACAGAAGAATTCATCAGACAGATCCCTGAATAACCAGCACCTACTGAATTGATCAATTGTGAAGGAACCAATTCAGTGCACTCCATTTCTATGTTTCAAAATGTGGATTAAGAGGCACAAATTCTTCATTTAAATGGCATACCAGGTGCTACTGCAGTCACACAATTTTGCTGAACCGTTAGCTCTATTTATTTAGTGTTCTTGCAACCATCACCACTCAAAAAATCCAGTTACTTTTAAGCTGGATTGATAGCACAGCACCGGAGAGCTAAATTCTCTTGTTTATCTTTCAAACAAATATAGCATTCACAGCAGCAGCTTTCCTCTTACGATTCTCTTTCAATGTGCATCATTCTTGTTCTAAGGGAACTACTCGTAGGGAGGATGAATCCCCATGGCTTATTCGGTTCAACTTTAATGAGGTCTGCCAACTAGGATGACAAATTATTTTGTGGTGTGGACCCTGTAACAGGATTAAAGCTACCAAAAACTTGTAAGGATAATTATGTTAAATACTTCAGCCCTTTGCATTTCCTTATTTTAATGCAATTTGTGAAATGACAAGATTTATCATAGGGCTGCGTGTTCTAGCAACCAGGGCCAATACCTCCTGGCATTTTTCAGTACTAACTCTCTTAAATCTACACAAATGAAGAGGATTCTATTCTGCTGGCTTTTTAAAATGAATTTATTTTAAAATAAGCGAATCAATAGCAGTAGACACTCTAACTTTAACCATAGTGTTCTAACAACAACTCTTATAGAAAAGTACTATGGACTTTAATACAGATAAAATCAATATATATTTAGAAGCATCCTACAAAGTTACTCTTAACGAACATACAGAATGGCGAGGAATTTCTATTAGACGTTTAGCCATAGCACAGAATTCTACAGCACAGATATGATGATTCCCTATTAAGTTCTATAGGGTGGGCATTATTTTCTATTAAACACTACAAGGATTTTCCGTATGATAAAATACAAGAAAAAAAGGAGAAAGAGGGAAAACTGATATTCTTAACTTGAAATGAGCATAGTTTCAAGAATTTATGAGGACTAGATGCAATTTCCTTTCAGTGCAATTTAGAGACATGCAAAAGTGGCCCTTCCTTCAAAGAGCAACCAAGCAGAAATAAGATAGCACATATATTTGGAATACTGCTGTTAGCTGCACTATAGAAAAGGGAATGATAACTTTGGTAGCTACCTATAGGGACAATTAGTGGGTCAAAAATGTAACCTATCTTTTAAAAACCTGTCTTCAAGATCAATGTAATGCTTTAGTGCTCATGCCTTTTACCCCATAATACTTACAAAATGCTGTAATGCTTTATTTTCTTAAGCATTCTAGTAATGCCTACAAAACACAACTCAGCCCTTGTGAGCAAGGCCATGATAACAAATCAGTGCATATATCCTAGAGCTCGTGAGCAGTCCTCTCTCACATGCATGCACAATAGAGGAAAAATACCAACAAACCAAATTTCAGTTTTCAAGAAACAAATGAAAAGGAGTTTTAAAAAACAAACATCTTTTTGACCACTTATAAAGAGTTTTCAGTACTTTAAGACAAAAATGAAATTCAGAACGCAAAAATAAGCAACATGATGAAAAATTGCCTCTGCTCATGCATTGGAAGGACTGGCCAAGGTCATGTGACACATTCAAGAACCAAATGCACTACTTAACATAAAACATTCTGAGAAGCGTTTCCCAGTGGAACACATTTAACTGGGACATTTGCAGGCAAAGCTAAGTTTTAGTTTTATTCATATACCCTATTAAACTTGCTGATAGACAAACAAATCACTCAAGTTCCCTGAATCCTGGCTCTGAATACCATAACCGCAAAGAATTATTTGTTCTTCTTTTTAAATTACTATTTTGTCAGACTGTTCTCAAAGAGCAAAAAAAGAGTAGCAGCAATATTTTAAACAGAGAGAAAATGTTCCACAGGCATAGCTTAGTTCTTACTTCAGTTTAGTTATTTTTATTTTTAGCAGTTCCTGACTTTAAAACAGTTCTCATTAGAAATGTGATATTCCGAAGTTGAGAGCAGCTTTCTGCATATTCCAGCCAACCACTCTTGTGAACTCTCAGATTACAGGCAGTCCCCGACTTACGCGGATCCGACTTATGTCGGATCCGCAGTTACAAACGGGGCTGCCCCAGAGTACACGGACTGCGGGACCTCGTGGTCCTGCCGCCCATGTACTCTGGGGCTTTGCTCTGCGTCTCCCTGGTCTGCAGACCAGGAAGACGCAGAGCAAAGCCGTGGAGGGGCTCGGGCAGCGGGGCAGCCCCGCTGCCCGAGCCCCCCCGCGGCTTTGCAAAGCTGTGGGGGGGCTCAGGCAGCGAGGCAGCCCAAGCCGCCTGGACTGCTCCGCTGCCGGCTTTCCCGAGGCTTTGCAAAGCCGCGGGGGAAGCCGGCAGCAGGACAGCCCAGACGCCCCGCGGCTGTCCCGCTGCCGGCATCCTCAGAGGCTTTGCTCCCCGTCTCCCTGGTCTGCTGGTCTCCAGCAGACCAGGGAGACGGGGAGCAAAGCTGCAGAGGACCCAGGCGGCAGGACCGCGGTGCATCTCAGTCCGCCGCCCTTGTCTTCCTGGTCTGCTGGGGTGGTGGGGGCGCAGCTAGTATGCCCCCCCCCCAGCAGACTAGACTTTTCTCCGGACACCTGTGGCAGAGCAGCTGGGGCGCTGCTGGTTGGTCCCGCAGCGCCGCTCTGGGCACTACTGGTCCAACCCAGCAGCACCCCAGCTGCTCTGGTCCTGATTCAGCCGCTGCTGGTCAGTTTCAGCAGCGGCTGAATCAGGACGCCTGGGGCAGAGCAGATGGGGTGCTGCTGGGTTGGTCCTGATTTAGCCGCTGCTGAAACTGACCAGCGCTGACTACAGGAAGCCCGAGGCAGAGTTGGTCTGCCTCAGGCTTCCTGGAATCAGCTGCTGATCAGTTTCAGCAGCAGCTGACTTGGGGAGGCTTGGGGTTCTTAAGTTGATTCTGTATGTAAGTCAGAACTGGCAGTCAGTTTCAGCAGCGGCTGAATCTGGACGCCAGTTCCGACTTACATACAGATTCAACTTAAGAACAAACCTACAGTCCCTATCTTGTACGTAACCTGGGGACTGCCTGTATATAAAATGCTGTAGCATTAACATTTCTGAATATTAAGAGCATCACCACCAGCCAACTCCTTCTGGATAGCCTGGATGCGGTGGGACAACAGATCTGAAGGGTTTAGATGAAGTGCAATTCTACAAATGGCTCCCAAACCAACACATGACAATGCACGTACAGAGACCAAGATAAGGCCAAAAATCCTCTAAGCATTTATCTAGCTGGATTTTATTTTTAAATCTTTTGTGCAGAACAAAGTGTTTTCTTCCCTTGCAGTATTTGGGATAAACTTTATTTCATAGCATGTGGCATAACACAAGAACTAAGGGTCACCAAATAAAATGAATCGGTAACAGGTTTAAAACAAAGCAAAGGAAATATTTCTTCACACAATGCATAAAAAGCATGTGGAACTCTTTGCCAAAGGATGTTTTGAAGGCTGAGACTATAAGAAGAATCAAAAAAGAACTATATAATTTCATGGAAGATAGGTCCCTCAATAGCTGCTAGTCAGGATGGGCAGGGATGGTGTCTCTAATCCGTTTGCCAGAAGCTGAGAATGGACAACAGGTGTTGAGTCACTTGACAATTATCTGCTCTGTTCATTCCCTCTGGGTCACCTGGCATTGGACACTGTTGGACGACAAGACTGTGGGCTAGATGGACCTTTGGTCTGACCTAGCAGGGCTGTTTTTATGCTCTTCTAAAATTATTCAAGTAGACAGAATATCACGGACAATTAACAGTTGTTCTAGATTTTATTTACTTTTGGAAGTCACTGAAATTTATTCTTGTATATCTAAGTATGCTGTAATGAAGATATTAATGTTCAGTTTTGGAAATACAATAAAAGTAATATATTATACCATGAGACCCTACAACAAAGAGGAGAAAAGCACTTCACCAACATTAAGTTTCAACACCATTTGGCTGGTAAGAATGATCATCATTCTCGTTTAAAGATGACTGTGATGGAGACTGATCTGAGTGACTTGTTCCACAAGGAGCCTACATCCCTTTGGGATTTGTGGTGATGATGATGATGATGAAGATGAAATGGAGACAGTGAAGGGTGAAGTGTTTTACCCAAGTTTCCACACTCAGTAAGTGGCAGAGCTGGGAACAGATCTTATCATGAAAATTGTCAAAATGACTTAAGTTTGGATGCCTTACTGTTTAACTGTCTTGCTTCAAACATTTTAAAGGGACCTGATTTTCAGAATGCTCCAAGCACTTGCTCTGTAATAATTAGGCTTCTAATCAGCCAATCAGAAAGTTCTGAATTTTGAAAATTGTCAGTTTTTAAAATGTAGGCCCTAAATTTGGCCCAGCTCTAGCCACCAGACTGACCTTACTATTCTACCCCTGAACAGGAACAATTTTCCATTTCCCCAGCTTTCTGTTTGAGTTCCCACTTTCATTCGGTGGCTGCATCTAGACTGGCATGATTTTGTGGAAATACTTTTAACAGAAAAGTTTTTCAGTTAAAAGTATTTCCGCAAAGAACATCTAGATTGGCACGGATGCTTTTGCACAAAGCACTTTTTGTGCAAAAGCATCCGTGCCCAGTATAGACGCGCTTTTGCACAAGAAAGCTCTGATGGCCATTTTAGCCATCGGGCTTTCTTGAGCAAAAAATTAAGGTGCCCATCTACACTGGTCCTCTTGTGCAAGTATTCTTGCGCAAGAGGGCTTATCCCTGAGAGGGAGCGTCAAAGTATCTGTGCATGAAGCACTGAATTCTTACATTAGAACGTCAGTGCTCTTGCGCAAATTCAAGCGGCCAGTGTAGAGAGCTGGCAAGTTTTTGCACAAAAGCAATTGCTTTTGCGCAAAATCTTGCCAATCTAGACGCACCCCTTGTGTATAGAGAATGGGCTGACATTATTTAGCCAAAACAAATATATAAAAGGAAGGTATCTGTAAACAAGTTTATCTGCTCCCAATTCAGGTCTTGCTGGTACCTATAATGTGCATTATGAGGAAAATCTCTTTGTAAAATGGGTTACAGTTTACTTGAAAATGCAGTGGTGCATGTCTACTACTGATGCAATCTCCTCAGGGAGCCTGACAGAAAGTTTCCAAGTAATGAGGAAAAAAGTATTAGGTTGCCAAGCTTTCTGGTCCCCTAAACAGCTTGGCTTTTCTGAGACTCTGTAATTTATAGAGCTTGGTTAGCAACTGGAAATGGTGCCAACAAAATGTTTGCTTAAAAAAATAAAGGGCTTGAGCAAAAGGCGGAAAGAGGGTGTGACATAATATAGAGTAAGATGTATTTTTTTATTGGATGGATTTAGTGGTATTTTGGTTACTGTTGCTATGGGACATATACTTTAGACCACATGCTTATTAATCATGGAAGAATGAGGGCAATGAACTAAAAAGTGTCACAAGGCACCCTCTCTGTATGGTTTTTCCAACAAGCTTCCAAACGAAATAAAACTCTCTTCTTTAAGCATGTCTTCTCACTAGGAACAGGTCCCTTTGGGTCTGATGCCTTACTGAGCAACTGTTTTTTCACTGAGTTCAGGAGAGGAGTACCAGGTTGAATTTATGTGAAACAGAATTGTTTTTTATAAGGTCAAATACATTTCTTGCGTAATTCTATTAATTTTATTTGGATGATTTTGACCAATGGGCCAAAACCGGATTGGTTATTTTTAGTACAATGTAATCCACAATACGTAAAGATCAACTACAGACCGTATGCATTTCAGTAATAAGAAATAGCTCAGAGCTGGTTTCAGAAAGCCAATAGGAAATTGTACAGAAGCAGACCAAATACACCCTCTGGCCAAGAATGAGTGAGCAGACGTGCGTAATCTTCTCAAGCACTCCTGGAATAAAGACGATTTTGCAAACTACTTATTCTTTCACAGACACTAATTTAAGAAAAGCACCCCGGACTTTTGAAATTTCACCTCTGCATCTGTTCCTTCTCCTCAAAGCTTGCAACTTAAAGTTATGCCAGTCAGCCTACAGAAAGGTTGATCAGGATAATACGTAAATTCCTTTAGAGAACAAATATCAGGAAGGCCATTCTCTCTCCGATCTAAACACTAGCCTTATGGCTTTTCTCATGAGGATGCAGAAGATTCAGATTTCATGTCTATACATTTCTAAACTTTCGAAGATACAGAAGGTACAGAAGTAATACCTCAAATGAGGAAATATATTAGCAGCAGAGGAAGAAATTAAAAAAGGATAGAAAAGTTATTATGAACATAACAGGCTTTTACAATACACTCAAGAAACATTGGTTCTGATACCAATAATTTATGTTAACAGAGAAAAATAACTGTACGTATGCCAGGGGTTACATTTGGGTCTAAAAATGAGAGATGCCCATCCTCTGTAATTAAATACAGTAAAAAAAAGTACTTCAACCTCAAGTAACATTGGAAAGAAAGAAAAGGTATTTGAGGGACTCTATTTTGGGGTGTTAGCAAGGGTACATAAATACTGTGCATGGGATGATAAAGAAGATGGTAAGTTATGTTTACTCACTGTCCAGTCCTGGCTGAATGATTGTCATTAGCGAAATGGATTTGGTCAGCGGTGAGGAAGTGGGAGAAGCACAGAAACTAAATCCATGTGGCTGCGATCTTTGGCGTATCTGTGGAATGGAAAACAATTATACTAAGCAGATATGCCAAGCAATACCCTCACCCCAACTGCAGATTACTGTCTAATGTTTAAATGTTTCAGTTGCCCATCCCTTTAAATACTGGGGCATTAAAACACCCAAGCTTATCTTCCCCAAATGAGTGGGCCCAAGTACGGTAGTAAAGCACAAATGTGGGGAAATGTAACATGACAAGCACATGGAGGAATTGTAAAAGTGAAATGCAACATCTTTAAAAATGTGAAACAATGTTAAGTATGTAACAAAAATAAAGGCAAGCACAGGTTATTTCCCTCGCTGGCCAGCCATTAAAATGTATGTTGTTTATTGTCTGATAATCAATGAAAATACTGCAGTGATTTCAACCCCTCCAGCTGTAATCTATGGAGACAATATTTGCTTTTGTTAAACAGAACTGTGCTGAAATGTAAGTAGAAAATATGATTTGAGGCCTTAAATTTGGGCTTGATAAGGCCTAATAAAATATGAGTAAAGTGAGAGAATATAGAGGCAAGTTAAAGATAAATTCGAACACAATCCTAGGTCATATGGTAAACAGGTTTTGGTTTTAATTAGTTATAAAAAGTATTTTAGACAAAATATGAACGTTTTGAAAGAATGCTATCTGTATTGATAGCTACTGGAATGATATTTATGTAGACATTACATAAGATTATGTGTAATATTAAACAGCCAATGAGAAAATAAAAAATATTTAATTATGGTAAATGGTAGGCCTAGTACTAATTAATTAAGGCATGTTATTATAACTGATTATATAAAAGGTAGTAAGCTAGTTTTAGCTTAGCAAGCTCATCCTCCATTTGGGTACCATCAAAGTAAGGATTTTCCTCATCCAGGGACTGACCACTTTGGATGTACCATTTTATCCTGTAATATGGATCTAAAAGCAGTGGATGGTTATACTGTAATGTCTGTTTTCTTCAATTATTTTATTTTAAATAAAGTCTTGAATGAATGCTGTCCTTCACTATGTCACTGGCACTCTTCCATTACATTATCTGTTATTGCCCCAAAAGCTCAAACTTTAAACAATGCAGTTTGATTCTATTCCTTATCCTTAAATTATTAATTGGGAACTCATGAATCAAGGTTACAGACTGGCGAATGGTACAAAATGGCAAAAGTACAACACTAAGGATTTGTAACTGTAACAATGGGCCTTCAAGGAACAGCATTTATCAAAGCAATCGTTAATACCTACAATCCCACATTGTAATGTCAGCGCTCTCAGATCATTTCTTGTGAGCCCTTGTTACTCCCTTCTCCTTGGAAAGCAACGGTTTACTTAGACTATAACTCAAACACCACTTTCAACACCACTTTGAAGCTCAAGTGTCAGTTGTACCATTTCCTCTGTGTGCGACTCATGAAGGTACCAGAGAAAATCAATATGCCAGGATCAATCAATCAAAGGCCATCTCTGGCAGCTAAGTGGGCATCTATATAATCACCAGTTCTTTTGTGTCTGCTCAGAGGAGTGTTATGGTGGAAGTGTGGCTTTCAAATATTCAGCCCATTTAATATATTTCCCTTGTTGATAAAGTTTGAAGATACATGTCTTCAGAACACAGGCCCATCTTTCCTGATTAAATCATCATCATTTATCTCCTCTCTACGCAGGTGAACCAAAATTTGCATAATTCCACATGTATGACATTGCATGTAGTTGCTGCTTTTAACAGTAGGATGAGACCACTAAAATCAGAATATAGGTTATTAGGAAAGAGGAAGGTTCTCAATTTCTTGTACATTATGGCTG
Organism: Pelodiscus sinensis; assembly: GCF_052426305.1. Lineage (NCBI taxonomy): Eukaryota > Metazoa > Chordata > Testudines > Trionychidae > Pelodiscus > Pelodiscus sinensis. Next base: position 32,688,589 of record NC_143065.1, read on the forward strand.
TGTTTAGACTGGCAAGTTTTTCCGCAAAAGCAGTTGCTTTTGCGGAAAAACTTCCCAGCTGTCTACACTGGCCAATTGAATTTCCGCAAGAACACTGACTTCCTACTGTCTGAAATCAGTGCTTCTTGCGGAAATATTATGCTGCTCCCATTCGCGCAAAAGGGCCAGTGTACACAGCTCAGATTTGTTTTGCGCAAAAAAGCCCCAGTGGCGAAAATGGCGATCGGGGCTTTTTTGCACAAAAGCGTGCCTAGATTGGCACAGACGCTGTTCCTCAAAAAGTGCTTTTGCGGAAAAGCGTCCGTGCCAATCTAGACGCTCTTTTCCGCAAATGCTTTTAACGGAAAACTTTTCCGTTAAAAGCATTTCCGGAAAATCATGCCAGTCTAGACATAGCCCATGAGTATAAACCTTAAAAACTTACCAGATAAAACAGTACTTAAATATGCTTCATATCCTCAAATTGCCTCACAAATATTATTTTTTAAACCTCATAACACTTCGATGGGAGAAGTGTTATTAACTCCATTATATAGAAGCAAAGTGACTTTTCGAAGACCACCCAATCAGTGGCATGAACTCAGGGTTTAACCATGCAGCCTCCATGGCTGAGAAGCAAAGCTGCTTCAATCAAGTGGAAGTGATGCATGCAAGGTCTCTTAGCCTCTGTCAGGCACATCTCTATATTAAAGATGAGAACATTAGGGATGTAAAAGAGAAGTCGAATAGCCAACTATCCAATAAGCCTAGGTTTATTGGGTAGTCGAGTCGACTACTTGCATTTCCACTCCCGTTGCTGCCTCTATATGAGAGGCAGCAAGGTTGGGGGGGGGGGCAGGGGAGGGAGAACAGGAGCTGGTGCTGAGAGGAGCTGGCTTAAAAGCCAGTTCCCCCGAGCACCGTCTCCGCAGTGCAGGAGGGGGGACAGGGGACGCAGAGCTGCAGTGCTTGCGCGGGGTCCCGATTGCTGAGCCTCTGCCTTTTAAATGTAGCAAGAACAATGCATCACTTACTACATTTAAATGGCAGAGGGTCAGCAGTCAGGACCCAGCACTCCGCTTCACCTTCCCCACTTACTGACTAATTGAGTAGTCAATGGAAATTCCATTGACTACTTGATTAGCTGATGAATCAATATTTAACATCCCTATTGAACATCACTGCATTATGCATGCAAAAAGGACATTCACTCAGGCAAAGTTTGGGAGTCTTTGTTCAAGCATTTTATGAAAACCCAACAATAATAAAAGAACAGCTTTACCTGACGGTCAAACCCTCTGCTTTCCCCCTGCTCAGATTCGACTTCTTCTTCAGTGAGCGAGACCAAGGAGCCACGGTCATCACTAGCAAGTGGACTTGGCCTAAGGTCTTTGCAACTCAAAGAGGAAGTCTCTAAATTTGAGGAGGGCTTCTTGTTATCATTGGAGTCTCCTGCTAGGCCTTCTAGGCTGTAACTGAAATAAAATCAGAGAGGTTAGACCCTGAAAATTCTTAAGGCTTTAAAACACACTGTGGTACGTGAATTGTGTGCACGAGCCATGTTCTAATTCAAAGAAGATGCCACCTCTCCATTAACAGTGGAGTGAGACATATTATTCCCTCAGTCTCTGTTGCTTCCTGTGACCTACTTCAGGTAGCAACTTAGGGTGTGTTTTAATAATTATATTTAATTCAATGTCGCTGGCAGGATCTTGGTACACTCAGAGAAATGGTTGCCTGAGAATAATGGACCAGTGCATTTCTGTGTTACTGGACTCTGTCTCACACTCTAGTTTTCATTTGCATCCATTCTATTTTCTCATTTTTACATGATATATTGTATGTGGCTCAATTTAAGCTAGACATAGCTGGTATATCTCGTGCTATTTGAACCTGAATAGATGTTCTATACCAAAACGTTCTACACCCACCAACAGCTATGATGCTATTGGTTTATAGACATCAAGATACTGAATGTGGAAAACTCTTCTTTGCAGAGCTGTTCTTTGACACTGCTTAGAATTCGATGCTGTGCACAGCATTGGCAGAAAGCAGGGCATTAGTGCCAAAATCTAAGTATTAAATAAGTGCTGTCTCCATCAGCCACTGAATCACATTTCAGCTTTTGTCTCTGCAGCTAGGTGATCCAACTCAGCCAAACACGATCACTTAAAACTAAACAAAATAAAAAGCATTTGTCTGCAACACTGGTGCTTCTGAAAGAGTTGGCCACACACAGCCACAATGACAGCTGCTGATAAGCAAGTTTCCCCTATGAAGAGCTATGCTAATGCTATGAGCTAACAATTCTCACCTGCAATCTTCCCTCCTCTATCCTCCACATATTACATTACTGTCCCACCCGCACAATTCTATCAAAAGCTCTGTATCCAACACCTCAATCCTGACCTGCAGCATCCCTTGCAATTCCGGACTTGGGTCACCTGACAGGTCAGAGAGTCACCTCATTCCTGACCTGCAGTGCCTTCAACTATGCCAGTCTTAGATCCCCCACATAGCTTGATCACTGTAGCTCGTCTCACGTGCAGCAAACTCTACCATTCTTATCCAGAGCCTTCTTTGAGAAAGCTGAGTTATGTTATGGGCCAATATACTGTAGAAACTAAAGACAACACTAATACACGAATGAAGATTTCTGCCTCGGTTCCTTAAGATGAAAGAACACATTAGTTCCAGTGCATCTCTTGATATCTTTTGGATAGGACCCTGCCATCCAACCATAGCATTTAAAATCCTACTTTTTTCAAATGTTGAAGCAGGATCAATTGCTTGTTAGTGACCCATGAGTGCATGAAGACAAAATGACAATTACAGTGACATTTTGTGTTCTTTTGATTGCCCACTCTGCGTATCATGTATTATATGAACATTTGCTGTGGCGGGATGAAGGGCAAGTGTTGTATAGAAAACATTGAATATGTACAACCCACATGGACTCGTGGTTAATCACAAAATTTAACTTGCTATTGAGTTAATATTCAAAATGTGTCAACATTTTTTAAAAATTGCAATGTACAGATTATTTGCACATTTAGTGGAGCTTTATACCCTTGTAGTCACTACATGAATACTAGTATTCTACATACCACTAGAGGTATTGCTGAGTGACAAACGTATCACTGTGAAAGCAAAAGCTGAACTAAATCTTAAATCAGAAGACTCAAGACATCTGGCTTCTAAAGATTTTTTCAGGTTAGTAAATCAAAGGGGCAGACAAACCACGGAATTTGCAACATTATCAATTTACAAAAGCCTTTAATTACATTGGTTTAGCTATAGCATGCATTGTACATTTTGCTCCCAAACATCTGCAAGAAAAAAATCTGTCCCACTGCTAATATCCAAAGAGGCAAGGCTTTTATTCTTCCAGTGCAAAAATCTTGCTGGTAGTTTGCTGTGATCTTGACATCTGTTTTTTCCATAACTGGACTCAGAACAACAACTTACTTCAGACATACCATCAAATAGTCATGAGCTGATAATGATCTTTGTTTTCTATCTACTGTATTTGGGGGCAGCACTCAAAGAACAAAATAGTTAGGAATTCTATCCTTTAAGCAGTGAAGAAAAAAATAAATCTGGGTCTAGATCTTCAACTCTGTCAGTTTACCTCCCCTGAGAATCTGACCTGTGATAATTAATTCTGCCCCTGCACTTTCTGTATGACATGCACATTTTAAGTGCCTGGGAAAACCAAAATCTGTGTTTATCAGATTGTTTTGTTCTAGGCTGGTTGAAATGATTAACTTCTTTACTCAAGAGAGAGCAATTTAAATGCGTATAAAATATCAGTCTGTATGGAAAATATAACTAAAGACCATTAACTCTGACTGATTCTTTACCTGTCACTTTACCTTAAATGTCATCACAGAAAAAAAAAGTAACTTCAGTTGAATCATGCAGCTCCTCTCCACACACAAAACTAGCAGAGACTAACCAGCACTTTCACCAGCACCCCACTCTCTAAAGGACCCAACACCAAATGTGTCTGAGCAGAAACAGACAAAGCAAACAGACACAAGCACATTCCAGCCACAGCCACAGAGAAACAAACTACCACACAAAAAGCTGACAGCACTGCATTGGCAGTGCCTCTTTGCTGCTGCACATTTATTTATACCATACCTTCTACAATTAAAGTCAGCGCCCATGGTAATGTACTGTACGCCAGAGGGACACCAGCTCAAACTGGAGATATCAAAGGCAGAGAAAGTAAAAGGGTGGCAGTTATTGGATTGTCACAAAAAGAAAATGTTTAAGGACTTGGTTCAACTTATTTAATGTTAGAAAGATTTTTACATTAATGGTAACAAAATGGGGAGGTTGCAGGTAGTGGAACAGCACAAGCATCTCTTGAACTGCTCCCACCAATGTGTACCAACACTGAACTGGTGCAAACACCTCTAGAGGTGAAAGGGGAGCTAACTATTCAAGTCCGACAGGTGAAAATCTGTGTCAGATGTGAGGGCGCTTTTCATATGTTTGTTTGTTTTATTTGGCATATGCAATTCAGTCAAGCCATAGCATTTTATATAGAGAGAAGATAAATGAGACCCATGCAGGCCAATTCACTTAAACCAAATTGTCATGAGCTAACAAGTCTATTAACAGCAATAATAATTAGCATACCGAGGCCCCTTCCATCCAAGAATCTGAAAAATGAATCACAACTATCTAATGAATTAAGTTCCTTCCACATCAATTAAACATTATTAACATAATTTTATAGATGGGGAAGAATGAGGCAAGTGAATAAGTGATCTGATTAAGGTTATACAGCAAGTCATTATCAGATTCTGAACAGAAACTAGGCTGTCTCCAAGTTCTGTGCTTTAACAACTAGGCAATGGTTCTTCCTTTTTATTTCACAAGGAAACTAGGATTAATCCAAATCAAAGACCCCAAAATGAAAGTTTCTCTTGCCAAAATGCCAGCGCTGAGAACCAGTCTTCCATCTTACATTACAAAACAGTCAGAAATTCTAAACCAAGTGACAATTGCACAGTTCTCATTTTAAACAATGGTTTCAATTAGTATTTCTTTGTGAGTTAGCGTTTGCACTGTTAAATTTGGCACTAAAATATGCTCAACAGAGCCCAATTGCAGACTCTTCAAGCATAGAGGAACCGATTTTCTGTTCGGCTATGGTGTTCAAAGGGGGCACACACCTCCCCAAGAAATACCCTTATGCAACACAGGGCCACAAAGGTAACCTTACATTGGTCATGCTCCTAACTTCAGGGGTAGAAAACATGGCCAGAAAGCACTGTGCTCTGGCCTAGGGGGCTATCAGAAACAGCACAAAAATTTGAGCAGACCCAAAGCTGCTCTGACATCAAGGGCTGGGCAGGATAAAAATTGCCCCAGAATGCAGGGAATGAAGGAGGCATAAAGCCATCTTTTCTTCAGCCTTCTTTGGTTCCAGCACTCATTGTAAAACTGGAAATACTCAGAAATTGGGCCAAGGAACCTAAATGAATTAAAAAGTAAAGACCATTAACTGAAGGACCCATGGTATTCAGTCTGAGGCAATCCAGTAGCAGTTTGTCTTGGAATTAAAGGTGGTTTTATATAGAGCCTGCTGATTGGGCCACGGTGTATATTTGAAGTTCCTGTGCTCTGTAGGTAGTCAGATATATTCCAAATCTTTTCTGACAGCTTCCAGAATGTGCCCTAAATATTCATTTTGAACAATCACTTTGCTGTAACATGCATAACCTTTAAAGAGCATTACAATCATCAGCTAACTGAACCAAAACAGGATAAGGATGCATCTCCACTTTAGAGATGGAGAATCTGAAACAAAGGATAACACACTTGCTCAAAGTCACAAGGGAAGTGAGTGTACTGCTAACTATGAATAACTCACATCATTTACACTTCCACAGCAACCCCCTAACCTTCAGTCTGCTGACACCCTTAAATGACCTATGTATACCCTAAGACAAAAGTTTAACATACTCATGTAGTTGTGTGTGTATTGACAGAGGGAGGTGGGGGAGGAGAGTGTATCCAATTACTTTAACAATGAAAATTGATCGACAGCAGACAATTCTGTATATCTGCATATATACACAAAATCTCTCTCTCTCTCAATATAATTTCTTAACTATATTAATTTTATAGTGTGACTAGCAAACTGCAGGATAGAAACTATAATTGAGAGATGAAAGAGTAGTAGGATTGGAGGAAATGGCAGAAGGTCCCAGAGAGGAATAAAAATTCTTGGCAAGAGCTGTGGAAAACACAGACATATAGAATTATAATAATGCTGGTGAGCCACCCACAGTCTATTGGCAACACCATGCAGAATATGAAAGCTCATCATACAATATATGTACAAACCCTTGGCAGAAGATGTAGGGAAGGTGGCGGAGTGAGAAGAGGGAAAATCCATTTGTCTGAGAGACTACAATTAGAATTAGTTTGTCTTCTCTCCAGTACTAGCTTGTAGGGTATCAAAATGACTGGGAGGCTGGGGCTGCAGTAAAAAGAGAGAATGAGGCTGTGTCTACATTGGCACCCTTTTCTGGAAACGGGATGCTAATGAGACAAGTCGGAATTGCAAATGCTGCGGGGGATTTAAATATCCCCCGCGGCATTTGCATGAACATGGCTGCCGCTTTTTTCTGGCTCGGGGCTTTGCCGGAGAAAAGCGCCAGTCTAGACGGGATCTTTTGGAAAATAATGCCTTTTAAAATCAGGAATAAGGGATCTTCCAGAAAAGGCATTATTTTCCAAAAGATCCCGTCTAGACTGGCGCTTTTCTCCGGCAAAGCCCCGAGCCAGAAAAAAGCGGCAGCCATGTTCATGCAAATGCCGCGGGGGATATTTAAATCCCCCGCGGCATTTGCAATTCCGACTTGTCTCATTAGCATCCCTTTTCCAGAAAAGGGTGCCAATGTAGACACAGCCTGAAAGTATATTTACTAAAGTATGTGACGATCTGTATGTAAAGTATGTAATGATTTGCTGAATGTGTATATTCTATTTTTGTACATGTATCAGTCTTGTATGTGAAATTAGAAATATGAAGTGTTGATCAGTTTATAGTGCTAAATGTGCTCATGAAGGCTAGAGACATAATGGCCCGGTGCTCAAGACAATGATCTATAAATGGGTTTCTTTGTGTTATAAGCCCACACTGTAATCGGTCCTGTAAAGACAAGTGGCCGGACCACCTATTGCTGAAGCCCATTTTTGTTCTTGTATTTTTCTACACAAAGTGAGGAAAGTTTGAACAGAAAACAAAGAATGCATGCACTGGGCAAAAGGGATATAAAAGGGGGAAAACAAACAATGGGTGTAGTGGCCAGACACCAGGAGACCCCCCAATTACCACCCAAGAAGGCTGCTAAGACTGAACAGGAGGAAGGACTGGGTCAAGCTAGGAGGCTGTCTAGCTTGTGAGAGAGATGATTAGAACAACTATTAGGGTAAGAATTTGAATGTAACAAGCTCCTTAGATGGCGTGTTTTGATTTATTTTGGCTTAATAACTTACTGTGATCTGCCTGTTTTCACTTGTAGTCACTTATAGCCTACTTTTAATACTTAATACAACATTTAGGTTTATTATCAAGCCCAGTATAAACAATTGTTAGCTGGGGTGGAGCAACTACTGTGCATCTCTCTCTCTCATTTATAAAGGGGGCTGAACTTATTAGCTTTCTCTATGTAAAACTTTTATATAGTGTAAAATGGATTTATTTGATGTTTTGGAGCTATGTTCCTTGGTGCTGTCAATGGTCTTAAAGCTGAGCCCTCACATTGTCAAAATTGCTCTACCGGGGAACTGTTACCCCAACTCTCTGCCGTGGCTGGGGAAGACCAGAGTTTCTGACCCAGCAGTGCAGGGTTGTAGGGAGCCCCAGAGGACAGACAGGCAGGGTCAGTGGCATGATCAACACACTGGGTAACAGCACCAAGGGGATGACAGAACAAGACACTCATTGCATGCCACCTTACAAAGTACAGAGCAGTGTGGAATCTAACTTGAATAGAGTCCACAGAGTTTCATTAATGGTGGGTTTAACAATAACCTGAAGTATAATATCTTAATGATGATAATAAGGATAACAGTAGGTGTGAGCAAGCATGACTAACTACTAGACTGACAGCCTCAAGGGGAAGCACAGAAAAATTTCACCTTCACATACTCTTCTTGAGTAATTCACTGAGGTCTGTGCAGTCTGTGCTGCACTGTAACAGGAAGCTACTATAGAAGGCACATATAGCACTCGTTCCTTGAGACAAAACTGGCATATTAGGCTTTTGCATGTTACAGCAAGGTGTGAGAGCAAGTGCTTCTGTGGAGTTGAGAGTCAAGGTCAAAGATCATGTCAAATGCTTGGCTCTACAGAACTAAGAAGATTCTGTAGAACCAGCACTATTAAAAAAAAAGTTTGCCTGATTGCCTGAGCTGTAAACATTGCTGCTCACATAGGTCAATCATGCTGATGCTTCCCACAATAAAAAGGGGTAAGATTGCCTTATATGATATACATAGACATATATACATACATATACACACACAGAGGAAGGATAAGAATTCATAAAATGTTGTCCAGACAGAAAGGGACAAAAACTGGTTTGGAAACCTAGTTTATTTTCTAGCTTTTAAGAGGCAGAGTTAAACCCAAAAAGTTAAAATTAAAGCAAATCAGCAGTTGCAGGTGTATCATGTATCCTACTATTCTCAAATATGTTTCTACCAGCCTATCCTTTAAAAAAAAAACACACCCCCTAGGGATTTTGATATAGTTTAAACAATAATAAAGGCTAACAAACAAATAAACAATTACTTGTCCATTTGCAGTTAAAGCCCAGTTCCAAATATGTTATTTTGTTGGATGTTTCCAATCTGCAATATCCAATATCCTTCAAACTACCCTATCAACTATAAGACTTAGGAAGAATGGCTTTGAAATGTGCACAGAAGGTTGACTGAAGATTGTAAACACTGGGCTGTGTCAGGCTAGGGATGAGAGCAATTAAACTGGCTCTGTGTGTGCATGGAAGACACAAATGTTCTGAGAAGTACTGAATCAAAACTGGACTAACATACATAAGAGTATGAAGTTAGTAGACATTCAAATGCAAAATGGTTAGTCAAGTTAGTTGGCTCTGTACCTTCTCCTATGAATGGGAGGCTTCCTTATACCATCCCCCAGAACTCGCATTGAACTGAAAATGAATCATGGAAAGTGATCAGAGATGAGAATGGAACAAAATGAACAAATGACAACTAAAGAGAAAACACCCATTTCCTCCTTTTCCACCCTCCCCGAAAACCCAAACAGCAGAAGGAATGAATGAAAAGGGGAGTATAGAAATTACAGTATTCAAGGGAGCAATGCATCTCCCATGACGTTATCTTTCTTCCTCTATTTCACAGTAAAGCTTTATTTACAAAACAAAGTATAATGGTCACTGACAATGGTTGCATCTAAGCTGATGCCAATCAAGGGTCAGCTGTATATGTAGACAAGGACAAACTAGTTCAACAGCAGGCATTGTTAGCAATCCTCACCAGCAACAGCTCTATTTGGAATTGTAGACAAAATCTCTAGGACCATTAGTGAAAAATCTAATTTTTCTTTCCTTCAAAAGGGCATTAAACCACAGCAATTAGTGGCAATTGGAAGATACGTCAATACTGCAAACATGGTGTGTGATTGCAGCTCATAGAGACATAGCTAAGGCAGCTATTAGCCAGCTAGCTTGGCTACTAAAACAGCAATGCTGCAGTAGCATGATTTCAGAGTGGGCTAGACATTGAGGCCAGCAGTTGGGGTGTTGGGTGGGGCAAAGTGGGTAACTGTCCCAAGGTCTGGCAATTCTAAAGGGCGCAGGGCTCTGACCACTGCTACTGTGGCAGCAGTGGCACACACAGCTCTGGGCCCTTTAAATTGCTGGCTGAGTGCTGTGTGGCGTGCTCTGGGCAATTCTAAGGGCTGGGCATGGCCTTTCCGGGAGTTCAGGAATGCCCCTACCTTGCTCAGGGGCCCAGTATGGCTGTTCGCTCCCCTGAAGACACCTGAGTAATTGCCCTGGGTTCCAAGTGGGCTTGTACAGTCTGCTGTGAATCTTGGAGTGCTCCAATACCCGTACATGAGCAAAGCAGGTAAGTTAGCTGGCTCTGTCTGTGTGAGCTGCAATCTGCCTCATATGAGATATATGAAGCTCAGTAAAAACTAAGAATTACCAAAGATGAAAATGCTTCATTGGAGTCTTGTAAATACTCATGAGATTTATTAATTAAAAAATGTTTTAAAACCCATATTTAGAAAGATATTTTGTTTTTTCTTCTTCTTTTAATAAAGATTATCCTCAATTTTTTTTCTTTTTACCACAGAAATATAGAGGCAATTCCCTGCTTTTGCTAGAGGATGCATGGAGGATTGGGGGAGTCTCATGTGGACAGCTCTCTCAGATCTGATCCTGCTTCCATTTTAGTCAATGGAAAAGCGACCTTTGATATGAATGGAATTGGATCAGGCCCTCAGCCATTAACTGAAGGCTGGAGGAGTTAAATCCCAGCAAAAGTATTCTAATTAAACAGTTATTAGCAAAAACCAACCCAACCAACCAGAGATTTAATCAGATTGTATAATGCACAAATTTCCAGGCTTTCATACATTATAACTAAGCAAAAGGGTGCAAAATCCCAACTGGCTTTTCCTTTGCAAGTCACATCTCAGCCAGACATCCATCCACCTTGTCTACTGGTGGCTGTGTACATGAACATGTGAAAATAATTCCTCTGTTTCTTTACTTAAAAAAGAATTATCAATGATTTACAGTAAGAATATTTTCCTATATCAAACATATTCATTCAACCTCTGATTCAGAAGTTTTTAATTCCATCTGCCTAGCATTAGCTGTAACTGTCAACTATGCAGTTTATTACCCTTATAAATCCTTACTTAATAAGTTCAGTACATAAAAATATATATATTTTCTAAATGAATTTGAGCTTTATACTCAGTCTGTCATAAACCATCTTTTATCTCCGAAGTTCCCTCTCTTTCTGTTTTAAAGTATTTGTGTTATTTTATTTATTTGTGTCATCCTGGGAGTGTGAAAAGTCCAGAAAGGGTTGATGAAGTCATGTAACAAAAGAAACAATGCTTGTGACTTTCAGAGTACTGAATTGTTTCTCAAGTTTAGATCAAATCTGTAAATTAAGGGTCTATAATTTCTCTTCAAATAACCTCTAGCAATATCAAGAAGATGTATGCCTAAACATTAAATGGTAACTAATCTCTCTAAACCAAACTTTGCCCCTTGGCAACTTAGCAGGAACCAAAGGAGAAGGATTGATTTTAATACAATGCACACTTGACTGTGGCAATGTTACTTGTTAATATAGGGCTGTGACCCATGAAAACAACTCCCAGCAATCAACTAGATGATTTCCACTTTGAACTCCTGGTGGACTTGCAGTCTACAACAAGCCACACATTCATATTACAAATGAGACTGCTGTTATGCAATATATGTAACTTACAGAATAAACTTTGACCACCTTGCTTCTAAAGCAATGTTGGTCCTATTTAAGTCAATGACCAAACTCACTTGGCTTCAACAGGACCAAGATCTTGAATGACTACATCAAATTAGAGTAACTTTTGTGCAGTACAAATGAAGAAAGACTAATGCAAGTTAAGAACATGGTAGGTACAGGAAGTCAGAGAACTTGATAGTTACTCAGAATGTGGAGGGCTTACACGTAATCAATTACTTTATGGGTGGAATTTTTCTATAACCAGAGATCAAGGGAAGAGTGGTTCTGGAAAAGAACATTATTTCTTTTTCACAGTAGTAGATACAAAGACACACACAGCAAGCATTGTCTTTATGGCTTTCAATAGTCTTTTCTGAAGGAGGGAGAGCAGAAGGGTAAACTGGAGAACACCCGAGGCATAGCATGTTTAGGGGTAGTCCACTTAATTCAACTCTGCAGTTCTATCAGGAGTCAAATTGGAGCCCATCCACCTCAGTCCCAAAACTGAAGGCCTCTACTTTTCTACTATAGTCTTACAGCCCATACAATACCTTAATGCGAGTACCCTACTGATTAATATTGGCCGTGTTTATTCTGTGGTCACCTAGATTTAACAACGCAGATAACTTTTCCTTTAACAAAATCCTGTACATACAAACAGGTGGGGATAATACACATGAAGGACAGGTCCAACGTATTTCCAGTCACTTCAATGGGCTTTAGATCAGGACCTAAATCCTCTGGAAAGCTAAAATATATTGTAGACAAAAAGTACTTTTAATTCAACCTAATTTAATTTAATTTAATTAAAACCAAGGATATTAGTATGCTTGGGTTTTTTAGGCTGGGAAGTTGTGGTAGATGGTTCTCTCTCTCCCCAGAGCTCATGAAATAAATTAAGCAGGACCTCACTTTTCTTTATTTTTGCACATTTATAGACTCATAGAATATCAGAACTAGAATGGATCATGAAAGGTCATCAAGTGCAGTCCCAAGCCCTTGTAGCAGGACCAACCACCATCTAAAGCATCCCTGATAGATGTCTGTCTAACCTGCTCTTACATATCCCCAAGGATGGAGATTCCACAACCTCCCTAGGCAATTTATTCCAATGCTTAACCACCCCAACAGTTAGATTCTTCAGATGCAAACTGCAAAGCCCACATTCATATGCCTGTGTGTATGTTTGCAAACAGCCTTAGGCAGCCCTTCACTCACCTTCTGTGATTCATTTCTGCCTCGTTGGCAGCATTCTTTCCTGGCCCCCAGCTGTGCCGTCGGAAGGGTGACAGTGGTCGCATGGAGTTTCTTAAGACAGAGGAGTGGGGAGGCACTTCTGTAATACTGTCCATCTCTTCTTCCATCTCACATGAACCACCAAGTTCACTCTCCTGTCCCCCTCCAGCTGCCATGTTAATGCAACTTCCATCCAGAGTATGCCTCTCCTTAGGCCTGTTGAAGTTTAGAGCCTGTGGAAGGGATATGTCACTTCCAAGGGAAGAATTCCTCTCCAAGGACATGGTATCATCTGCCGATGAGCTGGAACTGGTGATATCACAAGTAGACTGTTCCTCTTCAGGCTATAACAGCAAAAGTAAAAACATCAACCATAGCTAAGACAATTCTCAACTGATAGCTCTGGCCAGAGCCAGTCATCATAAAAGCTAGGTCTGTTCCTTCTTTGTTGTGTCAGCTGCACTCTAAAACTTTGCTCCCATGTATCATCCTACCCTATAATTCATCCTTCTGCCATAAAAGTTAGACTTCCCATTCACTTCTGCCAATGCAATGCAACCCTGACACTCCAGCACTTCCTGCTATTCTATTAATGTCCTTCTCGCAAATCTGTCAATGTACCTTAATCTATGCAGTTTCTCCTTCAATTCTAGCCCTTAAGCCTTTTACCAGGCAAAGGTTTGTAAGACTACCAAATATTTCTGTAGTTTTAACGATTGGCACAGATGATTGCTACGTCATACGACTTCAGACAGCAAACTCAGTCTTCTTTGTGGGATCTGAACCAGATTTGTAGCTTCTAGTCATTACGGCTGAACGGCTAACATACTGTTCCACTCCATCTTATGGCACAACTAGAACATTATTCAGTAGTATAACACACACACAAGGATGACACCCCTCCCCCAAACACCTTCCATTTATCAAAAATGGAATGCCAGGATTTTCAGCACGTGCTAACTCCAACTATAACGGAAAAGTACTGTTCCACAGAATTGGCTTCCTTGTGGAATGGGTCTTTATTCATACTGTAATCTTAGGGTTAGTTTGTTCCAAAAGCAGTAAGTGGGAGAACTCAAGCTAGTTCTATTCTGTCATTGCCTACATACTGACAATATATACTAAAGCAAGTCTATGATTATCCTGTTCTCGGTGGCTAATATAGAAAACACAAGCATGTTGATATCACTTTCAGACTGAAATGATGTCTGCCCTTGAAGGCCAATGTGGGAAGTTACAATGTATTATACTCCTGAAGAACCCTGCATTGCATCATTTACAATAATAATATTCAGAAGGACCCACCCAGAGTAATATATTTAAAAATCAGCAAATTAGACCATTCAAGCATCTGCATGTGTCTGTTCTGTGTTTATACTAGAACAAAAATATTAGCTAAAAGCTGATATTTCAATTAGAAAGGTAACATGAGGCATCTGAAAACAGTCACAGGTTTAAAAAAAACTTCATAATTTTAAAGAGAAATATGGATTGTGTAACAATGACAATTGGGTGAATATTTGGATGACTACCAGACAACAGCCCATCAGCCTTGATGGGCCATTAGAAAAAGAAACAGCAAGACTGTGAAGTTTGGAAAACAAAAGATACCTGCTTTATGTAAATCGTATTTAAGTATACGACATTATATTGTAACTTGTTTCTTGAGTGCATTAAGCTTAGTCTGCATATTTTGTTTTGGTGGCTCAGTAATCTGCTTTGTTCTTTTTGATATCTCCTCTCTCTTAAAATCTACTCCATTTAATAAACGCATTCTTTGTTTATTTTGAAACCCAATTTGTGCAATTCATAACTGAGGGAGTATATCAGATGAGACCATCAAGGCAGGAGACCCGTCACAATAGCTTGGCACTTGCATGTCATGATGATAGTTTACTGAACTGCCTAAATCCAGACAAATTACTTAGTAGTCATAATGAGAACAATACTTTAGCAGAGAAGGAAATAGTCTCTTTCCTGGGTCCCAGGAAGCTATTGTCATAATTAGGGCAGTGTCCCTGATGGGAAGGAAGACTGCATTCTGGCTGACCCCAAAAGATGCAGTTAGATGACATTAATCCTGGATGCAAAGTGCCCAAATTAATGTGTTTTATACCTACCTCCACAATAAGCAAAAGGATTTTTATTTTCCAAATGGAAACAATGTATTAAAACAAAACATCCCTACTTTAAACAAAAAATCAGACTTACTTCTCTCATCTGTGCGCTTGCTTGTTTCTTAAATTACAGCTGGATAGAATCAAAGTGTAATTAAAAATGTGAAATACATTTGGCTAATTTATGGTTTTGCCTTAATCTCTTGGATTGGTTTAGTAAAAAAAAACAGGTGTAAGCTGTTTGAGTCTGCAGTGTACAATTATAACTCTGACACAGGCCTGGGCAAAATAGGGCTGGCGGGTCGGGTCGGGCCCACCAAGCCACCAGATCTGGCCTGCAAATGCAGCAGAAAGGCTCAGACAGCCTCCCTGCTTGCCCTGCCCCAGGCCACCACTGAGAAAAGCGGCTGCTAGGCTCTGGGGGAGAAAGAGGCTTCATGCACTGTCCTCTGTTTGGAGAACAGGCAACACACAAAGCACCACTCCTCATTCTGCTCAGGCTCTTATTCACTGATGCACCTGATTCCACAGCCTAGGGTTGCCAGGTGTCCAGTATTCTACCAGACAGTCCAGTTTTTGCGCCCTCTGTCTGGTAAAAAAAATTCAGAAAATACCGGACACGTGCAACGTCTGGTATTTTCTGTTTTTCCGGCTGGGCGTCGGACAGAAGCCTGGCAGGGACAGGGAGCGTGGCCACAATTGGCGCTGGGAGCCTCTGGTTGTGTGCAGAAGCTGAGCGGGGATGGGGGAAGAGGCTGAGAGGTGGGGTGCAATCGGCACTGGGAGCCCTCAGCTGATTGCGTCTGAGGAGGAGTGATGCCCTGGGGAGGAAGAGAAGCCCTGTCCCTGCTCCTGAGTGCTTTTCAAGCGCGTGATGGCGCTGTAGTCCAGGAGAGAAGCCCGCAGGTGCTTTGTAGTTGCATTTAGGTGCCTTCCGATGGGCTCTCAGCCAAAACTGACTGGGGTGGAATTTCTGCTTCTTTCCACTGGGACACCCGAAGACCTGGCTATGGTGGAGTTACCTTCCTACCCATGGTCCCCCCCCCCGCCATTTTGTTGCCTCGGGGTCTTACTCCCTCTGCTTTGGGTAGCAGGCGGCTGCTTTGCAGAGCAGGCTCTGCTGCCTCCCCCTTTGTTCTCTTGGTAGTAGCCACACAGGATGTGCGTTCGGTGTGTGTATGGGGGGGGTGGGTTTGGCTTGACAAATGTTTAGCCCGTGTGTTCAGTATTTTTTGGGAGACAATCTGGCAACCTTATCACAACCTCCTGAACTCATAACTCCTCCCAGATTCATAATTCCCTTCCAGACCCCACAAGCCCTCCTGCACTACAATCCCTGACCCCAAGCTTCCTTCTGCATTCAACCTCCATCCCAGACCCTGCACCTCCTCCATTAATATCATGAAAGAGTGCAGTCCTTGACCACATTCCAAAATCTTGGAGTGGCCCCCCATCAGAAATTATTGACTACCCCTCCTCTAATATTCCTCTTGTTCTTCAGGAAAAGTTCCCCTAAACAACACTGATCTCTTATTTTTTAAAAAGACACTCCCTTCCTGGGAGACGAACCATTTTAAGGGTCAAGACTAAGGATGTAGGCGAGTAGTTAGTCGACTACTTAATGGGACCCTCCTGTGGACAGGGGCTGCTGCTGGCTGGGCAGTCCGGCTCAGTCCTGGCTCACGTCGGGTTGGGACCAAACGCCGCTATGGCTCTGCAATTTAAAATGCAGTAGGAGCCAGGTGGGTAGGCTGCCCAGCTCCTATCACCTTTTAAATTGCAACGCTGCAGCGGGGTTTGGTCCCAGTGCGAGCCTGGACTGAACTGTCTGCCTTCCCCTATTGAGTAGTCCATAAAAATTCTATCGACTACTCGATTAGTAAAATAACTTCATTTTAACATTCTTAGGCAAAGCCAATAGGGACATAGTGGGGCCTAGAGTATACCACCACCAAACTGGAACTCAGAAATCTAGATTCTACTCCCAGCTCTGCCAATGGGTAGTTTTGAACAAGACATTGCTCTGAGCCTCAGTTTCTCCATCTGTAAAATGGTGATAATGATACAGACCCTTTTTTGTAAAATATTTTGAAATTTATAAATGAAAATTATTGTACAACTAAGCATTATTATTAATAATAATAATTAAATGTGAAATAAATGGTAAGCTATCTAAGCCATTAGTAGGTCAGATGTGAGTCCAATTCCTTTCTAGATGGGTTCAGTGCAAATAACACTATTCCCAGGGGTCTCTTGTCCTGGCCTGGATGGAGGGCGGGCAGTGGGAGCTGGGAGGAACTCACCATAACTTACAGCACCCATACGGAGTTCCCCATGGCTGCTGAGAGCAGTGGGAAACTCACTGCAGTTGCCAGGAGCAGTGATGCGTGCCCTGCACTTCCTGGCAGCCATGCTGAGGTCCGGAGTCACGGAGAGCTCAATGCAAGAGCCAGGAGCAGCAGCTCCGTGTATTTGTGAATTGTGCCTTTCGTGGTAGTGCCAGAAATGCATCAACTGCAAATGGCGAGGGTTTCCTGTACATCCCACGATTCTTTACAATGTATACACATGCAGTGCCACTGAAATGGCGGCAAATGACATTCAAAGCATAACACAGCACTTTGAGGAAGGGACCTTTTGACTGACGGTGCTGTGAAAAACCCCCTATTCTGATAAAAAAATTATGTCTTTAATATCCATACACAGCACACGAAAGTAAGCTTTAAAGGAAAAAACAAAGCAACTTTTCAGCTTCAATGAAAATTAGCAGAGGAACTAAATAACAATAGCTGGGTCACCTTTTTATTCAGTAATTTGGTTTTACAGCTTTCGACTACCTAAAAATTAACCTCTTTATTTAAATTTGTAACAGCAACAATTTTGCTGTTGGAATGGGCTGTTGCTTCAGTAATGAAGAAATAATCTGCCAGCCAGAAAGGTTTACTGCTCAAACTTATTCTTGAAATTTTGAGTTTTACATAACACACAGACACACACGCAGTTTTACATAAACTAAGAACAATACAGACAATAGACTGTTGGTTCCTGGCTTCTCAAGCACCTTCCTTTCCTTTAACTAGCTGTTCTTAAAGTGTGAAAGCTTGATTGGACCTTCCTTCCTAAACCCAGTCTGTAATTCCATGTGTGATCTACAGAAGTTAACTCCTTGCTTGTTCAAAAGTGACCAGGGTCCCTGGACCCTACCACAGACACTATGAAGGTATTTTTCATAATTTCTAGGGTGTGTCATTATGTGAAAGATGGAAGAATAAAATCTGCATTCTTAGCCAGTATTCCCTTTCTACCATGGAAGTTCCGGTTTGTTAGCATGAGGTTGCTCAAGAGCTCTAGTCTGCACATACTGATCTGCAATTACAGAATTATTCAAGCACTGAATTATACACACTAGTTTTTATTTCAGGATTCCTAATCAATGTAAAAAGGCATCTCCGATTCACAGAGACAGTATAGGTTGGCACCTGTGTTTTTCAATCAAATATTATAATAGAGATGTAAAAAGTTAAGTAAATAAGATATTAAATCTCTCAGAAAGCATTGCATATTTCAAGCTACAGTTAGACCCATCATGTGTGCTCTCTCTAATTTGCACAGCTAATTAGAAAACCATTAAAAATGGCATTAAGAATAAAAATGATAACTGAGTGCTTAAAAACTAAAATGGTACAGCCTAGGAGAGTGTATCTGTAGATGTTGAAAAACCAATATACGATTTCAAACTTAAAATACAGAAAATGTCCCTCCACCCCATTAACAAAATATTGTCTTTTAGCCTCACTTATTGGTTGCATGTAAATTCCCCAGATAATGATGCAATTCAGAACTCAAAACCCATAACACCAGACTGGAATCTCTCAATGTCACAAGGCCTGATAGTCATAAGCTGTTCATCATCACCGCTATTCAGAATTATTTTTAAGTATAGCAATTTACCATTATACTAGATTTTAAAAATCTGTGTTAATGGAACTTATAAACTTCGTTATGTAGCAGGTCCACAGACCACAGCTGCTTACTATTTCTTCCAGCTAATGAATTTAGGTTTTCAATTTTAACTCTGCAGATGATCCAGAGTTGGTGGTGATTACTAAAATAGGTATAACCTTGTCTCCCCCAGGCGTTAGCTAATTCAGTTAAAAACAAACACACACCCACACAACCTTCAAAATAACCCTAACTTCTGGGAACTTTAAGGAAGGCAGATTAATCAAGGTGATGGGTATTTTAAAACTACACAATCTCACAAAGTCTTACTATGTGCCAAAAAGTGGGAGGATTTTAACATTAAAATTAGAAACAGTTTCCTTTGTTTCTTTTATGCTGGTGTTCAGGACAGCATAGAAGCTTCTGGGGAAAAGAGCAAGCTCATAGATGAAAGTAAAAAATACAAGTGTGAGGGGGCCATCACCCATGAAGAAGTCTTTGGGAGAATCCTAAATTGTATTAGCATATTGGGAAGTGAAGGCCAAACTGTCTACCCATGAAAACAACTGTACATCTCTACATATCACCAACTCTCTATCCGCTGCTCAACTGAACACAATCTCAGGTATGACCTCTGGTTCACAGGGTAATTTACCTAATAATATCTGGAAGAGCAGATTCACAAGCTGCATGACAACTCTGAGTGTCAATAGCAGCTTAAAAGTGAAGATGAGCAAGCAATACTAGTTCTGCCCCAGGAAGACAGAGTTACACAGATGACAGGAAATGACCTTAGACTGCATTAATCATTCACAGAAGAGAATGTTGCAATATCGGCCTGCTGCACAGACAGCTCTTTAGAGAAGAAGGATGACAAGGCTCTGGGAATAAATACTGGAATCAAGCCTGACATTTTGCTGGAGTCTTAGGACTCATTGTGTAAATGACTCTTGGTTGCCAGCAACTGCTAATAATCTGAAGGAAAGCGTCACGCTTTGAAGATAGGGCCTCTAACGGAGGAGCTCTTGTTTCTCTGGCATGTGGTCCTCAACGCTGCGTGGGCCAGTCAGGACAATATGGGAGACAGGCAAAGCACATAGTAATGAGAACATATGTATACACACCTATAGTCAGGTACAGGCTGAGGCATCTTGCACAGATTTACAGCTCAGAAGACTACAGCTCTAGAGCCCCTGCAGAGAAGCAAGCCTTAAAATAGGGGAAATGTTAACAACCTTGTGGAGGCTACAAGAATTTCTGATGTTCAGAGTTGTGGGCATGCTCTGCCTACAGTTTCTTAACTATATTAAACAACGAATATTGGATTTCCAGACAGTGCCATCGTTCACTTCACTGAGTATTAGTACAGTAACTCTTGCTACAAGGAGTGGAAGTTTCATGCAGCAAACAGCTGCTGCAGCGAACAGTTCCAGTGTATCTCCATCCAAAGGAGAAACTGGAACTTTGGAGCAATAATCATCAGGAATCGGCAAAATCAAAATGCTCAACGTTTTGAGAACCCCCATGTGTTTTTTTGTTGTTGCTGTTGTGCACAGAAGTAGACCAAACTTTTTTTCTTCTGAAGTATCAATGTATTTGTCTCCCCACTGCCCCAAGCCACCATAATTCAATTAAAGCAACGTTTACCTGGATAAAGGGAAGCCTGCACCAACTCCTACGCACAGAACTACCTTACCATCTCCCCCAAAAAGACAGGCTAGTATAAGTGCTTGTTCATTAGGATTTCTCTCTCCTTTTTGCTACTTTTGAAGTTAACTTGGTATTTATTTTTGTCTGTCCACTTTCCACTATTTTTCACTCCCAATACATTCATGCTTAAATTTGACACTGTACGTATGGGTCTTAACAAAGATGCTAATTATCTCACCCATTACAAAGATAGCTTCCCCAATTATCACCCCTAATGTCATTACTTCACAGACATTAACCTTCCCCCCTCACCTCTTCTCTGCTCTTAAATCTGATTAGTCAATTTTATATACGTTCCCTTTTTTTTTTTTTTTGATTGTATCACTTTGGTATATATGGTCGTGCCAATTTTCTTCCACATATTGATCTGAGGAAGTGGGTCTGGCCCACGAAAGCTCATCACCTAATAAACCATCTTGTTAGTCTTTACAGTGCTGCATAGTCCTGTCTTTTATTTAGCAACATCGACACTGACACAAAAGGACAGGTATGCACATCTAACAGAATTTCTACTCCAATTTGTCTGTATTTTGATAGTGTCTCTCTCCTGCACAAATTAGTCTTCAATTTCCTAAACTGGAACTCATCGACATATGCGACTAGGATCGAGAGAGTTGCTTATTATATATTAATACATTTAAAGCATTGCAATTCATGAACAAATCTGGTAAGCAGCAGCACAATGGGCAGATTCTAATTTTTATAAACATGTCTGTAATTCAGAATCATTTGATGAATGGATTGCATGAACATTACGGGTCATTCATAAGCTATTTGCTGTGACTACCACTCTGCATATACTATGAATAGTTCTCCATTTATGCTGTGTCTTTGGTCGCTTAAAGTTTCATGATCCTGGCTGTGCTCCAGAGCTGGACTACTCCCAAACCCATGAACAGAACCCATTCTGTCCATAGGACAATTCAGGGCGGTTGCCCTGGGCCTTGTGTTTCAGGGGGATCTGGGCGGAGCAGGGGCTGGCAGTAGTGCCACTGGCCCCACTCTTCTCCGCCCCTGCTTCAGGGGGACATGGGGCCTGGGAGTCATGGGGCCCATCAGCAATGGTACCAGCCCCACTCCCACTCCCCTCTGCTTTGCTGGCTCTCAGCATTGGAGGAGGGGGTTAAGGATGGTGGCAGGTTGTCCCAGACATCTCACACTCCTGGGGATGACCCTACCAATAAACACTTTCAAGACGGCCATTCAAACAGCAATAGTGTGTAAGATATACATTTTCACCATCATTTCCACACATTTTCACCATCATTTCTCTGAAATGTGTGTCTGTTCACAGCATTTTGCATTTTGAAAACTTATTGATAGACAGAACATGGTTATGCTAATCTTTCTGAAAAGTGAGCAAACAGGACCACAGATACTATCTGATTGCATTCAGTACTCGTTCAATTGAATGTTCAAAAACACTTTCCTCTGAAAACCAAATTCACCCCTCTCTAATTGGGACCCCAGAAAAAAAAAAAGGAAAACGAAAACAAGAAAAAGCTACTGAAAGCTGAATGGTATTGATGAAAGCGTCGGGACTTTATAAACATACAGTGGATGGAGTCACAACTGTAGTAAAGAGGTGCCAGACATACAGGTAGAAGAGAGAGAGGGAAAAGGGAACCCTTCTGATTAGATTTGTAGAGCCCTGTACAGATACAAAATTTATATTCGCATCTGTATCAACAAAAATGAGCTGTGGGTATCTGCACTGACATCGATGGAGCCGGGCACTCATGGATATAAAGCAGATATCTGCAAATTTGCAGGGTTCTAGATGTGAAGTTGTATCCGCAGACGCATCCACAGCTGCAAAAATGAGCTGCAGATATTGCCATCCACATATATGGATGCAGATACCTGCAGATATAAAGCAGATATTCTCAGATTTGCAGGATTCTATAGATTTGGAAGGTTAGTAACGGGGAGACAAAAGTCCTTGTAAGGCAGAGGCCAGCTAATCATTTCAGATTTAAATAAGTTGCTAAAAGTTTTCAGTTTTACCCATCTGTAGATGCAATCCACTGCATAATGGGAAACACTCAAGAACACTGATTTGGCTTAACATTCTGCAATTGAAATTTCCTCAGTACTTGCCCTGTCACTGTAAGGGAGCCATCAAAGAACCATGCACCCCATATGCACACTTCCCTCACTCCTGCAGCTTGATGTTTCTTTTCCTTGTGACACTGCTGGCATTTTAGACTACTATGTTCTGTAAGCATACATTTTTATGCACTATATTTTGGGAAGCACACCCTATGTGGCAAAAATGTAAAATATGTTGCCATTAAATAATATAACTCCCCTCCACCACCTCCACAAACACCTTTACTAGGAGCAGACTCAAATAATGAGCAAAGCTGAGCTCTTCAGCTCATACAACTCCCCGAATAAGATAATGGAAGACAATTCACTGCTCTGCCAGGAGGAAAGCTGTGTATTCTCAAAGGTAAGCTCCCTCCATCTTTTAGCGAGCAAGATGGGAAAGGGCGAGGCTGGTGAGCTTCGTGCCCTGCCAGATTCATTAAGGGTGACTTTCCAGGATATTTATAGCACATGAGATCACTTAGGCTGAGGTCTTTCCCATCCTGCTGGAAAATGTCCGCTGTCATCTGATCTGATTTAACCAGATAAATTTAGTTTGTTAAATGCATTTCTCTGAAAGTTTGCATGAAAATCACCCCAACTTCCAGTTGCTCAAAACACAAAATGCATGCCTGCACAGCAGGTACGCCTGGATGGCTACAAATGATAAATAACTTGTGCAGGATTCTAAGCTCCAGCAGATACAAATAGCTAGTGCCAAGGTTTCAGTGCGGGCTCTCCAAAGCACTCTAGTGAGCCTTCTCATTCTGCAGCACCAGTTTTTCTCAAGGTGCCCTTTCTGCCACCTGCTATACTTGTTCTTTCACCAATCAGAGTAGGTGATGACAAGCAGCTTAACATTATAAAGTGGTCAGCTAGAAGTATAGGAGGGTGGTTGGTTTCTGCCTCTCAAGACATACCAAGATGCCCTGGTCTAGGAAATAGTAGACCCAAGGCAAATTCTGAAACAAGTTAACTCATATTTAAGAGTCTGTTCTTGTATCTTGGTTTTCACCCTTCCCCTCATCATCAGGCTAATGATGACTCAAGACTTTTGGTCCCCATAACAAGCCAGAAGCAGAGTCACTCAAAAACATCCAAGAACTAGAGCTACTACTGTCATTTACATGTAACCATTACACTCTGCACTGTAAAACTGGTCCTAAGTATCCAGAGTGTGTTTTCTGCCTTTTAACACAACAACATTGAAGTGATGGAATCACACTGGCTCTCCAACAAACCACAGTCTGCAGTGCAGAGTTGGTCAATGGAAAGTTCAGTGCTTTGGAGGAGGACTCTTTGCAGGAGAAAATGCAATGTTTGTAACACTGGATTTCACGGCCTCTATGAAACCCTTATTAGAGGCCTGGAAAGAAAGTGTATTTTCCAGCTCTTCCCTTTGCATTTGATCTATCTGCAGACAGTTATAAATTAAATTATCCCCTTTAATGCACAGGGGATTGTAGGATCTCTTGAACCCTGCTGGAAATCAACATTTTGCAAAACCATACCAAACATGTCCCTCTTGATCACCATAGCTACACAAGGGGCCTGATCCTTCTTATCTCTGCATCTATTTCCAATTACCTATCACTGGTCACTACACAGGCAGAACTCCTCCCAAAATTGATGGGAATTTTGCCAGGGTAGGTCATTAGAATCAAGTCATCTTACTGCTATGGGGGTCTTGAGATAGCTCTACCTTTCCAAAGATGATGTCATCCATCCCATCACCAGGCAAGGAGAAGAATTCAGACTCGCTTCCGGTTTCTCCTTTCAGGACACTCTGTGATGAGGCACAGTCTCCACTCAGTCCATCCTCCAGGAAATTTTCACATTCTAGAAAAACCAAATAGAAAACCCAAATGAGTTTCATCCTGGCCTTTTCTTTTGCAGTTACATGCATCCAATTTTCATTTGTGCTGCACAACAATGTACAAAAACAAATTCAACACCCGCATTAAAGAGAGTATGGCACCTGCAATTGATTGTGCACATCAGCACTGGACATGTCAGCCAATTGCTTTTGACTTATTTACACATGTGTAACCCGTTTTACACACAAGTGTTTGTGTCACATCTGGATGCCCCTCCCAGAAAATCAGAGTAGATTTTTAACATTTTATTCAACAATTCAAAATTTCTTCTTAAGACCTCTTTGGATATGTCAACATAGTAGATGGGAAAGTGAATTCTAGTGCAGGCAGACACTCACACCAGGTCTGTCTGAGCTAATGCACTAAAATTAGCTGTGTGGCTGCAACATCACAGGCAGCAGCTTGGGCTAGTACAATCCCATCCGAACTCCTGGGTACATACTCAAGTGCCTAGCCCAAGCCACTGCTCATGACTGTGTGGCCACATTGTTATTTTTAGCACACTAGCTCAAGCAGACCTACTGCATGTGTGCGTATGTATATATCTCCAAACTGGGAATTACCCTACCAGCTTCTCTACAGATATTATTTAAAAGGCATCAAGTGTACAATCTGTGTAAAACAGACATGCCATGTAAAATATACATCTGTATCTGTAGTCTGAGCTGCCAGTACATATATAGTGCACAGAGACCAATTCTGACCCCACTGAACTCAATAAGGGGCTTGCCACTGACTTAAATAAGAGCAAAATTTGGCCCATATTCAGTAGGCTAAAGCACATGTAATTGAAATGTGTGCTCCTCTCTCTCAGTATCAGAGAAAGTCAATTCAATTTAATCCTTTAAAGCCAAGGTTAGGATGTCTTTAGTTCTTAGCAGGACAATCTGAGGATGAGTTTCCCACGCCCTCTTCCAGGATGAGAGAATTCTGCTTGGTTTTGGAGAAAGGTCGATTCTCTTAGGAAATTAAGTTATTTAGAATTCATGTATTTTTAAAATTTTGTGCACCTGGAACTTTGACAGAGACATTTTATAAATTAAAAATAAATTCATTTTAATCTAATGCATGTTTCCTGTGCTCATAAATTGCCCCTACCTTTCATTATCCTGGGATTGAGCAGAGACAGCATGAACAGCTAGGCTACGTCTACACTGGCCCCAAATTCCGGAAAAGGCATGCAAAGCAGGTAAGTCAGAACAGGGAAATCCGCAGGGGATTTAAATATCCCCTGCGGATTTAAATAAACATGTCCGCCACTTTTTTCCTACTTTCAGGTAGGAATAAGAGATCCTCCGGAAAAGGGCTTTATTCCGGAGGATCGCGCCAGTCTAGACGCTTTTTTCCGGCTTTTCCCCAAGCCGGAAAAAAAGCGGCGGACATGTTTATTTAAATCCGCGGGGGATATTTAAATCCCCCGCGGATTTCCCTATTCTGACTTACCTGCTTTGCATGCCTTTTCCGGAATTTGGGGCCAGTGTAGACGTAGCCCTAGAATACATACAGCTAGTTGGAAAGGGACCGCCTCCCCACATACATTTTTTCAAAACTGACAAAAATTAGTTTTTGTTGAAAAATGTCAACATTTTCACAGAAATACTGCAAATCTGAAAAAATCAAATATCTTCAGCCTTTGGCAATCCAAAAATGTTTAGTCAAAAACCCTGTTATTTTATTTGATTTTTTTAATGGAAAAAAACTGAAAATAATTGAGGAAAGCAGGCACTTTATGAACATTTTCATTTTTACAAAAAACCAATTTGCCATCAAAATAATTTTTTAATAAATTATCTTCATCCTGGCCTAACTTGGGCAGATAAGCACTTTGACGGTATCTGCTTGAATTAAATGTTTATTCACTTTTAAATTACATCTAGTCTGCTCAACCCTCAGCTGCGTCATACTTACACTCTGTGTAGCTGAGGTAGCTTTGGGGTGTGGAGAGTCACCATAAGCCACCTTTTTTTTCTCTCTTAGGCCTGCCTGATGCTCTACTTCAACTGTAAGGCTCTTGGGCCATAGACCAGCACCTAGCACAATGGGGTCTTGAACCGTAAGCAGGTGGCCTACGTGCTACAGTAATGTAAACAATATTATACTAGTTATAGCTGGGTCAAAACTCAGCTCAAGGAATAAGGAATGAGCCCACTCTCAGGGGAAACTACTTCCAAGTAGGCTGCCCTACAAAGGCCTCCTATGAGCCCATCCTCACACTGTCTTAAGTCAAAATTCAACTCTATTCTTAGCTGAGTTAGGGTACGTCTAGTCTGCGGGGTTTACCGGAGGTATCCCGGAAAAACTCTGCCGTGTCCAGAGAACGCGTTTGCTCTTCTGCTTTTTTTTTTTTTTGCGGAAGAGCAAACATGCTCTTTCGGGGAGCCCTGTATACCTCGTTCTACAAGGAATAATGGCTCCTCCGAAATAGGAGGCTTTTCAGCTATTTGGCCCCATCCTAGAAAAGCAATCGGAAAAAGCTATGCACATTGTGGAGCGCAATTTACGTAGCTTTTTCCGAAAAAAGGCTCTAGTGTAGTCCTAGCCTTAGGGGAGTACATTCAGTGAGTATGTGACAGGAGACATGACATCAAAATGAAGGCTGGCTGCACTGTAGAATCTACTGAGTCACTGAGGGATGACTACATTGTGGTACTGGCATGTTTGGCCTTGGGTGGTGGTTGGAAGAGTGCATCAAAAATCCAACAATCCACTCCTGGCACCAGCATGGAGCCATTGCATACAGGAACAGCATGGTTCCACCTATTTCCATCTGTGTCTCTTGGCTACTGCGGATGAAGAGATCTTGATAGTTTCCGGGCAAAAGAAGAATAGTGGAAAGTTCAAAGAGAATGGGGAAAAAAACCCACCTCTTCTGAAAGCACTCAGATGCAATGAATGCTTCCCTAGAAAACAGCTTTCCACTAGTGGTACTTAATTACACTTGAGAAAGAAAGTAGGACTGGAAACACCAATATTCCAGAGAAGAGTTTCCAAACCACAGAGAAGAGGAAAAGTACTTATTATACTAGGTGTGGCTGTTCCCCACTCCTTCTCCCCTTTCAGTAACCTGGAAAATGTGAAACTTTTCTACAACTTTGTAAGGGAAAGGAGGGAAGAAAAGGAAAAGGAAAAAAAAAAAGAGAGAAGCTATAACTGATTGTGAGCCAGCAGCCCAGACAATCCAGCTGGCAGTTTAACAGAGCATGTCCACATTCCAGACGGAAAAACAAACAGACTCAGCGACATTATGATGGAAATTTCACAGGGAAGATCCAGATTCGCCAATGGACGGATACCTCGCCCAGAAAATAAATCAGAACAGGCACTAAAAGGGATTGCAGGGCCAACAGAGGGGCATGAGAGGGTGGAAAAGGAAGGAGTTCCTTTCTTTCAAGAAACAATGAGGGGAGGGGCAGGAGGAACTTGACACATACCTCATCCCAGCTGTGCTGAGAACTTTGCGAATCCAAAGGCAGTGTGGAATAATTTTATCTCCTTTTCAGGGGCAATTTATTGATTAAAATAAACTGCACACATGTTGCACAATTTGGGACTCCACATTCCTACACCAATGATCTGATAAGCCCTGGTGATGACGATATGGCAATGTCTTAACAGAACTAGACTGATGACTCTCATCACGTATGTATGCACAGAAGGTACATGACGTATGATTTAGAGTTTAAACTCTGCTCATACGTGTGTGTATCTCTATGGAGATAAAAATAAAATGATACTAGGTTCATTTTTATGTGAAATACAAATCAAACCAAAAACCCACAGGAAGGGAAAACTCCAAGCAGTTCAACTGCACGGAATTACCACAACATCATCACCCTCAAAGAGGGGGAAAAGTTAAAGGAGGGCGAAGGTATAGCTCTTTAACTGAATGCTTGCACTGACATCCATGGGAAAAACCATAAATTTCAATGCATTCAAGCAGCCTCTATGGCTTTATAAGAATTAGTATTAAATGAGAACCTTCCTACAGGTGTTGTTTTTAATCTACTATATATTTGCGAGAGAGTTTGTGAGCAAGCAAGCAAGTCTGTCTGTCTGTTCAAGAACTCCTCCTAAACAGTAAGCTCTAGAATGACCAAATCTGTTGTATAGCTTTCTCTTATCATAACTTCAAGCAAGGTGAGGATTTGACTGTTCAATTCCCCCACCCCATGAGTAAGGGGACACATAAAACCATACAGAAAAGAGGCAGAATCACCAGGCAGGTGAAAGGGGATGGCTGGGGTACTCCCCTCCAAGACTATCTGAGCCCTGAGACTCCTAGCCCCCAGGGGTCCTTTAGAGAAGGAAACACTGTTGGCTGCTCCCCTTCATCAGAGTGCAAGGGGACAGTGCACAATTTGCTCCATTCCTCAATCTGGCTGGGAAATGCAGGGGGTAGATGAACCTGAACCTGTCCTAGCTGGGGACATGCACCCCTCTTCCAGCTGTGCCCGCTGGAGCTGCGCCAACCATGGAAAGGTGCTTCTCACCTGGCCCCAAAATGCTGTGGTGAGAGGCTGGGGTAGTCCTCTCTCCCCAGGGCAACCTCCATACAGAATCCCTCATCCCCAGTCCCACCCTGGAACAATGATTCATGTGAGGAAAAACAAAAATTAATTGAGTTAATGATGTGAGCAAGACCAGGTAAATCTTCCAGTGATCCTATACATTTTAAGCAAGCTCTGTCTCTATCATAAATTTGATAGGACTCAATTCCATAATGAATTCTAAAAGTTGCTAAATTAATGTCTGCAGAACTCTACTGGTTTCATCTCCATCCCATTGTGTCAAGACCTTTGCCTAAAGGGGAGTGAAACACTTGGATTCTTTCCTATTCCTCCTTCCACCCCACTGCATTGCTGCTGAATCAGAGGCTACGTTGCTACTGTGATCCTGGAAGTTTTTGCACAGGAATCACAGTGATTCAGAAAGGGGTGGAAGTGGAAGAGCTGGAGTACATACGCTGGCTTCAAGGTGGTAGCACTAACACTCCCAGAGTCCCATCAACAGCAGATTTGGTGTGCCCTGTTTTCATTATTTATGGAGTGTGATATGTGTCAAGGCATTTAACGAACACCTGGAACATGCAGGCTGTGCCCTGAGGAGCTGAAAATCATTTTCATGGAGGCAAACACAATACACAGGGAAACCACATATGCAGAAGATGGCAAACCACGTTGGAAGGTCTCATGAAAGGACTGCAATTGAAAGAGAAGGCTGAGTGTGTCTTTGGAGTGTTAGGATGTTCTAAGAATAGTGGGACACATGAAAGAAAATGAAGCTGAGGGTGATTAAAAGGAGACAAGAGAAGCAACTAGGAGACAGGATTATCAGAAGAGATGTGAGGGTGAAATTGAGATGGATTTTGAAAATGCACGTAAGGAGCTTAAACTGATGTAATAAGAGTCAGAAGGCAGTGAAAGGACTGGTGTAGAGCCCTATATAGATACAAAATTTTGTATCCACATCTGTAGCCACAAAAATGAGCCACAGATATTCACATCCACAGATTCGGATATCCATGGACGTAAAGGAGACATCCGCAGATTTGCAGGGCTCTAGATTGGTGCTTGCTACTGCCCAGCTATCTGGGGCCACTCAGAAATGGAATGATTGACTGTTTAAATTATGATTATCTCACTGATAAGGTGGATTACTCTCAAGTGTTACCTTAGAGAAAGTCCAGTTTAAGAAGGGCTTTATTTTATCTACTAGGGACCGGGACCAGAACCAGAACCAGAACGGAGACAGACTCTTGTCACATAATTGTGAGAAGTTCTTTTGTGTGCGTCTTGCAGAGAGAGTGAGACTCAAGGCTATATCCTCAGTGAATAACACAACAACTAGTTTTACGTAAGCCTCTCCAATTTTTAAGGCAGATGATGAAATGCTGCATGAATGAATGCATGAGCTTGGGCAGACACTAGCCTGTCGTCACAATTCATCTGGACAGTTAGGCTACATCTACACTGCACCCGCAGCTTGAAATAAGCTGCACAATTTGAGCTATGCAAATTGTGCAGCTTAGTTCGAGTCAATTTTGAAATAGCTTCTTTCATAATCTGGTGCTGTCCACACAGCACTTAATGTGAAATAATCGCTATTCCAAAATGTCCCTTACTCCTCGTGGAAGGACGTTTACAGGGACGTCAGAATAGCGAGCCTATTATATTTCAAAATAATGGGAGTGCTCAAAAGACATGGAAGTGCTATTTTGGGACACCTCCAGAATCCTGAAACAGTGCAGCAGTATAAACATAGCCTTACACTGTCATCTCATGAAACTGCAGACCTAGAGTTAAGGGCTGCAGGTTTGTCATGTGACTGAAAAAGTCACAGATACTTCAACTTCTGTGTTTGACTTCCATCTGGGAAGGTTCTAGGTGGGTCATGAGAGAAGAGTGGCAGGGCCAAACTGAGCGACTCTATATGCCAAACTGTAACACCCACAGCGAGGAGCTGGGCTCAGACCCATAGGACACAGGGGCCACTGCTGCTCGGGGAGAGTTTAGGGTGAGCTTGCTCTCCCATGCTTCCCCCACCTCCACGATCTTCCTCCCCTCACCTGGTCCAAAATGGGGTTGCAGTACAGGGGCAATTCATTTGAAAGATTTGGGTTTTTTTAATATATAAAACATAATGGAGCAGTGACTAAATTTTACTAGCTTTGTCATGACTGTTCTATGTTTGCTGGTAAGAAGAAATGCTGTGACAAATCTTCAGACATGCATATAATACTCATCTGCAATGGACATTTTGCTCAATGTAGTCAGCATACCCATAGAACAACCAGACAACTCGCTGCTTCACTCCAGGATCTGATGCGAGACTTGTCATGACTCAACAGTGCATGGCTTTCTGCATTATTCAGCAGGAAGTACAGGCAGCATTCTGATGCACTAACTAGTAACGCTGTTAGACAATAATGTAACTCAGGAGAGTTAAACTTTAACTTCCAACTCATCACTGAAACTCATCCTTCTCTACATCTTAACCCCATCCCTCAAGTGTAATTTCTTTAATGAAAACAAAGGAAGAAAAGGCCACTGCAAGAAAAGCCCAGTTCAAAGCTGCTGTTCAGGGACCAGACACACTCCTCCAAGTTATGCTGTTTTAAATGCACATTAAAAGACAGGTAATGTTCCCTCTTATCTGGAATATAAACGTGCCCTGAAACAGGCAAGGCTAGTTTTTCCATCCATATGGAAGGAAGGGCAAATATTAAACAGCATAAATAGACATAAATGTAGCAGAGATAAGGGGTGAGGGCAAGGGAAGGATGGCTTTTAACCATCTTTCTTATCCCTGATTCCTGGGAATCCATGGAGGCTGCTGGGAGCTCAGTACATTTGAAAGTTCAAGCCTCTTAGGGTATGTCTACACTACAAAGTTAATTCGAACTAACGGACGTTAGTTCGAATTAACTTTGATAGGTGCTACACCAGCGGAGCGCTTAGTTCGAACTAGGTAAACCTCATTCTACGAGGACTCAGCCTAGTTCGAACTTACTAGTTCGAATTAAGGGGTGTGTAGCCCCTTAATTCGAACTAGTGGGAGGCTAGCCCTCCCCAGCTTTCCCTGGTGGCCACTCTGGGCACCACCAGGGAAACTCTATTGCCCCCCTCCCGGCCCCAGACCCCTTAAAGGGGTACGGGCTGGCTATGGTGCCCGTGCCAGGTGCAAGCCTGCCAGCACCCAGCTAGCAGACCCTGCACCTGGCACGGCTCGAGCCAGCCACCCGATGCCCTCCAGCCCTCCCCCTCTTCCCGGGACCAGGCTGGCGGCTCCCGGGAGCTTGCCTGGGACTGCAAGAGGCGGGCACCCGCCAGGTCTAGTGTGGACATCGTGGACCTCGTCTATGACCTCCGCACTAGGTACAGGAAAGCGGCCGTCTAGGGCAGAAGAGCTGCCAGCCTGGCCACCCAGGAGCAGGTGTGCATGAAAATCAAGGTGGTCCACTGAGACCCCCGACCCTGAGCCCTGAGCTTACAATGGCCATACTGGGTCAGACCAAAGGTCCATCTAGCCCAGTAGCCTGTCTGCCGACAGCAGCCAACCCTAGGGACCCTGGAGGGGATGGACCGAAGACAGTGACCAAGCCATTTGTCTCGTGCCATCCCTCTCCAGGCTTCCACAAACTTTGGGCAGGGACACCACTCCTACTCCCGGCTAATACCACTCCATGGACCCAACCTCCATGACTTGATCTCATTTCTCTTTAAACTCTGTTCTAGTTCTAGCCTTCACAGCCTCCTGCAGCAAGGAGTTCCACAGGTTGACTCTTTGCTTTGTGAAGAACAACTTTCTGTTACTAGTTTGAAGCCTGCTACCCATTCCTTTCCTTTGGTGTCCTCTAGTCCTTCTATTATGGGAACTAATGAAGAACTTTTCTTGATGCACCCTCTCCACCCCACTCATGCTTTTATAGACCTCTATCCTGTCCCCCCTCCGTCTCCTCTTTTCTAAGCTGAAAAGTCCCAGTCTCTTTAGCCTCTCTTCATATGGGACCTCTTCCAGACCCCTGGTCATTGTAGTTGCCCTCCCCTCTCCCACCCTCTCTCTTCCCCTCTCCCACCTCCTTTTCCCAGTCTCCCCGCGTTTTCTTCAATAAAGAGAGATTCTATTTTTGACCACACGTTTTCTTTATTTTGTACATCAGGAAGGGGGGCTAGGGAAGGGTAAATGGAAGGAGGTGAGGGAGGAATGGGGTACGAGCCCCTGATGGAGAGAACTGGGCTGGCTCTATGGGCTTCTGGGGGTGGAAGCTCTCCTGCAGCCCCCCAATTGCCCCCTCTCCCCAGATGGCAGCCTGCGGCAAGTGCAGCCGGTCTGATGGCCGAGTGCTGTGATGTGCCCAGTGTGGGCACTCAGGGCACTCCAAGCCAGGACTGCTTTGCAAGCAGGGAACCCCTGAGAACTGTCTGTCCGGGGTGGGGGTCGGGTCCCTTTAAGCGCAGCCCTCGGCTAGCCTGAGGCAGCAGCTCCACGCTCTAAGTCCTCATCTGATGCCCTGCCGGCACTGCTTCCGGCCATCCTTAACCCCGGTTCTGGGTCCACTTAATGTGGACATGCTAGTTCGAATTAGCAAAACGCTAATTCAAACCAGTTTTTTAGTCTGGATCCGTTAGTTCGAATTAGCGCTGTAGTGTAGACATATCCTCATTTACAGATTTAGGAGCCTAATTTGAGGCATTTATTTTAAAGTCTCAGCTATAATCTGTATACCCATGCACCTCTCTATTTTATTTATGAATCAAATTAGCAACATTTATACAACATTTAAACAACATTTTAACCTGGAATTGCATCATGAGAAGATGGGCTATGTGGCTGAATGTGTTCAGTACCAGTCATATAACACTGGACCAAAGCCTAATACTTTCATGTGCTCTTTTCTCCCATTTATGCATGTCATTTTTATGGGGATGGGAAAAGACAAGAGGGAAAAGGATAATCCCATGGTAGAAGGTGGAAAGAGACTGGGGTGTCAGTTCCTTGAATGAAGGGTTTGGGTGCACAGCATTCTACTTACCTCTAGATTCATGAGCTTGCGTCGGCTCCAGCAGTGAAGGATCTGAACATGGCTCTATAGAGCACCAGCTTTCTCGGTTTATCTGAAAAAGTATAAAGTACAAAGTAAATGTCAACAGTGAGGCCATTTTTGGGAGTACACTGCTCCTGTTTTAAGGGCATCGTGCTCTTGCTGCCTAGAGACATGTCTGGACTTTCCCATCATTGGCACTGTGCTGACTTAAAGACTGAGCATCCCGGCTGGGCCCACTGTGCTGCACTACGGATAGGCAGCCTCCTGTCTGCAGCGTGACACAGCGGGCTGGTTAACCACTTAAACATACACGTTAGCCAGTTAAAATTTTTAATGGGATTTTACAACCCTAGTCCACAGCTCCATTATCACGGGTATTTTGGCCTGCTTGAGGTTTGGGGGCAGAATAAGACTTGTCAGACCCTAGCTACAGGGGAATTCTCTCCCTCCCTGCCCACCCCCGAAGTTTCCACCATTGAGGGAGCTCCCTCAACCTGACTAATTTAATTCTACTTCCCTGAGTTAGGGATGTAAAAGAGTAGTCGATTAGTCAACTACCTGATAAGCCTGTGCTGGCTCTTACTACATTTAAACTGCAGAGCAGCAGCAGGGGTAGCTCCTTTGGAGCGCCTTCCCTTACTGACCAATCGTAGTCGTCAAATTGTATCGACTACACAATTACCCAGTTACCCGCCTCTTAACATCCTTACCCTGAATAACAGATTATGTTAACTAGACTGTGAGGGAAAAGCACCATGATTTCTCCAGCTGCAGGAGAGGAGACCTTCTCTTTAGCGGGACAACCCCTCTTCTTTGGATGCCGATGTCCACCTCTGTTTGCTTTCGCCTTTGGCTTTTCCTGGTTTAGCTCTGGGGAGCCATCTCAGAAGTTGGCAGGGCCTCAGCTGCAGCAAACACTTCACAAGTGAAGCTGAGGGGAACAAATCTCCCTAAAAGTCAAATGCAGTCCTGGGATCTGGCTGGCAAGGAGACATGGCTGAGCCAAACTCTCTGTCACTGAAATAAAAGATTGACTTTCTCTTTGGAAAGTTCTGCAGCACAAATGGCTGGGGGAGCCGCCAGGGAGGCAGTCACAACTGCAGGGAGCTCCTGGGGGCAGGGCATTACATCGCTGCCAGTGACTGACACCAGAGGTCTGGTTCTGCCCCCACGCTGCAAGCAGACCAAAATATCCATTGTAATGGACCCGCGGACCTCAGCAGACAAAAGAAAGAAAAGGTGCAAAGTTTTATCACACTTCAGTGTTCTTGGTCACTGTACGTGGAACTAGGCTATGACATCTGCCACCTCTCAGCCAGCCAGTGCTACAGCAGAGCCGGCTGGGTAAGTGACAGAAATAAAAACAATCAGCTGCCTGGAAAAGCATTAGTCACCCTGCTCTGATGTCCTGCCTACATCTTACTACAATACAGTTCCATCCAACAAACAGCTCTCATATTATACAGCTTTCCTATTGCCTCCTGTGTGCCAAGCATATCTCAAAATGAACTTTCAAAGGAATAGGATGTGTATCTGTTTTAAGTAGCAAAGAAATGACCAAATGTACTACATCATCATTTTCCAAGCTCAGTGGGATATCCTGCTGGTGTGACCAGGAAGCATGACACAGTGTTTACAGGGCTAGTCTTGGATTCGGGAGAACTAGGTTCAAGTTAGAGCTTCATTTCCTGTGATACCTTGGGCAAGTTATTTGTCAGTCAGTGCCTCAGGTCCCCATCTACTGAATGAGCACATCACTGCTGCCCTGCCTCAGGGGGGCACTGTGAGGAGATACAATGAAGATGCTCAGGTACTATGATATTGAGGGGCCCAGAAGAACTCAAGGTCAGGTCTACACTTACTCAGGAGATTGATCTCCCACGGTTTGATTTACCAGGTCTAGTAAGGTCCTGTGGGTCATGAGGAATAAGGAAAGTTGATCGGGATGCCACAGAAATTCAACTTAAGGTATATCAGCTCCAGCTACGCTATTCTCATAGCTGGAGTTGTGTATCTGACGTCCACCTTTTCCCCCAGTGTAGACCTGGTCCAAGACAGAGTGGGAACCAGAAAGCCTTATAATTATTTCAAATTTTACATGCCTACAACCAGTTTAAGTGACAGCTATGATGAAAAAGATGAGTGGTTTAATATTAAATATACTAGCTAAGAAGAAGTATAAAAATGCATGAAGAGTGAGGAATGGCAGATGCAGGGAAAGAACTGGTACTGTCCCATTCATATATATTGAATAATACCTGGGAAACACTCATGCACAGCATATAACTAAATAGTTTGGTAAAGTCTGTCGACATTATATAAACCTAGTTTAAATATGTAGGGCTCGTCTACATTGGCCCCTTTTCCGGAAGGGGCATGTTAATTTCAGAGATCGCAATAGGGAAATCCGCGGGGGATTTAAATATCCCCCGCGGCATTTAAATAAAAATGTCCGCCGCTTTTTTCCGGCTTTTATAAAAGCCGGTAAAGAGCGTCTACACTGGCCCCGATCCTCCGGAAAAAGCGCCCTTTTCCAGAGGATCTTATTCCTACTTTGAATCCCCCGCGGATTTCCCTATTGCGATCTCTGAAATTAACATGCCCCTTCCGGAAAAGGGGCCAGTGCAGACGTAGCCGTACTGTTTAGAAACTGGGTTTTTTGAGTTTCAGATTCAACTCTTCAGGAAATGGGGCAGCAAGACTGATAGGATATGTCTAATACAGAGAAGTTGCAGCTCTCCGTTCCTTGGTTTACATGCAAGTCGTTCATACTTGAGAGCATGACAGTAGGGACAAGCAAATACCATAGAAAAATTCTTCCACCACTCCAAGTCAAACCAGAAACTCTTTGGAACAGATACTCTGGCTTTCACTGACAAATCTAGAGGAATGATCTGCAAACACATAGCAACATAAATCCAAGTTTGCCCAAGATCATGCCCCTGAAGAGAATCTAGGATGGCCATTTATTTGTGGCATGGGGCCAACATTCTCCCCATTCAATACCTGCTTGCACCAAACCTCCTCTTGCAAATGTCAGACCTGATTCTCCTCTCACAACTATTTTACACCGGAATAGCCCCATGGTATCAAGGGAATTACACCCATTTTACATCACAGGAAGGGAGAGGAGAATAATACCTAATGCTGTCCTGTCCTACGAATACTGCTTGGAAAAAAGATAGGCCATATGCAACTGATTAAGAAACTTGATATAACAAATTGCATTCTTTTTTTTCTATCATAAATACTTGAATTCTCTGAAAATTCAGTACAGATTTTGACAGTCTTTTCAACGGATAATTATTTGTGATTTTCCCCCCATAAGCCAGCCAGCTCCACTCTTTCTAACCTGTGACTTAACCAAATATATAAACTGCTGTACAGGCAGTCCCCGACTTAGCAGTTACGAACTGGGCTGCCCCGGAGTACACGGACTGCGGGACCTTGCGGTCCCACCGCCCGTGTACTCCGGGCGAGAAAAGCTGCTCCGCGTCTCCCTGGTCTGTAGACCAGGAAGACGCGGAGCAAAGCCGCTGCCCGCCTGCCCCCTCCCCCCCCCCGCGGCTTTGCAAAGCCTCGGGGGGGCTTGGGCAGCGATACAGCCCAGGCGCGCCTCGGCTGCTCTGCTGCCGACTTCCCCGAGGCTTTGCAAAGCCGCGGTGAAAGCCGGCAGCGGGACAGCCCAGACGCCCCGCGGCTGTCCCGCTGCCGGCGTCCTCAGAGGCTTTGCTCCCCATCTCCCTGGTCTGCTGGTCTCCAGCAGACCAGGGAGTCTGGGAGCAAAGGCGCGGAGGACCCAGGCGGCGGGACCGTGGTGCGTCTCGGTCCACCGCCCGCGTCTTCCTGGTTTGCTGGGGTGGGGGGGGGGGCGCAGCTAGTATGCCCCTCCCCCCCCCCAGCAGACTAGGCTTTTCTCCAGACGCCTGTGACAGAGCAGCTGGGGTGCTGCCGGTTGGTCCCGCAGCGCCGCTCTAGGCGCTACTGGACCAACCCAGCAGCACCCCAGCCGCTCTGGTCCTGATTCAGCTGCTGCTGGTCAGTTTCAGCAGCGGCTGAATCAGGACGCCTGGGGCAGAGCAGATGGGGTGCTGCTGGGTTGGCCCAGTAGCGCCGACGAGCTGCTCTGCCCCAGGCGTCCTGATTTAGCCGCTGCTGAAACTGACCAGCGCTGACTACAGGAAGCCCGAGGCAGAGTTGGTCTGCCTCAGGCTTCCTGGAATCAGCTGCTGATCAGTTTCAGCAGCAGCTGACTTGGGGAGGCTTGGGGTTCTTAAGTTGATTCTGTATGTAAGTCAGAACTGGCGGTCAGTTTCAGCAGCGGCTGAATCTGGACGCCAGTTCCGACTTACATACAGATTCAACTTAAGAACAAACCTACAGTCCCTATCTTGTACGTAACCCGGGGACTGCCTGTATTCTAAACTAATTAACAGAGGTAATGAAAGGCTACTACTGAAGAGAGCTCTTAACAAGCCTACTTTTAGACATAAATTATTTTGGATTCCCTATTTTGAATCAATACAAAGTCTGCTTTTAATAATACGCTCCAGGATTCA
The DNA here is from genome assembly GCF_052426305.1 of Pelodiscus sinensis. Classification (NCBI taxonomy): domain Eukaryota; kingdom Metazoa; phylum Chordata; order Testudines; family Trionychidae; genus Pelodiscus; species Pelodiscus sinensis. The sequence goes on from NC_143065.1 coordinate 32,727,173, forward strand.
TTTAACACCACTAATGCAGGAAGAATATATATTATACACCAATATAAAAACCAATAAAAGTACTTGTGTAAATGAATGATGTCTGCATGACAGAAAGCCAAAACAGCTGCATTTCAGAGAAGATTACTCAATAACAGAAAAATTGGGCGACCTAAACATACCTAAACTAAAGGCCATCCACTTAAACTTCCTTACCAAAACCCTGCTTCATCCTCCTCATCCCATCCCAAATCAACAAGTAGTCCTGCAGCACCTCAGGCCTGTTCTATACTAAAGGGGAAAGTTGACTTAAGATAATGCAACTCAGCTACGTTAATTACGTAGCTGGAGTCCAAGTATCTTAAATCGTGTTTTGGTGCTGTCCACACAGCGGGAGGTCAATGGGAGCACATGCTCTCATTGACTTCCCTTGCTCCTCATGAGTAGCAGGACTACCGGTGCCAATGGGGGGTGCCCTCTCAGTTCAAATTAGTGGGTCTTCATTAGACCCACTAATTTGATCCCTGGAAGACTGACTGCGGGATCACTGATCTTCTCCGTATTGCAGACAAGTCCTTAGAGACTAACAAAAAATATTGTATCATGTGCTTCTGTGGGCAAAACCCACTTCTTCAGATAGTTTACACTCGACAGCGACAGAATATTGAAGCAGGGGGCAGACAAGTGAGACTGATCACAAAAAATCAGCCTCAGTTCCATCTTCTACTGGCCTCTGTCACAACCTAGAGATTTTATCATGGACACAGAACCATTATCAATCACTAAAACTAGTTCCCACAGTCTTTCTGCTTCTTTAAAAGGGATGTTAGTAAGAGAAAGACAGACTGATTGCTTTCAAAACATTCAAAGCCCTTCTTTCCCTCTGCACCCACACTGATTGTGAGCTGCCAAAGGCTTGGATCTTGATTTGCTAGTGTTGGAGCAGAGATAATATGGCACCATATAAATGGCAGCAGGAAATCTGCAGCATTCTCGATGGACAGAGCTTCTGTATGCAGACTTTTGGAAAAAGGTCAGCAGGAAGCCATGTAGTTTCACATGCACAGGACTGAAACTGCTGAAGACAACAAACAGATCAAAGACGCATCTCCACAACACTCAAAAACAGTACTCCTGAGGTCTGTGTTTGTTTAAGAGCTGTATTTAATGGACCAGAGTATAAGCAGGGCAGACAAGCCGCCAGCTCAGTACCAAAGTGGATTCAACTGGGCCAGCACTGCTATAGCTGTGCAAACTTGTGGCTTCCAGAAACTCAGAGCCAGCCTACTGAAGACATTTACTTTAAAATCCAAAGCAACTTACTAGAGAAACCTCTGTGCAGAGTAAAAGAAAGAGGAGACATAAGACAGTCTGCTAGACAAAAGGGACAGTTAAGTTACATTCTGCATCATGTGGGAACAATTAGTGACCACCAGCTCTTATTTCCTTCAGTTAAACACAGAGATCTTTCATTTTAAAGATCCACAATGGCATCCCCCCCCCCGGCCTTTTCCTGTGCTCAACAATGTATCTCAGTGGAGTTCTCCAACATACTTCTAGAAAATACTGTACTCATTAATATTCCATTTCACTGGCTCAGTTGCCTCTTCTCAGATAACTTCTTAAACTTTCACTTTCCTCTTCTTTCCACGCTATGTCTAGACTGTCACTTTCCCCAACCCCCACCCCATCCCTCCCCCACCCAAAAAGGGTACACAAATTGTGCTCTGCAATTTGTGTACCTTTTTCTGATTATTTTTGCAGAAGAGGCTTTTCTGAAATTTGGCATGTCTACAGTGGGCCAAATTTGGGAAAAGCCTCCTCTTTCGGAAGAGCCCTTCTTCCCCATAAAATGAGGAATACAGGGTTTCCGAAAGAGAGCGTCTGCTCTTCTGCAAAAAATGTTGGAAGAGCAGATGAGTTCCCTGGATGCGGCAGAGTTTTTCCAGGATACACTCTGTATCCCGGAAACACTCCGTAGTCTAGACATAGCCCCAGAGGGCTCACATTTAACATTTGGTTCAAAGTCAGTGCCTCAGCAATAGATGATCTGGCGCATCTTCATCTCTTATTCACAACTATAGTCTCACCAGAGATTTTACTAGTATGAGACCTGAACGTGGGCCCTAGTGTTTCCTTTCCAAGAGAAGTGTTATATTAAGTCTCATTAACATCAGCGGCTGTCATAACAAATGCCATCAAAAGCAGGATTCTTTTACAAGACTCATGCTAGTTTGAACTGTGTAACACGGCTCTGCTGGTACTGCATTATAGTACTGGCCGTATAATAAGAGAGCTTACTCATAACTTGAAATTTCCAAAAGGAGTGACAGATAAGACAGGGTAGTTGTGGACACTAAGATGTTTTAACAGAAGGCAGCCTCATTTCCATTCTATTCTCAAAGTGTTCTCCTCCACTTCACATATTATCTCAACATGAAGAAGTCTTCCACTATTTAAACGGTTTGCAATTTTCAACCTTTTGATGGCAGTATGATAAATTAAATTGAAGTATCTCAAAAAGAGGAACCAGATAGTTTTAGATTTACTTGCCTTAAAAATCTCTACTGATTTGTTTCCTTCTTTGTTATTTTAAATAAGTCTGAAATGAATATGTGAAGTTAAGCTTGTGCATAAATCCTTTCCAAATTAGGGATATTAAAGACTAGTTGATTATCCGAGAAGCATTTGCTTATCGGATAGTCTGTTGACCAATAGACTAGTCGATTTCTCCGCCCCGCCCCCCCTTGCTGCCTCTATAATATAGAGGCAGCAAAGGGGGAGGAAAGGGGTACTTCAAAATGGCAGTGTCACACAGCTGTGCAGCGGTGCCACTTTGAAACCCCAAGGTGGCGTTACAAAGGGGCAGTCCCCAGCTGACCTCGGGCTCCATGGTTTTCAAATGCACAAGAGGACTGGGGACTCTTGTACATTTCAAAGGACGCACCCGTGTGTAGCCCGGAATAGGCAGGACTTCCTGCTGGCCCCGGGCTGTATGCAGAGTTCCGCATCCCTCCTTTGAAATGTACAAGAACCCCAGTAAGTGCCTATCGCCTAGTCAAGCAGTCGATTGAAATTCTATCGACTAGTCAATTAACCACATTTTAACATCCCTAGTGAATACTGCCATATCTCCAAGTCTCCAGGGGCACAAGTATTCAGAAAAGGTCCCTTGGGTCATATTAATAAGTAAGTGGAACAAATGGGATAGGGCTAACAACAGCTATGGTTTATAGAGGGAGTAGAGAAGAGGATCCTATAACCAGAAGACCTGTTGAATTGCTAGATAAATTGTTGCTGTGTAGTCTAAGAACACCAGGAGCTACTCAGACTGCAGCATTTCTTTTGGCAATCTTCCAAACAAGAAAGTGGATGAATGTCCCAAGAACATGATTTAACATTTGACAGCAGTGAGGTCCCTTCCCCATCAGCTGGGACTAAATTGCTGCTGAAAATCATGCTAGTGCACATACATATTAGCTGCAAAGAATGTACTTGAAATGTTTATATTTCCTGCACACACATCTCTTTCCAAATTCCAGGTAGCTGAAACTTACAGGCAATCTTAAAATGTCCTATTATCTCAAATGAATCTGAGTGATCCCTTCCACTTCTCCCTTGAGAAACAAGCCATGTCAAAACAAGTTAAACCTACAGCGTATTAAATGTATCTCCTTTCCCCTCAAAACTGAAACAGAACACACATCCCTCCCCCAAAAAATGCTGGCATGAGTTCAACATTACAGCTGTGAAATCAAAGTAACACCCAAAAGTTTAAGGCTTGCTTCCCACATGAGGCATTGTATAGCTTATATATTTGATTGGAATGCACAAAAACCAAACAAACGTGAATGTTTTTATTTAGTGAACAAACAGGACAGTAAACTAAATGCACAGAGGTAAGATAAAAATTATATAAGTTAACACTTGGAGAAACCGAGGGTTTAATTATAAGGTTAAACCTGAGTTTAATAGTCTGCAGCATATTGAGTTTAGAAAAAATGTTGCTCCAAGTTTTGCTGGCTACAAGAGTCCTATAACGACGACTGCACTGACAGTTTATCACACATAATATCATCTGCCAAAACCCATTACAGTCTTATACATAGAACAGAGCAATCTATCTGAACCACAGGTTGAAATTCTGGTCAATTCACTTTCAAAATGTCTTTAAGTGCTTATTTCCACCCTTTCAGATTGTGTGAATGCATTTATGGTCGGATGCGTAGCACCTAGATACCACAGTGATTGTCACCTTACATGTCGGTCTGTCTAGGTATTTCTATATAAGTAGCCCTTGACTGCCAGTATTGCTTTGCTGAGTTTTAAAACATGAGAATTGTAAATATTTAAAAATTCAGGGCTGAGCATCTGCAGTGAAAACTGCAGTAAATAGCTCACTGTACATTTCACAGCATCTTTGCTGTTTCATGCTTATGAAATTATTAGCTATAGGTCAGAGAACTCAAATCTTCCTTGCAGAATTTATAAACTGAATGAATCCAATCGTTTGGGAATTTTTTCCTCTGCTCATTTCTTCTCGGTTAGGGAAACTGAGGGTTAGATCTCCTATTGAGAAACCATTGATTTTAGTAGAGAACTAGGTTGTATTATATCAGGCCTGCACAACTCGGAAAGCGACGAGGGCCACATTACTACAGTAAACTTCTGATAATCCGGCACCTTTAGGACCCAGGGGGTGCCGGATTATCAGATATGCCGGACTATCAGAAGGGGGGGCTATGAGGGGTCTGGAGTGGGGTGGGAGGGGATGCCACCCCAGACCCCTCATAGCCCCCCCTTACGATAGTCCGGCTCTGCCCCAGGCGTCCCTGATTCAGCTGTTGCTGGTCAGTTTCAGCAGCAGCTGAATCGGAGATGCCTGCAATAGAGCAGCTGGGGTGCTGCCGGGTTGGTCCCGCAGCGTCAAAGGACGGCGCTGCGGGACCAACCCGGCAGCACCCCAGCTGCTCTGCCCCAGGGGTCCCCGATTCAGCCGCTGCTGAAACAGATCAGTGGCTGATTCCAGGAAGCCCGGGGCAGAACTGCTCTGCCCCGGGCTTCCTGGAATCAGCCGCTGATCTGTTTCAGCAGCGGCTGACTTGGGGACCCTGGGGCAGAGCAGCTGGGGTCCTGCCGGGTTGGTCCCGCAGCGCTGAGGGGCGGCGCTACGAGACCAACCCAGCAGCACCCCAGCTGCTCTGCCCCAGGCGTGGGGATTCAGCCTGCTGGTGAAACTGACGCTGCTGGTCAGTTTCAGCAGCGGCTGAATCCCCACGCCTGGGGCAAAGCAGCTGAGTGCTGCCAGGTTGGTCCCGTAGTGCCGCCCCTCGGCACTGCGGGACCAACCCAGCAGCACCCCAGCTACTCTGCCCCAGGGGTCCCCAAGTCAGCCGCTGCTGTGTGTCTCCACTTGTGTGTCTCCACTTGGCCTCCTGGCATTTGTCTCTCCTTCACCCTGCCCCTTGGTGTCTTCCCCTTTCTCCTGACCTGCCCCCCTCTCCTCAGCACAAGCCCCTTCCCCTACCCTACCAAGATTCTGCCTTTTTGAATCCAGCAGTCGCTGGCATCTGCCGGCGTCCTGCCCTCTGGCTCACGCCCCGCCTTCTCGTGCCAGAGCTGCATGCAGGCAGCCTGGTGGCGAGAATCGCCACACTTCCCCCTCCCTGGCAGCGCTCTGCTCCTCCGCCCGGCCAGCAGATCAGATGGGGCCGCGCTGCCCATAGTTATCATGGGCCGCACAGTGAGCTCTTGTGGGCCACATGTTGTGCAGGCCTGATTTATATCAATACATTTGTAAGACACCCCTACACAATGATGATGAGTACAGCATAGGAACCCAAACAGCACAGTTACCAATACCGTAAGGTTCTCTAGTTTCATGGCGCTACACAAATTCAGTATCTTATTTTGAATCTATTTTGAAATGGCTTATTTTGAAATTTGGCACATCTACACAGCACCAAATTTTGAAATAATGCGCTATTTTGAGCCATCCCTTATCCCTCATGCAATGAGGTATACTGGGATGGCAAAACAGCACACCCATTATTTCGAAAAATATTTTAAAACAACAGGAAGCTTCTGTAGATGCGGAGTAGCTACTTCGGGATACCAGAGATATCCTGAAATACCTGTGAAGTGTAGACGTACCCTTAGAGGTGGATCAGAGCATCCTGAATTTATACTTGGCTGCCTAGAACTATAGTAAGCCATGCAGCAGGTGGAGATTGGGTACTGTAGAGATACTGCTTCCCTTCCCCCACATCTCCTAGACTGGTGTGCAGGAAAGAAGAGTGGCACAAAATCACTTTATCAGCTTCATGACATCCAGTGTCAGAATTCCCTAGTAGACCGTTAAACCAACTTTATGATCTTTGTGCTATACAGTGACACAGCAAGGCCAGATAGCAGGGGGGCAGTTCTGCTCCCAAAATGTCAGGAATTTGAGTTGTCCCCACGAACAGGAGAGCAGATTATTTTTTAAATCAGCGGAGGGAAATTATTTTTATCCTCTCAACCCCAAAATGACTGAGTATTGTTTCAAACTGTACAAAAAATAAGCTTCAGGCAGTCTAAAAATAGAAAAATTCAGCCCCAAAGTCTAATACTTAAGAAAGTTATGAGCACCTAAAAATAATTAGTTAGAACTGAATTTTTTTTGCAACTTTACCTACAAGTAGCTGTAACCAAAGCAAGTGCAACCTCACTTACATACCGTAGCTGAAACAGAACTAGTTCTTCTGTGTTCAATGCTTATCCCAAAGATCTTCTCAATCAGCCTATTTTTTAACTTCAGATGTCACTGAGATCATCTGTTTAAAAAAGCAGGGTAGTGCGCACCAATGCATTACTGGCAACACTTGATTCAAGAGTCCTTTGAGAATCAGGTCAATGAGCCTATGTGAAAGCTACTTGCTGTGCTGTCTTATTTTCACCATAATTTCAAAGGCAGACTTACTAGTAAAGGGCATTTTTGTTTGTTTGAACTGATGTACTGATAACTGACATTTGGACACTTGAGGCTAAGGAAACAGTATCCCACTCAAACCAAAACAACGACCTGGGACAATCCTCCTACCTTCTATAAATAGTTTAATTAAAAAAAAAAAATCTTTCCTTGCCTAAGGGTCTGATCCAGATGTCATTGACATCAACAAATGATTGGTCATAGAGTTTGCCTGGTGTTGCTCCGATATCTCTAAAATTAGCCCATGCTGTGTTGTAGATGGCAGATTAAAACATGAAGCAGTAAAAAAACACGATAAATGTTACTGTAATTCCTGACTGTTTGGGTCTCTATGTTCCATGAGTTAGCATGGTATGCATGCAAACACTGAATAACTTTCAGGAACAGTATCACCCACTGTGTTGGAAGCTGACTGGAAAAATATTCAGGTGATTTCGTAAGACCCATATTTTGTTATAAATTCTAAGTTTTACTTAACAAAACTCAAGTTAGGAAACTGAGGACTTCAGAAATGCAAGTAACAGTTGAGTCTAGATCATAGCAAGTAACAGTTTAGTCTAGGCAGTCAAACTCAGCTTCCCAAAAGTGTGCTTTTTATGTAAACAGTTGGATGTCAGGGGATAACAATGCTTCCTATCTATTGTAGAAGACCATTCAACACCACCGCTAACACTGTTTGTACAATGTGTCTGCACATTTATTTTGTCTATGACTCAGAGTGATGTCTAGAGATTGCTTCCAGTTTCTTGTAATCAGCATAATTAGAAAACTTAATTAGAGATAATATTAGAAAACAAGTCATCAAATCCAATATGGCCAGAAAACCAGAAAAGGTTTCTAGGAGCAGGAGAGGAATGCATAAAATGGGAGCCAAACATAATCATCCAATCTCTAGGTGAATGTGAGTTGGCAAGTGCCAGGCTTACGTTAGTGAAGGTAGAATAGGTCAGGGAATCAATTAAGAAAACGTATCATGGAAAAAATAACTACACTGCTTATAATTCTGTATTTAAAAAAAAAAAAAAAAGGATAGCTTTTCTACCTTCACCTCTGACAGAAAGAATGGAAAAAGACTTTAGGAGCCATAACGTTCGACTAACAAAAATGATCCATGCAGCCAGAGCCACCTATCCATACAGCCCCCCAAGCCCTCCAGTTTCAAAAGGGTGACTGTCCTCATGAGTTAAGATATCAAAGTCAGGCTGTGTTATGAAGTTACTTGGGCTGCCTTCCCATTTCCAACCGCTGTGCCAGGAAACTGTTCAAGCTCCAAGCAGAGCTGTTACAGTGACAGAACATTCCCAGACTGCCACCATACTGTTTGGTGGAGTACTAATTTTAGATTGGAGGAGAGCGCCCTGGACAGTTAGCCAAGAGGCATTTCTGGTTCTAGCTTCCACCCTTTTAAGACAAAACATTTGAACAAACAAAAACAACCCCTCTGCCCCAAAATAGAAAAGCTTTATACAGAACAAACAGACAGAGAACACTGACAAAAAAACTATCATGCCTTTTTGGGTTGAACACATAGTCCTCAGGGGGAAGTGCAGAAGACCAGTGGGTAAAATGTCTTTAGTTCGAAAACAACTTAATACGGGAAGGCTCAATACATCTTTTAGGGAAGTTTACAAAATATCTGCAGTGCCACTGATGATTTTGATGGAAAAGAAAAGAGCTAAGTCAAGCACTTGAAAAAGATACATTGAACAGTATGTTTCTATCACCTCTCAAAGCATGTCATAGCAATAGTAAAATCACTTGATGTTTGATCATTTTAATAAATACTCAGGATCTAAAAACTGCACAGTAACCTCCTGCTCCCCTTTCAAAGGAAGCACACGAAATCTGGCTGTCTGTGGTGCATTTAAAGCAGAGAGTAGATTCATGTATCCAAGATGAGTAAGTAGCACTAAAGAATAGGAAGTGTAAACAAACAATACTGTACCTTTAACAACACAACATCTACAGTCCTGTCCACCTTGGAAATGTCACACAGGCTGTACCGCCTCTTGTGTCGTTCATACATTTTGTCCAAAAAAAGAAAAAGAGAGGCAAAACGCAAGGAGCAGAGCCCACCATTAACTCCAGGATAAACTCGGCAAGGCAAACCGTCCAAATCTCTCACATATGCGCTGAGAGAAGTCTCTGCATCTCAGTGTTCCTTGAATCACATCAGCTGCTCCAATTCTCTTAACAGGAGAAAAGAAAATCCCAGAGCTGACACTGTTTGATTAAAGTCTTCTTAGAACACCAGGTCACTTATGCAAGTAACGTAGGAATTTATAGCAAACAAGACAGATATGTTCAGAGAGATTACTGTAAATATGAAATTTAAAATAATATTAGGTGATGAGGATGGCACCAGCATTCCTGTTACAGTTGATAAAAAAAAAAAGCCATGAGTTTTCTAGCCAATGTTAATGGCAGAAAAGCACCAAAATTAAATACTGGAAAGCGAGAGTGAGAACAAAAGCCAGATGTATGCAACTGGAACTGTGTAACCTATCAAAAAAAACAGAAAAAAAACACCCTAGGCTAGACTCAAACACAACGTGTCTAATTCAAAGAAGAAAAGACTATCCAATCCAAAGAAAATATTGTTGCTGATAGACTTTCATTCACTGTTCAAAGATGTAAAAGAAAAAAACAACATTCACTGTTCAAAGATGTAAAAGAAAAAAACAACAAAATATACACTTTCTTTCTTTCTTTCAAGTAAGTCCACCGTTAACAACGCCAAAGGGATTGGTCTTGAATAAGTTTAAATTTCTAATGGTAGCTCAGGGTAAACGGGGAAAAATAAATAAAATAAAGCCACTCCCTCTTGATTTCAGCTGGAACGTCACTGCTTGCCTTTTTAGTGCGGCACCAGCGTTCTTTGAGTCTTGAAAACTTAATTGCAGTTGTGGGGAAATGATTCATCTTTTTTGGAGAGCAATAAAGAAGGGAGACAACAGGGTTTTCGTTTTTACCCCATTTCTCTCATCTCAAGACGAAGACTCTCGGTGGCTGCGGTTAATGGATAGAGCTGAAGCAGAGTAAAAATGTGTATCTTAAAGAAAAGGACCAGGAGAAAAGACAGCCCTTCTCCCCACCTTTGCCTAAGGTAAATTAAGAGAGACAGTCACAGGCTTATAGCTTCTCCAGAATAGGAATAGAAACTTGTGATTAAATATGTGGCGGTGGGGGGGAGAGAAGGAGGAAGGAAACCAGCCATTTCAGTGTCTGCTCTGTCTTCCCTGCACAGCAGAAGCAAAAGGCTTCAAGGCTTGTTATAATATTTATTAGATTAAAAAAAACCGATCATTCCCTCTTGTCTGTTTTAATCTGAAAAGCAGTGTGTTTAAGCAAAGATTTTAGTTCTCTTTAATGCTGGTCTAGCCTGCAAGTCTCCTTCTCTCTCAATGGCTCATTCACATCAGCTGGGCCCTCAATTCACACTGCCACATGGTTTCCTGTTTTCAAACTGATTCAGCCTTCTCTAAGCCCCCTTCAGCTTCCACCCCACCCTGATCTCTCATGGGAGCAAATGTTTCCATACTTCCCTGGCTTTAGACATTCTCTCACTCACTGCTGAAAAGGGAACAAGAACAGAGAGAAAGAGAAAAGCTTTTTTCACGTTAAGTTGCAAAATGCCGAGATTTTTACAGAATAGAAGAACCCACTGCTGTTGATAGAGAGGAAGAGGGGAATCAGGGGAGATTTTAAGTCTGTGTCACAAAGGGAAAAATAAAAATGTTATATAGTAACAATATCAACCTTTCCTTACAGATATGGAAAGATGTTCTACATGAGGCCCAGGGAACTGGCCAATCCCTAGGATAGAGATTCAATCTATTAACGAGTATGGTTGAGGACTTTTGGCGCCCCAGACGAAATGACTCAGTGGTCTACGTCCCATTAGTTGTCCTATTTGTATCTCTGTATCCTCAAGGACTTCTCAATCCTGCATCCTTCCAAACAGATAAAAGGTGAGCTTCACACATGACAACGCATGAGGATTTGTTAGAAACAGTGCTTTTTTTTTTTTTTTTTTTTTTAAAAACACAAAGAAAAAGTGCCGGTACTCCAGGAAAAAAGTTGCTAAGCTCTGACTGGAGGTGCTGGAACTGAGTCTGGAGGTACCGGTACCACGTACTGGGCAGTACCATCACAAAAAAAGTGCTGGTTGAAAACATCTTCAAAATCAGAAGTCCCGTATGCTCTGAGCTGACATGGGACAGCTCTCTGCACTCTTCTGCAAGTGCAGGAGTCCGTGGCAACTCAAGTTTCTTTCTTCTGACTGTCGTCAAGTCTGCTGGGACATGTCCTGGCTTCTGCCCCAGAGAAGCTGCTTTTCACTGGTGGGCAAATTGGTTCACAGATATAAATGATTTGGAAACATTGAGATGAAAGATGGTCCCAAAAGGTAAATTATTATTTTGAACTGCCTTGCAAATACCACCCAAATGTGGCTTCCCAGAACCATCACAATCAGCATACACTCACAGTGCAAACTCAGAAGACCAGCAGTCGCATTCAACATGGAAGAGTGGCTCAGTAACCAGCTACTACTAGAAAAGGAAAGTATCTGAGCTCTTTTGAAATCTCCAACACCCACCTCTTGTTTCAGCTTTCCATAGCCAGGAGCAGTTCCAATCTCTCCCTCACAAATGGTAATATCGCCTCCACAACTCAGCGTACTGAATTAAGGTAGTTCCCATACCTGAATCTTTCACGTAGCACCATCCACTGGCTCATGAGATCAGTCCTGGTGTGTTTTCTCAGCTAGCAAATGCAGGTTCTGCTTTCAGTATTAGGACATACCCCAAATGTGACTATAGAGTAACTGGGGACTTTCAGGAGTCATTGGTTTCATCCAATGACAAATTCCCAGCAATCATGCAGTCAGAGATAAGAAATCACAAATATCTATGACAGCTCTCCAGACTCTGCCTTATAAGGCAGGGATTTCCTCAAACTCAGATGTCCCCAGACAGTTACTTGTAAACAAATTCTGAAGTTAAGTCAGGTAAGGAAAGCTATAGTAAGCAGTGTAAAGCAGATGTTCTAATGCAATGGAGTGTTGCAACCGATACTGTCAACTAATACATTTGGCATTTTTTGTCAATTGTTCTCAAGTGAATTTAGTGATTTCTTTAAACAAATTTCCCTGTGACAGCTTCTTGAGACACAAAAGTCTTCTCTTCCTTTACAGAGCATGACTGACCCATGAATCAGCTGTCCAAGCTCCTACAGACTGCCTCTGATAATGCATCTCACTTTTGAGTTGATGAACATAACAACATAAGACGACCATGCAGGGTCAGACCAAAGGTCCATCCAACCCAGTGCCCTGCTGTCTGACAGAGCCCAACACCAGGTGTTCCAGAAGAAATGATGAACCTATCCACCATAAATCTATCTAGGTTTTTTTACAGTGTTGGCACCTTCTTTTAATGATGAGAAAGAATTTTAGTGATCGTGGCTAACTTGGCCCTTGGCATCTAACTGAGACAGCTGAACAGGTCAATCTGTGTAAATTATGGTGGTGGATTGTGGGAAGAAATATGTAATAAGACAACCTTTCAACGATGGCAACTCCATCCATAGCATAGGCTAAAAACAACGACTTCACTCTTTCTAAAGGCTACCAAGTAATTGGGAACAAAAAGGTTTTCTGGGCAGGAACTTTCTGCACTAGAAGACAAGCAAGGAAAGGATCAATATGTATTTATCTCCTCGGATCTGTGAAGTGAGATGACTACTGGAACTCCATTCAGGGTTAACATTCTTTGATGCAACAGAGCCTGGAATTCATGTCATGGTCACCAGCTTCACGCACAGTGAAGTGACCAACTCTTTTACTGACTTTTTTTTTTTAATTGAAACTCCTTAATTTGCTCCAGATGTTTTCTTGTGTTTTGCTCCTAGTACCCAGGCCTGGGCTCCAGTCCTAAGACTGGTGATGGCTACAAGCACCCATGTCTCGCTCCAGGTTTTTCCCTCCCATGTTTTGTTGTCAACAAATTTTACTCTGTTAACAACTCAAAAAAAGGTATCTCCTATGTGCACTCCCAGCTGGGTGACTGTCAGTCTTCTTCCTTTGGGGAGGGGGAAATTTTCCTGCATAGCCACAGGCTGGAAACCTCATCTCCCAGGCATCTCAACCCTCTTACATACACACTCAGAAAGAAGATGCAGAAAACAAGACTCCTGCTGAGTTAAAAAAAAAAAAAAAAAAAAGCAATGGTATCCTGGTATTTTGTTTGTTTGTTTGTTTGTTTGAACCCATATAAAGAGTCCCTGGACACACACAGTCACATATGGATACCCATACATACAGTTCACTGCATACATGCTCAGGAATATAACGTCAGATGTATTGCATTCAGTGGAAAAGACAAAGAGAAAACAAACGACCTAATGTCTCTATTGTGCTCTCCTTTCATGAGAGTTACTCAAAATGGAGAACAGAAACAATCAGCAACTCTACTCCATCCATTGGCTACAGATTCAACAATTCATTAAAAACATCTGGAAATGCTGAAGAGTTTGAAACTAACCAATCATTTCATATGCAAACCAAAAACCAGTGCTGCAGATTTCAAGTGAAGAAAAAAAGATCTTGTTCAACTGCATCATATGATCTCTAACTACCTCCAGATAAAACCCCTCCCCCCCACAAGCTAACAGACCGCTTAATGACAAGGAAATCATGGTCAGCCTGAAACAGACAGCATTATTGTTATCTGTATCAAATTACCGTTATGAAACACTGAAAATAATCCAATATATAAAAATATGGCAGAATACTAATATTTTAAACTCTGGTTCTGATGTGAATTAACTGAACAGAACATAAGAAAGATCCTGTTCCTTTTAATCAAATAAAAAACCACTTCTGGTCACTACAAGCAGGAGTTATTAAATATATCAGAAAGAGAAAGGAAAACAAGGAAAAGGCTAAGTTTTAAACTGTCCTTTTAAAAACATACAACTTTTTGAAAAAACAGTGTTGTTAGGATTTCTGCCCAAATGAGATGCAAAACACTATTTCCTAAAACCAAAGAAGGAGAAGGAAATCTGCCCCAGAACATTACAAAGCCAATAAAGAATTTACATCCAAGTTCGGAAGAAGTGCACATGTGTTTATTTAGAAAATGGCAAGTCAGCAATGGAAAGAGACAAAAACATGAGAAGACAGGGAACCTAAGGCATATTTTTAAGAGAATTAGCCAATTTCTCTGCATCAGCATCACAACCCAGCTCAGTCCTAAAGAGACAGGCATTTTACAGTCCATCTGTCATAACACATTTTGCATTCTCACACTATCTTTATAAAAAACAAAGCCGGGTTTTAAAACTGAACCCCTCTGTGGGGGCAAGTGAAGTCTGGAAAACGTTTTGTTTGTAGTTGTGCTCCTTCCTCTTCCACCTAATGAATGTTACAGCTGAACCAGCCTGTGCGCCACCTGGTGGCTACAATTTATTTAACTATATTAAACTGAAACAACTGCCCCCTCCCCCCAGTAAATGAAAGCTCTTGCACTTCAGCAAAAATTGAGGCAAGTTTGCAACAAATAGAAAGTTAACAGCTTGAAGAGTTATTACCTTGACATCCCCCATAACATACTGTATAGAAAATAAATAGGACAATTTGGAAGAATGGGGGCCTAAAGGAAAACAATTGAGAGGCAAATGATTAGCTGATTCTAAGGCAGGGGCGGGGAATCCCTGACCCATGGGCTGCAGTTTGTCAGGATTTGCTGTTGGTGGGTTGTCAGATGGTTATTTACCTGAGTGTCTGCAGGCACGGAGCTCCGCAGCTCCTCACAGCTGTATGCTGTTCCCGGCCAACGGGAGCTGCAAGAAGTGGTAGCCCAGTTTGTGTCACTTCCCGCAGCTCCCATTGGCTGTAAATGGTGAACTCTGGCCACTGGGAGTGATGAACACCGAGGCCTGCTTTTGCCTAGATAAACAAACCATCTCGTAGTCGGCAGAAACTAACCCTGGCAAAAGGCATGTGGCCAGCATGCTAGAGGTTCCACACTCCTTTTGTAAGGAATAAACTTTGCTCAACAATAGAGAAGACACAAGAGCACCAAGATCCTGCTTACGTGCCCCAGAACAAATTCCTTCCTGGCCCTCACATTTGCCCAAATCAGTTACACTGAACTCACTGTTGGGCAGATTCAAATGAAAAGCCTGAACCTACAACTATTACTCATGTAAATAAGCCTCACTTAAATGAGTAGGATATTTAGGCTTGCCAGATACCTTCACAAAAAATCCTGAACACGGCAATGGAAAAAACTAGTTGAGGGGGAAAAAAAGGGGGGGGGGGGGGAGGGAAAGGACCAACCATTGGCATTTTACATATCTGCTAGTTTCTGTTTGTTTGGGGTTTTTTTGTACCAGATAGAAGACACAATTTCTGGACTGTCCGGGCAAAAACCGGACACCTGGCAACCCTAAGGATTTTCATTCAATGGCTTTAGAATCAGGCCCACCTCCTCACAGTTAGACTGTAACAGAAATACATTGGGATAACATTTCAGTACTTGTAAATCCAAACAGACAACACTTTACACCATTGTACAGCTTACACAAACTGTAAAATAAAACAATTCTGAAACAGTGGAAAATGAGAGAGAATGGGGAAGTTCCTCTAAATATAGTAACATGGAGTGAATATTTAAAAAATAAAAATAAAGTCAACTTTACAGACCCTTTAACTACTTACAAGCTTTCTTTTTCTTAATGCCTCTTCAGTATAAACCTTTTGTGAATTTCAGTACCAAATTTGAAAACTGTGGCTTTATTTTAAAAAAGAATAAATGCTGATACTTAAGAGTTCATTGCATGTCTCAATATCTTTTTTAGAGGAAGTAAACTGCACATTCTACAACTCCCATAGAGATTAGCAACCTCTCATCTGATTTTACATCAGTTTGCAACATACATGTCTGACCATACCAAAAAATAGCTGCAAATGAAGATGCCTGGCTGCCTCACGTACAGGGGAACTGTGTCAACAACAGGGGTGAATCTTCCAAACACTGTGGGACTGTTAGAAGAAATTGTCTCCTCACTGCCATGAATTCTGACCATTTTGAACCAAGAAGTGGAGTCAGTGCTTTGAAAACGACACGAGAAAATTTCATAGTTTATATCTCAGTTGATGATCTTCTAAGCTTATTGCAAGCTCCACAGGATACTGAAAGTAACTCTTGATAGCAGTGTATTTTGCTTGCGTGCTGTTTAAATTGTGTTTATTTAGAGCTCACAAACGTAAGAAAAGAAACAGCTAAAACCAGAAACATTGCCAACAATCAGTCACCTGTAGCACTACAGTAATATTCCAGAATTGGGATTCAGAACACAGCTCTCCCCATGCACCTACCTCCTCAGGTACCCCTGTTATTTGAGTCCTCAAACACTTTCATGCGGGGCAGGATGTTTGGTGATATGGACACTAGGGAATATAATGAAAAATCCAGAGTTGTGGAAAACAGAACCTTAAGCCCATTTTGAAACACCTTGATATGAAATTCAGATGCATTAAACTTTTATAAAGCATCTGGTCTCCAGTTTTCCTTCTATCTATTATGGTAATAACGGTGTATCATAGGGCTTGTCTTCATTATACCAGACGTGGCAGTGACTGATCCATCGGCTGTCAATTTATCTCTGCTGCTTAGATGCAATAAATAGATCTCTGAACGTTCTCCCCTTGATGCCATTACTCCACTGGCATAAGAAGAGTAGTTGGTATTGACAGGAGAGCAGCCCCTGCATACAACTGACCTTACTGCACACAAGACACCATGGTAAGTATGTCCATTTCAGCTATGTTATTTGCGTAGCTGAAATGATCTACATTAGATCGATGGTGGGGGTTAGCATACACAAGGCTTTACTTGATTATTACTAATAATTCCTCTACTGAAAAGTCCTTTTTTGCTGGAACATGGAAAATCTGCAACCAGAAGTGTTTGCTTTTTACATTTGTTTGAACAACGAGGTGCCCACATGAGGCTGGAGGAAGTTTTACTTTGTTTATGATTTTAAGATGCTGGGAATTTGTGCACTATGTTTTATGATTACACGCATGTTTAAGAGCCAAGTGAAAAATTCCTCATAGAGATGTTTCTTACATTCCCCCTATTTGGGGAGAAAGTGGTTTGCAATCCTTCCTGTGCAGGTTATGAGCAAGGGTGGCAAATGATCGTGGTTTTGGTTCTGCCCCAGAAATGTGCACAGATGAGCTGGTGTAGAGGGAGAAGTAGTTAGCTGCTGAAGAAGATCTGCAGGTGTATTGCTTCCCCCCTTGGAGCAAGAGGGAAGCCAGGGAAAGCAGATACTTACCGGTAGTCCTGATCTACTCTTATAAGTTAGGTTGACAGCCCTTGCACTGACAGGTATGAACAATTCACACCTGAGAGCGACCGCTATGCTGACCTAATCCCCAACCAAGTCGATGGAAGCTGTCTTCCAATGACCTAGCTACTGCCATATGGGAGGCAGAATTCCTCCAATGAGAGAAAATCTTTCCATCAATTTAGGAAGCACAGGTAAAATCGACATGGCCTTAGACTCCCAGTTTTCTCTCTGGTCTACTCCTTATTAACAAGTGGAGGATGTGCAATGGTTAACTCCTCCATCTGAAATAGTCTGTATACTAGAGTCCCTGCCACATATGATGTAATGCTCAAGGCTTGCTGATCAGCAGAGTAAAAGGGAAACTTTTCTAACGCCTGCGGCCATCAAATGAACATTTACAGAGACATTGTAAAATAATGAAAACTGGCTACTTATGGACTCAGTCCTGCCCCTCCACTCCTACTGATGTCAATACCTCTCCTCATCCCCGTCAACTGCAGCATCTCATTGGACATCCTTCTGCAGAAGCATTTACACACTGGTCACTGAGGGCATATCTACGTTGCCCCACACACCGTTCAGACTAGGCGACTGTGAAGAGCCATGCATGCTAAAAAGGGCTGTGCTGCAAGTCGCCTATGTGGATGCTGTGGGCGCAAAGGCACAGGTCTGTCGTGCTATCATATATTCCCAGGCCAAACTGTGGAGCAGTGTAGACTTGCCCTTAGAAATGTTTAAAGAGGCAGAAATGAGGTGAGTTTATGTATAGACAGGCACGCTGATCGGGGAGCCTGGGGGCAGTTGCCCCAGGTCCCAGCAAATTAAAAGGGCCCAAAGCTCTGGGCCACCACCACTGCTACCGTAGCAGCAGCACTTGGAGCCCTGGGTCTTTTAAATTGATGCTGGAGCTCCACACAGCGCTGACTGGGGTAGGCTAGCCCATAGCCTTGCTCCTTCCACTTGAGGTCTCACCTCTTCCAGGGAACCCAGAACGAAGCCCCCTCCCCCATTTCTCAGGGCCTGGTGAAGTCTGTCACCATCCCTGTATATAGAGGGGAAACACTGGACTTATTTAGCTTACAAGGAGAAGAGTGAGTCAGAATTTAAGTGAGGCATAGACAGCAAAGTGTGTTTCACTCAAGTGATCCAAGGGGAAGGAGGGAGCTTTTTCCAATCTTTTCATAGGGTAAGTAATACAAAGACTAGTTGAGACTACAAATCCTAAAGGCCGCAAATGGAAAACAAAGATGAAAAGGATTATTTATGGAACACAAAATTGACCTACGGAATAAACTCCCACAAGAAGTCACATGTATTCACAATAGAGCATTTTATAGGATTTTAAAGAGGACTATATATTATTATAAGCATTGAACATACTGCTGTCTATGTAAACTCAAAAAAAATCAACCCTAATTTTCCAGAAAAGAAAATGGTGATGTGTGGGGTAGGAAGGAATACTCCCATGTCATGTAAAAATATACTGAAAAGATTAAATTGTTTACCTCAGAAAGGGGATTAATAAAAGGGGACATTATTGAAGTACATAAAGTAATGAATAGTATAGAGGAGTATCAGAGGGGTAGCCGTGTTAGTCTGAATCTGCAAAAGCAGCGAGGAGTCCTGTGGTACCTTATACACTAACCGAAGTGTTAGAGCATAAGCTTTCGTGGGCAAAGACCCACTTCGTCAGATGCATTAGTCTATAAGGAGCCACAGGACTCTTCGCCGCTAGTATAGAGGAGGTAGATTGCAAACGTCTGCTTTCCTCGAAGCATAACTCAAGATCAAAGGGACAGTCAGTGAAATCAAAAGGTGGCAAATACAATACTGGTAAGTACTTTTTACACAATGTGCAGCTAGACTATGGAACTCGTTGCCACTGGATGACATTAAGGCCATAAAATTAGAGACACAGAAAAAGACTGGACGTTTATCAGAAAAACTAGAACTCCCAGAGTTGTACCAGTTAATGCTAATAAGTTCTGAAAGAGATTATTCCACTCAATGCTTCAGAGTTTAAATTTAGAATTTCAACTCTGATGTAGCGGAGAGATTATCTCACATCTGTCTACTCTGAAGCAACTTCCACTTGCCAGTCTTGGAGTCAGACTACAGGATCAGACAGACCACTGGTTCAATCCATTATGCCAATTCCTATGTTCCTATTGTAGCACACATCTATCTGAAAGGACTTAGGACAGGTGTATGCTTTCCCCAGGAAACATTATGCGTTTAGCTAATAAGGGAGACAGGATAGCAGATGAGACAGACCAACTGGCTGAAAAGGTCCAATAAAAACCTACATACAAAAACAATGAGGTAAATTACTAGACAACGTAAAATGGCACACATTAGATGGGGAAGTATTCCTATTAGGGATGTAACAGTGTAGTTGATTAACCGATAAGCAAACGCTTATCGGTTAATGCTATAGAATACACACATTCCCCCCCCCCCCCCCCGGCCAGTACATTTTTTAGCAGGCTGGCCAGTAGTCAGGCTTAGTCCTGGCTTACGATGGGTCTGGGAACTACCCCTGTTGCAGCTCTTCATTTAAAGAGTATTAGGAGCTGGGCAGGCAGGCAGCCTGGCTCAGTCCTGGCTCATGCTGGGTCCAGGAGCTCAGACTCCCCCCAAACAGGGGCTACTGCCACTCCACAGCACTCTGCATCGGGCAACGGCAGCCCGTCTACAAAGGGAGCGCCTTTTTTTTTTAAGTGGCTCCCCTCACGGACCAGCTCCCGCCTGGCACCCCTCAATGCTGCTTCTGATACAGAGGCAGCAGCACCGAGTGGCAGAGCAGGGCCAGAGCGCACTGGCTGCGGGCCGCACCCCTGGGTACTATAGAGTAGTCGAGTAACCAATAAGAGTTCATGAGTTTACTCGACTATTCAATTAAACGATATTTAACATCTCTAATTCAAATTCTACCCTTCTTCTAAGCTTTTAGTTTAAAGTGCTTTAGTCAAACTGATCAACACAGAAAGATAATTCAAATACAGAGCTCAGACCAGAAAATGATCCCCTGTGCTATGGGACTTTTCTTCTCTTTAACTGTCTAGGATTCACACACTTTGGATTAGACTGGGAATTACATAGAATCTAGGCTATGGTCCCTGCTAGGCATTTTGTTAAAAAGAAAAAAAATCTGCTCTTTCATCAAGCAGTTTAGAAAATTAAAAGGAGAAAGGCTGGGAAAGTAGAAGACTGGTATACAAAAGCATACACCATTAGACTGCATTTCCAGGTCAATTTTTTGCTTGGCTGCTACTGAAGAAGGAAGGGAAGAGAAGACACTGTATTATTTGTTTTGGGAGGGGGAGGAGGGGTACATCTCAGACTCCAATGATAATTGCAGTAGAGTTGGTGACTGCAGCAATCTAAGACGGGCTCCCTTCTCCTAAACAGATGCCAGTGAACAGTAGGTATGATTCCAATTAAACCTTGTACCTCAGTTTTGGGATTGGTTCTGTTCAGTACCTTCATTAAGGAGTTAGATAATGGCATAGAGAATACACTAGTGTGTGGATGATACCAAGATGGGAGGGGCTGCAAGTGCTTGGGAGAACAGAATTATAATTCAAAATAATCTAGACAATACTGTAGAAATGGTCTGGGGTAAATAGGATGAAATTCAATAAGGACAAATCCAAAGTATTCCATTAGGATGAAACAGTCAGTTGTACACGTACAAAATAGGAAATTACTACCTAAGAACGAGTACTGCAGAAAGGGATCTAAGAGTCTTAGCAGACCATTAGGTAAATACAAGTAAACAGTGTGATACTGTTGCAAAAAAGCAACCATTATGGGATGTATTAACAGGAGTCTTGTAAGCAAGACTGAGAAGTAATTCTTCCCCTCTACTCTGCACTGATTAGGCTTCAAATGGATTATTGTGTCCAGTTATGGGCACAGGATTTCAGTAAACATGTGGACAAACTGGAGAAGGTCCAGAGAAGAGCAATAAAAAAAAATGATTTAAAGGCCTAGAAAACACAAAAATATGAGGGAAGACTGAAATAACTGGGATTGTTTTTAGTCTGAAAAAGAGAAGACAGGGAGGGGACATGACAACAGCTTTCAAGTACCTAAAACAGGGGTGGGCAATAATTTTTGATGGGAGGACCACTACAAGAATTTGGAAAGTGGTCAAGGGCCACACTCTTCCATATTCATGGAGGTAGTGCAGGATCTGGGATGGAGGCTGGGTGCAGAACGGAACTTGGGGTAAGAGACGGGGGTACAGAAGGTGGTGTGGGGTTTGGGAGTTTGGGTGAAGGAGGTGGTTGTGACTTGGAGCAAAGCTCTGGGTTGCAGGGGTTTGGGTGGTGACCAAGGTTTGGAAGGAGTTGTGACCTGGGACAGGGGACTACGGTGCAGAGTCTCGGAGTGGGTGCAGGGGGTTTGTTTGTAACCTAGGGCAGGAGAGGGCTATGACCTGGGGCAGGGGATTGGAGTGCAGGGTCTGAGAAGGGGTATGGGTACGGGGGTGGGGTGGGGAGGCAGAGAGTTTAGGTTATATGGGATAAGGGGGCAGAGAGCTGGTGGGAGGGAGGGTCTGGGGTGCCAGAGGCAGGCTCTGGCCAGAAGACTTACCTGGCTGACTCCCGGCAAGCAGCCCAGCACATTTCTCAGGCAGTTTTTCTGCCTGCACAGACACAGCAGGGGCCATATAGGTCTGTGAATAGCTACGAGCCTGAGGGGAGTGAGAAGGATACTTCACGTGCTGCTTGTTCTTCGAACAAGTAGCTTTCATTGGCTGGAAACTGGCCAATAGGATTGTGCTGGGGGCAGGGGAAGGCTCTCCCTTCTCCCCCTGGGCTTACAGTTGTTCACAGACAAAGAGTTCCTGGCAGCTCCTTTTCTAAGCATTCTGCGGGGAAGGCAGGTAGCCTGCCTGAGGCTCCCCGCTGTGTCTTTGGGCCGGATATGGCCTACAGGCCATATTTTGCCCAGCCCTGACCTAAAGCGTTGTTGCAAGGAGGAGGGAGAAAAAATATTGTCCCTGACCTCTGATGACAGGACAAGAAGCAATGGGCTTAAATTGCAGCAAGGGGGGTTTCAGTTGAACATTAGGAAAAACTTTCTAACTGTCATGGTGATTAAACACTGGAATAAATTGCCCAGGGAGGCTGTGGAATCTCCATCAATTGAGATTTTAAAGAGCAGGTTGGTCTAACTGGTGCTTGGGCCTGCCATGAGAGAGGGGACTGGACTTGATGATCTCTTGAGTTTCCTTCTGGTTCTATGATTCTATACCCAGGATGTCTCATCTTCACAGCTTTATATAACACTATAAGCAGCAGTTCAGGAGATAAAAAACACCTATTATTTAACAGCCAGACATCATGGCATAAGCCTTATTGTTGACATTTTTATAGAAAAGAAAAATAATATTTATTTTTATTATTATAGAATAACACATGCTGCAGCTATTCAGCAAGAATTTTTGGCTCTTAATATGGAACATGAAGGATGTCATTCCTTCCAGTTTATCACAGAAACCCACTGGAATTAATTTGTTCCTGCTGGCAGAACATCTCAGTGGAATAGTGCCCTCTTTGCTTCTAACAATGTCAGTCCTAGCTTGGAAGCTGTGTGAAGCACAAGCCACTGAGTGTGGTGAGGAGGTTTGTGGGCATGAAAATGGAATAGACAAAGACTGTCCAAAACACTGTTACCTTATTCTTGCTGAAACCTCAGCCCCTCAAGGCTACAGAAGTGTAAACTTGGTGGTACTGCAGTAAACCCCACCCAATGGGCACATAACGTACTAGGGGGAAAATGCCCCACAGAAGCATTAAAAATGGTTGAAACTTTTTGAAGTTCCCTGAGGTACTGGAGAGACTCTGGGGGGATGACAGAATTGCTGGGCCTCCGAGCAAGATGGGAGGCATGGCATCGGGCAGAACAGGGGGCTAATGTCACTTAGCCAGCCCTTCAGCTTGGTGGCAGCAGCCAGAGACCTGGGGTCCTCTGAACTGCCTGGTTCTGGGGCAGTTGCCCCATTGTTTGCCCTGTCAGAGGGCATGGAGAGTCTAAAATAGGGTCTTCCTTCCTCAGTCAAAACTATTGATGTCACAGGTGACACTGCAGTCTGTTCTTGAGTACAAAGAAAGATCTCAAGCCTCCTGCGAACAGCTCCAAGGAAGGAGATTTAAAAACTAATAAATAAATATAGATTAAATTAATTAAATTAAATGAGGGGCGAAGGGAAGGTTTCCTGAAGTTGTCATAGGCCTAACAGCACAAACATTTATAAGACTCAGAAGCATGAAAACCTTCACATAATCAGCGTCCGAGGTCCCAATGAAATCAATTAAAAGTAAAACAAAAGGATTTGGAGGATACAAGAATTACAAGAGATTATTTTGTAAAGCAATAAATGAATTCCTTGCCATTATGGAGCGGTTAATTAATCTGTCTTCAAAGCTGGAACAGCCGTTGACTCAGTTAGCCCTTAGGCTGTTATGCCACATTATTGTCTAAAATTTTTGATGCTAGCAAAAAGACTACCGTATATACTTGTTCATAAGATGAATTATTTTTGCAGGGTGTGCGTGTGTGTAACAAAGTGATGCATTAAAGAGTGGGGATCGGCTTATTGATGGGCCTACATTGTCATTGTAGATCAGGGGTTGGCAAACTTCAGTACTCAGCCCATAAGGGAGCCATGGATGTGTCGTATACCTGGAGAATCCAAAGGTATAGAGTCCTCAGCTTCCAGTGACTGTGATTCACCATTCTACCAGCCAATCAGAGTTGTGGGAAGCAGCATGGGCCAAGGGACGAGCTGGCAGCCTCTTGCAACAACTCCTGTTGGCCAAGAACGGCAAATCGCAAACACTGGGAGTTGCAGGGCTCCATGAGTGCGAATGCTCCAAGTAAACAAAATGTCCTGACATGCCAGCAGCTTATCCTGACAAGCTGGGAACTGAAGTTTGCCAACCACTGAAATACAGGATTAGCTTCTGAAAGGGTCATAGCAGTTCGCCATTTTTATCTATTCGTCTTGCACGGGGGTTGAGGGGATGTTGGCTTATAAACAAATGGGCTAATGAACAAGTATATACGGTACTTCACAACATGCAAAAAGCTAATGAATCCCATATGTGGGATACTGTCATTATTCCATGTTTATAAGAAGATCGGATTTTGTTAAATGGGCTTATTTAACAGACGCTAAAGGGGGTGGTGGGGAAGAGAGTCAGCAAAAGATCCAAAAGTTGTTGAAAGAAAAACATTTTCTCTCTTAACCAAAGCAGTCAGTAATAGGGGAGTAGACAGAATTTAAGCTAAAATTAGAAATGTTTCAAGAAATACAATATACTTTAGTATATTTCTGTTTGCAGCTTTTCTGACAGATAGTGATGTCTTTTGGCCAACACCAAACCTTTTTTAAAGTGATTAATAGGGCTGTCAAGCGATTAAAAAATTTAATCGTGATTAATCACGTGCACCCTCCTCCCTTTGAAACGCTGCCGGGCTCTTCGCAATGCTGCCCCTTTGAAGCGCCAGGGCAGCGTTTAGCACAAGGCAGAGCTCGGGATCAGCTCAAGTCCCCAGCTGACCCCGGGCTCCATGCAGTACAGCCCCTTTGAGTGCCCAGCTGATCCTGGGCTCCTTGTTGCGCTGCCCATTGGAAACGCCTTATATAGATGATCTTCCTTCATTCCCTGCCTCTTCCCTCACTGTGTTGGGGATGGGAGAATGTATATGTTTTATGGGAACTCCTGCTGATATAGTCAAACAATTATGGCTTTTTCAACAGCTGTTGCTATTTTGTGCTCTCTCGGCTAGGTCAACTTCAGAGAAATATGGAAAAAAAATATTAGTTGCGTGCTTTTCCCCATGCTCATCCCTACCCCATCACTAAAGACAGTCTCCTCAAAGAGCATGGTAAAGAGGCAGATAGAACCACGCTCCTCGCACTAAAGCTCAAAGGGTGACGGCCAGACAACGTGTGCTTAAATTGAGAAGCTCCTTTTCCCTTTTCAATTATGCACCACTGGCATTAGATAAGAAACAAAGAAAATGCAATGCTCAAGCGGGTGTCTACACTGCACTGTTCAGGTACCTTAACCCTGACTTGTTGCACTCCCTGTGACTCTAGTTCTGGTTCCAATATACAGTATTGTTAATGCACCAAAATTCTGATCTGCAGCATTCTCTGATATTTCACACATGGCCCCCCTCATCCCACATCCTTCTCACAGCTTTCATTATAACCACAGTCTCAGCCAGCTGCCCCCCTGCTGTTTCAGTCCTGCAATTCCAGACATTTACCAATGTATTCTCCAGAAAAGGCGATGCACAATAGATGTAAAAAGCAGACCTGTCAAAGATAGCCAGCCCACCAGACAGCATTACTTGCCAGTTGAGGAACAGTAGTTACTCATCATGATATACACATTTCATTTTTGTCCTTTTCAGAGAAACCTGAAATTCAATTAGAAAGTATTCTAGATGAAACCAAATACCTGAGTTTTCAAAGAGAAACTTAGCTCAGCTACTGGGTGGAAGTTTGTCTGTGAGCTTTAGACTCTTAACAAAAAAAGGAATCAGAATGGGATGTGTAAGCTCCTGCATTGTAATCTCAGTGGGTACTTTATGAAGACCTTTTCGTTACACTCTTATTTAGACAGGGCGAAAAGACAATTCTCACAGCATACATTGCTCCGAGAGATTTCCTAGCACCTCTTTTGCCTGAACGCAACAGACTGATTTTTCCTTTAAAACTCCTTTGTGAGCATGTGTTACTAAAATTTGACTGAATATTTGTTTATTTGCAGCAGCACTGTCCCAAAAGAATGGTAACCACAAAAAAAGCTAATGAAAGTAGAGGTCACTTATCTGAAACAAGCAGAGCCCTGCTCTTGAATTAAGACAGGTTTCTGTGTCCAAGGAGCCACACAGCAAAGAGGCAACACTGGCACCTGAAGCACAATTAAGACTAATACCATGAAGGAAGGATCAGACTAGAAAATCCCAAAAGCAAAGTCTAAATTAGAAGAAAGTCGGATGTACTGAGAAGGACTGGGCAGACCATTCTCTCAGTATTGGGATCCCTCCTAGCAGAACAGTTATTCAATCAATCTATTTATTTAAAGATATAGCAAAAAGCAAGAGGAAAAGTGCCTCCTCTGGAACCCAGATGCCTCTGACATACATTTAAAAATACAAGACACAACACAGCAGCTTCCCCAAAGGGTAAGCATTTACCAGAACTGACAATCAAGCCAACCAACACTTCAGTGATATTGCTCCACGATTGCAAAGCCCTGTCCTCACTATTTCCTTCTCCCTCTTCTTCCCCAAAACCTCGGGCAGAGAAATGGAACATGCAGATGGCCCTACAGGTTATTTCAGACTGAGGGAACACTAGGGAGTAAAGAAGTGAAACCCAGAGTTAAGTTCTACCTTGAGCATCTCTGTTGGTGCAGCAGTCTGGCACAGAGAGAGAGGAAAGCAGATCCCAGGTCATTTCATTGTTCGTTCAGTTGCTCCCCCCCCCCCCCCCCCCCCTTAAACCACTCCAACAAACCAGCAGGTGCAGATGCAGAGCACAGGTGGTGATGTGCTAGCTCCAAGATATGCCACTTAATAAACAGGCTGCAGCATTCTGCTCCTAGTTTATATTTCAAGGCTCTGGTTTCGGCACTACCTTATTTTTCCCATGTCGGTCTCCTATTTACTACTGCAGGGATTTAGGGACCCAAACCTTGCAACCATATCTCCAGCTCAGCATCTACATTTCTAGTGTACCGTAGTAGCTTTATTCAACCGTCTCAACCACCCTAAGGTAACAGTGAAACGCTGCAGATGAGAGTCCAAATAAAGACTCTAGTAGAGGTGGTAAGCATAGGTGTCTCTCTTACCAAAAAGATATACTGCCTCCCCCAAAATATAATCCATTCCATAAAACCCAACTCTGCTCAACCTCTGGGGTTTACCACTCCACAAGGTACTCACCCCTTTCTGGTCATCCCCAGACAGACAACACTCTCACCTCCCAACACAGGGATCTCAACTTTTTACAAAAGGAGAGGCAGCAACCCAACTCACAACAGTTCCCTATTACTTACTAAGGGTTGGCAGTTGGTGTGATCCCTGAATCCTGCCATTTAAAGAAGAGTACAATATTTCTTCCACCCTAATCACATGGCACTTAACACTTTCCACTATAAGGTATCTTTCTATTAAAATTGGCTCCTGCTGGCGGGAAGTTATTCCAATCCCCCTGCAGCACCTATGGCCTTGTCTACACTAAATGGAAGATCACTTCTGCCACAGTCGATCTTCCGGAATTTGATTTAGCAAGTTTAGTTAAGAGTCCCTAAATTAAACTCAGAAGGCGTCCCTGCCTGTGTTTGGTCCCATCAGCTTCCCACTCTGGGGTCGCCGCCGAGCTCAGCTTAAGGTAAGTAGACTCCAGCTATGTATTCTATGTAACTGCAATTGCGTACCTTAAGCTGAGCTGCCAGGACTGGTGTAGACCTGGTCGATTAACCTGTCCCTTTGGCTGCACCTCAGAGCAAAGTAAGGAAGTTAAAATATCAACTAATAGACTAATCGAATAATCGATGCATTTTGCATCGACTATTCGATTAATCAATAGGGCGCCTCTGACTTTGAAGTGTAGCAACAGCCCTAGGGCTCCATGTGGTGCTGCCACTTTGAAATGCCTCAAGGAGCCTGATGCCAGGCTCCCCATGTTGTTTCAAAAGTGGCAGTGCTGCATGAAGCCCAGGATCAGTGGGGTGTTCCCCTACTGATCCTGGACTCCACAGGCCTCCTGCAGTGTAGGGACACTCCAGCTGGCCCCGTGCAGCATGCAGTGTTTCAAAGCTGCAGCACCACTTGGAGCTCGGGATCTGGCCCTAGGCTTCTATCAGCACTGCTGCCTTGAAGCACCTCCTCCACCCCACTCCCCTTTTGCTGCCTCTCCGACAGAGGCAGCAAGGGAGAGGGCGCAACTAGGCGATTAAGCAGATCTGCATTTGCTTATCAGATAGTTGACTAGTCCTTCACATCCCTAGAGTGAAGTGATGGGTGCCAAGTATCACAGAATGCTCAAGCACAAGTGTGATGACTGCGGGAGATGTAATACCCTTTTCTGGACATTCCAACCATTCAGTTAAGGAAAGTCTTTCACAGTAGTTCGCTCTTGGGACCTAGCCCTAATTGTCTTGCCTGTTGGGATTTAAATCATAGATAATGGTTCCTAGAGAGTCCTCAGGAATGCCAGGAAAGCAGGAAGTCAGTTGACAGTAGGCCAGGAGAGCCAATTGAAACAGAATGTGGGTTTCTGAATTGACATCAGTGGCATATCTGTTCCTGATGTTGTGTAACCAGAGCAGAGCTGGAAGGACATGAAGTGAGCCAGGCACGGAGACATCCATGCTTAGGAAAGAACTAAATCTTGAAACAACAGATATAGGAGTAGAACAGGGAATGTTTAGTCAGATGCAATCAGGTTATTTTCATTTATATTTGTGTTTATTGGACTTCTCTGTGCTAAGCACCCTCTTACACTGTAACTTTCCAAACTGAACCACAGGGAAGCAATTTTCTGTGTTTTAATTCTTTAATTTTTAGTTGCAATGCTTAGCAACCAAATAATGTTTCCTTTGTTTTGTTAATGAAAATCACCCTTTTAAGACAATAATTTGATTCCTATGTCTTAGAACGTCGGAGGTTCTGTGTGCATGTGCCTAAGGCTGCAAAGACAAACACTAAGAAAAATTAAAGTTTTCAAGAAACACTAAGTCAAAAGAGGAAAAAAGAAAAAAAGGAGAATAGGGGGGAAAATGACTGAGAAATACTTGGATGGGAACAGACTCCAATTATCCACATCCATCAATGTGTTGGTGCTTAATAAGCCTCACTAAGAACTGTGCTGCAGCATTTAGAAGAGATTGAAGAAACTGCTAAACTCCTGGGTGCTAGATCTCAGACCGAAAATTGAAACAGGAGCTTATCACCTACCTTTCCACAATTGCATCATATACCAATCTGAAATAGCGATATCCTTCCTCGGTGCTTTTAGGTATTCTCTTTAATGTGTCCAATTGCATGGGGAGGCTGAGCTAAACTTGAACGTCAAATAAATTAGGATTTAGGCTCTCATTCTAATTTAAGGAGGCAAGTACATTCTCAGACACAGGAAAACAAGTCACCCTGCTTGATGTTGAGCAGACTCAACAGCAGGTCTTAGAACTAATGAGTTAGAAAGGGCAGGGCTTACATTTCTTGCGTATCTCACCAGCAAGGACAGGGGTGGGCAATAATTTTTGACTGGGGGAGGGGTGTCAAGATTTTGGAAAGTGGTCAAAGACCGCACTCTTCCATTATATTAATGGAGGGGGTGCAGGGTCTGGGATGGAAGTTGGGTGCAGAAGGGAACTTGGGGTAAGGTATTGGGGTGCAGGACATCCTGTGAAGTCTGGGAGGGAGTTTGGGTGAAGGAGGCAGTTATGACTTGGGGCACGAGATTGGTGTGCAGGGGTTTGGGCTGTGACCTAAGGCAGGAGGGGGTTGTGACCTACAGCAGGGAACTAGGATGCAGGAGAGGGTGCAGGAATTTGGGTTCTGACCTAAGGCAGGAAGGCATTGTGACCTAGGGTAGGGGATATGGTTGCAAGGGTTTGGGTTGTGACCTAGGGCAAGGTGTCACGTTATTGGATTTTAAAGTAAGCAGACAGATCACTTTTGCACCCACTGGTGGCATCTGCCCCAAATTCTGTACAAAGTGGGCCATGTGAGGTGTCAAATGAAAGCTTATACTCTGCTAATTCTATGTATGATACTCATATACTTGTATGATTTCTGTATGTGGAGTTACGAATATGGGCTCTGTTCTTGTATTGAAAATATTCTCTGTCTGCTAGGGAGCAATGGGCGTGGACTGCCTATTGTGAGGAAGGATTATTCAGTGAATAGCTGGGCTAACTAGCACAGCTCCGTGGACAATGGCTCTCGAGAGTGGCCCATTGCATGTGAAACACAGATAGGTCACTTAATCATGTGACCAGCTCCGGTTTGGGAGACACCAGGAATATAAAAATCTCATGAGGCCGTCTCCATCTTCTCTTCAATCTTGCTCCTGATTCCAGATGCATCTTTGCTAGGGAAAGAGAGCCGGGAAGGATTTGCTGACCCGTCATGATACAGGATGTACACCAGAGACTTCTAAGCTAGCAGTTTGTAATATCTCTGCTAAGAGCCTGTATCAAGAACTTGGTGATTGATGTATGTAATGTATTCTCCTTAATCTTACTCTCCACCTTTTCTATTATTAATAAACCTTTAGATTTTAGATTCTAAAGGATTGGCCCAGCGTGCTCTTGTGGGTTTGCTCTAAAGTGTAAATTGACCTGGGACTGTGGCTGTTTTCTTTGGGACCAGGAGGATCTGTTCGGAGTAGGTGAGATCGGGTTTTATAACCTCTCAGTTGTGTGCAAGGTCCAGGGCTGATTGTGGCACAGGGAGAGCTGGGGTGTCTGAGGGGTTTTGCATGTGAGGCTTCCTGCTGGCCATATTGGCAGCTGAAGTGCTCTGTGCGACTAGTTTGTGGCCTATTTGAGAAAGGTCTCCAGGCGAGGGCTATAGGTAGCCCTGGTTTTGAGCAACTCGCTCGGAGCGGACACCCTCAGCGGTGCTCAGACCTGGCCTAGTCCATCACACAGGGGATTGGGAGAAGGTATGGGCTTAGGAGGGAGGCAGAAGGTTTGTCTTATGTGGCGCAGGGGAACAGGAGTGGGGAGGCAGAGGGCTGCGGGAAGGGAGGGGCTGGGGTGCCAGAGGCAGGCTCTGGCCGGGAGATGTACCTGAGACACTTCTAGCCAGCAGCCCAACTTCTCAGGCAGTAACCTGCCCTGCCCCCGCACAGGCTGCAGAGTCAGAGGGGAGAGGGGAAGTTTACACACTGACTGTTCTTGTGCTGGGGGAGGGAGCAGCCATGAAGCACCACTCTCTCCTCCCTTCTGCTCACAGTTTGTGAAACACAAGAGGTCCAGGAGCTGATTTTCTGAGTGGCGTGTGGGGGTGGGGCAAGCAGGGGAGTCTGCCTGAGGCTCCTTGCTGCGTCCATGGATTGGATCCAGTGGCTTGGCGGGCCGGATCCAGCCCAAGGAAGGTGTCTGCCCAGGCCTGAGCAAGGATAATCAGTACACAAAAGGGGAATATACAGCTTTGTGTATATAGTGAAATGCTAGTAAGGACACAAATAGATCATTGTCACAACTCTGGTCAAAGCAACTCTGTTGCTGTACAATCAGAAAAGCACACAAAAGGGCATCCCCTGCAGGAGAGGGAAGCACACAGAACTGAAAGAAAGTTACACACATGTATAAAATGCACAAAGGTAACAGGGATATTAAAATTAGGTTATTTTAGTAATTGAATAGTTGATAGAATTGTTATCGACTACTTGATTACTTACAGGTGAAGGCAGCCAGCTCATTCCCAGCTTGCTCCAGAACGAAACCCCACTGTAGCTCTGCAATTTAAAAGGCAGTCTGCCCCCCAGCTCCTACTCCATTTTAAATTGCAGAGCCGCAGTGGCGTTTGGTCCCAGCCCAAGCCAGGACTGAGCTGGAATGCCTGCCCAGCTGGAAGCAGCCCCTGTCCACAGAGGACGTGTGTGGGTATGGGGTGTGTCCATTCCAGCTACTCACTGGGACTCCTGCGGCCAGGGGCTGTTGCTCTCAAAGCAGCCCATCTGTGACACCTGGCAAGGGACTGCTGCCTGAGCATTCTCCCCTGCCCTCTCCCTCACCCGCTGCCGCCTCTGAAAGAAGGGGGCAGTGCTGAGGGAACAGGTTTTTAAGAGGACTCTCCTCAGCACGAGCTCCTACACGCCTCCCCTCCTCCATGCTGCCTCTGATATAGAGGCAGCAAGCAGTGGGAGGAAGTCCATATTACTACTTGATAAACTTAGGCTTATTGGATAGTTGATTTATCAACTACTCTCTTACATCCCTGATAGTTACCTTCCTGCATTACTGTATTAAAGGAACAGAGAAGATATCCAAGATAAAACCTTTTCTTAGGATGATTTTAGCTGCACCATGACTATTTACTTCAGGCTCAATTTTGCAATTATTGCAAGAATTTGCCCCCAAAGTTGTTTCTTTTAAAAAAAAAAAAAAAAAAACCACACACACACAGCAAGCAAAACAAAATGCCTTCCCAAGAAGCTTCTTTCCCCCTCCCCCTGAGAAGCAAAACTGATTCTCCATGCATTCTTTATACAGTAAATATTTTGACATAAAAACTGCTATCACTTTTGTACAGCATTGAGCACACTGTGGGCATTTACAAGATAAACAAGAAGAGGAGAGAACCGTTCCTATACTCTAATCTCATTGTAGCACTAATTTTGTTTTTCATTATAAACACCTACATACAAAAAAGACTAAAAAACCCAAGCAAGCAGAGAGGTGAGGGGAAATAAAACAACAACTACAAGAAGACTAAATATATTCAATGAAAAAAAGAGACGTCTTAAAATACCTGGTTCTTCTATCTGCTGGTTCCAATGCAACATCTCTTGCTATCTCACTGCTGCTATGATGTACTTCACTAAACCACTGCAAAAACTGAGTTACATATCTGGTTACAGGCTCCAGGGTATGTTTTTTCTAAAACAGCAGGCCAAACACAAACCACAGGAACAACAACAAACTGGTGAAGGAAATGACCTAAATGATGGTAAAAAGAAAAAATGTTCTGGTGTCCCACTCATACTTTTGCATTCTCCTTCAACAGAAAAGTCAGCATCATCCATGCACTGCAGGAGTATCTGCAACTGAAGATATGATGTGGCTTCTTGTACAAATGAAGGTGAATTCAGAAATTCTACATAACCCCCAATGGTGAGTTACTTTATGGCAAGCCAGGGTGTACACCAGCCTGCCATGTAATAATTTCTCATGTAGACTCCGCTACAATGAGGTGAGAGTCCTGGAGTGTAGCTTGGCATATTTCAACTTCCATTACTAGTAAACCCTATCACTGTACTGTAGCATTGTCCACATGGCAAGCTGGTGGGCTGTAGATACACACCTGGCCTTGACATGCAGTAATTCACCACAAAGGCTAGGTCTACTCTACAGAGTTTTTGTGCAAAAACAGCCATTTTTCCGCAAAAACTCAGAGCGTCCACACCTCAAGCGCATTTATATGCAAGTAAAACCAAAGAACAGAGGGTTTTTTCTGGTGTAGGTATTCTTTCTTCCACAAGGAACAATTCCTTTTTGCACAAGAGC
Source organism: Pelodiscus sinensis (assembly GCF_052426305.1). Classification (NCBI taxonomy): domain Eukaryota; kingdom Metazoa; phylum Chordata; order Testudines; family Trionychidae; genus Pelodiscus; species Pelodiscus sinensis. Next base: position 32,760,764 of record NC_143065.1, read on the forward strand.
TCTAGCGCAAAAGGTATGTGTGGATGGGAAACGGGGTTTTTGCACAAAAAGAGGCAATTAAAAAAGCACAGGCCTAGTGGCCATTCTGTAAATAGCATTCTGTAAATGGCCTGGTGGCCATTCTGTAAATAGCAATCAGAGTTTCCTTTCAAGAGTGCGTCCATGCAGCCTGGACGCTCTCTCGAAAGTGAGACAGACTAAACTCTTGCAGTGTGCACATGCTCTTGTACAAGAAGTTTTTGAGGAAGATCTCTTCCACAAAAAGCTTCTTGCGCAAGAAGCCTGTAGTGCAGACATAGCCAAAGATATGACCTTAATTTGAGAGTGCTTTGGAGCACTGAATGGCTATGAAAGTGCAGGGCTGCTAGCGCTGGCTATAGTCAGGCATAACAAGGGTTTCTCATCACAGTAACGTAAGTGCATTTCAAATTGTGATAAGCAGCAACTTCTGTTTTACCAGACTGGGGTCCCCCCACAACTTGGATGATGTTCTTTAAATACCAAACACTTAGGGTATGTCTATACTACCTCCCTAGTTCGAACTAGGGTGGTAATGTAGGCAACCGGAGTTGCAAACGAAGCCCTGAATTTGAATTTCCCAGGCTTCATTTGCATATTGCCGGGCGCCGCCATTTTTAAATGTCCGCTAGTGCGGACTCCGTGCCGCGCGGCTACACGCGGCACGGAGTCCGCACTAGCGGACATTTAAAAATGGCGGCACCCGGCAATATGCAAACGAAGCCCGGGAAATTCAAATCCCGGGCTTCATTTGCAACTCCGGTTGCCTACATTACCACCCTAGTTCAAACTAGGGTGGTAGTGTAGACATACCCTTAGATACCAATGTAACAGGTGTGACCAAAATTGCAGCCCTGGGATTATTTTGGGGGATATTCTATTTAATTGATGAATGGTTTATGTATATATTTTACTCAATGGGAGGAGGTTACCACAGCTCCTCTGAGATGTAAAATCAGTGAGAGAGAGTGGAAGTGAGACAGACTAAACTCTAGCACCTGGAGAACTTTACATATACTGTTTTTTCCTCCTCCAGAGACTTAAACATAGAAAGAGTTTTTGAATTTGAACTAAGAACGTAAGAACGGAAGTACTGGGTCAGAGCAAAGATCCATCTAGCTCAGTATCCTGTCCTCTAACAGTGGCTAATGTCAGGTGCCCCAGAGGGAATGTACAGAACAGGAAATCAGCAAGTGATCCATCCCCTGTTGCCCATTCTCAGCTTCTGACAAACAGAAGCTAGGGACATCATTCCTGCTCATCCTGGCTAACAGCCATTGATGGATGTATCCTCCAGCTCTTTTTTGAACCCTGTTAAAAGACTTGACCTGCACAAAAGCCTCTAGCAAGGAGTTCCACAGGTTGACTGTGCATTATGTGAAGAAAAACTCCTTTTATTTGTTCATGAGAGAGACCTAATTTCTTGATACAGGAAGTGAATAGGCCCTTATATCGAAAGTGATGGGGGCAGGAGGCAACACGTGCAGAAGGGCTGGAAAAACTTGTCACCTAACAATAAATGTATTTTGCTTTTTTTGAAGGATGGTGTATATTGCTGTAGCCACTGGAGAAACGTTAACCATAGCTGCTGGACCCTGGCTGGACCTATTGGGGAACTCACCATGAAAGAGAGAGAAAGAGACAGAGAGAGACAGAGATTCATGACAGCCTACAACCTCAAGTGATTGCTCTCAAGGGTTTGAGAGTGTGCATGTGTTTGTGTGTGTGTGTGGGGGGGGGGGTGTTTGAGTGTCAAAGGTACTGTTAAACCTGATAATCTGACAACAGCACCTTAAATAGTCCTAAAATAAATAGATTTTTAATTCTGGACTGCAACTCCATCCCCTCACCCCTATCTGTGCAGCTCCAGGCTGGAGACTTCTCAGTCACTGCCAACTATACCAAATGTTGTGATTGTAGAGACATGACAGAAGCCACCAAGAATCAAGTCACCTATATTTTCAGCTATATCTGAATCTGGGTTCATGCAAGTGAGAACAGAACAGTGCACTGAATTAATCCTCTGCGAATAGGAAAAGAGAGGAATGACAACATCTGAGCTGTTATTTAACCGGGTATTTTGAAATTCCTTTAATTCTAGGAACATTTTGAAAAACCAAAAATAGGTTCTCTGAGGTTTCTGACCTGTGTTCACAACCGATTGTCAGGTTTGGTCACGCAAATGGATAAAAGCCATCAGGCAGCAACAGAGAAGCTTCCCTTTCTCCTCATGAGTACAAGTAGAGGAGGCACCGGCAGGAGCTGTCCTCAGCATTCGATTTATGGGTCTTAACAAGACCTGATAAATCAAATACCAAAACAATGATCTCCAGCCAAGTAAGTGAGGCTGTGCCCATAGACTTTAAGATCAGAAGAGACCTCTGATCATCTAGTCTGACCTTCTGACCTCCTGCACTTTGCAGGCCACAGAAGAACAAGGACTTAGTATTTTCAGCTTGGCATGAAAAGATATTGCAGAAATTAGTGTTACAGTCTACAAAAGAAAGTGGAGGGGGAGAGGGAGGGAGAGAGAGAGAGAAAACAAAAACTACACAGATTCTATGAAGGAACTATGACGCTAAGTTCAGCTTTCGATTCCATAATTTCAGGTAAAGTGTTTCAATAATGGCACTGGATAAAATGCCAAGTAGATTTTCATAACAATTCACACTGTGTGAATTGAAATACTTAACAGAAGAACTGTTTTCTAATCTACACTCTAGCTTTAAATAAAATGATTTCTCTCTCTTGCCCTCCCTCTTCCTTTCTCATTTTTTTTGTATTTTCTTTTGATGCACAACCCTTTTCAACCTCTTTGCCTGCAAGTGCCATTCCTAGATATTACTACCAGTCTCTAACTCTGCATTAACTGCCACAACACTAATTCCAGCTCATTTCTTGGATAATCACTCACATCCATATCTGGGTTCCCTAAAATTCCATCACTGTGTCTGACCTTCTAACACAGAAAGTGTACTCAACTATATTAAATACTTTATTTCCAACAGCAGCAGCACCAATCATAGCGCAGGCCTGGGAATGTATTGCTGCTGTAAAATATTTGCTTCTACACAACAAAATAACAACATTCTTCTTTTGGTGGAGCCCTGGGAACCACTTGTGATGAATGACTGTGAGAGAGAACTAGCATGCTGGATAAGTGTCAAGAAGTCTGCAAACATCTTCCCAGGATGGTGAGAGAGCTAGAGACCAGTTTAATGTTGTCATATTTTAAGACGAAGTGGGGAAAAACCCAAAATCAAAAGGTAAATGTATAGCAATACAATTAAAAATCTACCACTAGTGTAAAATTCTTGGCTATAAGATTCCTTTCTAAACCTTTCTAATAACCAATTAGTCTTAGCCTATATAGCAACAAGCCATTACTTATTCAGGTTACGGTGTTCCAATTTCAAATTCCAAAGTACCAGAATGTAAATACATTTAAAAAGTAAACATTCTACTATGACTTCCAAAAATACCTACTTCTCAGAATATATGTTTCCACTGAAAATCAGCATTTGGTCTCTGAGTTCAGTAACAGCTTTTCTCCATATTTAGAACCAGAGTTAACTATGTGGCAATTGTTTGCTGTTTTTCCACCTATAACAAGAAAAGACTGAAAGTGTTAAAGTAGAACTGAAAGTCAAATTGGGTAGGTTCTCCTAAGCATTTAAGTACAACTCAGTATTTCTTCAAAAGACGTCAAACTGACTCAAAGACCAGGTCTACACTAGACCTGGAAGATTGGGTTATGGCACACAATTCCAGCCACATAAAATTCGTAGCTGGAGTCAGCTTACTGTAACCCAAGGTTGGTACCATTTTCACAGTGGGAAACGGTCAGGAGCAAATGCTCCCGTCAGCTTCCCTTTCTCCTCATGAGTACAAGTAGTACAGGCACCGACAGGAGCTGTCCTCAGCATTCGATTTATGGGTCTTAACAAGACCTGATAAATCAAATACCAAAACAATGATCTCCAGCCAGGTAAGTGAGGATGTGCCCATAGACTTTAAGATCAGAAGAGACCTCTGACCATCTAGTCTGACCTTCTGACCTCCTGCACTTTGCAGGCCACAGAACTTGACCCACTTCTTGAAATAGACCCCTACTCTCCAAACAAATTACATGCCATGGTAATGGACACCTTCGATTATAAAGCTATAAAATGTTAATATAGGAATCAATTATAAAAAACCCCACCACCCGGTAATATATTAACCACAGAAAAAGAAAGTAATACATTATTTACAAGAGGTGAGATGTTCAACAAAGATTGCTAGACTAGAAGCCCTTTGCAGTTGAGAATCTGTCTCCATATATGTTTGTAAAAGCTTCTATCAAAACGGGGCCCTGATACTGATTGGCGTATCAGGGCACTTTTGTATGACACATATTAACAAGAGCTAATCTCTTCTATTTAATATCCAACAGTATTACAGAACGATTCAAATATTATGCCCATATTCCATCTCAACTTGGGCAGACAGCCTAAGAGGTTTTGTTCAGCAGAACAGCATCTGCAGAATGCAATGGGAACTCCATGTACATACAATATGAAGCTTCAGCACTCAGGGTGAAGAAAAGCTAACATATTAATATCCTTTGTGACTGGTACTGGCAGGACACTTGGACCAAAGGGGTAATAGCTCCCATAGACGAGCTAACACTGCCTTGTGTCTGATGAGAATCTTGTGGCAGTGGAACCAAAACAGTTCTGGCACCTTTCACCCAGAACACCCAGTGTACCAAGAGGGGCTTGGGGAAGGCATGAACTCAGCTTTGAAAAGGAGCCTTCGCAGTCAATCTGCAGGAGTTGAAGGTGTAAAGATAACAGAAATTCTGAACCCCATGCAACAGGCTTTGGAATCTGTAGAGCCCAGCTCTGAGGTGACAAGTATCAGAGGGGGTAGACGTTTTAGTCTGAGTCTGTATAAACATGCATCTGACAGGCTTCTCCTGTCGACCGATCCGCATCTTGACTCACACGCTGTGCCAACGATCAGCTGAGCTGGCACAGCGTGGTGCCATTTTTAATTTAATGAAACCAGGGATATTTAAATCCGCGCTTCATTGACTATGTCGGGTAGCCTATTTTACATGCCTCTGTCGGCAAAGGCATATAGTCTAGACATACCCTTACTGTTTTCCAGGAATTCTGTGATCTGAATTTGGACATTATTTTATTAAAGTGAAAATTACTGGGTGTAGGCATGAAGGAAATCTGAATTATGACATCATAGAAGAATAGTGGGCAGGAGGGAAAAAAAGAGTATCGTGAATCCTTTCCTGTCATAGATTTATAGAAAAGAGTTCTGGTGATACTTGTTCAGGATCGTCTCAGGCTAGGTACTATTTTAGTTTCCTTATATTTGATAGTTAGTCTGACTAGAAAGTACACACTGTGGAATATGCTGCTTTGGCAAATATCTGAGCTCGATAAATTTATGGACAGGATCGTATGATCAGAGTGCTTACAATGGCACATGGCCCATTGGTGACTGCCACTAGCAAAACTCTCCAACAGATGGAGATAGGACAGCTGATGGGGAAAGCTCTGAATTGCTACAGAGTATTCGCTCTCAGGGGAGCGTTAACTGTGAAAATGGCCTTTATATAGTTCAGCAGAGAGGGGGAAACTGAAATGAGAACAAATTTACCTTGTAAAGCTAACAAACATTAAAGGGAATGTTATGCGGTAAAATTCTGAGATTACAAGTAAGAAGAAAAAAAAAGTTTGACTATCTGACGTAATTTCCCCCCAGACCATAGGAGCCTCTACTCCGTCCATGACCCAGCTAGAGACAGGATGTTAGTGGGTGTGAGAAAGGTCTGTGCTGATGACTAGACTGAAGTTCTGCCCCAATGTGTCACTCTTACTAGAAAAAGTAGAACCACGGAACCGGAAAGACAGACAAACCACCCTATATCTTTGGCTCATTTCTTCCACTCCATTCCTCTCCTTTTCAGCTCTGGAACGGTGGAGGGGATTGATCCTCATTGCATAACTCCCAGAAAAGCAATGTGGTCTTCATGAACTGCAAGTTATTTCCACAGGGTCAGCTCTCCTGCGTGACTTCCTTTCACAGTTACAATTGTTACAAATGCAATAAAACATTTTATGAAGGCAAATGGTACAAAGGATCCAATAGACAGAGATTATAGCACCACCTATAGTTAAGACTGTCCAATACTTCCCATTATCAGATGCTGCCCTCAGTTGCTTGTTAGTGCAAAAACTTCAGACATTCAATTGAAGTTTTCAACACTGCAAAAAAGTGAAAACTATGTGTTCATACCATTATAGATTAATAAGAGGGCCAAATTAGGATTGTATGGACAACCCTTAATTTTGGCATCTCCTAACTTTTATGTAGTTGACATTAAGTTGCAATATCTGTTTTTGTTTGCTTGTTCAAAGTAATTTCCTAATTACAAAATATATAAAGCAGAAATTCTATCATATGGAAGTGTACCTCCATCACTGGAGATATTTAAGAGCAGGTCTGACAGACATCTTATCAGGGATGGTCTGACACTGCTTGGTCCTGCCTTGAGGGCAGGGCATTGGACTTGATCTCTCGAGGTTCCTTCCAGTTCTAGTATATTGACATCTTGCCTTGAAACAACAAACATTTTAATCTTTAGATCTACAGGTCCAGACCTCTATCACTTGAGTTGACAGAAGAACTGGTATCCAACATTCCCCACAAACCAGCTCTTGCACCTCCCTTCTGCTCCTATTCATACTCTTCATAGCCCTCTACTCCTGCCCCCAATGGTTCCCACCTTCAGCTCCTATTATCGTGCCCATCTTGTGTCCTCCCTCTGCTCCCTTCATCCTCCAACTCCTGTTCCCCATCCACCAGGGCTTTTGCAAGTAAGTAAGGACCCTTCTACCTCCCCAATTCCTCACCCCTCTGTATTCTGAAAGAAAAAGACAGTGTTCTAGTGCTCACTTCTAGTACTGGATACCACACCAGTCCCTGGCTGCCAGAAGATGCAGGTATAATGAAAATGTTTACCCAGTCCTTGACATCTGGTCTGAAGCAGGCTCAGGACAGTCTTAATCTTTGGAGAATTTAGCTGCAAAACTAACCTTCTACTGAACATGTTCATATCTTGGCCAAATTTGGGCACATTTTCACAGGAACCTAAAAAGGCACATCCTTGTCATCCCCTCACAGACTGGTCCCTGCTTGCCACCCTGCACTGCTGCCTCTGATACAGAGGCAGCAGCATAGGCTGGCAAAGGTCTCTGTACGTGGGAAGCCTTTGCTCTCCGGGGACAGGAGCTGCTCCAGCATCCCACGGGGAAGCCTCTGTCCACGGCAAGCCTGGACTCACCACAGATAGAGACTGCTCTGTGGCAGCCTCCCTTACCTCCCCCCATGCTGCTGCCTCTGACAGCTTAAAAGCAGCCTCTCCTGGCCCCCCCTTGCTGCCTCTAATACAAGGGAGGATGCATGTAGTCAATAGGATTGATAAGACCATGGTTATCAGTTAATCATTTAGTCGACATCCCTAATCCAAACAACTACATGCACACACACACCTTGGCAGCAAAGCAGAGGAGAGGAGGAGGTAGTGTCCGTGGAGAGACGGCTATTAAGGCAGCTCCCTGCACATGCCAGTTCCCATGGAGCCTCCTGCACCCCCGCTGCCTCCTCAAGATCCCACAGAATTTTGCATTTCAATAGAACCCAGGAGACACGTGATGGACCAGAACTCTTATGACATGCATTGTACAAAAAGGGCATATAAGCAGCATTATCTAGTATATTCTATTCAAGCCATCTACTGCATTCATCCCCAAGGTACCTGAACACCAACCAATTAAGTAAATGATGTGGCTAGTACCTGTCATTTCTGTTTCCTTCCTGCAGAAGCTGGACTGGCAGACAAGTGGAAAAATGCAAATGGCTTACTTAGTTTAGTTTCCCTCCACATAAAGATCATTACCAATTCTTCTTTTACCAACAATGTATCTTTTGTTGAAATTACACACAGTCCTTTACAAGCTTCCAGCCTTTCAGGGAGGACACACTTGCACTCAACCATTTAGGGTGAATACACAAAATAATAAGCAAAGAGGAGAAGAAATCATGTGTTCTCACTGGCCAACTGTTACTCTCAGCATTGGACCCAAGAAATGCAATTTCTTCCATTGTGTCACAGCTACACAAAGTGATTCAATGAATAAACAGCTGCAATTCATTTCTGGGGCCAACAAAAGGGAAAATGTGCATCAGAAAACAGTAAGTGTTATTTGACTCCTGTAGCTACCAGACTCCGTTTCTAAATTACAATCACAAAACCATGTTCACGGAACTCTTAAAAAAGTAGAGATTTACTGAAATTAAGTCATGTCTCTTAAACTTGGACATAATCATCAAAACAAGGACTGATTTTCCACCAGTATGTCTTGACCCCTTGACAAAGAGCCTAAAGTCATTCAGTTTTAGAAGTGAAAGTTTAACCTGAATTGATCATCCCCAACTTCACTTCTGTTCAGCAAATAAAATACAAAATGTGACACAGAAAAGTGCTAATTAAATCTTAGCCATAATCACAGTTTATAGTACATACTGCTAAATTCACGAAAGAACAAATTGAGAAGTTCTTGCTACAAAACTGGACCTAAAATAAAACACACAATCTCAAAGGAAGCAGTTTGAAGATGTCTGAGAAATGCCCACTATAAAGCCCACTTCTATTGAAGAAAGCTTACAAGGAGGAGGATGGAAGAGCAAACAATTTCATCCTCAAATAATTGCTGGAAGATGAAGGTGGATAGGTACTTTTGAACACCCAGCATTGGATCTTCCCAGGTTGCATTTAACAGTATTTATAACAACTGTAGCTTCTTATGTCAATGAACTGAAAGACAGTGCATGGTTCTGTGTACAGAGAAACCAAATCCAAATGTTGATTGCTACATTCCAATGTTTCCACTCAGAACTACCTTCTCAAATACTCTTTTTCTGTTATATTCTTAATATTTGCAACTCTCAAAGCCACCCTTTTCCTAAATCCTTTTCAGTTGCAGCTTTTCCATCACAGGTAGAAATGTCATATTCAAGCAACATTTTCTGGGACAAGATAAGTACTTGTACAGAGAACGCTCAGATGAGTATAATCGCTGGACACCAGCTATCCAGTTGCTCTTCTGGCTAGGAAATTAAACCTTAAGAAAAGGTACAGTAGACTTCCAATAATCCGGAACCTCTGGGACCTACGTGGTGACGGATTATTGGATATGCCAGACTAACAGGAGGTATTATAAAATGGGGATACTATGTACAGTAGTGTGCAGCACTGGCTAATCACTTAAACTGTTAATCATTTAAACTATTAATACAATAACTTAAAACACTTAATATAGCACTTTATTCACAAACACAAAAATTATACACTTCAACACTAATACAGTCTGTAAATGATTTACTTAAACACTCACTAGGCTCTTGCCATTTTGATGCCGGACTATCTGGAGTGCCGTACAATTGGATGACGGACTATTGAAGTTTTACTGTATATAGAATTCTACCAACCCACATCATCAAATATATAATGCAACAGGTTCAGGAGGACAATGAAGCATCTCTCTTTTAGGAACTGAAAATTCAATGCTTGTTCCTCTCTGCACTTAAATTCATTTCCGAATTATGAATATGCAAATATTACTATGCAAATTTCAGATGTGAAAAATGTGGTTACTACTAGGGAAGCCTATCGGGTAGTCAAGTCAACTACTTGCATTTCCCCCTCCCCTTGTTGCCTCTATATCAGAGGCAGCAATAGACGGTGTTGCCTCTATCAGGGGCAGCAAGGAGAGGCAGGACACGGAGGCCACTCCAGCAGCAGCTCCTGTCTGCAGGGGTGGGCGGGTCCTAGCGGCAAGTCGAGACTCCCCCCATAGACAAGAGCTGCTTTGCAGCAACAGCCCCTGTCCACAGGGGTGCTGTTCTGGGGTGGGCTGAGGGGCTACTGGCTGGGCATGGGATGCTACCTGCTAGGCCGGCAGCTCAGCTCAGTCCCTGCTTGCGCCGGGTCGTGGACCAAACCCCACTGCACCTCTGCAATTTTAAAGGCAGTATCAGCTGCAGGGGCGGGCGGACTGCCTAGCTCCTATTGCCTTTTAAATTGCAGAACCGCAGTGGGGTTTGGTTCCAGCACGAGCCAGGACTGGATTGGCTACCTTCCTCTATCAAGAAATCGAGTAGTCGATACAAATTCTATCGACTACTTAATTATTAAAATAAACTAATTTTAACCTCCCTAGTTACTTCCACTTTGCTTCCTAGTAACATTAGTAAAGAAGCTTTGATAAACAAAACTCATGAGTAGGTGCAAGTAATCAACTATTCCCTGTTTGAAGCAAGCTAAGAAACCACTTTTATTAATCACAAAATATCCCACTAATGAGAAGGCAGCGAGCACCTGAAAAAACTCCTGGCTATGTGAAATTACCAATAAATAAAGTAGTAACAGAAAGCACAGAGAAAAGTGCATTTATATTTTATTATTCTTCTGTCCCCTCCCACACCCAACTGTAAATCTAGACACTAGCAGAATCTACTTGTGTGAATTGTTCTATTTATAAACCTTCAGCTGTTTTTTTTTTAAATGGCCTTAATATAGTACTGTTGTTATGTTGTTTTTGTTGAACTTAGCAACAGGAAACTCTGTCACTCCTTCTGCAGCAAACTTTCCATTCTCTTGCCGCTCCCAGTCCTACACCAGAAAAGCCAGATTTAAAAGGTGCTGGGGAGGTTGGCTAATCTGACCATGCGCCTTCCCTCTACAAGGAGCAAAGGATAGGACCAGGCTGCAGCCAGATTTATGTTAAAGAATCATATCCCCTACATAATAACTCACATAAAACAAAAATTAAATTCACCTCCTTTCTTTTTGTTCCTCTTTTGAGATGCATGTTGCTTGAAATAAATGAAATATGGGGTGTGTTCTTTCGTGTATTTGTCTGAATATATCCTGCTACACAAGCAGACATCCAGGGCTTAGTCATGAAAATTATCTGTCATTATGGGCGGGTTAAGAACAATCAGCATCTTTATACTAGTATTATGATAATGAAAGACGTTTATCAAAATGCACACACTTTAGATTTCAAGGTTACTAGCAGTATTCCTTAGATGGCTTACTGAATTAACAATGACAAACAGCCTTTATTTGTTAAAAACATACAAAATAAGCCTGGTTTTATTGTCTGCTTTGGTAAGATTATTTTCCTGCCCAAAGAGCTTTCACTAATGTGCAGTACAGAGAAGAATTCTCTGGGCTCCACCCTATAATGTTACTTCATCTCCATACTGTTTACTATTATACCATTAGCTTCTTAATTATAAACTAAACACACAAACACAGCTGCTTTAGAGAGTGTGCAGGCACACTACTGAAAATGCCTTGGACAGTTGGGACAGATAACATCAAGAAGGACAGCTCTTAACAGAGCAAAATGCATAAATATTATTTTAAGCCATTGCTCACCTCTACCACAAACTAATGTGGAAACCTTTATTATTGAAATTAATCCTGAAAAATGGTGACAGCTGAAGGTGACATTTCAGATTTCCTGCCTGGTCTTTTTCCTGAAGTTTCCTATTGTATGCGCCCCCTGGTATTTGTGCTTATAAATATTCTTTATTTTATTACTATAATACTTATAATTTTCAACCAAGATTGAGGTGTCACTGTGCTATGCACTGGGCAAACACACAAATTATGATATCCACACAAGATATTACACAACAGCAGCACAGCACTTATATCACTGCAGCATAAACACTACAGGGATGGAAGTGTAGTAAATCCACCTCTCCAAGAGATGGTAGAAGAATTTGTTGTCCGACCTAGCACTGTCCACACTGGGGCTTAGGCTGGCTTTACTATGTCTTTCAGAAATGCAAACAAATAATACCCTAGAGTGATGTAGCTGGGTCAACTTCACTTTCTAGCATAGACCAGCCTGTACATAACAGTCCCTTGCCCTGAAGAATTCACAAATTAAACAGATACTTGGAGCACAGAGATGAAGTGATAGAGCAGAATCACATACAATACCAGGTCTCCTGGCCTCAAGTGCAGCAAATGATCCACAGGACCATGCTGTCTCTCTGTACACATTAGGGATGTAAGCGAGTAGTCAACTACTTGGTAAGTCTAGGCTTATCAGGTAGTCAAGTCAACTACTTGTTTTCCCCCATCCCTTGCTTCCTCTTTATTAGAGGCAGCAAGGGGGGAAGGGAGCAGGAGCAGGTTTTTAATCGACTCCCTCCAGCACCATCTCCAACAGTGCCCCTGCCCCCACTCAGCACTGCCGCCTCTAGCAGTCATGCAACAGGGGCTGCTGGATCTGGCGTGAGCAAGGATTGAGAAATTCTGGCTCAGTCCAGGTCGTGCTGAGTCCAGAAGCTACCCCTGCTGCAGCTCTTCAGTTTAAATGTAGTACGAGCCAGGCTGCCTGTGCGCCCAGCTCTTACTACATTTAAACTGCATAGCCACAGTGGTGGGTAGCTCCCAGACTCAGCGCAATTTGGGACTGAGGAAGCCTTTCCTTATTGACTAATCATGTAGTTGATAAAAATGTTATTGACTACATGATTAGTGGATTACCTGCCTCTTAACATCTTTAGTACACATTTATGAACAATCATTTTGTGATAACTACACCATTAGCTACGACAATACTGTAGGGGAGAGGTAGGAATCTTTCACCTCTCCAACTTTGGACTACTTCATACTGTGCGGAATCAACAGACCTGAGTTATCTATTATATAGAGACTGAAAACTCCCATTTCAAAAACAAAAAAGGACTAAAAGACAATGTCATTTTCAGAAGGTTAAAAAGAAAAACCACAATTTACAACCTAGGTTTACCCTCACAGCAAGGAAATGAGCAACTCATCTGATCATCAACAACTGTACAGATCTTTCTTTTTAAAGCCTTGTAACATGCAAGTTAAAAATGCATCAACGATACTCACAGTTTCTTCGGAAACTGCATGCGCGCTGGGGTCTTTCAAAAAATCCACCTCATCTTCAGTTTTCATCTCCAACTTTTCTGCAAAGACAGAAGGTTTGCAAAGTAGATTTAAGAAACTTCCTCCATGGCTGCTGCTGTTCTGTTTATTCAAATAACTGTAAAAAACTCAACAAGCCTTATTTTTCGTGCAATAGGTGCGGTTTCATTCCTCACTTTCCTGCTTGTTAGTTAGTAATTTTATCACTACAGTGTCTGTGAAGTTAACTATAAAACAGCAGCACATGATTAGACTTTTACAGATTCCTCTATACAACGCTTGAGATCTAGGTTATATTTGCATATGTGCTTACACCAGGGATGAGCAACCATGAATAGTGGGTGGGCTGCATGAGAAACCCTCCTTCACCCCAATGGGCCACAGCAGCCCATAGCCCACTGACCCCCTGCCTATCCTCCTATCACATGAGCCTCTTGCCCACTGGGGTACCAGAGCCCTGCACTTACTTGCTCTCCTCCCCCTACCTCCCAGCACTTTCAGCATACACAAATCACCTGATTCGCATACTGTTCCAGCTTCTCTCCCTCCCTCCGTCCCAGAGCTGGAATGCCACAAACCTTAATGCAATGTCAGCTTCACAACACATGAACCTGAAGTGGAGGATCTGGTCCCAGAAGGTAGTAAGGCAAGTCAGTCTCCATGCAAATTTTAGAACTCTCTGGACAATATTATTTTTCTGGTGATGATGTGGGTGAAGCTTAAGAGAAACGTGGTGTCTTCACTGTCCTCACTTCCCAACAAATTAGCATGCAAACTTAATCAATGGCCATTTACACCTGGGTTTTTCATTCTCTGCACCCCTCCTACTTTAAAATAAACATTTATGTCGGTGATACCTGGTGAATAAAGCATCACTATTCACCTCCTTGACAGACCTGTGAATATTCTACAGAATACTCTGTAGCATATAATATTGTTATTCTATAGCAGTGCAGAGAGGTGTAGTTATTTCACCAAGGTGTCATAAGAGTCAGTGGCTGAGCCAGGGACAGAACCCAATCCTGCTGTCCTCCTGCTCTAACCACTAGGCACATCATTCCTCTCTTATCCATCTGTAACCGATCACTACAGGAATCCAACGAATTTTTAATAGACAATTTGTAATGGATTATTTGGCAAAAGGAGGCTGTGAGAAACTATGGTTCCATTAGGGATATGAAGGTTACCTGATAAACATAATCCATAACAGTTAACTGTTACCCAGAAATAGCCCCGCATGGGAGTAGGGGGTGGAAAGAGGGCTGCCAGCTCCCAACCCACATAGGCTCATGGGCTGGGAGTCTGCAATCTTCCCTTCCCACTTCTGGGCACCCCCCACATGCAAGACTGCCATCTCCACTTGCCCCCATTCAATCAGTCCAGCTGGACTGCTGATTGGGAGCATCTGTGGTAAGCCAGAGCCTGCACCTAGCACTTCCTCCGGCACCTCAGTCCTCTAACCCAGGTCACACAACTCCCTCCTGCACCCAAACCTTCTGCACCCCCACCCCAGGACACAACCCGTCATACACTCAAACTCCCTTCCTGCCCCAGAACAGAATCTGCTCCCAGAATTCCCTCCCAGGCTCTGCACTCTTTCCTGCAACCCAATGCCCTAGTCAGAGCTCCCTCCTGTACCCAACCTCCATTCCAGACCCTGCACTCCCTCCATTAATAGTAGAAAAGTGCGACTCCTGACCACTTGCCAAATTCTTAAGAGTGCTCTCCCTTCAAAATTATTGCCCACCTCTGAGATATTGTGTCTTGAAAGCATTAAAGATACTTTGTTACAAAATTACAAATTAACACAATATTGTGGTATCTGATAGAAAGACCTGATGAGTTTATGGGTTGTTTACAGCAGAACCTCCAGCCAGTTCAGCAATAGTTCTCAGCACATGTGAGAATCACCCAGCGGACACCAGTTTGTTGGCAAAACAGCCAGTGACTATTCATTTATGACAACGAGGGTTCAGCCAGAAAGAGTGACTCTCCCCTCTCAACTCTGGAAATGAGTTGTCAGAAAGGATAATGCAGCAGGATTGGGCCCCCAGGAACTGTCAACCTATTAATTTTTTTTCCACTGGAGTCCTGACATCTAAAAGACCCTCCCCCAGCCTATAAGGAGGATCCAAAGAGCCCTGGACACCAAATGATTCCAGGGGACGAAGAAAGAAAAGAAGGACAAGGTGTGAGGGTCAAAGGAGGGAACCAGAGGGGGACACCGAGCAGAGAACCACGGACAGTGCCCACAGCCCCTCGAAGGTCAAGAGAGAGCCAGCAGACGCCGCCCAGTGGAACTCCGCCCGGATGCAGGAACACAAATAGGCCGCACAGTTGCAGGCCCCTCCCTCAGCCAACCTCCTCTCCCTGGTTTTATAAACTGCCATCTTGGCGATAGAGGTTAACGAGGAGGTCCTGCAACTCTGTGGGGCCACGGCTGGGGTGCATAAATTATTAGGTGAGGGGAGAAGTGCAGCCAGAGCATCAGTAAGAGGTTCTGGAGAAGCAGAAAGAGGAGCTGTAACCTGGCGCACTTGAGGTAAAACTGTGCTAGGTCTCCCTCTCGCCACAGAAGGGGCAAGTGTTAGGGACAGGGGTAAACCACGCCAAGCACACACCCGTGCTCACAGTGCCATGAAGGATTCTCCAGCTGATGTCCCTAGCGGGCCGTGGAACCAAGGTGGAGTAGGGGCAGGCTCACCAGGGCTCTCCACCCTCTATTGGTGGTAGAGGACCCGTCATTTGGTATCTGGGCAGGACACAAGGGTGGGGAATTGAAGAGTGTGAAGCATGAGCGTGTACAGATGACTCTTTGGAGCGGTTTGAAAAGGGACTGGATGCAATGCGTGCAGCTGGCTCGGGTGATGAGGGGGAGGCAGTCAGGAAGGTACGCAGAGCCGGGAGAGAGATCAGGAAGTTCACCCCGAGGAGTACATAGGGTGGAGAGCCGCATGTACTGGGTGAACACCAGAGGATCCACCTATTCTTCCCGGGCGTAGTCCAGGAGGTCTCTGATCCCGGTGACTGCTGCCAAGACCAACCTCTGGGGCACGTAGGGGGACTCCACCACCTGCACATGAAGATGGGGACTGTGTAGCAGGGGCTCTGCAAGGAAGTCTGGCCCCCACCCCCAGTGACTCCCAAGGGCCTGGTTGCTGCAAGCTGCTTCCAGGTCCAGAGGAGTCCTGGTAGAAGGCTGGCAGCTCGGAGAGGTCTCGTGGAAGAGAAGACCTCTCAAATAAAGGAGCTGCCAGTCATATCAGAGCCCTCAAAAGTGCGGAAGGAAGGATGCGCCAGTGTGCTCCACGCCGGGACTATTCACCTCTGCAGGGCCTGGAGGCAAAGGACATGGACCCGCGTGTGCAAACACATCAGGCCCTGCCCTCCCTCCTCCAGAGGAAGATGGAGAATCCCCTCAGAGACCCAATGCAGTCCTGCCCAGAAGAACTGCAGCATTAGCTGCTGGATGTGGGCCAGGAAATCTGGGGTTGGGACCAACATGTTGAGACGGTGCCAGAGCATGGACAGGACCAATAGCAACCTATTAATGCTAGGAATGTAAGCAACTAGTCAAATAGATGAGTACCCAATAAGCCTCTGCGTATCAGGTAGTCGAGTTACTACTCAACTAGTTGTTTCTCCCTCCTCCCCTTGCTGCCTCTATCGGAGGCAGCAAGGCAGGGAGCAGGAGCCAGTGCTAGGGGAAGCTGCCTTAAAAGCCAGTTCCCCCCAGCACTGTCTCCGTTGGGGGCAGGGGAAGCAGAGGTGCAGAGGGGGACCGGGCGTGAACTGGGACTCAGCTGTTCTGCCTCATGCCTGGTCCCCCGCTGTGCCTCTGCCTTTTAAATGTAGTAAGAGCCAAGTGGCAGAGCCTCAGCAGGATTAGCTCCCGGAGCTGGGAGCTAACTCTGATGTGGTGCTGCAGTCTCCCTCTTCATCAACGAATCGAGAAATTAATGGAAATTCCAGCAACTGCTTGATTAGCTGATTAAACGCAATTTAACATTCTCAATTAATGCCTGCATGTGCATTCTAACCTCCCTAGTGCACAGAGGGGAAAGAAGAGCCACCACAGGGTGCCTGGCTGCATGTACCCACAAGGAACTATGTTTGTGTAGGGGGAGCAGACAGGCTTGCTCTCGTGAAGGTTCCCCTTAAGTATACGGGTGGACAGAATATTTTGTTGCTAAACTATAGCACCGGGCACGAGGACTCTCTTCCTGACTCTGCCACAAATGTCCTCCGTGGACTTGGACAAGTCACCTAAATGTACCGTGCCTCAGCTTCCCCATCTGAGAAACAGGGATGATGAGGATTCTTCCCTCCTTCACAGTGTGCTGTCAAGATAAATTCATTCATGTCTGTAGAATCATAGAATCATAGAATCATAGAATAATAGGACTGGAAGGGACCTCGAGAGGTCATCGAGTCCAGCCCCCCGCCCTCAAGGCAGGACCAAGCTCCACCTACACCATCCCTGACAGATGTCTGTCTAACCTGTTCTTAAATATCTCCAGAGAGGGAGATTCCACCACCTCCCTTGGCAATTTATTCCAATATTTGACCACCCTGACAGTTAGGAATTTTTTCCTAATGTCCAATCTAAACCTCCCCTGCTGCACTTTAAGCCCATTACTCCTTGTCCTGTCCTTAGAAACCAAGAGGAACAAATTTTCGCCTTCCTCCTTGTGACACCCTTTTAGATATTTGAAAACCGCTATCATGTCCCCCCTTAATCTTCTTTTTTCCAAACTAAACAAGCCCAGTTCATGAAGCCTGGCTTCATAGGTCATGTTCTCTAGACCTTTAATCATTCTTGTCGCTCTTCTCTGTACCCTTTCCAATTTCTCCACATCTTTCTTGAAATGTGGCGCCCAGAACTGGACACAGTACTCCAGCTGAGGCCTAACTAGTGCAGAGTAGAGTGGCAGAATGACTTCACGAGTTTTGCTTACAACACACCTGTTGATACAACCTAGAATCATATTTGCTTTTTTTGCAACAGCATCACACTGTTGACTCATATTCAACTTGTGGTCCACTATGACCCCTAGATCCCTTTCCGCCATGCTCCTTCCTAGACAGTCGCTTCCCATCTTGTATGTATGGAACTGATTGTTCCTTCCTAAGTGGAGCACTTTGCATTTCTCTTTATTAAACCTCATCCTGTTTACCTCTGACCATTTCTCTAACTTGCTAAGGTCATTTTGAATTATGTCCCTATCCTCCAAAGAAGTCGCAACCCCACCCAGTTTGGTATCATCTGCAAACTTAATAAGAGTACTCTCTATCCCAATATCTACATCATTGATGAAGATATTGAATAGTACGGGTCCCAAAACAGACCCTTGAGGAACTCCACTTGTTATCCCTTTCCAGCAGGATTTAGAACCGTTAACAACAACTCTCTGACTACGGTTATCCAGCCAATTATGCACCCACCTTATTGTGGCCCTATCTAAGTTATATTTGCCTAGTTTATCAATAAGAATATCATGCGAGACCGTATCAAATGCCTTACTAAAGTCTAGGTATATGACATCCACCGCTTCTCCCTTATCCACAAGGCTCGTTATCTTATCAAAGAAAGCTATCAGATTAGTTTGGCATGACTTGTTCTTCACAAACCCATGCTGGCTATTCCCTATCACTTTATTACTTTCCAAGTGTTTGCATACGATTTCCTTAATTACCTGCTCCATTATCTTCCCTGGGACAGACGTTAAACTGACCGGTCTATAATTTCCTGGGTTGTTCTTATTCCCCTTTTTATAGATGGGCACAATATTTGCCCTTTTCCAGTCTTCTGGAATCTCCCCTGTCTGCCATGATTTTTCAAAGATCATAGCTAAAGGCTCAGATACCTCCTCTATCAGCTCCTTGAGTATCCTGGGATGCATTTCATCAGGACCTGGTGACTTGCTGACATCTAACTTTCCTAAGTGATTTTTAACTTGTTCTTTGTGTATCCTATCTTCTAAACTTACCCTCTCTCTGCTTGTATTCACTACGTTAGGCACACCTCCAGACTTCTCGGTGAAGACCGAAACAAAGAAGTCATTGAGCATCTCCGCCATTTCCAAGTTCCCTGTTACTGCTTCTCCCTCCTCACTAAGCAGTGGGCCTACCCTGTCCTTGGTCTTCCTCTTGCTTTTAATGTATTTATAAAAGGTCTTCTTGTTTCCCTTTATGCCTGTAGCTAGTTTGATCTCATTTTGTGCCTTTGCCTTTCTAATCTTGCCCCTGCATTCCCGTGTTGCTTGCCTATATTCCTCCTTTGTTAGTTGTCCTAGTTTCCATTTTTTATATGACTCCTTTTTTATTTTGAGATCATGCAAGATCTCCTTGTTAAGCCAAGCTGGTCTTTTGCCATATTTTCTATCTTTCCTACACAGCGGAATTGTTTGCTTTTGGGCCCTTAACAACGTCCCTTTGAAATACTTCCAACTCTCCTCAGTTGTTTTTCCCTTCAGTCTTGCTTCCCATGGGACCTTACCTACAAGTTCTCTGAGCTTATCAAAATCTGCCTTCCTGAAATCCATAACCTCAATTGTGCTGGTCTCCCTTCTACCTTTCCTTAAGATCATGAACTCTATTATTTCGTGATCACTGTCCCCTATACTGTCTTCCACTTTCAAGTTCTCAACTAGTTCCTCCCTATTTGTTAAAACCAAATCCAGAACAGCTTCTCCTCTGGTAGCTTTTTCAACCTTCTGAAACAGAAAGTTGTCTCCAATGCAGTCCAGAAACTTATTGGATAGCCTGTGCCTCGCTGTGTTAGTTTCCCAACATATGTCTGGATAGTTGAAGTCTCCCATCACCACCAAATCTTGGGCTTTGGATAGTTTTGTTAATTGTTTAAAAAAGGCCTCATCCACCTCTTCCACCTGGCTAGGTGGCCTGTAGTAGACTCCTAGCATGATATCACCTTCGTTTTTTACCCCTTTTAGCTTAACCCAGAGACTCTCTACACAGCTATCTCCTACGTTCATCTCCACTTCAGTCCAAGTGTGTACATTTTTAATATACAAGGCAACCCCTCCTCCCTTTTTTCCCTGTCTGTCCTTCCTGAGCAAGCCGTACCCTTCCATACCAATATTCCAATCATGCGTCCCATCCCACCAGGTTTCTGTAATACCAATGATATCATAGTTGTATTTATTGGTTAGCAATTCCAGTTCTTCCTGCTTATTACCCATACTTCTCGCATTTGTATATAGGCATCTAAGATACTGATTTGATCTTGCCTCCCTGTTGTGCCCTGACCCTCCTTTCTCCTTGCCATTATAGGCCGTAGTCCCCCCCATTTCCAACCCATCTCCCAGTCCCGCACATTCAGCACTTAGAGTGTAGAGTGTTTTCAGATTCTGAAGCGAGGGCAAGGGGGACACCTAATTCTACGTCCATTAAAGTCAACAATTGAATGCCCATTGATTTCGATGTGAGCAAGAACAGGGTCTTATTTGTGTTGTTAACTTACACAACGATTGGCTAGACATACAATTTCAAGAGTCTGTCTTTTCAAATCATTGGCTGAGCTCTGTTTACACGTAAGGATTTAACTCAGCCAAATCTGACTTCAGTGTTTTGTTCTTTGTGAGCTTTCACATCATCACGTGGACTGGTCCAGCATGTGATTCAAAAGAGCCATGTTGTGTGCACATTACCTCCGGAACACAAACACTGCTACTAAAAATGAATATCCCAAACCCACAAACGGGTGTTGAAATACATCACAAGGAGTAATTTATGTAATATTATTAAAGCTTGTCTCCAGTGGAACCTGCCACAATAGCTGCTTCAATAAATGCTAGGTGAAACCTTTGTGGACAGCTACAGTGGGATGTCCCTTTGGTGAGGATGAGGTTAGGAACTGGAGGTTAGAAAAGGTAAAATTTTACTCATGGAAATTAAGCATATACCAACCAATTAACATTTACCTAAATGTCAAGGCCTGCATGGAGATCCATTACGGCATTTGTTCAGGGAGAATCTCTAGAGAACAAGGCACACTTTTTGTGATTTAGTTACCATAGAAATCCAGTGTCTTACTATGTGTTGGGTGCTTACTAACCCAAATGTGAGCCAGGCCCAATATGCACAATTGATTTGCATGGAAAATCCCATCTCACAGGTGTAATTCAGCGCTGAATAAAAAAGGCCATACTCTAAGTACTGCATGAGGTCTGTAAGGCTTTCTACAAAAGAGTCATGAGAGTCTCCCCTTGACTTCACTGCATTTTGGGACAAGGCCATGAATATCTATTTGGATAAAGACTTTCCTTTGATTGCATATCACAAACGGTGACAATTTAGCAATGGCAATATAAAAATTCCCAGTGTCGTGTATTTCTATAAAGCACCCACCTGACCTCTCTTCTAAGAAGGGCTGCCGCCCCAAGTCTGTCAAAAAAAGGATTTGGGTTCTTCTGAGCAGCAGTTACATCTTCAACCACAAAATAAATATATACATGTTCTTACCTGCCAAGACAAGTTCTGACTCAGAACACAGTGAACTTGTAATAGGGTTTGAAAAACCTCAAAATACTTATTAGTTTGCTTCTCTGAAAAGACTAGTTATCCAGGTAGGGCAGTCACCATACAAAGTTTAAATGCTGTATCTTCTCTTTTGCTGCACACACAGAGCACAATAAAACTAATAGAAAACACAACAGATCTCCCTGTCTTTGCTTTAAATTCACATTTTGTCTGTGCCCACATGGCAATATTTGGTAGATTTTTCCAGTAATCCCCAGGAGAAGCCATTTTTCCCTAATTTGTGCTTTGTGCAGCTTCAGTTTGTGATCACAGTCTCTGTTATGGGTAGAAGAGATCAACAGATGCTGGGTTCTTCTTGTATGTTATGAACGTGCTTTGTACATTTTTTAAATCTGTAACAATCACCTCCCAGTTTTCTTTCCCCTATTCTAGGTTAGTATGAGGTTTTAATGTTTTTTATAAAACACAAGTTGCATTTTCCATTATTGGCTCTAATTTACTGCACTGTAATTCCTTGTCTCTTCAATTTTCATATATCATCTTGCATGAAAAGCCTGTGTTTCCAGCAGCAGGTGTAGAATTAAACCTTGGCTACTGAGATTTAGACAGCAGCAGACAAAAAAAAACAAGGAGCTCCCAGAAGAAATTAGCACTCCCAGGTATCGACTTACAGCCACTCCCATTCTATTGAAATATCAACTTGCCATTATACAAAAATAGATGTTTCTTTTTAAAGGGGGCTTTCTGATTCATGTAAACAACCTATTACATAGCGGCTGATAACTTTCCATGACTAATAAACCTCTTTAAAATCTCCAGATCACCAAAACTTACAAAATAGCCACCATTTCCCAAAGAATAGGCACTCACCACTGTGCTGCCAGTTAATGCTTAAGTAAATCACCTTCCACAACTCTGACAAAAATCTCTTCTCTTTGAGCAGTAAAAAGCAGTCACCTATTTCTGTGAGTTCACAGCTCTAGCCTCTAAACTGCTGTGGACATCTCTTTTGAGTATTTTCTAAAGAATTCCAAACTATCTTTTCATTTTGAGTCAGAGGAAAGATATAAAGAATCTATAGCAAGACATAACTAAATGTGACACAAAGATAGGTCAGCTGTGTACAGTTAACAACTCCCTGAACAGGTGGAGTATAAAAGCCTGAATCAAACTAGTTTGCGCGTCAGTGGACATTTCACCTGTGATTTCACTCCAGACTGGCAGACTCCGAAAGTCAGTTATTTTTTCTTGTATTTATCAGAGGAAGGGTTGTTTGTTTGTTGTTGTTGTTACCTTACGATTCCCCTTAGTTCTTGCTGCATACAGACTGACTCTGCCAAAGCTCTCCTGATGTAGTCACTTATCTCCTATGACATCCCTTATCCTCATCGATACTTCGTTCTTGCTTGTTGTACTGAACAAGTAATGAGCATATAAATTCCAGCATGGCTCAAATACACTAGAAAAGACTGCAGCTTGGCTCCAGGACAGATTCACACTCAGGAAAAGTGGGTGGAGGGATGTATTTTGTCTCCCTCCTTTTAAAATGACTCAATACCACCAATTAGGAAGCGTCTTTGCCCAGTTCAGAAGGACACTCACAGCTGTTCCAGCTCACCAGAAAGGAAACTTTAGTGCATCACTGTTATATTCACTAACTTTAGATTCACTGAGAATCAGAGGCAGAATTGAAGGAAAGAGTCAAGTGAACACTAAATAAATGAACCCTAAAGTACCTGGCCCAGAAGGAAACGTGCCATTCAAACATACAGCAAATTTCAGCGTCCCATTTAACTCTTTTCTTTCCTACTAGGGAACATAATTTACATGGTAAAGATTCCTCTAAAATACTTTGGCATCAATATGAGACTGTTTCCTAACCATGATGCAACCCTAGAAAAATGGACTTGTAGTGTAAACCTTTAATATCTATTTCAGATTTCTGGTCTGCAGGAAAAGAATGTGCACTTGACAGGGGCAGGATTCCCCTCCCAGGACTGGCCTTTGACACCATTTCTCTACCCACTATGGACTGATTTTCATTCTTCAATAGAAAGAAATATTATCTCATTTAAGTTGGAAGCTCTTTCTGTCAGAGAGCTTCTTCCTTTAGTTGCCTGTGAATGCCATATGCATGTATAGTGCTGTATAAAATAAATGCACAATTTGGCTTACCTGTAATGGGCTCAGATCCTAGTGCTTCTGGGCTTGCATCCCCGTTCCTCGTTAGTTCAAACTGCAAACTTAAATCCATTTCTCCATTAAGGATGGCTCCCGTAACCACTCCAGCTTCTGGAGAGGATGTGGGCAGAACCCCAACAGGTACACTCTCTAGTTTCTCAACTGCAGATTCAGGGACAGAAGGCGTTTCTAACATAGAAACAAATGCAACAGGACTGTTGGCAACATTATCCAGCTGCAAGCAATCAGCTTCTGGAATCAAGCTCTTTGCCTCCACATCCTCTGAAGGCTCAGTAGCAGCATTTATATTGCATAGAACTGACTGTGAGAAACATGCTTCCAGCACGGGATTGCTTTGCTCCTCTGGGTCTTTGCTGGACAAATCCAAGACCTCTTGCTGGGTTTCTTTCACTTCAGACCCAGCTTCTCTCTCACTGGTCAAACAGATGGTGTCAGTGCTGGAGTCACTGTCACAGGGGGGTTCTTCTGCTATAGGCTGAAGCGATGCTCTGGAGAGTACATTGTTCACTTCCTCCTCCTTTTCTCGATCATCTGTTACAGTGGATGTCACAGCTACACCTAGAGGCTCAAAGGGAACAGAAGGTGCTTCCATAGCAAAGACCTCCTTTAAGTCCAGTGCTCTGCTTTGCAGGGTGTCTCCCTCTATGCCCTCACTGAGATCATGCTCTTGGTTCAACACTGCGTTGGGAGAAGGCTCATTCTTTGTGTGCAGCAATTTGTACTCTGATTCAGACCCTGGTACAATACCTTCTTCTGCATCCACTGCTGCATTGTCATCTGCTTCCTGGCAGGAGATTTCCTCTTTCTGCCCAATAGCTGCATTACTGTCATTCACTGCAGTCTCCTCGCCCTGAGAGCAAACAGAGGATTTCACAACAGCAGCAAGCTCCTCAGACAACCCCTTCTCCTTGCCAAGTGTCCCACTTTCACGCAGCTCCTGACTGGATTCCGCTTTGTTCTCTTCATCCGTCTGTGACGGACTTTGCCCGTCTTTTTCCTCACTGTCTAGAGGCAAACTAGTTTCTGCTGTTACCTTTCCATGCACAGAATTGTCCTGTTCAGCAAGCACTGCTCTTTCTGCGGCTGTGGCAGCTGCTACTTCCTGGTTTTGTTTAGGTTCTTTATTATGATTTGCAGAGGGTGTGTCCATTAAATTATCCTGTACACACTCTGTGCCCATGGCACATGAAGGGAAGACAGGATCATTGCTATGCACAAACACCACTTGTCCTGGAGGTGCCACTGCTGCATCTCTCTCCTGACCGATTGCCTCTTCTTGTTGTACATTTCCTTTAAACAAGGAAGACGAGAATGATTTTATTTGCTTGTCAACCCCCTCCTGCTCTGAAATGCTTTCTGATATCACTAATTGGTTTTGTAGAGGCACTTTTTCTGCTGAGGACAAGTCTTTATCAAGTGGAAGGTGTGGCCCAGACTCACATTTGCTAGCTGAAGCAGTGTCTGGCTTTAAGCTGTCACACATTTCCTCACCTTTTAAAACAGCTTTGTTCTCAGCGTGGCAATTGCCAGCAGACCCCAGGCCTCCCTCTGCAGAATCAATGCTTCCTCCATCCATAGTTTCAGTTTCCTGTGGCATTCTTTTAAGGGCTTGGCTGTCACCTTCACTTTCAACGCTAAGTGCAACAGTCTTACTGCTTTCAGGGCAACTCATAGATTCCACATCACTCGGACCAGGCCTGTCCAGGGGCTTGTTTTTCATTTCAGCATTAGAGTCATTGGGCATATTGTCGCTCAAACCCAGTTCATTCAGTCCAATGTCTCCATTTACATTTTCCACTCCCAGCTTGCCACTCTTACTATTGTTATTCACCTCCAAACCAACAGGATCCTGTTTCAGTGCATTCTCTGAAACTTTTATTTGAGTCACCAGCAGCTCCTCTTCAGTGTTGGCAATCACATTCTGCCTCTCCTTTACAATGGGTTCTTCTTGGACCAAATCTTTTGACAAACTCATCTTCGAAATTTCACTGTTTGAGTCTGCTCCATTCCGTTTGCTGTCACTTGTCGCCCCACAGCCAACAGGAACAGCATCACTGTTGACATGTGTACTTACACTATCCTGCGCCTGTATCCCTTGTGCACCCTCACATTCTTCACCATCACAAACAGTGTCACCAAAATCTCCAAGCAAGGGCACAACTGCATGGATCAGCTTCCCACTTACTGGGGGAGGTTCTTTCAGACATGTGGTTTTGGAGCCCCTTGTCTCATCCCCTCCATTCTCCTCATGCTGCTGGACTGAAGAAGCATCCACCATCCCTGTACAGTTCTTGCATTCTGTCTGGCCCATAGCCACATCCACCCCCTCCCAGGGTGTTGGGGCTTTGCCTGCAGTTTCAGCCGCTGCAACAGTACTTTGAGTTGTGTGCTCTTCAATTATTCGCACTTCCTGTTGAGTATTATCTCTGCAGCACAGGCTTGCTTGATTCAAAATAACTCCAGTGGATGTCATTCCAGTTTCCTCACTTGTATTTCCACAGCATGAGAGGCTAGCAGCACCATTTACTACAGCATTGGAGCTCAGTCTGCCGTCCTTTTTATCTGATACAGTCCCAGAGTCTACAATAGCCGCTGGCCCCTCCTCTTCCTTCTTTCTCAACATAGCACTATTTTGACGTTCACAGGAAAACCCTGGGTTCTTTGTACTCGTTAGGCTCAACAAATCATCAGATGTATCATTACCACTGTCGCACTGGCTTTCCTTGTGGCATGTTGGGGCTGAGAGTTGCTTAGCATCAAAGTTAACTAATGCAGACGTGCTTTCTTCTGTTGGCATTTCTTCTGAGGGGGGAGCTGCAGCAGCCGGATAACCCTTCAACTCTGTTCCTGTATTGCAGTTGTCCTCTGAAGTGCTCAGCTCAGGCTCCGGCTGTTCTGTTGCATTCTGAAAAGAAGGAAATAACGACTATGAGTGTTTAACTTGCGGCATGGCACACCCTTTAGGTGCACACACTGATTTCTGTCACTTGTGCATGTATTCAATCTGTAATGTTAACTTGAGTGCATGCAAAATGAGAAGTCTATCCCTCCATTTCTGCGTGTATAGCTGCTTGAAGCACGTTTACAAAATGTACTGGAACAGTAAATTGATTTTTTAAGTCATGCCAGAGGACTACTTTTGAAGACTACTGCTTGAATGGATTTACATTTAAACTCAGTGAAGAGCAAGATCCAATTGTAATTTGCAGTATTAAGTAAACATGCATTCAAATGTACAATCCAGCTCCAAAATGGTACATACAGTTCTCTTCAAGATTGGCTCTGAGCTGAACTGCTCCCCTGTAGGAGGATTACAGATACTCTATCTTTGGAAACACTATAGTAATCCACCCCAAAAGCTGAAAGCAGACATTTGCCACCCTCCCACAGGGGCTAATAAAACAAATCCTCCCCCCCTGCCCCCCCGCCTTCCCCCTTGACCTATCCAGGCAAATAAAGCAGCTCCACAGAAAACTTCTCACTTTTCTCCCTTTACTGGTGCCTGGAGAACTGCAAACAGATGTGCCTATTCTTAAATACCATTCACAACTGGGCAACTGGGATCCCCTCAGGATTTAACAGGTGCCGTGCACTACCTGGGGTAACATGTGATAGACAGAGACCATTTTGTTCCTCTTCAGAACACTTGTTTGACTTCTAATACAGAGCCAAAAAAAAAACCAAAAAACAAAAACACCCACACAAAAACTTTTTGAAAATGGCTAATTATTAGGGCTGTGGGGGAAGCTGTCTCTCCAGAACTCCTGACTGAAAGGACCTCAGATAGGGATCACGCACTTCACTCTGCACTCCCAAAAGCTGGGAGAGGTTGTAAGTGCTTTGGAGAATAGGATCATAATTCAAAATGGTCTAGACAAACTAGAGAAACGGCCTGAGCTAAACAGTATCAAATTTAATAAGGACAAATACAAAGTACTCCACTTAGTTTTAGGTTGGACATTAGGAAAAACTTCTAACTTTCACAGTGGTTAAACACTAGATAAATAACACTAAATACTAGGATAAACTTAAAAAACAACAAATAGTCTTGTAGCAAAAAACTAGGGTTTTTTTATGTTTATCCTGTACAGACTAACTTGGCTACCCCTGAAACTAAATACTAGAACTGGAAAGGCCCTCAAGAGTTAGAATCATAGAATACTAGGACTGGAAGGGACCTCGAGAGGTCATCGAGTCCAGTCTCCTACCCCCATGGCAGGACCAAATACTGTCTAGACCATCCACGATAGACATTTATCTAACCTACTCTTAAATATCTCCAGAGATGGAGATTCCACAACCTCCCTGGGCAATTTATTCCAGTGTTTGACCACCCTGACAGTTAGGAACTTTTTCCTAATGTCCAACTTAAAGCTCCCTTGCTGCAGTTTAAGCCCATTGCTTCTTGTTCTATCCTCAGAGGCCAAGATAAACAAGTTTTCTCCCTCCTCCTTATGACACCCTTTTAGATACCTGAAAACTGCTATCATGTCCCTGCTCAACCTTCTCTTTTCTAAAGAAACCCAATTCTTTCAGCCTTCCTTCATAGGTCATGTTCTCTAGACCTTTAATCATTCTTGTTGCTCTTCTCTGGATCCTCTCCAATTTCTCCACACCCTTCTTGAGATGCAGTGCCCAGAATTTCAAATGCAGTGAAAGGTGGTGCAAGACACAATACTCCACCTGAGGCCTAACCAGCACAGAGTAAAGCGGAAGAATGACCTCTCGCGTCTTACTCACAACACACCTGTTAATGCATCCCAGAATCATGTTTGCTTTTTTTGCATCACCACCACACTGCTGACTCATATTCAGCTTGTGGTCCACTATAACCCGTAGATTCCTTTTTGCCGTACTCCTTCCTAGACAGTCACTTCCCATTCTGTATGTGTGAAACTGATTGTTCCTTAAGTTCATCAAGTCCAGTCCCCTGCCCTCACAGTAGGACCAAGAACTATCTAGATCATCTCTGATAGATGTCTATCCAACCTGCTCTTAACTATCTTCAGTGATGGAGATTCCACAACCTCCCTAGGCAATTTATTCCAGTGTTTAACCACCCTGACAGTATAACTACCTTGACAGAGGCCAAGGAGAACAATTTTTCTTCCTCTTCCTTGTAACGCCCTTTTAGATACTTGAAAGCAGCTGTCATGTCCCCTCTCCGTCATCTCTTTTCTAAACTAAACAAACCCAGTTCTTTCAGTCTTCCCTCACAGCTCATGTTTTCTAGACCTTTACTCATTTTTGTTGCTCTTCTTTGGACGTTCTCTAATTTCTCCACATCTTTCTTAAAATGTGGTGCCCAGAACTGGACACAATACTCCAACTGAGGCCTAATCAGCACAGAGTAGAGCGGAAGAATGACTTCTCTTGTCTTGCTCATAATACTCCTGTTAATGCATCCCAAAATCATGTTTGCTTTTTTTGCAACCGTGTCACACTGTTGACTCTTTATTTAGCTTGCGACCTACTATGATCCCTAGATCCCTTTCTACAGTATTCTTTCCTAGGCAGTCGCTTCCCATTCTGTTTCCTAAGTGGAGTACTTTCCTAGGTGGAGTCCTAATTAAACTTTATCCTATTTACTTCATACCATTTCTTTAGTTTGTCCAGACCATTTTGAATTATGACCCTATCTTTCAAAGCACTTGCAACCCCTCCCAGCTTGGTATCATCTGCAAACTTAGCAAGTGTCCTCTCCATGCCAATATCTAAATAGTTGATGAAGATATTGAACAGAACCAGTCCCAAAAGAGACCCCACTTGTTATGCCCTTCCAGCATGACTGTGAACCATTAATAGCTACTCCCTGAGAATGGTTATCCAGCCAGTTATGCATTCACTTTATAGTTGCCCCATCTAGACTGTATTTCCCTAGTTTATTTCCATATCCTTGAGTGCAGATACCCATGGATATAAAGTGGATAACCACAGATTTGCAGAGCTCTACCTTTCCCCAGTTCAGTCTTAAGATGTTTCTAGCTGTCATCTTCGGTGGAGAAGCCAGGGAGAACAGATTGCCAAAATTATCTCACTCTCTACCCCACGGTGGGAGACCTTTGTTTCAGTTTGATTCCCTCCCAGCTTCTCATGGAGTTTAAGTTTAAGATGGATTCCAGTATCAAATGATAGGGTCACATGTCTCTGTAAAGCCTCTGTCTCCCTACTTCACGAGCTGAGCCACAGGCCTTTAGCTCAGTTTCTGGCTTCTTCACTGTTGCACCCAATGGGTCGTTAATGCTCCCAACATGAACATATAAATAATAAATCCACAGTCAATATTCTTAACTTCAGATACAGAAGTGATACAGGCATACCAACAGGATAATCATATTTGGTAAATTACAACCTTTTGAATGACATCTCACATGAAGTGTCTTGCATAAAGCATACTCCAGTGTATGGCTAATTCATAGGCATATTCCCGTAAAGAATACGGAATGCCCCATCACACCCACAAACTCAAATTGCCAATCACGGCCCACCAATTATAACAACTGGTTTGCAATTAACATCTCATTTGGTTACGTTAATGACAGGATGAGTTCACAGCCATCAAGACGTCTCTGACTGATCAGCCATTAGCAAGACTAAGATTTTACCATAGTAAAAGTCATGAGAAGGTCATGGGCAATAAGCAAAAAAATCATGAAACAAAAAACAGGACTGTGTAGCACTTTAAAGACTAACAATGGGTCTGGCCCACGAAAGCTCATCACCTATTAAACCATCTTGTTAGTCTTTAAAGCAGTGGTCTCCAACCATTGGAGGTTGCTGGGCGCCAGGGGGCGGGGCCGTTCGCCCGGGGGCGGGGACACTTGCATGCCCGGGGGCGCTCCCCCAAGTGCTGCGCGCCCGGGGCCAGCGTCCCCCTCACCCCCAAGCGCCGAGTGCCCAGAGCGCGGGCGGCCAATCCAAAGCGCTCCCGGGGCCGGCGCTCACCGTGCGCCATGTGCCCGGGGCCGGCTCCGACATCATACATGCGCCACGTGCCTGGGGCCAGGCCAGCCCCGAGCACTTGGCAGGCGCACACAAATGCCCCCGCAGGCGCCGTGTTGGGGACCACTGCTTTAAAGTGCTACACAGTCCTGTTTTTTGTTTCAGCTGCACCAGACTAACACGGCTACATTTCTACCAAAAAAATCATGGAAGCCTGTGTCCTGCGCAAGACTTATTAAAAACAGCCCTGATTAAATGGGGGAGAAGAGAAGGGCCCAGTACTCTCTTCTGGTTCCGCTCACTGCCTGGGGAACCTCAAAGTTCCAGGAAGGGCAGCAGGGAATTTACGGGGGTCATAACCTCAGCACAGAACTCAGCCCTCACCCCACCCCAGCCACCCTGGTGGCAGCAGGGGCCACTCACCACCTACTGAACTCCAGCAGACCCTGCTGCTGGGAGTTCCAAAGCTGCCTGCTCCTGCTACATCTGTGAGCTCTAATGCCCTCACTGGCTGACAACTCCAGCCCTGTGTCTCTAAGGCTGAAGCAGAAAATGTCCCAGAAACCTCTGGAAGCCCTGGATTCCATAACATAGTCAGCCTTAGTCATTAGTACCTCTCAGCTTAATCGTACAAGGCAGCAAAAGGAAACTGATTTTTTGACAAAAGGGGCTGTAACTCAGGGGCTATAACGCAGTAACTCCCGAGGTCAAAGTCTGGACAACTAATGCTACCCTGTGACTCCAAGAGGCACACCAAATTTCAAAGCTATCCAATTAAATAGTTGAGTTTTAGAGCATGCACAAGAGTTAAGCTTTAAAGCATGGGTGGGGAAATTAAGGTCAAGTACTCGGATATGGCCCCCAGCTTGACTGGATCTGGCCCCCGAGGCTCAGCCCCCTCCTGCCAGCACTGGGAAGCCAGCACTGGTGCTCTGGTGCCCCCACTATCCCATTGTGGGGCTGGAGCACACAAAATCTACTAGGCTGAGCCCACATAAGCTGTGGTGTACAAAGGGAATGTGGGGAGTGTCTTTCTTCTTCTCAATGGGGGGCCACATGAGTGAAGGATTGTATGTTTTGGGTTTTTTTTCTCCCTTGCATGTGGCCCCCGATTGATTTTTCTGTGGGCCAGTGGCCCTCAACCCAAAACAGGTTCCTCAGCCCTGCTTTAAAGCATATAAAATGACTGGAAGCCATCTAGCCATTTTTCTCTATCTGTGAAGGAACAGTATAAATATGTAAATTTCCTTAAATACCATTCTCAATTTGGATCACCCAAAAATTTAGTAGATGCCATACACTACTCTAGATAAAACTCAACAAATGGAGGCCATTTTGACTTGCATCATATCAACAGACTGATTTTTAGTTCTTGGGGGGGGGGGGGGGGGGGAACCCCACACCCACCTAGAAACTTTGTAATTTTTTTTTGGGGGGGGGGGGCTTGCATCTCCAGAACCCCATGCTCATGACTCTACATTTGAGTCTCTAATCCCTCAATGCACCCTCCTGAGGCACATCAAACTGGAGGACTTAGAAATAACCTGAAAATAGACATCATGATACAACCTTAACCAGGCTCGCCGACACCGGGGACAGGGGGGAGCAGAAGAGGAGGGGCAAAACTGCCCCAGACCCCAGAAGCTCAAAGAGACCCAGGGTTCCCAGCTGCTGCCACTGCAATTGCACTCTGAATGGTGCTGAGGGCTAGTTGGGGTGGGGCGGGGTGGTGCGAGCAGCACTGAGGTTTGCTGTTCCCGGTCCTGCCTGGTCTGCCTCAAGCCCCACCCCTTCCTGGAGCACAGAGTTGGGACCACCTGACCTTGCCCAGGGGTCCAGCAAAACTGACGGCCCCCCTGTCCTTAATTAAAGAGGTGCTCCCTTGCCACTACCGATAGACTGCAGTTCTAATGCTGTCCAGACTCCATGGCAGGTTAGGAGGCGCAAAAATGACTGGAAGACAGTGAGCATTGTTTGGAAGAGCTGGCATCTTAGTCTGATACAGTAGCCTAGAGTGACTGGAACTACTATTCTACATAAAGCAAGAACGTATGATAGATCGATTTGTGTGGGTGCATGTCGGAACAATTTAAAATGGAGTATTAGCTGTCTGGTGGCACAGGGAATGCTCTCCTGGTTTCTAGCCAGTACAGATACACACAAACAAAAGTGACACTTGTTGTGAAACAAGCAAGGTTTTCAAAGTCAGGGGATAGTGGGAGCCCTCTCAATCTCGCAATGAAGTCACTGTGCTGATAAACTGAAAAATAGAGCTTTCTCCAGAGGAAGCCAACTAGCTTTCAGCTGACCCTAAATGAGCCTAAATGAAGTAATTGCAGGGCTGCTTTCCAAATTCAAATCAGATTAGATCTGAAGTGAAACAGGGCTGGAAAAAAAATCTAAACATAGCTTTTCTGATTTCATTGTCAGACAAAATGTACCCGTCAGGCATCTGCACTATCAAAAAGAAATGTGCTTGGTACATTAAACATATTTTACTGTCATCTGGTGGTAAGTGGAGGCAAAATGAGGCGATTTCAATGCTCACTTTAGTTGGCCACTTATATCAACTGTAACTGTTGAAACCCAGAGTTATTACCATTCAGCATGCAGACTACGGTGAGGACTTTTGTTCAGAATGGTCTGTGCGCTAAAACTTCAACTAGTAAAAATTTTAAAAAAATTTCTCCTCCTGCCTCCTTTTTATCTCTAAAAGAAAAGGAGTAGTAGTCTTCTTACTATATATTTTAGAAATCTGCATCTGTCTGCATGTCTGTTTGTTCAAGAACTCCTAAATTGTAAGAGTTAGGACCACCAAATTTGGTATACAGCTTCCTCTTATCATAACTTAAAGCAAGGTCAGGGCTTGCTTGCGCCAGGATAATAGGATGTGGGTGGATTGTGACTGTTTTGTATCCAACAGGAAGTGATAGCAGAGGCATTTATACTCGTGCATGATAACAGGCGGCAGGAAGCATGGGGGGGGGGGGACAGTTATACACATGAATGACCACAGGGGGTAGCAAGCACTGCAATGAGCAGCTGCTAGCCAGCAGCATGGCCCCCACCATCCCAACCTACCTCAAGCAGCAGCTGCCAGCTGCCTTGAGGCCTCTGCTGCCCCCAGGCCAGCCCCAGAGAGAAGCCGGTGGGTGTGTGTGCAGCTCCTCTCTGTCCTGGGCCAGCCCCAGCGAGAAGGTGGAGGGTGGGGTGCGCAGCCTCCCTCTCTACTCCAGGGAGAAGCTGATGGGCAGGGTGCATGACCTCCATTGCCCTGAGGAGAAGCTGGCAGCCACCTACTCCACATGAGCCCCTCTCCTCCCAACCCCCTACTCTGATTCCTGCACCCCATCCCCTGCTTTGACTCCTGCACCTCCCACTGCCTACCCTTAGGCCATTCTTACCCCCCAAACCCTGAGTCCTGCACCCCCACACGCCTAGCCTCCTGCCCTGAGTCCCCCACATCCCAAGCCCCTGCCCTGACTCTTGCGTCCATCAAACCACTAGTCCACCGTCCTGAAGGGCCGAGCAATGCCAGGTAACTCTTCTAGCATTGAAATATCACAACTCTAAGAGGTGCAACTCTTCAGTGTAGACTCTACCTATGCCAAGATGAGGGCTTCTCTCATTGGTGTAGTGTAGGTAAACCACTACCCAGACAAGTAGCTAGGTCGATGGACGAATTCTTCCATCAACCTAGTGCTGATCCATATCAGGGGATAGGCTAGTAGAGCTACCTCTCTCAGGAGATTGATATCTCATACTCCTAAGAGATGTAACTATATCAAAGTACATTCCTCATGTAGACCAGGCCTGAGATGGTGGAATTAAACCCAAATGTACAGACATCTGAAAGGAATGGTGGGCACACAAGGGAAACTGCAAAGTTCTTCAGGAACTATCAATTTCTGACCACAGTTTTGCTTATTATCCTCTCTGGTAGCCTCTTTCAAGCACCGAGATTGGAATTTTCCACACCCTTCAGTCTTGAGCTAATGTAGCTCCCCTGGTCATGATCCCAATAGCTCCAACAAGAGCTAAATCAGGCCAATGCCAAGTGCTTCTGAAATCTCCACTGTGAACTCCTACAGCATTTAACTGGAGTGGATTCATAGTCAGAATCCTGCACTGAGGTATTACAGAAGAGTGTACAGTGATCTAACTATGTACAATGATCTCACTACCTCTCCACTGGCTCTTCCTCTCAACCAGAGTGCTACTTCCTGACAGATCTATACTTGTCGTCTTCCATACAAAAACATTCCCACCTCCATAGTTCTCAGATAATCGCAGCCAGCACCAGAACCCTCCTCACACTGCCTGCTCACGGACCCAACCACCCTGCAGGAAGCTACTCTGTGCTCCAAGTAATTTCTTCTGTCCTCAAGATGTAACTCGCCTCCTTACAGGGTTGGGTCAGGATCTGGAAGCAGAGAGAGGCAGGGCACATGAGGAAGGAGGTGCAGGACAAGATTTGCTTCTCCTTAGGGAAACCTGACCAGCTCCACCTGCCAGAGATTTTTAGTAGACATCCCACTCCCAAATCAGAGCAAAGTAGACATCCCATTGGGAATGAATTAGTTATATCTAAGTTAAACAGTTTCTTACTCTGTGATTCTTTGAGATGTGATGGTCTGGTGTCATTTGTAAATCCCTATGCGAGCATTGCTTTAGGTGCAAAGTTCCTTATAAGACACCTGGATGCTCGCAACAACAGCAGTGGGCATCCCAGGTACATTTACACATTTACAATCACTGTATTGCCCTGTCCCTTTCTCACCCCGTGCTGGTGGCTTGCTATGTATTTCTGGAGCTGCTCTATGTCATGCTCCATGCTGGCCTTTGCTTCTTCCTTGGCTTCAGTCGTTAGCGTATAAACATTCAGGCCACGGTGGTGTTTCACACAGTAGTCCCCCGAATGCACGGTATGGGACAAAGTGCTCCAAGAGTCAGGTTCACCAGCTTCCTCTCTGAAATAAAACAAACCCAGGTTAAAACATTAACTAGGCTGAAATACTATGATGCAGTGACACACATACCATTCCTCGCTCTGGAGACTCATCTAGTTAATGGCCCAAACAGAAGAGATTACAGGGCAGTTTATTCTGCAGGCTAGACGGTCAGGCCTAGAAACACATACTTCCCTGTCTTGGCAGAGGGACGTGAACTGGAGTTTAGTTAGAGTCAATGAAAAGCTCCATCCCCCAAAGTCCTGCCAAGTCTTATCGACCTGCGGTTTCCAAGCTGTCAGAAGGGCAAAGTGATTGCTTTCTAAAGTGAATTTAATGCAGATCAAGGCAGCCAGATTGACAACCCTGGAGTGGGAAACAGTCTCCTGATCTTTCGAATATAGAAGGCAATGGGCAAGCAGTATGACAACTTCTATGACAGAAACTTGGACTGAGACAATAAACTCACTTCACAGAGTGCAAGCAGCTATCACGTGGTAACTATTTCCATTCACTGTTAAACTGGACTTAATTTGAACAGCTGGCCGAGTAGGGGACGATTCTGTCAGACCATTCTTACATTACAGTGAGGTCACCAATATCCTAAGACAAAGTCCCTCTGCAATGGGATTATTAAATTAGAGTTTCCCATTTTGCCTATTAACAGTAACAAAAATCTTTTAAAAACACTAGTACTAAGGGAAAGAAAAAAAACCCTCCATTGTCTTCGCTAGCACAAAACTTTAAAGTTATAAATAAATTAGGGTATGTCTACACTACAAAGTTAGTTCAAACTAACGTCCGTTAGTTCGAACTAACTTTCATAGGCGCTACACTAGCGCTCCGTTAGTTCGAATTTAATTCGAACTAACGGAGCGCTTAGTTCGAACTAGGTAATCCTCATTTCACAAGGATTAAGCCTAGTTCGAACTTACTAGTTCGAATTAAGGGCTGTGTAGACCCTTAATTCGAACTAGTGGGAGGCTAGCCCTCCCCAGGTTTCCCTGGTGGCCACTCTGGCCAACACCAGGGAAACTCGTCTGCCCCCCTCCCGGCCCCGGACCCCTTAAAGGGGCGCGGGCTGGCCACGGTGCCCGTGCCAGGTGCAAGCCTGCCAGCACCCAGCCAGAAGACCCTGCACCTGGCACGGATTGAGCCACCCACCCGATGTCCCCCAGCCCTCCCCCTCTTCCCGGGACCAGGCTGGGGGCTCCCGGGAGCTTGCCCGGGACCGCAAGAGGCGGGCACCCGCCTGGGCTAGTGCGGACATCGTGGACCTCGTCCACGATCTCCGCACTAGGCACAGGAAAGTGGCCAGCTAGGGCAGAAGAGCTGCCAGCCTGGCCACCCAGGGGCAGGTGTGCATGAAAATCAAGGGGGTCCATTGAGACCCCCGACCCTGAGCCCTGAGCTTACAATGGCCGTCCTGGGTCAGACCAAAGGTCCATCTAGCCCAGTAGCCTGTCTTCCAACAGTGGCCAACCCTAGGGACCCTGGAGGGGATGGACCGAAGACAGTGACCAAGCCATTTGTCTTGTGACATCCCTCTCCAGCCTTCCACAAACCCTGGGCAGGGACACCACTCCTACCCCCTGGCTAATACCACTCCATGGACCCAGCCTCCATGAATAGATCTCACTTCCCTTTAAACTTTGTTCTAGTTCTAGCCTTCACAGCCTCCTGCAACAAGGAGTTCCACAGGTTGACTCTTTGCTTTGTGAAGAACAACTTTCTGTTACTAGTTTGAAGCCTGCTACCCATTCATTTCCTTTGATGTCCTCTAGTCCTCCTTTATGGGAACTAATGAAGAACTTTTCTGTATGCACCCTCTCCACCCAACTCCTGCTTTTAGAAACCTCTATCCTGTCCCCCCCTCCGTCTCCTCTTTTCTAAGCTGAAAAGTCCCAGTTTCTTTAGCCTCTCTTCATATGGGACCTGTTCCCAACCCCTGATCATTTTAGTTGCCCTCCCCTCTCCCACCCTCTCTTCCCCTCTCCCACCTCCTTTTCCCAGTCTCCCCCAGTTTTGTTCAATAAAGACAGATTCCATTTTTGAACACAATTGTCCTTTATTTTGTACATCAAGAAAAGGGGCTAGGGAAGGGTAAGTGGAAGGAGGTGAGGGAGGAATGGGGTATGAGCCCCCAATGGGGAGGACTGGGTTGGCTCTGCGGGCTTCTCGGGGTGGAAGCTCTCCTGCAGCCCCCCAATTGCCCCCTCTCCCCAGATGGCAGCCTGCGGCAAGTGCAGCCGGGCTGATGGCCGAGTGGTGTGATGTGCCCAGTGTGGGTACTCCGGGCACTCCAAGCCAGGACTGCTTTGCAAGCGGGGCACCCCTGAGAACTGTCTGTCCGGGGTGGGGGTCGGGACCCTTTAAGTGCAGCCCTCGGCTAGCCTGAGACAGCATCTCCACGCTCTAAGTCCTCCTCTGATGCCCTGCCGGCACTGCTTCCGGCCATCCTTAACCCCGCTTCAGGGTCCACTTAATGTGGACTTGCTAGTTCGAATTAGCAAAACGCTAATTCGAACTAGTTTTTAGGTCTAGACGCGTTAGTTCGAATTAGCTTAGTTCGAATTAACTAATTCGAACTAAGTTAGTTCGAATTAGCGCTGTAGTGTAGACGTACCCATACATTCTTATATAAAATGAACAGAGTAATGATCAAAATACGGCCACCTCACTAGAAACTAACAGAAGAATAGAGGCACACCCATATGGAACTTTTCCTGTCCTTGTTATGAAAACTGTTATGACACTAACTGCTAACATGAGCTCAGATACATAGTAAATGGCACAGTTTAAGAACTGGAACAAACTAGAGTCAAGTAGAATTTCCATTACAGTTACAAGCCAAATTCAGGCCTAGCTGAAGGTTCCATCTGAGTGATGCCTGTAATAAGGACTGAATTTGAATCTAAAAGCATAAGTCAAAGCCAGGTGCAGTGTTAAAGGGAGATGGACCCAGCCTCAGGTGTGATGTATCAGTTACCTTCCAGCTGAGGCTGATCAACTGTGAATTAGAACACAGATTTTTAAAGGCATTTAGACATTACTGTGCTCAGTGTTCCAATGTATAACAGATTTAGAAGCCTAAATCCCATGAACTATCGATGAGATTTTGATTCTAATGTGCTGAAAAATCTTTTTCTAAAATGAGATTTCGGCTATGTCTACAGTGCATTTTTGACAATTTTGTCACTCGGAGCTGAGGAAAAAAACCACACCTCTGAATGACAAAAACTTTTGCGACAAAAAGCACCAGTGTGGACAGTGATCCCAGTGACAAAGCTACTGCCCCTCACTGGAAGTGATTTTATTTTGTTGATGGGAGAACTCTCTCCTAGTGACAGAGAGCAGCTACACTGTGCACCATGCAGCGTTGTGGCCACGGGAGCAAAGCTGCGTCATTAAAAGATGTATCGCATAGATATAGCCTTAGGCTCATAAATCAGCGAAGCAAATGTTCAATCCGCATTTGCTCTGTGGGAAAGTGCTGGAGAACGATGGGAGAATGGTTCATGCCTTTGTGGATTTTGCTAAGGCATTTATAGCATACAACAGCAGTTCCCAGTCGCCGGGCTGTGGACCACTGCCAGTCATGACCCGCTGGCTGCCGGGCTGCAGCAACTGCCGAAGCTCAAGAAGGCTGTTCGTGGCGCTCAGCTCCAGTGGCCATGGTGCCTATGGCACGGCAGGAGGCGGCGGAGCAGGAAGCGCCTTCCTCCCACCTCCATTCTTCGCACTTGGGGAGAGAGAGAGGGATTGAAGGAGAAGGAAGCACACACGCCGCCCCCCATGCCCACACGGCCGCTTTTGCCGTAGGTGGCGCTAGGGCTGAGGTGGCAGCAGGAGGCAGCGTCTCCCTCCCTTCTCGGTAATGGCAGCCAGCCAGGGCTTTATGCTTTGCCCATGTGGCCACTTTTGACAGCGGCAGCACTGAGGTAGCAGCGGAGGAAGAGACGCCTCCCACCCTCCTCGTCAATGGCGGCCCGGCTGAGGCTCTGCACTCCCCCCCACCCCAACATGGGGATAGAAGATGCGCTTGGGAAGGGAGTGGGCGCACTGCTAGCAGCTGCTCCCCCTTTCCACATGGCAGTAACAGCCATGCTCCCTGAGGAGCATAAGTACGGGACTGAGGTGGGGGCAAAGGGGTGTTGGGTGAGGCCATGGTGAGGTCACAGACAAAAGGGTGAGCTATAGGGGTCAGAAGTTAAAGGGTCAAAGGTCATAAGGTGCAGGGGTAGGGATCAAAGGGTGTAAGGCACTGGAAAGGAAAGGGCTGGGTTAGGGCGAGGCAGCCAAGCAACACTGTATTTACATATTCATTATTTGCATAATGAATATGCAAATATTCAAATAAAATGTTACTGGTCCACCAAAGGTTTGTGAATGGGTCTGCCGGTCTTCAGCATAAAAAAGGTTGGGACCCACTGGCATACAACACAAACGTCTTTGGGCAAACCTGTGGTTGGACAGAGTTGGGATAAATGTAATAACAAATGTCTATGGAAACAAAATGGCTTCAGAGTTTGTGGGGCAGAAGCAATATAGTTGGCTTGATTTGCGGATAGATATCAGACAAGGCTGCATGCTCTCACCGACCCTCTTTAACTATTACTTAAAAGTAATTTTTAAAAGATCCAATAATAAAAGCCTACGAATTATTGTGTCAGTGGCTAAAATATTAGTTATTGGGTTTCAACGATGATGTTAATCAGATCGGACCACTGCAAGAAGAGGGAGACAAATTGTTGGAAAGGGTAGCAGTGGAAGTAGAAATGTTAAGTCTAAATATCTCTCACAAAAAGACAAAATGGTAACATCTAAATCTGCTGGAAAAGTGTGATATTTCTATCCAAATCTGAAGCGGCATTAGAGTGTGGCAAGCCTAGAAAGTCTGACTGCAAGAGACTTCAACCATCATTTAAAGATTCAACACAGAACTGAACTCATGACTACTGCCCTAGCAACACAAGGTCACATTTGAAGAAGTAAACATTACCATGAAACATTAAAAAAAAAACCCAAACCCTGCAGTTTCTTGCTTTGCTCTGTGCATACAAGAGACAATCTCTAAGGCAGGGGTGGGGAACCTTTTTTGGGTCCACTGACCCACAGAAAAGTCCACCAGAGACCACACACAAGTGAGAAGCAAAGTGAGAAGCCCTTTACTAAGAAGGAGAAAGACACTCCGCACACTCCCCTTGCACACCAGAGCCTAGTAGACGGTGTGTGCTCCAGCCCTGAGGGTGGGTGGCAGGAGGGCTGAAGCTCCAGCACAGGCTCCCCAATGCTGAGCCTCGGGGGCCAGATCCCAGCAAGTCAGAGGCCGCATCCTGCCCCTGGGCCTGAGATTCCCAACCCCTGTTCTAAAGGCTTGTCTCCACAATGCTGGGGACTGACGCTGCAGCAATCGATCCACTGGCCATTGATTTATCATATCTGCTGAAATGTGATAAATCTACCTCTGAGCGCTCTCCTGATGGAGCTGGTATTCAAATGGGATGAAAGGAGTAGCTGGCGATGTTGGGAGAACAGCCTCCGCCAACATTACCACACAAGACGCCACGGAAAGTATGCGAACTTCATGTGTGCTATTGGCATAGCTGACGTCACGTAGATTAGATCAACAGTGGGGGTTAATGTAGAGTAGGCCTAAAAAAACAGAAGCGTATGAAGCTTTCTGCTTTTCAATGGAAATGCTGCAGGCTATTGCTGTGCAGGTCTAAAGAAGACAATCACTCAATTTTACAACATAACTGGAGTAATTCCATATAGTAAGACAATCAAACAAAGAACACTTGAATCTGCACAGATGAATGGACGACGAAGGCCAAAGAAAGTTTTGCAGGTACTGATGCAAGGTGTCCAAGGGGCACCCCTGGAGAATGTGGATTGTTGTCATGGTTGATTGTATGCGAGTACAGTGTGCTTCTCAGAGCTAAAGTAACAATTGTGAAATGTAGAGGAAGACTGCATGCCAGTGACCCCCATATACTATGGTTACTATTTATTGCTGTTTGACTCCATGCACTTTGCACTGTAGGAGAATGTGTGTCTGCTGTATATCAGTTAGATGTGCAATGCCATTCAGCTGCCCCTGAAACTGCTCCCAGGAGTTTTCTGTTCGCTTGGAAAGGGAGAGGAGGGAGGAACTGATGTCCGGGTGTCCCCTGCTCCCTCCCCCACCCCATGAACCACTCTGCAGAATAGTGTGTGTGTGTGGGGACAGAACACACCAAGGGAGAGACTGAGCTGCTGGCGGCTGCTGCTGTGCCCGAAGGAGAATTCCTTCGGGCCGGTGCCAATCTCTTATAGGGGCAGCACACAGTCTCTTACATTCCTCAGTTGGGTTTTTATAAAGAGAAGATTCTGCAACAGTTCAAGTGGAGCTCTCTCTTCTTGGGAGATACATTTCAATAAAATATTTTTAAAGCAAGGGGACCAGACTTTGATCTGATTTTCCTCCATTAACTTCAGGGGAGTTGCTCCCAGTTTTGCACCAATGCAAGGAAGCTCAGGGTCTCAGGATGATTTAGGAGATGCAGAAGTGCCAAACATCATGGACCCTATTCTCCAGTACCTCACACTTGACACCAGTTTAAGTGAGAGCAAACCATTTACTAACTATGCTGGAGCCAGATTACATATCTGTTGTGCCACGGTTAATCCAGAGTTAACCATGCAATTTAAGAGAAACATCCACATTCTTGAAGTGGAGCAGTAATTGAAGAAATGGATCTCTATCAAAACTGGCAGCATATAGTGGGCGCCATCATGTGGGGCTACCCTGAGACAGTTTTATACTCTATATATATTGCAAGGAACAATTCTGTAGTAATAGTGGCTGATGGAGTAGGTGCCCTAATAGATTTTCTCTAATTTCTATGACTCACTTCAAATGTATCTATGATTTATCCAAATCAAGTGCAATCTAAATGGACCTGATTCTCCTCCCTATTTCCATAAAGTAACTCAATTGACTTCAATGGAATTACTCTGGATTTATTCAGCATCAAAATCAATATTTCAGTAAAGAAACAGAAGGTAATAAACAGTTTACTATAATAAATGGCTATTTAAACTTCTGTAAAACTCACCAAACCCCTGCAATTCAAGTTAACTGAGATATTAAAAGCATAAAGTAACTGAATAAATGGCCTTTCTTTATCAATGAAACACAGACATTTCTGTCTGGAGCTATTTTTCTTTTCGGCTGTCATATATGAGAAATCACTATACTTAGAGCCGCTTTCTCAACACAATAAAGCACTCATTGTGAAAAGCCCATTC
This sequence comes from Pelodiscus sinensis, assembly GCF_052426305.1. Lineage (NCBI taxonomy): Eukaryota > Metazoa > Chordata > Testudines > Trionychidae > Pelodiscus > Pelodiscus sinensis. Next base: position 32,803,715 of record NC_143065.1, read on the forward strand.
ACCAATTCATGAGAGCAACATCAGGAGATTAAAGAACACTAAGCATAGCAGCCTTTGTCAATTTTCCATCAGCTTCAAGTATATTTGTGAGATTCTTCAAACAGGCATCCATAAAGCAATCTGCAGAATTCCTGAAGGACTTCACGAGCATCCAAATTCAGAGATGAATTACCTACTAACTACGCTTACCTGTTTGCCGCTAATGGAGTTTGCCATCTTCACAGAAGCATGCCAGACTGAACAATGACTTCTACATACAAAGAAAATAATATCTTTCATATACAAATTCCAGGCTGCATGCTAAACGGAACTAGGGATGTAAAGGGAAGCATTCCTTTCCAGCAGGCTTACTGGGATAACTGGTTTATCCCTGGCTGGAGCAGCCCCCTGCCTGCAGCGTGATGTGGCGGGTCCTGCCCAGTTTGGCTGGAGCAGCCTCCTACTTATGGCATTGTTCAGTGGGCCATCCCCAACTGAAGCAGCTCCCTGCCTGCAGCGCAGCAGGCTCATCGTGCCGCAGGCTGGGGGCTGCTCTAATGGCCCTTTACCTACGGCACAATGCAGCAGGTCAGTTAACCATATAGTTTAACTGGTTAACTTTTAAACGAACCTTTCCATAATAGTGCATATATCTTAAGTAACAAATTACATCTCAGATACAGACAGTTGCAAGGGACTCTAGACTTGGTATGCAACAACAGTCATCTGTGCCATGTACAAATGAAACAGAGATATCTTGAGGGCTCGCATCTACCACCCTTACTCCAAGAGTTGTCCTACTGACAATCATGATGAGTCTTCAGATAGTGGAATTACTCCCAGAGGGTATGTCTACACAACAGAGGTTTTTTTGGAAAAATGGCTCTTTTTCTGAGAAAACTTCAATTATGTCCACTCTGCAATCACGTTCTTTCGAAAGACAATCAAAAGAACAGAGGGATTTTTCCGACATTGGTAAACCTCTTTCTATGAGGAAGAAGCTGTTTTCCGAAAGAGCTTTCGGAAAAAGGCGTGTGTGGACAGAGAAGAGGGAGTTCTTTCAAAAGAATAGTGAAGAGGAAGAAGCACAGGTGCCCTGGTGGCCACTCCATCCATAGCAATCACAGCTTAAATGTGAGATAGTGTCCATTCAGTGTGGACGCTATCTTTTGAAAAAGCAGATCACTTTTTCGATGTGCTTTTGATGTGTAGACGCTCTCTTTCAGAAGTAGTTTTTTTGGAAGATCTTTTCCAGACATGCTTCCTCTGAAAGAAGCCTGCAGCCTAGACATAGCCAGAAGAAGGTACTGCAAACAGTTTAGGGGAACTTGTTGCTCCTCGCATGCCAGGAAGAAGTAAAACTGATTATATATTTGCTCTGCAAATCTTCATGGAGAAGTAAACAAAAAAATTGCAATTGAACATATTCTTTGTGGACTTTGGAGCAGGCATATGATTGTATAGCAAGATAATTAGCGTTTATGAAAACAGGTGTGCTCCAAGACTATGTCCATTGTATCTGGGCTAGGTATGATGGTATGACAACTGTAGTCAAAACCAAATGAGCCTACACAAAGAACTTCCAGTAAATGTTGACCTGCACCAGGAGTCAGTATTTTTTGTTTATAGTGGTCTCAGATGTGATAAACGAGACTATACAAAAGGAGACACATTGGAATATCATGTTTGTTGATGGCTTGGTGGCATGCATGGAAGATTGAGTCCCCGCAGACCAGTTTTGAACACTGTCAGTTCTCCCTGATAAAAAGATGGTGATAAAGTTAAAAGCAAAATAAAATCACCATCATGAGGGCCTGAGTCTCTGGTACCTCATATCTAAAGAAGAGCTCTCTGTGGCTTAAAATATTCTCTCTGTCATCAACAGAATTTGTTCTAATACAAAGATAATTTTTCACCCACTTTGTCATAGAATCATAGAAGATTAGGGTTGGAAGAGACTTCATGAGATCATCTGGTCCAACTCCCTACTCCAAGCAGGACCAACCCCAACTAAATCAATTATTTTATAGCCTGTATTTATTTACACCTGTAAAAAGAGAGTGCAGAGTGGTCAGATAACATACTGAATCAGGAGAGGAGCATTTTATGGCATTTTGCACTCAGCTTGCACAGGAATGTGATGACACAAAATGGAAAACAGTGGAGAATAGATCAAAAGACTTTTACAAACTCATTTTTGGGGTTTGGTTAACCCGGAAATGTCCTTTCAATGGTATTTGTGAGCACTTAGATGCTTATTTCTATAGAAGCAATATTGCTGGTGTCCTCCATCTGAATATTTGTTAACAGCTTAAAATGATAAGGAAGTTTTGCATAAGTCAAAGTGGAAAACGCTACACCTAGCCTGTGAAATTTCTAGAACAGTATGAAAACTTAAAGAAGAGTGACAATCAAAGCCATTAAACAGTGGAGTGACAGCAGGTATTCAAGAGGTGGCCTACAGACAAAATGCAGCTTTCAACAGAATTCTAACATATCCTGCAGTGACATTCATATTCACTAGGTAGGTATGTCCTGCAGCGAGGTTTCCAAGTATGCAGTGCTCATCATGATCAGAAAACTTTGTTTGGGTACAGGTAGAACATAGCAAATCAAGGTAGTTTAGTTTCCATTGGCCACACCTGTGTATTAAAGTACTGTACATGGAACTCCCAGACTTATCCTAAATTTCTAATGATACCATCAGCTGTTCAGATTCTGACCATCTTTTTTCTTCACTAGTTATCTATAATAGGCTATTTTGGCTCCTTCAGTAACACTGAGTGCAATAGTACTGGATCTGTAGAGGTGAATGCCACGAGGCACCAATCTTTTTGAATTCCTAATAGTTGGTGTAAATAAAAAACAAAAGGAAGAATTAATTTAATAATAGGAAGTTATTTCGTATGGAATTTACAGCATGTGAACTGTTTTGCCAGCAATTTATATAATATCAGTGTTGCTGTTTCGATTTATTATTTTACAGCACTCATTTAAGTCTAAAAATGCTTGGCTTAAAAGAGTATATTCCCTTTCTGGAAAAAAGATAGCTTGAATTGCACTGAGAATAATTTTGTATGCTATGCGAGGACATGAAAGTCTCTGAACATTTATTAAAGAAAGGATGCAAAACAAATCTTTCTGTCAGGAATTTTATATTGTCTGGTGTTTGATCAGTAGGCTGGACATTTCCCAAATTAGAAGGCATTTTGAAACCATTTTTTGAACATTTCACCTTTCACTAAGGGTTACTGGTTGCACAACCCAGAATTATTAATGGCCTAATCTTCTACCCAGCTTCTGTTCACTTCCATATGCAGTATGGTAAGGAAGTAGTCACTATTACACAAGTAACTCTCAGAAGGCATTTAAAACAGCGAGCAATCCATAAAATAATCTCAGGGTGCTAACAAAGGTATTTGTTGCTGCTTTCCTGCATATTTTTTGAGGTAGCTAAAATGTGAATTTCTCTCACACACCGCACACCAAGTCAGGAGTGGTAGCTGGGGAAAAGTTAATCACCTGAGCATGTTATAGTAAGTCCCTTAACCTATACAACTTCTTTGAAAATGTCACTCGTGCATATTAAACTTATGTTTATTTTAGTTGTGAGAGGCTATATTTTTAGATTACTTCACATTGCCTCTGTGCAGTAGTAGTGGATACTAGGGAGATAAAATCCTGTTTAATTGTTTAATCGGTTAAATGTGATGTTTGACTGGTTAACCGATGAAAGAATGCACATGTGGGTGGGGGGCTGTTCCAGCCCTCATGGGCTGGACTGACCCCCACACTCCAAGGCTGGGCTGGAGTACAACTATAAAGACTAGCAATTTACTGAAAAAACCCTATTAGATTATCTCAATCACATGAATCTAGGATCTGGGGATTTCAGAATAATAGATATCATAACACTTGCGGTTAAATTATAAGATTGGCAAAACTATGTAATCTTTGCCTTGTTGTAGCCAAAGTCCAGACCCAAAAGAAGAAGGTCTGAAGTGGCTATCCCCAGGAAATTACATATTGAATTCCAGCAAAAATTTTTCTTGGCTTGTTTTTAAAAGATGCTTGATAATTTCTTTCCTAACACAAGTTTCTATTTAACTTACCAATATATTCATTTTCTCCCCCCCCCCCATTGTGTAAAATCTTTATACTTCAGCATTACTCAGATGATGCATACACTCCATCTGATTTTCAAAGCTGTGCAAATCAATATCTAAAACTTGCTCCTACGATCCCAGAGCCCAATTGTAAATTCTCTGTATAGACAGAGTTGTTAGTGCACATTTTGTTTTCTCCTTCTTGCTCTTCTTTCCTCTTTTTAAAAATATCTCATCAATAGTTGCAGGAAGTATAAGACTTACTATATAACTGAGACTTCTATCTCTTTCCGGTGCAAGATACTGGCACAGAGCCATTCTATTTGCTCTGGTGGGTTAAATCTGTTATTTTGTTACTGAAGTGCAACAAAAGTCACCAGGGAAAAACAAATGATCTACCTAGGCAGCTTTTCAAGATAAAAATATATTGTGCTGTTTTACATTTCAAAAGTACTAATGCCATTAGGATAGGACCAGTCTAATTAGCTGCCTGGATTCAGTAGGGCATAGTCTGATTTACTGTAGTGATAACAATGATTTGGACTGATTGCTTTGCTTCCCATTCCTTTTTGGGCTTGCATTCTAATCTGAGATGTGTTTCCAGAGGTGCAGGATGGACTAATAAGCATTTTTCCTTCTTGGGTGAAACACTGTTCATCCCTAAAGGGAGAAATTTCTTCCATCTAGGAATATATTTTATCTGACTAGGATTTTGGAACAATCAAAACAGGGACAGAGCAGAGAATTCATCCCAGTTTTTATGATGGAACTTTATTCAGTGCTGTGTGGATATTCTCACAGCACAGACCTGATTAACAGATAAACAAAAACAAAATTCTTCAATAAAAACCTTAAAATTCTGTGTTTTTCTGTAATTAAAATGAAACTCTGAAATTCACTTTTCCTATTCACAGTATGTAGGTATCAGTTAAACACAATGCATTACTGACTATTGATCTGCTTACAATTTTTAAACAAGTTGAAAGCTTACCCGTGCCATCAATCATTATAATAAAATAAAATAAATGAATTGTCATTTGTATTTGTCTGCCTTTGAATGTAATCTGCAATCTTGCTACCTAGAGTACTGAATAGCACATTACTGTCAATATGAAATGTGTCCTTCTCAAACTCAGTGATACAGTCTTAGGAGTGATTTTTAAAGTTTTTGGCATAATTTCATAACATTAATTACTCCTATCTGGATTAATTTCTGGTGCATTCAAACACAAACCCCTATATGCTGTTGAATAACCTTTATACACCAGAAGCAGTGTACTGGAGTATTTTTGGCAATGCAAATTTAAACATTCAGATATTCACCACAGGAGAGGAAGGTTGTGCACACTGAATAAGTGACACTGGTACTTTCAGTAAAACGTATTTAATAGTTAATATATATATTTTTCACAAAATGTAAAAACTATAGATTCTATCTGAACATGCATATTCCAAGTTTTTTCTGTGGAAATGGATTTCTAGGATTCCTTGTGATCAATAAAGCTTGTAGTTTGTCCTGTGGTATCAACTTTTAGTGTTCCAAATTAATCACCTCAAATAAATGTTTTCTAATTTCTACAAAAGTTTGATACAACAATGACAATCTCTTTAAACACTTCCCTATAAACCTAAAAATATGAGGAAGGGACTAGAACAATACATTTTAACTATTTTCCCTATTGCTAGTATTGTCTACTGGGTAGCTAGACACTGAGTGGAAAGAGTGGATTATGTTTTTATTTGAAGCAATGTGCTGGACAAAAGATGAGCTTTCAAAGGTAAATTAGCTTCCCAGAAAATCTGTGGAGGAGATGTGGGGAAGGTGTGCAACTGTGGATTAGGCATGAAATCAGCCTTTTGAAGCTTTGCCCTTCAAAGGGGAAGGGGAACATTTATAATCTTACTACCTGTTACATGAGGACAAGATAAGAGGCCCAAACTATATAAAAGCATGCTTCTGAGCAAAAGTCTTATGCACTTGCAAACACAGAAAAACCCTTTGTGGGGGGTAACAGGACTGACTCCTCCCAGAGCTCTTATCAGAATAGGGGTGATCTCTGGTAAACCTCTTAGCAAGTATATAGTTTGTTTGTTTTTGTTGGAGCAGGGGGTTGTTTTCTCTGTAATGCTTTCACCTTGAGAATAAATTAGTTTGCTTATGAAAAGATATGGCTACCTTTACATCTATAGGCAGTTACCCTATTTATAGCCTCTAAGGAGAAAGAAAAGCAGGCCTGTTTAAGCAGTCTGACTTACTGTAGAACTTTCAGAGCATGTGTCATCAGCTGAATCGAGTAATAATTAGAATACAGTGTAATATCTCCTTTATGTTTGAAAATGTGCACCATGAAGCTTTTACACCTTTTATTAAATATTTTCTTCTTTCTTATGAATATAATTGAATAGACCTGTAAACTACATGTCTCCTTGCTTTCAATTACTTCAGCCCATCCTCCAGTACTACTTTTGGCCCATCTTTCTTTCTTCATTTTCCTATACGCCTCTCAAGCCTCTTCCCCCTGCAGGTCATCTTTCATGCCATAGTTTGACTTACGAGATTTTAGTGCCTTTTTTAGGTTCTCTTCATTCACTCCAGAATTTATTGATTAATTCACTATTTGTTTGCAGTATACCATATTCATTTCTAATATACACAAGCTGGTTCACATCCCTCCTCATTTTCTCTCTTGCCTTAACGAGTTTTCAGATGGTATTTTCTCCACCGTATTCTTCTAGCCAGTAATATAGTTTGTGTCAGGTCAAAATTTTAGCTGTCACAACTCTGCCTTTAGTGATCTTTTTTGCCTCCATATACACCATCTTATCACTCTTCTATTTTTACATTTATATATTACCTCTCTAAGATTTTTGCATTCCTAAATTTCCACAATTTAGGCCTGACCAGGATTGTGTTGGTTCACAATGCATTAGCTGGGCATCACTACACAATTAATTGTTCATGATCTATTGCTGCTTCTTGTCAAAAATCAATTTGGGACTTGTGCCTAGTCCTGGCATTCTTTAGGACATGGTTTTCTCTCTTCTGAAAAGTGTTTTAGCAATAACCATGTCTAGTCCCAGACAAGTAAGTCTGTATGGCCATTTTCTCCTGGGATTTCTCATTCAAATGCTCTGGCCCCCGTGAACTATTTCATATTTATAACGTGTGCAGTTAGATCTGCTTGACAATTATCTTCTCATTGGGTATGTTTCTACAAAGGCATAATAATTGATCCCAAACCAACTCTTTATCTTTTTATCCTCTCCTAACTGTTGTGCATGCCTACTTACTATATGGACAGCTATGTCTTCCCCGCTCAGTTTAATACTCATCAGTTAGTCTGACATTATGGGTGTGTCTAGACTACATGGCTCCGTCAATTGAGCCATGTAGATTAGGCAGGACTGCAAAGGGAAATTAAGCCACGATTTAAATAATCGCCGCTTCATTTAAATAAAAATGGCCACCGCGCTGTGCCGATCAGCTGATTGTCGGCACAGCGCGGCAGTCTAGACGGGGATCTGCCGCCCCCAGAACCCTTCGTCGGCAGATCCTTTATGCCTCATGAAACAAGAAGTAACGGTAGTTCGGACTAGGAAGCCTAGTCCGAACTACCTAGTCCGTGCCACGTGTAGCCGCGCGGCACGGAGTCCGCACTAGCGGACATTTAAAAATGGCGGTGCCCGGCGAGATGCAAATGAAACCCGGGAAATTCAAATCCCGGGCTTCATTTGCAACTCCGGTTGCCTACATTACCACCCTAGTTCGAACTAGGGTGGTAGTGTAGACATACCCTAAGTTATCAGTTCACATCTGACTGAGGCAGACAAGCACGCAGGTAAAATTATTTCAACCATTCAGAGAAGCAGTACTGGCTTACATGCAACAGCCACAAATCTGGAGCTGTTATGAGGTCAGATATATGCATGTACCCATGTAAGTAAGTGGTGATTCTTGGATTGCATTCTGGGAATCCTGTTCCTTGCAGGAAAATTGCTTACGTTTAATAAAACAACCTGCCCATTAAAATAAATGAAAATGTCAAGTGACTTATCCTTATTTTTTGTTGTTAAAGTATTTGGAGATGAGAGAGGGCAAGAGAGTCTTCAGCTTTCACACTGGCCCTTATTCAGCAATGCATTTAAACGCATGCCTATCTTTAAGCCCACATTTAAATCCTTTGCTAAATAGGACTGGGATTACTCACATTTAAAATAAAGCATGCACTCAAGTGACTACAGTGACAGTTACCTAGAAGAGTACACATCTCAGAGGTGCTACGGAAAGCGTCTCAATGGGACAACCACACAGACCTCATTAAGAATGCATTTTAGATCAAGGATTGCAAAATGCTCACAAAACGTCCTGTTATCTTGTGTGATTTTTCTCTTTTTTTGTTAGTTGGGTCTGGGTCAGTTTGAACTTGGCTCTTGATTCTCTGATAAGAACCACACTTTGTCCTGTTTCTCCATGCACTGATTTACATTTTCACATGCTGAGCCACCTGTTTATTGTTATTCTCTCCCTAGAATCCCTTAGCTGCACTGACAACTTTGTTCATAATAGAGAAGGGAAGAAACCCACCAGCAGAACTAACAAATACAAATCCTGTGAAGTTTTCTAGGAGAAATTAGTGACTGCTTAAGCTTTGACTCTCCTCTTCCTCTCATAAGCATCCAAAAATAAGACCTAGATAAACTTATTTTTCTATTCCTTGTGGGTCTTGATATAATTTTCACCTACTTCTTTCTTTATGGTCCCACACTCATGATTTCAGCTACTAAATTTGAAACAACTTTATATATTTTCTTTCCCAATACCCTGCCCCCACAAAAAGGAGTTTTTAGTCAACCAGGAAAATGAATAGCGGATAGCCCTTGGAATCTCCTCCTATATCTGCTTCACAAAGCAAGGAAGAACTTCCACCTCATAGCCTATACTACACTGCGTTTTATTTGGAAACAACAGAAAGAGTATCAATGAAGTAGCACAAAATGAAGGGGTCCTCTTACTTATCCAAGTTAGTCCTAGGAAGAAGGTTACCCCTAGGTTCCAATGAGCTGTCTCTTAGAGTACATCTGCACAGCAACTAGGATCGTGCTGTTGTCAGGTCACTGATTTACTGCCGTGGGGTCTGGACAGTTCTCTGGCTCCATCGATGATGATAACCAGAAGGCTGCTTAAGTGTATGCTCAATGATGTGGGCCCAATTATCACAGCAGACCCCAGGAGAGCCCCCAAAGGCCACAAATAAGATAAGGGTTGAAGGTGCCCAGCCAGGTTTATTGTTTAACCAAGTACAATAATAGTGGTCAGTAGACTCTACCGAATCACTATATTATGCACCCATGACAATGGACTCAGCTCAACTAGTGGGAAACTCCTACTGGCTGGCCCCCAGCTGGCCAAAGACTGTCCCCTCACCAAAACACCACTTTTTATACAGGCACAAACAAGTTACACGTCACTCCTGACATGTCAGGTTGCCACCCTCTGACGCTGTTGCTACTTCGATACCACCTATCACCCCACACTTCATGATCTGATTAGATCAGCTCTATCCATCATACTCTCATTTTAGACCCTTTCCTGAACCTGAGTCTGTACCTGTGGGGAGTGTGTGGGTACCAAGGTCTTTTTTAATGAGTTGGTTTTACCGTGTGCTTTCAAGTTATGCCCAGTACCAATTACTGTTTTACAGTGGGTACCTAGCACCAATTACTATTCTACACTTGGGCCTATTACCAATTAGTGTTTTGCTCTCAGCCCTGTTCCTACCAAGTCCTGTGAGCAGGGGCCTGTCTCTTGCTCACAGCTGAGCTTTGCTTTAAGTTAGCCATGTTTTGTCCACTGTTAGCTAGGCTTCAGGGCTGAGACCAGGCCTGTGCTACATGGGCTTTTGTTTTAGGCCCTCATATTACTATACATGCCTCCTAGCAGGGTTAGACAAACACATGCTAGCTGTTCTCAAGTTAACATGCTAAAAACAGCAGTATGGATGTGATGGCTATCCACCTGCCTACATACGCAGAAGTTTGGGCAGATTCATACTCTGGCAGCTGGCCCAAGGAACTGCCTGTGCCACTGCAGCCATACGGCTATTTTCAGTACACTAGCTTGAGCAAAGCTAGCATGTGTGTTTAACCCATACTCGGAAGCACATACCTTAGAGGTCATCTCTCTCTTTGCCTGATAACATAGCCATTAAATTTAGTTGGGGCCCTCAAGCTAAACAGTGGCCAGAATTAAATACAAAGGAGCTACTGGCAAACCACTCTCAATGAAAAGAGCTCAAATCGGGAATTCACTCAAACCACAGCTCTATGAGACAGTGGACTTTCAAGGCCTGCCTGTTTTCAGAAGAGGATGGAACATTATTCGGTCAGGGTATGTCTACACTACCCTGCTAATTCGAACTAGCGGGGTAATGTAGGCATACCGCAATTGCAAATGAAGCCCGGGATTTGAATTTCCCGGGCTTCATTTGCATAAGCCGGGCGCCGCCATTTTTAAATCCCGGCTGGTTCGAACCCCGTGCCGCGCAGCTACACGCGGCACGAACTAGGTAGTTCGAACTAGGAAGCCTAGTTCGAACTACCTAGTTCGTGTCGCGTGTAGCCGCGCGGCACGGGGTTCGAACCAGCCGGGATTTAAAAATGGCGGCGCCCGGCTTATGCAAATGAAGCCCGGGAAATTCAAATCCCGGGCTTCATTTGCGGTATGCCTACATTACCCCGCTAGTTCGAATTAGCGGGGTAGTGTAGACATACCCTCAGTGATTTGTAGCCTGCAAGTTGGAAAGATACATTTTAAATGCCTAATAAATAAATAAATAAATAGATGCTTAGCAAATGAGGATATGTTCCAGTAATGAAGGATCTTGATGAGATGTTTTGGAAAATATTACTGATTCAGGCAACATATTTTTCCATTTTCACTAGGAGAGAGGCAAAGTTTATTTTGCAAATTTCATTTATAGATAAAACAAAGGTTCACAGGGGTGATTTATGACTTATTCATCACACTTCCAGTCAGATCCAACTTCATTTTAGTGTGCTGTGTGTTCAAATCCAGTTTTGTCTTTCACTTTTCAAGAAACTGTGCACACCCTTCTCATATCAAGAGATGATGATATAGGGACCAGTTAACATAAGGGCTTGCAACAGAAAGCAACAAATCTCCAGGAGTCCAGGGGTTATAAGAAAGAAAATAGAAAGGCTGATTTAATGAAGAACTGCAACAGTTTAAAATAGGAAAATACTTTTTCGTAAACTGAGGTTTAAACATCTAATTAGTTCTCTTGAAAAATTTAATTTAATTTCAGCTGAAACAACGTTTGCTTTGCAGCTGAACAGTCAAACTTGCAAAAACTGCGACCTCTGCACAGTTGCCTTTTTAATAATTGTAACCGTTCTAATTACAGTAGAACTTCACTAATTCACAGCCATGACAGGGAGAATCATTGCAAGTTACAGAGTTCTGCAAATTAGCAAATGAACAATAAAAGCCCATGGTTAATGCATCATAAAATGTCCTATGCTATAGTTTATAACGTAAGCAATTATTTATAAAAATAAAGTAGTCTTTGTCTAACCACTCGTTTTAGTGCATTGCTATTCTGCATTTTGCTGAGAGGTACAAAGTGTGTGCTAATTAGCATGTGCAGATTAAATTGTGAAGATGAGCACAGTACAGATGAGCGGTTCCACAGTATTTGATTGCCTTTTGACAATATACCGTGATACATATTCTTTACACAAAACCTGGCGGCAGTCTATATTTTGAAACTCAATAGGGATTTTTAGGGAGAAATCCTGCCCCCAAGTCCATTGGCAAGTGAGGTCCTAACCATAACAGATTCACAACAGTGCGAACAAGCTGCACACCCACTTCACCATCATACTCCTTCAGATCACGAGTTCTCCCTCCCCACCATAGGAGGAACTGAGTAACAGTGAACGGCGTGTGAATTCACAACTACACAATCGAAACACCATTGTGGAGTACCAGTGTTGCCCCAGCTCTTAACTGATCCAGGACCCCTAACAGCAACCTACACCACTTCCCCATCCATTCTGAAAGAATTGTATCCTCCCAATCCTCCACAGACACCTCTCTCAAGGCTTGTTTAGAGTTTTCTCAAGAATATGAGCTTTAGTGCCTAGAGCTGGGTGTTCAGAGCTTATCTGTGCAGGGGGCTTAGTCTGGACTAACTGGAGTTATTCTGGTCTGAAAACACCTGTTTATGTTAGGGATGTAATAGTGTAGTTGGTCAACCGATAAGCAAAAGCTTTTAGGTTAATGCTATAAATTACACACATTTCTGCACCCCCCCCCCCGCCCCCAGTAAATTTTTTAGCAGCCCAGCTCAGTTCTGGCTTGAACCAGGTCCGGGACCTACCCCCACTGCAGCTCTGCATTTAAAGTGTATTAGGAGCCAGGCAGGCAGGGTGACAGACAGCCAGTCCAGGAGGGGAGCCGGTTTTTAAACTGGCTCCCCTCTCGGACTGGCTCTCACCTGGCAACGGAGTGGCAGGGGGCCCCCCAGGAGTGGGGTCAGAGCACACTGGCTGCCAGCCCGGCCCCAGGGACTATAGAATAGTTGACTAACCGATAAGAATTCATGAGGTTAATTGATTATTCAGTTAACCAATATTTAACATCCCTAATGTACGCCTGACACTATTCTTCGGCATGTATTAACTCTATGTTTATAGCGAACTCAGAATTCTCTTTCAAAATGTACCAATTCTAACGCCAATTGAGTTACTGAAGTCTACTGTTCAGTGCATATATATATGGCGATATACTTGAATCCAGGTTAAACAGGTCAACTCTGTTGGTGTGCCAGTTTTTCAACAGCATGGATGGAGGGTGTGGCTGTCTGATTAACCTGACTCAAGAACAGTAGAGGACACACAAATGAACAAACAGGTCAATAATGAATGCCTGCAAAGTAGTGCGGGACTGCTAAAGTACTCTTAATTAGACCCGCTAAATCAGTGGTCCCCAACCTATAGAGGCCCCCGGGTGCCTGGGGGCGGGGCCACTCATGCGCCGGGCACCCAGGGGGTGGGGCCACGCGTCCTGGGGCACACCAGGGGCGGGGATGCCCTTGCACCCAGCGCCGGCATGTGCCCCAGGGCCGGGGCCTGGGCCGCCCAAGCGCCATGTGCCCTGGGGCTGGGGCCGCCAGAGCGCCGCGGTGCACCCGCGGGCACTGCATTGGGGACCACTGCGCTAAATTGAACATCAGAAGAGCTATCTCTGGCACGGCAAATGAAAATGTGGCCTAAGTGTTGCATGACAAGTATCAGAGGGTAGCCTTGTTAGTATCTGCAAAAACAATGAACAGTCCTGTGGCACCTTAAAGACTAACAGATTTATTTGGGCATCAGCTTTCATGGGCAAAAGTCTGCTGGCATCTGATGAAGTGGGATTTTTGCCCATGAAAGCTGATGCCCAAATAAATCTGTTAGTCTTTAAGGTGCCCCAGGACTGTTCATTGTTTTTGCAGATACAGACTAACATGGCTACCCCTCCGATACTTCTCACAGCAACAGTAAGGGGATACTGACAGAAATCCAAGGACTCACAACTTTTAGTTTTCACTCCATTGCTTGAACCAATTGTAAAATATTCCTCACGTACACTGAGCAGCAGATGTAATAGCTTTATTTCCCCAATTTTACTAAATTACCAATTGTGTTCCTACTTGGGTAATAACAGTATTTACAGTGTTTGCTGCAAGCTATATAATCAAGTTTTGACTCATGGTATTTTCTTGACTGCATACCTATCCTGTTATGTTGCTAACAATCTAAACACTTGGGAGAATTTAACTTTATTTCAGGGTTATCTAACCACATTATATGATCAATCCATTTATTTCAACTTTAATACAGTACACATACAGGAGGTATGTGGCTATCAAAATATCATGGGGAACGAACATTGTTCCAGAATGGTTTGTGTATTAAAAGATTACTTGAGAAAGTACCATAAAACTCACCATCATGACCCTATATTATTCCCAACTGATGGGTGAGAAATGAAAGCTTAATGCAGAGCTTCTTACCCCCTCTCTACTTTAACATGATGTTGACAGAAAATTTTGAAACTTGTGAAATGGAAGATTAAGTTCAACTACTTCAGCAGTATATAGCACAAGACTGAATTTCGGCTTTAAGAATTCTTTACTCGCATCTCCTAAAATAATACCAGGGAGCAAAGAAATAACAACCCAGTAACATGCACTGGTGTTTAATTTTAATAACAGAATGCATGACATTGGGCAACAGAATGCAGATTTAAAAGGAATCTAAAAATTCAGAGAAGAAAAAGGAAAGATAATGAAAAAAAGCTTAAGATGACAAGATATCAAGGTAATAAAAATACACAACAGTACTGACTAGTGCAACTGATTAAAACGTCTTCTACTGTTTTGACACACATTCTGCGCAAAGTAAACAGATGAAATACATTGTTATCCACCTTGACTTTCAAAAACTAGATCTCAAATAAAAGTAATTTCTAGTCCTCCAAACCACTTCAGTAAAGAATGTGAAAATGATCATGTGGGACTAGTCAGTATCTCTTCATAAACCTCTAATTTTGTTTTAAACACACAAGTTAATTTAAACCTAACCCATCATGGTTACGCAGGTTGAACCTCTAAAATCCAGGACTCTCTGGTCCGGCAACATCTGTGGGCCAGCAGGGCAACAGGTATTGCTGAACCAACAAGACCCGGCTGGCCAGGTTCAGAAGCGCAGCCCGGGCCAAGCTATCAGTAGCAAGCGCAGACCCAGTGGGGCTGTGACACGGGGTGGACAGGCCCCGCACTGATGGACAGGGGGTAGCCCAGGCTCAACTGGCGGAGGAAGCCCCGCCCCTCCAGCCGTGCTGGGCATGCTCCCAGCAGCGGCCGGGTATAAAAGCAGAGGGAGCCATGCAGCCAGGGGGACGGCAGGAGGAGGGAGTAGACCAGGCCGGGCCAGTGTTTCTGCAGCAGCTGAGACCAGAGTCGCTGCCCGTGCCTGACCCGGAGGCAGAGCCAGCAGCCGCTGACCCAGGGCGGGAGGAGCGCGCCCGCAGCCCCGGCAGGTACCGACTCGGAGGCGAATGGGCCCCAGGGGAGCCAGGGGGCGGTAGGGAGCAGCCCAGGGCAAAGGACCAATAGCGCGGCTCGGTGTGTATCGGCCGGATCCCCCGCCGAGCGGGCAGGAGCCATAGGCCCTGCCTAAAGGGCCCTGGGCTGGGACCCGGTGGAGAGGGAGGGCCCGGGTCCCCCTACAACCCGTTTTCCCTTCCCTGGATAAACAAACCCCGGGCCAGGAGAGGCTTCTCGGAGCAGGCCTCTAATGCCATATGTACCCTGGTAGGGGGGCATGGACTTTACAGTGAGACTGGTAAGGTCGTATTTACCCTGATAGAGGGACCTGGACTTTTGTGTTGGGACTACTAGGGTTGTATTCACCCTGAGAGAGCGGGCAACGGGCCTGTAAGGGAGGGGGCACACCCCACACCAGAGGCGTACCCCGTGACAGGCTGGCGCAGTGGAGAGCCCAGTTCTGGCCAGACTGGCACAGCAGAGCGCACAGCCTTGGCCAGGCCTGGAAGCAGAGGGGCCAACCCCGAACCAGGGCTGTCATGGTTGGGGGCTGTAGGCAGCGGGGCTGCTCCCTGCCGGGCCAGGAGCAGAGCCCAGCAGTCAGGGCTGGCACCTGGGAGCAGGGCTAACAGCTGGTTGGGGAGCCTTTATCTCCCCTGGTCCAGACAACTCCATAGTTCAGGACCACTCAGGTCCTGAAGGTGCTGGACTAGGGAGGTCCCACCTGTATATCTTTTCCATAAATGATGTTTTTTTACTCTATAGAATCAGCATGGTTTATCTGAAGCAAAAACTGGTAGAGAATATTATTTAATATAAAGAAAAACAAAACAACATAAAAAACACCAAACCACCCAACACGTTTCCATTGGGGATCTGGCATTTGTGCAAGGAAAAACTTCTTTGCTTATGTTTGCATAAGGTTAAATTCTAATGCTACAGAAATGCCTTTAAAGAGACAGAAAACAGAAACATATAAAGGAAATGAGAACATAACATCACTATTGTATTTCCCATAAACCTTGAGGTCCTACCCAATCCTTACCAGCAACCAAGCCAAAAATAAAGAGTGAACAACAAAACCTTTAGCACCTCATTGCAAAACACAATACTTGAATTGGGGTCATTCAAATAACTATGCACAATACAGGCAAGCATGCTGTAGGGTACTGAAAGACAACACAGGAACTCAGAAAAATCATTCTTACTCTGTCAACAGCTGATACAGCTTCTGATAACCCCGCTCCAAGGCCAAACTAACAGGCGTAGCCCCTTCGTTGTTGTGGATGCAAAGAGCTCCTCTTCCACCTGGCTGCTGTAGCAGAAACCATGTCAATCTCAGCAGGCCCAGCCTCACTGCAAAATGCATCAATGTCTCCCGGGGGCTACTCTCTGTGAAGAAAGAAAAAGAAAAAGAAACATGTAGACTATAAAAACCACTTCCCCACATCCCGGCTACTGGAGTTGAGCCATCCTCACACAAAATACACTACAATGGTTGGCACATATCTAGTGGTTGCTCAGAGCCAGAAAGCTAGGCAACATAAACACTAAAGCACCTGGAAAAACATATGCAAAGGATGGCTTGTTCGAATCCCGACGCAGCTGGCACTTCAGAAGAAGGGGATCACCACACTGACTTTAAGAGTGCTCAGACCTATCAGGATCAGGCCTACTGCAGAAACCCAATGAAAAAAGGAGTAGTCCTAAAAGGGCTTGATATTTAAAGTATTAACTACCTATAAACAGAGGTCAGTAAATTCTAGTTGGCTATGTCTGTCTGCACGTGCTGGTACTTTTCTCATACATAATACTGAATCGAGATTTTGGCAAAGTCAAATTTGGTGTTTAAAGACATATTCCTCACTGGACACAGGAAAAATGCTACACTGCAGGCATAAATCTGGAGCAGCTATAAAAAAAGAGCAGCCTACACTTTCTCAAAGAAAGTAAAAAGTGAGGACTTTCTTAAAGCAGCTTTACCATGCACATCTCAGCGGATACAGAATTAGTCAGAAGTTGTATAATTCTAAGTAGGAGCATTTGTTAGCTGAGCATTCTCCTCCCCTTTTACATTTAAACATCTATGGTCTTATTAAGTTGATTAAAATATCACTGGGCCTAAGCTTTCATCTACGAAAAATAAACTTATTTTTTCCTCATTCAAATAGCTGAAGTCCTAAAAGAACCTTGCTCTGAACAGCAATAGTTAGAAATGAGCTCCAGATGCACTGCTGAAATATAGTATATGGAGATCAAAGCTTTGGGGTTTCTGTACCCAGAACATGGACATTTGCATTTTTAAATCTGCAAGAAGATATACAAAAACCTAAAGATTCAGTTTTACAAATTAATAAAGAATTTCAGCATTGACTGGTGTAGCTTTAAAAGGCAACCTTTCCACTATTGTAAACCAAATGAGTAAATAGATTCAGTTAAATATTCTGAATATTATAACAATTTATAGGCTTATTAATTTGGTCAACAGCCAAACCAATAAAATCACATTATAATTTTCAGAGGGACAGCAATGTTAGTCTACCTGAAAAAACTTAAAATAACGAATAGTCTTGCAGCACCTTAGAGACTAACAAAATTTGTAAATGGTATCATGAGCTTTCATGGCCACAGCCCACTTCTTCAGATGAAGCGCACTATAATGTGAGTGCAAAATACTTCTACGATTTAATCAGGTAATTTCTCAAGCACATTCTCAAACACAGTACAAACTGCTAGCTCCTTTGCTCAGCTGGGATTTAAGGGATATCATTAAGGCCTTTAGTCAAAAAACAAGAACGAAACAGTGATGTCTCTCCTTTTTGCCATGTAGCTTTTGCTGAGCTTCTTAGCTGGCTCAGCTCCTGCAGAGCCTAATTTGTATTCAAGAATCAAAAGCTTCCTGACAGTCTCTACCATACAACTCCAAATTAGGGCTTAGACAACTTGCTTCCCCCACCCCACCAACACACAAACACACACCACTCCAATCCCAGCCTCCTCCTGATGGAAGAAAACATGATATATGTGAGCACGTGATGCTGCTATACAAGGTTCTGACTGGTTACAGAGAAAGGATATTCTTCAGACATTTGAAGCCTGTGAAAGTGCAAAGAGAGGAACGTTCTATAGCATGGTACTTTACAGATGAATGAGGAGACAATGTACCTAATCAGAGGACATTAAATAAGAAATAAAAAAGATGGTCAACTATGAGAGAAGCAAAATGGGGGCTGAGAAGACACTAAAAAAGTTGCTGTGGGAGGAACTCTTCCAGATTGGAAAACAGCAGATTCCAAAAAGATTTTCCTAGGAACTTGTCTACACATAAACATTGTACCATTTTATCTGTATTAGTACAGTTAAAGTAATATGACTCTCCTACCATGGATACAGTTGCACAAATCCAAGATCTTTTGTTTCCTGTTTTTGCATACTACCTTTACATGCAAGGATTCATATATGTTACACTAATGCCTCTGAATACCCGTCTACTGATTGGTGACCACTGAGTACCAATGTGAGAGAGTGCAGTCTTCTACGAGAAGAGACGGCACTTGCTGTGTAGAGCACATTAAATGTAAAAACTCGCCACCCAGCCAGGATCTGACTACCGTGTGAACTGGCATCAAGCCATCCTAAAAGAGACAAGCACGAATGATGGCAGCCAAGAGACAAAGTCCAGTACATGCAACAACTGGTAGTGCTCAGGGCAAGAGTCTTAGATGAACAAATTTCCAGCAACAGACGGTGCAGAACTCATGGCTAGTGTTAAAAGGGATGCGCCATCTGTGAACTGGATTAACTTTCCAAAATAAAAATGCATCTGTCACTCTGATGGCTGCTCAAAGCAAGTTTACACACTGCTTGCATCAGGCCTTGTGAGGAATGTGGGAAAAATGAGGAAGGCAAAGGAATTAAGTTATTTCAATTTTATTTATTTATTTATTTATTTATTGCCTATCAACAGGGGAATCGGGGCATTGGACTTTAGAAATTCAGGCAGAGGTTTGCTTGAAATGATTGGCACAGAGAAGAATGCCCATCCCAAGCATGGAAAGCATAGAAATTACGTAACCATTAGCGGGGATTAGCTGTAGCTGTTCATCATAAATGGCTGAAAGTGGAAATTTAGCAGGGGTCTGCAGAATCACCAGGCAGCCCTTAAAGTGGTAACACAAAGCCCTTTCCAATTAGAGAATTAGAGAAAAAAAGTACATGTAATACTGGGGAAGTTAAGGCTATTTTGTTCTTTCTATGTCTCCTTATAATAGGCAAGGCTTAAAACATATGATTAGTGCCCCATAATGAAAGAGTACTCTAATCCAGCTGGCTAGGAATGCACGATTTTTAGAGCGTGGTTTTTTGGATAGGTTTTGTTTTGTTTTTTTGGTTTGAGTTTTTTCCCCCCTTTTGTTTTGTTTTTTGTGGCAGTCAAAGCAGATAAATAAGCAGGCAGTTTAGCTGGGTAACTTAAGGATCAACTTTCAATTGAAAAATGTCAAACTCACTTTGTTAACTGACAGGAATAAGGTTTAAGGTGCTTTTAAGCCAAAAGAAACAGCCTCTTAGGAAAAAAACTTCAGTATGACTGAATTGAGAACATACAGTGTTCCCTGAACCAGGGGCTTCATTTTAATGAACTTGAATGACAAAAAAAACATGCTTCCCATGAAGAGATACAGAGTTAGTGACTGTAGAAGTCCCACATGGAATCTGGCACCTGTCCCTTGCAGCCCTCCCTCTGTGAGAAACTGTCCTCTGTCTCACTTAACTCAATCCTCGCAAGTAAGTGGGGCAGGGAAGTAGAAACATGCCATATCACAGATCATGTGGCCATCTGGGACTTAACTAAACAGGCAACATTAGAAAAGGAGACTAAAGACAGAGGGACATTGTGCTTCAAAGCACTGAGATGAAACACCAACTCAACTGAAAATAATTGATTTGTGGACAATTCTTTAAAAAAATCTTATAAGCTGTGATTTTCAAAGCAGTGTCAGGGACTGAAATGCTGCAATTCTGGCTAATTTTAAAGGGAATCATTACTGGTTTTGATATCTCAGTCACAAAATCTCTTAGGGCACGTCTACACATCGAAGTTAATTCAAAATAACAGCCGTTATTTCGAATGAACTTTAATAGCATCTACACAGGCAAAGAGCTATTTTGAAATAAATTCGAAATAGCAGGACGCTTAATTTGAGTTTGGTAAACCTCATTCTATAAGGAGTAATACCAAACTTGAATTAGCTAATTCGAAATAAATGCTGAGTAGACACTTATTTCAAAATAGGGGGCCTCCAGCCTTCCCAGTGTGCCCTGGTGGCCACTCCAGCCTCAACCAAGAACACTCCACTCCCTCCCCCCTCCCCCGAGCCCTTAAAGGGGTAGACTCTGACCACAGTGTCTGTGCCAGCTCCAAGCCTGCCAGCCCAGAGCCAGCAGTCACTGCCCCGACCCAGTGGCCCCAAAACATGAGCCAGCAAGCCACTGGCAGCCAGCCCTCCACCGCTCCCCAGGAGCAGTCTGCCAGCTCCCAGGAGCCTGCCAGGGCCTGGAGAAGGCAGGAGCCTTCCTGGTCCAGGGTGGAGATCAGGGTGGACCTTACTCAGGTTTGGGGGGGGATGCCCCCAAAATCTATGATCTCCGTACTAGACGGAGGAACGCGGCCATCTATGGCAGGATAGCTGCCAGCCTGGCCACCAAAGGCCATACGCGATCCAAGGGGCAGGTTCGCATGAAAATCAAGGTGGTCTGGCGAGACCCCCAACCCTGAGCCCTGAGCTTCCCTTCCCTCCCCTCTTCTTCCCCTTGCTTCCCCCTTCCAGCTCCCTCATCCCAAGTTTCCCCCTCCCCAATCCCACCCTCTCTCCTCCCCTCTCCCGCCCCCATTCCCCAGTCTCACCATAGTTTCATCGCCCTCCCCCCCCCCCCCGCAGTTTTGTTAAAGAGAGTTTGTGTTCATGAAAATACATGTATTTTATTTGACATCAGGAAGCGGGGTTGCGGGAGGGGTAAGTGGAAGGACGTGAGAGAGGAATGAGGCACAAGCCTCCAGTGGGGCAGACCAGGGAGGCTCTGAGTGCTCCTCAGAGTGGAAGTTCTCCTTCAGGGCCTCCTGGATACTGACAGCCCCCCGATAGACCAGACTCGCAGCAACACGTTCATGAGAAGCAGAGTGCCTGGGGCAGCTCTGGCTCCATGTTGCAGAGTGCTGTGGTGTCCCGAGTGAGGGCAACCAGAGCACTCTGAGACACAAATGCTTTGATGTCCCTCAGCGAGGCAGGCAAGCAAGCAAGGACACCTGGGAACCAGCCCCCCCCCTGTGTGTGTGTGTGTGTGTGTGTGTGTGTGTGTGTGTGTGTGTGTGTGTGTGTGAGTGAGTGAGTGAGAGAGAGAGAGAGAGAGCGCGCGCCTCAGGCAACAGCCACACAAAAGACACTCCTGACCTGATGCCCTACCCCTGACCTGGTCCCAGCTGGCCTTAAATCTGAATCAATGTCCACTCAGTGTGGACGCAGTATTTCAAATTACCAAAATGCTAATCCGAACTGCATTTTGTGTGTAAACGCGTTAATTCAAATTAGCTTAATTCGGATTAACTATTTTGCATTAAGATAACTCGAATTAATGCTGTAGTGTAGACATACCCTTATTGAGCAGTAGATTTGGGGTAGATGGACTAGAGGGCAGAGACCACTTGTAAAACAAGTTTATTTTCCATCCCCTTTTCTCCTCCCATTGTTGAATATATCTTGCATTTTGTTCTGAAAAAAAAGTTTACGTCATTGTTAGGTTTTCACTGGTTTTTAGTTGCAGTGAAATGATTTTAAGACTAGCTAAATGATTTTAAAACTTCTAGCTACATTGGTCACAGACTGAGTGGGCCAGTGGATTGGATGTAGGTCTGGAAACTCAGGAAAAAAACACCCTCACCCTATCATCCCCAGTTCTACTACTAATGTGCTGTGTGGCCTTTGGTGAGTTTTTTCACTTTTTTGCAGCCTGATTCCCCCTGGGTTGTATAATGATGGTGATGATACCATCTTTTGTAAGATGCTTTTAGATCTGAAGATAAACGGATGTTTTATGGAGGATTTTTCAGCAGGAACATAGGGATTTTTTATAAGTCAATATTCACCATTTTATTTTCACCTATTAGTGTCTAGAGTTGTTTTTTTTCGTGAACTGGACATGACACATTAGATACTACAAACTAATTGTTTGAGTCACTATGTAGGCGTCAAATGCAACAAAAAAAGTTACATTTAGTTTTTCCCACAGTGGTTCTTCCCCAATTTAGTGTTATTTGTCAAGGCACCTAAACTACTCAAAAAAAGCATATACCACCAATGTCTTTAGGTCAGATTTTTCTCAAGACTTTTGCAATGAGACACTGGTAAGCATGGTATTGCCCAGAGAGAGCATATGATCCAACAGGCAGCGTTTTTGCACGTCAATGGGATGCATTCTTCACTTTTGGTATAAACTACAGTAATCTGTAAGAAAAGCCAGCAGAAAGAGGAGAATTTACTTATCAGAAACTTTGCAAATGTGAAAACCCCAAATGAATGTAATGACATTTCTGAAAGTGAGCGAATTTAAAATTTCATTTATCTGATAGAAACAAGAATCAAACACACTAGGTTGCACCTGCAATACTTGTAATCCTCGTAGATTAAGATGAGTGCAGAGGGAAAGGGAGAAAATCAATTCATTTATTGACCTATTCAATACGAGAAGGTCTGATTGTGACTCTGTTCCTTCTCTCTTCCTTCATTATCAGAGAGCAAGCTGTCTAGTGCTTACACAACTATTGCCAATTCCTAACTAGCAATGTGAATGTCAAGATAACAGTTTGCATTCCGAGACGGAAGCCTAGTTGGTAGGGACAGAAATATAACTGTGAATGTAAAAGTATACCAGGTTTGCATGAACAAAACCATTTCATGCTCAAAACTTCAACAGGATTGTACATTAACAATCCCTCTCCTCTGCATTCTAGTTGGTTCTGCAGGCTCCAGCCTAGTGGCATGTTATTTGTGCTTCCTCTTCACAAGAATTCAGTACTGACTTGAAGAGCATTGAAATATAATTACACCTTTTAAAAGCATTTGTCATGAGCAAAGGCTAGAGACTAAGGATTTTTTATAAATGCGAGAGAGAAAAATATTTTGCAGGTGCTCGAACCATAGCTGAAAGGATTATTACTAAATGTCTCGTTCTGGTGAATCAAATTAGAAATCAGAGGCAGCAAGAGGGTGGGAGGTGAGAAGAACAGGTGCTTCAAAGAAGCAGCACTGCCTGGAGCCCAGGGCCTGCTGCTTTGAAATGCCACATGCAACCTGGGTCCCCACCTGGCCCCAGGCTGCATGCAGCATTTCAAAGTAGAATTGCCAGTTGGTTTCAACAAAAATACCCCCCCCCCCCAAAAAAAACCACCAGGGGGAAAAAAAGGGACCCCAATCAAGAGTTATTATGCAATAAATAAATACATACATAAATAAATACAATAAAATAAAACATTAAAACAGTATGGCCCCTTTAATTGTGTGCAGAGTCAGAATAGGGATAGGACGAGAAGAGGTTGAGCACTAAGACCCAGGGAAGGCATTGCTTCCCCTTGCTCAGGTCTTTTTGCCGGGGGCCATCATGTTTTCTTGGTCGAGCCAGAAGGGGGCTTCCCTGTGGAACCAAGTAAGCGGGAGGTCGGAGGGGGAGGGGGGCTGAGCCCAGTTGCTGAGTGTATCGTAGGGTTGCCAAGTGTCTGGTATTTTCTGAATTATTTATTTTTTTTTTTTACCAGACAGAAGGTGAAAATACCGGACTGTCCGGGTCAATACCGGACACCTGGGAACCTTATTTCAAAGTGGTAGCACCAGGTGGCGCCCGGGGTCAGCTGGGGACTTCCCCACTAACCCTCTGCTCCATGCGGCGCTGCCACTTTGTAACGAGCTCCCTGCCTTGTTTCAAAGAGGCAGTGCCGCATGGCACCCAGGGTCAGCTGGGGACTCAGAGTCCCCAGCTGACAGCGGGTACCATGAGGCACTGCCACTTTGAAACAGCATGGGGAAGCACAGGGCCAGCAGGGGACTGCTTGAGTCTCCTGCTGGCCCCGTGCTCCCACAGCACTTTCACCTTTGAAATGTAGCAGCAGCCCCAGGCGCCCTCTTCAACTAATCAAACAGTCAATGCAAATTGCATCAACTATTTGATTAGCCCATTAATCCCCATCTCCTGCAATTGCTTTGAGATAACTGACTATATGGAGGCCTAGTCTACACTAAGGATGTTACATGTAGATTAATCAACTAATCAAATAGTCAATTTAATTGGCATCGACTATTTGATTAGTCAATAAAGGCACCTCCGCCTTTGAAATGTAGCAAGAGCTGCAGGGCTGTTGCTACACTTCAAAAGTGAAAGCACGGCGGGACCACATGTCAAAGGTGAAAGTGCCGTGAGGAGCACAGCCAGAGGGGTACTCAGGCAGTCCCCCCAGGAAGGCTCTTGTACATTTCAAAAGCAGGGAGCGCAGGGCCAGTGGGGGACTGCTTGGTCCCCAGCTTGCCTCAGGCTCCCCGCAGCACTTCTGCTTTTGAAATGAAGTCCTGCTTTTGTTACATTTCAAAGGCGAAAGTGCCACCAGTTCCCCACTGCACCCCTGCCCCTTCTCCCCACGGAGACGGTGCTGGAGGGAACCAGCTTTTAAGCAGGCTCCCCCCAGCATTGGATCCTGCTCCTCTCCCCTTGCTGCCTCTCTCATATAGAGGCAGCAAGAGGGGGAGGAGTGACTAGCTGAGTCACTAGTCAACTATCCAATAGTTATCAGATAGTCGACTAGTCGCTTCCATCCCTAGTCTACACTACACTCCTCATTAATCAACACTACACAACTTCGCATAGCTGAAGTCAACATAGTTACTGCAGTGTTAAGGCTGAAACAGAGACGGCAGGGCAGGGGGGAAGCAAGTAGTTGACTTGACTACTTGCTTACATCCCTAGTATCTTCCATGTGGTAAGGTCAGCAGGGACTGCTCTCCCATAGACTCCGGCTACTCTTCTAGTCTTGGTGGAGTACCTGCGTCAACGGGAGAGCACTCGGAGGTTGACTTATCACATCTAAGCAAATGAGATAAACTAGCCACCGGAGGGTTGATCGCTGCAGCACTGAGTCACCATATAGTGAAGATAACCGTTCAGTTATACTGAAGTATCTACAGTTCACAATCAGGTTCCATGGTCCACTGTGCTAGATGCTGAACAAACATACGAAAATATAATCCCTGTCCCCTAAATTTTACAACTGAGAGCCTTAATCTTGCAAAATCTTAGCACTCACAGTCTGTAAAGCTTAATATGTGCAGGATCAGGAACTAATGGGCTGATGCATAGCCTACTGAAGACAAAGGCAATCTTCTAAATCACTTCAGTGAGCATGGTATCAAGGCAGAAGAGAGTTGTAACTGCAGGTAAAGTTTTCGGGTATCAGCAGGGCTCGACAAATACAATCTACTCACCCATGGCGAGTAGACTGTAACCCGGAAGAGCTGGGTTCGGGCGATCTGCACATACGCAGATCGCCGGATGGCGCAGCTGGCAAGCGGGGCTCACCGTGGTTCGGCGAGCCCTGGGTATCAGTAATGTACTAATGCCATGTAACATTAAAATGCAATAGACTTTCTTTTACCTAAAGTCTGCATAATTCACACTTTAAATAATCCTCTCAGAGGTGTGTGTTACCTGCAGCAGAGAAAAAAAGAACCAAGATCTGGTTTTATGAGAAAGCACACCTTTGACTTTGAACAACAAGAAGCTCCCAGGGAAAGAACAACCTAATTTTGCAAAAACAGAAGACGAGTGGGAAAACCGTTAACCCTAACCCTGAAAAAGCCCCAGGGTGTGCAGTCTTTCTTTCTCATATGTAAGTAGTCAAACACAAAGGTTGTGTCTACACTGCACCCCTTTTCCAGAAAAGGGATGCAGACGAGACAAGTCGGAATTGCAAATGAAGCGGGGATTTACATCTCCCCCGCTCCATTTGCATGAACATGGCTGCCGCTTTTTTCCGGCCCGGGGCTTTGCCGGAAAAAAGCGCCAGTCTAGACGGGGATCTTTCGGAAAATAAAGCCTTTTTCAAAAGGTCCCTTATTCCTCTTAAAATCAGGAATAAGGGACCTTTCGGAAAAGGCTTTATTTTCCGAAAGATCCCCGTCTAGACTGGCGCTTTTTTCCGGCAAAGTCCCGGGCCGGAAAAAAACGGCAGCCATATTCATGCAAATGGAGCGGGGGAGATGTAAATCCCCGCTTCATTTGCAATTCCGACTTGTCTCATCTGCATCCCTTTTCCGGAAAAGGGGTGCAGTGTAAACACAGCCAGACAGATCAGGGGAAGAAAAGAAACCATCAGAATACAAGAAGGAAAAACAAAATAAGATTATGAAGCATTTTAGAATGTTTACATAATTATTGATCAATTTCTTGAATGAGCATATGCTTCTTCAGGATCACCTACAACATAAATGCTAGGCTTCAGAGAGTAGCCGTGTTTTAGCAAAATAGCAAGGAGTCCGGTGGCACTTTAAAGACTAACAAATTTATTCGGGTATTAGAGCATAAGCTTTTGTGAGCTACAGCTCACTTCCTCAGATGCTGAAGAGAAAAGAAAGACAGAATAAAAGAGGACATAGAGATGGGACTGTGACATCCATGCCACAATTCCATGTTTGTTTATGTCTAAACAAATACATGGAGTGGTTCTCACATTACAAGTAATTTCCCATCCAAGTACTCTCAATTTCTCACCACTGATGCAGATGAGCCACATCCATTCTGATTTAAGTAACATGGATGTTACAGCCCTAGCTTTAGATTTTCTTTTCTTTTCTTTTTTTTCCCCGTCTCACTGACTTGGCCCCTGACTGAGGAGAAAGACACTCCCCACATTCCACTCCCATACCAGAGCATAGGGAGGCCCTGGCTAGTAGATTCTATGTGCTCCAGTTCCTATGGGGGAGGGGGTAGAGCAACAACACAGGCTCCCCAATGCTGGGAGGGGAGTTCTGAGCCTTGGGGGCTAGCTAGGAGCTGCATCTGGCTCCTGGGCCTTAGGTTCCCCACCCCTAAAATAGGGGATTCTCCCTAGACAACCCTATCATTTAAAAACAAGCAAAGAACTTTACTGGATTGTGAGGACAATATCAAAATCCTACTTCTACAAAATGCAGAGTTACTGCAACACTTCCTTAGCTGCTCTTATTAGGAAGCATGATTCATTTCATTTTCCTGTCTATCTTTAAACACAGTCAGGAATAGTCAGACTATAGAATCATTTCTGAATTGTAGTCATATATGTATCTCAAATAGCTACAGTTAAGAGCTGGCTGATGCTGTTTTTCACAGGCTTAAACTAAAAACAAAAACCCAACAATTCAGATAGCAATGACAACAACTAGTCAATATTCACATAAAAATCCTTTTTCCTTTGTACTGTATTTATATTAAAGGCACAGCTTCTTAGAAAAAGGCTAAATTATGGAAGGATCAAGACAGGCAAGACAGGAATTAACTGCCTGTCAACAGTTAATTGCAGGTAGGTAAGGGAATGCTTGTGTGAATCAATATAGGTGCAGTCATCTATTTTTGACTGCTAAACACATTTAATCCCATTACACACAACATCAATCTATATTATCTCAGGTTAACAAACATCATTCCTACCCACATCCCAGCAGACACTTCTCAAAATGATCCCATTACACTGAGGGCCACAAAGAGCTCCTCTCCTTTTAGTCGGGATTGTAATAGATACTCCACAGGTGCCATTTGTCCTCGAATATACGTGGCTTTCAGACACAACTGGTTTTTGTCCTCAACAGAACAATTTAAATGCCCAGGCCTGATTTTCAGAAGTGCTGCAGTTCAGGAACACAAGTGAAGTCAAAGGGAGAGGAGAACAGGCCATGTCTACAGTGGCAGATATAAAGCATTGGTAGTTACAGGGCTGTTCACAAAGTGCTTCAGGGAAACTGCTGTTGTGTTATTCCCTCCTTAGGGGGGAGCATGCCCACATTAGCAGCTCTTGCAGTGCCAGAGATAGCAGTGCATTGTCATAGCTAGCCCACTGTGCAACTGGCTGCAAGGTGCTTTAGGAAGGGTTTGCAATGCCACATGAGGTGATCAGTATCAAGATAGAGGTTTCCAAATCCCATTGCTCCATTGTCATCTTGTTACAATGACAGCTGCTTTTCAACAGAAGTCTGAGAAAGGGGGGAAAGTGTGACAGGGAACATGTGTGTGTGTGTGTGTATGCAGGGCAGAGAGCAGACTGTGTTTTGGGGGATGTCAGCATGATGTCTTGTAAGTTTAGACAGTGGCAGGAAACAACCTCTCCTAAGGCAAGAGGAGGGGCTGGGAGAAATACCGATATCTCAGCCCCTAGCCTGCCTCTCTCTCGCCACGCCTACCCGTATTCAACTGCACAAACATTTCATCTGAATGGTTTGCATGCACACTGTCAGAAATGGAGCACTGAAAGGAGGTATGTGTATACCTGTAGGGCAGACAGATGAGTTCCAAACAAAGAGCAAAGGAAACTTGAAGGATTATGGGCCATTTCCGAATGCCAGTCACAATACAGCAAACAATATTAGGGATGTAATAGTGTAGTCAATTAAACAATAAGCAAAAGCATATAGGTTAATGCTATAGACTACATGCATTTTCCCCTCCTCCGCCAGTAAATTTTTTAGTAGGCTGGCCAGCAGCCCAGCTCAGCCCTGGCTCACACTGGGTCCGAGACCTACCCCCACTGTGGCTCTGCATTTAAAGTGTATTAGGACCCAAGTGGGCAGGCAGCTCGGCTCAGTTCCAGCTCACACCAGGTCCAGGAGCTCAGACCCCACCCTAGACAGGGGCTAATGCCACTCTGCACTACCACCTCTATTAGAGGTAGCAGTGTGGGGCAACAGGCAGCCAGTCTGCGAGGAGAGCTCTTTTTTAAACTGGTTCCCTTCACAGACCAGCTCCCACCTGGCACCCTGATACAGAGGCAGCAGCGCAGAGTGGAAGGGGGCTCCTCGGGAGTAAGGCCAGAGTGCACTGGCTGCTGCGCCTGCTCCCGGGGACTATAGAATAATTGATTAACCAATAAGAATTCATGAGGTTACTCAACTATTCAATTAATCAATATTTAACATCCCTAAACAATACAAGTGTCTACAATGGCCCCCCAGCTCTGTATCCAGGGTGCAGCAAACTCTACACTAGGGATGTAAGCGACTAATCAACTATCCGATAAGCAATAGCATATCAGATAGTTGACACACTAGTCAACTAGTTGCTTCTCCCGCCCCCCCCTACCCCCGTTTGTTGCCTCTATCAGAAAGAGGCAGCAAAGGGGGGGGGGTGGGAGAGGAGAGAGTTCTGGGGGGTAGCCGGTTCACCCCAGCTCCAGCTCCGTAGGAGAGGGCAGAGGCGCAACTACGGAGTTCCATCTTTGAAATATACAAAAGTCCCCATCGGACTGCATGAAGTGCTGCATGAAGCTTCGGGTCAGCGGGGAAGTCAGGGTTCCCCGCTGGCCCCAGGCTCCATGCCGCGTTTCAATCTTTGAAATGCACAAGAGCCTCTGCTGAGTTTCTTGTACATTTCAAAGCGGAAGCGCCCTTATCGACTACTCAAATAGTCAATGGAAATTCCATCGACTATTCGATTAGTTAATTAATCTAATTTTAACGTCCCTACTCTACATGACTCATTGAGGTGGTTTACCTAGAGTGGAACAACTGCAGAGTTAGCGTGTGCTAAGGCCTGGTCTACACTATATTGGAAGGTCAAAGTAAGAAACACAACTCCAGCTACGTAAATTATGTAGCTGAGGACGTCACTGATCTATCTCAGTGGTGGACAACCAGCAGCCTGCAGGCCTCATGCAGCCCACTGGGGCTCCATCTGCAGCCCGCGGACTCTCTGGCTGCCCTCTTCCCCCACTCGCACACACTGGAGTACCGGGACCTCACATTCCCAGCTGAACACAGCATTCCAATTCTGAAAGGGCGGGGGAAGGGGTGGGAACAGAGCACAAATCAGGCAATTTGCATGCTCCAAAAGTGCTGGAAGACAGTGGGAGAAGCAGGTAAGCGTGGGGCTCCGGTGCACCAGTGTGCGAGAAGCACGTGGGGGAGAGGAGGGCTGAAAGAAGGACTGTGGAGCTACAGGTGGAGCCCCAGTGGGCCACAGGCTGCTATTTGTGGTAGCCCTAATCTAACTGCTGGTCAACAGGAGAATCCCCTCATACACCAGAGGAACTCTCCACAACAGAGCAATTGCTAGAGAGGAAGTGAGCATCTCTCTCTCTCATATGCATAGCATGTTACTCAGCTGCTACTAGTTCTCACCATTCAGTGTCTGGTCTGTTCCCAATACATTCCATTCTGCTGGCAGTTTCAGATGCCGAAATGCCAAAGCCACTTTCTCATCCAGAAAATCCACATCCCCAGAGGGGAGTCTTGACCGGTCTAGGAATCTTGTGAAGTTCAGTGCTTGCTGGTTTCCAGCACAGGTTGCTAGGAACTGAGCTGCATCATAGGCCTCATCCTGAATGAACTGAAAACTTTCCTCTCCCAGCACTAGAGCAGGGAGCCCTTCCTTGGAAGCGCAAAGTGCCACCTTCACTGTCTCACAGCAGTCATGGCCTGTAAAATAAAACCAAGGAAAATGAATGAACATAACTGTAATGGAGAAGAGAGACAACTGGGTTAAAGTAACATGGGTCTAAACATTGGTCACTTCTGTTAGCAGATGCATACTTGGACGTATCCTCACTGGACATATTGGTCTTTGCATATAAAAGAAAAAAAACATACTAAAATGTTCTCAGTGGTGCCTCCTGCTCGAGATCCCTGCTCACTCTTCTAGTGATCACATCACAGCTTTCTTGTTAATGGGTGAACTTCAGACAGTGATAGACACATTCAGGGCTGCTAACAGATTCAGGGGAAGGTTTTCAAAGCTACACAGGGGAGTTAGGCTCGACTCCCACAAAGTCACTTACCTCCCAAGTGACTTTTGAAACACCCCTTTCCCCCAGTTTTACAGAGCCGTATTTTAAAGAATTTTGTGAGTCCACTGCAGCCCATCAGAAATAAAGCATAGGTGCCAGCATTCGGAGCATCTAGCAAGTGAAGATGATGAACTAATTGCACTTAACTGAAAAGCGTCAATTAATACTAGAACATAACATGCTTCAAACATGTTCTATGTGGGTGTGGCCATATCTCTTTTGTTCCACGCTTCACCTGCCATTTGGATTTGCTTTCACTTGACAGAACAAAGCTTGCTGCATTCCAGAGAACAGGGAAATTGCTGCTTTTTATATTTATCTCCCCCCCCACACACACACAAAAGAGAGAACTAGAAACTTATTTTCACAGCTCTACTGACATTTAATTTACTTATCTTAATGAAAGACCAATGTATCAGGACAGCAGTTCCATAGACCCAGAAAATGCATGATAAACTCCACTGCAATTTAAAAGGTGGGAAAAAAAATCTTATCTTCTTAGCATGACCAATACTTAAAATTGTCTGACAAACCCCTTTAATAATAAGTTTTATGTTTCAAGTTCACTATTCTCTGCAGTCTCTGTCTCTCATGCCAATGGTAGAAGGATGTCATTGCTGTTTTTGCCAGAACAAGCACAGATCCTTCATTAATTACTGGAAATGTTGCTCTCTCTACCCATGACCTCAGCATTTGACTACGTTGGTCAAGCCCTGTTTATTTATTTATTTATTTAAATAAAAGAGAAAGGATTTTTCAGAATTGGGCTTGAAAAATCCATTCACCCACATGCGGACAAGGAGTGAAAAGCCATCCCTTATGTTTAGAAGTTATTTACATTTACTTTAAAAAAGTTTGCAAGTTGTTATGGTCAGGAAGAAAACCTTCCAGATACAACCAAATGCAGGTATGCCTTCCCAGTCTGAAGACACACTGCTTCAATGCTCCTGCTGTTGTTCCCAGCTTTGTCTAGCATGAGCAGAAAGGTCAGTTTTACCCCTGTGATTCAGGACTATGAAGACAACTGTCTAGTACCAGGTTAATGTCATGCTGCTTCTGGACGAAAACATGTCATGCTAGGAGTCTACTACAGGCCACCTACCCAGGTGGAGGAATTGGATGAGGCTTTTTTTGAACAACTAACAATATCATCCAAAGCCCAAGATTTGGTGGTGATGGGGGACTTCAACTATCCAGATATATGTTGGGAAGATAACATAGCAGGGCACAGACTATCCAATAAGTCTTGGACTGCATTGGAGACAACTTTTTATTTCAGAAGGTTGAAAAAGCTTCCGGGGGGGGAAGCTGTTCTAGACTTGATCCTAACAAATAAGGAGGAACTGGTTGAGAATTTGAAAGTAGAAGGCAGCTTGGGTGAAAGTGAGCATGAAATCATAGAATTCATAATTCTAAGGAAGGGTAGAAGGGAGAACAGCAAAATAGAGACAATGGATTCCTGGAAGGCAGATTTTGGTAAGCTCAGAGAGCTGATAGGTAAGGTCCCATGGGAATCAAGACTTCGGGGAAAAACAACTGAGGAGAGTTGGCAGTTTTTCAAAGCGACATTGTTAAGGGCCCAAAAGCAAGCTATTCCGCTGCGTCGGAAAGATAGAAAATATGGCAAAAGACCGCTTTGGCTTAACCACGAGATCTTGCATGATCTAAAAATAAAAAAGGAGTCATATAAGAAATGGAAAGTAGGGTAAATTACAAAGAATGAATATAGGCAAACAACACAGGAATGCAGGGGCAAGATTAGAAAGGCAAATGCACAAAATGAGCTCAAACTAGCTACAGGAATAAAGGGAAACAAGAAGACTTTTTATAAATACATTAGAAGCAAGAAGAAGAACAAGGAGAAGGTAGGCCCACTGGTCAGTGAGGAGGGAGAAACAGTAACAAGAAACTTAGAAATGGCAGAGATTCTCAATGACTTCTTTGTTTCAGTCTTCACCGAGAAGTCTGAAGGAATGCCTAACATAGCGAATGCTAGTGGGAAGGGGGGAGGTTTAGAAGATAAAATAAAAAAAGAACAAGTTAAAAATCACCTAAAAAAGTTAGATGCCCGCAAGTCACCAGGGTCTGATGAAATACATCCTAGAATTCTCAAGGAGCTGATAGAGGAGGTATCTGAGCCTCTAGCTATCATCTTTGGAAAATCGTGGGAGACAGAAGAGATTCCAGAAGACTGGAAAAGGGCAAATATAGTGCCCATTTATAAAAAGGGAAATAAGAACGACCCAGGAAACTACAGACCAGTTAGTTTAACTTCTGTGCCAGGGAAGATAATGGAGCAAGTAATTAAGGAAATCATCTGTAAACACTGGGAAGGTAGCAAGGTGGGGGAAGGTGGCAAGGTGATAGGGAACAGCCAGCATGGATTTGTAAAGAAAAAATCATGTCAAACCAATTTGATAGCTTTCTTTGATAGGATAACAAGTCTTGTGGATAAGGGGGAAGCGGTGGATGTGGTATACCTAGACTTTAGTAAGGCATTTGATATGGTCTCGCATTATATTCTTATCAATAAACTAGGCAAATACAACTTAGATGGGGCTACTATAAGGTGGGTGCATAACTGGCTGGATAACCGTACTCTGAGAGTAGTTATTAATGGCTCACAATCCTGCTGGAAAGGTATAACAAGTAGGGTTCCGCAGGGTCTGTTTTCGGACCGGCTCTGTTCAATATCTTCATCAATGATTTAGATATTGGCATAGAGAGTACGCTTATTAAGTTTGCAGATGATACCAAGTTGGGAGGGGTTGTGGCTGTTCTGGAGGTTAGGGTCATATTTCAAAATGATCTGGACAAATTGGAGAAATGGTCTGAGGTAAACAGGATGAAGTTTAATAAAGACAAATGCAAAGTGCTCCACTTAGGAAGGAACAATCAGTTTCGCACATACAGAATGAGAAGCGACTGTCTGGGAAGGAGTATGGCAGAAAGGGATCTAGGGGTTACAGTGTACCAAAAGCTGAATATGAGTCAGAAGTGTGATGCTGCTGCAAAAAAAGCAAACATGATTCTGAAATGCATTAACAGGTGTGTTGTGAGCAAGACACGAGAAGTCATTCTTCTGCTCTACTCTGCACTGGTTAGGCCTCAGTTGGAGTATTGTGTCCAGTTCTGGGCACCGCATTTCAAGAAAGATGTGGAGAAATAGGAGAGGGTCCAGAGAAGAGCAACGCTAATGATTAAAGGTCTAGAGAATATGACCTATGAAAGAAGACTGAAAGAATTGGGTTTGTTTAGTTTAGAAAAGAGGGGGAACATGAGAGCCATTTTCAGGTATCTAAAAGAGTGTCATAAGGAGGAGGAAGAAAACTTGTTCATCTTGGCCTCTGAGGATAGAACAAGAAGCAATGGGCTTAAACTGAAGCAAGGGAGGTTTAGGTTGGACATTAGGAAAAAGTTCCTAACTGTCAGGGTAGTTAAACACTGGAATACATTGCCCAGGGAGGTTGTGGAATCCTCATCTCTGGAGACATTTAAGAGTAGATTAGATAAATGTCTATCAGGGACGGTCTAGACAGTATTTGGTCCTGCCATGGGGGTAGGGGATTTGAATCGATGACCTCTCGAGGTCCCTTCCAGTCCTAGTATTCTATGATTCTATGTGCAACAGGGCCAGGCAACAGAGGCTTCCACAGGAGAGGACTTAAAAACACAGAGAGGCTCGGGAAGAAAGAGTATCTGAGACTCTCACTGAAACGGAGGCTCTGTCTGGGAGATGACACACAAAACTCCTTCTTCCTTCCAGCAGCTAGAAAAGAGGGGAGATTCAAATTTATCCAGCCAGCTAAAGGCTGGTGTAAAAGACAAGGCAGTGTGTGTGGCAGAAGCCAGTACTAAAACTGCTTAATTGCAAGAGAAGACAAAAACAATTTCAACACCATTTCACGAACTTGTGGCTGAGCCCTGCTCAGATGAAGGTATGGATTATGGTTTTGTGAAATGATGCAAATCCTGGATTTACAATGTAACCATTCTTGCTACCAGATTGTCAGCAATAAATACATTACTACGACAGAAAAGCCTTAATTAAGATCCAAGAAAACCCAATAGATATCCCAGCAACTCAGGGCTACAGAGGTAGATGTGTTTCTCAGTAGGACCTGGTCTACACTTGGGAGTTATTTTGAAATAACTCCAAATATTTTGAAACAACAAGCAGAGTGTCCACACTACCAACCATGTTATTTCAAAATAACAGGCTGGTTATTTTGAAATCTGTACTCCTGCTTTGCACGAGGAATAATGCTTATTTCAAAATAGTTATTTTGGGAGTTCTTTTGAAATACATTATTTTGAAATACATTATTTTGAAATTATTTCCTAGTGCAGGCATGTGCCAAGTTACCACTTGTGGACTTTGCCAGTGGGGTGTCTCACCCTGACTTTCATTTATTCCTCAGGCTACAGAATTAGTCCTTTTTACAGCAGGCGTCTTGTAATCCTTTTCAATCCCCATTTCACAAAAATACCAATAAAATGTACATAATGCAGTAATGGTATGGCGTTATCCCATGCAAACCAGCTACGGTGCCATACATTTTGTTTTCACCAACACAGACAATGTTAGCAACCTGCAATGGCTGTTTACTAGGCTGTAAAGTTAAAAATAAGTCATAATGAAAGGCTCTCCATGACATACAGGACAAGTCTAGCTTTTGCTGATGCTATTTTATAAACTTTAATTGTCTCTCTATTTCCAGAAGTGTTCCATTTGCAAAATATGACTATAATACGCCAGTGATGCTGACAGGTCAGAGCAATAGGTCAATTCACTTGTATGTGAATATCAAAGAAATGTTAAGTGGACTAATTCACACATGTAACTGAATAATCCTAGCACAGTGTGTGTGTGTGAATGCTAGGATGAGAATATATTTGAGCGTAAACTGCATAAAAACTAATGAAACATTACTGATATTGTTTTCACTTATCTATCCCCATTATAATTGAATTATGTATATTACTAATACTGTGAATGCAATGGAATTAATACGCTAACTTCAAAACAAGGGTTGTATTCAACAATGGAAATTCACAATTGATAACTGCTACTCATCAAAATCCACACGGGTGCAATTGTCTTCTGTGAGAAGGATCTCTCAGAATGTCTAAAGGAATGATCCTGAATCTCTGAACTTTTTGGACACTTACAGGAAAGTGTTTCAGATGCAAGAAAGTGATCCCCAAAGTAACTATGAGCAATCAAGAGAGACTTATGCTAAGTAGCAGACTACTACATTTCTGTTATAATTTTGGACTTACAAATGTTGACACACCTATGAATGTAGTTTGCCTACTTCAACCTCTCAATAACTCATTTATTTTTCTTACCCAATAAAACTTAAATAATTTACTAGAGAAATCAGCTGCTTGCTTTTGAGATCAAGAGTATCCATTGACCTGGGATAGGCAACTGACCCTTCAGTGCTGAAAGTAACCAGAAGTGGTTGATTTTTTTTTAATGTAATAACCTTTAACCACTAATTCAGTTTGTCTGCATGACAACACAGGCTGGAGAGTGTAAGGAAATCACTTATGACGTAATATTGATATAGTAATCTACCTTCCACTATTTATAGTAGGCTTGGTGGTCTGACCTCTTTTCTGAGAGTATGATTTGAGTTCAGCACTTGTGAGCCTTTCCAAACAGTGTGACAATCCCTATTTATTTGGACCCTTTACTCCATTCATCTGAAGACGTGGTTTGTGCCCATGAAAGCTCATGATACCATCTACATGTTTTGTTAGTCTCTAAGGTGCTGCAGAACTATTTGTTGTTTTTTAAATCCCTACTCTGACAGCCTGCTGTGATGCAGAATTCAGATTGAACTTCTCCGAGCAATAGTTAAAGGAGCATGGTAGTGCACAGACAAATAGTTCCCTTCTAATACCTCTTCAACAAAACACTGGTACAGGCCTTTCAGTGAGGAGAGTAGCATGAGAAATCCCAGGTGTGATTAGCTGACAAACTGGCACTGCACTCATGTTCTCATAGCAGACATCCATTAGCCATGCTGAACAAGGTTCCCATGACCAGCGGAGAGAGACATAAACCCCAAACATCAATGTTACTGCACTCAATTTAAAACAAAACCAGATGGCTGTTCAGTGCAGCTTAATGGGAGGAGATACTTTATGCACTGGTCTGCAGCCAGTAAAAGTCTCTCATATAAAATAGCCAGTACAGCTTTTAGAGAACCAGGGGGACTGAAAATGAATTTATATCTAATGGGATCAAATGTGTTCTGCTAACCAAAGGGCACGTTCTCCTAAAGGATAACGTATTCTACCCCCTCAAATGCTTTGATGTTCTTCTTCCCTTCATCTGAAAAAATGACAGATTCATGAGTGAGTGTCTGAGGCAGGTTCTGACTTTGGCAATCAGTTCAAAAGAAAGAGGAGCAATTATGCAACAAGTATGACGAATGCTAAGATTGCTCAAGAGGACCCTGCCCCCTGCTCTGAAATGTCTTCAGGAACGATGCATGTGAGTACACTTCAAAACATGAATGCACACGTACAGCCTTCTGAAGGGAACCATCTCCCATAGGATAGCATTTCTCTCAGCTTAAAAGACCCCCCTATTCCCATAACAACAACTAACTGGGCTGCAACAATTCTTTTCAAAGAGCATGTCAAACACCATTAGAAATGCTATCTGAGATTCCCCACACTTCTACCAAATAAGTGTTAGATAACACTATTATGCTCATTTTACTTTAAAGCAAAAAGTTATGGGATTTGACCAAGATTAGACCATCAGTGACACTGACAGAATGAATTCCTGTTCTCTGCTCTAATGACTACACTACAGAGATTTCCTTTAGATATAATAAATATCAACTCATTTACTCTAAAAACAAAAACAAAAAACAACAATCATGGACATGCTTGGTGTATGAAATGGTTCCCTTAATCTTACTACAGAGAATATCTGCAACACCACAGCAGTGTTTTTCAATCTTTCTAGGTTTCTTATCTCCATCGGCCAGCATGTGTAGTCTATTGACTCCCTAAACAAGCCAGTATCCGCACTTCAATTCTTCACAATGGCTTATGAACAGCATAAGTGACAGAAGATAGCGGATCAGCCAAAGTTGCCCAAAAGTACTCCTGGCCACCGAGGAAATCAGGTTCTCAAATGTTAAGAAAAGGTCCAGGACTCCCCACAAGCTGCATACATGTTCTTTCAGGGAAAGTATAACCCCATCTGTTATGGGAGACCAGATCCCCGTACTAGAAGTCGCCTGGCCATGGCTGCCGGAGGCGTGCTGAGCGGTGAACAGCGAGCCGGCCGCACAGGTGCAGAGGAGCCCCAGCCCAAATCTGCGGGCGTTAGGACCCCGCGGCTACCGGCCATCCCCTACGCAGGGATGCTGCATAGCGTAACACAGGGAATACAAAAGGGAGGGCGGACAGCAGGAGAGGGGGGAGAGCAGGAGCTGGTTGTGCTCTCAACGCCAGCAGGCGGAGTAAACTCAACCCCAGCAAGCAGGGCAAAGGTAGCCCCGGGGATGGAGCGGACGACAGGAAACGGGGATCTTCACAGCTGGATGAGCAACCAACAGGCGAGGCGGTGGACATGGAAGAAGCTAGAAAAGGGGACCTCCCCCATGATTGTGAGGGGAGTGGCTCGATAGGGGCCACAAGGGGATAGAAGCGGAGAGAGGGTAGGGGGCTCAGAGATGCTCTGACCCGATCACTGCTACACCATCCAGAACTGGTTACACACCACATCCCCGAACAGATGGCTTCCTTATTCACAGGACCCCGGTCTTATCTGGATTCAGCTTCAGCTTATTAAACTTCATCCAGTCCATCACCCCCTCCAGGCACTGGTTCAGACGGGTCGCTGCCATACCTGGATCCAATGTCACAGAGAAAAAGAGTTGGGTGTCATCTGCATATTGATGGCACTGTCCTCTAAATCTCTTTATGACCTCTGCCAGAAGTTGCATGAATATGTTAGTAGAGTGGACAGGATGGAACCTTGCCACGGGATTGAGCAGCAGCCACCTAGCTCCACCCTCTGAAAGCATCCCAACAGGTAAGACCATAACCACTGGAAAACACTTCCTCTGATACCCAACTCTACCAGGCAGTCCAGAAGGATACCGTGGTCAATGGTATGGAAAGCCATCAAGAGGTCCAAGAGAATTAACAGGGATGAATTCCCCCTGTCTATCAGGGCAACCAAGGTGGTTTCTGTTGCAAAATCAGGCCTGAAGCCAGACTGACATGTATCTAGATAACACATAGACCATTGTAAGCATGTGCATTCTAATAGCTTACCAGAGGTTATCTATCAGTTTTACAGTAGGCCAAAGTCCTTCCAACCCTTTCCCAAGGACTAGGGTCCCCTCGGACCAGGGATGTAAGTGAGTAGTCAAGTAGTTGACTGCTCATGCCCCCCCTTTCTGCCTCAGGCAGCAAGGGTGGGGTAGGAAGGGGAGAACAGGAGCCAGTGCTGGGGGAGCCAGTGCTGGGGGAGCCAGCTTAAAAGCTGGTTCCTCTTAGCACTGTATCTGCTGTGCCCCCACTCCTATGCTGCTGACTATCGGAAACCCCCAGAAAAGTAAATCTGACTTATAGGAAGCCCTGAACCTTAGTCCTCCCTGCCCCTTGCCCTTGCCCCGTGGGTCTGGAGCATCAAAGGAGTGAGGTTTTCAGGAGGTTTTTTGCTTCTCACTTGTTTGGTTCTCAACTATTTTTCTGTAGGTCACCACCCATGCCAAAAATAAAGAAAACATTGAAACCTTTTGTGTTGAACATAAATTAATATTTACTTTATTTAAAATGAAGTTTGATAAACAAACAGTAGAAAGTTAAAATGCTTAATCTGTTTAATAATTTAAATTAAACCAAGCTGCAGCTGGTTCAGAAAATATGATCACCATACTCAGCTAGCTCCCCCTCCTCTGGCACACAGATCCATAAATAAAAGTGAATAAGTTAGATCTTGGCATGCCACTTCTGAAAGGTTGCTGACCCCAGGACTACACGATTAGTCAGTTACCTGCCTCTTAACATCCTTAACTTGGACATAAGCATCTAACTATCTGCAGGATGAGAAAGGCACGCTTGAGCCCGTTTAAAAGAGGAATTATTTACCCAGAAAGCCTTTCTTTGTCTGTTAGTCTCCGGAGAATTCAGTTTGAACTAATGTGTGCCCCTCCAGGTGGTGATACTTCTCTGGAGGTATCACAACCTCAGTCAATTTGCCTAATTTTAGTTCCTGGAAGAGCTGTGGTCACCCTTCCCCATGGAATGACACACAGTTCCTAGCTCCTAATCTACTATACATTTTAGAGAGTTTGTCTGTTAGATCAAGAACACCTCCTAAATGGTAAACCTAGGATAACCAAAATCCATATACAGCTTTTTCTTATTAGGGATATTAAAGAATAGTCGACTAGTCGATTCCCCTCTATGAGATAGAGGCAGCAAAGGGGAGAGGAGGAAGGGGTACTTTAAAGTGGTGGCGTTTCAAAGGGGCAGCTGTCGCACTGCTGATCCTCAACTCAGCTGTGCGGTGGCTGCCCCTTTAAAACACCACCTCTGGCGTTTCAAAGGGGCAGCTGCCAAGGAACCAGGGGTCAGCTGGGCACTCCCCAGCTGATCTGGGTTCTGAGAGGCATTTCCACAGAACCCGGGGTCTCTCCCCAGCTGACCCCAGTTTCTGAGGAAATGCTGCGTAGAACTCGGGGTCAGTTAGGGAAACCCCAGCTGACTCCAGGTTCTGCTGCTGCGTGGAGCCCAGAATTAGCTGGGAGTCCCCAGCTGACCCCGGGTTCCAAGCAGCATTTCCCCAGAACCCGGGGACAGCTGGGGAGTGCTCAGCTGATCCCGAGCTCCATGGCAGCTGCCCCTTTGAAATGCCAGAAGCTGACCCTAGGTTCCATGGCTTTGAAATGCACAAGCACCCCTGTTGGGGACTCTTGTACATTTCAAAGCAGACACGCCACATGCAGCCAGGAGTCAGCGGGACTTCCCGCTGGTCCCGGGCTGCAGGCAGAGTTCCGCATTCCTCCTTTAAACGTAGAAGAGCCCCAGCGTACATTTCTGCAATTAACCGCAATTTAACATCCCTACTTCTTATTGCTTTAAAACTTAAGTAATGTAGGGGTTGGGTTGTACCAGAAAAATAGGATGTGCCTAGAATGAGACTGGTTTTATGAGAGGCAAACAGAAAAGAAAATCACCCAATAAAGTACAATCCTCCCACAAGTCACTCTCCTGTATCTTGTTAGCTTTGATTTAGTTTATATGCTGGCCAGTGAGCATGTCTGCCTTCTCTTTTGAGAGGTACCAAGCATATCAGTAGGCATATTATAAATACATGAAAAGCAGGTATTGGTGCAGATAGGCTCAGACTGAATTTGAGCTATGGCAAGCTTCTACACAATGCCCTCTCTTTGTAAACAAATAGCAAAATCTACAGCATTAAAAAAAGAGCATGTAAGGTGAAGCAAGGAAACAACTTTCTCCTCTGAAGAATCTTTTACTGAGCTATAAACCACCCTAACAACTTGAACTCCGCCCACCTGCCATTCAATGTTGGCTGGTACATTTCTTCCCCAGCGTCCGGACATACACTGTGTTGAGAGGTTCAGTGCTGATAAGAAACCAATGTTTGCTCACAAACAGGTCAGTGTTAAGAACATTTTTAGGAAGTGAAATGCCATCCATTTTCCCAAGTTTCATAACAAAT
This sequence comes from Pelodiscus sinensis, assembly GCF_052426305.1. Lineage (NCBI taxonomy): Eukaryota > Metazoa > Chordata > Testudines > Trionychidae > Pelodiscus > Pelodiscus sinensis. The sequence continues at coordinate 32,845,709 of NC_143065.1, forward strand.
TTGGCTTGTCTCATTAACCTCCAACTTAACACACACACACACACACACACACACACACAAACTTCTGCTTCTCCAGGTAGGGGATCAAAATGAAAAAAATTACACAGAAACCAGTTTTTTTTTTTTTTTTGTTTTTTTGTTTTTTAAGAAACAGACATTGGAAGTGAAGCCAAAAGTCATCTTACAATGAAAGAGTCCTACAACTTGAACTATGGAGTCACTTAATCCCCCACATTTGTAAAAAGACAAATCTAGTTATGGTTACCAGTCTAACCTGTACTAGCTGTAATGCTGTATTACATACACTCTCCTAGCTAGAAGCTGAATTTGCTTCAGGAAACAGCATGACATATAAACACAACAAATTAAAATAGGCTTCTCACCCACCTGTACTTACTTATGCATGGACACACCACAAAAATACACAGGAAAAAAAAGTGGAAGTTACAAAAAGTTAATTGCCAATGGTTAACTTACAGGATACAACAGGCCTGGGCAAAACACCCTCTGTGGGCCAGATCCGGCCTACCAAGCCACCAGATCTGACCCACGGACGTAGCAGGGAGTCACAGGCAGATACCCCTGCTTCTCCACCCCCACACGCCACTCAGAAAAGCGGCTACTGGAGAGTTTGTGGTCCACCACAAACCGTGAGCAGGGGGGAGAGGGGAGTAGTGTTTCACATGCTTCTCCCACCTCTAGCACCAGCCAATGGGAGCTGCCTGTTTGAACACTAACAGGCAGCGAGTAGGGTTGCCAGATGGTTTAACTAAAAATACTGAACACCTCCCTCTGCTTCTCCCCCCCCCAAAAAAAGACCACTGGGGAAAAAAGGAGGGAGACCAAGGTTGTTGAGGGGGGGAAAAAAGAGGGACTTTGAGAGTTAAGCCAATAAAATAAAATAAAATAAAATAAAATAAAATAAAATAAAATAAAATAAAATAGCATGGCCCCTTCAGAGTACATGCAGAGTCAGATTAGGGATAGGAACAGGGGAGGGGTTGAGCACTAAGACCCAGGAAAGGCATTGCTTCCCCATGGTCTTTAGGCTTTTTGCCAGCAGCCATTTTGTTTTCTTGATCAAGCCAGAACACAGCTTCCCCACAAAACCAGATAAGCAGTGGGTCCGGGGGTAGGGAGTGTTGGGGGCTTGGAGGGAGGCTGGGGGCTGGGCCCAGTTGCTAAGTGTGTCGTCATATTGCCAGGTGTCTGGTATTTTCACCTCCTGGCCAGGAAAAAAAAATCAGAAAATACCAGACATTTTCGGTATACCGGACACCTGGCAACCCCAACAGTGAGTGAAGCACCACTCCTCCATCCCCTCAGGCTCTTATTCAAGAGCAATTGGCCCCTGGCATCTGGCAGGGGTGGGGCAGGCAGGGAGGCTGCCTGAGAAATGTGCTGGGCTGCTGGTTGGGAGTCTTATAGGTAAGTCTCCAGGCCAGAGCCTGCCTCTTCCCCCCCCCCCCTCCCCAGCCCTCTGGTTCCTCCACTCCTACTCCCTTACCCCACATCTGCCCCCCTCCTGAGCCCATACCCCCATCCAGACCCTGCAACCCCAATCCCCTGCTCCAGATCTCAAACTCCTCCTGTCCTAGGTCACAACCCAAACCCCGGCATCCCAGTCCTCTGCCCTAGGTCACAAACAAACCCTGCACCCCAATCCTGTGCCCCAAGCCGCATCTGCCTCCTTCACCAACACTCTCTCCCAGACCTCACAGGCCCTCCTTGCACCTGAATCCCTACCATGCTGGTTGATCTGGCCTGCAACCACCCTGCTACTATCCTGCCCCCAGGCCAATCGAGACCTGGGGATGGGGAAACATGTGAAGTGTCCTCTCCCCTGCCATGGGCACGTGGCACCAGAGGGAACACCAGCTCTTCAAAACACCTGGAAGTTCTCTCTAGGCACTGGGAGGCCGGGCTCAAAGACTTTACATGCTCCCTCCACCCCAGGCCAATCAGGGTCTGTGGGCAGGGGAGCACAGGAAGCCTCCTGGTTCCACCCCTTCCACTCGGGGCAGCTCATGACCACTTCAGAAATTTGTGAAGTGGCCCCTCTTCAAAAACGATTGCCCACTCCAGATATACAGCCAGGCTGGGTCTAATTTATAAAAGTATCGTACATTTTCTTGCTTAAAACTAAGGGTGCATTAAGAAGGATGGTATTTCTCTGGAGGCTTCTTATCATTAAACAAAGCACACACGGAGACAAAACACTGTTCTAGCTAAACAAAGACAATGAATGCCTTAAAACATGATTTCACTTCCTACCCAGCTGACAGTGGAAATCCTGTCCAAACCTCTATTTTCAGAATTCATATTTAATACAACAAACAATAGGTTCTTGGCCTCAGCAGCTATTTAAAGTTATGTTGGAAGAACATGGTGGGTTTGCTTTACTAGGTGACTCATGATTCCTGTGCTAATTGTATCCTCTACCATGTCTCTGTCATGGTGATTTGAACTTTTTCTACAAAAGGATTTAAACTGGAAAAGATGCCTAGTATAAACAATTACCTATTTTGTACGCAATGTATTGGCTTTGTGTCAGTGGCATTGCCCCTTAGTGGCTAGTAACACAAAGGTTAAGAGATCTAACTGCTGCTGCCAGTTTATTCTTTTGCTTAGGGTATCTAGCACTGAGCATTTGTAATTTAAGAGTGTGTATGTGTGATTTATATATTATTAATGTGCCCACCGTTTGCAGCACATGGATTTAATACATGGTGACTGACGCAAATAGATATTGCAACAACAATGGAGAAATGGCCACATTCAGCATTTTAAACCTTCAACACTAAAATCTATTCCCTACCGTAAATCTTTCCACCTCTTCCACACATACTTAATGGTTTGTAGGATTGTCATAAAAACTTTGGCATTATATAGCTTGCAAACACTCAGTCATAGATACTCTCCATATAGTATTCACCAGCTTTTTCCTATGACATATGTCATTTAGTTGGTTTCATGTCTTTAAGTCTGCATAACGCACCACAGTATACCAGAGAGACTGCAATGTGGAAATGTTTTGGTTACATCATCTCTCTCTATTTTAGCTTTGTAGAGGTTTCATTATTAAGAATATTCTAATACAAGTCCACATGATATTATTGCCAAGACATTACTTGTTACACAACTTGTTTATTCTTTTGGTCTTCCAGTACAAAATTATTAAATAAAGTAGTGAGGGCAGGCTTTTATTTTAACAGTAGTTTCCTAGATGGGAAACATTCAGAGTTGGAGGAGAATAAGCTTGGACATATGCTTTTAAAAAATGCAAACACAAGTATATATTTTAAATTAAGATATTCGTCGTGTGGTTGCAATTTATTTCACTTTAAACAGCAGCAGTCAAATAGAAAAAAGTCCAAAGATTAAAGGAATTACAAAAAATGTAAGCAAGACCTACTCTTAACGAATAATTAAGGACAAATATAGTGAACACTATTAAAAATTCAACATTTTTTGAAAGTTATGGAACTATGCAGTAGTAAGGGAAATATAGTATTTCCACATATTCAAAAGAGAAAATAATCAGGGTACTCTAAATGCATGGTAACTGTTGGCAAACAGCAACCAACATAGAGAGACACAAATGATATTTAAGAGCCTAATTATGCTACTATTGAAACCACTACAAAACTCCCCCATTAGACAGGACAACTTCTGAAAGTGATATGTTCTAAAATACTACAGTGAACATGGAGTCAATGGTATGGCATTTTTCTTTATTAAAATGGCATGGTTCACAGATATGACATTTCTTAACCCACCAGTATGATAATAGTCAAGTTTTGTTTGCTTGCAGACAAATACTGTTAATGCGACTAAACAATAAAGGGCTTGGTTCCTGCTCTCATTTCAGTACTAACTTCCTATACTACTGTTAAATGGAAAGCCTTAAAATAGATTAATAAAAATGTTAAATAAGGTAACTCACTTAAAATGAGCTCGCACATAGCAGTCCAGGGCCCTGTCCGCAGATCCCCCACCTCATAACCTTAAACAATGGGCACTAAATGGGACTTAGGAGACTCAGGTTCAATTTCATAGTCTATCGAATTTCCTATGTGACTTTGTGCAAATCAATTAGCCTCTCTGGGATGCAGTTCACAATCTGTAAAATGGGGATACGAGTGTAACTCACATACCATCTGGATATGATGTATTGTTCCTGAGCTCGCATATGAAGACAAGAAATCTAATCTACAGCCTCAACTAGTAGCTTTTAGCTCATGAAGTAGAAGCTCCAGAGATCCCAGGTTTGATACCGCCTGCAGACAGTCTCTTGGCCTTACCCAACCACCGTCTTGTTTCACAGGAGCAGTGTTAAGATCAATTCAGTAAACCTACGAGGCTCTCAAATACTGTGAAAATAAAGACTAAATAAAAACCTAAGATAGATAAATATCACCACAAAGTACCAAACAAGATGTAAAGCTCAAACTATTCTGCAGCATCAGCATTTCCTTCTAGCATAAATGAACACACTACAAATTATGGTTTATAAATATGAGCTCAAACAGGAAAACAAATAGCCAGCAATTTGGTGAAATGATTCATTTCAGAAAGAGAAAGGAAAATGGTAACGCAAAATCAATGTCCCATGCCACTATACTGGAGCTAACAGAATGGTTTAACTGCATTATACCACTTGATGTGCACTTAGGTTGGTAAAAAGAGCTACTGAAAGTAACTAACTAGATAGTCTTCATGATCATCTAGTTCATATTTAATATTGTATTAGCAAATATTAGCTTTGCCATGGATTTGATTTGAGTAGCTGAAAGTTGGACAGTGTAACCACGATTTTCAACCCCAAACAACAGTATATTTTTAAAAATAAGTCTCTAGTCATACATTCTACATTCTTCAGTTTTACAATGGTTCTTTGTCCTAAATTTAGCTACAACTTTTTAACTCCAGTGAAGCTTCTGCTTTAATTTTTAGGTCCATTATATCCCCTTAAAAAGCGACAAGGAGTCCTGTGGCACCTTAGGGTATGTCTACACTACCCCCCTAGTTCGAACTAGCGGGGTAATGTATGCATACCGAACTTGCTAATGAAGCCCGGGATTTGAACTTCCCGGGCTTCATTAGCATAAAGCCGGCGCCGCCATTTTTAAAAACCGGCTAGTGCGAACCCCGTGCCGCGCGGCTACACGTGGCACGGGCTAGATAGTTCGAACTACGTAGCCATTCCGAACTATCTGTACTCCTCGTGGAACGAGATGCATGCGTCTGACGAAGTGGGTCTTTGCCCACGAAAGCTTATGCTCCTACACTTCAGTTAGTCTATAAGGTGCCACAGGACTCCTCGTCGCTTTTGCAGATTCAGACTAACACGGCTACCCCTCTGATACTATATATATCCCCTTACAATTCCATAACATCTTTAGAGAGGCATTAGCAGTAATAATTTAATTTTCCAATAAGGGACCAATAGTCTGTGTTATACTCTTCTGAAACTTCTTTTACTGAGACCTGCTTATTTCTAGGCTGCATAAGTCCCTTTTAACATACTTGTTGGATCCCCACCTGCTGTTGGATTATAATCATACTTCCTTTTAAATTGCATTTAAACAGCTAACTGAGTACAGGCAGTCCCCGATTTACACGGATCCAACTTATGTCGGATCTGCACTTACGAACGGGGCTTTTCTCGCCCCGGAGCTCGCAGGCGGTGGGACCGCCCAGAGCGCAGCGGTCCCGCCACCGCGTCCTCCGGGACGAGAAAAGCTGCTCCGGGTCTCCCTGGTGTGCTGGGGGGAACTCCCCAGCACAGCAGGGAGACCCGAGAAAAGCCGCAGAGGCGGAGCGACCCCGCTGCCCGTGCGGCTTTGCTCCTTTGCCCCGGAGCAAAGCCACAGAGGCGGGGAACCCCGCCGCCTGTGCAGCTTTGCTCGGGTCTCCCTGCTGTGCTGGGGGGAACTCCCCCAGCACAGCAGGGAGACCGGAGCAAAGCCGCAGAGGCGCTAGTGGCTCCCCCCCCCCCCAGCAGACCAGGCTTTTGTTGCGGGACGCCTGGGGTAGAGCAGCTGGGGTGCTGCCGGGTTGGTCCTGCGGGGACCTACCCGGCAGCGCCCCAGCTGTTCTGTCCCAGGAGTCCAGATTCAGCCACTGTTGAAACTGATCAGCGGCTGATTCCAGGAAGCCGGGAGCAGAGCCACTCTGCCTAGGGCTTCCTGTAGTCAGCCGCTGATCAGTTTCAGCAGCGGCTGAAACTGGAGCCAGTTCTGACTTAAGTTGAATTTGTATGTAAGAACAAACCTATAGTCCCTATCTTGTACGTAACCCAGGGACTGCCTGTAATCGATGGAAATTCCAGACTACTTGATTAGTCGATAAGGGGAGGAACTGCAGAGCCACAGCGGGGTTAGCTCCCGGCCCGGGAGCTAACCCCACTGCAGCTCTGCCTTTTAAATGTAATAAGAGCCTTGCGGCAATTTAATAAATTTAAAAAGCTGAGGTGCAGCGTTTGGGACCAGGACCTGGAAAGCTGATTCCCAGCTCGCGCCTTGTCCCCCTGCCGAGATAAAAGCTGGTGCCCCCTTGCACTAAGCCCCTACCGCTGCCCCGGCCAAGCAGCCACTGGCTAGGCAGCACAGACTCCGCCGCCCTGGGGAGCCCTGGAGTTCAGCCTGTCTCCTGCACTCCCCATCCCACACCATGAGCCTCCACACACTTCCCAATCCCTGCATTGACTCTTGCACCCCCAACCCTGAGCCTCTCGCCACTACATCCCTGAGTTCTGCACCCCCCACATTCTCAGCCCCCTGCAAAGAGTCCCTCCTCACCCTCAATTCTGAGTTCTCCACCCTCCACAGCCCCAGTCGCCTGCTCTGAGACCCCACATCTAAGCCCCTGTTCTGATTTCCATCCTGAACCCCTTCTTAATGACCAGAGCAATACCAGGTATGTGTTAGCAGCAAATAATTGGTATATTGTAGAATAGCCAGGGCAACAAGTATGTAGCTAAGAAAGAAAAGTCAGTAAAAGGCTGCCAGAGAAGAGATGAAATGGAGCATGGTCAACAAAATGGCAAAACAGAGTCCTACCGCGATAACTTTATAAAAATATCTGGTTATTTCACAGCAGTGTAAACATTATTAGTCATTATCATTATTATTTTAACAGTTCTAAGTAACTGGCAGGTTTCTGAGCTGCACGTTTGAGAAACATCCTCTAGGAACTGCAAGGACGAGGGATGTAAAATTCCTTGTTAAAAAGTTAACAAAGCATATAACTGGTTTAAAAAGTTAGATCTAGAACAGCTCCCACCACACTTGCAGCTGGAGCCGCCCCCTGCCCATGGCACAACCGGAGGCTGCTCCAGCCAGGACAGACAGGGCCTGCCCTGACCAAACCGAGCCGCCAACTAACCAATTAGTGGGTAAGCATGCTGATAAGGCTAATGCTTACTGGGTAACCGATTAATCCTTTACCTCCCTAGCAAGGACCAACAAGAGCATTACCACCCAAAAGACCTTCAGATTGTAAACTAAGTGATAATTATAATTGCCCGGATGTGCTATTAAGTCCAAGACAGTGTTTAACCTTGAAGCATGGGAACTATCCTGCACTGGTAGGAGAAGGAAGAGGACAGACCCTGTTACATTCATTCTATCTTATAAAAGGTGTTTGTGTTGAAAATGTGCTGTCTCTTAAGTTATCCTTTGCTGTAGCTTTTGCGTTTTAGGCACAGGCACATCCTGTCTCGGACAACTATATGTGGTTTGTAATCCAAAGGGGTAACAAACAGTTTCTATATGTGCATGGAGATCAAAAGGTAAAAGATGTGCTGATTCTCCTTTGCATCTCAAAACTAAAAAGTTCGCCAAAGTACAAATTCTTACTAATCTTCTCAGCAATAAGTAAAGGAAAGAAAGCCTTGTATGAAAACAACCCTGACTGCCATCCCCCAACCTTGAGACAAGTGTATTCTATTTACATTTGTTGCAGAAGTGCAGCGTAATTGACAGTGATTTCTCCCACCTTTGTTCCTCTTCTTAGCTGATGCGATCATTACTTCAGAATGAAATTTGCAATGGGAATGCAAGATTTAACAATTTTATAATCTTACTTTTAACAAATTGCCGCTTCCACCATGCAACACATTGTGGGAACTTTTCAGATCTAATCAACCAACAAATCCTTTATAAAAACCTCAGATGTTTCACTGTAATACATTCCACAACTGTACTATAGATCTGATCATACATATGGGTTTAAAGGAGCCTGTGGTCTAAAGGAGCCTAAGCTACTCCTTCTGTGAACCCATAACAAGTGAAATGACCAACAAGAAAAAAGAAGCCGGATCCGTTTTGGCTTACACATTTGTATGATAATTTTATCGAGTTATTGAATATTTCCACTGTTTCATCCTGGGAGGACTGTCAAGTCCTGAACATTTGCAAGACATCACATTTGGTAACCTAATTTAATATACAATACAACCAAGTAATGTAGAATCTAATATTTTGATTTAAAATGATCTCTCTGTAAGATACAGCCTTGCCCTATCTCTAACCTCTGGTTATGCATTTAAATCAGGGGTGGGGAACTATTTTTGGGTCGGAGGCCACTGATCCACAGAAAAATCTGTCGGGCTGCATACAAGTGAGGGAAAAAAACCACTCCTCGCCATCATGGGCTCTCAAATGCTGGGGGGAGTCCTGAGCCTTCGTAGCCAGACCAGGCAGGCCAGAGGCTGCATCTGGCCCCCGGGCCTTCGGTTCCCCACCCCGATTTAAATCCTCTCTTCAGTTTTGTCATGTACAGAAGTAAAGGCTTCTATTTGAATAGTCAAAAGATTTCTTTTAAAGATTAGTTATCATATGACCAACAATGAAAACACACTGTAAAAGAACAGATTACTCAGAGCAAGATGAAATGTAGCAGGCCTTGGACTCTGCCCTTAACAACTTTTAGTTAAAGAAAGACTTTTCAGACCATGAAATATTTTGCTGTATAATGAGATATGAAAGGGACACTAGCAGTTAAAGTCACATGTTTCAAAAAATAGTTGCCTAACGCTATTCAGTCTAATCAAATGCTCTTCCTTTATGGGAGTTTGTTTACTTTTAAATACTTCCAGCCTATCAGTTCCCCTTTCATGGCTTGCATGTGCAGCAGACAGACAGGTGGAACCAAACTTGAAACCTCTGGAGCTTAGTTCATGAGCCTCTACAGCTCGAGTTAAAAGCCAGCTGCTCTACAGCCTTAACTGAGAGCCATTCAGAACTCATTCTCTCTCTCTAAAAGTGGTCTAAGTGCCAATTAATTGATTGGGGGGGGGGGGGGGGAGGGCAACACCACTGTGCTGGAACGCTCCTCTCCTCTCCCGCAGCAGGCAGGAACTGCACTGGCTGGAACACTGGAACAGCCCCTGCCTGCAGTGGGCCAAGGCACCCTGCAAGGAAGGGATGCTCTGATATCCCAACTGGAGCAGCCTCTGCCTGTGGAGCGCCCAGGCCTGCCGCAGAGAGGGGCTGCACTGGAGCAGTCCCCCTATGGGGCTGGAGCAGTCCCTTGCCTGTGGCAAGCAGGGAAGCTGCTCCAGTCCCATCGGTTAACCAGTTAAACCTTCACATCCATACTTTAAACCCTTTTCTCTTTAAACTTACTTCTTCTCTCCCTCCTCCCGCCCCCCCGCAAAAGCAAAAAACAACTACTCATCCTGTGCCTACATTATCTGATCTGGCAACATGAAATCTGGCAAAGATGAGGGAATTATGAGAGAGGAGCTGGTTGGTCTGGGTGCACAAGCACAATCCTCTGGGCAGGGTGGACAATGAGTTAGCAAAGGAATATACCTCTAAATATGACTGTATGCTGCATGCTATAACGTGTTAGCTGGCTGTGGCACTAACCACACTCTAGCTTACAAATCAGGCCCTTATGGGCTTGGAAAACACTAGCCACTGTGAAAGCTGGTCCACTCCAAAGGCTCTTTTTTATGTATGGTGATCAGATACCAAGTATGAAAAATGGTGATACTTTTTTTTTGCGGGAGGAGGGGCTTTGGGGCAAGCACAGTTGCATATATAAGCTCCTAATATTGAGAAGGTGCCAATAATATCAGGAGCTCTCACCCTACCTTTTATGCTTAGCAGATAATATACCCTCCTACTTCTGTCATGTGGGGATTAGGCAAAAGCCATTCAATTTTGTTCATAATTTTTGTAATAAAAAAGGACTTATTAATTACCTATTACCTCAGCTATGATGTTTCAACAAGGGCTGGTCTCCCACACTCTGAGTCTTCCTCATAATTAATCCTGCAGTGAAGTCAAATAATACTTGGCTACGAGTCATCATAATTATTTCCAACGTAACTGGCTGTATACACAAGGTAAGCACATGATTACAGATTCAGTGTAGAGTTCAGCTGGAGGAGAAGCTGAGTTAAGAGAGATCATTCTCTTAGAATCAGTATCTTCAAGCAGAGAGACTGAACCATGGAACAATACCGGCTAAATAGATTTCTTTCTAGATTCAAGTATGATAAAAAGACAGACTCTTCAACGCATCTCCTCTCCCGTCACACACACACTACTGCCCCTCACCAAAATCGTCCCTTCTGTGACAGAATCATTGAAAATGAAATGTACACATTAAAAACAAGTTTCCAGCAGCATTGCAAATACAATCATTAATGTCAAACAGAAGCCCAAATGGTGTCCTTTGTTGCAATACAGGGATGTTAGGATCATAAGAACAGAAATGGATTGCTTTTGTAATGAAATACTGTATTCTGGCTACTTTTCAGGCTGAAAATGAACATAGAATTGTTTCAGTTCCTTTCTGGGCAATTCAGCTATTTGGATCCCAAGGGAGATGAGATCATGGCACCCAAAGCTGTCTCAGAGATATTATATGACTTGTTACACACAACACAAAAACAGTCAAAGAGTTACCAGTTCTATATTACTTCAGTGAGAAAATTAAATCAGTCTCATTGATTGCACTGGGTGCTAGTAATCAATATTTGTACTAGATTGCGCTTATCAAAGTAACTTTAATTACCCTGACAGTGCAAGCAGTTACTGTAAGGAATGAATGATAGGCCAACTTTGCTTTAATCTTACAGTTACCTGGATGAAACAAATAACAGTAACCTTCAGAACCATGTTGTCATTAGGAAATTCCAGTAAAAAATGCATGTCTCCTATAACATTACTTACCAGACAGATAAAAAGCAGGAAATACACTAAATTATATAAAGCTATATTTTTTATGTAGTTCAAAATATTAGATTAATTTTTCCTCACACTAGTGTCAATATGCTGTACAGAAACAGCCAGAATAAAAGGTCAATAGTAAGGAATGCCATTTGGAAATTTTTCATTCCTATGGTATTGAAGCCACTGAAAGAAAGTGCGGAACTTCTTTACTTACTTGACGTCTGGATCAAAGAGGATCCAACAATGACTCTTCCTGGGCAGTACATACCACAGGAGTGGGAAAAAAATTAGTGGATGCTTAGTGCCCCCCAGCAGTCAACACCTTCCCCTCTTTTACCTAGTGGCTCCAACTCACCCGCAGCCCTGCCAATCAATTCCACTCCCTCCCTCCCACCCTGTGGCTCCCACACACTGCAACCATCTGTTCTGTGGTATCAAGTCAAGCCACGATTTAAAAAATGATTATTCCAAAATAACCTTTTTTTCCTTTTACACTAGAAGTTTGTGCAAGTAGGGGAAAATAATAAAGATTCTCAATATTATACAAGGTTTGAATAAAACATTGATGCATCAGTTTTCACAATGTTTTTAGGCTGCGTTTTGCCAAGAACATAGATCACATACCAGGAGCAATGGTTTCCAATGTCCCAGGATTAATTTTTCTAGTGCTTGTGCAGTGTTGGACAGTGGAGCCAGTAAACACCAAGTAAAAAGTTACATCATCTTCAAGTACATCTTCAGGCAGCTGTACTGTAATAATACTGTCACCCTACGTAAAAGACAAAAAAAAGCCAGAGGTCAATTTCTCATTCTCATTAATTTTACTATAAAAAGATCCACTCGGTCCTCCAAGTCTCCTGTTTTTTCTGTCTGTCCTTTTTAACATAACTGTTTTGGTTTCAACCATGCACTATTTCCTGATGAAAAATTGCTTATATTAAAAAATTCCCAATCAGCTCTAATGGTGATAGGAGGTGAAGACATTTGGAAATATCGGTGCAAGATCAAAATCCTGCCCCTCATAGCACCGTCATATCGTTATAGTAACATAACACGTCACTAGTGTTTGACACACACAAGGAAGCATGGAGAGCAACCAATGTAACAGCTCAAGTACCCTGAAACGCCTCTGTTCCTAGGTAATTACCTACCAGCAAGACAACTAACCCAGTGGTCCCCAATGCGGTGCCCACGGGCGCCATGGTGCCCACCGGGCCATTTCTGTGCGCCCGCCAAGTGATCGGGGCCGACCCCGCCCCCGGGCGCACAGCGTATGGGCGGCCCCCCCCCGGGTGCATGGCGCAAGGGCTATGCTGGCTCCGGGCGCGTGGCACAGGGGTGGCGCCGGCCCTGGACTTGTGGCTTATGGGCTGTGCCAGCTCCTGGGCACACGGCACAGGAGCGGCGCTAGCCCTAGGTGCGCGGCACATGGGTACTGCCAGCTCCTGGGCGTGCGGTGTATGGGCGTCCCCGCCCCGGGCTCGCAGCACAGGAGCAGCACCGGCCCCAGGCATGCAGCGCATGGGCTGTTCCGGCCCCAGGTGCGGAGCACAGAAGCAGCACAGAAGCACCACCAGCCCTGGCAGTATGGCGTGTGGGTGGTGCCAGCACCAGGCACACAGCATATGGGTGGCCCTGTCCCTGGGCACATGCGCGGCCCCGCCCCTGGGCGTGTGCACAGCCCCGCCCCTGGGTGTCCGGCGTATGAGTGGCCCCGCCTCCAGCAGCCCCAAAAGGTTGGGGACCACTGAACTAACCCAAGCACATACATAGAAACCTAAGGAAGCGTCAAATTCAATAGGGTTTTCTCCTGCTACAAAGAGAGGGGGACAGAAACAACCAATAAGGACAGTGAAACTGCAATATTATACTCATGAGACCAACCCTTCCTGGAACAGCAGCTAAAGACAAGAGAATAGGCTTTATATTATCAGGAATCAAATGTGAATCCCTTTGCAATCCAATAACTGTGTGCTGGTATATAGCAATATTGCCTAGAAGTAAGATTTACGGTCATACCTTCATTGTCATGTGCCATCACACTTTTACTGAACTGTAGCAATTTGAAAATATCCACTGCCTTGTTGCAAGATATGAATTATTACTTCCTCATTTGCCACATTTTCAAGCAGATTATGGTTTGATAAGACTGAAAAACCTTACTTATATCAAATACAGTAGTCCAAAAAACCAGGAGACAATCTGAATAAGTGACAGATTTCCTCCTCATCTCCTGTCACCTCAGGTCATACTCCTACACTCAGTCTACACAACCTAGATTTTTAGAACTAGTGCTTGCAAAAATGAATTCATAAATTAGATATGTATAGTGTAGTTATAGCTGTGTTGATCCCAAGATATTAGGGAGATGAGGTGGGGGATGTAATAAAAGATTTTATTGAACCAACTTCTTTTGGTAAAACAGGCTTTTAAGACCTTTCTATATCTGCATAAATGATAATGCAGTTATCACAAGTTCATATGTAACAAGTAAATATACATGCAAATTGTACACATTCTTTTGCACATACAACTCTAAAAATCTGGCTTTAAGGTATATAAATACCTGTGATACATTTAAAATCCAATCTCATGCAGCTTCTGACATACATTCATTGCAAGGATACATATATTCATTGAAAGCACATACAAAAATAACAAGGGTGAAGTTGTTTTGTATGACTTTGCTATCCTTCATAATTTGCCTACAATTAACTGCTTAAGATACAGATCATTGGGAACAATAGGCTAAAATATCTGGTCTGTTTCTTGACCACTAATCTACACAGACCAAAACCAGCTTTAAAACTAAAGCCTTATTAATTAGCTTGTGTCACTATTCCACTTAACATACATTCATGTTGCAAGTGTGGAGAAGGCTCCATGCAGATTAAGCAAAATCTAATTTGCATATTCAATTGATAAGCGTGTTCTCATTATATAACCATAACGGTAAAATCCTTCACTTCATTGCTCCTCCTCCCCCCTTTCAAGCCAATACTTCCTCCCAAACAAATCCATCAGTTTCCTGTTGATCCATTCTCTTTTGTACTCACCCACTCTGAGTTCTCTGCCCCCACTCCATCTTCTCTCTCTGGACCCCCCACAGCTCCTCCACCTACTGCTTCAGGTTCTGGCTCCCTCACTTGAATTTGTCTCATTCCTCCTGCCAAAACAGTACTCCTCCAACGTACCCTTCAACTCAGTACAACCCGCTACTTCACTCCACCCACTATTACTCTAGCTATCTCTGTCTCTTCAGCTGTGTGGATTTTCCATAGTTATAGACTCCCTATGGCCTCCTTGGAGGACTTTAACCACAGAGATGTTGCTGTAGAGGAGATTAACTGAACAGAGACTGGCCCGAATAACTCACTCTCCAGTCTTCCACTCCAACCCCTTTTACTTTTCATAAGCCTCCACAGTAATGCTACACCATTGAAAACCAGGCCTATGTTTCAGCCCAGCTTTGCTGCTGACCTCAGGCAAAATTTTGCTTTGATTTGTTTCTATATCCTTGCTCATATTGTTCCACCCACAACATTTATGAGCAAATACTTAAATGGACCTGTAGTCCAGCTGTAGTTTAAGATAACTTATTAACAGACCTGACTATTTAAACAAACATCTGCAGAGATGGATATTTTTAAATCCAGATCCTGAAATATGGCTGATCACTTTCCTTTGGAACAAAAGTGAGCAGCACAGACTATATGTGAGAAGTATTGATATGTTTACACACACATGAACAATATAAAGGCCTTCACTGTAATGCTTTATTTTAACAAGCTGAGGAGAGAGAATTTAACTCACAAATGCTAGAGCAAAAACTATATATGCACACACCTAATTGTTGTAAAAGAAAACTGGATAGGTGGCTAACATGGAACAGGTTGCAGATGTGGACAAATACTAGAATCCCTTAGGCCAGTGGTTTTCAAACTACAGCTCACAACCCAGTATTGGGTGATGGAACGTCAGGCACTGGGGCTCATTGCTGCAGGTGATCAGTGGGGGTGCGGGCAGACAGAGACTCACTGCTCTGTTCTCAGCAGGGATCCGCTGCTATCACTGAGGAAGTGCCCCTTCCCCAGCCAGGAAACTCCATGCAAAAGTCCTGAGCCCCTGGCTGGGCAGGGCTCATTAAGCAACTGTGGGGCTGTGCTGCCATGCAGCATAGAGGAAACACTGTCCTACAGCCCAAAGTTCTCATCCTCTGCCCTATCCAGCAACCCACACTCTAGTCAAAATATGTTGGGCCACAGGCATCAATTAATCTCTTCAAATGCATCATGAGAAAAAAAAAGTTTTAAAATAATTGCCTTAGCTCTTCTCTATGAACTTGTCTATATTAGGATTAAAGGTGTAACGAAAGATCAAGTTACTTAATTCTACTTTACATCTTCTAAAATTTTAGTTAACACAAAGCAACTCCACAGGGTACTTCAGAATGTGCTAAGCTGTTTGAGTTAATGTCTAGAAGGAAGTCCAGGTTATGACAAAATGAGTTACTAGCCTTGTATAGCCTAGAAAAAAGTGTTTTTAATCAAATTAGCTCAATCAAGTTTGGCTGAAACCCCCACTTAACTACAGGTCTACCCTGTAGACCTAACCAGACCTACCCTGTAGGTCTAACCACTCTATTTCAAATTAAGGGTGCTAAACCACGTCTACTCTGTTGTTTAGAAGGATTTGCAATTGAGTTAAGACCGCTTAACTGAGCTAATTCTGTTAAAAAAAAAAAGTACCTTTTTACCTAAACAAGGCCTAGGAATAAGCATCTCCTGCCACTTCAATTAGCAATCTAGAAGCTGCAGTTTAGGTGTCAACTTCATGTGACATTCCCATCCAGATCCCACCAAACCCTGCCAAAGTCTTTCAGTAAAGAATGGTATCCAATATTCTAAATGCAAAAAACAAGCATGGCTTTTTAAAAAAAATCTTAAATAAAAACACTGACATTCTCCTTGTGCATCATTAGCAAGATGGAATGGGTACCACTTGTTTATTTATGATGCATTGCAATTCACCTTTGTGCATGCCTTCTGAACTGCTCTCTGCTGTTGTATACAGCATAATCAGTGGTTTATCATCTACTTTGAGACCTCTAGATGAAAAAGATATACAAAT
Organism: Pelodiscus sinensis; assembly: GCF_052426305.1. Lineage (NCBI taxonomy): Eukaryota > Metazoa > Chordata > Testudines > Trionychidae > Pelodiscus > Pelodiscus sinensis. Next base: position 32,862,031 of record NC_143065.1, read on the forward strand.
TCTATTTATCATCATAAAGAAAGTGGATGAACTTTAATATCTCTCATTAAAATTGGTAACACCAAAACTCTGTCATAAAAAAAATCCATATCCAAAAGTGACTTTATTTTTTTTAAAACATGAATTAACAGCATACAGTACAAAGTTCTCTCTTCCCAACAACTTCATTGTTAATGTTAATAAGTTACAAATGTGGCCAAATTCCTCAAATCCTCATAGAAGAGTTTCCAAAAGCACTATTGCACTCAGCCTGCAAAAATATGTTATTGAAGCATGTTTAGTTTTATTCATTTGATATTACCTAAATAATATCATCTGTTCAATAGCACAGCCACACAAGGTGGCTGTTATAAACCCCTTTCATCCTGAATGTCTACAAATGGAAAGTCAGACTGCCCTTTGGTGAAAGTACAGATAGATCAAAGCAGTTCTCCAGCACATGCCAACAAATAAAAATAATTTATTTCAAACCTAGTTTGGATTGACTAATATTGACTTAGCTTAAAGCCCATTGGAAAGGAAAACATTCCATTTTATGTCCATTCACATAAAAGGTCACCATTTCTTTCAACTCCCAAATTTTGATCCAAGATGTATGAAATAAACATTTAAGAGATGTGATCTGTATGAATTAAGCCTATTATTGAAAAGTACATTCACTATCTCCAGCTGGGGAGGGAACTGGTCATACACAGGACTACAGATACAGACACAGATTCATTGAGGGCTGATTTATGCACATTTTTTGTACCACTCTAAAAGTTTAGAAAATAATTTTAACTGACACGCAGTACAATCTCTAATGTTGACACAGTTACATTAGTATAAAGGTGGCTATATCAATATAAGAACCATTACATCAATATAACTGTGTCAACACCAGGGCATGGTACCCCTTTGTATCAATTTACAAATCATTACTGTTCTAGGAGTACAAAAACTGCATGTAGATGAGACCTGAATGATCATGGCTAAATTACTTCCTCTGAGTGAAAGTTGCACTTTCGCCACCTGTAAACGGGGAATTACCTGCCTTGGAAGAGTTTGTAAATGTCTATGATGTCATTACACAAGTCACTTGTCATTACACAAGTCACTTGAATATTACTATTTCATGCTATTTATTACTAAACGTATCGGCATTCTAAGAGACTCCCTGGATCTCTTCAATGTTTGCACAATTTAATTGTATAGCAAAAACTTCAATTTCCAATTCAGTTATTGACAATCCTTGTCGCCTTCTGTAAGTGCTGGGGAACCATCAATCGTGTCTGACCTTATACTGCAAATCACACAGGATCATAAGGATTTTCCTGTAACATCCATCATTTGGTATCACATGAAGACTCAGTGAGAAATGGCAGAAGCAGGATGCACAATAATCTATCCATTTCCAAAGCAAAACTATATAATTTTATAAGATTCCTATACACTTGTAAGAGTATGTCCAGACTGGGGGAAGGGGAAAAGATGTATTTTTAAATATGCTAAATGATATATTTTAATACTTCTCCATAAACAGGGCAAATTGTATTTTAATGTGAACTGTATTCACCTCAACCAGTGAGTATATTTTAAAATACCACTTGTCCTGTTCACACTGTGTCACTTTAAAGTATGTTGGCTAATATATTAAAAGCCCATCTTTTTTCCCCAACCCAAACAAAGCCTAAGATTATTTAAATAAATGTAAACTCCAATAGGATGTGTTAAAAGATAAAAGTGAAGGACTCGTGAATTTTATTAAAAGCAGAATGGTAAATAGACATAAAATATCAGCATATGGCAATCCTGCATTTGTTTCTCATACAAGTATGAGATTGCTGATGTTAACCAGTACAATCTCTGGTTACATTTTTCATCAAGGTAGCACCTACTCCAGTACACGAGTGCTGCGCACAAAATTATGCATTAAATGACTAGGAAAAATTTACCAAGTGGGTGCAAAAAATAGATCTGACACCTTTCAGCACTTTTCTTTCCATACAGCTGATTGCCAAGAAGAGTTCTGCTGTTTTATTAGAGTCTGGCTTGGTGTGTTAGATTAGACAAGTGAGAATAATGTGCCCTTTTAACAGGTTTAATTCTGTTTCCACTCATAACAGAACTGACTTGTAGCTGGGTCAACTTCTTGTTGCATTATGCCTTTTGGTGTCCTAGAAATATATACTTTCAAAGTGATAAATCCTTTATTAATGGAAAGTTGTTCACATAGTTTCACTTTGGATCTACTTTTTATGGTAAAGAAGTCCTTTGATTGTTTTCCTCCTTGAACTGATTCAGGCTTAAATCCATTTTATTTTAATGCAATAGGCATGCTGTCGTTAACCTCCAAGACAGGAGTGTTACCTGGTGCTATGGAGGACACAAGCAGGAGACAGATTTCACTCCAGAGTCACTGTGGGTATGTCTACCCGGTGAGTCATTGTAGTGCAGCTTCAGTATAGACATATCCTATAAGACTGTGGCTAAGTCTAATGGGTTCATAAACTCCACATGAGCACAGGCAGAATGGAGAAGAGAATCTTTCTGGCTTACAGGCAACCAGGGCAATCATAACCCAGCACAGTTGCCAGAACTGCCAATCATGGAGGCATCCACCCATAGCTGGGACCAACAAGGAAAACAAGCCCAGCTATAAAGAAAGGAGAGCAATGAGGAGAGGGAAAGACCTAGGATAGCAAAGTACCAATAGCCCCATGTGACACGGCCTCTTGAAAACTAAAGGAGACAAAGGAAGACTGCAAATTCTGGAGTTTAAGGCTTGATTGACTTATGTTACATTAAGTTGATGGAGTGAGCTAATTCGAGATGAATACAGGGAAACCAGTTTGGAGCGAGCTGGAACTGCCCTCAGAACAGTTCTCAGCAAGTCACATCCCTTCTCTGTGCCTCAAGTTTTCTCATCTGTAATATGGAAATAGTATTTAGGAATGGATCAAAATTTTCTATCAAAACTATTTTGGGGGGGTTGCAATCAATGGAATTTTCCCAGAAAAGCATCTGACAGAGAGAACAAATGTTCAAAACCAGTACAAAACCCAACAATCCTATTCAAAATACCATGATGTTCATTAGTGACTCACCCTCTAATTCATCGTTTAGGGAATCTGTTTTAAAAGAATGAGGCTAGAAGGGGACAGGTCAGAGGACCATAGATACAACTCATAACTGAAGCAACCCCAGACTCTGCCATTTTATGATTAAGTACCACCCCAGGAACAAGATCATCTCAACTCATGTCACACTGCAGATAATCAGACCTGGAAGCATTGAGGTGGTGGTAATAAATATGAGGTTTTGACTTGAGTAGCACTAAAATCCCTGCTCATGTGGCGATACCCATGATAACAGTGTTGACCTAGGCCAGTCATGCAAAGAATGATGGATATCATACTGCTTCTGTGTTGAAGCTTGTTGTGGAGAAAGCCATCAAGAGTTGACTCCTCCAATGAGTGGAATGGAAATTTGTCAGAGCTGCAGTGAGGTTGGATCCAGTCTCATGGTGAATGACTACTCTTGATCTTTGAGGAATCTGAAGCTACTATATTTGTTTTTTAAATGACACACAGCAAGTCAACATAAGGATACCGCATCAGACTCTCTCAGAATCCCTGGATTGACTTACTTGTTTTGTCTCTTTCTTTTTATTATTTTAAATGTTAATTTAAGTGCCGATAAAGGATGTCAGATTAGACATCAGGGCTGAGCCCCAATCTCAGGCAAGCAAGAGTGTTAGGTAAAACAGAGCCTAATTTTGCAATACAAACTACTCACTAGAATAAAATTGGAGATCCCAACTCATTTCACAACAGGCCGAATAGATGATGGTATACGTTTTTTAATTCACTCTACAATCATGACTGAACCAGGCACCTAGAGAAGGCACACATCCCCATATCTCAGTGCACTGAGCCCGCCAGTCTACTGTTTCAGTGTTAGAAGAGGACTACAAAGCCAAAACTGAAACAGATGCATATAACTCCCATTGCCAAGTCTGTGAGGAAGTATTTGTTTTTATAAATATATGTTTTTAACTGACCGTTTTGAGGGAGGAAGGATAGCGGTGTGGTGAAAGCATGGGACACAGAGTCAGATGATCTTAGAGTCAAGAGTCCTATGGCAATAAAGACACGTGAGAAACTTAAGGGAACTATAGTAATTACAGTGAAGTTATATATATTCAAACTAGTGTGATCAATATTGAAACACCCATACCAATATTATCGATACGCTCAGGAAGATACTTGGTAATGGATTATGCATCTTGCAGGACTAGTGAAGCCTACACTGTTTAGAATGTACAAAATAGCTATGGTGTGAAATGCACTTCTCCGAGCTACTATAGACAATATGAATGGAAGATACTCACAGGGGAAATCAGCAAAAGTACCCGTGTCTCAGCAATGAGAAAAGAAAGACACAAATTATGACTTGATATGATAATGGCCAAGAGCTGTTCTATTTAACTCCCAATACCTAAGAGTACGTCAGAATTAACACTGAAATAGCAAATTTAAACCCAAGTAATAAAAATAAAAATAAAAAAGAAGAGACCTTCAAACGTAGATTTTATACACAATATCTATAGAGAACTGCTGAGATTATAATCAGAAAAGTAGCTCAGACTATTACCTAACAATATAATAGTCAATTTACTATTAGATTAGACTAGATTATTTAACTGTGTAATAATCTAATAGTCAAATAATCAAATAGTATATATTGTGTCTGCATGCTACTGTAGTTGTACGCAAGACACAATATAATAGCCCCAAGTAAGCAACTTCAGCCCCCCCGTTAGCGGGGATGTGTAGACATGTGGGTGGGGGGCAAATCTCTATACATGGCCTCAAATGTCAGACCCCAAAGCCTATATCTTTGCCACTTATGCTATCCAGTAGCTCATGGTAATTATACCATGCTGGGGACCACAGAACTCCTGAAAGCTATTGTGATGGAATTATCTTCCAAGCCAACTTTAACTTACCCAGGGTTCCTTGTCTCCACCCCTTTCGCCAAGGTTTTGGCCAAGATCCTCAAAGGTATTTAGGTTCTTAACTTCCACTGAGTTCAACGGAAGCTAGGAACCCAAATGCCTTTGAAGTTCTGAGCCTTTTTGGCTACACTGATAAAGTAGTCAACCATATAATTTTATTAGTAGCTGCCTGAGTGAGCAACATCACTTTCAACTGATTACAAGCAAAAAAAATGCACCCTTTTCTTAAAATACAGGAATGGGAAAATAGCCGACTGTGTTTCTGCATCTGTTGCCTGAGAAATGGAAAGCCAGCCCTAGCTCCATGGAGTTAAAGGAAGAGATTTAGAATTCCTGGCAACTAAGTATGCATGACCATACTTTTTATTAGACTGGTTTCTATCAATGGCATAATTTCTAAATTAGAGCAGCTGTATCTAAAATCATAAGTCTTAAGTCTTTCCCATTTAAAGGCACATGGCAGCAGAAGAGCCCTCTTCTTCTCTCCCCAGTAACACCCTCCAAAACATGCATCTCTGTACTTTGATGTGTCAATTTCCCTACCAGCTGCTAAACAGCCTCTCCCACTTACAAATATTTCACCACTACTGTACTTAAAGCCACAGTAATAATCATGCCAATTTTCAAAGTAACATTGTGCTTTTTTGCAAGTAGGAATACAATATATTCTATCTATATTTTACTAAGGCCATGTTTTTTTCCTCTAGCCCTACATAACTAGTTCTTTTGCTCCTTAAAAAACAATCATTTGAAACAAGTAACACTGACAGGGAAAGCAGAACCTCATTACTGAAGTCTTTGTTCTATAACACTGCTGCCACTTGGTGGCAGTGCACAGCGCTGATCTCAAAAAAGCCTAATTAATAATTGCTTCTCTATTTTCCTTTTATAAATAAAAACATATTAGTTGGTTTATTTAGACAGCTATATGTCACATAGCATCTTTCCTACAACCTATGTCCCAATACACTTTACAGAGCCAGTAAGATAACACAACAGAATGAGGGGCGAGCTAGAAAAAGATGACAAGCAAAAGAGAGAGCGAGTATGTTTTTCTGATGAGACCTAAAGGCTTACAGTGATTTGAGAATGTACACTGGCATGATTTCTCTCCCAGCTTCAGGCCTGTCAGCATCATCAAACTGCACCAAATAGCTCTGCTCTAGCCAAGTTCCAGCAAGGTTTTAACTAGGTTGTAAAAACCAGCTCCCAGCAAAGGAAGCCAAAGGGCTGAGGGATGGGGGGAGGGGAAAGGACTTAATCAGCTCATTTTTAAAGGTGAACTAAAAAAAAATTCCCAAGTTATTTAAGAGCCCCAAGGAGCTGCGGATTTAATTGTACATAAATAATAATGTCTCAATAAATAATAATATCTCAATCTTATATAGTGATTTTCATGATTACATCACAAAGCACTTCACAACCTTTTTAAAATACATTTATCCTCAACACTTCTGAGAGTTGGGGAAGTGATATATTATCCCCATTTACAGATGGGAAACTAAGGTGCAAAGAATTTGTGTCTTTGCCCAAGATCACACAAGAAGTCATGGATTCACTATCTTGGGTTGGTTTGTGTGCAAAGTAAGGGAGGAAGGCTGAGAAGTAAAATACCAACTGTAACTGACCAGTCTGGAAGGCGTATGGTCTTTAAGCAGGAAAGCTCTCCATTCACGGTCATTTTATTTCATGAGGCTGCTCTAGATAAGGCAGCTTTAAATACGCGAATAAACACTATATTGAATACATGATTGATGTGTGAAGGTGATTACACTGGACTTCAGCAGGGCTCATAGATTGAAGCAATTCTTAGTGGCTCTTAAGGTGACTTGTGAGATCTGACCTAAGAGGCAGTAATACATTACAAGCCCAGGATTCATCAGTACAGCTAAGCAGCAGCATATTGATTGATTTGCAGGAACTTCCTCAGGAGTGGTGGATTTTACAGTTGAGGAGAGGAGAGGAGAGGAGAGGAGAGGAGAGGAGAGGAGAGGAGAGGAGAGGAGAGGAGACTATCCTTGCATGACAAGGACAAGTATTTGTGGAGTTGGTGCATAGTTTACTAAAGAACAATGATGCAGGAAAGTCTATATAAGGATACCCTGCATTTCCATCTGTGAGGCAAAAAATAAAGATACAGAGGGAAAGCTGAACATTGTTCTTTAGAGCTGCCAAATGCAACATGTTACTCTGAAAGGTTGGAATGTACCCAAGTATGATGCTTTCTGTAAGACCTCCTAAAAGTCTCCTTAGATTGTCAGGTCCCCCTTTAAATAACTCTGACTAATATGTTCTTTGTTCCTCATATAAAAGACCTTCTTCTATTGTGGAATTCAAAGGCTTCAGGGGTGGAGAAACAGAAAATCACTTTGTCATTAAGGAAAAACTCAAGTGCCCAATACATGACAGGAAAGATTATCTGATTCTCCTGCCTTAACTACAAAATCAAGATCAAAGCTTCTTTTCTTCTTGCCTGAGGATCTCAAGAGAAAGTCACACAAAGCTACTATGTTGCTCACAATAATACCCATGGAATATTCCCATGTTACAGGCAGATCAAGATGCATTCTGCTTTCTGCCTGTCATTATCAGATACCCACAAATCTGCAGTAGCCTGTATCACCCAAGTTTAGTCCGAGGAAGCAGATCACTGCTTAGAGGTAAGTGATTAAAACTTAGCTGTCCATTGAATGGCTTCTGGGACAAACTTCACTCACAGGTAGCATCACACGCAGCAAAGGCATTTAACTTGGAGCTCATCCCTCTTGTATATATTTTAAAAGATAATTATAGTACACAATTCTGCACTAGTTGCACACTTTGAGACGCAGTTTCAAGCATGGTAATCATTATGCTGTCAAATACGGACCACTTTCGCTCCTCTGTGTTTTCTCTCATCACAAGATCTTTAAGTTTGGACTTTAAGCAACCATTGTTCACATCCCCAGCAGCAAGTAATTACTTTCTAAACTATTTCATCCACCCTGACAACTTTGGTACCTCACCAGCTCTCATAACTGCTGTTATTGTTTAAATGCAGACAATGTGCTCCAGACTGTACCAAACACCAAGAAGAAGACAGTTTCTGCTCTGAGCAGATTATAATTTAAACGGGAGACATGAAAAAGGCAGGACATTCTGAGCATCCTGAGAGAGTTTGCTTGGTTTTATTAATGCCTCTCTTTTCCCTTTATACACAATGTTGTGATGTTGAAGGCAGTAGGGGAGTTGTGAGCCTTATACACAGTCTCAGAATAAATAATTTTATAAATTCTATGGTGATATGTTTCCGAAGGGGTAGAGCATATAAACATGGGTCGAGCACCATAAATTAAGCTTAATCTGTCTGCTAGGAAATCAAATGTTGCTCTCAACATGCGAAGGAAAGATACGAAGAAGCAGATATGGTTCCACGATGAGCTCTTTAATGACATGAATAGCAAAAAGAAATCCTACAAAAAAAGGAAACAGGCAAATTGCTAAGGAGAAGTACAAAAGAATATCATAACCACACGGGGACAAAATCAGAAAAGCGAAGGCAGTAAATGAGTTATGCCTAGAAAGGGACATAAAAGACAGTAAGAGGTTCTTTAAACAGATTAGGAGCCAGGAGAATAAAGATACCCTACTTCATGGAAAAGGAAAACATACCTGACAACATCAAGAAGGATGAGGTGTTTAATGCCGATTTTGCTTCAGTCTTCATTTAAAAGGTGAATGGTAAGCAAACACTCAATACAATATTAGCAACAAAGGAGAAGGAACCCAAGCCAGAATAGGGAAAGACCAGGTTAAAGAACATACAGATAAATGGGATGCATTCAAGTTGGGAGAGCCTGGTCAAGGACTCTTAAGGCACTAGCTGAAACAATCTTGGAACATTAGCAAATGTTTTTGAGAGCTCACAGGGGATGAGTAAGGTACCAGAGAACTAGAAAAGGCCAAACATAGTACAGTAAAAGTTTTGTTAACCAGCACTCTGTTAACTGGCATTGTCCCCAGCCACTATACTAGTGGGTCTTTAGGCACGCACTCCTGATTCCTGCCTGTCCAGCTAGCCGTTGCAGGGCTTCTGGCAGCCGGCACTGCTGGTTGACATCATTGGCTGGCACCTCCTTCCCCCTCAGCCTTCTTCAAACTGCCAGGGGCCAGATCTGCCAGTAGGGGATGGGGGGCAAAGCAATAAGCTTTGTTATCCAGCCCATTCAATTGACTGGCAATCCCTATTCCCCATGAGTGCCGGATAACAAAGCTTCCACTGAACTGATCTTCAAAAAGTTTCTCCGATACTATAGACCAGGCAGCTTAAGTTTGACACCAGGAAAGACTCTGGAACAAAGCCAGCAAGGATTTGCCAAAAACAAATAATTCCTAAAAAATCTAATTCCTCCTTTGACAGTATCACTGGCCTGAGAATAAGGGGTGAGCGTAGCAACAAATAGAACATACCTTGTTTTTACTAATGCTCTGATATAGTCCCACATAACATTCTCATAAACAAACTAGGACAACGCAATATAAATGAAATTACTACAAAGTAGGTGTACGACTGGATGAAATACTGTACTCGCAGAGTAGTTATCAATGGTTCCCTATCAAACTGAGAGGTTGTCAGGCCCAGCCCTGGATCAAGGCAAGCAAGGCAGTTGCCTTAGGCCCTGTGCTGCCTGGCATCTCACTGCCCTGGACAAGACCGGCTGCTAGCATGCCACCCCATCTGCCTGCTTGCTGCCTGGCCAGGCCCCACACTCAGCATGCCACCTTGAGCCCTACAAGCTCTTTGGCCACATCTGGAGGGTGTATCAAGTGGGATCCCACAGGAGTAAGTTCTGACTCCTGTACTGTACAATATTTTCATTAGTAACTTGGATAATGGAGTGGAGATATGCTTATAAAATATGCAGAAGATATCAATCTGGCAGGAGTTACAAGCTCTTTAGAGGACAGGATCAGAATTCAACATGACCCTGACAAACTGAATAACTGTTCTGAATTCATCAAGAATAATTTCAATTAAGATAAGTTCAAAGTACTTCACTTAGGAAGGAAAAATGAAATGCACAATTGGAAAACTTAAAGTAATAAGTTTTATTACTGTAGAAAAGGATGGGGGGGTTAATAGATCACAAATAGATAGCACTGCCTGATGGTTTAACCAAAAATACTGAACCCCCCCCCCCAAAAACACACACTGTTGAGAAAAAAAAAAGAAAAAGAAAAAGGGGAGACCAAAATTGCTGAGAAAAAAAAAAAAAAAAGGACCCTGACAACTAAGCAAAAAAAAAAAAAAAAAACATACAAAAAAACCAGCATAGCCCCTTTAAGACCTTTAGGGCTTTTTTTTGCTGTTGGCCATCTTGTTTTCTTCCTTAATGCCAGAAGATAGCTTCCCTGCAAAACCAGGTAAGCAGAAGGGAGGAGGGAACCTGGGGAGGTCTGGGAGGAGTCCTGGGGGGCGGAGGGTGCCAGGGGCTGGGCCCAGTTGCTGAGTGTCGTAGGGTTGATAAGTGTCTGGTATTTTCGCCTCCTGAAGGGAAAAATAATCTGAACATACAGGACATTTTAGATGTCGGATATTTTCTGATTTTTTTATGGGACAGGAGGTGAAAATACCGGACTGCCCGGGTCAATACCAGACACCTGGCAACCCTACAAATAGAATAGGAGTCGACAATATGAAGCAGATGCAGAAAAGGTTGATATTCTGGGATATATTAACAGGAGTGTCATATGCAAAGCATGAGAGTTAATTATCCTGCTATACTCAGTACTGGTAAGGCCTCAGCTGGAGTATTGCGTATAGCTGGAGTATTGTGTATAGTGTCTCTCTTTAGGAAAGATGTGGACGAAGTCCTGGAGAGAGCAACAAAATTAGAGAAGGTTTAGAAAACCTGATATCTAAGAAAAGATTACAGAAATGGGCCTTTTTTAGTATTGAAAAGACGACTGAAGGGGGACCTGAAAACAGTCTTCAAAGATATTGAGAGGTTTTATAAAGAAAATGGTGAACAATTATGTTCCCTATCCACTGAAGGTAGATATGAACTTAATAGTCAGCAAGGGAAAATTTGGTTAAATATTAAGAGAAACTTCCTAATTATAAGAGTAGTTAAGCACTGGAATGGACTTGGTAGGAAGAAGGTAAAATATCCATCACTGGATGTTTTTAAGAACAGGTTGGACAAAGACCTGTCCAGGAATAGCTCTAGGGTTACTTGGTCCTGGGCAGCACAGGGAGCTAGACATTATGAATTCTTGAGGTTCCTAAATTTTTATGAGTCTAAGAAACAGCCCAACCCTCTCCCCATTCAATTAACTTTGACCCCAATGGACATGATTATTCATTGGAAAACTTCCCTTTTTCATCTATGCAATATGCATATGTTCAATTATACAAATAAAGACTTTCACCTACTTTCTATTAGCTAGCATGATCTAAGACCAAACTTAGAACTGGAATATTCCACAATCAAAGTCCTCAAATGCAATGCTGGCAATAAGTACAGCACCTCCTGATAGTCAAGGTCTATTTGCAAATTTTGTGAGTGAAAAAATGTCTGAAGTAGTTCAGATGAGAGATTTCTTTGTAAGATTTCAAAAACCTAAGTCTGATGTTGCTCATATCTCTTCCTTCATTTTTTTCATTAATAAAATGTGTTTGTCACCTCCCAACTCCACTCCCATCTTTGCACACATCAATGGAAGGGACAAAATCACTTGTAAAGTTTGATTCGAACATACAAAATCAAACACAGTCAGAGCTGAGACTGAAATTCCATTCTCAATCAACTTCACTGTGCTTGGAAGGTCCCTGAAATAAGAGAAATGGTGATGCATATTAAACAACAATGGAAGGGAGTTAAAGGTCATTTCCAGGTTTATTTTTGTGACTTTGCTTTAGCACTGGGCTTGTCTTCATTACCAGTTGGACTGAAACTGATGATCAATCCACTTGGCATCAATTTAGCAGCTCTGGTGAAGACCGACAAAATCAACTGCCGAGCACTCTCCTTTCAACTATGGTACTCCATCAGAAAAAGAAGAGTAAGGAGAGGAATCAAAGAAACTCTCCTAATGCAATGTGGACCCTACTATAAGTAGAGCTGAGCTACATCAACCTGAGTTACACTACTACATAACTCACATTTCCCCACAGAGTGACAGAAGTTTCCATATGGCGAGGTGTGGTAGATAACTAGATAACGATGGTGATCTACTGAGAATTGTTTGGTCACACTGTACTGGTTCCTCTTTCATATATTCAGCTTCTAAAATCCACTTGAAGGCCAATAGATCACATGGAATATTTTCCTAATGCCATTTTCCATGTAAGTAATTGCTGTAGAGGTTTCAGACAGATTATGCAATTGTGAACGAGAGGAGAGATGGCCCTTACAACTGCAAATCATAGGAGAAGAGATCCATTATAGCAGTACACACAGAAGACCCTGGATACCGGTCCCAGCTATGTGACCCTGACATGTCCTATGATTGTGGCCAGTACACACAAAGTACATTCTCTAACTAGCACTATTGCATCCCACAAAGCTTGACTGCAATGCACAAGATAATTTCTGTATTCAAGTGTGGTCCATAACATTAAAAAAAACTCAACCCCTAGTTAGTAGTAGTAATTCATATCTGTTATGGGCATTTAGGTAATCCTTGTCAATGACTTCTTAACTCTACCAGCCCTGTTCTGAGAGTTTCTTGTTGTAAATAAGATTGCAGTGAATATTACAGAACCCTAGTGTGGCATGTTAGGGTGCAGGGAAAGAGGGTTTAAACATCATCATCTCAAATTCACACTATACCAACACATTAGACTTTAAAATAGAATACCATCTTTTATAAAGTAATTAAGTATTGACGGTTACACCAAGCTGATAGCTGCTTGAACTGCAGCATGATTAAATATTGCCATTAATTATATCACGCTCTGGTGATGTTTCGCTGTGCTGTGTGGAAGAACACTTGACTGCCCTGTCTCTTCTGACATAAGCTGCAAGGCCTTGAGACTAAATCAGCACATATACCGGGAGCCAAGCCAAACCAAGGAGTGAAGAGAGAACATGGTATAAAGCATTGCTACAAAGAGTAGGTAACTTACCTAGAGATTAAAGGAGAGATACAATTGTGATAAACAAGGACTAGTTTGTTTTCAGCATGAAGTGCGAGTTCACATTAACACAGATGCTGAAAGAATAGACTGACTTCATTGCTACCTGGTGATTTCGCACGCGCACATGCGTGTACACTCCCCCCCCCCTCCCCCCCCACACACACACCCTCCAGAGCAGTAGCATTATACTGGCAGTTTACAGTTCCTGGCTTTAATTTTCACTCACCAGAAAATGCTGAAATAGAACACTGATATTTAATTTTAAAAAAGGATTCTAACTTCTCTCTTCTGGACTTCAAATGAGCTCCCTCAAAGGCCTGTAACCATACCATCTCAGGCTATGACCTCACCAGCTCTCACAAACTAAGCAGACATAGCTCTTCTAGAACTGGAGAATGAAAATCCAGGTGATTTAGGCAGTAGTAGTAGTAGTAGTGCTGATTCAGTAGGTGGCTCTCTTTTCCTTAAAGTCAGAGTAATGCATCAAAGGCCCAGTATATAGCTAAAGCATATTGTTTTATTGGAAATACTTTCTTTTCTATCCTATACAAATTCTAGGTCCTGAATACATGTAACCTCTCAGTTTCCCACAATACTTTTCATGAGTTTAATAGCGGTAACCTAGTTGTCCCAGCCAAGTGTCAACTAGGGTAAATTGTACTCTGCCTCTCTAACTAGCCCATAACATTCAACTGAATATGTAATTTTTCACTTTCTCCTTCTAAGAAGTGGCAGGATAGTGCTATTGGTGCAGAGTTGCTGTCAAAAAAAAGAGGCGGCTTGGTATATGGCATATATCCCTAAATATATTTTCACTTACACACACCCCCGCCCACCCTCCTTCAGGATGGAAGTTGCTAGAGAAATAGCAATGGCTACTCACATTTAAAACTTAATTTTTTTAGTTACAAAATAGCCACACTCTAAAGACTTCCTAAAAACCACACTTAACACAAAACAAAAAAGCTCTTCCTGGAAGAATCACTAGTGTATGTGGCTCCCTATAGATAATCACTACTTTTATGTCCAATAATTTACTTTGTAGATGGCATATTCCTTATTAACAAAATGAATGACTTGTTTTGAACACAATTCTTAGCTTTTTGAAATGCAGCCCAAAACCAAGTTTGACATTCATTAGATAGTCCATACAATCTGAAAAGGAACTCAAATTCCAAGAACTTCTAGTGCTATACGATAGTAATGTCGACTGCTGACTGGTCCTGAAAATTGTTCTCTAGCTCCGTTTTGAGGGGGAAAAAACCAGAAAGTGGCAGATATGTTTTTGATATTAATCTTTTTTCTCTTCCTCTCACATGTAACAATTCACTCAAGTGATAGAGAGATACCAGTTATAGTAAAACTCCATTAGTCCGGCATCCAATGCTCCGGGACTCCTGATGGTCCGGCACCATCAGGAACCCGGAAGTGCTGGGGCAGCCAGACAGGCTTCCCCCATTCAGCTGCTGCTGAAACTGACCAGCAGCTGAATCGGGGAAGCCGGGAGCAGAGCAGCTGGGGTGCTGCCAGGTTGGTCTGGTAGCACTGCCCCTCGGGGCTGTGGGACCAACCCAGCAGCACCCCAGCTGCTCTTGGGGACGCCTGGGGCAGAGCAGCTGGAGTGCTGCCGGGTTGGTCCCGCAGCGCCAAAGGACGGCGCTGCGGGACCAACCCAGCAGGACCCCAGCTGCTCTGCCCCAGGGGTCCCCGATTCAGCCGCTGCTGAAACTGACCAGCAGCGGCTGAATCAGGGACTCCTGGGGCAGAGCCTGACTATCGTAAGGGGAGGCTATGAGGGGTCTGGGGTGGCATCCCCTCCCACTCCACTCCAGACCCCTCATAGCCCTCCCTTCTGATAGTCCGGCATATCTGATAATCCGGCACCCCCTGGGTCCTAAAGGTGCCGGATTATCAGAAGTTTACTGTATTAATTAGCAGTACATGGAACTGAGAAACTGATCCAAAAAATTATAGTAAATAAATTGGAAGCAAAAATACTTATTTTTCTGGACTGTCTGCATCTACTAAAAGTGGCTCTTTATTTCAGTAGAAATAGATTCACTTTTATAACTACTGGAGGGGGGAGGAGAGGAATTCACCAGAGCAGTAACAGTCAAGTCATGGTCAAATCAGCAGCACTCACAGAGAAAACCTATACAGAGTGCTATTATCATTATTTTTTTCACCACTGTGCTAAACTAAACTTTCATTTAATCCTTCCTGACACCACACATGGAAATAGAGACCTTATAAATATGTCCAATGCATAATTTATTATCTATACAACATAAAATGATCAAAATGATGGGAAAAATATACTTAGCTTGAGAACAACAAACAGTAAGACTGAGAAATCAAGTGCTCAAGGAACAGGAAATTCATAAAGTGAAACATTCAAATTTAATTTTGTCTGCCCATATACCTTATAATACATGTTTACATCAAATATATACACAATCTGCAATTTCTTGTAATCACTCTCTAGGGATTCCTACTTTTAAAACTAAATTTATTTTAAATTGACATGGCTATAATCCACCTGTGATTTACCAACTTTTATGTTAAAACGTGGTGCAAGATTATACACAATGCAGCGGAGGATTTCAATAAGCCATTTTACAGTCACTTTTCAGACGACAATCACGTTCTAGTGGTAATTTTTTGTGTCAGCCTGGACATAAAAAATTAAGCCATTGGTAAAACAAAGGCAACAGAATTGAATTGCAAGAGACTAAAGGCCAATATAGTCCACTATGTCAAACACCCAGTGCTTCACAAAAAACTGTAGGACATCTCCCAATCACCCCTGCCCACCTAGCTCTTACTTCTACCTGCTGTGGCTGCCGGCACAATCATTTTTCTTCTACTAGACCAAGTAGAGCTCTCTCAGTAGTAGCAACAGTGAGACTATAAAGTGACCACTAGAGTTTTACCCATCCAGTTGGCTAACTCTGTTCAGAGCAAGCCTAGACAACATGGAGGCTAAAATACTCCTGACTGCTAGAAGTCTCCCTACACTAGAATGCCTACTATGGCTACGAATGGAAGATGTCAGTGGAGCTGTATTCAGAAGTACCAAGTGACAGATTTTCCAAAACAGCTGAGCATAAATAAGACCTCTGAAGACAATCCTACAGTGGCTGAAGTCCCATCCACTTCAACAGAACAGGATCAGATGTTGTGTTATTAGAAGACTCTTTCCCATACCATTATTTTACCAGGAGAAAAGGATGAGGTGATTGAAATCAGACAATCTCCAGAGTAACAGCTAAGGAATCTCTGTTTTGAAACAGATTGAAGTCTATTTATGGGGTTTCAGAATGGAAACGCAGATGAGAGGAATCTTCTAAAATACACATTGTTAATTGTTCAGTGCACGTGCCAAAGGTCCCTAAGACATCATTGCTTTAAAAAAAAGTAGTTTACCTTTACCATCATTGCTTTAAAAAAAAGTAGTAGGACAGTGGTTACTTCTTTTTAAAACTGGCACGGTACATGTACGTTCCCTTCCAAACAGGGAATACATTTAGAACAACACAAGGATTCCACGAGCAAACCGCTAACATGATGCACTTGTGCAGTGCTAGCTACAGTAAAACAGTTATGCTGCCTGTCACTGATTCCAAAACATATCTGAACAATTTATATACACGTGTGTCCAGCTCTTTTTTGGCAGTTCCTATCATGCTGCAACAGGGCATCTATTGAGACGAAAAAGCTAGCTTGTTCTTTATTATCTTGGTCATCCATATCTCCAGCTTCTAGAGAGAGCTAAAACATACCATACTATAGAAATCTTAGCAAGCTCTCCTGCCGTTTCCTGATGACCCAGCTCCATTTCTATCCTGTGTGAGGTCTGACAAAAAATAAGGAAGAGGTGGGCAAAAAGCGGTCAATGGCCCAGATGTTGTTTTCCAGGTTAACGCCTGGCAGGCTGCCGGAGCTTTATTTACCTGCGCAGCCACAAGTAGGGACGCTTGCAATTCCCATTGGCCACAGATTGACCAGGACACAGCTATCTGCAGGGGAACAGCAATCCATGGCCACTAGGAACTGCAAGTGACTGTACCTGAAGATGTGCAGGTAAATAAAGTGGCAGTAGCCTGCCATGGCCTACGCCTGGTGAACCACATCCAGCCCACAGGCCACTTATTATACACCCCTAAACATTAAGGTTTCTTGTTTTGCACACAAACTACAACTTGTGAAACCTCTCAACCCTCCTTGAATTCCAACAGCACTGACATTCAATCAGAAATGTTCTCCAAAAAGGAAGGGGGTATTTTCATGCTCTTAAGCTTATGCACAGTACAGAGCAATATTACACATTACAGCATTCCCCAAGTTAGACCCTTAAGCTTTCTACCCTAAAGGTATTATCCAGATGAGCTAAAAAGTTCTCTTTTATTGAAATATTATACTTCAAATTTATTTGGGGAGCTAAAAATAAAATAAGGTAAACAAGATCCTTGGAAAAGAGTAAAACAGGATCAAATAGGTAGAATTTGACAGACAAAAAAGAAAAAAAACAAGGAATTTAAATATTGATCTACTCACATATAACGGTGCTTGCTGTGGAATAAGTTTCATGACCCAAACACTGGAATGGAAGAAGAAAGATATATTAATATAATTTATCATAGAAAAAAATTGTTTAGTAAACTGCAAACTCTTAAATAAGTGTGCCTTAGCATGAGTAAAGGTAGCAGCATCTGGCCTAAATGGAACAGCTAGTGGACATCCATGATGTCACATGTCACTGCCTATTTCAGGCTAGACTTTACAACCTTTCCTGAATGAGGAGTGGCCTGAAACTGCACCAGCCTAAAAGCAGTACAGGGACCGAATTGTGACTCAATCACAATCAAATCCCTGGTTCCATTTTGCTCTGAGGGAAGGGGTGGTTATTTTACCCATTTCAGACAGAAGTTTACTCCTTTCCTCTGCACCCAACCAGCTGCTTTGGCCAGGGAGTAGACAAGGCAGTGCTAGTGTAACCCACATACACTTCCAGGTATAGCACATTGTGCCATCTAGTGGCTCCGAGACCACTTACAGAAAGAATGAGGAGTCTGCTCTACAGCCTTAGCTAAGAGCCAACTGGCTTTTAGCTCATGAGGTACAAACTCGTACACTAAGCTCCAGAGGCAGTGTTGCCTGTAAGCGAAGCACTTGGGCAGCTACCCAGGAGAGATTGAAAAGCTCCCCTGCTTACAAGCAGAGGGCTTACAGCCAGCAGCATGTGTTTCTGCTGGTGGTGCACATCCACACATGCCTCAGTGCACATAACAAAATTTATTCTAGACACAGATTGAAAAATTTAGAGGGAACCTTGTACAGAGGTCCTAGGTTTGATTCCACCACAGAAGACAGGGTTTCTATCAGCCTTATACCAGGATTGCTCATACTTCTGGGAAAATGTCACAGCTAACTCCCTGACAGTTGTTCGTGGAGATGAAACTTTCTTCCTTTTGCCTTCATGTCAGTTCACCTCTCTTCACTGAAAACTCATCTTAAAATCTGTCTCCAAATGTGTTCTCTAGTGTAACAACTGTTGTAACCATCCCACATATCTAACACCCCACCCATATTTGCCCTCTTCTCTTGTTCTTGTTTGAAGCTCTTTAGGGTGGTCTTTTTAATCTCCATGAGTTCTTTGCAATGGTGCAGAATGCCTTGAAGCTTTCTGTAGGTTGCATGGTACTAATAATTATTATTCCACTATACTTTGCCAATAATTTCCCCCCTTTTAACACAGTACTGTTTTATTTATTGTAGATCTCCCTCAAGTCACAATTACAGTACGGATAGCTTGTTCCAGAATGAAGTGGTGAAACCCATTAGTCTGGCAAATGCATTTTCCAAAGGAATCTGGTCACTGTGTTTGCGGGAGTGTTGTCTTTCAGGAAATATTCCAAGAAACTACAGTACACTAAAAAAAAAAAAAAATCACTCTTAAGACATTCAGGAATGTTCTTCAGTGAAAGCAGCATACAGTGCCTAAGCATTTCTTCAGTGATAGCCTAGCCAGGAAACTTCAGTCTTTGCCCCAGTGATTTCCATTTCTATTCTAGCAACCCTTACAGGGCAAACCACATATAAGTGAAAAAGTTTTTGAAACATTTAGCTACTGTTAGAGGTCGGTGCAGTTGTAATTCTTTGCTGTGACAATGCATCCTGCATTCTACGGCCTTTAAACTAAGGTTCTGTTCATTCTAATACTTAACAAAAGGAAAAAATTAAATATTAAAATACTTTTGGGTCAATGTAGCACTGATGAAATATATGCCCGATTACCCATCCTGGAGATTAAAATCCCTGGCGCACCCACAGGGCTGGTGCGACATGGGCACAGGCAATGCAAGCCCTCCTTTCACAGCTCCTCTGAAGACATGCCTCAAGCTTGACATGGAAACATCAACTATTTGAGAGGCAAGAAGGAAATTCAAGCTCTCTGCCAAAAGTTCTCAACATGTGGCCCACAGGCAGCTCAGTTAGCGCACAGCTGCAGCCCAGCTGTGTGCTAAAAAAACAATTGCAGGTCTGGTCTGAATGTGGGCTGGGCTGGGGGGGGGGGGGGGCACAATGGGCAGGAGAGTGGGTCTCTGGGCAGGTTCGTAGGGAGGTGGGACACCCAGAGAAGGGAAGGGAAGCACGGGGAACTAAGGGTTTGTGAGGGTGCTGCAGCAGCCTCCAGCTGTTAGGCTATCTGATCCTGAGCTGAGAGCATCACTCCAGGCCCCATTGTATAGAGGGGTCTCTGGATGGGAGCACTGAGGATAGGAAAGAGTGAACGATCTGGGGGGGGGGGGGCGCAATGGTGTGGTTCTCAACCTGTGACACACAATAATAAACAGATTGAGAACCACTGTTCTATATCCACACAATCCTTGGGTTCTCTGCTTACCTCGCCAGCAAAGGGATCATCTAGTTCCTCTGTCAAACTTTTTAAGACAGAGGAACACCAAACAATATTTTTTTTATGCGGGCCAAAGATTTTTTTGAGCACAAAAAAGTCGCCTGCTCATCTATGGGCGGCCATTTTGAACTCTGTTACTCTCCGTGGTACACCTCCAACTGCCTCGCAGCACACCAGTATGCCATGGAACACAGTTTAAGAAACACTGAGCTAGTGAAAATGACACTGATAGCTCCCTCTATCCACTAACACAGGGGTTCTCAACATTATTCTCTCTCACTATTCCCACCCCTCCACTCCTCAATGTGCTACAAGAACTCCACAGCCCTCTTGTGCCACAACAGTTATTTTCTCCACGTAAAAACCAAGGCTGGCATTAGGGGATAGCAAGGAGAGCAATTATCAGGCGGTCGCATGTACCTAAGTCTCTCAGGCTTTGATTTCAGACACAGGTAGCAGGGCTAACCCTAACCTATTCCTGTAGTGGTTGTGTCCCATACATTTCCCCACAGAGAACTCCTTTTCTTTCAACATAACTTCCATTTCCTTTTTGTCTAGCATTGTGAAAATAGAAAGCACATCTGTAAAAGACAAGCTAACAGTAGGAAAATTGTACTGTGGGTATGTCACGTGTATGTGCTCATCCTACTTGGAGGTTGTGAGCTGAACTGTATTAATAACCAGAACATGGTTTAAGATCCACAGATGGAGGTGAGCACAGTTTTAGTCTTATAACGGGCCCTTTCAATTATTCTCATTTCCTGAAATAGTAGTGATATGAGCATATCTCTAAATACTAAGTAGTTAAGGCCCCTAGTAAGCAGGATGAAAACGTCACCTGCACCTAACACCCAGAGGCTACGTCTACACTGGCCCCTCTTCCGGAAGGGGCATGTAAATTTCACGAGTCGTCGTAGGGAAATCCGCGGGGGATTTAAATATCCCCCGCGGCATTTAAATAAAAATGTCCGCCGCTTTTTTCCGGCTTTTAAAAAAGCCGGAAAAGAGCGTCTAGACTGGCCCCGATCCTCCGGAAAAAGTGCCCTTTTCCGGAGGGTCTTATTCCTACTTCAAAGGAATAAGAGCCTCCGGAAAAGGGCACTTTTTCCGGAGGATCGGGGCCAGTCTAGACGCTCTTTTCCGGCTTTTTTAAAAGCCGGAAAAAAGCGGCGGACATTTTTATTTAAATGCCGCGGGGGATATTTAAATCCCCCGCGGATTTCCCTACGACGACTCGTGAAATTTACATGCCCCTTCCGGAAGAGGGGCCAGTGTAGACGTAGCCAGAGTGTGTCTAGACTACCGGGTTTTGTTGACAAAAGTGGACTTTTGTTGACAAAACTATATCTGCGTCTACACTGCCGCTGAGGTCTGTTGACGTAACATCGACAGAACTCAACAGTTTTGTCGATGGCTGTAAACCTCATTCTACGAGGAATAATACCTTTTGTCGACAGAGTTCTGTCGACAGGTGTTATGGCATCTACACTGTCCTTTGCGTCTACAATAAAGCTGCTTTGTCAACAGAACTGGATGTAGTCTAGATGCTCTTTATCAAAAGAAGCTTTGACGACTGTGTCTTGTCGACAGAAGTTTTGTCGACAAAGCCTGTAGTCAAGATGTACCCCCATACATCTAAACCTACCCCTCCCTGGGCTTTGCCTTCTTTGTTAACTTAAACAGCAAACCAAAATAAACCTCAGCCTAAACTTTCTGTTGAGGTTAACAATTCTTGCGCTTTAACCCTCTACTTCCCTTGTGCCTTACAGTAAAACCTTTTTGTACAATAGTAGAACTAATTACTTAGGACATGCCTGGTCTGGCTACAAGGAGGAATCAGCAAAATAGTTTTGTATATCTGTGCAGGTTCCTAGAACCTGACATATACACCTTTATTCTGGTCATATACACCTTTATTCTGGTCATAACACCATGCCCAGATTCAATCGCAACACTCTCTTCCAAGGGTCAGAATAAAAGTTTTACAAAATAGCTGTGTTCGAAAGACTTGTTTAGCTTTTTCCCCTGCTTTTCAGCTTGTCAATATATTACTTTTGAAATTGAGGGATCAATAATATTGGCTAGAGCATGTCATGCTTTTGTGGGGAGTAGAGCAAGCTTCTTCATTCACACAGCTCTGCCAATGAACCTCACTCCTGATACACACCTGCCCCTGCTCCTCTTGTCCTGCTGCCCACTCAAATCATACAGCTCTGCCAATTCTCCTGAGCATAAGCTATAAGAGACAGATATTCTGGAGATGGGTCCCTTGAATATACACAGAGAGTGCTGCCCAACAAGGTGCCTTTTCATGTGAGTCATGAAAAGTAGGTTGAGACCAAACCCTTTTTCATTTTGATACAGACCACTGTTTCAACCTACCTTCTACAAGAAGCGCTAACTAACCATTCAGAGTTTCACTAGAGAGGCCTATTTCTGCTGGACTTCTCCCATATTCTGGAATTAAATCCTGAAATTTGCATAGCATAACATCATAATGCAAACATTATGACATCAAGCTACCACACTTCTGTCTCAAATCAGGGAATTTAAAGGAAGCAAGAACTGTCTCTCAGACTAGACTCTTCCTTAATATTCAGTTATTTCATGGCCATAGAAATATTCTGAACCAGAAAGGAAAACATCTTTTTCTTGATTATAAACTAAAATGGCTAACCTGTATTTTGATAGCATTTAAATCAGCTGAACACAAAATCACATATTATGCTCATGAACTAAAGATAAAACTTGCATAATAATCTCATTTGTATAGTGTATCTTTTATGCTAAGGAAGCTAAAAATGTTTTATATACTAACAGAGATCACTTCACCTTGGCTCTGAAATTCCACCACACAGCTGCCATTCCTTCTATACCAACAACATTATACAATTATTGCAAACAAAAGTACAATTACTTAATTCAAGGGATGTTACATGAGGAATTTAAAAAATGACCATATTTTCAATCTGAGTAAGACAACACAATTAACCCCCTTACTCCTGCTCTTCAGGTTTTTTTCTGAAGATTTTTTCTTTATTACATGTTGAAGAGCTTTTTTGTTTCTTTTTAAGTTTTCACAGGGTGTTTAGTTTAGTTTCAAGAGCTCTGCTGAGAAGGAACCTTAATCAGTGCATTCCCACTCCTCCCCCCCATTTCAAAAAAAGGATTTCTCTTTCATGCAGGAAAGTCCCAGTAAATGCGTGTTTGAAATCACCCTACTTACATCATTGTTTGACTTCTATGTTTTGAAGGTGGATTCCATTCACATGCATTCAGAATCCAAAAGGTACATAAACACGAACACGCTTAATGAGGTTACGCCAAGATTTCCGAGTTCCAGTTGGCTTGTTTGTGCACACAAAGCTAGAGAGAATTTGTAGCTCGTTAGCTTTGCCTCTTTCCTGAAGAGACTGAGTAGGCTCCCTTCTTAAAACTCCATGTCCCACCTAGCCCAAGGTCATTTTAGTTTCCCCTCCCATGGCAGCCACCTGTCATCTCTTGGCAGGAAAAGGTCTGATCCAAAGCCCACAGAAGTCAATGACCATTCCCATTGACTTCAATGAGTTTCAGATTAGCTCTAAGAGTGCAAACATTCTAGGGCAGGGACTGCTTTATTATATGTAAGTAAAGCACCTAGCACAGTTGGGCTCTATCCTTAACTGGGCCCCTAGGCATTATGTAACACAGGTATTGCAACAATAGATGGTTCTAGTTTATTTGCAGCAGCTGTGGATGCTGGGGAAGGAGAAAGAGGGAGAGCACCAGAGAGGTATTGGCAGTAATATCAAGCATGGAAGCAAAACAGCTCCTTTCCCTCGTGCATGTTTCATAGACTCCTTTACCTTCTCCAAAAGATGGATTTCAAGAGGAAGGCTTTGTCAAATGGGAACAATGGTGGTCTTTAAACAGCCCCAGAGCAAGCATTCTCCAGTCTTAACTCCCTCTTTCTAAGCCAGCACCTGCCTGTGATCTGCAGCACCCTGTGACACACTGCGGTTCAATTCCTGGGTCCCCACTTGGGTTAGGTGGGAGAGGGAATTTTAAGAAGGGAGACCACTCAGTCTCTGCAGGAAAGAGGCAAAGCCAATGAGTGCCAGACTACACTGAGCAACAATCTCTCTCAACAATTAAACAACATCGGCTGACTTCTAGGAGCAATCCTGGCTGCAAGACAAGGAAAACCTGGGGTGTGGGAGCCCCTGCAAACAGCAACACAGAGATGTCGTAAATCTCTCCAGCAATGAAATATTGCTCTCCGATTTTCACAAAATAGTCTACATTTGCTTAGTGTTTGTGCTAACCTGAAGGCTGCCTTATCATTATTGCGTGTCGCCAATAAAAACTAAAAGCAACATGTTTCTTGAATTCCTGGGATTTCGCACTGCCAGCAAGCATTCTGCAGAAACTCAGTCAGCTCCCACAAGGAATGAAGATGATTTGAGAAGACAAGCCTTCTTTATGGAGCTGTGGGAGAACAGGGTGGGCTGCCCAACTCTGATCAGCTAGGAACAGGTTACTCTTCAAAACTAAAATTAGTACTTTGTGAGACTCATGGATGGATATGCTAGGGCCATGACAGCCTTGCCAAACTAGAGTTTTTTGCCACTAGTGCTGCTCATCCAGAAGTCGATCCTGAAAGCTTAGCTTAAGTGATGGCAGCTTAATTTAGGGCTTGTCTATACTTACCAGCGCACAGCAAGCTCTATGCTTCTTACCAAGGTGGTTTACCTAGAGCGCACTAACGGCCTTGCTAGTGTGGACATCTCAAAAGTAACAGCTCTAGGGGCTAATTCACTGCACAGTAACTTGCCAGTGGACACCTGACCTAACACATAAGTACACTCTCAAGGAAGATATTAAAACAGGTTTTCTATAAAGAGCAAAACCTATTTTATGTAGCAGACTACATACATGTAACAAAAATCTTCCTCTTGGCATGACTACAAGAGAGTGGACTGAAATTTCCTGTGTTGTCTGGTATTACACAGAGAGCAGAGTTGTAGATGGCAAAGATTTAGGCAATTTAGTACAGACTGAACCTCCCTGGTTTGGCAAGCGTAAGATCTGACTGGTCCCAAATGGGGGATTTTGCCAGACCAGGGAAGGTCCTTTGGACACTTGCTATTGGCCCCCACTGGCCCGGCTGCTGGCTTCCTCCCTATCTCCTGCTGGCCTCTCTGCCCTGCCCACCTTGCTCGTCAACCATCGCTGCCCTAGCTCCAGGCCCCATGGGACAGCCACAAGCCACAGCTCCCTGCCCCACCAAGCTACCGTGGTGCCCAGCCCCACTCGGCAGCAATGCACCAGGTCAGCCAACGCCACTGAGCAGCCCTGCTACCATGTGCTGGATGGCCCCACCATCAACTTGCTGCGGGCAACCCACAGCGCTCCTGCCTCCACAGGGATCCTTGCCACTGGCCTTCCACCAGGACTCTCTGGTCCGGCAACATCCGTGCCAGACCATGGATGTTGCCGGATCAGAAAATTACGGTTAAGAGAATTTCAATCTGTACATCAGAATGATACCCAATTGGTAGAGTGTTTGGGTCTTTGTGATCTAAATAACAAGGTCGAGCGGAATACTCTCTCTCCTTTATCCCAGCTGTGATCCATGTCACAAGAAGGCTGTGACAATGCTCTCCTTGCCCTTCTCCTACCTCCACCGGTTACAATGGACCACACTGATAACAGGGGCGGCCTGAGGTGAGCTGCCAGCAGCTGGCACCCCCGGGCGGCATGGGCGATCGGCGCCCCCACCTCCACAGCCCTCAATGGCGTAACATCATCATAGGGAGCCCCGTTTAACATGGCGCCCTAGGCAACGGCCTAGTCGGCCCAAATGCACAGCCCACTCCTGACTGATAATAATGGGAAGCAAGGGTAACACCTAGCTCCTCTAGTAGTTTCACTGACTACAGAGTGAATAAGCATTAGAAACTGAACCCACATCAACATCCTATCTTCCTTCCCCGTGATGCACCACTCCTGATGCTCACCCAGAAGCAACGTGAATGCATCGTATTGCACCATAGAGTATTTCCTTGCTCCACCTTCAACCCATTACTCTAACAGAGTCCTGCACAAACTGAGTAGAGGTCTCTGTTGCAACCAGTACACACATGCCCATCACTTGAGAACATGGCACCTGGCACCCCACCCAGCTCCATGCAATGGAATCAAAATTGTCTTCTGTGCCTTTATCACAACACAAGTGTAATAAACTGTGCTAGTATCTGTGATTAGGCCTCACAAAGAGCTAGCTTACTCAAAGCCAGACACTCACTGACACTTCACAAGTGCACTCCTTTAGCTCAGAGATGGGCTATATTTGTATCTATTTTTATCTCGAAGGATCTGTTGTCTGCATTGTAAAATTAGATATAGTGATTTTATATAAGCTAAAGAATTGCAGCCTATTAAGAGAAGTCAGCCTTTGAAAAGGAAAGTCTGGGTTCAGTCCCTATTTAAAATGCCTAAATCTCAAATTCATATATGACTTGGGTGCTTTGAATAAGCATGTTACCTACACCCTCAATACCACTGTTCAGAGTGTGACCACTCAAACTCATCACCTCTTCTGTGGACCTCTACGAGACTTCCTATTTGGGGCCAGGTCATTTATGTTAACAGGAATAAACAACGTGCTCAGATTAAATAAAAAGAAGTTGAGACCCTGAAGAACATTTCAAGCATCAGTAACAGAATACCTACCTGCTTTTTGCATAACCCTCTGACAAAGGGCATAGTTCAGATAACTGCAGCCAGAACATTCAATTCACATCACATTGTTTACTTCTCCATTGTATCAGAGGCAGCAAGGGGGAAGAGGAAGGCAGGAGGCAGTGCACTTGGGGAGCTGGCTTTTAAGCCAGCTCTCCACACGTCAGAGGCAGCGGGAGGGTGGGAAAGCCAGCTTAAAAGCTGGCTCCCTACAAGCACCAACTCCAGAGGCGCTGCCTGCTCCCTCGCCCATGCTGCTGCCTCCAATAGAGGCGCAGCTGCATGGGGGTTGTGCTTAAAAGCCAGCTCCCTATGAGCACCAGCTCCCGCAGAGCCACCTGCATCCCGCAGGTAAATGTGTAACCACTAAAAAAATCCAGCAGTTACACATTTAAACAAATACACATTAGTTAACATCCCTATTCTCCATCAGCATTCAACACTTACTAAGCTACTTTTTCACCTTTTCAGATGAAAATTCCAGAGGGCAAACATTTGAGTATGAATATTTTCATTACGTTATCCTACCAAGTTGTGTGTGTTAACCTTTGTAGTTATTTGTCATCCATTGAGATCTGTCTCCATACATTTCCTCAGGTTGCTCTTTGCAAATCTGTTGTCTACGTTGTAAAATTAGCTTTTAGAATTGCTGCCTATTCCGAGAAGCAAGCCAGTTACTCTTCTATTGGAATTCAGGATGTGTGCACAGAGAATAGAGTGTTTTAAAAAGACTGTGTTTTGCGAAGGGACCCGTTAGTGCATTATCTGTTGAATGTGCCCCCTGCCACTCCAAACACACTCTTCACATTTTGAATGACTAAATGGAACAGAAACACTACAAAGCTGATGATGCCTGCAACATGCACTAATTAAAAGGGGGCCCACTGCAAAGCAGGTGGTCTTAAAATCAGAATCTCAGTATTGTATGTTTGGTTCACAAGTATATTTGCACCCTTTGCTCGATTCAGGTAAGCAGAATATTGAGTCTTACACACCCTCTTGGCACTGTGTTCTGGCCACATCCATGGGGAGTCTGATATGTGCTATGTGGGATCACAGCTGTGTCCTATTTTCTGGGCACATGCTCAAATACTAACTTTGATTAAAATCGCCATTTCCTTTACCACTATGTAGGTACTTCTCTGTGCCCCCGTCTCAGCAAACAAGTAGTAACGGTCCCTATTGTAAATGTATACACTAGAATATTCATGGAAAATGAACATAAGACATGCATGCAGCTGAAGCAAATTTAATTTATTTTTTATTTGAGCAAATATTCATGCACACATTTTGCATGTCTTTAGCTTTATGGTATACTCATTTCCTTCTTCCACTGCAGCACTCTGTGTCAAATTGTTTCTTTTAAATAGATGAACTGCCTGACATT
This sequence comes from Pelodiscus sinensis, assembly GCF_052426305.1. NCBI lineage: Eukaryota > Metazoa > Chordata > Testudines > Trionychidae > Pelodiscus > Pelodiscus sinensis. The sequence continues at coordinate 32,890,181 of NC_143065.1, forward strand.
CATGTTTGGTTTGTCACACATTTTGTAACAATTCAGAAGACTCAGCTTGTGATTTTTTTGGAGTTCTATTTTATCGCTCCCCTTAAAATAAAACAGTAAAATCCCCTGCCTTTACAAATTTGAAAATAGGACATGAAGTAATAATTCCAGGTTCAAGCTCTTTAAAATGCAGCAGTTGCTTCAAACCATGCAAAGAACAGGAAGGGGTAGAAAAAGCAAAAATCTATCTCAAACCACAGTTTCCTCATATAAAAAAAAATCCCTTCTGCCCCCTTAAACATTAATATGGTGTATCTGTTATTGAAATCTGCTCAGGATTCTTTTATGTGCTATTTTACATTTAGTATCATACACCCCATGGATGTGTACTAACCAAGAAGCTGGGAGGATCAACTGAGAAACCAGAGGCCTGAGAACCACAGGGAAGCCCTCTTGTGCCACAACAACTATTTTCTCCATATAAAAGCCAAGGTTGGCATTAGGTGATAGCAAGCAGGGTAATTATCAGGGGGCCCCATGTACCTAAGTTGCTCAGGCTTTGATTTCAGCCACAGACAACAGGGTTTAGGGTCCCAGGCTTCAGCCCAAAGCAGTGGGGAGAGAAGCGACTAGTCAAGCAGTCCCTCAACTACTTGACTAGTCGCTTACATCCCTAGTTCATGAATAAAGGGCAGTGCGGATAAACAGCTGTCTATCCTGTTCCGATGGGGCCTGCTGATTTGGATAAATGGCTCTTAGGAACTCACAACACCATTCTAACTATATCAAATCTTCTCTTTTAGAAGCGCAAGTGTTAATTAAATGCCGCTGAATCTGTACCAATTACCTGGATCCTTCTTGGTGGCCATGAACGTTCTGGAGACATAAAGCAGCGTAAGGATGAAGAACCATCCTTCTCTGAGGCACCTGTACTGGACAGTAGCCCTTTAGTTTAGAGAAATGTCTTAGGGTGCTTCTGAGGTGAAAACAATGGCTACAGGATTTTTTAGAAACAGGAAAATGCCAATGGTTAGCTCCAGCTGCTTATAGCATCTATGTGAATTAGGAGGAATACTGGTATTTGAACATATACCATCCCCACTAAAACTCTGCAAACACTATACATTGCATGAGGGGATGCTTTAGGTGTACCCTGCTTCAAACTTAGCTAGCTCATAAAAAGACAGAGGTGGATCTAAACACTTGGAATTTCAGCATAGATTTTCCTGTTTATGTTTTTGGCTACGTCTACACTGCAGGCTTTTTGCTCAAGAACGGCCATAGCATCTATACTGCACTTGAGTGTTCTTGCACAAGTAACTTTACAGTAAAGCACAGAGGGCTTCTTGCACAAGAGTTATTCGTCTCCTCATGAGGAATAAGCCCTCTTAAAAGACAGTGTGAGCGGCCAACGGGTTTCTTGCACAACAAACCCCTATAGCTAAAATGGCCATCAGAGCTCTCTTGCGCAAGAGAGTGACATTCTGCCCACACTGCCATGGACGCTCTTGCACAAAAGCACTTCTCTAGCACAAAAGCACATGGCAGTGTGAACGCACTCTTGCACAAGACGTTTTGAGCAAGAACTCTTGCGCAAGAAGACTGCAGTGTAGACGGAGCATTAGAATTTCAGCATAGATTTCCCGGTTTATGTTTTTGGGAGTAATAGTTGTCAGGATTTATTCAGCGCTAAGCAAGGTGCTTAGTGCTGTACAAGACATTTCGCTATCATGAGCGGATCATGGTCTAAAAAGGACAAAAATCAGAACACAAGGGAATCCAGCAAGAGGTTTTGTAGGACTCCTGGAAGGTGCTTTAAACCATGGGTATGAATGAAGAGAGAACAGGAGAGAGTTCTAACTGTAAGGGGCAACCCATGCACGCATCACAAAGGTACAAAGCAGCCAGTGGAAGAAGGAATTGAATGGTTATTTGAATACAAGGTAATGTGGGGTGATTTACATAAAGCTGATCTGGAAAATGGGAGACTGATGTGGGTAACCACAGGAATTGGCTGGCATGCCTTTCAAGGGTTAAGCCTTTTGTTGCTTCACAAGATTTTATCAACAATATTTCAAAGCTCTCTATTCTTCCTTCTCAATTAGAATTGTTCCACCTGTACTAACTACCTGACAGATGTGAAATTAAAGACTGACCTCCTTCATATTGTAAGAGAGAGTTTGGATAATGTGCTTAGAACACCCAAGTAAAGTCTTCCACAGCAAATTGTCTCTAGTAATTCTTCAGCCTTAGGCAAATGAACTATAATCCCCCCTCCTCCCCTCCAGAAAAGTTTAAACAAATTCAGGGACTAACAGAACACAAAGTTGGGACTCCTTGGGTATGTGAGACAGCCACTGAAGTGGAGTCCTTCTATTGACTGGAATGAGCACTGAATTTGATCCCCTCAAAATTCTTAAAAGGTAGTCAAAGGATGTATAGGATGGGAGCTAAATCTACCTGCCTTAACTAGCTGGCATGATCGGACTTTGCATTACCCACATTCTAAAAGGGAATCAAGCTTCCAAAAAACAATCTCCTCATTCATCAAAATATAGAAGGTGGCCCTGTGGGCACACCCACATTAACATATCATAATACAACTCCAACAATCTATGCATAATTACAAAAAATTGGTAAGACAGGTTCCCTGCCCCTACGTACTTGTGCTCTAAACTACCCAAGATAAACATAGGACAGTAGTGGAGGGCAGGGAGGGTGTGAGCTCGTGAGAGGGACAACAGACTGGACATTTGGAACTTAAGTCCCTTTTTGGAAAATTGCAACATCAAAATTTATTTCTTTTAAATAAACCACAGTGGCATGAGAAATAACAAGTTGAAGCTTTGTCTACTTTCCTTTTGAGCTGCGAATGATGTTTTTCAAAAAACTAAGGTAGGAAAATTCAGCTTATCAATCAATACTGTTATGAAAAACAGAATAAAATCTTTGTAGTAACTCATCTTGAAAGCAAAATAGTAATTAAACAGAATTTAACTTGATGATTCCAGCAGACTGAAACTCTAAGCTCCCGAAGAAGAAAGGCTGCAACGCAAAAGGCAATATCCATCTCAGTTTTAATTCTGAAAGTCAATTTATTTTCACCGTGTGTGACTGGGTTTAGGAGGGATTTGGCTGATCTTTAGGCTTTGGGTTGACCCCTCCATGCTTTGAATGTCACCCATACTGAATAAATAGCAGAAATAATAATGTAATGAACCAGCACAAGGTGTTCATCAATGCCCTCTACTGGATTACCACGAGAGGAGATTTAAAAGACCAGTACCATTTACTTCAGAAAAGAGACAGAACTACAGAAATTATGAGTATGTGCACTTAGAAACTCAATCCAATACTATTTACTCTCTCATGTCAGAAAGGGAATAAAATTTAATTAAATTAGAAGAGAGCAAAGTAAACAACAAGAAATTATCCAGTCCAGTCCCCTGCACTCATGGCAGGACTTATGTAGGCCTCACTGACAAAATACACTATACAGCAAAAAGTTTAGCAGCATTCTGAAAAAGGATTAGATGTTTCTATGAATAAGAGAGCTGCATTTATATCATTTCAGGATAAATATCTATCTAGAAGATCAACCCACCTACTTTAAGAGTACAGAATACAACCCCAACTGCAAAAAGTTAGAAAGAGTCTTCTTTCCCACTCTCTCCCAGTCATGTAAATACATAACTGCCCAGGGGTTAAACCCTCTTCTCCCCATTGGGTGGGAACAGGATGTTGGAGGACAGATGATGTGGCAAAAAGAGCCACCACCAGACAAGATTTTTGCAAACAAAAAAAGGACATGTCACCATCATTAAAAATCATTGACCACAGTGGGAAAGAACTAAAGGAGAGGAAACTAAGACCGGCACTTTAAAAATAACATGGCAGAACCACTTTAAGCTATAATAATGCAGATAACAACAAGGCTGAGTTGCCAAGTACAGAAGTTTAAGGCAATGTGTTTCTGAATTTCAATGTCTAAGCAACTTACTGAGGTTTGCAGTTTCCTGCTAAAATAACCACTTTTTAAAAAAAGGTTTGATGTGCAGCATTTCCTCAGGTGATGTTTGCTTCCCAGCTGTATCCGGTCTCAGGCAAAACAGAACCACATGCTGCCACTTGAATGCAAACACTGGGTCATTCATTCAGCAGCACCAGCCATGAGACCTTTTTTACACTAAGAGCAGATTCAGAATATGAATGTTTTTGGGGGATTTTTCAAAAACATTCAGTCTGGGTCTACTCCTACTTCCACTGACATGAGCAACCTCTGAGGCCTAGTCTCCACTAGATGGTGTATCGATACTGCAGTGATCAATCCACCTACAGTGAATTTATCGCATCTACTTAGACATGATAAATCAATCTTTCAGTACACTCCCATTGACTCAGGTATTCCACCAGGATGAGAAGAGTAGCTAGAGTCCATGGGTAGCCAGAAGACCCTGATGACAATGCAGCAAGAATTTCGATTTTTGCATAGGACAGATCAATGACAGGAAAGGGAGGGTAGTGTAGACAAGGCCTGAGTGTAAAAGAGAGAATTTAAAATTATAATAAGCATAAACACAATGGAGATGACAAAAACCGATGGAGTTTTACCTTTTTTCCCCCACCCTATGGGGAAAAATGTCAAAATAGTTAACTTGAAAATGACCTTAAAAAGCAAACTGCTTCTTGATTTTAAAAAAACCACACAACTTCAGATCTCTCAGCCCTTAGGCACAACAGTCCCACAAATGGGATCCAAGCAGTTGCTACAGCAACAATCTTAAAAAGATCAGGTTATCCTGCTCATTGCCCTGCACCAATGGGGGGAGAGGAAACACTGGGTGATGAAAGCCAACAAAGTGTTATTGATTTCACTGGCTAATAACTGAATAACATGATCTAGATACAGATTAACTTGCTTTGTTTCATATTAATTATTTTACTTCCCTGGAACGGGGAAAGTACTTTGTTAAATAGACTGAAATTTGGTTTAGGTATGTGAAGCCCTAGCTGGTTAGCCCAGCAGTTCCTGATCGGTGCTGGGCTGCAAATAGCTGGCTGGCAGGCCATGGCAGCTCTGGGGGCCGGGGTTCGGCTATACAGCCCAGCACCTCCCCTTCCGCTGCGGCTGTTGGGAGAGGCATGTCCTGCCCCGCCTCTCAGACAACCAGCACCATGCAGGGGTGGAGTGTGCTCCCAACCACAGAAGAGCGGTCACGCAGAGCCCAGCATGGCAGCCTTAGAGCTGTCGAAACCCAGGCAGTAGCGCTCAGCTGGTGGCTGGGAAGCAGTGCAGGGTTATGTGAGGGGGAAGGGGCAGGCACTGGGAGTTCTGGGGGCAGGGCTAGTGCTGGGGAGCTCTAGGGGTGGAGGGCTGACACTGGGGGGCACTGGGCATCCAGAGTGGGGAGCTGGCACTGTGGAGGCTCTAGGGGCGGGGCTAGCAGGGACAGGTTATGGGGGCAAAGCTGGCACTCGGGAGGTACTGGGGGACAGGGCTAATATTGAGGACCGAAGATGGCACAGGGGGGTTGGCTGCAGTGGGGCTGTGGAAACAGGAGGCTGGCACTGGGGGGGAGGTCTGGGGTGGGGGCTCTAAGGGGTGGGGGGCTAGCACTGCGGCATTTGGAAGAAAAGCTGGCACTGGGAGACTGAGAGTGGGAGGCTGGCACTGGGGGGGTGGGTACAGGGGACTCTGGGATCAGTGGAGGGGTGAGGGGCTCTAGGGGTTAGGGTTGGCACTGGGGAGGCTCTGGGGGGCCAGGGCTTTCTATACCACTGACCGGCAAACCCATTCACAAGCTTTTGGTAGACCAGTAACATTTTATTTGCATATCTGAATATGTGCATAATGAATATGCAAATGTGCAAATAAAGTGTTGACGGTCCACCCAAAGTTTGTGAATGGTTTGCTGGTCCGTGGTATAAAAAAAGGTTGGGGACCGTGGGTTAGCCTCACCATTAACACGTGAGGCTTAAGACTTGCGGTTAACCAGTGGGGGCTGAAGCAGCTCCCCACCTTCTGTGGTCTGCTCCCCACCTGGAGGAGTGGGAGAGGGGGAGAAGGCGGGGAGAGAGACGCTCTGCTCTGGGCAGCGCCTGCTCTGGTTGTCCAGAGCAGCCCATGCCTACAACACACCCAGGCCCACACCTATGACATGTCCGGGCCCACCACAGACATAATGTTTAACCAGTTAACCAATTAAACAGGATTCTACATCCCTACATTTTGGTATAGGTTCACAGGATTTTTCCATAAGTGCCCCTACTGAAGTGCAGAGCTCTGAAGAATCAACCAGTTTCAGTTCATTTAACTTTCAACCAACTATGTCAGCTGGCTCTGTTTCCATGGGTTATGCATCTCCAAGTTTCCACTTCACCTCACAGAACACTGGGGGAAAGGGGGAAGAGAAAGATGAAATTCACTCTATTCCCTTCCTGCTGCTACAGAGCCATATTCCATGTAGAGTCCTGTAAACCCGCAGATTTCTGCTTTATATCCTGGGGACCCGCATCCGCGGATCATTTTTGCAGATGCAGATACCAGTTTTTGTAACGGCACAGGGCTCTAACTTTGGTGTTTTAAGGGGGTCTTCTGGTTCTTCAGAAAGGGTGAAAACCAGTTCCAGTCTTCCAATCCTGAGTCTTTGAAGGGTAATCACTGACAAGGCTAATGCACTAGTATCTTCTGCGTGATACTATACATTCCCTATTAACGCTGTCCTCACAACACCCCTGCAAGTTACGCCATTGCTATTACACCACTTTACGGACAGGGAACTGAGGCACAGATAAACTAAATGGCTGTCCCCAAAAGAGGAGGAGCAGAGAACTGAGCTTAGATCTCCTGAGTTCTGGGCTACCACCATAATCAGTGGATCATCCTTCCTTTCTGGGCTTTCTGTAGGTCCAGGAATTGCACAGCCCAAGTTACACAGTCTCCATTGGCATGTGGCATATTCATCAGCTCCTTCTTTTAACCTGCAGTACATTAGTGAGAGTGCCAGGCTGCCCACATTGCCGGGAGGCTGAGGTGAATTTAGTCCACTACACTGATGCAGGAAACAAGCTACATGATAAGGCAGCCAAACTTCAGCTTGAGAGCCACATGCTGCTCTTTGGCAACCAATGCACAGAGCCCCGCCCCCATGCCTTATCTCAACCCATTCCCCACCACCAAACCAGACTAGGGGAGAGGAAAATGAGGATTCTGCCTTGCTGTGAGGTGATTTGGTGGTAGGGCTAAGAGCTTCAGCCCAACCGGGGGGGGGAGGGGGGGGAGGGGGGCCGGGGGGCTGGAGGGAGGTTCTCAGCACTTCTGCCTGGCAGGAAGTGACTGCCAGGACTCGAGGCAGAACTCCCTAGCCCCACCACCGGGCCAGGAACCCAGGCACATGTACCCCCCAAGTCTGAAGCCTTGAGTACTGGCAGGCACTCCTAAGTCTTGAAATTCTGAAAATTACTGTATGCAGCTCAGAGGATCAGTAAGTTTGGCAGCTCCTGCTGTATGACCAAAGCAGGAAAACCCTCAACCACTGGATCTGCCTGGCTACTGAAAACCAAGCTAATCACTTTGCTCTAGAAGGTAGATACCCCCTACTCTCTTCCCAAGTACCTTTGCCTTCCTGTTGGACCAATAAGGTTTGTCTGGGGACACGCACCAGTGTTCCTGTTTCAACAGTGTCCTAGATCAGCAGGGGACTGAGGGCTCGTGGACACTTTGCAGCTGGGCGGACTATGGGAGTGTGAACAGTCACATGTGCCCCACATGGACCCTGCCAACAGCAACTAGCTTTGATGAATTCTGCAATTCATCTCTCTTTCATCCACGTTGTGGCACAGAATAGTACAGGAATCACACAATGAGGCATTTCCCAGTACCTAAGACAGGTCTGAAGAAAAGTTCATGAGATTTTAGGATATTCTTCAGGATGTTCTTAGGAGAGAACTGTTTACGCAACAACAATTCCCTGAAAAAACAACAGCAGCACTGTTACGACAAGCAACATCCTAAAAAGCATCTTTCCCTATCCCATTTTTAAATTCTTCTTTCTGTAACATTCCCAGTCAAAAGTGCTAAAATTGTCAACTGATTCTGCATTACCCAATCAAAATGCTAGAGTGAGACTAATGACTGATTAATAAAGCCAACAATACTCCCTACACCTCTCTCTTTAAAATGGCTGGTTGGGGGCTCCTCTGCCACCTCTATCCATCCATCTCCAATACATTGGATTCTGGCCCTTTTCTCCCTGTAAAGAAACAAACAGGCGCTGCTCTGCAGCCCACGTGCCCAGTTTTAAATAAATAAAAGTACTGTAAATGTTGAAATGAGAGAGAGTAAAAGGATTATCAGCTGGCTCTAATTATACCAACTGATCTCATCCTCTTGCCATAAGCCTCTTTCACATGTCCGGAATCTATTTGTGTAACACAAAGACGAGCTTCTTTTAATGTACGCTGCATATAACAAGAAGGGGTGTGCAGAATCACTGGCTCAGTCTTAGCATACTTAATGTTTTATATCATCATCTACTACTGATGGACTCACTTGCATCAAGCTATTATCTCAACCCTCATCTGCCTATATTTATTTTTAAATATCCACCCCCACTGATGGCAAATGCTTTTAAAATATTTTACTAACTTTAATTACTAACTAGCTCTCTGAATGGTATCCTTCCTGTCTTAGGAATCTATCTATTGACTTTGATTTTTATCTGCTTAGGTGTAAGTACCCATTCTCCAGATACTTAATGATGCTCTGTCTCCCACACCCCTCCATTTTTCTTTCTCTCCTCTTCCCCTCTCCTCCTATTTATTTCGAGTTTTCATATCCCCAACTCATAACTCTGAAGAAGTGGGCTGTGCCCACGAAAGCTCATGATACCATCTACAGGTTTTGTTAGTCTATAAAGTGCTACCAGACCATTTGTTGTTTTTTTCTGTAACAGACTAACTCAGCTACTCCCAGAAGCTCCTTTATTTTATCTAATACAGACACAAGTATCAAATCACCAAAAATTGGCATCTGGAGAAACTATGAAAAATCTATTTGCAGAATGCACCAATTAACAACAGAAGAGCTATGATGCCATTAAAGAACAAACAGAAATAATTTCGGAGTTTTTAGGTTTAGGTTAGGGATTCAGCCATAAAGTTAATATCTTGCACTTGGCTGAACGAAAGGAAGGGTCCCCCAGCAAGTACAGCAAATGACACTATGTGCTTATGAAAGTATGTTTGTGCATGCATTCAAATTAAGCCTTCCAACAGGTTCTGGGACAGCTGTTGTTTCTTCCCCAAATGTGCAAGGCAGCTATCCACAGGCTGAAATGCCATTTTTGGAAGGCGTCGGCAGCCAGCCAGTCTAGTCCTCTGAAGATTTTGGATAAAGATTTAAAATTAAATTTTTGTTTAAACAAAATTTGTCTTTTGGCATCAAATTCTTGAAAACTGTGTAAGAACTGTTGTCCTGAAATTGCAAGACAGACTAGTAATTTTGGGTGCCCAACCTGAGATTTCTTAAAGGGCCCAGAAAGTAAAACTGGAACTTTCTGAATAACCAGTCTCTTTACTAGGGATGTTAGATATCGTGTTATTGAATAATCGTGTAACCGCATCAAAATTTAGCAGGTACATGACTATTCAGAGTCCCTGGGGGCCAGGCCAGCAGCCAATGCACTCCTGGCCCCACACCCAGGGAGCCCCTCTGCTACCCCATGCAGCAGTGCGGGGTGACTGACAGGAGCCGGTGCATGAGAGGAGCCACACAGAGGTCGCAGTGGCCTCTGTCCACGACTGGCCCAAGCACTCCAGCTCTCTGTCCCAGCCCTGATCCCTCTCCTGCACTTTAAACCTCTTGTCCCTGGCCCTACACCAGAGTCTGTACCCCCGCTGGAGCCCACACAGCCTGCTGCACCCCAATCCCCACCCCAACCCAGTGAAAATGAGCATGTACACAAGGGTGAGGGTGAGTGAGAGGGGAGGGAGGGTGCAGGGCCCCAAAGAAGGAGCAAAGGTGCTCAGTTTTTTGCAATTAGAAACAACTCAAATTGGCAACGCTAGCCCCACCCACTACCTACTTTCCCCCGCCCTCATTCACTTCAAGGTGCAAATGAACAGTAAATTTGGAGTGGAGTTCAAGCTTGTTTTGCTTTTCAGATTCCCATGAAGTAACATATGCCTCAGAAACAGCATCATAATTTGACAAGGTAATCATTTGTTGGGGTTTGCTGGTATGCACATATGCAAATCAGGTGATTAACAAAGCAACACATGCATACAAATACATATTCCAACAAATAAATACACCAAATTTGCATATGCAGCTAGAGGAAGTCCTCCAGTCCCCACTGTTTAACCAGCGACTGTTAAAGTTAACCATTCACATCCTTACCATCCACATGCTCACTTCTTTCCAGCTCAAGCTAACTCCATTAAGGCGGAGTCCTTAACTTCTGTGAGCACCTCCCTTCTCTCAGCATAAACATGTCCAAAAGGTCATGTCCACTCCTTGCAGAAACTGAAAACCTTCCACTCTCCAAAACCCTATTTTTTCAGTATTTGTGAACAGAGGGAGCATTCAGGGAAAATGTGGCCTTACTCAGGAACTCTCTCAGGTTCCCTCTAGGGATGTTAAAGTGTCCATTAATTGGCTAATAGAATAGATGATGCAATTTTGCATCGACTATTTCATTAGTTGATAGGGCGCCTCCACCTTTGAAGTACAGCAACAGCACCAAGGTGAAAGTGCTGCGAGGAGCACAGGGCCAGCGTGGGACTCAAGCCATCCCCGACTAGTCCAGTGCTCCCTGAGGCGCTGCTACTTTGAAACACCATGTGGAGCCTGGTGTCAAGCTCCATGCAGCGTTTCCAAGTGGCAGTGCCTCATGGAGCCCAGAGTCAGTGGGGGAGTCCCCAACTGACCCCAGGCTGCACGCAGAAGTTCAAAGGATGGTATTAATTCAATTTTCCATCTTTCCTTCAATTGATAGTTTACAAATTAACATCTTATTTCAGTATGTGCCAATGGCATGTGTGTGAAAGAGTTTGGTACCGGGAGCCAACTTTTTCCTTTCTGGAAATTGTTTTATTTTTATTACAGCAGCATTTAGGCTACATCTGCACTGGAAAAACAGATCTGCAGAATGGCCAGAGCTGCCTGTGTCACTTGACTGGAGCTTGGGCTATGAGGCTAAAAAAGCTGGGCATCAGTTTTCCCTGTAAGCTGTGCGCTTGGGCGGCCACCCAGGAGAAAATCAAATGCAGCCCAGCTGATTAGCAGAGCGTACTCCGTACCTGCTGCCAGCAGCATGTATTTCTATTGGTGGTGCCTTTCTATACATGCCTTGGTGCACATAAAATGTATTCCACACATGGATAGAAAAAATTAGAGGTAACATTGGTTGGCATGATGAATGGGAAAAAACTGGTCAGGAAATGCAAATGGCAGCAGGCAACTGATTTGGATGTAGTGGTTTTATATTCCTGTAACAAAACCGGGGTTTAATAATTACCACCTGGTACTCTGTGTGGTCATTTACAAAGAGAAAGTAAACAGTGTGTAAAGTGCTCAGACAGCAGCATGTCGGGAGGCGGTGGAAGAATTGAGCCGTTTTGTCATTTTGAAGGTTCACCATGGCCTTCTTGAGTCACTCTCCCAGTTTGTGTGTCTCGGTCAAGACAGAGGAGATAAAGCAGTCTAGGGATAAGTGAAAAAGAGTTTCTGTCTCATTCCTGGAAGCAAGAGGGATGATTTTCAGAAGGTGGGAAGTGGAATCCATTCACCATATATCGAACACCCCAAGGTGCTTTCTACCACACTTCTGAAGGAGAAATTAACATGAACTAAAAGCAATGGGATAAATGTAATACTTGAGGCCAGATGAAGAAAACTCCTCCACATCCCAGCCTCCTTGTTTTCCAGATTTGCTGAGTTCCCTCAAAAACATACATTGTGTCTGCTGTTTGCAAGAGGTCCTCTTGGACAAATTACAGTTGGGGTGGTGTGGAGGAGTGATAATAATACATCATTTTTAACTGTAAGAGGTCTGGATGATCTTTGAATCGTGGCCCTGGACTGAAAGACAGGACATCTGGGATCAGTGTCCAGTTCTCCCAAACTCGCTTTGGTCAAATCATTTAATCTCTCTGATTTCAATTCAAGGACCAATGCAAACATTCCCATGGCTTCTGTGTCATAGAATCATAGAACACTAGAACTGGAAGGGACCTTGAGAGATCAAGTCCAGTCCCCTGCCCTCACAGCAGGACCAAGTACCATCTAGAACAGGGTTTCCCCAACCTATGGGTCGCGACCCAAATATGAGTCACCATTACATTTCAAAAGGGTCACCAAGTGTCTCCCCAGGTAACTCTGCACAGGAGACCGGGGGCTGTTTGTAGGAGCGCATGGGGCAGCTTCTAGAGCCGCACTTTCAGGGGTGAAAAGACACATGCCCTAGGCAATTCCAGTGCTTAACCACCTTGACAGTTAGCAAGTTTTTCCTAATGTCCAACCTAAGCCTTCCTTGCTACAATTTAAGCCCATTGCTCCTTGTCCTATCCTCAGAGGCCGAGAACAACAATTTCTCCCTCCTCCTTGTAGCGCCCTTTTACATACTTGAAAATCACTGTCATGTCCCCTCTTTTCTAAACTAAGCTTTTGCTTATCAGTTAATCAACTACACTATTACATACCCGTTTTTGGAACAATGCCAACCACCCGTTTTCTCATTATTTTGTCTCAAAACAGATCTCTTTCTCATTTGGTAGTGACTGGCTAATTTTGCTAACACTGGTAGGGCAAAAACCACATGGATGGAATCTGGCAACCATGCATGTGGGCAACAGGAAACAAAACGTCTTATGTGCCAACACAGAACCCCAACGGGCTGCATACAGCCTGCGGGCCATAGTTTACCCACCACTGCTCTACCCTGAGTATAACTATCTATACAGATTTTGCTAATGCTGATAGAGGCAGCAAGGGGGGCGGTGGGGAAGTGACTAGTCGACTAGAGAGATGATGTTCCGATAAGCATTGGCTTATTGGATTGTTGACTAGTCATTCACATCCCTAGTCCCCTCTCTGGAACAGTCCTGTTAGGTCTATTCCCTGGTACCTGACAGCACGAACAATCCCAAGCCTCAAAAGAAGTAAATGGTCCATCTGTAAAGCTCCCCTATTGCAAAATTGTTCTCAGACCACAGACCACCAGAAAGCCACGGAAATATGCTCACAGATAAATGGTAGAGATTCTTCAGCAAAAAGCTTTTGTTACAGGATACCTGGAAGGTTAGAACTTGAGCAGGAATGTAGCAATAGTGATCTTTCCCCAGGGCAAGTTCCAAACCTTCCATATCTCTCAAATCAACTCATCTTAAAGCAAGTTTGGCCAAATTTCTTGCAGCCCCTAACACGCATCTTCTGGGATTTGTATGTTGAACAAGTAAGTAGATTTAAAGACACATGCCTCTACATTATCAAAAGCTTCAGGGGGTTGCCGAGTTAGTCTGTACAGGATAAACTTAAAAAACAACAAATAGTCTGGTAGCACTTTAAAGACTAACCAAACATGTAGATGGGTGTCATGAGCTTTTGTGGGCACAGCCCATTTCTTCAGATGACTGGTCATCTGAAGAAGTAGGCTGTGCACATCAAAGTTCATGATACCTTCTCTACATTATCAGTAAGACATCTTCTTTTCAGAGGCAGAAGAGTAAGTAAAGCAACTTTGCATCAACCTTCAATTGTCTATAAAGAGCTCCACTCAAGTTGAACAGCTAATGTCTCCATGCGAAAAGATCAAGAAACAAAGAATCAAAGAAATCTGAAAAAATACAAGACATTCCATTCATCATCCATATAAATAGAAACACCCTTTAGATCACCGCATGAAGATCAGTATTAGGATATCCAGGAAGGAACGTGTCTCACTATTCTCTGATTTACTTACAATATGAGCAGAAAGGAGAACAACAATGTAGGACAGCCAGCCAAATAAAAAGGGAAATAGGGGAAGGCAAGTTACCTGGAAACCGGATATAATCCTGATCCTTTGGGATGCAGAGGGGGAGGGGGGCATGGTTATATTAGAACTGGAATTTCCTGAAGAAGTGACATTTATTATTGAAAGACCACATAGACACAGAAAACGGGAAGCACATTCTGAAGAGACTACAGGGCCTACATCTCATTTAACCAAGCTATAGCAAGCACTTTTTTTTGCAGGGACATCCCTATTGTGGCCAGGCTTGCTGACAGGGTGTGAAAAAGGGACAACTGTCCTGGGTCCTCTGGTTTTAAAGGGCCTGGAGCCCCGGTCCCTTTAAACTGCCACTCTAATGCTGGACAGGCATGTTCTGGGTGGCTCTAAGAGTTCAGGAACAGAAGGGGGGTGTGTGCTGATGTCAGGGTGTCCCTCCTTCCCCCAATCCTGTACCCCATCTCCACACAGAGAGAAGGGGATGGAGGGAGCTCGGCAATGCAAATCTCTGTCATTCTCACAAACACACACTGTCCTTCCCTCTCATCTCCTGACCCAACACGTACATAGGGAGTTGTGACTACTTTTCCTGCGTGCAAAGTGGGTTTTTTTTTTAGTTTTTGACTGGTCTGTGCATTTCATAACTTTCATTTCTCTCTTATGCCTAACTTTAATTCTTCGAGTACAGGCAGTCCCCGAGTTACGCGGATCTGACTTACGTCAGATCCGCAGTTACGAACGGGGCCCTCTCCCTGGTCTCCAGCAGACCAGGGAGAGGAAGCAAAGCGGCGGAGCACACGGGCAGCAGACAGCCCAGACGCGCGTCTGGGCTGTCTGCTGCCCGCGTGTTCCGCCGCTTTGCTCCCTGTCCCCCTGGTCTGCAGACCAGGGGGACGGGGAGCAAAGCAGAGCAAAGCCGCGGAGCCCAAGGGCAGCAGGAGAGCCACGGCGCGTCTGGGCTGTCCCGCTGCCCCTGTGCTCCGCGGCTTTGCTCCAGACGCCTGTGGTACAGCAGCTGGGGCGCTGCCGGTTGGTCCTGTAGCGCCGCTCTGGGCGCTACTGGACCAACCCGGCAGCACCGCCCCAGGCATCCCCAAGTCAGCCGCTGCTGAAACTGACCAGTGGCTGACTACAGGAAGCCCCTGCCCCAGGCTTCCTGGAATCAGCCGCTGATCAGTTTCAGCAGCAGCTGAATCTGGATGCCAGTTCCGACTTACATACAGATTTAACTTAAGAACAAACCTACAGTCCCTATCTTGTACGTAACCCGGGGACTGCCTGTATTTAAATGCCTAACCTGTCATGTCTGGAGTAATTAACCCTATGGCTAGTTGTGCTCCTGGAAGTGGCAGACATGTCCCTGCAGCCCCCTGAAAAGGTCAGTGCAGGGGTTCTCCACAGGCTATCCTTGCCAGTGGAGACCACTCCTGCAGCTCCCATTGATCAATGATGGAGAACTGTGGCCAGTAGAGGCTGTGGGGTCTGTGCCTGAGGGGCAGCACATGTGACCACTGCTGTACATGCCAGCTGCTTTTCGGGGTGGGGCGCAGGCAGGGAGGGGGCTGCTCCATTCCTGGGGCAGCTGTCCAGCTGCTCCCAGAGTGAGCAGGTCTTGAGTCCTTGACTCTGTGCTCCTCAAGCAGCTCCCCTATCCCCTAGTCCACTTCAGAGCTCATCCTGCCTCCCTATCTTCAGTGGGACTCTTATTCTGTGCCTGGTCACTCCCAGGGTGGGTGGAGGAGGTGGCTTGAAGGTAGGGAAGTGGAGTGGGATCTCCAGTGAACTTGGGGATGGGCATTAGCCTCTGGAGCACAGGGTGGTGGGCTCAAAACCGCCTCCCTCCACCCACTCAGGCAATGGCTGGGCTGCCAACTCAGGCTGCCCAAGAGATGAACCTGGCTCCTGAATTAGGAAGCATTAGCAGGATAAGGGACCTGCTGAAGGTAAGGTAGGTGGGTGCACTGGGTTCTGGAATGGCTTAAGAGATAGGGCATTTGCCTGGAGAACGCATGGTGGCAGTTTCATGCTTCCCCCACCCACCCCAGGAGCAGCAGGAAAAGGGACCCCCCTCCCGCCAGAAGGCAGGGAGGTGGGGTGGGTCCTTGAGTGGACCAGGAGATACAGCACCTGCCCAAGGAAGACAGGGTTGTGGGCTGGAATCTCCACCCAGCAGCCCAAGCCCCACCCACCCTGGGAGCAACCAGGCAGCCAACACAGGATACTGATCCCACCAAAGGTGGGGCAAGCTCAGCTCTAGAGTGGCCTAGGGGATAGCATGTTCACCTGGAGAGAACAGGGTGGTGTGGGTTCAAGTCCTGGGAGCAGCTAGACAGGCTACCCCAGGGACAGACCAGGCTCCTGCATTAGGAAGGCAGGATAAGGGACTCCCCAAATGTAGGGGTGGTAGACCAGGGAGCGGCCTAGAGCAGTGCCCCATAACCCTTAGGGGCACCCAAGAGAAGTCTATAGGGGTACATCAACTAAAACCTGAATTTCTTTGGAGAAACCCAAATTCTTGTTTTAAGTTTTACAGCATTTGTATTATTTTTATACTGTTTACAACCAAATATTTCATCACCCACCCAGCTACAATTAAGTTGCTTAAAGAAATGTGTTGCAATGGTTTAAAAAAAAAAAAAAAGAAAAGAAAAAAAAAGTGTCTGTGCGTGTGAAAGACTGTAGGTACTTATACTTTTTTTTTTTTTGAAAAGGGGGTATTTTATAAAAAAAGATTGAGAAACACTGGCCTAGGGGATAGGGCATTTGCCACACACCCAAGACTAGAGCTTGCACCCCTACCCCAGCCTGGTGAAAAAGTGAATGAGATTCGGGGAGGAAGGTCAACAGAGAGAGCAGGATGAGGCCTTGGAGGAGGAGTGGAGCAGGGGCAGGGCCCCAGAGAAGGGGGGAAGGAAGCTGGGCTAGAGTAGTTGGAGGTAGATTTTACATTGCACTTAAATTAAAAAAGTGATCATGTGGTTAAAAAGGCTGGAGACCCCTGGTCTAGGAGGAGGGTGCAAGAGCAAGGGAGGATGCAGTGTGTGGCAAAGAAGGAGGGTGCAAGCGGAACGGTGGATGCAGGAGCGGATTTGGGTTAGGTCTACCCTGTCAGGTTTTTTTTTCTGAAAAAGCTATCCAAATTGCACTCCACAATTTTTGAAGCTTTTTCTGATTGCTTTTCCGGAAGAGGCTTTTTCCGCCCTTTGGCCCCACCAAGAAACTAGGAATACAGGGCTCCCCGAAAGAGCACGTTTGCTCTTCCACTTTTTTTCATGTTAGAGCAAATGCATTCTCTGGATGCAGCAGAGTTTTTACGGGATACCTCTAGTATCCAGAAAACCCCCTGCAGTGTAGACATAGCCTGGGGGCAGGGTGTCTGGCCAAGGGGGAGTGTGCAGGAGGGACTCAGGGGGTAGATGCTTCCGCCCTGAATTCTGGCCTCCGCAGGGTTGCCCTCCAGCTGCTCTCTAGAACCCCTCCAACTTCTCTCCGGATCACCCCTGCCAGCCAGGCCGCGGGGGGAACGCACTTCACCCCCCCCCCCCCACAGCACAGCCAGGCCACAGGGGGCCACTCATCTCCCCCGTCCAGCCAACCGCAGGGGGCTGCTCTTTGCTTCCTCCACCCTGCCAGCCGAGGGGGGGGGGGGGCTGCTCTTAACCGTGCCACTCACCCCTCCACCAACCCAGCCCTTTACTTGGCTTCCCTGTGCTCCTCAGAGGCACCGCCTCCTGACTCTTCTATTGGCCGGATCCCCAGCCGCAGGGAAGTCCCAGATGCATCCCTGACTCCTCCCTGTAGGAAGGGGAGAGAGAGGAGGAGAAGCATCGAGGGACCTTTTTCCCGGGACAAATCTGGGGGTTTTTGGGACACCCCAACAAAACATTAAAAAAATCGGGACAGTCCCGGATTTTTGGGGACATATGGTCACCATAAGCATGCAACCCAAGGAACTTATACACCAATAGTATATGTAAAATTAATCTGGGGAGCAGGGCTGTTGTCAGTCTTACAATTATGTGGTTATTTTAAATGTGCCACATATATTCATAAAGGTAAATTTCATTAACAAATTACTGAACTATGAATGAAGCTGCTTGGAGTGATATTAAATCACCAGTTTTAATGATGATTTAAATGACTAGGCAAGAAACCTAGATTTAAATTCTCAACTTTAACTCTGTTTTTCATTTTTATTTTCCTGAAGACGCAGTGACTCTCATCTGTTACTAACTATTAAAACATGTTAATATGCAACTAAGTATGGCTTTTTCATTAAATTTAATGTTTCCTTTGCTAGCATGTAGGTACACCATATCTATATACATTTTTAAACAGTTACAAAGAGTAATTTACATGTATTCAAATTCTTTATTTTGTACATTTTCATTATGTTACCAAAAAAGGAAAGATGCATTTCTTATTTATTAAATGACTGCTCATTTTGTATTTGTGATTTGTTTCACGCTCTAGTTGGATGAAAATTCTCACCAATTAAAATACACAAAGATTTTAACTGTATTGGATACATTAAAATGTATCAATGTTTTGGATTGAAAACTAACCAATTTATTTAATAAAATATCAGGAGTTAATTGAATTGGATTATTTTTGGTCTTCATGTTCTTCAAGGGTTTTAGAACTAGTAAATCTCATCATCTCCCAAACTAATTTTTGTTCAGACTGTAAGAGAAAAACTAGTCTTGCTGCTTTTTTTTAATTCCTAAATCCTCTCTTAACTTTTGAAAAAATAGCAATGGAACTGAGCCATTTTATTCAACTAAAATGAAGAAAACATTTTCTTTGCACATGCAGAAAAAGTGCCTGCTGTCGGAAGGTAGTTCAGCACTTGAACACACTCTAGTTTCAGGACTTAATAAATGAATTCCACCAGTTCAGAGCTCTGGCTTGCAAAATTTGGTAGCAGACATGTACTGCTTCATATTAGTTTTGTATTTAAATTATTTTAATAGGTTCTAAGTTTATCCCTTAACATAGTTTGTCAATTTCAAACAAGCTTATTTTTGATAAAATTTTCATTTAAAAAGCCAATTTAAATAAACAGAATTTAATTTATTAATCAAATCTTTATCTCTTCTCCCCCCCCCCTTCCCTCAACGAAGTTATACAGTATACAAATCTTTTTATGGTATGTAAATTTTTGCATTGATCCATATCCCAAAAAGGAAGAGGAATGAATGATCTAAAGGAGGTGGTTACTGGGTAAAAAGTTTAGCTGTCTATGGATTCTGCCTGGGAGATACACCTGAGTCAGGTTTCCCAGGAAGGCAATTATCAGGAGAGCAGTTTTCCATTGCTTATCCATTGGTTCTCCAGTGACCTGTCTGCTGCCATCTTCCCATATAAGGAAGTCATATTATTCCCTTGCTGAGTAACTTGGGAAGAAAGTCACGGATGCTTCATAACAACGACTGCTGCACAAACTCTGGACATGTTATGCCCCAGAAAAAAATACTCTCTACATCACCTCAAGGATACAGAAATAGCTCCAATACTTTTTCCTCAAATACAAAACTACTGGGTATTTACAGGTGTTCTAACCTTAGTTTCAATATTGTTTCTCTGATTGGTTTATGTGATTAAAATACCCATTCTTCTTCATATCTGCAAGGACACATAAGGTTAGTTGGGGTTCAGGGTGTACGTAGCAGGAAGCAAGGTTTTTAGCTATAAAGATCCTCATTTTTTTCCCTATTCAATTAGGTGTAATTTCTAGTACAGTCAAATAAGGATTCATTTCCTATTCGATATGCTATCAAGGGTTAAAATGTATATAGTTCCCCAGTTCCTCAATTGTGCAAAAGAAAAGTTAAATCAAAATAATTACAATAGTAAATGCTTGTCTTTGCAGACTAACAGCAACTTATGATTAATCCATCCAGCTGCTGCTAAGGCTCAGTTGTGCCAAATAATTTGGGCCAAAAATTATTACATATGCTGTGTCCAAAGCACTATTTTCTTGGGTAGATCCATGGAAAATCTGAGACACTGTACAGAGTAAACAGGCTAGACAAAGTAGGAGTAGAAAATGATAAAGTTTGAGGGGGAAGATTTTTTCTCTTCTGGCAGAGCTTAAGAAGTGCCTGAGAGGTCCCCTTTCCAAGCAAGGCACATTCAGCCTCTGCACAGGGCTAGCAGGTTTTGCAAATTTAAGTTCTGTCTAAGAAAATGGGTGTGTATTCCATCTGTCAGCAATCCCAGCAGAACATAGTGCACTACCTCCAACCAATCCGCATTACAATATGTTAACAGCTGGCTGAAGGAACTCAGTTACCTCCCTCAACTGTACAGGGCTCCCCCAAGGAAGAAAGAAGGAAAAAGTCCAGACCAAAATAATCAG
Organism: Pelodiscus sinensis; assembly: GCF_052426305.1. Classification (NCBI taxonomy): domain Eukaryota; kingdom Metazoa; phylum Chordata; order Testudines; family Trionychidae; genus Pelodiscus; species Pelodiscus sinensis. The sequence continues at coordinate 32,910,512 of NC_143065.1, forward strand.
TGTAACTGAAAGCACAGTATTCTGGAAAACAGTCAGTTTCTCATGCTTGCCAGTACTGGTTAATCTTATGGTTCTTCCCTTATGCAAAACAACTACTTTAGCTTTAATAGCTGTCTTGATTTTGGGTAATGTAAACAGGGTGGCAAGATGTGTGAGCACATTAGAGGCAAGGAGGCAATGCATTCTCTGGGTCTTAGCGCTCAACCCCTCCCCCTCCCTATTCTGACCATGTCTGAAGGCGCCAGCAACAGGCTGTCCTGGCTTGAAGACTGGTGATACTTTCCTGGAAATGGATCTGTTAACTTAAAGGTGAAAAGTTTTCAAGTGTAACATTGAACCTGTGAAAGAGCCATTAAATGATAATGAAACCATTTAACAGGCATGTGCCAACCCTGAATTTACTGACCAAAACAGTTGTTCATTATTATGCCTACTGGACTTTAGTTTAAAATTTGCTTTAAATTATTTCATTAGTTTGTTGCTGAAGATTATAAAAATCACATCACTAAAAAAATTCTTGCATAAATATTTAGATGGATAATCTTAATATTCAGGTTTAGCTTTAAATGCTTGGATCTTCAGACACATCGTTTTTTTAAACCAATTCTTCAAAAAGACCTCCCTCATCTAAAATACTCTATATTAATTAAAATTAATATAGTACAAAAACTTTCTAAGTCTTGCAGTCCTTTCTATCCATCCCTATTCTCCTCTCCCCCCCCTCCCCCCCGCCGCCACCCAAAAAAAAAAAAAAAAGAGAGCGAGCTCTGGGACAACATTCTTTTTCTTCCAGACAGCAGGACAAATGACTTTTTCCTTTTACTTCTATTTGATGAACTAGTTTTAAGAGAACCCCCACCAAATTCAGTACCTTATTAAGATATAAAATCCTTTGTTATACCTAAAATATTTGGCAACATATTTTTAACATCAACATACAGTGAAATTTCATAAACATGTCTTGTTATGAAAACCATACAAAATAAATTAGTGTTCCCTTTGTCTAAAAGCAATGGACTTTGTTATGGACACACTAACCCACTCTGTTTTAGTGAGTTTAAATATGTAGTGATCTGGAATGATTACTTTATGAAAGCTACCGATGAAGAAAATGTAAAAACAGAAAGGGCTGCATCATGCATTCTACGATATTTAATGTTGTAGTCAACAGGATAACTCCCTTGCCCTTACTTTACTATAGAGTGTTTCCAGATAAATCTCTTGACAAACATCAGGGCATAGCAAAAACTGTGACAGACATTTTTTATTCACAAATTTAGTGATTTTAATTAGGCGTCTTCTGCATGTCCAGTCTTCACAAGTTAACATGCAGTGAAAAACATACTCTACTTTCTTTAGAACAGTGTTTTTTCCAAATGTCATTTGATACATTTGAGTTCAGGGGTTTGGCTTGAATGGGTGAACAGAAAGAAAAGGGAGACAGTGGGGAGTGGGAGAAGCCTGGGCGGGGGAAGGGCGGAGTATGGGCAAGGCTACAGACTGGGAAGCTTGCCTACAGAAGCAGCAGCTGCACCCACCCACCATGCATATGACCATGACATGTGGATGCAGGACTCTGCTGACCAGAACCATTAGCAAGAGTTAGCCTGCATAAAGCTACACAGCCAGTTCTGCTGATGACCCCTTATTCCTACCAAGACAGGTAGATTTAGCATCCAGATTGGAAGGTGCTGTAGCTATTTAGCACACAGAGGGGAATGTCAGAGTTAATTTACCTCTGCCTTGTCCCGTTTTGGTTTGGAGCACTGTTGACAAGACATAAGGAAACATAATGGGAAAGCAAGAAGGGGGTTGTCATGCTCCAGTGAAACTAAGCTGGTGTGAGGCTTATGCAAGCTGTCTTTGTTTCCCTTTTTATATTAAGTTTCATAAAACCTCAATTTTAAACCCATCCCTGGCCTGGGAGTGCAACATTTGGCAAGCACAAGCAGGAGAGGCTGAACTGCAGTGATCTAACCTCTTTGAGAGATGGAACCTACCTAGAAGCTGCTGCGGGCTGTTCCAGGGCAAGCTGCCAGATCATAATGGAAGCAGAAAAGCAAGTGTGCACAAAGTTTTCCTGGGAAGCAGAAGGGGAAACTGTTTGCAAGCACTACCACTGGGAGAGAGAACATTGTTATGGAGGTAGAGGGACTCCTATACAAGCAAAAAGATGAGCATTTAAGAGAAGCCTGTGACTGGACATGTCTGGGATAGGCAGCAGTAAAACCATCAAAAAGCCATTTGACTGTAGTTAAACTAACAAGCAGTCACTTACAGGGTTGGGCAATCAGGGACTGTCTACTTAACTGGTGTTAAGAGAAGATTTTACAACTTATTGCTACAGCAAAGGAAGCTCTTCAGTGCCCTATAACGCCAAGCCTCAGCGGGAGTAGTTGCCAGGACCCAGCCTGAGACAGGACTGAGTGCTTGCAATGCTAATCCTTATCAATTAACTGTGCAGATGACTATTTTTTTTGTCGATTACATGATTCATGAATTACACCCTTCTTAACATCCCTAGCTGCAGTTTACCTGATGAGGTACCAGCACTTCACCTTATTAACATCATGAAACCGTTTCCTCACGAGCATAGCCAATGTGGCAATTCTTATGAACTTCATCAGACAACCAATTTTGACAACTTCCACATGCTTACAGCTGGAGAGAGGGTATGCTCTCTATGAAGGAACAGTCAGTACTGCAGCATGTTGGGTTCTTACAGGCGTGGATGCTGAAAGTTTAATAGCAATATCTGAGACAGATGCTGCTGCTCACTGGCCCGAGGACCTGCACATGAGACATGTTCGCCAAAATACCTAAAGGATCATCTTGCCAAATAAACATCCCTGTGAGTAACCCTTCAACACATCACTCAATGCCGAGGGGATGAATTGTACTGGGAAGTTGACTGAAAATTAAATCTGAAATTCAAGCAGATACTCAACAAATAAAGCCTTTTCAGGTGGTATGAGTGTTTAAGAAGAGATGGTCATACCAAGTATCAAAGACTAAAGCCAGTAAAGAGAGTAGCCTCCAAGCAGAAGGGATGACACATCTGTTTGAACCAGCAGTGAATCTGAGCCATTTGGCAGAGACGTGAAGGAAAATGTCCTAGCAGATACTGAAAAAGGAGCCCAAAAGGAGCCCAAAACTTTTCCCAAAGATGACACACGGAATATATCTCTAGCTTACAGGTGACATGATCCATACAGAAGACTTACATCTCAGTGCCACATCCACTATATAGAGAAGTAAAGGAATGTCTGCAAGAGCTCCTAAACAGGACCTGAATGACAATACCCATCCAAGTCATCCTATCCATCACCAATGGTTACATATCTGGAAAAAGGATGGTGCGCGAAGATAAAATTCTGCATTGATTACTGGGAATTGAATGAAAAATACTACCAAACTGAACTCATCCCTCAAATCCATGAACAGACTAGACTGGGAGGTAAATCCGGTTCTTTATTCTGGATCAAGGGAAGGCCCACAAGTTACATGGCTGTACAAAGCCAACACATCATGTCCTTCATTACTCCCTGAGCCTGTAGGAATAGGTTAGAATCCCTTTTGATTTAACAAATGCGCCTGCTGCCAGCTAGGAGATACGGACAAGTGCCGCATGGACCTTTGGGATGAGGTATGTATTGCACACTTACAGCAGTACCTTTGCAGAACACATGGAGAATATAAAAGAGATATTGCAACAATTACAGAAACATTGAATTAAGCTGAAAAATTCTTAATGTAACCTCTTTAAAAGAGAGATATGTGGTGAGAGAGTGTCTGCTGAAGTTTATAAGATGGAGCCAGCTAACACCACTAAGCACAATAGGGGAAACTTCATAAGATGTCAGGATTCCTCATCTACGACCAAAGGTACAGTATATTCAAGGCTTCTCTCTAAGGGTGTCTCTATACAGTGGCCATTATTCCAAAGTAAAACGTGAGTGCCTACACATCAATTAAGTTATTTCAAAATAAATTTGAAATAACGGATGGCTTATTCCAACTACTGAAACCCTCATTCCATGAGGAATAACACCTATTCTGAAATAGCTATTTCAGAATAGCAGTAATGTGGATGCTCCACTGCTATTTCGCCAGGTCCATTGAAAGTAATTACTCCCCAGTGCCTCCTGGGGCTCTAAATCGAGGTAGCACATCCACACTAGGGAAGCCTGCATCGGACTAATTTTGAGGCTTCCCTGTAGTATAAATGTGCTTTTTTGAAAGAAGCTAATTTGGAGTATTTCTTCCGGCATAGCTTATTCTGAAATAAGCATGCAGTGTAGGACACGCCCTAATAGAAAAGTCGTCATATGTCTCATCCAGTCTTTGCTTCACAAATTCTAAGGCCAGAGTGGACCACGACAACCATGTAATCTGACCTCCTGTCTAACACAGGCCATAGGACTTCCCTAAAACATCTCAGAGGTGATCTTTTAGAAAAACCTCCAATCTTGATTTAAAATTTGTCAGTAATGGAAAATTCATCCAGCTCTCCCTGTTGAAAATTTACACCTTATTTCCAGTCTGAAGTTATGTAACATCAATTTCCACCCATCGGATCATGTTATGCTACATGCAAAAGCCCATTATTAAATATTTGTTCCCAATATTTGATAAGACTGTAAATAGGTCACCCTTAATCTCCTCTGTGTTACACTAAATATATTGAGCTTCTTGTGTCTACCACTATAAGGCATGTTTTCTAATCCTTTATTCTTGTGGCTCTTCTCTGAACCCTCTCCAATTTATTAACACCCTTTTTAAATTGTGGGCACAAATGGACACAAGATTCCAGCAGTAGCTGTACCAATACTAAATCTGAGGTAAAGTAACACCTTTACTTCTGCTTCAAATTCCCCTGTTTATGCATCCAAGTTGAATTAGATCTTTGGGCCACCGTGTCACATAGGGAACGCCTGTGCAGCGAAGTATCCAAAATTATTTTGGTGTTGTGAGGCCTTGCAAATAAAACAGCAGGAGAAATGGCAAATGCTAAATCACATCCCACCAGCAAGAAAGCAAGATAAAAAAACAAATGCATTTCACACCATCTCAAATGGAGAACTCTGTGAGCTTAACAGAAGGAGATGAAATCCCTCTATTTATTTTTGTCATTTTTCAATGTGATAGCTATGTTGTTTGACTTCTACAGCATGTCAGTTATAAAAAAAATTAATTGTTGCAAAACTTATAAAATGTACTTTGATATCAGCATCTTCCTGTGGTATCAGTAGACAAGTCTGGGAGATTACATGTTTTTGTGATGTTATTTCAACTCCTTCTATTCATCTCTGATCAATAAAGCAAGTGTTTAATCTTACTGTAACTGCATACAGCAGCTTGGCAAGCTCCAGCAGCTTCTTTCAGGATCTCCAGGTCAAGTGAAGAGAATCACAGCGGAAAGTGATGTATCGATCCTGAAAAGGTGAAAAGTGGAATCATTTGAGGAACTACTGGTCAAGAGGGGCCCTTAGAATTACATATACAAAAAAGTAAGAGCCAGAAAACAGTTGACATGGGGCAAACTAATTTGAATACCAGCCAGTGATTGGTCCGGGAGGCAGGATGGACGTCTCCACTGACCATTAGAGCTTCACAGTTCAAAAAGTAACAACATTCTGAAGGTGGGAGTGAACAAACAGCTCTCTTACCTTTTACTCCTCTGAATGGCATGCAGATGAGTACAGCAAAGATCCCTTTTCCATAGATGGTTCAATTATACAGAAGTGACGGATACATCTTGTCCTAAATGAAACTCCTACAAAGATTGAAGAAACTGTTTTTAGAAGGAAATCCATCTGGAGCAGAAACACACCCTGCCAGCAAGACCCACTCTCCAGGCGATGTAGTAAAAATGGGCCAGGCTAGAAGGGCCAGGCTAGAAGGGAGAAGCCCTGAGAAGCCTCTACTATCAGAGTCCTGTGGAACCCTAGCTAGGATTTTTAAGCATGCTACTGCATGGCCTTTGCTTTCTTAAGCAAATCTTCTGCTACAGGGTATGATTTGCTTCCCATACTGCATCCAAAGGAGTTAATCTGTCCCACTAAGTGCAAAATAGGGAAGTTGGGCTCTTAAGATAGAATTCAAAGTGGTGAGAGGAGAGAAAATACACTTAGTGGTTCAGTTTATTAATGCTCTGTGGGAGATTTTATTAATTAAAACCAAGTCAGTCAAGCTCCTCAGACTATAACTTGGTCACCAAAGCATGAAAAGTTCCTGTGTACACACAAGTCAGCTGAAACTAGCAAACACGACAGGTCATCTTCTGATACCCAAGGAAGGAAGAATCTGTCTGTTCTCTCCTGACCAGAGATGTGAACAGGCAACAGTTAACTGGTACCCAGGGAAGCCTCCTGCCCATGGCCTATCACAGGCAGAGGGGCTGCTCCAGCGCTGCAGGGCTGTCAGCTCCCAGCCCGCATAAACTGAGAGTCCACAGCCTTGCATGTGGGGCTGGAAGCAGCAGCTGAAGGGGGGAGGGGAACTGATTTCTGGCCCACCAGCAGCCCAGCATGGGACCAGAAGCAAGGGGGCCACTCTAGCCCAGCTGAGGCAGGCAGGAGCAGCCACTCCGGCCCCCCACCCCCTTTAATCAGTTAATGGGTTACACTTAATGTTTCACCAGTTAACTAATTAAACAGAACATTACATCCCTACTCCTGACCAGGAAGGCACTTGTAAGCAGAGACAGGTATGTCTCCCTTGCACTGAAACAATATTTATAGGGGACTCAGGATTAAAAGTACACTTATGATCTGTAAAATGACAGTGGCAGAATTAATGACTGGGAGACCCTTTAACTTGTGTGAATTAGCAAGTAAAAAACAAAGAGAAGGCATCACAAAATATAGTCTATTAACTTAGTCTAACTATAGTATGGCTTTAATTATAATGCTGCACAGTACAACATTTCATTAAATGAATGAGAACTTAATAGGAAAAGCTATAATGTAGTCTCTTATTGAATCTCTGCTGAGAGGCCGGGAAACTTTTTGTGCACTTTAGCAAGGTTCTATTGTATAGAAAACAGTATCTTTTTACCACTTTTGGGAAATAATAACTGATACTCAGAGAACAATAGTAGAGAATAGAGCTGGCTTTAAAAAGTGTCTTCTTTCAAAATGTAATTAAAATTCCACAATTCAAAAGTGTTCAACCAGCTCTTGTATAGAGTATATGCTTCTTTCCATGGTTCTTGGTTGGCAAACCAAGATGGTTCATAAAGACAGCTTAAGAAATCTGAAATCTACTCTTTAAATAATTTCCCTCCTGGTTGACAATAGGTATGTAAGAGTTTAACCGCTAAGCATCACCTTATTGGTTGCAGTTAAACTCTTCTACCCTGCTGGCCCCAACCCTGGAGCTGGGTGCTGCCCTGCCCTGTTTAGAGTATAAGCTATAAGGCTGAAACTACAGAGCCCGCAGCACAGGCAGCTCCCTGGGAGCAGGGCCTGCAGCCAGAGCTGGTGCACGCTGGAAGCCAGCTTATAAGCCAGCTGCCAGCCCCACTACCAGGGTGCCGGCTGCCGCCTTGCAGTGTGGGCTTTGATGTGCACCAGAGGGTGGCAGCCAGCTCCCCAAGCACGAGGCCAACAGCCACAGACAGTGCGCACTAGGAGTCAGCTTATTCTGTAAGTTAGGTCTTGGCGTGCACAGGCTTCTGGCCCCACTCCCAGGGAGCTGAGCTGCAGATGCTGCAGCATAACCCTTATACTGCAAAGCCCGTGGCACATATAACCGTGTAACCACTAGGATTTTTAACGGTTACATGGTTACTTTTTAAAAACCTTTTTAAATCCCTCATTGACCAGAGGATAGGAATTAAAGTGGAAATTAGCTATTGAGGCGTGTTACTTCTAGTCCCCTTCTATTCTATCTAATGCTCACTTGCAGAGAGCTTACTAGATATAAAGAAACACACATATTAATACTCATTTGGCCTGATGTCTAGAAGATAGTGGTTTTGTTATTTGATCTTCCACAGTCCATCTAATAGGTATGACATAAAGAGGTTAGCATTGTAAGAGAGGATTTCAGAGTGGCTAAAAATTCACTCAAATTGTAATGTACTTGCCCTGGATATAAAAGGCCATTCCTCTGTCAAAATAAAGAAAATCCTCAATCCATTCTGTAGATTTTCAGCTGCATCTTCTTAAAGCCCCAAAATAAAGCCATTCAGAGTCACCCACATAGCTCTATCAATGCCCCCTTGATTTTGACCTCCACCATCCTCTGCTATACCTACTCCATGCGTCTCTTAAGAAGAGAAGCTGCCAAATAGGTCACATTGTTTAGCAGCTGTGTGATGTGGAAAGAACATCTATTAGGCACTGTAGTAAGAATCTGAAACTCACTTTCACTCGTAGAAGAGAAAGAAAATCTTGAGCATCCAGAAGCTATAAAACAAGAAGCTAAGTTACAAAAAACGCTGGGTCAAGTTTGTTCCTTATATGACGCCCAAATGAGATCCATTCAGTGACACAACAGGTGAACTTTGTGTATACCTTCAAGAAGCATAAATTACATGCAGAAGGATTTCAGAGAGAAAGACAGAAGACAAGCCAAGAAAGATAAATTATGTATCACTAAAGACAGCTGCAATACTGAACAAAACACCCAGTTTAATGCCTTTGAACACAATTAGGTAATAAATGACCACTGGTTACTATCTAAAATATTTCTTTGATACTGTTCACCTTGGCATCTCAGCAATGTCGTATTTCACAGGATTTAGTGATGTATAACACAGAAGAATGAGGAAATCTGGGATAGTCAAAGCGTCTATAAAGCTAACTGTGATGACTATATTGGCAAACAGCCTAAGTCAGCATAAAAAGGATTTATCCTTAAGCTTTTGGATTGGCACACTATTGAGAGATGCCTCCAAGAGTAGCACCTAAACCTTCCTCTCATATAGCCCTCTGAATTATTATTAGGGTTACATAGGAACCCCAATCAGGGTCCTATATTGAGCAAGATATTGGATAAATATCAGAGAAGACAGTCATGGCCCGAGAGCGCTTACTATTAGAGCCCTGCACAGATATACAAATGTAGATCCATATCCAATCTGCATCCACCAGGCTCAAGACCCCATCTTATCCATAATCCACGATCCAAATTTTACTTGTATCCACACAAGAAATCTGGAGGCGGGAGGGAGAAGAGATGAGCAAGGAGGGGACAGGGTCTTGCAGGGAAGAGGCAGGCAGCAGCCAGGAAAGTATGTGTTTGTAAATAGGAGGGGTTGTTAGGGTTGCCAGATGGTTTAACTAAAAATACCGACCCCCCTCCCCCCCGCAAAAAAAACCAAACCAAACCAAAACCAAACCACACCAGGGAAAAAATTCTGTTGAGGGGGAAAAAAAAAGGGGGGGGGAGTTGTTGGGAGGGAGAAGGACCCCAAGAGTAAAGCAAAAAACAAAAAAAACAAAACAGCGTGGCCCCTTTAAGAAAAGCTTTTGAAGCTTTTTGCTGGGGGAGGGAGGGTGGAAGCAGGCTGGGCCTGGTTTCTGAGTGTGTCGTAAGGTTGCCAGGTATCCAGTATTTTTGCCTCCTGGCGGGGGGGGGAAATCAGAAAATACCAGACATTTTAGGTGTCCGGTATTTTCTGAATTTTTTTTTTTTTTACCTGACAGGAGGCGAAAATACCGGACTGTCCGGGTCGATACGGGACACCTGGCAACCCTAGGGATTGTCACGTTGCTTTTTTATTAGTCTCTTTTGAGCACAGCCATTTGTGTTCCAAGATACAGAAAGAGGACAGGAGGGAGGGGGGTTCTGGAGCTATCTACTGGATTTCCACACTTGTGGAGCCTGCTGATCTTTTTAACCGTGTGCCGGGGGCTCTGCACCTCAGTGTTCACTAGGCCAAGGTGGGAGAGGGGGGAGAGGGCCCAGGAAGGGCTGGCATTCAGCCCCTCCTGCAGGGATTTTTAGGACATTTTCTTGCATCCTTTCCTTGCTGGCAGTACAGGGGGCTGCCCAGTCACACTCTCTCCCCCTTCACCTTCCGTGTGGCGAGAGTGGAAGGGAGAGCCCTACACAGGTATTCACTCCATCATCTGTAGATATGAAGCAGATATCTGCAGATAAGCAGGGCTCTACTTACCATCTATGTGAGACACAGAACACACAGCCGGACCAACCAAGGTGATGATAAAAATGAAATAAACCGAGTTAAGCAGAAGTCACAGTTTGTCACCAGCTAATCACCTAAACAATCTACTTCTGACCTGAGAAATACCTCTGTCCCATTTGGCAAAGTACGTATGATCGCTGGATGGCAGATCGTTGTGTCAGTCAAGTCTAAATGCAACCCTGCATATTGAGAAAGCTGGAGAACACTCTGCTTATATTACAGGTGAATTACTGAAGAGATTGAGCTGTTGTGGAAGGAGAGGTGATGGGAGTTTGCACAATCTTAAAGATGGAATTCCAATACCAGGATTAGATTTGTACTTTGACCGGGCAGCGGGTGACAAACATAACTGCCACCACCTGCTGAGTTTGGAGGTGTGCACCTCAAAGCCTGCCTGCTTAGGGGGAGCCAGCTTCATGCATTGCCTTTTGAAAGTGAAAGACTCCACAAAGGATCAACCGCTGCACTGCTAGATGCAAAATGAACGATGTCGTTTAACACATTCTTAAGTAAAGATGCCAAAACAATTTCAAGGCAAAGAGAAATAACCAACTATCAGCAAGGAAGCACCTATTCTGATTTCCCCTGAAGAGGCAAGTAAATAATCACAGGCTTGCCTATCTTTCGGTTAAAGCAAAAGCCAAACCATGCAAATCAAACCAACACGAACAAAGACAGCAGCAACATTTTTGAAGTTGTCTTTTTTTTTAAATAAAGATTATTGCCTTTTCTTATGAAAAAAGTGCTATGTAGTTCCCACTTTGCAAACTTCAGGGGTTTTGACAGGTACAATGAGATGTCACAGAATCTGTTTGTAATTGTAATAATTAAGCTTTCAACAAATCCAAAAGGAGCTCAAAAACTTGGCAACAATGAACTACCAGATAAACAGTTGATTATTTTGAATTGCTTGTTTCAGCTGGGACTTCATAATGGCCAAAACACTCATATTAGACCAACGCCGCCACAACGGCTCCCTTCAAAAACCTCAACCTCCACTTCAGAATTCAGGATCAAACTAAACCAAGGAAAATGTTGCCTGCCCTCACTATGCTGTCACATCTACAAGGTTTTGAACCATTTTTTGCACCCTTCTCTGATAGCTGTATTTGAATGGACATATTTAAATCATTGCCATAACATATATGCATAGCCTTTGTGGTTACAGAATATTATCTTCAGTTTTTGCTGGTCCTTCAGGAGACAAACAGCTCATGGAAGACTTTTGGAAGTTTGTCTCAATGTGCAGATAGAACTAAAAAGTGTGGCCCAATTTCTCTGCATAAGCAGAATACAGGTAGTCCCCGAGTTACGCGGATCCGACTTATGTCGGATCTGCAGTTACGAACGGGGTTTCTCTCTCCCCGGAGGATGGGAGCGGCGGGACGCCCAGATGCGCCGCGGTCCCGCCGCCTGCGTCCTCCGGGGCGAGAAAAGCTGCTCCGCGTCTCCCTGGTCTGCTGGGGGGGGGAAGCCCCCCCCCAGCAGACCAGGGAGACGCTGAGCAAAGCCGCGGAGCACGCAGGCAGTGGGACAGCCCAGATGCGCCGCGGCTGTCCCGCTGCCCGCGTGCTCCGCGGCTTTGCTCCCCGTCTCCCTGGTCTGCTGGATACGCGGCGCGTGTGGGCTGTCCCGCTGCCCCCGTGCTCCGCGGCTTTGCTCCGCGTCTCCCTGGTCTGCTGGAGACCAGCAGACCAGGGAGACGTGGAGCAAAGCCGCGGAGGACCCGGGCGGCAGGACCGTGGTGCGTCTCGGTCCGCCGCCCATGTCTCCCTGGTCTGCTGGGGGCGGGGGGGCGCGCAGCTAGTGCGCCCCCCCCCCCAGCAGACCAGGCTTTTCTCCCAACGCCTGTGGTAGAGCAGCTGGGGCACTGCCAGTTGGTCCCGTAGCGCTGCTCTGGGCGCTACTGGACCAACCCGGCAGCACCCCGGCTGCTCTGCCCCAGGCATCCCCAAGTCAGCCGCTGCTGAAACTGACCAGCGCTGACTACAGGAAGCCCTAGGCAGAGTTGCTCTGCCTCGGGCTTCCTGTAATCAGCCGCTGGTCAGTTTCAGCAGCGGCTGAATCTGGACGCCAGTTCCGACTTACATACAGATTCAACTTAAGAACAAACCTACAGTTCCTATCTTGTACGTAACCCGGGGACTGCCTGTATTCAGAAATAGATATTCCTAAGAGCGGGATTTGGCCCAGAGACTGTGTTGCTTTTCCTGGAATGTGTCACAACCTTCACACTAGAAGTATTAATAATATTTTAGGGCAGTTTACTCAAGTAATTAACTGAAAAATTAATTTTGATTAAACATTTTAAACAGAATATTGACATTTATTAAATACTTTGGATGTTTTTCAAAGATATTGATTTCAATTACAACAAAATACAAATTGCATATTGCTCTCCATACAACTATTGTAGAGCAATCTGTTTATCATGAAAGTGTGCCTTACAAATGTAGAATTTTTTGTTATATAACTGCACTCAAACAAAATAACGTAAATCTTTCGAGCCTACATGTCCATTCAGCCCTACTTCTTGTTCAACTAATCGCGAAGACAAGTTTGTTTACATTTATAGAAGATAATGTTGCCTGCTTCTTATTTACAACGTCATCTGAAAGTAAGAATAGGTGTTTGCATGGCAGTTTTGTAGCTAGTGTTGCAAGGTACTTACATGCCAGATACGCTGAACAGCCATACACCCCTTCATGCTTTGTACACCACTCCAAAAGACAAAATTCCATGCTGATTAAGCTTGTTAAAAAAAATGTCTTAATTAAATTTGTGACTGGACTCCTTGGGGGAGAATTGTTTGTCTCCTGTTCTATTTCACCTTCATTCTGACATAGCAATTCTGGATGATGACACAGCACTTTTGTTTTGAGAATGCATTCACAGCAGATTTGTCAAATGCAAAGAAGGTACCAATTACAGATGTAATAGTGTAGTCAATTAACCAATAAGCATAAGAACATAACATAAGAACATAAGAACGGCCGTACTGGGTCAGACCAAAGGTCCATCTAGCCCAGTATCCTGTCTACCGACAGTGGCCAGCACCAGGTGCCCCAGAGAGGGTGGACCGAAGACAATGATCAAGCGATTTGTCTCCTGCCATCCCTCTCCAGCCTCTGACAAGCAGAGGCCAAGGACACCATTTTATCCCCTGGCTAATAGCCTTTTATGGACCTAACCTCCATGAATTTATCCAGCTTCTCTTTAAACTCTATTATAGTCCTAGCCTTCACAGCCTCCTCTGGCAAGGAGTTTCACAGGTTGACAACACGCTGTGTGAAGAAGAACTTCCTTTTATTAGTTTTAAACCTGCTACCCATTAATTTCATTTGGTGTCCTCTAGTTCTTCTATTATGGGAACTAATAAATAACTTTTCTTTATCAGCCCTCTCCGCACCACTCATGATTTTATAGACCTCTATCATATCCCCCCTCAGTCTCCTCTTTTCTAAACTGAAAAGTCCCAGTCTCTTTAGCCTCTCCTCATATGGGACCCGTTCCAAACCCCTAATCATTTTAGTTGCCCTTTTCTGGACCCTTTCCAAGGCCAAAATATCTTTTTTGAGGTGAGGAGACCACATCTGTACACAGTATTCAAGATGTGGGCGTACCATAGTTTTATACAGGGGCAGTAAGATATTCTGGGTCTTATTTTCTATCCCTTTCCTAATAATTCCTAGCATCCTATTTGCCTTTTTGACCGCCGCTGCACACTGTGTGGAAGTTTTCAGAGAACTGTCCACGATAACTCCAAGATCTCTTTCCTGATTTGTCGTAGCCAAATTAGCCCCCATCATACTGTACGTATAGTTGGGGTTATTTTTCCCGATGTGCTTTACTTTACACTTATCCACATTAAATTTCATTTGCCATTTTGTTGCCAAAATGCTGTATACTACACGCTCCCCCACCCCACCAGTACTCTCACTGCGGCTCTGTATTTGAAGTGTATTAGGAGCCAGACAAGTCCCCCTGGAAAAGGGGCTGCTGCCACCCCGCACTGCTGGCTCTATATCAGAGGTAGCAGCAAGGGGCAATAGGTAGCCAGTCCATGAGGGGAGTTGGTTTTAAAACTGGCTCCTCTTGCAGACCAGCTCCCTAGCACCCCACGCTGCTGCTTCTGATACAGAGGCAGCAGCGCGAGGTTGCAGGGGGGCTCCTGGGCAGTGGGGCCAGAGCGCACTGGCTGCTGACCCCACACCTGGGACTATAAAATAGTTGAGTAACCAATAAGAATTCACGAGGTTAATCGACTATTCAATCAATCGATATTTAACATTCCTAGTACCAATGTGCAATTTCTAAAGATAGCTATAGCATTCGATCCAAGGTTTAAAAATCTGAAGTGCTGACCAAAATCCGTGAGGGACAAGGTGTGGAGCACACTTTGAAAAGTCTTAAAAGAGCCACCCTCTGAAGTGGAAACTGCAGGAAGAACCACGAAAAAGAAAAATCAACCTTCTGCTAGCGGTATCGGACATGGTGAAAATGCACATGCATTGGTCTCTGCTTTGAATTGTTATCAAGCAGAACTCATCTGCAGCAGCTTGGACACATCTCCTCTGGAAGGGACACATTAATCTTTAGCACACCTGGCATATAAATAACTTGAGATGCCAGCTACAACAGGTCACACTGGCAACAAGAAGCAGTCAGCATTATTTCCTGCAAATTGTAACCAAACTTGTTTCTCCAAGTGATTGGCTTAAAGAAATAGTACAGAATGGACCTGTAGGATCTAAAGCAGAGCTGGGGAACCGCAGGCCCAGGGGCCGAATGCAGCCCCCGGCATGCCTGGATCTGGCCCTCAAGGCTCAGCCCCTCCCCCATGCTCCTCCATGGACCTGAAGCACACCAAATATTCTAGGCTGCTCCCTCACCCCCGCCTCCCCCCATGCTTTGGTGTGTGAGGGGAATGTGGGGTGTTATGGGGCCTTTTTATTATTTTTTAGCTTCTCACTTGTGTGCAGCCCCCAACTGATTTTTCTGTGGACCAGTAGCCCCTGACACAAAAAAGGTTCCCCACCCCGATCTACATTTGTGAGTTCAACTTTCATGATAAGGAGATTGTACTGCAGCACTGGTATTAGGTACATTGAAAAAGACTGTCTTTTGATTACAAATACTTGCACTGTAAAAACAAATATAAAAGTGAGCAGCATACACTTTGTATTCTGTGTTGTAAGTGAAATAGATATATTTGAAAATGTAGGAAACATCCACATGTATTTAAATAAATGGTATTTTATTACTGCGTAACAGTACAAATTTTTTAATTACTTGACATCCCTAATATTTTTGTTTGCTAAAAAAATTAAGCTCTTGTAGAACCATGTCAGGATTAACTCCATCAGTGTCACCATGCTCTAGAGTATTTGGGGGAAAGTGTATTTCATAAACCGTTTATGATTAAAAAAATACTGATTGATGATGTGCATTAATGTAATAAGCTTCATACTAAGACCTAGTTTCCATCTCCAGCTGAAGAACTGTATTGGGGGTGAGGGAGCAGAAATAACTCCAAGCAACAAGTTGCTATAATGACTCAAGCCTACAATTCGCTCTTCAAAAGGAATGATAATGCATCCTCCTCCTGTTTGTTAGTGTTTCCTTTCCAGGGGGCACAGTCTGTCTGACACCACAAGACACAAAGGATGATGTCTCTTCTATGATGACATTCAGACTAGAATTTAAACAAGTTGTTCCCTCTGTTAACATGGGCCAGAGCCCAAATAAACCCTCACCCGCAAACCAGGAAATGTGCAGGAAGTGAAAACAAAAGCAAGCTGAACACTGCAGGAACACCCTCCTTGCTAATCCACAGGCTGAGGCGATGCGGATGGAGCATCTAAATGCTCATTTTATACATGTAAATACTGTACTCCGTCCTAAAAGGATGCGTTTCTCTCCCTAGCTTGTGAACACATATTTTCAAGTGGTCTTGCAAAGAGGCAAAGTTTCAAGCAAATACAGTAATTCCTCATTTAACACTCTACGTATGTTTCAGAAAATGATCGTGTTAAGTGAAAACGTGTTATGCGGGGTCAATTTTCCCATTGAAAATAATGGAAAAGGTGGGGGTTGCGTTTCAAGCGGTGGTGTCTGTTGGGACCAGGACATAAGGTTGGGGGAGAAAGGGGACTGGGTTACAGCAGGGAGGGGAGGTGTTTGGCTCTGGGGAAGGGAAGGGGAGGAGAGGGGAGGGAAATTGGGTTGGGAGTATGCCCCTGTGATGGGTCTGCTGGGACCTGCACTGTGTCCGGCGAGGGGGGGGTCGCTGGGGAACAGCGCGGCGAGCAACAAACCCTCCGCCACTTTGCAGGGAGGCGGAGGAAAACCCGCACAGCTGCCAGCAACAGGCTAACTGGGGAAACTCAGCTGCCGGCCTACAAGTGGGGGCAGAGGAGAGGGAGCAAGGCGTCTGGCGAGGGGGCGTCAGCAGGGAACGGTGCGGCAAGCAGCAAACCCTCCACCACTTTGTAGGGAGGCGGGGGAAGCCCAGCGCAGCCACTGGCAATGGGCCGGCTGGGGAAATCGTGTTATTCCGAGGATGGTCATGTAATTCAAAAAACTTCCCCTAAAAAAAAAATAATCATGTTATCGCGAAAACGTGCTAAGCGGGAACGTGTTAAATGAGGAATTACTGTACTGCATATTCTTTAGATGTTCTCACTCCTATAAGCAGGTGGCCTTGGACAAGAGGATTTCATTTGTATTGGATGTGGTATTTTTCAGTGCAGAGTAGGGTTGTAAAAGCATAACCATGTACACAGTTACATGCAAGCTCCCGGTATGCTCCTGGAACTGGCTTAAAAGCTCGAAGCTATCTCCCGCCACAAGCAGTAGCACGGGGTGGGGGGAACAGAGGGAGAAGGTGCATGCCAATGCATGCGGGGAGTTAACTGCCGTCCCGTGTGTAACCGCTAAAATTTTAGCATCCCTAGTGCAGAGAAACAAATATAAACACAACCTAAGCCTACTGCAACTTATTCACAGGAAAGAAGCAGATGACCCGGAGAAAACTCCAAAATGGATGATAATAGACGGATCTATCTGCCCAGTAATTCAGGGTATTTAGAGAGCCCATCACCTCCATGCCCTTTTCTCTGTGTTTGTTCCTAGTGGGAACACTTCAGCCTCAAGGTTTTGTCCTCGGTATTATTTATATGGGTTGCCCTAGATACATAAGAATCTACATCCATCTTCACAGCCATCATGCACTACCCCTATTCTAGTGGAACAGCTCGATAGAACTCTGAGGATAGAATGCACAGGGGTTCCCGTTTCTCAGCAGATAGCCTAGGACTGTAGGACCCTCTCAGAGACACCAGAATGTCCAAGAATCTCATCTCTTTCAGAACTAAAATGCAAAACTCAGAGAAAAAGATGGCCCAGACCAGGGCTGTCCTTAGGCATATGGGGCTGCGAAGGACACCTGAAAATTTGGGTCCCCAACTTTTCAGGTGCCCATATACAGCCACGGCTGCTATTATGCTTAAAAGATGGCCTTGACCTCCATTCACTGGTTCTTCTTCAACCCAGCCCCCCCCCCCCCCCCTAGCTGCCAACAGCAGAGCTACCTTCTTCCTGTGCCCTTCTCTCCTTCCCCCACTCACATGCTCCTTTCTTTTGGCCAGATGGCCACTGTGCTAACCAACGTTTCCTCTAATCTTTTCCATCCACTTGCGGAATAATTTTTTTTTTTTTTAGTGCTCCCAGGCATATACAAATGTGCACTACCAACAGAAACACAATCCCTAGCTGTGGACACGCTGCTGATCAGCTCAGTGGAATTTTAACTTTTTCTGAGCAGCCACACAAGTACAAAGCTTACAGGGAACTGAGGGCTCCCTCGTGCCCAACTGGGGAAGAGAGAGGCTCTGCTCTGGCCACAGGGAAACTCTGAGCTCCAGCAGAAGCTGTGTTGCGGGGAAGGGGGAGAAGGATGAATGGGCTCAGTAACTCATGTAGGGCCCCATAATTTGTAAGGTTGGTCACTTTCAATGGGTCACACACAATCCTAGGACCTGGGACACAGGTTTAAGTCTCTGCTCCATCACAAACTTTGTATTTAACTGTGGGCGAGTGACTCTGGCCTTGCAGCTGCACCAATGTAGCATTTCAGTGTAGAACAGAAGCTGGAGAGGTTCTCCCATTAGCTGAAGTTAACCATTAGGTTGCAGCTAGGACTATGCCAAGGTTAGGTCGGCTTACCTAGGTCTCAGAGGGGTGCGAATTTTTCATGCATCTGAGGCCATGTCTTCACTAAATGGAAGAGCCACACTGCCACAATCGATTTTCTGGAGTTCAATTTAGCAAGTCTTAACTATACTCGCTAAATCCAACTCAGAGGGCACCCCCTACAGCAACTGGTACTCCGGCTTCTGTGAGGAGTAAGGAAAGCCAAAAGGAGCACTTGATCCCATCAGCCTCTCACTATGGGGACGGCAGGAAAAAAAAGGTATGTCAGCTCCAGCTATGTAATTAACCCAGCTGGAGTTGCAGATCTTGATTCGATCTTCCCTTTTAGTATAGACCTGGCCTCAAAGATGTAGCTATGTTGATGTAACTTTTCAGTGTAGAAAAGGACAGAGCGGCTTTGTGTCTCATTTCCAGTTCATAAAAGGGAAGTGGTAGCACCTCCCTCACTCATAGGGGTGTTGTAAAATAAATACATTACAGGTTGCAAGGTGCTAAAATACTGCAGATTAATGGGGGATTACAGAAGTACTTAAAACTCCTTCAATTTGACGTTTGTACAAATCAAATTAAATTGGTTTCTCTCACACAGAGAAAATGTGTGAGAAGGGAGAGAGAAAAAAATCACTTTAAAAACATAAAATTGAAAACATCAGATACCACAGTGATGAGTATGGAACAGAAGTTTAGCCAAATTAGCTATTTGTTGAAATGGAATCAATTGCACATGATGAAACAAGGAAACAAGCACCCCCTCAGTGAAAGTGTTTATATTTTACATGGATATGAGAGTCTTAACCACAAAGAAGAAGTTCCCCATCAAATTATCATTTTACGTCTAGAGGCTCCAAACAAACATGAGGCCTCATTGTGCTGGGCAATCTGCCTATACATAGCAAGCATCCCTACATCTGAGTTTACAGATTCAACAAACTGTAAGAAGGGAAACTGAAGCACAGAAAAATGAAATCATTTGTCCAAGGTCTCACAACAGCTCACTGGCAGAGGGGTGGGAACAGAACCCTGACCCCAAGTTCAGTGCTCTACCCACTAGACTGGGGTGGGCAAATACCAGCCTGTGAGCCTCTCTCCTGCACTAGACCATGCTGCTTAGCACAGAAAAATGAGCTGGTAGCCAGAGAGACTTCAAAAGTGGGCTGCTGACTGCTTTTTTCCAGTGATCTAAAGCCTCGCAGATATCTGCTTTTAATCTGATGCTGATCTGTTCAGATTTGCCAAACTGAACATCAAGTAGGGAACCTTAGAATTAAATTGTTTCACTGCTCAAAACAACATGTCACTGGGGCAATGCAGTATTTAATGTAATTACATGTATTAGGAGATCTATATAATGTTCCCAAACCGATAATGAAAGAGGAGGTCTAATGATGCACCAAAAATCTGCCACAGAATCTCACATTACATACTGGGCTGCACAGCAGTTCAAATTAAACACCGAGACAGCTAGTTGAAATCTTACATAATACAGACCATTTCCCCCACCACCACCACACAGAGCTACTTTCCCCAACAACCACCTGATGTAAAACAAGCTAGATGCTAGTTAAACCCTCACTTCCTTTTCATTAGGAGCTAAGAGGTAAACATCACAGAATTAAGTGTGACAGCAGCGCTGTCATTCACAGCTAAGAAAGGGGAAAAAAGCGTCAAAATGAAAAAAGCATCACTATAAGGTTGATCTCTGCCAAAACCTTCCCCAAATGCAATAATGCATGTGGCAAGCATGTCCTAGCTATGCTGCTCTTTTCTTCCAACCGTGGAGAACTCCCTTTTTCAGCAATAAGCAAGAGGAATCATGCACATAGAAAAAGGCCCCATTCCTATCACTGTATTGGTTTCACTGGGGTTAAGTTTACAAACATCACTGCAGTTATATTGTGCTGGATGATTTAACTCCCAGCTGAACCCTGATCCAGAGGCAATGTCAGCACAGGGTCAGTGTGCACTGGAGTCATCCATAAACCATTCAGAAGGCTTGGGGTTCTCTAGACATTTGTCAGACATTAATAGGTAGGTTGGGATTGTGGAGAGGGGAGGTGGTCATGCGCACAAGACTTGGACAAGGAGAGATTTTTATTTTGTTTTTAAACATCTTTCATTAACTCACTGCCAAATAGTAATTTTTTAAAACATAATGACAGTACATAGAAAGTGAAAAGGCATTTCATTCCAAATTCCTCTTTTTACGGTTCAACATTTTTAGTTACATTTTATACACTAATAACTAGAAGCATCAGATTAGCAGTATATTTTATCTTCCCTTTATCTTATGCTCAGAGAGCTACAAATGAAAAGTGTTCCACACTGATGTAAGATCTAAGACATATTACTTAGATTTATAAAAGGCTCACCCAATGCTATGGATAATCAAAGCGTTCATAAACAACTAGAAAACTCAACTGTTGATTAGCTGGGGGGGAAACAGTGTCTATTTGTAAATTATTTATTTACTAGTATTTGCCAGTGATTGTTCATGTTTGGTTTAATAGACATGGCAAAAGCCTCAATTTGATATTCTATAGTATCTGGAAATATATTTAGAAAAACCATGCGCTACACCTTTTCCTCTATAAAAACAAAACAACCTATTGTGGAACAACGTGTCAATATTCCCCATTCACCTAAACAAACTGTTCAAAATTCTCATACTAAACTCCAAACTAGGAACCACTCTCTCCTGCAGCGCATCATACTCTGCATTCCCTTGCCCTCTTCCCTCCCCTCAAAACTCATCCAGCTATTACTTTTCCAAGGTAGCATTCAGTAAGACCTCCACATTCCATGAAGCACATGAGAACTTGATACGACAAGGTTAATGTTGAAAAATGGGGCATAGCAAGACAATTAGAAGGAGAGAAAAATACAGCAAGACAACTAGGAAGGGAGAAAAAAAATCTAGTTGGCTTTCAGAAGTAAGAGAGTTTGGGTTGTGTTTTGTTTCCTTGTTTTAAATAAAGTTTCCAGGTCTGCTTTGTTCAGAAAAGTCAGCTTGTTCCTGGTTACATTAACACATGCGATGCAAGTTTAACAAGTAGGTCTAGTGCACTCTCAATTCTTATCTTTCCAAGACCTTGGAAAACATTCTGTCCCAAGAAGCAGGCACTTTAATAATAAAAGTCACAGTTGTTCACTGTGCAAATATCACTGAAAGCACACAGCAAAAGCCAGAAAGTTAGAGTTCATTAGTACTTTGTTTCATTTATGTACAGAATCATTTCTGTAGAAGTGGAACTTATCTCTGTCTATTGTTACAAATCTGGTGTGGGCTTAATTGCAGTAGGTTAAATAATTTATAATATTGTTGCAGAAGGCTGGAAGTTAACACTTTGTAATGGAAGAGCATCTTTTACCTGAAGCTCTCAAACCCATCAGTGGTGCTTCTTAATGGGCATGCTACTTTGATTTTGTTTTGATTGTGATATCTGAGACACACACTAGGTCAATGCAGTAGGCACACAGTTTTCACCTAGTTAATTTACTGATTCTCTGAAGTGAGATGGGAAAAATGCAACATCATCTTTAAGGAGATGGTTCCTAATGATGTAGTGCAGTGGTTTTCAATCTGTGGTTCACAAATACCTGAAGTCCACAAACTATGCCTAAAGATTTCCAAAGGGGTCCACACCAGCCTTCCCTGCAAGGGCAATTGGGCGGCCACCCAGGAGAGATTCAGATGCTGCTCAACTGATTAGCAGAGCATTTACAGTTCCCACCATCGGCAGCATATGCTGTTACTGGTGGTGTACATCTGCATGTGCCTTGGTGCATGTAACAAAATTTATTCTGCACATGGATGGAGAAATTGGAGGGAACATTGGTCTACACCTTTTGAAATTCTGTAGAGGTCTGCAAATGAAGAAAGGTCGAAAAGCCTGGCTTTCGTGTATCATATGTAAACAACTACAAGGATTTGTTAAATAGGATTAATAAGTCACAGTAAGAGCCAGAGTCCAGCCAACAACACAGAGCTACAAATACCATGTGCTTTAATGGCTCTGAGGTAAAAACAGGCTCAGGTTGCAAGTAAACTAAATGATTCCTAAGGAGAATCAACATATGGACATAATTCACTTATGCTTGAAGGGAAAACATCAGCATCCCTCTAGGTATCAGAATCTGCTACTGCTTTGCGTTCTGAGGTAATAACAATTCTGCCAGAATCATTCAATCCTAGGGCTTGACTTCACTGCACGATGGATTGATGCTGCAGCGATAGATCCACCAGCGGTCAATTTATCACGTCTGCTTAGACACTATAACAGTGGTCCCCAACGTTGCGTGGCTGTGGGGCGCCCGGGGGCAGAGCCACTCACGTGCCAGGCACACGGGGGCAGGGCCACGCATGCACCGCGCACCCGGGGGCGGGGCCACTCACGAGCCATGCACCCTGGGTCGGCACTGCGCATGTGCCACGTGCCCGGGGCAGGAGCCGGCAACGCACCCCGGGCCAGCACCGCGCATGGGCCGCATGCCCTGGGCCGCCCACGAGCCACGCGCCCCAGGCCGACACCGCACATGTTCCCTGGTGCCGGGGCTGGGGCCGCCCACGCGCCCCGGGCTGGCCCTGCGCATGTGCCGTGCACCCAAGGGAGGGGCCGCCCATGCATCCCGCGCCTGGAGCCGGCACCATGCATGTGCCGCACGCCGGGCGGGGGGGCCAGCCCAGATGTTTCAGCAGGCGCACAGAAATCCCCCGGCGGGCGCCATGGCGCCTGCGGGCACCACGTTGGGGACTACTGCACTATAAAATCAACCTCAGAGCATATCCACTTCCAAGCAATCTCCCATTGACTCCAGTACTCCACCAGGATGAGAAGAATAGTTGGGAGTTGACAGGAGAGCAACCTCCACTGACCTTACTGCATGAAAGACACTGCAGTAAGTACATCGACTTCAGTGATACTATTTGTGTAGCTAAAGTAGCGTAGATTAGATAGGGCAGTAGGTGTGTGTGACGTAGACTAGGCTCCAGTTCCATCAGCAGACTCTTACAGTAACATTTACAGGACAGCAAAGTGTGGCATGAGTGGGACTTTGAAAAGAGTGTTCCCCACTGTACCAAAGCCAAAACTTACAGTGTGATGCAAAACAAAGAATGACTTCACCAGTACTGCAAGATACAGCGAACACCCTAAAAGTAAATCAGATTACTTTGCTAGCCCATCAAAACCTACACAAGAATTCTGTGGAACTATATGACACAGTGATGTATACCTTTGCACCTCATGACTTTGAATCTGTGGTCATCCTTTAGAAATAACTTTCACATTGCTTTAACCAAAGATTTCTGACTCCAAAGAACAGTTAGGAGAGTCAACTACAAAGAGGGACTTAAGCCATTTGGTCAGCTGTTGCTAAGATATATAGGGCTCAAATATTATAACATGGAACAGATGTACCTTCACTCATCACATCTGTCAACTGTATTTTCATATAATATGGCCCTTTGTCAGTGGGGCCTCTGAACAATACTGTAAAACAAAGTATAATGAACTACATGCATTTCCATACTGGGCAACTGAAGGCACCATTACCCATCTAGAGTAATACCTGCAGGTGCTCACCTGTTACAACCAGGCGCATGAATGTGACCGAAAATCTTTTGGACCGTCCCTCTACCAGTTCCTATAAGTTCTCCTTCTTCTCCTTCTCCCTCTCACACACACACCCTTCAGCATTACCATAAACAACGTAACATTAAGATAACAGCAGAAAGGTGAAGGGGGGGGGGAAATAGCTCTTTAAAACACAAAGCCTTTAGGATATTTGTATTTGCATGGTCTCTCAAGCTACAGGGAGTAGTCACATGGTTAGATAATCACATGCAGCTAAAGCGTAAAGCAGGGATTTTTTTCCCCGTTTCTGACTTCCATTTGTGCAAATTGGTTGGTTTTTTTTTTTGGTTGGTTGGGGTTTTTTTATGCAACTTAAGAGCAGGGAATGGGAGGACTTAAAACACATCAGTTCCTACGTCAACGACTTTAGTACAGAACGGATGTATACTGGGGTGACTTATAGCAAGGATGCCCTGGATATCTGTAAAGGTCTTTGAGTATCTGCGGTCCTATACATACACACCATTTTATACCAACGGACACAGTGAATTAAAGGAGCATTTTTGAGGAGTTAAAATGTTTTCCAGATTTGCCTCACCCCTTCCCAAGTGCATACAACACGTGTCTGTTCTCAAGAGACACATTGTTCTGCTGCAAGTAGAAGGAGTAAGCAGACAACAGGAGTTAGCAAGAGCAAGGAAAACCTAAAATATGCATGGTGAGCAAGTTTTAGGAGAATATAATTAAGGAAGTGGGTTTTCTAAGTTTATGAGCAACTTTTATTAAAAGCTACATTGTTGCAGGGATCATTTTTATAAGTAATAGTCTGCTTTGAGAGAACAATAAGTCCCAGGGCCAGATTCACCATTAAAATGCCCAAATTCTTAGATTAAATGTGTGATATTAATTAGGTCTAAAATTTTTAAAATACTCTTCTGAAATTGTTTGCTAAAAGCCTCTTAATGAACGTTCCTGTTTACATTATGGAAGACTAATGGACAAGCTATGCTCCTCTTCCACTAACCTGGGAACAGGCTGCCACGGAAAAAGGAGGAGAAAAAAGAAAGCAAGAAAAGTAACATTGCTTTCACCTGTAACTTAAAACAAACTACTCCCCTCTTCCACCGGCCATTTTATCTGTAAGCTGCCAGTAATGGATCTCTTGAGGATTTCTGGTGGGGGAATAAGCAACAGAAGCAGATTAACTCCTAAGCAACAAAGATCCTCTTTTCATGTACATGTCCTAAGTGATTAAAAGAAAGTGAGAGGGAAAGAAAGAGGAACAGAAAATAAATCAGATAAATGGTTTCTACACAACAAGTTTTTTCATCCTATTTCTAGGAAAAGCCTGTCTCTCCTTATGGAATTTTTGTTTTTAACGGTGAAGGGGTGGGAGGGTTAAAAAGGAGATTCTGAATAACAGCCTTTAAGTACAGAAGAGACAATTATGATCTTCTAAATTATAATCACCTAATTTGGCCTCCTGTACAGCATGAGCCAGAGAATTTAATAATAATTCCTCCCCACCATTCCAGCCTCAAGATAACTACCGGCTGAGGTCTGTCTGTGAATGTCCATAGCTGCACAGAAAGATTGGGCTTTGCCTCCAGTAGTCCTGATGTTTATCTTGCCTTCAGCAGTTTTACAATAGCTTGAGGTGTGTACTTCTTCCTTTATAATTTCTATCTTTCAAGTGCCAGAAAACCAAGAGAGTCAAGGTGCTTTGGCTGGAAAAGATAGCTTGGGATCAAGAAAGATCAGATCCCATTTTAGTTGCTAGCACTCTCTCCTTTTCACTGAGTCCAGTTCTTTTTAAGATACATAGATAAGTAAGGGTGTGTTTACATGGCAACATTATTTCGGAGTAACAGCCGTTATTCCGAAATAACTCTGCGAGTGTCTACACTGCAATTCCGTTATTTCTAAATAATTTTGAAACAACAGATGGCTTATTCCAACTTCTCTAAATCTCATTCTACGAATAATTATGCCTATTCCAAAATAGCTACTTCGAAATAAGGCAAGTGTAGATGCTCCACTTCTGCTATTTCAAAATAGCCCCTCACTAGGGCCATTCTAAGTTAGTCCTCCTGGGGCTCTATATCAAGATAGCATGTCTACATTAGGGAAGCCTGCCTCAGACTAATTTTGAAGCTTCCCTGCAGTGTAGACTTGCTATTTCGAAATAAGCTATTTCGGAATAACTATTCCGGAATAGCTTCTTCCAAAATAACTGTGCAGTGTAGACATAGCCTAAGGGTCAGTGCCTCTTGCTCAGAAGGAGGGGGGGGGGGGGAAATGTGCATGTGTGTACACATATTCCTGTGCATTCCTGAAGCAAAAGTTTTGAACAAGCTAAAAGAGTTTAGCAGTGCACCCAGACCACCCCCCTTCCCTACTTTACTCTCTCTTGCCCCACTAAAAAAGAAAATATGTACGTATGTACTGAGCGCACGTAACTAATTTAATTTAAGCTTTGCATGCCTCACCTCTGACCCTTATGCACAGCTCCCACCCCTTCCATTCCTTACAAAACTGAGGAAATGAAATATAAAATACTAAAACAATGTGAAGGGTCAGACTTAAACCAACCAAAACAAGGAAATTGCAAGTTAAGCCTCTCACTCTGCCCGATTCACCTTACTGCATTTAGCTCCTACTCTGCTTCAAGACCCTTCCATCCTCACATGCCTAAGAGCAATAAGGCAAAGCACTGAGAATGGTAATGTCTGACCTGGATCATGCTTGTTTTTAACCACTGAAGTACTGTATTTTAGCGAATATACCCAGCATCTGAATATACCCCACGGTTTTTGCTATTTCAGTAAAAAAAAAAAAAAAAAAAAATCTTGTATACCCCGCACTCGAGTATAACCCACGGGGTATACAAGATTCTGCTGGGGGTATATTATGGGTGCAGGGGGGTTAGGCTCCCAGCCCTCGACGGACCAATGCGGGGAAACTTACAAGGGGCACAGAAGCCGGAACACGCTGGAGCCAGGGCAAAGGCATTCCCAGCAGAGGTGCAAGGCAGGAGGCTCCCAGCCCAAGCTGACTAAGGGAAGGAGCCCGGAGCAAGTTGCTCTGTGGCCAACAGCAGCGGCAGAAGTCTGCAGGAGGCCAGGGCTCACAGGAGCAGGGCCGGGGCATGGTACTTGTTGCTCGCTGCTCCTGCATGATCCAGCCGGGCGCCCTTCCCTGCCCGCAGCCACCGCCAACGCACCCACAGCGCGCTCGCTTGTTGCTCCTGGGCCGGCGCCTGCCCTGCCGCCCCGAACCATGAACCGCTTGTTGCTCCTGGGCTGGGGCATGAATCATGCGGTGGCTGCTGGCAGGGAAGGGCGCCCGGCTGGATCGCGCAGGAACAACAAACACCATGCCCCGGCCCCGCTCCTGAGAGCCGTGGCCGCCTGCAGACTCCCGCCGCTGCTGCTGGCCGCCTAGCAACTTGCTCCGGGCTCCTTCCCTTTGTCAGCCCGGGTTGGGAGCCTCCCGCCTTGCACCTCTGCTGGGGATGCCTCTGCCCCAGCTCCGGAGCGTTCCCGGCTCCTGCGCCCCTTGTAAGTTTCCCCGTGTTGTTCGGTCGCTGGCTGGGAGCCTAACCCCAGCCCAGCAAATGTAGTGAAAGGGTAGGGGGGGAGGGGATCCTCTTCCATCGAGTAAAAAAACCCCTATATACCCCGCACACGAGTATAGCCCACGGGGGGGAGGGGTGCAGGGTTTGTAAAAACGAATATAACCCACGGGTTATATTCGCTAAAAGAGGGTATATATTATAACCTAGGCACATTTTACTGACTGGAGCTTCACAAATACAGTCAATGTATTTAATTCTCCTCTGCCTCTTATTGTGAGACCAGCACAGTTATTTTAGGAAGTACTTCACTTACACTGTAAAGGGCATCCATTGTTTCCCACCTTGACAGCTATTACTTCATGGTAGAATGCAGCTTTATTCATAGAACGGTTCAATCATTCTCTTGTATTCCTCTCTGTCCTTGAGAAGGATGGAAACCCTAAGCCAACAGAAACCTACCAGAAGTGTCAATTTTCCTAGCTGCCTGAATTGGTAATAGTAGTACTTGCTTCACTAGCAACATAAGGCTTTTCTTGTCCGGGTCCCTTATTTTCCCCCTCCTCTGCCCATTACTGATCCTAACGGGAATGCAACAGGCCTAAGGCCTAATCCTGTTCTCACTGAATGCAACAAGAGCTTTCCTGTATAATGAGAGGAAGATGCCCCCAGATCAGTCCCTTAACGAATAGCCAGGGAAGTAAGTGCTTAGTGTCCAAGTAAAGAGCTAGGCTCAATATTTGTAGAGCCCTGCAAATCAGCAGATACCTACTTTATACTCGGGGCTATCCACATCTGCTGCCATCCATGGCTCATATTTGCAGATATAGAAGCAGCAATGGATACAAATGCTGCATCTAGAATCCTGTAAATTTGCAGGTATCAGCTTTATATCCAGTTTCCCAGCCAATGAGAGCTGCAATGATTGTGTTGGGAGTGGGGGCACCCCACAAAGACTCTCCCACTTCTCCCTCTGAGATGCAGTAAATTGCAGCACATGGAGCAGCCAGACACTTTGAGTAGCCTGAGGCTGCAGCAGGCAGGGAGCATGTTTGAGGTTCCTGGAGGGGCAGGCTGCAGGCCGGATCCAAAGATTTGGGAGGCCGGATAGGGCCCGTGGGCCGTATTTTGCACACCCCTATTCTATAGCATCTTTTAGTTTGCACAGATTTATGGGAAACCTATCTTCAGTTTTGTCCTGCATGGGATTCACCTCATTCACATAGGTTGTGCCTTAGAAAAGTCTTAGACTGGGTGCACTGGGTTATATGTCACATCAGCCACAGATTGCTAGAAGCTGAGGACCAAGTCACTCAAAGATCGATGAAAGTTCTAACAATTCAGCCAAGCTCAGAGTTTGCAGTGAAGCAGAGATCCGGGAAACTTTCACAGAATGCAAATTGTTTTTTGTTTTTTCTTTATTATTTTAATGTAACAACATTACAGAGTAAATTGAAATGTCAAAAAAATAGGGAATTCTTAATAATATTTACATTTAAGAACAGGAATACATTTCAGGAATCTTGATGTGGCATATTTTACAGCATTAGAAGGGGAAGACCACACCAAATTATTTTGGTGGGCAAGTCCAGAGCAACCCTGCTCTGCACCAGGAAGCGGAGGGGCGGGGCTGGAAGTCTAAAGGCTTGAGCTAAGAGCTCAGTTGGGCCCCAGATGCTGAAGGGACCAAACGCCTTTCCCCAAGCTCCCACGGCTGGAACGCACCTCCAGGAAGCAAAGTACTTGCCTGGACCACTGCAGATCCCAGACGCTGAGGAATGGGAAGACCTGTCAGAGGCTCCATTGCCTGAGGACCCAGAGGAACTGCCACCTAGCCACCCACAAGGGGTGGTGCTCAGGGATAGCAGACCCTGATATGGCTGAGGAGATGAATGTGAACTGAGTCAGCGTGTTGCAGACAGGATCTCTGCTGACCCAGTGGCAGACAAGTCTGCCACTGTGAGGGCCCTAGGCTTGAATGCAGTGGAGCAGATGGGCCTGAGTCTCTCTTCTTCCCCACCCTCCAACCCCATCCATGGGTGGCAGTCTCCCCTTGTTCTTTGGGTAAACTGCCTGCGCTTGTCGGATCTCCAACAGAGCTGGGAAACCCGACTATTGCTGAGCCTAAACCTAGGCTGAAATATTTGCTGCCCCCTCTGAAAAAGACCTGGGCACATTTGACTGTTGCTTAGGGTTGCCAGATGGTTTCAGAAAAAAATAGAGGGAAAAGGGGGAAAAAAAACCCCACACTGTATGGAGCTGGACTGCCTGGGATTTTCGCCTCTTGGCCAGGAAAAAAAAAAAAAAATCAGAAAGTACTGGACATTTTAGGTGTCCGGTATTTTCTGATTTTTTTTTAACCAGACAGGAGGCGAAAATACCGAACTGTCCGGTTCAATACCGGACTCCTGAGAACCCTACTGTTGCTCGGCCTGAGCAGAGACCTGAGCCCCATGAACTGTTTGCTGCCTGCCGTAAACAGGAGCCTGGGCATAGGCTTGAGCACCTGGACTGTTCGTTGCCGTGCCCTGAGCTAGCGCCAGGGCGCACAGACTGCAACTCAGCCTGAACCTAGGCCTGAGCACCTGGATCAGCTGTTGCCCCGTGCCGAACTGCTTGCCCAGGCCTAAGGACCCAGAGCTGTTTACTGTCCCATAGAGAAGCAGGGCCTGCCCTAGGCCATTTATCTGGGCTTCCTGTTGCCAATTAAAACCAATGAGGCAGTTTGGCCTCTCTCTGACCTCAGATGGGCTTGGGACGCCAACCCAATCCAATCTCTGTCAAACATTGTAAAAGGCACTAACATGCCCACATTAAAACCACAGGGCATTAATGCCACTGGCTTAGCAATTAACAGAAGAGAAGTTAATATACAGGAATTCATTTTATAAACTTTCAAAGTCCAAATGTCCCTGTCCCTTTTTCAGACTCAAATACCCTCTCTGCCCTTCCCCGCCTCCAAAGCTCTACTCTGAAGCACTAAGAAGAACTTTCGTTGAAGTGGAAATCCTTGCAGCAAAAATGCTAATAAGAGAAAAGGTATAAGGGTTGTTTTGTTGTGTTGGTCACTTAAATCTCAATACAGACACATCTACTGGCTTCTTGTTTCCAAGAGGGCTTCTATGGCAACAGTACAAGCAACTGATTGGAACAAGCAATGCTATTTGTTTGGTGGCTCAAATGTCTCCTTTCCTAGTCCTGACCTTAAAACCAACTTTCTTCAGCTTAACATTTCAAAAGGGAGGGCAGGGGGCAGAGATAGAAATAAAGATGAACTTCACATTCCAACATCTTGCGTAAATAGAAATGCTAAATGGCATACATCTGTCTTCCACTGCCAAGAAGGACTGGAATGTAACTTGAAAAAGAACAGAAGTGGCATCAAAAATAAGAATAATCCTACAAATATCACCCTCTGGCTTTCGAGCTTTTTGTTGCTGTTCATATTGCATGTATTAAATACAAAGGGTAACATTCCTAATTTCTCTCACATGTATAGTTTTCCAAATATCTGTACAATAGTGAACTTAAAAAAAAAACACCTCTCAAATTGTGCATCCGAAATATTTTGTACATTGCAAATAAAAAGAAAACAAACATAAATATGGCCTAAGTATAAGACTTTACAAGTTGCTTTTGACCTAGCTTTGTTTGTGGAATGTTACCAATTAAAAACCAATGGACTGGTCTTCTGGTTACGTATAAAACAGTTTACTATATAGAGTCTTTTCCACCAAGTTTTAGGGTCCGATGGAGTGAAAAGACCATCAACTGATCCAAGAGTTCAGTTCAAATAAAATCTTTAAGTATGTTAAATGGTTTATTTTTGTACCATCATAAAGAGTGAGGAGTAAAGAAAAGAGAACATGAAGGAAGTAGAAAAATGAAAGAGGATCATCTTTCAATTTCATGCCTCAAGAGCAGGGAAGAGAATTTGATCAACAATTATTTGGTAACACCTTTTGGATTTAGGGGTTGCATTCACCTCCTTCTGGAAGGATTTGGTGGGGGGGGCGGGGGTTGTGAGTTTCTTTTCCCCATATACTTGCTGTCCTCTAGGACTACCTATTTCCAAATATTAAGTTGCTCTTGAAATCTTCTCTCTGGTAACTGTAACCTTGTTTTCCTAGGCACATCTCCTACCTGAATTATTCAACAAGTTTTCCATCATGAACTGCTGGAAACATCCTTTATTATTGCTACTAATCACCCAAGAGCTGAGGAGTGGACATTTTATTCATGGCAGGGTATGTACAGAAGGAAAGTGATGAATGGGAGGGTAGAAGGGTAGGAGTGTGTGGGGCTAGGTTTTAATTTGCTGTGCAACTTATCTTCCATTTCCAGTACAGGCTCGTGGGAAGACGTCATATTATTCTCCTTTCTTTTGTCCAACCATCCCCATTTACTGGACCTGGATGGGCAGCATGTGGCATGGAAAAATGCACATACATTTTTGGCTTGAGTGCCTATGTTACAGCCTGAAGTCATGGGCCCACATAAAAGTACTTGAGAAGAATGCAAATTCATTCTTCTTTTGATTGTAAGCATGTGTTTCTTTATTGCATAGTCCTGATGTGCCTCCAAACAAAGTTACTGACAAAGGAGAAAGGACGCTCCCCAAAACAGAAGCCTTTCTGAAATGGTTAGCTGAACAACAGAGGGTTTTTTTTTTTGTCTAACAGCAGTGTCCAGATATAGTCCATCTAAGAAGCACATAGGCCAGGGGCATGAAAACTACACTTAGAATGCATATAATGGAACAGACCATCGCAGCCCATAATTGCCTCTATATCTGAGTGGAGATTAATATTGCATGCTGAGACAGATATTCTGCAGCTACAGTTGTTAGGAAGATGTGGGGATGGTTATTTGTATGTCACACTGCAGAATTCTACAGGGGACACTCTGGACAATCTCAATTGGGGTGAGAGGAGAGAAGGAGAAGGAACACGTATGCAAACTACGCTGGCTTTCCTATGTACAGAACCAGGGATTCCAAGTCTTCCCAGTGATATGGCCTTGTGGGGAAATGGTGGAAGTTTGAATGTGTTTGTGGGTAAATGCATTTTCTTTATTTCATGGCTCAGCTGTCAGAAATTATCCTGACAAAAACATAACCTGTGCTACGGAGAGAAAGTCTGAAAATTCTCCTCAATCTTAATCCATTCTGACTGATAAAGGACCTCCACATCCTCTGTAAACCAAATCAATCCAAACCCCTCCTTGTTATGCTGCTTAGAGCCAATGTGGTAAACAGAAGATGGGGGGAGCGTGAGAGCAATTCTGACTGTTGTCTAAATAAGAATGTCTCAGGACTCATCTTTATCGCAAGCTGGGGGATATTGTCAATGAGAAGCTGTTCCCACACTACATCATGTCATCTGCCTACAAAGGCAGCCTGCAGGCAAAAAAGCCCAGTGCCAAGCAAGCTGAGAATAAGTAATGGAGGCTGCAAGCATGACCCTTACAGCAACGGCAGTGGGCAGCAGGCAGCCACAGCTCCTGGCTCATGAGACACTTTGAAGAAAGTACATGGAGCATGGGTGAGAAAAAAATTGAGGGGTGTAGAGCCAGAATAACCTCATGCTTTGGGCACCTGCAAAAAACACTTTGGACAGGATCCAGCTGTTGCGTTAACTTCTAACCCACCTTGAGAAATACCTTTTATGCCCTTCCCCCTGAAGTGAGGACGCTTGAAAAACTGACTGCTTTGTTTTCATGTTTCTCAAAGGTTTCCGCAACATGTAACTTTCTCGCTTGTCTCTTTTTTTTTTTTTTTTTTTTTTTAAACTAGCATAATGCTTTGGTCACCTTGTTGGTAAAGGAAAAAGAAATCATTCCACTTCTCCATCGGGGTGATTATCTGCTGCAACAAGCCTTTGTCTTTGTTCTCAGGTACATCACGTTCCTGTAGAAGTCTAAAAGGCAATTGGGAATGGAGGAAAGACTCTCTCCTAAAGGAGACAGAAAATTCCCACGTAACTGATAAGAGTTCCCTATCACTTTCGAAACATAAGTGTATAAGTAGAGCCCTGCAAATCCATGGATTTATATCCATGCGTATCCACACCTGCAGATATCTGTGGCTCATTGTTGCTCATGTGGATGCGGATGTAAATTCTGTATCTAGAACACCCTGCAAATCTGTGGATATTCACTTTTTGATCTATGGGTCATTTTTGTGGATATGAACACAGATACAAATAAAAATTTTGTAGCCGCACAGGACTGTGTGTAGGAATAATTCCAAGGGACTTGGGTAGAAAATGTGAACCATTCGCTTTGGGAAGGGCCTTTAAGGACATGTGTGATGTTGCATACAACTAGATGAAATTATTCTAATTTTTAAAAAACAAACAAGAACAGACAAAGGTTTCATGCAGCAAATAAATGCATCAGAGAATCTGAGTCATCCCAAAAAGTGCCCAGGTAGGCTATTATGGGACGCCCTACAGTGCACAAGCAGGAAACCTAGGAAAGAATATGCCACAACAGCAAACTGGAAGCTAGATGGAAGAGCATAAACTCGTCTGGTCCTGTATGCTGAGTATGGTTCAGTATGAACAAGTAGCCAAGTTTCAAATTGGGAGTGACATTTTCTAAAGCACCTATGGAACTTGGGAGCTTAAATCCCATTGACTTTCAGTGAGTTTTACCCTTGAGCTTCATTTGATTCAACTCTTTTTCCCCCAACCCCCACTGTCGATAATTGCAACTCAGGCAGGTGGAGTTATGGCTGATGGTCGGATCTTACAGATGGCAGCTTGATGGGCGGGTGAACTTGAACCATTTCCTTTTTTTCAGTTTGGATTTTTTGGTGAAAGGCAAGATGAATCATATCACATGTAGTCCCAGTGCAGACATTACAAGTATATTCCACCTCCTCACAATTATCACTTACTACTTGTTTTATAGTAGCACCCAGAGGTGCCTTGCTGTTCCTCTGCATTTTAAGGACACATTGTAAATCAGAATATCCAGGATACAACTTCCTAAGCATTATTCGGGATGGATGGAAATCATCATCTATTTGTATTCTGGTATCACCTAAAAGCACTCTGAGGACCTAATGGCATTATAGCACCCTATGAATGTGGAATGACAATAATCTCTTCTGAGCTTTTCCAGGCTACTTCTAGACTACAGAGTTTTTCCAGGATACCAGAAAAAACTCTGCTGCGTCAGGGAACCCGTCTGCTCTTCCAACATTTTTTGTGGAAGAGCAAACGCACTCTTTTGGAAGCACATGTATTCCTCGTTCCACGAGGAATAAGCGTTCTTTCGCAAGAGGAGGTTTTTCCAAAATTTGGCCCAGTGTAGACGGGCCAAATTTTGGAAAAGCCTCTTCCGAAAAAGTAATTGGAAAAAGGTACACGAATTGCGGAGCGCAATCTGCCTACCTTTATCTGATAAAACTCCGTAGTCTAGACGTAGCCCCAGTGATTAATGTTTTGTCATTGTTATTTGTAGTTTTTCAACATGTGACAAGTTCATTTTCCAGAATAGGAGGATACACTGGTGTTTACCAAACGTCCAGGTTTCCATCCAGTACAGTAACAAGCACTATAATTCCACATTATCTGCATTACTGGCCTGGTTTTACACAAATAAATACTTCTAAATTAGATCTCAATCTGGCAAGTCCTCACTCATGTGAACAGTAGTTCTAACTGTAATGGGGTTACTCCAGCGAGCCAGAGTTACTAGGGACCTTTATCTTTTATATTATTGTAAGCCATTGCCAAATTAAATTCTTCTCCAACAGAGTCCCCCGATAATCGCTGCCACAGCCTTTCCTGGCTCATATGTTGAATAGTCATCTCCACATAATGCTGAACATTTGTACATGTTGAATCTATCACTAAAGACCTATATTTTAAAATTATGGGGAAGCTCTGGCTAGTTGCAATATGCGCCTTAACTGCTTCTATTTTATTTTGCACTCTCGTTCTAAAGTTACACAAAAGTTATTCCCCTCACCACTAAAATCACAATGTCACCCACACTGAACTCTCTTAGCAACCAACTGCTGCAAAAAAAAACCCATATTACATTATCATTTCTTAGCACTAATGTATGTATGTATGTATGTAGCCTGAACGTATTTCTTCCAAGCCCTGGGCTAAACGCAGATGGGCCTTGTGCAATAAAACCAGCTTCTTGTCTGGGCAAGTTCCTTCACTGTAAGTTTTTATTCAAGATCACATAGACCATACCATAATTGCCACATTCACTTAAAACATTAATCATAAAGGCTAAAAGCTTCCATGCAAGAACACTCATCT
Organism: Pelodiscus sinensis; assembly: GCF_052426305.1. Lineage (NCBI taxonomy): Eukaryota > Metazoa > Chordata > Testudines > Trionychidae > Pelodiscus > Pelodiscus sinensis. The sequence goes on from NC_143065.1 coordinate 32,946,317, forward strand.
CTGTAGTGCTATTCTTAAGGAGGGGCTTCTGCAAACCTGCTGAACCACAGGTAATGCTAAAGAACATGCATCTTGTATGCGCAAGTGATCCCTGATGGCAACAGGACTCATTTCCATGAGTGTGAGAAAACAAGGAGACTCTTCACCAGGCAACAAGCCTCACTTAAAGTGCCAGACAGATGCAAAACTACAGCGTCACTCCGCACTTCTCAAAACTCCTCCAGTAATCCAAGTACTGTATTGCATGTGGGAGAGGAGCAGACAGACACTGGCAGTCTCCCAAGATAATGTCCAGCTTAGAAAGGCAGCTGTTCTCCTATTAACCCTTTCATTGGCAGAGTTCTTTGGGGTGGGAGGGAGAGAGGTGAGCAAGATGAAATAATTGTTATTTATGTAAAAACACTTCCATAGCGGGACTCTGGAACCACCAGCTTGCCAAGGGTTTAAGTCAGGTCTATCCCTCTGGCAATGGAATAAAAGGCCAAATTCATCCTTGAAGTAACTTCTATGGGATGATATCATGGATGAACTTGGCCCCCCCAAGAGGTTAAATTAACAGCTGCTGTTCTTGAATCCCCAAGCTGCAGCAGATGAGCGAGCCCTGGAAAAGTTCACAATGTATTAAAGCCTTTATGTAACAGAAGACTCAATGCCAAAGAACATGTCAGAGTGGGTCTTATAATTACAATATGCCAATGCCTCCTCTTTACCTTTGCACACTTAATTATGAGGTCATCATACCTTGCACCCCTTCCAACTTGGCCAGGACAACGAATGAAATTCGGTCTTAGACACTCAGGTCTTAGACACTTTTCAAGAATTCATTAGGAGAGTAACATTTCACTTATTCCCATCTTCCCTTTACACATTTTGTGTGTTTTGCTTTTCCGTAGGATGACTTTTAATTAATTGATTTGTTAATTACATCAAGGACAGGCTGTGGGTAAAGACTGGAACAATGATTTTACTGAGTCACTCTTTGAACTGACTCAAGCAATTTGTGTTAGTATAAATGATACTGGAATGTCATCACTGAGCTAGAGAAATAAGGTAGGTAAGGTAATCCGCTTTATTGGAATAACTTCTATTGGTGGCCGGGACAAGTTTTTGAGCTTCCCAGAGCTCGCCTGTAGGTTTCTGAGCGACTGATTAAACAAAATTTTTACCAGCTCACAAAATGTATCCCAGGATCCTGCAGACTAGCATGTAAACTAACAGCAGCACACATTTTTCTTTAACACTCCACATTTAGTCTTTGGAAGGCTGTTTTGCACACTCGTAGCCAAGGCTCCAACACTGTGCCAAGGCGCTCAATGGCTTTTAGAAAGATTAACTTCTTTAACAGGCATAAACAGCAAAGGTTCAGCTACAACTAGTAAGGGTGAACGGAAGCAGGCAACATCACTGAAGGGGGGAGGTGGCGGCGGCATAGGGAGATATCATGTAACATCCTACTGAAGCTGATACAGCTATCTGTAAGATATCACTCAAAGCAGGAAAGCTCCAAATTTAATGGACTACCCACGTTTGGTTTCGTTCAGTTTGTGGAGTGTTATTCTTCACATACCAAAAAGGGGGTGGGGGGAGGGGAAGAGAAGAAATAAAGAAGAAAACTGGCATTCCACAGTTAAGAAAACTGGCAAAAGACAATACTTGTAAGCAGGCTCCAAGAGTAAGCACAGAAAGCATCTAAACACAGAATCCTGGCTGCAGTGCTGACGGAGAAGTTCATGAAAGCTAGTGCCCCTCAGATTCTGGAAAGGATGTAAGGTCACTGGGATCTCTCTCAGCACTCAGCTCAATTCTTTCTGGGCACTGACCCATCAATTCTCATCCCAACACCAGAGCCTCTTGTAAAACTATTTATTTTAGGAGTGGACCCCAACACATCTTGGAGACACTGAGCTGGACTTAACAAGAAACCCTGTATAATCACAGCAGAAGGACATTTCACAACATCTGAACTAATGCTACAATAATTATGCTGCCAATTCTGCTCCCATTCCCCTCACGGGGGGGGAACAAAACCAGCAACCACCACCACTATGCATGAAGTCTGGATTACTGCTTTTCAAGGCAAATGCTCGAGAGCCAGCCCAACTGACACGTGAACATCTGACTCGCTGTTTTCCTCCCTCATTTTATTTTCAACTGAAATTCATGCAAGTGTTCCGGCATTATCATTTCTTTAGTGGATGAACAAGCATCTACCCTAAGATAAAGTGCAGCTATGACTGTACGTTTCAGAATAAATATCCAGGAATGAGGTACACCCTGATAAATAGCTGGCACTACACCACAACTCACAAGTACCCTTCCACCATGCACTGACTGCTAGCTGGGCCAAAAGAATTACTCTGTCGCTAGACTCCTTTCTGTCACGCTGTGATACAAAGAAAGCTGAATTGGAGTATATAGGAACCTGCTGGAAACTATTCATGCATGTTTCCATTGATACACAAAACACTGATAGCTTCACAAGAAAAACCCTGAGCTCTGTAACCTCGGTCTATTCCATTTCATTTAGTTCAAAGAGAGCGACACTAGCAGGTCTGATCAAATTTCTCACTTTATTCAGGCCAGAATGAAGGACTCGGCTGAGCAAGGAAAAGAGAGAGATCAAGTTATATGATCTTTCTTTTCTTCAAAGGATGATTTAGACAAACATCTTTGTACCACTGCCTCACAAACCAGAGAATCACTGGCACCAAAAGGTTTCAATTTGGTTATAGCAGAGGGTTTTGAGCTAGACAGCTTTAACCCGAGTAAATGATTTAATATCACCAACTTTCTCGTGAGAATGCCCAGTGTTGTTACTTTTAAGACTAGATGATAATAAAACTACAGCCTTTTAAAAATCCTACTTACTGGCTTGCTCAGAGCCACTAGAAAATTTTTCAGGTGAGTGCAACCACTGTGATCAACTCACTGCCTGTCCCACTCCAGGGAGAGCTCAAAACTTCCAGCAGACTCACCTGTATCTAAGGAAGTAGGTAGAGCAGAATTTCCAGCCTTTCTGTGGGGCCTGGAAGTAGAGGAGGGAGGTGCCTGCCACCATGAGATGACTTGAGGCCTGACTTGGATATAGAGACGACTGCAATTCTACGTGGGTGGAAGCAGGGCTGAAATGGTCAGTGATTCTAAGAAAGTCCAACTGGGTTAGAGGGATTAAGGAGACTACTGCATGCCTTAAAGACCTGCTGTTGAGAACCACCATTGCATGGTGGAGAAGAACATAAGAATGGCCATACTAGGTTAGGTGAAAGGCCAGCATCCTGTCTTCTGACAGTGGCTAGTGCAAGCTGCCCCCGAGGGAATGAACAGGACAGGTAATCATCAAGTGATCCATACCCTGTCACTCATCCCAGCCAGCTTCTGGCAAACAGAGGTTAGAAACACCAAGGCTGTGTCTACACTGCACCCCTTGTCCGGAAAAGGGATGCAGATTAGACACATCGGAATAGCAAAATCCGCGGGGGATTTAAATATCCCCCGTGGCATTTGCATTTACATGGCTGCCGCTTTTTTCCTGCTTGGGGATAAGCCGGAGAAAAGCGCCAGTCTAGTCGTTATTCTCTGGAAAATAAGCCCTTTTCCGGAGGATCTCTTATTCCTACTTTCAAGTACTATTCAAGTAGTAATAAGAGATCCTCTAGAAAAGGGCTTATTTTCCGGAGAATCACGTCTAGACTGGCACTTTTCTTCGGCTTATCCCCAAGACTGAAAAAAGCGGCAGCCATGTAAATGCAAATGCTGTGGGGGATATTTAAATCCCCTGCGGATTTTGCTATTCCGATGTGTCTAATCTGCATCCCTTTTCCGGAAAAGGGGTGCAGTGTAGACACAGCCCAATCGTGTCCATCCTGGTTAATAGTAATTGATGGACCTATGCTCCACGAATCTGTATAGTTCTTGTAAAGTCTTTTAACATCCTGGCAAAGAGTTCCACAGATTCACTGTGAGTTGTGTGAAGAAATGTTTCCTTTTATTTGTTTTAACCCTGCTGCCTATTAATTTCATTTGGAGAGCCCCTAGTTCTTGTGTTATGAGAAGGAGTAAACAGTACTTCACTTATCTACTTTCTTCTCACCAGCCATGATTTTATAGACCTCAGTCATATCCCCTTTTAATCATCTCTTTTTCCAAGCTGAAAAGTCCCATCTTTTCTCATCTTATTCATTTCTCATCATACAGAAGCCGTTCCATACCTCTAATAGTTTTTGTTGACCTTTTCCAAACCTTTTCCAATAAGTCTTTTTTGAGATGGGGCAACATCATCTGCACACAGTATTCAAGATGAGGGCAGACCATGGATTCTGAGAGACAATATTGATATTCTCTGTCATATTCTCTATTCCATTCTTAATAATTCCCAACACTGAGTGCTTTTTAGACTGCCATTGCACACTGAGTGGATGTTTTCAGAGAACCATCCAGAAAGACTCCAAGATCTCTTTCTTGAGTGATAACAGCTAATTTAAATCCCATCATTTTATATGTATAGTTGGAATTGTGTTTTTCAATGAGCATTACTTTGCATTTATCAGTACTGAATTTCATCTGCTATTTTGCTGTCCAGTTTTGAAAGATCTTTTTGTAGTTGTTCACAGTCTGCCTGGGACTTAACTATCTTAAGTTGTTTTGTATCAACTGCAAGTTTTGCCACCTCACTGTTTATCCCTTTCTCCAGATCATTTATGAATATGTTGAACAGGACTGGTCCCAGAACAGACCCTGGGGATAACACTAGTAACTTCTCTCCACTGCAAACAGACCATTTATACTTACTCTTTGTATCCAATCCAGGAGAGGATGTTCCTCTTATCTTAGGACAGCTTATTGAAATTGGAAGGGAAGAGAAAAGAGGATTGATTGACTTGGAAAGAAAAATAACTGACAACTGTTATATACTTAGAAAGGAGAACAAATGGAATGGCAAGTGAGTAAGGTGGAGTGTGCATTACAAAGCCAAGGGGCTCAACAGTGAATTTCAAGTGGTGAGAGTTTGCAAGTGAGGGAGAAGGGTGTATGTGCAAGTAACATACTGCACATTTCTCTGTCATTTTTCAATTAAATTGCTTAAGATATATTAGGGATGTGTGTATTTTTGGTGCAGTTTGATTACATGATCACATATTTCCTCTTTCTTAATCGCAAAAAAAAAGCCCCTTCCTCATCCAGTAGCCAGGCTGCATTGTTCTCAGTCAATTAGACTGCTGTTCAGTTTTCAGTTGTATACTAATTGACTGAAGTGTGGCCTTAGGTCTTACAAAATGCTCACAAACCAACCTGTGTAAATGAAGCCATTTCCATGAGCCCTGTTTTATTCATCCGCCAACTGTATGCTGAACAAGGCAGCGATCCTATATAAAAGGTAGTATGCAGTTATGTTAATAAATAATGCATTCATTACTGTTTACACACATGTCAATTATAAGTTTGTATGAGTGACTGGAAATTCCTGACTGAAGGCTACAATTTGTAACACTATCACCCTTTAAAGTAGGTTTTATATTTCCTAGCATTTTAATAAAACAAAAAATCCGTATCATGTACAGTTCTTTGCTAGGCACCAGCAGAATGATCCTGTTATCCCCCTACCCCCAGCTCAACTTCTCACTTCCAGATTCACTTTTATACAGTGTATGAAATAAGGCAACCATCTCTCTAGCTTACCCCATATGTTAAACTTATAAACATGCCTGTACAGCATCAAAGGATGAATCAATGATCTCTTGATGGTCCCATGATACATAAACAGCATGTACATGCAGAGTACTTTTCAAAAATCCTTGTAAATCAGACAAATTTTTATAGGAACAAATGAGGTGTACCAGCAGTCAGGGGACTACATCCTTATTAGATCTCGAGTTTTTACCACCATTAGCAGAAAGTCAAGTACATTTTTTTCTTAAAATGTATTCTTTCACTACTCATCACTCTCAAAAAAGCCCAACTAATAATTCTTCAAACTTTCAAAAAATAGTCACATCTAGGCTATGAGCAAACATGCTAAATTCAGCCCCAAAGATATAAGTGCCTAAATTCATCCATGACATACTTGCAAGCAACTGAGAACAAATTATTAAAATGAAATTCCTTGTGCAACTTTAACTGGAGACTGCATCACTCTGATCTATATAAAGTATCTTTTTGTCAATTGGTTAACTGAGACAGAACAATTAAGGAGAACAAAAATCCATGGATATCTACTTTATATCTAGGGGTATCTGCATCCTCATCTCACTTTTGCGGATATGAATGCAGATATAAATTTTGTATTTAAAACCTTGCTAATCTGCAGAGATCTACTTTATATCCACAGATGCGGATGCAGATATCCACAGATCATTTTTGCAAATGCAGATTGTGATACCAATTTTTATCCATGCAGGGCTCTACAATTAAGTCACTTTCCCAAGGTGAACTCATTTAAAGCAGGTACCCCTTTTGTCTCCTTCACATGCTCTTACCACTTTAACAGGCTCATCAGCACATTCGTGGAGCCATTCTCAATACAGTAAACTTCAGATAATCCGGCACCTTTGGGACCCACGGAGTGCCGGATTATCAGAGATACTACCCCAGACTCCTCATAGCCCCCCCTTCCGTTAGTCTGCCTCTGCCCCAGGCGTCCCTCATTCAGCTGCTGCTGAAACTGACCAGCAGCGGCTGAATAGGGGACACCTGCTGCAGAGCAGCTGGAGTGCTGCTGGGTTGGTCAGATAGCGCCGATCCTTGGCGCGGTGAGACCAACCCAGCAGCACCCCAGCTGCTTTGCCCCAGGTGTCCCCAAGTCAGACGCTGCTGAAACTGACCAGCGGCTGACTCCAGGAAGCCTGGGGCAGAGCAGCAGCTCTGCCCCAGGCTTCCTGGAGTCAGCTGCTGGTCAGTTTCAGCAGCGGCTGAATCGGGGACACCTGGGGTGCTGCCCAGTTGGTCCCGCAGCCCCGAGGGGCAGCGCTAGGGGACCTACCCGGCAGCACCCCAGCTGCTCTGCCCCTGGCTTCCCCGATTCAGCCTCTGGTCAGTTTTAGCAGCGGCTGAATAGGGGAAGCTGGGGGCAGAGCAGCTCCAATGGTCCGGCTGCCCGGAGCACTTCCAGGTTCCTGATGGTGCTGGACCATCGGAGTTTTACTGTAGTTTCTCTTGAACAGTCTCACATTGAGAGATAATGAAGATAATTCACATGCAAATATGATGCTGATGTGCATGCAGCCACTCAATATTTTTTAAGACATCCAACCAGTGTGGCAATAATAGCTAACCCACAAATCAAAAGGAAAATTATATACACATGTGAGAGAACATCTTGTTTTGGTACATGGCAGAGAGATTTCTTGATAATATGAGGGTATCAAAGTAAGCTAAAGAAGAGATCTATTATTAAGAGATCTATTATTAAGCTCTCTTTGCCAAAGCAATGCTCCCTATGTTATGTTTTCCAGGGCTTTATGCAATCTAGTTTTAAGGTTTCAAAATAGAACACTTTCTTTCAAGAGCAGCTATGATAGCAAAGAGAATTCAGGGATGGAACCTATTAAAGTGCTGAGAACCCTCAACTTGCACCAATGTAAAGGTCCTCTGGCAATCTATTTGTTGACCCTATAATTTTTAAACTTTAACCTGTGCCCGACATAATGCACACATGCTCACAATCTTGTGGCACATAACATATTAAATATACCTGATCGATTTGATTTGTGTGTCATATCTATGATTTGTGTGTGTCATTTATAGTTCTATTTTAAAACCAGAGCTTCATAGAAAGTGCATGAGTGCACAGTTAGCTTAAAGGGCTTTGACATGGATTTAAGTCAGAAGGAACAGTTGCACCTGACCACTGCAGGGGCAGCTGAAATAAAGCCAACCTGACTAGCTTAGTTTAGTATTAATATATCTAATGGGATACACCTAGAACTCCATGTATACTTGGAAACATGCACAGAATTCTTTAAAGCCTTTGTTTTGCAATAAAATGTTACCCCTTGTTCCTTGAGGGCCAGAGGGACTGCACAGGTCACGGGCCTGCAGATGAAGTATTGTACACAGAACGTAGCATACAGACGCTCTGAAATCACTGAATAAGTCATGTGTGGACTGGGCTGAGCATTCAAGATTCTCTCTCACTCAAAATATTGGCAATGGGAAATAGCTACATTAAGGACACACACTGAGAATGAATTAACTGCCGAGGCAAAGGGGAAATCTAGTCATAGCTTATAAATACATATGTTCCTTTTTAATATAACTACACTAAAAGCCTTCCGATATGAAGTCATTTTGTTTTGTACAGGGAAAGAGTGAGATGACTGAACAGCTACTACGCTATGCAGTGTGAGATGCTGAAATAAAAGTGAGAGGGTATTTGGGGAATGGGATCTGAATCCTCTCTCTCGTGTTATTTGTGCACACCAGCCCACCAGTCAAGGCTTTCCTGGTTAACAGGGTTTTCTATTTGAACAAAGCAAACATTCACTTACAGTCCTTATGGGTCTGCATTCTCTTATAACTCATTTATACCCACAAACATGAACAGGTGAAGGGTTCAGTAACTGCAAAGGCACAACTTTCAAAACAAAACAAAAAACCTGTAGGATTTGCAAGGGAGGACAAAGAGAAGGAAAAGCTGAGGTTCTGTTTGTTTTCAGAGATGGAAACGAAGTTCAAGTTAATAAATACCACATGTAGCCATCTTAAGCAGTTATAGAAACAGATTTCATTAAACACCAAGTTATTCCACTATAGGCAGCTGTTCAGAGAAGCTTTATGATAGCGTGATACACACACACACACACACACACACACACACACACACACACACACACACGTTGCTGAAGAGTCAAAAAAGTTGATACCCCTTTTGCATTAAGGCATCTTCAAAGACAGGCACAACCCAACCATTTGCCATCGGAATGCATCAACACACTCTAGTTGAGCAAGGTGTGATTTATTTAAAAATAATGTTGTGGTTTTAACCACATTTAAAAAAAAAAAAGTTACCATTACCAGTCATTGACATGAAAGTCAAGAGGGAAATAAAGTCAATATCACACTTTGAAATGAGTTAATATTTAGTTTCGGTCCTACTGCTGTGCATTCCCCCACACATCCCTCTCTTCGGAATACATGTGGGTATGAAATCTAGATAGGGGAAGTCACACTCTAAAGCAATTTTCCTTGTGGCCCTCCATCTGCCTGTAGTCATCTGTTTTCACCTGTCGTCTCATGTCTTGTATTTAGATTGTCAGTTCTTGGGGGACAGGGATTGTCTTTGTTCTGTGTTTTTCTGAGCCAGCCTTGCACAATGGGGTCCCGATCCATGGCCAGGGCTCCAAGGAGCTGCCTCACTACAAATAATAGTAGTGATAACTGCATGAGGCTGTGTAAGCACAATAATAAAAAGCAAACAAACAATTTGGACACTGTGACAGGTTACGGGTCTGCCATTTTTAGTACCCTTATTGACATCCGTGCTGCTGCCTCCCCTCTCCATACACAAGCAGTACAAGAGTACTTGCCTTGGGTTTTTATGGGCAGTACAATGCACCAGTTATTAAGGAGAGAAAAAGGATACAAAAAACAGCAGACTATGAGTGATCAGCTGCAAAACTAAGAATTTACTAATAAGCTCAAGACCTATAAACTTTGATTCTGAAGAAAGATGATCTTCTCCAACTCTGATGCCAACTGGGTCAGACAGAGGAAGCATCTCAGCAATCTTCCAAGCCAAAGCAGATGGGGAAATGAATAAAATACTACACGAGCAACTAAAAGAAAACATGTTTCTGTGCTTTTCAGCTTGTTATGACCTAACACAAGTGGGTTAGACAGTGTCTCTAACTTTTACATGAACACAAAGGTTTGCATCTAAAGTAGGGATGTAAAATCCCATTCAAGTAGTTAATTGATTATCCTTAAGTTTAACTGGTTAACAGCTGCATGCAGGGGCCAGCAGCAGCCCATCATGTAGGAGGAGTGGGGTCCCACTTAATCGATTAACCAGTTAAACCTAAGGTTTAACCAGTTAATTAACTGGGATTTAACATCCCTACTACACAGAAGCTCTACAGTCAAGACAAGAGAGCAGGTAGCTTGAGGCGTAAATTTTGTTAAGAAAAAAAAATACTATGTTCAGTGTTAGAATAAAGCAATTTTTGCTAGATTCTTTACAATCATGTGAGCAATATTACACTACTATAGATATTTTAATCCATTATAATGATATCTAGAATATTTATACACAATCACAGCATGCATTTGCTATAAAGTACTCTCCTCCAGCACATAATGAGAAAACAAGCTACAACAACAAAAAGAACACAGTAGTCCATACATTCCACATAAGTCTCCTGCTCTGAATGCACATACAGAACCTTCCCCCCAGGACTTTATAAGTGTCTTTTTTCAGGCTTCACATGACTTTCCATGCTTTGGGCCAAGACCATCTCCACATTCAGGGATGCATCTCTAGCACAGGATAACCTCACATGCCCAAGTGGTCAAACCTAAAACCAAATAAGCTTTCCCAGGGTGATACTTATGGGTTTGGGAATCACTCCATCTACCTCAGCAAAATAAAAAGATCACCAGCTGCAGTGACACAACATGTTAACCATAAAACAATAGAACTTTTGGCCAACATGCACCCTACCCTGCATTAAGGGCAAACATATAATTTTCTACTGTATGTTTCCTAAGACACCTACAGCCTCTGTTGGATCCACGGTAAGGAGGGACTCCCTTCAATATTAGGGTTTTTTTGAGTAACCAGTAGAGATTTTGTAATACCAGTGGAAGTAGGAGGAAAGGGTAGTAAGAAAGAGGTCTAGAAATTATTTACCCTGTCCATACCATGGATACATGCCCAGGAAGATTTCAACTGAATGCCTTTAAAACAGTGGTAAATAGCTTATTAGTGTAGTTAATTGCATGATTTAGCTGAGGAGTTGCACAGACAACCAAAGACAATGCACAGCAATGAGCAAAGAAAATACAGGCAGTCCCCGGGTTACGTACAAGATAGGGACTGTAGGTTTGTTCTTAAGTTGAATCTGTATGTAAGTCGGAACTGGCGTCCAAATTCAGCCGCTGCTGAAACTGATCAGTTTCAACAGTGGCTGAATCTGGACGCCAGTTCTGACTTACATACAGATTCAACTTAAGAACCCCAGGCATCCCCAAGTCAGTTGCTGCTGAAACTGATCAGCGGCTGATTCCAGGAAGCCCGGGGCAGGGGCTTCCTGTAGTCAGCCACTGGTCATTTTCAGCAGCTGCTGACTAGGGGACACCTGGGGCAGAGCAGCTGGGGTGCTGCTGGGTTGGTCCAGTGGCACCCAGAGCGGCGCTACGGGACCAACCAGCAGCGCCCCAGCTGCTGTACCACAGGCGTCCGGAGCAAAGCTGTGGAGCACGGGGGCAGCGGGACAGCCCAGACGCGCCGTGGCTATCCTGCTGCCCTCGGGCTCCGTGGCTTTGCTCTGCTTTGCTCCCCCTCCCCCTGGTCTGCAGACCAGGGGGACGGGGAGCAAAGCGGCGGAACACGCGGGCAGCGGGACAGCCCAGACGCGCCGTGGCTATCCTGCTGCCCTCGGGCTCTGCGGCTTTGCTCTGCTCTGCTCCCCGTCCGCCAGGTCTGCAGACCAGGGGGAGGGGGAGCAGAGTAGAGCAGAGCGGTGGAACGCGCGGCCAGCTGACAGCCCAGACGCGTCTGGGCTGTCAGCTGGCCGCGTGCTCCGCTCTGCTTTCCCCCCCCCCCCCATGGTTTGCAGACCAGGGGAGGGGGAGCAGAGCGGAGCAGAGCAGAGCGGCAGAACGCGCGGCCAGCTGACAGCCCAGATGCATCTGGGCTGTCAGCTGGCCGCGTGCCCCGCTCTGCTCCCCCCCCCCCCGCAGATCAGGGGGAGGGGGAGCAGAGCGGAGCACATCAGAGCGGCGGAACGCGCGGCCAGCTGACAGCCCAGACGCGTCTGGGCTGTCAGCTGGCCGCGTGCTCCGCTCTGCTCCCCCTCCCCCTGGTCTGCAGACCAGGGGGAGGGGGAGCAGAGCGGAGCGGAGCAGAGCGGCAGAACGCAAGGCCAGCTGACAGCCCAGACGCATCTGGGCTGTCAGCTGGCTGCGCGTTCCGCCGCTCTGCTCTGCTCCGCTCTGCTCCCCCTCCCCCTGGTCTGCAGAGGGGGGGGGAGCAGAGCGGAGCGCGTGGCCAGCTGACAGCCCAGACGCGTCTGGGCTGTCAGCTGGCCGCGCGTTCCGCCGCCGCTTTGCTTCCTCTCCCTGGTCTGCTCGAGACCAGGGAGAGGAAGTGCCCCGTTCGTAACTGCGGATATAAGTCGGATCCGCGTAACTCGGGGACTGCCTGTATACATGAAGGGGAATGAAGGGAATTTTTCCACTGCCTCCTTTGGGAAGCAGCTACTGAGGCAGAGCAGACATTACATTGGTAGCCCCTTTAATGCTTTTGTCTAAAATTCCCTGTGGAGAATGCAGAGTTGTAGCGCGTGCGCGCGCACACACACACACACACACACACACACACACACGTTTATATTGTTAGTGCACCGCATGGATACAAAATTTGTAGTATCTGCATTCATATCTGCAAAAATCAGACACGGATATCCACAAATTTGCAGAATCAACTAGGGATATAAGTGACTAGTTGACTACTCAACTAGTCACCTGCCCCTCTCTTCTGCTGCCTCTGTATCACAGAGAGCGGGGGGGGGGGGGCAGGGGAAGAGCAGAAGCCAGTGCTGGAGAGAGCCGGCTAAAGCCGGTTACCCCCACCACTGTCTTTGTGGTGTGAGGAGGGGGGTGAGGAGGGGAAGCAGAGCCGCAGCGGTCCTGGGGGTGGCACGAGCTGGGATTATGATCAGTCCCAGCTTGCGCCACCCCTAGGAGCTAACCCCACTGCAACTCTGCACTTTAAATGTAATAAGACCCAGACGGGCTCTTACTACATTTAAAGTTCAGAGCCGCAGCAGGAGTGTGTCCCCCATATTGACTAGTCTATGGTAAATCCATCGACTACTCGATTAGTTAATTAACTAATACTTAACATCCCTAGTCTCAACTGAGGACATTTTGGGACCAAACCTCAACAATGGCAAAAACAGAACTATTACACAGCCAGTTGCAATGTTGCAGCTCCTAGGATGGTATGTATGGATCCTATTCTGTCAGCGTACAAGAGACTCATGAGTGTTACCCTATGAACTCCATATATTATTTAACAGGGTGCTGCACAGAAAACTGCAAGCTAAACAACCATCATTTGGAGCCTTGAGACACCTGAAAAAACCTCCAGAGTCCAATATAGGGACATTAACGGGTTACCCAGTAATCCGGAGCAATCCCCTGCCTGCAGCTCAGGTGCCCCCATGGGCTGGGAACTGGCAGCCCCTGTATAGGGGCTGGGAGTCGTGGTGGCACCAGCAGCGCCCCCACATGGGACTGGAATCAGCTGGGCTAGAGCTGCCCCTGCCTGCAGCAGGGGCCACTCTAGCCTGACCCCAGCAGGTGGGGGGGTGGGCATTCTCTCTACCCACACCCTGTTAAACTGTTAAATGCAGTGTTAGCTCTACGTTTAACTGTTTAACCAATTAAACAGGTTTTTACATCTCTAGTCCAAAGCAGCTTAAATTATGTGTGTAACCAGAACTATCGATTTTGGAGAGAAGTATTAAGTATTACGCAGATTTTAATTTACGGGAGTAAATAAATACAAAAAAGAAGAGGAAGTCCGCAGTGAGAAAATCCACTTCCATTGCACAGGGTTGTCTGTTTGACATGGGAGAACACAGTAAAGGAGAATTTTTAACATGGGTGATCTGACAAGCTAAAGCATACACACCCTGGGAGCAGGAGCAAATTTAAAACAAGGACCTTCCAAAATGGTGTACTGTCGGCATCAGCAAAGCACCATGACAAATGTGAATTAAAATAAAGAAGTCATGACCCTTCATAAATGTAGGGCTTTATCAAGGTTCCACTGTAAAAAACTGAGATCATCTACATCTAATAGCCCATTAAACCTGTTACAAATAATTATTAAATCAAAGGAGGAAAAAACAATGTCAGCCTTGTGTGTGTTTCATTGTTGAATAATGACACTGTTTACCTTTCTTGTGTAAAGTATTACTGCTCTGGATCCAACTTAAAAGCACAGCAGATGACAGATTTAATTATATCTTTCCCTCTTAGCTACTAGTCTCTGGGTTATTTATTAACTAGGCCTGCATATATTCATAGTTTTGACTTGCCGTCTAATATAAAAGTCTGCCTGGGCACTTTTATGCTATGTTCCTTTATTAATCTGTGGTGGTTTTTTCCCCTCTGGACCCACTAAAATGTCAATACAACCTCTGGGCTGTGATTTAGTCAGAGCTCATGAACTAAGCACAGTAAGGATAGATCAATAATTCAAATGAGAAACCACAAAGAGAAAATGCCACAGATGTGTTGCAATAGCTCTGTAGGTGTTACCACTCTCTCTAGCTGTGTCTCCACTAGCATTTTGTTGTCTGACACCCCACTTTGGAACTACCAAAGTAACAACATGGTACTAGCACATAGTGTATGAAATCACTATCTTCCCTCCTTAGAAGAAATAGTCAAAACTGGTCATATCCTCTCTTATTCCAGCTAGCGATAAAAGTTGGCTTGGAGTTTGTCAGCTATAAGAGCCAAGGCTGGCACTTGGTTCCTTCTCTGTTCCTGCTATTTAGGGCTCTACTTGACTAGATGGAGAAGCTAGACCTGCTCCTATGGGAGGAAGATGAGAGCAAAGAAGCAGACCGGCTTTTGCCCAGGCGAGCCACTGGAAAGGGGAGGGAAGGTCTTTTCTCCTAGATATCCTGGAAAATGATATTTCCAAAGCTGCCTAGGATCTCTACACTACTAGGGGTCAGTCAGTGTTCTAATGACATTCCCTACACCTGCCCCCTCAATTAACTCAGAGGACTCAACAAGCTAGAAAAGAGGATCCAGAATTCCCATGCATAGCCAAATTGAGTCCTGAGCTCTATCATTCAGGCTGTATCTCCAGGAGGTCTCTAACTCCTGTTGACTGGCTTTGGAAACTTCCATTTATAGGACTCTTTCAAGACAGCTGTTTTAGATAGATGCAGAAGATAGCAGTGTCTCCAACCACCACCACCACATCTAAGGGTGGCTTTTTTCAATAAATCCTCTGCCTTGCAGCCTACCAGGTCCTCCAGAGAAGAATCAGAACAGAGAAGGAGGCTGCTACTGAGTCCACTGTGAGATGACAGAACCACAACACTGAGGTAGTTTTCTAGCCTGTACGCAGGTTTCTGGATAAGGTGAGAACCACACTGTACATGGATCAATTTGAGCCAGCACCTTGGAAAGAGAGGTGGACAAGAGGAAAGAGCTAAGAGGGACCTCTTTGCAGAAAGTCAGGAAATCCCATCACCTTGCCATAAGCCTTATCTGGTTTGAGATAAGACCAAATATGTGAGGAGTCACTAGGCCCACTCCAGAGGGAAAAAAATATGGGAAAAGAGCAGACTGGAGCACAGTAGTGATTTGTTCTACACTTGGATCCACCTTACTTTCCTCAAGTCCATGGCCTTAAGTGTCAGTGGGGCCTGAGAGAAACAGGCTCTGCCAAGCCCTGGGGAACACTAAAGTCCTTGGTGAGGACCAAAGATGGCAGCAGCAGAAGCAAGGGTAATGAAGGAAAAACCTCAGACACTTTAAAGGAAAAAAAAGAAAAGAAAAGTCTACCTCAGGGTTTAAGTAGCCCCAGCACTGCAGTATCTGAGCACCTGAAGACATGAATATGCAGAACTTACTCAATTCAGAACATATGCAAATTTTTCCAATACCTGCAAGAACTTATCTAAGATTTGAAACAAGCCCCTCTCTCATCCTAAAGTGACACCTGTATACCTGGGGCAACAATGCACCCTGCATGTTTGACAGCCTGACACTCTCCAGGATAAAAAGACCAGAAAAGTACATTGGTACAGGTCAGTCTTGAGGTATATTAGCAAATCTATGTTCTAGAAGCCCTCCTGCCTATACAGTGGGCATTGCAGCAGTAAACCCCCATGTCTGGCTCACGACAACAAACCTTTATCACTCAATAGAAGGAAAACAGAATTTGTTCAGAATACTTTAAAAAACTAGATAACTATAACCCTGAATTCTGACTGAAATCAACCAGGAGCACCCATAAAAACAAGAACAGGGACAGTGTCTTCATAGTTAAACAGGGATATGATGTAGAATACACTGGTTTGCATTGTTACAGAGTATACTGGTTTGCATTGTTGCAGGGTATACTGGAATTTTATTGTTTTCTGCTTGAATGAATCCAGAGATTCAAAGTTAAATTGCTGAGCTTTGCCAAGTTCTGTATAAAAAAAAAAAAAAATCAAGCTTGTCAAGTTCCATAGGATTTGTCCTCAACACTAAACAGTCTTTTTTGGAGAAGAAAAGTGGTTCACCTGGAAAACGTGGCCCCATTTTGCAAATCAGGACTGAGTTTTCACAATGAAAATTAGGTCCCGTGCCATCTCATTACTTCCTTCTTCTCTCAGAAATCTGGCATATCTCTGATCAATTATCCCTTTGTAAATAGTTATTGTGCTAAATCTCTCTATTCTGCAACTCAATCCTTTTTAGTTGATTACATAAAGAACATTTTACAGATAAGAAAAAAAATTAAAATATCACTCCCCTAAATTGTACCACAGGCATTATCCTACTTATGTTTCATGCATATCTCTAGATTTATTTAGCTACAGCTCACATGGACAGCCAGCTGGCAGCTTACAATTACAATAAAACAAGCCATAAAAGAAAAACATGAAACGTGAATCTGTAAATACAAAAAATAATCTTGTTTCGCTTACCTAAGTAAAGTTCTCTTCAGAGAGAGTTTCTGATATTAAAATCCAAGAGAAAGACCTGAAAGAGACAGAAAAGGGCCACAAATGATTAATTTTTAATTTCACATGCCCAAAAGTGACAACACAAAAAGCTTAAAAGAAATCACTCCATTATGATACCTTTCAAGCAGACTAAGCAGTGGAAAAGGCACTATTCAGAAAGCCAGCATGTCAGTAATAAAGGCCCTGCTCTGACAACGCATTAAATGAGTTTCATACCAGTGCAAGTCCACAGACATCAATGGAAGTTTGCTGACATAACGCTAGTGTAACACAGTAGAAAACCATTACCAAAGCATGCAGCTAAGCTAGGTCACTGCCCTGTTCAGACTCTAGTTACTGGCTTTTTTTTTTTTTTTTTTTTTTTTAAAAAACAAGCCAGCAGTGCTCATCAATAAGTGGGGAGAAAACAATAAACAGGCAGCCACATAGCCTGGCAAGGGGGGAGGGAGGTGAGAATCAAATCTGTTGGTCATTACAAATATTCAGACACTCCCAGGCTGAAATTCCAACAGAAACATAGAAAGGCCCAATGTTCTGTTCAGTAT
The DNA here is from genome assembly GCF_052426305.1 of Pelodiscus sinensis. Taxonomy (NCBI): domain Eukaryota; kingdom Metazoa; phylum Chordata; order Testudines; family Trionychidae; genus Pelodiscus; species Pelodiscus sinensis. The sequence goes on from NC_143065.1 coordinate 32,963,784, forward strand.
GTGGAACCTTGCAGTCTGAGAGACATAAAATGCAGTCGAATTGAAGCAGGCATCAGGAAGGCAGCATTGGTGGCTATAGTAGCTCTTCCAAAAGAGATATGGTATGTATGTGGGGGGGGGGGGGAGGTGCGTGCACACACGCACACACAATCAGAGGCTTGCTTGTACTCACTATGAACAATAAAGAGAAAGTAAATAACCTAGATGAGTTGGATGGTATTTGGCCACTACAGTGACAAGGCTGTTTTAACCATTAGTTGAAGAGGGAGAATTATTTGTTTCCAGTATTAAAATTTGCACGTCTGGTCCTATCTGAAGGCACATCATTCACTACTTTGGTACAGCTTAGTTAGGCCGATCTTCCTCTCAAACAGACAGTACATTATCAGAAGTTCCTGCTATTCATTCTGCTTCCTGTTCGTTAGTGAAAGCCCCTTTTATAGCTGCTCTTAGGCTGTTAAACCAGGGAAGACTTAAGGACACAGCAGATAAGGTTCTTAGAATTATACAGGAGAAGGCAAAAGGAAGTTGCACTGGCTGCTTACAGCTACACCAAAAATTCAAATAGAGATAAATAGATTCTTTTTTTCTTATTAGCAGATAAGGGTACCAACAATACTGCAATCAGAACTAGAGCAGCAGTGGAAAATGTGTTATTTTAGTAGATATCTGCATCTGGGATTTATATTCGATTTAGTTTCAGTCTGCAATAGCAACAGAATGTGTATGGCTGGTAATCTATGTTTACATGCTCAGACCAGGTGCACTAGGCTGGGAGCATTTAAAGAAAAAAATCAGATAAATCAAATGGAAAATTGAATTGGGGGAGGGCATTCACAAAGCAGCAGAAAAGGCCTTCCTTTGTGAAAGCATCTGTGGACAAAGTCAGTTCATGAATAAGTTTCAAAGTCAGATACTTTTTGCCACTGACTTTAATGGCAGCAGGACGCTACTCTCAGCGTTACTTAACCTGTGTCAGTTATCAGCCATTTCAGGCTACATCTAGACTACAGTCTTCTTTCGGAAGAAGCTTTTCTGGAAGAGATTTTCTGGAAAAACTTTTTTCAAAAGACAGCGTCTACACAGCAAAAGTGCAACAAAAAAGCAATGTGCTTTTCCAAAAGATAGCATCCACACTGATTGGATGCTCTCTTGCCTTTATGTTGTGGTTACTGTGGATGGAGTGGCCACCAGAGCAACTGTGCTTTTTCCTGAAGGCCGCCTCTTTCGGAAAAAAGGTGTGTATGGACGGGGAAGAGGGTATTTTTTTGAAAGAGCTCTTTCGGAAAAAGGCTTTGCTCTCATAGAAAGAGGTTTATCACGGTCAGAAAAACCCCTGCATTCTTTCGACACAATCGCAGTGTGGACGTAAGTGTAGACATACCCCCAAACAGTTCTTTTGCAGATCTCCATATACTATAAAATGACTGTTGTCTATGAAAAAACTACCTCCCACAAGCCTGGTATAGTACTACACCTTTCAGAAAACCATGAAAAGCATAACAGCATCTGGAAATACTATAAGGACTCTGAAAAACTTCTTCCCTCCCCCAATCAATTTCAGATATGTGGCTTTTAAACAGGCTGTTTAAAAATAAGTAACAAAAACAAACAAACACTGAAGTTTGCCATCATAATATAGCTATCCATTTTAAAAAGACACAAATGCAAAGACTTTACAGGTTCCCAAAATAGGGATTTGGGGAAAAGTAAATTGTTCATCAAAAGTTAGACTAATGATGAGAGATACAAAGATCATGTCTACCTCCATGAAGTCTGATTTAAAAAAAAAAAAAAAAAGTATGCAGGCACCACACTCAAACCAGATCCACCACACTCCATCACAGCTTCATCCATTTAGAACAACTAGGCAAATCCTGGTTGAAGATATTTCCTCAACTCACATTGAATGGAACAACCTCTGTGAGCAAAGCAAGCAGGACTCAGCCTAATGTTTTGCATTATATAGACAGAATCATTTTTCCTGAAGGCATAAGGTGATGTGTTATTCCTCAGTCAACTGTGCTGCCACCATGTCAGAGAAGACAGGCAAATGATGTCACCCGTGAAAAAAGATGGAAGGGGATACACCAATGCTCAGGTTTCAACAGGCCCTAATGAGGATAAGCCCCAGGTCCTCACCTGGAAGATAAGGCTAAGTTCCAGAGAGCTTATCTCTCTGGCTGCGGAGGCGGCAGGAGGAAGAAGGGTTAAAATTGCCTAAGTATGGCAGCTGAGCTCCCCTGTCCAATATGCCCAATTTATTACCAAGAGTTATTTAGTTCAAAATGACTCTCAGGGGATGTCCATACTGATCTCAGCTCTGAGAGACCTAAGCTTGTGGACTCAGTATGTCCAAGTCCATGTGAGCAGCCATGCCGCATTTAACCCTGGATTTGGAATGGCTGGGCATAGACCTCACAGCAATGTAAACGCATCTATACTGTTCTTGACAGGTCTGTGGCTTGACCCGTGTCCAGATGACAAAATGACTCTGCTTGGACAAGTCACTAGTGCTAACTGACCCGAGTCAGACAGCATGGACAGCAAGAGGGCTCAGGCTCCAATGTAGGTCAGAGCCCAGGCTTAGCATGTAGTGCAGACATACCCTTAGAGGTCTTCGAGAGAGACCCCTCTTTCTCAAGATACAACTGGGTCCCAGAGTCGACAGCCCCCCATCTGTTCATACCACACAGCTCTGAGGGGGGAAGACACACCATGGTCTGGGTGGTGCTACGGGCTGACTGCCCTCGGGCCCGCCCTATCCACCTGTTTCTAGCATCAAAAGCATCATTTCTTCCCACGTGACCTGTGGCAGGGAGCTCACAAATGAAAAATGAAGTAGCACAAGTGCAACAGCAGAGCTTGTCATCAGCATCTGCTTCTTCCAAGCCTGCGGATGGAGAGTGGAGGGGTGGGGGAAGTTGCTCTGAGGCCCAGAGATTCAAAGGGCCCCAGAGCTACTAAGTTCTACTACTGCGGCAGTGGTAGCAGCCAGAACCCTGGGCCCCTTTCAATTATCACAGGAGCACCAGAGCACTGCTCTGCGGGCTGACTGCTCTTGACCCTGTCCCTTCCACCCTCAAGTCCCGCCCCTTCCAAGGGCAGGGAGCCAGGCCCTCCACACACTTTGCACCTGGGCCCACAGTGGCTGTCAGCCCCACTGGCTCCTTCATACTGCCATGATGAATTCTATTTCAGAATGGTGACACCTATTAAACCATATAGGCACAAAACTATCAAAATTGTCAATTTTCATATCAAATGAAAATTAAAAAACAGAGTAAAGTTGCTATTAACAAAAGGCTAAGATTTCAATATGAACTGCAATGCAAACATACAGCAACTTTCAAATTAATATAATTCCTGTAATTATATAAACATTTATAAATGGAAGTCAGGAGACTAAGATCCTCTGCCAAGCTCTGCTACCAAAGCACATGTCCTTGGGCAAATCACCTTGGCCCATTTGATTTTAGCATGTCCACTAACTTTGGATGCCCAGCTTGATGTATCTATTCTGAGTCTCACCACATGCACCTGCAGCACCAACTGACTCTAGCTGGAGTTTCAGATGCTCAGTTTGTAGGCATTTGGTTTTAGTGGACATTTTTGGAAATGGTGGCTTTCATTTCTCTATGCCTTAGGCTATGTCTCCACTAGGAGGTAAGGATATAAGCAACTAGTAAACTAGTCACTTGCCATCCCCACCCTCCCGCTTGCTGCCTCTGTATCAGAATGAGGCAGGAAGGGAGGGAGGAGCAGGGGTCGGTGCTGGGAAGAACCGTCTCCGCAGACGCAGCGGAAGCAGAGGCACGGGGGGAAAACAGTGCGACCAGGGATTGCTTTAGTCCCTGCTTGCACCAGTTCCCACTGCTGGTGCTTCAGCTTTTGAAATGTACAAGAGTCCTGGAGAAGGGCAGCAGGGAGCACAGGGTAGGCATGAGACACAGCAAGGCGGGACGGGAGGAGGGGGGAGGGAGAACAGGAGCCGATGCTGGGGGGGAAACAGCTTAAAAGCCGGTATCTCCCAGCACCGTCTCTGGAGTGCCGCCTCCCCACCTCCTGCTGTCTCTATCCAGCCACCAACAGGGGCTGCTGAACTCAGCTTGAGCTGGGACCAAGCAGTCCTGGCTCATGCTGGTCCGGGATACTGTGCCTCTGCATTTTAAAGGTAGTAAGAGCCTGGCACCTCTTGTTACATTTAAAATGCAGAGCCATAAAGCAGATGGCTCCAGGAGCTGGCACGAGCCAGGACTGGCTGGTCCCAGCTTAAACCAGCTCCTGGAGCAACCCCCGCTGTAGCTTTGCAGAGCTGACCTTATCAACTAATCGTATAGCTATATGATTAACTAGGTAACCTCAATTTAACATCCTTCTAATAGGGTGAATTGACAATCAATCCAGTGGGGATCGAGTTAGCAGACCTAGTGAAGACCCACTAAATTGACTGCCAATCACTTGCTGGTAGACTCCAGTACTCCACCAGAATGAGATAAGTAAGGGGAGCCAATGGGAGACTTTCTTTTGTCGATCCAGCATGGTGTGATGCACACAGTAAGCAGATCTAAACAACACTGATTTATGAGTTACGCTACTAACCTAACTCAATTTGCATCGCTTAGGTCACCTTGTTCCTGTAGTGTAGACCTGTCCTGAGTTTCCCCAATTATTAGAGGAGGAGGATCATCCTTAGCTACCTGCATGACATCTTTGCAAGGTCACATATGAAAAGCCCAAAGTACTGTTATAACACACATAGAAGGACTTAAACATATTCTTTATTTTGCAGCTTGGCATTGGCAGATAGTGCTGAATTTATCAAAACACATCAACGGGTGTCTCCTAGAATAGAAATGTTGTAATGGGATGACACGATGGAGCTTGTTTGTTCTGTACATTTTGTAAACTAGATGGTTCTGCCCTGTCAAAGCACAACCTTTGTTGCACCAATGTTTAATTAAAAACAATTAAGCAAGAACATCCAAACCTCCCAGCTTGTTCTGAGAGCTCAGAAAGCAACACTGAGGTTAACCACGACAGCTGTGCAACCACAGACATGCATTTTAGCTTGTTAAGAAGGACACCCCATTAGTTGCTCTCGCTCAACCAGCAGCTTTCAGCTTGACACAGAACGAGTTCTATGCCCTGTGTTATGCAGGAGGTCAGACAAGTTTATCATAATTGTCCCTTCTGGCCTTAATCTCACATTTTTTGAGTTTGAATATGACAAGATTTATGCCCACTATTTCACAACTGGAGAGCACAAATCCTGCTCCATTCAAAAGTTACTTTGGCTATGTCTAGACTGGAAGAGATCTTCTGAATAAACTTCTTCCGAAAGAGAGTGTTCACACCGCCAAAGCACATCGAAAAAGCGATCTGCTTTTTTGAAAGATAGCGTCCAGACTGAATAGATGCTATCTCACATATAAGCTGTGATTACTATGGGCGGAATGGCAACCAGGGCACCTGTGCTTTTTCCTCTTTCCTCTTCTTGTGAAAGAACTCCCTCCTCCCCATCCACACACACCTTTTTCCAAAAGAGCTCTTTTGGAAAAAGGCTTCTTCCTCGTAGAAAAAGATTTATCAATGTTGGAAAAACCCCTCTGTTCTTTCGATTTTCTTTCAAAATAACACAATTTTGAAGATAATTCGAAGAAAATAAGTAAAGATTTTTTTCCAGAAAAATGGCTGTTTTTTCAGAAAAAAAAACCTCTGTAGTGTAGACATACCCTTTGTGTCCCAGTGATGGACACAGGAAGTCTCAACTAAGGATGTAAGTGACTAGTTGAATAGTTGACTGCCTGATAATAAGCCTAAGCTCATCAAATAGTCAAGTCACTACTCAACTACTCACTTCCCCCCTACCACCCCTTGCTGTATCAGATGCAGCAAGTGGGAGAGGAGCAGGAGTCAGTGCTGGGGGGAGCCAGCTTAGAAGTCAGTTCCCCCCAGCACCATGACTGCATGGGGGAGAGAGGGGAGGCAGAGTTGCAGCAGGGGGTGGGGGGGAGGTTAGGGGATCCCAGACAGCTGCAGTTCTACTTTTTAAAAACATACTACATTTAAGAATCAGGTTGCTCTTACTACAGATGTTAAATATCAGTTAATTCAGTAGTCAATTAAAAATTAATGAGGTTATCGGTTACTTGACTATTCTATAGTCCCCGGGGATGGGGCCAGCAGCCCATGTGCTCTGGCCCCACTCCCAAGAAGGCCCCTGCCACTCCGCACTGCTGCCTCTTTATCAGAGGCAGCAGCACAGGGTCCCAGGCCGGATCCGGCACAAGCCGTAACTGAGTCGGGCTGCCTGCCTGCCTGGCTCCAAATACACTTTAAATGCAGAGCTGCAGCAGGGGTAGGTCCCAGACCCGGCACAAGCCTGGACTGAGCCAGGGTGCTGGCCAGCATGCTAAAAAATTTACTGGGGGCATGCATCCATTCTGTAGCATTAACCCATAAGCTTTTGCTTATCAGTTAATTGACTACACTATTACATCCCTAGCTCTTACTACATTTAAAAAGCAGAGCTGCAGCTGTCCCAGAACCAGCTCGAGATGGAACTGCTCAATCCCAGCTCGCATCGCCCCCCCAGAGCCAACCCCCTTATTGAGGAAAGAAATTTCACTGATTACTTGATTCACATATTAACCGCTATTTAACATCCCTAGTCCCAACCAGAGATTTGCATGAAACCTGTAGGAAACTTCAAGTATAGTCTTTTGCATATCATTGCCAGCATATTCTTCTGGTTCCCAGTTATTTCAGAGAAGCTGTTATTCAGAGGATAGAAATAACAATGCTTTGGGGGAGCACTTAGTTCTTATTCATTTTGGTTTACATTCCTAAATTGTGGAAAGCTCTAGAACTCTCCCACACAACCTTTTCTTATCTTCCATAATCTGATATTTGGAATAACTTGAACTGAAGGAAGTGGAATATAACTCAACAGTGGTTTCTTTGTCACTAGATGAATTTGCTGCAGCACACTCATTTGTGTTGACATATGCAACCAAATTTTCTGCATGCTTTGCAAACACCACCAATGCATTATTCACTTATGTAAGTCTCTCGATAACATTCGTCCTACAGTGTTTAATGGTAACTAGTTCCATTTGTGCAAAAAGTTTCCCACATGCCTGGACTCACTGGGAGATTCCTTTTTTTTTTCTCCAAACTGTAACTAAAATTCAGACTAAAAGGTGATCATTTAAACACACTGTGCTCTGAAATAGTTACAACAATCCCAAATAAGGATTTTATACCAGGCCAAAATGTAAGGTAGGGTTACTAGTGCAAAGTAAGGCGAAAAGCAAACAAAACAGTGTTCACAAAAACAGTGTTCACAAGAGAAAAGTAGCGTAAGACCCAAAGTAATAACATCTGTTCAATGCATTTCATCTCTCCTCTATCTTCCAGGAAACGGTGTTCCCACCACTTCTTGCAACTCCCATTATCTGGGAAGGGTGATCTGCTGCCAATGGGAGCTGCAATCGCCAGGACTTGTGGAGGTGCAGGTTAATACAGCAGCGGTGGCAAATCACTGCTGTTTTAATGTGTGCCCCTGGACTAGGCCTTTAGCATTGTTCACTCAAGGAAACACGCAGGCTAAAATTCTGTACTGTGCTCATGTGAGCTCCCAGTGAAACAAAGAGAGCTGAGGTAGGGATCCTCCTGTAAGCACCTCCTTCCAGGACTAAGGCCTGAATATTAAATTACAGCTACCTCCGGGATGGGATATAAGTCTTTAACAGTGCACATAAACACTGTATAAAGTTTTAGGTCAAGAAGAATCTTGATATTAGCTACAACGACAGACTTCAGGGACAAAGAATGCAGAAAATAAGTAGTTAAAATGACTGAAGTTGATAGACTAGAGAAAAATTGTTAACTATCAACATCACAGACATGTTATTTCTTCTCTCCCAATATAAAAATGGGGTTCACAAAAACAGCACTTAGGAGAAGTAATCAAGTATCAAGTAATTCATTCAATAAATTCAGCATCTTTTTCTGTTTCTAGGATATCCTGGAGAAGATTGGTTTATTTCAATGTGTATGAGTCTTGTTCAATAAGTATTCGTGTTTGTTTTTAAATGTATACTGATCATGAATTTGAGGTATGAGCTGTGCTGCTGCTTAGTACAGATTCCTCAGATTAAAACACACACACACACACACACACACACACACACACACACACACACACCCGCCCCCCAGGCTGAACCTCCCTAAACTGAGACACCCTGGCCCAGGAACATCCGTCTGCCAGACCAGAGACACCCAGTGGCTTTGTGTCAAGCAACAGGAGGGCTGGCAGCTGGGAGCCCTGCTGAGCTGGGAGTCTGGCAGGCTTAGCAGCAGTCCAACAGAAGAGCCAGCGCTGGAGCTGTGGCAGCCTGGACCGGGGTGAGCTGGGCTGCAGGGCCAGGGCTGCACAGCACCCCACCAAGCCGAGGCCAGCTATCAGCAGGTTGGCCAGCTGCAGCCAGAAGCAGAGCTGTCAGCAAACTGAGGAGCTAATTCAGGGAACCTCCCCTGGTCTGGCAATTCCCTCATTCGGGATCAGTGAGGTCCCAATGGTGCAGGACCAAGGAAATCCAACCTGTAGTTTTCCTTCTTCCTTTATTAAATCAACTAGAGTTTTGTGGCATAAGAGACTGCATATGAAATTTTAAATGTATTATTTCCATATGAAATCAACTCTGAAATTTGCTTTCCATAACAAACAGTTGTGCTATTCTAATGCTCATGGGATATGAATAAAAAGGGCACACAAAGACTACTAGAGTTCATGTAAGAATTCAAACAAATACCGTTGAGAAATGGTTTGCAGTATTCGTCTAGCTGTAATATTATAGCATACATCAAAAAACATCTTTGAATGGCAGCCAAGAAGATACTGTAACATGTTTCTAGTTGCAGAAAGTGTCTCTCAAAGTAACTTATAATTACCCCGAAAATGTTATTTATTCACACACACATTGCATAGCTAAATGTTAGACTGCCAAGATACTGCCACTGTTAATAGGATGGCACTTCCCTACAATCATTGCTACATAGAGAATCACATTTTTCATAAAATATTTGAGGAGTCCTTTATTACTCATTATTTACACAGGAACTACTTTAAAAGAACATCAAGTATTAAAAGAAAGAAAAACTTAAGAGAAGAAATTAGTACAGTTAGGAAACATCCTCATACACATGCACGTTGGGGAAGGGAGAGCAACCCAATTTCCCAGTGCCGTTTCACCCTTTACTTTGAATACTTTTATACTATACATCTCAGTCTTGCATACTGCATAGGAAGGTCTCCTAGAACTGTGTGTATGTTTCCTTGTATACACTAACATCTCCCAAACCCAGACTAAAAAATGACTTCTTCTGAAAAGGGGAGAGGAATGTGAAGGATTTCTTAAAGATAAAAGCTTTAAATTGAAATAGTGATCAAAATGTTCCTCTGCTTAATCTCCTGCTCTGACTCTGTGGCTATGTCTACATAGGAGTGTTTTTTCAGAATGACTGACATTCCAAGATAACGTAGTGTGTGTCCACACTACAAGTAGTTATTTTGACATGTCAAAATAACGTCCAACCAGAGGACTTCTTACTCTTACTCCTGTAACCCTCATTTTACGAGGAGTAAGGAAGGTTGGGGGAAAAGTGCTCTCTCTTGAAATAACTGTGGTATAGAGAGCACCAAATGTTGAAATAAGCTATTTCGACTTAAGCTACACAATTAGTCTACCTCAAGTTGCGTAGCGTATTTCAAGCTTAGCCCTGCTGTGTAGATGAGCCCTGCCTGAGCTGCTCTCCCAACCACTTCCTTTCGGATGCATTATTTTCGGCTTCTTAGGCCAGGTTCATCTTCAGAGTTAATATATGCCAAGACCCCACTTTTAAAACACAGCCATTCTAGATGCTTTCCAGTTAGGACTACCTGCGCTCCCCTATCTCCCATGCTGTATCAGTTTGTCCCCAATGTAGGCTCTTAAACATTTGAGGCAAAGACTTGTTATTTGTTTGGCAACACTCCTCACTATAGAATTCCACACTTATAGTGCTTTATAAATAAAGGTAAGGGATGCCAATTTTCATTATCCAGTTTTGATAATAATCATGTAATTTGAACAATACTTTGTATTTCATTTGCTCATTTCATCCAAGGAGTTCAAAGTATTTTACAAATATTAATAATGCATTAACACTCGCAGCATATGAACGGCAGAAACACACTAGCTGCTCTAACAGTACACTGCCAATACTTAAAGCAGTATTTTTAGCACCACAAGAGTTAGTGTATTTTGGGTGAGGAGGAAGAGGAAGCAGTCAGAAATATTAGCATTACTAATACTGAAAATCTAACCTTCTTACAACAGTGGGAGATCAATGCAAGTAAAAATAACATGATTTGGCCTTAAATCAAATACAAAGAGAGCTGGAAAAAGGTAGCTAAGGAAAACTTTCGAACTATTAAAGAGTGAAAAATTTAATTGTTCATTGCTGTTACAGATGTCAGGGCGGTGGAGAGTAGCTTCATCGCTAGCACAGCTGCTGAAACCAGGTTTTTATTTTACATTCAGCCTACTGCTGTGGTTTCCTCCAATGTCTTTACTCAACCCTCCTCCACTTTCAGTAAATAAACTTGTCACGGAAAAGTAAGTTTTGCTCTTACCTATTTTCCTGATTGTTCTGTTATTAGAAAACCTGCCCTACTATACACACAGTCATGTCAAGAGATTGTGGCTGTTGGCAGACTTCTTGTGCGCTCCAAAGTAGACTATTGTTACATTTCTGCCTAAGCAAGCTAGTACTCACCTGCTAAGAGCAAATGCCAGAAAAAAAATGATAGAGCCACCTTTTGTGCCGTGCAAAATCATGTGGAAGAGAAGGAGGAAAAACCAGCTAAAGCATGTGCCTTTGTCTGATGCACAATGTGTTTCTATACCATTAAATATTTCCTTCCCTGCTAATGCACAAAATCATATTACTGTGAAGGAAATCAGCTGAAATCAGAAAATAAAACAAGAAACAGTCACACAAATGCAACTGAATCATTGCAGTCATTTTAACTCTGAATAAATATTCAAATGTAGGAAATCTCCCCAGCTTGTTATTTAAAGATCTTTACAACTTCTATGCGGTCCTTCTTATACTTGCCAGAGAGTTGGATGAAAATGGGTGGGATGCAAAAGCAGTTTCGGTATTTTTTATTTCCCTTGTTTCAGAAAGGAACAATATTTAGTTTAGTTTATTTTTTCCCCCTCACAAAATAGAGTTATAATCAGAATTTTTGCTTTTGAAATCTTCCCATTTTTTCTAGTTGTCCTTGCCCCTGGCCTCCTTCCAACTTGCCACTAAAAGGGAAGGCAGAGGGGGAGGGAAAGGAGACAAAGGGACAAAAAAGTAAAAAAGATAAACTGAGAAAAAACTAAGAAAAAATGTCCCATTTCAACTAAAACATGTCAAAAAAGACAAACTGTAATAACCTCCAATTTAAATAAAATGTCATTTGCAAAATTTCAACCAGCTCTAACATAGATTTCATCCTGTTACTGTTGTTTTGAACAGCCAACTGACTTCAGAGTGAACAGTATTAGACACTGTGATATAGGGATGTAAGTGAGTAGTCAACCAGTCGACTACTTGCATTTCCCTCCCTCCCTCCGCAGCCTCCGTATCAGAGGAAGCAAGGTGGGATAGCAGGAGCCAGTGCTGGGAGAGCCGGCTTAAAAACAGTTTCCCTCCCAGCACTGTCTCCGAGGTGCAGCCTGCCTTCCTCCCCCCCCCCCCCCCCCCCAAGCCCCAGGCGCACTGCTGCCTCTATTAGCAGGCAGCAGCACGGGATGGGGGGGGAGGGGGCTAGGAGAAGCTGCCACAAAGCAGCCTCTAACCATGGTGGGCCCAGACTTGCTGTGAGCAGAGGCTGTTCCGGCAGCAGCCTCTGTCCATGGGGGGTCCCAATGGGAAGCTGGGACCTTCCCCCTCCCCCCCGACAGGGGCTGCTGCCTGAGGAGGTTGTGAAGGCTAGGACTATACCAGGGTTTAAAAGAGAACTAGATAAATTCATGAAGGTTAAGTCCATTATTGGCTATTAGCCAGTATGGGTCAGGAATGGTGTCCCTAGCTTCTGTTTGTCAGAGGGTGGAGATGGATGTCAGGAGAGAGATCACTTGATCAGTACCTGTTCTGTTCAGTTCACTCCCTCTGGGACACCTGGCATTGGCCACTGTCAGCAGACAGGATAATGAGCTGGATGGACCTTTGGTCTGACCCAGTCTGGCCGTTCTTATGTTCTTATTTCCCACCCAACCTCACTAAAGAAAAAACAGAAAGAAAAAAAAATCATGGTGATTTCCTACTCTTCTTTGCTTTAATTCCTAGACTTTTAGTTTTGACTCATCCACACCCTTCCAAAACAGATTTCATGTCATAGAAATTCATGTCATAGAAAGTTTTTACCATACCTCTAGAGTCCTTTAAACAGGCAGATCTCCCTACAATTGTTAAATTTACCCTGTCAACACCTATTTACATAATACAAATATGAGAGACAAGTTGTAATTATACCTTTGTTATACCAAGACCAACTGGGGATATCTGGTATGAGAATACAGTGAAAGAGAGATGGAGAAGAGCAAAAGATTAAAGACCTAATAAAAAGAGTGTTAAGTCAGATACTGCATTTTACACCTTTTATTCCTATAAAGCAATAGATCTAGACTTCCCAGAGAATGACAGAAGAACACAGTGTGCTTCAAAGAGTTATATGAACTTTCTCCTAACAATAACTTCTCCTAACAATAACTACATTATTATTACTGTCCTAAGATTTCTCAATTGTGGTTTGTTTAAATGCACAGTACCGGTACTTAAAAGAAGAATGGGTCACTAACACCTACAACATATATAAGGAGATGCTTTCTGAAATCCTGTTTGTGTAGATCAGTAGGTACTTAAACCCAAAGGCTGTAGAAGTGGAGGAAGCTGGAGAGAAATCACAGACAGACGTTTCAATTCAAGCACGCTGCCAAGGACTCTGGAATGCTACAGTTCACTATTTTGGTGTTATTTACATTCCTCGACATCTACCACAATCAGTTTAAAAAAGGAAAATGAAAAGAGACAGACGAGTACTTTTATACAGTGTTTTATTGTTAAAAAAAGGGAGGGGGAGGGAGGAGGGAATAGTCTTCCTAATTCTGACTCCTAACCTTGAACTTTGTTTAATTTTGCCTCTTTGTGGTCTGTGGATTGGAGCCAGGAAGACAATGAGTTAATAAGAGAATCAAGATTAGAATTTAACTGTCCCTGCCCCTAGTCAACTAAACAGACCACAAAGCTACTTACCTGACACAACTGGAGATCATACTTCACTTTACCCTGCTGTGAGTCAAAAATCCAAGACCCAAGCATGCCTCGTTCTTGGATCTGGCTGTGTCGTGCTTTGTACATGGCCCAAAGGGACAAGAGTAGAGGGCTGGGAGCTGCCTGTGTGCTCCCTGATCCTGGGTCATGCCAAGTGCTGGCATGGAACAACTGGCATTCACATTTGGAACAGTTGCCCAGTACACAGCTGCATCCACTAAAGAGCACCGTGCATTCCGACCACGCTCCTTTCTACCTTCAGCCTGCCCTGATATGCTCCCTGTGCCAGGCAGATGGGGAGAAAAGTGGCAAGAGGTGATGCAGGTCTTGCCATACTAGCTTTGTGCCACTCAGGCAGAATTTGCAGGAAGCACAAAGTAGCCAGTTGGAGGGGAGGAGGAGAAGGGGATTTGAGTCAAGCACCCGGTCCATAATCTACTAAGCTCATATTCTTAAAGTAGCAGCCATGGCTTTAATGTATATAACTACAGGTGTCCCTCCTTAGTTCATTTTGTAAGAGTGGCACACTTCCTTTGCTACAGGAAACCTGCTAGACAATAATGTTATTTATGGACAGACTGCTATGAAACTAGGCAAAGCTTCACACTTTTATTTATCATTCTTCAAATAGCTTTCATTTTTGTTCCACATGCCCTGGAAGAAGTAGCCAGTGAAGAAAACCAATTTCCCCAAGAGATTGGTTTAAAAAAATAGCAAGCCATGGAAAGAGCACAGGTTAGCAAGTACAGATTGAACCTCTCTAAGTCCGGCAAAGTTTGTGGTCCAACATGATTTTAGTTAGTAAGATGTCCACTTATCATAGGTGTGGGCAAGTCTCCTGCAGTCCCATAAAGTTTGTTTACAGCCACCAGTCCTGGCTCTCGGTGTTCTGTGCTGTTACTGAGCTTTAATTTACCCCTAAATGTCTTCTAAGAGCCAAGTAAGCGGTGCAAGGGCTGGTAATGCTGCTACACAATATTGACATTCTGTGGTTCAGCAAATTCTCTGGTTCAGCACCAGTCAGGTCCCGAGGGGCTGGACTAGAGAGGTTCAACCTGTATGTGAACATTATTACTGCCTCTGAAGGGATGTACAAGAGAAACAAGTAAAATGGGTTGATCATTTCAGTCTACTGAGCAGTTGTTCATACACAAAGTCACCAATCACAGCTACTATTACTAACAGATCCAGCAGAAACCAAGCAATGGATGGGCATGGAGAGGACTCTGAGAAATGTTCTCTCTCCCCCCAAGTCAGAATTCTGTAAAGAAAGCAAGAAACTGCATTAACTTTTCTACGCTTCACCTGATTCAGAGAAGATTTAAGTTTCCAGTTTCTGGGCAACATTCACCAGCTCAATTGTTTTTAAAAGAAACTTGATACAAAGCACATTAACTTACATTGCTAATTAACTTGGGAACTACTGAGTATAATGTACTGCATCCAAGAAGTCTAGGTCACATGAGATGTATTTTTAATAGCGGCATCTTCATATTTAAATGCCAACTATCTGACAACCCCCTTTCTATACTCAGAGGGAGCATCTCAGACAAAGTGAATCTGAAATGCAAGAAGTTCTACAAAGTTCTCATAGAGCTCAAGGACTTTTGGAAGGAAAGTAGCAAGTTTATAATGAACCTTAGTGCATTTTATTTTATTCTATTTTATTTCCCCTTTGGTGTTTCCCCATAATCTTCTTTTTCTCTTCTGTTCCCTTGGGAAAATACTTCCACAGTTATCAGAAATGGGCAGAACCTGTACCTCTAAACAGATGGATGAAATAATAAAATCTCTCCAAAAAAGAAAGGCCCACACAAAACTAGTTAAACATTAGGGCTGTAACACAAACAAAAACCCCACAGCAAACACTACCAGCTAAAAACACATGAGCAAACTTTACTTTGATTAATTTCCTGACTTTTGAACCATTATATACTTGTGCGGGGGGAGGGAGGTAAGACAACTTATTTTCCTGCTGACAGTCTTATCGCACAGTTTATGCAGATAGGTGAAAAAGAGCCAACACTTCAACAGCAAGGTTTGCGCTGATATTACACACATTCCTTAGCAGGAATGGGCACAAACCACTGAGTCAGAAAACTGCATTCAGGCTGTCGCCCATTGTGATAACTATGAGTAAGTTCCCTGCATGAATTAGTAAATGAGCACCTTGAATCAAGCATAGAGCAACACACAGCTCTCTGCACTCTTCACCACCATTCCACTCCTACCAAACTGACAAAAATCAACTCATGGATGAAGAACAGCTGGTTGAAGCTGAACCAGAGCAAGCAGTGAGTAATGCTAATGGGCAGCAGAAAAACTCTGCAGCATTTGCATCCCCAATACAGTCTACTTTGGTTAAAATAATGCATCCAATGAGTCAATTCAGTCTGCAGTTTAGGAGCAGGGTGCAGAGTGGTTGCAAATGCTAAGCTGTCACATAGCAACTGTTTGTAAAGCTTCCTATCATCTCCAGTTGCCTAGGGACTGCATCCTGTGCTAGACAGATGATGACCTAGCCTTGCACACTCATGCCTTTGTCATCTCTCAAGTAGACTAGAGCAATGCAATATGCCTAAAGTTAAACTATCAGCGCTTAAGTCCAACTGGTAAAGAAGGCATCAACACATCTCGTCACGAACATGAGCTACTGGAACCACATCAAGTCAATCTCCATTCCCTACATTGGCTTCCCACAGAAGTTCAAGGTCTTGGGCCTTATCTTCAAAGTTACACTCCATGTGCTAGGCTCCAAGGTGTCAAAAACTTTGACTAAAGCTCCAGGATGGAAACCACGATCTACATGTACACTCCTCAAGCACAAATTAACTTTCTACAACAGAGCAGTCTCAGAGGCCAGTCCAAGATTGTGGAATGAATTGCCCAGTGATACCATGACAAAATTCATCACCTTCCATGCCCCGGTACACTTCTTCATCATGTCTTCCTTAAAATACACACACAGGCACACACCCCACCATTTCCAAAACAAGACAAACTTCTGCCCATGAAGACAGAATAAACTCCACTTGACAGATGTTAAGCACATCACTAAATGCACTACTAGAAAGCTCCATGATACTACAGCGATAGGCACAGTAGAAGAACAGTAGCTGGAACAACAGAGTTGAGAGCTGAATTGACAGCATCCCCATATAATCCAAACATATGATTAATGACATGTTTAATGACAAGTCTCAGGCATACCTGGATTCCTCTGACCCAGAGGAACAACATAAGAACATAAGAACGGCCGTACTGGGTCAGACCAAAGGTCCATCTAGCCCAGTATCCTGTCTACCAACAGTGGCCAGCACCAGGTACCCCAGAGAGGGTTGACCGAAGACAATGATCAAGCGATTTGTCTCCTGCCATCCCTCTCCAGCCTCTGACAAACAGAGGCCAAGGACACCATTTTATCCCCTGGCTAATAGCCTTTTATGGACCTAACCTCCATGAATTTATCCAGCTTCTCTTTAAACTCTATTATAGTCCTAGCCTTCACCGCCTCCTCTGGCAAGGAGTTCCACAGGTTGACAACACGCTGTGTGAAGAAGAACTTCCTTTTATTAGTTTTAAACCTGCTACCCATTAATTTCATTTGGTGTCCTCTAGTTCTTCTATTATGGGAACTAATAAATAACTTTTCTTTATCAGCCCTCTCCACACCACTCATGATTTTATAGACCTCTATCATATCCCCCCTCAGTCTCCTCTTTTCTAAACTGAAAAGTCCCAGTCTCTTTAGCCTCTCCTCATATGGGACCCGTTCCAAACCCCTAATCATTTTAGTTGCCCTTTTCTGAACCCTTTCCAAGGCCAAAATATCTTTTTTGAGGTGAGGAGACCACATCTGTACACAGTATTCAAGATGTGGGTATACCATAGTTTTATACAGGGGCAGTAAGATGTTCTGGGTCTTATTTTCTATCCCTTTCCTAATAATTCCTAGCATCCTATTTGCCTTTTTGACCACCGCTGCACACTGTGTGGAAGTTTTCAGAGAACTGTCCACAATAACTCCAAGATCTCTTTCCTGATTTGTCGTAGCCAAATTAGCCCCCATCATACTGTACGTATAGTTGGGGTTATTTTTCCCGATGTGCATTACTTTACACTTATCCACATTAAATTTCATTTGCCATTTTGTTGCCCAATCACTCAGTTTGGTGAGATCTTCTTGGAGTCCCTCACAGTCTGCTTCTGTCTTGACTATCCTAAACAGTTTGGTATCATCTGCAAACTTTACTACCTCACTGCTTACCCCTTTCTCCAGATCATTTATGAATAAGTTGTGATAACAAATCACAACAGGGCCCGTTCACATCATTTCCAGGTAGGTAAGTGGAGTATCATAGAATTGTAGTACTGGAAAGGACCTCAAAAGGTCATCCAATCCAGTTCAGTCCCCGTCACCCATGACAAGACTAAGTATTACCTAGACCATCCTTGACAGGTGTTTTTCTAACCTGCTCTTAAAAATCTTCAACAATGGAGTTTCCACAACCTCCCTAGGCAATTTATTTCCATTCTTAATGTCCAACCTAAGCCTCTCATGCTGCAATTTAAGCCCATTGTAAGTGAGTGTTTTTAAATGACACCAAAAGAAGGGAAGGGGGATCCAAGAACATTAAAGATCTACAAATATTTTTTTTATTAGCACCAGAAATTGTCAATAGTTATGGCCAAGCTTTCTGTTCCCATCATTGTGCAGTATGTGGAGTGGCAGTTATTATTTCTGTTACCATAACACCCAGGAGCCCCAGCACAATGGTTGCTTCCTGTACTGCAAGCAAGAGATAAACAAAGAGTTTGTAAAGCACTTTGGGATCCCCTTCGAGATGAAGAGTACCATGTTATCTCTATGAGTATGAACTATCTCCTTGTTATCCTCCAAGCTAAGCTGGAATGTTTACAACTGCAGGATACAATTTTTTTTAAAAAAAAAAAATCTACATATAGGCTACACAATGAATGCTTATGGTAATTTCTGATCCCTTTTGTTCAAAGTACTAGAAGTCCTTCAATTCAGCCTTTCATGGAATTTTATGGGGATCTCCAGACTTACTATAAGGTAAGTCTCTAATGAGGTACAGCTGAAAGCCACTTTAGATTGTAAAAACCCACTATCCAGTAATTCAGACAGTGTTTCAGCTTAGTCAAAAAAACAAAATAAAACAAAACCAAGACTTCCACAATGCAGAATCATGACAGATGAATTAATAGTTTTAGGGTAAGAATAATTCTCCAAAAACTCTCAATTCCCCTCTTGCCCACAAAAGCACTTCCCCCTTTGCCCATCCCCATCCAAATATTAGTTATTCCAATCACAAATATGTATTTCATGCGGTCTCAGTATCCCAGAGGCAATTCAAAAGCAAAGGCCATAGTGAGCAGTCCTTCCACTTCATTAAGCCTATATTTTCTGCACACATGCACACAGCCAAACACAAACACACACATGCACACAACCAATTCTGTTTTCCTTAATAGTAAACCACAAAGTTTACTCTGATGTTGAGAAAACAGGCAAATGCTTGGGTAAAGCTGAATACTATGGTACATATGACACTTTCATCAACAGAACTGGATTCACTTTCAGAGCAGCACTTCAGATACCAAGATGCATCCCAAACATGGTCCATTTCCTTTATTCATGGTTTAGAATTAGCATGCAAACAATTAGACCATCATCAGACAAAATGACCCCTCTGATAAGGCTCACAGCAACATTCTACCGCCCTCTCAAAAAAGACTGCCCATGCTCCCGGTTCTATTGGACATCCCTAAATTCACAAGAGTAATGGCAATAATAAGATGAACCCAGCCAGCACACATGCCATCACGTGTATGATAGTCCATAAAGGAGTAAAGGTGGAGTCAGTATTTTTATTTAAAAGACAGATCATCATTTAGAACAGCTCTGGTATAGTATAATACTTATTAGTAAGGGATTTACTAATTATAACACTGAATTTTATAAAGCAGCTAAAGTACAGAATGCAGAGCCACACTGAATAAAAGAGACATTTACCCTCCTGATTAATTTTGCCAAAAGCATTGGATTTAAGAACTTAGATGAGGTTGTAAAGCGTGCAACAGGTTTTACAAATGCTTACTGTTTTGAACAGCAATAGGCTAGGTTGATAAAAGCATGGCATTTGAATGGTTAACCAGTAAGCATCACCACCATGTGCAGAGGGTTGCTCCTGCCCTGTGAAGCCCACCGCACTCCCCACCACACCAGTTTAATTGGTTAATGGGTTAAACATAGCTAGTTAACCAATTAAACGTTAACAGAGATTTTACATCCCTAATCACTACATGCAGAATTCTGATGTGAGCACACTAAGAATTCTATGGTAGCCCTGGTATAAGACTAAATACCACAATCTGTACTCTAAAAGGGCCACAATATATCAACCCTATAAAGAATGGGTCATATCAACAATCCCCTCCTTCTCTAGATATAAAGGGTCATCTTTTTTCTCTCTCCCTCAAAGACAAAGTAATAACATGATTAAGTACTTTAAGAGAAAAGTCTCTAATTCCCACCAATATTGGATAAACGTTGAGTGGAATTTGGCACTGCAACAAGCTCCTCTCTATATAAAAGTACTCATGTTGCAAACTTTACATATCCTCTGTAAGAGGGGTGTAGAAAGCAAACATACATTTGGGAAAACTTCAAGCCAAAAATTGCTGCTCTGAGGCTGATGCAGTTTAACATTCTCCACAAACCTGACTGGCCACCAAGTCAAGGCCCAGGAGCCAGGCTAATGAAGATCAGAAGCTGTCAGGAGCTACAGGCATATGTTTTGGCAAGCCGCACCAAACATTTAGAATTTTTCTTATTCTATTATTATGTTATAGAAATAAATTTGCAAATGCTTGAAAGTTTAAACGTGAATTGATGCCAGCTAAACATTTCTCAGCAGATGTGTTTAATTTAAACGAACCCATAAGAACATCTGAAGTGGATCTCTCTGGCTGCCTTGGTCCTGCAATTCCTACTTATGTGAGTAATCCCCCATCATTCATGCAGTTCCATGCAAACCAACGGGATAAGTCATGCAAGGCATAAACAGGTGAGAAAGAGTTGCAAGATAACTCACTATGTCTGCTATTGCCAAGAGTTATTCTCCCACATTAGAAGGGCAGGAACATTTATTTGGGAAGGAATTTATTATTAACGTGATAACGACAGCAGCACAGAAAAGTTATTTTTGGAATGGAAGGCGAGCTAGCTAATTTTGGAAAAAGTGAGATGGTGTGGAAAAGAGGAATTACTGATGTTTATAGAAGGCAGAAAACCAAAGAAAATATAAATGCAGAAATAGGGATCTCAGACTGCCTTAAAGGAGAAAAATTAACATACACCATTTCTAAAGGACGGGATTATTCTATGAATTAAAATTATACAAGACAAAGTACCAACCTAATCTTAAACTCTGACATCTGCCAATGCATCTGCGTACAAGCTGTCAAGTTATGCAGGGCCCATGGTTCTGGCAGACCTCTCCAACCACAAGAGTGATTCCACAGTAGCACAGTCCCCTTAATAGCACCCAGGCATAGAAGATGTGGCTCCAGATATTCTGTGCTATTGGACAGGGAACTGTTGCAACACACAATTAACTAGAACTGTTTCTGGGACTACTCTGGAATGGTGCCCAGCAAAAAGTAATCACCTGCCGTGCCTCCAGAATCAACATGCTAAGATCACAAGGCCCCCCATCTCAAAGATCTCTGGAACTGTCCCCAGGTCAGCTTCATTGCAGCTTAGAATTGGAACTGTTAAGTTGCCCTTTAGAAATTTGTATTACTTCAGTTTAACTCCCTTTAATCTTGCCAATATTTTGCTGGAAGTTACTCACTCTCCAGCATCCAGTCTCTCTTGTTAGTTAGTTAGTTAGATAGATTAGATAGATTAGATCCTAATACATAAAAAATAAATGCCTGACTATGCTACACATTTTGTCATGTACAAATGTTAACATGGTAAAGGATGTATTTTTCCAGTTAAGACAACACTTTTGAGTCTGAGATTCATTTGCTGAGAACAATTCAACTATTATACACTTCTGAACAAATATATGGAAACACTAAGAGGCTGCAACTTAACTGGATTTATAGTTGCAACACTATGAATTAGAAAATGTAGTTGCAATTTTATTGTGTAGTCAAAGCAAAAGTCACACTCTTAAAAAGAAGTAAATAGATATAACGTGCTGCAGCAGGGGGGGAGGAGGGGAAGATGTGTTCTATGAATTAAATGTAGCAACAGGTTGATTATGTAAATATTTGTTCTGGAATGTTGTCAGAATACTTCCTTATCACTAGCCAAAGGAACACTTTAAAGTGAGGGTTACTGCCTTCCAAAGCCACATAAAGGTCAACTCACGGGAAAAAAAGACAGCTTATAAAGAGTCCTTTTCTTACCTATCTCAAGGTTTTTGCTATCATCTGCAATGATCAGGAAGACTGGCTCTGAGTGATGACATGAGAAACATTAAGTGGCAGACTATTCAGGAAGTATAGGGCATAGCTATAATTTTTCTGCCCACATCATTTTTCCAACAAAAAGTTAGGCATTTGGTTATGCTAGATTCTTTGCAAAGAGTTTCAGCTTTTCATAAAAGACCAACATCCAATATATAATTCTAGATTATAACCATAGATATAGATTATTAAAGGCTGCCCTGGTGCTTCCTCAGAGTTGTGATTTAGGGTCCTCTTCCTATCATTATCTTCTACAGGCTGGGTTCCCCAGCTGGAAGCCAACTCCTTTGAACCATGGCCAGAGAGTCCCATGAGGTATCACAGCATCCTACAAAGAATGGAGACCATGGTGCATCCTGGGAGATGTAGTCCAGCCAAGACATCCTTCCCCCATAGAAAGGAGATTAAGACTGCCAAACTACAACTCCCATGAGGCACTATGACAGGATTTGCAAAACAAAATGTTTTTTTTTGACAAGAGTTGAAATGTTCCATGAAGTTAAAAAAAAAATTCTGATGAGCAAGCACCCAGTCAAATATAGAGAATATGTCTGTTGATGAATAATGACACTTATGGGAGTCCAGCCCAAACTATGTGAAATTCACTACCAAACACTTAGCAGGAGGTACCTCTTAAAAAGCTGTATTCTGGTCAGTAGTAGAAACTGCACTAAAAAGAAGTAAATAAAATACACTGGAAGATGGAAAGGAAGAAGAGTTAGTACTTTGTCCAAAGGCCCATTTAATTTGAAAAGAGTGAAGAAATCAATGAATAGCACAGAAGCACAAGTTTATTGGCCAGGCACTCATGTATTGGGAAGGTTTCCATTTTCTTTGGACAGTTGCATCTTTTCTTTTTCCAGAACACAGGTTCTTAATAGATGGTCACTTACTGGAAAAGGATAACAAGCAGGAGGCATAATGGTCTTCTCCTCTTTAATAAGGTGTTCTGAAAACATATTGTCTTTGGTCAACATTTGGTTTTGTTTCACCTGAATGCAAACAGACATTCTGAAGCAGATGACAGGGTCTAGTTTTACTGTAGTTTGTACTTCTCAATCATCTGCTAAAGTACTAGCTTTATAGAGTTGCCCCAACCACCACCATTAATCTGAAGTAACCATACTCACACACCTGAGTAACAAGAAACGTTCCCTCTAAACTTTTTTCCATCTATTTGTGGAATAAATTTCGTTATGGTCACCAAGGCATGTGCGAATGCGCACCACCAATAGAAACACATGCTGACAGCTGTGGTCACTGCTAATCAGTTGGGCTACACCTCAATCTCTCCCAAGCAGCTGCCCAAGCGCTCAGCTTATATGGAACACAGATAACAACTTTTCCCTCTACTGTAACGGTAGGGAGTGTCACAGAAGTGGATTGAGACTGCAAAGCTCAGGGGACAAAACATGGTGTACACAGCCTTCCCATGACATGTCACAGCTCCAAGTTCACCCTGCAAATCAGTGATGGATTTAGACCTCTAAATCCAGGTCCCAGCCACCATAGCTATGTCTACACTCGCGGCTTCTTGCGCGAGAAATATGCAAATGAGACTAAGCGTGGAATATCAGAGACTCATTTGCATACCTAATGAGCCGTCATTGTTCAAAAGAGGCTCTTGCGTCAGAAGGAGCTGTCTACACTGCCCTTTGTGGCGCAACAAAAACCCTCTTGCACAATGCCACTATGCTGATTATTTTCAGGAATAACGGCATTGCACAAAAGGGTTTTTGTTGCGCAAGAAGGGGCAGTGTAGACAGCTCCTTCTGGCGCAAGAGCCTCTTCTGCAAAAATGGCGGCTCATTAGGTATGCAAATGAGGCTCAGCAATATTCCACACTTACTCATTTGCATATCTCTCACACAAGAAGCCGCGAGTTTAGATATAGCCCAGGTGTCCATAATACAAGTATCAACTTTAGCAGAGATACCAAGAATGTAATGGGCATGTGAACTAAGAGGGTTAGCATCCCCAAACTCTGGAGTTCTGAGTGCTTGACACCGCTCAGGATCAACTGTTAGCATGCTCTCAATCATAAACAAAGCAAGGCAGTAAATGACTGGGATTTTTTGAAGTCACTAATGATTTGTGGTGTCCAACTGAAGGCCCCTTAAGAGAGGCCCAACTCTTAGCAAGTGCCTGAAAAAGCAGGCCCCACTCACAGTGTTCCTTGTAAGCTGAGTGTGTGTGCAGTGGTTCAGGAGAGATTCAAATGCCTCCCAGCTGATTGATTAACAGAGTACCTACAGCTAGGTTTTCTATTTCTACTGGTAGTGCACATTCACACATGGCTCAGTAAATTTTTATGTGCAGTCTGCACATGGAAGGAAAAAAATCCATGCATGCATGGAAAAGATTAGAGGGAACATGTCTAAATGTCCCCTTCAGAATCTTTGTTTACCCTCCCAATGAGGGTGTGAAATGTGGATGTGCTATAATCCCCATGTTATGGGTGGAGAACTGAAGCACAAGGAGTCTATCGGACCTGAGCAAGGTCACAGAGGAAATCGGTGGTAGAACAGAGATTTGATTTCAGGTCTCATGTAGCAGACTAGCACTTGAACCACTGTATCCTCCCCTTCTTCTAACTGTATGTGGTATCCCAACAGACACACAAAACCATTAGTCACATTTGCCTGTATTGGCCAATACCCATCTACATAAAAATGACATGCAGAATATTATAGTGTTGGCAAGCTGAGCATGCACATGCAAAATAATAACCACATCATAAAGCATGATCTGATAAGATGCTAAAAGATGCATTTGATACATAGGAAGATACTCTAGTTAAGGTTCTTTAAGGGAACACAGCCAGGCTAGCTGATTGGTGAGCCCACAATCTGCCTGACTAGTTTCCTTGGGAAAGTTCATTGTGTAACAGGATATAAGAGGAAGAAGAAAAAGAAAAACTAGAACAGGGGAGGCTAGTCTTGTAGTAAGAGCACTGGCAAAATGCATTCAATTCTGCTCTCTGCCACAGACTTCCTGTGGGACTGTGATCAACTCATTCTCTGTCAGTGCCTCACCTCTATACCTGGGGAAGCAATAGTATCTCCTGCCTCGGAGATGTTGCCAAGCCAACTTCAGTAAAGTTAGTGAGGCTCTCAGATGCTCTTGTAACAGAAGAAATACAAAAACACCCACTCCATTAAATGATTCATTAATCTATTACTTCAAAAAGGATATCTAGAGCCTAACTCACCTTAGCAACCCTAACAAATTGGCTGTGTGTATGAAACAGAAGAAAAAAAATCCAGAGAAGGAATGATTTCAAGCTCCATGGGGTTACTAGGTAAACAGAAACCATGCCATTTTTTCTCCCTTAAAAAACTATTACATTACA
The DNA here is from genome assembly GCF_052426305.1 of Pelodiscus sinensis. Classification (NCBI taxonomy): domain Eukaryota; kingdom Metazoa; phylum Chordata; order Testudines; family Trionychidae; genus Pelodiscus; species Pelodiscus sinensis. The sequence goes on from NC_143065.1 coordinate 32,989,015, forward strand.
TTACCCATAACTCTCAGCACATAAGACATTCACCGCAACTCAGGACAATTGTCTAAACTTGGTTTATAGTCTACGTGTTTAACATATTTCTACTGCATCACATATCTCCTATTTATTTTAAGTTTCACGGTTGACTGAAGAACTAGGTAGTCTACAGATGCTACTGTTTTACTATCATATTTATAATGTTTTTTATTGAGACAACATCTGGGCATCTCTAAGGTGACATAACTAGAATTAGTACAGTATGCTCCTATAAAATCACTATGAAAATAGCCTGAATACAAGAATGAAAAGATACACAGTGAAGCACTGTAAAGACGCTGCAGTAGAAGCAATTAAAAAGGTCAGAAAAAATGGTCTCTACTAATCCCAATTCCTTTGTATGACCTGTGGGGATAACATGGACACAGAAGGTGGATTAATAAACCCTGACAGTTAAAAGGTTAAGAAATAGCAGCATTTCTGTGACCCTTGCTCAGGAATTCCATAGACTATTTAATTATACAAACAAGCATAGATGTGCAGTGTCTTTTAAAAACCTCTGAATAAAAACATGAAGCATGTCTCTAGCAATAACCCGGCCCCCCCTTGCCCCCCCACACACAATAATTTCAGAGGTTCATGTAAACACAAATATTACAATAGCAAGAAATCAATGACAATCTTGCATACATCATCATAGATTGTATTTAGCATCTAGATTACTTTCCCTGAAATAAAGTGGAGCTATTAAATGTAATCTGACAGTATTACTTAAACTGAAATTAAGCATTTCAGGTCACAACACCAGTGATTTCCATTCACAGGACGTTTATTTTACAACCCGAACACTCCTCCCAGGTGCACACAAACCAGGGATAAAAAAGTTTAGGAAGCTGCAATTTGTTAATGTATCAGTACAAATGGCTTTCAAGGCTCACATTCCTCTCCCCCACGCCTAACCGTTCCTCAAAATAAGAGGGATTTAACTACTGAGCTCAAACTACTCTAGAGAACTTGGTAGGTCGCGAAGCACAAACTAGAGCGGAGGGGAAAGTGTTTCGGGCTAGGGCACAATAAAGTATGTTTGCAATTAGCAAAAGCAGAAACAAAGGAAAGAAAAACGAGGAAGAGGGGGAAGAAAATCCGCAGCCCAGCCGAGGTCTGTCCGATCCAGTAGTGACCTGTGAGGGGGACCATGGCTCTGAGCCTCTCAGCAATCGCCCTTACGCAGCTCGTGGAAGACACAAAGTTGCCAAGAGAACAGCCCGGGGCTGGAGGGTTCAGTGCTTGGGGAAAGCCCCCCCCCCGGGGGGGGGGGAGCGCGAGGTAAACTTCCATGTGCATTTTCTACAGGCTCCCTCCCCAAATGCCAGAGGCCTGGGGGGGGGGGGGCAGGATAGCGGAACAATGAGGGGAGCGGGGGCAGGAGGCCTCTCCCCACGCAGGGGATAGGAAGCAACAGGAGCAGAACTGCAGGAACGACCCTTCACTCCCCCCCACTCCAGCCCCCGAGAGCAGGCAGGCGCTGCCCGTAGCCCGGCCGGAGGGGGGCGCCTCGCCCCCACAGGGGCCCCTGCACCCCCCGCCGCTTCTCCGCAGCGAGCCGGGGGCCCCGACCCCTCAGCGCGGCAGCTGGAAGGGCTCCCCCGTGCACTGCAGCAGGAGGGGCACCCCGACTCCCAGCTCGGCAGTAACTGGAGGGCTCTGCCGAGGGGGGAGCCCTGCAAACCCACCCCCCCCGCCCGCACTTCCCTCAAGTTCCTCCAACTCCTGCAAACTCGCTCGCTCACTCACCCCGCGAGCGGGGCTGCTTCGTCTGCAGCGGCAGCAGGGGACGGGGACAATGGCTGGCGGCACGGGACGCTGGTGCAACAGGCGGCGGCTCCCGGCGGCTCCCTCCCTCGGCTGGTCCTAGGAGCAAGTCCTGCACCACGGCGCATGCGCCCCCTCGGAGGGAGGGAGGGAGGGGGTCTGACCCCCCCCCCCCCCAGGTTCCTCCTCCTCCTGGTGCGGGGGTGAAGCGGGAGGCCGCTCTGATTGCACGGGCTGGGTGCCCAGGAGCTCGCGGCTGCCAATGGGTGCGCGGCCCTGGCCAGGGGAGGAGGGAGCCTGGGCGGCAGCAGTTCACGCGTGGAGGAGGGGACGTCGCGGGGAGCCTGGATGGGGGCGCGGAACGGGCTCCAAGTTGGTGCATTTCGCAGGCATGGAGCATTCAAGAGCTGAACAGGGGAGTTCATCAAAAGGCGTCCAGCCCCTTCATCAGTTTGCATAGCTCAGTGCTGCCTCCCACCTCGGGAGGTGCCCGTTACCCTCCTCGCTTTGCCGGTGGGGAAACTGAGGCACGGTCACTTACGTGACTTGCCGAAGCTCTCCAGCCCCTCGGTTCTGAGCTTGAGCGAGTAGGTCAGGACCGCACAGACTGTATATCACTGTATTTCTCATAGAGAGCTGGCACAGAAGAATAGGTGGGCTGTGGATGTTACACATTACGATTTACCTACATAGAAGAGTCCTAAATTACCATCCCGCACAGTTGGAGAACTCCTCTGGACTTTAGCTTTTTGGAACATTTCAGAAGCTGTCCCCCATTTTATGTTTTAGATTTCCTCCAGCTTCGCTGAGTCTCATAAAACAAACATTCTCCTCCCTCTTGAACAAATGATTTAAATTCCCAAGGGAGGGGATAATTTTTAAAAGCCCATGCATTTCTAGCTGAAGGGAAGCCTTTTCCTCTGTGAAAAAACATACAGTAGTTGTTTGCTGTTACTCAGTGACACTCAAATCTCAGAATTCTCTTATAAATCTGGGTCCTCTTTGGAATGCAAGTGCTCCAGAAACCTGCTGGACCATCAGAGGTGAGGGGGTGGCATGACTGCACCTTTCCATTCTCCCAAATTGTGGGGAGTACAGATTAGAGTACCCACAGGCTACTCCAGTTATGCTTTCTGAAACAATCCTGTGTAGTGTAAAGGCTTGTCCCTCTGGTCCAGGCTCAACAAGCATGAAGCATACTCTGACTCTCAGTATGCCCCCCTGCTAGCTGGACAGGCAGAGGATGATGTACAGCTGGCTATATTTATGTTATACCTCTTGAGGATTTTCCCTATGTCTGGGATTTCCCAGCAGTGTTAAGCCTTTACACCACTGGAGCTACACAAAGGGCATTCACATCAGGCAGATGACATATCTCATGTTTCACACACTCATATGGCACACACATCTTTCTCAAAAGACAGGTCTGCTTAAAAGCAGGGGGAAGTACAGGTTTACTGCACACAGAAGACCATGCTACCCTTACAATGGGCAATATTCTGAAAATTTTCACTTGTTTTTTACTCCCTTTTGTTTCATAGATGTCAATGGAACTTTTGCCACAGGAAAAATTGGAATGGGGATGGGGGAGGATGGAAATGGATGCACACATTTTGTCCCAATAAGTTTAATTTCTGAAATGGTCATTCTAATTTAGAAGTTCTCAGACTAGGATATGGGATCCACAGGGGCTTTCAGGGGCAGGAGAAAATAGTGTGGAAGTTCTTCAAAGGGTCTGGGGTGAAATCCTGGTCAGAATCTTGACAATGGCTGCAGTAGGACTCAGATTTCACCTCTGTTTCCCTGTACAATTTATGCATTGACTATCAAATTGTGATATTTTTGTGGGGAAATTGCATCTTTTTTCCAGATTGGGAAGGGAGATCGCTGGTCTGCTTTGTTTTGATTCCAGGGAGGTACTTCTAGTGAGTTTTATCACCTATGTTTCACCTTGATGTTTCTCCCTCATGTGTGACCTTTTCCAGTTTATTCAGCTGCTCTCTGAATTCTAATTAGTTATAATACCATGCTTCTTTATTGAAGTTAAAGGAACGTAGGCAGCTTCTTAAAGCCCTGGATTTATTTTTATTTGAAGGAAATAACTTTCACCTAGTAAACTTCAGCATTAGTTGTGAGTTTCAGTTTGTGTTACATTTCTAACATTTCCTCCTCCAGCTATCATAAAGCATCTCCTTCTAGTGTTTCTGTCATGATATACTCTTTTGCAGTGAAATGTGATCCTGTGCAAATAAGTGCGACACACACAAACCCACCACCACACCATTCTATTGCATGAACTATAGAAGTTATCCTTGCAGAGAGAAGGACTCATTTTGTTTGTTGAGTTGCTCACAGATTGGATGCTATGAGTTGAGTGCATATTATAAACCCCTGTTATACAATGGGAAACTATGGCACAGAGGGCCAAATTCAGCCCTGATTTAAACTTTTTGAGCCATGTTTTCCTTGCAGTGTGTGACTTATCAAACTGACAATTTAGCAGCAGAGCTGAGGTTAGCAACACCTATTTCCTGCCTTCTAATCCCTTTAACCACTAAAAATCATTGCCTTACTAGAGCCGGTTTTATCTTAAAGGACTCTGGAGCACTGAACTAAATATAGGCCTGATCGTGTGTCCATTTAAGTAAATGGCAAGAGTCATTTTAACTGACAAGAAAGACTGATTAGTAGAGCCCTGTGTGAATACCAAATTTGTACCCACATCTGCAAAAATGATCTACAGATATCTATGTACACATCCGTGGACACAGATACCCATGGATATATAGCGGATATCGGCAGTTTTGAAGGGTTCTAGATTCAAAATGTATATCTACATCCGTATTCAAGAAAATGAGCTGCGGATATCCACATTCACAAATGCGGTTGCCTGTGAGTATAAAGTGGATATCCATGGATTTGCAGAGCTCTAGTGATCAGATACTTACATAGTCCACAGGAATCATTTCACCACTGGAGTAACACACTCATCTTTGGGTTTGGAACACTTTGGCTGTTTTACAACACAACAACAACATTATGCGACCGTTGAGAACATGATGAGAACTGAAGCTACAAGACATGGTGGACAGGGTATCGGTAGAAATCCTAAAAGTACCCAACCTTTAATTAGATTAAACTATCTAGGTTAATGCCTTTTCTCATGTAAAATTAGTCACATCTTCATTTTATTCCTCACCTAGCTGACAGGAAGTGCAGCAATAAACTGTTGACTTATAGGATAGAGTGCCACCTAGTGAAACCCCATTTTTTGCAGCACCTCTGTGTCTCATGGAAGTGTTCCATTAAAGCACTGACCCAGCCCAGCCCATACGGACAAACACAGTAACAAGATAGCGTGGTAACAGCTGAATAAACCTTTCCATATAACATATGGGAAAATATTCCTTTGACAGAAGTCTAAGTGGGGAAAAATATGTTTCTGCATAGGCAGTTAGGTATACAGCTGACAGACCCATACATCACTAGTCTCTCTCACATAGCCCCACCTGCATTGACGCACACAGTGATCAGCTGTAAACACTTTCAGGGAGTTCTTTAAATGAGAGATGGGAAAGCTAAGCACTGACTGGAGAGATTGTACTCAAATTACAATAATCTCTATAAGTCCCCACCCCTGTAATGGAGAGGGTTTGTCAATTCCTTTCCAGCCTGATCCACAACAGCCTCAGCCCTACAGCTCTCTATCAAGTAGACCCTGCCATCTGGATAAAACTGTGCAATGACTTGGTGATATAGGTAAAGTAGGCACGGGGGTATAGTACACTGGCTCTGAGGTCCTCAGAGTGCTTCTTGAACGGGTTCATCTGCATTTCCTACCTGTGAGGTAAGTATACGTTATGCCTATTTTACTGATGAACAGAGAGGTTTAATGAGATGCTTAAGATCACGTAATAAAACAACAGAAAGGGGAATCAAATTGAAGGGCCCAATTCACTGCTGGACTCCAGCTCTTTTCACTGGGCAGGCTAGCTCAAAGTGGCTGTATAGCAAGCATAACCCAGCCCATACCACTGGCACAGGGGGCTCTTGATGCCTGGGGAAGAGTCAATATCCAGGTTCATTACCGAAATAATTCTTGCATTAGGTACGCTGCTTGGTGATCACCCACAGGAGCACATTAACCATGTATATAAAAGAGCATATTCAATAATTTTCATGAGTGTGAGTGCATGCCTGCATCATTTTCTTTGACTCATCTTCAAACACTTTTACATCATGTTTCTCAAATTGCCATAAGCAGAGCCAACACAGATGCATATTTGAAATTTTAGAGCAAACATGAGTAATAGAGGATCACGCTTTATTTGATTTCTGGTCTTAGTTTTTTTTTTCCTCCTGGACTCTGCTGTAAGGTTCTCAGTCACTGCCCATGTTTTAGATTTATATGTAAATTGCACCAGTAGGGGTATGTCTACACTACCCCGCTAGTTCGAACTAGCGGGGTAATGTATGCATACCGCACTTGCTAATGAAGCCCGGGATTTGAATTTCCCGGGCTTCATTAGCATAAGCGGGGAGCCGCCATTTTTAAATCCCCGCTGCTTCGAACCCCGTGTAGCGCGGCTACACGGGGCTCGAACTAGGTAGTTCGGACTAGGGTGCCTATTCCGAACTACCGGTACACCTCGTTTCACGAGGAGTACCGGTAGTTCGGAATAGGACCCTAGTCCGAACTACCTAGTTCGAGCCCCGTGTAGCCGCGCTACACGGGGTTCGAAGCAGCGGGGATTTAAAAATGGCGGCTCCCCGCTTATGCTAATGAAGCCCGGGAAATTCAAATCCCGGGCTTCATTAGCAAGTGCGGTATGCATACATTACCCCGCTAGTTCGAACTAGCGGGGTAGTGTAGACATACCCTGGGAGAGTAAAATTTAGGCCGGTGCACAGATTCTGAATAACTGGGTATAGTGGCATGGATTAGCCAATGACTCCATTACACTGTTCGGTAGAAAGCAGCCAACACAGCTGACTCTATCAAAGGAAGCAATAGTGATTGGAAACAAATGTTCATTAAGTTTATGCAGCTACAAAAACACAGCTCTGGACCTTAATGATACAAATGATGCAGGCTGTACACAATCTTAGTGTTTTAATGGTATGTATGTTAGTGTCTGTGAAAGAGAGGAACTGGTGCTAGCTCTAGCAACCGCCCTAGGAAATGTGCTAATGCCACATCAACTGTTATTATAATCATAATCTCCCTGAGATATTCTAACAACACCTGTGTACAGTCCTATCAGCCCCTCTGGCAGCCTGTGCTCCTACTGAGCCAAGATTTAACAATGTGGCCAGATGTCCAGTAAGGAATAAAATGAGGTCACCAATCTAGTTTTCATTTGTGACCCAAACTCAGGCAGGGTTGTTTTAGGTCCTTGGGTTGCCATACCAAAGAGCAGAAATGCAAAATTAAATTGATATAAAGCAGGTTAGGTTCTTGTGTAAAGAGCTTGCTGCAGAGGGAAGTTTCAATTGTCTTTTGTCTCAAGATCTGGAGGAAGCTAGCTACAGAGAGAACAATCCTGGTCAGATTTTGCAATAAGCTCAGAGAAGAGATTAATATAAAAGGAAATGAATCAATCGCAGTCAATTTCCTTTTGTGCATTACTGAACAGTGTGTACTGTTTTGAGATACTCAGTACTCTTGAACAGAATTCCCTTCCAGAAAATAGGGAACATGGCTGGAAAATGACACAGTCGGTGGGAGTTCAGTTCTATACTTCAGGGTCTTTTTATTGGTCCTCTAGTTTCTGAGCCTTTAGGGTGCACTTGGATCACATTTTCAAGCTTTTCCTGGTATCCACAAGGACTAGAAACTTTATTTTTTTAAGAGAAAAGATAAGGTTTGCTTGCAGGTTTTGGTTTATTATTATTATTATTTTATTACAGAGGTGGGGCTTTAAGAAAAAACAAGTATTACAAGACTAGCAATAAAAACGTGAGCATTGGCAATATTGTAGCACCTCCTGTACAGGAAAATCTACAGGTGAAAGAGTGAAGACGGCCAGACAGATGCTAGAGGGATACTACCAAGGGGCTAAGTGCTGTGCCTTCAAACAAGCAGCTCATCTTGTTATACATGTGGCCAGTAGTGGGTGTAACACAGTGTATATACAGCACATAGCAATATCCTGAGGTCCTTACTTGGAAAGAAAAGCTCACCTAAAGATTTGGCCCTTGCCTATAAAATGTCATCGTAACTGTTACCTTCCTAGCTCCCCTGCCTGCCCCCATGAATGAGCATGGCACTGCAGCCCACTGCCTGTTTTCCTCTTTTGTGCAGGGGCCCTTTGGAACTCATCATAGTCCAAAAGTATAAAACAAAAGTCTGCTGCTAGGATTTTACTTTGAGTCCAAATAAACTCAAAGTGTCTTCTACCCAGACTCCAACTGGGCCCAGCCCCCTCCCTGAGGGACTTTCTCTTCCCACTCTCTGAACAGCTGGAAAGAAGGCACAAGGCCTGGTCTGCCATCTTTGCCTTCTGCCTGCTCTAGTCTCTGGCTGTCATTCATGATCCTCACTCCCCTTGATCCACAACCCTCCTTCGCAAAGTTGGGTTATAATAAAAAAGTCTCACTTTCACTCCCTCAGGAGGAACCCGTCTTGCTCCTTGGACTGATCACCAGGTGTAGCTGTTTCCTGAGCCCAGTTACCCAGGGTTCTAGTCTACCTGGCCATGCCAGCTAAAGCATTCAACTCAAGCACCCTCTACTGAGGAGTCTGTCTCATCCTCCTTTATGTCCCCCCTGAGCCTACCTAGAGTCACCCACATAATCTCATCACCTCATGCATTATACCCACCTGGAGAGGTGAGAGGCTCTTGTAATGGGTGGGACTGAAGCCTATGACAGAATAATGCAGGTTTTATCTGTTATCATAGAATCATAGGATTAGAAGAGACACAGGTCAGCTAATCTACCCCTCGGTTACTCATAGTTCTTGCTCTTTTATGCATTCATTCAGAATTTTTGACCTTCGCTGTTACTTTAAATATTAGTAAGTTTATGTAACCAGTGGCCAAATGGTCCAGTAATACTTGCTTACTGCAGTCAAAATAACTCACAGTAATTAGTGGAAGTTATAGAAGTTTTCATAACCAATCATTTGGTTCTTCAGGCTTGGACCTTATGAAAGAAATAATGTTGCTAAACAGTGATTATAAAAGTACTCTCATTCACACCCTAAAGTGCTCTTTAATCACTCAATAACTCAGTCATTTAATCCTCCCTTAACACTGCATCAACATATTGCACCTTCACTAACAGCATTCTCCCTTCCTTCTCTCTTTCATCTCTCTCCTGCTTTACAACATAACTTCTCACTGTAGTCCATGATTAGAAGCAATATAATTGTCCACTGTGCTCAGTGTGATCCTAACTCAGCTTTCCTCAACAGCTATATCTTTACATAGTATTGGGCAACCGAAGCTAGTGAGTGGGCTGCGTGAGTGGACCTCCATCTCAGTAGGCCAACACTCATCTGGGATAGGGTAGTGTTGCTAACTGCGCTTACATAGTTAGAATTTTCAGGGTGTGCTGATTAACTGTGGCAGCACTTTGGATGCAGAGGGAGCACATGGCTCTAGAGTCGATATTGTGTACAATCAGCATGTACCTCACTTCACATGCCCTTGCTTTACACATGTGTCACTTCAGTAATACTGGTAGAAAAAAACTGCGTAAATGGATACCAATGGACTCTGAAAACCCAGTGGAGGGCAATAGTAAACAAAATGTTCTGCAGGCCATACATAGAACCTTAATGGGCTTCATGTGGTTCATGGGCTGCAGGTTGCTCACCACAGTCTTTAGGCATACGCACTTGACAATACATCCCCTATAGCAGTGGTTCCCAAACTTTTCTGCATCACGCCCCCTTTTTGATTTTTGAGAAACCCTCACACCTGCCTTCCCACCCCCCCCCCCCCAAAATAGCAGCAAAACTTGTTGAGCAAAAAAAATAAAATAAAATTGCCCTTTAAGAGCAGAGCAGGCATTGCCCTTTTAAGGCGGCCATTTTGAAGTCTGCCCCAGCCAATCTGGTCGAGAAGACGGATGAACCAAGCTCTTTCTTGTTGTGGGGCAGGGGCATGCTGTGACTATAGGCCGACTCGGCCGTCGCCTAGCGCACTGCCTTCAATGGGGTGCCCGGGGTGCCTGATGATGATGTCACTCCATTGACAGCCGTGCAGGCAGGGGTGCCAATTGCACGTTTCGCCTGCGGTGCCAGCTGCCACAGCCCACCTCAGGCCGCTCCTGGGAGGAGGCAGGGGGATTTACAGGGGGAGCTGGGTTGCCTCAGGCTCCCCCTGGATTTCTTCATGCCCCCCAGTTTGGGAACCCATGCCCTATAGTATAACAGCAACTACAAAGCCCAATAGATTCTTTTGCACCCTCTCAATCCAATATTATTAATAATAAACTCCAGCTCTTATTGCAGCACTTTTCATGGGTAGATCTCACAGTACTTTTCAAAACAGGTTAGTATCATTATTTTATAGTATATCTGGCTACAGTATGAGAGGGCAGGGGATGAAGTTTCAATTAGTTTGCTGTTTGTAGTAGTTATTATATGGAACATGAATGAGATATAAAGGATTGGTGTCCTTCTCTCCTGTCAGTGCTTCTCTCCATTCCAATACTACTTTGCAGGGTTCTCTGCTAATCCAGTTTTTTTTTTTTTTTTTTTTTTGCAATCTTTTGGAGACCAGTGACCAGCTTGTTGCTTTCCTAAACAGTCAGGGAGGTCTCAGGGACCAGTGTCCATCCACAAACTGGTTATGAAGAAACACTATGCTAGACCCTTTCTTTGGCCTTGTCTACACTGGCACATTTTGTCACCAAAAACTGCTTTTTGTTCACAAAGCAGTCAGAGTGTGCACACTACAGTGCAACTTTTGTTGGGGAAAACACCCAGTTTTGGCAACAAAAAACTTCCACCCCGAGAGATGAACTTTTGTCTCTTCCCCTCCCTTTATTGTCGACAAAGAGTCAGTGTGGACTCTGTTGTTTCGTTGAGAGAACTGGCTTCTGCCAGTATCCCACAATGCCTGCCCTGATGACTGTGCTCAGTGTTTTATGATTTCTACTGCCCTGAAAGCACGCGTGCACCTCCCGTTTCAAAGCTCTAGAAAGTATCTGACAGTTGAGTGAGCTGCTCCATTTGGGGAACCAAGAACAAATCATTGGAATGCTTCTGTTCTATCTTGCACTAGAAAGACAGCAGGAGGCAGATTGCTGCAGCAGGGAGAGGGCTAGAAAGATTGTGCTGCTTTGACATTCAGCAGCGCAGAGAGCTTACAGAGCTACAAGGGAATCCCAAGAAGTGCAGGGATCAGCTCTGCTTCCCCACAACACAGCACTGTGGGTTGCTTACTCACACCGCTTTGCTCTTGAGGGTGCTAGCAATGAGGCCATGAAATCCTGACAATGGGAGGCAGAAAAACTGGTGTGACCAGTTTCCACTTTTGGCGATATTTGCATGTCAACAGCACTTTTGTCGCCAAACCCTCCCAATGTAGACATAGCCTTAGTCATTCCTCGGCAGCCTGGGCTGCAGATTCCCTTTTACACAGGCTATACTGAGGGAGGGGTATGGCGTGATCAGATGCCTACGATATAGCAAACTCTGACCATTCCTGATAAGCAAAGTGAGGTCAATTTTCTATAGTTACAATCTCTGGAATTCCACGCTGGGCAAACTGTGCTTTCCAGCATTCACTGATGGCAGCTGCCTTTGTGTGCAAGTGATCGGGTTCTCAGCGATCAGAGTTGCAATTGCTATCATCATGTATTCTAGACCATGTACAGCAAATCAATCCAAGGGTGGCTTATTGCAAGGTCATTTGATTATTTACTGTGTCGTGAGTGCTCCCCAATCTGTTAAACTATGGAAAAGTCTCTTGAAGAAAGCAGCGAATGATACATTGTGTAGGCCATTTAAGTCTAGAATGGACAAAGTAATGAAAAATAGCTGCACTAGGAAGGAATAAGCTAGATGACCAAATAGGAGTCTTCTATCTAGTCTCTATGATCCCCTCTTGTTAACTGGCTAAGAACTCACATGCACCAACTCCAATGATTTATGAGGCCTTTGACTTCACTGTACTTTTTAGTGTTTGTGACAGGGCACATTTGCCCCAGGTTAATCCCACTCTAGGACCTCCTCAGCCCAAAGGGCCTGTGGGTATGTCTACACTACCCCGCTAGTTCGAACTAGCGGGGTAATGTATGCATACCGCACTTGCTAATGAAGCCCGGGATTTGAATTTCCCGGGCTTCATTAGCATAAGCGGGGAGCCGCCATTTTTAAATCCCCGCTGCTTCGAACCCCGTGTAGCGCGGCTACACGGGGCTCGAACTAGGTAGTTCGGACTAGGGTCCTATTCCGAACTACCGTTACTCCTCGTGAAACGAGGTGTACCGGTAGTTCGGAATAGGCACCCTAGTCCGAACTACCTAGTTCGAGCCCCGTGTAGCCGCGCTACACGGGGTTCGAAGCAGCGGGGATTTAAAAATGGCGGCTCCCCGCTTATGCTAATGAAGCCCGGGAAATTCAAATCCCGGGCTTCATTAGCAAGTGCGGTATGCATACATTACCCTCCTAGTTCGAACTAGGAGGGTAGTGTAGACATACCCTGTTGGACATTCTCCAACTGGGGAGCAAATATAAAAGGCAGTAATGCATCTCAGTCAGGGAGGTGGCTGAGGAGGAAAGACTTGTGATGGAAGTGCCTGTTGAAGAACTATTGGTACCTTAGCTGGAAAGCCTGGTTGGTCCATGGCGCCGGGTGCCCAGAGAGGCCTGGAGGACCTGCTTTGTGCAGAAGTACAGCAACTGCAACAGCCCATGTAGGCAGGGAAAGGGCTGCTATGATAACTGACTGCCCATTGGGCCTTGCTGCCCTGAGAGAAAATGCCACTGTAACTGACTCTGGCCACTAGGCTGCACTGACTTAGAAACAGGCGGTAGAAAGTCATTGATCGGAGCCTTGCTGTGTGAAAAGTTGTACAAATCTCCTGTAAGAGACAGTCCCTGCCTCAAAGAATGTACATGGTGTTGTAGGCTCAGTTTCATTGTACACAAAGGTGTGGGAATTCCACCATGCAATATGTTCAATGCTGTTCTTAAATTAATCCCTCTATGCCTTAATCTAGTCCTGCCAAATCAATGGTTTGGAGTAGGGATGTAAATTCACATTTAATTAGCTAACTGACCCCTTGCTTGCTCCTGCCCTGGTGACAGGCAGGGGCTGCTCCAACCTGGCCACAGCAGCCTCTGCCTGCAGTGGGCCAGGGTGTGCAGGCAGGGGCTTTGCTGGAGCAACCCCTGACCATGGCAGGCACCCAGTAGGGCTGGAACAGCCCCCTGCCCATGGTAGTTGGGGAGCTGCTCCAGCCCCGCTGACTAACCTTAACCAGTAAGCTTCACCCATTAAGGTTGATGCTAACCAGTTAACTGGTTAAATCTTCACATCCCTAATTTGGAGAGTATGAAGTACACTGGGTATGTCTCTGTGCTAGGACCTACCACTTTTCCCTCACACAAAGGCAGATTGAGGGCCTCGGTAGTCAATAGCTTATGGTATTCTTTCTCTGGACAGAAATTCAGCAATGAATCCAGGAAGTCGTCTTGGTACTATCAAAGCAAGTCACAAGTTTTAGTTCTTCAAAACATTATTTAGAGGTGATTGGGGTACAAAACAATTTAGGAAATAGCTCTCAAATATTTGTGGCAGAGATGAATTCAAATCCAAACTCTGGATCTGAAGACTCCCCTTCGCACCCACCCACATTCACCAGCCCCCTACCAAATTTGAAAATGAGATTTGGAACCTGAGCCCAATTCTGGGTCAGAATTTTACAACTGGATCAAATGGTTGATAACAGGACAAAGCAGAAGCTTGAAGTGGGTCTAAACGAAGTGTTGTCTCCAGTCCTTAGTTTGTGATCTGTCTCCACGTGAATGTGATTCTGTCCCAGAAGATACTGGTCAGATTTATTCCATGCAAAAAACAACATTTTTAGGCATTCTCACTATACATGAGTTTAGTTCTGCCCTCTTGGGAATATAAACACCCAGGAAGCAAAAATGACAAGCACAAGATTATCAGCCAAGGAGTAATTAAAGTGTTCAACTTATCTACAGGACAAGTACAAAAAAGGCAAGCTTCCTGTTGTCCCCACCCAGTCAATGTGACTCAACCCCAAGCTGAAGGGATGACTTGTAGAGCAGAGAGGGAAGTTCAGTCTTTATGATCTGTTCAGACCTTGGCACAAAAAGACACAATCCTGCCAAGCACCAACCAACTTTGTCTGGCAACTTTGTATGGTACTGAATTCCCCTACCACCTACTGAAGCCAGTGAATTTACACCAGACATGAATTTGGCTTTCTATCCATTTGATGACTCTATTGATTTATGGGCAGCAGTTGCAGACCTGTGGGAGAATGAAGGAACAGATCTCTTCCTCCATGCGTTGGGTAGTTTGAATCAGTGGCTAAGTGTCAATAAAATTCTTTATGGCTCCAATCTGCCTGCCTGAAGAATTATCCTGCATGACTACTGAAACCACAGGCATTTCCAGGAACACTGTATCTGATTTTGGAAGTTAAACCATGCAGAACATTTCTTTGTTAGCCATAATGTCACCTTGCAAGACTCCTCCTCGGCTCACCTTAAGCTTCTTACACAAATGCCTTTCTACAGAAAAGGCACGTGAGTTCCAAGACACACTTTCAATTGTGTTGGAACCCGACTAGTTCAGGGTGAGCTTCAGCTTTCATGGGAAGACTTGGGAACAGGATAGAATTTGGGCCCAGACCTGTGGATATTGAAATGAACAAGCCAAAGACCAGTCAGATGGTTGGGTGCATTTTTTAAAATGAAGTTGTTTCCAAAAATGAGATCCAAATGCTGCATGTAGCATTTACCACAACAGCACTCGCATTCTGATAACGGCTCTGTTGCCCAACCAGGAGGTGGGGACTCCGCACACCAGCGCTCAGGGAGAAATTCCTCCCCCTCCGGGTCAGTGGGTGGCTACTCCGCCTCACTACACACACCTGCTCAATTGTGGATAGGAAACCAGCCGCAGCGATAATTCAGGGGCTTAGGCCTATGGTCAGGCCAAGCCTTTAAGCCAATAGGCCCATGCCCTCCCTCAGGCTGGGGCAACAGTTGGATCTCCTCCCTCAGGCGGAGCGACAACCAGCGAAGGTGTTTTGCCTAGAGAAGCAGGGGGAGACTGCTACCCATAGATTGAGGTGGCAAGAGGGACACAGGCCCACCTGCTCCACTGCATCCACTGGGTTAGTGGGGATCCTGATTCACTCCCAGGCTCTGAGTAAAGGTGGGCTGTCCCTGGGTTACTTTCTAGCTCCCCGTTCAGGCATACATGCAAGGGTGCCATTTTGAGAGAGCATGACGGGGCAGCAGCCGTGTGCATTGGGATGCAGCTTGCTTTTCTTCCCATTCCCCTGACGATAAGGGAGTAAGGGAAAAGTACTTGGATTCTATGCCTGCCTCTCACTCCTGGCTGATGAAGGGAAGGGGCAGAAGAATAATTCACGGAATCCAAGTACTTTCCCCTCGCTCCCTTATCGTCAGGGGAATGGGAAGAAAAGCAAGGCATGTCCTTGCATACCTGGCTCCATAGCATGTCCTCTGGAGGCGGGACTCGCGGTCAGGGTTAGCAGCTCTTCTGGGTCATGATCAAGTGGTACTGGCCAGTCCTCAGCTTCTTTTAGGTCCACAGCAACTTCCAAGCTCAGGGCAGATGTCTGGCTCCTCACTGAGTTCCTGGGCTGCCTTTTATACTTTTGATCCCTCCTTCTGACTTCCAGCAAGATGGTGGGGTGGGGTGGGGTGGGGCTCCCTTCTTTCCACCCCCCAGGTCAGTGGGTGGTCACTCTGCCTCACTTTAAGGGCACATAACGTATTTATGAAATGATAATATTCACATAGGATTAATGTGGGTTGCTTGTGCAATGTGACAAATGTAGATGCAGATTATTGTTGCACCCAACCAATTCTAAAAATCCGGTCCTTGTCTTACATCTAAGATCTCTGCATAAGAAGCAATTTTGAGGTTTTGTTGCAGCCTTTAACAGATCAGGGTAATAGTGATCCTCCTCCCAGCCAAGGCATAGATCTGAGCAGCAACTCAAAGGAATGCCTGGAGAGTGAGATAGGATGCTTCCTATTTCCAGAGCTGAGCAGGTTACTTCCATTGTGCTAGTCCCGGCTAGCACAGGGAGGTGTAAGCTGAACTCTATTACCCTGCCCGCCAGGCCAATACCCCCAAAATGCTGTAGAGTGAGCAGGAGCCATCTAATGAAGTATTCTGAAAAGCCTAGAGGGATAGAGTTTTCTGAGAGTGTTAAAGGGAAGTTAAGACACCACTGCAGAAGCTCAGAAGGACACTGCTTAGATGTCTGTTTAGTGCATTGGTGACCACCATAAATAAATGTACCATAGGGCACTGGTTGATTGACGAGTGCTATTGTGGTGCCTAATGGACCTTTTCAGCTTGCAAGAAGCGTGCATGTTTCTTTGTTTTTAAACATAAGAGAAAGCAATTACTCCAACATTTATTATTGTGTATGGTTTGCATGCCATGACAGACACAGGTGCAGTTTGAAAGAATAAACCACTAGGAAGCTCAGTGTAACTAGCAGTGAAGATACAAATTATGTACCTTGCTACTGTGATTTCCAAATAAAGAAAGAATAGATTCAAAGAAATTAATTAAGATCTATTACTTGATGCATCAGTAATCTCTCTCCAGCCTCAACTCTGCAAGCGTAGTTCCCTGCAGTAAGTTTTCTGTATTTTGTTCAGTCCAGTTTTTAGGGATTCGCACAATGAGGCATCTTTCACTTTCTCAGGGAGATAAGTTTGCATTCTAATAGAGCCCAGTGTTTAAGCTTCCTGAGAGCCAATCTACATTTCCTTTCCTTTTTTTATTTGAAAGATGGCTCATCATTTGCATGTGATCGACTCTTTCTAGACAAAGAAAAGCATTTTATTGTGTCTGAATATCTTATTATGAATTCTTTTGGCACTGGGCCCCATAAGGATGGTCACAGTGAAGTCATTAGCATGCCACATGTCCTCCACTACGGCTGTGTCTACATTGGCACCCTTTTCCGTAAAAGGGATGCTAATAAGACACTTCGGAATTGCAAATGCCGCGGGGGATTTAAATATCCCCCACGGCATTTGCATGAACATGGCTGCCGCTTTTTTCCGGCTTGGGGTTTTGCCGGAGAAACGCACCAGTCTAGACGGGATCTTGCGGAAAATAAACCCTTTTCCGGAAGATCCCTTATTCCTACTTTCAAGATCCTACTTATTCCTACTTACTGGGTCAGACTGGTATAATATCCTGTCTTTGTTCTTCTGTATAGTAAACTTTCAATGCTGCTTTCCCTTTATATTTTTAGTTTACATTTAATACAATACTGTACTGCAGGGCTACTCAACTTTGGAAGCCCCTGGGGCCACAATTGTACTCACAGCACGTGCTGAGGGCTGCAACTTAAGTATGGTTGTACATGCATGCAAATATATATGCAAATAAATTCTTTCACACTGACGGGCATGAATACAAAGATTAAAAAAAGACCAGGACCGGACCACAACATTTTTGCGCCTGAGGGGGGAGTTCAAATGACACCCTCATGTCCCCTCGCTTGGGCCAAAACTTTGAAAGGTCTCAGTTCTGCCCTCCTTCCTCCAGCACAGCACTCCACCATCTCTGTGCATCTAGAGCAGAGAGACTACAAATGCACCAGCAGCAGACACCATTTTTTACACTCTGGGGATATGTCTACACTACCCCGCTAGTTTGAACTAGCGGGGTAATGTAGGCATACGGCACTTGCAAATGAAGCCCGGGATTTGAATTTCCCGGGCATCATTTGCATAAGCCGGGCGCCGCCATTTTTAAATCCCGGCTGGTTCGAACCCCGTGCCGCGCAGCTACACGCGGCACGAACTAGGTAGTTCGGACTAGGCTTCCTAGTTCGAACTAACATTACTCCTCATTCCCCGAGGAGTAACGGTAGTTCGAACTAGGAAGCCTAGTCCAAACTACCTAGTTCGTGCCGCGTGTAGCCGCGCGGCACAGGGTTCGAACCAGCCGGGATTTAAAAATGGCGGCGCCCGGCTTATGCAAATGAAGCCCGGGAAATTCAAATCCCGGGCTTCATTTGCAAGTGCGGTATGCCTACATTACCCCGCTAGTTCGAACTAGCGGGGTAGTGTAGACATACCCTGGGTCCTAGTGGCGTCCCCCCACAGTCTGGCACCTGAGGCAGCCACCTCAGTTCGCCTCATGGTCAGGCCAGCCCTGGAAAAGACTACACAAAACACAGGCCCCATTTAAGTCAGTTCTGCTGATATTAATAAAACCCAATATTTACCCAATTTCCACCCAGATGACAGCACTTTTAATGAGCAATGACAGTCTAGGAATTTAACTACTAAAATATATATCAACAGAAGAACATTATAGTGATTACTTTTTTGTTTTAGCTCCCACCCACGAGCCCTGTGTAAACCCAAACTGCACTGTGGACCACAAACAAATGGACCATGGGCCACATGTTGAGTAGCCCTGCTGTACTGTATTGCTTTTTGGGTCTCTGTGGCTGCCTGATTGCATAGTTCTGGCTCCAAATGAAGTATGTGGTTGACTGGCCAGTTCATAATTCTGGCGCTCATAACTCTGAGGTTCTACTGTACAAGTAGCCCCTCTATATTTAGGGATTTAAATGAAGCAATACTTGAACCAGAAGATAATCTGCTAGGCATTATCTTGCCAAACTGTTGCACAGTCTCTTAAAAATGTGCCAACCTTTGTATATAGAACATAATATAAGGTACAGAGAAACAGAACAGGGATCCATCTAGTCTAGTATCGTGACTCTCACAGTGGCTAATGTTGGGTGTTTAAGCAGTTTCCTCATTTAAGTTTCTTCCTGACTGTGGATCTCCTACCTGATGAGCTAATGGGAGTGCAACATTCGTTAGGCCAATAGAGACACTGTAGACACATGGTGGTCTCTAATGTTTTCCAAACAGCAGAGGGCATTGCTGCATGTACATGAGCATGCCTGCTCACACAAATTTCATTATGATTCAGGCAGCTCCCTTAAGCTCATCACCTCAGTCAAAGCTCTATGGCAGAACACGCCAACCCTCACTTTCCATTGCTAAGGATCACCAAAGAGCAAAATCAAGTTCATCACCGTAAAGCCAAAAGATATGGCTCTCCAAAGATGCCAGATGTAATTATTTTTTTTAATGAGCAGCCACATTTTAACCTATAGTTTAATCTACAAAAATCGCAGGCATCAGGCCCTTAGAACTTGTTAAAAACTTTTTTTTGTAGAAAATCATTTCTGGTTTGCTTTGAGGATCGTAATACTGTACTTCATTCATCTGAAAAAGTGGGTTGTACCCACAAAAGCTCATGATATACGTGTTTTGTTACTCTTTAAGGTACTGTTAGACTATCCATTGTTTCTTAAGTTTTTCCAGTTACAGGCTAACTCGGCTACCCTTCAGAAGCTCTTTCCCCATTGTTAGTCATTTATTTAACCATTTGAAAGAGGAAAAGTAGCAATTGAAATATTTTTAATTCCCCTTGTGACTCTTCCTTTGATTTTTTTTAATTAATAAAAGCACAGCTTAATTCTCACAGAGCCAAGTAACCAAAACACTAAAGGCACTGCACATATTGCTACATTATGAAATAGGCACACAAGGACCTGTGCTCTGAAACTGCAGCACAAAAATATTTTTATGGACTTTAATGCACATTCCTTTCCCCCACAGCCTTTTGGTGCATGTGCAGACAGTTAACAATCTCCATAGGGCCCCTGCACAAACTAAAAACAATGGTGTATTTGACATCCCAATAGAATGCAGGTAAGAATTATGGCGGGCCTGTGCCAAAAGGTAGGAGAATATCATTATGTGCTAGTTAAGGAGAATGACAGTCTCAGGAAAGCTAAAGTGCTAAGCCCAGTGATAGAAATGTACCCGTGTTAGTCTGGGGTAGTTGAAGCAAAATGCAGGACAATGTAGCACTTTAAAGACTAACAAGATGGTTTATTAGATGATGAGCTTTCATGGGCCAGACCCACTTCCTCAGATCAAATAGTGGAAGAAAGTAGTCACAACCATATATGCCAAAGGATACAATTAAAAAAAAAATTGTTCATTTTTTTAATTGTATCCTTTGGTATATATGGTTGTGACTACTTTCTTCCACTATTTGATCTGAGGAAGTGGGTCTGGCCCACGAAAGCTCATCATCTAATAAACCATCTTGTTAGTCTTTAAAGTGCTACATTGTCCTGCATTGTGCTAAGCCCAGATTCTTAGCCCATTCCTTTAGTCCTCTTTGCACTGCTTCAGCAGGAACTTAATGCTACCTTTCAGGGCAAGGATGGAGTACAAAGTGTTCCAGCAATCTCTTGGCAGCCATTATAATCCAGCACAAGTTAGAGACAGCCCAGCCTTTGGATTAGAGAAGAAAACAGGTGACATGTAGCCACCCATTTCCCTTCTATCCCCATGTGCATCAAGCACTGCCCTGCCACACCTCTATTTGTAATGGTCCATATGCCAAGCAATGACAACACTGAAAAGAAAGCAAACAAACCACAGTGATGACAGTGCCTGGGAGACAAACCAATCCAATGATGGAGACGTGATTGCAGAGTACAATGACGGCCTCTGGTGGATCTTGTTGGAATGTTTTTTCTTTATTGATTTTGTATCTCTGATCTGAAGTAGTGACACTTGCCAGGGTGGCCAAATACCAAGTGTTACAAATTGGGAGACTTTTTTGGTGGGGGAGGAGGTTGGTATAGCTAGCTGTATATGTAAGGCAAAGCTCCTAATATTGGAATATCTTGTCACTTACTACTTGCACTAATAATAAGATCTGGTAGAACCAAAACTGCCCTTTTCCAAAAATGAAAGGCTTGGACATTTGGGCCAAATGACTGACCTGACCTCCTAAAACCAGCCACTAAAAGTTGAAAGCGCAGCTGCAACAGGGCTTTAAACTGTACATCTAGACTACGTTGCTATTTCGGGATACTGGAAGTATCCCGAAATAGCAACATCACGTCTTTAAAAGTGTCCGCGATTTCCTGAAATAGCAGGTGTGTTATTCCAGCATTCCTGTAACCTTTGTTCCACGAGGGTTAAGGGATTTGTCGGAATAGTGCCTTATTTTGAAATTTGGCACTGTGTAGACAGTGCCACATTTCAAAATAAGCTCTTTCGACTGAGACTCGGAATAAGCTATGCAATTTGTGTAGCTCAATTTGCATAGCTTATTGCGACAGAAGGTTATTGTCTAGGTGCACCCAAAAGTGTGGCCATGGCACGAGTGCTGTAGCCTGGTTCACACTGGTGCTTTACAGGGCTGTAATTGCTGTGCTTGGATGGGGATGTTTTTTTCAGAAAGTTACATTTCTGTAAAGTGTCAGTGTCGAGTTAGCTTTGGTGAAGGTCTCAAGTTCAAATCCTTGAGCATTTATATTGCATCTGGGTGTGCTGTAAATGATTCATAGCCATAACACCAGGAAGGTTTACCACATCAATGCTGGGGGCATGAAGTTATGTAGGATATAACACAAGAAAACATATTTGCTTCAACTACCCCAGACTAACACGGCTACATTTCTATCACTATTCTGCCTGGAACAGGCAGCATCTGACAAAGAGTGCCCATCACTTTCTGCTGTACGTGCAAGGGTCACATCTTTCACATCAATATTTGTAAGAGATGCAGCCGTGTTAGTCTGGTCTAGCTGAAACAAAAGACAGGACAATGTAGCACTTTAAAGACTAACAAGATGGTTTATTAGGTGATGAGCTTTCGTAGGCCAGACCCACTTCCTCTGATCAAATTGTGGAAGAAAATTGGCACAACCATATATACCAAAGGGGTACAATAAAAAAAAAGTGAATACACGTAAAAAGGACAAATATGATTTTACTTTTACTGATTGGTCCCTTATATGTTTGAAGGGTGACTAAATGTTATCTGGATCTTTTTGGGTCATATCAACAGATTGTTTTGGTCTCAATCCTAGCTTATAATTTAAATTGTATCAGGCCCTTTGTAAGCAGGTTGGGAAGTGGTCTCATTTGGCAATTATTATTCAGTATTATTTACATAATATACACATTGCCATCATGGTATTGACATATACATTTCTCAGTACCTGTACATTGACCTCCATGGGCAGTGTATCTTGTAAGGAGTGATGGGGATATGATGAAGTTGTTTAAACAAATATGTTGCAATGGTAGAAAAAATTGTATGTGTCTGAAAACTGTAGGTACTGGGGGTGCTTATAATTTTTTTTAAAGGGGTACTTTATAAAAAAAAAGGTTGAGAAACACTGCTCTAAACCATTCTTTTGTCCTCCCTGTTTCCTTTCTCCTTTGACAAGTTGGGCATGTAGCAGTTCTGGTAAAAATATATCAGACGTGCACACAGTGCTCGCTGTACCTCAGCTGGTGCTGCATAATCAGGGCCTAAATTCTAAAGGAGTTGGCATTACTGAGATGATCGATCTCCCCACGTTTTGTTGTGGATTTTCCAAAGAAAATGCTGGTGTTTCCTATAGGTCACCCACATCTCCCAGTCATAGCAGAGACTTGGGATTAAACATGGCTTTCTTAACTAAAAGTATTCTACATGTTCAGATGTTGTGATTATGAATATCTGGTGAGGTAATCTGCCAAAGGTGAGGCTGGACTTGAATCTTGATATCTATGGCTTCAGTTGAATGGCTTGTGTGAAATTTGGAAGAGCAGCTGAGAGAGACCTCTCTCCTTTACTCAAGGATAGAATCTCATGGCAGCCTGAAGGAAAAAGTCCTCATGGCAGACAGAAAGCCACGCTTGCAGGGTATCCTCAGCCTTAGGCTACTTCTTGCTTCAAGTGTCTTCAAGAAAGTGAGGGTGAGTCTCGTGTATTAGTTTTGTTTAAAAGTTTTTTCTGAGTGCTTTTTATTTAAAAGTTTTTTCTGAGTGCTATTTCTGAGTGCTACATTCACTGATGTAGCAAAGGAGGTGGGGGGGTAATTGCCCCTCTACTCCCCCATCATACCTCAGCTTGCTGGCTCCTCCTCTGCCCACCACCACCTGCTGAAGCCTCCTCCTTGCCTCTATACTCCTAGCCCCACCCTCCTCCCTCTTCAACAGCAGAATAGTGCCCGCTGCAAACTGAACAGGCTGGGGGAAGATGTGGTACAAGCTCCCCCCCTCCTCCTAGGGTGGGGCTCAGCTGTGCACCAGGTTCAGGGCCCTGTCACATGGTGGCAGGGGGTGTGTGCAAATTTTGCTTTTGCCCCCGGGTGCATAACACCCTTACTACGCCTCTGCCCTATTGTAACCATAAGAGCATACTTCCATCATTAATACCGCATGTTAATAATTGTTATTATAATTAGCCTTTCAAGACTTTAAACTTAAATCTTCAAACAGCAAATCTTCCTTTTAGATTCTGTCCTTGTTACTGTTGCCTTCATTTATGTTCAACAGCCCAAAGCAGCTGAGAAATCCTGAGAGAGGCCAGTACTAAACGCATGCATCAGGTCATGTGACTGAGACTGCCTGCATCTGCTTCACAGCTGTTAACATTGCAATCCCCTTGTACTTTCAGGCAACCCAATGGAAAAATGGGTAATGTGGATAGAGGATTGTGGGACAGTTGTGGCTCAGCTCTCCCCATCCTAAACATGCATTTGGCCCTGGAAGAGAGGAAGTGGCAAGGGTAGCACAAAGATTTAAATATCACAAGTTTGTGCACAGTGCTGTGAATAGTTTATAGGCATGTCAAGCTGTGCAGTAAACAGTGAATGTTTGCTGTAATTTAACACAATGAGGTCACTGTAATATGAAGGGCAAAAGACTTGTACTTTTTCTGCATATGGATATCTACAAAAAGCTTCACTGAGTTAAAACATGTTTGTCACTTGTGGGAACAATTTATTATCGCACCCTCTTAAAGTATTGTGCTTTGTATTTTACAAGTGGACATGGCACAGAAACAATCCTAGTTTTCAGTTTCAAATTGGACCTAAAATGATTAAAACTTGTGGCTAACACAGGGGAGGTGCCCATTTGGGGGCATTTGTACCATTATTGTTTGTTACTTGCTCAGCACCAACATGTGCTCAGTGTTACACATGGCAAAAGAAAAGCCAGTCCCTGTCCCAAAGAAGTGACAAGAAACACGGACAAAGTGGCTTACATTGGGTTGAGTCTGTTGAAGAGATTGTTTTAGGAGTCTCCAACATGAACAGTCTGAGATACTGACCATGGGAATCTAGGCATCAGAAGGAATATTTTCCTACATAGGTTTCCATCCTATGCCTCCTTCAAATGCAAGTTGGAGAGAGCATATAGGAGAGCTAGTGGCGGAATTTTGTGCTGCAGGCTCATCCCTACTTTTGTGACCAACGTTGTTGCAAAGAACTAATTAAAAGACAACCAAAGCTAAACTTATTTGGGGGTGTCTAAAGTTTCCCACCTTGATGTCCCCCCACTACTCGCTGCAGCCGTCTCTGTAAAAGGGCCGTAACAAGACTGGCAAATTCTCTGGGGCACAAGGGAATCCTTCAAATGACTTGTAGGCACAGACTCTGGACTACTTGTATCAATGGCCAAGACTGGGAGCTGGATTCATATCCCTTTTTAGCTGCTACTATATTGCCATTGCCAAGTGCTAAATCAGGAGGCAGCCCCCATACCCCCCCCATTAAGAAATTGGCTTAAAATTAGGGATGTTGAACAGCAAGTAATTGAATGGTTGTGTAACCATATGACATTTTAGTGGTTACATGACTATTGCATAGTCCCCGGGAGTGGGGCAGGCAGCCAGTGTGCTCCCAGCCCCTCTCCCAGGGAGCACCCTGCTACCCCGCACTGCTGCTGCCACTCTTGGATACAGAGGAAGCAGACAGGGTGGCAGCAACCCCTGTCTGGGGAGATTCTGAGCACCCCACGGACAGACAATGCTCCATGGGATGCCAGAGCAGTCTTAGTCTGCAGAGAGCTCGGATCTCTCCTGCAGACAAGTGCTGCTGCCATGGAGCAGCTTCTGTCTGTGGTAAGCCCGGGCTGCCATGGACAGAGGCTTCTAGGCAGAAGCCTCCCCTGCCCCCATTGCAGCTGACTTTGATAGAGGCAGCAGCGCTGGGGGAGGAGGGTAAGGCTGCACCATAGAGCCAATGTTGGGGGGAACTGGCTTTTAAACTGGCTTCCTCCATCACCAGCTCCTGCCTCCCCACTCAGTTGCCTCTGTAGGAGGCAGCAGAGGGGCAGGCAGATCCACACAGACGGCATGCGCAGGGAGCCTGCTTGAAAACCAACTTTCCATTGGTATTGGCTCCTGCTTGCTCCCCCCGCCCGCTCCATGATGCTGCTTTTCTATAAGAGGCAACAATGCAGGCATGGGAGGGCAGGTCTGGTGCTTGTGGGGAACCAGCTTTTAAGCCAGCTCCTCATGAACACCAGCTCCCATTTCCCCTACTTGATACAGAGGCAGCAGGAAGGGCGGGGGAAGCGTGTGTAGTTGACGAGATTAACAAATAAGCCCACGTTTATTGGTTAATCATGTAGTTGTCTACATGTTGACATCCCTATTTAAAAATCACAATATTTTTAAAAATAATATATGCTGCATACTTGTATTTACTTTCTAATGTTTGTGCTGTTAGGGATCACCACATTTACAAGCTTTTCTCCTCCTCCTACAAATGAAAGTTGAGATTCTCTCAGACTCCAAGACCAGAAGGAACCATTGTGATCCTCAAGTCTGATCTGTGTGTCACAGGCCAGAGAACGTCCCAAAAATAACTCGTAGAGCAGATCTTTTTTAGAAAAAAAAATCCAATCCTGATTTTAAAATGGTCAGCAATGGAGAGTTCACCACAACCCTTGCTAAAATGTTCCAATGGTCAATTACTCACTGTTAAACATGGACAGCCTTATTTTCCCATCTGATTTTGTTGGTCTTCAACTCCCAGCCATTGGATTGTTATGTACCTCTCTCAGCTAGATGGAAGGACCCATTAACTATTTATTCCTCCTAACATAATCACATGACTCCAAGGATTGGTGTTTTAAGTAAAGTACCAGATACGACAAGGTTCAGGATAAAATTGCATGTGTTGGGAGCAGGGCTGGCCTGACCGTATAGGTCAGGGGTGGGAAACCTTTTTTGGGTTGGGGGGCTGCTGACCCTCAGAAAAATCAGTCGGAGGCTGTGGGGAGGTGAGTGTGGGGGGGCTGGAGTGTCAGCATGGACTCCCCAATACTGGAGGAGGCCCTAAGCTTTGAGGGCTGGATCCAGGCAACCCAGGGACTGCATCTGGCCCCCTGGTTTAGGTTCCCTACCTCTGATACAGGTGAACTAGGCGATTGCCTGTGGCACCAAATTAGATGAAAGTGATTTTTTTTCTCTACTTAAAAGTATATTTTATCTTTCATAAACAAAAGTATCAGATATTGTTCTTGTAAAACAGGGCATCATTGCCATGTCAGAAGCTGCTGTATTTCACATTGTGGAGGATGGCTGAGTATGTAAATTCAGTTAAAATGTGTTACCGCAGAGTTTCAGAAGAGCACGGCCTGGATTTGCTGCCTGAGGGGCAGGGTCTGGCAATTCAGTCATTCTCATTAGCCCAATGTTGGCCAGTCATATAGTAGAGTCAGTGTTGCTCACCGCTTACTGAAGGCTGGTCAGCAACTTGCAATGTATTCTGCCATGTTACAAGTTGTGATCCCTAAGACAGCATCGCCCACAAAGAATTTGTTTTGTGCTGAACTTAAACAACTTATTAAGAGCTTCAGAGGGGTGGCCGAGTTAGTCTGTAACAGGAAAAACTTAAAAAACAACAAACAGTCTGGTAGCACTTCAAAGACTAACAAAATATGTAGATGGTATCATGAGCTTTTGTGGACACATCCCACTTCTTCAGATAACGGGAGTGTTGGATGTCCAGAACCAACACTCCCCTTATCTGAAGAAGTGGGTTGTGCCCATGAAAGCTCATGATACCATCTACATGTTTTGTTAGTCTATAAACTGCTACCAGACTATTTGTTGTCTTTTAAGTTTAACTTATTAAGAGGTTTTAAGAAGATAGTAAAAGGAGACTCAAAAGTACGTGTAAGATTAATATTGTATATTTATATTTATTGTAGAATATTATTGATTAAGTAATAGTAAAACCCTATTTTTCAAACACCTGACTGCTAATGTTAACAGATACCACTTAACACATACATTCCTTTCCATTCTAATTGAAATAATGGTCAATAATAATAAAAATTCTGGCCTTATGTTTAATTTTTAAAATAGTGGTAAGTGAGCATTGAAATGGTAATATAAGCAAAGTTCTAAATGTTTACACAAATTGATTGCAAAAGGGTTACAACTCAGACTTCATTCCAAATCGAGGAATAACATTTTTCATAGCTTCCCAAAAATCAGTTACATTAGAAGGAAGAAAGTTGCACCTTGAAATGCAACTGTCTATAACATTGCCCAGAAACACTATATACAATTCAAAATGGTTAAATCTTTAAAATGTCAGCTATTGGGCAGTTTATCCTACACAGTATAATTATCAGGATTAATGAAAAGTGGAAAAATGATAAAATATTTTTATTTTCACATTGTTATTTCAAAACTAAGTAAATGGTAAAATTTCATTCTTGGCCTCTCATTTTTTACTGTGTTGAATGGGGGGAGGAGTGCCAAAGTCATAGTTCATCTAGGATGCCAAAAACCATTGGGCTTGGCCCTGGTTGCAATCACTGCTGTGACTGTTTTGAGCATTGCTGCATACATTGGCTGCCATGAGGCATTAGCATTAATTTCTCAGCGGGAGGATGGAAAATCCGACACAAGCCCTTGTTTGCTTTTATTTATTGTTGTAGTAACAAGAGTTTAACTCTCAAGCACTTTGCATCGGGTGGGATTTTGTGCTCAGACTGGCCCCGGTGCTAAATTACATTCCCTGGGCTCTGTCATTCTCCTCCTCATAAGCCAGCTGGAAACATGAAGCTGTGAGAAGGGTGTTCACATACGTATCTGTGCAAGGACAGCTACCTATCTTTGGTCCACACCCGCTGTAGTCAGGTCCAACTCATGTTAGAACAGCATTTAAAAACAGGGCTGTAGCTTACATTGTTGATCTTGCCGTGTGATTGGATCGATGTATTATAGTGGGATCTGGTTACAGTACAGTCATCCCCCCAAAATTAAAACACACTTCCATGGCACTCTGTGAATGGGAGGTAAACTTGTCTTAGCTGTGTTCTGACAGCTGTCTGGGACTTTGAACTCTGTTTTACTCATATTGTAACCAGATCCTGCAACAAAGTAACTTTCAATAGTGTAGACAAAATTTGTCTCTACCAGACCATGACTGTTCTAATGAGACTGGGGTCCTTGCACGCTTGCTTGTCCTAATGTTGTTTGATGGCCATTGGACCACAGTCACCATTCAATCTTGAAGTATTAGAGCAGATGGGGCCTGAGTATCTGTGTAACAGTCTCAGAGCTAATCACGTCGGCCAGGTCTACACGAGGAGGCAGTGTCAGACTAAGGTACACAACTCCAGCTCTTCAAATTCTTTTTTGGCTTAATTATATGTTTTCACTTAGTTTTCCAGGGTTTCTTCCTTACTTGTAAAGGGAAAGAGGGGTGAAAGGAACTAAGCTTCTGTAAATTTCACATAAGAAAGAGGGATGACATCAATCCCTGGTGTAACTCTTCTGACTTTGATGGAATTACACTGGGGATCAGTGTGTCACATAGGGAGTCATTTAAAACTCATTAGCAGAAATTCTAGTTGAAAAAATATCAGCTGATTCTATTCGGCCCATTAGGCTTTGAAACAGAGCTAGTCAGCTATGTTCCTGTGGGCAGGAGTTGGCCCTTTAGTTCCATTTTGGTGAGAGGTAAGTTAAAGGCACCTGGCACAGCTTGATTGTACACCCCCTTACATGGATTACAAATGTGTACATGGAGAAGCAAAGTGTAGTCCTCTTTTTCTTATCTTGACCTCTTTTTACCCCCTTTATGCCAACTTTGAGTGTGCTGTTCACAGCTGAAATGCACCACTGGCCTCTGGGTTTTCCTGGGTGTGCTGTGGAAGCAGAGTCATCCTGTCCATGGTCCTAATCAGGACTGCCACCCCAAGCTTCTGGGCCCCCCGCAGAAGCTACCTAACTGTCCTATGGACGAGAAGGCCTGGCAGATTACAGGGGGCCTGGTGTGGGATGACAGCAAGGGTCGCCCCCGCACTCACCATGTGGGTGGTGGGAGCTGGAACAGTCTGGCAGCCTGCTCCACCCTGACACACCACCCTCTCCTAGCCCGCTGCCCTCAGCTTCTCTGTGGCGGCAGGAAGCAGAGAGCCCTGGTCCCAGGGCACAAAGCTTCTCGTTGCCATGGAGAAACAGGGCACAATGGGCTGGGAGAGGGCAGCATAGCAGGGCAGAGCAGACTGCTGAGCTGCTCCTGCTCCCACCACCCACATGGTGTGGGAGGGGTGACCTCTGCTGTGTCACTCCAGGCCCCCGTAATCTCTTATGGTGCATTGCTCAGGGCAGGGGGCAGAGCAGAGGTGGGGCTTGTGGTGTGGGGAGTTTCCCTGGGCCCTCTGCCTGGGCTACTAAGGGGTTGTCCCCTCCCCTATGCCCCTCTTGGGACAGCCCTGTGTGCAAGTTACACCTTTTTGGCCACTCATGCAATATACAGCTCTCATAGGTCAATCAGCACCAGAGGTCATAGGCAAAGCAAACAGTGGCCTGTGAGTGGTAGGGATGTCAATGTGTAGCCGAATACATGATTAACCAATAAGCCTAGGCTTATCAGTTAATCCTATCAACTACAGGTACTTCTCCCCGCCCTCCCACCCCCCGCCACTTTGCTGCCTCTGTATCCCGCATAGCAGGCTCTGTCCATGGGAAGCTCGGACCTCCCACGAACAGAGGCTGCTACCACTCCACGCTGCTGCCTCTATATGGGGTATGTCTACACTACACTCCTAGTTCGAACTAGGAGGGTAGTGTAGACATACCCTATCAGAGGCAGCAGTGCAGGGAGGCAGGCAGCCAGTGTGAGGGGAGCTGTTTTTTAAACTGGCTCCCCTTGCGGACCGGCTCCCGCCTGCCACCCCATGCTGCTGCCTCTAATAGAGAGTCAGCAGTGCGGAGTTGCAGGGGGCTCTCTGGGGGTGAGGCCGGAGTGCACTGGCTGCTGGATTTGCCCCCGGGGCCTATCGAATAGTCGTGTAATTGATACTATTTTATGCAGTTACACAAATATTCAATTACATGATCTCTAAGGGTATGTCTACACTACCCCGCTAGTTCGAACTAGCGGGGTAATGTAGGCATACCGCACTTGCAAATGAAGCCCGGGATTTGAATTTCCCGGGCTTCATTTGCATAAGCGGGGAGCCGCCATTTTTAAAACCCCGCTAGTTCAAACCCCGTGCAGCGCGGCTACACGGGGCACGAACTAGGTAGTTCGAACTAGGCTTCCTAGTTCGAACTACCATTACTCCTCATTTCACGAGGAGTAACGGTAGTTCGAACTAGGAAACCTAGTTCGAACTAGCGGGGTTTTAAAAATGGCGGCTCCCCGCTTATGCAAATGAAGTCCGGGAAATTCAAATCCCGGGCTTCATTTGTAAGTGCGGTATGCCTACATTACCCTCCTAGTTCGAACTAGGAGGGTAGTGTAGACATACCCCAACAACCCTAGTGAGTGGCTGAGTCAGCAGAGGATTTCTGACCATGTTACCATCCCACCTGGCAGCTGCCTTGCTCTTTCCCTCATTAATTAGGAGATGAATGAAGAAAGGCATCAGAGAACTGTTAATGATCTGCTGTATTTGTCTAGGCAGAGCACACATTCTCACAAGAGCCTTTTTGGGGTCAGTGCATTAAAAGGAAAAACAAACAAAAAAATCAGATGAAAGCAGGTTTCAGATTTGCTCAAGCTAACGTTTTCCAGTCATTTCTAAGCATCTGCAGACAGTGGAGGTGCAGGGATTAAAAAGAAGAGCACAGAAAAGAGCCCAGGAGGACATTCTGCATTAGGTCTGCAGTGTAGGGGGAGGCCAGCCAAGAGAATGATGTCAGCGATTTCAAGCACTGTAAGCAGAACCTCTCCCTCCCTCTTTTTCTATTCTACATAATGAAGCTCAACGCCAAGGGAGAAGCACAGAAGCTAATTGTTTTCAGTTCTGGGAAAGCCTACGAATGGGGAATGAAACATCCAGGCAGCCTGTATACAGCTGGGCAGATACATACATGATGGAGGGAGATGGGGCGGGGGAACATGGTT
Organism: Pelodiscus sinensis; assembly: GCF_052426305.1. NCBI lineage: Eukaryota > Metazoa > Chordata > Testudines > Trionychidae > Pelodiscus > Pelodiscus sinensis. The sequence continues at coordinate 33,020,248 of NC_143065.1, forward strand.
TGTGCTTAAGTTCCAGGAATGGTGGGGATAGTGGTGCAAAGTTTCCTTGGAATAATAAGAGGGTGCACACAAATGTACTGAAAACAAGACAAGGAGGTGAGGTGTGAATTCCCCATCAGCTGTTGGAGTGTATTCATGGTGCTCTAGACCATGTACCTAGTTCTAAGGTGAGTGCCCTTATGGAAAAGAAAAAAAAACACTTGCAGGATCAGGGCCAAGCCTGTTGCTGACTTCTGAAATCTTCTGACCAGACAGGAAAACCATGAAGTGCAGAAACTGAACATTTTTTGTACAGGTGCTAATCATATATCCCAAGGCTGAACCAGAGCCATTGTGATTATCTGCATGACCTCCTGCATAATACAATCCAGTGAATGTCCTCAAAAATAATTCCTATAGCAGATCTTTTAGCAAAACACCCACTAATACCTTTATCAGTAAAACTTATCTAATCAAAAAAAGATATGAAATTAATGTGACATCTGTTTTCTATAACCCCATGTTAATTGGTCTTAATTACATTACACTTGAATTCTTTATTAATGAAGTTCTGTGTCATTCACTCCATTATCTTGGCTGGCATCTGTGTCAGATTGACAGGCCTATAATTACCTGGGTCATCCTGTTTCTCTTTTAAAAAATTGGCATGTTAGCTTTTTTTCCAGTTTTTGGACCTTTCCCAGTGCTCCAAGATTTATTGAAAATCAACATTAATGGTCCCTCAATCACCTTAGCCATCTCTTTTAAGACTCTTGGATGCACATTATTGGGGGCCTGCTGATTTAAAAATGTCTGACATTAGTAACTTCTGTTTAATATTCTCCAGAGATATGAGTGGAATGGAAAAAGACTTGACATTACCACATGATGAGACAATATCATCTGTTTTTCCCAAAATGCATAACAGAAATATTTATTAAACACTTCTATCTTTTCTGCTCTATTAGGCTACATCTACACTGCAACACTATTTTGGAATACCACAGTATCCCAAAATAACCATCCCACATCTTAAGAGCAAGCCCATTATTTCAGGATCACTATTCCGTCTCTGTAAACCTCATTCCTCGAGGAGTAAGGGACGTTTTGGAATAACAGGTTATTTCAAAATAAGATACGCAGTGTAGATGCACCCTTATTGACCAATCTGCCATTTTCCTCTAGTAATGGACCAATACCATTGTCAGGATTCTTTTTTTTCCTAATATATTTTAAAAATCTTTTATTATACTTTATTAGCCATAGATTTCTCTTTATCCCTTGGCTTCCCTTATCAATTTTCTATAATTCAGAACTTCTGATTTAAATGTTTTACTATTAAACTTCCCTGTCCTTTCATTTGTTATAGATCATTTTATGGTTGTCTTCACTTCCCCTTTATACCAGCTCATTTTTAACTAATAAGTCCTTCTTCCTTGATTGTGTCATTTGATGGTCATGAATCTATCCTTCTCCCTCTCTATCACACATGCTACCTGGGTTGATTTGACTATAGATGCAACTCATATTCCCAAATGAGGGACCTTCATGACATTTAATGTTAGATTAGAGCAGTGTGCTTGAAAGTGTTCCATGGAATCACTTTGAGAAACACGTTAACTCACTGCCTCAGTTTGTTTATTTACTGGCGCTGCGGCCACAGAGCCTCGTGGCTCCCATTGGCTCCATTTAGCTCTTTGCAGCCAAGTGGAGCAGCAGGAAGTGGTGGCCTGGCCCACACCACTTCCCGTGGCTCCCCTTGGCTACAAAGGATGAAACGGAGCCAATGGGAGCCACGAGGCTTTGTGGCCACAGCACGGGTAAATAAACACACTGGGGCAACCAGTTAATCTGTTTCTCAAAGTGATTCCATGGAGAACTTTCAGAAATGTTGGGTTAGAGAATTTTATCCTCATGGAGGGATTGGGAAGTCCTATTTCATTAACCTCTGACAAAATGCATACTGTGGGTAGCCTTATAGAACAGGGACACCCAAATAAAATACACCTATTATTCTGCTAGGTATTCAGTTACATGGGAAAATACACCTCTTCACTGCCAAATGCTACAGGAAACTCCAGGAAGAGCTCTCCTGTTGTGCTGGGAACAGCTGACACTCTCTTGATCCAAGCTGAACCAAGCAAAATGCACCTGCCTTGCTACTGAATAGTCTAACTTCATCTATGTGTAGTGCACACACTGTGTTACATCCAGAAAGAACATGCCTGCTGTGATGCGGGCACATACTAACATTTCCTTGAATCCAATGGATTGTCAGTAGTCTCTCTTTGCAGCAGTGGAGGACCAGATAATAGCTAGGAATGAAAGACTAAAGGCCCAAGATTACTTGAGAGCACATCAGAGCTCCTAGATGTGGAATCTTACATGCTAAATAGAGAAACTAGACTGATACCACACAGTCCTCCTTATTTGTTATTATTACTCAGCGTGAGACCATAAAACTCATAAGCCTGCTGCATGCTGCACAATAAAACACATGGTAACGGTGGGTACAAAAACTGAGTAACTCAGTCACAATTCCACAGTTACTCAATTTGTGCCTTTATACTATTCCATGAAGAATTACTGTCACTTATTTCTGATCATACATTTACGCCAGACAAATAATAACAGATGACTGAATTGGTAACCACATTCTGAGGTATCAGGAAATCCTTCAACCTTTAATGCTAGTCATTGCCTTTTCTGGTTCCTTGATCTGGTACTGCAGTCCCGCCTCTTTGGACCAGTGTTTCTCCAATTTGGACCCACATTCACCCAAAACGCTTAGACACTTGTCCATTACAGATTATTTAATTTTTATCCAACAGGCTTTACCACATCAACCCTTTAGGTTTTAGTAAACCTGCACGTTATGAATGCACAAACTTCAGTTGCCCAACTTTGCATTTCTCCTACTAGGTTTGCAGTTTTCTGGGCTGAGTTATCTTAAGTAACCCTGTGTCTGAGCCTTCCCAGAAAAGGATATTTTTATTTATCATGATATATTAGTGTATTTCTTACTTCAGTCTTCTGACAGGACATGTTACTTATCTTGCTAGCAATACTTTTTAAAAAGCTGACAAATACATGCCTGCCAGTAAGGCCTTGACTTAAGTGTAACCTCCTCTGTATGCATTCACTATCCATAAACATGATGATTAAAATACAATTAACAAAGCTGTTAATCATACCATTTAATATTCCTTCATTTTATATTGCAATATTATGTCAGTATATGTGTAGTAACCCTTTCTTCTATTGGAAGTATGTCTCTGTGGCTGTGTCTACGCTGCACCCCTTTTCCGGAAAAGGGATGCAGATTAGACCAGTCGGAATTGCAAATCCGCGGGGGATTTAAATATCCCCCGCGGCATTTGCATTTACATGGCTGCCGCTTTTTTCCGGCTTTGGGATAAGCTGGAGAAAAGTGCCAGTCTAGACGCGATTCTCTGGAAAATAAGCCCTTTCACGTAGAAATAAGAAATCCTCCGGAAAAGGGCTTATTGCTCTGCCCCGGGCTTCCTGGAATCAGCTGCTGATTAGTTTCAGCAGCAGCTGACTTGGGGACACCTGGGGTAGAGCAGCTGGGGTGCTGCCGGGTTGGTCCCTGCAGTGCCGAGATGCGATGCTGCAGGGACCTACCTGGCAGCACCCCAGCTGCTCTGTCCCAGGCGTCCAGATTCAGCTGCTGTTGAAACTGATCAGCGGCTGATTCCAGGAAGCCCGGGGCGGAGAAACTCTGCCTCGGGCTTCCTGTAGTCAGCCACTGGTCAGTTTCAGCAGCGGCTGAATCTGGACGCCAGTTCCGACTTACGTACAAATTCAACTTAAGAACAAACCTACAGTCCCTATCTTGTACGTAACCCGGGGACTGCCTGTAGCACGTCCACACTGAGTGAACTCTGAATCTCATTTAAGGCTGGCCGGAACCAGTTCCAGCAGGGCACCAGGTCAGGACTTACTGTGTGTGGCTGCTGCCTGAGGCTATCTGAGGTCTGTGCTTAAAGGGACTGCACCCCCGCCCCAGACAGCCAGTTCTCAGGTTTCCCTGCTTGCTTGTCTACCTCAATGAGGGACAGCAAAGCATTTTGTCTCTGCGTGCTCTGGTTGCCCTCACTCAGGACACCACAGCACTCTGCAACATGGAGCCAGAGCTGCCCCTGGGCACTCTGGTGCTTCTCTTGGATGCGTTGCTGCGAGCCTGGCTGCACTTTCTGCAGGCTGACATCTGGGAGATCCATCGGGGGGCTGTCAGTATCCAGGAGGCCCTGTGGGAGAGCTTCCACCCTAAGGAGCACTAACAGCCTCCCTGGTCTGCCCCACTGGGGGCTTGTGCCTCATTCCTCCCTCACGTCCTTCCACTTACCTCTCCCTAACCCCCCTTCCTGATGTCAAATAAAATACACGTATTTTCATGAACACAAACTCTCTTTATTTAACAAAACTGGGGGGGGAGGGAATGAAACTCTGGTGAGACTGGGGAAAGGAGGCAGGAGAGGGGAGAAAAGAGGGTGGAAGAGGGGAAGGGGAAACCTGGGAGGAGGGACCTGGAAGGGGGAAACAAGGGGAAGAAGTGGGAGGGGAAGCTCAGGGGTGGGGGTCTTGCTGGACCAACTTGATTTGCATGCGAACTTGCTCCTGGGTTTGCATGTGGCTTTTGGTGGCCAGGCTGGCAACTATCCTGCCATAGACAACCGCATTCCTCCATCTAGTGCGGAGATCATGGACGTTGGGGGCATCCCCTCCCAAACCTGAATAAGGTCCATGATCTCCACCCTGGACCAGGAAGGCGCCCACCTTCTCTGGGCCCTGGCAGGCTCCTGGGAGCTGGCAGACTGCTCCTGGGATACAGTGGAGGGCTGGATGCCAGTGGCTTGCTGGCTCATGTTTTGGGGCCACTGGGTCAGGGGCAGTGACTGCTGGCTCTGGGCTGGCAGGCTTGGAGCTGGCACAGGCACTGTGGCCAGAGTCTTCCCCTTTAAGGGCTCTGGGGAGAGTGGGAGGGAGTGGAGTGTTCTTGGCTGAGGCTGGAGTGTCCACCAGGGCACCCTGGGAAGGGCTGAAGGCCCCCTATTTTGAAATAAGTGTCTACACAGCACTTATTTCGAAATAGCTATTTTGAATTTGGTGTTATTCCTCGTGGAATGAGGTTTACCAAATTCAAAATAAGCGCTCTGCTGTTTCGAATGTATTTCAAAATAGCAGTTTGGCTGTGTAGACGCTAGGAAAGTTATTTTGAAATAAGGGCTGTTATTTCGAAATAACTTTGCTGTGTAAACATACCCTAGAAGACAGACCCATGCCCTATTAAAAGCTTACAGTCCAACTGGTACACTTGATAGACAAGGGAGGCTATCGCATATCCCACAAAATGGAGGATCCACATGAGAGGAGGCACACGTACCATGATGGCAATGTTGCAAAAATAGATTCTTAGGAGTAATCTTAATCAGGCAAGACATTTACCGGCTACTTTGTCTCAGAACATAGGGACATTAACACAGTCCTTGATAATGACCTTTCTTTAGGGGCTGGGCACTTGGGGGAATATAGGCTGTTTCCCACTGGTTTTGTATCCCATGCTTTGTCTCTTAGGGTATGTCTACACTACAGCACTAATTCGAACTAACTTAATTCGAATTAGTTAATTTGAACTAAGCTAATTCGAACTAGTGCATCTAGACCTAAAAACTAGTTCGAATTAGCGTTTTGCTAATTCGAACTAGCATGTCCACATTGAGTGGACCCTGAACCGAGGTTAAGGATGGCCAGAAGCAGTGCCGGCAGGGCATCAGATTAGGACTTAGAGCGTGGAGCTGCTGTCTCAGGCTAGCCGAGGGCTGTGCTTAAAGGGACCCGACCCCCACCCCGGACAGACAGTTCTCAGGGTTCCCCGCTTGCTTGTCTACCTCGATGAGGGACAGCAAAGCAGTCCTGGCGTGGAGTGCCCTGAATGCTCACAATCAGCCATCACAGCACTCGGCCATCAGCCCGGCTGCACTTGCCGCAGGCTGCCATCCGGGGAGGGGATCAATCGGGGGGCTGCAGGAAAGCTTTCATCCCGAGGAGCCCGCAGAGCCAGCCCAGTCCTCCCCATTGGGGGCTCGTGCCCCATTCCTCCCTCACCTCCTTCCACTTATCCCTCCCTAGCCCCCCTTCCTGATGTACAAAATAAAGGACATGTGTGTTCAAAAATAGAAACTCTCTTTATTGAACAAAACTGGGGGAGACTGGGAAAAGAAGGTGGGAGAGGGGAGGGCAACTACAGTGATGAGGGGTTTGGAACAGGTCCCATATGAAGAGAGGCTAAAGAGACTGGGACTTTTCAGCTTAGAAAAGAGGAGATGGAGGGGGGATATGATAGAGGTCTATAAGAGCATGAGTGGGGTGGAGAGGGTGCATACAGAAAAGTTCTGGGCTAGATGGACCTTTGGTCTGACCCAGTACGGCCATTCTAAGCTCAGGGTTCATCATTGTAGTTGCCCTCCCCTCTCCCACTCTCTCTCTTCCTCTCTCCCACCTCCTTTTCCCAGTCTCCCCAGTTTTGTTCAATAAAGAGAGATTCTATTTTTGAACACAATTGTCCTTTATTTTGTACATCAGGAAGGGGGGCTAGGGAGGGGTAAGTGGAAGGAGGTGAGGGAGGAATGGGGTACGAGCCCCCGATGGGGAGGACTGGGCTGGCTCTGCGGGCTTCTGGGGGTGGAACCGCTCCTGCAGCCTCCCAATTGCCCTCTCTCCCCAGATGGCAGCCTGTGGCAAGTGCAGCCGGGCAGATGGCCGAGTGCTGTGATGTGCCGAGTGTGGGCACTCAGGGCAATCCAAGCCAGGACTGCTTTGTAAGCGTGGCACCCCTGAGAACTGTCTGTCCAGGGAGGGGGTCGGGTCCCTTTAAGTACAGCCCTCGGCTATCCTGAGACAGCAGCTCCACGCTCTAAGTCCTCTTCTGATGCCCTGCCGGCACTGCTTCCGGCCATCTTTAACCTCGGTTCAGGGTCCACTCAGTGTGGACATGCTAGTTCGAATTAGCAAAACGCTAAGTTAGTTCGAATTAGCACTGTAATGTAGACATACCCTCAGGGACATTAGCTGAAGTTAAGTAGCATACAACATGCCTTGAGGAATCCCTTAGCACTCCTCCCTCTCACCTCCCCCCACCCTTCACATTAGATTTACTGGCTCACTGGGGAATCCCTGGGCAATCAAAGTATACCCAGAAGGGTACTTGCAGGTGGTTTCCATTCCCACTGCACTGCTTTAAGCTGCATAAGGGGACCAGATCAGGACAAAGATTCTGCCTCTTTGGATTGTATTAAAATGGTTGGGATGTAATGAGAAATGGTCCATTCATGGACAGCAGCGGACTCTTCTTTAATTGCTGGATTTACCACCTGGATACCACGATAAAGGGGACTTTACAAATGTCTGGACAACAAGATTCAGTTTGTAAGCCCTGAGGTCTGAAGCCTACTAAAGGAGGGAAAGTGAGGCAGTACCTCATTTAAATATCAACAGTCTTCTCTGCCATACTGTTAACAGTATTCTTTGCTCTCATCTCCTGGAGGGCAAGGGGAATGGACTGCATGAGTCAGTATCCCATTTATATTTTAATTGTGTTTACTGTGGGGACTTTGGGCTATACATTGGCTAAGCTTTAATGGGAATGATATTTTGGAGATTACCTTGTTTGGAGCCCTCTGGGCAACACCTTGAGGAACTGTGGGTAATAGGATCCCCCCAATGAGACTGATATTTGCTGGGGCTGGGTGAAAGGGAATCTGAAGTTTAAAGAATGCGCTACTGACTTGCTGTTGAGCTACCTTGCTGTAACGTGTCCTCTGGGTCTTTGACTCTTCTAATGAGCTTCGTGGCTTCATATGAGCAGAGCTCGGTAGCTGTTCCCATGATCTAACCAAACCAGTGGCAAGGAGAGATCAGATCCCAGAAGCAGCTCTAGCTATCTGGGGAGTGTGGACAGAGAAGAGCAACAGTTGTGTTGGGGTCACTGGACATGGTCTTAGATAACTCGGGGGAGTGGAAGATCACAAGGATCGATGAAGCGCCCCCACTCTAGGCCCATGCACCCCCTTCTCCCCCTTCCGCCCCTTCGTCCCCCCAGGCATAACTTTCCTCTGGCTCGCTAATAGCTGGGAACGGCAAGACAGACCTTGAAGTTGCCTAGTTACTATCAGTGGTATAGAAGAAGAATTCAGATGTCTCTGTAGAGGGGAGGAGGGAGAAGGAAGATAAGGCTGGCAGCATGTCCCAGCGTGGGAACCTTGCTACAGTTCACTATATTCCTGCAAGTAAACAACCTGGCTACGTCTATACTGGCCCCTTCTTTGGAATAGCCATGCTAATTTAGAACTTTGGAATAGGGAAATGCGCGGGGATTTAAATATCCCCTGCGGGATTTAAATAAACATGGCCGCCGCTTTTTTTCCGGCTTGGGGAAAAGCCGGAAAAGAGAGTCCAGACTGGCGCGATCCTCCGGAATAAAGCCCTATTCCGGAGGATCTCTTATTCCTACTTTCAAGTAGGAATCCCCCGCGCATTTCCCTATTCCAAAGTTCTAAATTAGCATGGCTATTCCGAAGAAGGGGCCAGTGTAGATGTAGCCCCTGGGTATATAAGGAGGGAAAACTGCTTATGTTGGTGTGGTTGATCTGAGATGTCTAGTCTCCTGGCACCTATTTGAGCATTCAGATAAACTTTTTTTTGCTTCTCCACACCGGTGTGTTTATTGGAGCGCGCACACCGGGCACCGTACCCAGCTATTGCCCCCCTCAGGCACTGTGTGCCGGCAACAGTTGGGCTTGTGCTCCCCAAAGCTACCAGCTGGCTGAGAGCCGTTGTGAACACGACAGTGGGAGTAGAGGAGTTTGCCGCTTCAAACCTACATTGTATCAGTCGGAAGGCTCTGAGGAGGCCTCCCTATCCTTGAAATCATTATAGCAGGCCAGATGGAAGAACCCCAGATCTGCCTAAGAAGCAGGAGCTTTGATTTTTCCTATGTAACCCCTCCTGTTAGCTAGCCCAGTGTGAGGTTATTCAGCGTAAGGGAAGCTTGTGACTTCTTACACCACTGGGGGAGGCTAGGCCTGAGGCTGCTTGGTGTGCTCTGTGCTGTGTATTGTGTGTGTGTGTGTGTGTGAGTGCACCTCAGACCAGACCCACTCCGACAAATCACCAGGAACAGGCTTTATTCTGTAAAAAAACATAGAACGGGAAAACAGTTCAGCAGCCCCTCCTCTCAGCATGCAGCCTGGGTGCTGCTCCTAGCACAGTCCTTGCTGAGACCCTGCTGGGGGCAGAGGGCACATCCTGGCAGGAACCAGGAAGTTCTCCCAACATGCTGCAGTTTGTAGTCCACAACTTGTAGTTCCCAGGGCTGGTGCTGAAACACACTGGACATTGGGCTACACCAGATTCCTGGACCCACAAAATGTGAGTGAGGAAGTTGGGAGCCCATGAACTGTGAGTGGGGAGGTGGGAGGCAGAATACAATGCTTTAGTGACTCAAGGTCCAAGTTACTTACAGCTAGCATGATTAAAAATTAATGACTGAAGAGGCAGGTCACAAACACTGTTGCATGGCTGTATCAGCTAGCCCCTTTATTCTGGTGTGTCCCATTATGGAGCAGATGCATTGCTGACCTAGACAACTCCACTTTTTTTTTAAGTGAATTAAAGTGATTATAAACTTCTCTGTGGCCTGTTTCATGTCTAACATTAAGCAGTGGCACCCTTGGCAAAGGAAGACAGAGCATTCAGCTGTAGAAAGTGGCTGTATCTCTTTCAAACCCAGTTCATTTGCTGCCATCTGCTGCAGAATGGGCAGCATAGCACTCCGGGGCCAGCTGACACCTTGCAAGTATTTCAATGGACCTACAAATCAGTGGGCTCTTTACTCTCCTTTCACCTTTCTATCAGCAACAGCAGAACTGGCAGAGTTGGTTGTTGTTATTTTTGTGGATGGCGGGATGATTGTGAATCTGTCAGAGGATTGTTTTTAAGTCCAAGTGTGGGAATCCTCTCTTTATTCATTTAAGCCCACATTGTTTTAAGGTAGAGCAGGAGTGGGCCATATTTTTTATGGAAGGCCACTCCAAGAATTTGATAAGTGGTCAAGGACCACGCTTTCCCATGCTATTAATGGAGGAGGTGTGGGGCCTGGGATGGAGGTTGGGCTCAGAAGGGAGCTCAGGGTAGGGGATTGGGGTGCAGAAGAGGTTGTGAGTTTGGGTGAAGGATGGTGTTGTGACCTTGGGCAAGGGATTGGGGTGCAGGATGGGTGCAAGGGAGGATTCTGACCTGGTGGAAGAGAATAGGAGGAGTGCAGAGTTTGGGAGGGGATTGTGACCTGGGGTGGGGATGCAGTGAGCTTGGTTTGTGAGTTGGGGCAGGGACTTGGGGTGTAGGATGCCAGGCATGACTGGGACCTCTATATCCCACAGCAGTGCAAATGTACAGGGCATGTATTAAAGGGTGATTAATTTATTTAGGTTGTAAGTTGCACACATACAAAATAAGAGTAAGAATCCCTTGATAGTATGGGAAACGATTGATAAAAAGCTCCATGCTGGCAGAACTGGCAGTTCAATAACTCCCTGAAATACATATTCCCTATACGACTGGCTCTTGGAAATATCTACTGACCTATACAAACTGTAATTTGTGCTTTGTACTTTCCTTTCAGAGAAATCCCCCAAACACTGCTGAGTTTTTAGCAACCTCTGTTCTCCTGGCTCAGCTTTAATGAATAATAATCAGGTATGAGCATAACAAAAGGAGTGAAGTAATAATGTTTGGGATTGTGTCCTGGCATGTACTAGCAACATTTAGAGAATCATTTATCCTTTTCAAATCAATACACTTTGAATAATACATAATGGCCCTGCAAAACCATGTTTATTTTTATGATGGTTCCCTCTGAATTCCAGTGTTGGGAGAAGAAAGGAGGCAAGCCATCTAACTTATTCCCTAAGCCTCTTGCTGCCCTTTGCCTCATGATTTTAAACCAGAACTAAAAGAACCATCAGCAAGAGAATAAAAGGGGCAATGTTTGAAGAGGCAACACTTGCTATTTGCATGTGTTACCTCCAAAGAGTGCACTAGAAAAAGGCTCTTAAATAGTAACCCTACAGGTGTGATTTGCCAGTTAAAGTTTGTTATGATACAAGGCTTCTTACCTGGCATTTCATTGGCTGAGTGTCTGAGCATATGATACCGTGATGGAGAGTTTTGAGTGTGGGGGCTCTTGAAAGGATAAAACAAATATTTTCAGTATCACAAACATTCAGCTAAGCATTTATTAAATACAGATCTTTTTTCTAAATTGCCCCTAGGAATGGCAACCAGTGTTCTTGAAGGTGCATGCTTGCGTGGGCGCATCCAAGAATTTAAGGCTGGTTCATCTCCTCAGCAGGGCTGCTGCTCTGGGGAGGGACTGCATGGTGAGTGGTTACCCTGCTCCAGGACCAGCAGAGCAGCCACCACTCAGCCCTGGCAAAAAATTCAGCCCTTCCCCAGGGCTGGAGCTGCAGGCCACGTGTTGGGCAGCAGCTGCTGTGGTGGTTCTGGCTGGGGCTAGAACCTGAGCCGCATGGCAGGTGGCAGCTTCAGTGGTCAGGGCTCTCTGAGGCCACGTGGCAGGCAGCAGGTAGATGCTCTGGCAGCCGGGGCCACGTGGTGAGGGATGAGGGCTGCTCCGGCAGCTGGGGCCACGTGATGGAGGCCATGGCCATGCTGGTGGCTGGGGCCACATGATGGGGGGGGGGCTGTTCCATTGGCCAGGGTTGCTTCTAGGGCTAACTCTAGCCCTTCCCCAGGTCTGGAGCTGTGGGAAGGGCCACATAGTGGCTTTCCAACTGCTCTCTGGGCAGGCTGCCCAAACCTGGAGCCGGGCTGTGGTGCAGCTGCTCCTGGGATTGGACCCCCTGCATCTGGGACTGGTCCCCCCTGCATCTTTTTCCCCCCTCCTGCACCTCTCTTTTGCCCCTTAGGGCCCCCTGCCTCCAGCACTCTGCCCTCCCTCCCCACATATCACTACCCCACCCCAGCACTTCACTCCCTGCAAACCCAAGGTGCTGGCAGCAGCTTCTCTCTGTCCTGCATGGGGATTCACAACCGGCCCCACAATGAGCAGCCTGGGGCAGTCCCTGGCCAGCACACAGGCTGCCCAGGGAGCAGCATTCACTGCGGGGGGGGGGGGGGGCGGCATGTCTCATCTTCTTCCCACAAGGTTGGGGGTGATACCAGAGAGCATCTTTGGGGAGCAGCACCACTGGTGGGTGCCACAGTGGCCCATATCCAAACAAGCACACACGATCTCATGGTTGGCACACAAGACAAAACTGACTCCACTTATGGATGGAAAATCGTAGAGGGAATACGGAGATCAATCTGCAGTTGATTACATGTGTAATCAACTGTAGCCTGGGCTTATTGGTTAACCCTATTGCCCACATGCACTCTTCCCCCCTTGCTGCCTCTGTATCAGAGGCAGCAAAGGGGGGGGGGGGAGACGGGAGCTGATACGCATGGGGAGCTGGCTTTTATGCTGGTTCCTTGTGTGTGCTGGCTCCCGCAGCGCCACATGCCCTCTCCCTTGCTGCCCCCCAACAGAGACAGCACGGTGGGAGCAGTGGGAGCTGGCTTTTAAGCCAGGCTTCTACACATGCCAGCTTCTGTGCAGCTGCCTCCCCCTCCCCCCACAGAAACAGCATAGGGGGAGCAGGTGGGAGCCAGTGCTCAGGGGGAAGCCGGTTTAAAAGTTGGCTCCCCATGAGCACTGGCTCCTGTCAAGCCTCCTGCCCCTTCCCCCACTGATGCTTCTCATAGAGAGGCAGCAGTGCAATGAGGGGGTAGGTAGGAGTTGGTATGCACAGGAAGCGGCTTTCAAGCTGGCTCCCTGCACTGCTGTCTCTTTATCAGAGGCGGAGGGAGGGTACAGAAGGCGGGAGCCAGTGCTTGTGGTGAGGCAGCTTTTAAGCTGGCTCCCTGTGAGCCTGGCTTCCACCTACGCCCCTCTCACCCCCCGCATGTAAATGTGTAACTGCTAAAATTTCAAGCAGTTACACGTTTACCCACATACCCGATAGTCAATATCCCTGCTAGATTTGTAGGAACCAATTCTTAGCTAGAAAATTGATGTAGTTCCAATCATACCTTCAGGACTTAGCTTCGAAGGATCTATGCCTAATTAGCTGTACAGCTCACCCTTAATTACTCTTGCTCCGTGCTCAGTGCCCACAGTCTCCCCCACATCCTTTGGAAGGCTGGATCCTGAAGGCCTGCCTCAGATGAGTTGTCTCCTTGACGTCGATGGAGCGACTTATATGAATAAGAACTACTCATGTGCACAAGGGTTGTATGGGTGAGATTTCTGTTGTGTGGCAGACAACATGTAGAGCATTACTTCGGCTGCTGTGACAATCAGGGTGTCATATCACAGGGGAACGGATGGGCTGGTTTAAGGAACTCATGTTAAGTCTTGGAAGAACAGGTTAGAACATCTCCACATTTCAATGGGAAATGCAAAGTTGGTTCAGATGACTTTCTCCTCCAATGCTATCCTCATTGTTTGTCCCTCTCTGGAGATGTCCCCTGCCCTTCTAACATTTTTAATTCAGCAGCTGAACTTAACAAAAAGAGAATAACGTCTTATGCCTCATAGAATCATAGGACTGGAAGGGACCTCAAGAGGTCATCGAGTCCAGCCCCCCGCCCTCAAGGCAGGACCAAGCTCCATCTACACCATCCCTGACAGATGTCTATCTAACCTGTTCTTAAATATCTCCAGAGAGGGAGATTCCACCACCTCCCTTGGCAATTTATTCCAATAATTGACCACCCTGACAGTTAGGAATTTTTTCCTAATGTCCAATCTAAACCTCCCCTGCTGCACTTTAAGCCCATTACTCCTTGTCCTGTCCTCAGAAACCAAGAGGAACAAATTTTCTCCTTCCTCCTTGTGACACCCTTTTAGATATTTGAAAACCGCTATCATGTCCCCCCTTAATCTTCTTTTTTCCAAACTAAACAAGCCCAGTTCACGAAGCCTGGCTTCATAGGTCATGTTCTCTAGACCTTTAATCATTCTTGTCACTCTTCTCTGTACCCTTTCCAATTTCTCCACATCTTTCTTGAAATGTGGCGCCCAGAACTGGACACAGTACTCCAGCTGAGGCCTAACTAGTGCAGAGTAGAGCAGCAGAATGACTTCACGAGTTTTGCTTACAATACGCCTGTTGATACAACCTAGAATCATATTTGCTTTTTTTGCAACAGCATCACACTGTTGACTCATATTCAACTTGTGGTCCACTATGACCCCTAGATCCCTTTCTGCCATGCTCCTTCCTAGACAGTCGCTTCCCATCTTGTATGTATGGAACTGATTGTTCCTTCCTAAGTGGAGCACTTTGCATAAAGTTGTACCCTGATCACCACTAGGGTCAGGAAGGAATTCTTCCACCCATGTTCAGCACTGAGCAACTAGCCATATACATTCAGGCCGCCTCAGGGGGGCAAAAAGGGACAGTTGCCCTACGGCCTGGTGATTCTAATGGGCTCGGGTCTCCCAGCCGCTGCCACCGCTTCTAATGGGCCCTGGGCTCTTTAAATCATTGCTGAAACACCATGTGGCACACCCTGAGCAGCTGGGGGCTGGCTGCCCCTGGTCCCACCTCTTCAGCACAAGGCCCTGCCCCTTCTGGGAGGGCGGAGCTGCCCCCCCCCCCCCACGCCTTGCCTAGGGGCCCGGCGTGGCTATCAGCTGCCCTGTGTACATTGTAGTTATTTTCAACTGAGGTATCATGTTGGCTATTGAGAGGGAGGTGGAGCAGTTAACGGAGCCACTGTCAGATTCACTGAGACAAAACCCATGTTCCAATGTACAATGAGCAATCACCTCTATGTTGCTGGGTCTCATTATGTGCTAGTGACATTAGGGAACATTTCACGGCATTAACGCCATCACAGGGCTAGCTTTTTTCAGGCGTTTATTTCTTCAGCCCTGAGTTGTGAATTACACGCTAAACGCCTCAAGTAATCTTGTAAAGCATTTGAACCAAGAGCCTCTGATAATTTCCCTCTGAAACCTCCTGCATTGATGTTCTTCCCTCTGGATGGCGATGGTGCATAGGACACTGTTTTGTTTCAGTCCCACACATTTAATTTATTGCTGTTTGACTTGTAATTTGGTTGCTGCCTTTGGGAATTATGATCAAGACTCCCCGCACATGCGAACAGCAGCAATGTTGCTGACATCAGAGTTTTTATCTTGGGCATTTTACCGGCACCTGACTGCAAAGAGGCAGCAATAACATAATTAGATGTAACACTTACCTAGCATTTTACATTGTATTTATCGTTGTCTTTACGGCCGCTACTCCTACGCAAGTATAACAGTGAATCCAATCCAGCATTGCCCTGCACTGTTCCCTACAGGGAAGGCTGGACGCTGGCTTTCTGAAGTAGAGTTTCATTAGTTTTTCGAAGGGGGTCTGTGAGGGTTAGCATCTGAGGCCCCAAGCAGAGCCTGATTAAGAAAGGGGTATTAGCAGCCGCAGCCCAGGGCCAATGGAGGGGCCACAGAAAGATCTCCAAAAGTACAGATTTAGCCTGGGGTCCCTGGGCTGCAGCCACTAAAGCCCCTACACAAGTGCCTATTATCCAGTCCTGCCAGGTGGGAAGGGGAAGGCAGCCCCATGGACTGCTGCTCACCCTGCAGCTGGGCTGCAACTGGGTCACTGTGAGTGCCAGAGAATCTCCGTCCCCATGCTGTCCTTGCTTGCAGGCTCCACCCCAAGCTCTGCCCTGTGCTTGGCCAATGCGAACGGGCTGCACTGAGCCGTGTGCTTTCCCCGCCACATCCCAGTACCCTCCTCCAGCCCTCAGTCCCCTTTTACATCCTAACTCCCTTCTAGACCCTACACCCCAGCTATAAGCCCCAGCCCTGAGCCTGTTCCAGCACCCTAACTCCCACCCAGACCTTGCACCCTCACCCCAGCCTCCTGGCCTGAGCCCCCTCCCTCACTCCAAGACCCTTGTCCCCAGCCTACTGTCCCCTCCTGCACCCCAAATGCCTCATCTCTAGCCCCCCAGAGTCCACACCCCTACTTGGAGCCTTCACACCTGCCATCCTCCTGCCTCAACCTGCAGCCCCTTGCAGCACGCGGAACCCCTCATTTTTGGCACTGAGCAGAATCAATGTTGGGTGGCTTGTGAAGCAGTTTTTCTTCTCTGTGTCTTCCTGCTAAGCTTGGAGTTGGAAGATTGTGGGGAGGAGTTTTTCTGGGACACAGTCCAAACAGAACTGACTCTTGGTGCAGAAGTGGTGCCTGGCTGCTTGCCACTATCTATTGGTTTATAGGCTCTCCTCCCCTCCCCTCTGTCTATTGCAACCTTTCCCTCTCTGGTCTTCCTGGCCCCCTCTCTGCTCCATTCAACCGATAGCTGCTGAAATTATTATCCTAGCTTTCTAGTCTGACCATGTCACCCTACTCCACCCCCTTTCAGTCTTCCATTGGGTCCCTCCATCCAGAGCATCGAATACAATATTCTTGTCCTTCTGTGTCTTTACAGCCCTTCACAGCTTAGCCCCCATACATATCTCCCCTGCCTTGCATGTGATTGCCTTGCTCCACCAACAGTGGCAGGTTTGCCTATCCATTTGCCCACTTCTCCCATAAGCACCATCACACTTTCTTCCATCCTGTCCCTGATGGATAAAAACGTCCTCCCTGAGCTCATTGGGGAAACCTCAACCCTCCTTCAAATCCCTTCTCAGACCATCTCCTGAGATGCTTCCAGGAAATGTTAATTGAGAGAGTAGCATGCTGGCAGACAGTAAGGACTTCTGAGATCTAGCTTACACCTCTTACGATTTATCATTAGTGAAACGGGAAGAGGGGCCCCTGGAACGACTTGCTATTATTACTGTTTCCGTCATGCGCCCGCCTCCCTTGGCTCTGATGGCTGCACCCACTTGTTGTGTTTTGTTTTAAATGGGGTCCTGATCCTGTTATCATTTATACACATAAGTAAAATTATTCAGCTGTACAAGTGGTGGCTGAATTGGGCCCTCAGAACAGAAGCTTCTTGGAGCAGGGACTGAGTTTTCTAGCACCACAGGGATATGTCTACACTGGTGGGTTCTTGTGCAAGAACATCTTGTGCAAGAACATGTCCTCACTGCCACATGCTTTTGCGCAAGAACGTCCATGGCAGTGTGGCTGCTGTCTTGTGCAAGAAAGCTCTGATGGCCATTTTATCCATAGGGCTTTCTTGTGCAAGAAACCCCTGCCGCGCATCCACGCTGCCCTCTTGCGCAAGAATCCCTCTCTTGTTTGAAAAAAGCGTAGCTCTTGCACAAGAATCCCTCTCTTCCCAGGCTTTACTGTGAATCTTCTTGCACAAGAGCGAGCGGGCAGCGTGGACACTCTGCAGAAGAACGGCCACGCTTGCGCAAGAACCCGCCAGTGTAGACATAGCCCAGCACTACGTCTACCCTGGCGCGTTCTCACGCAAAAACTCTTTTGCGGAAGAGTTCTTGTGCAAAAACTCTTTCAGAAGAGAGCGCCTACACTGGCATGTGCTTTTGCGCAAGAGCATCCATACCAGTGTAGACGCTCTCTTACGTAAGAAAGCTCTGATGGCCATTTTAACCATAGGGCTTTTTTGCACAAGAAATTCATGTTGCCTGTCTACGCTGGCCTCTTGCGCAAGAACAGTTGCACAAAAGGGCTTATTCCTGAGCAGGAGTGTCAGAGTTCTGGTGCAAGAAGCCCTGATTTCATACATTAGAACGTCAGTTTACTTGTGCGAGAACACACGGCCAGTGTAGACAGGCAGCAAGTTTTTGCACAAGAGCGGCCGGTTTTGCGCAAGATCACGCCAGGGTAGACACAGCCCAGGAGTCCTGGTTGTGACTGGCATTGCTACCACATCCACACTGTAACTAGTAATAATAAATCAGTGTAATGGGACATAATTCACATCACGCAAATGGCCCCCTTTTGGCCAACTGCTAGAGTCTGCATTTCTTGCTGTAGCAGCCCTCCTGCAACCCAGCTCTGTCTAAGCCTTTGGAGCTCCAAGGAGGAACTACCTCACTCTGGTCCCACAGCTTCCTTTTAACTGCCTTGCTGGGCCCTGATTGGTCTCCCCCTTTGCACCACTCTCTTTCCTGGAGAACTTCTCTGTGGTTTGCTGGGTGGGGTGTGGCAAGGCCACAAACCTCCAATAGAAAGCTTTGGGGCCTGGTCCACCCCATCACAAATGGGCTAATTTAAAAAAAAAAAGAAAGCTAGTGCCCTTTTCATAAAAAGAAACAAGTGGTAAATCCTGAAATACATTGGAATTCACCCAACTCCTGTGCTTTGCACAATTTTGTTTTCCTGGCTTTGAAATGCAAACTAGCATTCCTCTGTCCCTTAACCTTTATATTTAGTTACTGAAAAAGCATAAGATTATACATAGATACAATTGGCTAAATGCAGAACAGATAGCCCCTGCAGCTGCCCCTCACTTAGGGTGCTCAACACCGCTGAGAATCAGGACAAGTACACCTGCCCCTAGCAGCTTATGAGCACCATGTACTGCTTAATTACTGGATACTGGAGTGTACGTGATGGCTCCAGTGGATTCATTAAATATGCATTGCCCTTGTGTTTTCTGGTTCATACTTTTGCTCTAATTCTCTCTCTTTTGGTTGATATACTATGAGCAGGAGGTCACAGTGGTGCCCACACATGTCTGCCCGACATGTGGTAGAACATTCCGTGCCCGTATCGGCCTTATCAGCCATTTGCGGACACACCATGAACAGTCCATAACCTGTTAGATGTCAAGGTCCTCTTCGAATACGATGGACGAACAACAACAATTACTGGATACTGGAGTGTACGTGATTGATAGAATGCCCCAGGCGGATATCAACCACAGCCTGGATGTCTCACCATCAGAGACTGAAACCTTACAGGCCATCAGCCAGCTGTCCAGTGGCAAGGCCCCAGGATCTGATGCAATTCCAGCGGAAGTCTATAAGGGTGGTGGTGCAGTGCTTGTCAACAAACTCACTCAGCTGTTCCAGTCCTTCTGGAATCAAGGATCTATTCCTCAGGAACTGAAAGACGCGTCTATCGTACACCTCTACAAGAGGAAAGGAAATCGACAAGTTTGCGATAATCATAGAGGAATATCACTGCTTTCCATCGCAGGTAAGATCCTTGCACGAGTGTTGCTGAATCGTCTGATTAACCACCTGGAACAGGGTTTATTACCCGAGACACAGTGCGGCTTCCGCAAAGAGCGTGGCACGGTGGATATGATCTTCGCAGCCCGACAGCTTCAAGAGAAGTGTCAAGAGCAGAATCGTGAACTGTACACCACCTTCGTGGATCTCACCAAGGCTTTTGACACTGTCAGTCGTGAAGGTCTGTGGCACATCATGTCGAAGTTTGGGTGCCCTGACAGATTCATCTTGATGGTACGTCAGTTCCACGACGGCATGACGGCTCGTGTTTTGGATGATGGAGAAGCTTCAGAGGCCTTTCCCGTCACAAATGGCGTCAAGCAAGGGGGTGTGCTGGCACCGACCCTGTTCAGCATAATGTTTTCAGCCATGCTGTCAGACGCCTTTCAGAACAGTTCCTTGGGAATCAGACTGAGATACAGGACCGATGGGAAACTGTTTAACCTGCGAAGACTCCAGGCTGTCACCAAGATAAAGGAGACTGTGTTACGAGATCTCCTTTTTGCTGATGACTGCGCCCTGAATGCTGGATCAGAGCAGGAAATGCAAGCCAGCATGGACAAATTTGCAGCAGCATGCGACAACTTCGGCCTTCTCATCAACACAAAGAAAACCGAAGTGATGCACCAGCCAGCTCCAAAAGCTCAGCATCAAGTGCCCACCATCACAGTGAAGGGACAAAAGCTGCAAGCAGTGGACCAATTTACATATCTTGGTAGCACCCTCTCCCGCTCAGTGACAATTGACATCGAGGTCAACTGCAGAGTCGCCAAGGCAAGCTCTGCATTCGGCAGACTGTTGACCAAAGTGTGGGACCGCCGTGGAATAAGCCTTGCTACAAAGCTTAAAGTCTATCGAGCAGTAGTGTTAACTACCCTGATGTACGCCAGTGAGACTTGGACTGTATACAGGAGGCACGCTAGGCAACTGAACCACTTCCACACGATTTGCCTCCGCAGACTTCTGAGGATCCGGTAGCAGGATAAGGTGCCAGACACAGAAGTCCTTTCTAGAGCAGGTCTGCCGTCAGTTTACACCCTGCTGATGAAAGCTCAGATACGCTGGGCAGGCCATGTTGCAAGGATGCCAGATCATCGCATCCCTAGACAGCTCTTCTATGGTGAGCTGTTTCAAGGGAAGCGATCGCACGGGGGACAAAAGAAGCGATACAAAGATACGCTTAAAGCCTCTCTCAAGTCCCTGGATATTGACACGACCTCCTGGGAGACCCTGGCACAAGACCGATCAACATGGCGCACGCTGATCTACCAAGGCTGTCAAACATCTGAAGCCAGAAGGACAACCATAGCACAAGAGAAGCGAGCACTCCGTAAAGCCAGAGTTGCAAAAGCTGCAACAGTGGTGCCCACACATGTCTGCCCGACATGTGGTAGAACATTCCGTGCCCGTATCGGCCTTATCAGCCATTTGCGGACACACCATGAACAGTCCATAACCCGTTAGATGTCAAGGTCCTCTTCGAATACGATGGACGAACAACAACAATTACTGGATACTGGAGTGTACGTGATGGCTCCAGTGGATTCATTAAATATGCATTGCCCTTGTGTTTTCTGGTTCATACTTTTGCTCTAATTCTCTCTCTTTTGGTTGATATACTATGAGCAGGAGGTCACTTAGCTGCCACTTATTGCTGCCTTTGTTTCTTCAGTGTATTCTCATAGAGGATTTGAGCCATTGTGTTTCAGGGCAGGCACCAAACTTGCTTTGTTGTGCAGCAAAGACACGAGAAGGGCTATTTCTCTTGTGACCATCATCCTGGGAGATGTATCAGAGTAGGAACTTGGATCTCAAAGGTATGAGGGCTTAGCAAGGGTGCTAACACACTCTGTCATTAACATTTTCTCCACTTTTACTTAACAGCCTGAACAGCATTAATGCTTGTGCTATGGATCTGTACTTTAATAGCTCCAGCCTATGTCCCTCTAGGCCTAGCTGTGCTCCTGAGACCCTGCTGTGCAGCTGGCAGTGATATTTTTAGGATACCTTAGTCCCCCTTCAATTCAGGAGTAAATGGACAGATCATCTGCCAAGCGCAGTTTTACTGATTGATTTTTTTTTAGTGGCTTTATAATAGTTTTTCTGGTCTACACAGCTAAATAGAAAGATCCTGGGCCCCAAACTTGACATCTTCAGGTGCCTCAAATGCCCTTTGCTGTCACTGAGCCTATAGCAGCCAGGCAGACTGCAGAATCAGATTCCCTGCAAGTGCCATATGGCGTGAGAGAGAATGGTGCTGTCCTTGTCCCTTGCCTTTGCTTTGCTCTTTGAGGTACTTGCATCCTGCAGGCAGCCATTAACAAAGACAGCAGCTTCCCATTCCCACCCAGAGCACATGCATAAGTAGCAAACAATGGTGCTCACAGTGCAATGGTGAACAGCTCCTGGATTTTTATTTTTTCTCTTCTAAGGCAGCCTCCTTTGGAGGAGCATTAAAATGGAGTTATGAGGGCATCATGGAGATGGCCCAAGAGCTGACTTTAGGAAAATATCAATTACCCTGCACTTTCTATGCGTGACTCATGCAGGGTGCGGTGGATCTGACTCACAAACAAAATGAACCTGCTTCAAAGAATGAATGCACTAGGGAAGTCAGAGGCACAGTGACATGTGAACCCATGGGGCTGTGCTAGATTGGCTTGCATAACATGGCTCACTACTCTAAAGACCTTGCGACCTAACCTTGCACTTATAATGGTAATAATCATCAGTCGACTTCTAAAGTGCCCCCGCTTAGTGCCCCCACTCCAAAGTGATCAGTGACTGCACAATGTAAAAAATGCAATTAAGCTAATGCATTGCACACGGGAGAATAAAATGGAACTTCACATTCAAATGTAATGCTTGGTTTCTAAATGAGTGAGTGGAAAAAAAAATCTACCTGGCCCTGATGTGTCTAGGGGCTCAACGCACCTGGTATGCCCACTCACAGACATGGCACCTGCAGATGATCAGAGCTGGATAGATCAGTCAAACTATCATAGGCATTGAAAAAAAAATCAGAACCTGAGATTCAAAGGAGGTGAAACAAATAGAATGAGCCAGCTGCAAAAAAGAGAAAGAAACAATAAAACAGAGTGGAGGGACGAGGATTGAAGGGAAGCAGCTGAGATTCGTCCAATTAATAATACCTGCTTTTATCTTCAGCAGATCTCAGAGCACTTCACAAAGGAGGGTAGGACGGGGTGTCCCCACAATAAGTCGCCCTGGTATACATCTGTTCTGCACTAAAGTCGTTGATGCTTGTAGGAACTGATGTGTTATAAGTCCTCCCATTGCCCGCTCTTAGGTCATGCAACAACAAAAAATTGCACAAATGGAAGTCAGCCATGGGGAAAAAAATTCCCTGCTTTAAGTTGTTTCACTATAAGTCCAAGTTTTTTGGAATGTATCTTGGACTTACAGCGAGGACAGCCTGTATCATTAAGCCAGTGTTCCAGATAGGAAACAGAGGTGAAGTGACTAGCTCAAGGTTATGCAGCCAGCCAGGAGCCGAGCCAACCCAACTCTCCCGTGTTCCAGCCCACTAGGACGCACTGCCTGATGCAATAGAGAGGGGTGGTTTGAAAGGCATTTCTTTAAAACCTGGTCTGTGTGCCCTGCTTGAGAAGTCTGTCTCCTCCCAAGCCTGTGTTCTGTGATCTGCCTATGGCTTCCTTCTGGCTCTGTGAAAGCACAATTCAGTTCTTCTGCACTACTGGGAGCTAGCAGGGAGCCTATGTGTGTTATTCCTCCCTAAAAACCTTTCCTTCTCCTACCTGACACTGGATCTGCCATGGATCTCTTGCCACAAGAGGATGGCTTGGGGCAGAGATCAAAGGGCGAGCGAGTTGCTCGCACTAGCACCCCCTTGGCACATGCCTGATCTCTTGCTGAGCTAAGATGGGATTCTAGGCCGCAGGTGGTAACTGAGCAAAGCCTTCTGATGATGAGGTTCCAGGGGAAGCCAGTGCTGGTCATGAGTTCAAGTGCCGCACAAAGGCCTCTGAAGTTTTAGTTCTGGATGGAAAGTCTGGAGTTTCAATGTAAACAAGTGGGAGGCTTTCTCCTAAGCCTACATGGACCTTTTTGAGTGTGGCGAGCTAGCTGAAAAGCTGGTGAAGGCAGACTTTCCCCTTGATGGAACACAGCTGTTCCAGGCTCCATCTGGTTTGGTAGCACCCTAGCCCTTCTTTTAGCGACCATTTGGAGAGTTGTTGCTGAATTGCTCTCCCCAACCCTAGAGCAATACAGCAGACGTGAGGAACCATTTTTGGGTCAGGGGCTGCTGACCCACAGAAAAATCAGTCGGGTCACACACAAATGAGAAGGAGACTGAGAAGGAGAAAGATACTACCCACATTCCCCTCACACACCAGAGCCTATGGAGGGCCCAGGCTAATAGCTTTTGTATGCTCCAGGGAATCTTCAAGCAATCCTTCTCCTGTCACCCATTCCCAGCCTCTGACAGCGGCTAGGGACACCATTCCTAATCCTGGCTAATAGCCGTTGATGGACCTAACCTCCATGAATTTATCCAGTTCTCTTGGACGTTGTTAAAGTCCTGGTCTTCACAACATCATCTGGCAAGGAGTTCCACAGGCTGACCGTGTGCCGTGTAAAAAAACCTTCCTTTTGTTTGTTTTAATTAATTTCTTCTGGTGACCCCTAGTTCTTATTTTATGGGAACAAGTAAATAACTTTCCTTTATTCACTTTTTCCACACCAGTCATGATTTTATAAACCTCTATCATATCCCCGCTTAGTCTCCACTCTTCTAAGTTGAAAAGTCCCTGTCTTTTTAATCTCTTTTCATATGGGACCCATTCCAAACCCCTAATCATTTTTGTTGCTCTTTATGCCAATATATCTTTTTTGAGATGAGGTGACCACATCTGCATGCAGTATTCAAGATGTGGGTGTACCATGGTTTTATACAGAGGCAATAAGATAGTCTCTGTCTTATTCACGATACCGTTTAAAATGATTCTTAACATTATTTGCTTTTTTGATTGCTGCTGCACATCGAGTGGATGTTTTCAGAAAACTATCTACAATGACTCCAAGATCTTTCTCGAGTAGTTATAGCTAAATTAGTCCCCATCATATTGTATTTATTAAATTTCACTTGTCCTTTTGTTGCCCAATCACTTAATTTTGTGAAATCTTTTTGAATCTCTTCACAGTCTGAGCTAAGTCTTTACTATTCTGAGCAGTTTAGTATCATCTGCAAATTTTGCCACTTCACTGTTTACCCCTTCTCCAGATAATTTATAAGTAGGTTGAATAGGACTGGTCCCAGTACGGACCCTTGGGAAACCCTACTAGTTACCTCTCTCCGTTCTGAAAACTTACCATTTATACCCTTTGTTTCCTGTCTTTTAACCAGTTATCAGTCCATGAGAGGACCTTCCTCCTTATCCCATGACAGCTTACTTTATTTAAGAGCCTTTGGTGAGGCGCCTTGTCAAAGGCTTTCTGAAAATCCAGTCTATCTAATGGATCCCCCTTGTCCACATGTTTGTTGACCCCCTCAAAGAACTCTAGTAGATTAGATTGGTTCCCTTTACAGAAACCATGTTGACTTTTCCCCCAACAAATTTTTGAGAACTCGGGTGAATACCATCTGGTCCTGGTGACTTGCTACTGTTAAGTTTATCAATTTGTTCCAAAACCTCCTCTAATGACACCTCAATCTGGGACATTTCCTCAGATTTGTCACCTAAAAATAATGGCTCAGGTTTGGGAATCTCTCTAACGTCCTCAGTCGTGAAGACCGAAGCAAAGAATTCATTTAGCTTCTTCGCAATGACCTTGTAGTCTTTAAATGCTCCTTTAGCATATCAATTGTCCAAGGGCCCAACTGGTCTTTGAGCTGGCTTCCTGCTTGTGATGTACTTAAAAAACATTTTACTATTACTTTTTGAGTTTTTGGCTAGCTGCTCTTCAAATTCCTTTTTAGCTTTTCGTATTATGTTTTTACACTTCATTTGACAGCGTTTATGCTCCTTTCTATTTTCCTCACTAGGATTTAACTTCCACTTTTTAAATAATGCCTTCAAGTGATGGCTCACAAAACATCAGCCTCTCTGACTTGGGCCGAGAGCCACCCCTGGACAGATGGCTACAGATGTGGTGGTGGCCAGCAGTACCAGCTGTATGAAGGTAGAGGAAATAATAACGTGATTGCCCCAATAAAGCAGCAAGGAAAACTCCTGGATCCTATTTAAGTCTAGAGCCAAAATATGTGTCTGCATTATAACAGTAAACATATTCCCCTGTGTAACCAAGAGCTCTCCTAGAAAAGCTTTAATGTTCAGGCAGTGGACTGTTACTTTATTACCCTGATTAAATTACACAAGCTTTTCCTTTCTCTCTGTCTCTGCATGCCCTGCAATCTCCCTCTGCCTTTGCACACTCCCTCCCTTCTCCCTCTGCCTTTCTTGCTGTGGGGGCAGTGATGCAGGTATGACATACAGCCCTGTTCTCCCTCCGCTGGGATCCCCTCTGGTGCATCATTAGCATTCACTGGCTGGCTGGACTGCATCATTGTTATAGGAGATTCCAGTGCAGTGAATCCCTCTTTCTTGGAACTCCGGAGCTGAACTGAGCACAGAGAAGCAGCAGAAGCAAATAACTTCACATTACAGGTAAGAGCAAGTCATTTCTCCTGCTATCGTGGAAGAAGACAAACAGACATTTTACAGGGAACGCTAACGGCTGGCAGGATCTCAATCCCCAACATTAGTTTGCTGAGTGCCCAGCTAATGTCTGAGTGCTGCAAAGAAATAGGGAAACAAAATAAAACAGAAGAAAAATACCACTGAAAATAAGGATGCTCAAGGGCAAGGGCGCAGCAGCTGAAGGGCTGAGATGAAGGAACAGGAATTGTAGGGCGCTTTGCTATTTTAACTAGATCAGCAGTGTCAGAACAGTCAAAACCAAAGCAACAATTCAGATTAACACCGTTTCTCTCCCTGGCTCTCCTTATCCTCTTCTGAGAGCAGTCATGAGCTGCAGCGTGTAGTGTTTTAGCTAGGTGGAAGGTGCTCAGGCTGAAGCAAGACAGGGTTTTTTATGAGGACAATTAAAATAGATTCTGATGTATGTCTGGGGATAGGTGTAGCGGTGGGCTGTAGGGGTGTGAAAGGGTGAGGGGTGTGTATATAAGTGGGGCATGTTGCATATGTTTGGGTGAGGGGGGTACAGAGGTGTGTTTGCGGCTGGATGAGTCGTGTGTGGGTGGGTATGCCTCCCCCACACAGGCATAACACAGCAAACATGAGTATTAATCGTCCTTTTCAAATAATCCTTCCTACCTCAGGGTATTATAAATGCAGCTCAAACTAAAATCAGCAGCTGGTCACCTCTGTTGGCAGAGGATAAAGCCAGCCACTAAAAGCAAGGTAAGGGTTTTCAGTTTGAACAGGGGCTGTAATATATTTTGGTTTCTCTGATATGATTGATCTGGTTACACAAATGTGTGTGTGCGTGCAGTCCCCTATGCAGGGACTTCTGTGGAGGGTGCTTTTTTGTAAATGAGGATAGCAAAGGTGTGAATGCCCCCCTTCTCCCCATGCTTCCCCAAGTAAGCGGGGAAATCAGCCCTAGCCTTTCCCTGGCTAGCCAGAGCATGGGGGAGGGATGCTCGAGCAGCGCACTGCCCCTGCCTTCCCTTGGCTAGCCAGAGCATGCTTATTTGGGGGGCCATAGGGAGGGAGCTTTCACACACCCCTGTGTATGGCCTGGTGTGTGTCTGGGGACAGGCGCTATTCAGCAGAGATTCTCTTTACATATGTAGGCTGCAATAATACAATCCATGATACTGAGAACCCCTAAAAACCATAGGCATGAACTGGATCCACGATAGGCTCCGTGCTGTGTTTGCCCATCGCTCTGACCAAATGAACGAAGTGATTGGAGTGGAGCGGGGAGGAAAAGAACTGGGCTATAGTGTTTTCTCCTGTGTGGGAAGGGGAACCCCAGGTGATTTTAGATCAGATGCTTATCACATAACACCTGAATATGTGGTCCGTGAGGGCTCCCTTCCTCTGGACAGCCTAGGCAGAAATGAAAGACCGGTAGGAGTGATGTTCCTGGCAGGGCTTTAAAAACGCTGCAAGTCATGACTATCCAGGCTCCTATTTCTGATCATCTGCAAGAGGGGAGAGAGTTAATCCTATTGTTGCCTAGTCAGATTTAAATATACAATAGCGCTGCATTGTTTCACCTCTGGGTAAAAAGACACAGCCACATGCTTGTTCCTCACCTGGCAATTATCTCTACCCCCTCTTCAGGAATTGCACAGCAGGTTGCTACCTTATCCTGTTGGTCACCTACAATCATAGCCAGGTTGCTTGCTCCCACAGGATAATACATAGGTGGGGGCTTTGACAAGAGAAGAACATCTACAGTTTCCTCCATAGTCTTCTCTTGAAAGGAGCAAGGTCACCCTTTACCCTCCAGTAGAAGAAGGAAAGCATTTGCCCCCAAGCCTGCAGATCTGAGGATCCTCTACAGCAGTGTTTTCTGAAAGTGCTCCACAAAAGCACTTTGAGAAACACATTCACTGGCTGCCCCAGTTTGTTTATTTACTGGTGCCACGGAGCCTCCTGGCTCCCATTGGCCCCGTTTCGCTCTTTGCAGCCAAGCGGAGCAGCGGGAAAGCGATGGCCTGGCACCCACTGCTTCCTGTGGCTCCCCTTGGCTGCAAAGGATGAAACGGAGCCAATGGGAGCTGTGAGGCTCCGTAGCACCAGTAAATAAACAAACTGGGGCAGCCACTTAATGTGTTTCCCAAAGTGGTTTTGCGGAGCACTTTCAGAAACACTGCTCTACAATCTTGGGCCATCTGTAGGGGGGCCCCCATGCTTCCCTGCTCACCTTCTCTTACTCCCTGACAGCTCAGTTCCTAAAGTCCCAGCTGTTCAATGAGGCAAACATCCCCTCTCCCCAGGCTCCAAAATTCCTGGGCTCCTGGTGGGGTGGGAAACGCAGATGGTCTTTGGGTTCTGGTGAGCAAAGAGCCATTCCTCTGCCCCAGGCATGTTGTGTGGGGGTCACCTGGGCCAACAGGAGTGACTGAAAGGCTCCAAGGGCGAGTCTACACTTAGGAGAAGACTGACATTCCAGATGTCGATCTTCTAGCACTCGATTTAGTGGGTCTAGTATAAACCCCTAAATGGAATGCTTAGGATAGCCCTCACTGGTGCATGGTACTCCTCCTTCTGTGAGGAGTAAGGGAAGCCGACAGGAGTATTTGCTCCCATCCGCCTCTCATTATGTGGATGCCGTCAAGGCTCGGTTTAAGGTAAGCTGACTCCAGCTATACCTTACAGATGCGGTCCCCAACCTTTTGGGGCTGCTGGGAGGCCAGGGGCGGGGCCGCTCATGCGCCGCGTGCCTGGGGGCCGGACCGCGCATGTGCTGCGCATCCGGGGGCGAGGCCATGCCTGCACCACGTGCCCGGGTCTGGCATCATGCATGCGCCACACGTCCGGGGCTGGCACCATGCATGCGCCACACGCCCAAGGCCTGGTGCACAAGAATGGCTTGAGCTGGCCCTGGTCACCTGGCAGGCACCGCGTTGGAGACCACTGCCTTACAGCCTTAGCTTCCTGGGGCAGGGGTGTTTATGAGTCAGCCTCTCTAGCATCTCTTGCCTGCACCTTGTGATGTACTGAGCATCTTCAACTCCTGTTGAAGTTAACGGGCGAAGAGGAGACAGCAACTTGCAGGAATTGCCCAGCACCTCACAAGGTTCTGTGTCAAGCGTCTTGGTCCTGCAGATGCATTGTGTAAGGTATCAGGTTTCTTTTCTACGGAGAATTTGAAGTGTCATTTAGCCAGCAGACTGAAAGCAGATGCCAGTTGTATCTCTGCAGTGCTCTGACCACAGAACCACCTCTCAGAAACATTACTCAGACCTCCCGTTCTCCTTTAAGAACAGCAGGCCATGCTAGATGCTGGTCTCCTTCTTGTAGCCACTGCACATGCCTGTTACAGCTCAATGTTTAAAGACCTGGGCCGAGAGATGAGACA
Organism: Pelodiscus sinensis; assembly: GCF_052426305.1. NCBI lineage: Eukaryota > Metazoa > Chordata > Testudines > Trionychidae > Pelodiscus > Pelodiscus sinensis. The sequence goes on from NC_143065.1 coordinate 33,049,532, forward strand.
TGGGATAAAGCCTCTTGTTTTTCTGAAAGGACTGTGCAAACCCTTATTGTGGGTGCACTGCACATGTAGCAGGGTCACTGCTGTACAAACAGCCACCAGGCAGTGAGGTGCTCTGGTTTGCCCTTTAGCTCCCTTCATTGGCATGGCCTTGACTCAGGAAGGTGACGTGTTATTTGCCCCCGTCTGTGACATGCTGCAATGCAGAGCCAACATCAGACAGATCTTTATTCAGGAAAGAAGTCTGGAGAGGTGGGAGGTGCTTTCATCAGTTCTTCCAGCAGGCTGAGATTTTTGCATCGCCACACCTGCTTGTATGTGCACCCCCAAAAGCAGCCACCCACCCATCTTGTGCATTCAAATGGGTGCAGAGGTTGTGTGCACGACTGGCTGTTTGTTGAATACAATGTGAGCATACACACTTCAGGGAGAGCAATAAACATGTTGGACAAAATTAAGTGTACAATAAGTGATGGTGAGAGTGAGCATCTGTGTCAGAGCCTTTAGCACCCTGTGGTTGTAAGCATGTGTGAGCTCAGAGGCAGGCCTGGCTTGAACGGGGGGTTTCCAGAAAGAGCCAGGAAGCCAGAGGAAGAATTCATACTGGTTTGGGTGGACCAGGGGTTAGAGTACTTGTTAGAGGGGCGGTGGGTTCCAGTCCCACCTCTCTCTGCCTACCCTGGGAGCTGTCAGCCAACTCAGGCTGGTTTGGAGGTGTATATTCATCTCCTGTACATGGCAGCACAAGAATGGAATCTAGAGCCTGAGTCCGGTGGGAGAGGAAAAGAAGTTTTAAACTCCCATATGCTCCTTGGTAATCCTGCCCCTCCATGCAGCAAATCATAGGGCAAAGTGGCACCTCGGAGCAGCTGGTATTTGGAGTTAAGGCAAAAGCATGGGCTGAAAGGGCTATTTGATGTACAATACCTTGTGCTTCTATTTAGGCCACCCTCATTCTCCAGAGTAAGTGCGGAGAGACACAGACTCTTCCCTCGTTGCTCAAATGCTGGCACGGAATAGTTTGCTGGCCGCTAGACAACATCCAGGAACTGCTAGCAATCCTGCTAGGGGAAGCCCAGGCCTCTGCCTGGAGGATCCTCCTTCTTGTATTGTCAATTCCCCATATTAATTTTCCAGATCGGGAGCTGAACCTTTGAAAAAGGGCTCATCTGAAAAGATTATAGAATTACTCCCTTGCTAATGAGCAGTTTAATGTCACGACAGCTTAACGTCCTGCAAGAAAAAAAGGAGCCTTAGCAATGAAACAAAGGGACCATGAGAACAGGGAGCCTGGGGGGTCTGGGAAAAGCTTTTTGAAGGGGGATGGAGGGTGTGCACTAAGTCACAGAAACACGCTGTTTGCAGGGCCAGCCTTGGCTTAAGCCCTTCACTCTAAGGAGAAGAAACTTGATGGAAAACGAAGCTAAAGAGCCCTTCAGTAATATCTTCAGCAGCCCCTACTTTTATCCCTGTTTCTGGTGCGGGGACCAAAGGGACAGCAACCCACAGCTTGATCCTTCTCCTCTGAAACAAGCATACGCCAGCCAGCAGCAAAGACAGCTCTCTGACATAGCACATAGAAATCTGCACCATTGGGCTGATGCACGATGGCAGTTCCTGTCTTTGGCAATGACTGGCACAGGATGCTTAGGAGAAGGCTGTAAAGCTGCCTAATGGGTAGTGGAAGAATTCCTTCCTACCTCAGGCAGTTAGTGGCTGGCTGGTCCCCTGAGGTTGATCTCTCTGAGAGGTTTCTATCCTAAGTCGTGGAACTATGAATTATAATCTTCTTAGTCCCATAAAAATGTAAGGGACCAAGAGGGGAGGCAACTATCTGACAGCTCCTTCCCCTTTTGATTTGCGACTGCAGGGAAAAGAAGCTCTTCATTACCGACCTGCCATGCTCAGGTCCTGACCCTCAGTACAGGCCCTGAGCTCGGTGGACAGCAGGGAGGCAAATAACGTTTGTACTCGCCTATTATCGTAGGCAGGAGCATGCTCCTTTGTCCGTCAGTGCAATTTAGGACAGCCTGGAGGCTGCTCCAGCCTACATCAGCTCCAGCAGCCCCTGACAGGGCATTATGGCAGCTGGAGATATCTGGAGCTCAGCAGCATTTGGGCCTATCCTACCCCTGCCATTCCCCCAACACACTTCTAATGCTGGAGTCTGTGGAGATCGGGGGGATGGTAGAAATCTGGCTTAGCTCATTTGTCCTATCCCACTGGCATGAAAGGGGGCAAACATGGGGATAAGGGAGTGATTCCCTCTTTCCATAATGTGCACAGGTCTGTATGTTGTGCTTGTACATTTGCCAGCATGCTCCAGGAGTTAGTATTCATCTCCTAGACCATAACTATGGACCCAAATATGCCCCAATGGCAACCATGCAGCTTAGTCCGTTGCTCTTGCAGCGGGAATGTGCATGTGAGGTGGGGGATTACACTGCATCTGTCTTTCTGGCTTTGATCTTATGAGTAGGGACCCGGTTCTGCTCCTGCTGATGCTGGTTTAATTCCAGCATCGCTCCCCTGGCTAGAATGGGATTCTCCCAATTTACTTTGGGGCAAGTGAGAACAGAATCAGCCCTCTGGGACTAGGCAGGGGAGTGGAGTGGGGGAAACCTTGCTGTGCGAGATGAGAGGAAATGAAAAGGAAGGGCCAGTCTATATTTAGGTGAGGGCTCTGTTGAGAGTGGATAATCCTCTTTCCCTGAATTATCCAGCCCAGGGATTAGACTGCTTTAAACTCCTCACCAGGCCTCCCCCGCTCCAGGAGGCCACCATGGAACAGACTGGCTTTCTGAATCCCTACGGGGCAAGGAATGGATTGAGGATGGCAGAGGGAAGGCTGCTGCTGGCCTGCTTGTGCATCTCTCCCAGGGGTTGCTCATGGCCCAGATGCACAGTGACACAGGAGTGACGTGCGATGCTACACGGAACATCCAGGGACGACCATTAAGAAAGAACAGAACGCTTTCTAAACAATTGGGGCAGCAGATAAAGATAGATGGTGGACGCAAAACAGCCCTTTCCCAATGCACAGTATTCCTGCTTCCCTCTCACATGCCTTTTCTTCTGGTGAGGAGAAGGGAAGGTCTCTCAGTTGCTTATCAGGTGCATCGCTTTCTGTTTGGAATCTGTCCCTGATCTGCCTTATGCTGCCAGCATCTGACCTGCTTTGGCTGGCTTGAAAGTAACCCTGGGTCTGCAGTTCTGTGCCATCTGCCTTGCATAGGAATGAATCTCTATCCATATTAAATGATGGATCTGGCAGCATGGGGGCTGGAAGGTGACACAGTCATGGAAAAGATGATGGGTTCCTGTGCAATGAGCTGGTGGGCCTCAGCCCAGTGCCTAGTGAACAAATGTCAGCATAAAAAAGAGTGTTGCTTGTTGGCTCTCTCACCATGGAGGCTTAATGCACCATAGAGAATAAACTCCCTTTAGCTTTAAGCATGGACCTTCTGGGTCAGAATTTTTTTGAGGGTGATGACATGGAAGCACTGCCATTGTGTTTTACATGCCCTAGGGACAAATGTGTCTGTTCTCCAGGGCTATCAGGCCAGCTCCCTTTGCCAGCACTAAATTCACTTAAAACTGAGTGAAAATTGTATTTCTGAAGTAGTGACAGGGCCACTCTTTGGAAGACTCAGAGGCTCTTGTTAGTTCCTCTGGGATTTTATCAGTTCTCCTACTGTCCCGCCCCATCCACCAGCTATTAGAGTTTACTTTACACCCCTTCCTCCACAATATTTTACTTATCTATTCATTCTGCCTCTTTCACTCAGAAATAGCTAGATGCTTTTTATTACCCTCATTTTCCTCTGGACTTTGAATGCTAGCCTCTGATGTTGCTACTGTGTCCAGGTTCAGGCAAGAGTGAATTCTGATGAACCCATCTGAAAGTGGACTCTTGTCAGATCCTGGAGTGACAGACTATGAATGCATCTGCTATCCCACAAACCTGTCCTTGGAAATCCAGGGCCTGAGATGGCTTCAGCTGCATCAGCAATAAATTGTGGTGAATGACATTGATCTTTTCACGGGGACGTGAATTCTGTCAAGGGCATTTAAATTGTGTTTAACATTCTCTCAGCTCTTTGCGGTGCTTCCTCAGAAACCTGGCATTTTGACCCTCTTGTATTTTTCTTTTCCCAAAATTAAGGCAAACTTTGTGCCCTATTCTGGCACTCTGTATTTTGGTCCAACTCTTACTGGTGTCATCGGTGAGAAGATGTCGTTTAAATAACTTCTGTGAGAGTTTGATTAAAATGAGGAATCCCATGCTTGGTCCTGTAAGCAGCTGTTGGAAGGGAAGTGGCTCTCTGAGAGCTGACTGGCAGCATCAGTGCTTGCTTTGCTTTGACTGACAGGTAGAGTCATGACTGCCAGTTATTGCTTTTTTGTGCTAGAACGGAATTAAAACAGAGAGCCCCAAAGGAGCACAGAGAAGAAAAGGGCACTGAGTGCAAATAGCCACTGCTTTTAATATCAACTATTGTCTTTTTTCTCTCTGTGTTGAGCATTATCAATTTCCTGTTTAAGTTAAAGTCAACACATCTGTTACTTTAGCATCTCTGGCTGCCTGGCTCCCTCCCTCCCCCACCTGCTCTCCCACTCCGTCTGCAGCCTCCCCATCCTCCTCCTGCTTTGCTGCTGGCGTGTGTGTTTTGTGGTGGCTGATGGGCTTGTTCACTGCTGGTTCCATTTGCTGTGGGATGATCAGCTTGGCTTGCAGAGCATTTACTCCTAATCCCCAGCTTGCGACAGCCTAGTGACAAAGGCAACTCTTTCAGGAGCTGCTGTGGGTGAGAACGCTGGGGGAAATGATTGGCAAGTGGCTGGTGATGCTGGAATGAAACATTTCCTAGTTCTGGTAAGAGATGCTTTTCCACTTGGTCCCCTTTCTGGGCAGTTGGTTACGGTGAGAGAGGATGAGCTGAAAGGGATAAAAAGCAGGGAGGGGAGGAAGTTGTGAAAGATGGACAAATAGCAGAGTCAACGCAATTTGCATGGAAGCTTTTCCAGTAGCAAATGTTTATCAGAGCAATTTATTTACCATTAGTGTCTGGCTTCTGGCTAGTCAGATCATGCAGTGATGAAGGCAGCTGAAGTACCTAGCCAGATATTAAGGCAGTCGCTAGCGTTATGTTTTCCCCTCTATGTTTCTTTCTATGTGTCTTTTCCAATTAGATCTAGATAAGCCAGATCCCACCGCCAGACCTAAAAGGGTACTTTGTCATGCACTTCTTTGGGAGTAGCTTGTGGAAAGCTCTTGTTTCAATCCGATGCCTTTTGCCTCACTAGCTTTGGAAGGTCATTCATGAATGTTTGTGTCTCAGTTGAGAAATAAAACCCTTCAGCTTTCCTGTGCGCTAAACTTACTCCTGGCCAGCAAAGTTTAACTGCATTTTTCTCTGGAGCTGGTCTCCCCTGTATGGTATGTATTTAAAATATAAAGAGAAGCCGTGAGACAAAACTGAGAGTCTAGTCAAACTATGAGTAGATCTGTGAGATACTGTGTGTCCCAGGCACACTGCTTATTTTGAATTTGAAGGCACTGATCTGGTTTAATTTACAGGACTTTTGAGCTGATAGCGCTGGCTTCATCAGAGTCTGGCCCAAGTTGTCTGTTACACCAGCAGTGAATTTGGCCTCATTTGCTTAAAGCAGGGGCGGGGAACCCTTTTTGGAAGGGGAGCCACCCACCCACAGAGAAATCAGTCAGGGGCGGCACGCAAGTGAGAAGCAAAAAAATAAAACCAATCCCTCACTGACGCGGCCTCGGAGTAGCAGGGGGGCTGGAGCACCAGTGTGGGGTCCCCAATGCTGTGGGAGGAGAGAGGGGGGCTTGAGCCTTGGGAGCTGGATCCAGGCAAACTGGGAGCTGCATCCAGCGCCTGGGCCTGTGGTTCCCCTGGCTTAAAGAGAAACAGTGAATAGTAACCCTATCAGCAGTCTGCTGTGCTGTGTCAGCAGAGGGCTGTCCATAATGTAGCGCTAGTGACAGAAAGGAAATGAAAAGTATGATCATGCATCTTCAGTGGTTCTGTTAACCAATGAAAAGCACTGACCCTTTTAGCATCCCTAGATCCCTTCCTAAAGCTGATGCCTGGGTCCAGGAGTTCTTGACACCCTTTTGTGAGAGAGGCTTGTAAAATCATTTGGTTTGGTGTATCCAAGCTGAGTTCCTTCTGTGTTTCTGAGCTTAGCCATCAGGGTTAAAAGAGACCTGCCGTGAGAAAACAACCAAGCTGATTTGTTTGCAAAAATTAAACCTCAATATATACAACAATCTCTCTCCATCACAGACATTCTTCTGATTGTTTATACATACAGTGAAACTTTCACTGAGGACCCATTGAATATGCAGAAACCCCTGTTGTAAGTGCTAACTTTAGAGCATCCCTATGGTTCTAACACAGTTACATTAAACTTTTAGTTAAAGACTCAGCTCTGGTAGGCAACTGACTTTTGCTGATCCCTTGGGTGGTTGCTTCTAATATATTTCAATTTAACAGTCTCTGTATCACAACTACCAATAAAAATAGCACCAGCTGAAGAACAAGTGCTAAAAGTGAAAGGGTCTGCATGCCTTTTGCCATTCAGATACTGTACAAAGTGGCGATAGCACAGTAATTCTAGATTATAGTGATGGTGTGCCTTCACTATTGCCTCAATGATGCCACTGTGCAAATGGAGAGACTGCACAGCAAGGATTGTAAGTGCTTTGAGACTCATGTGTCTGTCCCAGAGGGAACAGCCCTTGTTGCCTTTAATAAAACCACAGGCTTTGTTTTGAAAGGAGCATAAATCTTTCATCGGTATGTGTTTTTGGAAAGACACTGTCAAGATAAAAATTAGAAATGGCTATACAGTATATTACTTCCCATGCCTCATTAGATTATAAAAACAGAAGGAATGTATACATCCAATTCTTTTAAAATTATCTGTTGTGTGGTGTTTGTTTACTTATTACATTTCTCGCAGCCTGATCTTTGTAAAGGGAATGGTCAATTTCATTTGTTTTTTCCTCCTACTTAGTTTAACCTACAGGTTTATCCAGACCCTCTGTTTGGGATTCTAGGTGCTGCACAGGAAGGGTTAACTGTATTTAAAAAATAAATACCACCTTCCCATTGTAAAAATCAAAGCACAAAAAAAAATCCTGGAAACATTCTCATGTGTGTTAGGTTGATACATGCTCAAACTGTAATTTTGGGGGCAAACTGGACTGACAGAGTCTTTAACTCTTTTAGGTCTACTCTTTTCCAGGGGCCAGTCAAATAAATTCTACTACAGTAGGGTGTGTGTGTGTGTGTGTGTAATTTGTAGCATCCTAAAGATATTTTCTTCATGACAATGATATTATATTCAAGAGACATGCTCCTGTATACAGATGGGACCAGAACCTGAGGTTTTCCAGATGCTACAAGGTCTAGGCAGCACTCCTGTTTGGAGACTGACCTTTTAATACAGCTGTATGGGATAAAATGGAAGGATTTGTCCCCTTTTAAATGTCTATCCCTGTGATCAGCAGTTCCACTCAAACTACCAACATCAAAGCAGCAGAACCATCCTTATCCCTATGCAGAATGTGCAGTTGCCTAGGGCACCCAACATTTTGAGGCATCACTGGCTGTTAATGGCCATCCTTCTGCCTTTTTCTATCCCTGCTCTGTGGCTCTGCTTCCTCTGGAGAGGATCTAGTTAACTTAAAAGTGAAAAAGACTGCCAGACCTATTAGCAGAACATCAAACCTAGGAAAGAGCCATGCAAGTGGTAATGAAGTCATTTAACTGGCATTTTCCAACCCCAAGTATATACGGTCAGTTTCTGAATTTACTGTGTCCGTCTACAGAATCTTAGTTTAAAATTTGTTTTAAAAATATTTCATTCATGTGTTGCTGAAGATTATAAAATCACATCTCTAAAAAATCGTCATCCCCCTGCTGCCACCAGGCATAGGGGCACCAATTTAATAGTATTTCATAGGGTCCCATAAATGCTAAGGACAGCACTCCGTGGCAGTCTTGAATCTTTGAGTCTTTATGGCTATGTCTACAATGCAGTCTTCTTGCGCAAGAAGAGCGTATCCACCCTGCATAGAGGCTATCTCGAAAGAAAACTCTGATTGCTATTCACAGAATAGCCACCAGAGCACGTGTGCTTTTGTTGATTGGCTCTTTTTGTGCAAAACCCCCCTGTTGCCCGTCCACACACACTTCTTTGTGCAAGAACTCTTGTGCAAATAGGAGTTATTCCTCGTAGAAAGAGGAATACCTACACTGCAAAAACTCCTTCGTTCTTTTGATTTACTGTAAATTTACTTACACTAAAATGCACTAGAGGTGTGGACGCTCCATGGGTTTTTGCGCAAAAACCCAGTAGAGTAGACGTAGCCCATGAGATCAAAGTATTCTGAACAAAGAACACAGTCGAGTAATGGTAGTTCCAATGGATGTGTCTTATTCTATGCATTGATGCCATGGAATATTTAGCTCATCATGAGAATTTAACTGAGGAACTGGAAACTTTCAGAGAGGGAAAACTTGTATATTTATTCAACAAAAATATACATCCAATCACCTTATGCCTATCCCCTTTTTTTAACCACATCTGCTAAATTATCATAAGCTATTTGTGTTTTAAACGAGGGCTTCCTCCCTCACAGCCCATCTGCTCAGTCTGCTTGTTCCTCCAGCAAAGTCACGATTCTGTTATCACGTGTTATGACTCTGGAAGGCTATGCTGCAAGGATGGGACTGTAGCTTCACTTGGGGATGGGATAAAATAGGAGGAACTCGTCTGAAAGGGGGAGACCACCTAGTGAAAAGGGGAAGAAAGAGAGAAATACACCAGAGCAGACGAGTCAAGAAGTGCTGGCCCAGAAAGATACTTTTTTGGGTTTTTTTTGTATAAATGTTTCTTTTTGTCAATTCTGTCCTAGAATGAAAAACATCTTTTTATCGCAAGGTTCCATAAAGCCCCCACCAGGTCACTAGAACTGACTTCAATATGAGTTTTGCCTCCCTATGAAATACTGGTTCAAGGCCATTTTGTGTAGTGGGTAGGCCCAATTCTACTCTCATTGGCTACGTCTACACTGGCCCCTTTTCCGAAAGGGGCATGCTAATTTTACAGGTCATAATAGGGAAATCCGCGGGGGATTTAAATATCCCCCGCGGCATTCAAATAAAAATGTCTGCCGCTTTTTTCCGGCTTTTAGAAAAGCCGGAAAAGAGCGTCTACACTGGCCCCGATCCTCCGGAAAAAAGCCCTTTTCCGGAGGATCTCTTATTCCTACTTTGAAGTAGGGTTTGAAGTAGGAATAAGAGATCCTCTGGAAAAGGGCTTTTTTCTGGAGGATCGGGGCCAGTGTAGATGCTCTTTTCCGGCTTTTCTAAAAGCCGGAAAAAAGCGGTGGACATTTTTATTTAAATGCCACGGGGGATATTTAAATCCCCCGCGGATTTCCCTATTACGACCTGTAAAATTAGCATGCCCCTTTCGGAAAAGGGGCCAGTGTAGACGTAGCCATTCAGATTATTGCTGCTACTATTAGCTACTTGCATTATGGTAGCACCTAGGAATCCAGACCTGGACCCCACTGTACCAGGCACTGTAGAAGCACAGAACAAAATGACAGTCCCTATCCTAAAGACCTTATGATCTAAATATAAGGTGAGACAACAGAGATGGATATGCACTGGCAGACAGTTGGGGTGGGGAGAGTAGTATAAGAAAATAAGGAGACAGTATGAGCATGACACAATGAGGTATCTTTTCAATCTCACTGGAATCAAGGCAACTGAGAGCAGAATTTGCTGTTGCTATGTTTTTCCATACCAAAATGGCAACCACTTGCTCTCACTTTAAACTGACCTCATTTTTTAGATTGAGGATTAACTACAAAAAAGAACAAAAGCAGTTGCTACGAGAGAGCAGCATGTACCTGTCACCTGTGCAACATGCTGCAGCAACTAGGGGAACAAAATGGCTGAAGTCTCAGCACATAGACTGAATTCTTTGATATAGAAAGGCATAGGGCACAGAAAATGAAGGTGTTTCATAGAAACCTACATCATAGGTTCTTAGTGTGTTTGTTGCAAAACATGCTAATAAATCCAATTAACTAGTGCTACTGTGCAGCATGGTGAAAACTGGCATCACATATGTTCCTAGTGTATGGACGGGGTGATACAAGTGATAAGTATTAATATTTGTCTAGCTTCCTCATTAACTGTTGAGCAGGCTGCTGGTCTGCAAACGTATCAACTACCCCCTTTTCTGTGACATTGCTAGAGGTCAAATCTCATAGGGTATGTCTACACTACCACCCTAGTTCGAACTAGGGTGGTTAATGTAGGCAACTAAAGTTGCAAATGAAGCCCGGGATTTAAATTTCCCGGGCTTCATTTGCATCTTGCTGGGCGCCGCCATTTTAAAATCCCCACTAGTTCAGACTCCGTGCCCGCGGCTACACACGGCACGGAGTAGGTAGTTCAGATTAGGCTTCCTATTCCGAACTACCGGTACACCTCGTTCCACGAGGAGTAATGGTAGTTCAGAATAGGAAGCCTAATCTGAACTACCTACTCCGTGCCACGTGTAGCCGTGGGCACGGAGTCCAAACTAGCGGGGATTTAAAAATGGCAGCGCCCGGCAAGATGCAAATGAAGCCCGGGAAATTTAAATCCCGGGCTTCATTTGCAACTTCGGTTGCCTACATTAACCACCCTAGTTCGAACTAGGGTGGTAGTGTAGACATACCCATAGTGTGTGATGCTCTGTACTGTGCATCAGCACCAGAATCCTCACTATCCCATCCCCAACCCTTCCCTTCCCTTCTGTGTTCCCTGCCTCTTCTTAAACCCTCTCACCCGTTATGCACTGACCATGCATGTGGAGAGGCACATGGTCATGTCTTCTTCTCTCCTTTCTCGTGGGGAGCAGGTTATAATCGGCTGCCTGTATGGTCACCCTGATGAACACTGTTTCTTTGTATTCCAGGTAGCAATAGTGAGGGTGGGGGAGAGAGAAAAGAAAATGAAGAGGGGACAAGATGACATACAAATAGCCAGGAGAGGGCCAAATGCAGCTGTTATTGATTTCACTATCATCTGTGTGCATCAAAGTACAGGACTAAGGCTTAATGAGATTCTATTGAAACCACCCCTCTTTTTGAGGGGAAGCATTGTAGGCCAATCCAAAATTTGTAGCTTCATAACATGGACTGGCTTTTACCATTTTCTAAATCAGCAAGTGAATCACTATGATGGACTTTTTCTTTTAGGACCAATCCCATCCTTTCCCGGGGAAAGTGATCAAGAGATTTTTTGTTGCTGAGGATGGTTTTTCCTTGCTGAAAAATGCTGGAAGAGGCACTTATTCTGGGCTCAGTTTCTGGGTAGGGAGACTCAAGAGTCGAACAAAGCCTCAATCTCAAACTTAAACTTACACTGAGCAGAGTTTGTTTGTAAGGATGCCAGATTCTTGACCTGGTCAGGACCTCACTCTGATCTTTCTTTCCAGCTACATATTGATCATTCAGCCACTATTCAAAGTGTTAGAACACAGCTGCCATTCAACATCTGTAATATTATAACAACACTCCCTAGCAGGGGAAGTGGAGAATGCTATATATAACTGAAAGTATAGGGGAGATTTTAGGTAGGAAAGTAAAGGAACCTAGGAGATGTGGACCCAAAAACAATATTACTGACAGAAGAAATCGCTCAGGATGATCCGTCAAATGTAGTTTAGAAAACCAAGTGAGAAATGCCCACTCTCACTGCTCTTATTTCGTAGTCACTAACCCCTGCTAGTAAGGAAGAAACAACGCGTAGTGTGAGTGTAACCCACACAACTAAGCTATGTCTACATTGGCGGGTTATTGCGCAAGAACAGCCGTTCTTCCGCAGAGCATCCACACTGCCCACCCGCTCTTGTGCAAGAAGATTTCCAGTAAAGCGTGGTAAGAGAGGACTTCTTGTGCAAGGGCGACGCTCTTTTCTAAAAGGTGTAAGTTCTCTTGTGCAAGAGGGCAGTGTGGACGCATGGCAGTGGTTTCTTGTGCAAGAAAGCCCTATAGCTAAAATGGCCATCAGAGCTTTCTTGAGCAAGAGAGCGTCCACACTGCCATGGATGCTCTTGCGCAAAAGCACATCTCGCACATGGCAGTGTGGACATGTTCTTACGCAAGAGTTCTTGCACAAGAACCCTTGCGCAAGGTGTTCTTGTGCAATAAGCTGCCAGAGTAGACATAGCCTTAGTGTGGTTCACTGTCCCAGGTAGTGGCACTTAGACCACTTACAGCAAGAGATAAGAACAACTGAGCTCTACAGCCTAAACTATGAGACAGCTGGCTTTGTAGCTTAAGCTGTAGTGGCTCCTCCATTAAGCTCCAGAGGTCCCAGGTTTAAATCTATCTGGTGGTGGTTACATGAGGACTGTGGCAGACTGGGTTAGTGTCATACGTAGATCTGGATATTTTCCCCTTAGGTGTTATAGGACCAGGCTGCAGATAATTCATGCTTCTGACCTGAAGAAGAGCTCTTTGTATAAATAGCTATGTTGTTTTACCCACCTTGACTGTCCTAGGACCAGCAAGGCTACAACAACACTGCAAATCCATGATTTGTCATATTCAGTTCAGCTCCTAAGACTGATAATCTGTTGACCCACAGTGGCTCTTGTGAGAGGTGGGTTCGGAAGGAGCAGTTAATTCATCAGTTTTTCACCGGATGCTGGAGATTTTAGACTTTGGCTCCTGCTGTGCTGCAGACCCAGCCAGCACTGCTCTTCGCTTCACCCATTGTTAGCCAATGAAACATAAGACCCGCCTGTGTGAGGGAATGCAGATGAGATTGGGGAAAGGTGGATGCGGTGGCTGGGCCTAGCAGAACCCTCTTTAGCAAAGGACAATAAACAGTTTCCATGGCAACATTCCATTTTCTAGCCTTGGGCTCTGCCTGAAGGTGATCTCTGATTTTTTTTTTTGTAAGATGTGGGAGTTTGAGCAAAATTGAATGAGGAGAGTATGGAAGGATCCAGCCCCTTGGCAACGGCTTTTCTTTCTAACTCTTTATGTGGGCTGTATGTAGTTTTTGTTTGGCAGCATATTCCTACTGCCAATGGGAATTGAGCCCATCTGCTGCAGCCAGACTCAAAGAACAGCTGAACCTAGTCCCTGCTTGGGGTTTTCATAGCTAAATGAGATCTGATGGATCACCCTTCCCGCCCTCCAGCTCTACAGCCACACAGGTTCTCTGTTTAGGTGTGTGACAGGAGGGTTTACATGTAAGAAGGTAACAGAGACAGCATGCCTCAGGTCAGGCCCGGCCAAAGAGTTTGTGGGGCCTAAGGCAGCACGTTGTGTTTGGCTGAGCCGCATGGCTCCCAGTCAGGGTAGCAAGTGAGTGGCCGGGTGGGCGGGGCCAGGAGCTGGGCAGTGCAGCCCCTACCCAAGCCAGCCACCTTGCTCGCTTTGCCCAAAGGCCGGGGCTGCCTCAGGTGAGGGGGATTTCTCTTGTCCTTTGTGACAGGTGGTCAGGATGTAGCAGATTTCCCAGTTTTCATTAAGGTTATAAGCCTCTGTTCTCCTGAACTCACGTGTACCCTCCATGCACTGGCCCACCCCAGCAACATCTTAACAAAATCACGGAACAGGGAGCCTGGCCCAGGATTTGGGCAGAGGCCCTGAGAACTTCAAGGGGTTCTTTAATGTGCCGCTTTAGGACTGAATTCCTACAAAGTAAGATGGGGTTTAAAAATGGAACAGTGTTATTCTTCTAGAGCACCATTGTCTGTGAATGCTGAGTTACTAGGGTGATGTGCACAATAGCCCAGTTTAAATGCCTAGGTAGACAGACAGGAAGATCAGTTCTGAGCATAGTCACGTGAGTGTAAATCCAATGAAGTAAGCAGAAGTCCTCTGGATGTATACGAGTATACAGGCCAGTGTCTGGCCTGTGATATATGTAGCAATTACCAGAGGGTTAGCCGTGTTAGTCTATAAGGTGCCACAGGACTCCTCGTCGCTTTTGCAGATTCAGACTAACATTTATTGGAGCATAAGCTTTCATGGGCAATGACCCACTTCGTCAGATGCACGTAGTGGAATTCGGAAATTCTGGAATTTCCACTACATGCCTCTGACAAAGTGGGTGTTTGCCCACGAAAGATTATGCTCCAATAAATCTGTTAGTCTATAAGGTGCCACAGGACTCCTCATCACGTATGTAGCAATGTAACTGGAAAGAGAGGCTGCTATTCTGGCCTCAGAGTGATGCACCTTTAGCTATAGTGGGGTCTCCCAGCCCTCACTGAGGGTATGTCTACACAGCTACCCCACGTCTTTTGAACATGTCCGCTATTTCGAAATACAGCGGACGCACTATTTTGCCATCCCTGTAAACCTCATTCTATGAGGAGTAAGGGATGGCTCAAAATAGCACTTTATTTAGAAATTTGCAGATAGCGCCAAATGACAAAATAAGCCATTTCAAAATAGACTCAAAATAAGCTACGCAATTTGCATATTGCAAATCGCGTATCTTATTTCAAGTTCCAGGTGCTGTGTAGATGCACCTTGAGGGTGCATTGGCTTTAGTTCAGTCTTGTTCCTCAGGGTTGGATTTCAAGAGTTCAGCATCCATTAAGTAGGAACAGGTTTTCCAAATATCGTGCACCTGGACATCTAGTTCAATGGACACCAGAGAAAATCAGGCCTCACTGGGGATGAAGGATTTGTCTCTAATAACCCCAGAAGCAGGTACCATTGCAGCCCAACAGTGATGGTTCTACATTTATTTTTAATTAGGATGGTTCATCTCAGGAAACTGACATCTTTTAATTAAGATCCTGTTTAGACAGAATGTTAAAATATAGATATGCTGGCATGGATTGAGATATTCCAGTGACTTCCCTGCCTGATGTAAGATGCCCCTGCCAATAAAGTTTCCAGGGACTCAAAGGACATTGGCATGGGCCTTTGCCTCCAAGGGTGTGTCTAGACTACAGGGTTTTGTCAACAAAAGTGGATGTTTGTCGACAAAACTATACCTGCATCTACACTACCACCGAGTTCTGTCGACAGAATTCGGCAGTTTTGTCAACAGTGGTAAACCTCATTCTACGAGGAATAATGCCTTTGTCAACAGAGTTCTGTCGACAAAAGGTAAGTGTGGACGCAGGGGAGAATTTATGTCAACAATAAAGGCCTCCAGGAAGAAGCCCTGGTGTACACTCCTGCCACAGCTTTCAACTCTATTGTTCCTGCCTGCAGCCATCTTTAAAAGGCGCAGGCACCAAGGATTACCATTCTGGCAGCAAGCCAGCTACAGCCAGGACCCTGAAACCGTGCAGCTTTGTCTGGTCAGGAAACTCGGAGCCATGTTCCAGGGACAAGCCCCCCAAGACTCCCCTGGCCCTTCCAGGGACACATCTCCCCAGGAAGCCAGGGGCACCAAACGCCGGGCACCCTTCCTGGTCTGGGCCCGAGATAAAAGCCCTCTTGGATCTGTGGGATGAGGAGGAGGCTCTTCAGGTCCCACAGTCCAGGCGCAGGAATGCGGAGATCTACCCCAGAATGGCTGATGGGCTGGCCAGGAAAGGCCACCACCTCCGCACCGTACCGCAGGTCAGTGCCAAGGTGAAGGAGCTGCGGCAGGGGTACATCAGGGCCCGTGAGCACTGCTCCTGCTCCAGGGAAATGGCACACTCCTGTGCCTACTACGAGGACCTGGACCGGATCCTGGGGGCAGGGGAACCCCTGCCCCCTGAGAGGATTGCGGAGTCTGGCTTACAGACCCCTGTGCAGCAGTGGCTGCAACTCCAGGCAGACAACCAGGAGCTCCAAGAGGAGGAGGAGGAGGAGGAGAAAGACAGCACCAGGAGTGCCCAGGAGCCAGACGCCCACGCTCAGGAGGCCTCCCAGACAACTTCGGACACCGGGGAGGAAACTTCAGGTGCGTGCTGTGAGGGTCCAACACAGGGCAGGGCAGGCGGGAGCAATATGGATGGTGCAATGCTGTGACATGTCATGCTGATCACAGCCTGGGGGGGAGCACACCCATGGCCGCCCTCAGGGAGGGCCGTCCTACCCCAGCACCATCGGGCAGTGATGCCAGGTGAAGGCTTGGGTTGGGGACGCTGGGATTGCCACACAGCTTCAGGCCTCTCAGCACTCTACGGGAACCCCAACTGTGGCCTGACACTTGTCTGTGCTGCTTGGACATGGGGTGTGTGTGGGGGGGACGGGGGTGGGGCAGGATGGTGGCCTGCACACCTTCTGGGCTCCAGGGAGGCTGTGGCTGCTGGCCAGGCCACACCATGCCTTACTGAGATGCACATGAGCATCCTCTGACCCTAGGACAGGCACCGACTGCTGAGAAGGAGGGCATGCCCTCTCAGGGAAAGTGTGAGCATGCATGACTGACAACTTTTCCCTCTTGTCCGCGACAGCCGGACCCACTGACCAGGAGGGGGGAGCCACACCTACCCCACCACCCAGACGGCTGCAGGGAACCTATCGGCACTGGTGCACCTATTTAGACCTGGTGTGCTAGCACATCTCGGTCCTGCAAAGGATGCAGGACTCAATGAACAGGAGGATGGAGGCAGAGGCAGAGTGGTGCAGGTGCTTGCTTGAGAAATTTGCCCAGCAGTGCACTGATATTTGCGCTGCTATCTAGGAGGCCATGGCCTTCCCCGGTCCTGTGCCTGGTCCTGCCCTCACCTAAGCCCATGCCCCCCCTCAACTCCTGCCAGACCCAGATACAGCCTCACCTCCTGCCCAACCCCCTACTGCCTCAGCCTGCACGCGCGGCCGTGTGCAAGAAAGCCTCCGCAGCCAAAGTGCCAGGGGCTCCTCATCAAGGCAGCACCCTCCCTCTTCCCACCTGTGAGAGTCACTGAAGGAAGCACTTTACTTTGTTTACAAACACTTTATTTTTCTGAACAAAAGAGTATTTTAGTTTTTCAAAAAACCAACAGTGAAATAAACTGTAAACGTTTTTTCACCAACACTTGTCTCTGTTCAGTGTGTGATGAATAAGTACAATGTGTGAATGTGGGGCCGGGAGGGGTTTTGAGGAGGAAGGCACTGGGTGCATGGGGCAATCCCACTTTTGAAAGGCCCTGGGGAAAATCATTGGCCTCCTTGGGAGAATTGTTCTCTCAGGGCTTCTTGAATGCGCAAGCCCAGCTGGGGGGCTTGCCGGATGGCAGCTGTCCAGGGCTGCTCAAAGTGCCTCCTCTCCACATCAGCCCATGTCCTCCATGCAGGGAAGAAGGCCTCCCCTTTCCTCTCCACTAGGTTGTGCAGCACACAGCATGCTGCAACCACATCGGGGATGTTGTGTTCCCCCATGTCCAGCCGAGTGAGCAGGCATCTAAATCTGCCCTTCAGATGGCCAAAGGCACACTTCACCTGGTAGCGAGCCCGATTCAGGCGGGAGTTAAAGAGTTCCCTGCTTGCATCCAGGAGGCCGGTGAGGGCTTCATGAGCCAGGGCATAAGGGGGTACGCCACGTCGGCCACAATGCACATAGGCATCTGCACATCTGTGACTGCATAGTTCCTCTCCAGGAGAAATGCCCCAGCCTGCAGCCTGCGGTACAGGTGTGAGTTCTGGAATATGCGGGCATCATGTGCCCGGCCTGACCACCTGACACAAATGTCTGTGAATTGTCCCTGGTGTTCGACCAGGGCCTGCAGCACCATGGAAAAGTAGCCCTTTCTATTAATATACTGTGCTGCTCAATGGGGTGGTGCGTGGATCGGGATGTGAGTCCTGTCAAGTGCTCCACCGCAGTTCGGAAAACCCAGCTCCACAAATCCAGCCAAGATGGTACGCAGGTCTCTGAGGCAGACAGTCCTGTGAAGCAGCTCCAAATTGATGGCCGTCACCACCTGCAGAAAGGGACAAATACAAACACACATAACAGGACATTAGAGGAGCTGCATGAGCTGATGAGAGGTGCTCCCCTACCCCTTCCCTCCCAGACCCCGACAGGCCCCCCTCAGACAACTCCTCCCTGTACCCCATGCACCACCACAGGGTGAGGCCAGGCAGGCTTTTACCACTCCCACGCCATCCCCCATTCCCTGTGCCCGGTCCTGACAGTCCCCCTTATCCACCTGCCCCCACCCCCGAGAATGACTTACCTCCATCAAGACAGCCCCGACAGTAGACCTCCCCATGCCAAACTGATGTCCCATGGAGCGGTAGCTGTTGGGGGTGGCCAGCTTCCACAGAGCAATAGTGACGCACTTCTCCAGGGGGATGGCGGGCCACAAGCGGGTGTCCTGGCATTGCAGGGCAGGGGCAAGCCAGTCACAGAGCTCCTGGAAGGTCGACTTCCTCATCCGGAAGTTTCGGAGCCACTGGTCGTCGTCCCACTGCTGCATAACAAGCCGGTCCCACCAATCAGAACCGGTGTCCAGCCTCCAAACTCGCCTCTCCAGGAATAAGTTCGGGAGCAAGGGCAGTAGGGCTGCAGCCTGAGTAAGGGGCTCAAAGCTGAGTTCTGAATCCAGCTCTGCCGCAAACGTCATGATGCTCCCATGAAGATGCAGCAGAACTTCCATCATCACGGTGTGGGGCCATCGCCTGCCCAGAGGCAGCTCAGGCTTCATGGCCAAAAACACAGTGCAAAGCAAAAAACCCAACCGGAAAATAAACTGCTGTGGTGTCCGAGGAAGCAGAGCAACCAGAGCACAAACTGCAGCAGCTTTGCTTTCCCTCTAGGAGGTCGGCAAGCCAGAAGCAGGAGCAGAGCAACGGCTGCCCAGGAGGATCCCTTTAATTCTTTGGCGAAGTGTCTAAGAAGTCTGTCCAAAATACATAGCAGAAGGACCTATAGCCCCCAACTTAAACCCCTCCAAAACATTATGAATAAACTAAAACCTATACTGGAACAGGATACTACACTCTGAGAGGCTCTGGGGGACAGACCCATAGTCTCCTACAGACAACCACCTACCCTCAGGAAGATTCTTACCAACAATCACAGGACGTACCACATTAATACCAACCCTGGAACTTTCCTTTGCAACAAACCCCGTTTCCAACTTTGTCCACATATTTACTCTGGTGACACCATCACTGGACCTAACCATGTCAGTTATATGATCAAGGACACATATTCCTGTTCATCCAGAAATATAATTTATGCCATCATGTGCCAACAGCGTCCTCCTGCTATGTATATTGGACAGATTTCTCAGGCACTTCGCCAAAGAATTAATGCCCACAAATCAGACATCTTCACAAGGAAAAACCAGTTGGTTTTCATTTCAACCTACCTGGACATAGTCTTAACGACTTTACTACATGCATCTTACTTCAAAGAGACTTTAACACTAGATTACAGAAGGAAACTTCAGAACTTTCATTCATGCTTAAATTTGACACTTTACGAATAGGCCTTAACAAAGATTATATTTACCTTACCCGTTCCAAAGATAACTTCCCCACTTATCACCCCTGATTAACCATTCATTGACTCATAAATAGCTATTCCCTTCCTCCCTCTTCCTCACCCCACCTTCTATACTAAATCTGATTTGTCAGTTTAATAATGTGTTCACTTTGTTCATTGTATTCCTTTGGTATCTATGGTCATGCCAATTCTCTTCCAGAATATGATCTGAGGAAGTAGGTCTGGCCCACGAAAGCTCATCACCTATTAAACTATCTTGTTAGTCTTTAAAGTGCTACATAGTTTTTCCTTCTGATGAGAGTAATGAGATCATGCATTTATTATTTATTATGAATTATCAGTATGTGCACTTACGTCACTGTGCCATCTGGGTGCCCTGTAATTGCATGTAAGAATGTTTCCTATTTAGTGCTCATTCTTATTAGTTATTTAATAAGGCTATGGAACCAGAGGTTTTCATCCCTACAGATCCCACATGTTATAGATGTAGCTATAACTTCAGACATCTCTGGTGTGGAAGGCAGCAGCTGTTTTAACAGCATACAGCTACGCTAAGAGGCTACGGCAGGAAATGATGGAGATACCTACAGCCAGTCGAAACTGCAGAGGGAATGTATGGAGGCATAATTTAATGACCTAGATTGGAATTTGGCCAGGATACTGGGGCCAGGGGAACATTACTAACCAGAAGTCATTAGAGCTTTGGTTTTTCATCTCAACCGAAAGCCAGTCCTATGGGGACTTTAGCTAAAGCAGTTGTGTTAAGTGATATCTTATGAATTATGTTATTTCAAAATGAGTTTTCTTTGGAGGGCTAGGACTGAGAGCATAACCCGTGGTATGTTTCCCCCGTGATGATCCACAGAAAATGTGAGTCTGTTATAACCCAAGCCCCTGCCTCTTCAGTTCAGTCTGTAGCAGCTCATGCTTTTAGCCCTGGAGGTCCCTTGCATTTCAGGAGCATTTGGGATCAAGCCCTGATCTTTTGTACCATGTGGTCTGCCAGCATGGGGTGCTGAGCACAGCAATTTTCCAAGAGTCTGAAGGGCAGAAAGTTAGATTCACACTTGAGGGTGGCTGTGTGGCTGGAACCGGCTAGGAATCTGAAATGAGGTTGCTTCAAAGAGATGCTATTTGAAACCTGCCTGGCTGAAGCAGGGAACAGACTTCTATTTTACTTTCTGCCATGGTGAGTGCACACATGAAAGGAGTGCTTGTGGTATAAGGAAAGGGTTCATTAGGGAGTTATAAGGAAAGGGCAGCTCTCTGTCTCTCCTCACCCACCTGCACAGCACCAGGCAGCTGGTGCACTCTGTTTACGGCTGTGCTACTGATTAAATATTAAAAGGGCTTTGTTGCTTTTGTGTGGGAGCCCAAGTCCAGATGAAAATGGGGCTGTCTGAGGACAAATCTGTCCCTGCCGAGGGGGCTTCTCCTCTCTCTGAATTGATATTACAGTGCAGCTTCCACTCGGGCAGGTGCAAATGGCCATTGGGGTACTCGTGGGAAGGCTCTAAAGGCTCCTTTGATTACAACGGGACTGATGGGCTAGTGGGACAATGAGTGTTGTACGGTGGCGAGGAAGATGAGAGGACTGAGTATTTCAGAGGGACTCACTGGTCCTCAAAAGCTGACCAGAGGTAAGTCATGACCAAGGCTAAGCGAGAAGGTGTGGGTTCAAGCAGCAGCCCCTCATTGGCTACTCTACTGTCTATGTCCAGAGAATAAGGACCACCTCCTTGATAGCTCCAATACTCACAGCAAAGACAGAAACACAGGGTGAAGAATGGAGACAGATGCAGAAGAGGATTTGCTGTTGGTTAGCTGGTTAGAATGGGAGCAGAGGAGAGTCTCAGAAAACCTCCCTTGATCTCACTGAGGTGCAGGACACAGAAAGGAGAAAATTAGTTCCAGCAACTATCTGGGTTAAGCTGCAGAGATGTTGACCAAGAGGAGCCATGGTCTTTCTTTGTCCTTGTCAGGGTCATCACTGCATTCAAGACTTTTCAAAGGACTGGAAAGAGGGATGCTACTGTAAGCCTACATACCTGTGTGTGCCTACAGGGCCTCCTAAATTCTATGATCCTCAGGGCTTCCTAGGGGCTGCCTTCTGGATCACAAGACAGACAGGAATCCTTTGCCATGCCTACTGGGTATTGGATAACGCACACCTGTCCCTCTTAGAGCACCAGGGGGATACCGTTCAGCCTGCGGAGACAGAAAACATACCTGTTCTATGGATGTGATGACTGCCCAGGGCACCAAGAAGGTGTTCAAGGCTGTGGTGGCAAGATACCCAGGGTCATTTCAGGACTTATACCTTGACACTGCCCTTCCACCAAAGTAGTGACCCAATTTTTAACCTGAGCCCTTGGGATCTCCTCTGTGCAGAAATGAGGCTTTGGGAGTGCTTGGCCAACAGCTTATCCCACCCCACCCCGGGGGTGTGTGTGTTATTTCTGTAACTTTAGTGCCCATTTCCAGGTTTCTATAGCTAGACTTCCTCTTATCCCCTCATTCTCTATTCCATTTCTCTCATTTTCATGTATGCCTTTGCCTACCCCAAATCTTTTGGGATTGGCCATTATTCTGTGGGATCTGAAATGCAGCCTGGTCACAACTTCCAGGTGCTAATTTACATACGCTAGTATCCTCATAGTGAGCATTTCTGAGAACCCTCCATATTTGCATAGGTCCTTTTGAAAATCTCAGTAAACACTGAAGGTCAGACAACCTGGGAGCAGCAAACTCCAGAGCTGAAAATCCCTGGGTGTCCGGCTTCCCCTTGGAATCCTAGATAGGGTCCCAAAGAGCTATTTGCGCCAGCTCCTGCTTTTGATGTGCTGTCCATGCATCCCGTTCCACTTTTAGCACAGAATTAAAAAAGCTGGTTTTATAGCACTTTTTAAAGCTAGTGACCAATTTTCCCTTTGTCCTCCATCTTTTTCTGAGGCTTTTCAGCCATAAGCGACCCATGGTATGATTACTGATTTGTCATGAATGTCACGTTGGATAGAAGGGTGCCATGACTGTTAGAACCAAAAAAGGACATTATTGCTTAGGGAACTTCGTGTCCTATTGCAGTGTGGTCCCAAGAGCTGGGCCCACCTGAACCAGGCAGCAGCCAGTCACCTTGGGCACCTATTACTGATAGCAGATTTTTTCAGAGCACTAGCATGACCCTCATTTTGTTTGGAAAATTCCCTTTGGTAGTTTGAGTAACAAAAATGGGGGACTAAATCCTCTGCAGAATGTCCAGGGCAAGTTTTTTGAAAAGTCCCTCTGAACTTGGTTAAATGTAAATATGACAACTATATGAGTTCCATGAGCAAATCAGATTCTTTCCAAAATCAAAAGGAGAGCACCAGTAGCATGCAAACACATATGTCTATTTGAGAGAGCCAGGGTGTATATGTGTGTGTGTGTATGTGTGTGTATGTGTGCGTGTGTGTGTGTGCGCGCGCATGCGCGCGCACTCACTGTCAAAGTAGAAGTTTCCTTATTCTGTGCTTCTGGGGGAGTATAGGGTGAGCATGTACGTCTGGTAGCATGGACAGTGGATGTTTATTGAGGGAGGAGTTACATACTTGATTCTAATGCTTCTGTATTCTGTAATTACTCTGGGTAGATTGGAGTCCAGACACTTAGTATCAGCTGGCTATTACAAAACAAACAATGGTGTGTGGCCAAGCAGCTTGGCCACTAGAGATGGGAACAATACACAATGTCTACACAATGTTGGATAAATAAACCAAGATTCATATAGTGTAACCAAACCTGGGAGGATGTTGGGAAAATTGTTCAAAAAATGATCCAAAAAAGGGATAGATTTGGGAGGCTGGTTCTGATGGAAGGAAGAGATTCTTAAAGGGAGAGTGTTATTTATTTCATAAAATGGACAATTAGCTTGGGCAGCAACAATTTCCCTGAATTGCTTCCTATATGTATTTTTTCAGAATGTAAATACCATTGAAAGTAATTTATCATTTTTCCATCTAATTTCAGTCAAGTCCGTTAAACCCAAGCTGTTATTCCTGATGATAAAATGCAATGGTGATGAGTTCTATAGAAATGCCTACAAATAAATAAATGAGCCATGTCAGCGTATCTCAAACTGTGGGTAGCGAGCAACTTAGAGGGGGGTCGCAGCTGGATTCGGTTTTGCACTTGCAACCTCTCTCCCCCAGGCTGCGAAGAGCGGCAGGGCGGCGGAAGGCAGCCGCTGGCAAGCCATGCAACTTGGCCGGGGCCGTGGGACTCCAGGAGTGTGGCTCAGCTGCAGCAGGAGGCAAGGCAGTGGGCGAGTGAGTCTGATGCCGGTGCAGGAGTGGATGCGTGAGGGGCCAGCCAGGGCACGGTTGCTGGGCGACCAAACGCTTCCCCAGCTGGGAGAGGGTGGGGTCCCGGGATGGGGCAGAGGACCCGGAGGTAAATAAGGGCACATGGGGGTCAGAGGAGGAGGCAGAGGAGACACGGGAGAGGAGAGGAAGAGAAGGAGAGAGAGGGACATGGAGCAGAAAAAAGGCACAGAGGAGACAGAGACGGGAGGGGGGGGGGAAGGCGTTGAGGACTGCAAACTCCTTGGAGGAACCCCAGGAGGGCAAGGAGTCTGGTGAGAACGGGGGAGGAAGCAACCCAGGGCAGTGGGGGGGGGAGGAGTCACACAAATTAATTTAGCATTTTAGGGTTGTTGTGGTATCACAAAGTTTGAGAACCGCTGAGCTATGTTATGTTTAAACACCTGCAAAAGTCATCTAAATGGGGTCCGCCTAGATTTCTAAGCAATGATGTTTACTATAAAGCACATAAAGCCCAGCATGGCACTTAGAAGCCTTTCTGATGTTAAATGTTTACTAGACAGAGGAAGAAGGGATCACTTTAGTCTTGCTTATTTAGAATGGAAGAAGGCATCACCTACGGGGAATTCACTGCTCACTCACATTTTCTTTATTCTATAGAACGAATTACAAAACCCTGAAAGGACTCTTAGCTTGATTTCAGAGATTATATTAATCAATTAGCCATGGACTAGCCTCTCAGTATTTGTAAGATGATAACTGCTAGTTATATATTAATAAAGGAACAATGCCATGATACAAATGATGAAACTTCCTCAGCTGGATTAATGAAATTAGTTTACTTCATTTGAGCTTCTGGCCTATAATCTATTTAAAATCAAATTACACGTCTATATCAGTATTGTTAAACCTGCAAGAGGATTCAGAGTATCAATCACTTCTCACTATTTATGCTTTGCACTTTCATCATTTTAGGATAGCTGGTAAGTTTCACTTCATGTTTTTCATCTGTTTCCATTTCCTTTTCTTTTTGCCCTAATTATCAAAAAACCTTGGCTATCCTGTGCTGCAGCAGAAAGTTTATTTCCAAAACAAAATGCATCCTGTGATATTTAAAAATCAAATTATTGAGGCAGATTTCTTTTTCTATAATACTTTATTAAATCCTTTGTTTTTCAAAAAACAAACTAAAATAAAACCAGCAATCCCCAGACCTCCCATTGGTTGAATATTATTTATAAAATATGTGAGTTGACTGATTTTGCCATTTTTGTGGACTAATATTTTAGAGAACAAATTGAATGTTCTCATATATGGCTATAAAATGCTCTCACCACTGAGGGGGGTACTTTACAATGTCTGAGAACTTGGAAGAAGTGAGAAACACTGTCACTTGACTGATCTGAAAGGTCCTATTCCGTGCTAGAACACTTCTACTCATTATTAGGTGAGCAAGATGAGAAACTCCACTTTGCCCTCTCTCTACAGCTGAATGCATGGCAAGCTACTAATGTTCATGACAGTTTTGCCTAAGGATAGAGCCCCAGTGTACTATTCAGGAAATCTGGGTGCTAATTCCAGCTCTGTTGCTAGTCAGTTGGGTGATGTTGAGTAAGTCATTTTACCTTTACTGGCCTCAGTTTCTCCAGCTGCACAGTAGGAATAATAATATCTTCATTGTAAAGTGCTTTGAAATCTTCTTGAAAAAGCACATACATACTGTCATTTCTACAGGGCAGTTTGCCCAGCATTTGTTATCTGAAGAACAGGTTGACATTTTTCACATTTTTTTTCCATTTGGAAAATGTACCTTTGTCAACATAAAAATTCTCTGTGCAGCTGGGTTGTAGCACGCATCACTTTTCCAGTGAGAAGAATGCAAGATATGCCCAGACTTTGAGGTAACATTTTAAAATGAGATGATATATTTTCATTTGGAATGTAAATTTGAAACAAAAAAAAAGGCATTCAGAACGGTTGGAGTTTCATTTTGATTGAAGGCATTGACATTTTTTCCTTTGCCACATTTTGGATTAAAAACTTTTTAGAATTTTCATTGTGTGGAATTTTTTGATACGTTGACCTTTCCATTCTGATTCAAAATGGAAACGACTTTTGGAATGCCAAGGCAGAGAAGTGGAGGGCTGGGATCCCTTTTCCTGACTAATTCTAGTGATTTGCCTCCACTGGGGGAAACTGAAGCATCAGAATCCCTTCCCTGATGAGAATGAACAGGGACAGGTTTTTTTCTCAATAAAATCAGTAATAGAATTTTAAGTCGTATCTGAATCTGAGGTAAAGGAAAGTCTCCTGAGAGGTCATTTCTGTGTTAATGGGGGTCAGGATGAGTTCTATTTGTAGGGCTGCCGAGAAACATTAGCAGAGTCTGACAAAAAACACAGTTTATCGACTTCTTAATCTGACAACATAGATCATGAAAACCCAAAGCAGCTGCCTGAGGAAAGAAAGGCTTTCAGATCAAATGCCAATTGTCTGCAGTGAAGGCCTGGGTGAGGGATTGGCTTTGTGTTTTCTCCTCACCTTCACTCCTCTAGAGCTCTCTGACAACCGGATTTGAAGCCCCATCCTTCCCTCAGTGTCACACTGGATTTTGGCTTTCAAAAGGGGCAGTAATTTGAGGGGTTATCAAAAGAGCTCAGCCCCATCGTGCAGGCAGCATACTCTATATGGGACGGATCACAGCTGCTGAGTCCTGAAAATTCTGACTCTGATGGGATTGGCTGCAAATGACTCAGCAAATGAGTCAGAGAGGTGATCTCTGTTGGTTACAGAGTCAAATGCAGGTGCTTGTGCAGTGTTCCTTGTAAGCTGAGTGCTTGGGCAGCCACCCAGGAGAGATTCAAAGGCCATCCAGCTGATTATAGTAGAGCACCTATAGCATGTGTTTCTGCTTAGTGGTGCACAACCACACATGTGTTAGTGCATGTAATAAAACTCTTTCTGCAAATGGATGGCAAACATTGGCGGGAACATGCTTGCCAGTCTTTGTAGATGCTCACATAATCTACCAACCGGGCATGTGCATGGCATCTCTTTCTAGTGTCTGAACCTCAGAGACAATCAAAGCCTTCTGCTTAGAAAGAACCTCTTTTAGCTCAAATAGTTTTTATGCTTCTGGTGCTGACATTTCTGGGTTCATCTCTCTTGTGAAACATGGTACCTGTAAGCAGAGCTCTGCCTGAATACAAAATTTGTAGCCACGTCTGTATCTGCAAATAAGAGCTGCGGATGCGGACACCTGCAGCTATAAAGCGGATATCCACAGATTTGCAGGGCTCTACTTGTAAGAGAATAGCACCACAGTTTGTTACAACATGGGACTAGAAGTCCTGTGGACCTCACATGCGTGGGTCTATCTTAACAGCTGGATAGCTTGATTTTCCAAATTGCTGTTCACCAGGCGGTAAATAGTGAAATTGTGTGGGAAGGGGGCTGCTTATTTTGGAAGTCAAGCCAGGAGTGCATAATGCAATCTCTGATCCTGTCTCCCAACAGATGACCCCAGTTATTGTAAAAGTCTGCTACTTACATTTAAAGGACCTCTTTAATTAAATTAGGGGAGATCTATGTTCTTGAACATTAAGCATGATAGTGTCTGTAATATATGGGGCCATTTGTTTTTATATGAATGCACACTTAGCTTTGCATATGGCCTTGATTTTGACCTGGTCTCTCTCTTGCCATGTATAAAATATCTGTGGTTTAATTTAATTCTTGTCTTGAAAGCAGGTGGTGGACAAGGGAGAGACAGAGGGGAATGCACTGTCAGAGAATTGCTATCAGGTTGACAAGGTAACAGTGTTGTGAATGCAGAAGAAGCTTTTGAAGCAATAGATCACAGCATGACTATATGTGTAGAAGTGGGACTCTGTGCTAAGCAGGAAAGGGAATGACAGTTCAGTCTGCCATTTACTGGCAACAGGGTGACTTTCCAGATTGGAGTAATAAATGAATTTCATACCTTTGAACAGGAGCAGGATGAGTAGTTTCCCACCCTTGCCATCACATTGCCAAGTACAGAGCCTGTATTCCCAGCTGGAGTATTTCTTTTTTCTATGCAGAAGGGCATGGTAGATAAAGGAGCTGTTTCCATAATTAGTTGTTTGCTGTGTTAATTAGTGGTGGAATCTAGTATGTTGGCAGAAAGGTGTTACTCATTTAGCCATAGATGCATCCCACAGCTGGAGAGGTTATGAGTGAATTTCATTAGCAAAAATCAGCTAATGGATGAATCCCAGCATGATGTATCTGAATAGGAAATACTGGACAGATTTTTTCTGCTTGTCTGCATGATTTGCACAACAGTGGTTTCTTCCACAAAGCTTTGCTTTGTGTCCATCTGGCTGTTTGGTGTCTCATGAACATACCCTATCTGGTCATTCTGATTCCACAATTTCCATCAAGAACAAAAGTCTTTCCCCACCCAGGAGGATCAGGAAAAGCATGCAGACCTGAGTGACAATGCAAGCCTTTGAGCAAGTTATACAAATAGTGCTACAGCAGGAACTCTGGTCCTATACCTCCAACAAACCCTCTGTGCTTGAAACTCTCTCTAGAGAGGAAGAGCTTACGGGATCTGGCCCCTAGTTGTAGCAAACAGAAGGAAATCTGTGTATTTCTTAATTATTTTAGTGTTTGCCTGGTAACAAGCACTATGTCCTATAACTCCAGAAGCTCAAGCACGAGAGAGTGCGGAGTTTGTTTTCTCGTGTGTTCCTTTCCATTTAGGTAGTAGACTGCTAGACGCCTTAGCTGTAAAGCCACCGATATGTCTCCATGATAATGGGATCTGTACGTGTTTCTCTGTTCATTTTCTAAATGTTCCAGCTAGTCAGATGCTTTCCTGCAAGGTGAGGGGGAGTTGTAGAGAGTGTTAATGATTTGGACCAGGCTAATGACAGCAAGATCACTCATTCTGCAGAAGACAAATAAAACAATAAATAAAGAACAAAGTGAGCCGACTCCAAAGGAAGCACAACACTTCTGTGGCTGGGCCAACATGGCTCAATATGGGCAGATTTACAATTGTCTGTCTGAAAGCAAAGAATCAAAGCGGGAAAAGTGAACCTAATGCAGCAGTTTTCTGCCCAGATTCCTTCTCTCTCTAGGTTCCTTTTTATTTTTTCCCTCACTCCCATGTGCAACTCCTCCCTAGTGAATACCATCTGGCTGTGTCTAGACTGGCCAGTTTTTCCAGAAAATCAGACGCTTTTCCGGAAAAACTTGCCAGCTGTCTACACTGGCTGCTTGAATTTCCGCAAAAGCACTGACTTCCCACTATCTGAAATCAGTGCTTTTTGCGGAAATACTATGCTGCTCCCGTTCGGGTAAAAGTCCCTTTTGTGCAAAACTTTTGCGCAAAAGGGCCAGTGTAGACAGCTGAGATTTGTTTTGCGCAAAAAAGCCCCGATCGTGAAAATGGCGATCAGGGCTTTTTTGTGCAAAAGCGCGTCTAGATTGGCCACGGATGCTTTTCTGCAAAAAGTGCTTTTTCGGAAAAGCGTCCATGCCAATCTAGATGCTCTGTTCCGAAAATGCTTTTAACGGAAAACTTTTCCGTTAAAAGCATTTCCGGAAAATCATGCCAGTCTAGACGTAGCCTCTGTGAATTTCATCATTGTCCTTCCAGATAATTCACAAAGGTGTTAAATGAGACTCTGAGTTACCCCAGTTGGCAGCTCACCCCACTCAGCCCCCTGCTTTTTTCCATTATCCTTTGTTGATACCCTCTTAGGCAGTTTTCGGTCACAACGTACTGTTCTTACTGAAGCTGAGTAAGCTTTGGTGAGATGCTTCAACTGCCTTAAAAAAATCCAATTATACTATGCTGGCTATCATGTGACAGTGGTAGAGAATCCTAGAAAAAGTTGCTTGTTTTTGCCATTAGTCAAAGAACATGATTAGAATAAAGAAAAGATCATTAAGGATAATACCTTCCTCTGCTTCTGTGGACAGTGCTACTCGGTAGCTTCCTCAGCTCCCTGCCTGCTACAGGGCGAAAGGAAAACACTCCAGAGTACAAACCAAGACCTCTTCTTTAAAGTGCTGCTAATATGGGAAGGGCTCAATTTGGGTTTCACCACCTGAATTCAATACCTTTGCTTTCCTCGGGCCTATTCCACAGCCTGTTAAAGTGAATGCAAGTTTCTCACAGACTGCCATGAGCTTAGAGTCAGGCCTCTAATGACTGCTATGCCACACTATGGCCTTGTCCACACTACCTCCCCCCGCCCCAGCCTTTGATCTAAGATAACTAGATTTTACTACAGAGTCTTGCAGCTGATGTTCCCCTGTTGACCCTGGCTACTCTTCTCATCCTGGTGGAGTACCAGAGTCAATGGGAGAGCACGCAGAGGTCAATTTATCATGTTTAAGCAGATACAATAAATTAACCGACAGTGGATCAATCACTGCAGTGTCGATCCACCGCGTAGTGAAGACCAGGCCTGGGAATAAATGTAACACTTCATCATCCAGTCCACACACACATTCAAACGGCACGACTAAGGGTTTGTCTTCACTATATGGTGCATCAGTGGTGCAGCTATTGATCCACTGGATGTCGATTATGATGTCTGCTTAGACACAATAAATTGGCCTCTGAACACTCTCCTGTTGAGTCTGGTACTCCACCATGATGAGAAGAGTAAGTGGAGTCTACTGGAGAGCATCAGCCACCGACCTTACCCCATGAAAGACACATTGGTGAGTATGTCAACTTCAGCTATGCTACTCATGTCGCTGAAGTAGTGTATCTTACATTGATTGTAAGGGGAGGTCTAAGGGTAAAACAAGGATTCTGCTGTCTGGAGTGGAGGCTTGTCTAGTCAAAGTAAAAATAATCTGACCAAAGGTCTGCAGGATTAGAAGCTTTTTGAAGGAAGCTGTTCCCCAGGTCACCAAATTTGTGGCAGGATTCCACACGTGTTATACAATTCCACACAAGAGCAGTGAGATTTCTTCAGGGCAAATGAGCAATAAAAGCTTTTCCTTTAGAAAGAGGCAGGACCTTAAATAAGCATCCCCTCTGAGGACACCTCTCTGCCTGCATCCTTCTTGAGAACCCATGCTTTGAAGAGATGCAAGTATTTTCTGAAGCAATGTTTCCAGCTGTCAGAGATAGAGTGGATTAGAACCCGTTTTATGTCATTGCTTCAGCCTGGTGGTCACATGGCAGATTAGTAAGAAACTGCTCTAATAATTAGCAACATACGTGACTGATTTTATTCTGCATGCAGTAAGCTTCCTATGAGGGGCTGAGTGCTTGTAGTGATTGTTTTGGGGGCTCACAGCCTCACTTAGTGTTTGTCCCCCTGTGATTTGGCTTTGGTGTTTGAGCATACATCAAACAGCTGATCTGCTGCATTAAATATCTCTGCGGTATTCAGTGTAAGCAAAGCTGCTCTTTCAGTAGGTCATCTGTCCTCCAGTGTTTAAAGAAGGTGAGATGAAAAAAGGGATGGGGATGGATGTCACATTTAACCCTTTCTGTACCCTAGAGGCATGAAATAGACATTGCCCTATGGACTTGTGCAGTATGATATGTGGTGTTTCATTCCAGTCAGCAGGTATGCAAGCACCTGACTGGCCCTGATCCTGTTCCACGAATGCCTATGGGAGGGCAATGGCTGTCTGTCCCTGGAGCATTGAGAACATTGCTGTCTTTCAGAGTTGCCCTGCAGAACAAGCTCCTCCCCCTCACAGCACCTTAATGCTGTGATATCACATCATGTTGCAAGGTTGCTCAGCGGCCCAAAGAGATAATCTGTGGAGTTTCTCTGTCCCATAAGCCCAGTTTGCAGCACAGACCTGTGAAACTTGAGACAGTCTTGCAAAATGTGGCAAACAAACCTGCCTCTCAGATGCTAACATCATAATTGAATGTGATTTCACTTCTGATCCACTAACATTCCACACCTATGATCCTTAATTGTATGTTGCCATTAGGTAATGGGCATCATAAAACCTGGATTCTCTTCCTGCTCTCCCACTGATTTACTCTGTGACTCTGAGCAAAACATACACTAATCTGTGCCTACTTCAGTTTCCTCCATAAAATGGGTCTATACTGGAGACCCCCGACTTGTGACCTCCCGAGTTCCGACCCCCCGCACTACAACCATTTCTGTAAG
Source organism: Pelodiscus sinensis (assembly GCF_052426305.1). Classification (NCBI taxonomy): domain Eukaryota; kingdom Metazoa; phylum Chordata; order Testudines; family Trionychidae; genus Pelodiscus; species Pelodiscus sinensis. The sequence goes on from NC_143065.1 coordinate 33,081,428, forward strand.
GGCAGAAGGGGCTGAACCCACCCCACCCGACTAACATCCTTGGCCCTCATTTACAATGATGCATGGCACCTATTGTAAATGAGGGATCGAGTAACAGCACCCTCGACTTGCTACACTTCCCCCGGCACCAATCACATTGCAAGTCAGGGGCTTGTAAAGTGCTTTGAGATCCCTTGATGAATGGTGCTATATAAGTGCAAAGCTATATCACCAGTGATTATTACTATTAACCCCAGGAGCAATGCACTGCATACAGGAATTTAACAGGCACCATTTGTGATTACCACCATTAGGCCAGTGTACAGGAGACCCATGACTATTGTCATGAAGACATTTGCATGGTGCCCAGGCATTGCATGGACAGGTATTTTAGCTGTCTCATGCTGCACTGATTGGTCTCTGCTAAATAAGCAAATTTGTCAGAGTTGTGCTGATAAAGAATGAGCAAGCATTGAATCTAGGCGAGTCTGTTCTGCATCCTTATGCAAAACAGTTCTTGCTTGAAGTGCAGATGGAGCCAATTATAGTGTTTGTATTTATCCAATTCTAGGGAGCTTGCCTTGCTCCTATCTATATTTCATGAATCCCTGGGCTTCCTGAGGCTTGTTGAGCTGTGCTCTAGTGTCTTTGAATTTCTTCTGAACTGGAAGAGAAATGATGGCTTGAGATTTCTGTAGGAAAGCCCCTGGACACACAAAATATGTGGGCCTCTCTCCCTTTCTTGCATTGAGGTTTGCCTCCAGCTGCTCAGGGTTGGAGGTTGTTTGGCTCTGGACTGCTATCTTAAAATTGGTCTGTATTCAGACATGCATGGGTGGCTGGTTGGCTCGCCTACCCACCCACCTATCATTAGGAAGAATCAGGGTATATCTAGATGGCAAAGTTTTTCTGGGGCTGTGCCGCATCCAAGGAACATGTCTGCTTTTCTGAAATTTTTTTTTGGAAAAGCAGATGTGTTTTTCAGCATCCCTGTAAACGTCGTTCTATGAGGAAGAAGGGATGGTTCGAAAGAGACTTTCCCCCCGATATTTGGCCCAGTGTAGATGGACCAATTATTGGAAAAGCCTCTTTCAGAAGAAAAGCGAAAAAAGATATGCAAATTGTGGTTTGCAATTTGTGTATCTTTTTCCGACTTTTCTTTGTAGTCTAGATACATCCTCAGAAAACAAGCAGCGATGCATCACTCAATAGCAAATAAAAAATCAGCTATTCAATGTCTTTTCCATCTTTTATTCATATAGAGGTTAAATATGCAAAAGGCCTATTATTAGCTCATCTAGCCTAGCTGTTTAAGCAGAGTGAGCATCATCCCAATAGGTCACCAAATAGCATTTTGTCAGTCTGATTTTAAAGCTCCCCAATGATAGAGTTTCTATCATTCCCCATGGGATTTTCTGTTATTCCCCATTTCTCTTCACTTCTTCTTATGATGCCCCCACTCACACCACCAGTTCTGGATTAGGCCCCTAGAACACACTAAGGCCTGGTCGATGCTCACAATGTAGATTGACATAGCTATCACACCCCTTAAGAGTCATATCTCTGCTGACTGAACCACCAATTTAGATGTAGCTAGGTTGATGTCAGAACACTTCCACAGACCTCGCGACCGCTGCTTGGGAAAGTGGTGTTCCTACAGAGATGGGAAAACCCCCGTATGTATCTGTAGACCTAGCCTGAGTAACTCTCCTCCCTTCACACTTCCTCTATCTTGCTGTACATGCATCTTCTGCTAGAGCTGGTCATGTATTGTTCATCGAAATTGTCCTTTTTCACAGAAATTGGCCTTTTCCAAAGATGCCTCTCCTGCAGGATTCCTGTTCAGAAAATTCTGTGGGATGGCTTTTTCAGAGCTTCCAGAATTTGCTGCACCACCTCTATTGCTGAGGCTGACTGGGACCGCTCCCAGTTTTTCACTACAGCATTTGTTGGCCTTGTGTCCTTGTCATTTAGCGATACTTCCGATGCCAGTTCTGTTTACTTTCAGGCACCCATGTGAACGTTCAGCTACTTCAGTAGTGGTGGGTCAGACCACATCCGGTGCACACTCAAAAATAAATGGAATGTATCTTTCCACCTGTCCTGCTCCTTGGATCTCTGTGACTGGTCCATGGAAGTTACCTGACTGACTTGTTGCTTCCCATGTTTCATTCACTTATGTCTTTCTGGGGGTGGGAGGGTCTCCTGAGCCACTGAAAAGCAATGAGGTCAGAGAGGATCAGACCACAAGATATTTTAGCTGCTGGCATTCTCAGGTCATTAAGCAGCGACACTATCAAATCCTAATATGTCACTGTTGTGTTTCATGTCACTAGAAAATAACTTCCAGCAGTCTTTTGGAGATTAACTTCCAAACTTGCAGTGTCTAGGAAAGCATTGGCCTCTGAGGGTGCATCTACACAGCACCCTTTGCTCAAAATCAGCTACGCAGTTTGCACTACGCAAATTGCATAGCTTATTTCGAGTGTATTTTGAAATAGCTGATTGCGTAATTTGGGGCTGTCTACACAGCGCCAAATTTCAAAATAAACCACTATTCTGAAATGCCCTATAGCCCTCGTGGAACGAGGGTTCCCAGGATGTCAGAATAAGCCGCCTGTTATTTCTAAATCTATTTCGAAATAATGGGCTATTTCAATAGACGCAGAATAGCTATTTCGGGAGACTTCCAGTAATAGCTCGTCAGTGTAGATGTACCCTGAGGGTCCAAGTTCTGCTCTTAAATGTCAGTGTAAATGCCTGTAAAGTGGTGAGAATCTAGGTGCAGATAATGTCAGACTCAGATAACTCTGCTGAAGTCAGTGGAGGGTCATGAGTGAAAAACTGGTGCCCACTTGAGAAATACTGTGTGTGAGGGAATTATCAAACCCAAATTTAGACCTGATGCAATCCTACCTGCCTACCTGAAGTCTGAATATGGCCCAGAGAAGTTACTCCAGATTTACACCAACGTAACTGTGGAGAATTTGATCCAGAGTCTAGAAAATCTGAACCAACAACATGATTTCCTGGACGCTGCAAATGCTACCTTTGTGCCCCCTGGTCTGGCTGTCCATCTCCTTTTCAGGAACCTCTCTTGCTAGGGGGTAGCTCTCTGTTAAATACAGTCTGTCTGCCCCACATTTCCTTACATACACTCTTCTGTTTACTTTGCATTGCAGCATGGAAATCCTCTCTGTAAAACTCTGCAGTATGGGGTTTCCTGCAGTATGACATCATGGAAATTGCTTGCTGGGTTTGTGAACAGAGCTGGCATTTTCCAGTAGAGTAACCCTACCTACCTAGCTGCTTGCAAGCTGCTAGCTCCTGAGTACACTGCATTCCCCGAACCTGCCCTTCAGTTACAGAAAACCTTCGCAGACTTGTCTGACTCTAGTGTACTGTCACAGATGGGGCTAGTGACCGTTAACTTCCTCTGCTAGTATATGATAAAGTCTCTCTTTCTCTCTGTGTGTCTTTTCTCTTGTATTGCTTGCTCAGACTTTCCCTGCACAGGTTTTAGCACATTAAATATTGTTTGCAGGAACATAATATTGGCCATAATGGATCACCCCATCCAGTCCTGAATCATGGCTCCAACAGTGGCCAGTTGTAGAAACTTCAAAATGAACCTAACCCATTGTGTAATAGGGATTAAGGGGGGAGGGTAGCCGGGCAGCTGCCTGGAGCGCCAACCTATGGGGGGCACCTGATGGCTGCTGTAAGGGGTGCTGTGCGCCCGGCCGCGCGGCACCCCTTACAGCTGTAATCAGGCGCCGTGCACCTGATGGCAGCTGTAAGGTGTGCAGCGCGCCAGGGGTGGGGCTGCGCATGCACCAGGCACCTGGGGGTGGAGCAGCACATGTATCACGCGCCTGCTGCGTCGCGCGCCGGGGCACAGGAATGGCTCGAGCCAGCCCTGCATGGGATGGGACTAAAGGATTTCACTTCTGATCCTTGTGGTGACCAGCTGCTCCTTCAAGTGTAGGAGCCAAGGATTCCTAACTGAGGGTATGTCTACACTACCACCCTAGTTCGAACTAGGGGAGTAATGCAGGCAACCAGAGTTGCAAATGAAGCCCAGGATTTGCACACTGAGGGTATGTCTATACTATACGGCATGGCTACACGCGGCACGGACTAGGTAGTTCAGACTAGGCTTTTCTGTTAAAAGCATTTCCGGAAAATCATGCCAGTCTAGATGTAGCCTCAGTGAATTTCATCATTGTCCTTCCAGATAATTCACAAAGGTGTTAAATGGGACTCTGAGTTGCCCCAGTTGGCAGCTCACCCCACTCAGCCCCCTGCTTTTTAGAGGAGTAACGGTAGTTTGGACTAGGAAACCTAGTCCGAACTACCTAGTCCGTGCCGCGTGTAGCCGCGCGGCACGGAGTCCGCACTAGCGGACATTTAAAAATGGTGGCGCCCGGCTTTATGCAAATGAATCCCGGGAAATTCAAATCCCGGGCTTCATTTGCAACTCCGGTTGCCTACATTACCACCCTAGTTCGAACTAGGGTGGTAGTGTAGACGTACCCTGAGTGTCTTATGTTTTTGCAATAAAAAAAATTTGGATCCCAGAGCTACTGCAGCTGCAAATTCCTGGGTACATAAGAACATAAGAACGGCCATACTGGGTCAGACGAAAGGTCCATCTAGCCAGTAGCCTGTCTGCCGACAGGGGCCAGCACGAGGTGCCCCAGAGAGGGTGGACCGAAGACAATGATCAGCGATTTGTCTCCTGATATCCTTCTCCAGCCTCTGACAAACAGAGGCCAGGGACACCACTTCTATCCCCTGGCTAATAGCCTTTTATGGACCTAACCTCCATGAAATTATCTAGCTTCTCTTAAACTCTGTTATAGTCCTAGCCTTCACAGCCTCCTCTGGCAAGGAGTTCCACAGGTTGACTACACGCTGTGTGAAGGATCATTGTGCTCCCTTTGGTTGATCCACACTGGTGAGGTTAGGAGGAGAGCTCCAGCAGCCATATTGTGCTGTGGCAGGGAGCCACTATAAAGTGTTTGGTGCATTGTGAAGGGGTTAATATATTCTCCGGGAAACTCACCCCTGCTGTGTTTTACTCTGCTTATATTTGAATATAAACATACAATATGAAAAACTCCACATGGTCCCAGATAACTGTGTTTACTAGCTTGTCTGGAAAGAAATTGCTGAGCAGTGGGTTCTCTAGGATAGTTTCTCAACTTTTTTATACTTGGTACCTTCCTATGCTGTGACAGGAAGATCTCAGGGACCAGCGACCGTCTGTGGACTGGTCATAAAGAAAAACCAGTCTAGCGAACTGGCAATGTATTCACATGCACTTCAAAGAACAGGGTCCGTTTTTTAACCCCAGGATCATTGATTACAGGGTGACTTGTGAAATGGTGATGATCAAGTTGACCCAATGCCTGGCCTTGGGGAGGGTGTGGAGTACAATCTTATCTGCACTGAGCTTCTTTTCAATGAGTGTGGTAGCTTGGGCTGGGTGTTCTTTGCCCTTTACTTTTACATGCTGTGGGAGCCTAGCGGTGCTGTTCTTCCAGACAGCAAGAGGCTGGTCCCAAAGGCTGAGGAGCTGAGTACCTTGACTACCAGTCACTGCTCCTGCTCTCTGCACTCCTGGCCGCTTAGAATTCAAATTGAGATCCCCTCTGTAGCAGCTTAGTGTGCTACCACTGAGCACAAAGGCCAGTTGAACATAGTTTACTTAGGTGAGAGCCTTCAGAGATTTGCATTTATAACATGGGAGCTTCTGTCGTTCTGTTTGGCAGCTTTGTCCTTCACCATAGCTTCAGTAGGGTACATTTGGCAGAGGCTGCTGGTTATGGGACACAGGGATCTCAACTTGACTGACTGTGTCAAGTTTGGGGTCCTCCAGGAAGGACTAGCTCTGGGTACATTCCCACCTGCCAACAAAGCAGCCTGTCTTTTGGACTGATTGGATGCATTTATTGAGGTCTTCACCACCACAACCAGTACCACCAAGCTGCCACATCATCTTACCCTCCTCAGCAAGCTCAAGGAGCAGCTTGGGAGCTGCTGGTCAGTGAGACCGGGTGTTCTCCTGCGGATGAGAGGCAAGTGGTAAAGGATCAGAGAGGGAGGGTGTTTTGAAGCTTGTGGGCAGGACTGCAGTTGAGGGTATCTGGGTGGGAGTCTGAAGAGGGAGAAGAGGTGCATCTGTTATGACCTATACCGGCCTCATAGAATCCTGGCCTGGAATACTCTGGAGCTATCTACAGGGACACAACCAGACCTCTCCTCTGAGTCCAGCATTGTGACATGACATATCATAATACTAGGGTGGGAAAGAAAGATGGCAACCCTGCGAAACGTGGGCTATTTGGGTCTGTCAGGATCAAATACATCTCCTTCAGATTGGCTCTGATTCAGATACAGCTCTACTTCTATGGGCTCCTTTGCCCGTTAGTGCCCCCAGTGTTTTCAGGTGTACAGTGAAACAAGTAACATCAGAGGCCAAGACAACTGGGATATAAATTATACAACAGAATCATAGAACTGGAAGGAACCTCGAGAGGGCATCAAGACCTGTCTCCTCCCTCATAGCAGGACTAAACACCATCTAGACTATTCCACACAGGTGTTTGTCTAATCTGCTCTTAAAAATCTCCAATGATGGAGATTCCACAGTCTCTATAAGCTATATATTCCAGTGCTTAAGCACCCGGTTCTCAGTAACAGTGGAGACTGTGTCATGTACTGTGCTGGCTGATAGCATGAAAGGACCCCCTGGCAATAAAACTAAACTAGCCCCTTATTAAGAGAAATACATAGCTCTGCCTGCTGCAACAGTTGCCAGCGATCTAGTCATGTGGGCACAGACTGAGTTCCTGCTGCCTCCTCCAACCTGGTCACTCTTTCAAACTGGGCTCCATCCTCCGAGTTCCATGCCAATTGCTGCAGTGACAATGAAGGTGACAGTAGAAAGAAGAACCCAGATTTGATGCACTGTAAAGGTACGTCTACAGTGCACACTTGTTTGATAATAAGCTATTCTGGAAGAAATACTCTGAAATAGTTTATTTTGAAATAGCATGTCTACACTCCAGGGAAGCTTCAAAATTAGTCCGAGGCAGCATCCCTAATGTGGACTTGTTACCTTGATTTAGAGTCCTAGGAGATACTGGGGAGTAATTAGTTTGAAGGGCTCTAGGTAGGAGCAATTTCGAAATAGCAGCAGAGGAGTATCCACACTACAGCTATTCTGAAATAGCTATTCTGGAAGAGACGTTATTCCTTGTGGAATGAGGTTTACAGAAGTTGGAATAAGCCGTCCATTATTTCAAATTTTTTTGAAATAATGGAATTGCTGTGTAGACGCTCACATTGTTATTTTGGAATAACGGCCTTTATTCCGAAATAGTGCTGCTGTGTAAACACACCCTAAGGGAAAATGATGCACAGAGTAGCAGTCAGAACCTGTGTTCCCAATGCAGAAATTTAACTGGGGGGATTGCAAGTCTCATTCCTAATGCTTCAGTCGCAAGTCAAGAGTCCTGGTGTACATGCCCCCTCCAGGACAGTGTAAGCCTGGTGCTAGTGAGACAGCTGTGTGCGTGGTAAATCCTGTACTGGTGTTCCCGTGCAGACTGATTTAGTCAGGGTTGTATATATGAAGCAGATCATTTAGCAATAAGTGTTGCAATTGTGTGCAGAAAGCTGTCCTCTCTCTCGCAGATACTGCAGGGCATAAAGCAACATGCACACTCTCTTCTTAGTCATAGGCTACGTCTACACTGGCCCCTTTTCCGGAAGGGGCATGTAAATTTCACCAGTCGTCGTAGGGAAATCCGCGGGGGATTTAAATATCCCCCGCGGCATTTAAATAAAAATGTCCGCTGCTTTTTTCCGGCTTTTAAAAAAGCCGGAAAAGAGCGTCTACACTGGCCCCGATCCTTCGGAAAAAGTGCCCTTTTCCGGAGGGTCTTATTCCTACTTTGAAGGAGGAATAAGACCCTCCGGAAAAGGGCACTTTTTCCGGAGGATCGGGGCCAGTGTAGACGCTCTTTTCCGGCTTTTTTAAAAGCCGGAAAAAAGCGGCAGACATTTTTATTTAAATGCCGCGGGGGATATTTAAATGCCCCGCGGATTTCCCTACGACGACTGGTGAAATTTACATGCCCCTTCCGGAAAAGGGGCCAGTGTAGACGTAGCCATGGTGTTTCACTGTGGATGCCTCCATGCTCCGGCATTCACCTGCCCATTACATTCTTCTGGGGAGGCAGGGAATGAAAAACTCGACTGTTTCCCAGAGCAAATAAAAGGTCCTTCTAAAATCCTACTTAAAATCAAATCACCACCCACCAAATACAGCGTGTTCCGTTTCCAGGTGCAGAACTGAATGGCTTCAGGCTGTACTCAGACCACTTCCAGTGCCAGGCTGGCAAGGACAGAAAACAAAACTGCTGCCATGGAAGTGCCTTTAGGACACCACTATTTGTGCATTCTGCAAAGCCATCTGTGGTGGCTCCTTTGCATAAGGAAGTCACGGCCAGGCCCCCACAGCCATGTCTCCTAACACCACACCCAAGAGCAAATTTGATGCTGGCGCAAAGCACCAGATTCACAGCCAAGGAGAATGATTTTTTCCTATGATGTAGCACAGGCAGTGGTTCTTCCAACTTCCTCCAGGTGCCAGCTCTGCCAAAGCCCCTTACCTATCTATATTAGTTGCTTAACTGATATATCAGGCTACGTCTAGACTATATGGCTCTGTCGATGGAGCCATGTTAAATAGTTTATTTGGCATAGTCAAAGAAACGAGGATTTAAATAATCCTCACGTCGTTAAAATAAAAATGCCTACTGCGCTGTGCTGATGATCAGCTGATCTGGCACAGCGTGGCAGTCTAGATGTGGCGCAGTCGACAAGGGAAGCCTTTGTCGACCGTTCCGGTATGACTTGTGAAATGAGGTTTACCGGAGCGGTCGACAAAGGCTTCCCTTGTCGACCGCACCGCATCTAGACTGCCGCGCTGCGCCGGATCAGCTGATTGTCAGCACAGTGCAGCGGCCATTTTTATTTTAATGAAGTGGGGATTATTTAAATCCCCGCTTCTTTGACTATGCCGAGTAAACTATTTTACATGGCTCCGTCGACGGAGCCATGTAGTCTAGATGTAGCCTCAGAGAGCCTCACAACTTTGTATTTATCCTCATAACACCCCTGTGAGGTGGGAATGTACCGTTAACCATTATACAGTGAGGAAAGAAGGCACAGAAAGAGTAAGTGATGTGCTCTGTGTCACACAGGAAATCTATCACAATGCTGGGAGTTAAACCCAACTCTCCAAAGTCCTACCCTCATGCCTTAACTGCAGGACCATCCTGCCTCTCTTGATGCCTCCTCACACCTGGTGGGATCTGTGGCAAGGGAAGATGGGATGTTGCTGCCAGTTGCAGCAAGGGTGGCTTATTACTCCTGGCTGCCTCTCCCCCAGAAATTGGAGTGAGAATCACCAGCTCATTTCACATAGGTCATCAAACGGCCATCCAAGAGTAATGACTTCTACTGCCTATCGATCTGTGTTAGATTAAAGGTGTTACTTGTTATCCAGCCTGAAAGCCATTCTCCAGTGCCTTACATTACACCTTGACTCGTAAGTGGCCAGCAGGGAAGAGATGATTTGCAGCAGTTATCTGTGAAAGTAAGCCTTCCTTCCTTGTGAAATGTTATTGGTCTGGTCTGGCTTGAAGTATTCATTGTCCCCCTGAAATTCCCCAGTGAATCTCCCTGCTTTGTCACTTCTGTGTCACTTGTCAACACACCCTGCTGCTTGGCTGCTTTCTCACTGTAAATCACTCAGGAGTCCTCCCGCCAGCACTGTCCGATGTTTGTTTTTAATCTCAGAGCTATTGGGAATGTGATAAGTCATGTTTCTCTCTTCCTTTGCAGGAGTAAATGCCACTTATTCCGATATCGCTGTCTTGTTGTGTCCTTTCTACCCAAATAGCCTGAGTTCAGTTGTAGGGCATGCTAGAAAACACCGTGACAGCTGTTATGATGCTCCCTTCTGCCTTCCTGCCAGAGCCACACAGGAATTACCACACAGAATCAGACCAGTCAACTGAATAGTCCAACATTCTGCCTTCAACAGGGGCCAGTGCCAGATGCTTCAGCTGCAGTTGCAAGAAACCCTGCAGCAGACAATTATGGAATAACCTTTCCCAAAGGAAAGTTTCTTCCTGACCCCCATCAGTTAGTTGCTTACTTATGTATTGGAGCATGAGGGTTTATTTTCTCTCTAGAAAAATAAATTACCCCATCCAATATAACTCTGGAAGTTCCCATTCGCTAGTTCCCATTATGAATGTCCAGTCCCTATTCTGAATTCTGCTAGTCTCTCTGCCTCAATGCTATCAAGTGGCAATGAGTTCCACAGGTTAGTTATGCACTGTGTAAACAGGTATCTCCTTGTATTCATTTTATAATCTTTGCCTTTTCATTTCTTGATTGTTCCCTTGTATTTTGAGGCAGTAAATAAGAGTTCCTGATTTACCTTCTCAAGCCCATTCATATCCAGTTGTATTATTTTTTCTGTGTGACCATTATGTTTCATGTCATAGTGCCAACTAGAGATCACACCAGAAACAAAGGGAATGCTGCTGACATTTCAGACATGCATTTGTTGCTGTGACTTGCCTTCTCTTACCACCTGTTATAGGTTCCTCAGGTGTTCTGCTGTAACGGCTGCCTGGCCTCAGGGGCAATCTGCAGACGTGCTTCTGGGGCATTCTGCTGTGCTTTTTTTCTGCCAAAAGGCTGCAAATCAACTTGGGGGCTGAGTGACAAGTGAAGATTAGGGCTGTACAAAAGGGAAGGTTCCGGATCTCTGCCTAGTGCACAACGCCATCAGTGGGAGTGGGGAGCAATCAACATCTTCCAGGATGCACTTGCTTCTTCAGGATCAGTCCTCAAGTGCCAGACTCTGGCTGTTCTTACCAGGGAACACAGGGAAAGATGGGAGACACTGGACTCTGCTCTTCCTTCCTGTTGCATACCTGTAGCAGGGGCCTCTCAAAACAAGGCATAGGTGCTCAGGAGGCAAAACAGTTCCCGTGGAGCCAGGCATCCCTAAGAGGAGTGTCTGGGAGAAGACATGCATGATGCCCAATGGCCAGGGCAGGTTTGATCAGAGAGCATCACAAGATTACTTTCAAGAGGAATATTAACTCACTGGGGGGCTGAGAGTAAAATAACGATCACATGCTCACCTTGCCAGGAGTGCAAAGGAAAGAGAGAAGCCTGCTTCAGTTATAGGAAGCGTGGCAGGGAGAGAAGGTGGCTGGCTGCCAGTTTCCTCCTCAGCAGTCATTTTCACTGAGCTGTTCTCTCAATCAAGCTAATTAAGATTGGAGCCCAGCTGCCTGCATATGAGCAAACAGAGCCTTCAGACTGGCACAAAGGGCCTCGTCCAAAGAGCCCTGCCACTTGTAACACAACAGCAAGCTCTGAAGTGACAGTGGCAGCCAAGTACCCAGCTGGACTAAGCAGGTGTCGCTTCACTGCTTTCGATCCAGTCAAAATGTAGGAGACTCTTGCAGGAGCAGACTCTGATTACAACTACCTGAGGCTCTGTGGGTTCCAGTAAGGGTTTTATCCCTCTTCCATCCACCTTTAGTAAGTTATCCTGTACAGGAATTTCAGTTTTAGGACTCCACTGCAGGATGGTGCATGACATGAGGAGATTAGGTCCAAATGAGGGAAAATAGTTTATTTCAGCATGTTTGTCCTGGGATAAGAGGGACTGATAACTAATTAAAAGATAGAAGACAAAGGGTAGGTATAAATGGTCTATTTTCAGAATGGAGAGAGGTAACTAATGGTGTCCCCCAGGGGTCCATATTGGGACCAATCCTGTTCAACATATTGATAAATGATCTGAAGAAAGGGGTAAACTGAGGTGGCAAAATTTGAAGAGGCTACAAAACTGCTCACAACAGTTAAGTCCAAAGCAGACTGTGAAGGGCTTCAAAAGGATTTCACAAAACTGGGCAACAAAATGGCAGACAAATTTTAATGCCGATAAATGCAAAGTAATGCATATTGGAAACATAATCCCAACTCTGCATATAAAATAATGTGGACTAAATTAGCTGTTACCACTCAAGAGAGAGAGAGATCTTGGGGTCAATTTGGACAGTGCTCTGAAAACATCCACTCAATGTGTAGTAGCAATCAAAAAAGCAAACAATGTTAAGAATCCTTAAGAAAAGGATAGAAAATAAGTCAGAGAATATCTTATTGCCTCTATATAAATCCATGGTATTCCCATTTCTTGAATACCGTGGGCAGAATTAGTCACCTCGTGTCAAAAATGGTATCTTGGCATTGGAAAAAGTTCAGAAAAGGGTCACAAAAATTATTCAGAGTATGGAATGGCTGCCACATGAGGAGAGATTAATAAAACTGGATTTTTCGTCTTGGAAAAGATGATTATGGAGGGATATGGTAGAGGTCTATACAATCATGATTAGTGTGGAAAAAATGAATAAAGAAATGTTATTTGCTCCTTTCCATAACACAAGAACTACTAGAGGTCACCAAATGCAATCAATAGGTAGGTGGTTTAAAATAGGGATGATAAATAGTGGTTAATTGAATAGCCGATTAACCTCATGAATTCATATCAGATACTCGACTATTCTATAGTCTCCTGGGGTGAGGCCACCAGCCAATGCACTCCGGCCCCACTCCTGAGGAGCCCCTGCCACCCCACGCTGCTGCCTCTGTATCAGAAGCAGCAGTGTGGGGTGCCAGGTAGGTGCTGGTCTGCAAGGGTAGCCAGTTTAAAAACCAACTCCCCTCAAGGACCAGCTGCCTGTCGCCCCGTGCTGCTGCCTCTGATACAGGGGGTAGGGGGCTGAGCTCCCAGACCTGGCATGAGCCAGAACTGAGCTGGGCTACCTGCCCGCCTGGCTCCTAATATACTTTAAATGCATAGCCACAGCAGGAGTGGGTCCCAGACTGCTGGCCAGCCTTCTAAAAGATTTACTGGCGGGGGAAGGAGAGGGAAGGGATTGATGCGTGTAGTCTATAGCATTAGCCTAGAAGCTTTTGCTTATTGGTTAATCAGTTGATTACTACACTATTACATCCCTTGCTCCAAACAAACAAAAGGAAGTACTTTTTCACACAATGCACAGTCAACCCATGGAACTCTTTGCCAGAGGATATTGTCAAGTCCAAGATTCTAACAAGGTTCAAAAAGATTAGATAAATTAATGGAGGATAGCTCTATCAGTTAGCCAAGATGGGTAGGAATGGTGTCCCTAGCCTGTGTGTGTCAGCAGCTGGAAATGAATGACAGGAAAGAGATCACTTGATGATTCATAGAATCATAGAACCATAGAGCTGGAAGAGACCTCAGAAGGTTATCAAGTCCAGCGCTCTGCTCTAGGCAGGACCAATTCCAACTAAATCAACCCAGCCAGGGCTTTGTCAAGCCGAGACTTAAACACCTCTAGGGATGGAGACTCCACTACTTCCCTAGGTAACCCATTCCAGTGCTTCACCACTCTCCTAGTGAAATAGTTTTTCCTAATATCCAACCTAGACCTCTTCCACCACAACTTGAGACCATTGCCCCTTGTTCTGCCATCCGTTACTACTGAGAACAACCTCTCTCCATCCTCTTTGGAACCTCACTTCAGGAAGTTGAAGGCTGCTATCAAATCCCCCCTCACTCTTCGCTTCTCCAGACTAAACAGACCCAACTCCCTCAGCCTCTCCTCATAGGTCATATGCTCCAGCCCCCTAATCATTTTGGTTGCCCTCTGCTGGACCCTCTCTAATGCGTCCACATCCTTTTTGTAGTGGGGGGCCCAGAACTGGACACAGTACTCCAGATGTGGCCTCACCAAAGCTGAATAAAGGGGAATAATGACATCTCTGGATCTGCTGGCAATGCTCCTCTTAATGCAACCTAATATGCCATTAGCCTTCTTGGCTACGAGGGCACAGTGTTGACTCATATCCAGCTTCTCATCCACTGTAACCCCCAGGTCCTTTTCTGCAGAACTACTACTTAACTAGTTGGTCCCCAGCTTGTATCTATGCTTGGGATTCTTCCGTCCCAAGTGCAGGACTCTGTACTTGTCCTTGTTGAACCTCATGAGATTTCTTGTGGCCCAATCCTCCAATTTGTCTAAGTCACTCTGGACCCTATCTCTGTCCTCAAGCGTATCTACCTCTCCCCCTTGCTTAGTGTCATCCACAAACTTGCTGAGGGTGCAATCCATCCCCTCATCCAGGTCATTAATAAAGATATTGAACAAAACCGGTCCTAGAACCGAACTTTGGGGCACTCTGCTAGAAACCGACCACTATCCTGACATTGAGCCATTGATCACTACCCGCTGGGCCCAGCCTTCTAGCCATCTTTCTATCCATCTTACCGTCCATTTATCCAATCCACATTCCCTTAACTTGCTGGCAAGAATATTGTGGGAGACTGTATCAAAAGCCTTGCTAAAGTCAAGGTATATCACATCCACTGACTTTCTCACATCCACAGAGCCAGTTATCTCATCATAGAAGCTAATCAGATTGGTCAGGCACGACTTCCTCTTTGTGAATCCATGCTGACTATTCCTAATCACTTTCCTCTCTCCCAAGTGCCTCAAAATGGATTCCTTAAGGATCCCTTCCATGATTTTTCCAGGAACTGAGGTAAGACTGACCGGCCTATAGTTCCCTGGATTGTCCTTCTTTCTTTTTTTGAAGATGGGCACTACATTTGCCTTTTTCCAATCATCCGGGATTTCTCCCGATCTCCACGACTTTTCAAAGATAATGGCCAAAGGCTCTTCAATGACATTTGCCAACTCCCTCAGTACCCTCGGATGCATTAAGTCCAAACCCATGGATTTGTGTATGTTATCTTTTCTAAATAGTTCCTAACCTGTTCTTTACCCACCAAAGGCTGTCCATCTTCATCCCATCTTGCGTCATTTAGCGCATTAGTCCGGGAGTCCACCTTGTCCGTGAATATAGAGGCAAAGAAAGCATTGAGTACTTCAGCTTTCCCCACATCATCTGTCACTAGGTTACCTCCTTCATCTAGTAGGGGCCGCACATCCTCTCTTGTTTCTGTTTCATTCCCTCTGGGGCACCTGATATTGATAACTGTCAGCAGACAGGATACTGGGATAGATGGATCTTTGGTCTGATCCAGTGTGGCCGTTCCTATGTTGTACTGAAAGAAACAATCAGAAATTAATGCCGTAGCTGTGCCCACCTCTGCTGCAGCTTCCCTGCACTCTGAAGCTATGTCTACACTGCAGGCTTTTGCCAGCAGAGAGTATGCTAATAAAACACTCATTAGCATTTGTTACACTGTCATTTGCATATTCTCTGCCGATGCTTTTTGCGCAAGAGGTTTTTGCGCAAAAACAAACAGTGTAAATAGGTCCATTTTGCACAAACCCTCCCCCCCTTTTGCGCAAGATCCTGTACACCTTATTTTCTGAGGCTTAAGGATCTTGCGCAAAAGGATTTTTTTGCACAAAACAGACCCATCTACACTGCTTGTTTTTGCACAAAAAGCATTGGCAGAGAATATGCAAATGACAGCGTGACAAATGCTAGTGAGTGCTTCATTAGCATACTCTCTGCCAGCAAAAAAGCCTGAAGTGTAGACATAGCCTGACTAGCTATTTCAGACTTCTTTCATATCTCTGTGGCTGCCACCAACATGGCTGTTTCAGCTTCTTTGCTTTATTCCCAATTAAAAAAACCAAACGTTAGAATAAACTGTCAAAGGACTGAATTTACTGGGAAGGGACATGAAGAGAGTGAAACTAAGATGGTGAATAGTCTCAGAGGAGTGGCCATATTAGTTTGTGTCTGCAAAAACAACAGTCCTGTGTCAGGACTCTAAGAGTCCTGTGTCATCTTAGAGCAGGGGTGGGGAACATTTTTTGGGTCAGGGGCTGCTGACCCACAGAAAAATCAATCCGGGGCCGCACACAAGTGAGAAGCAAAGACAAAACAAAAGAAATCCTCATGGCAGTGGCTGCCAGCTGAGAAAGAGAAAGACACTCCTCACATTCCCCTTGTACATCAGAGCCTGTAGATTTTGTGTGCTCCAGACCCGTGGGAAGGGTAGTGGGGGGCTGGAGTGCCAGTGTGGGCTCCCCAGTGCTGGAGGGAGCCCTGAGCCTTGGGGGCCAGGATCCAGTCAAGCCAGGAGCCACATCTAGCCCTTGAACCTTAGGTTCCCCATCCCTGACTTAGAGGCTAACAGATTTATTAGGGCATAAGATTTCCTGGGTAAAACTCACTTCATCATACGAGCTGAATGAAGTGAGTTTTACCCATGAAAGCGTATGCCTTAATAAATCTGCTAGTTTTCTAAGGGTACATCTACACAGCAGCATTATTTCAGAATAATTGATGTTATTCCTAAATAACACAGAATGCATCTATACAGCAAGCCTTTATTTTGAAATAACGTCGAGCTGGAGGACTTCTTCTTCAAACTCATAACCCTCATTTCAAAAGGAGTAAGGGAAATCGAAGGAAGTGTGTTCTTCCTTTGATTTCCTGCTGTGTAGATCATGCCAAAAGCCGAGTTAAGTTATTTTGACTTAAGCTACACAATTGATGTAGCTGAAGTTGCATAGCTTAATTCGACTTTTGCCCTGCTACAAAGAGATGCCCCAGGATGCTACAGGACTCATCATTGTTTTTATCCTAAGAATCTCATAAAGATTGGCAGGTGCTTGCTTTAGCTTGTTAGTAATCATACCCCATGCTAATAAACTCCCCTTATTATCATCAAAACAGGAAACACCCTCCACTCACCATCTCAATATCCTTATAATTGGCTATTAAAGAGAATCACATCATGTAACCAAACTGACTGTTGGGCAGAAGATGAATGGATCTACCATAGACTGGCTCTCTCCTGCCCTGGAACACTGTACCTGGTTAGTTCATTACTAACTCTCACTCAGTTCCTTTTCAAAATCAATAGCTTGGGCCTGTAGAATCACTATACCCAATCTCCCAGTCCATGGAGCTTGTTTACGGATGTTTTGCCCTTCCTTAGTTTATCTACTGGGGGTATGAGTACAGGTCAGGTAGGGCTAGGTCTGTCCCTCAATCAGAGGGGAGGAGCTACTGAGCTTAGGTGACAAAAGAGTTTAGCAGACAGCAAATATAATAAACAGGGATGGGAGTCAAGATCCTAAGGCCAAAATGAAGGATTCAGAGGGGCATTCTGGGCAAAGGACCCCCCGTAGCATCCTCTCCTCAAAGGGGTGCCAGGAGACCACCCAGAGGAACTTTGCCCAGATGCATGAAGTGACAAGGAACTGGAATTTACTGCACATCTTTTGAATCAAAGCTTCATTCCTTCAAACTCAGTGATCAAACTCCCACTGGGATAAGGTTTGGCCTTTATTTCAGTATTTATCAACCAGTATTTGCAAAGTGTTTAGGAGGCTGCAGACCTGTAGAAAATATAGCTCCACAGAGGGCAGATTACTATGAAGCAACAGGACAATTTGTAAAAGGACAGAGAATATATTTTTGCCGAATATTTTTAAAATCTTCATTTCTTTTACTATCAGATTTTAGTATTATGTTGAGTACATCTTACATTTGTATGGCACCTTTTATCCCAGCATTTTACAAAGCATATGATCAGATTCATATTAAAAAATATCACTTCATTCACCACTGAAATTTAGAAGCAGCACATAGCAAGACTATACAATCAGAATCATTGGGCTGGAAGGAACCTCAGGAAGTCATTGAGTCCAGCCTCCTGCCCAGGGCAGGAGCAAGCCTAACTAAATCATCCCAGCCAGGACTTTGTCAAGATGGGACTTAAAAACCTCTAAGGATGCAGATTCTACCACCTCCCTAGGTAACCCATTCCAGTGCTTCACTAACCTCCTAGTGAAATATCCAACTTAGACCTCTTCCACTGCAACTTGAGACCATTGCTCCTTGTTATGCCAGCTGTCACTACTGAGAACAGTCTCTCTCCATTCTCTTTGGAACCTCCCTTCAGGTAGTTAAAGGCTGCTATCAAATCCCCCCCTCACTCTGCTCTTCTTCTATATAGCAGTTTAAGACAGAAAGTGAAGAATTCTGTGTACAATTGAAACAGCTGGGGCCATTTAAGGAATAAAATGGAAGGATCCAAAATAGATTCTGGTCAGGAGTTTGGGGCTAATGCCCTCACTCTTAAAAAGTATCACATGGTCTTTGGTGAACACCAGAGGCATTGTTTTACTTCTCATTGCAAGGACATCACCACTATCAGCTCCACTCCCTGACACAATGCAGAAAGTTGGCTCTTTGGGAAAAAGCTCCTAACTTTTTTTTGACTCCACAACCCCTCTTCCTGCTGTTCCCTAGGAGGTCTCCCAGGCAGGTACTAACATATCCTGGCTTTATGTACCAGAGGAGAGCTGATAGTATCGCAGCCTGAGGTAGCAGTGTTGTGGTCTGTGAAGAGCTCAGAGCAGGTCCCTACAGGCAGAAATGAGCATGCAGCAAAAATTCCAAAGTTCACTCGAAGTTCAGACTTGGGGGAAATGAATTAAATCAGGTAAGATAAGAGAGAACTTTTACCTGACTCTCAACTCAGACCAAACCTTTGGGGATCTGGATAGAGTTAGCTGGTTTTTGTATTTGGTTTTTTTGGTATCCATTCTGTGGATACAGCTTAGAGGAGAAGGGGAAATGATGGAATCCCAGAACAAATGCTCATGATATTTCTGGCTAACAGGCCAATGCTCCCATTCATGTGCCCTGCCTCAATTTCCCTCTCTTCAGGGCTCCTCAAGAAATTCCACTCAGGCTTTTCTCTGGTGGGCCAGTAATTCCCCTGGTTTATTATTTTTGATTATTCAAACTCAAGTCTTCAAAGTCTTGGTCAAGTTTCATACATTCTTCCTTCCCCATTTTTCATCAAGCTCTCCTGCCAAGTACCTTTCAAGCTATTCCCAGCTCTTAATACCAGGTCTTTTCCTGCTCTGGCAGGACACTCGCAGTCCTAACTAGAAGGTGTCTTCTCTCCCCTATGTCTTAAGATTTTCCACAGGAGTCTACCTGCTCTCTGAAGGCCTCAAAGGCCTCTATCTCACTCCCAGGCCTCTTCCTTATCTGTCCTGAAAACCTGATCGACTCACATGACATTCTTTATTTTCTCAGTACAGGTGAGGCTTAGACCTCTCTCCCTGCAAAGGGCCAATCACCCTGCACTATTGGGTGGCTTGCAGAAACTCTGCTTCATGGGAGTGACTTCAAGCTCACAGTAGTCTTGAAAGCTGAATCTCTGAACTTGTCCATCGATTCTTAAGGCTTTTATATTTCAGCTATCGGTAGTATCTCCTAGTCCCCATCTGAGCCCTCATATTGTTTAATGGAAATACCCCAGGGGAGTAGGGAAGTGCTATTGTCCCCATTTTACATATGGGAAACTGAAGCATAGAGTGACTAAGGGACTTGCCTAAGGTCCCACAAGCTGTCCGTGACATAAGGAGGAATGGAAGCCAGGTCCCCATAGTCCCAGACGGACACCTATCCATCTCTGGCTGTACCCTGTCTGGCTCCTAAGTGGTTTTTGCATATGCAGTAGTTTGTCCTGTAGAACACCTTGTTAACCTTTTTATACTGCTCAGATGATTCACAGGCAAAGGACTAGCAAAAATAATCTGATTGTAACTCTCCTTATACCTAATTCACTAATGGCAATTTAGCTATAACTTCTATCCTTCACACAAGGCCGTTCCCACAAACACCCTTGTAGGTAATAAATAATGGCTAGGGTCAGTTGAAAAGTATCAATACATCAGACTGCCTTGGTAGGGAATTTTGAGGATGTTCTCTCTGCATACACATCAAGTCATTGCTGTAGAGGTTGGTGATATATTGCAGCTATTAATTTCCAAGAGCTAAAGCTTTCTCATCATTTATTTTAATGTCCAACCTGGGCAGGAATTTACTAGATTGTATGGAAGGCAAATGCATAGCCTTCTCATTGGCAGTGTAGAAAGTCTATTGAGTACTTACTCTGCTCTTCTAATGGCTCAAGACAATAGTATTTTCAAACTTCTCTAAAGATTGCATGGCAGACACAGCACTTTATGTTGTGATCTCATCAGATCAGATGCCCTGTCAGTAGATCAAATAGGTTAGTGGTTCTAAACCTTTCTTATTGGAGACTCTCTGGGATGGTTGACAGCTGGACATAACCCTGCCTCTCACTTCTCACTTCCTCCCACACAGACAAGCTCTTTGTGGACTAACTGCTGCCTTTCTTTTTCCTCCCATGTCCACTTTCTTTCCTCTTTTCTCCACCCTTTCTTGTTGTGGCCTTCCTTCCTCCCTTCCTCCCTCCCTTCCTTAATAGTGGGCTAGATGCTACCCTGGAGGAAGGCTGTGGGGTAAAAGAGATGGTGATTTAAGATAGCCTATGGTTCAGCTGAGGGTGACAACCAGGGTATGTCTACACTGCAGAGTTTTTCCGGAAAAACAGCCATTTTTCTGGAAAAGCTACATTTACGTCCACACTGCAATTGCGTTCTTTTGACAGAAAGTCAAAAGACTGGAGAGGTTTTTCCGACATTGGTAAACCTCTTTCTATGAGGAAGAATGCCTTTTCTGAAAGTGCTCTTTCAGAAAAAGGCGTGTATGGACGAGGAAGAGGGGTTTTTTTTTCGAAAGAAGAGGCCCCCAGAAAAAAGCACAGGCATCTTAGTGGCCATTCCATCCATACTAATCACAACTTAAATGTGAGATAGCATCCACATTGATTGGATGCTATCTTTCGAAAAAGCAGATCACTTTTTCTATGTGCTTTGTCTGTGTGGATGCTCTCTTTTGAAAAGTTTTTCGGGAAGATCTCTTCCGGAAAAGCTTCTTCCAAAAGAAGCCTGCAGTCTAGATGTAGCCCCAGAGAGGAGTTTGGGCTGGCACAATGCTACCTATGCCAGCCAAACAAGCTACTTTTATAGCCAGCTGCCCCGAGAGCCACTATGGCTGCGTCTAGACCGGTATTCCAAAAAAGCAATGCTGCATCCAAGGAACTTGTCCGCTTTTTCAAAAAAAAAATTCGAAAGAACGGACGCGTTCTTTCATCATCTCTGTAAACCTCGTTCTACGGGGTATTAGGGATGACTCAAAAGAGCAGTTTTTCTGAAATTTGACATCATGTAGATGTGCCAAATTTCGAAAAAGCTACTTTCAAAAGTAAATCGGAAAAAGATTTAACAGTTCTGTATAGATGTAGCCTCAGGGAGTAGCAAGAGAATGCAAGAAGCTACTAAAGAGCCTGTGTCATACATGCTGTAGGCATGATCTGTCACCTCCTCATATTGCTGTGCAGTGGGCTGGGTGCCACCTGCCTAGCCAGCTACCCCAGAAGTAGCTGCATTTCTGTGGCTCTGTATGTGTGTCATTTGCAAAGCATGGTGGGCTCCTTTGAGTTGAATGCTGATGTATGGGTGTAAAATGTGACTATAAATAATACATCATTGTGAAAAAAGTGCTGCATAATGTTGCCTCGTGTGAAGCATTGGGTTGTCTGTGAAGTCAGTGGTGGAGTTTGGAAATACTACAGTATTGGTGGGGCGACATAAAAAAGAAAGATATTACATTGTCATTCTAAAATCTAATTTCTTATCTGCTCTCATTCTTAGTATTGCAATAACTTTGCTTCCTGAAATTTTATTGTAAAACAGCACTGAAAAGAAATTTAAAACAAGAAGCTTGCTAGATAGTATCATAGAAACAAAAGGTTGGCTAGGATTGTTATGGGTCCAGGCACCACTTGGAGTGAATTAGAATCCTGGGGCAGCTGATTGGCTCCATACATGTCACTGAAATTGGCAGTCTTTTCTTGAGATAATGTTTGAAAGTGATGTCTGAACAATGACTTCTGGCTATGAAATATGTGTTCTCAATAGCAGGGAATACTTCCTAATAGTGAGTTATCTTAGCCTGTAGAATCCTCACTCAATGACGGAGTCATTTACGGCTGATCTTTGCAATTCACTGGAGTACAAGCTAAAAAATGCACTAGAAAGAACAATTCTTCATTGGCCTCTGCAGAGGCACAGGGCAGTCACATAGATTTTTGCTCTTCTATAGTGCCTATCAGGGGAAATCATGTGTGGGTGAGTGATAGGGGAAGACACAACAATCTTGTATAGTAAATGAGACCTCAGAGTTATTTCCCATTGTAAGTACAGGAAGCATCTCAGACACCACACTACGGTAACTCTTAGCAAATGATGACTTCAGTGCTGCCCATGATACACAGCTACACTCACATCAGTCATAGAAAGTGAATGTTGAAAAGGCCTAGGGGGAAAAGTGTGTTTGAAGGAGGGATCTGAATAAAGCGATGAAGGTTGCTAGGGATAAAGGTCAGGGAGGCAGTTTCAGGTATCACTGCTGACCCTAAATGAGGAAACGGGAGAGGAATATGAGCAGCGAGTTCAGGAGAGTGGCATGGACGGAGAGCAGGCAGTGTATGGGGGTGCAAACACTGGTGTGCTGTAAAGAAATACAAAGGCTAACGCTGATTTCTGACTAGCCAGAGATAGCATAAATGGAATGTTTAATAAAAGTACTAGAACAAATGTAAAGTCCCTTCTGAGACGGTAACTGGAAGCCTACCCAGGGTTGCAAGACCCTCCATGGTGGACTGTCACTGCAATGGACCTGTTCAATATTGCCATGTACAAAGGGATTTGTTAATGAAATGGCTCGTTGTGTAAGAGTGCAGATGGGAACTGGGATGGGATCAGCCTTTGCCAATAAAGGAAGCAGTTCATTTTTATTAAGAAACGTTTGACAGAGGCAGAACTTGCTGAATTGCAGAGAGTTTGTTTCAAAGGGTATCATCTTACAGTCATATCACCCTGGGCAGTGAACGGGTCAGAGCTCATGAGCCAAAAATTTGGCTAAAGTTCCCAAGAGGAAACCTCCAAGGAATGCCCAGAGATTGGCCAGAAAAGGAACAGGTGGTCCAGTGGGTGGTGTGATTTATTTTGAGTCTGTGCAAGTCGAGACATCAGCATGATACTGGCTAGGTGTGCTGTTCTGTTAGAAATGCTGTCTTTTCATGAGCTGGAGAAGCTCAACAGCCCTAACTCCTTGCCCTTAAAGACATGAAAGTGATATCCTAGGACTTGGGAGACCATAGGTGCAGGTTCCTGCTCTGCCACAGACTACCTGAGTGACCTTGGGCAAGTCACTTATTTTCTCTGTATGTCAGTGGTACCTCTGTTCAATGGAGGTAATAAGCACTGCCCTCATACAAAGGGGTGGTGTTAGGATAAATCCATTAAAAGATTATGAGGACTCAAATATGATAAGCGTAGAGGCTTAATAAGTAGCTGTGATGGATAGGAGAGGTGCTGGCCAGCACTTGATGTCTAAGGGGTTAAACTCAGGTAGCTAGCAAGGGGGTTGGCAGGAAGCCAGAAGAACCCATAGGAATAAAGTGCTGGCATTTGAATCATATAAAGGACCTTGCCTGCTTTCTTTGTGAGGGAGAGTTAAACCAGTTGAGAGACACAGAATGATTTAAACCCAGGCAAGACTACCATGCCTCCAAGGAATTTTGGGCATGGAGATGGACTGAACCAAGAAGGGATCATGAGTAAATAAAGGGAAAAAGTGAATCTAGTTGCGATCAGGGTATTTTTTCTTTATTTTGTGGTTTGGTTTGAACTGCTCCGTGTGAATCTATGCCTCCTCTCCCCATTTACCATCTAGGAATTGTTCCCAGAGATTTTCTCTGTGTTTTAATTTGTTTTCCTTAGTTGCTCTGTAACATCTAGCAACCAAATATGATTTATCAAATATATCTTTTGTTTTGTAATAATTTTAAGGTGATAATTTGATTCCTGTGTCATGGAAAGTACAGGAGATCTGTGTGTGTATGTCTGCATGTCTCAGACTAAGAGGTCAGCTACCAGCTTGTTTTCTCTTTTCGTTTTCCAAGCTCTCTTGTGGCAAAAGAGCTTGGGGTAGCCAAGCTATATTTAAAGATACCACACCACTTTTCTCAGTGGCCTGGACAAAATCTAGTTCAGATAATTACATTCTGGTTATTTCTAAAATACTGCTGTATAAATTACTCTTCACTTACCCTTAAAAATGCTGGAAGGCCTCACACTGTGATTATTTCTTCAACCTCCCCAGTTCTGTTCTTTTTGCTTTCCCTTCCTTTTTTTCCACTGAGCTCCTTTGGTTCTTGAAGTGCCTCTGCTTGGATTTATCAGCTGCTTTTATGCCATCTGTTTCTATTCATTATCCATATCCAGCTTGTCAATTCGACTTTTTATGTTCTTTCGCTGGCCTCCAAAAATATAGTCTGTTCTTCCTTATATAGCTTTGCATGACTCTAGAGCCACTGTCTTACTGCTACTATTGTTTAGTATTATTCTAGCTTTGTATCACAGACACTCCCTTTATTATTCTATGTCCTTACATTCAGAAAAACTGTTTATTCTGCAAACAATACTGATGATTGTTTCTTGTTTCATATATTCTATGAGCACAGCATCAGCTTCTCGTGGGCACATGCTGTCTTCAGTTTGACCTTTTAAAATATAAACACCCATTGAATATCAGATTAAAAATATGTCTCCTGAGAGATCCATGGGGCTTTCTTTGTCATTCTGTTGCAAACAGACATGGAGAAGCAAAACTTGAGAGCAGCCTGCAGTCGCATCACTGGGAAAGTCACTGTCACATGTAGCGGATGGCATTTTAGTCATCATTTTGGCATGTGTTTTAATGGAAAACTCACACAATATTCTGTGGGTGTAGGAGGCAAAGAAAAAATACCAAGCTATTGGGTTCCTGATGTACCCTACTTGCTTGGATAGAAGGACATCAGATAGATTAACCATAACATTAAATGAAATTCCAGATTTCTTACTTTTCTTTTGTATGTGGTTTCCACAGCAAGGTATGTCATGTGTCAAGGAGAAATGGCGTTGTTCCATTTTGTGTCCTTTGGATGCTTTACTCCTAAAGGAACCATTCTGAGCAAGAACATGCATCAAAGCATCAAGCAGAGTCTGATGACATTACCAGCAGTAGACAATGGGTATATTACAAAAAACGTAACTATTTGTACAGGTTGGAATTCTTTAGTCCGGCACTCTCTGATCCAGCAACATCCATGGTCTAGCCTGATTTTAGTTAGCTGGATGGCCACTTATCATGGGTGTGGCCAAGTTTCCCACAGTCTCATAAAGTTTTACAGCCACCAGTCCTGGCTCTCAGTGTTCTGTGCTGCTATTTAGCTCTAATTTAAATGTCTTCTAAGAGCCCAGTAAGCATTGGAAGTGTTGGTAATGCTGTTAGCCAATATTGACCTCCCATGGTCCGGCAAATTCTCTGGTTCGGCACCAGTCAGGTCCCGAGGGTGCCAGACTAGAGAGGTTCAACTTGTAGAACCACTTATTCTGAGCAAACATCCTACCATGAATCACTAAATCCCTTTAAATGACCATCTATTTTGATTCTTTACCAGCAACATATTGGTTACTTTCAGTGAGATTTTCAAAAGCACCTAAGTATCATTATGATCATTAAAAGGAATTTTTACCCGAGTCAGGTAGGTGCTTTGGAAAATATCATCTTTTTATGATTGTGGCAGGCATGGGCTTTGACTCTAAGGGTGCGTCTACACAGCAGGGCGTAACTCGAAATAAGCTACGCAAATTAAGCTATGTCAATTGCGTAGCTTATTTCAAAATAGCTTATTTCGAAATTGGGAGTATCTACACAGAAGTTATTTCAAAATAGAGCACTCTTCCTCCAACTTTCCTTACTCCTTGTAAATTAGGGTTACAGGAGTCACAGTAAGAAGTCCTCTAGTATGACAGTATTTTGATATTATTTTGAAATAACTGTCTGCTTTGTAGACGCGGACTTAGCTATTTCAAAATAATACTAGTTATTTCAAAATAATGTTGCTGTGTAGACATACCCTAAGCGTGGTGTCAATCTATATCCAGACCAATAGTCAAACTTTGGCATCTGCACCTTTAAATACACAAATAAAATTCCAAGGCCAGTGCTTCTCTACAGTACCTGGCCAGGCCTAGGGTCACTGAGGAGCTCCTTCTCTGTCCCAGTCTCACCTTCCCCTGAGAAGAAGCAAGCAAACCTTCTTAACTGACCTGCTGACTTGTGGATGATCAGTATTTCCACCTGGTCTTTCTGGACAACTGTCTTGTTGGTAATCTGGTCTAAGTCTCTTTTCCTTGGGTGGGGAATATCAGGGTGCTGCTGCCTCTAGGAGAGGGCAGAAAAGGCTGGACAGACCCCAAGCACAATGATGTTTAGACTCAAAACACATTACATTACATGCACTCACATTAAAGTCAGAGCTGTCTCCAATTTGAGGATATGCCCTTTAAGCAAAAAAGTGATGACTTTCTGTTTTTTTGAAATAATATCAAACAACTTGGATCAAATTGAAACGTTTTTGTTTCTTTTCTGGTTTTTCCATATATTGTTGCTTGTTTATATCAAATTAAGTTCCTTTGTATTTACTCCTTAATGATCCTCTTCTGCCACTCTCATGCATACTGAGTGGTACTTGGATGGTATTGTGCAATATGAGTAAAGGCAGCAAAATGAAGCAGTAGGGGCCAGAACCTTAGTGGGTATCAATTGGCATAGTTCCATTGAAATCCGTGGAGTTATCCCTATTTATTCCCCTTGGAGATCTGATAGGTCAGCCTTTTCAGGACAGCCTCATAATTTATCCTCATGGAAACTAGATTACTGTAATGAAGTAATTCCAAGGCTGCTTCATTGAACACAGGATGGACACATACAAGAAAAAGTGTAAAAAAATTACCAATTAATCAATACAGATTATCCAACAGCATGACAGTTCAAGATCAATAAACTCTGCAGCAATATATTTTGATCTAAAATGTTTTCTCTAAATAATTAATTTGATCTGTTGATAATACACTAAATTACCGGAGCTCTTGGTTTCTCTACACTTCTCAATACACCATGGACGCATCATTGATCATCTCCCGCCAATCTGTAGCATATACAGAAGGAATAAACAAGCACCATTCTGAAGCGGTAAGAAACACAGCAGCATCTCAAAGCAAGTCTTCCAAAGTGTTACCATACCTGGCTTATCTTATCACAGGATAGTAGCCATTAGGTGCTGTCTATGGTGCTGAAACTATTCCTTGGTACAAGAGGATATGAACTCGAGACGTTCAAATGTCTTTCTTTTCTTGTGAGTCATAACTCACGACTACTATTACAGAATATGTGTTGCAGATCATTTAGGGTATGTCTACACTAGCCCCCTAATTCAAACTAGGGAAGCTGATATAGGCATTCAAATTTGCAAATGAAGCCCGGGATTTAAATATCCTGGGCTTTATGTGCCTCTTTCCATCTGGGTACCATTTTTAAATCCCCTTAGTCTAAACTAACTGCCCGCGGCTACATGGGAATGAGGTGTAACAGTTAACTCAAACTAAGGACTTAGTTCGAGTTAATGTTTGACTGCCGCGTGTAGCCGCGGGCAGTTAGTTCAGACTAAGGGGATTTAAAAATGGCTCCCGGACAGGAAGATGCAAATAAAGCCCGCGATATTTAAATCCCAGGCTTCATTTGCAAGTTCAAATGCCTACATTACCCTCCCTAGTTTGAACTAGGGGGCTAGTGTAGACATACCCTTACTTAATAAGTTTCACTGGGGTCTTTTCTGGCTTATACTATATATAGTGTCTCTCAAATAACAAAAAAGTTAATACAAACCAGTCTCCTGGGTAACAGGTTTGTGTTTATTATTTTAATGTTGTACCATGTTTTTATTTAAACAGCAGCAAAAGAACTTCCCTTGCACAGTTTTCAAAGGATTTATTTGTAAATGTGAAATCTATTAGTGGTCCTGTATGTTATGGTCTTGATTTTTTTAATCTAGCCTCCTATGGTGCAGCTTTGCTCCTGCAAATAATTGCACCTGCAATTAATTGGAAGTACAATTTATAGCATTACTAAGTATCAGCAAACTATATCTTATTGTGCCCACAAATTCAGTAGATGTCTATGCCCTAAGCACAATTATTATAGCCATAATTATCTGAGAGTGTAATTTTATGACCAACACAACTAAAAGAAGATTCTTAATATAGGTCCCAGCTGGTAACACTCTTAGAGACAACTGCAAGAAAAGTATGTATCTGGTTTGTGTGTCAGTAATGTGTTGCTTCAAACCACAAGCTTACAATTATAGTACGTGAGTCACATTTTACTGCAGTGGTACCCAGCTTGCACTCCGGCATGTGGTCTTTGAAGAATCTGTGCATGTGATGATGGCTATTCCTGACTTCAAGGAGAGTGATCAGAGCTCTCCTTGATGAGGTGGCTTAGGAAATGTTGAGCCAATAGATGTAATGGGTGACTTTGCTTCATGTTTGTTCATTGCTTCATGTAGAGTTGGCAGAATGAGCTGATGGCTGTATTCCTCCCATAAGTTTGGGAGGTCCTGGAGAGAAACACCCCTTTACCTCCCGTCAGCCAAGAAAAATGAGACACAGAACTGGATGGGTAACATAGTCATGTCCAAAGATCTTGACCTTATGTGACAAGATACATGTTGTGTAAATATTTGATGAAGTTGTGTCATGACCTCAAGTCATGTGACATGCAAAATAAATACCAGATCATCACAACATGGTTATTTTGTGGTTTTTCAGAAATGCTTTTCACCAGTGACAAAGTAGATTTCCCCTTCATCTCAAACACAAATTGCACGGACAATGCTAAGAAAGTTCATATACATGAGCTTGATTTCTTGAAGGAAAAGCATGGAAGATGCTAGAAGATGGGCCAAATGTGGGGAAGTTCTGATCTAGATCCAAAGTTTGGGGGAGTTCAGACCTGGCATTTTGATGTAGACCCATCTCTAAAAGCTCATGATGTCTAGACTTACATTCTGGCTAAAGCCAATGCAAGAAACTGAAGCACAAATTCCTCACTGGACCCAGTGGGTTTGAGAGGGGACTAAGAGAAATAAAAGGGGACATCTTTTTTAAAAGTATATGCTGTCTAACTATTAACTTCTGTCATGATGCCTGATCAGGGAACGCCAGTGATTCCAAATCAGGGAATCAGCATGACTCCATTGTCCTGAACAAAGCTATGTTGATTTACAGCAGCTAAGGATCTGGCCCAATGTCATCATATTAGAAAATCTCAAAGTGCTCTGCTTCATTGTTGCCATGCAATCTGTTTGTTTGATGATGTGGGTGAAATACGGACTGCATGACTGAAAACCCACCACCAAAGAGATGGGATCTATTTAGAAAAAGCCAGGAAGAAACCCCTCACAGTTCAAGCGATTTACATGGACTGATTTTTTTTCCTCACTAGCTTCCTATGAATGTGTTTTAATAACATATGGTCTAGTAAAATGTTCTTGTCCTCCGTATGTATATTATCCCAACTGGTTCTGGCAGTGAAAAACAGAAGACAGGCAGGAGTTTGATTTTGAAGAGGTAGTGCAGATTAAGGGCTCAGTTCTAATGAGGATGGGTTGAGGATATAATGCTCAGATACAAAGTTTGGAGCTCATGTTATTGCTAAGCAACAGGGATTGCTCTTTCCACTGTTTATGTATCAATGATTTCCCAAGAGCTTTCATTTTCATTTCATTTTCATTGGTCCTGCCTAGAGCAGGGGGCTGGACTTGATGACCTTCTGAGGTCTCTTCCAGTTCTATGATTTTCCCCTTTACAGTTCCCCACATGTCCAGTCCCTTCCCTCCATGCACCAAACGTCTTGGTCTCCTCCCTCCCAGTCTCTCTCTCTCTGTCCCTCTAACCATTTCAGATGTTCCCTTAGCCTTCTCCTCCTTTCTTGATTTCTGATTCCCGTTCCCGCCATTCTCCACTTATCAGCAGGCTAGTACTTCCTCTTTCCTGTCTGTCATCACATTCTCCAGATCTTGCCACTTTTCCCCTCTATATTTTGGCCAGGAATTCATCCTTGCCCTCTGCCTATCTGGCTGAAATCCTTGTCAATGCCTTGATCATGTCCTGCTTTGCCCCATCTTTTCCTAACCTTTTCCTTTCCAATCTATCCAGACCACCAGTGCTAAAATCCTCTTCTTCGCTTGGTGCTCTGAACCATATCACCTCCATCTTCAAAGCCTCTTCACTAGTTTCCTGCTGCCTTCTGCATCAAATTCATTCTCTCCTCCAAACCTCCACACAAACTTTTCTTTCTTTATATCTCTGCTCTTTTATCTTGCTGCCCACCTCACTGTGTACCCTTTCCCCCTGTGCTCCATATGCCTTGGAATCCTGTCTTCTTCTGCTGCACCAAGCACCTCTTCATTCCTATCCCACCAGGAATCATGCTTTGTCTATGAAGCCAATCAAGGATGAAAAGTCACTGTTTCATTAACAATCCACTTCCTCCCCACCCCACATCTTAGTACTGATTGGTAATAAACCCACATGAGTTTGAGAAGGGTAAAAATCTGTGAATTTTCAATGTTCATCTTGTTTTTCTCCTCCTAAGGCCCTTTTATGTAAAGGAGCTGAGCAGTTTTCCTCCTGGATATTGCTCAGTTCTTCTGCAGATTTTACAGATATTGAGTTTTGTGCATGTGTCTTCAAAAGGTGGTCAGGGCATTAGAAGGCCTGGCCTCATTTACATAGTGGGTGTGGTGTTATTTACACATCAGGAGGCATGTCAATCACTTGCAACTCTGTAGAATGTAGGACTGATTTTGACTTTTCTTATGCTCTCCTAGAATACTTTTCTGTTGCCAGCAGACCTAACTGCTGCTTACAGAATAGCACTGGCTACATTGGATTAAATCCTGAGGACATTACTCAATCAGATTCCTGATCCTCCCAGGGAATATGAACACTGCAGGGGTAATGCAGTCCCTGGGAGTGAGAATGTGCCCCATATTTCTTTCACCATGGGCAAGAAAGGGAATGCATGTAACTTTCTATGGTTGGTACTAAAGAATGGATGAGGAAGCCATGTTAGGAGCTGGATATGGATTAGGATTAGGTGAAGATTCAGGGTTTCTGAGGCCAAATTTGGTGGTGCTGCTACCACTCACGCTGTGCTTTCAAGAAATTGGTCTGCAATAAGATATGAATCCAACTTCTTTTCTACCAGACATGCTCAAATTTGAAGGGCTTTCACTTTTAGGGTTCAGTTATGGGTCATCTGTAGCTAGAAAGAGGAGTCAGTCTGGTTTGTAGGCTTTGATGGTGGTGAGTCTAAAGGCATTAATTGGGGGTTATCTTCCCAAAGGCAGAACCAGCCTTTCCTACAAACCACTAGGTTTTTTTTCAAGTGCTGTGTTTGCACAAATCCTAAGTCTTTCTTTCAAAGCAAACCTGCTTGTTCAAAAGTCACCTTCAGAGTTTCCAGACTGAAAAGACGAAAGGCTATAAATATCTCCTTAAAGGCCAGTAAAAAGACTCCTCTCTACCCTACTCCCTTTAGTAAAGCCCCTTTTGACATAATCCTTACACTGGACCATATATTGCCCCTGAATCCAGGAGAGGTTACATAGATAGAGATGAGGGCAGAGTCTTGGCTACTTGCAAAACAGGGGCCTGAGTGAACTGAAAAGAAAAATCATACAGTGCACACAAGAGGGTAAAAAGTGGGTTTCTTTTTATTCTAGCAAAATAAAATAAATTTCCTGAGGCATTATGAAAGTCCTTTGAAAATTACTGGGTTTCAAGTGAGATAAAAAAGTAACATTCAGAATAATAACCAAGATACATTAATTCTGCCGTGTTTTCCTGTTCCCTGGGCAAAATAGTTCATGAGAATTATGCAACAGAGGATTTCCCCCCAGCTATGAATTGCTTGGTATTTCCCAAGGCCCCTTCTGAAACTAAGATGGTGCAGGTCATTCATCAAAGTTGGTCAGGAACATTTTTACATGAGTGAATAAAGCGAGCAGACAAAAATCCATATGAAATAATTAAGTTCTGTAGAGAGAAAATGGAGAAGAGGAAAGTGTGTTTCAGGTACACATGCCTGTTGTGGTCTTCCAGGGTGAGCTAGAACGTTTACACACAGCATGTGGAAGAGAACCCCTGAAACATAGAGAGAGTATTTGAGTGTAAGAGAGAGAAAGAGAAAATGGTGGAATGGGGTCTGAAGAATTTAGCATCATGAGCTTGGGCTAGCAGCATTACTCCCGAGGGATGGAATGTGACCGTTCTGTGAGTTGTTCCAATTAAACCTTTTTACTACACTGTCACGCATTCTTCATGTGCTACATTTTACAGAGAAAATGACTTCATTTCAATGGGTCTGCTGAGTGTGTCCCTCCAAAGACAGAGGAAGGGTGGTCTTGTGGTTAAACCCTGGGATTGAGGCTCGGGAGGTCTGGCTTCAATTCGCAGCTCTGACATGGACTTTCTGTGCAGCTGTGAGCACATTGTTCCACCCTTCTGGGGATCTGTTCTCCTGATGGGAAATGGGGACAATAGCGTGATGGGGTGAGGTCATAGAAGATCCTTTGGGGGTGCTTCCTGGAGTGCCGACAAAGGTACTGACATTTGCCCTCTTCCTCTTTGGGGCTTCTCACTACCTTGTCTTGCTGGGCCAGCCCACCTGGTCTCCTCCAGCCAAGGCACAGAGCTGAGATCACAGCCCCTCTCCCATCCCACGAGGAGCAATACAGACAATGAAATTCTTCAGGTCCAAGGAAAATGCAGTTTTGGACCCAGCTTCTTGGGATACCACTTCCCACATGGATGGCATCAGAATCCCAAATGAACTATTTAGGTAAGTCCCCTTTAACAATGAAAGGGGGAATGTACACACTGATTGCTCCCCAAGGTAACAATTATTTTCACTGGGCTTGATAGTGAATAAAAGTGATTTTATTAAGTACAAGCAGTAGGATTAAGTAGTTGTGAGAACAGGCAGAACAATGTTGATTACAAATTTAAAATAACAGAAAATGCTTAGCTAATTCGAGCACTAAAACCTCAGTACACACTTATTACAAACTCACCCTAAAATGGTTCTTATTCCAGCTAAGCTTCAAACCAGGGAAGTTCCTCTCCCTGGGGTCTCTGGTTCACATTCTTGGGAGTGCCATGCCAGCCAAAGACCAAGAAATTGCTAGCTTTCCATTGTTTTAGATTCCACCTTTGGGTGAGAATTCTGTTTCTACATTCCACCCTTACATGGAAAAATCACAGCTGGTCAGAGCCTACCAGTTGGGAGAGGGATGTCACATGACTTCCTAGAGCCAATCACTGCTAAGACTTATGGGTCAAAAGAGGCTGTTCAAAATTGACCAGACCTTGAGGAAAACACCCTTGATGGCTTGCCTTTGCCCTTTTAAAAACATAAACCATTCCATACTCCATATATCTAATGTTACACCCAAGAATGATACATTCACAAAATAAGATATACAGACCCAGCAGATTATGACATTAAGGTTGATAGGTTATAGGAGACAATTTGTGCCACATGTCTTTGAGTTATGCATATTTGTGCCCATAAGTCCATTTTGTAAAGCATGGGGTGGGGATCCATCACAAATAGTGCTTCCTTTCCTGCCTCGGTCTGTTTAGGCTGCTAGCTCTTTTGCTGTGGACTGCCTCTCACTGTGTCTATGGACTGGGCATCCATGTCTCCTCATCCCCATTACTAATGGCATTTGAGCATCTCACAAGCTTTGTAACACGTTTCTTCTCACAACATCCCCGCTGTGAGGTAGCAAAGTACTAATATCTCCATTTTACAAATGGAGAGCGAAAGCTCAGAGACACTAAGGACCAGATCAAAGGTATTTTGAAGCCTAATGCCCCTTGATGTCAATACTTTTGAGGAGTTGGGTCTAAAAGACTTGCTCAAGGTCATGGCAGGCATTTATGTCAGAGTAGAGAACTGAACGTGGTCTTCTCAGTTCTCAAGCTAATGCCCCCAACCAGTAGACCATCTTCCTGCCACACTCATACATCTTTACTGCACCCTTCTTCCGCAAAAGCTCATATAAAGGAAGCACGGAGTAGACTATCGCCATGCTTCATTTGCATAATTAGGGTCCAATAGGGGCCATTTTTGCGCAAGAGGCTTTTGTGCAAAACAGAGCTGTGTAGATGGCTCCATTTTGCTCAAAACCCCCTCTTGTACAAGACCCATTCTTCCTGAAAAAATAAGGAAGAACGGCTCTTGTGCAGGAGGGGGTTTGTGCAAAAAGGAGCCGTCTATACAGCTCCTTTTCTCGCAAAAGCCTCTTGTGCAAAAATGGCCCCTAATTAATTATGCAAATGAAGTGCAGCAATATGCTAATCTGCACTTCATTTGTATAGGGCTTTGCTCAAGAAGGAAGCAGTATAGATGTAGCCTCAGGTACTAGTCCACTGCTCACTCTCCCTTAGCTCCTCTGGACAATAAGGGTCCTCTAAATACAGGATCCCTGAAATCCAAGATATTGTCCAATGGGAGGTGCTCAGCATCTCTCAGAATCTGGTCCCAAGTTAATATAAATGGCTTCATTAACTGCATTCACATGAATAGTCGCATTGAGGCTGGAATATCAGAAAAACATAGTGACACAGCTCCCCCTCTCCTAGTCAAAGAGAAGAATTTCTTCCCCTGCTTGCTGTACAACCTGCTCTGTGAATGCAGTCTCCTTATGGCCGCTGTAGGATTTGGGCTTCTTCCCAATGCTGTCAGCAGAAAGCAGCTCTGGAGGCGGGGAAGGGGTGGACGCTTTGCTGAAAGAGCTGTCCTTCAGGCAGAATTCTAAACTGAGCTGCCATCTGTTTCTGGGGATTATGCTGGTGCTTGCTAAAGATCCTGTGACAATATTTCTGCATCTCTCTCCCTGCCCCGCAGCATCTCTCTCCCTATGTCCTGTTTGGGCAGAAAAGGAAAAGCATCTGAATTTCTACTTTCAGGTTTAGTCTCCCTCTCTAGAGGTGTGCATGCGCTTATGTTTGTGCACATGTGCATGCATGCGCATACACACATTTGCTTTTCAGCTCTGCTCTCAGGACAGGGAAATATAGATCTCCTCTTCCTGTCCATTCATTCTGTCATCCAGGCTGTCTTGGATCTTTCTTTCTTAGGAATCTGCCAATCTGCCAAGAGGGATTTCCCCAAAACCTACTTTTTTTTTAACCTATGGCTACCAGGGTTGCCAGGTAGCCGGTATTGGCCCGGACAGTCTGGTATTTGTGGCCTCTGTCTGGTAAAAAAAACCCCAGAAAATACTGGATATGTAAAATGTCCAGTATTTTCTGTTTTTCTTGGATGGAAGGCCACTTGGGACAATCTTCACCTGCCAGGTCTGGCGAGTGGCGAGCGAGGGGATTTAAAGGCATGGTGCCTCTTTTTTTTTTTTCCTCAACCAATTTTTTTCCCCTGCCATGTTCGGTATTTTTTATGAAAGTATCTGGCAACCCTAATTGGCTACAGGATGAAGTGGGGAAGGAAGCATTAGATATTTGGTGAGTCAGGGTGCATCTACACAGCACTGTTATTTCGAGATAACTAGTATTATTTTGAAATAACAATGCAAGTATCTACACGCCATTCTGTTATTTCAAAATAATTTCAAAATAATGGGCGGCTTATTCTGAAATCTGTAAACCTCATTCTATAAGGAATAATGCCTATTCCAAAATAGCTATTTTGAAATAAGGCATGTGTAGATGCTCCACTGCTGCTATT
Organism: Pelodiscus sinensis; assembly: GCF_052426305.1. Classification (NCBI taxonomy): domain Eukaryota; kingdom Metazoa; phylum Chordata; order Testudines; family Trionychidae; genus Pelodiscus; species Pelodiscus sinensis. The sequence continues at coordinate 33,117,149 of NC_143065.1, forward strand.
TCAAAATAATGTCTCACTAGGGCCATTGTAAGTAATTCCTCCCCAGTGCTTCCTGGGGCTCTAAACTGAGCTAGCACATCTACATTCGGGAAGTCTGCCTCAGAATAATTTTGAGGCTTCCCTGCAGTGTAGACGTGCTATTTCAAAATAAGATATTTCTGAATAACTATTCTGGAATAGCTTATTTTGAAATAAGCATGGAGTGTAGATGTACCCCAAGGGTACGTCTAAACTACATGGCTCCGTCAACAGAGCCATGTAGATTAGTGTACTCAAAAAAGGAAATGACTTGGCATTTAAATAATTGCCTCTTCATTTACATCAAAATGGCTGCCGCGCTGTGCTGATCAGCTGTTTGGCGGTACAGCGCAGAAGTCTGGACTCTCCGCGGTCAACAAGGGAAGCCCTTATTAACTGCCCCGGTAAACCTCATTCCACGAGGCATAACGGGGCGGTCGTCAAGAGAAGCCCTTGTCGACCGCAGAGCATCCAGACTACCGCGCTGTGCCACCAAACAGCTCATCGGCACAGTGCGGCAGCCATTTTGATGTAAATGAAGTGGCGATTATTTAAATTGCCACTTCATTTTCCTATGTCTAGAAACCTCATCTACATGGCTCTGTCAATGGAGCCATGTAGTCTAGACTTACCCTATGAGACTAGAAAAAACAAGACAGCAGGACAGCCCACAGAAAAGGTCCTATCGGTAACACCATTTACTCTTAACATGTGAGCACAGATTCTTATATGTGTCACATTGATATAAATTGCAGAGTACAAATCAGAAAGCATCTTGCTAAGAGGATAAGTAGGCAACATTTGATCACTGATGAAGTAGCTCCTGGATGTGCTGTAATGTAGTGTAGGGTTGGGGGAGTAGTATGCAGAGGAGGGGTAATTTCATAGTCAGTCATAGCAAGCAGAGGCAGGATATAATGAAGGATTCACTTTGTGTAGACCCAAGACAAGGGGATGGTACGTAGTGTTGGGTGGGGAGGTAACTGGAGGGTAAATACTAAACAGACTATAGAGAGAAGGTTATTGTGGAGTATAGCTTAGAGGGCGAATAGTGTGCAGAAGAGAGGTGTACACAGATGAGCAGAAAATAACATCTCAGGTACAAGGTTCCCTAGAGTACCTGTCCCTAAGGCTGAATTTATTGTAAAAAAAACCCAGTTCCCAAACAAGAGCAAATAAACTAAACTCAAGATACTGGTACTAACTCCCAGCCTTTCCGAGCACCCACTGACTGAAAGGAGAAAGGACACACCTTCCCCTTTCACATCCCTTCCTGGCTATTGAGAAACACACCTTCCCTGCACTGGGGCTTCTCTGAGCCTGGATTTTCCTTTCTGCTGACTCTACCCAAAAGGCAGAAACCCTTCTCTCTGGTTTCCTGTAGGTTATATGCTTACACCCGGTCATGTATCCTGTGATTACAGCTCTCAGTCTGAAAGCCCCAGTGCTGTTAACAGACACACGAGAATGTGTATATATACTTCAAACCCCCAGTGTCCTGTTACAAGGGGTCCTTGTAGAGGGTCCCATGCTGAGACCCTTTCAGTGAGTCAGACTTAGTCATATAGCTACTCAATGGGACAACTTGTGTGAGTAAATGCACTTGAGCTTGGATAAGGTCGCACAACTTTCTAGTGCTCACACTATGTCTACACTGCCTCTTTTTTGAAGAAGAGGCAATGCAAATGAAGCGCTCATTAGCAACTTCTCATGCTTCATTTGCATATTCTCATCTGATGCTTTTTGTGGAAGAGGTTTTTGCGCAAGAACCTGTAAATCTCATTTTTTGAGGAATAATTGTTCTTGCACAAAAGGGTATTTTTGCGCAAAACAGATCCATCTACACTGCTTTTATTTGTGCAAAACCCTCTCCCACAAAAAGCATTGGAAGAGAATATGTAAATGAAGTGTGAGAAGTTGCTAATGAGTGCTTCATTTGCATTGCCTTTTCCGCAAAAAAGAGGCAGTGTAGATGGAGCCTCAGTCTCAGAAAGTGCTTGGTAAGTGGGGTAGCTAAAAGTGGTAATTGTAGCACTACCATTTACAATTGTGGTATTGCTAAGAGACTTGGGTGACGAGTGCTATAGAAAAACTTGAGAGCAATAGATATGTTAGCTAGTAGCAAGGGGGTAACTGAAGGATAAATAATGTAGAGGCTGTGTCTACACTGCACCCCTTTTCTGGAAAAGGGATGCAGATTAGACAAGTCAGAATTGCAAATGCAGCGGGGGATTTAAATATCCCCTGCTGCATTTGCATGAACATGGCTGCCGCTTTTTTCCAGCTTGGGGCTTTGCTGGAGAAAAGCGCCAGTCTAAACGGGATCTTTCGGAAAATAAAGCCTTTTCTGAAAGAACCCTTATTCCTCTTAAAATCAGCAATAAGGGATCTTTCGGAAAAGGCTTTATTTTCCGAAAGATCCCGTCTAGACTGGTGCTTTTCTCCGGCAAAGCCCCGAGCCAAAAAAAAGCGGCAGCCATGTTCATGCAAATGCAGCGGGGGATATTTAAATCCCCCGCTGCATTTGCAATTCCGACTTGTCTAATCTGCATCCCTTTTCCGGAAAAGGGGTGCAGTGTAGACACAGCCAGAGAGTATATAGAGACAGAGGGTAATGTCAGGGTATGTATCATAGAAGTACTGGGAAATTCCAAAGTAAGTTAGAATTGCGTTTAGCTTTGCCCTGATGATGTATTTGCTGCTGGACATGAAAGACTCTCAATGGCATAACCTCTGAAGGGCTGTTCTACGGGTGTTTATTCTGGTTGAGCTGAGAGCAGTCACTGAAATCACTGAAATGACAACGACTCCTTCCCTCATGGGATAGTCTCATGGCTCAGCATCTCCTCCAGGGACAGAGTGAAACAAGAAGCTGCTAATGTGACTCTTGACAGCCAGATGCTTAGAATACCTGGGTCGAGAGAATAACTATTTCAGAATAGGTGTTATTCCTTGTAAAATGAGGGTTACAAAATCCGGAATAAGGTGCCCGCTGTGTATTATTATTATTTTGAAATAATGCTGCTGTGTAGACATGCCCTTAGTGAGCAGAGGAAATATATGATGCCCCAATATTGTCTCTGTCCTCACATTCATGGAAACCAATAACTGGTCTTGAAAGTGCATGGCCAGTACCGTGTGACAGAGAAGGATTCATAAGGGGAATACAATATTGGCAGCAGATGCTGGCTCGCCATACGTTAGAGCAGTGGTTTTCAAACTTTTTTTTCTCGTGACCCTGTTGAAGAAAATTGTTGGTGCCCATGACCCAACATAATTTGACTAGGGTGTGGGCTCCAGGGTGGGGCTGAGGATGAGAACTTTAGGCTATGGGAGGGAGGCTGGAGCTGGGGTAGCAGATGCTTACCTTGAATGGCTCATAGACTTTAAGGTCAGAAGGGACCATTATGATCATCATGGCTCCCAGTCAGAGGTGCAGCTGGGGTGCTAAGGCAGCTTCCTACCTCTTCTGGAACCGCAGACCACGCTGCACCCCAGAAACAGCCAACAGCAGGTTCCCAGCCAATGGGAATGCGGAGCTAGTGCTCAGGGCAGGAGCAGTGTATGGAACTCTGTGTGCTCTCCCTCCCCACTTAAGAGCCGGGCCTGTTTCTGGATGCTTCTGGGACACAGAGCAGTCTGTGGTGCTGGGACAGGCAGGGAGCTGCCTTAGCACCCCCACTGGTCACTTGATCACCCTGCAGCCGTGAGACCCAGTGCATCACTGGGGGGAGGGATAGCTCAGTGGTTTGAGTGTTGGCCCCCCTAAACCTAGGGTTGTGAGTTCAATTCTTGCAGAATCCATTTAGGGATTTGGGACAAAAATTTGTCAGGGATGGTACTTGGTCCTGCTGTGAAGGCAGGGAACTGGACTTGATGACCATTCAAGGTCCCTTCCAGTTCTAGGAGACAGGCAATCTCCATTAATTTGACATTCCACAACCCAGTACTGGATCAGGACCCATAGTTTGAAAACCACAGAGTATTGTGCAGGCTGCAGTATGAGAGACAGAGCAAATGTCTGTGTGACAGAGCATTCTCGGCAGGGCAAGACCCCTCCCAGGAGGGTGCGCTCTGAAAGAGTACATGCTGCCTTACTCCATGCCCTAGCAGAGGAGAGTGCATGCTACTAGAGTCAGTGGGAATGTCTCAGCTGGGTGTAACTACAATCTGTAGAACAGCTGCAAAATGAAGGAAAAGACAAGGGCTATGGTATAGCTATGAAGTAAGATGGGCCCATGGGCCACTACTGTTAACCATCCAGATCAGACTCAGTACAGCCAACAGCCCTGCAAAATATGAATCCCAAAGCTTTTTAACTGCCCAGCTCAGGGTTATATAGTTCACATTCACACTTCACCATCTGATGCTATCATTAGCCTGTAGGGCTGGTCAGAGAGCGGTATTAACTCCCTGCATTCTGTACAGCACCCTGGATGCAAGTGGTGTCAGATAGTAGGAACAATGTTCACCTGGCAGGCAGATGGTCCGGATGCACAAATAGGCCTTCTTCATCTCTGTCGCCTGTGATTCTGGGTGATGCACAGAATCCTCAGTTCATGTCTAGGTATAAAGGCCCAGCTTTTTAATAGAAATCAGGCACCTTGGGCCCAAATTCTGCTGCTCATTTGGGATCTTAAAGTCTGTTGCTCATCTGCACTCTTGAAAAGCTTGTAGAAAGCTGAACAATTCCCCTTCACAGCAATCAGCAGGGAGCAATGTCTTGTTTCCGGAAAAGAAAGTGGCAACTGTCCAGGTCACTTTCTTTGATTTGACAGGCTGAGACTGGCGCGGTCACTTTGAACCCTAACCTGTCCACAAATACCATTTAAACAATTCAACAGCAGGGTCTAATGTTCTTCAGGATTCTTTGTACCAGCACAGCTTATTCCCGTTTAAAACTCCCTCCTTTCTCCTTTTTAGATTTAGAAGAAAATATTCTCCGTGGAAGTACAGTTTTACTTCCTGAAACAGAATGATGTCCACCCGTAGAACTTTCATATAATGGAAAAAGTTAGTTCGTAAGTGAGATGGATTTTAGGACTCTAAAAGAGTCTGGGAATTTAACCCACACTGGCAGCCCTTCAGCGATGAAACACTAGATGCAAAAATATGAAATGCCTCCTTTAGCTGTCAGTGTATTAATTTCTTTGCATAGGAGCACATCCAGAGTGGATGAAAATGCTTCTCTTTATTGCCACATGCTCTAAAGTCACTGGATCTTTTTGACTTGAAAGGCTTGCCTCTATCTGGGAGGGTGGGGGGGGGAGGTTGCTTATTGATTGATTTTTCACAGTCCTAGAAAATAGCCCTATTGCCTTTTTAACCTAATGGAAAATATATGGGGTGACTCAGCAAAAAGAATGGACATGGGAAATGTGCTTAATGCAGCGACAAATGTCCTGGGAGCTAAAGCAAAGATAGATACTCTTACTGCACCCATGGAGGAAGCCTGATCCTGCACCCCATGAAGAATAAGCAGCCAGTGTATATGCTGTACTTTTAACAAAACATATACTGTGGACTGCACATGTTGGTGAGAAGGAGCAGAAAGACTGAGCTCAGCATTCTGACCTCTCTCATGCCGAAAGATTCTTATTTTCTATATTCCTTATACTGTAAGTGGCCCCTATTCATGTTTGGATTCTGCCTGACTGGGGGTAGTGCAGAATTGATTGCACTTAAAACCACTCTCAAGTTTTGTACTTGAGGATAGTGAGACACGTTCATTCCCAGCATGGTGAAGGCCCTGCTCACACCTTCTTCCTTCGTCTCCTTTGGAGCACTCTGCTTCCCCACTTTACTAGGGGAAGGCAGCTCCCCATCTCTCTCTTCCTCCCTTCTATTCCCATGCTAATGCAGTCCCTTAAACAGCACTGAATCCTAGAAATGAAGGATGCTTGCAAGCTAGTAGGTCATGTCACGTATACCCCTGCTGGATTATCCACCACAGAATACTCTCCAGCACTAAATGTGGGGACAAGCTTTATTCAGTACTTAGTATAGAGCAGCTGCTTTGTTTCAAGACACAAGAGTTAAACCACTAGTGCATCAATGACTGGCTGATTCTTGGGTTAGCAGGGGCCAGGGGGTATAAACGCACCTGTGCAGTGGTAGAGACTCAGTTATTGGAGCCTTATTGGCACACCTCCCAGGACATGATGTTATTACCTGCTGCCGGGAAAGCTTGTGATGCCACTTAGAGAGAAATCATAGATCAAAGTTAATGTAGCTTTGAAGGGAGATCTTACTTGGCATACCACAAATATGGCAATTCTGTTGGAAACAGTAGTAATGGCAGTATATTGGGACCTGCCTCTTCCAAATTATATGTGCATGAGCAGCAAGATGGTGCCTCCCAGTTATAAGGTTATGTCTACTCTACCAGGTTATTTTGAAATAATAACTCCAGAAATAATAGCAGGAGTTGTTATTTCAAAATAACAATCTTGGTACTGTGGATGCTCCACTTCTTATTTCAAAATAAGGGTAGACATGCCCTTAGTAGGCTCGGCTCCATAAGCAGGTTAGAAGAGTGGTGCTCTAGATGAGCTAGACAGGAGATCTGTTAGGGCACGTCCACACAGCAGGGCTAAAGCTGAAATAAGCTACATAACTTGAGCTACGTCAATTGTGTAGCTTAAGTTGAAAAAGCTTATTTTGGCTTTTGGCGCTGTCTACATAGCAGGAAGTCCAAGGAAGAGCACTCTTCCTCTGACTTCCCTTACTCCTGTAAAATGAGGTTTACAGGAGTTAGAGTAAGAAGTCCTCCAGCTCAACATTATTTTCACATTATGTGCACACAATTCTGATGATATGCAGTAAAATCAGCATTGTCTAATGCTCTAAAGAGAGCTACTCATGTCACATTCTAGGATAAAGCATTGCAGTCAAAGCAGCATTGACAATATCATTTTGTTTACAACAGATTCTGCTGGTACAGATTCCCAATCCTGATTCCCAGTCCTGAACCTAGTCATAAGATATGAGTAGTCATAGATAAATAGTCATAGTTATTCCGAAATAACACTGGTGTGTAGATGTACCCATAGAGGATGCCGGAGCAAAAGCTGTTTTACTCTGAATGAAACTCCTGATTCCATTGTAAACATTATGCAACAGGACTCACGGGGCTTTGCATAAACACATGGAACTGTTCAGAGGATTCCCATTCATACTCAAGGACAGTCTTTTCAATGTAGTATAGGAAGACCTTGCTGTACCAGCAGAATCTGTTGTAATCAAAATGATATTTTAAATACTGCTTTGACTGCAATGCTTTTTCCCAGAATGTAACATGAGTGGCTCTCTTCAGAGCATTTCACAATGTTGATTTTACTGAATTTCCTATCAGAATTGTGTGCACATAATTTCATTTTTATGGCATTTGCACAGTGCCCACATGATGGAAATAATACTGTGAAGTGGAGCGGTGGCATTGTTATGTTGAATATCGCCTTTATGTGTCATACAACTGTACACACACACACACACAAATACAGAGGCTACGTCTAGACTGGCCCCAAATTCCGGAAAAGGGATGCAAATCAGGTAAGTCAGCATAGGGAAATCCGCGGGGGATTTAAATATCCCCCCCGGATTTAAATAAACATGTCCGCCGCTTTTTTTCCGGCTTTTCCCCAAGCTGGAAAAAAAGCGGCAGACATGTTTATTTAAATCCACGGGGGATATTTAAATCCCCCGCAGATTTCCCTATGCTGACTTACCTGATTTGCATCCCTTTTCTGGAATTTGGGGCCAGTCTAGACGTAGCCAGAGTGTACATAAGTGTATGTTTACATATACACACACAATAATAGAATTCACAGGTTACAGATGTAGATAGATATGGCAGTTAATGGTTCATTCTTAATTTTATTTTTATTAGTACCTGAAAGACAATCAAATGCCAAATCTGTATAGCATCTCTTATAGTATGAATGTACTGTATATAGCAACTGATGCCTTTTATCAAAAACTTTGTTTTCAGCTATGTGTAATAACAGGAAATGACACAAGAGAGCTAACTAGTTGAAATCCACTTGAAAAATAATTGAATACAGGGGTCCAAAATTTGAGGATGTTTATAAATGATTTGGCTTCACTCAGTTTTTTCCCCCCGAAAAGGGTCATGATTCCATTTTAACTTAATTTGTTGCTGACTGAGAAAACTTTTCTTCCAGTGGCTGTTAGAAATTGAATAAATGGGGTATGGGTGGGTGGGAAAATTATTTCTCTCTGCACACGCTGCATCTGTCAAGTCTTTTTGTCCAGATGGGGATACATTTAAAAAAATCCATAAAATAAAATTACCTCTGTGATCTGAATTAAAAACCAAAAAGCAAAGCTGAGTTTTTCTTTCATTAAGATAACGAGTGCCTAAGTATCATGAAGGCTGGGCTCCAAGTAGGCAGACATATTTCTCTAGTGCCTTAAAGGCACTGATCAATCAGCACCACTCAAGACCATTATGTCCTCTATGGAAACCAATGCTGTGGACTTCTAGGAATACGTGTCAGGCACAATTTGGGACATCAGTACTGTATTGTAATTATGGTCTCTCTGCCATATGATAGCTTTTAAATGCCCCCCATTTATAAGGTGTAATAACAGTCTCTGAATATTCTATCTCCTTCCAGATACAAATGAGTGTATTAGGAAAGTTGTCTATTTCATTCTCTGCCTTTCTCCTCTCAATTCAATATCGTCTCATTGCTGTTTCTCTTTCTTTCTCAGGGAATGACTGTCATCCTCACAATGGATCAGAGTAAAGAAGAACCTGCCAAGTCTTCCTAGCTCCTGATTGTACAAAGTTACGGATCTCTCACGTATCATTGGTCAACACTCCAAACTACACCTTCCTTCCTACTGAAAGAAGCAAGTCAACAACATCTAGCTCAAACCTGAAACATTATCAAAAGCTTTGTAAGAAACTCTATCCTGAAAGTTTACAGCCATTCTCTTTGTGAGCTCATTGCACTGAGCATCAGGTCAATTTCTAATCAGAGGGAAGTTATGTTTGTGTAGCTGGTGTTAGAGACTGCACAAATCAGTAAGCACACTCATATATTAGAAAATATACACACACAACACTATACTGTGTATAGAACTATATGCTCAGAATGGATAATCGACATAGAAACAGTGCAAATCTGTATCAAGGAGCAAAGGACATAGCCAGAGAGATGAACCAGGTGTCCGATGACTACAGGTATCAGGATGGCAACTATGACCCTTATGCCCCCACCGATGGCTATTACCATGATGGGAATGAGCCTGCCCAAGAAGAGGATGCCCAGAGTGATGCCACAGAAGGCCACGATGAAGACGACGAGGTCTACGATGGAGAGTACCAGGGCATCCCTCACCCAGATGACATGAAGTCCAAACAGAAGAAGAAAGCCCCTGCCATGGTTGATGAGTTTAGAGACAAGGCTGAGCTCATAGCAGAGCGGATGGAGGATGAGGAGCAGCTGGCTCACCAGTATGAGAACATCATTGAGGAGTGTGGCCATGGGCGCTTCCAGTGGACACTCTTCTTTGTTTTAGGCTTGGCACTGATGGCGGACGGGGTGGAGGTGTTTGTGGTTGGCTTCGTTCTGCCCAGCGCAGAGAAGGATATGTGCTTGTCCAGCTCCAACAAAGGGATGCTAGGTAAGTGCCCCTGAACAGCCTTCCTTCAGACATTATGCAACTGAGATGGATCTAAGCATAGCTTATTCCATAGGGAATAAGATCCTCCCCATTGTCCCCATCCTGATTCACACTTGTGGGGCTGAGGATGGCTGGCAGGAGCTGCTTCCAGAGCCTGTCCATGCCATTTCATGTGCTTATGAGCAATATATGACAGCGTCACATCCATACCCAGCCTCTGAATGTACCGTGCCTCTCACAGCTCAGGACAAATCTGACACCTGAATTCCCCCCACCAGGAAGGCTTGTCTGCAGTTTCCAGAGAACAGTTTCATTTACACAAACAAATTGGGCTTATGTAAAGGACAAACATGCATGCAAGTTAGAGGAGGCCTGAGCAACCTGGGCAAGCTTACTTCTCCCATGAAGTCTAGTGAGCATTAATCAGTCATCAAAGAGAATGGTTTGGTATCAAGTCCAACTTGTGTCCAGTGAGTGCAATGTAAACCCGCCTTGCATTGTGTCTCTCTTTGCACCGAAAGCTCCTTGACTGAAAGGATTCTGCTTCTTCATTGTTATGGTGCAAGTGGACTAGGAGACTCATCTGAAATAACTACATGCTGATCTATAAGGGCTTTGTTCTGCACTCCTTACGCAGCTACAATGCCCACCAAAATCAATGGGAATTTCAGCTGCGTAAGAAACGCAGGGCTTAGTTCTATTCGACTTAACACTCACAGAACTAGGAAACTCTGTGTGTGAACTAGCTTTTCCTTTTTCCCATTCAGAGCCAAAGGTGACTGCAGCTCAAATCTATTCCTGGTACATGGGAAGATTTCATTTTCTCATCCTTTACTTCCCCCTACACCTCAGTATTCCTCAGCTTCTGAACTTAGGCTTCGGCATTGATTTGCAAGCCATCCATTGTCTCCCCTGATGCTGCCCTTCTTGCTAATGCTCTTCTCTTTGTCCAGACTCCATGTCTTTTTTACCCAAAGTCCTAATTAGCAGAGAAGCTGTGCAGTCATTTCCCTTCAGACAACAGATTAGTTTGCTAATGGGTATTGGGTCAAAAGTATCCTATGGAGGGTTCCTCCTAAATCTGTGGAATGCATTTAATGTCCCACATGAGATTAAAGAGTCATCCTATAACAATACCCACTTCGTTTCACTCCTGTGCTGTTTCCTTGGGCATTAAACAAAGATTTATTTCTTTTAACAGAGGTTGAAGTTGCACAGATCACTTTGGATAAAATAACTTTTTCCTGAAAATCTTAATCCAAATAAGGTATACTTTCCCAAGCCCCTGGGAGTCCAGGCTTGTCTGATAATGATATCCAGTCGAGCAAAAGTAAAGGAGGCTTACAAGACAAATGAAGCAGCCGCTGGCATATCTGAACTAGAAGGGGAATGGTTGGGTATTCTGTGCATCCATAATGGCAGTGGGGAAAGCTCCAGGGCTTGAAGTTCATGTCTGGGTCTGTGATCCCAGCCAGTTTACCCCAACTGAAACCAACCTTAAAGTTTGGACCAGATTCTGACCACTGGCTCCATACCCCTTATGTCTTTTCAGCAGTACACAAGGAACAGATAGCTGACCTTATAAGGACTTCTCTGATATGTATAATTTAGCTCAAGGCCATCTTTCTCTCCCCTACCTAGGTCCTGTACTAAAAGCACATCAGCTGGCCATGGGAGTGGGCGTCTTTCCTTCCCTCCTTCCTTCCTTCTAGTTTTCTAGGGCCAAAAGAAATCAGGATCAGATTTTCAAAGGAGATCAGGATTCAGCAGCTCTATTGAGATACTTCCAGCCAGACTTTCAACATATTGGATGGTGAGAACCTTTGAACAGATGGCCATTCATTTTGTTGCCTTTTGAAAATCTGACCCTATAAATGTGTATCTTGGTGGAGCTCAGTGTAACATGAACCAGAGTCAAAAACACTGATATGTTCCTCCCAAGTATTTCTGACCCAATGAGAGGTAGAGAGTACCAAAAGTCTCATGTGGAAGCTTGTTCTTCTGGGTTTTTTCCAATCCAATACTTAATTGACTCAGTATTCACAGAGGGGGTATGTCTACACTACCACCCTAGTTCGAACTAGGGTGGTAATGTAGTCAACCGGAGTTGCAAATGAAGCCCAGGATTTGAATTTCCCGGGCTTCATTTGCATCTTTCCGGGCGCCCCCATTTTTAAATGTCCGCTAGTTCGGACTCAGTGCCGCGCGGCTACATGCAGCACGGACTAGGTAGTTCGGACTAGGCTTCCTATTCCGAACTACCGTTACTCCTTGTGAAACGAGGAGTAACAGTAGTTCGGAATAGGAAGCCTAGTCCGAACTACCTAGTCCGTGCCGCGTGTAGCCGCGCGGTACGGAGTCCGAACTAGCGGACATTTAAAAATGGCGGCGCCCGGCAAGATGCAAATGAAGCCTGGGAAATTCAAATCCCAGGCTTCATTTGCAACTCCTGTTGACTATATTACCACCCTAGTTCGAACTAGGGTGGTAGTGTAGACATACCCAGGGTGTGCTAGACTACATGGCTCCGTCGACAGAGCCATGTAAACTAGTTTACCCAACATAGTCAATGAAGCGAGGATTTAAATAAGCCCCGCTTCATTTAAAAATATGGCCCCTGCGCTGGGCCGACAATCAGCTGATCCAGCACAGTGCGGCAGTCTAGATGTGGATCGATCTACAAGGGAAGCCTTTGTTGACCGCTGCCTTATGCCTCGTGAAATGAGATTTACAGGAGCGGTCGAAAAGGCTTCCCTTATCGACTGATCCGCGTCTAGACTGCCGCACTGTGCTGGATTAGGTGATTGTCGGCACAGCGCAGCGGCAATTTTTATTTTAATGAAACAGGGATTATTTAAATCCCCCCTTCATTGACTATGTCGGGTAAACTAGTTTACATGGCTCTGTCGACAGAGCCATGTAGTCTAGACACACCCAGAGTATAGATGAGCTTTGGATATGCATGCCCACCTTTTGAATGTTTATCTAATCACAGCTTACAGACCACATCAAATTCATCTTTCTGAAAATGTTAACGAAGGGGAATGGCATTCCTACTAATTGCTTCTCAGTAGGAGCTCTCCTCAACATTAGAATCAAAGAACACTAGAACTGGAAGTGTCCAGTCCCCTGCCCTCATGGCTGGATCTAGTACCATTTAAACCATCCCTGATAGATGATCTATCTAACCTGCTCTTAAATATCTCCAGATATGGAGATTCCACAACCTCCCTAGGCAACTTATACCAGTGGTTAACCACCCTGACAGTTAGAGCGACGAGGAGTCCTGTGGCACCTTATAGACTAACTGAAGTGTAGGAGCATAAGCCCACTTCTAGCCTCATCCTCCTTGATTGGATCCACCTGGTCATCTCCAGCCTGATCCTGGCCTGCATATTTATTCCTGCCTCTGGAAATTTCCACTACATGCATCTGACGAAGTGGGTCTTTGAAGTGTAGGAGCATAAGCTTTCGTGGGCAAAGACCCACTTCGTCAGATGCATGTAGTGGAAATTTCCAGAGGCAGGAATAAATATGCAGGCCAGGATCAGGCTGGAGATGACCAGGTGGATCCAATCAAGGAGGATGAGGCTAGAAGTGGGCCTCATCCTCCTTGATTGGATCCACCTGGTCATCTCCAGCCTGATCCTGGCCTGCATATTTATTCCTGCCTCTGGAAATTTCCACTACATGCATCTGACGAAGTGGGTCTTTGCCCACGAAAGCTTATGCTCCTACACTTCAGTTAGTCTATAAGGTGCCACAGGACTCCTCGTCGCTTTTGCAGATTCAGACTAACACGGCTACCCCTCTGATACCTGACAGTTAGGAAGTTTTTCCTAATGTCCAACCTAAACCTCCCTTGCTGCAGTTTAAGCCCATTGCTTCTTGTCCTAACATTAGAAGGAGCCTTTTTAGAACTTGGTTTTGCAGACCTCTCTCCACCCCTCTTTCCTGGTGGTTTTGGAAGTCACATATTGGAGTTTGTGGTACCTTAATGACTAACAGATGATGAGGGCATAAACTTTTGTGGGTAAAACCCACTTCATCAGCTGTATTGGAGTGGAATACAGGGTTAATGATGTTAATCAAGTCAGGGTGGAAGTGGCTCATTCATAACTTTTGGTGTGAAAATATGAATATCAAAAGAAGAGAAATTGCCTTTGTAGTGTGTTAACCAGTTAAGATCCTTATTCAGTCCTAAATTGGTTGTAATGAATTTGCAAATGGACTTCAGTTCAGCTGTTTCCCTTTGTAATTGGGGTTTGAAATTATTTTGTAGAAGGATGGCTACTTTCAAATCCATAAGTTTATGCTCTAATAAATCTCTAAAGTGCCACAGGACTCCTTGTTATGTTTGTAGATGCAGACTAATGTGGATACCCCTCAGATTTTGGAGTTTGTATTTAGAACTTGAAGCATATTAGGAAGAGCCAGGGCAGCTGAGCTGAGAACTCAGACAGGGAGGAGCAGGGGAAAGCAGGCTACACTCATGGGGTATTTTCCTAAGTGCTAGTAGTTGCTGTGGGATAGGAATAGGTTCTCAAATCCAGGACATTTTTTAAATAAAAAAGTTTAGGCTAATATATTCTCAGCCGTCAGTGGTTTCCCTTTTGTAGCAAGCTTAATGCATATAGGAGGAGTCGGCTTGGATCCTAGGGCTCTGAGGTAAAGCTGTGTGAAAAGGAATTGTGCTAAGTATGGCTTAAAAAGCTCTTAGCCTGCTGAGACGTGCAGGAGTATGAATACTCACTGACTCAAATACCATTCTGTTCAAAAGGGTTCTGAACCCTGGGTGTTGGATTTCTCCTTTTTTGAGTAGCCAGGAAGGCATGGCATATTAAAGTGGGCACCAATGGGGCTTATCTCCTTAAGAGGAGAATTACAATGGTGCTAATGGTGGGTACAAAAAAAATCAGCTTCCTCAGACCCTTTCCTGGCTCAATTTCCTTGCCCACACACCAACTATTCAAAAAAAAGAGACCGAAGTCAAACCTATTGCAGAAGCCCAGAGCTTCTGACGGTGCTCATTTCCTTGTGGGTATTCCAGTTCTTTGATGTTCTAGGGGTTGTACTCTTGCAAATTAGTCTTGTTAACACTCAGGGTTCAATGATACTTACAGACTGATTTGTCAGAATAATGGTAGCAATCAAAGAGCTCTTTTGGCTCAATCTGTGCCTAATGTGCAGTGATAATCTGCAAGAGTGGGTCTGTGTAATATGAGCAGAGGTTTTATTAGAGTGGGCATGGCTTTCACTCAAATTACCATGGCCCCAGGGTCATTATATACACTTGAATTACTATCCCTTACCTGTTTTCCATACAAATAAAATCAGCACACGGATTCATATGTGTTCTCTGTTGACTGTTCTTCTAGTTATATTTTTGATATGGAAACAGGATGAGGTCATTCCAGACAGACCTAGGGTTGCTTCCAGGCAGCTGCTAATGTTTGCACATATGAACATATCGCTCCTTCTCTTGGGCATAGGTAGAAGAGAAAGGGCAAGTGAAAAATAAAGAGGGGAAATAGTCAAACCATTTAAGAAGAGAAGAGAGACAAATTGCAAGAGCTAAAAGTGGTGCTGCCTCACGACCAAATTAGTGAACTTTGGCTTTTACTGGAAGGAAGTTTTGCAATTCAAAAGATCTCACAAAACTAAGTGAGTGGGCAACAAGATAGCAAATGAAATTTAATGTTGATAAAAGTAAAGTAATGCACATTGGAAAAACAATCCCAGCTATACATACAAAATGATGGGAACTAATTTAGCTATAACTACTCAAGGGAGAGATCTTGGAGTCACTGTGGATAGTTTTCTGAAAACACCCACACACTGTGCAATGGCAGTCAAAAAAGCAAATGGAATGTGAGGAATCATTTAAAAAGGCATAGCGAATAAGACAGAGAATTTCTTATTGCCTCTGCATAAAACCATGGTATGCCCACATCTTGAATACTGTGTATGGATGTGGTTGCCTCATCTTAAAAAAGATATATTGGCAGTGCAAAAGGTTCAGAAAAGGGCAACAAAAATGACTAGGGATTTGGAACTGGTGCCATATGAAGAGAAATTAAAAAGACTAGGAATTTTCATCTTAGAAAAGAGGAGACTAAGGAAGGATATGATTAAGGTCTATAAAATCATGACTGGTATGGAAAAGTGAATAAGGAAAAGTTATTTACTTGTTCCCAAAACATAAGAACTTGGGATCATCAAATGAAATTAATAGGTAGCAGGTTTAAAACAAACAAAAGTAAATTTTTCTTTATGCAGTGCACAACCTGTGAAACTCCTTGCCAGAGGATGTTGTGAAGCCCAGGACTTTAACATGGTTAAAAATAGAACTAGATACATTCATGGAGGTTAGGTCCATCAATGGCCATTAGCTAGGATGGGTAAGAATGGTGTCCTAGCCTCTTGTTTGTCAGAGGCTGGAAATGGTTGACAGGAGAAGGATCATTTGACATTTCCCTGATCTGTTTATTCCCCCGGGACATCTGGCATTGGTCACTGTCAGAAGACAGGATATTGGGCTAGATGGACGTTTGGTCTGACCTAGTATGTTCTTATTAAGTCCTGATGTCTTGCATGTTTCCCCCTCTGCCCCTATCATAATAAATAGAAAATGTAACAAAATCAGTCAGTTTGAGTAAAAGCTACCAACAAACAAATGTCCATAGAGTTTCTTGAAATGTAAGAAATCAATGGGACACCTTTTACATTTCATAAAACATTTTAATTTTGTGCAGAAAATAAACAGTTCTACTTTAGATGCAAATTTACAGCTGTTTTAATCCAGTTATTTCTATGGTAAAGAACAAGTATTTGGGGTTTTCCCTTGATGTGAAATGTTATTTCAAAGATGAATTCTAGGGAAATTAAAAACCCATACCCATATCAGTGAATATTTTAGTTTATTGATGGCATTTATTTTTAAAATTGTGTGGGCTGTGAAATTTATTAATTTCTGTCCAGATTATTTCTGGTTATTCATCAGACATTTTTATTGTAGCTGAGTCTGATGCTGTAATAATGAATAAATAAATAAATTAAATAAATGTAGTACAGGTTGGACCTCTTTGGTTTGGCATCCTGGAGACCTGACTGAGCCTGAATGAGAGATTTTGCTAGACCAAGAGAGGTTATTTTTGGCCCCCCTGCCACTGGCACCCTCATTCAGCTCCTTCTGTCCTGGCCACCGGCCTCCTCACTGGTTCCCACGCTACCCTGCGAGCAGCCACTGCGATGCTGGGCTCCCGGTCCCACCAGCTCTGATGCAGCAGACTGTGGTCCCACCACTGAGGCTCCAAGCTCTGCCATGGCACACCACTGCCCCACCGGAGTTTGCTGGTGCTTTGGCCTGCCAGCCGCTGGCTCAGTCAGACTCCTGCTACAGGGCTCCTGCACCCCTCCCCCCTGCAGCCAACCTGGCTGGACATCTGACTCCCATAGGGCTCCTGCCTTTGGCTCTCCATCGGGACTGTCTGGTCCAGCAACATCCGTGGTTCTGCCAGACCATGGATGTTGCTGGACAAGTGTCTTCTGGTTCAGAGAGGTTCAACCTGTACTACAATTATCAATGTATGAAATGCACTATGTCTGCAACAGACCAGAAAATTCCTGCCTTATGACTGGCTGAGGAGTTATGAGGTGAGTCAGCAAGTATCTAGTCATCTGAGTGATGAACAATACTGGTAATCAATCAGATCACGCCTGCTATGCACATCTGCAATGCATGCATATTGATATCTGCATTCATTATTGCTATTAGTAGCATCTCAGACTATCAGTTATTCATAAATACAATAAAAGATGCACAGTAATATCTTTCACTTACATTATTTGCACCCTCCCTATGAGAACTCAAATGCTGAGTGTTGCAAATCCACAGTGAAGTAGGATTATTCTCATCACTTTACAGAAAGGGAAACTGAGACAAAGGAGAAACTGAATGATTTGTATAAGGCTGTAGAAGAGTTGACATCAGTGCTGAGAATAGATTTCAGATCTTTCCGGTAAAAAGTGGCCCTCTCTTTCAATGAAATAATTAAATACAGGTTGAACCTCTATAATCTGGCGCTCTTTACCTCTGGCGACATCCATGGTGCGGCATGATTTTAGTTAGTTTGATGTCCACTTTTCATGGGTGTGGCCAAGTTTCCCACAGTCCGATAAAGTTTGTTTACAGCCACCAGTCGTAGCTCTCAATGTTCTGTGCTGGTTTTTAGCTCTAATTTATCCCTAAATGTTTTTTAAGAGCCCAGTAAGCAGTGGAAGGTGTTGGTAATACTGTTAGACAATATTGACCTCCCCATGTTATGGCAAATTCTCTGGTTCAGCACCAGCCAGATTCCAAGAGTACTGGACTAGAGAGAGTCAACCTGTAGTAATAATATAAATATAATTCTGTCTTCTGGGCTTTTACCTCAACCTCCTATTTAGAACGTTAGAGCTAAAATTAAAAATTCTGTGGGTAGTTCATACAGGTAGATAGAATGCAAGCCTAGCTGTGTGAATTGGTTTAAAATGGATTATGTAACAATACATCGCTCTGTGCC
The DNA here is from genome assembly GCF_052426305.1 of Pelodiscus sinensis. Lineage (NCBI taxonomy): Eukaryota > Metazoa > Chordata > Testudines > Trionychidae > Pelodiscus > Pelodiscus sinensis. The sequence goes on from NC_143065.1 coordinate 33,135,385, forward strand.
TTGGTAAATAGCAGGGTTTGTTATTTTCTTTGAAATAAATACTGTCCAGAGCTTTGCCTCTGTCATTATTCACCAGTTGTTTCAATGAATCCCAGTGATCACCTCAAGAGAATTCAGTATCTTCTCACCACTCACATTTTTTCTGGATGAACATATATAAACCCATGGCAGCATATAGTTAAGGCTGTCACATGATTTAAGGACATATCTTCATAAGTATGTTGTCCTGATAATGCTACAAGCAATTATGTTAGATCGCAGATGCTCTTAACCAAGCCAGAAAAGCGGGTGCTGCTGAGGCTATGCTTATTGTGTATCTGGACCCTTAAAAATCAGGTTTTTTGTGCTACAGTTCATGATTTTGACAGCCAGCTCTTCCTTCCATGAACATTCTGTATTATTTTTCTTACTATTTGCTGCAACATTCTTGATTATGAGTTGTTCATTAGGATATTCATGGCCAGCAGGCATGAAAGAGGCACAAACACAGCCAATATTCCAGGCAGCCTTGGTCCGTATTTTCTTTGCAGTATTTGCACCACTGGTGCTCTACTTAGCAGCAAAAGGTAGAGCTTTGTGCAGTGTGATGATTGTCTCCTCATTTGTAAACATGGCAGTAATTTTATCTGACATGAGACAAAATGAACAGCTTTTCGTTTAATAGCAAAGGAGTAATTTAGCTTCCTCTATTGAAGAGTTCAGTTTAGCAGCAAGACTAGGTGTGCATGTGTGTGGGTGGAGGGGAGAGAACCAGATGGTGCTATACATTTTAAATTGATAGACAAGACCTATGAGGGTGCTTTGAAAGACAATGAGCACAAACATCCAACCATTTTTTGTGCTGGCAGCACCTGGTGAAATACTCTCAATGCCATGTTGGAAGATTCTGTGGATTCATAAATCGACCTTTGCTTTGACTTTGCAGAAATCCTTAGGATTACAGAAGCCATGGATCACTCTTATCCAGTTTAAATATTTTTCCCTGTCCTTTTTAACAGGAAAATCCCCATTTTTATTATTTTAGACGTGGTGACTCATTTTATCTGGCAGGGTGAGTCATTTTAAATGGTAGGCAAGTTATCTCCACTTCTATTTATTCAGCAAAGCAAATGCCACATGAACCAATAAGAATTTCCTTTCTGTATCATTTGAGTGCCATTTTCAAGGGCTTTGGGGTCCATAGATAAAGCAGGAACTGTCAGCAAAAACACATAGGAAATATTAGGAACCAGAAAAGCCCTCCTTTTACTGGTCTATTTTATTCACATCTTCTAGATGTTCAATGTCCCTGCCCCCTTCTACCAAAACTTCTGCAAAACCAAATCTACTCCGGGGGATGTTAGTCCTTTGCATGAAATAATTCTGCGTGAGTTCCCCATTTATACCTGTAAAGGGGTCCGCCCACTTGTGAATGCCCCTCTGTGGCTGAGGAATGTTTGGTTAGATCCCTGCCTGGCTGTTTGTGGCAAAGGAAATGTCGGTATATGGCTTGGGACCAGGCTTTTTCTTGCCCCCTTTTTGTGGCTGCTGGTGGGAGGGGGCCCAGGCCCACCGACTCCTCTGGGTCCTGGCCCAGAGACCTTATAAGTAGCAGGTGCCTGCTACGAGTTTCCACTGTCTGCGACTTCCTTGGTTCCTGGGCTCCTTCCCCAGGATACTGCTCCACCTGGTCATCTCAGGAGGTGCGTCTACACATCAAAGTTATTTCAGAATAACAGCCATTATGTGAACATCTACACAGCAATTCTGTTATTTCAAAATAATTTCAAAATAGCGGATGGCTTACTCCGACTTCTGTAAACCTAATTCTATGAAGAATAACGCTTATTCTGAAATAGCTATTTCAAAATAAGGCATGTGTAGGAGCTCAACTACTGCTATTTTGAAATAGCCTCTCACCAGGGCCATTCTAAGTTATTCCTCCGGGGGTTCTAAATCAAGATAGCACATCTACATTAGGGAAGCCTGCCTCAGACTAATTTTGAGGCTTCTCTGCAAGTGTAGACATGCTATTTTGAAATAAGCTATTTGGGAATAACTATTCCAGAATAGTGATAGAAATGTAGCCGTATTAGTCTGGTGTAGCTGAAAGAAAATACAGGACTATGTAGCACTTTAAAGACTAACAAGATGGTTTATTAAGTGATGAGCTTCGTGGGCCAGACCCACTGAGGAAGTGGATCTGGCCCACGAAAGCTCATCACCTAATAAACCATCTTGTTAGTCTTTAAAGTGCTACATAGTCCTGTACTTTATTCCAGAATAGCTAATTTTGAAATAACTGTGCAGTGTAGGCATAGCCAGGGTTCTGAAGCTGAGTTCTCAATAGACCCTGTCCAGGGGGCTATTAACTCTTCGTCTACGTCTACACTGGCCACAATTTCCGGAAAAGGGATGCAAATCAGGTAAGTCAAGATAGGGAAATCCGCGGGGGATTTAAATATCCCCCGCGGATTTAAATAAACATGTCCGCCGCTTTTTTTCCGGCTTGGGGAAAAGCCGGAAAAAAAGCGTCTAGGCTGGCCCAATCCTCCGGAATAAAGCCCTTTTCCGGAGGATCTCTTATTCCTACTTCAAAGGGCTTTATTCCGGAGGATCGGGCCAGTCTAGACGCTTTTTTTCCGGCTTTTCCCCAAGCCAGAAAAAAAGCGGCGGACATGTTTATTTAAATCCGCGGGGGATATTTAAATATCCCCCGCGGATTTCCCTATCCTGACTTACCTGATTTGCATCCCTTTTCCGGAAATTGTGGCCAGTGTAGACGTAGCCTTCTAGTCAGCTTGTGGCTAGTCTTCAGCCGCTGGACCTGGGCCTCACCCAGGCCTAAAGTTAAGCTTGCACTCGGAGCTGTCCACGGTGCTGCTGTTCTCCTAGTCAGTACATACATCTGTCTGGATCCAACTCCTGTGAGGAACTGCAAGGCCCTAGCTCAGCAGTTTCTTTTATACTGGTCTGCTGGACCCTGATTGGCCACTGGTGAGGCAGCCATTCTATCCTGCCTGCAGGACCTCTCTTCTGCTCCTCTTGCTGGGTGATGTCTGGCAAAGCCTCCAGCCTCCTCTAGGGGGGCATTGGGACTTAGTCCACACCATCACAATACCCCAGTTCTTAATTTTTTAGATCACAGTTAACATTTTCATAAACTTCTAATTGACTGAAGAGCCTACAATATCCATTGGATTTCAATGAGACTTAGAAGCCAAAAATTTTACCTTATGTTTTTAATTTCTGAAACCACGACAGTTTGCCTCTAACAGCTGTGTTTGACTATTCTAATAGCTAGTGAATTAGCCTGTCATAAGACGGGATTTTCAGGTCTCTCCTCCACGTCGGTCTTCTCTCCTGAGCCTCTAGTCTCTCGCTCCGTCTCTCTCTCTCTCTCTCTTCCTCCTATTGCCTCCCCCCTCTCTCTCTCAGTTCTCCTCCACCTCCTGCCTCTCTCTCTGTCTCTCTCTTTCTCTTCTCCTCTCCCTCCTGCCTCTCACTCGGGGGACTGTGGAGCCCAAACGGCTATTTGGGCTCCATACTCCCCGTGCTGCATGGGGAGCGCGGAGCCCAAACGTCCGCTTGCGCCACTTGTTCCCACGCAATGGCCCGGCTGAGCAGCGCAGAAGTCAGCCAAGTGCCACAGCGGGAGGCGAAGGGGGGTGGAGCAGTGACGTTCATGGCCAGAGGGCAGGGCCTCGAGCCACTGTCATACCACACGTCACCATCCTGCCCCCTTCACCTCCTGCCGTGGTGCTCAGCAGACTTCTGCGCCGTTCAGCTGGGCTGCCGCGTGGGAGCAAGCCGCAAGCTGCCGTTTGGGCCCCGCACTCCGCATGCAGCATGGGCCACCCAGAGGGAACAGCCAGCATTTCAGCGTTACAGACTCACAGACACTGGGCTACTATATATATGATAGTAATAATAATGAATTCATAAGCACTTAGCATAGCATAATATTGTATCCGTCCTTTCTTATCCTTAGATTCATAGAGTTTAAGACCAGAAGGGACCATTGTGATAATCTAATCTGACCTTCTGAACACCACATATGCTGGAATTTCAAAGAAGGCCAAAAACATTTCTTAGTTTGGAAACTTTGACTATGGTACCTCAATTTTCCCCTCTTTTTCAAGGGGAACAAACCCCACACCTTTATATTTTTCTTTATCGCTATAGCTAGTTGAATTATTTATAATAAAGAGTTTATTCTTTGAATGTCACTTTTTTTACAATTATTTTCTGAGCAGATTGCATTTTTCTCACATGTATTCATTATTTTATATTAGTCACAGAATAATGGCTGCAAATAATGACTGTTCTCTAAATTGCTAGAGAGCTGTTACATTTAATATCCAACATCTGTGCTTCTTTGGTTAGTTTCGCTTGAACACTTAGGTTACACAGTATACTTCTGTTCCTGCCTGGATTAACATAACTTTTGGAATCAGGTTTCTGGTGTGAATTCATGTTTCCAAATTCAGAATTTTGTTTCTTGGGACTATACTTTATTTCTTAACACTTGCTATTTCACTGGACATTCCGGCCTGTAAATTTTTCCCTGGAATATTCTATGAAGACAAAAAGCAGGAAGAACACAGCAGTAGTAACTTAGTGTCAGAATCTAATCAAACTAATTTGTCAGGTTCTGCTAAGAATTTAGATTTCCAAGACCTAAGATCTATTTCCTTTTGAACATAATAGAACTGTTGCTGTGGGACTGTGCTCACAATATTTCAGAAAGGATTTAACATACAAACCATGTTATAAAGTAACAATATTTCCCTTTTTCATATGCTCTGAATTAGTATCTAATTTGCCTGTTTTGCTGTAGCGGTCCAGGATTTCAGTGATCAGCAATCCCCAAATTCTTTTTGTGCGCAGGATGCTGAAGGATAGTCACATTATGCTATCATTCCCCAGGTTGGTTTCTTTGGCACACCTTCAGGACCTTTATTGAGATGGATCCTCATTCACTCAGTCACCTAAGTTGCTGTGATTCCTTTGGATTCCGGATGCTCTGAACCTTTTTTGCATTTCCTTTAGTTTTGTATCTTTTACAAAACCTGGTCTATCCTCATCTAAATCAGGTGCTCTTTCTGTATCTGGGCTCCTGTGTTTTTCCCAGAAGGGAAATATGAAGCATATTTGGGGGGAAAATAGTAAATGATAAAAATGATTCATCACTGTCTGTCCAAGAAAATTGCTGTTTGTAAATTTTTTTCCTTTACTTGTTCTGGCACTTACCAGTAGAATGTCCTAGTGCAGCTGCCCAAATGAAGGTGTTCTGATGCTGATTGGGATGTGTCGTCTTCACAAAAGGACCTGTCTGTCCACCCACCACAATAAATCAATCCCTTGATTTCATTTTAACCGTGGAGTGGGTTCTACTGTAGCTGATCACCATTGTCTCAGAAACAGGTGAAGTGCTTAGCCTCCAATAGTCATTGAAGTAATGGAGTCAGATCTTGATTGTGTGAAGGTTTTAGGGGATAGCTTACCCATTGCCACATATTGACAAGATGTACGTCTGAAACTAAACAGAAGCAACTTCCACTGAGTTATGTTCAGCAACACTAATCAATAGCTCGAATGCACCTTACATAGAGCTCATCCCAATACGTGAGACATCACAGAGAAATAGTCGTCAGGGCCACCTTTAGCTTGGGTTCCTGATCTCCGAATCAAAACAGTTCTTCATCTACAAAGTAATTCCAGGTGTTTTCCCAGGCTGTTTCTTCATGTTCAGCTGTGGCCTGTTTAAAATCACTGCAGCTTGGCAGCTTTGGGAGGGGGAAGGCACAGTTAAACTCAGAACGCTACACCCTTTGCTTCAGCTCTTCCTGACACCAGTGAAGCAATCAACTAAAATCTCATCATTTATTTAAAATAATGCCATAGGCCAAATCCTGCTCCAGCCCCAAATCAGGCAAAGAAATACCTGTATCAGATGTGTGCCCTTCTCTCCTCCCTGGAGCTGAAGTAGAAGCAATGGACAGCTGTGCAGTGGTGTTTGGAAACCAGGATTTGGCACATGGAGGCCTGACTACAAGCCTCCCCCAGTTTTGCCTCCACTGTAGCCTTTCTACTCTCTTAGATGGTTTCCTGAGGCACTAGAGTGAGGAACCTCAGTTCAGCCCTTGGGGAGCATGGGCTGCCAATAAGGAGTGCATACAAGATGCAGAAATTGTTGCAGACTACAAGTTTGCACCTGTAGCATCTTGGGGGTCACCAGCTGTGATGCACAAAGCACCTCAATATCTGCTTCTGCATCACACAGGCTAATACAAGATAAGCTCCTTTGTTCAATAAAATAAGGACATGAGTGCAGTGGGGCAAGACACTAGTGTCTTGACACCTTTGCAGAACCACAAATCTCCCTCAGTATTATCCCTCCTCTAACAAAGTTCTGACATCCACCTGGTTTGCAGTAGCATTTGCTTCAGTCCGAATGACCAAGTCAGACATTTTATAACCCCTAGGAATTCCATAAAGTGTTGGGAGATTGAGGAAAAGAGCAGTTGCTCATTCACTCTGAGCCAGACAGCTGCTGCTAAAAACAAATGCCTCAGGGGGCCAGGCACCTGACTCAGTCAGAATATTCAGTTATTATAATAATGATAGATCATTGGCTACAAGAAAGGAGTCTCAGAGGTTAGGATGCTGCGACTGCCTCTTGAGCAGATTCCTATTTTTGTTTTGTTTTTAAGAAGCTTTGGATGAACAGATGCCAACCTGGATTTTCTCTGCAGAAAACAATTAACCCGGCCTGATCATTCATTTTTAATCTGGGTGCAGGCACCGTGGGCTTAGTAGTGCTGCATGAACATCACTTATTCTGCTGGCAGGGCTTATCAGCATGATAGGTGACTGTGAGATGGCAGCCAACATGTCTTAGACCTGTTGCCACTTCCCTCTCTTGGGCAGAATCAGAACAGCCCCAATTTGTGGGATTAAAGCAGGACGACTCAACTTTGGAAGCCCCAGGGGCTACAATGATACTCACAGCACATCCTGAGGGGCGCATCTTAAGTGTGGTTGCATATACATGCAAATATATGCAAGTAGCTTCTTTCACACTAACGGGCATGGAGACAAAGATTAAGGCAAGACAACACAACACGCAGGCCCCATTTAAGTCAGTTCTGCTGATATTAATAAAATGCAACATTTACTCGATTTCCACCCATATGATAGCACTTTTAATGAGCAATGACAGTCCAGGAATTAACTAATTTAACTCCTAAAATGTATATCAACAGAAGACCATTATATTGACTCGCCATTCTGGAGCGTGTTCCTGGCGGAGACCATGTTCAAAGGATCCCACCCGTGGGCTGCATGTTGAGCCCTGCCTAAACCCAAATAGTACCATGAGCCACAAAGAAATGGGCCGCGGGCTGCATGTGGCTCATGGGCCACATGTTGAGTTGCCCTTGATTAGTGTGTCTCCCAGTGGCTAGTGTCAAAGTCTTAACTTGCATGGCAGCCCCTAGAGATTCTCCTTCATTATGATTTGGGGTATTGTATGTATTTCTAAGGTGTCTTCCACATCTCTGTTTTAGTGAATGTGGTAGAGATCTGTGTTTATGGAAAGACAGAGGCCATGAGTTTCTATGCCACGTGTGTGTTACCTCCACATCTGTAGCCAAGATGGTTGAGGTAATATGTGTATCTTTATTGGACCAACTTCTGTGGTGAGAGAGTCAAGCTTTTGAGTTTACAGCTTTGGCATGGGCGGCTGGTAATGTAGGCAAGGGAAGGCATTGCCTTCCCAAAATTGCCTACATTTCCCAGACACCTGGGAGGGCTCCCCGGTAGTCCAGGAAGCCTGGGGCCATGCCATGTGGCAGCCTGGTGGCCCAGGAAGGCTGGGGCTATGCCATGTGGCAGCCTATCACCTGGGGAAAACTGGGGCTGTGCGGCATGCCAGCCTGGTGGCTGAAGAAGGCTGGAGCCATGCCGCATAGCAGCCCATCTTCCCCACGCTTCGGGAAGGTTGGGGCCGCACCGTGTGGATCCACAGAGGCTGGGGAAGGCCTGGGCCAGGCTGTGTGGCAGCCCTCAGCTGGGGTTGGGCAGGGCTTGGCTGAGGAGTGGGGGGAAAGCTTATGAAGGAGCATGGTCTTGGAGAAGGGTGTAGCTTTGGGCAGAAGGGGCAGGTGTTTGGCTGCCTTTCCCAGCAGGGCCTTCAGCCACTCCCCATGTACTTTGGATCTGGGAAAGGTGCTAAGAGCGTCACAGCTACATATAAGATCCAACAGATTAGCATAAGTAGTTAGCACAGACACTAAGGAACCAGTCAAGGTGAAGTGGCCTGTTAGAATATGTGCTAACCTTGTAAGCTAAATTATCTTCTGGATCTTGTATTTAGCAATACCTCTCTTATACCTGAAGAAGAGTGCTATGTACCTTGAAAACTTGTCTCTCTCAGAAGTTGGTCTACTAAAAGATATTATCTCACAGCCCTTGTCTTCCTAATATCCTGGGACCGACATGAATATTGCAACTCTGCTTATATAAATACCTGTAGCCAAAACATTATTACCTGAGCTCTTGTTCACAGTATCCTGAGTTGGGCGTGGGTAGAAAATAAATGGTGAACTTATATGTTTGTGTGCTGTCATGGAAATAGCATATTTAACAAACTGCTGCCAAAATACCATGCTCTGGCATATAGGCAATTAAACAAACTAGACAAGGATCCAACTCCCTTTTTTGCAACTTGGACCATGCACAAACATATACATTGCTTGTGTGGGGGTTATGAATGAAAAGTCAATTTGAATTCTGCATCCATTGAATAAACCTTTGAGAAAACTTTTTTTTTTTAAGAAATCATGCCCAAAAGCAAAGTCTGTCTAGTCTAGAAAGGGAGATTATAAAAATCCCTAATTCTACCTGTTTGCTTCCTCTCCCTGAGAGATTCAAAGTAGTAACAGTTTCTTTATAGCCTCTTCCTGATTATAACAGTTACACTCATCCAACCAGGGAACAGAAATAATATCTCATTCTTTGTCTAGCCAATCAATATGGATAGAATTTTGAATAGAAAATAGCAAATATGCTCTGAGAACTGGGTGTTATCAAGCCACAGAAACAAAAAGAACAGAAAAAATGTTGAGCAAATGCATACAGTGAACACCTGAAATGAAATTGTGATTATCTCATGGAAAGTCTGTGAACAGAGAAAGAAAACTAAATAATTCACTACAAGTTAATCCTGCAGCTCTAGTTAGGGGATGGCAGTGTTTTTAGTAGTATGTACTTTCCCAAGCTCTGATTACCATATGCCTAAAACAAAATAGGCTCATTTACAATCCACAAGAATATCTGAGTCGACTGTGCCATATGCTCCCCTTCCATCAAACCTCTGCCAAAGGTCTGAATGGCACCTGCAGTAATCAGTTTGTTAAGTCATTTATGTATTGCAAGAATGTTCATTATTGTTTGGTGGTCTCCCACTGACAAGTTTTTTTGCAGGAGGTTTTTGACATAATAAGGCCAGCTCCTGAGAAGCAGTGAAGACAGGATTTGGCTTGGGGGGAGGGCTGAACCTCTTAAGGGTTAGGATTTTTCTTTAGCTAAGCACCTGAAAGGACTCTTTTACTTGAACATCTTTGGTTTAAGACAGGACTGTAAATCATAGAAATGTTGGGCTGGAAGAGACCTCAAGAGGCCATCTAGTCCAGCTCCCAGCATTGAGGCAGGCTTAGGTAACCTAGACCTTCCTTGGGACAGGTGTTTGTCTAATCTGTTCTTAAAAACTCCAGTGATAGGGATTCCTCCCTCGGTGACCTATGCACATGCTCACCCATCCTTAGAGTTACAAACTGCTCCCTAATATCCAGCCTAACTCTCCCTTGCTGCAAACAATGCTGATTGCTTCTTATCCTACCCTTGTTGGACATCCTCTGTATGAGAACTTTTATACATTTGAAAATGGTTATGTCCTGCCTTAGCCTTCTTTTCTCTAGACTAAACATGCCTGATTCTTTCCGCCTTACTTCATGTTTCCAAAACATCTTCTCATTTTTGTTGTACCCTCTAGACTCTCTCCAATGTGTTGACGTCCTTCTTAAAGTGAGGTGCTCAAAATGGGACACAGTAATACTGTGGCCTCACCAGTGGCCTCACTAGTGCCAAGTAGCATGGGACAGTTACTTCCGGTCTTTTCACATGCCACTCCTGTTAACACAGCCCAGACAACAGAATCTCAGAGTATCAGCCCCCTGAATCATATATAGACACCTAAGCAGCAGTGGATGAGGAGTTGTTGGTGCTGAATATCTTCCTTTTTTTTGGTTTGCAGCAGGCATTTGTGGGTGCTTGCTGCCCCTTGTTGGGTGTCTGACTTTGGGCACCGGGATCACAGGGAATCAAGTCTTATGGTGGTCACATGTTTATCTTATGAGCATCTCAGTGCCAATCTGATTGCCCCTTATTCTTGGGGGGAGGGATAGCTCAGTGGTTTGAGCATTGCTCTGCTAAACCCAAAGTTGTGAGCTCAATCCTTGAGAAGGCCAATTAAGAATCTGGGGCAAATCTGTCAGCAATGGTACTTGGTTCTGCCATGAGGGTAGGGGACTGGACTTGATGACCTCTCAAGGTCCCTTCCAGTTGTATGAGATAGGTATTATATTAAGGGTTAAGCTGGGTGGTTTCCCCTCTAGCTGTGTTGACAGTGACTGAGTGATAGTCATGCTGCATTACAATCAAAGGAGCTTGGTTTGCTTTGTCCTTTTAATACATTACTGGCTGTCGTAATATGGACAATTGTATAGCTAGAGAGCTTGAAAACTGGTCTGTGTAAGCAGTACAGTTTGGACTGTTACTGCAGTGGCTCATCAAAGCACATCAGAGAGCTCTGGCAGCCAGGGGCAGCCCGTCCATATAGGCAAACTTGGCAGTCGCCTAGGGTGCCAAGTTAAATGCGGCAAAATGGGGCACCAAATGGTGGCGTAATACACCGGTTGCATGATTCACTTAGGGCGCCAGTTGCCGGCATCTAGTCCAGGGCCGCTCCTGATGGCAGCCCAGAAGAATACATGCTGGATATGAGGATGCTCATTGCTTGCTGAGTTACTGACAGTGGCCAATTGGTATCCTCTGTTTTGGGGCTGTTATTTCTGTACTGGTTTGTTGGATTTTCTATCACCAGTTTGTCAGCAGCGGTGAGAGGCTGTTGTGTCAGTTCACCTCCATTCACGCGGCACTGGATTTCTCTGCCTCTCACTCCTTAGAGAAAATTAAAAGGAGGAAGATAAATTGTTCAGTAACTTTGCAGATCTATTTTTCCTATTTCACCGGAAATTGCAAATAAAACATACTATTTCTGATACTCCTAAAGTATTCTGTGACCTAGTAACTTGAAGATGACAACCCAGTGTATGTCTATGCTTTGTGTCCCATTCACTATCTATGAGCCACATAGCTGCCGATGCTTTCATGTTCATCATGGAGGTGCTGCCTGAAATCATACATTCACCATGCTTAGAGGTCCATCAGAACATATTTGATCACCAGATATTTCATTCTAGGGCCATTGGAGAAGCAGCACAGTTACACAGCAGCAAATGGACTACTTGAAGGGCCATACCCTTCACGGGTGTAAGTCAGTGGGATGACATTGATTGGAACGATACTGATTGATAGCAGATGCCCACTTGGTCCAACTACCAAGGCATGTCCACACCACCTCTGGGATGACTGAAGGAGACATCTGGCCTCTTCCATTGATTATGGGAATTAATATAAGGAATTTTCTAATAGAGAAAGTTAAAACAGGATCAGAAAGCTGGAAAACAGACCAAGCCATGACTTGTTGCATTCGCAGACTCTGTCCATTGGCTGCCTGCTGCTGGATTGCCTGATCACCAAATGTTCTCTCCTTTCAGCTAAACAAATCATTTCACTCTAGCTGATCAAATTTTCTAACCTCTCAGGCACCAATGGGTATTGTACATAATCAGATTTAAATGCTTAACATCTGATCCTGCTGTCCTTACATGGGCAAAATGCCTGCTGGCCTCAGTAGGCATTTTGCCAGCAAAAGGACTTCAGTGTGGTGCCCTTAATGTGGGTATTTTATTTCCTTGCTGAAACGACTGGATTTTAGAAAAAAAGAGGTAAGGGTGGGACGTGGATGTGTTAGTGGGACTCAGTCTGGAGTCCATATAAAAGGCCTAGCTCTGCTACTGGACCCTTTGTTGGTAGTCTCGGCAGATTGGCCAAGAGCTGAATGGATCATGGAGGACGAACTGTCCTTCTTTTCAGGTCAGGGTTGAGAGGCACCTGGTGCTTAAACTACAAGGAGCCTGCATACTATTGCACAGGGTACTTGATTCAGGGGCGAATCAATTCTTTCTCCTCAATCCAACACCATCAGCCAGCACTAAAACATTCTTTCCAAAGAACCAGTGTTTGGAAGCTGACGTCAGACCAGTTCCAACGAGCAATAAGGCAAGCAGTTTTAACAGCCAGGATGATAAACCCTGGGAGGGAGCAGACAAGCTGCCGAGGGAGCTGCATCTCTTGAAGTCTTCAAACCACGCCTTTCTGGAAGCTATGCCTTAGTCAAGAACACTCCTGGGATCATGACAGTAGTAACTAGCTGAAATTCTCTAGTCGGTGTTGGGCAGGGGGTCAGACTAAAGCAGGGGTTCTCAAATTTCATTGCACTGTGATCCCCTTCTGACAACAAAATCTACGACGTGGCCCCAGGATGGGGACTGAAGCCTGAGCCCATACAAGCCCCAGTACCCCGGGTGCATGGGAGTGGGCAATTCCAAGCCTGGTGGGGGAAAACTAAAGCCTAAGAGTGTCTACCACAGGTGAAAGGGTGGGATCTGTACCCTGAGCCCTGCCACCCTGCGCTGAAGCCCTTGGGCTTTTTGCTTTGGCCCCAGGCAGTGACACTTGGGCTTTGAGCCCTGGTAGTGCTGCTGGGGCTTGATCTTTGGCTTTGCCACTGGGCCTACGCAAGCCTGATGATAACCCTGGCAACCCCATTAAAACCTGGTCCCAAGGCATGTTGGGGTCTTGCCCCACAGTTTGAGAACTGCTGGACTAAATGGTCTAATGGGACCTGCTAGTCTTCAAAATCAATGTCTCAATGGATATAGCGCAGCAAGGAGGTGATAGACTCAAAGGGTCACTCAGAAGGAATATGTTACCTGTGAAGAGATTTTCCATTCTTTCAGCTGTCCCTCTGTCCCCTCATGGTGGCATCAGGTATCACCAACAGCCTCCCAGCACCCCTCCCTGTGCTTCCCCCATCCTGCACTGAGAGAGGTTAGCAGAGAGAAGACGTCAGACTCCCGTTCTGCAGTTAGTGGCACACCGCGGAGACACGTGCCTCCTAAGCTGCTTATGCCTGGCTCTGACTGACGTGCGCTAGGGAAGAGATGGCTGCGGCCTGGCCCAGTGTGACCACCTGTGAGCTAAAGATCTGTCCTGAAGCTGAGCGCATCAGGTGCTTATTGTTATTGAGGAAAAGAATAATGCTCAGTCCTAACAGCAGCCCAGGGAGGCAGGCTTCATGACTGCTATTGTGCTGAGGCAGGGAGCGATGAACCCAAGGGCACTCAGCGCACTGGTGACAGAAGCTGGAGGAGAATTCAGGCATTCCTGGATTCCAGCTGCAGGCTTAGTCCACTGAGCCATACTGACTCATACAGTCAGGGAGGGTATGTCTACACTACCCTCCTAGTTCGAACTAGGAGGGTAATGTAGGCATACCGCACTTGCAAATGAAGCCCGGGATTTGAATTTCCCGAGCTTAATTTGCATAAGCCGGGTGCCGCCATTTTTAAATCTCGTAGAACGAGGTGTACCGGTAGTTCGGAATAGGAATCCTAGTCCGAACTACCTAGTTGGAGCCCTGTGTAGCCGCGCTGCACGGGGTTCGAACCAGCGGGGTTTTAAAAATGGCGGCTCCCCGCTTATGCAAATGAAGCCCGGGAAATTCAAATCCCGGGCTTCATTTGCAAGTGCGGTATGCATACATTACCCCCCTAGTTCGAACTAGCGGGGTAGTGTAGACATACCCTGGGTTCCAACCTTTTGTATACTGCGGACCAGAAAATCCATTCACAAACTTTTGGCGGACTGGTAACATTTTATTTGCATATTTGATATTCACTCTGGTAATTAATGTTAAGAGGTCACGTGTTATTTTACATCGCATCTGTACACACACAGTACATGTCTTAACGGATCAGAGTTTGCAGATACCTACAACACTAAAAAAAATTCACCGAAAGAATTCCCCTCTGGCTGCTGGGCGAGGCAGCCTCTCCCCCAGGGGCGACTGGTGCCTGCAGAGGGAGGGGTGCAGGGAGGGGCACCCTCAGGGGCAGGGTGTATGTGGGGCACCCTATTTAGCAACTGAAACTTTGTCAGGGGCATAGGAGCTGGTGCCCCAAGTGCTACCACCGGTCACCTCCACCCTCTCCCCCTTCAACCTGATGGTGTGGAGGAGCTGCCATTGTGTCTCCTTTTGTACAGCCCTTGCCCTGTGTCTCTCCCTTCCCTGGCCAGTCTCCCCCACTGTCCCCTCCCTGTGTCCCCCTCTTTCCCTCCCTGTGACCCCCCTCAGAGTTTCCCTCCATTACACCCCTGCTCCTATCCATCCCATAAGTCTCCCCTGAATCCCCCTCAACTTCCCTTCAGCACCTCCTGCATCCTTCACCTGCCCCTGCCTCACACATTCCTGTTTCCCCTTAACCCCATTATCTGCCCCCACCCCTCTTCAGATACCCTCCCAACCCCCTGTCTCCCACATGTTGGAAGCTGGCAGCAGCTTCCCTGAGCCCCGGGCAGGGATCATAGTCAGCTCTGCTGGGAGCATCCTGGGGCCAAACCCTCCCCCTGCAGCCCTGGGGCACCAGGGGCACCGCTCTGGTAGGGAGGGGGGTCTCTCTTATCTGCCCTCCAAGCGCTGTCCACTCTGGGGCAAGGGCTGGGCTAGGCAGGGGCTGGGCAGGCTAGGGGTGCTGCCCTGGGAGAGGGTCCTGGGAAGCAGTGGTCTGGCCCTGCTGGAGATTCCCTCTCCCAGTTGCATGGGACTCGGGAATCTGGCCCGGAGCCTGGCCCCAGAACCACTGCAAGCAGCAGCTGTAAGTCGCTTCCTTCTGCCAGGCCTGAGCCAGCGCAAGGTCCTAGGGATATGCTGGGTCCTAGCAAGCAAACCCACTGCACTGCAGCCCCTGCCCCTGGGGGCCCTCCCTCCCCCGGGCATTGGCACAGTCCCCTGCATCAAGGCAGCCTCATGCAGAGAAGCCAACGCAATGCTGGGTGCTGGGAGAAGAGACAATCCCGGGGAGAGGAGAAGGGGGGTTTCTGGGCAGACTGGGCCTTGCTCCAGAGTCCTGCCAAGCCAATCATCAAGGCCTGGCAGCGTTCTGTGACCCGGCAGCCAGTGGTTCATGGACTGCCCCAGAGAGCTCGGCTCCTGGAAATATTAAACAGCCACTAGCCTGAGGTGGTTACATTTGAGAGCTGGGCTTGCCCTGTTTGTAAAGTATTATTATTCAGAAGGATCATTTGTATCCTAAGAGACCACACTAGGTGCCAGAAACTTTCCAAACCCATATGATTGCCAGTGCCTCCAGATTCATAGGGGTTTGAAAGTCCAAGGGTTGCAAAAGCAACATAATTTGATTCCCTCTGAAGTTGTCTGAGGTGCCATTTTGGATGTCAGCATAAGGTGCTCTCCACCTGCAAGCTAATGACTGACTTTACAGTGGTTCTCAGATGAAAGAGCCCCACATTAGAACTTGGTGGAGCAACTTTCTCCAGTCTGGTATCTGGCAAAGGGTGATGTTACACTCAAGTAGAAAGTGAATGTGTCAGATGCTGACAGGCATTCAGGCTGGTGAAGGGTTTCAATATTCTCTAATAGGGACCCTTTATGGGTGGCTGGTTGGGATGTGTGAGGAAGTGTTTTAATATTGGAGATGTGTGAAATACTGACCTAATTTGCCTTGTACTTCACATGTGAGAGGATGTCACTCAATTTCCTCTTTTTCTTTCCTCTAGGGCTCATAGTCTACCTGGGAATGATGGTGGGAGCTGTTTTTTGGGGTGGCCTGGCAGATAAACTGGGAAGGAAGAAATGCCTCATCATATCACTCACAATCAATGCTGCCTTTGCATTCCTCTCCTCTTTCGTCCAGGGATATGGATTCTTCCTCTTCTGCCGCCTTATCTCCGGCCTCGGGTGGGTAACTGTCTCTTTAATCCCTTAGACTCAGGTTTAAGATGGGCAAACTCTTTGTGCTAGAGGCTGCACCGCGATTTGTGATTGCCAGCTGAAGAAATGGAAGGACCAACTGGACAGGTTCTATACAGCATATGTGTGTTATAAATGACATGTTCATGTCTCCCTAGAAGGATCTGGAGTCAGCCAGGGAGAAGACACTGGACAGGGGAATTATATAATTTACAGTTTTCCTTAAACAAAACAATTTAATGTTCAGAAAATTGGTAGATAGCCATGAAGTCTGAGGTCTTTAGCCTCAAAACAGGTGCATGAAAGGAAGCAACAGGATCTGTTCACACTTCAGGATAAGCTTGAGTGGGATGGATTACTACTAAGAGAACTCAGTCACAGAAATCTCAGTCTCCCTGCTGAAACTGAACAAGGGCGCTGACTGAGGACAACTGCAATGTAGACTCTTGTCTATTAGGTAACAGTTCTAAGACCTCCACCCATTTCACATGGGCATGGAACTGCATTATGTTGGTAGCTGCTCTGCATTTAGCCAATTGTATCTATGTATAATCTTATGCTTTTTCAGTAACTAAATATAAAGGTTAAGAGACAGAGAGATGCTAGTTTGCGTTTCAAAGCCACTGACCTGCTCTGAATTTGAATAGGTGATTTAGCAATGAAAGTAGCTGTAGCTCTCCCAAGCCATATAGTCTCCCACATTGCAGCTACAATGATATGGTTTGGCTTGTACAAAGCATCAGGAAGATGCTTCAGGCAAAGGCTGAATGCTAGAGCTCCTCCTTCTTTATAAGTTTTCATGTTATTAATAAGAAAAGAAAAGAGGGTCCATACCCACTCACTTATAGTCATTTGGAACTTGGTCTTTTGTTCAGGAGAGAGAACTTTATCAAACCTTTGACAAGATGCTGCAAATGTCAGTCCCCTTACACCAAAGGCACATCTTCACTCACCGCACCAGAGTTTGACACATTGAGGGCAATTTTCAGAAAGAACTGAACACTGAATTTGTGAAACTCGGTGGCTGTGTCTAGACTGGCAAGTTTTTCCAGAAAATCATCTGCTTTTCCGGAAAAACTTGCCAGCTGTCTACACTGGCCGCTTGAATTTCCGGAAAAGCACTGATGATCTCATGTAAAATCATCAGTGCTTTTCCAGAAAAACTATGCTGCTCCCATTCGGGCAAAAGTCTTTTTCCGAAAGACTTTTGCGCAAAAGGACCAGTGTAGACAGCATAGTACTGTTTTCTGCAAAAAAGCCCCGATCGTGAAAAAGGCGATCAGGGCTTTTTTGCAGAAAACCGCGTCTAGATTGGCCATGGACGCTTTTCCACAAAAAGTGCTTTTGTGGAAAAGCATCCTGCCAATCTAGATGTGCTTTTCCGAAAATGCTTTTAACAGAAAACTTTTCCGTTAAAAGCATTTTTGGAAATTCATGCCAGTGTAGACGTAGCCAGCCTGATTGGACATCTCCAAATGGAGGTGCCCCAAATTATTTTGAAAACATTGGCCCATTTTAAAATGGTTAATTCCACAATGTTTTGTGGAACTTCAGAACCCTTTCAAAAAGTTCTCAACATACCAGTGCTAACTAGCACTTTCTATCCCTGAGTTGTGAGGCTGCTGAGCTACTATGTTGAGGTGGCACAGGAAATGGGGAAGAAGAATAGCAGCATGGATAGACTGTATCAAACCTGGCTTGAGTCACTAGCATCCAAAGGCTATTATTGCATGGTGGCTTGCTGCCCCGGTGAAATGGGTTTGCACTCTCGTGTGCAGTTCTCCAGTTTCTTCGGGCACTAATGTTCACAACACAAAAGCTCTGCTGAGCACATATATGTCCCCCCCCCCCCAGGCCAGGTTAATTCCCTTTGTTAAAAATTGAAAGTAAAACCAGCTTTCTGCTTGTGACAAGCTTCCTGTCTGTTCAAGAACAACCTTGTATGGGGAGTTTGATATTCTTCTCTTATGGCTCCTTGAGGTAGAGAGTCCATGAGAATCACTTAAGAATTCCAATGAGTTCCTGAAAGAAAAGCTATCCTCCTGCTGCATGGCTATAAGGGTGCGTCTACACTGCACCGTAGCTTGAAATAAGATCTGCAATTTGAGCTACACATATTGCATAGCTTATTTTGACTGTATTTCGAAATAGCTTATTTCAAAATTTGAAAGCGCTATTCTGAAACGTCTCTTAATCCTGGTGGAATGAGGTTTACAGGGACGCCGGAATAGCGAGCCTGTTATATTACAAAATAACGGGCTTGCTGTGAAGATGCAGAATAGCTATTTCGGGATACTCCAGTATTCCGAAATAGCATTGCAGTGTAGATTAGCCTGAGTCGAGGGACCTTTACTGTATATGAATGTAAACCTACGAGGCTCCTGATGTACTTCTGACACCTGTTTGGCAAAGTCTTTTTTATTCTTCCCATGTGGTGTTTTCTCTCCTCAGCATTGGGGGATCCCTCCCCATCGTCTTTGCTTATTTCTCTGAATTCCTATCTCGTGAGAAGAGAGGGGAGCACCTAAGCTGGCTGTGCATGTTCTGGATGATTGGCGGCATTTATGCCTCAGCAATGGCTTGGAGCATCATTCCACACTATGGTAATTGCTTTGTGCTTTTATCCAGTTATAGCATTGTAGACACTATTGAGATTAGGGCCCTGTACATACTGATGACAGAAACTGATTGATACTTGGGCAGGATGATGGATGATGTCTCCTTAGTGATAAAAGCCTCAAATATTTACACCGGAGCTTGTAAGTGTTGGCCTTTCTTCATGAACAACCAAACCCAGCACCCCAAATCTGCACATCTCCAAATTTCAGGATAGTTTGGCTCAGCTAACTTCATGGCTTATATCTTTTGTATTTGCATCTGCATCTGTAAAAGTGATCTGTGGATATCCACGGATACAAAGTAGATAGTCATAGATTTGCAGAGTTCCAGATCCAAAATTGGTATCTGCATCTGCATCCATAATTGCAAAAATGAGCCACGGATATCCACATCTGTGGATGCAGATACCCTGTGACTATAAAGCAGATATCTGCAGATTTGCAGGACTCTCCTTGTGGCCATGTGGTCTGCAAAACTGAGCTAAGCAGTTATCAATAAAATGTAATTCTGCTGAATGCTAATATCAGAAGTGGGGGCTAAGCATCACAGTTTTGAGGTCAGCTCATACCACCTTATCTTAGCGGGACACCAGTATATCTGGGGTAATTTTTTTGTGAATTTGTCTCCCTAAAACATAAATTTGCTGGGATCACATCTGATTTCTACTGATTTGTTAGTTAATTTGGTTCCACTCTGTTAGTGTCGAATATGGCAGAGAGAAAGGACTTTGAAATGTATGTTATTGCTATGAGGAACAAAGCCCTGCATGCCACGTGGTTTTCTTGGTAATTCATTTGCATCACCTAAGAAAGCATCAGACTGTCAGTATCTATTGAGAAAGATTAATTCCCCTAGTATACAGTATCGCCAGCTGTTGGCAAAATCCTGTTTCAGAAAAGTAGGGCAGTCCAAAAAGATCATCAACAGACACTCCTATCTATCTATCTATCTATCTATCTATCTATCTATCTATCTATCTATCTATCTATCTATCTATCTATCTATCTATCTATCTATCTATCTATCTATCTATCTTCCTTCTAAAATTGTCCTCAGTATTTAGAAAGCTTCAGGTTTTGGCCAGAAACAGACAATCCTGACTGTTGGAACAGATATATAATCTAGAGCTCAGTAGTGTCAGCCTAAAGCACATGCAATATTTGTTATATATATATATATATATATATATATATAAAATCCAAGCCCTTAAAGGGTAATATTTAAATTTTGCAATGGACTCTCAGTATTGTGTATATCACTTTTTGGAGCATCTGAGCCCCTGCTGTATTTTTTTTCCATTTCAGTATCCCTTTGTTCCATATTGTTTGGAATTCAATTGTATGTGTTTAGCACTGAGATTGATACAGTTATCATTGCTGCAAAAGCTGTAACTTGTTTATTTCAATATTGTGAGAGTCTAAGAGTGTATGTTATAAAGAAACATTTGAAATAAACATCCTCCCTGAGATCTGACTGGGAAGGCAAACAGAGAAAAAGAATTTTGATTCAAGATTTTTTTTGGTCTTTGTTTAAAGTGTGCTTGATCACACCCCCCACAACCTGAAACTGTCATTTGAGTCTTTAAGCATCTGCTCTCAAGACACCCTCATGCCTCTTAATCAGTGATGCATGGGCTGGGCAGAGCATGAGGGAGAGCCCAGAGTGAGCTGTCACCTAAATGCAGTATGAAAAGCTAGGCTCTCCAGTTTGAACCCCAGCTCGACACTGATTTTGTATGTTTTGCAGAAACCATTGTGTTTCTCTGCCTCCCACCTTCCTCCTTGGTAAAGTGGGGACAAACTCTTCCTTTCCATATATATTGTCAGGCTCTCTCACTAGTACTCTGAAAAGAAGTATGTATTAGAAATTCTCTGTAATGTTATGTAAGGAGGCCAGGGAAACATGATAAAGTATATCAGTGGATCCCATGTGACCCTTGCTAGGTTCTCTCTCTCTAGATGCACAGTGCCCTTGGTTTTATTGCATAGCTCACTTCAAGCTGTATTTCTAAACTTAAAGGAAGATTTTTAAAAAAACGAGAGAAACTTAATCATCACCCATTCCATTGTCTGTGCTGAGCAGCAAACCCATAGGCAGTTATCCATCTGGTTGTCAGATGGAATCCACAAAGGAATTCATTAGCAGGCCTAATAAATCTTTCATCAGATGGGAATCTGTCAGCCTATCACCATCTTGCACAGAGCACATACAGTCCAGTTGGTATCTGAGTGAGAAAGCTGACTCGGTGGACGGAATTTTCATTCTGGCTTTTGTTGTTCATAGGCTGGGGTTTCAGCATGGGAACCAAGTACCACTTCCACAGCTGGAGGGTATTTGTAGTCGTCTGTGCCCTGCCCTGTATCGCTTCACTGGTGGCACTTAAATTCATGCCGGAAAGTCCACGTTTTTTGCTGGAGGTAAGATGACGCTTCTGACAACCGTACTCCAATATCAGTTCATGAAGGAGACCTGGTCTTCGTGTGCTTCTGGCTGTCCCTTCACTGCCCTCTCCCCAGGCCCTCTTATTGCACACCCAGATGTCGGCTTGCCAGTCTCTTTTACAACTTAGAGACTCTCTATATGCAGGTACTAATCTCACACATCTATCATATCACTTTTTAATGCTGACATCCACATCGAGCAACAAGCAAAATGTAGATGCTTGGGATACATCAATCCATGAAAGGCTTTCTGTATGTGATTCAAACACAGGCATGTACTCTTTGGGAATGTAAGTAGTAGATCTACACTGGAAGGAGAGTGAAAGGCAAGAAAAGGAGCTGGATAAAATATGTGGGGAGTTGGCTCTTAGACCCAGCAGGGGGAAGTCCCCCACTTACATAGCTAAAAGGACAGTATATAATTATTTATTGTTATTTCCTTGCACGTATTCCACATAGCACATTTCACTTGAAGTTGACATACATGGATTAAGCAGCTGACATACATGAATTAAACCTCACACCTCCTGCCCCTCTCAGGGTATGTCTACACTACAAAGTTAATTCGAACTAACAGATGTTAGTTCGAATTAACTTTCATAGGCGCTACACACGTGAACCACTAGTTCGAACTTAATTTGAACTAGCGGAGTGCTTAATTCGAACTAGGTAAACCTCATTCTACGAGGACTAACACCTAGTTCGAATTAACTAGTTCGAATTAAGGGCTGTGTAGCCACTTAATTCGAATTAGTGGGAGGCTAGCCCTCCCCAGCTTTCCCTGGTGGCCACTCTGGGCACCACCAGGGAAACTCTTCTGCCCCCCTCCCGGCCCCGGAGCCCTTAAAGGGGCACGGGCTGGCTACGGTGCCTGTGCCAGGTGCAAGCCTGCCAGCACCCAGCCAGCAGACCCTGTACCTGGCACGGCTCGAGCCAGCCACCCACTGCCACCCAGCCCTCTGCCTCTTCCCGGGACAAGGCTGGCGGCTCCCGAGAGCATGCCCAGGTCCGCAAGAGGCGGGCGCCTGCCTGGTCTAGTGCAGACATCGTGGACCTCGTCCCCGACCTCCGCACTAGGCACAGGAAAGTGGCCGTCTAGGGCAGGAGAGCTGCCAGCCTGGCCACCCAGGAGCAGGTTTGCATGAAAATCAAGGAGGTCCACTGAGACCCCCGACCCTGAGCCCTGAGCTTAGAACGTACTGGGTCAGACCAAAGGTCCATCTAGCCCAGTAGCCTGTCTGTCAACAGCGGCCAACAGTGGTACCCTGGAGGGGATGGACCGAAGACAATGACCAAGCCATTTGTCTCGTGCCATCCATCTCCAGCCCTCCACAAACAGAGGCCAGGGACATCATTTCTACTCCCTGGCTAATACCACTCCATGGACCCAACCTCCATGACTTTATCTCACTTCTCTTTAAACTCTGTTATAGTTCTAGCTTCACAGCCTCCTGCAGCAAGAAGAACTTTCTGTTGTTAGTTTGAAACCTGCTACCCATTCATTTCATTTGGTGTCCTTTAGTCCTTATATTATGGGAACTAATGAAGAACTTTTCTTTATGCACCCTCTCCACACCACTCCTGCTTTTATAGACCTCTATCATATCCCCCCTCAGTCTCCTCTTTTCTAAGCTGAAAAGCCCCAGTCTCTTTAGCCTCTCTTCATATGGGACCTGTTCCAACCCCCTGATATTTTAGTTGCCCTCCCCTCTCCCACCCTCTCTCTTCCCCTCTCCCACCTCCTTTTCCCAGTCTCCCTGAGTTTTGTTCAATAAAGAGAGTTTCTATTTTTGAACACAAGTGTCCTTTATTTTGTACATCAGGAAGGGGGGCTAGGGAGGGGTAAGTGGAAGGAGGTGAGGGAGGAATGGGGTACGAGCCCCCGATGGGGAGGACTGGGCTGGCTCTGCGGGCTCCTCGGGGTGGAAGCTCTCCTGAAGCCCCTTGATTGACCCCCCCCCTCCAGATGGCAGCCTGCGGCAAGTGCAACCGGGCAGATGGCCGAGTGCTGTGATGTGCCGAGTGTGGGCACTCAGGGCACTCCAAGCCAGGACTGCTTTGCAAGCGGGGAACCCTGAGAACTGTCTGTCCGGGGTGGGGGTTGGGTCCCTTTAAGCACAGCCCTCGGCTAGCCTGAGGCAGCAGCTCCATGCTCTAAGTCCTAATCTGATGCCCTGCCGGCACTGCTTCCGGCCATCTTTAACCTCGGTTCAGGGTCCACTCAGTGTGGACATGCTAATTCGCTATTGCAAAACGCTAATTCGAACTATTTTTTAAGTCTAGATGCGCTAATTCGAATTAGCTTAACAGGGCACATTCCTAAGTTAGTTCGAATTAGTGCTGTAGTGTAGACATACCCTCAGAGAGGTATTACTTATCCCCATTGTATAGATGGAAAAATCGAGGCACATCAACTTGCTGAAGGTTACACAGTAAGCATTAGCAGAGGCGGGAGGAGAACCCTGTCTCCTGATACGTCCTATGCTCAGCCTGGAGACAACACTTTGCCTCACTCCCTTCTTCTAAATAATCATTACAGAGCGCTTCCTTTTCTTCTGCCACAAAACTGTGGCATTGTCCACAAAGATAAACCTTGATGGATTGGCCTTCTGCCCTCTGCTTTTCCCTCCTCAATACACAATGCAGAACGGCCCTGCTCCATTGCACCTGGGCCCCCAGAGCTGGATTTCCTGTGTCATTTTTAAAACCACATGACTGGAGACCATGGTATTTAATGGCTGACTTGAGATGGTCTTCCCTTGGTGTATCCAGATAGGTAAACATGATGAAGCCTGGATGATTCTCAAGCAAGTTCATGATACCAACATGAGGGCCAAAGGGGAGCCGGAGAGGGTGTTTACGGTGAGTATGGTTTTCTTCTGGAAAGCAGTTAGTTACACTGAGGTAAAGGGGTCACTGGTAGGTGGGAATCTTTATAGGCCAGCTCCTGGTTTGGAATCTCCTTTGAAGGGCACCAGACCTCCCTTATTTTTCCCCTGAAGCTTCCAGCTGCTCACACACTCAGAACCTTCCTTACCCATATACAGAATATGCAGCTACATAGGGCACTCAAAAATTTGGGGCAACACTGGGTCTTAATGTCCACCCACCAGCCTCTTCATATCCCTGTTCTGTGGCTCTGCTTCCTCCAGAGAGGATCTAGTTAATTAAAAGTGAAAAAAACCTTCCAGACCCCCATGAAAGAGATAATCAAGTGGTAGTGAAGCCATTTAACAGGCATTTTCCAATCCCTGTCAGTTTCTGAATTTACTGCATTAGTCTACAGGATCTTCTTTAGTTTAAAAATTGTTTTAAAACTATTTCATTAGTGTGTTGCTAAAGATTATAAAATCATATCTCTAAAAAATCATCATCTCCTCCAGCTGCTACAAGGCACGGGGGCACCAGTTTAATAGTACTGCATGTGTACAGTCCTTTAAATCCTAAGGACAGCCTTGTATGTGACCTCCAGGAGCCAGGAGAGAGAATGAGAAAAGATAAGGATTGCACACTGAGGCCTTGTCTACACTAAATGGAATATCTGCTGCCACAATCAAACTTCCAGAGATTGATTTAGTGAGTCTAGTTAGGACTCACTAAATCAAACTCAGAGAGAGCCCCCTCTCCTGCTTTTGCAAGGAGTAAGGGAAGCTGACAGGAGCATTTGCTCCTGTCAGACTCCTGCTGTGGGGATGCCGCCAAGCTTGGCTTCAGGTAAACCGACTCCAGCTACGTATGAACAGTACAGCCAAGCTGCTGGGTTTAGTGTAGACCTGGCCTAAGGTCATACACCAGCCTTGTTTTTCAGTGATCAATCCCATGAAAGTTGGCTGGAGTTATATATGAATGGGGATAAAGCACAGTGGATAGCTCCAATTACACTCAGACCTCTAATTGCTCTGCTCTAGGAGCAAAGTAAACAAGCAGGACATTACTCATGTGGGAAATCCGGATGACTCCTTTCTCCATTGCAGTTTCTAATCAAACTCTGATTAAGCTCCATGTACCTCCTAATGAGCTTCCCAAACCCCATCTGCCTAGTAGCCAGGCTTTAATCTCTTTGATGGAAAGTGAGGTGAATGATTATTAGTTACTGGGCCAATGCTTAGGGTGAAAACATTTGAAATAGGCATAGTCTAACTTAGTGGGTTTAGAGAAGGTGTGTGGTGGAGTTAATCACAAAACTCAGTAAATGTGCAGTAAACAGTCAGTGCATCAGCTGCGGAATGCTCTTTGAATGAGATTGTTATGTATGAGAAGGTTCATATCCTTAAAAGAAAAAGGGAGGGAAGAAAAATCTGGCTGCAAAATTCAGCTTTTTGGTGCAAAAAGCATGATTAACTTGGAAGAGGAGTTATGCAGGAACAGTGTCCATAATGAATGAGACCATCAATAATACAAGAGATTAATTTACTGCACCTCCAAGTGTGATAAGACTCCAGGGTCAGAAAATGGGCTTAATGAGCCTGAGCTATTTCCTGGGCATAAGATATTCAACTAGAAAGAAAGAAAGAAAGAAAGAAAGAAAGAAAGAAAGAAAGTTAGTTAGTTAGTTAGTTAGTTAGTTAGTTAGTTAGTTAGTTAGTTAGTTAGTTAGTTAGTTAGTCTTCTGTAAAACTGGGATGGCCAGATTGGTTATACTGCAGAACTATAAGATGTGGCAAACAGGATGCTGAATGTTTCAAGTGCTCTCCCCTCTACTTCATGCCCCTTCTTCAGCAGCTATCCCCATCTCTTGCCTTTAGTCTACAATGGCAGCCTCAATCCACACCAGCATCTCTCCTATTTGCACTGAGAGAAGCAGGGCACATTCCTATTGTAATTGAAGCAAAATGCAGGACAATGTAGCACTTTAAAGACTAACAAGATGGTTTATTAGATGATGAGCTTTCGTGGGCCAGACCCACTTCCTCAGATCAAATAGTGGAAGAAAATAGTCACAACCATATATACCATATATTTGGTATATATGGTTGTGACTATTTTCTTCCACTATTTGATCTGAGGAAGTGGGTCTGGCCCACGAAAGCTCATCATCTAATAAACCATCTTGTTAGTCTTTAAAGTGCTACATTGTCCTGCATTTTGCTTCAGCTACCCCAGACTAACACGGCTACATTTCTATCACTATCCTATTGTAATGTGAGACTGACCATCTTGGAGGATTTAGAGCACACGGAACCAATGCTGCTTCTGGATTAAAACTGTGTGTTGTCTGTGTCACTCTTGTGTCAAACCTATATGTATTTGCTCCTGTACCTGATGATCCTAAAGGCATCTGCTCCTTTTAGGACTCAGTCTGTCAATCTGCACAACACTTTTGAACATTTACTCCAGCTAATGATGTCCTATTTTCTATGTAGCAAAGTGATTTGAAATATTGTACTTCTGATCTGGAGTTTGGCTGTTGACTCAAGACTTACTGAAACCTCCTGGCACAGGCAGACAATGAGTTCTCCTTGCCTTGTAACATTCCCATGAAGTTGTATTTTGCTAATTGGCCAGTGGGAGCCAGTCAGTCATGCACCAGCTGTTCCTGGGACAATTCCCAGATCTGACATTTAAACAGTTCCAGTCAGGAGAACATAGGCACTCGCTTATCGAGCTGAGTGACTCATTCATACTGAATAAATTATTCAGTGAATTTCACCTTCTTTTTCTTTTTTCACCACAGATTGCAATTTTCTTGAATATGTTCTTTACTCAGAATTATTCACCAAATACTGTCTGTGACTGATTCCTAGGTTATAGCACATTCAAGAGCAGTTATTTACAAGTATACTTACAAGCAAGTTTGTTTAAAACCGTATTAACTTATATGTTGGGGTTTGTTTTTTTTGCAATAATTGTGAGCTCTAATCACCAGGCGAATTCTTAAAGATAAGATCACATAGTGTATGTGTATTAGCTGAATGCATTGAATGTCAGAATTGCATTTTATTATCAACCTATTAAATGAAGGTTTGAAGTTGATTTGAAATATATCAGGGAGAGAGAGAGAGCGAGAGAGAGCGATTCTTTGCCCATGAGAAAAACTCAGTATCCAATGGTAACACATCACAAAAAATAGCAGGTGAAAGTTCTGTGGCAAACATCAGGGAAGTTTGCTGTACTGGAAGCAAAGGAATTGTGCAGAAGAGAGAGAAATAGTTGAATCCATCCAGGCTCAATTGCTGAAACTTTGGTTTGTGTTTTTCAGGTTGCCAACATCAAAACTCCAAAGCAAGTAGACGAATTTATTGAAATCCAGAGCTCAACAGGAACATGGTACCAGCGCTGGTTGGTCAGATTCACAACCACATTCAGACAGGTATGGGGCATGAGGCACAATCAATCCCACAAGAGCTTTTGCCCATTAGGCTTCAAGGCTTCAGTGCCTTAGCTGTGCTGAGATTGATTCATAGTCACAACATCCCTTGGGTTCACTGTGTTGGATGAATGGGCCTGGGCTCTGGTAGCATTTTCTATATCTACCCCCACATCCTCACTTCACATCCTTAGCCCAAGCCACCAACCAGTTCCCGAACTGATTAGCCATATATGGCATATCAGTTAAGTTAAAGAAATCCTCAGGGTGAATCCGCAGCACACGTGTATTTGATTTCCCTTCCACTTCTGCTGCACAAACCTAACACACACACACACACACACACACACACACACACACACACACACACACACACTCTCTCTCTCTCTCTCTCTCTCTCTCTCTCTCTCTCTCTCTCTCTCTCTCTCTCTTTCTCTCTCTGAATTCTGTCTGGTTAATGTTGGTGCTTGCTAAAACTGAGTCTCCAGCAAGCACTTTGGCCACTTTGGCACTTTACACCCTCCTGTTATTCTGCCCATCACAACTGCCAAGAGAAGCTGTAGAGTTAACCTAGATTCTTAGGCTTCAGAAGCAGATGCTCCTGCCACTTGAAGTAAAGAGAAATCTCCTTTATCTGTTTAGCAGGCTAAGTTCTATAGGATACAGGTAAGCAGCTCCAGATCCGTTTAATGGAAAGCAGTGTTACACGTACCTGCTCATTACAGAAACGTTTATCCTGAAGGTTACTGGACCAAGCCTTCATGAACATTGTCCCTTCAGGTCCTCATACGTATCTCTGTAATCTATCCTTGTAAACCCAGTTTGGAACAAATTCTGGATCTGAACAGCCCATCTATCTTTTCCCACATGAGCCCTCTTCACTTTTATTATTAAATTCATGACCTGGTCTTAAATGAATGTTTCAAGGTCTCTGCTAGGATTTCTATGTGATTGATGCCCTTCCTGTGGATTTGTAGGTCTGGGACAACCTCTTGTATTGCTTGACAGCCCAGTACAGGATGAATACACTGATTCTGGCTCTGGTTTGGTTTGCAATGGCCTTTAGGTAAGTCACTTCTCTAACTTTCTCAAGAAACTGTAGCTGTCCGAGAGCTTAATTGTTGCAATCAATGTCCATCTACAGTGAAATGTGCTATCAGCCTTTGTGAGATTAACTGTGTTACAAAAACCAAATTTTGCCCACTTAAACCTATTTTAAAGAGACAGCACCCATGAAAATCTAGGCTGTGATCTGCTAAGCAGCTATGTTTTATTCAATAGTCTGACAGCCCATAACAGAGAGTTTAATATACCTTGAAAAAATCAGGCCTTGGGGAAGAAAGGTTGGTAACTTGGTATTGCATGGCTCAGTAGTCTTATATGGAGCCTTAAATTTCTAGGTCTCTTGTTTGAACCCTGTTTATATTAGTAGTGTTGAAAATAAACTGCTAACCAACTGGCTGTTTCTAGCTTGAATGCTCCTGTGAAGTGAATTTATAATTCTCTTTTAGGAAGAACTGGGAAATGTGTGTCTAACTTTTGCCTTCCACAAGGAGCTATGCTAATGCAACTTGATTGCACTTGTTCCTGAACACAAAAGAACCGTAGGCATGAAAAAATGAATTTGTTAACAACATTGGAACTCAATATATACAGAATATTTGCACTCTATTTACCCGTCTCTTGTTGGCACCAATGATGGCTTCTTTATTGGCAACATCAACTGATAATTCAAGGGCTGAAATTTCCCTAGAGATTGAACTACTTGCTCGTCACTTAGGGCACTTGGTTCCTCTAAAGCAGGTTTCACCATTGGCCATGATGACATTCCTGTGCTGTGGATAAATGGAAGACTCTGTTCTCTAGTCAATCTGATACTTTCCCCAGCATTACATTTACCTGGAAGCATTGACTGAGAACCAAGAAATAGAGCTACTTCTAAGACAGATATTGTGCAGGTCCAGCCCAACACCAAAATATTTGTAAACTTTATCATAAACATGCCCCTTTCCTCTCTTTGTGGCAGTTACTATGGCCTTACTGTCTGGTTCCCTGACATGATCCGATATCTCCAGAATGAGGAATATGAAACCCGTGTCAAAATCTTCAATCGGGAACGTATAGAGCACTTCACCTTCAACTTCACACTGGAAAACCAGATCCATAGGAATGGAGAATATGTCAATGATAAGTAAGTGAATGCAACCTGTATTCTTTTATATCTGAGGCATGAGGGCATAGGGTCAATAAAACATGGCACATAACATTTTGGAGACTTGCCATGGGGCTGCAGCAAAAGTGCCAGCTTGTCGCGCTCTGGCCTCACTGCAGGCCGGATCCAAGTAAGCTGGGGGCTGGCTCTGGTCCATGGGCCATAGGTTCCCCAAGCCCGCTCTAGATCATTATGAGTCTGGGAATGTTGGTGCTCACCAGTTCATGTCTTTCTGAAGTTTTAGAATACAGCCAGTTTTTCAAATTAATTACAGAGGCAAATGCTGCAACTGAATGTGCAAACTGGGTAATTTCCTGGGTAAGTTGCCAAATAAGAATAATAGAATCATAGAATACTAGGACTGGAAGGGACCTCAAGAGGCCATCGAATCCAGTCCCCTGCCTTCATTGCAGGACCCAGTACTGTCTAGACCATCCCTGACAGACATTTATCTAACCTACTCTTAAATATCTCCAGAGATGGAGATTCCACAACCTCCCTAGGCAATTTATTCCAGTGTTTAACCACGCTGACAGTTAGGAACTTTTTCCTAATGTCCAACCTAAACCTCCCTTGCTGCAATTTAAGCCCATTGCTTCTTGTTCTATCCTCAGAGGCAAGGAAGAACAATTTTTCTCCCTCCTCCTTATGACACCCCTTTAGAAACCTGAAAAATGCTATCATATCCCCTCTCAATCTTCTCTTTTCCAAATTAACAAGACCAATTCTTTCAGTCTTCCTTCATAGGTCATGTTTTCTAGACCTTTAATCATTCGTGTTGCTCTTCTCTGGACCCACTCCAATTTCTCCACATCTTTCTTGAAATGTGGTGCCCAGAACTGGACACAATACTCCAACTGAGGCCTAATCAGTGCAGAGTAGAGTGGAAGAATGACTTCTCGTGTCTTGCTCACAACACATCTGTTAATGCATCCTAGAATCATGTTTGCTTTTTTTTCAACAGTGTCACACTGTTGACTCATATCTAGCTTGTGGTCCACTATAACCCCTAGATTCCTTTTTGCCGTACTCCTTCCTAGACAGTCACTTCCCATTCTGTATGTGTAAAACTGCTTGTTCCTTCCTAAGTGGATCACTTTGCATTTGTCCTTATTAAACTTCATCCTGTTTACCTCAGACCATTTCTCCAATTTGTCCAGATCATTTTGAATTATAACCCTATCCTCTAAAGCCGTTGCAACCCCTCCCAGCTTGGTATCATCTGCAAACTAAATAAGCGTACTCTCTATGCCAATATCTAAATCGTTGATGAAGATATTGAACAGAACCAGTCTCAAAACAGACCCCTGCAGAACCCCAGTTGTTATACCTTTCCAGCAGGATTGTGAACCATTAATAACTACTCTCTGAGAATGGTTATCCAGCCAGTAATGCACCCACCTAAGTTGTATTTGCCTAGTTTATTGATAAGAATATCCTGCGAGACCATATAAAATGCCTTATTAAAGTCTAGGTATACCACGTCTACCACTTCTCCCTTATCCACAAGACTTGTTATCCTATCAGAGAAAGCTATCAGATTGGTTTGACATGATTTGTTCTTTACAATTCCGTGCTGGCTGTTCCCTATTATCTTCCAAGTGTTTGCAGATGATTTCCTTAATTACTTGTTCCATTATCTTTCCTGACACAGAAGTTAAACTGACTGATCTGTAGTTTCCTGGGTTGTTCTTGTTTCCCTTTTTATAAATGGGCACTATATTTGCCCTTTTCCAGTCTTCTGGAATGTCTCCTGTCTTCCATGATTTTCCAAAGATGATAGCTAAAGGCTCAGATACTCCTCTATCAGCTCCTTGAATATTCTAGGATGCATTTCATCAGGCCCTGGTGACTTGCATGTTTACTGTTTGCATACACAGTTACCTGATTTAATCCTACAGTTACAATAATTGCATTCAGAAATTAGACATGATTTTGTATTCAAAACTACATATCTAACTTGTTTGAAATCTTGGTTGTTAGGTTGCCATTCCATAGCAGATCAGTCTAGCATTTAGTGGTACTGTGTAATCAGGGCCATTAGTATCACATGTGTTATATGATCCCTTTCCTGTCATGCTGGCAACTTCCTAGGAAATCTAATTGCTCCTGAGGCTGGGGTGGGTCTGAATGAAGTTTTAGGGCCAGGTGGAAAGGAATTATATTTCAATGGTTAACGTTTTATCCTCTAATTTGTGAGACCCAAGTTAAATTCCCTGGTCTGTCATAGACTTCCTGTGTAATCTTGGGTGAGTCACTCAATCTCTCTGTGCCTCAGATCCCTATCAGTATAATGGAAGCCATAGTGCTACCCTATCGCTTAGGACAGTGGTTCTCAACTTGTTTCAGTCCACAGACCACCAGGCCAATCAAAATATTTTCGTGGACCACCGAAAAAGTCACTATGGACCATCAGTGGTCCATGGACCACCAGTTGAGAATCACAGTCTTAGGATGATGTGAAGATAAATCCATTAAAAGACTGTGAAGTGCCCTGGAGGGCCATAGAAGTCCCTCAGATAGATTAGTAATAGAAATGTAGCCGTGTTAGTCTAGTCTCGCTGAAACAAAAAACAGGACTACGTAGCACTTGAAAGACTAACAAGATGGTTTATTAGGTGATGAGCTTTTGTGGGCCAGACCCACTTCCTCAGATCAAATTGTGGAAGAAAATTGGCATGACCATATATACCAAAGGGATACAATCAAAAAAAGTGAACACACACACACACACACACACACACACACACACACAAAGTGTGTTCACTTTTTCTGATTGTATCCCTTTGGTATATATGGTCATGCCAATTTTCTTCCACAATTTGATCTGAGGAAGTAAGTCTGGCCCACGAAAGCTCATCACCTAATAAACCATCTTGTTAGTCTTTCAAGTGCTACATAGTCCTGTCTCGGATAGATTGTGACAGATCTTACTGATGCAGCCTTTAACTGCCATGCGTATAGTATTTGTACCAGCTGAGCCTGTAGTCTGATTTTATGGATATTCCTGGGAAGACATGGCCACAAAGGAAAAGGGATAAGGAAAAAATGAGTCCATGGTCTTCTCTCAATTTGCTAACATCAGGCAGGTAGCAACAAAGGAGTGCATAAGTATTTCTGGCCTGGCAACACACATGTGTGGGTTTGAAACTCATTTTCTATTAATCCTTATGCCAGTGACTGTGACATCTGTTTTCAGCATAGTTGAACATAGTCATTTGGACGTTTGAGAATGGCAAACCCCAAGTTCCCGGTAAAGCTATGTGCAGCTAAATGCAAAATTAAAAGTAAATTATTAATGCAAAGGATATTTGAGTGAGCCATATTTTTGCATTGTTCACCCAGATGGGCATAACCCTCATTCTGTGGGAAACCCAGAGCTGGCCCAAGCTATGGGCTGACCGGGCTACTGCCCGGGGCACCCCATTGTAGGGGGTGCCTCTCAGGGCTGCTGGACCGAGTGGGGGCGGTACCCTGGTGCCTTGGAGGTGGGGCTGCGCATGTGCCGGGCACTCAGGACCCGGAGGCACCACGTACCCAGGGGTGGGGCCGCGCATGATCCGCACTCCTGGGGGCAGTGCCATGCTCCCGGGGCCTGGGGAGCACGAATGGCTCGGGGCAGCCCTGGGGAAACCCCACATGCACACACAACTCTGGAGCACGAAGGGCAGCTTTCTACAGATCATGTATTCTTTCTGCTCTGCTGTCTTTCCACCCAACTCCATTTATCTGCATTTCCAGTCTTAAAGTGGATTTGAGGAATTCCTTTTCCAGAATTCTTCTCCTAATAGTCTGCCATGTCCTCATAATGGGACTTTCTTAATCTGGGACCAGTGCATTTCGAATCAGAGGAGGCCTCTCTTGGGCCTCTTTGGATCTAGATTTTTCTCTTTCCTTAAGACGTACTGACATCTAGTGGTCCTGGGCAAGAAAGAGTTGTTTTATTTTGTAATATACTTTCCACTCTCATTTTTGCAAAGCAAACACCTCTGTGCTCTCTTAAAGCCATTATTTACCATGGCGACCATTCTGTACCAGCACAGTCAATATGAGCTTTGCCATTGACTTCTGAGCTACCTCACAAACTTCTCCCACATCCACCCTTGCCAACTAAAACAAAATATATTGGCCAGATCCTTGTTGATGCTTTGAAGTCAATGTAGCTACGCTGATTTACACCAGTTGAGGACCAGACCCTGTATAACTGACAAGACATGTATTTGTCATTATGGTGATTAGTTTGTATGTGGTCTCTTACTTCTCTATCTTTGGTCTAGTTTTTCTTTTGGGTCTTTCTGGTTTGAAAGCCCTTTGGTGCAGGAACTGTGTCTTGCTCTGCATCTCTACAGCATGGAGAATGTATTGGTCACCACCACAAAATAAACAATAAAATGATGTGTGGGGTGTGTGTGTGTGTGTGTGTGTGTGTGTGTGTGATGTGAAAGGGCAGTGTGCTGCACCCATGTCTCTTCCATGAACACAGACTGCTCTGAGACCTTGCTTCTAAATGCTACTGTGTAGTTTATTTTCAGTGTTTTAATCCCTCCACCATCCATAGCCACACCTTTACATGCTGGATCTTAACTTTCTAACTCCTTCTCCAAGGGGTGAGGTGAGAGGGTGTCTGCTTAAAGGACTCCCTTTGTCAAGCTTTCCTAGCATACTAGTTGGTTGGTTGATAGGTATCTCTCCTTTCACCTCCCCCTCCCCCATTCCCCGTTCCTTTTCTAGACGAACCTAGTATGAACAGTGACCAGGGTACTGGCTCACTTGCTAGCTCAGAGTGCCCCATCACAAGGACCCTGTCCACATGTCTAACTGGAAGTTCACCCCTTGCCTTCTAGCTGTTACTGCATAAATTACTCACATAGTTCCAAATAGATTTAGACTCTCTAAAATCTCAGCTCTACATGTGCCCCCTGCAACACAGGTACCATCTTACAATCACTTTTTATTTTATGCCTAGCAGTTGAAAACTACCTGACATTCCCTATCACTATTGTCCATTGGCAAACATGATTTTAGGTTCCCTCCATCTGTTTCTAATGGAGGTTGACATCCGGGTGGCGTTTTATGGGTGCTCCTTTGTTTATATCCAGTCATCCTGGGTCAGACCACTACTGCAATGGGATCCCAACTTCTGGCTGAGTTACTGCAGTACTCAAATGGTAATTTAAAGACTTCAAGTTACAGAGAATCCACCATTTACACTGGCTTAATCTGGCAAGGTACCAGTGCCCCATATTGCAAAGGAGGGCGAAATCTTCCCTGCTCTGAGTCTCTGCCAGTCTGACCCAAGGAATAATTCCTTCCTGACCTCAGATATGACAATCAGTTAGACCTTGAGCATGTGGGTAAGAGCCAAAAACTAGACACTTGGGAAAGAATTCTCTGTAATAACTCAGAAATCTCCCTATCCAGTGTCCCCCATCACTAGCTCTTAGAGATATTTGCTATTAGGAGTATTAGGGTGTGTCTAGACTACAGGGTTTTGTCGACAAAAGTGGACTTTTGTCGACAAAACTATACCTGCGTCCACACTACCGCTGAGTTCTGTCGACATAACGTCGACAGAACTCAGCAGTTTTGTCGACGCTGGTAAACCTCATTTTACGAGGCATAACGCCTTCTGTCGACAGAGTTTCTGTCAACAGAAGGTGTTATTGCATGTAAACTGTCCTTTGCGTCTACACTACCATGTCGACAAAGCAGCTTGCTTTGTCGACAGAACTCAATGTAGTCTAGACGCTCTTTGTCGACAGAAGTTTTGTCAACAGTATCTGTCGACAAAACTTCTGTCAACAGAAGCCTGTAGTCTAGACGTACCCTTAGATGGGTTACATGCCATTGTAGGCAGTCCCATCATCCATGCCCTCCATACATTTATCAAGCTCAGCCAATTAGGTATTTTGGTCCCATTGTTCCTCTAGGAAGGCTCCAGAACTCACTCCGCTGATGGAGGAATCAAGATAGTGATTGCTCTGGCCTGTTGGAATATATGACCAAACCCTGGGCAGACCCAAGGCTGTATGGTAGCACAAAGAATTCTTTAGCCTGTAATACAGGGCTGGGCAATAAGTGGCTCATGGGCCGGAAGCGGTTCTCCAGAGTTAGCCTGTGGAGGGCTACCAGATGCTTCATTCACCTACGCTTCTACAGTTACCATTTCTCGCCACTCCCATTGGATGGGAATGATGACCCATGACCGACAGGAGCTGCAAGCAACCATACCTGCAGATGAGCAGGTAAATAAAGTGTCCTGTAGCTCGCCAGGGGCTAACCCTGGTGAACCGTGTCCAACTGGCAGTCTGCTCATTGCCCACTCCTACTGTATGCAATACAACAGAGAGTCATTTGGATCTGTCCTTAGAAAGTAAATAGTCTACTAGACCCCAAATACCCCGGCCCACAGTCTTGTTTAATATCAGGGCACAGTCGTTGTATCTGAAGTCTCATTGCAAAATGATTATATTGGATATGGTTGGTGACTCAATGAGAGAGAGAGTGTATGTGTGTGTGTGCATATGCATGTGTGTGCTCACTAAGGGTGTGTCTAGACTACATCTCTCTATCGGCAGAGAGATGTAGATTAGGCACGTCAAAATTGCTAATGAAGCGGGGATTTAAATATCCCGCGCTTCATTAGCATAAAAATGGCCGCTGCTTTTTTTCGGCACGGAGTTTTGTCGGAGAAAAGTGGCAGTCTAGAGGCTGATCTTTCAAAAAATAAAGCCTTTTTAGAAAGATCCCTTATCCATCATCAAATGAGGTTTACAGGATCTTTTGAAAAAGGCTTTATTTTTTGAAAGATCAGCCTTTAGACTGCCGCTTTTCTCTGATAAAGCTCCGTGCTGAAAAAAAGCAGTGGCCATTTTTATGCTAATGAAGCGCAGGATATTTAAATCCCCGCTTCATTAGCAATTTCGACGTGCCTAATCTACATCTCTCTGCCGATAGTCTAGATGTAGTCTAGACACACCCTAAATGTTCTTCCTCTTCCACACTCCCTGCATGTTTTTTTGTCTTTCCAGTGCTGCCTGGCATCTGTACAGGCCATCGCTCTTCAGTGTTTGCGAAAGAAAACAAGCTTCATGTTCCCTCTGCTGTAACCTAGCACATTTCAGCCACAGTTACTGTGTTAGATATTCCCCAATAGCACGGGGGACTTACTTCTGAACTCTTTTATCTCCCCATTGGGGAGCAGCCAGACACGGGATGGATTGCATCAGTGTCTTGGTGAAGGGAGTAGGAGCTTAATTGTGCAAAGGGCAGATGATTCAATAGAGGTGCTGAATGTCCTCAGTACCTCCTGACTTCAGCATCAAGGGCACTTGGCCCCTTGCAGGACTGAGCTGTGGGTAGGGACGTGCCCTAGACATACATCTCTTTGGGGTAAAAGGAGCCATCAGGCATGTTCTTAATGCTTAGCCCACTTGCTGGTTCTTTTCGATTGCAGTAACTCACTCTAAGAGTGCTCAGCCTGTGTTCTAGCACTGCCTGCATCACATCCTCGTATGACTTATGGCTCCATTTTCTCACCAGCTCGTGGCAGTGAGTTAAAACCTGACCGGAGGCCAGGCAGCTGCTTTATAGCTCCTTCAAAGATGGATTTTCAGCCAGCAAACTGCAGGGAGGGGGTCTTGAAAGGCCTTGAAGAGTCAATGCATTGCAGACTATTACTGAGCAAATGCAAATCAGCCTCACTTTTGTTGTAACCTCTGAGACCTTCTTTATGGAACACAGGGCTTGATTAGTCTTCATGTAATTTTTGAACATTCATAATAGTTTGAGGCCTCTGTTGGGAAGCCTGTAGCATTAATTTATCAGAGTAAAACATCAAACTAGGCGCTGTTGCAAATGGTCAATTAAATTAAGTTGCTGGATTTTTGTTCAAAGCCTTTTATTTGGTGCCTGCCCTGCTCTCATTAACTTGGACAAGAATATTCTGACTTATATAGCTCTGTACATCTTCAGAATGCTCCCTGCCTATTCATGAATCAATTTTCACCATACTTCTGTGAGATACTGTGTGTAAGAATATTGTCACCTGTCTAAGAAGTGGGTAGCCCATGTCGGAGCCCTGCAGGCTGACTTCAAATGGGAACAGAAATCTGTGATAAGCCTGGGCATGTTCTTAGTGTTGTTTTATTTACACTACACACAGTAGTCTTTGAACAGAGGAAGTCAACATGCAGGTGAATCCCTC
The DNA here is from genome assembly GCF_052426305.1 of Pelodiscus sinensis. Classification (NCBI taxonomy): domain Eukaryota; kingdom Metazoa; phylum Chordata; order Testudines; family Trionychidae; genus Pelodiscus; species Pelodiscus sinensis. The sequence goes on from NC_143065.1 coordinate 33,173,389, forward strand.
TTTCAAAAATCTTAGCCCGGCACCAATGCCTCATTCCCAAGAAGCCTTTTTCTATCTGAAGAATTGACATTAGTTAGAAAAATTAAGAGAAGGAGAACACATGATTGCTGTTTGCAACAGCTTGCCTGGAAAGAAACTCCATCGCAGCACTGACAACAATGCTGCATTTCTTCAAAAAATGTAGAGCACTGACAGACTAAGGCAATGGTGGGCAATCTGCAGTGCCCATGGACCCCCCTGGTTGCTTCCCTCCCCCATGCACCTCGTATACTGGGGCACCAGAGCCCTGCATGTCCTATACCTCCTGCCTCCATACTACACTTTTGGAGCAGCGGTGAAAAGCTTGATTCATGCTCCATCCCTGGTCCTTCCCCTCCTCCCCCCAGAGCTGGAATGGTCAGCTGTTTGTGTCATTCCATCTCTGGGAGGAGCAGATATGTGCAGGGATCTGGTGCTCCCAGTTCACAAGAGGCATATGGTGGGGGCAGACAGGGATGCCACAGGTGGAACCCCAGTGGGCTGCTACGGCCCATAGAGGTGAAGAAGGGCCACTTGTGTGACTCACCCACTATTTGTGGTTGCCCATCCCTGGGTTAAGGAAAAGAGCTGGGAAAACAATGTCTAACAGCGCCATCTGGTGCTTCCTTCCATAATATTGCAGAAATGGGGCATAGATGTTACCCAAAATCACATAGGCAGTGGCAGAGATGGGACTGGAAATTACGTATTTGTGCCTCCAAGGCCTCAGACGTAGCCCAATAGATCTGATGGCTTCTGATAAAGGATATTTTGATTTACCATTGGCAAGGAGATGGGAGGAAAATGGGGGCAAGAAGCTCATCCCAGGGACAGAGAGAGGGGTTTGCATTGCTGTTGACTGATGCCTTCTCTAGGCGAGGCCACAGCAGTATTGATAGGAGTGGTGTCCACTCTTTCTTGGTTAAAAGGGTGGATTGGTCTGATGTGAGGACTCTGCAAAGCGAAGTAGGTGCAGAGAATCCTAGATGACTGATGTCTACCACCAGAAAAACCCTCTTTCTTGCAGTCACACAATACCTGTCCTTAGGAACCACCACTGTCCCTTTGTGTGACCATATCATTTGTACATTCAGAGGTTATTGGAATGGTCATTGTGTGCTTTGTGCTTACTCACTTCTGCTTGGGGTGGGGATTCTTTTGCTGCCTTTCAGGTTTGAGAAGATGAAATTCAAATATGTGACCTTTGAGGACATGCTGTTTGAGGAGTGCTATTTTGAAGACGTGACATCCAGTGAGACCTTCTTCAAAAACTGCACCATTATCTCTTCTGTCTTCTATAACACTGGTAAGGGGATTCCTGACTTGGTCAGGTCTGATTTGTAAAGAGCAGTTTGTAGTGATGCTATAGAAGCAGGTATGTGGGGCTGTTAGTGATCAGGTACCAAGAAAGGGATCAATTTTGGTGTTAAATGTGACTATGGTGAACTTCTGTAGAGGAGGGCTACATACTGTATTTGCTTTAAAATTTAAGGTGAACTAGGATGTTCCCATCTTTCAAGACCTGAGTTTACTATTCCAGGCATATATATGCCTCAGTTGCAAAAATTGCACTGAGATCAGAATTTTGCCCAAGGTTAAAACAGCTCCCATTTGCAGTGCTAGTTCCATCTCAGTGTTGGCTTCAGGTAGCGCTCACTGAGGGACTTAGAGCCGATCAGACAGCTGCATTCCTTCTTTCTTAATTGCACTGGTTATGGTGTCATTGACCATTGCAGGAGAAACCCAGAAAAAATGAATTCAGACCATGGCAAGTTAAAGTAACAGAGGAACTGGATTTTAAACAGTTTTGGGTTAGTCATTTTTTTCAATCCCTATCCAGCTTCTGATTTGGGATCTCACGCAACTGAGCTAATTTAATTATCTCAATTCATTTAAAAAGAACTTTTCACTTTCCCTTTAACCGAAAATAAGTCACTGGACGATGAAAATCACAGCCTATGGCACCAGCACATGGGCTATTGCTCATTATTGGTCGGAATGCTAAGCAGCTAGTGCTAAAGTATGACTGCTCCAGCATGGGTGTATTAAAAGGATGCTCCTCTTCCCTGTAGTGTGAAAGGTAGGCATAATTCTGGAGCCAGCATTCCCCAGGCACTGGAGGGTAGGTAAATGATAGATCCGCTGCCAGCACCGAAGAAACTAGAGGTGGCTTTATGAGGCAATATAGGTCTATATGCATGCTCTTGTTCCTTACATATCAGCTAATGCAAGGAGATGCACAGGTTTATCCCTGTTCTACAGGTGTCACATACGGTGCCCTTTGGCAGAGTATGTCTGCTTCTGGCTACTCAGGCATGAGGCCTCCAGCTAGTGCCACTTAGGCAGGTTGCACCTTTCCACTCCAGTGAGCCTTAACCTGAACTAAGCCCCGAGAATGTCTCCTTCTTCCCAGCTGCAGTGGCTGCTCCCCTGAGAGTCCAATCTTTGCCTTTTGCCTTCCCAGACCTTTATGAACACAAATTCATCGAGTGCAGGGTTATAAACACCACCTTCCTGGTCCAGAAGGAGGGATGTCACCTGGATTTTGAGCAGGAAAACGACTTTCTGATTTATCTCGTCAGTTTCCTGGGTAGTTTGTCTGTGTTGCCTGGCAATATCATCTCAGCACTGCTCATGGACAAAATAGGAAGAATAAAGATGATTGGTGAGTGAGGATGATGGGCAGGTGACATGTTAATGCTGGGAGCATGGTGACCCCGGGCATAATGAAAGGATATTGTGAATACAAAGGTATCTCTGTTTCTATGCACATGAATGAAAAATGGTCAGGCTGAGAGGGTGATGTGTTATTCCAATGCCAAATAAAGCAAAGAAGTTAATGGTTCAATGGGTAGGGCACTAGATGAAGACTCAGGCCACCTGGGTCCAATTTCATAGATTCCTAAATTCTACGGCCAGACGGGACTATTGTGTTCATCTAGTCAGACCTCCTGTGCAAAACTGACCATAGAAATATATGCCTCAGCAACTGACCCACTGTAATAGCTTGCACCAGTGTATCTCTGCTCCCCCTTTTTACATATTTTTTTTTGTAGACTGTCAGCTTTTCATGGCAAGGGTTGTCTCTCATTATGGATGTTTCCAGTGCCTAGTGCAATGGGGCCCTGGTCTTAGTTGGGACCACTAGGAACAGTTGTGTTGATAATGGTAATGATGACGGGGATGATGCTGACGACTGTATTATCCTTTGCAATAGAGGAGAGACACCTCTAATTTGTCATTCATAGAAAAAGAGATTCATTACTGTGGCTGTTGGACACAGGGAGGACCCTATAATTCTCTCTCAGGTGCCCAAACTGAGTAAACTCAGGCTAGGTCTACACTATAGGGGTTTTTTTGGAAAAAGCTATACACATTAGGCTCGTCTACATTGGCCCCTTTTCCGGAAGGGGCATGGTAATTTTTGAAATCGCAATAGGGAAATGCGCGGGGGATTTAAATATCCCCCGCGGCATTTAAATAAAAATGTCCGCCGCTTTTTTCCGGCTTTTAGAAAAGCCGGAAAAGAGCGTCTACACTGGCCCCGATCCTCCGGAAAAAGCGCCCTTTTCCGGAGGATCTTATTCCTACTTCGAAGTAGGAATAAGATCCTCCGGAAAAGGGCGCTTTTTCCGGAGGATCGGGGCCAGTGTAGACGCTCTTTTCCGGCTTTTCTAAAAGCCGGAAAAAAGCGGCGGACATTTTTATTTAAATGCCGCGGGGGATATTTAAATCCCCCGCGCATTTCCCTATTGCGATTTCAAAAATTACCATGCCCCTTCCGGAAAAGGGGCCAATATAGACGTCGCCATTGCGCTTTGCAATTTGCTTAGCTTTTTCCGATCGCTTTTCTGGAAGAGGCTTTTCCGCTATTTGGCCCAGTCTAGATGGGGCTAAATGATGGAAAAGCCTCCTCTTTCTGCAAAGGATAGAACAGGGCTCATAGAACAGGGCTCCCTGAAAGAGCGCATTTGCTCTTCTGCTTTTTTTTGTGGAAGAGCAAATGCGTTCCTTGGACACGGCGGTGTTTTTCCAGGATACCGGAAAACCCCTGCAGTGTAGACGTACCCTCAGACTGTGCTAAGTCCTGCCCTAGATCAAGCATCCAGGGGCTGGATTACTGATTATGCAATATGCTGATAAAGGCATCATCTTGTGGTACTGAATCCTCATTTTATGCGACCTTGACACATACACTGGGATTTTCTGATGTTGTTTCATAAAGTGGCCAGGCAATGTCATCTAGTCCTAATATAGTTTCACCCCAAGGTAGGATGGTTTTACCATCAGAGTAAGCTGCATCAACCTTCAAGTGAATTCAGAGCTCTTGGAATGGACATTGGTTACATGCAACCAAGCTAAAAGTGTCCTATGAAAAAATTAGGATAGTTGGCAAATATTAGAGCTAAATAAAAATCAGAATTTCCATTCTGCGGAAAATCCTTATAGTTCAACCAAATTGGGACATAAGGTTGAACTATTGGAACTTTTCCAAAACTGAAAAATGTTCATTTTGAATTTTTTTTAAATCAAAATAAAACATGTTAATATTCTCAAACTGAAATAATTCATGTTGGTTTGCTGAACTGATCCAGAATGGTTTATTTCCAATCAGTTCAACATGAAACTGCATTTCTTTGTAGTGGAACATTGCCTCCTTGGACAGGGGGGCATTAGTTCAGATGGAATATCTCTCATGATATACCCCAAGTTACACAACTCTCATGATGCACCATGTCGCTTAGAGGAATTACTGTGTTGCATCTTGGGAAATGTAGTCTGGTTGGCTCAGTCCATAGGAAAGGGAATACAAACGATGATTCCTGTGAGGCAATGGGCCACAATCAGGAAATTTATTTTATGTTGAACTGACCTAAAAATGAAACATTTAGCATCAGATCAACTATCCCAAATATGTTGATCTATTCAAACTGACCCAAAGGAAAATATTTGTTTTTGTTTTCCTGACAGGAAATAGAAACATTGATTTTGTGGAAATTGCATTTTCCATTGGAAAATCATCCTAAGGGGAAATTCTCAAGGGGAAGTGAGCCTGAATTGAGGGTAATGAAGCATGAATGTTCTCAGGTTGTCCCTTGGGCTTGTGCATAAAATTAAAGCCCTTGTGTAAATGTGCCATTCTACCTAATAACATCTTTATAATTAAGGGAGACCCAGAGTGCTTTAGACAACTGACTGAATATTGTGAGCTTAGAGATGAGCCAGGTGATTTGAATGCAATAGAAACTGTCCTAATTTCTCACCCAAAACTCAAACCACTTTTCAGCTTTAGCAGCCTTCACATAACTCTTCCCATCTATCGATGTTCATATTTACTTGCCTCTGCTCTTCCACGGTCCAGCTAGAACTTTGCCATACCACTCAAGAGATCTCTGCAGCGTGAGACTATTGGTCACACCAGGAGATTTCCAGTTGGTTTCCTGGCCCCAAAAAGCAACAGATAGCATCATTTGGCTGCTGAGCTGAATATTGTGAAGATGGCTTGTCTCTAGGGGAAAAAAATCTATCATCTGAAGACTCTTCTTGTTCTTGAGAACAATGAGAAGTCCTGTGGCACCTTATAGACTAACAGATATATTGGAACATAAGCTTTCATGGGCAAAGACCCACTTAGTCAAATGCTCCAATATATCTGTTAGTCTATAAGGTGCCACAGGACTTCTCGTTGTTCTTGCAGATTCAGACTAACACGACTACCCCTCTGATACTTGTCACCATGCAAGTTCCTGTTCGTGGTGGATTTGGTTGCCCAGAGAATGATGCTTTTCTCCTTCCTTCCCTGGCAGGTGGCTCCATGCTGATTTCTGCAGTTTGCTGCTTCTTTCTGTTCTTTGGCGATAGCGAGTCTGCCATGATTGGCTTGCAGTGTCTGTTTTGCGGGGCCAGCATTGCTGCCTGGAATGCCCTGGATGTGATCACTGTGGAGCTCTATCCCACCAGTAAAAGGTAACGATGCTCAAAATATTTCTTCTCTTTGATTCTCTGAGTTCAGGCACTGCCTCTCTCACATCCAAGGAACAAATTATTGAGTTAAAATAGTATGTGGATGGATTTCCAATTAAAAAATAATAATCTCAGGGATCCGATGACTCCTGTGGCTACAATTCATCAGCACAGGTATTAAGAAGTAGTATTGGGTAAATAACTGATTTTTGGTGGCAGTTCAGAAAGAAAGAAAGAAAGAAAGAAAGAAAGAAAGAAAGAAAGAAAGAAAGAAAGAAAGAAAGAAAGAAAGAAAGAGAGGACCCCAAACAATTTGAGTCTAAATTAATCTAAATATTTTCAGAACTGTCAGTGAATCAAAGAAAACCCATTTGGGGTCTGTTCCAGGGGTGAGGGGGAAAGGTGCATTTGAAAGTGGGCCTCCTACATCTCTAGTGAGTGCCCTACCCACTGGATTAAAGGTGATTTTAACATGCAGAGCAGGGGGTAGAAGTACCAAGACCACCTTCTCTTCCTTTGGCTGTTTTATGAATGGTCAAAACTATCTGTGTCAAATTCACCAATATTTTCCAGTTGACCCAAACTGCATTTTTCATCGAATTAATGGTTTTCTGAACAACTTTGCCCAGCCATATCAAGGTTTCAGGAGTGAGCTTTTGAGAGACAAACCTGTCTACATCAAAATAGTTATGCCTCTCCTGCCCTTCATATTGATGACAGCTGTGAGGGAAGTACTGGGATTGTACTGCTCAGCTGCTGGGTGAATCAGGGTGCGTGGGAACTCTCTGTGTGACTCTCCACTGGCCACTCACTCTAACCAGTGCTTGGAGTGGCTTTGACAAGCTCTAGAGCAAGCCAGGTTCATAGCTTTATAGCCACAAGAAAACATTGATCCATGATGTGAACTCAGTGCTTAATTGGTACTGAAAATGGTGCCAGGGCTCAAGCAATTAGGTGCTTGGTCTCAAGCAACTTTTTTGCTTTCATAATTGATGCAGCAAGCTCAGAGGTGCTGGAGCTATGAACTGCCAAGCCCAGAGGCAGTGGGGCTATACAGTGCCAAGCCCAGAGCTTCCAGAGCTAGAATTTCCAAGCTTATTGGTGCCAGGGCTATGAACTGCCAAGCCCAGAGCTTCCAGGACTATGAACTGCCAAACCCAGAGGTACGGTGGCTCAGCCAGGGCACAAATTAAGCACTGTGTGAACTCCAAAAGGTGGTGGTATGGAAATAATTAAAGGCTTATAAATACACTCTGCCTTCTCCCCCACAAAAAACTCAGTGGCATTCATTCAATCTAGCTCCAGTTATTCGCTAGAAGCATAGATGCTCCATATCAGATCAGACTGCTGGTCTACTCAACCTGCTGTCCTGATGCCAACAGTGGCCAGTATGTGATTTTTCAAAGGAAGTCAGACCAGCCACGACATGCACCTGAACAAAGGTTCAAGCCTGCACTTGCGGGGATGGGGATATTTTTGTTGACCCCAGCAGGTGAACGGCATGTGCTCTGAAGCATGAGGTTTCATTTAACGTCCATAGCTCAAATCAGGCTTCATTAAAAGCATAGCCATGACCACACTGGATGCCTGCAGTACCCACTGGGTCCTCTTCTACCTAGAATAGGAGCGAATAGATATTGGAGAAGTCATGCAATGACTCAACCCTCCTTGAATGACGGTGAAACCATCCAAATAACCCACAGCCCTGTCTGACCCCTAACCATCACTTTCTGCTCTTCCTCTCCTGCAGATCCACAGCCTTTGGTATCCTCAATGGTCTCTGCAAATTTGGTGCCATCCTGGGGAACTCTATCTTTGCCTCCTTTGTTGGGATAACCAAAGTGGTTCCCATCCTTCTGGCCTCCTCTGCACTGGTTGCAGGAGGCCTGTTAGCTCTGAGGCTACCAGAAACTCGAGAACAGGTCCTGATGTGAGCAACCAGGCAGCGGGGAAATAAAGAAGAGCTACAAAAAAGAGCCATGGCTAGAAAAATCAAAATGTCCACTTATATTTTGCTGCTGATACCTCAGATATGGGGAGGGGGAAAGAAGCAACCCCTAATTTAAGATCACTTCCCATCCATGTTTGGCTCTTTGCAACCAGGGTATGTGCATCCAGCAGAACTTGGCTCATTTGCTTGCGATACAACCCACACTGGGGAGGGAATGAGGATCTGTCCTTCCCATGTATGCATGAGCACAACGGTCACAAAATGTGCGTGTGCAGGAATCAAGGGGGAAGAACAGATTCAAACCTCTATATCCCCTGGAGGAGTTGCAAGAAAGCACCTGCATTTCCATGCTGGTGCAGGCAATTAACACAAGCTGTCCTTGCTTGCAAAAGATCTGGAAGATAGTTAACAAACCAGCTTTGCTGAGGTTAGTTTTTCCTTTGGAGTCAAGATTTCCAAAAGTAACTAGTGATATGGAGTATCTTGATTTTTAGGGGCCCTATCTGAGACACTTTCAAAGGGGCCTGATTTTCAGAGAAGTGTGCGGTGCTTTCTGAAAATCAGGTCCCTTGTATTATCTCTAAAGGGCACCCAGAATCACAAGTCACGTTTTGATCTGGGATTTTTTAAAATAAAAAATATAACCTATTTTAATCAATTTTTAAATCTTTATGTTGTTCTAATCAGGAGGAAACTAAAACAAAAACTATAACCCAGTCCCACTAATCTGAGAAACTGAGAGCAATCCCTAGGAAGAGACATGTAATTCTTGTCCAGCCAACAGTTCTTTAAATGGTGTTGATTTTAGGATATTTCTATAAAAGGATTTTTTTTTCTGCCTAATTCTGTTTAAGAGAAATTGGCATGATGTTGGGGATTCTGCAAACCAAATGTGTATATATTATGCAGTGTAAATAGGGGACAATTTTTGTTCAAAATTTAGAGTATGGTAACTGTTAGCATTTACCAGCATTTTAGCCATATTAGTTAAGAAAAATATGTGAGTTTCCTATAGAATTGGGTCTTATTGGAGCACTGTAAGCACAATTATTTCTATCCTTTTAACCTGTTATTTAGAGAATGCACTTAGCAAACTTTCATTGTTGGTACATTTAATTGTCTGTTAAGTGGGGTAATTAAGTTTTATATACTGTAAAGAGCATTCTTGGAATTCCTATACTCCTCATGATATGACTTTGCCACACAACTTAACACAAAGTGATACAGTAGAACCCCAGAGTTACAAACTGACTGGTTAATGATACGTGTAATTTGGAATCAGAAATACGCAATCAGTCAGCACAGACCAAAAAAGCAACCACTGTACAGCACAATACTATTAAACATAAATTACTAAAAATTAAAGGAAAAGTTAAAAAAAAAGACAAGGTAAGAAAACTGATTCTTTGCATGTTACATTGAAATTAAGATGGTTCAAAAAAGCATTTTGGTTCTGCATAGTAACGTTTCAACACTGTATTAAGTCACTGATCAGTTGCAAATGTTTGACGGTACAACACTAATGTTTTGTTTAAAGTTACGAACATTTCAGAGTTATGAACAACTTCTATTCACAAGCTGTTTGTAAATCCGAGGCTATTCTGTACACATTCAGTCGCAATTTCAGAGATATATTTTTGGAAGCAAAAATGAAAGTCAAGAAAAAAAAGTAAGCCTCCACAGCTCATGACAAATAGATAATGCTAATCAGATTATTAGCAGGCACAGAGGCTGGCTGGCATCTAATGGGAACCAATGACTCATGCAGGAAATTTGTGTTGCTAAGACATTTTGTGACATGAAAAGGTGTTTGGTATTTTTGCCACTGTCAGGTTTGATGGAGAAGTGGCACAGTGCAAATGTAAATCAAGGTTTCCATTTGGGCTGTTAAAAATCACTGGTTCACATTTGAATCCAAGCTGAAATTTGTCAAAATCCACAAGGATTTCCCCTTTACACAACAGGCGGCAGTGAACTGATGGTTCATATAATGGTACAGTTGCCAGCAAAAATGCATCTTACGGAATAATGCATTCTACTATATAGAAACTACTAGAGATGTTCACTTATTTGCATAACAGATCCCTAGAAACTCATGTGCTGATTGGATTCTAGAGTTTTGTGGCTCACTTGCTCTGTCTTTCCTTTCTTGCCAGGTCATCCTTCTCCTCTTTAATGACCTTTAAAAGGCATATTAACCTGCCCTGGGTCCCCTGCCTTTAAGAACAGGAAAGAGGCCACTCTGAATCCCCTATATCTAGGGTTAAAGACTTAAAGTCTAACTCCTCCACTGCACAGAGGCAGTTATATATAAGCAGTAACTCACATTAATATTGTCCCCTGATAGCTACAGGATTCATTCAGGGCACCATTGCATTTGCTACAGTAGAAGTATATACTGAGTACCAATAAATTATGGGAAGCAAATGTTTCTGTGACTCCTTGCCAGTGACATTAAATCTCTGTTGGATTTCACTGTTCTGTGGTCTTCTCAAGCAAGGAAGTGGCACTAAGTAATCGTGAAACTCCCAGGTGACAACAGGCTATGGATTTTGCAGATTTAGGTTGAGGCTTATGAATGTGATAAAATCATGAAGTGCTGTAATAATTCCAAGTGTCTTATGCCTCGTTTCTTCCATTTATGAATAGCTTTGAACCCTTCTTTACTAGTCTTTAAAAGGGCTAGGTCCAGCTTTCTTCAGGCACATCACATGGTCCCTCAGGAAGGCTGCAAGTCATGTTACTATATCCTTTTAAATATGGCAACAGTACATGGGTGCCTCCTTAACCCTTTCTCTGCGGCTGAGAACTGTGTCCCAGAAAACAGTGTTCCCTAAAAACCATCCAAACCCTTTCCCATGGCTGGAGATAGATAGGTATGTCAGCACTGAAGTACTCACTGACTTTCTTGTGGTTAAGCTACTTGGCCGGGCGACTCACTCTATTTGTCCCAGTGTGTCTGGGGAGAATGTTACACTGGACTTTATCTCTCAAGGTCCCTTCTGGTTCTAATATTCTATGATTCGATGATCTGGCCTAGTACAGTAATTTGTATCATTCTGTGATGGGGAGCTCATCCCTATTTATTTTACTAAGCACTGTTAGGTAAGCGTGTAGTGGTGTGACATTCAAAAGTACTAACTTGACCTGATTGTGTTCCACACTGATCTTGTACAATGACTCTAGCTGCAGTGTTTACACTGAGAAAGTAATGAATACATTTCTCAGAAGATCTTCAATCACTAGAAACGGATGAGTAGATTTGGAGATGATCACTAAATCTTTAGAAGCCTTGGACGTTTGGATCCCAGAGGTTAGGTGGGACAAAGAATTGGGTGGTGGACAGTGAGTATCAGTCTTATATTAGCAAGGGGAATCAGCTAGCTGATAAAATAGTCCTGTTGCATCTCTAATATGTATGATGCAGTCACTCACAAATATGCAGGATGCTGCCCTTGTGTCCCAATGACTTGTACAATTCTTGTCTGTGAACTGTGGAGCAGGAGTTCACAAGCCCAGATCTAATGTAAGAGGTTAGACACATTGCATCTGATAATAGTCGGAGAAGGGATTCTACAGTGCTAGGCATATAACAAAGACTGTAGTATGGGGAAATAAAACCCATCTTATTCTGATTACAGAGATCTGTCGATTCCTCAATATACTCTCAGCACTCCTGTTTTTGTTCATTTGTAGCCCAATTAGCTCCCTGTAAAGCTGCACCCGCCCCTCCAGTGTTTATCCTCCCCCTACTGCCTGCTAGTTTTAGACTAGGGGCCAAACCAAAGTGCTTTATGCTCAACTTTGGAATGTTTGGAAATGGGTCTGAATTTTGAGCTGCTGCCAATCTCTTTTCGGGATCAAACCCATGAATCCCAACAGCCTTATAGTGTGTGGAGTGAGCCCATTTCTACAGTGAAATCTGTTTCATATCAACATTGCAAGAGATGGGAACTGGGCCCAGCTAGAGATGGAATTTCTCAGATAAGGCCAATATTTTACCTTTCTATTTCTGATATTTGCAACAGTTTAAGGTCATCTCATCTTAGAATGTCCTGGATACACTGGACCATCTATTGGAGGGACTGGTTCCTGGTTATAGAAAGCTATGAGCTTCCATTTCACTCCCAAAATCATTTAGCAGATTTCATAGACTTTAAGGCCAAAAGGGACCAGTATGATCAATTGGTCTTACCACTGGCAACAGGGACACAGAACAAAGAGGGTTCTGCCACAAACTCCATGGGTCTCTGAGGATCTGCCAAAGAGCAGTATGGCCCTCTCTTTCACATGGTCGCGGGCACAATGGTTGAGATACATGCTCTACCACCTGGACAGGGGAAACAAAGCAGGTTGAGAGGCCCTTCTATGGATGACTCTGGTGGGTACAATCTAGCACCTGTGCCTCCATTTTCCTACCTGTAAAGTGGAGTGGATGAAACCCACCAGTAACACAGGGATATAGGGAGTTTTGATTCAGTAGCATACATAAGCATCCCAAGATCCACTGGTGGGAGGTGCCAGTGAAATGCAAACATACACTAGTCTGAGCATCCTGTCCCTATTCTAATATGGGGAATTTCTAGGCCCACCAAGAGGGGCAGGGCAAATGGGGCAGTTGCCCCAAGGCCCAGTGATTCAAAGGGGTCCAGGGTTCCCAGCTGTCCCTGCTTCTACTGTGGCAGCAGCCAGAGTCCGTGGTCCTTTGAATCATCACTGGAGGGCAGTGTCGTGCACTTCAGGCTGGCAGGGAGACCTGTGTGGTGCATTGTGGGTGGAGCGCTGGCTGCTCCCAGTCCCGCCCCTTCTGTGCAAGGCCCAGTCCTTTCTGGGAGCCCCACACGCCTTTGCTCAGATGCCCAGGGAGGTTATTGATGCCCTTGGGAATTGCATTCCCACTCCATATATTTCCTGGTGCTTTAGTCGGTTAGAATATTCTCCACCCCTTCCATTAACTCAGCTGTGCAGAGCTTCCTCTTGCTGGCATCCTTAGAGCGGCTGAACTCAGCCCCAGAAAGGGCCACAGTTTGGCGGAGGTTACTATGTCAGCAGTAATTCTGGAACATTCTCTGAAACTTTAAAAAGCCAGTACCTGAACCCATCATTATATTATTACTGAAACATGAGCTATAGATCTGATATTTGAAGCCAGACCCAAACTTCTTCCAAGTGGAGGAGGGAATCAGATCTGGGGATCCATTACAGAGATAGGATAGAGCCAGATCTGAGCATGGGATTCTCTTTTCTGACAACTGCTAAGATTTTTGTTAATGAAATTTACTTTGGTGACATGAGGAGCCATTCACTTTCCCACTCAAGTCCTTTGACTTTTCCAAAGACACATAAGCCCCACATGGAACATTCAGGCTGATGTGTAACAAAACCCCATGCACCGTGTGGACTGTCAAATCTCTCTCACCCAATCTCACCTCTGTATCAACTAATGCAGCTTTTAGGGGAAAACAGACTGGAAAGTGTGAAAGAAACAAAACAAAACCCCCATAACTTCTTTACTGTATGTTATTCTAGAGCTGTCTAAACTTGTATGCACTGTGTGGTTCACTGTAAATAATATCCAGTGTGGTACATTTAATGGAATGTTTCATGTGGATGTTCTCTCAGCTGACTGTTCGTGTGAAATGGCCAATTCCATTTCCTTGGTTTCTTTCCTTTCTTTTCAAATATTTTTTTGGTTTGATCCCGTGTTTGTCACTGCAAAATGGAGCCATTGCAATGGACTTTGTTTTTGTTCTGTCACATTAAAAGCTGGAAGAAATAAAACAATTTTTGTGGTGTCTGTGCTTCAGTATACACCTCACCTTCTTCTGCTGGGGCCATAGCTGTTGACCTTTCGCCTTACAAATAAGGATCTTAATTTGAGATAGGCAGGGAGAATACAGGTGTCTTATCTCAACTTGATTAAGTCTCATTCCTACCACTCTTTGGTCAGGTCTAATATACTGTATCTCTCATGTTGAAAGCAACCAATAGAAAGGGCCTCCTGAGCAAGCTAAACTGGGTCTTGCTGTGAGAAAAGATCTCATAAATGAACATTTAAACATCGATGTAGCTGTAGAGTCATCCATTTTTTCCACCTGTGATTAGGGGTAGAGATGGGATTTAGGACATAGATATCTAATTATTCAACTGTGCTTTCAAATCAGGTATTTAGACACCTCAGTGGCTCAAAGTCAAACTGTGGGCCCATGACCCTCTGAACTGAGACTGAGAGGCAGGAGGATGTTGAGACGTAGACAGACCAACACATAGTATATATGTATGCACAAATGCTACAGCCACATACAATTAGGATTATTAATTCCAGAGCCCCATAACTTTAGAGGTACCTGATCTAAGGATCTTACTTGTGAATTAAAAGAGCATATGCTACATAAGACAGCAATTATGCACAAGAAAGCATGAAAGTATCATCCATATGGAGATCAGAGCAGGAAGCCTGGAAAATAAGTGGGGTTTAAGCATCTATTAAGTAGGATGCAATGCTAGGCCTGCAGCACGAAGTTCAGTTCCCGACACAGGCATCAGTCATCAGTGAAGTTCAGAGGGTCATGGGCCCACGGTTTGACTTTGAGCCATCTCTGATGTGATGCTAAGGAATTTAGTGTGGCCGAGAGATGGTACACCAGGTACTCAATTTCTCTACCTACAGAACAGGTACAACAACCTAAGGCAAATCAGAGAGGCATTCAAGGGTAAAAAACATGACACATTGCAACTGGAATGAATGAAACAGAGATGTAGCTCTGGCTCCGTTGGTTCATTGGAGGTTACGTATGACAACTTGCCTCAGATGAGACTTACCCACGTCCCTCTCCATCCCCATGGACTGCAGTTCTATGAGGTGAACCAAAACAAGCATTTCCTAAGCAAGCTGGTCAGGATTGAACTAAACTGGCCTCAGGTGGAAGGCAATCTCAGTATATTCCACAATAACTGTGCCAGCAGGCATGGTGCAGAGTTACAAAGTCAACATTTTATAAGCCCCTTATGTATATTCTGTATTTGTACAGGGGAACAAGTATTAGCAACCACTATCAAAAATAATTTGCCTAGGAAAGGCATGTCTTTAAATAAAGGCCAAAGAGATTTATGCTGGAAGTCTTGGAAATGCTTTAAATTGGTCCTCACGGCAGGCTATTTGACATTCTGCATAAGGAAGAAATCTCAGTAAGTAGGAAAATCCCATATTTGAATTTGTAGACAGATTCTTTACAGGCTCTGTACATATTGTTACCAGCACAGAATCTTCTCCGGCTTCTCACTTGGCCCTGGTCTACACTAGGGAATTAATTTGAAACAACTCCCCTTATTTTGAAATAACAAGTGGCACGTCCACACTACCAAGCCCATTATTTCAAAATAAGGGGTCGGTTATTTCGAAATAACAACTCCTGCTTTCCAGGAAGAACAACGCTTATTTCAAAACTAGCCAATTAGCCCGTGATAAGACAGGATTTTCAGGTCTCTCCTCCACATCGGGCTTCTCTCCTGAGCCTCTGGTCTCTCGCTCCGTGTCTCTCTCTCTCTCTCACCTCCCTCCACCTTCTGCCTCTCTCTCCATCTCTTTCTTTCTCTTCTCCCCCTCCTGCCTCTCACTCTCCCTTTCTCTTCTCCTCCTCCTCCTGCCTCTCACTCTCTCTCCACCCCATCTCTCTCTTTCTCTTCTCCCCCTCCTGCCTCTCACTCTCTCTTCACTCTCCTCTGTCTCCGTCGGGGATGCACGTGCTCGGGTGAGTCCGGCTCCCCGCTGGACGATTCCCTCTTCCCGCCCCCCACCAGCCAGTTCCTCCTCCCGATTTCCCATGGCCAGCCTTGCCGCCCCCAATTCCCACCCCCGACCAGCTTTGCTTCCCGCCAGCCTCCCTTCCCCCGTTCTCCCCTGGCCAGTTACGCTGCCTCTGACTCCCCCCAGTTCTGCTTCCTGCCCCCACTCCCCTCCTCCCAGCCAGCCCCGCTCCTTTCCCTCCCCCCTCCAGCCCCCGATCAAGGATGTCCGTTTTTTTATCCTACCCTAGTGACATACACGGCCAGGGGGTGGGGCCGTGTACGTCACCGCCTCACCCCCTTTCCCTCCCACTGTGGCACTCGGCTGAGTTCTGTGCTGCTCTGCCGGGCCACCGCGGGGGAGCAAGTGGCCATTTGGACTCCCCCGCGGCGGCCCGGCTGAGTGGCGCAGAACTCAGCTGAGCGCTACAGCGGGAGGGGAAGAAGTTGGGGCAGTGACGTGCATGGGCATGCTGTATGGGGACCACGGGGCCCAAAGGGCCACTTGTGCCGCTTGCTCCCCTGCGATGGGCCGGCTGAGCGGCGCAGAACTCAGCCAAGTGCCACGGCATGAGACAACAGCACCCCCCAGAGGTGACTCGTAATGTTATAGTGTTACAGAGTCACAGACATTGGGCCACTATATATATGATAGGTATTTTGAAATAGCAGTAGTTTGGATGCTCCATTGGTGCTATTTTAAAAGTACTGTTTCCCAGAATCATTCAAAGTAAGTACTCCCCAGTGCTTCCTGGGGCTCTAAATCGAGGTAGCATGTCCTCTCTAAGGAAACCTGCCGCAGACCAATTTTATGGTTTCCCTGTGGTGTGGACACGCTATTTCAAAATAGTTATTTTGGGAGTTTTTATTTTGAATTAATTTCCTAGTCTAGACATGGCCTTTGGTGGCTACAAAATGCCTATTATTTTAAAACAGGCGAAATGCTCATTCATCACCTAGAAATGATAAATAGCTCAAATATTTTTACTGTGATGCCTCATCCACAGGGCTGGCAACATATTTTCCTCCAGGTCCCCTGGAAGGGATAGACTGAGCCTAGAGTGGAAGGGGTGGGGCTAGAGGCAGCCAGTTCTCAGGGCTGGTTGGACCATGCTTGCCTCCCTCAGTCAGCTCTCAGCGTCATCCTGCCCACATCCCATTGGTCCCTGGTGGTGATTTCAGGGCCCAGCACTCTGGCTGCTACTTCTTCCACAAAAGCGGCCCAGGGTCCCTTTTAAATCACCAGGCCCCAAGGCAAATGCCGCTCTCCCCTCCATTGGTGGTCCTGGTCATCCATAGGGTAACAGTCACAGAAGCTTTGGAGAAGGAAACAGCGGTGAAATTGAATCATTTTCACCAACTATTAAAATCAGGGATAGGTCTTCTAAACCATATACCTGAATCGCTATGTCGTCTGAAACTGGAAACTAAATCTGGATTAATATTTTCAGAAGCAGCTTCTTTTTTATTAGTGGCCTACAATCTTAACACCCGCTAATCTGCAATTTGCAAAGTTGGGATCAAATTTTGCAATTTTGAGTGCTTTCTCTTTAAAAGGCTGGAAAGGGAAAATGGCTCAGAGAATTGGCAATAGGAGATAGAGTCCTTGATTTCGAAGTTGTTGAATGACTATGGTAGCAATCAAAATCCCTGCCATGTGAGAGCTGTTCAGAGATCTACAGAATGTGAGTTTGTATTTCTCAAGGCAGTTCCAAGTGAGCAGGTATCTATAACACACATACACACACAAAAATGGAGCAAGTGATTTGCGACAGAAGCACTTTTTTTCTGCCACCTTCAATATATTGAGTTGATTTATAGCAGCATACCTTATGATCATAACAACATTTATATAGCAGTTTACATTTGGAAAGCACAGTGTAAACATTAAGCAATTAGCTCATCTCTCAAAAGTTGTAATTCAGCTGGAAAACAGTTTATTTTGTAGTACCTGCTTTCCCAGTTATTGTAAATAAAAACCAGATATATTTGCACACACATACACACCAGGGCTAAACTATTACCCACTTTCATTCCATTTTGTCTCTGCTGATTTTTCTCTCAAATTCTTCCTCATTTTTCCTCTGAAATAACGTAAGTCTATTTGGTATCACTAGATGGCAGCACGTACACACAAAAAGAAGTCTTTTCTGCTGGCCTACAAACAAAGACTGGAGAAAAGTCTTCTTATATGTTTTGTGCTCTGGTACCTCCCAGGGTATATAGTCATAGGGCAGGACCCCATTGTGCTGGGCACTGTACAAACACGAAAAATCAGAAATATGCCAAGATCATTGAATGTGCAAGGAAGGAACAAAAGCCTTAGGAGATATTCCCTCTCCTTTGGGCTGAGATGGGTAACCTACTGGTGGAGTTGGTGCTGCTGTTCCTATATTGTCTCCTGGACTTGCAGGGGAAATTGTCCATTTCTCTATGATTCTCTCTTTAACAGGTTCATCTCTTTTCCTCTTTTGGTTCCATTTGTAACTCATCCTCAAAGGCCCATCTTGGCAGGATGAGTCTCACAACTCTCCCACCAGCCACAAAGGCCGTGCACAGGTGTGTGCATTCTCACAGAAAAGTATGTTGTAGGAGGGAAATAATGGGACTTGCATCTATACTATGGGGTTTAACAGAAGCAGAAGGACACTGTCCAGGAGGCCGGATCATGCCCTACGGATCTCCTCCTCCCTTGGTTCAGTGGCAAAATTGCAATGATCGTATTAGCTCCTGGAGCTCTCCCTTAAAGAGAGGCTCAAAAACATGGAGGAAATCTGCGTGGCATTAACACTCACTGGGTAAACCATGTTTCCTCCTCCTCCGCCCAGCTCACTGATGCTATGGTGACTGGGACCTGGTAAGAGATCCTCATTGGTCAGGAGCATCTCAGAAGCCCAGAGACTTTTAATGGATACCCTGGTCAGAAGCTCTGAGAACCACCCAGATCTCAAAGTTTCCATGGTGTCTGATGAGGTGAATGCCCTTCTTCCATGCTGGCCCCATCTCTATCCTGATGGGAAAATTTGCTGGGACATCCACAGGGGAACCTCACAGTGCTTTCTCCATCTGGCCTTCTCCTGGGTTTTCCTGTGGGAGTTGCAGGATCTGCCTAAGGAATTTTTGGCTTTTTAGGGGTGATTTTTCTTCCAGTGCCCACATAATCTTCCTTCTTCAGGCAAAACATCTCCATTGGTTCAGTTGCCACTGGAGACATCCATCAAAGTTGTACTTATGAATGCATCAAGCTGATTTGCAGCTCTGAGCAACAATTCAACCACAATAACAAATTCAATTTGCCTAAACATCCCCATGAGTTGTCTGGGTGAGGCACAAGAATTGAATGTGCTTTTATAGCTCTATCAGCTCAGCAAGCACAGTTCTAAGTTCCTTTCCATCAAGTCAGTAGAAATGTTGAAAAGGAAGGTACCAAACACTCATTGTTCAAGTCTGAGCTTTAAAGGGACAGAAAAACCCCCCATTGTGTTTAGAAACAGTCTATATTCCTTTTATAGGCCACCTACATTTTTCTTTCCTCTGATAGAAAGGACAGCTACATGCAAAAACAACAAAAATGAGAGTTTTATTTCACACCCCATGTAACCTGAGCTCTATCTTCCTAATCTTCTGCCTGTGGCAACACAGTCTAGTTACTGTGATAGTCTCTATCTTGGTCAACATACCAGGGGATCACAGCAAGTTTTTAAAAACAAAAACAAACAAACAAAGAAAATCAAAACAAGCTGCTACAGTTTGAGCTAAAAAGCCACTAATGGCACTACCGGGTAAATGCTGCAGTAGATTCATATACCCCACAGACTGTGCACAGAGGAGGAGTTTTAAGCCTGTACCTATCATCCTTCTGTCTCATCATACTGGTTGGCGAGTTAACATAATTTAGCTTTGGGAACAGTTTTTAAATCTTGCCAGAAAAAAAGGATTGTTTTTTTAAATGAAACTCAATACACATTAACATTTGTTTTTAAAATAATTAAAAAGTTTTCCATGAAAGGAGGATTTTTATTCAAATGGGGCCTAACCCTACATCCACTGAAATAAAAAAAATATATGTCTATTAGCTTTAATTGGCTTTGGATTAGGTCCATCTTCCACATCTCCTGTCCTAGTGTTGCAACCCCAAACAAAAGTATTAGACTAGTTCCTGATGACTAGAAACTAAACTGAAACTGACTATTCTAATTTTACTGACAAATCCCAGAAAAATGCAGAGGAAACAACCAGCAAGCATTGTGCAAAATAAATTTGGTTTTAAAAATTCTTTGAATAATTTAGTACAGGGAGGGAGATTTTTAAATCAATCTGTCCATCTATAAGGCACCTGTCATGTGAATATTTAAGGACTGATGCTAACAGAAGACTTTTGTACTGGCAGTCTCTTCTTGGGATTCTAAAGACTAGGTTCTCCTGGAAATATTTTTCTTTCATTACAAACAAGTGAAGCAGACACCCAGTAAATACAGAATATCAAAGCAGAATTAATTTGATAGAGAACTGGCCACATTCCCTCATAGTGCAAACCCCACTAAAGTGATCGGGAGTTATGCCGGGGATTAAATTGCCTAATATTTTTCATGAGGCGTCAGCTGCTCTTTATGACAAACTGCCTCAGGCAGGACTGCAACTAGGGCAGGTTCAAAGAGAACTGTGTGAATCCAGAAGGAGCTGATAACATTTCTCCAGAGGGAGCTGTTTCTTAACTTTGAAATCTTCTGCTTCATGCTAAGAAGTGGGTTTTGCACTTGGCTTTTCAAAATCTTCAATGGTAATTTTTTTGTTATTCTAAGTTTGCAACAAGTAAAACAGAAAACTTTTCAAAACTTCCTAGTTGCACCTTTCACTCTCACAATCCCATTATCCACACATTGTTCCACAACAATCAACAATGCTCCACTGGACATGGCTATGTCTATACAAATATTGATTTATCATTGAGAACGAGGGCATATTTTTTGTGATCTTATTTTGTCCATATACAAACAGATCTGAGTGCAGTTCCCTGAGCTGGCACAGACTCCCTGGGTAACCTTGGACAAGTAATTTAATTTCTCTGTGCCCCCATTTCCCTTCCACAAAAAAAGAAATAATAGTGCTCTCTTAGATTGTCTTATCTCATAGGCCATAGATTTTTCTTGCTACATGCATGAATAGTGTGTAGCACAATGGGATCCAAATTTCAGATGGCACCTTCACGCATTGCTGGAATATAAATACACATAACAATAAAAGTGCAGCAATAATACAATATTGGGCACTCTACAAACACTGTTGATAGATAGCCAGACATATGTTCCTATTTTTGACAGGTGCCAATTTATATTTAGCCCTTTAATCCGAGCCTGTTACCTTTCTAAAATTTACCTCTGATCTCAGACCGTCTTTCCTCCAGTGCAGTTGTAATTTCTGTCCTATCTTTTGCCATCTCTCTCTAACTGAAATCCCCAGCAAGTGTCTTTGTTCATCCTGAGCGCTCATTGCCACAGGTTGGTTTCTTCCTGACTATCATGTAAATAACTGACCAAAACCTTGTATGTTATCTGTGCTAGCAGTTTGCTTCCACTTCAGTGATGGCCTTTCACTTCAGTATAGACTCCCCCTTCCCAAAGAGGTTTCTTAGGGTACGTTTACACCGCAGTGTTATTTTGGAATAACTGATGCTACACTACAAGCAGTTATTTCAACATAATGTCAAAATAATGTCAAGCTGGAGGACTTCTTATTCCAACTTCTGTAACCCTAATTTTACAAGGAGTAAGGGAAGTCGGAGGAAGAGTGCTGTCTCTCAGACCCCCTGTTGGGTAGACAGTGCCAAAAAAAGCCCAAATAAGATATTTTGACTTAAGATACGCAATTGAGGTAGCTCAAGCTGTGTAGCTTATTTTGGCTTTAGCCTGGTTTCACGAGGCATACCTGGGCCGATGAAGAAAGGCTTCTTTGTCGGTGCGTCCCGTCCAGACTGCCCCGATCTGCCGACAAACAGCTGATCGGGAGAGCGGGGCAGCCATTTAAATTTAAATGAAGTCGAGATTATTTTAATCGCGGGTTCATTTCCCTCTGCCGACCTGGCTAATCTACATGCCTCCGTCGAAGGAGGCATGTAGTCTAGACACACCCTATATGACTGAGTGTGCTGAACCATAAACACAAGATGGCGACTTCCAGCTATTATGAGCCAAGGGGGATGCTATATAGGATGTTGTTCCTAGGATGAGTCCCATGCAAGTATGATCTTACAGGAATGCTTCACAACACTGCTGTCTCCGACCTCACATTTCCCTCTATTTTATTGGCACTGAGATTATTTATTTATTTATTTAAATAAGTGATGAGGGCATGGTTACCAGTAGCAGCTGGCCAATAAGACTCTGCTTTAGAAGACAGACCGCTGACTTACTCATCGAAATACTCATTTCACAAGTGCAATTATTGTTCTTTTTTCTCAGTCCTGGCCTCCCACCTGTCAATAATGAACAATTAATGAGGGGTACGGGTAGGATAAGGAGATTTATGTAGCCAGATGTGAATATTTTTTCATATTCGAAATAAAATGTCTATGTGATGGGGTGGGGTCACAGAAGACCCCTAGGGGGTGCTTCCCAGGGTGCCCACCAAGCCACTGACACTTGTCTTCCTACTCTCTGGGGCTTCTCAGTGCCCTGTCCTGCAGGACCAGCTCCCTGATCTCCCCTAGGCAAGGCACAGAGCTGAGATCACTGCCCACCTACCCCCAAGGAGAACAGACATACTGAAATTCTTCAGGTCAAAGGAAAATGCAGTTTGGGGCCCAGCTTCTTGGGATACCACTCTCCAAATGGGATCAGAACCCCAAATGAATTATGTAGATAAGCCCGTGATTATAAGTGAGAACAGGCAGAGCAAAGTGCATTACAAATTTAAAATAGAAGAAATTGCTTAGCTAATGCTAACACTAAAATCTCAGTACAAACTTATTACAAACTCACCTTAAAACTCTTCTTTTTCCAGCCAAGCCTTCAAAACCAGGGAAGACTCCTTTCCTTTGGAATGGCATGCCAGCCAAAGACAAAAAAACTCCTAACTTCCTATTATTGTATAGATACCACCTTTCCATGTACAGTTACTTGGTCCACCCCTACCAGTTGGGGTGCACATGTGTCTTCCTAAGACCAACCACTGCTAAGACTTAACAGACAACAGTAACTGTTTACAGGTGATTACCTAGCAATTGAGTCATCCCCGCATTGGAAACACCCTTGATGACTTTCATTTGCACATATGAAACCATAAAGCATTCTATACTCCATATGTCTAATTTTACACACAAGAATGATACATGCAACAAAATAAGATCTACAGACCCAGCGGGTTATGGCATCAAGATCGATAGCAATTTGTCCCAAGCATCTCTGAGTTATGCATATTTGTGTCCATAAGTCCATTTCATAAAGCATGGGGGAGGTCCATCACAGTTGATATTTAGAGAAAATCTCCCCCCTCATCTCCTTTATTTATCAATCCATTTTGATCACATTTGAAGTGGAATCAGTTTTTCCTTCTTTAGAGGCCCCTCATATTGCGAGACCCTAAACTGTAGCTTAGTTAGCTTATGCATTAAACTCTCATTGAAACCCTTACAAATAGCCTGCCCAGGACTGGGGGTGCCCCAAACACCTCCCTGCCATCCTGAGCTGTCTCTCTGTCCTTCAGCCACTGCCAAGGGTCTGGCTCAAAGTTTTTCAACTATTTATTTATTGGATTGTCTATACCTAGGCTCCTCAATTGCTGATTTTTAGAAACCTGCTCCCCTGCGATGCCTCATTCAAATGAGTCCATGCTCCTCCTGCACAAATGGTCTAGATGCCCACTCTGCTCAAGAAGATGGTGACCGGACTTGCAGGCATGACAGGTCCCAAAGTGCTCCACTCAAGACATGGGAACACTCTCACTTTCCATCCTTGAATGTTCACAGTGGTTCAAGAACTGCAGAGACCCCCCAGGATGCCAGGAGATAATAAGGCCTCGACTGTGAAACACCATTGCAACATAACAGCATCTATGCATCCCCAAAGGAAATGACAGGCCTGGGAGATGCAGCACAAGCTTCCCCTCTCCCCACTGCCCTACCAGTGTGCATCAGTCACATCCACTAATGAGGACTATCTGTTGCTCTGCAGGCTTTCGGTGCCATCTCTACTGAGACTTTCAGTGAATGGCATTGTTGTGCCGGGACTCTGTTGAGCCCAGGTGTTATAGACTCATAGACGCATAGACTTTGAGGTCAGAAGGGACCATTATGATTATCTAGTCTGACCCCCTGCACAGTGCAGGCCACAGAATCTCACCCACCCGCTCTTGGAATAATCCTCTCACCTATATCTCAGATATTGAAGTCCTCAAATGGTTTAAAGACCCCAAGAGGCAGAGAATCCTCCAGCTGTGATCTGTGCCCCATGCTACAGAGGAAGGTGAAAAACTTCCAGGGACTCTGCCAATTTACCCTGGAAGAAAATTCCTTCCCGACCCCAAATATGGCGATCAGCTGAACCCTGAGCATGTGTTGAGCTGGCAGGCCTGCCAACAGGGGAAGGGCAAAGGGGACAATTACCCCAGAGCCCCATAATTCAAAGGGGCCCAGGGCACGGTGGAGCTCCGGGCTCTTTAAATTGCTGCCAGAGCTCCACAGCTGGGTGCTCTGTGCAACTCTGAAGACTGCAAATGGTAACAGGTAGTGTGCCACAGTCCAGGTGGTGCTGAGGGCTGGAACCTCCCCCGCCTTGCCCGGAGCCCCCACAGCAGCTGTCGGCCCCACAGTGAGCTGGGATTACTTAATGCCTTGTCCTCTAGGAACCATGCTGAAGTTACCACCAGCCTTCAGACTGGAACAGATTTCAAACAGGATTGATCTCAGCCACATTCAGTCCCATGATTAACATGTGAAAGTCTCTCTGCTCTGTTACTAATCCGCTGAGGCACTCAGTCCCCTAGCCAGAATAATGTTTCAAAACTCATAGGGAAAAAAAGAGATAGAAAAGGTCTAATTAGGCCATCTAGTCTATCCCACCTGCTGATACAGGTTTGGTCCCTACTGTCAGTTTAATGTTTGTTCAAGGTAAACAGAAATGATGTGAGAAAATAGATTCTTGCCTGATGGCAAATCAAAGCCCCTTTGTGTCTAACACAGTGGAGAAATTGATCAGGAAGAGTTCACGCTGAAGTGGAGTTTACCTCTAAGTCATTGCCAAGGTCATTGCAACCTTCAGTTATCTACTGAGGAGGGAAAACTTGCCTGCGATGAACTTTACAGCTGGGGTTTCCACAAAAAAGGAATTAAAGGACAAAATAACTTTTTAAAATATTTACTGCAGTAAATCTATGATATCTGGTGTTCAGATCAGTGTTTTTGAAGCTACAACTTCTCATTCTCCTACTTGGATCCCAGAATAAAAGCATTATGTGGAATTTTTGACATTACAGTCAGCTCTGTGGCAAGCAAGAGAGACTGTAAACATAATCTCAACGCTGGGTCTAGCTCGTTCCTTGAGAATTGCAGAGTATTTGCTAAACATTAATGAGGTAGATCCCTCACATATCCTCTGAGGCAGAGAAGCAGGGATATATGTCCCACAACTCTTACATGAAGAAACTCGGCATGAGAGAGAAGGTTAAATGACTTGCCTACGTTGCACAAAAAGTAGGTGGAAGAGAACTCGCATCTCCTTGCATTCAAATATTTTGCTTTATTCTCCCCGGGAAGTACTCCTTACCTGGAAAGATTGCTACCCAGCAGTAGTTGATAGGGAGGTTGGGCTGTGAAGGGAAACAGATTTTAGTCTGGCCCCATGGCAGTGTCAGAGGGACTTTCAAAGGCTAGACAGAGAAGGGAAAATGAACTACCATCACTATCAGTTTTTTCCATTAGAGCAGAGTTCAGACCATTGTTTGGGTTATAGGTGGGAAATGTGAGCAGAGGACTTTGTGCTCCAAGGCTGTCAGTCTGGCACAGCTGTAAAACAACATTCTTAAGAAGTGGCGATCCGTCATGCTGAATGTCCATAACCTCATTGCATGGCTCCATTCTAAGCATCTCCACTGGATTATTACTCATCTGTGGCAGCCAGATTCATTGTGAGCTACTGCCTGACCATCACCAGTCTGTGGCTGGACAGTGACCCCTTCTGATCTCAAGTCCAAATGCCAGAGCTCGGGGTGAAGGGGCCTTGTTTCTGAGGTGGGCAACAGGTCCGAAAAAGGACCAGTTGGCACAAAGGGTGGCTAATAACTTATGTCCTCTGAAGGCCAGTCTCAGTGTAGCATCCCTATTACCGAGACTTTCAAGCCATCTGACACTCAGGCCTCATTGCTGGCAGTGCCTATAGAATGTCTTCACCCTTCTTGTTTAAGCATCAGCCACGTTTCAGATCCACATGAGAGGACTGGACATGCGCAAGTTTGATAAATCCATCAATTTATATAGCGTTTAACCTTCTTCTGGCTCCAGACCCTAGGCAGGTCTTCCATGGCTGAGGCTGCTTAACTATTTCTGCTTAGGATGCCTGGCTGGTTGTGTCTGATGGATGGCAGGTTATTGCCTACAGTGGTCAGCACAAAAATGGTGACACAAGACATCTGTGCTTCCTAACAAACTGGCACCATTCACCAGTAAGAAACTCGCCCTAAATTAAACTAAGCCCCTAAAAAAGAAACACAAAGATCCTGCACAATCAGCAAGAATAGCAGGAGGAAGCCAGGAACTGACTGACCTCATACAGCAGATTCTATGGTTTGTAAAGGTAAATAGGTTCCAGGGGGTAAATTCATGTTAGGTTTGAGAACAGAACATTTTCTGCCTTTTCCTCAGTTTCGCCATTCAGAATCTGTTCAGAAGGGACTTTTCTGGTCTGCATCTTCCTCTGCTTTATTTTTCATGTTCGTAGCTTCCTTTGATGTCATATTAGCTACACAACTTGTCTGGCTGTCAGAGAGAGGAGCTATAAATAGAAATTTGCATTCTACTGTCTCCAATTTAAATGATGGAAAGCGAGGGATTGCGACGGGGCCCCGAAATAGGCTCTGGCTTCTCCATGTTACTGCACCAATCATGGGGCCACATCTCCACATCACAAGGCCCAAAGTAAATTTGAGGGGCCCAATTCTATGCCCTGGGACAACTGATTGAGAGGTGGGAACATTTCAGCACAGTCCCAGAAGTTAAGTCTCAACTATAGGGCTAGATTCTCTGTTGCAGTCAGGTGGCACAAGTTGGCAGGAGAGCTGGCAGATTTTCTGGGCCCTTGGGCCCGGTGGGGGCGTGACTCCACACTCCTGGAAGGGGTGGGGCCTCAGGTGGAAGGGCAGAGCTGGGGCAGACAGCCCTTAGCACCAGGTGGAACGTGTTGTGCTGCAGCCTCTCCTCCCCATCCCCCACCCCTCACAGCCACCCAGAGCATGCCGCATGGTGCTCCGGCGGTGACTGAAAGGGCCTACGGTTCTGGCCACCTCTGTTACTGAAGGAACAGTAGTAGCTGGGAGCCCCGGGCCCTTCTGAATCACCAGGCCCTGGGGCAACTGCCCCATTTGTCTCCATCGGTGGGCCTGCAAGGGGTCTAGAGAGCTCCAGACCTGTCTCGATGAGAATTCTCCCATTGTGGGAGCTGGTGCAAAGCCTGCATAGCATAGCCTAACACACCACCACTCCACCTCTTCCCTGACCACATGGCGTGCAAGTCAGGGCATGGAGCGGGCATGGCTAGAACAAGCAGCACTCTAACTAGGTTTAATTGGAATACAGTCCCATATGGGCCATTCCTAGGTGCCACTAGCAAGCAGAGGTCCCGGGATGCTTTAACCTACACCATGGTCCAGGCATAACTGTCTCCAAGCTAAAAGCGAGGAGAAAGGAAAATAACCTGAGTGTTTGCTGACCACCAGCTCTTGAGCTATCCAGGAGAAATCGTGGTGAATGATCGGAATCATCACTGTGGATTATCAGAGTAATCTCTGCTGCGATGCTTCACTTTCATAATACTGGCCCACTGTTTCCTTACATCCCCCCTGTCTGGTATATTTACCTGCTGACTCTTCTCTTCTATGAGATTGGGGTTGAGATCTTCTTTATTTTAATGTTTTTGTTTGCTGCCTAGTAAAATAGGGCCTATTCCCTGAATGAGGCTGCTGGCACGGCAATAGTACAAATGCATAAAATAATAATGTATATTTCGAGTAAGCTCAAGCAGCTCGTTTTCTCCCAAGCAGCTGGCAAAAAACAGCTCACTCAACTCACAGAGAAGAGCAGGCCTTCTGAAGGAATGCTCCAGCACAAAGCAGAGAGAGGAGTTAGGGTGGGATTTACAGACTAGCTGTCCTTGAAAACCAACGATTCATCCCTCATCAAGGTTATTAAGCAATGAACGAATTATTCAAGTCTCAGACAATATGAAGCAAAATTACAATGTCATAAAACTACTAATTACCAGCCTCGCAACTTACACTATTAGGCAAGAATAATTATTATCCACAATGAAAGCATGGACCTTCCAGGGAGACAGCATCTTAAATCACAGCAAACTTTAATTTAAATTGAAAGTCCAGAAAAGACCATAGCGGCTAAGCTCTCAGCTATCTGGCCAGGTGGCGTAATTATACTGTATTAAAAGACAGCCTCAATCACTAAACTAAATACTTGCAGCTTAACTTACCACTATTCCATCTTTTACTTGTCAGATTATGTAACTGATATTTGCACCAGAGGTAAAAAGAAAAACAAAAAATGTGACAGTGTTGATGCCATTGCCATCTCTTAAAGCTTTCCACAGGTTGTAAGGCAGAGAAGGTCTCAAAGCGGTATATGTAACCACCCCAGTCTGTAGTCTGGTGACCTGTGTGAAGTGGTCCCTTTACCTACAGGCTGTAGCTGGGAGCAGAGCAATTGATTTCAGGATTTCACCCAAAGTGTGTAAATGTTTCACCCCACACAATTATGGAGCCGAGTCTCTTTCTCCTGCATTTTTCTTTTCTTTCTGATGTTTCCAAAGAAACTTTTCCATGGCCGGCTAGCTTTAGAGAGAACACGGTGTCTGCAGGGCGGAACAATTGCCTAGGTCCTTGTTGAAACGATGATAATTTGGATCATTGCTGGTCCTTGACTTGTGTCTTGTGAGCCCATACAAGGGTGGAGCAGAGGGAAGGGCTCTGCAAATGTCCTAAACTAGGAGGTCATCGACAACAAGAGTCTTTTCTCTGCTCCACATCTAACATCAAGCAACATGAAGTAGCTTGAATTTAATTTAATGTCACTCATTGGGGGTCATCCTTAGGATTTATGGGGTCCTATGCAGTACCATTAAATGGGTGCCCTTATAGCCGGTGGCTGCAGGGGGGAAGGGATGATGTTTCAGAGATGTGGTTTTATAATCATCAGCAACACACTAATGAAATATTTTTAAAACAAATTTTAAACCAAAGTTCTGTTGACTAACACAGTAAATTTAGAAACTGACAGGATATCCCCGGGGTTAGCAAATGCCAGTTAAATGGCTTCATTACCACTTGAATGGCTCTTTCACAGGTTCTGTTGATAGGTCTGGCTGGCTTTTTAACTTTTAAGTTAACAAGAGCCTCTCTGGAGGAAGCAGAGCCACAGAGCAGGGAGAGGAAGAGGTAAGTGGGTGGACATTAAGACCCAGTGTTGCTCCAAATTTGTGAGTGCCCTACCCAGCTGCATAGTCTGAATATAGGTAAGGATGGCCCTGCACTCATTCATATGTAGACAATCTAGGTAAACTACTCCTCATCCACAGCTCAGAGCCTAACTTCAGAGGGGCTAGAAATGCAAAGCGGTTTAATCAAAAGGCAACTGGGGCTGGTTGGCTGCTGTGGTGATATGCGAATGTCCCACAGAAATAATTTTAGTTTCAAAGACTTGACAGCCAGGACTTGTGTGTTTAAATTGTACGACAGAAACAAAAATGAGAATCCATTTGTCTAGAGAGTCTTCCTCTCTGATGTCACATCATTTTTATCTGTTCCACCTCCAAAGTGACTCAAATCAGCGTGGTGACATTTGTCACGATGAAGGCAGTTATTAATAGGCTGCATATTTATGAGGCTCCTTTACAATGCAAATTGTACTTCTCACTGAGCTGACTTCCTACCAGCTTTTGGACCACTTTATCTGCATATTTCTGACATCTCACCCCTGCATGGCATGAATTTCCTTAGAGGAAGGAAGAAAAAACACCCCAGCCTCATCTGGTCCTCTCCAGAGCTCAAAGTCTGAGGCAGACAAAAAAATTATTACTTGAAATACAGGAGCAGAGTTGCAGAGCACACTCTGTTCTAGCAAGAATGCCAATTACATTATCCTTGTTTGGATACTTGTTTGAGTTATTATTAACACAGTGAACAGTATGAGCCCCACAGAATGGCTAATATAGTGGGCGCTCTTTTTCTTTCCATCCTCACAATGGGGGAAGTTTCTGATGCTCATGTCACAGATACACATCCTTTTGTTCATCTATTATTCATCTGTCCACCGGTCTAGTCATTGCTCTATTTGTTCTCTATTTAAACGCTGGGAATAGTAATAAGATTCAGTTCAGTTCTACCCAAGTAAGTCTTGGACTCTCCAGAATGGTTGCCTGGTGGGATGTCTATCGAGAGAATATTTCTAGTGCTCCTTTATGGGGGTGGGGGAGAGTCCAGAGCAAGCAGATCAACTGCACTATAAGTGAAGGGAACCAGGCTCATCCTGAACTCCAGTGGTAAGGAAGTCCATAGATGTGACTCCTTTACCAAGAATCCTTCACCTCCATTATCTTTGATAGTTCTATCCACTCTCCATAGAGGGAGAGGCAGTCTTTGATGGTCTATGGTGGAAGTAGTGTTTTCTCCATAGCACACTTAGAAGCAGGTGATGTACCAGCTGCATGGACTTCATGGCCTACCCTGGGTAGTACCCAGTGCATAACTCTAGCCTTGAGGTGACAAAAGCATGGAACATCCATTCCTCATCTAACATGACCTGGAGACAGAATTCTGCCATGAAAACCAGTGGACAGATGTTCTTCAGTTCCTCAAATGCTTTTCTTCTATTAACATCTTATCCTGGTATCCTGAGCCACTCTGGTTATAATCTTCTCCAGAAATGCTGCCCTTCTGCACTAGATACAAAAAAGGCTGTTGGTTTGGGATCCATTGCCTTATTGATGGCATTGTGGACATCACATCAGCTCCACCTTGCAGTTTTACATAAACATGTTGAATAAGAGAGAAGGATGGATTGAGAGCAGAAAGACTCAAGATGCGAGAGTCCTTGGGACAGATGAGCGGCATCTTGAAAGAACTTTCTTGGGATTATGAGAGATGAATAAGCAAGGTCAGGTTAGTACAATTCTATCCACATCTGCAAGGTCTCAGAAATGGCAAATTACATAGTCTTCAGTATCAAGGTAACCCTCTACCCCCAAAAAATCATCAAGCAATGTTAGCATGAAAACTTGAGCTTTGCCCACCACTGCAACCAGCACCACCTCTAGGCAATGTCCGAGCATGAACTCTGTTTGGAAGGGAGGTCTAAAATATTGACAAGATCAAATGTTCCTGAAGGAGCATTTGGAGATTGGGCTTACTTTGGCGAGATTGTTAATGTCAAGTGATGGGTTTTGAGCATCATCTGAATTAATGAACATTTTAGAACAGGTTGTAGATTGATCTCGCTAAAGAAGGAATTGACAATGTTGGTGACAATTTGCAAAATTTAAGTAGGACTTAATCGGTTCCTTTATCTTGTGCTGGCCCACTTCATGGGACAGCATTTCATTCTACACCTTTCAGTAGTTATGAATGGCAAGAACTCACTTTGTAGGTTGCGACATGGACTTCCTTTATTCCAGTTCCTCTGCTTGTTCTATGTGCATATTTGCCTCTGGAATGTCTGATGTGTGTTCTTCACAATAGGAAGCAATTAAGCCTCAAAATGGGCAATCCATATTGTTTAAATGGCCCTATTCTGATAATTAAGAATTCAAAGAAGCTATGGCCAAGGAAACAAGATCTCTGTCTCCTTCACAGCAGCTTCATGGGATTATATGAACTACTTATATGGAGCCACTTACATACAAAATCAGTTTTGCACGCATCTCATGCCTTCAAGCTTCATCCATTTAAAAAGAGATCAAAGTCATCAGCAAACACCTGAAGGGGGCTATGGTGAGGAGGGGAAGTCTGGAGATTAGACACCCGTAAAGGTTATTGCTTGAAGCCTGTATTGGGGATAGCAAGCAATCTTCATTTCAAGCAATGAAAAAAGAAAGAAAATGCGGGGGGAGGGGAGACTCAAAAGAAAATGTGTAAATCTAAATCAATGCACAATACAAACAAAGACCTGAGTTTATTCTGTCTTTCAGATGAGATCAAGGTTCTGACCTTTTTTTGCACTAAAACGAATGAATGACATGAATACCTACACGTACAACACAGAGCACACTGTGAGCAGTTGTTGAAAATATTCTGTGCCCACATCTATGGATGGATTTTCAATAGTTCAGCATTAATATACAAAACTCTTCTAAAAATCAACCCATAAATATTGTAATGAGAGCTTCTGGGTGCAAAGCGCCTCCATTTAGGCACCCAACTAAGGGCCAGACTTTCAAAGCAAAGATCTTTTGAAAAACTTGTCCCATTTGTATGTGCTGAGCTCTGGAAACTATGCCTGAGGTCTTTTGTAAAATACATATACAGAGTCCAAGCAATGCATGTATTCACACACCTTGCATTATTTCTAAATAAATTTTGATATTCTTTAGGGGCAAGGGTGTTAGAGAAGTGTAACTTATTACTCATAACAACAACCATCACTTTGGGCTATTAAGCCAGAACACAGACTCAGGCCATCAGTCCTGATATTTTACTATTAAATAGAGACTTTTGTGGTGCCAAATGTATTAATATGTAGATGATATCAGTACTCTATGAGGTACTTACCCAAGTGCAGACAGCATTTAAACTGGGACCTGTTGTTTGTCCCAAATTCACGATGCAGATGTAGATGCATTATTATACTCCTATTCTGCTCCCCTTTTTGGTTCTTTGTTTACTGTTAAGCTAAATGATCTCATTAAAACTCCACAAAGGAAATTTATTTTTGGGCCAGCCAAAGGCCAGTAATCAGTGTCTGAAGACAGTCATCTGCCTTCCTAATGGACCACAGTTACTTGTGCACTGCATTAATTCAGCAAAGAAGCTCTCTGATTGTTATCACTGACAGAGAGGCATCTGTAACTTCAGCAGCCATTGAACTGAACTATCAGCTCCTCCCATGGAGAAAAGCTGAGTTTCCTCTTCCTGTGTCCCTGTCTTCAGTAAACTTCCTCCCTATAATAATTTATGGGGGCATATATCAATATATGGCACCCCAACAGCATAGGACCTATCTTAGTACCATACTGCTCTTCATAGCACCTGTGCGTTTCCCATGCATTTAAAAATAGGGGAAAAGCATTTTTCTCGGTCTCATGTTCCAGCTGGAAGAAGAAACACATGTCGATTAATGTGTGGGTTTCATTTGTTTGTTAATGCTTGCATTGCATGTTTGTGTGTGAGAGTGGGTGTGTTGTGGGGAAGCTTAGTCAAAGAAGAGAGTTCTACATTTAGTTCTCAATGTGGCAAGGCCCTGGGACATCTTCATCTCTGACCAGAAGGATTTCCATACTCTTGGTCCAGCTCATCTGAAGGTTCTGTCTCCTGCACTCACAAGTTTCTCTTGCTAGTCAACAGTTCCTGGCTGGTCAGTATCTTAATCCTGTTTGCGTGTGTCTGTAGGGGGTGGGGGAGATGATGGAACGTTTACACATCAGAGCAGAGATTTAGAACTGGAGATCCAGTGCAGAAAAAGAACCCCTGTGTGATAGATTGATGGTGAAGTGTGTTGCTAAGCAGAGGGGCTGCTGTAATTGAGACCTGTTGGAGGTTTTCCGGAGAGTGTGGTTTTACACCCACATATTATGAGCAGAAATAATTGAGACTGGTGGGTACTGCGTGGGTTCCAGTGGTCAAATAAAGTCTAAATGTACATGCATAAGTATGTCGTTTGTACACGATCCCAGTGACTGCTTATGAAAAGTAACCATGCAATCAGTCATGCATGTTTTTATGCAAACCTTTCCTTCTGGTTGTCTGAAAATTGGCTCCTTGTTGTTACACCAATTTCCAGTTTGGAGAAGGTATCCTCCCTGTCCAGGTTTCTTAGCCTGGTGTTAGACAAAACTCCAGGCACATCCAAAGATCGGGTTGAATTTCAAGTATGCTAAAAGAGCCACTTCAGTGTGCAGAAAATTGATTGAGTTAAAACACCTAATCATATCTGCAGAGAAATGTCATGACCCCTTTAAGTGGTAAGCCATTGGCAATTCCATTACATTGTGCCAGGTTAAACCAAGTTGTAATTGTTAGAAGTCTATACCATTTAACTCATATCCTTCATTTACATATTAGACACCCCCCCGCCCTTAGGCATCCACAATCTGCTGTGCTATTTTGTGGTCTCATAGATGAAACATTAGGACACAAATGGCTTTTTACAAATCTCTCAGTCAAATTTTCTTCATATTAGAAAACAAACATTTTTACCATTTTTAAGATATACAATGCTAGGACCCTATTCAGGGGGGTTTACTCAGGTCTTCATGACATTTTAATTTACACCAGTAATCCCCTTCATGGCCAGGCCTCTAACTAGCTGCCAAAAGGTTGTTTTCTGTTTAGTGGTGAAGTGCAGGGTTCAAATGGGATTGTTTTAAATATAATCATAAGGTCCAGGGGAACATCATTGAATTTTCTCAGCTGCTTTCCCTTGGCGTCAGATCATGACTTGCAGGCGTTGGAAATCACAGGGACAGATTTTGGAGGAAAACCCTACTGCTGCATGCCCCCAAGTTTCAGACTTTACCTGTAAATTTGTTGCTCAGGACACCAACTGAAATATAGGGTGTGTCTAAACTACATGGCTCCATCAATGGAGCCATGTAAATTAGGCTGATTGGCAAAGGGAAATGAAGCCGCGATTTAAATAATCGCGGCTTCATTTACATTTAAATGGCTGCCTTGCTGAGCCGACAAACAGCTTATCAGCTGTTTGTCGGCTCAGCGTGCTAGTCTGGACGCTCCCACGCCGACCTGAAAACCCTTTATTGACCTCTCCATTATGCCTCATAGGATGAGATTTACCGGGGAGGTCGATAAAGGGCTTTCATGTCGGCAGGGAAGCATCCAGACTGTCCCGATCTGCCGACAAACAGCTGATCGGCAGAGCGGGGCAGCCATTTAAATTTAAATGAAGCCACGATTATTTAAATGCATCCATCGATGGAGCCATACAGACACCTCATGGGGTTTAAGACAGCCACAACTAACTGCTATTTTAATGCTTTTAATGCTGGTGGGAACTCTTTGTAAATTAATTCCACAGAATTCCTCTGATTTTTTTTAAAGTAAATCAATCCCCTGTTAGGCAAGGTTCCTTGGAGCTCTGTTTGTGAGCATCAAAACCTTGGAATCAGCTGTGTAAGGTCATCCCATACTATTGTGAATAAATTTGTTGAAGTAAATAGGTGGCTACACGTTATGGGATTCGGTGCATTTCTAGTATGTGCTTCTGTGTTTGACTTTAAATGGGCTTAATTCCGATAGAAGTCAATAGGACTTAAGTATGTGCTTTGCTGAAGTGGAATGGATTTAAGCATGTGCTTAAAAGTTAAGCATATGTGTAGGGGCTCAATTAAACCAAGATCTACATAACTAAGAGAACTAGAGAGATACAGAGCAGCTGACAGTGCTGTCTGCATATCAGTGAGGTTTCTATCCAGTGAGCAGATGAAGGAGAGGAATTAGAAGAGGGAAAGCTGGATTAAAGTCAGGAGAGGAAAGGAGACAAATAGCTGTTCATTGAGCAGTGGACATTTGCAGAGTGACACATTCACTACCTTTGATGGAGAGGCCTCTATTCTATATGGATGTTTTCTTCCTTCACATGCTTCATTCTATTCTTTGGTTATGAATGATGGCTTAATAGTAAACTCATCAGAATCAACATCATTCCATTCATATTCCATAAGCAATGAGATCAGAAACTCCTGTTCTTCTGATTTATGTCAGCTTCAAAATCAGCTCAGAAAAACCCTTATTTTAGAAAGATAGAGAAAAAGAGGGCATGTATGCATACAGACAAAACCTCTCATTGCCAAACACAACAATGGAAGTTTATTGAACAGATAATAAGCTTGCTTTGCTTTCCATTTGCGATCCATCTCAGAGGTGAAGTTAAGGCATCTGCAGCCAGTGTCAATTAAAATGACTTACGATTTGTATCTGTTTTATTGTAGGCTCTCTCTCGCTCTCACTCTCTCTTGCTCTCTCACCATAAGGACTTGGAAATAAGCATGGTTTGGAGGCTAGGGCAGAGATTTCTGGAAGCCAGAAATTTTGGGTTCTATTGCCAATTCTAGAACTGATTTGCTACATGATCTTTGCAAGCCATTTAACCTCTGTCTAAAAGTCAATTTTCAATCAGTAAAATGGGAATAGTGGGATACTCGCCATTCTACAATGCTTTAAAGAGAGCTACGACATGGATTGTAGAAAGTGCCAGGCTATTAATGCAATGCTTTCAGAGATGGTTGAATGCAGCCCAAGAAGACACCATCTAAACAAGAGAATCATACCCACAGCAAAGGTGATACAATCATTATGCTAGTGGACAAACCCAATGACTGTTTGCTCTGGTGTATCACTCCAACAAGAATCGCCATCTGTTCAGATCATGACAGGTGCCTCTCTGATCAGATGGGGGCCCACGTTAACCAGCATATGGACAGGGCCCCTGCAGAAACACATCTACACCTCAAGCTGCTAGAATTATGTGTGGTCCACAGTGCATGCTGCCACGTCCTTACTCTCATAAGAGACAGAATGATATGAGCCTAACAGACAACATCACATGTGCTATATCAACCACCAAGGTGAGGCATGATCCCACACTTTATGTGTGGAAGCTCTAAAACTATAGAACTCGTGCATAAGACACAACATCAGTCTCACAGCATTATGCCTACTGGGCTGCGGGAATATTACGGCAGACACTCTAAGTAGACAGTTCTCCCAAGAACACAAATGGGAACCGAATAACAAAATAACACATCAAATTTTCTGCAGTTGTGGAACGCTGCAGAAAACACTGGCAGGCCTGTTTGTGACGTGAGCAAACAAGACATGCCCAAAGTTCTGCTCACATGCAGGACAGAGAGCACAGCCACTGGGAGATGCATTCCTTATTAGATGGAATGCCAATCTTCTATATGCCTTCCCAATTCCAAGAACCAAAAGGGCCAAGCTAATCCTCATAGCGCCAACATGGCTCAGGCTAACCAAGTTCCCTTATCTGGCTCACATAGTGCTATGCAAACTGTTCACTCTACCCCGCCTGCAAAATCTCCTCTTATTGGACAATGGTTGAATACTTCATCCAAATCTGGGCAGACTCCACTTGAACATATGGTTCCTTCATGACTCCATCTTTAGGCATTAACCTGTTCTGACCAAGTAAAACAGGTGCTGATTAATAGCAGGAAACATTCCACACACTCTACTCACCTCCATAAATGGAGAAGATTTTTCCTCTGGTACCACACAAAATAAATATTTGCACAACAGACCCCACTCCCAATGGATGACTTACTATCTCTAAAAAACTCAGGACTGGCTGCAAAGTCGATTAAAGTTTGTCCTGCAGCCATAATGGCCTTCCACGAAAAGGTGGATGGGACATCAGTATTCGCCCATCCCATTAGTAAGAGCTTTGAGACGGGGTTACAGAACATGTACCCACATATCCGTGAACCCACATTGGCATGGGACTTAAATTTAGTGCTCGAAGGTCTAAACAGAAAACCATTTGAATCCTTGGCATCATATTCTTTACTTATCCATGTGAGTGGTATTCTTGGTAGCCATCACACTGGCATGAAGATGGAGTGAAATGGGGCACTACTGGTTCACCTCCCATACACAGTATTCTACAAGGACCAAGTGACTTTTAGGACAGACCCTAAATTTGTGCCCAATCATCCTCATTCCACCCAAATCAGCTGATTCACATACCTACATTCCATCCAAAGCCATATAACAACCCACTGGAGGTCATGTTACATACATTAGATGTCCGTCGCACCTTGGCCTTTTAGCTGTACAGAGTAAAGGCCTTTTTTAAATCTCTTCATACTATTTATATAAATAACAGACAGATAAAAAGCTGTGGCTATTCCCACACAAAAACTATATTCATGGCTATCAAACTGCATCCAATTGTGCTATTCCCTATGTCACACACAAGCCTCAATGGGCATCAGAGCACACTCCATTAGAGCTGTAGCAACTTCCATAGCATTCCTGCACAATGTGATCATCCTAGACACATGCAGAGCCGCCATATGGGTATCTCAGCCCCATCCACTAGCTGTTATGCCATCACGCTTAGCTCAAGCACTGGCACATAGGTTGGATTTTTTAACCTATAGGCAGTAAAGCAAGCAATGAAGACTCTGGTCTCTGCTCTTTGGGCTGCGACTTATGGGGTTCAGCCATGATTCCAACAGAAGAAGTTAGAGGTGTCAGGCTCAGTTTATGAGCAGAACATAGGGAGCGATGAAAATATTGCCTGGCTTTGGTCACAGAAAAACACAAACAAGCAATGCACATTAGAAGCAAACCACCAAGTGACAGGAATCCACCATAGAATATGTGCACATAGAAGTCATAGGGTGACACTGCAGCTTGTGCAAATACACCTGAGCCACCTTTCTTCTAGCAAGCATGGATACCGGAGCAGGCAAGCCATGGCAGGACAGGCCTTCAACTGTAATCCTAGGTAAGTACTTAGGGTATGTCTACACATCAAAGTTAATTCAAAATAACAGCCGTTATTTTGAATTAACTTTAATAGCGTCTACACAGACAAACTGTTATTTTGAAATAAAATCGAAATAGCGGATCGCTTATTTTGAATTTGGTAAACCTCATTCAATGAGGAATAACGCCAAATTCAAAATAGCTAAATCAAAATAAGTGCTGTGTAGAAGCTTATTTCGAAATAGGGGGCCTCCAGCCCTTCCCAGGGTGCCCTGGTGGCCACTCTGGGCACAACCAAGGAAACTCTTCTGCTCCCCCCCCCCCCCAGCCCCGGAGCCCTTAAAGGGGTAGAGTCTGTTTGGCCACAGGGCCTGTGCCAGCTCCAGGTCTGCCAGTCCAAAGCCTGCAGGAGCTGCTCCATACCCAGTTGCCAGCATGAGTGAGCCAGCCAGCCCTCCACCGCTCCCCAGGAGCAGTCTGGCGCCTGCCAGGGGCAGGAAAAGGCTATTTTGAAATGCGTTTTATGTGTAGATGCATTATTTCAAAATAAATTATTTCGAATTAACTATTTCGAAATAAGATATTTTGAAATAATGCTGTAGTGTAGACATACCCATAGACAGCAAGCCCACACTGAGCCCTGTGCTACATTGGCTATCCGGATATTGGTTAGCTCACATATGTCAACAGGAACTGCTAACACACCCATGATTGCAGTGTAGATGTGCCCATAGAAACACCATCAGAGGTGGGTCAAGCATGTGTAAACATATGTGGTATGTTTTGTTTATTAAACAGCAAATGCAATAGTCTCTTTAGCTGTTGACTCTACTGGTCTTGCTTTTTCCCCTCTGGATAGGAATGTATTTCTATCGCACACTCACACAACACATAGTTCATCCTTTGCTCCGGCAGGAATATGTAGCTTTGAACTGATACAAAAGCCAGCAAAAGGAAACCCGCTAGAGCCTGACTTTTGAAGGCAAAGATCCAGCAACGGAAAAATAAATGAGCAATGGATGTGTATTCTAATGGACGCTGAAAAGGCTAATATGTTTTAAACCCTAATTTATTACCACTGAAACTGGCAATGGGATTCAGATACAGGAAAATGTTATTGGGTCTAAAGCTCCCGAGTCAGTGCATTTTCATGCTGACACATCCATTCTGTTGGTTGAAGGCCCAGGTTATATATAAATCACTTCAAATGGACAGTGTGCATCAGCCAGAGCAGATGGGCTGTTCAGCTACTTAGAAAACTGGAGCCTGGAACCAGATTAATACCAATGTTAATATTAGTTTTAGCACTGGTCTGATCTTTTCGTTTTCCTGATTATTTTTATATAAATTGGTTTGGAAGGTAATGAACTCCAATCAGCTCTTGGCAGACAGGAAAGGAGTCCTGTCAGGGAAGTTCTGTGCACGGGACTGTGCTCCAAACAGAATTACGCTAACTAAAGAGAATCACATTAATAGCTGATGTCACAAGGAAGCTAACTGCAGCGAAATGTCTAATGCGATCCAGTGGCTGGAGGTTGAAGCTAGCCAAATGCAGACTGGAAAGAAGGTTCACATTTTTAACACTGAGGATAATGCGGCCATTGGAGCAATCCCCGAACATTATCACTAGCAATTTAAAAAAACCCTGGATTTTTTAAAAAAATGACATGCCCTAATTCAAACAGAAATTAATTCAAGAATGCTCAAGAATGTGCTCTGAGTTATGCATGGTGTCTGACCAGATGACCACAGTGGTCCATTCTAACCAGCTGGGCCAACAGCTGCCATGGGCCCCGTGGCAAGGTGTGGAAGGGCCTGGCTCTGAGACCCTGGAAGAGGCAGGGCCTCAGGTGGAAGGGGCGGGGTCAAGGGTAGTCAGAGCTGCACAGAGTGGTGGAGTGGAGCTCCAGTGCTCTGCCAGCAAGTCAGAGGCTGGGACTCTGGTTGTTGCCACTGTGGCAGTAGCAGTGACTGTGTCTGGGAGCTCCAGGTCCCTTTGGATCTCTACAATTTGTCCCCTGATTCTAACCTTATGACTCTGTGGTCTTCTGTGAGCTGACAACCATGAGGAAGGGACTATCTGAACAGATACTATTCCTTAGTAGTAGTAGTAATTGCATTGACTTAGTGCCTAGTGAAGAGACACTAATTTTGGGCGGTTGTTGTGCTAGACACAATACAAAAATAGAGTAAGGGTATGTCTACACTACAGCTCTATTTCAAATTAACTTAATTCGAAATAGTTAATTCGAATTAAGCTAATTTGAAATAGCACATCTACACACAAAAACTATTCAAAATAGCATTTTGCTATTTTGAAATAGCACATCCACAGTGAGTGAACCCTGAACGGAAGTTAAGGCTGGCCGGAACCAGTGCTGGCAGGGCATCAGGTTAGGACTTTGTGTGTGGGGCTGCTGCCTGAGGCTAACTGAGCTCTGTGCTTACAGGGACCCTACCCCCACCCCAAACAGACAGTTCTCAGGGTTTCCCGCTTGCTTGTCTACCTCGATGGGGGACAGCAAAGCAGTCCTGTCTTGGAGTGCCCTGAGTGTCCGCGCTTGGGACACCACAGCACTCGGCCACATGGAGCCAGAGCTGCCCCTGGGCACACCGGTGTGTCTTGTGAGGTTGTTGCCATCAGCCCAGCTGCACTTGCTTCAGGCTGCCATCCGGGGGGGTCCTTCGGGGAGCTGTCAGTATAAGGAGGCCCTGCGGGAGAGTGCCCACCTCGAGGAGCCCTCAGAGCCACCCTGGTCCTCCCCACCGGGGGCTCGTGCCCCATTCCTCCCTCATGTCCTTCCACTTACCCGTCCTTAGCCCCCCTTCCTGATGTCAAACAAAAGACACGTATGTTCAAAAATAGAAACTGGGTTTATTGAACAAAACTGGGGGGGGGGGGGGGAAATGAACCTCTGGGGAGACTGGGAAAAGGAGGTGGAAGAGAGGAAGAGAGAGGGTGGGACAGGGGAGGGGGAAACCTGGGAGGAGGAAGCTGGAAGGGGGAAGCAAGGGGAAGAAGAAGGAGGGGCTCAGAGTTGGGGGTCTCACCGGACCAA
Source organism: Pelodiscus sinensis (assembly GCF_052426305.1). NCBI lineage: Eukaryota > Metazoa > Chordata > Testudines > Trionychidae > Pelodiscus > Pelodiscus sinensis. The sequence goes on from NC_143065.1 coordinate 33,215,059, forward strand.
CTTGATTTTCATGCAAACCTGCTCCTGGGTTCGCATGTGGCCTTTGGTGGCCAAGATGGCAGCTATCCTGCCATAGACGGCCACATTCTTCTGTCTAGTGCAGAGATCATGGACACTGGGGACATCCCCCCCAAACCTGAATAAGGTCCATGATCTCCACCTTGGATCAGGAAGGCGCCCGCCTTCTTCAGCCCCTGTTAGGCTCCTGGGAGCTGGCAGACTGGTCCTGGGGAGTGGTGGAGGGCTGGCTGCCAGTGGCTTGTTTGCTCATGTTTTGGGGCCACTGAGTCTGGGGCCCCGGTGACCACTGCTGGCCCTGGGCTGGCAGGCTTGGAGCTGGCACAGGCACTGTGGTCAGGGTCTACCCCTTTAATGGCTCTGGCACTGAGGGAGAGGAGAATAAGTTTTCCTGGTCAGGCCCAGAGTGGCCACCATGGCTCCCTGGGAAGGGCTGGAGGCCCCCTATTTTGAATCAAGTGTCTACACAGCACTTAATTGGAAATAGCTATTTTGAATTTGGCGTTACTCCTCGTAAAATGAGGTTTACCAAATTCAAATTAAGCACTCTGCTATTTCGAATTAAATTCGAAATAGTGGTTTGCATGTGTAGACATTATTGAAGTTCATTTGAAATAAGGGCTGTTATTTTGAATTAACTTTGCAATGTAGACATACCCTAAGAGAAAGTCCGTTCTGCAGAGAATGTATGATCTATATCAGGGGTGGGCAATATTTTTTGAGGGGGGGGAGCACTCGAAGAATATGACAAGTGGCCAAGGGGTGTACTCTTCCATTATATTAATGGAGGAGTTTTGGGGGTCTGGGATGGTGGTTGGGTGCAGAGGGAGCTTGAGGTAAAGGATTGAGGCGTGAGATCTGGGAGTTTGAATGAAGGGGGAGATTGTGACCTAGGCAGTGGACTGGGATGCAGGAGGGGGTGCAGGGTCTGGGAAAGGAATGTGATCTGAAGTAGGAGAAGGGAGTGCAAGATCTGGGAGGCAGTTGTAATCTGGGCCAGGAGGGGGTGCAGGGATTTGGGCTGTGGCCAGGGATAGTGGATTGGGGTGCAAAGTCTAGGAGGGGGATGTGACCTGAGGAAGGGTGAAAGAGGGGATTCGGTGTCTGGGAAAGTGGATGGGGGCTGAAGCAGGGATGCAGATGGTTTCAGTTACATGGGGTAGGGGTGCAGTAGGAGGGCAGAATGTTGAGGGTGGAAGGGGATGGCTCTGACTAGGAGATCTTACTTGGGCAGCTCCCAGCCAGCAGCCCAGAAGTTTCCTTAGCCAGGGTCCCTGACTTCCACACCTGTGCACATGCTCAGGGCAGCTGCAGGGGCCATGTTTGCTGCTGTGAACATGGTAAGCCTGGAGGATGAAGGGGGGAATGGCACTTCACATACTGCCTGTCTTGCAAATAGGCAGCTACTATTGGCCAGAAACCAGCCAATGGGAGCTACTGGAGGTGGAGGAAGCATGAGAAGCCTCTCGCTCCCGCCCCCCCCCCCCCCCGGGCTCTCAGCATTCAGAGACACACACGGCCCTGCAGCCAGCTTTACTGAGTGCCGAGCTGGGGGCAGGGCAGCTAGGGAGCCAACTGGGGCTCTTGTTGGCCAGATCTAGTGGTTTGGCAGGGCAGATCTGGCCTGTGGACCGTATTTTGCCCAGCCTTGATCTACAAAGACAAGACAAACAAAGGGTCAGGGGAAAGAGTCTAACATAAAAACAGATTGATTTGTTGCTGGCTTGTATCCTTGGGTGTGTCTAGACTACATGGCTCCGTCGACGGAGTCATGTAAAGTAGTTTACTCGACATAGTCAATGAAGCAGGGATTTAAATAATCCCCGCTTCATTAAAATAAAAATGGCCACCACACTGTGCAGACAATCAGCTGATCCGGCACAGCACGGCAGTCTAGACGCGGTGCGGTCAACGAGGGAAGCCTTTGTCGACCTCTCCGGCATGGACACCAGCAGCGACTGGTGGGACCACATCATCCTGGAGCGCTGGGGAGACCAACAATGGACCCAGAACTTCAGAGTGAAGACGGACATCTTCCTCGAGCTCTGTGAGTGGCTCACCCCTGCTCTGCAGTGACGGGACATGCACATGAAGCCCGCCATTCCCCTCCAGAAGTGTGTGGCCATCGCCCTCTGGAAGCTCTCCATGCCGGATAGCTATCGATCCATGGGGAATCAGTTTGGCATAGGGAGATCCACCATTGAAGCAGTGCTCTTGCAGGTATGGCAGTCTCAGCCACTGTGCCTGGAGGCAAGAGGGTGGGAGAGGGGAGGAGTAAACCTGGGAGGACGTAGCTAGAAGTGGGAGGCAAGGGGAGAAAGGGGGAGGAAAAGCTCAGGGTTGGGGGTCTTGCTGGTCCACCTGTCTCCACTGTGGGTGCGGAGGCCACGGTGTCCTGGGGGGGGAGGAAGAGGTGGAAGGGGGAGCAGGAGTGGGAGGAGGAGCGATAGCTTGGGCAGCAGCAAGGGCTGGAGTGGCAGGAGGCACCAATCTCTGCACCAGGGTCTGCAAGTGGTCGCAGATAGCAGTTCCTGCCAGCTCTCCCGCTGCAGCTGCAGGTCTTTGTGCAACCAGTGCCCCAGGATGCGGACCTGCCTTCGCAGGATCCCCAGGTGCTGCTGCTGGTACTTCTCCAGGTTCCGGGTCACCCTGTTGGCCCGGGTGCGGGAGGGTGGTGCGCCCTGCATTCACAGTGCTGCGGCTGTGGAGAAACAAGAGAAGTGGTCAGTTATCCCTGGGGAGACAGTGGGTGAAGCCCAGCTCCCCTCTGCAAGGCGAGAGAAGCCGTGAGATAAGTTGGGCCAGCACAACTGGCAATGACCTCACTTCTCTGCACACCTTAGGCCATAAAAGTGCCATTATCAAAGTCAATGCCCAAGTTCCAGTTGACTTACGTGGCTCAGACGCTGGCCCAGTCATACTATATATTTACATTGGGGAGCAGGATCATGGTTGCAAAACCAGCCTGGAAGCAGGTAGTAGCTGTTTGGTACACTATGGGAAAAGTATCTGAGTCTAGTTCCTAAAAAGCTTAACAAAACCACATTCAAACTGACATCCTTGTTGACAGGCTAGGAACATGATGGGCATGGGGACCAGATTAACCCCACTTCCATTTTTCAACATTATTCCTGCAGAACACGTGGATGGCACATAAGGCCTGTGTTGCAGATCACAAATATTTCCATTGCTGTCAGCCCAGTTCTTTAGACACAGGATGAGCAATGATAATAACAGAATACCCTTTAAGAGACAACTTCCATCCCAAAGAGACAATAACTGAAACATGCACCCTCATAATTACTCATTATAGTAAAACACAGCCAAGTGCTTAGTTCATCTCTAAGCATTGCCTTCTTCAATGTCATTTACATTCATAATAAGATTTTCCTGCTGGAAAAACCCTAACGCAGTTAGTTGCATTCAGTGGCTAACTGGGATCAAGCATGGGCTGTTGTCTCCTAGATATACTATTTTCCCATAGCTATTTAACATCAATGAAGTGAAGCAGCAGACCAGATGCTTAATTATCCTAAATGGGTTTTGCTAAATGGTTATCAACTTTCCTCCTCTCCTCTTTCTGTCATTATGCCCCTTTAAATGTTGGTGTATGGATAGATGGATTGTTATTTTGCAAGTGGGATTCATAGGAAGGGCTTTTTAAAGTTAATTTTCCCCCTTCTTTTTGCATTTGTTTGCTGTTAGGATTTACTCACAAGAAGAGTTTTTTTTTCCCGATAGGAACTTATATTTGGTACAAACAAATGTTACATGTGTTCATTCTCCTCTCCGTCTGCATGAAATGTGCATCTATCTGCCTCCATCAACACAGATCTGAGCATTCTCACATACTTATTTAAAAACAAAAATAAGTTACAATGTCTCACTCTTTTTTTTTTCCAAATAGGCTGGTGTAAATCACATATTTAGGTTGGGGGCCATGTTCACCCTAATTTTTTCCACCCATACGCTGAATACATTTTGTTATATGCGCAAAGGCATGTGCAGATGTGTACCACCAGCAGAAACACATGTTGCCAGCTGTGGGTGCTATGGGCATTCCACTAATCAGCTCGGTGGCATTTGAATCTCTCCTGGGTGGTCGCCCATATGCTCAACTTACAAGGAACACTGGAGGATGTGTGCATGTGTGTAAAGAAAGCAAAATTAAAGAAGCAAATTTTGCATTTAGTTTCACACTCCCTGAGGTTATTATTGTTAGTCCTTTTCATCTTTAGTTTAGGTTAAGCTGCTTTGAAAATTGTGTCTCTTGCAATCAGAACTTTCCGCTGACTATCACCAGTTCCATTGTTCAGACGGTATTCGCGATCTTTGGATGTCATGATCCTAGAGCAGGGGTAGGAAAAATCAGGCCCCAGGGCCGGATGTGGCGCCTATCTTGCCAGGATCCAGCCCTCGAGGCTCAGGGCTCCCCTACAGTACTGGGGAATCCATGCTGGTGCTCCAGCCCCCCCTTTCCCCGTGGGACTGGAGCATACAAAATCTGCTAGCCTCCCCCCACCCAAAGCTCTGCTGTCTGAGGAGAATGGGGGGAGTGTCTTTCTCCTCAGTTGGGGCCACATTAATGAGGGGTTTTTTTTCTCACTTGTATGCGGCCCCTGACTGATTTTTCTGTGGTCAGTAGCCCCCAACCCAAAAAAAGTCCGCCACCCCTGTCCTAGAGGGAGAGACAATCTGTCAAAGAAGGTAGAGTCCTCCAATCTCAGGATATGTCTGTACTACATGCCTCTGCCAACAGAGGCATGTAAATTAGACTACCCGACATAGTCAATGAAGCCAGGATTTAAATATCCCTGGCTTCATTCAAATAAAAATGGCCACCACACTGTGGCGGCTCAGCTGATGGTTGGCACAGCGAGTGAGTCAAGATGCGGATCGGTTGACAAAGGAAGCATTTGTCGACCGCTCCCTTATGCCTTGTGAAACGAGGTTTACAGGAGTAGTCAACAAAGGCTTCCCTTGTTGACCAATCCACGTCTTGACTCACTCGCTGTGCTGATGATCAGCTGAGCCACCACAGCGTGGCGGCCATTTTTATTTTAATGAAGTCAGGGATATTTAAATCCCGGCTTCATTGACTATGTCAGGTAGTCTAATTTACATGCCTCTGGTGACAGAGGCATGTAATATAGACATACACTCATAGAAAACTTTGATACGAGGACAGTCACCTTGCACTGGTCTTTGTGCTCCATAGGGAGTCGGTAAAGAGAGAGGAGCATCAGGATGATGTGTTCATAATGATCTGTGTTGGCAGCTGGTGGGCTATTGCATTCTGTGCCAGTTGGTATTTTCCCAAGGTGAGTGCCTTTGTTCCTGCCAGAAGCAAAAAATCTGTGTGAATACCAGGCTATGTTTGACAAATTTAACTCTTGCAAGTCAGGATCTCCAGAGTGAAATCTAAAAGGTCAACCATAAATCAGACTCCTTGTGCTATATGTTTAGTGCCAATATAAGTTATTTATCTAACTGCAATGTAAGCTAATCATTAGCAATTAATCTAATCTACGGGCTACATCATCTGCTGGTGCTAAATGGTGTCGCTCCACTGAAGTCAATGGAATTTTGCCAATTCACACCAGCAAAGATTGGACCATTTGTTTCTGTATTTGCCTGCCTTCTGCCTTCCAGGTACTTACCCACATCTGTCTGCTGAGGTTTAGTGCCTGAGCATGTGAGTTTGTGTACCAGAAATTTGGAGCACAGGGCATTCAGCATCTTGCAGGACCAGACCATTTAGGAAGTATGTGTATCTGACCAAAAACATATGGTGTCTATAGCAGAGAGACTCAGCAGAAAAGGACTAAGCACGAAGGTGAAGAATACGCATGAGATTGTCTGTCTTCAGTGTACTGCAGAGAGGAGAGGAGTCACTTTTCCCAGCACTATATCCTACTAAATTAGCCAGAAATGAGTATTCAGGAGTCTCTAGGGGAGGAAGCCAAAAGCCGTTTCTTTTCCCTTTACATCATGCATTCATCAATGGAGTTTTGATCTTATGGCTCTCAACTAAACTGGCTTATAGAAAATGTCAGTGCAGCTCTGCAAATATATCTGCTTTCCAAGGGCCATATCCTGCAATCCTTATTACGGACGCTTGTAAATATATAGAATGTCAAACTAAGTAGGTTGACCCCATTCTCTATAGTCACTCAGTTCTATCTGGGTCATTTGGAAACTCAATTTTCCCATCTCTTCTCTGTAAAAGCAAGATGAATTTTAATGGGAAGGAAGGCCATTTTATTTATATATGCCCTAACTCTTCAGTCTTTCCTTTTTATTTGTCACATCCAGGCCAAACATGTTACGTAATTTGTTATCACATACCCTTTAGATTTGGAAGCAAATTTCAAGGTGTTTTTTGTTTGTTTGTTTTGGGGCTGGGAAGGGACAGAGGTTGACCTGTGAAATGATAAAAAAAAGTTTTAAAATGCTTGTCTATTATTCTTTCTTCTGGAGAATGACTCTTTCTCCAGTCACTGGGGAGTGTTCTAGAGAGATCTTTGAATTCATTTGTTCTGGCTTTACAAGCAATATTTTACTGGACCCCTCATTTGTTCTTGTTACATTTCTCCCAATGTACTGCTCCTGTGTGTCAAGTATGTTGAATGAAAAGAAAGTGAAGCCAGATTCCCACTTTGAGACTATAAAATAAATGTCACCATCCTGGGAATAAAATAGATCTTTAGTCATCACAAAATAAACAAAATGGCCTTTTATATTTGCTTTGTTTTCATTCTCCCCTCTATCTGCATGAAATGTGCATTTATCTTCCCTCATCAACATAGATCTGAGATCCCCACATATGTATTTAAAACAAAAATAAGTTATAATGCCTCACTCTGTTTTTCTTTCTCAATAGGTTGGTGTAAATCACATGTTTAGGTTGGGGGCCATATCCCCCTTAATTTTTTTCATCCATATGCAGAATACATTTTATTGTGTGCACCAATGCATGTGTGGGTGTATACCACCAGCAGAAACACATGTTGCTGGCTGTGGGTGCTCTGCTAATCAGCTGGGTGGCATTTGAATCTCTCCTATGTGGCAGCCCAAATGTTTGAGTGTTGTGCTTTGGAGTATATCAGGATGGCTAAAAGGTAGTCTTGACACACACTGTGCAAGCTTCTTTCATACCAGGGCCCCTCACTCCTGTCATGTAATGACCTCTGCTATTCTAGTTCTGAACTCTGTATAAATATGCCCAAACCTCTGAGCTCTGGCTTGCAGTACATCCTGAGTAGTTCTTCTAAATAGACTTCCAAATGCAGCAATTTTTTTGGTGTCCTTGTGATGTGGCCCGTTGGGGTACGTCTACACAGCATATTATTCCAACATAACATAGTCCCTGTCTACACTACAAGAAGTTATTTTGACATAATATCAACATATTGGCAAGCTGGAAAACTTCTTACTCTGACTCCTGTAATTTTTCAAGGAGTAAGGGAAGTCGGAGGAAGAGTGCTCTTTCTTGGACTTCCTGTTGTGTAGATAGCGTCAAAAGCCGAAATGAGCTATTTCGATTTAAGTTATGCAACTGACATAGCTCAAGTTACGAAGCTCATCCTTAGACCTGCTGTGTAGATGTGCCCTTGGAGATTTAATGGGACACCAAATTAAATGTATATATAATTATGTTTATTATGATAATTCCTAAGGAATAAAATAACTGAGGGTATGTCTACACTACAGCACTATTTCAAATGATCTTAATTCAAAATAGTTCATTTGAATTAAGCTAATTCAAATAACGCATCTACACACAAAATCTATTTCAAAATAGCGTTTTGCTATTTTGAAATAGCCCATCCACACTGAGTGGACCCTGAACTGAAGTTAAGGCTGACCGGAACCAGTGCTGACAGGGCATCAGGTTAGGACTTAGTGTGTGGGGCTGCTGCCTGAGGCTAACTGAGCTCTGTGCTTAAAGGGACCCAACCCCCACTCTGGACAGACAGTTCTCAGGGTTTCCCATTTGCTTGTCTACCTCGATGAGGGACAGCAAAGCAGTCCTGTCTTGGAGTGCCCTGAGTGCCCGCACTCGGGACACCACTGCACTCGGCCACATGGAGCCAGAGCTACCCCTGGGCGAGCCGGTGAATCTCGTGGGGTCGTTCCCATCATCTGGGCGGCACTTGCTGCAGGCTGCCATCCGGGGGGTCCATTGGGGGGCTGTCAGTATAAGGAGACCCTGAGGGAGAGCGTCCACCCCGAGGAGCCCTCAGAGTCACCCTCATCCTCCCCACCGGGGGCTCATGCCCCATTCCTCCCTCATGTCCTTCCACTTACCCATCCTTAGCCCCCCTTCCTGATGTCAAACAAAAGACACGTATGTTCAAAAATAGAAACTGGGTTTATTGAACAAAACTGGGGGTGGGGGAATGAACCTCTGGGGAGACTGGGAAAAGGAGGTGGGAGAGAGGAAGAGAGAGGGTGGGAGAGGGGAGGGGGATACCTGGGAGGAGGAAGCTGGAAGGGGGAAGCAAGGGGAAGAAGGCGGAGGGGAGGCTCAGGTCTCAGGGTTGGGGGCCTCGCTGGACCAACTTGATTTTCATGCAAACCCTGGGTTTGCATGTGGCCTTTGGTGGCCAAGATGGCAGCTATCCTGCCATAGACGGCCACATTCCTCCATCTAGTGCGAAGATCATGGACATTGGGGACATCCCCCCCAGACCTGAATAAGGTCCATGATCTCCACCTTGGATCAGGAAGGCGCTCGCCTTCTTCAGCCCCTGTCAAGCTCCTGGGAGCTGGCAGACTGGTCCTGGGGAGTGGTGGATGGCTGGCTGCCAGTGGCTTGCTTGCTCATATTTTGGGGCCACTGAGTCCAGTACCCCGGTGGCCACTGCTGGTTTTGGGCTGGCAGGCTTGGAGCTGGTACAGGCACTGTGGCCAGGGTCTACCCCTTTAATGGCTCTGGGGCTGAGAGAGAGGAGAATAAGTTTTCCTGGTTGTGCCCAGAGTGGCCACCAGGGCTCCCTGGGAAGGGCTGGGGGCCCCCTATTTTGAATCAAGTGTCTACACAGCACTTAATTCAAAATAGCTATTTTGAATTTGGCGTTACTCCTCATAGAATGAGTTTTACCAAATTTGAATTAAGAGCTCCGCTATTTTGAATTAATTTTGAAATATCGGTTTGCATGTATGGACGCTATTAAAGTTAATTCAGACTAATGGCTGTTATTTCAAATTAGGTTTGCAGTGTGGACATACCCCAAGAGTGGTACCCCATTGTTCTGCAGACAAGTAGTATTTTTTCGCTTACGTAAAACCAGGCTTTGAATCTAGCTCCCCAGACATGAAATATGTGGATCAACTTATCTGAAGAAGTGAGTTTTGCCCATGAAAGCTCTACTTGTTTTTTAAAAGTTGTTTTTAAAGTTACAGAGTAACATGGTTACCCGTCTGCCACTTTTAAACATTGTTGTATGTCTTGCTCGCCTAGACTTGAATGCCCTTTTGAGCCTCAATAACCTCGCTACTCCAGCAATACATTATTTAGTCAAACCAGTCCCATCTGCTCATGCTTTCCTTCTCCCACTCTGTGAGTTTTGAAAACTTCTCCAATTGTGGGAGAGTCACAGAGCAACTAAGAGGAAAACAAAACTCCGCCACTTGAGGAACTTTTCAAAATGTATGGAACTTCTGAAAAGTTACGGAGTGGCAAAGTTACTGCATTAGCCATTTCAGCTGGGACACCAAGGACTGAATGAGCCATCATGTGAGTCCACCTCCAGCAGATCAGAGCTGAGGCACACTGGTGAAGTGGTCTGAAGGAAAATCATGATGAATGTTCACTTTCCTGCAATATGCTCCTGTTGCCTAAGGCAGGGGAGGGCAATCAGTTTTGATGGGGAGGTCACTCCAAGATTTTGGAGAGTGATCAAGGGCTGCACTCTTCAATGCTATTAATGGAGGAAGTCAGGGTCTGGGATGGAGGCTGGGTGCAGAAGGGAGCTTAGGGTAAGGGATTGCGGTGCAGGAGACGGTGTGGGATCTGGGAGGGAATTTGGGTGAAGGGGGCAGTTGTGACTTGGGGCACTGGACTAGGGTGCAGGGGTTTGGGTTGTGATCTAGGGCAGGAGGGGATTGTGACCTGGGGCAGGGGATTGGGATACAGGAGAGGTACAGGGGTTTGGGATGTGACCTGGGGCAGAGAATTGAGGTGCAGGGGGTTGGGTTGTGATGTAGGGCAGAGGACTGGGGTGTAGGATGGGGTGCAGGGGTTTGGTTTGTGACCTTGGGCAGGGGATTGAGGTGCAGGGTTTGGGAGGGATTATGGGTTCAGGAGGGGGACAGAGGGTTTGGCTTATGTGGAGTAGGGGGGGTAAGACTGGAGGGGCAGAGGGTTGTGGGGAGAGAAGGCCTGTAAGACTCTGACCAGGAGACTTACCTGGGTGACTCCCGGACAGCAGCCCAGCATGGTTCTCAGGCAGCTTCCGTGCCTGTCCTGCCCCTGCACAGGCTGCAGGGGCCATGTGTGATGGTGACTAAGAGCCTTAGGGGAAGGTTCTTTGTTCACTGCCTGTTCTTCAAACAGGCAGCTCCCATTGCTGAGAAATTGGACAATGGGATTGTGCTGGGGGTGGGAGCAGCCCGTGAAGCACCACTCCCACTTTTCCCAGGCTCACAGCTGAGAGAGTAATGGCTCCAGCAGCCGCTTTTCTGAGCAGTGCGGGAGTGGCGCGGGGCAAACAGGGAATCTGCCTGATGTCCCCCGCTGTGTCCCCAGGCTGGATCCGGTAGCTTGGTGGGCTGGATCCGGCCCTGGGCTGTACTTTGCCCAGCCCTGGCTAGGGGCTGCATGAGCCAGGTGCTTTGACCACTCTCATACCTTATCTTGGGGTGCATCTACAGAGCACCCTTACCTTAAAATAAGCTACGCAATTTGTGCTCCGCAAAGTGTGTAGCTTATTTTGATGTTATTTTGAAATTTGGCGCTGTCTATACAGTGCCAAATTTTTAAATAAGGCGATATTCCAAAACATCCCTTATCCCTCATGCAATGAAGTTTACAGGTTTACAGGGACATTGGAATAGTGAGCCCGTTATATTTCGATAGAATGGGCTTGCTCTTAAGCCACAGAATAGCATAGAATCATAGAATAATAGGACTGGAAGGGACCTCGAGAGGTCATCGAGTCCAGCCCCCCGCCCTCAAGGCAGGATCAAGCTCCGTCTACACCATCCCTGACAGATGTCTATCTAACCTGTTCTTAAATATCTCCAGAGAGGGAGATTCCACCACCTCCCTTGGCAATTTATTCCAATATTTGACCACCCTGACAGTTAGGAATTTTTTCCTAATGTCCAATCTAAACCTCCCCTGCTGCACTTTAAGCCCATTGCTCCTTGTCCTGTCCTCAGAAACCAAGAGGAACAAATTTTCGCCTTCCTCCTTGTGACACCCTTTTAGATATTTGAAAACCGCTATCATGTCCCCCCTTAATCTTCTTTTTTCCAAACTAAACAAGCCCAGTGAACAAGCCAAACGAAACAAGCAATTTTGGGATACCTCTGGTATCCTGAAATAGCTCCGCTGTGTAGACATAGCCTAGGAAACCCGCCTGTTTGCAGGACATTTCTTTGTGGGCTCATGGAATGATGGTAATTCTCTTGAATGCTGGACTGCTCTGTGACCAGACATCTCATTTTCCTCCTCAAAATTGTAATTCTAAGTCAGTTTCTAACCCAGATTTGGAAATGTGTTTCCTGCTGAACCTGCTATATACACATGCCCAGAGAAAGGCTCTTAAATAGGACTTAAATAACTCCCACTCGCAGGAGAGGAGCAAGCTCCCCAGCTTCCAGTCAGATAATAATGCTGCTCCACCAGTGGAGTGGAAAAGCTTTCTGCAGGCACTTTACCACAATGGACTTTTCTTGTTAAATGTACAAAGCCTCTCCAAGCTGCCAAATGGTGTTTTCTTTTCCCTTCCTTCTTCAACAAAAGCATTTAATGAGTTTGATTCTGCTCCGAAAGTGCCTCCTTATCACTGAATAAAACGGCAGGGGAATGATTGAACTGCATGGGGAAAAGTCTGTTTTCTCTTAATTTTCATCAATATTTCTCTCCCTTCATCATCTTCTTACCTTGCAAGCCTGCAGGGCTAATTATCTGCGTGTAATGACCCCGCCATGGGTCATCCACAGAATTTGAGCAGTAGCACCAAAGTACAGACTGCCACTGCCACTTTATACAAAGGCTGAAAGAGCTAAGGCAGGGGTTCTCAAACTTTGTGATACCGCAACCCCTCTCTAAGTTGCTCACGACCCCCCTCTAAGTTGGGTTGGGACCCACAATTTGAGAAATGTGGGGCTAAGGTATATTTAGTGTGACTCAGCACAGAGGGCTGGACTTGATGGCTGTGTCTAGACTGGCAAGTTTTTCCGGAAAATCAGCAGCTTTTACGGAAAAACTTGCCAGCTGTCTACACTGGCCACTTGAATTTCCGGAAAAGCACTGATGATCTCATGTAAAATCATCAGTGCTTTTCCGGAAAAACTATGCTGCGTCCGTTCGGGCAAAAGTCTTTTTCCGAAAGACTTTTGCTCAAAAGGGCCAGTGTAGACAGCGTAGTACTGTTTTCCACAAAAAAGCCCCGATCGCAAAAATGGCGATCGGGGCTTTTTTGCAGAAAACCGTGCCTAGATTGGCCATGGACGCTTTTCTGCAAAAAGTGCTTTTGCGGAAAAGCATCCTGCCAATCTAGACGCGCTTTTCTGAAAATGCTTTTAACGGAAAACTTTTCCGTTAAAAGCATTTTCAGAAATTCATGCCAGTCTAGACGTAGCCGATGGGTCTGGGATCCCTTGCAGCTCTACGTTTCTATGATTCTATAAGGGCCATAAAATTAAACCACCAACAGAACACCAAACTATCCTCCTGTACAAATCTCAGTTTGTTCTGAAGCTCACCGCGGCAGAAATCTGCATAATTAGATACACCCTAAAGGCCAGTTGACCTGGGATATTTTGGAACAGTGGGGGAAGCTGTTCTAGAACTCAGGGCCCCGACGGAGGACACTATCCTAAAAGCCCCTTTTGATTTAAATTGAGGGGTGTGCAGCTCTAAAGGCTACTGCTAGTTGTATTTGTCAAAGTGCTGCACGAGGAGACATCTGAGCAAATGCTGTAACTCCCAGGCCTAGAAGAGCTCTCCAGATGTCCAAACACTTCGAGAGCAGACAAGTGGGAAAATACATATTTGCATTAGACTATGCAACATTTTCGGTTTTTAGAAACATCTTGCATGCTGAAACTTGAATAGGTTGAACCTCTCTAGTTCAGCACTCTCTGGTCCGACAACGTCTGTGGTGCAGCTTGATTTTAGTTAGTTGATGTCCTATTATCATGGGTGTGACCAAGTTTCCCAAAGTCCCTTCATGTTTGCTTACAGCCACCAGTCCTGGCTCTCAGTGTTCTGTGCTGTTATTTAGCTCTAATGTATCCCTAAATGAATTCTAAGAGCCCAATAAGCTGTGGACGGGTTGGTAATTCTCTAAATTCAGCTCTGTCAGGTCCCCTGGGTGCTGGACTAGAGAGGTTCAGCCTGTACATATGTTTGTAGAAGGCAAATGTAAGGAAACTCAACACAGAATGGAAAATTGTCAGCAATATTCACCAAATTCCAGTCAGCAGCATTTTGTAAGTGAAAAGTTCAGTCTCCCTGTTTTCAGCATGCATTTCAGAAGCCTCTTTTGTTCCATGCTAAGCCTCAGTGTAGCACATAAGCTCCAAATCATTGCAACCCACCACAATTTTGGGCAGCTAGTTTTGGGGAAAGAGACAGAACAGGAGTGAGTTATGCAGCCTTCCTTATCAGTCTGCACCCCATTTAAAGCAGCCCATGTGATGCTTAACTACTCTAACTTGTACTTCTGCTCTGTCATATGGACCAATGGACAGTGGGACCATTAATTTCATTTTAAACTAAATTCAAATTCAAGTTTCTATGAGTGGAAAAAACCCTAGTGCTTTTATTATACTGCATTACTCACAGTCCTTGATAAAGTGTCAGAAGGAAAATGGCAATTTTTAAGCTGTCAGATGGGAATAGTCTGGGCAAGTGCTATACACAGGCTCCCTGGGGATATTAATTATTATTATTTTTATTATTATTACTACTACTTAGCACAAAGTTTTTCATCTTCAAAGCACTTTGCAAGCCGTTAGCTAATTAATTAAAGCAAATTTCATGCAAACTGTTCAATTTCCATCTGGATTTACAATCAGTTCCTTCTTTATAGAGAAAGTATATTGCATTGAAAATAAGAAGCCGGCCATAGCTCAGAGCAGTAGTTTGAGAAGAGCAACCGGAGGCAGAAGTAGTGATGCCATTGCAACTGTCACCCTTTGCTGGTGTCCTAGCTACAGCTACCTTGTTTACTGTTCAGGGCAGTTCAGAGCATCCGGAGAGACCAGCAATCCACAGCGAGACACACCCCCAGTACAAGACTTAGGGCTGACGGCATGGTTCTGGAAGTGCTGAAGGTTCCATGTTGTTACTCACATTCCATGGAACTGCTGCAGTTATTTCAGTGTGACACCAAGTCGGAGATTAAGATAATATTAGGCACAGTGACTTTTTGCTCCCTCCCTCCAGAGATTCCCCCTAGGCGCCCAGGCCCCTGGCAGTGGGAGGAGATTTTGCATGCTCCCCCTTTTGCCCCCAGGCCAATTGGTACTTGGGGGCAGGGGAGCATGTAAAGCCTCCTCCCACCTTGTTGGGAGCTGTGTGATCCTGGGAGGGCAGAAGAAATTTCATGCGCTTCCCCCGCCCCCAGGCGCTAATTGGCCTGTAGGCAGGGGAGTGGCAGGGCCTCCGCGAGCCAAATCAACCCGCTTAGGGTCCCCAGGCCAATGCCCTAACCCCAAAGCCACTCGAGAACCCACCCCACCTCGCTGCCTTCAGGGCGCCCCTTATCTGGCCTTCCTAATGGGGCAGCAGGTGCTGGCCATGGTGATGCTCCCCAGGTGAGCGGGGCTCGAACCCCTGGCCTAGCCCAAGGGGTCTACTTCTCTCTCCCAGTCAGTCACCACTGAGCTAGACTTTTCCTCGTTTATCTTCTCCCTCCCTCCAGGCTAACATAGGGTACATTTTTGCTGCTGAAGGTGCTTCTCATAAGGAAAAAGGTGAAAATAGTGAAGGACAAAGGGAGACCTTCACAGAGATACCAAGTAGGTCCAGTTCATTATTATAGCATGTAGGAATTCCTTATTCTCACAGTAGTCCACACTAGTGAACTGTGCTATAATGGGATCTTCTAGATGTTTCCTGAACAAAGAACAAATCCCAAAAGAAATTAACAAAGCATGACTTTCTGGAGCTGGAAAGAAAGAGCACTTTGGATCACTGCAGGTCATGTAAAAGCTACTCAGGGGGATGGGTTTCAGGTTCATCAGAATGGACAAGCTTACACAGGAAACGTTCACCATTGGACACCAAAGATTGCTTCCGTGACAGATCCCTGCTCTGATTCCAGGCAGCATCAGTGGTCAACAGTCACCCCCGTGTTTCCCTGATGACCTCTATGGATTCTGCAGGATTTAAGTTTAGTTTCCGAAGAACCTTTAAATTGTCAACAAAGAGGACAGCGATGGGGAAGTTGACTTTAGAGCTGCCAGGGAGGAGAGAGTAATTTAAATCTATAGGAGACATGGTTCAAAAATGGTTGGTAGGTTTTTCTCTTTCCTCTTCCCCACCCTCCTTGAATTTTTTTAAATTGTTTTCATCCAACATTTTCTTCAAAATGTTAAAGGTTTTTCATTCAAAACCAAAATATTTTCTGCTTTCAGCAATGGAAAACCAATCTTTTATCAACTGAAATGTTGGGGTTTGGACCAAAATATGGGGAGAGGGTTGAGGGGGAATGGCAATTCCAAACATTGAGGAAAGAAGATTGTCTTCATTTCAAATAAGCCATTTTGCATACAAAACCTTTGAATGGAAAACCTCAGTCAGCCCTACAAGACCGTAAAGGTACCATTAGTGCAGGGATGGGAACCTCAGGCCTAGGGGCTGGATGTGGTCCCCAGCTTTCCTGGTGCTTTAGCCCCTCCCCCCACTTCTCCGCTGCCTTACTGCGGGGCTGGAGCACACAAAATCTACTAGGCTGTCTCCCCTCCCCCGGCTTTAGTGTGTGAGGGGAATGTGGGGAGAGTCTTTCTCCTCAGTCAGGAGGGTTCCTCCCTGCCTTTTTTTTTGCTCCTCACTTGTGTGCAGCCCCTGATTGATTTTTCTGTGGGTCAGTGGCCCCCCAATCCAAAAAAGGTTCCTCACCCCTGCCTTGGTGAGTTGGAAGACTACCTGGCTCAACAATAGGAGATTCTGAGCATCCTTGATCTCCGACAGATTCGGTAAAAATAAAGGGCACTTATACTTTGTGGAACTGTCTCACAGTGGAGCCAAGGAATCTGCATAAGCCTTTTGCATCTTATAATCTTACAACTGATGGCAAAGAGGAGCCAAGGCAAAGAAGATATGGAAAGAACCAGGAATCATGCTGTTCATGTCTTTGTTAGTTTTTAAAATTCTAAATTGAAATGCGAAATGGCACTTTTCCGCAGGCAAATTAAGAACAAATGAAAGTTAGTTACAGACCTGCATTTTCTGAGAGACGAATGCCTTTTACACGCAGCCCCCCTTTTTAATGATGTTTTTCAATGTTTTATCAGGTTTTCTTATTATCCAGTTGGACGATAGCTTCTAAATTGTTGCTTGTGATTATTATTAAGTTGGTTCTTTTTGCAGTGCCTCATGTGTCTCCAGTGTGGTTTTGAACACAACTGCTTAATTATTTCTAATAATAATGATGCAAGTAAGAGGCACTATTGTGCCAACTGGAAATGGCCCCTTTTGGGGAATGGTGTAGAATCACACCTCCCCTAGGGATGGCTGGCAAGAAATTCACAATGTATTTTTGATTTCTCTGGTGCATGGAAAGAGTGTGATTGAATCTTCACCCCTACACTGGCTGCAGAGTTAGTGCCTCTAAAAGGTTTGTACACGAGGCAGCTAGTCCATGCCATACTTGCTGCAACCCAGGCTACTAAGATGACTAGCCCAATAAGACTGGTGTATACAAGTGTATAACAGCCGTACCTGCAGGGGCAGACATAGCTTTCTACAGCCTTATCACATGGGAGCAGCCTGGCAAAGAAAATTATATAACATGCCTTTCTCGTTTTTTTTTTTATTTATGTGAGCTGCCAATATGTTGTTACATTTTCACAGCCAAAGAACTCTTTGTTACTGGGCATCACATCCTGAGCAGGGAAGCTGTCACCTACATTTGCATGGTTTAATTTCAATGGCTTAATTAAAAAAAAAACCCAAACTCTTATTCTCTGTGAATTTTGAAAATTAACTTTTCCCCTATATTTGGAAGAGGCGGATTTATTTTTTTTATAGCTCCTGAAAATAATATTGACCCTACAAACAACATGGCTCTTCTTCTTTCTTTTTCTTCAAAGTTTATTCGTTGTGTGAGCACCTGGTTTAAAAAAAGGGCTTGTTAGTTAACTTGCTCTCTGATACCTGGCTACCTCTGCTATGCAGCAAGAGTGCAGGTCTAACATGAATATGTTCCTTCCCTCACCATTTTTGGGGCCAAAAGAGGATTTTTTCCAGAGTATGTTCCTCATCAGATTATAATAATTATTAAATTAAAGAAGGACTTAATTACTTGGGTGTGTTGCCTTTCAAATCAGGTGCAGAATCAGGTGGTTGGACTTTGTCTTCATTAATTGACTGAATGTAATGAAACATCAGCTGCATATGCTAACCATGACATCAATGTTACATTATAGCTAAGTAGCATAACACAGGTTGGACCTCCCTGGTCAAGCACCCTCGGGACCTGAGTGGTCCTGAACGAGGGATTTTGCCAGACCAGGAAAAGTAATTTCTGTCCCCGCTGCCAAATGGCCCCTCAGCCTGGCTTTGCTCCTGGATGGCCTCCTGGATGGCTCCCCAGCTGCCACCAGCCCCACTGCCCTGCCATGGCAGCCCATGGTCACAGGTCCCAGCTCTGCTGTGGTGGACCACTGCCCAGCCACCAGTGCTCCTGGCCCTACCAGCCCTGCTGCAGCAGCAGCGGCCCTGCCAACCCTTGGTCCTGCTGCCAGGGCTCCCGGCCCCACCAAGGCAGACCACTAACCTGCCGGAACCCACTGTTGCCCCGCTGCTGGCTCAGCTGGACTCCTGTAACAGGGCTCCCAGCCATTGGCCCCCTGCAGTCAGCCTGGCTGGGTTCCCAGCCCCTGCAGGGGACCTGTCTCTAGCACTACACCAGGACTCTGGTCCAGCAACATTTGTGGTCCTCCCAGACCACAGATGTTGTCGGATCAGAGAGTCCCAGTTGAGAGAGGTTCAACCTGTAGTGAAATACAGCAGCAAATGATGGATAGCCTCTATTGTGGGTTCTGAAGCTGGGATACTGGCTATCCAGAGTATCCTTTTGGCCTATGCCTTGGATGACGTAACAAACAAGAGAGGCATCCTGCATATCCAGCATCCAGAATGCGTGACCCCAACAGTAGAGGGTGCACATAAGACTGGGCTCAGACAAACTGGCTCATTCCCCTTCCAGTGTTCCAGTGCCACCAGACCTGCAAAGGCCTCTTCACTAAAAACCTTGCTCTTATCACTACAGTTATACGCTTTGCTCTTACTGATAGTGCAGCATGAACCCCTCTGTCCTCACCCCCCTCCAACCCTATTCATACTGCTACTGCAAAGAAGTGTTTGGCTAACCACCTCCTTTTGTCGTGTCAAACTAAAAACATTGGTTCTTTCAGCCAATCTGTCCGTTAAAACAACCCCTCCCCTCAACAATCACTGGCTGTTTTTTTTCTTTTTTTTTTTTTTTTTTGCTCTGTGTGTGTCAAATTCATTCTTAAAACAGCAACAAATCCCTCCCTCCCCAGCTCCCAGTGCCTCAAACTGGCAGAACATTGTTAATTAATTCTAATGAACATAAGACAGGCCAGAGCTCCTCTCATGTTACAGGGGGCCAGAGGTTACTTTTATCTCCATTATTTCCCTTCCTTGATCAGATTTTCCCCAAGCTAAATTAAATCTGTTTTATGTCTCAATCGATTTTTTTTCTCCTCTTGTTCTCTTTTCTTTTAACTGAAATAAGTTTACATAAATGTAAAAGGAACAAGACAAGGTCTCTGAACAGCCATGTTCACAATCTAATGTGACCCTGTAGCAGTAAATCAATAACAGTGAGGCTTAATTTACATTTCCATAACTCATTCAATTCTTCCTGCCCCTTGGTGCATACTAGCATTTGTTTTTAATATTGCCTATCACCATTGCTCTGGCTGGCCAGACATGCTGGGGGACCCACAATTCATCTGATGTAAGAGATGAGAAAGCCTGGATTCTCCATGTTAACTGTTGATGCGTTTATGCAGTTTTCCTTTCACAATAATATTAAAATCTATAATGGAACTGAGGGACTGTCAGTGAGATGCGGACTGTCATGGAACACAGGACATAGGCAAAACTAAAATCAAAGAGACGAAATGAATACAGCATTTGTGATGCTTGCAGGCACAATCTCTGTGCTCTGTGTCTCTTGGTTCTTGTTACAAAGTGATTGGGGTCTGTGTATGTATGTGAGTACATATTTTATATGTGTACGCACACATAAATATGGCTGCGACACCAGTGCTTTTTTTGAAAAAAAAAAAAAAAAAAGGTGCCAATACTCCAGGGGAAAAGTAGTTGAGCAAAAAAATAAAATAAAAAACCCCCCAGTGGTGGGACCCCAGCATTGCCCTTTTAAGAGATGTGGCCCCCTTTAAGAAATACTGCCCAGCCGACTCTCGACCATTTTCATTACAGAGGTGCTGGTACACTCCGTTCTTTCCAGGTAAGCTCTGACTGGGTAGTACCGTCACAAAAAAATCGCTAGCTGTGACTCATGACATTGGGGAAGCAACATCTATAAGAACAGCTGTGCACCTGACTCCAGTATTAGCAGAGACCTTTGGGATAAAACAGGAACTGGTTTGAAAGGTGGTGACCCCTTTTTCCAATGAAAAACATGTCTCTGTGCATCTGAAAACCCAAAAAGAATTTGCTCACTTGGAGATGAGCAAGAAGGAAGCAAATTGCAAAATGATTCGATTATACATAGAGATTTGTGTTTAGTGACGAAGGGCGTGGTGAGGCAGAATAGGTTGTTGGGTTGCTCTGCATTCTGCTACCACAGCGAGTGGGGGACAAGCAACTCCGGCTGCTGCAGCCCTAAGCCAGACCCCTGTCATTCCACGGGTTCCTCCTGTCCATAGGACAGTTGAGGTGGCAGCCACAGAGCCCCCAAAGTGCAGGGCCTATAGCAGTCACCCCAAATTGTCCTATGGACGGAACGGCTTTGTATGTAATTCTCCATGCTTCCAGTGGAGACCCCTAACTTCTGATGGTAAACATCATCTGTTTCACCATGAGTGAATGGGACTACTTCTAACAGCCAGTCCTCACTCCATAAGCCTCTGCTGAAGGTCTTATAATCTTGCAAAGCCAAGCCAGGAGGACAAACTAACATACTGTCCTCCGGCCATAACAATTCTGAATCTGCTGTCTATAACCAATAATTCTAACACTTACGGAGCTATTTTATACCATGCACTAAAATTAGTGCCCACAAAATTCCTGTTTAATAAACCCAAAGGTAATAGAAGAACTCGGGTCACCGTTGGTGAAGGGGAAGTAGAACATTCAGAAGTAGGCAAGATGGCCAGTGATGGAATGATACTGGGCGATTAATACAACATATCTAGTTATACAAAGTTGGCTCTGTGTACTGAAGAGGAAACATTGTAAGATATAACCAGAGATCACTTTGTAAAGACCATTAGAAACTCTTCATATCAAAACAAAACAGAAAAACAAAAAGACCAAGAGGGGAAGTTTGTTACAAAGAGAAGGGTGGAAAAATATTCTTTTTAACATTTGAAGATAGGACAAGAAGCAATAGGTATAAATTGCAGCAAGGGAGGTTTAGGTTGGATTTTAGGAAAAACTTCCTGTCAGGGTGGTTAAGCACTGGAATAAATTGGGGTGGAACGAGGTGTACCAGTAGTTCGGAATAGGAAGCCTAATCCGAACTACCTAGTTCGTGCCGCGTGTAGCCGCGGGCACGGAGTCCGAACTAGCAGACATTTAAAAATGGCGGCACCTGACAATATGCAAATGAAGCCCGGGAAATTCAAATCCTGGGCTTCATTTGCAACTCCGGTTGCCTACATTAACCACCCTAGTTTGAACTAGGGTGGTAGTGTAGACATACCCTTGCTTAGGGAGGTTGTGGAATCTCTGTCATTAGAGACATTTAAGAGCAGGTTGGAAAAAAACCCTATCAGGAATGGTGCTTGTTCTGCCATGAGGGCAGGGGGCTGGACTTGATGTCCTATAGATGTCCCTTCCAGTTCTATCCTTCTATGATTCTATGAAATCAAAGTTGTTAATCTCTCCCAAAGTAAGTCCCCTTATGAACACACAAAAAATTTCACTCCCATATTTGTTTGCATTAAATTAGAAAATTCATTCTCAACTCATTTTATTAAACTGAAAATATAAATCCATCACTTATTGCTGCTCCACTTCAAAAAGTACAAAATTACACTTAGGCATAATGAAATGAATGTGAAAATCAAGGGGCCTGGTAAACAACAAAGAGAGGGTGTGAATGCCATGGTACAAATATAGCTGCATCATGCTGTGTTTGATGGGAAATAATCAATGGGATTTTGATGACAACACACACCCCTCATTATTTTTCTAGCCATATACTCATTCATAGTCAGAATGCAGGGGAGTTATCCTAGGGCTAGGAACCAGGTCAGATGAAGCAATAACCTCTCTTCCCTGCCCATACACACCCCAAGGTCAGGATATTTTTGTAAATTTCAAGCAGCTTGATCAATGTTGCCTGTCTCAGCAGTAAAGATTGCTCTGGGAATGGTACTTCACATAGTGCTTGTCCACTAGGAACAAGCTTGAGAACCACAAATTCACTTCACATGGGTCACTGAACATTCATCACACAATAT
Source organism: Pelodiscus sinensis (assembly GCF_052426305.1). Lineage (NCBI taxonomy): Eukaryota > Metazoa > Chordata > Testudines > Trionychidae > Pelodiscus > Pelodiscus sinensis. Next base: position 33,237,166 of record NC_143065.1, read on the forward strand.
AAACCTTTGTTTGCCAGACCATTATTTGTGGAAATCTACCCATTTGCTCAGCACTATACCTGAGACCAACATAAAACCTGCCTCTTCCACTGGCAAGTTGCCAGGGTGATGCATAAGGCTGGATTTGAACCAGTTGCTTGTGTTGAAGGGTTTAGTCATTCAAACCCTCTCTAACAAGGCCTATAATTTTAATAAATCTAATCATTAAAAAATTGAGACAATAAGATGAGCAGCTTGACATTTTTACAGAAATGTTTTATTTCCTCTTTTCCAGAGACTTTCCCATAGCTGGACCTAATTACTTCTGGATTGCATTTTTTGGATTTAATAAAAAATGGTCTCTCTGCTATAGAACTCTATAGGATGGTTAAAAAAAGAGGAAACAACATTTTCTATTACATTCTGCTAATGTTCTACCCCGTAAAGAAATAAACACTCTCTCATCATATGCAAGATGAAAGCAGATAGGAAAGAATTCATCAAGAACTATGTGGATATGAAATTAATGTGATGGGATAGACCAAGCACACAAACACATTACATCACGGTTGGTCTGTCATTTCCTTGCCAGCTCAGGGCAAAACAAATCATTCATGAAAAATCTTTTCAATGGAGGGTGATCAAGAAACAGCAGTCTTGTCTAGCACCCAGATTAATTCTCAAGCTCTCCCAACCTGCGGGTTTTCCCTGTGTGGCACACCCTGGGCATTAAAGAGTCCAGGTGATGACGAGTCCATTTGTACTTGTTTTAAAGGCTTTCCAATAGACTTTATATGGACAATAAAAACTAGGAACTAGTATTTTCAAAGCATCCAAATTCCAGTGACTGGATCAAGAGCAAGAGGAATAGACAGGGGAATATTTCACACTAAATTCCGATTTAACATGCTACAAACCAATATGTAGTGAATGTGTGAGTGATCTGATCTGGCACAGAAAGAAGCCCTAATCACTACTCCATAATGTACAATTCTGTTTGTTAGTTTGTTTAGCCTTCCCAGACTGCCAATCCGGCCCCACCCGCACGCCACCCCGATGCCCTTTCAATGCATCTTCCCCAGTCTCTGGGAATTTTCTGGGCTTCAGCCCCACCAAGCCTGGGGCCATTGCCACAAGTCTTTCTAGGACTGGGGTGTAAGGACTGCCTGTGGTCTGGGGGCAGGGGAAGGCTGGAGACATAGACCATATCCCTTCCCCAGTCTGTACTCTGTCCAGGGGAGGGGCTGGGGAAGGCTGGGGCTGTGTGCTGCTGCCCTCCCCCCATGCTTCTTCCAGGGCCAAAGGTAGGGGCCAGGTGCTGCCTGCCTTCCCTCTACTCTGTGCTCCCAGGCTGAGGAAGGAGAGGAAGGCTGGGCCTGCATGCTGCCCACTGGGGAGGCGTAGCCTGCCCCTACAATGCAGGGGAGGACACTTGGCTCCCACAGAGGCCTCAGGCAGCAATAAGAGGGGCTGGAGGCTTGGCTCCTCCAGCCTTAGTTTCACCCACCATCCATGTATTCGAGACTTTTCCCTCTGGTTTGGCCCCTTCAGTAGCAATGTGTAGATCTGCTTTGCAGAATGAGCCAACTCAAACCAACCCTGTTCAGGTTCAAATAATTCTGGCTAACTCTGCATATGTATTTTTATGATTGATCTTTCTTTGTTGAAGATCAGGTCAGATCTGAAGTGTTTGGGGACACGTCTTTTACCTGAGCACTTTAGCCACGGGCCAGCCCAGGGATAAGAATCTGAACCTAAGGCAACACAATATTGTAAGTGAGTCACATCCAAGAGAGAGCCACTACCCTGAGACTCATTCTATTATCCTGGTATAGTTCACAGAGCAAAACGGTTTGGCTGCTTCTACTCTAAGCTCTTTGTGCAGCAGGCAGTAATAAAGCAGGAGTGCAAGGAAGAAGATGAAGGATCTTAAGCATATGCAATTAGTTATACAGTTGCTTTAGATTTACTTGAATGATAATTGCATCTTAAATAAATAACGATTGATTACCAAGACCATATTTGGGGTCAGGAAGGAATTTTCCTCCAGGGTAGATTGGCAGAGGCCCTGGAGGTTTTTCGCCGTCCTCTGTAGCATGGGGTACAGATCACAGCTGGAGGATTCTCTGCATCTTGGGGTCTTCAAAGTATTTGAAGGCTTCAATATCTGAGATATAGGCGAGAGGATTATTCTAGGAGGGGTGGGTGAGATTCTGTGGCCTGCACTGTGCAGGGGGTCAGACTAGATGATCATAATGGTCCCTTCTGACCTTAAAGTCTATGATTCTATGAGTCATCAAGTTTGATAGCAATGGGACTGATATTTATTTTACAGCTTGATAGTTCCAGCTCTTCCATTTTGTATCTAGTAATTTGATGGTGTTTAAAGGGAATTGAGACTTTTGGGTCCTAAAATCATAATTACTGCAGTGGCATGGCTGCTGCCAAGCGGGGCCAAAGAAGGCAGTTGCCCTCAGGCCTGGCAATTTTTAAATGGCACCAGAGTACAATGTGGTGCAGTCTGAGCACTGTTGATCGCTGGCTGAACGAGACTAGTCCCTAGTCCCGCCCCTTCTGCCCGAGGCCCCACCCCTTCAGGGGGGCCCCAGAGCTAAGCTCCCACTACAGTGCCAAGAGCCCAGAAAAGTCTGTTGCCAGCCATATGCAGTGGTGACTGGCTTAGGAAGACACACGTGTGACTTTTTCTGTACCCTGTAATAAAACTGGACACACTCATTACAAGAGAGACAGAAAGGACTCCAGGGCATAAGAAGGGAACTCTGAGGGATTGAGCGGTTATACCCATAGAAATATAATTTAGTGCTCATGGAAGGAAATGGCTCGACAACTGTGGAAAACAAAGTTCTCTGATTAGTCCTCTGGTGAACAGCAGCAGGCCTCTCAGACAGACTGCCCTTGCGTAGATCCTCAAATTGTGCTCAGTCCATGGTATGTTCAGACTTACTGAAGTGAACTCACTAGTGGGAGCTGTAGTGGTTTCTGTCATCACTAAATGACAGAATCACTAAATCATTTCACATTGGTCACTCAGGAGCCAACAGAGAGTGGCAACAATTTCTGGACATTTTTGACCTTGCAGGGGGAAAAAAAATCAAAACCCTTATTCTTGTCCAAGAGCATTGCAATGTTCCCAGTCATTCAGGCCCCTAATGCAGAGATCATCTTTGACTCCTCTCCTTCTCTCTTGCTTGGTCTACTCACTCAAGCAGAGCTGCCCACAGAATTGCCAGGACCCTGGGCATGGTGAGGCAGGACTGGGGACTAGCATCCCCCAACCAGCCCTGCCGCACTGCCTGCAGGGGGGTCCAGTAGCAATTTAAAAGGCCCGTGGCTCCTGTCACTGCCTTTGCTGTGGTACTGGCAACCGGGAGCCCCAGGCCCTTTTAAATTGCTATTCCTTGGGCCAGCTGCTCCTGCTCAAATTCCAGCCCTGCACAAAAGCTGTATCCAAATCCTACCAGTCCCTCCTCCAAGACCTTGGGTGATCCAACATTTTCTCTGTCCTTAAAGCTACACCTCCTCTTCAGACCCTTGTCATATTTGCTCAAACCTCCTCTTCTCAGGCCTCCCTGCCACATACCTCACTCCCTTCCTAGCTCTGTAAAAAAGCAACTGGCCGCTGTGAACTTTTTGCAATTTGCTCTGAGTACATGATGCCCTTTGCTAGTCCATCTCCTCCCCAACTCCTCCTTCGCTTTTGTGAGAGCGGTTTGGAATTTTGGTTTAACTTTTCTATAACTACTGTTCATTGACAGCACAGTTCTGAATCCAGGCTTCTTGCTACTCTCCCGGAGAGGATATTGACTTGGTAGAAGTTTGGTAAATGTATCAGTTCTATTTTTGTCCCCTTCAGAAAGGCCTGGGCATTTTGGACTCAGACTGAAACGAAAAGTAGGCATCTGTTTGATTCTCATCGGCAGGTTCACACGAGGGATTTTCCATACAAAACTGCATGCTCGCTTTTCTAAATCTGAGCCTCAGTAATGAGGGCACATGGCTTTACTGGTAAAGGATCTGAAAAATAGTCCTGATAAAAAATATGGAGGTCCTCTAAAATAGCTCTTTCGCAGAGTGTGCGATAAACTGCATAATTCACTCATATCTTCATTATCCAGGAGTATCTTACCCTCAAGCTGGTAAACTCTTTTACCCCACCTTCAAGAAAGAGAGAAATGGCCTCAACTTCTGGTTCAGGGTGCCTTCGTTTTCATCAGGTGAGTACTCAACACATCATGAAAATTAGGACACAATTTGGACAACTCAGAAGTTGAGGCATCCCAAACCATTATCCACACTTCAACCACTCGTACTCTGTCCCCAAACCGTTCTTCCAAAGTACATTGATCCTGATTTGCAGCACCATCTGCTGGGCCAGTCCTTGGCCCTATGCTACTTTTCCAGAATGCTTCTCTTTCTTATTGGCAGTCTTCCCTTGTCCATAAGTATGGGAACTAATGGTGCAGGGAGTGCTCCCGGCCTCCTCTCCATGCTCCGTGGGCTTTGCTGCTGGCCCCACACCTGGGAACCCACCTGCTGGCTCTGAATTCGAGGTCCTGGCTGCTGCCCCACTCGCCCAGGGTGTACAACGTAACGGGGGTTTGTCAGCAGCCCTACTCTTAAAAATGTCCCCCTGCCACTACCCTTTTATGGAATGAAAGGGGACATTTGTGACTGTATGATGGGTCCAAACTCATTTCCATCAATGCTTAAATAGCATGGAGGGTTTGATTCCCATGGAGAATGGGAAATCCAACCATAGAAGAAAGAACCAACCCAATGGTGGTGCACATTCACACATGCCTCAATGCATATTAAAACATTTATTCCACATATGGATGGAAAAAATCCGCACATAGACAGAAAAAATTAGAGGGAACATTGGTTAGATTCCCTGCTCAATAATGTCAATGCATTAGTCTTAGAGTTCTCATTGCTTGGTATTACAAGAAATGGAATCAGCCACCAATGGGAACCTTTTCATCTCTGTGTCCAAGTTACAAAATCCCTGACTTCACACAGAGTAATAATTCATCAGCCTATGAAAGGGAAATGTAGACACTGTTAATATTTGTCTACCTGTAAAATGAAATAGTAATCAAATAGTCTGTTTAACTTTCAGATGGCTTAGGATCTTTGCACCAAACATTTTCAAGGCTCTGAACAAATATTAGCTAATTAATTCTTATAACAGCCCTGTGTGCGAGGACTGAGGAAACTGAGGTAGAAAGATTAAGTGACTTACCTGAAGCCACCAAGAAAGGTCAATGGTAGAGCTGAGGTTAGAAATCAGGAAACCTATCTGATTCTCAGTCCACTCTATCTTTCTGTCTCTTAATACTTGTTTTGATGGGTGAACTCTATGGAGAGGGGGGAATGTTGGCCAAAATGGCAAAAGTTAATCATTCATCATTTTGAAAAGTACAATGGGAACATTAACTTTCACTTGCATATTCCCTACAGACGGGGCAGAAGAGACCTCAGCATAACCTCTCATCTAACTCTTGATTTTTCACCTATAACTAGGATGACCAGAGATCCTTTTATTAGGGGCTTTGTCTTATATAGACAACTATACCCGTCCCGCCTCCCACAAAAAAAAGGTGTCCCGATTTTTCACACTTGCTATCTGGTCACCCTACCCATAGCAACATAGCACCCCCAGGCATGTACAGAACTGTACTGAAGTGTCAGTGTCATCTATGAGTTTCAGTCCAATGTAGGACATTAATTCATGACCTCCTGGGCCCCCAGGCAACAGTGTATTTAATGCTGTGCATGGCACAAAATGAAAGGAGTCTAATAATTAACATTTATGCTGCAGTCTATCCTGTTACTCTTCATAATGAGGTGGGGATTCAAAGCTCTGGTAATCCATTTAACAAGGAAGTGTTTTTATTGTTTCAAGAAAAAGCTTAAATGTTCAACACTTTGGGGCAAATTTTATCCAGTGGCTCCCACTGAGTTAATAGGAAGTCCCCCAATCCATGCTTGCATGTAGGCCCGGCACAATTCATCTTTTATTTTCTTTTTATCCATTTAAATGTTTGCTATTGTGCAAAATTTATGAGTCTTCAGCATTTTTGTTCAACTTTTATCGATTTAAATTTTCACAGGGAGTGGGAAGTTCTGGGGAAGAGTTCAGACAAAGGGCGATGAGACAATAATTATTTAATGACAGTAGACTTCAAGAAGTTAACACTTCCTAAATATTAAAACAAATTGTCAAAGTTCTGTCAAAATAATCAAAGTATTAAATCAAACTCCCATAAATTCTCAAGTAGCATCTTTCTCACTTTGCCAATCTGTGAATTTCAATCATCAGTGAAAATATTATTTCATTGGCTTGTGCATGTATATCGTAAAATCACTGTTCATCGATATTTACAAATATAAAAATAATGCTTCCAAGACTATTTGTATCCAAGGGAAAAATTTGGTTCTGTGTAGCTGGAATCAAAGAGTGACAGCTACTAATCATGTTGAGGAAGTCTAATAGATGTCTACTAAGTAACCAGCTATATCAAGCAGCAAGCAAGCAGTCAATCAATTAAAGCAAAACAGGTTAAAACATGGAGAAGAAGAAATCCATGGTGTATGCTGCTTCTGAAACACACAAAACATTTAGCATTACAGGTATTGATGATGGAATTTACTGTCACAAACATTTTCAGGTTTGATCTGAGGAAAGATGAAGGTTCACTGTTTCCAAAGATAATATTTTTTTTCACTCCAAATTAATTCCACTTCTTTTTTCTGGCCTTTTCATAATGCAATGCTATTTCTTCCCCAGGAGCATGCCTATATATCTCTGCTTGATGGAGGAGTCTTTTTCATTAGTCCAGGACACTCGTGTTATGTATTGAATATTATGCATTTATTGAATGTGCATCTCATTTTCATTTCAGTTAGAATTTGAGGGCCAATTTCATTCATGACTATTGATTCCTTCCAAGCCATTTGCATTTCATTCCATTCATTATAATGTATGAGTTTCATTCTTTCATTCTTTCAGAATAATTTAAAGCTCCCACTCACATATGATCCTATTTCCATGGAGTTTGGAACAATTTTTCCATCGTGGGATGAGGGCTATTTATGCAGCCACAGTCACGAGCTCCCTTGAGAGTTTTCCAGAGGAGGAATAAGTTTGATACTCAATTCCTATTGCTAATTTTTCATTATTATATCCTTATGCTTATGCATGGGGTCATCATCATGTCTGTGGTCTGCAAACAAACTGGTAGCTGAGTGACAAACATCCTCTCATCCGCTGGAAAATCCAGACAGCATGGAGCATTGTCATTAACTAATAAATAAGGATAACCATCACTGCCTTTCAATGTAGACCAACCAGAATAAGGCCAGGTCTACACTACAAGAGGAAGTCGACCTAAGATATGCAACTCCAGCTATGAGAATAGGGTAGCTGGAGTCGACGTACCTTATGCTGAATTTCTGTGGCATCCCCACTGCAGGAAATCAATGGGAGAAACTCTCCCATCGATTTTCCTTATTCCTCACAACCTGGTGGAATGCTGGGGTTGATGGGGGTGCCATCAGCAGTGAATTTAGTGGATCCTTAGACCCACTAAATTGAACCCCGGGAGATCAGTCTCAAGTATGTCAATCTTAGGGTAAGAGATGATAAGCTCTCCCCATCTGAGTAACGGCATGGTAATAGCCGTATCAGAATAAGCCAATCATTCTTCTCCCCTCTCCCATTACTCTAGGAAGGCATCATCATCTAAAGGGGGGAGTAGAGGTCCTTCAGCTTTAGAGAGATATTTTAGTTCCAGGATTAAATCATAGAATCTTAGATCTGTAAGGGACCTCAAGAGGTCATCAAGTCCAGCCCCTTGCCCAAGGCAGGACCAATCCAACTAAATCAACCTAGCCAGGGCTTTGTCAAGCCGAGACTTAAAAAAAAATGGATTGATTTATAGCAGATTCTTATATCAAATCTCTAAGGGTATGTCTACACTACAAAGTTAATTTGAACTAAGAGACGTTAGTTTGAATTAACTTTGATAGGCGCTACACATGCAAACCGCTAGTTCGAACTTAATTCGAACTAGCGGTGCGCTTAATTCGAACTAGGTAAACCTCATTCTATGAGGACTAACGCCTAGTTCGAATTAACTAGTTCGAATTAAGGGCTGTGTAGCCACTTAATTCGAACTAGTGGGAGGCTAGCCCTCCCCAGCTTTCCCTGGTGGCCACTCTGGGCACCACCAGGGAAACTCTTCTGTCCCCCTCCCGGCCCTGGAGCCCTTAAAGGGGCACGGTCTGGCTACGGTGCCCGTGCCAGGTGCAAGCCTGCCAGCACCCAGCCAGCAGACCCTGCAACTGGCATGGCTCGAGCCGGCCACCTGCTGCCACCCAGCCCTCCCCCTCTTCCCGGGACCAGGCTGGCGGCTCCTGGAAATTCTGCATTCTAGTCTAGTTTAATAATAAGTGCAAGTTGTTCTTATAACAGATTTAGCTAATGAGAAATTGTTAAATAATTTCTGAAATACATGTGAGCTTATATTTCATAACCTTGCCAGAACTTCCAAGGTCAGATTGAGCAATTGTTGTTTTGGCGAGAGCAGGTTGTGATGTTCAGAGCTGGGGTCTGAAACGAGAAATTTTGCCTCTGTGAACCAGCGCCTATTCCATCCTGCATTTTGTGCAGCCACTTCTTTTGACTGTCTGAAAAGCAAGCACCTATCGGGAATCTAGATGAGCATTATCCTGTACCAAGTGGATGCTTGGAGGAAGACTTGAACATTCACCTTTAACACAATTCACAGCTGAGACGCAGAGCAGAAAGCCCACTCAGTATAGTAACCATAATATTTTCTTTAATGGTTTTCTCCTTGTGTGTATTGTCTGACTTTATCTAAGCTTCAGTAGATAGTAGTAGTAGTACTCAGAGGTACTTCTACAAGTACCTTAACTGGCAAAACCTAAAAGGGCAGGATGTTCTCCAAAGATTTTCCATTCACCTCTGCGTGCATGTGTGTGTGTGTGTGTCTCTCTCTCTATATATAGTGATAGAAATGTAGCCGTGTTAGTCTGGTGTAGCTGAATCAAAAAACAGGACTATGTAGCACTTGAAAGACTAACAAGATGGTTTATTAGGTGATGAGCTTTCGTGGGCCAGACCCACTTCCTCAGATCAAGTAGTGGAAGAAAATTGTCAATTTTCTTCCACTACTTGATCTGAGGAAGTGGGTCTGGCCCACGAAAGCTCATCACCTAATAAACCATCTTGTTAGTCTCTCTCTCTCTATATATATATATACATATACACATGCACAGTCATATGTACTCAATGTACTTAATGTATACTCAAAAGACTGAATTGAATGTACTGAAAATCTCAAATATACTTATCATGAATTCAGACACTAACATTTGTTTCACCACTACAAGGGGATATATCGGCAACAAAACTTATTTGATATAGTCCAGTGGCCGAGCTGAACTTCTCCAAACTTTACACCTGGGGCTGAGCTCTTTAATGGGATTAAACCTGAAACTGAAGAAGATGGGCATTAAACTCTGGGAAAGTTAATGATCAGCATTAAAACCCCACTGCTGCAATGAATTCCTGGCAGGCCCCTGAAGTTAATGGGACTCGGTCCACACAGTGCTCACTTCAGAAAGAGGGTATGTCTACACTACCACCCTAGTTCGAACTAGGGTGGTTAATGTAGGCAACCGGAGTTGCAAATGAAGCCCGGGATTTGAATTTCCCGGGCTTCATTTGCATATTGCCGGGTGCCGCCATTTTTAAATGTCCGCTAATTCGGACTCCGGGCCTGTGGCTACACGCGGCATGAACTAGGTAGTTCGGATTAGGCTTCCTTTTCCGAACTACCGTTACTCCTCGTGGAATGAGGTGTACTGGTAGTTCGGAATAGGAAGCCTAATCCGAACTACCTAGTTGGTGCCACGTGTAGTCGCGGGCACGGAGTCCGAACGAGCGGACATTTAAAAATGGCGGCACCCGGCAATATGCAAATGAAGCCCGGGAAATTCAAATCCCGGGCTTCATTTGCAACTCCGGTTGCCTACATTAACCACCCTAGTTCGAACTAGGGTGGTAGTGTAGACATACCCAGAGAGTCCAGTCTAGATGTGGACTCCCCAGCCCAGGTTCATCTCTTAAATATTTGGTCAGGGTGCTTTATGTTAACTTTAAAGGCTATTGTTAGTATTGCTTTCTTTGCATTTGCACCTAGACATGATCTAAGCATCTTTCATACTGTAGGTTGAAATGACTGGAGTTGAAGTATATAAACTCTTGGCTCTAGCTACCTGCTTCTTGCCTAGGCAAAAGTGAGACACTTGCATATTGATGCTCTCAGGTATCCAAAAAACCTCTCAAACAGGGCAGTACATTGGGGGGAACTTGGCAGAAAAAGGAGCTACTGCAGTTCACTAAAAATTAGGTTTGTTCTCAGAGTATCAAGTCAAGGAGAGTTAATCTCAAGAATGATCAGAAACAATTGTCAGACATGACCTACTCTGAAATCCAGGCCAAATTTCAGGTCCTATCTGTGAACAAATCCATCACCTTACCTGGGACTTCAGATCCCTTCTGACCTAGGGTACTCAGCCTTAATTATAAGCCTCTGCTAAAACAGCTATTACAGAAACCTTAACAGACAGCAATATTTACCTGACCGCTATCCAAACAAACTATATTCATCATCTTCATACACATAAACTTGTTATTGTGGAGAAGGTCATTTTTATTTCACCTTCTGTTGGGATGAGCCCACTAGGAGCTCCTAAAAAAAAATCACTGATATATTTCCCTACTTCTTTGGGAGAAAGTAAAACCCCTTCTAGTTCCATTTAGAAAATTCCCTGTAAGACAGAAATCATACAGTTCTACATGCACCCTAAAAGAACCAAAATAGGGTCAAATCACTGTACAATGTAAACATTAATTTACTGTGGCACAATGCTAGAAAATGGCCAGTAAATGCCACACAGTTTATCAAAGGATGCTGTCCAGGCCACTGAAGATGAGTGGCAAGTGCATTCTTTCTTAAAAATAGATTGTTCTACTATTTCTCTCCCCACCCTGAGCCTCTGTCCTAGCCTCAGTCTACAAAGGCAAAGCTGTGGGCTGCATGGTAGAGATAAGAGACAGAGTTGAAGCACTTGCAGATGGCAGTTGCTATAAACCAGCACAAAGGACTCTTTAATTAAGTCTTTCTTTCCCCCTCATTAAAATTCAGGAAAGATTACCATGGAATTTGTACTGTATCTGCAAAACAAATCATAACAATTACACTAGACTGCCCCAGGCTGGCTGGATCGTAGCTTATTATCTCACAAAGACTTGATAAATGTGTACATTTATATGTAAGGCTTCTGCACACTGCTATAGCCAGCTAAACAAAGATGTCCTGCTTTCCAAACTGCATTTTAGCTGGTTAGACTCCCTTCAATAGCTGGATGTTGATGCTGAAGTGTTAAAAAAACATAAATTCTCTTTCCCATCTACAGTTTACCTCGTCTGTTGAACTGGGATAAATTCATGTTCTTTTGGTGATTCCTGAAACCCCATCAAAAAGCCCACTTAACCCTCTAGGGCAATATGCATAAAAGATTAAGAAGCAGCTATGGAATGCAAAGTTCGAATGTTCAGAGCTAAATGCCAGAGGCTTTTCCGCTGAATAAAGAAGTCCCATAGGCAGCATACAGGCCTGTCTAGTAGACACATGCATTTCTAATGCTGACCTGGACTTTCTACAGTAAAATGGATATAACGGTGACCCAAGAAAGCAACTCACACAAAGCAACTGCTAAGATAAATCCCATTTAAAAGGTGTCTTCAAATGAAGATGACAGTCCACCATTGGGATGTATATGACCCTTCATTTTGGGCATAGTTCCTATGTTATGCTGCGATGAATGCCTTAGAAATTTAGTTGATGGAGTAAGTATTAGATATTTCAATAGAGGATAGTGGTGAGTAAACACACAAATCTCCACAGCAGCGCACAAGTGCATGTCACATTGCATTATTAATACCCATGTGTTGATGGGATTTTGTTTTCTTGCTCACTGAACAAGCAAAGGACTGATTCAGATGTCACTTGCCCACTGCCACTCAAGAGTAATTCATACAATTCTATGTAGTTTCACCAGTGTAAAATTGGTGTGAGATGAGTGCAGACGTCTAGACCCCAAGAGTTCTGGCTGTCATGTTTCCAGGGAGGATGGCAGATTTATGCAGGAAGAGGAAATGTCAGAAACATATAAATAGTTTAAAAAGCCACCGTTGTCAGCTATTTTTAGGCCCAACATTTAGACGTTGAGTAAAAGAAGCGTTTATGAAAAAATCCTAACAAGAATAGAAAAGTTTGCATCAGATTTATTAACACATTTCAGTGACATCTGTGTTTAACTCAACAATTGCTATTGCAATGGTCTTAGTTGGATTCAGGTACATTGAATTCCCCTCATTTTACGAGGTTTCATACATTTAAATTAAGTTCAAAAATACCCTCCCCACCATTCCCTGAAGAGTCCAAGCGCCATAGAGACACTTAATTCCTAGAGTCTGAGGTTTTTATCCCCCTCTTGCCACGTGCTCTGCCCTGCAAATTAAGTTGATGGGGGAAGTTCACTTGCATGACTCTTCTTCAGGGGAGGACATCAATAAGAGTTTTTAGCAGATGGTTTCTCGATCCAGATGTAGGGAGTCTCCAGTTGTAATATGCAACCAGCACCCACCTGGTATTCATGGGTCTCCTTCTTCAGGTAGAGTGATCCAAAGGCTCACAATGCAGTCATTCAAATATTACATTACAATACGGAATGCACAGCTATTGCAAGTATGGTTAATACAAGCAACATCTCCCAAGCAGTTAATGAACGGCCAAGACTACACACATTCGTATCAGTCTCATGTCCACTCTATGGAAATGAACCAGTCAGATTCCAATCGTGCATTTATCAGTGTTCAGATGAGACAGGGGAATCTTAGCGTCAGCTAGCACCATCATCACACTAACTAAAGCCTTGTTTTCCGTGTAAAAAAAAGGGTGTTCAAAGGGGTGTTCTTAACTCGAATTAATTTAAAGTAAAACCCCAGTGAAGACAAGGCAGTTTGCCTAACAGATGGGTTCCCACTAGACTTTAGCTCAACCTGCTAACCTGTGTGAAAACAAATGCGACAGCTGCTCTCCAGCAGGTCTCTCCTCCACACATCATCATGTGCAGCAAGACAACAGCCTCCTGGATAAGCAGAGGGGGAGATTTCCTCTTTCTGGGTCCTGTTGTTACCCTCTTCCTCTCACTGAAAGTGAAGTGTAAATTAATCTTTCATTTACAATTACCACCAACAGCTGTAAAATGTGATGAGATGTTGGGCAGAAGGCCAAATCTGCTTTTTATGGAGCTTTGATTCCCCTCTGTCTGCTTAAGGCTAGTGAAAGGGCAGGGCAAGCAGAGAAACACGTGCAGGGTGAAACCCAGAGCAGGAAACACTCTGTTTTGGGAAATACCATTTATCAGCTGAAAATTGCATTTGTAAAAGACCATTGTGGTGAAAGGCCAACGTCTTTACTGCTAATTTATCTTGACAGCACAAGGCAACCACCTCTAGAGCCCCATCATCTCTCTCACCACCATCGCATGGGCATTTCTAGGAGGAAAAATCAGCGTACACGAGGTCAATCGCCAACTGACCCTTCTTAAAATGTTGATGTGCAATTGGCAGAATGAACATTTTAAAACACAGCTTCAATCACTCCGCTGGAGGTTAATAAGTTCCAATCAACAATATTCCATGACCCTACGCAATATGGGAATGAGGCAGGTACTGTCAATGTCCGTCTCATATTTAAAGTCTAAGGACCAGCTCCTCAGTACATGTGAATCAGGGTAGGAATTATCAGAATGGATCAGAGCAGCAGTCCATTTTGTTTAGCATCCTATTACTGACAGTGGCCAGTAGCAGTTCATTCAGAAAAAGGTGCCAGAAACCCTGCAATATATAATTCCTTCTGGGATATAAAACCTTCCTATTCCCAACAGTTAATGGCTCATTTGTGCCCAGAAGTATGGGGTTTATAGCCCACTAGCAGATTTACCAGGCATTTTTCGGATGCTTAACTCAATTATATTTTTTGGGTTTGGAAAATAAAAGGAAAATGTACATCCTTATTTAAGAACATAAGAACGGCTGTACTGGGTCAGACCAAAAGATCATCTATCCCAGTATCCGGTCTTCCGGCAGTGCAAAGCCAAATGCCCCAGAGGGAGTGAACAGAACTGGTAATCATCTAGTGACCCCTCTCCTGTCATCCATTTCCAGCCTCTGACAAACAGAGGCTAGGGACACCAGTCCTACCCATCCTGGCTAAAAAGTATTTAAATGACTATTTTTGAAAAATACACTGTTATTTTATGAAGTTAATTTTTATTTTAGATGTATTTAAAAAGGGACCGTTAAAATTTTTCCATTTAATAATTTGTAGCACGTTTTTTTAAATGGGAATTCCATCAAGTGTAGTTTTTTCTTCAGCCCTATAAACTCGTGTTTTTCAAAGTGGTCCATGATCCACTCTGAGAAACCTGCTAACTGGCTGCTCCTACTTGTTTATCTCCAGCTTTTTTGAATTGCTGGGCCCTGGAGCAATTGCTTCTCCCCTCAGCAGACCTGACTACAGTATTCATCACCAGTGTTCCCTCTAATCTTTCCCATCCATGTGCGGATTTTTTCCATCCATGTGTGGAATAATTTTATGTGGACCGAGGCATGTGCAAATATGCACCACCAAGAGAAACACAAAACCTAGCTGCAGGCACCTTGCAAATCACCTGGGTGGCATTTTGAATCTCTCCTGAGTGGCTGTACAAGTGCACAGCTTACAGGGAACACTTCTCAACAGTAGATATGGCAGATCACAAGTGCAAGGTGTATTATTAGCAAGGATCCACAGGTTGTGCTGTGCCTCTGTTATACTGTCTTTCAGGAAGAGCATCTCTTCTCTGGATCTGGGGCCTCTTCTTACCCAGCGCTGCAACTCTGAGAATGGGTCCTGATTTAAATACCTGTTTCTCACTGTGAGATTCCAGAGGAACTTGGTCCCCTGTTGGAGACTTATCCTCTAGGGAGCCATACAACTAGCAGATATTTGCAGCAAAACAGCACAACCTTTCCCAAACAAAGCATTCTTTGCTTGCGAACTGGAATGCAGTATTTAGGGCCATAGGGTAAAAATGATAAAGCAAAGTCTGCCTTGAATGGTGCCTTATAATATGTGCTGATAACTAATGTATTTTGCTGCAATGCTGGGAGAATCTTCCCCAGACCTAAAGAGGAGCTGGGTGTGGCAGGAAAGCTTGTCCCTTGCAGAATTTGGTCCAATGAAAGATATCACCGGACCCATCTTGTCTCTCTAAGCAAAGGCTCCACACATATCTCTCATCTCTCTTGCCAACTTCTCCTTGTTTAGTAGGCAAGCAGGTCCTGCTTTGCCTGGGTCTGGTAGGACAACTGCATGCTGCCAGCAAAACCTCCCTTACTTTCCTCAGCTACCCCGGATTGAATTCCATGCTGTGTAACAGGATTCTGCTGTCTGTCGTCTAACTTGTCAGCCCTTTGTCTCAAGAACTGGCCAGGTGGTTTCATGTATGATGCCCCTCTTTCCTCCGGATTTCAGGTGGAGAAGAGTTGTGGTGAGACAACCCCCTGGAGGGTCTGGAGGTAGGTCTTCCATTGTATCCCTAAGCTAGCTGCATTCACCTCTTGACTGTTCTGGAAAACACCTCCATTCCGGGGGTAGCCCTTGTCTCTGAAAAGAGATGAACACCATCATACCAAATGGGGGGCATAATACAGCAGTGAATAGGGAAAGTGAATTGCACACACTTTCCATAAAAATAATAACGAATTTTATCACATTCTCTGCATCTGCTTTGGATCATTATGGTTGGTTGCTGTAGTATATGTGTGTGTGTGTGTATATATATATATATATATATATATATATATATATATATATATATATATATATGATACCCTAGGTAGTCATAATTTGACTTAGATCACCTTCTGCCCAACCAAAGAAGAAACACAGTTTCAGTCAAGGATTCTCAGTGGAACTCTTTAAAATTGTCTACCCTCTACTAAGAAATGCTTGGTCTGGTGTTAATTGTCCTCATGGTTTGATGGTAGGGGCAGCAGCAGCAACACAGCAGTTGGAAGGAGAAGAGTATCAATTGTGGATTTAGCTAAGAAAAATGCTTTCCATTCCCCACTCCCCACACTGAAGTTATTTTCTTTGGCTTGTGCTGCAATTTCTGTGGTGCTGGGTTTTTAAAGCTGATATACATACACATTTTTTGACAGTAGTTTTGTTTCTGGATTCATTTTAATGGGTCAGAGAGAGAGAAACTGATGTACACTGAAGATTTAATTAGCAAGAGTTTGAATTGTGGTTTATAAAAAATCCTCTGGCTGGCTCATTTGCTCTCTTTTCATCTCATTTCTTAGGGACTAAACATTGCTTGAAATCGAGGTTTAACAATTTGACAGTGCTGTGCTCTCAGTATAGAAACATACGAAGACCCAGAATATTTCCTTATGACTTCCACAGATTCCTATCTGATTGGGGTTTAGTCCTAGAGTATGTACCACCAATTCAGCAGGATATATTTTCTGGGAGCTGGAAACACAATAAATCTCTTACCGCGAGCAGGACAGCATGATGCACTGTTGTGAAACCTGAAAGACTCTTCCTCTAAGACTTCAAAACCTTCTGTCAATCTAAAGCATGGTAGAAGCCGATTTTCTGCAACATGATTGACTAATGGGCTTCAGATGGGCTGATGTGTTTAATCAATAATTAATGGTAAACACAATGGCTCTGTATAATTGGCATCAAATTGAGAAGTTGATTCATGGGGAAGAATGAAGAGCTAAGTCTAGAGAAGATGGAGAGGAATGGCACTGACTTCTAGCCAATGCCCAGAGATCTGAGTTAGAGGCCTAGCAGTGGGGATGATGGAGAGATTCAGGAGGGTGGGAGAGAATTTCAAGGGCACCATGGAGCGGAGAGTGGAGTAGAAGCCCATGATGTGGGTCAGGAGCAGGGAGGGGAAAACAGAAGCAGATTTGGGGCTCAGCTTCTGATTTGGAACACAAACTGGAGACATGGGGACAGTTATTTTCTAGACATAATTTGCTTATTTACCTAACGTGCCCAAGGCCTGTTTCCTTCAACAAGCATGCAAGCGCCTTCTAATAGCACACAAGCAGTGAGCCAAGATAGCTCAGGCTGCAAAACCATGCTCTGAAGTGTTCCTAGCTTCTTTTTGCCAGAAGCTGAGAGTGGACATCAAATAATGGATCACTCATGTTCCTTTCACTGGTTTGTCCTAAGCAGCAGCCTCCTTGCGTCTCTCTCACAGACTCACAACACAATCAGATCAAACTGTTTAAACGTGCTCTGGGCTCATTCTTCACCCTCAGTCCCTGCCTGCACTTTACTCCTGAGAATGTCCTACTTCAGAGGTGGGGAATGTATTTTGGATCAGGGGCTGCTGACCCACAGAAAAATCGGCCATACATGAGTGAAAAAAAACCACACTGATGTGGCCCCCACTGAGAAGGAGAAAAGTTTCAGAGGGGTAGCCGTGTTAGTCTGTAACTGGACAAACTTAAAAAACAACAAATAGTCTTGCAGCACCTTAGAGACTAACTATAGATGCTATCAATTGACTTTGATTCTTATCTGCTACATTTTAACTACCCAATCTTCAGATACTCACTGATTCCCTTAACCCCCCTATTTTCTATGCCCTCTGCTCCCTGTCTCCCAACCCCCTTCCTTTTTTCCTCCCCGCCCCCCTTTCTCTCCTATTTATTTTGAGTCTGCACATCCTAAACTCAGAACTCCAGTCATCTGAAGAAGTGGGTTGTGCCCACAAAAGCTCCTGATACCATCTACATGTTTTGTTAGTCTATAAAGTGCTACCAGACCATTTTTTCTGTTGTTTTTTTCTGTACAGACTAACTTGGCTACCCCCTGAAGCTTAAGTCTTTAAGGTTAGTCTCTAAGGCTATGTCTAGACTGCAAGCCTCTTTCGAAAGAGAGCGTCTAGACTGCACGCGGAACTTTCGAAAAAGCAAGCTGCTTTTTCAAAAGAAAGCACCCAGTGAGTCTGGATGCTCTCTTTCGAGGAATCCCTATTTACATTCAAGAACGCCTTCTTTCAAAAGAGCACTTTCGAAAGAAGGCATTCTTCCTCGTGAAATGAGGTTTACCGCCGTCGAAAGAAAAGCCGCGTTCTTTCGATTTAATTTCGAAAGAACGCGGCTGCAGTCTAGACGCAGGTGAAGTTTTTTTGGAAAAAGGCTACTTTTTCCAAAAAAAACCCTGAGTCTGGACACAGCCTATGGTGCTGCAAGACTATCTGTTGCTTTTTGCGAAGGAGAAAGACACTCCTCACATTCTCCTCATGCAGCAGAGCCTTGGGGGCAAGGGCAGGCTAATAGATTTTGTGAGCTCCAGCCCATGGGGGGGGAAAGGGGGGGGGGGAACAGCTAGAGCACCAGGATAGGTTCTCAACTACTGGAGGGGAGCCCTGAGCCTCAGGGGCTGGATCCAGGCAAGTCAGGGGCCAAATCCAGCCCCTGGGCCTGAAGTTCTCCACCCCTGCCCTACTTCAAAGCCCCCCTAAGACCAAAAGGTCTGAAAATTAGCCCTCCTTTTGCACAACTCAGTAAGGTCTCAGAGGCCAGACAAATAAATAAATAAGAGGCCACACAATAACCTGAACTATGAGGCCAGGTGCCTTATAGCAACTGTAATGCTTTCTCTGGAGAGCTGCATCCTGGTTACTGGAACATCCATGTGTGTATACAAGTCATTAGCACTTTTCTCCATACAAATATGAGGAGGATACTGAATTAAAGAGGAAAGATGAGAAATAGGTAAGGATTAAAAACCGGACTGGAAAGAGCAGTGGGCAGAGGAGGAGCGATATTGAGGTGGGGGAGCAGAAGAAGGGGTTACAGAAGAGATAAATCAGTGCATGGCCTGGTTTAAGATTAAAATGGTGCTGTAGCTATGCTACTGTAGTGCCCTAGTGTAGGCATGGCCTGAAGGTGTGTGTGAAAGGTTTAGAGAGGAAGATAAAGCAGAAAAATGAGAACACCACAAAAGGAAGAGGAATGGGGCCTTGTCTACACTGGCACATTTTGTCACCAAAACCCCCTTTTTGGCACCAAAATCCACAGAATGTTCACATTGTAATGTGAATGTTCTCTGGGTGTGGTCACCAAAAAGGATTTTTTTGGCATCAAAACTTGCCAGTGTAGACAAGGCTGAAGGCATGCCAAAGAGCAATGGAATAAATGAATACTTCTGTTTCCTTTCCTGGAAGGGCCATCCTACCGCTGCACTGGCCTGGGATTACTGTGTGCACCCTAAAAGGCTGCACAAACCTTTGGATCTCTCTGCTTTTCATGATGGGCCTCAGCATGCTACCTTTATGTTTGTGTTATGGATCTTCAGACTGCATGTGCATGTTAGAAGGTGAGGGAGTGGGTAAGATCCTTCGACTTCATTTTCCTTTCTGTCCATTCACATAGTGCAGGGATGATACAAGGATTTTTTGCATACACTTATAGAACTTGAAAAAATCCCGTAACCCTGGTCTACATCTTATTTCAAAATAACAAATGGAGCATCCACACTACCAAGCCCATTATTTTGAAATAATGGGCTAGTTATTTCGAAATAATAACTCCTGCTTTCCACAAGGAATAACGCTTATTTTGAAATAATTATTTCGAAATAGTGGTAGTGTAGGCTCTCCTCTGCTGCTATTTCAAAATAACTACTCCCCAGAGTCATTCAAAGTAATTACTCCTCAGTGCTTCCTGGGGCTCAGAGGGTATGTCTAGGCCACAGAGAAGATCGAAGCTGCTGCTGTCGATTGTGCAGGGTTCGAATTAGTGGGTCTAGTGAAGACATGCTAATTCAAACTGAGAGGGACACTCTGGTCAATGCCGGTGGTCCTGCTTCCATGAGGAATAAGAGAAGTTGAAGGGAGAGTGTTCTCCCTTTGGTTTCCTACAGTGTGGACAGTGGCAAAAGTTGAGTTTAAGGTACTTCGACTTCAGCTACATAATTAATGCAGCTGAGGTTGCGTATCTGAATTCGACCTTATCCCATAGTGTAGACGTACCCTAAGTCGAGATAGCGCATCCACATTAAAGGAGCCTGCCCTGGACTAATTTCAAGACTTTCCTGTAGCGTGTACATGCTATTTCAAAGTAGTGATTTGGGGAGTTGTTATTAGAAATAAGTTATTTTGAAATAATTTCCTGGCGTAGGTATGCACATAGAGTAACAGCTCCTGTAAATACATTTGTGTCTGCAAATATTTCTCAAGGAAGGATGCTCAGGGGGTTATGTGAAATTAGTTATTTGTCACACTCTTGTTCCTAGTGGAACTCTGTCCCCATCACAGAACTACCATCAAAAAGCATTGTGAGGCATAACATAATGGAAAGGGGATAAGATTGCACTGCAGTGGCCTGTAAATTTCAGTAGTGCCCCATCAGCTTCAACCAAGATCAGGGTATCATGGAACCAGAGAGTCTGCTTGCTCTCTGATCTTTAATTCAATTCTCTAGGAGTATGTCCCCTTAAGGTTATAGCCCAGGGCCAATGTTTTCTCCATGGGGAACCCCGAGACTCTGTTCCCCAGAGACTGGGTTCTTGGCTTCAGCACCTTTGGTTCTCCCTCTTGCTCCTTCAACAGACCATAGGATCCTGGACCCCTGCTGGAGACACACTTTTGGAGACAATGCAACCATCAGAAACTTGCAGCAACACAGCACAGCCATTTCAAAACATGAGATTATTTACTCATTCCTCAAAGATGGGCAGCATGCAGGACAATAGGCAAGAACAATAAAAAGCCTTCATGCTTCAGTATTATGTGCAGCTTTGTGAGTTTCCCCTCAGCCAGCCTTGCTATGCTAAGTTTCTTCACCTCTGGCAGGGAACAAACAGACTGCCCAGGATCATAGCATCTGCCTGTCGTGCAGGAGCGGCCCTAGATGAGCTGCTGGCAACTGGTGCCCTAGGCAAAACATGTGATTGGTGCCCCCGCCTCTAAACCCCTCAACGGCCATTTAATTTGGCGCCCTAGGCGACTGCCTAGTCTGTGCCTATGGATGGGCCTCCACTGCTCTTGTGCATTCTTCAACCCCTCAGCTTCTCATTGACTCAGTCTGGGCTGCCTCTTTAGCTCATTCAACGCTTCTCCCTTGTCCCAGGTCTTCAAGGGTTTTTTTAGATCTCGTTTGATCCCAAGTTTGGCCCTGAAGGGAGCCAGGTCAGTTGTTTATTTCCTACTGATGGCCTAGCCATTTTTCTCTTACCTGTTTTGAAAATGTGTATCTGTCACTGCCATCTCTTTCATTTCTTGTGGGCTTTCCCACATACCGCTTCCTTTAACACCATAACGCAGGGGTGGGAACCATTTTTAGGTCAAGAGGTCATTGACCCACAGAAAAATCAGTCAGGGAGCCACACAAAATGAGACGTTTAAAAAAAAAGTCACTGATGTGGCCCCTGACTGAGAAGTAGAAAAACACACTCCACATTCCCCTCGCACACAAGAACCTAGCAGGGCCCAGCCTAGTAGATTCCACACACACCCCCTCAGGCTCTGGCATGAGGTAAAAAATGAGAGGTTCAGTGTGTGGGAGGGGCTGCAGGAAACTTGGGGTGTGGGGTCTGGGCAAGAGGGAAGGTACAGGAGCTTCAGGGTCTGGATCCAGGCAAGCCAGGGGCCTAATCCAGCCCCTGGGCCATATGTTCTCCACCCCTGCCATAATGAATAACTCACCACTACTAAACACACCTGGTATGTTTATATTTGAGCTGGGAGATGTAATTCCTATCTTGGGCTAGCCAACCTTAATACAATCCTGCTTGACTCCCTGGGTATATGCCCAGGTGGCTGGCTAGCCTGAGTTGAGATACACTGCTATTTTTAGGCTCCTGTTTGAGCACAGTTAGAGCCAGGAAACACCCCTCCCAGCACCAATGTAGATGTGGCCCCAGAGGCCTGCATCACATTCATACAAATAATACAAATGTTTCCCAGGTCCTTACAGAGGGCTCCATTGTGCTAGGTACATTCACATAGCAAGAGACACACCCTGAGCTTACAATCTAAATTGATAAAACGAACAATGGGGAGGCAGTGTGAGTGTGAGGCATCATTACTGGAAATAGTAATATGAGAGTGCATTACTGTGAGAGATATGTATATTTTACTTGTTTGTGAGGCAGTTTGTTACACGAAAGGCCCAGGAAGAATTCAAAGCCATTTTGACTGAATTCTGTCTTCTAAAAATGTCTCTCTGTGTTTCTTCCAGCTGATGAATGTGCCATGCTCTCTTCCCTTCCTGAATGGGGGAGCTGGCAGACACAAATTAATCATGTCTATGGGGTGTTTAGCTCTTGGCTACCAAATATTTCCTGTCATTTGTTCAGGAAGAAACTTTCCACTAGGCTGCAAAGCCTAATCCAATAATACAAGACACTGCAATGAATTCCATCTTGTTCACTCAACAAGATATTAGCCAGAAACAGGATTTCAATCAGAATCCTCATTCACTTACCCAAACAGTAACGCTGCTTTCCTCATCAGGACAAGAGAGCCAATATGTTGTGGGTAATGATGTTTTCCTATGGTCTGTCTAGTCTCTGAATTCTGATTTTCAGTGCCTAACTTCCAGATGTGTCCAATGGTACATGAAAGATAGAGATCCGTCTGAAATTCCTTGAGACAGTCCTGATTCTTGGCAAGTTTTGTGTGTTTCCTGTCTGCTGGGGGAAAAAAAAGTCCCAATTTATTTTTGCTTCATGATGCAGCAGCTTCACTTCCTAACATAATTTTCTTATCCCACAGGGGATAAACAGCAAAGTGATGACCCCAATTTTTGCAAAGTTTCCACTCAGCCTGCTTTAAAAAAAAGTGTCCTGATTCTCAAAGCTAGATCCCAATTCCTGCAAATGACATTTGCAAACCTATGAAGGGCAACATTCCCATATTTAAAATCTCCCATATTTAAAAGAGGGGAAGCTGAGTGGTGAAACTTCATGCAATTTGTTGCACTTACTCCTGCTTTATGCTCCAGCCTGCAAGAGAAGAATCAAACTCAAAGACTTAGAGAATACTCAGACACTACATTTAGACACATTTTCTCCAGAATCCACAGACCTATCATGAAAAAGAAAGCTTCAGAGAGGAAGCTGAGTTAATCTGTAACTAGAAAAACTTAAATAACAATGAATAGTCTAGTAGCACCTTAAAGACTAACAAAACATGTAGATGGTATTATGAGCTTTTGTGGGCTTTTGTTAGTCTTTAAGGTGCTACTAGACTATTCATTGTTATTTAAGTTTTTAAAGTTACAGACTAACTCAGCTTTCCCTCTGAAGCTTTCTTTTTCATGATAGGTCTGTGGATTCTGGAGAAAATGTGACCAAATGCAGTGTCTGAGGATTCTCTAAGTCTTTGAGTTTGATTCTTCTCTTGCAGGCTGGAGCATAAAGCAGGAGTAAGTGCATTAAATTGCATGAAGTTTCACCACTCTAAATCTGGTGCCAAATTTGAAATCTGGCATGATGCTGAGTATGCTCAAGATGTCTTATCAATTCCTTGAAGTTAAAAAACAGCAAAGAGTCCTGCAACACCTTAAAGACTAACAAAAAATGTACATGGTTTCATGAGCTTTCTTGGGCACAACCCACTTCTTCAGATGAATGGAATTAAGGGGTCCGGGTACAAATAAATAGCAGAGAAAGAGAGAGGTTGGAGAAAGAAAGAGAAGGGAAAAAATGGAGAAAAAAATATTGTCAATTAGAGTGTCCATGCTAGATGAGGCTAATAGAGTGGGCTCTAAGTATTCTAGCTTTTCATGTTGTTAGACTGTGGAATATAGCGGCTCATCCAGGTTAGGTCTTTGTTTAAACCTCTATTCAAGGTATCAGACTTGTAAATGAAACCAAGTTCTGCAGCTTCTCTCTCAAGCTGGCTTTTGAAATTGATTTGTAATAATATAGACACTTTTAGATCCATTAGTGAGTGCCCGCGCAAGTTGAAATGTTCCCCAACAGGTTTCTGTGTTTTACCATTTTGAATATCTAATTTGTGTCCATTAATCCTTTGTCGTAGAGACTGTCCAGTTTGGCCAATATACATGGCATTGCTGGCACTCGATGACATAGATCACATTACTGGATGTTCAGTTAAATGAGCCTCTGATGTGTGTGGCATATGCTTTTATGTCCTGTGATGATGTCGCTTGTATAGATGTGTCGACAGAGTTGGCACTGGAGTATATTGCAGGGGTGGATGAGTTTGAGGAAGGGTTGTTGTGTGATTGCTGGAAAGATTTTGTTTGAGGTTAGGGGCTTGTGGAAGCAAGGATTGGCCTGTACCCCAAAGCCTGTGGGAGTGAGGGGTCATTTTCCAGGATAGGTTGTAGGTTGTTAATAAAGTGCTGGAGGAGTTTAAGTTGGGAGTAGTAGGGGTATATCTAGACTACAGGGTTTTGTCAACAAAAGTGGACTTTTGTCAACAAAACTATACCTGCGTCTACACTACCGCCGAGTTCTGTTGACAGTAAGTAGACAGAACGCGGCAGTTTTGTTGATGGCGATAAACCTCATTCTATGAGGAATAACACCTTTTTTCGACGGAGTTATGTCGAAAAAGATGCTATTGCATCCACACTGTGCTTTTTCAAAAGAGAGCATCTAGACTCTCTGTTGAAAAAGCAGCTTGCTTTGTCAACAGAACTGGCTGAAAAGATGCTCTTTTTTGACAGAGGCTTTGTCGACAGTATCTATCCAAAAAGCCTCTGTCGAAAAAAGCCTGTAGTCTAGACGTACCATCGGTGATGACCAGTGGTGTTCTGTTGTTTTCTTTATTGGGCTTATCTTGAAGAATCTGATATCTAGATGCTTGTATGGTTTTGTCAATGTGTTTTTTCACTTCTCCGGGTGGTAATTACATTTTAGGAATGCTTCATATAGATCCTGTAGGTGTTTGTCGCTGTCCGTAGAATTGGAACAAACCCAGTTGTATTTTAGGGCCTGACTGTAAACTATTAATTGGGAAATGTGTCCTGGATAGAAGCTAGAGGCATGTAGGTAAGTGTAATGGTTGGTAGGTTTCCAGTATAAGGTGGTAGAAATGTGGCCATCATGTAATTGTACGGTAGTGTCAAGGAAATGGATCTCTTGTGTGGACTGGGCCAGGCTGAGGTTGATGGTAGGGTGGAAGTTATTGAAATCCCTGTGGAATTCTTCAATGGTCTTCTTCCTGTGGGTCCACATGATGAAAATGTCATCAATGTAGCATAAATAGAGTAAGGATGCTAGGGGACGAGAGCTGAGGAAACGTTGTTCAAGGTCAGCCATAAAGATGTTGGCATATTGTGGGGCCATGCGGGTGCCCATAGCTATGCCACTGACTTGAAGATATAAATTGCCCCCAAACTGGAAATAGCTGTGGGTGAGAACAAAGTAACACAGCTCTGTAACCAGATGTGCAGTGGCATCATCGGGGATAGTGTTCCTGATGGCCAGTCCATATGGAATGTTGGTGTAAAGATCTTCTACATCTATGGTGGCCAGGACGGTGTTTTCAGGAAGATTCCTTGAACACAGAGACAATCAAGAATCTTGCCCATCTTCAATCTGGCACTGAGCAGCTATAAAACTGGCCCCCTCCCTCTTCCTTTGTGGCTCAAGGACTGAAACTTTGGCATAGGGAAACAGAAATTTGCATCCACATAAAACTTCTGTTGGGAAAAGGAAAGACCAGAAACCCCCAAAATGTTCTTTACAGAATATCAAGAGAACAGAAATGCCTTTAATGAACTAAAACCAAACTGAATTCCATACTATGCCATGCGCTTACAAATATACTGCTCCAAGTAACGGGGTCATTGTCATTATAGTGGATCAAATCTCCACCACACTTCGTAGCATTCCAAATCCCTGGACATATGATGAAGCTTGGTTGTTGGAGAAAATGAATTCCTGGGCACACCAATGTTCCTTTCATCTCCATCTCTTCCCTCCCAGCTCTTCTTTACTGACTATGGGCTTGTTTGCAGGGTTCTATAACTGCTTCAGCTACCAGGTCTTCTTTGCCAAAAGTCTGATCTGTCAACCTGGCAGCTAAAGTTCCAGTCGGTTGGAGGGTAACCACCATCTTCTGGGTGGTGGCAAAGGGTCTTTGCTTACTAGGCCAGAGGAACTTCCTTAAGCCACACTGGACTCTTTTCCTCAGCTGTCCGTTGTATTTCCTTTCACCAATAAATGAGGCAGCCAAGAATTCCAAACTCACTTCTGGGAGTGATCTGTGAGCTGAGAAATGTTGAACAAGACATTTCTCTCCTGGAAGGGACAGCAGTCAGTTTCAATCTATTCTGGAACATCCTCTCACGTTAAATGTAGTTTATAGGCTCTAATCTGTGAGGCTCTTTGACGTCATTAAAATTCAAGTGAAAGGAAGCTGAAGAAACCAAAGGTGAGGATGGAGCCCTGTCCTTCTGCAAGGTTCCATTCAGTTCTCAGAAATGGAATCAAGCAAGAAATGTTTCAACAGTGGCCTCACGTCATACAAGCCATTCCTTTGGAATCCTGAAAGAAGGGTGGTCATGACCTTTTGCTCCATTACCTGGTGCATGCCCCTGGCTTTCACATGGACCCATGCCGTAAGTGAACAAATAAAAGGCAAAATTAGTCCGTGTCAAAGCACAATAGCAGGCCTGCAATAATCCATTTCCACATGAACAGGCTAAATGGTGCAGAGGCATCTCTAACGAGAAGGAGGTGAGTTATTCTGAAACATTAATAGTCAGTGCCAGCACAGCTGTTTTGGTAAGAGTTGTGACGCCACTGCTTCTGCTGTCAGCTTGGTACCTGTCAGGTGGAGACAAAAGTCGGGGGTTTGTTTGTAATATAGCAGCTGTGCAGTGAATACCTCAAGCAATGCCAGGTCAGGATTAAGAGCGTTCCACTCCACTATGCTGATCTGATCTTGTGCAGGAGAAGAAATGGCTGCAGGAATTTAATTCTACCAACAGCTGTGATTAGGTCAGCTCGCCGGTACAGCTCTCAGTTCCACATCAGTGAATCAATGCACCAGATCAGTAGAGTCATCTTATATTTGGGGGGAGGGAGTTGAGAATTTGTTTTGTGCAAACTGATCATTCAGATTTTAATTTCTTTTTGCATTGTGTTCCAGAGGGGAGGAAAGAGGTTAGTTTTCAGTGGGAGATGTATGGCTACTGATAATAATAGGATACTTTGTTTTCAGTGGGAGACACACTACTGCTATTCGTAAGGAGTTGGTTTTGAATGTGAAATGCACACTTGCTCTTATTACTGGGAGTTTTGGGACCAGTGTACCTAATTTTTGAAGAGTATTTTTTGTGATACTGGACACCTATGCAAATATGAAGTACACAAAGACCAACAATTCATTTCCCACAAGCTGCCACGCAGCAATGGCTTTGAGCCACTGTAAGTACAGTTTGTTTTTAGGGTTGCCAGGTGTCTGGTATTGAACCGGACTGTTCAATAAAAAAATTCAGAAAATACCAGACTCCTAAAATGTCCGGTACTTTTTGATTTTTTCCCGGCCAGGAGATGAAAATCCTGGGCTGTTCGGCTCAATACGGAGGCAGCCTGACAACTCTAGTGCTTATCGGGGAACTGTCTGGCCCAGCACAGGGAGGCAAGATGGCCGGTGGCTGCTGGCAGCTTGTTAGGGCCAAAAAGCCTCACCACACATTTCTTGAAGGGGCCACGCTGGTTTTTTTTTTCCACTTAACAACGCTTGGGGTCCTTTTTTTTATTCAGTATTTTTTATGAAACCATCTGGCAACCCTAGCTGTTTTTGAGGCTTATGTTTGTTTCCCATTACCAATCTTTTGTGCTACCTAGTCCCCTATCTCATGTGGCAGTTTGAAATTGTAGTTGATGGATGGTACCCAATAATTACTTATTTTCCAGTCTTCAAATGAGAGTGACAGACAGACCATGATTGTTAGTCATGAAATGTTCTCTGCTTAGTGCCTAGTGACAGCAATTTTTCATGATCTGCAATAATGATTGAAAAGAAAAGAAAAAAATGTGATTTACTTCTATGGGAATGTTTCTTTCCCCATCAAATTAGCACTATGGTCTTTTAATAACAATCTCAATGAATCATCTTCATTTAATGGCAATGTTACAGGCCTAGAAAGATGGAGTGGTCACACATGCAGTCCCCAATGCTCTTGATGTATTTCCTTGACTGCTCTGGAATTCAAGAGTTCCAAATGGACTTTCAGACATGCGTGCGCGTGCGCGCGCACACACACACACACACACACACACACACACATTTTTAATTTTCATAATGTGTTTCATCTGAGCATGGAAAAGTACTTTGTAAACATTTCCTTAAGCCTCACCACACTTATGTGAAGCTGATATTTTAGACCCATTCTGAAGAAGGGAAAAAATTAGATTCAGAAAATCTGAGTGCAGAACTGTTAAAAAAAAATGTTGGAAGCTTGCAATTTTAGCTATATTTTCATGGAAATCTTAATAAAAAACTGTCACGTCTTTTTCAAGTGGTTCTTGTTAGGAGATTTACTCAGTATATTGTTTGCAGTGTCTCATAACTTTAGACACTAAAAAATAGTCTTTATAAAGATTTATACTTTCAAGTTTCATTTTGGGAATGATTGATACCTTCAAGTCAGCAGCACTGCTGTACGTACCTGGACAGCCCCACAATATACCAACTTTTTTATGAGTGACTTATAACAACACGACCTCCTCCTCAACTTGCATTACATTGGTGACATTCTCAAGTGGGCTCATGGGAAGGAGGCTCTTGAAACATTCCACTGGGATTTCAACTATTTCCATCCTACCATCAATCTTAGCTTGGACCAGTCTACACAAGGGATCCATTTCCTGGACACTACACTATACATAAGTGATGGTCACATAAAATGCCACCCTACTGGGTCTATTTTTCACTATATTTTCCTACATCCTCCAGCTTTCATCCAGAACTAACCAGCAACTACACACGACACAACAGAAACAGTAACCCAGAAATCAACCCCTGCAACAAATCCCATTGCCAAAACTGTCTGCATATCTGTTCAGGTGACATCATCATGGGACCTAACTACATCAGCAACACTACCAAGGACTCACTCATCTGCACATCTACTAATGTGACATATGCCATCATGTGCCAGCAATGCCCCTCCGCCGTGTACATTGGCCAAACTGGACTGTCTCTATGCAAAAGAATAAATGGATACAAATCAGACATCAAGTACGGTAACATTGAAAACCCAGTAGGAGAGCACTTCAGTCTTCCTGGACATCCAGTAACAGATTTGAAAGTTGCCATGCTTGAGCAAAAAAACTTCAAAACCAGACTTCAGGGTAAAACTGCAGAACTGGAATTCATACGGAAACTTGACACGGTCAGACTGAGACTGAATAGAGACTGGGAGTGACTAGCTCACTACAAAAAATAATTTCCCTCTTTTGGTATTCACATCTTCTCATCAACTCTTGGGAGTGGGACACTTCCACCCTGATTGAATTGACCTGGTTAGCACTCATCTTACGCACTGTAGTATCACATTCCTGTCCTTGCATGTATATGTATACCTGCCAAACTGACCTTTCTACTTCATGCATCTGACAAAGTGGGCTCCGGACCATGAAAGCTTATGCCCAAATACATGTTTTAGTCTTTAAGGGGCTACAGGGCTCCTCATTGTTTTTGCTGTAACAGACTGACACTGCTACCCCTCTGAAGCTTTGGAGTGGATTCTCAGAGCCTCCAGCAGAGACATAATCAGGGGATATGTTCAGAGTTGAATGTAAGAAAGTCAAAACTGGTGTAATCTGCACCTTGTTTGGCCCTTCAGCAATTAAGCTATTATTCTTATTTATAACAAGTGGAGTAATAACATAATTCATCAGATTTCAAGAACACAGGCCTGGATCCTGCACTGAATCAATGAGACTTTTCCCATGCTTGAGGTTAAGCACATGCTTACTCGCTTTGCTGGATAGGTATTTTAGTTTATCTTGCATCCACTGAGATCTACTGCATGGCATATAAATGATACCCCCAGGACACTAGCTGACCCACAGTCCTCCTAGATGCCTAATGTTAACTGTCCTGATGTTGCTTCCACATTCCCAGTAAATGGCATCAGGCACTTTGACTGCTAAGGTGCTATGAGAACGCCTAACACATTCTTGATTGTTAATGGAAAACTAATGAAAGAACAGCTGCTGATCCTTCGCCCACCCACTTCACATGCACAAAACTCCTCTCACTGCCTTCTTCTCCTTTAGGTTTTAATAGAGGCCCTTGAATGTCAAAGTCAGTGATTATACTAGTAAGTTTTTTGGAGTCTTAAGTGGGCACCTGTCACATGAAAGATAAAAGACCTTCAGCCAATTTTGTCTCTGCCTTCTAATCATATTATTTAACACAAATGGATTTTTCAAGCTGCCTTGTACAGTTTGTGTGGCAATTACCTAGAATAATATGAAAGAGAGAGAGAAACAAGCTGAGAGCTGTCAGCTTGTTTTAAACAAGCCTGTGGATCAGAAGGAGATTTATAGGTGGAATAAGCAAACAGTGATTAATGTGAGATTTAAAAATGAATGTTGGTTTACTGCTTGCTCTACATCCTTTTCTTTTTCTTGCATCCCAGCTTCAAAACTATAAGCTGCAGTTCCATAATATGTTCAAAGACCAAGAGAAGAACAGTTGTATAGTTGTGAATTAGTGGCCAGAGTGCTCACATTTTACTCTGAAGGAACAGAATTCAAGTCATGTTGGATAAAATGGGATTTAAAGGGGATGAGTCCGTTCCTCCTCCCTCCACCTCTTATATACACACACTCAGTTCTCAGGGAACATATTAGCCAGCACTATTATGATGATTTTTTTCTGCTCAGGAAATGTCCAGAGCTGAGCTGGTACTTTGTCTACATCACAGTTGTCCTACTGTACCTAACTAATGGGTTAAATAAGGCAAGGCAGGGTTTCTAAGCATGCATGTCACAGAGTTTGTCTACATGGGGAAGTTATATTAGTGGAAGCTAGTGCGAGAATTTAAATTATTGTAGTTGTACAAATGTCACTTCCTCTATGAACACACTTATTCTGATAGGAGTGCCTTTCTCTTCTTTAGTTGAGGTGACTTGGAAACAGTTTAGAAGTTTAACTCTATGGCTGCGTCTAGACTGGCATGATTTTGCGGAAATGCTTTTAATGGAAAAGTTTTTCCGTTAAAAGTATTTCTGCAAAAGCGTGTCTAGATTGGCACGGATGCTTTTGCGCAAAAAGTGCTTTTGTGCAAAAGCATCCGTGTCCAGTCTAGACGTGATTTGGCGCAAGAAAGCCCCGATCGCCATTTTAGCCATTGGGGCTTTTTTTGCGCAAAACAGTTCTTCCCTGTCTACAATGGCCCTCTTGCGCAAGAGGGCTTTTTCCTGAGCGGGAGCATGAAAGCATTTGCGCAAGAAGCACTGATTTTGTACATTACAAAGTCAGTGCTCTTGCACAAATTCAAGCGGCCAGTGTAGACAGCTGGCAAGTTTTTGCGCAAAAGCAGCCAGTTTTGTGCAAAATCTTGCCAGTCTAGAAGCACCCTACTAGTATAAATCTCCCCTTATAGATGGAACAATCTCCTATGTAGACAAGCCCTTGCACTTTCCTGTACGTAAGTATCCTCTCCTGAAAATAAATGTTTAGAATTCTTTTTTAAATAAGACGACTGACCTGAAAGTAAATCTTTGCTGTTCGGTGGTGATTGGTGTCCACAGTAATATCAGGGACGATTGGCCTCACATCTCATCACTCCAGCACTGTATTCCAGCACTGGCCAGAGAACCATAATATAGATGTATCCTAGGCCAAAAGCACAACTTTCTCTGGTCACACAAGGTATCTGAAATGAAATTGACTATTCCCCTATGACAGGGAACGTCTACTAATCAGTTCCATCCCACCAGGTAAAGGTGAAGCAGTGCGCACTTTGATCTCCAATACTTTTGTTGGATACATACTTACCTATATGATGTACTAGTGTCTGTATCCCTTCAATCGGAATCGCTCTGAGTACTTGAACTGCCCTGGCTCTTTGAGACATAAAAGATCCAGTTTAATAATCTACCATCTTGCTTAGCTGAGGACAGAAATATTTCCCTGGGAAAATCTTACATTATCCAGAGAAGGTGGGAGGAGAACTGCAGTGGCAGTGGATACATTGCAGCTGGCTTGTGGTTAAAAGAAATCATTTATTTTTTATTCAGTCTTCACGTTTGCCACAGCATCTAGACCAGGGGTCTCAGACTCCTGGCTCATGAGCAATTGAGCAATCCAGCCTATGACTTCCTGTCTGTCACTTGCCCCCAAGGCTTATCCCTTAAAGGCTCATCATGGCCCCCATGATGCCATGGCATCATGTCCCCGACGATGCAGCTTTGGGGGATCAGTGGGAGAGGCTGTCAGCCTGGGCCGCACGGCAGCAGCAGTCACAACCCTCCATGGCTCCTGCACTCCTGTGCCTCCTGCCCAGTGCACTCCACTTCCCTGTGACTCCTGCTGCCATGGGGAGTGCCTGGGGGCTCCACCACGACTGCTGCCACCATATGGTGCAAGGGCCCCCCATGATTCCCAAAGTCCTGGGGAATGAGGTGCCATGGAGAGAGAGAGCAGGGTAATTGCAGGAAGGAAGGGGGTTTGGAGGCGGGTAACCAACTGCCCCCTCTTGCCTGCCAGGAGTCCCAGGTCAGATTGTGCAATGGCTCTAGATGGGGATGGACCATGCAGGCCAGGAATTTGAAACCTCCGATCTAGACCTTCACATTAGTAGTGCTACTTTTATCACTAGTGCCACACAGTCATCACTAGTGTCACATTCACTTCTACCCAGAACTTTTGTGCACAAACAGATGGTATGGGCTTTGTGGAAGGCATCTGGTTTGCATTATAATTCGTGGGTGCATCTTTCAAAGAGAGGGTCATGCCTCTGAATTCCATGCCCTATAGATTGACTCTGCCTCTGAAAATGGTGAGCAGGACTGGGAGAAGTAAATTTTGCCTAATTTAGAACCCAGCAGAACATGATGTATTCCAGATTCCTGAAACAACTCAAAGCATTTGAGCTTGATGTCTCATTTAGCTCTGCCAAAATGTGATTTCTAAGGCTGTGTCTACACTGCATCCCTCTGTTGACAGAGGGATGCAAATGAAGCACATCGAAATTGCTAATGAAGCTGGGATTTAAATATCCTGTGCTTCATTACCATAAAATGGCCACTGCTTTTTTTCGACATGGAGTTTTGTTAACAAAAAACATCAGTCTAGACGTGGATCTGTTAACAATAAACCCTTTTTCGACAGGTCCTATATTTCTTAAAAAATGAGGTTTACAGGATCTGTCGAAAAAGGGTTTATTGTTGACAGATCCGCTTGTAGACTGCTGTTTTTTGTCGACAAAACTCCATGTTGAAAAAAGCAGTGGCCATGTTTATGCTAATGAAGTATGAGATATTTAAATCCCAGCTTCATTAGCAATTTCGATGTGCTTCATTTGCATCCCTCTGTTGACAGAGGGATGCAGCCTAGACGTAGCCTATCTGTTATTTCCCTTCTGGGCATAGAAGCAGGGAAATAATTACTCTGAAACAAGAATATGTGTTCTTTGCGTAACACAACTTTCCATTTTATTTGGACTTAGGATGTTTTTCAGGTGTAGGTTAATTAAGGTCTTGTGCATATTTTAAACATTGCTGTGTTGCAACAGCTCTAATTGGTGTAGGTATTATACCTCTCTAAAGCCTAGCCTACACTAATGCAGCCCGTCGATCTAAGTTACACATCTTTAGCTATGTGAATAGTCTAGCTCAAGGGTAGGCAAATCTGACCCACAAGATTAGTCCCTAGCAGGCTCCCACTGCAATGTTTACTTGTGCTTTTGCAGGTATCAGATGATTGCAGCTCTTGTGGACTGCAAATCGCTGTTCACAGCCAATGCAAGTGGCAGAAAGTGACGTCCCAGCCCATGCTTCTTCCCATCACTTGCATTGGCTGCGAACAGCAATCTGCAGTCAATGAGAGCTGTGATCGTCTGATACCTGCAAAAGCGCAGGTAAACATACCAGTGGGGGCCAACCAGGGACTAACCCTGTGGACTGCCACTTTTTTATTGACCACTCTGATGTAGCTGAAGTTCTTAGATCTACCGACCACGGTATGGTTATGGTAAGTACACGGGAGAGCATCAGCTGTTGACTTACCATCAACTCCACCTACGCTTTTCATTCTGGTGGAGTACCAGATTTGATGGAAGAGAACTCAGCAATCGATTTATCGTGTCTATGCTAGTCACAATAAATTGACCCCTGCTGGATCAATCACTGCCCGTCGATCCAGCGGGCATTAAAGACATGCCCTAAGAGGCAGCAACTAGGTCAACTGGAGAATTCTCCCATTGTCTTAGCACTGTCTATGCTGGGGTTTAGGTTAATTTAACTGCGTTGCTAGCAGTGTGGATTTTTCACTCCCCGAGTGACACAGTTATACTACCCTAATTTCCTACGGTTGTCCAGGCCTAAGTCAGCCTTTAGGGTATTCCCTCTTCATGCATGGATCCCTCTTGCCCTCTCAATTAGATTCTTAGTAAACCTTGATTAAGGAAGGATAGATCGTAACTGTATCAATTATTGTAGCTATGCTTCCGGCATTATACTCTGTAAGCTTTGTAAAGGGTTAGCCATGCTATTGCTTACTCTCCTAAGAACATAACCTAAGAGTGGTTACCCTGGAACTGACAAGCCCAGTCTAGCCCAGTATCCTGTCTTCTGACAGTGGCCAATGCCTAGTGCTTCAGAGGGTGTAAACGGTAATGGACAACCTTCATCCATTTATCGGTTAGTTTCTCTGGGATAAGCCATAAGTAGCATGTTAATTCCTTCATAGTGAAATTCTCAATTAAAAAGTTTCTTTCTTTTGTTGGTGACCCTGCCTAATGTCCACAAATGCTCTGAAGAGAAACTGTAACAACTTACTTCATGCGGTTTCAATCCATTCTTCGGATGCCACACAAAAGGCTTTTTTCAGAGTATTTATTGCTGGTAAAAGGCTCCAGGATAAGCCAGCCAACTGATGGTACTTATCCAAATTGAACAAAACCT
Source organism: Pelodiscus sinensis (assembly GCF_052426305.1). Lineage (NCBI taxonomy): Eukaryota > Metazoa > Chordata > Testudines > Trionychidae > Pelodiscus > Pelodiscus sinensis. The sequence goes on from NC_143065.1 coordinate 33,272,475, forward strand.
CAAAAACTTTCAGCTCCTTTCTTATAGCTAAATCTGTCCCCATTGAAATACCTGGCAAAATTCACACTGACTTCAATGGGTTTTGGTAATTAAGTTGCCATGTCTCCAGTAATTGCTTTACAGCCTGAAAACTTTCTGTTGTTCATAATGAATCGGCTCTTGTTCAGGGTAGAGACGATTCTAACACCAAGCATGTCAGAGGATAAAGGACAAGATGCAAGGTCAATTGTAGTGAGCAGCTCTGCTGAGCTAACCTTTTTTTTTTTTTTTTTGTTCCCTTCCTAAATACTCAGCTCTCTTGGATCTGTAAATTAGGTGAAATGATAGAAGAGCAATCTTGCTCATGAGATTTTCCATTGTTCCCTTTTTCCAGTCAGTTAGGCAGCAGTGTTCCCTGTAAGGTGAGCGCTTCGGCAGCCACCCAGAAGAGATTCAAATGCCACCCAGCTGATTAACAGAGTACGCACAGCTGGCAGAATAAGCTTTAATTGATGGTGCACATTTGCACATTCCTCAGTGCACGTAACAAAATTTATTCCTCACATGAATGGAAAAATGAGAGGGCACTGGTAGACAGTACCTTTTCCTAAAAATGTCCAGTCCTGCCTTTATCCTAGAAATGCACAGAAATATGGAACAAAGGCAATTATCAAAACTTAAGAAAAACATTACAGGCAGTCCCCGGGTTACGTACAAGATAGGGACCGTAGGTTTGTTCTTAAGTTGAATTTATATGTAAGTCGGAACTGGTACATATTGTAGGGGAAACTCTAGCCAAACATTTCTCCAGAGCTCAGTTTTATTCTCCCACACCTCACTTCCCTCAGTCCTTTATTCTCAAGCTGAGGTGTCTGCTGAGAAAAGCCGCTCTGCGTCTCCCTGGTCTGCTGGGGGAGGGGGGCGCTAGCTTCGCGTCTCCCTGGTCTGCTGGGGGGGAAGCAGCTAGTGCAGGTTTGCCTCACCCCGTTTGTAAGTAGGGATCTGATGTAAGTCAGATCCGTGTAACCCGGGGACTGCCTGTAATTTGATTTTCTGATGAAGTTTTAGCTAACTCTTTGGTCATTTTTGTTATTTATTAAAATATTATTATTTCTGTTGGAAGAGTAGTGGCTAGAAACCAAAAAAAGCTCCTATTATTTCTGTACAGAGGATGCCTTCCCCAGAGTGCTTACAGTCTAGGATTTAGACAACGTGCAACTGGTGAATAAATACTTAGGAGGGCACACTACCATGAGAGAAAGACGTAATTGCACAAGGCAGTGGGTATTGGGATCTCACAGTCACCTGCTACATCAATGCCAGACTGTCCTATTCTTTATCAGAACTTACTCATCCACCATTTAGTCCATCCTGACACTCTCAGGATCTTCCCATGCAAGTCAATGGGCCTGACTCAATGCCGCTCTGTTGTTTCTTTATGCTGGCTATGCAGGTGTATGACCCCTTTGAGGAGTGCCTCCTCCAGCTTAACTGACCACTCTGGCAGAACTAGTTCTGCTAGTTCCCTCCCATGCAGGAGCCTCACCCACAGGCAATGTGCCAGAGGATCTGCCCTGGGTATTTCTTAGGCTTACAAAGCCACAAGTTAGAACAACTGATAGCACTGCCTTAGACTGCACCATGGATCAAACCAGCTTCTGGCATCTCCCGCATAGGAGACACACAAGCCAGCTCCTTCTTAGGGATGAATTGGATCCAGTGAATTTTCTCTAATCTGTAAAGCCTGGTCTACGCTACATGGGAAAGTCAGAACGAGACACACAACTCCAGCTACATAAATTACGTAGCTAGAGTTGATGTAATTTAGATCCCCATCCGTACAGTGGGAGGTCAACGGGAGCAAACGCTCCTGTCAGCTTCCCTTACACCTTGCAAGGAGTAATATACACGCTTTGAGTTCAATCTAGTGGGTCTATACTACACCTGCTAAATTGAACCCCGAAAGATCAACACTGTATAGACGTGCCCTTAGTGTTCTCTTTGCAGCTGCCTGGACCAAGCATCCATTCACTGTAGCAACTGTATAGGTGCTAGTGAAAAGGGGAAAGTGAAATATCAAAAGAAGAAAAAGATCCCAGATAAACAGGGGAGAGAATTTTTTTGGGGGGGGAGCATCTGTTTCTAAACATTGAAGAGAAGAGATTTAAGCAATGAGAGCACAAGCCTGCCTGCAGCAAAAAGGTCACTAGAAGGATCATCCGTGACAAGAAAATCTAGGGCATCCTACTCTGAAAACTCTTCATTTGATCTCCTCCTTCCATAGTGTGCAGTGTTCCAGACATATTGTGTGCCAGTCGAAAAACAGTCCTTTATTAGAGACACAAATCCCACACTTCCAAGAAGTGCTGCCACAGGACTTTATCTAGAGACAGCAGCTTGGAACTTTGCTGTTTTCAAAATTCTTACAAAGTTAGTCAAAAAATAAATGCTCTTCTATAATGTGAAGGCGCACAGAAATGTACCATGTGGCAAGAGCTTGCAAATGGATTTACAGGTCCGTACAGTATATAAGATTAGCACAACTGAAATTGCTTTTACATTTTGACTTTTTATTAACCCTTATATTACATCCCAATAGTCAGAGCCTCAGTCTTTGCACTGAGTGTGCAGGGGCTGTAATGATCTTTAATGATTCAGTTGAGACCTTAAATCCTGATATGTTGTCTGCTCTGAGTATACAGTATAGATCCCCTGTTTCTTTTCCAAAGGTTAAGGGTTTACTCTATTGTCTTAGAACAAAAACCTCTTCTGAATACTGTTGTGTAGTGTATTGCTTCTCAACCTGTGGAACTCCTTGCCAGAGGATGTTGAGAAGACCAGGACTTTAGCGGGTTCAAAAAAATTAGATAAATTCATGGAGGACAGGTCTATCAATGGTTATTAACCAGGAAGGGTAGGAATGGTGTCCCTAACCTCTGTTTGTTAGAGGCTGGGAATGGGTGACGGGGTGGGATCACTTGATGTTCTGTTCATTGCCTGTGGGGTACCTGGCATTGGCCACTGTCAGAAGACAGGATACTGGGCTAGATGGACCTTTGGTCTGATCCAGTATAGACGTTCTTACATTCTTATGACCTCCACCACTGATATGGCTGCATTTCTGTGGTACTGTATAAAGATCTAGACAAGAAGTCCTTTGCAAATATTATTGTAGAATACACCAACATGATATTCAATGGATATTCTTTGGCTAGTTTAGCATATCCTTTGGCTCAGCATTGAATTCTCGACATGAAAGACATCACTGGAGCCCTAATCATTGGCCAGGACTCCCTATGTCAGTCACTAAAAAAATGCAGAACAAAAAGATTGTCACTGCCCAGAGGACTTATATTTGTATTAGCTGTGTTGGATTCTATAACTGGCATTGTGGTAGTGCACATAATTCCAATTAAGATCCGTGTTGTGGTAATATGTTCAATGATAGACAATGACTTCACTAAAAAGCTTACATTCTGAATTGACAGGACAGGCAAAGAAGAACAGCAAGGCTATGTCTACACTCGTGGCTTCTTGCACAAAAAATATGCAAATGATGCTAAGCATGGACTATCGCTGAGCCTCATGTGCGTACCTAATGAGCCACCATTTTTGCAGAAGAAGCTCTTGCACCAGAAGGAACTGTCTACACTACCCCTTCTTGCGCAAGAAAAGCCCTCTTGCACAATGCTGCTACGCAGATTATTTTCAGGAATAACGGCATTGCGCAAGAGGGTTTTTCTTGCACAAGAAGGGGCAGCGTAGATAGTTCCTTCTGGTGCACGAGACTCTTCTGCAAAAATGGCAGCTCATTGGGTATGCAAATGAGGCTCAGCAATATTCCACACTTAGCCTCATTTGCATATTTCTCACACAAGAAGCCACGAGTGTAGACATAGTTCAAGAGAGTTCTGGTAACCCCATTTTATAAATGGGAGATGGAGGCACAAAGCAATTAGGTGATTTGCCCAAGATAACATAGGAAATCAAGGGCAAAGAGTGAAAAGGAACCCAGACTGGAGCTTCACTACAAAACCATCCTTCCTTTTTGGGAGAATTATTTGGTTACTAATTGTTTTTGAAGGGAGCATTGGACTCACAGCAGGAGAAGTCTTGACTTATTTACTATTAGTCTATACATTCCACTCTCGTCTTATTGCTCGTAAGGACCCTGGTTTGCTGGATAGAACCCTTAATTTTCATACCTGCAGGCAGCCACAGTGCACTCAGGGCCTAACTCAGTAGAGACCTGTTCTCCTGCTAGTTTTGTTTCATGTGTTTTATCACTTCAGCTCACAGAAAGAGTTTAAAAATAAAACAATATTCAGTACAACTCAGTGGCTGTCATCATATGTACAGGGTTCAACTGATAGCAGAAGCAAATGAAATGAAAAACAGCCATCACAGATGCAAGAGCCTTTTTTTTTTTTAACTGCAAAAAAAGTTTCAGGACCTGTTTCCATGTTGGCTGGAGGCAGCTGGATTATGTTGTTGCCTTACCCTTTACAGACAGCCACTGACTAAAAAGGTACAAAAAGGTTTGAGAGTCATTCACGCTCTTTGGAGCTACATGCTCTTAGCCACTTTTCAAGTGGGAGGATAGATTGGGGATATGGACTTGGGGACCTCTCCAAGTCCCTTCTAATCCTATGGCTCTGATTCTGCTGTTACTTAGGATGCAAAAAGGAGATGTTCAGAGAGATAAAAGACGCTACAAGGTGGGAAAGAAACATTCAGGAAAGAGTAAGAGTTACAAAAATGAAGACCTCCCTTTCATATTCTATTACATAGCAGAGGGCTAAGTGTTAAAGTCCTCATCAACTAAAGTACAAATCTATTACCCAGCTCTTTTCCATCACCCCAGCTATGATTTCAGCTTCTCAGAACTAAGTAGTACTAGTGCAAGTATTCCTTAAGAGATTAAGCTACCATATTATAGAACCCTTTTCTTGAATCCCTGAAGAACAGAACATTCCACCCCAGAACAGCTCCACTACTGAACTACCTGTTACCTTATAAAATTGCTAGTAGCTTGAGTGGCTTATTTAAGGTTAACAAGATCACCTGAGAGCAGCCCCACTGGACTCAGGTGTTTTCCCTGATCTCCCACAGCTGAAGGAGGAGAAAAGCTGTCTCCACATTACACTCCCCAACAGTGTGCTTTTAGGCACTCACAAACTCCAGCTAAGATCCATTTCAGAATCAGGATTCAATAAAAATTCTCCCAGCTCTCTGTAAACAGGTGCTAATTTCCTACATTACTGTTTGTGGTCTTCAAAAATCCTGATGTACCTTGCAAGGAGGAATGACTGTTTCTTGAGACAGAAATAAGAGAAAGGGTGTATTTCACTCCAGATGAGTTTCTTCTATTGATTCTCAGAGCACCTTTACAATACAGTGAATATGATGTTTTTTTCTTATTTGAGCAGTTAGCCCCATTGTGGTTAAGAGCTTACTACTTCCATAAAGCTGTGAAGGAGCTACTCCCTTAGCTCAAGCAGTAAGGATTTTTGGTGCTGACAGAACTATATTTAATTTACACCAATGACCTTGGTATCTGCGAATATGGTAGAACTTAGTGTTAACTTGAAAGGTGCTAATGGCCACCATCTTCTAGGTCTCAGATCCAAAACCATCACAGACCTCATTAAAACCAATAGATGTGCTAAACACTCTCTTTCAGGTTTAACATTACATTTCTTGTTTGGTACATTTGTTCTTTCTTCCAGGGATCTTCAAAATAGAGCACAATGTTGTAATAGTTACCAGGATCAACTCAATGTTAGAAGCATTGTATTTCTGTACATCTTACTCTCCAACACTGCTGTGACACACTTTTCTTCAAATAATAAGGGAATGAGCAAACATGGTTCTAGCAGTTTTCCTATGAGGAGAGACTAAAAAGATTAGGGCTTTTCAGTTTAGAAAAGAGAGAACTCTGAGAGGGTATGTTCTGAGTAGGGTTGCCAGGCATCCGGTTTTGAACCAGACAGTCCAACATTTGAGATTTCTGTTAGGGAAACAAATTGAGGAAAATATAAATGTCTGGTATTTTCTAAATAAGATGTTATGTAGATTGTGATGTAATATCAAGTGTGTCCGGTATTTTTGTTGAAACCATCTGGCAACCCTAGTTCTAAGATCTAGACAATCATTAATGGTGTAGAGAAATTGAACAGAGAAATGTTCTTTATCCTTTTTACATAATACAAAATCCAGAGGTCACCTGATGAAATTAATAGACAGCAGGTGTAATACAAATAAGAGGAAAAATGTTTTCACACAACACACAGCTAATCAGAAGAACTCATTACTGAAGGATGTTGTGATGGCCAAAAGTATAGTTGGGTCTGAAATAACTAGATAAATTCCTGGAGGAGAGAGCCTCAATTGTTATTAGCTGAGATTTTCAGGGACGCAATCCTGTGCATGGGGCAACACTAAATCTGTGCCTATCAAAAGCTGGGAGTGAAAGATAGGTATAGATCAATCTAAAATTGCCCTGTTCTGTATACTAACTCAGAAGCTCTAAAACAGGCCATAGGATACTGTGCAAGATAGGCCCTGGTTTGACCCACTGTGGCCACTCTTATGTTCTAGCACAAATGCTCCCTTTAGAATACAAAGTATGCCAGGAAAGTTATGATAGTAACTGACATTCCAGGATGCTAGCCCCCAAAACTGCATGAAGCTATTGCAAGTTCTGGTGTTTCAGGGGATGTAATTGTGAAATGTTTTTAATATGAAAAGGGTAGTTTACCAGGGTAGCTCAAAGAAAGAGCAGGGCTAAAGGACAAAAGGGAATTATCCTGATGAATCACAGTGACTACGTCTACACTGGCATGATTTTCTGGAAATGCTTTTAACAGAAAAGTTTTCTGTTAAAAGCATTTTCTGAAAAGCACGTCTACATTGGCAGGACACTTTTCCGGAAAAGCACTTTTTACGGAAAAGCATCCGTGGCCAATCTAGACGCGCTTTTCCGCAAAAAAGCCCCAATCGTTATTTTCGCGATCGGGGCTTTTTTTGCGGAAAACACTACTGTGCTGTCTACACTGGCCCTTTTCTGGAACAGTTTTCCGGAAAAAGACTTTTGCCCGAACAGGAGCAGCATAGTTTTTCCGGAAAAGCACTGACGATCTTACATGAGATCGTCAGTGCTTTTCCAGAAATTCAAGCGGCCAGTGTAGACAGCTGGCAAGTTTTTCCGGAAAAGCGCTCGTGTCTTATATGTAAAAGGATTCTTAATGTGATATTCAATGAGATACTTAGCTGTTCATACTCTGAACACCTGAGTGGGCATGGAAATGGGCTAGTCAGAGAATGACCACTCAGATGGTGCTGGTTTGGCAGATGGGGTCTGTAATTTTGATGACATTTTAGTTCTCAAATCCAGAATTTGCATATTCTGACATTTTCCTTGAGAAAATATGGAGATGAAACTGTAGCCTAGTGTGTGGTCTAATTGTTTATCCTGGACAGCCTGTTATCATAATCAATTGGTCACAGTGAGGACAAATGACATATCCCTTCCCTCCTTTTTTGTTGTTGCCTGTAATAAACCATAAAGTCACATCAAATATGATGTATGTCACATCAGGCTGTTGTAAAAAGCTGAGATGCTGTCAAAACGAATACTGCTGCCATTAAACAGAAGGTGCTTTCGATTTATTATATTGCTGTTCAACACAGCCATCTTCAAGAACAAAATCAGCTGATGTTCTCCTTCTTCTATGACGGTTTGTATGTTTTGCCCCGTTTATGACATTACAAATCTCATTGAACAGTACGGTCAGAAATTGACTGGGAGACCTTCAAGGAGAACCCACTGAATCTGTAATGAATCAGTTTCCCAAGATGTAGTTAAGGGATAGTTTGACACTGAAGACACCACCATTCAGATGAGATCTAAATCCATGTCCTGACTATTTCATTAGCAACAGGCTATGCAGCAGACAGACACGGTTATAAGGAATAGAACTTTATTAACCATGCGGAAAGGCCAATGGTTCTGAGGTTTTTTAGTGAGCTGTAATTAGAGTGTAATCCTTCAGAGTGCAGAGTACCCTGTACAAAATGTCAAGTGCCATCACTTCTTTTCCACTTCAGGGGAATTGTGGATGCCCAGAGGTCCTGATTCAGGAAAGCCCTTAACCACATGCTTAACATTAGCCATTGGTTTCCACCCATTTTAGGCACATTTTTAAGTGCTTTCCTGAAATATGGTCAGAATCAGCATCTTCTGATTGGCTGTGTCTAGACTGGCAAATTTTTCCGGAAAATCATCCGCTTTTCCGGAAAAACTTCCCAGCTGTCTACACTGGCCGCTTGAATTTCCGGAAAAGCACTGATGATCTCATGTAAAATCATCAGTGCTTTTCCGGAAAAACTATGCTGCTCCCATTTGGGCAAAAGTCTTTTTCTGAAAGACTTTTGCACAAAAGGGCCAGTGTAGACAGCATAGTACTGTTTTCCGCAAAAAAGCCCCGATCGTGAAAAAGGCGATCGGGGCTATTTTGCGGAAAACCGCGTCTAGATTAGCCACGGATGATTTTCCGCAAAAAGTGCTTTTGAGGAAAAGCATCCTGCCAATCTAGATGCGCTTTTCCGAAAATGCTTTTAATGGAAAACTTTTCAGTTAAAAGCATTTTCGGAATTCATGCCAGTGTAGACATAGCCGTGGTGTATTGTTAAACAGCTGTCATGCTCCTTATTAGAGGTGGCAGCCTTTGTGTGGTAGGTGCCTATAGCAAAGGAAAGTCTGAGCCATAGCACTAAAGTTGAACATCTCACACAAACTTTGAAGAAGTTGGGATTAATATCTCCATTCAGATGCCAATCCAGAACGCTGGTGGACACACCTCTGATCTTCGGGCGGTTCAGCTTTGGATCAAAATCCACATGTGATGTTTGAAGCGTGGGCTAAACCAACATGCACATATGTAGAAGGCAGAATTTTCTGGACTGGCCGAGGAGTACTTGACATGGGACAGGACAGTTTTGCATTCCTTTGATATTAGGGCCATGAGGCATGGGTTTGTTCCTGGGTGCATATTTGAATGCCCTGAAGGCTATTCTGTCTTTCATAAGCTTCCAGTCATTCCAAAAAGGTAGGGAGGAGCAAAAATCGGAAGTATCTTGGCCACTTCCCATTTTCCACAGCCACATCTCCGACACCAGTAGCTCTGCGCCACTCCAAGATCATCCTAGGTAAGGGAAATTGTCAAGTGACCAAACTTAGAGGTGCTTTGTGCTGCCAGACCAGTATTTGGTGGTCATAGTGTTCCAGAGAACTGGAGCCAGTGCATGGAATGTATTTTGGGTTGCGAGATGCTATGGAAATGTAATTTTTCTCTGTATCATTCTGAGGTCTTGCTTGGTAACATTAGCAGCAGCCCTTCCAATCCTGCTGACCCTAGTTTTTGAAGAAGAAGTGGGTGCTTTTCTTTTGCTTCTGAGAGTCTGATGGCTGGGCTAATCTATCAGGAATAATTAAGAAAAATGATAATATATGTCCCAGCTGAAGGAATAAATCAGTGCAATGGAAAAATCCTAATTAAAAAAAAAAACCTTTGCCAATGATGCACCTTGTATACTGTAGCTCATTAAGCATAAATATTTCCTTTTGGGAGGTCAACATTTCCTGAGGATAAAGACAAGAAGAGAAAATCCCTGAAGGGCTCTTTGGTAAATAATGTGCCTGGCTGTCTGTTTTCCCAGTATTCATGAGGTTTCTTCCTAATGAAAGGAAATGAAAATCCCTGTCTTATGTCAGCTCCAGGATTTAACCAGCCTTTGTATAGCACAATATGCTATCCTAGAGTTTGTATATTCTCCAACACATGGATTTAGTAACTTTCATTGCACTCGTGGAATGAGGAGTAACGGTAGTTCGAACTAGGAAGCCTAGTTCGAACTACCTAGTTCGTGCCGCGTGTAGCCGCGCGGCACGGGGTTCGAACCAGCCGGGATTTAAAAATGGCGGTGCCCGGCTTATGCAAATGAAGCCCGGGAAATTCAAATCCCGGGCTTCATTTGCAAGTGCGGTATGCCTACATTACCCCGCTAGTTCGAACTAGCGGGGTAGTGTAGACATACCCTGAGGGAATCCTTCCATTTTATTCTGTCTATCCAGGTTCTTTTACCCCCCTCATCACTATGGTAGTTGAGCACCGTCCAAACAGTGCATTAAACACTGTGGCTGTGTCTACACTGGACCCCTTTTCTGGAAAAGGGATGCAGATGAGACAAGTCGGAATTGCAAATGGAGCGGGGATTTAAATTTTCCCCGCTTCATTTGTATAAACATGGCTGCCGCTTTTTTCCGGCTCGGGGCTTTGCCGGAGAAAAGCGCCAGTCTAGATGGGGATCTTTCGGAAAATAAAGCCTTTTCTGAAAGGTCCCTTATTCCTGATTTTAAGAGGAATAAGGGATCTTTCAGAAAAGGCTTTATTTTCCAAAAGATCCCCGTCTAGACTGGCGCTTTTTTCCGGCAAAGCCCCGAGCCAGAAAAAAGCGGCAGCCATGTTTATACAAATGAAGCGGGGGAGATTTAAATCTCCACTTCATTTGCAATAACGATGTGTCTAATCTGCATCCCTTTTCCGGAAAAGGGGTGCAGTGGAGACACAGCCAGTGACTAAAAGCAGGTGATTTGTTTGGTCACTCGTCCTCTCCCCAAGAGGAGAAGTGTGTGAATCATGTACTCTGTTATTTTGATAGGGTTGTTGTTTCATTTTTTTTAAAGATTGTTTTAAATGTCCACATTGCTCTGTATTTAGTGTAGAGAAAGCAGGTTGAGGGGAAAAACCTGGCATTTGGAGCTGAGGTGATGAGGTTTGTGATGCTCCTTAATTCCTGTAGAAGTAATTTTATATTCAGGTTGCAGCAGTAGGCTCTTCTCTGATCTATGGATAAGACAGTGGAGAGAGACAAGTCTCACTTAGCCAGTGGCATACACTTGGAAGGTGTCTACCTTGGCTATATTTGGTGACCAGCATGTTTTGTGATACACTGCCATTACCTCTGGCAAATCTCCAATCGATGTACTGTGTATGCCTGAGCAGACCCATAGTAGAACCACCTTTTTCAGATTTTCCATTTAAAACACAAGAAAAATGATAGCCCTTTTCCCTTCTCTTCCAGGTGGTAGATAGGCCTCCACAGCTGGATCTAAATACAGAAGGCACAAAAACACCAGTTGTTTATTATAGATAAATAAAGATTTGCCAGCTATTTAGCACTTGCTCAGGCAAAATGACCCTGTTGTCAGTGGGTCCCCAAGATCTGAGGAAGCCATGTCCCTGTAACTCAAAAATTCCTAGGGAACTGCCCGAGATGACAGCCTGCAAAAGGAGGAATGAGCTGTAGGTATCAAGAGGAGGGAAGTTCTAGTAATGAAGGCATTGTCCTGCTACTCCAAAGATCAATACTGTGTTTCTGGCATTGCTGCTGCTGCACTCTGTGTCCTCAGTCAAGGCAGGTGAATCTCTCAGTGCTTCGGTCCCTTGTCTGGAAAATGAAAATACTGTCATGTCTCTACTTCTCAGGGAAGAAGTGAGGCTAAGTCTATTTATGTCAATGAGGAGCATGGATATGTCCTTGGTGAGTGCCACAAGCCAGTCTGGAGCCAGAGGTGGAGACATTTAAATTTGGCCCTTACTTTCCAATATTTTCCAATATTTTCCAATATTTAGTTGGGAGATGCTTTATAAATTGAAAGCTCACTTCTTATTATTCCCAGGACCAGCCTAGCCTGGGATAATGGGAAGAGAAAAAGACAGTGTCGCAAGAATGCACAGTCAATCTGTGGAACTCCTTGCCAGAGGATGTTGTGAAGACCAGCACTTTAACAGAATTTAAAAAGAACTAGATACATTCATGTAGGATAGGTTACCATCAATGTTTATTAGCCAGGATGGGCAGGCATAGTGTCCCTAGCCTCTGTTTTTCAGAGGCTTGGAATGAGTGACAGGGGAGGGATCACTTGATGATTGCCTGTTCTGTTCAGTCCCTCTGGGGGACCTGGCATTGGCCACTGTCAGAAGACAGGATACTGGGCTAGACTGATCTTTGGTCTGAGCCAATATGGCCGTTCTTACGTTCTTAAGGAACTGTCCCATGTGTAGAAAATTGATCTGTTTGCTTAGGAGTATTGACAAGAGTTTTATCTAAATATCTGTGCTTTGGGCTAATTGATCTATCTATCTGCCACCAGGGTTCCCATACCAGGCCCCCCTTACATCTTGGACCAGGACCAACCACTCACTTGGTCCTCTGCTATGCCTTGTCTCAGTGGTTTAGCATTCCCGTCCAGTCTTAGGGCATGTCTACACTAGGGATGTAATAGCGTCGACGATTAACTGATTAACCAATAAACAAAAACTTATAGGTTAATGCTATAGACTACATGCATTTCCCTCCTCCACCCTTGCCAGTACATTTTTGAGCGGGCTGGCCAGCAGCCCGCCTCAGTCCTGGCTTGTGATGTGTCCAGGAACTCAGACTCCATCTTAGACAGGGGCTGCTGCCACCCCCGCGCTGTTGCCTCTTTATCAGAGGCAGCAGCACAGGGCAATAGGAAGCCGGTCTCGAAGGGGAGCTGGTTTTTAAACTCCAGCATGGAGTGGTAGGGTGCTCCTCGGGAGTGAAGCCAGAGCACACGGGCTGCCAGCCCCACTCTTGGGAACTATAGAATAGTCGACTAACAGATAAGACTTCATGAGGTTACTTGACTATTCAGTGAACTGATATTTAACCTCCCTAGTCTACACTGGGGAGTCATTTGTAAAGAACTCCCCTTATTTTGAAATAACAAGGTGAGTGTCCGCACTACCAAGCCCGTTATTTCAAAATAAGGGGCTTGGTATTTCCTCCTGCTTGTAAAGAGGAATAAGCTTATTTTGAAATAGTTATTCTGGGAGTTGTTATTTCGACATAACCTGGTAGTGTAGACATAGCCTTAAAAGGCTCAGCTCATTGACTCTCCCTGCTAGTTTGGTCCTTGTGCGGTTTGTCAGTAAATACAAATTGTCCCAGAGACGTGTTAAGGCTTTCTTCCCTCAGAGGGCTTCTGCAAACCTAACAGGCCACACTGGCTAGTGTAAAAGACCCATCTGATCACAAGTGGATCTGCAAGAGGACCTCCCTTCCTTGAGGAAGGACTTGCTGAGCAGATATCCCCTGAGGAGTTCTCGCCTCTAACCAGCCCGTGGTCCAGGAGCTGAGAACTAGAGACTGACTCTCCGCACTGGTCTTCCACTGATGGAGCTGGGATTCTGTCTTGTAAGCTCCTCTCTCTACATCTGACATCTCTTACAGGGGCAGCAGGGCAAGATGACTCAAGGCCACGTTAGCATAGTAAATCCTGAAGATTCATACAGTAGAGGCAGGGCAGCTGACCCAGCATGTTGCCTAGGAACAGCCAAAAGATAGTATAAGCACAAAAACAAACAAAAAGATGCTCAGAGACAGTTCTTTAACTCTGCCCTGTTCTTCAGTCCTGACAAAGGCTCCTCAGCTACAGCTACAGGGCCGGGTAGTATCCTTTAGCAAGCTGATCTCTTTAGTGAATGTCAGCTTGTTATTTGTCAGGCATAGATGCGAGGCAAGAAAGGGAAGCTGGAATAATGGTGTGTGCATTATTAAAAGGGATTGATTTGGACACATTTGGAATGATGCAACCCAACCCAACAACTGAAGACACCCCAAAAGATGCTGCTTTCTGAAAATAAAACAATTGCATTAAGGCATTCGGGGAGAACATGTGTCCCTGATGTATAACTGCAAAACTAGCAAGCTGCAGCCGGCCATAGGCAACTGTGCCTGTGAAGGGAAAGGGAGTAGGGAGAGCCACCCATAGGGACAGGGAAGGGGCATGAAAAGGCACCCCATTTAGCAATTAAAATGGTGGTGGAGATGCAGGGGTGTGGTGCACCTCCCGAGTGCTACCATGAGTCACCTATCCTGCTGGCAGTGACCTTCTGAAAGTCTTCCTCAAAAGCATCAGGAATAGGCCACTGCCTGAGGCTACCAGGCTGCATGGAGCAATGGTGTAACATACTGTCCCGTACTGTCCCGGGCTGCTCTTAACATAACAAAGTCTGGTGGCCATGGCCAACATTTTCAACCCTAAGGTGAGGCGTTCAATCCATCGCTTTGCACCAAGGGTTGTGCTTCATTTGTGCTCAACTTCTGCTTGTCACTGCAATGGTGGTGGGTGCCATGGAGGTTCTGAAGTATCTTTCTGGTCTGGATATTGACCTGGCAGTGCACTGGTCTTTGGTACGGGTTTAGAGCAGCCACAGTGGTGCTCTATCTTACCCACCTGGAAAGGTCTCCTATGGTGCCCCTGTTTAGCTGCTGGGGACCATTAGATCTCAGGGCACTCCGGCCCCACCTTCCAGATCTCATCCTATTTCCTGCAGCATCCTGGGAGATGGATGGTGTTGAGCTGCCCACACTAGCTTTGTTCAGTGAGGGATTCCTGTATGCCAGGAGCTCTTCAGTTGCCCTCTTATGTTTGCTTTAGATAACGTAGCTTGGACACAGATCTAACCCCTAAATCTGATTCAGGTGGCTAGCTAGGCACAGACTTATGTTAGTTTGCAGTCAAACACAGCTGCATCTCTATCACTAAAACAAAAAACAAGACTGTGTAGACCTTTAAAGACTAACAAGATGGTTCAATAGGTGATGAGCTTTCGTGGGCCAGACCCACTTCCTTATGACCTATTAAACCATCTTGTTAGTCTTTAAAGTGCTACACAGTCCTGTTTTTTGTTTCAGCTGCACCAGACTAACACGGCTACATTTCTACCTCTATCTCTATCACTAGTCTGTGTTGTTTTCCCTTAGTTTGGTCTAATTGGTTTTCCTTTCTCCTTTAGCAGGTGATTACCAACCCCTGCTGTAAATTTTTATATTTCCTGAAAGGCGCAGAGATCAAACAAAAGCACTCTCATGAGGAATGGAGAATTCAGGCTGTGTGTAAAATTTTGTTGTGGGATTGTGCTGTGGGGTTTTTTTTTTCTGTATCTATATCAAATACTTCTGGCACACAAAGAAAATCAGCCTTTGCTCCGGGTAAGTCTGAATGATACAAAAGGCGGATTAGGCTTGGAGTCACAAATAATGAAAGGCCTAGGTTGTTATTGCTCCCCGCTTTGTCTATTCCCTTTCTTTAGTATGTAAATATGCAAATAACCCAAGGACAGAAGAGGATTTTTCTGGATGTGCTGCAAAAACAATAAAGAAAGAAAGAAAAGTTACAGTCTGGCGTAAAAACAGCTGCCTCGGGGTCAGGAAAAAGGTGCATTGCTACAGCCGTATGTGTTGAAGACTAAAGAGACTAATGTAGTTTATGGTATTGCAGGACTGAGGGACAGTGATAGAACTGTGTGAGAGGAGCACTGGACTATGAGCATGGAGGAGCATTGGCAGAACTTTGGAACACCAGGACAGTACAGAAAACTCCCCCATCTTCTCCAGTATATTGCACAGACTCTAGGCTGGAGGGTGCATTGAAAAAGCTAGTGACAATCAGGGATGATTATAGCTGGGAGGGGAACTAAGGCTGTATCCAACAAGTCTTGGCAGTAATAGAAAAACATCAATGGGAATATTTAAAAAAAGGGAGTTAGATAAGGCCCTAGAAAAACTCCCATCCCACTCATCTTCCCCAGCCTGAAAAATTCAACACAAAATTATTTTTTAGCCGCTCTGTTGTTTTCCCCACTGATACAGCTATGCATTATGTTGTCACATAATATCATTCATGATGGTAAATCTGGAGGAATCTCTCCCTGCCCTCCATAAAACCAAATATGGTTAATAAGAGAAGAATTAAGGTTGCTACGGTTAGTGGTGGATGAACCTGGTTGGATGAAATAAATTACCCTCCCTCTCCCACAGTCCCTGAACAAATCAAGTTGAATCTGAACTGAGCCTTTCATTCTTAGACAGGAAATGTGGGCTTAACATTTTTATTTATTTGTTCAGCTCTGCACTGCCTACTTCTAGTCAGAAGCAGGAGCACAAGCCCTGAAATAATGTAAGAGAAGCTGATCCAGCTGTATTTTTCTGCTCTGATTTGCAGATCAAAGGGGTCTGGTTAGTGTATTTGGACAAGTTTTGTATAAGCCTCCAAACTTTCTGGGTGCTTATCTACTGGCTGCTAACTTCCAGTGAGAGCAGAGGCTGCTCAGAATTCCAGGCAATGAATTGCTCATAATCTCCAGCTGAGCAAGTGTGCCTCACAACTTCCATTTCTGATCTGAAGAGCTGCGCAGAGGGGCACGCAGCTTTCCTTTGAAATCTGGAAATGGAAATGAACATAGAAACATAAGAGATTCATTCCAATTCAAGGAATGGAAGGGGTGGGGGGAGGAAACAAGTTGTTTTCTTCTCTTTCCTTTATTCAGCTATTAGTGCTATTCCTTCAGCTGTCGGGTCCTATCCAATAGGCTCATCCGGAAGTTCCAAAGAGGATTTTCATGCTTTTGATGTTATAGCACATGAAAAAGCTGGAATTATAGATTCCATTTTTTTTATTTGTGAGTCAACAGTTAAAAAGAATCCTTGCTAGGGCTTCTTTTAAAGATCATTGATATCAGTCTGATCAAACGATTATACATTATTTCCACATCAAACGGCAAAAACTATACCATTGTCTCAGTATTTTTTGTAGCTGACTGGGTGAGGGTTGGCTGGGGGTGGGGAGGGAAGGTTTTATTTTAAATATAATCAATACCCTTTACTGAATTGTTATACTTTCCATTTTTTAAAAATAAACTAAATACTTGATTTAGGAGGATGAGGCTGCTGTAGATTCTGCTGAAGAGCATCCACCCATGCAGCCTGTCAGAAATCAGTCCTTCATCAACTTGTGTACTATTTGGTAATGAGACTGGGTGTTTTGTAGGACAAGTCTCTGCAAATCCCTCTGTGTTGCCTCTAAAGGGAAGTCAGAATGCAACTGTTTGGATCTGACCATGCTTTCACTCTGAGATGGGGGAGTCTGTTGGATCTGGACCCACACTTCCTGGCTCAGGCCCATCTGTGAGCTGGCTTTATTGTGACTGACACATTGCAAGAAAATGCTTCCTGAAGTAACCATCAATGAAAGAGAAGAAGGAAGGTGCAGAGTGGGGGCCAATCCGACAATGGTGGGCTAGGGGAGGGACGGTGTAGTGGACAATCATTCCATAGAGCTGAGGTGACCGAATGGAGCAGAGAAAGCACCCAGGGCAAAATTCATCCTAGTCGAACTTGGCCCTTGGGAAGGGGGACAAATCTATACTGCCTGGACCCTAACAACATTCCAGTGACCTGTGGGGGGCAATGCAGAGCTGCGAATGGCTGGGGTACTGGCACACCATGACCGTGCCTCCTCCTTCTTCTCTGGCAATCCTGTAGGGGGAGGAAGAACCAGCTATACCAGTCTTAGGCCTATGACGGTCTCCTTCACTCATGGCATACCTCAGTAGCCCTTGCAGGATCCTGATTGCTTCTTTTTGCTGGCTGAGGAGACATTCATCAACCAAAGGGCACCCAAGAATTGGGGTCCAAAGCTGCAGGAGGAGAGTGACGGGGAACATAGGCTGAGATGAAAAAGGTGGAGTGGGAGGTGCTACCCCAGTCCCATCTGTTGTCCGAGGCAATAAGGAGCAAAAGCCCCATCTTCCATCTTGTCAACCAAGCCCATGGCTCTTTATAATCCATTCACGTCTGCATTTCTCCAAGAAGCCAAGGCAGTTCATATCCAGCAACATTGGAATATTCGTCAGGGTTTTTTTTTTCTTTATTTCTTTAAATAAAAAGCAATTTTGACAGGCAAAGCAGAGAAATTAACACCACTGGGCTAGCCAGGATCCAGGGTGCAGCTTCAATGAGCCAGCTCCCCACACAACCTGACGCCTTACCTCTGCCAACAGCTACACTCCTTTCCGTTGCTATTCTGTAGGATTGCACACCTGTCTGGGGATCAGTGAAGCACCGATGGAAGCGAGAGGAAGACAACTCACATTGCTGTTACTCCATTGGACGAAGGATAAAGCAGGGTACGTCTTGATTATAATTTCTTCTTTTAATACTTAATGAGGATTACTAATGGAGCGGCACTTTCCCAGAGCCCAGGCACTGAGCATCTTTCCTGCAGCCTGTTTTGCCTCTCTTACTGTAGATGTGCTATCTATTAGTTCCGCTGTAGCGCGAGCTGAGCTTTGAATGCTAAATATTCTCATTAGGGCTAATAATGATGATGGAGGAAGGTGTCTCCAGCATTCCGTGCTGATGGTCTTCTCTGAGTAGGAGAGAGAGAGAGATTACGCCATCTCCTTCCACGCCGATATATTACCTTTCCATAAGCTGGACTTTCTGCCTTTGAGTCCATGTCAGCAAATCCAAGAGAGAATCTCTGACTGTACATGGCAGGCTCAGCACGGGGAAAAGTTTAGTGGAGTCTGACCAGCATGGCGAACACGTTAGACCCTTGTTCACCTATTCAGGCCAAACAGAGATAACGAGGCATTTTCCTGCTTTGGGGACTTTTCTCCCGCTTCCCTGCCAACTTATCCACTCTCCAGTTGGCTTTCTCCCTGCACCTTGATGAGATCAGTTCTCCATCACTCTGTTCCTCTCCCTCCCTGTCAAACACAAGGGAGGTGAGTGCTAATTAGAGCATCTTTTTGGCTCTGTTTAAAGGATCAAATCCCAGTTCCTGCACTGGCAGGGGTGGCCTGTCCATAAAGGCGAACTAGGCGGTCGCCTAAGGCGCCAAGTTAAACGGAGCACTGAATGGTGGCGCAATATCATTGAGGGATTTGGAGGTGGGGGAGCCGATTGCATGGTTCACCTAGGGTACCAGTTGCTGGCAGCTAGTCTAGGGCCACCCCTGTGCACTGGCCATGAGTGTCAGGCAGAGCTGGGAGTGGTAATGCTTGCACAGACTCATGGGGACCAAATCTACTCTTTGCAGGTTTGCAGCATCTTCCCATGATTGGCAGACTCAGGGGAGTTGAGGAACAAGGGGAGATGAGTTGGTCCTTTGGGACCAAAGAAAAATGGGAGGTAAGAACAGAAGAGGAACAGCTTTGTAACTTCCTTCTAGGAAATTTCCTTCAAGCCAGGTGTCAGAATTAGCACCTTTGGCACAAGGGCAAAATTCCAGTCAAGACTTGTCATTCCAACAGGCAGGAACAGTGGTGAAAGAGAAGACCTTTGCTCTGGCCTGGCCTGGGACTGATTGATACAAGTATTCAATATGCTTACTAAGGAAGAAATCGCCATGTACTATCTGGTTAAGGGGCTGTGGCTAGTTAATGAATGAATCTTTACCTGACTGCTGGCTAGTGGTCTGCATTTCCTGTCTCACTCCCTTCCCTGCAGAAATCATTGAAGGCAGAGTTCAGCTTGTCTGCACTGACTTCATGCCTCTGAACAAACTAGCCAGTGTTCTATGGGCATTTGCTGTTTTCCAGCAGAATGGTGGGTTGCCTTCAAAGATCCCTGTAAGATTTCTGAACTAGATTCTTGTTTCACCAGGTTCCCCTTCAATGAGGCAAATGACAGGTTCAGGACAAAGAGAGATAATAAAAGTTCTAAAAGTTCCTGAAATGAACACCTTGTTCATTCCCTTTTTTGTCATGGTTCATTGCTATTTTTTTTCTTGCAGCGGATACTTATATGAACTTTGATGCCTGATGTATGTTTTGGGGGGGCCTAATTCAGACCCAGAGTATGTGGGTAGCATCCACACCAAAGTGCATTGAATGGTATCTGGTCCCCTTATCGACATACTCAAAAGGAACAAGCCTGATCATTAAAAAATCAGTGAAGTGTTTCTGCACCTTATCTTCCATTTCACAGCCAATTATTTTGCAAACTGGTATTGCAGTTAAGAGCACTGGAATCTCATTCAAATTCCACATCACTAAAATATTCACTAAATTCCTTATCATAATAGGGCAAAGAAGAAAAACTCTCAGCAGGAGAAGTTACCATGCAGAAGGATCGGACATCCTGAGACACCTAACTTCCTTGACTCTGGCGTGTTCCACGTATAAGCCCCTCGGTGTTAAATAAAAGTGACTTTGAATCTGTAGTGAATGTGACAACAGTGTCCTCTTACTGTATTACAGTAACTGGCACTTTCAAGAGAAGGCAAAAAATATGGCAACAACTGATCCACATGGGCCTGCATGGATGCAGAATAATGCCCTTTATTTAACAAAATGGGCTTGATTTGCTAATGCTGGAGCAATGAGGTGTAAATTACATCTTCTTGAACCAGAAAGGAATGCACAGGAAAAATTCATCCCAAGGAAGGGCACATTTCTCTTTAGGTTTCTCCCGGGAGATGGGACTGCAGCTTTAGTGTACAGCCAGGACTGCATGCAAATCATGTTGGCTAGGTGAAGGTTGTGGAGGGAAGGATGGACTGACAGTGTCTTCTAAACTTACTTGTTTCCTCATTAGCAGGTGTGCACTGTTTCTTGTCACAGCTCCATTAGTAGCTGACTCTGTAACACTGCTGCCTTACTCCTGTCAATCTGTGGGATTTTAGGATGAAAAATTCATGGGCCCTGTGCCCACCATCACAGAATGGTGCCATTTTAGAAAACAATTCTTTTATGCTCACAAATGTATGGACAGTCCTATTTTCCAGCATGACATTCTAGGCTTTTTAAAGGGAACTAGGATTGATACAAGGTGGCAGATTTAGGTCCTGACCTGGGCCATACCTGCTTCTACAATGGCCACTCTCTTGAATGACAGTCTGGAGACCTCCGAAGCTAAATATATGAGCTGCTACAGGTTGACCTAAAACTCCCTGCTGGGGTTGTTAGAGACCCCTAACCCCAGTGGATCAGCTGAGAAGGGATCCATAACACCCACTCATCAATGGATTACCACTTGCCAAGCTGTCTGAAAGGGCTAATGTTCAGCTTTCCACAAGTGGCATCACTTAATACTGACCTCCTGCCCACTAATCCCTGAATTTCAGGTCGTCTTCTAAGGGAGAATCTTCTTTAACCATGAAGGTGATGGCTGAATAGCAACACGGGACAGAATGGGAATTGTTTTAGTATCTTCAAGGACCTGACATAGCACAGAGATAGTGTTAGATGCTATGATGGGTGAACATCCTTAGTTCTAATCCTGGGATTCACCGTTTAGATGCTTTGGATGCTGTTAACTCCGAGTTGATGCAGAGCCCCTACCATGTTGCTGTTTCTTCCTAGAGCCAAGGGAAAGGAGGTAGAGTAATTCCACTCTGCAAGGACCAGCTGAAAGGAAACTTCAGGTTCTATGGTTTATTCACCTCTTAACCACTCTCTTGACACTACTAGCCAAGGTGCCAGTTAATAGCAAGTGTGAGAGAGCTTTTAAAACTGGTTGGAACAAGTCAGTGAAAATAAAATTTGAACCCACAAAAAATGGAAATGAAATGTGTGGTTTTGTAATGCTGCTGTATGGGACATTGACCTCTCAGTGTCAAGGTGGCAGCATCTTTCTGAAGTTTGACTTGGGTGGGTGAGGTGTCTCAACTGCAGTACTGCCCGATGTTTTCAGCTCTCTAACATTAAGTATCTCTAGTCTCTCTAATTCCCTAGTGGGAGAGAGTCCAGCGTTGGCATTAGGAACTGGGCTGAGACCACCACAAACTTCATATAACTCCAATCAGCTGTTATCTGATAATAATGGTCGAGCTTTGGGCTTGACGTGGTCAGGCCTGGTGGTTGGGGCAGTGGTTGAGAATAGGGACCAAGAGTCGAAGCCAGACATAGAGTTGGGACCAGGTCAAGGACTGTGCCGAAACTTGTGTCTGGAGACAGGCCATGGGTAGCTCTGGGATCTGAGTCCACAGGCAAGCCAAATAAGGATCCTAGTAGGAGTCTGGAAGCAGGCCAAAAGTTGAAGCTGGGTTCAGGCCAAGGATCTGGGGCAATGTTCTAATTTTTTCCATCCATGTGTGGAATAAATTTTTGTTATGTGCACCAAGGCATGTGTGACTATGCTCTCCCAGTTGAAACACATGCTGCTGGTTGTGGTCTCTGTGGCCACTCTGCTTATCAGCCAGGCAGCATTTGAATCTCTCCTGAGTGGCTGCCCAAGTGCTCATCTTACAGGGAGCACCGGAACTCTGGGAGTCAGGAAGTGGGTGCAGGTCTGGAGTGGGTCAGGATGATGGCTGGAGCAGAATGGAACATAGGCTTGGCCACAGGGGGCTGGGACAAGGCTTGGGCAGGACCAGAGAAAAGATTGTGGGCAGGCTGGAAGCCTAGGGAGTCTGTAACACAGTGAGGCAGCAAGAGGATGAGCGGGATTTTGCATCGACTAACTTGTGGCTTGCGGCTGTGGTGCTGAGAGAGAAATGTCTGTGCCTCAGGGTATGTCTAGATTACATGCCTGTGCCGATAGAGGCATGTAAAATAGGCTACCCGACATAGTCAATGAAGCCGGGATTTAAATATCCCCGGCTTCATTAAAATAAAAATGGCCGCCACACTGTGCCGGCTCAGCTGATCATTGGCACAGTGCGCGAGTCAAGACGTGGATCAGTCAACAAGGGAAGCCTTTGTAGATTGCTCCTGTAAATCTCATTCTGTCGGCAGAGGCACGTAGTCTAGACATACCCTCAGTGTCATCTGGAATGGGCTCTGCCCAGCAATAGGGTGGTGCAGCATGTTTGAGAGATGAGGCACTGCTGGCTCTGCTGAAGGGATGAGTTGTACCTATTGAGGGTATGTGCAAGCACCCACTTCTAAAGGCCTCTCCTCTCATGCCCAAAGGGAAGAGCTCCTGGACCCAGAGCTGAGTTCGGGGAACAACGAATGAAAAACAGGGATGGGAGGGAGGGTCACAGGGCCAAAAGCGGGGATCCAGAGGGAAACACCAAGCAAAGGACCCTGGGGTGACTCATTCTAGCTGAGAGAGCAGCCCTGGCCTGGCAGTGAGTTTGCCTCCCAGCTCTGAACCAAACCCTCCATCTGACCGCCCCTCTCCTCCACCTACCCAACTTCAGGTCTAAATTGAAACTTTGCAGCTGGCCTGTATTTGTATCATGGGCCAGAAAAAAAATGGTCCACAAAATCCTGGATTCAAACTGCAGGCAGATCCAGACTTTGTGGCCATTGACCACTGCTGAGAACTGCATTCAGACCCATGTCATGGAGATAAAAGGCTCTAACCCATAACAACCCCTGACGCTGACTATACCCACATTTTGAAACCGATGAACACCTAAGTGAAGACACAATTTGTTTGTGCCTGACCCAAGAGTGCAAATTGCCAGTGATAAATCTTTCTACCTCTAGTTTCTTGAGGATAAGAATTGTTGGAAGAGGGTCAGTGTGTGATCTTAAGAGGCCAATGGGTTAATAATACATTTATTAAAACGTTCCATCACTGCTAAAAGCTATATTCTTATCTTTGAAAGCAACACATTCCATTATCTTGGAAATTACTGATTGGCCCTAATGAAGCTTCATGGGGAGAATATACAGTATCAAGATGGCTGGCACTGGTTACCTTAGCAACCCTCTCCCTGGGAATTCAGAGGCTAAATTTATTTAAAGTTAGAGATCTAAAAACATCTGACACTATTCCAACTGAGACACTCTTTACCCATCTAAATTAACTCTGATTAAGAAGGATGATGTTGCTTTAATTGTCTGTGTGGGACTCCAAGGGAAAGGCTTTGTATGCATGTTGTTATTGTAATGAACATATGCTTTGAGGCTGGATTTTCAAAGGGGCCTAAAGGAGCATACGATGAAAGTGAATGGGAGCTGGGCACCCTAAACCCCTTAAGTCCAGCCTGTGCCTATCGGCTATACTCAGAGATGAGTCGATGGGAGTCTGTGTTAATTTAACTTACGATTTTTCAGATGCCTCAGCATGTGGACTCACACTCTCTTACTGAAGTGTAACTTATGTCCCCTTGCAAAGAAAAGTCTACGGCAGCAAGACTCAGAGCCTGAGTCAATTAATTTGGGCTTGCAGGGCTAACAACAGCAATGGGGTATGTCTACACTACCCTCCTAGTTCGAACTAGGAGGGTAATGTAGGCATACTGCACTTGCAAATGAAGCCCTGGATTTGAATTTCCCGGGCTTCATTTGCATAAACTGGGCGCCGCCATTTTTAAATCCCTGCTCGTTCGAACCCCGTGCCGCGCAGCTACACGCGGCACGAACTAGGTAGTTCAGACTAGGCTTCCTAGTCCGAACTACCGTTACTCCTCGTGGAATGAGGAGTAACGGTAGTTCGGACTAGGAAGCCTAGTCCGAACTACCTAGTTCGTGCCGCGTGTAGCCGCGCGGCACGGGGTTCGAACGAGCAGGGATTTAAAAATGGCGGCGCCCAGTTTATGCAAATGAAGCCCGGGAAATTCAAATCCCAGGCTTCATTTGCAAGTGCGGTATGCCTACATTACCCCGCTAGTTCGAACTAGCGGGGTAGTGTAGACATACCCATGGAGATTTTCCTGCATGGGCTGGTGCCCCGCGCTCTGAAATCCCACCAACGGGAGTTTGCCTCAGCGCCCCTCGTCTTGGGTTTTTCTTTACAGTGTTCACATATATGTCTGCACTGCATGCTTATTTCAAAATAAACTATTTTGGAATAGCTTCAGGGGGTAGCCGAGTTAGTCTGTACAGGATAAACTTAAAAAGAACAAATGGTTTGGTAGCACTTTATAGACCAACAAAACATGTAGATGGTATAGTTTGGAATAGTTATTCCAAACTAGCTTATTTCAAAACAGCACGTCTGCACTGCAGGAAAGCCTCAAAATTAGTCTGAGGCAGACTTCCCTAATGTAGATGTGCTATATCAATTTAGAGCCCCAGGAGGCACTGGGGAAGAATAACTTAGAATGGCCTTGGTGAGGGGCTATTTAAGAAAAACAGAAGTGGAGCATCTACACATACCTTATTTCAAATTAGCTATTTCGGAATAGGCCTTGTTCCTTGTCGAATGAGGTTTACAGATTTTGGAATAAGCTATCCATTATTTCAAAATTATTTTGACTGTGTAGACGCTTACATTGTTATTTCAAAATAATGCTAATTATCTCGAAATAACGGTGCAGCGTAGATGCACTCATACTTTAGCAGACTGTCTGAATCTGAGAAGGACTAAGTTGGTATAACTTGCATGCCAGAATCCCCTTCTAACTGCCTCATCCTAGACATGCTGAACTTTCTATCTTCTGCAGAGAAGAGGAAAGAGCCAAGATGAAGAGGAGTCTAACAACCACAGCTGCAGAAGGAACTGGTCTCTTTATAATGCTTTGCTGTTGGAAAAATGGTGGATCAACTTCACCCCGATGTAATTCCAATGCAGCAACTGTACTATATGTGTTTGTCCAATCTGGATGACTTTCAGAGTTATTGATCTTCACTGCCCAGTTTGCTGGTCAGTGCTGAACTGGCAGAACTGTCTTTGGGCATACGCAGCTTACAAAGATATGTAGGCCACTTGAACATTTGGGGCACCACTAGGACAGCAGGTAAGAGCGGGTCAGCTCCCACACACCCAGTGTGTGCTACAGTATTCTTAAGCAGGGACCGTATTCATGGAGCAGAATGTGCCAGCGTGGTGCATTCTGCATGAGGGAGAGAGTACAGGGGTGTCTGTGGAGAATTGTGACTCTCCACCACCGTGAGGCAGGCCGGGCGCCTCTGTATCCTTTGCTGCCTTGTCCCTCCTCCTCCAGGCTCCTAATATTGCTTGCTGCAACATTTCCTGTGTGAAGTTTGGTGTGTATCAACAATGTGTAGGAGTCTTCTGGGGGGCATCAATTTATTAATACTGCATAAGGTCCCGAAAATCCTAAGGATGGACCTGTGTGCTGGATTTCAGGTGTCAGAAAGAGCTGGAACTGCTTTAACTTCATGACAGATTTCATGGCTCCTTCTTGAACTGCTAGGTCATTATTCTAATATAATTTCAGAGCGCAATTCTATGAGTAGCCAGCCTTGCCTGTCTGGTTGTGAGAAGACACCTGTGAGAAGACAGAGAAAGGCCAGGATCTTGGTCATCTACATTCATGTGCCCAGCTCTGAGTCTTATGTATCTAGAACCTCTCTATGTCTTTATATTATAAGTGAATGATGTGGTCACATTCATTCTGCAGACTCTATTCATTCTGCAAACTTAGAACCCAATGTCCTGGTTTAAGGCAGAATTTGAAAAGTAAGAAAGTAAGCATTAAAAATGCATGAGCAAAAAAAGTTTGGCTCTCCCTTGCCACCCAATCAGGAATTAAAATAAATGTATAAAGTAGAACCAGAGTGAAGATTTTATCTAAAGTAGTACAATCTAGGTCTTCTTCCTAGGGATGCTAATTTCCTCCTGCGTGACTCCGAGGCTCAGTAATTTGAACCACGTGAATATATTAAGTACAGTAAGCACAATATTTGGATACTTTCCTTTGGATATGGGCCAAACCTTTTCTGCCCAGCAGCTCATGTGTGAAATGAGTTCGGTGGACTCCGTCAGAGCACCCAGTATACAAGTGTCTCCCTCACAGTGACCACCCTCACAACTGGCACTAATAAGTGTCCCTTTGGCTGTCCCTCTGGCTGAAAGGATGATGGGGAGGGGGTTATCAGACCCACACATTTCTGGAGGTGAACCTGTCAAGCTATGCATGAGGCATGCAAGGTGAGGACCATGCAGTGTGGAGAAGATGGTACTGGAATTCTCCAGTCTCCTTCACCCGCATGAAAAACCACATGTTCAGCTAAGAAAAGGATGAGCTAAAGCAGCGAGATTAGACAATGCACAGGCTCAGCCAAGCCTCCCTGGTTCCATTTTTCTCTCACTTGAAGCAGGGCAGCTCCATTGTTATTTATGAGGTTACCACAGTGTGAGCCGGAGCAACACAGTGAGGAATCAGGTCAGATGTATAGTAGCCATCATGCCACTGGAGACTCTTCCATCTGCAAGTGCTTCCAGCCTTTCTCTCTTCCTTTGAGGAACTTAATACAGCTGTAAGAAAGAAGGTAAATTCAGTCCTATGCCACCTGATATGTGCAGGGTGCACCCCTAGGTAGCAGAGAATCTGGGAGTGCAGACACCCAGTGGGAAGGAAGACTCGTCATTTAAGGGAGCTGTGAGGGTAATTTAGATTAACATTCTAAAAAGGGCCCACTAGTGGTAGGCAGAAGATGACTTTCTGTGGGGGTTGACACCAGCAGGCTGTGTCCATTGTTAATCTGTGCAGCTCCATGAGCTTATTCCTTTTTCCATCCATCTTCCTCCCGTTGTTTCATTTTAACTTTAGATTTCTCAGCAAATGAGAGGTGGAGGGTCAGGTACAGTGGTTGGAGGAGCGGCAGGCAGGCCTAGTGATTTGTATGGTAGCAGCCAGGGCAAGAACCAGAGTCAGCGACAGTAGCTAGACTCAGGAGTCAAGGGTAGGTTTGCAAGAGTAGGGCTGGGAGCTAGGCTGGTGCAAGGGCAGGGCAGGAGTGGGGTGCGGCATTTGTCACCATTACCAGGCAGGAGGGAGGCTTGTGCCTTGAAGTGACATTGAGCAGAGTGAGTTGGAGTGTCTCCTGTGAGGTTTATATACCTGCTCTGGGGGCCACCAGACCAGCTCCTGGCTTGTGGATTGGCTGGTGCGTAGCACAGGAATGACTCATCACCTCGTAAGATGGTAAACTCATCAGAGTAGGACCATGTCTTCTGTGTCTATGTAAACACCCAGTACAACTGGGCCTTAACTCTGACTGGGACCTTTGGGCACCGGCAACACTGCATACAAATCACTGGGCAGATCCTCAGCAGTGCACATTGTCATAGCTCCATTAATGTCAACGCAGCAAGGACAAGTCACGCCACCAGCTGAGGGTCTGCCTCAATATCTTTTCTTATTCCCTGGACAGGCCAATGTTAATGTTGCTCTGACTGCTCTGTTTCCAGATTGCTTGGGGCCTGGAGTTTATACATGATGTGCCAGGTGAGTATCTTGGCATAATGTACAAACAGTAGCTCTTCAGAAAGGAAGGTAGGTGTTTTTAGCCTAGATGGAGTTCAGTCTTGAACACATAATGGGGGCCTGTGTTTGAGTCCAGGGGTGTAAGGTACAGTGGTTAACATGGTCTGGGGAAAATTCATGGCCACTCTAGGTGAAATACAAACATTAACTGGTCCTTTGGAGACTGGGAGTACTAAGTTAGAAACAGAAGTTAATTATGCTCATGGAATTCACTGCTACAGGAGGTCACTCAGTCGGATGGGCTAGCCAGATTTGTAATAGGGCTAGGTAATTTCATGGCCCTTAACAACATTTGTCAGCTTGGCTTCCAAAGTGGCAAGAGTAATCACATCTCATGCTTCAGGAAGCCACTTTGCCATTCCTATTTACAGATATTGGCTTCTGCCAGGCTATGTCTACACTACAAGGTTTTTGCGCAAAAACAATGGGTTTTGTGCAAAAATCGGTGGAGCATCCACACCTCAAGCGCATTTTTGTGCAAAAAAAAAAATACAGTACATCAACAGGATAAAGGGCTTTTGCCGGTAGTTATTCCTCTCCCCACAAGGAATAACTCCTTTTTGTGCTACAGCTATTGATCAAAAAGCCATGTGTGGATGCTCCACGGGAGTTTCTTGCACAAAAAGAGCCTATCCAAAAAAGCACAGGTACTCTGATGGCCATTCTGTGAACCGCAATTAGAGCTTTCTTGAGCAAGAGCATCCATACAGTGTGAACACTCTCTTATGCAACAGCACATCACTTTTGTGATGTGCTTTTGAAGTGTGGACACACTTTTGCGCAAGAAGTTTTTGCGGAAGATCTCTTCCTCAAAAAGCTTCTTGCACAAAAACCCTGCAGTGTAGACAAAGCGTCAGTTAGTCTAGAATAATCAAAGAGATGATCTGCTATGCACAGTCCTGGGTTCTAGTCACTTCCGCAATATTGCAACACTACCCTCTCGTACAAGAAGCCAGAACATATGTGTGTAACCACAAATCAGCTGAAGTTAGGAGTTCCACTTGCTTGCTCTGTGGTCAATAAGGGCTCTTCGCAGCAAAGGTCCCCCACTAGATGTAATTTGAACATCCCCTTCTTCCTGCATGCAGCACTTGCCCCTTT
Organism: Pelodiscus sinensis; assembly: GCF_052426305.1. NCBI lineage: Eukaryota > Metazoa > Chordata > Testudines > Trionychidae > Pelodiscus > Pelodiscus sinensis. The sequence continues at coordinate 33,301,567 of NC_143065.1, forward strand.
TGGTGTTAGCTTGTGTTTCTGAGGTTTACAGGATCTTTTGAAAAAGCATGCCATTTTCAAAAGAACCACGTCTAGACTGTGGTTTCAATTTTGAAATAGCACTTTTTTGAAAGAGTGCCATTATGTGATTATGCAAATAAAGCACGGGATATTTAAATCCCTGCTTCATTTGCACTTTCAAAGTGCTTCATTTACATCCCTCTGCCGACAGAGAGATGTAGTCTAGACTTAGCCTGAGAGTTTAATCGTGAAATGGGATTTACACTACAGAAGAAGGTAGAGTGGGAGATTTTGTCCTCTTCCTCATTACTCATTTCAACACTGACAGAGTCATTTCAATAAAATGCTAGCCCCTCTAGCAGCTGGCAAGAATACTTGCAGAGCTATGGTCCTGATTAACAGAATTCTACGTAGATCATTCAGACTATGGGGTTGCTTTTGGGGTGAAACAAGTTGGCTCCCTCATGTTGAAAGAGTTGGAATTAAGCTCTTCAGCAGTACTGGGTACCACAGTTCAGGAAAGATGTGGAGAAATTGGAGAAGGTCCAGAGAAGAGCAACAAAATGATTAAAGGTTTAGAAAACATGAGCTATAAGAAATGACTGAACAAATTGGGTTTGTTTAGTTTGGAAAAGGGAAGAGTGAGAGGGGACATGATAGCACCTATCAAGTATCTAAAAGGGTGTTACAAGGAAGAGAGAGAAAAATTATTCTCCTAAACATCTGATGATAGGACAAGAATGGGCTTAAATACTGACAGCACTTCTCTTCCCTGTCCTGATTGGCTGTTTTCTCCAGCCCTTCTCCTCCTAGTCTCTTCATCTCAGCGTCACTTCACACCTGCATCGTGGCCCCTAGTGCCAAAGTCAGACAGAGCCATAGAGAGAGAGTTGGGTATTGGAATTGGGTGCGTGGTATGGAACCTCTAGCAGTTCATGGTCCTAGGTGACTCTGTAGGCCTTTGATTGCTGTTGCAACAGAACTTTAAAGTGACTCCGCAGATCACTTAACTTTTCTGTGCCTCAGTCTCCTTTTCTATAAAACGGGGATAATACTCCCTTACCTTACTAGGCAGAGAGATGGTAGAGAGATAGTGTGAGACTTCATTCATTAATGTTTGCAAAGTGCTTTGTGATCCCTCAAAAGAAAGACCCAACAAAATGTGGTCTTATTACTGTAAACAAGAAGAATTAGTCTAGCTGAAAAGTAAAGACCCTGAAATTCTATGGCTATATTTCACAATGAGGAATAGTTGCAAAAATTCCCTAGAGATGCCGCAGGTTCAGAATAATTTCGGTGGCATGTTAGTAAAGGAATGAAGATACCACTTCCACCTGTCATGCCCCCCCTGTGCCATGTTCTCTAGGATATTCCATCTGTCTCTGTTTAAACAATAAAGCCCTTGGACTTGCGCTATCTCCATGGAGGTATTATCTGAAGCATATCAGATACAGCACAACACTGTCGGCAAACATAAATCAAGAGGCAGCAGGGAAAGGGAGAATTCCTTTCAGCAGAGCTCGGGGAGAGGAACAAAGAACTTTGTTCTCAGCTGTGCAATGAAAGGACTCTTGAGAGGGATAAACCAAATAAATAAAACCCAGCAACCCTTTGATATGCAGTCGGCCAAATTATATCCACAGCATGGCAAAATGCCCTTCCTGTGCCAAATTTGTGAGTGCCATGCACACAGGCTTTAGAAGCTGTTTGTTCAGTGATGTTTAAAATTCACCGATGAAGAAGGAAATGTACATTGTGTCCAAGGTTTCAAGCAGCTGTAAACACCTGCAATTTGAAAGTGACTCACATGGTGATCTGATTTTAACAAGGCCTTTGTTCTGTGCCCTCCATCTCTGTAAAATGGCAGGAGAGGGTCAGTTTCTGCTTCTTTTTTTTCACAGATATAAATCTGGAGTAATAGCTCTCCTGAGATGAGTTTGAATCTTTTGCATTGGTATAATGATTTCTTCTGGTTAAACCAAAAGTAGAATTTGACTTAATATATTTTGTTTCCCTCTCTGCCTGCCCCAAGTCCCAGGTAGGGGACTTGTCAAAGAGTGGCCAAACATTAGAGTTGAAAAGCCAATTAGGAGAGTTTGGACAGATGACAACTTTTTTGGGGTATGTCTACACTGCAGGGCAAAACTTGAATTCAGCTACTGTACTTCAGCTACGACAATTGTGTAGCTGAAGTTGAAATAGCTTAATTCATCTTTTGGCGCTGTGTACACAGCAGGAAGTCAGAGGAAGAACACTCTTCCTTCAATTTCCCTTTCTCCTTGTAAAGTGAGGGTTACAAGAGTCGGAGTAAGAAGTCCTCCAGCTCGACATTATTTCGAAATGATGGCTTGCTGTGTAGACGCGCACCTTGTTATTTCAAAATAACATCAGCTATTCCGAAATAACGCTGCTGTGTAGATGAACCCTTTGTGGCATCTGTTTGCACAGTCAAGACTCAAACTGGGATCTTTGTAAGGCACTAGATGGGAACTCTCGGTGGCTGAGACGGTTGGGTCCATACTAAGCTTGTTCCTGCAAGTTGTTCTTTGCAAATGACCATGAGCTGCAGGAAGAATGGAGCTGTGAAGCAGGACCCATTCCTGTATAGTTGGATGATGATGCCTTGCACCTTGTATCTTCTAATGTAATCAGCAAGTCTATGGCTAGCGGCTGAGAGCTGGACTGAAGTCGTAGGTAGAGGAGATTGGGGAAAAGGTCAACAAATCATAAATATTTTTTTAATGAAAAGTTTATTTCGGATTTTTCTTGGCTTGCTTTTTTTTTGGTCACAAATTTTAATTTGATTTTTTTTAGTCAAGGAACCACATCTTAAAACCCTGAAATCTTCATTGACACCAATACACCATATCCAGAAAGGGCCTAAGCACCAATGGACAGTGTTAACAGTAAAGGAAACTGTTTATAAACGCTTTTGTGAGTCTTTTAAAAAGTTAGTGGCTTTCTCAGAGTTAACAGAATGGAGCTGGCTGATACTGTTCCAAGTGAAGCACCCACCTCAGATCAGTAGGGTTGTATTATTCATTAGATGCAAGTATTTGGACAACAGCCAAGTATACAGGAAAAATATCATCAGCTTTTAGCTCCCGTGTCCATTCATTAAAAGGTTCCAACTGAAAAATGCATTACTTGGTGTTTGTACTTGTGTCCGCCATCCAGTCAGGATGTAGAAACACTTCCATGTGACATGAATGACTAACTGCATATGATTAATAAAGGGCAATGAATCAAAACAAACCATGTGCTACTGTAGTCTGGAAGTAATTCATTTAATCTGCAAATGTTTACAAAAGCCAAAATACCTTCAAAGAAAATCAGGATCTATTCACACATGAAGCATGTCTACCCTGGGGAGTTATTTCAGAATAACCCCCTTATTTCAAAATAACTAAGGGTATGTCTACACTACCCTCCTAGTTCGAACTAGCGGGGTAATGTAGGCATACCACACTTGCAAATGAAGCCCGGGATTTGAATTTCCCGGGCTTCATTTGCATAAGCGGGGAGCCGCCATTTTTAAAACCCCGCTGGTTCGAACCCCGTGCAGCGCGGCTACACGGGGCTCGAACTAGGTAGTTCGAACTAGGATTCCTATTCCGAACTACCGGTACACCTCGTTATATGAGGTGTACCGTTATACGAGGTGTACCGGTAGTTCGGAATAGGAATCCTAGTTCGAACTACCTAGTTCGAGCCCCGTGTAGCCGTGCTGCACGGGGTTCGAACCAGCGGGGTTTTAAAAATGGCGGCTCCCCGCTTATGCAAATGAAGCCCGGGAAATTCAAATCCCGGGCTTCATTTGCAAGTGCGGTATGCCTACATTACCCCACTAGTTCGAACTAGCGGGGTAGTGTAGACATACCCTAAGCAAGCATCCACACTACTAAGCCTGTAATTTTGAAATAATAGTCTTGTTATTTCAAAATAATAACTCATTCGTGTGAAGAGGAATAAGATTACTTTGAAATTGTTATTTTGGGAGTTATTATTTCAAAATAACTTATTTTGAAATAACCTGGTGGTGTTGACATAGCCATAATGTATTGCCCTAAAATGGGTCTAAATTTCTGACTAGAATGTGTTGGGTCAGCCTGCTGTTCTGGAACCTGATCCTGCAGTAGTAAAGCTTCCATGGTGTAATATAGGCCCCTAATGAAACTACCAATCTCTGTTTCAGTTTATCACCAATATATATTTTCTCCAGAAACTATAAGATACTGGAGCAACCAAACATAAACCCTGAAAATGAGTAAAAGTACAAACCTTAAACCAAGGTCCCTATTTCTCATCAATAAATTACTTCACACTGTGAAATTCATGAGGAACAAATATATGTTCAAAGTGAAAACAAATAAATTAATGAGAACAACCATGTGGGTAAGGGAAATCTGAGTTTGCATGAATTGAGATGAATGAAAAAGGCAGTGTAAGTTTTGGGCGGCAGATGCTCCCAATATATTATGCACATTAGTGCCTTACAAATTTAATTATTGTTGAAATGTAAATTAATAGGTATAATGCATTTTGTGTTAATAGAAAATGTAATGTGATTATAAATTCCTTTAGCATATATGTACTTACATATAACCCATACAAAATACTTTTCGGGAATTTAATTAGTAAGAAGAGGGGGTAAACAATTCCTTTTCAAGTCATTATTTCACCATTGGAGGTAGTAGAAATAGTTCATGAAGTTGAACTCTGGCTGACTTTAACCAAGTGAAAAATGCAATAATCACTCTGAAATGCAGAACAAGGAATGACCTACTCCTAGTATGCAAAGAGATTTTTATATAAAGCCTAATAATTGCCAGGCAAAATTAGACCATCTGGTGCATCCAATTCATTATTCTCTCTCCAGCAGTAGCCAGTACCAGATGCATCAGAGAAAGGTGAAAGAACAGACTGTTGCAGACTAATTTGACTAGGGACATTTCTTCCTAGCCCTGGGTAGTTATTGGTTAGCTTGTGAAGTGTGAGGGTTTATACCCCTTCTAAAATATATGTATGTTATCTAACATAACCATGGCTATTCCTCTAGAGCAGAGGTAAGGAACTTTTTTCTATCAAGGACCATTGACCCACAGAAAAAAACCACTCGTGGACCACACTCATGGACCACACTCGTAGACCACCTTTGTGGAGGGTTGGGGCAGATGCTCAGGGCTTCCCTTAGGTTTTGGGGTAGAGCCAGAAAAGAGGGGTTCAGGGTATGGGAGGGGGCTCTGGACTGAGGCTGAGAAGTATGGATGGTGGGAGAGGGCTTAGGATGTGGCACTGGGTTAGAGTGTGGGAGGGGGTTCCAGATCTGGGGCAGCACGTAAGGGTGCAGATGGAGGGCCTAGGAAGGATTTAAGGTGCAGGAGGAGTCCCATCCTGGGGCATGGGGTGCGGGGTGCGGGAGTGGTCTCTTGGAGGGAGTTTGGGTGCAGAGATGGGCTCATAGCTGGGGCAGAGGTTTCAGAGTGGGAAGGCAGGCTTTGGGGAGGGGTTTGAGGTGCAGGTGCGGGCTGTGGGAAGAGAATGGGGTGCAGTAAAGAGTTTAGGGCTGGGGTTTGGAGTTTGGGAGAGGATGAGAGGTGCAGGTTTTGGCCAGGAGCCACTTACCTCCGACAGCTCCCAGTTGATGGGGGTGGTACAGCAGTGCTAAGACAGTCTTCCCCTATATGGGTCCCATGCTGCTCCCAGAACATGCAATAATCTGACCAGCTGACCGTGGCACCACCCCCACAACTCCCATTGGCCACAGTTCCCAGCCAATGGGAGCTGTCAAGGCAGGCAGATGTGGATGGAACTTCCCTGATCATGTCCATGCGGCATGATGCCTAGATGCTCTGCAGACAACTGACCAACTTTGTACCCTCACTTCCCCCGACAGAAGGACGAACTAGTGCTCATGGTTCCAGCCCCATGAAAGCAGTTGCCAATGCTCAGACCTGCTAGCATGCAGTGCAAGGACTTGCTGTGAGCCAAATGAAATTAAGCAGGGGGCCAGATCTGGCCTGTGGACCAGAGGTTCCTCACGCCACTTAAGAAATATGTTTGTAGAAGATTATAATTTAGAAATGCTCCCTCATAAGAGATAGTATTATGAAAAGGGGGTGGGTTAGGTACACAACATGGCTGTGAGCAGCAGCTCACTACAGAACACCCAGTTTGTTTTATTCCTTCATTCACTAGTTTGTTATTTAATGAACCCCGAGATTTAAGAGTAGGTTAGACAAACACCTGTCAGAAATGGTCTAGATGGTTCTTGATCCTGCCATGAGTGCAGGGAAATGGACTTGATGACCTCTCAAGGTTACTTCCAGTTCTATTCTATTCTATTCTATTCTATTCTATTCTATTCTATTCTATTCTATTCTGAAAGAAAATCAGACGTGGAAGCAGAAATACTGTTTTGACATAAGGGCCTGTGATCTATTAACTCAGGTGGACCGAGTGTGCTTGAGGAATCAAAACTCTAATAGCTGAGTACCAAAGAGGAACAATTATAGAACAGCTGCATCCAACATCTTCTGTAGTCCAGACAGAGCTGGAGGACAGATTTCAACATAACTGAGTAGAAGGACAGATTTGAACACTAATCCCAGAGAGTTCCAATGCATTGGCAGTACATGTGGACTCTGGCATTTCCCATATGACCGATCCTTTATCATCAATGCACAAAGGAGAAACAGTCAAGGAATAAAAGAACAACTCAGATTCTTAACAAAAGCCTGATGCTGAGAAGATCAAAGCAGGAGATTAAATGTCCTGAAAGACTAAGAGAGACTTGCTAACCTGCCTAGAGAAGGGCTATTTGAGGAAACTGAATGGTAAAGGCTCACTTGAGAGCGATGTACTGATAACCTCTCCTCTCCAGGTAGCTGACACATAGGATTTATGGAAATGTACTATGTGGATTGAGAATGTAATGCATGTTTTATTAGATATAGGTTGTACCTTCCTAAACTGGGACTCTCTGGTCTGGTAGCATCTATGGTCTGGCAGGACCACAGATATTCCTGGACCAGAGAGTCCAGGGGCAGAGAGGACCAGTGGTGTGGCCGGAGAACCCAGCAGGAGGTGTTGGTGATATCACTGGAACCTTCAGCTGGGAATCCCACCGGGCCAGCAACAGCAGGACTGGTGGCAGCTGGAGAGTTCCAGCAGTGGGGCCGCCAGCAGACAGAAAACTCCAGCCACAGGGAGCCCAGCCCAAGGCCAAGCCTGTAGGTAGCAGCTGGGGCCTGTTGGCAGCAGAGCCGGGGTATAGGCCAGAAGGAGCCAACAGCAGGGAGGGATGGTGGGCAGGGACCTCTCATGGTCCAGCAAATTCCCTTGTTCGGGACCAGTCAGATCCCAAGGGTGCCAGACTAGGAGGTCTAAGCTGTACTTATTAGCTGTTTATATATGAGTTAATTTGTTTCTCTTCAAAAGGGAGAAGATGTGACATTATGTTCCTATGTATGTTATGAAATGCTCCTTCAAAAGGGCCATAGGAATTTGGAGATGTTCCCTGCTCCAGGGTTTGTGTGTGGGGGGAGGGGAGGACAGGTAGCACAGCCGGGATTTCTGGGCCCAGTGGCAGCTGTGAAGCTCCAGCCCAAGGAGCGTCCAGGGATCTCTGGCTGTGCAGCTCCAACTCCAGCCACAGTGCCTGGCAACTGTGGAGCTCTGTTCCAGCTGCGGAGCTACAACCATGGTGCTCCGGCCCCGGCTTCAGTGGGGCTAGTAGCATTGAGAGCGCCCCGGGGGGCTGAGGCAGCAGTGGGGACAAGCTGGCACCCTAATGTGGCGGCAGCCTGGGTCAGGAGAGGAGGGACCTCCCCTGGTCTGGAAAATCCCCTCGTTCAGGACCAGTCAGGTCTTGAGGGTGCCGGACCAGCGAGGTCCAACCTGTACTGATCCCAGGTCCAGTTGTAAGGGTTTATTGCACTGTAATCATGTGAACTTTTCAATTTTTGCCAAAGAAACAGAAGAAATCAGTTGACTTCAGTTCATTTCAGTATAGAACAGAATCTTAGAACTGGAAGGAATCTCAAGAGGCGGGACCAAGCACTGTCTAGATCATCCCTGATAGATGTTTATCTAACCTGCTCTTAAATATCTCCAGTGCTGGAGATTCAACAACCACCCTGGGCAATTTATTCCAGTTTTTAACCACCCTGACAGTTAGGAAGCTTTTCCTAATGTCCAACCTAAACCTCCCTTGCTGCAGTTGAAGCCCATTGCTTCTTGTCCTATCCTCAGAGGCCTATCCTCTCCTTCTTGAGAGGAATTTCCTGATTTTGATCAACAGTTTTTCATTACTTCTGGTGGTACTGGGTCCTGCTTCACAGGGTCATACCTGAGACATGCCCATTCAGAACATCCAGTACACGTGCCTTCAGACTATAACATCCCTCTTCTAAACCTGCATAGAGGCTGACAGCAGCATCTCCCTTGATGTGTTAGTCTCTTAGGGTATGTCTACACTAGCTCGTTAGTTCGAGCTAGGTAGGATAATTAGGGCAACTGGAGTTGCAAATGAAGCCCGGGATTTAAATATTCTGGGCTTCATTTGCATGTTCCCAGGTGCCGCCATTTTTAAATCCCCCTTAGTCCGAATTCCATGCCCGCGGCTACACGCGGCACAGAGTAGGTAGTTCGAATTAGAGATCCTAATTTGAACTACTGCTACCCTTTGTGGAATGAGGAGTAATGGTACTTCGAATTAGGATCTCTAATTCGAACTACCTACTCTGTGCCGCGTGTAGCCACGGGCACGGAGTTCGGACTAAGGGGAATTTAAAAATGGCAGCGCCTGGGAACATGCAAATGAAGCCCGGGATATTTAAATCCCGGGCTTCATTTGCAACTCCAGTTGCCCTAATTACCCTACCTAGCTCGAACTAATGAGCTAGTGTAGACATACCCTTAGTTAAAAGACTGGGACTTTTCATCTTAGAAAAGAGGAGGCTAAGGGGGATATTGTCACCTTGTTTCATTGGAGACCAACCCAGGGTTACACTTTTATTGATTTATTCAGTGCCGCTATTGGATCAAGTGAAAGAGGAATGGAACTCCTTCACACACATTCAGACACTCTGACACTCATACACTTAGGCACATGACAAGTTGCAGAGAGAGCTGAAGAAGCCAAGCATGGTGGGTCTGGTGGGTCTGCCTGCAGTCACCAATTTGGGCTAGCGAGCTGAATGTACAACCCATGGTCTGTGTGCTCTCTTCTCCTTATTGAGCTGGGTGGCCCCTGTCATGTACACTGAATTCTTTCTCTGTGTCCGTCACCGTTAGATCCGCTCGGTCCTCATGCATATTCATTTCTTCTTCTCATTTTCACTAAACCTCCTTTTCTTGCCTTCCTCATGTGCAAGCAAAGATTATATCAGACCCCACCTAGCCCCTGGCTCTTCTCTGTAGCCTCATGGCTCCTTTCCCTAAAGGCACAGACATTACCTTATTCACACCATTTATATACACCCTATTCACACCATTTACACAGGATAGAATGTTACATGGCTTAAAGATTGTACAAGGAAGAGCTGGAAGTTATAAAGCTTGCAAAGCTTGCAAAAATTGAACTCTTACACGAAAGTTACATGGCTTACAGTAACAGAAAGTTATGTGGCTCACAATGACTGAAACTTACATGACTTAGAACACAAGAAGTTACATGTCTTACATCCATATTATACTGGACTGGGTGGATGTTGTACAAAACAGATGTGATAGAGGTCTATAAAATCATGACAACTATGGAGCAAGTGAATAATGAAAAGTTATTTACTTATTCCCATAACATAAGAACTAGGGGTCACCAAATGAAATTAATAGGTAGCAGGTTTAAAATAACCAAAAGGAAGTTTTTCTTCACATAGCAGAGTCAGCCTGTTGAACTCCTTACCATAGGATGTTGTGAAGACCAGGAGTTTAACAGGGTTCAAAAAGAGCTAGATAAATTCATAGAGGATAGTTCCATCAATACTTATTAGCCAGGATGGGTAGGAATGGTGTTCCTAATCTCTGTTTGTCAGAGGCTGGAAACGGGTGACAGGAGAGGGATTACTTCATGATTACCTGTTCTGTTCATTCCCTCTGGGGCATCTGACATTGACCACTGTCAGAAAACAGGATACTGGGCTAGCTGAACCTTTGGTCTGACTCATTATGGCTGTTCTTATGTTCTTAATACCGATGCTGTGCATGTTGTTCATCTGACCCCTCACAAGGTGCTCAGCCAATCTTATTGCTTTATTCCAGAAGGGGTGGAGCAGCGTGAGCAGATGGAACCTTGGATAACAGAAAGCAAATTGAAAATGAAATTCACTGCCATTTGGAATTAAGAAATTAAGCAGGAGTTAGTTGCCTCATTTCCTCCAGGGAAAATGACCTGCTTCTTAGAGCCCTCACTGTAAAGAAGCTTACAATAGAATATGCATTCCATTATACTCTGTTGAGAGGAAGCAAGGCAAATGAAATAGCCAGAGATGAGAGTGGATGGAGAGTGGAGCAAACACTGTACTTTCCATTATGTATCATTCGTCAAGCCGGTTTAGTCCTGCTGCAGAAATAATCACAGATTCTGTTGCTTTTTTCCTTCAGACACCTGCTGCCCTTAAACTGTGGTTTTTTTTCCCCTTTTGTCCTCTCAGTGAGATAAAAACAGAATGAACAGGCACAGGAACTGCACTCCCTCCCCCACACTGACCCCTTTGGGGAGTCCTCTCACAGGTCTAAGGTGAGGAGGGTGTGAAGGTTTGGGCAGGTGAGCCAATAAACTCACAGGCCAAGAAGGGGGCGAGGGGCTGGCTCCATGCTCCCAGATTGAGCGGGGCCTCAAGCAAAGCCAGGGCAGCCCTCTCAGTGCTACCCAGACTGCATCCCCCTCCCCCACTCTCCGCACAAAGAGTGCCACCCAGGCTTTGGCAGCGATTTAAAGGGCCAAGATCTCCAGACGCTGACGCTGCCACAAGAAATGGCCAGGAGCCCCAGGCCCCTTTCAATCATCAGGTCCTGGGGCAGTTGTCCCCTTTGTCCCTCCCTCCCCGCACAGGTTTGGGGGCAGCGTGAGTCCTAAACCCTGTCTGTTCCTGTGGGGTATGTCTACACTAGCCCCCTGATTCGAACTAGGGAGGCTAATGTAGGTATTCGAAGTTGCAAATCAAGCCTGGGATTTAAATATTCTGGGCTTTATTTGCATCTTCCCGTCCAGGCGCCATTTTTAAATCCCCTTAGTCCGAACTAACTGCTCGCAGCTACACACAGCAGTCAAACGTTAACTCGAACTAAGTCCTGAGGACAATAATCCCCTGGATTGTTGAGTCAGAACCTCTTAGCTGCACTGCAGTTACTTTGAGACCGTATGTTCCATCCATCCAGGCATACTTCAAATGCACCGAGGATGGGTCAGAGGATGCTCAGAGCAGTGGCGGGGAAATCTCCAAAGTTTGGGGATAACTTCCAAAAGCTCACACGTATTTGACATGTCTGTACCTTCTGCTTTATGAACATGGAAAATGTGCCGCTTTTCTTTATGCGATCTTATGAAACCATTGGCCTGAAACTGTTCTAACTTCTTTTCTGATGGCGCTGTTCAGTTCTCTGTTCTCAAGTACTATTTATGGTAGATTCACTGCAGTTGTGATCAGTTACTGGTGAATAACCTTTAGTCACTGCCGGGTGCACTGTTATACATTACCCAGAATAAAAATCAAAGCAGCTCCCATTACTCAACAATGTATGTTAATGAACTAGCTGCACTGTTGAGAAATGCTGCAATGCTGTTTTATAGGCAATAGCTACAAAGATGGATGATTCTGTATAGCCCTGAAGCATACACAATAGTTGTGCTAGATTCTCTGCAGGGCCCACTTTGCAGGCCAATGAAAGCATTACAAATCCTTAGCATGAATCTCGCAAGGATCCTCTTGGCCCTCTAAATTGGTATCTGTGTAGTTCGCCAGCTGAAACGTGTGAAGATAAAACAATCAGATTGTCACAGAACATGCGTTTCCCTTCAACTCTCTGAAAAGTTAATGGGCTCCCATTTCGTTCCTCTGCGTGTGAATGCTCAGCGTGACGGAACAGGCTTGTGTCTTATATAACTCAGATGACATTTTTACCCTCTTGTTATTTTGCAGAGAAAATTTAAACTACTCAGTAAGAGCAATGTTATGTTGGGGAAAATATTAATGGGCCATAAAGTGTCATCACCCTGCAGTACGGCCGTTAAGGGAAAGTGAGATCATAATTTACCGAAAGAGGCAGCATCTCATAATTGCCCACTCTAGAGCTGATGACCAAGTGAGGGGGTGGCGCTGAGTGAGCTTTCCTAGTGCTTCCAGTTCTAAAGGAGGACAACAGGAGCTCCTGTCTCCTTGCTATTCGGTTGGCTCCAGGCCACTTGTGAAAGACACCCTGTGATTCTCACAGTCACAGCATCAATCAACATGGAAATTTTGCTGGAGCTGGGTGATTCGTTGCAGGAGAAGGAGAGCTTTTAGGGGATCTGAGCCTGCTTTGTGATGGTCCTTTGCCCCAAATGAAGAAAGGAGGAGACTTCACTTGATTTCCAGACCTTAGCTTGAGTTTCTTTCTAAGATTTTTCTCTGAACATTTCAAATTCACAGAAGAAATATCACTGACCAAGTAGTGCTTTTTCCTATTGATTCATGTGGAAAGCCAGGATTAAATCAAACTCTGGCCTTGCAAGCAGCAGTGAAAGTAACTTAAAATTTCTTACAAGTCCTATTGCATCCTGGGTCCCTGCCAGCTCTTTAAATAGCTCCCCTCTGCCTTTTGCCGCAGCTCAGCCAGCTCTTGGCGGAACTGTGCACCAGGGAGCAGCTGTTTACTGTCATCTGGCTTCATCCGGGACTACTGAGCACTCATCACTTCTGAAAATCAGAATCTTCTTTAGGTGCCTTAGGCCTTGATTTTGTAGTCAAACCTCATTCTGCAAAGCACTTAACATGTTCTTAACAGAATATGCTTTAGTGCTTGGCTGAATAGGGATGGACATGTGCAGGCACTTACATGTTTTGCTGAACTAGAACCTATGTCAGGATTTAGGAACCAAACAATTGGCACCATCTTTGAAATTGTGGTGTTGTGCATCAGTTTTCCCATCTCTACAATGGGAATAATACAGGCCTATCTATAGGATTCATTGACTAGTATTTATGAAGATTTGTGAGATACATGGGCTTAGATATTCAAAGGTTGCCTAAAGATGCAGATAGGTGCTTCATGGGGTTTTCTAAAGCACGCTGATACCAAACTCACATGTATTTCAATGGGAGTTGGAAGTTAGGGGTCTAGGCAATTTTTGTCACTGGGTGCCTATCTGCATATTTAAAAATCTGGCCCCAGATACTATAAAATAAATGTAAAGCAGCATTAGAACTGGCTATACAACCAAAAGATTAAATACCTTTTACCCTACCACTATCACTTTTCAGAAAGTATGAACTTGATGCTAAAACAAAACAGAAAGTGCATGAGTGTTACCTGTGGTTACAAACAGTCAACATGAACTGGAAATAAGAAACAAACGATTTTTTTCAAATACTTATTTTCCCACGTTGCAGGTGTGTACTCACATCAGATCTGTAAAAATCCAAATCAGTTCTAAAGTATAGGGGTTAAAGGCCACAGCTGCAACTAAAAGAGAATAGATCATTTGCTAATCTCATTTATCACATGCTTCTTTTTAAGAAAAATTAGCCACCATTCTATGAATTGTTTGCAGGGTGGTCTCCTGAAGAGCCTTACCAGCCTTAGTCACTCACCACAAAAACTCAAGGTATTCTTAACCCCCTCTGTGCCTCATTCCAATCTTCTGTGGGTTCACTGATTTTACTGTACAATACATATTTGAAATTACAAGCAGGCTTGGGAGTGAATTGCAGCCCTTCATCCTATAGTGAACTGTATATGCCCATTTGGTACGTACCACCTCATCAGAACAGAAGAATGGCCATAATGGATCAGACCAAAGGTCCATCAATCCAGTCTTCAAATATCCTGTATCCTGTCTTCTGACAGCAGAAAATGCCAGATGCTTCAGAGGGAATGAACAGAACAGGTAATCATCACGTGAGCCATCTCATGTTGCCCATTCCCAGCTTCTGATGAACAGAAGCTATGGACACCATTCCTGCCCATCCTGGCTAATAGCCATTGATGCATCTGTCCTCCATGAATTTATCTAGCTCTTTTTTTAGTCCTGTTACATCCTTGGCCTTCACAATATCCTCTGGCAAGGAGTTCCACAGGTTGACCGAGCACCGTGTAAAGAAATATTTCTTTTTGTTTTACAACTGCTGCCTATCAATTTCATTTGGTAACCCCTAGTTCTTGTGTTATGAGAAGGAGTAAATACCATTTCCTTATTTATTGTCCCTACACCAGTCATGTTTTTATAGTTCTCCATCATATCCCTTACCTGGAGGGAAAGACGACAAGCAACATACTAGTTCTGCAAAGATAGAGCAGAGAACATTGCTGAAGTAGGACCATGATGAAGCTCACCTTCTTGTATTTGGCACTAAGACCTCAAGAGGTAGGTTGGATTGGATTAGATCAGTACTCTCTAACCTTTTTATGCATGAGATCACTTTTTGAATTTAAGTGCAAACCAAGATCTACCTGAAACCCAAATACCCTGCCCCGCCTCCTTTGCGTCCCTTCTCCGAGGCCCTGCCCCTGCTCACTCCATCCTCCCTCCCTCCCTTTCACTAGGCTTGGCCAGAGGGTTGGGGTGCAAGCTCTGGCCTTGAATTAAGGGATTTGGAGAGAGAGAGGCTCTGAGCTGCAGGCAGTTGGAGTGTCAGGGGGGTTCTAGGTGCAGGCTCTGGGAGGCCGTTTGGATGCAGGGGTGCTCAGGGCTAGGAGTGCAGGAGAGGGTTTGACTGGGGTAGGGTTTTGGGATGTGGGCTCCAGCTGGGCACTGTTTACCTCAGGTGGCGCCTGGGTGGTGGTGCAGTGGGGCTAAGGCAGGCTCACCCCTGTCGTGGCCCTGCATCACTCCCAAAAGCAGCCAGAAAACTTCCTCCCAAGTCCTGTTGTCCCCTCTCTACTCTGTGGAGATAGGAGACGAAGTGGGAGAGGAGGCACCCTGACCTCAGCACCCCTTCTCTGCCTCCCCTGCCCTGCACAGCAAGCAGGATGCTCCCGATGGGACATCTCCAAGACAAAGGGCAAGAGATGCACAGCAATGCAGGGGAGGGGCAGCTGAAATGCCGGCCCTTGATAATAGTTACTTGGCCAAACCAGTCAGGATCACCTGTCAGAGGCTCCAAGATCTACCAGTAGATCCTGATCTGTTGGTTGGTGACCACTGGACTAGATAGTGTGAGTGATGGGAATATGATGGGGAGGAGATAAGGCGATATATGAAGGGTAAAGTGGCATGAGTAGTAAGGAAAGGATTTACTAGTAGAGTTAGAGGCAACTTTCATTATCTCCAATACTTCACCAACAGAGATATAAGAAGAGAGAATAGGATGTTATTTCACAGGAGCATGACAGTAGAGTTTCAATGAATTAGGAATTGCATAGCATCTATTCCAATTCGTCCCAGAAACTGTCGTGTGTGTGTGTGTGTATTCCATTACCAGGGATAACCCAATGAGTTGATCATTCAGTTGGCTGGCTTCCGTTCAGCATCCCCGTCCTGCTGGACAAATACTACCTCTGAGAGGTGTGATCACCAGAACTCCGTGACAGTCTGCAGTCCTGAAATCACCCGTATTTCTCCACCGCCTCAGCTGACAAATTGCTGCAATTAGAATCGCATTAAGAATCCAAAGTGATCTAGCAATGTCACGGCTTATGAGCTACCCTATCCATCATAAGGCACAGATGTTACAAGACTTAGGCCCGGAATGTCAAGGGATGAAGAGACTCCGGGGTTTTTCTGTCTACACTTCTTATGGCAAAGACACCACTTATACACGGAGAGTGACTTTCAAGCTTTGGGAAACACTCACACTGTATGCAAATTTTGTGCTTCTGCCTTTTTGGTGTGCTTCATGAGGAATACACTCTGCACCATCCTCTGAGGAAAAATTTGCCCTGGCTGCTGGTCATGATCATGCCTTTTATGGCAGTGGGGGATTGCTGGAGTATAGCAGTAATTACGACTGCCTCATCACGATCTGCCCCTTCCCCACACAATATGAACTAACACTGGAGGCTGCAGGTAGCGGTGATAGAGGTGTAGGAAAGAACCTGTGGTTTTGTCGACATGAATGTGATGGAGCTGGCCTGCCCCGCACTGAACAGAGGGGAGGAGAGCCCGACTATTGGGTAGAATATGCCCCTCCCCCGCTGCCCTGCTGGGCATTCTCGCAGTGCTGCCTCAGTATAAAAGGCTGCCGGACTGCTCAGTTGGGGCTGACCTCCGGGGAGGAAGGCGCTCTGGCCCAAACCCCAGAGCCACAGCTGGACCTGCTGCTGGAACCAGAGCCGTTGGGACTGCCACCGTTGGTGCTACCGTCCCCGGGTTGAGCGCGCCTGCAACACCGACTCCGGGGGGCCTCCTGCCCCACCGCAGTGGACAACCCCTTTGCTGCTGCCCCAGACATGGGACCTGCTGAAATTGCCACCGCCGGCGGCCCAGCTTTGCCAGGTGGGGTCTCTGTCGGCCACAGGGCGGGGGTAGGAAGCAACCCAGGGCAAGGGGCAGGGAACCCCTCAGTGGGCTCGGTGCATTTCAGGGAGAACTCCCCACCGAGCCAGTGGTGGGAATCACCCACCACTAATAGGGCCCTGGGTTGGGGTCCGGTGGAGAGGGAGGGCCCGGACCCTCGTACCCCATCCCCTCAGGGCATGGACTAGGCCTCAGGGCCTGCAAATTGGGCTGTACTAGGCCTCAGGACCTGCTTTAACCTTGTGGAGAAGAGGGCAGGGCTGGGGACCCCACCACAATGAAGTATGAATGGTCTCCTTCTAGGTCTAGACTACACCAAAGTTCAGCGGGAATTTGCATATCTTCTTCCGATCTCACTTTTGAAAGCGGAGCTTTCGAAAGTGAAAGTAGTCAGGACACTTTTTTTCGGCAACTCCCCCCCCCCCCCCCATTTTTTTGAAAAGGCACGTAAACCTCAATTTTGAGGAGGAGCGGCTTTTCGAAAAAGGAGTTGATTGAAAAAAAGCATCCCAACTACTTTCACTTTCGAAAGCTCTGCTTTCAAAAGTTAGATCAGAAGAAGATATGCACATTGCCGCAGAATGTGCATATCCTCTTTCGGAACTTCGGCGTAGTTTAGACATAGAGTGTGCAAGCAGACCCAGGCAAACCATTTTGGGTATATTTCTTCTATTTTATTATTTTGCAAGGATAAATTCAATCTGTCGGACACATGCATTTGAAAGTGTTATTTATCTGTGGAACGCATACCTGCTCCTCTAAATTACCCTGCAGTACAAAACTAACACATTTAGCCATAAAAACTTAATATTCCTCAGCCAAGCTATTCCAGGTAGGTTACAGCCCTTTAAATAGTATCCCCTCCTCCTCCAACCCCCATGTTTCAGCTTGTTTATCTCAGGCAAGGAATTTAACATTCATACAAGTAAGGTAAGGTAGATCAAAGCATGTAAGGCCTAGGGATTCCCAATACTGAGCTCCAAATAGGTATTATTAAAGCTGAGAAAGAAATTGTTTTCTCATCCTGTGAAAAATGTCTAGGTATCAGAAAAAAAATTCCAATCCCAATCTGGGATGAAAAACCAAAGTCTCAAAATCTGACAAATAAAATCTCTCTCTCGATCTCTCGATTTCTCATGCGCGCGCACACACACAGACACACACACACACGTTCGCTCACCTCAATTGAAATCAAAGAGAGTTCAGTGTCTAGGTAGTTTTGAAAATCCATTGAGATGTCTCTCTGCCTAAACATTAAACATCTGGCTGTAACTGATTTGCCCAGGTCTCACAGGACGTATCTGGCAGTCTTAAATCCACATTTGTCAAGTCCTCGCCAACCATTGTTAAAGAATGTACCAATATTGAGCCTAATCTAACCAATGGAACTGGCTGAAATGTTTTGCAAGAGGAACCTTTCATAAAAAATTGGCCCTTTCTTAAACAACAACAAAAGCTGCTACCATTGGTGATATTTTTTAAGATTTCAGTGATTTATTTATCAACATCTTGATTAAAATCATTTTCAAAGCTTCCGTAGAAAAGTTTCACTAGTCAAAAACTGGCTTATCAGTAAGAAAACACCATTTTCAGAAAATGAAAAAAAAATCAAGTTAATTATCTTGATAAAAATGCTGATAAGATTTTCACCAATGAATGAATGAAAACCTGGGAAAAGAACATTTCAGTTTTGACATTTCAATTTATTTTTCCATTATTATTATTGTTTTATTTTGTTTGTTTTTGTATTTGCATTACCTTAGCACCTAGCATCTCCAGTCAGGTTAAGCACTGGTATAAACACAGAGTGAAATGACAGTCACTGCCCCAACGAATTTAAAATGAAAATGTAAAACAAGAAACAACAGATGGATACAGACCAATGGGGCAGCACAACAAAACATAGAGACCTTGGTCAGCACAATAGGCTGTAGCCTCAGTGACCCAAACATTTTCAGTATTTTGTAGGCATCATGGCAAAGGAGTTTTAAGGTGGGGTTTGAAGAAGGATAATGAGGTAATTGTGTGGGCATTTAGAGGGAGTTTTTCCCAAGCCTATGGGGCAGCAAGGCAGAAAGCACAAATGTGCTTGTTCGGAAATTTAACAAGTGGGTGATGGAGGCTGGTCGCATGGGCCACCTGGAGGCACGAGTTGGCCTCTTGAAACTGAATAAGAAATTATCCTGTTCCTGGTTTTTTTGCCTACCTGTACTATTTGCGAATGTTTTTTTAAGCCTTGCCAAAGGTCTCAAACTCAAACTGACAGAATAAGCATGAAAATTACCTTCTTGTATTTCATTCTGGAGCTCTGATCTCCAATTTGTGTTTCTAACTGCCTCTCTCCCCTCCCCCGCCTGACAGCAATGCTCAGTTCCACCTGGGAAGGGCAGGACACCTGCTCCAGAGCCTGAAAGGTCTCTACAAACCCTCCACAGCTCTCATTCACTCTCTGGGGCACAGCAGGGATGTTCTAGCTTGCAAGGTAATTATTAATCTTCTCCCCTATTTAATTGGTACACAAAGCAATTCTGCCAGTGATCTTCCAGACAGTTAGTGCCAAAATAATCTGGGGAGAGGAGAGGGAATTGTTGTGGCTTGGGGAAGATAAATTGTGGTGCCAACTTCCTGGCAGCAGCTGTCACTATTCAGCCGAAAAATGCAAATAGAGATATACTGAAGTACATTCCCATTTATAGACTCACTCTCTCTGTGCTTGGCAAAGTTTCATCCATCAGCTGAGGGCTGAATCTGCTTCAGGAAGATGATATTTCAGATTGGAAGGAAGCCTTGTAGCCCATAGACTGGGTACCATATGTATCTGTGATCTGTCCCGTCAATGGACAAACCTCCACTAAGACCCAGACTCTCACATTTTTGTCACCAAAGCAGTCAGGGCAGAGAACAACACTGGTTATGTCATGAGGAAAAATCTTCCAGAGCAAGGTTTTCTCGATTTCCTATGGCTATGCTGGAAATACCAATATCCCCACCCTTTCATATCTCCATCCTGCTTCACTGACTTCAATGGGAGCTTTTCCATTCATTTCATTGGCAGTCCTTACTTCAGTGCTACTGCTGTCCTAGAAAGCATAGCAGCATCACTATCATAAGCTGCAGGGCTTCGTACCACTCCTGTAGAAAACTGTAGTATATTTTGTAAAGCTCTAAGTTCCTGTCTCTTTTCTTTTCAAAACATATTTGCATTTATGGTTTCCATTGCTGCCTCTGTCAGATCTTGCCCTGTGTTAATCACCTGGGCATTTTACTAGTGCTGCCCAGAAGCCTGTACTCTGCGTAGCCATTTATACTTGTGCAAAATGGGGGGTAGTATGTCAGTGTTTTGCATGAGTGTTAATGATAATTCGCACGGGTGTCAATGAGAAGGTATGCACCACTGGAGAATCAGATCCCATGGAATTGTAAATGCTTTGTACTGGTAATTCTAAGTCCTTATGGTAGTGATTGGTGCAGCAAATACTGTTTGGACTATACCACCCAGGAGCCTTAACAGAAAATAGGTTGTGCCTGTGGAAGGGAAAATAAAGCATGGTGAATTGTTCTTAGCAAACCTTCACCAGGCCTCTGTCTTTTCTTACCACTTCCATCCACCTCCCTGCCCCCAAATAGATGGGTGCTGCATGACAAGATTTCTGCAGTCCTTGACCAGGGGACGCATCATGGGAGTGGGCAATAAGGGTGCCAGTGTTGCCTGCTCTCAGAGTTTTATCACAACTCTTGTGATAGTTGATGTTTTTCTTCCTGTTCCAGCTCCTGGACTCACAGGCTTAGTGGAGAATCACAGCGTTCATGTAACAAGTAATTATCTAGCCCTCATAACTTCAGTGAACACTTGACAATGTGACCCTAAGGAGACCAAAAGAGAGACGAACCATAAAGGTCAAAGGAAAGGAACCGCATGGTTTTTGAAATCGCATGATTTTGGCCAACTGATTTTAACGCATGGGTTTGGCAATGCTAAGTGCACAGGCAGCAGTTTCAGTGACTATCCTAAAAAGGTACATTAAGTCATCCCTCCCTATCACAAATTCCCTGCTTCTGACAGACAGAGGTTATGGACATCATTCCTGCTCATCCTGGCTAAACCCATTCTCCATGAATTTATCTAGCTCTTTTTGGAACCCTGTTATAGACTTGGACTTCACAACATTCTCTGGCAAGGAGTTCCACAGATTGGCTGTGCTTTGCATGAAGAAAAACTTCCTTTTGTTTGTTTTAAATCTGCTATCTTGTAATTTCATTTGGTGACCCCCAGTTTTTGTATTATGAAAAGAAGTAAATAATTCTTTATTATTCACTTTCTTCACACCAGTCATGATTTTACAGACCTCTAACATATCCTCCCCTAGTCATCTCTTGTCTAAGCTGAAAAGTCCCAGTCTTATTAATTTTTCCTCATATGGCAGCTGTTCCATACCCCTAATCACTTTTGTTGCCCTTTTCTGAACTTTTTCCAATGCCAAGATATCTCTTTTGAGATGAGGCAACCATACCTACATGCAGTATTCAAGATGTGAGTGAACCATGACTTTATATAGAGACAATAAAATATTCTGTCCTATACTCTATCCCATTCTTAATTATGTCCAGTATTCTGTTTGCTATTTTGACTGCTTCTGTACATTGAGTGGATGTTTCCAGAGACTCCTCGATGTCTCCACAATGTATTTCTTGAGTTGTAACAGCTAATTTAATCCCCAGTATGTTATACATATAGTTGGGATTATGTTTAACTATTCATTACTTTGCCTTTATCAACATTAAACTAATACAGGGGATGCTTCTAGGAGGTGAATGGAGGACATGAGGCCCTGGTCTACACTAGGACGTTATTTTGAAATAACTCTCCTTATTTCAAAATAACAAACAGAGCGTCCACACTTCCAAGCCCGTTATTTCAAAATAAAGGGCTGGTTATTTTTAAAATAACTCCTTCTTCCTGTGAGGAATCACACTTATTTCAAAATAATTATTTCCAAATAGCAGTAGTGTGGTGGCTCCAGTGCTATTTTGAAATAACTACTCCCCAGAGTCATTCAAAGTAATTACTCCCCATTATTTCCTGGGGCTCTAAGTTGAGATAGTGCATCCACATTAAGGGAGCCTGCCTCGGACCAATTTTGAGGCTTCCTTGTAGTGTGGATACGCTATTTCAAAATAATTATTGTTGATTTATTATTTCTGAATAAGTTATTTTGAAATAATTTCCTAGTATAGACATGCCCGAGGAGTCTGACTGCAAAATCTGTGGGGAAGACTGGACATCTGTCTTGCTAGGGAGGGGCCTTAGGAATATACAATGCTAAGGAAGCCTGGCCTCAAATTCACTGGCTTGGCTCCTTTTGGTGGCCAGTGTGCAGATGTTTGCAAAACCCAGGAGAAAACCATGGGATAACATGGACATGAAGACTGGGACATGCCCTGAAAGCAGGGGCATTCCTTTCCAAACACTCATGACTACCCTCATTAAACACTATAAACCACAACCCTCTGTGTGAGAAGAGTTTTGCCCAGACTCCAAAGTGCCCGATGCATCAATTCCAGGATTGAGAGCAGATTTCCAAGTAACGTAGCCCGATTAGCATACATCTTCCAGAACTCGCCAGCTCATCGGAAATGCCTAGCAAGGAGTCTTTACTGTTTCTAAAACTGTTCATAAATGCAAGAAGGCAGATGACACTGCAGTGGCCCTCAAGTAAAACTGCATTTCCAATCAATTTAAGTGTGGAGGATCTGTTTTTTTCCTTGTTTAATCAATGCTGGATGACTGGTCTTCACCCCTGTATTTTGCTGACAGCTAAGACCAGGTTAAAAAAGCCCAAAAAACAAAAATGCAAGATCCAAATCGGACCAGTGAATTATCCACTGCTATTTTTATTCTGTACTATTTCTCTCCTTGTTCCATGTAGTGGGCAGGCGTGTTGTACAGAGACCAACTCTGCAATACTAAGTATCTTGTCAGGCACTGTGGGAAATAGTGTTGCAACAAAAGAAACGCCTAAAGCACATATAATTGCTCTGATAATAATTTAGGCATGGTGATAACAAATATGGATATTTGTCCCCCCAAAATGACATCTTGGGGGAGGGTAGATTTAATAGGCTGGATCCTGCAAAGGATGAATTTAGAAAGGTTTTTTTTTTTTTCAAGTCTCTCATTTTTAAGCTTGTTAATAACAGGTTACTGAGTAGTTCAGCTTCATTTGTAATAGCACATAGTAAGAGACAATCTTATTAAAAAATTACCACCTAAACAGACAAGAGAGGCATTGGGTGGGAGTCAGATAGTAATTATCCTCTCTTTATGGGTGAGGAAATGAGGCCCAGGTGAGAGAGTTTGTGGCAGAGTTGGGAACTCAGTTCAGGTTGCCCAAGTCTTAATTTACAAGATCATCTTTCCTCTTGACGGTTGGTCTTGCATGAATTTCTTTCCATTGATTTCAAAGCCAATTTCCCAAGGTGTTTGCTAATTAAAACCTATGAGATTCCTCATGCACATAAAGCTGCAAATGCTTAAATCTTTGCAGCATTGGACCATAGAGCTTTACAGCTATCTCTTAGCTTTTCAAATCAGAGGGAAAATATTCTAGGAGTGCACCAGTAGGATAACAGTCCCTGATGTTACTTTGCTAATGTCCAGCAATATTTAAACTTAAGCAGATAAGCATCTTAATGCACTGAATGTAAGATCATACTAACCAATGCTAATAAGTCGTCAGAATCTTGTTTGGTCTCTAACCAGTTCCTAGTTACTTATAGCAGGAACAGGTCTCAGAACAGTGCAAATAAGTCATCATTGAGAGGAGTCAAACATTGAATGCTAGCCTCCATTTCCAAACATGCAGTCAATTCCACTTGCAATAGAAGGGTGTGTGGACAGACTGGGCAATGGAACAAACTCTAACCAATTCGCATTTGCAAAATGCAACTAAAAAAAGGCAATATGAGTCTTTTGCGTCCACTGCAGGGACCTCCTTCCCTACCCAGCCTTTGAAAATACTACAGGGCAGCAAAATGCTGTCCAGATGTGAAACCTATCTGCAGGCAAGGCTGTCCTTACTAATATGCAGAATGTACATCTATGAAGGACACCCAAAAATTTGGTGCACTACTGGGTCTCAGTGTCCACCCACTCACCTCTTCCTATCCCTGTTCCCTGGCTCTGCTTACTCTGGAGAGCATCCAGTTAACTTAGAAGTGACAAAGCCTGCGAGACTTATTAGCAGAACATTGAACCTGTGAAAGAGCCATGCAAGTGGTAATGAAGCCATTTAACAGGCACTTGCCAACCCCAGGGATATCCTGTCAGTTTGGGAATTTACTGTGTTAGTTGACAGAACCTTAGTTTAAAATTTGCTTTAAAATATTTCATTGGTGTGTTGCTGCAGATTACGAAATCACATCTCCAAAAAAATCACACACACCACAGTTGCCATTAGGCATATGAGCACTAATTTAATAGTACTGCATAGGGTCCCATAAATTCTAAGGCTGGCCCTGCCAGCATTGGAGCAATTGCCTACAATTGCAGCACAGTGAATATAATATAACACTTGGATATTTACCTACCAGCTAGAGTGCCCACCCTATGCATAAGGGAAGGCACATTCACTTAATCAGGGCTTATGTTCTTCTACTCCCCCACTAAGCATACACAAGTGGAATTTAAGCAAGCCGCAGGCATCCTTCCTTTGAAAATTTTAGCCCCCAAGGTCACTGGCAGGAGCACAGGAGACTCCCATCCTTTCTGTGCTATTTTCTTCCTTCGTCTCACAATGTGCCGTGAGAATAAGTTGCTGCTGTTGTGTTGAATGGTAGCATTGCTTGCGCAGGAAGGGAGGAGATTTTCCAAACAATTGATTCACTTCTGATATTATTGCCTTTAGTAAAATTCCACTTCTCAACGGCCGCCATGAAAAGCAGCTCTGATTATTGTATAAACACTCAGGCATTTCCTAATTGGCTGTGAGAGCTTCTGAAGGCAGCAGAACAGCGAGAGAGGAGAGTTGCATTTATAGGCACAATGCTGCTGTGCCACCAGTTTCTCCCAGCAAGAGTCAGGCCGCTAGCTATCTCCCTCCTATAAAAAGGGTAAGGTAGCAAAGCAATGGAGGGGGCTAAGGAAAGCAAAATTGCCATGAGAAGATCAGCAGGAAGAGGAGGAAAAGAGCTATGCAATTGATAGGCTTTTCATTGAATGAAATTCAATCTGATTAATTATCTATTAATTAATTAGCAATCTACCCCTCCCCCAGGGGAAATGGGAGGAGAGGATGGGATTGTAGTCACTGGCCCTGATCCTGCAATAAGCTCCATTCCAGCAGATCTCTGCCCCGTGTGGCACACCATTCTCATCAATGGGGATCTGTGTGAGTACAGGGGTCTCTCTGAACACAGCTCCTTGCAGGATCAGGGCCTTCTTGAGCATGCTCAGTGTACTTCTATATTGGTGCATGGTGCTAGAAGGCATTCCTACAGGTGGCTCAAAAATCCATATATATGGGTGGTTAGGCCCCTCAGTGAATGATTCCACAGCTAGCACAAAATCCTGACTTTCACTTTAGTTTTTGCCCCCGACAGATTTTAGTTTTTTTTTTCCCTTCAGCATTTTTGAACCTAGACAATCAGCTCAGCTGTTTGCAGAACAGGCAACGAAACAGAGCGTGACTTTTCCAAACTGATTCCCCACCGACAAGGCACCAGTTCAATGAACCTGCTGTTAGTGCACTGCAGGCCCACAGCTGTC
Source organism: Pelodiscus sinensis (assembly GCF_052426305.1). NCBI lineage: Eukaryota > Metazoa > Chordata > Testudines > Trionychidae > Pelodiscus > Pelodiscus sinensis. Next base: position 33,326,988 of record NC_143065.1, read on the forward strand.
CTCTCGCCATGGCCCAGAGTGGGAAAAATGCCCCAAATGAAGGGGCCATTCACCAGACACTGATATGTTTCTTGCTCAGCAAAGTTGATGCACTGACAATGTTGGACCCAAAACCCTCTCTCTTCAGACCAAGTTCAAGATAAAGGGGCAGCAGCGGTGCCAAATCCCCTACTGCACCCCCAATTCATGGACAAATTTGCCCCTTGGAAGTCAATCCGTGTTTTACCACTTTATGTGAATGCTACCTAGTGCTCACCCCCACGGACTTTCTCTAGAGGTAGGAGAGAGAGATTGTCAGGGCTCCACCGTGGCAACCAGCTCGCGCAAGTCATGCTGGTGGGTTTTCTGACACCGTGGGAAAAACCCAACCAAGAGAGCAACTCATTTCACAGGAGGCCACAGAACTGCTGTGATGGCAACATCATCTGGCTTGGTCTCAGCTGCTCTGCTGATACTGATGTGGCTAGCTTTGCATCCCATCCCCAGTGACCTATCAGCCCTACCCATTTTAACAAGGTCATGACCATCCATTAATAGTCATCAGAAATTAATAGTCATCAGAAAACAAAATGTTTTTTAAGTACATTAGAAGCAGGAAGCCTGCTAAAAAACCTGTGGGTCCCCTAGATGATCGAGCTATAAAAGGAGCAATTAAGGACGATAAAGCCATTGCGGAGAAACTAAATGATTTCTTTGCTTCAGTCTTCACGGCTGAGGACGTTGGGGAGAATCCCGAATCTGCACCATCTTTTGTGGGTGATGAATCTGAGGAACTGTCCCAGATTGAAGTGTCATTAGAGGAGGTTTTGGAACAAATAGAAAAACTTAATGTTAACAAATCTCCAGGACCGGATGGCATTCATCCAAGGGTTCTAAAAGAACTCAAATGGGAAATTGCTGAGCTATTATCTGTGGTTTGTAACCTATCCTTAAAATCGGCTTCCGTACCTAATGACTGGAAGGTAGCCAACGTGACACCAATATTTTAAAAGGGCTCTAGAGGCGATCCTGGCAATTACAGACCGGTAAGTCTAACTTTAGTACCGGGCAAATTAATCAAAACAATAGTAAAGAATAAAAATGTGAAGCATGTAGAAGAACATAATTTGTTGGACAAAAGTCAACATGGTTTCTGTAAAGGGAAATCCTGTCTTACCAATCTATTAGAGTTCTTTGAAGGGGTTAACAAGCATGTGGATAAGGGGGATCCAGTAGATATAGTATACTTGGATTTTCAGAAAGCCTTTGACAAGGTCCCTCACCAAAGGCTCTTGTGTAAATTACATGGCCATGGGATAAGAGGGAAGGTCCTTTCTTGGATTGCGAACTGGTTAAAAGACAGGAAACAAAGGGTAGGAATAAATGGTAAATTTTCAGATTGGAGAGGGGTAACTAGTGGTGTACCCGAAGGGTCAGTCCTGGGACCAATCCTTTTCAACTTATTCATAAATGATCTGGAGAAAGGGGTAAGCAGTGAGGTAGTAAAGTTTGCGGATGATACCTGTTTAGGATAGTCAAGACAGAAGCAGACTGTGAGGGACTCCAAGAAGATCTCACCAAACTCAGTGACTGGGCAGCAAAATGGCAAATGAAATTTAATGTGGATAAGTGTAAAGTAATGCACATTGGTAAAAATAACCCCAACTATATGTACAGTATGATGGGGGCTAATTTGGCTACGACAAATCAGGAAAGGGATCTTGGAGTTATCGTGGACAGTTCTCTAAAAACTTCCACGCAGTGTGAAGCGGCGGTCAAAAAGGCAAATAGGTTGCTAGGAATTATTAGGAAAGGGATAGAAAATAAGACACAGAATATCTTACTGCCCCTGTATAAAACTATGGTACGCCCACATCTTGAATACTGTGTACAGATGTGGTCTCCTCACCTCAGAAAAGATACTTTGGCCTTGGAAAGGGTTCAGAAAAGGGCAACTAAAATGATTAGGGGTTTGGAACAGGTCCCATATGAGAAGAGGTTAAAGCGACTGGGACTTTTCAGTTTAGAAAAGAGGAGACTGAGGGGGGATATGATAGAGATCTATAAAATCATGAGTGGTGTGGAGAGGGCAGATAAAGAAAAGTTATTTATTAGTTCCCTAAATAGAAGAACTAGAGGACACCAAATGAAATTAATGGGTAGCAGGTTTAAAACGAATAAAAGAAAGTTCTTCTTCACACAGCGTGTAGTCAACCTGTGGAACTCCTTGCCAGAGGAGGCTGTGAAGGCTAGGACTATAATAGAGTTTAAAGAGAAGCTAGATAATTTCATGGAGGTTAGGTCCATAAAAGGCTATTAGCCCGGGGATAAAATGGTGTCCTTGGCCTCTGTTTTTCAGAGGCTGGAGAGAGATGGCAGGAGACAAATCACTTGATCATTGTCTTCGGTCCACCCTCTCTGGGGCACCTGGTGCTGGCCACTGTCGGTAGACAGGATACTGGGCTAGAAGGACCTTTGGTCTGACCCAGTACGGCCATTCTTATGTTCTTATCAGGAAGGGGTCGGAGTGAGGCATGCAGGTAAAAGTCATATTTTGGGTTGGTTCCACCTGGAAGAGCCTTTACTGGTCCAGGTAACTCACTGTGGGGTAGGAGAAGGTGCCCCTTACTGTTTCAGAATGGCTGTTCAAACCTTTCTGAGCTTCGCATCCATAGTGCTTCTGAGATGACCCCCATGGACTTTCTGAGATGACACCCTACTGTCTCTAGTGAGAGCTTTTACCACATTTATCACTAGGTCTTCCACTCCCCTCAGTCTGTCAAGACTTGTAAACCAGAAGGTAGGAGATCTAGTGCTGACTCCAATTTCTGCCACTAATTCAGTGTGACCTCGAACGGTCATCCCGCCTCTCCAGGCCTCCATCTCCCCATATATAAAATTACGTTAACAATACCTACTTAATCTCCAGGAGTGCTGGGGACTGTACATTTTGATTGAAAAGTGCTTTGAGTTCCTTGCTTGAAAGGTGCAATGTGTTTATTATTATTTTACTTTATTTTATACTACCCTGTTATTTGCCCAGAGAAGGGTCTTATTAAAGAATGGGTTCCTGAAGTCAAACATTCAGAATGAATTTTCTCAAGATGGCCTTTAGAAATGCTTTAATTACTCACAAATGCAGTGGCTGTCCCTTTTTCTTCTCCTATTTGGAGATGGGAGCTGCCTAATTTTCATGGGTTTTCCCAAAAGCTAGTAACCCAAATGCAGCCTTTCATCTTTGGCCTTGAATTAAATGAGTTATCTCTCTCCAAAATATTAGGTGGATACTTTATAAAGGAATGACTCGCACACCCTCTAGTGAACCAAATTGCTCTTATAAGAACTGATTCCCATTTATCCAAAAGCCCTCTTACCTCACTGAGGCAATGTAAAGAGGCCTCAAAAGATGTCAGAGACCTTTACACTGCCTGACCTGTGTGGATTTTCACGGTGTCAATGAAAATAAGGCCTAAGATATGATCTACTTTCTCACACATCCCCAGCCATAGCTACTATTGCTATAAATTATTGATCACTTGCTAAGGTGCAGCTCTGAGAAGTACCTCAACTTCAAGGGATTTTGGAGGAGCACTGTCTTAAATAGACATTAATAATGGTGGACCTTAAATCTGTGCAATTTGTTAAAATTTACATTGCCATGGTAACATTGGCAGGTAACAAACTAATCCTCAATTCATCATGGAATTCCAGCTACTATTCCTAAACCATCATCCCTTTCTAATCCCACAGCCGTTGCCATAGAAATGATTAGATAAGATGCAGGCCTTTAGGCAGATGGGTTCACATAGGATACTTAATCTTGGTCAGTATAAATCTATGGAAATATGAAGGCTTTCTTTTTTGTTTAAATAACAAAAATTGCTGCCAGCGTCTTTGAAAAGATTCAGTAGGCATGCAGTAGAAAAGGGGTTATTTGTGAGTTACCTCCCAGAAAAGCAGAACAAAAATGGCTCAAGTGAATGCAGAGTTCTGGAAGCTCAAAATTTGGGGATCTGAGGTAATATGGTTACCTATTTGGACTCAAGCAGTTAGCCCATATCAGGGGTCTTGTGGTTTGTTTCCTTTACATTGTTGATGTAGTCAGGAATTTCTTTGACATAAATGGAGTTACAAATAGGAGTTTAGTAGGAGTCAAACAGCAGGAGAGAGTTTCCTTGCTCACAGCTCTAAGCCTCTTTCAATCAGCACTCTGCCTAAAATGCTCTCTAGGCCTTTTTGCAAGGACCTGCTCCAAGAGCTTGCTCTGGCTGCCTCCATGGCTTTCTGCTGCTTCTCTGGTTTCTCTCCACACACGTTAAACTCCCCCAAAACAAATAACCAGCCCTGCTGCATTTGCTTTCAGCCCAGGGCTTAGTTAGTAACAAAAAAGGTGCCAGGGCTCAAATTAGGTGCTGGGTCTAAAGCAATTTCTTTACTTCCATAACTGATGGGGCAAGCCCAGCGGTGCTGAACAATGAACTGCTCACCCCAGGGGCCCTGGCACAAATGAAGTACTGATTTAGCACATGGAGAAACTTTTCTGCCCACATAGCCCAGATTCCTGACTAGCATTACATGTTGCCTGTGTTTTGGGCAGACGCCCCTGGAAGTCAATTGACTGCTGAGAACAAAGGAAAAAGAGGCAAATCCAGCAGGGGAGGTACAGGAAGGAAAGGGAAGGGAGGAGGAGGCAGCAGCAGGAACCAGAAGATCTGAGGGATAATCTGAGGGAAAGGAAGGAGTGACTGGGAAGCTGGTAGGAACTTGGGATTGTAAGAGGAAGAGAGATGGCCTGGAGGACTTCTGCTTACATACCTGGATGGTAATTAGCACAGCATTAGATGGGAAAACCCACAATTATCAGCGGATAAACCCCTTGCAGCTAACATATAAATCCATCCAATAGGGTAGTGAATAGTACATGCATATGCACGCCACAATACACACCCAGATTTCACTTCCAGGGACGAGGGGCACCATCACAGCCTTTCCTGTGATCATAGCCACATTGCTCTGCCCACAGCAAAAAGGACTCTAGAGAGTCTAGATCAGGGCTACTCAGCATGCGGCCTGTTTGTTTGCGGTCCGCAGTGCGGTTTGGGTTTATGTGGGTTTATGCGGCCCAAAGGTGGGATCCTTTGAACATGGCCTCCACTGGGAACACACTCAACAGCGAGGCGTTTCCCAAGTGGGGTGAGCATTGAAAGACAAAAGCAAATGAGCTGGCTGGAACAGACGGATACAGGGTGCCAGGAGCACTGGGGCCCTGTGGGAAGTGCTTTGCGTTCATGTCCATCGGTGTGAAAGAAGCTATTTGCATATATTTGCATGTATATGCAACCACACTTAAGTTGCAGCCCTCGGTATGTGCTGTGAGTATCATTGTGGCCCCCGGGGCTTCCAAAGTTGAGTATCCCTGGTCTATGGATGGTTTGATTAAAGCATCCCATGAAACCCACAGACAGCGTCTCACTCTCTGTCATTTTGCTCAAGCCAGCTGTGATGTCAGTAAGACTTAATAGCTCCCAAAAATATCCCATCATCTGGCCGATAGCATAATCGCCGTGATTTTCAGATGTGCAAAAACAGATGAAAAGACAAGCACAAGCCAGGCCTCCTGTTCAAGTTAAAGGACAGTGAAACCATGGAGTGTTTCTCTGGCTTCATCCCCACTCCTTCCTTTTAAAGAGGCTTATCTGTTCATTGCATACCAGCTTAAATGCCATGACCTACTAGTGTGTGCAAAAGGGTGGCACCAAGAGGGTAGTAGATAGATATTTGCAGTCACTCATGTGGTGAAGGAACCAGACACTTTTCTTCCCAGTGCTCCAGAGAAAAGAATGAATTTCTGATCTTCACCTTTTCATAATCTGTCAATGCAAAAATGTATCTGTGACTTTCAGGAAGGTTTATAGCTTCATCTCTATCTGGTTGCCGGTGTCAGTGTCTTTGTATTTCAGGGGGACTAAAAAGAGCTATTCGTTCCCTTTAAAGTCCTTACCACAAAGAGAGGGAGGTGTCACATCACACTGAGTCATTCACCTAAAGGTGAAAAGCCTGTTTGCACTGACCTGTTGCAGTTCTCGTCTCCCAAGACTGAAAGATATTTCTTGTCTTCTGCCAACTGATGGGTAGGGATTCCTGTCAGCTGTACACTTGTATAGCAGCTCAGAAGGGATTCCAATGCTGTCCAGCTGATTAGCAGAGCACCCACAGCAAGGTTTATTGTTTTTATTGGTGGTGCACATTCACACATACTTCGGTGCACATAAAATTATTCTGCACATGGATGGAAAAGATTAGAAGGAACGCTCTCCACGGGACATTTGGTGTTCTGAGTGCACACGGGGCGTCAAATCATCTTTAGCTCAGAAGTATTGATTTTTCAGCCTGGTAAATAGTCATGACCAAACCTAATAGTTCCTAATCAAATATCAGAGGTCCCATTGAACCAGGAGAGTCTTATTTATTAATTGTGTTACTATGGTGCCTAGAAGCCCTCGTCAAAGAACAAGATCCCATTGGGCTGAGTGAAATACAAACACAGAACAAAATGATAACTTTGTTCTTCCTAAGTTATGGAATGAAAGGAGCATTGTGGGCACAGCCCCTGGATCCCTACAGGAATGTGGGCTGGTGATTAGAGTATGGGGTGAGGGGAAAACCCTCTTCCCCTGCCCAATGTGCCCTCTAATCTTTTCCACCCATGTGTGGATTTTTTCCATCCATGTGTGGAATAAATGTTATGTGCACCAAGGCAAATGGTTCTGTAAAAGGTACTCAGGACAAACAACTGCAAAGAGGATCCTGCTCCTGAGTTTTCTCATTGGCTTTAGAGACTGCAGGATCAAACCCTGAGAGGCTTAAAACAGCTCTAAGGCTTGTCTATACTTCCAGTTAAATTGGCACTGCTGCAATCAATGCAGCAAGGTCAATTTAGTGGGTCTGGAGAAGACAAGGTAAGTTGATGGCAGAGCACTCTCCCCTCAATGTCTATACTTCATCTCCCTGAAAGGCGCAACCTAAATCAGTGGGAGAGTGTTTACCATGGACACAGCATGGTGTAGACACCGCTATAAATTGACCTAAGTTATGTTGCCTTCAATTATGTAACTTTTGTAACTGAAGTAGCATAACTTAGGTCAATTTACAGCTTTAGTGTAGTCTGATCCTGAGGCTTTAGAATGGTTTAAATAACTCTAAAAGGTTATTAGGAGTAGGGAAGGAGCCAATAGGGAATGGAAAAAGGGTTGAACAGAAAAGAAAGATACATCATGGAGATTAGAAAATGTAGATATAAAGTGAAAATTGCTTTAAAAAAAACAAGCAAAAATTGCTCTTGCCAAGAAAATGAAAATAAGAGACTTTTTAGTCGTATAATTAAAAAGAGAAAAGGCATAGATGAAGTTGAGTCACTATGCAGTATGGATTAGAAGATTAAAGTAATCCAGGTACGGCCCATAAAATAAAGAATTCTTTGCTTGGGTTTTCAGTAAGGATGATAACATGGAACATGTGTATGAAGGCAGGATGGCCGAAGGAAATTAGTGACCAGAAATGGAAATGACCACATCTGAGGTGAAACCAAAAAACTTGAAGAGTCTGATATGATCAAATCAGGGACCAGATAATTTCCATCTTGGAATACTGGCATATGAGATTGTTAGTCCAGCAGTAAGGGTGTTTAATAAATACCTCTGTATGGAAGAAATACTGTCTGATTGGAGAATAGCTAATGGTGTGCTTATGTTAAGAGACATAAGAAAAGTGATCCAGGCAATTACAGAGCTGTTAGTTTGACCTTAGTGTTATGCAAGGTTTTAGAAGAAATTGTGAAGGATAGAATAATTAAATTCATGGAGGTAAATGGAGTATGATACAATGTGAGTGCAGGTCTACACTATGGATAAAAATCAGTCTAAGCCTCACAATTTGAATTACATTAGTAGCATACCTCAAATTGACATAGCTTAGACCTACTTACTCCTAGATCCACACCACACTGGGTCAACGGAGAAACTCTTCCAGCAACTCTCCTTACTCATCATGTTCTAGTGGCATACCGGAGTCAATAGAGCCACTGACGGTCAACTTAGTGGGTCTTCACTAGACTCACTAAATTGGCCCCTAGTGGACTGATCACTGCAGCATCAATACCACTGGTAATAGAGACAACCCGTGAGTTCACTAGGTGATTCCAGACTAACTTGACTTCCTTTTTTGAGAAAATAACTGATTTTTTTTTTAGGTAAGAGAAATGCAGTAGATTTATCATAGCTGAACTCTAATCCTATGGTACCACATGGGCAATTCTTAGTTATATTAGGGGAAATGAGAAATCAGTTCAAAACCACTAAGGTGGATAAGGAACTGGCTAACCAAGAGAAGACAACTGGTTGTGCTGAAAAAATCAGTTATTGAGGAGGTGTCATCAATACAGAAGAGGACTGGACAACTTACAGGAAGTTTTGGATGGCTTTAAAGACTGGAATGACAGAAATGGGATGAAATTCAATAGTGCAAAGTGAAAGGTCATGCATTTAAAGTCTAATAAGAGTTTCTGCTACAAGCTGAGGGCTCATCGGTTGGAAGCAACAGAAGAGGAGAGAGAAGCCTGGGAACATCAGTTGATCACAAGACAAATATGAGCCACCAATGTGATGCCACTGTGAAACAGATAAATGTGATCCTTGGCTATATCAGGTAAGGCATTTCCAGTACAGATACAGAAGCACTAATGCCATTGTAGAAGACACTAGCAAGACCAGAACCATTCATGCCAGTATCACACCCTATTGCATTTCACTCTGACAGCAAGAACATAAGAACATAAAAATGGCCCTACTGGGTCAGACCAAAGGTCCATCTAGCCTAGTATCCTGTTGGCCAACAGTGGCCAATACCAGATGCCCCAGAGGGAGGGAACACAAAAGGAAATCATCACATGATCCCTGTCCTATCATCCATTTCCAGACAAACAAAGGCTAGGGACACCATTCCTACCCATCCTGCATCATAGCCATTGATGGACCTAACCTCCATGAACCTAGCTCTATTTTGAACCCTGTTAAAGACCTAGTCTTCACCACATCCTTTGGCAAGGAGTTCAGGAGGCTGACTGTGCATGGAGTGAAGAAAAACTTCCTTCTGTTTGTTTTAAACCTGCTGCCTATTAATTTCATTTGGTGACCCCTAGTTCTTATATTGTGGGAATAAGTAAATAACTTTTCCTTATTCACTTTTTCCACACCACTCATGATTTTATAGACCTCTATCATATTCCCCCTTAGTCTCCTCTTTTCTAAGTTGAAAAGTCCAAGTCTTTTTAATCTCTCTTCATAGGAGTCCCGTTCCAAAACCCTAATCATTTTTGTTGTCCTTTTCTAAATCCTTTTCAATGCCAGTATATATCTTTTTTTAGATGAGGTGACCACATCTGTACATAGTATTCAAGATGTGGGTGTACTATGGTTTAATATAGAAGCAATAAGATATTCTGTCTTATTCTCTATCCCTGTTTAAATGATTCTGAACATTCTATTTGATTGCTACTGCACACGGAGTGGATGTTTTCAGAGAATTATCTACAATAATGCCAACCTCTCTCTCTTGAGTAGTTGTAGCTAAATTAGTCCCCATCATATTGTATGTATAGTTGGGATTGTTTTTTCCAGTGTGCGTTACTTTACATTTATCAACATTAAATTTCATTTGCCATATTGTTGCCCAATCATTTGGTTTAGTGAAATCTTTTGGAATCTCTCAAGGGCTCAGGCTCACTCCCACTGCTATCAAGACCATGTTATTAATATTCATTATTTGTACATGTAGCAGCCCCAGTCATGGCCAAGGACCCCAGTGAGCCAGGTGGTGTACAAAGACAGAACCGAAAAGGCTGTCTCTGCCCCCAGTGGTTCACAGTAGGACTCTGAAACCATAGATTTCAAGGGATGCTGAGTTGTTCCTCATTTAGTATTTGCTGAATCAGAACCTCAGTTTTGCTATTGATGTAAAAAGGTGCAGAATCGGGCTCCAGTTTGCAGTTTAATCCCTTGCTGCTTTTGGCTTTCTCCTCATAAGTCTCTACTAGTTGTACGTGAAATAATAATCCCTTTGTAGATTCTCAGCTTCCTCCCCACATCTTCATTCAGACATATCACTGTCATTTAGGAACAGGTTCAATATTGATTCTTTCCTTGGTGGCTGAAGTGCATATTGATGTGCACATATTTTTTTATATGAAGAAGTCGGCTGTGCCCATGAAAGCTCATGATACCATCTACTACATGTTTTGTTAGTCTTTAAAGTGCTACCAGACTATGCGTTGCTTTTTTAAGTTTATCCTGTACAGACTAACTCGGCTACCCCCTGAAGCATATTATTTTATGATATTAATTAAGCACTGGACATTATTCTATAAGATGCAGCTGCTTAAAATAACACACTGAATTTTAATAGGAATAAGGACAGAGAGAAGGAAAATGTAAATGTAAACTCCTCCTTTAATATTATGGGTCAGATTCTTGAATTGAATCCTATCTATTTTCTGTTTTTCTCAGTCCTCTTTCTTAATGACTGTCTTATTCCTGAGGAAGGAGGCAGTCTCAGCTGCTATGTCTGAGAGGTTTACAGGAGGCTCTATGAATTGTCACAGAGCCATCTGATTATCTGCTGTTCCACAGCCCCAGTAGACATACGCAGGAAAACACAATTCCTCTTGTTCAGCAGGAAGTCTATAGGCTGGTCTGGGACAGCCCCATTTTCAGCTGAGTAAGAAGTGCTGCCTTTTTATCAGGATCCAATTAAGCCCTAGCAGCCCACTGCACAGAACAGACTTTGAATGGACACTGGGTTTTGTGCTGGCAAGTACATATCCAGGGCTTGACACCAAAGCCCTCTGCATAGAGCTGAGCAAGTAAAAGAACGGCAATGAAATGGCAGCCTCCCTGGCAACAGGTCTCAGTCTCACTGAGAAACTCCACCTCTGGAAATGCTGCTTGATCTCCATGTGCCTTCCACTAACGCTTCTGCTGAAATTCCTTCCTACAATAAGGAGCAGTGCAAGGTCTAGGGGTCACTGGCACTGGAGGAGCTCCCCTCCAATGTAAAGCCTTCATCTGGCAATGAGATTTGTATGGAAGGAGAGTCATCCTATACAAATGTATGGAGTTCTTGGCAGGATACCTTCAATGGTAATTTCTCCAGGATAGGGAAGGCAGAGTTTAATTTTTGCCAGGGCTGAGTCCCGACACCTCTCGACATGGCAATTCATAGCCCTGGCACCTCCAAGCTTGCCACATCAGTGACAAATGTAAAAAATTACTTGAGCCCCAGCCACTCTTTCATTGCAAATTAATCATGGAGGGAAGATCTTTCTACCTGTATCATGCAGCACCGAGCACACAGTGGGCCCTTAACTAATAATAAAATCATTGAGATTGTTTCTCTTTTGTAACTGTAAAGCAATTCAGATAAGACTACTTCAGTCTGCATTGAGCCATAGAGTCCATTGGCTTTTTGTTTACTGCACGCCTGTTCTTAGTAAATATTGGCCAATCTGCTGCTAACTAATATTAATTAATTTAATTAGCAACATAAGTCTGCAAATGTGAAAAAGCTACAGGCATGCCCAGGGCTCATTAAGCTTCTCAGCAGCTTTACAAAAAATGGACTTAACAGTATGTTCCATTTCTTGGGGGTGGGAGAGCAGGCAAAGGAGGAAGGTTTTCCATATGAATGAAATATGTCAGCTATTCTGTTTGGATTTTATCAAAACAACATTGAAGGAATATTTGCATACTCTATGCTGGAAAAACCCTTTAAAGGGGAACTGAAAAGAAAGAAAGAAAGAAAGAAAGAAAGAAAGAAAGAAAGAAAGAAAGAAAGAAAGAAAGAAAGAAAGAAAGAAAGAAAGTTTCTTTCTTTCTTTCTTTCTTTCTTTCTTTCTTTCTTTCTTTCTTTCTTTCTTTCTTTCTTTCTAACTCATGAGATGGGCAAGGGGTTTGGCTTCCAGAAATCCAAAGATCCTTGAAGTCCACACAGATCTACAGAAGCCAGGGACATCCAAAGGGAAGCCCTATAGTTCAGTAGCTGTGTCTGTAAGTATAAGTCTGCTAGGGCTTAATCCAGACTGGGTCTTAGGACAAGGTAAGGAAAACAGTTGCTTTGGGCCCTATGCCTTCAGGGCCCTATGCTGTAATTGACACAACTATTTGGCCAGACCTGGAGCTGTAGGTTTGTGTTTTGTTGCAGTCTCTATGAGGACTAGCCAAGGGCTTGGGAGCCTCCTCTGCCTCGAGCCAGCACATCACAGAGAGGAGGAGCCAGGGTCCTGTGGGCAGGCTCCCCACTGGTAGATGGGGACAGCTGAGCTGGTGCCTTGACTTCCGGACGGGATCGGGCTGCCTGACCAGTAATAGCAATGTCTTAAATGGCAGCTTGGGGGAGGCTACTCCCAGGAACACACCAGACCGGGCCTGGCACCCACCTGGCTGGGCAGAGGCTGTGGGCCAGTGTGGGGTCAGGGTGCCCCAGCTGTGTGGACCGAGGAACACCCTGGACAAAGCTGGTGCGGTGCTTATGTCAGTGCTAAGCACGTGCAGGCTGGTAGGCACATCACACAACTCGGTGGGCCAGGGTGCGCTGAGACCCTGGAAGCAGGGGGTGAATGGGAGTCTCCACACAGGGCTGCCCCAGTGAATTGCCGCAGGAGGATAAATCCCTGCCCTGCATCCACCAGCTAGGCCCCAAGGTCAGCGTGCCGCCTTGGGCCCCACAAACTCTTTGGGCAGGCCTGGCTTGATCCAAAGCATGTTGAAATTTGTGGGAGTTTGGATCAGGCTGCCTCATAAGCATCCCCACCAGGGAGGTTTCCCCAGACATAGGAATTGGTATCAAGTAGTGCAGACAGGGACAACTTTAATTTGCATCCCAAATCTCCATGGGGCCAAAGGGGACCAAGGCTGCAGCGAGTGCCTTTACCCTACCCGCTTCCTACCTGCCAGGCAAAATCTGACACTGATTAGGTCCCAGGGAGGATTTTCCACATGGTCAGAGAGAAGAGGAAGTGTTTGTGTTACCCACTTGCCCACCACTTATCCCCAGCCCACTGATTATTGTCCATCCACTTGTGGGAGCAGAAAATAACATATGGCCCTGAGCCAGGGGCAGAATCGCCAATAGACACAGTTTAAACCAAAGGTTTGGCAATCAGAAGGGTTCCTTTCTCTCTCTCTCTCTCTGCCCTCTCTTCCTCCCAGTTTTGGGTTCTTGCTCCTATTTCCTAGGCCCAATCTCTACTCTTGCAGTAGTGAAGAGAGATTTTACATGGCTTCCTTGGAACAGCAGAAATTGCCAGCAGAGGGCCACCACAAGGCAACAGCGTTTGGTAGATTTCTCAGTGTGAATCATCCAGCTCCCTGCAGAACACAGGACATGGGGTGTCTACAGCTGACCTTATAAAAAATGTAAAATAAGAAAACAGTGGAGCTTGTTGTGGGTGAGGAATAGTCCTAAATTCTGTAACGCCCATGGGTGTGCTAAGGATGTGCCAAGGGTCACCACAACTTCCCCTTTGCAGCCAGGAATAGAGCTGTCTCTGCAGGATATCCTAAGGGAAAACCCTCTGCAATTAACCTAGTTGATGTCCTCCTGCTCTGCACAAATGGAGCTGACAGAGCATTTTGGTTGCAGGAAGAAAAGCATGACCTTTTTCATAAGCAGCTTGGCTATGACCGTGCTGGGCCGCCCCGCCTATCCCTAGTGCAGCATCAATCAAGGCCAAACGTTAGATTGGTGATTGTCCTGTGTATTAGCATTATGGCATGCCAAGATTTGAGTCAGTGCTATAATGTCCATGTTCCACTGCACTGTAGATTTAAGGTAGCACTTCCATTGTCATTTTTCCAAAGCAATGCCTAGGATGTAATGCCAACTCGAGGCCCACCCTTAAATCCCCTGCACTGCTTTGAAATGTCCCCCTTCCACCAATTCCCTTACCTGAGGCCTAACACTCCTGCTCCATGGGACACCTCTCCTGTACCTGGTCCATCCTTAGCAACTGGAGTTGCAGCTTTCAAGTAAAGGCACAAAGTCACAGGCAGTGCCAGACGCAACGGAGTTAAGTGCTGAAGATTTGCCAGGCCTGAAAAGCTTGCAGTGGAAGAAGCTATTGCCAAAGCGCAGAGATGTTCATAAATGCTTTGGTATCTTCCTGATGCTGTATTAGCTGGAGCAGTCATAGGGAGTTGTATGAGGAGGCCCTGTTTCCAGGTCTGATGAGGACAGTGCGAATTAGGTCTGACATGATTCTTCCCCACAACACCCAGTGTCCCACTCATGCAAATTCCACTCCTTATTTATTACCAGCTGGGGATGCTCCCCAGAAATCTCTGAAGTCACAGAAGGGCCCCTATCTATGGGCCTGATCCAAAACCTGCTGCAGTCAATGCAATTCTGGACCTCAATGGACCAAAATCTGGCTCGAGTCCTGGTGATATGTGAAACTCTTGGAAGGATAGGCAGGAACTGCTCACAAACCGAGATTGCCCTCTCTTGTACCTTACACTGCCACACGTTCTCTTTTATGAACTGGTGTCATTATCATGCGGCTGAAACACAACAATTCTGTGAGCTGGAAAAAAAAAAAGATGCCCCTCCCCCGTTTCCAAGCAAAAATGCCTTGTGTCAAAACCATGCAGGAATTCCATGAATGTTGAGGTTACTAAACCGGGTAAATAGCACCTTCACCTCACATCAAGGTGAGAGCAGAACCACAAGAAACCAAGTGGCACATGCACTGGTGAGCAATTCCAGGAGTTGGAAAATGATGCATTCTCCACAGTACTGCCCGCCACTCCAGGGAACCTGCGCCAGCAGCAGGGATACACAGGAATAACCAAGAGGATTATCTGCCTTCTCTAAACTACCTGATCTGATTATTTTCATGTTTATATTTTTCACTGAGGCTTTTTTAGGGACAGCCCGTGCTAAGGGGTACTGCAGCAGAATTGTGCATGTGCTCTACTGCTCCCTGGTGGAGAAGGCCTGTGTGTAAAGGGGAAGCCCCAAGGCCCTTCCTCTTTCCACTCAGTGGAGGGCAATGTGACCCTGGAGGAATACGCAGAAGTGACCCTGTAACTCTTGAGCTCACTGGCACTGCCATTTTACCTGATCCTTCTCTGGTCACCGCTAGGTTCCTGGAGAGGCTCCTTAGGGACCAGGCCATTCCTCCTGCACCACACACACACCATGAATGCATAAAGGTCATTTCTATGATAGTAAAACATCAGCTTGCTGAAGGAAAAAAAAAATCTTATTCTCCCTCTGTCAAATCATAGGAAGCTTTGGGTAGTTTTTAAACCTTGGGAAAGCTAGATACAAAATCAGGGAATGTTGTTTAATGCAGTGTTTCTCAACCTTTTTTTTATAAAGTACCCCTTTTCCCCCCAAAAAATTATAAGTACCCTCTTTCTCAAAAAAAAATTGTAAGTACCCCCACTACCTACCGTTTTCATACACACAATTTTTTTTTCTACTATTGCAACACATTTGTTTAAACAACTTAATCATAGCCGGGTGGGCAATGCAATTTTTGTGTGTAAAAAGGACAAAAATAATAAAGCGCAATAACTCTTAAAACAAAAATTCAGTTTTCTCCAAGTTTCAGGTGTGTTGATGTACCCCCCAGACTCCTCTCGAGTGTCCCTAAGGGTACTCATACCACTGGTTGAGAAACACTGGTTTAATGGTTAGAGTAGGAAACTGAACTCAGGTCTCAGGCTATGTCTACACTGCCATTTTTTATCGGCAGAAGATATGCATATCGTGCCCTCATTTGCATATCTTCTGCTGATCCTTTTTGTGCAAGAGATTTTGCCGCTAAAAAGCCCAGTGTAGATGGGACCATTTGTCAGAAGAAAACCCTGTTTCTCAAGATTCTGTAAACCTCATTTTTTTGAGGAATAAGGAATCTTGTGAAAAAAGTTTTTTTTCCAACAAATGGTCCTGTCTACTTGGGGCTTTTTAGCAGCAAAACCTCTTGCTCAAAAAGGATCGGCAGAAGATATGCAAATGGAGCATGATTTGCATATCTTCTGCCGATAAAAACGGCAGTGTAGACATAGCCTTAGTTTACCTTTCTGGGAAAATGGTTCTAATAATATGATCGTTTTTCCCTATTCTCCCATAGCAGGGGTATATTCTGGCCTGGGGAAAGCTGCGAATTAAAGAAGAACAGGCAGGTGACAGAGACTTCTCAAAGTTTGATTTTCATTTTAGATGAACTGCTTTCATTCTGAATGGCAAGGGAGGGGTGGCGCAGTTTGAAACAGGCCACAGTAAGCTTGACAGATGGAGTAACAGCAACTTGCCTTCTTTGGTTCCTGCCCATTAAAATCCCAGAGAAAGGAAAGTTACCATTAAATTAGGACTGCTGGTGCTTTCTCATGAGTGTCTTAAAGTCCCTCTCAAATTCAGGGTGTGAGATCTTACCAATGGCTGTAAACTGTGTATCTTTCTCCTTTGCAGCTTGCAATTTAAAAAGCAGTGAGATTTACTTGCAGCTGCCCTGCAGTTTGGCTTTCCCTCAACTGCAGCCTGAGTTGGATGTTTCAATAAATTCCTTCAAAATCAGGGGTCAGGGTGCTGCTAATAGCTGTGTTATCTAACCCCCAGCTTTTACTCCAGGTGCTGCACTAATATAATAGCCAGTAAAGAGGAGTGAGACTTGATTTCCCAGAGAGCATGCCTCTTTAAATAGAAACCTAATCAAATGTATTCAGCATTATCACTGGATGCCAGAGCCTATTTTCCAGTGCTTGGTCTTTCTGTGCTAGAGCATTAAGTCCAGTAAACTGGAAAAATAGAAATTCTGTTGAAAATTGAAGGCAGTTTATTGTGGCAGCAATCACTCAACAGTCCCCCCATGCAAAACTTAGTAATGCCACATAGGGTGACAGTGAACCCCAAGATTTCTCTGGCAATTAAATGGAACACCAGAGGGTGCTAAGCTCCCAACATGACTCTGGTGGCAGATTCTGAGAAGATGGCTTTGTATTTCATATGCGTCTTGTTGATATACAATGATGTAAAGTGCACATGGGCAAGTCATCTCTTCCCCTGGAGAATTTGGGGCTCAACCCTGCAAACAAACATGCCACATTGGGAAACCAATTTTGAATGTGAATGAATCTGCCCTAGACACTTGAATCTAAGGTTCTCCACCAACCAGGGGATGGATACAGTACCATGTGATCTAGTTACTTAACTCCATGACTCAGTTTCCAGACAGTTGTAGTGAATTTTCTCAGAAATTATCTACAGATCAAGAATTCCTCAAAGAATTATTTAGGTGATCAGCCATTTAGGAGGTTCATAAGGGGCTTACAAAATAGAGAAAGTGGGTATATAAGAACAGCAATTTGTGCACTGTGAACTTGTCACCCAGTTCAATGTACTAGAGGCCAAATCCTTGTCCCACATGATTGTTGCCGTGGGATATTGTGAAGGCCAGAAGTATAACTGAATTCAGAAAGGAATTAGGTAAGTTCATGGGGGGAGCAGATAAGTCCAACAGCTGCTGTTAGACAAAATGGTCACAGTCACAGCTCTGTGAAGAAGCTGACATTGAAGAGGTTGTGATGATAGAATTTTATCTACAAATATGCAGCACAGATGCATATTTCATCAAACGTCAAACTATCAAACACTAGAAGATTTACCTGGCATTTCTTGGGTCCTTAATTCAATTAAGATTTTTTTTTGTTAAAAAATTAAAGAAAACTGTACATGCTTTATTGTATTTGTCAAAAACACTTTTATTTTTATTAAGTTAATTTTTACTTCAGATTTCTTAAAAAGGAGATTAACTTTTTTCCATTTTATTTTTAGTATTTTTTTAAATGGGAATTCTATGAAGTATATATTTTTTCTTCATCTCTTATCATATGTTATGTTTTAACAAAAAAGGGCTATAGTCAATTTGGTTTCCAATAACATTTTCTTCTAGTTTTCTAACATTGAACATTGATTTAGCTGTGCCAAAACAGAGCACTGCTCCAACTTTCTCCATTTTATCTTTTTTCTGTAAGGTTTATTGAGAAGCAGTCCTATTCTGGCTCATCTTGGTTCAGTTTCTTTCAAAATTTGCTCAGTTATGTCAATCGTGAGGACTGTGCCAAAATTTGGTGATGCTGTCTCTTTTTGCTTTTATGAGAGAAGCAATCCCATTCCAGGCACATCCCATTTTCCTGGAACAACCAAACCCTTACGTTGCTTTGAGTTATGATAAGAAGAAGCTTTTTACTGAATTTGGTAGTCCTAGCTTTTACCATTTCGGAGGATTTCTTGATCAAACACACAAACAGATAAACTTTCTAAAATATATAGTAGATTATGGTAAATGTCACATCATCAAATGAGCCATGTGGCAACATAACAATGCCTAATATTTCATTCCCCATATTTCAGCATACTTCATTCCCATTTGGCAAGCAGTGATTTCTCAACACACTCAGTCCAACTTCTTCCCTGGTGTAACTCCACTTAAGTCAATGTCAAGGGCATTGAAGATGCACCAGGATGAATTTGGTCATGCATGTTGCTTTTGCGACATAAATCAACTTGGCTCCACTTGCTTCATTCCCCGATCATGCACCAGATAATCAGTGATGGCTCTGAATTACTTTTGGAGTATATATTGCTGCTGACTTTGTTATTCTTAATATCCTCTTATCTGTGTTTGCAGTTACAGCGCTGGCGGTAGTTGGATTTAACGATGGTGTAATCAGAAAGTTGTAGGGTCTTTGCTGAATCCCTTGTGACAATACAGTCCAGTTGATAGAACGTTCTTGATATTTTTCTGCTTATATTCTTAGTCTGCATGGCACATAGATGAAAGGAACACTGTCAAGCCTGTTTGACCACCTCTAAAATTTCTATTTGCAATCAGAAGAGATTATATTAAAGGAGCTGTGCTTGGGCTAAAGGTCCTTTTAAGATGTACTGCCATGACAAAAAGCATTACCAACATGGAGATACAATCACTTTACATGGCAGATTAGCTTCCAGGTATGACTGATTGCTTTAGTGCAACAGTATTGAGAGGATTTGTGGCTTTTATCAGCCATTTGGAAAGTTCCTTTATTTAGTTTTCAGGCCCATATGCAGAGGTGTTGTTCGAGGGATGTCAAAGCACCCTCCATGGTCCCCCAAGTAAGCATGCTGTGGCTGGCCAAGGAATGGCACAAGTGATGGGCTGCCCAAGTCTCCTTCTCCCATGCTCTGGCCAGCGGGGGGAAGGATGAGGCTGATTTCCTTGCTTACTTGGGGGACCACAGGAGCGTGATCCACATGATCAAGCCTCTGATCAACGAGTCAATGACTTATACAAACCGCAAGAAGGTTGCATTTGAAGGGCCTAGATCAGCAGTTCTCCAGCTGTGGGTTGGCACCCCAGAGAGGGTCATGACCCCATTTTAATGGGGTCACCAATGTTGGCATGAGACTGACTGGGGCCCGGGGACAAAGCTGGAGTACCACTGCCTGAGGCCCAAGCCCTACTTTCCAGTCTCAGAGTTCAGCCTCAGCCCTGCATAGTGGGGGGTCAGGTTATTGGCCTCCATACCAAGGATGAACTCTTGGACTTTGGCTTTGGCCCCCATGCCTGGGATGTGGGCCCTTTGCCCTAGGATGGGGGCTCCGGCTTTGGGCAGGCTCAGCTTCAGTCCCTCCTCCTGAGTTTGTGTAGTAATTTTTGTTGTCAGAAGAGGTTGTAGTGCAATGAAGTTTGAGAGCCCCTGACCTATATGCAGCTCTCATTGTTGGGAAGTGAGCATGTTGGAAGGGTGAGCACTTTAAACTGAACAAGCTTCTGGTGCCTGCCGCAGGAGACTGACAACACGACTCTTCTGAATCTAGTACAGGTCAACAATGGGCAAAAGTCACTTCAGAACAGTGCCCTGTAGGAAATTACTTTCTGATCTCAAACCAGAGTGGAGCTGGTAAGTACACACCAACATACACACACAAACAGCTTCACATTTTGATAGGTTTGTTGATGGTCTCAGAAGAGAGGCCCATTGCTGAATGGACATGAAGGTTGAACTAGCCTATTGTACCTATCGTGGCTCTTCCAGATTAGGATGAGGACTAGTGATGGAAAGTTTGCACTGTTGCTGTCTAGCCTCCTTTGACTAGGAAGATAATTAGAGGACTTTATTCTGAAGCTTCAGAGGGGTGGGTAGCTGAGTTAGTCTGTAACTGGAAAAACTTAAAAAACAACAAATAGTCTTGCAGCACCTGAGGGGATGTCTACACTCGCACCCTCTTTCGAGAGAGGGATGCAAATGAAGACATTGGAAATTGCAAATGAAGCTGGGATTTAAATATCCTGCACTTCATTTGCATACTCGCGTTATGGCACTATTTCGAAATAACAGATGCTGTTAAGATGCGGCATCTGGAATAACCCTTCTCTTGAAATAACGCTTATTTCTCATACAATGAGGTTTACCAGTTATTTCGAGAGAAGGGTTTTCTCTCGAAATAACCGCATCTCAAAAGCATCTGTTATTTCGAAATAGCGCCATAACACAATTATGCAAATGAAGCACGACTTCATTTGCAATTTCAAATGTCTTCATTTGCATCCCTCTCTCGAAAGAGGGTGCAAGTGTAGACATACCATTAGAGACTAACAAAACATGTAGATGGTATCATGAGATTTCATGGGCACAACCTGCTTCTTCAGATGAATGCAGTTATTAAAGATCCAGTTTCTAAATAAATAGGGGATGGCAGGGAAGAAAGAAGGAAAAAGAAGGGGAAATAGTCTAATTGACTATTTCTTTCTCCTTGTGGCGGGGTGTCTAGCCCCGCACAGCTCGGACCTGGGGTCGAGCCCTTTAAACACAGGCCCTAAAGCATAGTCCTTTACACATAGGCCCAGCAGCCTAGTCCTTTATAGTATCCGCGCTTAATCCGGGGTCTGGGAAGAAGGGGTAGGGGGGCCCGGGGCCCTGTCAGTGGTGGGTGATTCCCAACACTGGCTCGGCAGGGAATTCTCCCTGAAACACGCCGAGCCCACTGGGGCTTTTCCTGCTCCCCTCCCTGGGTTGCTTCCTACCTCCACCCCCTGACTGGTGGAGGTCCCACCTGGAGGTGGGGTCTGCCTGCGACAGTGGCATTGGTAGGTACGGTGCCTGGTGCATCCATGGCTGCTGCGGTGACAGCGGATAGGTGGGCTGTACGGCGTGGCTGGTGTTGCAGATGCGCCTGGCCCAGGGATGGTAGTGGTGGGGGCCGCTGGCCCGCGGCTCTTGCTCCAGCAGCGGCGGTGGCGGCTGTGGCTCCGGTGGCAGCAGTGGCTCTGGCTCCGGTGCTCGTGCAGCAGCTCCTTCCACTCCAGAGGTCAGCCCACACTGAGCTGCTTTGTGGGCTTTTATACCTAGGCTTCCCTGGGAGCATGCCCAGTAGCTCCACCCAATAGGCAAACTTGCCCCCTCCCCCGGGCAGTGCGGGGTGGGCCGACCCCATCACACCCTTTTTTTCCCCTTCTTTTTTCTTCTCTCCCCCCCCATCCCCTATTTATTTAGAAACTGGACCTTTAATAACTGCATTCATTTGAAGAAGTGGGCTGTGCCCACAAAAGCTCATGATACCATCTACATGTTCTGCTAGTCTTTAAAGCACTGCAAGACTATTCAGTGTTTCTAAGGTTTTCATTCTGAAGGGCGATGATTTTGGCAACATTCACAACAACTCATTTCCATAGCATCATAGAATACTAGACTTGGAAGGGACCTGGAGAGGTCATCAAGTCCTGTCCCCTGCCCTCACGGCAGGACCAAGCAGCATCTCAATCATCCCTGACAGATGTCTATCTAACCTGTTCTTAAAAATTTCCAGTGATGGAGATTCTACAACCTCCCTAGGCAAAGATTTTGTTTCTGGCTACACTTTCCCTTGCACCTCTTTATTTATTCACATCTGATCCGTGAGCCCACAAGTTCAGAGACCTCCTCCTCAACAACCTCCTTCTGGCATGGGCCATATTAGCGCCCATCAAACCAGGAGGTGGGGCTGTTTGTTTGTTTGGGGGGAGGACTCTCTGTGATGTGGGTCCTTTTTCCTTGCATGTTTATATTCATGTATTCAGGCAGCATTCCTCCAGGGGATATCCACTGGCTCTACTGATTCTTTCTCAGAGCTGTAGGAAATGTCTGCTATTCTCTGCTTACTGTCTACTTTTGGTTACTTTCTTTAATCCTATGACCTGGACCTCTGCTTGGTTTGCATCCTTTGTCCTCTGCATTTAATTGAGCTTGTTGTTTTTGTTGTTGTTAAGGGGTGGTTACTTATGTCTCTTTTGGATGGTGCCCCTTTGTGGGTTCTTGCCATCCCTACAGGGATCAACCCAGCTGTCAGCATTCACCAGCACTAACATTCACACTACATAGGGGAAAAACAATACATAATGACTGAATAACATGGCCCAGGATGAGTTCAGAGACCTACAAATCACATGAGGCCAGGATAAAAGGCTGGGTGAAGATGAGAGTAATTTGATTCATGCATTTAATTGTGTGTGTGAACTGAAGTAAATTGGTGACCCCAGAAGACAACTGGGATCTAGCATCAAAAAAACCTTCAGAGTTTCAAAAGCAAACATCTGTCATCATACAATTAGATACGCTCTGTTGGCATGTTGCCTCTCTCCATTTCAAAGGGGTGCATGCCTCTTTGGAGATCAAATAAAATATTGGACAGAGGGCATTAGGTGATGGAATGTGGGTTCAGTTACTGAGCTAGTAATAGTATCTTATGTATATATCCTGAAGATAAAAATACTTCTTACGGAGCCATTTTCATCTATAGCTCTCATAGCATTTTATGTGGGAGGTAAGGATTAGTGTCATACTGAGCTGGTGGTGATGCTTATAGTAAAGTTTACCTAACACTTTCCATTATAAGACTCTGACCGTGGAAGGGATCCTGTGGAAAAAATAGCATATGATCAGGTGACTATATTATAAGGTGTATGACCAAGCAGCTTGCTTGTGCAGCCTTAATTCCATCTGACATATTCTAAGTTTTGAATTATTGTCTCTGCAACCTTAACGTTCCTTTCATGTCATTTTTGTGGATTCCATTTCACAGATGGGGAAACAGGAACACAGAGAAGTGACTCACTCAGGTTCACAAAGCAGAGAGAGATAGAAGCCTAGATCTCCCGCAGACCAGTTCCAAACCTGTTTAGTTTGTGAGCTCTGATAAAGTCAGAGCCTGAGATATACAGCCGGCTGACGTGTTACACTGTTTTTAAATCTGGCTACAGAGAACATAGCGTTTTTATTTTTAAAAAACCAACCCACTTTCTGGTATTTATTAAGGCTTGGGAGGATTAGATTTTTATCAGTAAATGTGGATTTCGCCTTTCACACACTAATGAATGAAAAATATTTCCATTGTTAATCATCACAATTTTAATGGGCAAAGCAAGAAAAATGCTATTTGAGAATGTATTTGTTTGATATAAGGATATTTGTATATACAAATATCCTTTGTATATTTTGACATGTGATGTCGACAATTTGTGTTTTAATCTCATTATCTACTGTCATTAAATAACTGGCTGGCATCCCCCTTTACACAACTGTGAAAATTTAAATAGATGAAAATCAAAAAAAAAAAAAAAGATTGAAAATAAACATTGATACTAGCCATTGAAATGATATAAAAATGAAATTCTTCCAGGCTTATCTATATTTCACTTTGCCTACTGGCAATGTTGCACACATTTCCATAGACTCATTATTTTTTGTTTTTTTCAGAATCTTGCATTTTGGAGACTGCTTATTTGGGGAAAAAAGAGACCTGCCACTTTCCCATTCATGTGAAATTTTAAGGGAAGAGAAGGGGGAATTTGCTTTCTTTTGTTCCACAGATACTGTTTATTTAGAAGTGCCTCCTTTCCGTGGCTAACAATCAAGAAAGTAAAAACAAAAAAAAACACAATAGTTTTAAAATAATAGTAATAGTCCTGCAGCACCTTGGAGACCAACAAAACATGTAGACGGTATCATGAGCTTTCGTGGGCACAACTCACTTCTTCAGATGAATGGAGTTTAAGGGGTCCAGGTTCCAAATAAATAGCAGAGAAGGAGAGAAGGGATGGGGAGGGAAAGTAAAGAAGAAAACAATGAGAAAAGAATAGTCAGAGTTTCCATGATAAATGAAGCTGATAGAGTGGGTTCTATGTACTGGTGTTTGTTTTTTTATGTCATTAGGATGTGGAATGCAGCAGGTAATTCAGTTAAGGTCTTTGTTTAAACCTCTATTATAGGAATCAAAGTTGTAAATGAAATTAAGCTCTGCAGCTTCCCTTTCAAGCTGGTTTTTGAAATATGGAAACTTTGAGATCCATTAATGAGTGCCTGGGCAAGTTAAATGTAACCCAACAGGTTTCTGTGTGTTACTATTTCGAATATCTGATTTGTGTCCATTATTCCTTTATCATAGAGACCAACCAGTTTGGCCAATATACATGGCAGAGGGGCATTGCTGGCACTTGATGGTATAGATCATATTGGTGGATGTGCAGTTATGTGACCCTCTGGTGTGGTGGCTTATATGGTTTGATGCTGTCGCTTATATAGATGTGTGGACAGAGTTGGCACCAGAGTTGATTGCAGGGGTGGCTTCCTGGATGAGTATGACGGAGGTGTGCTGTGTGGTTGCTGGAAATAATTTGTTTGAGGTTAGGGGGTAAGTAGATGCTTAAAATGTGGTTTATAGCTCTAACAGACACTCCAAACAGGGAAAGATTGACTTTGCTCCAGGATTGTTGTTCTGAAGCTTGATTACATAATAGTGAATTATAGATGTTATTCTAAATGAAATGGTCCATTCCATGCTTAATATCATGCACTGTAAAATTCCCAAATAAAATTAATTAAAGAATAAATCATCTAATGAATTTGAGTTACGGACTGGAATAGTAATAGCCATGCAGTCCTCCCCTCCCTCATTGTTCTATTTCATAAGTTACATGACTCCCTCCCTCCCCCCATCGTGAAAGTGAATTTTAATGCTGATGTGAACGGTTCTAGATCAACAAATAACGGAAACAACCTGTTTATCCCTGGAATAGATACAACACTAGACACAACAGTGAGCATGTGAGCTCACTGCTAAAAACAAAAGGCCCACTAGCTTCCAGTAAGCTTCTGAGTGGAATTCAGTGCAATGGTTTTGATGTAGAAAGAGTAAGTTGAGAGGAAGGCTTGTCTAAGAGGAAGAATGATCCAGTGGCTAGAGTATTAACTTGGCAGATTTAGCTTCAGTTCCCTACTCTGCCATTCTTTCTGTGTGACATTGACCCAGCTGCTTGGACCTGGTCTACATTAAAAATATAGATCAACCTAGCTACATCATTCGGGACTTAGATTTTTGTGCACTGAGCACCTTAGTTAGGTTGACTTAATCCCCTGAAGACAGAGAGGTAGTTGACAGATTTCTTCTGCTGAGCTAGCTACCTGCTGATGGAGAGGTGGATTAGCTACACTGAGGCTACATCAGACTGTAGAGTTAAATTGGAAAAAGATATGCAATTTGGATATTGCAAATTGAGTATCTTTTTCCGATTTACTTTTGAAAGAGGCTTTTCTGAAATTTGGCATGTCTACACGGCACCAAATTTCAGAAAAAAGAGCTCTTTCGACACATCCCTTATGCCTCGTAGAACAAGGTTTACAGGGATGGCAAAAGAGCACATCTGCTTTTTCGAAAAAAAGTTTGGAAAAGAGGACGCAGTCCTTTGACGCGACATTGCTTTTCCGGGATACCTCTGGTGTCGAGGAAAAGCAATGAAGTCTAACCGTAGCCTAACAAAAAAACTTCTTCCATTTGCTACAGTGGCAGAGCTATGCTGAGTAGCAGCTGTAATGGAGACATACTTTCATAGTCACTCTGTGCTTCAGTTCCCATTTGGCAAGTGGGACTACTACCCCCTACCTTGCAAGAGTTGTGTGAGGATAAATACATTGTGAAGTGTTCACATACTTGGGTATTAGGCTGCAGACAAGAATTGCAGATATATAAAGTCATGAATAGTTTGGGACCTAAGAGTCTGTCTGGCTCTCTGTGAGCTAGTCCAACATTTGAGATCTGCCGAGGGCTGGAGTTCCCTCCATATAAATAAGAGGCTGCTGCTGAGAGGGTATTCTCACTGAGGGGCCTTGATTTTAGAATTTCCTTCCTTCTCTTGGTCTGTCAAAACCTAATTTGTTAACCTTTCAAGTGTGTGACAAAGTCCATCTTTTTTCTCTTTTTAATAAGGCTCTTGAGGAGAGACTGTGTTGAAGTGTATATAGTTTTGAATAATCCTTAGATATTTAATATGTGGTGTGGGGACTCTGAATGCTCAAAGGGTACCTTTAGCTGTTAGAACAGATCCACAAAGTGTGCTTTTCTCTGAGTTTTACCCTATACCTCTGGAAGCGTCCCCTTTTGTAACAGTAGGCCCTGGGCCTCCAGTTTGTAAGATCTCTGCAGCTCCACTTCTCCCTGACTTCAACTCTGTTTCTCACCATGGATCCTTCAGCAGGCCCACATGAGCTTGGACCCTCATGGAATCTTTGCTGCTTGGGAGCTATTTAACCAGCAGATGTTTGCAGAGACATGGGACAGCCTTTGTACAACATTTATTAGTCAATTGGAATGCAGTGTTTATAGAGTCTTCAGAATGGAACAGCCAAACTTCTACACATATGCATGTGTCAGCACAGTCTACCTGCTTTGCCCAAAATCCAGGGTTCAAAAAACACACATACTCTTCCCTCCACCCCCAACACACATGCACCGGACAGGGACATTCCTAGTCCAGCCTATTAACTCCTCAGTTCTTTGTTTCAAGTTCCAGTCATGCTTTTTGCACATGTTCTAACCCTCCATGCCCCCATCTGTGATAGTCATTAAAAGCTAATGGCCCTTTCTTGGACTTCCCTTGTCTCTCCAAGGAAACCCCATTCACAGACCAACCTTTGCATGCTTACCCACACCCAGTCCTTGCAGAATTTATCTTCTATTCCAGGAAAGCCTTCACACCCCCACGGAAACAATAGAAAAGGCAGTAGGGACAATGAATCATGTTTATGTTGCATAAAAATAGCACAGAAATCTCCCACGTTCTTCACAGATGTTTTTTAAAAGTTTGAAAACATAAATACACACAAGTAGCCACAAAACCAGGTTCTCATACCCATCAGTGGGATTCTATTCTGTTCTTCATGGGAGGGTGTTGAATTATTAGGGAAAGTTCATTCCTCTTTCCTATTCAGTCATTGCCTTTCCTACTGAGGTACATTCAGAGGAAGATTTTAACTAACCTTACAACCACTGTAGAGCAGAGAAGATGAATGCTGGAAAGGTGTCTGCTAGTGACAAAGGAGAAAATGGACATGCTGGTTAAATCTAAAGCAAGTGGTAAATATGTAAGCAGCACTTCAAATTATCTTCTCCATTACGCTTGAGAAAGGCCATTGATTTCAGGGGAGTTGCATGAACATAACTTACCTATGCCACTTTCTACTCTGGATGGAAGATGGAAAAAGCTCTGGAAACAAGCGCAATTGCTTTAAAGTGGTATGATGCAGTGGTTTGGCTTTTGCCCATGTGAGTGAATTCCCAGGGAACTACACTGGAGTTACTTAATTGGGGTGAACTGCAAATGCTAGAGGATATTCCAATATTTAGATTTACCGAGCCAGCACAAAACAGCTTCTGTATTACTTTGCTGGTTTCCCAGAAGCCAACAGTTACCTTTTAAAGCAACCCTGCTTTAGGCCTCCACCCAGATACCCAAATCAAATACAATGATAATTACTGAAAATCTTATAATAAAGTTCTACCAGTCCCAAAGGACTGGATGCATTACATCCCAGGCAGTGTTCCCTGTAAGCTGGGTACCTATTCAGCTGCTTTGGAGAGATTCAAATGCTGCCCAGCTTATTAGCAGCACAGCCACAGCTAGGTCTGTGTCTCTATGTATTGGTGCACATAAAAATTATTCCACACATGAATAGAAAAGATTAGAGGGAACATCGCTCCCTCTAATTAATGAATATTTCAGCTCTTACCCAGATACACACAGCCAGCAGTGAAAGTAACTTAATATTTCTTACCGGTACAGTCCTATTTCAACCCTGGTCCCTGCCAACTTTTTAAATAGCTCCCTGCTGGCTTTTACTGCAACTCAGCCAATTCTTGCTGGAGCTGTGCACCAGGGTGCACCCACTTACTTTCACCTCTGCTTACAGCCAATTCTTATTAACTAACCTAAAATTTATTTTAAAGGGAGAGAGAGTTTGTTGGTGAAAAGATCAGCACACATGCAGACATGAGTAAAATACTAAGATCAAATTCACAGTAGCGATGCTGAGCTTTGTAGTTGAAGAGTTCTTTCAGAAATGGTCCATAGGTTGTAGTTCAATGTTTGTGTTCATGGTAAATGGAGGCTGATGAACCTTAAGCAGATTTGAGATAAAGGATCAGGACCCAGTTCCAGAGCCTCTTGTGATAAGTCAGATTCCTCAGGTTAACAATAGACAATCCTGGAGGCTTCCAAAAAGACCTGTGTCCCAAGTGTAACTGGTAATTAGCTATACAGATTCATATAAGATAATTGCCCATTTTCCACCGTTCACAAGTAATTTGCTACACATTTCAAAGAGAGATGAACACAGTGATATTACTATGTTTACATTCATTTAAATGCTAATATTTCCTTTGGATCTTTGAATATAGTGACAGACAGGAACTTTCTATTTACATGGCTAACATCTAACAAAGTATATGTGCACACATACAATTAGTAGTACATCCAATTCTCCAACAATACAGGTTTTATTTAAAAGTTCTAGCCTATCTATTATGAATGGCTTACCATTTACATACTTTTCTCTAACATGTCTACCATTTCAGAGGGGTAGCTGTGTTAGTATGTACCTGGAAAAACTTAAAAAACAACTAATAGTCTTGCAGCACCTTAGAGACTAACATAAAATGTTAACTCTGGGTCAGTTAGCTGGCAGAATGCTTAACCCAGTGGTCACCAACCAGTAGATCGGGATCTACTGGTAGATCTTGGAGCCTCTGACAGGTGATCCTGACAGGTTTGGCCAGGAGGCGATCTAAGGCCAGCACTGCAGCTGCCTGTCCCTGCACTGCTGCGCAGCTCCCGCCCTCTTGGAGCGATCCCCTCAGGAGCTTCCTGCTTGCTGGGCAGGGGAGAGACAGGAGAGTGCTGATGTCAGGGTGCTCCCCCCTCCACTATGTATCCCATCTCCACAGAGCAGAGAGGGGACACAATAGGGCTTGGGATGGAGGGAGTTTGCTGGCTGCTTTTGGGAGTGATGCAGGGCCAGGGCAGGAGTGAGCCTGCCTTAGCCCCACTGCACCACCACCTGGGAGCCACCTGAGGTAAGCAGGGCCCAGCCGGAGCCCACATCCCAAAACCCTACCCTAGTCATGAACCCTCTCCAGCACTCCAAGCCCCTGCCCTAGCTCTGAGCACCCCTGCATCCTAACACCTTCCCAGAGCCTGCACCTAGAATACCCTCCAACACCCCAACTGCCTGCCCCAAGCTCAGCTCAGAGCCTCTCTCACACTCCAGATCTCTTAATCCAAGACCAGAGTCTGCACCCCAACCCACAGCCCCAGCCTGGTGAAAGTGGGGGAGGGAGGGAGGATGGAGTGAGCAGGGGCGGGGCCTCAGAGAAGGGGCACACTGGAGGTGGGGCAAAGGTATTTGGCTGTGAGGTAGATCTTTGACTGCACTTAAATTCAAAAAGTGATCTCATGCTTAAAAAGGTTGGAGACCACTGGCTTAACCCTTTCTGGCAACGTGTCATAATTTGTATAAGATTTGTTGCAATTGTATTGCCGTGGTTGCAACAATGGTTTTTATTATCATATTTAAATCAGATAACATCCCGATCTCCTTGTTTTCCTTTCTGAGTAGGAGTTGGGGATACTTGCAGCATTTCATTATAGCAAACATGAATTGCCCCAGTTCTATTCCTTTAAAAAAAACCCAAAACTTCTGCTCCACAAACACATCATCCTAAGAAAAAACATAAAGGGCTCTGACCTAACAAGGTGCTCTGGTGCTCTGCAGCTTTTAAAATCTTTATTATACATTTAATAAATAATATATAACATCAACAGCATGAACTCTATCACGTCTCCATTACTGAATAAAACAAAGGTGCAAAATTTAAATTATGTAGGCAGAGATGAGATTTGGCACATGAAATTTCAAAGGGGGATTGACATATTTTGGAGGAAGGAGGCTTGCAAATCAGACTCATAAAGGAAAGCTAGCTTCAATGTTAACTATGAGTACCTCCCTGTAATGGCCCATAGCCTGCCTGAGGTATCAATGATTGAACCAGTGTGCTCCAGAATTGAGAACTCTATAATACACTGTCATCCACCATGACTCCATAACTTGTAGGTCTATCACTGCCTACCTACCTATGTGGCGAAGTTCTGAAGACTTTACTCAGTAGCGTTTCCATTGAAATGCATGGGAAAAATCTGCTGAACTCAGGGCTTCAGGGTATGTATGTGTGGGCGAGAGAATGGATATAAAAATCAAAGAGGTACAGATAAGCCGGAGAGGACTGCAATTTATACCAGATCTGTGGGAAGATTTATGATGGTTTGGAGATTGCATCTGTTAGCGAGTATACACATTTTAATAGTCTAGTGACTACAATTAATGTACAATTTCTACAGTCTGTGCTTTTGCTGATGTTCTTAGTTTTTAGGATTATGTCTAGAATACTTAATCATCACTGTTCTTAATGCTTCCATCCTGCCCTAACACCTGACACCAGACTTAGATGAACAGTTATCAGTATAAATCATTGCAGGGAACCAGTTGCTGCTTTATACATTTGCCTGAAAAATTGCTGTCTGTGTGGAACCTTTTAATGGATTTCTCGAGCCTTTCCCTGGCATGACACACAAAGCCTGTAAATCAATGGAGACAACAAATGGAAGTGACAAAAACAGATATGGAAGCATAATTACTGTGTATCAAAATAGTGTTCTGGTAACCGAAACTCACAGGTTAGGAAGCAACAGTGTAACATTTCCAGTCTTCTGGTTTTAAACAGACTTCCTCCATCTACCCACTGCCACCCTGCAGTTCCTACCGCAAACCTAATTACCTTGCAATTAACAGATGGGGGGAAAGAAACCTGTGGTCACTAGAGTTGAATTGCATCTCTTCCAAATGCCTGTCTCTGAAGCTGACAGGAAGAATGAGCTCAGGGCACCTCTGCTGGAGAACTGCGCTGGTGAAGGAGTACTACTGGGGGAAGTAATGAATAGGACATTGGCCTAGGGGTTGACTTACACTGCCCCTTCACAGTTCCTGGTACAGGGGAAATGCTAGGGATGGAAGTGGGATGGGACAGACTGGGGATATGAGAGCAGGTGCTTTTAGTGCTGAGTACTATGGGGTTTCTAGTCTACAGAGTGGAGAATAAGCAATTCAGGAAAGGCTATTAAATTAGTCTCTGGGGGTACTTTAGCTTACATCAGGGGCTGTAACTGGCTCCAACACAAAGGTGATAGGAACAGGGCATAAGTCATCCACCCTACTGCATTGCCAACAGGTGTCAATATAGTCTGTTTCTGTTGTTCAGCTTGTAGAGCTCAAAAGGCACGTCTACACTGCAGAGCAAAAGTTGAATTATGATACGTAGCTTCAGCTACATCAATTGCGTAGCTGAAGTCAAAATAGCTTAATTTGGCTTTTGGCGCTGTCTACACAGCAGGAAGTCGAAGGAAGAACAGTCTTCCTTCAGCTTGCCTTACTTCTTGTGAAATGAGGGTTAGAGGAGTTGGAGTAAGAAGGCCTTCATTGCAACATTATTCCAAAATAACACTGCTGTGTAGACATACCCATAGAGACTTTGGAGGAAAATATAAACTAATTGGAATGGTAACGCATAAACCTTCAGGGGAACATTTTTACCTTCCTGGACACTTAATAAGGGATTTAAAAGTAGCCATTCTTCTACAAAGGAATTTTACCAACCAATTACAGAGCGAGACTGCTGAACTGGAATTCATTTACAAATTTGATGATGTCAGTCTGGGATTAAACAAAGATATTAACTGGTTAACACACTAGAAAGCTAATTTCCTCTGCCTTTGGCATTTGCATATCCATATCAAGTGCTACAAATGGGGCACATCCAGCCTACTTAATTAGCTTCATTAACACAAGACCCTACAACTGACTTTTGGTATTACATATATCTTGGATTCTGTTATTTCTACTCCAACTCATCTGATGAAGTGGGTTTTACCCGTGATTGCTCATGAGCCTATATATTTGTTAGTCTCTAAGGTGCCACAGAACTGCTCATAGTTTTAAAATTTACGGACTAACACAACGACTCCCCTGAGACTTTATACACAGAGGCTGTGTCTAGACTGGCCAGTTTTTCCAGAAAATCAGCCGCTTTTCCGGAAAAATTTGCCAGCTGTCTACACTGGCCGCTTGAATTTCCACAAAAGCACTGACTTCCTACTGTAAGAAATCAGTGCTTTTTGCGGAAATACTATGCTGCTCCCGTTTGGGCAAAAGTCCTTTTTGCGCAAAACTTTTGCGCAAAAGGGCCAGTGTAGACAGCTGAGATTTGTTTTGCGCAAAAAAGCCCCGATCGCGAAAATGGCAATCAGGGCTTTTTTGCTCAAAAGCACGTCTAGATTGGCCACGGATGCTTTTCTGCAAAAAGTGCTTTTGTGGAAAAGCATCTGTGCCAATCTAGACGCGCTTTTCCGAAAATGCTTTTAACGGAAAACTTTTCCGTTAAAAGCATTTCCGGAAAATCATGCCAGTCTAGATGTAGCCAGAGGCATTATCTCATGCACTGCAGAAATGCAGCCACTTCTGGGATGCAATGTTGCAGTTATTTAGTGGCTACCTGGCAGTATGAGTAGAACATGAACAACATATTCCCCATGTGAAAATGGTGCAAGAGCCATAAGGAGCCAGAATGCAATTACCCAGCTGGAGTTTGAGAGGAATGCTATTTTATTATATGTGTGGTTCAGCAATTACCACAAATGGTCAGGACCTTGCAAATTGCAAACCTCTCAGCAGCACAGAGTTTTCTAACATGGTGGAAGACTGGCTCAAAGAGAAGTGCACTGCCTTCTGAGTCACTGGCACCACTTTCTGTGGGTGTCATCCTAATACAAACCTGTTGCTATTACTATGTATTCTCTGTAGTGCCACGCAGCCCCAGCCATAGTGGCTCATCCCCATTGTGCTGGGTGCTGTACAAACACTGAACAAAAAGATTGTTCATGTCCCAGACAGCTGACACTTTAAATATTTTACCATCCAGGCTTTAAGGACTGTAAACAATCCAGGCTTAATGCACAGTAATCATGTCATAAATTAATCCATTCTTTTGCTCTGCCTTGAAATTTATATACTCCCACTCCAAAGATGCCGCTGCCAAAAGGGTTATTAAGCCAAGTCTGTAGCTACGGCTGGGATAGCACATCTTTCCTATACACCTGCTGCTTCATCAGTGTGATATCTGTCTGGGAATGTAATTCTCTAGAGCAACAGCAGGCAAATACCTACCCATGGGCCAAATCCAATTTGCCAGGGTTGCCGCTTAGCAGGCTGCTGCCACTGTATTTACTTGCACCTCTACAGGTTTGGCAGACTGCAGCTTCCATTGGCTGCAGATTGCCATTCCTGGCCAATGGGATCTGTGGGAAACAGTTCTCCAGTCTGCATCACTTCCTGCAGCTTCCATTGGCTGGGAACAGCACTCTGCAGCCAATTGGAGCTGCAAGCACCCATACCTGCCGAGGTGTAGATAAATATAGTCCCTGGCCACTGCCACTAACCCTGGTGAACTGGATCCGGCCTACAGCCCCCAGGGAGTGGCAAATGCATTGGAGATGGCAGCTAGCCAACAGGTCTGGAAAGCCTGTGAATTCCCTAAGAGAGGAGTTTAGTGACTTGGCCAGAGGGCCCCACCACAAAAAGGAGACTGTAGAGTCAGGAGTGAGCTGGGGCCAGACAGCAAGACAAGATGGGAGAACACAATACCGGAGGGAGCATGTAAGCTGGCAGAGCTAATCCCCAGACTCACGCTGAGTGGCACTGGCTCCCATGACAGAGAGGTACTGGATCGGGTTGCTTTGGGACGTGAGAGTTGAGGCTAGCTGGTATGTTCAAGCTGAGAGGCTTCTACTCTCACGTTCTCAAGGTTTCTTCCAACCCATAAAAATTCTGCATGACCTTCTGCCTTAATGTTTCATGCATGTGGCCACCTCCAATGCACCTGCCACTCCCCAGGGGCTGGTAGGGGAACCCAAACCTGCCCTCTCCACTGTGTCCACAGACTCTATAAAAAGCAGCCATTGTGCTAGTACAGTCCTACTGCTAGCTGCTGTTTCCCTGGCCTTATTACATATCTGGCTTCCTTCCTCTTTGCATTTACCAGCCTCCAACTCACTCCACTCAGGGAGTGACTGCATCCAGCTTTCCTGTAGCCATTCCCAGTAATAGACCCTATGCTGCAGCCAACTATCTGGCTTTATATAGGCCCCACCTGTTCCTGCACAGGCAACCCTAATCTCTACTTAAACCTTTCCCTTCGGTGTTTGATTGACTAGGTTAATTGACTCCTCTGGCCCTATTAACCCTTTCCATTCCTGTGTGAGGCCCCATCAGACACTCAGTGCCTGGACAAGCCCAGAATGTATGCGCATAGCTCCCCAAATGCTATTACAGCTCCATTATTCATAATTTATTGATTTTTTTCCTTTTGGTTTCCTGCAAGGGGAAAAACAACTTCCGTTGATTCTGAGTTAGTTCACATTATGAGGTGGCTTTCGGCAGAGTGCTATTAATCTTCCACCTAAACTGTAGTCCTGTATGATGTTACTGGAATGTCTTGCCTGCTTTGTTTCAAATACTGTCTCTTTTCTAGGAATGGTATTGATTCCTGGAAAATTAATAAATCAGATCCAATACAATCAACCCACAATCCCGCAGGCCAGATGGGGGAAGGAGAGGGGGGAAAGGGAAGCTTCATTAATGCCTCATAAAAGCATTCAGAACGTGATTCCAAGAGCATGGTTGGTAAATGAACACTGTAGAACATGTACATCGAGGATACATGGAGCTTAGTAGGAAATGGCTTCGGAATGTCTTAGGCCTTTCCTGTATACAAATCTTGCACTGGTTTCATTAAACTGGAGCATTTACACTGAGAAGAAAACCCCTCGGGGCACTTTAACTTAAACTGAAAAGTGATTTATTTCATTGTAGTTTTGAATAGTGGCAGAGGCAGGTTTTGCAGCCTGGAGGGGGTGGGGAGGATTGGCAATGGGCATGGACGTTGGGTATAAGAGACAAGGGAATGCAATGCCTTCCCAAACTGCCAGCCCAGCCCCACTCACACTCTGCTCCCAGTCCCTCACCTCCTTCAGTGTGTCTGGGATTCATCCCGGCTGGGGCTGTGCCACTAGCTTTCTGGAGGGTGGGGAGTACTGGGTGCCACTCTCCCTCCCTCTCCCCCAGACTCCATCTGGGACCAAGGAAGGCTGGAGCTGTGCGCAGCCTGCTCTGCCCCTGAATATGCTCCGTCTGGGGCTGGAACTGTGCACCACCTGCTCTCCCCCTGCTCCTGAGCTCAGGCTAGGACCACATGGCACCCCCTCCCCCCACCGCATGCTCTCAAGTGCGAGAGGTTGGGAAAGGTTGGGGCTGTGCACTGCCCACTGGGGGTTAGTGGCCTGCCCCTACACTATGGGGGTATTTGGCTCCCATGGGGCCCTGGTCTGCAGTGGCGGGGCCTTAGGCTGAAGGGGTGGGGCTGGGGGCTGGGGGCTGGAGGCTGGTCTCCCCTAGCCCTAGGTTCACCTGCCACCCATGGCTATGGGCCAATTGGTGGTGGGATGGAAAGCACCACCCAGCAATGGCAACTGTGAGGTGGACCCGGCTTTTTACTCAGGGCATTGCAGTAACCTGGTGCATCTACACAGTGCCAAATTTTGAAATAATGTGCTATTTTGAGCCATCCTTTAACCCTCATGCAACGAGGTTAACCGGGATGGTGAAATAGCCTGCCTGTCATTTCAAAAAATATTTCAAAATAACAGGTGGCTTGCGTAGACTCAATCTATGTAACTGGAGGTATGTTGTTCAGAGCTTCTAGAAAAGAAAAGAAAAGAAAAGAAAAGAAAAGAAAAGAAAAGAAAAGAAAAGATCATTTTGGGTTTTGAGCTGGAACACAGAAAGGATTGACAAGCAAATTAATTGTTTTTCCACTGAAAAATGCCCTGTTTTGTACATCTTCTCCTGGTATTTGAGATTCTGAAGAGTTAAGCTGCTTGAAATGACAGATAATATAGTGGTTTTGGCTGGTATCTGGGTCTCCGAGTCCTGCCAACTTATGAATAAAGATAGACTGATTTACATATTTATTAGATACATTTTTACAAGGATGCAGCCATCATGGGTCTTTCACAGACTGTGGTCCAAGTGCTAGGTAAAGTCATTGAAAGAAAAGCGCCATTACACATTCACACTTAATGCTGTTTCCAGGCATCAAAATGCATCAATTCAGAAGAAGGCAAAGCTTGGGAGCCTGTTATGAATATAAGTGGAGGGGATTTGAAGGACCTGTGTGGCTGTGTTACCTTGTTAACAGGCAGAGCAGTGATTGATACCCCTTTGTTCTCATCACTGGAACAATGTGACCTATATTAGCTCATGGGGAGGAAGTCTGAATGATAGTGTTCCACAGAGACTTAGATGACCCTGCAGAAAATGCCACTTGCCTCCAAGGAAATGGAGCATGTTGTGGGAGGGATGTCTGCCTTTGTGGAACAGGCACAGTACTGACAGCAATGTGGCACTTGTTTTTAATGGTCACCTCTCAGCCCTGACAGGTGCCAAGTTCCTCCTGCAAACAGCTAAGCACCTTGAATAGAATCTAAGGGCATTCCTTTTCCTACAGCAGGCACTCAGGGCCAGAATTTTAAAGGTATTTGGCCCACTAAAAGAGCAGATGGGAACCCAGTGAGATTTGCTAAGGTACTTAGGTGGCTAACTTTCTTTGATTTCAGTGGTGTCCAGGAACCTTAGACACACCCATTAGGTGCCTAAGTGCCTTTGCTCATCAGTCGTTCACCATGGCACCTAAGCTTCATTAGACCCAGTATTGCAAAGGGCTGATGGCCAGATTTCAATTTTTTTTTCTGATACTTCGCTCATATGTTCAGTTTTATTACAGCATTGCAACACAGAATTGAAGTGAGAAACATGCCACTCACTAAGGGGATAAATGACCCCCTCTCCACTCCTCCCCACCCCCGAGCAAGAATGAATAAATAAGCAAGACACAGAACCAACAAGCAGATCATTATGGTGTTTATAGAATGTCATCATGTTCTGATTCTAGTGCTTGACATCTTTAATGTCATAGCATTCATGTCATTAGCAACACGAAACTGTCTCTGAATTAAACTCTTGTGTTATGGAATTAAAACACTGATACATGACAGCTGGTTTGATAAAAATTGGCATGTGTAAGTTTTCTCGTCCAGATCCTAGAGGTTTCAGAATGTACAGAAGTCTTGGAGGATTGTGCAAAATGGTACATTTATTCATTCTAAAAAGAGGGTGGCTGCATGAACTGCACACTGCCATCCTGAATCAGCTGGAAGCAGAATTTGGAAAATGAAGTGCTGAAGATTTACTACCATCAGTGATAGTCTCTGAAACCTGCTCACCTCCTTCACATAAGTAGCTCCTCTGAAATCAATGGGATAGCCCACATTAGGAAATGAACAGGACATGTGGAAGATCAAGGCAAACTGCCCAGTGATCAGACAAGCAACTCCTTTGGTAACTGCAATGCCCACCTAAACTGGCCTTTCATTAAGTAGCATCTCCTCTACCCAATTCTATCAAACTAGATATGTTAGCTAGTCTATTTGATGAGATAAATGATTGGCAGCATTGGGTGGCTGGCACTTTAACACTGACACTCCAATGAGTACATAGGGTGTCTTCCACTGTATCATATTTACAATAGCCCTCATACATGGAACCCAATAGGGACCCAACAGGGGACCCAATCGGTGCATAACACTATTACTCTCACACCATCTCATTCTGATGAGACAGGCACCAGGAAGAAAAATAAATTGAATCCAAATCGAAATGAGTAAGACTTACATA
This sequence comes from Pelodiscus sinensis, assembly GCF_052426305.1. Lineage (NCBI taxonomy): Eukaryota > Metazoa > Chordata > Testudines > Trionychidae > Pelodiscus > Pelodiscus sinensis. The sequence continues at coordinate 33,365,267 of NC_143065.1, forward strand.
ACTTGAGAGCGTGAGCGAGAAACTAGAATTGGAAGCTCTTCTCAAGGTTTCCAAGGTAGCGAGTAGCAGCTCCTTATAAAGCATGTCCTATCGCTGCATTTCAATTTGTATTAGTTTCCTTTCTGCTCCTGATGAAATAAAAAATCTTTCCGGTAAATAGATTAAAATAACAGGGAGAGGATCAGAGACATGGCTTGGGACCTTTGGCCTCGGATGACTGGTTGTTCTGACATCTTGACATCTATTTCATCTCATCTTATACTATGCCATTTCATTTTACAGAGTTCAATTACAGGCAGGTCATCTGTAATTTTGTGTGTAAAGGAAGGGGTGAAAATCATGATTTTTAAGTCCTGGCGCCTGGTCTAAAGCTGCAGATCACCTGCCCATCACAAGACTGACTGAAGGAAATTTCTCTCCAACACCACAGTGTGAAGGACATGGGGCTACACGGTAATGCTTCTGGAATGCTTGTCTGATTGTGGCAAGGGACATTTACTGTTTGAATATGTTGGTTTAGTTTAATAGCAGGCTGTTGGAAAAACCAGCAGGGAGGCAAACAATAACTGGCGATAAGGCATGTCTCAGCAAACACTTGTGGAGCTGTTGCAATGGAACGGCAGTTGGCTCAAAGAGATTAGCCGGACTGGTTTTGTCAGCAGAGTCCGCACCTGGAACACTGAAAGGCAAAGAATGTCTGCAAGGTTCAGAAAGATTCTTCGGCCAAATATCAGGTTGTTGTCAGTGAGCTGTTGGTGGGGGGGGCGGGGGGGAGAAAGGGGGCACACTGATATTTGCAACACCCGCTGAGTAAATGAAGAAGCTAAGCCTCCCAAGGTTCTCCATTCAGCATGGAAGGACTTAGGTAAGATTGACATGAGTTCAGAATTTTGGTTGTTTTAAAAAAATCCCCTTCTCTTTTGTTAGTTGGATTCCTAGGCTATGTCTACACTCGTGGCTTCTTGCACGAGTAATATGCAAATGAGGCTAAGCGTGGAATATTGCTGAGCCTCATTTGCATACCTAATGAGCCACCATTTTTTTCAGAGGAAGCTCTTGCACAAGAAGGAGCGTCTACACTGCCCCTTCTTGCGCAAGAAAAACCCTCTTGCGCAATGCCATTACACCTATTACTTTTCAGGAAGAACGGCATTGCGCAAGAGGATTTTCTTGCACAAGAAGGGGCAGGGTAGACGCTCCTTCTTGCGCAAGAGCCTCTTCTGAAAAAAAAGTGGCATATTAGGTATGCAAATGAGGCTCGGTGATATTCCACGCTTAGCCTAATTTGCATATTACTCGCGCAAGAAGCCACGAGTGTAGACATAGCCCTACTGTTAAGAGCCTACTGTCTTGGTTTGATAAGGCTGTCCAGTCACAGTATGCACCACTGGTCACACATTCCTGAGAGGAAGAACTATAGGTCCTCAACCTGGTGTGACAAGGCCCCCTCTTACTTAATCAAAAAACAGGACTATGTAACACTTTAAAGACTAACAAGATGCTTTATTAGGTGATGAGCTTTCGAGGGCCAGACCCACTTCCTCAGATCAAATAGTGGAAGAAAATTGTCACAACCATATATACCAAAGGATACAATTTAAAAAAATGAACACATATGAAAAGGACAAATCAAATTTCAGAACAGAAGAGGGATGGGGGGGGGGAGGTAAATGTCTGTGAGCTAATAATATTAGAGGTGATAATTGGGGAAGCTATCTTTGTAATGGGTAAGGTAATTAGATTCTTTATTCAAACTCAGGCGTAAAGTGTTGAATTGAAGCATGAATGACAGTTCAGAGGATTCTCTTTCAAGTGCAGTCTTAAAAGGCCTTTGAAGCAGGATGCAGGTCCTTTCCGGTTGAAATGGAAAGAAACTGTCCCAGTAGGAACAGACTCACTGTGGCCCCGGCTCCAGATGCAGCACACCCCTCTTACTTAGGCCTCCACCCAGCAGGCCTCTCGCTCCTAACTCCAGAATTTGGGGTCTGCAGCAGGTCTCTGTGGAAGGGAGCCCGGCCACGACTCCTCAGATTCCCTCCCTAACCGCTTCTGCCTAATGCTGTTATGAAATGTTCTCTCTAGCTTTTTGCTCCCTGTATCTCCACCACCTCTCTTCCGTCCATCTTCTCACTCCCTCCAGCTACCAACTACTGAGGCTTTCAAAGGCCCTCAGTTAGCCAGCAGAGGAGTCAACTGGCCCCAATCTGCCTGAGCCAGCTCCCTCCCAGCCGCATTTAATCAGCCTTCAGCCCTCCGCTTCTAATGACTGGTTTTTACCCTTTTTGGGCTGCCTTTTTTCCTCTCTGCGGCAGCTCCCTGGCCTGACCCTGCCACACTGGTCAGACTACTGGGTAAGCATAGACCAGTGGTTCCCAACATTTTTTATACTGGGGATTGGGCAAACCCATTCACAAACTTTTGACGGATGAACAACATTTTATTTGCATACTTGCATATTCATTATGCAAATAACGAATACGCAAATATACAACTAAAATGTTGCTGTTCCACCAAAATATATGCCCCAGGCCCCTCATACTTCAACCCTGACCCCTGCACTCCCCCCTCATCTTATGTTATTCAGCCACGGCCACTAGAGCAGTCACCCGCTGGGTGGCCTTGGCCTCAGCCTTGGCTACTGGAGCAGGCTCAGGCCCCCCACCATGCAGCCACAGCAGTTCCTAGCCCCCTGGCTGGAGCAGGCCCCGGACACCCACCACACGGCCTCAGTTGCCCCGCCCCAGCGCCATAGCTGCTCTCCACGTGGCCCCGCCAGCTGGGCTGCCTTGTGGCTGCCGGAGCTGGAACCAGGACCACAGCGAGGCTGCCCCAGTAAGAACAGCCTCACTGTGGCCCCAACTCCAGCCGCAACACACCCAGCCGCCAGTCACCTCACTCACCCTGCTGCTGGGTGCGGAAGCAGACAGCAAGAGAATTCTCTTATGGGAAACTCCAGCGGGTGGGGCTAATTAAAAGCTGAGAGTGCGACCTGGCAATGTGCCACGGCCCAGCAGGCAGGGCTTTGTGGCCCACTGCCTGTCCATGGACTGGCAGTTTGGAATCACTGGCATAGACAATATACAGACCACTGAAGCCCAGGGCCAGGTCTGACGGGGAGGAATTGTGGGATTCCACCCCAATGAAAGTAAAGGTATGAGGCTCAACCCTAGTGGAGGAGCCCTCAAAGAGAACAGAGAAGGGTCAGAGATGCAGCTAGCCTTTACCCGGGACAGACAGAATAGAAAGATACCCTTTAAGATGGAAAATTCCTTTCGTAGGGTAGGCTTCCTGCCAATCTCTTCCCTATCTAACCAACATGAGATTGGTCCCCCTAGTACACTTGCAATGCTTTCTCTGGTTTTAAATAGGTCCAAAAATGGCCTCCCTCACTTCCTTTAGCACCATTTTAGGGGCTAACAAATATGTTGCATTTAACAGTTATCTATTTGTGGTCTAGGTGAGAAAAGGGGCTGTCACGTTAACTCATGGGCAGCAAATGGTGCACACATTTCCCCTCCATAAAATGGCAATGCGTGCAATGTACATGAGTCCCGATGCCATCTTCCGTACTCTGCTTGTGCCCTTTCGTTGCTAGGAGTGATGTCATAAACAGAGAATGATCTTTTCCTTCAGGGAACATGCTACCTAGGAGCGGTCTGTGATGGCCCAAAGAGCAGTGCTCCTGACCTGAGAGCATGTGACACCTCCTCCTGCTACAATATGGAGATTCCTGTTAAGGGATCATAGGCCTTTGTATTAGGGCCTATCCTAGGAACACAGAATAGACTGTGATAGGGAACTCTGTAAGTTTGTACTGAATCGAGAGCCAGTGTAGCCTACTGCTGAGCTGACTGGAGGGACTGGAACACTGTTAGATCTATGTCCCCATGAGACAGTTTTCTCACCCATTAAGCTTGCTGGCTTTCTAGGGAGCCCCTCTGCCTGGGGCTATGTCTAGACTATGGGGTTTTTCCAGAATACCTCGGATATCCTGGAACAACTCCGCCGCATCCAGGGAACGCGTCCGCTCTTCTACTTTTTTGTGTGGAAGAGCAGACATGTTCTTTCAGAAGCCTTGTCTTTCTCCTCCCATGAGGAAGAAGGGATCTTCTGAAAGAGGAGGATTTTCTGAAATTTGGCCCAGTGTAGACGGGCCAAATTTCAGAAAAGCCTCTTCCGAAAAAACTGTCGGAAAAAGGTACACAAATTGTGGAGCGCAATTTGCGGACCTTTTTCTGATAAAGCCTCGTAGTGTAGACGTAGCCTGAAGCGGGCTCTTTTTCTCCTGTTAGCAGAACCCAGAGAGGATGAATGCTGATGAAAACCCCTTCCCATTGACTTCCATGGATCAGGCTGCAAGTTACTCACGGTCCCACTTCTATAAGAATGAATCACAATCAATGCACTGATGCTTTGTGGTAGCAAAATGCATCATTTTACACAGGTCCAACAAACCCATAAACCATTTGGTTTGCTAAACTTAATTTCCCAGCCCTCTGGAGGCATACCAATGAATTCCTCAATGGATTTTTGTTAGCGAGCTTAACTTGATCTTGTCAGCCATTCTAAAGATTTTTTTTCAGTTATTTTATTGTTTTGTGAATAAATCCCATTTCCCCCCGCCATCCAGTCTCCCAGATAATACACTCTAGACATGTCTACACTAGGAAATTATTTCAAAATAACTCAGTTCTAAATAATAACTCCTGAAATAACTATTTCAAAATAAGCTTATTCCCCGAGAAAAGCAGGAGTACAGACTTTGAAATAATCAGCTTGCTATTTTGAAATAATGGGTTTGGAAGTGTGGACGTTCCACTTATTATTTTGAAATAGGGGGGTTATTTTGAAATAACTCCCTAGTATAGACCAGGGCTCTGTAGGCTGGCTTCCCCTCAAGGAGCTCCCCTCTAGAAGCTATTTTCTGTACCTAGATGAGCTGGTTGGAGCAGGAAAGGATTTTGCACATAGGCAGAATTCAGGCATCTTTGTGGTTGATTTTATGGCAAAGGAAACCCTAGCTCTTAAATGACCAAATGCAACCACGACAGGGCTTTCCTCAGTGCCCAAAATAAGCTGATGGTGAATACCTGGCTTCAGCCATGGTCAAAGCAAATGGCTAACTCATGACTTCGGTCAGCCAAGAATCCGAGAATTCTACCATTACCGTCCCATTGGTTCCGCCAAGCACACCACCTCAAGGCTCCTCTCAGATCCAGCCCTACAAATCCTTTTTTCCTGACTGAGGACCTAACTCACCCTTCTTATTGCTACTGTGAGAAGGAAGATGAGATTAATTTTTTCCAGCTAGCCCAACCCTTTTACACTGCAAAACCTGGCACTCAGAGCATGCTGTTATGATCTTTTCATGAAACATTGGGAAAGGTTAACCTCTTCCCTGCCATCCTCTATGAGACTAGACAAATGGGCTTCTCACAGACATATGAGGGAGGAATCTGGCCCCTGGCTTCTGACTTAATATGTTAGCTAAAGTTTCCACACCATACTGCAAGTGCTGAGCAGTGTTGATAGGGCTGGTGGCTGGTCACAGTGGCTTGTCACAATGTGAGAGTTAGAAAATGCAAAAGCTCAGAGGCTCTTCCTCGTACTTATGAAAACCATTTGAGCTGAGAGATCACATTTACCTCGCAGTCTAAAGCCATTTCCAACTGCTTTCTTGGTTCTCAACAGGTTGTAGAGAGACATTTTATCACTCTGATGACTTATTATTTCTCTATGTTGCACTAGTATGTAGGAGCCCTTGTCATGTACTAGGGCCTCCTTGAGCTCAGTATTGCACAGATGTAGAAACATGCCTCAAGGAGCTGACAATCTAAGAATAAGACAAGAGATACAGACAGACAGATGGGGGAACACAAGGAGATGGAATGACAGTACCGTCCAACTCATGGGCACCAGTATCAGTGCACTAGCAAATATTTTGTAGGCATCACCAGGGCTGGTGACAGACTTCGTTGGGCCAAGGGCAATATGGCGGGAAGGTTCAGCCCTGGACCTTGGGTGAGAGAGGCAGGGCTAGGGGCTAGCTTTCCCCAGCCAGCCTTTAGTGGTGTCCAGACCACAACATGTGGGACTCTGGCAGCAATTTAAATGTCCTGGGGCTCCAACTGCTGGGCCCTTTTAAACCACCAAGCAATGGAGCTACTGCTGCTTTTTCCCTTTTGACTCCCCCACCCCCAGGAGCAGCATCACAACAGAGGAGAGTTTTAAGGACAACAATGAGGTAAGTTGGCAGCCATTTGTGGAGAGCTCCTCCCAAGCGTTGACACTTTGCTGCCAGGACAGTGTATTGATTGACATCATGACTGTGCTCACTCCTTATGAAACTCCTGCTATGGTTATGCTTCCAGCTCCTAGCAGGGACTGGCATGTGGGAGCTGAGCAGACACAGCCGTGCTTCCCAATCTGAAATGTGTCGAGCGGCAAAATAAAAATCAAAGGAAGATGGGGAAAGGCCCATCCTGAAAAATGTCGAGTGGCCCTGGCAATGTACCATGTGTCCTCCTCTTCCATTCAAGCTAAGAGCAGGGGAGGGGCCTGACACCTCACAAGAAGGGCATGAAACCCAGCAAGATCAGGCCTAAAAAGTCTATTGATACTGGTGAGTTCTCCGACTGAGATTTTCAGAACAGCTCACCCCTTCCCTCTCCCCCCAATATTTGTGACTTTGGAATTAGGCTGACGCTGAGAGAGAACAGACAGAGCCTTCATTTGCACTCAGACCATCTCTGCCAGGAACTTCCTCCCTCAGATATTTTATTTTAAAATAGGCTGCTTTTTTTTTTCTGTCCGCTCTTTCATTTTTGGAGCCTGATCCCTACAGTCCTTCATTAATAATGAATTAGTCCCACTCCTAAAGGAACCGTTTCTGTTCCATCCTTCCTCAGGCAAAATGTTCTTGAGCTATAACAGTCCTGACTCATTTTTTCCCTCAAACTGCACTCCGATTAAAGTGCAGGAGTGTTTTGCCTGAGGAAGGAATGAGACCCTCAGGACTGCTGGGCAGGATGGAGGTCTGAGTTAGCCCTTCAAGATTAGGCCCATTAACTCTTCTGATAATTAAGCATGAAATAATGGCAGATTTCCAGCACCTTCTGTGGAGAGGAGACTGCTTGATCCAATGGTTTTAATGCAAGAAGCCTTTAATATCTGATCTAGCCTGGCTAACAAACCAGTGGCTTTTTCATTGGTTTATAAATATCTGCTTTAAGTGCAACAGTCTAGCCCTTTAGTCTTGGCCTTAAATGTGCTATTTCTGGACTGCGCTGGTGACTGACATATTCCTGCTCTATGAGTTATCTCACATCCTCGTAAGACGGGGGCTCTGATTTATAGGCTCCTAGCCTGGGAAATATACACATTTCTTTTTTGAAGCCAGACTGCATGGGATGTTACATGGGAACGGTAACCTGGCAATGGGGGAGAGGAGTGAGAATGAGAGCTGGGTACTGCGCAGCTTTAATGCATGTTAAACAAAAGGCTGATATGAAAGAATTATTTGATCAGCTGGCATCTCAAATATTGGTCTAGAAGAGATGAGTATTTATAGACCCAGGCTGCACCAGCCCTGCTTAAAAATACTGTCAGAAGACAGTGGGAGAGCTTGGATTACAACATACAATATGAAATAGGTAATCAACTTTGTAACCTTCTAGACTGCAAGCTGTTCAGGGCAGGAAACACAATATTCCCCTCTAATTAGGGAGCATATGCTCATTTTTCCTCACAGTGATCCAACCAAAGGCAGAATTACCAATCAGGAGACTATCTGCCAGGATACTGATAGTATGTGTGTATGTTTAGACAAAGCAATATTGAGAAAACTTAAGGACCTCAACTTGTTTTCCTTGCTGTAAGTAGCGCAATACTGGCGCTTTCCATTTTATTCATCCAAAACCAGGATTTCAGAATACTTTTGGGAATAATTTTTTAACCTTTGTGAAAGCTACTTCATCCCACGAATTTTACTGGTACATAATATACTTGTCAACACTTAGAAATATCTGTTGTATCTATTTCAGGCACAGGGGTGCTGGAACAATTTTTTATAGTGGAGGGGAAATTTGTTGAACCCTACTGGAAACCCTGTAGCTAATGGAAATCGCTTTCAAATCAGGGGGTTCTGGAGCACTCCCACCCCCACAAGCTCAGTTTTAGCACTTATGTTCAGAGATGGGTGTAGATAAATCTAATGCACACTGTATGCTTCATGCATCAATGTGATATAGGTGCTGCATCAATATTTATCACTTAATAAATAGTTCATGTTTTTCAAAGTGCCTCACAGCAATATACAGCATAGAGCAGGGGTGGGGAAACTAAGGCCCGGGGGCCGGATGTGGCCCCCGGCTTGCCTGGATCTGGCCTCCAAGGCTCAGGACCCCTCCCCAGCATTGGGGAGCCTGCGCTGGAACTCCAGCCCCCCTGCCTCCACCATGGGGCTGGAGCACACACAATCTATGAGGCTGGGTCTCCGTAGGTTCTGGTGTGTGAGGGAAATGTGGGGAGTGTCCTTCTCCTTCTTGGTCAGCAGTCATGTCAGTGAGGGTTTGTTTATTCATTTGGCTTCTCATTTGTGAGGGACCCAACTGATTTTTCTGCGGGTCAGCAGCCCCCAACCCAAAAAAGGTTCCCCACCCGTGGCATAGAGTATTGGAAAGACATGTGAATTTGATAAATATTTCACTGATTCACTGACACAGGATTCACTGGATAATGATCCTTCCTTCTGCAACATGAACAGACATGGCAATGCCAAGAAGTCCTCTGTGATCGCTAGGGCAGTAACTGCAGATGTGGTGCAGGACAAAATTCAGCATCTGGGAAAGGGAGTTCACTGGTGGCTGTTTGACAAACAACAAAGATGGATTTTGTTTTGAGAAAATGTTAAAACAATAGCACTAATTTTTGGCTCAAATTTCAAAAATTTTATCCTAAAAAAATGCCATGAGAAGTATTTGCATTGATTTCACAGACTGTAGCATTTAGCACTTTTTTCTGTCATTTCATATGCATGTTTTTGTTGTTGTTTACAGACTATGAACAATAATTCCCCTTAGCCAGCCAGAGAAGCTGGGTTACTTTACATAATTGGAATGGTGCATAGCAGCCAGAACATACCAGTTCATCTGGCTCACCCACTGTGAAATGTCATGCAGCAATTCTGCAGAAAACTTTCAAACAAAAACTAGTAAATACAAATCAATTAACACTCGGTTTCAGACCTCCGCTCATAGTGTGGAAGAAGTTGAGCATATTTCTGGTAACTCATGGGAAAACCTCATTGAAGACCTTTCGTGTTTGCTGCAAATAATGTCATCCAAAACTATTAGCCAAGCTAATACAGGTACTGGTTGTATATTACCCATTTGTATATTACCCATAGTCTGTGCTTATGTGCAGCTTATTGTATTAAGTGTGTCTGTTTATCAACAAATAGATTTTACCCTTAATACTTAACTGTCTGATGTTGGAAAAAATAGCTCAGACAGTACAGTATTAATTTAAACTCAGATTGCAAAGCATTACTCTTAACCAGGAGAAAGATACTTTAATCACTTCTTTTTTTAAATAGACAGCAATTTAACAAGGTATTATTGTCTGTACCTTAGAATAAACAATATTGTTTGGAATTGTGCATTGTCTCTTTAAATACTGACCACATTTCTTACAGTGAGAAAAAAGAGAGGATGATATATATTTCTAATTATAACCAGCTTGGATCTTCCATATTTGACTTGGCTTCCTGCTGGCTAGAGGGTTGTGCCAACAGTTTTTGCATTAAAAGCAAAGGAAATAAATGTATGTCAAATGGAACTAACTCTCATAGGACAGCTCATATGGTTACTGTTTGTAAAACACTGTGAAGATGTGAAACATTTTATAAATTATAAGTGTTATTATTAATGATGATCAGCTCAGGTAGGTAACATTTGTATAGCTATGATATGAGTTGCGGGGAGCTGTTGCCTGGATTATGTAAAATAACCATCAACCCAGCTTCTCTGGATGGCTAAGGGCGATTATTGCTCATGACTTGTAAAACAAAACAAAAAATGCAAGTGAATTTACATCAAAAAAGCAAAGTGATTAGAGTATCAACTTATATAAAGGGAAATGAGAATTAAGAACAGTCCTAGTACTCCAGATTTCTGGGTGTGACACACTGGCTACATCTGGACAGGCATGATTTTCCGCAAATGCTTTTAACGGAAAAGTTTCTCTGTTCAAAGCATTTGTGGAAAAGAGAGTCTAGATTGGCACGGACGCTTTTGCGCAAAAGCACGTTTTGTGGAAAAGCGTCCGTGCCAATCTAGACGCGGTTTTGCGCAAGAAAGCCCCGATCGCCATTTTCGCTATCGGGGCGTTTTTGCACAAAACGGTTCTCAGCTGTCTACACTGGCCCTCTTGCGCAAAAGCATTTGCGCAAGAGGACTTTTTCCCGAACGGGAGAGTCATTGTATTTGCAGAAGAACATTGACAATCTTACATTAGATCGTCAGTGTTCTTGTGCAAATTCAAAGCGGCCAGTGTAGACAGCTGGCAAGTTTTTCTGCAAAAGCAGCCACGGAAAAACTTGCCAGTCTAGACGCAGCCACTGTGCTTATATGTATTTTATTACACAAGTTGAACATAAGAACATAACAATGGCCGTACTGGGTCAGACTAAAGGTCCATCTAGCCCAGTGGCCTGTCTGCCGACAGTGGCCAGCACCAGGTGCTCCAGAGGGGGTGGACCGAAGACAATGATCAAGCGATTTGTCTCCTGCCATCCATCTCCAGCCTCTGACAAACTGAGGCCAGGGACACCATTTCTATCCCCTGGCTAATAGCCTTTTATGGATCTAACCTCCATGAAATTATCTAGCTTCTCTTTAAACTCTGTTATAGTTCTAGCCTTCACAGCCTCCTCTGGCAAGGAGTTCCACAGGTTGATTATGTGCTGTGTGAAGAACTTTCTTTTATTAGTTTTAAACCTGCTACCCATTAATTTCATTTGGTGCCCTCTAGTTCTTATATTATGGGAACTAGTAAATAACTTTTCTTTATTCACCCTCTACGCACCACTCATGATTTTTTATACTTCTGTCATATCCCCCCTCAGTCTCCTAAGTTGCATCCATTAAGCAAATGAGCAGTTGAGACTTCCCTTTATTTTAAGTTAAATCTATTCATATTGTTATACCTTCCACTTTCAACTAAGAATTTTACAAAAAGGAATGAACTGTGCCAATAGCACTATGAAGTAGGTTAATATTATCATTTTCCTAGTACAGACTGGTAAACTGAGTTACAGACTTATCACATGACTTTTCCAAGGTCATGTAGGGAATGAATGGCCAAGTCAGAATTACTGCTCAAGTTTCTTGACACATCCTAGGCCCCTATTCTAACTAGACCCTGTTTCCGCTGGGCTCCAGGAAACATTCTGATACTGCGTCACTTGCATTTAATGAGTTAGAAAAAACAGCAGGATTTCATGGTTCAGTGGGACTCTTGATAGTTGATCAGGGCATGTCAAGTTTAATTGTTATATTGGACATGACAAAAATTAGGCTGTGTCTAGACTGGAAAGTTTTTCCGCAAAAGCACCTGCTTTTGCGGAAATACTTGCCAGCTGTCTACACTGGCCACTTTGAATTTGCACAAGAACACCGACGATCTAATGTAAGGTTGTCAGTGTTCTTCCACAAATACTCTGATGCTCCAGCTCAGGTACAAGCCCTCTTGCGCAAATGCTTTTGCGCAAGAGGGCCAGTGTAGACAGGTAAAAAACTGTTTGCGCAAAAAAGCCCCGATGGCGAAAATGGCGATCGGGGCTTTCTTGCGCAAAACCGCGTCTAGATTGGCATGGACGCTTTTCCGCACAAAGTGCTTTTGTGCAAAAGCATCCATACCAATGTAGACGCATATGCTTTTAATGGATTTTGTGGAAAATCATGCCAGTCTAGACGCAGCTTTAGTGTTTTCATACTAAATATGCTCAAGCTCAGGTACGATATGATCTGTCCTTGATTTTTTCCCCCCTCTTTCATTTTGTCTTTATAGTGTTTGCATCTAATGGGTGTGATCCCCCTCTGTGTTACCCTAGTTTTACGCTGTTGTAAATCCATGTAGACAAGAATTACACTGGCTTTAAACTAGGTGCAAAGGTGAGTCAGGGCCCCTTAAATGTGTGCTCTAAGCCCTGGGATCCTAATGAGACCATATCACCATCAAGACAGCACAATAACATCAGATATAATGACCTTCACAAACAAGCAAAGACCATCCATGCTTGATATGTTCTATTTTATTTTAGTTTATCCCATATTCCAGCCCCCCCCCCCCCCCCCCCCGAGGCTAATCTAGTTCAAATAAACAGCTGTTAATTTTTCATTAAAATGATTGTATTTTATTGCCCTTCAGATGAAATAGTTTAGCCAATGTTTCTCACCAAGTTCCACTGACTTTTCAGTATTGTCCCCTTGTTTTAGATGTGTGCCAGGGTAATGAATCTAATCTCTCGTTGCAGCTTTTCTATAACTGTGAAAATGTCTCTAAAATCCCACATGCCTCTTTGTTTTCCAATGAGAATCAACCCAGTTCCACGGCTTTTTCCTGCTCAAGAGTATAGATTCCTCCATGCACCTCCCCCAGGGTAATCATCTCCTGCTTGGATGCTAGTACCACTCACAGGGAGCCAAAATATGCCTTACACGCTATCAGTTTCACCTCTTCAACTTTGTTTCTCGCCCTCTGCTGATGCCAACTATTTTTCCCTTCTTTTGCAGCATCTGTGCACCAGGCTCCAGTGACTTTTCACAATAACATTAAATGTTTTTCCTGATCCTCATTCAACTTGACATACACCCCACTTCAGTTTCTTGTGCCCAGGCTAATTATTTTATATTTTTTCTACACTGAATCACATTTGCCATCTGTTGGCCCGATTGCCTTAAATGATCCAAACTCTTTAGAGTCTAATTGCCCTATTGCTCATTATTTGCTTGCTTGCTTTCTCTTGCCTGTTTTCATCAGATCAGCAAATAATAATACTTCAGGTTTTTACATTGCACCCGTCGCCTTGGTTTCTGGTGCCTCAAACACTGAAGCTATCGACTTCAGAAGATGGCTATCATCCCCGAGCCTGTGGCTACATATTCATGCTTAACACAGTGTCACTGATTCAGGGATTTCCCTTCACCTCCCATGGGGGTGTATATCCCCCCAAATTTCCCCAACACCCCCCCCAGTTTTGTGAACTATGGTGCCATACAGCCCACCTTCACCCTCACAGTCTCACCCCTAATTGGCCCTGACACCCTCCCCTGTAAATTCGACCCCCCCTCCAATTTCAATTCCTGGGGAGGCTACTGCGCTGATTGCTGGTTTGGGACCATAGTATACAAAATAAGCCCTAAACTCAAAGTGATGCTGATGCTCTAGTGCACTGTTAAAACGATGCCTCAGAGAAGAATTTCAAGGCAGAGACTCTGGCTTTGATTTTATACAGCTGCTTTCATGAAAAATATCCCAAGCCCCAGCTCATGATGGTTTCGTCTCTGGATAGCTAATTCACTTTTGTGAAGAGCAGGGCGGGATTAAAAGGGAACTGGAAAAATTAAAAGGTGGCTGAATATTCTGACTGATTAATGTTTCTTTTCTCTCTCTCCAGGATCAGAGACTGCATAAAATCAGCTTCAACTTGGAAAGCTAGGGACCTAGGTGCTTGAGTCCCTAGTGGGATGAAAAATGATGTCCATATTTCTGAACTAAAGGTGGTCAAATAGAGGCCAGTCTGGTCAAGACTCAGTGTAGTTAGAGCTCACCAGTATTCTAAGTGATGGTAGTGACGCTCAGTTGAAGTGAGTCTACACAGCACAGTTATTTTGAAATAACGGCCATTGTTTCGAAATAACGAGAGCATCTACACAACAATTCCGTTATTTTGAAATAATTTCAAAATAACATACAGGTTATTTCAAAATCGGTAAATGTTATTTCACAAGGAATAACGCTTATTCCAAAACAGCTATTTCAGAATAGCAGTAGTGTGGACACTCCACTGCTGCTATTTCAAAATAGCTCCTCCCCAGAGCCATTCAAAGTAATTACTCTCTAGCGCTTCCTGGGGCTCTAAATTGAGGTAGTGCGTCTGCATTAGGGAATCCTGCCTCAGACTAATTTTGAGGCTTCTCAGTAGTGTAGTCATGATATTTTGAAATAAGCTATTTTGGAAAAAAAATCCAAAATAGCTTATTTCTCAATAAGCGTGCTGTGTAGGCATACCCTTATACGCCAAGCTAGTGGGCTCATTTTCAAAGGCGTGGAGGCACTTAGGCCCCTTTGAGTTCGATGGGATTGTGAGCACGCAGTTCTTCTGAAAATCTGGTCTGAAATGTGGCCTTTGGACTCCTCGCAAATTTTTTGTGTGGCTTTGAAGTTAGCAAAGTTGCCTTAAAGTTTTGGATCTATGGGACCTGTCAGCTTTAGCCACTGCTGTTCAAAAGACGAGAAGGATTTTCATAAACCATCATAATGCGAAAGGAATTCACAGTTGGTTTCTTTCTTTCATTTTAACTTGAAGAAGTCGAAAAAGATCAATTGTAGGCAATCTGAAACATAATTATCCTCCTGGGAAAGCCTTCTGTCTTTCTGATATCTGGCACTGTGAAATCAGCTGAGAGAGGCAGCAATGTGGTGTCTAAGGTTAGTTAAAGTTTGTAAAAGACACAGACTAGTATTGACAGTACAATCACCAGACTAGAGAAATTCATGTTGTTCACTTCCAGAGGCAGAGCCTATTAATAAGCGAGGAGAAGGATGAGCGTAGCAGGTCGGATTTCACATTTGTGCTGGTGTAACGCTATTGCAGTGGTTCCCAACCTTATTGAGCATACGGACCCCTTTTCAATCTATTAAAATTTCACAGACTTTCCCCGCTTCTTGGGGGAGGAAAGAATAAGGAAAAGAAAAGTAAGTGATGGGCCTGACCCTTATTTTTAAACTTTCCACCAACCCTCTGCAGTACCGTCATGGACCATCAGGGGTCCCTGAACCACAGGTTGGGTACCACAACTCTACTGGATTCACTTGACTTATTCTTTATTTACAATGGGCTATCTAAGGGCAGAATCTGTCTCAGTGCATGAGATGGGACATAGCTATCATACCGCCGCCTCCTTCATGAACACAGAGCACTCTGAGTTGTAAACACCAGGGTGTACTTTATTGAATGTGTCTCGATCTCTCCACCAAATCCATCCTTTGCACCGTTTTCCAGCTTTCTAGCCTCTTTTCCCAGGAAAGGGAGTTGAGTTGTCTCTCCTCAACATATTCCTCACCTCCACTCCTACCCCTGTTCCTTTTCTGCCACTCTCTCTCCTTGACCACTTCCTTTCTGTACTCTTTTAAAATCACTTGCCTGTTAATGGGCTAACTGACCCCATAACATCTTAATGACAGTCTGGGCTAATTATCAAACACACCCGGATCAATCAGGCCTTCGGCAGAAAGGGAAGCACCTAACTGGCTCAAGCACCATCTCTAAGCACGCTGCCACTATGGGAATAACAGATGGGTTGGCTATCTGCAGGTTCGTGGGAAGACTCTTCAAGACCCCCTCACCATTCACTTGCACAATCTATCCATTCCTCACTAACATGCAAATGAATCCATTGTGACTAAGGCTTTCCTTGCAATGAAAACTGGAGTGGGGAAAACCAACAGCCATCTGCAGTGAAATGTAGGCCTGATTTTCCCATACAGTCCCTGTTCATTAATCTGGTCTTTCTTGGTGAGGTCAGGTCCAATGCCCAGGGTCCCAGTGTCATTTGCCCTCGGTCTAGTGGTAATACTTTCCTCCAGAGCTGATAAAAATGGGAATTTCTGTTCTGTGGAAAATTGAAACATTTCAACATTTTCGTTCTGAAGCTGAACTATCCAAAAAAAATTTCAGCATGAAAAGTTCTGGAAATTTTGTATTCAGAAATCTCAAAATATGTTAGATGTTTTCTATCAAAACATAATCTTTTAACATTCACAAATCAAAACGCTTTGTTTTGGGTCTATTCAGCATTGAGTTGCCACAGTGTCTGATGGGAGGTGTAGTTCAGATGCCCTTTGTTCCCATTCCCCACAATGGACTAGACTCCCCAGCTGGCCTTATGCACTGTGGAAGTGGGAAGAGACCAGATTACATCATGGGAGGTGTGGTCCAGCTAAAGAATTTGGTCCACTGGGAAGAACAGGAGCATGAGGCACCGGAAATTGAGGTCCCATGAGGCACTATGGCAGCTCACGTGAACACTGGGACCCTGGGCATTGGACTGACCTCACCGAGAAAGACTTTCACTTTCTTTTCCCACAAGATTTTCTTTTCTACCTCACTTCACAAATGCAATAAGTAGAAGCCTGAGAAAAATTAAAATCCTGTTCAAATGGTACCCACCAGTTTAAATGTGATGCTACTGGCACTTACAAAGCAGATAGTCTATGGTCTTCCTCATCTTGATAGCACTGCGCTGTAATCTCTTTGTGGAAGTTAACAGTTCTCAAATAATTTCTCCAAAGTATGAAGCACAAGGAGGCTTTCCTTCCACCTGAGCCAATGTATGTCCCTTTTCCTCTTCACTTAGTAAGAACATTAATTAGGGTCAGTGGGACAACCCCCCCCCCCCAATCTTTCCTCCCTTTGTTTGGGGTCCCCAGAGATCCTATTACACTTTCCTAGGATACAGCTGCAGTACTGGGGGTTCTATTGTTATTCCCATCCTTCTCTGTTCCTAGGACTTCAACACATCAGCTATACAGGGAATCTTTAATGTCCTCCTGCCTCCATTCTTTATATCTTTTAAATACAGGAATCTATTCTTCTCCCATGGATTGGCAACATGTGTGTCTCCAAGGGCAGAATTTAGTCTTTGGGGTGTAATATGCAGGGTACCTTGTGTTAAATATTTGTGTGTGTGTGTGTGTGTGTGTGTGTGTGTGTGTGTGTGTGTGTGTGTGTGTGTGTGTGTGCAAGAGAGAGAGAGAGAAAGAGAGAGAGAGAGATGGCACAAACAGAAGATGCAGTGATGAGGACAGCAGCAATTTTCAAATGGTGATAAGTTCATCTCAAAGAGATTCAGAGGTTCTGATAGGATGTTTAACTTAAGGAACTGAATGGACATCTTAACAAGATCAGGCAGGCATCCTGGTTCTGAATGAATTGGAAACACATGCATAAAATCCCTTTTACAACACATTTCAATAATTCCTAAAACTCAGCTGCCTCTGACATGACTCTTTGCACTTCTTCCCCAGTCTTCATCTTGTGTCCCAGAGCCTTGAATAACTAAATCCTTCATCCATCACACAGCCTCTAACCTGAAGTTTGGTGATGATTCCATATTGTTCCTGCATGAGCAAAAACACTGGGGCATTCTTGCTTCCAGTCAGATCTTTCCCCAAGAACCATTGTATGTTGTACCCATCCATGCACAAAGCCAATTTCTCCCCATCTTCAGAGGACCAGGCCTGACTTTTTTCTCCCCTATAGTAACAATGAGTAGTCTTGCCCTTAGAGACCTTAGAAACTAACACATACACATACACACATATGCTTTCGTGGGCAAAACCTACCTCCTCAGATGAGCAAAGTAGAAAGAAAAGGGGGGACCCTGATAAATTGTGAGGGTCCCCCCTTTTCTCTAAGGGTATATCTACACAGCAGGGCAAAAGTCGAATTAAGCTGTGCAACTTCAGATACATCAGTTGCGCAGCTGAAGGTGAAATAGCTTAATTCGGCTTTTGGCGCTGTCTACACAGCAGGAAGTCGAAGGAAGAACACTCTTCCTTTGACTTCCCTTACTCCTTGTGAAATGAGGGTTACAGGAGTTGGAGTAAGAAGTCCTCCAGCTCACCATTATTTTGAAATAATGGCTTGCTGTGTAAATGCGCTCCTTGTTATTTCGGAATAATGTCAGTTATTCTGAAATAATACTGCTGTGAAGGCATATTCTAAGGTGCTACAGGACTAGGCAGCAAATGAAGTCAATAATACCTGGGCTGCATACACAAGTGTCTCATATAACAGATGGTGGTGTGATGGCCCTTTGTTCTATAGCTCTGGTAGGACTCCATAGCTACGTCTACACTGGCATGATTTTCCGGAAATGCTTTTAACGGAAAAGTTTTCCGTTAAAAGCATTTTCAGAAAAGAGCTTCTAGATTGGCAGGATGCTTTTCTGCAAAAGCACTTTTTGCGGAAAAGCGTCCATGCCAATCTAGACATGCTTTTGCGCAAAAAAGCCCCGATCGCCATTTTAGCCATCGGGGCTTTTTTGCGCAAAACAGTACTGTGCTGTCTACACTGGCCCTCTTGCGCAAATGATTTGCGCAAGAGGGCTTTTGCCTGAACGGGAGCAGCATGAGATCTTACATGAGATCATCAGTGTTCTTGAGGAAATTCAAGCGGACGGTGTAGACAGCTGGCAAGTTTTTCCGCAAAAGCAGATGATTTTGCAGAAAAACTTGCCAGTCTAGACACAGCCCATCTAAGTACTGTGTTGGGTACCCCAATATCAGGAAATGCCAGAGAATGGGAAGTCAATCTGAGGTAAGAGACAAATGTGTGGAAAACTGACTTATGAGGCCAGAGCATATGATTAAACATGTCTAGTCTGCCTAAACGAGAATGACAGGGAAAGATGAGAACCATGTGCCTATGTCTGAAGGGTGTAAATATCAAGGAGGGGAGAAGCACTGAGTAGAGTGGTTGCAGGGGGAAAAACAGGCCTCCAGCATATCCAGAATGGGAAGCGACTGTCTAGGAAGGAGTACGGCAGAAAGGGATCTAGGGGTTATAGTGGACCACAAGCTGAATATGAGTCAGCAGTGTGATGCTGTTGCAAAAAAAGCAAACATGACTCTGGGATGCATTAACAGGTGTGTTGTGAGCAAGACACGAGAAGTCATTCTTCCACTCTACTCTGCGCTGGTTAGGTCTCAGTTGGAGTATTGTGTCCAGTTCTGGGCACCGCATTTCAAGAAAGATGTGGAGAAATTGGAGAGGGTCCAGAGAAGAGCAACAAGAATGATTAAAGGTCTAGAGAACACGATCTATGAAGGAAGGCTGAAAGAATTGGGTTTGTTTAGTTTAGAAAAGAGAAGACTGAGGGGGGACATGATAGCCGTTTTCAGATATCTAAAAGGGTGTCACAAGGAGGAAGGAGAAAACTTGTTCATCTTGGCCTCTGAGGATAGAACAAGCAGCAATGGGCTTAAACTGCAGCAAGGGAGGTTTAGGTTGGACATTAGGAAAAAGTTCCTAACTATCAGGGTAGTCAAACACTGGAATAAATTGCCCAGAGAGGTTGTGGAATCCCCATCTCTGGAGATATTTAAGAGTAGGTTAGATAAATGTCTATCAGGGATGGTCTAGACAGTATTTGGTCCTGCCATGGGGGCAGGGGACTGGACTCGATGACCTCTCGAGGTCCCTTCCAGTCCTAGTATTCTATGATTCTATGATACCCTATGTCAATTGATAACAGAACTATAAAATATATGGGAATGGAAATTGAAAGCATGCTCAGAAGATTTAACACCAGCTAAGTCAACTCTGCTGGGATCCCTTCGCCCCAATCCTGCACTGAGAACCAAGCAAGGGCACTCCAACACTATTCCCAATCCATAGGCAGGGTCTGGGCTTGCATTTGTATCTCTGGGATTTGCAACAGAGAGGCATCACAACAGAATGGGGGAGGGAGGGGCAGTATTTCTGAGAAATAACAGAAGCCTATGCTCTGAAGCAATACATTCCACTCTACACACATCTCCTGATGGAGCAGCTTATGCAGAGATAAATAAGACATGTAATTTCTTGTCAAGCTGTTGCATTTCCCACTGCTCACTCTAACAATTACCCTCTCTCTGCCTTGTATTTTTATTAAACAACTGAAAGGAATTGAATCTCGTAACCTAGCTAGGAAAATTGCTGGGAGACATGAAGAATATCCAGATTTAATTTTCTCTCGTGTCCTTTTTAAGGTGTTTGTGATTAATGCATTTTCATTACAGTAATAAGAGTTGTGGGGTCTGGTGGTTCTTTCCCTGCCTCTCTCACCTTTCAGCAAATAATCTCCTTAGAATCTCCTCCAGGTGGAAACAATTTTGGAATAACAGGGTTAGCTGTGTGCTTATGGATATTCACTCCAATAGTTGTTGGCAAAGAGCAGGCCCAACTTGTTTTCATTGAAGCCAATGGGAATATTGCCATTAACTACAATTTATTTTGTAGGTGAGTTTTTTAGATTCTTATTTTTAAAGCAATTCTAGAAATGAACAATTGCTCCCCTGGTTCACAGTGTCCCTATGTGAATTAGAACCACTGTTTCTTCAGGATGTTTCTCTTTTCTCTGGAGTCTGAGTCACCTGAGGATTCATTTATAAAGAGGCTACATACCTATGACTCTAGTTAGCATTATTACTCATTTCTCTGGCAAGGCCCCTTTCATGGGTATAACTGGCCTGGAGTGTCAGAGCAAGAATATTCATTGCAAAGAGGTATGTTCCTTCTCTTTAAAAATAAATGGGAAAATGCCTACACAAAGTTAACATTTGCTGAATGCTTCAGTATTTCTCTCCACTTCCAAGGCCATAAATAAAATGGACTTAAAAATTCATGACTAAAACTTCAGTGGATTTGGAAATGGGGCATTTCTGATCTCAGGATCAACCTATTATTAAGTGCAGATAATAAAATCAGCCTTCGGCATCACTGGCCTGTTCTGTCTAGGAGTCAGGATACCTCAGAATTTTAAAAAGCCAGCTGCATTCTCAGGGTAGGTAGAGAAAAATGCATCTGAAAAACCTACAGAGACAGATGTCAACCTACCCTTATAAATATCAACATTTATATCAGATTCAAAAAGCTATGACATGGTCTCATTATCAGGGATTATTAAGTCCCCAGTGGTACATTTTTCATATATTTTATTACCATGCACGTATAAAGGAAAGATCTATTAAAGCTTCATCTTGAAGCATGGCTACTGTTAAGGTTGTGTCAACAACATATTTTTAGTAAACCATCTCTTCTGGCAGGTTTATAATTCAGCAGGTTGGAAATAAAAGGAGAAAAAAGACTGTTGTACAGCACCATGAAAATTAATGTAATTCAAAATGTATAAGGCTGTGTCCGCAGATACTTCTCTTGAAAGGAGTGGAAATACAATGCTTTAGGAAAAATCAAAAGGTTCCTTTACAATCAAAAATGACCAGACCTTTTACCAACACAAGTAATTCTAGAGTCATAGGGTGTGTCTACATTGCAAGACTTAACTCGAAATAAGCTATGCAAATTGAGCTACATCAATTGCATATCTTATTTCAAAATAGCTTATTTCAAAATAGGGAGCGGCTACACAGCACTTATCTTGAAATAGAGCACTCTTCCTCAGACGTCCCTTATTCCTCATGCAATGAGGGTTACAGGAGTCAGAGTAAGAAGTCCTCCAGCTTGACAGTATTCTGACGCTATTTTGAAATAACTGCCTGCTCTGTGGAGGCAGACTAAATTATTTTGGAATCGTGCTAGTTATTTTAAAATAGTGTTGCAGTATATAGACGTACCCTCAGAGGGGTAGCCAGGTCTTTTAACTTTAAAAACCATGAGCAGTTCTGTGGCACTTAAGGGCATGTCTACACTGGGGCATTATTTCAAAATAACAAGGCAAGCATCCTTACTACCAAGCCTCTTATTTCGAAATAATTGGCTTGTTATTTTCAAATAATAGCTCCTGCTTGTCAAGCAGAATAAGCTTATTTCAAAATAGTTATTTCAGGAGTTATTATTTCAAAATAACTTATTTTGAAATAACCTGGTGGTGCAGACATAGTCTAAGGGTGCATCTACAGAGAACTCTAACTCGAAATAAGATAAGCAATTTGCACTATGCAAAATGGCATATCTTATTTCAAATCTATTTCGAAATAGTTTATTTTGAAGACTGGCACATCTACACATTGCCAAATTTTGAAATAACACACTATTTCAAGACATTCCTTAGCCCTCGTGGAACGAGGGTTACCGGGATGCCGAAATAGCGCGCCAGTTATTTAAAAAAAAATTTCAAAATGATGGGCAACTTGTTAAGACATGGGATAGCTATTTTGGGATACCTGTGGTATCCTGAAATAGCTGTGCAGTGTATATGTACCCTTATGGTGCATCTACACATCAGAGCTTAACTCGAAATAAGCTATGCAAATTGAGCTACGTCAATTATGTAACTTACTTTGAAATAGCTTATTTCGAAATTGAGAGCATCTACACAGCACTTATTTCAAAATAGAGCACTCTTCCTCCAACTTTCCTTACTCCTCGTACAATGAGGGTTACATGAGTTGGAGTAAAAAGTCCTCCAGCTTGACAGTATTTCAACATTATTTTGAAATAACTGCCTGCTGTGTAGACATGGACTAAGTCATTATGAAATAACACTAGCTATTTCAAAATAATGTTTCTGTGTAGACATACCCTTAGAGTCTAACAAATTTATTAGGTTGAGTTCAATGAGACAACTGCAGTTGCATAGCTGTGGATTACTCATGTGAGGGGGGAGTTTACCAAGGGCTGTGGTGGATTCTCCATCACTGGAAATTTTGAGGGTTTGAAGTGTAGGAGGGGGCTCCAGGCCAGGAGGTTGGGGTGGGAATGTGGAATCTGGGAAGAAGTTAGGGTGTGGTAGGGGGCTCAGGGATGGGGCCTGGGGCTCTGTGCGGGGCATTTACCTGGGGCAGCTCCCCTTTGATGGCAGAGGACCTAGGGAGGGAGGGAGAGGGCAGGTGGCTCTGAATGCTGCCCTGTGTTCATCTTCAGGTACAACCCCTACAGTTCCTATTGGGCATGATTCCCAGCCAATGGGAGCTGCGGGAGTACAGAGCCTGCAAGTGAGAAGGTGAGAGATGCGTGCAGATGGATTATCCCAGCGCTTGTAGCTTCAGTTCGATATGTGTGTGTGCGTGTGGGGGGGAGGAGGATGGCAGCTCGTGGAACTATTTTTACCTCTCCTTCCCACTGCCATGCAGGGCCAGAATTCAGGAGCATTAGTATCTGCGCCTAGAAGCCACAAACTAAGAGGGTCCCGCAAAAAAAATCTGCACTTTTGGCAGTCCACAGATTTTTTTTGTGGGAAGTCCCTTAACCCAGGACCCTAGCCTTCAGCCCATTAAAACCTTTTTTTAATCCAGTTCTGTGAACAAGGCTGTATACTGTGATGTTGTTGCTATGTTGGTCCCAGGATATTAGAGAGGAAAGGTAGGGGAGGCCTCACCAACTGAAGCTAATCCAATCAATGCAATTACCTTCCCCACCTTGTCTCTCTGGAAAAGGCAGAGCAGACGAAGGCTGCACAATCAGGTTTCTCTCTCACTCATGGGCCATTTCTCTCATTAGGCTAGCTATTGACTGAACTGCAGTCACATTTCTAAAACATTAGTTACACTAGCCATAGCTGCTCATAGTTCGTACATAGTCCATTGTATCATGACCTTTATGTCTGGCCTAGAGACATATTTGAAGAGTAGTAGTATTATTACCATTATTTTTAGCTCCAGCCAGTTGTAGTAGTTGAATAGCAAGGTATACAGCTTCCCAAACTGAGTGACTTATCTTGCCCCATAGCTGAAGGCTGCAGTTTGTTATTTTATGTTATTAAAGAGGACAGTGCTTCCAGGGCAGAAAATGGATACATTTTAGCATTTCATGGATGCTTTTCTTTTATAGTTATCATTATAGTAATGATTTCTGGTAGCAACTGTCCAGTTACAATATAGATCCCAGTGCCCAGAATGACACTTAGGCAAAGCATTCGGAGTCCAAGGGATCCAGCTGTGGAACAAATGGCCAAAAAAGGTTCAAGGTGAAATCCTGCCCTCACCACAGCCAATGGAAATTTTGCCATTTACTACAATGGGGTTAGATTTCTCACTAGATATATCCTGCCTACCAGCCTTTCCCTAATGACCAGAATAACATTCATAACATCATCTTCCTTTCCCAGTGCCCCACACTATAAGAAATTTCCCAAAGCAAAACTCTGGATAACTCAAAATGGGAGAAAAGTTAATGACACCATGAATGCTACTAGAGACATCACAATTGCCAAGCTAATGTGGAAGGCATTCATTGCTACAGTGGGAAGTGCGGTAATACACCCCAAGATGGATCGTCAGCATGCTATCTGACAGGTGATTTCCAAGCATAAAGGAGAACGAGACCTCAGTCCTTGAAGAGCTTGCCATTGACGGTGCTGAACTTACAAATAATTATGCCCTTGAGAGTGAATTGAGGTCCTCCGAGATCTGTACTTGGCCCTGTGCTGTTCAACATGTTCATAAATGATCTGGAGAACGGGATGCACAGTGAGGTGGAAAAATTTGCAGCATATTCAAAATTACAGAAGATACACAAATCCAAAGCTGACTGCTAAGAATTATAAAGGGATCTCACTAAACTGGGTGACTGGGCAACAAAATAGCAAATATCAGACGGGTAGCTGTGTTAGTCTGAATCTGCAAAAGCGGCAAGGAGTCCTGTGGCACCTTATAGACTAACTGAAGTGTAGGGGCATACGCTTTCGTGGGCAAAGACCCACTTCGTCAGATGCATGTCATCTGTCAAAGTGGGTCTTTGCCCACGAAAGCGTATGCTCCTACACTTCGGTTAGTCTATAAAATAGCAAATGAAATTAAATGTCGTCAAGTGCAAAGTAATGCACATTGGAAAACATAATCACAGCCGTACATACAAAATGATTAGGTTTAAATGACCTGTTACCATTCAAAAAAAAGGTCTTGGAGTCACTGCGGGTAGTTCTCTGAAAATGCCTGCTCAATGTGAAGCAACAGTCACAAAAGCTAACAATGTTAGGAACCATTAGGAAAGGGATAGATAATAGAAAAAGATAATAATGCCACCATATAAATGCACAGTACACTCACCCCTTGCATATTGCAGGCAATTCAGGTCATTCGATCTCAGAAAAGATGTGTTAGAATTGGAAACGTTACAGAGAAGGGCAACAAAAATGATTGGGGGAATGGAACAGCTTCCACAAGAGGAGAGATTAAAAAGACTGGCACCGTTCAGCTTCTAAAAGAGGTGACGAAGGGAAGATATGATAGAGGTCTATGAAATCATGAATAGTGTGGAGAAAGCTAATAGAGAAATATTATTTACTGCTTCATGTAACACAAGAAATAGGGCTCACGTGATTAAATTAATAGGACTTAAAACAAAGAAAAAAGGAAGTAATTCTGCACACAGTGGATAGTCAATTTGTGGAGCTCATTACCAGTCAGAAGACAGGATATTGGACTAGCTGGACCATTGATCTGACTCAGTATGGGTTCCTGTGTTCTTAAGAGGAAGTCTGCTTCCTCAAGGAACCATTAAGGAAAATCATATTCCTTATGTATGTAAATGTTTTCAGGATCGGAATCAATAGACAAATCCACCTATCAATAAACAGACAAACAAAATATTTGGTGTCGGTTCTTTTTCAGTTTTGTCAGTGGCTTGTCCTTGGTTCCTAACCACATTTTGGTCTCTCTCTCTCCATCGTCCCAATTTTATTGCCTCTCTACTTTCGCAGAATATGTCCAAAACCTTATGCAGAGTTATGTTCTCCGCCTCCCAGAAAGTTCCCACTCGCACACTTCGAAGTGAAATGCTCACTGCACATTATGGCAAGATTCCAAACAGTCCAGATTGGTGGAAATATGCTGCCTCTGTTTCCTTTTTAAAGGCTGTCCTTTTAACAGCGTGAGAAGGGACTAGAGCTTGGGAACAGTAGCTATTTGTGAAATTGAATAGATTGATTTTTCTCCCATACATCAATATTTTACGTATAAAAACGGGGGAAATCTTGACTGAGATTTTACTGCATCCTTTTGTAGGCAAATCTCTTGTTGATGACAATAAGATTTTTCCCATTGGGATAAACACTTCAGGAACTAGCCCACTTCAAGGTGAAATTAAAATATTTCTTCTACTTCAATAATAATTTGTGTTCACCCTAGTACATAGGGTTAGCATGAAGCTTATATACCACTTAAGATCTTATCCTGGTCTTTGTCATGGGGATGAATTTCACTGTCAGTGAAAATTAATAGCTCGTGTCATTTAATATTCTCCTTTGGTGTATTGCCAACCAATGTTCCCGCTAATCGTTTACATTCATGTGCGGAATAAATTTTATATGCACCAAGGCATGTGTGAAAGTACACCATTGGCAGAAACAAAACATTTGGCTGTGGGTGCTCTGTTAATCAGCTGAGTGGCACTTAAACCTCTCCTGAATGGCTGCACAAGATCACAGATTATAGGGAATACTGTTGCCAATTCCATTCCATCTTTATTCAGATAGATCAGTTGTTACCTAAAGCACCATGTTCCTTCCTCTCATTTTGTTTTTTAGGAAACCTATGTTTATAGTTCCTGGTTGTTCTTCCAACCAGAAAAGGGCATTTGCTCACTGACAGTTATTATTTTATGGGTTTATTTTGTTAAAAAGCGCTTCCTTTATTCCTGTGCTTTTTAATAAAGATGCCGTGTTATATCATAGACAGAACTTCAAGGCACACAGAAGGTTCTTCATATTCTGCACATTGACCTTTCTGGGATGATGATTAATGACTATGGGTATGTCTACACTACAACGTTAATTCGAACTAACTTAGTTCGAATTAGTTAATTCGAACTAAGCTAATTCGAACTAACTCGTCCAGACTAAAAAACTAGTTCGAATTAGCGTTTTGCTAATTCGAACTAGCATGTCCACATTAAGTGGACCCTGAACCGGGCTTAAGGATGGCCGGAAGCAGTGCCGGCAGGGCATCACAGGAGGACTTAGAGCGTGGAGATGCTGTCTCAGGCTAGCCGAGGGCTGTGCTTAAAGGGTCCCGACCCCCACCCCGGACAGACAGTTCTCAGGGGTGCCCTGCTTGCAAAGCAGTCCTGGCTTGGAGTGCCCGGACTACCCACACTGGGCACATCACACCACTCGGCCATCAGACCGGCTGCACTTGCCGCAGGCTGCCATCTGGGGAGAGGGGGCAATTGGGGGGCTGCAGGAGAGCTTCCACCCCCAGAAGCCCGCAGAGCCAGCCAAGTCCTCCCCATCGGGGGCTCGTGCCCCATTCCTCCCTCACCTCCTTCCACTTACCCTTCCCTAGCCCCTCTTCTTGATGTACAAAATAAAGATAATGTGTCTTCCAAAATGGAATCTGTCTTTATTGAACAAAACTGGGAGAGACTGGGAAAAGGAGGTAGGAGAGGGGAAGAGAGAGGCTGGGAAAGGGGAGGGCAACACTAAAATGATCAGAGGTTGGGAACAGGTCCCATATGAAGATAGGCTAAAGAAACTGGGACTTTTCAGCTTAGAAAAGAGGAGACTGAGGGGGGATAGGATAGAGGTCTGTAAAAGCATGAGTGGGGTGGAGAGGGTGCATACAGAAAAGTTCTTCATTAGTTCCCATAAAGAAGGACTAGAGGACACCAAAGGAAAGGAATGGGTAGCAGGCTTCAAACTAGTAACAGAAAGTTGTTCTTATAGACTCATAGACTTTAAGGTCAGAAGGGACCATTATGATCATCTAGTCTGACCCCCTGCACAGTGCAGGCCACAGAATCTCACCCACCCCTCCTAGAATAATCCTCTCACCTATATCTCAGATATTGAAGCCTTCAAATACTTTGAAGACCCCAAGATGCAGAGAATCCTCCAGCTGTGATCTGTACCCCATGCTACAGAGGAAGGCGAAAAACCTCCAGGGCCTCTGCCAATCTACCCTGGAGGAAAATTCCTTCCCGACCCCAACTATGGCGATCAGCTAAACCCTGAGCATGTGGGCAAGACTCACCAGCCAGACACCCAGAAAGTTCTCTATAGTAACTCCTATCATCCCTCCATTGACCTATTTATCACTGAATGAATGGTCAATTAGTTACCAAGATCATGTTATCTCATCAAACCATCCCCTTCATAAACCCATCTAGTTTAATCTTGAAACCAGATAGATCTTTTGCCCCCACTACTTCCCTTGGAAGGCCGTTCCAGAACTTCACTCCTCTAATGGTTAGAAACCTTCGTCTAATCTCAAGTCTAAACTTCCTACTAGCCAGCTTATATCCATTTGTTCTTGTGTCCACATTGGTATTAAACTTAAATAATTCCTCTCCCTCCCTGGTATTTATCCCTCTAATATATTTAAAAAGTGCAATCATGTCCCCCCTCAGCCTTCTTTTGGTTAAAGTAAACAAGCCAAGCTCCTTGAGTCTCCTTTCATAAGACAGGTTTTCCATTCCTCGGATCATCCTAGTGGCCCTTCTTTGTACCTGTTCCAGTTTGAATTCATCCTTCTTAAACATGGGAGACCAGAACTGCACACAGTATTCCAAATGGGGTCTCACCAATGCCTTGTATAATGGCACTAACACCTCCTTATCCCTACTGGAAATACCTCGCCTAATACATCCCAAGATCGTATTAGCCTTTTTCACGGCCATGTCACAATGGCGGCTCAGAGTCATTCTATAATCAACCAGAACTCCGAGGTCCTTCTCCTCCTCCGTTACTTCCAACTGATGTGTCCCCAGCTTATAACTAAAATTCTTGTTATTAATCCCTAAATGTATAACCTACACAAAGCAAAGAGTCAACCTGTGGAACTCCTTGCTGCAGGAGGCTGTGAAGGCTAGAACTAGAACAGAGTTTAAAGAGAAGTGAGATAAAGTGATGGAGGTTGGGTCCATGGAGTGCTATTAGCCAGGGGGTAGGAGTGGTGTCCCTGCCCAAAGTTTGTGGAAGGCTGGAGAGGGATGGCACGAGACAAATGGCTTGGTCACTGTCTTCGGTCCATCCCCTCCAGGGTCCCTAGGGTTGGCCGCTGTCGGCAGACAGGCTACTGGGCTAGATGGACCTTTGGTCTGACCCAGGACGGCCATTGTAAGTTCAGGGCTCAGGGTCGGGGGTCTCAGTGGACCCCCTTGATTCTCTTGCACACCTGCTCCTGGGTGGCCAGGCTGGCAGCTCTCCTGCCCTAGATGGCCACTTTCCTGTGCCTAGTGCGGAGATCGTGGACGAGGTCCACGATGTCCGCACTAGCCCAGGCGGGCGCCCACCTCTTGCGGTCCCGGGCAAGCTCCCGGGAGCCGCCAGCCTGGTCCCGGGAAGAGGGGGAGGGCTGGGGGGGCATCGGGTGGGTGGCTCAATCCGTGCCAGGTGCAGGGTCTGCTGGCTGGGTGCTGGCAGGCTTGCACCTGGCACGGGCACCGTAGCCAGCCCGTGCCCCTTTAAGGGGTCCGAGGCCGGGAGGGGGGCAGAAGAGTTTCCCTGGTGTTGGCCAGAGTGGCCACCAGGGAAACCTGGGGAGGGCTAGCCTCCCACTAGTTCGAATTAAGTGGCTACACACCCCTTAATTCGAACTAGCTAGTTCGAACTAGGCTTAATCCTCGTAAAATGAGGTTTTCCTAGTTCGAACTAAGCGCTCCGTTAGTTCGAATTAAATTCAAACTAACGGAGCACTAGTGTAGCGCCTATGAAAGTTAGTTCGAACTAACGTCCGTTAGTTCGAACTAACTTTGTAGTGTAGACATACCCTCTTACAGTAGTGCCTAGGGATTAATTAAGAACTGGGCCCCATTGTCCCAGGCACCATATATACACAACATAGACAGTCCCTGTCTGTGAGAGTTTACCATCTAAATAGACAAGACTAACACATGGCTGAGGAAAAAGATATAACATACAGGCCCATAAGCACCTCTCCTGTTCACAGCACACAACAACCCATGTTTTTGGACATGGGCTTTCCCATTTTCCCCTTTGTAGAGTATTAGGTAAAATTCATTGCAACCAAAAAGCCCATGACTGGGAACAAGGCATTCACTGAATTTTATGTATGATCATTATTATTTTATTACTATGACACTGAGGAGCCTCAGGCAAGGATCAGGACCCCAGCATACTAGGTGCTGTACAAACACAGAACAAAAAAAGACAGCTCTTGCCCCCAAAGACTAACCATCTTATGTAGAATATTGTACTAATAAGGCGCAGGAGGCACTGGGCAGTATGTTCTTATGGGAGCTATTGTGTATTCTAGGTCATGGTACAAAGACAGAACTACTTCAGCTGCAGAAATGCGTGCTGGATCTTCTTCTAGTAATGGAAGTTCTGTATCCAAGTGTGACAGGGTGTGCCTGCCCCATGCAGCCCCTCAAGGGTTAACTGCTGTGCAGGCTGTACAAGCCCTGCCTCTCCGACTCTGCTGGACATGCTCAGTCTGGAGGCAGAGTGTCAAAGCAAGCAGCCCAATTCAGTCAGGGCAGGCTGCAAACTGCAGCCTCTTTCAAGGGCCCCAGCTTGAAAGCCTCATCATGCAGAGCTCCTGACAGACTCCAGGCTTCCTGACGAGCCCAGAGAAGAGACCCCTGAGGCCGTTTGAGGACCTCAGAGATTAGTGGGAACAGTAGCCCAGGGCCTTTGGATGTTTCTCCAGTGAGTGAACCATGGAAGCAGTTGGCATGTTTTGGGAAGATCCCAGCTGACTCAGTGGTGAGCATCACTGCAAAGGGTCTGGGGTGAGGGTGAGGAGCAGGGAGTCCCCTAGGTGATGCATCACTTCCGCAACAAGCCAATATTCCACACAATACCCCAGACGTGGACACACTCATTGACTCTGGCCATGGAGTCATGCTGCCCTGAGCAAAAGGGCCACCCTATTGACTCTGGCCATCAGATCACACTGCCACATTTTACAGTCAAAGTTCCAAACACAGGACCTACCAGGCTGCTATAAAGTTATTCCCCTTCTTCTCGCCCTATGTGACCCAGTACAGGTGTGCCTGCCCCACAACACCAAGTGAGAGGGAAAGGTCATGTGCCATTGTGATGGGGTGTCTAAGCCTTGCACCAGCAGATAAGTACTAAGGAGCTGCTCTGGGCTGGAGTGGCTCTGACCCAGCACAATTGCAAGTCATGCCAAGAATGGAGGAGGAATTCAAAGGGAAGAAGCTCAGCTCTGTTGTGGGCAGGTAAGGGAAGAGATCAAAGTGCTGCACTACCCAGCGAGAGGCCTAGTGGATGGCAAAGCCTCCTCCCATGCTTAAAAGAAAACCTAAGGCCCTTCGTACCATTCACCTCTGCTGGTGGATCAGCAGACTTTGAGCCAGAAGGCAGCCTGTTCAAGATCCCTCTGAAGGAAGACAGGCCAGATGCCTGGCTGGGACTGACTGTAGAAGAGCTCTGTTCAAGCTCAAAAGTTTGTCTCTCTCACCTCCAGAAGCTGGTCCACTAAAAGATAACACCTCACCCACCTTGTCTTTATTTTTCTTATTTGGGGGCTCCACCAGAACACTGCAACACTGGAAAGAATAAGCTTCCCCAGCAACTCAGCCGATGGGCAAAGACTCTGCCCCCTTCTGCTTGCCCCTGAGAGCCCATCCTTGACCAACTGGACCTAGAACAAGACATAACCCCGGCAACACTCTAATTTGGTACTTTTGAGAAACCAGAGCCCTGACAGCCATATCCAATAGAGTTTGCTGTTTTACTTCAGGTAAGAAGCTGGTTCCCATCTGGGCATTTCGTGGGTTACATGGTAGTGTCAGCACATGGAGTTAATCAAAATGTGCCAATTATTCACAGAATTCCTAGGCATGTGTACTCACATTCAGTATTATTTGCCATGCATGACATTCATTTAGAACAGATGCATCTGCCATAACCATAGCAGCTTGAGATGAAAAAGAGACATTGGGAGGCTCCCATCCTTCTAGTTAATGCTAAAAGGGACTTGAGCTCTACAAGGGTCTATTATCATTATTATTTAATAGCCCTCCCTCCACATGCCTCCCAGGTGTGCTACACACCTCACTAAATGCGAACACGGACCCTTGCCTCAAAGAACTTCACATCGAAACGATGGACTTGACAGATGAGCCAACATCCATCAGGAAGGGAAGGGACAAGATTACGGTAAACTGTAGGGAGGAGTGGCT
Source organism: Pelodiscus sinensis (assembly GCF_052426305.1). NCBI lineage: Eukaryota > Metazoa > Chordata > Testudines > Trionychidae > Pelodiscus > Pelodiscus sinensis. The sequence goes on from NC_143065.1 coordinate 33,397,323, forward strand.
CTTCCCCTGCTGTCAGTCTCCAAAGGAGGTCACACCCCTTTGGTATGGTTGCTTCTGAATTGGGCGATGTAAACATAGGGGAATTAGCAGTTTGAGGTACTCAGGCAAGGGGGCGGGTTGAGTAGTCAGCAGGCAGGCCTTTGAGCACCCCTGAGGTGTGTGGTGGAAGGGGGATGCAGGCCTGCCCAACTCTACTGCCTCCCAGCCTAGGGTCCCAACAGAGGCAATGGGGTATGTGGAAGCAGGACTAAGGGAAAGGGGATTTGGGTGGCCATTTTAGGGTTTGTCAGTTTATCTTCCACAGGTATGTCACTGCGTCAGCGGGGATCACACTGCAGCACATTGACTGTGTCTCTGGCAACACACCAGCTTCATGGCAGTCTGACTCCCGTAGTTTACTTCCCTTCTTCGTACCTGCATGGATGGACCATTTCCTCCAGATACATGGCGAGTCGCAGTCCCAGCAATTCCTCCATGTCAGGCGCATCTCACTGTCCTGGTACCAAGATGAGCCCCCTTGGAGTGGTTGCAATCCTCTATGGCTTCCAACTCCTGCAACGGGCTGGAAGCTTGTGGCCACTCTTTAGTTCCACAGAGGGCTGCCACAGTCTCCCTCTAGCAGCTGCAGCTCAAATGAGTAGCAAGGCTTGCCTCTTTATACTTCCTGTTCCTGTTTTGGCCTCGTCCTTCCACTTCCGGTGGACTAGCTGAATCCTTCCAGGTGCCTCACACCATGGGGCATCTGGCTTTCCCCCACTGTTAGTTTCCAAGGGAGGCCATGCCCCTTTCTTCACTTAGCCTGCATGATTGCAAGTTTATTTGGTTTAGGCAGACCAATGGGGCGTTTTGTTTGCTATTTGAGAATAAATCCAATAGAGCTGGGCAAGAAATGTGAAAGTTTTTGGCAGTTTGAATTTTGTCCCCATCCTCAATCAGGAAGAAAGGTCAAACTATTAAAAATGTTCACACGTGAACAATGTTTCCTACCAAAAAATTCTGTTTGGGTCACTTGCAATATATTTTTTGATCATTTAAAAATGTTTAATTTTTGCTTAAAAAAAAAAAGATTTGAGCATAAATTAAGTGCAATTTCAAAATCAAAATTATTTTGAACCCAAAATGAAAAACTTCTCACTTGAAAAACGTCCAAACCGGACATTTCAGCAATTTTGAAACTTTTTTCAATCAATTTTCAAGTGAAGAGATTTATCGGAATTAATCCTTTCCCCAGGACCAATTTTGGTGTCAGTGACTTGGAGTTCTCTGATTAGAAAAACATTTTGCTGGAAAGTTCCTGGCTAGTTCGAAAACACACTCATTTTTTGCAGGCAACTGAATGTAGGAGTTTTGAGGAATGAGGAAATGATGGGCCCTGGATGGAAGGATTTTTGGAAGGATATTTGAAGCATAAGGGACAGTGTGGTAGAAAGCACAGGGGGAGATGAGAGGCAATAAGATTCTCTTTCCAGACCCAATCATTAATTAGATTAGTATTTCCAAAATCCACCCTCTCATTCAGGAGGAAACACCTCATTTTGAAATAACTGCCGTGTGGGCTCCTTTATGTGCTAGGCTGTTCCACATTCCCACCCTCTTGCTTTGGGAAGTAGAAGACTTCTGAAACTCTTTTGGTGGTAGGAATTCAGCCAGGAATCACTCCAGTATACAGATCTATTCCAATGCCTTAATCCGCACTGACAAATCCAAAGCATCATTGAACTGAGTGGTTAATGAGAGTAATATGCTATAAATCCACAATGCTTAGCACAATGGATTCTAGCTCCATCAAACAGACAGTCCACATGGCTCCTCCATCTCTTTGCTGAAGACAAGGGCACTTCTTTTCCTTTTACACTGTCCAATTCTTGCACACGATGCAAACATATAATGGCCATTCACCCAAGTTTGTTCTTTGGTCTGTTCCAGTTTCAGGGCCTGCTGTGTCCCAGAATAGTAGCATGCACCCCGTACCTGTAGGTCAGACTCATACAAGAGTGGGATCCCTCACTTCCAAATGAGAGAAGGGCCGGTGGCAGGACATCAGGACTGGGATTCCCTGCCATGCCCGTTCTTTAGTCAGCTGTGAGTTCAGGGGACACAGAGAGGCCAATTTCACTTATGTGCCCACTCCCTCATGAGTCAGGGCTCAGAGACAGAACGGACTCTCTCATATGCTGGCATGTGGCATGGGGACTCCATGGCAGACAGTTCTAAGCTCAGTAAGAATTTTTTTGTTGCTTACAAATGAATTTATGTGGCATGCATCCCTGGGACCAGGAAAGCTAACGTCCCCTGTACTGCATGCACTCTAGCACCTAAAAAGGACAATCACGTTCTTTCTGAAGCTCTGTGAGGCAGCCATTAAAGCAAAGGGGTGAGAAGCCTCAGAATTGGACCCTGACTCACTGACGGGAGGAGGGGAGAACATGGGAACTGCATGGGGGCCTGGCAATTCAAATGGGCGTGGGGCTCTTGGTTGCTGCTGCTTCTAATACTGTGGCTGTGGTGGTGGACGGAGCCCCAGGTCCTTTATATTGCTGCTGGAGCCCTGTGCGGCACGCTTTGGGCAGCGCTTCAGGCTGCCCGGAGGAGGTGCGGGGATGCTCCAGGTGGCATTGAAGGCTGCCTGGGGGAGGCTATTTCCAGCTCTCCCTTTCTTCTAGAGGCTCCACTCATTCTGGGAGCATAGCAAGTCTGCCAGCCCCACTGGCTGGGCCTAAAAAAATCTGAGGAGGCTCAACAAGGACAAGTGAAGAATCGCATGTTCTGGAACAGGCTAGCAACTGACTGGCTTAGAGTGGATGAGAAGCTGGATATGAGTCAACGATGTGCACTGGTTGCCAAGAAGGCTAACAGTGTATCGGACTGCATTAGTAGGAGCATTGCCAGCACACTGGGGGAAGTGATTATTCCCCTCTATTTGGCGCTGATGAGGCCACATCTGTGTCCAGTTTGGGGGCCCCCATGACAGAAAGGATGTGGACAACTAGGAGAAAATCCAGTGGACAGCAGTGAAACTGTTTGGGGGGGGAGGCTTACTTAGTTTGCAGAAGAGAAGAGTGAGGGGGGATTTGATAGCAGCCTTCGACTACCTGAAGGGGGTCTCTAGAGAGGATGGACCAAGGCTGTTCTCAATGGTGGCAGATGACAGAACAAAAAGCAATACTCTCAAGTTGTAGTGTGGGAGATCTAGGTTGAATATTAGGAAAAACTATCCCACAAGCAGGGTGGTGAAGCACTGGAATGGCTTGCTGAGGAAGCTTTTTAAGGCCTGGTTTGACAAAACCCTGGCTAGAATGGTTAAGTTGGGATTGGTCCTGTTTGGAGCAAGAGACTGGGTCTTGATGACCTTCTGAGCCCCAAACTTCTATGATTTTGGCATTCCAAATATGCTGACTCAGTCTGTGACCTTGGGCAAAGTCACCTCACACTCTTATGTCTCCAGGTAAAGCCAGTTGGACAACTAATTAAAACACAGGAGCTCAATGAAAGCTACATCCTTCATTGGAGTTGGGCTTTCCCTGGGGAAATTGCGAGAGAAGCAAACAAATATCCAATTTGTAATGCCCCTTCTAGGAAGCAACACAGTCCTGTAGGTTCCTTCGAGGGTGACTGCATGCTATAAATGCGACCTTCAACTGGAGCCTATTGTAAATACGCTTTCAAGCTTAATGACTTGTTGTGCTAAGAAAGTCTCTTGTGTTCGCTAATAAATCACAGTTTCACTTTGCCATAGAGCAGCACAGACACCTGATTTACTGTGACACTACGTTGAAACTAACCAAGAATCATCAAGGAAATCTAAATGGATTCAACTCTCCACAACCTAATCTCTCTGAAAATAAAAAGTATTCATAAATCAGGGGAAGCCTGTGAGTGTATCCCGCTAGAGGCTAGTGATAGAAATGTAGCCGTGTTAGTCTGGGGTAGTTGAAGCAAAATGCAGGACAATGTAGCACTTTAAAGACCATCTTGTTAGTCTTTAAAGTGCTACGTTGTCCTGCATTTTGCTTCCGCTAGAGGCTGTATGTTTGGGGGGAGGATGTGAGAGAAAGGGAAGTTACACAAAACCAAGTTGGCAATGAACATCATTATTGTCTGATGACTGCCTGGAGCTCCATGTTTGGTGAGTAGATGCATTGTTCCAGTTACTAATAGCCAAGAGGAAGGTAGTGGGCCGCATCCCGCCCTCCAAGCCACTGAATCTGGTCCGTGGCCTCCTTGCTGGCACTCTTACTACAGAGCAGTTCAGGCTGTTTTAAACAACTGGCTGCTAATTGCTCTGTAAGCTAGGGAGGGATGGGAGAATTCGGGTGTTGGCCCTGCCACCAGCAAAATCCCTCAGCTCCCATTGGCCAGTTTCTGGCCAATAGGAGATGAGAAATTTTGCCGGAGGCAGGGGTAGACTGAACCTCCTTCCTCCCTCCCTTTCCCATCCCTGTGCTGAAGCAGAACCACATGGAGCAGCCTGCCCAGCACACAAGTATGGAGCCTGTCTCAGGTTCCTGCAGAGCTGCTGGCTGGGAGCTGCCTAGGTAAGTGCCTTCCAGATAGAGCCTGTCTCTGGCACCCCACCCCTTCTCTTCCCCTTCCCCCACTACCTGCCCCAGATCACCAGTCCCTCCTGCCTCAAATCATCACCCAAATCCTCTGTATCCCCTCTCCCCACTTCCTCCAGGTCATAACTCCCTCCCAGACCCTGCACACCCTCCAGCACTCTTGCCTCAAGCTAGAATCCTCTCCTGTACCCATAACCCCTCCTGGACCCTGCCCCCCAAGCTCCTGCCCCAGATCATAGCCCCCTCCTTCACTCAAACTCCCTCTCATACCCCACACTCCCTCCTGCACCCCAGTTCTCTATCCCAAGCTCCCTTCTACACCCCACCCACTGTCCCAGACCCCACACCCCCTCCAGAGAAAAGCAGCCCTTGACCACTTACCAAAATCTGGGAATGGCCCCCATTAGAAATTATTGCCCTCCCCTGATATACATCCTATGACTGGCTACTTACAGGGGAAAGCGGAACACAATGTCATGGAAATGACCATTTTGAATCAATATTTTTAACATTTTATCAACCTTATTTTCTACAGCATCATTGTCAACGGGGGTTTTCTTTTTTGTTTACTGAAAGATGCGTCTTCTTACTGACAACCAAGTGAATGAAAAATTTCAATAGTGATTTCAAAACCAAGGTAGATACAATTGCAATAAAAATATCATGGAAAATGTAACGAAACAATGGGGGCTGGATGTCCAGTAATCTCAATAATTGTTAAAATGATACATTTTAGCAAAAAGTTTGTACAGGTTCCACCTCTATACACTGTGACACTCTGGTCTGGCAACATCCGTGGTCCTGCTGGAGCACAGATGTTACACAATCAGAATCCTGGCTCACTGGGGGGGAGTAAGGGGGAGGAAGGGAGGCCCAGGAGCCTGGTGCGATGTAGGGGGGTTAGGAGCCCCGGCCCAATACAGGAGCAGCAGGAGCCCAGCACACAGCACAGCTGGGCTACAGAGTGGGATTGGGAAGCCTGATGCATGCAACCCAGCTGGGCTGCAACAGTGGGAGTCGAGAAGCCTGGCACACAGTCCAGGTGGGCTGAGGGGGTGCTCAGCGTGGGGGCAGGAAATCCAGCGGGTGACCCAGCTGGGCAGCTGGGCAGCTGGGGAGGCTGGGAAGCCGGTAGGGTGGCAGGGCAGGCCGTGGGATGGCAGCAAGGGGGCCAGAAATGACCTCTCCTGGTCCAGCAAAATCCCTTATCTGGGATCAGTCAGGTCCCAAGGGGCACTGGACCAGGGAGGTCCAACCTGATGAAATATTTTGAACGATGCTGCTGCTTAGCTCCTTTGATGACAAGCCTTGACATTAAATGAGGAAAAGAGATTGTTTCCCCATGTCAAGAGGACACATGTTGGTGGGACAATGGGACTGACTGGAGAAGCATTCCAATATGTTATTATACTACAGACCCTTTGCATAGGTTTAAATGGATACTCAACGTGCAAGACAGTGGAGGGTTAGACCCAGCATGTGAGAAGCCTTTATTTCTTCCAGCCATGCTGTAACTTCACACCATTGTTCAGCACAGGCTGCAATGGAAAGTAGTTGCCATACTTAGAAGAAAGTACTAGTGACCACGGCTGCATGGACATTGGACACTGAACCAGAACTGCTGAGCTCAAGGAAATTTATCAGATGGAAACAGCTTGGGACCTCATACTACCAGTGAGATGAATGACACAAGTTAAGATGCTGAGTATAAGTTTCACTGTGGTTAATTAGTTTTAATGGGAGAAAGGATACTCTAGCTAAAGGGAGGAAGGATATTGTTGTGAGCTACAATACAGGAGATCTGGGTTTAGTTCCTGCCTCTGTCAAATTTCTCTTTGCCTCATTGCACCATATGTAAAATATGAATGATGCTTCCGCTCTTTGTCTCTTTAGACAGCAAACTTGTTTGGCCTAGACTGTCTGCTACTAATTCTATAGATACTGTCCAGCAGAGTGGGCCCCTGATTTCAGGTGGGGCCTCTTAGCACCCCCACAATAATACAAATAAATCATAATAAAAATCACAAGGAGGACAGGGTTATCTGAATGTGTCATGAGAAATCAGCTGACAACTATTCTCTCTCTCTCTCTCTCTCTCTCTCTCTCTCTCTGTATATATATATATATATACACACACACAAACTCAGTGATCTGATAGATTATCATAATCCAAATCCTTCACATCTATATCCTCCAGGGAGAAAGGGCCATAAAATTGAATTTCCCACTAAGTCCCACAGGGTTAAAATCCCCTCTACCTGCCTGTAACTGTTGTTTAGAAGCAAATTAAAACTATGAAATTCCGAGAGCTTCCCATAGATAAAACTGTGTAACTTTAAATATCCATGGGCCAGACTCCAGGACATTTTAATGAACCCTCTTTTTAATTTTTTAAAAATAGCCATGAACACTGGAGCATGAATGTAATGTTAATAAGTAATGGCCAGTTTAATCTCTCCTTGCTGCTTCTCTTCATTGTTTGCTCCATTTTCTTTGCATTCATTATATGTTCTAGAAGTGGAGCAAGAAGAGGTTACATGTGGGAAGCTCCAGGACCCAGATAACAAGCTTGCAAATCTCCCTTTAAGGCCTGTCATTTTCTGCCGTGGTTTTTACATGAAGGTTTTGCAGTTACCATTGCTGAAAATACTGGCTTTATTAGCTCTCCGGCTTGGGAGATAATAAGAAAATAATGAATTGTTGCATTTGTTTCCCTGAAGGCGCAGCTTGTTTGGGGGTCACCGAGAAAACCATTTGTTGGCTTGCTGAGGAATTAAGTTGCTATTGAACAACCTGTTCTTATCCTTTGGTTGACTCTTCATTTGCCCTTCCCTGTTTGTATGTTTGAAAGTAAATTCAAGAGCAAGTGAATCTTCTTTGTCTTCCCCCAGCTAATCAAAGTTCCAGCCAGGTCAACATCTCCCTCCACTGTTTTCCTCAGGTTCTGCTTTATTTTTGTACTGCAACTGTGGTTAACTGACACTGGGGCTTCTCTGGGCTAAGTGCTTTATGCACACATAATAAGAAAGTCCCTGCCCTAAAGAATTTGAAGTCTCAAGAGACAAGACAGACAAAAGAAGACTGACTATCCTTATTTTACAGATGCAAAACTGAGGTACAGAGAAGAGATGGACAGGAAGTTTGGGGTAGGGGAGGATATGTAGCCAGCTCTGATCCAATGCCTTTACCCCAAGATCACCATTCCACTCAGATTTGAACTTAATGGGACAATGCTGATTTATACCAGCTGTGGATCTGACCTGAATATCACAATGAAATATTATTTATTATACCAGTTGCTGCTATACATATTTCATATACAGAGCCACAGTCATCTCAGTTGCTTTACAAACCCAGAGGAAGGCAAGGTTCCTGCCTGAGAAAGAAAGCTGGATGGATGCAAGAATATTAACTAATACTCTCTGAAATAAAACCAATCCATCTCTCTGATTGCTTTGATAGTATTCTAGCATATACCGTTTACATTTGCAAACATGCTGGAGAACAAATGTGACCTACAAAAATGTTTACAGTTGATTGTATCAGGCTTTCTTAGTGAGAGAGAGATCCTGCACCCAATGAGTTTATAGCTGATTTTAAGACCAAGTAGAAGCGTCATGAATTTTGACACACATAAATATTCACTGGAGTGTTCATTCCAGAAATGCTGTCTCTGCCATTTTGTAGAAGCTATTTTTTTGTTATTCATCCAGGGGATTGCGATCCAATTCAGGACATTATTATGTGACTTCTGTGACGAGTTACACAGAATGAATACTTAGAGGGCACGCCTAGATGTTGAAAAAGATGCTTTTTAAAATGATTAGCTTGATCCAGTTTGCACAACTGGAACACTCCATAACGCTTGGACAGACACATGTTCATACAGGTTATACCTCCCTCATCCGGCACCCTCAGGACCTCACTGGTCCCGAACAAGGGATTTGCCGAATGAGGGGAGGTCCCTCCCAACATGGCCCGCGCTGCCCCTGGCTAGGACTCCAGTCAAGCCCCGCTTCTGCCTGTCTGGCCACGGCTCCCCAAGCTGGAGCTTCGTGGCTGCCATGGCTTCTGGGACTGCCAGGCCTCCGTGGCTGCCGGGACTGAAGCTCCGTGGCTGCTGGGACTCTGCAGCTGCTGCCAGCCCCCCGCTACCACCCAGCAGCAGGGGCCAGAACTCCTTGCTGTGCTCCCCTCCCTCAACACAGGACTCCTGGCTGAGTCACCTCCCTCCTCCCCCATTCCTGCCCTGCGGCTCAACCTCCTTATACCTAGACTCTGTGGTCCAGGAACATCCATGGTGCTGACAGCCATGGATGTTGCTGGACCAGAGTCCCGGTTAAGGGAGGTACAACCTGTACTCAACAATCATATTAACTGATCCTAGAAGGAAGCAATGAATCCCTTTGCTAAATTCCTGTAGTCCACTAATCAATAACTGGTGAGAATTCCAACTGTGGCGAATAAGAATAGTAATATATATTACCTGGCTTTTATATTACTTTGCTTTTAAAAAGCCATCATAACAAAGGATGGAACTTGTAAGTCCCCTCTCTCTTGTTCGCTCTCCTTATTTCAAAACCAAGCTATTTCTATTAGTTATTTCATAACTCTCTTGGTGCTTTTATTGTTGGTTGATGACTCGTTGTGTCTAGTGCTGTCCGTGCAGAGGTTATTCTGACACTGTTTCGTGATTATCTCTGAGCTTATTTTACAGAATTAGCATCTTCCAAAAAGGAAAGTGGCAGATCTTCATGCCTAGTGTAATCCATACACCTAGTGGGTGTGGTTCACTGTCCCATATAGTGGCACGAAGACCACTTAAAGCAAGAGATAAGAATGAGTGAGCTCTACAGCCTAAGCAACTGGCTTTGTAGCTCAAGCTGTAAAGATGTCAACACTAAGTTCCAGAAGTCCCTGGTGCCAATCTGCCTGCAGGTGGTTACACTAGCACTTAATGTACCATGAGTAAAGAGGTTGATACACTTTAGAATATGATTTGCCCAATTATTTAGTACAGGTTGAACCTCTGGAGTCTGATACTCTCAGGGCCTGACTAGTACCAAAACAGAGAATTTGCTGAACCACAGGAGATCCAATGTTGTTTAACAATACTACCAACACTTCTACTGGTTACTGGGCCCTTAGAAGACGTTTAGGGGGAAATTAGAGCTAAATAACAGCACAGAACCACTGAGAGCCAGGACTGGTGGCTGTAAATGAACTTTATAGAACAGCAGGAAACTTACCCATGGTAAGTGGACAGCCAGCTAACTAAAATCATGCCAGACCACGGATGTTGCCAGATAAAGAGGTTCAACTTGTAACAATTATAAGAAAATAAAAATAATTATATCTCTCAGTTTTAGGCAAAAGCCAGGACACCTGAACTTAGTATAGGCCAAAACCTGATGCCCTTAACTCTTTTTTCCCTTAGTCACTGCTCAAGCAAAATTCCATGGATTTTGGTTGCATACATGCGACTAAACCCTGATCTGGTTGTAAAACAGAAAAAAAGCTGGCCTATCTCCTGTTGGTTCAGCCAGAGCAACTTCTTGGTAGAATTGCTGGTTTTGTTTCTAATTCACATCTCTGTAGCCGTAATAGGAGACAGATTCTGCCATCAGATGAGAACTTCACCAGCAAGCTCTCTGACTACTGACTGACAAACATAATGGGTCAAATTCTGACCTAAGTAAGTAACAATAGGAATAAATTTGGCCCAATAGGGTTTAAATTACGTTGGTCCCTCACTCTTCAACCAGGAGCAGCCAACCATGGTTGACTTGGTGTTATCTGATTGTAACCTACTGGTTCAGTGTGTTTATATGTGTCCTATTTTTGTTGCTGGCCCATGTATGAGGATAACAGGGAATTCTGCTCTCTTAAAAGAGTCATTCCTTTAGTTCGGAGGGGGGGGGGGGGAATCTAAGGCCTGGGGGATGGATGCAGGCCTGGGCTTGCCTGGATCTGGCCCCTGAAGCTCAGAGCTCCTCCACTCCCCCCTGTAGTAGGGAGCAAGCTCTGGTGCTGCAGTCCTATGTCTCCCCATGGGGCTAGAGCACCAGTGCCGGCTCCAGCTATGGTGGGGGAAGGGAGGCCCAAATCTCATAGGCCCGAGTCAGGCAAGCCCCCAATGGAAGGCCACTACGGACATGCACAGCTCGCACTGGCTGGGGTGGTGGGAGGGCTGAGTGGCTCGGGAATTAAAGGGGCTGCAATGGCATTTTGGCTCTGGTCCCCCTTTTTTTGTTGTTTACTAATGATTCCTGCTGCCTTTTTTTTTCTCTCAACAGAATTTTTTGTTTTGGGTTCGGTATTTTTTGTGAAACCATCTGGCAACCCTAACTTCCCCTGTACACCCCACTCCTACCCTGCTTCTGCATCCCACCCCCACCCCCACCCCTAGTCCTCTCACCCCCAGGCCTCTCCTGCACCGTACTACCTGCCAGGACCCCATACCCAAAGCCCTCTTCCCAGGAGCCCCATCCCACATACTGAACCCCTCATTTTTGGGCCTCATACCAGAGCCTGGGCAAACTCACAAAATCTACTACCCCCACACCCCACCCTGGTGTGTGAGTAGAATGTGTGGAGTGTCTTTCTGTTTCTCAGTCGGGCCATGTCAGCAAGGTTGTTTTTGTTTTATTTTGTTTTTTGCTTCTCACTTTTGTGTGGCCCCTGTTGCTTTTTCTAGGGGTCAGTGGCCCATAAAAGCTTCCACATACCTGCTTTAGGTCCTATGTTAACCATCTGTGCTATAGTAATATAGATCCTGGATTCTAGCCTTGTAGGAAGTTGTTATAATCGCAAAGGAGTTGCAATTCCCTCTGTTTGCCTAATTGGCAAAATTCAAAATCATGTCATGACCAAAGACATCACACCTGAGAATCAGACCACTTTCTCTCTAAGTTTTCATTGTGAGCAAAAAATAAAAAGGCATATTTTCCTGCTGTTTGTTTTGGCAGTACAATTCCCACGTTGTTTTCAATGTCCAGTCCTGCAATTATATAGTGCAGTAATATATTTTGCAATTATGTAATTCTGTAAGAGGTTAACAGACGGTAGGACCCTGCATTAGATTCCTCTAAGTCATGTTGTTATTAGGTAGGAGGGATAGCTCTGTGGTTTGAGAATTGGCCTGTTAAATACAGCATTGTGAGTTCAATTCTTATAGAGGCCATTTGGGGCAAAAATTTGTCAGGGATGGTTCTCGGTCCTGCTATGAAGGCAGGAGACTGGACTTGAGGACCTTTGCCTTCCAGTTCTAGGAGATAGGCAATCTCTATAATTTAATTTAGATGCTTGAACATGTGGGTTCAGTAATTATTGCTGAGTCATGAATACATGTGCATTCAATTAGTTCCAACTAGATTATAAAAGGGTTGGAGCCAGTCTAAGGCTAGACAGTAAGGGTCAAAGAAGTATGGCAGGTAAGAAGGTACTAGTATTAGCAGCTGCCCATTTTTTAGGAGAAGGCTTAGCCTTAGGATGATCTGCTTTTATTTGTGGTTCATACAATTAACCCTCAAGAAAGGGTAAGCTTGATTGTTTTAGAGTATGTACTTCCTATTTGGAACAGAGTGGGAACTCTACCTGTTTTCAGTTATGTTCCATCCCTGAGGATCTCAAAACACTTTCAACGTATTGGTCAAAGCCTTTACTTCCCTTAATTCTGAAATGCACTAAGCTATAGGGGCAAGTGACAGCTATCTGGCACTTAATGGGACTTTAAAAACAATGAGTAGTTCTATGGCACCTTAGAGACTTATATAATCATGAGCTTTTGTGGTCAAAACCCACTTCTTCCAGTGAGCTGGAAAATGGACTGGAAATAATAGGAACCCAGAATTTATACTTTAAGGCTGTGTCTACGCTGGCGTGATCTTGCGCCAAAGCGACCGCTCTTGTGCAAAAACTTGCTGCCTGTATACACTGACCGTGTGTTCTTGCGCGAGTAAACTGACATTCTACTGTATAAAATCAGGGCTTCTTGTGCAAGAACTATGATGCTCCCACTCAGGAATAAGCCCTCTTGCACTGTTCTTGCACGAGAGGCCAGAGTAGACAGGCAATATGAATTTCTTGCGCAAGAAAGCCCTATGGTTAAAATGGCCATCAGAGCTTTCTTGTGCAAGAGAGCATCTGCACTGGCATGGATGCTCTTGTGCAAAAGCACATGCCAGTGTAGACGCTCTCTTCTGGAAGAGTTTTTGCACAAGAACTCTTCCGCAAAAGAGTTCTTGAGCAAGAAGCTGCCAGTGTAGAGGTAGCCTAACTGTTCTGTATCTAGTGGAAAACAAACAAAGTAGGAAGCTACAGGACCCAAAGGGCTTTCTAGCTGAGATGTGGAGGCTAGTACTTGACATAAAGTGTCATGTTTAAGACCTTGGTTTGAATTCTTATCTGAAAGGTCACACCACTGCTACCCCGGCACTCCCTGTGATCTGAAAGCCAAATTCTGGGCTGACTTTGAGGGGAAACATACTTTCCCCTCACCCTCTGAACTGCTAGCATGGCTCCAGGCACAACCAGGCTACGTCTGCACTGCAGGTTTCTTGCACAAGAACTGTTTTGCACAAGAGTTCTTGTGCAAAAGGTTTTGCGCAAGAGTGCGTCCACACTGCCATGTGCTTTTGCGCAAAAGCGTCCGTGGCAGTGTGGACGTTCTCTTGTGCAAGAAAGCTCTGATGGGCATTTTAGCCATAGGGGTTTCTTGCACAAGAGCTCTTGCACAAGAGGGCTTATTCCTCGTGGGGAGAGGAATAACTCTTGTGCAAGAAGCCCTCTTTTCTGATGCTTTACTGTAAATCTACTTGCGTAAAAATATGCATACAGTATAGATGCTCCGCAAGTTTTGCGCAAGAACAGCCATTCTTGTGCAAAAAGCCTGCCGTATAGACGTAGCCCCAGTGTTTTCCTTAAAAGATTTCCCATTCAGGTGCTGACTAGGTCTGAGGCAGCACTACTAATGAGCCTGGACAAAAACACAGCCCAAAGTGCTATTACAGCAGTAAGTGGAAGACTGTTTAGAAACCTATATCTCTTGCCAGTATTTTACTGGTTTTGTAAATGCAGGACTTGTTAGAACCATTTCCAAGCATTAGGGCTTCTAGCTCTTTTCCTTGACAAGGAAGCAATTAAGCAAATGTTTTATTTGAATATAGATGTACAGTTTGGATTATAATTTCCTTTATGAAATGTTGATTAATAAGATGGAAAGCTGTCATCTATTGTCTAGTACTTTGCTCTGTCATTTGTGATTCTGCAAATGAATTTTCCCATTAACTGCAATGTTAAGCCAATGTCAATATTTGCAGGGATGCTGCAATTATACTCTATTTGTTTGGTCACATTGCTTCAATTCAAACTTGACTGTGGCCTCCATTTGGGGCCTGATTCTGTGAGGTGCTGAGGGACATCTGCAAAGTGCAACATGCCCTCAGCTTCTATGGGTGTCAATAGAAGCTAAGGACACTCAGCACTTCAAGGTTTGGGCCACATTTTTTGGAAAAACATGGGTGAGGAGCTATGTTTATACAGTGTAAATGTAGACTGTCATCCTGTTCTTGCATTTGTAAATCTCTACTATTTTATGACCACTTGCTAAGTGGGAGATTTCAAGGTGAACTTGTGCCGCTTGTTAAATGGATGTCTTCATTTTCCATACATCTCTTTTTAAGCTTTAGGGAGATGATCTCCAGCCTTTCATCATGCAGGGGAAAGGAACAGGGCACCTAATCAATCTGTCTGAAGGAAATGCCTCTTTAATGAGCCCAAGTTTCTGGCAGAACTCAAAATAGTAATGTGATCAAGTGGGACATCTGTATAAAAAGCAATTGTATTAAGAAAGTTAGCATGTTGTTAGTGTCCTGTAATTGTTGCTGCTAATCCACATGTCCCTGCAATGTAAAGTAGGGATGTGAATGGTTAACGGGTTAACTGGTAAGTATCACCTGGTCACAGTTAATTGATTAAATGCCCCTGCCATTTAACATTCAGTCAGTTAACTAATTAAATGGGATTTTACATCTCTAATGTAAATGTCACCATCTCTGTTGCAATAGTCAATTTGCTGGACTTCCTTGCAACTCTAACGAGATGTGTGCTTTCATCTCACATGCATTCTGCACTGGCAAGTAATTCAAATCATTCTCTGTCACCACCTTACAGGCACAGGCTCCTCTCCAGGATTTTGCATCAGAGAATTGTAGGACATAACTCTAAATCATGGAGAAAAGGCTCTTAGTTAGCATCACTGACATGGGGTTGAGAAGGTGATTTGTGTGGGAGTGGGAAGGGGGTGTTAGTTCCAGCTTTGAACCATTTCTAAATGTATCCTTTATTTACATGGCATTGCTCTTCCATACAAACAAATACCAAGTTGGACTTTGCAGGGTGGTGAGATATTAAGCAGATACGACTGATGGTAGCTGTGAATGCAGTTTGACAAAGCAAAGCCTCACACAAAGTGAGGCTTTTCTCTTCATCCAAATGGCTCATGAAAAGCAATTTGCACAGGGAAAGCAATGCACTCTGAGCAGTGCCATTGAGCCTGGAACTCATCTCACTGTGGAATCTCCGTTGACTTTAAGGGAGCTAGTTTATTCCTGTAGAAGTGAGGGCAGCATAAGCCTCAAGACTATTATGCTTGTGTATAACTGTCAAAGCTATGGGGAGCAGTGTGGTGAGAAGCCTTGGAAAGGAGGTAGCCTGTGCTTATAGCAGTGTGCTCTGGCTGGAATTAGGGCTGCTAGGTGTCCAATATTGACCCGGACAGTCTGGTATTTTCACCTCCTATCCAGTAAAAAAATTCAGAAAATACTGGACACCTAAAATGTCTGGTATTTTCTGAATTTTTTCCCCCTGCCAGGAGCTGAAAGTACTGGACACTTGGCAACCCTACACACACTCAGCAACCGGGACCAGCCCCTGGGCCCCTCAGACCTTCCCCAAGTCCCCCAGACCTCCTGATTACCTGGTTCCACAGGGAAGCTGTCTTCTGGCTTGATCAAGAAAACAAGATAGCTGCCGGCAAAAAGCTTCAAAGACTTTTCTTAAAGGGGCCATGCTGTTTCATTTTTTATTTTTTCATTTTTTTTGCTTAACTCTGGTCACACACCACCCCCCCCCCCCGAAACACACACACACTTTTTTTTCTCAACAGAATTTTTTCCCCAGTGGGTTTTTTTTTTTTTTCTTGTGCGGGTGTGTTTGTGTGTGTGTGTGTTCGGTATTTTTTGTTAAACCATCTGGCAACCCCAGCTGGAATTTCTAGCACTCCCCCTCTGCACAGACCTCTCCCCTCTGAGATCAACTGTATTGCTGGGTTCTCAAACTGAACTCCTCTCTCTGCTCCCCTAGACTGCCTCCTGAGTAGGCATGTTGGAAGCCAGGAGCCCTTCCTCCCTGTCCCCTCTCTAATGGAGGGGGAAGAAGGAGCCTGCCTTGGACTAATTTCAAGGCTTCCCCATAGTGGGGATACACAATTTTGAAATAGTTTCCTAGTGTAGACATGGCCAGGGTGTGACAGTGGGCAAGTCACTTGATCTGGGCCTCAGTTTCCCCATCTGTGACTTTGTGGAATACACTCTTCATGAATCACTGCCTCTGGATGGAAGGTACAGGAGAAATGTGAAGTATTTTAATCTGTTCTGTGCTTTGGTAGATTCTGATGGGGAAGCTTTCAGTGTGTGACCTATTGCAGAAACCCTGGCAAGCATGAATGCTTTTTCGAACCCTCGCTGTATCTTTCCATTCCTCTCTTGGCCTCAGCAGTTGAAGATAAATCTCACTCCACCTGTAAAGAAAGAAACTAGTTTTCATCAAGAAACAAATGGGCAAAATGACCAAACAAAGCTTATTCTCCCTTAGGTGCTTTCTCTATTTGGCTTTATTTAGGATTGATGAGCACAGAAAAGAGGGGATGGGGCGACAATTGGAACACAGAATCAGCTCTTTATTAGTTCTGTTTTCTAAAGAATTGGGCTTGTTTAGTTTGGAAAAGAAAAGATTCAGAGGGGACATGATAATGGTTTTCAGGTATCTAAAAGGGTGTCACAAGGAGGAGGGAGAAAAATTGTTCTTCCTGGCCTCTGATGATAGGACAAGAAGCAATGGGATTAAATTGCAGCAAGGAAGGTTTAGGTTAGACATTAGGAAAAAGTTCCTAACTGTCAGGGTGGTTAAACACTGCAATAAATTGCCTAGGGAGTTTGTGGAATCTCCATCACTGGAGATATTTAAGAGTAGGTTAGATAAATGTCTATCAGGGATGGTCTAGACGGTACTGGGTCCTGCCATGAGGGCAGGGGACTGAACTCGATAACCTCTCAACGTCCCTTCCAGTCCTAGTATTCTATGATTCTATATGAATCTGTTTTCCCCAAGCATAAAAGCTATTTAATTAACTACATTCTATAACCACAGAGGAATCAATGGTGGCTCTCTATTTTCTTAGAGCAAAGCATGATGGGGATGTCAAAGTTTATTGTAGAGTTGGTTTCAAGCTTAACACCAAAGGGAAATCAAAGGCCTCCTTGAAATTCTTAACCAATAGTTTTCTAGAGATGCATATAGTGTACACATCTACACCACTGACTACCAAGAACTGGACAGGATATGCTGTCCCAGTCACATACCATGATCCAAGTGATTCTTACTTAAGGAATAATTTTCTTTTTTTTTCTCCTAAAAAGGAGTCCATATTATAGAAGTCCATATTATTCCTTTCCATCAATAAAATTCAGAGTTTGTCAAATTATTCAGTGGGGTAAAATCACAATTTTACTGCATTTTTGATGGAGGCAGATTCCTGAAACCATTTCATTTAATGGCATAAATGCCTGGTCCCTGGCTACTTTGCTAAAAATATTTTGAACACTCTACTTTATTGCAAAGATCTTATGGTTGCTCTTTGTGGTTGGAACTCCAGAAAAGGTATCTAACCAGAGAGAAAGGTTTGTCCCAGGGTTAGACTCAGTCTAAAAATCAGATTCAATTCCTGCTCAGCTAGAAGCTTTATGTACAACCTTGGACAAGTCACTTAAGTCTCTGCACCTCAGTTTCCTTTCTATAAAATGAGGGTAGTATCACCTTCATGAGTTTTAATATCTACCTTCTCATCTCTTCTATGAGGTTCTCAGATGCTATGGTCATGAGGCTATATAAGTTCCTGAAAGACTAGTAGTCCTGTCTGTTATAAAATCTATATCAGCTAGTAATAATGTGACAAGAACCTAGGAAAATGTTTAATTATGTGAACAATAGCTGCTGATTTTCGAAATGGAAAAAGAAATGTTGTGTGTTTCGGTCTTAAAATAGCCTACAATAAAGGTGTAATTCTTCAATCAGACTACTGATGAATAACTGAAAAGAGCTACAAGCATGAATTGATGTCTGGAAAACATGCCCTATAGTGATACACTTAATCTATTTCATTTGTCCAACAGAAGGTTGAGAGGTGACTTGATCACATTCTTACACATACCTGTCTGGAGAAGAAATTGCTGATGATAGACAATTCTTTATTCTAACAAACAATGAATAATGAGATCCAATGTTGAGAAGCTGAAGCTAGACAAATTAGACTTTAAAAAGTATATATTTATAACAGCGAGGGTGATTAACCATAAGAACTGAACAACTTACCTAGTGCTAGGTGGATCTTCATAAGTTGAAATCTTTAAGATTGGGTATTTTTTCTAAAAGTTGCTATAGCTCAAATAGAAATTATGGGGTTAATGCAGAAATGAGTGGGTGATGTTGGTTTGTAAAAAATCAGGTTAGATCATGATGGTTTCCCTCTGGCCTGGAAGTCTGGGAACATGGGCTGCTTTACTAAAATATCAGTATAGGTAGAAATAATGCATTGCAACAAAACAGATGAATTACAATCTGTTCCCCGCTGAAATATTGAAATCCAGCAGATTTATGTAAATCTGGAAAAGAGAACTCCCAGGCTATTGATGTATCTGACTAAAAATATAATGAACTTAATTCTTTTGCTTAACACTAGAGCAATTCTACAGTAAGTCAGTGAAGTTATATAATGCTTGAAAACCAGTATAAATGAGAAAATAGGGTATGCTGTCTTTGGAGGGCAGCATATTTAACTGCTGTCTGCCATTTGCTGCATAAATATGTCCAGCAACCCAGCCAGAGGTCTCAGACAATCAGTATGAAAGATGGATTCCTTGGGAAACTGTTCTCCTTGTCATAGATGTCAGTGCATCTTGTTCCTCAACCTGAAATGTTAACAAAAATCTTTTAAGACATCCCAAGGAAACCTCAGAATGTGCCTTCCCTATTTCCATGTGTTGAAACTTCTCAATCTCTCTTAGATCCCATTGTCCATCTATTCTGCTATCCTGCCCTGAACATGTGTTGCATGCTTCAGACGGAAGGTATTTGGATTTTTTTTATTTAGTCAATGAAACCCATATTAGGCAACAATATGGAACAAACTGAATGGAAGGGTGGTCAAGGAATGGAAAAACTAGTTTAAAATGAAAACAAGTTCATTGTTTTCATGTATGTTTGGCCTCTTTTCAATGTAAAGGAGAAAATAAAATTAATTACTGAAAATATTATTGAAAATATTTTCAATTTGATAAAATAAGTTACTTTTAGCAACCCTTCTCCCTTGCCATGCCAAGATTTTCAAAAAGGCAATTTTTCAAATGCAAATTAAGACCACCTCTACTCACTAGTAAATGATGGGCTGATTTATGGGGTAACATTTTCAAAAGCACCAAGTCCCGTTTTCAAAAGTGACCTTTTGTATCAGTGCCTAAGTTACTCTTGGAAATCAGACTCGGGTTCCTGAGTCATTTAGGCACTTTTAAGGTACTTATCCTCTGTCTTCAAAGAACTGAAGGTTCATTAGACGGTTTTACCAGATCATCCATGCCAACCTTTGTCACAGGCAGCTATTCAGCTACATACATACAAAAAGTCCAACAAGCAGAATTTAAAAATGCAAGTACTACCCAGAAAAAACTAGAATTTCTAGTACCTGAACAGGTATCACTGCTTGCGGAATTTCTAAGGAAGAAGCCATGACAGTATATGAGAATGCACACACTCAGACTTGAAAAGGATGCCCTCCCAGCAACGCAGAAGCTCAGGTTTTGCTGCTGGCCTGAGAAGGAATGTGATCTATAATGGTGAAAATGCTGGAGAGTAGTTTTTAAAAGGAGCTATCTCTTGCTATTAGAACTCTGGAGCTGGTGATAATGTAAAAGCAAATGAGGATTAGAAGGAAGAGTGTCATGCATATGAAGCACTTGCTTTAGAATAAGAGCTTGTCAGGGGCATAGAAAGCAGTATGGGGGTGGATTTGCATTCTCATTAATTGTTTGCATAACTTGTTTTTGGCACGGTGGCTCTTAGCGGTGGAAGGTCCATGTGTTTTCAGACACTAAAAGCAAGTGCTTTCATCAGGGCATGACAAGGAACTACATGGGGGCTGGGCCCTCAGCTGTGGTGGCTCATTGTGCCTCTGCCAACAGAGCTTCACATTCTCCGAGGATCTGGCTTAGTTGTCTGCAGCTCGCTTTTTTGCTGGGGCTCGTGTTCAAACAAACGTCTGCATGTTGCTTTCTCTTTGCCTAGGCCTCCATTCTGTGCCTCTCACCATGGAATCAGAATTCATCCTGCCCTCCCCCCCCCCCCATCTCCTGACTGGAACATCTAATGCTTCTGGTCTTGCTCCTATGAGTCTCTAAGGCAGGTGGCACTAGGAAAAAGTCCCCAGGATCCAGAAACTAGAGTGAATTGTAAAGCTTGTAGCCTGGGATGAGGGGCGGCAGGTTTGTATAATTTTTGGTGGTGCGCAGAATGGGTCTAGTCCCCTCCCCACCCACCTACCTACCTACCTGCCCTGTAAG
Source organism: Pelodiscus sinensis (assembly GCF_052426305.1). NCBI lineage: Eukaryota > Metazoa > Chordata > Testudines > Trionychidae > Pelodiscus > Pelodiscus sinensis. The sequence goes on from NC_143065.1 coordinate 33,417,772, forward strand.
CCGATACATATTTTATTAAATAATGTAAAAATGGACTGGACACCATAAGAGTTTGTTTCCCTTTATTGCACAATGTCACTATTGTAAGAAAAAAATATTTAGCTTGTTTGGATGTGCCACTGTGGCACCCAAGTTATTAATAAATACCTTATAAACCTCTACCCTTTCTCTCTGCTGCCATGTCTCCGCCCCGTGCTCCATCAGCTCCCCTGGTGCCTGCTGCCCCCCAACCCCTCACCCTCCTCTGCTGTCCTGACTCAGACTCCTGCCCTTCTCACTGCCCTCAGCCCTCCTGAGACCTGCCTCCCTCCACTAGCCCTTCTCTCCCCGTGCCCACTCCTCCAGTAGCCACACTGATCATGTGAGCCAACCCTCCACCAATGTGCAGGTGTTACCCATATACCTACCTGGTGTGGTTCACTATCCTATGTAGTTGCACTTAGATCACTTACAGGCTGGGGGACGGGGGGCAAATCCAGCCCCCAGCTTGCCTGGATCCAGCCTGTGAAGCTCAGGGCTCCCCTCCCCTGCACTGGGGAGCCTGTGCTGGAGTACCAGTCCCCTACTGTCCCACCATGGGGCTGGGGCACACAAAATGTATTAGACTGGGCCCCTCTAGGCTCTGGTGTGCAAGGGGAATGTCTTTTCTGCTTCTCAGTCAGGTGCCACATCAATGAGGGTTTTTTGTGTGCAGCCCCCCCACCTTCCCCCCGGATTTTGCTGTGGGTCAGTGGTCCCAGACACAAAATAGGTTCCCCTGCCTTGACTTACAGAGAGCGAGTTTGCTCTACAGCCTTAGCTGAGAGCCAGCTGGCTTTTAGCTCAAGCTGTAGAGGCTCATGCAGTAAGCTCCAGAGGTCCTGTCTGTGTTACACAGGGAGCCGTAGGTTTGCTCGAATCCTTGCCTGGTGCCTGAGACTTGTGCATGGGGCGGGGGCTGTCGTGGCAGGGCCAGGCTGCTGTGGGTCTGCCGGGGATGGCAGGGGTGGAGGAGCTGGGGTCCTGCAGTTGGTGCCCAGGACTGGGTGTGCGGGTGGATGGGGCTGGCAGCCTCAGCCCCACAGCTGGATCCTTCTTGCCGCACCCCGGAAAGGGCTGCGGAGGGCACCCCCCCGTCATGCTAAGAGCAGCTGCTGGGACTCACTCCGCGAAGCCGGAGAGGCTGCGCCAGCGGCATCGCCCGCTGGCTCCTGGATTGGCCAGCGCCGCTCGCCCGGGCCCAAGCCCCCTGCCTGTCCCGCGCGCAGCCACTCCCCGCCCGCCCCCGGGGCGCCGCAGGAGGGGGGAGCGCGCTGGGCTGGAGAGAGACGGCGGCGCTGCCAGCCCGTGCGCAGCGGAGGGAGGGAGGCAGGGCGCGCGGCGGCGGAGGGGGGAGGCAGGGGCCGGCCGCTGCCGCTGTGATTGACACACCCCGCGCCGGCAGAGGAGGAGCGGGGCGAGCAGCCGGGCAGGCAGGAGCCCCGCCATCCCCGTTGCAGCCCGGCAGCGGCTGGGCGCTGGACGCGGCGGCGGCAGGATGCAGGGGAAGAAGCCCGGGGGCTCGGCGGGCGGCGGCGGGGAGCTGCAGGGGGACGAGGCGCAGCGGAACAAGAAGCGGAAAAAGAAGGTTTCTTGCTTCTCCAACATCAAGATCTTCCTGGTGTCCGAGTGCGCCCTGATGCTGGCCCAGGGCACCGTGGGCGCCTACCTGGTGAGTGTGCGCCGGCGGGGAGGGGGGTCAGGGCAGGCCCGGGGGCAGCAGGATCCGCGTCCCCCCGCCGTGTGCTCAGCCAGGGCTGCAGAGGGGCTGGAGGGCGCCTAGCCTTGCGGAGGGTGCCTGGAGGCATCAGCCGGCCAGGAGCTCCTCAGGTGGCCCGATTCGGGCTTCTCACCGGAGAGCCGAGCCGGGCAGCGGTGCCCTGCCCCCAGCGTGACCCAGCCCTAGCCCCGGCCGTGCGCCCCTGGCCGCAGATTCAGGGCACTTCGCCGCTGCCTCTTCTCCCCCCCCCGCGGTGGGAGCCGCACTCCACAGACCAGCTGGATGCGGTGAAGTGTGTGGCCCAGATCTGTGGGTCCCCCCCCCGCTTGTTTCCCCTCTCATGGAAAGCCACCTTCCCCTGCCTGGCTAAAGTTACAGCACCTGCGAAGCAGCTGCAAGTTGCTGCACTTTCGCCTGCTCGTGCGGAAAGGCAAATCTCCCATCGGCTGGAGGCTGCAATACGAGGGGACGAGGAAGGCGCTTTCCTTGTACCCACAGCAACGTGGCTTGCACAGCCCCGCGGGAGCAGATTGAGCTGTGTGTTGAGCCGTGCCACGCGGGGCTGTTGTAAGTGACTCAGCACTGCCGAGGGGCTACCCTTCTGCTGCCTGGCTAACGCGAGGGAGAGGGGCGGGGGCTGGCTTCCACACCCGAGCGCATTTCATGGGCATGCAGACGAGGTTGACAGGGCAGCTGGCCGGGACCTGAGATCGAATGTCACGGTGCCCGAGTTGTGTTGAATAGCTACGAAGCAGATAGGATAAGGGGGTTTATTCCATCTCCTCCGTGCTACTAATATCCCCTGTGCTAGTCAAGTGATACACTGCTAGTGCAACCCCCTCCCCCCATACAACTTCACTGTTAAGTAAAGGTGCTGTAGATGGTGGATCAAAAAAGCTACATAATGAGGCGTGTTCTAATGGGAAGATTCAAAACTCACTGTGTCCTGCTGTTACAGGCAGAGGTCATAGTAAAAAGTGAGAAAATGATGTACATAAAACTTAGTTTGCTTTCTGCCTTAACAACTTATACCTCTATAGAAACATCCACCGCTTGTATAGGGGTAGGGACAGCCTCCAAAAATGAAGGTGTTCTCTTAGGCTGTGTAAATAGGAGTGGGATTTTTAAAAACATCCTATGTGATTTAGGAGCATAGCTCCAATTGAAAGCCACAGAGCTTGTATCTAAATAGGTTCTTGAAAATCTCGCTCATCCCACACAGTATGGTAGACAGTATGTACCTTAAAGTGAAATGTAACTTTAATAAGCACCTTAATACACCTTATCATATTAAATACAAATTGCAGTTGTTTCCATATAATAATACATGTAGCTATAAATATGTATAATTAAATGCAACACATTGTGAATTTAGGAATACAATTATATTACATGAGCTTCTATGGCTGTTTAATTTTTTAAGTGACAGATTGTGCCATGCTTTACTCACATTGAGTAATATCTTACTCTCTGGGTAGGTACCCTGATATCCGTGAGAGCTACTTGAAAGTGTAAATGAGTGAGGCAGAAGTTGATGCTAAACTAATAAACCAAGGAATAAGATACCACAGAGATGTTCTTGCCTTCAGTGGCACCCTAGTGGCAGCGGTATAGATAAGTTATATGAATTTTTATTATCTTAGGGATTTATGCTGCTACCCATCACTGTAGTATGTGACGCTGACGTGTAAAATCAGTAGCAACAGTGATGTTTTGGTTGGAATTCAGGGAGCCTGGTGCCTCTGTCTTTTGGGGATATAAATTCTGCATAGGCCTTGCTAAACTTTACTCTTCTCCATCTCTAACAGCACGATAGACTCAGACTTTATCTTGTACAGTGGAACATCCTGCAATAACTCCTATCCAGATCTAGAAACTGCAATGGACAACTGGCCAATGAAAAGTGCCACTTTGTGCATTAATGCCAGTGGTTAGAGTTGCTGTTTTCATTTGTCACTTATTGTTCATCCTCAACAAACACCACACAGTCTTTAATATGGCTAACAGATACAAATATGGAATTATGTTTGAGCAATGTATAAATGGCTGTGTCTACACTAGCATTTCCCCAGATGGGCTCCCCCCTGTGAGGCTGAACTTGTCCCTAAGCAATAGTGGGGAAAGTTTTGTAAAAGACTTATGTCAAGGCCGAAGATTCGTTGACCCAAAACCAGCTCTCAGTAACAGTGGTGGAAAATCTGGTGTAACGACGTTGAAATCAATGGAAATACTACAGAATTGCACAGATGTGACTGGGAACAGAATTTAACTCATTAGAACTACTCATAGGAGTGAGCTATTTGTATGAGCACTGAGTGACATCTCTGGCTGAGAGGGAAGCATGTGAGAACAGAGAAGGAAAAACAAAACAGGGAAATGCTATGTGGTATAATTACAATACGTAAGTACTGCTGGGATGTTGACTAAAGTCCTTATTTTGCCATGTTAGAAATAACCAAAATAATGCATTCATGGTTCCATTTTGCTTGACAACATAACTTTGGAGATTTGTAACTCCTATGGGGTAGGAGGAGATGTGACAGACTGGCTTGCTCAGAGTTCATTTCTGCTGAGCCGTGCACACGATGAGGATGACTGGAAAACTTAACTTCTGAAAAAAGGGGTTGGGGAAGCTTTCCAGTTAGGCCTGACTGTATAACTCATTCTTGGCTGTGTTTTGCTTTGACATTACGGAATTTGCTAGTGGTCACTGGTTTCTTAGGAAAATAAAAAACTTTTTACATGTGTGCAGATTCTGCACGTGTATTATCTAGTCTTATTTACATACCCACACAAGCAGGCACCGTGTGCATACATGCACTGTAGCTGGTGTGCTCTTGGGTTTGGGGTCTCTTGTCTTTTGTGTGTGTGTAAAACACCGAGAATGGCTGATACTATATTAATCATCTATATCGCTCCACCTGCTCTGTTCAGTGACAAAATACCCCGTGCCTCCAATAGTAGATGTGTATGTTTAATCAGCATGTCTCTTTGAGAATATATGTGAAATCTTACGGAAAATTTGATGATCATTACTTTCCAGAGCATTTGTCAATTACACTGCACTTGTCTGCTGAAATTTACATATGTTGAAATGACTCTGTGTATCTATCCTTATTATAAGCCTGTTTTGCATAGCCTATGCAAATGAAAACCTATGCTGCATGCTTAATTTCTGAGGCTGGTGTATGCTCCCTCTGATTTGCAAGTTCTCTGAAAAAATTGTTTATACTCCTCTTTTGTGTAGTCCAATTGTCCTGTGTCCTTTCTGAAAACAGAATTTATTGGTAATTCTAGTGACAGTGGTGAAAGCACAGCTCATCAGCTGCAGGCTTTTCTGCGGCAGAAGGTTTGCCAACAAGTTGCTCAAGATTTTAAGCAGCAAGTTGAAAAGCTGGGATTTTTTTTTCTTTTTCTGCAGTACAGGTGACGAGATTTACTATCTTTACTTGCGGGCATGGCGAATCAAGTGCCAATGGCACGAGCAATGAAAGGCTGAAGCCAAGATCGTTCAAACGAATGCAGCAGGATGATCAGTCATGCTGGCCATGTACTGTGACAGTGATTTAAATTAAGCTGATTCAGATGCCTTGGCAATAGTTATGTCCCTGAACTCTTACTTTCATTTTATTTTGGAATATTTTAAGTGGAGATAATGCAGAAAGTGCATCTGATGGGTGATCACCAAGATGTTTTATTTCCCTGCCACTCAAATCCCTGCTTAAATGGCAGTGGATTCCTTGCTTTAGCATAAGAGTAGAGATCTCTTTGACAGCCACAGTCTGTGAAGCAGGAATACAATTTAATTTTCTCTCCTCTGCCTTTAGCCTCGGATCGCTCCAGTGCAAACTGACCTAGTTGCGAGGACATAACATCTGCTGAAGTCAAGGGCCGTTTAGATAACGGGCATGCATATGGGAAATACGTTAGGAAAATACTGTGATTTTCTGCACCTGTTTTTACAGGGATCTACTGAGATGTCTGTTTGCTACAAACAGCTTTGAATGCAGCTATTCATGTGTTTTTTTGCCAAGTGATGGAGGAGGATTTGGCTTGGATAAAGGATGCAAAGGAAAAAATAATACTACTGGAACTTCTTAGTATGTTGGCACTCACATAGAACTGAATAAAAAAAACATTGTTTCTTGAAAGAAAACTTTATAAGACTATACTCAGCTCCCTCTGCAAAGCTTTACCATACAATAAATATTAGCTGGAGCTGGCAACAGGCCCCCTTAATATAGATGCAAAAATGAGTGTCCTTTAAGGTCTCTATGAGATTGGAATGTGCTTGAATTTGGTTTCTGAGGCAGTATTCAATCTGGTCTTATTTTTATCTAGAAGTATGTTGCAAAGCTTTTTAAATGCCGAATTCAAGAAGAAATAATCGTCCAAATGATTCCAACAGCAGTAAACACAGTAAAAAAGCCCATCAGCCAACTCTGATACACAAATACAGTTCCTAGCATAACGGACTAGCATAACTGAGCTAGCTCCAGCATCTTTTCCTTGCTTTACCCTCCTCCTTCCCAGAAGAGTAGAAAATATGATACTAGTTATGCATTTATTTTACTGTGTGTGACCAACAAAAAAGAGCCCAGTGATGCAGTCATGCTTCAGCAGAACTTAAAGATAAAACTTCTGTGGGAGGAGAATCTGAATGCTGTTCTTCATTAGATATTTCTTAGGCATATGTCGATCACACTAGCACTATCATGGTAACAACTAGAAGCCCCAGTTGAAGTTGAAGCCCCATTATGCTTGGTGCAGTATAGACAAATAGTAAGGGGCATTCCCTGTCCTAAAGGGCTTGCAATAGATCCAGACAAGCTCTTCCCCCCCCCCCCCCAACAAAAAAATCAACCCCTGATCAGGATGCTGTACATTTCCAACTTCCTGGTGGGGATGTTCACATCGGGAGTTGGGTCAATTGAAAAGCTTTGGCATTGGAAACCACCACACAGGACTTGCAATATTCTGATCCAGATCTTGGTTTGGATTTTGAACACCCCTAAAATTTGGGAGAGATCATGTTTGGGACTTTTTTTTTTTGTAGCTTGCTACTAATGAATAAGTATGTATATGGGGTAGCACTATAAAGATAATAATGTGTGTCTGCTCTTTGTCTTCTGCAGAATGCATACTTTGATTATGGTTTTTGATTAAATGTGTAAAGGATTAAATGTCTGATCCTATAGCAGGCATTTGGGCTGATTAGTTTCATGAATTTATTTATTTATTTTAAAGTAGAGAAATGCTTAACAGTAGCTTCTGCTGCTGTTTTTCCTTAGGTCACAAAAATACTTTTGATCTCTGGAAGAATGATTCGCTGCTTAAAATTACTAAGATCCATCACAAGACCAAAGTCCTCGACCTCTTGCTTTGTCTTTGGCTAGACTGAGCATCCGAAATACCATTGCCTCACATATGCATGGCAGTTGCCAGTCATGTCTGTGTGCATATTATAAACATAAGCTAGTGGTTTGAAGGGGCCTTGACTTGGGCAAGAAAATGAAGTGGATCCAAGAATCTTGTTCTGACCTTGCTCATGCAGTTTAATTAAATTTGAGAAAGAAGAATTGTGTTGTAAGAGTCCTTTGTGTAAAGGCTGTTTATCCATTGTCAGCCCCTCCTGTGCTAACAACAGTGGTGCTGGAACAATTTTTATGCTGGGATGCTGATGATGGAAGCCAGGTGTTTGCTGGTTGTTGTTGCAGCTTCGCGCCAAGGGGTGCAGTAACTCCCCTAGTTCCAGGAACACGGAATGGTGGGTCACTTGGTCTGCAATGCCCCTCTGTTCTGAGGAAAAAGAGAACTAATCCTCCCCTTCCATGCAAATTGGTCACTGGGTGACAAGTGTCCATTTTGTGGGACTTTCTCTTCTCTCAGCCTCATGTTTTAAAGGCTCAAGAGCCAGATTCTGCTCTTATTGCTGGGTAGATTTGAGAGGAACGCCATTAATTTGGTAAAGTTCTGTGGGTAAACTAGTATGAAATAACTGTTCCCTTATTTAGGCTTTTATGCTGCCTCCAAACCATCCTTTCATCCTATCAAATATAAGCATATTTCATACCCAATTCAAGTAATGCTTAATGAGGCAGATTTGCAGCAAGTGTGAACTCATGTAGCACCAATGATTTAAAACAAATTCAGGTTGCCACTAGATGTGGATTGGCCACGTACATCAACAAATAGCCATACAGCAGTTTGAAACTGATACATGTTATGTGGCAGTACTTTGTACTCTACCTCTCTTCCAAACGCACCTTTTGATTGAAGTAGGTAAGAACGACTATTCTGATTGTCTTGGTGGATGAACAAGATCATGAATCACTGAGGTTTCATAGTTCAGTGGCAGAACAAGAAATAGAATGCAAGAGCCCTGATTCTGAGTCATCCTGCTATAACCATTTGCCATGCTTCCTCTTCATACTGATTATTTGTATTGATCTATCAGAGGTTTTATACTGCTGCACATCATCAGAGTGCCTTCTATGTTAAATCAATACCAACAGTAAAGTCCCTAGTGGAATTCATGGAGTCCCCACTGGTAGCAATATTCCCTCTACTTTTTTTTCCATCTATGTAGGGAATAAATATTGTTATATGCACTGAGGCATGTGCGGATGTGCACCACCAGCAGAAACAGTTGGTACTGGCTGTCGGTGCTGTGGGTGCTCTGCTAATCAGCTGGGCAGCATTGACTCTCTGCTGGGTGGCCACCCAAGCTCTCATCTTCCAGATACTACTACTCAGTGTTGCCTGTAAGTCCCAACTAAAATTCCATAGGACTTTGGTACAGGGACAGATAATCCCTGTAACAAAGACCATAGAATCTATATTGACAAGAGAGACAAAGGCGGGGAGAAGAGTGCAATAATACTTCCTGGGAGACACTGAGCAAGTCATGCTCCTCATCCCTAAAACAGGAAGTGTGTAGCAGCCCTGGGAACTGAATTCAGATTTTCTGAGTCCAGTAGCCAACAATTGTATTTGTTTCCTCGCCCAGCTTGAAACTCTAGTATATGGTGGTGCTATACTTGTATAAATTAAACTGTTCTGAGGATATGGACTGTCTTTTAGCTTGGTTTTTAGAGCATCTGCCATGATAGAGTTGCTAGACTTTCGCACTTCAAATAATCAAAGATTTGAAATGACAGCTTACAGCATAAAAGGAAAACTCCGTAACTAAAGAAAAAGAGTTGTTTGTGTATGGATTGTTTTAATTCTCTGCTGCTTAGGAAACAGAAAAGCAAAATGTGTTTTCCCTGATGATGCCCTTTTCCATTTGGCAATCACCGATCTGATTTCTAATTGACCTTGAAATTAACGTGTCTTTATTTTGTTTTTTACTTTTACCTCATAGATGTCAGCACAATTTTAGGAACAGCATGGGGTGGGCATTTTTTTGTTTGTTTGTTTTCTTTCTGTCATGTCTACATTATTGATGCTATCTCAGCATACTTGCGCCTCTATAACCCCACAGTGCACATGCAGACGACAGCAACGGAACAGATTTTCTGTCACTGTAGGAATTCCACCTCCTTACGCTGCTGTAGCTATACTAATGGAAGCATTTTTCTGTTGACCTAGCTGTGTCTACACAGAAGGTTGGGTTGGCACAGTGATGACATTTGAGGGCATGAGGTTTTTTTTAATGAGTACAATAAATCTGTCAACCTATGTTTTAAGGGTAAACCAAACTTGAGCTAAAAACTATGGGAGTATAGAACTTTATTTAGGTCCTACATAATGAGATTTTTTCCCCTCAGTCCTGCCCTTAGCAACTGAGTGGTTGGGATTTTTTTTTTTAAAGAATGATTTAATTGTCATTGGAAAGCCCTTACATCATAAACAATTTAAATTCCACACTTATATTACTTAATAGCACCTGAAAGTGCTACTGGAAGTGAAAAAATTAAAACATCCAGTTTACTGTCACTCTGTACTTGGGTAATTTTTCTTTTGAGGTTCTTCTACTGCAGCAATCACTGTAGTATGTTAAATAGTGATAGAAATGTAGCCGCAGGAGCAGATGACAGTTTTGCGGGGCCCCGGGCAGCGTAATTCCACGGGGGACCCCCCTTTGCCACGGCGCATGCGCAGTGACGCCATGCGCATGCGCAGCGGTGCCACGGCGCATGCGCGGGGCTTTTTGAAGCGCGGGGCCCGGGGCGGCCACCCCGTTCGCCCTGCCCTATATCCACCCCTGTGTAGCCGTGTTAGTCTGGTGTAGCTGAAACAAAAAAAAAGGACTATGTAGCACTTTGGTATATATGGTTGTACCAATTTTCTTCCACTATTTGATCTGAGGAAGTGGGTCTGGCCCACGAAAGCTCATCACCTAATAAACCATCTTGTTAGTCTTTAAAGTGCTACATAGTCCTGTTTTTTGTAGTATGTTAAGTAAGTCAGTCAGATTCTTTTTCAAGGGCCTAGTGTGTTTGCATTTATTTCTGACACTGTAAATGGGAGGGGCTTTTGTAAAACAAATCTGGCTGTTTTTATCAAGGGAGAGGGAAGGTAATAGAAATATTTTAGTTAGAATACAAATTAAACTCTGGGCCAAGATACAATTTATGCCCACCCTTTATACCTGGAGCATGTTCCCTTGAAGAGTTTATATATATATATATATAATGACTTGTAGTGCCTAGCAGCCCCAGTTATGGGTCCTATTGTACAGAACAAAAGTACATTTCAGAGTAATGTCCAATAGCCTAATTTTTTTTGTCTAAAGTACCTCGTGTGTTCTCCCTTTTAATTCTAGATTTGGCATATAAAGGTCACATATGACTAGGCTTGGGAGGATTAGATTTTTGTCAGTAAATATCAGTAAACATTGATTTCACCATATGTACACAAACTGATAAACATGGATACATTGAAATTTCAAATAGAAAAAAAATGCTGTTTGAAAATTTAGTTTGATTTCAGCCTTTTTCACAATATTTACATTGTATATTTTTGGAGTGTTATTGACACCGTTTTGTTTTGATGGTTCTAAAACTTTGAATGTATGATTTAGAGCTTCTGTTACTGAACTGTTAGATTTCCCCCAATGTCTGACCCCCCCACACACCATAATTTCCCGTCACTGTGGATTTTATGGAAATATCAATATCAGTTGGAATTAAAAACACCTGCCAGATGTAGATACAAGCATAGATGGTGATGTGTTATATTTTACTTGTGTGTGAGAACACTTGAAATAACAAATGTTGTACTATAACATTTGATCAGAAGATGGATATTTTGGCTTTCACAGTTTCTGTTTTTCTATATTTCTAGGATTCCCAGGTACCAGGTTTTAGCTCCACCCCCAGAACACCCCCACCTAGCCACAGCTCTCACCGCCCTCCCTCCCCCGCATCCCAAACTCCTCATCCCTGGAGTTCTCAACCCCTTTTTGTACCCCAAACTTCTGCCCCAGAATGGAGCTCCTTCCCACACCTGAACCCCTTATTTCTGACCTCAATTTAGCTGGCACCCTTGCTGGAGCCCTCATACCCTCCCACACCCCAGCACTGTGGTCCAGCCTGTTGAAATGAGCAATTGACTGAGGGTGGGAAAGAGCAAGTGATGGAGGGAGGGGAGATGGAGGGAGTGGGTTTGGGGCCTTGGAATGAGGCAGGGCAGGACCCCAGAGAAGAGGTGGAGCAAGGATGTTTGGTTTTCTGTAACAGCGGCTACGGACACCATTCCTGCCCATCCTGGCTAATAGCCATCGATGGACCAATCCTCCATGAATTTCTCTAGCTCTTTTTTGAACTCCGTTATAGTCTTGTCCTTCACAGCATCCTCTGGCAAGGAGTTCCGCAGGTTGACCATGCATTGTATGAAGAAATACTTCCTTTTATTTGTTTTTAACCTGCTACGCATTAATTTCATTTGGTGACCCCTAGCTGAACACCTAAATAATGGGAGGGCAGAAAAAAGCAGGGACAACTATGCTTGATATGGTGCTTAGATTTATTGTGACAAGTTGCTGGATTCACATTTCTGTATGAAAGGTCAGGCTAGGGCTCTACATTTCATGTAGCTTTCACATTTGCTTTACTACTTCCATTCTGTGAGGGAGCAATGAAATGAGAAAATCCTGTGCGACACAGGTTTACAGCCCATCGTGTTCAACAATGAATGTGTTTTTCATTGAGCTCCAACAGGAACAGTCCTGCAAATGCCTTTTTGAAAGGATGTGAATTAGCTGCTACTTCTGGCCTCTCACCCGCAGAATGTAAATTGGCATGGCATGGCCGGAGGACTGGCACATTGCTGAGTGTCATTATTACAGAGGAGTTAGGGCCCACTTTCACAGGCTTGACTCAGGCGTGAAGACTATGGAAGGTTTGGCCTGAGTGCAGCAGCAGGAAGAATCCTCACTGTTGCCTATTTGGATGAAAAGGGCAAAACAGGAATAGAGTGCCATGCTCTGCATTTTTTCCTACTTTTAAAGAGACCCTGTGCTATTAGCAGGCACTGCTATCCGCTTACTTTGTTTGTCTTATCTATTTGCAAATATTGTGTAATCTCATTTTGAGTTTTTTTTTTTTAATCTGCTCCTTTTACTTATAAGGCCAGCAGTTGTGCATGATCTGGTGGTGGGCAGGGGATGGGCAAAAGACTGGCTGTGGCCCACAGAAGCCCTACTGCTCCCTCGCCCACAGGCCAGTCAGGGCTTGGGCATGGGGGAGTGCACAAAGTCTCCTGCCCTGCCAGGGGTGCACGGTGCTTAGTCAACCACCAAGCAGGACAGGGGTGGGGAGCGAGAGACTTCCCATACTCCCTGGGCCCTGATTGACCCGGGGGTGGGGGAAGCACACAAAATCTCCTCCCACTGCCAGGGGCGCGGGTGCCTAGAGAGAACCGTCAGCTGTTCAGAATAGCTGGTGGTTCTCTTTGTGAGGAAACAGGACAAAGACTTTATGTGCGCCTTTTAATCTGCCAGTCAGGGTCTCTGGGCAGGGAAGCACGGATGTGTGCTGGCCCTGCCCTTTCCGCCCGTGGCCCCCACGTCTAAAATTATTGCCCACCCCTGTCCTATAGCATCAGAGAGTGCTCCGGCCAAAGCTCATGGAGTCCCTACAAGTAACAAACCAGTTCTTACAAGCAGAACAGTGTGAATAACTTATATTTTTAGGTGGCCTTTACATTTTGAAAAATAAAATTGAAGTATTATTTAAAACACAAATTATTTTGAATCCAAACTGAGAAATGACTTTATTCAGATCTCTTATGTTTTGATCAAAGCAATTTGGCAAACTTGGCAATAACTTTCAAATTGCGTTAGTTGACCTGAAACTGCATTTTTTGGGGTGAAAAGTGTGTCTTCCTCCCACCCTCAATCTTTGCCTAGCACTCTCCATGAGCAATTTTACAATAACAAACGTGCGTGCGCAGCCCAATGATTGAGACCCTACAATAACAAACCCCAGCTCCCCTGTGCTAATCCAATGCACCCACTCCTCCCCCAGAGTTAGGCACCCCCAGCTTCCCTGCTCTAACCCAGCGCCACACCCTTCCCCCAGAGCCAGGCACCCCCAGCATGCCTCCTTCCTGGCTTTAACCCAGTGCCTGGGTCCTGGAGCTGCTGCCGCCACACGCTTCTCCCTCCAGGCGCTGGGGCGTGTGAGCAAAGCAGCCGGCTGTGAGCAGTCCGGGCATGCGGCTTAGAACTAGGAAGAGCCGCATTTCTTTAAGCAAAGAGTCGCATGCGGCTCGAGAGTCGCAGGTTGGCCACGCTTGGTCTGCAGCAGTGTAAGTTCTTCATGTAGCATTTAGAACAGGAGTGGGCAAAAGGCCCTCCGCGGGCCGCATCTGGCCTGCTAAGCAAGTTGATCCGGCCCAAAGAGGCCCTGCCACTCCCTGAGCCCCCAGGCCAATGAGGGCCTGGGGGTGGTGGGAAGTGTGCAGAGTCTCCTCCCGCCCTGCAAGGAGTGTGCGGTGCTTAGAAGCACCGTGCACTCCAGGCTGGGCAGGAGGAGACTTTGCTCACTTCCCCCGCCCTTGATCGGCCTAGGAGCAGGAGGGAGCGTGCGAAATTTCCTCCCGCCCTGCAGGGGCTGTGGCTTTTCTAAACGCTGCATGCTCCTTGCAGGACGGGCCAGGAGGAGACTTCGTGTACTCCCCCCACCCCCAAGTCAATCAGGGCTTGGGGGTAGGGGGAGCACGTGAAGTCTCCTTCTGCCCCACAAGGGGCTCAGCACTTAACCATTAGCTGAGCAGCAGCTGGCGGTTGACTAACTGTAAGCATGGTGCTTCCTTGTAGGGCAGGGGCAGGGAGGGAGAGACTTCATGTGCTCCCCCTCCCCAGGGCCTGATTGACCTTGGGGGCAGCAGGGGGGAACACATGACATCTCCTTCCACTGCCAAGATCACGGGAACCCAGAGGGAACTGCCAGCTGTTCAGAACAGCTGGTGGTTCTGTGTGTGTGTTGGGAGGGAGACTTTGCGCACTCCCCCACCCCCAGACCAATCAGGGTCTATTGTGTGGGGCTGCCCAGGGCCAATTAAAAAATTTCCAAAGTGGCTCCCGGTCAAAAATTATTGCCCACCCCTGATTTAGAAGGACAACATTTATTTGGACCTCTAGTACCAGTAGAGAGAAGTCTGTGTTGTTTTTGTGCCTTGGTGGACAAACAGTACTATGGGCAATTTAATTACAATGTGGCCTTTCAGCCTCTTCACAGGAGACGTGCCCTGGGTTTCCTGCAGCAGATTGATGGTTATAATGCGAGCCCTTATGTCTGAAGTTAGTGCAGCTGAGTGCCAGTAGCTTTAGTAGAAGGGAAGCCTTGTCTTAAAGGGGGAATCAAACATATCTTTGGTGGCTGTTCCCTAAGGGCAGTAACATTAGCTGTCGTAAGATGAGCCAGTTCAGGAGATACTGTAGTTCACAGAAGAGATCCTAGGCACTGGATTAATCTGATACGTATGGAGCAGCCTCTTCAGCAATGCTTCCACAGGGAATCTGCTGGTATTTGGGTTCCTCCAGTTCTGGGATGGGAGAGCAATGATCTTGCCCTGTGCTCAGCATCTGTCCTCCTGCTGGGATCGATCTTCCCTCCTCTGCGGAGTAAAGGGAGTGAATGGGAGGGAGCATTTGCTCCCATGAGTCTCCAGCTGTGGCGATGGCAGGGAAACTTGAATCAATGTACGTTGATTCCAGCTACGTATCTTGATTTGACCTTCCTCTTTAGTTTAGACCTGGCCTCAGAGGGGTAGCCATATTAGTCAGTTTCAACACAAACAAAGAGGAGTCCTATGGCACCTTAAAGACTAACACGTTTATTAGGCCATAAGCGTTTGTTGTTGAATACTGTATTGCTAGTTTGAGCACTGGAATCTCAGTGCTAGTTTAGTTTTTCTCTTTTCTGATTGAAAGCCTTTAGAGACCTCCCTAGAGTGGAGAACCAGCCATGCTGGACAGTTTTCATATGACTATTGTAATCCCTTCCTATAAGGAATTGGGAATCAGTGCCACCATTGTGCTTGAAAGCAAGAGCTGAACCAATTACAGGTGCTGAATACTTGCCTGGATAGCCAGGCAAACTCCTCCACCGCAAAGAAGTTATTTGGCTGGTTGAGTCCCACTCTCTGTTCATGCATCCCTCTACAAATAGACCCGTTCCCATAAACCTGTTTGTTGGGAATTACTACTGGCTGCATTAGGACAGCACTCTTCAGCGTCTGGAGCAGGCTTGCACACTCTTTTGGCTGAGCATGTGGCCTTGGCTATTTGATTGCCATTTGAAATTGGAGCTGGTTTGATGGGATAAAACTTTTTGAATTCCGGAGCCCTATGGCAGAACTCGGGTATGTTTTCTTCCATGAGTGGCTCTGTTGTCCAATGGACTGCTGCAAGTGTCATTCTGTACACCTAGAAGCGTTGTGTTAGTGGGAGCTGTGGGTACCTCAGAGCTAATCAGGAGAGCATTTCAAATTTCTAGTCTTTTTGTGCATGTGTGTGGAATTGCTTTAATTTTATGAATTTGGCTCTGATAGTTGAGGCAGTATAGTTTGTTTGGGCGGGGGGGGGGGGGTTGTTTTAGGAGCAACCAACTTTGTTCTAACGTGGCTAAGCTTCTGCTGGTATTTTTATGTTGCCATCTAATCGTTTAACTAGATCTCTGATCACTTACTGTAATGGTACCTGATGGCTCATCAGAAACCGTGGATACAATCTGTAGAAAAACTTATATTTCTTATATCATGCTTTTTAAGCTGAGATTGTAAGCTCTCTGGGGGTGTCACCCATCTCTGTGTTTGGATAGTGCTTAGCACAATAGAGCCTAGATCTATGTCTGGGGCGACCACAGTGTATATGTCATGTTCTTTCAGTAGAAATGTATCCCTCACACAGAATACGGGGCAAGATCATGTTCCATAGGCTGATGTATGTATCATGTTCACTCTGATTGGGATAGAGTAGAGGGGCGTCTGTGGATCAGCTGCATCTGGTCTTCTTTTTTTTCCTCCCCTCCCCCAGTCTTCAGACTTTGGACTAGATGTGCTCTTAGATCTGGGGATTTCTGCAAGGGGAGGGTTGGAAGGAAGGCAGGAGAGAAGTGGTTAACTTCCCCATGGGGCCCACTCTGCATTTGCGGAATTGTTATACAATGGTAATGTGGCTCCATTGGATCTGCATTTCCAGGAATCTAGAGGAAGCCACAATGAGTCTGGGGACATGTTGCCTCTCTTCAGTTGGACCTTTGTGTATACCCACAGATCTTAGGGGATTTCAGAGGGCAGGCGGCAAACCTCACTCCTAAGGGAAGGATTTCGGGAATCTACTGGAGGGGAATCTCTTGGAGATTTACATTCTCTCTGCTATAGGAGGGAGTGTTAGTATCTCTGGTGACTCATCTTGAGTCTCATTTGATGTGTTTAGCTCAAGCTCTTGGTCTCCTGTGACTACATGAAACGCTCAGGTTTTTTTAAAGTCAATTTTTGTCCCCAATGGTGGCAGAGAAAAGCTGGAAAATATGAATTGCGTGACTCCTAAAGATTCAGACATTGACAAGCAAATTAAAATTCCCATTTTAAAAATATGTTTAAAACCAAAAGGGGGTCAAGCCAGTCTCGTGAGTTTGGTGCACGTTGCATTGGCAAGTCAAGATGTGCACTGACCCCCATGCTTTCTTCGTCCCACTGTCTGTTCCCCATGTACATCACCAAAGCATCATCGTGGGGTTTCCAGGTGTATAATGAGCACTTGGAGACAATGGGAAATACTGGGTTTCATGCTTCTACTTACCAAAATCCCTGGAAATGTACAGATATAGCACCATGGGAGCTGACAGCTACACAAGTCTCATAGGCAAGGTGGGGGGTGGCTCTGTGCTCCCAAAGAGGCGGGGCCTCAGGCAGAAGGGGTGGAGTTGGGATCAGCCAGTCTTCAGTGCCGCCTGGAGTGCGCCATGCCCCCTCCCCCCCAACTCCTCCAGCCCTTAGAACCAGCTGGAGAGAACCATGCGGTGCTCTGACATCGATTCAAAGGACCCAGGGCTCTGGGTGTTGCTGCTACGGTGGCAGGACCCAGACTTTCTGAGCTCTGGGGTGGTTGCCCCCTTTATCTCCTCTTCTCCCATTGGTGGGATTGTATAGCACACACTCGGAGGTGGAACTTGTGGGTTTGGCACAGGAATGGAGTCAGGGATTGCATTCCTTGCTCTGCTATAGATTTCCTGTGTGCTCTTAGCAAACCATTTCCCACTCTGCCTCAGTTTCCCCCTCTCTAAAAATGACTGTTTCCTGTCAATGTTAGATGAAGAAGAAGTGGGCTGTACCCACGAACGCTCATGATACCATCCACATGTTTTCTTAGTCTTTAAGGTGCTGCTAGACTAGTCCTTGTTTTTTAAGTTTTTTTTAGCATTTGCAGGCGCTTTGGTATCCTGGAACAGGTGGTGATCGAGATGGGCAAAGGATTTCTTCTAGCTGAAGAAAGCGAGCTCTGAACAGAGGGCCAAATTCTCTGCTGTAGTGAATGGACACTGTTGCAGTGACATTGCTGGAGTTTTGCTTCTTTACACCAGGAGCGAATTTGGCCAGGGATGCTATCCGGTTTTTCATGGCGTGTCGTTGTGAGTTACAAAGTGTGCATCTGCATAAGTCTAAACAAACTCCAAGGCACTGGAAATGCAACTTGAAAACTAAATGACTCTCTTGCTTGCTTCTTTTTTTTCAGTGGCTTAGAGTGTATCGATTCAGACATTTTTTCGATTTGGTTCCCAGCATCCTGATTACACATGGAACTCTTTGTATCCAAACGCCATCACAGAAAATTACATCCACATACTATATCCAGGACACAGTGTCATCATGTGTTTCCCTAACTTTCCTTCTGATCCGTACCCCTACTACCCCCACACCAAGTCGAGACAGATTAAACGATGGGGAAACAGTAACTTGTTTGCTTTAAGCCGCTGCTCATTATGCAGAAAATGTTGATAGTGACATTTTGGCAGTGACTGCTCAACATTCCTGCTGCATTTGGTAATGTTTTAAAATCCGGACTCTTGCTTTGCATTGTGATCTCTGGAACTGTCCTATCCAAACTGTCTCCCTTTGCAGGGCTGGCCCACAACATTTTGGCACCTGAAGCAGGGAGCTCAAATGACACCCTCATGTCCCCTCGCAAATAGCAGCAAAACTTGTTGAGCAAAACATAGGAACTGAACAGGGTAGCAAAACTTGATTGGGGAGGGGGGAAGGCTGGGTTGCCTCGTGCCCGCCCTGGAATTTCTTCATGCCCCCCAGTTTGGGAACCCATGCCATAGATAGAGAGAGGTGCTAGCTACCTTTGTTAGCCCCATTGTCTGGGCACCAGGGCAAATCTCAGCACAGATCTTGGGTATATAATTAACTGCCATCATTAGCGAGTTAAAGCTTTTACAAAAGACAGGGCTATGTAGCACTTTAAAGACTAACAAGATGGTTTATTAGGTGATGAGCTTTCGTGGGCCAGACCCACTTCCTCAGAAATCTCATCACTTAATAAACCATCTTGTTAGTCTTTAAAGTGCTGCATAGTCCTCTCTTTTGTTTCAGCAAGATCAGACTAACACGGCTACATCTCTATTACTATTCTTAAAGCTTTTAGGCACTCTGGGCTGTCCCATGAGAGTGGGAGGAGGGATGAACATGGGAACCTACCCTAACCTGAAAGAAAGGAATCTGCATGGACTGGCTGTCGAGTTGGTATCATTAGCCCTCTGGGGCATGCTCCTGCCACAGAGCCCCAGTTTAGGAGACCCTGTTGGGAGGAGGGGCATGCCAGGGATAGTTGTGATCAGGTTGTGCTGCTGTTTCAACTAGTGCTGAGCTGTCCCTGTGATTGCAGGAGGGAAACTACCACCGAGACCCTCACCCCAGGAGCACTGTGCAGAAGTCAGGTGCACCCAAGGATCCAGTTCTTTGCTTTTCAAATCTCAGATGAGCTGTGATCATCGGGGACTGCCTTACTCCTTCAGTGGCAGAGTAGTAGATTTTAAGACAAGATCTAAGGCCAGGTTTTCAAAAAGCACGTAGGCTCCTTTTTTCCAAATGTGACTTATTGGAAGTGTTAAATCACTTTTGAAAATGGGACTTCGGTGCTTAAGCCACTGAAGTGCTTTTGGAAAAATCTACCTGACTTATGGGATTCTAGCAGCTCTAAGGCCTAAACATAAGTTGGTGGCCATGAAGCTATATTGGGGCTACCCCTCTGACAAGGCAGAACCTGTGGAAGTGCCATTGTGCTCTAGGAAGGAAAAGAACCAGCTCCTTTGTTTCAAAGGAAGAGTGAAGAACTGGGGCTGCAGATACAAAGAACGGCATTGAAGAAGTGATGAGAGCTAGGAGGAGGAATGGAGCTTAGAGGAAAGGCTTAAAGGCAAGATGGACTTTGAGAAGATGAGGGAGGTCCAGGACGAGCAATGGGCCGGGGCAAAGCGTCTCCAATCATGCACCAAAACTGTTTGGCTTTTCTGCTTGCGGGAGAGACTGACATCTACCAGATGCCCACCTTCCTGTGTAAGTTGAGGGGATGAGTCATTCGTTCTGTTGTCACGTCAGCTCCACACTAACATCCGGTGCGATCCCTCTCGTCTCCGAGTCGCTTGGTTCCCATGCACATAACGTTACTGCCAGCTTGCAGGCTCCGGGTCTGCATGCCCCTCTTCTCGGAGATATTTGTGGCTCTGCTTTGGCTAGCTTCCTGCACAGCATGCACGTGTGTCCCTTCGCATTCCCTGGCTCAGAGAGTATCTCTGGCTGGAATTTGTGCAGCTCTGTGGAACATAACCTTGGGAATGGCTGGTTCCTGCTAGACAGCCTGAGTATTCCCAGCTGCATGCGCTGTCACTGTTGCCCCCAGATACTGTGTGCTCTGTTCTTTGCCCCCGATAGGAGGAGCAGGAGAAATTGAGAGGCCCGAAGGCAGTACAAGGAGAAAAGAGCAAAGCTCGGGCTTGCATTGGCAGCAGTAGCCAGCTGGGTACCGAGTCAGCCTCTGATCAGGGTTGGTGTTTCATGTAAATGTGTATAGAAAGCTTCCCCCCGCCCTTCTTTATCTGCCAAGACTTGAATTCTGAGCCCTGGGCGGGGAGAAGAGGGGGTGAAAAATGCCTGCCACTGAGATGTCATCAGTGGTTGCAGCAGAAACACAAGAGCCTTTAACTTGGAGCTTGGCAGGTGAGCAGAGGAGAAAAGAATTTAACTCCCTTCAATATGTTTAACTTTCAAGGTCACTAGAGCTGCACAGTGCTGGGTGATCTTAGCTCTCCGCACATGGCAGAAACTGTCCCCTACCTCCCCCACCTGGCACATGCAGCCTGCAGGCATAGGCGACTGGTGACTGCAGGGGTGGTACAGGGAGGGCCATCCAGAGGAACATGAGGAACTCCATTTAGCAATTACAATTTTGGCATGAGCATAGGGAGGCAGAGCACCTCCTGGGTGTTACCGCGAGTCACTTATGCCTGCAGGGGCAAAATGCAGCCCTTTGTGTAAGCAGCAGCTTTTATGTATTGGCTTTCTGAGAGGAGGCCCTCTGGAAACCGTACTGAGTTGGCTGGAGCTCTTTGGCAAGGGAGGTGGCTATTTAACGAGCCTTTAAAGGCATGGTAAGGCAACATTTAAAGGCATGGTAAGGCTCTGACAAAAATGGGCATTGCTCTCCTGTCACCAGTGTGTTAACCCCAAGGCTACTTTTCTCCTCCATTGTTGAATAATTGTGTATTTTTATGGCCTTTTGCAGATGCATAAAGGGGACTCCCAGTCTTGGTGAGAGGTGGCAGAGAGCAGAAAAGGGAAAAATTAGGTTCATTCATTATGAAGTTACTAGACTCTTTGCTGTGTCATCGTGCCCCCCACTTGGGTCCCCAATGTTCGAAGTGGCTCAAAAAATCCCAAGAACTTTACTAGAAAGCCGTTCTTTTTATTTCTCGTCAAGGACAGAGTCACTTTTTCCTGCTTTTCCCCACAACTTCTAGTGCTAGAGACCCCCTTTCAGAAGGAGTCTGAGCATCCTGATTCCAGCCGCCAAGACTTTTATGAAAAATGCCTGAGAACATGAAGCTTACGATGGAGTCTCAAGGGTCAGCAACACTGCTTGGCTATATTTATTGGCTTAAATCTTTTGTACCCTGGCAGGGGAGATGCCGACATTTGTCTCTAAGTTGAGTGTGTTGATTTTGTGTGGCTGTAGCCTGGGGATGGGAGGGACCCATGGCCAATGAACTGGATCTGGCCCCTGGCTTACCTTTTGCTCCCAACTGAGAAGTAAGTCGGTGAAGGTTTTTTTTTGTCTTCTCACTTGTGTGTGGCCCCTGATTGATTTTTCTGTAGGCCTGTGACCAAAAAACGGTCTCTCTTCCCCTCACTTGCATGTGCCACCCCACCCCCACCCCTGTAGCCAGACAGCAAGGTAGGGGTAAGGATTGAGCATCAATGATCTTCTCAGAAGCAAAGCAGAAAAAGAGATAGATGACACAGGAAACAGGATCTGTTTCCCCTTAATACGTAGCCCTTGTATAGTCACAACTATCCTCCAACCATGAGGCCTGAACTCTGCTTCCTTCAATGCCTTTATTAATGCTGCTTCATGGGTCACTTCTAGGGTTGCCAGATGGTCTCCCAAAAAATACCGGACACGCGGTATTTTTTGGTTGAACAACAAAAAAAAAAAAGAATGTGGGATAATAAGCGGGGGCCACGTTCGGCGCTGGGAGCCTGTGATTGCACAGAAGCCTGGTGGGACCAGGAGGAGTGGCTGAGACTCCCAGCCACTCCCCCCGCTCCCGCCAGGTTTCTGCGCAATCACAGGCTCCTAACGCCGATCACGGCCCCGTCTTCCAGCCGCTCCCGCTGCCTACGTCAGGCTTCCGTCCGATGCGCAGCCGGAAAAATCAGAGAATACCAGACATTGCACGCGTCCGGTATTCTCTGATTTTATTTTTTTTTACTGGACAAAGAGCACAAATACCGGACATCTGGCAACCCTAGCACTTCTGTCCTGGTTCCTTGCTCTTGCCTGGGAGCTGGGAAAGCTCCCATGACCAGCTCTGTTGGTCTCCTTCGCCTTTGTCTGCAACGTGGGTGTGACTCTAACTCCGCCGTTAGCCTTAGATTTGTCTCTTGGCCATAATTAGTTAATGATGTTAAGGCCTCTGCATGGCATGTTTCCCTGCAAGGCTCACATTGTGACTTCTGCACTAATCAGATCTTATTGTATCATAACTGCTCCTTTGCAAGCATAAAATCAAGCAGATTGTAGGAGGAAGGACGTCTTGTTGCCGTAGGGAAGACACATCAAGTACAAGGGGATTCTGCCTCTTGAGAGATCAGATACACTGAACGAGGGGGAGGGGCTGGGCTTTGTTTAGTGCCCTGATTTCTCTGCTTCTTGGGTAGGGCCCTACCAAAATTTTGATCAATTTCATGGTCATAGGATTTTAAAAGTAGTAAATTTCATGATTTCAGCTATTTAAATGTGAAATTTCATGGTGTTGTAGACATTGGGATCCTGACCCAAGGAGTCTTGGAAGAGATTTGGAAGGGTATTATGTGGGGAAAGGGCGGGGAGGGGGGGCCTTGCAAAACATCTACCCATACTTCTGTGCTGCTGCTGGTGATGTTGCTGCCTTCGGAGCTGGGCATCTGGAGAGCTGCGGCTGCTGACTGGGAGCCCAGATCCAAAGGCAGAGCCACTCTCAGCAGCAATGCAGAAGTAAGGATGGCATGGGATGGTATTGTCAGCTTTACTTCTATGCTGCCGCAGGACGGGCACTGCCTTCAAGTTGGGGGTCCAGCCAACAGCTGTTTCCTTTTGGCCTGCCAGCTCTGAAGTCAGCACAAAAATAATGGTAGCAATATTGAGACTCCCCAAAATAATTTTGTGACCCCCTGCAACTCCCTTCTGGGTCAGGACCCTTAATTTGAGAAACATTGGTCTCCTCTGTGAAATCAGTATAATCTAGGTTAAAGCATGCAACAGACGAGATTTCATGGTCCATGATGCATTTTTCACGGCTGTGAATTTGGTGGCGCTTTACTCTATGGATACGGCTCTTCTGTCATCCTACCAGAGTCCTGAACTTCCCCCACTTCTTAACCCCCTTCATTTATAGCCTGACTCGTCTAGGCCTAATGTCCTAGCCATGGCTCTTCCCACGAATGAGAATGGGATAGTAACGTTTCAAACCTTGCCAGCCTCCCGGAAGGAATATTGTTGCTGATGAGTTGTGTGCTGGTCTCTGGTGCTATGAAGCATGAGAGTCCATGATTTGGAATTTAACGAGGTCAACTACATAGTAGTGCAGAGTGCCACCCTACTGTGTGATTCTTATGTCCATTGCATGTGTGGCTAAGACCTTCTTTTCATCCCGTCTCAGCTGACCTGTAATCATTTGTTCAAATGAAAAAAGTCCTCATTCTACTCCACGTAATTGTGCACTGAGGAAACTTCACGTTAGGGCCAATAGGAAACTCATTGGACTGCTTCAAAGGTCAGTCCAGGATGCCCGAGTCACCCAGTGGAAACATTGTGTACAGGACTCCATGCATTTCCATTGGGCATTAAGCACTGCTCTTTATTAGTGTTATAGAAGTCAATGCACCACTTTCATGTTTATAATGTATCATCCGGCTGGTCGTTACGGGGGTTATAATTTTTAACGGCAACCAAGAATTGAAATGGCCTCTGGCTTCACCATATTGGTGGTATTAAAGACTAGTAAGTCTCTCAGACCACTATAATGGGTTTACCATGTAGATATGTTTTCCCAGGCCAGGAAATCAACTGGGTTGACGTCCCAAATAGGGGGGTACTGAAAGAATGATAAGTGTTGTTACCATAGGGTTGATCCCTGCTGCGGGGTGATCCTGGTCAGGATTTATGCCTATTTATTTCTGGAAATTAAAAAAACCCACCTTTTTGTCAGTGCAATTCCGTGCACCCCAGTGATTAGAATGGGAGACTAGGAGTTAGGACTACAGGCTGTGGCCTTCTGTGATCAGTACACTCATGTGGTGAGGGTGCTTCTAGCAACCGCCCGTGACAAACTGGTTAATTGTCCTGCCGAGTGAATGGCCAAGAGTCAAAAAAGAGTCTCTGCTGCGGAGTCAAAAATGACCAATGAAAACCTTGGGAAAGGCCCATTCTGGTAATGGTGCACAGTCTGCTAGGAGAGGATGTCTCTTTGGGATTTGCCTTGTTGCTGATTGAGGTTCATTGAATTGCTGTGGTGCAGGGGGTGTTAAGGGAGGCAGGGAGCAAATCACAGTTGTTAATTCCTCTTTACATTCTCATCCCTTTCTATAAAATGGGATGATTCCCCTTCCTCGGAGACAGGCTTCCTCCCTGGCTGCCTCCCGTGCTCTGGGATCCTTGGAGAGTAGATGCTAAACAAAGTGGCATTGAAGTATTGTTACTGACTGCAGCACAAATCTTCTTGTACACGTGTGGCTCCTAGAATTAATGGCTTTGTACAGCGCCTGTAATGATCTGTATCAGACAAGCTTAAAGTTGTTTTGGGTCAACTTTGAGATGCAGCCAGGTAACTTTCTTTGGCTGGAACTAAGGATGATAAGAAATGGGTAATTGGCTAATCGTGCAGTCAATACAATTTGTTGATAAGGGGAAGCGCTCTGTCCTGGTTTGTGCCAAGTGCAGGAGCTACTCCCACTGTGGCTCTGT
This sequence comes from Pelodiscus sinensis, assembly GCF_052426305.1. Lineage (NCBI taxonomy): Eukaryota > Metazoa > Chordata > Testudines > Trionychidae > Pelodiscus > Pelodiscus sinensis. Next base: position 33,442,689 of record NC_143065.1, read on the forward strand.
GGTTTAAATATAGTAGGAACCAGGCACACTATAGTAGGAGCCAGTACAGATGGCTTCTACTATATTTGAGCTGCAGAGCCAGAGTGGTAGGTCCCAGTCCTGGTGTGAGTCCTGGACCGCTGCGCCTTTGCATTTAAAATGCAGAGGTGCAGTGATCCTGGATCCAGTGCAAGCCAAAACTGAGCTGGGCTTGTTCAGTCCTGGCTCGTGCCGAGTTCAGCAGCCTCTGTCCATAGTGGCCAGAACTGGGTACAAACAGAGGCTGCTCTGACAGCAGCCCCTGTCCACAGGGGATCCCAGCTTCTTGGGCCCGCCGCAGGCAGAGGCTGCTTCGCATAAACCTCCCCTGCCTCCCTCCCTACACCATAGAGATGGTGCTGGGGGGAACTGACTTTTAAGCTAGCTCCCCCCCCCCCCCCCCCCCCCACTTACTGCCTCTAATACAGAGGCAGCAAGGGGGGCGGGAAGTGAGTAGTTGCTGCTACTGCCTGATAAGCCTAGGCTTATCGGGTAGTCGACTGCTTGACTAGTCGCTTATACCCCTAGCTGGAACTAAGGGATCATTGCTGTGTTCAGTTCCCCTTTTTTCTTTCATATGCCCTTGGTGGATGTGCAGCCACCCTTGTGTCACTGACAAGATCTGTGTGAGGGGAGCTGGTCTGAAGAAGACAAAGGTTTTCGATTCTGAGTGATGACCCCCTGATTGAACAGGATATTGCATCCGTATGTTACCTGTGTTCTGATCTCTTCATGATGCATATATAATCTAGTTCCTGGAACACGTATGTCATGGCTGGGACCAGGCAGAAGGGTGTCTCAGAACTGCTTGCATTCAGTTGTCCTGCACCAGCTGAGGGCAAACAAAACAGACAGACAGCTGGAATGTGGCTTTTCCAAAGCTGAGAGCAGGACCTGTCTTTCAGATACAACCAGTGATTCTGGAAAACCTGTAGAACAGCTCTATACAGACTCCAACCTTGAAAAAACAGTTTCTGGAGAGGGGGTTAGGTGTCTCCATGGTGCTCCACTCTTACAGGTTATATCCTATCACAACAGGCTTAATAGAACTGACAGCAGAAACATTAGATACTGTGTGTACCCTGCTGTAGAGAATTGGGATAGATCAGATTAAACCACATACTATTACTTTTTCCTTACTGGTTGAGATGATGCTCTTGTCTCTTCTCTCAAGTATTCACAGTAACCCCAGCAGACTCATGTCTTCACTGCAGAGCTCTGGGATGGTTGGCCAGGATATCAATGAGCTGGATAAAGGCATGGATTGCACCCTCAGCAAGTTTGCAGATGACCCTAAGCTAGAGAAGAGGTAAATACGTGAGGGTAGGGATAGAGTCCAGAGTGACCTAGACAAATTGGAGGGTTGGGCCAAAAGAAATCTGATGAGGTTCAACAAGGACAAGTGCAGAGTCCTGCTCTTGGGACGGAAGTATGCCAATCCCTGCTACAGGCTGGGGACCTACTGGCTAAGCAGCAGTTCTGCAGAAAAAGACCTGGGGATTACAGTGAATGAGAAGCTGAATATGAATCAAGAGTGTGCCCTTGTAGCCAAGAAGGCTAACTGCATACTGGGCTGCATTAGTAGCAGCATTGCTAGCAGATCTAGGGAAGTGATTATTCCCCTTTATTCGGCACTAGTGAGGCCACATCTGGAGTATTGCATACAGTTCTGGGCCCCGTTATAGAAAGGATGCAGGCGCATTGCAGAGGGCAACAAAAATGATTAGGGAGCTGGAGCACATGACTTATGAGGAGAGGCTGAGGGATTTGGGCTTGTTTAGTCTACAGAAGAGTGAAGGGGGATTTGATAGCAGTCTTCAACTACCTGAAGGGGGGTTCCAAAGAGGATGGAGAGTAGCTGTTCTCGTAGTGACGTGGTCTCAAGTTACAGTGGCGGAGGCCTAGGTTGGATATTAGGAAAAGCTATTTCCCTAGGAGGATGATGAAGTATTGGAATGGGTTACCTAGGAAGAAGGTGGAATCTTCTTCCTTAGAAGTTGTTAAGTCCCAGCTTGACAAAGCCCTAGGGCTGGGATGATTTAGTTGGGATTGGTCTTGCTTTGGGCAGGGCGTTGGACTTAATGATTTCCTGAGGTCTCTTCCAACTCTATGATAGTGATAGGCAAAAAATGTCTTGCAGTGGAAGTCTCAGCTCTGGATAGCCTTCCTGGGTGTGTCTAGACTACAGGGTTTTTTCGAAAAAACTTCACCTGTGTCTAGACTGCAGCCGTGTTCTTTCGAAAGTAAATCGAAAGAACGCGGCAATTTTTTCGATCGCGGTAAACCTTATTTTACGAGGAATAACGCCTTTTTTTAAAGTACTCTTTCGAAAAAAGGCACTATTGAATGCAAACTGTGCATTTTTGAAAGAGAGCATCTAGATTCTCTTTCGAAAAAGCGGCTCACTTTTTCGAAAAATCTGCTTGTAGTCTAGACTCTCTCTTTCAAAAGAGGCTGGTAGTCTAGACATAGCCCCAGAGATATCGCACCCTGAATAGATCACTAGATATTGCCCATCCTACACTTAGATGGGGAAAAAAGGAAACATAGCTCAGGTGGGTCATTATTAAAACCAAAAAGCATGCATATATATATATAATATATATAATATATATAAAATCTCACACACACACACAGACACACACGGGGTTTGGTGGGCTGGTGGCAGATGATGCCATCAAGGATGCATGAGAATGGCTGTCTCATTTTTTCAGTTTATCCCATGGATGCTCCAGTTTCACATATGGCATGCATGTGTATATTATGGATACAGTTAGGTGTATTTAATTTTTGGTAAAACCTGCTGACACAGTTTTCCCATCTATGCTCTACAAGTCCCATTATCCCCAGTGGTTGAAAGTCCAATACATTCTGCACTAAACGATGGCAAAGTCCTTTCTCCCCCAAAGCCTTGTGAAGTGTTGATTTTTATCTGTAGGGTCTATGTGCATGACTGGTTGATATACCTGGTATACCATGCAGACGAGAGAAAGCATCTTCCAGGCCTTGCTATTGAATTTACCAGAGACCTCCTCAAGCTCCAATGCAATGCATGGGTGGGAATTTTCAGAAAGGCTGAAGGGGTTTAGAGGCCCAGTTCTCACTGACTGACTTCCAGTTGGAGTTGGGCACCTAACACCCCTGGGTCCCTTGGGAAATTTTAGCTTTAAGCACATGCTTAATTTTAAACCCATAATTTTGTCCCTGTTCAACCACACACTGAAGTATGTGACTTCAGTGGGGCTTCTACATGTGCTTACGCTGTAAGGACTTCAATGTTTGAACTGAACTGGTTCCTGAGTTGGAATGTCAACAGCATTGCACTAGGCAACTTACGGCCTGTAGTGCAAGTGTGAGTAAACAAGGTTCACTATTTGGGCAGAGAGGAACACAAATGAGCAATGCAGCAAGGGAGAGTGGATGAGCCATGGCTTTATTGGTTGCCTCTCAAGGATTCTACTGGTAGCGGCTTCTCTGCATGTTTGGGTGTTGTGGAGGGTCAATTCCTACCCTTTCTGCTTTGACAGGTGTCTGTGCCAGTGTTAATGCACCTGCTTGTGGCAATGGCTTTTGCTTCCCTTCACCCCTCTGTAAAGGGGGTGGAAGTACTGAGCAACGTGAAATAAGGAATTTATAGGTATGTCTAGACTGCAGTTGGACACCAGCGGCAGGACCAAGGCAGCTGACGTAGGCTTGTGGGGCTGTAAAATGTGGTGTAGGCATTTGGGTTGGGCAGAGCTGGAGCTCTGGGATCCTGTAATGGGAGAGGGTCCCAGAACTCGGACTCCAGCCTGCGATGGAACCCCTATCCCACAGTTTCACAGTCCGAGCCCTGCAAGTTCCGGTCAGCCTCAGGTGTCTAATTGCAGTGTAGACAGATGAAAGTCCTCATGTATTAAATAGGCTCTAACTCGACTGTATGTGATGGGTTTGAGGCAGGATTTACTGGGTGAGATTGTCTGGACTTAGCAGATTGATTTTGCTTGGAGGGGATCAGGAAAGCAAGTTTTCCTGAGGAAAAGAGCTCATTCCCACCCAGTTCTCCAGACCCTCCCCCAATACATGCACAGGAGCTATCCAACCAAGGGATTCTTGTTGGCTCAATTCCCATTCTGTGGGCTTTGCTGGAGGAGAGGACAATATGTGGTCCAAAGAAATTGTCTGGGGAGTATAAGATGAAAGCTGTGCACCTTGGTAAGGTTTTGTAATTGCTGGCTCTTTTGAGACTCTATGGATCTGTGTTCTCTTTTTGTTTTTTCTTCGGGGATATAGTTACCAGGCAATTATTTCACACCCTGTAGCACTGCAGACATGTCTCTTCAAGTCCAGTCCCTCACCCCGTAGCTGAGAAAATGTATTTTACATTTAAAAAATAAGCCTTTAAAGAAATGTCCTCCAGGCATAAAGCCGATGTGATTTCTATATATAACCCTCTGTTATTAATACAATGAACTTCTCTTCAGACCTGCAGGGAGGGAAGAGGGAATATGACTTACTCACCAGAGATATGAATGATATGATATTCATTTTCTGTACACAGTAGATCCTGGCTTCATCACAGCGCCCTGAACCTGAGATTTATTTTCCAGTGATAAAGCAGGGCAATACTGTAAAGGAGGCTTGTGACATGCGTTCTTGCAGAACATTAGTATAAAATAAAAAGATTATAGAAGCAATTTTACATTGGCTCAAAGATATAAAGATCTGGGCAGAGTTGAATGATAAATAGCATGTATGATTGAGAATGTGCATAAAAAAGCCCCCGGGGTGTTAGATGGGCATAAAAGAAATGCTGTGTTAGCTTTGATTTTTTTAAGGTGATTATTGATTTTTGTCTCTGATTTTTGGCACTGTTGGTTAAATACTATATTTTCCCCTGGCTCTAAACACTGAGGGATCTTTTTTTTTTTTGGTTTTTGTTTTTGTTTTAACAGCACTGGGGCACCAGCCTTGAGCAGCACAGCTCCTTGTGAATGTTAAAGCCTCATGGAATCAGATAAGGAGTAAAACCTTCTATTATAAAAAGTACATAATTGAGCTTTTCTGGCTAGGTAAACAGAGGGAGGAAGCTGCAGTTTATTCTACCATGGGTGTAAACGTGTACATAATAGAACATTGTGAGTTTTTATTATGGGTATAGCATCTAAGGGTGCGTCTACACAGCAGAGCTTAACTCGAAATAAGCTAGGCAAATTGAGCTACGTCACTTATTTCGAAATTGGGAGCGTCTACACAGCACTTATTTCAAAATAGAGCACTCTTCCTCCGACTTCCCTTACTCCGTGTACAATGAGGGTAACAGGAGTCGGAGTAAGAAATATTTTGACACTGTTTCGAAAAAACTGAAGAACTGCTGCTGTAGACTCGGGCTACGTTATTTTGGAATAATGTTGCTGTGTGGACATAGCCTTAGATGGTTCATTCACAAATAAGTAGGAAGACAAATGAACAAATTCTGATCTTGTTTACACTGGTATAATGGAGAGCAGAGTCTAACCTAGAGATGTGCCTTCAGGGCATCCAGTGCCATGTGACCTCATTGCGGCCCATTTGAACCCCTGGACAATAAGTCTGGTGCAGGAGGAAATCCTTGGAGATCCAGGATCGTATTAAAGGTTGGGCACGAGTGTGAGCAGGTAGAAGTAGAGTGGAGAGGACTGATGTAAAATGAATGGAATGCGTCAGGTGTGGATCAATTTGGAGACACGAGAAGTTATGAGACACAAGGCTGTTCCGGACACAGCTGTTGCAATGAAATAAGCTACTCAGCCATGAGCAGGAAGAAATGGAGTCCTCTACTCTACAAGAGGCTGACTGCCCTCAACTCCTATAAACTTCAGCGGGAGCTGAGGGTGCTCAGGATCTTGCAGAATTGACTCCAGAAGAACAATTAAGGAGTGGGAAGTGTGTAGGACGTGAGGTGGCAGGGGTGACGCTATCCAGACTAGAGCTATCTAGACTTTTAACACATGCTTGTATCACCCACACCCATGTGCACACACACATGTGGCATGGATGATGTACTGTATAGAGACTACAGCAAGCTGAGACTTGTTTCCAACATTTTTGGGGTGGAAAAACGCAAATTCATTGCAACTTTTTGTAGAAAGGTTTCTCAGGTTCAGGATAGGAACTATTGGGTAGATGTGTAAACATGTAACCGCTTGAAATTTTAGCAGTTACACATTGAGATGCGGGGAGGGGGCAGGTGGGAGCCAGCTTGAAAGCCTCTTCCTGCGTATACTAGCTCCTGCCTGCCCCTGCTGTCTTTCTATTAAAGGCAGCAGCGCGGTGGGAGGGAGGGCAGGTGGCTCCGTGGGAGCTGGTGCTTGCAGGCCAGCTCTTAAGCCAGCTCACCCTGAGGATGAGCTCCCACCTGCCCACCCCCCTACTTACTCTGTGGGAGGTGGGGGGGGGGGCTGGCTCCCCAGAAGTTGGCATATGTGGAAGGATGGCATAAAAGCCAACTCCCTGTGCATGCTGGGTCCTCTGTGGGAGTCAGCAAGTGAGGGCAGGTGGCTCTGTGGAGCTGGCAGGTGTGGAGATACAGTGGCAGCAAGGGAAGAGAATTTTATCCACTACGTGTACTAACTGATAAGCCTAAGCTCATAGGTTAATTGTGTAGTCAACTAAACATTGACATTCCTAGTTCAGGATGCCCACTTACCCCCACAATAGCTGCTTGTCTGGTAGTTACTGAGAGACCTCAAGTCCCTTTTCTGACTCAGGTCTTTCTTTCATGTGTTTTCATGAATTTTTTTTGAATAATAAGCCTACTATTTCATGTTTTGAGTGTTTGAAGTTTATTTTCCAGCCAACCCTTGTAAGGATTAGACTGTGGATTTAGTAACAGATAGGATTGCATGTTTAGGGTTGGTATTTACATGTCTGGTGATTGAGAGAGACATTTCTATAACTTAGCTAGTAAGGATGGTGAGTAGGAGTTGATTCCTAATACACAAGGGAGTAGGCTCATCCATAGGTAATATAAACAGTAACATTCAGGTCTCTTGTTGTATCTGGCAATGCCGGGATCTCAGATACAGCCCAAGCTATTTATCTGAGTCACAAAGGAAGCCTAATGTGTTTTGAGACTGTTGTACTTAGGAAGCTGCATGAAAAGAAATGGGATGGACAGGGGTGGAAGAATGTTTCCAGTATGCAAGAGGCTGGTCTTGTAAGCTCAGATAATGTCACCACTATGCTCACTGCAATATCGCAGAGGGCCTGAATACTTATAGGGCACAGCCAATGTCAAAGCAAGAATTTGGGCTGCAGCTGCTTCCACTGCTGCTATCCTGGATGTCGCATTGTCACACGTCTAGATTACCTAGTTAAAAATCAGTGTGTGGACATTCCCCCCCTTCTCCCACCTAACAACATCCCTTTCTTTCATGACTGCTCCTTCATGATTGGTTGGAAGTGGTGGAGGCCACTTTGCTGGCATGCATGTCAGCTACTTTGCTCTCAGATGCCAGTTTCCCCTGGGTGCTTGCAGCTAATGTGATGGAGTTTGGCTGCACTTCTTTGGTAAGAGCAGTTTCCCCGTTCCTTTGCTTCCTAAGCCATTTAGCTAAGGGCAATGTTTGTATAAACCGGGAAAGCATTAGTAGCCAATTGGGCAATACCACCTCACCAGCCTGGAACAGGGAGGGGCTCCTTATGCTAGCCATGGAGAAGAGGGAGATGTATGGAAAATGTGGTTGAGCCAAGCAAGGGAAGAGGGAAGACCACTCTCCCTGAAAACGCTCCCCTTTTGATGTAACTCTTGGCTATAGCCATTCAGGCGCCCAAGTTATGAATCCTTGGGTCACAAAGTAAGAACCTGCACTTCTTGTTTGGTTGTAATTTGTGCATGTGACGCGGGAGGGGAGGAACCAGAACTGTATTGGATTGGAGATGATTATTAAGTCGAACAGCAGAATTCTTGAGACATGGGGCCACATCCACATGGATTTTAATGTTTCAGGAAAGGAAAAGATGAAACCAAACCACCACATCCAGTGGCTGAAAAGGCAGGATAAGAATCAGAGCTCCTAAATAGGGTGACCAGAGAGCAAGTATGAAAAATTGGGACACTTTTTCGGGGGAGGGGGGGTGCGTGGTGGGTGTAGGATGAGAAGAGTAGGCGGAACTGATGGGAGAGCAGCCCCCGATGACCTTACTGCATGGAAGACACCACGGTAAGTATGTTGACTTCAGCTATGCTAGTCACATATAGCTGAAGTTGTGTAGCTTAGATTGACGGGGCCAGGGGTGTAGTATAGACTAGGCCTTAGTGTCTCAAGGGAGCTGGCTCTTGTGTTCGATCAGGTATGTTATCTCTAGAATTTAAGTCCTAAGCTGCACTCTCAATTTGTGGTGCTTGGTTCTGGCAACCACCGCTATCACTCTGAACCCTCTCCACAATCATTTGGGCTGACTGCAGTGAGAATCCCAGTAATAGCTGGTTTTCTAGGCACCACATAGCTGAGATTGGTCTCTCCCATGCCACGTGCATTTTGCTAGCCTCATGCAAATGAGTGACAATGGTGTCTTCTACATGTGGTGCACTTGGAGGGCTGCCTATTATAATGCATCTCTTGGTGCTTTAGAAAGGGGCTACCAAGTCACTAGCACCAAAAATAAGAGTTTGGTTTTGGGGGAGGAGAGCTGCATCGGCAAAAATGGTTAATATTGTTTTTTCATACTGGACTTGTCTTTAGATGCTCAGGAAATATAGGTCCTTAATTTTCACACAGGTCAGCAATGCCCTTCTGCCATGTATACTGGCCAAACCGGGTAGTCTCTGTGACAAAGGACACAAATTAGACATCAGAAATGGTAATACACATAAACCTGAAGGGGAGCATTTTAATCTACCTGGTCACTCAAACATGGATTTAAAAGTAGTGATTCTTCTACAAAGGGTTACAGAGAGACGGCAGAACTGGAATTCATTTACAAATCTGACAGTGTTACTCTGGGCTAGTATAAAACATTGACTGGTTAATGCACTACAAAGACAATTTCTTCTGCTTTTACCATACACATTTTCAGATCAAAAGCTATGAATGGGACACATCCAGCGTATTTAATTAACTTCATTAACATGGGTCCTACAATTGACAGGTACTACTTTTGCTGTTATATATATCTCAGATTCTGTTGTTTCCACTCCAAATCATCTGAAGCAGTGGGTTTTATCCACGAAAGTTCATGATCCTACACATTTTAGTTAGTCTCTAAGGGTATGTCTAGACTACATGCCTCTGCCGATCGAGGCATGTAAATTAGACATACCAACATAGTCAATGAAGCAGGGATTTAAATGTCCCCCACTTCATTAGAATAAAAATGGCCGCCGTGTTGTGCCGGCTCAGCTGTTTGTCGGCATGAAGCGGCAGTCAAGACGGGGATTGGTGGGAAAGGAAAGCCTTTGCCGACCGATCCCTTATTCCTCGTGCAACAAGGTTTATAGGATCGGTCGGCAAAGACTTTCCTTGCCCACCAATCCCCGTCTTGACTGCCACTTCGTGCCGACAAACAGCTGAGCTGGCACAATGTGGCAGCCATTTTTATTCTAATAAAGTGGGGGATATTTAAATCCCTGCTTCATTGACTATGTCAGTATGTCTAATTTACATGCCTCGGTCGACAGAGGCATGTAGTCTACACGTACCCTAAAATGCCACAGGACTACTTGTTTTTAAAGTTACAGACTAACACTGCTACCCTTCTGAGACTTGTAACAGAAGTAGGCTATTCTGTTCATCCATTTTATTGCCAAGAGACATTTCTTTGTCATAACAGCAGGCTGGTGTATTCTAATAGGGTTTAACAGCCCTGCGAGGAAAGCTGCTGTCAGAATACTTTAAAGTTGGACAGAACATCTCCTGCTTTTTGAGATAGATCAGTAAAGATTCTGATTGCTTCCAGTGGGAGACTATTTTTATGCTGTCCAGGGGCTGTCTTTTATTATGAGTTCTCTATCACTTTCTTTTTTTTTGGTTTAAAATCCTAACTACATGTCTTAGGATGACCTTAAAAATATCATCACCATCTCTTGCAATCTGAAAAACCAGACACTCTATTTTCAAGATGGAATTGTGTTGCCTTTTATTAAGGAGTCATTACCAAATAAAGTAAGTTGGATTTCATCCAGGAGTGGGGCAGAGAGCAGCTGTAGCGCCTAGAGCTGCATCATCTTGGCTCTAACGGATGTCGTCACTGTTGCATAAAACCCACAAGTATATTTCATTGCATTATGTGAATCTTAATCTCTTTGAAATTGCCATGTCAGTAAGTGAAGATCCCAGCCATTAATTTATCTGTAAGATGTCCTTTTAAAATGCATGTTTAACTTAATTGTTATTTATTTTGCAAAGAAACTTTTTATCAGGGCACAGCTTGTTACCTCTGTGTCTGCTTCTCGATTCAGTTGTGACACAAGCAGAGGCGCGAGCCAAGTGTCAGTGTGTCAGCAAGGCCATGGGTTCAGACAGAAAGGGATCAGATGCCTAGCTTGTCTGATGTGTGCCTTCAACTGCTCCATGGGCGTGCTGGGTTTCATTGTTAAAACCACAGTCCCAAAACAGAAGGGGGTGAAAACTTCAACCAGTCCTTGACAATAGGCAATTCAACTTTGCATAACGCACAGTAGTAAGTTTATGAGCTTTGTGCACACATCAACTCCCTCAAAATATATCTACTCGTGATAGGAACTTAAACGAGCACTGAGGAACATGGGATGAGTTTGAGGGGTTCACCACTTGTGCTGCCCAATGTTAGGGATGTGCTTACCTAATATCCAATCAGATTCAAGCTATAGGGTCCACATTTGTAAAGTGCCTAGGGGAATTAGACTCTTTTGTCTTTTAGGACTCCAAGTCCCTTTGAATGTGAATGGGATTTAGGTGCCTAAGTCATGCAGGCATTTTTGAAAATGCTGCCCTTGGTCTTACTCCAAGGTCTAGAAGGCATTTTATTAGCAGTGCTAGACAAGGCAACCACAGCTTCTGGTACTGCCTCTCTTGATCATGTCTCATAGCACCTTGATTCACAAGCAGCTGGTCGTTCCAAGGGACTACTTGCAGCGTAAAGGCCTTATCCAAAGTCCACTGAAATCACTGGAAAGGCTCTTCTTGACTTCCCTGGGCTCTGAATCTGGCACTAATGTACTACCAGCTAGGAGTCATCGTGGGAGGCTCTGCAAAGGGAGTAAACAAAATCTAAGTGTAACCCAGAGGCACTGAGATCATTGCCAGGGAGAGTGAAGTCTGCTCTACAGCATTAGCTGAGAGGCTATTGGCTTTAGCTCATACATTAGAGGCACATGGCTTTAGCTGTTAAGGTTGCAAGTTTAGTTCCACCTGCTGACGACCAGGGTCCGTAGGTTGTACACAAGCTTTTAGGCAGGGTGGGCAAGAATGGTGTTGGTAGCCTCTGTTTGCCGGAAGCTGGGAATGAGCGACAGAGGGTGGATCACTTGGTGATTCCCTTTTCTGTTCATTCTTTCTAGGGCACCTGGCATTGGCTACTCTCAGAGGACAGGATACTGGGCTAGATGGACTTTTATCGTGACCCAGTCTGGGCATTCTCATTTAGGTGATGTGCTTTTTAAGTAATTGTCTCTCGATTTCTCTTTCTTTATAGGTGAGTGTTTTAACTACCTTGGAACGGCGATTCAATCTGCAGAGTGCTGACGTGGGGGTGATAGCCAGCAGCTTTGAGATTGGGAACCTGGCCCTCATTCTCTTTGTGAGCTACTTTGGAGCCCGGGGGCATCGGCCACGTTTGATAGGATGCGGAGGAATAGTCATGGCTCTGGGCGCTCTCCTTTCTGCGTTGCCGGAATTTCTGACTCACCAATACGAATATGAATCTGGGGAAATACGCTGGGGGGCTGAAGGGAGGGATGTATGTGCTGCCAACGGGTCCACTAGCGACGAGGGACCAGACCCAGAACTTATCTGCAGGAATAGGACTACCACCAACATGATGTACTTGCTTCTCATTGGCGCGCAGGTGCTCCTAGGCATTGGTGCTACCCCTGTACAGCCACTAGGAGTTTCCTACATCGATGACCACGTGAGACGAAAAGATTCCTCCCTGTATATAGGTAAGACTTTGGAAGTTTGTCGAATGCTGTTGAGGTGTTCTTGATATTGCAGATGATTTATTCGGCATCAATAGAAAGAACAAATTTGGAGTTCTTCACTGTGCTTCTATGTCTGTGACGGTACCTTGGCTTTGATCTACCAAGAACTAACCATGACAAGAAACATCTCTTTGCCAGTGATAATCCTTGTGCCCTCCCTGTCCTCCTTCCACTTAAAATACCATGGCAGAGAAATGCAGGAGATCTTCATTCATAGTTGAGAGAGCTGCTGATGTCATCCTTTGGGTGGGTAGCCATAATGAGGCAGTGAGTAATTCAGAAGATGTTCCTTTGGTATCTTTTTTCATAGCAATTTCCTGTCTCTCTTAAACTGTAATGATATTGGTCACTTGTGGTTGTGTTATAGCTGCAGAACATCGAAGTTGTTTACCAGAGAGCAATTAACCACCTTCTTATCCAGTGTACCCTAGCTGCCCCCAGAGAGTGTTAGTTAGTATGCCTAATGATTACAGTATCTTGCAAGGTACATTGTTCCTAACAAGTTTTCTAATAATTTTTTTAGCAAAGTATTTCTGAGCACTCTCCTCACATGCAAAGAAAGTTCTCTCTGTAGAGAAGATGCTTTTACTCAGCATCTTGTGGAAAGCCCCCAGAAATGTTACTTATAGGGGAAAACAGGGTTGCAAAGCTGGTAAGACTATTGTCATTGAGGGGGGAATCAAGCATTTAACTCCCAATAGCAGTGGTCATGCTGCAAAATTATTTGCTGTATCTCAGGGATGTTTAGGGTTAGTGGCATAGTGCTGCATGATGGGGTTAGAGTATAATGCCAGGTTTTGGTTATCAATTGATATATCCTGGCCTTACGGTAAAGTGCTCATGGGTTTCTGTGAGAAGAACTTATGCTTCAGGGAGCTTTTTGAGTGAAATTGCTGTCTGGAGGCCTCTGGATGCTGCTTCAATCAGTTGTCTATAACTGCTCCATATTTATAGGACTTATCATTAGCTAGCCACCACTTCTGCTGGCCCCAAGACATGTGCTTATCTAATTTGCTGCCTGTATGTATTCAGGCCCGTCCAAAGAATTTTCAGGGGACCAAGGTCGCATACTGAGATTGACTGCACTGTGCGGCCGGGTGGCTCCCAGCCAGGAGCCAGGCAACAATTGTGGGCAGCCAGGGAGTGCAGGGCACCGAAGGTGTGGGGCCCGAAGCAACTGCCTTGCTCTACTTGCCTTAAGGCCGGTTCTGCATGTATTCCTTTCGTGTCCCTACGCATGGTATCTAATGGCTACATTGACTTCACCCCCTGACCTACTTTGACTGGAAGCTGAAAAACAATCCCATCAACAAACCATTCTTGCTATGTCATCTCTGGTTGAGTTACTAAATATAACAAATATATTCCTGGCTGGAATAGCCACTTATTTAACCCTGCTCAGCTTCTGTACCATTTCTGAAATTGTCCCATGATATCACACTTAGTCAAACAGAGGAGAGACCTATTGGATAGGCTGGCTATTGTGTGTAGCTATTGTAGGCCTTTCATAGATTTATGCCTCTTGCCTCTACATGAGATTCTAGCATGTGCACAGCACAGCCCATACATTTCTTAAGTAGTCATAAAATCATTATTTCAGCAGTTAGCTCTGCATGCTGGAATTTTATGCTCTGAATAACTTGCTTTAATTTTCTGAGGGTTCCACTGTATAAAGAAAACTGGAAATATATCATCCTGTGTGTAAAATAAGGATAAAAATGGCCTCAAGGTAAATACAAAACTGAATTATCTGGAACAACTCTGTCAATGCCATAAACCATGAGTTTGAATTTATTCTTACAGTGACTTTGGAGTTATTGATCATAAAAAAATGTATTGAAAAATTAGCTATTTGCTTAAGTCAGTAGAGTAGATATGTTGGCAAGATAGATATGACAGGGCTCTGTGACCAGGACTGGGGAGGAACCCCTCAGCGACCACGCTTCAGAGAATTTTTTGAGCGACGTTGTCGTCTGAAAGCCTCTAGATTCTGCATCCATCAGCATTTTCATAGTGGGTAAGGAGGTGGTGCCATCAGGAATTTTGTTTGAGACATTAAACTTTCTGCATTAATATAACTTTTAAATTATTGTTGCTGGGAAAATCCTGCCCCTCAGTCTTCCCAAAATTCTATTCAGCAATTGAACTTCCTCATAAATTTGCTTCTCAACAGTTTTGATTCAATTTTTGCAAACAGTGTGTTTTTGTTAAACTGGCATGAATGCCCATGAAAACTCATTCCCAGCCTTTCAAAACATGTCAGAAGTGTGTGTGTGCACACATCCAATCAGGAATGAGTGGTATCAATGAGTAATTTCTGACCCACCCCTCCTAGGCATCACAACTTAATTTAAAAAAATACAATTTATTCAATACTTTCTTCAGATTGTGTTCAAATCATAGAGTAAAACAGTGAAAATCATTTTCTGAATAAATATGAATACTAAATAAATTTGTAGCTGCTTAGTATTTGTCATAAGCAGGAAGGAAGGTTAAATTCTTTAGATAAAATACTAATTGTGAATTATTTGGTCAGCTTTGAATTTACTTGACTCTCTTTCAGTGATGTCAAATATTACAATTTTCAGTGACCTTGGCAAAAAGGAGCATCTGTGCTCAGCAAAGCTAGTTTAGTGTCATTTTTCCACTGTTATACATCCTCAGTTATTACCTGTGTCTTGTCAGTTTTGTGTACCAGCCTCTTCTTGTATAATAGTGTTCACTCTGTAGGGGCTGTGCTGTATGGTTCCAGAATAATAGTTTTCTGGGATAACTTCTATAATTTTAAATTGCGGGGGAGGGGGGGGGGGGAGAGGAAGCAAACACATATTGCTGCTTGAGGAGAGAAACTAATTAATAATGATAGCAATAGTCCAAACAGGCATCTTGTCACATTAGACAGCGGCAAAGAAATGACCATTTCTTGGCCAAACTATGTAACTTTTGCCATAGGGCTCACTTCAATAGTATGCATATCGTGTCTGGCCTAGGATTGAGTTAGTCAAGGCATTAGTTAATATTTGTTCACTTTTGACTAGACCAGTATGAATAAGAATTCCTTCAAGCATGTTCATGCAGTAAACTAGATGGAATTGTCCAGTGTACTGTGTCTGTTTCTTTTCAGTCCATATTGTACACAGGTAAGACTTTCTAGCAAGTATCTGTAGAAGGTGTCCAATGCCGCTGAGTGGGAAACTGGAATTTAGGAAACATTTGTGATCGGAAACTCCACCATAATATGAGGTGGGATGGCGGGGAGTGGGGCATGGATTTGGAAAGCATTGTGAAACCTAATAGAATTAAAAGAAGATAAACAAATTGGGATTTTAACTGTGTGCGCTTCAGTGCTGAAAATTTGTTATTGCATACTGATATCTATATGGCAGTTGATGGGCCATCCATTCCTGCTGTTACTCCACTGAAAGTGGTAGAGAGAAGAATGATTTTAGACCATTTTGACTAGGCGCCAAACTTGTGAAGAATTAAGCATATGCTGAACTGTACACCGTCCTTAAAGAGTCCCATTGGATTTAAACTGCATGTTGCAAACTTAGTGTACTGGTGCAATGAAATTTAGCACATATGATATGTGAAGTAAGTTTGATTAATTAACCTTACCACAGCTGCATGTACAGTTGTGAAAATTGTTAGATCCCTAATCCAGCAGTTGGGTCCATGTGGCAGATCCTTGTCTATCATCATGGGACTTCAGTGGGTCATGGCCACATGGGTTGAATTAAAGCCTGGAGTGCAATTTTATGCATGCACAATTCGCCCTCCCCCCCCTTAACTTTTGAAAAATCTGGCACATGTCACTGGGGAGAGCGACCAAGGCCCTGACTTTGCAAGGCACATAAACATATGCCTAACTTTGAGCATGTGTGTGCTTCCATCGAAATATGAATTAATGCACTTAAAGCTGGGCACATGTATATGCACCTTGCTGAGTTAGAGGAGGGAATTCTTTGGATTCCATAGTTGCAAAGAGGAAGGGGCAAACATCTAGCAAGAATATCTTATCAGTATGGGGCTCCTGCCATGTTGTGAAGGTTGAACATCTCTGGTCCAACACCAGCAGTGAAAGTAACTTCACATTTCTTACAGGTACTGTCCTACGGCAACCCTGGGTCCCTGTCAGCTCTTTAAATAGCTCCCTGCTGGCTTTTGCAGCAGCTCAGCCAGCTCTTGCTGGACCTGTGCACAAGGGTGCACCTACTTACTTTTACCTCTGTCTGGCACCCTGACTGGTGTATCAACCTGTATTTCAAATATCGAGAGGACAGGAGCAGTGCTTTGGAATTATGATGCATGCAATATGTTGCTACCAGTCACAAACTGACTGTGTTGCTGTAGTAACCAGCCTTACAAAAATGAGGGGGAGAAATTTTGTGGTAACTGGAGGGATATCAAATCAGAGAGAACGCCTCTACACAAAGATTCTTAAAAGACAGTTTTACCTTAATATAGACAAGGCTCTGTAGTCTTTTGATAAGTGTTCCTACCAATGATGGGGAAACTAATTATTCCATTTCATCCGCTAAAAGTGGATTTAGCTCAAAGGCCATGACCATAGGGAAAAGAGCCAAAGAGATTAGACCTCCCCCCAAAAAACCCTGTTAGATCATTGAAGTTGTGAAAAGAATTTGATTCAGTGTTTATTTGCTTTTTTTTTTAACCCAACATCATACTGCTTTATCTCTCTAAAACCAATCTGATTTCATTCCAAAAGATCCCAAACTAGAGAGCAGGTCCAATGCAGTTTACCTACGTCACCTGTATATTTCTCTGCAGTCACTGGAAAAAAAACATTTTTGATAGGAAGCTTCCCTCATGATACCCATTTTTTTCTAAAATGTAAAGTATATCTGTAAAATAATGGTTAAACTTCTAAATAGTGAGATTCTCTCCCCCTACCCCTGCTAAAAACTTTTATTATGAGGATTTCTGTTTTCCCACCATTCAGCTGCCCCTGGCTCTGATCTTCACTCCTGAAGCCAATGGAGATTTTGTTACTAGGATTGGATGCCATATGAGGCATATAGTGCAGTTGATGAAAACATTTCTGTAAGACCCTTTTTAAAATGATAAACAGTGGAGGAATGTTTTGTGGTCATTCAGCATCTGGCAGTTTAGACGTTAATTTGTGATGATGGCATTTTGCCATCTTAAAGTAAAATAAACCATCTCCCTCAATTCCTTTTACATGCTCAGAGGATTAGGGTATTTTCCTTCGTTCCTCACTCTTAACTGTTGCATGAAGTTGCCATCAAAAGCTGCCCCATTTCACCAAGTAATTGTTGCCTTTTGAAGCAAGTAAATGCCCTTTGTATAGTCAGTGTATAATGTGGCATAAATAGAGATGGTGATTCATTTTCTGTATCAACAGATATAGGTTGAACCTTTCTCAACTGGGATTTCCTGGTCTGGCTGCTGGACCACAGATCTGCTGGTCTAGAGAGACCCTGTGGAAGACCAGAGGCAGGAGCTCTGCAGGGGCTGTTAACCCAGCCAGGCTGGCTTCAGGGAGGCCAGTGGCCGGGAGCTCAGCTGAACTGGCAGCAGGGTGGCTGGAATACCAGTGGAGGGGGCTAGGAGCCCCAGCAGCAGGGCCGGAAATGCCCTGGTAGGGCTGGTAGGGCCAGACCCTTTATTTCCATTATCCACTTGAATTCCTGCCGTTATTGCATCTTTTAATTTTCTTTTCCACATAAACGTGTGAAACTTTAAAAAAAAAATCCGAAGAAGAGCTGGTACTCACCTCTTGCAGGCTCTAGTTTGCTTTAAGCACCAGTACAAATCTTCTGAGCTGCAATGCAGGGCAGACCGATATACAGTACGTGAATCCTGAAGGCTTCAGTAATAAATGTCAATTTAAAACACACTCAAATTACGTAGTGTCAGTCAAAATGACAGCAATCATTGTGCCTTGCAGAAGCAGAAGTATTTTCTTTATTGACATGTATTAAACCTGAAGATCAGTAACTATGGGTTAATAACCAGTTTGAAGCATAGGATGCTGAATATAGAAGGACATGAGAGATTTTGTGATCTGGCTACCACTGCTTTGTATTACAACCCAAAACGCTGACATGTTTTTTTTTTTTATTTATTTTAGAGGTCCATTTAGCAAGCTAAACCATTATTGTGACCTTCAAGACCATGCATCTTGTCTATTCATTATGTTAGGGCTGGTTAAAAAATTTCAGTCACTTTTGGATGGAAAATTAGAACTTAAATGTAAAGAGATTATGAAAGCTGAGCACTCATAGAAGGGCCAGATTTATTAAATGAGTTCATCATTTGAGGTCCTTGAAACTCCAGCCATAAATTTTGAAGTATATGCTACTGGGTGCACAGAGTACATCTGAAAATTCTAGTTCTTATTTATGTGCCGAAATGGGAGCTGAACACTTGAAAATCTGCCCAAGAGCTCTATGGAAAATTGTTTCCCCATGTCTGCTTATGTAATACATTACCCAAAGGCTGGTTTCTTGTCAAAACTGAACATGGGTGGGTCCCCTGAACACATGTGGGAACTGCTGCCAAATTCTGCAGACCTGTTTTTCCAACTTTCTTGTGTGTGTGCGTGTGTGTGTGTGTGTGTGTGTGTGTGTGTGTGTGTGTGTGTGTGTTTTTACCCTCTGCAAGTAAATTCACTCAGATTTCCATGGGAACTGCAATAATTTGGTGCTGTTCATTAGTTTTAAAGACCAGGTGAGAAATTATGTTTGTTCATGTTTCTGACTTTTTCCCCCTTCATTTTCCTCCATTAAGTTTAGGATCTACACTTAAAAAAAAAAAAAAGCCTTTTGAATGATGGCTGACTGTGTCCCTTCCTCTTTGAATCCCTCTGCTAGCAGCCCTTCCTGTCACCTTGAATCAGTGGCACAACTAGAAGAGGAAAACTGGGTGGGCTCTGGCTTTTCGGCGAGCGTACAAAGATGAGAGGCTGCCTCACCCACAGAGGGGAATATGGGTTTGTGGAGGCCTGATCCAGGACAAATGAGGGGTTGGTCCCCACCCCTTCCACCTCCCAGTCAGTGCTCCTGCCAGGGAAAAGGAGTCAGGGCATGGGGGCTTACCCTGTTCCCCTGCCTGGTGCTCCTGCCGGGGATCAGGCCTGAATGCCAATTGGATGGGCCATAGCCCACACGGGTCCACCCATGGCTATGTCCCTGCATTGAATTCAAGCTTCCTGACTCCTTGAAAACTCTACGAACCTCTGCCCCTCCCATGTTGAATCTTCCAGTTGCTTCCAGCCCCTTCCATCCTGCCAGTGTTCTCCCCACCCTCAGTCCAGCCCACACCTGTCAATATCTCCCACAATCACATCACTATCTTCTCTCTTGTGCCCTGTTATGCTTGGTCCCACTTCCCTGGGCATATCCACAAGGCCTCTGCCTTGTCCGTATAAGTGTCTCTGAAAATTAGGGTTGCCAGATGGTTTCAACAAAAATACCAGACACGCTTGACATTACATCACAATCTACATTACATCTTATTTAGAAAATACCGGACATTTATATTTTCTCATTTATATTTTCTCAATTTGTTTCCCGAACAGAAAGCTTAAATACTGGACTGTCTGAGCTTAAATACTGGACTGTCTGGTTTAAAACCGGACACTTGACAACCCTACTGAAAATCCACTTCTGTCATGCCATCTTGCAGTGACTCTAGTTGGTTTGTCTACATGCACTGTGTTTCCTCTCCTTAATCTCTATGGCTACGTCTAGACTGCAAGCCTCTTTTAAAAGAGGCTTTTTCAAAAGTTTCTTTTGAAAAAGCCTCTTTTGAAAAAGAGCATCTAGACTACAACCAGTACTTTCGAAAAAGCAAGCCGCTTTTTGAAAGAGAGCACCCAGGCAGTCTGGATACTCTTTTTCGAAAAAACACAGTTTGCATTACATAGCACCTTCTTTTGAAAGAGCACTTTTGAAAAAAGGCATTATTCGTCATAAAACGAGGTTTTCTGTGGTCGAAAAAACTGCCGCGTTCTTTCAAAAGAACGCAGCTTCAGTCTAGACGCAGGTAAAGATTTTTCGAAAAAAGGCCACTTTTTTCGAAAAATCTCTGTAGCCTAGACATACCCTATCTGGTTGGGTCTCAGACAGTATAGGGAGAGATTCAGTGACATATCAGTCAAAAAAGGAAGTGGGTAAGCTCACCTTCCTGGTGTACCAGGCCAGTGGCACGGTAGACATTGAGGATGCCTTTATTATGAATTGGGTTTTGAGTAGATTGACATCAGGGGCTGGAAGTTCAAATGCACTTTGGGGTGAGTGTTACTAACATGCATGGCAGTTGTGATGTTCATACACCCAGGAGAGTGGGAATGAATAAATGCTTGAAGTGGATCAACCCTAGATTCTTCGAATGAGATGTTTGCCCTCAACTACATTACTGCAGGGGCCATCCCTTTTGAATAGCTGGTAAGCATCCTACATGTTATGAGCCATAAACATATAATTGGTTTGCTTATCCCAACTCTGTCACTCACGTTGACACACACTCTGGGCTCAGGCATTCAATTCCCTAGGAGTGTGTACCGTTTGAAAGGTATGTAATGTTTTTAGCCGTACGGATTCGGCAGCATTCTGTAATCATATTTGCTATCACTACAGTAAACTCCTTTTCTGGCTGGTGATTGGAGAGAACCTTTTATTTCTGTATGCCCTCTTTATGGCGCATATATTGAGAAGGGAAAGGTATTAATGCCAAATGAAAAGAAGCGCCATCCCCAGCTTGAACACAATGACGTCTTTTCATTATTAAAAGGTGGCTTCACATCAGGTTCATTTCTCTTCCCCCACCCCCATAGTGACTAAGATGAGACTAAATTGCAGGGCTCCACAGGGATTTCACTGCACAGGCGTGGGCCACTGATGCACTGAGAACCTGCAGCGTTTCAAAATAAATTATTGTGCTTTGGAGAAATCCATGTTGATCTCATTTGTTGTACTTGAATGGGGCTGGATGGGTTACACGCTCCCATTTGCAGCATGATGCAGCTAGTAATATCCTGGAAAATGAAATGGAAACATAAACAAGCATATAGCCCGCTTTAGAGAGCCAGCAATAGCCAATTAACAGAAATAACCTGACACACTGCAGGCAGGAGAATTGAGAATGGAGGTTGTTAAATGGATGTACTTATTCAATTAAAAAACATGTACAAAGTCATAACTGCTGTGGGCTCCATTATTTTACACCAATTGCTCCAGTTCTCGTATCCCTCTAATAGCTTTCTGTGTCATGAACTGAATAAATGAAGTGTGCGTCCGGACAGCCACAAATCATTGTGTGTTTGGTGGGGAAGGAGTGCTGGGAGTTGTTTGCATGTTATTTTTGAGTCCTTGAGCAGTTTTTCAGTTGCTTTGTGTGCTTGTGTATGTCTTGTTTTTTTTAACGGGGCTGTAGTACAGACTCCTTTTGCATTTATGTATGTTGATTTTTATGCTGTATTTAAATTGGTTAACAGTAAGAAAAGTCTCATGAGATGTTCCATCCCCATGGAGGGAGCTGCTCCCTGCTTAATTGGCAGGCACACTAAGGACATAACAACACCACCCAAAACCACAGTGGTAAGGTTCCTAGAGACAATTAAACAGAGGGGCTCAGATTTCAAGTGAACTTGATGCCAAATGTTCTATTAGTCATCAGAGAGAGACAGTGGGCGAGGCAGTGTCTTTTATTGGACCACCATTGGTGAGAAATGCAAGCTTTCAAGCACACAGAGCTCTTCCTCCGCTCTGGAAAAGGATCTTCGAGCATCACAGCAAAATGCAATGCAGAACTCATTGTGCATGAGTAGTTAACGCATATTGTAAGGGATCATGTCCTTACTTCTTATGCCAAACCATCTCTTCTACACTACCATTTGCTGTGACAATAGACATTCCTCTCCCCGACCCGAAGAAGAGCTCTGTGTGGCTTGGAAGATGTTACTTCACCCTTCTGGTCTCTGACGTAATTTGGGACTGATCCAGCTACAGTTTTAAGGTTTCTGTCTTCCTCTGCAGTATGGGGGGTCTGGGTCACTTGCAAGATTAAACTAGAGCAAGTGGTGGGTTCTCTGTAGCATGAAGTCTTTAAATCATTATTTGAGGACTTCAGTAACTCAGCCAGACAGAGGTGGCTGCCGCTGGCCATGTGAGCCGCCCCTCCGTCCCCCCCAGCCCTGGGAAGGGCCAGAATAACCCCCTTCTGCCCTAGGCCATGCCTCTCCCTGCTCCTTTCTCCTCTTCCCTCTCCACTCTTTTCACCTTTCCCCCAGACAAGGCGGCCCCGGGACTAGCCGGGCCAGCGCTGGTAGTAGGGGTCCACCCACACTCAACACTCAGTGGCAGGGCATGGAGCAAGGCAGCCCCAGCTGGTTTACTCTCTTAGCTTCGTTGCTTTGCTCCTGTCCCCCAGAGCGGCATGGCCAGGAGAGCAAAGCTTGCTCTGTTTTCCCAGCCACTGCTGGTGAGCACGGAGGGGGGTGGATCCCTCCTGTAGTTGCCAGCCCCTCTCATCTCCTGTGGTCCCGTGATAGTTCCCCTGCCACCTGCTGCCCAGCCCTTTCAACCTATAGTTTTTGGGGGCATGTGCCTCCCCCACCCCCATACATTGCCCCTGCAGCCGGAGATTATGTGTCTGTTACAGGAGTGGGTGGTTGAGGTCCTGTGACTTGTAATGTGCAAAAGGTCAGACTAGATGATCATGATGGTCCCTTCTGGCCTTATAGTCTGAGTCTGCACAGCACGCTATTATTCCTCAACCAGATGCCATAGAGAATACTATATTCTCCCACAATGGTGTCATGCAGGGCTGATCAACATGCACGTTTTTGCTACGTCCTATAATTCGCCCCTTTGCCTTTATCCTGGCACTTGTACTCAGACCCCTGGACTCATTTCACAAAAGCACAGGTAGGAGATAAACATCCCGAGCACAGTGCTGCCTCTGCAGTGTTACCAGAGTGGTGTACTGTAGCCAGAAAGGCAGTGGAGCATGCTGGCCAAGTTCGCCTCCGGTGAAAAAGTCCAAAGCCCCCGATGAAGGGAATAAGCCAGAACAAGAGTGGTCTTGTCAGCAGGCCCACTGATGAGTGGAAAGCAAAGGGGTCAACTGCCCTGGGGCCTGGCAATTCATAAGGACCCGGGGCTCCTGGCCACCAATGCAGCAGCAGCAGCTGGATTCCGGGGCCTGGTAAATCCCCACCAGAGTTCCGGGCAGCACTGAAGGCCTGGCAGTGGGAGGTTAGCCCTCAACTCTGCCCCTTCCTTCTGAGGCCCCGCCCCTTCTGGGACCACGGAGCCAGCCCGTCCCATCTTGTCCAGAGGCCCAGCTTCGTGGTCTGGAAGGGGCAGGGTATTAGCAATTCTGTCAGCCCCCCTGCTTGTTAGGCAAGCGTTAGAGGCAGGATTGCTGTAACTTATGTTGAGGTCTCCATTGGTCGCTTCCTGGCCCAGGATCTGAGCAAATATAAAGGAAGCTTAAATCATGTTTGGCCCCTCTGAGCTTCACATGCTGTGTTGTCCCTCAGTAAGATCCTCAAAGTGAACTGGTGGTCTAGAGGGGAGAGACTCCCTAACCTGGTATGGACCTCTGATGTCAGTCCTCCAAGTAGTATCAGCAGAGTCAAAATTTGGTGTGGGTGATAACTTAATACTTGTCAGAAAAGATCATCTCACTTGTCCTCAGCCAATTGAGCAAAAGAGGGGTTTCAGGAATTTCTCCTCCTGCTCCCTGTTACCTTGCAATGAGCAGTGAATGAAGGGTCGGGGAGAGTAGTGTTAAAAGAGAATCACTGCCTTAGCAATGGCAAAATACTTACCACTCTTATTATATGTACAGCCAGGCACACACACACAACCAGAGCTGGCATCCTCGGCCTGCAAGAGCTTGACAGACTGTGTACTGATGCACAGATGCCTGCAGTCCTGCGTACTTGCCCTGCCACGTTTCTCGACTGTATCTCATTGTGAGTGACAGAACTCATGGTGCACAATAATGCATCATCCCAAACATCTCTGCTTCTGCCTCCCGGTTCATTTCTGAACATTATTTATAACACCAGGTATTTCAATTAAGAAAACTTGAAACTCAGTGCAGGGACTTGGAGTGTAAAATCCCATTGAATTGCTTAACCTGGCTGGAATAGCCCCTGCATGCAATGTGCCCGGGCTCGCCATGGACGAGGGCTGCTCCGAGCAGCTGGAGCAGCCCCTATCCACAGTGGGTGGGGAACTAATGGTGGGGGCTGGAGTTAGGAGTGTTAAATATCAGTTAATTGAATAGTCGATTAACCTCAAGAATTCTTATCAGTTAGTCAAATATTCTATAGTCCCCAGGCAGCCCCTGTCCGTGGGGAAGGGTTTGAATTCCCGGACTGGGCACGAGCAGGAGCTGCATGCCCGCCTGGCTCCTAATACACTTTAAATGCAGAGCCGCAGTGGGGGTAGGTCCTAGACCCAGTGCGACCCGTGACTGAGCTGGGCTGCTGGCCAGCCTGCTAAAAAATGTACTGGCAGGGTATGGGGGGGGAGGAGAACACATGTAGTCTGTAGCATTAACCTATAAGCTTTTTCTTATCGGTTAATCGACTATACTACCGTAGCCCTAGCTGGAGTAAGGATGATGATTACCAATTAACTGGTTAATCTTTTGCATCCCTAGAAGGAACCTGGGTTATTTTATGCTTCCTGCTGTGCAGTGCACATTTATGTATATAATACACACACACAGATATTTTTGGTACTTTGTGATGATTGATTGTCACACACAAAGGCCAGGATCACACACTGAGTCTGAGTAGTTTCTAAGTGATGCCTTCTGGGCTTCGTTTCAGGATCCTGTGATGTCCTTCTGAGAATAAACTCTGCTTGCTCTTGTCGTTGGGTGGCATGTGAAACTAATTTTCATCACTTGCCCAGGGAGGCCTGAGGCTCCCTATAATTCCTCTTCTTTGGCCCACTGTACACACACATCCTTCATATGCCAAGCATGTGAAATGTGCCTAACTTTCTCCAAGTTGTTTTTGTAAAGTCCCACCTCGTACAGTGAGATGCACATAAATGTCAGGCAGCGTTCCCTTGACATATGAGGGTAGGAGGCCCTTGCATAGTTGCCTTTAAGCTAAATATTTATCTTGATGACCTTCCTGTAGGTTGGCTTTTCAGTATAGATCATCCACTGGTGTAGCGGAGCTCTTTCAGCAGAGTTTTTAGGAATCCTGTGCATGAAGGCCAGGGAGAGAATGAGGATTGATGACAGATCAAATGGTGGAGGAAATATCCTGATGGCCTTGAGCTCTGCAAGTATAAGTACTATCAGACATCTAACAGACTGGCTAACCAATGCAATGGATTCAAACTGTGCGCCCAGTAAATTCCAGGGAAATGGACATGAGGCCAAAGCACCAAGCACTTACATGACTGTTTAAGACATCAACATGATGCCATTAACAGCAAACGTATGTCAATGCTGGTGGGATGTGGGGAGAGACAAGATAGCTACTGCAGTGAGGTTCTATTATTGGGGAGTGTAGAAGGCTGCGATTGACAAGTAGAGGTGACAATACTGTGTGCCTTGTAAATGGGGAAGACCCATCAGTTTCTAGGAGGTACCCCTTGCTTATGTTATGAAAATTGATGAGATGACTTTCACCTTGCTGGTGCATCACTCCAGCCAGCTGGGTGGATGAAAAGGCTGAGTCAATGGAAAGTGATTCTCCCAAAATAGTGTGTCAGTGAGTGAGAGAGAAACACTCTGACAATATGGAGAGGAGGTTGTTCATTGGGACAGGGATGTTGGGGTTGGAGTCTCTGCCAGCTGTGCTGTTGGCTTTCTGAATGGCTTTGCCCCCCTCAGGAACTAGCCTCTGTTCTTCGAGTTTTTTACTTACTATTTGCATGGCACTGGAGGTGCTTTACATCAGATGCCAATTTCTTATGGTCATGACAGCACAGCTCCTCTAATTGAAGTGCAATTACTTACTTCAGTGCCCCGTAGGCCAAATTTGGAGCTTCCTCCTCAGATGAAACCCTCCACAGACTAGAATGTAGGTTTGGTCTAAGTGAAGACATCAAGATTTGGCCCTTTCCTATTGTTCCAAGATTTGAAGATTTAAATAGCCTTGATGGGCGGTTTGCAGCTGGATCTGATTTCTCACTTGTTATAAAGTTTAACTCTGAGTAGTTCATATTAATTAAAACCTACAGGCTGAATCCTACCCTGGGAAAGGCAGGATCTGATCCTAACACAGTCTGATCAAGGCAGCAGGAGAAATTGAACAAGACTGTGTTTTTTTTTCCATATAGGAAAGCATGAGTGGGTGTGTGGCTTTCCTTTCCACTTGCTTAATTTAGTTATGCCAGTTTGTTTTTACGGTTCAGACTCTACTATTTGTGTGCAGTGGGGAGGGGATGGGGCTTATGAGACTTGAAAGGAAATAAAATGAAAAATAGACAGCTTTGCTGTGATGAATGTTGTTTGTAATTGCTGCACCTACCAATTTCCTCTTAATCAAAGACCACCTGCATCTTATTAACAATCAGCTAATCACATAGGGGCCTCTTAATTCAATCAGATGGATCATCAAAAGAATAATATACTAGCTGGAGAGAGCTTGAGAGCAGCGAGTCTTTGGAACTATAATGAGAGACTGATGCCCTGTGGGGATAGAAGTGGAAAGGGACATGTGGGAAGTGAATGACCTCCTATCAAGAGGAAACTAGGAAAAATAAGTGAGCACTAGTCAACTCTTCAGTGACCAAGGCCAAAGTTTGTTGTTGTTTTTTAATCACTTTTTTGAGCCTGGACTCTGATAGTTTATGTTGTATCATAGCAATGCAGAGGCTTTTGCGATATTGAAATGTAGTGTGATTGCTTTTTCTTTCCTTCATGCACTTTTTTTGACAGATAAATTCCCTCCCCATAAATAAAAGGATGTTTTATGGCTTACTGCTTTATGGGAATAGATTATCTTGATTTACGTCCCCTGTAAAAACCAGACTACACCAGTATTTCTGATGGCAGGCCAGCATGTTTCTTTCTAGAGCAGTTGCGGGTGAGTGTGGAGGAATTCAGAGAGGCGTGATTGAGTGTGACTAAACCAGCTTAATTTGCAGGAGTTCTACTTTGCCTTGGCAGAGGAGGCTACAGTCCTCAGTTAATACTTTTGCCTGTAGGAGAGGTGCAAAATTATTTTTCTGGTTATAAGAAAGATTATACCCATGCTTGTCTATAAGAGCAGTGTCTTGTGGTTGGTGCTAGATGCTGGGAGTCAGGATTCCTGGGTTCTGCATTGACAATCCCATAGACTTGCATCCTACTATTGGACAGTTCTGCAAACCTTTCTTTGCCACACTTGACCTGTCTATAAAACTGAACAAATACAGTTGGAGCTGATTTTCAGAAGCAGAAGCTATTTCCTTTTGTCCCTGAGCCTGCAGGCCTAGCTCCAGCGAAACTCCCATTGAGGTGTAGATTTTTTTTTATTTTCTTTTGAGAAAGGGTGGTAAATGAGCTTTGCTGGAGTAAGGAGTGTGAGCTTGGGCCAATAGCATTTTATTTCTGCCAATTTACAGAACTCCATGGAATCTGTGTTATCAGTAGATTTTCCTGGTACATATTATAGCTTAGATAGTGAACTATGTTATTTGAGTAACTGCTGGCAAATTGTATATTGATCATAATAGCTTGGAAGGCTGTATAGGATCTTCTTTCTACTGATGGCATCATAACATAGCCCTTAGTGATCATTTGTGTACCAATCTAAGCAGGCCCCCAAAATGGACAACAGAGGGGCACACAACCAGGTAAAGATTAGTATGTCTGTATGGGCTTTGGAATAGCAACTTAAACTAGGTGTCATTCCTGCCATTAGCAAAAGAACAGATACTTGTAACTCATAATGGCGACCGGTTAACAGATGTTGGGTCCAGTGTCTCCACTGGTTGAGATATGCATAAACCCATAATCAGGAATCTATTGCACTAAAGAGGATCAACCATTCCTTCCTTTTATGCACCAACATGTTGTAGCTCATGCAAGTGTCCCATTAAAAACAAATACAGCGAGTGTTTTTATATGTAGCCCTTCATAAAATTTGTTGAAAACACTTGGCAGACAGCTAGAAGAGTCAGAGAATGCTTTACACAGCAGGATGTGGTGATTCATCCAGACGGGAAGAGGGAAAGAGAGAGAGGGAGAAAGCGGGCTAAGAGAAATGAAACTTGCAACATAAAGTATTCCTGTAAGCTAGCCCCAGGCAGAGGAAAATGGAGAGGGGCAAGAATGTGGAGCGGGGAGAGAAAAGGGAGTAAGTATCAGTGATAGGCTAAAGCAGGACATGAAAATTATAAAGTGAGATTGAAGTCAAAAGTATTCAGTGCCTTAGAGGAAAGGAGAGAATTCCACATAATGGGACAGTAGAAGTGAAAGAATGCTATAGAGTTAGAAAACTGTGAAGAGGGAATCGAGGGAAGCTACAATGGTAGTTTTAGATTTATACAAATCTCCCATCACTGGGTCTCCGAGACCATCCCCGACATTCAACACTTACCAAAAACCTAATGACATATTGACCAGTATTGCACTGATACAAATCCCACCATTTCACTGTATTCCAAAGGCTGAGTTAACAGATGTCTGACACCAGGCCCTCTCCTCTGGCCAGGAAGGCTGGCTTTGTCAGCCCTATCCGGGTGGTGAATTCCAGCAGAAGTGGAATGTGTGGGGGAAGGGAGAGAAGGCAAGTTAAGAAGATATATTCTCAGATAGGATAGGGGAAAGTAACTTGATGGAGCATGTTGAAATTCAGGAGGGCAATTCTGAATTAAATCTACAGAGCACCAGGAAGCTACTGACGGTGATGAAGGACAAGGTGGTTCCCTAAAGAATAAAGATTCAGGAAATCTATATGAGTGGAGATTGGATGCGATTAGGACAGGAATAAGATAAGATTCTAATATTGGCACAGATCAGCATGTTTACAACCTGGTGGAAGGCAGCATATTTACAAGCTGATAGAAGGCAGCAGGCAAAAGAAAGGTCGGGGTCAGGGATTTCTGCCCTTATAAACCAAGTTACCATCAGAGCAATAGAATGCATGATATGGACGTAACTCAGATGTCTCCCAATTCAATACATTGAATAGCTAAAGAGATTCCAGATTATTAAAAATCATCCGCTAGAAATGACTGAGCACCTCCCAAAGGCACAGCTCCATGAAGCAATCTTATTTTTATTGGAAGAGGGAGCGGAGCCTGTTTCATGAATATACAGGCAGTCCCCGACTTACGCGGATCCGACTTATGTCGGATCTGCACTTACGAACGGGGCTTTCTCGCCCCGGAAGTCGGGGCGAGAAAGCCCCGTTCGTAAGCTGCTCCGGTGCCCCTGGTCTGCTGGAGACGGTCTCCAGCAGACCAGGGGCACCGGGCGGGTTCCCGCGCCTCTGAGGCTTTGCCAGAGCAAAGCCTCAGAGGCGTGGGGAACCGCCACTGCTGCCGCTTCAATCTGGGTGCCTGTGGTCTGCTGGGGTCTTTGTGCTTCCCCCCCCCCCCCAGCAGACAAGGCTTTTGTTTTGGACTCTGGGGCAGAGCAGCTGGGGCGCTGCCGATTGGTCCTGCAGCGCCCGCTCTGGGCACTACTGGACCAACCCGGCAGCACCCCAGCTGCTCTGCCCCAGGTCCTGATTCAGCCGCTGCTGGTCAGTTTCAGCAGCGGCTGAATCAGGACGCCTGGGGCAGAGCAGATGGGGTGCTGCTAGGTTGGTCCAGTAGCACCCAGGAGCGGCGCTACTGGAGCAACCCAGCAGCACCCCAGCTGCTCTGCCCCAGGCGTCCCCAAGTCAGCTTCTGCTGAAACTGACCAGCGCTGACTACAGGAAGCCCCAGGCAGAGTTGCTCTGCCCGGGGCTTCCTGGAATCAGCTGCTGATCAGTTTCAGCAGCAGCTGACTTGGGGACGCCTAGGATTCTTAAGTTGATTCTGTATGTAAGTCAGAACTGGCGGTCAGTTTCAGCAGTGTCTGAATCTGGACGGCAGTTCCGACTTACATACAGATTCAACTTAAGAACAAACCTACAGTCCCTATCTTGTACGTAACCCGGGGACTGCCTGTACAGTACATTTTGGTGTTGGGGGGGAAATGTCTAGTTTTCTTGTTCTTCTTGTTTTCTAAAGAGCCTTATTATTGCCTCAAGCCCATTATTATTTGTCTTCCGACCGCAGTACACTGACATCCTGCACAAAGATGCTGATAACTGCTCATGGAGTAGCAGTTAATAAGTAAAACTATCCCAGTTACTCTTAGGCTGCCATTGACCTCCGGAAATTACTTCTTCGCTGCCATTTTTGGACAGGCAATTTTTGTTTAGAATGACAGTGGAGGAGAAAGAAAATAGATGTGATTTTTATATATATATAAATCACATCTATTTCCTATGACCCAGGTGGACATTGTATTATGGGGAGCCTCCAGCTGTGTAACTGAGTGTTGTTATGCAGCTACAAGGCAAAATTAATTCCTCACTGAGAGGCCAACAATAGTTACTCCTTTGCGTGAGCCTGCCTCCTGAGGAGGGAAAGAAAAATCACACTTGCCATATTCTGGTGACCCAAAGAAAATGTTGCTTTGTTTGTTCCAGGAGTGACCATTTTTTGAGTCAAATGTGAGAACTTGATTAAAAATCCTGTCAGAAACTTGTCAAAACTTGTCAGACACTTTGGTCTAGGTGAAGGGTTGACAGAGGACAGAACCAGCAGAAATACAGAATTTTTTTTAAACAAGTCAAGTTGGCTAATATGCTTTTTGGTGGCTCTAGAGATGGCTTTAAAGTTCTCCAAAATGTGGAGGTTATGCTACTGCAGTACAGGCAGTCCCCGGGTTACGTACAAGATAGGGACTGTAGGTTTGTTCTTAAGTTGAATTTGTATGTAAGTCGGAACTGGTACATATTGTAGGGGAAACTCTAGCCAAACATTTCTCCAGAGCTCAGTTTTATTCTCCCACACCTCACTCTTCTCAGTCCTTTATTCTCAAGCTGAGGTGTCTGCTGAGAAAAGCCCGCTCCGCGTCTCCCTGGTCTGCTGGGGGGAAGCAGCTAGTGC
Source organism: Pelodiscus sinensis (assembly GCF_052426305.1). Taxonomy (NCBI): domain Eukaryota; kingdom Metazoa; phylum Chordata; order Testudines; family Trionychidae; genus Pelodiscus; species Pelodiscus sinensis. The sequence goes on from NC_143065.1 coordinate 33,473,949, forward strand.
GGGGTTGCCTCACCCCGTTTGTAAGTAGGGATCTGATGTAAGTTGGATCCATGTAACCCGGGGACTGCCTGTATACAAAAGGTGTCTTGCAAATGATGTTCGCATGGAAGAAGGCAACAACATCTACATTAATGTAGTATTATTTACTGGACGCTATCCAGATATTAATGAGTTAATCCTCACAACATTCTTGGATAGGGTACATGAATTAGATAAGAGAATTCTGACTCATTTATTTCTTTACATGCTGTCATTACAATCGAAAGCTGAGACAGAGAAATTAAATGATTTCCTCAACATCACGCAACACATCCATGACAAAGCTGGATTGAAAAGTAAGGACAACCTCCGAGTCACAGGATCAGATTGCTCTGCCATGCTCTCTTCTGTATGATGGAACTCCGCTCTATAGATATACAGATATAACGAGTGCATTATCACTTTAGCTTGGTCACTGGATGTGTTATAGATGGAACCTATTAAAAGCCATTCTTACATGTACTGATCCACCATTTCAAGAGGAGTTTAAGCTGACAATTTGTACTTAAGATGGGTCTAAACCAAAAGCCTGGACCTTTTTCCATCTACTACTGAGCAGATTTGGGTTACTTTATTTCTATAGTGAGTTGAGCTGAAAACACAGAATATAGATCTCTAGGGAACTTCAGATTTAATCTAAATTGTACACCTTTGGCTCCTTTTTAGTATGTACTCTTTATCCCAACTGCGCCATTCTAGGTCCTTCTCCACAGCATATGTAGTAGAGTCTACATAGATTCTTTAGGTACCCTGCACCAGTGGAACTGATGGTTTCTGGAGGATGAGGGAATGGCTACAAGAATGAAGCATTCAGAGGGGCATCTCCTCCCCTTCCCCGAACCTCTTATTCTGTATTTAGTAGTAGTATCCGCAGCTTCATAGAATCCTAGGGTTGGAAGAGACCTCAGGAGATCGAGTCCAACGCCCTGCAAAAAGCAGGACCCAATACCAACTAAATCATCCCAGACAGGGCTTTGTCAAGATAGGACTTAAAAACCTCTAGGGATGGAGATTCCACCACCTTCCACCCTAGGTAACCCATTTCAGTGCTTCACCACCCTCCTGCTGAAATAGTATTTTCTAACTAGACCTCCCTTACTTCAACTTGAGACCACTGCTCCTCATTCTGTCATCTGTCACCACTGAAAACAGCCTCTCTCCATCCTCTTTGAACCTTCCCTCCTCCCCTTTTCAGGTAGTTATAGGCTGCTATGAAATCTCCCCTCAATCTTTCCTTTTGTAGATTAAATAAACCCAAATCCCTCATCTTCACAAGGGAGTCATAAGTTGTTCATTCCTTGATGGTACAACCCTAAAGAACTACAGAGCAGTCAAGTCTCAGAGGGGTAGCGTGTTAGTCTGTAACTGAAAAAACTGAAAAAACAACGAATGGTCCTGCAGCATCTTAGAGACTAACAAAAAATGTAGATGGTATCATGAGCTTTTCTGGGCACAACCCACTTCTGAAGAATGGGGTCGTGCCCATGAAATCTCATGAGGCCATCTACATTTTTTGTTAGTCTCCAAGGTGCTGCAGGACCATTCGTTGTTTAAGAGCAATCAAGGAAACTCCTTTACTTCCAAAGCTTTCTGACCCTTTTTCTCTTCCTTCAGGCTGGGTTCCATGTGCAGCGAAACTCTTTGCTGCTCCACCCCTGGGATGTTCCAGTGTCAGACTTGTGGTGGGGCCCCTTCACTCAGTGTGAACATAGAATAATGCAAAGCCAATGGAGTGGTACAGCGCTGTTAGCTGTGCAGTGCTACCTTAAAGAGTGCTAGTCTATGGGCTATGCATGGAGCAAAAGAGGGGCAGGGTAAATAATAGAGATGCCTGTAGGATGGGAGTATTTCTAAGCACTCAGAAATGGGCCTTGGTTGTTAGCCCCTTTTGTCTCTGTCTGACTTTGTTCATTACATAGCTTGGTGAAGCAGCCACCAACCGTAGGATGGTGTTCAGCCCAGCAGCATCACTTGTTAGGAGTTCAGCAGCTGACTCACGTCGCGTCTCCTGCCAGCTCTCCTTCTGAGCTGTGCTGTGTAGCACAAAGTCCAGGACAAGCAGGCAACTGTTATATTTATGACCAAATGGAGGGTTGTAAAAGCTGCACAGCAGGTAGCGTGAACACACTATCTCCAACAGTGACCAGATAGCAAGTGTGAAAAATCAGCACAGGATTGGGAGAAGAGGGTTATAGGGCCCATTATTTACAAAGCCCCAAATATTGGGCCTGTCCCTATAAAATCGGGACATCTGGGGGGGGGGGGAAACTCTGCTTGATCCCTCCCCTTTCCCATGAGACTCCATCTGAAGATGGAAAACAGCTGGCCAGAGAGTAAACAAACAAATGAGCTAGAGCTCCTGTTACACCAAGAGTCAACAGACAGAGCTTCCCATTGGAGCTTCCTGATTCAGGGCTGCTTTCCCCCAGCACAGACTAGTACTGCATGAGACAGCCCTGCTCTTCCCGGCTCCTTCCTCTCCCTGCTCCACCCTGACAGGTCCTTTTCTTCCTCTAACTCCTGTCGCGCCTGGTGCAGGAGAGAGCTCTAGCTTTCCAGTGTAAAGAGTTCCCTTTTCCAGGTACAATCTGGCCTTGAGAATGTTGCAAACAGACTCACAGTAAGTCTGTGTCTGAGACCAAAACCAGAGTCCCCAGTTTCTGATCCTTTATCAAGTCCATAACATACTAGACCTTGCTTCCACCCTGCAAGCCGCATTCTCGTCCTTTTAGGTGCCCGCGTGGCTATTACATAGAAACGCAGCTGAAGAAGAAGAATGGGTGGTCTCTCTTGTCAAGCCTCCTAACTGGATATGCTTACCCGATCTTCAGGGGCAATCTCTGCCCAGTGGTTGAGGCAGGTGAAAACTCCTTCTTGACACAGGTTCCTGCTAATGGCCCCAGAGGGAAATTGCAAATCTATCCCCCGTGCTTTGGAGTGAGAACCAGTGTAGCTGAGCATCAGTCACTCTGTGACTGTGTTGTATTGAGCTGTTTGTTCTATCCTGTACCAGCTGGTGCACTGAGAAAACAGCCCAGTGCAGTGTATTTACTGCTTGTTGAGTGCTGCCATGTGGTATAAAATATGGAGACTGACAGGGTCCCCACCCCATGATTCTTCCATCCTATATCGGACAAACAATACACTTGAAGCACACGCTGCCCTGGATTACCACAAGATAACAGACAACTCCCTGGCAGCTCAGATTGTTTAATCATACTCCTGTCTATAGTGGATTAATGTAATTAATGTAAAGCTCTTTTGGACTGGGGACCTGTTCTTTGCCTGGCACTGCTCTCCATTTCAACAGTCAGACACACATGGAGCTATAAAAATGACACTGCTCTAGTCCCACTCATGTCCCTCAATACCACAGGAGTCCAACTCAGTTTCCATTTAGAGGCAAATTCCCTTCTGGAGGGTTTTTTAGATTACTAAGAACAGACAAGAAGGCCTGAGGTCAGGTCCGAGTGATAAATCACATCATGAGGAGATGCACCACATCAGAGGGCCATATAACTCCACATCTACCAATGTGATCGACGCCATCCAGTGCCAGCATGTCAGCAATGCCCCTCTGCCGTGTATGTCGGCCAAACTGGATGGTCTCTACGACAAAGGATTAGTGGACACAAATCAGATATTTGAAATGATAGCACACAGAAACCTCTTGGGGAATATTTAAACTTGCCTGGGCACTCACTAATGGATCTAAACCTGTCTGTATTATTTCCAAGTAATTTCAGAAGTCCCCTGGAGAGAGAAACTACACAACTGGGTTTCATTCACAAGTCTGACACCTTGAATAGAGGTTTAAACAAAGACTAGGGATGTAAGCGACAAATCGACTAGTCGCTCCCCTCCCCCACTTGCTGCCTCTATCAGAAAGAGGTGGCGGGGGGGGGGAGGTGGAGTGCATGGGGGAGCCGGCTTAAAGGATGGTTCCCCTGAGCTCCAGCTGCATGGGAGAGGTCAGAGGCAGCGTTCCACCTTTGAAATAAACAAGAGTCCCCACTGGGGACTCAAAATGCCCCCTGCTGGCCCTGGGCTCCACGCAAGGTTTCAATCTTTGAAATGCACAAGAGCCCCTACTGGGGCTCTTGTACATTTCGAAGGCGGAACACCACGCGGCACTTCCGCCTTTGAAAAGTAGCCACAGCCGGGTGAGCTCTTACTACGTTTCAAAGCAGAAGTGTCCTTATTGACTACTTGAATAGTTGATGGAAATTCCATCGACTGTTCAATTAGTTGATTAATCTAATTTTAACATCCCTAACAAAGACCTGACCTGGATGGGCAGCTACTTTCCACATCCTACTGGCATAAAATGCTAAGCACGGGGTACTTAGAATACTTATAGCCCACTCTAATAGCCTCATTTAGCATGGGCACTCTTAACTGACAACATTTTTTTCCTCCATTTTTTCACCTTCTCTTTCCCTCCCCATCCCCTCTCTTTCTCTGCTATTTATTTGCAATCTGGACCCCTTTACTCCATTCATCTGAAGAAGTGGGCTGTGCCCACAAAAGCTCATGATACATACACGTTTTGTTAGTCTCTAAGGTGCTGCAGGGCTCTTTGCTGTTTTATCATAAGGAGAAGTGAAATTGACATGCTTAAAATGGAATGTGATCTCTTTAGTCTTTAGGGAGCAAAATTAAAGTTACTAATAGTAATGGGTTTGATCATACCTTAGAGGCATTGGCTCACTTAAGGGGCAGAGCAGAGTCTTCTCACCATGGGGAGCTTCCCAATGTGCAGAAAGGAGCATGCCTGCCACTCTCCTGCCAGGGGTGCCACATGCTGTCTCCTGCACTGCCAGCCAACTCTGCTGGCCTGAGCAGACAGTGGGGGGTGTCACGACTTTATCTCCTCCTTGTGAGGCATCTGGGCATTGGGAGGGAACGCTGAGCAGCACGAGGATTTGCAGTTGTGCTTGGCTGCTGTGAAAGAGCCCAGGAAGGTGGCCTGAACCCTTTCCCTCCCCTCCAACTGCATCTGTGGAGCAATTGGACTTGATCTGGTCCTAAGTGTGAGACATTGGCTGCCTCCCCTTTCCACTCTCTGACAGGCTTACCAGATGCTGTAGATAAGTAAAGGCGGTGAACTGAAGTGCTGAATGGAAAATGTCAATTATTTTTAATGGGAATTCTTTATTTAAGCATATTTAAAATTTCCTATGGCTTTTTATATGGAAAAATACAAACTTTGGCTGAGAAACCACCATTTGGGGTTTTAAAAAATGACTGCATTTCAAACGTTCATACTGAAAACATGCAGTCATTAGCGCTCCAAAAGCAAACTTCTTTCTGCACAAATTGTTTTAAGCCATTTTTGGGGGGGCGGGGCGAGGAGGGTGGGGGACAGTTGGCCAGTTCATGAGTGACTTGATTCCTGGTGCTGATGTAAGATCTCTGGCACGTTCTCCAGGTAATGGAGCCTGCCCTCAAACATTACACTGGAAGTTACAGTTAGGTTGCCAGCAGCTTAAGAATGTATTGTCTGCCTGCGGGGTCAGACTTAACCATTGAGGGTATGTCTAGACTACATCCCTCTGTCTGCAGAAAGATGCAGATTAGGCAGGTTGACATTGCAAACGAGGCAGGGATTTAAATATCCCGTGCCTAATTTGCATAAAAATGGCCACCACGTTTTGCTGACCCTTGCAGGAGGTATAAGGGATCTGTCGAAAAAGGCTTTCTTTCTCGACACATCCCTCTCTAGACTGCCACATTTTGCCAACAAAGTGCTGAGTCAGCAAAACTTGGTGGCCATTTTTATGCAAATTACGTGCAGGATATTTAAATCCCTGCCTCATTTGCAATGTCAACCTGCCTAATCTGCATCCCTCTGCCGACAGAGGGATGCAGTCTAGACATACCCTGAGGGACTACACTAGCTATCAGGGCTCCATTCACAGAAACACACAAGTCCTTGTTATATACCTTGACTTTAGCAAGGCTTTTGATACGGTCTCCCACAATATTCTTGCCAGCAAGTTAAGGGATTGTGGATTGGATAAATGGACGGTAAGATGGATAGAAAGATGGCTAGAAGGCTGGGCCCAGCGGGTAGTGATCAATGGCTCGATGTCAGGATGGCGGTCGGTTTCTAGCGGAGTGCCCCAAGGTTCGGTTCTAGGACCGGTTTTGTTCAATATCTTTATTAATGATCTGGTTGAGGGGATGGATTGCACCCTCAGCAAGTTTGCGGATGACACTAAGCTGGGGGGAGAGGTAGATATGCTTAAGGGCAGAGATAGGGTACAGAATGACTTAGACAAATTGGAGGATTGGGCCACAAGAAATCTGATGAGGTTCAACAAGGACAAGTGTAGAGTCCTGCACTTGGGACGGAAGAATACCAAACATAGTTATAAGCTGGGGACCAACCGGTTAAGCAGTAGTTCTACAGAAAAGGACCTGGGGGTTACAGTGGATGAGAAGCTAGATATGAGTCAACAGTGTGCCCTTGTAGCCAAGAAGGCTAATGGCATATTAGGTTGCATTAAGAGGAGCATTGCCAGCAGATCCAGAGATGTCATCATTCCCCTTTATTCGGCTTTGGTGAGGCCGCATCTGGAGCATTGTGTCCAGTTCTGGGCACCCCACTACAAAAAGGATGTGGACGCATTGGAGAGGGTCCAGCGGAGGGCAACCAAAATGATTAGGGGGCTGGAGCATATGACTTATGAGGAGAGGCTGAGGGACTTGGGTCTGTTTAGTCTGCAGAAGCGAAGAGTGAGGGGGGGATTTGATAGCAGCCTTCAACTTCCTGAAGGGAGGTTCCAAAGAGGATGAAGAGAGGCTGTTCTCAGTAGTGACGGATGGCAGAACAAGGAGCAATGGTCTCAAGTTGTGGTGGGAGAGGTCCAGGTTGGATATTAGGAAAAACTATTTCACTAGGAGGGTGGTGAAGCACTGGAATGGGTTACCTAGGGAAGTAGTGGAGTCTCCATCCCTAGAGGTGTTTAAGTCTCTGGCCGGGTTGATTTAGTTGGAATTGGTCCTGCCTAGAGCAGGGGGCTGGACTTGATGACCTTCTGAGGTCTCTTCCAGTTCTATGATTCTATGATTCCTTAAAGCAAAGTCATAGAAGTCAGTGATTATTTTTTTATTTTTGGTTGGTCTGGCCTTGGGAATTGGCTCCTACACGAGGCCTCTGACAGACTGATTTTCCATCCTGGTTCCTTTACATGCAGTACAGAAAAGCAAAAGAGGCCTTTCTAAAAGGTCAGGCTGCAGTACAAGACTCTAGGACAGTGAGGGGCAACCTAGGCTAGTGAGTGAGCCGCATGAGTGGCCATTCTTCATCCCAATGGGACGCAAAATTGTTGTCCCCAAGATGGCTTTCCGGGCTAGGATAGTTTTACTAATTGTACTTGCGTCCCTAGAATTTGCTGTGTGTACCGATTGAACCGTAGAAGTGCTTTGGACGCGGACAGAGTGCACAGCTGTCACAATGTTGGTGCATTCTGTGCACACCTCTTTTCACGTGCCCTTTCTTTGTGAGCATGTCACTTTTGTAATAGTGGTAGGAAAAAAACTACGGACGAAACTCAGAAGAACTTGTGCGTGGACAATGGCTGACAAAATGTTTCATGGGCCACACACAGAATCCCGATAAGCTGCATATGGCCCTTGGGCTGCCGGTTGCCCACTACTATTCTAGGCTGTTTGTAATAATGGACTATGGACTTGCCTGTCAGAAGCAGCCTCTGCTGTTTGTCTACAGGGGTCTCACTACCTGGTTTGCAGGCATAAACTTCATTGTCTCAAGCAATGGCATTTCCCTCACCGTTTTCTCTCCCACGAGAGCTAAGCCGGCTTGAGGCCTGCCCGTGTCATGTGAGCATATGGAGAGGGTGGCAGTGGAACCCAAGGACAGTTGGGACAGATACACTAAGTGGAGGGATGTCTCATTTGGTTAAAAGTCCAGCGTTTAGCTCCGAACATGAGGATCCTTGTTTGCAACAAAATAAGTGCCCTGGCATGTCACATTGTTACACAGCGTAGACACTGCTGAATTCCCAACCCTTGAAGCTGTAACTCGAAAAAATTGCTGACGTCTGCCTGAATGCCGACATCTCCTTAGCTGCATGAGCCTTAATATCACAGCTTAAGCTTAATATCTGAGCTTTCGGTGCTGCCAAATGCAAGCTGCTGTCACAGCAATTGGAGGCATCCTAGCTTTTAGCACACTGGCTTTTCAATGTTCTCCTTCTCTTCTCCCTTACATGTGCTAATGGTTCAGTTACTGATTTTTTTTTCCTAATTGGCTCATGATTTTCAAGGTGGTCGGATCCCCCAGACTGTAATCCTGTCAGATATTGAAAACTAAGCAGTGTTGGGTGTGACGAGTAATTGGATGGTGCTGCCATCTTCTTTCCTTTTCGTTCCTCCTTCCTTTCTTCCAGAATAAAAATTAGGATATGTTAAAGCTAAGAGTGGGCTCAGAGACAGCCTTACCGGCTCCTCTGTATCCTCTTTGCTGCTTTCTCCCTGTCTTTAACCCCCTTGCCTTTTTTTTCTTATTGTCGTCTTAGAGCTGCAGTTAATTTCTTGAGAAAATCTCTTCTGTGCAACACTATCCCTTGTTTTGACTCTCTTTTGTCCCTGTGTTGTATTATCCTCCTCCTCTAGGGTAGATTCTGCCAACTGTCTCTGAGTTCTTTTCTTTCTCTTCCCCTGTTGGTGATTCTTTTTAGTTTGGGACCCTCTAAAGTGCCCTCCATCATAGTACAGCAGCCCATCTCTCTACCATACTCATTCACTTTCTCTCTCATTCATTCGGAATCCTTCTCCATCCAGAAACAGGATTGCTTTAGTTCCCAAAGAACACCTCTGGTGAATACATTTGGACTTGGACAAACTGACATTTAATGAGGTAGTCCTATAATTAATTGAACCCTTGGAGCTCTCGTCTGATGTAGAGATGGGCCTGAGCTGTAATATTTTATGTATCAACTTTCACCCAAGCGGGTGGCTGGATCTGAGGCTTTGGTCTGGCTTGTTGTAGAATTTGTGTCAGGGTTCACTTGTGAAATTTGGATCCATCACACTTAATGTTGGTAAAACAGTTTGCAAGGAATGTGAAACACTGTGCTTTGGGGTTTAAGTCAGTCATTTTAGATGCCAGGATGAGATCTGGTTGGGAGATTATCACGCATTTACCTTCTGCAGGGCCCTTGGACCATCTTCTGAAACATCTGGGGCTGACCCCTTGCCACAGGTGGGATAAAAGACAGACTGCTATTCTGATCCATTCTGGCAATTCCTATGTTCCTATCTGAGCCCTCCCAGGTGGACGGGATTTGGAATCAGCTCCTCCTTTGCTTGGTCAGTGCTTTGTTGGAGATGCAGCAAGAGTTGAGGACTAGAGTCATGGACCTGGAAAAGGGAGGAGTCTTAGGTTTTGACAGAGTGTGTGAGAGGAAGGAATTAATCCCCATTTCATTTTTATCATTACTTAGCCATTCATTCTGTGCACCTGAGTTAGGGCCTGATTCAGCATCCCCTCAGCCTTTTCTCCCCTAAGTGGGATTAGGCTCTCATATCCTTTCTGATGACTGGACACCTGTGTTTTATTTTTCTTGAAAACTCACTCTCTTTATAATGCTGCAGCTCCTACAGCCCAGTTTACAGCTCCCTTCTCTACAGCCTAGTTCATACCTCCCTACCTGTGTTAGGCACACCTTGCTTTCCCAGGTAGACAACTCCTTGTTCTGCAGAAGTTGCATAGAAATGCACTGTTTTACCCCCGAGATGTGGTGGATCGCACTGTGCTGCCAAACCAGTGATTAAAGATTGATAAACCTTGTGCATCACATGCTGGAGCAGGAGTTTGAAGGGATGACATTGAGGGCTAACTGGTACAGACTGGCTCGCTCGAGTTCTCCGCAGTTGCCAGCAAAAGGGCAGGAGGATATCAAATCTTTCAGTATGTTTCTGGGTAGAGTGTTCAAGGCAGAATTTGCCCAAGGAGAGCAAGGGCAAGCACAGCGCCTGTCTCTCTCCTCCTGCACTTTGAATGACACTCTTTCAGTGTCAAAAGCAAGAGCTTGGAAGAGAAAATTTAATTTCAGCTTGGAACAGCTATTAAAATGTTACCCACTGCAGGAACGCTCTTTGAGGAGGACAACAGTTTTCATTCATGTGGAATAAGTGCTGAATAACGGAGAAGCGCCGTATTTCTGCAAAAGACAGTGGCATTTAAATAAAGTGCGGCTGTTTGAGGTGGAGGGCAGACAAACCCAAGCCTGCAAATGGTGGGAATGAACATGGAAACTGAACAGCAGCTTCCTACTTCTGGTTGGTGAGGAGTTGTAACGACCATCTGTGGGAACGTGAAATCAGGCCTCCCTCATCTGCTACAGTGGATACACCTGGAAATACTTCCCCAAAACATTCTGTCGTGCAAACCCTGCTGTTCAATCTCTCTCCTCTTATCGCCAGCCCAGGAATCCAATTTGCAGCTGTCTCCCCTGCCTCCCACCGCAATTTACCCTCCATCTCCTCTTGAGCTGATTCACATGACGTGCTTCTTCGGAGGCCTCTGGCCGTGTGTGAAGCATTTCAGCTGTTCATTTGTGGAAAGAAATGTGTCCCGCATGGTTTCTACACTCCCCGCCCCCTTCCTCTTAATGCTTTAGTCCTAGGAATTGGTATTGCCTGCTGTTGCTGACTGTTGAACGTCGGGGAAATTCTACATTCCCACCCCTTTGTGCTTGCTAAGAGCTTATGGTATGGTTACAGGCCCACTGATAGGGGGCAAATGGGGTAGTTATCCTGTGGCCCGGGGCTCCCAGCCACTGCCACTACTCCAGCAATGGTGGTAGCCAGAGCCCCAGGCCCTTTAAATAAATGGCCATCGGAGCCCTAGGCAGTGCAGTCTGGGCAGTGCTAAGGCCTGGCTGGGGGAGAGGAGTGTGGTGCAGTCCAGGTGGTACAACTGGCCAATCCCAACCTCAGCCCTTCCTCTCAAGGTCCCACCCCTTCCAGAAGTGCAGAGCTGCCTCCTCCCCTTGCCTTGAGGCTCGGCAAATCTGTTGGCCTCCCTGCCTTATGGTCAGGATCTGCAAAGTGCCTCTCTGAGAATAGCCCCTTCTTACTCAAAGGATTGTTTCCTGTGTTTCTGACTCAGATCTTGTTAACTTACTGACTAATATCTTTTTGTGGGACCAGTACTGCTCTGGGGTTGCCAACTGGGTTCTCTTTTGCTCATTCATCCTCAGCCAAACATCCAGCAAGTTCCACTTAAATGTGTCTCTGACTGGTGGCGATGAAAGGGTCAGGAAGATCAGGTTTTTCAGCTTCCAGGGAGAATTTGCCATTAGGAAAAAAAAAAAAAGCTTTCTTTGATTCATGAACAGAGCAAATGCTCTCTGAATGCCACTGAGAGAGAATGGATTTTAAGGTACACAAGGTCTCCTTCCCCATGTCAGTCTTCTGACTAGAACTGAATTGGTGTCTCCTTGCTGTAAGTCACAAATTACTGGCACCGATACCATTTTTACCATTCCTGCTGCCACCTCTTCCGTAGCGACATGTGAACTGCCCTAATCGACTCTCGATGGCTTCACTTTGGTGCTGATAGGATCAGGCATTAGCCAGGAACAAAACCGGGTATGCTGACTTAGCGCGGCTTTCTGTGTTGCTTGCATGCTTTGGGCACTGCGAGAAGAGGACAGATCCTGTTGATCTGCGGGTGGTTAAGGCGGTCAGAAGGCAGAGGGTGGGCTTCATGTAGGTCCACAACTGCCTCCCAGTTTCAGAATTCAGGGCAGGCATCTGACTCCTCCAGCAGCCGGGGCCTCACTGGCCTCCGAGGCCTGCCTTTTATACTCCTTGCCTACCCTTCTGACTTCCTGTAAGATGGTGGAGTGGGGCAGAGCTTTGCCCACCAGAGCTCAGTGAGGGGCTCCTTCTGTCCGGGTTAGTGGGCGGCCATTCCGCCTCACTAGAGGAAACTTTTGTGCGTCACTGACGAGGACTGGTTTGCAAAGGTGCCAAAATAGGGCCCTATTGGAAGGGAGGGGGACAGAAAAATGGGGTTTGGGTCTCAGAGAGAAGGGCCTCTAGACACTTTGCTTGTTGCCAATGGTGGGGTTGTTCAAAAACAGTAAATGCTTCCTTGCCATACGTGGTGATAAAGTATTCTCTGTTTGTGGTCTCAGGAGAATGCCCATCTGGCACTATGGACATATGCCTAGTTACACAGCATAGCTTGCTAACGAGGCCTTGAGAAACCTGGTTCACTGGCAGTGGGACAGAGAGCCTCTCCACACAAGGGAATGGAGAGAGCCTGAGACTCGGCATCTGGGGAAGGGAACTCTAGATTCAGCTCTGTTGGCACTGGCTGAAGCCAACGGAGCTGAATCTATACTGGCAGGAAAATTTGACCTGGTGGCTGTCTCTATGCAAGTCACATGAGGTACGTTTATGCTGCCATTAAAACCCCCAGCTAATCCTTTCAGATGACTTGGGCTTGGGCTAAGGGGCTATTTAACTGAGGTGTAGATGTGTGACCATTCCATATTGCAGGGTGGTAGCGCCTACCCTCCAGCCTGCACCCAAGTGTCTACACTGCAACTGAACAGCCACTTAGTCCAAAGTCAGCTGGCACAGGTCAGCCCCAGGTGTCTAACTGCAGTGTAGACATTTGCAGAACCTCCTTCTGCTTTTAGCTTTCCCCATCTGCAAACTGAGGATACTGAATATTTATCCTTCCACAGAGTGGCGGAGTGAGATTTAATTCCCTAATCTTTGCAAATATGCTGGCGATTGAAGATGGATCTGGCCCACCACAATATTTTGGGCCACCAATGTCCGGTGGTCCAGAACGATTCTCAGGCAGGCTCCCTGCCCGCTGTGACTCTGCATGTCACTCAAAATGGCCACCATTTGGGGCATGTGTGTGTGCGGCATACACCTGTTGGGGGAATGGAGATCTCTGTGCCTCACCCCTAGCACAATCCTTGTAGCTCCCATTGGCCAGAAATCAGCCAATGGAATCTGCTTGGCTTGTGCTTGGGGGCGCATGTAGCATGCAGAAACCCCCTTCCTGGGGTTTGCTGTGCAGAGATGCAGGTAGCCGCTTTGGGCAGCATCTGGAGGCACAATAGGCAGGGAGCCTGTCTGAGGGTCCCGTGGGGTTGCTGACCAGGAGTTGCCTGTGTTAAATGCCTTCCAGTGAGAGCAGCTGTGGCCAACCCATGGTTCGTGAGCCACATGTGGCTCTTGCCTCCCAAAAGTGGGTCTCGCAAAGCTGCTCCTGCGCTCCCCCCAGTCTCTCTCCCCCTCCCCACCGGCTCCCCTGTGCTTACCAGGTCAGAGTTGTGGGGTTTTAAAAATGGTGCCTAAGATGGCAGCCATCTTAAAGAGGCAGCTAGCCTCCTTTAAAAAATTGTTGTTGTTGTTGTTTTTGCTCAGCACTTCTGTTCTTGGGCCTTTTTTTTGTTTGTTTTGTTTTTTTTGCTTGACAATTCTGGTATGGCTCTTGACATTTTTTCCGCCGCTGTTTTGGCTCTCTTTGTTAAATGGGTTGGTTACCCCTGAGCCAGAGCCTGCACTTGACATCCCATCCCTTCCCAAACACCACCCCCTGCCCCAAGTCACAACCCAAACCCTCTGGTCCCCACCCTGCAGCTCTGATTCTGGTCACAACTCCTTCCCAGACTCTGCACATCCCCTCCTGCCCCAGGCCAGAACCTCCTCCTTCACCCAGAAACTCTCCCAGACCCCACAGCACCTCCTGCACCCCAATTCCCCTACCTAGAGCTCTCTCCTGCACCCCCTCCATTAAGATAATACAAAAGTGCAGCTCTTGACCGCTTACCAAATTCTTGGAGTGGTCCCCCATCAAAAAGCATTGCCCTGTTCTAGCCCTTGATTGTGGGTATGGGATCAGTGTGAAAGAGGGTTAAACAAAGGAATGGCAGCATCTCTACAACGGATCCACCACCGCCCGAGGACTCCCTAGTCAGCAGACCTTTTGGACACCTCTCCCAGAAGCCCTGCCACCTCGTTTCTGCTTTGCTTGTAATTACAACTGACAACAGCAAGAAACTCTCCCCTCCAGCATGTCAAGGATCTATTCTCCCATGTATCACCACACCGCTTCGCAGAGCTCCCCAGAAAGAGTCAGAAAGTGTAAATATTGCACAGAGAGCTGCATGTGGAGCAGCACTGGAACGGACCTCAGAAGAGGTGAGCTCTGCTCTCCACAAGCCAGGTAGCATGTTCTTCTTAAAACCCTCATATAAGAGAAACTTTAAAAAGTGATTACAGAAAATGAGAGTCCTTGGTAGGACACTCCATCGTCATCATCATCATCATCATCATCGTCTTCAGTAACCATGGGCTCAATGCCTGTTGGTGTCCGACGCCTCCCTCACGATTTCCTTCCATCTTTCCCTGTCTAGTGTGGAGTGGCTTAGTTTCTGTAGACTAGCTCCACACCAATCTATTAAATCAACCACCCATTCTCTGTGGGGTCTGCACTGGGGCACATTAATAGCACAAATGTTCTTGCAAAGGATTGCAGAGAAAAGGCTTTCTTGTAAATTTTAGCTCTCTGCTTGCCTCTTGTTTTCCATGCACTTGGAAACCCAGTTTCTTCACATCAGGCAGTAAATCAGATTCTGAAAGGAAAAGCCTCTGGGTTATTCAGACACTGTAGAAAATAACGTTGCCGTACACCTGTTAGCAATCATTCTGTGAACATTGCTAATGTAAACATGGACCTCTGCTCTGAGGCACAATATGTTTGTTTAGGGGATATTATCCGTTTTGGTTGCCAGGAGTTCATGTGGACTTGTTTTCTTTCTTTCTTCGTCTTTCACACTGCACGGACTCAAGAATTCATCTAGTCTCCTATCCCACTTCCAACACAGGCAATTACCAGGAGGGTGCAAGACATGGTAGACCAGCTTTTCAAAGGTATTTAGACACCTACATGGGAATGCAGTAGGATTTACAAATGCACCTAAGTGCATTAGGCACTTGACTCTCACTGAGATCAATAAGAATTAGACACCTAACCTGCTTGGACTCCTACTGGGAATGTCAAAAGCAATCCACATCTTTAGGTGCCTAAATACCTTTGAAAATGTAACTGACTATATCTTGCCCACAATAGATCACCATGGAAGTCTAGGGTGGATAAAAGATTGTTTTCAACCCCAAAGCTAGTTTTATAACAACTCTTCTTTTAGCATTGATTTCAGGTTTTGAACATCCCGAAATGTAAAGCAAAATGGAGTCAAATTCTCAGATGGGCCTGGTATCCACTAGATACTAGACACCGAGCCATTTTTGCCAGAAAGTTGAGGAAATCTGGCCAACTGGTTTTGGACTCCAGGTCTTTTTGGGAACCACAAAGAGCCAAGCACATAATCATGTAGCAAGTATGCAACACTTCTGCTTCTTGTGTTATTTTATATATAATCATTACTTTCATTCAGATGACCCTTCCTCCCCACAATATACTTAAAACCTAATTTTAAACAACTAGTGAAATATTTTTCAGAAAATACATTTTGCCAAAAAACCCCAAAAATTTTCAATCAACTTTCTGAAGCAAAACATTTGAAGTTTTTGAAAATCTTCAACATGTTTTGTTCCAAAATTATGGTGAAATTTCTCTTTCTCTCTCTACTTAAAACTATTTTAGAATCTTTAAAACATATTTTCCTCAATTCAACCTTTCTTCTCTTCTCTTTTCTCTCTTTCAGTGAAAAAAGGACATAACTTGTTAAGAAGAGTTGGACTTGCCCAACTAAAACAAAAGAAACAAAAAATGAAATTTCAACTGAAATGAGAAAAATCTTTCAATTTTTCATTAGACATGCTTAGCTATTGCAAGCACCCCTAGATAACAGATGATGGAATTAGAAGGATCTAACGTAATATTTGTTGAACTTCAGCAAGATTTGTTAAATTCATATCAAGAGAATAACATTTTTTAATAAAATTTGAACTAGACTAGGGAGCAATTATCAGATAATGAATTGCAAAGCTGATGTGTGTGTGTGTGTGTGTGTGTGTGTACTGTGTAGTCATATGGGCTAAAATGTTAAAGTTGTATATACAATAGCGATGACTATTATTTTAAAATCAATATAGAGAAAAGGCAGTGTCACAGATTTAGCCTTACACCTGTATTTCTCATGCAGTAAATATTTGTGTAAAAAAATCAATGCAGGAAGCTTACTCAGCAGTGTAAATCCTGTGTAATTATTGAGTAGAGAATTACAGTTGTCACGTATCGATTTTCTTCTGCTTCACCAAACGTTTCTGCTTTCCGAATATCTGATTCACATTCACAGTGCCAGCATTACAGATGTGAGACAGGACTGTGTATTCAAGTGACTCTGTACGTGTAAAGTGGCGTGCACACATACCTATACATAAGTGCAAAGTATATTCCACCTAAAAGTACTTACCCAGCTGGTTTGATAAGTAGAATCTCTATCCCGTGGGAAACGTGGCTGTGTCAACATTTTGTTTTCATCCTGAATAAGGTCAACGTTGAAATGTAAAATCTTTTGCAGATGGAAAGTTCAAAAGAAAAATTCAGTTTTGGAAATGTTGACGCTTTCTATTTTGGCTCAGATCAACGTTGAACTGCATGCGCTTGAGGTGCTTTGGGGGCTCATGGAAGGCTATTGTCTCCTCTCTTACTGAATCATGGGAATCCCATAACAGTATGTCATGGGAAATATAGTCTGGCTGAGCAGCCTTTCCCACTAATGCAAAGGGGAATATGGGATGCTGAACTACAACTCCCATGAGATGCCACCACATCAGTTCACGCCAGCACAAATTTCCATTGAATTGACTTCAGACTACATATTTCAATTTTGTTTCTACACACCAAAATATTCCAGTTATGTTCAACGTGAACTTTTTTTTGCTACAATTTCCTGGCAGAATTTTTTTTTTAAAAAAAAAGCACAATAGAAAGACACTGAATAATCTATCAAAAAATGTTTTTGAAGCAAAACTCCCAGCCAGCTCTATTGCTGGCTTACGGTCACTCCAATTAAAATTAGAGAGGGATTTGAAAGGTGTTTCATATAAATGAGTCTGTATTAGGCTTTAGACAGGATGGAATTTTTACATTTCTGACTTTTGGCAACCTCTCCTTGAAAATTTGCAATGCTGATGAAATTGACTGACTGACTTCTAAAGATCTCTGCCCTCTTGTGCTTCATTCAATCCAGTTCAGGGATGCAAAGGCCCTTTTCACTGTCAAATCCAACTCTTACCCAAGATGATTGTGATGGGTTCCGATCTGCAGGTTACTAACATTAATCGCTCCTCTGAAAAATGAGGTGTAATCAGCTGCCACGTTCTACCCCACAGGTGGCAGCAATTCAGAAAGAGGGCAAGGTAATGCCTGGCTACTGTCTTTAGGCCATTCTAATGGACTTTTAAGATGGCATTTTTCTCCAGCTGTATTGGTATGCTAACTTATTTTTAAGTATAGTAAAATAGGGTATGTCTACACTACCCTCCTAGTTCGAACTAGCGGGGTAATGTAGGCATACCGCACTTGCTAATGAAGCCCGGGATTTGAATTTCCCGGGCTTCATTAGCATAAGCGGGGAGCCGCCATTTTTAAATCCCCGCTGCTTCGAACCCCGTGCAGCGCGGCTACACGGGGCTCGAACTAGGTAGTTCGGACTAGGGTGCCTATTCCGAACTACCGGTACACCTCGTTTCACGAGGAGTAACGATAGTTCGGAATAGGAACCTAGTCCGAACTACCTAGTTCGAGCCCCGTGTAGCCACGCTGCACGGGGTTCGAAGCAGCGGGGATTTAAAAATGGCGGCTCCCCGCTTATGCTAATGAAGCCCGGGAAATTCAAATCCCGGGCTTCATTAGCAAGTGCGGTATGCCTACATTACCCCGCTAGTTCGGACTAGCGGGGTAGTGTAGACATACCCATAAAGAGCAGAATAAGGGATTTGAAAGAGATTAGGGATGGTTGTGGGGGGTTGAGGGGTCGGGGGCAGCGCAGCTGGCCAGAGAAGATGAGGGAGGAGTCAGAGGCAGCGCGGCTGGCTGGAGGAGATGCGGGGAGGGGTCGGGGGCAGAGCGCCTGGCTAGAGGAGATGGGGAGAGCTGGGGGGTGGGGCTGTCGGGCAGGGGGTCAGGGCAGCGCAGCTGGACGGAGGAGATGCGGGGGGAGGCAGCATGGCTGGCCTGGGGAGATAGATGGGGGAGGGGTGGGGGGCAGCATGGCTGGCCAGGGGAGATCAGGAAGAGAAGAACCGGCTGGCAGGAAGCAGGGGTGGCCGGGAGGGAGTTGGGCGGAGCTGTTTGGGAAGGGTTGGGGAAAGCGGGGGGGGGGGGGGGGGGCGGGACGGGACTGACCTGGGCACATGCAGATCCTGGGGCGCTGTCAGTCCCGCGCATGGTCCTGGGAAGCACGAGTGAGTCCGGCTGTGGCTCAACCATGTGATCGTGAGCAGGGACAGGGCTTCTCCTCCTCCCCAAGGCATCAGATGCAGCCATGGCTCCCAGCGCCAATCGCGCCCCACCTCCCAGCCACTGCCCCAGCTCCTGCCAGGCTTCCATCCGGCGCCCAGCCAGAAATCCAGGAAATACCGGACATTGCACATGTCCGGTATTGTCTGGAATTTTTTGGCCAGACAGAGGGCCCCAAAACTGGACTGTCCAGTAGAATACTAGACACCTGGCAACCCAAAAACCCAGATCTGAGCAGAGACTTATACCCAGAGCACTCTGTCCAAGAGCAAGAAGGCTCATGTTCGTTTGTACAGGATCAAAGCTTTGACTCATGAACATGTGATACTTGCCCTCAGCTTGTGAATGGTGCCCATTCTCTTCTAAGACGCCTGCTGATTTAGCCTCTCCCCCCAAACTGCTGTTTCATTACTCAGCAGAGACATTTCTCTCTTCCGGATGGCTTCAGTGCTTCCTGATTCTGCCATCTTAGGCATTCCAAAATCAGTACTATGTAACTCACACGCCTAGTGTGCTTCATTGTCCCAGGTAGTGGAACTCGGACCACTTACAGTGAGAGAGAACAACAAGGGAGCTCTACAGCCTAAGCTGAGAGCCTGCTGGCTTTAAAGCTCAAGCAGTAGTGTAGAGGCTCCTACACAAAGCTCTAGTGGGCCCAGGTTCAAATTCTCCTGGTGGCGGTTACAAAGCAAGGGCTTTTCTGGAAGAGACTGGACAGGGGGCTATTTCAGCAATAAATGTGCTGACACAGAACTGATGGAATCCTGCTGCTGGACCCCATAGCATAGGAAGCATCGATGCTGCTCCAGGATGCAGCAAATTCCTCCTTACTGGCTTTCTCAACATCCACATCTTGCCTCCGTACAGACGTAGCCTCGGTCAATCCCCTTCCCTGTCCACAGCTCTGAGGCAAAAGCTGCTCAAAAGCTTAGGAATGGGAAGCAGAGTCCTCTGGATCAGGGGTGGGCAAAAGGGTAAGGTGGCCAGGTGTCTGGTTTTGAACTGGACAGCCCAGTATTTCAGCTTTCAGTCCGGGAAACAAATTGAGACAATACCGGACATATAAATGTCCGGTATTTTCTAATTACGTAAGCTTTATTATTATCATGAGTATCAGTACGTGGTTGTGTATTGCTTGGTTGGTCGACACACTCACGCAACTACACAGTAGAGAGGAGTGGGGTGGGGCCGGGGTGGGATGGACTCCCCAAGGCCAGATTCTCCCATGTACCCCACCGGGACCAGACTCACCCATGCGCCACATCGGGACTGTGCATGGGATGCGCAGCACCCCAGGATCTGCGTGCGCCCTGGCCAGCCCCACTTCCTGCTGGCCACACCCCGCACACACACACTCAGCCCCGCTCCCCCCAACCTCCTCATAGCCAGCCCTGCTTCCTGGCGACCAGTTCCCCCACGGCCAGCCCCACTGCCCACAACCCCCTCACGGCCAGCCCTGCTTCCCGCCAGCTGGTTCCCTCCTTCCCTCTGATCTCCCTCGGTCAGCCCTGCTCCCCTCTCCTAGCCAGCCCCGCTCCCCTCCTGGCTGGTCTTCCCCCTCCCCCCACCGATTTGAGATTAAGTGTGTCCAGTATTTTTTTTTAAACTATCTGGTAACCCTACAAAAGTGCCTCTACAGGTCGGATCTGGCCCACCAGCCGGTTCCCCTCTTCCCCCCCCCATCTCCCTCGGCCAGCCCTGCTCCCCGCTCCCAGCCAGTCCCACTCCCCTCCTGGCCGGTCTACCCCCTGATCTGAGATCAAGTGTGTCCAGTATTTTTTTTAAACCATCTGGTAACCCTACAAAAGTGCCTTTGCGGGTTGGATCTGGCCCGCCAGGCGGGTTGATCCATCCCATGGACGTCCTGCTGCTCCCCCATCCCCCAGCCAGTTGGGGCCTAGGGATGGGGGAGCACATGGTGCTTAGAGTCAACCCTGGTGATTGACTCAAAGTGCTGAGCGCCGGAGGTCAGGGAGCGAGAGAATTTGCGCTCCCCCCACCCCCAGGCCAATCAGGGCTTGTGGGTGGAGGGAAGTGCACAAAGTCACAGAGCAGGTTTCGGGATCAGGCTTCTTTGCTATCTCCCTTGCCTGCCCAGCTGACCCCAGCACACCCTGAGCAACTGCTACATCCCTGCTACTACCTGACAGCTTCGGCGAAGCAGCGCCTGGCAGGCTGGTGGCCTGAGCATCCCAAGAGGTGCTGCTCACAGAGGGCCCAACGGGCAGTACTCGTGGGGTCCCTGGTTGGCTCATGTGAGATACTTAAGCCTGGAGGGAACACCAGGAAGTAGAGAGAGAAAAAGTCCTTGAAAAATGCAACTGTGTAACTGCTAAAAATCCTAGCAGTTGCACGGTTACACATGCTGCGGGCTCTACAACAGAAAGCGCAAATAAGCTTTGTACTGCAGAGCCGGGCCACAGGGAGGCTGCACTGCCGACTCTACAGCTGGCTTTGCAGGAGCAGGGCTGGCAGCCCCTGCTGGCCCTGTTGCCAGGGAGCCAGTGTGTAACTTGCGGTGGGGGAGCCGGGTGGACCCACCACAGACAAGGTGGGTGGGATCTGCTTCAGCCCCTACCAGTTAACTGGACAACCATTTACATCCCTACCAGGAAGATGTCTGTGCAACCAGTTGACTCCCCAGCTGGTTTCTATGGCAGGTCTTGCTCCTGTCTTCTTCCCATCCTGCTCCTTCCTTGTTCCTTTCCTGGCCTAATCCACTCCAGCTGTGCTCCCTGGTTTCTGACTCTGGCTCCGTCCACTAGGCCTGGCTGCCAATGCCCTGGTGGTTACACAAACCCCATAACAGTTACTTATCAGAGAGGACTTATAAATATTGGGCCAGAGTGCCAGTCTCCATTGCCCCAATGCAAATCTGGTGGCTCGGTTGATTTTCCTCTGTATTTGAAAGCAGATGTTGGCCTAGAGTCTCTTACATCAGAGCCCGGCAGGCAGCAGTCAATGGGACTGTTATTTTACAGAAGGAGGATGATTTTTTAAAAATGGGGAGGAGTGGAACAAAATTCTAGTCCGCTTTGGGATTTGTTCTAGCATCTCCAAAGGTCACAGGAAGAGAGCACCCCCTTTGTGCTGTTGTGCTTAGCCATATTGACTCATTAATCATTCATTGCAACATTTGTTTTCAAGTGTAAGGCTTTATTTTGATGCCCCATTGACATAAATAAGAAGAGGTTTTTTTTTTATTACTATTGTTTATTCCTTTTGGGAGAGTGTCAATAATCTCATAAAGAATTCAGCCCTTGTATCAATGCATGGGAACTTCCCACTGGTGAAGGAAACAAGTTTTCTTACAGTAAAATGCAAATTGATCCCAATTTTGTATCCCTCTCCTTCCCTGACAGAGCACCCAAACAAAGCTGCATCATTGCTCTATTGGTTTCTATGTACCAGTATATTTGGGTGTAAGCTGCCTGCAATGGGGAAAGCCAGGTCAAGGATGAAAATCCTTTACTAGTCCACCGTCTATTTAATGTCAGCTAAAGCCTCCCTCCTTTGTGTCAGTTACCTCTGCAGGGTCAGCTGCCTGGGTGCTCTATTAGGCTCAGTCATGCACTCTCACTTTGAGGAGGGAGCTGCTATGTTTGTTCCCATCCTGATAACATTCCCTGTAACTCAGTCACAGTCTAGTTACAGCTGGCACAGGAGCCTTCTCCTTTGTAGCCTTTGTTGTCTGGAACAGTTTCCTGCTGTTTCTCTGTGCCTTGCCCACCTCTCTGTTTAACTAAAGGCTGCAGCAGTGACCAGTCCAAGCAAAGCCAATCCAGATTATGGCTGCAGAGCTCCACATTGGCATCTGCCTCCCAGCTAATACACAGACCTGCAGTGGCTGTGGCCGAGCCTATTGCACTGCAGTCGTTTACGCTTTTCAGATTTCACCTGGAGACCTATCATGCCAGAGCCCCTTTGTTTTTCCTCTGGCTATTATTTAGCACTCCTTTCCAAACAGAGTCATTTAAACCAATGGCTCTCAACCTTTCCAGACTACAGTATTCCTTTCTGGAGTCTGATTTGTTTTGTGTACGCCCAAGTTTTATCTTATTTAAAAACTTATTGCTTACAAAAGGAGACAGAAAAATATGAGTGTCACTGCATACTCTTACTGAAAACGTGCTCCCTGTCTCATTTTACCATATAATTATGAGAGTCATTTGCAATATAAATATTGTCCTGATGTTTCAGTGTGTAGCATGCAGCACAGCATAAACAAGTCATTGTCTGTATGAGAGTTTAGTTTGTACTGACTTTGTAAGCGCTTCTTATGTAGCTTGCTGTAAAACTAGACACATATTTAGATGAGTTTGAGGAGTTTGGGGCTACATGTATCCCTGGTTGAGAACCTCTGACTTAACCTTTCACATCCCTAGTGGATACAGTTTAACTGGTTACCTAGTTAACTGGTAAGCATTACCCTAAACTGGTAATGGTTAATGGTCACTGGTTCTGGTTAATAGGTATGCGGGGAGTGGAGCAGCTCTCTGCTGCATGCAAAACCCCAAAATACCCTCTTCCAGGATGTCTCTGGAGGGGACTAAAGATCTGGCATAAATGCTCATTTCCATGAAGTGTAAAACCCGCTGTTGCAAGGGTAAGAAGTTGGAGAAGCATCCCTATCACCCAGCATTCAAGTTAGGGGCAGAACTCAGGTCTACCAACCCACAGCCTCTGTAGTAACCACCATGTAGCACACACTCCCTTAACGATATGTGACTTTATCGGTGCAATGCTCTTTTGCACTATCAACTATAAGGTGGATAGAAAACTAGCTAGATCACGGGGCTCAATGGGATAGAGTAAATGGCTTGGTAGCTGGTTGGTGATCAGTATCAAGTGGAGTGTACCAAGGGTCGATTCTGAGGCTGATTTTGTCCACATCTTTATAAATGACCCAGATGGGGGGGTGAATTGCACCCTTAGCAGTTTTGTGGAAGACAATAAGCTGGGGAGGAGTGGTAGATAACTTGGAGGGTAGGGATAGGGTCCAGAGTGACCTAGACAAATTGGAAGATTGGGCCAAATCTGATGCGGTTCAACAAAGATAAGTGCAGGTTGGGGACCGACTGGCTAAGCAGCAGTTCTGCGAAAAGGGACCTGAGGATTACAGTGGACAAGAAGTTGGATATGAGTCAACTGTGTGCCCTGGTTGCCAAGAATGCTAATATCATATTGGGCTGCATTAGCAGGAGCATTGTCAGCAGATGGAGGGAAACTGATTATTCCCCTCTATTTGGCACTGGTGAGACCACATCTGGAGTATTGCATCCAGTTTGGGCTCTCTCCCCCGACTACAGAAAGGATGTTGAAAAATTGGGGAGAGTCTGGCAATAGAAATGATTAGGGGGCTGGAGCACATGACTTACAAGGAGAGGCTGAGGGATTTGGACTTACTTAGTCTACAAAAGAGAAGAATAAAGGGGGATTTGATAGCAGCCTTCAAATACCTTTGGGTATGTTTATACAGCCACCCTAGTTCGAACTAGGGTGGTTAATGTAGGCATTCGAAGTTGCAAATGAAGCCCGGGATTTAAATATCCCGGGCTTCATTTGCATCTTGCCGGGCGCCGCCATTTTTAAATGCCTGTTAGTGCGGACTCCGTGCCCGCGGCTACACGCGGCACGAAGTAGGTAGTTCGAATTAGGCCTACCTAATCTCCATCCCTAGTGGTTTTTAAGTCCTGGTTTGACAAAGCCCTGGCTGGGATAATTTAGGTAGGGCTTGTCCTGCTTTGAGCAAAGCGGTTGGACTAGATGACCTCCTGAGGTCTATTCCAACCCTAATATTCTGTGATTTGTATTTAATGCATCTCCTCTCCTGAGATGACACTGAAAGCAAATACATAATGAGAGGCCTCTGAATATCTTAAATATTTTCTACAGTGCCTTGGTATGATGGACCTTGTCTACACACCCAAGTTGTATCACTTTAAGTATGGCAGTGTGGGGAAAGCACTACACCCGTTTAGTGTGGATGTAGTATAGATGTGTGTGCAGGAAAGGGAATAAGCTACTGTGGTATAAAGCATCTTTACACAACTACAACTGCATCCAAACTTGTATCTTACAAGTTTTTTGTTTTGTTTTGGAGACCCACAAGCTGCAGCCCATTATTCTCGTTTTGATAGTCATGTGTCCAAAGGCAGAAAAACATAAGGCTGGCCATACTGGGTCAAACCAAAGAAACACCTCACCAAGTATTCTGTCTTCCAACAATAGCCAATGCCAGATACTTTAGAGGGTAAGAACAGAAGAGATAATCAAATAAGGCAGAACAGTGAGGCCAATGAGCCAGAAATACCGTAAGGCCGGTGATGTTTAATGGAATTGAAAGGCCTAAAATCTGCAATAAACATTGCATTCCCTCACAATCAAACAACAAACCAAGACAGGTTCTATTTCTTTTGACTTGTTCTGGGATGCCCAGGGAAGGAGAATATTTATATCCATCTGGCTGAAACAGGGTTAGCAAAATAAATCTTTTTGTATAAAAGCCTAAATATGAAATTACGCTGTTTCTAATATGTGGGCAGAACAGACTGGCAATGGACCCAATGGAGCTGGGCTACCTCCCAAGCAGCTCAGGCTACAGCTACACTATGACTTTTGCTGCAAGAGCCTATGCAAATGAAGTGCGGATGAGCATTTTCTCACGCTTCATTTGCATGCTTTCTTTTGTTCTGTTTTTTCGCTAGGGGTTTTTGCGCGAAAACAAGCAGTATGGACGTTACATTTTTGTGCAAAAAGGAAATGTCCGCACTGCTTGTTTTCGCGCAAAAATCCTTAGCGCAAAAATGGAACGAAAGAGAGTATGCAGATGAAGTGTGAGAAAATGCTAATCCGTGCTTCATTTGCATAGCCTGAGAATCTCTCTGGCCTGTTCAGTGAGAGAGGCAAACCATGTGCATAACACAAAAATAAAATATACGTCTGATGACATATTTTACACTCAGCTGCTAGGCACTCATTCCCACACAGCCTGCCAGAAAGAGCTGAAATAATGGAGTCAAGTGTATAAGAACAGACGCTTGTGGAACGGGAGTGATTCATTTCTTTATGGGCTGCAGTGAAGATAAAGATGGGGTGGAGTGAGGAAGCAATTACTGCGGAGAAAATTCAGTGAATTTTAAAAGCGCACTGTAAGTAAATACATAATACATTTTAAATTTCAAGCCTTGGGTGCCTTTGCAAGGACTCCCCCAGCCATGCAGCTGGTGCCTGGGAGAACTCAGAGCTCGCAGCCTCGCTTTGAAATATCTGGGAGGAAGCTCTGGGTTTTGGATGTCGGCAGGCATGTCTGCATTGCTTCTGGATTTCAAATTCCAAAATCCAGCTTGGTCAGAACAAGGAGCTTTGGCACTGGCTGGGAGACTGAATAAAATCCTGTGGCTAACTTCTGCTTTGCAGATATGCTGCTGTAAATCAGGAGTCACTTTGCTGAGAGTCATCAAGAGCAGAGCTTGGCCTTTGGTTGAGTAGGTATTGGGCAAAACTTTCTGCCCCACACACAGGCTCCTCCTAGCTATAGGTCTTGAAGCACTTTACCATTATTTTTAACAACAATTTTCTTCCACTATTTGATCTGAGGAAGTGGGTCTGGCCCATGAAAGCTCATCACCTATTAAACCATCTTGTTAGTCTTTAAAGTGCTACATAGTCCTGTTTTTTGTTTTACCAATATTAGTTAAACTCAGCTGGCTATATCTCTGTGACATAGGTGCCGCCTCATTTGACAAACAGATAAATGGAGCACTGCATGCTGGGCACCTAAATGTAGTTGACTAAATGGCCTTTGACCCCTTTTGAAAATATAAGCCTTAAGTGATTCAGCAAATCTATGACACCTCTACACGAGTAGGATCCTTGCTCTGATCACTAGGTAATACTGCTAAAAAGGCATGTCCATGTGTACAATTGAATATATCCTACATAGTTTACACAGTGAATTGAGATGAGGGGTTACATCTCATCTGGAATAAATCAGTATTATTCCATGAAATTCCATGGCACAATGCTGATTTTTACCACTGAGGGTCTGAGTATGTTTAGGTCCTGTTCATATTGAAAATATTTAGATTTTTACTCCTCCTCACCTGCTGTTGGTCTGTGTTTCCTTCCCATGGATGACATCAGTCTCCTTGTGTGATAATGCATTGTCATACCGCATAATGATGCATCAGTTTAGGACACATGACTTGGCCCAAGATCAAATCCGTTTCACAGTTCAATATAGACGAAACAGAAGATTTCTGGATCATGGGAATTAAACTGTGCAGATTCCGATGCACTTTATC
The DNA here is from genome assembly GCF_052426305.1 of Pelodiscus sinensis. Taxonomy (NCBI): domain Eukaryota; kingdom Metazoa; phylum Chordata; order Testudines; family Trionychidae; genus Pelodiscus; species Pelodiscus sinensis. Next base: position 33,500,790 of record NC_143065.1, read on the forward strand.
CTCCTGTTTTTAATGGGGTTGAACATGACATTTTTGAAGACTTGTAATTTTTTAAGTTCCTTTCATATTCTCACATTTTAGCAATTAATATATTCACAGGTGCCTGTGCTTTTTATTTTTATTTGGATTTAAGAGCAAGACAAAAACATGGTTCTAGACCAAACTCTAGGTGCTCCTGACAAGTATATTAAAGCACAAAACAGATATGGAAACTACCCCAGCCACAACCTTCACCCCACACAGAAAAAACTGACTAGGCATTACAGCAAAAGAAAACTTAAGAGTGAATAGGTACAGACAGTCCCCGGGTTACGTACAAGATAAGGACTGTAGGTTTGTTCTTAAGTTGAATTTGTATGTAAGTCAGAACTGGTACATATTGTAGAGGAAACTCTAGCCAAACATTTCTCCAGAGCTCAGTTTTATTCTCCCACACCTCACTTCCCTCAGTCCTTTATTCTCAAGCTGAGGTGTCTGCTGAGAAAAGCCGCTCCACGTCTCCCTGGTCTGCTGGGGGGGGGGGGCGCTAGCTTCGCGTCTCCCTGGTCTGCTGGGGGGAAGCAGCTAGTGCGGGGTTGCCTCACCCCGTTTGTAAGTAGGGATCCGATGTAAGTCGGATCCATGTAACCCGGGGACTGCCTGTACTCTTATAAACCATGTGTCTCAAGCAACAACACCCATCTCCACCAGCTTCTGCACTAAGAACATTGGACGAAGGCATTGCTTGGCTGTTTTCTGCCCAATGGGGGAGCATCTTTCAAAACGGAGGGGTGGAGGATGCTCTGCCCAGACTCCTTCATATTGGAAGGTCTGCTGTTTGAGCTGATCTCAGTTGTGGCCGTATCTGAGGTGGGAGAGGGCATCTCCCAGTACTCAGATCCTAGCTTTTTAGGACTTTATAGATCAGCACCCACATTTTGCAGTTCACCTGGAGAGTCACAGACCATAGATGTAACGTATTGACAAAGAGAGAACCCACTTCACCAATTGGGTTTTTTTAACAGCTCTGTTCCTGCTCTTTATTTTCGACTCACTTGTCAACTGTCTGTTTTGTGTAATCAGTATTCTCTGCTCAAGCAACAATCAATGTCTTCAAATATTAACAGTGAACTGTGGTGTTGCTATACGGTCTAGTGGGCTTGAACATAGGACAGGAACTGTGAATTAAGATTCTCTGCTTGGCTCTGCCAGCCCAATTTCTGTGTATCCTTGAGACCGCAGTGAAGCTCAGAACCTAGCCTGGGTTTATGAATGCACTTCATGTGCATCACCTTCTTGCTTTTCTGCCCAAACAAAAGTGCATGCTCGTGTTTTCATGTGCACACCTGAAAATAGGCCTTCAATATATGAACTTGTGTTTTATTTTTAATCATCCATAAAATGGGATGATATTTACTTACCCGTCTCACAGGTATGTTAAGAGGCTTAATTATTGTTTGCACAGGGCTTTGCAACATTATATAAACAGTATCAATGTGATGTTGGGAACAGCAGGATAATTGTTTTAAAAATAAAGCAACGATCCAGTGTCGTCATACAAATTGTCTAAAATAAAGATAAGAAGGAAGAGCAGAGGAATAGAAGAGAGGGGAGCAAAACTGGAGTTTCTGTTAAACGCATCTCTTGGAAAATAACAAAGCAAATTCCACACATTATGTTGCAGGCGCTGAAGCTTTCAGCCTCATCTGGTGACTTATGAAGTGTTTTAAAAGATAATAATTAAATGAGCAGAGAGAGCTTTATTAAAAGAAGTAATTACAGGAAGCCACTTGGAGACAGGCAGCTTGTGTGATATGATATGGAAGACTATTGTTATTTACTGATATTGCTTCAGCACACACAGTGCACTCACTAAGCATGTTGAAAATGCAGAAGACGGTTCCTGCTCTCAAGGGTGTTTAATCTAGAAAGACAAGGATGGGAAAAGGGTGGGGAGAAGGGATGTGACATCTCCCGAGAAGGCATCAGGGTTGTAAATGTGCATGGTCCCACATTTTAATTTTTTAAGCTAGACACAAGGTCAGATCATGGAGCACTGGTTGTAGCATGGGGAGGACGTGGTCTTGGCAGAGCTGCTATTCCTCCATACCCAGTGGAGGGAATGGAGGTTCTACCTCCCAGTAAGCCCAGCAGCATGAGAGTGATCCTGATACAGTTTGTTCCCCCTCTCTCCTAGATAAACAAGGGAATTGGGAGGGTGACTATTAGTTTCAGGTAATGATTGGACTTGGCTGGGAACTTTTCATCAGGATGATTCTCGGATGGAAAACTGATTTTCTGTCCAAATGACATTTTTCATGGAAGATTTTCAATTGTACTGGGAAATATTGATTTTTTTCCACTGGAAAATCATTCCCAGCTTGACAGTTCCTGCACAGGACAGGTTGTGGGAAGTTTAGCCTGCTTGGCTTTGGAACAGCCTTCCAGGGCTTCCCTGCTCTCCACTTGCCCGGTTGCCAGGGCTTTAGGCCAGTGTTTCGCAAAGGGGTCTGCAAAACCACTTTGAGAGAGCTGCTAACTGGCCGTACCATTGTGTTTGTTTACTGGCGCCATGGCCACGGAGCCTTGCGGCTCCCATTGGCTGCAAATGGTGAACCAGAGCCAATGGGAACCGCAATGCTTTGTGGCCATGACATGGGTAAATAAATACACCGGCACAGCCAGTTAGCAGCTTTCTCAAAGTAGTTTTGCAGACCCCTTTGAGAAATGCTGCTCTAGGCAGATTGTGGAGTGTTGGAAACATTTTGAAAAGGTGGAAACAAAAGGCTGCTTTGCTGTTTTTTTTTTCTTTTCAAATACAATTTATGAATTTTCTTTCCACAAGAAATTCCAAAATTTTGATTTTACATTCCATTTGGGAACAAAAACTTCTTTGAAATTTTGGAGTTACCCGGTGGTAACATGAATTCTGGTTCCCAGCCAGCCCTGGCAATAATATAACCTGAAGTGTCCCTCTTTGTCTATCATCCTCCAACCCATCACCCGTTCTTACCTCCACGTGTCCTCCCTGCCAACCCATAACCTCCTCCCCTGTGTATAAAGGAGCAGTTCCCTCATCTTGTAAATAAAGGTTGCTGTAAGTTAGTTGTTAGAACATCTGTGGCGTCACATCTACAATAAAGTAACTAACTCTAATAGGCATTCTAATCCCTGAAATCATCTAGAAGAACATACATGCCTCTCCCACACAGCCATATTGTCACGCAGTAGGGTTTTGGATTGTTTCCAGGATTTCTGTTCTCCTTGCCATACTCAGCTCATTAAAGTAAAAATTACCACAGCCCACCACATTCTAGAAAGCTCTGCTCACAGTTGTCTTTCTGAGGTACTTATTAAAGTCAATGGGAGGTGTGTGACTTAAACCTCTGCAGGAGCCACTTTTAGAAATGGACATTTCTCATTTTAAATGCTTTTGGTGAAAGAATCACTCCCATAAATATAGGGGATGCTCTGTGAAGTTTTGCGTATGGAAAAATAATTTTGGTGAAAGGGAAGAATTTGTTCTCTCAAGGATATTGAATATGTGTGTAGGATGTCTGTGGGATATTTGAGTATATAGGTCTGCTGGCTATATACTTGATGAGATTTTCAAAAGCACTTGGCTTAGCTCTGACCCTCCTGCTAGGAGGAGAGTTAAGCCAACACTGAGTGGTTGTTGAATGCAAATCCCACCTGCTCTTGTGCATAAAAGAGAGTGTTTGGAGATATTCTGCTCCTGATAGCCCGACTTCATTGGTTTTTGTTTCTTGGCAGTACCACCTCTCTTTGTCATATCTTCTTCCCCTGGAGACCAAGTTTCACCTCTTTATGGGGCACCTTGGTCTCTAGCTGCCAGGGAAGAACTTCAGAAGTTCTGAGGTCATCCTTCACGTCTCTGTTTGTAGGATAAACCATGATTATTGTGCTTTTGCTTTCGTCTTTATATGCCTGTAGGTTCTTCCCCTTTCTACCTCTCACCTCCTTATGGGAAAGGGCTTTCCATATAGCTAAGGCAAAGTGCAAATTCCAAACCAAATAATTGCTTTTCCATAATCGACAAGTGTCTCACCATGCAACTGAATTACATTAGTCTAGGATAAACACACAGTTGAATACATAGGTATCCTGAGCACCTAGTGCAGTGATTTTTCCCATGACCCATTTGAAGAAAATTGTTGATGCCCACAAACCAACATAACTAAGTGTGTGCCCCAGAAGCAGCCAGGAGCAGATTCTAGCCAATGAAAGTGCGGAGCTAGTACTCAAGGCAGAAGCAGTGCATGGAGCCCTGTGCGCTCTTCTGTCCCCGCCCGGTCCCCGCCTTTACCTAGGAGCCAGGCCTGTTGATGACGACTTCTAGACGCAGCGCAGTCTGCAGTGCCAGGACAGGCAGGTAGATACCTTAGCACCCCCACTGATCCTCCTGCCGCAATGAGAACTGGGTCACAATCCATAGCTTGAGTACCACAAACCTAGCGTATGCGGAGAGCAGGCAATGGAGCTGATACAAATCATTGTCACTGACAACACGTTTAAGGGTGCCCTGGCAAGAGATCAGAGATCTCAGGATGAAGTCAGTTGGCCTGGATGTAATGTGATGTTATTTTTTAGCAGAATGATTCAATAAAAGGATGGCCAGCAGCCCCAGCGAGGTGGTGAGAGAGGCCAGAGAAACTGTTTCCCCTTCCCCCCCAAAGCTTGAGCATGAGTTTGTTTTTTCATTAAATGTATCTGATAAACAACGTACATTGACAGCTCTGCTAAGGTTCACTCTTGAAAAGCTCCCTGGGAGATAACTAGTGGAAAGAACTTAGTAAGCGAGCTCTATATTGAGAGTTAGGCCTGGTGACAAGGGGGACAAAGTGGCTAGTTGCCCCAGCACTTGGCAATTCAAAGGAGACTGGGGCTCCCAGCTGCTGCCACTGCTACTGCAGCAGCCGGAGCCTTGCACCCATTAAATTGTTCCTGGAGCACCGCTCTAAGGGCTTGGGAAGGCGTGGTGTGCTCGGGGCAACAATAAGGGCTAGGGATGTTACAGGCTAGTCGACTAATCAATAAGCAAATGCTTATCATATAGTCAGTCGACTAGTTGATTTCTCCCCTCCCCCCTTGCTGCCTCTATCAAATAGAGGCAACAAAGTGGGGGGAAGAAGAAGTACTTGAAAGTGGCAGCGCCGTAGAGCTGATCCTGGGATCAGCTGTGCGACGCTGCATGTGTGGAGCTCGGGGTCAGTTGAGGAGTCCCCAGCTGATCCCAGGTTCCGTGGAAATGCCACGCTGGAGCCTGGGATCAGTTGGGGAGTTCCCAGCTGACCCTGGCTCCATGTGGCATTTCAAAGCGGAGTCCCCCATTCAGAGGCCCCTGCTGACCCCAGGCTCCATGCTGCGGTGCCACTTGGAAATTCACAAGAGCCCCTGCTAGGGACTCTTGTGCATTTCAAAGCCGGCATCCATGTTCAGCCTGGAGTCAGCGGGACTTCCTGCTGGCCCCAGGCTACATGTGGAGTTCTGCATTCCTCCTTTGAAATGTACAAGAGCCCCGGCTACTGGACCAGTCAATTAACAGAGAGTTAACATCCTTACTAAGAACCAGCTGCTTTCAACCTCCCTCCTTCCCCCCTGATGCCCCGCCCCCTCCAGGAGCAGGTGCCACTCCTTACCCAATGAGCCATGAAGGCTGTTGACATCCATGATTGAGAGGATAGAATGTTTGCAGAAAGCAAACATGGAACCCATGTTGCTTACCTGCAAAGTGCCAATTCTAATTGTGCATTTGTCTATTTTTTATTCCTGTTCCTTTATTGTCCATGCAGATCCATTATATGTAGGAGTTCCTGCAGCTGTTACAGAGATTGTATACAGCTGGCTTTAGCTTTTTCCCCCCTCTCTGAATTTGGCTGTTGAGTAGCCTTTTATATATTGCTATCCTGCATTGATATCTGGCACTGCTGAGGGAAGAAATAAGCTTGTCTGTGGACATAAAGTGCACTGAGCCGATGCCAACAATCTTTAGAATTTTTAATTACCAAGCCATTCAAAACCTGTCACCTCAGTGAGAAAGATAATTTGACACCAGTTTAAGGTTTTAACATTTGCTCTTTGTACAGAGCTGAGATAGTTGATGGAATCTGTTTAATTTTTCATTGTCAGATGTTTCCTTTGTGCTCCTGTAACCGAGTGGGGATGCTGACCGCCAAGGAATACTGTCCAAAGTGGATTTTTGTGGTGTGAAAATTAGCTTTTTCTCACTCCTCAGGTCTTCCATTGAGAGATGAGCATGATCTACTGTTCTGAGTATAGGACTGGAAGAAAGGATGGCCTGGATTCTAATCCCACACTAACACTAGCGCCCTCTGACACCATGGTTAAATTATTTCATCTCTCTGAGCTTCAATTTCTCCATTTGTAAGACCTCCCAGGGCACTTGGGGTATTACTCAATAGTATCCCTAAAATGCTATTTACAGTGGTTGCCATTAGCATATCAACATTTGTCACACCATGAGTTTTCATGACTAAAGAGAAGTAATTGTGCTACCACATCTCGTTTTCAGGGTGGTGTTTCTTATGTTGGGGAAGTTTCATTTGTGGGGAAAACAGATATTTCAGGGAGGCCAGTGTTGGTGATAAGTGCCAATATTATAGTTGTTCCTGGATTTTTGCTGAAGTTAGAGCTAAAAATACCAAAATCGTGCAAGAGCCAGTGGTTCTCTACTAATATGAATGCCAGAACCTAGAAAATGAGCTCCATAGACTTCAATTCAGGAAAGTATTAATGTGCACGATAAATGTTAAGTACGTGCTTAAGTGTCAAAATATTAACAGTATGTACCACAGTGGTACTCTGATCTCAGGTGGATTCTTTAGATACTACTATTATACAAGCTGAACCTCTCTAGTCCGGCACCCTTACGACCTCACCAGTGCCAAACCAGGGAATTTGCTGAACCACGGAACGTCCATATTGTCTAGCAGCATGACCAACATTTCCACTGCTTATTGGACTCTTGGAAGACATTTAGGGGTAAATTGGAGCTAAATAACAGCACAGAACACTGAGAGCCAGGCCAGGTGACTGTAAACAAACTATATGGAACCGCAGGAAACTTGGACACTATAACCATGATAAGTGGACATCCGACTAACTAAAATCATGCCGGATCATGGATGTTGCCGGACCAGAGAGTGTCAAATTAGAGAGGTTCAACCTATATAAATATTAGGCTACTTATTATTTCTATTGCAGTAGCAGCTGGGATTCCCAGTCATGGGCTGATACCACCGGATGCTCAGTGCTGAATAAACACAGAGCAAAAAAAACCAGTGTTGCCTCTGAAGAGCTTACACTCAGAGTAATCGTAAGTAACTGATGGAAGAAACTGTAATTCGAAAACTGATATCTGACAGCAGTCACCACCTTTCCTCCTCCCTCTCCTATTATACTTACTTGATTCCCACAGCTTTAATTTTTGGAATAAATATACTACAGCAAAAGATGCCTAAAGCACTGTAAGGAAAAGGGACGAGTATTTGCCTTTTCACTTTATGGTCAGCTGCCTTGAGCTCCAATTTCCTGATGCTATGCCAACTGGGGATTTCTGTAGCGAGAAAGGGCTTGCATTGCTCGTTGGATGAAGCTTGCTTGAATGCAGCAGCCTGCCTACCATCACAGATGAACATCATTCATATTTAATTCCAATTCTAATTTTGAGTTTGTACCACCGGCGTGGAGAGAAATCTCTGAGCAGAAACCATGCCTCTCTCCTTGACTGCATCTCAATTAGACACCTGCCACTGCAGTTTCAAGCTGCTCTCTTCTCCCCAAAGGCAGCATTTTACAAATAAAACACCCGGCCTGCTCCACCACTCTTCCATTCTCTAGCAGCTTAGCTCAACGAGTAGGCGGCGTTCTGGGATGGGCTACTGCTGCTGGCCATTGCTCTCTCTTGCTACCCAAGATAGCCAATAGGAGAGGAATTCAGATCATCTCCCCTCCAAACCATGCTATGCTGCTCATGCCAACAGGTTTGTAATGATTCTATCTTTTCATGTGTCAATAGCATCACAAAAACAATGATTTTATGTCTAACCCATTTCTGACTCCACCCACGGAGCAATAAGGGCATCAATGAAGGCGCTGCCCAATTGTGTATGTTGTGTTTGCCTGTACGTTTTCCATGTGCATATTGAGAGGCTGGTTTGAGGATGGCTGAAAGTTTGGCCTTCAACCTAATCTCTTAACTACATCTTGACTTGTGGAACAACATCCCTCAGGGACGGGCCCTATGCTTGTAATGGAAGCCCTTGAGTTAGAGAGGGCTCGCAGACTTGACCTTGGCATGGGTTGAACTTGGTGGCATGGGTTGAACTTGGTGTCTCAGCAGTCCTTACACAAACTCAATCCCAGGGATGTCTCGTTTCCTGGTCATCACACAAAGGAAGCAAGCTCACTTTTCCCAGAACTGGAGTGACACATTTGACCAAAAAGCAGGAGAGTTTTCTATTCTTGTCTTTGCAGTGCGTGGGAATCAATATCTCATGCACGCAACCGGGGAAATGCAGGTTCCGCAAAGAGCACAGTGCACTGCAGCTGTTCCTTTTTTGTCAAAGGCGGGTTTGTAGAAGCTATAAATAAGGAGTGTGCCAGGCTGGCACGCATCTAAGAAGTGACATCTCAGCCATGCAAGTAGCCAGGGCTCAGTATGATGTAAGTCAACATTCTATTCCTGTTCCTGCCCAACGTGTTCTCCTGTCAACACCCTGGTAGGAAGGAGTAAACTTTGAAGGCTGCAAACCTCATTCTTGGTTGAATAGCGCACAGCACCTTGGTTGCTCTGCTCCAGCCCTGCCTCAGCTGGCAATAGATCAGTTGTTTTTTGAATGTATAGCTCGGCCTGTCAGTTTCCAGCTGACACACCGACATGCTGTGTGTTCTCAGGCAAATCATTTCTTCCTGTGCCTGGCCTTCTCCAGATGTAGAGTGGGAGTATTTGTTCTTTATCCTCCATGTACGCTACTTGGAGCATGAGCTTTGGATGAAATTAGGGATGTAAAAACCCGACTAATTGGTTAAACAATTGAACAAAATGCTTAACTGACTAAAAGGAGGGGGGGCAGGCAATGGGGCTGCTCCAGTCCAGCTGGGCACGCTGTCTGGACTGGCCCTACTACAAACAGGCTGGCCAAAGTAGCCCCTCCCTGCAGTGGACCCCCCGGGGCTGAAGCAGCCCCCTGCCTGCAGCGGGCAAGGAGTTGCTCCAGTTCCTGTCAACACCCTGGGGGGGAGGAGTAAACTTTGAAGGCTGCAAACCTCATTCTTGGTTAAATAGCGCACAGCTATTACAGGTTAACTAGAACCCGTAAGCCTCACCCGTTAAAGATGCGGTTAACTGGTTAACCATTCCCATCCCCGCTATAAATGCTGTGCATGCTCTCTCGCGCTCACTCGCTCTCTGTTTTGTGACATTATTAGTGCTCTCATTACCAGGGGCAGATATAGGGCAGGGCGAGCGGGGCAGCCACCCCGGGCCCCGTGCTTCAAGCCCCACGCATGCGCCGTGGAAAAGGGGAGGCCCCGCGAAATTGGGCTGCCCTTGGCCCCGCAAAATGGTCATCTGCCCCTGCTCATTACTATGGCTATCCAGACACCATCAATTCCATCTCCTTATTTCTCTTAGCCCTAGTGACCTATTCATTCAGCAGTTGATAGAACAGTTAAGCCTGGTGATGTTGGCCATAATATCTCTGTTTTGTGGAACATGCTGCACTTCTCTGCATGCACTATAACTCTGACATTGAGTACAGGCCATGAGCTGATGATTGAAATTAATATTTAGGTAAGATTTGATTAAGGCCCCAATTTAGGGAATCACTTAAGCACAGGCTCAACTCCTATTGGGGCCATTGCTAAAAGGTAACTTGATTAAAGCTAATGAGAAGTCCTGTGGCACCTTATAGACTAACAAATTCATTGGAGCATAAGCTTTTGTGGGCAAAGACCACGAAAGCTTATGCTCCAATACATCTGTTAGTCTATAAGGTGCCACAGGACTTCTTGTTGTTTATGCAGATTCAGACTAACACAGCTACCCCTCTGATACTTGATTAAAGCTAAGCGTCTACCTTAGGGATGGAATTATGCACATGCTGCAAGTGCCTTGCTTAATTGGGATTTAACCCTATCTAACATATGTTTTCTTTGTGTGCGAAATCCTTTGAAAGACGTGATACATGTATTTTAGCCATCACCCATCAAAAGAGAGTACAAACATGTCAGCCCAGAGAGTAACAGTGAAATAATGTGCAGAAACATCTGGTCACATGAAACATCTGCTTTTAGAGAAGCCCCAGAATTCTGGAACTCCTTTGACGCTGACCCACAGACGTATTTCTTTAAAAGTGTCTAAGGAGGGTTGGAATGACAAGATCTTTTGGGGGTTATGTGAAAACAGAAGGCACAAGTTAGATGGACCTATTGTATGGCCAGCTCCACCAACTGGATGGGGAGGAGAGAGAAAGGGGGCAACTGGTGATTCAAAATGACCTGGGACTCCCAGCTGCTGCTACTGCAGTGAATGCGGTGGCTGGAGTCGTGGGCACTTTAAATTGCTGCCAGACGGCTAGGAGGAATTCTCTGGGCAGTGCTGAAGGGCTGATTGGGGGAGGCCACCCCTTGACCCCCTTCTGCCTAAGGTGCCGCTTCCCCACACACATCTTGCCCAGGGGAGAAAAACTTTAAACCACTAAAGAAACTCTGCTGCCCAGAGATTGCCCCAACTCCAGCAAGGATTCTGACAGATGATTAGTCCTTCAAACCCCATGCAGACATTTTTCTGTGATTATAAGTTCGGAAAATGTTAGCTCAGAACAAGCACTCCCATTTATATGAGTCAGTGTTCCCTGTAAGCTGAGCATTTGGGTGACCGCCCGGGAGAGATTTAGGTGCCAGGCAGCTGATTAGCAGCAGAGCATCCACAGTCGGCAGCATGTGTTTCTACTGATGGTGCACATCTGCACACACTTCGATTCATATAACAAAATTTATTCCAACCGTGGATGGAAAATATTAGCGGGAACGTTGTTATGAGTCACACTTCTTGGGCCTTTGATCTTGGGACCCTGGGAACAAGTAATCAGCAGACAATTTTCTTCTCAGCACTTGGTTCCAAAGGGTTCCACTTGGTTCCACTAGAGGCAGGATTTACATTCACCTCCCCCTGGACACTTAACAGGAAATCCCCTTCACAGGTATTTTCCCAGAAGTTAATTCGTGTCTGCCACATTGTTCAATATAGTTCTTTGATCAACCAGGCTCTCAATAATACATCACCTTTGCATTTAATACAATGGACTCCAAAGATACTTTAACTTAATTCAATAAGAAAGTGGCAAGGGGGGTTAGGCTGCATAATCTTCAGTCCCAGAAGTAAAAGTGCTGCTGCCTGAATGAAAACAGTGCTCTATTGCAATCACACCAACCTTTGTTTTGTTCTGGTTCTTTATAGGCCTGAGTCTAATAATCTTTATATGAAGTTTTAAAAGCCACCCTGGTCAGAAACTGATGAAATGAAGCTTAAAATACTTGGCCCAATTTAAAACCAACAATTGCCATTGTGTTTTGGATGCACTAAAAATTCATGTATTTGATTTTTTTTCTTGAAGGAAGTGATTTTTTTCTTCCACTCACAGTGGGTAATTCTGCCATAATATGTGCTGTTGAGAGCAATGGGGACTTTATCCAAGGAGGCGATAGGGTATAATTTCTAAGCACCTATATATAACTTTGATTATATAAATATACTAGAAGATTTTCCTGGGGTTGCTCATGTCTTGTCTTAATTACATTTTGTTTTTCTTAATTTGAATCATTGTTATGGGGTGGGGCTGATAAGGGGGTTCAGGGTGTAGGCTGCCCTGGGGACAGGGGACTACCCCAGTCCTCTCTCACTGAAGCAGCTTGGGGTCAGGTGAGAAGCGTATCTTCATGGCCACTGCAGCTCCAGTGGGCACAGCTGGGGGAAGAGTGCATGTCCCCTGACTAGGTGACAGGCACACAGAGAAACAGACACACAAATAGACAAACTCTCTGAAATATATAGTAGATAGCTGTCCCTTTCTCCAACCCTGTCATCTGCTGGCCCAATGGGGTTATAGCTGTCTGGGTCCCCTATCTGGCTCCTTACTGCCCCGCTGTGGTCTTTCTGCAGCATAACTCCCTGCTATCAGACCTCTCCCTTTCCATTTTATGAGACCCAATCAAATTGCAGGCACATCCCATTATCCTGGCACAACTAAACCCTGACCTTACTTGGAAGAAGCTGCCTACCAAATTTGGTGGTCCTCACTCTTACCATTTAGGAGGAGCTCTATAATGAACTCCCAAATGGAACTCACAGGTAGACAGACAATCAGATGCACATTTCTGAAATATATAGTAAAATGTAAAGTGTGCTCAATAGTGTTACATATCTGAGTGCATAGAACAGCCATTATCTGGATCCAGCTGCCATAGGATATTTTCCAACTGAATCAATTTACATACATTCAATACCTTCCATGATGACAGGTTTCAGAGGGGTAGCCGTGTTAGTCTTTAACATTCCACCGGACTCCTTGTTGGTTTTGTTGAAACAGACTAACAATGCATTAGGGTATTGTGCAAGTGCTCTCACTGTTGCTGGATTTAAAGAATGTTCTCTGCAATTAGACCTTGCAAAGACTCTTGAAAAAAAATCCTGATATGAGTCCAGCAAAGATCAAACACGCACGACGTGCCAGACACAGGCCGAGCGAATGGATATGTTTCATTCTTTCCATTGCTGCTGTTCAAGTGGACTTCTCTGGGAAAAGTGGCAGACAAAAACAATGAGAGGAAGCCCTGACAGGAGAGACTGATTCTGCCAACCATACCCTGAGTACCACCTCACTTCACTGTGGGTACATGGGTCTCAGAGCCTAAGTGGGACGGTGGCTATTTTAAGACTGTAGACTCAATTCTGAGACTCATGGTGGTGTAGGAGGTTTTTTTCCCCTTGCAGTATAAATGCGCAGACACTGAACTGCAGGGAGGAAGGACAATGGAAGTGAATCTGCATGAGTGAAAACCGAGGGTTGGATTGATTCCCCCTGATGGGTGAGGCGAAGGGAGAAATATTCCCCTCCGCTTTTGTAGCTTAACTGGGGCCAGACAGAACTGCAGCCTCTGCATGCTGGAGAACATAGGTTCTACTTCTTCTCTACTCTTAGGCTTAGTCTACACTGCAGGGTTTTTGCACAAGAAGCCTTTTGCAGAAAAGATATTCTGCAAAAACTTCTTGCACAAAAGTGCATCCAGACCTCAAAGTGCATCGCAAAAGCGATGTGCTTTTGCACAAGAGAGCATCCACACTGCGTGGACACTCTTGCACAAGAAAGCTCTAATTGCTATTCACAGACTGGCCATCAGAGCACCTGTGCTTTTGCCGATAGGGATTTCTTGCTCAAAAACCCCTCCGGAGCATCCACACCTGCATTTTTGCGCAAGAGCTGTTGGGGAGAGGAATAATTCTACTGGCAAAAGCCCTTTGTTCTGTTGATTTTCTTGCGCAAAAACAAGCTTGCGATATGGACGCTCTGCCAGTTTTTGAGCAAAAACCTTGTAGTGTAGACATAGCCTTAAAGTATTAAGTAGGCAAAGGGAAGGAAGGCAGGATGCATGTCACTGCTGCCCTATACACTGTTCAGCAGGCAGGCCTTGTAGCGCGTGAGGAGTATTTAAGTTTTAACCTCACCTTACAAAGAGGCTATAGAGCAGTGTTTCTCCACTTTTTTTATGAAGTACCCTTTAAAAAAAAAAGTACCCCCAGTACCTACAGTTTTCAGACACCATTTTTTTTTCTACCTTGCAACACATTTGTTTAAACAACGTAATCGTAGCCGGGCGGGCAAAGAAATTTTTGGGTGTAAAAAGTACAAAAATAATAAAGCGCTGTAAAACTTGAAACAAAAATTCAAGTTTTCTCCAAATTTCAGTTGTGTTGACGTACCCCCCTGACTTCTCTTGAGTACCCCTAAGGCTACTCGTACCACTGGTTGAGAAACACTGCTCTAGAGGAAGTGCAGAGGCTACTTCCTAGTAGATGTGTATGGGCTAGGCTCAGATTTTAGAGACTAACACAGAGTAAAGTCTTCACATCTGCCCTCCTGTAAATCACAGGCCACTGACACCATCCCTCATGGCCTGCCTAACCCAACAACAAAGTGATGCCAAAGCATTACAGCACACAGGAGCCTCTGTCACAGGCAGAGAAGAGTAGGGGTGGAGATGCACCGGCGCCTGAGACTTGGCAACTGAGGGGAAACAATTGAGTGAGTTACACCCAAGAATGCCGGCAATTGTCCCCGCCTGCGTGCTGCACAGAAGAGAGAAAACCCCTTAAGTTGCTGTCAGTCTGACTTGGGAGGAAATTCCTTTCAGACTGCTGGGTTTATCCCATAGCTTGGGATCAGTAATAGTTGCTCCCCCACAGTCCCCTTGATGCTTCTGTGGAGAATGACAAGGTTTTGGGTTAGTGTGAATCTTCTCCTCAGAGCCTCACCTACCCCCCTGTGTTGCTCTAAAGATTCTGACTGTCACATTCACTGCAATGTCTGACGCTGGCCATGACTTCACAGGCAATGTCTCCTTTTGCTTCTCATCTTGGGCCAAACAAGCTGTCCAGGTTTAACAGCTAGTACTAGAACTCTCACCTCTTCTGTGAGGTAGGTGACTGAGTAGTAACTCCATCTGACGGGGGGCTACGTCTACACTGGCATGATTTTCCGGAAATGCTTTTAACGGAAAAGTTTTCCGTTAAAAGCATTTTCGGAAAAGCGTGTCTAGATTGGCAAGACGCTTTTCTGGAAAAGCACTTTTTGCGGAAAAGTGTACATGGCCAATCTAGATGCGCTTTTCTGTAAAACACTACTGTGCTGTGTACACTGGCCCTTTTTCACAAAAGTCTTTCGGAAAAAGACTTTTGCCTGAATGGGAGCAGCATAGTTTTTCCGGAAAAGCACTGATGATTTTACAGTAGATCGTCAGTGCTTTTCCGGAAATTCAAGTGGCCAGTGTAGACAGCTGGCAAGTTTTTCTGGAAAAGTGGCTGATTTTCCGGAAAAACTTGCCAGTGTAGACACAGCTGGGGTGAAACAGAGGTAACTTACATATGGCCACAAAGGGAGAAATTTTTGGAGTCAGTGTTAATAAGCAGAAGATCCTGAAGTCTGCAAATTTGATACCATCAGTTTAGAATTAAACAAAGGCTGCAAATGGCTAGCCAAGTACAAAAGAAGTTTCTCCTCTCTTGTTGTTCACACCTCCACATCAGATGCTAGAAGTGGGCCTCACCCTCTCTGATTGAATTAACCTCCTGATCTCTAGCCTTATTCTGGCCTGCATATTTATACCTGCCTCTGGAAATTTCCACTACATGCATCTGACAAAGTGGGTCTTTGCCCACGAAAGCTTATGCTCCAATACATCTGTTAGTCTATAGGGTGCCACAGGACTCCTTGTCGCTTTTGCAGATCCAGACTAACACGGCTACCCCTCTGATGTAGATGGTGTTAGTCCTGCTGTGAATGCAGGGGCCTGGACTTGACCTCTTGAGGTCCCTTCCAGTTCTAGTATTCTATGCTTCTATGTAGCATGTGCTCACATAGGGTACATCTACACAGCAGCATTATTTCAGAGTAACTGATGTTATTCCGAAATAACAAGGAGTGCGTCTACACAGCAAGCCTCTATTTCGAAATAATGTCGAGCTGGAGGGCGTCTTACTGCGACTCCTGTAGCCCTCATTTTACAAGGAGTGAGGGAAGTTGAAGGAAGAGTGTTCTTCCTTCGATTTCCTGCTGTGTAGTCAGTGCCTAAACCCGAGTTAAGCTATTTCTGCTTACGATACACAATTGACGTAGCTGAAGTTGCGTAACTTAATTTGACTTTGGCCCTGCTGTGTAGATGTACCCTTTTTGACCAGTTTCAACTACCAGGAAAAGCAACAAAGTCATTCTTGTTACTTTCTGATTTGAAAAGTAATCCTATTACTTCTCGGGATTAAGTCTTGAAAAAGCACCTTGTTATTTAAATAAGCTAAGTGAACAATCCTGTATGAAGGTTTGGGGAGAAAAGGCATCTCTTACACAGTATTTAATAGACACATGCAAACATCCTAGATCTTATTAAATAAGAGGTGAGCTGGTCCTTTAAATTTCTTGCTCGCTGACATAGGTGAGGAAGAGAAGGGAAATTTGTGGTCTGGATTTGAAAAGACAGGCGAGATTATTGTCGTCTTCATGGAATGGGTGTCCCAGTGCAAATAGGGCTGCACAATCTGATAAAATGGTTTTCTAAATTGATATGCAACAGTATCGATATTTAGAATCATATTAAAGGTCCTTCCCTGTGGACTGCATTTGAAAATGCTATTTAAGTGTGTTTTGCTCTGGATCAATCTTAGTTTATATGCCTATCCAAGGCCAGGCCCCATTCAGGTTTGTATTGTGTTGGCTCCCATCTCCACGCAGTTAATAAAGTTTATCATCATCTCCTCACTTATGAATTCTTCAGGACAGCTGGCAAAGAGGCTGCTGTCTCGATATCACTGGGGCAGATATCAATAGAGTTTGAAAGAGCAAATAAATAAATAAATAGCTCCCTAGCATTGTCAAGCCAGCTTCATAATAATCCACCAGCAGCACCGGTAGGAAACGAGATGAATTTTCTAGAGCAAAAGAGAATACAAAAGACACAGGCAGTATATAGATAGATACTTCCTGGGGCAGTCATGTCTCTCTGGGTGTTTGTACAAGGTGTATGACAGGACTATCTGAGAAGGAGTATGATTTATTTAGTGGTTTGCATGTCTATGTTCTGTTGAGCTTCTGATATCCAGTGTGATCTTGTACAAAGTCATTTAAGCTCTCTTCACCTCTATTTTCCTATCTATAAAATGGGGATAGTACTTATCTGGGGGTATGAGCTGCCATGCATTGTTTGTAGTGTGATCCAATGGACAGGGCACTGGGGCTCTGCTGAGTGGAAGTCTGTCCCCAGCCCTATCACAGACAGCTGCTGTGTGACTTTGCAGAAATCTCTTTACTCCTGTTTCCTGCATAGATGCCGACTCCCTGGGTGCTCCGGGGCTGGAGCATGGATGGAAAAAAATTAGTGAGCCACCTGTAGCCAGCTCCTACTGTGCCCTCCCAGCACCTCCTGCTCACTGGCAGCCCCGCCAATCAACTCTTCCTCCTCCCTCCTGCTGCATACCTCCCCGCTGCAATCAGCTGTTTCGCTGTGCGCAAGTGGCTCTGGGAGGGAGGAGCAGCAGCAGGGGGCGAGAAGAGGTAGGGCGGGGGTGGAGACTTGGGGTGAGGGCGGGGCCTAAGCAGAGCAGGGGGTGGAAAGGGTTGAGCACTCCCCTGGGGCCAGAGGGAGCCGACACTTATGCCATCCTGTGTGTGTCCTAGATTGTAAGCTCTTCATGGAAGAGGCCATCCAGTGATCTTAGATGAGGCTACTGTAACAAACAATAATAATGTAGAGTGCTTTGAGGGAGCTGGATGAAAGGGAAATATTAGTAGGAATAATGAGCATCTCCTTTCCCTATTCATTGATCGGTGGGGAAAAGAATAGTCCCCTTGGAATGAAAGGGACTGTAGATGGCATTGTGGCCACATTAATTTGTTCTGCAATCTGATTTCTCCTAGAATAATTGGGCTATCACAGCATTTACCAACTAATGAAAACCTATTTGCCGCAACAGCAATATAACAGGGAGGCGCACAATGAATTTTTCATCAAGCATCCATTATTCATGAGTCCCCTTTGTGCACGCATCGCTGTGATGGGTTTGCGGAGGACTCTAGCACTAAATCCTCAAACCTAACAGAGCCACACATACAGTTAAAGAGGCGCTTACTTCTGAAAGACCAACTGCAGGGCCCTATTTGCCACACTGAGTCCTCTTTATTTATTGCTGTTTGTTTGTGTTGTAGGGGAGACTGAAAGTCTGAGTCATTGACCAGAATCTGTGGCTCTAGGCCTTATATAATCAGACAACATGAAGACAGACGGGGCCAGGCAAGGGGCTGGGGCAGTTCTGTGCCCCTGGAAGGGGCAGGACTGAAGCAGCCAGTTCTCAACGCCA
The DNA here is from genome assembly GCF_052426305.1 of Pelodiscus sinensis. Lineage (NCBI taxonomy): Eukaryota > Metazoa > Chordata > Testudines > Trionychidae > Pelodiscus > Pelodiscus sinensis. Next base: position 33,518,935 of record NC_143065.1, read on the forward strand.
TCCAGAGCGCACGGGTCCTTGCCCCTTTCTCTGCCCTCACAGGGTAGGCTAAGGAAGCTGCTGCCCCAATACGCAGCTCCCACATGGGCTGACAATGCTACTGGAGCCTCCTTCTGGGGAGAGAACATTGTGAATGTCACTTTGAAGATGCAGCCCCTACTGACGGCCCTTCCCTTTCTCATCTTACTGGGCCACAGGCTAGATAGTGGAGTGACAAAAAAGACAAGCTCCACCTCCCTGCATCCAAATATCAGTCAGACCTGGCCCTGCGTTCTGAAGGTATCACCAGGTGAAGAAGTACCAGTGCGGGGGAGCATGTGCAGGTACGTCCCAGGGCTGGAGGGAGTGAGACTCTTTACTGCTCCAGGAAAAGCTCTGGGAAGGAGCCAGAGATGGCAGTAATGCCCAGCAGCTGCATCAGGGGCACAAGTGAGGGTGTAGCAAGCCCTTTGGCTCCCCCAGATGCATAGAGCATCTTCATGCGCTGTTGGCCCAAGTGGGGCCCTCAGCCATGAACCGAGTCCCTCTCTAGTAAAATACGCTAGCTGTACATCTTCTGACCTCCATTGTTAGGTTGCTGACTAATGACAGTGCTCCACATCCAAGCGCTTAATTACTTCATTTTGTGGAGTGGGCGGCTGGGATCCCAGACCGGTAATTTACAGAGCAGAAAAATTAAAAGGGGGTTAAAGCTCTGATAGGGTTTATTTACATGCTGCCGGGGAGGTTTGTGTGCGTAGAGTGGGGGGTATATTTTGATTCCACTTCAGCTGCACATAAATGTCAGGAGGCGGGACTAAAAGCAGCACAGGATCCCAGTGCACATAAAGTTTAATCTGTGGCTTCCGAAGCAGATATGTCTGAGGTTTTTGCTGAGCGAAGAAACTTCCTGGATCCGTCTGGAGAAGGTGCCCTGTCAGAATTACAGGCTCAGTACCTCCCACGCAGAAACCACATCGGTTACTAAAATACTGGATTCTTCTGCCTTAAGAGTGGATTAGCCATTGCCACGGCAGCAGCTACAGCCTGTGTGTTTGGAAAGGGGATTTACAGACTTGATGGTGCTTAAACCTTTTGACCTGCAGTATGGCCATCAAATGCTCAGCCTCCGTGGGGACTTGGGGAGCTACTCCTAGGGCAGCGGCCCATTATATGACAGATGATTACAGAGTGTGAGAGCAACAGGGAGGGTTGGATGCAAGTGTCTATATATGTAAGGTAAGAGGGATTGTCCAATGCTTGGGCCCTGAGCAGGATATTGAATTGGACAGTCCAGAGCTCCAGGGCAAAGGAATCATCACAGAGTCCAATGGGAAGGCCACTTGAGTTGTTTTCCTGACTCTGCAATTGACTCACTGTATCCCATTCACTTCATCTCTGTGTGACTGTTTCCCCAATGGGGATAACAATTACAACGGGGTGGGAAATGGTTTTTCTGTCCTTTGAAAATTCTCAAGAGGCCAAAAATAATTCTGATCCTAAACTGAGATTACAAAGTCAAAATCCTGAACATTTTTGTGAATTGAAAATCTGAAATTTTTCAAAAAGTTTCAGTTCAGTTTTGACCATTTAAAAAAAAAAAGAGTCCGGTTCGCTTATATTTTGAAACAAAAAGTCATTAGAAATGGGACCTGAATTTTTGTTGTTTGTTTTTAAGAATTTTGACAATTTTGAAACTTTTCTTTAAATTGTTTTGAGTCAAGACATTTGTTGCAAGTGAGCCTTTCTTACCAAAGGTTTGTTTTGATCAATTGGCATCTTCCAACAAAAAATGTTTAATTGCAAAATCCCAATTTTTCAATTGCTAGGTAAGTCCTCAACATTGTTATTCTTTATCACCATTTATTATTACAGGAAATTATGCTTTCCTGTGGGAGAAGGGGATCATGTCATTGTTTTGCACCGGTGTCTCATCCTGTTAAAGTTAAAAGGTAAAGGGCCATTGGGTAAAGTTAGCGAGCTGGGCATTAAAACGGGTAAGATCCTGTTCACAGGGGGAATGCATATTGCTACAGGGAGAAGTTTTATATTGTTTCAGAAGAGAGATGTTCTATATCGAGCTAAATCACTGGTGGTACAGCACAGAGGGTGTGGAGAAAGTGTAATGAGGCTTCAGTGCCGACCATACAGTATTATCTATTGCAGGGCTACTTAACTTTGGAAGCCCCTGGGTCCACAATGATACTCACAGCACAAGCTGAGGGCCACAACTTATATGTGTTTGCATATATATGCAAATGGCTGATTTCACACTGATGGGCATGAATACAAAGCACTTCCCACAATGCCCTAGCGCTCCAGGCACCTCCTCCCTGGGGGCTAGAAACACCAACACCCTGTACCCATTTGTTCCAGCCAGCCAGTCCGTTTGTGTCTTTCAGTGCTCACCTTGCCTGGGAGACACCTTGCCGTTGTTGAATGTGTTCTCAGTGGAGGCCACGTTCAAAGGATCCCACCTGTGGGCCGCATGTTGAGCCCCATCTAAACCTAAACCACACCGTGGGCTGTATGTTGAGTAGCCCTGGTCTATAGGAAAACACACTGTAAAGTACCACCAGGGAGAGAAACCAGCGAATTCATGTAAATTGCAGAGACTTCACTCTGTCCAGGCTTTGTCTCCCTCCTCACTGCAGTGTCTGAGGGCTACTAGACAAATAATTCCAGTATAAGGATATTATTAGGGGGTGTAACTTCCCCCCTGATAATAGTTAATATTGTAAAAGCCTTAGAATGGACAAAGTTATACTTGTACAGTTTATTTTGCTTACCAAACCAGAATAAGCTGTCCCACTAAAAACACTCACACTTCTATAGCTGTATCCATATTATGGGGGTTTTGAGGGGCTTGCCTCTTTAATGACATCAATATAGTTAAAGCAGCAAAACTTTCTAGTGTTGACAAGCCCTTAAAAGCAGCCTTCTCCAGAAAATGCCAGCACACTGAATAGCGCTCCCCTCGAAAGCCTGTGGATCCTCTGAGACCTGCATACTACACCCTGTACGTGCTATTTTTTTTTAAACCATAGTTGTCTCCTTGACCTTCTAATCTAAATAATCGCCCCACTCGGATGCTGTTCTGTCGGTAACTGAATGCTTGGAGATAAACGTTCAAGCTTAATCAGAAAAGGTAACGAGTTTCTGTGCAAATGTCATGTTTTCAGGCACCTATTAAAGCTCTCTTCCTCAGATGAACAGCTCATGGATATGGAGGCATAAGGGTATCCTGTTCGTCTGGCTATTTCTCCTCTAATCAGACTTGTCCTCCTGCTGCCCTTTTAGTGTGATAAGTCCTATTCTCCTGTCCTGTGCTATTTATGGGAAGAGTATCTTGGGCCAGACATTGGCACTGTCGAAAGCGGAGGTGGAAAAATGTTAGAGGCACAGGGTGGATGAGGCAATAACTTTTATTCAACCAATTTCTGTTAGTGAAAGGAGCAGGCTTTTGAGGCACACAGAGCTCGTCTTCAAGTCTGGGAAGGGAACTCACATCAAAATGCAAGGTGGACACGGTTATTCAACATGAGTAGTTAGCACATGTATCGTAAGGGAAGAGACAAAGTAGCGTGACCTGTTACCATCTCTGCAGTCGTAGGACAGAAGGAGGGGCTAATGGGCTATACCACTACATAGCCTATGCCTATGTCTGAACTGCAGTTTGAGCTGGCATATTTTACATCACTTAGGAGTGTGAATTCCCTCATGTAAGTGATACAGATTATGCTGGCATAAGCACGCGTGTGTACAGCACGACGTTGGCAAGAGATAGCGTTGCCAGCTTTCTAACTGCTGGTAACTAGACCCCTGAGACCCTGTCCCATGATCCACCTCTTCCCCCAAAGCCCTGTCCCATATCCACCTCTGCCTTTCCCCTCCCAAGGTCCTGTCCTGGTTGCTTGCTCCTCTCCCCTCCTCCTTCCCCTGTTGCTTGCTGGATCATTTCCACCTCCCCCCACCTCCATCAGCTTTGGCCTGGGATGCGAGCTGCTTGAGATAAGTGCCATCCAGATTCTGCAGCCCTGGGCCCCCTTCCCCAAGATCCAAACCCCTGATCCAGACCTGACCCCTCTCTCACCCTCTGAACCACTCAGTGCCCTCCTGAGCACACTCCTGCACCCTCAGAGCCTTCACCCTACCCTGCACTGCAACCCCCTGTCCTAGCCCCCTTCCACACCCTGAACCCCTCATTTGGGGCCCAACCCTGGAACCCCCAGCCCAGAGCACATATCTCCTCCCACATCCCACGCCCCTGCCTTAGCCTGGAGCCTCCCCGTGCTCTGAGCCCCTTGACTCCTTCCCCAGCCGGGAGCTCCTTTCTGCATCCCGCACTCTCATCCCTGACCCCATCACAGAGCCCACACCCCCAGGAGGGGCCCACAGCCCAGCCCCCTGAGCCAGCCCAGTGAAAATGAGCAAACGAGGGTGAAGAGGGTGGGTGATGGGGCGGGGATGCAAGCGGGGGATACGATATGGGAGAAGGGGTGGTGCATAGGCAAGGCCATGGAGGAGGGGCAGGATGAGGGTGTTCAGTTATGTTAGAGTAGAAAGTTGGCAACCCTAAGGCAAGGCAGGTTACGGTGACCCAACGATATACATGACTACACCTAAAATTTTGCTCCTGTCAGTGTAACTGCCCCACTAGGCCAATTTAGTAACTGCCATCTTCACAACAGGCATAGAGTCAGTGTCCGTGTGGTTAGGTCGATGCAATGTCAGGGTAGATTTCATTGCTTACATCAACTGTTATGGGCTTTCAGACACCGTCATGCAATGCACCACACTGACAGTGCAATTGAGTGTTTCTGGGGAAGGTGCACACTGCAGATACCAGGAGCAAAGTGTAGACATGCCCAAGTGATGAAATCGCTGTGGCGGCTGTATGCCAACATAAAGTCTGGTTGATCTAATTTTATAGTGTAGACATACTGTGAGGTCTTATACTTAGGACATTCTCCCTGATGTGGTCAGGAAAATACACAGGCAACACATTTTCTGTATGTATTCGATGATGTTTATCTCTTACAGAGAAGTGGTCAGTGTATTAGTGTGCAGCTCACATTAAGGGTATCTCTTCCAAAGGGCTTCTTCAGTTAAACCACTAGATCTTTGAGGGCCAGGCCTTTAAGAAAGATGGAGGTTTCCCTCTTGCCATCACAATTATCCACTTCTGAACTGGTGCAAACCTGGCTGTTTACATCTCTTAACTACCTGGCATTGGACCCAGACTAGAAGTTCAACTGATTGAAGGAGTAAGTGGTACTTACCTAAAGGAAGACTGGGCCTCTGCCTTTTGGAAGGAACCCCCTTTATTTGTGATGGTGAAAATGTGACCATGACTTTGAGAGTGGGTAGTCAGGAAAGCAGAGGATGAAGGAAGGGATTATCCTCTGGGCTTTGATTGAAGGCACCTTTTGGAGAAGGAGAGGGAGGAAGAAAAAATTCGATTTGACTGTAAACAAGTGCAGAGGGTGCAAACTTCTAGCATGCACAAATATCATTTTAGTGCAGAAAATCAGACAAATATTTAGGATTAGAACCTAAATCCAGCCTCAGATATCTGGTAATCCCCCCCAAATCTTCCCATTTTTAGGCCATTCATTTCGCTATAAATAGCTTCTCTTTGTGGTCATATTGTTTATGATGTAGGTCACTACACAGTGCTAGAGTCCTATACCTGCTACGAGAGAGACTAAGCAGTTTAGAGTGTACCTTCCATGCATGAGATCTCAGCATATCTAGCTGCCCGAAATGGTGTAATTACTCTGGATTGTTTTTTGCCACGGCTGAGGCCCTGTGACACCTTGTGTATCCTAGTGTGGGGTGGAAATGGCACCTGGTTGAAACAGATGATGGAGTTGGGAGAGCTATGATATTCATGTTAGATATAAGAAAAACAGGTGTTCACTGTAGAAATGTTACCAACAATGTAACAAAATTGTCCGAGGAGGCTGTAGAATAGATTTCATTGGCTGTGGGACTGATCGCTGTCCTTGGCCGTCTCTTCTAATGCAGCACCTGACAAAGAACAACAGACCCCTGACAGCTCATCATCATCTATTTATATCACTATCATCGTAATAGCAGCTATCTATCAAACTTCCATAGACTCATTTGCACGTGTCGTCTGCAAGAGGAGCTGACCCTGTGGAACTTCTCTCTGGGATTTTCCCGCAGCTGGGCTCATGTGTTTGTACTGTTGTTCTTCTCTCCTTGGAAAGGAAATGAGGCTTTAGGATTGGTAATGAGTTAGGACTGTGAGACGAGTCTGCTCACATACCTCTCCCCGTCTTGACATTTTGTGCAGGGAGACCTATTGTACTGAACTCCCCTCAAATGTTCCTCAGGTCCCTTTGGCTGGTTGAAGCGAAGTGTACTTTAGAGTGTTCATATTCCTTAATGAGACATGGATAGGTAGACCCAGTGGTTCTCATCGAGCGTGTATCCATAGATTCCACCCCGTGGTGAGAGTGTATCGCTTGAGATCCGTGGCAGAATGTCTACTGATCAGTGGAAGCAGGATCTGGCCTGTCTCTGAGGGTGTGTCTACACTTGCACCTTCTTTTGAGAGAGGAATGCAAATGTAGAGATTCGAAATTGCAAATGAAGCCAAGATTTAAATATCCCGTGCTTCATTTGCATATTCACGTTATGGCGCTATTTCGAAATAGCGCTATTTTGAAAAAAGAAAATCTGTCTAGACATGGTTATTTCGAAAGAAAACCTTTCTTCTGAAATAACTGGTAAATCTCGTTGTAGGAGGAATAAGGGTTATTTCGGAAGAAGGTGCCTTTGCCACTGGTGTGTGCTCTCTCTCTCTCTCTCTCTAACTCTACTGCAGCAATGACATTTTGGTAGAGGCTAGTCATGAGGGCCAGCACTGGTGGTTCTTTATGCTGTCGTATTTTGCCTACCACACAAGGCTGCATTGGAACATCACAGACTTGGAAGCTTGTAATTGCACTAGAGAAACAGTGCAATTTAGGTCGCCAATTTAAGTTCAGTAAATTAGCGCAACTTGACAGAACCCTAAAATCATGGCTCACGTTGCCAACGTCTTGTTGGTTTTAAATTTGTAATGGAAAAAAATATTTTAAAAGAAACAAGACCCTCTCCTCCCCCCACCATGTTTGGGCCTTGCGCTTTGGCACATCTGGCTCATGCAGGAGAACCATAGAGTCAACATTAGGTAAAGCAGACTGTCAGCAAGAGTGCAGTTGTCATGGGCACAGGAACATTTCAAAGAGCAGCCCTGCTAACTGTCAAGGAGGGCTGGGCATTTCTGCTTATCCATCTGCCACTCCTTTAGTTGTCCTCCCATCTCCACTCCCGCTCCTCCTTGCACATGGCTTTTTGCAGTCCTGGATGCTTCTCTTTTTCATTGCATCATTACTCTTTAAAGTTGCCCCTTCTGTCTCCAGTGCTGGCATTGGCTGTCAGTTAATGCTCTAAACATGGTGCATCAGTGCTGCTGAACAATTCAGCCAGTGCCTACAGAAGCCATTCTGACCGTGGCCTTTCAGTCTGTGACTGCACGTCAATATCAGCTGAGTGGCGCACACGCCTTTAATGGACAGTGACGTCTGCACAAGACAGAGTGATGATGGGACCCCTTCACCTTGCATGACAGGGGAGCTGTGCCTCCTTAATGATGAATTTCGCTATGTGCAGATACCTTGTTAGCTCAACAATGGAGCTCTGGTATTATCAGTGTCATACTGAGAGATGGCAGCATTTGAGAGAGATGTTCCTGCACGTGTGATCCTGCAGGGGAGACTGAATTTCTTCACTGGTAAAATGCACCTCAAGTAATCCTGTCCCATAGTCTTTCTATTACTGAAGTAATCAGCTTGCTTTATTTCCAAGATGTAGATTCCTCTTTCTTCGAGCTTGGATGGATGAGTTGCTTGTTTCTCAGTGACGGGAGTTCTGGCCCACCGGATGTGTCCAGGTGTTTACCTGTAGCTGGGGATGTTAAATGGATGTTACTGGTTAACTGTCTTAACTCAGGGCCTGCCACCTGGCCCTGCCACAGCTGCGACCATGGGATCCTGCTATAGCCATGGGTCCCGCCACCAGTCCTGCTGTGGTCATGAGGTCCTGCTGCCTGGCCCAGCAGCCCCTCTGGCCCAGTGTGGCTGTCCGCCACCAGAATTCACCAGCATGGGCTGGTTAACCAGTAAGCATATAGGTAAACTTCATAAGGTTTAACTGTTGAATTGTTTAACATCCCTACCTGTAGCATAGGATTGTCACTGAAGGGTGCACATCCTCTGTGGATGTATGTGGGTCTGGATTTTTTTATACTTTAAAGAGATGCTGTCACAGTAGTACCTGCAAGTTGAATCATCCCGTCTACATATGCAATCAAAGCCAGTCGCGCTCACTCGGCAGACTTGAAAAGGGACCTAGAGCTGAAGCCGTCTGTAGGTGCTGCTTTGTTGTTCTCTTGGGTAAACCTGTCAAAAAGAGCTGTCAGAAAAGGGAACAAAAGAACGAGTGTGGCCAAAAGTGCACAGCCACACAGAGTATGGTTCATACATGCACACGCAATATGCCGTACGTAGGGGGGAAAAAAGCCTTTTGGGTCCTTTTTCAGGGGTCAATCTTTGGTTTTCTCTGTTGCTGTGGGGCTCCATTGGGGAACTATTGTGACTTGTTTTCTGATTTCACATACTAACTCCCACAGAACACTGTGGGTTCAATGAAAACAATTAGCCTGTATTGGAGATTTATTGCTGCTTAGCTGCCTTGTGCTTCCATGGAACTGCTGTGCACATTGACGTTTCCATTGATATTGCGGAAGTTCCTATGGGCCATGTTTTGCCACCCGTAAGAGTTTAATTGATTTTAGGTGGGTACTGTTCTTTGGCTAAGACAGTGTTTGTCATCAGTAAATGTGGCAATATCTTGTCTTCTGTAAGAAGAGCAGGAAGTTCTCAGAACTTTCTGCTTATTCTAATGCTCAGGGAAGACACATTTTCTTGTCAAAGTCATGGCATATAAACTATCTATCCTGAGTAACATTGAAAACTCTTAGAGGCAAGCAACATCTGAAATCTGCATTGATACTCAGGACTATAGCTGGAGCATTTTTCATTCCAAAGGAACCAAAGAGCTACCATACCGTTGGCCACAGGGGACTGCACACATTAAGCTAGACAGATGAACAATATTGTGTGTGGGGGGAGGGATAGCTCAGTGGTTTGAGCATTGGCCTGCTAAACCTAGAGTTGTGAGCTCAATCCTTGAGGGGGCCATTTAGGGAGCTGGGGCAAATCTGTCATGGATGGTACTTGGTCCTCATGTAAGGGCAAGGAGACTGGACTCAATGACCTTTCAAGGTCCCTTCCAGTTTTATGGTATATCTCCATATATTTATTTATCATTGATATTATTCTTGGGAGTTTCCCACATATTTGTTATACATGTACTCAGCACCATTTTTATGGCACAAGTTTGGCTTAACATTATATTTATGCTGCAGTTAAAAGCATTGAAGCCCTAATACAGTAGCCATTATTGCTCTGAACCCAGCTGTCATGATCCCAAGATCAGTAGCTACAGCTGAATTAGTTTAGATAAGATAACCTGAATTTTTGGAGGTTTGTTTAAAAACATATTTTGTGCCCCCCTCTCCAACTTCCTTATTTATTTTTTGTGTCTGCCTATGCACATCTGCAGTCCAATTGAGCTTGGAACAACCCAAGTACCATGAGAGAGGTTGTAGCATTATGATCATTATTTATTTTGGGAGTGTTTACTCTAGTGAGATTAGGGCCACATTGTGCTGGGCGCTGTACACATCCATAGCAAGAAACAGTCCTTTTCACATAGACTGTACCATCTAAATAGCCACGGGAAGGGAGGGGTATCACTATCACCATTTCATTAATGGAAAATCAAGAAGCTCTGGGCACATCTATATTTACTGGTGAATCAACGCTCTGCAGATTGATCTTCTGGCTTTCCATTTAGCGGGTCTAGCATAGACCTGTAAATCAAATGCTGAGGGCAGCTCCAGCTGGTGTCTGTACTCCTCACAGTCATGAGGAGTAAGGGAAGCTGATGGGAGTGTTTGCTCCTGTTGGCCTCCCACTTTGTGGATGCCGCCAAGGCTCGGCTTAAGGTAAGCCAACTTCAGCTATGTATTTTACATACCTGGAGTTGCATACCTTAAAGCCAATCTTCCTGGTCCAGTGTAGATCAAGTGAGAGATATGAAGTTCCACAAGGAGTCTGTGTCAGAGCTGAAAATTGAATCCACAGCTCCTGAGTTCCAGTTCAGGGCCTTAATCCTGAGACCATCCTTCCTGTTAAATATCTCCAGCCACAGCAAAAGCAAGCCACATGTATCCACTTTCCACGAAGTTTCTGTTCCAAACAGTTCAGATTGTCTGGAATTGTTGCAGGGGCCAAGTCTCTGGAAGCTTCTGTGTTCTTACCTTTCTCAGCTTCACAAAGCATTCATCCCCGACACTACCTTGTGGCATGGCCTCTGCTGGCCATTTTAGAAAAGAATGGATGGAATGTGTATATGGATGGAATTTTGCTTCATGCTATCAGCTGGTAATTGTGGCTTCAGTCTGTAGCCCGCTCATGGCTTCACTTCCTTGCCTCTTTCCTGGGTAGCAGAAGTTCCCAAACTTACTGTTGCTGCACCCCTCCTCCCTTCTTCCTCCACAAATTCCTGCCCTTCAGGGTAACTGGGGGGAGCAGGCAGCAGCTCACACTTGTAGTGGTGGCAGGACCTGGCTGACTCCATTCCTAGGGGGGCCCATGGAGTGCAGCTGGAACCAGGGCTCCTTGCACTCCCTCCCCTCTGCCCAGAGCTTCTCATTCAGGCGCTAGAGAGTTTAAAATATTTGGGCTGTCAGCCTGGGTGAGAGGTAACTTATATTTTTTACAGGTACTGTTGTATTCCAAGTCCCCCACCCCCGTGCTCCACGCGTGTGATAGGACAGTCCCTGTAAGAAATGTAAGTGTGGGGTGGAGTGCCAGGGCTCAGAGTTGAGGTATAGGACAGGCGGTGCAGGAGTCTCAGGGCGGGGGACTGGAGATGTGGGGGGTGTTCAGGAGTCAGGGTTGGGATGTGGGAGGGGTTCAGGGGCAGAGGGTTGGGGTGTGTGGGATGGACAGGGGAGAGAATATGTGGGAAGGCTTGGGACCAGATAATCTTACCTGACTGGTGGATGGATCCCTGCCCCGATGCTCCTGTTTGCAACACCCTTTATGTTCAATTTAAACTTTTTCTTACTTTCAATAGGAAAGCGCCATGCCCAAGATGGGTCCCAGCATCAGGTGACATGGTCACATGTCTTGGTAGGACCCACCATAGCTCCTCTTCCCACTCTTACAGGGGAAAAACAAGTCCATTTACAGTTCGTTGTTTCCTTCCCATCAAGATCCTGAAGTGTCATTAATGGCCACAACTTAGTGTGACAACATTAGTAATGCAGGTTAATACTCCCATATTTCTAACTTCAAAACAGGAAAGATACATGCACACAAACAGGATAATCACATTCAGTAGATTACAAGCTTTCCAATGATACCTTACATGAGGCATTTCACAAAAGCATATGCCAGTTATGTCCTATTCATAAGCATATTTTCATAAAGCCTATAGCATACCCCATGACATACAGTACCACTTTATCATCATCTTCAAAATGTGTCTAGGATAGTGCCTCCTGCCCAAGGAATGGAAGATGCTGATGCAAGGTGGATTACTTCAATACTTCACATTCATTTGGTCTCCTGGAGGAAAAAAATCCATCTCACTAATTGGGTGCAGTAGGATGCTGCGAGGTTCATTGAGAAAAACCTTTGAGGAGATTTCACAAAGTCTGGTCCTCCTGAAATGGATGGATGCTCATGTTGTTCCTACTCAGTTTCTAGGGCCAGACTGGTTAGTTTGTACACAGCCTGTGTTTGGGAACGGTGGGAATTCAGGTGGGACTGTTCTCTGCAGGCTGGTGGGAACAGATTGTTGGAATCAGTTTTCTGTGGGAAGCTTTTCAATCTCCTGGAAAGGGAAGGCTAAAATATGGTTAGTGTTACCCACTGATAGACATCTTCCATAGGCAGGGAATCCAAGGGCTGGGGGACAGATTGAATCTGTAGTCTTAGATGGATGAGCCCTTGTATCCCTCTTACTTGCTGGTCCATTGGATTTTAGTAGTCTTGTGGCACCTGAGGGTGTGTCTAGACTACAGAGTTTTGTCGACAAAAGTGGACTTTTGTCGACAAAACTATACCTGCGTCTACACTACCGCTGAGTTCTGTCGACATAACGTCGACAGAACTCAGCAGTTTTGTCGATGCTGGTAAACCTCATTTTACGAGGCATAACACCTTCTGTCGACAGAGTTCTGTCGACAGAAGGTGTTATTGCATGTAAACTGTCCTTGCGTCTACACTGCCATGTCGACAAAGCAGCTTGCTTTGTCGACAGAACTGAATGTAGTGTAGACGCTCTTTGTCGACAGAAGCTTTGTCGACAGTATCTGTCGACAAAACTTCTGTCGACAAAACTCTGTAGTCTAGACGTACCCTTAGAGACTAACAGAAATATCATGTGCTTTTGTTGGTAAAACCTACTTGATCACATAGAATTATAGAACACTAGAACTGGAAGGGACCTTGAGAGGTCATCAAGTCCAGTCAAGTCATAGCAGGACCAAGCACTGTCTAGATCATCCCTGATAGATGTCTATTCAACGTGCTCTTAAATATCTCCAGTGCTAGAGATTCCACAAACTAGCAGTTTATTCCAGTGTTTAACCACCCTGACAGGAAGTTTTTCCTAATGTCCAACCTAAACCTCCCTTGCTGCAATTGAAGCCCATTGCTTCTTGTCCTATCAGAGGCCAAGGAGAACAATTTTTCTCCCTCCTCCTTGTAACAACCTTTTAGATCTTTGAAAACCGCTATCATGTCCCTTCTCAGTCTTCTTTTTTTCTAAACTAAACAAGCCCAGTTCTTTCAGTCTTCTCTCATAGCTCATGTTTTCTAGACTTTTAATCATTTTTGTTGCTCTTCTCTGGACCCACTCCAATTCCTCCACATCTTTCCTGAAACGTGGTGCCCAGAACTGGACACAATCTTCCAGTTGAGGCCTAATCAGTGCAGAGTAGAGCGGAAGAATGACTTTTCGTGGCTTGCCTATTAATGCATCCCCGGATCATGTTTGCTTTTTTTGCAACAGTGTCTCACTGTTCTGATATATTTTGGTTAGTCTCTAAGGTGCCACAGGACCACTTGTTTTTAAGGTAACAGATCAACATAGCTACCTGTCTGAGATTGATTTTAATATTTCTTTTGGATGGGCTGTGGAGGGTGAGGTGGGGGAGGATTCCTGTACACCAGTACAGAACAACACCTGCTGCCTGGGAGAGTCCAGCAAGCAGGGGGTGAAGTGTCTGACTATTGTGAAGGCAGCCAATGGGTTCCGCAGCTTGCTTGGAGTTAGAGCTGCTAGACTGATGGGGACAGTAGGAAGGTAACCACTTCCCCACCAGGGGTGTTTTAGGAAGTGCAGGACGTGGTCATATTGCCATAATTTGGGGCACTGCCAGGAGAGCAGGTAAGAATAAGACCTGTACTTATCTGCTGTCCCAATGGCATCCAAAATGTTCAATGCCCTAAGCAGCCACGTTGGCTGCGTATGCATAGGGACGGCCTTAGCGGTTAACCGGTCTGGTCTCCTGCTATGAGTTTTTCAATTCTTAGCTAATGCATGCAGTTTTGGCAAGACCTGGTATTTGGCCTGCCAGCATCACTCATTCAAAGACAATCAGGGGGGATGATGTATTTGAAAACCTAACGGCTCTTTAAAGGTCCATTAAAATGCTGGGGAACAGCGAAGGCAGCAGTCCCTTTGTGCACAGCACCTGTAGTTCGTGTCAGATGGAAGGCTTCCCATGGAAGCATCTGAATGACGTCGGAGTGATGGACTGGATCTCGGAAGACCTGGGTCAGTGGCAACAAGTGTCAGAGGGGAGCTAAGTTAATCTGTATCTGTAAAAATGAGGAATCTTGTGGCAGCTTAAAGACTAATAGATCTATTTGGGCATCAGCTTTCATGGATAAAAACCACTTTGTCAGATGCGTGCCCATGAAAGCTGACTCCCAAATAAATTGGTTAGTCTTTAAGAATGTATCTACACTGCACCCTTAGCTCAGTAGCTTATTTCAAAATAGCTTATTTTATAATTTGATGCTGTCTGTACAGCTCCAAATTTCAAAATAAAACGCTATTCTGAAACGTTGCTTAATCCTCGTGGAACGAGGTTTACAGGGACATCGGAATAGCGAGCCCATTATATTTTGAAATAACAAGCTTGTCTGAAAGATGCGGATTAGCTATTTCGGGATACCAGAAGTATCCCGAAATAATGCTGCAGTGTAGATGTGCCCATAGGTGCCACAGGACTCCTCGTTGTTTTGGCCCTGCAACAGATGTAGGCAGTGCCTAGTTTAAAGAGTGCCACATCTACTTCGAAGAAAACTCCCCTGTGGAAGCAGGCCTGCTTGAAAACAACTAAGCCTATTTCACAACCTTCTCCTTGGATTTAGAGCAGAAGACCTTGACCCAACTTGACCAAGCACAATATGTGCTGCAAGTGGGTGTTTTAATTCTGGCTTTTTCTCTTATCTTTGTCCTCTTTACACCATCGAATCAGAGAAATTAGAGCTAGGAAACATATATAACATTATCAAGTCTGTCCTCCCAGGGCTGAACACAAGAGTATTCCCTATAGAATACTTTCTATTGCTCTGTCCAGTCAAGTTTTAAATGACCTGTTTGATGGGGGGCCCTGTGGGAATCTGTTCCACAGTTTAATAGATTGTGATTGACAAAAGCGTCCTATGGTTAGCATCCCCTGGGAGCTAAAGCAGGGATTACTCACGCTGATGGTTTATAGCCAAAGGAGAATGGATGTTAATTTAAAACCATTGTTTAAAAAAATATATTGAAAGTGATTTTAGTACTTATGAGGCCTGCCAGATTGACAACCCTGGAGAGTGATTTTTCTCTGCCCTCAGAGCAGGGACAACAGAGAAATGATCACCCCACACAGTGAGTAGTTAATGCTACAGTGCCTACCGCCTGCCAGTCTTCCTGATCCCAGACCTGAGGTGATCACCTCTAGGGGTGAACTCACTGTTCATATCCATGCAGATTCTGGGCTTTGCAGCTGCGAAGTCCATCAAATGAGGCCAATTGATGCTGGTTTCAGGGGGAGGAGGAATTACTCATGTGGCTAGCCAATCACTGGGGACAGGACTGAGGCCCGCCAATTCATTTTATTATAGATTACTTAACAGCTGTCAGATGATAATGACTTGCAATTTAATGACCTGATTCCTGATTAGCAACTGTAAACCTCTGTACAGTATTGCATAATCCATGGAGCCATCTCAGTCCTTCAACCTCCGCTGCTTCCCCACAAAAAAGTCTCTTTTCAGAGCAGCTGACGTGTACCCTTCAGTTACTTCTCCCACCTTTTTTTAAGGGCACATCTTTAAAATGTTCACCTGTGCAATCCTATAGTCTAAGTGTCTTTCAATGATCAATCACAGACAGATTCATTTTTATGGGAAAAAAGCTTTGCCTGGGACATGCCTGCCGGTTTCATACCAGTCATTATTTCTATATGTGTTTCAGTAGATGTCATCCCACTTGGTTGCCTCAGGGGAAAAAAAAGTTTTCTTTCTTTGTTTTGTAAACTTAATATATCAAATGAAAAAGCACTTGGGTACTCTTCTTTGGCCACAGACTCGACCCTTAATATATGATGAATGGTGTCATACTCCAGGAGTAAGGTCCCCTCAACTTCATGGACTAGTCTTGGAGAAAGTTACTACTCAGTGAGTAATGGCAAGAAGAATCTGGCCTATCTTAGTACACCATGGAACACTTTTCCTCTCAGGATCTGAAAACTCGTTGAGTGTGAATGAAGCTGTTTGTTACCCTTCTGAGGTTGATGTAATAACCACTTCACATAAATGGAAACAGAGGCACCGAGCACTTCCATGACTTTTCCAAGGTCGTGCAGTGAGTGGTAGAACTTGGAATAGAACTCATGGCCTTAGCTGTCAGGCCAGATTTTGGGCCTGAAACCAATGGGAGTTAGATGTCTAAATACCTTTTTGTAACTGGCACTGCTCGTTTATGCTAGTCACTAGATGCCATCTATAGTGTGTAGGATAATGTTTTTCATGGTGTAACTCCACTGAAGCAATGGAATTGCATCTTAAATTAATTTAATCCCTTTGTCAAAGACTTGAATGAAAATATTTATTTGCAAAATGGGCTAATGTGGATCTCTTGAATGTCTTTACAATGCTCTCCAAACGATCTCTCCTATGATGTACTACACATCTTATATTACAAAGTCAATTTACAAAACAAGCCAACATTATACATTTATCCATAACACTTTTGGGTGCCAAATGTAGTAATTGGTGAAAACTCTTTTTGTTTTATATTTCTGGATTGTAAAACAAAAACAAAAAAATGCCTGTAATGTTACAATTGCAGCTTTTTTTTGCAATTAATTTCCTAGGTTTGTTTTTGAAAAGCTAAAAAGAAAAAATAATCCTCTAGTCTAATAAGTGCCTTCCATCAGCCTGTCGCCTATGTACTGTATATCTAAAACCGTATATGCTACTGGTAGAATGTCCTGGTCACTCTTGAAACATGAAGTCAAGAGTGACAAAGCTCATCGCTATGGTCCAGAGCAAGATCTCTGCAGCAGCCTCTCTGAGAAGATTTTATAGATCTCTGATTTGTATCCTCACAGACTGAGTCATCTGCAAGAGGAATGAAAGTGTATTGTTTCTGACATTTTTTCTGACATTGTTACTTTGACATTTCTCTATCCCACATTGTTTTCCTACTCACTGACCCACAATATCATAACAGTCTGGATCAAAGGCTGCAACTAGCCTTAAATTTTGTGCTCTGATGAGCCTTCACTTCAGTTTAGGTTAGTGAACTGTCAAGTAAGTACCTGCCTTTAAAAATCAGAATGCATTAGACAGACATCACTCGAATCCTGATGAGTGGGAAATCATAACTGAGGCACAAGGCAGGGCTCTGTACTGCTGGTATTGCATTATTCAAGAGACAAATCAATAAAAGGTTCTGAGCTTGGGATCATCCCATGTCCTCTTTCTACCTTTTAAGGAGGTTAGCTGTGTAAGCTTCTGGTCACCAACCCGGTTGCTAGTCAACTAAGAACTTAATAGAACTAGGTGGGGAGAGGGACGAGTTGTGTCCCAAAACTGCTGAGTTGTCTGATCTTTGTTAACGTCTGGGTGCATTCAGCTGAGTTTTGGGGGTATTATAAGAACTCAGGCCAACCTACGTGTGCAGTTCAACAAGATAACAATGCATAGGACAACAAGATAGCAATGCAACGGACAGAGTGTTGGAGAGATACAACTCCTGAAAGTCGCATCTGATGCTGCAGATCCATGACATGCCTGCACTTGGAGATACCAGACACTCTGGCGTTCCAGTTGTTCGGCATCAGTTTTGAAAATGCCATTCATTCAAGGTGTGCGGAGTGCTGCAGCACTGCAAGGATTAAGGTCTGATGCCTCCCCATGCTGAGTGTTGTATAAAATAAAGTGCTTCCTGGAGAACGGCCGAACACATTCACCTGCAGTGACAAAAAGCAGATTTGGCAGTGTGAGATGCCTTCGTACTGGAACACTCACTTGCTCGTTGCTTAATTGGTAATGAAAGCGATGCTGGGGCTCAAGCAGTTTTTCTACGTTCATAACTGATGTGCCAAGCCCAGAGATGCAGGAACTAGAATTGCCAAGCCTAGTGATGCAGTCCTGGCACAAGTTAAGCGATGTCTCCTGGCCATAGCACTGTGAGATCACCTCCCAGACAGCAAAGGATGGGGGGCTGGCATGGGTCGCGCTATCGTGCTTTAGGAACAGAAGGAATGGGGGCTAAAGCTGGGGACAGGGAGCTAGCCCTCCTGGGCTCTCTCTCGACTCTGCCACTAACTCCTTGTTTGACCTTGAATAAATCACTACATGCTCTGGGCCCACCGCTTCGGTGTGAGGGAGACGCAAAGGGGGCAATTGCACCAGGGCCTGGAAATTCAAAAGGACTTGGTTCTCCCGGCCACTGCTGCTGTTACAGTGAGAGCGGAGGCAGCTGGAGCCCAAAGCCCTTTAAATCGCCACTGGAGCGACCCACGACACGCTCCAGATGGCTCTAAAGGCTGGAGGGGGCTGACAGGGCGTGCTCTGGGTGGCGCTGAGGGCTGGCTGCCCCCAGCCCCACCCCTTCTGGGAGTACAGAGATGCCATCCTCCCATCTTGCCAGGGCCCTGGCATGGCTGTTGGCTCCTTTGTCCGTGCCTCACCTTCTCCATTTGTAAATGGGGATGCTCTTTATTCTGACCGGCTTCCTGGAGGTGCTCTTTATTCATTCAGATTTATAAAGTGCTCTGGAATCATGCAGTGTAAGGTATCAAGCAAGTGAAAAAAGCTATCACTGGGCTAGATCCTGCAGCTCTTTCCAGTCAAAGCTCCCTTTGACTGCACCATTATTATACTTCTGTGTGGATGTGAGCTCCTTATGGGCTGAGCAAATTATGCTGCTCCTTCCAACTGACCAGTCTGCTTGGCTCAAACGGAAACATTGCATGCTGGGATGTGTAGTTTCCAAAGCAGTTGCAGAATATGGTGTGGAACTTCCCAGCTTGCGTTTGGCCCATGGGTCACACTTACAAAAGGAGACTAGATAAAGGAATAGAAAATACTCTGTAGGGAATCTTCACCCACTGGAATGAGGAATGAATTAGTTAGGACCGTCTCTGACTTTTGAATATTTCTTCGTGCAAAAGAATCGACTGATGTGAGGGGTTTCTTCATTACCATTGCCCTTTGGACATGATAACCCCCAGAAGAGTCCCCACCCTGCCATTGGGCACAATCTGCCTGGCATTAACAAGGGCTTGGGCAGCCCACCAGGCAGGTAAGAGTTTTTTCACCTCCGCTTCAAAGTTACATGTTGCTGCTAGCACAAAAAAGTAACTTCAAAGCACACGGTATATAAAAAAGCAAGCAAACAGGATACAAATAATAGAAAGAGAAGAAAGCGACCTAAAGAAGAGCTTTCTGGTAGCATATCTGTATTACTCAGTTGCTTCACAGGGCAGGCTCTGTAGCAGTTCATGCAGTGACGTGCCTTTGATTCATCTTGAAGAGTGGGTTATTTCAGCACTCAGTTATTTTAGCAAATGCAGTGAGAGCACATATTTACGTGATGGGATTGTCACTCTCCCAGTGGGTAGCTTGTTGCTGGAAGAAAACAATTACTCATTGCTGCTGAATTTTTCCAGTCTACTGGAATAGCAGAGATTAGCCTACAGTCGCCATTTCCATTTCTAAGACATAGTACTGTGTCATCTTCTCACGATGGCTGTAGCCTGCTAATGTAAGAGATGGACTCCGGGGCTGCATGGCTCATTTCCATCGTGTAACACCAATGGTTCTATGAGAGACCATTAAAAGTGCTGAGGTGCAGCATCAGATGCTTAATAATAAAAATAAAGGAGAGAAAATAAATATCCCCTGTTAAGCTTGGATGAAAGAACAGGCTACCCTAAGAAGAGTAGGACCTGTCCTATGTCATGATGCATGCTTTTGGGGTCCTTTGCATCATCATCATCTCTTTCATCTGCATTCAACAACAACCTTCCTAGCCTGTCACGGTTTTTCTCCTAGAAAGACAAACGTGGAGTCTTAACCCTACCCAAGTCCCAGCAACAAGCAGTCCTCCCTAGCAACTACTTTTTCACCCTCATCCCACTTCCAGGTGCCAAAACCTGTCCAGCACAGTAGTGTCAGGTTCACTGACCCCTTTCCCAATTGCTGAAGGCTTATTATGATTCACAGGGTAAGTTGCAGTTGTCTGCCTCAGGCCATGGCTACACTAGGAAATTATTTTGGAATTAGTAAATTTGACTTAATAACTCCTGATTTAATAAAATCAAACTAGCATATTCACACTACAGGGAAGCCTCAAAATCAGTCTGATGAAGGCTCTGTTAATGTGGACGCACTACCTTGGATTTAAAGCCCCAAGAAGCATTGGGAAGTAATTAGTTT
Source organism: Pelodiscus sinensis (assembly GCF_052426305.1). Taxonomy (NCBI): domain Eukaryota; kingdom Metazoa; phylum Chordata; order Testudines; family Trionychidae; genus Pelodiscus; species Pelodiscus sinensis. Next base: position 33,539,076 of record NC_143065.1, read on the forward strand.
GAATGACTTTGGGGAGTAGTGACTTCAAAATAGCAGCACTGGGGTTTGCACACTGCCGCTATTTTGAAATAACTATTTCGGAATTAGCATTACTCGTGATGAAGAGCAGGAATACAGATTTCAAATTAATTGGTAATGTGGACGCTCTGCTTACAAATGTGGGGTTATTTTGAAATAAAGTCCTAATGTAGACCAGGGCTCAGTTCTCTACCCATCAGACTTCTCACAGGACCTTGCTAAAGCAATGACGGAGTGCTGGACAAGGTCTGCAACTGGACTGGAAACCAAAAGGCCTTTGAGCAGAAATTGGTTTCTCACTCATAGTGTGTTACCTTTGCTGTTGCTCTGCCTCGCCAAGGTATACCATATTGATATAAACTCTAATTGTGTGTGGGTGTTTATCCCGGAGGGGCAAACAACCAATGGCAGCAGTAGATTCTCTACCTCTTCGTTTCTTCAAATAAAGGCTGAAAGCCTCTCTGGAAGATGAGCTTTAGACAAACATAAGTTTTGGGGCTCAACAGAGGAGTGAGTCGGAGACATCGGCCTGTGCTGTGGGAGAGGTCAGACTGATGATCTAATGGTCCCTTCTGGCCATGGGCGTCAGGTAACATAGGCAAGGGACGGCATTGCCTTTCCAAACCTGCTAACACTCCCACCATACAGGAAGGCTGAGACAGTGGCGCAGCTGCCCAGCCAACAGGCGCTCCAGCCAGCTGGGAATGCTGGGACTGCAGTTCAGCTGCCCTGCTGACCAGCACTCCAGTCAGCCAGGAAGCGTCGGACTCTACCACTCACTGGGAGAGGGGAAGCAAGCGGATCTGGGATGCTCTGGGCTGGGGACAGTAGCCAGGGGTGAGGGCTGGCCACTGCTTGGCTCCATGGGGAGCGGGCTAGTTGCAGAAGGGACGGGGCCTCAGGTGGATGGGACGGTGCTGGAGCTTGCCTCCCTCAGCTGGGCGTTCACCCATCGCCCATGCTTGTAGCCTTAAACTCTGTGAAGCTATCCATGGCCAATGCTGTGGCATGAGGAGAGTTGTTTTCTCCTAGCCTGTTGCCAGTAGACATTTGGGCTGCATAGAAAGGTGTGAGGTGCACTGTGACTTTTTCACAGGCTGCTTTGTCACTTGTAAGTAAACCTGAAAGAAAAGCCACGAGGCAGGTCACGGAAAGTAAGCATATCTCGCGTGAGGAGGGTTTCACAGACAGCTGGTTTGAAAGCACCTGAAGCGCAAACGCTGCATGGTAGGGTTACCGCAGCAACTGTATCATACTGTAGTGCTTTATAGCCAGAGTCCCCTGAGAAATTTCAGACTTTTTCAAGCATGCTGTTACAATTGTTCTGTGACATTTGAACCGACCTGTCAGCAACCAGTGCATCATTAGAAATGCAGCCAGCCCACGATGTAGAAGAAAGAGAGGATGGGGAAGTCTGCCTTGTGCAGCTCCTGTGTGAAGGTAGCAATGCTGGGTCAAGTTACAGGAGCATCAGAGAATGATTTATTTATTTTTTTACGTCTCAACAATTCTACATGTGTGTGCATGGGTGTGCACATACACCCGCCCATGCATGCTCTCCCCCTGCTTGTGCTGCACTTTCTTTAAATGTCACCTTTGCAGTTTTCGGTCTCCTTTATGTAAAAGAAAAAGGGAAAATTATCCATAGTAAGAAATTGAGGCCCAGGTTTTAAAAAATGACCAGTTATTCTGGGTGCCTCAGATTTTGGGTCCCCAACTTCAGGTATTTGAAAGGTGCGTGATTTTCAGAAAGCACTGCATAACCTGCCCTTAGAAAATCTGGCCTCTAAGATATCTTTCCAGTTGGTCTCCCAAGAATTAAGGTTTCTTGACACTTGAAAATTGATAATGCCCAGGGCTGCAGTTAAAGTGGTTTATTCTGTTTAGCTTAAAAATGCCAAATACCTAGAGTGATACAAGGCTCGCCCTTCAGTTTGACCGGATTAAGGGGAAACCAAACTTCTCTAACTTTCACCTGTGCCTATCATGCCTCCCAGCAGTCATGATGAAAATCTCTCTAGTGACACCAGCAGGAATCTGTTGTGACCTGTCTTCTTGCAGGATTGGTGACCGTTATCCACTGATAAAAATGGGCAGGGAAAAATTAAATTCCCTGCTTTCCTGCAGTGGTACCTGCCTGTTGCTCTGTAAGTCAGATACACAGCTACTGCCTCTACCAGATTCTTCCACAGCCCTTTAACCGCTAGCACTCTTTAGAAGTCTAGCTATTCCCAGTTTTGTAAGTGCATAAATTGAGGCAAGGTGAGGTGAATTTACTCACCCAGGTCACACAGTGGATCAGTGGCAGAGCTCGGAATAGAAGCCAGTTCTCTTGACTGCTAGTCCCAGGCTCTGACCATTGGACCAAACTGCCTCTCTATGCACTCTGCCCTGAAATAAGCTTTAGGGTGATCTTTGTACAGGATGAGGGCAACCCAAGTGCCAGCACGATTTAAACGCACACACAGCTGAATAGAAGGGAATGGGTACCCGTGTTCCCTGTAAGCTGAGCACTTGGGCAGCCCCCAGGAGAAATTCAAATGCTACCCACCTGAATAGCAGAGCTCTGGCAGCATGTGTTTCTAGTGGTGGTGCATATACACACATGCCTCAGTGCACATAACTACAGTTAATCCGCACATGGATGAAAAAAATTAGAGGGAACAGTGTAAGTGCTGAGGTTCTAGTCTGGACATTGAAAAGTCTGGCAATTGCAGGATCACTGGATCCGTCTATAAAATAATTGAGCCAGACCAGCCTTTAGAACTCCAAAAATAGCCATTTTAAAAGTATGTCATCAAAGGATCACACCCTCCATATGTTATAAATACTTTGGCCCTTCCTTAAATAGGGGCATCGTTTGCTCTGGGACAAGAGGGGCAGTTATCCCCTCCCTGTGACCTGGCTTTGTTCCCCAAAAACTTTTCATAGGTCCATATACTTTACTTTTTGCCCCCTGCAGAGTTTGCAGGATTTAATATAATTGTATATAACATTCTGTGTGCCGACACAACTTCCTCGCAACTCCCCCCTCCCCAGATTTTTCTGAAATGATGCCTGAGTCTTAACATTTCTCTCCCGTAGCTCTGGCCAGCCAGATTTGCACATGCTTCTGAACTGTATATACATGTGCTAGAAAGCAAGCCACATATCATAGCATAACAGCTGCAGACCGTCCTGCTGTGTCAACATTGCTCTTCTCCATTTCTTACAAACTTTAATTTTTCGACCCACGTATATCTCCATATCCGCACAGACCTGCTCTCTAATCTCCCTTTTGTTCCTGGAAAGGGCTGACGTCTGAAACACAAAACAGAAGCTCGCAAAAGATGTGTGTCATGCTGAGGAAATCAAACCCGCGATGTTCGGCATCTGCCTTGCATTTGAGGGTTATTCTTGCCTTGCGTTTGGAGTGTGTGTGTCCCCCCTCACATCCTTGTCTCCTGCCAAGTGGAGAGAGACCACCCTGGTGGATGCAGTTACAGAGATTATTCATTACTGGGAGCACTCACTGTTAGGTTAGAACTGAATGTTTTTTCAGTATGGTGGTGGGGTCGAAATAAATCCTGATATGGCTGCTGGCATCAGCTTAATAGGCCTGGTGCTCACATGCCATCTGAACAGGGTAAAGGGCATCCTTTTTGAGAAGGCTATTTTTGGAGGTTACAGACTCTGCCTCTTCCATGTGCTGTGCAATTTATAAAGAGGAATACTGTCTAGTATGGCTCTTAGATGGGATTTACACCATTCCCGAATGGTATTGTTTGGTTGAAAGCATGTTGGGCATTACAGAATAATACTCTCACGCTAATCGCATTGGGTTTCTCCGTGGCAAAATCGTTACCTTTTAGTTGCATTATTTGGTTGTTTTTCTCTTTTTGCTATTCTTTATCCTGCCTGGGCTTTTGCTGGGCAGTGGCTCAGCAAATAAGAGTTCATATTAACAATGACTGAGCAAACCACATGTTGGTTGAGCCATGGCAACATTTGCAGGGCAATAGAGGCATTCGGAAAAAAAATCAGTGGCAGGGTCAAATGGCAAAGTTAATGGGGTAACGTGTAACCCCCATGGGAAGCCTCAGCTACAAAACTGAGCTCGGCACTTCTGCTCCTCAAGACCAGAAAGAGTGAGGGTGCCATCGAGTGAAGCTGCTTGTGTCTCCTGACTGAGGGAGAGGGAAAGGACGGGATTGTATATCCAAACATCTTGCTTCGATCCGCTGTCGAACCAGTAGTCCCTCTCAATGTTAAGCTTCAGCCACATTTCTTTGAAGACATGAGCTGGCAGGTCCACCCTCTCAGGTGAAAGCTGAGCATTGTGGCAGTCAATGGAAAGGACAGAGGCTAAGGGGAGGAAGAAAAATTGAGCGAGCACCTGTTCCCTGTAGGATGGAGACACGTAGTGTTAACAACCGAGTTCTCTGTGCAACTTTGGTAGTTGGTTCCCTCAGTCACCACGCTCCCGCCTCATGTTTGCGTAAGAGGCATCCCAGCTCTAAGAATTTGGGCCAGAATCTTGTTGCAGACTTGAGTTCTTTTGTTTCTGTGCATTCTCTTGTTCCGGTCCCATCCCACGCTCGATCACTAGGTCCTGACATTGACCAGCCTTGGTTGATTGGGCTAAGGCAACACCATGTGCCAGCAAGAACTATGGTGTTCCATTAAGTGGTGAGGAATCACTGCCAATATGGAGCAGCCATGCTCTGGGCCCAGAAACAGAGCAGCTCACATCCACCTCAGGGGTCTGCTCCTCAAGGAAACGATCTTTTCCAAATCCAGAGCATGACCATGTACAACTCTCAGTTCTGCTATCAGTGACAGATCCACCAGGGGGAGGGAGGAGATTGAGTGGAAGGGGGGAGGGTGAAATAATTTAGTTTGTTTCATTTAGGGTTAGTCTACCTACAAACTGGCTGAAAATTCCATTCGGTATGGAATTCACTCTGCTCTTCATGTGCATGTCTCTATGTGTTTGCTCTCATTGCGGAATAAAGGTGTCCTGTTTCATTTCAGGTAGCCAGCTTTATAAACACTCGCAATACTGACAAAACATGAAGGAAAGCTGACATAGCTAGAGGTGGGCGAGGAAACCTGAATATCTGTGTCACAGGAAATGTCAGGATTTTAAAATGTTTTTTTTTCCCCAAAATGGAGCATACACACATCAATTCTAAATTTCCAGCTAAATGAATCAAACCAATATAGATTATATTATACGAGATGATTTACCTGGCGCTGCTTGGGTCCTTAATTCATTTTTGTTTTTTAGAAAATAAAATGAAAATGTCCATGCTTCATTTGAATAATTGCTCTGGGATTGTGATGGGGATGAGAGATTTAGTAGGCAGGCTGCCTCAGGGAGAGCCTACTCCAACCCACTGTCCCTGCAGCAGTGTGGGGCCAGATAAAAAGCACTTCTTCATGGCCACTGCAGCTCCAGCAGGCACAGCTGAGGGAGGGATGCGTCATGGGGAAAAATGAATGGGTGCAAAGCACCCACCACTTGCAGCCTCTCCCCCTGCACCTCTTGTGTGCCAGTGGCCCCATGCTTACCAACTCTTCCCCCTTCCTCCCAGCACTGCTGGAGCATGGCAAACAGCTGATTCCCAGTGTTCAAGCTCCAGGAGGGAGGGAAAGGAGTAGGGTTGCCAAGTGTCCGGTTTTGAACCAGACAGTCCAGTATTTGAGCTTTCTGTTCGGGAAACAAATGGAGAAAATAGAAATGTCCAGTATTTTCTAAACAAGATGTAATGTAGATTGTGATGTCATGTCAAGTGTGTCCGGTATTTTTGTTGAAACCATCTGGCAGCCCTAGAAAGGAGTGGGGTTGGGACATGCTCAGTGGGAGGAGGTGAGGCAAGGGTGGAGTGGAGGTGGAGCAGAGGCAGAGGATTTGTGGAATGGTGGAGCTGGGGAGCAGGGTGGCCCTGGCGGGACCCCATTTTACCTCCCCTAGCCCAGTGCAATAGACCCGTTCAGTCCTAATGTTTCTTTCAGTCCTGTGTGTACGTATGATTGACTGCTGCTTAGCCATGCTTCAAAGAGTCTGCATCACAACACGCAGAGAGCTAATACTGCCTGGGAAATCCCACTGGGAAAAGAACTCTAAAGCCGCAGCACAAAGGTTTCTAAAGTTACTTAACAGACTTTATGAAGTGCTATTAAGCCCCATAAAGGAATTTGTATTGAGCTTGGACTTTGTTTATATTGAAGTTGGTTGCTGGCATACTTCCTTCAGCACTTGTGTGCTTAGCCAGAATGTTTATGGGGGAGAAGTGGTTCTTGTATGGCTGAAGAATGCCGTCTGCCTTTAAGGTGTATATGTGTCTGTCTGACCTAACTTTATAATCTCATATTTTAAGGCACCTATTGCGTTGTTATCTCTGTACCAGACATGGTTAATTACGTAGACCAAAATATGTAATAGTAGGTAGCTCTCTAGTCTAGCAGAAAAAGGCATTTGTTGGATGCTGAAGCTGGAGAAATCCGGAATAGAAATAAGGTGCACATTACTAATGGTAAGGATAATTAACCCCCTGAATAACTTACCCCAGGGATGTGACAGATTCTCCTTTACTTACAGTCTTTCAATAAAGACCAGATATCTTATGAAGCTCAGACTAGATGCTTGCAATTTTCTCTTCTGGCCTTAAAATCAATGAATTCCCTAGGCTGCTCACTTTTCTCTGCCTTCCCATAATTTCATTGTTTTTGCAATGGATAAAAAAATCATAACTGGGGAAAGATGTTAGTAAAAAATAAAAGTGAGTCTTGCATTTCAGCCTGAACAGTCAGGGGTCGGCAAAGAGTCTCACAGAAGAGAACTTCCACTTTGGTGTCTGAATTCCCATTCACTTCCCCTAGATTGCCAAGGGGTTCTGGTTCTTTCCTGTTGTGGTTTTGCTGTGTTGGTCTGCTTGTGATCACTCCTTCTCTTGCAGGTCTCTCTTCATTTTGCATGCATAAATTAGATCCATCAAGAGAGTATGGAAAGTAAAAAGAGGGACAAGTCCTCAGCTCCAAAGCTGGATTAACCCCCCAGTCCTTGCTGTGAAATTATCTGAGGAAAAAAAAGGTTGATTCTGTGATGTTTGAATGAGGCAGGGGAGGATCCATTCAGTTGGCTGAAGGCTTGAGTTGCACAATGTTGTCACACAGACATAACTGAAACCCCTTTCTAAGGTCCATGACACTTCACAGAAGCTTTTATCATCCCATCAGACTATGAATGGATGGTCTGAGTCCTGTCAGGACTGGAAATGGGCTTATTACAGCACTAAAGTGTATGTCTGTCATACCTATGTAATCCACACACCCTGCTGATTGTGGTTTACTGTCCCATGTAATGGCACTTAGCCCACTTACAGACAGAAAGGAAATGAGTTTGCTCTACAGCCTTAACTGAGAGCCAGCTGGTTTTTAGCTCAAGCTGTAGCAGCTCATGCACTAAGCTCCAAAGGTCCTGGACATTACACAGTCTCTATCACCATTGTATCTAAGTGCTTCACAGTGTTTAATGTGTACTCAAAACACCCCTGTGAGAGAGGGCCTTGCTATTATCCCATATTAGTGATGGGGGAACCAAGGCACAGAGAGGCTAATTGACTTGTCTAAGGTGATTCAAGTCATCTGTGGCAGAGCAGTGACCTGAACCCAAGTTTGAAGCTAGTGTCCCAATCACTGGAGAATCCTACCTTTGTGAGAGGGGCTGTTTTTGTGATGTCTCCATTACAGTGGGAGTCGGAGGCACATAGCATCTCAGAAATGGAATTTTTTTTTTATTCATCTCAGCTTTGCAGCACCAACAGGATCAGAGATGTGTCTGAACTTTGGGGTGTTTAAGGGAACCAAGCAAGCTTTGAAGTTTCCCCATCACAAGCTGTATAATCTGGCAGCTGCTTTCACTGTCTGTTCCAAAGGCATTTCACTGCTGGCAGAAACAAACTGGTTTGGCAGATTAATTAATATGATTCGCCCAGGTAGTTTTTACATCCCCCTGCATTAATTTCCTATTGCTAATGTTAGGGTGAAGGGCTGTCTTGGTTTATGGAGACTTTCTAATTTGTTAGGAGAGTCCCTATGTTCTGGCCTCGCTTACTGAGAGAGATTGACATGGACAGTCCGGTATTTTCACCTCCTGTCCGGTAAAAAAAATCATAAAATACCGGACAGCTAAAATGTCTGGTATTTTCTGATTTTTTTTCCCTGCCAGGAGGTGAAGATATCAGACACCTGGCTACCATATGACACACTCGGCAACCAGGCCCAGCCCCCGCCTCTTCCTCCCCCAGGCACCTGGACCCTCGCCCCGCTTACCTGGTTCCACAGGGAAGCTGCCTTCTGGCTCTGAAGAAGAAAACAAGATGGCCACCTGCAAAAACCCTAAAGACATTTCTTAAAGGGGCCATGCTGTTTTAATGCCGTTTTATTTTTTGTATTTTTTTTTTGCTTAACTCTCGGAGACCCTTTTTTGCTCAACAACTTTGGTCTCCCCTTTATTTTTCCCCAACAGAATTTTTACCTGGGTGTTTGGTTGTTTTGGGGGTTTTTTTTTGGTGGGGGGGGCGCATGTTCAGTATTTTTGGTTAAACCATTTGGCAACCCTATTTCCAGTAAAATCACAGCCTCTCTCTGAGTCAGAGAACTGTTACCTAAATCGGACAATGGGCTCAACCCCCAGTCACTGTTACAGAGAGAAAGGAAATGAGAGGGTGCAGAGCCCACTGCTCAGCTATATTATGTTGACGTTGAATTTTCACCGTAATAGTCAGTGATCCCTTCGTACGATTGCTATCTCCAGTTGGAAAATGGGCCTGATGTCTTTTGCTGTAGAGGTGGCCATTTTATTGATACCGGCCTGCACATCCCAGCAAGTGCCCCAGACTTACCCAGCTCTCAAGATGCTCTCTCCTTGTTGGATTGTTAATTTGTCATCTTTATTATATTTCAGACACTTAAACCATTATTTTTAGTGATTTATTCTTCTTTGTAATTAGGTGTAATGGCTGGAATAGCTTTTCGATTACAATATGTTTCCCGTCAAGGCTAAGACTGCAGCCAAAGTTAGGGATTTTTATTTTCCCTTGTATCTCTGCATTTTTTAGTCTGACTCAGCTAAACAGAGGAGAAGGATCTGAACGTCTATGAACTTTGGGGATTTTGAGATTCAAACTTGGGTGTGGAAAGGGAGTTACTGAATGAGGTAACCTTTAAAAGCTTTAATAACAAGGAGACTTTTCGGCACATATATAACAAATATATATGGGCATTGCTGGCCCATGATGGTATATGTCACATTTGTAGATGTGTAGATTCCTATAGTATTGCTACTATGCCATCATGGGCCAGCAATGCCTCCCTTCCCCCCCCTTTCCCCCCCCTCCTCCCGCCATGCTCAATGACAAAACCGGACTGTGTCTGTGCAAAAGAATAAATGGTCACAAATCAGCCATCAAGAACAGTAACATTCAAAAAGCAGTAGGAGAGCACTTCCACCTCCCTGGACACTCTGGGTATGTCTACACTACTGGACAAAGTCAAATTAAGGTTACGACCAGACTACATGCCTCCGTCGCCAGAGGCATGTAGATTAGGCTACCAGGCATAGGAAAATGAAGTGGTGATTTAAATAATCGCCGCTTCATTTAAATTTACATGGCTGCCGCGCTGAGCCGATCAACTGTTTGTCGGCTCAGCGCGGTAGTCTGGACGCGCGGGTGTCGACATCAAAGGCATTTGTCGACCACCCAGGTATGCCTCCTGGGATGAGGTTTACCTGGGTGGTCGACAAATGCCTTTGATGTTGACACCCGCGTGTCCGGACTACCGCGCTGAGACGACAAACAGCTGATCGGCTCAGCTCGGCAGCCATGTAAATTTAAATGAAGCGGCGATTATTTAAATCGCCACTTCATTTTTCTATGCCTGGTAGCCTAATCTACATGCCTCTGGCGACAGAGGCATGTAGTCTGGACGTACCCTAAGATAGGCAACATCAGCTACGTTAATTGTGTAGCTGAAGTCGAAGTATCTTAACTTGGCTTTTGGTGCTGTCCACAGTGCAGGAAGTCGAAGGGAGAACACTTTTCCTTTGACTTCCCTTATTCCTTGTGAGAGCAGGGTTACCGGCATTGACTGGAGTGCCCCTCTCACTTCGAATTAGCTATCTTAACTAGACCCGCTAATTTGAACCCTGGAAGATCGAAGGTGGCAGCTTCAATCTCCCTCTGCAGTGTAGACGTACCCTCCATAACAAACTTTGCAAATTGCCATAGTTGAGCAAAAACATTTCAAAACCAGACTGCAGCGTGACACTGCAGAGCTGGAATTCATATGCAAAGTTGACACTATCAGACTGGGTCTGAAGAGAAACTGGGAGTGGCTAGCTCACTCCAAAAAGCATTTTTCTGCCTTTTGGTATTCACACCTTCTCATCAACTGTTGGGAGCGGGCCACATCCACCCTCATTGAACTGGCCTCATTAGCACTGGTCCTTCGCACAGTATTGTAACACTCCCATGTGTTTATATCCCTGACAAACTGAAATTTCCATATCGTGCATCTAATGAAGTGAGCTCCAGCCCACGAAAGCTTATGCCCAAAGAAATATGTTAGTTTTTAAGGGGCCACAGGGCTACTCGTTGTTTTTGCTGAAACAGACTAACACTGCTGTCCCTCTAAATCTAAAAGCATTGTGACTCTCAGTGTTGGGTAGGGTTGGATTTCTGGCTGGTAAATCTTACTGTTGAGCAAATGACAAGTTTTTTTATGAAAACACTAGGAATAAGAGACATGCCAGGATGCTGAAGTACAGGATTTATCCACTGCGGCAGCAGCCCTTGGAGCAGATTATTAATACTTTGCGCAGTCTGCCACGGAAATGCTGTGTTTGGCTGGAGGATTCTGATAGAATTGTCACAACCCCATTTGATTGTGTTTTATGCTACAGCAGCCAAAAAAGGGGCTGTTACTTCCGTAGTATCACACGTGATGAGGACTTGAAACAAAGCTAATAAAGTTACTTACCAAAAATTTATATTGATGTACATTTAAGGGGGTAGTTTATGGTGGTATTATGCACCATGTACTGAGTAATAACATGAGAGGATTCAATGATTCAAAAGCTAAACTGGCTCCTTATTTTAAAATACTCTTTACAAAGATGCTGCAGCTAGTATTCCAGCCATGTTCACACAGACTAACTCCCTGGTGCTTTCTTCAAACTCTTCCCTTCTGCAGCCTATGCTTTCCCCTCCAAGTTCCATGTAGGCTGCCACAATGGTGTGGAAACAAAATGAGGGCTCTAAAAAAGTAGAGCAAAATCCTTCCTGCCCTTGTCTTCATGAATCTTGCAAAGGGGGAACAAACTGCTCCCGTCCACATGCGATTATAGAACTATCATTCTGTTCTGAAGCTGTGTCGGGACCTGCTTGGGTTGCCATATGCACTTTCCTGCTGCTTTACAAAAAGAGTGCTATGTTCTCCCACTGAATATTTGCTGCCACAATCAGCATATACAATCCATTAAGTTTTAGTTTGCAGAACCAGACTAGATGGACCATCGGTATGTTAATTCCTATGTTCCTATTCTGCCCTAGTCCAGACGAGGGTATTCCAGATTCCTAAGAGCATAGCCTGTGTTCTGGTGAGATTTGCAGATAACAGAAGTTCAGAAAAGCTTCCAATCATTGGTGTCAGTTCTGCCTGACCCTCTCACCCTTCTATGACTTGGTCATCACTGGTAAGGTTTTGCTTGGCCCCAAGTCAGAGTAACATTGCTAGGCAGTTTGTACTATTCACTCCTTAATACCTCATTTTCACAAGGAGTAACTCTTAACCTGGGTTGGGCAATATTTTTTGATGGGGAGGCCACTCCAAGAATTTGGAAAGTGGTCAGGGGCCATACTCTTCCATGATATTAATGAAGGAGGTGTGGGGTCTGGGATGGTGAAGGGAGCTTGCGGTAAGGAATTGGGATGCAGGAGAAGGTGTGGAGTCTGGGAGGGAGTTTGGGTGAGGAAATCAGTTGTGACCTGAGACAAGGGACTAGGTTGCAGGAGGGGGTGCAGGGGTTTGGGTTGTAACCTTGGGCAGGGGTTTGGAGTACAGGAAGGGGTGCATGCGGTTGTATTGTGACCTGAGGCAGGGGTTTAAGGTGCAGGATCTGGGAGTGGGTATGGGGGCAGAAGGTTTGGGTTATATGGAGTGGGGGAGCAGAGGGTTGGGGTGCCAGAGGCAGGCTCTGGCAGGGAGACTTACCTGCTTAACTTGCATTCAGCAGTCTTCTCAAGCAGACTCCCTTCCCTGCGTGCTCCACCCCTACACCGGCTGCAGGGGCCATGTGGTCTGAATAGCTGTGAGCCTGCGGAGGATGGTACTTTGCAAGCTGCCTGTTGACAATAGGCAGTGCCCATTGGCCAGTTTCCAGCCAATGGGATTGTGCTGCGGGCGGGGGCAGCATGTGAAGCCTTTCTCCCCTCTTCCAGGCTCTTAGCTATTCAAACAGAGCTTGCAGCCACTTTTCTCTGTGGCTTATGGGGGTCAGGTAGGGAGTCTGCCTGAGGCCCCCCCCCGTGTATCCAGGAGCCTGATCTGGTGGATTGGCAGGCTGGATGTGGCTTGCGGGCCGTATTTGGCCCAGGACTGCCGTAGCCCATGCAGCCTATCACCCTCTCCACAACTGTGATGAGTGGGGTTTATACTATGGAGCAGAATCTTCCCCCCTTAGGCAACCCACAGTCCCACCAAACCCTCCTTTTCCCAGCCTCTGGGGAATCTGTCTTCTGCAACACCCAAGAGTGAAAACTCGGAGGCTGCAATCAGCAGCACTTTTCTCCACCCCATTTTGACACCAACGTTGCCAACTTCTGCCACTCTGAGATGGGCTGCAGATGGAGGCCTTGGGACTGTACTAAGAGTTAATAAGAGAGCATTAGCCATGCCGAGAGCCGTGGGATTTGATATGCTTTAAAGATGCTTCAGAGGCACTTCATGTGGGAGTCTGAACGTTTCACATAGAGCTGGTCAGGAATTTGTAGTTTGCACAAAATCAAATTTTTGTGCGTGGGTGTTTGGAGGGGGGAGAGGGAATCTGCTGGCTTTGGAAAAGAGAAGGAATGATTTTTCTTGGAGGAAAATCAAAATAAAATATTTTGGTCTGGGGTCCATTCAGCCTGAATCGGAATTACTAGCTGTGTCAAAAGGATCCAAAACATTTTTTTCATATTAGGCCAATAAACTATTAAAGCTGCATTTCCATGTCAGTTCATGACCTTATGGGAATTTTATTTCAGGCACTCATTCTGTGCTGTGGCTGGAGCTCCCTGGAGGACTGCATTTCCTATAATTCAGTGTAGATTTCCTTCTGATCCTGCCTGAGTGATGCATCATGGGAGATTTAATCCAGGGAGCCTAGTGGATAGGGCGGAATGGGAGCATCATGCTGTAACCTCCATAAGACAGTGCGCCAGGGTGGGAAAATGGAGTAGAATGCTTAAATGACTTGGAATGAAGTGCTCTGGATCATTTCAACAAGTCAAAAGTTAAACATTTTGATTTGGGAAACGTCAAAATGTGTTTATTTTGATCAAGAAAGTTGAAATGATTTTCACTGCCCTTTCCAAACTGACTCTTTTTTAGAATTCTCATTCCAGGAAAAATGTCAATATTTCAACTCTTCATCCCGGTTTGGAACGCATACGTACGTCGAACTGTCAGAATTTTCCACATGATGGAAATTCTGAACTGCCCACAACTCTAGTTTCATGCAAAGAAATCAAGGGAAATGACTTGAAGTATGAGTGACTCATCTGCCGGTTAGGGGGAGAGGACTCGTGCTCAGGGCTATTTTGGGGAGAGGGATAGCTCAGTGGTTTGAGCATTGTCCTGCTAAACCCAGCGTTGTGAGTTCAATCCTTGCAGAGGCCATTTAGGGATTTGGGGCAAAAATTCATCAGGGATGGTACTTGGTCCTGCTGAGAAGGCAGGGGATTGGACTTGATGACCTTTCAAGGTCCCTTCCAGTTCTAGGAGATAGGCAATCTCCATTATTAAAAATTCATGGGCAGCATATTTTTGCTTGAACACCTTGATAAATAGGCTAAATGAAGACAAGAGAAACCAATGGCAATGAAGAGAAGGGAAATAAAAAGATGGCTTAGTTTGTGTACAACTTTGGGTAAAAATCCCCTTATATTTGTGTTCAACTCCTAAATATCTAAATGGATACACTCGCTCAAGGATTAAATTCCTGTGCATCAAGCAGTGAAAGATGATTATTAGCAGACCTACTGGATGAGTGAAGTTCTCACGTGAACACGTCTCTGATGCACTGATTAATGTCAATGGTGGATAGCAGACCTTTTTCATGAATCCATAATAAAGGAACACATCTCTATAAACATGTCACAGTCACTACTTACAAGCCATGCCACTCTGGTACCTATGCTGTTGATGAGGATCTGATCCCAAATCTTGTGGAGTGCAGGTATTAGAAAGGTGTATGTAATATAATTTCGTACACACCTGCCTGTCTGTTAGAGCTCTTTTTAATAACCCCATGAGAAACAAAATACAGGACTATGTAGCACTTTAAAGACTAACAAGATGGTTTATTAGATGATGAGCTTTCGTGGGCCAGACCCACTTCCTCAGATCAAATAGTGGAAGAAAATAGTCACAACCATATATACCAAAGGATACAATTAAAAAAAAAAGAACACATATGAAAAGGACAAATCACATTTCAGAACAGAAGAGGGATGCGGCGGGGGGGAGGGGGAGGAGAAGGAAGGTAAATGCCTGTGAGTTAATGATATTAGAGGTAGGGAAGGGTAGATGTCTGTGAGTTAATTGTATTAGAGGTGATAATTGGGGAAGCTATCTTTGTAATGGGTAAGGTAGTTGGGGTCTTTGTTCAGCCCCCCCGCGGAGAGTGTCGAATTTTAGCATGAATGGTAAAGAGGATTCAGAGGATTCCCTTTCAAGTGCAGATTTGAAAGTCTTCTGAAGTAGGATGCATGTGATTAGGTCATTGAGACAGTGTCCTTTCTGGTTGAAATGGCAAGAAACTGTTTTTTCTTTGTGATCCTGTCTAATGTCTGTTTTGTGGGCATTGATTCTTTGGCAAAGTGTCTGAGACGTTTGTCCAATGTACATAGCAGACGGACACTTTCGGCACATGGTAGCATAGATTATATTTCTGGATGCGCAGGAATATGTGTTCTTGATCTTATAACTCACTTGGTTAGGCCCAATAATGGTGTCAGCAGAGTGAATATGTGGACAAAGCTGGCAATGGGGTTTGTTGCAAGGGAAAGTACCAGGGTTGGTATTAGTGTGGTATGTCCTGTGGTTGTTGGTAAGAATCATCTTGAGGTTAGGTGGTTGTCTATAGGAGACTATGGGTCTGTCTCCCAGAGCTTCTTGGAGTTTAGTGTCCTGTTCCAGTATAGGCTGTAATTTATTGATAATGTGTTGGACAGGTTTAAGTTGGGAGCTGTAGGTGATGACAAGTGGTGTTCTATTGTTGGTTTTCTTGGGTCTGTCTTGTAGTAAATGGTTTCTAGGTATTCATTTGGCTCTTTCAATTTGCTTTTTTATTTCTCCGGGCGGGTAGTTGAGGTTTATAAATGCTTGGTAGAGATCCTGAAGTTTCTGGTCTCTGTCAGTGGGATTAGAGCAGATGCGGTTGTATCGAAGGGCTTGGCTATAGATGATGGATCGTATGGTGTGTGCTGGATGGGCGCTGGAAGCATGTGAAACAGTAGTTCCAGAGGAGGTTTTGTCTGTTGACCTTACTGTGCAGAAGGGGAAGTGAATGGAATGGGACCATACTAGTTATTCTTTGTTAGTTTTAAAGAGCAGCTGATCTCTGTGTCTGACACCTCTGGCATTATCAAATACATGGGCACTGTGCTACCTCTTCAAGAATTGCCATTAGAACAGTGGCTGTGATTTCAAGCTGTTGCTAACTTGGTGCTGAATGGCACTGAACACCTGTGAGCCATCTTCAAGTGTTATAAATTGCTGTTGCTCTAAGTTACTGGAGCTTCACAGATTCGCACTGGCCCCAGCATTGCTAGGAAAGTGTTTCCTTGAAATTGGTCCAAATGCCCAGGGCCCTCTGCTGTCATCACAGTTATCCCAGAATGCATCTTGCCATTTATTTCTGATAGCATGCAGGGTATAAAACCAAAGCAACCTTAAACAAATCAAACAAAAACAGGAGTCAAAGTGTGCTCTTGATGCCACCAGTGAAAATCAGCAACGTTTCTCTGGATTCATACTATTGTGCTCCAGTAGGGTGTATGCTACTTATGAATTGAACAAGTCTGAGCCACCAGTATGCCCAATAAAGGAAGTTAGGGTGCATGGCAGAAGGAAGCAGAGATGAGATCCTGGAAGCCTTACTCTGACATAATTCCTGCTGCTGTCAGCATAAATTCTGCCAAATTAAGGGCTTCCTGGTTTGGTTTCCTGTGCATGTGTAATCCACACACCTACGGTGAGCCTAAACTACATGGCTCCATCAATGGAGCCATGTAGATTAGGCTGATCGGCAAAGGGAAATGAAGCCGCGATTTAAATAATCGCGGCTTCATTTAAATTTACATGGCTGCCGTGCTGAGCCGACAAACAGCTGATCAGCTGTTTGTCAGCTCCGCGCGCTAGTCTGGACACTCCCACGCCGACCTGAAAGCCCTTTATCGACCTCCCCGCTATGCCTCGTAGGATGAGGTTTATCGGGGAGGTCAATAAAAGGCTTTCATGTCGACAGGGGAGCGTCCAGACTAGCACGCTGAGCCGACAAACAGCTGATCAGCTGTTTGTAGGCTCAGCGCAGCAGCCATGTAAATTTAAATGAAGCCGTGATTATTTAAATCGCGGCTTCATTTCCCTTTACCAAACAAACAAATCTATATGGCTCCGTCTACAGAGCCGTGTAGTTTAGACGTACCCCTAGTGTGGTTCACTGTTCCATGTAGTGGCACCTAGACCACAGCAACAGTTAAGACCAAAAGACCTCTACAGGACGGGCTGGGAACCAGCTGGCTTTTAGCTCAGAGGGTAGAGGCTCCTATACTCAGCTCCAGAGGTCCCAGATTCAAATCCACCTGGTGGCGGTTATATGTGGGTTGAATGAGTCAGGAGTTCAGTGTCCTAGACCGTGGTGAGGTTATTATGCCACAGTCCACTTACTTGGTGATAGGTTTGAATGTCCACAGAGATGTTACATCAGAGTCCTAAGCTCTTCTTCGAGTTTTTTTTTCTTCTAACCAATCTGAATGCCCAGGGCTCGCCAGCCGTGCGGTTCTGCGAGCTGAACATGCGCAGATCATGCTGCGCATGTGCAAATCGCGCGGTGCCGACTGTGCCAGCTTGTAATCTACTTGCCATGGGTGAGTAGATTACATGACTTGTCGAGCCCTGCGAATGCCCCTCGTGTGTGTGTGGCTCTAATCCGAACATCCGTGTAAAATCACTGGCGTGATGCATCTATGCACTACCTTCCTGCTCTCCTCAGTGGTTTCTACAGCCTCCTTGGCACATAACATTCTAGTTTGTTCCTCTGCCCACTCAGCTGTATCATGCTTCCCCTGCTCATCATGTGCTCTTCTCTCTCTTACCTATGTTGTTACACTGTCCTTGCAGGATAGAGTAACTCTTCATCTGATGCGAGCTGAGAGAGCCGCCTTGTAAGCTAAGACAGTGATGGTCTGTTATCAGAAGGGCGGTCAGTATTTTGGGAGTAAAGATTAAGACCAGATTTGGCTGTCCCCCCAGGAAAGGGGAACCTGCAATATACAAATGGGCTGTGGCATGTTCCAGTGGAATAGTGATAGAAATGTAGCCGTGTTAGTCTGGGGTAGCTGAAGCAAAATGCAGGACAATGTAGCACTTTAAAAACTAACAAGATGGTTTATTAGATGATGAGCTTTCGTGGGCCAGACCCACTTCCTCAGATCAAATAGTGGAAGAAAATAGTCACAACCATATATACCAAAGGATACAATTTAAAAAAATGGAAGGTAAGTGTCTGTGAATTGATGATATCAATTGCAGATATCATCAATTCACAGACACTTACCTTCCTTCCTTCCTTCCCTCCCCACCCGCATCCCCCTCCTGTTCTGCAATGTGATTTGTCCTTTTCATATTTGTTCATTTTTTTTAATTGTATCCTTTGGTATATATGGTTGTGACTATTTTCTTCCACTATTTGATCTGAGGAAGTGGGTCTGGCCCACGAAAGCTCATCATCTAATAAACCATCTTGTTAGTCTTTAAAGTGCTACATTGTCCTGCATTTTGTTCCAGTGGGTTACTGACTGGCAATCCATGGACGTACCTACAGAAACAAAACAGACACCAGCTCATGTGGGGCCTGCAGCACTTGGCACTCATCATCCTGACTTTTACCTGCTAGGAATAAATCACTCCCCTTTATGGGGTAGAGTGGAAGGAACAAGTTGCCCATTTCACAGCATGGAGCACAATGCGAGCTGGCTTCCCTGTTCCATCCAGTAGAGGGCAGTAATACACAAATACATACGACCACTCAGAGCAGCGATGGGCAACCTAGGCTAGTGAGTGGGCTGCATGAGTGGCCCTCCTTCATTTTGGTCGGTTGCAAGATTGGTGTAACTAAGAGGGTCTCCTGGGATAGGGTAGTTTTGCTAAATGCGCTTGCGTCTCTAGAGTTCGCAAGGTGCGCGGAATGAACCGTAGCAGCACTTTGATTGCTTTCTGAGTGTGTCACTTTAGTAATACTGGTAGGAAAACAAACGATGTGGATAGAAACCAGCGGAACCTGGCAACCCTGCATGATGGCAACAGTAAACAAAATATCTTGCAGGCCACATGGACTGCAGATATGCCCATCCCTGACTCAGAGCAATGCTTTCAAACCAATACGGCAGTGTTTCCCAATTGGTGCTCTCCGCGGAACCCTGCGGTTCTGCAAAGAGAAGGTAAGGGCTTCTCAAGAACTTGGCACTCTCCTACCCCCTCTTATAGAGACAGAGCCTTTTTTCGCTTGACAAATTGGGGTGGGACTCAATGGTTTTTTTTTTTTTTTTTTTTTTTTTGGACAGGTTTAACCCTGGCAATCCTAGGGGTTCCTTGAAATTCTTTCAAGCTGAAAAGGGTTCCGTGGCCAAATAAAACTGGGAAACCCTGCAATATTCATGAGGACCCTATCAGCCAGAAGCACCAGGCTGGGTAGCAAGCACTTTAGTACTGAGAACTTCTCTCCTTTTCCATTCACACTGCAGCCAAATGTGGATTTGCTGACTGGGTTTAAAACAGTGTTACATTGCTTCAGCCAACAATGAAGGTGCCAATGGTTCTTTGTCTATATAGTATCTGGTGTTAGTTCTCTTGCTCTCTAATTGCCTACTAATGGTTCTTATCTGCCTCTTTTGACTATCCAGTCTTTAGGTGCTTATAGACTATTTGCTTTTCCAGCTCCGCTTTCATTTTTATACCTACTGCCTCTTCTTGTCCCCCCCCTTCCCATTTTTTTCCTTCTTCCCCTTCCTCCCCGCCTCCCCTTCTCCTTTATTTATTTTAGTTCTGGACATCCAACACTCTGAATAAGTAATCTAAATAAGTGGGCTGTGATACCATCTACATATTTTATTAGTCTTTAAAGTGCTACCAGACTATTTATTGTTTTTTAAGTTTATCCTGTACAGACTAATTCAGCTACCCCCTGAAACTTTAAAACCAGTTTGGCTGGCCAGCCTGGTGAGGTGTGAACTTTGTTCAGCTCTGGGGCCCTCACAAGCAGAGCAGAGAGTAATGCTAGTGCTAAAGTGGCCTGACACATCTCGTTATAAAATGCTGCTTTTCAGTTGCTTATAACTTGGCCAAACTTACATTATTTTGGCTGAAGTTTCCCATGCCTAGTGTCTGCCCTTGCAACATTGAGGCCTCTTATGCGTATACATTATTAGGCTTTAATTACTATTTTTTCCATCGTACAGCCAATAATCTATCTTTTCCCCAAGCCAGTAGGCACTGTGAGTGAAATTCTGACTCATGAAAGTTTAATCATTGACTTCAATGGGACCAAACGTTCACTCTGAGTGCATAATGGAAGAGATACATTTGTTGGGAACAGGTGGCAAGGGAAAGAGAGTGTGCAACAATATGACCACAGCCCCTGTATTACAGCTCCGTGAAACAGAATGGACAGTGAGAGCAGAAAGTCCAAAGCAAACACCCCTTCCCGAATTTTCAGGGCAACAGAGGCCAGATTTGAACCCTGAGATTGAGACCTTGCCACTACAATGGCTGTAAGGTTGCATCCAAACCCAGAAGGGGTCTGTTTTCTGGATCTGCCCCACACACACCAAACTGACTGAAACCTTGCGAGATCAGCTGCTCCCACGAGTTTGCCACTTTTCTGAGCTATAATCTCATGAGTGGCTCATGAGTGCTGCTGAATCCAAATGTGAACCTAACATTTCATCCGTGTTCACTCGAGTTAGAAGCTCTGATGCCTACGCTGGACCATAGGGGTTAGAAAGGAAAATCTGTGCTCTGATTTCTGAAATCTGCACCCCCTGCCACACCATACAGAAGTTGTGTTAGATTGGGGGTGGGGGGAAACAAAGTATTTTGCTCCCCAGAACTATTAACTTGGGTGGAAGCACTAGTGCAGAGCAGCTTGCACTATTTATAACATTAATGCAACTACTGTGAAGCACAGAATCATTTTGGACATAATCATCAGCTGGTGTAAATCAACACAGAGACACACAGTGGAGCAGTACCAATTCACACCAGCTGGCCCTTGCACTTGTTTTTGTCGTATAAAAGTGGACAGAGTCTGTGGTTTCCGTTATCTCGAGAAACACTGAACCACAAACCAGCATGTGCGTTGTCTGACTAGCGTCTGAGCAATAATGCTTTCTTCCTCCAGAGCTACCTTGGCTCTTTGCCCATGTAATTAAGTCAAACCGAATAAGCAACACGTGCCTTGACTGTGCCATGTGGCCACCTATTGTATGTCTTACAATAGAGCGTCTCAGGACATGTGGGTTAATTAACATCTTTTAGGGCTCTGAATAATAGATAATGGTGCATGGGGCTTTAATGGGTTAGTCTCTAATCAGTTTATTAGGAGACAGATGAAGACAACACAGCAGGATCATATTACTCCTGACTAAAGCCTTGCAAAGTAAATTGCATGGCATATATTTGAAATTTACCAAAATGCAATTGCTCTAAAAACTCACTAGTATTCATTTCATTGAGGTCTGTTTATAGGGTTTTTTCTTTTTTTTTTTTAATTGACTAAGATGGAGAACTATTGGAAGGAGATTCCAGCCCTGTTTAACCCTTTACAGTGTCTTGCCCCGGTCAACCAAATTTCCCTTTAGTCTAATTAACATAACTGTCTATTATAATTAATTACTTGCAAATGGCAATATACAAATTGTTAATGGTGGCCTCTTTTAGCTGTTCAAAATGACCTAAGCCCATGGCAGTATAAGGAAAGCATAAGAGAGCCAAACACAAGCAATTAAGCTGTCTGCTGACCTTTCAACCGTAGAAACATGGACACCTGGGACTGGAAGGACCTCACTAGGTAATACAGTCCATCCCATTGCACTAATTATTATCTAGACCTTCCCTTACCTGAGTTTTCTAACCTGCTCTTAAAAACCTCCAATGACAGAGATCCCACTCTCCTTAGGTAATTTGTCTGCGTATTTAACTATCTTTTACCTTTAGGAAGTATTTCCTAACGTTTAAGTTAAATTTCCCCTGCTGCAATTTAATCCCATTACTTCTTATCCTGTCCTCAGCAGATAATGAGAACAACTTATCACCCTATAACAACCTTTTATGTACTTGATGAGTGTTATCACATTTCCCTCCACTCCCACAATCCTCTAGTCTTCAGACTAAACAAACCTATGTGGGTTTTTTGTTGTTGTTGTTTTTTCAATCTTTTCTTGTAGGTCATGTTTTTGTTGCTCATCTCTCGATTTTCTCCAGTTTGTCCACATCTTCCTTAAGTGTGGTGCCCAGAGCTGGACACAGTATCCAGCTGAAGCTTTCCTAGTGCTTAGGAGAGTGGAAAAATTACTTCTGACATCTTGTTTACAACCCTTTTGCTAATATATCCCAGAATATTTGCTTTTTCGCAATGGTATTACATTGTTGACTCATAGTTTGTGATCCACTATGAGTCTGCAATACTCCTTCCTGTCATTTCCCCTTTTGTATTCATGCAATTGACTGTTCTTTCCTAAATGGAGAATTTGTCCCTATTGCATTTGTCCCTATTGCATTTCATCTGTTTATTTCAGACCATTTTGTCTGGATCATTTTGAATTCTAATCCTCTCCCTCAAGGCACTTGCAAGGCCTCCCAGGTTGGTGTTGCCCACAAACTTTCTGTGTGTGCTCTCTGGCCCATTATCCAAATCATTGATGAAGATACTGTACAGAACTGGACCTAGAACCTATCTATGAACAACCTCACTCGATTTGCTCTTTCAACTCGATTGTGAACTCTAGGACCTATTCTCCTGGTGTGCTTTTCCAACTGGTTGTGCACCCACCTAGTGGTAGATTTGTCCAGCCTATAGTTCCCGTCTTTGTTTAAGAGACAGTCATGTGAGACATTAACAAAAACCTAATTAAAAGTTGAGCTTTTGCTGCTTGCCCCCTACCCACGAGGCTTATCGCCATGTTGAAGAAGGATATTAGATTGGTTTGATCTGATTTGTTCTTAACAAATCCATGTCACCTTATTTCTTCTAAGTGTTTACAAATTATTTGATTATTTGGTCCATTATCTTTCCCAGTACTGAAATTAAGCTAACTGGTCTGTAACTCCTAGGTGGTCTTTATTCCATTTTGGGGATAGAAGTAAAGATATGGATAGAATGGGAAGGGGTGGCTGCTTGAGTCTGTGATGACATTCCACTCTGCTCGTCTGAGGAAGTGGCTTTTGCCCACGAAAGCTCATGATTCTACCTATCTGTCTCTAAGGTGCTACGGGACTACTCTTTGTTTTTTTAAAGTTACAGACTAACACGGCTACCCCTTTGAGACATCTGCATCTGTATTTTTCCACTGAGCAGAAAACAGGTGAGTACTGGAAAGGATTTAATAGTCTGACACTTTTCCATGCCTATGCCATCTCTAAATATCAGAACGGCCGTACTGGGTTAGACCAAAGGTGCATCTAACCCAGTCTTCTGACAGTGCCAATGCCAGATGCCCCAGAGGGAGTGAACAGAAAAGGTAATCCTCAAGTGATCCCTCTCCTGTCATCCATTTCCAGCCTCTGACAAACAGAGGCTAGGGACACCATTCCTACCCATGCTGGCTAATACATATTGATGGACCTAACCACCATGAATGTATGAAGTATGTAGTTAAAG